>NC_060144.1:383757379-393757379 GCF_021461385.2 Schistocerca piceifrons
AGATTATCGGAAGGAATGTAATAACTACCGGCCTGAGGTCAGAGGGCTGCAGCCTTGGCAGCAGCGCCAGCGGCCTCGTTTTCTGTCATTCGCGCATAGAGGGTGCTACGAAAAGGTACGGCCAAACTTTCAGGAAACATTCCTCACACACAAAGAAAGAAAATATGTTATGTGAACATGTGTCCGGAAACACTTACTTTCTATGTTAGAGCTCATTTTATTACTTCTCTTCAAATCACATTAATCATGGAATGAAAACACACAGCAACAGAACGTACCAGCGTGACTTCAAACACTTTGTTACAGGAAATGTTCAAAATGTCCTCCGTTAGCGAGGATACATGCATCCACCCCTGGAAAATGGCGTATTGTATCACAGCCGTCCACAATACGAGCACGAAGAGTCTCTACATTTGGTACCGGGGTTGCGTAGACAAGAGCTTTCAAATGCCCCCATAAATGAAAGTCAAGAGGGTTGAGGTCAGGAGAGCGTGGAGGCCATGGAATTGGTCCGCCTCTACCAATCCATCGGTCATCGAATCTGTTGTTGAGAAGCGTACGAACACTTCAACTGAAATGTGCAAGAATTCCATCGTGCGTGAACCACATGTTGTGTCGTACTTGTAAAGGAACATGTTCTGGCAGCACAGGTAGAGTATCCCGTATGAAATCATGGCGGTGAATCGAGGAAGTACAGTACATACTGACGAAACTAAAATGATCTCTAACATGGAAATTAAGCGTTTCCGGACACATGTCCACATAACATCTTTTCTTTATTTGTGTGTGAAGAATGTTTCCTGAAAGTTTGGCCGTACCTTTTTGTAACACCCTGTATATCAGCGGAGATACTCTCTACGACCTTACCTTGATTGTAAGTCGATGACGTCGCACAGTGTTGAATGTCTTTTAGAAATGTAGAAAAAAGGGATCTACCTCGTTACCTTCAGATAGGTACTGTTTGAAAAACGTCATGTATGTATAATACACAATAATACTGGCGCTACGGCTTATCTTAGAAGATGGGTTAAGGAAAGGCAAACCCACGTTTCTAGAATTCGTAGACTTAGAGAAAGCTTTTGACAATGTTGACTGGAACACTCCCTTTCAAATTCTGAAAAAGGCAGGGGTAAGAAACACGTACTCTAAGGATGTTTACCATTTATACAGAAACCAGACTGCTGTTATAAGAGTCGACGGACATGAAAGGGAAGCAATGGTTGAGAAAGGAGTGGAAGAGAGTTGTAGCTTATCACCGGTGTTCTTTAATCTATATATTGAGCAACCAGTAAAGGAAACAAAAGAAAAATTTGGAGAAGGACTTAAAATCCATGGAGAAGAAATAAAAACTTTGAGGTTTACCGATGACATTGTAATTCCGTCAGAGACAGCAAAGGACGTGGAAGAGCAGCTGAACTGAGTGGACAGTGTCTTGAAAGGAGGCTATAAGATGAATATCAACAAAACTAAAACGAGGATAATGGAATATAGTCGAATTAAATCAGGTGATGCTGAGGGAATTATACTAAGAAATGAGACACTTAAAGCAGTAAATGAGTTTTGCAAAATAACTGATGATGGTCCAAGTAGGGAGGATATAAAATGTAGACTGGCTGTGGTAAGGAAAGAGTTACTGAAGAAGAGAAATCTGGTAACAGTGTGTAAAGATTTAAGAATCGAGAAGTGTCGTCTGAAAGTATTGGTATGGTGTGTAGCCATATATGGAAGTGAAACATGGACGATAACAAATTTAGACTAGATGAGGATAGAAGTTTCCGAAATGTGGTGCTACAGAAGGATACTGAAGATTAGATGGGTAGATCACGTAACTAATGAGGAGGTACTGAATAGAATTGGGGAGAAGAGGAATTTCTGGCACAACTTGACTATAAGAAGGGATCGGTTGGCAGGACACGTTCTGAGACATCATCGGATCACCGTCTTAATATTCGAGGGAAGCGTGGAGGGTAGAAGTCGTAGAGGGAGACCAAGAGATGAATACACTAAGCAGATTCAGAAGCATGTAGGTTGCAGTAGTTACTCGAAGATGAAGACGCTTGCACAGGATATAGTAGCATGGAGAGTTGCATCAAACCACTCTCTGAACTGGAGACCACAACATCAACACCATGAATAATTGCTTTCTTTCCGCTGGAATGATAAGTATACCTGTAAATAGCTGCTGGGTTAACGGAAGAATAAACGAGTCCTAAAAATTTAGAATGGCTTCCTTCTTCTTGTTTTCATTTTGTTATTTGTTGACCACTTAAATTTGGATCAGTTTCTTTTCTTTTGGCTGTATATCTTGTCCAGTATTCTTTCAGTCACACACGTTACCTTCTACGACTGATTATTCATAATAATTTCCTCCTGGGTCTAATTCTGCACTGGAGACTTGTGGTAACCTTGTTTTCAACTTGTACCTATCCTGTTGTAATCTCTGTTTCCTGTATTTCCATTATTTTAATTTTTTATATTTCTTCATTATTTACAGGGTGCACACTTATTACTGTACATGGCCTTTGGTCGGATCACGGTCGGGTAATGTTCAAGGATTCTTCTTGACGCAGAGGGCTTACCGCGGCTGCATGTGAATTTCATCCTGTCGATTTGTGGTCTTTTTTCTGCCAGACTAGTATCTAGTTGTTCTCCCAAACATTTAAATTTCTCTGCACTCTTTTCATCCATATAACGACATGCATCTAGGTGCTACCTTGATGTTCGTTGCATATAGAATCGGTTATTTCTACCTTCATTCGACGTAACAATTTGACACCTTTTATAAAGTCTCTGAAAGAAACCTTATTGACACAGCAGGAAGTTGAAATTCGTCCATCCGTTACGACTGGCCCCCTGTTGCTAGATCGCTGCCTTCTTTATTTTTGGTTCTTGAGGAAGAATCGGACTGCTGTTCGTCCGCGGACAGTCAGACACATCGTTGCAAATATCTGCAGCGCAGTTCAAGCAACCAAATAGGTGAATGGTGGACGCATCCAGTATTAATATCCACTAATAGGTATCTGGAGATTTTTGCTCGTGTAGGCTTCAACCATAGTACATGAATAAAACTAGTAGAGGGCTACATACAACAGCAGGTGTCAAAAGTCTGGCTGTGGCAGCGACGACGACGATGTTTATTGTTATGAAGATTATCGTGTAATTATTTTTTGAATGAATGAAATTGATTACTGCTTCATACAATAATAACTGTGCCGTTATTCCTATTGTATGAAATGGATTTGAAAGTACTCTTTTATGTTTGTTAAAAGCCACGGCTAATTTTTGTCAGCGTGCTTTCGCCAGAAATAACATACGTATCCCAACGTGAAGACATCCGTCTCACTCACTATAGATTAAAAACCTTTCTTTTATATTACATGATAGTCCATTTAGCCAATGCTTAATTATTTTTTCTGTGAGGCTGGATACACCATGATAGCTGCCTATGTGCAATGGCAGATATTGCTATTAATAAATAAACTGTACCTCTGACTTAATATGTATTGGAAAGTATTACAAGACGCCGTTTTCAGGTTATTGAGGTTATTCTTTTTAATTTTCTATCATTAAATGACTGTTAAAAGAACTTATCTGATTTTTGTCATCAATGGCGTCGCTACACTAAATGGCCAGGACAACATTTAATTATTACTTACTGAATCATATGCTAGATAGGTACTCACTACAGACAAAAATACATCTTACAACTATTAATTTCATATATATTCAATAAAATTCTATTACTACTACAGATAATTGTATCAGTTACAGATCGTGAACAATTAGCATCCGTCAGCTAGAACATCCGAATCGATAAGATAATGAAACAAAAAAATACGCTCATTCTTCTAGTACAAAGGGACAAAGATAATAATTGCGATTCTAAGAGCGCAGATAGCGCCTCTCCATTGTTGAGTTTGGACGACTGATTTAAACTCTTTTTTTACCGGAGGCTATGCTATAAGATGATGGTTGACCGAACACAGGAAGACCAATGGTCACACGCAACTACTTTGCACATCAGCAATGTTTACTACATTCAACATATGTTCTTTACTTTAAACTGTGTTTGCACGTATGTTTTAACCCGATTGAAGCGTTGTACAATTTCATTAAATTCAGAATACAATATGTTGGGTTATCCCTCATTTTTGTAATTTTTTTTTTTTTTTCTCTTGGATTTGTAGAAACCAATGCACAATGAACTTTCAAGTCTCCTAGTTGACATATACCAAGAGTTCATGCTTGGTACATCAACATCTACATCTGCGTATAAGTTCTGAAACCACTGTGACGAACATGGCGTTATATCAGCTGTTAACCTTTCTTTCCTTTACATTCGCTTCTTGTTCCATTAGCTTAATCTTGTTTCGCAGTCCCTAATGGATCGTTATCTAGTGAGCTGTAGTAATTCATTGTTATGCGAGAGCATTTTCCATACTTCTGAGATGCTAACACGATCTGAATCTGACACCTATAGAGTAAATAGGCCGCTCCCCATAAGATTATATGAAATGTTATGAAGAATTTGAAATTTTATGAGGGAAAGGTCGTGCAAGGGAAACTAATAATTATCATTAAGATAGGACAGACCTAATTAAAAATAGAATATGGACATCATAACTCACATACATATAACAAGAAAGGGGTTTCATCAAACTACAAAATCAATCTATAGTAAAATCTTGGAAGAGCAGTTGAATGGAATGGATAGTGTCTTGAAAGGAAGATATAAGATGAACATCAACAAAAGCAAAACGAGGATAATGGAATGTAGTCGAATTAAGTCAGGTGATGCTGAGGGAATTATATTAGGAAATGAGACACTTAAAGTAGTAAAGGAGTTTTGCTATTTGGGGAGCAAAATAACTGATGATGGTCGAAATAGAGAGGATTTAAAATGTAGACCGGCAATGGCAAGGAAAGCATTTCTGAAGAAGAGAAATTTGTTAACATCGAGTATAGATTTAAGTGTCAGGAAGTCGTTTCTGAAAGTATTTGTATGGAGTGTAGCCATGTATGGAAGTGAAGGATGGACGATAAATAGTTTAGACAAGAAGAGAATAGAAGCTTTTGAAATGTGGTGCTACAGAAGAATGCTGAAGATTAGATGGGTAGATCACATAACTAATGAGGAGGTATTGAATAGGATTGTGGAGAAAAGACGTTTGTGGCACAACTTGACTAGAAGAATGGATCGGTTGGTAGGGATCACCAACTTAGTATTGGAGGGCAGCGTGGAGGGTAAAAACCGTAGAGGGAGACCAAGAGATGAATACACTAAGCAGATTCAAAAGGATGTAGGTTGCAGTAGGTACCGGGAGATGAAGAAGCTTGGACGGGATAGAGTAGCATGGAGAGCTGCATCAAACAAGTCTCAGGACTGAAGACCACAACAAAAACAACAACAGTAAAACCTTATTCCTTACTGAGACACATTAACTTGATTCCACTCACTGAATAGGCAAAACAAAAAATTATAAAATATACAAGATTTAAATGAATTGAAAAGGTATCCGATTATCCTTTGGTGGAATTGGAAAGGAAATCATACGATTAGATATGTTCACGCAAAACCGCCAACGATTGCTGAATTAGTCAACATAATAAAGAACAGACCCAGAGAAGTACATGTAAGAACCAAGGGCTTGCTTATGTTCATGACGAGTTTAACTAGCGGACTGGGTTATTTAATCTAGTGAAGCCAAATTCTAACACGAAACAAATGACTTTTTGATCCCCTTATGCTCAGGCGCAGAGGACGGCTGCAGCTATAGCTCAGAGTTTTAAGTTCAGTCCCGGCATCTATGATCAGCTCTAGGACTAAGTCCTCCTTCTCTACGGTTCTAAGGTGAAGGCATCTCTCCCACTGACGGCCCAAGACGAAGAAATTTTCTCTCTCATAACACTTCCGGTAATTAACGAACACGTAGAATGAAGACTGAAAAATCCTAATCAACGTGAAGGACTACGAGATCACGATCGATATAGCGTTGAGGCTGTGGCAGAAGTCGGTTTCGGTGTCTCCAGCAAAGATGCTTAATGTGAAGAAGACAGGCGGAGGGACAGGGAAAACGAGAATTCGCAATTTTATGACTTCCTGCTTCACTGCTTTTGGATATTAGCAATTTTTCACACTCAAGCAACCATAATATTATGGTTTTAATTATCATCGGCGGCAGTGCCAGAAGCCAGTTAAAAACCCGTTCTATTGCTACCTCATTCATCTCTGCGTGATTACTGTGTGTTGAGAAAAAGGGATGTTGACTTCAGAAATAATATGTATGCTTCGCATTTGAAAACACCATAAGTTAGTATTAATATTGTCTTGCAGATCATTGATGCAAATAGTAACAGTAAGAGTTCGAAGACACTCCTCTGGTGCATGTTTTAAGTTATCCGCCTCCGACTCTACCAATAAATCACAAATCCACTAGTATATGTCATTTGATGTGCCACACCAGTGTACTTTCGTAGTGGTATCGAGTCAAACGCTTTCCATAAATCACGGCCGGCAGGCGTGGCCGAGCGGTTCTAGGCGCTACAGTGTGGAACCGCGCGATCGCTACGGTCGCAGACTCGAATCCTGCCTCGGGCATTGATGTGTGTGATGTCCTTAGGTTAGTTCGGTTTAAGTAGTTCTAAGTTCAATGGGACTGATGACCTCAGAAGTTAAGTTCCATAGTGCTCAGAGCCACGTTTTGAACAAGTCACTGCCTTTAACTGATTGTGTCGGCGCATGACTTTCCGGGAACCACGTAAGAAAGCCTCAAGTTGGGTTTCTCGTGACTGATGTATTCCAAATCCATGGTAGCTGGCACGGAGAATTGTGTTCGAGATAACTCATCACGTTTTGGCTCAATCCGCCCGTAGTCTAGGAGTAAAAAAATAGCTGAGTAAAGTATTCAGTGGTGAAGAAGTGCCATGTGGCGTCCGTCCAGATCAAATGCCGACAACAATGGCGAGCAAAATGGAGGAAAAAAAGGGGGTAGCGTCTTAGATTAGTAATCAGAATGTCCTCGGGCCCAGGTTCGAATTTCGCCACCTCTTAAATTTTGAACACAAATTATCAGAAATGGCGGCAGATGACTTCCGGCATAAGAAGTCATCCTCACTCACCCAACGGCCTTATCAATGGCGTCGGAAGAGCGGATAGAGGTTCAGGGCACTCTCTTACCCTTCGAGTCAGTATTGATCAACGGTATGAGGATGCAGAAGGGAGTTGAAACCACTGCATTAAAAAGACATAATGTGTACCCACATGACATATGCCTTGTAACTGAAAAAGTGGCGTGATGATCTCTCCATCGGAAAAAGATTCAGGACTAGTCCCCGATTCGGATCTCCAAGAGGTTGCTGCTAAAGGAGAGGTGAGTATGAGAAAAAGAATGGATAAGCAACGAAGTGAAGTGAAATGGAAAGAAGACAAGGATTTCTGGTCAGTTAAGTATAGGGTAATATAAACAGAAGCAGAATATTGCACATAAGGAGTAGGATTAGTTATGAATAGAGAGGTAGGGCAGAGAGTGAGCTATTGTGAATAATTCAGTGATAAGTTTGCTGTCATTAGAGTAGACAGCAAAACAGCACCTACAAAGCAGGTATACATGGCGAGGTGGCAAGTGCAAGATGAAGAGATAGAGATAGAGAAAGTATATGATGATACTGAACGTTTAATTCAGTACATAAAAGGAGATGAAAATTTAATAGTCATTCGGGATTGGAATGCGGTTGTAAGGGAAGGAGCAGAAAAAAAACGATTACGGGAGAATATGGACTTGATACTAGGGATGAAAGAGGAGAATAATTGAGGTCTGCAATAAATTTCAGCTAATAATAGCGAATATTCTGTTTAAGAATCCCAAGAGGAGGAGGTATACTCGGAAAAGGCCATGAGATACAGGAGTATTTCACATAGATTATATCATTACATCATGGTCAGGCAGAGATACTGAAGTCAGATGCTGGATTGTAAGGTGTACCCAGGTGCAGATATAGACTCAGATCACAAATTAGTAATTATGAAGAGCAGGCTCAAGTTTAAGAGACTCGTCAGGAAAAATCAATGGGCAAAGGATTGTGATAAGGAAGTAGTAAGTAATGAAGAGAGACACTAGAGGTTCTCTGAGGCTATAGCTACTTCGATAAGGAGTAGCTCGCTAGGCGGTTCAGTTGAAGAGGAATGGACACCTCTAAAAATAGCAATCACGGAAGTTCGAAAGAAAACCTTATTTACAAAGAAGGTAACTGTGAAGAAACCATACGTAATAGAAGAAATACTTCTGTTGACCGATGAAAGAAAGAAGTGCAAAAATGTTCAGGGAAAGTCAGGAATACAGAAATACAAATCGCTTAGGAGTGAAATAACCAGGAAATGCAGGTAAGCTAACGCGAAATGGCTGCATGAAAAATGTGATGAAATCGAAAAAGAAATGACTGTCGGAGGGAGTGACTCAGAATATAGAGTAGTCAAAACAAGCTTCGGTGACATTAAAAGTAAGGGTGGTAACATTGAGAAAGCTGTGGGAATTCCACTGTTAAATGCTGAGGAGAGAGCAGATGGTTGGAAAGCGTACATTGGAGGCGTATGTGGATTGAAGGCTTGTCTGATGATATGACAGAAGAAGAAACAGGAGCCTTTTTAGAATAAATAGGGGATCTAATATTGGAATCAGAATCTAAAACAGCTTAGGAAGACTTGTGATCGGATAAGATAGAAGGAAAAGATAACATTGCATCAGACTTCTTAAAAAAGGCGTAAGACGGGGATGTGGTCTTTCTCCCCTACTCTTCAGTCCCTACAACGAAGAATCCATGATGGATGAAAGAAAGATTCACGAGTGGAATTTAAATTCAGGGTAAAAGGATATCAATGATAAGATTCGATCATGACATCGCTATCCTCAGAATGTGAAGAAGAATTACAACTCAGCTGAATGGAATGATCAGTCAAATGGGTACAGAATATGGACTGGGAGTAAATCAGTGAAAGGCATAAGTAATGATAATTAGCAGAAATGAGGATAGAGAGGACCATAACATCAGGATCGGTTATCACAAACTAGATGAAGTTAAGGAATTCTACTATGTAGACAATAAAATAACCCATGACGAACAGAGCAAGGAACACACAAAAAGCATATTACCACTGCAAAAAATGCATTCCTGGCCAAGAGGAGTTTACTAGTATCAAAAACAGGCATTACTTTGAGGAAGAAAGTTCTGAGGATGTACGTTTGAAGCACAGCATTGTTCGGTAGTGAAACACGGACTGTAGGGAAACAGATAAAGAATAGAATAAAAGCATTTGAGATGTGGTGCTACAGTAGAATGGTGAAAATTACGTGGACTGATAAGGTGAGGAATGAGGAGCTTCTCCGGAGAATCGATGAGGAAAGGAATATGTGGGAAACACTGACAGGAAGAAGAGACAAGATAATAGGGCGTTCGTTAAGGCGTGAGCGAATAACTTCCATGGTACTAGAGGAAGCTGAAGAGGTAAAAACTGTGGAGGAAGACAGAGAATGAAATACATCCAGCTACTAATTGAGGACGTTCCTTGCAAGCACTACTCTGACATGAAAAGTTTGGCTCACCGGTGAAATTCGAGGAAAAAAGATATATTTCTAAGCACGTTCTAGTGAGAAAATTAAATTCTGTCTTGAAACACCTGTCAGCTCTTGTTTATCACCGTTTCCATGTTGTTTTCCCGTGAATCAAATTCACCCGTGACGACAATCGAACTGTATTCTCGAATGGGTCACGAGAGCGTTTTGTGAACCTGTCTCCTTTGTAGAGTGCCTGAATGTACCATTTCCTGCCAATGAACCAGAGCTTAACACTTGCTTTCCCTAGTGTTACGGTTCGCGCGCCTCTCCCCGTCGGAGGGTCAAGTCCTGCCTTGGGCATGGATGTTTATGTTGTCCTTAGCGTAAGTCAGGTTAAGTTAGATTAAGTAGTGTATAAGCCTATTGATCGACGACCCCAGCGGTTTGGTCCCATAGCAACTTAGCACAAATTTCCAAAAAATTCCCTATGTACAGTACGAACATATTTGAGGAGTATTTCATATCCTGACAAACTGTTACATCCAATACTTGTTTGAGTTGTCTGATTTCATTTGTTCTCGTTATGCTTTTAGTCAAGTGCGCAAATTTATATTTCTGAACATTTAAAGCAAGTTGCCAGTTTTTGGACAGGTTAAAAATCTTGTCAAGACAGTGGATATTTCTATAGTTTTTTTTCAGTACTTCATTGTAGATAATTTGTCATCTGAAAATGTCTTACGTTAGTATTAATACTGCATTCCAGATCATTAATACAAACAGTAGTGGGAAGGGTCTGAAGACACTTCTCTGAAGCATGCTTTAAGTCATCTGGCGACGACTCTACCAACAAATTTTAAATCCATTGATATCATTTGATATTCCATACCACTGTAATTTCGTAATGGTACCGAGTCATATGCTCTTCACGAGTAAAAAAAAACTGCATATAACTGTGTTGGTGTGTGACTTTCTGGATAACATGTAAGAAAATCGCCAGGTGGGTTTCGCCTGACTGATGTTTACAGAATCGATGGTGGTTGGCCTGGACGAGCTCATTCTGTTCGAGGCACTTCGTTCCGCTTAAGGGTCTGCCACAGGTGAATGTCAGTTACATTGGATGGTAGTTCAGTGGACGGCTCCTTCTACAGTCCTTGCAGAGGAGTGTGATATATGTCGTTTTCCAACCACTGGGTAGGTGCCATGTCTTCTCCACTTGCTTATTACAAGAGGTTGAGAGAGCCACACAGTCATTCCGGTGAGTCATCGACGGTCTGTAAGGCCTGAGAATGTTCCGGAGGAAGACAAAGTGCGTGCCGTGTTGCTCATACGCGTATGGAGACCGAGGTAGCTGCTGCTTCGTTAGTGTGCTTCGCAGCGCTTGTGCCGTGACTTAATATCGCTCCTCTGCCGCTTCCACACCACCTTACGGCGGGCAATCGCTGCTCTACTTGCAGATTACGCACGCCCTGCCTCGCTTCGGTAGCAGCATGGCAGAGGCGCAGCCAAGCAACAGCGGAGCACTGAAACGTTTCGACGGCAGTTTCTCAGCTGAGCAGATCTCTCCTTGACAGTGTGCTAAGCGTTCTGCAACACTTGATATCCAAACCGGACAAAGTTGCTGGAAAAACTGACTGATGACGAGTAAAAATTTCTTACTTCATAGTCCTATCAGCGGCAGAAACAATCAGTTTGGTAAAATAGATGTAACACCACGTAACATTAGAAGGCTACGAGAAACTCTTCTTAGAGCAGTTGAGAAGACAGCAGTGGCAAGATGACGTAATGTGGTGTGAAGCACCGATGACAGATAGTTTGTTAAGTACGGGTATCCTGAGAAAGGCCTCCTAAATTGTGGTCCTTCTCAGCGATTGGTTGCTGCAATTGGAAGTTGGCGCCGAAATGACAATCTTTTATTATTGATGTTGGATAAACTAAATAGCGTACTTATTTGAATTTCACATTAAAGCATCTCTCAACAGCGTGCTATCATTCTGTCATTTCGCAAGTATTAATAAGCAGCAGAATAATAAACAACTGCTAAACGAAAAGGCAGACGAAGCACTTCGGTGATCTTCGGATCGTGTCCAACTTGGATGGCGAAGCGATTCGGCTGTAAGATCGGAACTAGTTTGGCCGTGTCTGGGGACAGACATGTTGTCTGGCGCGGTGTCAGTTAAGACTTAGTTAGCAATGTCTAGTGTGTAACATCAGAGCTGTTTGGGAAGCCTCGAAGAACATACCTGTTGTCGACCGCGGTCAGTGTTAGCAGTATATGGTTACTTGGACGTTAGTTCAGAACAGTGCGATACTAATTACGGAAATATGCATTCATTAATTTGTTGAAAAACATAAATCATTAGTGACTCTAAAGTGGAATGTAATTGTTCAGTTTCTCGTGTTCCCCAATAAAAAGCGTATAAAAAAACTAATTGGAAATTAATCATTTCTAAAATAACAGTGCCCCGCAAAGTGTTTCTTACAGCCGCAAGATTACGGATTCACGACCTAGGTGCTGTTTTCTGATCAGGGGACAACAACTGTAGGAAACTGCAGGTTGGTGAACATTTATTAGAAGTTATCCATTCCACTGTGGGCGGTGGAAGCAAGTAGGCACCTCACGTGTACTGCAATCTTAACACAAATGAGATAAGTGACACGTCATCTGTGGTAACGCAGAGGAGGTATCAAGAAGAGAAATATTTTTTGTGCTTAAGGTAGTGGGAAAAACGATTCTTCATAAACTTCCAGTTGTTTTTGATTTTCTCGTTGTAACGATTTCGCGAGTTTTATATGGAAGGAAGTAATTCAACGGCGTGCAAAACTTAAGGACGAAAAGAACTTCCGCACGATGAGTCACTGCCAAATAATATAACTCATTGAAACTTGGACCATACTTTGACAAAAGTGCTGCAATATGGTATAGAAGGTAACTTAAAGAAATACGTAATAAAACGAACAAGCAAGACTTTCTTGCAGACAGAACTCAGAACGTTGCTCTTAACGTAATTAAATCGACGGAGATAAAGGTGATATCCGGAGTACCACAGGGAAGTGTGATGGGACCGTTGCTGTTCACAATATATATAAATGATCTCGTAGAAAGCGCCGGATCTTCTTTAAGGCTATTCGCTGATGAAGCATTTATTTATACCAAAGAAGCAACGCCAGAAGATAGTAAGAATTTGCAGAAAGACCTGCAGAGAATTGATGAACGGTGCAGACTGTGGCAGCTGACCCTGAACGTAAATAAATGTAACATATTGCGCATACATAGGAAAAGAAATCCACTACTGTAGAGCTATACTATTGATGACAAACAGCTGGAGACAGCCTCTGCCGTAAAATATGTAGGCGTAACTACCCAGAGCGACCTTAAGTGGAACTACTATATAAAACAGATAGTGGGAAAAGCAGACATAAGAGTCAGATTCATCGGAAGAATCTTAAGAAAATGTAACTCATCCACGAAAGAAGTGGCTTATGAGGCACTTGTTCGCCTGATTCTTGAGTACTGCTCATCTATCTGGGATTCCTATCAGGTAGGACTGATAGGGGAGATACTGAAGATCCAACGAAGAGCGGCGCGTTTCGTCTAGGGCTCGTTTAGCTGGCGAGAGAGTGTTACGGAGATGCTAAACAAGCTCCACTGGCAGACTTTACAAGAGAGACGTTGTGAATCACGGAGAGATTTACTATTGAAATTTCGGGACAGCACATTTCAGGAGGAGCCAGACAACATATTACTTCCCCCACGTACATCTCGCGTATTGACCACGAGGAGAAAATTCGAGAAATTAGAGCCAATACAGAGGCTTGCCGACAATTATTCTTCCCGCGCACTATTTGCGAGTGTAACAGCGTTGGAGGGTTCAGATAGTGGTACTGAAAGTACCCTCCGCCACACACCATTAGGTGTCTTGCGAAGTATGATGTAGATGTAGATGAAATGACAATTTCATTCAAAAAATGATTGCACTGAAGGCGTCGCGATTTATGATGGGGCCGTAGATATTACGAAAGGCGGGACACGGTTCTTAAAAGGGTGTATGACCACCACGCACGGCACTGCATGCTGCCATGCTGGCCACAAGGCTGGTGAGAGAATGCTGTGGTAGGAGGACGTGCCACTGCTCCATCAGCGCCTTGTCTGCTGCTGGATGGTCGTCGGTACGTTTGGACGTGCTGCAATACATGCCACTGGTTACTTGTATTGAGTCACATCCCTCCACCTCACTTAAGGTGGAAACAAGCTCTACTGAGGCAAACCAAGAAAATCTATGCATCACCCTCTCTACCACTGCACCAAGAATTCTGTCATCCACCACAGCAACGATTGCGATCAAGAAGACCAGCAAGTGTTACTGCAGGACAACTCATCGCGGATGGTTTTGATCTAGATGAAAGCTGGAAGCATGAATGGTCAACAAAAACATCGGGAACAAGAGCCCATCACCTTGACCCCCAACGAAGCCAAAAGGTTTCGACCTACCGAGGAACCTCTGATGCCGCCTCAAAAGGTTAAGGACTGGACATGATTGTTGTAGCTACTTCAGGTACAAATGGGGCTGGATCAGTTCACCAATGTGTGGATGTAATCAAGAAGAGCAGGCAACTGAACATCTATCCAACGCTGTCCACTTCATCCATACCCCAGAATTCCTGACGACTTGCTCTCTCTCACATCCAGCTTAATTAATTGGTTGAAAAATACGGATTTTAACGTTTAATCTTGTTTTATATCATATGTATATTGTATAAAATCACTTGTCTCATATTATTGCTCTGTGCTACCAGTGCGATGTCATCAGCATAGATGACTTTAGTTGATGTTGTGGTTGGTAAATCATTAATGTATAAATTGAATAGTGATGGGGCTAAAACAGATCCCTGTGGTAGTCCATTATTTAGTTTCCGTTTGTGGCTTTTTGAGCAGCCTGGAAACACTTCGAATTGCCTTTCACTAAGCATGCTGGATGTTAGATCCACAAAATATTCTCGACTTAGTACACATACATATTTTTATGGATGGCAGTGCACTATAGCTATGAAATGGGCAGATGTCTTATATCAACTGTATATTGTATAAAATCACCATACGATTAAATAAAACCGTATAAATGACACTGACCTGTGCTCCTTACCCGCGCCATCTTTTGAGGGACACATTCGACCATACTGCGTTTTTATAGTCTGCCTTTCCTCCGGTTTAAATGGCATCGAGCAGGTTCGAGATACGTGTTGCAGTACGTCGACATGCATCATCCAGCGGTCGTGAAGTGCTTACCAACCTTTTAGCCACCATAGAAGCACGTTTCAGAGCATGCACTGGCGTCCGTAATACTCACAGGCTCTGTTAAGAACCACGTCTCGTCTTTTGTAACGTTTAGGGACCATCATAAATGTCGGTGACTTCAGAGACTTATTGTCTTTGCATAAGTCACTTCTGATCGTCTCACTGCGTATTTGTTTCAGTTGCTCCCTGTACTGTACTGCACTGTAGCAGTTCTTTTTGTGTATGGTGCAAGTTTCACTGAACTATGTTACTTGTCAGTGACACATCACGCGACATTTAATTTCACCATTAAGTTTCTCACACCAGTGCCTGTTGCCCAACTGCTTCAGAAACAAGTTCTGTCAGAATTTCTACAGTGAACATTTAAGTGACACACAACGAACATCTCTGTAACGATCTCGTAGCACCTAATTACTAATGGATTCCTTGAAGATAAACATCAGTCTCGTTGGATCTTTCCTATCTCGTCCATTTGTCCTACCCGGTACGTTTCCTGGGCTAATGAGAAGTAGTCAGAAGTCGGTTTTGTAGTTCAGCTCTCTCTTGGATGAATTACTTTTCCTTAAACTTGTTCCAATGAAACTCAGTCTGGCATCTGCTTTTTCTATAATTTGTTGTAGGTGGTTAATCCACTTTATGTCGCTTCGAATGGTTACTCCTAGAAATTCTACAGTAGTTACATTGTCAGTGATTTATCCCCAATAGTGTAATTCCACAGTACCGAATTTCTTCTTCTATTTATGAGCAATATGTTACATTTATTTACTTCCAGGTTCAACTGTCTATTCTGTAAGAATCAATTACTCTCTATAGGTCTTCGTATGTTTCAGTACGCTCTTCCGACGTTGTTAGCTTCATATACGTGACTTCTTCTGCTACGTGTAGCCTCTTGGAACTTCCTCCGGTAACCATTAGATCATTACATGTGGTGTAAACAGTAATGATGGTATCACACTTTCTTGATGTAGTTCAGAACTTACCTTTACATCTATCGATTTTGTTCCTTTAAGAGCGACGTGTTTTCTATCTGAAAGGAAGCCCTCGATCCAGTAAACTTCGAGTCTGTTTATTAGATGACAGTGCGGAAGTGTATCAAATCTTTCCGAAATCGAAGGGAGACGACATAAAACTGAGCGCCTTTGTCTACGGCGCTCTGGATCTCATGGACGAACACAGCTAGTTGAATTTCGCAAGATCTTGTACCGTTGGTCCTCTTTTAAAACAACGAACTTGGCAATAGGAACGGTAGAAATTAAAATAGCTGCCAGACTTCCGATTCCCAATTAACCTTACCTACTGATCCTCTGCTGTCTTGACTGTGACCAGCATCGGATTTCATCTATTCTAGCACGGGTTTCTGATTAATAATTAAAGAGTTGTAGGACGCAACAAGGGAATTCTACAGACCCGAAACCGGACAGATCTGGCGAAAAATTGCTTTTACTTCCTAAAACAAACATGTTGAATGCGATGTAGCCTGTTACAACTGAGATATCGGTTAGTATATACACAGTAATAGCACAAACCCGGCACAAAAGACTTCTTGCTGCAGGACAAGATAAAAGGAATAACTACGCAAGAACAATTACGCAACATAAACGAGCGTTCTGTTAACTGGTATAGCCCTTCATCAGAGAGACAGAGAGTCCACTGAGAGATACATTGTGATGATAATTATCCACGAGAACGAATATACTGAAGGCGAGAGAGGAGCAGTACAAAGTGCTAGTGCGCAAGCACGGTTAGCTTTGTCGCATCTATGGAGCTATACGCAAACCGTTGCATTTCTGATGGTTCACGGTCGAAATGATCGCGGTTTCATTACCCCTAATACTAACCGGATTTATAAGGTCGATGGCTACTTCCGAGAACAGGAAGGGGGCACAAACACACAAATGGCTGCAGATTCTGAGATACTTAACCCCCACGGACCTCTTACACCTAACAACTGCAAGCAACTGTAGACCAGAGATCCTATCGCGGTGTTTCTGTTACCGAGAATATGCGCAACACAGTAAGCGTTCGCCAGCAGAAACAGGAGCCCGTAGCCAACCTAGCCAGGGTGACTGTCAAGATATGTTCCGGCCTGCAAGGCCCGGCCTCACGGCTCCGAGGTCGGGTTCCCTGGAGTGGAGGCAATTCGACGAAAGGAAGGCAGCCGTAATCTGGAATTCGAAGTAACGGCTCAAACAGCCTTTGCGGAGCTTCGCCACATTGCATATTATTGGGAATAATTAAACCTAGGCTTGGGAAATTATTAAGCCCCCACGAGACAGCTGTCTTCTGGTTAGGCAAGCCTGTGGTGATACCATACCGCCGGGGAAAATTAGTTTGATATAGTTTAAATTGACGATTAATTTCGTCGAGTTTCTGAATATTAGCTGGATCGACGTTTTTAATACATCAAATGATTCGAAATTTTGTGTACAGTTGTATCTACCATCAGAAAGGTAAAATGTATTTTATTACAACACTCTCTCTTTGTCAGAAAGGCTAGACAGGGTGGCTGTCGTTACTACTGCTCGCCTTGCTTTGGTGAGAGAAACGTTTCTGCTCTACAACCTCTGTTTGTGGAATCCACGTCCATCGTTTTGTACGGCTGGTGCTTATTCTCCATAAACGTCGTAATCTATGCGCATAAACATGTTCCTTAGTTCTATAAAAGACTGGTATAGGGCTATAATTATGTGTACGTGCTTTCGCTATTAAAATTTCCTCAAAGTCAGCGTCAAAATTGCCCTAATACCTGGCAAGATTGTGGTTAAACGAAAAGTGTCGGCTATATACTGCTATACATGCATACCCCCTGTTACAGAGCCACTTGCTTTAACATGAAATCATTTTGTGGGTACCGGGTTGTAATTACGTCAATAGCTTTTTAATATCTATTCAGATTACAAATGTGTTGTTTTTGTGAAGTTTTCCAATAACTTGGGTTTAACGGTAATTTCATTGTTTTAAGTGCAGAAACCAGTTCTAAGCAAAGAAGGGAAAGCAGAAAGGTTTAAAGAGTGTAGTGGTTGAGGGCAATATTATGGAAATAGAAAAGGACGTAGATAAAGATGAAATGGAAAATATGATACTGCGAGAAGAATTTGACAGAGCACTGAAATACCTGAGTCGAAACAAGGCCTCGGGATTAGACAACATTCCATTAGAACTACTGATAACCTTGGTCGAGCCAACCCTGACAAAACTCTACCATATGGTGAGCAAGATGTATGACACAGGCGAAATAAGCTCAGACTTCAAGAAGAATATAATAATTACAATCCAAAAGAGAGCAGGTGTTGACAGGTGTGAAAATTACCGAACTATCAGTTTGAAAAGTCAGGGCTGTAAAATAATAACACGAATTCACGAATTCCTTACAGACCAATGGAAAAACTAGTAGAAGCCAACCTCGGGGAAGATCAGTTTGGATTCCGCAGAAATGTTGGAACACGCGGGGCAATACTTATCCTACGACTTATCTAAGAAGATAGATTAAGGAAAGGCAAACGTGCGTTCGAGCATTTCGAGACTTACAGAAAGCTTTTAACAATGTTGACTGTAATACTCTCAAATTCTGAAGAGGGCATGGGTCAACTAAAGGGAGCGAAGGGCTATTTACAGTTTGTACAGAAACCGGATGGCAGTTATAAGAGTAGAGGGGCATGAAAGGGAAGCAGTTGTTGGGAAGGGAGTGAAACAGGGTTGTAGCCTATCCCCGATGTTATTCAATCGGTATATTGAGCAACCAGTAAAGGAAACAAAAGAAAAATTCGGAGTGGGAATTAGAATCCAAAGAGAAGAAATAAAAACTTTGAGGTTCGCCGATGACATTGTAATTCTATCAGAGACAGCAAAGGACCTGGGAGAGCAGCTGAACGGAATGGAAAATGTCTTGAAAGGAGGATATCAGATGAACATCAACAAAAGCAAAACAAGGATAATGGAATGTAGTCGAATTAAATCGGTTGATGCTGCGGGAATTAGATTAGGAAATGAGACACCTAAAGTAGTAGATGAGTTTTGCTATTTGCGGAGGAAAATAATTGATGACGGTGGAAGTAGAGAGGGTATAAAATGTAGACTGGCGATGGCAGGGAAAGTGTTTCTGAAGAAGAGAAATTTGTTGACATCGATTATAGACTTAAGTGTCAGGAAGTCTTTTCTGAAAGTATTTGTATGGAGTGTAGCCATGTATGGAAGTGAAACATGAAGAATAGATGCCTTCGAAATGTGGTGCTACAGAAGAATGCTGAAGATTGGATGGGTAGTTCACGTAAATAATGGGGAAGCACTGAATCGAATTGGGAAGAAGAGGGATATGTTGCACAGCTTGACAATATAAGAAGGGATCAGTAGGTAGGACATGATATGAGGCATCAAGGGATGACCAATTTAGTACTGGAGGGCACCGTTGAGGGTAAAAATCGGAGAGAGAGAGACCACGAGATGAATACACTAAGCAAATTCAGAAGGATGTAGGTTGCAGCAGGTACTGGGAGATGAAGAAGCTTGCACAGGATAGAGTAGCATGGAGAGCTGCATCAAACCAGTCTCTGTACTGAAGACTACAACAGCAACAAGTGGAGAATGTGGCAGCAAGTTTTCCTTTAATTACACATTGTGTACTGTAGTATGAGATGATGGGAAAGACATACCCTGCCGCAGAATATGACAACAAAAGTTTTACGAATGACATAAATCTTTTTCCTGCGTGATGAATACTGCGAGGCCAGGGTACATGTAGAGTATGCATAAAAGCGTCAACTCTCGAGTTGTCAGAGTGAAGGCTACCACTGTTAGGCGTGTGCGTCAATGCAGATACCAGTAACAATAATTATTTCCTTGTTGAGTATTACAGGATAGTGTCACCATCATAGTATTACCCATACTACATGCGGTTGATGAACACGATTGTATTATATTAATATTTTCAGCCTCCAGGTATTATTGGAACGTGTACGAGACAAAAATTCAAGGAAATGGTGCTTCCGTACTTAAAGCACCACCTACAACCGACTTTTTCCACATTTGTTGACCGTTTATTTCCTGCAGTTAATTTGTTGCCCTACCTGCGAAGCCTATTCCCGGAGACAGTCTACAAGTACGTCGCTAACGACTTTTCTTGCAAGACAGGTAGAAGAAAGACAAACCTTCGTTTATACCATTTGTGGATTTAGAGAAAGCACTGTCTAATGTTGACAAACTTTGAAATTTTGAAGGTTGCAGGAATAAAGCACAGAGAGTGAACTGTTGTTTACAACTTTTACAGAAAAGAGAAGGTACATACAGGAGTCGAAAGACATGAAAGGGAAGCAGTGGTTGAGAAGGGAATGAGACGGGGTTGTATCCCATTGCCGATGTTATCCAAACTGTAAACTGGGCCAGCAGTAAAGGAAACCAAGGAGAAATTTGGAAATTGAATTAAAGTTCAGGGAGAAGAAATAATAACTTCCAAGTTTGCCAGTGACACTGTAATTCTGTAAGAGATGGCGAAGTACTTGGAAGAGCACCAGATACTGTGTTGAAAAGAGATTTTAAGATGAACAGGAGCGTAAGAAAAGCAAGGGTAATTGAGTACAGTTGAATTAAGTCTGGTGAGTATATGGGATTGGGCTATGAAATAGATGAGTTTTGCTATTTTGCCAGAAAAAAGAAATGACGATGGTCGAATTAGGGAGGGCCTTAGAGGCAGAGTGGCAATAGAAAGAAAAATATTAGGGAGAAAGAGGCAGTTATTAACGACTAATATAAATGTAATGTTAGTAAGCCTTTCCAGGAGGTATCTAACTGCAGCGTAGCCTTGTGCGAAAGTGAAACGTCAACGACAAATGAGAAGAGAAGCTTTTGAATTGTGGTGCTACAGAAGAATGCTGAAGAGTGGATGAGTAGATCGAGTAAGTAATGAAGAGGTACTTTGCTACATTGGTTGAAAAAGGAAGTGATGGCACAATTTTAGTAAAATAACGGTCAGTTGATATGACTTCCTCAGACCTGCACTACTTATTCAGAGATTATAAGACTTGTATAACGTAAACTATCTTGAAGAGCTGCGAAACCAGTTGTGGTGTTACGCCACATAACGTGATAAACATGATATTGAGTAACTTCGCAAATATACCAAAAACTGACGTCGTAACGAAATAAATATTATCGCAGAAAAATAACAAAGACTGTTTTCAGTTAACATGATTTGCGTACGTTATTGCAATCTCTGTTCTTCTGCAAAAGGATCGCTCTCGCTTCCCTTTTGTTTCTTCGCAGTTCAAGAAGCCGTTTTTCGACGAGGCACGAAAACGTGTAAGTTTCATGTAATATTTAGCCGAAATATAATTAAATAATACTTAAAAGTGTTGTAAAATTTTATATGTACCAGCTCCTATATTCATGAAGTGGCAAAATTAATGTTTCTGTGCAAATTTTATGGTGGAACTTTGGTGTAGAGGTCAGCGCCATTGTTCTGAGGGATAACGGCCCAGAGTCGTAATAAATATTTCAGTATTTGCTAATTATGTATTTGCTAATTATGACAAATAAAAATAAACGTAAATGAAGGTGAAATCTCCTTCATAAAAATATAAAATTATTAGCAGAAATCAATAACATAATTTTGTGTTGTTGGTGTCTTTCACTATAAAAAAAACATCGCGTTGGACCAACTAGCTGCGAGACGTACCACAACTGAGTCACAAACGTAAATAATTTTACAGTTTTGAAGCAGGCAGAATAGCACGAACTCCAACTTTTCGTAACATATAAATACCAATATATAAAGAGCTGAAGACATAAAGAACTGAAGACCGCAATAACAACGATAACAACAATACCACATAATTGTGAACTGGTGTGATCTTTCCCCTACCGTTAGTCAATGCTTTGATACTGTTAGCAAAATGCACAGAATTTCCTGTGTATTAAGGCAAGTCGTTTGCACACAGTAACTGAAGTAGACCATGTGTTAGGAATTTGCTAAATATTTTGGTGACAAGAAGAAAAACAAAAATGTTGCATACGTAATTTGTTCTCAGTTAACTGTCCTTAATGTAGATAAACAGCAAAATTGATGTGTGCTACAGTTAAACGTAGAAGGAAATGAGTTTAAATTAGAAGCGACTGACTTTCAGATACGCCCAGCCGTTAATTAGGGCAAACCTTCAAAGCCGAGTGCGCCGACTTCAGCGCATAAAAATAATTCAGAGCAGGTATAAGCCTATCGTCAAATCCCCAGCATGCCGAACGGTTTAAATTGCTTTACTAAATGTTAATACGCACGTATTTATATCAAAGAGACGCGGCTGCAGATGTGGGTCAGGAAATTGCGGTGCTAATGAAGATAACATGTCGCTTGTCTATGAAGATATTTGCTGATGCTGCTCACCTGTAGGAGTAATCTAGGCTACATCATCTGTTGCTTCTATATCTTCTCTTGCTTACTTTTAATTACAGTTATCAGTTCACTGGTGGAGTTTATTGAGCAATTCATCTATGTGAAAACTTAGCCGTTAACCACTTCGGAAGAGTGCGACTGCGGCGGCTCTGAGAACTATGGAACTTAACATATGTGGTCATCAGTCCCCTAGAACTTAGAACTACTAAGGACATCACACACATCCATGCTCGAGGCAGGATTCGAACCTGCGATCATAGCGGTCGCGCGGTTCCAGACTATAACGCCTAGAGCCTCTCGGTCACCCCGGCCGCCTCGGAAGATTGCACCGTACCTTTAACGATCTGGGGCTGTGCAGGGGTACAATGAAGAGTAGATTTATTGCTTATCCCATATGCGCACTCCCTGCATATGAGCGGGATACAACTTCTCCAAAAGCAATATCGTGACGAATTGGCCTGCCGCAAGACGAGGACAACTCATTGTCTAGCTTGGTCCACACACTAACGCCAACTTTGCCACCAACATTGTTGGTGCAGTGTGTGGATCAATGAAATAGCATTGGAACCATCACTGGACCCCCTGTAGGTACGGCTCTGTTGTTTGAAGGTATTTCGACCAAATATCAAGGAGCGTTGGGGTCTATATCAATACATAAAATACGTTCGCAGTTACGAATACAAACAATCATCAACTATACTAGGGAATGATCACAATGAAAATTTGATCGGGACCAGGACTCGAACACGGATTTCCTGCTTTACACGAGCGGTCGCTGTAACCGCTTCGGCTATCCGTGCACTACTCACGGCCAGGCCCAAACTTCCGTATGCTGTAGTTCCTGCATCACAACCCGTACTCGTACACACATTATGTAAGTCCCATGCATGCATGTACGCGGGAACGACGACTTATGGAAATATGGGTCTGTCTTTAAGCCAAGGCGACTAAGGCGACCGCTCACGTAAAACGGAAAATCCAGGTTCGTGTCACGGTCCGGCACAAATTTTCACTGTCGTCATTCCTTTATACATCTGATGGTTGTTCATATTCGCAACTGTGAGTACACAGCATGTATTTCATTATGGCTGTAGTCGCCACAGTGTCTGTCTCTTCAGACATGCATGCGTGTCCTAATGAACACTGCATCGTTCTTCCTAATCTCACAGGCACTGAAATATTGTATTTATCCGCCGATACCAGGCAGCGACTTTCATTTAAAATAGCCGCTCCTCTATGGGACTTAGGTATGTGTGTACGAGTAGAGGTTGTGACTTAGCAACTACGACTTGCAGAATTTTGGGTCTGGCCTACAGTCGTGCACAGATAGCCAAAGCGATTACGGCGACCGCTTGCGTAAAGCGGGAAATGAGGGTTTGAGTCCCGGTCGCCCACAAATTTTCACTGTCGTCATTCCGTTACAAAGCTGGTGGTTCTTCGTATTCGCAACTACTAATACACACATTCGATGGGAAGATCACACAACTAATGAGGAGGTATTGAGTAGAATTGGGGAGAAGAGGAGTTTGTGGCACATCTTGACAAGAAGAAGGGATCGGTAGGTAGGGCATTTTCTGAGGCATCAAGGGCTCACCAATTTAGTGCTGGAGGGCAGCGTGGAGGGTAAAAATCGTAGAGGGAGACCAAGAGATGAATACACTAAGCAGATCCAGAAGGGTGTAGGTTGCAGTAGGTACTGGGAGATGAAGAAGCTTGCACAGGATAGAGTAGCATGGAGTGATGCAGTCGCCACAGTGCCTGTTCCTTCGGACGTGCATGCATCTTCGAAGGTACATTGTATCATTCTTCTTCTCAACATAGGCACTGCGGTACCGCAGTATCGATACGCCGACCACACGTTAGGTGCCAACATTGTTTGTTCAGGTTGTCGTCTCGAAACCTGAGCTTCTCACTTGTACTTCTAGGATCGATATTTGAAAACACACAGTCTCAGTAACACTGGAGTAACATGCAAGTTCTTTAGTTCCTGGAATTTTACCAGCAAGAATTACATTTGCGCAATCGTAGCATGAGAAGCCACAAATCTCGCAGTGTCACTGCGTAAGCTTGGCCACCGAACAGTGGATCTTTTTAGGGAAACGTACCTGCTCAGTGTATAGATACATCCACACAGGAGTATCTCAAAAAAGATTGGTTATTGGTGCATATTTTTCACGTAACTTATGTTCTACAACTGTGCTGTACCTGCAGGTAACGAAGTAGAAGGTTTAAATTTAATGGAAATTGAAATTCTAATGATATGTATTTCTTTATTGTACTTCTGCTGCGGTAACTGTGATGTATCTCACTTCAGGACAATTGTACTTTGGAAAAGTTAGGTATAAGCCTTTTATTTAATCCATTCTTTTTTAATAGGATACATTACAGGACAAATTTCTATACTAATCACTTCAAATTTCTCCTATGTCGACGAATAAGGAGCGTGCACCACATTATGTATAAATGATAATTTACTGAAAAGCGTCCCTTCTCTAAAACAATATAAATATAGGACGAAGTTTTAAATTTTCAGTTACACTGGATAGGTTATGTTTTATTTATGATTACTGCTACGGAAATCGATAAAGCTTCTTTTTTGTGAAAATGTTTTGTTCTAAACCACGCATTAGGTACAGAAAGAAACCACTTAGCATTGCAGGGTTTATGCAATAAGAAAAAAGTTAATGAGTGAGTGACAGGTAGCATGGGATGGTAACGACACTATGAAAAGATTTTAGGAAGTGTATTCTTAACATCGAAGAAGGTTACTGATTTGGGGCGGGGGGGTATTTGAAATTCTCGGGGTCCGGTCCCTTTACGTCTGGTCAAGGGCCACACTAAGCGTATATGAAAAGATGAAATAAAGGAAACTGTGATGTAGGGCTTAGATATAGCCAGAGCATATCGTCGTTGGAGCGTGCTGTGCCTCACAGAGGTCAATACTGAGGAACAAAAGTAATCATGGTGTACTCAGCAACAAAATATTGTGTGATGTGTTGAACAACTTAAGTCCAGAAGTGTCAGAACACGAGTCAGAACTGTATCTGGAGGGACATGTGTAAATTTAGGAGATGGATGTCGAAGGATGTCGCTGGAAGAACAGCGTGCTGTAGTTTTGCGGCTGAGGATCAAGGAAACGACGAGAGATCACACAGCATAAAACTAAGACCACAACAAACTAACAGTCGAAGAATTATGAAGGTGCATATACAAGGTCAAAGCGACAAAACAGGTCACTAAATAATTTTCATTAAGATGAATGTGTTCAGGCTGTCCACCAGTGTGGATAAACGGGGAGTGTTTTCTAGTCTAACATTCCTTACATGCGCAGAATGCTGCAAATTGTTAAAATCGCTTGCAAATATGACTTTAAATAGCAACATACTGAAGAAGCAGCTTGTTCGAGATGCTGCATACGGAGTGCCAATGCAGGGTTACTCTTAAGTTAATACGTCTCTTTCGCTGACACCATGACGTGATGCTTGCATATATAGTAGTAGACAAGACAATTTTGCCCTAAATGACCAGGCTATACTATTACATTGTTAAACAGGATGCAAAAACTAAACAGATCGTGAATTATACGGCCAATTCCATGACGCCCATTAGATTGTTAGATATTATATTTTTAATTAATATAGTTTCGGAATTTTTGCGCGTCAGTGGTGATCTGGTTGACTCGAACAGTTTGGCTGCGATTGCCGTGGACGTACAAATCTGAATCTGCTAATGCCAATATGCATTACGAAGAAGAAATATAATAACTAATTGAAAATGAGGTAGAAATTTCTTTTAATTTCACGTAAACAATTTATTATGTACATCTTGAAGTTAAAACAGATACGATATCCTATAATTATAGCATACACTTCTTTTTTGTACGGTACTTAGCATGATTTGCCTTAGCAATTAGGCAGCAAGCTTCATATATTGTGGCAAGTAAAGAATTGTTTCCTTCACTCGTTGCAGGAAGGTGGTTTCACTTCGCCGTCGATAGTCCACGTGCTGCACAGGTAAGGAGAAACGACGCATACACACACACACACACACACACACACACACGCACACACACACATGCAAATACACGAGCTTGTTGTAGCACCTGTTATCCTTTCCCAGTTATACATTATCCTTGACTTTTTACGTATGATATACATGTCTGGTAACTAAAAATATTCGTTTCAGGCCACAGAAACCTAAGGTTATGATACATTTTCTTTACTCTTACCTCTGATTATAGCGTAATAGCTTCTTTGGTATATATTCTATACCAGACTGATTTCATTTCAATACTACTCGAATTTTTCTTTCTGTAAATCTGTATACAATTCCAGGCACCATTTACTTAGTCACTTTCCCCCGAATGCTAATTAAGCTTCCTACTCTCTTTGTTTTCTGCCTCCTAGTGTATTTTATGGACTTAGGCTGTTTTATTTATGCTCAAATCATCCAGTAGTCTGCTAATGTCGGGACAATAATACGGCAATGTCAAATTTTTGTACCTTACAATTTCTAGGTAAAATTGCACTTATTTCTGGGCGTAGTTCACTTTTAGGCTAACTTAGTTTATCCAACTTTTATTCAGTAAGTGGACTCCAGTCCTTGGATGTGATTCTGGAAGGCTTGAAAAAAAAATCATCCATTACCCTTCATTAAACCCGAACCAAATTCCTTTAGACGCTACAATAAGCGCGAATGAAAGGATTCTGTATCTCACGAACTGTATAAATATTCCAGAACTTGGCTCTTCAAATCCTTGTGTTTTCCTGTTGCCAAAGAACTATACACTGATCTTGCGGAATATTATTTTGTCAGAAATATAATAGTCCTAGAGGTCAGTCACAAGTTCCCATGATTTGTTGTTTTACAGAATGCATTTTACATTTGTTAACTTTTTATTAAGCGATATGATGTCAGTGTCACGAGAAGACAGTGTAAAATTTTGAAAATCGAGCGAAAATAAAAATAAAAGAAGATTGAAATGGGAAGATATGAAGATGACGTTATATTGGCGTTAAATACTGAGAGCTGTAATGTACAGTAGTGTACAGTTCACTAATGATGTGCGTATTTATGCATAAATAAAAATAATTTACGAACGTAATATTCTTCAAACAAACCATATGAGTATTTTCTTGTAAGGTGTCAGTGTTAAAACATATTTTTTCTTTTGTTTTGTAATTTCATTGTATCATATTACCACATTCTATTGGAACAAGTCTTTAAAACTACTGAAATTGACTAGCAAAATTTAGCAGCTTACTTAGTACATATTCGGAGCTTTTGGTGTTATGGAAATATTTCTGTTCTTTACAGCAATTCTAGGTTCTTAATATTGGACTAGATATGTAGAACTGTCTTTTTTGTATCTCGTTGAGAAAATGTTTAGTGTCGGCCGTAATTTGAGGACATTCTGATGCTATTTGAATCGAGTGTGCAAGCTTTTATGCCGTATGTTGAACAACAAGGAGAGGATACTTTATGTTCTCGGCTATCACTGAACGTTTCGGTTATCTGTTATTATGATGTTGACTAATAAGTGACCAATCCAATATTCGGTCTAGGCCACATTGAGAACTTTCCCGATGACTACTTCTGATACACGTGTTATCCTTCAGATACAACGGAGTCACATAACCGGTTTGAAACTCACATGCCTAATTCATAACTGTTGAAAATGGAGAAGACGCCTTACAAACACTCGTAGCGCTAGATGAATTACCGTTGGCGAGAAACAATGCAAGAAATAAGTTTTATGATGAAGCTGCATTCCAATTCAAGCATTTGAACGAATAATTCAAAAGAATTTGTGTAAGTCGCTAATCTGCAGTTGATATTAGTCGTCAATTCCGTACATGTCTGAACCTGATAAATTTACGCCTTGATTTTGAATGCTAAAATACTAACTACAAGCGAGAAATATGTTTCACAGATTAGGAGAAGCCTTCTGATAATGTGGAACGAAATAAAATATCTTTGATCAAAGGCTGTCAACTGCCGGACACAAGAATAATCCTTTCTATTTATGCGAATGAGAATGAGGTAGTCAGCGTTGACAGAATGGTACAAAATGCCAAAATGATATTTAATTTGTATGTTGAAATGACAGTGAGGTAAGTAAACGACTGTCTCGATGTCCGAGTTGTTTGTCACGGACAGAGTGTCGGTATATACTGTTCGCTGTTCGTAGGAGTTGAACATGCCGGATGGCTAAACGGTAAACTTGCTCAAGACATTGTTTAGACGAGTTTTCTTTTTTCTGTCTTGGAAGTGGAATAGATGAAGGAAGAAGACATTCTTGAATTGCTCAAACAATCAAGTTTGTCTTGATTTGAAGTTAATTCGCTAAATGCGCACTCTTTGACATCAGCTGTCATAGGTATACATCCACTACCCAAGTGATACATGAAAATATTTACCCGACCGCGACCGGGACAGTTGAAGTGAAGAAATTCGCTTTCAGAGAATTGATTTCGAATTATTTCGTACATCTGTGTATCGTCAAGAGTGTCTGTTACTTCAGAAATGGATGTTCGGAAGTTCACCCTGTTTTACTCTTCGCATAGTTGCTAGTCTTGGAAACAAACGAATCCGCCTCCTTTCCTATTTTGTATATTTCCATCCAATAATATCCTACGGGATAATTTTCTGGGGTTACTTATTGCTCATAAAGCGATCAGTAAGAATAATACGTGATGGTCGCCCACAGTCATCTTGTAGGCCTCTTCAGTAATTTTGGGGTTTTTACGAGGTTTCTTTCGCCATAACACGGCAGAAAGGCCAGACAAGTGGCAGGCGGGTTGCGTGCGCAGCAGGCGTCTTCATATCTTCCGCACTAGACGCTCTGTCATTGGCAAGTTCGTCACTCAGTGCTAAGATGTAATCACGAAAACATGACCGCCTCTATTGATTCTTCCTCCAAGTGCGAACTGCGAAACGTTATTCGTTTCCTACAGGCACAAACGAACAGTCCAGCAGAAATTCATCGAAGAATGAGCGGAGAGCTCTTCAGTGACACTTTCAGTCATCACTCGCAACACAGTCTCGACTTTGTGCCGAGTGACTTCTTTGTTGTATCTAAACTAAAAAGAAATATTAGGATGGCAGCGCTTCCAAACTAACGTCAGGATTCATTTCAATGCATTGGTGGCAGCGTTTAATAAACAGGGCATTGGAAAGCTTGTCCACGGGCACGACAGATGCCACAACCGTTACGTTAATTACGTCGAAAAGCAATCATGAGTGTGTGCAACTTTTATTAATAAAATATTGTTTACATTTTTTTATAGCCTGTCAGAGCTTCACAATATGAGCGTCATATGGGATGTTTAAAAGGAAGTGTCATACACCCCTGTAGAGTTAGACTTCACCAAAATTCGAAGAAAAATTACTGAAATGATGAGTCCAAAAACCAATATCTGTTGAATTTATGGATTCCTACAACCAATACCTGTTGAATTTTTGCTGTGGCCGAGCGGTTCCATGCGCTTCAATCTGGAACCGCGCGACTGCTACGGTCGCAGGTTCGAATCCTGCCTCGGGCATGGATATGTGTGATGTCGTTAGGTTAGTTAGGTTTAAGTAGTTCTAAGTTCTAGGGAACTGATGGCCTCAGATGTTAAGTCCCATAGTGCTCAGAGACATTTGAACCATTTTTTGTTCAATTTGTGGATGTCCAACCTATTTCATGGACGTGGGACTTCGGCTAATGATAAGTATGATAAAAAGGACCACTACAGCTGTGTCTTGAGAATGCCGTTGTCTCACACAATTAGTTTCGGCGGCTCATTACCACCATTCTCAGGGCCAACCACCGCCAAAAGAGTATTAGATTTCCTTGGCGCGTTTATTGTGGAGTCCTTGTTACTAGCACGCGTGGGCTAGGTTCCATCAGGAGCCTCTACTCGACACGTGTCGACACCTGTGCTAGTAACATGGATTCCACATTATGACCACTGCCCATCGCGACGATAGTTGCTGTCTGGTGGCGTTGTGGGCGTGTAATAAAAGTACGTAAGCGGAGGAGATACGAACAGTGGATCACCCTAGCAAAAATATGGGCCAATGAAGTGTTGTCATACAATATCACACTATACATAACACTCCACTGGCGTAGTACGTCAATCACATTACGATTACTGGCAGTGTGAGGTGCACGCTTGAGCCTCAAGACTTGCGCTATCTGTGCGCCTCATTTATTTCAAGTGTCAACTTCGCTTCGCAATTTCTCGGGATGTAATTGACGTATTGCGATGCAACCAACACCATTATTTTGTGATATATCACGCTATTGACTGCATACGAAATAATACGGGAGGTCCATTTAAAATTACACAATATTGGGTTGAAAATAGTATTTTTTTAAGTTCTAAAATTTCGCTTAGTATTTGGTTTCCAAGCCCCTGCAGTACGATCATGGTGGTGAAGACCGTTTTTGAATATCTATTGTTGTTCCAGAGATATTTGAGGTGGCAGAGTTAGGTGGGACACCACATACAGGGTGAGTCGCGTAAGACGTAACACCCCCATTATTACCGGGGCGATTGCACGTATCGACAAGCGGTGTTCGGCCAATCATAGCCGACTATGGGGCACATACTTTGGTACATACACAGTAATCACAACGTTTATATTGAGCGTGATAATGAGGCAAGTACATGTTTTTTAAATGGGATGCTATACTTTTTTTACCATCGTTTGAACGCTCTGTAAATGACGCATATAGTGATGTAACGCATGTTGCTATTTTGATTCAAACTTTGCTTAAAAGATGCTTGGAAATATTCCACGATTGAAGGTCGAGGCGGTCGCGCCGGCCAGAGTGCCCGAGCGGTTCTAGGCGCTTCAGTCTGGAACCGTGCGACCGCTACGGTCGCAGGTTCGAATTATGCTTCGGGCATGGATGTGTGTGATGTCCTTAGGTTAGTTAGGTTTGAGTAGTTCTAAGTTTTAGGGGACTGATGACCTCAGATGTTAAGTCCCATAGTGCTCTGAGGCATTTGAACCATTTTCGAGGCGGTCGGAAGCGGCTGCAGACTGTAAACATGCCTCGAGCGACCCGCAGGCCGAGTTGCCGTGCTCTATGCAGCATGCACGGCCTAAACTACGCAGGTAAATCCTCATCCGCCCTCTTCACGATACACCATAGGTACAACGGTGACAAGTCGCGTTTCGTATTTAACTGTGGCACATGCTAGCTAATTGCATATCAAAAGGGGCTTATGATAACTATGGCAAATGCATGGACATTCCCAGGCTGACATGAATAGTTATTGTGTGAACATAGCAACCGTTTTGTCACGCAGTTTCTCATTTGAGCTTTGCCCCCTTCCTGCTTACATGTCACACCTGACGCACAGTAAGCCGATGTTAATGTTATTGATGGATGCGTCATGGGAAACTCTACACCGGGGTGACGCCTGAGTGTGTCTGTGGGGTAACAAAGTGTCTGCTGTGAAACTACTGTTTCCACAGATAGTATTGGACATTATAATTAGAGAGAATACACATTTGATAAGATAATCTTTTTATTCACATTCATATGCTGACCACCTCCCACTAAACAATACAACAGAAGGAAAACCTACGTGGTATACACATTGTCCACACGCGTTACATTTATACATCAAGCATGTTACTGGTCACTGACACATATCGTTTAATAATACATTTGTACCTACTGATAACCTTCACAATTCATAGTGTTCTTAACAAAACGTGCCGTTGTACTTTACTTAAGCATGTACTCAAACGGTTTACCCTCGACTGCAAGACAAATCTGTAATCGGCGTTCAAGAGAATGGGTAACAGATGAAAGGTTAGTGGATGATATGGCGGAGCAAGTTGTGACGATACGGCGGCGCATGTCATCTGGCGTTGTTGGGGCTTCGCGGTAGACCGCATCTTTCAGTGTTCCCCACAAAAAGAAATCAAGTGGAGTCAAATCGGAGGACCTGGTAGGCCATTGTACTCCAGCATTCCGTCCAATCCAGCGGTCAGGGTGGTTCAAATGGCTCTGAGCACTATGGGACTCAACTTCTGAGGTCATCAGTCCCCTAGAACTTAGAACTACTTAAACCTAACTAACCTAAGGACATCACAAACATCCATGCCCGAGGCAGGATTCGAACCTGCGACCGTAGCGGTCTTGCGGTTCGAGACTGCAGCGCCTTTAACCGCACGGCCACTTCGGCCGTCACACACTATGAGGATCGATAAACGTCATGGCGAGAACAGTCTCTTCGTGGTCTCTGCTGGTCGCAGTTTTCTTCCTCCTCCTTTGTTTGCTGTTAAAGCCCCCTGTTCGCACTAGTGTAGTAATCATTCTTGCAATGGCCTGGCGAGCAGGACACTGACGATCAGGATATATATCTCTGTGCCACCGTACGGTTTCGACAGCATTCTTACGACATTCGCCATACGGAAGTAACATGTCTAACTTCTCCTGATTTTTGTACATATCTGGACGTAATGTTCCAGCAGCAACTACGTCTGGATAGTAGACGCACGACCTATTGGTTCAACGTCGCACGACCTACTAGTTGTATGACGCGGCCTGCTTTCCGGGTCGCGCGAGGCTTGTTTACAGTCTGCAGCCACTTCCGACCGCCTCGACCTTCAGTCGTACAGTATATCCCACCGTCTTTTAAGCAAAGTTTGAATCATAATAGCAACATGCGTTACGTCACTATACGCGTCTTTTCCAGAGCGTGCTAATGATGGTAAAAAAAGTATAGCGTCCCATTTAAAAAACATGTACTTGCCTCATTATCTCAGCCAATGTAAACGTTGTGATTATTGTGCATGTACGAATGTCTGTGCCCCATAGTCCGCTATGATTCGCCGAAAACCGCATGCTGATACGTGCAATCGCCCCCGCAATAAAGGGGGTGTTACGTCTTTTGCGACTCACCCTGTATTTATTAACTTGATTACATCTAGATACGGCTTAAAAACGAGCCATGCGCAAAACCGGTAGCGATAAATAAAAGCTGCAGCTCTGGTGGACGGTCGTAACAATGCATACAATTTGTAGTAGGAGAACAGCATACAAAAGAAGTATTAACGAACAGTGACTAGATTCAAAATTTAAAGGTCGTGGACGACTTTTTGGGAATGACACGTAAACAAAGAGAGTGCCCAATCTAACTCTCGTCAGCACACACTAGTTTCATGTCAAATCGATGGTGGCGTCACAGGTGAAGCGGCTGCAGAACACGGGCAATCTATCCGCGCCAATACAGTCAAAGCCATTCCGGCTTGATTGGCTGTCCCCGTTTGCAGGATGATTCATAGGCAGTATCTGCGGACGCGTGCCGCCGTGTGGACTCAGGGCGGCCGCACGCAGCTGTCTCACGTTACACGCGCACTACGCTCTGTGTCGCCACTTCTCTGTCCGCTGCGCCAGCACTCCCGGAATGGAAACTGCGACGTCATTAGCGGAGCGAGCAACTGGTTCGTTCTCATGACTCAGCTGCAGGCAGCTGCGGCCGGCAGCATTCTCTGTCTGGCAGCTCTGCTTCGCAGGCAGATACTCCGGCGTTTGCAAAGCTTTTCACCAATGATGTTCACAATTGTTGCGTGTATTGTCACACTTCTGTTTCACTAGATCTGATAAATATAAAATGTACTAAGACTAATAGACAGCATGGTAGCCTAACTTAAGGGGGCACGCTCCTGAACGGGATACATTTTTAGCATTATCTTCACCCTCACAGGGCAACTAATCTATAAATGAGATATAGTTCAAAAGTCTTGCACACAATTAGGGTCATTAGTCAAAGCATTCCCCAAAAAATCATTGACATATTTATTACATTTTGGTACTGACAAAATTATTTATAATAGTATAAAAAACGGAACACTATTTCACTGCTGTACCATTTACTTTGGAACCACTGACTGCACAGTTTGGAAAAAGAGTCAAAGTACAGACGACATTCACATAACTGTTTCATGCCTCCAATTTCCTTCTCTGTGAAAAAGACAAGTAATTTATTTTACAACAACAAAAATATTTAAAAATGTAGCTCAAATATCACCGACATCATCACCATGTTTTTCACCAAAGACTAGGCAAGGGAGGAAGAGGAGATCATTCTAAATATCTGTACCAATTTTTGTGACTTTAACTTCAGTCATTTAGGAGGAAAGTGTAGCTGAATGATGAAAATTCAAGTTTTCGGTAAATCACAAAAGATGATTTACAGATTTATTAACTTACCACCATGCTCGTTTAGAATTTTCCAGCTGCATACTCCACTTGTCCTCCTGTTTTCTTATCCTCCATACTCTTTCTCTTCATTCTTTTCTTTATCCTTCATTAATTGGTAGCAGCTTCTGCAGCTGTCTCTGCTTCGGTTACCCGCTGCTTATCAATAGCAGTTAGAGCTGAAGCCATATTCCTTCCTGTCTTGATGTTCAGTTGCTTTGTAACATTGATCTTTGAAATTGCACCATCATTGAATGTTATTACTGCATCCATTACACCAATCTTCAGCACTGTCAACCCAACAAATACAGTTTTGGGTATTCTCTCCCATATACAGCTGCTGAAGCTTTCATTTGCATTCTGAGAGAGACCGTGCATACATTTCCTAAGTAGATTTTTATTTACCAGACCCCTATGCATAGGACTAATTGGCTCCATTACAGTAAGTGGCAAGGAATACTTGTGGGTATATTGTATGCCTGTAGCAATGCTCAGCCAGTACTTGCACCACGATTCTTCCCCTTTTGGACACAAAACCATGCTGTGGGGTTTCATCTGTTGACAATCTATGAAAACATGTTGCCCAAACAGCTCGTCTCATGTTCTCCAAACCTCCTACATCTTTCCTTATTGCTAGTCCATAATATTGAGTCAAAGAATCAATTTCACTCTTTGTAAACGACCTGGACCACCTATGTCTTTTCCGCGTGACAGTTTTTTTTCCACTGAAGTCTTTACGTAATTTTTCAGCCGAGCTCCAATTATTTTTTGTACATGCCCAACACATTCAAGCTTTTCTATCAGACTCTCCCCATATGGTCTGTCATTAACAAGAGTGGTGTGTCCTTTACAGTCTCCATCCACAAGGTAGCCTACAAACGTCACACCACAACTGGCCTCTGATCTTCTAAAAATGTTTAGAACTCCTTTCGTTTCCATGTTTCCGCTTGGGCCATCAAAGTTCTTTACACAAACATGGGTGAACATAAATTTACTTGAACAACCCTGGCAGTGCTTTGTTAGACATTTATAATCTAGTATCTTACCAGTTTCAATAAATGTGGCTGTTACAACCCCATCAGAGAAGTATGACCTCTCTTCTGCCAAGATCCACCAAATGCTGCTACAATGTCTGTATTCTCAGACAAGGCTACTTCTTCTTCCGCTGCTCTTTTCACTGAATGTTCACTTACACCACATACAGCATTATGTATTAATTTATTGTATCTGTCAAACCTCAGTGGAGGTGGAGGCAAATCCATCACTGCACAAAAAGTCTGGGCAGCTGTTCTTCCCCTTCCAATACATCGCATTGCATAAGCAAGCTGAATATTTACACTGTAATGTCAACTGTCAGTTACTGGCGATGTCATAGTATCACTGTGCGTCACTAACCGACTTGAAAGACCCTTACTTGCTGAAATGTTTTCAGAAACGTCAATACTATCTTCACAACTGCAGTACTTACATTTCACAGCACTCTTCAAAAGTCATGATAGCATATTTAGGTTCACAATAACATTTCCGTCATTATTGCTGCTCACAATACTCCTTATTACATTCAGAAATCGAAAGTTTACGTCTAGAAGCACTGCCTGTACACACAGTTTCTGTGGACGACTTTTGAAGCAACTGGTGTATATTATTTGGTTGTGTTTGGAACTCGTTGCCGCAACACTTTCGTCGCGGCTACATTTCTTTACTCTCGGCATTTGTAATACACGAAACACACACACAGAAATAAAACAACACACAATAACTACAAAACTACACGCATATGAAATTCCGAAATCATAAATTCTCGCCGGCCGCGGTGGTCTAGCGGTTCAGGCGCTCAGTCCGGAACCGCGCGACTACTACGGTCGCAGGTTCGAATCCTGCCTGGGGCATGGATGTGTGTGATGTCCTTAGGTTAGTTAGGTTTAAGCAGTTCTAAGTTCTACGGGACTGATGACCACAGATGTTAAGTCCCATAGTGCTCAGAGCCATCATAAATTCTCAGATCATTGTTTACATTCGAACCATAGCCTTCTAGACATGCCTGTACTTTGGTTCCGGGCGTCAGTGACTTCTAGAATACACCTGTGTTAAAAACCCGAAATAAGCATCAAACGAAAAAAATTACAAAGAACGAAACTTGTCTAGCTTGAAGGGGCAAACCAGATGTCGCTATGGTTGGCCCGCTAGATGGCGCTGCCATTGGTCAAACGAATATCAACTGCGTATTTTTTAATAGGAACCGCCATTTTTTTCTTGCATATTCGTGTAGTACGTAAAGAAATATGAAAGTTTTAGTTGGACCACTTTTTTCGCTTTGTGATAGACGGCGCTGTAATAGTCACAAACGTGTAAGTACGTGGTATCACGTAACATTCTGCCAGTAAGGACAGTATTTGCTTCGTGATACATTACCCGTGTTAAATTAGACCTTTTACCAATTGCGGAAAAGGTCGATATCGTGTTGATGTATGGCTATTGTGATCAGAATGCCCAACGGGCGTGTACTATGTATGCTGCTTGATATCCTGGACGACATCATCCAAGTGTCCGGACCGTTCACCGGATAGTTACGTTATTTAAGGAAACAGGAAGTGTTCAGCCACATGTGAAACGCCAACCACGACGTGCAACAAATGATGATGCCCAAGTAGGTGTTTTAGCTGCTGTCGCGGCTAATCCGCACATCAGTAGCAGACAAATTGCGCGAGAATCGGGAATCTCGGAAACGTCGGTGTTGAGAATGCTACATCAACGTCGATTGCACCCCTATCATATTTCTATGCACCAGGAATTGCATGGCGACGACTTTGAACGTCGTGTACAGTTCTGCCACTATGCACAAGAGAAATTACGGGACGATGACAGATTTTTTGCACGCTTTCTATTTAGCGACGAAGCGTCATTCACCAACAACAGTAACGTAAACCGGCATAATATGCACTATTGAGCAACGGAAAATCCACGAAGGCTGCGACAAGTGGAACATCAGTGACCTTGGCGGGTTAATGTGTGGTGCGGCATTATGGGAGGAAGGGCATTGGCCCCCATTTTATCGATGGAATTCTAAATGGTGCAATGTATGCTGATTTCGTACGTAATGTTCTACCGATGTTACTACAAGATGTTTCACTTCATGACAGAATGGCGATGTAATTCCAACATGGCGGATGTCCGGCACATAGCTCGCGTGCGACTGAAGCGGTACTGAATAGCATATTTCATGACAGGTGGACTGTTCGTCGAAGCACCATACCATGGTCCGCACGTTCACCGGATCTGACGTCCACGGATTTCTTTCTGTGGGGAAGTTGGATATTTGCTATCGTGATCCACCGACAACGCCTGACAACATGCGTCAGCGCATTGTCAAAAAAAAACATTACGAAAGGTGAACTACTCGCTGTTGAGAGGAATGTCGTTACACGTATTGCCAAATGCATTGAGGTTGACGGACATCACTTTAAGCATTTATTGCATTAATGTGGTATTTACAGGTAATCACGCTGTAACAGCATGCGTTCTCAGAAATGATAAGATCACAAAGGTACAATGTATCACATTGGAAGAACCGAAATAAAATGTTCAAACGTACCTACGTTCTGTATTTTAATTTAAAAAACGTATCTGTTACCAACAGTTCGTCTACAATTGTGAGCCATATGTTTGTGACTTTTACAGCGCCATCTATCGCAAGCCGAAAAAAGTGGTCCAACTAAAGCATTCATATTTCTTGACGTACTACACGAACATGTAATAAAAAATGGGGATTCTTATTAAAAAGACGCAGTTGGTATCCGTTTGACCCATGGCAGCGCCATCTAGCGGGCTAACCATAGCGCCATCTGGTTTCCCCCTTCAAGGTAGACAATTTTCGTTCTTTGTAGTTTTTTCGTTTGACGCTTATTTCGTGAGACATTTGGCCCGGTCACGATCAACGGACCACCCTATATAATGGCTGACCGGCTTCAGGTCAGATCGCTTGGTAGGACGTATTCTGAGGCATCGCGGGATCACCAATTTAGTATTGGAGGGCAGCGTGGAGTCTAAAAATTGTAGAGGGAGACCAATAGATGAATACACTAAACAGATTCAGAAGGATGTAGGTGGCAGTAGGTACTGGGAGATTAAGAAGCTTGCACAGGATAGAGTAGCTTGTAGAGCTGCATCAAACCAGTTTGTGGACCACAACAACAACAACAAGGTATAGTTCCTAACTGCTTTCTTTCTAGTAGTTGAAAAGAATACTTCCTGCTTAATAGCTGCGACTAACTTACACCGGAAGTTCTTTGTTGTCAAGCACACACACATCTCATAAGTTTCCATCAGAGTGATACATTAATGTTGCTAAAGGTAATATTTATTTTCCGCATGAATTTAAGAAAACAGCTCAATATGCGATTTCCATCCTTAAACAAGTAGCAGAAAAAATTCGTGGCGGACCGGAACAGGCGGATAGTTTGTTGTCATTAAAGAATAACGTATAACAAGACTTAAGCACCGATTCACTACAAAAGAAAGTGAAAATATGACAAACATCGTCACTGGCATGGCTCTCTTCTTGAGACAAAAATGTAAGCTACTTTTCCTTGTTTTCTTTACTTGTACAACTTGACTTCTTTGATAGGCGACTAACACCATAAAGCAATGTGAGAAGCGATTAAGGTGAACGAGAAAGGTTTATTTAATCGATCTTGCTTTTTCTCTCTGATGCCAAGATTACATTTTATATTAGCGTGCACTGTAACTCAATTATTTTCCAAATTATACGCTCCTCATTTCGAACACGCTTCCACAGAAACCCGGCGTAATTAAAGAAGAGCTATACAACGAAAATAAACAGGGCAGACTGAATTATATTGAGTGTGAGCAGAACGTACCTGGCATTAGTCATTTTAATTTCGTGTTAAATTCTGCTACCTCAAAGCGTTGGCCAGCAATACCATAAAAACCCTGAAACTCTCATAAGTTTTTATTTTTCAGCGCTCTGATTCGTTTCCGCATCCGCACAGTAAATCAACCGCCAGTTTAGCACGGAAAATAGTTTTTGCACGGTACATGGTTCGTATAGCGTCGGCTGGCGTCATAGTATTGTAGGTAGACGCCTTCTGCGCCACGTCCGACTGATTCACTTACAAAACGATTTCAACACCTCATTACACGCAGGAGACATTTCGAAATACAGACGTTGATTGACGTAAAGTGAGTGAAATGTGGATATGTTGTGAAACGTCTCAGTAGAGCCTTTCCATAAAACTTTTGCCTCCTGTGACCCTGTTTCTCGTACTTTTGCACACCGCAGGTCTCCGGTTTAGTTCTGCAACTACCCCGGGAGGAATGGGCAATGCATATCGGACAAATTTTATGCCAACATTACGTCAACACAAGCAACTTGCGTCTGTTTGTACCAGCAATTCAACTGATTGTGCTCCACATTTTATGTTCAAATCTGAATGACCTTTCTTTATTTTACTGTATATTTGTCTGAATGTGAACGAATGAGTATTTTTATTTATATTTCTGGGTTTATTGGGTAGTCATAGTTGCGTGGAGTGTCGTCCACTCGTAGCAGAAGAGAAGTTGCTTGTCCTCTGCTTTTAGTGCAGGATGACAAATATAGAGGCCCACTTACCGGGACAGAGAGTCTTACCCTTCATGCACGGGGATTGTTTATTGTTACGTTGATGGCGGAAACGGCTTCTCTGGTCAGTTCCGTCTGTAATCTGGAGTAGCTGGGATCTTTCTTGAAAACGACACTCTACGTCTGGTCACCTGAGTGTGGTTATAGGATTAAATAAGCCTTCGGCTAAGTTAGAATATGGTTTAACCGCATTTTGCTGTTACTAAATAAATCTTGAAATTATTTAGGCTCCTACAGGTTAGCTGAAGGGCTACGTTTACTTTCTATTTAGCTTTTAGATTTTTGGAGCGGAGTATGTTTATTTTGGAGTTTATCAGCGACTGAAACTTCCTTTGTTTCTTTGGAACAGCGAGGTGGAATAACCACCAGTAGGGGTGTTTAACGGGTTAACGGCCTTTACCCGATGGTAACACTGGTTCCCGTCAGATCACCGCAGTGAAGCGCTGTCGCTTGGATGGGTGACCGTCCAGTCTGCCGAGCGCTGTTGGGAAGTTGCACTCAACCCTTGTGAGGCAATCTGAGAAGCTACTTGAGGGGGCTCTGATAACGAAAACTGACAGCGGCAGGGAGAGCTGTGTATTCACTACGTGCCCCTTCATATCCGCACCCAGTGACGCCTAAGCTGAGGATGTCACGGCGGTCGGTCAGTATCCGCTCGGCCTTCCGAGCCCTGTTCGGACAGAGTTTAGTTTTTAGGGGTATTTAATGTAAGCCAGTAACTCAAAATATCGTGTAAATATGGAGTGACTGAATCTACAAGCTTGTGGCCTTTTCTTTTCTGATTTTCCGTATTTTTCTCTATGATTTCTGTGTCTGGTCCATACTCGTGTTTGAACTTCATGTACGTTAGGTGACGAGCCATTGGGGCCGCTCGAAATTTGTAATCGTGTTTTTTGATTCGGTTTCAATTTCAATTGTGCCAGTAGATCACTTGGACTTTCAGATTTGAGTGTCTTATACGAATTTGTGAGAGCTGCCTTATTCAGTGGAGAGCCACGTGTACCATGAAATCGTTCTCAATATTAATTTCCGCAAGGTTAGTTCTCCCACGTATGGCTCGCGATAATGGTTTTAGTCAATATTCCGATATTCTTTGTATTTCTATTTTCTTGGAAACGTTTCAGTTCTTTTAAATTGAGAGGTGGCATGAGCCCCCTCTCTTATTTCTATCTTACGATTTTCCTCTCCAATTGCATCCAGTGTAAAGTTGCTATTCCTTCACACACGGACTTCCCACGCAGCGTCTCTCGTCACCCGGGTGGTCCGGTGACAGGCGGGCAATGCTGATCTTGAAAGGGTAAGCTGACGGGTGTGAGGGAGTCGAGTGAATTCTTTCCAGACACCGACATGGTAGAATAGCGGAGGAAACACGCTCGGAGTGGCCTGGGCTAGAGGTCCTGTTACTTCGCAGAAACTTAGCGAAAACACTTTCTGGCGGGCTACCAGCGAGGCGTGGGAATGACTTGTGTACCCAGGCAGTTTTGGCGGGAAAATTCCTGCGCTTTCTGCAAAATCGTAACTGTGATTGGCTTGCTCAGGGCATAGCTCCGTGACGTAGCAAAATCGGCGCAGAAATTGGCGCCAAGAATCTCCATTGGTGGAATGGTAGTGCTCCGGCAGTGGAGTGGAATTTTCCGCCGGTTTTCAAGTTGCTGATTGGAACGGTTAACCACGGCCACTGTCGTGGTGGCGGGACTGTTCTGTGTTTGGTTTGTACGGGTGCTCATGGGGTGGTCGGGTCTCGCCTTTCAGTCGGAGTAGGTTACAACACTGAGCTCTCGCTGCTCTGGACAGCCGGCCTTCCGTTGGCTGTCTAACATACTTTTACTTGATTGTAACTGTTTAACCAAGTTGCTGAAGTTTCGACTTCAACGTAACTTTCCGAGTACAGTTGGCAATTGAGCGTTCTGCGTACAAGCGGCCTATGTTGTCTGTTTTGGGCAGTTTTGGCTAAAGTTGACTGTATCGGAGTTACTGTGTGACTTCACTTGTGAAAATCCATCACTGTGATTGTGTGGCGAGCTTTCTTCGTCTCCCTCAGAGGCGCGTTTGTATTGATAGGATGTCTTTAGTCTGGAACAACCAGACCAGGACAATTTGTTTCGGGCTATACTCGCGATATTATCAACACCACGACGGGACGTCGAAGCAACCAGCCATCGCTTCCAGTACGCCTGATCGTGTCCTTGCAGCTAAGAAGACAGCTTGGTAATGTACGTCCGCAGCACCGGCAAAGCAGGCATTTTTGCTAGGCGATAATCAGAGCTCAGCAGAGCGCGCCTGTTCGTCTTTTCTAACTTTGTTCTATCTTGGGTGTTCACTGTCTGAGTTCTCACTAATGTAGCAGCTATTAATGTTGGGTTAGCTGTGTGTCTCTCTTAAGATTTGAGTGGCAAGGAATTGGCTCCACATACTACTTCGTCATAAACGTCACAATCTAGTTTAGGGACAACTTCACCTTCACAGCGTTTGTTTGGGTATCCAATTTGAGCCAATTTGATGTATTGTAAATGTTTCATGTGTTTTTGTTTATTATTTTGTGTTTAGTCTTAATAAATCATATTGTTATTTTGGACAGAACTTTCATTCTGTTAATCGGTAGAGCAACCCTATCATTACTCACTACGTTAAAGAAACCTTCCTTTATTTAACTTATCTATCAAATTAAATTATTACAGATGCCACACTCTTTTCTACTCCACTTGCAGGGTTGATTACAGTCAGTTCGCGTATCTTATTAATCCATGTGCAACAGCAAAAGTCGGAGTTAGAATAGGGGGGGCTTAGAGCATCATTTACATGTGTAGATTCTGGAAGAATTTAGTGTTAAATACACTACTAGCCCCGGCACCTCGCAAAATGTGTGTGGCAATTTACCAGGTGAAGAGGTCGTCTCTCGGTGGACAGGTGCGATTCATTATACTTCGATATTACTTTTGTAAACTATTCTAAACAGGTCAGACTCTTTGCGGGTTCGTGGATGTATTTAGCGATGGTAAACTGTGTCTTGACCTGTTTTATCGTGTGAGTGGTTCAAATGGCTCTGAGCACTATGGGACTTAACTGCTGAGGTCATCAGTCCCCTAGAACTTAGAACTAATTAAACCTAACTAACCTAAGGCCATCACACACATCCATGCCCGAGGCAGGATTCGAACCTGCGACCGTAGCGGTCGCGCGGTTCCAGACTGTAGCGCCTAGAACCGCTCGGCCACTCCGGCCTATCATGTGAGTGTATGAGCGGATGTTTCTCGTACTTCTTCCTCCCGCTCCCTCACCCAAGCTACAGCATGAAGTTCAAAATGGCTCTGAGCACTATGGAACTTAACTTCTAAAGTCATCAGTCCCATAGAACTTAGAACTACTTAAACCTAACTAAACTAAGGACATCACACACATCCATGCCCGAAGCAGGATTCGAACCTGCGACCGTAGTGGTTGGTTGGTTGGGGGAAGAGACCAAACAGCGAGGTTATCGGTCTCATAGGGTTAGGGAAGGATGGGGAAGGATGACGGCCGTGCCCTTTCAAAGAAAGCATCCCGGCATTTGCCTGGAGCGATTTAGGGAAATCACGGAAAACCTAAATCAGGATGGCCGGACGCGGGATTGAACCGTCGTCCTTCCGAATGCGAGTCCAGTGTGCTAACCACTGCGCCACCTCGCTCGGTGACCGTAGTGGTCGCGCGGTTCCAGACTGTAGCGCCTAGAACCGCTCGGCCACCTCGGCCGGCTACAGCACGAAGTGCTTTATGTTATTTTGTTATCTTACATTTACAATTGCGTTAATGCCTTTCTCTTTTTTTAAAAAAAAAATTGCGATTTTACTCTCTGAGCAGGGCTGTAACCAGTTAAAGAGGAATGACTAATAATTTAGGCCACTGGCACATCAAGTACGTCCACCAATTGTCTCAATTAATTTAAATGAAATTAATATTTCCCGTTGAATTAATTATTCAGTTGACTTTCTAGTTCAGTCATTCTTAATACTTATGAATGGCTAGGGCTGCTGACGATCCTATTTTATTATCATAGTTTTGTCTCTCTAATGGTGGTTTAACCTCGCAAAAGTACGGATGTTTACATAGCTTGTAGCTGTTGTGATTCTTCAGTCCGAAGACTGCTTTGATACAACTCTCCAAGGCAGTCTGTCTCGTGAAAGCCTCTTCATCTGCGCGTAATTACTGCAAACTATGTTCACTTTACTCCGATTACTGTAGTCTCCTTGTATAATTTTTACTCCCACAAATACCTTTTGTACTATACTGGCGACTCCTAGAAGCCTCAGGATTTGTCCTATCATCTGAGCCTTATGTTTTGTCGTGCCATAAATGTATTTTCTGCTGTATTAGATTTAGTACCTCTTTATAAGTTATTTGATCTACCAAACTAGTCTCCGGTATTCTTCCGCAGAAACATATCCCCAATGATTCTATATGTTTAGCGTCCAGATTTCACATACATACAAGACTGCACCAAACACGTACATGTTTATATAAAAAATTTCCTAACATTTATATTTGATGTTAACAATTTCTCTATTCCGTAAATGATTTCCTTGCAGTCGCTAGTCTGTATCACCAACTGCGACATGGTCGCGTATACAAAGAGTGATCCAATACTGTCAAATCTTTTTTATTTCAGTCTTTGATCACAATATGAGTTCTTTAGACAATGACCGGTTTCAATCCGTAATGACCATCCTCAGATCTTTTTTACACCATGTCCTAAAGTGATAAGGCCATAATGGCATCGTCAAAACATATAAATATAATCAGCATAGCATCGTCATATAGATCTAAAATAAGGTGTAGAATAGGCCGCATCGTCCACACAGCCATTATTGCAACTGGCTACGCCTATTCTACACCTTATTTTAGATCTATATGACGATGCTACGCTGATTATATTTATATGTTTTGACGATACCATTATGGCCTTACCACTTTAGGACATGGCGTAAAAAAGATCTGAGGATGGTCATTACGGACTGAAACCGGTCATCGTCTAAAGAATTCATATTGCGATCAAAGACTGAAATAAAAAAAAGTGGCTAGTCTGTATTTTATATCCTCTCCACTTTGGTCATTATCAGTTTCTTTTTGGATCTCATTCGCTAATCGAATTCCCACAGCCTCTAATGATATGATTCGACTACACGTTGTTACTCTTATTTCATTTTTCTTGATATATATCTGAGAACCACTTTTCAGACACTATCGTCTGAAATGATTTCCCTAATCTTCTATATTGTCTCTGACAGAATTATGATGTGATGGGAAACCTCAAGGTCTTTTAGTTCTACTCTCTGAACATTAATTCCCTTTCCAAAGATCTCGCTTTCCCTTCCAGCTTGCTCTGTGACCAGACTGAATAACACGACGACAGGCAGCAGATCTGTCTGAATCCTATACCAAGTAATGAGTCCATTTCATGTCCTTCGTTTCTTATAACTATAGTCTACTTTCTGTAAAGATAGTAGTTAAACTTCCACTCTCTTCTATTTTCAGAATTTCAAAAAATGGCTCCGAGCACTATGGGACTTAACATCTGAGGTCATCAGTCTCCTAGAACTTAGAACTACTTAAATCTAATTAACCAAAGGACATCGCACACATCCATGCCGGAGGCAGGATTCGAACCTTCGACCGTAGCGGTCGCGCGATTCCAGACTGGAGCGCCTAGAACCACTCGGCCACACTGGCCGGCTCAGAATTTCAAAGAGAGTCTTGCAGTAAGCACTGTCAAAACGTACTTCTAAATCTTCAAATGCTGTACGCATATACCATGCAACATCCTGACCAAACCGACCTTCCTTTACGGCAGTAAAACTTGGACACTCCGTAGAGATGACAAATTGAGAGTAATGAGCGTCGAGATATGCATGAGAAAAACAGTTGACCACTCACAATGAGGCATATTTAACGATGTCAAGGCAAAATCATCTGTCAAAAATTGCAGAAGTAGAACATGCCCTGTAAAGACCATGTCCTACGGATGAAGGCCCTCCGGAACCCTCGCAAACTTCTAAAATACCAACTCTGCGATGTAGGACGGCCGGTAAGGAGGGGATTGAGATCGCCACAGTACACTAGACGTAATACTCGTTAGTAAGAAGAAGAAGCTATACGCGTAAATTAGCATTTCTTCACACTATTTTTCAAGATAAATCATAGCGTAAGTATTGCTTTGCGTGCTCCTTACTTTCTTCGGAATTCAAATTGATCTCACTCGAGGTCAACTTATACCAGTCTTCCCATTCCTCTGTAAATAATTCTTGTTGATATCCGGCAACCATGATTTACACGGTCCTGTCATATTAATATGATCACTGCCTATGTTCGACGCCAGGGTGCAAGATCGACGCTCAGACAGCAAGTGGCAGCAATAGTAGTGGAGGGAGTATAAAGGGTGTCGGGGGAACGAGGAAAATAGTGCACTCATTATTGTTATACGGAAACGGAGCGATTTACTTGACTTCCAAAACTTCATGATCATTGACTTTCGCACCAGGGATGGAGGCTTTGCCAAAACGTTTAAGTTTCTAAACTGTTCGCGTACCACTGTGGTTAAAGTACACCGTGAATAGCAAATTGGCGCCATATAAAACTATCGTCGAGGCAACTGTGGTACACCGCGGGCCAAAGATGACACGGGTGAACGATGGCTGCGGAGATGTGTGCGGCCGAACAGACGTGAAACTATTGGGCAAATGACCTCCCAGAAAGACCAACTGGCTCCCAACAGTGTTTCCTCAACGACCGTTCAGCGAACGTTGCTGTGTATGGATCTCTGCAGCAGACGCCTGCATCATGCACCCTTGCTGACTGTTGTTCATTGGCGACGATGTCTAGAATCTATGCGCGCCACTACGGCAGCTGGGAGCCCACTGAACGGCCTCTTCAGATGGATCACGTTTTAAGCTTCATCAGGCAGATGGCTGTTTATTTTATTTAAAATAAAGGGCATAAAAACAACTGAGGTCATAAGTGTCCGTGTACGGCGTGAATCGATTGAAAACAAATACCCTGCATACCTTATGGTGTGGGGAATGTTCTCATGGCCTTCTCTTGGTGATCCCGTTACTATGGGAGGCACAGTGGATGAACACAAGTGTGCATCTATCCTTGGGGACCATGTCCGCCCCTACATGCACGATTTCCTCGGTAGGGTGGCATCTACTAGTAGGACAATGCAACATGTGTAAGTAGGCTGTTTAGGTTTTTATATTGGTAACGCCACGTAGCGCACTGTATGAAAGTCACTGACTGTGCTGTGTGCAGTGTGTGGCTGGGTGGCATTGTTGTAATATTCGCTATTGTAGTGTTGGTCAGTTGGCTGTTAACAGCGCGTAGCGTTGCGCAATTGGAGGTGAGCCGCCAGCAGTGGTGGATGTGGGGGAGAGATGGCGGAATTTTGAGAGCGGACGATCTGGACGTGTGTCCAACAGAAAGAGTAAATTTGTAATGTTGGATATCATGGACTGATATATATAATCACTTTTGAACACTATTAAGGTAAATACATTGTTTGTTCTCTATCAAAACCTTTCATTTGCTAACTATGCCTATCAGTAGTTAGTGCCTTCAGTAGTTTGAATCTTTTATTTAGCTGGCAGTATTGGCGCTCGCTGTATTGCAGTAGTTCGAGTAACGAAGATTTTTGTGAGGTAAGCGATTTGTGAAAGGTATAGGTTAATGTTAGTCAGGGCCATTCTTTTGTAGGGATTTTTGAAAGTCAGATTGCGTTGCGCTAAAAATATTGTGTGTCAGTTTAGTGTTGATCAGAATAACTAAAGAGAGTAATGTCTGAGTACGTTCAGTTTTGCTCAGCTGTTTGAAAATCAAATAATGTAAGAGGTTTATCAGCACAGTAATTTATTAATTTTTCTAAGGGGACGTTTCACATGTCTCACAGTGCTTAGCATACGTGCGAGGTTCGAAGGACACCAGGATGAGTTTACCGTACTTCCCTGGCTACAGAAGTCTCCGAATTTAAATCCAGTCGAGAATCTGTGGATCACCTCGATCAGACTGTACCCCAACTCAGAAACCTAAAGCAGCTGTTGTTCATCGGCGATGAAATCTGGAATTTCTGGAGACGGCATGGTTCCACATCCCTGTCGGCATATTCCAGAACCTCATTGGCTCCCTTCCTGCACGTCTCTCAGCTATTTGCACTGCAGTAGATATTATTCAGGCTTTTGACAGGTGGTCACATTAATGTGATTGGACTGTGTATTAAAGTCATGGTCCAGTTAATATTCAAATCTCTATTACAGGTGCAGTCTGGATTCTGTGTGACTTGTATGCAACCTTCCGCTCCCATTACTAAGGGCGTATTGTGTCCTCCGGAACGGCAGCTGGGCAGACTTACTCACCTCGTCGATACAGATTGACCGTCTTGGTGCGTGTGAGTGTTACGATGGCGGATACGGCAGTAACTGGAGAAGTAAAGTAGGCGGGTCGTAAAACACTGGTGGCCGCACGAAAGGCGGCTGTGAGGGCACGATATGGTATCTGGGCGCGGGCGGGCGTCCGCGTGGGCGAGCGTGCGTCGTGTGTGTGTGTGCATGCGTGCGTGCAGGCGCCGTGCAGAGGCGAGGCCACGGCGCTCAGCACGCGAACACATGTGGGCGGCAGGTGGCGGCCTCCGATCCGCACCTGCTGGCCAGCCGCGCATGTCGGTCTGCCCCTGCGCCTGCAGAGGCCGCTGTCCGACGAAGTAAAAGTAAGGCCTCTTTCACTAGTAGGCGGTTTCATTCGGATCGGTCCGTTCTCGGTTCTTTTTCGGTAGTTGCTGACAAGTGTGGAACGATTCTTCGGTTTCTGTTCGGTATCTAATAGAAACACTAGAACACCGAATACACCCTCGACACAAACAGGTTTCGTCACATTTCTGTAAGGTGCGAACTCGTGTCCAGCGAACAGAAAGTAATCAAGGTGTTCATACACGCACGGTTCAGTTTCTGTTTTCACCTGCTAGCGAGCGAATCTCTTTAAAAAATTGCCCGTTTTTATTATTTTTTTGAAAGCAGATCTAGAGATGTTCGCCTGACCGAAACGCTTGTTAGTGAATAAACACACCTTTAGGCGACTTTCGTTCTCTAAAGGAATTAGATTAGGAAATGAGACAACAAAAGTAACTGATGAGTATTGTCATTTGGGGATCAAAATTACTGACAACAACAGGATTGTTTCAAATGGTTCAAATGGCTCTGAGCACTATGGGACTTAACATCTGAGTTCATCAGTCCCCTAGAACTTAGAACTACTTAAACCTAACTAACCTAAGAACATCACACACATCCATGCCCGAGGCAGAATTCGAACCTGCGACCGTAGCAGTCGCGCGGTTCCGGACTGGAGCGCCGAGAACCGCCCGGCCACAACGGCCGGCCAACAGCAGGATTAGAGAGGATATAAAATGCTAAAGTCAATAGCAAGGAAATAAATAAAATTGAGCATGCTAAACTGGCAATAATAAGGAAGTAAATAAAATTGAGCGTACTAAAAATTGATGCCTACCGTCACGCTTCTTGCCTATATTTTAAGGCTGATCTCAGTAACTACTGTACGGATTTTGATACGGTTTTCGCAAACAGATAGACTGATTCACAACTGTCTGTATGTTTTATTACCAGTAAGAAATTTGTCAGTCCAACACGAGAGTACAGCGTGTTTTGAGATTCTTTTTTTCGGAACATTGTAAAATTATGTTCTGCATTCCGTATGGAAACTTGCTGTGCTTGCTACACTTACGACTTGTGAATTTATATCAACAATAGGTCGTTGTCACAGCAGGAAACATTGCAGGAACCCTTGGCAATTTTACCCTGGTGTACTTTTTATCTAGTCTACGTAAGGACATGGAATGAACGGTTGGGCAAGCATGGGCATAACTTGTAGTGAATTGATAGTTCCACCATTGCCTCGGTGTCCTGGTCCCATTATTTTTCGTAATTGTTGTCAGATGTATGGTCACAATTCCCATTATGTATTCTTCAACATTTGAAAATGACGACGTAATTCATGAAACCGGTGATGTAACCACTTTTTTTAAAGAAAATTTTTATGTACTGTGACTATGGCTTCTCAGTAACGAGTAGGTTCATCAGAAACGACACATGGTTCGTATTCTACTGTACGACCACTTTTTCCACGAAATTATTATTATCAGAATCCATACACGTTTTCTTATTTAACGCACATTATAAATTAAAGTTCTGCGCCGTGTCTTTCTGTCTACATGCGAAGGCTAATCTCAGGAACAACTGTAGATATTGAGATACTGTTTTCACTAATAAATACAATGATTCACAAATAAGGTTTCTATTTATGTGCATTTTCAACTTCTCGCGGCGTAATGAATAATCCATTAAATTTCGGGCATGCAGCCGCGCAAATAAAATTTCTTCTACTGATATTTCGGCCGCGTATCGTCCGGCCATCTTCAGAGCGAGTTCCAAGACTGACGACAAGGTGCCAAGCGCGGCCTTATATGCTCCACCGCGGCGGTACTGCGCATGCGGGTCACAGATGCTGCGCCGCCTGTGGCGAAGGCGTACGGACATTCGATATGCTTATCGATGTTTGATCGGCGGCGGTGACACGGTGACGACTTCTCTGCAATTTAATTACTCCAAGAGCCGGATTCCATGCTTTGTCCAAATTAAAACCATTGTCTCTGTTTATTAAATTGTTGGCTAATCGAATTTCTATGGCTTCCTTGAACACAGATTCCCAAAAAGAAGAGGTGGATGTTAAAATCTTCACATCACTGTAATTCATGGAATGACCCGTATCAATACAATGTTCGGCCACAGCTGACTTGTCTGGTTGTAATAAGCGTGTGTATCTTCGGTGCTCCACACACCTCTCATGAACGGTGCGTGTTGTTTGACCTATGTATGACTGCTCACAATTTCCGCAAGGAATCTGTTACGCACCCGCCTTACGAAGCAGTAAATCGTCCTTCACAGAGCCGAGTAATGCCGCAATCTTCATGGGGGGCCGAAAGATCACCTTAACACAGTGTTTCTCAAGAATACGGCCTATCTTTGAAGAAAGAGCACCCACATAAGGCAGAAACGCCCTAGATCTGAAGAAATTACTATCTTCTTCCCCATCGCATACCTTCTTTTTAGGTTTTGCATCGAATGCTCTACGAATTTGTTGCGGAGAATATCCATTCGATTTAAAAATACTCTTGAGGTATGTTAGCTCTCCTTGTAAATTGTCTTCATCGGATATACAGTGCGCCCGATGCACTAAGGTCTTATGGACACCCATGCTCTGTGATGGCAGCTACTGGCATGAAGGTATAGATTTGTGTGAATTTTATGAGCAAATTGACTGTGTTGCCATGGGAAGCCCCCTCTCCCCTCTGGTAGCTAATTTATTCATGGAAGACTTCGAGGACAAGGCACTGGACTCAGCATGTTTTAAGCCTACGGTCTTCTGGAGGTACGTGGACGACACATTCGTGGTATGGCCCCATGGTATGGATGAATTACATCGATTTCTTGAGCATTTGAATTCCATCCATGCTAGCATTAAATTTACTATGGAAATAGAAAAAGACGGCTGCCTCCCCTTTCTGGATGTTGTCGTTCGCCGTAAAAGTGATGGCACATTAGGACATGCCGTACACCGGAAACCAACGCACACCCTTCTCAGAGCATGGGTGTCCTTAAGACCTTAGTGCATCGGGCGCACTGTATATCCGATGAAGACAATTTACAAGGAGAGCTAACATACCTCAAGAGTATTTTTAAATCGAATGGATATTCTCCGCAACAAATTCGTAGAGCATTCGATGCAAAACCTAAAAAGAAGGTATGCGATGGGGAAGAAGATAGTAATTTCTTCAGATCTAGGGCGTTTCTGCCTTATGTGGGTGCTCTTTCTTCAAAGATAGGCCGTATTCTTGAGAAACACTGTGTGAAGGACGATTTACTGCTTCGTAAGGCGGGTGCGTACCAGATTCCTTGCGGAAATTGTGAGCAGTCATACAAAGGTCAAACAACACGCACCGTTCATGAGAGGTGTGTGGAGCACCGAAGATACACACGCTTATTACAACCAGACAAGTCAGCTGTGGCCGAACATTGTATTGATACGGGTCATTCCATGAATTACAGTGATGTGAAGATTTTAACATCCACCTCTTCTTTTTGGGAATCTGTATTCAAGGAAGCCATAGAAATTCGATTAGCCAACAATTTAATAAACAGTGACAATGTTTTTAATTTGGACAAAGCATGGAATCCGGCTCTTGGAGTAATTAAATTGCAGAGAAGTCGTCACCGTGTCACCGCCGCCGATCAAACATCGATAAGCACATCGAATGTCCGTACGCCTTCGCCACAGGCGGCGCAGCATCTGTGACCCGCATGCGCAGTACCGCCGCGGTGGAGCATATAAGGCCGCGCTTGGCACCTTGTCGTCCTCCCCCTCCTTTCCTCTGTCCTTTCCCTGGGCTCCCTCTTCCCCCCCTTTCCGTCCTGTTTCCTCCCCACTACACCTCTCCCTACCTCCCTTCTCCCCCCCAGTCCTTTTGTATTCCCCTCCTCTGCCTACCCCCCTCCCTGTCGCGTCTGCCCCCCACCCCTCTTATGGGTCCTCATCCTCCATCAGCTCCTTTCCCGGTTCCCCCCCCCCCCTTCGCTTTTACTCTCCTTTCCCCCCCTTTTTGTTTTCCCATCTCCTGTTCAGTTTCCCCCCACCTGCTCTCGACTGTGGTGTCACCTTTGCCGACTTTTTCGTGCTGTGTTCTAGTGACTATTCAGTGTTGTGTTGCGAACAGAAACCATGCTGTCGCTGGGTGTGCGTTTTATATACTTTGCGAACAGAATCCAGACTGTCGCCGTGTTTTTTTTTAATTGTCTATTGTTTCCCCTGTCTGCTCCGTATGTATTTTTATTCGCTTCATCATCCCTCTGTTGTTTGTTTTCATTTCCCCATTTTCTTTTCACCTTGTTACTCAATGAGTCCCCGATTTTATCGCCTGTTTTTTATTATTATTTATTCTCCTGCTCTTTGTCAGAAAACCTGTAGGCTGCAGAGCGGCGTCCTAAGCTGCTGCCAGCCCGCCCCCTTCGGGGGGAATTGAAATTCAATAAAGGAAAAAAAAAAAAAAAAGAAAAAACTTGTCGTCAGTCTTGGAACTCGCTCTGAAGATGGCCGGACGATACGCGGCCTAAATATCAGTAGAAGAAATTTTATTTGCGCGGCTGCATGCCCGAAATTTAATGGATTAAGGTTTCTGTTTATATTCCTTTACCGCTGAAAGACGGCAGGTCCTTTCGACCCTCATTTTTTCATTTTATTTGTTCTTTTCTATTGTCATTGATATTGTTAGAGAGTCACTGTAACACTGAATTCAATCATACACGATGTGATCAAAAGTATCCGGACACCTGTCTGAAAATGACTTAAAAGTTCATGGCGTCCTCCATCGGTAATACTGGAATTCAATATGTTGTTAGCCCACCCTTAGGCTTGATGACAGCTTCCACTCTCGCAGGCATACATTCAATCAGGTGCTGGAAGGTTTCTTGTGGAATGGCAGCCCATTCTTCACCGAGTGCTGCACTGAGGAGAGGTATCGACGTCGGTCGGTGAGGCCTAACACGAAGACGGAGTTCCAAAACAACCCAAAGATGTTCTATAGGATTTAGGTCAGGACTCTGTGCAGGCCAGTCCATTGCAGGGATGTTACTGTCCTATAACAACTCCGCCACAGGCCGTGCATTATGAACACGTGCTCGATCGTGTTGGAAGATGCAATCGCCATCCCCGAATTACTCTTCAACAGTGGGAAGCAAGAAGGTGCTTAAACCATCAGTGTAGGCCTGTGCTATGTTAGTGCCACGCAAAAAAAAAAGGGATGCAAGCCCCCTCCATGAAAAACACGACCACACCATAACACCACGGCCTCCGAATTTTACTGTTGGCACTACACACGCTGGCGAATGACACCCACACCCTGCCATCGGATATCCACATTGTGTACCGTGATTCGTCAGTCCACACAACGTTTTTTCACTGTTCAATCGTCCAATGTTGACGCTCCTTACACCAAGCGAGGCGTCGTTTGTCATTTACCGGCGTGATGTGTGGCCTATGAGCAGCCGCCCGACCATGAAATGCAAGTTTTCTCACCTCCCACCTAACTGTCATAGTACTTGCAGTGGATTCTGCTGCAGTTTGGAATTCCTGTGTAACGGTCTGGATAGATATCTGCCTATTACACTTAACGAACCCTCTTCAACTGTCGGCGGTCTGCGTCAGTCAACAGACGAGGTCATCATGTACGCTTTTGTGCTGTACGTGTCCCTTCACGTTTCCACTTCGCTATCACATCAGAAACAGTGGACCTAGTGATGTTTAGAGGTGTGGAAATCTCGCGTACAGACGAGTGACACAAGTGACACCCAATCCCCTGACCCCGTCCAAAGTCCGTTGAGTTCCGCGGAGATCCCCATTCTGCTCTCTCACGATGTCTAATGGCTACTGAGGTCGCTGATATGGATTACCTGGCCGCAGGTGGCAGCACAATGCATCTAATATGAGAAACGTATGTTTTTCGGGGTGTCCGGATAGTTTTGATCACATAGTGTTGCTGAACGCTTGCGGTCACTTGAGGTGGAAGCGATGAGCGCTTGTTTTCCATTGGGCCACCACCGCCCTGGCAGATGGAGTTGAATAGCGCGAGTTCTGAGGACAGGAAGTAGATATGCGAAGGGCAGCCATTTGGCCCTGTGACACGGCAGTGGCCGTCACAAGAGGTAGCAACCCGAACCACAGGGAGTCGCTGGACACACAGAACTGGAAAGGCAGTAGCATGGGCTCGGCCTATATTGCCCCTGTAGCCAGAGGAGAAATGCAAAACTTCTCTCGCAGAAGTTGCGTAGGAATGTGATATCGGCAGCTGTTCCCGGGTAAAGCGAGGCGCAGTCCACATTTCAACAGGGGGTTTCATGTTGTCTCCCGTTTCCGCTGAGATTGGCATATGCTTTTCGACGAAAACGTTTCTCTGAAGCACTGGTGGTAACTGGATGCCGTATGTTCGAGAGGCGCTCTGGTCTGTGCAGTTTCCCGCGTGCGATAATTAGTAGTGTGTTGACTGGGCGGCAGTCTGTGATGTAAGAAGTCGACACAGCGGACATCTGTCGATGCACGAGGATTGGAAGAACAGTTCTTTCCCTCCTTGTGGAGGGAGGCTGTACAGTATCCCAAGAGCTGTGCAATTAGCGCACGAGTGTTTTCCGAGTACTCGATTGGCGGTTTTTAGTTTGTTAGCGGAATCTCCACACGGAGCTTTCCACGCTCTGGGAGATAGTGCGCGGAAGAGTAAATTCGGTCGTGGTCCAGGAAGAGTGCCGATGAAAGGGTGTCCATTAGAACGTGGAAAAGCGCGGACAAGATTTGGTCTCTCCGAGGAAGAGTGCGGACGAAATGTCCACTACCCGACCCGACTAAGAGGTGCACTATGCATCGAATCTCGAATTTTCTACATGTATGGAGAGCATTGCACAGCACCCGCAACAGGAATTTTGAGAGGAAATTCTCTTACTTTGTCGTTCGCGCACGGAAGCAGCAAATATTTTGATGTCACAGGGAATTAAAAATTGAAAAGGGACCCCAGTGCTTGAAGACATGTTGAAATGGACGTAGTTTGCAGAAGCTCATTGTGGTAGTTTGTGTCCGAGTTCAGTTCACAATCACTTTCTGTCGTATTGATCGTAGTCAGACAGCTTTATCGCTTTAAACTCGCAACTGAAGTCGAGACACCACCCTTGGCTCAACTTTGCCCTCCACAAATGAGATCAGTTTACTTTATGAATATCAGATTATATATAATCAAGATGTTACGTTGACTCACATCCTATTTGTTACCTGCGTTTTTTTATGACAATAACTGTCTTGAAATTTCTTTCATTCAAGTTAACAAGATACTTGGATCAGCTTTAACAACTTTATTTACTTATGTGGGAGATAATAGGAGTAGCTCGTAGGCGTTCATATCCTTGTTCATAGTTTGCATAGTAGTTCACTGAAGTCGTGCCTCTGTGTCTTAGAGTTATTGATGGGCAGAGGTTGACCAGAAGCACCCACATGCCTGCTCACCAGAGAGACGCTTCGCGTCGCTACGCCATACAAGATGTCAGGCCAGAGGTACTTAGTGCTACCCGTGCAAATCCGTTAGTCTAACATAAATTTAATTGTTAGGAAGTCTTTGCTGAAGGTTTCTGTGTCGAGTTTAGCCTTGTACGGAAGTCAAACGTGGAACACAAACATGTAAGACAAGAGGAGAATAGAAAGTTGCAATGTGACGCTACAGAGGAATGCTGAAGACTAGGTGGATAGATCGGATAAGTAATATACAGATACTGAATCTAAATAGTGAGAACTCGATACAGCTTGAGCAAAAGAAGGGACTAAACCACTGCACACATTCTGAGGTCCGAAGGAAATAAAAACTGAAGAGGGGCACCAGTGCTTGAAGACATGTTGAAATGAACATAGTTTGCAGAAGTTAGGCAGAGACGAAGAGGACTGCGTACCATATACGAGCATAGAGAGCTACATCAAACACGTCTGCGGACTAAATCCAACAGAACCATAATAATCAAATAACTGTTTCATGAAGTACCACGAATAAGACCGCGGACAGGCGGACCGGTCATAATGACCATGACCTTTTTAGTGCTACCAAAAGTTTCGTGAGCAAACGGGGTTGCTCATACCATTAGGCTCAAAACTAAATAGAGATCCTAAATTCAAGACTCTGAGATAGGTAGTTAATAGTCTGATTTTTATTGCTAAAACCAATGTAACCAAACAGAGGCTACTGTCAGTCCATAGCAGCTGCTAAAGTATCGATAGGCTGGTTGGCTACTTGCATATGACATACCCATTGACAGAACTGAACTGTGAGTTCAGTATCATTTGTCCCCATTATTTGCATACTCTCCACACTGTTCGAAGTGTGTGTTTCACGAGCAAGATGGCGGCTTATTATTGAAAAACCATCTTACTCACAGTCCAACAACACGTCCTTAGTCTCTACTAAGCGGAAGTAGGTCAGCAGGACAGACGAATCCTCCTATGACAGGCCGGTGTTGATCTCAGCGGCACAACGTATGGGCGTGGCAGCGATCGCTGCATCCTGACCTCGTTTCACTTTCAGAGGACACGGAACTAGCCTACGACGAGCGGAGGCAGCGAAATAGATGTTCAGGCACCTGTTGCTCATAATACACACGTTAGCTTTAGAGATACAGTGAGGGCCACTGAAATAAGTCATCCCTGCGTTGTTTGCAGATTAACTACCGAGATTGCAGAAGACACAAGGAATTCTGTGACTCGGTTTTGATGCGGTATCAGGAAACTAGGTTCTTTCTTCAAAAGAATTACCTCTGTCAATGATGCGGTATTTATAAATCACATAAAACTGAATATAAGAAATATGTCTCTGGGTGAGGTAGGTTGAACATCAGAAGCAGTTGAGTCTGAAGGCTTGGTGCTGGGGTACTAGAGATTACGTGATTGAGCCTTATTTCACTGAAGAATCTTTAACGAGTACAACCATGCTTTCTTACTGAATTGCTACCGACTAATCGAGAGAAAGCACCGCTTGCAATACGTACCAGCACCATGGGTCCGCGGCTTGTGGCTATGAAAGCGCTCTCTTACCTTTCCTGGTCGCTGGGTACCACGTGAAGGTGCTATCAATTGGCTTCCATTTTCACCTGATTTGGCATCACTCGGGGCCGGTCTCAAAGACGAAGTCTGTGCACAAGTTCTGAAGCCCCCAAGAGGATTTAAAACATCGCATGCTTGCCGCGTGTGCAAAGACGTCGAAGGAATCTCTACAGTCTTCCAGAACCATCGACTGCAATCGTGTACTGCAGTGGGCCGTGGGTATTTGAAACCCTTCATTGCGTATTTGAGATTTTATGGAAGTATCTGTGACAAGTCTTCGTAATTTCCTGTTCGTTGGTGTTGCTGAAGGAATTTTGCAATGTAATTGCCTGTCTTGAGCCGGCCGCGGTGGCCGAGCGGTTGTAGGCGCTTCAGTCCGGAAACGCGCTTCTGCTACGGTCGCTGCTTCGAATCCTGCCTCGGGCATGGATATGTGTGATGTTCTTAGGTTACTTAAATTTATGTAGTTCTAAGTCTAGGGGACTGATGACCTCAGATGTTAAGCCCAATAGTGCTCAGAGCCATTTGAATTAAATTTTACGTTTCTTGACAGTAAGCACATGACGCTAAGTTCTTATTTAACGATCATTAATTCGCAAATGCTGAGTACCCCGCGTTGCCCAGATATGTATTTATTACAGTCTTCTATTAGTTCATCTTCTCCTCCCCCTATCTTCGGTCATCTCTTCCTCCCCCCCCCCCTCTCAGTTGATCTCTTATTCTCCTCCCTTTTTGTCCATTTACTCCTCTTTCTCTTCCAACTCTCTGTCCATCTCCGCCTTCCCCCTTTCTGTTCATTAGCCCCTTCCCATCTCTCCGTTAATCTCCGCCTCACCCCTACCTCTCTTTGCACTTTATCATCCCGACCCTAACAGGGGCTTGCTGACCCTTATCTTCACATTATTCTTTTTCCGGACAATAAGTGATACGTCTACCAAGTTTGACTGACTTCGATACATTGCTTTAGGGGGCGATATGGTACATACATCAATACATACATACATACGCTTTTATAATTCTTACGGTTTCCTCATTTTACAAATCCATTGAAGCTAGAGCGACCCGTTTTCTTTCAAGGCCCTAGCAGAAACAAAAGAAGAACTGTTACGTAGATAATGTGGATCATCCGTAACTGCCTTCCAACTGATATACCAGTCCAATCACATTTAGCCAAGTGTGATGAGTAACGGTTTTAAATTAAACCTCTATTCCGCATTTGTAAGCATATTTTCTTAGCTGCATGAAGGTGGACAGTCCCATCGACCTGACCCGACAATTCCGACGACAACACGAATCTCTGCATAACACAGCAATCGGTTTCACGTTCAGTTCAGGTAAATCGTCAATTATTAATATTATAAGTTCTCTGAAGCTACTAATTCGATTTACAAGTGTGAAACGCCGTTGACATTGTCTCTTTTAGAACTACCGTAGAGGCAATTATCACAATTCCATTTGAAAAAACGGTGTTCATACCAATATCACTGTAACTAATGTACAACGAGAAGAGACTATTCATCTTTTAGCTGGGAATTTTACATAATTCATTTGGCTGAAAACCGAATTACGTTACCTTACAAGGGCACCGCAGAGGCTAGATATCACCGACTTCGTCTAAATGTATGGCATAAACATTGCTTCGCCAGAAATGAAAGGGACAGGAGATCCAGATGGTCAAGTATCAAGAAAAAATAGCTCTTTGGGAGCGGGTCGGGCGAGGCATAAGCCGTTTATGTTAGCGTAGTTTGTAGACAGCAGCTGCGCAACGGAAAGAGTAAATAACAGTAATCCGAGGGTCGTGGGGTCGAGGCTGGAAACAGTTTTTGTATCTTCAATTTTAATTTTACTGACACTGCAAATAAAATGAAATAATTTATTGTATTTATTAATATTGCCGTTAAGGCCATGAGAGGGGAAGGCAAAGGATAATTTGGGGTTGCTAATATGTAAGATGGCAAGAACTATGCCCCTTACATGAAGTCATTGATGATCACCTAACTCACATGGAGCGAACAGTAGGGCTGAACAAAAATGACTGACAAGGCACAATCCATCTTGTAGAGGGTATAGTATGGACATATTGGAATAATTAATGTTGGGTGATGGTTTTAAAGTAATTCACACGACATGAAAAACTTTGTGGAAACGCGTCGATTTACTGCGGCTAGTTTACCCCAGGGAAGTATACAGAGTTGACAGTGGCCGGCTGAGGGAGCGGCAAAGGGAAGAGACAATAGGCAGCTTAGGACGGCTCAAACTGCGAGAAAGCGGTAACGGGGCGTAGCCTCCAGTGGCCTTAAGATGAGTGACAGTGAGTGGGTGGCTGACCCCATGTTGGTGTACCAGGAAGCAGATGGAGAACTTGTACACCTGTTGATAAATGTCCGTCGTCCCGTTTTCAGTGAACATTCGAGTAAGCCACACAAAGCTACGGTGGAGTGGTCAACAGAGGCCAAAATATGCATGTTCCTGACTATAGCAACTTCACACTGAATTCACGGTCCGCAGAGTCTGAAGTAAATCAGGTGAAGAGTGACAGAATGAAATATGCCAGCCTCCAATGGGAACATAGGACCAAGGAATTTGAAGTACTCACCTGGGAGTCAGAATTCCGGAAAAATTGGTGTCTTGTGCAGATGCTAACCTTGATGGGTGGCCTGGGAGGAGCTAAATAACAGAAGTTGAGAGGAAAGGAAATTTTGTGGGAATTTGTTCACTTCCCAGAGCAGGCATTGGTTGACGCTGGGAAGCAACGCATAAGTAACGCGACTTGTGCTGCAATTGGCGTAAGTGATTTTGCTGGAGGGGAAACCGAGGCAAAGAGTGGACTGGGAGAAGTCCCTGTAGAGGTCTTCCATTCCCAACTTGCCTAGAGTGTGCACGTGGCGTTCTTTATTCAGCTTGCCTGAGAAAGAGTGAGCATCTCTGCAGTTTAGGACTTAGCAAACGGAACGATTGAGTTTGGCCATAAGAAGTTTTGGTTCAGCTATGTACTGAGCAAGATAGCTAGGAGTGAATAGACGAGTGCAGCCTTGCAGCACCATGAGGTCGGCCGACGTCCACACAACGACTCCGCTCCGCCGTGCTGTATTCGGTGATATTACGCCCGTCCCCGTCATAATGGGGAACTGTTATTCCTTTGTCACTAGTTATAGCTATTTGTTCGAACACTGTGTTTTTAAAGACGTCGATATTGTGAGTTCATTATGACTTTCCTCCTGTTTAGCTTGTTTGCCTTCACGTTGCCAACCTAACGAAGAATTTGTACATGTTTCTTTCTTTATAGTGTGTGTGTGTGTGTGTGTGTGTGTGTGTGTGTGTGTGTGTGTGTGTGTGTGTGTGTGTGTGTGTGTGTGTGCATGTGCGTGCATGCGTGAGTGCGTACGTGGGTGCGTCGTGGGGGATTGTTGGTTTGTGTAGAGAGTGAGCACACATGTGGGGAGGTGAGGGGGGCGGTTGTTGGTTTGCGTTGTAGAGTGTTGAATATGAATGTAATAGCTGTTAGAGGGTTGTTGAAACTTTTGATGATAAGCTGATCTGTTTTGGTGGAAATGATGTTCTTTGTTGGGGTTCATGGACAAGTGTGTGAAAAGGTGTTTGGTGGTACTATTATTTTAATTACTATGGTAATAATCCTCTTTTTAAGTGTTATTCTATTATTTTATCTATTAGTGTAAACAATGAATTGCTTGGCATGTGTTCTTGACCATTCAACAGGGTTTTTCTTTCTGCTTTGGTTTTCTGTATGTGGTAATTTTCTTGCGGGGTTAGGAGGTGTCTTTTATTGTTGATTCTAATAATTTTCGTGTCTTCCTCTCTAGTGGTTGGTTTGTGGTTATGTTCTCTTACGTGTTCTGGAAATGTAGAGTAGTTTGTCCCATACTTCCAGGCTCTCAGGTGTTCTTTGTATCTGACATCAGGTGTTCTACCTGTTTGTCCTATGTATTTGCCATCGCAAGTGTTACACTGTAGCTGATATATACCTGCTTTCTGCTATATGTCTCTTTTTTTTTGTCACTTTGGCGATGTATTTTTGTATAGAATTGTCTGTTGCGCGTGCTATGTTTATTCCCTGTCTTTTGAAAATGTTGATGATTTTATGTCTGAGTTTCTGCTTGTATGTAATTGTTCCATCTTGTGTTTTCTTTCATACTTTTATGATTTTTCTGTTGAGTATTTATGTTTGGTTATGTTGCTGTCAGAGGTTTGGTGCTTTTTGCTTTTATTTTACTTTTAATTTTGTTCTCTAGTTTTGTGACTTCATTACTATTCTAACCATTGTTTCGTGCTATTTGCTTTATTATGTCGTGTACTTTTGGTAGTTTTCTTTGGTGAGTGGCATTGTGTTGAGCCTATGGAGCATGTGCCGAAGTGCTGCTGGCTTTTGTGAGCGAGAGTGGTTCAAGAAACGGGAATGATGATATCGCTAGCTGTGGGTTTAACGTAAATTTCAAACATATGCTTATTGTTTTGTTTTTTGATAGTTATACCTGGAATGATAATTAAGGTATTCTGTTATCTTTAAGTTATGAATTTTATATTTTTATGTGCATTGTTGATATCAGTATGTAGTTTTCAATTTTTGTTTGTGGTTTATCTGTTAAGTACAGAAAGTCATCCCTTTACCTGAACCAATATAATACGTTGTATTCTTTTGCTACTACTTTTGTAAAAATGATCTGTTCAGTGTGTTTACAAAAATATTTGCTAAGGCTCCTGAAACTGGGGACCCCATTGGTAATCCATCTTCTTGTAAATAAAATTAATTATTGAATCGGATATAATTTTGTGCTGTTATGAGCTTTATTAATGTGAGTATTTTATTGATGAGTTCATTAAGGAGTTGACTACAAAGTTTCACGTTCTTATCTATGACTTCTGTTGTTTCTGGTACTGGCATGTAGGAATACATGCTTTTATATCAAATGAGAGGAGTGTTGATGTGTCTTGGATTGTTATATAGTTCACTTGTCGTATTAGCTGTGTATTGTTTTTAATGATTCGGTCTTCTACCACTTCAAAATATTCAGACTATAATTTTAACATGTATGTTGCAAACTTGTAAGTGAGGGATTTTCTGAAATCCAGTATTGGCATCATAGGAAGATTTGGTTTGGGATTTTTAGTTGGCTTTGGAGGACAGGTGCAATGAGGTTAATCTGTGTCAGCTTTCTTTTCTCTGTGTTAGCAGGCATGCCGTTTAAATTTTTCAGAGTGCTTTTTACTGTTGTCTGGAATCTGTTTGTTGGGTCTGATTTGAATTTTGTAATGTTATCTTGTGAGATGAATTCTTATGTTTCTTCGTAGTATTGTTCTTTGTCTATAAATCCTACTGTGTTCCTCTTGCATGCTTTTGAAATGATAAAAAAATCCATAATAGAATAACCTGTATGAAAACGAAGCATCACAAAAACAACAAAAAAACACAGAATCTACAACACATAGAAAACTTAGGTGAAAATTTCAAAATGAGAAATGTTATCATTTAAGAAAGAGGGAGAAACAACTTAAGTTGCAGCAAGAAAAAGCGGTTTTATTTACAAAACAAGTATTTCTGTGATTGCTGCGAACGATGGCCACGCAAATAAGCTTGTTAAAATTAGATTCTATTATTATTTTTCGGTTGTCGTTTTACGCGTGCGCGGTATATATTTATCGTAGAAGCAGGGGAAGCACCGATTTTCTCGACGCGTTGCACACGTTATAAAATTTGCATTTTTATCTGTACACATCAATTACAATCTCTTCTTGGAAAGCTATTTGCAGAGTCCTCGTGGACGCAGTAAGTAGCATCCTTTCTTGGAAATTTGAGATCCCAGATTTTCCTTTGCCTTCCTTTTTTACGGCTCTTACGAAAATATTAAAAACATAAGTATACTGAGCATTATTTCGGTTTTTTGCGATGTAATTAGATTTAAAAATGTTTCTGCTTAGAGACTCGCTCCTACTACCGTCGAATCACCAGTCTGAATTCATCCCGTTGCATTAACTGCTGCCTGAAAAGTACCTAACATAAATGGCATATGACTTTCCCGACCCACGCCAAAAACGCTAATTTTTTTTCCCTAAATGTTTGGCCATGTGGAGGTCCCACTTCTGTCAGCTTCATTTCTAGCCAAGACGTATACACCGATGAGCCAAAACATTACGACCACCTGTTTAATAGCGTGTTGTTCCAATTTTCAAGCACAGTACAACAGAGATTCTGCTTGGCTTGGATTCTAAGAGTCTTTCATAGGATTCCAGGTGTACGTGCCACCATCTCGCAATTTACGGGATGGTGGGTTACGGGCACGCAACTGGCACCCAGTATGTGTTCCAGTGACTACAGATCAGGTACGTTTGCTGGCCAAGATGTCAATGTGAGTTCACTATAACGCCCCTCAAACTACTGACTCACGATTCCGACCTTGAAACACAAATAGTTATCCCGCTGGAAGATGTCATCGTCATAGGGGGAGACTTCAAACATGAATTGATGCATGTGATCCGGAGTACTGTTCACAAAGTCCACTGCTGCCATGATGCCTTCGATTACCGCCACAGATTCCACGGAAGAACAACTAAATATACGGCGTAGCATAATTCTGTCATCGCGTCTGTGGCGCGGTGCATGTTTCGTGCAGCCATTCGCCTGAAAACGGACTGTTATAACAAGAAATGCAATTCATCCGACAGGCGACACGTTTCTATTGATGCACGGTGAAAACTAAGTGATGCTGTGCCCACTGCAGTCATAACTAACGATGTCGTTCGGTCATCACAGGAACAAGTAGAGGTCAGGTGACGGGCAATTACATATTCACCAACGGCCTTAAAACGTTGTACTCCGAAACTCTTGTGCCCGCACCAGCATCGTATTCTGTCGTCAGAGCAGCCATAGACCGCTGCCTATCCAGGATTACACATTGGTGGATCTTCCGACCTCTACGTTTTGTGATGAGACGTGGTCATCCAACACCCTACGGCCTACTCGTCATTTCGCCATCCTTCAACCATTTTCTAGTGGTGCTCAGGACAGTGGTACGCCAACAGGCGACCAGTTTCACCGTTCAGAGATTCTCGTTTCCAACCGCAGCGCCAAAACAATGTGCCCTTTGTCAAAACCGCTTATATCAGGGGATTTCCGCATTTTTGGCCTGTATCTTCGCTATAATGACTGCCCATTCGTCTCTATTTCGCTTGTATTCTTTCCTTATTGCGTCATGTGCCCGCAACAACACCAGGAGGCATTCAGTCTCGCGATGGGCAGTGGTCATAAAGTTTTCGCCCATCAGTGTATGTCCCATAAATTTGGACGAGATCGGTTATGACGATTAGGTGCAGTCCCAGGAAACATCTGAAGTGAAAATATTAACAAGAGCACCCAGTATAGGCGGACTAGAATCGTATAGGGAACATTTTTAAACAAGCGCCTTTGGCAGGTAGTTTTGGCGCGACGCATGCGAAGGAGCGACTCGGAAACGGCGATTTTGGTCCGTTATGCGCATGCTGCTGTTGTGAGTACCTAAAGAAGGTGGTTGAAGGATGAGGAAATCACAAACAGGTGAGAAGATGTTGGATGTCACGCCTTACCACGGTGAATGGACGGCGGTAATCAGTCCGCTCAGTAAAGCGTAATAGGTTTCGATTTGTGGCACATCTGACGACAGTGTACAACGCTGGTGCAGGCACGAATGTTCCATTGGATACAGTTCAGAGCAGATTGTCAAACATGACCCAACAACGCCGTCAATTACGACTGCAGTGGACACGGATCATCGAGACTGGACAGTGAATCAGTGGAAACGTGTCGTCAAGTCAGATGAATCCCGTTTCTTTATACACAATATATGCCGCCATCGCGGCGAACGAATGCCCGAAAGCCGGATTGCGCGGCCCCTCCCGCCGGAGGTTCGAGTCCTCCGTCGGTCATGGGTGTGTGTACTGTTCTCAGCATAATTTATTTAAGTAGTGCATAAGTCTAGGGACGATGACCTCAGCAGTTTGGTCCCATAGGAATTCACACACATTTGAACATTTTTGGATGCCCGAAACACATACCCCGCCGCCGAGGAAGAACATTCACCTGGACTTCCTTAGGGACCCATCGCAGTATTCGAAGACACCATTGCGGCTGTGGACAACGTGACTTTATTGCGAACTGTCTCTCGTCATGCATGTTACCTTCCCCGATGTCGATGGCATCTTACGAATACAGCTGTACGAGTACTGTCGGTGTCACAAGGCCAGAATAGTGCTACATTGGTTTGAAGAGTATGATAGTCAACTGAAGTTGATGTCTTGGCAACCAAATGTGCCTGAACTGAAGCCGGCGAAAGTCTACTGGGACGTCGTAGGGCTCCAGCACCACACCCATAAAACACCGACCCGTAATGTACGGGATTTGCGTGACCTTTGCGTAGACATCTGTTGCCACATACCCCAGGAAACCTATGAACGACTTGCTGAGTCCGTGCCACACAAAATCACCACTCTGTTGCGTTGCGAAAATGAACCAACCCACTATTAAGCACGTGGTCATAATGCTTTGGCTTATAAGTGTATGCCGGCCGTGGTGACCGAGCGGTTCTAGGCGCTACAGTGTGGAACCGCGCGACCGCTACGGCGCAGGTTCGAATCCTGCCTCGGGCATGGGTGTGTGTGATGTCTTTAGATTAGTTAGGTTTAATTAGTTCTAAGTTCTAGAGGACTGATGACCTCAGAAGTTTAGTCCCATAGTGCTCAGAGCCATTATCAGTGTATATTACTAGAACCTCTCGCCGTTTATCCTTCCTAAAAAATCAATATATATCTCCGTTCCCGCCTCCCTATTACACATTACGGTTGCTTTCATTATTATGTGAAGTATTCGTAATTTAAACATGGTACGAAGGGCTCCCACTGTTGTCTGATGAATAAAGAGAAGGCAGCGAAATTTTTCGTGGTTTAAAACATTAAATCAAAATTCCTTCAGTACTGAAATGCGTTCATTGTTTTCACGATTTTGTCGTGATTCAGAGTTAAAAATCCATTCTCTAGCTCTACATCCGCAATTTGAGCGTTACGTGTACTTCTGGCCTCCATCCAACAGTAAATAAAACAACTCACGCCAAAATTTTGCTGGGGAGAGTGTTTTGTAAAGTCACCCACTAGTTTATTTTGTTTCGTTTAGTGGTAGGTGAAAAAAATGAAGCAAATGTAACTTTCAAAACGTGGATGCTGTATCTGAAGTACAATTTGAGTCGCTATTGGTACCAGTCCATAAACTACACAATGGAGCCGGGAGAATATTCTATAAATTTATTGAACCAAAATATAGGTATTAGCGGAATGAGACATTTATTCAGTATTTATAGAAGAATCTTAGCTACAGATACAAATTCCACGCAAACTGCCTGAATCCACACAGCCACAAACACGTTTGCAGCTTTCCATTGTGTGGTGCACTGTCTCATATCTGTTCCTTTACGTGAATCTGCCTTTCAAATTACAGACCATCACAAATATCGCTTCCAGTAATAATAACAGCTCTGCCGTTATTGGTAATACACCACGAAGAAAGAAAATGCTTTGCACTACAATACTGCTGTATGCTGACGAACAGGAACCTGTCAGGAACCTGTTCATTATCTCATATACTGACAAAATTTCAGATAACATCACTAAAAGTTTAAGTGTCGGAGCTAATACCAATACCTATAGCACATCAGAATATTTATTCAATAGTAAAAACAAACTGCTACCGTCGGCACAGAGTGATGTATATAAAATCACATACAAGCACTATGGGGAAGTGTATATTGTTCGTTCAGGCACAGCTATGGCAGTTTGGTTACCTGAACATAAGAGAAGCTGCAGATTAAGAAAGGAAGATTCAACTTTTCCAATCATTTTTGAACCACTCATGTCATGTAATTTGTCAAGTTTCACATTCTCTAAAGAAAAGTAGAAAGATGACCCTCAGCAAATAAACAAACATTTGACACATAATACCAGCTTTGTGTAAGGTAAATGATCAATCTCAGTTTCCTTTTTGTCCTGTGATAAGTTTTAGATACAAATAACAGATTAGGATTGTAAATTGTTAAATGTATCTCCACAGGAAGAATTTTGTTTCTTTCTTAGTTAATGCAAGGAAAAAATGGAACACTACCCTGTGTAAATAAAGTACATGTCATCAGTTTTGTATTTTTTATATCTTTATGTAAATACCACCTGTGTAAGTAGCGCTCTATTTTATCTGTGTTTGCGAAATTTCGTTGTCACCTGTATGAAGGTAACCTAAGAAGCCGAAAACCGGTTTGTGGTGAAATCAACATAATTTTGCTGAACTTCAGGAAGTGTTTCCTATTTTAATATTATCATGTTTTGTCAAGCACGGAAGGAAATTCGGTTAATGTTATTTGCTTTGAACATAAGTATTACTGTGAATAATAGTAATTGGGCCATAGATAAGTCACAAGCTGGGCTGTGATTCGCTGTGTAATTTTTGGCGAGACTTGGCACATTTTGGAGTGCTTTTTCCGCTGCTCTGCTAGCGCTACCCTGACGGTTGCACATTGATTAATTGATTAAAATACCTCTGCGATTGACGTCCCAGGGAGTCGAGCGGGAGGGGCTAGCTACTAACCACTTGTAGTTATTTCTCAAGCGCCACGTACTAGCTTTGCTGTTTGTGCCGTACACCATTTTCAAAATTACATAAGGATTGACGCTTAATGCAGGAGCATAAGGGCACCGATCAGAGATGTCGCATCCCGTATGAAGCGCAAAAGTAAACTTACGTTTCGTACAACCCTCTCACACTTATAATCTGTTCTATGTAAAAACATCACCTTGATATCAGCGTGGTCTGGAAAAGATGTTATGTCTTTTTTTTCAGATTTTATTTACGACTGTAAATTTTTAACTTGCTATATCGAAACTTTACAGAAATATATTTCCTGATGATGTCACCGAATTTCCGCCAAACGAGAATTTTTTGTTTTTGAAGGTATGTGAACACTTTATGTGAACGTAACCGTACGAATAAGTCATAATTTTATCTGTCCAAACTGGAACTTTGTCAGAGATAATTTGAGTTACACGTTACGCATGACACTGCTCACATATCAAGAACTAATCCGCCGCCTGTTTGGTCCCCCTACAAGAAATTGAGTGTTTATAACAAGTTTTGTGGACAATTCTATAACAGACTATATTGATATATGAATAAACAATCTTTTATTTACAACATAAAAAAGAGGTAGGGCATTGTAGTGTTTGTAAGGTGGCATGGTAAAGCCAGAAGAAGAAAAATAAAAACTGGAGCAGGATCAGCCTGTCGCCCGTTATCAAAAGCGTCAAATATGCTTTGCATTATCCGGTTAAGGCAGCAATCTAGTTAAAGCCGTACCCATAATCAAGTCAAAATGGTGATCCATCGTCCGCCAACACGCAGCCACTCCATACAAGTATTGAGATCGGTTTAGCGAATGTGAATGAATGATGAACTAACAGCAACAGCTTGTCTTACTGAAGTGTGAAAATAAAAAGCAAAATAGAAACGGTTCTAATGGTTCAAATGGTTCTGAGCACTATGGGACTTAACATCTTAGGTCATCAGTCCCCTAGAACTTAGAACTACTTAAACCTAACTAACCTAAGGACATCACACACATCCATGCCCGAGGCAGGATTCTAACCTGTGACCGTAGCGGTCGCGCGGTTCCAAACTGTAGCGCCTACAACCGCTCGGCCACTCCGGCCGGCATAGAAACAGTGAACGGTCACTTAAAGAAGGGTAACATCGGGCGTACTGTAAGAGCTACAGCGCCATTGTTAAGTGGTTACGGTGTTGCACTGCTAAGCGGATGTCCTGGGATCAAAACTCATTCGTGCCATTTTCTTATTTTTCACAAAAAGATATGAACTTCCCGTCCGGTCATTGAAATGTTCGGTCTCTTTCCATAGTCTTGGCAGTTGTCACACTATACACTGGTTACAGAATATGACTCATGTGGTAAGAATATATTACCGCCCTAAGTAAATGTGATGAATAGTGAGACGAGGTGAGATACCACATAGACGTCTCACAGAAATGAAAACAGCAAATAAACGGGAGTGAACTATGTTACAGCAAAAGAATTCGAGAGTCAAACGTTCAAAACGGAACGCAACTTCAAAAACATTAAAAACGTATGTTTTGACAGAGTACAAGGAAAGCTGTATAACTGTGAAACTGTTGCGTTCATTTTTTGCAGCTTATGAGACAAATTATGTTCTCATCATTTCCTTGGGAGCAATCACATTCATACGAACACCTACATCGAGCAAGGAGGCATATCTCACTCACTCACTCACTCACTCACCATGCGTACAAGTTAGGTGCGTCGCCAAGAGATTCCTATCATATCACACACGTACTGTCACTCATGCCTTGTATAACACACAAGATGCGTTTTCCGGTGGAGGATTCGGTCGACTTGTCGCCTTGTCATAAAAGTTTGCGGTTCCTATTAGGAAGCCACTTCCTTTAGGCTGCTAATAGAGCAGTTGTGCAGAATCAACTTTTATTACAGGTCCCTTCCTTAAACGTCGCTGTTGCAAACGGACGTTACACCACGACACAGGCCCAAATTTGAACTGAGAGAACAGCTGGAAAAAAATGGGTCGAGGGAGCTTCTAACACGGGTCGCCCTTATTGCAGTCAATACCATAATCATTTAAACACTACGCCGTGGCTCAGCTGCCATTTTCTGTGCTGCAATTCTTATGATTTGACCGTTCACTGGTTCTATTTTGCTTTTTTCACACTTCAGTACACCTTCTATCTCTTTTCATGCTTGATCTGTGTTCAGTTTGAGACGTGGTACTTATGGAAAGCAGGAAAGGTGTGGACGGGGCCTAGTCAGTTACCGTTGGTTGCACAGAAAACACATACACTTTATTTTTAAAAAACAAAACCCTCAACAATCATTTTTAAAGATTTTACTATACTGGCAGCTGAAAGCTTTATTAGAAGAATTACAAGTTATTGTCGGCTGAAGGCCACAAACAGTGTTACACACAATCAACAGCTGAAGGCCTGATAAAGAAGGTCGAAAATTATTCGTAGCCTGAAGGCCACATGCAGTGTTACAACAATTAACGGCTGAAGCCCGGAATTACAAGTTGGGGGAAGACAATATTATGTTAAAACACTAGGATAAATTTTAAACAATTATGACAACTTGTCCAAATAAGACGGAATAATCCACAGACAGTACTCCCTGGATCGACCTGACGAAGGTGACTATAGTTGTGTAAGCGGTGAGACAGGCAGCCAAGAGTTATGCTCATTTAACAGGTTGCCAGCTCAACTAGGGACAGTTTAAAAACCAACCAACAATCTTACAAATACACCTAACGTCTGATCACTGGTACAACGATTGAATATTTCAAGCGATGGCGAAGTGACAGAGAGCACTGCGTCTTTAAAATCTGGCGTTTAGAACGACCAGAAGCAACAAGGAAACACTACGACCAACATAGAACAACACCAACCGACCGACAAATCAAGCAGCAAAACAACACACCACTCACTGCTCTTACTCTCGGTGGCGCTGGGAGCAGCATCATAGATCAACACCAACCGACCGACAAATCAAGCAGGAAAACAACACTCCACTCGCTGCGAGCAGCAACAGACCAACAAAAGGCGAGATCTCACCATAGTGGAGGATTCACTAATGAATTTATGTGCTCTCCATTCAAACATCCTGAGTTCGATGGACGACGAGGTTGTAGCCCTTGCAACTACAGCCCCTCGATCCGGCAGCCTGCTTAACGCCAACAGTCCCGGCATGGCCTGGCGCTGCGCGCACCTCGCTGCTCCTCCGTCCAAACCAAACCTTCTTCCGCTCCCGACCGAACTTGTCTGCGTTCCCAACTCAACTGATGTCCGTTCGCCACTCCTCTCAGACAGCATTAAAATACCTGCTCATTTAAAACCACAAGACACACGGATCCGGGCACATAGTTCCACCAGCAACTCACAATACTAAAACTAGTCACTGTGAAACAACATGGACGAATTATAAGTAGGCACAAACACAGAGAAGGCAGAAGTGCTCGAAAGACCAAATGCACATCGTTCGCTGCGACTGCCGACCGAACGACCAACCAACGGTCATCCCCACTCAAGTCAGGCACGGGAAAGATCCCAGAATAAATCGTTGACTGACAACTTATTGCCATGAGGTGACTTCGATGGGCGGCCACACAAACACCAATGAAATTTGCACTACTCGAATATCACGGTCCATTCAGCTAAGACTCGCTAAATGTGGTCCTTGACGTGGTCGTGCACTCTCGCGACCACATCCTTCCGTCAGACAGTGCATGCATGTCGTCAGCGGTCGGGCGAGTACTGGCTGTGGACCTTACTGCCGCTCCGTCCCAACTCCCTTCTCTCGAAACACGACGACCCGGAAATACTAGAGACCGCTCCAAAGATGGTACCACAGTACGCGCTATCGATAAGCACTGCTGCTGCCACTCACGGAGAGACAAGGCGAGCAAATGTAGTGGCGCCAGTGAACACACTAAGAAAACGAGACGCCACTGTCGGTATTACAAGATGCCAAGATATGAACGGCATCAACGCGAGCCGCTCAGGGCTCACAGTATTTGGCCCTCTTCCCACCAAATCTGAAGGGGCTGCGATGCGGAGTTTCCCTTGTAAAAGAATGACCACTCTAGACGCTTCGGTGCAGCAACATGGAGGTAAAAACTCGCCAGTCACGCCGCATTACATCTTGGTTGCAGTTGCCCACGCTCCTTTCATTCAAACCGAAGTTTCGCAAACAATATGATCTATTATTTATAAACTGTTCCCTTGCAGCCTACGTTATTTATCCACATTCAGCTTCCATTACCGTTGTCTGCTATCATATCAAAACTGTCAAATCGAGCGACGTCGTGCAGTGATTAGTGCACCGGCCTCGCATTCGGGAGGACGACCGTTCAAATCCCTGTCCAGCCATCCATATTTAGGTTTTTCGTGATTTCCTTAAATTGTTTACGGTAAACTCCGGTATGGTTCCATTGAAAGGGATTTCTTTCCTCTTCCTTACCGGACTTGCTGTCTTTGCTCTTAGGAGAGTTTATAAAAAAAATGGTTCAAATGGCTCTGAGCACTATGGGACTTAACTGCTGTGGTTATCAGTCCCCTAGAACTCAGAACTACTTAAACCTAACTAACCTAAAGACATCACACACATCCATGCCCGAGGCAGCATTCGAACCTGCGACCGTAGCGGTCGCGTGGTTCCAAACTGTAGTACCTAGAACCGCTCGTCCACTCCGGCAGGCTCCACCACTAACAGCAGTAGCCGTTGCACTGCCGAGTAGGACCGATCATTTGATTTCGGGAAAAGCTTGTAGTTGAGTGCAATTCTAAAGTGATGAGATAAAATATTATGAACATCTGCTTAATAGCTTGTTTGTCCGTCTTTGGAACGAAATACACCACTGATTCAGGGATTCATATCAGGGACACGGACAATTATACTGCTGGAAGATGACATCCCCTTCAGGGAAGACATCAAGGATGAAGGGATGCAGACGGTTCGCAGTTGTCATCGTGTTTTCGATTACTACCTCAGATAGTGCAGGAGAATGTCTCCCACGTAGTGTAATACCGCTCTTACCAACCTGCGTCCGTGGCGCGCTGCACGTTTCGAGCTGCCGTTCACCTCGATGACGGCGTTTGTGCAGGCGACCATCGACCCGAGCAGCCGACACGGTTCAATTCATCGACTGTCAGTGGTCAACTGGGGAGCTCCATGTTCAACAATGTACGAAGAACGATGTGTTCTGAAGCACTTATGCGCGCACCAACATTGTGCTCTTTTGGCAGAGACGCCACAGATCACCGTCTATCCTACTTTACGAAGCAGACGAGCCTCCGAACCCCATGTTCTGTGAGGAGTCGAGGACCTCCAACCATTTAGCACTTAGTGGTAGTTTCACAGTCCTACCTCTTTCTGTAAATGCTAACAACAGTGGTACTTGAACATTCGACCAGCTTCGCCGTTTTCGATATATTCGTTCACAGGCTCTGCGTAATAATAATCAGTCCTTTGTCAAAGCCGCTTATCTCAATGGGTCTCCCCATTTGCAGCCAGTATCTTTTCTAAAGTGATCCCCAGTCCGTGTCTGCTCCGCTTTCATACTATTGTCACCACATCACGTGCCCGAAACACCAGCAGGCGGCGTCTGACGTCACGGTGGGCAGTTGTCAGAATGTTTTGGCTTGTCTGTGTTTATGATTCTAGCTGTTACTCGCTACTGTGCTTGTATATCAATAGTTCCATTACGATGAGTGATGGTCAGTAAGTAAGTTATCATAGGTGCAATAATGTCAGCTGCCCGCAATTGCCCGTTAGGGTAAGCGTAGCTCGTAACGTGCTCCCTCCCCCATCGCCAAATTGCCACAATGCACGACGCACTACATCGCCGCCGAGGAGTGCATGCAGAGGAGTGTGGGCAGGAGTGAAAATCTATGCATAATTCTATTGGAGTAGTTACACATTATACAACGTGCATTGTGCAACATGTAACTAGCATTGCTAACACTGAAATGGTAGGAGGTTACCTGGAGAGTAGGAAGTCAGTGGGACCACAAATGTAGTACATTTTGTCAACAGTTTATTAAAAATATCTAAATCGTTATAGTCAGGCAATACACATAAAGAGATGACAGTAAGAAAAAAACTGAAGTTTTAAATACTGGTGCTTGCAGTACAAGCAATTAAAACGGAGTTACAGATAAAAAAAAATCAAATCAAAACGGCTTAATGTCATATTATAAATATCTTCCACAGTGAGCCAAACCAACTTAAGATTTTAAACAGCTCCAGCAGAACTGACAAACAATGAATTACAAATGAAGGCCAATCAAATCACAAAATTTTAATAATGTAACTACTCAGAAGTTACTGCTAAATACTTACCCTGTACCACTGACCAAGACTGAAAATTTAAGAAAATGTATTTACAAAACTTAGCAACTGCGAAACTGGTTTAAGGCCCAATAAAAGGCATGTTTCATCGATAATCCAAATAATTTAAAGTTACAGGTAGGTACACAACAAGTATCTAAACAAAAGATACTTCACAGGACTAATTCAAAACTGTTCTTAGCAACTGTGCTAACCAAATGATAAAAGCCTAGCACAGTAAGGTAAGCAGTTGCTGTAAATATACAAAGAACAGTTGCAGATTAGCAACATAATTGATGAAACCAACAATCATACTTTGTAATTTGACCAAACTACACTCCTGGAAATGGAAAAAAGAACACATTGACACCGGTGTGTCAGACCCACCATACTTGCTCCGGACACTGCGAGAGGGCTGTACAAGCAATGATCACACGCACGGCACAGCAGACACACCAGGAACCGCGGTGTTGGCCGTCGAATGGCGCTAGCTGCGCAGCATTTGTGCACCGCCGCCGTCAGTGTCAGCCAGTTTGCCGTGGCATACGGAGCTCCATCGCAGTCTTTAACACTGGTAGCATGCCGCGACAGCGTGGACGTGAACCGTATGTGCAGTTGACGGACTTTGAGCGAGGGCGTATAGTGGGCATGCGGGAGGCCGGGTGGACGTACCGCCGAACTGCTCAACACGTGGGGCGTGAGGTCTCCACAGTACATCGATGTTGTCGTCAGTGGTCGGCGGAAGGTGCACGTGCCCGTCGACCTGGGACCGGACCGCAGCGACGCACGGATGCACGCCAAGACCGTAGGATCCTACGCAGTGCCGTAGGGGACCGCACCGCCACTTCCCAGCAAATTAGGGACACTGTTGCTCCTGGGGTATCGGCGAGGACCATTCGCAACCGTCTCCATGAAGCTGGGCTACGGTCCCGCACACCGTTAGGCCGTCTTCCGCTCACGCCCCAACATCGTGCAGCCCGCCTCCAGTGGTGTCGCGACAGGCGTGAATGGAGGGACGAATGGAGACGTGTCGTCTTCAGCGATGAGAGTCGCTTCTGCCTTGGTGCCAATGATGGTCGGATGCGTGTTTGGCGCCGTGCAGGTGAGCGCCACAATCAGGACTGCATACGACCGAGGCACACAGGGCCAACACCCGGCATCATGGTGTGGGGAGCGATCTCCTACACTGGCCGTACACCACTGGTGATCGTCGAGGGGACACTGAATAGTGCACTGTACATCCAAACCGTCATCGAACCCATCGTTCTACCATTCCTAGACCGGCAAGGGAACTTGCTGTTCCAACAGGACAATGCACGTCCGCATGTATCCCGTGCCACCCAACGTGCTCTAGAAGGTGTAAGTCAACTACCCTGGCCAGCAAGATCTCCGGATCTGTCCCCCATTGAGCATGTTTGGGACTGGATGAAGCGTCGTCTCACGCGGTCTGCACGTCCAGCACGAACGCTGGTCCAACTGAGGCGCCAGGTGGAAATGGCATGGCAAGCCGTTCCACAGGACTACATCCAGCACCTCTACGATCGTCTCCATGGGAGAATAGCAGCCTGCATTGCTGCGAAAGGTGGATATACACTGTACTAGTGCCGACATTGTGCATGCTCTGTTGCCTGTGTCTATGTGCCTGTGGTTCTGTCAGTGTGATCATGTGATGTATCTGACCCCAGGAATGTGTCAATAAAGTTTCCCCTTCCTGGGACAATGAATTCACGGTGTTCTTATTTCAATTTCCAGGAGTGTACTAATCAAGATTGTGCCAAAACAAGATTTTAAGGCCCCACGAATTTGGCATACACAGGACTTCAGAAATATTCAAACAAATAAGAACATGCAAAAGTTAACTGAATTAACGACCGGTGGCCGTGAGAACTAGCTTTACAATTGGTGAAGGCACTTTAAGATTTGCCTGATGTTCGGCTAAAGCGTAAGAAGTCCGTAAGTAACAATACAGCATCTTTTTAACACAACGGCTAAACAGACTAAGTGGAAGTGCTCAATTTAGAAGAAGATGTACATCAACCCACATACAACTTAAATAGTTAGAATACCAGAGCGATTCGAACGCTTAATGTTATGGGTAAGCAAACAACGGCAGTAGTCGATCAAGTACGCAAACGGAATGGGCAATGTAGGGCGGAGCATTAACAAATGACAAATAATTACCAAACAGGTGGCTAGTTCGAAAAATAGCAAATCACGGCAATATGAATCTGATGTAAACAGCTAGTCAGCTGCTTTACTAAAACAGATCACCGGACCAAATAAGGCATACAGTGAGGTCTCTGATAAGTAAACCATCAGATAAAGACAAATCTGTCCTGTAATACACACATATAGTCAGAATTAAACGCTATTCTTGTTAAATTTGAAATCAGTGCGTAACGTAAGTTCGGCAAGTACTGAAAGTGTAAAACAGTTTTCAAGTAAAGGAGGGCAATGAATAACGTCAAAAGGGGAAGCACTTAGCGACAAAATCCAATGAAATACATGAATTAGCAAGGACTAATTTTCATTAAAATGCGAGACAGTAGATAAAAGGTTATAAAGTATAGGACACCTTGAGAAAAACCGACAGACATGACGTAAAAGGACCACAGGAAAAAATTTAAAGAGTTAAGTTAAAGAAAGCCCTGAGCTCACTACAAGCCGCCCACGCCATTCAGTGATGTGGCAAGTAGACAACAAATTTGACGCATCTTCGCTATAATTCGCGAATACGTACGCTGCATCAAAACACAAACGAGCACCTCTGGCTCTCAACACTAGACCGGAGTAACGACCCAAATATCAAGTGGGCACGGTAGGAACCAGGATGCAGTTACTGAGGACAAAATTACTATCTGTTACCAAAAGACCTTATCATAGTTCATAATATGGGGAGGTGGCGGTTCCCTCGAACAGATTTGGTTTCTTAAACGGTCGAGTAGCTGTCGGGTATATCCCCAACAGGGATTCAGGGATAATGGCGCCCAGAACACTCCACACGCGAGGGCGCCGTCTTCCAACAATGTTAGGCCAAAACGGAGCGGGCACACGACCCTCGAAAACGGGAACCTCAGACCGTCAGCCAGTCACTTCCCCATAGCTAGCTGAGAACACGCCTAAGTACCTAGATTCGTAAAGCTACGCTAGGCTACCGTTGACTATCGTAAGTAAGCGTAGGCTACGAAGTTTTACCTATTAGCTTTGGTCAGTGAAGATCATAACCGCGCTACCTGTATGTTAGGTGTGTTACATACCTATTGGGTGTTACCTCATTTCAGTTGCTTTGTTTGTGTATACGATCAGCATCTTACTAGATTCCTCTAGAAAGCGGAAGTGGTGAAGCGTCCAGAAACTGGTTCAAATGGCTCTGAGCACTATGGGACTTACGTTCTGAGGTCATCAGGCCCCTAGAACTTAGAACTACTTAAACCTAACTAACCTAAGGACATCACACAACACCCAGTCATCACGAGGCAGAGAAAATCCCTGACCCCGCCGGGCATCGAACCCGGGCGCGGGAAGCGAGAACGCTACCGCACGACCACAAGCTGCGGACGTGGCTTGCGGAATATGTATGTATATGTAAGTGTAGATACGCAACATTCACAGAAATTTAGAACCCCGCACTCGGCACATCATTGGCGTCATAGGTACACTCGCGACGTGGTTGGCTGCTGATTTAAACTAAGGTACGGAAGGAGCACGCACTTCAAGTAGTCGATATTAATCAGAAAGTCGTTCATGTAAAACGGACTTACAGGCTGCGCTCACACGTACTACTGTGGCGCCAAAGTCGCATGTGCCAACACCCATTTATTGGTGGCTCCACTGTAGTGATGTCATTTTCTGCAACACTACTAAACATTGAAGTCGACTGTCCTTACATCACACACATCCATGCCCGAGGCAGGATTCGAACCTGCGACCGCAGCGGTGGCGCGGTTCCAGGCTGTAGCCACCCCGGCCGGCGTCCAGAAACTGATTGATGTTATGTAAAGGGCCTCACAGCCTATAGAACATTGTTGCTCTACATAGCTATTATCCTGTAAGTTACCTTAAAACAACCACTAATTATAGCAAAATTGAAATAGTCAATATTTAATACAGCATTTATTCCAAAACCGTCGATTTGTAATGTAAAACAGAGGAATGATGCAGTAAAAATAAACAAATAAATAAATACAGATTTGTCATATAGCGCAAGGAAACGAAGTATCCTCAAAAGAAGGTCATATATCACTTCAATACCTGATCGAGCACATATAAAACCTTATTCTGTTACTCATAAACAACTTTTACATGTAACAGTGGCCGGCCGGTGTGGCCGAGCGGTTCTAGGCGCTACAGTCTGGAGCCGCGCAACCGCTACGGTCGCAGGTTCGAATCCTGCCTCAGACATGGATGTGTGTGGTGATCTTAGGTTAGTTAGGTTTAAGTAGTTCTAAGTTCTAGGGGACTGATGACCTCAGAAGTTAAGTCCCATAGTGCTCAGAGCCATTTTGAACTTATCAGTGCTTGTCAATAATAACAGGAAATTTTTGCCTTTGATCATGATAGGAACCGTTCTGTTGAGTACAATATAACAACAATAATTATATGGATTGTATTATGCTTTTAAATGTAAACTGTACTTTTATCACCTGAGGATGTATCTCTACTGATGGGACACCGTTAGTGAGTCTTTAATAAAATTAATTTCTTTGCTTGCATACACGCACAGAAGTCACACGATCAACTAATTTTATTACTAACAAAATGCAGTTTACCTATTTTAAGGATATAAAACACACAATAGACGAACACTGAACGATGTGAAGTTCTAATTATGTGCAAAACTAACGAACAGAAAACGAAAAGAAGTCATCTGCTCCCAGTTTCTGTCACACATTCGTTTATTTTTCTTTCCTTACCGATGCTACAAGTACTACCACTAATCCTGTTGTTCGGTAGCTTTGGTAGAGCGCGACTCTCTACACGTCCATTCATCACTGCTTACCTGCGCCGTTTTGCTGCCAAGTATTCACTTCCTCGTGTCTGGCCAGTTGCTCGGACACCGTAGGATACCTATGCGGACAGAATACTTTTGATAAACATTCCCCCACCGTCCCCGTTCCCGTTGCGATTCTATCAATGACGGTGGCCCACTAGTAACAACAGGAAGGAATAACTCTTCTCCAGAGTAAGTGTGGGAAAAGTCGAGAAGGCTCTTTCTATCCAATGATGATGACTCGCCAGTGACATCCACAAGACTTTTACCCAGCAATCCCATGCACGCAGAAAAGATTGCTCTTTATAAGAGAAAGTGCCACAAGTCACTGACAATGTTCAACCGTGGACAAAAAGTTACCTTGAAGGAGGTCGAGGGAGAAGGGTCGAGACGCCGATAATGTAGAAGGAATATGATGTGGCCTAAGAACTCAGAAGATTTCATCTTCAATAAATGCATTTTCATGAAAATGATAAATTTCAGAAATCTTGAGTAATATCTTCCTCAGACAATAAATATTTTTCCCTAATTCGCGTAATATCCTTCAAATCAATTTAAAAAATCTTATACTACACGCTTTCTAAATTAGTCTGTGTCATTCCTCAGCGCTGAAGTTATCTCCATATTAAATTTTTTCAAAATCGGTTCAGCGGTGTAGATGTGAAAAGATGACAAATAGACATACTTTCGCATCCATATGTTTTATAAAAATGTGTGCTTTTATGTATGTATATACTAGTTCCACATATCCTCCAAAACTATCGGTCCTGTTTCAACCAAATTTGGTGTACATATAATTTACTGTCTGGAAAGAATCGCTGTGGGAGTAAGAACCACCCACCAATCAAAGCGTTGTAACATCACCTTTGCGGAATGACAAACCCTAACTCATAACGTACTGGGCCCCTTGGACTGTCTGGTACGGGTCAGCCACTGTGGCCGAGCGGCTCTAGGCGCTTCAGTTCGGAACCGCGCGACTGCTATGGCCGCGGGTTCGAATCCTGCCTCGGGCATGGATGTGTGTGATGTCCTTGGGTTAGTTAGGTTTAAGTAGTTCTAAGTTCAGGGAGAATGATTTTTTTTTTTTTGTCTGGTACGGTAAGCGGTAGGTTTAAAAAGGTGCGTGGTATGTTCTCTTTGTGACTTACCTGCGTGGTGGCAGCGTAGTCAGCCTTCGCTCTTTCTCCACCTGTAATCTTACCTGCTCTTACCTGCAGTTTAGCCACTCGTACGTTATTCGGCACCCTGTGGATTCCAGACTTAGCAAATACGTAGAACGACGGTTTTGGAGAGGGATTTCGGTGCTACTGAATAATGCAACGCAGCTCTGATAGAAGCTCTTATATTCTAGAGACACGTTGGTCTCAAAATAAATTGATACAATTTATTACAAACAAATTGCAAAATCGTAGTTTGCACGCCAGAATCCATCCAGATAGTTGTCGGACGGATATGCCCCTCTAAGTTTAAGACCGCTGTCAGATATCGATTGCTTTTGCTTGTTGTCTCAATCAGGCTAATCAAAACTGTGATGGTATTAATATAATTCACTCAGCTGCCATGTGGGTCTCTTAATGCACATGGCCAGGATCTTTTATTACCGGACGCCACGGAACTCAGTCTTTACTTGCACTTGATACTCCACATAAAAATAAGCGTGATCATAAGCAATTGGTCATAATGATCAAAGACAGAAAACGAAAACAGAATAGCAACAGCAGGAGCAAGCACAGCAGCTGACGTACCGCGTTCAATGACTGCCGTGTTTATATATAAAACATTCTCTGTTTTCTTGCTGCGTCAATTCCTGATAAAATCTGCAAGCTTTCGACGATATCCTCTATCGTCATCGTCAGGAGCAACTGACTGTCGTGATGTTGCACACTATAAGCTTTGCTCAGTTAACTATTGGCTGCTGTGACTCAGTAAATGTCTCATATTAAAATACACATTCATTCACAATGGAAATAACTTCACTACCTACGCGAACGTCACTTCATCACGGACTAATTCAGATTCAGCCAAAAAGCATAGCTTGGTAATTTTGCGAGAGCGCAACTGCCAGCCATCCGTACTGCTTCCCGGTCGAACAGCTAGTCCTCAACAACGGCGTGCTGTGCGCTCCTTCTCCCCCACTAAACTGCTTGTGACATCAGCGACCATCTCTTCCCCTAAAACAGACACATTTTACCTTATACTTTTCCCTGTTGGTTTCTGCGCATGTACATTTTTGATTTATAGTCTTCCGCTACTTTTACTCTATCACTCTGTTCTAATTTAAAGTATTTTCAAACGGACTACTTTTTAACCCGTCGGCAGCCTCTGGTCGAACCAGTCCACCAAGGGTGTCCGCCTGTGGATGCTGCATCGTGTTTCTAAGCTACCCGCGGCTTTTCTGTGTCCTTCCGCCTACACGTTCTTGCAAGTCACCGTGCTGGCCCACCGCGCCCGACTTGGCTCTTTTCGAAACCCTTCGGCACCGTACCTCCGCTCTGGCCGTCTGTCTGTCTGCTATCCCGCTGCATTCTAATCGGCGCTCGCTTAATTAAAAAGGATGTAACATTAGCTTCATTGCCTGAAGAACAACTGGGTCTCTTTCTAAAGCCACCTCATATTCTTAGCGATCGAATGAAGTTCTTAAAACTATTGCTTATCTGAAGTGTGGTTATTCGCTCACAGCAGACTGCCACGTTTCAACTTGCAAAAAACTTTTCACATAATTTAAAACCTATACGAATACTTTTCTCGCTGACAACCTCCACAGAAAGATGAGAGGAGAGAACTTTATCGCTTACTACATTTTCGCCGTTCATGCAGTAAGACCTCCGCATCGAGCATGACGTCTTAATTTATTACTTCTTTACTTCTAACTATATTTGCAACACACTTTACAGACAGTATTCATACATCCCACTAAACGTATCGGCAAAATTTTGTCATTATATGACACACAGTTCAGGAGATGTGATGTCAGAAACATTGAGCTGCGTGAAAACGAAATTGCATGGCGAAGTTCGCTAGAGATGTAGGTGAAATGCGTGGACGAATATGTGTGAAATATGTTAAATATATGTGATATGTGTGTTTGAGGGCAAGGGACCAGACAAATAAACTCTAAGCCCCCTTATCGATTTCAACCAAACTTGGTACACATATTACTTACTATCCGGAAAGAAATACTTTAGATCTAAGAACCAGCATTTCCTATTGAGTGTCCGCCTCTGTAGAGCATCGGTAGCGTTACCGCCTACCACTTATGGGGGCCCCAGCAGGGGACTGGGTGTTGTGTATCCTTCATCATCAGTGACACGCAAGTCGCCGAAGTGGCGTCAACTAAATAAACGGCGGCCGAACCCCGAAGGGGATATCCCAGCCAATAGCTGCCATATGATCATTTCATTTTGTTTTCCTATTGGGGTGGAGTGATAATGTGGAGAGAATCGATAGATGGGAGTGGAGAAGATGGACAGAGAGGGGGAGAAAAATATTGGATAGAGTGAGGGGGGAGGAGGTGATGGACTGGGAGAAAGGAGGAAGAGGAATGGAAGAAGTGGAAAGAGGAAATGAGCAGAGGAGGGGGGGGGGGAGTAGATGAGTAGAGAGAGGAAGAGAAGGAGATACAGGGAGTGAGGAGAAGTGCAGGGTGGAGGGGGGCATGGACTTGGGGGTGGGGATGAGACGTTCAGAGGGGGAAGGAGGAGGTGGGCAGAGGGGGTATAAGCAAATGGACTGAGAGAGTGTTAAGGGGCAGATGGGCAGACAGAGGGGAGCAGAAGAAGAATCAAGAGAGAGCAGGAGGATTTTTTTTTTTTTTAGACAACATAGTTGTGCGGAGATAACAGCGATTAATTTACTTATAATCAATAATTCAAAATGACAGCCACAATCGCATCATTTATTTTGCTGCCAACCGGTTTCAACCCGCGATGGGGTCATCTTCAGGGCAATTTACGCCATTTGGTAGCTCTCTGGAGTCGTCACCCTGCCTGTGCACGGTGGGTAACGACTCCAGCGAGCGACCAAATGGTGTAAATTGCCCTGAAGATGACCCCATTGCGGGTTGAAACCGGTTGGCAGCAAAATAAATAATGCGGTTGTGATTGTCATTTTCAATTATTGATTATAGAGCAGGAGGAGATGGACAGATAGTACAGGGGAGGAGCTGGACAGAGACTCTGGCGAGAAGGAAATGGACATAGAGGGGGGATGGACGAGACAGAGGGAGGGGGAAGAAGAATTTGTACTAATACAATTAGAATTAATACATACTTGGACAACGTCGGGTACACCGTCAGTTTATTACTCGTATATTATTTCGGATGTAAGTGCTCATTTACATTTTAACTTTTACAGGTTTATAATGGTTGAAAGTTTTGTTAAGAATAAGGGTCTTTTTCAATAAAAAAAGACCCTTTTGAGTTCCATAATGGAACACTGGTGCAAATATAAAAGCGACGTTTCGACCATCTTTGCAGTAGTACTCTTCAGGTAGACAAAATTTGTAAGTAGGCTGTTTAGGTTTTTATGTTGGTAACACCACGTAGCACTCCATATGAAAATCACTGACTGTGCTGTGTGAAGCCTGTGGTTGGTTTGCATTGTTGGAGTGTATGCTATTGTAGTGTTGGGCAGTTGGCTGTTAACAGCGTGTAGCGTTGCGCAGTTGGAGGTGAGCCGCCAGCAGTGGTGGATGAGGGGGGAGAGATGGCGGAGTTTTGAGAGCGGATGGTCTGGACGTGTGTCCATCAGAGACAGTAAATTTGTAAGACTAGATGCCATGAACTGCTATATATATTATGACTTTTGAACCTATTAAGGTAAATACATTGTTTGTTCTCTATCAAAATCTTTCATTTGCTAACTATGCCTATCAGTAGTTAGTGCCTTCAGTAGTTAGAATCTTTTATTTAGCTGGCAGTAGTGGTGCTCGCTGTATTGCAGTAGTTCGAGTAACGAACATTTTTGTGAAGTAAGTGATTTGTGAGAGGTGTAGGTTAATGTTAGTCAGGGCCATTTTTTTGTAGGGATTATTGAAAGTCAGACTGCGTTGCGCTAAAAATATTGTGTGTCGGTTTAGTGTTGATCAGAATAGGAAAAGAGCGAAATGTCTGAGTACGTTCAGTTCTGCTCAACTGTTTGAAAATCAAATAATGTAAGATGTTTATCAACACAGTAATCAATTATTTTTTCTAAGGGGAGGTTTCAAATTACTGGCTTGCAGCGACGATCTTTCTTACGTACACAGCATGTCACTGGTCTTTTGAAAGTGAAGATGCTCACGAATTGATGGTTGTACGGTAAGCTTTTGCCCGTACTACTCTAGCAGGTGGGGGACGCAACAGTGAATCGGCCTCTCGGACCCAGGGGACGCGTTTCTCTGCAGCAAGTTGGTGATAGTACAAGGCAGCTCTGTTGCGGGTGCTTGTTTATAATGTGGAGCTATAAGGCTCCTTTTCATCATACCATATGTCCTAATTGTCCGCTGAGTTTCCTAATTACGTCCACTTTCGGGTGAGGGACCTTTATTTCTCCTATAGCAGCTGATGTCTTCGTGAAGCAGTCGAACAAACGACATTAAATTGCCCGCTGCAGTGCGTATTCTATTGGCTAAGGTAAGTGGACGAGACGTTAATCATACAGCCTCACAGAGATGCAGTACGACGTACTAGTTTTCAGCAGCACCTCAACAGCCTACACAGCAAAATACAACTCGCACCGGAAATAGTGAATAACGGAACCAGGTGTTTCTCATTTGAGAAACTCAGTCCAATTTTTGCAAATATTTCTTTTCATTTGAAGAGCACGGTCTTCATATTAAGATGGTTTTGCTCTACATATTTGCCAAGCATCGATATTTCAAGCACATATTCTACAGAACAGAAACAGACCGAAGAGTAAATATAACGGTTCCTTTAGGCAGAGCGAGTTAGTTGATTTCGTAATATTACAGCACTTAAATATTAGCTTCTTTTACGTTTACATATCTGCTACAAACACAGGGCCGTCTGTCTAAGCTGTCTATGTTTAATTTCGAATTGTCGAATGCAAGAGGACAGCATCTGAAGAGGACAACATCGGAACAAATGGATACGCTGAATCTCTGGTTGATTCTCTTTCACTGTTTCTTAGCGAAATTAAATTACTACAGTATATACCCCCATGAACGTATGTCAGGGAGAGAGGTATTTCACTGCCTTTCTCTTTGTGAAAAATTAACGCACTAAACCCGGCTGGAAACCCGAGAACTTTATAGTAGATGAACAATAGTTGCAGGAGTTTGTAGTTCTTAGTTGCAAGAGCGACAGTAAAACAAAATATTTGAACACTAAAATTACATTATTGTTGTTGTTGTTGTTGTTGAGACGTAACAAGACTGTTACGCCACACTGAAGTAGCCGAAAGAAAGGCACGCGTACTGTGGTGTCTGGCGGTGACACCACATTCCTCCCCCGCAAATCGGCGAACGGTCGTGAGATAAGGCTTCCGCCCGCCGTGGGGAGGACCCCATGTTGACGTATGCGATGAGGTGGGGAGCCTAACAACAGGCGAGGCTGTGCCACCCGCACCCGGCCATTCGGTCCGAGGGGAGCTAGGAAACGCCTGAAAACCTAGTCCAGGGTGCACGTCAACATGCGGTGTACGCGCCCGAAAAGAGACAGGAGGGGCCGAAGGGTCGACCTCCATTGCGTCGGGGTAGCCGACGCGCGATGACGTCATGTGGTCCGGAGCGGGCGGGAGTTCCATGGCGGAGGACAGCTGGTCACGGGAAGCGATCGGCGGCGCGTGACCCTGGGAGGCGTTTGGCGGCTGCAGCGAAGAGTCGAATGCGGGCTGCGCCGGCGGGAGTACCGGCGGCTGCGGCGGCGCGTCGCCATGGGGCAAAATGGAAGGCATCGTCGAGCCAGTAGATGGGTCCCCAGGGCGCTGACCGGACGGCACCGTCGCTGAAAGCAGACGGGGAGCGGCAGAACCCGTGCGACGACAGAGGCGCAGCTGATTGAGATGCCGACGCACCTCACCAGAGGCCCCCAAAACCAAATACATCGCGCGGCCGAGGCAGCGAAGAATGCGCCCTGCGAGCCAACGCCGTGAACCTCGATAGTTGCGATAGAATACAACGTCGCCTGGAGCAAAAGCAGGAGTCTGCCGCTGCACAGGAACCTGATGCGGCGGATGCAGCAAAGACATCGAGGTGCGATGAGGACGACCATGGAGCAACTCAGCCGGCGAGCGACCATCTCGGGGCTGAGAGCGATACGAAGACAAAAAGAGCAACAATGTGTCCTCCCGAGAATGCGACTCTTTCAATTTCAACATCTGTGACTTGAAAGTCCGGACCAATCGTTCAGCGGCACCGTTTGACTGAGGCGAAAACGGCGCGGATGTCAGATGTTGGATACCATTGGCCTGGCAGAATAACTGAAATTCTGCGGACATGAATTGTGGGCCATTGTCGGAAACAATAGTCTGCGGAAGACCTTCAATGCAAAAGATAGCAGACAACGCTTGGATGGTGGCGGAGGACGTCATGGAAGACATCCGGACAACAAAAGGAAAATTACTGAAGGCGTCGACCAGAACCAACCATCGAGCATTCCAGAATGGACCAGCAAAATCAATGTGCCAGCGTTGCCAAGGGGAAGTGGCTTTTGGCCATGCAAAGACGTTCCGCGGCGGTGCGGATTGTTGTTCGGCACACGCCATGCAAGAAGAACACATATTCGTAATCGCAGCATCGATTCCGAACCAAGTACAGTGCTGACGAGCAAGTTGTTTCGTTCGCACTATACCCCAATGTCCTTGGTGAAGAAGCCGTAAAACAGAGGACTGTAACGAACGCGGGACCATGACTCTGGACTGATCATTATCAGAACGCAACAACAAAACACCACGTCGAACAAAAAGTCTCTCCTTGTGAGCAAAAAATCGGCGAACCAACGGATCCTCGATCCGAGACTTTGACAAAGGCCATTGCGTAGCAACAAAACGCAAAACAGTAGCAAGGACAGGGTCAGCAGCTGTGGCTGTAGCTACACGACGAAAATCAATCGGAAACGATTCGACCACGTCATCCGTTTCCGAATCAATGAACATGCAAGCAAGTTCGGAAGAATCGAATGCTTTATCCTCAGCAACAGGCAAACGGGACAACGCATCAGCTTTGCCGTGCGTAGCAGTGGACCGATACAAGATATCGTAGCGGTACTGCGAGAGGAAAATAGACCAGCGAATGAATTTCTGCGCTGTACGCGGAGGTACAGGCTTGTTCGGATGAAAAAGCGATGTCAAAGGTTTGTGGTCTGTGATGATGGTAAAGTGACGACCATACAAGAAATCATGGAACTTAGTAACACCAAACACGAGAGCCAAAGCTTCTTTCTCTATCTGCGAGTAATTTCTTTGCGCAGACGAGAGCAATTTGGACGCAAAGGCAATAGGGCGATCATGCGAGCCAACTTTGTGCGCAAGCACACCACCGATCCCGAAATCCGATGCATCTACCATCAACAAAAGGGGTTTCCGGGGATCGAAAGGCGTGAGGCAAGTATTAGAAAGCAACGCCGATTTCAACTGGCGAACAGCGCGTTCGCATTCCGTCGTCCAGAGAAACGGAACACCTGTACGGCGTAAGCGAGGAAGCGGAGCTGAAAGGGAAGAAGCATTGCGCACATCCACTCACACCTTGTGATTCTAGATCGTTTAATGTTCCGGCGACCTCATCACGCAATGCGTGGGGAACATTGCGCGCTCTGAAAAATTGCGGTTGCGCGTTTACATTCAGTTCCAATTGTGCTTCATAGTTCGTAGCGCAACCAAGGCCCGGTGCAAAAGTGTCTGCAAATTCGTCACACAGACGAGAAACACTGTCTGAAGGCACAGTTTGATTCACTGATAGGACCTGATTTACAATAGACATGTTAAACAACTGAAATAAATCGAAACCAAACAAGTTCACTGCAGTAGAAGAACGAAGAACGTAAAATGACACAAGTTTTGATTGTCCCTTATATGTTGCAAGAAGAGTGCACTGTCCTAACACAGGAATTGTCTGTCCGGAATATGTAGTTAGCTTAACATTTGCGGAACGCAACGGAGGTGCGCCCAGTTGTTTGTACGTGTCGTGATTGAGCAAGGAAACTGCAGCTCCGGTATCGAGCTGGAATGGTATCACTTTGCCTTCAAAGTCTAAGTCCACAAAAAGTTTATTGTCCTGCTGACGACAAGAGCGACTGTTTTGTGCAATTTGAACAGACACTTGTACAGAATCACTTGCTAATTGACGTGATTTCCGGCGACGTCGACGCACATTTTGTGTGGGACGAACACAGTCGCTGTTAGAGAAAGTGGCACTGGACGAATCAGAATTAACTACATGAATGTCCATGGGCGAAGGTCCACGATCCTGAGTGTCCTTGGGTCGATTCCAAAAAATGGTTCAAATGGCTCTGAGCACTATGGGACTCAACTGCTGAGGTCATTAGTCCCCTAGAACTTAGAACTAGTTAAACCTAACTAACCTAAGGACATCACAAACATCCATGCCCGAGGCAGGATTCGAACCTGCGACCGTAGCGGTCTTGCGGTTCCAGACTGCAGCGCCTTTAACCGCACGGCCACTTCGGCCGGCTGGGTCGATTCCGGCGCGAAACAAAGGGCCTGGAATGATTGTGATTGTCTGATCGGAGCTTTTTCCGGCAAACACTTTGAACATGTCCGTTCCTATTGCAGAAAAAGCAAATAGCTTGGCGTGACGGGCAATGTTCACACGAATGTCTAGTAGCACACCGCGGGCATGATTTCACTGCATTTGTGGGCTGGCGCGGCACACGTGGCTTAGAGCGCGGCGGCAGCTGCGTTTGTTTGCGCGAGGGCAGTTGACCGGGCCGCGCAGCTCGCCCGGTGGGCCGGTTAATGTTACACACTGCTGGCGAAGTTTCAAAAGATTCCTGAGCACAGTCAAGTGCGTCTTGTCTATCCAATATGTCTATCACTTGTTGAAGGGAGGGATTAACTAGTTTCAATATTTGCTCCCGTATGCGAACATCAGAAACGTTCTGTGCAATTGCATCACGTACCATTGTATCTGAATAAGAAAGGCCACAGTCACAGTCAAAGGCACAGTCCCTAGTAAGTCCTTGCAATGTTGCTACCCACTCCCTATTAGTTTGACCGGCCGTACGTTTTGTTCAAAGAAACGTATACCATTTTGCAACCACATTAACTGTTTCTTGGAAATAGGCATCTAAAGCAGACAAAATTTCCTCGTAGGACAGAGTTGCTACATCGCGTCGGGGAAACAATTTCACTATCACACGGTAGGTGGACACACCGACACAAGAAAGCAAAAACGGCTGCCGCTCATTACCTTGAATTCTGTAGGCGGCGAGATGGAAGGCGAACTGTCGGGACCATTCTGGCCACGACTCGTGGTTTTGATTAAACGGGCGAAACTGCAGTGCAACGGCATGTTGTGGCTGCGGTAGCGGTGAAGCGGCGGCTGCCACATCGTTTTGAATGGCACGTTGACCCTGTACGAGCTGTCCAAGGGCATCCAATAACGCCTGCGTCTGCTGATTCTGCAAGCGATAAAATTCGGACAGCACATCTGGAGAGTGTGGCGAAGCCATGACACAAATAATTCAGAGCAAAGCAAGGAGAAGAATACGATCCTGTAAGCCTCGTTGCCAATCTGTTGTGACGTAACAAGACTGTTACGCCACACTGAAGTAGCCGAAAGAAAGGCACGCGTACACACACGCCGACGGGCGTGAATTCTGGAACAGGATAACTATTGAATGGTAGCAAGAAAAGTACGTAGCTGCTTTATACTTAACTTTATTAGTTGATGACTACAGCGTTCTTCATGAGACATTTATACTATAATTCTCAAACTATGTAAGGCTAATGGCGCCTTGCTAGGTCGTAGCCATGGACTTAGCAGAAGGCTATTCTAACTGTCTCTCGGCAAATGAGAGGAAGGCTTCGTCCGTATTGTCGCTAGCAATGTCGTCGTACAACTGGGGCGAGTGCTCGTCCGTATCTCGAGACCTGCCTTGTGGTGGCGCTAGGTCTGCGATCACACAGTGGCGACACGCGGGTCCGACATGTACTAAATGGACCGCGGCCGATTTAAGCTACCACCTAGCAAGTGTGGTGTCTGGCGGTGACACCACAGTTGTTGTTGTTGTGGTCTTCAGTCCTGAGACTGGTTTGATGCAGCTCTCCATGCATTACATTATTAACGTAGCTTAACTCTGAAATGAGTACACAGTACTAATGAACTTGAGAAAAAAATATCTGCTTAACAGTTTAATTCCACAAAAGTATACTACTTACATTAGGCAGCGAAAGAACCCCGAAACAGTCGCTAATTAGACATGTAACAGATTACAAATTAGCTACAAAAGTAAAAAATTGTATTTTACGTTAAGAAGCTCTTAATGCAGCGATTTCACATCACTTTTCTGGTTTGGCATATTTCAGCGTTCTGAACATGTCTGACAGTCTGACTTTACATTTAATCTATTAAATTATTTAGGAAATTTGACTGGGTCATCTACAATAATACATTTTCCAACCGTTTCGGTGACTTTTCGCTTGCCTTCTTTGAGTATCTCCTGCTCTTCACTGTTATCCAATTTTCTCCAATGCCTCCTCAAGGCAGTATGGCAGCGTAGAAGTACAAATGCGAAGATTCTTAACAACGTGTCAACGAAAGGGATATGTTTCTCAAAAATCTACCAGTTCCCCTAGTTTCATGTTTCCTGCAGAAGGAGTTTGAGAGTCAGCGGCATCAATTTGTCGAACTTTGAAGGTGAGTAACATCTCTCAAAGGAGAGCATACAGGATTAAAAACCTTGCTGGCGTTTCTATTGGTGTGGCAGCTGTCCTAGACGTGGAGTCTGTGAGAGGAGAGAGGCGCTGTCATTCAGAAAGGTGTATTAAATCTGTATGGCTATACTTTCCCGTAAATATACACTCCTGGAAATGGAAAAAAGAACACATTGACACCGGTGTGTCAAACCCACCATACTTGCTCCGGACACTGCGAGAGGGCTGTACAAGCAATGATCACACGCACGGCACAGCGGACACACCAGGAACCGCGGTGTTGGCCGTCGAATGGCGCTAGCTGCGCAGCATTTGTGCACCCCCGCCGTCAGTGTCAGCCAGTTTGCCGTGGCATACGGAGCTCCATCGCAGTCTTTAACACTGGTAGCATGCCGCGACAGCGTGGACGTGAACCGTATGTGCAGTTGACGGACTTTGAGCGAGGGCGTATAGTGGGCATGCGGTAGGCCGGGTGGACGTACCGCCGAATTGCTCAACACGTGGGGCGTGAGGTCTCCACAGTACATCGATGTTGTCGCCAGTGGTCGGCGGAGGGTGCACGTGCCTGTCGACCTGGGACCGGACCGCAGCGACGCACGGATGCACGCCAAGACCGTAGGATCCTACGCAGTGCCGTAGGGGACCGCACCGCCACTTCCCAGCAAATTAGGGACACTGTTGCTCCTGGGGTATCGGCGAGAACCATTGGCAACCGTCTCCATGAAGCTGGGCTACGGTCCCGCACACCGTTAGGCCGTCTTCCGCTCACGCCCCAACATCGTGCAGCCCGCCTCCAGTGGTGTCGCGACAGGCGTGAATAGAGGGACGAATGGAGACGTGTCGTCTTCAGCGATGAGAGTCGCTTCTGCCTTGGTGCCAATGATGGTCGTATGCGTGTTTGGCGCCGTGCAGGTGAGCGCCACAATCAGGACTGCATACGACCGAGGCACACAGGGCCAACACCCGGCATCATGGTGTGGGGAGCGATCTCATACACTGGCCGTACACCACTGGTGATCGTCGAGGGGACACTGAATAGTGCACGGTACATCCAAACCGTCATCGAACCCATCGTTCTACCATTCCTAGACCGGCAAGGGAACTTGCTGTTCCAACAGGACAATGCACGTCCGCATGTATCCCGTGCCACCCAACGTGCTCTAGAAGGTGTAAGTCAAGTACCCTGGCCAGCAAGATCTCCGGATCTGTCCCCCATTGAGCATGTTTGGGACTGGATGAAGCGTCGTCTCACGCGGTCTGCACGTCCAGCACGAACGCTGGTCCAACTGAGGCGCCAGGTGGAAATGGCATGGCAAGCCGCTCCACAGGACTACATCCAGCATCTCTACGATCGTCTCCATGGGAGAATAGCAGCCTGCATTGCTGCGAAAGGTGGATATACACTGTACTAGTGCCGACATTGTGCATGCTCTGTTGCCTGTGTCTATGTGCCTGTGGTTCTGTCAGTGTGATCATGTGATGTATCTGACCCCAGGAATGTGTCAATAAAGTTTCCCCTTCCTGGGACAATGAATTCACGGTGTTCTTATTTCAATTTCCAGGAGTGTATAAACGTACACAATCATCTGAGACCAGTCGCATGCGTGTCTTAAATCCAAGTCCAACACAGGCAACAGTGTCCAATTTTGCTAATCAAAACTGAAACTGAACCTGAATAGATAGCGTGGTGAATTTGCTGATATTTACATCAATGAATCATTCAACCCTTGCTGGCATATCCGGATAGAGATCCTCAGTTGGTATGAGGTCAGGATGTGAGTTTCATTTTGCACAAAATCTTGACAGCTGGTCTAATTTTCTTTGTTACGTGGTGGGAGCAGTTATGGTCGTTATATTGGACTGTAATCAGGTTTTGATTCACTGAAATAATTATAGAGACGTACATACTATAATCAAAACTCACTCCACACGTGACGTACAAAAAAAATGGCTCTGAGTGTGGTGTCACCGCCAGACACCACACTTGCTAGGTGGTAGCCTTTAAATCGGCCGCGGTCCGTTAGTATACGTCGGACCCGCGTGTCGCCACTGTCAGTGATTGCAGACCGAGCGCCACCACACGGCAGGTCTAGAGAGACTTACTAGCACTCGCCCCAGTTGTACAGCCGACTTAGCCAGAGATGGATCACTGACAACTACGCTCTCATTTGCCGAGACGATAGTTAGCATAGCCTTCAGCTACATCATTTGCTACGACCTAGCAAGGCGCCATAGCATTTGATATTGAGATTATAACATTTACCGTCAAGAGCGATGTACACCAATTGTGGATTAAAGTTAAGTATTATATCAACTACGTACTTTATTTGCTACTATTAATTCCCTTAACTGTTCCAGACCTCACGCCAGTCAGCATGTAATTAAACGCGTGCATTCCGGCCTCCTCTAGCAACACAGTGTTGGCTCTTCTGCCAACACTACACTGAGCACTATGAGACTTAACTTCTGAGATCATCAGTCCCCTAGAACTTAGAACTACTTAAACCTAACTAACCTGTCGCAGGTTCGAATCCTGCCTCGGGCATGGATGTGTGTGATGTCCTTAGGTTAGTTAGGTTTAAGTAGTTCTAAGTTCTAGGGGACTGATGACCACAGCTGTTAAGTCCCATAGTGCTCAGAGCCATTTGAACCTAACTAACCTAAGAACATCACACACATCCATGCCCGAGGCAGGATTCGAACCTGCGACCGTATCGGTCGCGCGGTTCCAGACTGTAGCGCCTAGAACCGCTCGGTCACTCTGGCCGGCCCGTGACGTACAGATAGTGAAAACAACCACTCGAAACATCCTACGATGACAATAGGGCCCGTCGTTTAAATATCGCTCGAAATAAAATCTTCATTTAGGTTGCTGGCTTTTGGGAATTGCGATTCTTTCCTACACAAGTATTCGCTTGTAAAGCATTGGTATGGTGAATGTGTCTGAGATTGATGTTGTGATCAATGGACGTTCAGTCTGCGTTAATGACTCTATAGAATCCCGCGAATACAATGCTCAACAACAAATCAGCGCCCTCGGCCATCTACATTTCCAACAATGGTAGCATTAGCCTACCCTTGATTGAATCTCACCACAGATACACGCACACAGTTCGCTGATGCCACAGTTTCAGAAATACACCGTCCCTTCATCGAAAGTCACTCATCATCCCTTTTTGCAACTCTAATAAATCGCTTCCTTTATTCATGACAGATGACAAGCTAACGTATGAAGACAGTCCCCTCACATGCTACTTGTTGACATTTTCATTAGCTGTGACAGAGAGAGATTTGGGGAGCGGAGGGTGTCAGTCCCATTATGCAAAGGGACAACCACGAGCGTGTTATTGGGTAAACGGGCAACACCCTCCCCCTGACGAAAGAAGAGGCTGACTTCGTTTGTGTCGTCCCTTGGCGTATTACACGTCATAATATGACATTTGAAAAGGAGAAGTCCATTCTAGCTGCAACAAGTTTAAGATTATTAATTACGACAGGAGTTTCGGCTTAAATGCCATTCTCAAGTAACCTCCGGATACGACAGTGGTGAAAGTATCTACACATATGGTGATTGTACGAGTAAATAATTATACATCGAAACGGTACTTTGGCAGTTGCGTCTAGAACGATTTGATGCCCATACTGCATCTTTAGTAAACTGCCATTGCTTAATTCGTAACGTGACATTTAGTAATTATAAACGTGTGGAATACGTTTTCTCACTTGCAATTAGAGATCAAGTTTTGATGTGTTATCAGGGTGGCTAGCTCAGCCAAATTTTGTAAATTATCAGCCTGCCACATTCCCTAAATTAATTTTTTAGCCTTTACCTTAAAATCAAGTTAGGATTTTTATAGCACATTTTAACATTTTCAAACGTGAAAAATTTTGCATTCTTCGTGAAAAGGTTTTACTGGGGACGCGAATGTGTGAGAAAGTGGGGGAGACTGATTGAAATTGGAGATGAAATTGTATTCTATGTGTTATTAAGTTTTGTTTGTTCTAATTACGTTTCTCTTCGAATCTTTTAACAAAAGAGCAAATAATCTTGCTGTAGAGGGCCATAAATACACACACACACACACACACACACACACACACACACACACACTTGTACGTCAGGGTCCTGGATCGATAGAAGTGAACTGTAGGAGGTAATCATAACAATAAAACAAAGCTTGTGAACCGTAACTTAGATCGTACCGAACCGTTGGGCAAACTCAAGAGTGGTTAAACTAGTGTTCGGCTTTGCCAGAACTGTAGTTCCAGCTTTAAGTTGGCTGAAACACCTACAGCGGGGCAATGAAACCGCCTGCCTAACCCGATTTAAGGCGGACGGCGAGGAATGCTTCAATTACGTGAATAGGCGGCTATGAAAAGGAAATAAGTTCGGCTTGGCGGAAAGGAGACGCCGAAAGGTCGCTCAGCTGCCGAATTCGAAATATTCTCTCTCTCTCTCTCTCTTATGCAGTTGTCAGCTATGACATACGTTGCACGATGTGAGTGATGTTTTGTTGTTATTGTTGTTGTGTTCAGCCCGAAGACTGCTTTGATGCAGCTCTTCACGCGAATGTCCTGTGCAAGCTTCTTCGTCTCCGAATATCCACTGCAACCCACATCCATTTTAACCTACTTCATTTTACTGTGTTCGTCCCTTAGTCTGCCTCAATAATTTTCATCTCCCCTTCTCCTGCCCATTCACACACACACACACACACACACACACACACACACACACATTCCATTAGGCTTGTTTTGCTTATGTCGATGTTCATATTATAACGTATTTTAAAGACACGATCCATGACTTTCAGCAGCTCTTGCAAGGGGCTTTGCCGTCTCTGACAGAATTTCACTTTCGTTGGCAGACCTGGAAATGTTTATTTCTTCTCCCTTAAGCTTAATTCCTCCTCCCAATTTTTTGGGTTTCCTTTGCTGCTTCATCAAGGTAGACAAGAAATAACATTTGACATAGACTATAGCCCCGTCTTACTTCGTTGTCAACTATTGGTTTCCGTTTCTGCCCTTCGCCACATACGTACAGTCTGGTTTCTGTACAAGCTGTATGCCCACTTTCGCTCCCCTTATTTTATGTCTGCTATGTACAGAATTTCAAAGAGTGTATTCTATTCAAAATTGTCCTAAGCTGTCTCTAACTATACAAATGCCATAAATATAGGTTTTCCATTCCTTAGCGTATTTTCTAAGATAAGTTGTAGGGATAGTAATCAGTATCGCTCATGTGTTCTTACATTTCTCTAGACTTCTAACTGATCTTTCCCTAGGTCGGCATTTACCATCTCTTCCATTCTTTTGAAAGTAATTTGTGTTAGTATTTTGAAACTATGACTGAATAATCTAACAATTTGGCAATAGCCACACTTTCCAACACCTGTCGTCTTGAAAATGGACATTACTACGTTCTTCTAGAAGTCTGAGGGTATTTCGCCAATCCGATACAAGTTGCACACCAGATGGAGAAGTTTTGTCATGGGACAAGTATGTCATTAATTCTGGGGGAATGTCGTTTACTCCAAGGGCCTTGTTTCGACTTGGGTCCTCCAGCGCTCTAGCCAATTTTTATTGCAGTAACGTATCCGCCATCTCATACTTCACTTTCTACGACAATGTCTTAATATTCGTTTCCCTTGAAGAGCCCCTCTATATGGTGCATTCCTTCGACGTTTCAGCATTGCATCCCTTGGCTAGTCTGGTTTGCCATCTAAGCCACTTAATTTCCTCCAAATGTCTGTTTAATCTTACTGTAGGCAAATCTACCTTCCTCTAGATGCACATGTTTCTAAAGCTGTGCATTGGCTCTCTAGGCACTCCTGTTCAGCCAGTTCGCTTTTCTCTTCAGTCTCATTATCTTAGATGCCTGCAATCCCTTTCGCCTTCCTTATTTTCTGTATTTTTATATTTTCTGCTTTCGTCAGTTAAATTCAATATGTCGTTTTTAGAATATCTACTGAGCATTATCTTTGTATTCACCTGATCATCTGTTACCTTCATTACTTCATCTGTCCAAGCTATCCCTTCGACTCCCACTGTATTCCTTTCCTCTCTGTCAAGCGCTGCCTAATGCTCCCTCTGAAACTCTCAATCACAAGTTCTTTCAACTTACCCTGGTTTCATCTCCTTTATTTCATATATTTTTTGCAATTTCCTAAGTTTTAATCTACAGTTCAAATCTTATTTCGAAATAAGCATTATAAAGGGTGAAACAGATGTAATTGCAGGTATTTGTATATATGTTACCTTAATATGTAAACACATTAATGTTCTGGTTGCTGTTCCCTGTTTCGAACAGTCTTCCCACACACACACACACGTAAGAAACTTTACTGCCTGATGGTTTCTGTATGGTCATAATTGCATCACTAAGTGGACTATGCCTGTAACTACAGACTGACCGATTTGCAACCACGTGTCCGCACTTTAATTTCTGACCTGCTGCCCAGGAGGAAAGAAAGCACTAATGGCTCGCTCTTGCCACTGCATGAGTACTTGGAGCTACTATCGAACCTAAAAACACACGACCTGTAATAGCTACAATTATTAATCAGCAAATTATGTCTATACTGATTTAATGTTGTTCAGTACACCGCCGTCTGTCAGCAGTATAAATGTCTGCACTTAGACACTGTATAATCATACTGATACCTCCCATTGTCCTCACGTCTGTTCCACATTTCCAAGCGTATTACAGTGTAACCTCTCCGCACGAAATATTGTTAAATAAAAATGCAAAATGGAGCCAAGTGTAACCTCCTCACACAAAAATTAATGAATGAAAATTGACCATGAACCCACAATAATATTAATTAAATAATGAACCATGAACCAAATGTAACCTCTCAATAGAAATAATAATATCTGGTAAATTTTATAAGGGCAGCAGCGCTGACCTTCGGCCGTGTATTCTGAATAAAAAAACAAAAATTCTTACCTCAATAAAAACTGCATCTATATCTGCTCTTAATTATACATTCTTCGACACAGCTTCGTGCAATGCTGGCGTATATTTTTTTTTATTCTTGGAAGCAATGATAATGCATTGGAAATTGAAATGAATGCTTTTCTTTAAAAGAGTTACTTTATATTATTTTTAAAATTATTATTGGGGCATTTTTTGAACAAAATTAATTACAATTAACATACATTGCTAAATATGCGCTAGGCTGCTTCTTTACCTTCTACAACAATACTCATCCTCCAGAGTCCTGACGAGAGTCGCGAGCAGAGCACACAGCCGACGCATGCCGACTCCCGCAGACTACAACCGTCCACTCGCTACTACAGCCGACCGACTACTACTGTATCCGACTGACTACTACTGTCGACTCGCGTAGACTAGTACTGTCGACTCGCGCAGACTAGCGCAGACTGACGACAAGCAACAACTAACAATAAACTACTCTCTGGTCAGAGATTCTGTCATGCTTCGCCCATCGCCGGCGAAGCATACTCCTTACAACATTATTCTTAAATCTGATGTAGACAATCTGAGCATATAGCTGTGAGGAGCCCACGTTAGCGCTATGTTTGCGTTTATTGAGAGGAAGTAGTAGAGAAAGGAAGGTGGACCATGCGACCAAACACTGAAGCAAGGTCTCTAATTTGCACCGGGACCAGGACATAGGCTGATCCGGAACGGAGGTTCCATTTCCTTGTCTCTCATTAAGAATAAGTCAGTCTGAATTGTCAGTCATCGCCTCTATTAACTGTGAGGAGCGGGATTCATATCACCGTCCAGCTATCCAGTTGCACACATCCTGTGTTTTCCTAAATCACTTAAGCCGAATGCCGCGATGTTTTCTTTGCAAAGGCCGAAACCGATTTCATCCGCCATCCTTCTCCCACTGCTTTATTTTTATGTACAAATAGCAAAACTCCTTTTCTGCTTTTAGTAGCTAACTTTCTATTCCAGTTCCTTCGACATTACCTGATTTAATTCTACTATATCCTATTAGCCTAGCTTTACTTTATCCATCTCCAAACGAAGATTTTTCTCCGCCTGTATGTCCTTGTTGTCGACGGGACATTAGACCCAAAAGTCCGTTCTTTTTGCACCGGAATGTTTCACAGGTCTCTACAGTATTTTGGAGAGGAATTCTGTTGCATTAAAAGTATATACGTCATATGGCTTCGTTGGTTGGGATATCCCATGGGGTCAGCTGAGGCACCTGTTGTAAAGGGCGTTCTGCCTCCGCAGTGTTTAGGTGTATGATGACGGTGGAAGAATGGAGAGGGTGAAACCCCGCGCCAGAACCTAACCAACTCCTCTCGAATAGCAACAAAGGGGCCACCGAGCTTTATGTCCCCACCCGTAGGACGGATCACCATCGACAGAGTCTCATGCCGTCGCTCCCTGAGACTATTTTAATCCGGGACACTGGCGCAAGGACTGGTGATCAGGAACCACTTCTGCTCCAGTTGCCGGGCAAATACTGGCGTTGGCAGTTTCATCCACCTTCGGGCTTCAAACGTGAGTCGAGCACCGTCGCACAGGCTGCGTTAATGACCTAGCATACAGGGGCTTGTTGATTAGTCTTCTTTTAAGTGATGACGCCTTCAACATTCATACAATCTGTGATCCAAAAAATTTGACTGCAGCCGTAGTTGGAGGTGGGATTAAATTGCAAATTAATCAACGAGGTGCCGAACAAATTTAATTTGGTATATTAGTAATGATGATAGCTCCGCTTTGGCCAAATTTAGTGCGGTATGCGTAGATTACTCACAGTCACATTTAGCCACGGGAGTTACGAAGAGAAAACTTATCCGATATCTGCATATACCATCATACATTAGCCCAGAAGGACGAGACAGGCGGCGTTACCCGTAACTAGGGTAACTGGCGGCCAGGGAAAACTTATTTTGAGCAACCCTTTTCTCCTCACCCACACTCCCCCACTATCCGTTAGCCTTGATCTCCTATTTTTTAAATGGAATTTAATCGCTGTTTCACCGGTTTGCTCGTTTATTGAGATCAAAATTTTTTAGAATGAAGCAAAATGTACACATTTCAACAACAATTCTTAGTGAAACAAAATCAAAGTCGTATTGATTGACAAACAAGACGACTCCTTTACATATTTTAAGAGTACACAAACAAATCATCAAATGCAAAATACGTTCTTAACATCTTGGTTGCGACAGCTCGCTTGGCATTCACAATTAACTGCAGTGGTTCCATCTGACAATCTAAACAAGTAACAAGCATTTCAGAACCAGAGGCCAGTATACCTTCTGCAACGGTTTTTTCGACATAGTTAAGTCCGAATTTTCTCATGATTCTTCTTCATCTTCTTCTTCTGATCACTCCTATTTCGTTCTCCCCGTGTTTTCAACGTTCAACAAAGTGCGCTCCCACGGAAAATGTTCCCATGGCCTAAGCACTTCCCTTCACTGCATGAACATCGGAAGTGCACTAAGTGATAAACTCAATTCCTTTCAATATTTTGTATGGGATGTTAGCAAGAAAAAGTTTCGAAATGGTTTAAAACCATTTGTAGAGTTTGTTGGAGGTCATCAGATGCTCTCATTCTCAGGTACTGTATGAATATAACTTGGGTAATTTGCGCGCCATGAGTTAAAACGCCTCAAGAAATATACACGGGTTCTAATAATAATTTCATTTTATGTTAAGTTGTGAACTTGAAACTATACCTCTTAATCACTTGAAGACGACAGCATACTTAATTCAATAATTTTAAGAAATACTGAAAATCAAATATTTGTTGTACCTGGAAGCCGTTGGATAGGCAACCTGCTAACGACATTGAGTGGCAATTTTAGCCGCTTAGTTGTACACTGGGCTGACAAAAGTTGTTGGATACTCGCTATTACTGTGTGGGACCACCTTTTGCCCGGCATAGTGCAGCATGGACTCAACGAGTCGTTGGATGTTCCCTGCAGAAATATTGATACATGCCGTATCTATAGCCTGCCATAATTGTGAAAATGTTCCCGGTGTATGATTTTATGCACGAACCGATCGCTTGATGATGTCCCATAAATGTTCGATGGGTACATGTCGGGCGATATGGGTGGCTACACATTCGTCGAATTGTTCAGAATGTTCTTCAAAACAACGCCGAACAGTTGTGGCCGGGTAACGTAGCTTGGCGCATTGTTATCCATAAGAATTCCACAGCTGTTTGTGGACGTGGAGGCCCTGAATGACTGCAAGTAGCCGAAGGTAACAATTTCCAGTCAATGATATGTTTAGTTCGATCAGTCCACTCCACGTAAACACAGCCCACACTGAGATCCCCTGCTATATCCACAGGACAGGATACACAGTTTAATTTGTGAAAAGGGGCCAAAATGAGTGGCTGTCAGTTACACTCGAACATACTACTTTATTCATTTGACAAACATTACAAGAGTAAAGAAAACATTAAAAACGGAGTAAGCCAAACATTAATTTTTAGAACTTAGTTCCCGGCTAATGGTGCCATTCAATCTCACGCCTTAAGGGCAAAATAACTTTAATTTAAAACCGGCTGAAGGCCAATCACTTAAGATTCAAAAACAAGAATTTTAATGAAAGTTTGGAAGGTAGGAGACGAGGTACTGGCAGAAGTAAAGGTGTGAGTACCGGGCCTGAGTCGTGCTTCGGTAGCTCAGTTGGTAGAGCACTTGCCCGCGAAAGGCAAAGGTCGCGAGTTCGAGTCTCGGTCGGGCACACAGTTTTAATCTGCCAGGAAGTTTCATATCAGCGCACACTCCGCTGCAGAGTGAAAATCTCATTCTGGAAACATCCCCCAGGCTGTGGCTAAGCCATGTCTCCGCAATATCCTTTCTTTCAGGAGTGCTAGTTCTGCAAGTTTCGCAGAAGAGCTTCTGTAAAGTATGGAAGGTAGGAGACGAGGTACTGGCAGAAGTAAAGCTGTGAGTACCGGGCCTGAGTCGTGCTTCGGTAGATCAGTTGGTAGAGCACTTGCCCGCGAAAGGCAAAGGTCCCGAGTTCGAGTCTCGGTCGGGCACACAGTTTTAATCTGCCAGGAAGTTTCAAGAATTTTAATTTTAAAAAGGCAGAAGGCCTTATCTTAAAACCTCTAAATTAGGCTGAAGGCCGAAACAATCTCACTGGCTGAAGGTCAGTCACTTAAGACTCAAAAACAAGAATTTGAATTTTAAAATGGCAGAAGGCCTTATCTTAAAACAGTTCTCTAAATTAGGCTGAAGGCCGAAATAGTCTCACGCCTTAAGGGCGAAACAACTTTAATTTAAAATCGGCTGAAGGCCAATAACTTAAGGCTCAAAACAGGAATTTAAATTTTAAAAGGCAGAAGGCCTTATCCTAAAAATTTCTTTAAATCAGGTTGAAGGTCCAAACAACAACACCACACACTCCGACCGCGCGTGGACGCCGGCAGCGGCCCTGGCCAAACCACGCACCACGGAGACTTCCTCGCTGCTCCACGCCAACCGACCAACTACGCAGGCCCGGAAACGGTGAAAGGACGAAATATGTCGGCCGATGAGACGACCAACCGAACGACCAATCAACGGTCGTCCCGCTCCAATTTCCCTCCGTCAAACAGTTCACGTGTGTCGCCTACGGTCGGGGAGCACTGGCTGTCGGCGCCTCACCGGCGCTCCGTCCCCGACTTCCCTACTGCTGCGTAACGACTCTCTGCTGGTCCGTCTTCAACTGACTGCCATACACACGACCCGGAAATACTGTCAGTCGCTCCAGAGATGGTACCACAGTGCATACGGGCTGCTGCTGCCGCTCACGGGCAGAAGTTAGTGACGCCAGTAAATTGAATAAGAAAACGAGGCGTTAGTACCGTAATAGAAGATGACAAACAATAAATGGCATAAACGCGAGTAGTGCACGGCTCATCCACTATTACAGATCCACAACCAGGTTGAACCGTGCCTTGTTAACAACTTGAGCCCTTGACGTCGTAGTATCTGCCCCACACTCGAACCTAACCGTCGGCTCGTACCAACTGAAACCAGGACTCCTCCGACCAGACCACGGTATCCCAGTCATCTAGAGCCCAAATGAGGAGCCCAGGAGAAGCGCTGCAGGCTATGTCGTGTTGTTAGCAAATACACTCGGGTCGGTCGTCTGCTGCCACAGACCATTAACGCCACATTTCGCAAACACTGTCATAACGGATAAGTTTATCGCCAGTGCGACATCCATTCCTGCGGTTATTTGACCCAGAAAAGCTTACCTGCTAGCACCTCTACGCAAACACCGCTGCTCTCGGTCGTTAAGTGCAGGCCGTTAGTCACTGCGTTGTCCGTGGTAAGAGTTAATGCCTGTAATTTGACGCTTAGGATCTCGGAATACTTAGTTCCCTAACGATTTCCGAAATTTGTCTAGCTCCAACTGAAACGTCCCCTTAGAAAAATTATACATGACTGTGCTTAAACTGACACACAATATTTTTTAGCGCAACGCAATCTGACTTTTAATAATCCCTACAAAAGAATGGCCCTGACTAACAATAGCCTATACCTTTCACAAATCACTTACCTCACAAAAATCTTCGTTACTCAAACTACTGCAATACAGCGAGCGCCAATACCGCCAGCTAAATTAAAGACTCAAACTACTGAAGGCACTAACCACTGATATGCATAGTTAGCAAATGAAAGATTTTGATAGAGAACCTTAATAGTGTCCAAAAGTCATAATATATATAGCTGTTCATGACATCCAGTCTTACAAATGTACTGTTTCTGATGGACACACATCCAGATCATCCACTCTCAAAAATCCGCCATCTCACTTCACCACATCCACCACTGCTGGCGGCTCACCTCCAACTGTGCAACGCTACGCGCTGTTAACAGCCATCAGCCCAACACTACAATAGCCAACAACCATGCAAACCACCCACAGACTGCACACAGCACAGCCAGTGATTTTCATACAGAGCCCTACGTGGCATTACTAATATAAAAACCTAAACAGCCTACTTACATAGCCCCCATGCCCCCCACAAAACATTTTATAAATTGTTTTGGGCAGTGGCCAATACAGATTTGAAAAATTTTTCATAATTACAATAACAAAGAAATCAAATGCAGACACTTATTGATACAATGTTGGTAAAAAGCTAAAATTTTCTCACAGTCCATAAAGACAGTCCTGATCATCCATCATAGTAAAATTGCAGGGTTTTTTTTCTCAAAGTCTGAGCAGTAAAAGAAAATGCACACGGAAGTAGTGGATTTCCATGCAGTCTTCAAGAAGTAGTGTTGTCCTTCCAACGGAAAGACAGTGCTGATTCTTGACATGCAGACAGGTAATGGTGCACAACAGAGCAAACCCACAGCAGAGTCAGTCGAAGTTTTGAAGAATGTTGGTGGGTAGGTCGTCACAGAGTAGACCCACTGTAGTCCTGGTAGAAATTATGGTATTGTTGGGCCACCAGAGGTGCAGACCCACTGCAGTCCTTGTAGAAATAATGGTATTGGTGGGCCATCAAAGGTGCAGACCCACTGTAGTCCTTGTAGAGACGGGCAGCAGCCATCTGTTGCGACTGTGCAGGTGCACAATCACCATCAAAGAGTCTTGCGGAGAATATAGCAAGTCCATAAACCACCACTTGTGCACTCACAACAATTTTTTTGAAATGTCCTTAGAACCAGCAATGCTGTTATCCAGTCCCTTGCTGAATTATTAACACATGTGCAAACACTAACAGTTCCAACTTCTCACATACTGTGCATATACTATGACCAACAGAAATGTGTGCAGTGAAATGAATGCTTACAAGTTACTTAATTTGAAAAGCGGTGTCAATTACAATTTCATAACATGAGAATACAATTACAGAGATACAGAAAAACATCATGAAAACATAATAATACAGATAACATTTGTAGTAATATGGGCTTTACAAAAGAATAGAAATAAACATATACATCAGTGTTACAGGGATTATGACACAAGTAAATACGTAAAATAATGAGACTAGTTGTCGAAACATTAATTTCACACATGAGCATTGAAACTGAACAGAATTAAAATGTCTAAAGGTCTTTACAAAGTAAATAACATATTATTAATGCAAAATATATTTGAGGACAACAGTATTCTTCATCATAGTGAATGTAGCTTAGTACTAGAAAAATTCTTCATCATAAATCTTATTAGCTAAACACATAAAGACAGGAAAAAGACAAATACACAAGAGTACAAAAACACATAGCAGAAAAACACAGGAGGAAAGGACAGGGTTTGTTTTCAGTGTAACATTTGGTACTGCAGTCCAACCCAAAACGTCATTCCATAGATCTTTCCTCTTATTTCAACATTTGTTTCCACCAAAAAAATCCCATCCCAGCATGCTTTCTGTATTTATATGTTCACATATTTCTTACCTCATTATTTATTATCCATTATCTTACCTCATCATTTATTTCCAAGAAAATCCTACCTAAACTTGTTGTCCCTAAACCCTAATTTTTGTTCATATCCTCTTTCAAAATTCTTTTTTGCCCAAACCATTTTCTTATAACTTCTCAATGCATTTCATCCAATTCACCACAACTCGTTCTCATATATAGCCTACCCCATCTTAAGCTAACTTAAATCTACTGAGCTCAGATATATATACCAAGGGACAAGGCAATGCAGCAGCACAAAACAATTAACACAAACAGCAATGACAAAAAAAATGCAAATTGGCAAAGCAAGTAGCAGTATATATAAGTTAGCAGAGCAAATAAAACATTACAACTAACATGAGCCAATGTGCAGCAACAAGAAAAATAAATCAGTAGTAAAACTGGCTTAACAGAGTAATACAAAGTGAAATTCAGTGGCACTATGCCTGGCAAACAGCAGCAGCAAATGCAGTAACTTATATCTAAACATGACAAACCCAGAAGCAGAAAAAATAGTACACTAAAGACAACAATGCAGATAAGGGAAATGCCTATTCACATCTTAGTGTCTATGTCATTAAAGTGGTGCACCACAATTTATTCTACAAATGAAATTACCAAGTACTTGAAAAGAAAATTCAGTATGCAATTCCTGTGAAGGGAAATGTCTTTTTGTGTTCCTTCATTTTTTTTAAGTAGATCATAAAGTTATTATTTACTGGATCTGTAGCCATAAAATATTTATATTAGTACATTTGTAAATTTTTATTTTAACCAATGCTGCAGTGCAGCTAGAAACTAGATATTAAACAAAATGAGCAATCTCTCAACTACAAAGGCAATAGATTTAAATGTTTCTCATCATTTCATTAGGCATTTTAGTAAATATCATAAATTAAGAGCTCCACAGTGTAATCATGTTTTCAAGTTTGAGCGTGTCGTATTTGCGATTCTTTCTACAAAGAAATGTCAATAGCGAGGATAATGGCCTCTTTTTTTTTTCTCCACCTGTGCCTCTGAAAGGCACACACTAATGGTTTTTTTCCAGGCGACTGTCGCGCAGCTGGGTGCCCACGATGCATTACGTGAAGGTGGTCACTTAACTTTCTTACCGAAATATTTATGACACCAGTTTGCACTACAGTGACAGTCTCATACAAAAATTTCACGGGTCGAGAATTTGCGTTACAAATGTTAGGAACAAAATCCTATAAATATGACAGTGTCCAAAATATTTTCGTCAGCATTGTGATACATTCACGCATTTGCACACATTTCATAACTCTTAAAGTACGAATCATGATTTCCAACATCCTTTTTCACAAGTCAGAGTCCCTAACCACTACTCATTATTCCTTACCTTATTACACATATACATATTCATCGACACTTCTTCAATATTTCATCATAATAAATACGTAGCATAATCAAATTCCTCATACAGCATCAGCTTATTGATCATAAACATACCTCAAAAGCATAATACACATCGTTGTCATAAAAATAACATCATAAACCTCAGCCAAATGTCAAAAACGTTGTAGCTTTCTGCAATAATTTCAAACCCTAAACAAATATTCTCTGCTCATTTCAATACTGTCATTTACCTCAAACATACTTTATAAATTATGATCCCATACCAAATACACCATTCAAAGGTCTCGTAGTATCACAATGGTTCTGAAAAAATATGAACAGTTCACAAAGTACAGACAAAATACAATTTCATAAGTCTGAAGTTATCCAACTGTGTAATTACGTAAACATCTGTCACTGATGTAGTAGACCTCTCCCAGTTAAATGATCAGATAGCTGTGTAATTTATGTGTTAGAGAAATATGGTACCGATGTGTAAAGTTGTATAAGCAAATACCATATTAGCTAGGGATCCTTGTGCTTGCCAAACACATGGTACACAATGTAAGCGTGTACCCCCTGAGGATTAATGTAATTATACCCTCAGGTGTTACAGATTACAGCAATGGAATGAAATGTATCACAGAAAACTTTCTTTGTAATTCAAAAATCTTGAAAAATAAATGGTTTAAGTACAAAATTAATCACTCAAATGCGTGTCCTGTAGCGCTAAATATGTGTCTTGCTGTAAGATAATTCTGTGGAAGTGTCGTAGTTATCGTCCTCAGTAAGCAAAGTTCTGCTGAAGTCAATGTACTTACCTCATGATAAACAAAAGTAAAATGCTTTGCGTATAGATATCGTACTTATTACGTACCTTACCATGATCAAGAAAGTACTATAATGTAACGTATTGTTGTGCTACGAAAAAGGCTGTCTCATTGTAGCTATACCACAAAAGTTACTACTAAAACATGTTTTACTTTCCAGAATAATACAAAAAAACTGTGCAGATATAAAACAGATACACTGCAAAAGCAACAATGTAAATTGTGTCACACATTAGTAGCGTTGTGATATAATCGTGTAGCTGTCAAAGAAACCAAATGCTAAGTCATCTTTAATCTCACAGAATGTACTTCAAATAAAGAGTATCTTTTCAAGTACCAAAATGTTGCATTAAAATCTCATTAGCATTATATCTTCTAAGTATGTAAGCCTGATATTCGTTACATAATCGTGCAACTAACAAGCAAGAATGTACAAATAACAGCACTGTGTCATCTGTTCACTATAACAATGCATTCGTAATTTCTGTTTAAATAAGTTCTCTTGGTTCTTGACTGGATATTTAACTTCAAACATTGTTGCATGGTAACAGTTTCTTAAGTCTGACAAAGCATTCTAGAAATGTGAAGTGAAAAGTTTTATGGCAAAGACAAAGTTAAAAAGCAGATTATCTTTCAATAAACGGTTTTACATGTGAAATGTCGTGCAATCTTTTACCCTTTCTAGTGTGCAGAGTTTCAACTTCAAAGCAATTATCATGTTGTATACGTCAGTAACGAATGGTAAAATTTTTCTCGAGGTTAGCGTCTATGTCATTTTTCTCTGAGTCAGCCGGCGCACGTGGCCGCCTGCGGGGCGAGTCACTGTCTGTCTCTTTGTTGGCGCGCATCGTTATTGGGATCTGGAGATCTAACTTCTACAAATTCACCTTGTCAAGAGGGCCCTGACCTGTTTGAATCCCGCCAGTTCTGATGCAATTCAGGTCTGTCGTTACGATCATATCGTCTGTCGTCATGTCGGTAGAGTCCATAGTTTCTTTCTTGTCGGTCACGTGGTGGAGAATTTCTCCCTGAATCGTAACTGCACACTGGACCGTTGCATCTGAAGTTATTCTGTCTCCCGTGATAATAATAGTTCTGGTTCCCATATTGTCTGTTTCTATGATTGTCTCTGTCATATCCAGTTATTATTTCTTTCATTTCGGAATTGTGACGGATGTGACCTGTAATTGTTGTGTTCCTGTTTTCGTGTTCCACGATTATCAGTGGCAGTTTCTAATTCTTGTAAGAGTCCCTGAAAAGCTTCAATGTCGTCTTTGCAACGTCCTGCCAAAATAATACGTCGTAAATGTTCAGGTTATTTGATTAAGCAAATGAGGATGAGTTCTGAGGGGCTGTAAGGGTTGACAGGTACTGATTCTTGTGCAACATGTCTTCAAAATTTTTCACAATACGGGACAATTCAGATTGTTTGAAATGTTTCATCATTATGATGCTATGTTTTACTCGGTCTTGTGTAGCTTGAGACCAATATGCTGAGAGGAAGGCATGATAAAATTCTCCTTCACTGTGGCAATCGTGAATGACCGATCGCATTCTTACAGCTGGTTCATTCTCTAAATAGCCACATATAAATTCTAAACTGTGCTCTAATGACCAGTTGGGAGGAAAACAATGATAGAATTGATGAAGTCACGCTTGTGGATGAATGTCGTTGCCGGAATTCTTAAAGGTTTTGAATTTACGTGTAGTAATAAACAGCTTATAGTCAAAATCATCATGTCGGCGAGTCGCATATCGGTCATTGTTACTTCGTTTCGGCGGATTCATCTCAAAATTCGGTGTACTTTGCCAATTTCTTTCATAATTTCCGAAGTACCCCGTGTTATTATTTTGTGGCTTTTCCGTATTTCTAAGTCCCTCTTCCCGTGTTGGAGCGCGAGTGTCCTCTGAAATACATAATTCTTGTATTACCTGTGTCAGCTGATCTTGTACTTCCCGGATTTCTCTTTTGTACTGTGTATTGATTTGATTCTGATTTTGTTTGAATTTCTTAATTTGTTCATACTCTTCTGTGTCAGTGAAGGCTACAGGTCTTGTGTCATTCAGATCTTCATCTACCTTTGTAGATAAGTTAGTGACCTGATTCGAAAGTTCGGCTACTTTCTCTGATAATGAACTAATTTCCTCCATGTGTCTTTCTGAACCAATTTTCAGAGTATCTACTGTGTCCTTTAAGTTTTCCTGAGTTTTTGCAAGTTTTGTAACCGAATCGGTAGATGCAACTGAGTCAATTTTAGCTTGCAAGGTCTCATGATTTTCATGAACAATAGTTTGCAGTTCTTTTATGGCTGCTTCGTGATTCTGTAATGCATTTTCATACCGCAAAAAAGTAGGTTGTAAATGCTCAAAAATTTGTGTTTTTACGTCATTGCAGACTTTTTGACATTTCGATTCGATTTTAAACCTTTACGGGTTTGTTCAAGCGTTTCTTCCAATGAGTCCAACTTTTGAAGCTGTTACTGTGTTTGACTCTGATTTTGTTCCATCGTGTCTAACTTTTGAAGATTTTGTTCCATTGCGTCTAACTTTTGAAGCCTTTGTCCCATTTGTTGTATTAATTGTAACAACAATGCACTGGTGTCTGAAACATGTTCCTCAGTGCTTTTCGGCAGCGAATTTGCACCGGCAACATTCACATTTTGACAAGCAGAAGCTGTGTCTTGACTTATTTGAGAAAACGGTGAGGACCCAAAACCTGAATCTACAGTATTTGCGAGATTGTGTCCTGTCATTTCGGATTCCTGAGGCGAGCTGTTGCCCACCGATCGATCGTTAATGCTTCCCTGTTCACTAATTGTTTCACTGTCTACGCCATTATTTGCCGCCCGCTCCATTTCCCTATGCACAATTACCAAATTACTACTTCGAATGTCTGTTAATTCATTACACAGTGGTGCCGATAAGCTACGCTTATCGTCACTATTATTTCTCAGTTTACTGGAGCCTAGTGTTACGTTTTTGACACGTCATTATTGTCACAATATTTCACATGATAACACAGAAAAGCACAATTTGAAGAGCAAAAATAAGAGAACACATTGACATAGCACTGAAATAATATCTAGTTAATTGCAAGTGCAGCTGCGAAATACTTGCTGCAAATCTACATGCATGCCACAACTGTTTTACTGTACAACAATGAAAGACTGCAGCTACAAAGGAGATTCTCTCTACAATTACGCGCTAGCAATAAACAAAAGCTACACTAATTACACAAACTACAAGGAAAAAATCAGAAGATTCCAGTGAGGTATCCTCGGTTAAGGGTCGACATATGGAACGTCCCCTTCGAAAAATTATACATGACTGTGCTTAAACTAACACACAATATTTTTTAGCGCAACGTAATCTGACTTTTAATAATCCCTACAAAAGAATGGCCCTGACTAACAATAACCTATACCTTTCACAAATCACTTACCTCACAAAAATCTTCGTTACTCAAACTACTGCAATACAGCGAGCGCCAATACTCCAAGCTAAATAAAAGATTCAAACTACTGAATGCAAACGAGCCACGGACTGCACACAGCACAGCCAGTGATTTTCATACAGAGCGCTACGTGGCGTTACCAATATAAAATCCTAAACATCCTACTTACACAACTACCATTCCGCCTTGAATGGCTGATAATTCGCGTAGTGCGGCCACACTGACGTCGGAAATTTATCACATAAATTACCTGAGTACAAATAACAGCTCTGTTAGTGCATTGCCCGTTTATATCATTTGCACGCGATACTATCGCCATCTGCATACGCGTGTATCGCTATCCTAAGACTATTGTTATATCCGCATAAATTGTTATTGTAATGCAGTTCTTTACCTGTGTCAAGAATAGAACGTAACTCTCGGTCCACAGGCCCATGCGATCCCATTGGACCGACCGACCGCCTTGTCATCCTGTGTCAGTGGCGTCATTTGATGCGCAATGGAGCGGCATGCTGTCTGCGTACCATTATCGGTTTTCGTGACATGGAACTGTTGCTACGCGGTACAACGAGTCGATTCACCTGAATGACGTACATAATTGCAGTTATAATGCGTCGGATAACACCGAGGATGCTGCTGCTGTCATACGAAATCCCACCCCAGACCATAACTCCAGGTGTAGATCCAGTGTGTCTAGCTTGCAGATAGGTTGGTTGCAGGCCCGTAACTGACCTCCTATGAACCATCATATGGCCATCACTGGCACCGAGGCGGAACCAGCATGATCAGAAAACACAACAGACTTCCATCCTGCCCTCCGGTGAGCTCTAACTTGACACCACTGAAGTTGAAAATGGCGGTGATTTGGGTCAGTGAAATGCACACTACAGATCGTATGGCTCGGAGCTGTCCTTGAAGTGCCGGCCGCCGTGGCCGAGCGGCTCTAGCCACTTCAGTCCGGAACAGCGCGACTGCTACGGTCGCGGGTTCGAATTCTGCCTCGGGCATGGATGTGTGTGATGTCCTTAGGTTAGTTAGGTTCAACTATTTCTAAGTTCTAGGGGACTGATGACCTCAGATGTTAAGTCCAATAGTGCTCAGAGCCATTTGAACCAATTTTGTCCTTGAAGTAACCAATCTGTAACAGTACGTTGTGTTACTCGAGTGCCAACCGTCGCTCAGATTGCTGCTGCTGATGGAGCAAAATGCGGCAGAGTCATAAGCCGAACCCGATGGTCTTCCCATTTGGTAGTGCCATGGAAGTGCCACATGGTCATTTGGAGCGCACCGTTCTTGCGACCATATATTCTCGTGACCACTGTTGCCAGAAATCATGTATAACGGCTACATTCCTGCCCAGATTGTCTGCAGAACTGCAGAAGGAACATGCAGTTCCTCGTGCCTCTATAACACGTCGTCGTTCAAACTCGGTGAGATATTGATAATGGCATCTTTGTCGCCTTAAAGGCATTGATACTAACATCAGCTCACCATGTCCAAAGGTAAGTAACTCTCAGCACCATTACAGTGCGTATTTAAAGCATACGTAACTTGCATCCTCACGGTGGCGCTACTAGCGACAATCTTATGCGACTGGCGCGAAATTTGAATAGACACCATCTTTCAGATGTACAAACACTCCTACTGGCTTTCGTTTGTGTTGCACAACTGCTTCGTGCTGCGATTTTTTTCAGTCATTGTATTTTCTCCACTGTAGATGACGAAACTGACACGGAAAAGCTTAATTAATAATGTTACAAAGTTCATGATTAAGTGTATTCAATAATATTTTAGGTACAACACATCGATTGGTAATCATCAAAGTTTTCATTGAGTAAATATGGTGTATGCTGGACTCATTTCTGTATTCTTCTCAGTGCGTGTGGGATTGCTCTTCAACAGGAGAAAAAACGCAGACTAGATTTTCGGAGATCCCACCGATCTGTTCCTGTAGCAACAATAACGAACGCGCGACTGGTGCGCGGTATCAGGGGACGATAAATGAGTTACGATAAATTTCGCTCACACAATTCCTATGCGTTTGTGAGGGCTAAGCGGCGGCAGTAATCCATTTACGTCGGGGCGAGTTACACTCGAGCACCGGCCTGGCCGGAACGCCGATTGCCCGGCAGCAGTTAAATTAACCCTGGCGACTGGGCGCGCGCGAAATGACGGCGCCAGCTTTCACTGCATCGCTGGAAAAGCCAGCTGAAAGCCTTTTGTGATAGCGCCGGCCGCTTGCGCACGTGCGCATGCGCGCGCGCTGCCCGTAGAGCGTCGCGTGTGGAGCACTCTTCCGGGCGCGCACGGCCTTTGACCTTCAGCTAATGGGGATTATCTCACATTTGATGGATGAGGGATCTCGAGAGTAGGGCTTGGAACACTGCGTTGTGCCAACAGCTATCGGTATCATGTACCCCCGACTTTTAGCTTAAAGCGCAGTTGAATGTAATTAATCAGTGTGGCGGTAGAGATACGGCGCAAACAAGGATTTCTACATATAAACTACGCCACTGTTCCAAACCCTCTACACCTGCAGTTGTGCTCAGTCATCGTTTCATCATTTTGTTCTATCGTAATGGGACCTCTTTTCAAGGAACGAGGTGGAAACTACAGGGAAATTTTAAAAAATTTCCAACAAAATTGAGTTACACCTTCGAGCTACTTCGCTACATAGTCAGCCCTCCGACTTACACGTTTGCCGTAGCGAGGTACCAATTTTCCAATACCCTCGTCATAAAATGCTGCTGTCTGTGCTTTTCGTCAATTCTCTACGCTTGTCTGCAGCTCGTTGCCGTACCTTTCTTTGCATGCGTTGTGGTTCTTTAGTGGGTACACGAGTGACGAACAGATGCGGTTCGTGGACTGAGAATTCAGATATTAATTTGTTCTACGACTAATATCGAATAGTAAAAGTAATAAATAACTTTGTTTGCTGTAGTTGCAGCGTCAGTTGCTGACAGTAGATTTGAATACTGAAATATATAGATACACAATGGTTTACATTTCAGTCTTCAGCGGAATGACTATTCTGTGGAGGAAGGGCCCTGGCCGCTATGAAAGTCTGTAAGTGTTACGAAATGGCAAACACACCAGTGGGCTCTGTGCGTCGATGTCTGAACTTACGTAGACTCGCCGCTGGAGGTTCGGTGAGGGGATGCTTGCATATCATTGGTAGCGGCGTAAGTGTTCGTGGGCGCTCCCTCATGCCACTTTGGCGGCTGTAGGAAACGTGACGGCGTAACTGGTGTTTTAAAGTGCGGTCGACCAGATGGCGGCCAGTACCGCAAAGAGGCGAAAAACCGAGGAAGCCAACTGCAGGCTCTATGGCGGTGATCAAACATATCCCATCGAAAACGCAGCAAAGCGTCTTCGTTGGAGAGAAGGACAGTGCCTAATGATTTCCTCTTTCTTTGCTGTGAATTGCCTTTCGTAGACGATTTTCTCGAATAGTTTGTTCGACTCGCTGAACAAAATCATCGGTTGACAGTGTCTTCCTTCCCTTATGGCCTGCATCATGAACTTCATTACATCCTACTTCAAAGTTCCTTTGCTATTGCCGCACTTCGCTAATATGCAGGGAGTTACATCATGTGGGTTGCATGAAATTAAGCATAACCTGGCTCAGCATCAAGGCATCGAAGAATAGCACACCCTTCGCACTTGGCAGGAGATTCTCTTCTTTTAGGCACCTTCATATGCATGCTGCGCTTTCAGAATTGCGAAGTGCGACGTGACGCGATCGACGAGCATACTAGAGACACTGCACAAGATATCAATGCAAAGCTGCAATAAATTTTCGCTGCGGTTTTAATCTCGCGGACATGAAAAGAAGTAGCCCTTGTATGTAACGCATTTTTCACATTCCACTCAAGGATGGTGCGAGGCAGCTGTCGCTGCTAACATGCATACGCGCAAGTTTTCACCACAGTGGTGTGAACATAGAAACAGGCGGATGGTGGAGGTACGCGCAGTGAGAAGAGCGGATGGACCACGTGGCGCTCCAGCCAATAGTGTCACTCTACCGTTGCTGGCTGTCGCAAAGAATTCCGGGTGCTTGTAGAAAATTTATCTTTGATTTTAATGCTACCGTGTCTATGAAAAGAGTATTTAACCTCTGTGGTGTTCATTGTTGGTGGCATAAAGAAAACATGAGAAGTACGGGGTAACTGTAGATTCCGTGTAACATTTTAAATGATAACGCATCAAATGATACAGTACATGAGAGACAAACTCTAAAATCTTTTGTAACGTGTTGCCGGAAGTTAGTTCGGGAAAATAGCAACAGGCGTGTTCTACATCTTGCCACTTGCCAAGTGGGCGTGCAAACTAGTTTTTGTGGTAACTTTCACAATGCACCACCAGTATAATACAGCATAGTGAAGTGGTAGAAGTCTATGGACCCTTCTTCGCTAAGAGTATCAATTGTGTCACCTGTCCCGATATGCCACAGCTTTAAACTGACAGCAGGGGTACCATTTCCATCAAGATGGGGCGCCCCTCGACATTTACACAATTGTTTATTTGACGATGAAATTCACCAAACAGCCGTGTAATTGAGATGTTATTGTATTTTCGATACCAGTTTCGGCAACTCATTATGCCATCTTCAGGCCGAACGAATTGGCGAAACCAGTGGCGAAAATAAAAGAACATCTGAATTGTACGGTTGTTTGCTGAATTTCACAGTTAAAAAATTGACCAGCCGCTGTCCCTTGTCCATAATGTATCAACCAAGACTTTACACAATTGTGTTAGAGTTCACCTGAATGAGACGTTGCAAAGTCGCTGAATGGACCGTGTTGTGGCCACTGAGCTGGCGCTACTCGAGTGACCCACACATTTTCTGTCTTCCACTGCAGTTTCCTCTAGTACTATCGGGATAATTTGCTGATTGCCTAACACATGTCTTAATGCCCTGTCCCTTCTTCTTGTCAGTGTTTTCTGCATGTTCGTTTCTTCGCAGATTCTGTAGCGAACCTCCTCATTGTTTACCTTACCAGTCCACCTAATATTCAATATTCTTCAATAGTACTACATCTCAAATGCTTCGATTCTCTTCTGTTCCGGTTTTCCGACGGTCAGTGATATCCTCCAAACATACATTCTTAGAAATTTCGTCCTGAGACTAAGGCCTATGTTTGATACCAGTAAACTTCTTTTGGACAGGAATGCAATCTTTGTTTGTGGTAGTTTTTTTTATGCCCTCTTTGTTCTGTCCATCACGAGTCATGTTGCTTCCAAGGTGGCATAATTTCCTAACTTCATCTGTCGGCCGGTGTGTCCGAGCGGTTCTAGGCGCTTAAGTCCAGAACCGCGCTGCTGCTACGGTCGCAGTTTCGAATCCTGCCTCGGGCATGGATATGTGTGATATCCTTAGGTTAGTTAGGTTTAAGTAGTCTAGGGGACTGATGACCTCAGATGTTAAGTCCCATAGTGCACAGAGACATTTGAACCATCTGAACCTGGCTTCATCAACTTCGCGATCGCCAATTTGGATGTTATGTTTCTCACTATTCTCATTTCTAGTACATCCGCATAATCGCATTACCTTCGTCTTTTTCCAGTTCATATCTGCACTCATAGGACAGTTCATTCTATTCAGGAGATCCTGTAACTCTCCTTCACCTTCACTGAGGAAGGATACCAACGTCATCAGCGAATTTTATAATTGATATCCTTTCACCCTGAATATTAATCCCATTCTTTTATTCCTGTCATTATTTCTTCGATGGCGAAAGACTGCATGCCTGAGTTACAACTTTGTGAAAGAGCTTTGAGAATTTGTATGTCACACACTGTATCATTTATTGCGTTGATCTTAATTTACCTATACTTATTGTTTGAAGTTTTTCATGGGCTTACACACCCTGGATTACATTAAGAAGAGACAATGATAATTTTCCGAGCATATAAATGTCCGAAGGAGAGTCGGAAGCAGAAACAGAAGGCAAGAAAGTCAGGCGCCTATAGGTGTTAACAGTACCGAACTGTCATTGTAATAAGTCATGAACGCAAAATCGTGACATGAATTATTTACAGAAGAATGGAAAAACATACAGAAGCAGATCTCGGGAAGAATAGGTCTGTATTCCGGAGAAATGTTTGAGCACACGAGGCAATATTAACCCTATGACAGCCGGCCGGAGTGGCCGAGCATTCTAGGCGCTACAGTCTGGAACCGCGTGACCGCTACGGTCTCAGGTTTGAATTCTGCCTCGGGCATGGATGTGTGTGATGTCCTTAGGTTAGTTAGGTTTAAGTAGTTCTAAGTTTTAGGGGCCTGAAGACCTCAGAAGTTAAGTCCTATAATGCTCAGAGCCACCATATTTTCACCCTACGACATACCTTATACGTTACGGAATGGTAGAGCCCCGTTTATAGCATTTGCAATTTTTAATCTTTTGACATTATTCACTGGATTACGTTGTCTGAAATTCTGGAGGTAGGAGGGATAAAGTACAGGGAGCGAAACATTATCTGTAACTTATACAGAAACCAGTCTGAAACTACCCCGCATAAGAGTAGATGCACATGAAAGTATAGCAGTGGATAAGAAAGGTGGGAGACAGGGTTGTAACCTATCCCTGACGTTATTCAAGGAAACAAAAGGAACTATTTGGAAGGCTAATCAAAGATGAGGGAAAGTAAATAACAACATTGTAGTTTCCAAGGACACTATAATTCTGTCAGGGCAGAACACGACTTGGTACAGAAATTGGACGGTATGGATAGTGTCTGAATAAGAGATTATCAGACGAACATCAACGAAACTAAAGCAAGGGTACTGGAATGTAGTTTGATTAAATCAGGTGAAATGGTTCAAATGGCCCTGAGCACTATGGGACTCAACTGCTGAGGTCATTAGTCCCCTAGAACTTAGAACTAGTTAAACCTAACTGACCTAAGGACATCACAAACATCCATGCCCGAGGCAGGATTCGAACCTGCGACCGTAGCGGTCTTGCGGTTCCAAAATCAGGTGACACTAAGAGAATAAAGTTAGGAAGCGAGACACTTAAAGTAGTAGATCAGCTATTTGAACAGAAAAATAAATGATGTTGGTCGAATCAGAGCCGATACACACTCTGGTGACAAAAGTCATGGGATAGCATATATACATGAGGTAGTCGTATCGCGTTCACAAGGTACAGAAGGGCAGTGTCTTGACAGAGCTGTCATTTGTATTCAAGTGTTTCAAATGAAAAGGTTTCCGACGTGAATATGGCTGTACAACGGGAATTACCACACTCCGAACGCGGAATGGTAGTTGGAGCTAGACACATGTGACGTTACATTCCGAAAGTAGTTAGGGAACTATATATTCATAGATCTGCAGTGCCGAGAGTCTGCCAAGAATACCAAATTTCAGGCATTATCTCTCGCCACGGAAACGTTAGTGACCGACGGCCTACATTTAACAAGCGAGAGCAGCGGCGTTTGCACAGAGTTTTCAGTGCTAACAGACAAACGACACTGCGTGAAGTAATAGCAGAAATCAATGTAGTATGTGCTCTGAACGTATCCGTTAGTACAGTGCGGTGCAATATGGCTTTAACAGGCTATGCAACAGACGACGTGATCGAGTTTATTTGCTAACACACCGACATCAGCTACAGTGCCTCTCCTGGACTCGTCGGTTGGACCTTAGACAACTGGAAAATCGTAGTCTGGTCATTTGAGTCCCCATTTCAGTTTGTAAGAGCGGATGGTAGGGTTAGAGCGAGGTGCAGACGCCCCTCCCCCACCCCTCCCGGAAGACATGGACAATTTGTCAACAAGGCACTGTGCAAGCTGGTGATGGCTCCATAATGATGTGGACTGTATTTACATGGAATGGACTGGGTCCTCTAGTCAAATTGATCTGATCGTTGTCTGGAAATGGTTATGTTTGGCTCCATGGAGACTATTTGCAGCCGTTCATGGACTTCATCTTCCCAAACAACAATGCACCATGCCACCAAGCCACAGATGTTCGCGACTGGTCTGAAGAACGTTACGGATAATTTGAGCGAATAGTTTGGCTGCCCACGTCGCCCGACATGAATCCCTTCGAACATTTACGGGACATAATCGAGGGGTCAGTTGGTGCACAAAATGCTGCACTGGTAACACTTTCGCAACTATGCACGGCTATAAAGGCAACATGGCTCAATATTTCTGCGGAGCACTTCCAACGACTTGTTGAGTAGGTGGCATGTCGAGTTGCTACAATATGCAGGACAAAAGGAATTAGGATACGATACCAGGACTTTTGTCACTTCGGTTTAAAATGCAGCCTGGCAATGGACAGCACTTACGAAAATGAGTAATTTGCTTACATGTAATATATATACACTGATCACCCAGAACATTCTCACCACGTACCTAATAGCCGGTATGTCCACCTGTGGCACCGGTAACGGCGGCGACGCATGGTGGCATTGAAGCAATGGGGCCCAGGTTGATCGCTGGAGGGATTTGGCACCACATCTGCACACACATCTCACCTAATTCCCGTAAATTCCGGGAAGGGCAGGTGGAAGGGCGGGGGGGGGGGGGGGGAGACTATGAGCTCTGAGGCCGCGTCCAATCACATCCCAGATGTGTTCGATCGAATTCAGATCTGGAGAGTTGGGGGCCAGCACCTCAACTGGAAATTGCCACTGTGTCCCTCGAACCACTCGATCACACTCTTGGCCTTGTGACATGGCGCATTATCTTGTTGAAAAATGCCATTGCTGTCGGGAAACATGAACGTCATGAAGCGGTGTACGTGGTCTGTAATCAGTGTACAGTACTTCTTGACATTCATGGTACCTTGAACGAGCTCCACTGGACCCAGGGATGCCAACGTGAATGTTTCCCAGAGCATAATGGAGCCGCCTCCTGCTTGTCTCCGTCCCGCAGCACAGGTGTCAAAGAGCTGTTCCCTTGAAGACGGTGGATTCGCGCCATCTCATCGGCATGGTGAAGAAGGTATCGGGGTTCATCAGACCATGCAACGCTCTGCCACTGCGCCAACGTCCAGTGCCGATGGTCACGTGCCAATTTCAGCCGTAGTTCCCGATGTCGTGGTGTTAACATTGGAACATGCATGGGACAGCGGCTGCAGAGGCCCATCGTTAGGAATTTTCGGTGCATTGTCTCTTCAGATACACTTGCACTCTGCCCATCATTAAAGTTTTAAATGTTTTATTTCTGATGAAGGCACTCCTAGATGTGGCCGAAACCTAGGTCATGAAGACTTCATTTTCGCGACCGAGGGCTGCAATTGTTTTCATATTTCTCTCCTGATGTCGCTGCTATCGCCTGCACGGGGCTGCTCCAGGTAACCGCGCGGTCTGGGGCGTCTTTTTACGGTTCGCGCGGCTCACCCCGTTGGAGATTCGAGGCCCCCATCAGTCATGGGTGCGTGTGTTGTCCTTAGCGTAAGGTGGTTTAATTACAATTAAAACAATTGCAGCCCTCAGTCGCGAAAATGAAGTCTTTATGACCTAGGTTTCGGCCACTTCTAAGAGTGCCTTCATCAGAAATAAAACATTTAAAACTGACATGTCACGTATAAAATAAATATGAAGCGATAACGCTTTAGTCACCAAATATTAAAGTAGAGAACGTAGAGCTACCGCAGCTCAACATGTGGTGCAGCCCTTATTGGCCTGCCTCTATGTTGTCTATTTTTAATATTTTGTGACTAAAGCGTTATCGCTTCCTATTTCTTTTGTACTTGACATACCAGTTTTAAATGTTTTATTTCTGATGAAGGTACTCTTAGAAGTGGCCGAAACCTAAGTCAAAAGGACTTCATTTTCGCGACAGAGGGATGCAGTTGTTTTAATTTTACCTTGTAACGGTCGCTGACAACGCAGCTGTTTAAGTTAGATTAATTAGTGCGTAAGCCTAAGGACCGATAACCTCAGCAGTTTGGTACTACAGGAACTTACCACAAATTCCCAAAAATTTCTTGCACGGGTTTATTTCGATGGTAGTTTGGCAGTCATAATATTCTGGCTGATCAGTGTATACGAGTTAGGCAGTCTTTTTCTGAGGTAATAGGCTTGAATGTAGCCCTGATCGCAAGTGAACGTGGACGACAGAAAACACTAACTTCTGAAACATCATGTGGCAGTAGAATACTGGAGCTTAGAAGGGTAACTTCAATACCAATGGAAGAGGTACTGAATGGAACTGGGAAGTAAAGAAATTTGTGTCACAGTTTGACTAAAAGAAGGGCTTGGTTGTACACATCCCAGGGCAGCAAGGGTTTGCCAGTTTCTTCTCAATAGAGGGAGGTGTATGCTGGCCAGAGAGTGGAGGCAGGGCGGCGGGGGGGGGGGGGGGGGGGAGGTGGAAGACTAAGTAATTAGATGCAAATCTATATAGTCTGCAGCAGTTAATATAGAGATGAAAAGCCTTACACTGGATATACTAGCATATACTAGCACGGAGATCTGAATACAAGCAGTCAGTCTTCGGAATGAAGACCACAAGGATACTTGTTTGTTGTCGAGTCTTCATTATTCAGTAACACACTAGCGATAATTTGGTTGTACCAGTCTTGGTAATGCAAATAGCATTGAACTGTTTCATGGGTTATTCCTCTAAGCATGAAGTAGGAGAGCACAAATGGATTGAAATGCATGGCAAATTCATAAACCATAACATTGCGTTTGGTACAGAACACACAATACAATCATTCTTTTCTACACAGCGGTGACAAAAGTCATATCATGTCGGGCTCCTTTCGTCGGCATAGTACACCAACCCGACATAGCATAGACTCAACAAGCCATTGGAAGTCCCCAGCAGCAGTATTGAGCTATCGTGCCTCTACAGTCACCCAGAATTGCGAAAATATTTCCAGTGCAGGATTTTGTACGCGAACTGAGTTCTCAGGTATTTCCCATAAATTTTCGGTGAGATTCATGTCGGGCGATGTGTGTGGCAAAATCATTGTCTCGAATTGCTCAGGATGTTTTGATGTGGTTTACTGTCATCTGTAAAAATTCCATCTGTGTTTGGGAATATGAAGACCCTAAACAGCTGCAATTGGTCTCCAAGTAGACCAATATAACCATGTTCAGTCAATGATCAGTTGCGTTGGACCAGAGTACCCACTCCATTCCATGTCAACAAAGTCCACCATCAGCTTGCACAGTGTCTTTGACAACTTGGGCCCATCGATTCGTGATTTCTAAGCCATACTCGAACCTTAGCGACTGAATTCGGAACTCATCTGGCCAGGCAACGGTTTTCCAACCGACTGAGGTCGAACCAATAAGGTCACGCTCCCAGGAGAAGCACAGCAGATGATGAGGTGCTGTTAGCAGAGGAACTCGCGTGGTTCGTCTGATGCCATATCCCATTAACGCCAAATAAGTACCAACTATTCAAAACATGAAAACAGCTCAAACGAACCAGATTTTTGTATACTCTTGTATTCACACAAAGTGACATACATTTATAGGCTGAGTAGCACTTGGGAATATAGTCAGTTACGTTGTGCCTGGAATTCTGGTTATCAAGAGAATTAGATTAGCAGAGCAGGGAGATATAGCTAGATGTTGGCGCTTTTTACGAACGCGTATAATATTTCAAAAATGGCTCTGAGCACTATGCGACTTAACTTCTGAGGTCATCAGTCGCCTAGAACTTAGAACCAATTAAACCTAACTAACCTAAGGACATCACACACATCCATGCCCCAGGCAGGATTCGAACCTGCGACCGTAGCGGTCACTCGGCTCCAGACTGTAGCGCCTAGAACCGCACGGCCACTCCGGCCGGCTATAATATTTCATGAGATACTATATCGTTGGATGCTAATAAGGTTTGAGGGCTACTTAGGGAACTGGACATCAAGATCACGAAGATTACTTTCAAGCGCGTTTATGTGATGAAACTTCCTGGCAGATTAAAACTTTGTGCTGGGCCGAGACTCGTACTCGGGACCATTACCTTTCGTGCACAGGTGTACTACCGTCTGAGGTACACAAGCACAACTCACGACCCGTCCTCACAGCTTCAATTCTGCCAGCATCTCGTCTCCTACCTTCGTATCAGCGGACACTCCGCTGCAGAGTGGAAACTTCATCCTTCAATCATCCTCCAGGCTGTGGTTAAGCCATGTCTCCTCAATATCCTTTCTTCTGGGAGTACCAGTTCTGAAACGTTCACAGGAGACCTTTTGTGAAGTCTGAAAGGTAGGAGACGAGATACTGGCAGCACTGAAGCTATGAGGAAGGGTCGTGAGTCGTACTTAGGTAACTCAGTTGGTAGAACACCTGCCCATGATAGGCAAAGGTCCTGAGTTGGAATCTAGGTCCGGTACACAGTTCTTATCAGCTAGCAAGTTTCATATCAGCGCGCACACACTCTGCTGAAGAGCGAAAATTGTTCCCAATCCCATGACTACCACTTCCTGAGTATGGGAATCATATTTTTGACATGAAATTTATCATATTTGATAGCTCCATGTAGAGATTCTTGCTTTGCAAGGACATCTATTACTAGCGCACACAAAGTTGACACTCGGCACGCTGGCTCATGGGAGCCACGGTAAATGGGAAATGCCTTTACAATCGCTTCCATAAGTCACCGAGGCGTGTGTGAACTTTGTTTGATCGTACAAATCCTGTTCATTTCCAGGATATAACGACGAAAAGAGAGTCGTATAAAGGCCAAACATTGTGATTTGACGTGACTTTTGTTAAGATATGAATTTTAAGTTTCCGAAATATCTATATTAATATAAAAGATCCTATAATTTTCATAGCCTGATACGACTGCAGATGATATTGAAAAGCTAACTGTTAGTTTGTGTCCCATAACAGACATAGTGTCATCATTTCTAAATATGTCAGAGCGGTGTTTCCTCCATGTCATAACGAGGCTGCTGCAGCTCCTCGTCACCCGAAACACAACGTAAATGGCTGCTGCAGCTATGGGATTATAAAACTATTATCATGGTCTCTAGACAGTTGTAGGTCTGACATACTAAACAAGGTGATTTTTTTGCACCGTGTTCAAATTGTAGGTGTTGATTGACGAGAGGACACGGAACAAACACGTCTAACGAACTTATTTCCGGAAATGCATGGTTTCTATGCTAGAGAACGTTGCATAGGGGCTTAATTGAATAAATGAAAATAATTTTTATTTTTCGTAGCTGTATGTCCGATTACGAAGTCTCGTAAACGGTTGGCCCTGACTAGTATTTGTACGCAATCTGACTGCATAGAACAACAACAAAGAATGAAATGAAAATTTCCGTTAACACAATTAATTCATTAAGTCCCCAGCAACTATAAAACCTACGAAACAACAAACACAAGTGTAATTGTTCTGTGTGTGGAAGTGTGATTCAACGTACACATCTGGCATGGCTCTTCCTCAATAAGACAAGATATTTTAAATACCATTTATACTGAAGTAATTAAAAAAATAGAAATACTGTAATTGCGTAAGGAAACCAGAATTGCACTCTAATACAAGAACATAAGCCAGATGCTTTGTTGACTGAACCTGTAATGACGCATTATTTAAGACACTGAAATAATAAAAAGAAAAGATAAATTTTTTTTTACCTTCAAATATATTAACGAAAAGCACTCTGATCATTACAATATCTCCATTAGAACAACATCTGCCGTCTATCCCATCAAACAGCTGCATAAAACATGGAACAAGCTCTCTCCACTACGACTTCTCGACAAGAACTTTTCACTACGACATCTCAGCAAGCACTCTGACTACTACGAGCCCCCGACAAGCACTGCCAGTGGAGGCGGCTGAATAATACTCTTGGCGCAATCTCTGGCGCTGTGGTTCAGTGTAGCCACCTTTCATATGCCCTTCCTCCACGGGACAGAATTTGATGGTATTTTTGGCAACATTGGTGGTGAAAATACCGCCAAATTCGTCCACAAGAATACAGACAAAACAAAGATAATATTAATACGTAAATATCACATAATTAGATAAAATTTTGGCTTTGCACTGACCTTTCAATAACCCAATATATAAAATACAGTAAGCAATACAAATTCTTTCATACATGTGACTTTACATGATAGTTTACACAATACACAAAAAATCAGTTTATACAAATGTTCACATAACATGCTTTCCATAGTTCAAGAAACAAGTAGTTGACAGTTCCAGCAGTAGCACCCAGCAATGGTCAACAGGTGCAAACAACAACAAGTGACATCATTTTAGTAGAATCAGTTCCATTAGTGGCACCCAGCAATGTTGAACAGGTGCAGACAGCAACAAGTGACATCATTTCAGTACAAGCAGTCCATCAGTGGCACCCAGCAATGTTGAACAGGTACAGACACCAACAAGTGACATTATGTCAGTAGAAGCAGTCCATCAGTGGCACCCAGCAATGTTGAACAGGTGCAGACACCAACAAGTGACATTATGTCAGTAGGAGCAGTCCATCAGTGGCACCCAGCAATGTTGAGCAGGTACAGACAGCAACAAGTGACATCATTTCAGGACAAGCAGTCCATCAGTGGCACCCAGCAATGTTGAACAGGTACAGACACCAACAAGTGACATTATGACAGTAGAAGCAGTCCATCAGTGGCACCGAGCAATGTTGAACAGGTGCAGACACCAACAAGTGACATTATGTCAGTAGAAGCAGTCCATCAGTGGCACCCAGCAATGTTGAACAGGTGCAGACACCAACAAGTGACATTATGTCAGTAGAAGCAGTCCATCAGTGGCACCCAGCAATGTTGAGCAGGTGCAGACAGCAATAAGTGACATCTCATCACTGGTTGAGCAGTTCCAACAGTGGCACCCAGTAATGTTGAACAGGTGCAGGTAACAGTCCATAATATTCACTATCACTAATCAGACAGTTCATCAGAGTTCATCAGCAGAAATTAAACATTTCTAAGTGGCACCCATTATGTTGAACAAGTGCAGGTAACAGTCCATAATATTCACTATCACTAATCAGACAGTTCAGGCATGAACAATAGTTTGAATACACACACAATTGCTTTTACAAAATTATTATCAATGCTCTTACACCAAACATACAAATTATAACAAACACACAAATGATATCAGATAATTGTCATATTAACTATTACAAATTCACAAATATCAGTAAACCTATAATATTTATGGGTGTCAGTGCAAGCCACAACAAACAAGTAAAATAATATTTAGGAGATAGGTCGGTACCAATTTGGGTTTGGGAAAGGAAAACACACAAAACACACTCACTCATCTTTCATCCACATTAAGTACTACTGTGTAATTGAATAGTGTTAACTGTGTGAATGAAATTCTGTCAAAATTTGATGTTCATCATGTGTATCAAGTAGTAGTGGCAGCAATGTATAACAGTCAATAATAGTTAGTCAACGTCATAGTCATCATGTCAAGACCAATGTTTGCCAAGCCAAATCAAATGTACTGTAGCTAAACAACTGTCAGTGTGCCAAGATATGCAAATACTTCCTCTCTTCAAAAAAAAAGTATATACTGCTTATTGATTTAACAAAGTGTGTGTAGATAATCTTCCTTCTACTTGAGTGTTCTAGTCTGCCATCCTTATCCTCCTCGTTCCATATAAACCAACAAAAAAATATGCTCCTCACTTACTTTACCTCTTATCCACCAAAACTCCAATAATCATCAGCATCACATAATCTCAATACTTCAATAATACCTCTTACGTCGATACATATAAATCTTATCATCAATATCATTCACCTTACCTCTTGTCCACCAAAACTCCAATAATCATCAACTTCATATAATCTCAATACCTCAATAATACCTCTTCAATACGTCGATACATATAAACCTTATTATCAATATCATTTCACTTCCATAACAACTCTTTCCTCTAGTCAGTCTCCTCGAACAAGTACAGATAAAATCCGAGTGCAAACTTCAGTTCATCATCCCATACAATCCGAAGACACAATGTCCACACACAATCTCTGTGTAATCCATCCGACCCAAATCTTCATTATGAATTATAAAATACATTTTGGTTACCTTGTCCATCATTAAATAAGAGAAATGCTTACATGACCTCTAACAGCCTTTAGTTCGAATAACTCTCAGTAATTAAGTACTAATACGGAGTGTGAATGATCATAATATTTCACAGTGTGTACACCACTTCAAGAATCATGGTAGAAGCAAACATGTGGAGTATTTTTGTGTCAAGTGTCACTTGCTATTTCAATTGCTCACGAAGAATGCAGTGTAATAACTGTCAATGGTCTAACCCTAGCGTTGGTATGTCATGTCGTTAGCTTCCTTCCTATTAGCATAAATTTATACAGCTTTCATAAAACCTCCAGCTCATGTGACTTCTATGAAGTTTATTGTACTAATGTCGTTCGTCGGATTCAGTTCATTTTCTTATCTTAAAAATATAAGGCACTGAGCGTAAGCAAAACATGCAATAGCGAGTAAATATACCAGTAGAGAACAGAATGTCAACAAGTGGATGCAGCACAATCCCTACAACGAGGCTCTGCCAAGCAAGCAATCTATAATTAATACCATAGCGTGACGTAAACTCATGTTTGTACACAGTATATCAGCATTTCTATATACCAAATTAAAGAGTAGTTATGACAACAAAACAGAAATGTGTAAATATGCAATCCATACGCAAAGCAGCAAATATGTATCTTACATAATAAACAGGTCATTAGCATCATTTCAGCATAAGCAAATAAATGTTCGTATGTAATCTTAATAAGTAAACATGAAGGCGCAAGCAGATAAATCACAAAGTATAACTTACATACATAACCACATCAGCACAATTAATCAGGTGATAATTATAATTTAAATAAATAAGCACAGCTGGCACATTATACAAAAATATGACATCAGTGAAAAAGCAGTGCAGCCAAGCGATGCATAATATATACAAATAACAACCCTGTTCATTAATCAATCATTGTCAAAATCAGTTAACGTACGCAAGCACGTCGCTTCGCAAGTAAATTCATTTATTTATTTATTTATTTATTGGTCCGTGGGACCACACTTAGGAGAAGTCTCCATGGTCATGGAACGAGTCAATACATGAAATTATAACACGGTTGTAGAAACAGATAAAATGAAATATAAGAAACATATTCAGGCGACAAGTCGTTAGTTTAAATAAAGAAAATCAAGAATGTAACACTGGAATTTGCTTAATTTTTTAGCTCTTCCAGGAGCTCCTCGACAGAATAGAAGGAGTGAGCCATGAGGAAACTCTTCAGTTTAGACTTAAAAGTGTTTGGGCTACTGCTAAGATTTTTGAATTCTTGTGGTAGATTATTGAAAATGGATGCAGCAGAATACTGCACTCCTTTCTGCACAGGAGTCAAGGAAGTGCATTCCACATGCAGATTTGATTTCTGCCTAGTATTAACTGAGTGAAAGCTGCTAACTTTTGGGAATAGGCTAATATTGCTAACAACAAACGACATTAAAGAAAATACATACTGTGAGGGCAATGTCAAAATTCCCAGACTATTGAATAGGGGTCGACAAGAGGTTTTCGAACTTACACCATACATAGCTCGAACAGCCCGTTTTTGAGCCAAAAATACCCTTTTTGAATCAGAAAAATTACCCCAAAAAATAATACCATATGACATAAGCGTATGAAAATATGCGAAGTATACTACTTTTGGTGTTGAAATGTCACTTATTTCAGATACTGTTCTAATGGTAAATAAAGCGGCATTTAGTTTCTGAACAAGATCCTGAACATGGGCTTTCCACAACAGCTTACTATCTATCCGTACGCCTAGGAACTTGAACTGTTCCGTCTCGCTTATAACATGCCCATTCTGTCTGATTAAAATGTCAGTTCTTGTTGAATTGTGGGTTAGAAACTGTAAAAACTGAGTCTTACTGTGATTTAGCATCAAATTATTTTCCACAAGCCACGAACTTATATCATGAACTACATTATTTGATAATGTTTCAATATTACACACAAGATCCTTCACTACCAAGGTGGTGTCATCAGCAAACAGAAATATTTTTGAATCACCTGTAATACTAAAAGGCATATCATTTACATAAATAAGAAACAGCAGTGGCCCCAACACCGACCCTTGGGGAACGCCCCATTTAACAGTGCCCCATTGGGACTGAACATTATTACCACTCTCAATATTGCCGAGGATTGCCTTCTGCTTTCTGTTCTTAAAGTAGGAGGCGAACCAATTGTAAGCTACTCCCCTTACTCCATAATGTTCCAACTTCTGCAGTAATATTTTGTGGTCAACACAGGCAAAAGCCTTCGTTAAATCAAAGAAAACACCTAACGTTCGCAACCTTTTATTTAATCCGTCCAAAGCCTCACAGAGAAAAGAGACTATAGCATTTTCAGTTGTTAAGCCATTTCTAAAACCAAACTGTACATTTGACAGCAAATTATGTGAATTTAAATGCTGCAGTAACCTTGTATATACAACTCTCTCGATAACTTTAGCAAACACCGATGGCACAGAAATTGGTCTACAATTGTCAACATTATCCCTGTCTCCCTTTTTATAAAGTGGCTTCACTACCGAGTACTTTAATCGGTCAGGAAACCGACCACTCCTAAAGGAAAAGTTACAGATATGGCTAAGTACTGAGCTAACATACGTGGAACAATACTTCAGTATTCTGCTAGATACCCCGTCATATCCATGAAATTAGTACAAAGTATGAATCACGTAATCGCGAGCAGCAAATTACGTCTAAAGTACGTACCAAAGTGGAAATATGTTACCTGAAAAGTAAACTCAATTAATAGTTACCTTTTTAGTTTATTAGTTTCTTCTTCGAAATTACATTCTTCCTGAAATTTTCTCCGTAGGAAGTTGTCTTAACGTCGGACACGCACAGAATTTACCTGAAGTTCTTAAATATTTTATAGAACCGTATCCTGAAAAATACTGAACGTTAATAACATAATTTATCAAGTCACTATAGCTTTATACTGAATTTAGTCGGAGAAATTAGACTGTGTATTTGTTTACAGCTGTCAGTGCATTTGTACCGAGCGCTAGATCAGCTGTAGGCGCGTGACGTAGGAAGTAATTGTTTGCGGTCAACGACTGCCTTGTGCGGCGCGCAGACTTGACTGTTGCTTTGAGTATGTGCCGCCGCCGGAACGCGGCGCGGTATCCTTGCATTCTCCATGTGTTTACATGTAACTGTTGATTTCTCAAAAGTATATCATTCCACAAAAATTTTAACGTTAGATATGTGATGTTTTCCCTTAGAGCGCCGAGATTTAAGTGTTTCTACTTCAATAGTATTATCATGAATAATTTTGCGAATCCTATATGGACCGTTATAAAGCAGAAAAAATTTGCGACACAAGCCTTTTCCTTTGTGAGATAAACGATGAGACTTAATTAACACCTTCTGACCAACTGACAAGGTCCTTAAATGACCAGGACGTTTTGCTGATTTCTCTCTTCTACCAGCCGCAGATGCAATATTTTGTAGGGCCAGGTTGACAACTTCAGAATGCCGCAGTTTCCGTGTAGGCGGAAAAGGAACGATTTCAGAAATGCGATTTGTCGGTGCTTTGTTTTTTGATATCAATATAGGCGGTAAAGAAGTTGAATCATTAGGGAGTTCATTCAGTATGTTTTGAAAAATATGAAGATACTGATCCCACGTTCTGTGATTCTGATGACAATAAAGTCGACACAATTTATTGATTTCCTTCATCCATCTCTCTGAAGCGTTAGATTGAGGGTGAAAAAGTGAAATGAAAATTGGTTTAATCTTACGACACCGTAGAGTACGAAGCCAAATTTTAGAGCGAAACTGTGATCCATTATCTGATATAACCTTATCAACATGACCCACTTCTTTAAGAAAATGTTTGATGAATGCATTAGATACTGAACGAGCTGTTGCTTTGCGTCAAGGTGTAAAACACACATATTTTGATGTCAATTCCACTGCTACCAAAATGTACGCAAAACCATTAGTAGAACGAACCACTGGACCGAACAAATCGACTGCAGCCATGTCCTTTAATTTCGCTGGAATGATAGGAAACAACGGTGCTCTGTGAGAAATAGTTGGTGGCTTAGCCTTTTGACTTAATTTGCATAAAGGAGGTGTGGCCAAATTGTCCAATCTAACAAAGTGTCTAAGAAAATTACAGACAACAAGGAAACTACGAACATCACGTTTTGTAGTAGGAACAGCAAAATTACGAATAGCGTCTAGTTTTTCTGGATCAGGAAGAATACCTTCTGTAGAAATGATGTGACCGAGAAATTTCACCTGAGAACGACCAAATTCAGATTTTTCCAAGTTCACTGTAATGCCAACTCTTGCAAAAATACGCAATAATGAATCCAAAATTTTGTTGTGTTCACTCCAAGAACGTTTAGCAATAAGAATGTCGTCAACATATGAATTAATATTGTCACGAAGATAAACAGGTAAGATTTCGTTTAAACTACGAATGAATGCTGCAGAAGATACAGTAAGTCCAAACGGTAATTTCCGAAACTGGTAACAGTTACCAAAGGCTAAAAAGGCAGTATATTTTCTACAATCAGGGTGGAGTGCTATTTGCCAAAAACTTGCGCGCATGTCAATCGTGGATAAAACTTTAATTCCATGGAAATGTTGAAGAAGTTCATCTAAATTTTGTGGACGGTCAGTTTCAGGTATGATGATATTATTTATCTGTCTGGAATCCAGAACCAAACGAATTGACCCATCCTTTTTAAGAACAACGTGTAATGGGCTGGTATAAGGACTGACTGCTGGCTCAATAATGCCTTGATCTATCATGTATTGAAGTTCACTCTTAACCTTGTCTCTGTAAGCCAAAGGAATAGCGTACGTTTTCCCCCGAAATAGTGTGTGTTCTTTTACTTTAAATAAATATTGTAGGCCTTGTATAGTTCCTGTGTGATGACTAAATACTGTAGCATGTGAAGTCAAAATGTGGTGCAGCTCTTCTCTTGCAACGTCATCTGGCACTTCAGCTTTCTTAACCTTTTCATTAATTAATTCTTCGCTATTATTTATATCATCCATCGCGTCTCTGTATCTATTGTCATTGTCATGAATAAACACACTGTCGTCATAATGCTCAACGAAAACATCAGAAGTAAGAAACCTTAAACATTTTGTATCTGATTCAGATCTTGTTAAACACTCGAAAAATTTCGAACATTTTGGCATTCCGGCAACAGTCAAATCACACTTCCTTCTTTAAAGTTCAAAATTGCCTTATGTGTGTTAAGAAACTCCATACCTAATATAATTTGTGTACTGAGTAATGGAACAATAATAAAATTAACAGAAAATTCGTATCCTTGACAAATGAAATTTAGGTTGGTCTGTTGTTTGACTTCCACACTTTTTCCAGAAATCGCTCCTCGAATTGTAGTTTTAGAAACAGGTAACACAGGACGAGCAATAGTTCTTACAAATATACAAAAAACTGATTCAATAATGACATTCAATGGGCTCCCAGAATCTAAAACTGCAGTGAACTTATTCTTACCCACACATACTTCAATAACAGGATGTAAAAATGCGTCCACATTATTTTCCTTTTCGTCTAGCAAAATGTCTCTCATATCTTCCAGGCGTACGTAGTGTAAAGTCGTAGTGTCATTACTTTCTGAACCGTCTATATTGCTGCCAGAAGCCGAAGCTGCAAGTCATTGTCGATTGTTTGCGTCACGTCTTTGATTATTCCCGTCATTTCGCGGATCAATTTCTACTATTTGCACTTGTCTCTCTGAATTTCTGTCAAGCGGAGGATGCCAATTAGGTCCCTCCTGTCTGTTAGATACAAATTCTTGCTTGTGTCTGTTATAAAAATCTCTATTTTCCTGTCTATCTGAACGACTACTTCTTGCGTAATTTCGACTGTCACTTCTGAAATTACTGTTAGACCTACTACCCTGGTTATTTCTGTAGTAAGAATTTCTATTATTGTATGAATAATTTCTGTCTTGATGATACCGATTACTGTTTCCGTATGATTGATCATTCCGGTACGAATTACCGTTATTATAATTGTGTGTGTAATTTCTGTTAGAACGTCTGTTATTGTCATAAGGCTGGTATCTATTGTCCTGTCTGTTTCGTCTGTCATGCTCAAAATTACCGCTATAACGTCCGTTCCGATCACTATCCCTTTTCTCTGAAAATCTATTGTAATTACTGTTACTGAAAAAATTACAAGAAGTCCCGTCGACGTTGTCATACTCCAGTTCTTGTAGCAAAGTCTTAAAAGTCTCAATGTCGTCTTTACATCTTCCGGCTAAAGCAATTTGTCTTATTGATTGTGGCAGCTTAGTTAAACAAATGCGAATTAATTCAGTCGGGCTATAAGGGTTGGACAGGAACTGATTCTTTCGAATCATGTCTTCAAAGTATTCTGCCGGCGTGCGGAACTCAGACTGTTTAAAATTACGCTGCATAATAAGACTGTGTTTGACTCTGTCTTGCGTGTTTTCGGACCAATATGCCGATAGAAACGCATGATAAAAATCATTTAAATTATTACAATCTCTAATAAGTGCGCGCATCCGCGTCGCCGGTTCGTTTTCTAAATATCCACACATAAATTCCAGTTTGTGACTTAGTGGCCAATTTGGTGGAAGCGCGTACATAAATTGATCTAAACATGAACATGTATGTATGTCATTCTTAGAATTGCGAAAGATCTTAAATTTCCGAACAGTTAAGAAGTGTTTATAGTCAAAGTTTTCTCCTCGTGGTGACAAAGACCTACCGCGTCTGTCCCAGTCCGAATGTCGATTATTGTCAAGTTCGCGCGCCTGGCGCTCTCTTGTTGCATCCCGTAAACGAAACAAATTATTTTCTTCAAATCCCTCTGCTATTTGTGATTCTAAATTTCTTTTGCTGTCTTTTCCTACGATTTCGCCTTCGATTTGTTTGACTTGCTTTCGTAATGCCTCAACTTCCCTTTTAACGCGTTCATTAAATTTTCCCTGATTTTCAACATGCTTATTTATGTTCTGGTACACTTCGGTTTCTGCAAATGGCAATGGTGCTGTATCATCTGAATCTCTGTCCCCACTTAAACTAAGACTTGTCAAATCTGAAATCTCCTCAACTCTTTCCGATAAGTCACCTATTTTTTCTTTCTGTTTATTTACGTTTTCCGTAAGTGTCGCGACTCGGGTTTCAGTGTCAACACATTTAGTAGATAACTGTTCATACTGTTGTGTTAGGTTATTTAATCTGTCATTTGGTACGGATTCCTCGATGCTCTCACATATTTGTTCCTTATCGTGTGCACGTTGTAAATTTAACTCTGAAAATTTTTGTACTATCACGCGATCTCTTTCTTCCTGTTCTCTATCCTGTTCCTTTTGTCTAATCTCTACTGCAATTAATCTGTTATTGTGAGAAGTCAAAATCGGTTGTACTTCTTCTCTGATTTCTTTCTTTAATTCATCTTTCATATTTTTGAAACATGTCCCTATTCGTGAGTCTAACCGTGTTTCCATTGTTCAAATCTCAGGTCTAATTGTTCCTATTAGTGAGTATAACCGTGTTTCCATTGTTCCCATATCAGATTTTAATTCAGATCCCAAAGTTCCCATCTCTGTTTTAATTGTTCCTATCTCTGTTTTAATTGTTCCTATTTGTGAGTCTAACCGTGTTGCCACTGTTTTTAATTCAGATCCCAAATTTAATATTACACCCATCAACTGCTCCATATTAACTGTTTCAAAATTCTTTTCACCCCTAACATTTCCCGCAAAACCAGTTTCCTTCGTCATAGCTGTAAAGCTATCTGAGTTCGATACTATTCCAGAATCTTCTGTCGTTAATCTCGGATTCTGAAAATTTTTTGATTGTGAAAAATTTTGAAATGGTTCCGGACTATTTTCCCAACTTATTAAATTATTTTCCACTTCATTATTCATCATACTGTTCTCCTGTGTTGGCGAGTTCGCCATGTCAACAATTTCGTCATTCTGACTATCCATCATTTTTGCCTTTTTCATCGATCGCGTAATCATTTACAAATCATACAAAACTCGTCCCCCCCCCCATGAACCATGGACCTTGCCGTTGGTGGGGAGGCTTGCGTGCCTCAGCGATACAGATAGCCGTACCGTAGGTGCAACCACAACGGAGGGGTATCTGTTGAGAGGCCAGACAAACGTGTGGTTCCTGAAAAGGGGCAGCAGCCTTTTCAGTAGTTGCAAGGGCAACAGTCTGGATGATTGACTGATCTGGCCTTGTAACAATAACCAAAACGGCCTTGCTGTGCTGGTACTGCGAACGGTTGAAAGCAAGGGGAAACTACAGCCGTAATTTTTCCCGAGGGCATGCAGCTTTACTGTATGATTACATGATGATGGCGTCCTCTTGGGTAAAATATTCCGGAGGTAAAATAGTCCCCCATTCGGATCTCCGGGCGGGGACTACTCAAGAGGATGTCGTTATCAGGAGAAAGAAAACTGGCGTTCTACGGATCGGAGCGTGGAATGTCAGATCCCTTAATCGGGCAGGTAGGTTAGAAAATTTAAAAAGGGAAATGGATAGGTTGAAGTTAGATATAGTGGGAATTAGTGAAGTTCGGTGGCAGGAGGAACAAGACTTCTGGTCAGGTGACTACAGGGTTATAAACACAAAATCAAATAGGGGTAATGCAGGAGTAGGTTTAATAATGAATAGGAAAATAGGAATGCGGGTAAGCTACTACAAACAGCATAGTGAACGCATTATTGTGGCCAAGATAGATACGAAGCCCACACCTACTACAGTAGTACAAGTTTATATGCCAACTAGCTCTGCAGGTGACGAAGAAATTGAAGAAATGTATGATGAAATAAAAGAAATTATTCAGATTGTGAAGGGAGACGAAAATTTAATAGTCATGGGTGACTGGAATTCGAGTGTAGGAAAAGGGAGAGAAGGAAATATAGTAGGTGAATATGGATTGGGGGACAGAAATGAAAGAGGAAGCCGCCTGGTAGAATTTTGCACAGAGCACAACATAATCATAACTAACACTTGGTTTAAGAATCATGAAAGAAGGTTGTATACATGGAAGAACCCTGGAGATACTAAAAGGTATCAGATAGATTATATAATGGTAAGACAGAGATTTAGGAACCAGGTTTTAAATTGTAAGACATTTCCAGGGGCAGATGTGGACTCTGACCACAATCTATTGGTTATGACCTGTAGATTAAAACTGAAGAAACTGCAAAAAGGTGGGAATTTAAGGAGATGGGACCTGGATAAACTGAAAGAACCAGAGATTGTACAGAGATTCAGGGAGAGCATAAGGGAGCAATTGACAGGAATGGGGGAAATAAATACAGTAGAAGAAGAATGGGTAGCTTTGAGGGATGAAGTAGTGAAGGCAGCAGAGGATCAAGTAGGTAAAAAGACGAGGGCTAGTAGAAATCGTTGGGTAACAGAAGAAATATTGAATTTAATTGATGAAAGGAGAAAATATAAAAATGCAGTAAGTGAAACAGGCAAAAAGGAATACAAACGTATCAAAAATGAGATCGACAGGAAGTGCAAAATGGCTAAGCAGGAATGGCTAGAGGACAAATGTAAGGATGTAGAGGCCTATCTCACTAGGGGTAAGATAGATACCGCCTACAGGAAAATTAAAGAGACCTTTGGAGATAAGAGAACGACTTGTATGAATATCAAGAGCTCAGATGGAAACCCAGTTCTAAGCAAAGAAGGGAAAGCAGAAAGGTGGAAGGAGTATATAGAGGGTCTATACAAGGGCAATATACTTGAGGACAATATTATGGAAATGGAAGAGGATGTAGATGAAGATGAAATAGGAGATATGATACTGCGTGAAGAGTTTGACAGAGCACTGAAAGACCTGAGTCGAAACAAGGCCCCCGGAGTAGACAATATTCCATTGGAACTACTGACGGCCGTGGGAGAGCCAGTCCTGACAAAACTCTACCATCTGGTGAGCAAGATGTATGAAACAGGCGAAATACCCTCAGACTTCAAGAAGAATATAATAATTCCAATCCCAAAGAATGCAGGTGTTGACAGATGTGAAAATTACCGAACTATCAGCTTAATAAGTCACAGTTGCAAAATACTAACACGAATTCTTTACAGACGAATGGAAAAACTAGTAGAAGCCAACCTCGGGGAAGATCAGTTTGGATTCCGTAGAAACACTGGAACACGTGAGGCAATACTGACCTTACGACTTATCTTAGAAGAAAGATTAAGGAAAGGCAAACCTACGTTTCTAGCATTTGTAGACTTAGAGAAAGCTTTTGACAATGTTGACTGGAATACTCTCTTTCAAATTCTAAAGGTGGCAGGGGTAAAATACAGGGAGCGAAAGGCTATTTACAATTTGTACAGAAACCAGATGGCAGTTATAAGAGTCGAGGAACATGAAAGGGAAGCAGTGGTTGGGAAGGGAGTAAGACAGGGTTGTAGCCTCTCCCCGATGTTGTTCAATCTGTATATTGAGCAAGCAGTAAAGGAAACAAAAGAAAAATTCGGAGTAGGTATTAAAATTCAGGGAGAAGAAATAAAAACTTTGAGGTTCGCCGATGACATTGTAATTCTGTCAGAGACAGCAAAGGACTTGGAAGAGCAGTTGAATGGAATGGACAGTGTCTTGAAAGGAGGATATAAGATGAACATCAACAAAAGCAAAACAAGGATAATGGAATGTAGTCTAATTAAGTCGGGTGATGCTGAGGGAATTATATTAGGAAATGAGGCACTTAAAGTAGTAAAGGAGTTTTGCTATTTGGGGAGCAAAATAACTGATAATGGTCGAAGTAGAGAGGATATAAAATGTAGGCTGGCAATGGCAAGGAAAGCGTTTCTGAAGAAGAGGAATTTGTTAACATCCACTATTGATTTAAGTGTCAGGAAGTCATTTCTGAAAGTATTCGTATGGAGTGTAGCCATGTATGGAAGTGAAACGTGGACGATAAATAGTTTGGACAAGAAGAGAATAGAAGCTTTCGAAATGTGGTGCTACAGAAGAATGCTGAAGATTAGATGGGTAGATCACATAACTAATGAGGAAGTATTGAATAGGATTGGGGAGAAGAGAAGTTTGTGGCACAACTTGACCAGAAGAAGGCATCGGTTGGCAGGACATGTTATGAGGCACAAGAGATCACCAATTTAGTATTGGAGGGCAGCGTGGAGGGTAAAAATCGTAGAGGGAGACCAAGAGATGAATACACTAAGCAGATTCAGAAGGATGTAGGTTGCAGTAGGTACTGGGAGATGAAAAAGCTTGCACAGGATAGAGTAGCATGGAGAGCTGCATCAAACCAGTCTCAGGACTGAAGACCACAACAATAACAACAACAAAACTCGTCACTGTACGAAAATTACACACAATGACTCTTTATCTCCAACAATACCATTCACACGAAATGTTTCCCTCAAACACGATTAATCGAACAATTGAAATAATTGCACTAAATTGTCAAACCCATAGACAAGACAACATAAATTAAATTTTGCAAAATACCATTAGAAGAATCCCAATTACCAAATCTACACATGCAATATAGACTACAATTACTAAACTACAAATTACTACAACAATACTACTGTCTGCTATTTTTACAATCAGAAGAATTCCAAGGGACGATCCGAAGCAGCGGTCGCCACGTGCATGGGGGCTTAATTGAATAAATGAAAATAATTTTTATTTTTCGTAGCTGTATGTCCGATTACGAACTCTCGTAAACGTTTGGCCCTGACTAGTATTTGTACGCAGTCTGACTGCATAGAACAACAAAGAATGAAATGAAAATTTCCGTTAACACAATTAATTAAGTCCCCAACAACTATAAAACCTACGAAACAACAAACACAAGTGTAATTGTTCTGTGTGTGGAAGTGTGATTCAATGTACACATCTGGCACGGTTCTTCTTCAATAAGACAAGAAATTTTAAATACCATTTATACTGAAGTAATTAAAAAAATAGAAATACTATAATTGCGCAAGAAAACCAGAATTACACTCTAATACAAGAACACAAGCCAGATGCTTTGTTGACTGAACCTGTAATGACGCATTATTTAAGACACTGAAATAATAAAAAGAAAAGAAAAAAAATTTTTTTTTTACCTTCATATATATTGACGAAAAGCACTCTGATCATTACAATATCTCCATTAGAACAACATCTGCCGTCTATCCCATCAAACAACTGCATAAAACATGGAACAAGCACTCTCCACTACGACTTCTCGACAAGAACTTTTCACTACGACATCTCAGCAAGCACTCTGACTACTACGAGCCCCCCGACAAGCACTGCCAGTGGAGGCGGCTGAATAATACTCTTGGCGCAATCTCTGGCGCTGTGGTTCAGTGTAGCCACCTTTCAACGTTTATTCAATCATAGTATCTTACAGAGACTGCGGTCTAATAAGCGGTGTACCACGCAGCCACAGTTACAGTATGTGTTGGAAATGGTTCCCTGTGCCTCAAGGCAAGCGTGTACGTGCCGTAGCAAGTTGTGTCCCTCACTTTCACATCGGTCTGACTGCATCCAAACAGCGTCAAAGGCAGCACGAATACACTGCTTCATTGTCTAAATGGTTCAAATGGCTCTAAGCACTATGGGACTTAACATCTGAGATCATCAGTCCCCTAGTCTTAGAACTACTTAAACTTAACTAACCTAAGGACATCACACACATCCATTCCCGAGGCAGGATTCGAACCTGCGACAGTAGCAGCAGCGCGGTTCCGGACAGAAGCGCCTAGAACAGCTCGACCACAGCGGCCGGCGCTTCGGTGTCTTCGCATCTGTAATGGGCTCTGTACACACGATACCTCTGAGACGGCCCTATAACCAGAAATAGCACGGGTTGAGGTCTGATGAATTAGCAGGCCATGCAACTGGAACCTCTCCTACTATCCGTCGACCAGGTAGGATACGTTTGAGATGCCTCCGGAGGTTAACGGGAAATGGGCTGGAGCACCATCATGTAGCAACCACATAACCCTTCGAATCGTCAATGGTACTTCTTCCAGCAGGGGAGGCAAGGCACCCGCAAAAAACGCCGATATTTCCGGCCTGTTAGGCGATGTGGATGGAAGAGTGGTCCCAAACCACGGTCGCCAATTATTCCGACCCACACACTTCGGCTGCAACGATGCTAATGATTCGTTGTCAGAATACCATGAAGTTTCTGTGTACTGTACCACAGATGACTGTTGTGGCAGTTGAAGATACCACTCCACGTAAAGGAGGCCCCATCTGTGAATAGCATGGATGACATAGATCCCGGAATCTTTGTTGCCTGCAGAAGAAATCAGTGACCAAATTGCAGCCTGTGTGGAAAGGCTGTCGCTAGTAAGCTGTAAGAGATAAGAGTAGTAAGAATTGTCAAGGAGAATGTTCCACACGGTCGTCTGGCTTTATCGTGTGCTGGCGGGCTAACCGCCTGGTACTGACACAGCGGTCGCTTTCCACAGTGTTAATCACATTTTCCTCCAAGTCTGGTTTTCGAACATTTCCGGTACATCCTTCATGACTTCCTGCATCCTGAGCCGATCCTGTGTCAGACAAACGGCGAAACACTCTTGCGAACATTTAATGCTGTAGTCGTTGTCGGCGGGGATAGGTCTCCTGATACAACAGTGCTGGCTCCGCACGTTTCCATTTCCGTTTCGTAACTAATCACCATGTCGGCAAGCTCTCGATTCGAATACAGAACCATTGTGTACAACGCTGTATCACAAGCACTACAAGGTGAGTCAGTAAGAGAAGTGAATCGGACACAACATTGCCAATTACTGTGGCAGGAGAGGTCGCTAGGACATGACGTATGAAGAACAGTACCACCCTCTAGGAGATAACCATGCCACCCTCTAGGAGATAACCATGCGTACAGTAACTGTTTCTGCAAGGTACAGCGCTTATTAGGCTGTTCTCTGTAACAAAGTATGATTGAATAAACCATTCATTGAATAAACCATGCATTTCTGGACGTAAGTTCATTAGAAGTTCTCTGATCCGTAGCCTATCAACCGTCAGCCTCTAGAGTTTGTACACGGTTGAAAAACCACCCCTTATTATGACAATTGTATCTGCAGTAGTGATCCGTGCGAATATCAGGGCTTACTAAACAGCAATAAGCAAAGCTATCATAATGATAGAGTCTGCGTCCGACTTGTATAGGACTTGCAGTTTGCTTTTGGGTACCCAATAGGCACTGCCAGCGCCGCCACTATACTCTGTCCTATCTGTATACGCCACGCACGCATCACGACAGTAAGGCAGGAGTGCCGTTGCCGTTGATTTCTTGGGGTCCTGGTCCTGAAACGTCTGGCATCACGCTAAAGCCGTCGGCACACGGACCATGCATCCGAACGTTGAGCGTGCAGAGTTTCTGACATCATAGCGTGGAATAGCACGTTCGGGGGTCTTTCCGAACGTGCAGAGAGATATCTGGCACGTCAGATATTCTGAGCGTGCGTCTGAGCGTTGACCAATGAGATGGCACAACGCCACGTACGTCACACGCACGCCGTCTCCCTTCAGTAGAGAGTTGTGAGGCGCTATATTGGTATTCATGTCAAGCTTATATGTATATATTCCGTTTCTGAGCAGCAGCAAATTATCACTGGAAAACCCGTTGCTAACTGTGTGATTCGTTCCAATAAAATAATGAGAAACATCATTGTAACTTGCTTATATATGAGAGTAGGCTATTTGAAGGCAGCGACACACTGAAGATCCAACCAAAACGCATTGTTCTTCGTACAATTTGTTATAATTAAATTTCAATTAATAACATAATTATCTACGATTAACGTTTTTAGCAAGGGGTAAGACAATATTTTTAAGACGTAGGAGCCTGTTGTTGGTTTAGCAAAATGTGTAGCGTTTCTGTCCAGTAATGAGATTTTGTTTGGCCGGTGGTTCGCGTCTTATCACTCCGAAAGTTTTTCCAAACATTTGCGTTTTTATTTAGTTCTGATACTTTATTATTAGTTTAATACAAGTATGTGCTATAATATTTCATGTTATGTATATATAAGTTCACGTTTTTTTAAGGGGTGACTTTGTTCGATTGGCTTAATTACAGGATAGCATGCGCCACTTGTATAAAGATATTTTGCTCCTTTTTCTTTTACGCTTCGTAATTTATATGTTGCAAAGATTCTGCTACTGTGTAGGAACAGTGATCAAGTAAGACTGACCTTGGGGTTTTACTAAAAGGTGGGAATGATGAAATAATGTTTATCTTCTACGGAGAAGTATTCCAAATTTGTACCGCAGTGTTTGTAATGGAACTTTTATAAGCCTGCGCCGGCCGCGGTGGCCGTGCGGTTCTAGGCGCTGCAGTCCGGAACCGCGGGACTGCTACGGTCGCAGGTTCGAATCCTGCCTCAGGCATGGATGTGTGTGATGTCCTTAGGTTAGTTAGGTTTAAGTAGTTCTAAGTTCTAGGGGACTGATGACCTAAGATGTTAAGTCCCATAGTGCTCAGAGCCATTTTTTTTTTTTTTTTATAAGCCTGCGTCCTTATTGATTGGACATGGTACTTTCCTTTTCGTGGAGATGGAGGAAATGTGCGTTTTAATAGAGCTAACGTGGGAATTTTACGCGCGCCCGTTGAGTAAACAATGTGATTTAGGAACTAGAAACATCCATCAACTGCCGGTGGAGCGCGTTGCGATCGCGTATACCACGTTGGGGCCCACGTAGCGTATGCACAAGTCGCATCGCTCCTGAGCGTTCAGCAGCACGTTGAATTTGGTACCCTCAACATTAACGGTCGACAGCACGGCCCGTGTGACGACGGCTTAAGTCTCGCATCAGACTACGCATTCGACGTTTCGTATCGTCTGTTGTAGTACGGCGTTAAAGTATTTTTCCACACCTTGTGTGCCTTACCAAAACACATTCATTGCAATACTGACACTAAAAGCCAGTGCGACCAATGCGGCAATGATTATTACGCCTATAATCTGCATGTCACCTTTAGCTATGTCAGAAAGGGTACTGTAATCCTCGTCCACAGAAACTCTTTCACCTCTCTGGAGGGTGCGTTACATTCTTTTTCCTCGTGTTGTGAGTCCTTTTGAATGTGAGCTTTCTGTGATTTACTTCCGGCAAGATCTCCATTTTTTAGAGAGTCTGCCGCGGGCTCAGGAGCAGCCAGTGCCACACGAAATCCAGACTTCCTCCCCGTAATCGTCTGGAAGGTGCGCCGGGCGACACTCCTGCCGTAGCGCCGGGCCTAATGGAATCTGGCGACAGCGAAACCGCCTCCACAGACGCCGGAGTGCCCCGCGTCGCGTCGGAAAGCAAACAACGGAGCCAGCGTCAGAGACGGCCCCTCCCTCCCTCCCCCCCGCAGCAGGGCAATGCGGCCGGCGCAGAGGAGCCGGGACAGCTGCGGCCGCCGCCCCGTGCGCTTTGTGACGGCCGTGGCAGCAGCAGTCACGTCCCAATGGCCCACGGGCTGCTTGGGGAGGAGGGGGAGGGGTGGGGGGGAAGGGAAACACACGGGGCCCCCCTTTATGGCGGGGAACCGGCTCTCTCTTCTGGGGGAGTCCCTTACACGCTGTTCCGCTTTTGTCGGCAGCGCTTGGAACAGTTGTTGAGAGGGTGGGAATCTGCTCTCTTTCCCAGTCGGCAGCCTCTCCACGTGGCCCCTCACCCCCCTATTAAGGGATAATGCCGCGCTTCCCTCTGCTTGTGGTGTCAACTGACCTGTAAGCCCCGCTGTAGATGCAAAGCGGACCGTGAATAAAGCGATCACCGACCAGAAGTTTGGAAGTGGTATGCCTTTGCCTTCCGCCCATAGTTTGTGCGTAAACTGAAGGCTGACAAACGCTTGTGGGGGGTGAAGTGGACTGCGCTACAACTGTCTTAAGGCTCGTTCTACACGATAGACTTTCTTGTCTCAATTGACTTCTCGACACAAGTGGATGTACTGTAGTGCCACTGGCGTTTTATTCCTGTACTGTCTTTTCTGCCTCAAATGATTATTTTCGTCTACTCGTCAGCAGCCCCCCCCCCCCACCCAAAAAAAGAAAAAAAACGCTTCAATTGGCTCTGAGCACTATGGGACTTAACTTCTGAGCTCATCAGTTCCCTAGAACTACTTAAATCTAACTAACCTAGCGACATCACGCACATCCATGCCCGAGGCAGGATTCGAACCTGCGACCGTAGCGGTCACGCAGTTCCAGCCCGTAGCGCCTAGAACCGCTCGGCTTCTCCGGCCGGCCGTCAGCGCAAAAGCTGCGTGTGTTACGAGAGCTGTCTGCTGTGCATTTCAGCACGTGAACAATGAAAGTGAGGTGAGGAACTATTCTTTTTATGAAAAAAAATGTAAGAAACAATGAAAATATTTTATTGATGAGCAAAGCAAAATTCATAGTGTATGTCACTGTCAAAGATCTATGGTAAGTTCTCAACACTTCTGAGAAGAGAAAGAACAGGAAAACTATTCCACGTACGATAATCTTTTGCAAGAGTACACTAGTAGGAAAAACACCAAGATCTTGTGCAACCTTTTCAATGTCGACACACTGTAATTACGATATAGGGCTGCTAGTCGGCACTGATTTACGTCAGTGGGAGTAGTTGAAAACTTGTATCGGACAGGGATTCGAACCCGGGTCTCCTGCGTAAGAGGCAGATGCTCTGACCACTTACCCAAAAGCGACATTGGCCGATGAACCCTTCAGTGTATTTACACACCGGGCTCGAACTCTTACAGGATTCGGAGAAGGGCTGCGAGTAATGAGGGTAATGGGCAGTGGCACTACGTCACTACTGTGCGGATAAGTTGAGACATTGCGTCTGACGGGAGACGTGCTAGAGTAGGCAGTGCCGTTGCGATGACCACTGTATGCGCATGGTTCAGTGATTAGAGCGTCTGCCTGGTAAGAAAAAGGCTCCGATTCCAATCCAAGTACCGCTACGGTCGCAGGTTCGAATGCTGCCTCGGGCATGTGTGTGATGTCCTTAGGTTAGTTAGGTTTACGTAGTTCTACGTTCCAGGGGACTGATGACCTCAGATGTTAAGTCCCATAGTGCTCAGAGCCATTCGAACCAATCCAAGTCTGCTACAAATTTTGAAGTTTCCCCATGGATGTAAACCAGTGCCCACTAGCAGCTGCAAGTATTCCCTTTGTTTCATGATTGATAATGGCTACAGGGTTAGTATGGTACCTTTTCTTTTGGAAAGTGAGCTCGGCCAGAACAGGTTAATTCCCGATGTTAGCAAAATGTCGCATAGTCCCTGGTTTAAGTGGATGTGCAATGTAGTAGGCACGGCGAATGGTCGACTTCGGTTTACTGGGAGAATTTTAGCAGAAGGTAGAGGAGGTCAGCGTTTAACGTCACATCGGCAACGAGGTCACTGGAGAGTACCACAAGCTCGGATTACAGAAGGATGGAGAAAGAAAGCAGCCGTGCCGTTTCGGAGGAACCATCCCGGCAGTTGTCTTAAGCGAGTTAGGGAAATCACGGAAGGGAGAATTTTAGAGAAGTGTTGTTCATCTCGAAAGGAGATCGCATGCAGGACACTGGTGCAATCCATTGAGCAGTGTTCGAGTGCTTGGAACCTGCACCAGGTCGGATTAAAGGAAGACGTCGAAGCTTTTCAGAGGCGGTCTGCCAAATTTTTTACCGGTGCGTTCGAACAATGTACAGTGACTATGGAGATGCTTCGGAAACTCAAATGGGAATCACTGGAGGGAACGCGACGTTATTTTGGAGGAGACCTGTCGAGAAACTTTAGAGAACCAGCATTTAAAGCTGATCACAGAACGTTTCTACTACTGCAATGTACATTTCGCGTGAGGACCATGAAGGTAAGACTAGAGAGGCATATAAACATTCGGTTTTCGTTGCTTTGTTTGTGAAAAGAAAAGGAAACGACTAGTAATGGTACAGAGTAACGTCGGCCACGCTCCGTACGGTGGCTTGCGGTCCAAAATGGTTCAAATGGCTCTGAGCACTATGGGACTTAACATCTATGGTCATCAGTCCCCTAGAACTTAGAACTACCTAAACCTAACTAACCTAAGGACATCACACAACACCCAGTCATCACCAGGCAGAGAAAATCCCTGACCCCGCCGGGCATCGAACCCGGGCGCGGGAAGCGAGAACGCTACCGTACGACCACGAGCTGCGGACGTGGCTTGCGGAATATGTATGTATACGTAGGTGTAGGTACGCAACATTCACAGAAATTTAGAACCCCGCACTCGGCACATCATTGGCGTCATAGGTACACTCGCGACGTGGTTGGCTGCTGATTTAAACTAAGGTACGGAAGGAGCACGCACTTCAAGTAGTCGATATTAATCAGAAAGTCGTTCATGTAAAACGGACTTACAGGCTGCGCTCACACGTACTACTGTGGCGCCAAAGTCGCATGTGCCAACACCCATTTATTGGTGGCTCCACTGTAGTGATGTCATTTTCTGCAACACTACTAAACATTGAAGTCGACTGTCCTTACTAGTTAGTGAGCCTAGTGACATACCCGGTTAGAGCACAGCACCATTCGACTGCGCTCTGATAATGGAATTTTGAAACAGCAGTATTCTCTCCCAGTTTTCGTTGAAGAACTGCTGTTGTGGTCAGTTCGAATTCACTGTGTGTTTCGCTTTCTTACAGAAAAAAAATCGAAAACATACTAAGCAGTCACAATTTCACCGTTTCTGGAGCTTTGCGAAGAGCGACCTGATATTTTTTTTAATCTTCTGGAAGTGTGTGTGTGTGTGTGTGTGTGTGTGTGTGTGTGTGTGTGTGTGTGTGAGCACGCACGCTCTCAGATTCCTATCCGACACTAAGCGAAGGATGTACCCCACAATCTGGAAAGACTTTTGAATGAAAAACTAAATAAAATTAATATAGAACGGCAAGAAATGAGTCGTGTAGGCACGAAGCACTGCAGAAAGTGTAAATTTTATGTAGCAAAGAGCCCCTGCGTGTTGTGTGACTTTTGTTAAAGTATGAATTTTAGGTTTTCGAAATATCTATGTGAATATTAAAAAATCTACAATTTTGGTAGCCTGATGCGCCTGCAGATGTTATTTACAAGCCAATTGTTGGTTTGTTTACTATAGAAGACAGCATTAACACCTTAAAGCGTTCTTTTATTTTTCAAGTACATTTGTTACTCCATTTTATTCCCGAGTGGAATCCTCTTTTCGGATCCAACACCTGTAGTTTCTTTCCCTCCTTTTTAACTCTAACGTTAATGGTCGAGCAAAGCGTCTCAGCTGATGTCGCATTGAAAATGTGCCACTGTGTGGAATTTGGGGGGGCCTGTGCGAACGGCAGCTCGAGGTGCCACTACAGTACGCCACAAGCTGTAGCGTCACTTTAGTAGCGGGTGCAAACGCGGCTTTACAGCAGCTCCAAATATTTGCTTCTTCTCTAGCAATGTAGCGCAGCGTGCGATGATTTACACAGTTTGTTAACGCGTATCTTGTGTTAGTCATATTAGTAGCGTTAGTTCAGTAATGTTTTCGCCATCATGATGTGCATCACTTACATGTGTTTACTGCTTGTGCAACAAGGGCTTAGATTTGAGTTTCTGATCTTCAATAAATCCATTTCTCGGATCGTATTCTTCCTGCACTGAGAACTGTAGCTTATAACAATTTCACAGCAGCTATGCATCACTTACATGTGTTTATAGCTTGTGCAACAAGGGCTTAGATTATAGTTTCTGTTCTTGAATAAATCCATTTCTCGAATCCTATTCTTCCTGCACGGAGGACAATAGCTTAAAACAGTATCACAAAAGCTATGCTGTTACTTTGTTGTGTGTTTGTGTGAGTAGTTCCCATACCTGTTTAATGGAAACGGTAGATTATGTTTATTTCCCTACGCGACCATGTTATTTTACAGTAAACATTTGCCTTACTTGTGGAAAGTCTATTGAATATAGTGCTGTGAAATTTCTATCACACATTGTCTGTTGTTGATTATATTGAACCCGAAATATGTCCTTTAAGTTAAATAATCTCCGACCACTAGTAAACAAAAGTAATCAAAATTGACACTTTTCTGTTCATTTATAATTAAATTTTGAAGAAAATATAGTTTCATATGCTTTCAGATCTGATGGTAGAAGATGTTTGTTACTTGGATGCATCAACGATTTTACATCATTCTCATGAATATTGCCGTTGAAACAGTGGATTTCTAGCAGAAACTGTTGTTTCCATAGTACCACTTGTAAAGAATATGAGATTTTTTAAAGCTTCGAGATGATTAAATACTGCTTGCTGCTTTTGATTTTTCTTCTTTTGCCTCTAGTGTTTATTACAGCTTTTTTTAATGTCTTAAAATGTGTCTTGCATTATTTTTCTTTGACTTCCCCGCGCTGCAAATGCCACGGCGTAAAACATGCAAGATTTTTTTTCTGCTCAAACATAACTTCTTATTTATTTTAGTGCAAAACACTTTTAAATGATTCTATCATAGTATGTGAGAACATATTCATGGCCTCCATATTTTAAATGTCTGTATACCTACAAAGAAATATTTTTGTAGATATATGGCGGCACTACGAATATAGCGCGGGACAATAAGTTGGGAATGGGGGTCTCACGGGAGGCGTGCCAGATATAAGTCCCTGCAGTCGCACTCTCCTCTGTGTCCTCAGTGGCTCAGATGGGTAGCCGGCACGGTAGCTCAGCGTGTTCGGTCAGAGGGCTGCTAGGCCTCTGTAATAAAAAAACTGAGTAAAGGAAACAACGACCAACTCTTACGGGAATCGGCAAAAACCCGCGAGTAACGAGTATAATGGGCAGCGGGACTATGAATATAGCGCGGGACAATAAGTTGGGAATGGGGGTCTCACGGGAGGCGTGCCAGATATAAGTCCCTGCAGTCGCACTCTCCTCTGTGTCCTCAGTGGCTCAGATGGGTAGCCGGCACGGTAGCTCAGCGTGTTCGGTCAGAGGGCTGCTAGGCCTCTGTAATAAAAAAACTGAGTAAAGGAAACAACGACCAACTCTTACGGGAATCGGCAAAAACCCGCGAGTAACGAGTATAATGGGCAGCGGGACTATGAATATAGCGCGGGACAATAAGTTGGGAATGGGGGTCTCACGGGAGGCGTGCCAGATATAAGTCCCTGCAGTCGCACTCTCCTCTGTGTCCTCAGTGGCTCAGATGGGTAGCCGGCACGGTAGCTCAGCGTGTTCGGTCAGAGGGCTGCTAGGCCTCTGTAATAAAAAAACTGAGTAAAGGAAACAACGACCAACTCTTACGGGAATCGGCAAAAACCCGCGAGTAACGAGTATAATGGGCAGCGGGACTATGAATATAGCGCGGGACAATAAGTTGGGAATGGGGGTCTCACGGGAGGCGTGCCAGATATAAGTCCCTGCAGTCGCACTCTCCTCTGTGTCCTCAGTGGCTCAGATGGGTAGCCGGCACGGTAGCTCAGCGTGTTCGGTCAGAGGGCTGCTAGGCCTCTGTAATAAAAAAACTGAGTAAAGGAAACAACGACCAACTCTTACGGGAATCGGCAAAAACCCGCGAGTAACGAGTATAATGGGCAGCGGGACTATGAATATAGCGCGGGACAATAAGTTGGGAATGGGGGTCTCACGGGAGGCGTGCCAGATATAAGTCCCTGCAGTCGCACTCTCCTCTGTGTCCTCAGTGGCTCAGATGGGTAGCCGGCACGGTAGCTCAGCGTGTTCGGTCAGAGGGCTGCTAGGCCTCTGTAATAAAAAAACTGAGTAAAGGAAACAACGACCAACTCTTACGGGAATCGGCAAAAACCCGCGAGTAACGAGTATAATGGGCAGCGGGACTATGAATATAGCGCGGGACAATAAGTTGGGAATGGGGGTCTCACGGGAGGCGTGCCAGATATAAGTCCCTGCAGTCGCACTCTCCTCTGTGCCCTCAGTGGCTCAGATGGGTAGCCGGCACGGTAGCTCAGCGTGTTCGGTCAGAGGGCTGCTAGGCCTCTGTAATAAAAAAACTGAGTAAAGGAAACAACGACCAACTCTTACGGGAATCGGCAAAAACCCGCGAGTAACGAGTATAATGGGCAGCGGGACTATGAATATAGCGCGGGACAATAAGTTGGGAATGGGGGTCTCACGGGAGGCGTGCCAGATATAAGTCCCTGCAGTCGCACTCTCCTCTGTGCCCTCAGTGGCTCAGATGGGTAGCCGGCACGGTAGCTCAGCGTGTTCGGTCAGAGGGCTGCTAGGCCTCTGTAATAAAAAAACTGAGTAAAGGAAACAACGACCAACTCTTACGGGAATCGGCAAAAACCCGCGAGTAACGAGTATAATGGGCAGCGGGACTATGAATATAGCGCGGGACAATAAGTTGGGAATGGGGGTCTCACGGGAGGCGTGCCAGATATAAGTCCCTGCAGTCGCACTCTCCTCTGTGTCCTCAGTGGCTCAGATGGGTAGCCGGCACGGTAGCTCAGCGTGTTCGGTCAGAGGGCTGCTAGGCCTCTGTAATAAAAAAACTGAGTAAAGGAAACAACGACCAACTCTTACGGGAATCGGCAAAAACCCGCGAGTAACGAGTATAATGGGCAGCGGGACTTTGAATATAGCGCGGGACAATAAGTTGGGAATGGGGGTCTCACGGGAGGCGTGCCAGATATAAGTCCCTGCAGTCGCACTCTCCTCTGTGTCCTCAGTGGCTCAGATGGGTAGCCGGCACGGTAGCTCAGCGTGTTCGGTCAGAGGGCTGCTAGGCCTCTGTAATAAAAAAACTGAGTAAAGGAAACAACGACCAACTCTTACGGGAATCGGCAAAAACCCGCGAGTAACGAGTATAATGGGCAGCGGGACTATGAATATAGCGCGGGACAATAAGTTGGGAATGGGGGTCTCACGGGAGGCGTGCCAGATATAAGTCCCTGCAGTCGCACTCTCCTCTGTGTCCTCAGTGGCTCAGATGGGTAGCCGGCACGGTAGCTCAGCGTGTTCGGTCAGAGGGCTGCTAGGCCTCTGTAATAAAAAAACTGAGTAAAGGAAACAACGACCAACTCTTACGGGAATCGGCAAAAACCCGCGAGTAACGAGTATAATGGGCAGCGGGACTATGAATATAGCGCGGGACAATAAGTTGGGAATGGGGGTCTCACGGGAGGCGTGCCAGATATAAGTCCCTGCAGTCGCACTCTCCTCTGTGCCCTCAGTGGCTCAGATGGGTAGCCGGCACGGTAGCTCAGCGTGTTCGGTCAGAGGGCTGCTAGGCCTCTGTAATAAAAAAACTGAGTAAAGGAAACAACGACCAACTCTTACGGGAATCGGCAAAAACCCGCGAGTAACGAGTATAATGGGCAGCGGGACTATGAATATAGCGCGGGACAATAAGTTGGGAATGGGGGTCTCACGGGAGGCGTGCCAGATATAAGTCCCTGCAGTCGCACTCTCCTCTGTGTCCTCAGTGGCTCAGATGGGTAGCCGGCACGGTAGCTCAGCGTGTTCGGTCAGAGGGCTGCTAGGCCTCTGTAATAAAAAAACTGAGTAACGAGTATAATGGGCAGCGGGACTATGAATATAGCGCGGGACAATAAGTTGGGAATGGGGGTCTCACGGGAGGCGTGCCAGATAGAAGTCCCTGCAGTCGCACTCTCCTCTGTGCCCTCAGTGGCTCAGATGGGTAGCCGGCACGGTAGCTCAGCGTGTTCGGTCAGAGGGCTGCTAGGCCTCTGTAATAAAAAAACTGAGTAAAGGAAACAACGACCAACTCTTACGGGAATCGGCAAAAACCCGCGAGTAACGAGTATAATGGGCAGCGGGACTATGAATATAGCGCGGGACAATAAGTTGGGAATGGGGGTCTCACGGGAGGCGTGCCAGATATAAGTCCCTGCAGTCGCACTCTCCTCTGTGCCCTCAGTGGCTCAGATGGGTAGCCGGCACGGTAGCTCAGCGTGTTCGGTCAGAGGGCTGCTAGGCCTCTGTAATAAAAAAACTGAGTAAAGGAAACAACGACCAACTCTTACGGGAATCGGCAAAAACCCGCGAGTAACGAGTATAATGGGCAGCGGGACTATGAATATAGCGCGGGACAATAAGTTGGGAATGGGGGTCTCACGGGAGGCGTGCCAGATATAAGTCCCTGCAGTCGCACTCTCCTCTGTGCCCTCAGTGGCTCAGATGGGTAGCCGGCACGGTAGCTCAGCGTGTTCGGTCAGAGGGCTGCTAGGCCTCTGTAATAAAAAAACTGAGTAAAGGAAACAACGACCAACTCTTACGGGAATCGGCAAAAACCCGCGAGTAACGAGTATAATGGGCAGCGGGACTATGAATATAGCGCGGGACAATAAGTTGGGAATGGGGGTCTCACGGGAGGCGTGCCAGATATAAGTCCCTGCAGTCGCACTCTCCTCTGTGTCCTCAGTGGCTCAGATGGGTAGCCGGCACGGTAGCTCAGCGTGTTCGGTCAGAGGGCTGCTAGGCCTCTGTAATAAAAAAACTGAGTAACGAGTATAATGGGCAGCGGGACTATGAATATAGCGCGGGACAATAAGTTGGGAATGGGGGTCTCACGGGAGGCGTGCCAGATATAAGTCCCTGCAGTCGCACTCTCCTCTGTGCCCTCAGTGGCTCAGATGGGTAGCCGGCACGGTAGCTCAGCGTGTTCGGTCAGAGGGCTGCTAGGCCTCTGTAATAAAAAAACTGAGTAACGGAAACAACGACCAACTCTTACGGGAATCGGCAAAAACCCGCGAGTAACGAGTATAATGGGCAGCGGGACTATGAATATAGCGCGGGACAATAAGTTGGGAATGGGGGTCTCACGGGAGGCGTGCCAGATATAAGTCCCTGCAGTCGCACTCTCCTCTGTGTCCTCAGTGGCTCAGATGGGTAGCCGGCACGGTAGCTCAGCGTGTTCGGTCAGAGGGCTGCTAGGCCTCTGTAATAAAAAAACTGAGTAACGAGTATAATGGGCAGCGGGACTATGAATATAGCGCGGGACAATAAGTTGGGAATGGGGGTCTCACGGGAGGCGTGCCAGATATAAGTCCCTGCAGTCGCACTCTCCTCTGTGCCCTCAGTGGCTCAGATGGGTAGCCGGCACGGTAGCTCAGCGTGTTCGGTCAGAGGGCTGCTAGGCCTCTGTAATAAAAAAACTGAGTAAAGGAAACAACGACCAACTCTTACGGGAATCGGCAAAAACCCGCGAGTAACGAGTATAATGGGCAGCGGGACTATGAATATAGCGCGGGACAATAAGTTGGGAATGGGGGTCTCACGGGAGGCGTGCCAGATATAAGTCCCTGCAGTCGCACTCTCCTCTGTGTCCTCAGTGGCTCAGATGGGTAGCCGGCACGGTAGCTCAGCGTGTTCGGTCAGAGGGCTGCTAGGCCTCTGTAATAAAAAAACTGAGTAACGAGTATAATGGGCAGCGGGACTATGAATATAGCGCGGGACAATAAGTTGGGAATGGGGGTCTCACGGGAGGCGTGCCAGATATAAGTCCCTGCAGTCGCACTCTCCTCTGTGCCCTCAGTGGCTCAGATGGGTAGCCGGCACGGTAGCTCAGCGTGTTCGGTCAGAGGGCTGCTAGGCCTCTGTAATAAAAAAACTGAGTAAAGGAAACAACGACCAACTCTTACGGGAATCGGCAAAAACCCGCGAGTAACGAGTATAATGGGCAGCGGGACTATGAATATAGCGCGGGACAATAAGTTGGGAATGGGGGTCTCACGGGAGGCGTGCCAGATATAAGTCCCTGCAGTCGCACTCTCCTCTGTGTCCTCAGTGGCTCAGATGGGTAGCCGGCACGGTAGCTCAGCGTGTTCGGTCAGAGGGCTGCTAGGCCTCTGTAATAAAAAAACTGAGTAAAGGAAACAACGACCAACTCTTACGGGAATCGGCAAAAACCCGCGAGTAACGAGTATAATGGGCAGCGGGACTATGAATATAGCGCGGGACAATAAGTTGGGAATGGGGGTCTCACGGGAGGCGTGCCAGATATAAGTCCCTGCAGTCGCACTCTCCTCTGTGCCCTCAGTGGCTCAGATGGGTAGCCGGCACGGTAGCTCAGCGTGTTCGGTCAGAGGGCTGCTAGGCCTCTGTAATAAAAAAACTGAGTAAAGGAAACAACGACCAACTCTTACGGGAATCGGCAAAAACCCGCGAGTAACGAGTATAATGGGCAGCGGGACTATGAATATAGCGCGGGACAATAAGTTGGGAATGGGGGTCTCACGGGAGGCGTGCCAGATATAAGTCCCTGCAGTCGCACTCTCCTCTGTGTCCTCAGTGGCTCAGATGGGTAGCCGGCACGGTAGCTCAGCGTGTTCGGTCAGAGGGCTGCTAGGCCTCTGTAATAAAAAAACTGAGTAACGAGTATAATGGGCAGCGGGACTATGAATATAGCGCGGGACAATAAGTTGGGAATGGGGGTCTCACGGGAGGCGTGCCAGATATAAGTCCCTGCAGTCGCACTCTCCTCTGTGTCCTCAGTGGCTCAGATGGGTAGCCGGCACGGTAGCTCAGCGTGTTCGGTCAGAGGGCTGCTAGGCCTCTGTAATAAAAAAACTGAGTAACGAGTATAATGGGCAGCGGGACTATGAATATAGCGCGGGACAATAAGTTGGGAATGGGGGTCTCACGGGAGGCGTGCCAGATATAAGTCCCTGCAGTCGCACTCTCCTCTGTGTCCTCAGTGGCTCAGATGGGTAGCCGGCACGGTAGCTCAGCGTGTTCGGTCAGAGGGCTGCTAGGCCTCTGTAATAAAAAAACTGAGTAACGAGTATAATGGGCAGCGGGACTATGAATATAGCGCGGGACAATAAGTTGGGAATGGGGGTCTCACGGGAGGCGTGCCAGATATATGTCCCTGCAGTCGCACTCTCCTCTGTGTCCTCAGTGGCTCAGATGGGTAGCCGGCACGGTAGCTCAGCGTGTTCGGTCAGAGGGCTGCTAGGCCTCTGTAATAAAAAAACTGAGTAACGAGTATAATGGGCAGCGGGACTATGAATATAGCGCGGGACAATAAGTTGGGAATGGGGGTCTCACGGGAGGCGTGCCAGATATAAGTCCCTGCAGTCGCACTCTCCTCTGTGTCCTCAGTGGCTCAGATGGGTAGCCGGCACGGTAGCTCAGCGTGTTCGGTCAGAGGGCTGCTAGGCGTCTGTAATAAAAAAACTGAGTAAAGGGAACAACGACCAACTCTTACGGGAATCGGCAAAAACCCGCGAGTAACGAGTATAATGGGCAGCGGGACTATGAATATAGCGCGGGACAATAAGTTGGGAATGGGGGTCTCACGGGAGGCGTGCCAGATATAAGTCCCTGCAGTCGCACTCTCCTCTGTGTCCTCAGTGGCTCAGATGGGTAGCCGGCACGGTAGCTCAGCGTGTTCGGTCAGAGGGCTGCTAGGCCTCTGTAATAAAAAAACTGAGTAAAGGAAACAACGACCAACTCTTACGGGAATCGGCAAAAACCCGCGAGTAACGAGTATAATGGGCAGCGGGACTATGAATATAGCGCGGGACAATAAGTTGGGAATGGGGGTCTCACGGGAGGCGTGCCAGATATAAGTCCCTGCAGTCGCACTCTCCTCTGTGTCCTCAGTGGCTCAGATGGGTAGCCGGCACGGTAGCTCAGCGTGTTCGGTCAGAGGGCTGCTAGGCCTCTGTAATAAAAAAACTGAGTAAAGGAAACAACGACCAACTCTTACGGGAATCGGCAAAAACCCGCGAGTAACGAGTATAATGGGCAGCGGGACTATGAATATAGCGCGGGACAATAAGTTGGGAATGGGGGTCTCACGGGAGGAGTGCCAGATATAAGTCCCTGCAGTCGCACTCTCCTCTGTGTCCTCAGTGGCTCAGATGGGTAGCCGGCACGGTAGCTCAGCGTGTTCGGTCAGAGGGCTGCTAGGCCTCTGTAATAAAAAAACTGAGTAAAGGAAACAACGACCAACTCTTACGGGAATCGGCAAAAACCCGCGAGTAACGAGTATAATGGGCAGCGGGACTATGAATATAGCGCGGGACAATAAGTTGGGAATGGGGGTCTCACGGGAGGCGTGCCAGATATAAGTCCCTGCAGTCGCACTCTCCTCTGTGTCCTCAGTGGCTCAGATGGGTAGACGGCACGGTAGCTCAGCGTGTTCGGTCAGAGGGCTGCTAGGCCTCTGTAATAAAAAAACTGAGTAAAGGAAACAACGACCAACTCTTACGGGAATCGGCAAAAACCCGCGAGTAACGAGTATAATGGGCAGCGGGACTATGAATATAGCGCGGGACAATAAGTTGGGAATGGGGGTCTCACGGGAGGCGTGCCAGATATAAGTCCCTGCAGTCGCACTCTCCTCTGTGTCCTCAGTGGCTCAGATGGGTAGCCGGCACGGTAGCTCAGCGTGTTCGGTCAGAGGGCTGCTAGGCCTCTGTAATAAAAAAACTGAGTAAAGGAAACAACGACCAACTCTTACGGGAATCGGCAAAAACCCGCGAGTAACGAGTATAATGGGCAGCGGGACTATGAATATAGCGCGGGACAATAAGTTGGGAATGGGGGTCTCACGGGAGGCGTGCCAGATATAAGTCCCTGCAGTCGCACTCTCCTCTGTGTCCTCAGTGGCTCAGATGGGTAGCCGGCACGGTAGCTCAGCGTGTTCGGTCAGAGGGCTGCTAGGCCTCTGTAATAAAAAAACTGAGTAAAGGAAACAACGACCAACTCTTACGGGAATCGGCAAAAACCCGCGAGTAACGAGTATAATGGGCAGCGGGACTATGAATATAGCGCGGGACAATAAGTTGGGAATGGGGGTCTCACGGGAGGCGTGCCAGATATAAGTCCCTGCAGTCGCACTCTCCTCTGTGTCCTCAGTGGCTCAGATGGGTAGCCGGCACGGTAGCTCAGCGTGTTCGGTCAGAGGGCTGCTAGGCCTCTGTAATAAAAAAACTGAGTAACGAGTATAATGGGCAGCGGGACTATGAATATAGCGCGGGACAATAAGTTGGGAATGGGGGTCTCACGGGAGGCGTGCCAGATATAAGTCCCTGCAGTCGCACTCTCCTCTGTGTCCTCAGTGGCTCAGATGGGTAGCCGGCACGGTAGCTCAGCGTGTTCGGTCAGAGGGCTGCTAGGCCTCTGTAATAAAAAAACTGAGTAACGAGTATAATGGGCAGCGGGACTATGAATATAGCGCGGGACAATAAGTTGGGAATGGGGGTCTCACGGGAGGCGTGCCAGATATAAGTCCCTGCAGTCGCACTCTCCTCTGTGTCCTCAGTGGCTCAGATGGGTAGCCGGCACGGTAGCTCAGCGTGTTCGGTCAGAGGGCTGCTAGGCCTCTGTAATAAAAAAACTGAGTAACGAGTATAATGGGCAGCGGGACTATGAATATAGCGCGGGACAATAAGTTGGGAATGGGGGTCTCACGGGAGGCGTGCCAGATATAAGTCCCTGCAGTCGCACTCTCCTCTGTGTCCTCAGTGGCTCAGATGGGTAGCCGGCACGGTAGCTCAGCGTGTTCGGTCAGAGGGCTGCTAGGCCTCTGTAATAAAAAAACTGAGTAAAGGAAACAACGACCAACTCTTACGGGAATCGGCAAAAACCCGCGAGTAACGAGTATAATGGGCAGCGGGACTATGAATATAGCGCGGGACAATAAGTTGGGAATGGGGGTCTCACGGGAGGCGTGCCAGATATAAGTCCCTGCAGTCGCACTCTCCTCTGTGTCCTCAGTGGCTCAGATGGGTAGCCGGCACGGTAGCTCAGCGTGTTCGGTCAGAGGGCTGCTAGGCCTCTGTAATAAAAAAACTGAGTAAAGGAAACAACGACCAACTCTTACGGGAATCGGCAAAAACCCGCGAGTAACGAGTATAATGGGCAGCGGGACTATGAATATAGCGCGGGACAATAAGTTGGGAATGGGGGTCTCACGGGAGGCGTGCCAGATATAAGTCCCTGCAGTCGCACTCTCCTCTGTGTCCTCAGTGGCTCAGATGGGTAGCCGGCACGGTAGCTCAGCGTGTTCGGTCAGAGGGCTGCTAGGCCTCTGTAATAAAAAAACTGAGTAAAGGAAACAACGACCAACTCTTACGGGAATCGGCAAAAACCCGCGAGTAACGAGTATAATGGGCAGCGGGACTATGAATATAGCGCGGGACAATAAGTTGGGAATGGGGGTCTCACGGGAGGCGTGCCAGATATAAGTCCCTGCAGTCGCACTCTCCTCTGTGTCCTCAGTGGCTCAGATGGGTAGCCGGCACGGTAGCTCAGCGTGTTCGGTCAGAGGGCTGCTAGGCCTCTGTAATAAAAAAACTGAGTAAAGGAAACAACGACCAACTCTTACGGGAATCGGCAAAAACCCGCGAGTAACGAGTATAATGGGCAGCGGGACTATGAATATAGCGCGGGACAATAAGTTGGGAATGGGGGTCTCACGGGAGGCGTGCCAGATATAAGTCCCTGCAGTCGCACTCTCCTCTGTGTCCTCAGTGGCTCAGATGGGTAGCCGGCACGGTAGCTCAGCGTGTTCGGTCAGAGGGCTGCTAGGCCTCTGTAATAAAAAAACTGAGTAAAGGAAACAACGACCAACTCTTACGGGAATCGGCAAAAACCCGCGAGTAACGAGTATAATGGGCAGCGGGACTATGAATATAGCGCGGGACAATAAGTTGGGAATGGGGGTCTCACGGGAGGCGTGCCAGATATAAGTCCCTGCAGTCGCACTCTCCTCTGTGCCCTCAGTGGCTCAGATGGGTAGCCGGCACGGTAGCTCAGCGTGTTCGGTCAGAGGGCTGCTAGGCCTCTGTAATAAAAAAACTGAGTAAAGGAAACAACGACCAACTCTTACGGGAATCGGCAAAAACCCGCGAGTAACGAGTATAATGGGCAGCGGGACTATGAATATAGCGCGGGACAATAAGTTGGGAATGGGGGTCTCACGGGAGGCGTGCCAGATATAAGTCCCTGCAGTCGCACTCTCCTCTGTGTCCTCAGTGGCTCAGATGGGTAGCCGGCACGGTAGCTCAGCGTGTTCGGTCAGAGGGCTGCTAGGCCTCTGTAATAAAAAAACTGAGTAAAGGAAACAACGACCAACTCTTACGGGAATCGGCAAAAACCCGCGAGTAACGAGTATAATGGGCTGCGGGACTATGAATATAGCGCGGGACAATAAGTTGGGAATGGGGGTCTCACGGGAGGCGTGCCAGATATAAGTCCCTGCAGTCGCACTCTCCTCTGTGTCCTCAGTGGCTCAGATGGGTAGCCGGCACGGTAGCTCAGCGTGTTCGGTCAGAGGGCTGCTAGGCCTCTGTAATAAAAAAACTGAGTAAAGGAAACAACGACCAACTCTTACGGGAATCGGCAAAAACCCGCGAGTAACGAGTATAATGGGCAGCGGGACTATGAATATAGCGCGGGACAATAAGTTGGGAATGGGGGTCTCACGGAAGGCGTGCCAGATATAAGTCCCTGCAGTCGCACTCTCCTCTGTGCCCTCAGTGGCTCAGATGGGTAGCCGGCACGGTAGCTCAGCGTGTTCGGTCAGAGGGCTGCTAGGCCTCTGTAATAAAAAAACTGAGTAAAGGAAACAACGACCAACTCTTACGGGAATCGGCAAAAACCCGCGAGTAACGAGTATAATGGGCAGCGGGACTATGAATATAGCGCGGGACATTAAGTTGGGAATGGGGGTCTCACGGGAGGCGTGCCAGATATAAGTCCCTGCAGTCGCACTCTCCTCTGTGTCCTCAGTGGCTCAGATGGGTAGCCGGCACAGTAGCTCAGCGTGTTCGGTCAGAGGGCTGCTAGGCCTCTGTAATAAAAAAACTGAGTAACGAGTATAATGGGCAGCGGGACTACGAATATAGCGCGGGACAATAAGTTGGGAATGGGGGTCTCACGGGAGGCGTGCCAGATATAAGTCCCTGCAGTCGCACTCTCCTCTGTGTCCTCAGTGGCTCAGATGGGTAGCCGGCACGGTAGCTCAGCGTGTTCGGTCAGAGGGCTGCTAGGCCTCTGTAATAAAAAAACTGAGTAAAGGAAACAACGACCAACTCTTACGGGAATCGGCAAAAACCCGCGAGTAACGAGTATAATGGGCAGCGGGACTATGAATATAGCGCGGGACAATAAGTTGGGAATGGGGGTCTCACGGGAGGCGTGCCAGATATAAGTCCCTGCAGTCGCACTCTCCTCTGTGCCCTCAGTGGCTCAGATGGGTAGCCGGCACGGTAGCTCAGCGTGTTCGGTCAGAGGGCTGCTAGGCCTCTGTAATAAAAAAACTGAGTAAAGGAAACAACGACCAACTCTTACGGGAATCGGCAAAAACCCGCGAGTAACGAGTATAATGGGCAGCGGGACTATGAATATAGCGCGGGACAATAAGTTGGGAATGGGGGTCTCACGGGAGGCGTGCCAAATATAAGTCCCTGCAGTCGCACTCTCCTCTGTGCCCTCAGTGGCTCAGATGGGTAGCCGGCACGGTAGCTCAGCGTGTTCGGTCAGAGGGCTGCTAGGCCTCTGTAATAAAAAAACTGAGTAAAGGAAACAACGACCAACTCTTACGGGAATCGGCAAAAACCCGCGAGTAACGAGTATAATGGGCAGCGGGACTATGAATATAGCGCGGGACAATAAGTTGGGAATGGGGGTCTCACGGGAGGCGTGCCAGATATAAGTCCCTGCAGTCGCACTCTCCTCTGTGCCCTCAGTGGCTCAGATGGGTAGCCGGCACGGTAGCTCAGCGTGTTCGGTCAGAGGGCTGCTAGGCCTCTGTAATAAAAAAACTGAGTAAAGGAAACAACGACCAACTCTTACGGGAATCGGCAAAAACCCGCGAGTAACGAGTATAATGGGCAGCGGGACTATGAATATAGCGCGGGACAATAAGTTGGGAATGGGGGTCTCACGGGAGGCGTGCCAGATATAAGTCCCTGCAGTCGCACTCTCCTCTGTGCCCTCAGTGGCTCAGATGGGTAGCCGGCACGGTAGCTCAGCGTGTTCGGTCAGAGGGCTGCTAGGCCTCTGTAATAAAAAAACTGAGTAAAGGAAACAACGACCAACTCTTACGGGAATCGGCAAAAACCCGCGAGTAACGAGTATAATGGGCAGCGGGACTATGAATATAGCGCGGGACAATAAGTTGGGAATGGGGGTCTCACGGGAGGCGTGCCAGATATAAGTCCCTGCAGTCGCACTCTCCTCTGTGTCCTCAGTGGCTCAGATGGGTAGCCGGCACGGTAGCTCAGCGTGTTCGGTCAGAGGGCTGCTAGGCCTCTGTAATAAAAAAACTGAGTAAAGGAAACAACGACCAACTCTTACGGGAATCGGCAAAAACCCGCGAGTAACGAGTATAATGGGCAGCGGGACTATGAATATAGCGCGGGACAATAAGTTGGGAATGGGGGTCTTACGGGAGGCGTGCCAGATATAAGTCCCTGCAGTCGCACTCTCCTCTGTGCCCTCAGTGGCTCAGATGGGTAGCCGGCACGGTAGCTCAGCGTGTTCGGTCAGAGGGCTGCTAGGCCTCTGTAATAAAAAAACTGAGTAAAGGAAACAACGACCAACTCTTACGGGAATCGGCAAAAACCCGCGAGTAACGAGTATAATGGGCAGCGGGACTATGAATATAGCGCGGGACAATAAGTTGGGAATGGGGGTCTCACGGGAGGCGTGCCAGATATAAGTCCCTGCAGTCGCACTCTCCTCTGTGCCCTCAGTGGCTCAGATGGGTAGCCGGCACGGTAGCTCAGCGTGTTCGGTCAGAGGGCTGCTAGGCCTCTGTAATAAAAAAACTGAGTAAAGGAAACAACGACCAACTCTTACGGGAATCGGCAAAAACCCGCGAGTAACGAGTATAATGGGCAGCGGGACTATGAATATAGCGCGGGACAATAAGTTGGGAATGGGGGTCTCACGGGAGGCGTGCCAGATATAAGTCCCTGCAGTCGCACTCTCCTCTGTGTCCTCAGTGGCTCAGATGGGTAGCCGGCACGGTAGCTCAGCGTGTTCGGTCAGAGGGCTGCTAGGCCTCTGTAATAAAAAAACTGAGTAACGAGTATAATGGGCAGCGGGACTATGAATATAGCGCGGGACAATAAGTTGGGAATGGGGGTCTCACGGGAGGCGTGCCAGATATAAGTCCCTGCAGTCGCACTCTCCTCTGTGTCCTCAGTGGCTCAGATGGGTAGCCGGCACGGTAGCTCAGCGTGTTCGGTCAGAGGGCTGCTAGGCCTCTGTAATAAAAAAACTGAGTAACGAGTATAATGGGCAGCGGGACTATGAATATAGCGCGGGACAATAAGTTGGGAATGGGGGTCTCACGGGAGGCGTGCCAGATATAAGTCCCTGCAGTCGCACTCTCCTCTGTGTCCTCAGTGGCTCAGATGGGTAGCCGGCACGGTAGCTCAGCGTGTTCGGTCAGAGGGCTGCTAGGCCTCTGTAATAAAAAAACTGAGTAAAGGAAACAACGACCAACTCTTACGGGAATCGGCAAAAACCCGCGAGTAACGAGTATAATGGGCAGCGGGACTATGAATATAGCGCGGGACAATAAGTTGGGAATGGGGGTCTCACGGGAGGCGTGCCAGATATAAGTCCCTGCAGTCGCACTCTCCTCTGTGCCCTCAGTGGCTCAGATGGGTAGCCGGCACGGTAGCTCAGCGTGTTCGGTCAGAGGGCTGCTAGGCCTCTGTAATGAAAAAACTGAGTAAAGGAAACAACGACCAACTCTTACGGGAATCGGCAAAAACCCGCGAGTAACGAGTATAATGGGCAGCGGGACTATGAATATAGCGCGGGACAATAAGTTGGGAATGGGGGTCTCACGGGAGGCGTGCCAGATATAAGTCCCTGCAGTCGCACTCTCCTCTGTGTCCTCAGTGGCTCAGATGGGTAGCCGGCACGGTAGCTCAGCGTGTTCGGTCAGAGGGCTGCTAGGCCTCTGTAATAAAAAAACTGAGTAACGAGTATAATGGGCAGCGGGACTATGAATATAGCGCGGGACAATAAGTTGGGAATGGGGGTCTCACGGGAGGCGTGCCAGATATAAGTCCCTGCAGTCGCACTCTCCTCTGTGTCCTCAGTGGCTCAGATGGGTAGCCGGCACGGTAGCTCAGCGTGTTCGGTCAGAGGGCTGCTAGGCCTCTGTAATAAAAAAACTGAGTAAAGGAAACAACGACCAACTCTTACGGGAATCGGCAAAAACCCGCGAGTAACGAGTATAATGGGCAGCGGGACTATGAATATAGCGCGGGACAATAAGTTGGGAATGGGGGTCTCACGGGAGGCGTGCCAGATATAAGTCCCTGCAGTCGCACTCTCCTCTGTGTCCTCAGTGGCTCAGATGGGTAGCCGGCACGGTAGCTCAGCGTGTTCGGTCAGAGGGCTGCTAGGCCTCTGTAATAAAAAAACTGAGTAAAGGAAACAACGACCAACTCTTACGGGAATCGGCAAAAACCCGCGAGTAACGAGTATAATGGGCAGCGGGACTATGAATATAGCGCGGGACAATAAGTTGGGAATGGGGGTCTCACGGGAGGCGTGCCAGATATAAGTCCCTGCAGTCGCACTCTACTCTGTGTCCTCAGTGGCTCAGATGGGTAGCCGGCACGGTAGCTCAGCGTGTTCGGTCAGAGGGCTGCTAGGCCTCTGTAATAAAAAAACTGAGTAACGAGTATAATGGGCAGCGGGACTATGAATATAGCGCGGGACAATAAGTTGGGAATGGGGGTCTCACGGGAGGCGTGCCAGATATAAGTCCCTGCAGTCGCACTCTCCTCTGTGTCCTCAGTGGCTCAGATGGGTAGCCGGCACGGTAGCTCAGCGTGTTCGGTCAGAGGGCTGCTAGGCCTCTGTAATAAAAAAACTGAGTAAAGGAAACAACGACCAACTCTTACGGGAATCGGCAAAAACCCGCGAGTAACGAGTATAATGGGCAGCGGGACTATGAATATAGCGCGGGACAATAAGTTGGGAATGGGGGTCTCACGGGAGGCGTGCCAGATATAAGTCCCTGCAGTCGCACTCTCCTCTCTGTCCTCAGTGGCTCAGATGGGTAGCCGGCACGGTAGCTCAGCGTGTTCGGTCAGAGGGCTGCTAGGCCTCTGTAATAAAAAAACTGAGTAAAGGAAACAACGACCAACTCTTACGGGAATTGGCAAAAACCCGCGAGTAACGAGTATAATGGGCAGCGGGACTATGAATATAGCGCGGGACAATAAGTTGGGAATGGGGGTCTCACGGGAGGCGTGCCAGATATAAGTCCCTGCAGTCGCACTCTCCTCTGTGCCCTCAGTGGCTCAGATGGGTAGCCGGCACGGTAGCTCAGCGTGTTCGGTCAGAGGGCTGCTAGGCCTCTGTAATAAAAAAACTGAGTAAAGGAAACAACGACCAACTCTCACGGGAATCGGCAAAAACCCGGGAGTAACGAGTATAATGGGCAGCGGGACTATGAATATAGCGCGGGACAATAAGTTGGGAATGGGGGTCTCACGGGAGGCATGCCAGATATAAGTCCCTGCAGTCGCACTCTCCTCTGTGTCCTCAGTGGCTCAGATGGGTAGCCGGCACGGTAGCTCAGCGTGTTCGGTCAGAGGGCTGCTAGGCCTCTGTAATAAAAAAACTGAGTAACGAGTATAATGGGCAGCGGGACTATGAATATAGCGCGGGACAATAAGTTGGGAATGGGGGTCTCACGGGAGGCGTGCCAGATATAAGTCCCTGCAGTCGCACTCTCCTCTGTGTCCTCAGTGGCTCAGATGGGTAGCCGGCACGGTAGCTCAGCGTGTTCGGTCAGAGGGCTGCTAGGCCTCTGTAATAAAAAAACTGAGTAAAGGAAACAACGACCAACTCTTACGGGAATCGGCAAAAACCCGCGAGTAACGAGTATAATGGGCAGCGGGACTATGAATATAGCGCGGGACAATAAGTTGGGAATGGGGGTCTCACGGGAGGCGTGCCAGATATAAGTCCCTGCAGTCGCACTCTCCTCTGTGCCCTCAGTGGCTCAGATGGGTAGCCGGCACGGTAGCTCAGCGTGTTCGGTCAGAGGGCTGCTAGGCCTCTGTAATAAAAAAACTGAGTAAAGGAAACAACGACCAACTCTTACGGGAATCGGCAAAAACCCGCGAGTAACGAGTATAATGGGCAGCGGGACTATGAATATAGCGCGGGACAATAAGTTGGGAATGGGGGTCTCACGGGAGGCGTGCCAGATATAAGTCCCTGCAGTCGCACTCTCCTCTGTGCCCTCAGTGGCTCAGATGGGTAGCCGGCACGGTAGCTCAGCGTGTTCGGTCAGAGGGCTGCTAGGCCTCTGTAATAAAAAAACTGAGTAAAGGAAACAACGACCAACTCTTACGGGAATCGGCAAAAACCCGCGAGTAACGAGTATAATGGGCAGCGGGACTATGAATATAGCGCGGGACAATAAGTTGGGAATGGGGGTCTCACGGGAGGCGTGCCAGATATAAGTCCCTGCAGTCGCACTCTCCTCTGTGCCCTCAGTGGCTCAGATGGGTAGCCGGCACGGTAGCTCAGCGTGTTCGGTCAGAGGGCTGCTAGGCCTCTGTAATAAAAAAACTGAGTAAAGGAAACAACGACCAACTCTTACGGGAATCGGCAAAAACCCGCGAGTAACGAGTATAATGGGCAGCGGGACTATGAATATAGCGCGGGACAATAAGTTGGGAACGGGGGTCTCACGGGAGGCGTGCCAGATATAAGTCCCTGCAGTCGCACTCTCCTCTGTGCCCTCAGTGGCTCAGATGGGTAGCCGGCACGGTAGCTCAGCGTGTTCGGTCAGAGGGCTGCTAGGCCTCTGTAATAAAAAAACTGAGTAAAGGAAACAACGACCAACTCTTACGGGAATCGGCAAAAACCCGCGAGTAACGAGTATAATGGGCAGCGGGACTATGAATATAGCGCGGGACAATAAGTTGGGAATGGGGGTCTCACGGGAGGCGTGCCAGATATAAGTCCCTGCAGTCGCACTCTCCTCTGTGCCCTCAGTGGCTCAGATGGGTAGCCGGCATGGTAGCTCAGCGTGTTCGGTCAGAGGGCTTCTAGGCCTCTGTAATAAAAAAACTGAGTAAAGGAAACAACGACCAACTCTTACGGGAATCGGCAAAAACCCGCGAGTAACGAGTATAATGGGCAGCGGGACTATGAATATAGCGCGGGACAATAAGTTGGGAATGGGGGTCTCACGGGAGGCGTGCCAGATATAAGTCCCTGCAGTCGCACTCTCCTCTGTGCCCTCAGTGGCTCAGATGGGTAGCCGGCACGGTAGCTCAGCGTGTTCGGTCAGAGGGCTGCTAGGCCTCTGTAATAAAAAAACTGAGTAAAGGAAACAACGACCAACTCTTACGGGAATCGGCAAAAACCCGCGAGTAACGAGTATAATGGGCAGCGGGACTATGAATATAGCGCGGGACAATAAGTTGGGAATGGGGGTCTCACGGGAGGCGTGCCAGATATAAGTCCCTGCAGTCGCACTCTCCTCTGTGCCCTCAGTGGCTCAGATGGGTAGCCGGCACGGTAGCTCAGCGTGTTCGGTCAGAGGGCTGCTAGGCCTCTGTAATAAAAAAACTGAGTAAAGGAAACAACGACCAACTCTTACGGGAATCGGCAAAAACCCGCGAGTAACGAGTATAATGGGCAGCGGGACTATGAATATAGCGCGGGACAATAAGTTGGGAATGGGGGTCTCACGGGAGGCGTGCCAGATATAAGTCCCTGCAGTCGCACTCTCCTCTGTGCCCTCAGTGGCTCAGATGGGTAGCCGGCACGGTAGCTCAGCGTGTTCGGTCAGAGGGCTGCTAGGCCTCTGTAATAAAAAAACTGAGTAAAGGAAACAACGACCAACTCTTACGGGAATCGGCAAAAACCCGCGAGTAACGAGTATAATGGGCAGCGGGACTATGAATATAGCGCGGGACAATAAGTTGGGAATGGGGGTCTCACGGGAGGCGTGCCAGATATAAGTCCCTGCAGTCGCACTCTCCTCTGTGCCCTCAGTGGCTCAGATGGGTAGCCGGCACGGTAGCTCAGCGTGTTCGGTCAGAGGGCTGCTAGGCCTCTGTAATAAAAAAACTGAGTAAAGGAAACAACGACCAACTCTTACGGGAATCGGCAAAAACCCGCGAGTAACGAGTATAATGGGCAGCGGGACTATGAATATAGCGCGGGACAATAAGTTGGGAATGGGGGTCTCACGGGAGGCGTGCCAGATATAAGTCCCTGCAGTCGCACTCTCCTCTGTGCCCTCAGTGGCTCAGATGGGTAGCCGGCACGGTAGCTCAGCGTGTTCGGTCAGAGGGCTGCTAGGCCTCTGTAATAAAAAAACTGAGTAAAGGAAACAACGACCAACTCTTACGGGAATCGGCAAAAACCCGCGAGTAACGAGTATAATGGGCAGCGGGACTATGAATATAGCGCGGGACAATAAGTTGGGAATGGGGGTCTCACGGGAGGCGTGCCAGATATAAGTCCCTGCAGTCGCACTCTCCTCTGTGCCCTCAGTGGCTCAGATGGGTAGCCGGCACGGTAGCTCAGCGTGTTCGGTCAGAGGGCTGCTAGGCCTCTGTAATAAAAAAACTGAGTAAAGGAAACAACGACCAACTCTTACGGGAATCGACAAAAACCCGCGAGTAACGAGTATAATGGGCAGCGGGACTATGAATATAGCGCGGGACAATAAGTTGGGAATGGGGGTCTCACGGGAGGCGTGCCAGATATAAGTCCCTGCAGTCGCACTCTCCTCTGTGTCCTCACTGGCTCAGATGGGTAGCCGGCACGGTAGCTCAGCGTGTTCGGTCAGAGGGCTGCTAGGCCTCTGTAATAAAAAAACTGAGTAAAGGAAACAACGACCAACTCTTACGGGAATCGGCAAAAACCCGCGAGTAACGAGTATAATGGGCAGCGGGACTATGAATATAGCGCGGGACAATAAGTTGGGAATGGGGGTCTCACGGGAGGCGTGCCAGATATAAGTCCCTGCAGTCGCACTCTCCTCTGTGCCCTCAGTGGCTCAGATGGGTAGCCGGCACGGTAGCTCAGCGTGTTCGGTCAGAGGGCTGCTAGGCCTCTGTAATAAAAAAACTGAGTAAAGGAAACAACGACCAACTCTTACGGGAATCGGCAAAAACCCGCGAGTAACGAGTATAATGGGCAGCGGGACTATGAATATAGCGCGGGACAATAAGTTGGGAATGGGGGTCTCACGGGAGGCGTGCCAGATATAAGTCCCTGCAGTCGCACTCTCCTCTGTGTCCTCAGTGGCTATGATGGGTAGCCGGCACGGTAGCTCAGCGTGTTCGGTCAGAGGGCTGCTAGGCCTCTGTAATAAAAAAACTGAGTAAAGGAAACAACGACCAACTCTTACGGGAATCGGCAAAAACCCGCGAGTAACGAGTATAATGGGCAGCGGGACTATGAATATAGCGCGGGACAATAAGTTGGGAATGGGGGTCTCACGGGAGGCGTGCCAGATATAAGTCCCTGCAGTCGCACTCTCCTCTGTGCCCTCAGTGGCTCAGATGGGTAGCCGGCACGGTAGCTCAGCGTGTTCGGTCAGAGGGCTGCTAGGCCTCTGTAATAAAAAAACTGAGTAAAGGAAACAACGACCAACTCTTACGGGAATCGGCAAAAACCCGCGAGTAACGAGTATAATGGGCAGCGGGACTATGAATATAGCGCGGGACAATAAGTTGGGAATGGGGGTCTCACGGGAGGCGTGCCAGATATAAGTCCCTGCAGTCGCACTCTCCTCTGTGCCCTCAGTGGCTCAGATGGGTAGCCGGCACGGTAGCTCAGCGTGTTCGGTCAGAGGGCTGCTAGGCCTCTGTAATAAAAAAACTGAGTAAAGGAAACAACGACCAACTCTTACGGGAATCGGCAAAAACCCGCGAGTAACGAGTATAATGGGCAGCGGGACTATGAATATAGCGCGGGACAATAAGTTGGGAATGGGGGTCTCACGGGAGGCGTGCCAGATATAAGTCCCTGCAGTCGCACCCTCCTCTGTGCCCTCAGTGGCTCAGATGGGTAGCCGGCACGGTAGCTCAGCGTGTTCGGTCAGAGGGCTGCTAGGCCTCTGTAATAAAAAAACTGAGTAAAGGAAACAACGACCAACTCTTACGGGAATCGGCAAAAACCCGCGAGTAACGAGTATAATGGGCAGCGGGACTATGAATATAGCGCGGGACAATAAGTTGGGAATGGGGGTCTCACGGGAGGCGTGCCAGATATAAGTCCCTGCAGTCGCACTCTCCTCTGTGCCCTCAGTGGCTCAGATGGGTAGCCGGCACGGTAGCTCAGCGTGTTCGGTCAGAGGGCTGCTAGGCCTCTGTAATAAAAAAACTGAGTAAAGGAAACAACGACCAACTCTTACGGGAATCGGCAAAAACCCGCGAGTAACGAGTATAATGGGCAGCGGGACTATGAATATAGCGCGGGACAATAAGTTGGGAATGGGGGTCTCACGGGAGGCGTGCCAGATATAAGTCCCTGCAGTCGCACTCTCCTCTGAGCCCTCAGTGGCTCAGATGGGTAGCCGGCACGGTAGCTCAGCGTGTTCGGTCAGAGGGCTGCTAGGCCTCTGTAATAAAAAAACTGAGTAAAGGAAACAACGACCAACTCTTACGGGAATCGGCAAAAACCCGCGAGTAACGAGTATAATGGGCAGCGGGACTATGAATATAGCGCGGGACAATAAGTTGGGAATGGGGGTCTCACGGGAGGCGTGCCAGATATAAGTCCCTGCAGTCGCACTCTCCTCTGTGTCCTCAGTGGCTCAGATGGGTAGCCGGCACGGTAGCTCAGCGTGTTCGGTCAGAGGGCTGCTAGGCCTCTGTAATAAAAAAACTGAGTAAAGGAAACAACGACCAACTCTTACGGGAATCGGCAAAAACCCGCGAGTAACGAGTATAATGGGCAGCGGGACTATGAATATAGCGCGGGACAATAAGTTGGGAATGGGGGTCTCACGGGAGGCGTGCCAGATATAAGTCCCTGCAGTCGCACTCTCCTCTGTGTCCTCAGTGGCTCAGATGGGTAGCCGGCACGGTAGCTCAGCGTGTTCGGTCAGAGGGCTGCTAGGCCTCTGTAATAAAAAAACTGAGTAAAGGAAACAACGACCAACTCTTACGGGAATCGGCAAAAACCCGCGAGTAACGAGTATAATGGGCAGCGGGACTATGAATATAGCGCGGGACAATAAGTTCGGAATGGGGGTCTCACGGGAGGCGTGCCAGATATAAGTCCCTGCAGTCGCACTCTCCTCTGTGTCCTCAGTGGCTCAGATGGGTAGCCGGCACGGTAGCTCAGCGTGTTCGGTCAGAGGGCTGCTAGGCCTCTGTAATAAAAAAACTGAGTAAAGGAAACAACGACCAACTCTTACGGGAATCGGCAAAAACCCGCGAGTAACGAGTATAATGGGCAGCGGGACTATGAATATAGCGCGGGACAATAAGTTGGGAATGGGGGTCTCACGGGAGGCGTGCCAGATATAAGTCCCTGCAGTCGCACTCTCCTCTGTGTCCTCAGTGGCTCAGATGGGTAGCCGGCACGGTAGCTCAGCGTGTTCGGTCAGAGGGCTGCTAGGCCTCTGTAATAAAAAAACTGAGTAAAGGAAACAACGACCAACTCTTACGGGAATCGGCAAAAACCCGCGAGTAACGAGTATAATGGGCAGCGGGACTATGAATATAGCGCGGGACAATAAGTTCGGAATGGGGGTCTCACGGGAGGCGTGCCAGATATAAGTCCCTGCAGTCGCACTCTCCTCTGTGTCCTCAGTGGCTCAGATGGGTAGCCGGCACGGTAGCTCAGCGTGTTCGGTCAGAGGGCTGCTAGGCCTCTGTAATAAAAAAACTGAGTAAAGGAAACAACGACCAACTCTTACGGGAATCGGCAAAAACCCGCGAGTAACGAGTATAATGGGCAGCGGGACTATGAATATAGCGCGGGACAATAAGTTCGGAATGGGGGTCTCACGGGAGGCGTGCCAGATATAAGTCCCTGCAGTCGCACTCTCCTCTGTGTCCTCAGTGGCTCAGATGGGTAGCCGGCACGGTAGCTCAGCGTGTTCGGTCAGAGGGCTGCTAGGCCTCTGTAATAAAAAAACTGAGTAAAGGAAACAACGACCAACTCTTACGGGAATCGGCAAAAACCCGCGAGTAACGAGTATAATGGGCAGCGGGACTATGAATATAGCGCGGGACAATAAGTTGGGAATGGGGGTCTCACGGGAGGCGTGCCAGATATAAGTCCCTGCAGTCGCACTCTCCTCTGTGCCCTCAGTGGCTCAGATGGGTAGCCGGCACGGTAGCTCAGCGTGTTCGGTCAGAGGGCTGCTAGGCCTCTGTAATAAAAAAACTGAGTAAAGGAAACAACGACCAACTCTTACGGGAATCGGCAAAAACCCGCGAGTAACGAGTATAATGGGCAGCGGGACTATGAATATAGCGCGGGACAATAAGTTGGGAATGGGGGTCTCACGGGAGGCGTGCCAGATATAAGTCCCTGCAGTCGCACTCTCCTCTGTGTCCTCAGTGGCTCAGATGGGTAGCCGGCACGGTAGCTCAGCGTGTTCGGTCAGAGGGCTGCTAGGCCTCTGTAATAAAAAAACTGAGTAAAGGAAACAACGACCAACTCTTACGGGAATCGGCAAAAACCCGCGAGTAACGAGTATAATGGGCAGCGGGACTATGAATATAGCGCGGGACAATAAGTTGGGAATGGGGGTCTCACGGGAGGCGTGCCAGATATAAGTCCCTGCAGTCGCACTCTCCTCTGTGTCCTCAGTGGCTCAGATGGGTAGCCGGCACGGTAGCTCAGCGTGTTCGGTCAGAGGGTTAGCTACCCTCTGTAATAATAATAATAATAATAACAATAATAATAATAAACTGAGTGAACGGATCAACGATAAACCTGAACGCGTGCCTTCAGACGTCCGTCCCAAACAAATTCAACGAACAATATAGAACAAAATGAGATTTAAAAAAAAAAAAAAAAAAGGATAGAGCATCTGCCATGTAAGCAGGTTATCCCGGGCTCGAGCCCGGGTCGGGGCACACATTTTTAACAGTCCCCTTTGACGTATATCAACTCCTGTATGCAGTTAAGGGTATTAACTTAATTGGATTGTTTTAACTGTAATTTTTGTAGGTGGTCCCAAATAATTTGTATTTTGTTTCTCCCTCTCCAAGCAATTTCTCAGCAGTTCAGCCAGATCTCTAAATACTTGCTTTGTTTTGCCACATACTCTTACAACTGCGGAAAGGCTATGATTACATGAGTAGGACTGTCCTGTTACTTTTGCCCAGTTAAAGCAGTACCATGGTGCATCGCCAGTTGGACAGAGAGCATGACTTTGCCATTTATCTATGGCAGATTTATAAGGAAATATTGTCCACGCGTCTTTCTTCGTATCCTATAGCCTGAAATTAAAAATGCTTCAAATGGCTCTGAGCACTATGGGACTTAACATCTGAGGTCATCAGTCCCCACGAACTTAGAACTACTTAAACCTAAGGACATCACACACATCCATGCCCGGGGCAGGATTCGAACCTGCGACCGTTGCGGTCGCGCGGTTCCAGACTGAAGCGCCTAGAACCGTTCGGCCAGTCCAGCTGGCACCTGCAATTATTTCTCCTATTTGTCCACGATATATTCTTCCTTCGTAGCCTGTAATCTGTTCTTATTTCTCCTAAATGTTTGCCCATGATATCTTTGGAAGGTATACACTTCGTTCTCACCTACACGATAATCTTCAGCGATATTTAAATAAAGTGTAAAACATCAAAACCAGTGTACACAAACACTCTAAACTCCGCAACCATGGAAACAATTAACAAACTGCCGAACGGTTAACACGAGTAGAAAACTGCACTACAATATTGTGCATATAGATTAACGACAACGCTTCTGGATAGAAATGAAACCCCTGAACTGACAGTGGGCGAAAAGGAAAGAGAAGATTCATTAAATGTATTCGCAGTAGCAAATAACGACAACCATCAGCTGTAGAATGGAATGACGACTACGAAAATTTGTGGCGTACCGGGACTCGAACCCTGACTTCTCGAGCGGTCGTCTTATCATTTGGCTATCCGTGCACGACTTAAGGCCCGCCCCAAATTCCCATATCTCGTCAACCACGCGTCTACGACCTGCAATCGTACATCCACTATGTATATACCCTCACTGGTCAAACTTTGTACATGAAAGTAGCAATTGTGAATATTTTTAATATATTTCATAACGGCTGTAGTCGCAGGAATGCCTATTCCTTTGGGCATGCTTGCGTATCCAAATGAAACTTTGCATTGTAATCAGAATAACACAGGCACTACAATATCGTGTTTATTTGCCGATAACTGGCAACCGACTTTCATGTACAACGTGCGGGAATATATGTGATGGATGCACAAGTGCATATCATAGACTCGTGGTTGACCGCATATGGGAGTTTGTGTATAGCTGTGAGTTTTGCGCGGATAGACAAATGCTGCTGGCACGGTAGCTCAGCGTGTTCTGTCAGAGGGTTTGCTGATCTCTGTTATAAATAAAACGGAGTTAATGGCTGGCTGATGAACTTGAACAATCGTCATTGGACGTCTGCCCCGAACAAACAGAACGAAAAGTAAGATCAAAAAAGAAAAAAACAAGAAAGATAAGGCGGCCGCTCGCGATAAGCTGATAATCCGGGTTCGAGTCCAGGCTCGGCACAGATTTTCATTGTCGTCATTCCATTCTACGGCTGGTTGTTGTACTTATTGGCAATTTCGAATACATTTAATGTATTTCATAACGCCCATAGTCGCCCCAATGCATGTCCAAAGGAACTTTGCAACGTAATGAGAATAACACAAGCACTGCAATATTGCAAAGATAAAACGTCAAATCTCAGCTTAACACCAAAAGAGGGCTTGTCAGAGTAGCACTTGATGTTAAACAAAAACCTTATTTTTAAGAAAATCTTCTTGAAAGTGTAGAAACGAGATCCTAAAGTGTCAAAATTCCTAAAATATTTTCCATATTTTGTGCGACGCGACGTATTGAGACCCGTGAAAAGGTAAGTGGATGACTGTGGATGGTCTGTAATCACTAATGTGTAACCAAAGAGAAAGTGGTATCCTAATCCTACAGTTTCCCACACGTTTCATTACAAGCAAAAGTTACTGCGTGTAAATGAGCCAGTTTACGAAATACGGTTCAGCAGCTGTACAGCGTAAATGTATACTGGCTGTGCATTCGTGTAGCAGCTCGAGTTGATGTAAGTGAAAAGCAACGTCTGATCCGCGACGGAAACATCACGGTGCACTCTGTATGAAAGCAATCAGACAGCCAAAAAAATGAATTTATTTATTAGGACGAATTACGTTGATTAAATGAGCCTGTGAGAGACAGAGGGCGTTGGGAAAGGCCAATGAGGGTATTAGGTTGCGGGAGGTCGCAAGGAGCACGTGGGGGTAACGCCACGTTAGTGCCCGAATAAAAGATGAAAAGGCAGCCCGAATTAAAGTAATTCTCGGTCTCACAAATTCCAACTTATTCACGAGCGTCGGCCGCTCACACACACACACACACACACACACACACACACACACACACACACACACACACACACAGAGAGAGAGAGAGAGAGAGAGAGAGAGACACGTCCAACCGTGCCCGCCGCAGCCGCAGACATAAAATAAACGGCATAATTAAATTCAGCGCGCCGCGCCATCTCGGCGACCGAGTCCCCTAGAAAATCCCCGCGAAACAAGCGACTGCCGTGTCGTGGCGCGCTGGAGCGGCCCTCGTAATGAACAGCGGCCGCGACGCCGGCGCAGCGCGCGGTCTCCACGCAACGGCCGGGCCACCTTGCGGCGCCGTTTTTGTCGCTGCTGCGTTCCGCTGCCGTCCGCGGCTATCAGCGGATCCAGCCGGCCAGCGTCCGGCACCCACAGGGCTAACGGGCCATTCCTGAATGTTTCCGGCCGCTTCTTCCTTAGCTAATCGTGTCGTACCAGCACCACCTAAAGAGAAGTCCGTGGCGCACTTGGTGTGACGTCACGCATAGTGGGCCAAGCGTGGCGAGGCGCTGCGCTGACAGAATCGAAGAGCACGCCCAGCAGTCTTTCTCAAACGATTTTACACAGTCTATTCGAACAAAAATAATTATTTCTACGTTACTTGTAGCTTTATATGTCAGCTTTATGGTAAAGTGTCCATCACTTCGTTAATGGCCATGGTTATTGTCGTATTCCACATATATTGTTATTTAACAAATTCAAAATGTTGGAGTGAAAATAGCGGTCGCTATGAGTTTGCGTTTGATGCGTATTAGACCATACGTTGCTGCATGTAAAATGTTCGAATGTTTTCCTTATGTGCCTATCTATATGTCAACTGAAGTTCAGAAAGAAAAGCCTTTGGTAAGTTTCGCTGTCTTAATTTATGGTAACATAAGAGAAAAAAATTCCTATTTTTCATACTAGCAATTTCTCTTTTCAGTAACTGTCGATGACTCTTAAAAATTGCAGAACTCGTTTGAAAAAAATGAGGTATAAACTGTAGTTTCAGCTATATCGCCGCAGATACAGTTCCTTATGTTAACCATATCATAGAGCACTATCATTGTCCAAAATCTTGTTTCGATACCTCAAACAGCTTATAAGATATGAGTCATATTATTAATATTTTGTTCCGGCAATCACGTGATCGTATGTGAACATGCTACATAAATTCCATTTTTTCAAGACTGGAGACAGATACTGATCCCTTCTTATGTTTAAAGAATAAACCAAAATTTCATATACAGAAATCTATGTTCTAATATGTACCAAATGCAAATTCATAGCGATCCTGTTTTGCACTGAAACTTGTTCGAATTTGTTAGTTATATGTTAAATGCCATAACAACTGTGACCATTAACGAAATCATGGACACTTCACCATGAAGCTGATAAATCATCCTACAATTAACGTACAAAATAAGTTCCTTTTTTTTACTAAAGTATTCTAAAAATCGTTTGAGAAAAACTGCTGGGCGTGTACCTCGATTCTGTCAACACAGCATTTTGCCAAGCCAGCCCACTCTACATGACGTCACAGCCTTCTCTTTTTGAGGTGGTGGTCGTACGACATCCATGGCCTAGTGGTCTAGTGACATTCTTAGTACCTACCAAGAAATGGCTCTGAGCACTATGGGACTTAACTTCTGAGGTCATCAGTCCCCTAGAACTTAGAACTACTTAAACCTAACTAACCTAAGGACATCACAAACATCCATGCCCGAGGCAGGATTCGAACCTGCGACCGTAGCGGCCGCGCGGCTCCAGACTGTAGCGCCTAGAACCGCTCGGCCACGCCGGCCGGCTTAGTACCTACCAGTAAAAGGATCGAGCTGCCATGTATGAAACAGATCCATTCACCTGATTACTTTGCAAATGAGTTAATAAATTAAATATGTGACTGTAAGCGTGTAAGTGAGAAAAAGCTTAGTAAAGGTTTGAAATTTTGCTTAAGGCTGATGGAAGTCGCTAAAGGGTCCCACACACGAGTGACGCGTAGGAACAATCCATCGCATGCGATGTCACCTGCAATCGGTCGCTCACCTCGACACCTCCCACAAGTGCGATTTGCCAAGCAATTTCAATCAGTAGTATGAGTGACACTATGTCGTGAAGCACTATTGAGGAAAATGGAGTGCTATGTTTAGCAGCAGTTGAAGTTGATTTCTGTATCCCCAGGAATACTTGCAAAACCCAAACTACAAAGAAACGAGAATTACATACAAAAACCGTTTTGCATCCCGCCGGTTCCCTGAACTCCTGAAGACAGACGTTGACTGTGGATATTGTATCACACACACACTCCCTTTGACTGTTCAGAGACGTCGCTAAACCCGCCAAAAGATGTAAATAACCATGCATGAGCAGAGCCTGTTAGACGGAGGGAGTCTGCCAGCCAATCTGTTCCAGTCATTCCACCAGGAAGGAGGTACACTGCTCGTGTTGTCTGTAATTCGACCAAGCCTAGACGGTCAATACCGCGGTTCGATGTGCCAGAAAGGGCTCACAGCAAGGGAAATGTCCACGCGTCTAGGAATAAACCAAAGCGATGTTGTTCGGACATGGAGGAGATACAGAGAGACAGGAACTGTCGATGACATCCCTCGCTCAGGCCGCCCAAGGGCTACTACTGCAGTGGATGACCGTTACCTACAGGTTATGGTTCCGAGGAACACTGACGGCAACGCCACCATGTTTAATAGTCTAATGCTTTTCGTACAGCCACAGGACGTCGTGTTATGACTCAAAATGTGCGTGTCCGCAGCTCGTGGTCGTGCGGTAGCGTTCTCGCTTCCCACGTCCGGGTTCCCGGGCTCGATTCCCGGCGGGGTCAGGGATTTTCTCTGTCTCGTGATGACTGGGTGTTCTGTGATGTTCCTAGGTTAGTTAGGTTTAAGTAGTTCTAAGTTCTAGGGGACTGATGACCATAGATGTTCAGTCCCATAGTGCTCAGAGCCATGGATCAGCCATAGATCAAACTGTGCACAACAGGCTGCATGATGCGCAACGTCAATCCCGATATCCATGGCGAAGTCATTCCTTGCAACCACGACACCATGCAGCGCAGCATAGATGTGCCCAACAACATCCCGAATGAACCGTCAGGATTGGCATCAAGTTCTCTTCACCGACGAGTTTCGCATATGCCTTCAACCAGACCCTTCGTCGGAGACGTGTTTGGAGGCTATCCGGTCAGGCTGAACGCCTTAGACACGCTTCCCAGCGAGTACAGCTAGGTGGAGGCTCCCTGCTCTTCTGGGGTGGCATTATGTGGGGCCGACGTACGCCGCTGGTTCAAATGACTCTAAGCACTATGGGACTTAACATCTGAGGTCAGCAGTCCCCTAGAACATAGAACTACTAAAACCTAACTAACTTAAGGACATCACACACATCCATGCCCGAGGCAGGATTCGAACCTAAGGCCGTAGCAGCAGCGCGTTCTGGACTGAAGCGCCTAGACCCGCTCGGCCACAGCGGCCGGCATAGATTAATGAAATGAAAATGTTTGCGTATATAATCTCATACATTTGTGCAATTTGTCGCTTGCATAAAGTAGCACACGCCTAGGGACAATGCGTAGGGTATGTGTTATGAAAAGGATGCCTTTGTACTGTAGGCAGGTTACTGTGGTAACCGTAAAAGGTGGCTTGGGTTTTGGCGTGTTACCTGTGGAGCTGTCGGGTACGAGAAGAGACAGTCGGTAAGCAACATTGAAAGAGGCAACACCTGGACGGAGCAGGCGATCTCTTGCCTGGAAATTGTTGCACAATTGAAATATTACGGCTTTGGTACAAGTTGTTGGGCTAGGTAATGGACGTTAAACGAAGACCTAAGTAGCCCATACGTCAAGAAGCTTGTACGGCGTACCACGGGCAGCGTAGCCGCCGTTATTATTCGCCATAACCAAGGTGTGCAGGCAACAGGTTACGACCAGTATAATTACAATTGTAGAAGCGATAACCATAATTTCAAAATTAACTTTTTTTGAATCTGGTTCTCTCTGTTATTTATTCCCAAACATTCACCTATCTAGGTTCCTTGCCCGGTGTTTGATTATTCGGAGTAAACCTGTTAGAAAAACGTTTGAACTGCCTTATTCAGTATCTGCTAGTACTAATTGTCATCCTTCAATAAATGTCTGAAAATAATTGTTGCGAAGTAACTTTCAAAGTGAAGGTTAGTAAACACGTTTTGAGTTGATATTTTCAGGCAAATTTGACGATTTTAATATTCTTACTCTATTTGTGGGAATTAAAATGAAAGTGAATAAATCAGTTTTGAGCAAAATGTAGATAAAATTCTTTCAATTATGAATGAATTCAGTAAAGTACAAAGAGTTATGAAAAGAAAATTGCTTATGTGGCTCAGTAACTCTGACGCAGGTTGGCATATAAATACTGAATGACAACACAGAGTAACCACACCGTTCCTAGAAATGGTTCAAATGGCTCTGAGCACTATGGGACTTAACTTCTGAGGTCATCAGTCCCCTAGAACTTAGAACTACTTAAACCTAACTAACCTAAGGACATCACACACATCCATGCCTGAGGCAGGATTCGAACCGACGACCGTAGCAGTCTTGCAGTTCCGGACTGAAGCCCCTAGAATCGCTCGGCCACAGCGGCCGGCACACCCTTCCTACCTTCGGCTTTTGATAGATCGTTTGATTAGAGAAAGATATAAACAAATTGCCTCAGTAAATTTAAATGTGTGTATTATGCTATTAGATTATCTAAGCATTTAATTTGTTGGCTATACAAAATGCACACATAGAAGTCTTCAGTGGTCAAATTTTTTAGCACATAGTAATGATTAAAAATTCGTGGCCTTTCTAGAACATAACTATATATGTCTGTGAGTGTAGTAGCTACAATATTCTGGCGTCTTTCTGAGAACTACATCCTCAAAGTTATATTTATTGCGAAATTATGCAAGGGAACAGTAGGAAAGTAGATCAAATTTACTTCTTCTGCTTTCCTGAAACTTAACCGTATCTTGGTCTAGATAAGCTGGCGACCGTAAATCCATTAGACATACCTCTTAATAAATTTGGTACAGAAAAGTTCTACACTCAGTATTATCACATTTTCACTGTTTTTCTTTCTAAGAGCTACAAAGGTCTTGGGAAAAGAAACTAATAGTCTGATTTCCATATCCATTACTTACACATCTCGGTCAAATACTGTCAAAGGATGCACAATTCCCCGTATAATAGTGTTATACGTGACTTTTCCGTTATCAGGACCATTTGTTGTGTTGAAGTATAGTGTTGTACGTGGCTCGGCATGACAGGACATTCGGCAGCTTCTTACACAGTAAAAATCATTTCACAGGCGTAGCATTATTGGAATAATATTAATGTAATACCAGCCGGTAGTGTTAGGCGTGGCTTTTCAATTAGAAGAGTTATTTGTTCTATTGATGTATAGTGTTATTAGGCTTCTACTTCACTTCTCAAAGAAGTTAGTGTTTCCTGAATAACTATAAATTCTAAAGTAAAGCGAAACAAAACAAAACTGCACAACTACGCTTGATAAATAGTGAAACGAATCGCAGCCATATTGCCGCACGCCGCTGTTAACCAGCCAGGCAGCCATGTTGCGTGCACAAATCACATGCGATCCATCTGGCTGCCTGGGATCTCCATATGATCAACGATCAGCGACTGATAGTTGCGATTTACCCACAAACACACAATCTACAAATTTATCGGTCGTCCATGTGACGAGGGGCAGCAGCCTTTTCAATAGTTGCAGGGGCAACAGTCTGGATGATTGACTGATCTGGCCTTGTAACATTAACCAAAACGGCCTTGCTGCGCTGGTACTGCGAACGGCTGAAAGCAAGGGGAAACTACAGCCGTAAATTTTCCCGAGGACATGCAGCTTTACTGTATGATTAAATGATGATGGCGTTCTCTTGGGTAAAATATTCCGGAGGTAAAATAGTCCCCCATTCGGATCTCCGGGCGGGGACTACTCAAGAGGACATCGTTATCAGGAGAAAGAAAACTGGCGTTCTACGGATCGGAGCGTGGAATGTCAGATCCCTTAATCGGGCAGGTAGGTTAGAAAATTTAAAAAGGGAAATGGATAGGTTAAAGTTAGATACAGTGGGAATTAGTGAAGTTCGATGGCAGGAGGAACAAGACTTTTGGTCAGGTGATTACAGGGTTATAAATACAAAATCAAATAGGGGTAATGCAGGAGTAGGTTTAATAATGAATCAAAAATAGGAGTGCGGGTTAGCTACTACAAACAGCATAGTGAACGCATTATTGTGGCCAAGATAGACGCAAAGCCCATGCCTACTACAGTAGTACAAGTTTATATTCCAACTAGCTCTGCAGATGATGAAGAAATTGATGAAATGTATGACGAGATAAAAGAAATTATTCAGGTAGTGAAGGGAGACGAAAATTTAATAGTCATGGGTGACTGGAATTCGTCAGTAGGAACAGGGAGAGAAGGAAACATAGTAGGTGAATATGGATTGGGGGGAAGAAATGAAAGAGGAAGCCGCCTTGTAGAATTTTGCACAGAGCGTAACTTAATCATAGCTAACACTTGGTTCAAGAATCATAAAAGAAGGTTGTATACCTGAAAGAATCCTGGAGATACTAAAAGGTATCATACAGATTATATAATGGTAAGACAGAGATTTAGGAACCAGGTTTTAAATTTTAAGACATTTCCAGGGGCAGATGTGGATTCTGACCACAATCTATTGGTTATGAACTGCAGATTGAAACTGAAGAAACTGCAAAAAGGTGGGATTTTAAGGAGATGGGTCCTGGATAAACTGAAAGAACCAGAGGTTGTAGAGAGTTTCAGGGAGAGCATAAGGGAGCAGTGGACCGGAATGGGGGAAAGAAATACAGTAGAAGAAGAATGGATAGCTCTGAGGGATGAAGTAGTCAAGGCAGCAGAGGATCAAGTAGGTAAAAAAACGAGGGCTAATAGAAATCCTTGGGTAACAGAAGAAATATTGAATTTAATTGATGAAAGGAGAAAATATAAAAATGCAGTAAATGAAGCAGGCAAAAATGAATACAAACGTCTCAAAAATGAGATCGACAGGAAGTGCAAAATGGCTAAGCAGGGATGGCTAGAGGACAAATGTAAGGATGTAGAGGCTTGCCTCACCAGGGGTAAGACAGATACTGCCTACAGGAAAATTAAAGAGACTTTTGGAGAGAAGAGAACCACTTGTAAGAATATCAAGAGCTCAGATGGCAACCCAGTTCTAAGCAAAGAAGGGAAGGCAGAAAGGTGGAAGGAGTATATAGAGGGTTTATACAAGGGCGATGTACTTGAGGACAATATTATGGAAATGGAAGAGGATGTAGATGAAGATGAAATGGGAGATAAGATACTGCGTGAAGAGTTTGACAGAGCACTGAAAGACCTGAGTCGAAACATGGCCCCGGGAGTAGACAACATTCCATTAGAACTACTGATGGCCTTGGGAGAACCAGTCATGACAAAACTCTACCATCTGGTGAGCAAGATGTATGAGACAGGCGAAATACCCACAGACTTCAAGAAGAATATAATAATTCCAATCCCAAAGAAAGCAGGTGTTGACAGATGTGAAAATTACCGAACTATCAGTTTAATAAGTCACAGCTGCAAAATACTAACGCGAATTCTTTACAGACGAATGGCAAAACTGGTAGAAGCGGACCTCGAGGAAGATCAGTTTGGATTCCGTAGAAATGTTGGAACACGTGAGGCAATACTAACCTTACGATTTATCTTAGAAGAAAGATTAAGAAAAGGCAAACTTACGTTTCTAGCATTTGTAGACTTAGAGAAAGCTTTTGACAACGTTAACTGGAATACTCTCTTTCAAATTCTGAAGGTGGCAGGGGTAAAATACAGGGAGCGAAAGGCTATTTACAATTTGTACAGAAACCAGATGGCAGTTATAAGAGTCGAGGGGCATTAAAGGGAAGCAGTGGTTGGGAAACGAGTGAGACAGGGTTGTAGCCTATCCCCGATGTTATTCAATCTATATATTGAGCAAGCAGTAAAGTAAACAAAAGAAAAATTCGGAGTAGGTATTAAAATTCATGGAGAAGAAGTAAAAACTTTGCGGTTCGCCGATGACATTGTAGTTCTGTCAGAGACAGCAAAGGACTTGGAAGAGCAGTTGAATGGAATGGACAGTGTCTTGAAAGGAGGATATAAGATGAACATCAACAAAAGCAAAACGAGGCTAATGGAATGTAGTCAAATTAAATCGGGTGATGCTGAGGGGATTAGATTAGGAAATGAGAGATTTAAAGTAGTAAAGGAGTTTTGCTGTTTAGGGAGTAAAATAACTGATGATGGTTGAAGTAGAGAGGATATAAAATGTAGACTGGCAATGGCAAGGAAATCGTTTCTGAAGAAGAGAAATTTGTTAACATCGAGTATAGATTTAAGTGTCAGGAAGTCGTTTCTGAAAGTATTTGTATGGAGTGTAGCCATGTATGGAAGTGAAACATGGACGATAACCAGTTTGGACAAGAAGAGAATAGAAGCTTTCGAAATGTGGTGCTACAGAAGAATGCTGAAGATAAGGTGGGCAGATCACGTAACTAATGAGGAGGTATTGAATAGGATTGGAGAGAAGAGAAGCTTGTGGCACAACTTGACTAGAAGAAGGGATCGGTTGGTAGGACATATTTTGAGGCATCAAGGGATCACCAATTTAGCATTGGAGGGCAGCGTGGAGGGTAAAAATCGCAGAGGGAGACCAAGAGATGAATACACTAAGCAGATTCAGAAGGATGTAGGTTGCAGTAGGTACTGGGAGATGAAGAAGCTTGCGCACGATAGAGTAGCATGGAGAGCTGCATCAAACCAGTCTCGTGACTGAGGACCACAACAACAACAACATGTGACGAATCACTGTAATCCATCGCCCTTGGGTGGGGCCCTTAAGTGCTTTTATTAAGAAACACTGGATGAAAATAGTATGCGTAACTTTACAAAATGTCCGTGCAGGTTTGTTTTGGTAATGTGGAATACCACTCTTTTCTTCTATCTGCCAGGTAATACACTATGTGACAGAACCACCCTTCAGCTACACCACTGTAAAACTTTGCGCTAATGAGATCTGAATCTACTTACTCAATATTATAGTCCTAATTGTGAGACTGAAGTGGATGTAATTTAATAGATCTTCAACTACAGTAAGCACTTACAACATGAATTAATTTAAGAAGGGTTGTAGGGTCTTATTTCTACTGAAATTAAAGATGTCCAGTGTGATTATTACACAGTCGAAAAACGCAACGGTGAAATTCGATGAGCAAATACAGATATCTCTAATTACAAGGGGTACAGAAAGATCTGTGGTGGAGTTCACAGAATCAGGAATAGATAAAGTCCCTACCACAGTTCCCACGTAGAATGTGAATAATGCTGCCTGACTACAGCTCACTGGACTGACAGAGTTTGTGAACTGCTAACAATGCGCTAATGCACTGCATATTTGCGTAGTTATGAGTGCCGCTGTTTGCAGAGGCAAACACCGTACTCAGTGAACAGTTCACTTCCAATATTCGTATTAAGCCGCAGCAGAGCAATGTTTACCATGCACCAAGGCGATGAACTGCAAAAAAATGGTTCAAATGGCTCTGAGCACTATGGGACTCAACTGCTGAGGTCATTAGTCCCCTAGAACTTAGAACTAGTTAAACCTAACTAACCTAAGGACATCACAAACATCCATGCCCGAGGCAGGATTCGAACCTGCGACCGTAGCGGTCTTGCGGTTCCAGACTACAGCGCCTTTAACCGCACGGCCACTTCGGCCGGCTTGAACTGCATGCCACAGCACTGACCGGAGCAAAGTTCCTGAGCCCCCACAGCTCGATACAGGACCCGTAACTGCATCCGTAAGTCAGACACGAAATGCCACAAGAACGGAGGCTCTCCGTCAGAACATACACTCAGAATAGCCTCGCGGTAACAAACCGTAATTCCATCGGAGTGGCCTCGCATCTAACACTGAATGTGTGATGGGACCTGGCGGCTACCACACGACGCTTACGAGCCCATCTAATTACTAGGCTCACACCCACGATCTGATCATGACTCTCCCCCCTTCCCAGCTACCCTCTCTTCTGCTCTCACATCTCCGAAACCATACACTCCTCAACGAGCTCATTCAAAAAGAACGATCCGCCAACTGCGGGGTATGTGCTGTGTTATTCCGCAAATAGCACAGGAATGGTAAGAGTGGGAGGGGAGTGGTAAGGTGCCAACCCACTTTACAGACATACCTTAACAATAGATTTATTGTTAATCTCTTCAAAACTTGAGACGCTTGAATGCACATGATCGGTTCAGAAAACTTAAAACAATCTCTGACAGCCAACATCAAAGAACATTATAAACTTTACAGCTCTGATCGCTGGCATTAAAGTAATACTGATAATAAGCAATAAGTACAAACAATTCCAAGAAATTTCAAGTATGACCTTTTCTCCTTAAAACAAATACAGTTCATAATTTCACAAATCCTGCTGTCTCGAGAAATCACTCAGGCCAATCAACTAAACAACAGATATAATGAAACTTCCTGGCAGGTCAAAACTGTGTGCCAGACCGAGACTCGAACTCGGGGAAGTTTCACATCATCGCACACTCCGCTGCAGGGTCAAAATTTAATTCTGGAGGTATCCCAGAGGGTGCTAGTTCTGCAAGTTTCGCAGAGAGCTTCTGTGAAGTTTGGAAGGTACGAGACGAGGTACTTGCGGAATTAAAGTTTTGAGGAAGGGTCGTGAGTCGTGCTTGGGTAGCTCAGCGGTAGAGCACTTGCCCGCAAAAGGCGAAGGTCCCATTTGAGTCTCGGTCTGGCACACAGTTTTAATATCTCGGAAAGTTTTATATCAAAGCACACTCCGTTGCAGAGTGACAATTTCATTGTGCGAACAGATACAATCCTTGGAAATTCTTGACAACCAAGGGATAAACAACAACATTTAACTTGCGGGTAGGGGGGGGGGGGGAGGGGACTGTTTATGCCGCGCAATATTGATATTAGTTTTACAAATGGCAGGTCCTTCAGTCCACTTGCTGGCCTTGTTCTTTACAATAGTTCACGTCTTGGACCTTCTGGTTAGAATAACTTACGATACCTGCAACATAAACCTGTTAGCACCAGGCATTGACGAAGTAACAGCGCTTACTTAAGATTTTTCGTAATGGGAATAAGCATACGATTAAGGGGAGACGCTCCTGAACTGGCTGCATTTTTAGCATTATCTCCACCCTCATAGTGCAATTGATCTGTAAATGGGAGAGAGCTCAAAATTCTTACACTGAATTAGGGTCTTTAGTCAAACCATTTCCCAAAAATTCATTTACATATCCATAACATTTTGGTACAGACAACAATATTTATAATAGTATAAGAAACGGAACTCTATTTCGCTGCAGTACCATATTCTTTGGAACCACTGACTGCACAGCTTGGAAAAAGAGTCAGAGTACCGACAACATTCACATAAGTGTTTTATACCTCCAATTTCCTTCCCTGCTGCTGATCTACGAAAGAGACAAGTAATTTATTTTACAGCTACAAAAATATTTAAAAATTTAGCTCAAATATCACCGATGTCATCATCATGTTATAAATTTTTCAGGAAATAGTAGAAAGGGAGGTAGAGGATGTCATTCCAAATATTTATACAAATTTTTGTGAGTTTACTTTCTGTCATTTAGGAGAAAAGTGTACCTAAATGATGAAAATTCAAGTTTTCGGTAAATCGCAAAAGAAAATTAGGAGATTTATTAACTTACCACTAGGCTCGTTTAGAACATTCCAGCTGCATACTGCAGTTTTTCTCCTGTTTCCTTACGCTCCATACTCTGTCTCTTCATTCTTTTCTTTATCCTTGACTCCTTGGTTGCAGCTTGTGCAGCTGTCTCTACTTCGGTTACCCGCCACTTATCAGTAGCAGTTGGAGCTGAAGCCACATCCCTTCGCCTCTTGATGTTAAATTTCTTCATAACATGGATCTTCGAAATTGCATCGTCGTTGAAATTATTGCATCCATTACACCAATCTTCAGCACTGTCAGCCCAACAAATACAGTTTTGGTTATTCTCTCCCATATACAGCTATTGAAGCTTTCATTTGCGTTCTGAAAGAGAGACCATGCACACATTTCCTAGGCAGACTTTTATTTGCCAGATCCCCATGTATAGGCCTAATTGCCTCCATTACAGTAAGTGGTAAGGAATACTTGTGGGTATATTGTATGCCTGTAGCATGCGGACTTTCAAAGAAAATTATGAAATGAGGTGTAGCCCTCAACTGCCTACCCTCCGACTCAGCGTTGCAATATTAAAAGTTTTGGCTTGTTTCGTTGCCTAGGGGCTGGGATACATAGTTGCCGCATCACAGGCCACATACTGCTGAGTGTACAGTATACAATAAGAATACACACATGAATCGAATGGTCGAAGGTTTCTATCACTTGGCAATTGCGAATTATGAAAGTAACATATAAATTTATAAATGAAAAATTGCAATTAAATAGAATCCACAGGTGCTATCTTAACGACTTTAAATGATGAGTACGATAGTAGAAGTACTTTTGAGAATGCGGTATATTTCTGCAAGACACTGTAATGTTGTTGCTTTAATTTTCTATGTAAGCAGTGGTGATAGCTAATAAAAGCGGGTTAAAAGCTGTGAGCTGTCTGGGGAAGTTAACCTTGCATTACTGACCAACTGTTTCACCAGGCATCCAGTCTAGCTTACCGAATTACCAACCAGACTAACATTAATTATAATCATTTAATAGTCATACGACAACCGGTGATATATATATAAAAAAATAGAATTTAAATAAAAAGAAATAAATCAGTTTGTATTTGGAAATTTATTTTACCATTGATCATTGAAATTTCAGCATATTAAACGTGAGTCATATCTAAGCTGGTGCCTTATTTACGACTGTGAAAATGTGAGTTTGTAATCTTACGGAACACATCAAATAGGGAGCCAAGATTGGGAGACTACATACAACACTGTATTCATAAAATAACACACAAAGAACGTTGAAACATATGCAAGAGAAAATTAACCACAACCAACCGATACAATTTTCACCCAAAGAAGTTACGTTCGTAGCACAATCCTGTCCGTCATGTTATTACCACACACTGGTATACTACATTCATACTAACTCTGTGTGAAATCTTCCCTAAAAGAATAGCTGAGGGCTACTTTGATGAATACACCACATGCTTCATGTGGTCAACTTGGTTTACACAAAGAGTGTAACTCCACAATAATTTTGATAATTAAAATAAATTAGATCGAAAAGCAATTTACAAAAGAAAAACCTCGAACTGGTTACTATCGTCTTATTATTAACCTGATGGGTCAAACAATTGTATAAGCACGTGGTACTGGTCTCACAAAGTACGCCCCACGTGGGTTGAACATAATGAAAAGTTGCTATATTGAAAAAGATTGTCAAGACGAGACGTTATAATCACACGATCATTCGCATTTAAGATTGATGATCTTAGTTAGAGTTACTGATCAACACGTGGTTCCACTTTACTCACAAAGTAGTGACAAAGCAACTACCGGAAGATATTCTGAACTACTTCACACGCGAATTACACTGCGTTGCAATTTAAGATAACATTAGATATTTTAGAGCTAAACCTGAAATAAAGGTGATTAAATTTTCAGTTAGGCTGAACTTAAGAAATCGGAGATCTTACCACTTCAGACGTTCGCCGCGGGCAGACTGACCTGGTCCCTTCCTGAGGGGTGGCTCACAAATACAAACGGATGTGGCCAGAGGGGCAGCTTCCTATACCAACATGACAAGGAACGGGCAGGACCATACTAAGGATAGAAACCTCTGTGCTTTTAGAAAGCGTAGCTACCTGTTCCGACGTTGGTCCTACTGTTCTCTAGCAGACAGGATTGTCTGCTACCCTGAGGCATGCAACTAGAAATACATTTGCTCATTCATCCTCTCACACAGAAGGGAAGGGGGTTGACAGTATCTTATCATATACAGTATATAAAAGAAAGCGGATGTAGGTTCCGTATGAGACTGTGTGACATGAATTACATATAAACTGTGTTTTAAAGTGTAGTAGTGTGACAGATCGTTCTTGTTTATGTGTGAAAGTAACACGTTCCACTACTCAGTCTCCTCCCAGATAGTCAGAAACGCCACAGTAAATTTAGAAGAGGAATTTATGCCGTAAATGACAACAGGTTTAAGAAATTAACATGAAAGGAATCCAACAGAGACCTTTCAACTCTTATTGGCGTCGATGGTCCAGCAATTAAATAAAATATAAGTTGAATAACAGGGAAACAATAGATTCCTACTGCACGTAATTAGTTATGAATAACAACATAGCACGCGAGATATTCACTTCTAAACATACACTACGTCTTCACTGCACAAGCCAAGGAAATCGCACAAGAGCACAGGTCGGCACTACGAAATATTTCTATCCTCCGCGACCACGCGCAATCTGCTCCAGTGTCCAAGTCTTTCCGCCGACTGTGCGTCCGTCGCGCTGTACTGTCCACGTCCAACACTCACTCCCGTGTCCAATGCCGTTCTGTCCAGACCTGCCACCCTGCTCCGAGCTACCTCATGTCCTCTCCCCATTAACGAGCGCTGTGACTGGCTAGAGCGCTCGATCCATGTCTTCAAACCAACGCACCCACACACATATTTCAGCACATACGAAATACTCCATTTACATTTAGATACTTGAAATTAAATGTATTCCTACGGCTGGACCATAAACACGCTCTAACTCATATTATTTAATTCATAAATAAATTAAATAAACATATTTCAAAGGAATAGAACTAAAGGTTGGCCACTAGCCTAATGTCTCTGTGCTTTCTAAAACACAGTAAATATTTAACCAATTTCTTCATAAATAGTACATATCGAATGTAAACCAAGACACAATCGAATAAATATATTTATAAACATGGTGCTACCGTTTTTTCGTGTAACTGTGGAGTACTTATGGCCTGACGTGATCGATAGTAATCGGCCACTTTGACCTCCAATAACTCGTGTACTATTTAAGTTACATGCGTGTCATTCATACCAATTTAGGTTCATACTAATAGCTTTCTGTAGACACCTAGATCGTCGAAATCGGATGAACCATTTAGATTTTGGAAATTCTTTGCCAGGCGTTACTTGTATAATTCACCGTCAGATACTAAACTTTAAACTAATAAAGATATTGAAAATCTGATTACACCATCAGAATCGTCGTGCAAATAATAGTAACGTACATGTTTCTTTTTGAGGTACCATGATTCATCTGGCTACAATTAATTTCTATGCCAGCTGTGAAATGTCTGCCATTAAGGTTTCACAAAGTCAGCCATCTTTGGCCCTCCCGGCGCACACCGTCACCAAGGAATTCCAAGCCACGTGCTTCGGCCGTTGTGAGGCATCACGCGGATGCTAACAAGCTCGGCCCTGCTGCGTGGCCCGTGCAGGCACTCCTACTTGGAATATTTTCAGGGCGCCACAATTCGCCCGTTACCTCACAAGCATTGCTCACCCAGTACTTACACCACGAATCTTCCCCTTTTGAGCACAAACCATGCTGTGGGGTTTCATCGGTTGACACTCTGTGAAACCATGTTGCCCAAACACCTCGTTTCAGGTTCTCCAATTCTCATAATTTCTCTTTATTGTTAGATCATAATATTAAGTCAAGGAACCAATTTCACTTTCTGTAAGAGGACCTGGACCACCTATATGTTTTCCGTCTGACAGTTTTTTTCCACTGAATTCTTTACATAATTTTCTCAGACGAATTGCCATTCTTTTTTGTACATGTCCAACACATTCAAGCTTTTCTATCAGCATGTCCCTATATGGTCTATCATTAAAAAGAGTAGTGTGTCCTTTACAGTCTCGATCCCCAAGGTTGGCTACATACCTCAGATCAGGACTGACCTCTGATCCTCTAAAATGTTATACCTCCTTACGTTTCCATGTTTCCACTTGGGCCATAAGAGTTCTTTACACAAACATGGGTGCCAATAAATTTACTTGACCAACCCTGGCAGTGCTTTTTAGACATTCATAATCTAGTATCTTACCAGTATCAATAAATGTGGCAGTCACAACCCCGTTCAGAGAAGTATGACCTTTCTTCTTCCAAGATCCATCAAATGCTGTTACAATGTCTGTATTCTCAGACAAGGCTATTGCTTCTTCCGCTGCTCTTTTCATTGAATTTTCACTTACACCACCTAATGCATTGTGTATTAATTTATTGTATCTGTCAAACCTCAGTGGAGGTGAAGGCAAGTCCATCACTGCACAAAAAGTCTGGGCAGCTCTCCTTCCCCTTCCAATACATCGCATTGCATAAGCAAGCAGAATATTTACACTGTAATGTCAACTGTCAGTTACTGGCGATGTCATAGTATCACTGTGCAGCTTACACAAGTTACAGGCAATCACTAACGGACTTGAAAGGGCCTTCCTTGCTGAAATGTCTTCAGAAATGTCAATACTATCTTCACAACTGCAGTACTTACATTTCACAGCACTCTTCAGAGGTCTTGAGAGCATATTTAGGTTCACAATAAGATTTCCGTCGTTATTGCTGCTCGCAATACTACTAGGCTTGTTCTGATTACATTCAGAAATCGAAAATTTACGCCTAGAACCACTGCCTGAAGACACATTTTCTGCGGGTGACTTTTGAAGCAACTGATGTGTATTATTCGGTTGTGTCTGGAACTGGTTGCCGCGAAACATTCGTTTGGGGCTAAATTTCCTTACTCTCGGCATTTGTATCACAGGAAACACACACACAGAAACAAAACAACACACAATAACTACAAAACAACACGTGCATGAAATTCCGAAACCGTATATTTCAGATCTTTGTTTACATTCGAACCATAGACTTCTAGACATGCCTTTACTTTGGTTCCAGGAGTCAGTGCCTTCTAGAATACACCTGTGTTAACGATCCATAACTAACGACGCAAAAAACAGAAGATCAAAATAATGCATCACATATTCTGACGCGCTTCAGACTGGCAGATGGGCGTGGGCCCTGTGCAACATTACGTTCAACCTCGATTTTAGAATGAACGGAAAATGGTAATGCCCATAAACTATACATTTTTGAAATGAGGATGAAATTCTCTTTTCTATAGACCAAGAAAATGTTTTTCTGATTTTGGTAATTTCCACGAGCATGTCCCTTTAAACCAAGGACGACCATCGATAACAAGAGGCCGCGAAGCCAGTGTACACGTCTCAAGCACAAGCCCAAATGTACCCAAACTCAGTCATTATCATTCTCCGTATTGCCAGTTGCTGTTTTGCTGTATACACCAGTGGCAGCCGCCACACCCAACAGCAGCCTTAGTTACCCAAGAGGAAGACACGCTTTGACGGCCGCTGGTGGCCGAGCAGTTCTAGGCGCTTCAGTCTGTTAGTTAGGTTTAAGTAGTTCTAAGTTCTAGGAGACTGATGATGTGAGATGTTAAGTCCCATAGTGCTCAGAGCCATTTTTGAAGACACGCTTCACCTCAAAATACTGCATATAAAAGTACATTATAGGAGACACAGTAGCAATGACGTGGACATCTTTTTCCACCAATCGTCTCTACATTGCATCTCCGAGTAGGAGCCTTCCATTACATGCTCTGAAGTCACAGTCAGCTCCCCAGTCAAGAGACAGATTTAGCATTCACAGGGGAAGACTGGCATGGGAGCCAAGACGTCATTCGTTTTTTTTTTTTAAAAAAAAAAAAAAGAAAAAAGAACCTACTCAGCTCTAGGAATGTAAGTGCAGTGGACGTCATGCCACGTCGACCCAGTACGGCGACCGTAACGACATATTTTCCTACACAAGCCGATACGGCGTTTTCAGGAAGATTAATGGAAAAAAATATCGTTAGGGCTACCTGGGGAAACAGAGACGCACTCTCTCTTCTGCAGGGATAAATTACGAGCTCCCGGTGCCGACGCGATCTGGTAAAGGAGCCATAAACTCAGGCGGTGGCTTTTGCACAGAAATGCTTTCTGACCCAATTAATGCGTGTCCCTGAGGGACACAGGCAAACTTCCTGCTGGTGTAGGTCCATCCATCGCCGTTTCTCAAAAGTGGTGGCCACGACTCGTTGGCCATCGGAGCAGTGTACCCGAGCTCAGTCATTCTCTTTCTCCGTATTGTCAGTGGCTGTTCTGCTGTCTACGCCAGTGGCAGCCGCCGACTGCATGCAGAAGTACATTAAAGGAGGCACCGTGGCTAATCGCTCTCAGTCCTATATATCATTTTGCTGAATTGGTCATTATGCCTCTTTAATGCAACACGATTGGTCTGTCTACATACGTTGCACAGTTGTGCATATTTAGATGAAAGAGAGATGAGCCCAAAGGGATAGCCACCTTTCAACTTGCGGTCAGTTTTAAGCAAAAACTAGTTCCTCATGCAACTCCGTTTTTATGACATCATATCTCTCGTAGTGTTTCATACAATGAAGTACAGCAGGTGGACAACAATATGGAAACAACACAGATACAACACATCATACAGCCTAAAATCGTGTAGGAAAACCGTTGGAGCTTAGAAGCGCCTCCAGTTGTCTCAGAATGGACAAATACAGACCCATTATAGTTTACAAGGGAATCTTACACCATTGTTCCTGCAAAATAATGGCAAGCTCAGGTAGCGATTTTGGAGGTGTACAGCGATCACGCGCTCTTCTCTCCAAAGTAGAGCACAATGCTTCAGTAATGCTGATATCTGCTGGTAGTGTTGGCCATGGCAGATGCGAAAATCCTAGCACTCACAAAACCAGTCCTGGGAGATGTGGGCTGTGTGAAAGGAGCCATGACGTTTTGGGACGCAGAATCACTGTTGCGGAACAAACATTGCACCAAGGGATGCATCTGATCAGCCAAATTGGCCACATCGTCTTTGGCAGGGGAACCGTTGGGCCCTTGGAATACCAAAACATGGCTGCCAAAATCATCTCTGTACCCCCGACATGTTTCGCTCTTCGGACGTAAAATCGGCCACAAAATGTAAACAGTGTAAAATTTATCAGGCCAAATGACATTATTCCATAGGCCACGTTTTGGGGGTTCAGCACCACATTTTCGTGTTACTGGCATTTGTATCACTTATGTGTGGATTTGGAATTCCAATTCGCCCTGCAGTTCCTAGCTCCTTTCGTTTCTCCCTTTTTTTTTCTTTTGTATGACAGGGTTTGCGAGTGTTTCTCGTCAGAATCGGCTTGAACAATCATCCCTGACGCTTACTCAACGCACACTGTCGTGTGGATTGTGACTTAGCAGGTGATGTTTTTCCGCTTTTTCTGTATGTGGTTACGGTGCCTCTTGAAACACCAGACACTTTGTTACGGAAGGCCCCGCCGTAATAACACCAACAATTTTCCCACGTTGAAATTCGCTTGGCTCTTACATAATGCAACCACAACTACGCAGAACACTGTTCTGACCACGAATCACACCTGCAAAGTATTGAGGACTTTGCACTGGTGTCGTTCGTAGTCAAATACAACAGCACAACCTCCTGCCTTGGCTGGAGTCTGCTTTATGCCCTGGCACGAGTTTCTCGCGGTGTTTCTATATTTTTGTCCAAGGTCCATAATTTTTCAGGTACATTCAGTGACATATGTAGATATTGTCTACAAATTGTATCGCGAATTTAAACGTCATGCCTAATGAAGTTTTTTCTGTGAGACGTTTTACAGAAAAGCTGTTTTTCGCGCATCTAAATGTTTATTACGTCGTTCAAATGGTTCAAGTGGCTCTGAGCACTATGGAACTTAACTTCTGAGGTAACCAGTCCCCTAGAACTTAGAACTACTTAAACCTAACTAACCTAAGGACATCACACACACCCATGCCCGAGGCAGGATTCGAACCTGCGACCGTAGCGGTCGTGCGGCTCCTCTATGGGTGGGTTTAGTGATATCTCTGAACAGTGAAAGGGACTGTGTCTGTGATACAATATACACAGTCAACGTCTATCTTCAGGAGTTCTGGGAACTGGGGTGATGTAAAACTTTTTTTAATGTGTGTATTTGAGAAGAAGGCAGTTCAGATCTCTGTCTGAGAATTCAGGATTAGGTTTTCCATGGTTTCAACATGGCTGCGGTCGCGCGGCTCCAGACTGTAGCGCCTAGAACCGCTTGGCCACACCGGCCGGCTATTACGTCGTACAGTGATATAATTATTCAGGTACATTCAGTAGTTAAGTGGGTACTGTCTGCAAACTGTATTGCGAATTGAATCGGTAATAAAGATGTAACAAGTCATGCATTACGCTGAAGTTGGCCTGCACGAACAGTGAAAATGTAAGCGATAAACGTTTCCCCTTTCATCATCTTGTGGTGGTATCAGCGAGAAAAATTTCGCAAAGGTTTGAAACTATGTGAATTGGAAATAGCTAAGTGTTTTCATTTACAAATACCGGTTGCATTGCCGGCCGGAGTGGCCGTGCGGTTCTAGGCGCTACAGTCTGGAGCCGAGCGACCGCTACGGTCGCAGGTTCGAATCCTGCCTCGGGCATTGATGTGTGTGATGTCTTTAGGTTAGTTAGGTTTAATTAGTTCTAAGTTCTAGGCGACTGATGACCTCAGAAGTTAAGTCGCATAGTGCTCAGAGCCATTTGACCTGCTTGCATTTAGCCGGGGTATTTGCGCGCCGTCAATTACGTCGCTTCAAGGCAAACACACGGTTTCTAACTGTAATACCTGCCTTACTGTATTGAACTTTTAACGTAATATTACACGTCTGAATGGGTAAACTATAACAGTATTTTAAGTTTTTATTCGTTCAATAACTACGCGGAATACTGAAAATCAAATTGGTGTCGGTGCTGCAAGCTGTTAGATAGACAACCTGCCATTGGTACTGGCTGCTGGGACGCTGGTTTAGTAATACAGATTTACATACAGGTTTGATGCCAAGCGACACAACCGGCCGGTTGGGGGCGTCAAGCTGAGAGGGCGCCAGGCACGCAGGGTGTGTCACAATTAGCAGCGAAATCTGACACGGGTGAAAGTAAACAATAATGGAAACAAAAAACATTGAAGTAAACAATTGTCCGAAAATGAGAACGTGTTTGCGAGTTATATGTGGTTACGAATCGCCACTGACTTCCGTATCAGATATCTTGTTAGTTAATACAAAGTTCCCACGTAATTGTGGTCGAATTTCACTCTAGGACTATCTTAACAAGAAACAGTAACACTTCAGCACGTTCCCTGTTACAGAACACTGGGCACTCGTAACTCTTAGAGAAGATGTTCCACGTGTCGTCCTCATGTTTGGAAACAATACTGAACTTACTTCTGCAACGAGTTCCGAATTCCATCAGACACCCTCGGATCGCCTTGTAAAGCTTGACAAAACTGTACTATTCCTTGTTCTATTGCTTAAAACGCTTAGGCAGAAGTGCTGTACATTTCAGTTTTGACATGACCTCAGTCTCTCTCCCTCCTCTCTCTCTCTCTCTCTCTCTCTCTCTCTCTCTCTCTCTCTCTCTCTCACACACACACACACACACACACACACACACACACACAGGATGGAGGGTAGGTGACTTTGGAGAAGATCTGCTGTGTCTGATACTCCTCTAATAGAGGATACTGGCACGAAAAGTATAGGGTGATTCTGCTACTGCTACCTACGTGTTTTATGCAACCAGCAGCTCCTTTAAACACTCCCTGCAAGATTTTTCACAATCTCTCGCTCTCTGCACAGAAACAATTAGTCGTACAGAACAACTGAACAGGACCTTTTTGAAGGAAATTCAACCTACTTATATTTTGTACTGGAATACATTATCGTCGGAGGCCACGCTTTTCTAGTTATTCAAGAAAAACGTACAAAACTGACCTCGCAACGCGAAATCCGTTGCCTCCAGCGAAAACGTATCTCAGTACAAAATTTACTACAGTAAATATCCTACTTATTTTTAAAACCTCAGCTAATGTGTCGTTTTCGAAGGCGTTGCAGGCTGCATAAAACCTGTAGGTAGGGGCAGTTGAATCACCCTGTATGCCTGTCCACCATCATGGTGTACCACATTCTCCAATGAGACGAGAAGTGGGATGGACAATGAATGAAATTTGAGCCAAAATATATGAGAACTTGATCTAAATGGCTCTAAGCGCTATGGGACTTAACATCTGAGGTCATCAGTCCCCTAGACTTAGATCTACTAAAAACGTAACTGACCTAAGGACAGCACACACATCCATGCCCGAGGCAGGATTCGAACCTGCGATCGGTGCAACAGTGCGGTTCCAGACTGAAGCGTCTAGAACCGCTCGACCACGACGGCCGGGAATTTGATCTAAAGTTTTGGATTTCAACGACATTTGTAATAACGAAGACAACATTTCACGCTGGAGCCAGTGTCGGCTAGTAACAACATTTTCATATGCTCTCATAAATGGCTTGTTTGCGGACCCATGTTATTGGAACGTTTTTGCTTCTCTTATGACATACTTTCACACTGTCGATTTTCACTATTAGTGGCGATTCACCTCCAGATATAATGACAGACTTTGTATCTCTAAAAGCTTTCCAGTATCTCAGAATTTCCTTAAATTGAAATAAATTATTTCTCTTCCTAATATTTAGCACTGGAATAAGATTTATAATTTTATCATTGAAACTATATGATTCCCGATACCTTTTCAAGTCTGAAACATCTATGATGTATATGAGCAGACTGATGCGACGAATGAAAATGGTACCAAGTCTGGGATTTGAACCACGGTCTCCTGCTCATTAGAGATGCGTTAACCACTAAGCTGCCCTTTGCACAACTGCATGGACTACCCTAGCAGGACTTTTCTCTCAAACCAAATTCCCATTGACGACTCAGACCAGTTGGTATTCCGCCAACCCCCCCCCCCCCCCAAAAAAAAAAATAACTTGAACAGCATTGAAGAGGCTCTCCAAATATGTTGGACTACCCAGGCGCGTATACGTTATGAAACGTAGTATCAAGAATTGGGTCAACAATCTCTGTGGTAAGAATCATCATATTCATTGCAATTATATGAGATAGAATTATTACAAATCGAGCAATTATATTCAGAGCTAATATAAGCTGATAAACCGACTAATTACAAAATAAACCTCCTGCATTTTGTTGGAATAGCCACTCAGCATCGAATGAAACGGTAATCCTGCCTGAAACCCAGCATAGGCGGGACCTTTCCTAGTTTGAAACATGTATGACTGAAGTGATAAACGAAAGTTTAGGAGGTACTATCAAGTTGACTGAAACGTGAGTGGGAATCTGGACAGAGAAGGGTGGTAAGCTAGGATTTTTTGTGCAGTTGTGCGCTATTCCAGGGAGTACCGCTTCGAGCGCCGAGCGGGAATGTTCTTGCTTATTTCCCTTGCCGCAGCGTCGCTTGTGTGAATTTTTCCTCGTTAGTGTTATTCTGTCTGCGGAGTGAGTCATAGCGCCTCTGCTCCGCCTTATTGTCTGTTTGTGTTCGTCTACTTGTAGCGGTGTCGGCCGCTCCGCTATGGCTACCATGGTCTCAACGTGTATTCCACGATAAGGTACTGTGAGCTTTACTTTCGATAAAACAACGCGACACGTGCAGGCCGGGTCTCTAGAAATCCACGACTGGCTTGTCGATACAATTCATGTGAACTCTGCTCAGGCCCACACGGCTTATTTTGACGCAGACGGCTACGTGTTTTAGGTGAAATTTATGGATCCCCTTCACGTTGAAAGATTACTGTCGCGACATGGTTCTCAAGTCCCGTTCAATTATCGCGATAATTCCGTTAGTATGGTGTCACTCGCAGATGCTGAAATAAAATATATCAATGTTTGGCCGGCCGGAGTGGCCGAGCGATTCTAGGCGCTTCAGTCTGGAAACGCGCGACCGGTACGGTCGCAGGTTCGAATCCTGCCTCGGGCATGGATTTGTGTGATGTCCTTAGATTAGTTAGGTTTAAGTAGTTCTAATTTCTAGGGGACTGATGAACTCAGAAGTTAAGTCCCATAGTGCGCAGAGCCATTTGAACCAATGTTTGAATGTTCAACCTCCCGCCAGAAGTTGATGACAACTTTCTACAGGACATATTAACTCCTTAAGGGAACGTGAAAAACGTCCATCATGAACGCTAGTCTATTCAATACAGATTACAGTGTTATACTGGAATACGTTCCGTGAAAATGTAAGTCCTACGCCACATTCCATCCCAATTACAAGTGTGTGGTTACCGCGTTCATGTCATGTATACTGGTCAAGAGGGAACCTGCTTCCCATGTAATGAAAGTGGAGACGTTCGGTCGAATTGCCAGGGGAGGGTTTTTGTATTAAAGCCGTCATTAGTGCAGCAGCGCAAATTGACGGTTGCTGATCTTGTTCCTTCCCCTAACGACGTCGGAACTACTTCTGCTTCGAATCATAATGAACAAAGTTAGTTCTGATAATCGTGTCAATGACCTTCCGCCTTTACTTCTGCGACAGGTTCAGAATCCTATTGCCCCCGGGACAGAACCTGTAACAGTGACAAACAAGAGACGTCGCACTCCGGATGGTGAGGATTTGCCAGTCCGGCACCGCGGTGCTGCCACGGTCGCAGGTTCGAATCCAGCCTCTGGCATGGATGTGTGTGATGTCCTTGAACCATTTGACGATTTGGCTGTGCCTTCTGCCCCAATCTCCTCCGCATCGATTGTGTCCCCTGCTCCTCTCGATGCTACGATACCTCCCGTCCGTGATACGCTGAGCGGTGAAGAAGTATCTCCAGCATACCTCCTGCTCGCGAAGTAGCTCCTTCTGGGCTGCCTGTCTGTGGAGAGGGAGCGGCGTCCCCCCTTTCGTCTCTGTGTCCTCCGTTACACAGTCTGAGTCGATGCAATGTCCTCGTGCTCCTTTGTCTTCAGCCGCCGACGGTTTCCTGAATTTGTCGACTACAGTAACTCCCGAGGAGAATCAAATTAGCGACCGAGTATCACCTGTTGCATTGTCAGTTGCACAGAATGCTTCCGCCTTAGCGACTGGAACTACCTTACATGTCCCTAATTCTGAGGGGCAGGAAGCTGTTCCTATGACCCCTCCCACATCTCCGTCTGCAGAGGCCGCCATGCCATGTAGCCGACAGAAAGCGTATAAAACCTGACCGTGTGGTGACACGAAAGTAATCTAATGAGAAACGTAGCGATGACGGGGTTCTGGTCCCCCGATGTCTGATTCCTCTGTGGACTCTGCCATGGACCTTGACTCCCAACTGTCTACCTAACTCGGCTCGAACACTTCCCGTACAATCCTGTACGGTCGTGATCAAAGACCCACCCCTATGCATCCCTTTCCTTAAATGTTAATCGTGTGGAATCAGAATTGTGATTGGATTCGCTGCGTCAGTTCATTTATGATTCATGTGCGGACATAGCCTTCTTACAGGAGGTGTTATGTTGGCATCTCTCCTTACGTGATTTTCGTGCGATCCTTAATGTAGCACCCAAATATTCTACGGGTACGGCCTTATTTTTTTCGCGAAGGCCTTCCTATCGCTGAGATGGAAATTTTGGATTCTGGCACGGGCATAGGTTGTCAACTTTTTAATATTACCTTGTTGTTGTTGTTGTGGTCTTCAGTCCTGAGACTGGTTTGATGCAGCTCTCCATGCTACTCTATCGTGTGCAAGCTTCTTCATCTCCCAGTACCTACTGCAACCTACATCCTTCTGAATCTGTTTAGTTTATTCATCTCTCGGTCTCCCTCTACGATTTTTACCCTCCACGCTGCCCTCCAATGCTAAATTGGTGATCCCTTGATGCCTCAGAACATGTCCTACCAATCGATCCCTTCTTCTAGTCAAGTTGTGCCACAAACTTCTCTTCTCCCCAATCCTATTCAATACCTCCTCATTAGTTACGTGATCTACCCACCTTATCTTCAGCATTCTTCTGTATCACCACATTTCGAAAGCTTCTATTCTCTTCTTGTCCAAACTACTTATCGTCCATGTTTCACTTCCATACATAGCTACACTCCATACAAATATTTTCAGAAACAACTTCCTGACACTTAAATCTATACTCGATGTTAACAAATTTCTCTTCTTCAGAAACGATTTCCTTGCCATTGCCAGTCTACATTTTATATCCTCTCTACTTCGACCATCATCAGTTATTTTACTCCCCAAATAGCAAAACTCCTTTACTACTTTCAGTGTCTCATTTCCTAATCTAATTCCCTCAGCATCACCCGATTTAATTTGACTACATTCCATTATCCTCGTTTTGCTTTTGTTGATGTTCATCTTATATCCTCCTTTCAAGACACTGTCCATTCCGTTCAACTGCTCTTCCAAGTCCTTTGCTGTCTCTGACAGAATTACAATGTCATCGGCGAACCTCAAAGTTTTTACTTCTTCTCCATGAATTTTAATACCTATTCCGAATTTTTCTTTTGTTTCCTTTACTGCTTGCTCAATATACAGATTGAATAACATCGGGGAGAGGCTACAACCCTGTCTCACTCCTTTCCCAACCACTGCTTCCCTTTCATGCCCCTCGACTCTTATAACTGCCATCTGATTTCTGTACAAATTGTAAATAGCCTTTCGCTCCCTGTATTTTATACCTGCCACCTTCAGAATTTGAAAGAGAGTATTCCAGTTAACATTGTCAAAAGCTTTCTCTAAGTCTACAAATGCTAGAAACGTAGGTTTGCCTTTTCTTAATCTTTCTTCTAAGATAAGTCGTAAGGTTAGTATTGCCTCACGTGTTCCAACATTTCTACGGAATCCAAACTGATCTTCCCCGAGGTCCGCTTCTACCAGTTTTTCCATTCGTCTGTAAAGAATTCGCGTTAGTATTTTGCAGCTGTGACTTATTAAACTGATAGTTCGGTAATTTTCACATCTGTCAACACCTGCTTTCTTTGGTATTGGAATTATTATATTCTTCTTGAAGTCTGTGGGTATTTCGCCTGTCTCATACATCTTGCTCACCAGATGGTAGAGTTTTGTCATGACTGGTTCTCCCAAGGCCATCAGTAGTTCTAATGGAATGTTGTCTACTCCCGGGGCCTTGTTTCGACTCAGGTCTTTCAGTGCTCTGTCAAACTCTTCACGCAGTATCTTATCTCCCATTTCATCTTCATCTACATCCTCTTCCATTTCCATAATACTGTCCTCAAGTACATCGCCCTTGTATAAACCCTCTATATACTCCTTCCACCTTTCTGCCTTCCCTTCTTTGCTTAGAACTGGGTTGCCATCTGAGCTCTTGATATTCATACAAGTGGATCTCTTCTCTCCAAAGGTCTCTTTAATTTTCCTGTAGGCAGTATCTATCTTACCCCTAGTGAGACAAGCCTCTACATCCTTACATTTGTCCTCTAGCCATCCCTGCTTAGCCATTTTGCACTTTCTGTCGATCTCATTTTTGAGACGTTTGTATTCCCTTTTGCCTGCTTCATTTACTGCATTTTTATATTTTCTCCTTTCATCAATTAAATTCAATATTTCTTCTGTTACCCTAGGATTTCTATTAGCCCTCGTCTTTTTACCTACTTGATCCTCTGCTGCCTTCACTACTTCATCCCTCAGAGCTACCCATTCTTCTTCTACTGTATTTCTTTCCCCCATTCCTGTCAATTGTTCCCTTATGCTCTCCCTGAAACTCTCTACAACCTCTGGTTCTTTCAGTTTATCCAGGTCCCATCTCCTTAAATTCCCGCCTTTTTGCAGTTTCTTCAGTTTCAATCTGCAGTTCATAACCAATAGATTGTGGTCAGAATCCACATCTGCCCCTGGAAATGTCCTACAATTTAAAACCTGGTTCCTAAATCTCTGTCTTACCATTATATAATCTATCTGATACCTATTAGTATCTCCAGGATTCTTCCAGGTATACAATCTTCTTTTATGATTCTTGAACCAAGTGTTAGCTATGATTAAGTTATGCTCTGTGCAAAATTCTACAAGGCGGCTGCCTCTTTCATTTCTTCCCCCCAATCCATATTCACCTACTATGTTTCCTTCTCTCCCTTTTCCTACTGACGAATTCCAGTCACCCATGACTATTAAATTTTCGTCTCCCTTCACTACCTGAATAATTTCTTTTATCTCGTCATACATTTCATCAATTTCTTCATCATCTGCAGAGCTAGTTGGCATATAAACTTGTACTACTGTAGTAGGCATTGGCTTTGTGTCTATCTTGGCCACAATAATGCGTTCACTATGCTGTTTGTAGTAGCTAACCCGCACTCCTATTTTTTTATTCATTATTAAACCTACTCCTGCATTACCCCTATTTGATTTTGTATTTATAACCCTGTAACCACCTGACCAAAAGTCTTGCTCCTCCTGCCACCGAACTTCACTAATTCCCACTATATCTAACTTCAACCTATCCATTTCCCTTTTTAAATTTTCTAACCTACCTGCCCGATTAAGGGATCTGACATTCCACGCTCCGATCCGTAGAATGCCAGTTTTCTTTCTCCTGATAACGACGTCCTCCTGGGTAGTCCCCGCCCGGAGATCCGAATGGGGGACTATTTTACCTCCGGAATATTTTACCCAAGAGGACGCCATCATCATTTAATCATACAGTAAAGCTGCATGTCCTCGGGAAAAATTACGGCTGTAGTTTCCCCTTGCTTTCAGCCGTTCGCAGTACCAGCACAGCAAGGCCGTTTTGGTTAATGTTACAAGGCCAGATCAGTCAATCATCCAGACTGTTGCCCCTGCAACTACTGAAAAGGCTGCTGCCCCTCTTCAGGAACCACATGTTTGTCTGGCCTCTCAACAGATACCCCTCCGTTGTGGTTGCACCTACAGTACGGCCATCTGTATCGCTGAGGCACGCAAGCCTCCCCACCAACGGCAAGGTCCATGGTTCATGGGGGAAGAATATTACCTTGGTTCTTTTATATGTTCCTTCTGGCACTGGTTGTGCAACGGATCGTTAGCATTTTTATAGAGAGGATATTGTTTATCTGTTGCGTAAGAGTCTTCTGGGTGATCTGTTTGGTGGTGATTTTAACTTTGTCTTGCGTCCTGCAGATCAGTATCCAAATTTTAATATATGTCTTGAATTACATGAATTGGTCTACTCCTTATGCCTGAAAGACTTCTGGATAAGTAAATACCCGACGTTAGTTAAATTTACTCACTCTACTCCGACTTCTAGTAGCCGGTTAGATAGGTTTTACTTATCAGACTGCCTGAGAGATTGCTTACTTAATGTTGAAGTCATCCCAGCTTCTTTACGGATCACTGTACAGGACTAAAACCCTCAATCTATAATGGCAACCAGTTAAATTGTTTCGCACTCCGTGGATATCAAATGTCGCTCACCTAGCTGACCCCTCTCTCGATGATGAGAGCCGTGTGGGAGCGTACTCTACGTATCACTGGGAAGTACTCTTACATCCTTGACTGATGGACACATCTGGAAAAACCGAGGCTCAGGCAAACTTTGCTACTTTTCCGTGCTGCCAAAGCGCGAGAATTTTGGAGAACTTACGAATATTACTATTCCACCCTGCGTGAACTTTATGATGCCGCGGATCACGCCTTCTGCGAATAGCGGATGTTAGGTGTGTAAAGGCAAAATTTTTGACCTTGAAAAGAATACAAATGGAAGAGCTGAAAATGCGATCCAAAACACGATCATTGGTGACGAAAGAACTGACTTCCTTATATCATTTGCTTCGGCATCACACCCTTCGCTGACGCAATTGTATTCAGTCTCTCACGACAAATATTGGACGCATCGTATCGGAGCAAGCTGATATAGTGCGTGTCTTACACCAGTACTATGTAGACATCTACGACGTCGATGAGACTGAAGGGATATGACAATTACACCTGAACATAATGAAAAGCTATTAGCTGCATTTCAACCTGAGAAGTTTACAACCATATTGTAGGATCGCCTTCTCAAAAGTCTCCGGGTCTGGATGGACTTCCCAACGAATTTTACGTGCGCTTTTGGTCGCTATTGAGTGCTACCTTTACGTCTATTTTGAACGAAGTGTTACAGGATAGAGTGATGTCGATCTCGTTCAAAGTGGGAAAATTGTTTTAATCCCGAGACGCCCTGGACCAGCTTCTCCTGATGGCTTTCGCCCAATTACTTTGCTTAACTTTGATTATAAGACTGTGGCGAGGGCAATTAATAGTAGGATGACGGCTCTGATGGAGATGATTGTTGCCAAACATCAAAGCTGCGTACCTGGTCGTACCATTTTCACTCTTGTAGTCGAGAATCGTGGTTTCGGTTGCTGCTGTTACGTCCGTCCCTTGTGCCCTTGACTTCCTAGACTTTGATAAGGCATTTGATCGTGTTAACCACGACTTTTTGCTTCGGGTTCTGGAAGCAGTTGGTGTTACTGTTGACACACAGCGAGTGCTCTCAAATCTGTTTACTGGTATTTCGGCTTCGGTGGTTGATAATGGACGACTGACGCCCCCGATAAATATCCGTCGGGGAGTGCGTCAAGGAAGCCCGCTGTCGAAGACTTAGTTTGTGTTGTCTCTGGAGCCCCTAGTTCGGATGCTGGCATCCCAGCTGACAGGTTGAACGCTTTCCGGAGGGACTATAGCTGTTCGCGCATACGCGGAAGACGTGATGGTTCTACTCCGCAGTTCTGCGGAGATAACTCGACTGAAGGCTGTAATCGATGAATATTGTCGGAATTCCGTTCTTCTACTTAAAGAAGATAAATGCAGGCTTCTTACTTTGCGAGGGTTTGATGACGCCGTTGTTCCATGGGCTACTGTGGTGGATCGGCATACGTCTATTGGTATCATCATTGATCGTTGTCTACTCAAAATGGGACGCTCGACGTGAAGTCTGTTACGGAAAATATTCAGGGAGCGATACTAGACCACGAAAGGCGTTATCTTACACTGTTCCAGAGTGTCCGAATACTGGATACATATATCTTATGCAAAGCTTTTTATGTAGTCCAACTTTATCCGCTTCCCTAGATGATGGCGAAGAAACTACAGTAACTGTTTGGTCGTTTCTTATGGAAAAGCCATATCTTTCGCTTTGGGTATGAGGTGGTCACGAAGCCTCGTTCCTTTGTGAGGGTGCGGCCTGGCTCGCATACGAAGGAACACGCAGATGCTATATGTGCGACGTACGAGTACTGTTTCGATAACTCAAGAGACTCACACATCCACGTCACGTTTATTTCTCTGTGTCCGCCCTGCTACTCTTGAACCCCCTATTGATGTTAGCCGCATAAATTACAAGTTGAAACACGTTCGTGACTTCTATCTTCAATGAGCTATTTAGGGGCTGACATTTTATGGAGACCCGACCTCACCATGAAATTCCTACAGACTCGTTGGAAAGCAGTGTCTTGCCCGAACCTCGTTCAAAGAGGATCGCCGCAAACAAATTGGGCGACAATTTGGTTCAATATCAGTCTTCCGATTTTGCCGATGCGTGTCGCACCTCTTGGTATAAGGCAGTCAATAACTTGATTCCAACGAACGAGCGACTTTTCCGTACTTGATGTTAGCGACACGGACTTATGTAGTCGTTGTACAACTACAGATACGATTCGACATCGCTTTACTTGTGGAGGTCATATGGCAAATTGGTTCTGGATTAGGAAGCAATTGGCCTTCCTTGCTCGATCTTCTGAGACTTTATACACCATGGACATCATATTACGATCAGATTCTTCCTTCTTTCCACGACCGAAAACACATACCGATATGTGGTTACCGGGACACTTCGTTCATTGTTATAGAAGGCGAGGGGGAGGATCACATTAACTTCATGAAGTACATGATCACGACATATTGGACATGCTTGTGAATGCCTCGATATCGGGACCTTCCCGCCAACATGTTGAATCTTGTCGGCAAGGTGTTGGTTAATTTCATTTTTCTGATGATAGGCGTTTTCCTTGTTATGTATGTTTCCCATCTGATTTGCTTCGGCTTCTTCTCTCCTAGTTTACATGCTCGTTTTGTTTAGTGTTTTGACTCAGTGTCGCTCCACTTCTATTGTAAGATGTGAATAGATGAAGTATACACTCCTTGAAATCATATTGGAATTTCTTTCCTACTTCGCTATTTAGGATATAATCTATTTCGTTTGCCTTTCTGCTTTTAGATTCTATATAAAAACTATTATGTATAATAAATAAAAATTCAACAAAAACTAAAAAATATGAAAAGCTATTAAAAATTGTTTACATATATCATGAGAACTTGGTGTTGGTTTCTCGGCTATGTTCTCTGTTTTATTTTCCTTTCTCCTTCTCTTATTGTTTTGTTATCATAATTAATTTTTTTTTCCCATTTTCAGCTTATATTACATGACGATTTGACTATGATCTACTGAAGTTTCAAGACAGTACCAAACCACGCTGATAAAAAAAGTGTGGTGTAGTGGTTAGCATATCCGTCCAGTGAGCAAGAGCCCCGGTTTCGGATCGCGGCCTTGGTATAAATTTTCATTCATCGCATCAGTCTGCGTATATACATTTAGAAATTTATATCTGTTACAGGTAAATGTCTGTTTAGTAGATATTTCAAAAGATAAAAAAGCGCTTCAACGTCCACTAGATTTTGATTTATTTTTAAACGACTTATCAAGATTCCAAGCGAAGGCAACTAACTTTTGAGGGATTGAACCAAATGATATACCGCTTGTGAGGAAAAATGTTCTATTTACAAGTATCTTTTACTGCATGAGCAGAGGCAGCATAGTTGCACATACTACCTAAATTCATTTCCCCTACCTTGCTTCTACATGTTGCACATAGACGGCTAGTCTACCGTACGTGAAAGCTTATACGACTTTACACGAATGCTGCCGACAGAAACCGAATCTCTCGCTCACACATGATCTTACAAGAGGTTAAGATATGTACAGCTGTGAAATACACAGTTTCCCAGTCGTGCTGGCCAAGCGATTTTGAGAAGGAGGAGGTTAAATATGGCAAATTGTTGCAACAAAAACATGAGTAACTAACTGAACAGTATGAACTGAAGCCGCGTCTTTTCAACATCACAAGTTCACCACAACAGGAACAAACGTATTATGCTATGCGGTAATGGAGTGTTGACAGCAGACAACACTGGATGGGTACGTGGTTACCACAGCGCTATCCGGGCTATTATTATTAGTTTTAGTGAACAGAGCCGCTTCTCAATTAGGCTCACAATGCCTGAATGCAACCCTCCTGTCAACGGTCCTCGCTAGAACCAGACGGGCAACCATCCTAGTGTTATCCAAGTACGACAGCAGTTAACTTCGTTGTTCTGACAAGAACCGGTATTCTTGCGACAGGGCTGCTGACATCGTAGTTACTGGCGTCAGTTAATTCATTAAATGTTTTCACCAATAGAATGTGTGTTAATTACGTAAAATATTTGCTGCTTAAGTGAGAAGAGTGTTTACCTGAAATTCTGAACATATTCACTCACTAAGTCAAAATCTCCATAAGTATTTATTCGTCCAACTCCGTGAAATATAGCTTAAGACCCTTGTACAATAGCTGTGCTGTACAGGGAAGTGCTTAACCCGCCGATATAACCTCACGTCCTATGGCGTTATCAAAACGACGGACATAACGACGTCACAAATTTTTACGTAACACGCAAGCAGCCCAAGTGGCATCAGCTAGTATAGGGTTACAATGATCCGTGATCCAAACTACATTATAAACGCTCTCGTCACAGTTACCAGCACGAGACAGTTCCGCTTAAGGTTCCTGGCACGCAAAGCAACTCAAGCAATGTCATAACGCTGCGATAGCCGGGGCGCGTGCTTAGGACGCCGTTTTTCGCGGGGGCACAGTTTTACGAAGGGCGAAAAGAAAACAGGAATGCTAAAAGAAAACAAAGTGAAAGGAAGAGTTAAGGAGAAGGAGGGATGAGGAAAAAAGAAGGGACCAACAACAATATTTTGTACATTTATTAAAACTGCTCTTAGGAAAAAATGTAAAAGATCACTTCAGATAGTGCATCACAACAACAGCCTTTCACTTGAGCTCCAGTAAACAGAGATAAGATTAACGGAATGAACAACTGTACGAAACAAAACTCAGAGGCAAATTGACTCTACCTCTTGAAATGAAATAAAATAAGATAAAATAAAATAAAAACCACCACGCACCATGCTTAACAAAACATGTTTAAAAATATAGCTTAATGGCTGAAAAGCCAAAATTTGTATGACTTCACAGTTTTAAAACTCAGATATTTAAAAAGATTCACTTTATGATGAACTTGGTACCGGGTTTGGATCCTAGTCAATGTTGCGCAAATCAGGCTGCGATTAACAGCCCCCTGGTTGCTTTATCACGCATACTGGTGTAGACAATCAGTCTGCATCAACATGCATAGTTTAGATCATAATAAACCACTAAAATGTTCGTCTGAAGTGATTCAGTTTCAGCCACGGGACACAACGTGTTTTAACATCAGTTGAAATGGATGTAAAATGAGACTGATTCTCGAAGGTTGCACACATGAAACATGAAAGGCACCCTGTGACATGAAACCTGGCCCGTAAATCAAACCACGAGTTACACCATTTCCCATGTAAAAAAAAAAGTGCGGTCATGGTTTAAATAATGAAAACAGCACCAGTTACTTATTTTTTAATGATTAGCACAACGAGTTTTGAGAATTTATTGTTATTTTCAAGCGTATTTGTGCATTTGTTTACGTGTATACGTGTAGTGATTTTCATGTAAACATTGAAGTAAACAAATGCATGCACTTGGAAATGAGAATAAATTCTGGAAGCGTGTTGTAAGCATCAAAAAATAAGTAACTCATGCAGTTTTCATTATTTAAATCATAACTGACACAGTATCAAGTTTTCCTGAATCATCTGATACAATGAAAGAGAAAAGTGCAGTCACTGTGCGGCGGGGCAGGGTTTTGTTCTCTGTGCAGGCTGCACATTAAAATGCACCTACCTCAGAACGGCGTCTGCTCGATGTCCCTTCACTCGGCAACGTAGATACTTACAAGATAATGTAAAAGCAGCGTTGATAAAAAACACCTTCTAATATCTACAATTACTGAGGCCGCGCAACTCTAGTAACGAAAGAAATATCTGTAGAAAAACTTTCATTCAATTTTATCGGGCAGTAAGGAAATTGATTAGCTTCTGGAAAATAATGTACGAAATTTCCACACAAAAATGTTAATTTTGTCCTTATAGTCAAAGAAACAGTACTACTCAGTCCACATTTAAACTATTAGCTATTTTCTTCCAGTTCACATTCATAGACACATTTCATACACACAGCAGCCAGTAATCTGTCCAGACCCGACCCGAATTAAACAACGTTTTCACAGTCATTAATTTCACCATTAATTTGAGTTATTACATTCGGTCCTTCTTGTGGATTTCTGAAAATGAACTTGCCCACCAAAAATGCTCAATGGTTGAATACTGAAAAATGCCATGCGGATTCTATAAAGGCCAAATTTTCACACGCAAATATCTTTCCAACAAGACTACTCCAAAACTTCCAAACTTCACAAAACTGTTCGTAAATGCAACTGCTATTACGGCCACACAATCTGGACGCGAGGAGGCAAATATTTCTTCGTTTTAAACATTATTTTGACTTGCACTAGCACCATGACCGTCCGATTCAGAGCTGGCGAGCGACTTCCTCCTTGCATGCAGCCTCACTCCCAGTGTAACTATCAGGTAACGAGTGGGAACCGTCTCAATTCTGATTGGCTGATCATACTCGCTGCCAATCAGAATGCTCGCTCATGATCATGCTCGTGCCAAACCTGGCCTGCACCAATCCTTATACACAGACGCACTTGCGTCAATCTGACATGCAAAGATTAATGTTTAATTAGCGAAAACGAAAAGGCAATAATTCTGGAAATACTCTTTAGATACTGATTTTACTCCAGCTGACTGCTCTGTTACAATAGCAATCACACCTAGACATACGTCATCAGCAAAGTGGGTAAACTCCCTAAGACCATTTTCCCACAACAGGCTTCTGTAACTCTTGCAGGTTACTTAAGATTATATATCATGCAACATTTAAATCTGACGAATGTCCCATGTACACACTGTCATTTGCTCACATTTATTCCCACAACAATATTAGAAACAAATAATAATTTTATCTGATTTTTATATTACGAAAACGAAAAATAATTAAAGCTATAATATGAAAATCTCAGTTAATTAATTCTGCACACTGAGAGTTCTGTTTATGTTTACCAATTATACCAAAAGATAATCTATTATATTTCCTAACTGGATTTAGTTCCCTAAGCGTCGATTTATGACTTTTTTTAGCAACTTTTCTATCTCCGAAACTATGATAATTACATTGTCGAAATTTTTATACAATCTTCTCCTGAATAACAAAAGGTAGTGTACCGATTTTGAAAATAATTGAATAATATTTAATATCATTCATTTAGGTTCATAGGTGCCATTAATATATAGTCGCTCGAAGTGACACATGAGCAGCTGATGTATATGACTCATAGGTAGGACACAACTTGCGGTTCCCTTCACAGCGTCCGGCTCCAATACTGCAGGCTGTACTGCAATGTAGCTTACTGCAATAGTTGTTATCGCGCATTAACTCGCGGCGTCGCAACTGAAATAAACATCAGCTTACCCTGCCTGATCGAAGCGCTGCCTCTGTAGACACATGGGTAATCATATTTATTAGCGGTACTCGCAGTAAGGTAGCTTGGTCAGTATGTCACGAACCACAGTCTTAACTGCCCACAAAGTATCAGCGAGCCACACTTTCCAAACGCCAAATCTGTTCTTCGACTGATAGAACTATTGGCTACTTTTTTTTATGTGAATCCTCTCAAAGCCTTCTAAATCAAACAAGCATATTAACATTCAACATCTTTATTCTTCATGAGTAAAAATTTGCAGCAATCTGCCGCAAGACAGTTCCGAGCTCCAGCGTGTGACATAGCAGTGAGTGACGTAACTATGACGGTGTGTGAGAAACAGCGTGCTATAACCTAGTTTCGATTTAAAAGAGTTCGTCCACACATGTAGCACCCTCTCCTCTTCTATGACAAACCAAGTCTACACACGAGCTCTGCGGCATCTGCAACAATCCGACACCTTGAGTTCACTGCCATCTACATCTACATCCATACTCCGCAAGCCACCTGACGGTGTGTGGCGGAGGGTACCCTGAGTACCTCTATCGGTTCTCCCTTCTATTCCAGTCTCGTATTGTTCGTGGAAAGAAGGATTGTCAGTATGCTTCTGTGTGGGCTCTAATCTCTCTGATTTTATCCTCATGGTCTCTTCGCGAGATATACGTAGGAGGGTGCAATATACTGCTTGATTCTTCGGTGATGGTATGCCCTCGAAACCTTAACAAAAGCCCGTACCGAGCTACTGAGTGTCTCACCTGCAGAGTCTTCCACTGGAGTTTATCTATCATCTCCGTAACGCTTTCGCGATTACTAAATGATCCTGTAACGAAGCGCGCTGCTCTCCGCTGGATCTTCTCTATCTCTTCTATCAACCCTAACTGGTACGGATCCGACACTGCTGAGCAGTATTCAAGCAGTGGGCGAACAAGCGTACTGTAACCAACTTCCTCTGTTTTCGGATTGCATTTCCTTAGGATTCTTCCAATGAATCTCAGTCTGGCATCTGCTTTACCGACGATCAACTTTATATGATCATTCCATTTTAAATCATTCCTAATGCGTACTCCCAGATAATTTATGGAATTAACTGCTTCCAGTTGCTGACCTGCTATATTGTAGCTAAATGATAAAGGATCTTTCTTTCTATGTATTCTCAGCACATTACACTTGTCTACATTGAGATTCAATTGCCATTCCCGGCACCATGCGTCAATTAGCTGCAGATCCTCCTGGATTTCAGTACAATTTTCCATTGTTACAACCTCTCGATACACCACAGCATCATCTGCAAAAAGCCTCAGTGAACTTCCGATGTCATCCACAAAGTCATTTATGTATATTGTGAATAGCAACGGTCCTATGACACTCCCCTGCGGTACACCTTCAATCACTCTTACTTCAGAAGACTTCTCTCCATTGAGAATGACATGCTGCGTTCTATTATCTAGGAACTCTTCAATGCAATCACACAATTGGTCTGAGAGTCCATATGCTCTTACTTCGTTCATTAAACGACTGTGGGGAACTGTATCGAACGCCTTGCGGAAGTCAAGAAACACGGCATCTACCTGTGAACCCGTGTCTATGGCGCTCTGAGTCTCGTGGACGAATAGCGCGAGCTGGGTTTCACACGACCGTCTTTTTCGAAACCCATGCCGATTCCTAACGCCGCCTTTCCGAAAACTCAACGCTGAGTAGCTGCATTAAAACCCCACCCAGTTCAGTACGTCATGATCGACACAGCAGGGCCACACGTGGCGGCTCTCATGTGTGAGCCACTGCTACGAGCATGTTGACATAGCCTTGAAGTCTTCACCGTAACTCTGACGCCTCCGGGCCGCGACCCACAGAACTCTGTTTGTCTGCCCAACCCGAGCGGGCAACAGAGCTCCAGCCGCCCACACTTGCTCCTCAGCATCAGTTCTAGCCATGCCAGTGGGAGTCCGTGGCCCCCCGTGATGTACCTCGACGCCTTGCTCTGCACTGCGTAGCAGCAGAGCCACGTCCGGCGTCCAGGCCGTGGCCATTGAGTCAACACGCCAACTCAGCTTAGTACTATGTAAGCAGTTCATATTCCTGCGCCCTTTGCCGTTGCTACAGCTGCTGCAACAGTGCTCGAATATTACGTGAAAACGGAAACACACTCTAATGACATTCAAAGTTGGATAGATTAATTAAAGGCTTATCACGCCTGTCTGCATCCCCTTTGACTGGTGACTTGGTTGACCTAGGCTGAATAAATTATTTACGGAACATACTTTTATCAAGTGAATAAGAAAGTCCCAGAATGTTTTAGAAAACTGAAGATGAATAAAGACATATTTGGAAGTAGCTGGAGGCGAACCAGCTGTTTCTCATCTCGTAACGCTATCCCCTATCTTTTCTTCTGTTTCTTTGTCCTGTTTCTTCTGCAGTTTTATGTGGATGTCGCATGACTTTTCTCAAATTCTTTCGATGAAAAAATACTTACTTTTTTCCTTACTCCATTTTTTTTATTACGGAGGATGGCCAGAATGCTGTGCCACCATGCCGCCTCTACTAAATCACAGTGAACGTTTGCAACTTGTGACTGTGGCCTTTCGCCTTACATCTTCCGCAGGTTGTAACCGTGGATACGTCATTATTTTGCATTTAATTATAACAGATACCTACGACGACGCGTTTTCGAGAAATCCAGAATGTGCTGATGTTCTGGAACAGCATATGTTCATGAGACATTGCTATGCAAACATAACAGTGAAAGTCACTTCCGCATGGTGTGGCACTGTAATGTAACATAGCTCCGTGAAATTTGGACCATACATATAACGAACTTCTGCAGTATAATACAGAAGGTAACTGAAAGAAAAAGGCAATGAGAGAAACGTAAATGACACTTCCATTTGCGGGCTTTCAAAATAAATGAATGAAATGATGTGGTGTGGCCCTCAGACTCAGTTTTGATGTATTAAAAGTTTTGGCTGGTTTCGTTGTCTAGGTGCTGGGATACGTAGTTGCCACATTAAAAGCCAAATACTGCTGAGTCTACAGTATACAATATGAATATACACATGAATCGAATGTTCGTAGGTTCCTATCACTCGGAAATTGCGAGTTTTGAATGTCATATAAAAATTTATAAATGAAAGACTGCAATTAGATAATTTCTGCAGATACTATTTTGACGACTTTAAATGATGAGTACAGTAGCAGAAGTACCTTTTAAGAATTACTTCAAAGCACTTATTGGTGTCGATGGTCCAGCAATAAAATAAAATAGAAGCTGAATAGCAGGGAAACAATAGATTCCTACTTAATGTAATTAGTTATGAACAATAACATAGCTAGCGAGATATTCACTTCTAAACACATACTAAGTCTTCACTGCAGAAGCCATGGAAATCACATAAGAGCACAAGTCGGCACTCCGAAATATTTCTATCTCCCGCGACCATGCGCAAACTGCTCCAGCCTCCAAGTCTTTCCCGCGACCGTGCGTCCAGCGCACCGTACTTCCAGGACTTAACCGTGTGCTCTCCCGTACTGTCCAGAACTCCTCTGTCCTCTCTTGAAACGATGCTCCTCCCCCACCTCCATACAGTTTCTCCACGTGTCCTTGACAACTCAGAGGGTGTACGCCTGGTTGGTTAGGAAGGAGTTGAAATTTGTGATGTCTGAAGATGGGTGTAATCCTGAAACGCGTAGCATGATCTAATAAAGGAGTCAACTGAACATCTCATGACTTTTTTGCGATTTTACAGCATTGGTTGCCAATTATTAACATAAAAATGACGCAAATTATGACCTGTATATCATATTTGGTTTCATTTACAAATTTCCAGAAGTGGAACTCCATTTTCAACTTGTTTGGTTTTGGTGGAATAGTAAACTGTGACTTAATGATTTGTGCCTCAAAAAATTGGACAATGACGACTTATGACGACGGCAGGTGTTCATCTGAGACAAGGGCATCGTCAGGAATATGCCAGAGAAGTGTAAGAGGACCGCTGTTTTTCTCTACGTATATAAATCATTTGAGTCACATGGTGGCCAGTGATGTGCCGTTGTTTGCTGATGATGCCTTGGTGTACGCTAAAGTGTCGAGGTTGAGTGCCCGTAGGAAGATATGAGGCGACTTAGACAAAATTTCCAGTTGGTGTGATGAATAGCAGCTAGCCCTAAATGTGGAAAAACATAAGTTAATGTTGATGAGTAGGAAGATCAGACCTGTTATGTTCGGATACAGTATTACTAGTGTCCTGCTTGACACAGTCAAGGCGTTTAAATGTCTGGGAATATCGTTGCAAGGCGATATGAGATGTTACAAGCATGAGAACTGTGGTATGTAACGCGTAATGTTTGAATACAGTATTAGCGATGTCTTGCTTGACACAGTCAAGGCGTTTAAATGTCTGGCCATATCGTAGCAAAGCGATATGTGGTACGAGCATGTAAGAACTGTGGTAGGGAAGGCGAATGGTCGACATTGATTTATTGGGAAAATTTTAAGAGAAAGTGATTCAACTGTAAAGGCGACCGCACACAGAACGCTGGTGCGACCTGTTCTTGAGTACTGCTCGAGTGTTTGGCATCCGTACCAGGTAAGATTGAAGGAAGGCACCGAAACAATTCAGGCGGGCTTCCGGGATTTGTGACAGGTAGGTTCTAACAACACAGAGTGTTACGGAGATGCCTTGGGAACTCAAATGGGAAAGCATGGAGGGAAGGCGGCGTTCTTTTCCAGAAACACTATTGATAAATTTCTTGGAAGACATCATGTTTACGCCAGTGACTGTTAAACTTTTTGTTTCCACTACTGCAATTTGGACATCTCTGCTCGCACTACTTAGTAGCGTTACGAATGTTGTTGTTGTTGTGGTCTTCAGTCCTGAGACTGGTTTGATGCAGCTCTCCATGCTACTCTATCCTGTGCAAGCTTCTTCATCTCCCAGTACTTACTGCAACCTACATCCTTCTGAATCTGCTTAGTGTATTCATCTCTTGGTCTCCCTCTACGATTTTTACCCTTCACACTGCCCTCCAATGCTAAATTTGTGATCCCCTGATGACTCAGAACATGTCCTACCAACTGATCCCTTCTTCTAGTCAAGTTGTGCCACAAACTCCTCTTCTCCCAAATTCTATTCAATACCTCCTCATTAGTTATGTGATTTTCGCATCTAATCTTCAGCATTCTTCTATAGCACCACATTTCGAAAGCTTCTATTCTCTTCTTGTCCAAACTATTTATCGTCCATGTTTCACTTCCATACATGGCTACACTTCATACAAATACTTTCAGAAACGACTTCCTGACGCTTAAATCTACACTCTGTGTTAACAAATTTCTCTTCTTCAGAAACGCTTTCCTTGCCATTGGCAGTCTACATTTTATATCCTCTCTACTTCAACCATCATCAGTTATTTTACACCCCAAATAGGAAAACTCTTTTACTACTTTAAGTGTCTCATTTCCTAATCTAATACCCTCAGCATCACCCGACTTAATTCGACTACATTCCGTTATGCTCGTTTTGCTTTTGTTGATGTTCTTCTTATATCCTCGTTTCATGTCACTGTCCATTCCGTTCAACTGGTCTTCCAAGTCCTTTGCTGTCTCTGACAGAATGACAGTGTCATCGGCGAACCTCAAAGTTTTTACTTCTTCTCCATGGATTTTAATTCCTCCTCCAAATTTTTCTTTTGTTTCCTTTACTGCTTGCTCAATATACAGATTGAATGACATTGGGGAGAGGCTACAACCCTGTCTCACTCGCTTTCCAACCACTGCTTCCCTTTCATGCCCCTCAACTCTTATAACTGCCATTTGGTTTCCATACAAATTGTAAATAGCCTTTCGCTCCCTGTATTTTACCCCTGCCACCTTCAGAATTTGAAAGAGAGTATTCCAGTCTATATTGTCAAAAGCTTTCTCTAAGTCTACAAATGCTAGAAACGTAGGTTTGCCTTTCCTTAATCTAGCTTCTAAGATAAGTCGTAGGGTCAGTATTGCCTGACGGGTTCCAACATTTCTACGGAATCCAAACTGATCTTCCCCGAGGTCGGCTTCTACTAGTTTTTCCATTCGTCTGCAAATAATTCGCTTTAGTATTTTGCAGCCGTGACTTATTAATCTGATGGTTCGGTACTTGTCACATCTGTCAACACCTGCTTTCTTCGGGCTTGGAATTATTATATTCTTCTTGAAGTCTGATGGTATTTCGCCTGTCTCATACATTTTGCTCACCAGATGGTAGAGTTTTGTCAGGACTGGCACTCCCAAGGCTGTCAGTAGTTCTAATGGAATGTTATCTACTCCCAGTCATGAAAAGTTAATTATTGAGAAAATTTAGAGAACCGGCATTTGAAGTTGACTGCCGGACGATTCTACTGCCACCAACATAAATTGCGGTTAAGTGCCATGAAGAGATAAGATATGAAAAGTTAGGGCTCATACGGAGGCATACAGACAGTCATTTTTCCCTCGCTCTATTTGCGAGTGGAGCATGAGGGGGGGGAGTGGAGGGCGGATGACAAGCAGTGGTACAGTGTACGCTCCGCCACCCACCGTACAAGGGCTTGCAGAGCATCGACGTACATGTTATGAATAAAATGTGTTTCGTTTTGCCTATTTGTGTGTTCTTGTTCCACCAAATAGGACGGAATACAATAAGACGCCTCGCACTTTCGTAACTCGATACGACCAGGAATGTCAATAGACATCCCCAACGGTCAAAACAGGGCGCATAGACTTCATAGTGATGACCCGATGAGAGAGGGATCCGGGGGAGATTACCGACTTTCCGCAGAATCCGGCAGCCAGAGTACAGCGCTCCACCACGGGCTCACGGCCCGCCACCGCTGCTGCTGTCCCTGCGCCCTCGAGGCTCCCTAATGAGCGCCGCGCCAACTCCGTCCTCTCGCGTCGGTCCCACTCCGTGCCACTCGGGCACTTGGTGCAACCAGCCGTCTACTGCAAAGCAAGGTCGCGTCGCCCGCTTACCTCGCGCTCCCCACCTCACGTCGGCACACGTTGCCACGCTCCGCCGCCCACACGTTTCCACGCGTATCCCACTGTCGACAATCGCTGCCCTCGACTGAGAGGTTTCCGTGGTAGCGCAACAAGATCCACGCGGAAGCGAGTTCCCACGCCGACTCCCTTGTCTGCCAGTGAAGCGATTGCGCATCGCCAATTCTCTGTGGCACCAAACAATGGCTCCATACTCGACACACGATGGGGGCTTTATTCACTATTAGGCAGCTGGCCAGTTAATGATTCGACAAACGCGATGCATACAGCTTCTGCCACGAGTTCGCCATGCGTAATGCGGCTATATGAAGGGTAGGGATGGAAGGGAGGTGGAACCCTGAATCAGGGAAGACGTTATAGGCACCACAGGAAAATCGTATCATAGAGATTTCCTGCCAAATAAAGCTGTCAAAAGTACAAAAACTTGTAAACAGAAGAGAAGGGCAAAATGCAATAAAAAAATCTCGTCTACAACAACACTGAGACGCCCTGCTAAACCCGCAGGACATGACAGGTAGTTTAAATTCTGGAAGGGGCCTTAAGGGCAAGGCCACTTTAATTTAAAATCGGCTGAAAGCCAATAACTTAAGATTCAAACCAAAATCAAAATTTTTAAAAGGCAAAAGGCCGTATCTTAAAATAGTTCTTTAACTACGCCGAAGGAGGACCCGTGGTCTAGGGGTAGTGTCTTTGATACATAATCAAAACGTGTTTGATTCATAATCAAAACGTCTTCGGTCCCGGGTTCGATCGCCGCCACTGCCTAAATTTTGATAAATAATCAGCATTGGCGGCCGAAGACTTCCGGCATAAGAAGTCAGCCTCATTCTGCCAACGGCCTTGTCAAAGAGAGCGGAGGAGCGGATAGAGGTTCAGGGCACTCTCTTGCCCTAGGGGTGGGAAATTGCCCCTAAAGGCAGAAGAATCAGCAATGATCAACGACATGAGGATGCAGAAAGAAATGGAAACCACTGCATTAAAGACACCTAACGTGTATCCACAGGACATATGGCCTGTAATTGTAGAAGTGTCATGATGATCTCTCCATTGGCAGAAGATTCCGGAATAGTCCCCCATTCGGATCTCCGGGAGGGGACTGCCAAGGGGGAGGCTACCATGAGAAAAAGATTGAATAATCAACGAAAGGATAACGTTCTACGAGTCGGGGCGTGGAATGTCAGAAGCTTGAACGTGGTAGGGAAACTAGAAAATCTGAAAAGGGAAATGCAAAGGCTCAATCTAGATATGGTAGGGGTCAGTGAAGTGAAGTGGAAGGAAGACAAGGATTTCTGGTCAGATGAGTATCGGGTAACATCAACAGCAGCAGAAAATGGTATAACAGGTGTAGGATTCGTTACGAATAGGAAGGTAGGGCAGAGGGTGTGGTACTGTGAACAGTTCAGTGACCGGGTTGCTCTAATCAGAATCGACAGCAGACCAACACCGACAACGATAGTTCAGGTATACATGCCGACGTCGCAAGCTGAAGGCCTTACTTTAAGGCAGTTCTTTAATTAGGCTGAAGGCACAAACAATCTGACACTTTAAGAACAAAACAACTTTAATCCAAATCGGCTAAAGACCCACCACTTAAGACTTAACAAAATAAATTTTTTTTAAAGAAGGCCAAAGGCCAAAGGCCTTCTTAAAACAGTTCTTTAAATTAGGCTGAAGGCAAAATCAATCTTACGCCTTCAGGACAGAACAACCGTAATTTAAAAATCGGCTAGAAGCCACACAATACAAAGAGAAAGATCAAATAAGAAAAAGCAGTACATCCAATGGCGCTCAGAAGTTTCCGAGAGTCGGCCTGGAATTCAAACACTAACGCTCGCTTAGGTGAGACAGGCAGTCGGCCCAACCATTCTCCCTCCGACGACAACCCAACCGACAGACAGTCAACGGACCCATCTACAAGATAACTTCCGCTCCACCCGACCAGCATCCAACAGGGAGTTCAATGAAACAACTTACAAAGTATTGGCGCCCACAACCAATTATGCATTGAGCTGTCGAACTACACACCGTGCTGGACAGTGACAACACGATGAGGAAAATACACTGCCTGAATTTACGTCAACAGCCATGGCAGGTAACCGGAACGTTAACGGCGACAAGGCAGAAGATTCCGCTGGTGCTCTTCAATTCGAAATAACCAAGTACAGTTAAACTCCACCGGAGGGTGACTAAAATTTGCCAACTTGATAACACATGTTGTTGCTCGCGGGAATGTCCCAACAACCGACAACGAAATCCAAACGACACAGTGTGAACAGTCGTTACTTGCTGGTAGATTAAGTCAAAACTCAACTTTCGTGCCAGGACCGGTGAGCCACGGACCTCGTAGCAATGGGAACAGCACCACACACTCCGAACGCGCGTAGACGCCGCCAGCGGCCTCGGCCAAACTACGCGCCGCGGAGATTTCGTCGCTGCTCCACGCCAACCGTCCAACTGGTCGCACACAGTATAGCCGGAAACTATAAGCGCCAGGCGAAAGATAATACGAGGTGGGAATATCGTTACACACCGCTGCTGCCACTCGCGGTGAGAGGCATAATCGCGATAACCGCAGGAGACTAAACACAGAATAGCAACCAAGGTTTAATCCAGCGCATAACATGAGCCAGCCACGGCTCAAGCACTAATGGCCAAGATATAGCAGGATATCCTCCACGGTCATATAATCATGCCACCAGTAAACCATGATAACCGAATGATCAGACAGTGACAGTAGGTTAGATGCGGCTCTCCACGAATTCCTCTCCTGTGCCAATCTCAGAGCAGCACTTGCAACCTACGTCCTCAGTTATTTGCTGGATGTATTCCAATCTCTGACTTCATCTACAGTTATTGCCCTCTACAGCTCCTTCTAGTACCATGGAAGTCAAGCCCTCATGTCTTAACAGGTGTCCTATCATCCTCTCCCTTCTCCTTATAAGTGTTTTCCAAATATTCCTTACCTCTCCGATTCTGCGAAGAACCTCCTCATTCCTTACCTTATCAGTCCACCTTATTTTCAACATTCGTCTGTAGCACCATATCTCAAATGTTTCGAATCTTTTCAGTTTCGGTTTTCCCACAGCCCATGTTTCACTGCCATACAATGCCGTAATCCAGACGGACATTCTCAGAAAGGTCTTCCTCAAATCAATGTCTATGTTCGATACCAGTAGACTTCTACTGGCCAGGAATGCCCTTTTTGCCGTTGCTAGCGTGCTTTGGATGTCCTCCTTGGTCTGTTCGAAATTGGTCATTTTACTGCCTAGGACGTCAAAAACAGCTAGACGCAGCTAGAAAAATGAGGCTGTAGCCGAAGTAGGCCTACCGCATATCAGTAAAGCACCACATACGCAGCAGCGATTTCTATTTCTCTGCTAGCCGCTGGCCCTCAACTATATAAACGTTCATATTTATTTACAAAAGGAAACAGGAAGTAACAACTAGAACTTGAATTACAATAAAGTTGTTTTTTTCATCCGTTTTATTTATTGTATAATTTTATACAAAAGCCACATACACATTTCCGAAAATAACAGAACTTCAATTTTACTTTGTAGAGGAACCGGTTAACTGCTCCTGCTTCAGTTATCTTTAGCACTACTGGTGAAGCGCATTTTCTGATGTGACCAATGCTGAAAATACATCACCGCCTACTTACATTCTAAGGATGTGTGTTCATGCTGTATACCAGCCGTTTACGTAGCTAACTAAATAAAGTTAATCGCTTTCGGATGCTTTCAATCCAAGCCCTCTCAACACCGATAACTGTAGTTAATTAGGCCGCCAGCCTCACTACAAAATCTTGACCGCACGAAACAAGGGTAATGTCTGTGCCGCATCAGTCTGTCCTGGCTGCTCCTGTCCCGAAGACCCAGCATTCGTTCAAGTGATCGGCGAACTGTAGGTATATCAGCGTCTGTAACGGCACAGCAAGAAACCGAATTAAGTACTCTGCTCTTGCTTTCACTTACATCTGCCACACACAAATTTTGCAGAACAGACTGGATTGCTGCGACAACGTAAAATAGCTGAAAGCATTTTAAACGACTCGTCAGTATGAATTGATAGTGAGCTCTTTAATTAAATTTAAATTCAAAGTCGGCCGTTCTGGCCGAGTGGTTCTAGGCGCTTCAGTATGGAACCGCGCGACCGCTACCGTCGCAGGTTCGAATCCTGCCCCAGGCATGGATGTGTGTGATGTCCTTAAGTTAGGTAGGTTTAAGTAGTTCTAAGTTCTAGGAGACTGATGACCTCAGAAGGTAAGCCCCGTAGTGCTCAGAGCCATTTAAATTCAAAATTGCACTATTACAGTAACGCCCAGTAATTTCTGACTTCGTGTCTTAAGTAATTGCTGATACTTTCCTAAGTGTCAGTAACACCCTTAGTAGCTCAGTCACAGTATAAGAAAAGTAAGGGTGCCCCAGTCTTTCACGCGTAAACTACCAACGAGGTGGCGCAGTTGCTAGCACACTGGACTCGCATTCGGGAGGACAACGGTTCAATCCCGCATCCGTCCCTCCTGATTCACTTTTTCCGTGATTTTCCTAAATCGCTCCAGGCAAATGCCGGGATGGTTCCTTTGAAAGGGCACAGCCGATTTCCTTCCCCATCTTTCCCTAATCCGATGAGACCGATGACTTCGCTGTTTGGTCTCCTCGCCCCAAAGAATCCTGTCCAATCCCTCCAGCTCTGCACCTTCACACGTTCGGTGCCGCCGTCCCGCCAAGCGTGGTAGCACGAGGCACGCCATGTCGCCGATCCGTCGTCTTGGCTAGCGTGTTGCAGCCATCGCCGCCGTCTGGCGTACAGTATGTTTTGCTTACTGTGCTGGGCGGATTCGCCTCAGTGCGTGCCCAGTCACTTTACATTAAACGTAGGTTTACCTTTCTACCATTCTGTGGTGAAACTTTTGGAGGTAAGAGCATTTCTTTCCAAGCTATCGTTCGTTATCTATAAAATAATTATTTTCGTCGTAATTACACACAAATTTTATTATTATACACATGGTTCAAACACATTTCAATTTGTACTTACTACAGATTTACCATCAACAGTAAATAACTTCCTCCTACGTCCACCCCTGTTTTGAGACATGTCCACATAAACAAAATTTGTGTGTAACTACGCTCAAAATCTTTAGTTTTATGTAAAGAAAAATTACAAATAAAAGCATTAGCTGCATGACCTTCACCAGAGAATGGTAGAAAGATAAGCCAACAGCTAAAATGCAACTGACGGTCTCTTCAGGGTGCCCGGGCACGGACTGAGGCAAATCCGAACCAAATAGTAAACAAAGCATATTCTACACTACTGGCCATTAAAATTGCTACACCAGAAAGAAATGCAGATGATACACGGGTATTCATTGGACAAATATATTATACTAGAACTGACATGTGATTACATTTTCACGCAATTTGGGTGCATAGATCCTGAGAAATCAGTACCCACAACCACCTCTGGCAGGAATAACGGACTTAATACGCCTGGGCATAGAGTCAAACAGAGCTTGGATGGCATGTACAGGTACGCCTGCCCGTGCAGCTTCAACACGATACAACAGTTCATCAAGAGTAGTGACTGGCGTATTATGACGAGCCAGTTCCTCGGCCACCATTGACCAGACGCTTTCAATTGGTGAGAGATCTGGAGAATGTGCGGGCCAGGGCAGCAGTCGAACATTTTCTGTGCCCAGAAAGGCCCGTACAGGACCTGCAACACGCGGTCGTGCATCATCCTGCTGAAACGTAGTGTTTCGCAGGAATCTAATGAAGGGTAGAGCCAGGGGTCGTAACACATCTGAAACGTAACGTCCACTGTTCAAAGTACCATCAATGCGAACAAGAGGTGCCCGAGACGTGTAGCCAATGGCACCCCATACCATCACGCCGCGTGATACGTCAGTATGGCGTTGATGAATACACGCTTTCATCGTGCGTTCACGGCGATGTCGCCAAACACGGATGTGACCATCATGATGCTGTTAACAGAACCTGGATTCATCCGAAAAAATGACGTTTTGCCATTCGTGCACCCAGGTTCGCTGTTGAGTACACCGTCGCAGGCGCTCTTGTCTGTGACGCACCGTCAAGGGTAACCGCAGCCATGGTCTCCTAGCTGATAGTCCATGCTGCTGCAAACGTCGTCGAACTGTTCGTGCATGGTTGTTGTCTTGCAAATGTCCACATCTGATGACTCAGGGATCGAGACGTGGCTACACGATCCCTTACAGCCATGCGGATAAGATGCCTGTCATCTCGACTGCTAGTGATACGACGCCATTGGGATCCAGCACGGCGTTCCGTATTACCTTCCTGAACCTACCGATTCCATAATCTGCTAACAGTCATTGGATCTCGACCAACGAGAGCAGCAATGTCGCGATACGATAAACCGGAATCGCGATAGGCTACAATCCGACCTTTATCAAAGTCGGAAACGTGATGGTACGCATTTCTCCTCCTTACACGAGGCATCACAAGAACGTTCCACCAGGCAACGCCGGTCAGCTGCTGTTTGTGTATGAGAAATCGGTTGGAAACTTTCCTCATGTCAGCATGTTGTACGTGTCGTCACCGGCGCCAACCTTGTGTGAATGCTCTGAAAAGCTAATCACTTGCGTATCAGAGCATCTTCTTCCTGTCGGTTAAATTTCACGTCTGTAGCTCGTCATCTTCGTGGTTTAGCAATTTTAATGACCAGTAGTGTAGATTAGACGACGCCGGTAGTCAGCACAAGCAAGGCGTGGCGTCGGCCACCTGCCACTCCCCAAGCTACCACGCTTGGCGTAGCGGAGGCATCGAACGTGTTAAGTTACGCAGACGGAGATCCTCCGCTTTCTGTCGCTCTACGGAGAGCTCCCAGCATCTTCTTTCGCGCTGCGTACAACTGCTGCCTTAATATGTCTCGTCGCACTGCACACTCCATCCTTCAACACCCAGCTTGGGCGGCCAACGTCAAACTAACACAGACTCCGCTCCCTTCCAGCTCCTGTAACCCGATATCCACTCTTGGACTCTTCACCGCTCTGAATGGTTATCTCACGAACGTTGACAGAGGCGCGCCTCGTTGCTTCTAGGTCACGGGGTCCCGGGTTCGATTCCTGGCAGGGTCACTCACAAAGACTAGCAAGTGGCTGAGAAACACGGAAAGCATATCCTGGTCATCATTTCATGTCATGGAGACGTTCTAACGTAGGTCACCCAATTCCCTCCTAAGTCATCGCCCTGATCACTCCTCCGAAGTGAATATTCCGGGATTTTACCTTTAACAGGAAAGTAAAACTCTGTTGCACATTTGTTCGGTGTTTTGCAGGAAGCCTGAACAATAGTTCCTAATTTTGGTGAGCGTCTTGCACGTTACATTCAGGAGACTGACAGGCCCATAACTTTTTATAACGTTTCTACCACCTATCTTGTGAAATGAAGAAGTGCAGCATCGTTCCAGCTTTGGCGAACTGACTTGTATAATGTCTCTCCCCACTTTACTCATTTCTATTGAAACGTCATCGTCTCTCAGCAGCCGGCCGCTGTGACCGAGAGCTTCTAGGCGCTTCAGTCCGGAAACACGCGACTGCTACGGTCGCAGGTTCGAATCCTGCTTCGGGCATGGATGTGGGTGATGTGCTTAGGTTAGTTACCTTTACGTAGTTCTAAGTTCTAGGGGATTGATGATCTCAGATGTTTAGTCCCATAGTGCTTTGAGCCATATGAACCATTAACCTCACAGCATATTCGCTATCTTCATATCATGATTGCCTTTATACAGCTCTTCTAGCATTACTTCCAGAATGCCGTTGTTTTCATTATTACCTATCTGTGTGTTTCATTTAATGGATTATACAAAAGTGAACGGAAACAGAATTATTTGCTTCATTTCAAAAAAATGGTTCAAATGGCTCTGAGCGCTGTGGGACTTAACTTCTGAGGTCACCAGTCCAATACAACTTAGAACTACTTAAACCTAACTAACCTAAGGACATCACACACATCCATGCCCGAAGCCGGATTCGAACTTGCGACCGTAGCGGTCGCGCAGTTCCAGACTGTTGCGCCTAGAACCGCTCGGCCACCCCGGCAGGCGTTTCATTTCCTTTTCGTGTTTATTACGTCTGCCTTCTACCATTTACACTGATAAAATGTGGGGACAGTATGTAAATGAGTGCTTTGTTTTCTCTAATCAGATTGTTATTGTACCTTTACACATCCGCTCGAAGAAATTTAAGAATAGTTGTGTTTATCAGATGCCTCGTGTCACTTAATACTCCTATCGCTCTTGCATCATCTTTTGTTGTCTGCGTACGCCCCTTTGGCAAAGTATGCCCCTTTTGCACTTGAATCATCTTTTGTTGTCTGCGTACGCCCCTTTGGCAAAATATTCCCCTTTTGCCTATGTACAATCCTCTTCTTATACCAGAGAAAAAAGCTCCTATCGGAGCACAAAAATGACTGACTGAAAAGTGGGTTACCAGTTGCCTCATTCTACCTTCCTTAGCACCATTAAAGTTTTCCCAAAAATTTTGGCATGCGAGCATATTCGCGCTCTTTCCAAAACGCAACTCACCTCTCACTCGCACAAGCTCCCTTCATTGTACGTCGGTCAACCTACTAGCCAGTCGCTATAAGCCGCTCGTATCCATCCACTCCCACTTGTCCATCCTCAATCACTCATTCAGCCCAGCTCATTTGCATTATCTCTTTACGTCTCCTGTTTCCTTTCTCACAGCCACAGTCTCCTTCGTTCTGGCTTACTGCTACTGTCTGCTCTCACTGTCTCCCTGTTGCTCTCTTTTACTATCACAGCCATTTCTTCCCACTGTTGCTGTCTCTTCCATCCTCACAAACTCTCATCCACTTCCACTTTCTCATTTTTTTTATTCGTCTCCTTCATGTTTTTCCTAGCACTTATCGCTGTCCGTTATCACTATATGCCCCTGTTTCTCTCAGTGCAGTAGTATCCTTTGCTCTTTCCATAACATAACCAGTTTCCTCTATCTTCCAGTATTTATTACTTTTTCGTATCTTTCCCATTACCACTGTCTATTCCTCTCTCAGCCTAAAACCACGCGAATATGTTGGCATGCCAAAATTTTTGGGAAAATTTTACAGGTGCTCAGATGGCAACTGGTACCACACTTTTCAGTCCGCATCTTTTAAACAGGAGCAATTGCGTCCTTTTTACGCTCCGATAGGACGACTTTTCTGCAAGGTCCCATTTTTCCCCTGCTACAGCAGAGCATGTTACTCATATGATAAGAAATTTATGGGCCAGTAAAATTTTGATAGTTTACTTACGTGAACCTGAAATAATGCTAAACAAATTTTACATCTCTGACCGGATTTTCTCTGCAAAAAAGTTTGGGATGTGCTTCACTACTAAAACACGGGGTTCCCAGAATCCTCCTTGTTATAACGAAGACACTTTATAGCATATATCACTGTTCTACGTCATTGTATAAACACGTTTTCGCCTCGCACTGAATTTTACTCTGCAGGTAGGGTGGCACTGATCCTCTGTATATCGGAAACGGATAAATATTTCAAGGGATCAGTTTAAAATAATGTAAATGCAATTTGGTACTGAAGTATTTCTTCAAATATGCAATATCAAGAAAATATTGAAGAGAGATCGAGATCGGGATCTTAGGAATATGTTGTTGTTGTTGTGGTCTTCAGTCCTGAGACTGGTTTGATGCAGCTCTCCATGCTACTCTATCCTGTGCAAGCTTTTTCATCTCCCAGTACCTACTGCAACCTACATCCTTCTGAATCTGCTTAGTGTATTCATCTCTTGGTCTCCCCCTACGATTTTTACCCTCCACGCTGCCCTCCAATACTAAATTGGTGATCCCTTGATGCCTCAGAACATGTCCTACCAACCGATCCCTTCTTCTGGTCAAGTTGTGCCACAAACTTCTCTTCTCCCCAATCCTATTCAATACTTCCTCATTAGTTATGTGATCTACCCATCTAATCTTCAGCATTCTTCTGTAGCACCACATTTCGAAAGCTTCTATTCTCTTCTTGTCCAAACTATTTATCGTCCCTGTTTCACTTCCATACATGGCTACACTCCATACGAATACTTTCAGAAATGACTTCCTGACACTTAGATCAATACTGGATGTTAACAAATTTCTCTTCTTCAGAAACGCTTTCCTTGCCATTGCCACCCTACATTTTATATCCTCTCTACTTCAACCATCATCAGTTATTTTGCTCCCCAAATAGCAAAACTCCTTTACTACTTTAAGTGCCTCATTTCCTAATCTAATTCCCTCAGCATCACCCGACTTAATTAGACTACATTCCATTATCCTTGTTTTGCTTTTGTTGATGTTCATCTAATAACCTCCTTTCAAGACACTGTCCATTCCATTCAACTGCTCTTCCAAGTCCTTTGCTGTCTCTGACAGAATTACAATGTCATCGGCGAACCTCAAAGTTTTTATTTCTTCTCCATGAATTTTAATACCTACTCCGAATTTTTCTTTTGTTTCCTTTACTGCTTGCTCAATATACAGATTGAATAACATCGGGGAGAGGCTACAACCCTGTCTTACTCCCTTCCCAACCACTGCTTCCCTTTCATGTCCCTCGACTCTTATAACTGCCATCTGGTTTCTGTACAAATTGTAAATAGCCTTTCGCTCCCTGTATTTTACCCCTGCCACCTTTAGAATTTGAAAGAGAGTATTCCAGTCAACATTGTCAAAAGCTTTCTCTAAGTCTACAAATGCTAGAAACGTTGGTTTGCCTTTCCTTAATCTTTTTTCTAAGATAAGTCGTAAGGTCAGTATTGCCTCACGTGTTCCAGTGTTTCTACGGAATCCAAACTGATCTTCCCCGAGGTTGGCTTCTACTAGTTTTTCCATTCGTCTGTAAAGAATTCGTGTTAGTATTTTGCAGCTGTGACTTATTAAGCTGATAGTTCGGTAATTTTCACATCTGTCAACACCTGCTTTCTTTGGGATTGGAATTATTATATTCTTCTTGAAGTCTGTGGGTATTTCGCCTGTTTCATACATCTTGCTCACCAAATGGTAGAGTTTTGTCAGGACTGGCTCTCCCACGGCCGTCAGTAGTTCCAATGGAATATTATCTACTCCGGGGGCCTTGTTTCGACTCAGGTCTTTCAGTGCTCTGTCAAACTCTTCACTCAGTATCGTACCATTTCATCTTCATCTACATCCTCTTCCATTTCCATAATATTGTCCTCAAGTACATCGCCCTTGTATAGACCCTCTATATACTCCTTCCACCTTTCTGCCTTCCCTTCTTTGCTTAGAACTGCGTTTCCATCTGAGCTCTTGATATTCATACAAGTCGTTCTCTTATCTCCAAAGGTCTCTTTAATTTTCCTGTAGGCGGTATCTATCTTACCCCTAGTTAGATAGGCCTCTACATCCTTACATTTGTCCTCTAGCCATCCCTGCTTAGCCATTTTGCACTTCCTGTCGATCTCATTTTTGAGACGTTTGTATTCCTTTTTGCCTGTTTCACTTACTTCACTTTTATATTTTCTCCTTTCATCAATTAAATTCAATATTTCTTCTGTTACCCAAGGATTTCTACTAGCCCTCGTCTTTTTACCTACTTGATCCTCTGCTGCCTTCACTACTTCATCCCTCAAAGCTACCCATTCTTCTTCTACTGTATTTATTTCCCCCATTCCTGTCAATTGCTCCCTTATGCTCTCCCTGAATCTCTGTACAACCTCTGGTTCTTTTAGTTTATCCAGGTCCCATCTCCTTAAATTCCCACCTTTTTGCAGTTTCTTCAGTTTTAATCTACAGGTCATAACCAATAGATTGTGGTCAGAGTCCACATCTGCCCCTGGAAATGTCTTACAATTTAAAACCTGGCTCCTAAATCTCTGTCGTACCATTATATAATCTATCTGATACCTTTTAGTATCTCCAGGGTTCTTCCATGTATACAACCTTCTTTCATGATTCTTAAACCAAGTGTTAGTTATGATTATGTTGTGCTCTGTGCAAAATTCTACCAGGCGGCTTCCTCTTTCATTTCTGTCCCCCAATCCATATTCACCTACTATGTTTCCTTCTCTCCATTTTCCTACACTCGAATTCCAGTCACCCATGACTATTAAATTTTCGTCTCCCTTCACAATCTGAATAATTTCTTTTATTTCATCATACATTTCTTCAATTTCTTCGTCATCTGCAGAGCTAGTTGGCATATAAACTTGTACTACTGTAGTAGGTGTGGGCTTCGTATCTATCTTGGCCACAATAATGCGTTCACTATGCTGTTTGTAGTAGCTTACCCGCATTCCTATTTTCCTATTCATTATTAAACCTACTCCTGCAATACCCCTATTTGATTTTGTGTTTATAACCCTGTAGTCACCTGACCAGAAGTCTTGTTCCTCCTGCCACCGAACTTCACTAATTCCCACTATATCTAACTTCAACCTATCCATTTCCCTTTTTAAATTTTCTAACCTACCTGCCCGATTAAGGGATCTGACATTCCACGCTCCGATCCGTAGAACGCCAGTTTTCTTTCTCCTGATAACGACATCCTCTTGAGTAGTCCCCGCCCGGAGATCCGAATGGGGGACTATTTTACCTCCGGAATATTTTACCCAAGAGGACGCCATCATCATGTAATCATACAGTAAAGCTGCATGCCCTCGGGAAAAATTACGGCTGTAGTTTCCCCTTGCTTTCAGCCGTTCGCAGTACCAGCACAGCAAGGCCGTTTTGGTTATTGTTACAAGGCCAGATCAGTCAATCATCCAGACTGTTGCCCTTGCAACTACTGAAAAGGCTGCTGCCCCTCTTCAGGAACCACACGTTTGTCTGGCCTCTCAACAGATACCCCTCCGTTGTGGTTGCACCTACGGTACGGCTATCTGTATCGCTGAGGCACGCAAGCCTCCCCACCAACGGCAAGGTCCATGGTTCATGGGGGGATCTTAGGAATATATCGCAAATATTTCAGCCATTTGCTGCGCGTAGCCGTTTGGCATCTGCGATTTGGGTAAGGTACCCAAAAACCATGTTTTTGTGTTGTTCCTCGATAACGGCTAGAGGTTTTTGAAAACAGAAAGATGACACTACTAGTTAGAAGTCTAGAGACTATACCGTTCAAACTTGAGCAATTTGCCGCCGTTATTTACTACTTACACTCCGCTTTACATTGGAAGTTTCGAAGTTTGTAGTAAGACCTTATGGGACCTAACTGCTGAGATCATCGGTCCCTAAGCTTACACACTACTTAATCTAACTTGAACTAACTTACGCTAAGGACAACGCACACACCCATGACCGAGGGAGGACTTGAACCTCCGCGGAGGTAGCCGCGCGAACCGTGAGAAGTCGCCGAAGACCGCCCGGCTACACCGCGCTGCCTTACATTCGATTTTACGTGTGCGAGTGTGGTAATTTATGACCTCTGTATCTCTAAAACGGATAAAGGTAACAAGAAAATTTTCAGGGTGGTCGAGATCAGGCTCTTAGGAATATATCGTAAAAATTTCAGTCATTTGCTGTGCATAGTCGTCTTAGATACCGCAGCTCGGTTTTAGTATGCAAAAAACATACGTTTGGGGTTTTTCACGAAAATGGATAAAGATTTTTGAAAAACGGAAAGACGGTACCTCTAAATAGATTAATAGAGAATACAACGTTAAAATTGGAGAAATTTGCTGGTGTTAGTTATTTAGATATATGGGTAAAATTATGAAAACCAATTTTTGAGTTTTCTCAGGAACTGCCCTTGACCTAAATGGTGTTTCCATATACCTCTTGAGGCGAATCGTAGACCACATGTAATTCAAAAAGAGCCAACACACTCTCTCCGTTTACTTAAGCTGGAGGTAGTGTGAAATATTCAACATTTGACATTTTACTGTAGGAAAGTTACAATAAGATGACCCTTCTGTTGGGTGTACAAAAGGCCCCTCGTCAAACAAATACCCAAAAACGCTTCATCCTATCATTCTGTCACCAACAGAGCCCAAATATGACCCCGGAAGAATCCTGTTCCTATGCACGGAGTTTAGAACGTATTGGTAGCACATACTGTCGCATGCATGTGGAATATGCTGAACACATTGTTTAATTTATGCTGGTATACCTCCCTATTTTTACTGCCTACTTCATAAACCTGTTTCTTTCAATCTACCTTTACTGTGATCTTGCAGGGTCTATGATCACTTGCAATAAAAATGTGCCTGAAGACCACCACATGTCTGTGGAGTATTTCTCAACTTTACGATCCTGACTGTGAGTGACGGCATGGTGTATAGTCTTGCTGAAACAAAAGGTCGCCTTGAATAATGCTGTCGGCTAACAAAGGGATTCATCCGATACTGCGGTAGTTTCGATTATTCTTCGCCGGAATTAGGTGCCACTTTCCACTCCATGTAATTATCTCCCCTTTTGGCGAGCTGGTTGCATTACCTCACGTGGTTTGCAACGACCCGTATCCATCTTCAAGGTGCACCGCCATGTATGCGTTAAAGCAACATTTTTCTCAAGCTAAAGAGAAAATAAATAAATTGTCTGTCCCATGGACGTTCCGGAGTAGCGGCACACTGAACACCGTTACACAGGATTAACACACGAAGTTGGTGTGCTAAACTAGCTTAGTACTATATTTAATTTAATTATAAGCGAGAACCTATTACTACCTGAACACATGGGAAGGCTGTTCGATGTACTTTAATTTAATACAGTCTCTGGATTGATGGGAGGTACTTAAATGTTTACGTTACAAAGCGAACTGATTACGACGGGAAGGAGCTGATTGCTCATGACTGTTGTCTGTCTCAAGAGGTAGTCAGTCACCCTAGACGCTAGCCAAGACAGCAAATTTGTGGTTGCAGTGCGCTGCATATTATACAGGCATTACGCGATTGTAATTTTGTCTCAAATAACGGGACAGTGTGAAGAGTTGAGATATTGGGACACTGAATAACGTAAAAAGTATACGCGGTAGCCTATGGACTGCAATGACCTTAGAATCACTTTGTGGGTATATGATATGAACGACTCTTTTTGGCAGTGTGCCGCAGGGGAACGGAAGGTTTTCAAATGGACGGTAGTCCATACAGAACCAACAGGCCTTATGCCACGAGGGAGACAGTGCAACGTTTAGGCCTGACTTGAGGATTATTGTGGAAAGCAGGTATTCCGGCTTGAGTTTTGTACGGGAGTGCGCTGTTTTGTAGTTTCCTGGCAGATTAAAACACTGTATAGAATTGAGACTCGAGCTTGGAATCTCAACTTTCACGGACAAAGGACTTACCAGCTGAGTGATAGACATACGATCCCCGATCTCACTCACAGCTAGCAGTGACAGTAACTGTTTCCTGCTGTTTGAACATCAAAGAAGTTCTTCAGCATTGCTCGCTGGGCTTGCACTCCTGGAAAGAAGGAATTGACGGACTGTCACATCCGGCCACAACGACGGAAGCATTTGTTTTCCTTTTAACTCGGGAATAGTGCTATGTCGTGTACAGGATTCTGCTGCACGTAGAGGAGAGATTGCCCATATAAAGCTCAGTCTACGCGTGACACGATGCCACGGCAGGTCAAAGGAAATAACATTGCAGCTTCTAGACTTCAAGGCCCAGTCGAACTTGCAATTTTAACGTGTTAACGGGTGTCCAGTGAGCCCGCTGCGCTATCGCGAGGCCGGCGGCTAGAGGCGGCGTGCATTTGCTTGTCTTAACTCCATTTGCTGCGTAGCGGAGCGGCACAGCCCTGCCGCCTAGGAACTTGCCCGTCCAGAACACGGGCCGGGCTAACGTCGTTACGGCTACGCGAGGATAGCGCGTCCTGCCACAGGGGTTCATTAAGCGGACCGCCCATCTGCTCTCGAGGCCAAACAGTCACTCAACTTGACAGAATTCGATCAGCAGCGGCGCTGCACGCTAACTTGTGCACACCTGCTGCCTATTCTCGCAGCTGAAGGCGGCTTTCCTCTGAGGTGGCCGTGTGGAAGGTCCGGACACGTCCTAATGTCTACATATCTACACATCAAGGTGGAAAGTTTGGCGTGTAGCGGAAGGGGCAGGTATTCCGAAACAAGAGCACCTTTCCATAACAGAGAGAATGAGGCATATCTATTTTGGTGTGCTAGGATTTTTCCAACTTTGCTCTAATGATCAATGCGTGAGATATATGGCGCAGATAGTAAATCCTTCTTTGTATCCCAGCAGCATTCAACTTTCATTGCCGAGCCAAAACATTATGACCGGCTGCTTAATAGCATGGTGATCCACTTGTGGAGACGAATACAGAAGCGATTCTGCGTGACGTGGATCCAACAATTCCTTCGTAGGAAATAAAGGACCAATGGTTTGAGGGCAGCCTATAGCTTACCAGATGTGTAGCAATCTCGTGGACAAGACATGAACGTGAGTTAACTATCATGCCCCTCTAACCACTAACGCAATACTGTGATCTTATGGCACCGACAGTTATCCTACTGGAAGATGCCATTGCTATCATGGAAGAGATAAAGCATGAAGGGATGTGGGTGGTCTGCAGTGCTGTTCACGTAGTCAGCAGCTGTCATGGTGCCTTAAGTTATTACTACATATGAAGCGGAAGCCAAGATTAATGACCCTCGTTGGATGATGCAGCTGTCACCTACCTGAATCCATTGTGTGGTGCATCTGTTCGTCTGGATGAAGCCACATCTAGATACAACCGTCAAACTGGTGAAACAACAAATGTGGTTCATCCAGTCAGGGACACGTTTCCATTGGTTCAAGATCCATTCTCGATGACCCCGCTTCCATGGCAGTCGTAATTGATGATGTCGTTGGGTCAACACGGAAAGACATAGGGGTCATCTGCAGAGAGCCCCAAGTTTAGCAATGTGCACTGAAGAGTGTCCTCTAAAACATTTATTCCTGCACCAGCGTTTAGCTCTGTCGTCAAACCTACCACAGACAGCCACCAATACTGCTTTATAGAGGGGATAAACGTCTAACATCCAAGTTCTGTGACGAGGCACGAACCTCCGACACCATGTCGTCTAGGTTGTATTGTATTGTGTGTTAATCGGGGGTCTACAAACGACGGAGAGGTTCCGTCCCCGCCGCAGCCGCAGTGGTCCACAACCCGACAACGACTAAAGCAGTCCACTTCACCCCTCCGCCACCCCACAGCGAACCCAGGGCTATTGCGGGGTTCCGCCCCCAGTGGACCTGCCGCCCCCCCCCCCCCCCCCTCCCAGGGAAAGTCTCACAACAGACGAGTGTAGCCCCTATGTTTGCGTGGTAGAGTAATGGTGGTGTACACGTACGTGGGGAATTTGTTTGCGCAGCAATCGCGACATACTGTAGTTGAGGCGGAATAAGGGGAACCAGCCCGCATTCGTCGAGGCATATGGAAAACCGCCTAAAAACCATCCACAGACTGGTCACACACCGGACCTCGACATTAGTTCGTCCGGCGGATTCGTGCCGGGGACCAAACGCTCCTTCCCAATCTGGAAAGCCGTGCGTTCGACCGACGGCTAATCGTGCGGTCTTCCATAAATGCTCGCGACGAAAGTACGTGAGTTGCAGACAGCATCGCCATTTCCGAGATGCTCGTTCCCAGGAGCAAGGCCATAACTATTTGCCTTTAGTCAAAGTCGCTTTTATCGGTGGTTTTCCCCAACTGCAGCCCGTAACATTGCCAGAACGCTTCACCATTCACTATTCGTATATACTTCCCTTACCGCGTCACGTTCCCGCAACGCAAAAAGGCGCGGACATTGACCATTACGTTTTGATTCTTCAGCGTATATGTCAGGAAGGAGAACGTCTCTTATTTCTAGCTCAGAATCATTCAACACGCTTACAGCGGTAGTCTCATAAACTCTTTAAAAAAATTAAAGAAATTGGTAGATTATTCACGAGAAAGCCTTAACGAAGCATTGATTGACAGAGTTGTTAGATGTTCTCCTGAAGGCTATCGTGCCAAATTATATCCAAGTGCCACTTAGACCGTCAAAATCTCGAGATATTTGGTGGTCCCTGCTCATAATGCTGTAAACGTTCTCAGCTGAGAAGAGATCTGGCGTCTTTGCTGGCCAATGTAGGGTTTGACAAACATGAAGACAAACAGTAGAAACTCCCGCGGCGGGCATTATCTCGCTGAAATGTAAGCCCAGGATGGCTTGCCATGAAAGGCAACAAAACGGGGCGAAGCACATCGTCGACGTACAGTTGTACTGTAAGGTTGCTGTGGATGACAACTAAAGTGGTCCTGCTATGAAAAGAAATGGCACCCCAAACCATCATTTGGTTTTCGAACCGTGTCGCGAGCAACAGTAAGGCTGGTACCGGGGAGTCTCCACACAAGTCTTCAGCCTGAAATCTCTTCGACTGTGGTAGAATTATCTTCAGTGATGAGTTCCACTTCGACCTGAGCCCCTACTACCAGTAATTGCATGCCATACGCTGGGCACCGTTGAAATAAGTAGTTTGCTTTTGGATAGGTGTGTACGGAACGGGTCTGAGATCTACTTCTTATATATAAGTTAGTAAGAATACAAGCACTGCCAGTTACGTAATTTTTGAGATCTGGGCACTAGAAGCCTAGGAATGACATCAGGAAGTTAACCCTCGCCTGAAATTAATATACGTGCATGAAAACAATACTCAAACATACATTGTGGTGATGGTAATTCTGATTGGAAAGTAAAATTGGTGAGATGAGTTTCTGGGTTCCAGTAACTAAAAAGCGGTTTATGCTGAAGAACTTCATTTATAGATACCACATATAAAATAACAACTACTTACAAATGATTTTCTCATGACGTGAATAAAAAATGACGCAATGCATGGCTAAACTTCTTCATCCAATGTAAAGAATTAACTGGCCTGCTGCTACTATGTACACGGCGCGTTTTCATCTCTCTATGTGCCAAATGCACACTTTGCCGTAGCTTCGTTACTCATAATGTAGGTCACACGACTCACTACACAATGTCCATCTGTCACTTTCACGTCCTGCAACAGAATGCCCAAATCAACTCTCATCAGTTCACATGGTCACCCGGTCCTTATTTCTCGTTGCTTCGCTTCCACATAAGGCGATCTCAAGGATTTTCTTTTCTGACTTCCGAAGAGGAGTGCTTCCATATATCCTAATATTCTGGCGTTTGGTTGTTGCTTCCTCTGCTTCTGGTAGAATTCCAAGATCTTTATGATTCTATCCATCCTGCTTGTTACCGGTATTGTCGTGCTGTTTCCCACCAACACAGAAATTTCCAATAGAGCTGCAAGCAACGAAACTCGCTGCTGTGGCGAGTCTGCCACTTGAGATTCCGAGCGTATCTGTTTTTCGGGGAATTCCTTCCTGGTGTGCAGGCAGCCTGTCAGCTACAACGAACTGAAGGAGCGAGATGACCCGCGTCTGCATGTCAATATAAGATTGCGACTGATCCAAAGCAACGCAGGCAGTCTGTAATTAATGTCCATTAAACTCGGTTTCTCCCTGTGTTCTTGCTAGACAGGCACACCTGCATAGTGCACACTCTCACACGTACGTCATAGAAAATTTTGAGAACGTACGTTCCAAATGAGTGAAGAAGCGTATTGCGTATTGTCAATTCATATGGATATCAGGTAGCGACTCATATTCAACCGCCTTACGTGAATTTCATTCAACCAACTGTACAGCAATGTTCACGTTTGTTGAAAGGCGTATCGAGATTGTGGTATTCCCATTATCGTCATATTTTAATTTATTATTGATAATCTGTCTCGACTTCTCAGAGATTTTCGTATAGAAGGGAAGTAAAAATAAATGAATTTCAGAATTTGTGAAACGTGATGACCCTATTGTATGGTCACAGAAAACCAATTAGCTAATTGCCATGTAAATTCAACGACCAGGAGGAAGTTTGGTCATTAATTGATGGTTTAACAATATATACGATAAATAATAAGGGGCAACTGACACTAACCTTAGCGCTGTTGCCAGTGGTGTAAAGCGCTGTGACAGAGCTTGAATAAACCTATATTTACTACGAATAATAAAATTTCAGGAAATATAGTCTTGCCTATTGGATACCGTAATCTTTTTATTATAACGATAAACAAATGTAGTTCATTTCTGAACATAAAGGATTTAGTTACACACAAAAATAAAATGATCTGTTAAAATTGATATCAGTAATGTAAAATATGCTTTAAAGTATAGAATTGCAATAAATTTCATACACGCAGAAGAAATGGTGGTGTGACTATCAGCTGCCTGTATGAACTACGACAAAAGATGTCTCACTGCATTATTTATATATATATATATATATATATATATATATATATATATATATATGTGTGTGTGTGTGTGTGTGTGTGTGTGTGTGTGTGAAGGTCAGTGGTTCTGGCAAAGAGACCTCATTTAACGTTTAGGGTTACATACTTCACTTTTTATAAACCACATACATAATGTAACTGAGTCACTGATGAATCTTCCGGGTTTTACGGTCGTTTTTGTTCCTGAGATTTCGTCCAGAGTTGTGGTCGTGAAAGCCCTCTTTTTTCGAATGCAAAGAACGTTGCGGAAAGCAGCTGTAACCACTGAAACACAGTGACAAGGTCGTTCAGAAAAACCATACGCACAAGTGCTCTACATAATGTTAATTTATGATAAATCCAGTAGATGATGGAGTTGTTATCTCCTAAAATGTATAGTGGAGAGATCAGTGGAAGTGTCAGCTTACATTTATTTGTGTATTTCAGTTAACTGCAGGGTTTCATTTAAGCTTCGTTGAAAATCCAGTGACTTAATCCGTGAAACCTACTGCCGTAAAGCCCCATTCCCTTCTCTCTTCTCTTCCCTCTCTCTCTCTCTCTCTCTCTCTTTTTTGTTTCGAGATCGAATAACTTACAAAGTTTCCGAGACATTTGAAATTAGTGAAATATTCGTAGGTGTCTGGTTACGCTGGAATTATTGGCAGGATATAGATGGAAGTAACAAGTAGAGAACACATGCTATGACTGTTTCTGGTACATTAGTCGCGTACGTGTGTTGCACGGGACTTCGAACACAGCCTTCCATTTAAACAAGCGTTATTATGCGTAAGGCGCTTCTGTAGAGTGGAAGATGCATTGTAGGAAAAACTCTTCGAGTACGTCTAGGCTATTCGCGGCCATTCTCTTTCTCCCGAAGTACTAGTTCAGCAAGAACTTTGGGAGAGCTTCTGTTAAGTTTGAGAAGCAGAAAAAAGAGGTGGAAGTTTCGATTGAGGCTGTGAAGCGTGAATGGAAAACTTACTAGGTAGGAGTGCTACCTGCTATGGAAAGGACCCAGGTTTGTGTTTCGGACTAGCTCAAGGAGGGCATGTACGGGAAATTCCGATTGTTCAACTGGAGATGTTCAACGGACCAGCGTTCAAATACGCACAGTTGTGTAAGTGAACCAAACCTTGAAAACTAAAGCTGTTTCACTATGTACAGTGTCTTTGCTCATAACAGCAGAAAAGACGTGTTCTGTCGAGAGTTGTAACTTTATGTTAAGTGTAGAGCATTTTCTACCTTTATCTGTGTGCAAAGCTGTATAGTATCTTTCGTTTTCAAGGTTCAGCTTACTCACATACTTAAATCCTTGTGGTTGCTAATCAGTTATTACCTGGTACGGCCAAATAAGACGAACACCTATATGTAACAAAATTTAAAATTGTGAAATTACGTACAAGCTCTTTCTTTGCCTTTGAAATGTAACTGATGTACTTCATTGCAACGGAAGTGTGTAATGTTCAAAAATGTGTGTGAAATCTTACGGGACTTAACTGCTAAGGTCATCAGTCCCTAAGCTTACACACTACTTAATCTAAATTATCCTAAGGACAAACACACACACCCATGCCCCAGGGAGGACTCGAACCTCCGCCGGGACCAGCCGCACAGTCCATGACTGCAGCGCCTTAGACCGCTTTTTTTTTTTTTTTCGTTCTTGATCGTCACATGACATCCGTTCAAGCTCGTTTGTTGATCCTTCCACTCAATTTTTTATTCCAGAGGCCAACCGGCTCTCTGGCCAAACACGTTGAGATACCGTGCCGGCATCGGCTAATCCCAAGCGTCTAATGATATTGCTGTTTTTAAGCTTATCTATTTGTACCATCAGATGTTGCAGCTTCTGTCGGTTCTCTTTTAAAAGAACGAACGTGGCGACAGGTGGGGGGGGGGGGGTGAGGGGGGGGTGTTGGGTGGAAATTAAATTGTCTGCCTAACTTCCCAGTTAACACGTACATTTAACCTCACCTGCTAGTCTTCTGCTGTCTTCACAGTGGCCAGCGTCAACCTCATCTCTTCTAGCAGAGATTATTGATCATAGTGTCATAGGAAGCAACAAGGGAATTCTACAAACCTTACGTCAGACACATCTGGCATATTCTTGGATATATTTAGTAAACACGAACTTAGGAATAGCACAAACCTGGCACAGAAAACGTCTTCTTGCAGCACAAGAACAAACGAAAGAAGTATGCAAAATAAACGAATGTTCTGTTAACTTATCCAGCCCTTGATCAGAGAGGGAGTCTACACTAAGAAATAAACTGTAATGATTATATCTACACGAAGGAATACACTGAAGCACAGGCACGGACTGTACAAAAGTGCTACCGCGCTAGCATGGTTACTTTTGTGGCACTTACAGATCCATTTGCAACCCGTTGCGTTTCTGATGGTTCACGACCGAAATGATCGCGGCTGCATTACCTGTAATGCGAAAAAATACTAACCGGAGTTGTAAGCTTCACTGCTGCAGCTAAGAACAGTAAGCAACCACAAAGGCGGTTGGTTGGTTGACTGCTTATGGGCGCTCAACGGCAAGGTTATAAGCGACCACAAAGAAAAGCAAATGGCGGCAATTTCTGCGCTACTGAACTCCACGGACTTACTCCAACTAACAACTGCAAGAATGTGAGGACGAAAAGGCCTTTTCTGCCAGTTTCCTTACCGAGCATATCACAGCCCATTAAGCGTGCTAGCTCAGAAAGACAAGCCTGTAGCCAACCTAACAAGAGTGACGGTTAAGTTTTGTTCCGGCCTGCAAGGCGTGGGTTCGGGGACCGAAGGTTGGTTTCCCTGGAGGAGTGGCAATTTTGCCGGCCGGGGTGGCCGAGCGGTTCTAGGACACTACAGTCTGGAACCACGCGACCGCTACGGCCGCAGGTTCGAATCCTGCCTCGGTCATGGATGTGTGTGATGTCTTTAGGTTAGTTAGGTTTAAGTAGTTCTAAGTTCTAGGGGACTGATGACCTCAGAAGGTAAGTCCCATAGTGCTCAGAGCCATTTGAACCATTTTAGTGACAACTTTTAGAAAAGAGAGTGATAGACTAGTGTCCCTCTGCCACGAAGAAGTCGTGGCCCGGAATTCAAAATAACGGCTCGAACAGCCCTTGTGGCTGGTCGCCATACTGCAAATTACTAGTAATATTTAAACTTTAACTCGGAAAATTACTCCGCTCCTCTGATACAACAGTCCTCTGTTTAGGAAAGCCTATGGTGATACACGACTACCGGGGAAAATTAGTTTTATATCGTTCAACTGACGATTAATTCCATCAACTTTCTGAATGTTAATCGCATCGACCTTTGTGACATATAAGATTATATGTATTTTACGTATGTTTTGAATCTATCGGCCGAAAAGCAAAACGTATTTTGATATGACACTCTCTCTTTGTCAGAAAGGTTGGACAGAGTAGCAGTCACTCCTCCTGCACACCTTTAGACAGGACAGAGAAAAGTCACTGGTCTGTTACTACGGCTCGGTTGGTAATTTAGTGTCAGATTAAAAACCAAAAAGTTGCTTTACTGTTAGTTGTCGCTTCTTTCACCTCTGAAAACGAATGGAAAATGCCAAGCCACATCGTCGTTCGCAGTCCACGTTATACAGTTGTCTCCCACATAACTGGGTACGTAACTCATTTCTAGTAAACACTGAGATATTCAAACCAACATCTGGATTAAGGAAATCATTATGTTTTACTTAACTACTATAAAACAGCATCATGCACAAAATGGAAACAACATATCAACAGAATAGAGGAATTATGAGAAAAGATTTGCTGCAACCAGTCTCTATTATGTTTCCATTTTTTAACTATCCTTTATCAGTTTCGAGTGCTTTCACACTCCTGTAAGGAAGGCGCCCTATCAATTTATTACATGGAAGAAACAGTTGGTCCAGTATTTATTCTCAACACTTATAATTTCTTCTACTTTCTTATAAGCTTACAGTGCACTATAAGCACAGTTTACAAATTTTAGTACGTGAGGTTACATCATAACAACATGTATGTTGCAGGTGTCACAAGTTACATATTACTGTGCTTAACTTCTTGTGTAAGACACAGGCCATCTGTGACTACATTGCACTATGTTAATATTACGATAGCCACGCGTATGAGGAGAAGAAAATGCGAGCGTTCGGAGCAGACACTGGACGTGTTACATGTTTTATGTAATAAACTAAGCGTGTACCAGCCGCGCATGGGTATAAAAGACATACACTGGACGTGCGCTGCATGTTTTATGCAACAAACTGAAGTGCACCATCCGTGCATGTGTGTGAAAACACCGAAACTGTTCAAGGGTAATAAAATAAATTGAACATCTTCAGTGACAGATTATGAAAATTCTTCCTTATCGACATATGACATTGTCACAACATTCCTTAATTCATTTAGTTAATACACACAAATGATATAAATATACATAAGAATTTTTTACTTGCACTTTCAGAAGATGCAAATATTGTCCTTGTGCAGGTGATACAAGTATTGCAATAAAGAGTAGTACCAGTCCTCTTAGTGAAAAGACAGCAAGTGAAATATTCGAAAACATTACAGATAACTCAAGAGAAAAGAAATACCACCGAATTTTGTTGAAGTCAGTAGATGCAATTAAGGACTTGTCATTGAAGGTCACATGCTACAAAAATAGGTTTCTAAACAAAGAAGAAAAGAAGCAGAAAGTTTTGATTTCTTGGGACTGTATAATAGGACGCAACCTTAATTGGAAAACCCACTGCCTAGAATTAATTAAGCGCCTTGGTCCTATTACCTTTGCAGTACGCATGTTTACTGCTGTAGGTGATTTAACGATGAAGAAAGTGGTTTTTTCTGCATATTTACATTCAGTAATGAGTAACGGAATCATTAATTTCAGGAAACTCAACTTACAGGGATGTTATTTTCAGAATACAGAAGCGAATTATGAATATTTTTATTATGTGTTGTTAAGTTTAGAATATCCTGTAAAGACCTGTTAAAAGAACTTGTCATTTTGACAACTGCTTCATAAGATATATATTAATTTATCTTCTTTGCCAGTACTAATATTTCTCTTTTCTCAAAAAATTGTGAGAAATATGAATGTAACAGTGGGACCCAAAACAACCTCTTCAAAGTCATCAAGGAGTTAACGCTAGTGCAGCAAGGAATCAGTTACAGGACCAAACTGTTACATAGATAACTTCGCGGAGTTTCAGAATGCGTTAAAGAACTCTCCGTTGCATAACTCCTACTTCATCAAAGAGGATCTTCACAAAAGCTCTTACTTTTAACGTTTTAGACTATTTTATAATTAGAGTTGAAACTCTAATACAAAAGCCCTTCATAATGTCAAGATGTTTCAGTATATTGCATTTGTTTTAAGTTAAATTAAATGTACATTTTTAACTTCTTACCATATCCGAGAGACCACTATTCAGGATTCATGAAATACGTGTAATCTAATTCGAAGCTACATGGAAAAGTGAGAAGAACAGGGACAGGCAAAGTGGTTAAACAAGTAGTGAATAATAAATGTGTAGGAAAGACAGAAATAGTCCGAGGAAAGACAGATACAGATCGATGGAGAAACAGATGGCCTTGGGGTTAGCGACGACATGCCCAAGTTCAGAGGATTACACTTGGCTTTTTGCAGTATTACATTCGTGAACAACAGTTCGTCTGCGCCTCCGGTTTGCTCTAGTGGATAGCGTTTCGTCTCGTTTTCGTCCTTTGTGTCGTTGATAAAAACATTACATGTAAAGCGCATGTGTGAAACTCAGATTCAGGTGAAAAGTATTCAGAAGTGTTCGTGTGCCACAGTTCCTTATTTGGTGTGTTTGGGCTTTTCATATGTAGTACTTCATGCATCCATATAGAAATTCACAGTGACGAAATAGAAGGGCCAAGGACATGGTGCTGACGAACCTGATACTGTAATAAAGCATCCGTAGTCATCTGAAGATGGGTGTGGTTACCCTAACCCGGTCTTGGCAAAAACAAATATTTTGTAATTTAGCTGTCAAGAATACTTCGCTGAATAACAGCTTCGGAGTTCAGCATTGTATGGGTGCATTGTCCTGGGAGATTGATATCAGTGTGAAATCAGAGGAACAGATCAGATGAAGGAAGGTGGAAGTAGTGAGATAGGAAAGATAGTTGCTGTGAGATATTTCTGGGGATTTAACGTATTAAAATGGGGATTTGAAGGACTCCAGGACTACTAGGTAGTGAAAAAGAGAATAAGGAATTTGTATTCCAAATGATTAAATTTATTGAGATTCTACAGTTTATTTATGAGCGTAGAGGAGGTGATGTGTGGTATGGTAATGAAAGAATAACAATTGCTCCATTAATTGTGAAGCCTCATCTTGAAGTGATGAACCTGATCATGTTGCCATTAATTTTCTAATAAAAGGTGAAACCTCTGTTTGTAAAGTTTTAATCGAGCTTTATATTATAGACGAATGTAGCATTTTGTTGAATTACAGTGAGGGTTAGGAATGATTGATTATTATACACTACTGGAAATGGAAAAAAGAACACATTGACACCGGTGTGTCAGACCCACCATACTTGCTCCGGACACTGCGAGAGGGCTGTACAAGCAATGATCACACGCACGGCACAGCGGACACACCAGGAACCGCGGTGTTGGCCGTCGAATGGCGCTAGCTGCGCAGCATTTGTGCACCGCCGCCGTCAGTGTCAGCCAGTTTGCCGTGGCATACGGAGCTCCATCGCAGTCTTTAACACTGGTAGCATGCCGCGACAGCGTGGACGTGAACCGAATGTGCAGTTGACGGACTTTGAGCGAGGGCGTATAGTGGGCATGCGGGAGGCCGGGTGGACGTACCGCCGAATTTGTCAACACGTGGGGCGTGAGGTCTCCACAGTACATCGATGTTGTCGCCAGTGGTCGGCGGAAGGTGCACGTGCCCGTCGACCTGGGACCGGACCGCAGCGACGCACGGATGCACGCCAAGACCGTAGGATCCTACGCAGTGCCATAGGGGACCGCACCGCCACTTCCCAGCAAATTAGGGACACTGTTGCTCCTGGGGTATCGGCGAGGACCATTCGCAACCGTCTCCATGAAGCTGGGCTACGGTCCCGCACACCGTTAGGCCGTCTTCCGCTCACGCCCCAACATCGTGCAGCCCGCCTCCAATGGTGTCGCGACAGGCGTGAATGGAGGGACGAATGGAGACGTGTCGTCTTCAGCGATGAGAGTCGCTTCTGCCTTGGTGCCAATGATGGTCGTATGCGTGTTTGGCGCCGTGCAGGTGAGCGCCACAATCAGGACTGCATACGACCGAGGCACACAGGGCCAACACCCGGCATCATGGTGTGGGGAGCGATCTCCTACACTGGCCATACACAACTGGTGATCGTCGAGGGGACACTGAATAGTGCACGGTACATCCAAACCGTCATCGAACCCATGGTTCTACCATTCCTAGACCGGCAAGGGAACTTGCTGTTCCAACAGGACAATGCACGTCCGCATGTATCCCGTGCCACCCAACGTGCTCTAGAAGGTGTAAGTCAACTACCCTGGCCAGCAAGATCTCCGGATCTGTCCCCCATTGAGCATGTTTGGGACTGGTTGAAGCGTCGTCTCACGCGGTCTGCACGTCCAGCACGAACGCTGGTCCAACTGAGGCGCCAGGTGGAAATGGCATGGCAAGCCGTTCCACAGGACTGCATCCAGCATCTCTACGATCGTCTCCATGGGAGAATAGCAGCCTGCATTGCTGCGAAAGGTGGATATACACTGTACTAGTGCCGACATTGTGCATGCTCTGTTGCCTGTGTCTATGTGCCTGTGGTTCTGTCAGTGTGATCATGTGATGTATCTGACCCCAGGAATGTGTCAATAAAGTTTCCCATTCCTGGGACAATGAATTCACGGTGTTCTTATTTCAATTTCCAGGAGTGTATAACACATGCGTAGGCGTGGTACATCTAATTGCATTATGTGTCTTTCCTGCTTCATAAATGAACGCGCTCATAAAGTTGTGTGTCAGGCGTTGTAACTAAATTCTGAAAATTGGCCAAAAAATTAAAATATTGGTCCTAACTCAATATCCCTTTGAAGACCTCTCCGAATTTATTTTCAGAAATGCTATTTGATTCAAGCCATTTTATCACCAAAATACGTCAATAATGATTTTTGTGTATATTATCGTAAAATTAAGAAAGGTGCCACGCAATCTTAGCAAAATCAGCGAGTAGAAAGTTTACAGTATCACTCGCCATCTTTCTACCTCACTAGGTAGGAGAAACATCTACGTATATTCATTTGCGCATTGAAATACATTGACAGCAAAATTGAAAAAAGCAAATGCAATTACGTGTACATTAAAGGAACTAACGTACAGTTTAAGGACTTCCTTCTCTTACGTAGTAGAATAAATATGTAGATAAATAAAGAAATCAATATGAAGGCGAACCTAACTGGATAGTCGATATATTCGTCTGTTTTACCTGGAGCACAGATAATCCTCTTTTGTGCACACCTCCTCATCTAAGAGTAGCGTTTGCACCACTCGACCTCATTTATTTGCCAGATGTAATACATCCATGTATGTATTACCATCTCCAGCGACGTCTGGTGCCAAGGAAGTTATTCGCTGATCGTTCAATGCACGTCCTGCCACGCCGTCCCTCCTTCTTGTCAGTGTTTCCCATATGATCCTTTCGTCTCCGCTTCTACGGAGAATGTTCTCATTTCTCATCAATGTACATATATTCCAAAATCATTCTGCAGCATCAACTTTCAAACGTTTGTATTCTTTTCTTCTCCGGTTATGCCACAGTTTATGATTCACTGTCACATTATGCTGTGCTCCAGATGTACCGTCTCGGAAATTTCTTTCTCAGATTAAGGCCTATGTTATCTCCTAGTACAGTTCTTTTGGCCAGAAAAGTCATCTTTGCCTGTGATTATCTGCTTTTGTGTTCTTCTTGCTTTATCAGTCATGGGTTTTTCGCTTCCAAAGTAGCGTAATTCCTCAGTTTAGTTTCCTTAGTGTTCACGAATTTTTGTGTTAAGTTTTTCGCTACGTACTGAATTACCCGTCCAATATCCTCATATATTTTTCCTATCTCTTCATCTGCAACTTGTGACGTCAGCATGTATACGTCGCTATTGTTGTTGGTGTTCGTTTGCTGCCGATTCTGATGCAAAGGACTCTGTCACTCAACAGCTACTAGTAATTCCGTCTCTGCCCTGCCTACCTACTTATAATAACTCTTTCTTTCGTTATAGCATTTTCTGTCGCTGTTGATATTACCCTGTATTCATCTGACCTGAAATACACCAATGGAAAAAATACAACACCAAAAGATTATTAATGTAGAGTAGTGAAATTTCGGGAATTCATTCGTCCGGGTAATATTCGTAATCGATTATCGTTTCAAGATCAGAAGTTAAAGTACGCGCGAAATAAAACATTGCAAATGTGAAATGCTGGTACATTAATAACGGGTGTAGCCGTCGGAATATCGAGTAGGAGCATGCAAATGTGCATGCATTCTATTGTACAGATGCGTTTATGGGATGGAGATCCACGCCTGTTACACTTGGTCGCTCAAAACAGGCACGGTTAATGCTTTTTGTGGATGACACAGGAGATGTCGTACCGTATGTGCTCAATTGGAGACAGATCGGGTGATCGAGCAGGTCATGGCGACAAGTCGACACTCTTTAGAGAATGTTGGTTACGACAGCGTAATACGGCGAGCGTTATCCTGTTGGAAAAGCCTCCTGGAATACCGTTCATGAATGGCAGCACAACAGGTCGAATTGTCAGACTGACGCACAAATTTGCAATCAGGGTGCGTGAGAAAAGCATGAGAATGCTTCAGCTGTCACACACAATCGCGCCCCAGCTTGTAACTCCAGCTGTAAATCCAGTGAGTCAGTGCAAGGCCTCAGCTGGCCTCCTTCTAATCAACAAATGGCCATCACTGACACCGAGGCAGAACCAGATTGCACCAGAATACAGTGCTGAAGTCACAAGTGACGGTGTTGAAATTGTAACAGTTATAGGAAGAATAAGTCTTGATTTTTGAAATTTTATTTTTACTGATTATGAAATTTCGGTGTATGATAGAGGTTCGGGGCCAGTGGATTGCACCCTACAGCGAGCCCGGCTGGGAGCTGTCCTTGAAGTAACCGATTTGTAACAGTTCGCTGTGTCAACTTCAGCTCAGATTTCTGCTGCAACTGCAGTACGATGCGCCTAAGCCATACGCCGAACACGATGGTCGTAACTCTAGGTAGTGAAACTTGGCCGTCCGAAGCCCGTTCTTCTTTTCACTGTACGTGACAACGATGCCAGCTACCATGTACAGTGGCTACATTCCTGCCAAGTCTATCTTCAATACCGCAGAAGAAACATTCAGCTTCTCTTAGCCTTAATACACGACATCGTTCAAACTTAGTGAGGTACTGATAATGGCGTCTTTATCACCCTAAAGACATTCTAGACTAACACAAACTCACCATGTCCAATCTCAAAGATAACTGATGCTCACGACCGTTACAGCGTGTATTTAAAGAAAACGTGATAATGGCGGTACTGGCGCCACTCTTGTGCGACCTCAGTTCAAGTTGCACAACTCCTTGGTGTTGCGTTTTTTTTCCGTCATTGTATCTTTGTTCGCTTTAACTCCACTGAGTCCCATTGTATTTAGACTGAATCTTTGCATTTCTCTTTACACAATTGCGAGCTTCCCTACCGTGTTCAAACTTCTGACATTCCACGCTTCAACTCTTAGTGTGGTACCCTTTCGGTTGTTTATCGCCAGCCAGTGTGGCTGAGCGGTACTAGGCGTTTCAGTCTGGAACCGCGCGACCGCTACGGTCGCAGGTTCGAATCCTGCCTCGGGCATGGATGTGTGTGATGTCCTTAGGTTAGTTAGGTTTAAGTATATCTAAGTTCTAGGGGACTGATGAACTCAAATGTTAAGTCCCATAGTGCTCGGAGCCATTTGACCCATTTGGTTATTTATCAGTATTTGTCTCTTGTTTGCTCCAGTCTTGGCAGTCCCTTCCCAGACACCCGAATAATGGTGTCATCGGGAATCTTTTGCCAATGGAGATATAACCATGACACTTTATCAGTTACAGACTGCTTTTGCTTTGGGTAAATACTGTGTGTCTTTAATGGAGTGGCTACCATGGCCTTTAGTATTCTCAGGTACTTGATCATTGCTGATTCTTCTGCCATTTAGGGGAAGTTTCCCACCCCAAGGGCAACAAGATGCTCTGAAATTCGCTCCGCTCCTCCGCCCTCTTTGAAAAGACGAGTAGCCTTGAGGCAAGCTATCCATAAAAGGATAAAATATTTTGGAATGCGTAATAAACTAATTAACTGCACGCAACATTAAAATTTTAGCTAGTAGAAAGGTTCGTACTGTATTTCATAAAATTTCTCAGTTAATAGTGATGTGCATCTGAATGCAATTTGGCCACCGAAGTAAATCTAAGAACCGGGAGAACTTCAGTAATAGGGTGTAGAAAAATATCCGTTACCAGTCACAATAAAAGGTTATTTATTTGTCAAACGACCGGTTTCGGGCTTGCGCCCATCCTCAGGTGTTTATACATTCATGTAAACGTTTATACTGCTGGAGAGCAATAAAGATGAAGCATCATTATTATAGTTACGCTGTGGTGACAGTTTTGCTACAGCATAGCTACAATAATGATGTTTCATCTTTATTGATCTCCAGCAGTATAAACGTGTACATGAATGTATAAACACCTGAGGATGGGCGCAAGCCCGAAACCGGTCGTGTGACAAATAAATAACCTTTTATTGTGACTGGTGGCGGACATTTTTCTACACTCTATAAAGGAACAGTCACGGAGTTCATTTGCATCCACTATGGATAAAATTCATTGAACATCAGTAACGAAATAGAAAGGCAAACTACAGACACAGCTACAGCATGACAACTGCGACATATTTCAGATACTGCGATGATACGCCATGCCCGAAATGCACCAGCGAAGTCCTTGGAGCAAGTGAATTCTTGATATTTAGCAGAATGGAGCAGTGTTCACGGTCCGTTGAGTTAACCGCATAACGGGCGCAGGCCGTGTGTCGCGAGTTAACCTGTAGCCACGCTGAAGTATGAAAGGTTTCTAAGTGCTTAGCTACAGCAGTGAAGCTGTAGCGAGGCCCGGAGTCGCTTCTTTTGATGCCACAGACACAGTGTGTTGGGACACTGCCGGCTTTGCTCCTCTCAGAAGCTGCCATCGACGGTAACAAAGCAGCGTCGGGGATTAAAGGGAGCCGGCGGCAGAGCTGGTGGGCAGCGGCTGCCGCCTTCCCGGAACGCTCGAGGCGGCGGTTCGCGCCCCGCGCCCCGCGAGGCCAGCACATCCTCCTCAGTCATCGCCGCCAGCCATGCTGTCGGCCGCTCTTCACATGTCACACACGCTGCATCCGCCGCACTCTGTGCACCCTTCTCTCCGCGATACGCTCACTGCTCGCTACTCCTGACTGCCTGGCCTTGTATCCCTTTTCATACAGCTTTTTCTATTGCGACTGAGCCTGGAGCAAGAAACGTTTTTCGTGCTTTTTTGGACACGGCGTGATTCTATGTATTAAAGTAATCAGTCTTCATCAATAAAAGAGATTACGTTTTATTAACGCTCTCCGGTTACAATCTATACAAATCATCTGTCAGGTGGCGGCTTCTTGGAGGCCTTTCTTCTCACTTTTGCATGGTCATCTCCTGACAATTTTCCTCAAGCGAACTATATTGTATAGCAAGTATGGATGTGGGAAAGGGGCGACACTCGTTTCCCACGTTCATACACGCATATCTCATTGGCAGATAAATATGATATATGGTACGTAAGTATGTACATACTGTGTACATAGGAAACGGGAGTTTCACTGTTTCCACTCTATACTAGGGTAATCCCAAAAGTAAGGTCTTCCATGTTTTTATAAGTACAGTACTCTGTTTGTGTGGCAGTTGGCCACACTGTTATGAAGAGTGCTTCACGCGCTGTGTGTAAACATGCGTACGCCGCGCTGAGGCGCTCAGTCTTGGCTTGGTTGCCGTTGAGAACGGAGCTCCCGTTGGATGTCACCCCCAAGTGTGAATTTCCCGCAGTTATTCGATTTTTGAACCCAAAGGGCACTGCGCCGATTGAAATCCAACGCCAATTGACAGAAGTTTATGGTGGGTCGTGCATGGATGTCAAAAATATTGGTAAGTGGTGTAGACAGTTTGCAGCTGGTCGAACCGAAATTCACGACGAACAAAGAAGCGTGAGATCGTCAATTTCTGAGGAGACAGTGTTGAATTTCGAGCAAAGCATATGTGAAGATCCGCGGATCACCCTGGATGATCTCTGCACGATGGTTCCTGAGGTTTCCCGAACCACGGAAGGTGTGCGCAAGATGGGTGCCACGCATGCTGACTGAGCACTATATGCGGCAATGAGATGATGCTTCCCGCACATTTCTTCACCGCCTTGCAGTCAAACAGGACAACTTTCTGGCTCAATTGTCACGGGTGACGAAACCAGGGCATACCACTTTACACCCGAGACCAAGCAATAATCACGCCAGTGGCGGCATCCTTCTTCGCCAAAGACGCGGAAATTCAAACAAACACAGTCTGCCGGTAAAGTCATGACCACCGTTTTTTGGGATCGGAAAGTGGTGTTGTTGGTCGACTTGATGCCCACTGGGACCACAATTAACGCTGATAGGTAATGTGAGACTCTAAAAACACTCAAACGGGCAATTGTGCATGAACTGATATCTCGATGAAGTCCAATAAATGTCGGGCCATCTGGGTGGTCAAATCACTCGCTCTAGCTGTCCAGGCTGTTCTTCAAACCAATCGCGAACCTTGAGGACTGGTGACATGGCGCGAAGTTGTTGGGGAGCATGAAGTCGATGAATTACTGCAAATAGCCTCCAAGTATCCGAAAATAAGCATTTCATGTCAATGATCAGTTCAATTGGTCCAGAGGACTCAACCATTCCGTGTAAACAGAGACAATACCGTAATGGAGCCACCACCAGCTTGCACAGTTCCTTGTTGACAACCGGAGTCCAAGGGTTGGTAGGGTTTGGGCCGCACTGGAACCCTAACATCAGCTCTTACCAACTGAAATCGAGACTCACCTGAAGAGGCCATGGTTTTTCAGTTGGCTAGGGTCCAAATGATATGGTCACTAGCCCTGGAGAGGCGTTACAGGCGATGCCATGCTGTTAGCAAAGACACTCGCGTCGGTCGTCTGCTGCTACGGCCCATCAACTCCAAATTTTGCCCACTTTCAGAACGGATACATTCGTCGTACGTCCCACATTTATTTCGCGGTTATTTCGTCCAGTGTTGCTTGTCCGTTAGCATTGACAACTCTACGCAAACACCGCTGTTCTCGATCGTTAAGTGAAGGTTGTCGGTCACAGCGTTGTCCATGGTGAGAGGTAATGCATGACCTGAAATGACACTTGAATTCCCTAACGATTTCCGAAATGTAATGTCCCATGCATCCAGCATCAACTACAATTCCACGTTCAAAATCTGTGTTAATTTACGAAACCTTTCCACATGAATCACCAGAGTAGAAATGACAGATCCGCCAATGTACTGCCCTTTTAAACGTTGTGTACATGATAGTATCGGCCATCTGTGTACCTGCCTATCGCAATTCCATTGCTTTTGTCTCCTCCGTGTAGACGTTTTGTGAGTAAAATGTATACTACTGTATAAAGATAAGTCGTTATTTACGGTTGTTACAATCTCGAAAAATACTTGACCAATTTACTTCACGTTTTTACGCGATACTCAGATGACAGTTTGGACAGGCACGGGATATTTGTTTTTCAATACACATTAATAATAAACATATGTGTAATATATCAACGGGAAACATTGTTACCAATAATCTCAAAATGTTTTTTGCTTCAAATTTTTATACTACAACAAACAATTTTTTTTTCTGTGGTTTCTCTAAAAAATGGAGAGTGTTATTGCCCATTTCCGTCGTCACTTCGTTTATTTTTCGCCCCATTCTGCTATTCCATGCTCTACCAAAGCTCAGTATGTACAGTCCTTTATTGGTGCTGCCGAAGTCACTTGCTTCGCACCCGTCGAATACATTCTGCGTCAGTCTTGTGTTTCCACTATTACACCCATTCAACTACTTCCCTTCTCTCATCACGGATGAAATGTTCACAATATGTAAAATAATCAAGAAGTTGATTGTTTTTAAATTGCTTTGAAAGAAGGAACTGATGAATAATATGTATTTTTATCAAAACACTTTACCCAACAACTTCAGCTCAGAGCTGAAAGAAATGAGGGGGCATAGTTGCAGCCACTGATAAGTTCTGCATCACCTCGGTTTCGAGAGTTCCGGGACCTGTACAGAAAACTGGAACAGAGATCAACATAAACATCATTTCCACTATTTTTATTGTTCAAGAAAACCACACATTGCATGTTGTACCATCATACAGCGAGACCTTCAGAGGTGGTGGTTCAGACTGCTGTACACACCGGTACCTCTAATACCAAGTAGTACGTCCTCTTGCTTTGACGCATGCCTGTATTCGTCGTGGCACACCATTCACAAGTTCATCATTGCACTGTTGGTCCAGATTGTCCCACTCCTCAACAGCAATTCGGCGTAGATCGCTTAGAGTGGTTGGTGGGTCACGTCGTCCATAAACAGCCCTTTTCAGTCTATCCCAGGCATGTTCGATAGGGTTCATGTTTGGAGAACATGCTGGTCACTCTAGTCGAGCGATGTCGTTATCCTGAAGGAAGTCATTCACTAGATGTGCACGATAAGGTGCGAATTGTCGTCCATGAAGACGATAGCCTCGCCAATATGCTACCGATATGGTTTTGCACTGTCGGTCGGAGAATAGCATTCACGTATCGTACAGCCGTTACAGCGCCTTGCATGACCACGTACGTCGGTCCCACATATTGCCACCCCAAAACAGCAGGGAAGCTCCACCTTGCTGCACTTGCTGGACAGTATGTCCAAGGCGTTCAGACCGACCGGGTTGCTTCCAAACACGTCTCCGACGATTATCTGTTTGAAGACGTGCGATACTCATCGGTGAAGAGAACGTGATGCCAATCCTAAGCGGTCCATTCGGCATATTGTTGGGCTTGCACTGCATAGCGTCGTTGTTGCAAAGATGGACCTCGCCATGGGCGTCGGGATTGAAGTTGCGCATCGTGCAGCCTATTACACACAGTTTGAGTCGCAACACGACGTCCTGTGGCTGCAAGAAAAGCATTGCTCTACGTGGTGGCTCTGCTGTCAGAGTTCGTCGGAGCTACAGTCCTTAGGTAGCGGTCATCCACTGCGGTAGTAGCCCTTGCGCGGCCTGAGCGAGGCATGTCATCGACATTTCCTGTCTCTCTGTATTTCCTCCATGTCTGAACAACATCACTTTTGTTCACTGCGAGACGCCTGGACACTTCCTTTGTTGAGAGCCCTTCCTGGTACAAAGTAACAACGCAGGAGCGTTCGAACTGTGGTATTGACCGTCTAGGCATGTTGGAACTACAGACAACACGAGCCGTGTACCTCCATCCTGATGGAATGACTGGCTTAAAAATGGTTCAAATGGCTCTGAGCACTATGGGAGTAAACATCTGAGGTCATCAGTCCCCTAGAACTTAAAACTACTTAAACCTAACTAAGGACATCACACACATCCATGCCCAAGGCAGGATTCGAACCTGCGACCGTAGCGGTCCCGCGGTTCCAGACTGAAGCGCCTAGAACCGAACGGCCACGGAATGACTAAAACTGATCGGCTGTCGGACCCCCTCCGTCTAACAAACGCTGCTCATGCATGGTTGTTGACATCTTTGGGTGGGTTTATGACATCTCTGAACAGTCAAAGGGATTGTGTCTGTGATATATTATTCACAGTCAACGTCTGTCTTCAGTCTGGAGTGATGTAAAACTTTTTTTAATGTGTGTATTTGAGAAGAAGGCAGTTCAGATCTCCGTCCGGGAATTCAGGATTCGGTTTTCCATGGTTTCTTTTGAAACATGGCGGCTTTTTCACCTCCTTTCCGTACTTAATGTAAACTGTTTTTACGCAATGAAATTTCCAAAGCTGCATGGATGACTCTACAGCACACACTATGCGACTATCTATGAGCCGACAGGCGGCCAAGTGAGACTGGAGGATCATAGTATTGACTCGCGGCGTACTTTTTGAGCAGCGACCGATAGAGACTTGGTTGACAAAAATTTGAAAGGGTCGAATCTTGTTTTAGGCTCTCGTGAAGGAACCTCTTTACTGAGTCTGACGCAGATCGGGGAGGAATCACATGCTGCTTCATTTAGTTAGATCGCACGATCCTCTAGCGTGTGGAGGACACATTGGTGTTCTAATTTTCTGCACTAACTTGTAATTCTACTTCTGATGTTTCCGGCACATACGGCAAATTGACTCAGTTTATTGATGGCTTACATGAATTCGAATTCATTGATTTTCGAGGGTGTTTGATCTTCGTCTGCACGAGGGCGAGTTATAATGCTCACATAGGCTCTCTCAGCGGGAAGCAGGTCATATAATTGTTGCAGTAGCTTGCTGCCGAGCATTTTTTTTCGAGTGTTTTGGAAAATGTTACTGGAAAGTTGTCTTTCTTTGTGCAACTGAGACCCTCATGTACGAATAGAGGATTACAATTATTTCTATGTCACTTGCACTGATGTTTCCTGAACTGCATACTCTGTCACCTCTTTATATCTCCAGTGCTAGTGGACTTCCGAATTCTCTTTGCGGATTAATTATACTGTTATTTAGCAAATACGCCCTACGCACTACCGAACAAAAGTATTTATTCACCCGTTAGCGGACACTAGTATGGGGTATGTCCAGCCCTCGCCTTTAGGACGGTTTCAACTCTGCTGGGAACACTCTCAATGAGGTGTCCAAATTTCTGTGGAGGAATGGCAGCTCATTCATCCACAAGAACCAAAACCAGAGAAGTTGATGATATTGGACGCTACATCTGGAACTACAGTGACGATCTAATTCATCCGAAAGACGTTGCATTTGGTTCAGGTCGGAATTCGAGGCAAGCCAGTCCATTGCAGTAATGTAATTGTCCACAAACGATTGCCTCACAGATGTTGTTTTACGACAGTGTGCTTTGTCATGTTGAAACAGTCACCGTCTCCGAACTGTTACTCTGTTGTAAACAGTACACAATGCTATAAATTATTTTCATATCTGTAGTATCACATAATAATACCATCTCACAGGCGAAGTGAAATTGTTAGTGGAATAGGAAGCTTCTGTCTGACGCCGATAGTAATCCTTCATATCTGGCAGGCCCAGTCGCACGCGCCCGCTGAGCCACGCCTCCAGTGGCTCTGTACTGCGAGCGTCTCCTCCCGCCACGATAGAGGACAGCTCGTCTTTGTAGCGTAGCGGTAGCGTTACCGCCTACGACGCAGGGGCCCGGGTTCGATTCCCGGCAGGGGACTGGGTGTTGCGTGTCCATCATCATCATTGACTTGCAAGTCTCCGCTGTGGCATCACCTAAAAAGGACTTGCAATACGGCGGCCGAACTACCCCGAATGGAGCCTCTCGGCCAACAATTCCATACGATCACTTCAGAGAATAGCTGGCAGTAGCCTCTCAGCCCACTTGCACTTGGAGCCTGTTCGCTACAACACCTTCGTTGGTGCTTAGTACAGAGATCTGCTTCCTTGTTGAGACTGAGAGCTGTTCTCCATTTCTTGCTGTATTATTTGTAATGAGTATTCATGTTGTTGTTGTGGTCTTCAGTCCTGAGACTGGTTTGATTCACCTCTCCACGCTACTCTATCCAGTGCTTCTTGATCTCCCAGTACTTACTGCAACCTACATCCTTCTGAATCTGCTTAGTGTATTCACCTCTTGGTCTCCCTCTACGATTTTTACCCCCTCCCCCCCCACGCTCCACTCCGATGCTAAATTTGTGATCCCTTGATGCCTCAGAACATGTCCTACCAACCGGTCCCTTCTTCTTGTCAAGTTGTGCCACAAACTCCTCTTCTCCCCAATTCTATTCAATACCTCCTCATTATTTATGTGATTTACCCATCTAATCTTCAGCATTCTTCTGTAGCACCACGTTTCGAAAGCTTCTATTCTCTTCTTGTCCAAACTATTTATCGTCCATGTTTAACTTCCATACGTGGCTACACTCCATACAAATACTTTCAGAGACGACTTCCTGACACTTAAATCTATACTGGATTTAACAAATTTCTCTTCTTCAGAAATGCTTTCCTTGCCTACGCTTCGAGAAATACAAGTTAAGTAAATCTTATGTTTACTTTGTTACCTAGATTGTTAACCATTTCTGCTGCTGTCCAGCTTTCCTATTACGACAGGTGTTGCACACTCTGTAGCCAACCTCTCCTTACTACTGTGTACGAAGTCGTACACAATGATATCCTTCTTCACTGAGTATTTCCGTAAGACCAGTAAGAGGACCATCCTAGCTACGAAAAACACCCTGCACTATAATACAGCCTCGTCCGTACTTCATAGTAGTCCCTTAACATGACAGAATGTAAAGTTCTCCACTGGAATGGCACAGGGTGTAGTATGATTCGTCAGTCCAAATCCCTCATTTCCAGTCACCCACTGCCTCAAGCGTCTCTACACAATGACTACAGGAGTGAGTGGCTTAGAAGGAGTGTTCGACCACTGTACGCCACCTTCCTAGCACAGTCGTTGTGCGAAACGCCTTGCTGGTAGCCTTCATAACTCACCAGATATTGCTTCTTCTGGTATGATGCAGTCGTTTGCAGCCACCCTCCGCAATGCCCGATGGTCCCTGCCCTTCGTTAGACGAGCTCTGCCTGGTATTGTTTTAGCTGTGGTCATTTATTCTGTTTCCTTTTCGCTGTCAAATCACCAACCGTCAATCTGGGCAGCTTTAGAAGGGTTGAAATGTCTGAAGGATTTCTTACTCGAGTGATATCTAACGACTAGTCCACGTTCGAAGTCACTGAGCTCTCCTGATCGACACGTCCTCTTCTTGGAATTTCTCTACTGTTAGCACAACACTCATCGCCTCTCTTCATACTGACGGGACCACCTCTTGCTATCTCTAGTGGTCATTTCCTCATTGCAAATCGGTCTCCAGATACCTGATAAACTGTAGATCGAGTTGTAGTGTATCGAATACCAGAACTATCCACTGAGTTACAGTAAACTGAATGCCAGGGATTCGTCTTTACGAAGACTAAAATACATAAACATGAGAGGCACAGCCGGCCGAAGTGGCCGTGCGGTTAAAGGCGCTGCAGTCTGGAACCGCAAGACCGCTACGGTCGCAGGTTCGAATCCTGCCTCGGGCATGGATGTTTGTGATGTCCTTAGGTTAGTTAGGTTTAACTAGTTCTAAGTTCTAGGGGACTAATGACCTCAGCTGTTGAGTCCCATAGTGCTTAGAGCCATTTGAACCATTTGAGAGGCACATACGAGGGGCGTTTGAAAAGTCCGTGCAAAGTCCGAGAGATGGCACCACCGGTGCGTATCGAGATCATGTTTAGTTAGTACATCTTTGTAAAGAACGCACACCAAGTTTCAGCCATATTGGTCTATTTCTTTGTGTTTGGCATTCGTGTGACTCAAGGAAGTCGAGTGATTGTCAAAAAATGGACGAAAAAAAATTTCGTGTGGTGAGTAGTGGCCGAGCGGTTCTAGGCACTACAGTCTGAAACCGCGCGACAGCTACGGCCGCAGGTTCGAATCCTGCCTTGGGCATGGATGTGTGTGATGTCCTCAGGTTAGTTAGGCTTAAGTAGTTCTACGTTCCATGGGACTGATGACCTCAGAAGTTAAGTCCCATAGTGCTTAGAGCCATTTCAATCATTTTTGGTGATTAAACATTACTTTATGAAAGACAAAACGCCTCAGGAGACTAAAGAGAAGCTTGGCAAACATTACGGTGACTCTGCACCTTTGATTAGAGCAGTTTATAAGTGGTTTCAAAATTTTCGGAATGGCCACACGGGCTGAACGTTCTGGACGCCCTGTGGAGGTTACGGCTGCGGAAATCATTGATAAAATCCATGATATGGTGATGGAAGACAGAAGAGTTAAGGTGCGTGAGATTGCTAGTGCTGTAGGCATCTCGAATGAATGGGTACATAATATCTTGCATAAACATTTGGACATGAGAAAGCTATCCACAAGATGGGTTCCGCGATATCTCACGCTTGACCAAAAACGGAATTGAGTGAAGTGCTACAAGGATGGTTTGGACCTTAAAGCGTCGTTTCGTCACTGCGGATGAAACATGGGTACATTACTATACTCCTGAGACCAAACAACAGTCTAAACAATGGGTGACCAAGGGAGAATCTGCACTAAAAAGGCGAAGACCATTCTTTCGGCCGGAAAGGTTATGGCGACTGTCTTTAGAGATTCGCAAGGGATGATCCTCATCGACTATCTGGGAAAGGGTAAAACTATTAAAGGTGCATATTATTAATCGCTATTGGACAGTTTGAAAATCGAGCTGCAAGAAAAACGCCGGCGATTGGACTGCAAAAAGGTCCTTTTCCATCACGACAATGCACCAGCACACACCTCAGCAGTTGTGGTCGCAAAATTAATGGAAATAGGATTCCAACTCGTTTCACATCCCCCCTATTCTCCAGACTTGGCTCCCTCGGACTACTATTTGTCCCCAATTTGAAGAAATGGCTGGCGGGACAAAGATTTTATTCAAACGAGGAGGTGATTGCAGCAACTAATAGCCGTTTTGCAGACTCGGACAATTCCTATTATTCGGAAGGGATCAACTAATTAAAACAGGATTGGACGAAGTCAGTAAGTCTAAAAGGAGACTATGTTGAAAAATAAAAAAGGTTTACCCGAACACGTAAGTATTTTTTACACTACTGGCCATTAAAATTGCTACACCACGAAGATGACGTGCTACACAGGCGATGCTGTGATATGCAAATGATTAGCTTTCCAGAGCATTCACACAAGGTTGGCGCCGGTGGCGACACCTACAACGTGCTGACATGAGGAACGTTTCCAACCGATTTCTCATACACAAACAGCAGCTGACCGGCGTTGCCTGGTGAAACGTTGTTGTGATGCCTCGTGTAAGGAGGAGAAATGCGTACCATCACGTTACCGACTTTGATAAAGGTCAGATTGTAGTCTATCGCGATTGCGGTTTATCGTATCGCGACATAGCTGCTTGCGTTCGTCGAGATCTAATGACTGTGACTGTTAGCAGAATATGGAATCTGTGGGTTCAGGAGGGTAATACGGAACGCCGTGCTGGATCCCAACTGCCTCGTATCACTAGCAGTCGAGATGACAGGCATCTTATCCGCATGGCTGTAACGGATCAAGCAGCCACGTCTCGATCCCTGATTCAACAGATGGGGTCGTTTGAAAGACAACAACCATCTACACGAACAGTTCGACGACGTTTGCAGCAGCATGGACTACCAGCTCGGAGACAATGGCTGCGGTTACATTTGACGCTGCATCACAGACAGGAGCGCCTGCGATGGTGTACTCAACGACGAACCTGGGTGCACGAATGGCAAAACGTCATTTTTTAGGATGAATCCGGGTTCTGTTTACAGCATCATAATGGTCGCAACCGTGTTTGGCCACATCGCCGTGAACGCGCATTGGAAGCGTGTATTCGTCATCGCCATACTGGCGTATTATTCGGAGTAATGGTATGGGGTGCCATTGGTTACACGTCTCGGTCACCTCTTGTTCGCATTGACAGCATTTTGAACAGCGGACGTTACATTTCAGATGTGTTACGACCAGTGGCTCTATCCTTCATTCGATCCCTGCGAAACCCTACATTTCAGAAGGATAATGCACGACCGCATGTTGCAGGTCCTGAACGGGCCTTTCTGGATATAGAAAATGTTCGACTGCTGCCCTGGCCAGCACGTTCTCCAGATCTCTCACGAACTGAAAACGTCTGGTCAATGGTGGCCGAGCAACTGGTTCGTCTCAATACGCCAGTCACTACTCTTGATGAACTGTGATATCGTGTTGAAGCTGCATGGGCAGCTGTACCTGTACACGCCACCCAAGCTCTGTCTGACAATGCCCAGGCGTATCAAGGCCGCTATTATGGACAGAGGTGGTTGTTCTGGGTGCTGATTTCTCAGTATCTATGTACCCAAATTGCGTGAAAATGTAATCACATGTCAGTTCTAATATAATATATTTGTCTAACGAATACCCGTTTATCATCTGCATTTCTTCTTGGTGTAGCTATTTTAATGGCCAGTAGTATATTTTTGCACAGGCGTTTCAAACGCCCCTCGTATCTAATAACCTAAGAGATAGGAGTGCACATCTACGTTCCAGGTTCCCCCGAGAGTATGTATGTGTACGGACTCGGTAATGCGCCACGCGACGCCTTGGCCGCCCACCCGTCATCGTCATCTTCCGCGGCAGGCACGGCTGCCGCCGGCCGTGTGTGCGCCGGGTAAACACTCGTCGCAGAGTCCGCAACAGGCGGTGTTGACTCTGCGCGCGATCGCGTGCGTAAGTGTGCGTCTGTGCGTGAGTGTGCAGGCGTGCGTGTGTGGCGCGCCCTCCTCCAGGGACAGCTCGCCCGCTAATCTCGGCTAAATGAGAACTCCGCGGGGCAGCGCAGCCACTGTCTCATTAACACGGTGCTGATCCCGCGCTCTAATTGCGACTGGCCCCGCGTCCTACCGCCGACAACAGTGACAAAGGCGCTTGTCAGGCCCTGGCAGACTCTGATTGGTCACCACACGGTGTTTGCACAGGTGGCGTATTGAAAATATTAATTTACATACTACACTGACGGAAAACAATCGCGGGCATCAAAAAATAGTTATTGTAGAGTAATGAAAGTTCAGGAACGCATTTGTGTAGGGAACATGTTTGGCGATTAATACTGCATATTCACAGGTCAATGGAAGTACGATGTAAGCCATAGTAAATGAGAAATGCTAGGACAGTAATAACCAGTGTAACCGTCAAAATGTTGCATGCAAGCATGCAAACGTGAATGCATTGTGTTGTACTGGTGCCGAACGTCAATTTGTGGGTTGGAGTTCCGTGCCTCTTGCACCTGGGCAGCCAGTACAGGGACGATTATTGGTGTTTGTAGATGATGCCTGGGTTTACATCCGATGATGTCCCATACAGGCTCGATTGGAGACAGAGCAGGCCAATGAAACATGTCGACACTCAATTGAGTATGTTGGGTTACAACAGCGGTATGTGGGCGAGCGTTATCCTGTTGGAAAACACCCCGTGGAATGCTATTCGTGAATGGCAGTACAACAGGTCGAATAACAAAATTTATAGTCAGAGTGCGTGGGGTAACGACGATGGTGCTCCTATTGTCATACGAAATCACCTGCCATACGTAACTCGGGATGTAGATCCTCTGCGTCTAGCACTCTGTCCCGCGTCCGGCCATCCAAATTTAGGTTTTCCGTTATTTCCCTAAATCGCTCCAGGTACATTCCGGAATGGTTCCTTTCAAAGGGCACGGCCTTTTGCACGGGGTCTTAATTAAATATGATTGAAAATATTTTTTTGTTTTTAGTAGCTGTAAGTCCGATTACGCTGTTTCGTAAACGATTGGCCCTGACTAGTATTATTACGCTATCTGACTGCAAAGAACAACAACCAAGAATGAAATGAAAATTTTCGTTAACACGATTAATTAATTAAGTCCCCAGCAACTATGAAACCTACAAAACCAAAGCACAAATGTAATTGTTCTGTGTGTGGGAGTGTGACTCAACGCACATCTGGCACGGTTCTTCTTCAACAAGACAAGAATTTTTAAATACCAACCATACTGACGTGATAAAAGAAAACCAGAAACACGATAATTGCGTAAGGAAAGCAGAACTACACTCTAATACAAGAACACACGCCAGATGCTTTGTTGACTGAACCTGTAATGACGCATTATTTAGGACACTGAAATAAAAACAAACGGAGCCAGTTACCTCATTTATATTGATGAAAATCATTCTAATCCTTACACTATATCTCAACCAGAACTCTCCGTATCACATCTCAGCAAGCACTGCCTAATAGCACATCTCAACAAACACTCTCTGCTACAACATCTCAGCACAGACCACCACGAGACCTCGACAGGCACTGACTACTACGAGCTCTCTCCAAGCACTGACTTCTACGAGCTCTCAACAAGCACTGACCTCTACGAGTTCTTAACAGGCACTGTGGAGGCGGCAGAATAATACTCTTTGGCGCAATCTCTGGCGCAGTGGCTCAGTGTAGCCACCTTTCACTTTCCTAATCCGATGAGACAGATGACGTTGCTGTCTGGTCTCCTCCCCCAAAACAAACCAATCCAGCACGCTGACAGGATAGTGGCAGGCCCTCAACTGGACTCCTAACCAACACAGACACCGAGGCAGAAACCAGAATAGACCTCTGCCCTGGCCTCTAATGAACTCTGGCTTGACACCACTGAAGTCGCAAATGGCCGTGGTTTGTGGTCAGTGGAATGCACGCTACAGGGCGTGGTCCTCGGAGCTGTCCTTCAAGTAACCGATTTGTAACAGTTCGTTGTGTCACTGGTGCCAGCTGCTGCTCGATTTGCTGCTGCAACAGCTATACGATGCGACAGAGTCATACGCTGAACGCGATGGTCTTCTCTCTCGGCAGTGCTGCATCCCCGGTCTTCTTCCGACAGTACGTTCTCGTGACCAACGCTTCCAGAAATCGTGTACAGTGTCTACTTTCCTACCAAATCTTTCTGCAATATCGCAGAAGGAACGTTCTAACAGAACTATTTCACGACGTCGTTCGAACTCACTGATGTGTTACTAATGGCGTCTTCGTCGCCTTAAAGGCATTCTTGATTAACATTAACTCACTACGTCCAGTCTCAAACCTAATTACGGCTCACTACCGTTACAGCGTGTGTTTAAAGCAAACCGGATTTGCATCCTCATAGCGACGCTGAAAGCGCCACTCTCAGCGACTTGTGTGATTTTTGAATAGACATAATCTTTCAGATGTAGAAACACGCCCAACAACTTTCGCTTGTATCAGAAAGCTCATTCTTGGTGTTTCGATTTTTTATTCCGTCAGTGTCTAAGAGGTAGTCAAATGCAAACGATTGAACTTTCTCATTTTGAGTAGACAGAAGCATCCATCCGTTTCAGTTGTTCCGATATAAAAATCATCTCGTGTGGTATGTATATGGACATGCCATTTGCTCAAAGTGCTTTACGTTTTAAAAATTTTTGTTATGACAAACCGTTTATAGTGTGCCGTTTCTTATCCACATGACAACTTGGAGTGAGGTCCAACTTAAAACGAATACGTTTAATAACACCCGAAGATGACAGCAAAGTCTGTCGAATCCGGTTGTTTTAAATAAAGAAATATTTATGCGAAATTGGCGTTACAATGTTTTTAGCAAATGAAAACGAGTCAGATGGCAAAAAAGTAAGTAAACAGTTTATCATCAGGAACTGCCCCTTAACTTAATACAGTGTGTAAAACGTGTTCCAAAATTCACATAGACTCACCGCCCTTATCATTCACAGATCAATATTAAGTACTTCGTTGATATCTGTTGGCAACGTTGTAACAGAATGCTACTATTTATTCAGCGCAAACGTTCATTGTAGCAGAAAAGTGGTTTGCTAGTATAGATTTTTAAATGTGACACATTACATGGTTACTGTAATTAAACACTTCTTGAGAGCACTGCGCTAAAACACAAATGAGGCAACTCGCTCAGAAATAACGATTAATAATTATTAAGAGTATTTTACAAAATGTTGCTGAATTTTGGCACCGTTTGACGCGTGGCACTTGATGTCCTAAATATAATACAAAGAAATGCAAATAACTTTGCCGTCTCTTGGCACTCTATGTCATTGTCACTATAACTGACATAATGATGCACACACATTCCAGGTTGTCCTGCTACTGTGTGCCGGCCGGTGTGGACGAGCGGTTCTAGGCGCTTCAGTCTGGGACCGCGCGACCGCTACGGTCGCAGGTTCGAATCCTGCCTTGGGCATGGATGTGTGTGATGTCCTTAGGTTAGTTAGGTTTAAGTAGTTCTAAGTTCTAGGGGCCTGATGACCTCAGATGTTAAGTCCCATAGTACTCAGAGTCATTTTTTTTGTTACTGTGTAAACAGCGACGGCTATGTCGGAATACAGCCTTGCAGGGATTGTTCTGATGTGGCTGCAGACACATAATTAAACAGTTTAACTACTGATTGGGAACTACGAGAGGTTTGTGGTGTGCCTTTTTTCTGCCTGTCAGCTTAAGAGTGTCCATATTTTCCTATACAAGGTGCATGCAGTATAGCCCGCGGTTGACAGCACTCTCGTTGGAAGCTATCCTCTGTATCGGCGGATTGTACGACACGCTGAAGAACGTGATTGAGAAGCAGGAAGGGGCCCAGTCTGTGAGAGCCATCTGGAGGCTACTGCACGAAACTGGGAGGCGCCACGAGAGAGAGTGTATCTGTGTGGCGGCGGTACCACGTGGTATTTATTGTGTACCTCTTTCTTGGTACGCAACAATGTCTTTTAGGTTGTTTCTGATTTAATATCTGTGGTTCTGGAACTTAAATTTTAGTCTCTCAAATGTTGGTTCTACATCCACACATACACCACTGCCCATTAAAATTGCTACACATCGAAAATGACGTGCTACAGACGCGTAATTTAACCGACAGAAAGGAGATGCTGTAATACGCAAATGATTAGCTTCTCAGAGCATTCACACAAGGTTGGCGCCAGTGGGACACCTACAACGTGCTGACATGAGGAAAGTTTCCAACCGATTTCTCATACACAAACAGCAGTTGACCGGCGTTGCCTGGTGAAACGTTGTTGTGATGCCTCGTGTACGGGGGAGAAATGCGTACCATCACATTCCCGACTTTGACAAACGTCGAATTGTAGCCTATCGCGATTGCTGTTTATCGTATCACGACGTTGCTGCTCGCGTTGGTCGAGATCCAATGACTGTTAGCAGAATATGGAATTGGTGGGTTCAGGAGGGTAATACGGAACGCCGTGTTGGATCCCACCGGCCTCGTTTCAGTAGCAGTCGAGATGACATGCATCTTATCCCCATGGCTGTAACGGATCGTGCAGCCACGTCTTCGTCCCAGAGTCAACAGATGGGGACGTTTGCAAGACACCAACCATCTGCACGAACAGTTCAATGACGTTTGCAGCGGCATGGACTATCAGCTCGGAGACCATGGCTGCGGTTACCCTTGACGCTGCACCACAGACAGGAGCGCCTGCGATGGTGTACTCAACGACGAACCTGGGTGCACGAATGGCAAAACGTTATTTTTTCGGATGAATCCAGGTTCTGTTTACAGCATCATGATTGTCGCATCCGTGTTTGGCGACACCTTGGTGAACGCACACTGGAAGCGTGTATTCGTCATTGCCATACTGGCGTATTACCTGGCGTGATGGTATGGGATGCCATTGGTTACACGTCTCGGTCACCTCTTGTTCTCATTGACGGAATTTTGAACAGTGGACGTTACATTTTGAGACGTGTTACAACCCGTGGCTCTACCTTGTATTCGATCTCTGCGAAATCCTACATTTCAGCAGGATAATGCACGACCGCATGTTACAGGTCCTGTACGGGCCTTTCTGGATACAGAAAATGTTCGACTGCTGCCCTGGCCAACTCATTCTCCAGATCTCTCACCAATTGAAAACATCTGGTCAATGATGGTCCAGCTCGTCACAATACGCCAGTCACTACTCTTGATGAACTGTGGTATCGTGTTGAAGCTGTATGGGCAGCTGTAACTGTACACGCCATCCAAGCTCTGTTTGACTCAATGCCCAGGCGTATCAAGGCCGTTATTACGACCAGAGGGTGTTGTTCTGGGTACTGATTTCTCAGGATCTATGCACCCAAATTGCGTGAAAATGTAATCACATGTCAGTTCTAGTATAATATATTTGTCCAATGAATACCCGTTTATCATCTGAATTTCTTCTTGATGTAGCAATTTTAATAGCCAGTAGTGTATTTATTGTGTACCTCTTTCTTGGTACGCAACAATATCTACTGGAGTGTTTCTTCTGATTATAATATCTGTGCTTCCGGAACTTAAATTTTTGTATGTCAACTGTTGGTTCTACATCCACACAAATGTAAACACTGCACAAATCACTGTACGGTTCGTGACACAGACTTCTTTGTTTTAATATTAGCGACTTTCTGTGGTACTCTATGAGGTTTTGTAAGCAAAGTAATGAGACTAACAACACTGTCAACGATATGGCAACGCTGTTTTGCTGTACCTGGGTAGCCCGGCGTGTTCATGCCTTCGAGATGATCAGCACAGGTTTGAACTCTGTGCAGCCATCATGTGATTTTTTAGAGCGCCATCAGTAAAGCTATGTCTTTGTGGTGTGCTACAAAAATAGAACAGTGGAATTCAGAGCAACATTATTGCATCAAGTTTTGTGTTAAACTTCGGGAAGCCGCGCGTGTGAGTTTTGAAAAGTTGAAACTGGTTTACGGGGAACATGTTTTTCACTGGCACAAATCAGTTTTGGTAGGCCGAGAATACGTTGAAGATGAACCTCGCTCACGGAAACTTTCTACTTCAAAAACCCACGAAAATGTCGAACGTTTCGCTCTTGTGAGATCAGACCGAGATTTAACAATAAGGATGACGGGTGTCGTGTTAAGCTTGAACACTTTCACGGTACGTCAGCTTTTTACCGAAGCTCCACACGCGCAAAAGGTTCGTGCCCAAACGGTGTCAAAAACCTCGCAACTGAGCAGAGGAACAAATGAAAAAATTTGTGCATTGATCTTCTTTAGGGAGTTGTCTATGACCACGAACGGTTCAGTCTTGTGCTGAATCCTGGATTTTTGAGTACAATCTCGAGACAAAGCGACAAAGTGAGGAGTGGCACACTGGGACATCTCCTCGACCGAAAAAAGCTCAAATGAATAAATCAAAGACAAAAACTGTGCTGTTTTGCTTTTTTGACAGTAGACTTAACTTACATAAAGAATTTGTTCCTTCAGGACAAACTGTCAACCAAGTGTTTTACAAAGATGTCCTTGGAAGGCTCAGGAAAAGGGCGAATCAAGTGGTACCGGAAGTTACAGACAAGTGGATGCTGAAACTTCCTGGCAGATTAAAACTGTGTGCCGGACTGAGACTCGAGCGCGGGAGATTTGCCTTTCGCGGGAAAGTGCTCTACCATCTGAGCTACCCAAGCACAACTCATGCCCGTCCTCACAGCTTTACTTCAACCACTACCTAGTCTCCTACTTTCCAAACTTCACAGAAGCTCTCCTGCGAACCTTGCAGAACTAGCAGTCCTGGAAGAAATAATATTGTGGAGACATCTTCCAGGAGTGCTAGTTCCGCAAGGTTCGCAGGAGAGTTTCTGTGAAGTCCAGAAAGTAGGAGACGAGGTACTGGCGGAAGTAAAGCTGTGAGGACGGGGCGTGAGTCGTGCTTGGGTAGCTCAGATGGTAGAGCACTTGCCCGCGAAAGGCAAAGGTCCCGAGTTCGAGTCTTGGTCGGGCACACAGTTTTAACCTGCCAGGAAGTTTCATATCAGCGCACACTCCGCTGCAGAGTGAAAATCTCATTCTGAAGTGGATGCTGCATCATGACAGCGCCCCATGTCACGCGGCTACTTCCACCATGGAATTTTTGATCTCAAAAGGCATTTCTGTTGTTCCTTAGCCCCCACTGTTCAACTGATCTGAGTCCTTGTGATTTTTTTCTTTTCCCGGAATTGGAAAATCTCTTAAAAGTCGATTTTGGATTCTGGAGAACACTAAAAAGAATGACAGACATGTTAAAGCCTCTACCAGTTGAAGCTCTTCAGTGCTGAAAGCAAGACTGGGAAGAACGACGCCACCGGTGTACAGCTGCCGAAGGGAATTACTCTTAAGGGGACAATTTGTTGTTTGAACAAAATAAAAATTTTGATAGGTGAAAAGTGAGTCTCATTACCATATTAACAGAATCCTCCGTCGGTTCTTGGTAGAACAACATTATAATACATGAAAAGCACCAGCTTGCTTTTAACTACAATATTACTTTTATTGCTAACCGGTTTTCGGCTTACAAGGCCATCTTCAGACATTTACTGAGTCTCATCACTTTTCTCTCACACCTCGTACTCGCGAAATAAACGTGGGATGAATAAGTATATCCCTCTGGACGCCACCTAATCTCTCTCATCTTACTCTGATGAGCCATAAACGAGATATAAGCTTGCCGAACAAAATATCAGTCACCGATTTGCAAGAACACAAGAGTCGCTTTGGAGAACTGTAAATTTGGTGATAAACAAAAAAGGTTTTCCTTTCTTCCTGGTTGTAATAAGTAACGTCATCCTACGACTACCGTCTTTGCTTACCATACTTGTGTCTCTCTCTTTTTCCCAGCCTCCAATGCAATGTATGAGCTAGATACTTGCTATGTATTAAAATAGGAGTATGATCCCTTTTTTATAATTACAAAAAAATTTTCTCTGTTTCTTTTTCAGGTAACTAGTGATTACCGGGAGAATACGTGACGTCTCCACAAGACGAACCACGTCTAGCACCTGGCCGCTAGCTGCGTAAGTGCCAAATTTCATTGCTTTTCGGAGAAGCGCGTTCGTATCATTGAGATCAGTACTGAGCTCAATTTGTCGTATTGTCCCGAGATGTTCCGGTAGTATAGTAAAATGGAGATGTAGCATACCTAACGACGAGGTTACAATTTATATTTGTTTCCTGCGCTCTTTTAAAGATACGTTCAGATTTTACGTCGGCGTTAACAAAAATTAATATCGGCCATAAGTTGGCGGTTCTTATTGCTGTGAGTTAGCGAATATCTCAGCTGTGGATTTAATCGGATTCGTTCATATTACGAAAGTAAGTTCCAGTAACTGACTTACTTTACTTGTTTACAACCTGTGAAGAGGAAGTTTTATATCCTACTTTGATAGGAAGGGAAGAGTGATTTAGGTGAAGAGTTTACTCATTTGATCATCGAAGGTAAGATTTTTATTGTTGAGAATTCTCAGAAGCAAATATTTAATTTCATCGACGGCAGTATGTGTGACAGAAGTTAATTACCTTCGACATCTCTACAGTGCTCCTGCCAGATTTTTCTTTCTCGTGTTGAAAAAAAAGGACCTGCAATTAACTTTTAAAATTTAATTAGGAGGATGAAATTATTGGGTTCCCGCGGCGATGAAGAGGATAATTCTACATGGCTTCCGATTCCACGGTCGATAGGAAACTTATTGAAGGGGTCACAACGCAGTATTTGTGTCGACGTCTGTAGAAATGCTACCTAGCAATATAGGATGGCTGAGTAACTGTCGCCGGTGAATGGTGTACTCAACGTTCTGACACGGTGGTGATAGCACACAGAGATGGCAGTTTGGTTGTAATTTTATTTAACGTTGGATAATGATAAGGAATTACCTCAGTTTTTATACATTGACTGTCAACAAGCTAAGTTCCTGTATTATAACGATGTATCTTGGTATTTTTTATACACCAAAAGGTCGCTACGTTAGTTGGTTGGTTGTTTTGGGGAAGAAGACCAGACAGCGAGGTCATCAATCTCACCGGATTAGGGAAGGAAGTTGGCCGTGCCCTTTCAAAGGAACCATCCCGGCATTTGCCTGGAGAGATTTAGGGAAATCACGGAAAACCTAAATCAGGATGGCCGGACGCGGGATTGAACCGTCGTCCTCCCGAATGCGAGTCCAGTATGCTAACCACTGCGCCACCTCGCTCGGTGCTCTACGTTAGTTAGAAAGGGTTGTAGTATTAAATAGGGAAACAGAATGGCCGCTGCTACTGCCACTAGCTCGCGTACTTCCTGATAATTTGCTCACTTATTGCTCAAATGGCTCTGAGCACTATGGAACTTAACTTCTGAGGTCATCAGTCCCCTTGAACTTAGAACTACTTAAACCTAACTAACCTAAGGACATCACGCACATCCATTCCCGAGGCAGGATTCGAATCTGCGACCGTAGCGGTCGCGCGGGTCCAGACTGTAGCGCGTAGAACAGCTCGGTCACCCCGGCCGGCTTGCTGACTTAAAGACAGAGGATGCAGCTTGAATCGTCTCGGCTCTGGTATGGTGGTTAAGGCCGTGCAATTAAGAATGTGAGATCCGGCCTATCTAACGTTGGCGTGATTTAAATAAATCAATGGCCTGTTTTCAATTACGGCGCAAAGATGTGCTACAGGATGTGCTCTCGATCAAGGATTTATGGGCCTTGTGATGAATTCCGGTTATGGAAAGCCTGAATTCACTGTCGTGTAATGATGCAGGGGAGAAAGAAGCTTCAGGCTATTCGTTAGCATCGAATAAATTCGTGTTGCAATATTCTTCGAAATTTTCGATCTGGGTTGAAGGAATGTTACATAACGCAGTACCATCTTTGGTTGAGGACTCGTGTACATTCAGAACTCTAGTAAAGATAAGTGTATAACTGATTAATAGAAATTAAGACAATATTATATCATAAATAAGTAAATTAGTGTCTATTGTCTGCTTTCGATTGAAGGTTTCCCTTTTATCTGCGTATTTTTCGGAAAAAGGAAACATTTCATAGGCGACTCCTTCTACTCTGTAGATGAATGTCTTAAGAGGAACTGTTAAGCCAGCTGAAGGGTATAGCTGTCTGTTAGATTTCAGTTTTGACAGAACATGGTCACCTTGTGCGTGATATCGTAACTATTTCTCGTTCTGACAGTGTATTAATTCTGTAAATATTAGTAGTTCCAGTTCACCATATTTTATTCACCTATTTTGACAGCCTCATGACAAATGAACAGAGTAGTGAGTATTATATTCAAATATTTTATGCTTTTTTCTGACCTGTCCTACACCCACCGGAATCATGGTCTGTGGAACGAAAACTGAATCTAATCTAATAGAATTCTCGTTCAGAAGCTCTTCTTTCCTTCCTGAATGCCAGTCAGTACGAAAACAGCTTTCGTGTTTGTCTTTACGAGTTGTGTCCGTTTTGAAATATTTCCAATTAGAATACCATCCTACTTGTTTCTATGATCACGTAAAGAAAATCCCAGAGTTGCCCTGAGTGGCTATAACACTAAGAGGAATCGCTTCTCGTCTTTTGGCAGGATCAGCGTGCATATTTTCCTTTCTAGGACAGAATTCTCAGACCCTTCATTTTTTTTAATTGATATTTGTACCAAAGTGGAAGTCACTTTGAACATTTATTGACTTCGATAACTCAACTAAAAACGTACATAATGAAATGTGACTACTGCTGGTGCCTGATATATATTTAGTTCCACAGTCTATAAATCTTAAAACTTCGTTCTGATTCCCCTACTAAATCCATTGTTTATTGAGTGGGAATAACCAAATGATAGGTTAACCACACACGCACTTAACACACACATGCAATTAATGAGGTTTACACAGAGGAGAACAGGAAAGAGCAAAGGGCCAAGACCACACACGACTAGCAAAGGGATACTGCTCCCTCGGCCTTAACTCGCGGAATGAATATGAAAAGTTATCGTTGAAATACACGGACGAAGATCAAAACTTGAGATAAGAAATCATACATTTTAAATGCAGAGTGTAAGAGGAAGATTACACAGGCTACAGCACTAAAGGCTCTTAAGCCACAGTAGAGCAGGTGGCGATAAGGAACAAAGCAAGAACCGAACAAATAGGATTTTTAGTATAAATGGATTATAACTGCAGTGAATTTATCGAAAAGGTAAGAAGATGTGCGAGCTGAGTGCTCTTATATATGAACACTAACGCTTGTTGGTAATGAACAAAGCAAGTATCGAACAATGGAGGATACAGAATAAAATGGACTGAAAATCAGTGGCAAAAATCACAATGGTATCATATAATTCACAAGCACTCGTAATTAAAAATATGAGGCGCTCATTAAACCGAATCGTTATCCATTCAACACAAGTAACCAGTAAAGTCAAACAAAAGCCTACAGAGACACCTAAATTTCAAAGCATGATACTAAAATAAAATTTGTCACACTAACTAATAGACTATGAAGCTATGGGAGAAAAACTTCAGGGCTTCAGTTAGACAAAAAACTTACGCAATTTAAACAGTAAGAAAATATCGCGGAGAAGCTCTTACCAGCAACCGATCTCGCCAAATCCCTACCAAGAGTGATGAGCTCCCCTCACGAAACCGGGGTTTACCCTTCAGCGGAAGAGAACAGAGAGCAGGGCTACTGTATTGTGCTAACCCACAGAAAATGTTCGACCAAGGCAAACAGCAACCTCTTTGCCACCCACCAAGCACCTGCTAAGGCTGGCCATACGATCACTGTAACGGACTACTCCAAATTCCACGGTTATGCACACAGACTTCGCGACCTACACAGGCATTCATTCGTCTCACTATTCCAGGAGGGAAAAGAAAGTCCAGGTGCAGTGGAATGTGGTATCGAGGCATTGTAAACATGAATGTGGGATTCAGAAAGTAGTAAAAGTTAAAACACTTTGCACAAATGCATCTCAGTTATATAATTAACAGAAAAGTTTAGTATAAGATATGAAAAATAAATCAACTTTGGCTGATATGAACGCACTCAGTTGCTCACTCTGTTTATTCTCGAAGAAATTTACTAACTGTAACGTACATTAGGCTGCCACAGGTACTGCCAGAGATTACTTTAAATAAAATCTCATGAAGAGTCTCAGTCAGAGATCCTTCAACAAATTCCACCCAGGCTTTCTGCATAACGACCTCGAATATTTTGTCGCTTTTATGCGGGAGGGATATTTTTGACTTGCGACGTCACAGTTTTGTAAGGGCTCACATGTTGGCTTCAGCTTTATAAGTTATCTTTCCAATGTTAAGTATTGTGAAACTTTTAAGAATCGTGGTGACGTTGCAGAACCAGTTGACAACGGCCAAGAAAAAAAAAGAAAAAGAAAAAAAAACCATTTTGACTGAGGACCCCAATAAATTATTGTTTTGAAACATTACTACATTCTTGGGCAACTCTGCTGGTTTGTACATAAACTGCAGTTAGTGAGATGTACATGCCCCAGCAAAATCAACAGAACTGCACGTTTTTTTACTCTCTTAAAACAATGTTTTTTAATACTGCTTTATTACACTTTTTCGTTGTTTACCATACTGATAAACTACCTCTATAAATAAAAATTTAACTCTGGATGTCCAAGGTTCAAATTGAAACATGGGCCTTACTAGGTTCGTGGGGCATGTGTGTCGTATCGCACTGAATCGGTCAACTTAAAACTGTTTGTTGCTGGAAGTGTAACACTGATCATTACAGTGGACAGTGCCTGACATTTTATCTTCGAAATAGGCGAAAAATGTGGTTTAACCACGAAACATTTTGTTTACTACGTAATTAGTTGAAGCCTCAGGCATACACTTCACTACGGCAAAATAAATATCCTTAACGTAAGGATAGTCATAAGACACAATCTGTTTTCATGACTTTTTTCTGTCTCTTTTCTTTCTTCCCCAAAACCTCTATATATATGCACTGCATTTCTTCTTTGTCTCTCCTGTAAACTTCTTTCCTGTTTTCTTCTCTTTGGGCATTTGCTGAAATTTCTGTTCTGATTTTTTCCTTTGATTTTTTTTTTATTTTCCACAGTCTATCCAGCCTTCTGTAGAGATGTACAGTTTCTTGAGGTTTTCCTTGATTTCCTTTACCCAGTTGTTTTCACTGTATTAGTTGTCAGTATGTTAAAAATCTTCTTGACCAGTCTTCTTCGTTCATCCTGCGTATATGTCCGAAAAAGGTTGTCCTTCTTTTCCTGATGTCGTTTGTAACCGTCTATGTCTGTTCGTTCATTGTTTTTGTTGGTCTCTCTATCCAGATCTCCTCTTTCTGCACCGGCCCGTAGACCTTTCTTAGTATTTTTCTCTCTTGTTTATCACTCTCCTTGATTTTTATTGTTCCCTCGATTACTGTTGTTTATGAGGCATACGAGGTCTCTGGTAAGATTGCTGAATTATACTGTCTTAATTTGGCATTGAAAGATTTTTTATAGTGTAGTGTAGTAAACAACTCACACTATAATCCTGCAACAAACACCACTAGGATTGTAATTTAGTCTTCTTTTAGCTTGTTAACTTCAATAGGCACGGCGGTTCCACTAAAAAAGTGTATGTTTACTCAAAAGTACACTTTGGAAGTATCATTACAATCTTTTAATTGACTAACAATACGAGCTCCTGACTACCAATCCTTTCTGTGAAAACCGCATTTCCATTTTCGTAATATTTGCCGTGAAGGTTTTAAATAATTCACCCTCATACTACAGGAACGGATTCGTAACAGGAAGTGGAGGAAAGAATGTCCTATGAATGTGCGAGGTGCCGGGGCTAGCAGTGTATTTAACACTAAATTCTAGAATCTACATATGTAAATGATGCTCTAAACCCCCCCCCTTATTCTAACTCCGACTTTTGCTGTTGCACAAGGATTAAAAAATATACGCGAACTGACTGTAATCAACCCTGCAAGTGGAGTAGAAAAGAGTTTGGCACCTGCAATAATTTAATTTGATAAATAAGTTAAATAAACGAAGGTTTCATTAACATAGTGAGGAATGATAGGTTTGCTCTACCGATTAACAGAATGAATGTTCTGTCCAAAATAACAATATGATTTATTAAGACTAAACACAAATTACTAAACCAAAACACATGAAACATTTACAATACATCAAATTGGCTCAAATTGGATACTCATACAAACACTGTAAAGGTAAAGTTGTCCCTAAACTAGATTGTGAGGTTTAAGACGAAGTGGTATGTGGAGCCAATTCCTTGCTACTCAAATCATAAGAGAGACACACAACTAACCCAACATTAATTGCTGGTACTCAAGACAGAACAAAGTTAGAAAAAGACGAACAGGCGCGCTCTGCTGAGCTCTGATTATCACCTAGGAAAATGCCTATCTGCCGGTGCTGCGGACATACATTACCAAACTGTCTTCTTAACTGCCAGAACACGATCTGGCGTACCGTAGGCGATGGCTGGTTGCTTCGACGTCCTCGACCGAAAAGCGAGAGCCGACTACCCACAAGAGCACCCGTTCAGGCCAAACACAGAACATTTCCGCCCCCACGACAGTGGCCGTGGTTAAACGTTCCAATCAGCAACTCGAAAACCGGCGGAAAATTCCACCCCATTGCCGGAACACTACCATTCCACCAATGGAGATTCTTGGCGCTGATTTTGCTACGTCATGGAGCTATGCCCTGAGCAAGCCAATCACAGTTACTATTTTGCAGAAAGCGCGGGAATTTTCCCGCCACAACTGCCTGGGTACACAAGTCATTCCCACGCCTCGCTGGTAGCCCGCCAGAAAGTGTTTTCGCTAAGTTTCTGCGAAGTAACGGAACCTCTAGCCCAGCCGCTACTTCAGGCCCCGGCGGGCGTGTCTCTTGACAATGTCGGCGTCTGGAAAGCATTCACTCGACTGCCTCACACACGTCGGCTTAACCCTCTCGAGAGCAGTGGTGCCCGCCTGTCACCGGACCACCTGGGTGACGAGAGACGCTGCGTGGGAAGTCCGCGTGTGAAGGAATAGCAACTTTCCACCGCATGCAATTAGAGAGGAGAATCGTTAGATAGAAATATGAGAGGGGGCTCATGCCACCTTTCAAATGTGTGTCCGGATATGCACATTGCGACGGCAGATGGCGCTGGCCATGCCGAGTGTTCCTTGCATGTTGCAGTCTGTGCGATTGGCGCAGCATCATGGTCCTGTATTCATGTCAGGAACGAGCCTATCTGGTGTTTGTGTACGGCCAACCCGATGGAAACGGTCGACAAGCAGAACCCGGTCCCCCAAATCTGGATCACGCACAGTCCGCTGCCCCCCTGCACATTCGTCTGAAGGGACCGATCATCACACAAACTCCAAAAAGGGGCTTGAAATGATGTTTGATGTGGTTGGTGTCAGTGAAGGTACTTATTTTGGTATAGCAGTGCTGCCTCTCTACCGTTTCCATCTCCTTGGTTGTACACAAACTTCATCTAGGCTTGTTCCTCACATGAATGACCATTAGGCTACTTACACGTATGGTGCATCACTCAAACAGCCTGCAATACACAAGGGGCACACGGCACGAGTTAAGAGGAACTTTCATTCGTCAGTACCATCTACCATGGCAACGTTGCCTTTCCGGACACACTGAGCCGTGTACGCCTCCCGTTCGTGCCGTCTGTTGCTTGACAACTTGTCTTTGTGGTGCCTCCGTTTCCTTCTTTTATTATTATTATTATTATTCGATTTACTGGCGTCACTAAGTTGCTCGTTTGCTTGCCCGTGAGTGGCAGCAGCGGCGCCTATCGATAAGTGCATTGTCGTACTGTCTCTGGAGCGATCGCTAGTATTTCCTGGTCGTGGTCTGTCGGCAGTTCAGTTGGGACGGAGCGCCAGTGAGGTCCGGACAATCAGTACTCGCCCACCGCTGGCGACACACATGCAGTATCCAACGCGAGGAGACTGGGGCGGGAACGACCGCTGGTTGGTCGTTCGGTCGGTCGTCTTATCGGGCGACGTGTATTTGATCTTTTGACCGTTTATGGGCCTCGCCAGTTGGTCATCTTGCCGGAAGTGGGTCGGTTCCTTCCTTGTGCAAAGATATCGAGTGGCCAATGGGAAAGTGTTCCCTCCGCATCGTTGGGTCCAAGTCGATGTGTCCGGGTCGTTGTGTCTCCGAGTTCCGATCGGACATCAAGGAGTCGGGATGGAGCTGCAGTGAGGTCCGGACAGCCAAAACTCGCCTGATCGTTGCCAACACACATGACTTGAGCAGAGACGACCTTGGTTAGTCGTTCGGTCGGCCGTCTCATCGGACGACGTATATTTGGTTGCCGACCGCTTCGAGTTCTCTCTGTGTGTGAATTTGTCATTCGTCCTGGTTGTTCCACAGTGATTGCTTTTACGATTGTTCGAGTTCTTGAGGAAGTGTTTTCGTGGAACTGTGTCTAGCTTGTGTAATTTCGACTGAGCGGTTAAGTTAATGCTGTCTGCGTACTGCAGTAGGCAGTCGGTCGGTTGGGACAGCGCAGCGAGGAAGTCTTCGCGGCGAGGGCATTAGCGTAGTGTTCCGCAGTGTGTTTTTCCTCGCCGTGTTGATACTGTCCGTACCGCGTGTAGTTTGACAGCCTTTGGTGGCGTTCATATTTTTGAGTGGTTGTTGTGCCTTGGGTGTTTTTAGACGCCAATTTTGAAGACGTAGTGCTGCTGATACCTTCGTCCTCGGCTGATATTTTCCGTTGTCGTGCCCTTGGTCGGTGCAGCGGAATTGACTACGTTGTTGCTCGGTCCTTCAGCCGTCCGTGGGTCGGGTTTCCATCTGATTACTTAAACTTATTCTTGGCTGCCCATCTCACCTAACCTTACGTTAGTGTTGCCTTCTCAGGCCGACCCTTGGAACACTTGTGAGCACCATTGTTCTGTTGTTTTTAGATTGTGATTTTTGTCTCAAGTGCGGTGCAAGGCCTTCAGCCACCTGTTAATTTAGTTTGTTTTAATTTTAAACTAAGGCCTTCAGCTATCTTGAGTTAAATCTTCGAGATTCTTGTTTGATCTCAATTTTTTTAAAAGAAAAAAGGGGAATATTGCTTTATTGCAAATCCTTGTTATCCAGGCCTTAAGCCGTCAGTTGTTCTATGTTCAGTATGTGAACTTCAGCCGAGCTTTTATGTCAAATATTTTAAGGCCTTCAGCTATCTAAAATTAAAATTAGTTAATTCGCTTGTTTAAAGCCTTTTTAAATTTTCTTCTCTATTGGAAATTCTTGTTATCCATGCCTTAAGCCTCAGTTCTTCTATGTCTAGTGTGTGGCCTTCACCCGAGCATTTACGATTTTTTTTTCTAAGGCCTTCAGCCGCGTGTATTTCTTAAAGAAATTTTAATAACTTGTGTTCGGGCTTCAGGCGTATTGTTTTTGAGTGCTTTTAACGGCATCTGTGATTAAGTGTTATAGGAAAGTAAAGCTTGTATGTTTTGTGCAACTGACTGATTTTGACCTCTTTCCATAACCATAACCTGATCCGCTCTGTCCTGCGAACCCAGATTTCACACATGTTCATAGGACATTCTCTCCTCCATTACTAGCCAGGTATTCAAGGGTGCGCAGATGCTGTATATGGGGTCATTTGGCTCTGAAAGAGGTAATAAGCAAATCTGACGTCAATAGATGCAAACTAATGGTTAAAGAGAATGAAGAAAGGGGAGAATAAAAAATTAGAGTAGCATGGAGAGCTGCATCAAACCAGTCTCAGGACTGAAGACCACAACAACAACAATTAATCTCTGTGAAGGCTTTACCAGTTGACGTCACGATTATGTTTGATCGTCACGGAAGCGACGGTTGCACGAAGTGATCATCCCTTGTATAGCGCAAAGATAAATTCGGTTAACAAGAGCTCACACAGAAAGTAGAATCCCAGGTTTTCATTCACTTAGCGAAGAGACCGGGTTATTGAGAACAAAGCACTGCAGAGAGAAAATGAACAATACGCATAGGAGATTCTGTTATTAAGAAAAGGAAAAAAAAAGAAAAAAATCGGTTGGTGTTTTTCTCCGCCGCCTATCCTGATGAAGCAGTCCCTGATTCGAGGGCGGATTGGCGGTTCCGGGAAACTCGCATGGGGGCTTCACACGGCGAGCGGCTAGAGGCGCGTGCTAATCCGCTCATCTCGACAAGCTGGGCGCCGAGAACCTGGTAGGGTTCATCGCCCTGCATATATGAGGCGTCGCCGGCGCCACCGTAAAATTTGCAGGAGACGGCCGGCGCTTAACGGGGAGGGAAGAGCGACGAAGGGTAGGGTGGGTCCCACCCGCCCTCCACAGCAGGGGGCGACGGCCGCTGTGTGCGGCGCAGCCTCTGCCACTGGCGGGGTGTGTGTCGAGTGCCCCCGGCGACCAGACGTGTAGCACCGCCTACTTACGACTCGTGGCCTGGCTACTCTGGTTAGAGGAGCAGAGGGCTTACAGAGGGCGGTCAGAATCAGACTGAACGGCTTGTACAGGTGTTAAAGGGTAGGTCGTGATGAGAAATAACAGTTCAGAAAAATATCGATACGATGCGTCGTTTCTGATTTAATTATCGTTGATGACAGCCAATCAGGATGTTGCTAGCGCAAATACAAGCATCCTGCCAGAGATGTCGCCAAACGCGTTCTTCGTTTGGTTTCTTCAAATCGAACGTAGCTTTTGCTCACCTAGCTCAAATTTATCATTTCTGAAAAGGCACTCATTAACTAGCAACAAGCATTTGAACAAGTGGTACCTCAGTACCGGCAGACGTATGTGCGTTACCAAATTTTAGCGCTTGCAGTGCTAGAATTTGCGCTTGCAATGACCTGCAGCGTCACGTATCGAATTTTAATCTTTACAATTATTTCTCAGCACAACCTGCCTGCAGAACCCTCATAAGCTTTCCGGAATTTTTCTGACGACCCCCCATGCTTTTCGTTGCCTTCTCGAACAAATAAAGCTACTACCATAATCTCCAATTATGTTGTTGTTGATGTTGTTGTTGTTGTTGTTGTTGTTGTTGTCTTCAGTCCAGAGACTGGTTTGATGCAGCTCTCCATGCTACTCTATTCTACGCAATCCTCTTCATCTCCCAGTACCTACTGCAAGCTACATCCTTCTGAATCTGCTTAGTGTATTCATCTCTTGGTCTCCCCCTACGACTTTTACCCTCCACACTGCCCTCCAATACTAAATTTGTGATCCCTTGATGCCTCACAATATGCCCTACCAACCGATTCCTTCTTCAAGCTCTGCCACAAATTTCTCTTCTCTCCAGTTCTATTCAGTACCTCCTCATTAGTTATGTGATCTACCCATCTAATCTTCAGCATTCTTCTGTAGCACCACATTTCGAAAGCTTCTATTCTCTTCTTGTCCAAACTATTTATCGTCCACGTTTCACTTCCATACATGGCTACACCCCATACAAATACTTTCAGAAACGACTTCCTGACACTTAAATCTATACTCGATGTTAACAAATTTCTCTTCTTCAGAAACGCTTTCCTTGCCATTGCCAGTCTACATTTTATATCCTCTCTACTTCGACCATCATCAGTTATTTTTCTCCCCAAATAGCAAAACTCCTTTACTACTTTAAGCGTCTCATTTCCTAATCTAATTCCCGCAGCATCACCCGATTTAATTCGACTACATTCCATTATTCTCGTTTAGCTTTTGGTGATGATGTTCATCTTATATCCTCCTTTCAAGACACGGTCCATTCCGTTCAGCTGCTCTTCCAGGTCCTTTGTTGTCTCCGACAGAATTACAATGTCACCGGCAAACCTCAAAGTTTTCATTTCTTCTCCAGGGATTTTAATTGCTAATCCGAATTTTTCTTTAGTTTCCTTTACTGCTTGCTCAATATACAGATTGAATAACATCGGGGATAGGCTACAACCCTGCCTCACTCTCTTCCCAACCACTGCTCCCCTTTCGCGTCCATCGACCCTTATAACTGCCATCTGGTTTCTGTACAAATTGTAAGTAGCCTTTCGCTCCCTGTATTTTACCCCTGCTACCTTCAGAATTTGAAAGAGAGTATTCCACTCAACATTGCCAAAAGATTTCTCTAAGTCTACAAATGCTAGAAACGTAGGTTTACCTTTCCTTAATCTATTTTCTAAGATAAAGTCGTAGGGTCAGTATTGCCTCACGTGTTCCAACATTTCTACGAAATACAAACAATCTTCCCTGACGTCGGCTTCCACCAGTTTTTACATTCGTCTGTAAAGAATTCATGTTAGTATTTTGCAGCCATGGCTTGTTAAACTGACAGTTCGGTGATTTTTCACATCTGTCAACACCTGCTTTCTTTGGGATTGTAATTATTATATTCTTCTTGAAGTCTGAGGGTATTTCGCCTGTCTCATACATCTTGCTCACTAGATGGTAGAGTTTTGTTAGGCCTGGCTCTCCCAAGTCTGTCAGTATCTCTAATGGAATATCCACTTACAAAACCAATAAAGCGGTTTATTGTGGTTGCTGGAGCAGCTAGGAAAAGAGTCCAAGTCATTCCCGTTTTCTAGATAGTTCGTAGGTCCACATTTTTTAAGTCAATCTGTCGTTGAATTATGGAACAGATTTTACGACGACGTATTAGGTCGACGCTGACAGATTGATTCCCTGTTTCCTCAGGAAGGAATTAAGACTGCCGTTTAGTGAAAAGAGTACGAGCTTACCGAGTATCAAATCAGATCTGAGACTGCATTGGCATCTTTGCAGAGGGAACTCAACGCGTCGCTTTTAACGAAACAAAATCGACAGATTCAAACGTAATTTCCGGCGTACAACTAAGGAACTGTGATAGGACAGTTGCTGTTTACAAAATATACAAATGATCTAGTAGAAACGTGGGGCAAGTGGGAAAACGGAACCATGCTGAACATATAATGACAAAAAACAAATTAAGACTTTAGGAACAAATTAATTAAAACTATCTAACATGATATTCATGGCAAGCATAAGTGTTAAAGAACTTAATTCAGTCTGAAAGCGATAATGCAAGAATTAATGTAATTAATGATGAAAAGTGAATACAGTATTATAAGAGTTTATGAGATTGTGAAACCGATACAATAAAAGCAGAATACCTGACACCTTATAATATAACAAGACAGTTGATTAAGTAATCTTAGATGAAGTTCAAGAGGTTCGGAAAAGTTTGACAATTCGCAAAAGTTGTGACCATTTGGAATAAATGCTGAATTTATTAAGTATGGAAGGACACTGTGCGAACTAAGAACAAGACTATTACACTTATTTAACGAATGCTGGTGAAGTTAAATCCTCGATGGTTGGAAAACCGCCGAAGCAATTACTATTTTTAAAAAGAGCCCAAGGAATATATGTGACAACTATAGATATATAAATCTTATGAATAAAGTCTACAAAACTTATTGAAAAATAATAAATAATAACTTGAAAGTAATAATAGATGCATGTTTGCGAGAAGACGTAATGGATTTAGGGAAGGACCCTCGCGCAGCGATAATATTTTTTAGCGTCACGAGACTTTTAGCAAAAGAACGAAAAGTCAGTTTAGAAACACATTTCCACTGACTTCTAAAAAGTCTCTGAGTCGATCATTAAAAGCAGACTACGGACAATAATGGACAACCGCGGATATCCCATGAGTCTTATGCGTGTAAGTAGAAGCTTATATGAAGGTATCAAAATAATCAGAAATAGAGGAATTTCAAAAACAGGTAAGACAATAATAAATCAAGGTGTGAGATAGGGATGTAGCATGTTACTGACTTTTTTTAACATCAATGTTGAGGAACACAGAGGTAACTGGAAGAAGGAAGTCCATGAAGGTATACAGCTGAGAAGGAATTACCATCTAAGTGCTATGCTCCATGTGGACGATGTAACTGTTTTATGAAATACAACGCCATGTGTTAACTTACATCATTTGAAACAAAGAACATTACAATGTAAAAACGCCTGCTACCAAAACAAGATACTTGAGCAAGTTTCCAGTTTCAGTTATTTGGATAGTGATATAAGTCAGGACAAAGACAAGAAAACTAATAAATTTCGACATAAATATGGAACTATAAACAAAGCTTTAAAGAATAAAGGTAGCAAAAGCACTAAATCGAAACTGTAGACAATAATGGCTGTGCCTGTACTACTTTATAGCAACAAATCTTCCAGCGAGAAGAAAAAGAGAGAAAAATACCATACAGTCAGCAGAAATCAGATTATCAACAACTGTGAAAGGATGCTCTGTGAATGACCATATAAGAAATAATTACATCCTGGCAGAATTATTAACTTATAATTTAAATGAGAAAATCGAAGCATTGGGAAAGAATGGAGACAGTATCTTAAGTGGATGAGAACAGAATTCCAGTCGTTGTAAACAAGTACAAGGCCTCAGCAAGAAGAGATGTGGGACGACCGAGAATGAGACGGAGTTCATTATGGTTATGGTTAAGTCGGAATAGGCATATTGCCTAACTCTTGAAGAGCAGAAGAAGAAGATGAGGATATCTTCGGTAGTTCCATAAAGCTGTTTGTGGATAATATGGTTGTCTATAAGGAGACAAACAACGCCATTCCACAGATGCTTGAAATTATTCGTCAGTCCAGGATACTTACCACGTTTTATTAATAGAATAGATAGAGAAGATCAAACGAAGAGCGGCGCGTTTAATCACTGAGCCTTTAATCAGCAAGAGAGCTTTACAGAGACGGGAGATGATAAAAGAAAGGCGTTGTGCATTGCAGAATGGTTTGCAATTGAAGTTCCGAGAGTGAACGATCCGCGAAGAGTCGGATAACATATTAAATTCTTCCATACTCGCCTCGCGAAATCCCCCCAGCGACAAAGTTCGAAAGATTGTATCTAATACAGAGCTTTACCGAGAATCCTTCTTCCCACGCGTCATTCGCAGATGAAAAAGGGAAGGGGGGATCAGTTAGTGGTACCCGAAATGTACTCCGCCGCTTGCGGAGAATTGATGTACGAGAAACTGAAGACAGATATCGAGAATCTCAGTGCTGACCTTTGGGTAGTGTCAAAATTAGCACAGAACACTGGTATGGCAAAAAAATGCGCCACACTTGTAAAACGCATTTATTGACCGTAATCTTTCACGACAGAAGTCGCTATACAGTACCACGGTTTCGGGGTCCCAGTCCCATCATCAGGGGCATCTGAAATGTAGCAGTAGTAGCAGGTCATGCCCATGCCAAACAGCTACTAGGCAAACATTTATCGTAGGTGGACCGTCATAATAGCATTCCAAATTCTAGCTGCAACCAACCCCAACTTTCGAGCGCGGCCTGGTTCAAATGGCTCTGAGCACTATGGGACTTAACTGCTGTGGTCATCAGTCCCCTAGAACTTAGAACTGCTTAATCCTAACTAACCTAAGGACATCACACACATCCATGCGCGAGGCAGGATTCGAACCTGCGACCGTAGCGGTCACGCGGCTCCAGACTGTAGCGCCTAGAAGCGCACGGCCACTTCGCCCGGCGCGCGGCCTGGGCAAATGCATCTTGTTCTAAGATTGCTCCTGGGAACGCGTGCAGTCGACTGCTGATACTGCGCGCCTTTGTGACCTGTCCCACTACCACAGGCCGCGCTTGAACGTTTGAGTTCTTTGCAGTCAAAATTTGAAATTCTATTATGACGCTCCACCTACGGTAAACGTTTACCTGCTAATTGTTTGGTAAGAAACATGACGTCGTACTACAAGTAGATTTCAGACGCACGTGATCATGGGGCTGAGACCCCGAAACCGTGGTACTGCACAGCGACTACTATCGTTCAAGACTCGGATCAATAAAAACATTTTACAACTGTGGCGGATTTGGTTACCATGAACATGTTGCAGAACAGTTGTGAACGTCCCACAAATAGAAATTTACGACAGAACATAGCGTTAACGCTCAACTCTTCCAATACCCAGGCGGTTCTGTTTGATCGCTCTAGTTCATTAACCCGAAATATCGAGAATCTCTACCATGTTGAAAGACAGCCGCTGTAACGTGAGCGTCTTCCACAGTCACGCACGCGCACGTCATGCGAAGTCAGTTCTTAGCCCAAAGACAATCCGGCCCTAACCGACACTGTCTGCTGGAGCTGCGCAGTCACCAGTTATTGTTAGAGACTCACCAAAGCTTTAGCCGGCCAGTGCTGACCATTCAGAGCGCAGGGCGTGTATTTTTCAGTTGGTTCCGATTTCTTGTAACACATCGAGTGGACATGCTTTTAGACACTTGCCCTGTCTTTTCGAACTGTGACCGTTCAGCCGACAAGTTTTAGCACTATGGTGAGCTCCCGCAAGCCGCTGCCCATTCGAGATGTATTTATGAAGATGGAGACCACGCTAGCTTTACGATTGTGTAGATTTCTGCTCTTTTCCATCACATTCTGCACCCTAACTTTTAGTGGGGAACATTGTCCCTTTGTTTGCAACGTGAGATTTAAGTGGAGTGGGGGCCGGGTGTGTGGTTGTGCAGACTTGGAGCTCACTTTAACAAATATTTTATTAATCATCAAAACTTCAAATAACATGATAATAAACCAACCACAACAAGCAATACGTATGTTTATGCAGCCAGAAGGATCTTTAAGTAGGGCTGAAATAACCTGAAGTTGAGTTATCCTTGTAACAATAATCAAACGAATTCAAGTGTTGTTGTACAAGAGATAAATAGACAATGTTGTAAACAGTTTAAATGTCTGGCACTCGGTCCTAACCACAGATATTATCTACATCCGCATCCGCATACGTTCTCTGAAAGCCATGCGTGACCCAGGGTACTACGTACCACTAGCAATCATTTCCTTTTCTGTTCCACGCTCAAGTAAAGCGAAGGAAAAACTAGTGTCTCTCAGCCTCCGTATAGGCCGTAACATCTCTCGTCTTATTTTCGTGGTCCTTACACTAAATGTACGTTGGTGGCAGTAGAATCGATCTGCAGCAGCCTCAAATACTGGTTCTCTAATTTCTGCAATAGTGCCTCGAGAAAAGTGCCTCGTTTTCCCTCCAGGGATTCACATATGAGTTCACGAAGCATTTTCGTAATACTTGTGTGCTGACAGAACCTACAGTACGTCGGTGTCTTCTTTTGCTCCAACTCGTTGGGGAACCCAACACTCGAGCAGTATTCAAGACTGCGTTGCGCTAGTGTTCTACACACCGTCTCCTTTATAGATGACTTGCATTTTCACAAAATTCCCCAAATAAAATGAAGTCGAGCATTCCCATTCCTGACTACCGATCTGACGTGCTTTTTAATTCCAATACATACCGATATGCAACGTTACGGCTCTATATTTAATCGTCGTGAGTGTCTCAAACAGCACATTACTAATTCTGTATTCGGGCGTTACAGGATTGTTTTTCCCACTCATCCGCATTAATTTATATTTTTCTCCTTTTACAGAAAGCTTCTATTCATCAGACCGGCCGGCCGCGGTAGTCTAGCGGCTCTAGGCGCTCAGTCCGGAACCGCGCGACTGCTACGGTCGCAGGTACGAATCCTGCCTAGGGCATGGGTGTGTGTGATGTCCTTAGGTTAGTTAGGTTTAAGTAGTTCTAAGTTCTAGGGGACTGATGACCACAGATGTTAAGTCCCATAGTGCTCAGAGCCATTTGAACCATATTCATCACACCAGCTAGAAATTCTAAATCGTCCTGTATCTCTCGCTGTCACACAATCCCGTACACCACAGCGTCTACAACAAACAGCCATAAATTACTCTTCACCCTGTCCGCCAGATTATTTGTGTATCTAGAGAATAAGAGCAGTGCTATCACACTTCCCTGGGGTTCTCTCGCAGTCAGGACAACGTGGCCACCAATATATGTGGGAACCTAATCCAATTGTTCCGAACTTCGTCATGGGTATGCGGGGAAGCACCGTGTCAAATGCTATCCGAAAGCCTGGGAATATGGACTCCCCCTGTTGCCCTCCATCCATGGTTAATGGTAAACCTTAGGACTCTAAAGGATACTTAAAACTGTGTTGGATCTGTCATGTAACCTCAAAGTACGCCTTGATTTTCTAATACTGGCATCACTAGTCAGCTAAGACACTGGCTCCCACAATGCTGCAAAACTTACAACGCTTATGTCTGGTTTTCTTCTTACACAATAGCATGTGTGACAGCTCATTCACATGAAATCAATAACAGACAAAATTTTAATGTGACATGAGTGAACCTCTGGCTCAGTCATATAGAAAATGTAACGCAATGATCTTTTACAGCAACTAGAGTGACCAGCTGATTTACACTCAACAGCGAGAAACAAATCAGTTTCTGCTTAATACACTTAATCATCCCCCCAGCGTGTAATAACACAATTACGCCTGCTCTGCCTCACAACACGCGCTGTTGCACACCCTACGTGCTATAACTAACAAACAGCTACACTCATGCTCATAAATTAAGGATAATTGCAGAATGTGGTGCCACACAACGTGGCACTATACAGAACTGGCGCTAATAGCATCGGGACATAGGGAACACACACGACCCAGATCTGTAAGTCACGGTATTGGTGATAAGTTGAGAAAATCATCCCGAAACACATGTGCTACAAAATGCCACTGTTTCCTGCGAATGTACCCTGACATCAATATGGGATATGCACACGTACACAGGCCGTACAATGGGTTGGCACACTCTGGATCAGGTGGTCGAGCAGCTACTGGGGTATAGCCTCCAATTCTTGCACCAGTGGCTGTCGGAGCTCCTGAAGTGTTCTAGGCGTCTGAAGAAGTGCGGCGATACGTCGACCAAGAGCATCCCCGACGTGCTCGATGGGGCTTAGGTCTGGAGAAGAGGCAGGCCACTCCATTCGCCTGATATCTTCTGTTTCAAGGTACTCCTCCACGATGGCAGCTGGGTGGGGCGGTGCGTCATCATCCATCAGGAGGTAGATGGGACCCACTGCATCCCTGAAAAGGCGGACATATTGGTGCAAAATGACGTTCCGATACACCTGAAATGTTACAGTTACACTGTCGAAGACATGCAGGAGTGTACGTGCACCAATCATAATCCCACCCCACACCACGACCTCCATACAGGTCCCTTTCAAGGACATTAAGAGGTTGTTATCTGGATCCTGGTTCACACCAGATGAAAACCCGGCGAGAATCACTGTTCAGACCATACCTAGACTCGTCCGTGAACACAACCTGGGACCACTGTTCCAATGACCATGTACCGTGTTCTTGACACCAGGTTTTACGGGCTCTCCTGTGACCAGGGGTCAGTGGAATGCTTCTTGCAGGTCTCCGGGCGAATAAACGATATCTGTTCAGTCGTCTGTCGACTGTGTGTCTGGAGACAACTGTTCCAGTGGCTGCGGTAAGGTCCTGAACAAGGTTCCGTGGCCGTCTGCGGACACTGATGGTGAGATATCGGTCCTCTTGGGGTGTTGTACACTGTGGACGTCCCGTACTGCAGCGCCTGGACACTTTTTCTGTCTGCTGGAATCGTTACCATAATCTTGAGATCACACATTGTGGCACACGAAGTGCCTGTGCTTCGACCTGTTGTGTTTGACCAACCTCCAGTCGCCATTCCCTCATAACGTCATCAATATGTGTTCTTTGAGCCATTTTCAACACACAGTCACCATTAGCACCTCTGAAAACGTCTGCACACTTACTCGTTGCACCGTCCTCTGACATGCACCAAGGAACCTCTGCGTATGAGGACTGCTGCCGGCGCCACCGTGCGACGACCGCTGGTCAAATGCACCGCATGGTCATACCCCGAGGTGATTTGAACCTGCAAACCGCTCAGCAGAGCGTTGTTTCACCATGTATCAGCATTATCCTTAATTAATGAACATGAGTGTAGTTACAAGGCAACTGTACGCATTCGTGCAGGAAGTTGTTAACAGGTGCACCTTTCGCACATAACACGGTGGACTGCCTCAATCACAAGGCCATCCGGGTGCCACCATCAGTTGCGAAAGCATTTAGGTAGTGCTCCTCATGACAAGCAGAAGCCGTTCCTTCGCCTCCTTTGGCACTGTCGTGCACCCAGTATGGAAAGACAGGAACTGCTCCACGTGGTTGCCCCGCCCATGTTGACCGTCACCTCGTCCGGATTCTCGAGGTCCTCGCCCTTGTCTATGACCAGAACTTGATTCTTCGTGTCTTTCCAGCAACTGACTACCTCCAATAACTTCAAGTTCAGCCCGCTGTAACTGACACCTCGGCCGCCACGTCTCTCCGACATCAGGCGCCGCGCTGCAGGCTTGTGTAACACCCCAACCGTGGCTCAGGAGATGTTGTCAGTTACAAAGTCTCCAGCTGACTGACTCCATCCATTCGAACCCGTTCGCAGATCATCGATGGCGGCGCTTGCGTCGGTCATGTTGCCATGCCATTCGTCCTCTTGCGGCACGAGCCCGACCCGCTATTTGAAAATTATTTCTGGAGGCGGGGAATTTGACGGTGCCGCTTCACACGGCACGTATTCTTGCTATTGATCTTATCACAACACGTGGCGGTCGCTATCCGTTTCTTAGTTAAACTGAAGTGACTTGCAAGCAGTTTCCTTCACGCTCAAGATCGTGTATCAGTAGTCTGTAATTTTCTCCTTCATTATTCTTGTGCTACGACGTTCAGAGGGGATACTGAATTATTTGACGCCGTCTTTCACCTCAGGAACTGCAATATATACATAAGCCGCACTTGTTGTTAAACTCCAAAGAACGGGTAAGGTCACATACAGTACTTTCAGACATGTGGTGGCAGAGTCGACACCATCGAAACTTCTTTCTGGGGCCACACAAACTCCTAGTTTACCAACGTTTGTATAATTATTACACTGTAATCTAAAGACAGTTTCTATGACAGTCTGAAGATGGGCTACACCTCAAATGCTTCAGATACAATTTGTTCAAATAATTGATCCTTTCATTTGAAGCGACCTATTCAGTAGTGATATAAGAAGTGCTATTGATTTACATTGTGGCCGCAGGTATCCTACTCGGCTTTAGGTCGCAACTTCAGTAAACTGTATTTTACAACTTTTTCAAAACAGCTACTCTTGTTCAAAATTGAATGAAAATACGAAATTTTTAAATTCAGTTATTGGTGGCGTTATTTAGCTCAAGAAGATAATCAATTGCTATGTTTTTAGCAAAAATGATTTTACATATAATGTTACCGAAAGATATTCCATGCAAGAAGTAAAGCACATCATATCCGTGAGAAAAACTGATATATTTATTTATTTACTTTTATAGGGACTTATCGCGACAAGTGCACTATGAATATCTAACCCAACAAATGCGTAACGATAGAAATTATGGTGAAAAGTTAAATTACTAGTTCTGCTCAAATAACAAATCCGTTGAATTTGCCTTGACCTAAGCACATGGCACATCGTTCTTATTTGAATTTTATCACCTTGAGAAATGAGGAGGAGCCTTTTGTTTTTCTATGTAAAAAAACTTCCTATAGCAGAGTGCGCACAAATACTTCCTTATTTTAGACAACCGGTATCGACAGACGCCCCTGTCATTTTCTGGTCTTAATAATTTTTACAAAACGTCTTTATTGCGTTATCGTCTTAAGCGAATAGATTCTCCATTTATAAATTCTCCATTGGTTCCCAAATTGCATAGAATAAAATCCACCATAAATCTTAGTAGTCTACATTACACGGAATTTGCCGTATTACTTTTCTGTCCACGCATCGTTTATGTTTTATAGCAGTTGCCGATTTAAACTGTAATTTGTTTTAATTTATAGCGTCTCCCCCTCTTTTACGCTTCGCCCTTGGATGCACGAAACCCGTTGTCTCTAGCGCCATCTTGCTGGGTTTTCGGATACCACGGCCAATGCAGTTTTCCTCATTGCTCCCTGTATAGGGCTTTAGCTAATTCACTGTTCCGTATGACTGTGCCCACATCACTTCCAGCTGATGACATGGTATGTTTTATCGGTGCTTATATAAAATTTCGCACGCGTTGTACAGCTTTTTTTATTCTCTCCACGCCTAATACTTTTTTTGTTTTCTTTTAGGAACACCCCTTTTTTATCAACGTCATGAACGTTTCTAGTTGATTTTAATTTGTCTGTGACTTGAGAAGAGTATCCAATGCACAGGACGATGCCATTGTAAAAATAAAAGTAGTAAAATACTTCCTTCCTAATCCGTGTTTAAATCACCTCAAGATGAGCCTAAATCGTGAAACGGGTCGTGATTTTAATAAAAAAAAAAACTTCCTACAGCCGGAGTGTTGTTTTTTGCCTTCCTATAACAATGAACTGAAGTAAGATCACCATATGTATATTGTAACAGGTGACTAGTCTCGGTGTGTATCCTGGTGTGAAAGATAATTTACGTGCATCAGAAATAATAAAGGAGCCAAAATAGAACCTTGTGGCACCACATGTCTGATCGCTAAAAAATCCGAGTTTCTGTTTCTGTTGATACGTTAGATACCTCGCAGTTTTAGCTATGTGGAGGAATCTTCCTGTCGTAGCTTAAGATGACTACGTACGTACGTGCTAAAGGAAGAATTGAAACCCCTGTGAGTGGCTATCATTATGTAAATACAAGTGGAAGATTATTTACATATATCAAAACTAATGAGCCAAAATAGTACCCTGTGGTACGCCATACTTATTATGCCAAACGCCTGCCGGTTTTGATACAACAAGTGACTTTCTATAGATGCTGATATTATTCAAGGCTTTTAGTTTTATCTACTTGGAGGAAAGTTCCTCTTATAGTTTAAATGACTACGAAAACGCTGGTAGGAAGCAGCGAAGTGCCTGGAGTTGGCTTTCATTATCACAATACAGGTGGAAGTTCATTTACCTATATCAGAAACAGTAATGAAACCAAAATATATTGAAGAGCCAAAGAAATTGAACCGGTACAGCTGCCTAGTATTGTGTAGGGGCCCCGCCAGCACGCGGAAGTGCCGCAACACGAGAGGGCATGGACTCGAATAATGTCTGAAGTATACCGAAGGGAACTGATACCATGAATCCTGCAAGGCTGTCCATAAATCCGTAACAATAAGAGAGGGTGGAGATGTCTTCTGATAAGCACGATGCAAGGCATTCCAGATATGCTCAACAATATCCATGTCTGAGGAGTTTGGTGCCCATCGGAAGTGTTTAAACTCAGAAGAGTATTCCTGGAGCCACTCCGTATCAATAATGGATGTGTAGGGTGTCGCATTGTCCTGCTGGAATTGCCCAAGTACGTCGGAATGCACAATAAACATGAATGGAGGCAGGTGATCGGATAGGATGCTTACATACTGAAACACGTATGTAACATAGCAGCGATGGCGAGGCATTGTAGCATCTGTGACCAGAGAGTATGCGCTTGACCGCGCGAGTGTTGCGAGCGGTTCTCAGTCTGTCAGTAGTCGTTGCGAGTCTGTAGCTCTGTCTAGTTGAGAGCAGTACTCTGTCAGTAGTCGTCGCGTGCAGTACGCTAGTAGTCGTCATGCAGAGCGGTCGGTCAGTGGTAGCAGTCCAGTGGGATTGCGTGATGTGGTCTGGCGACAACATTGGTCAAGCTACTGAATGAGGTATACTGTTAATTAATATAATCATTAGATAATGTAAAAATTTGTTTATTGTAATTAATTTCCAACAAATGCCCCAATAATAATTTTGATTTCAAAAGCATTTTTTTCAAAAAATTTTATTTTTTATTGAACTAAAGATTTCGTTGCACTTCCCATTTCACTCCATTTTTTTTAAAGAAAAATTTCAGTAAAATCACCAAAAAAAGAAATATTATTATTTCCAATGCAGTTCCTCCAAGCCGTGCGCACAAAAAAGAGCAGAAATGTGACATCCATTTATTACATAGGTTACACTTGGCGACCCTGCAGTGTAACCTCCCCACCGTAATTTAAAAGGAAATGAAATGACAATATTATATAAAAATGGGATCCGAACCTCCCTAGCAATTAAATTTAATGACAATAAAAGTGAGAATCGCAATCTGACTCAAGTATAAGTTTTTCATAAAAAAAATTAAAGTCCATTCAGTGACAAGAAAATTCAATTAAACCGAAATATCGGTCTTTGGCCCTGTGCAAAACAATCAGAATTAAAGTCTTACCTCAGAATAAATGGATGTCACATTTCTGCTCTTTTTTGTGCGCACGGCTTGGAGGAACTGCATTGCAAATAATAATATTTCTTTTTTTGGTGATTTTACTGAAATTTTTCTTCAAAAAAAATGGAGTGAAATGGGAAGTGCAACGAAATCTTTAGTTCAATAAAAAATAAAATTTTTTGAAAAAAATGCTTTTGAAATCAAAATTATTATTGGGGCATTTGTTGGAAATTAATTACAATAAACAAATTTTTACATTATCTAATGATTATATTAATTAACAGTATACCTCATTCAGTAGCTTGACCAATGTTGTCGCCAGACCACATCACGCAATCCCACTGGACTGCTACCACTGACCGACCGCTCTGCATGACGACTACTAGCGTACTGCACGCGACGACTACTGACAGAGTACTGCTCTCAACTAGACAGAGCTACAGACTCGCAACGACTACTGACAGACTGAGAACCGCTCGCAACACTCGCGCGGTCAAGCGCATACTCTCTGGTCACAGATGCTACAATGCCTCGCCATCGCTGCTATGTTACATACGTGTTTCAATACTTACGCCACCTGACAGAGTCGAATCTAGACGTATCAGGGTTCCCATATCACTCCAACTGCACACACCCCACATCGTTACAGAACCTCCATGAGTTTGAACAGTCCCCTAATGACATGCAGGGTCCATGGATTCATGAGGTTGTATCCATACCCGTACACCTCCGTACGCTCGACACAATTTTAAACGAGACTCGTTCGACCAGGCAACATCTTTCCAGCCATCAGTAGGCCAATGTCGGTGTTACAGGGGCCAGGCGAGGTGCAATCATCAAGGGTACACGAGTGGGCTTTTGGCTCCGAAAGCCCACATCGATGATGTTTAGTTGAATGGTTCGAAAGCTAACATTTGTTGGTGGCCCAGCATTGAAATCTCCAGCAACTTGCGTAAGAGTTGCACTTCTATGATGTTGAACGATTCTCTTTAGTCTTCGTAGGTTCCGTTCTTGCAGGATCTTTTTCCGACCTCAACGATGTCGGAGATTTGATATTCACGGTACACTCGTGAAACGGTCGTACGGGAAAATCCTCTCTTCAAAAATGGTTCAAATGGCTCTGAGCGCTATGGGACTTAACATCTGAGGTCATCAGTTCCCTAGAACGTAGATCTACTTAACCCTAACTAACCTAAGGACATCACGCACATCCATGCCCGAGGCAGGGTTTGAACCTGCGACCGTAGCAGTCGCGCGGTTCCGGACTGAAGAGCCTAGAACCGCTCGGCCACCGCGGCCAGCTTCCTTACTTCATCGTTACTTTGGAGATGCTGAGTCCCATCGCTTGTGCGCCGACTGTGGCACCACGTTCAAACTCATAAATCTTGATAATCTGCCATTGTAGCAGCAGTAACCTATCTAACAACTGCGGCAGACACTTGTTGTTTTATACAGGCGTTGCCGACCGCAGCGCCGTATTCTGCCGACTTAAAAATATCTGTATTTGAATATACATGCCTACACCAGTGCATAATCCTGTGGAACGCCGTGTCTCAAATCTTAAAATTCAGAGTGCGTGTCGATGCCGAGATAGTAGATGGCCATGTTTCGATGCTCTTGCAGTTGATGGCCTAGCAGTTTTAACTATTTGGAGGAATCTTCCTCTCGTAATTCAAAATGAGTTTAAAATTACAGCGAAAACACTGGTAGGAAGCAGCGAAACACCTGAAAGTGTCATTTATTATGACAATACAAGTGTGAAATCACTTATGCATGTCGGAAAGAATAAAGGAGCCAAAATAGAATCCTGTGATACGCCGTGTCTCATAGCTTAAAATTCCAAGTGCCTGTCGATGTTGATACGTTGTATGTCCCTGTAGTTGCAGCTACTTGGATGAAAGTTCCCCCTGTAGTTTATCCGAGAGCTACCGCAGAAGATCGACGCGCTCTGGAGTTTGCTCGCGTATCGCATTTGCGTCGGGCGCGCGCGCCGGCACGCGCGGGCTGCCCCAGTGGGGCGGGCAGCGGCGCATGCCTCAGGCCTCCCCATGACCCACGCGTCACGCCGTCAGCCGGCCGGCTATATTTAAAAGGTCAGGGCCGGGGGCGGGCGGGAGGCGGCGGCCGGGACCTTCCGGAAATAAAAACGCCGCCTCCAGCATTCCGGGAATGCCTGCCGCTTTCCTCGGGAAGAAATGGACCCTAAAGCAGCGTTCGGGTATCGTGTGGGAGAATAAAGACTTTTTCCGACGCACAGCAACCTAATCGATGAGCATGTTTTTTTACGTAGTGAGCTCTCTTTGAGAGCTTTATTTGCTCGTTCGACATTTACAAAGGCTTCCATCACGTAATATATTTACGTAAATATTCGAATAGCTCTACGTCGCGTTACAGTATTCTTTACGTATGTTTTTGTAATACTATATAGTATTGCAAGCATTCTTGACCCACCATATGAACTGTGATGACCAGGTAATGGGACTTTTTTAATTTAGTTAGCTTCACACATCTGGGCAACGGCCTTGCCGCAGTGGATACACCGGTTCCCGTGAGAACACCGAAGTTAAGCGCTGTTTCGCGTGGCCTGCACTTGGATGGGTGACCATCCGGCCGCCATGCGCTGTTGCCATTTTTCGGAGTGCACTCAGCCTAGTGATGCCAATTGAGGAGCTACTCGACCGAATAGCAGCGGCTTCGGTCAAGGATACCATCATAACGACCGGGAGAGCGGTGTTCTGACGCCATGCCACTCCTATCCGCATCCTCGTCTGAGGATGACACGGCGGTCGGATGGTCCTGGGAGGCCACTCGTGGCCTGAAGACGGAGTGCTTACGCATCTGATTTTCAATTTCTTTTACCTTGTTGATACACATGTACCCGACATAAGTTTTCATTTTCAGCCGTTTTCAATACCGGTATTTAGTTTACTATTGACAGCCGAAAAGGTTATTTTTTTTTTTTTGTGTTAGCAGAAGAGCCAACCCTGTGTTACGAATGGAGGCCGAAATGCACGCGTTTTAGCTCACGCAGGCTAGCGTGAGGAGGGAAGAACTATACTGACGTGAGATCTGGAACATAAGAAGGAGTGAGAATTCAGAAGGCGGACGTAATTAGTTTGATACTTAACTTTAATCCATTAATGATGAACGTCGCTCTTGACGGTACATGGTTCACAATATTATCTGTTCAGAATACATTCTTGAAGTAATTATAGTATCTGAATATGGCGCCTTGCTAGGTCGTAGCAAATGAGGTAGCTGAAGGCTATGCTAAACTGTCGTCTCTGCACTTGAGAGCGTCTGTAGACAGTGAACCATCGCTAGTCTCTAGACTAGACCTGCCGTATGGCGGCGCTCGGTCTGCTGAGAGGCACCCACATGCCTTGCTCATACTGTGGCATCAAGCAGTCAGGCTTGCAAGATGAGTGGTCTGCCAAGCGAGTGGATTCATTCTTATTTATCGAGTAACGTGAACTCTCGTACTCACAATTAAGTTACCAGTTATCCTCCTATATGATTAATACGCAACGGAAACGCACATCTGACTATCAGTGATTTACAGAACTCTGACTGTTCACTACGCATTGGCAATACCACATTTACTTTTTTTTTGTCTTTTATTTAACGGCTTTTATCAACACGTGGCCACCGCACTGAATATGAATGGCGCACACATTATAAATTCGGGACATCATGACAACATGGAATTCGAAGGAAAAGTCCACCAATCTTTTTCTTTTCACTATCTTATTTATTCCGATAAATTCTATAACCTAAACACACAAATTCTATAACCTACAACAATATCCCATGAGAAATTCCGCCCAGTGGGCATGGCTTTACAATGGTGAATCTCTATATTATGGTCTCGTAATTATTTTAACGCTACAGTGCACTTTCTGGATAGGATGGTGGATCTTTTATTATACCTCACACTTCGACTCTCACACTCATCATCACTAAACTTTCCTCCCGACCGAGCGGTACCGAAGGAACAAGCATAACCCACTAATCTTTTGAAACTACCTCGCTACTCTCCCATGCAAACCACACATACCCAAATTACATGACATACACCATACTACAGCATGAAATACTACACAGAGAATAGTCACAACATTATCACTTTCAGCTTTCCCACTTCAATTAATTTTTTATCCCAGTTTCACACGACACTGTCCCACTTCATAATTCCACTTTCCTACTATGAACTCTGGAGATATATGCACGTCTTCCTGTGCAATGGAAGCCAAGTGGCGTTGCTGGATAGACGGCCGACTCACCTTGCTTCTCTCTCAGAGTTTGAATCTAGCGTCACACGGAATCATATCACGCAAAGTAATATTAAGAACGTATTCATCACACACGCGAGTCGTCAACTGATACCATCGACGAGTACTTCTTTTTACCTTTTGTCTCATACACAGTTTGAGACTCACACAGTACTCACCACGTGGAAGTACTCGTCTCTAAATTAAAGTCCTGAACACGCCATTTCTTAAATATTTCAAATTATGGTACACACGCTATTTCTTAATTATTTCAACTTATTGTACACACGCTAGTAATTCAGCTTAACTTAAGCACACGGAAGTATTTCAACTTATTGCTACACGTGGTTTCATTGTGACCGTTGGTCACTTTCGAAGATTACTACAATCCCATTAATATTACCTGCCTGACACTTAATTCTCCCCACAAAAGTTCCTGAAATAGAGAAATTATTATTTCAAACTACTCTTAAATATTCCACATACATACCATGTCTCCACTCCTTCGTCATTACGGAGCACAACTACAACAGGTCTTAACAGCACAAGATCCAGCGGCAGAGTGCTGAAACATGGCCGTTCTCGAGGTCCTCTCCACCTCTGCTGAAGTGGGGGGAGCACCTTGCTACCGTATTGGTCAGCCACATTTCATGCGCTCAAAGCTCAGGTAAATTTCATCTCTTTGGTCCCACCAAAGGTGGCCAAAGGATCGTCTCAAAGATGATCATATATTCACATTCACTATCTGCGGTTAGCAGACGACCATACATTCATTCATTTCACAGATCTCACCAAACTTGAAACACGTATGTAACGTAGCAGCGATGGCAAGGCATTGCAGCGTCTCTGACCAGAGAGTATGCGCTTGACCGCGCGAGTGTTGCGAGCAGTTCGCTAGTTGTCGCTATGCAGAGCAGTACTCTGTCAGTAGTCGTTGCGAGCAATAGCTCTGTTCAGTGGCGTGCAGTACGCTAGTAGTCGTCATGCAGAGCGGTCGGTCAGTAGTAGCAGCCCAGTGCGGTCGTGTGATGTAGTCTGTCGGCATTCTGGTCAAGAGGCTGAATGAGGTATATTATTAATTAAGGTAATCATCAGATAATGTAAAGTTTGTTTATTGTAATTAATTTCCAACAAGTGCCCCAATAATAATTTTTATTCCAAAGCAGTTTTTACAAAACAAAATTTATTTAATTGCACTTCCCATTTCATTCCACTTCCGTTAAAGAAAAATTTCAGTAAAATCACAAAAAAAAGGAATATTATTATTTGCAATGCAGTTCCTCCAAGCCGTGCGCAAGAATAAGAGCAGAAATTTGACTAGCAGTTACAATGAGGTAAGACTTTAATTCTGATTTTTGCACAGGGCCAAAGACCGATATTTCGGTGTAATTGAATTTTCATTGTCACTGAGATTTCTTATCACTGAATGGACTTTAATTTTTTATGAGGAATTTATATTTGAGTCAGATTGCTAATTTTTGTTTAATTGTCATTGTCAGTACATTTCATTGTGGGGAGGTTACACTAGGTTGTATTCTTGTTAACATACAAATTATTGTCCGGTCAACATTTTTCTGGGGAGGTTACACTTGGCTTCATTTATATTAAATAAATGTCATACGAAATTTTTGTGGGGAGGTTACACTTGGCGACACCCAGTCCAGGATCGTATTTCGTTGAGAATCTTTTGAAAAACAGTCAGATATCTGCTCTTATTTGCTTAAGTATAATTAGGATTTGGCGCTACGCTTTTACTAATCTTGTGACTTTCTTTCTACAGGTCAACGGCAATTCGTTGCTCTGTTGTATTTGTGTGTTGCTTTTGCATTGTGCTTATTTGTTTTGTGAATAATTGTGACTATTGCAAAAATGCCGCGAAAGACTGTGAATAGTGTATCGCGAGGTATTATGAACGAAATTACCGACTTAAACAACGTGACCGATAGTAATTGTGACAATCCTGCGTTCACTGACAATCAGTGCATTCCAACCACTAGTGATGACTTTTACCTTAATGACGAACAAACGAACTCGGTTATGTCCTCTGTTGATTTGTCGACAATCGATGACGCGGGACGCTCTATTGTAATGAGCGGTACCCAGCTTAACACAACCGGTTTACTAAATTCATGTGACGAACAGACAAATTTGTCTAATGAAAATGAACAGGATACACAAAGTAGGACGGATTCATTTAACTCCGAAATAGTGACTGACAGTGTACATCCGACTGGCAAACCTGTTTGTAAATCTCAGAATAACCAAATGGTTACAGAAAGCGAGAGAATTCCAGATCCACCACTAAACAGCACAGAGAGTATAAATGCTAATTTTGGCTTTGAACGAATTATGGCAAGATTGTTACAACAACATAGTGAGAAAATGGACAATAATTACAAACAACTTAGTGTAGATATCAAACAACTAGATAACAATTCCAAACAACAGAACGAAAATCTCAAACAACTTAGTGAACAGGTCAAACAAGATAACGAAAAACTCAAACAACACTTAAATGAAAAATTAGACGACAATTCCAGACAGCTTAGTGAACAAATTAGAGCCGTTGCCGCGCAGTGTCACGACACTAAGGAACAGTTGCGCGTGGAAATTGAGGTGTGTTCAAAAAAAAGTAGCGAAGAAATTAAGTCTGTTGCTCAGGAATTAAGGGAATTGCAAACAGCTGCAACAGAAACACTCAGAGACGAAATTAACGGAGTCGCTAAACAATGCTCTGAAAAAGCTACACAATTACGGGAAGAGTTTAAAGCAATGACGGTAGAACTTTCGCGCACAATGGACGCAAAGATAGACGCGAAATTCGAACAACAGAATACTCAGATTGACGAACGCTTTAATCTTCACATACAAAACAGTGATACGCGTTTCCGCAAATTTATTCAGGATCAAAACAAAGTAAAACGACAAGTCATGGAAACAATCACAGCACAAAGACAAGAGGACAAACGTAAAATGTTCGCGAAAGCGAAGACGTACGTAGACAACAATATTGCTACAGTGTCCGACGAAATTAATTCCATCAAACAGTCGAACGCGGAATTACGTGATGAAATTTCTGATCTTAAATCAAAAATAGATACACACACAGTAAATATTCAAACAGTGACCGACAGATTCGAACAATTAGAACTAACACAGGATTGCGATGTCATCAAAGCTGATGTTAAAAAACTGAATGAAACTACATGTAAATTGCAAAAACAGATTAATGCTACTGATTCTAAAACCGATGATCAGGCAAAAATACTGACTGAAAAATATGATGAATTAGCCAGTCGTACTGATGCTATCGAAAGTGCTAATGACAATAAATCAGACGATACTGCACCGATTTCATTTAACCAAACACCTGAATTTCAGAATTTACAGCAGACAATTAATGAGATCGATTCGTCTAATAACACGTTGCGTAGAAAATTGTCGAGTTTACAACAAGAAGTAACAGAGATGAAAAGTATTTCAGTTAATAACACATCACAGAATCCGCCACTTTGCGAACATTTGTCTGACTCACGCAGCGTGTATAATGTGAGCAATTTACAGCAACTACGCGACTTAAAATCCGAAAAGCCACACGACTTAAAATCTGAAAAGCTACGTAACTTGAAGTACGAAATGACACAGACAAACAAATTCTCACACAAACCCGAACGTGTTCTCAAATTCAGTGACGAGAACGTTGATAATAAGCAGTTTGCATTTGTAAGAAAATGTAAAGAATTTAATAATGACAGCGTACAGGTACACGCTTTGCACTGTATACGACAATTTATCTTTGTACATTCACCGCTGTTACCTGTAATGCAGAAACTAGCTTTGAACCAGAGGCGACAATTTGTTATTGTATTTTCATCAGCATTGCCTGTAATGAGGAAACTTGAATTAGCATGCAGACAGCAATTTATTTCTGAATTTGTACCGCCATTGCCTATAACACAAAAGCTAAAAATTATTTGCAGTGCGTAATAGACCTCAGGGGATTCATTACGCTTTAATGAATACGTGCCGTAGCGAGCATAGGGCCCCGAGCTGTAGTAGTGCTGTTTCATCTTTAGTTTTCTGCACTGCTGCCTTTTCTTCTACTATCCTTTATATCTATCAAAACTGCTCTTTAACTATTGCTCTTTGTAGTATTAAGAAACGAGTAATGAAAACCGGATATGACAAATATTTTACCGAATGTGACAATTTTCAGTAGGCACTCCCGTAATGACAACTACCGCCGTAATTTTAATAACAGATAAAATCGTAATCATCAGTTTGTGTAAAATTTTTGAGCAATCGGAACCACATTTTTGTAACAATAGATGTTTTTCACCACAATAGCATAAAAGTCAACCGCTTAGCATACCTAACCAACAATGCAGTCTACAAGGTCAAGCAAACTTTAATGTTTCGCCGCGTGCACGTATAGTCCCAGCTCCAACAAATAGTAACGCATGGTAGCAAAGAAATAACTACGTACAGACAACACACTATTTCAACTCGTATCGCAATGCGCCGTATAGAAATTACTATCATGACAGACATAAAAAAAAAAATAACGAGCACAATTTTCAGCGTACATTTAATAACAGTCGATCTTATGAGCAGCAACATCAGCAACAACAAATAATCATGAATGAAACAGACAATAGGTGTCATCCTTAGCGTAATACGTCAGTAAGAAATAACAGAACAGTTCATATAGTGGATATGCCACAGCATCCTCCCGTAAAATAAATAACGGAACGTACGATAGATTTTAACCAGATACAGCACAGATTGCATATTACAGTAACGCAAACATTACTTTTGACACGCAGAATTTTGTTCACGAGAATGTTATTTGAAACATGCTCTGTTGAATGCACCACTTTTATCGCACCCAGATCTTACTAGAAATTTTTCCATTGCCACCGACAGTTCTAACACGGCTTTAGGCGTACACATTTTTCAGGAAATAGAAGAAGATGGTTCTACAGTAATTAAAAACATCGCATTTGCAAGTCGCATTTTGTCACCTGCTGAACGAAATTATTCCGTTACAGAACTTGAAACATTATGTGTTGTATGGGCTTTTACGAGATTTAGGCATTTTCTTTATGGCAGACATACCACCGTTTACACAGACCACAGAGCGATACAATTTTTGCTTTCAGCTAAATTTACTCACGACAGGTTAAGTAGATGGAAACTTTATTTACAGGAATTTAATTTTACGATTGTCCACATTCCCGGCACACAAAATGTTATAGCAGATGCACTATCGCGTTCTCTCGGCAACAATCAGCAAGACGTAGCAACCAACTTCTGCAAAACAAATTTCAGTGTCATGTACATTCAGAAAGTTGCATTTGAAAACTTTATTTCATCGTCATTACAGGACATAGCAAAGGAGCAAAATAGACAATGTGTGGAAAGAAATTAAACACCTTTGGCAAGATAGAAAAAATGTTACGATTAGGAACCACTACACTGTAAGCAATGACATTCTGTTTCGCCGCTCTCATCCTGACAGCAACAATTGGTTATTATGCATTCCTGACGAACTGGTTAACAAATTAATTTGGTACACTCATTTAAGTTACGCACATTACGGAGCACGAAAATGTTTTCTTATACTGAGACAGAACTGTTATTTTACTAACATGGAGAAACGTATACGACGAGTTTTAGCGTCTTGTAAAATTTGCCAGAAAGCTAAATCAGACACCACTTCACATATTCCTCGTTTGTATCCCATTATACCTGTTAAATTAAGACATATGGCCGCTGTAGACATTTTTGGTCCAATTCCGAGAACTAACAGAGGTTTTTGCTACATATTTGTCGCTGTTGAGCTCACTTCAAAATTTGTTACTTTCACTCCATTACGCAAAGCTACTGCTAAAACTGTTTCGAAAGCATTTGTAAAACATTTTCTATCTCCTGTAGGGCATGTGACGAAAGTAATTTCTGACAATGGATCTCAATTTCGTAGTAGCGTATGGACACGCATCTTACGAGCCAGAAACATTTCTCCGATCTATATATCCAAGTACCACGCTTCTTCGAACCCCTGTGAAAGATTAATGAAAGAAATAGGTAAACTGTGTAGAATATACTGCCACAAAAGACATATTGATTGGGATACACACATACTCTCATTCCAAGATGTAATTAATTCTATTCCAAATGAATCCACTATGCTATCTCCGTCTGTTATACTGAAAAACGTAGAACCACCAAACGAAATTAAAGAATTAGTAAACTTCCCCAAATGTCGTCGACTAAGACACCACGAAATAATTGACATTGCGCTGAACAACATCAAACGTGCCGCACAGCGCCGGAGAAGACAGCAAAAACAGGTTTGTAGACGCCGCGACTTTCACGTTGGACAGAAGATATTAGTACGTACACACTATTTATCCAGTATATTAAAAGGTAAGTGCAGTAAATTTGAACTTCTATACGCAGGTCCATATCGGATTCGCAGCATCCCTCACCCCAATGTTGTACACGTCGAAACTTTGAGAACCAGAAAATCGAAAGGCAATCACCATATCTCAAACATTAAACCGTTTATTGAATGAAGACACTTTATGATTCAACACACTATGATGTCATTTACTAATGCAATTATTTCACCTGACTAATTACTGATGATTATCGTATTTTTTCTTGGCAAGTGCCCGGCAAGGTAAGGTTAGCAGGTCGCTTTTCTTGTCGTTACACATCAGACCGTGCACATTTTCCATATTTTTTGTGTGTATGATTGTATTCCAGTTTTGTTTATATGCACTGTGAAATAGTTAGGATATAACACACCAGTTGACTTTGACATTTTTTTTGCCTTATGACATCTCAACATCCTGACTGTTTTACATTTTTTGCTGTTGCATTGTGATATTCTCTGTACATTTTGGCTTTGAACACTGTCAATGTCTTTGATATATTACGTTTTCTGTCATGTTATGCTGTATGGTTAATTATGTCACCATAAACCAGTCATCATTTAGTGGGTATATGATTTAAATGCAAGACATTAATCTCTGTCATCAATTTCAGAAAGAAATGATGCGTGTAAGAAATAAATTCAACAGAAATGGGAATTTCACCTACGGAATAAACGAAAGGAGATGCAATAACTTTATGAGGAAGAGTAAATGGATCAGGATTAACAAGCATTAACAAGAATATACTATACTCATCGTAGAATAGCAGTCTTAACTAATTTTTTCTTTCAGAATACAAGGTGATTGATGCAGGCTGTCAGACAGAACTACACATCTTAGTTTTAGTGATGAAATATGCTAGAGATAAGGAATAGTTGTATAATGAGTAATGAAGTGATTTTTGCAGATGATAATGAATGCTGACGAATAATGATGAAGAATATGCTGTTATGAATAATGAAGTTTTTCTTTACAGATGAGGACAATGTTGAAGTTATGTATTTATGCTACGTAGTTATTTAAGTATTTGTTGCAGTTTGTTTTGACAGCAGGTGTTACATTGCATAGTAGGATGACGGAAAGTTTTGGAAAGGACAGCTATGGAACACATTTTTATACACATTTCACTACCTGTTAATTCGAAGTTCACTACTTTTCAGCGTAGTGTGCGTTTCTTCTTTCAGGTCAATAATCCATTTTGTATATTTTTTCAGGAGAAGTTTTTCATGATACTTACTAAACCTGTTACTTATTATACCTGTTCTAGTACTTGCATTTTTATTTTTTACCCATTTGTGTTTATCATTTATAAATGTGATCACATATACTGCCTTGTTACATAACCTTGCTACAGCTGACTCAGGACGAATGACGTTAACCATCTTCATTTGCAGCAATAGGTCAAAAGCAAATAGTGTTATGCCTCAGGAATTAATTATCGATCCCAACGCAATGCATTTCTAACAAAAAAATAAATAAAAAATGTATTACCAGTCCCAAATAGTGATACCAGTTTGAGAAAGTTCTGAGTAATACTGATTAGCTCTGAATAGTATGTCACTTGAGTAATGACTTCTTAATGAGACAAAAAAAAGTATATATTTAAAATAATGCTTTGTCACTAGCTAATAACTGCCACTGTTTATTGTAATGAGACTACTTATAATGCCCATGATTATTAATGCTATGATTGTAATTAGCTGATTTTTAATAATGACTTCGTAATGATCTGAATATTACTGAATGAGGAACACTGTTTATTGTATGAGACTACTTATAATGCCCATGATTATTAATGCTATGACTGTAATTAACTGATTTTTAATAATGACTTCGTAATGATCTGAATAATACTGAATGATGAACTATGTTTTATTCTATTCAATACTTGCTGGCCACTGAGTGCCAATAATTAATGTCACTCAATGAATTGTTATTAATTATGCCATTAATTAGCTCTTGTTTTCAATGTTCATACTTTGTAATTGGAAATGAATGTGACTGTTTAATAATGCTTTGTAATTAGAAGAAGGCTAATGATTCTTACTAGATTGGAATTACACGTAATTAATTAACTATGCTATTGTTTCATAATGCTTTGTAATTAGGAAAAAGCTAATGATTATTACTATTGGAAGACAAATGATTAATTAATTATGCTATGCTTTATAATTGGGAAAGAATGTGATTGTTTAATAATGCTTTGTAATTAGGAGAAGGCTAATGATTCTTACTATATTAGAATGACAAATGATTAATTAACTGTAATTTGGAAAAAGCTAATGATTATTACTATTGAAATGACAAATGATTAATTAACTGACACATAATTAATTAATTATGCTATACTTTGTAACTGGAAAAGAATATGATTCTTACTATATTGAAATGACAAATGATGCTATGCTTTGTAATTAGAAGGCTAATGAATCTTAATTACTGTTTAATAATGTTTTGTAATTAGGAGAAGGTTAATAATTCTTACTATATTGGAATGATAAATAATTAATTAACGATGCCATACTTTGTAACTGGAAAGGAATGTGACTGTTTAATAATACTTTGTAATTAGGAAAAGGCTAATGATTAATACTATTGGAATGACAAATGATTAATTAACCATGCTATACTTTGTAACTAGGAAAAGAAGGTTACTGATTCTATGTAAAACAATTCATGAACATTTTTCTGTAATACTACATACTTGGTACAGAAATGTTCAATAACTGGGCTATGAATGCCACAAACTACTAATGAAGACTGTAATTGTGAATATTATGTGACTTAATGTCCTTCACCTCATGAGCTAACTACCCTGAATTACTGCAATGTCCATTTGTCCTGTTTATCCCAGTGATCATGGAGCACTATTTGGTTTTGCACTAATTCTAGGTTGGTGTGCCTTGTAAGAGCGTGGTGTTGACACGACATGCTGTCCACCACCGTGAGCGGTGAAGACGTTATTATGGTCCCACTGTTTGGTGTACCTAATGTACTGCCAAAATGAAAACATGGAATATTACTACGACAATTCAGTGTCTTGGCTACACTGATAAATTCTGATGGGAAAAGAACTTCAAGTTGTGTCACTTGGTGTTGTACTTCTGTGGAAAGATATGGACTTTCAGAACAGCTGTGTGCAATCTAAAGTGCTACAACCATGATGCAATCCTTCCCTTTCCTATCCTAATTCTTGTCACATAGTGAAAATCATTTTTTGCTAACATTATTTATGTTCATGGGTTATACATTTTTCGATTCGCTGAACTCCTGTGCGATTACACTTATGTCACTGGTCGACGTGATGTTTTGCCATTATGTTTATTTGTTGTGAAAATGCTAAAGACATTTTTTCAGTGCGTGTGCACTTTGGACATGATTTGTTTTGCCATTATGTTTATTTATTGCGAAAATGCTAAAGACATTTTTTCGATTTGTTCTGAAGTACAGTATATGTACACTCTTGTCTTTTATATTGTATATACATTTTTATTTTAATCATATGTTCTGAACTACAGTGCATGTGCACTTATATTATGTGTTAATATGTTTTGTACTGAACTTCAGTGCCTGTGCACTTTTCTCATTTTCAACATGATTTGTACTCTTTCTGTATATTCAATACTTCAGTGCGTATGCACTTATGTCATTTCTTACTCATTGTATGTTCTGAACTCTAGTGCATGTGCACTCATATCACTTGTCATCATGATATTTTTTTTGCCAGTCTGTTTATTTGTTCTGAAAATGCTAAAGAATTTTTTCAGTGCGTGTGCACTTTGTTATCTGTCAAATAATTTGTATATACATTTTTCTGATTTGCTACTATGTTTTGTACTCACATTTTGTCTTTGTCTTATATATTTTGTACTCGGTGCATGTGCACAACATTTAATTTATGTACTACATCTAAATATTCTGTAAATTGTAGAAGTTTGTTAATTTAAGAAAAATTTTGCCGCGCTTGGCAAGTCCAAATGACTCACCATCGCTGCCAAATTTTTGCCCCCCCAGTGGAGGGTTATGAAACACGTATGTAACGTAGCAGCGATGGCGAGGCATTGCAGCGTCTCTGACCAGAGAGTATGCGCTTGACCGCGCGAGTGTAGCGAGCAGTTCGCTAGTTGTCGCTATGCAGAGCAGTACTCTGTCAGTAGTCGTTGCGAGCAGTAGCTCTGTTCAGTGGCGTGCAGTACGCTAGTAGTCGTCATGCAGAGCGGTCGGTCAGTAGTAGCAGCCCAGTGCGGTCGTGTGATGTAGTCTGTCGGCATTCTGGTCAAGAGGCTGAATGAGGTATATTATTAATTAAGGTAATGATCACATAGTGTAAAGTTTATTTATTGTAATTAATCTCCAACAAGTGCCCCAATAATAATTTTTATTTCAAAAGCATTTTTCAAAAAATTTTATTTTTTACTGAACTAACGATTTCGTTGCACTTCCCATTTCATTCCACTTCTTTTAAAGAAAAATTTCAGTAAAATCACAGAAAAAAGGGAATATTATTATTTGCAATGCAGTTCCTCCAAGCCGTGCGCAAGAATAAGAGCAGAAATTTGACTAGTTGTTACAATGAGGTAAGAATTTAATTCTGATTGTTTTACACAGGGCCAAAGACCGATATTTCGGTTTAATTGTATTTTCTTATCACTGAATGGACTTTAATTTTTTTGTGAGGATTTTATATTTGAGTCAGATTGCTAATTTTTGTTTAATTGTCATTGTCAGTAGATTTCATTGTGGGGAGGTTACACATAGAGCAATGTCCATTAGCATTTCTAAATAATATTGACATTTCTTTTAAATTTTTGTGGGGAGGTTACAAACTGGATGTAGGGATTTACTTTGTGGGAGTGCACATGTGATCAATTAAATAAATAAATTGTCATTCTTTCCCACGCTGGTATCCGGCTTCGCTGTATTAATTGAAATTGAGTTGTTTTACAAAAAAATGTGTTGTTCTGACAAAAATAATGAAGTATGTTGTACCCATTTTCAATGTCGGGCGGTACTGTACCCTTTCACTGCAATCATTGATAGTGCCGACACGCGGGTCCGACGTATACTAACGGGCCGCGGCCGATTTAAAGGCTACCACCTAGCAAGTGTGGTGTCTGGCGGTGACACCACAGTTTTCGCATGCGAAATGTTGACTGTGACTTTTGGCGAATCTGCTTTGAGTAAGACAAGAGTTTACGAGTGGTATAAATGTTTAAAAGTGGGTCGAGTAGACGTTAAAGATGACCGCCCTGGATGCCCTAGCACAGCAAACACACGACGGTGTGGACGAAATGAAGAAAATGGTTGTGGAAAATCGCGGAATCAGCAACAGAGAGATTGTTAACGATCTCAACATATCGTTTGGCTCAAGCCAAGAAATTTTTTCGTGTGTTTTGGAAATGAAACGTGTAGTAGCAAAATTTGTTCCGAAATTGTTGAATTTCAACCAAGAAGACGTCGAGCAGACATCGTTCAGGAACTACTGAATGAAGTCGACAACAATCCAGAACTTCTGAATAACGTTGTAACAAGTGACGAAATATGAATGTACGGGTATGACACGAACACCAAGGCCCAGTCACCCCAATGGAAGCTGCCTGAAGAGCCAAGACCGAAAAAATTCCACAAGTTCGATCACATTCGTGAGGCTCTTCGCACTGTTTTCTTCGATTACAATGGCACGTAAAGTGTTCCTGCCTTATGGTGGTACGGTCAGTGAGGAATATCACATGGAAGCTATGCCCCGTATGCGTGAATCAATCCGAAGAAGACAACCGGAATTCTGGCAATAGCACTAATGAGGATTGCATCAACATAACGCCCCCCTCCTTCTCCCTCCCTCACACCTCAGGGCTTGTTGGTGATTTTTTGGTGAAACGCAAAAACATTATGCTGCCTCGCCACCTTATTCGTCGGACATGATCCCTGCGGCTTCTTTCTATTTCACAAGCTGCAGAGAATCATGGAAGGACGTCATTTTGCCACCACTGTTGACGCAGAAACAGAACTGCTGAAGGAGCTGAACACCATAACGAAAAGTGAGTTCCAGAAGTGCTTCCTAGATTTGAAAAAGCGCTGGCACAAGTGTATTATAGCTGAGGGGAACCAAATGGAGGAAAAACTTGATGTGGATGATTAAATGAAGATTCCTTAAGAAAAAAAAATTCCCATTACTGTTTGATCACATCTCGTATGTCTCAGACGGAGAGACACTGTATGTTCTTCAGATCACCTTTATGGTCATGCACTTCACACACAAGCAAATGGTCCAGTGGTCGGATTTCCCCGCACCCACATTTAGAACCGTCCTACAGGCCACATTTGCATTAATTGTTTACACCTGACATAGTTCAAAGCTGTCCACAGTGTCCTCTGAAGCAGACTCCATCGGTCTTCTTGTTTAGGTCGTCCACCAAGTTTCGCTTCTGATGACCGTTTACAGCCCATAGTTCTTTCTAATCTGTCTTTGAGTCGAAGCCTTGCAATTTTTTCCATAAAGATGATCTGGATGTATGTCTGTTTAAAGATGTTACGTTTTAGTGTATAGGAAGTGCCGGGAACTCCAGCTCCAGGGGGTTCTATGTTTACTAGGATGGGAAGACAGGTACATAGGGTGAACCTGAGTGTTCTACAGACTATCCGCATTGCCGCCTTCATTTGAACTACTACTTCACCTAAGTTTGCTCTTCTCATCAAGACTGGCGAACGGTATTCAATCACACTGTAGACTAGTGCTGAAATCCTCAGTGTGCTCGCTCCGCAACCCCATGTCGTCCCAGTTGGTTTCGACAAGACAACATTATGGGATTTTAGTTTCTGTTTTATATTTTCTGTAAGCGAGTTATACATTACAGTGCGATCTAATTTCACTCCCAAGTATTTAGGCTTATGTGGCTGATGCGATGGTCATTCAAAGAGAGTTGTAGTTTCCTATTTGTATATCTATTGTCAAGGTGCATTATGACGCTGGTCGTTTCGCTAAGATTTGGACGTAGGTGTCACTTGGAGTAATATGTGTATAGTACTTCCACATCTGCATTCAGTATTTTGTCGACGTCGTTAAAGTTTTTACTCTGATACTCGATAGCCAGGTCGACCGTGCATGCAAAGTTATGTGATTTTGTGTCTCATATGTCGGCAATACAGAGTCTGAAAAGAATGGATGCTTGTGCTGAATACTGAGGCACCCGTTATTCAGAACCATGAGAACAATGTGGTAACAATAAAAAGAAACAAAACTAGAAATCTTTTAATGAATGCAGGAAACAGTTATCGCATTAATGTGTGTCTACAAAGGGTGCAAATGTCTGAAGGACATCCAGTATGAACAAACAGCGAAGTAAACTTACATGAAATACATCTACGTATGGACTCAGCAAGCTGTTGTGCAGTGTACGGTACGTAGAGTTTCATCTTCCGGCAGCCTACTTCCTCCTTTGCGAGAAGAAAGATTGTCATTATTCTACTGTATCACTCCAAATTTCTGTAATCTTGGCATCGTAGCCTTTATGAGAGGTGCACGTTGCTGGATGGTTCTTGATTATTTTGTTTCGTTTGTTCTTGGAACTTCATGTGTAAGCCCCGCTGCAGGGCGCAGAATGTCTTTCTGGCAATCTCCCACTGCAGTTCGTCGAACATTTCTCTGACAGTCATGTGCTAATCAGCTCTTTTTTGAATCTTCTCCATCCCTCCCATTAATCTTGTTAGTTTCAGTTTTGTTGTACTGTATCCCAGTTGTCTGTTAAGTTGCACATAATTAATTATTGTTCTAATTATTGTTCAGTCCGGGGAGCGAAGACTTCCTCGCACTTTTGCACTGTTGTATGTTCTCCATGAGCTTTAATTCATACACCAAACTTCACTTCGTTAACTTTTCTACAATGAAACTAGCATCGGTAACAACCAAAACATTTTCTTCGCTCATTTTCAATTGAAGTGGTGTTCATTGATTTCTAGCTGTTTTCATACGCAGTTCGTCTTTACATGCGTCAATAATCGTTCTCATAATTTTTTTCTCTGATTTCTGAATACCCCGTGGTCACAACATCCTTGACGTAGCATTAGGTGTCTTAACTGTTTCCATCTTTGTTACTCAGAGTGACTGGTTGCAAATTTTCTGAAGATAATATTGACGTTATTCATTATCTCTTGAGATTCTTTTCCGATTTACTGTATGTGAGTCATTTCCGCAATTCAGAGGCGTGCATAGTATTAAAATTTTCGACGATTTCTTAGAATTGGTCTGTGTAAGCTGGGTGGTATTAAGGGTCATGCCATTTTTGCCTTATTGATCTGTGTTTACTACAGCAAAGTTTATATGTCTGACAGAATCAACTTATTGTACCATTGTCATTATGAAATGACCAGTATTTACAGGTAAGAAATGCACTTAAACTATGTGATGTCTTGATAAGAGCTACATATGCCGAAATAAGCTGATTCTGTACGCGATATAGACTGTTCTCTAAGGAATACAGTCTCATAGAGGAAAAATTATAACATTTAACATTCAAGTTGGCATTGTTCTTGTACTCCAATATTAATGCTACAGTTGGCGTCCGACATACCAGAAACTGAAAGTGTTATGAGAGTTCCGAAGACAAAACGCATCCAAGGTAGATGTAAATTGTTACACGCATAGTTAAGGAACAATAGATACTGTCGGACCACGTATGACATGTATCAAAAATATACACCGCGATTACTCGCTCTCTTCGTCAGCTGCTCTACCAGTATGCTACAGTGTTTAAGTCGGATGAAACCATCAATTAACTAATGAATGTAACATACCGGAGCTTGAAAAAAATACGAAAAATGCATGCTTGGACACAAATGCAGGAGATAGCCAAGCTTACAGATTGCGCTGTTGTATTTGACGACAAACGACACGTGTGCGAAGTCCACAGTACGTCGCAAGTGTCAGTCGTGGTTACTGATGGGTTTTGTGTAATTTTGAGTGCACTGTGTCGGTGCTAAGTGAATTCGAACGTGGGCAAACGGTTGGTGTTCGTATGACAGGAGCGTCTATAACCACAGCTGCCGAAGTGATTTGTGTTTCAAGTCGCACCGTATCGAAATTTTATACCGTGTACAGGGGAAGCGGCGAAATAACTGCTAAGTCACAATGAGGACCAAAGTGTGAATTGAGTGACCGTGGCAGACGGCTATTGAAGAGGACTCTGATAGAAAATAAGAGGACGACAGCTGCAAAAGTCATTATAGAATGTAATATTACTCTCACGACCCCTCAATGGAAGAAGGAGTATGCCCCTGGTAGCTGAGTGGTCGGCGCCACGGAATGTCATACCTAACGGCCCGGGTTCGATTCCCGGCTGGGTCGGAGATTTTCTCCGCTCAGAGACTGGTGTTCGTATGACAGGAGCGTCTATAACCACAGCTGCCGAAGTGATTTGTGTTTCAAGTCGCACCGTATCGAAATTTTATACCGTGTACAGGGGAAGCGGCGAAATAACTGCTAAGTCACAATGAGGACCAAAGTGTGAATTGAGTGACCGTGGCAGACGGCTATTGAAGAGGACTCTGATAGAAAATAAGAGGACGACAGCTGCAAAAGTCATTATAGAATGTAATATTACTCTCACGACCCCTCAATGGAAGAAGGAGTATGCCCCTGGTAGCTGAGTGGTCGGCGCCACGGAATGTCATACCTAACGGCCCGGGTTCGATTCCCGGCTGGGTCGGAGATTTTCTCCGCTCAGAGACTGGGTGTTGTCGTTATCATCATCATTTCATCCCTATCGACAAGCAAGTCGCCGAAGTGGCGTCAACTCTAAAGGCTTGCACCAGGTGAACGGTCTACCCGACGGGAGGCCCTAACCACACGGCATCTAATGGAAGAAGGTCATTTGATTGGATGAGTCTTATTTCATATTGGTTTCAGCTTCTTGCCGAACTTACCGGACAAGAGTGAATCTCGGCGGGAGTTCAAGTGATGATTCCGGTAGCCACATAGTGGTATTCCGCGGGCCCCATGGTTGCCCCAAAGGATCGCATTACTGCAAAGGATTATGTGGCTATTTTGATGATCAGATCCAGTGTTTATTCCCAGATTTGTTCCCCAGTGGTTCTACTGTGTCCCAAGATAGAAGTGCACGTGTTCAAACAGCTGGCGTCGTCCAGGATTGGTTTTACGAGCACAAGAATGAACTCTCGCGTGTCTCCTGTCCACCTCAGTCACCGTATCGGACATGGGGAAGCCACGACGTTGGGATCACAGATTTCCTTCTACCTTTGTACACATTAAGCAGGCCATTAAAACAGCATAGTGTAAAGTGGCAAGGTGGACTACTCTGGCAATTCCGAGAAAATCGCATGAGAAGTTTCAAGCGTCTTTTATGTGGCCTATGTATCTGCGAGTAGGCGTCTGACGGTAGAGGTCACGGTGGTCACATGGTTAGTGTTCGAGCTACCTAAGACGAAGTGTACGAGGCGACGATTCGGCTCCTACTCTATTTTTTCTCTCTTTTTTTATTTTTTTTAAGGAAAAAGTAGAGGTGGTGCCCCTCCACGTCTACACTGGCATGATGACCAACTCTAAAGGTCTACTGCCATCTCTGCATAAGGGTTAGTTTTCACTAAAGTGAGGTGTCGCAGGATGTAGGTACTGCGATGTTTGTTACGGTTAACCATCTATAAGCGCTAACCTGGAGATAGATTGGGTCGAAACTCGAACGAAGGGTAGCGGTTTGAAGGGCAGAGGGAAAGAAGTGCCAAGGCAAGCGCCAAGGAAAAAAAAACATCTGCGTTAGTTAGTTCGGGTAGCAGATGTCTTGCTGACAGCGATAGGTTGTGCAAGGGTGGGTCAAGTTGGAAGTGGGTATCGTGCAAGCGGATACCATGTCAAGCCATATGTTCATCATGAGAGATCAGTCCGCGACGATGCAGCAGGCCGGCCGGAGTGGCCGAGCGGTTCTAGGCGCTTCAATCTGGAACAGCGAGACCGCTACGGTCGCAGGTTCGAATCCTGCCTCGGGCGTGGATGTATGTGATGTCCTTAGGTTAGTTAGGTTTAAGTAGTTCTGAGTTCTAGGGGATTGATGACCTTATAAGTGAAGCCCCATGTGATCAGCGCCATTTGAACCATTTTTGAACGGTGGTGCAGCACAGTGTGCTGCGGTTTAGGCTCTGAGAGCCCCCTGCCGCGCTGCACAGTGGTGACTTGGCGCGGGGGAAGGCCCAGGTCGCCCATGGGTGTCTGGTGGGCGAGCATCGAAGCCAAGTCTCGGAGATGTTCGGTCGCGTAGCGGCACCACACCTCACTCTTTGTTTGCGCTGACAGGCTCAGTGATGGCGGCTGTTGAGTCTTCCCTGTGTTGTTGACAACGCAGCCCAGGCCCTCGAGCGTCCTGATCACTCTGGTAGCCCACTCGTCGGAGCAGAGCTGCTCGGAACCGTGTTCTTCTTCGGCGTGTCCGCAGGCTGTTCCATAAGGGGAGCGGTGGCAGGTGTCTTCGTCTGTTGTGTCCTCGCAGATGTCGTGCGCCAGCTGCGAGTGCAATTGCCGTAGTTGCCTGCATGCCTCCTCCGTCTCTACAGACAGGGTGGCCTTAAAAGCTGCCCTATCTTCGTCCATGGCGGCTTTGAAGGCCGCAATCGCTTCCTCCGCCGCGGCCGCCAGCATAGCGTGCATCTCCTGCACTTGCGGCGCCTGCTGTGCAACCGCCGGCGGCCAGTCCCCCGCGCCACTCTCACTGGCGCGGTGTTCCGACCTCCTGAAGGCAGTGGGAGCTGTCTTCTCTCTTTTCAGTTGCGTCTTCGTTCGGCGGCGCTTGAGGCGTCGTCATCGTGTCTTCTCAGTATGCGCCTTGTCTCCAGCGTAGCCGTCGCTGGCTATAGCCGGGCAGCCACGCCAGTTTGCCACATTTGGCCCGCCTCAGCGGGCACAAGTTGGCGCCTCTTCTCGTCGTTGTCACAGGCGCGGGTGTCGTGCGCGGAGGCACACTTTACGCACCGCGGCGAGCTGCGACAGTATTTTGCCACTTGCCCTTCGGCTTGGCACCTGAAACACTGTGGCTTAGGGTCCAAGCCTAGGGGGAGAGCTTCGACGGTCACGGGAAAGCCTGAGAGCTTCCTCATCCCGAAGATGTCGCTGCCGTCCCTCGCAGTTTCCACTGCGACGATGTACAGCGGCGGCCTCTTCTTATTCGTCCGATTGTGCAGCTTCGTAGTTAAACCCCAGAATCCAACGCGTAACCGCCCCTCTTGGACCGTCTTCACATCACAGATCCAAGGCAGCCCCCCTGATCGGAGCCTTGGAATGCTTCTCGCGCTGTTTTGGCGTGGTCGTCTTCTCCGCAGTGGGTGGATCAACAATGGGGGCGACCACAGCGCTCTTCGGTGAGCGGTGGTCGGCCACGCTCGCTGCTTGCAGCTGGACGATGACGTCTGAGTCGAGGAACTCTACACCGTCTTCTTCCCTGCAGCAGCTGGCTATATCATACATCTTTGCCCATAGCCCTCTACTGCACTGAATGTACAGAGGGGGGACAGGTGTACGACGTTCGTCATGCTTCCGTTCCGCATTCCTGCTGGGTTGCGATGTCGAAGGCTTCTTCTCTCTGTCTGCCTTCTTCTTCTGCCCGTTTCTGTCCCTTCTGGGGTTCGAGGACACGACCATTTTGATGTGTCGTGATAACGACGCACGACAGTTTGCTTAGCGTCACGCCACTGTCCAGGCACAGCCACACAGCTCTTCTTCCGTCCATGCACAGATAGCGTGCTTCACTAGTGATGCGCGCGCCTCCGCTGCTCGAGAGCAGTCGGCTACTCAAACTAAATTTTAAATTAAAACTCGGAAGAAACAAAGATTTTTCAAAATGTCAAAGAAATGTGTTTTCCCTTAGAAACTGGAAATATTCCCTGTAAATGCAAAACTGTATTCATTCGGTGTTGTAGATGCCGTTTCAATTTATGGCTCTGAGCACTATGGGACTTAACATCTGAGGTCATCAGTCCCATAGAACTTAGAACTACGTAAACCTAACTAACCTAAGGACATCACACAACACCCAGTCATCACGAGGCAGAGAAAATCCCTGACCCCGCCGGGAATCGAACCCGGGAACCCGGGCGCGGGAAGCGAGAACGCTACCGCATGACCATGAGCTGCGGACGTTTCACTATATGTTTTCCATGTCTGCATGACAAATACCATCCTGCAAGGTGTGATGTCGAGAGCACATCCGACGATTATTTGTACATTACTCTTGTGGTCTGGAACATTCTGACTGATTATATTACCGAATAACGTCATTCGCATAGTTATTTATCGAGGTTTGACTTGACTTTTCCAAGCTGTCCTTAGCACTTGAAAATTTAGTTAAAAAACACTCCTGGAAATTGAAATAAGAACACCGTGAATTCATTGTCCCAGGAAGGGGAAACTTTATTGACACATTCCTGGGGTCAGATACATCACATGATCACACTGACAGAACCACAGGCACATAGACACAGGCAACAGAGCATGCACAATGTCGGCACTAGTACAGTGTATATCCACCTTTCGCAGCAATGCAGGCTGCTATTCTCCCATGGAGACGATCGTAGAGATGCTGGATGTAGTCCTGTGGAACGGCTTGCCATGCCATTTCCACCTGGCGCCTCAGTTGGACCAGCGTTCGTGCTGGACGTGCAGACCGCGTGAGACGACGCTTCATCCAGTCCCAAACATGCTCAATGGGGGACAGATCCGGAGATCTTGCTGGCCAGGGTAGTTGACTTACACCTTCTAGAGCACGTTGGGTGGCACGGGATACATGCGGACGTGCATTGTCCTGTTGGAACAGCAAGTTCCCTTGCCGGTCTAGGAATGGTAGAACGATGGGTTCGATGACGGTTTGGAAGTACCGTGCACTATTCAGTGTCCCCTCGACGATCACCAGTGGTGTACGGCCAGTGTAGGAGATCGCTCCCCACACCATGATGCCGGGTGTTGGCCCTGTGTGCCTCGGTCGTATGCAGTCCTGATTGTGGCGCTCACCTGCACGGCGCCAAACACGCATACGACCATCATTGGCACCAAGGCAGAAGCGACTCTCATCGCTGAAGACGACACGTCTCCATTCGTCCCTCCATTCACGCCTGTCGCGACACCACTGGAGGCGGGCTGCACGATGTTGGGGCGTGAGCAGAAGACGGCCTAACGGTGTGCGGGACCGTAGCCCAGCTTCATGGAGACGGTTGCGAATGGTCCTCGCCGATACCCCAGGAGCAACAGTGTCCCTAATTTGCTGGGAAGTGGCGGTGCGGTCCCCTACGGCACTGCGTAGGATCCTACGGTCTAGGCGTGCATCCGTGCGTCACTGCGGTCCGGTCCCAGGTCGACGGGCACGTGCACCTTCCGCCGACCACTGGCGACAATATCAATGTACTGTGGAGACTTCACGCCCCACGTGTTGAGCAATTCGGCGATACGTCCACCCGGCCTCCCGCATGCCCACTATACGCCCTCGCTCAAAGTCCGTCAACTGCACATACGGTTCACGTCCACGCTGTCGCGGCATGCTACCAGTGTTAAAGACTGCGATGGAGCTCCGTATGCCACGGCAAACTGGCTGACACTGACGGCGGCGGTGCACAAATGCTGCGCAGCTAGCGCCATTCGACGGCCAACACCGCGGTTCCTGGTGTGTCCGCTGTGCCGTGCGTGTGATCATTGCTTGTACAGCCCTCTCGCAGTGTCCGGAGCAAGTATGGTGGGTCTGACACACCGGTGTCAATGTGTTCTTTTTTCCATTTCCAGGAGTGTAGTAAACAGTCAAATAACATACACTAATGGCCATTAAAATTGTTACACCAAGAAAAAAAAGGTTCAAATGGCTCTGAGCACTATGGGACTTAATATCTGTGGTCATCAGTCCCCTAGAACTTAGAACTACTTAAACCTAACTATCCTAAGGACATCATACACATCCATGCCCGAGGCAGGATTCGAACCTGCGACCGTAGCAGCCGCGGGGTTCCGGACTGCGCGCCTAGAACCGCTAGACCACCGCACCCGGCGCTACACCAAGAATAAATGCATATGATACATGGGTATTCATTCGACAAATATGTTATACTAGAATTGACATGTGATTACATTTTCACGCAATTTGGGTTCACAGATCCTGAGGAATCAGTACCCAAAACAACCACCTCTGGCCGTAATAACGTCCTTGATACGCCTGGGCATTGAGTCAAACACAGCAGGATGGAGTGTACAGTTACAGCTGCCCATGCAGTTTCAAACATGGTACCACAGTTCATCAAGTGTAGTGACTGGCGTATTGTGACGAGCCAGTTGCTCGGCCACCATTGACCAGACGTTTTCTATTGGTGAAAGTATGAAACGTCCCCTTAGAAAAATTAGCGAATGACTGTGCTGATAAACCTCTTACGTTATTTGCTTTTCAAACAGCTGAGCAAAACTGAACGTATTCAGACATAACTCTATTTACTTATTCTGATCAATACTAAACTGAAACACAATATTTTTAGCGCAACGCAATCTGACTTTCAAAAATCCCTACAAAAGAATGGCCCTTACTGACAATAACCGATACCTTTCATGAATCACTTAGCTCACAAAAATCTTCGTTACTCAAACAACTGCAATACAGCGTGAGCCAGTACTGCCAGCAGAATAAAAGATTCTAACTACTGAAGGCATTACCTATTGATAGGCATAGTTAGCAAATGACAGATTTTGATAGAGAACAAACAGTGTATTTACCTTAATAGTGTTCAAAAGTAATTATATATATATATATATATATATATATATATATATATATATATATATATATCTGCTCATGACATACAGTCTTACAAATTTACTGTCTCTGAAGGACACACGACCAGATCATCCGCTCTCAAAACTCCGCCATCTCTCTCCCCACATCCACCACTGCTGGCGGCTCACTTCCAACTGCGCAACGCTACGCGCTGTTCACATCCAGCTGCCCAACACTACAATAGCGAATATTACAACAGTGCCAACCAGCCACAAACTGCACACAGCACATCCAGTGATTATCATACGGAGCGGTACGTGGCGTTACCAATATAAAAACCTAACCAGCCTACTTACAAGAGAATGTGCTCGCCAGACCAGCAGTCGAACATTTTCTGTATCCAGAAAGGCCCGTACAGGACCTGCAACATGCGGTCCTGCATTATCCTGCTGAAATGTAGGGTTTCGCAGGGATCGAGTGAAGGGCAGAGCCACGGGTCGTAACACATCTGAAATGTAACGTCCACTGCTCAAAGTGCCGTCAGTGCGAACAAGAGGTGACCGAGACGTGTAACCAATGGCACACCATACCATCACGCCGGGTGATACGCCAGTATGGCCATGACGAATACACGCTTCCAATGTGCGTTTACCGCGATGTCGCCAAACAGGTATGCGACCATCATGATACTGTAAACAGAACCTGGATTCATCCGAAAAAAATGCGTTTTGCCATTCGTGCACCCAGGTTCGTCGTTGAGTACACCGTCGCAGGCGCACTTCCTTGTGATGCACCTGCAAGGGTAACCGCAGCCATGGTCTCCGAGCTGATAGTCCTTGCTGCTGCAAACGTCGTCGAACTGTTCGTGCGGTTGTTGTCTTGTAAACGTCCCAATGTGTTGACTCAAGGATCGAGACGTGGCTGCACGATCCGTTACATCCATGCGGATAAGATGCCCATCATCTCGGCTGTTAGTGATACGAGGCCGTTGGGATCCAGCACGGTGTTCCGTATTACCGTCGTGAACCCACCGATTCCATAGTCTGCTAACAGTCATTGGATCTCGACCAAAGCGAGCAGCAATGTTGCGATTAAACCGCAATCGCGATAGGCTATAATCCGATCTTTATCAAAGTCGGAAACGTGATGGTACGCATTTTGTCCTCCTTACACGAGGCGTCACAACAACGTTTCACCAGGCAACGCCGGTCAACTGCTGTTTGTGTATGAGAAACCGGTTGGAAACTTTCGTCATGCCAGCACGTTGTACGTGTCGCCACCGGCGCCAACCTTGTGTGAATGCTCTGAAAAGCTAATCATTTGCATATCACAGCATCATCTTGCTGTCGGTTAAATTTCGCGTCTGTAGCACGTCGTCTTCGTGGTGTAGCAATTTTAATGGCCAGTAGTGCATGAAATGCACTACAACTTCATGAGAATACACGTGGATTTTTCCATTATATTACCTCTGAAGTGTCATACAAATTAAATAATGCGATCAATGATGAAAAAAATATAGATTAAGAAAAAAGCAAGTCTTTGCAGGATTCGAATCGTCGCCCCGTCTACCAATTCCTTACAAAGCGCAAACCACTAACCACTTTTGTTCCAATTCCTTCGTTAGCGTTCGTTGTATTTGGTAGCAGTGGTTGTCATATGACATCCGTTGAAGTTCATTGTTGATCCCTTCCCTCACTTTGTTTATTACAGAGACCTGCCATCTCTCTGACCGAACATGCTGAGTTACCGTGCCGACATCCGTACAGTGTCCTCGAGATTCGAACCCGGGTTCTCCGCTTCCCAACCAGTTACCTTGCCGTTGCGCAATCGGTGCTCTCCACCACTTAAACACAATTACTTCTAAAAGCCAGCACTGTCGCAAACGTACATTCGTTACGTAACAGACGCGCAAATCTCTTCAGATTTTCTCCGAATTGCCAAAGCAGTACCTGTTATGTTGTTTTGATCGCCTGCTAAAGATGTACAAAGTCTGAAGTAAATCTGTGCTCCTAACGTCGTGGTCTCCCTTTGTCAGTGTTATTCAGCTTTTGTGGTGTATTTTGAAAGAAAGGGTGATTCATTGCTATCCACCTCCATCGTCGTTACCTGAATGTGCTACTATTTTGCAGGAAGAATGGTACCAAATTCCGTTGAAAACCGTACAAGGACTGTGTTTGTATGTTTCGAGACGACTGGAAACTGTTTTGAATACCAACGGATTTCCTACACCGTATTAGGCATGTGTAACACCCCAAGAAACCAGAAAACCTAAATAAGTATGTCATGATAATTTAAAGTAGGTAACAGTGTTATCGTGACAGGTACGACAACTTTGACAATAAAGATAACACCTTAAAGTTTTGATGAACACGAATTTCAATAATTACTGAGTATGTCATGATATAAAGCTAGAAAGAAAGAAACGTTATTTTTAATTAGCTATCAAACACCTTAGTAATAACTGCAAATCAGTACGACGAAAGTTAAGTCCAACGTAATATGTCGGTCAGAGATAACATTTATTGTGAAAGAGAGTTGTAAACTCGGCGAAAAGGAAATTCAATGCGTCTACAATGCTCGATCATGGAAAAATTAGTCGCTTGCTAGCTTGCTTGCTATCAAGTCGAGAGAGAGCACCGTTTGTTATAGTGCCACAAACGGAACGCTACGAGATTTTTTTTTTTTTAAGAAACAAAGTAATACTGTGTGATAGAGATGCGCGGACTTTGTTCTCAGTTATTCTGACTTGAGAACTTGAACTGAAGTGATATTCTGATAGTGTACGACTAGTTAATGAACTTTATATATTGTAGATATTGTTGTTGGACTCAACCTTCATCAAAGTGAAGAGTTACGACGAAGAATGGACATAGTATCGAAGACTGCAATACCTGATTAGCCTGGAATAGGAAATATTAATACGACCACACGAAGATAATACAAATACGCCGTTTGTAAAAGTTGTCGTAATTGTCAAGATCACCGAACTGAAAAGAGTCGTAATTGATCTCATCCATCGGTGTGCGTGTGGTGAGATGATTATAAACTAATTGCTAAGAAGGAACAATAAAATTGTTCGTCAGTAATGGAATATCTCACATGTAGGCTCCATCATTAATTGAACTGTATGATAGTTGATAATCAAAATTAATTAACTGTGAACATTTTAATTGAAAGAGTGACTTGATGACCATTTAGCATTGAAAGGAGTGTTTTGCCGAAATAGTATCACGACGTACGAAAGCAAGATAGCATTATAGATTATCTCTGGATTTGCGTCGTGCCGTAGTGAGCAATTCTGCCCAGCAACGTAACAACAACTACTGATACTGAACCGCAAATGAATTTTTCCTCGCTTCAGTGGTGTGAAACGGCGCCAGTGATGAATGATTCACTCAATACTGTAATAAATAACTAACCGGGCATAACAAATCATCATAAGACCATAATAGACAATTAAAATCAGCAGTTCGCATCGCTGAGAAGACAGTGCGGACTCGCAAACGGACTTTCATACATTACGCGAGGAACAATTTTCTTTAGAGATTTTCAGGTGATGTTCCACGTTATCCGACGGGGACAACCATCACTGCGCGTTGCGTCTCCATTCCACTGACCGAGCTGTAGCAGTAGCGGCTCAGTATCGACAGCGACAACAGAAGGGGAGAGAGGACATCACACATGTTAACGTGTTGTGTCTGGGGTGCTTTCGTGTATTTGCCCGTCGGTTACTTTTGATGGTACTGTGAGGTATTTGGACGCTTTAAGTGCTTTCAGCATTGTGCAAAAATATTTGCTATACATTGTTAAGAGCAGAAATCTACCATGCTAATTTCAACACAACTCAGTTTGCTTAAGGGGGTAAATATAATAAAAGGAAAAGAAAATAACCTTTTATTGTTCCATTAAGTTTCGGGTGTGCAGCCGCAAGAAATCTCCTTCTTCTAATATTTCGGCTGTATAACGTTCAGCCATCATCAGAATGAGACTGCCGCTCCAGTGCTCGCTTCGTCCCTTTTTACTGGCTACCCACATATGGCAGGAAGGCCATCGGAGACAGTGGGTACTCCCCACAACAAATACAGAGGGAACTGAAAATAAAACCGAAAGAGACCACAAAGAAAGCAGAAGAAGATGAAGAAACCTTTAAATCGATGGCCTTCCTGCCATATGTGGGTAGCCTCTCATCAAAAATAGGACGCATTCTCGGCAGACACAAAGTGATTTTTCGTCCTCCACCCAAGACAGCTGCACTCGTGGGCTCTGTCAAACATGACTTGCTGCTCCGAAAATCTGGAGTTCACAAAATTCCATGTGAATGTGGCCTTACTTACATCGGACAAACAACTCGTACTGTCCAAGAAAGATGTACAGAACACCGGAGGTACACACGACTTTTACAACCTAACAAGTCGGCAGTGGCAGAGCACTGTATTGATAATGGTCACAGCATGTTGTATGACAACGTCGAAATTTAGGCAACTACATCATCCTTTTGGGGCTCGATAGTGAAGGAGGCAATTGAAATTCGCTTGACGACTAATTTAATTAATAGAGATAGTGGTTTCAATCTTGATAAATCATGGAATCCGGCACTTCCTGTAATAAACTCGCAAAGACGTTGTCACAGTGCAGCTCACAATGATATATCGATATGCCAACACAGATCAACTGCGGAGTCATAGATACAACTCGTGCATTATGCACGTCTCTGCCGCCGACCACCGTCTCGGCGCATTTGCATCTGTGGCCGCATGCGCAGTCGCGCGGTACAACAGTATAAAGGGACGAAGCGGGCACTGGAGCGGCAGTTCGATTACTCCCTCTTCCCGGATATCCGCGATCGAACTGACACCTCTTCCCCTCCCCTCGCTCCTGGCTTCCAGTACTTGGACAACATTACACACACGGAACTCAATGCCTCTATCACTACACAGGATCTCATTGCTACCCTCCGCACAAAACGCAACACCGCTCCTGGTCACGATCGTGCCACCTACCGTCACCTTCGTGAAGCTCCTGTCTCTTTCCTCTCCACCCTGGCCAGGCTCTACAATGTAGTCCTGTCCACCGGTTACTACCCCGACCTGTGGAAAACCTCCCGTATCCTCATGTTCCTTAAACCTGGCAAACCGCCGTCCGCCATCTCCTCCTACCGTCCCATCAGCCTTACCTCGGTCTTCAGCAAGGTCCTAGAATCTATCCTCACCCGCCGCATCCACCAGCATCTCCGCCAGCACCGCCTCCTTCCTGTCACCAAGTGTGGCTTTCGGCCATCCTTCTCTTCCGACGATCTTCTCCTTCACCTCACTCATCTCCTTTCCGAACAGCTTAATTCCCGTCGCTCCGCCATCTTCCTCTCACTTGACCTCGAACGCGCTTATGACCGCGTCTGGCATTCCGGTCTCCTCTTCAAGCTCCAAACCTTTGCCCTTCCCATTAACTACGTCCGTCTGATCGGTTCCTTTCTCTCCCGCCGTCCTTCCTATGTCACCATCCATAACACCGATTCCTACACCTTTTTCCTCTCCGCCGGTGTGCCCCAAGGCTCCGTCCTCTCCCCCCTTCTGTACCTTTTGTACACGGCGGACATGCCGCCGCCGTCGCCCCCCGTCCACCTCCTCCAGTTTGCCGATGACACCGCCTTCCTCGCCCTTGCCCCCACCCTGCAACGCTCCCAACGCCTTCTCCAATCCCATCTTGACCGGTTCACCGCTTGGTGCAACCAGTGGTTGCTCAAGGTCAATCCCTCCAAAACCCAGGCGATCATTGTAGGCAAAACCACCCCTTCCTTCCGCCTCCTTGATTTCTATCTCACCGTCTATGGCCGTCCTATCGCCCTCACTCCCACCCTTAAGTACCTTGGCGTCACCCTCGACCGTCGCCTCTCCTGGACTCCCCATCTCCAGACAATCCAAGCCAAGGCACGTTCCCGACTCCGTCTCCTCAAGCTCCTTTCCGGCCGCACGTGGGGTCTGGACCCCTCCACAATCCTCCACACCTATAAATCCCTCATCCGCCCTATCCTTTGTTACGCCCATCCAGCCTGGCTCTCCGCCCCCCCTACCTTCTATAAATCCCTCCAAATCCTTGAACGCCATGCTCTCCGCCTTGCCTATCGCATCCGTCCCCCCTCCCCCACGCGGATCCTGTATGATCTCATCCCCTTCCCCCACCTCCTCCTTTTCCTTGAAAGGATACGTATCCTGTACACCTCATGTAAACTTGATCCTCCTCACCCGCTCATTTCCCCGATCCTCTCCCAACCCCGCCCGCTGCCGCGCCTGTATTCTCACGTCCCACCCGGTCTCCATCTCTCCACCCTCCATACCCTCTCCCAAGGTGGCTTCCGCCAGCTCCCTCTCCCTGATGATGTCCTCGTCCCCTCCATCTACCCCTCTTATCAACTTTGACCCTGCCCCGCCCCCCACTTCCCGTGTCCTTTCCTTTCGGCACCCTCCCTCCCTTCTCTCCTCTTCCCTTCTTTTTCCATCTCCCTGTCCCCTCCCTTCCCCCTCTTCCCCCGGGCTTCCTCTCCCCCTTCCTCCCTCCCCCCTATCTCCCCTGCCCGTGGCATCTCTGCTCTCCCCTCTCGCTCTCCCACTCCCCTTCCTCCTCCTCCTCTCTTGGCAGGTCCCCGGACTCGCACACGTATAGTGAACATTCGCGCGCCGGAGATCGTCGCCTTTTGTGTCTCGTGTGTGTGACGTCGTATAGTGTTTTTGATGTCCGCCGTCCCACTCCTACGTTCACTTGTGCCGTCGGACTCATCAGTGTTTTGTGCGCCGTGCCGACGTGTTTTCCGTGTTGTTATCGTCACATGTGAACGACTCCGTGTTTTTTATGTCTCTGTGACCTCTCTCTTTTGCCCGTCACTTTGTTCTTTGTCATTCACCATGTTTTATACTCTTGTAAAACGCTATGGCTGAAGAGCGGCGTAGTGTGCCGCTGCCAGCCTACCTGAGTTGTACAGGTTTTAAAATAACAATAAAGTAAAAAAAAAAAAAAAACTGGAGCGGCAGTCTTGTGGCTCACTCTGAAGATGGTTGAACGTTATGCAGCCGAAATATTAGAAGAAGAACGAGATTTCTTGCGGCTGCACACCCGAAACTTAATGGAACAGTCTTTGCGCCGCCAAAACCTGAAGATTCACAACCTTTTATTGTAGTTAACACTATCACGAATGGAGAGTTGTTGTTCACATTCGGAAGCTCACTATGCTGTTACATCACTTGTAATGTGCAGCAGACTGCTTGTCTGTAAATGAAAGTTTCTAATTGCCTTAGCAACGTACACACTGCAGACACTGTGGAAAGCTTTTGAACTTACTTCTGAGTCACATAATCGGATTACCACAAGCGATGGGGGTAAGCATATCTCTCCTCATGTTGCCGAGAAAGCTGAATGGCGAGGAAACTGAACTTATTTACTCAGTCAGTCATTGGGTACCTACAGTTCAACCATTTCAGCTCTGAGCCTCAGCGCAACTTGGCATTTTCCGTTCACACTAATCGTTATGAGTCAGATAAAGGAAGTGAAAAGTGACAGAAAATATCCCAGGAACAACTGAATATAGAACCCACGACTTTTGGTTGTGTGAACACTTACCTAATAACTCACACATTTCCTTCATCATCCTTGCCAGATTCGAACTTGTGCTCCGTCCCTAATGACTTCACAGTCGACGGGTCACGAAATCCTAGTCCTGCCCACTCGTCCCACCTGTGCCTTTCGGTTGCCACCTACGCCACACACATACGCTCACCGATCTATACTCGCTGCAAAACAAAGACTTCCTCTTATGTACCGTGATACAAGTCCTCATACGCTCTAAATCCCCGGGAGGTACAAAATGAACGAAAACAAAATTGTGTTGGTAAACATATTAAATATTGTATTACACTCGAGAGGGAAGTTTATCGTGATGGTGCAAATTAAAAACATATCTGTTTGAAACATATGCGTTTAAAGTCTGCCATACGAGTGCCCTCGAGGGATTTTTTGAAATTAACCCCTGTATACTCGTTAGTTGAATAATCAGTATACGTGGAAAAATTTGTTTTATCGCGTTCTTTGAAGTCTCTTGTTTGACTGAAGCGTTCGCCAAGCAGCACAAATATTAAAATAATTTTTATACTAAAATTAGAAGTGGCGCAGAACATCGAAAAAGGTATAGCCGGCTGAATTGAAATCGGCAGTATTTTATTAGACATGGTCCTGTAAGAGATTCAGTTTGCTCCCATCCTTTCGGAAAGGGAGCTGGATAAATGTAAATAGTAAAGATCGATGTTTAGTGTCTCGTCTACGATGAAGCCATTGCGAACAGGGCACAAGTTACAGTGAACAAGCATGAAGTGCGTACCTGGCAGCGTACATTTCTAAGAATCCGTGCTGGCGTTCGCCTGGAGCAATGTAGGGCAGCCACGGGAGGGATAAAACTTGGATGATTACCTGCAGATTAAACCACCGGTCCTTACAGTGTAGAAAAACACAATATCGTATCTAATACTGGGCAGGTGAAACTCCGGCATTAAACAAGTGCCGGCCGCGGTGTTCTAGCGGTTCTGGCGCTGCGGTCCGGAACCGCGGGACTGCTACGGTCGCATGTTCGAATCCTTCCTCGGGCATGGATGTGTGTGATGTCCTTAGGTTAGTTAGGTTTAAGTAGTTCTAAGCTCTAGGGGGCCGATGGCCTCAGATGTTAAGTTCCATAGTGCTCAGAGCCATCTGAACCATTTAAAGAAATATGGTGACTGTTATAAATTGTGTGTCCCTTTGCAAGTCAGATCTGGAAGCTGGCGAGATATGGAGAGATTGAATAAGAGTCTCTGACGGTTCTTTCCACCAACCTGTCGTCTTCTGAACTTGTGTCCCCAGCGCAGAAGACAGCTCGTCGTGGGATCTTCTTCGGCGGAGGCTGCTACGCTGTCAGTTCGAACCTGTGATTGTGCTTTTTGCGGACCACTTGCCCGGGTTAGTCTTAGTGTTTACAGAGGGCAAGATCTGTAGTAGTTACAATGATGGTAAGCGACGCTTCTCAATTATGTATCCTGTTTGATTGTTATTCAAATGTTCATACATTTACACTGACTTTTACAACACTCGACATAGCTTTCTTAATTGTATGGTAACTTTTCCGTCCAACTTCCAAAATATGATACACATGTGCTGCTTTCCGATACGCACTAGACGTAGTGATTGTTACATATCCACAACTAATTTAGGCCCGATATACAATACAATATGTCCTGCTCTGCAGAAAACCCGAGACATAGCGATTATTCCATGTTCACAGCTAAGTAAAGCACGGTACTGAGGTACCGTCTCAAACAGAGTGACTAGCGCAGCCGAAGTACTTCGTCTCCCAGGCGCGCCACAGCGACCCCAATGTGTATTAGAGTCCATCGGTGTGGAGTCTATACAACCCCAAATCCAGGGTTTTAACCGCCTGCCACCCTGGTTGCTGAAGAGGCCCGGAGTGATTTTAGATTTATTGCAGTACAAGAAAGATTGCACTCCTGCCACCGTTTTTAATGCAGCATTTTCTGCCATTTCATCTGAGCACCACGACTATGTACCTGTTGTTACGGATGGGTCGAAACAAGGGGATTCTGTTGGTTGCTCAGTTGTTTTTCCATATCATGTCCTAAAGGTCCGACTGCCTCAGACTTTTACTGTCTTTGATGCAGAATTGTTTGCGATCTTCCGGGCACTGGAGCACATGAGACATTCTTCCTCTCCTAAATTTCTTGTCTGTTCCGATTCACTCAGTGCCCTTCACTCATTGCAACGTTTGTATGCGGCAGACAAAATTGTCCAGACCATCCAGGATGCCCTCCTCCGACTACAGCGACTGGGGAAGGTTGTAGCTTTCTGCTGGGTTCCGGGGCATGTTGGCATTGCTGGGAATGAAACGACAGATCTCGCAGCCAAGGAGGCGTGTCTCGCCCCACAAGTATCTCAGTGTGCTATCCCCTTGCATGCACTCACTTCGCTGTTGAGCTCACGGGTCATGCGTCGGTGGGAGGATGAATGGCTGGAAGTGACTGACAATAAGCTCCGTATAGTCAAGCCCACAACGCGTGTGTGGTGTACTTCCTTTCAGCCCCATCGACCGGACGAGGTTCTCCTCACTCGGCTTCGAATAGGCCACAGCCCAAAGACGCATGGCTTCCTTCTCCGGCGAGAGGACCCTCCAATGTGTGGTGCTTGCGGCGTCCAGGTCACTGTGCGCTACGTTTTATTGGATTGCGTTTTATTTTCTGACCAGCGGGTCGCGGCTGACTTGCCAGTGGACCTACCATCTCTTTTAGGCAACACTCGGACGAATGTGGTTAAAGTTTTAAAGTTCTTTGCCCTGTCAAATGTTTTTACAAAGATTTTAGGGAGAGGATTTTAATTTTGCTCACTGTGTGACAAGCTCGCCCATATTTTATGTAAGTGGCCAGCCAATAACAATTTCCTGTGACATTCTTGTTGCTATGTTTCCCCTTTCCTTAGGTTTTACTTTCTTAGGTAGCATTTTCCTTCTTTTCCTGCTTTCTTAGAGTGTGTGCTTTAGTTTTCTTAGGTCTGTCCGCATTCGTTCCTTTTAATGAGTGTCAGGGCGCTGACGACCTCGATGTTGAGCGCCCATAAGCCCCAACACACCACCACACCACCACCACCCAATGAGTCCGATGCACTTCGGTTGCAATATCGTTACTCTTACGTTTCACGAAACTAGTGAAATTTAATAAACAAAACCGATAGACTCGTAGGGTAACCATGAGACACTGTCATACTAAAAACTGGGTTAAATACAATGAAAAGTATATAAATAATTAATAAGAGAAGTTAGGCGTCTTGGCGCCTAGCACTAGAACGTGCCGACCAATGAGGAGCAAGTTCAATACAATTAGCGGACTCTCCCACGGGAGTGGTGCATACTGTACCATCTGTCGCTTGTACCTCACTCCAATTTTGTACGTGTATCAAGCTGCATCAAGGCGAGCTTCTAACAAAATAAAATACCGGCGGCCACAGTCAGGAACATCACACAGAGGTGTCCAGGGGAGATGCGACAATTCATCCTCGCACTCACAAAACCAGTACTGAACGACGTGAAGTGTGTGAACAGGTGCCCCGTCTTCTTGGAACTCAGCTTCACCGCTAGGGAACAAACGTTGTACCATGGGATGAAACTGATGAGCCAAAGTGGTCACATAATCCTTGGCAGTAATGAGATCTGGCAGAGCACCCATAGAGCCAATTGAATACCACGACATGGCTACCCAAATCATAATCACTGGACCTTCGCCATGTTTCACTCTTGGGACGTAAACTGGGCCAGAAGCTGAAAACAGTGTGAAACAAGACTCGTTCGACCAGATGACTTTCTTCCACTGCTCCACAATTTTTATGGCTTCGGAATGACGTTTTCCTGTTACGGGCACTTGAATCACTAATGAGTCGTTTTGCATTCCTGCTCTCCATGCATTTCCCTTCGCATTATCACGGTGCTGACAGGGTTGGCGAGTGTGGAATTCAGTTCTGCAGTGATTTTTTCAGCTGTCTTATTTTCGTCACAATCCTATTCAATTACCATCTGTCACGAAAACACAGCACACATTTTCGTCCGCGTTGCGACTTAGCGAATCGTGTTTCTCCGCTTTCTCTGTATGCATTATGTAAATGTCGTGTGACTAAGGCCTCCCTTCGGGTAGACCGACCGCGTGTGCAAGTCTTTCGATTTGACGCCACTTTGGCGACTTGCGCGTCGATGGGGATGAGATGATGATGATTAGGACAACACAACACCCAGTCCCTGAGCGGAGAAAATCTCCGACCCAGCTGGGAATCGAACCTGGGCCCTTGGGATTGACAGTCTGTCGCGCTGACCACTCATCTAGCGGGAGCGGACTGTATGCAATATAAATCATGGATACGGTGCCTCTTGAAACAACAAGCACGTCGGCTGCCTTGATTACTTAAGCGCTCACCATGCGAGCACCAACAATTAGTCCTCGTTCGATTTCACTTCGCTTCGACATAACGCACTCGCAACTACGCAGAAGACTGTTCTGACAACGACTGATACTGGCAGTTATGTCCAAGCAAGTATTTCTCGCGATGTTTTCGTATTTTTGTCCAACCCCTGTTTCCTTTTTCTTACAAGAAGTGGAAGTAGTGCTCCATTCCGGATGATCCAGCTACATCTGTGGCTTGTCCTCATCTCATACAGTCTTCGCTCTGTGTGTCTGCGACATTAGGCGAGAAACCGATGTCTGAAGTTACCACGATCAGTCAGTAGCAGAAACTGGTCCGTTCGACTCAATTTTTCTGTACGCCTCACGTCCCAGAGTACCATCAGCAATTTGCCAGTAGATGAAACGAGAGAACGTGCCTTTGGAAAGGCCTCGGGCACACTGCGAATTGAAACTTCGTAGCAGATTAAAACTATGTGCCGGACCGAGACTCGAACTCAGAATCTTTGCCTTTCGCGGGCAAGTGCCGAGTTGGAATCTCGGTCCGGCTCACAGTTTTAATCTGCCAGGAAGTTTCATATCAGCGCACACCCCGCTGCAGAGTGAAAATTTCATTCTGGAAACACTGCGAATTGACGCGACGAGAGACCCGAGATTTTATTACATTGGCATGCTGCACGGTGGGCCAACTCGCTTCAAAACATGGACGTAACAGAAAAATGGATATAAAATCCTAAAAAGTAAGTTCTTTTAAAACATTTGGGTCGCTGATTAAGAATCTGATGTCGAAATTACAAAATTCAAAACGGCGGATCCAATTTGGTAAATGAAAAAATCCTTACTCCTACGGATCTCTGTCTGACGCCACCAGCAACCACAATGGCGGGGGAAAGCCTGAAGTGTGAAACCGGTTGCTAACGAATAAAGCTCTGAAAACGCGATCGAGATCTTTTTATTTGATTTTTAGCTTTTTATACCGTTCGCTGCTTTGCTCCAACTGCAGAATGCTTGCTAAAATTTTGAAAAATTATAAATTTAGCGAATTAGAGCTAAAAATCAAGCATAAAATATTGTGAGGTCAACGAATTAGAGTTCTATATTTCTGTACCGAAATGTTTTATCCAGTATTTTGCATTTTATCAATCGCAGTAACAGCTAAATTCGTCGCTTGTGTCATTACTGCTGTCAGAAGTGTCGCTATCGGACTGTCCACTGGGCGATGGTTTGGAATGCAGATCTTTTACCTCAGATCGAATCTGTTTATGCTCTTCTATTGTCATTTTCAGGGCTCTCGAGATGAGTGGATCCGAAGATACCAGAAGCCGATGGAATACGACATGCCTCTTTTTCTCACGGGAATATTTGCGTGTAAAATCTTCTCGGTAACTGTGGGTATCCTTATTTCGGGTTCCCAGGGCATCTTCAGATATCTCACCAATCGGCAGCGGAGAAGCTTCGATTACGACATATCCGTGAATCAAAAGTATGTGGACCTGAGTCCGGTGAAGTTGGCAACCGACTTTCGAGAAATGTACATTTTCTTGTGAGAGTTCTTAATGGATATATTTTAGTTCTAGGGCTCTCTGTACAAAGTTTAAATAATTCTGCAGAATTTAAAAAAATTTCTCGGAGCAGTTTTAATCTTGTAAAAAAAGTTGGTCAAGAATTCTACAGAAAACCCAAATGACTTTTTTTTTTGAGCAGTTAATAGTGTCTGAGATAATTGCAATAATATGAGGGATCAATTTTTACCGTGTGGTACTGGTGCACGGTAAAAAAATGGTAGTCTACTATAAACGTGCAAATATGTGCACGCAAATATATTTGAACTCGTTGAATATACTATTAATCTAGTAGGAGGGCCAAATACGAAAGTGGAGCCACGCAAAAGAAATTCCGTAGCTAACGGTTTCCGATAATATCGGTAGTAGTTTAGTTTTAAGTCAGTATACGTCGTGAACATACCATATTATTGTATCCTGACAACTAGGGAGGATCGCTGATGTATATTAAAAAAAAAATCTGAAAAAATGTGCCGTCCAACCCACTGTTTACAGTTAACTTTCACGGCACGTATCATATCGACTTGAGACTGGAATGACACTGGAGCATTGGGCTCGTCTGCACCAGTGCAATCTACACAAAATTTTGCGGGACTATAGCCGGAACGAGCGCTTTTTTTTTATCTATTATGTCCAAGTTTTGCAGCGAGTTGCCTCACTGTGTACCGTGATAACCTTCATTTGTTTACGCGGTAGGTTGGTATGAAACAAAAAAGTTTAAATTACTTGTCTTATACGAGGCGTAGTCATTAATTTTAATTATCACCTCAAAGAAATGAAGGTACACAATTAAGGTTTTGTTTGTTTGCAGGTACATCGTTTGCAGCCCTTGTAAGCATTGTAATACCCGAGCCAAAGTACCGAAGCGCTTCCCTAGAAGGCCATTGATAAAATGGTGCTGTGACCCAGACACATACTGACAGTTGAAGAAAAATTAAAAAGTTTAAAAAAATTTTCGCGCTAATAATTAAAACTGTATGATTTCCTCTTGTTTGGAACTGTTGCTCAACACAGTCCAATGAGTATTCCCTCAATATTCTCGTTCATACAAACCCATCTCCTCACTTTAGTTCACGACCCCTAAACCATTTTCTTATTATTCCTTTCTTTCTTCTTCTTCTTCTTCTTCTTCTTCTTCTTCTTTTTCTTCTTCTTCTTTATCTTCTTTCCCCTTCAACTTCGCCATCCGCTACCGTCTATGTAATTAAGAACCTAAAGATTTGGGACACCCTTACGACTTCCAGCCCTCTACACAACAATCTTTCAGAGAGCGTGCTCATTACCCCGGCGCCTCTCTTGCCAAGACACGTTTCCAACGTTCCACATGCGCAATTTTCTCAGTGCGAGCGTCCTCATTTAATTTTCCGCGCTAATTCTGATTTTGAAGTAATTTTCTTCGCTTTGGGGCGTGAAAGTGTTGCTGTAAGTTGCGGCGGATGTGTCGCTTCTCAGCAAACTAATTTTATCCACAAAATTCGTTGTGTCTGACACACGCATATAATTCTGCGGAAATTTCCCTGCTTGTTGTTTTAAATTTAGCGGCGCTAGGTTTGTTACTATGTCTGTCATACGGGTTTCAAAGCCTAGTGGTTTCTTGAATCAAAAAGCTTAACCAGTGGTTACAAATTTTTACTGTTGGAAGTACGTATCTTCATTTTCTCTCTGATGGCAGACTCTTTGCAGATGTGTATATCCATTGCACAGCCAATCGAAGCCTTGTTTTATAAAGCAATTAACACAATTCAAATTGATATCAAAGCCTTAACACTCTTACATTAATGTAATTTACTGCGACATTCCATTTACACTTACATTCTGCACCAGGAAATTAAAATAATTTAATAATAAGGTATACAATAAAAGTAACGGCTCAGTGCGCTCCTTTTAATACTTTCAGAGTTTTTCCACTTTTTATGAGCTAGGAATTTGTTTTGAACTTCTGCCTCTCTAGGAAAATATTAATATCTCATTTCAACAGCTTACAACTTTCCTCGCATCACATTACCCTTTTACCGCGCGTGAAGTTTCGCTGGGCGCCATTTCTTCCGTAATCACAGCGTCACATGAAACATTTTTGTCATTGGTTGTTATCGAACAGCAGAAGAATTACTCTGGTACAAAAAGAATGTACGCTGAGTTCCGCAGCTTAAAGTAACTGACAAACGAAATCCAGTATACCGGCGCAAGCTGCTTTTAAAATTTACCAACTGGTTATCTGAACGACTTCAGTCACAGGCCTGCCACACATTATACTCGATAGCATACAAATCTCTGCCGTCGTATACAATGTGTGCATTATGTCTGTGTAGTTAGATAGTTTCATGTTCCATGGGTCATATTGTATTTTGCAAGATGTTGAATGAGTCATTTTAGATTTAAATTTACATATATGAGAGAGAGACAAATGTGGTAGTTCCTACCCACGTTCATATACACATTACTGTAACGGAAACACTTATATGGAATAGAAAAGGTTGTGGGAGAAACTTTTTTAGTTTGTTTTGAAATTTTACTTTGCTGTCTGTCAGACATTTTATACCATTGGGTAAGTGATCAATTTCGGACCCCTTTTTGTGCTTAAGACATCCTTACTGTGGAGTAATGAATGTCATTTTTCCTTGGGGTACTGTAATTATGTACATCAGCGTTCCTTTTGTCCTTGTAGTCAACTATTTACAGATAACTTTATGAGCAACTAAATATACTGTGAAGCAGTAGTCAGAATGCCCAACTCCTTAAACAGATGTACACAAAATGATCATGGGTAAGCACGACATAGTACTCTTACAACACGTGTATGAAAAACGAAGCTTTCCTTTCTTAAAGATGAGGTGCCCTGAAACATTATTCCAAATGAGGAACAATAGTGGACCTAAGAGTGAGCCTTGGGGAACCTGATACACGATTTGTCCCCAGTCAGAATTACGTCACCGGAAAAATTAATTGTATTTTATTGTATTGAACTGGGGACCTAGAAACGACGGAGAGGCTTCGTCCTCGTCGTAGCCCTCAGTGGTTCACAATACCGTAACAGGCTACAGCAGTCCATTCACCCCTCACCGAACCTAGGGTTACTGTGCGGTTCGGCCCCCAGTGGACCCTCTCCCCCCGGGAACGTCCCACACCAGACGAGTGTAACCCCAATGTTTGCGTGGTAGAGTAATTATGGTGTACGCGTACGTGGAGAAAGTAATTGCGCAGCAATCGCCGACATAGTTTAACTGAGGTGGAATAAGGTGGACCACCTCGCATTCGTCGAGGCAGATGGAAAACCGCCCTAAAAACTATCTACAGACTGGCCGACATACCGGACCTCGACACTAATCCACCGGGCGGGTTCGTGCCGGTGACCGACACGCCTTCCTGCCTGGAAAGCACTGCCTTAGACCGCACGGCTATTCGTTGAGTTACTAAATACAAATTTCTTTAATCTCTTGGTTAGATGTGACACGACCGGTTTGTTGGCTACACCGTAAATCCCATAAAACTTCAATTTATCTAGGAGAATACAGTAACTCACACAGCCTTAGATAGGTCGCAGATAATACCATCCGGAGCTATTTTATTATTTAATGCTTGTAAAATTTGGTGAGTAAATGACATTTTCAGCAGAGCAACTCTTTTTTGGAACCCGGACTGTGGTTTGCTGATGATATTATTGCTGCTAAGGTGAGGTACTGTTCTAGAACCACATTGAATTATAAACAAAGAACATTAAAGCGACGCTGAAAAGAAAAAGACTTACCTACTTCTCAAGCAGAGACTGTGCACAAGGAAAGACCTAGGCGGCAAAAGACGACACAGGAATAACTGTGCCCGCACCGAACAAGCGCACTGTCCAAAATATCTGCGTAAGTCCATTTTAACTCCAACTTACTTGTGATTATTGTGAGGGCAAGATCAGTTTTCTTAAAACACTCTTGGTATTCACACAAAAGAGACCAAGTTCAAAGCAGTGCAGGGATTACCGAACAATTTCTCTTCTATCTCATTCCACAGTTCTTGTTAATAGTGTAAAGAACTCGAGAGACAAAAATTTGTGGGCGGGTCAGTTTGCATCGAGGAGACGAAGGAATAAATCAAAGTAATTGTGATAAGTGACTCATTATTAGTTGGAAGTTTCCTCAGCCATTATTTTGGAGAATACCCAAACATTACTGCGACACCTTCTAGGCTTACATTGCAGTTCAAAAGCCAAGCCACTTTGCAAGGAAGTTTCCTGGCAGCAAAAGAAAAAAAAAAGCACAAACCGATTAGAGTCCCTCATGAAGCTATGGGCCACCTCACACATCTGTGAAAAACTGTGAATAAAATTAGAACTTTCGACGATGGTAGACACCGTAGAACACACCAGAAATCACGCTCAATAAACCTTGGAAATAACTTCAGTATTTTCCGGGCAGTAGTCTTGAAGTAAGGGCTACGGATGGAAATGAAAATGTACTCTTTCAAAACTGGTAGAGTAAGAATTTATCGTCTGAAATATCTTATTCTCATATATACTCCAAAAATTTGTGGTAAATGGCGAGGTAGAAGGCTCTTTATAATCACGAGCAATATGTGGATGGCGTTGTGCCCCTACGGATCGTCGCGAGACGTGCACACCATACATGGCTGACATTCGCACGCCTGGGACTAAAGCCTTCCTGTTCTCATTAAAATTTGGGTGGAAACGCGGATTATCGAAGGGGCAAATTTAGGCGCGTTCCTCATTAGCACGCGGCGCACGACCCCGAGCAGTTAATTTCTAAATGTGTCCCATTAATGGAAGTGTTATCGATTTTCATCTGCAGTCTGGGGAAGTTTCTACCATTAACTCAGCGTTTGCCCGTTGGCGGCGCTGGCAGTTCAAGTTTTCCCCTGCGACGTGCAGCTGACAGTTAAGTGGAACATAAAGAAGGAAAGAAAAAAGCAGAACAAACGCACATATTTTCGTCTTCATTTGTTTAAGTGCTAGAAAGTCACTGGTTAATGGGATGGGCCACGCGAGAAGAATAAGCATTGTTGTTGTTGGGCACACAGAATACGAGTGTTTGCTTGCTCGGTTCACCGCTGAAGTTGCGCCTTCAGTTGGTTCCATTTTCTCTTTGGTAGTTGTCCGTATTTTTTCCCCTGTATCGCAGTTTCAGTATAGCTGCTAGTTCACTAACACTGATTTTTGAGGTGACTCGTAATTTGACAGTAACTGTTTCACATATATTTTAATTCCCTGTTGCACTCTTGACCCAGTTTGAATGCCTGTGCTTCCATGAAAGCGATAGATTATAAACTCAATATAGTCGACTTATTCATCGCAAGAGAACAGCAGAACAGTCCAAAAAATATTTTTCACCACATGCATATTTTTGAATTTACGTGGGATTATATGCCACGTTTGAAAGGAACGAAAAAACAAGCCTTTATTTTGCGAGCCCTCAGTCTTCTGACTGGTTTCATGCGGCCAACCACGAAGTCTCATGCGGCCCGCCACGAACCTCTCTCTTGTGCCGATCACTTCACCTTGCATCCTACGTTCTTTTATTCCAATTTCTGTCTTTCCCCCAAAATTTCTACTCTCTACAGCTCTCTCTAGTACCATAGAATTTCCTCTGATGTCCTAATACATGTCGTGTCACTCTGTCCCGTCTTCCTGTCAGTTTTTTTCTAATGTTTCACTCTTCGCCGATTCTGCAGAAAACCACCTCATTCGTTACCATATAAGTCGACATAATTTTTCATCTATCTATAGCACTACACACAAACGCAATTCGCTTCTCCTCCGCTGTTCTCCCGGTCCATGTTTCACTATCGTACAATATTGTGCTTCAAACGTACATTCTCAGAAAGTTCATCCTCAAATTAGGAACAATTTTTGATGCTAACAGACCTATTTTGGCCAGGAGTGCTTTCTGTCTCTGCTAGTCTGCTTATTATGTTCTCTTTTCTTCGTCCTACATGTGTCATTTCGCTTCCAAGGTAGCACCATTCCTTCCGTTCATCTACACTGAGGTCTTCAATTTCGATATTAAATTTATCACGTAGCTCATTTCTGCTGTTCCTCATTGCTTTCATCTTTCTCCGGTTTACTCTCAATCCACAGCTTGTGCTCATTAGGATGTGCATTACTCGTACAATCAACTGTTCATGAAATAATCTCTCTTTCGATGAGTAAAGCTATGTCATTAGCTACTTTTACCATTTATATCCTTTCACCCTGAATTTTAATTTTACTTTTGGATTTTTCTTTTATTTCCGTCATTGCTTCTTCATTGTATACAGGGAGATTCAGGAGAAGAGGTATATGCTTTGAGGTGTGATAGTATTGCTGAACCTGAACAAGAAACAACGAATGAACATATGCCTTTTTCGTAACCGTATGAGACATACAGCTGTTTGAAAATCAGGGGCATCAGTCGTAATGAAAGAACATACGACGTCGTGTTGCCATTAAGATGGTTACCTTAAAAAAGCTATACCGATGAATTGGTCATAAATAATACCACACAACACGTTCACTGAGAACCGTCGTTGAAAACTTTTTTCTACAGCATCGTACAGATTTTCATCTGCCCACACGTGAGAGCTGTGCTGGTGCCTTTGGGGGTAAATGTGGACCCATCAGTGAACAGAATACGTATAATACAGCGTTCCGTACGAACGAGCTCAGATCAGCAACACGCCAGCTCTCTACAAGAGCAGCTGATGGTGGACTTTAGTGAGGAAATGTACCCAATGAAACAGAACATAAGATCACAATGTCCCTTTACTATCTCCTGAATTTGTCCCGTCGCCCACTGATTTCGTTAGTTTCCTCGTAACTATTAAGAACAGGACACGTGTTGATGTGATGTGTTTTGTTCAGAATCACTATCACCCCTTACACCATGTATGTACCTTTCGTCCTGACTCACCATATAGATTGAGAAGTAGGTACGGAAGACTACATCCCTGTTTTATATCCTTTTTAAACAAAGCACTTCGTTCTTAGTCTTCATTTCTTATATTTACTCTTGCTTCTTGTATAGGCCCTACTTGCTATACGCCTGCACTTTCCCTTATGTCCCATCGCTTTATATGGTTCCGTACGTCGATCGGTAAAAACGTAACTCTTATAGGATCACTTCGTCAATAAATTCGTTTTTCATAGCCAAGAAGTCAGATATAAATAAAGCCTATCGAAAGCAAAGCAGTTTCGCTAAGTTTTTACTACACAAAGCGAAATTAGTAAACCTGTTGTCCTATGCAAGGAAATTCAGTAACAGTTTGTATTCTTCGAGATAAAGTTACGGCGCTTAATTCTGTCAACCACGCAAACCCCCGAAAATACTTCTGTCACTGAGGTAAAAAAACAGACAGCGTCATATATCGTTTGTTTGGTGTATTAAGAATCTAACATAGCCTCTATTGGTGCTTTGATGCACTACGCCGTCACGAGGCTAATATACAAATTACTAAGCTGAGCAGACTGTCAAAACCTTATGTTATGGTAATTTCTCTCTTTTTTTCGTGATCCGATTCTGCTGAACTGTACGTTGGCCCAAGTTACCTGTGGAAACCCCATGACAATTCGTCTAGGAATTTTGGAAATCAGCTTGTTCAAACAAACAGACACGTCGGCCTTAGCTTAAAGCTTACATCACTATATTTTTTGTGAACCGATTTCGTATAAAGCTTATACGTCGTTCCAAGCTATGCTCAAGTTAACTGTGAAAACCCCATGAAAATTCGTCAAGCAGGTTTGGAGAGTCGTATGTTCAAACAGACAAACAGATGGACTCGACGGCTTTACAGTTTTGTTATTGGTATGGATTACCCAGCTGTCCCTGTGACTTACTCATATTTTTCACACAGCTTCGAAGATTCTGAATCATTTTACATTGTCAAACGATTGTTCTAGGTCCACAAATCCAATTAAAGTTTCTCGATTTTTGTTAAGTTTTGTTTGCTTTACAAAGCGCAACGTCACATCCGCCTCTCTGGTGCCTTTATCTTTTCGAAAGCCAGACTGATCGTCATCTAACGGCTCTTCGATTGTCGTTTTCATCTTTCCATGTATATCTCTTGTCAGCAACCAGGAGTCACGACACATTCAGCTGATTCTTCAATAATTGTCTAATTTATCTGCCCTTATTACCCTCGTAACTGTGTGGATGAGGTGCTCCCAAAAGACTGATGGTATGTCTCCAGAACTCATAGCTTCTGCATACCAGCTCGAATATTCGTTTGGTTTCCACTTCTCACAGTAATTTTAAAAACTCCAAAGCTTGGCATAGAAATTGGGTAATACAAAGAAACAGATCCATCTAAAATTCAGGAGATTCAGTAATTTTTTAGATATTTTTAAGAGCACTTCTAGTTTGCAAACTGAGTTGAAGAGTCGATGCTTGGCCACTTTTAGTTCCATCCCGTTACCTACGAGTAAGACCCGGTCATTAGCAGATCAGTTTGATTTAAAAAATTGCGACAACAATTCGAAAATCATTTTGGTAAAAACTTAAAATGGTGACCACGGCATCACAATACTATACCCATCTACATACAGTGCTACAAGTTACGTAAAACACTATATATTTTGTATCGAATCATATTATCATCATTACCGAAATGTGCGCCTTCTATTCTTATCGAAGATCTCGGAAATTCATCCTATAAGTCCCACACAGCTGGCTGCTGCTTATTACCCAGGTAGTGCGAATCTGTCCAAGTTTCGTCTGCTGTTAGGGGGTGCTATATACGGATTGGTCGTTTCCTCGGTCGAACGTTTGAGGGATTATCTTACACTGTTTGACACTGATTTGTTTTTGGGCGTCGGTCAAATTGCATGGACCGGTCGGGATCATCATTTTGTCAGCTAAATATTCGTGCAAAATCCTATATATTACAGATTTCGGTATGGCAAAGGGTGTTTCCATTTCGCGGGAGATCACGTACGAAATGGTTCAAATGGCTCTGAGCACTATGGGACTTAACTTCAGAGGTCATCAGTACCCTAGAACATAGAACTACTTAAACCTGACTAACCTAAGGACATCATAGACATCAATGACCGAGGCAGGATTCGAACCTGCTATCGTAGCGGTCACGAGGTTCCAGACTGTAGCGCCTAGAACCGCTCGGCCACCTCGGCCGGCCAGATTACGTACCAGTCCTCTTCAATCACGCCTTAAACAATGTAGATTTTTTCAAACAACGACCGATACTCGTCGATCTTAAAGAAAATCATCACTTACGGCTTTGCAACGTTTAATCAAGCGATCTAGGGCTTTCTTATTTAGACTTTTACGAAAATCGTGATCATGATGTAACGACAATCTGCATATGGAACTAGAATTCTTTTGCAGCACTCGTTCTTTAAACGTTCATGATAAACAAAATGCTCGACCAGTTCCTGAGCTATAATCGCTACATAAAGTAAAAAATGACAAATTCACACTTAGAAGAGGGTTAACAGAACCAGTTCCAGACTATTACCCGATCGTTTCACATTCAAGTACCACGTGGGAGAAATGAGCAGCTAAATCTTCCAGTGCGAGCTCTGATGTGCCTTATTTCACTACGAAGATCACAACACCTCTTGTAGTTACGAGTCAACAAAATTCACTGGGGTGTGGAGGAGGAGGAGATTAGTGTTTAACGTCCCGTCGACAACGAGGTCATTAGAGACGGAGCGCAAGCTCGGGTGGGGGAAGGATAGGGAAGGAAATCGGCCGTGCCCTTTTAAAGGTACCTTCCCGGCATTTGCCCGAAGCAATTTAGGGAAATCACGGAAAACCTAAATCAGGATGGCCGGAGACGGGATTGAACCGTCGTCCTCCCGAATGCGAGTCCAGTGTTGGGGTGTGGAACTTAAGGAGGAAAGCAACTTCCGCGTGATGTGTCACTGCCGAGTAACGTAGCTCGATCAAGGCTTGGACAGTACATAGAAATAATTGATGCTGTGTAGTAGGTAAAGTAACTGAACGACGTACGCAATGAGATGAAGTACTCGCATATGCTGCAGTACTTCTCCAAGCTCATCCGACACGTGCACAATGCGATTTATACCTGGTGTGAATAGCGCGCCAGTTGTGTTTCAAGAGACGACATTTCGCTAATCCATGTTGGTTACGTGTCAACAGGTCGTTTCTTTGAGGTATTTCGTAAAGTAGGAACAGAGTGTATGTCCCAAAAACCTGTTACAGATTATTGCACCCAGAGGGCGCGTCTGCCCACTATCTCGCTACTGATTCATTTATATCCACATCTACACCTATGTGGTCACTCCGCTGTTCTCAGTTTAGTGCATGGCTGAAGGTTCATCGAACCACCTTCAAGCTATTACTACTGGCAATTAAAATTGCAAACACAAGAAGAAATGCAGATGATAAACGGGTATTCATTGGACAAATATATTATACTAGAACCGACATGTGATTACATTTTCACGCAATTTGGGTCCATAGATGCTGAGAAATCAGTACCCAGAACAACCATCTCTGGCCATAATAACGGCCTTGATACGCCTGGGCATTGAGTCAAACAGCTTGGATGGCGTGTACAGGTACAGCAGCCCATGCATCTTCAACATGATACCACAGTTCATCAAGAGTAGTGACTGGCGTATTGTGACGAGACAGTTGCTCGGCCACCATTGACCAGACATTTTCAATTGGTGAGAGATCTGGAGAATGTGTTGGCCAGGGCAGCAGTCGAACATTTTCTGTATCCAGAAATGCCCGTACAGGACCTGCAACATGCGGTCGTGCATTATCCTGCTGAAATGTATGGTTTCGCAGGGATCGAATGGAGGGTAGAGCCACGCGTCGTAACACATCTGAAATGTAACGCCCACTGTTCAAAGTGCCGTCAGTGCGAACAAGAGGTGACCGAGACGTGTAACCAATGGCACCCCATACCATCACGCCGGGTGATACACCTGTTTGGCGATGACGAATACACGCTTCCAATGTGCGTTCACCGCGATGTCGTAAAACACGGATGCGACCACCATGATGCAGTAAACAGAACCTGGATTCATCCGAAAAGATGACGTTTTGCCAATCGTCCACCCAGGTTCGTCGTTGAGTACACTATCGCAGACGCTTCTGTCTGTGATGCAGCGTCAAGGGTAACCGCAGGCATGGTCTCCGAGCTGTTCGTCGAACTGCTCGTGCAGATGGTTTTTGTCTTGCAAACGTCCCCATCTGTTGACTGAGGGATCGAGACGTGGCTGCACGATCCGTGACAGCCATGCGGATAAGATGCCTGTCATCTCGACTGCTAGTGATACGAGGCCGTTGGGATCCAGCACGGCGTTCCGTATTACCCTCCTGAACCCACCAATTCCATATTCTGCTAACAGTCACTGGATCTCGACCAACGCGAGCAGCAATGTCGCGATACGATTAATCGCATCGCCATAGGCTACAATCCGACCTTTATTAAAGTGATGGTATGCATTTCTGCTCCTTACACGAGGCATCATGACAACGTTGCACCAGACAATGCCGGTCAACTGCTGTTTGTGTACGAGAAATCGGTTGGAAACTTTCCTCATGTAAGCACTTTGTTGGTGTCGCCACCGGCGCCAACCATGTGTGAATGCGGTGAAAAGCACGTTGTTGCGTTGGCAGAAGAGCCAACACCGTGTTACTAGTGGAGGCCGAAATGCACACGTTTTAGCTCACGCAGGCTGGCGTGAGGAGGGAAGAACTATACTGACGTGAGGTCTGGAACATGACAAGGAATGAGAATTCAGAAAGAGGACGGAATTAGTTTGATACTTAACTTTAATGCATTAATGATGAACGTCGCTCTTGACGGTACATGATTCACAATAGTATCTGTTCAGAATACATTATTGAAGAATATGTCGCCTTGCTAGGTCGTAGCAAATGACGTAGCTGAAGGCTATGCTAAACTGTCGTCTCTGCAAATGAGAGCGTATGTAGACAGTGAACCATCGCTAGCAAAGTCGGCTGTACAACTGGGGCGTGTGCTAGGGAGTCTCTCTAGACTAGATCTGCCGTGTGGCGGCGCTCGGTCTTGTATCACTGGTAGTGGCGACACGCGGGTCCGATGTATACTAACGGACCGCTGTCGAGTTAAAGGCTACCACCTAGCAAGTGTGGTGTCTGGCGGTGACACCACACACTTCCTGTCGGCTAAATGTCGCGTCTGTAGCGCATCATCTTCGTGGAGTAGCAACTTTAATGGCCAGTAGCGTATTTCTCTACCGTTCCACTCTTGAACGACACACGGGAAAAGCAACAACTTAAATCTTCCAGTGCAAGCTCTGATTTCTCTTACTTTATGATGATGACCATTCCTCCCTATCTTGGTGGACGTCAACAAAATATTTGCACGATCTCAGAACGAAGCTGGTGCTTGAAAGTTCACGAGAAAATCCTATGTCAACTAAAATTGTCATTGTTTTAATGACTGCCAACCCAATTGGCGTATATATCTATGGTGCTCCCTACCCTGTTTAGCGATACTACAAAACGAGCTGCCCTTCTTTGCACTTTTTTGTTGTCCTCCGTCAACCTCATCTAAGGCAGATCCCACACCACACAGCAGTACTCCAAAAGAGGTGTACAAGTGTAGAACACTTTATATTTTCTATGCGTTGTGTCAATAAATTGCAGTCTTTGGTTTGCTTTACCCGTAACATTATCTATGTTACCGTTCCAGCTTAAGTTATTCACAGTTGTAATCCCTGAGTATGTAATTGAATTTACAGCCTTCAGATTTGTGTGATTTATCGTCTAACCGAAATTCAGCGGATTCGTTTTAGTATTCATGTGGATGACTGCAAACTTTTCATTATTTATAGTCAATTACTACTCTTGTCTAAATCTTTTTGCTGTTTTCTGATCATATCATAACTTTGTAAGACGGTAAAAGACAGCATGATATGCAAACAATCTAACAAAGCTGCTCAGGTAAGTCTTCTAAATCGTTTATGTAAATCAGGATCAGCAGAGAGCCTGTAGCAATTTCTTCAGGAACGCCAGATATTACTTACTCGATGACGTTCCATCAGGTACTATGAACTGTGACCTTTCAGACCGAAAATGAATCCAGTCGCACAACTGAGACAATGCTACATAGGCACGTAAATTGATCAGGAGTCGCTTGTGAGGAACGGTGTCAAAAGCCTTCTGAAAATATAAAAGTATGGAACCAATGTGTACACTGATTGTGTCATTCAGCCGATGTACTTTACATAACGACCAGAATCTCTTTACATTTTGTGCCCGCCGGCAGCTGTGACCGAGCGGTTCTAGGCGCTTTAGTCCGGAACCGTGCTGCTGCTACGGTCGCAGGTTCGAATCCTGCCTCGGGCATGGATGTGTGTGATGTCCTTAGGTTAGTTAGGTTTAAGTAGTTCTACGTCTAGGTGACTGATGACCTCAGATGTTAAGTCCCGTGGTGCTCAGAGCCATTTGAAGCATTTTGTGCCAGATTTCTAGTGTCGTCACATTGACATACCTGTCGATAGCACTCGCTACTTCATAAGAATGAAGAGCTACTTGAGTTTCAGAAGAACGATATTTTCTGAATTCGTGTAGCCTGTTTGTGAACAAATCGTTTGCTTCGTGGTAACGCATAATGTTCTAACACAGTACATCTTTCAAAATCCTACTGCAAATCGACTTTAGTGACATGTGATGTAATTAAGCTAAACAGGCGAGAGAGCGCCACGGATGTATACGGCAACAGGGTTGGCAGTCATTAAAACAATAGCAATTTTCGTTTAGACAGGATCTTCTCATGAACTATCACGCATCAACTTCGTTCTCACAATGTGAAAACATTTTGTTGACGCCCACGTAGATGGGAGGAATGATCTTCATCATAAAGTATAATAAAGTATAATAAAGTACTCCTATTTCATTTCTTGGGTAATGGTGTAACTTTTCAGTCTTTAGCTACGGATTTCTGCCAACGGCCTTGCCGCAATGGTAACACTGGTTCCAGCCAGGTCACCGAAGTTAAGGGGTGTCGGTCTGGGCTATCACTTGGACGGGTGACCATCTGGCCTACCTTGCGCTGTTCTCAAGCGAGATGCACCCAGCCCTTGTGAGGCAAACTGAGGAGCCACGTGATTGAGAAGTAGCGGCTCCCGTCTCGCAAACTGACTTACGGCCGGGAGAGCGGTGTGCTCACCATATGCCGCTCCATACCCGCATCCTGTGACGCCTGTGGGCTGAGGACGACACGGCGGCCGGTCGGAATCGCTGGGTCTTCATGACCTGTTCGGACGGAGTTTAGTTTTAGTTCAGGTATGGATCTATCGACAAGGGATCGGTTGTACTGCTAGAAGTATTTCTGTCAGCAGAGTCTGAAAGGAAACTGTCTGCTATACAGTCTGGACAGGATGCCTTGCCTTATCGCTAAGTTACTCATGCTAGCAGCTATTCTTAATTCGAATTCAGAGTACTTACTTCGTCTTCTTTACGAGGGAATTTCAGAAAACTGTTTTTAGTAACTTGTTTTAGTGGCACTGTCATCAATAATATCGCCATTGGTATCGCGGAGTGAGGGTATCGATTGTGTCTTTTTCAGCCGATGATATGACCAGAATCTCTTTGCATTTTGTGCCATGTTTTGAGTCAGAGGTTCGTTTTGGAAACTACTAAAGGCATTATGCATTCAAAGGGAGTCCTGAGAAAGGGTCAACACAATGTTCAGAACAGCGTGTATCTACTCCTTATGACGTGGTTGGGTAGAGTGACGACTCGCCTGCGCGCTTTTCAGGTACAGCGCAGTACTCCGTCTAGCATCGTTCTCAGATGGGCGAAAAACTCTGTGAGCACCATTGGGATCGGCCTCGCGACCACTAGAACTGGGACCGCCAGCATTTCGCGCCGCAGTGCAATCTCAGCAGCGCTGAGGTCTGGGTAACTGGCAAGTGGGGAGACCGACCGGCGCCAAGAGAGCAGTGGTGGACGTGGCGAGCGCCCAGCCGGAGGTGGAGAGCTGCAGCTGCAACTATAGCTGCAGACAGAGCCGCCGCCGGCGGCGCCGTCTGGACCCGCACTCAGCGGCCAGCCAGGCAGCAGGCGCCACGACTATTCCTGGACGCCACGCCTCGAGTGGCCGCGGCCGCTCTGCCCTGACTAATGCACCGCACAGCACTGCAGCGTCCGCTCGTCTCACCACCAGCGCGCTCCCAGGCGGAAGAAACACACTCTGCTGTCCGACAACACTGCAACAACAGGCAGATTAGATAGCAACTAACGAAAATTTCCTTCTTCTTCTTTCGTCAAGTGTTACGCACTTGCCTGTTACGTTCTCTTGTTTTCGGCCTCTACAATACCCAATCTCTGCTGGAAGAACTTCAAGTAAAAAATGTCGTGTGGCTAGGGCCTCCCGTCGGGTAGACCTTTCGACTGGTGCTAGTCTTTCGATTTGACGCCACTTCAGCAACTTGCGCGTCGATGGGGATGAAATGACGATGGTGAGGACAACACAACACCCTGTCCCTGAGCGGAGAAAATCTCCGACCCAGCCGGTAATCGAACCCGGGCCCTTAGGATTGACATTCTGCCGCGCTGACCACTTTTTTTTGCTCATTTTGTTCGATTTCGTTCGTTGCATCTACTCGGGGCGGACGTCGTAAGACATCCGTTTAAGTTCGTTGTTGATCGATTTACTCAGTTTTGTTATTACATAGGGAGCTAACCTTCTGACCGAACACGCTGAGCTACCGGGGGCGGACAGAGCTTCAAGCGAAGCATCTGAATATGACTGTAAAACTCATACTGGAAACCCGAGGACGTAACTTCGGTTTGGAGACGCTATACGGGGTAATAATTATTGAACTATACGAAATGAAATCGTCATAAGTTCTGAACTGTTGGTGTTAGGACGTTTAAACTGGACGGTCGTCCGCGGGGCATGATGGGAATGGTATGGTTTGCTTTTGTCACGAAGCTCACTTTCATTTGCATGGGCTCGTCAAAAAGCAAAATTGGCGCATTTCGCGTACTGAGAATCCGTATTTCGCGATCGAGAAGTCTCTTCATCCTCAACAGGTGACTGTGTGATGCGCAGAGTCCAGTCACGGCATAATCGGTCCGATATTCCTTGATGGCACGGTGACTACCGAACATTACGTGAAGGTTTTGGAAGATGATTTCATCCCCATTACCCGAGTTGACACTTACTTCGACAAGATGTGGTTCATGCAAGACAGATCTCGACCCCATCGAAGCAAGAAAATGTTTGATATCCTGGAGGAGCATTTCGTGGACCGCATTCTGGCTCTGGGGTTCCCAGAGGCCACTGGCATGAGCCTCGATTAGCCGCCCCTATTCTCGTATCTGAACATATGCGAGTTCTTTTTGTGGAGCTATATTAAAAACGAGGTGTACAGAAATAATCCCAAAACCATTGCTGAACTGAAAACAGCCTTTCAGGAGGTCATCGACAGCATCGATGTCCTGACACTTTAGCGGGTCACGCAGAATTTCGCTACTCGTCTGCGCCACATCATCGCCAAGGATGGCAGGCATATTGAACATCTCATAACTTAAATCCGAATATCTGTAGTGATGTTTACATGTTGAATAAAATACGTGCACGCCGTAGTTTGTAACTAATTTCCCCTCTAAATGCGAGTATGCATCTGCCATATCTACGAGGTTAGGAATTACACATCTACGATAAAAATTAGAGGTCCATGGAATATAAAGATGTCTAGAATGGCCGATCACGGCTTCCTCACTCTGCTACAAGTGATGAATTCTCAAACGTGAACAGTGTCAGTATTTACCACAGAAACGAAAGGCTGTATCAAACGAGGTCCTGCCGTGTCACAAAACCGCAACATTTGAATCAAGGAGGACAGTTTTGTTTCCAAAGGGTTAATCCAAATATTTATTGCGTATTTCTTTGATACGTAAAGTATAAGAAACGCAAATGAATGCAACCAAATGAACATTATAATTTTAAAATTGGATATCAAACCGCTGAGTTTCGCCCCACTACAGTGGTCCTGTTTCAACATAGGTTTATGAAGCACAATACGACCTGAAGAGAGAGAAACCTTTAGATTAACAAGTGTTCGACAATTATAAATTCAGCATGAATAAACATGTAGTTATCAGATCAGAACAGCCAATGAGTCATTATCGTGAGACAAATGGACAACGATGAAATATGTGTAAATAAAACGTAATCAACAATACCCAGGTGGCTTCAAAAACAAGTAGTAAAATTAGCCCTGGGTTCCAAAGACAGCAAAAATAATTCCGATAAATTACAAACCGGGATCAAATCCTATATACAGCAGTATCTGTAACACAAATGGATAGACAGAAACCTTTAGCAATGTGCCTATCTCAAATTTAAACCGAAATTACTGAAGCTAGTTCCATAAAAGAGTTTAGGCTATCAATAAAATTTGAATTAGAACGCCCACATGACTGCAACTAAGACAGGAAACTTGAACTAGAATTTATGCTGAGTAAACAATAGATTACAGATTTATCTCATATAATATTCATAAATTATCAACAGGGCTCAAAGCCAAGAGGGAGAAATAACAGTAACGTTAAAAAAAGTTACGATTGTATGTTAGTGGGAACGGTAAACTCATTTTAAGTAACACTGGGATTAATTCAAGTCTAAAACATATAGTATACAGAACCCTACGGCACAGCGGACAGCTCATAGTAGGGTCTCGTATATTCATATTAAGGTGCTCCCCAACCAAGTCCAAACGGTTCAGCCATTCCATTTTGCAAATAATCTCTGTAGATACCAAACAGCAGGCGTAATTTTAAGGCCGTCTTGAACAAAATCTGTGACGAGTTTCGCAGGCACGAAAGTCACTGATTAGCAAAACACACACACACACACACACACACACACACACGCACACGCACACTCGCTCAAAGTGATATTCACTTCCGTCAATTTCTTGTACCTTCCATGTCTCACGTAACTGGCAGCACAGAAACCTGAAACAGAATGTCGCATTAAACTAGAAACTGGCGAATAGGGAGGTCCATAGCTTGCAGAAACAGTCATTGCGTCAGTTTGCAGTAACATAAGGGAAGAAATTTCGTTTTCATACACGGAAATTGCCGGCCGGTGTGGCCTAGCGGTTAAAGGCGCTTCAGTCTGGAACCGCGCGACCGCTAGGGTCGCAGGTTCGAATCCTGCCTCGGGCGTGGATGTGTGTGGTGTCCTTAGGTTAGTTATGTTTAAGTAGTTTTAAGTTCTAGGGGACTGATGACCTCAGATGTTAAGTCCCATACTGCTCAAGCCAATTGATCCATTTACACGGAAATTCTCTTTTCAATAGCTGTCGATGGCTCTTAAGGAATTACAGTACTCGATTGCGGCTATGTCATAGATAAGGAAGTTCCATGTGTTGACCATTTGACTAAATACTCTCCTCCTTGTGGTTATCATTTGCGAAAATCTCGTTTCAATTTCTCGCTCGCATACGATCGGAAGTGAACGTGCAGCATAACATCCACTTCCTTGAGGTAGAGACCCCCTCCTAAGTCTAAAGAAACAAGCAAAATATTGGCAAAATTTCATATACAGCAATATGTGGTGTAATGTGTACCAAACGCAAAATCATAGCGACCTCTAGTTTTCATTTGAAACATTTCGAATTTCACGCGCTGTCTTACTTAAGTACAAATATCGCAGTAAGTATAAACGTTAGAGAGATGATGGGCACGTCCCCATGAAGCTGACATATAAAGGTACAAGCAATGGAAAAACCATTAAAAAAACGTTTGAGAAAGATTACAGGGCGCAGGTCTCGATTCTGTCGGCATAGCGCGTCGATAACCGGCGCGGTCAAAGAATGTCAGGTCTCCCAACACTCCACACGTGCTGTCGCGTCTCAGCTTGCGCTTAGCCTAGTCGGCGCGACCGAAAACGCATATGCCCCTAGTGGGGCGAAAACGAGGCGGTTGCTTAGCTACAGCCAAAGAGGTTATAGCGCGCTTTCGAAACAGGGCACGGGTCAGAAATATTCAAGGCAAGGGTCAGTGAGAATGACTCGAAATTTTTGTACGGATTATTTATGACTTTTCTGTGTGGATCAGTGCAGTGTTGTGTCTGTGAGGGCTGCCTCGTAAGTTTTTCTTTAAAACATTTTTTGGTGCAAGCCATTTTATTGTTTCTCAGATTAGTAGCCTTTACAAATTACACACTTTTGCATTTTTTTCTAACGAGTTTCGGAAACATTACATCCCCTCTTATACAGATACCTAAAACTAATGATTCTAGCGGGATTCTACATCTTCTGTTTGTTTGACATGAGCAACAAAAAGAAATCGTGTATTAGTGGTATGCGACACATACTGTTGAGAAGCTGGTTGCGTTATTTCGTCTCCTCTGCAAAAGCGTGTGTACGTTAAGAATAAATGTAGCGTTAATCGACCTTGACAGTGAATGCACTTGTGGATCCTTTATCTGTGTTCCTACAGACTGCAGTTCAAATGGTTCAAATGGCTCTGAGCACTATGGGACTTAACTACTGAGGTCATCAGTCCCCTAGAACTTAGAACTACTTAAACCTAACTAACCTAAGGACATCACACACATCCATGCCCGAGGCAGGATTCGAACCTGCGACCGTAGCGGTCACGCGGTTTCAAACCGGCCGGCACAGACTGCAGTAATGTATTCATTTGCAAAGGAGTAGAAAGTTTTATAAGGTACCTGTTTGTGTCTTGACACATCAGATCAGAAATCCTAAAAATTTCCACCCGGTTTGCATTTTCAAGGGATGTTTTCGTCGATGCACACAGGGGGCATGCAGGTCGTGAGTACGCTGTTCTTGTTGTGAAGCTGTAATACAACTATTACTAATCAACTGTCTAAGGCTCGCTGCACTGTTGAAATGAAAATCCAAAAATGTTTGCCGAGATGCCAAAGGTTTTTAATTTCATATTATTCAGAGAAAAGCCATAAACTGATCAGTAAATCTGTGTGGTAAGAAACATACGCCTTCCGATGTCACACGTGAAGATTAATCACCCATAATATTCACAGTTACACTCCTTGTACATGAATAAATATTATAGAAATTGTTGCACCGTTTCGAATCATATTATATTTCCCAAGCTCGTTCTCAGCTTGCTCGCTGATTCGTGATCTCTACACCTCTACTGTGTGGCTCATCGACTAAGAACTGCACTGTTTGTGCTACACTACAACTCAAGAGAGCAGCAGGAATGACTTCGCTGGGCGGTCATTCAGAGAAGAGATTCGGCTGTATCTCGTTATTGAAATCATTCTGATATTGCTCAAAACTGATTTGAAAATGAAACCGTAAGTGTGTGGGTGATGGCCTATATTTTCTCTACGATTATAAATGAAATCGGCTCTATACTTTGTTAGGGGGCTGTAGATAATTTCCTGGGTGTTTCTCTAGTATTTGGATGTCATGAATGCGTAAGCGCCGTTGCACTGTTTGAAATTATTTGCGTGGAATGTCATGAGAGATGCTGTGTCACCTGGAGGCTTGCTTGGACCATCTGTGCTTTACAAAATGCGCGGGAGACGATGCGCACTGTCAATCGCGATATGAGGAGACACGGTTGTCGGTAGTGGTGTGTCATGGGTAACAGTACGGCATAGGGCAAGTGGTACGGCTGCAGTTGTATTCTGAGGAAGTGGAACATGTTGATTTACTGATTAATTATTTAGATGAGGAAAGAGAATGAAGAATTTTGAGGAGAATCTATTACTATGATTATTAAATCAAACAATGGAAAATCCAGGATGGAATGTAACAATATTATGAAAAGGAAAGTTGCGACTCACCATGTAGCGCGAATGCTGAGTCGCAGATAAGCACAACAAAAAGGCTGTCACAAGTAAAGCTTTCTGGCAGTAAGGCCTTCGTCAAAAACAGATCACACACACACACACACACACACACACACACACACACACACACACACACACTCAAGCAAACGCAACTCACACAAACATGACTGCAATCACGAAACGTTTTACATACATTTGTATTGACTTTAAGATGAATGGTGACGTATTAGAGGAGTTTTAGTAGTGGAATTTAACAGGATGTTATGGAGATCTTATTTTCATACAGTTAAATGGTTTACGTGACATATTTTTAAGCGAAATTTTGAAGATGTATATAAAGATGCGAATATGGTTAGGAAACATGTGATTTGCTTACTATGCACACGTTGTAATTTTTCAGATTTAGTAGTGTTTTTGCCTGAGAAAGGGATTTCGTATGTGTTGAGAAAGAAGGTTGTTCACAAGGCTTTTTTTCCTGTAGATAACTGCTTGTTCACTATGGTTATAAGAGATTTTACCTGAGTTCATGTTCCTAATTTTACGGTTGTTTTTCTCAACAGGTCAACACTACTTTTTCTGTTTGATTTCTGTTCATTCCAAAATTTTTAGCAGTAATCTTTGAACACTAGCTCTTCATTGTTTACCCTTTACCAGAAATTAGCAAGATGCGTGGGAGATAATGGGCACTGTTAATCATGAGATGCGGAAACACAGGTGTCGGCAATGGTGTGTCATGGAGGCCGACTGGTACGGACGCAGTTATACTCTGAGGAAGTGTTGCACGTTAATCTACTAATTAATTATTTGAGATCAGGAAAGAGATTAATGCATTCTGAGAACAATATTTTATTATGATTATTTAGATGAGTAATAGAAGAGGATTTTATTTAAGCTGATTGATTTTAGACTTTTTACTTTATTGCGACATTTTGTAGTTACGAATTCTTGGTTCAAACAACCAGAGACTTGAGTATAGGAAAAGATAAACAGCCATGCACAATTTTCAATTTGAACTTATGGATAGGAATAACTGTTGAATATTTAGTGTCGTTTTCACGAGTTGCATTTTTGAAAAGATCTCATTTGATGTTAAAAACTACTTAGGTTTTTCCATTCAAGAACTGTAACTTTTTCTCTATTAATGTTTGTGAAGCAAAGAAAGAGAGAATTTTTTAATGTAGAGCTTTTATAATTAGAAAAATGATTATATTCGTTATTATTTTTTATCACAAGTCATTGTCCGCACCCAGAGTCCATGCCAAAACATAATTTTTACTCAGTCATGTTTGTTATGAACCAAGTATGCTTTGCCTTTTTTTAAAAGAGAGCGCATTGCACCATGTGCGTCTCAGTAGGTAGTTGCAGTTTAGCAGTGGCACCATGTTTCCAGGGTGCAACAGGTAAACCAATATTAAATACTAAAAAAGGGAACATTGAGTTTTTCCAGGATCAATTTGTCAATTTAAAAGTTTAATGATTCACAGTGATGAATTCAGACAATATTCTTGTCTATATCAATGTTTAAACAGACAAGAAACAAGACAGACACTTTCAAGTTACTTTAGCGCAGTCAGATTTTGCAACAGAATTTCGCAATCGAATTTTTATGTTCTAACTTTAAAAGATTACAGATACACTGAGGCGACATCAGCGATGGGACAGCGATATGCACATATACAGATGGCGGTAGCATGGCGTACTCAAGGCAAAAAACAGCAGTGCATTGGTGTAATTGCCATTTGTACTCAGATGATTCATTCGAAAAGGTCTCCGACCTGATTAAAACTGCCTGACGGGAAATAACAACCTTGAATGCGGAGTGGTAATTAGAGTTAGGTGCATGGGACATTCCGTCTCGAAAATCATTAGGTAATTCAATTTTTCAGAGATGCACAATGTCAAGAGTGTGCCGAGAATACCATGTTCCAGGCATTATCCCTCACCGCGGACACCACAGTGGCCGTCGGCCATCAGTTAATGACCGAGAGCAGCGGCGTTTGCGTAGAATTTTTCAGTGCTAACAGATAAGCAACATGGCGTGAAATAACCGCAGAAATCAGTGTGGGACGAACGACGAATGTATCCGTTAGGACAGTGCTGCAAAATTCAGCAGTAATGAGCTATGGTAGCAGACGACCGACGCGAATGCCTTTGCTAACACCACGACATCGCTTGCAACGCCTTTTCAGGGCTCGTGACGATATCGGTTGGACCGTAGACGACTGAAAAACCAAGGCCTGGTCAGAAGATTCCCGATTTCAGTTGGTAAGAGCAGGTGGTAGGGTTCGAGTTTGGAGCAGATCCCAAGAAGCCATGCACCCAGACTGTCGACGAGGCACTGTGCAAGCTGGTGATGGCTCCATAGTACTGTGGGCTATGTTTACATGGAATTGAACCGATCACTGACTAAAGTGGCTATGTTCGGCTAATTTTGGACTTCATGTTCCCCAACAACAATGGAATTTTTGTGAATGAAGGTGTACCTTCTCACAGGGTCACAATTGTTCGCAATTGGTTTGAAGAACCTTCTGGACAATACGAACGAATAATTTGGCCACCCATATCGTCCGACGTGAATCCCATCGAACATTTGTGGGACGTAATCGAGAGGTCATTTCGTGCACAAAATACGGCACTGGCAACCCTTTGGACATTATGGACAGCTATAGAGGCAGCATGGCTCAACATTTATACAGGGGACTTGCAACAACTTTTTGAGTCATTGCCTCGTCAAGTTGCTGACCTACGCGGGGCATAAGCGGGTCCGACATGCTATTAAGTGATACCCCGAGACGTCTGCCACCTCACTGCACGACGTGATGGCTTCATATTCGCTCAGCTAAGAAGTGAAACTTGGGATTTAATCTCAGGGGTCACACAGCCAGAAATGTTACACATGTCTGACGCAACAGCAAGGTGTCAACTATCCAGTTGGCCTTTTTCAATTTCATGAGTGGTTGTGGGATGCTTTCGCGTTAATCTGGTAGTTGGATCAGTCCTTTTCTCACGTATCGAATGTCCCTGACCTGCAGTAACTTTCTCGAACTTCCACTAACATTCAATAACATGCTTCCCCTCTTCCAAGAGAAACGTATGCCCGCCCTCTCAACATTAGCCTGGAAGAAAACTTCATCCTGTCACTGGGTTTACAGTCACATCGACGAATCTACAGCAGTCATCTGACACTATATAATTTTTTTTCAGAAATTTTTCTCGTGCACTAAAGTACACCTTGTACTTTTGGAATATTGGGTACCTTGTAGTTATTGTATTGCTTTCTACAGTAAAAATTCACGTCACTTGTACTGAAGTCCTACGGTCTTGTTTACACGTTCGACCTTACTGCTTCTGATTGTAGCTTGTTGAGTGCTTTTCACAGCAGCCGGCTTTCACTGTGTCCAGCGGATGGCTGTGTGTCCTCCGTCATCCACCCGTGGGGCTGTAGTTTCTTGTCCTATTACTGTTCCTGACATTACTTTCTCATTTGGATCGGTAAGCCAAATGACTCTGTGTTTTAGCGCGCTTTAACATCGTAGCACCTCCTGCAACGAGGACGTTGACTGAAAATCTGAAACAAGAAGTGAAAATGTCTGTCATTGTGAATAAACAGTAAATAGTAAAGTTATATGTACTTGTACGGCCTTTAAAGCTGATCTATGTTGCCTTTAGGATCTAGAGAAAGCTGTCATATGTGAGATACGATGCAAACTTTTCCTGATGCGAATCGTTTGGTCGGATCCGTCCTATAACAGTTCTTCTGAAACGCGAATTCATCAAGTAGTTTCTTGATGAAGCTTAGTTTGAAAATCATAGCATTGTCCGTTCGTTATCTGCCAATAATTCACTTTTGTACCCGTTACGAATAAAAAAGGTCTTTCTTGTAGTATGATAAATCACGAACATTTGCTCCATTCATAGTAGTTTTTGTGTTGACGATTACAGTAGCGCCACAACTGCGCAGCGCTGCCTGAGAAAAGGCAGTCGCTCACCAGACGTGTCGCAGTATTCCTGCGAGTAGTGGTCGGCTGACAAACGCGCCCTTAGCATGCCTGCCGAAAGAGGTCGCATATGTTAGCGGCTCAGCGCAAATTCCCAACACGCCAGCGCTCTATATAGTGCAGTGCCACCACACACTCCTCTGCAACTGTGTCGTCCGAGGACGTCGTGAACAGTGCTTTCAAACAGCAGCAAATAGACGAGCTGTTATGTTTGTGGACTTGGAAACTTTTACGCAGACTCGCAAAGTTCTCTTTACTTTCATGAAACCGCAGAATTTAATGTTTCTGAAAATATTAATGGTTGTATTTGGAGGAAGTAAGACTTTCCATCTTGAAATGGGCCGTTTAACATGACAGATACAGCTGTTCTCTGCGCTCTGAGGTACCACATCACCCGACATAAAATTCTGAACTACTTTACCCGCCCTCCTGCTTGTACGACTACATTCACTACCACTCGGCTCTCATTCCAAGTTCCTCGCTTTTCAGCATTTGTGTACTCCTCTCCACGTACAATCCAGCGACGTAACTGTGCGCATGCGTTTATTTGTATTGGTGAGATATCATTCAGCATTTCGTTGCAACCACATACAGAACTCATGCACGACGATTATTAATATGATATTGCGTCGCTCTTGTCAACAACATTGGCACTGCAATACCGTATTTATCCGCCCATACCGGGCAGCGACTTTCAATTAAAAGTGTCCTCCCCTGCACGGGAATTACGTAACGTGTGTACGAGTGCAGGCTGTGACGCAGAACGACGACGTGTGGAAGTTTGGTTCCGGCCGTGAGTCGCACACTGTTTGCCAAAGCGGTTAAGGCGACCGCTAGTGTAAAGCGGAAAATCGGTATCGAGTCCCGGTCCGATGCAAATTCTCGCCGGCCAGGGTGGCCGAGCGGTTCTAGGCGCTACAGTCTGGAACCGCGCGATGGCTACGGTCGCAGGTTCGAATCCTGCCTCGGGCATGGATGTGTGTGATGTCTTTAGGTTAGTTAGGTTTAAGTAGTTCTAAGTTCTAGGGGACTGATGACCTCAGAAGTTAAGTCCCATAGTGCTCAGAGCCATTTGAACGACCTCCTATCAGGCTGCAAGGCCAGTGTCTTGTGGCTGCAATGATTGCCCTCATACTTCATTTCTCAACAGTTTCTGAATGTTAACGTTCATTTGAGTTCTTCAGAAGAACTTCTCTTGAGTGTATCTTTTTTCCGCAGTATTTTTCTTTCAGGGACGGTCGTGAGGTAACTGTTCTATATACTAGCATGTCCTATTACTTGTGATATCCTTCGCTCCGTTTCTTTGATGAGTGCCTTCGTTCACCTACATGTTTTAATTTTTTTTCATTCGGTTTCTGTCGTGTCTAACTTGTTTTGGTAACTTTGCACGATATACATATTTCTGTTACTTCCAGATTGTCCTGCTTTGTTGTCTATATCCACCCTAAATTTCCACATTGGAGTACGCTCCAAATGTAAGCTTTGGTGAAAGCCTTGCTTCTCTTGATCTTCATGTGGTTATTCGTTACCAGACTTATTTTGTCCCAGAACCCAAGAGTTACTGTTCTTATAATTTCTGAATGACACCTACGATCTCCAGAAATGACCCTTGCTAGGTAACAAACTTGTTTGACGTGATCGGTTTTTCAGTAACCCGGTTTCACATTTGCAGAAGTTGTTTGAAGCCTCTTTCTTAACATTAGGAGCTTTCCCTTCTTTGCATTTATCATTAATTTGTATTGTTTAAACTGCCGCTATATCCGAACAACCTTTTCATATCGTTCTTCGAGCTGTAAGTAGAGCAAATCACCAGCGAATGTTATGTGACGGAGTGGCTCTCAGTTTATCTTTATTCTTTTGATTGTTTAAAAATTTCAGTGGTACAGTAGCAGATGTCAGCCATGTTACTACGTCTCCTGATTTTCGTATTCTCTTTCTCTCCCAGCTTCAGCTGTTTGTGTAGACTAAGACAACTTAGGAATGAGCATTCTATCATTACAGTGTAGGTAAAAGCTTCGAGAGGTAATTCTGTCACTGCGTTTCATAATGACTGCAAGAATTAGGAAAAACGAAGAGTCTTTCATAGGATTTGTCGGCCTAGGAAAGGCGTTAGACAGCGTTATATAGTCAAGTATATATTTATCCCGCGAAACCTTGATATGTGCTATAGTGGAAGAAGGATATATCTTTCTCACCTATTTTGAATCACAAACATAAAATAAAAGTTCGTAGATCGGGTTCAAATTCAGTCTGGAAGGGTATCAATGATAAAGATCCGCTGATGACATTGCTACACTCAGCGAAAGTGAGGGAGAATGAGAGTATGGTCTAAGGAACATAGAATATAGACTGGGAGTAAAACAAAGAAGAAAGAATGGAAAAAATGAGGAGTAGCAGAAATTACGTTAACGATAAACTAAGAGTAAGATACAAAGCAGACGAAGTGAAGGAATTCTACAACCTTGGCGTCAGTACGAGGCATGGCGGGCGGATAAACGAGATAAAGACATTATAGGAAAGAGACAGACACAATCAAAGAGATAATTCGCCAGTACAAGAAGTCCACTATGAAAAACACGTAACGATGCCTGCAAAGCATGAGAATCATATAAGGGGCGATCAAAAAGTTTTCTTTTGAGGGCGTTGGTGAAACGTTTATGCAACGTATCATAACTCCGATGCGGGTATATTAGCAACGACATGGAGACATGAGATTAGTGCGGCGTTCGTGTCTTCCCGATATGCGTGCGGTAAATGCGGAAACCTGAACTATGATGAGGTTATTACGAAATGCGTAAAAACAAGACCAGTGTGCTGTTACGTTTTTCTTGGCTGCTGGAGGTCTAACACTGACTCTGGTAGACATGCAGCGCAAAACGAAAAATGTGTACGGGCAGTATATCTGTTGAAAATAACCACCGACAAGAGGTGATGATGGATCATGATAGGGCATGTCGCCATAGATAGGGCATGTCGCCATAGCGTAAATGTCGCAATGCAGAGGTTAGGCCAACTCGAGCGGGAGACATTTGAGCACCCACGCTATAGTGCCAATCTCTCCCCATGCAATTATCACGCCTTCGATCCCTTAAAAAATGCTTTGAAGCGTGAACTACTCCTGTCGAACGAAGATGTGCAGCAAGCAGTTACGAAATTCTTTACGTAGCAGTACAGAGTGTTTTATGAAACTGGTATCTCCAACTTGGTGTATCGTGGGATGATTGCCTCAATGCTCTCAGCATGATTGGCATACTGCTTCATGACTGTATCGTCTTCGAACGGAAAGCTTTTGATCGAACAACGGATGAAAAGGGGTTAACTGCTTACCATTGGAGTAACAAACACTACAAGACATAGAAAACGACCAACCGAAAGTGCGAACAGTCAAAGATGTAGAGGGAAGTCAGTTTCGCTGTGATTAACATAAGCAGTAAGCTGGAAACGCCAGGGGAAAAAAATCACTCTGCTATCGACATAATTATGGCGAACACTGCTGGATAAGGAATTTTGCTGCTAGCTGTGGTTTGCAAGAACTGTGCAAGGGAGAGAGACGAAGATGGAAAGAAAGAAGGGAAAAGGCCGGAAAGGGCATCACGCCGTAGTATACACTGGCAGATATCGCCGAAAGGACTCGTAAGGAAGGTATGCAAATGTCGGGAAAACTTCCCGCCACTGCAGTAACGTTTAATGGCGCAGTGAAGGCCGGAGCGAGCTCCGGGAACGGCACCCCGAGCCCGCAGCCGACAAAATCGTAAACGCTACAAATGTTATACAATTTGCGCCGTAGTTTAACGGTTAGCATAAACAGCGCCCGGGGACTCGCCTCAAATCTCGGCGGCGAGATAAGAACAAAGGCAGCAGGTAGTTTGGGGGGGGGGGGGGGGTGGGGGAGGGGCGGCGTGGGTCGGCCTGGGTCACGCGACGCGCCCCAGACTTCTGGCGTGGGCGCACGTGTGTTGCCGGTGGCCAGCGCTTGCGTGCCGGGGGCTCTTTTTGTAATTTGAATGTCAGAGGCCGACACTAGCTGCACTATTTCTGCGATGTAATTACTACTTCTGCAGCGTATGTTGTCAGGTGACATCATAATACAAAGGACACTGAGGTGACAAAAGTCGTGGTATACCTCCTAACACCGTTTCGGACCTCCTTTTGCTCGGCGTAGAGCAGCAACTCGATGTGGCATGGTCGCAACAAGTCGTTGGAAGCCTCCTCCAGAAATACTGAGCAATGCTGCGTCTATAGCCGTCCATAGCCTCGTGCAGGATATTGTTCTGGAACTGACTCTAGATTACGTCCCAGAGACCTTCGATGGGATTCATGTAGGGCGGTTTGGTTGGCTAAATCATTCGCTCCAACTTGCCAGAAGGTTCTTCAAGCTAGTCGAGAATAGCTGTGGCCTAGTGCCACGGCACATGGCATCCATAAAAATCCTATCGTGGTTGGGTACATGATGTCTCCAAGTAGCCGAAAATAATGATTTCCAGTCAGTTATCGGTTCAATTGGACCAGAGGATGCAGTCCATTCCATATAAACATAGCCCACTCCATTACGGACCCACCACTAACTTGCATAGTGCCTCGTTGACAATCTGTGTCCGTGGCTTAGTGGGGGTCTGTTCTACACTCAAACCCTACCATCTGCTCTCACCAACTGAAATCGGGTCTCATCGCAGCAAGCCATGATTTTCCAGTCGCCTAACGTCCAACCGATATGGCCACGAGCCTAGGAGAGGCGCTGCAGACGATGTGCTCTTAGCAAAGGCCCTCGCGCCAGTCGTCTACTGCCATAGGCTGTTATCGCCAAAATTCGCCGCACTTTAGTGACGGATAGGTTATCGCACGTCTCATACTGATTCCTGCAGTTATTTCATTGTCTGTTAGCACTGACAATTCTACGCAAACACCACGGCTCTTGGTCATTAAGTGAAGACCATCGGCCATTGCACTGACCATAGTGACAGATAATGCATGAAATTTGATATTCTCGCTACGTGACTCTGTGGCTCTCGGAATATTGAATTTCGTAACGATTTCTGAAATGGAATGCCCCATGGGTCTTGCTCCAACTAACACTCCACGTTCAGAGTCAGTTAATTCCATAATCATGTCGGAAACCTTTTCACATGAGTCACCCGAGTACAAACGACAGGTCCTCCAGTGCATCGCGATACTAACGCCATCTGAATGCATCCATATCGTTATGCCCTGGCTTTCGTCACCTCAGTGTGCATGTGATGATGATTTTGGGTTTGTGGGGTGCTCAACTGCGGGGTCATCAGCGCCCGTACAAAGTCCCAGTTTTGCCAAAGTCCAATTTTTTACTCTATGCAAACTAGCCACTGTCACGAATGAGGATGATGATGAAATGATGAGGACAACACAAACACCCAGTCCTCGGGCAGAAAAAATCCCCAACTCGGTAGGGAATCCAATCCAGCATCACGTGATCTAGAGGCATTAACGCTAACCACTGTACCGCGAGGTGCGGTTTCAGTGTGCATGTGAATGACCTTACTCGTAATACTCACAAGCAGAATTGGTACGTTGTGCAGATGATGCTCGTGTTACAACAAATCCCGTCCGAGGGAAAGCCACAGAAGAGACGGATATAGATTTATTTCAAAGAATTATTAAGTGGACTTTCCTTAATTTTGAGAAAACACTCTATATTCATTTCTATACAATAAATAGAGTCGTACCAATAACTGATGTTGCGCTTGAGTAGGGGTCAGTAAATAAGATAGAACGCTCCGAATTTTACGGTGTACATACTGATGAAACTTTGCAACGGCCTTGCCGCAGTTCCCGTCAGATCACCGAAGTTAAACGCTGTCGGGTGTGGCCGGCACTTGTATGAGTGACCATCCGGGCCACGATGCACTTTTGCCATTTTTCGGGGTGCACTCAGCCTCGTGATGCCAATTGAGGAGCTACTCGACCGAATAGTAGCGGCTCCGGTCACAGAAAACCATCATTACGATCGGGAGAGCGGTGTGCTGACCACACGCCCTCCTGTCCGCATCCTCAGCTGAGGATGCCACGGCGGTCGGATGGTCCCGATGAACCACTTGCGGTCTTAAGACGGAGTGCTTTTTTTCTTTTTATTGATGAAACTTTGAATGGAAGAAGCATATTACTGAACTTAACAAACAATTTAGTTTAGTTACTTTCGCCCTTCGTATAACTGCTAGGCTAGGAAACAACCTCCTGACATATTTTGCAAATTTCCAGCCAATAATGCCATATGGAATAATTTTTTGCTGTTACTTGTCAATTAGAAAGTATTGATTGCACAAAAGCTGGCAGTAAGAATAATTGTGGTGTTCACGCATGGACGTCTTATTGGTATTTCTTCAAGGAACTAGGCATTTTAATAGGGCTGTCACCATAAATATATTCGCTAATGAGATTCGTCAAAAAAAAAATCCACCACAATTTTGGACGAACAGTTGACGTTCTTACCTGCAACACTAGAGGTAAAAATGAAATTTATTACTCACTGTTAAAACTGTCATTGGCACAGAAAGGAGAACTCCTTCTACTCCATGGACGAACTTTTAATTAAAACTGGTAGCCTGTAAGAAAATGTTATTTTGAAGTGTAGTTATGAGTACGGCTAAAAAATAATAAGTTCATTAATGTTAACACTGATCATTTATATATATCTTCTAAACCTGATCACTCCATGACATTTCGACAAAAGGCTCTTTCAAATGATCTATGAAATATGAAGATATATTCGTAAAAATAATAGGTATCGCTATCAGCATATCTGTGCAGGTGCAGAGGTAGTGTTCGCTTCGGGGAAGGGAAGGGGGTAACGCTTTGTCACTGACTCTCCCCCGCCGCAAACCACCGTCTCACCAACATTTAACTTGACATAGGTGTCTAAATGTGTACAAAAAACAACAATAAAATACACACAGCCAGGCAAAAATGTGAAGCCCCCGGAAGGGGAACAGGGGACGAAACAAATCTTCATGGGATAAGAAGGTGTGTGATGTTATTTCATCGATTATAAAATAGAGGCAAATGTACAAAGGACTTCGCAGTAAGATCCCGCTTATCATTATGACGCTGCACATCTTCTGGTCGGGACGTGTGCACTAATTTGATTGCGAATGGTGTCGCAAGCCATTGTATCCTCTCCTTAGGCAAGATGGTCCACAACAGTTGTAAGAGACAGTGCGATCGAGTTAACGTCCAAGATGGTCCCATACATCTCCCATCCGGGACAGGTCTAGGGATATTTCAGCTCTAATAGCACCTCAACAGCGCGCATGCTTTTCGCAGAGAGATGGGCTGTGTGTGGTGGTGCACTGTGCTGTTGAAAAATGCCATGACGGTGGATATACGTGACGTACCGTTCCGCGTCAAAATTCTCTTAGTTGCTATCACTCATGACCTTAAATCGTACCCAATGGCCAGCCACACCACTACGTCAGGAATAACACTGCTTTGCCTCTCTAAAATATTGGAAAATTTGGACCTCTTCCCAGATATCCACCATACTCTCTGTAGAAGTTCATCCGTGGTACTTATTACTTTATTTGAAGTGTGCAGTACTGAGATATACAAAATAATTGAAATACAATGGGTTAAGGAGAAGTACAGTACAATGATACAAGATACTGAAAGTAGCAACTTAATACAACAAACTTTTCCGTTAAATGGACCGCAGGTTTTGGTGGCCTTATTACTTGCTGCATAAAGATCTTCTGTGGTCCAAGGATCGGCCAAGTTTCTGCAGACCAGGAAAAGTTGTGTCTCCTGTAGGTCGCCACACTCACATAATTCGCCTTCAGTGGTGTAACCTCACTTCCCGAGGTTCGCCTTGCATCTTGACACTCCTGTCCTCTGTCGGTTTAGAGTCTTCCATGTCGCATACGGCAGATGAAAGCCTGCAGTATGGTCCTCTTTGATGTTCTTTCTATCCTTTTCAGTTAATAAATATTGCCATACATCCGTTCCATGAGCCCCAGGTGCTGACATATTGCTGATTCTATGCATGGGGCTCTAATCCCCTAGCCCGGTTGCTGCTGGTGCCAATGGTACAGAATGACAAAGAGCGTCGCAGGAAGTTCACTTGTCCTCGGATGTCAGGTGAACATGTGAAGGGGTTGCGATGTGCTTGGTGCACAATACGTTGATCCAAACTTGTGGTGGTCACGCGTTGTTGACTGCAAGCTTGACGATGAGTATGCTTGTTCTCACTTTCCCATGCTGTCCAACATCGAGTCACCGTCAGAAAAGTCTGGATATTGCGCGACTCGACCATCCAGCGAAATGGTGACCTATAATGAGGCTATTTTCGAACTCTTTCAGTTGTTGATAATGCTGTCTCAAACGAGTAGATAGCATCTTCGTGCCCTCCATTGATCAATCAACACCTGAAATTGTTCACGCCCCTTATACATCATACCAGACGTAGTAACAACATTAAACACGAACAGCACTAATTTACGTTGCTGCCTGTTCACAGAAAATTGGAACTCTTAACTATTTATATACATGCCGATGGTGTGTAAGTGTACGAAGTTACGTTAAGATCTGACCATGTCTTCTGGGAGCTTCACTCCCTTTTTTTCTTTTTCTTTCAGGCATCATCTTCATTTCCCCTCTATCCAACATCTGGTCGGGTTGGGGTATCCAATGGTACTTCGCCAATTCACTCTGTCTTTCCACCATTCTTCTTCCACAATTTGGTTCCATAGCAGGTTACTCCTCCTTAAACTCATCTTTATCGTATCAATCCATCTTGTTCTCGGTCTTCCTCTTAGCCTCTTGCCCTCAATCTTAAACTTCATCATTCTTCTTTGTATTCCTCCCTCTACCATCCTTTACACAAGCCCAAACCAGTTTAATCTATCCCTTTCAATTTTCTCAGTCAACTTCTCCACTCCAATTTCCTTCCTAACATTTTCACTTTTCACTCTGTCTCTCCTCGTCTTCTTTAGCATACTTCTCAGAAACTTCATTTCACTGGATTGTATCCTACTCTCCCCTCTTCTTGTCATAGTCCAAGTCTCTGAGCCGTAAATTAGTATGGGTGTGAAACCATGTGAAGAACGACAATGGAAATGGAACGGATGTACGGCAGGGGGCCAGGGGTCTAGAAGAAGAGGAGGATATAACGATGTTAGAAGTGGAACTAGCTCTGAGAAAAATGAAAACAGGAACAGCACCTGGGATAGATGAAATTACTGTGGCGATGATAAAGACAGCTGGACCAGTTGGGCTACAATGGCTCTATAGACTAGTAAGATGCATTTGGACCCAAAAATGTGTACCTGAAGAATGGGGAAAGGGAATAAAAGTTCCAGTTTTCAAGAAGTGTGACAGGAAAGTATGTGACAATTATCGAAGGATCACACTCATATCCCAACTAGCAAAAATAATGGAGAGGATACTGGAAAGAAGAGAGAGAAATAGTGCAAGGGCAGTTAGAAGAGGAACAGTATGGCTTTCATCATGCTGGGTCAACAATGTACCTAATCTTTAGTATGAGACAGTTGATGGAAAGATATTAGGAGTATGGGTAAGATCTGGTGATGACATTTCTCAACCTAGTGAAAGCATATGACAGTGTTCCCAGGGAAAAGGTACAGGCAATCTCGAAGAGAAAGGGAGTTTGAAAGCAAACACTTGAAGTCATCCTGGCATTGTAAGAAAAAAAGCTCTATTTGCGAGCAGACACCAGTTGGAAGAACTGAATGGTTTAAGAATGTTACGGGACTAAGGCAAGGAAGTGTGATATCACCTCTACTATTTATGTTGGTGAGGGATGAAATAGTCAAAAAGACGAAAGAAGCCCATAGAGGAAGGGGGATGAAGCTGTTACTCTTTGCTGATGATATTGTGGTGTGGTGAACAAGCAGTAAGAAGGTACAAAAACAAATAGATATCCTAAATGATAAGGTCGAGAAATATAGAATGAAATTTTGTGTGGAGAAAAGCAAGACCACGGTGGTAACCAGAGGGGATAGAGAGGGCAAGGGACAAATTCATATTAAGGGACGGGATATTGAAACAGTGGACAACTTTAAATATCTGGGAAATGTATTAATGGGGAATGCTCGTTTGGAGACATAAATTAGCAAAAGAATACAACAGAGTAGTACATTTTATAAGTGTGTGAGAGGCTAGGTTTGGGGAAGGGAAGTGCCAATGAGGTGCAAGCTGGTGTTTTCGTATTATAATGATTTATTTCCATCATTGATGTGTACACTACTTTTGAACAACTTCCAAGCAAACCATTTGGGAAAAATTCATGATTTGAAAAATATTCACCCGAAAATCTCAGTATATGTCTCATGCAGTTGGTTTAAGAAGTACGTCAGTAACAAACTTTATCTGTTGAACTGGGCGTTGCTTGAACGACTGACGCTATTATTACCTAGTGTATGTACTAGATCAGCTGGTGGCTACAGTTATTTGTTAAAACTGTTGACAACTGGCAGTCGAATCCCTGTCTTACTTGCATGCATGGTGGCTTCTTTTCAGAATATAACCATGGCTGAAATTATTGCACAGCATAACATTTGGGAGCAGCAGGACATTGGGTTCAACAAAGTGAGATAATAATAATAATGACATGTGGTAAACAATGCAGTTGAATTACTCATTACAAGATGAAACAGAAAGAAAATCACTGACAAATCACTGTACCGTTCACGGTACAAAATATGTACTGTATGACTCCTAGGAATCATTAAAGGAAATCAAAATCAGCAATTTAAAATGGGACCTGTCCCTTTCGCATAGCATATGAGCACAACGATCATTAATCATTACTTCGGAGCCTACACCGTTACTGACTCGAAGATCTCACTGTAACCACATCAGCCCTGGCAACAAAATAAGTAAAGAAAAATGTTCCCATCATGTTTTTATTGTTGATAGGCATAGTTACATTCAAAATTACACTGTTTTAAATTGTATTTTTTATATTTTCTAAAATATTTAAGGTACACATGTGTGTACTTCGGGTCTTAACGAGCAGAAGGAAAAAGATTTTATAACTCATAAGAAGAGTTTTGTTCATGGAATTTTAAAGAACAGTTTTTTAAGTACACACAGATACATATTACACTTCTTGGACACGATTCTGCACCTTTCATTGCGACGTTTAGAGGCATTCTTCGCTTCTGTGTATTGTGGAAGATGATCGACCTGGTCATATACCCTTAGGTTTCTTTGCTGGGGAACAATACTTCTTTTCACTAGATCCACAACTGTCAGATATCTCTCCATCATCCGCAGAGGGGCGTGAGGAACTTCTCACTTGTGAGGACTTCAAGAGCTCAGTAGCCAAATACAGTTCAAAATTTATTGTGGACGATCTGTTACATCTGGGTACCCCATCCTTTGGACAAGATCTTCTGTACATAATCCAACAATTAAAATAGCTGAATCAGTAAAATGATTAAACAGTCCAGCTGGTCATTATTTGTTTTGGTTTTTTCCACTTGATGGTCACTTAGAAGTACCTTGTGATTCACTTCCTACACAGAAGGAAATGAGGCTGATACCACTCTCCTCCAGCATGCGAAGTGTTGCTTCGCCGTTAATAGCTCGGAGTAATAACGTAAAATAATTGTTGACGTTGTTACAATCTGTTTCCAAACCGTCATGTTACATACAGCCAAAGTGTTACATAATTGTGAGGTCTTCCTCAATCAAAATAAAAAGCTACTATATACACTATATAGCAAATACAGAAAAGCTTTCAGGATATGTTCTGAAGCTCACGTACGTGTACTTCGAAGTACTACGTCTACTGTAGTCAAAATAAGGTAAAATTCTAGCAAAAATATACCTCAGTCAAATATATGGCTCTTTTCACTTACTAAGAACATCAAATAAAGTAAATCTAAAGCACAGTTTATCGTACTATATGGAAATATCTTCAAAGCACTCTCTGTGGGCAGCCATTCCGCTAAGTCGTATCTTCTAAGCATCGTAAGCTACACGAACGCGTCATACTTGAATTGGTAAAAGCTGTTTATTAATTTTACGAACTGGAAACTTGAAGTACACAAATGAGTACCCACGGACTGAAGAGGTTAACGCACTGTAAGACTTATAACCAAGAGCGAAGTATTGGTAAATGGTTGGAAAGAGCAATGAGGCGTAGCAGTGAGAATTGTGGAGATCTGAACTCGCGACATACTTCTTCACCGGGCTCGGCAACGAGGTCTGGAGGGGAAGACGCAGCATCGGCGTTGCAGCAGCTACGCCAGCGGTGGATTACTGATAATAACTTCGCGACGCGGATGGTGAAATTAATACTCTGCGGAACATGGCATAAAGCCCAGGGGAATGCGTGACTTCCTCGGCTCGCCAACAATTGCCCAAAATGTCTATAAAGAAACACAAATATGGTCGCCCTGTGTTGGCAGCTGTTGGTTTAACGGTTCAAGTCCACTTTCGTATGTCGAACGATTTGTCCCAACCAAGATCTAATCTGGACGAAGAGTGAACACGGAGTGAGAACGAGGGTGGCCGAGCGGTTAAAGGCGCTACAGTCTGGAACCGCACGACCGCTACGGTCGCAGGTTCGAATCCTGCCTCGGGCATGGATGTGTGTGATGTCCTTAGGTTAGTTAGGTTTAAGTAGTTCTAAGTTCTAGGGGACTTATGACCACAGCAGTCGAGTCCCATAGTGCTCAGAGCCATTTGAACCATTTGAGAACGAGGCGAGGAGCGCTGTTAGTTTTACAAACGAGCTTTACGAAAAATGGGAGACTGCCTAAATCTGCATGTAGCCAAATTTCCAGCGACGATGGCGCAATTGCCTACAGTCACCCTCTAGACCGAAGGGGTACCGTTGTACGGGTATTCAGTTGGCACCCGTTGGGTGTGGTGGAGAGGAGCCTCTAACGAGGTAGCTGCGTTAAAACTGGGCAACAGTTGCTTCTAATTAGCAGCCAGCTTGTGAATTTTAATTAAATAATTAACTGCTAATGCTATAAAGCTGCAACTTTGGGCACGGTATCTCCTGTACCTGTGGAAGCTCTCGTTGCTCGGTTCAATGTAATTAAACAAATAAAATTCGAAAATGAAGTTTTAATAAATATAAACTAATTAGTACAAGTGTCGGGTGGAAAGTAAGGTCTAGTCGGGCGTGAAACGGAAACCACAGTTAAAATCTGTTGAAGCTTTGCACATATGTGTTGGGCAATGTCTCTAGTATGTCCATTGGTCAATTCTGAGCAATATTCGAGCACTTAAAGGTAACCAGAAAATTAAGTATCTCGCCACGTATGAGGGTCTGGTGAGAAATTTCGGCTGATGTCTTGCAGCCCACATAACATACCTGTCATGCCTTTCCTTCTTCATAACAATTCTCGGCCGTACTTTACAGGTACACTGAAGACACTCCTTACAGGGTTTACAATGAGACGTGTTTGGTCATCATTCTGGTAACATCCCCCACGCTGTGGCTAAGCCAGGTCTCCGCAATATCCTTTCTTCCAGGAGTGCTAGTTCTGCAAGGTTAGCAGAAGAGCTTCTGTAAAGTTTGGAAGGTAGGAGACGAGGTACTGGCAGAACTGCAGATGTGAGGACGGGTCGTGAGTCGCGCTTGGGTAGCTCAGTCGGTAGAGCATTTGCCCGTGAAAGGCAGAGATCCCGAGTTCGAGTCTCAGTCCTGCACACAGTTTTAATCTGCCAGGAAGTTTCATCCCAACTTCGTGTTTTTTTTCTGAAAGATCCTTCGACTTTCTTATTCATTTAATACTAGTATGTTCTGTAATATCTATTGATACGTAAATATGGGTAAATTCTCAGGAGTGAATTCGTCCAATTGGCATGATGTACAAGAGAGCTTCCACAACTAGTTGTCCGATATTTTGCACTTTCTTGTTTCGGTTCTTGTATTCCAAATTATCTAAAAACTCTGCTACTGAATAGAACCGGTGATCAAGTAGGAATGACCAAAGGGTTTTACTAAAAAGTAGGAATTATGAAATAATTTTTCTCCTATGTGGAAGACTATTACAAATTTGTATCGTACTATGGAAGTTTTATAAGCTGGTGTCCCTACTGACTGAACGTACGATATCAGTTTTGTCTTGTTCATGGATATTGAAGTTTTTAATTATGTGCACTACAGACAGTATAGCATGACTAGCATATGGACAAGAGAAGAAATGTATCTTTTAATAGGCTAATATAAGAATTTTAGACCCGTCCGTTTTCGTAAACAAATTGTGTGATTTGCGATCAAGATACAGCCGACAATTGCCACTGGAGAGTGCTGCAAACGCTTTTCCATTTCGAGAACGCATGTGTGCTGTGTATTTAGCATGCAACCCAAATAGCGGTAGACTGTCGCTAAGGCATGCTGGGGTCATGAGGTACACGTACCGTTTGCACAAGCCACATAATTTCTGAGTATTCAGCAGTGTGGTGACAATCAAGTCAGTGCTTTGCATGTTGAATATCACGGCACAGGTGACGACAGCTTTATGCAGGCAACCAAAGACTATCCCGCATTACACGCAACATGTAATTCCTAGAATTCCTTTCTACTTTAGAGACTCTTAGTTTCTATATTACTTTGCTCTCTAGGCGATAACTGATAAATCTGGAAATTGGTCTGTGTAAAAATAAAATTTTCTGTAACGTGGCTGGTACAGATCGCTTTACGACTCTCCATTTGTTCAGTTACATTTATTTCATTATTAAAGCTCACAGTTGAGCTGTTCGGTGGTGGCTTAAAGGTTCTCAGGCAAGGAAGCGGATTACTGGACATCCCCTGTTTACTGTGATATTGGAGCAGGATAGCTTGCCTCGAGTTGGGTACTGTTGTTCCCACGGCCTGCTCACTGTATACTGTAGCTGTGAATTTGCAACATGGTGTAATTCTACGCCCGGGAAACTTATATTACATGATGGACCTGCAGCTCTATCTCACGTCTGCGCATAACAGGGCAAGCAGCAAAGAAAACCAAGAAGAAATTTTGAAAACGAAATTAAATTTCAGGAAGAACAAATAGGAACAACGAATTTACTTCCTTGTTACTAACCACGAATTTCTTTTTATCTTTTTTGCACCACGCATTTCGGCAAATGTTTTCCATTTTCAATTGCATTTTCAGTGTGCAACGCTACTTATTCGTGATGTTTCCTATTTGCGAGGCACTGCTCTGTTCTGTCGCCTTTGTTGTAATATGTAAACAGACGAGCAAGTGTTGATTAATGGCCGATCATTATACAGAGTTATTTATGGACAACTTGCGCAGAGACTCACACATATTAAGCACAACACACAATTTTATGTGCACAATAGGCAATGATAATAGCAAGCGTACATAAACAGGCAGTTACAAAGACATATTTACATGTGGTCATGTAGTCAAAAGAGATAAAGCCATAGTTCGTTTACAGACTGTTTGTGCTTCCGTACAGATGGCGTTTATTTTAATAAAATGGATCATTATTTGCTTATATATATATTTTTAGCGGCACTTATTTCTATGTGTCAATATTTTTGTTTTTGTTTACTTTTGAAGCATATCGGGAAATTCAGCGATTCAGATTCTAGCTTTTTATTTAACATTTTATCAAATGATTCAAATGCCTCTGAGCGCTATGGAACTTAATTTCTGAGGTCATCAGTCCCCTAGAACTTAGAACTACTTAATGCTAACTAACCTAAGGACACACACACAACCATGCCCGAGGCAGGATTCGAACCTGCGACCGTAGCGGTCTCTCGGTTCCATACTATAGCGCCTGCAACCGCTCGGCCAAACATTTTATCTTCACATTCTTTGTGCAAGTGAATATACTTCCAGTTCTTCTAACATTTCCATTTTATGACCCTTATTTAATCGATGGAGAACATCGACATTGTACTCCAGTTTCCAGAAGTGTGGCCTATATCGTGTACTTATGTGGCTATTTCTGCCGTTGTGTGTTTGTTGTGTATGTGAGGGGTTTCACCTGGTGTTGAAATCTCGGCCTCTTTGTCGTAGTTATATCATGGGGCTTTGATTTTATCCGTGATAAATATGGGGTCCTAGTTGTAAAATGTCGGCTCAACCACTTACGAGTACTTACAGTGTAGAAAGCTCTAGTACTTACGCGCGAGAAACTGATACCTACATCGTCAGAATAAACTTACAATAAATGATCAACGCTTGTAAGGTTATTCTAAAAATAAAAGACTGACCTTCCAAATCAGTGTTGTATGCACTGTAAGGAATTAAGTGAGCCAACATTTTAAGGCAGAGGACTTGAAGCATTCCTGGCTTGTAGTTTTATTTATTCCACAAACGGGAGCGTCGATATTGTAATACTACAAAAGACGACAGAGGGTTTGGAGTATAATGGAATAAAAATTTTCTTGAATAGATATTATTAGATGTAAATCAATAAAAGTAAAACAAGAGTAAGGCAGTGTAGCCAAATGACGCTAGACAATGCTGAAACTCATCTTTGTTTCTCCTTGTCTGTCCGAAGTGGGCTCAAGTAGCCTGTCTGATCCTTTGTCACGCTCAAAATATTTACCATTTTGTGTTTTCTAACATTTAATACTGGTTTTTGTATGTCCATCCTCTTAACTGGAGGTTTGGGGGACACAGCCGATAACTATTATAAGAAAATGAAACGCCTACAGCCGTCCTTATGATGTTATTTATTGTGTAGCTACCAGTTTCGGAGCTTCAGTGCGCCATCTTCAGGCCTTAGTTGATGCATCGTATGTATGGATCATGATAACCCCTGCAGCATCAACTAAGGCCTCAAGATAGTGCACTAAAGCTCCGAAACCAGTGGCTACACTAATAAATAAGCTCATAAGGAAGGAAGTAGCCGTTTCTTTTTCTTACACTTTATTACTAGATCTAGTATCTAATGCAACTGAAGGCAGTCTTTACCAGTTTATGAAATATGTCGTTTTCCATGATGATCGTTTAGTAATTAGGAGATATGACGCAAGTATTTCGAGGCACAGAGTGACTTCTTCATTCAGGGGGTCCTGGCAGACGAACTTCGCAGTATTTTCCCCTCCAGTCATATCCGCCCACTTAGGGCTTTCGACGAGTGGAAGATGCCATAGTACGCTAAGCTCGCCATGTTTTACTGTTTGCTTCCACGATCTGCCCTGCCATATTGGGTTATCAGGTCTCCACTTTACTTCCTAAAAATAGTACTCTTTACTTTTTAACACCTACTAAATATTATAAGAGGCATCATGTTCTAATAAATGCTCTTGGAAACTAAACATCTGAAAAGTTGCTTAGAAATAATAAATGTTGCCATTAAGTGAATTTTTCCGTTGTTGTTTAGCAGAACATGATAACAACATTAAACAGGAAACACAGTGTTACTATTCTAGAAAATACTTTATTTAGTCACTAACTGTCTTTCTGCTTCTTAGGCCTTCGCCAGGTGACAACGTTACATACGAAGATAAAGTGACGTGCGATTAATACCGATATCACATACAAAGGAGATAAAAAGATATAAAAAGTGACCACATGTAGACTGTTCATAATGTAAAGTATTACATCTTTACATCACACAAAAATATTTATGTGTAACAACAAGTGGATAATAATTTTTTATGTAAGTATCTTTACCTTTTACAACAAATGAAAAACAAATCCGAATTTATAAATGTAATTAAGTATTCGTACAATTATAACTTGGCCGGCCTGAGTGGCCGAGCGGTTTTAGGCGCTTCAGTCCAGAACCGCGCGACCGCTGCGGTCGCAGGTTCGAATCCTGCCTGGGGCATGGATGTGTGTGATGTCCTTAGGTTAGTTAGGTTTAAGTAGTTCTAAGTTCTAGGGGACTGATGACCTCAGGAATTAAGTCCCATAGTGCTCAGAGCCAATTCAAACTTAATTTAACACAGCAGAAAAAGGAAACTGAATCTGTGGAAAAGGAAAGTGAACTGGCATTCTCTGTCATATATCTGTTGATTCTAATAAAACCGCTGCATATATATCTCAGAATGCGAGCTTAGTTTTAAATGACCACACTCAGTTTCAGTAATAAGCAATAACCATGTGGCACAGAATGCCGGTTTAGTTTAAATGATAACACTCACTTCCCTTTCTCCCCTTTGTTAAATTTTGACTCAGTTATACAAATAATAGATTGCAAATGTAAATTCAGCTTTAGTTTTGATTTGTTGTCAAATGTAATGATATGAACATAAAAAATAATTTATCTCTTTTAGGTAAATGTAACTGTTTCTGTCTTAAGTCTTTATTTTTCGTGTCTTTTGTAGCTTATTTATAAATAATATCTGCGTGTCATGCCCGCACCATTCAGTTGCCATTTAACGATGAGTTAAGTGCTGAAAGCCAGATTGTGACCACATAAGTAATATTTTGCACAATGTTAGTGAAGCGTTTCCTATTTAATGTTGGTAACAGGTTAGATAGTTATTGCATATAGCAGTTTGGACAAGGGATGTTGGGGATTTAATGTCGTCTCTCTTTTCTTAAATAAGCCTAGTTTAAGAGCCTTTTCACAAGCAGCCACCTTTTTTTCAGGCATTGTTGAGAATATCTCGGTCAGTCCTCATGAACATTTCATGGAGAGAGAGGCAGTTTTTCTCACGAACTGCAGCACGAGTTAAGCTCCTTCTGTGAGTGGTTCCATACAGTGCTGCGACCACTCGGCTGTTGCTCTTAACGTGCTACGCTTGACGTCTTACTGCAAAACAGGGGTTGCCTTCTCGAGTATCCACAGTTTCCAGGAAGGCGCCCTCTGAATACGTGGCGGTTTTGCTGCTAGCCCGCCTGTCTGTCTCCAGCCTCTACGCAACACACGGCAGCTTCGCGGAAAAGGACAATCGTCCTCCGCGCGCTCTTCCGTTTCTTGGCAACCGGTTCTGCGAAAGCAAAACAGCCGCCCGGCCAGCGTAGGCAGGCAGGCAGGCAGGCAGGCGAAACCGACCAGCGGGCGGCCTCGCAAAGAGCAGCGGATATGCGGCGAGCTGCGGCAGGCAGCGGCCGTGACAGGGCGGTGGACCGAGGAGGCCTGAAGAGCGGCCGGCGCTGCTCGTACGGACGGTTCGGGAAGAACTCGAGCAAAACTGTGCGTGTGCGTGTTTTTATGTGTGTGTTTTGATCAAAATAGCTTCAAAATTCTCACAGACATTCTCTAATTAATTTATGTGCACGCAGGACACTAAGATGAGACGTGCCGTGTTCGAGGTCTGATCAACAAAGAATGAGACTGATTAATTTTTTCACAGACGTTCAGTTCTCTGTATTAATATTTACATGATATTTTTCAATGTACTCCCATCTTACTTAAATCCACTTTTTATAACGTCTCTGCCAATCCTCGAAAGCATAGTGCAGGCCATTTTTCGTCAGATCCTTGAGAATCGCCTCACTTTTGCTGAGCAGTACTTCAGAGTGCTGAAATCGAGGGCGGCGAAGCTTTGTCTTTAGTGGTGAAAAAGAAAATATAAGGTGCAAGAACAGTGCTATAAGGCGGATGCAGTACACAGGTACATCTACACCTACATTTACACTCCTCAAGCCACCCAACGGTGTGTGGCGGAGGGCACTTTACGTGCCACTGTCATTACCTCCCTTTCTTGTTCCAGTCGCGTATGGTTCGCGGGAGAACGACTGCCGGAAAGCCTCCGTGCGCGCTCGAATCTCTCTGATTTTACATTCGTGATCTCCTCGGGAGGTATAAGTAGGGGGAACCAATATATTCGATAACTCATCCAGAAACGTACCCTCTCGAAAGCCGGACAGCAAGCTACACCGCGATGCAGAGCGCCTCTCTTGCAGAGTCTGCCACTTAGGTTTGTTAAACATCTCCGTAACGCTATCACGGTTACCAAATAACCCTGTGACGAAACGCGCCGCTCTTCTTTGGATTTTCTCTATCTCTTCTGTCAACCCGACCTGGTACGGATCCCACACTGACGAACAATACTCAAGTATAGGTCGAACGAGTGTTTTGTAAGCCACTTCCTTTGTTGATGGACTACATTTTCTAAGGACTCTCCCAATGAATCTCAACCTGGCACCCGCCTTACCAACAATTAATTTTATGTGATCATTTCACTTCAAATCGTTCCGTACGCATACTCCCAGATATTTTACAGAAGTAACTGCTTTCTATGTATTCGCAATACATTACATTTGTCTATGTTAAGGATCAGTTGCCACTCCCAGCACCAAGTGCCTATCGTGCATTTCGCTGCAATTTTCTAATGCTACAACTTCTCTGTATAATACAGCATCATCCACGAAAAGCCGCATGGAACTTCCAACACTATCTACTAGGTCATTCATATATTTTGTGAAAAGCAATGGTCTCATAACACTCCCCTGTGCCACACCAGAGGTTACTTTAATGTCTGTAGACGTCTCTCCACTGAGAACAACATGCTGTGTTCTGTTTGCTAAAAACTCTTCAATCCGGCCACACAGCTGGTCTGATATTCTGTAGGCTCTTACTTTGTTTATCAGGCGACAGTGTGGAACTGTATCGAACGCCTTCCGGAAGTCAAGGAAAATGGCATCTGCCTGGGAGCCTGTATCTAATATTCCCTGGGTCTCATGAACAAATAAAGCGAGTTAGGTCTCACACGATCGCTGTTTCCGGAATCCATGTTGATTCCTACAGAGTAGATTCTGGGTTTCCAGAAATGTCGAATCGAGCCAGAAACTGCATGACCTCATTTGCGACGTGAGGTCGCGCACTGTCATAACGTAGTCATCACTTAATCTGAGAAAGTAATGGTCATTTCCTTTAATGTGCTTCCTCAGCTTAGCCAATAGTGACGTGCAGTATGTTGCATTAACAGAAGTGTGAGGGGGAACTGCATGGCAGTCAAGAAATGTGACCGCCATAACTTTCCCTATGGTTGGAACGAGTTTCTCCTTTCTTGGTGTTGGAGAACGTGGCGATTTCCACACTGCGCTGCCTCGTATTCCTCCAGTGATGCAGCCATGACTCATCACCGGTGATAATCAATTCCAGAAACACTTCCCCTCCACCAGAAAAAAGACGCAGCATCTCATGGCTTGTCTCCATTCGTACAGCCTTTTGCTTGGGTATCAACAAACGTAGCACCCAACGAATAGAATCTCAGGTTACATGGGGATGATCATGTGCAGTCATAACGACACTGCCATATGAAAGTTTCATCACTTCGCGGAGGTTACGTAATGTTATCCGCCCATACTCATGGACAATCACAGTCGCTGTCTTGATGTTGACTTCAGTCACACCAGAAGCCAAAGCACCAAACCCACCCTGCTGAACACAGACAGGTCGGTCTCCTCTGAAATCCTTGCATCATCTAAACACTATTGCAGCGCTGCATCTTCACCGTAAACTTGCTGCGACTTTTCATAAGTTTCACTGGCCGTATGCTTTAAACAGCAGTTTTATAACGCCGTACTGCTCCTCTCGCGTCACCTCCATTACTTGGTATTCGAAATGCAAAGAATGCGTGTGAATTCCTAAGGGACCAAACTGAATATGGTGACCGAAAGTAAACAAGTAACTAAAGAAACAACAACTATTAACACTCTACAGGTTACTGAATAGTGTGAGGAATCAGAGAATTAAAAAAAATAGATACCCTAATAAAAGTCATAGGAGCGAAAGTTTAATAAGAAGCCCACGGTTGTTCTCTTTCCCATGAACTGTGTATGGTATCCGTAGCAGTTCAGTCACATGCTACCTTATCATAAAATTTCGTATCTGAGCTGGCACATACATCGTGGCAAGCTTCATGATATCTTTGTAGTTTTCAGCTATAAATGGCAAAGGTACTTTAAAAAATTTTTTCTCTGGAAAAATCAATGTAGTTGAGGCTTTCTAAATGAAGAAATCATAAAAGATAACAAGTGATAATGCCGCGCTACAGCGAACTAGTGAAATGTGCAGTGGTGTACTCGAATAATCTGTACTTTGAAACAGTAGACCTCTCAATATCAGCACTCTTAGTTTCAGACTGAAACAGCTTTTTTGAGTAGAACAAGAAATCTAAAAATACGAGTAGATCTTGCGTAACAATAAGCACAGCGAACTTCTTGGATGTATTTTAGATGCCAGAATTTGACTAATGTTTAGTGCAATGAGGAAGCAAGCCCTGGGAATGTCTGTTTCTTGCCCCCTAACACCCGACGTCAGCAAGTACATTCCCTACGTTATTCTGAATTCTTCCAATAGACAGGTCTCATTCCCGCCACACACGATACAGTAATTTCAGACCATGCAATGGTAGTAAAATCTCGTTTAGATCAAAAGCGAACATATCGCACTACTACAGCAATGCGTTCAGGTACTTTTCCAAGTAATTTGAAAACAGTTTCTAAGGAGAGTAACTATTAATTACTTGAAATAAAAAGGTAATATCTTTGAGAATAAAAGTAATCCAAAAGTACAACCACCAAAATTTCTATTAGCAAAAATTCTGGCTTTCCTCTCTCAGTAATAATTACGAAATAAATTTTCACTAGCTTGCCTTGACAGAAGCAGCGCAGTTTAGAAGAGGGTTCAAAATAGCTTCCACAGTATCTTCAATTCACAGTATTTAGCTAGACCAGACATGCCATATTGTCTACCTTTTGGAACCATTCTTGAAGTAAGATGGTGCAAATCTTGCAGCAAGATAATTTTCCCTGGAAAAATCTTGCTTGCATATTGAAGGTAATTGGCGAAAGGGGAAAATATAAAAACGGAGCAAATGAGGCAGACAGAAGGGAATACAAACGTGTAAAAAATTAGATTGGCAAGAGATGCACTGTGGCTAAGCAGTAATTCCTATAAGACAAATTTAAGGATGTAGAAGCATATATGACTAGGGGAAAGATAGATGCCACCTAATGGAAATTTAAAAAGACATTTGGAAAAAAGAAAAGCAACTCTATAAATATCAAGAGCTCAAGTTGAAAACCATTTCTAAGAAAACAGTGGAAAGCTAACCGGTGGAAAGAGTATATGAAATGGCTATTTAAGGAAAATGTGCTTGATGGCAATATTATAGAAGGAGAAGAAGAAGTAGATGAATATGAGATAGGAGATATGATACTATTAGAAGAATTTGACAGAGCACTGAAAGGCCTAAGTCGAAAGAAGGCCTCCGGAGCAGACGACGTTTCCTTGGTACTGCTGACATCCTTGGAAAAATCAGCCGTAACAAAATTAATGCACCTGGTATGCATAATGTATGAGACAAGTGAAAAACTCTCAGACTTCAAGAACAGTGTAATTACTGTAATGCTAAAGAAAGCATCTGGTGACAAGTGTTGATACTACTGAACTATCTGTTGAATAAGTCATGGTTGCAAAATACTAATATGAGTTGTTTACAGATCTATGGAAAAATTTGTAGAAGCCAACGTCGAGGGCAGTACCGACCCTACGACTTATCGCACGTAGGAGATAAGTTAAGGAAAGACTAATCTGCGTTTAAATCTTTAGTGAATTTGGAGAAACTTTTTGACAATGTCAGACGGAATTCACTCTTTAATTCCGGAGCTAGCATACGTTAAATATGAAGAGAGTGGAAAATTTACGCAGATTATACAGAAACCAAACAGCAATTGTAAGCGTCGAGGGGCTTGAAAGGCAAGTGATGGTTGAGAAGGGAGTGTTATTCAAACTGCACATTGAGCAAACAGTAAACGAAACCAAGGAAAAATTTGGAGAAGTAATTAAAGTTCACGGGTAAGGATTAAAATTTTTGAAGTTGCTTATGACACTGTAATTCCGTCAGAGACAGCAAAGGACTTGTAACTGCAGTTCAACGGAATGGCCAGTGTTTTTTTTAAGGAGGATACAAGATGAATATCAACTACAGCATAACAAGGGTAACGTAATTAGTCGAATTAAATTAGGCGATGATAAGGTAATTACATTAGAAAACGAGAGGTTAAAGGTAGTAGATGAGTTTTGCTATCTGGGCGATGATCATGGTCGAAGTAGAGTGGGTACAAAATTTAGGCCAGAAGCAAGAAAAGCGTTTCTGAATAAGATAAATTTGTTGACGATGTATATAGATTTAAAGTGTTGGGAATTTTTTTCTGAAGCTATTTTCCTGGACTGTAGTCTTGCATGGAAGGGAAATGTGAACGATAAACCGTTTAGACAAGGAGATAATAGAAGCTTTTGGAATGTAGTGCTACAGAGGAATGCTGAAGATTTGATGGGTAGACCACGTAACCAAGGCGGTGTTACTGAACTGAATTAGGAGAAAAGAAATTTGTGGCGTAACTTGACTAAAAGAAGGGAGTGCTTGATGGGGCACATTATGAGACATCAAGAGATCACTAATTTGGTACTGGAAGGAAGTGTGTGGAGGGACTAACATTGTAGGTGAATATCAAGAAACAAATACAGTAAGCAGTTTCAGAAGGATGTAGTTAGTCGGAGATGAAACGGTTTCCACAGGATAGAGCTGTGTAGAGAGATATATATAACTAATCTTCGGACTGAAGACCACGTCAACAACATCTTATATCCAAATCTACAATTCACATGAAATGACTTAGTAATGAAAAATACTCATTATCACCTTAATTAAAATCATAAAGAGCTCATTATTATATGACGTCACTCAAGTACTGCTAGCTGACTACTTCTCCAACTCCACTCTGTCTGCCAAACTGTTCTTCCGAAAGAAAAGGGGTTCCGAAAGGAAAACGACAAGGCCGTCCTCTAACGCTATACCAGCGCTGTCTTCTGGGTCATTCTACGACACATTTTCCCCGTAGAAAAGGCAAACAGGAAAGAAAACAACCAGGGACCTAGGGGAAAATGTTGGTTAGTTAACAGACTTAATGCCATCCCGCAGCCAACGAGATTACGAGCCCTGTGGTGTGCGTCACAGCTTGTGACACTACAGATTTTACGAGTGTCAGCGACCGTCTCTGGAAGGAAGCGAGTCATTTCCCGTCATTTTAATATTTCATAGCTGCAAGTTGAAGTACAGTCAAGCTCCCAATAACATACAACAATATTAAGGACTTTAGTGGAGCGGTTTTAATTTTCATTCTGTCTCCCTAGGCCCGAACAAAGCCAAGCATTCGAGATGTCTGTTGGGCACGTTAACTACTGTGACGTCACAAGTTTGTTGTGAGGCCCGTACTTCTTTACTATATAACCCTATTGCTTCTTTGGGAAAAGTCTAGAATTCACCAATATGACTGCTTTAAGTACATGACAATGAAATACAGTGTTCATTTGCTAATCACGACATACTTTTGCGTTGATTTCAGGACGTACTTTTGCGATCATTTTCTATATCTCTCCCCCTAATCGCATCAAATTATTCACTAACGAGCTGAGTATCCAGCTTTGCCCAGGAATGTATTTATTCCAGTCTTCTAGTATTCCATTTCCTCCTTCCTCCTCCCTCTGTAAACTCTTCTTTCAGCCTCCTTCTCTCTACATCTCCTCTGGATATGTCTCTGTCCACCTTCTCCACTGGCCCCACTCCTGCACCCCACTCTGTTCCTCCCCTCTTACCCCCCCTCTCTCTGTCCCTGTATTACTTCGCCCTCATTCCATATGCTCTGTCCCTCTCTGTCCATCTCCTCCTCCACCTCTCTCTTTCCAGCCCCTCGTCGCCCTCACCCTGTTCATCCCCTACCCTTTCTCTCTCCATCTCCTCTTCCCCCTGTCTCTGTCCACATCTCCTGTTTCATTTCTCTTTCCGTCTCCTCCTCTCCCTTTTCTCTGCCCATTTCCGCTACCTCTCTCTCTGTCTGTCTCCTCCTCTCCCTATCTGTGTCCATCTTCTCCGTCTCCCTCGCTATCTCTTCATATCCTCCTCTCCCCTTCCCTCTCCACGTTATCACGCTCACCGCAATAGGGGCTGGTGGTTTTATCTCCACAGTATATCTTTCCAAATCGTAACTAAATATGTACCAAATCTGGTTAAAATCGATCCAGGGGCTTAGGATGAGCTTCTTACACACAGCTTTGTCCGATTATGGGCATGCCAAATGTTTCACACGTATTACCTATTTGTACATATATTTCACCTGTATCTCTTAGCGAATCACACCTGCCGTTCCATTTTTCGAATAGCAATATTTATGACAACGTATCTCCTGAAATACGTTCTGTAAAATGATATAATTTTGCAGATACGTTCACGTGTATATATGGCCGGTCGGATTGGCCGAGCGGTTCTAGGCGCTACAGTATATATGGATATACAGTATATATGGATACCGTCCGCGAAATATGTTGTGAATAGAGTTAGTTGGTAATGAAATAATAAATTAAAACGTCGTGCATGATGTGGCAGTTTTTCATGCATCTCAGTGTTTATGACGTCATTTCTCATCAACTATGTGTTGTAATATGTTTTTCTTAGTACATTCAGCGGAATATGTGAATACGGTCTTATATATATGTTGCGCAAGAGTTAGTAGTAAAGATGTAATACGATAAAACGTCATACGTGATTTCGCAGTTTTGACGCAACTCAGTAGTTCACGTAATATCTCCTGAAGTATGTGTCGCAAGATGACAAATTTTTGTATGAATATTGTCAGCAAAAACAAGGCGAATAGCGTTAGAGGCAACGAAATAATAAATTTAAACGCCTCGATGCTGCGGCAGTTTTTGGAAAATGTTTGTGTTTATCACGTCATACCCCCAGTGCCGTACACTAACGTAATTTTGCTGGTACATTCAGCATTCGTTATCAGAAATTGGATTTGTTCGGGCCTAGGGAAACAGTATGAAAATTAGAACCGCTCCACTAAAGTCCTTAATATTGTTGTATGTTATTGGGAGCTTGACTGTACCTCAACTTGCAGCTATGAAATATTAAAATGACGGGAAATAACTCGCTTCCTTCCGGAGACGGTCGCTGACACTCGTAAGATCTGTAGTGTCACCTGCTGTGACGCACACCACAGGGCTCGTAATCTCGTTGGCTGCGGGATGGCATTAAGTCTGTTAATTTGGAAAGATATACTGTGGAGATAAAACCACCAGCCCCTATTGCGGTGAGCGTGATAACGTGGAGATGGAAGGGGAGAGGAGGATATGAAGAGATAGCGAGGGAGACGGGGAAGATGGACACAGATAGGGAGAGGAGGAGACAGACAGAGAGAGAGGTAGGGGAAATGAGCAGAGAAAAGGGAGAGGAGGAGACGGAAAGAGAAATGAAATAGGAGTGCTGCGTGCAAAATTTGCACGAATGTAGTTAATAGTAAGGAAGTAGTAAATTAAACGTCACGCTTCATACGGCAGTTTTACTGCACGAACAGCAAAAACCTAGTAAGCGATAAACATTTTATTATCGTTATTTTGCTGAGCAATAAAAAGTTTTGTAAAGCTTTAAAATTACGTGTAAAGTTTGGTGCAAGTTACTAAGTGCTCTTAGTCTCAAATACAGAATGACTGAAGTATGAATGTTCGCGCATCATGGGCTACACTGCTTTCCCAGCCCATTCCTTTGGGAAGTAGGTGGTTCTTACCACAGCGATTCTTTCCAGGTAGGAAGTGATATTTGTACCAAGTCTGTCTGAAATCGGTCCTGTGGTTTAGAAGGAGATGTGGAAACAAATTTCATCAGGCATTAGCACACTATGGGAATGTAACGCTGTTCCATTACATAACCACCTTATTACACAAGCGCGATGTGCCCTTTCTTCCGCTGACAGCACTGCTAATCTCGTTAAGGGGCCGGTAGTATGACATGAGCTGCGTGGTCACGTTAAGGATATTGTACAGGATATAATGCCGTTAACAGGGGAGAGACAATACAGTATCGCAAGTGGTTCGTGCAAAATTTTCCGTATAACTGAAAGAATGATTTCTGATAACGAACTGTCGTATTTGTAGAATTGTAACTTTAGCAGTGTGGGTGTAAAGACTAGTAATCAAAGTGACATATTTAATAAGAAACTCCGACAGGTTTTCGAAACTTGAAATAGCATTATTCACCGGTATTTTTTTAGACGGTTATAGTAAACACCAGCAAAAATTGCTTAAACCGTGGTTTTGTGGGTTAAGGCTCACTGTTATTGATATAAACGAATACGACTAGCTGTTTTGAGCATTACTACTCATTAAAAATCCGGATGCCGAAAACTAATTAAGTTTTCATAGCAGTTTGCTAGTGAGGAGCGTACACGTAGAGGAGTGGAACAGCTCGATATAAAGATAAAATGTCAGATATTAGGTGTAGTAACTGTTGCCATAAACAGCATTTAAAATAACTAAGATGGGAAAAATAATAATATAAGGCCCAGAACGAAGTGCTCAAATCAGGAATGGTATACCCAGGGATCTCGTCTTTCACCCCTAGTGTCCACTCTAGACAACGAAGAACCAATGACGAAATAAGAGTTCAGGTGTGCGGCTAAGATTCAGGGTGAAAGAATATCGATGATAAGATTTGCTGATAATAATGCTATCGTCAGTAGAAGTGCAGTAGAACTGAAGGATCTGTTGAATGTAATGAACATTGTATTGAGCATGCCTTACAGATTGACTGTAAAGAAGAATAAATAAAAAAGCGTTGAAGTGTAATAGAAACGAGACTGGCGATAAACTTAACATCAGTATTGGTAACCAAGACGTAAAAGTAGTGAAAGATTTCTGCTACCTTGGAATGACAATAACTCATTACAGACGAAACAAGGAGGACATAAAGGCATACGTCCATGGCAAAATTGAGAATTCCTAGCCAAGAGAAGGCAGCAGTATGAAATATAAGCCTTAATTATAGGAAGAAATTTCTGAGAATGTACTTTTTGAGCAGAGTGCTGTACGAAAGTAAATCATGAACTTCGAGAAAAGTGGAAATAAAGGAACTCGGAGCTATAGATGGGCGTAGGAAAGTAGAAGAACTGAGAAGAAATGCGGAGCTTATTCGTAGAAGCGAAGAAAATATGGAAAACATTGACAATAACAAGGGAGGGGATGATATGACACGTGATAAGACATCAGAAATAAATTCGGGGAGAGAAAACAGAGAGAGAAAGAGAAAACGACGCACCACGAAGGAATTTGTGTTTACATAAAGCAACAAATGATTATAATTTCAGTAAAACTGGATGATTTTTTTAAAAGGAAGAGCTTCACAAATTGAGCAAGTCGGTAACGCATTGTTCCACCTCTGGCCCTTATGCAAGCAGTTATTCGGCCTGTCAGTGACTGACAGTGCTTTTGGATGTTCTGTTGAGGGATATCGTGCCAAATTCTGTCCTAATGGCGAGTTAGATCGTCAAAATCTCAAACTGGTTTGATGGCCATGCCCATAGTGCTCCAGATGTTCTCATTTCGGAAGAGATCTGGCAACCTTGCTAGCCAAGGTGGGGCTTAGCAAGCATGAAGACAAGCAGTATGACCTCTCGCCACCTGTGGGCGTGCATAATCGTGACTGCGAGGAATGACTGTCTGAGGTGCCATTTAATTTCATAGCACGACCCCCTTTGGTTGTTATCTGAGGCACCCTTTCAGTACAGTGGTACGTCGACGATTTCCTGCGGCCCGTTTTGTTGCCCTTCATGGCAAGGCATCCTGGGCGTATATTTCTGTAGTATAATGCCCGCCTTGCACACGGTGAGAGCATCTTCTTGCTTGCCAAACCTACCTTGATCGGCGAGGTTGCTGGATCTCTCCATAGTTGACAACGTTTCAAACATTATGGACAGGGCTCTCCAATCAGCTCCGGATTACGGCGATTTAACGCGCCAGTTTAGCATAATTTGGCACGATATTCTTCAAGAGGACATCTAACAGCTCTATCCATCAATAACAGCGGGAATAAATGCTTGCATAAGCGTCGGAGGTGGACCAACGCGCCGACCTACGTGGCCGAGAGGTTCTAGGCGCTACAGTCTGGAACCGCGCGACTTCTACGGTCTCAGGTTCGAATCCTGCCTCGGACATGGACGTGTGTGATGTCCTTAGGTTAGTTAGGTTTAAGTAGTTCTAAGGTCTAGGGGACTGACGACCTCAGCACTTGTCCCATAGTGGTCAGAGCCATTTGAACCATTTTGGACCTACGCGTTATTGACTTGCTCCATTTGTTAAGCTCCTTCTCCTGAACAAATCATGCACTTTTTCTGAAATTGTAATAACATGTTTGTCTGTACATGTACATCACATCTACCTATTTTCATCCCATCCGGATAATCCCTACGTAGTACTTCGGAATTTTTTTTTTTTCACTCACATTAGAGTGTAAGTTCGTTAGTACTTGAGGAGTCTTACATGCTAAAAACTACTTAGGACGCTGGAATGAAAAGGTTATCACAAGACAGTAATTCGGGACAGGCTGCATCATACCAATCAGAGTACTCGTGGGGAAAAATCACGGGCTTATCTTTGTTTTAGAAGCTGAATTGTGTTCAGATACGAAGTGGCATTTCAACGCGAGTCTGTATCTTTAGTATGTACTCCAGCACGCCGCCGATTAGCTCCTCGAGTGTGTTCCTGAAGCTAATGCGTAAAGGAAGCTGAACGTGGAGCATCCCAGTCACTGAGATTACATTACACCACTCAGAAACTGTTGCACTACTTAGCTCCCCCCTCCATGTATTTTTTTTTAATTTTTTATTTCGAGTTGAGCCTCTATGGACTGCGTGGTAACAACCAATTTCATTTTAGTTCTGTGTCTTGTTCTTGTTCCAGCTTTGTCTTCCTGCCAGTATCTTCTGAGCCCACCAAGAAGTGACTGTTTATGCTCTTCAGACAAAGGTCCTTTCCTTCTTTTGGACGTTTATGCCATTTTAAAACCTTGGTAGTTGTTCACCAATCTTCTAAATTTGTTCCTGTCAGGAATTTCTCTCTGAGATACCAATCTGCCTAAGACCTTTTTCACATTCTCCGAACCATCTCGGTCTTTTTGGATTGGATGAAACACCATATTCTTTTTGTTAGGCGGTCACCGTCCATACTCATGAGATGACCGTAAAATAACAATCGTCCTTCTTAATAGATGCTGTGATTGGTTCTGTCTTGCTATACAAGTCCTCATTTGCTCTCATTCGCCATTGTCCATCAACCCAACTATTAGCTAGAAATTTCCTTAATGTCCTACTCTCTCGCTTATCCAGCCGCTCCGCTTGATCTATCTAGTTTCTAGTGTCTAGTTTCGCACGAATATAAGCCCAAAGGTTTTACAACTGCAATATAATGTCGGAACTTGTCCCCTATACTCACAGATTTTTTGTATAGGTATTCTTTTTCAGTTGGTATGTCTGGTCTGACTTCCTCATCCTGACATTAATTTATTCTTCTTCTAATCCATTCACCTGGATGACTTCACCGAGATACTTGAAATTCTTAACTCGTCCGATGATATCAACTGAATGGCAGTCAGCTTTATTCCATCCTCTACACCAAAGAGGCGACAAAAAGAATGTCAGTAACTATAGGGGCATCTCATAAGTATCTGTTCCATATAAGATTCTCTCCAAAGTAAAACAGAACAGAATAGAAGGTCTTCTTGACCAACTGACTGGGGAATACCAAGCTGGTTTCCGAAAGGGCCGTTCTTGCCCAGGACAGATCTTTAACCTGAAGAACATCATCAGGTACAAAAGAACTGGAGGAAGTAACTACGTGGTCGCGTTTGTTGATTTTCAGAACGCACACGACTCCATCGACCCAGAGGCATTAATGAATATCTTGCAGGAGTTTTGGGTGGATGATACATCAAGAAGGCTGATCAAACAAACTCTCACTAACACAGTGTCAAAAACAAAATTTATGGGTGAGACTTCAGAACCCTTTACAATCAGAACGGGTGTAAGACACTCCTTTTCAACTGCATCTTGGAAAAGGTGATTCGAGAGTAGAGAAAGTTGTTAGCCAAGAAGAAACAAATGAAGAGCGGTTCAGACTTGGTCCTAAGAACAAAGAGGTGTATACTGACTGCTTGGCCTTTGCGGATGACCTGGCCATTTTTGCTAACAACATAGTGTCAGCAGTCAACAAGATCAACAGCTTGTCAGAAATTGCTGAAACAGTTGGACTTCAGATCTCCATTCAAAAGACAAAACATATGACGAACATCTGTGATGGACCTGAATGGATGCTCACCAATCTGGAAAAAATCGGACCAGAGGACTCAGTACATTCCATGTAAACACAGCCCACACCATTATAGAGCCACTATCAGCTTGCACGGTGCCTTATTGACAACTTGGGTCCATGACTTTGTGAAGTCTGCGCGACACGAACCCTACCATCAGCTCTTACCAACTGAAATCGTGTCTCATCTGATTAGGTCAAGGTTTTCCAGTCATCTGGGCTCCAACGGATATGTCACTAGCCCAGCAGAGGCGCTGCGGGCAGCTTAGCAAAATGTACTCACGTCGGTAGTCTGCTGCCATAGCCCATTAATTCCACCGCACTGACCTGACGGATACGTTCGTTGTACGTCCCATATTGATTTCTGCTGTTGTTGCAAACAGTATTGCTTGTCTGTTGGCACTGACAATTCTACTCAAACGCCAGTACTCTTGGTCTTTAAGTGAAGGCCGTCGGCCACTGCGTTGTCCATAGTGAGAGGTAATACCTGAAATTTGGTGTTCTCGGCACACTCTTGACATTGTGGAGCTCGGAATACTGAATTCCCTAACCATTTCCGAAATGGTCAAATAGAGTGTCCCATACGTCTATTTACAACTACTATTCCGCGTTCTGAGTCTGTTAATTTCCTTAGTGTGCCCATAATCACTTTGGAAACCTTTTCACATGAATCACCTGGGTGCAATAACATATCCGATAATGCACTGCTGTTTTATACCTCGTGTACGCGATGCTACGCTCATCTATGTATGAGCATATGGCTATCTCGTAACTTTTATCACAGTAACGCAGCAGATTGTCAGGAAGCACTGTAATGATATCAGGGGAGAGAATATAGACATACGAATACAGGGAAGTTTTATGCTTTATATAGGTGTCGCAAGCTGATCCAGTAATACGAAAAGGTCACGATAGAAAGAGTCACACACTCACTCACTCACTCACTCACTCACACACACACACACACACACACACACACACACACACACACACACACACACACACATTGTTCCTTGAAACAGTTATAGCATAAAAAAGTCTCAAATAAGATGGTCAGGGAATTCCCCGAACTTTGTTTATATGCACTCCGCCACTTTGTTTCTCAGAACAATTAGGAACTCTGATGAGATACCAGTTCATTTAATGAAAAATAGCCCACATAATATTTGCAATCAGACTGAAGGCAAGCGGGAACGACGGTACTAATCGCGGAAAAGTTACTAAGGAAATCGACCGTGGGGTTGTTGAAGAAACGTTCTCGGCATTTTCCCCTATGATTAAGGGAAACCATACAAAACCTATACTCCGACAGCCCGACTGCTTCCAAATATGAATTATAAGTCTTAACAATATCAGAAACAGTCAGCCGTTTGATATTCTTTCAGTCAGTACTACAAGGACATCTCTGTTTCTGTAAATTAAGGCCATTAACGGGAGTAAAAAGTTAAATTGCGTGGAAAGACGCTATGCCTACAATACAATCACGTAAAGCAGCGAGCTGCTCTTTTTCTAAAATTTAATGTAGTAGTCATTGTTATTACGGAAGCACGGTGGTAGCTAAATGAAACAGTATAATTTCAAGAGAGGAAAAATTGTGTTTCGGGTATTATTAATTTCTGGACGAAATGATTCGTCTGACGTACGACCGCCATTTCATTGAGGCAAGAAAAGAGAAAGGGGAAAGTGGTTTAATCTCCCACAATTGGATGTGGACATTCCTCCAGAATAGCGCTATCTGCAGTAATGGCGCACCAAACCACTAACGTCATTATGCAGTACTTGTTACTTCCGACATATTAAAGTAATGTAAATACCATTCAGAGCTGATTCTACAATTTTGTATCAGTATCATACACATCAAATACCCATATTATTAAGTATTTTTGTTAATGTTATGTACTGTAGTTAGAATATTAGCAAGATGACACTAACACTTTTTATAAATAGAAAAAAAATTGGCTACAAAGAAATATCGTTAAAGTGTGCTGTGGCATTGTCCCCGTTTTTACTTACTACCTGTTTCCTGAAATAAAGTGATGAAATGCGGATTAGTTTCAATGAGATTTATGAACTTAGCACATTTTGCATTATATGTAATTCTGTTGCACTGACTTCCGTGTATTGTTTCACTTATTTCGATACTCTGTTTTGAAATCGTATACTGGGCAAGTTATGCATTATACGAGTATTATGTTGTTTCGCGTTCATTTAACATCTGGGAACAGTGTGCTTGCATAACTTTTTTCTGGTTCCGTTTGCCTGTGAAATAGACTCTTACGTTTATTCTAGTTAGCTGTTTGTCATACACTAAAGCGTCAAAGAAACTGATATTGGTATGCATATTCGAATACATACGAGGGCTATTCGGAAAGTAAGGTCCGATCGGTCGCGAAATGGAAACGACTATGACAATCCGATAAAGCTTTGCACAGATGTGTTGGGTAGTGTCTCTAGTATAAACCCAGTTACCATCACGTCGCTCTTCCCATTTCTGAGCTCGCAGTGAGTGCGTAAAGATGTCTAGAAAATAGTGTCTGCCGCCAAGTACGAGGGCCTGGTGAGAAATTTCGCCTGAAGCTATGCAGCTAACATTACATAACTGTCGTGCTGTTTCTTCTTCAAGACCATTCTCCGCCGCATTCTGCAGGGGCAATGAAGATGCTCCTGCATCGTTTTCAATTGGAAATGTTTGACTACCCACAATACAGCCCGTAATTGTCTTCCTCTGAGTTTCATCTCTGCTCACATGAACCGCTGGCTATGAAGACAACATTTTGGCACAAGACAACGAGCCGTAGGCCAGCGTAGAGAATTGGCGGAAAGCACTGGCGGCTGCCTTCTATAGCGAGGGTATTGGAAAGTTGGTACAACGCTACGATACACGTCTAAGTCGGATCGGCGACTATGGAGATAAGTAGCTGCAAGGTGTATCTAACTGTTGCAAATAAAACATTTTAGATTTTTACCGTGGTTTCCATTTCCCGACCTATCGGACCTTACTTTCCGAATAGCCCTCGTAGATATTTAAACATGAGGAATACAAAGGTGTGGTCGGCAACGCCTGTATAAGACAACAAGTTGTGGGGCGGCGGATGCGTTGGAATAAGAATAAATCTACTGTTGTATAAACGCTTGCGTGTTGAATCAGTTTCTAGCTTTTAGAATGTTGTTAATGCTGTCTTTTGCCGTTCTCAACACTGGCTCTCTATTTACTCCGTGACCCCCAGAAAGTGATTTAATAAAACTTGGAGCCAGCAAATAGATATCCTAGTGCCCACTTTACCTGAGAATGTTCTTATAGCTGCAGCTTATAGCTCTGAGGAATTAGGAGATTGTCCGGGATTTCTAATCAAAAACGGTTTTCCAAAATAGTTGAGTATATTCTGAAATTCACTAATAAAAACCACAAGTATCCCTACAACCTAACTAACAGAACAGTTCAGAGTCTAATGCGCTGATGCAACTATAAATGTCCGAATTAAATGTTAAAAAAGAATGCTCGCCATAATTTGATGAAAATACTTCATCAAACGCCACGCTAAATTTTTGGTAGAATGTCTGTCCCGCGACGGCACGTGAAAATACGACAATACGCAAACTGAAGCTAGATAATAAAAATCATTCCAGAATTAACACTTCACATGAAATGTTTTCATGGTTCCGCGTATCTCTAATAACTTAATACGGCACCCGAGGCTGTTTGTAGCAGATACACTGATGCGACGCGACTACCGACACAGATGGCGTGTCATTCAGCGTCTGGAGAGAACTGGGGCCTTGCTTCCTCGCGCAGTGTTCTTATATATAAAGCCGCGGTGCGGACGGCGAAGGGAACGCCTGATCTTTCCGGCTCTCTCGACTAGCCGCTGGGCTAGTAACGCACCACTTCAAGTTACATAATAATTTATAGCTTCTTTGGCTGATGGCCGAAGAAGCTCTTAATTTAAACGTGCATTCAGCACGCAGGTAAGTATTGATACTAAAATTTTGACGTGGCTAAGTTAAATACTTTGGGCGAGAGAATTAATTAAATTACCCTGCACGCAGCAGATGAGCTCTGAACTGTCCCTTTTGAGATCCGCTATCGCTATAACTTTATAGGTATTAAAAAGAAACTTTACACATTTTCATAATCATAGCGGACCTCCAACCTATTTAAATCTAAACATCCTAGCCTTATTTACTAGCCTACTTAATCTATCTTGCTTCCTTCAGTTTTGAGACGAAAACCAGAAAATCATGAATTTCCACTAAAGTCTTAATTTGTGAAATCCAAAGTACTATTTTTATTAAATCATTATGAAAGATGAATCTAAATATAAATTTTGAAGTCTCTAGCTCTGTTCTGTTGCGCCAATGATTTTTCCAGAAAAACGTCCAAATCTCGGAAATGGCTGAAGTTATCGAACTGATATTTAACACACATTAATTTAATATTATTTCTGACATGCTAGAAAAGTTTTAGTTCATTTGCTTGATTTGTAAGGTATTGCGCAACATTTATGACGTCAGGGCTAGTTACAGCAGACTGGCTGGCACACAATGGAAACTGATGTGAATTTACTACATCGTGAGTAGGCTGCTTCCCTACAAAGTGTCTGCCGCAGTTCTTAGAACGGTTACTGCCGCTGCAATGGCAGGTGACCAAGATTTAAGTGAGTATGAACATGGTGTTACGGTTGGCGACGAGAGCTGGGACATAACATCTCTGAGACAGTGATGAAGTGGGGATTTTCTCGTACGACCTTTTTACGACTGTACAATGAATATCAGGAATTCGGTGAAACATCAAATCTCCGACTTCGTTGCAGCCGGAAAAAGATCCTGCAAGAACAGGACCAAGGCGACTGAAGAAAACAATTCAAAGTTACAGAATAGCAACCCTTCTGCAAATTGCTGTAGATTTTAATGATGGGCCACCCTCAACAAGTGTCAGCATGCGAACCATTCAAAGAAACATCATCGATATGGTCTTTCGCAGGCGAAGGCCCACTCTTTTACTCTTGATGACTGGGCCCGTCAACACTGACATTGGACTGTTGATGACTGGAAACATGCTACCTGATCGTTTCAAATTGTATCGAGCGGATGGACGTGTACGGGTATGAAGACAACCTCATGAATGGACCCTGAATGTCAGCAGGGGACTGTTCATGCTGGTGGAGGCTCTGTAATGATGTCTGGTGTGTGCAGTTGGAGTGATATGTGACCCCTGATACCTCTAAATGCGACTCTGACAGGTGACACTTACAAGCATCCTGTCTGATCACCTGCATCCATTCACGTCCATTGTGCATTCCGACGGACTTGGGCAATACGAGCAGGACTATGTGACACCCCTCACATCCATAATTGCTGCAGAGTGGCTCCAGGAGCACTCTTATGAGCTTAAACACTTCCGCTGCCCATCAAACTCTCCAGACATCAACATTATTGAGCATATCTAGGATGCCTTGCAACGTGCTGTTCAGAAGACATCTCCACCCCTCGTCCTTTTACAAATTTACGGACATCCCTGCAGGATTGATGGTTTCAATTCACTCCAACACTACTTCAGAATTAGTCGAGTCCATGCCACGTCGTGTTGCGGCACTTCTGCGTGGGACATACACGATATTAGGCATGTGTACCAGTTTCTTTGGCTCTTCAGTGTACTTGTAAGATGATTTATTCTGTTATCATAATGGCACAAGGAAGTTCTCCCTCTGCTTTCAGTTATTTTTAAAACGTCGCAATGTTGAGTTGTATATTATGTATTTTATACTGCGTATAAACTGTATGTTCTGTCGATATCACTTGAAGAGTGCCACAAGTACGAAACTAGCTAATCATGACAAAATGGTGGATAAACTAAAAATAAGTTGAACAAATGCTGGTATCCTTCGCTTGACTTTCGTAAGTTTTCAAGCAGAGTAGAAAGAAAGGCTTTTGTAGGCTTTGAAATAGAGTAGAAAGAAACTATTGAACTACCTCAAACTTTAATTGTGGTTTACAAACTTCTTCCCGTTTGCAGAACTCGGTATATGTAGGCTTACCCACTGTGTTCAGATTTTCGAGGACTTAAACAGTTGTTACAGTAGCGTAGTACGTGGATTTATGACCTAATACTGTAGTACGTTTCTGTTGAATTCTGTACTATTACACGAGGCTGTGTTTCGCTGCAACTGCACTGATTTTTACGTTTCTGAGTTCAGAATAACATGAACGCTCTCTGCGTATTGCACCCTCGGAAAGAGAAAAATTTAATAAAACACAGTTTAACGGACGCGGAAGGCCGGGTGACAGCTCCCATTTCGTCGCACCTCCATGATTCTGGCCCGACAGTAGCTGGGTGGGATGACGTCGGCGAGTAGAAAGGCAAGAGGAGCTGGTTGGAAGGGAATGCAGCACTGTTGTACAGACTCATTCTACAAAGGAATTTCCTTCTCTGTGATGTGATTACACGATCAGTTCATGACTAAAGAGCTACCGGGTACATAATGATACACGATTATCTACAGGTTTTGCTATTCGAAAAAAACAGAGGGCAGCGTCGAAATAAGTTTAAATTCGAATATAGCGCTATTAGCAGACAATTCAAGCAAAAGCGTTGGTTTTTTTTTTACGGATATTTCATCATATTCGCATCGAAGTACATGAAGACAGGAAAGCCCCAAATTCTTAATTTCATGTTCTCAATAGGTTATACTAAGGAAAATCGTAATGCGATGCCTCCTTTCAGTCATGGCTGAAACAACAGATACTGAGCTAAGTTACTGCAGAGCAGAAGCATAACCTAAAATCACTCAACGCAGGCACAGATTGGTATAAATTTTTTTACTAGATGAAGTGGACACATCGAAACACGCACAATCAATTCTCGAAAATCAGCCATAGTAATACACATAAAACCTCTGGAATTAAATCAGAAACACAGTTGACTGTCACGATTTTCAAAAAAATGGTTCAAATAGCTCTGAGCACTATGGTACTTAACTGCTGAGGTCATCAGCCTCATAGAACTTAGAACTACTTAAACCTAACTAACTTAAGGACATCACACACATCCATGCCCGTGGCAGGACCGTAGCGGTCGCGCCGTTCCAGACTGTAGCGCCTAGAACCGCTCGGCCAATCCGGCCGGCTAAGATTTTCCATCTCTTAAAAGAAATCACATGTAGTAGTTACACTGTAGGAGATTTAGATACACAACAAAGAATCAGCAAAAAAGAGTTGTAAATGATAAGCTATGTAGTGAATCTATTAAATTTTGAAATGTTACTCTTTTACATAACAACTGTAGTGAATCAACAAATTTTGTCAGTTTTTTTAAAACATTTCTTGTATCTTCGAGGCTCGTTCAATAAGTAATGCAACACATTTTTTTCTGGAAGCAGATTGGTTTTATTCGGTATTCCAACACACCGTGTTAAGCCCCATTCCTTTGGCTATAAAACACTGTTTTTCAACATAATTTCCGTTCAATGCGACGGCCTTACGCCACCTTACTGGGAGGGCCTGCAAGCCTGCGTGGTACCACTCTAATGGGTGACGCTGGAGCCAACGTCTTGTTGCAGAAATATCCTCCCAATTATCCACGTACTGCTTCCCGCGGAGTGCATCCTTCACTGAGCCAAACAGATGAAAGTTGGAAGATGCCAGATTCTGCCTGTAGGCCGATGGGGAAGACACTCCAACAATGTTTTTTGGACTACTCTAGCGTGCGCAGACTTGTGTGAGGCATTGAAGAAGGAGAAGTTTGTTTGCATTTTCATGGTGACAGACACGATGAAATAGTTGCTTAATTTCATGAGGGTAGCACAGTACACTTCTGAGTTTACCGTTGCTCCATGAAGGAGGACATTAACCACAATAACCGCTTCAGAGTTTGAGAAGACTGTCGCCAAGATTTTACTGCCTGTGGGTGCGACTCTGTATCTTTGCTTCATAGGAGAGGTGGTGCGGCGCCATTAACCTGGATTGCAGTTTTTTGTCTGATTCGAAGTGACGAACCCAAGTTTCGCTGTCTGTGACAAAAAGCTGTCAGGATCGGCCTGGTAATGCGCAAGCAATTCAACACAGATGGTGTTTCGCTGCTCTTTATGGTCTTCTATTAGGCATCAAGGAACCCAGCAGGCACAAACTTTTGAGTTCCCCAACTGGTGGACGAGTGTGTCAGCACTAGCAACAGAAACGTCCATTTGTGCTGCGAGGTGTCTCATTGTGATCCATTGGTGGCCTCGAATGAGAGTGTCCGCACGTTCCAACACTGCACGAGTCAGAGCTGTGTGCTGCCGGCCGACACGCAGTAGATCAGACAGGTTTGTGAGACGTTTGTTACGATGATGACAGATGCCTCGTCCAACGACTCACCCTTCATTTGTTCTCTGCCAGGTCTCTGTAGACATTCTCCAAGAGTCTAAGAATATCTGCGATATTCTGGTTTTCCACCTTCTTTACAGACGCCATTTTAAAGATTAGATACAGCCACCTATCAGAACTTCACGAAACTGTAGGGATCGAAACAGTTTTATTCCACGATCTTCCAGAAGAAACGGCCGAGAAAAAAACATTCGTTGTATCAGTCACTGAACGTTGCTCGTAACTGTAGCCACAGAGATCATACGTAACAGAATAGCAAAAGAACTCAATGTAAAGCGTAACAGTGTAGTTGAAGTATAATTCTAAGTGTTAGTAATAACAGCTATAATTGAAAGCTAGAGTGAAATGATAAAATGAAATCCACTAAAACACACTTCCTTGACTTATGAAAACTGGAAAGTAGTACTGTCAGAATATCTGTATAGTACGTTATCTTTAAATGTAACTAAATACTATCATCGGTATGGTACATGTGCATGAATTTCTTTGCTGTGGAAGACGCCCAATACCTGCAACCAGATCCATAAAAATGCTCTCTAACTTTGGCGCTATTTAAATTCAAAGATAGTGTGGTACCTGTTTCTTCCAGCTGTGGTGGGACTATGTAGCCATCGGCCTTGCCACAGTGGTAACACATGTTCCCGTCATATCACCGAAGATAAGCCCTGTCGGGCTAGGCTATCAATTGGATGGGTGACCATCCGATCTATCGAGTGCAGTTGGCAGGCGGGGTACATTCAGCCCTTGTGAGGCAAACTGAGGAGCTACTTGATTGGGAAGTGGCTGCTCCGGTTTCATAACTGACATACGGCCGGGAGAGCTGTGTACTGACCACAAGCCCCTCCGTATCTGCATCCAGTGACGCCTGTGGGCTGAGGATGTCACGGCTGCCGACCGGTACCGTTGGGCCTTCCAAGGCCTGTTCGGACGGGGAGAGAAAGAGAGACAGAGAGAATGGAACTATGAAAAGACGACTGTAAGGATACTGACGCAGACATCAGTTTCAGAAATTATCCCTCGTCCCTTGTAAGTAGGCTGTTTAGGTTTTCTTAGCGCTCTGTATGAAAATCACTGGCTGTGCTGTGTGCAGTCTGTGGCTAGTTTGCATTGTTGTCTGCCATTGTAGTGTTGGGCAGCTGGATGTGAACAGCGCGTAGCGTTGCGCAGTTGGAGGTGAGCCGCCAGCAGTGGTGGATGTGGGGAGAGAAATGGCGGAGTTTTGAAATTTGTAAGACTGGATGTCATGAACTGCTATGTATATTATGATTTTTCAACACTATTAAGGTAAATACATTGTTTGTTCTCTATTAAAATCTTTCATTTGCTAACTATGCCTATCAGTAGTTAGTGCCTTCCGTAGTTTGAATCTTTTATTTAGCTGGCAGTAGTGGCGCTCGCTGTATTGCAGTAGTTCAAGTAACGAAGATTTTTGTGAGGTAAGTGATTTGTGAAAGGTATAGGTTAATGTTAGTCAGGGCCACTCTTTTGTGGGGATTATTGAAAGTCAGATTGCGTTGCGCTAAAAATATTGTGTGCCAATTTAAGGACAGTCACGTATAATTGTTCAAAGGGGACGTTTCACACCCTATAGCACTCTAAAATGACCGTAAATTCTGCCACCGCCTTGTGATGTTCAAGAAAAAAATATAGCTGGTGCGGTAGCTTTTATATTTATATCAATACCGACACATTTGCTGACTTCCCAATAGCATCGTTTAAAATGGATGAAGTAAAGCAGTTTTAAGGCAAGAGAACTAGTACTCGGGCACTAAGGATGTTAACGGGATGATAAATTGTAACGATCCTCACCCTCGATCTAAACGAAAATATTTCTTTCGGCGCTGTCCAACACGCTTGTCTCTTACAAATCCATCGTAGTGCACCTGCCCCACGTGCAGAAGTGTAGCGGACACAAAATGACGACGCCACCATCCCATGAACGGTTTTGCTCCTGGACCGAGCCGTAGATGGTGGCGTAAAACAAACCACGACCGCGGAGCACTGTTTTAGATGATAAAAGCCTCCTCGTGTAAGCGCGGACAATTGCTTCCGCTTCGCTTTAAAATTACCGCAATCCTTTTGAGTTATAGCCCATCCAAATTGTCCGCTTTTATTATGCGTTAGAGGAAATTAATTCACAGCGCGTGTTCCCGGGGATCCTCGGCATCAGTTTAAGAGATAAAACGTTTCCCACGCCCCCCCCCCCCCCCCCCGGTAGCCGCTGCGGGTCCACTGAACGCGGGTGTGGGGAGAAATTTATAATAAAGCTGTCGGGAGCGCGAGAGGAGAGTCGGGTAATTTGCGGAGCGGACGTCACCTGACGCCTCGCTGCCAAATGAATGTCCGGCGGACACGGGCCGTGAAATATCGCCGCCGCATTTAAAGTAGCCGCCCTCGGAAACCGAAAAGAGATCTCGCAACTTTTTAACTTGCGCCATTACTCTCCTCGGGCGTGTATCGCGTTTAAGGGAAGGGCGAGTCGAGTTACCGCGCGGCATTTTTATTACGTCCAACTTCTGAGCCCGAACTGAACTCCGCGGAAAATATGGACGTCGTGCAGCAGCCGCCACTGTTCCTCTTTGGCGCTGACTGGTTGCCAGGGAAACACTTTCTCTGTTGTTCTTCTTCTGTTTTGTCACATCCTTCGTCAGAGAAGTCCGTGCTGCCCCGGCTTCAAGCGCATTCCTTAGACAGATGAAGCGCGCAGAGCTTCCAGTTCGCTTCCACGTATGCAGCTATACTCCACGAGCCACGAATGGCGGAGAGTGATCCCACACAACTATCAATATCCTCCCTCCTACTTTTGTTGAGTCATTTGCGACTGGCTCTGGTATTAAACCTCGCTTGCCCCAATAAATGGCACCCCATGAGGCGATGCCATGCCGTGCGGGCAAGGAAGCATTTGACTCTATCCTAATTTACTTGATAGGAAAAGCTTCTGTCCGAAAATCATAATAATTTTAGAAAGCATCGCTCGTGCGAAACTCAGCTTGCCCTTTTCTCACGTGATATGCTACGAACTATGGATGAAATGCACCATGCGGATTACACAATCCTACATTTTCGTAAACTATTTGACACAGTACCACACTCCCGACTGTTAATTAAGGCACAAGCATACGGAATAGTTCCCCAGATATGTGAGTGGCTCGAAGACCCAGTATGTTGTCCTCGACGTCGAGTGTTAATCAGAGACAAGGTGTAAGTGGGCTGCTTCTGTGTTGGCAGCGCTGTGTAGCGCTTTGCATTGGATCTCTGACTGCGTTTTCTTTCAAAAATGGTTCAAATGGCTCTGAGCACTATGGGGCTTAAGTGCTGAGGTCATTAGTCCCGTAGAACTTAGAACTACTTAAACCTAACTAACCTAAGGACATCACACACATCCATGCCCGAGGCAGGATTCGAACCTGCGACCGTAGCGGTCGCGCGGTACCAGACTGTAGCACCTAGAACCGCTCGGCCACTAAGGCCGGCTTGCACTTTCTTTGTAAGTTACTCTGTGGTTCATTGGACTCGCTGTTGGAAGTTAATCACCAGTAGTGTTGGGCTTTTGGAAGTTAGTCGCCAGCAGTTATGTAAGTACTGTTGGGCAGTTGGAGGTGAACAGCCAGCAGTGATGGATATTAGATGCGAGAAGTTAGCATTCATGGAGGGAAGAGGTCTGAAGTGTTAGCGTAGCCTAACGATCTGAAAGTATGCGAATTAGAGACTGAAAATTATTCATGATTATATACCTTTGTACTGGATGTCAGTCACGATTTATATTCGTGTTTGAACTGGATGTCACATTATTAAGGTCAAAAATACATTATCTGGATTGAAACAAAATCTTTCCTTTGCTAACCACATGCCTATTAGTAGTTAGTGGCTTTAGTATTTAGAACCATTTATTTAGCCGGCAGTATTGACGCTCGCTGTATTACAGTAGTTCGCGTAATGAAAATTTTTGTGAGGTAAGTTCTTAATGAAATGTATAGGTTATTGTCAGGGTTGCTTCTTACTCAGGGCCATTATTTTGTATTAGTTATTTGAAGTCAGGTTGAAATTTTTTTTGAACAGTCAGATTGCGTTGCGTTAGAATATTATGGATCAGTGTTGACACGATAAGAAAAAGTAAAGAGAAAGTAGGCTTAGTACGTTCAGTTTTACTCACCTGTTTTAGAATAAAATAACGTAGGAGTTGCATCTTCTCAGTCATTCAGCAATTTAAGTACAGACGCACACATTTAAATAAAGAAGTTTCAAAGGGCATCGTCAAGAGTGTGGACAGGGTAAGCAGCTGTCTGCGGTTATTTACTATTGATGCTGTGGTGTGTTGGAAGGTGTTATCGCTGAGTGGCTGGGATGACTTAGAGAAAATTTCTAGTTGTGTGATGAATGGTATCTAGCTGTAAATGTAGAAAAACACAAGTTAATCAAGATGATTAGAGACAACAAACCTATAATGTTTGAGTACAGCACTATTTCTGAGATGCTTGACTCAGTCACGCAGATTAACCATGTAGCCATAATGTAGGAGAGTGATACGAAATGGAATGGGCTTGTGAGGATTGTAGTAGGGAAGGCGATTGGTCGACTATAGTTTATTGAGAGAATTTTAGGGAAGTGTGGTTCATTTGTAGAGTAGACACTAGTGCGACCATTGATAAATACTGTTAGAGTGTTTGGGTTCCGCACCAGGTCGTATTTAAGGAAGGCATTGAAGCAATTCAGAGGCGGACTGCTAGATTTGTTGCCGGTAGGTTCTAACACCATGTAAGTATTACGGAGATGCATCTGGAAACCAAATGGAAATCACTGGAGGGAAAGTGGCAGTCTTTTCGAGGAGCACTATTTAGAAAATTTAGAGAATCGGCATTTGAGGGTAACTGCAGAACGGTCCTACTGCTACCAAAGTACATTTTATATACAAGTGTTATTTTATTCCAGTCTTTGATCACAATATAAATTCCTTCAACGATGACCAGTTTCAGTCAGTAACGACCATCTTCAGATCTCTTCCACACCATGTGATAAAGCCGTAATGGCACCGTCATAGTCATGGCTTTATCGCATTAGGACATGGTGTAGAACAGATCTGAAGATGTTCATTACTCACTGAAACCGGTCATCGTCAAAGGGATTTATCTTGTGATCAAAACTGGAATAAAAAAAAAACATTTTACAGTACCTGGAACACTATTTATATTCGCGACTACGTCGCAGCTGGTGATTTACCATACAGACCACGAAGACAACATTAGGTAGATCAGGGATTGCAGGGAGGCACACGCACGTTTTTCCATCGCTTTGCTTGCGAATGGAACGGGAAAGGAAATGATAAGTAGTGGTACAGGGTACTCTCCGCAACGCATCACACTGTCGCTTCCGGAGAATGTATGTGGATGTAGATATACATACATGTAGGTGTAAATCAACCAGTCGCTTTGAATATGGATTCATCGAAGTTAATCATGAGGATGTAGGTGAACAGGAAGGGCAGTACTACCAGCATAACAATGGTGAAAACGACGAGGAGCTAGCAGTGGTAAGGAGCCAGGAGCAGAAAACATAACACGTCGGCCTGAAAAGAAAAATTGAATTTTTCTGACAAGATGTGTAAACTTTTGTTACGAATTCCTCTAAACACATGAAATTTACAAGCTAAAAGGAATACACTTATTTACAACAATCCAAGAAAATCAGCAATAAATATTCAGTATATTATGAGCGAAATCATGTGCCGGCAAGGGACCAGCGAACGTCAGGAAGTAAAATTGTACAGCAGTTTACCTGCAACTTGAGGCTGCTGTATAATTTTCATATTTAAACATTCAGTACTTCAAAACTGATGAATAGTAATTTGAGATTTCGGACCGTAACATTATGTAGAGCTTGATCTCACTCTGGGGATGTCTCTCAAAATGACTTCAGTAAAGCACAGTATGAGTTCGGCTACCACTGGAACAAATACAAAAATATTTCAATTAAAAATGTTCCAGAATAATATAACAAGCATCAATAAATATTTATGATGTATGTATGCATATTGAAGCGATAGACGACACTTTGTACGAAGGTCGGGATTCGAACCCGGGTATCCTGCTCACAAGACAGATGTGCCAACCACTACGCCACCGTGGCACAGTCACTTTACACAGCTGCACAGACTGCCCTAGCACATTTCCCAGGCGTAGGTACTTTAATCTGTATTGTTTCATTTGATTAAAGCACCTATGCCTGGATTTCAGGCAGGATCCCGCGTTTCGTTCGACGCTGGCGTGCTATTCCACGCCGGCCGAAGTAGCCGAGCGGTTCTAGTCGCGACAGTCTGGCACTGCGCGACCTCTACAGTCGCAGGTTCGAATCCTGCCTCGGGCATGGATGTGTGTGATGTCCTTAGGTTAGTTAGGTTTAAGTAGTTCTAGGTCTAGGGGACTGATGACCTCAGCAGTTAAGTCCCATAGTGCTCAGAGCCATTTGAACCATTTTTTTGCTATTCCACTACAGCTGGAGAGCCTCTGCAATGTTGATCGCCTTTAAGAGGAATGTGACGTTGGCCGAGGCATTAATGGGAATTTGGATTGAAGAGGGAGGCGTACTAGGGTAGACCGTGCATTTGGCTAAAGACGCTGTGCAGGGGTATCATAGCATTTATCTGCCTAGTGAGTAGGAGAACTGGTTTCGAATCCACACCCTGGTACAAATTTTCATTCGTCACTTCAGTCTGCATACATACGTCATAGATGTTTCAGACATAAAAAGGACTGTGTGACCATTAGTTCCATTTGGATAAATATATAGTTAACGGATCAGTTAAGATCTGTAAACTCACGAAATCACAACAGGCAATGAGTTATTACAAAAACTGTGTGAAATATTACAAATACGTAAATCAATAAAACTTGAACTCTCATAAAACAGCCCGAAATAAGAACAAAAATCGAATGGTGGAATTAGATAGAAGGCATATCTCTGCCAAGAGAGAATGCATCGATGTCCATAGGGTGGTTTACGTTGTGATAACTCAGGCTAGTTCTATAGAAGGCTGTATGAATAAAATTTAAACAACAATGCACAAGTTAGTTAAACTAAAACAGCAGGTGATAAAATTGAACTACCATTAATGCTGAGTTTGTGAAAATGCTGATTGGAGCACAGTGTGTCTTGAGATACAAGAAAAGAACGACCTCTCTTAGAGCAAGATCAGGACTGTATGATGGGTGATAAAACAGCTCCCAGCAGAACTCCTTGAAAAAAGTTGTGTGCCGCGCCGTACGTGGGCGAAGATTGTCATGGATCATGACATCGCCTCCACTAACGAAGAGAACACACCAAACGCTGTAGTCACATTTCAAAGAAACTACGCTCAGTGAAAGAGAAGGCAAAATAAGTCAACAGGTGTCCCGACTTGACCTGTAGCTACTCGACCGTTTCTGAGATAACGATCGTCAAAATTCAGGTGCCTTTGAGCGCGCAATGAGCTGAACTCAGTTGTTGGCGTAATAGCAAGTGTTGCGGTAACTCAATTTTGTGTCCCCTTTCGAAACTTGATTATTGTTTTAATTTATTTTATTTTAATTTAATTTTTTCATTTATCTTCCCTTATGCATAAAAGGTTATTACACGAATATTTCTTATCAAGTTAGCGGATACAAGTGCGTTATATTAACTGAAAAATTACAACTTGGTTTCACAATAAGTGACATATATTTATTATGTAGTGCATGTGTGTATCGTGTTTTCTGGCGTCAAACCTTTTTAAATGCTTATATTATTATATTTCATTGTTATATCAGTTGTTAATTCTTACTTTTCTTTTATTCTTCAGGAAGATTTGGTGCGTTCCATTCGATCGCGCCCTTAATAAGAATATTGGAAACGTTGTTGTTGTGGTCCTCAGTCTAAAGACTGGTTTGATGCAACTCTCCATGCTACTCTATCCTGTGCAAGCCTCTTCAAAATGGTTCAAATGGCACTGAGCACTATGGGACTCAACATCTTAGGTCATAAGTCCCCTAGAACTTAGAACTACTTAAACCTAACTAACCTAAGGACATCACACACACCCATGCCCGAGGCAGGATTCGAACCTGCGACCGTAGCAGCCCCGCGGTTCCGGACTGCAGCGCCAGAACCGCACGGCCACCACGACTGGCCAAGCCTCTTCATCTGAGAGTAACTACTGCAATAGACATCTTTCTGAATCTGCATAGCGTATTCATCTCTTGGTCTATTCGAAACGTAGAAATTCCAAACACCACGAGCATCACGAGAAGGCATGTTTGTCGCAGGAAAGAAACGTTGTTAGCACTGCTGAGGATTTCACACGTTGGGAATTATTTCGCGGCAAATCACGCCTGACGGAACACTTTTCCGAAAACTGACGCCGCAGCTGATTATGAACAAAGATATACTACAGCAATTTCACCGAAACGGTTTCAAATAATTTTTCCATTTATTGATTTTCTTTTAACTCATTCACCAGGCACACAATTATCAGACGACTAAGAACAAAATTATTTCAATAAGCATTGGAAAAATTGGTGTAGTAATCTTCTACAGACATAGGTCGATAATTGAAAATCAATAATAAAAATAAAAACAGAAAGGTTTCAAACGTGAGACGAAAACATGTGAATTCACGACGCTTGCCTCTATACCACCGCTACATGTGAACCGTTTATCCACCAAAAGACATATAAATTACGTCGAAAACTTTGACCATCGTTTTTTGTTAATCGGTCGAGTATCTACGGATAACCCGAGAAATGCGTTCACTTATTTTGCCCCCTCTTCTACTGAGCGAAGTTTCTAGGAAATTGGGTTTTGGCACATGCCGTGTTCTCCTTGTAACCATTCCTCGCCCCCTTGTTTTGAATGGCCCATTGCAATTTCCTCATTATTCCACAGCAAAGGTCATCGTTTATTGTTTCACTCCTGGGCGGAAATACAACAGCATAATGCCGTTCCCATCCCAGAACACCTTGGGCATCACTTTCCGCACCGACGTGGTCAGTTAAACTTCGCCTACGTCAGACATCGCCTGTGACGCATAGTGTGTCGACTGCTGCTTGGTAGTTAAAGTCAGCAGCTCACGTCTCGTCGCCATTAATGAATCTGTCGAAGAACTCGTCGTCATCACCGTGGTGGTACCGTTTCAGGAATGGGAAAGCTGCTTCTAAGCGACGCATTTTGTGTTCAGGTTGCGAACCTTTTTTGAACAGTGCCTCCTTGGTGCGTCTGCTATGGTATTTTGATCAGCACACTTCTGTCTGTAAACGAATTCTGTTGTTTACCATCCCGTTAAGGGTCGCAGAGTGAGGATCAGCACCCAGATACTGATCAAAAGAATGTTTCTTTTGACGATGTACATTTCCTAACGATTCTTCCAGTAGTTCTCGGGCTGGCATCCGTTTTCCTCGTAACTAATTTTATGTGGTCATTTCACATTAAAGATCCCTCTGAGCGGATAGATATTTTACGATTGTTAATGTTTCCAGTGATTTATGTTCAGTAGGTCGACAATTCCCGAGAGCGTACGTTCCGAGGAAAGTCGTGGAACATGCTACTTCCTCTACTATATGGATGCCATCCAGGAATTAAGTTTTCCTACTTTTCTTAAGTAAACGCATTTATCCGTAAATATAGCACTCGCGTGACAGAGCTATGACGTAACAGTCATATGATGGGCGGACACGTTTCGACTGTTGTCCGGAGCAGACAAATAAGCAGACGAAGTCTCTCAAATAACTTACAAAGAATACCTTCGCACTAGATCATACAGTCAGCATGCTCCCAAACGAGAAAATCCATAGGGTAAAAGAAGTAGAAGGAGAATTCATATTAACTGTGGACTCCAGACACTTTGACAACTGATATACAGCATATAGATACACCAGACTAAATGGTGATCCGTTATTGTCACACAAATGTCATTTCAATAGGTAGTATTTTAACTACTGCTGGCGTTATATACCTCCATATAACCATGCTTTTGGGTATATTGTACCCAAGAAACTGGATATAGCTTAATCAAATAACCATACCACTAACACACAATCAGATGTTGAATCAACGGCTCGATATAAATACCGAAATAGCCTCAGACATCAAAGTGACGGCTCTACATCTGTTATCTGTCATAACTCCTGTTTTTCTTCTCCGACTAAATTATTAAATAATCTATATCACCATACAAAGACAAGTGATTGTTTAACGTGGTTATGAAAAATCTCGAAAAGTACTTGACCCCCTTACATCAGAGTCTTACAAGATACTCTAATGAACATTCGGATGGACATAGCCTATATACGTTTATAGGGAAAACGCTGTTCTTGACCGTATATGGTTACCAAAAAATTCCTAAATGTCCTTGACTGGTTCATATAAAATTTTTACATGTTACTCTAACAAACGTCGGTCAGATATATGCTACACATTTTTCCAATATGTATAACATGAAAAACAAATATATGTAATACGGAGAAGTTGTTATCAAAAATATCGATAAGTTCTTGACCGATTTACTTCAAATTTTTACACAATACGCTAATAAACGTTAAGACGGAATATGCTACATATTGTTTTTAAACAACAATGAACAGCATCTCTGTTAAAACCGACTTCCAAAACAAAATGCTGTGCTATGCTCCGTTGCGAAAATATGCGGTGTCATTTTCCTTATACCGAGCGTGGTGGCAAAGTGATTGGCACACTTTTGGAGGACGACGGTTGAAAACTGGCGTCCGGCCATACTGATTTAGGTTCTCCGCGATTTTCCTAAATCGCTTCAGCCAAATGTCGAGATGGTTCCTTTGAAAGGGCACTGCCGATTTCCTTCCCCACTCTTCCCTAATCCGAGTTTGTACTCCGTCTCTAAACACTAATATCCTCTTTGTTTCCTTTGTCGCAGTTTGTTCTATATTTAGAAAAACTGTTTCTCCCATATTTACTAATTCTCATTATACACATTTTAAACAAAAATTGTACATGCAACAATACGCTGTTTCGTTCTCTTTCTCAGAATCGGTTTTTACAGAAAACAACAATGTTGTATTTATCAATTATCGGCGTATGATTAGAATAACACTACAGAAACTGAATTTGCAAAAATGATTAACACGGATCAATGTCAGAGATGGGGAGGAAAGAGGAGATGGACAGAGTGGGAAGGCGAGTAAATAGACATGGGCAATGAAGAAGAGATGGGCATAGAGGGGGGTGGGGGAGAGGAGGTCAATATTTACATCCAGTTCCCAAGCATATTCAGCTAGTGCGAGGCATTACCAGACTTCCTAGTTTGCCGGCCGAAGTTGTCGAGCGGTTCTGGGCGCTTCAGTCCGGAACCGCACTACCGGTACTGTCGCAGGTTCGAATCCTGCCTCGGGCATGGATGTGTGTGATGTCCTTAGGTTAGTTAGGTTCAAGTACTTCTACGTTCTAGGGGACTGATGACCTCAGACGTTAAGTCCCATAGTGCTCAGAGCCATTTTGCTTTTAACTTCGTAGTTTATTTATATTTCCATTTCAGTAAACTGTTATTTTTATTTTACATCAGAAAAAGTTGCGCCAACGAAAAAGGAAAAAGTGTCGAAGAAACAGACCACCTCCACATGGCGAACACGGGCAACGGTGCGTGTTGACGTGGGCGTGGGTGGCGGCCAACTTGGGTTCCTCCAAGTTCGGCAGAGAGATCCAGTGGCTAAGAGACCAAAAACAACCCCTCTGTGACAAATCAGGTTCGAATGGTTCAAATGGCACTGAGCACTACGGGACTTAACATCTGAGATCATCAGTCCCCTAGAACTTAGACCTACTTAAACCTAACTAACCTAAGGACATCACACACATCCATGCCCGAGGCAGGATTAGAACCTGCGACCGTAGCGGTCGCGCGCTTCCAGACTAAAACGCCTAGGACCGCTTGGCCACTACGGCCGGCGACAAATCAGGTGGTGATTGTTATACCGAGAAACGATGGGAAGCTGAATGTAGGAATATAGTAGTGGTTTAAGCAGCATACTGAGAATCCCTTCATCGATACTCAAAAACTGCACCATACAGCTTGGCGCACAACATTACCACTCAGTTACGCTGAAGGAGATCCTGTTTTTCCGTAGTCCTTCCTTTTACAGCGCCATCTTAGATACAAAGGGTGAAAAACAAAATCAAACTGACAATAAAGTCGGAGCAGGCTACAGAACGTAGAATCGGGCAAAATTTTCCACATAACATAGGTTGCAAATGCACCATTGTATAGCTACTGCCATAAAATAACAGTCCACAAGAGCGCGGAAATGTGTGTTTTTAAACTAACTCTCCCTCGCTAGTACAAGTTATTCTTAAAAGTACGGTTACTGATTAAATTAGCTGAAGATAATGGTTTTAGCAAAAGCTAGGCAGACTTGAAACTGCTAGCTAAGGTTTGTTACGTTGCACAAGTATTTTCTGTGATGTTTACTGGATAAACTTCGGCTGATGAGTCAACAGCGTTGTAACTATCGTAGTGCTGTTAATTTCTTAGGACGCACAGCAAGAGCTTAGTCGGACAAAACCGATCTGCCACACACACCTACACACGTTACGGGACCATTGCTTTTCACAATATACATAAATGACCTAGTAGATAGTGTCGGGCGTTCCATGCGGCTTTTCGCGGATGATGCTGTAGTATACAGAGAAGTTGCAGCATTAGAGAATTGCAGCGGATAGGCACTTGGTGCAGGGAGTGGCAACTGACCCTTAACATAGACAAATGTAATGTATTGCGAATACATAGAAAGAAGGATCCTTTATTGTATGATTATATGATAGCGGAACAAGCACTGGTAGTAGCTACTTCTGTAAAATATCTGGCAGCATGCGTGCGGAACGATTTGAAGTGTATTGATCATTTAAAATTAATTGTTGGTAAGGCGGGTACCAGGTTGAGAGTAATTGGGAGAGTTCTTAGAAAATGTAGTCCATCAACAAAGGAGGTGGCTTACAAAACACTCGTTCGACCTATTCTTGAGTATTGCTCATCAGTGTGGGATCCGTTCCAGATCGGGTTGACGGAGGAGATAGAGAAGATCCAAAGAACAGCGGCGCGTTTCGTCACAGGGTTATTTGGTAACCGTGATAGTGTTACGGAGATGTTTAGCAAACTCAAGTGGCAGACTCTGCAAGAGACGCGCTCTGCATTGCGGTGTAGCTTGCTGTCCAGGTTTCGAGAGGGTGCATTTCTGGATGAGGTATCGAATATATTGCTTCCCCCTACTTATACCTCCCGAGGAGATCACGAACGTAAAATCAGAGAGATTCGAGCGCGCACGGAGGCTTTCCGGCAGTCGTTCTTCCCGCGAACCACACGCGACTGGAACAGAAAAGGGAGTTAATGACAGCGACACGTAAAGTGCCCTCCGCCACACACCGTTGGGTGGCTTGCGGATTATAAATGTAGATGTAGATGTAGACTGGACAAACGTATACGCTCTTGTCGCTGATTGTTTGTCATTTTATTTCTCTGGCTCCACAGCTACGACCTGCGTTTATGTGGAAAATTTTCCTTGATTCGACGTTCTCAACCCTGCTCTCCCCTAATTAGCAGCTTGTTCTTCTGTACCCTGTACAGTAAAGAATATGTATCTGATAAAAGTCTCTAAAATAAAAATGAAGTTCTAGAATTAAAAACGCTGTTTACTCTATACATCGAAGAAGCAGTGACGAAAATAAAGGAAAAGTTCAAGTTTGGGATTAAATTACAGTATAAAAGGGCTTCAGTGATAATAGAATGGAATAAACGGTCTAATGGGTGCAATTTACGGATTAAGGGTAAACGGAAGGAAGATGGAAGTAATGAGAAGTAGCAGAAACGGGATTAGGGATAAACTTAAGATCAATATTGGCACCATGATGGGGACGAAGTTAAGGAATCTGCTACACTGGAATCAATATAACTTCAACCAAGAAGAGCATAGAAAGCAGACAAGCATAGGTAAAATATCCCTGGCTAAGAGAAATCTGTTGGTATCAAACATCGACCTTAATCTGAGGAAAAAAATTCCTTAATTGTACTTTTGCATTGTATTGTCGTGAAATATGGACAGCGGGAAAACCATTCAAAGAAGAGAACAGAAGAGTTTGGGAGGTGTTGCTACAGGAGAATGTTGAAAATTAGTTGTCCGATAAGGAATGAGAAGGTTCGCCACAGAACTGACGAAGGAGAAGACGTATCAGAAACACAACAAGAAAGGACAGGACGATCTGACACGTGCTACACCATTGGGGAATGACCTCCATAGTACTAGAGAGGCCTGCAGAAGGTAATAAACGTAGGGCAAGACAGATTTTAGAATATATCTAAGAAATAATAGGGGACGTAGGGTGAAGGTGCTGTTCTGACTGGAAGAGGTTGGCACAGGAATGGAATTCGTGGTGGGCCGCATCGAAGCAGTCACAGGACTAATGATTCAAAAGAAAGTTCATATACTGGAGAAAGTTTTAACCGTTGCCTAATTCTCAATAGCAGTGAACACAATGTCGTGTAGACTGAGTAGCCCAGTGAAGCGCTACTTATTTGTCCAAGACTGCTCCATTTTCATCTTAGCATTGTTGTCTCATCTCTTAAAATGTTGAGAGAATAGGTTGCAAAAATTTTACTCGATAAAAATTTATGTCTACTTTCGTCGTGACCTTTCTCATTTTCCCCACCTATTCTTGAGTTACTCATTTTCCCCACCTTTACTTGAGTTAAAATAAGCGTTTAATTTCGAAATTTAATGGGTCGATGATATGCTAGGGATTGGTATTTGACGAGAAGCTGCTTAAGGCATTTTCGAGATTCGGAAGGGACCCTCAAGGAGTTCAATATGATGATAGGTTTTAATGAAAAGAACGGGAATGGGAGACGGATACATTATACACGCCTTAAAGCTTCAAAAGCTTCGTCCGTTTCTATTAGGTTACGGTTGCATGGTTTGCGCAGCAGAAACGCCGCCATGTTTGAAAATTCTGGGTTCGGTGCACCGCAACGTACCAGACTGGTCACAGAGGCCTGTGGGAGAAGGAGGCTCCATTAAGAGCTTATGCTCAAAAGCAGGAGAGGCACCATTAACTATGGACGTAGAGTCCTTATGATCAAAGCAGTATATAAACCCTTGTCACTGCCTCTGTCTTCGACAGTTCCTGGGACAATCAATATACGTGACATCATAAGAATATCATACAGAAATCGTCCACACCGGCTTAAACGATGCTGCAAGGACAGCAACACAACACGCGTCCAGGTGCGGCAGTATACATGTACTCACACAGTGCTGGAGCAAAACTTCAACTTTTCAAGGGCTTATGATTAGTCTTTCATTGACCTTGGCTACAAATTTCCTGCTTATGGTTGAGCTTTATAAGTATGGAAGTGAGCGCTAGTTTTCCCTGGAAAGCAATTTACCACAATATTCAGTGCGAAGACTGCTCGTTGTTGTTGCCAAAAACGGTTTACATGAACAACTATAAGAATTTTTGGGTCTTAAACAGTAGGTACAAACAGGCAGAAAACGCTTGTTATTAATAAACATTACTATTTAGATTAAGAGACGAGAATCAGGCAATTAAAATGAAATTTATTAGTGCTCTGAAAGGCTGTACAGAGCAGCCACAGTAGGAAACAGCCAGTAGCAAGGGATGAAACATATTTAACGTGGCAGAGAAGAATTGAAGACATCAGAAGAAAATGAAGTGAACATATCGATAGACTTTGCGGCGGACTACCCTACAAACACCCAAATCTAACACGGTAGGGCGAAGAAGTGTGGGAAGAGTACGGAAGAGATGGATACCGTAACAGCGAAAGGCGTCATACGTGAGTACAGAAGAAGAGGAAACGAGTACAATCACTCAATTTCACAACCCATTCTTTGTAATTTAATGCGGCAGAAAGCCGTGATTTTCCTGGGTGTTGGAGCATCGATTCTTACGACGATCACAATAACGGTTAGTAGCAATTCTGTGCTATATGCTACAATAATGACTATAACGGTTACTGGCAATTCAGTGCTGTATACGGTACACATATCTTACCCATTGTTTTTGAATTTGCTAGATTACAATCGTTGTAGCAATATCGCCTTTAAGCATTTTTCTTTGAATTATATACGCAGTTTGCTCAAATTCAGACCCATACTTTAAGGACGCTAACCTCAGACTCGACGCCTTACAAGGTACCTGTTGTTGCTGTGAGTTTCTAGTCCGAAGCCTGACTTGATGAAGGCCTCTTGATCTCCGAAAAACTACTGCTGCCTAGATCCTTCTGAATCTGCTTACTGCCCTTGTCTCTTGCTCCCCCAGAACTAAATTGGTGATTCCTTGATGTATCTGAATGTATCCTACCAACCGAACCTTTCTTATAGTCTGGCTGTGCCACAAATTTCTTTCCACCCACTACTATTCAGTAACTCCTAATTAGCTATGTGATATACCCATCTAATCCTCGGCATTTTTCTGTCGCCCGACATTTAAAAAGCTTCTATTCCCTTCTTGTCTAAACTGTTTATCTTCCATGTTTCACTTCCATGCATGGCTACACACCATGCAAACGCTTTTAGAATAGACTTCCTAACATCTAAGTTTATATTCGATGTTAACAAATTTCTCTTTTTCAAAGACGCTTTTCTTGCCATTGTCACTCTGTAATTTACTTCGGGCATCATCAGTTATTTTGCTGCACAAACAAGAAAATTCATCTAATATTTTAAGTGTCCAACTCCCTAATCCAATTCCCTCAGATTCAACTGATTTAGTTCGACAAGATTCCATTACCCTTGTTTCGCTTTTGTTCCCACAGTACCCCTAAGAAAAGAGGGAGTTAGTTAGATTCGATTAAACACTCCACTTTACCCACCTCCCAGCAACGACGACAATATCTACTGGAATCCAAAGTTAGCTTTCAAACAAAGAATGAAATGAAACTGCATGAGTTTTGGACTACGTTAACATTATGGCAAATACGCCAAATACATTGCATGATAGACCGGCCGGTGTGGCCGTGCGGTTAAAGGCGCTTCAGTATGGAACCGCGTGACCGCTACGGTCGCAGGTTCGAATCCTGCCTCGGGCATGGATGCGTGTGATGTCCTTAGGTTAGTTAGGTTTAAATAGTTCTAAGTTCTAGGCGACTGATGACCTCAGAAGTTGAGTCGCATAGTGCTCAGAGCCATTTGAACCATTGCAAAATATCGACTGTATTCATGTACATATAGCTACAGGAATATTCTAAGAGAAGGCGTTAGGGGGCGCGTCTGGATTGATCACTCCACACAAAATGATGAAACTTCATTATGACGCAATACGCAGAGTAATGAACTATATCAATACATTTTACTGCTGGAACTACTCGTATAGTTTAACGCTCAGCGCCCTAGCTTGCGGGATACCTGGAACGATTAAAAGCCACTTGCTGATATGCTGCCGAGCCTGAGTGTGGTTTTTATGCAGTTACCCACAACGGAGTAGGCAGATGCTAAGCTGGTTCCCACATTTCATCTTGGAGAACTGGATATGCAAACAGGTATAATACAGCAAATCCACGCAAAACAAAGATTATACGATTTATAGACAAATCGCGCACGCGACATCACTTAGTTATCTTACCGTGACTACTGTGGGATAAGAAAGGGCAAACAGCCAGAAAGTAACACATGTAATAAAAATGGACTTACGTATGTACATTTGTTTGTATGCACGTACGCATGTTCCACATATATTCCTAAACAACTGGACCGATTTCAAAGCAACTTGGTACACATATCACCTACTGGTCTGGACGAATCGCTATGGAAGTAAGAACCACCTATTTATCAAGTGGGTGACGTGGACTGGACGGGTTGTGGGCTAGGGGTTCTTGGGTAAACACAAAAAGGACTTCACTCACAAAGGGTGCAGGTCGAACACAGGAAGAACGTAGCTACAAGAACCATCCGTAAAACAGCTGTAATTTGTCTTAGCTGTGTTGGGAAAGTACCAGAACTCCTAGTACTAACAGAAAGCACTCATGCTCAAATCGTTATAGGCTCTAAAAGCTGGCTAAGGCCGGAGATAAGTTCAACAAAGTGGCTCAAATGGCTCTGAGCACTATGGGACTTAACATCTATGGTCATCAGTCCCCTAGAACTTAGAACTACTTAAACCTAACTAACCTAAGGACATCACACAACACCCAGCCATCACGAGGCAGAGAAAATCCCTGACCCCGCCGGGAATCGAACCCGGGAACGCGGGAGCGGGAAGCGAGAACGCTACCGCACGACCACGAGCTGCGGGCGATACGTTCAACCGAAATTCACTACTGGCCATGAAAATTGTTACACCACGAAGATGACGTGCTACAGACGCGAAATTTAACCGTCAGGAAGAAGATGCCGCGATATGCAAATGATTAGCTTTTCAGAGCATTCACACAAGGTTGGCGCCGGTGGTGACACCTACAACGTACTAACATCAGGAAAGTTTCCAACCGATTTCCCATACACAAACAGCAGATGACCGGCGTTACCTGGAGAAACGTTGTTGTGATGCCTCGTGTAAGAAAGAGAAATGCGTACCATCACGTTTCCGACTTTGATAAAGGTCGGATTGTAGCCTATCGCCATTGCGGTTTATCGTATCGCGACATTGCTGCTCGCGTTGGTCGAGATCCAATGACTGTTCGCAGAATATTGAATCGGTGGGTTCAGGAGGGTAATACGGAACGCATCTTATCCACATGGCTGTAACGTATCGTGCAGCCACGTCTCGATCCCTCAGTCAACAGATGGGGAAGTTTGCAAGACAAAAACAATCTGCACGAACAGTTCGACGACGTTTGCAGCAGCATGGACTATCAGCTCTGAGACCTTGGCTGCGGTTACCCTTGACGCTGCATCACAGGCAGGAGCGCCTGCGATGGTGTATTCAACTACGAACCTGGGTGCACGAATGGCAAAACGTCTTTTTTCGGATGAATCCAGGTTCTGTTTACAGCATCATTATGGTCGCATCCGTGTTTGGCGACATCGCCGTGAACGCACATTGGAAGCGTGTATTCGTCATCGCCATACTGGCGTATCACCCGGCGCGATGGTATGGGGTGCCATTGGTTACACGTCTCGGTCACCTCTTGTTCGCATTGACGGCACTTTCAACAGTGGGCGTTACATTACAGATGTGTTACGATCCGTGGCTCTGCCCTTCACTCGATCCCTGCGAAACCATACATTTCAGCAGGATAATGCACGACCGCATGTTGCAGGTCCTGTACGGGCCTTTCACGATACGGTAAATGTTCGATTGCTGCCCTGGCCAGCACATTCTTCAGATCTCTCACGAACTGAAAACGTCTGGTCAATGGTGGCCGAGCAACTGGCTCGTCACAATACGCCAGCCACTACTCTTGATGAACTGTGGTATCGTGTTGAAGCTGCATGGGCAGCTGTAACTGTACGCCCCATCAAAGCTCTGTTTGGCTCAATGCCCAGGCGAATCAAGGCCGTTATTAAGGTCAGAGGTGGTTGTTATGGGTACTGATTTCTCAGTATCATGCACCCAAATTGCGTGAAAATGTAATCACATGTCAGTTCTAGTATAATATATTTGTCCAATGAATGCCCGTTTATCATCTGCATTTCTTCTTGGTGTAGCAATGTTAATGGCCAGTATTGTATTTGCGAAGAACCTAGGCTAAGCACAGTTGGCGGTGGCGTGTTTGTTGCTGTCAGAAGTAGTTTAACTTGTTGCGAAATCGAAGTAGAAACTTCCTGTGAGTCAGCATGGACAGAGGTCATTGTTGGCAACTGGAATGAAATAATAGTTGGATCCTTTTACCGACCTCGCGATTCAGATGATACAATTGCTGAAAGTTTCAAAGAAAACTTGGGTTTGATTTCAAACATGTACCCGACTCATACAATTATACTTGGTGGTGACTTTAATTTACCCTCGATATTTTAGCGAAAATACATGTTTAATTCCGGAGGTACGCATAAAAGATCATCGGACATTGTGGTAAACACATTCTCTGAAAATTGTTTCGAGCAGTTAGTTCATGAGTCCACGCGAAGAGTAAACGGTTGTGAAAACACACTTGACCTCATAGCAACAAATAATCCTGAGCTAATACCGAACATCAAAGCGGATACAGGGATTAGTGAACACAGGGTCGTCGTAGCGAGATTGAATATCGTAACCCCCCAAATCCTTCAAATATAAACGGAAAAATATTCCTATTCAAAAAAGCAGATAAAAACTCACGACGCTTTCCTGAGAGACAATTTCCACTCCTTCCAAATTAACAATGTAAGCGTAGACCGGATGTGCCTTGAATTCAGAGAAACAGTAACGACAGCAACTGAGAGATTTATACCAAATAAAATAACATACGACGGAGCTGATCCTCCTTGGTACACAAAACGGATCAGAACACTGTTGCACAAACAACATGAAATAAAACATGCCATATTTAAACAGACGCTTAATCTCCAAGATTTGCGATCTTTTACAGAAGCTTGAAATTTAGCGCGGACTTCAATGCAAGATGCTTATAATAGTTTCAGCAACGAAACTTTGTCTCGAAACACGGCAGAAAATCCTAAGAGATTCTGGTCGTATGTGAAGTATGCTAGTGGCGAGACACAATCAATGCCTTCTCTGCGCGACTGCAGTGGAGATACTATCGAAGACAGTGCTGCCAAAGCATATTTACTAAACACAATCTTCCGCAATTCCTTCACCAAAGACGACGAAGTAAATATTCCAGAATTCGAATCAAGAACAGCTGCCAACATAAGTAACGTAGAAGTAGATATCTTCGGAGGAGTGAAGCAACTTAAATCACTTAACAAAAGCAAGTCTTCCGGTACAGATTGTATACCAGCTGGGTTCCTTTCAAAATATGCTGATACAATAGCTCCATACTTAACAATCATATACAACTGCTCGCTCGACGAAAGACTCATAACCAAAGACTGGGAAGTTGCACAGATCATACATATATTCAATAAAGTTAGTAGGAGTAATCCACTAAATTACAGGCCCATATCATTAATGTCAATATGCAGCAGGATTTTGGAACATATTTTGTGTTCGACCATTAAGAATTACCTTGAAGAAGACGGTCTATTGACACACAGTCAACACGGATTTAGAAAACATCATTCTTGTGAAACACAACTAGCTCTTTATTCGCACGAAGTGTTGAGTGCTATTGACAAGGGATTTCAAATTGATTCCGTATTTCTGGATATCCTGAAGGTTTTTGACACTGTACCACACAAGCGGATTGTAGTGAAATTGCTTGCTTACGCAACATCATCTCAGTTATGTGACTGGTTTCGTGATTTACTGTCAGAGAGGCCACAGTTTGTAGGAATTAACGGAAAGTCATCGAGTAAAACAGAAGTAATATCTGGCATTCCCCAAAGGAATGTTATAGGCACTGTGCTGTTCCTTATCTACATAAACGATTTGGGTGCCAATCTGAGTAGTCGTCTTAGGTTGTTTGCAGATGTCCCTGTCGTTTATCGACTAGTTAAGTCATCAGAAGACCTAACCAAATTGTAAAACTATTTTAAAAGAATATCTGTAGTGTGCGAAAATTGCCAATTGTCCCTAAATGACGAAAAGTATGGGCTCATCCAAACGAGTGCTGAATGGGATAGGTCAATCTTTGGTTACACGATAAATCAGTTAAATTTAAATACCGTAAATTCAACTAAATACCTAGGAATTACAATTACGAACAAATTAAATTGGAAAGAACACATAGAAAATTTTGTGGTGAAGGCTGACCAAAGACTGTGTTTTATTGGCAGGACACTTAGAAACTGTACCAGATCTACTTGAGACGGCCTACACTACGATTGTCCGTCCCCTTTCAGAATACTAGTGCGCAGTGTGGGATCCTCACCAGATAGAAATGATTGAGTGCATCGAAAAAGTTCAAAGAAAGGCAGCACGTTTTGTATTATCGCGAAATAGGGGTGAGAGTGTCACTGAAATGATGTAGAATTTGGGGTGGACATAATTAAAGCAAAGGTGTTTTTCGTTGCGGCGGAACCTCCTCACAAAATTTCAATCACCAGCTTTCTCCTCTTTTTTGTTGACGCCGACCTAAATAGGGAGAAACCAACACCGTAATAACATAAGGGAAATCAGAGCTCGCACGGAAAGATACAGGTGTTCGTTTTTTCCGCGCGCTTTACGAGATTGGAATAACAGAGAATTGTGAAGTTCGTTGGATAAACCCTTTGCCAGGCACGTAATTATGATTTGCAGAGTATCCATGTAGATGTAGATCACCTACTGGTCTGGAACGAATCGCAGTAGGAGAGGACCATCTACTTATCAAATGGATGGGAGTTAGGATGAAAAAGCGGTGCAGCTCACAATACGAGAATACCCATACTTTACTTACCCAGTTTTTGAAAATGAGAGCACCTACAAACTTGCGACAAACTTTACACATAATTTCAAACATTTACGAAACTTTTTCTCGCTGACGATCTCCACAAACTAATGAAAGGAAAAAACATTTGTCGCTTGCTATATTTTCGCTGCTCACGCAGCAAAACAGCCGCGTCATGCAAGACGATTTAATTTATTATTTCTTTACTATTAACTCTATTCGCAACAGATTTCGCAGACAGTATACACATACGCCGCCGAATGTACCTAAGAAAATATGAGATGCGTGGAAAACTACTACATTATACATGACGTTTTAATTTATTTCTTCTCTATTATAACTCTATTCACAACACATTTCGCAGACTGTAGTTACATATCGACTGGATGTACCTGCAAGATTATATCGTAGCACATAGTACATAGCTGTGGAGATACGACGTCATAATCATTGATATGTGTGACAATAAAACTGCAGGGTGAAATTCACTAAAGATACAGGTTAAATATGTGTACAAATACGTGGGAAATACACGGGCAAAGCCACTGGTGAAAATCTCATCTTTAACGCCTGCAACGATTTGAACCAAATTTGGTAAACGTATTAGTTTCGATACAGAAAGGAATACTATAGTGTGAAACAACTACCAGTCTCCTATTGTGGCAGGCGTGATAACGTGAAGAAATAAGAGGGAGGAGAAGCAGATGGCAGCGAGGGGCGAGGAGGAGGTGGACAGAGATATGGGGGAAGAGGAGTGGGAAGAGAGAGGGAGGCGTGAATTGCACGGGTAGAGGGGAAAGAAGGAGGTGGATAGAGAAAGGAGAGGGATGAGATGGACAGAGACAAGGAGAGAGGGGGAGGAGGATATGAACAGAGAGAGGGGACGAGGGAATGGACAGAGAAAGGGACAAAGATGAGATTGTCAAAGAGAGGATAAAGGACTAGATGTGCAGAGAAAGGAAAAAGAAGGTAAACAGGGAAAGGGGGCAGGAGGAGATGGAGAGTGAGATGGGAGGGGAGAGGAGCAGGTGGGCAGAGAGATGGGGAGGAGGTGGACAAAGGCATAGGGTGGAGGAGATGGAGAGAGAGAGAGAGAGAGAGAGAGAGAGAGAGAGAGAGAGAGGTGGAGGAGATGGACAGAGAGAAGCAGAGGAGCAGATGGATAGAGGGAGGGGCAAGAGGAGATGGACAGAGAATGGGAGAGGAGTATGCAGACAGAGAGAGAGGTGGAGGAGGTAGATAGAGAGAAGTGGGAGGGAAAAATGGCTCTGAGCACAATGGGACTTAACATCTGTGGTCATCAGTCTCCTAGAACTTAGAACTACTTAAATCTAACTAACCTAAGGACATCACACACATCCATGCCCGATGCAGGATTCGAACCTGCGACCGTAGCAGTCTCGCGATTCCGGACTGAGCGCCTAGAACAGCGAGTGGGAGGGAGGTAAAGGGCTAAGCCAAGATTGGAATAAATACATACACGGGCAACGCCCGGTACCCAGCTATTAATAAACTACTAGTAGTTCTAAGTTTGGCAAATAGAAGAAAAGGGGACTCCGTACTAGACAGGACAAACGCCAGGGATGAGTAGAAGAAGAATGCATTTTACTGTTGCCAACAGTCGCACGCGATGGTTCCGTTTCTATTGGACGCAACATTTAGAACGTTGACATACAGGCTGCCGTAAATTATTTTATGAGATCAAATTGATCAGATGACGGAAATTGGTAGTTAATAAAGATTTATTCCACTAGTAGCTGTTACCAGTTCTGAAACATGATTAATACTGCATACGCCATGTGGCAGCATACGCCTCGGTCGTCCATCACACTCTTTCCTTTCGTCGTCTTCTACATCTAAACTACATCTACATCCATACTCCGCAAGCCACCTGACGGTGTGTGGCGGAGGGTAACTTGAGTACCTCTATCGGTTCTCCCTTCTATTCCAGTCTCGTATTGTCCGTGGAAAGAAGGATTGTCGGTATGCCCCTGTGTGGGCTCTAATCTCTCTGATTTTGTCCTCATGGTCTCTTCGCGAGATATATGTAGGAGGGAGCAATATACTGCTTGACTCCTCGGTGAAGGTATGTTCTCGAAACTTCAACAAAAGCCCGTACCGAGCTACTGAATGGAGGACCATCCTCTTCAATTAGGTAATAACAGAAACTAATTAATTACATCGACTATTAGACTCAGTGTGCAGTCTGCTAAAAAAGCCTAACGGCCAAAGCGGCTTGTACACGTCACTGTGGGTCACATTTACACTTAGGATGTGCAGCTAAAAGATGAGAAAACACAGCTGATACAAACGGAAGTTCAACTACTGTCTTCGTGTTTTTTAGCTCGTCTTTAGAAATCAGAATTGAGGGTGCGCTTTCGCGAATCACGTTCATTTATTTGTAATTGTTTCGACAGGTTCTAAATTTTCGGTACGAAATGTCGTTGTATCTTACCACTGTGCCAGAACATCTTCGTCGGTTCTGGTAGCAAAGAAATGTAAGACGCTCCTATTTTGAAAGTATGTTTTGTGTACATTTCAGTGAATATAGCTTTCCACATCTCTCTCTCTCTCTCTCTCTCTCTCTCTCTCTCTCTCTCTCACACACACACACACACACACACACACACACACACACACTTATACATACAATACATATACCCATCATAAGCCAGAAAAGTTGATACTCAATAATGAAAACCGTAATATTGCACAAGCAATGGAATATGCGTTACATAGAGGCATCTGAACCATGAACAAAGCGCGTAAAGATGATAACTTTTCAACAGAAACAGTTAATGTAAATATCTCATCTTACTAATTGATTGTTCTACAAAAGCTGCTTTGTGGTATTGTTTTATTTCACCAGACTAGTTTCGTACGGAGCGGTACACGTAATGTTCTCTAATGTATTTCGATGACTTTGTTTTGTAATATCCACGTAATAGTACAATTATGGCATAAGGAAGTATTTGTGGAATATATGCAGAAGTCATTGTCAATGACTGTAGGAAAAGTAATGCAAAAGGAACTTGCAAAATTATTAATACAATGACAGAAATGGTTCAAATGGCTCTGAGCACTATGCGACTAAACTTCTGAGGTCATCAGTCGCCTAGAACTTAGAACTAATTATACCTAACTAACCTAAGGACATCACACACATCCATGCCCGAGGCAGGATTCGAACCTGCGACCGTAGCGGTCGCTCAGCTCCAGACTGTAGCGCCTAGAACCGCACGGCCACTCCGGCCGGCACAATGACAGAAAATCGGAGCACTATTATTCTCTTGCACAAGATAGGAGACATTCAACGCATAAAACACTTAAACCTATTAACCTCCTGTCACTGATGTACACACAATATACTCACGAAATTATCACGATTCACATACAAGAAACAGCGGAGTGTAATCAGGCAAAGAAACTAGCCTGTTTCGGAAGCAGCTATAGCGAATTTCCACTTGCAAGGTTTGTATTAAATTGTGGAATGGAGTAATGCGCATTAATTACTTTGAGAATATTAGTTTTGGAGCAAGTCTGTCACTCACTATCAGTAATATCTTTACGTTCAACAATGACGCAGTAGTGTTAGTACACTGAAGAATATTTACGCCACTGCTACGACTTACGTCATATTTCTCCAGGATAGTGAGCAGTTTGGCATTGAAAGATAAGTCAGACAAGGAGATTGCTCATTATCACAACTATTCAGCAAAGATCGGGCGGTAGTTTTAAAAGCCTTGGAAAACCAAGAAGGAATACGTATTAATGCAACATATCCGAACCACATTACTTTTGTAGATGTCATTGTACGGTCTACATCTATTACATACAATGTCAAATGTGCATTGAAAACCTTGTCAGGTCTAATTTAAATAAATGCCTAACAATCAGCTATAATATGACAGTAGTAACATGTACCTACCGCATAAAAAGCCGAAATGAGCCTCGCAAAACAAGCTTCCAATATTGATGAAATGATCTCGAGTTTTCAGCTGAGTTGTCACGTCGTGTCGTGTCGTGGAAACGTTTCGATTATGTTGCTAATCGTCCTTTTCAGGAGAAGTAGGAAACTCACCGAAACGTTGCGACAACACGACGCCATGACTCGGTTGAAAACTACACAAGATTGCATCACTGAAATTCGCCGAGAGAGACTGCATTCCCACAAAGCTTCCAATCGACTTGAAGAGGAAGACACAGTTAACGCGTATTACAAGTTTTGCTGTGTGAAAGTGAGATATTTTCCAAGTGAACAATATTTTAAAAAAAACTGAGGTTTGTTAATGAGGAGTGAGAAGATGCTTATTGCAACTATAAAGAAAAAAATCTTGGAACGGAAGGCATAAATATGACTGCAATGAACACCGTAGTTCATTGAGAAGTCTGGAAGATGCTTTTATCCAGCAGTGAATGTCAAATGTCAAATGGGTGACTCTGCTGCTGTTGTTTCTGATGATGATGGTGGTGGTGGTGGTATTGGTGGTAGTGGTGGTGATAGTGAAGATGATGATGGTTCAAATGGCTCTGAGCACTATGGGACTTAACATCTATGGTCATCAGTCCCCTTGAACTTAGAACTACTTAAACCTAACCAACCTAAGGACATCACACAACACCCAGCCATCACGAGGCAGAGAAAATCCCTGACCCCGCCGGGAATCGAACCCGGAAACCCGGGCGTGGGAAGCGAGAACGCTACCGCACGACCACGAGAGGCGGGCGAAGATGATGATGATGATGATGATGGCATATTGTATTACTTTTCTTTCGACAGGCAGCTTCAACTGTGAAACAATGAGACTGATTTGTTGTTCCTGCCAATCAACACAGACGTACGAAAGTCGACAGCTCCCCTCCCAGATATAAATTTTGGTGGCTATACGCTGGCGTATTACGATTGAAGTTCAGTGCACATTCAGTTTCGATAAGATTAGAGGCAATCATTACAGTACTTTCTTCTGTCTGTTTCGCTCTGTTGCTGTAACCAGTATGTCTCTACATCTTCGAGGAGAGAACAAAAAGTTTCCGTTGAGTGTGTTACGGCAGCGTGTATTCAACTCAGCTCGACTCCGGTGCGTGTTTATAAATACAAACATGAAGGTACCGGATTAGTGTGGCTTTCGAGAAGAAACTTTCTGACCGCCTCTTATACGTCTCAAGAAGGTAACAGGTGTATTCGTGCCTAGAAACGTTCGCAACATTGATTCATGTTTATTGGCCATTCTGTTTCATCATCGCTAGCCAATTCTGCAAAAAAAGATCATGTGATAAGTTAATCTGTATAAAAGAATTTTAAACACACAAAGAACTAATTTTTAAAAAAGTGCACGCTGAAATTTCAGTACACATCAAATTTGTGCCCCGGACCGCGACTCAGATCCGAAATTTCGCAAAGTTGATTATATGGGGAGAAGTCGTGTGTAGTGGAGTAGTGGATGGTTTGCTCATTAGTGCGAGTAGATTCTGTGAAAGTAAAGGTACTGGGTCCGAATGACAGTGTGCCACCTAGTTTAAAATAATCAGCTGCCTAGTTCAAAAAAAAAAAATAGAAATGTTCGTAGTTAATTTCTCTCCCCTCCCTCCCCCCCCCCCCTTTCTCACGCTCCCTCTCCGTCAATTTCTCATTGCGTGTTTATGTGTGTGTGTGTGTGTGTGTGTGTGTGTGTGTGTGTTCCGGTTATTATGATAATTTCCGCCGTCACAAAGAATTCCAGTAGAAGAGCTAACGATATTGTTACCGCAACCCACGATCAAACAAAACAGGCCGAACGAGTTTTCAGTTAGATAGTACAACTGTTCCATTTGCTGCGGAATAAGAAATTTCCTTCGTCGTTATAAGCCAGTTGGGTCTGATAGCACACGCTAATTATGTTCATTTTGTGTAACAGTTACCCTCCCGAGAGCTTTAATGTGTCACGAACAAAGTTAATCCATCTGAAGCACCGCGCAGCACGCTAAGATCCGAGGAATACAGTAACTCCCTGGAAGCGATTGTAATACATGAACATCTAAACGGAACTGCCACAAGAATTTCTGTTTTTTTCTGACGCCGTGTTACTCAGGAAGTCTTGGGAGGTGGAAGAGTTGGGACGCTTCTGTACTCCTGCTATCTACAATAAACTGGAATTTTGGAGAAATGCGAAACTGTAATTTTCCTACCTTCTTTCCAACGCGAGGAGCAGCATTAGTTCAGTTGTCAAGGCTAAACGAAAGTAGGGAATTCTCTTCCACAAAACTTCCTCATGCCGTAACTGTATTATTACGTGGATATTACGAAATATTATCATCGAGATACGTTAGAGAACATTACATATAAGACACCGCTGAGGAAGGGCTGCGTCCATAACAAGTTCTACATATATACTCAGCTAGCCACCAAGCGGTGTGTGGCGGAGGGCACTATTCATGCCAAACCCATATTTTGGAATTTAGTAAGCAGCCCCTTCCGTTTAGCGCGTCGTCTATCTGCAAGTGTACCCCACTTCAAACTTTCTATGAAATTTGTAACGATCTCGCGATGGCTAAATGTAGCAGTCACGAATCTTGCGGCTCTTCTTTGGACCTTCTCAATCTCTTGAATCATACCAACTGGTAAGGGTTCCATACAGACGAGCAATACTCTAATACTGGACGAACTAAAGTATTGTAAGCAATTTCCTTTGTTGAAGGACTGCATCACTTTAGGATTCTGCCAATAAACCGCAATATAGAGTATGCCTTACGCGCTCCTTGTGTAATCTGATCGTTCCATTTGCGATCATTTCGAATAGTCGCACCCAGATACTTTACGGATGTTACCGCTTCCAAAGACTGGGCATTCGCTTTGTTAAACGCAGTAGGTTACACTGACTAATGTTGAGATATAACTGCCAGCCATTACACCACGCATTTATTTTCTGCAAATCCTCATTGATTTGTTCACAATTGTCGTGTGAGACTACTTTCCTGTAGACTATAGCATCATTGGCCAACAGTCTAATGCCGCTGTCAATACCATCAACCAGATCGTTTGTGTACATCGTAAAAAACAGCGGACCTATTACGTTGCCCTGGGACACACCTGAAGTTACGCTTGTTCCTGTTGAAGTCTCCCCTTTCAGGACGACATACTGCTCTGTCTGTTAGAAAACTTTCTATCCAACCGCATATGTCATCGGATAAACCGTATTTGGAGCCAGCGATAGTGAGGAACTGAGTCGAACGCCTTTAGAAAGCCGAGGAATATGGCATCAACCTGGGAGCCGGTATCTAGAGCCTGTTGTATATCATGCACAAAGAGAGCCAGCTGTGTCTCACATGATCGCTGTTTCCTAAACCTGTGCTGGTTTCTGCAGATGAGCTTCTCAGAATCTAGAAAGGTCATTATGTCTGAACACAAAATATGTTCCATGATTCTACAACAAATCGATGTCAGTGAAATTTGCCGGTAATTATGTGCATCTGATTTTCTACCCTTTTTATAGACTGATACACCTGGACCTTCTTCCAATCCCGTAGAACTTTCCGGTGTTCCAATGATCTCTGATAGATGATGGATACGAACGGTGCTATATTTGTAGCATAGTCCACATAAAATCTTACGGGGATACCGTCTGGGCCAGATGACTTCCTGGCGTCTAAAGATCTTAACTGTTTTACTATCACACATACGTAAACACTATGTCAGCAGTCCTTGCGTTTGTTCCATAATTGAAAGGGGGAATAGTGCTGCAGTCCTCTACGGTAAACAAGTTTTTGAAAGCTAGGTTTAGATTTTCGGCCTCCTGTTTATTATCATCCGTTAGATTACTCGTACTTTCAGCAAGAGAAGATATTGAATTATTTGTAGTGTTCATAGATTTTACGTACGACCAGAAGTTTTTGGGATTATTTTTAGAATCTGCAAATAAAATATTGCTCTCAAATTTGTTAAAAGAATCTGTCATTGACCTTTTGACAGCTGCTTTCATTTCGCATAGTTTCTGTTTGCCAGCGGGGCAGTGACTACGTTTAAAAGGATTGTGCAAAATTCTCTGCTTTCTCAACAACTTCCTAATATGTTTGTTGAACCAAGGTGGATCCTTTCCCTCCCCTATATTTTTGCTAGGCACATACTTCTCTAGCACATGGTGGACAATACCTTTAAATTCCGACCAAAGGTGCTCAATATCTTTGTGTACCGCGGTGAATGCTTGGAGCTGACTATGAAAATATTCATTAATCACACTTTTATTTGTTTTCCCAAACAAGAAAACTCTACGCTGTATTTTTTTTTCAAATTCCACTGACATAAAAACCACAACGACATTATGGTCGCTAATACCTCCATCTAGATTAACTTCCTCAAAAAGATCAGGTCTGTTTGTCGCCAAGATATACAATATGTTCCCACACTGAGGAGAGAGTGGGCTGGTCATCTGAGTCGCAGTTGAGGTCGGCTCAGTGACAGAGAGCTGTGACACCCCCCCCCCCCTCCCCACCCTGTACATCTAGTACAGCAGAGGCTACCTCAGGCATCCCATACCCCCCGCACATCAACGTGGCACTCTGGAGCCTGTTGATTGTGGTCAACAAAGCTACCAGACGAGTTTGGACAGTTGCTAGCTCCTCCTGCATCTGCACGCAGCAGACATAGTCCTTATCCATCAATATAATATGTGATTACTGTAAGAAACTTAAGAAAACCCACTGCCACACAAGGTTAACAGCTACACTCTAGTTGGCAGAAAGTACACTCAACAGTGAAAAACAATAAAAATGTATTGCAGAAGCTAGATCTAGTGCGTATTTTCCTGCTTGGGGCTATCTAGTGAATACTGAAAAAAAATAGTAACCTATAGTAAACTGCTAGGGGCTATCTAGTGAATATTGTTAAAGAATTAAACAGCAACTTATGGTAAGCTACATCTACTGACTATCGCTCGTATTTATAATGTAAACAAACGTTTACGCACACGCGACAATGTCCTAATAAAACTGTAAAAACTGCTACCTTCAATGTATCAAGTCGACGTTCGGTGAAATAACATGCTACTACAAAGCAGCTTTTGTCGGACATTTAATTAATAAGATGAGAAATTTACATTAACTGTTTCTGTTGAAAAGCTACCGTATTTAGGTGCTGTTACATTCTTCATGGTTCAGATGCCTCTATCTAACTAATGTTCTATTCCTGGTGCAATATTATGAGTTTCATTACTGAATACCTACTTTCCTGGTTCATGATGTGTGTGTGTGTGTGTGTGTGTGTGTGTGTGTGTGTGTGTGTGTGAGTGTGTGTGTGTGTATGTGTGAGAGAGAGAGAGAGAGAGAGAGAGAGAGAGAGAGAGAGAGATGGAATGTTATATTCACTGAAATGTACAGAGAACATGCTTTCAAAACAGGAGCATGTTACATTTCTTTGCTACCAGAGTCGATGAAGATACTCTGGCACAGTGGTAAGATGCAAGGACATACAGTATCGAAAATTTAGAAACTGTCCAAACCATTACAAATAAATGAACGTGATTCAAGAAAGTGCAGCCTCAATTCTGATTTCCCAAGACGTGCTGATAAAAGCGAAGACAGTAGCTGAACTTCCGCTTGTATCAGCCGTGTTTTCTCATCCTTGGCTGCTCATCCAAAGTGGAGACATGAAGCACAGTGACGTGTACAAGCCGCTTAAGCCATTGCGGTTTTTGAGCAGACTGTACACCTGAGACTAATCGTCGATGTCATTATTTATTTTCTGTTGTTACTTAAATCAAGAGGATGGTCCTCTCTTCAGGAATAAGACCACGAAAGGAAAGAGTGTGATGGACAGCGGTGGCGTATGCTGCCAAATAGTATATATATATATATATATATATATATATATATATATATATATATATATATATATATATATTTATATATAATGTCACGTTTCATAACTGCTAACAGCTGCTAATGAAAAAGTCTTTATTAACTACAAATTTCCGTCATCTGTTCGGTTCCGACCTCATACAACAATTTATGGCAGCCTGTATGTCAACGTTCTAAGAGAAGAAGAGAATTCAAAGATACAATCAGAAATCATAATTTCAGGAATATGAACGCAGACTCTAAACCCCAACACCACGCCTACTCTCACCCCTTTTACTATCTACACGTATTGTGGAAGAGAATTTGCTTTAAATTTTTAAAATACAGCAAGGTTCGATTGTTATGCTTTTATTAACTCCATTTTCCTCGAAGAGATAGATGGTACACTGCCTAGACCTGATCTTGTAACTAGAAGCAACGAGATTCATAATCCCGTGGGACCATCTTCTTGCTATAAATTCTGTTATTGTACTTCGAAATGGCTTTTTCTCCTACTCAGCTAGTGTGTAGACGTTAATATCAACATCAACGAGAGATTAGACTTAGACCTTACATTTCGCCAGAGTCTGTTTCATTATCCATCCATTATAGGCTTTCAAAGATCGTTACGAAGTACTTACAGAAATAAGTTTCCACCACTCCCGTGCAGCTTCCTTTCGAAAATCGTGTTGGCAACGTAAGATCAACATACGTGGGCTGTACACTGTAGATACAACGACACTGCCCTCCTAATATGGCCCGTTTAATCACGAATTGTGCTTTCTTTAGGCTGTAAATTTTCCTTAGTGTTATTTGCAAGTCATCCCTTACGTAGATTGAGAGTTTAGCGTATCGTCAACGAAGATATCATTAGAGATTTGAAAGAAACTGGGATGTGACAGCGATTGAGGAAGAACTCGGCAATGTGTTTTTTGAAGGAACAAAATGACTCTGAGCACTATGGGAATTAACTTCTCTGGTCATCAGTTCCCTAGAACTTAGAACTACTTAAACCTAACTAACCTAAAGACATCACACACATCCATGCCCGAGGCAGGATTCGAACCTGCGACCGTAGCAGTCGCGCGGTTCCGGACTGAGTGCCTAGAACCTCCTGCCACCGCGGCTGGCCACAAAGGAACCATCTCAGCATTCGCCTCAAGCATCCTAGGGAAAGCGTGGGGCAGTCAAATCTATAGGAAGGACAGTCAAAAACTACTACTTAACTTCGCTCGACCGGTGTGGATTTGCCGGCCTGTGTGGCCAAGCGGTTCTAGGCTCTACAGTCTGGAACCGCGCGACCGCTACGGTCGCAGGTTCGAATCCTGCCTCGGGCATGGATGTGTGTGATGTCCTTAGGTTAGTTAGGTTTCAGTAGTTCTAAGTTCTAAGGGATTGATGACCTTAGAAGTTAAGTCCCATAGTGCTCAGAGCCATTTGAACCATTTGGTGTGGATTCAGATGAGTATATTTCACCTGGTTGGTCTTCAGAGAGCCAACAGGAAGGAAATAATAACCCCAAAATTCAGTATGTCTTTACAGGAAACTAATGACAGGAGACACAATAACACCAAAAACATGTAATTACTCAAAGATTCAACGCACTCTACGGAAGTTAATCGACCTGCTGATCCCAATCGCTACGAGGAAATGGAACTACACCAAGAAATAGCGGGAATCAAAAGAAGTAATAGGCAATAGTGTATATTAGGAGATATTAGAGGAGAAATAAAACAAGAAGACCACGGAATAAGTCTCATCATGCAACAAACAAGAAACATAATTATGCTTTCAAATGACGTCAAACATCACAAGGGAAAGAGAAAGGGGAAACTAAAACTTCTGATAAATAGTACATTTACATCTACATCTTCATAGTTACTCTGCAATTCACACCTAAGTGCCAGCAACAGGGTTCATCGAACCATTTTCATACTACTACTCTACCAGTCCACTCTCGAATGGCGCATGGGAAAAAGGAACACCTAAATCTTTCCGTTCGAGCTCTGATTTCTCTTATTTTATTATTATGATCATTTTTCTCTACGTAGGTCGATGACAACAAAGTATTTTCGCATTCGGAAGAAAAAGTTGGTGATTTTAATTTCGTAAATAGATCTCGCCGCAAAGAAAACCGCCTTTGTTTCAGTGACTGCCACCCCAACTCGCGTATCATATCAGTGACACTCTCACCCCTATTGCGGGATAACACGAAACGACTGCACTTCTTTGCACTTTTACGATGTCCTCCTGGTAAGAATCTCACACCGCACAGCAATATTCCAGCAGAGGACGGACAAGTGTAATGTAGGCTGCCTCTTTAGTCGGTTTGTCGCATCTTCTAAGTGTTCTGCCAAAAAAGCGCAGTCACTGATTCGCCTTCCCTACAATATTATCTACGTGGTTTTTCCAATTTAAGTTGCTCGTAATTGTAATTCCTAGGTATGCAGTCGGATTTCTTTTAGTACCCTTGTGATGACCTCGCACTTTTCTTTGTTTAATGCCAATTGCCACTTTTCGCATCATATAGAAATTCTCTCTAGATCATTTTGTACTTGGAACTGAACGTCTGATGATTTTACTAGGCAGTAAATTACAGAGTCATCTGCAAACAGTCTAAGTGGGCTGCTCAGATTATCACCTAAATCATTTATGTAAATCAGGAACAGCAGAGGGCTTATGACACTACCTTGCGGAACGCCAGATATCACTTCTGTTCTACTCGATGATTTACCGTCTATCACCATGAACTGTGACCTCTCTGAGAGGCAATCGCGAATCCAGTCACACAACTGAGACGATACTCCATATGCACGCCATTTGATTAATAGTCGCTTGTGAGGAACGGTATCAAAACCCCTCTGGAAATCTAGGAATATGGAATCGATCTGAGATTCCTTGTCGACAGCACTCATTACTTCATGGGAATAAAGAGCTAGCTGTGTTGCACAAGAACGATATTTTCTGAATTCGTGTTGGTTATGTATCAATAAGCCATTTTCTTCAAGGTGATTCGTAATGTTCGTGTACAGTATATGCTCCAAAATTCTACTGCAAATTGAGGTCAGTGATATTGGTCTGTAATTCAATGGGTTAACCCTATTTCCTTTCTTGAATATTGGTGTGACCTATGCTACTTTCCAGTCTTTAGGAACACACCTTTCGTCAAGTGAGCGGTTGTATATGATTGCTAAGAAAGGCGCTACTGTGTCTGCATACTCTGAAAGGAACCTGATTGGTATACCATCAGGACCGGAAGACTTGCCTTTCTTAAGTGATTGGAATCGTTTCACAACACCTAAAATATCTACTTTTACGTCACTCATGCTAACAGCTGTTCTGGTTTCCGAAGTCCCCATGTAACCTTCAATGTGTCCACTCCCCACCAGCCACTACAGTTGTGCGAGTACATGTACCTGTCGCCCCTCCCTCCTCCATTCCCTGATGGCAAACTGGCCACATCACTCCAAGACACAAGTAACCCACCTTCCCACTCCCTCTCCCAGCCCCCCCCCCCCACCTTTCTTGACCGCTACCCACCCTACTTCACACTACCAGTCCACCTGCCACACAGTAGCATTGGCACTGTCAGTCTAGCTGGCACTACGTCCTATGGAGAGATGGGTGGCAGGTATATGTACTCGCACAACTGTAGTGGCTGGCAGGGAGTGGCACACACATTGAAGGTTAAATGGGGAGTTGGGTTGGGAGGTGGTGACAGGATGGAGGAAGGGGAAGCCGTTGGGTTGAGGGGACAGTGTGTTACCTGAGATTGTGCCCACTCTTCACACACCCCTCCAATCAACAGCTCCCCTTCCTTTGCCCTGCCACTGTCTCCCAATCCACATCACCACATCACCTTCAGTGAGTACCACTTCGCACTAGCTGCTATAATTGTGCCAATCCATATACCTCACACCCCTCCCTTCACTGTTCCTACCTGGCAAACTGACAGTCTACCTCCAAACTGCTAGCCACCCAGTCCCTTCTCCTGTTTCCCACTCCCTCGGTCTCTGCCCATGCCACCAAACATTACACCCACCAGAACCAGTCCACCTGCCAAAAAGTAGCATTGGCACTGTCAGTCTAGCTGGCACTAAGTATAGGCTTAGGCATGTGATTGCATGTATGTGAAAGTGTGTGTGTTTGTTTATTTTACTCTAGCTCATCAAAGAATAACTCCATCTGCTAACAAGTTCCCCTTCTTTCATATGTGCCTATTTGTAGCTCAACGCTTCTGCTTTTCAGAAAGTGGCTTCCTTTAAGTCTAAAGTATTTACATTTTACAAAAGCTTTCCTGCAACGTTGTTAATCCTAAAGTATTTACATTCTACAAAAACTTTCCTACAACATTATTAAATAATATATGTGAAAAACAATATTGTACACAATGTTCTGCAATTTTAAACATGCTTTCTTTGTATTCATAATGATACAGTCTCGAAGTGAAGATCTTGATTTAGGTCTTTCATGTTTCCTCTACATTACGAATACTTCAAGCATATGCTGGGATGGTTGCTGCTATAACGACAAGACTGACCTTCTCTCTCATTCGAGTCACACTAGATCTGCATGTAAATGCCTGTATAGATGAATTACACCATGTGGTCAAGAGTATCCGGACACCCCAAAAACACACGTTTTTCATATTAGGTGCAGTCTGCTGCCACCTACTGCCAGGTACTCCATATCAGTGACCCCAGTAGTCATTAGGTATCGTGAGAGAGCAGAGAGGGTAGCTGCGCGCAACTCACGGACTTCGAATGTGGTTAGGTGATTGGGTGTCACTTGTGTCATTCGTCTGTACGCGAGATTTCCACACTCCTAAACTTCCATAGGTCCTTGATTTCCGATGTGATAGTGAAGTGGAAACGCGATGGGACACGTACAGCACAAAAGCGTACAGGCCGACCTCATTCGTTGACTGACAAGAGATCGCCGACAGTTGAAGAGGGTCGTAATGTGTAACAGGCAGACATCTATCCAGATCATCACACAGGAATTCCAAACTGCATCAGGATCCACTGCAAGTACTATGACAGTTAGGCGGGAGGTGAGAAAACTTCGAACTTGGATTTCATAGTCGAGTGGCTGCTAATAAGCCACACATCACGCCGGTAAATGCCAAACGAAGCCTCGCTTAGTGTAAGGAGCGTAAACATTGGACGATTAAACAGTGGGAAAATGTTGTGTGGATTGAAGAATCCCGGTACACAATGTGGCGATTCGATGGCAGTGTGTGGGTATGGCGAATGCCCGGTAAACATCTGCCGGCGTGTACAGTGTCAACAGTAAAATTCTGAGGCGATGGTGTTACGGTGGGGTCGCGTTTTCCACGGAGAGGGCTTGCACTCCTTATTGTTTTGAGTGGCACTATCACAGCACAGGCCTACATTGATGTTTTAAACATCTTTTGCTTCCCACTGTTTAAGAGCAATTCGGGGATGGCGATTGCATCTTTCAACACGATCGAGCATCTGTTCATAATGCATAGCCAGTGGCGGAGTGGTTACACGACAATAACATTCCTGTAATGGACTGGCCTGCACATAGTCCTGACCTGAATTCTATAGAATACCTTTGGGATGTTTTGGAACGCCGACTTCACGGCAGGCCTCACCGATCGACATCGATACCTCTCCTCAGTGCAGTATTCTGCGAAGAATGGGTTGTCATTCCCCAAGAAATCTTCCAGCACCTGATTGAACGTATGCCTGCAAAAATGGAAGCTGTCATCAAGGCTAAGGGTGGTCCAACATCATACTAAAGTATAGTATTACCGATGGAGAGCGCCATGAACTTGTAAGTCATTTTCAGCCAGGTGCCCGTACACTTTTGATCAAGTAGTGTGTGTTATTACTATAGTCATTACATTTAATACCATGATATGTCCAATATCCTTGTAAAGTGGTCAATGACTGAATAAAACTACTACCAAACTACCACCTCCACCACCACCTCCCCCCCCCCCCCCAACCACCACCACCACCACCACCACCACCACCACCACCACTATAAATTAGACTGTATCAGTTTACTAGCATATGGTCTCAGAAACGCATGTAGATCTAATCACCTGGAAATATGTGTCTTTGTGAGTCTGAAACTAAAAACCGGAACCTTTTTTACATTGTATACTTTCACTTCGTTGCCTCGAACGGAATTCTAATTTGGGCTAATTCTGTACATTCACAAACAATGAACACTGGACATAAATACAGTTTACTAATGGATAACTCTCCTTAATCGTTGTATGTGTCGTTCTGCGGGATTCATTCTACAAAAGTGTCCATAAGAACTGAAAAAAATTAGTAATGTACTCGAAATTTTCAGATTTTAATTGAGAAACATCCTTCAGGCTGATATTTTAAATTTTCAGATTTTAATTGTGAAACATCCTTCAGGCTGATATTTTAAATTTTCAGATTTTAATTGAGAAACATCCTGTCGACAGGTATTCTATTACACAGGAATTGCAGTATTTTAGAAATTACCACTGTAATCATCACATATCGTATAAAGTATTTTACATGCCCGGATAGCTGTGCATGTTAAAGTGCAGCTTCTGGGGCAGGGAAGTGCCCCAGCCCCGAATCGAATCCACCTGGCGAATTGACGACAAGAGTCGATGTGTTGACCAGCCTGTTTGTGGTTTACGGCTTGTTTCCCACATACCATTAGGTGACTAGCAAGCTGGTACCCAAGGCCCGCGTCTCTGACGCGATTCGCAAGTATTTAGAAATCTTTCGATCACTTCACATGACCAGCACTACATACAATTATGGTACACATACTCCACCCTGGAGTGTTAGGGGTGGTGACAGGAACGGCATCAGTTCACATCTTAAACTAACCATGCCACATTCGCTGATAACCACGCTGACCCGGCTCCGAAGTAGGGCAAAGACACAATAAAAATAAAAATAAAAAGAAAGAGAGGATTTTTTTTATTTCAATATTCTTCGTCTTTCGTTTTCACGTTTTCTTTATAATTAGCTGTAAATTCCTAATAACTTAATGGGTTACATTAATAGTTATAGCTATTGTTGTACTGTAAATTCATTCCATGACGACGTTTAGATTCTGCTGTATTAAATAAAATCGTTTAAAGAACGTAACTGAACAGATAAATCTGTCTGATGAGCAACCGACCAACGGGAATACCATTCTGTGCAGACAACTGTGCGACTGGCGTTTAACACAGCCAACATCTCGGACACTCGTCACGCTGCTACGAATGAAACTATCATAAATCAGAAAAGAGGCTCATTCCTCGACACACCGAACAACTACGAATAATAGGAAGCGAATGTGTTTCATTCAATCAAACACGCATGGATATAAGTTTCAAACCAGGGCCCAGAAACACATACCCAATTGCATTAAAACGAAAAACCCTCCAATATTTGCAAAGTGGCAGAGCCAATTACTTGTGTAACACAAGAATGATCAAAGAAGACGAGAAATGTGGTCATTGATAAAGCTACAACTTCCGATGACAGGCATAGGAACATATATGGGAACCTAACGGGAGTATAAGGAATTCTTCAATTACAGATAAGCTCCAAAATAATTATATAAATGTAAACAATAACAAATTAGCTACGCCATTGCTGATGTTTTAGTAGGATAAGGAAAGTGACTTGTGTTCTGAATCTATAAAGAACAAACATAATAGTTAACTGTAAACATCATGGTTCTCCAGAATCCGTAAGTACAATCACCACGTATGTTACATGTGGTATCACAGGGATAGGCCTGCTATATGTCATGTTATGTAGAATTTGCTCAAAAAGGAAAAAGTTGAGCTACCATTTCGGATAATTGAGCTTAGTTAACATGAGGAAATATTTCTTAAATTAGTTTGAATGCTTCGTGCTGTGACCCCAGTCACTCTACTGCTTACCTAAGTGGAGGGCGGCCGACGACAGAGTTCACAGGATTTTCAAACTGCCAGAAATTTTAATCGAGCTCTTGCTCAGTTTATCAGCGTCATTCATACTTGCAGCGGATCCCAATTAATGAGGTGACTGACGAAAGTGCGCAGAGGCAGCACTCTAATTAAAACATTGAAATGTTAAATGGTGAAGTATCCTGCGTACGAAAAGCTCTCCGCTCCCAGAAAACTAGCTGCGAGCTGGGCAAGCCTCTAAGATATAAGTTAGCAATCTCAAAGTGAGAAATTTTAATGCGTAAAACGACTTATGAGGTCCTACCTAAACCTCTTAAAGTAGATATTTATAGAAAACTTTATTTTAATGTTAATGGAATGTGTTTAAAAGAAAAAATCTTTCACTAAACACAATAATTTATTCGATGAAACGTAGTCAGAATTGATCAGGTTATTCAAGATATCTGAATCATTTGTAAACTCAGTGCACATAACTTAAACTGCCGCTTTTTTTTCGGATGGTTTGCGGAGCTACTTTCACTAACGAGATAACTACGACCTCCTAACGAGAAAGATCAAACAGTAATTTATTCAGAAAATACGTTAACCCTAAATGAGACGGAACCCTGCTGGTTAATCAAAAGGCTCTTGCACTCAGGACAGTAACTGTGAATGTGAGACAGGTTACCGTACAGAAAACAGCATGTACTTACTGAGAGTGCCGTATCACACCAGGCATGCACCCACCTAGCCTCACCGTACTTATTCTCGGACAGCCGTGCTGGACGACGCCGACTTGCAGCTGGCTCTGGTGGCGGTGGTGCGGTTACAGCTCAGAACCCTGGTCACGGCCGAGATGTGCTCTCCGGACCGCAATTTCTGCGTCCCGACTATATCTTTGTTCTCTTTATTTCCTAGCGTCTTTCTACGCCCAGCAATATTTTCCCGCCAAGCCGTACATGTCCGCCAACAGCAAAAAATACATACACCGTGGTCCAATAGCGTGGATACCATCCAGTACACAGATACCCACGAAGAAAAGCGTCACAATACAAATCCAATCATAGCGCAAATCGCCTTCTCACTTCTATTCTTTAAAAAAAAAAAAATTCAGCTCCGTCCCCTTGACGTCACCGACTAATTTATGAATGGCATGTTTTTTATGTCCAGCACTAGACCTGCGTCAGAGGTCCGAAATTATAAATCCGTGCACGAGGCTAGGCCCATTGTTCCAGCACTCTGTGATTCTGCGAGAAAGTGAACAAACCTTATCTAAAAAGATTCCTTTGTAACACAGGAAAGAGCTCTCTCGCTGTTTGCATGGTGACTTGGTCACAGCTCTGCCGCTAGGCAGGCCCAAGTTGCAAAACACATTTTCAGACAACATAGTTGTGTGGAGATAACAGCGATTAATTTACTTACAATCAATTATTCAAAATGGCAGTAACAATCGCATTATTTATTTTGCCACCAACCGATTTCAACCCGCGATGGGGTCATCTTCAGGACAATTTACACCATTTGGTCGCTCGCTGGAGTCGTCACCCTGCCTGTGCACGGTTGGTAACTATGCTAGTCCAGCGAGCGACCAAATGGCGTAAATTGCTCTGAAAATGACCCCATCGCGAATTGAAAGCGGTTGGTGGCAAAATAAATAATGCGATTGTGACCGACATTTTGAATAATTGATTGCAAAACATATAATAGCTGCTGGGCCCCCCTGGCTGCGTGCTGGCGACCTGACATCCGTGCTCACAGGCAAACGAGTCCGCAGTCCCCACTCATTTCAAGGAGCTACTCGTTTTCCATAGCATTCTACCCGTCTTGTTCAAAACGCGAGGTGCAGTGGCTTCCTACACTCACCCAGAAAACAGGCCGTTCCAGCAGCAAGTTAAAAACGAAAAGATTGAGGCTAGAAAGAGTGCTTTATGCACAGTTCTTCGCTTGATGCACTTTAATAAACACTGCCCGTCTAATCTGCACCGTGTCAGTCCCCGTTAGCTGAGTGGTCAGCGCGGCCGAATATCAATCGGGTTCGATTCCTGGATGGGTCGGAGATTTTCTCCGCTCAGGGACTGGGTGTTGTGTTGTCCTAATCGTCATCATTTCATCCCCATCGACGCGCAAGTCGCCGAAGTGGCGTCAAATCGAAAGACTTGCACCCAGCGAACGGTCTAGCCGACGGGAGGCCCGTCACACATCTGCACCGTTTTATTTCTCTCCTTCCTTAATCGACTTCATATAGGAGGAAAACGTATGCAAAATAGCTTTCTGCGTTTCGTAATAGCAGGATATGTTCTAGAATTTACAAACAAATAGGTGAGAGCAGCCTTCACTGACTAGATAAACTATTGACATGCACACAATGCAGGAATCGACATACCTAATTATCAAATGAGCTTCATTTGCATCAAGTATTGAGCAGGCGAACATTATTCTGAGTCGAGGTGGAAAGTGCCGAGAGCACATCGTGTGCATGTCGGAGTCTTTTGATGCAACTGTTGGTGGGGCTGACGACCTTAGCAGTTTAATCCCTTTAAACAACAAACCAACCAACCAACTGCTGGTCCAAAGGGAATATGTACTATTGAAGATGGGGGGACTGCATTCTGAAATTTTATGGTTTCCGATCGTTCAGACAATGGTGTGCTTTCGAACTGAAAAGTCTAGAGCTAGCATCATTAGCTGGGAGGGACTGTACTCAAGGACTGCCTCTTGGTGCTTAGAGAACTGACACCGTCTCTTGTCCTCAGAGGTTTCCCCTCCTGCCTTCACTCCAATCCTCGAAACAAAGTCATTTCCCGTTTTTTTCTTTTTTTAAATGAACACACCTCCATTTCACTGTTCCGTTATTTCTTTAAGTAAAATGCAGGTTTCAGTCTTTAATGTAATTTTCATGTATTTGATTGTACGTCTTTAACGTAAGTTGAAGGACACTTAACATGTTGTCAAGCTCAATGTAGGCCACCAATCAAGAAAAATATTGGCTCTCTAAGATATCACATCTGGCATTTCGTGGGGAGTCAATATTTTTCTTAATTTATGGCCAGCTTTGAGCTTGATAACATGTTAAGTGTCCTCCAATATATGTTAAAGACATAAAATCAAATACTTGAAAATGACATAAAAGGCCTAAACCTGGGCTGTACTTAAATAAACAATAAAACAATCAAATTGAGGTGTGTTCCTTTAAAAAATATTGTATGATTGTTCGTTAAAAACTCTTTAAAGTCGTTTTGTAGCATGGCTCCTCCTCCAGGAAGACGAGGCATTTATGTTTCTGTCTGAATTTAAAGACTGCCGCCATCCAGAGCAAGTAATCAGATCCTCTCAAAACGATTTCATCCCAATTTAGCTTCTAACGCAGTGTTCTTCAGTATACCGTCAGTATTCGTTATAGCCTGTGTTCTTTCTGAATTTTTTATCGGGAGTAATTTTACATTTAATGCGTGGAGAAATTCGATATCAAACTGATAACGTGACACAATTTCACCACCGAGTCACTCGGTGAAAATGGGTCCGTAATCTGCACAGATATGTATTGATTTTTATTCATCTGGGGTTTCTTTCTTTGTTACTGGTCCGTAGCCCAAAAACACACTTGCGCGTCCCGAAGCGAGACGCGTCTTGATAGGGTAGTGACGTCGCAGTATGTCGTTCCTTCCACGCCGATCGGAAATACGAGAGTTCGCCGATGGCAGTCTCTGCCGCATTTTATTTTCTCGGTGAGATTATTGTCGCCATCTAGACTCATGCGTTTTCCTACGGCAGTATTTCGTTTGAATAACTGGTGCAGACGGGTTCTGAGCCGTAATTACGGGTGCTTTGTTCGAGCGCACGAGGCATCTGAGGGTCCGTCTGGAGCCGAAATAGATAATTGGTTCTCTGCCGCGAGCTACCCTCAGAATAGGCACGACGTTCTAACAACAGGCGCGGTGATTTAAACGCCTGACAGAACACAGACTCCAGGGACCAATAAACAATATCGGCCTTGTTACGGTGTCAAGGGCGTAAGCGAGAATAAACTTAAGTGCTCCACTCCTTTCGTTTCTTGTGTGCGCTTTCATTAATGGGAAGGTAAGTCCACACAATTCTTTGATCACAGATCCAACGCATACGTAATTTTCTGACGATGAAGATGATTCTCATTCACCTTTGATGTTAACGCTGAGCAGCTTATTTCTTTTCGCCCGTACTACAATATTATAAGACAGTCGTGGTTTATAATTATCACTCTCACTGACATCAATTCGCATTTCTAACGGATCCCACTCACAGATTGTTTCCATTAATATCTTCGCTGACTTACGCTGCTGTGTGATAGCTTCAGAACGATCATTCTTTTAAGATTGATATTGTTTATTGTATTCTTATTGGACAACTTACAAACAGCTGCTTGTTGATGTGAAAAAGTATCATACTGTGCACTGCTGCACTGACCATTAGACCTGACAATAATGCATTCCAAGAAACTATTCACGTGAGACGTGCATCTTGTTCTTTGACAGTTTCTGCACCTGAAATAAACATAGATGTATTTCAGTAGGTTTTGGCACTGTCAGTTAACATCTCATAGATTAAATGTGTAATTTTGTGTATACCTGACATTGCAAAGATAGAAATTTGGAAGTAGATTTGACGTTACGACTTTATAACCTGAGACACGATGGTCGGTGTTGAAATCATGGTGGGTTGTATATACTGTACACAAGCTGAGGTGGTTTTTTATGGGCTGATAATGATCTTGTGAATCGAAACATGTAGAACCATAAAGGGATCCGTATTTCAAATATCTATATGGTTTCCTTCTTGACATTAATAAAGTGCATTACCGCTGTCGAGCGCCACTTATCGAAACTAATTGTATTTGCGTTTTGAGAACCGTTGTTGGAAACCCTCTGCGCCCCTCTTACCTCTAGACATTGCTTATCTTTCTAAAATCGTAAATTACTGTTATTTATTCACCACTAATTCCACGAAAATATCAGGAGCCATTTCATTTACTGTGATGGTTTCCAGATGATTTTACCGCCATCGTTCGATACGGCTTGGTGATATGTAACTACTGAAGCTAGAAAGCACCGTAAGTTCTTCAGTTAAGAGTTCACATTTTTCTTGTGGATATTTTGTATCTACTCCGCACGATCCTCGCTGCTTCTAACACTGCTGTTAAAGTTTTTGATAGTAACTTCAGAATGCGTGAACTGAGTTCCACGGGAATATTGGTCGAGTCATAACTCACGTGAATATTTTCCCGTTCGTTGAACGCCATTCATTATTCGAGCAACCGCAGTAAAAGCACGCCATGTGCCTCAAACTATCAGAAGGACAGTGTTAGTTAGCAGACTCTCTGTGACGTCATTATATGGAACCACAGATCAATGCTTACATTTCATAGGAACTTAAACGTCGGATGGCAAATAGTGTACTGTATGAAACGCTGCCGGCCTGTTGTGGCCGAACGGTTCTAGGCGCTTCAGTCCGGAACCGCGGTGCTGCTACGGTTGCAGGTACGAATCCTGCCTCGGGCATAGATGTATGTGATGTCCTTAGGTTAGTTAGGTTTAAGTAGTTCTATGTCTAGGGGACAGATGACCTCAGATGCTAAGTCCCATTAGTGCTCAGAGCCATTTGAACAATTTTTTGTGAAACGCTAAGACCCAAAACATTTCTGTAGTCTAGTGTTACCTAGAAAAACACGCTGTGCTTCTGCAGTTGAGGAATTGCTCCAAGGAATATAACTTCGACAGAGAAAATTTTCTCATGCCTGTTCATTGTTTTCTCACTAAAGCAGAAGGGCGCTCATACCTACAAAACTTCCGTTGCAGCTGGCCGTAGTGGCCGTGCGGTTCTAGGCGCTACAGTCTGGTTCGAATCCTGCCTCGGGCATGGATGTGTGTGATGTCCTTAGGTTAGTTAGGTTTAATTAGTTCTAAGTTCTAGGCAACTGATGACCTCAGAAGTTAAGTCGCATAGTGCTCAGAGCCATTTGAACCTTCCGTTGGACAGTACGAGAGGCTACAACAAACATCGGCCCTGGGATAGATAGTTTCATTTCTTTTGTCATTTACATAGCCTGTAAGTGTAGTATTTAAATTTATTTTTACAGTTGAGATAATGTCTTTTTGTTGATTTCTTATTAATAAACGTTTTCTTTTACAGGTAAGCAGAATTCTTAATTGCCAAGCACCATCAGCCCTACAATGTGAGGTATTTATCACGTTAATTGTTACATGAAATATATATGCATGTTTACTGTTCTCTTGCGCCGTTCAGCCGCACGGGATTAGCCGAGCCGGCTAAGGCGCTGCAGTCACGGACTGTGCGGGTGGTCCCGGCGGAGGTTCGAGTCCTCCCTCGTGCATGGGTGTGTGTGTTTGTCCTTAGGATAATTTAAGTTAAGTAGTGCGTAAGATTAGGGACCGATGACCTTAGCAGTTAAGTACCATAAGATTTCACACACATTTGAACATTTTGAGAGTCACGTTGCAGCTACGCTCTCACGCGGAAACTCTTAGCTCACTCCTAATAGTTTTCATAGACAGATTCAGACACTCGCACACGCACAGGTCGAGAGAGGTATCGATAGCAACATCACAATCACTTTTTCTCGACTCTGCAGTCTACGTTGACGCGTAAAAAGACAAGTTGCTGCAGCCGCTTGAAAGCTTAGTATGTAATTATTTGCGTTTTAAACAAAATTGTGAAGCAGTATAATTTCAAAATGGACATGTACATGAAACGAACGATCGCTGGTAATCAGCTGTCTCCGTGTGGTACACATATACTACTCGATCTGTCAAACAAAGAACTGCTCTCGCTTTTTTGGCTGTGTTCAGACTGAAATGCGACACCGGTTACAGAAACGTTTTATCGCCCTGTGTGAAATTCGCGCAGTGCTCCCCGGGATGCTGTTTCTCGTTTACACATCAGTGTTCCGATAACATTTGAAACAGCGTAAACCTACGTAGGTCCTCACATAAAATTGATTTTTGTTTATCTGACACAAACATCGAAGGGTACCTGTAGTAGACACGGAAGTCGTTAAAAAATGATATAGGCATTTGATGTTTAAGTTTCATGGTAATTGATTCGGTTTCCCTACTGACTGCTGTGTTGTCATTTCAAATGGACACAAGCTCCCCATGCAAACAAACCTGCATGTATCGCTCCTCAAATATGTACACTATTGTGGTGTGCTGGACGATCCGCAGTAAAAATGTCATTTAAACACGTGTGACAACCACATACAAACTTTCAATAGGACTGGAAAAAGAAACGTTTGTAATGTTTTGTTACTGTGATACCTACGAATAATATACGTTAAACAGATAGACTTTAAAGAAAATTAATTTCTTAGATGATGAGTACTTAAGAACTCATACCGGTTCATGTTTAACGTAACACTGTGATTCTTTTTTTCCTACCCAGCATATGCAGCATGTTGATGCAGGTTCCGCAACGGTAGTATTGTTTTGAATAAAATACCAGCACTACGTGCACTTTTGTTTTTATTTTAGAACCCAACGTCGCTTTCGTCGCCCTACACCAGTGGTGTATATGTCAGGCGTCGTGTACTGAACTGTACTGAAGAAGTTCTGTAACTGTCGATTAATGAAGTCAGTCTGTTACAATTAAATTTTATTTTGTGAATTGCTTTTAGTCCTTTTTTCTGTTATTTCAAAATACATTTGCAAAATTGTTAAAAATTCGTGAATATTCTACGCAATTGTGTTTTTCTACGGAGTACGTCACGAGGCGTTTTCAGAGATTGTAAGTAAGGGTATTCCTCTTGTTCCCTGCATGTACATTTTATAGGTGCTAATCAACTTCATTCACTGTATGTCCATGGATGATGTACACACACACACACACACACACACACACACACACACACACACACACACACAGAGAGAGAGAGAGAGAGAGAGAGAGAGAGATTTTGCCTAATATATTACACGTGTCACATTTTTCTGGTTCTCTCTTATTTGATTTTATTGTGTGATCTGTTTGTTACCACAAACATGTTGAAACTGTTGCTGCACAAAAGAAAATGTTAACGCAATTGGAATGTATTATCTGGAAAACATTTTCGTGTAGAACTTTCCTGTGTCGAGTTATAGTTTCTTTCTACTTTATCCACCTACCTTATAACATATTCCTGGTAAATATTATGTTCAGTTGTTGATTGTGTTGTAGTAAGCAAGGCAAATGCTCACTACATCGCTTTTTTTGAAGGCAGCATTTTCTGTGTACATACGGCGATAGTAATAGGTGTTTTGTATGGTGATTTCAGTGATTTGTGTACGTGTACGTGCAACTTACGCTTATATTCGTGATTGGTTTTAAGTCAACGGACTTTATAGAGCTTTCTCCTTCGAATTCTATGAGCCTTATTTTTCTGTTTAATGTGTTGAATACGAAGAAAGAGGCGCTTTGTTGATTTTTGAAACTTACACTTAAAATGCACAGGGAACTATTTCGATGAGATGAAAGCAAAAATTGAAAAAGAGACAAGGAAGGAAACAGATGCTGAGGTCGTAAGGGGTCACGTTTTTAGTTCAAGGCATAAGATTTCCTGGTAGCTAAAGCGCCTCAGGTTTTCGTATGACGGAACAATAAGGGACGTAAAAATGAGAATAATTTAGTACATGAGCTTAATTATATAGTGAATCGACATCAAATTAAATCGTAGAAATCACTTTTCACAAGAAGGTTGAAGCATGAAGGTTATTACCAATGACCCATCGTTCATGAGGAAAGCTCTCTTCAACGAAAGAGCGTTAGTAGCGTCGAATATTGTGAATAAATAAAGAATGATATTACCGAAACTACACATAACAATATCAGTATTACATGGAAATGAAAACGTCGTCTACGGGAAACTAAAGTGCGAACTCGATGTCTCCCTTTATGTTTCGAAAGGATGTCTTAGGGGTACACCTGAAGAGATGAATTTAAAACAGTTGTTGTTAAATGAACGAAGTGATTACTGTAACTAAATCAGTTTCACAGTGTTTTCTGATCTGTTATGACATTCCTCTCCCTGGTTTTCCTCCGTTGATGCTTCCTTTCCCTGCTGGCTCATACTAGTCTAACACTAGCATGATTTTCCGTCGTTTGATGCTGACTGTTTTCTGTACGATAAAAAAATTAGAACGCCCACTGTGAGATTTCTAAAGTAGCGTATCTAGTCTGTGAGAGTTCCACGTTTCAGTAAACCAATACACCGCCGACAGGTTCTGTACGTATGTGTCGGTGAGCCGCCTTCTGAGTACGTGAGGTCGACCATTATCGGAATGGCTGGCACGGTCAACCGACAGGCGAGTGAAGGCAGCATGACGCCGCCGCGCTACGCTAATTACAGAAATTTAATTAGTGCTCCCTGTGCGGCCCGAAGGCCGCGGCAACCTGTTGGCGGATGAGGCGACGCGGACGTCCAGTGGCATAATCGATGGGCGATGGCCCAACAGCTCACGTAGGGCGCCACCCATGAACAGCCCCATCCGGCCCTTACTGTTGAACGTTAATTACATCTATCCACCTGTCTCCTGTAGGGTAAACCCGAACTCCCAACAACAAAATCACGGAGGTTACTGAGAAATATTTTCTAAGTACTTGATACAAGGATTCTGTGTTCGCCGTTGGTTCGTTACAAACAATGTACGAGGTGCGCTCAGTGTGCAATGAAACACATTTTTCTGAAAGGAGGTTGGTTTTTTCCAGGATTCCAATATACAACAGTGTTCTCCACTGTTTTGACTACAAAACCCTATTTTTCAACATCTGTTGATCCACCGTAGATACTGGACAGCAGTTGGTCAGAAATCTAAAAAAAAAAAAAAAAAAAAAAAAAAAAAAAAAAAAAAAGAATTCCGTTGAATAGTCGCATATTTCAGAAGTTTTAATATTTGGAGGAGAGCTTCTGTAAGGTTTGGAAGGTAGGAGACGAGATACTGGCAGAAGTAAAGCTGTGAGGACGGCAAAGGTCCCGAGTTCGAGTCTCGGTCCGGCACACAGTTTTAATCTGCCAGGAAGTTTCATTTAGACAACCAGTTTCTGTATCTCATTAATGAAGGCCTCTATGCAGTCCAAGTACGCAGAATGAGATAGATTGATACACGCGTAACTGGAGCCGTCAGTACCTGTATTCTGAAAAAATTACGGAATCCAGATATTGATGGCTCTAGTTACGCATGTTGTGACGGGGAATCCTCCTTTGGCATTACTTTTCCTCAACAGTAGTTGTCGATGCCAGAATTATTTTTCTAATTTTGGACAGGTCAATATTATCTCTGTTGGTGTTCTGAAAACTGTCATATATTTTTATACACTGCATGTTATATTTCATCCTAAAATTTATGAAAAGGAATTACTTTATATATTATTTTAGTTTCGGCGTTATAATTGATAAGTACTACTTATGACTGTACAGTAGAAAGTATTTTTTTAGAAACATTTGAAATTGGTACACTTAAAATTTCTATTATTAATTACATAATCCTGTACTATTTACCACATTTATTTCTGGATTCATTTATGAAATAGTAATCGAAATTAATAACGTAATGGAAACAAGTAGAAATTTATTTGTTAAGAAAAATAGTAAACCCTTGGAATACGCTACAGTCGCAGGTTCGAATCCTGCCTCGGTCATGGATGTGTGTGATGACCTTAGGTTAGTTAGGTTTAAGTAGCTCTAAGTTCTGGGGGACTGATGACCTCAGCAGTTAGGTCCCATAGTGCTGAGAGCCATTTGAACCAACCTTTGGAAGACGGTTATTTACACAGAGTGTGTGAGTCGTAAGCTTGCGTCTGATGTGATCGAAAGTGTTTTTGTATTTTTGTGCGAACAGTAGAATTTCGGCTTTGTTACTGTGAAAAATTAAAATACTGAATGATGTACTAAAATCTGGGAAATCTGGGAAAATATATTTATATAGAAAATGCTGCAACAACAATCTTCGCCCGCATCTCGTGGTCGTGCGGTAGCGTTCTAGCTTCCCACGCCCGGGTTCCCGGGATCGATTCCCGGCGGGGTCAGGGATTTTCTCTGCCTCGTGATGGCTGGGTGTTGTGTGCTGTCCTTAGGTTAGTTAGGTTTAAGTAGTTCTGAGTTCTAGGGGACTTATGACCACAGCAGTTGAGTCCCATAGTGCTCAGAGCCATTTGAACCATTTGAACCAACAACACTCTTCAAGTTTATTTAGTTCAAACTATCCTTGAGGACCTGATGTGAGATTGTCAGCTTTAAAAATCAGACCCCTAGACAGGAGGAACTGGAGCCATCTCAACATGACAAGCTAAGTAAATCTGAAAGCTTATTCTAATCATTGCCCCTCTCAAATGTTCATAAAAGACTTTGCTTATTAATTACCTGCACTGGACATTGTTTAGTGTGGACAATAGATGTAATCAGGAAGGAGGGGAGAGATTACAGTGTGTCGATCTATTGGCTTCTGTGTGTATGGAGTGCATAGGGGTCTGAATATAGCACTTACGAGATGCCGAAATTGGTTGTCCAAATAAAATGAACTTAGAAAATATAAGGCCTTTTTCTTGTCGACGTTGGAGTCAGCGTCTTGTAGCCTCAGTAAACTCCCCATTATACACATACTGCTTCCCACGGAGAGTATCCTCCTTCATTGGGCCAAACAGATGGATGTCGGAAGATGCGAGATCTGGAGAGAAAAATGTATCACAAAGAACAGCCCATTGAAGTTTGGTTTGTGTTGATGAACACACTGAAGTCGTTTCTTCAATTTCCTGAGGCTAGCACAATAAACTTCAGAGTTGATCGTTAAACCACGAGCGAGAACATCAAACAGAACAACCGCTTCAGAGTCCCAGAAGAACGCCGCCACCACTTCGCCGGCTGGGGATGCAGCTTTGAACTATTTCTTTCGAGGAGAGGTGGTGTGCTGCACCCTATGGATTGCCGGTTACTTGCCGGTTCCAAGTTATGAACCAATGTTTCATCGCCCGTGACAATGTTTGACCAAAAAAGATAGGACCAGGCTCGTAATCTGTAAGCAATGCCGCACAGAAGCTCTTTCGATTCTCTTTACGGTCTTCTATTCGGCAACGAGGAATCCAGCGAGCACACACTTTTGAGAAAAGCAACAGGTGGACGAATACGTCAGCTCTAGCAACGGAGACGTCCAGTTGAGCAGCGAGGTATTTGATTGTGACCCGTTGATCACCTCGAACGAGAGTGTCCGCACGTCCAACATAGCAGGAGTCACAGCTGTGTGCGGCTGGCCGGCACACAGGAGATTGGACAGGATTCCGTGACCTTGCTACGATGATAACAGGAGCATCGCCTGACGACTCACAGTGATTTTGTTCACTGCCTGGTCTCTGTCACCTGTAGGGACTTTATGAAACGATAGGGGCTGAATCGGAAATATTTAACTATGTCCCACAGCAAATTCCGCATTTTTTCAACCAAAACTCGACCGAGAAAAAAAAATGTACTGCTTTACTTGTATGTTGCATTACTTATTGAGTGCCGGCCGGTTCTAGGCGCTTCAGTCTGCTACGGTAGCAGGTTAGAATCCTGCCTCGGGCATGGATGTGTGTGATGTCCTTAGGTTAGTTAGCTTTAGGTTGTACTAAGTTATAGGGGACTGATGACCTCAGCAGTTAAGTCCCATAGTGCTCAGAGCCATTACTTATTGAACGCCCATCGTAATTATGATTTATTCCGTTTTTTACCATAGTGAGCTTACTTTTTACATAATTAATTCATAAGAATGAAAATATTTGAAATGTTACATCACAAAAACGGTAAACACAAAACAAAGAGCAATGCAGCAACCTTTAGACTACGCTGTGGTCGTCGTCGTTGTGGCAACAGCTCAGCGTAGCCGCGTTGTGCCGCATTTAGTGAACCCATACATGAGGTGCATGTCGGCCAACTCATCATTGGCAATTCTATACATACTGACGTGAACCACTGTTGACGTACGAGTACGGCATCAGAGAAAATAAACTCAAGACAGAACCCCACAAACTGCATGCGAACTTCAGGGCGAACAGTAAAGTTGACATTACTGTCGTCAACAGCAAGTACTGCGAGTGAACGGAACAAACATGACACACAGCGCATACCGTCGACATATTTACTGTTGTGCAGATATTTTCGATACAGTAGATACAAAGACAGTTGGGGTAAGAAAGCAAAGGATAAGTAATTCTTCTGTAACGAATCATCGGAAATTACATGTACCTTATGCCAACAAACGCGGCAAACATTCCAGAACAACCTCCAAAATTTTGATTAAAGAATTTGGATTTACATTGTTTCGATATGATACTATGCAATATGTAAGCGTATGGCAGACACCAATTATTTCCTTGCTGATTTGCTCACTTTACTGTAAGAAGCACATAATGAAATAGCAAAGCTCATTCAATTTGATTCCTCGTAAGAGACCAGGTAGAACTCATCTCCTACAAACTTAACATCTTCAACTCTAAATTATCTGTTAATAATTATATTTCTCCTAAATCTTTCGTGATAACCATGGCGATTATTCTTAACTAATCGAGACATTTAATAATAAAATCCGCCTAATATTTTTATAGCATTTCCTTTATCTCACTGTCGATTTCGAAGTCACAGCTTCACCTACAGTGCTTTCTGTTGATACGCATTTCTGTTGATACGTACGGGCCTCCTTTCCGATGTAAACATACCAAAAACCCTTACCGCACGGAGTTACAGTGCGTTCTTAATTGAAATTTACGTAAGTGAAGTGGGATATTTGCAGAATTACAGAACAATATAAGTATAGTTTCACTAACATTGATAGTACCAATACGTTGTTTCATCAAGATTCCGAACAGCTAAAAGTCTCCACGAAAGGAGTGTTTCTGGGTTCGAAACCTAGTCCGGCACAAAAATATTCATCATACCATTTCAGGCTCTAGCACGCAGATACTTAATTGCTGACAAGAATTATTATTAATTTTTACATCTCTTCGTGCGTTGTCAACAATAGCAATACGTGCCGGTTTCAAACACAGAACTGTTCATCACGTAATTTGTATCAAACACCAATTCTAGCTACTGGTGAAAATAAATTCCATAGATAAAGTCTCTTCGTGTGTAGTCAAGAACAACAGAACATGTATTGGGTTAGATTCTTAGTCAGCACAGAACACTTCGTCATGTTACTTCTAGTGCAAACATGCACACAGATAGGTACTGGTGAAAGAAACGGATATTTAACGTCTGTTCGTGGCTAACATAAAACAACGGCAATAGGTACCTGGTCCGATCAGACACTGGACTTTAGCTTAGTTAGTACTGGCAGAAGGTGCTGGTTGCATCCATATCCAGAATAAGATTGACGTACCACCCAAAGCACAATCATATACACAAATAGCTGCTCATGAAACATTTAAACATTATAGGATTACTGTTGATTCTGAGGTTTCCATAAACCGCCTGACGCTATTAATCGCGATTTTCTAACTAGTCAGTTCTTTAATTAGTTCATGCAAAACCACGCACCAGGCAAATGACGGTTAAGAGGTTGTCAGAAACTCTTTTCGAGTGCAATAATTCTGCGAATTATCATAGAAGTCTGCGAGTTCAAATATTGTTGCCAGATCTTTTATTTGAAAAGTATTAGTTTTGAGCAAAGATTACTGAAAATAGTTATGTGACAGAGCTAGTTGCCTGAGATATTAACAATTTTTAATGTCACTTCTCGTAATATTCCGGGTGTTCAAAAAGTCAGTATAAATTTGAAAACTTTAATAAACCACGGAATAATGTAGATAGAGAGATAAAAATTTACACACATGCTTGGAATGACATGGGGTTTTATTAGAACCAGAAAAAATTGCTAGACGCGTGAAAGATCTCTTGTGCGCGTCCTTTGGTGATGATCGTGTGCTCAGCCGACACTTTCCTCATGCTTGGCCTCCCAGGTCCCCAGACTTCAGTCCGTGCGATTATTGGCTTTGGGGTTACCTGAAGTCGCAAGTGTATCGTGATCGACCGACATCTCTAGGGATGGTGAAAGACAACATCCGACGCCAATGCCTCACCATAAGTCCAGACATACTTTACAGTCCTGTTCACAAAGTTATTCCTCGACTACAGCTATTGTTGAGGAATGGTGGTGGACATATTGAACATTTCCTGTAAAGAATATCATCTTTGCTTTGTCTTGCTTTGTCTTACTTTGTTATGCTAATTATTGCTATTCTGATCAGATGAAGCGTCATCTGTCGGACATTTTTGAAGTTTTGTATTTTTTGGGTTCTAATAAAACCCCTTGTCATTCCAAGCATGTGTGTCAATTGTACCTCTCTATTTACATTATTCCGTGATTTATTCAGTTTTCAAATTTATACTGACTTTTTGATCACCCGGTATTTGAATTTACAGGCTTTTAGGATCGTCCCATCTCCAAAAACAGGTTCCCTGACATTTATGATACCGTGGCATTAATTTACGCCAGGACTGACTGCCGGACAGAGTGGTGTTGTCTAATGGTCACTAGTCGCACAGACAGCCAATGCGCATTTTCCCGGATACGGGGAGGCGAACTGACTCGAATCGAATCCGTTGCGCGGACTGATGATAAAGGCTGGTGTGTGCGTTAGTCTTGGCGTGGCTTTCAGGTGGTTTTCCACATCCCACAAGCTAAATACCGAGCTGGTACTCAAGTCTCGCCTCAGATACACGTTACGCAGACATTCAGAAAACTTTCTTACACTTGCTTATGGGATTTACTCTAGACGCGGACAGGTGCGATACACAGATCCCGTCCTGAGTGAGAATAAGAGACTAATGAGCGTAGATGTTTAGACTTTTCAAACTCATAATTATCGCCATCATCGTTACTATCTAGTGGGCACTTGTGGTAAAAGTTGCACGTGCTGCAAGCACTTCAGGCAGAACGCTATTCAAATGGCTCTGAGCACTATGGGACTTAACATCTCAGGTCATCAGTCCCCTAGAACTTAGAACTACTTAAACCTAACCTAAGGACATCACACACATCCATGCCCGAGGCAGGATTCGAACCTGCGACCGTAGCAGTCCCGCGGTTCCGGACTGCAGCGCCCAGAACTGCACGGTCACCGCGGCCGGCAGAACGCTATTCAGGTCGTTTGAATACTTTGATGCATGACAGTACGAAATCTAAATTTTTCACCTCGATGTGGACAGCTGAAAATGTGTGCCCTGACCGGGTATATCAACAACACCTGTCGGCAGCTGAGGGTTTCAGTTAGTCATCATTTATTCCAGGGAAAAGCTGCACGGTCATCAACAGTATCTGTTCTTTCGAGAACAGTTACTGTCTTCATATATATAAAAGAGAGATTCTTCATAAAATTGATTAACATTAAAAGGGTGGCGAAAATATGAACTTCAGTTTATACCTTGATTTCATAGGTGAAAGTCGTACCAGTCATGTAGAAAATCAAGGAAATTTATCAAGTAGTATGCGAGATCTTGTGTGGGTGGGGCATGAGAATATTCTCTTAATCAACCAGTACCACACCTGGGCCTCACTGGAAAAACACCCAGGTTGCGTGCACGATTTTGTCCAAATAAAGGATTAGTCAAGTGTAACTGGAACAGACTTACTCATCATGAGAAATTTTAGTAATAGTTGTGGATGCTCGGCAACGAGAATATTATGAAAAAGGACAACGCGTGATGACAAAATTCCTCTTTGCTTATTCTGAATTATCTCCGTAGATGATTCTCTCGAATCTTCTGATCTACTCATTGAACAAAATCATTAGTCGACACTCTCTTCTCTTCCTGGTTTCCTGTATCGTCACGTCAGCACATAATGCTTCGAAGTTCCTACACCAATGCAGTACTTTGCTGTTACACATGACAGTCATGTTATTTGCGCTGCATGAAATCATGTGGGGCCACCTCACTATGAAGAAATGGAAATACTGCCTGCACTTCACACTAGATGGGAGAATCTATTGCTCTTCTCATCTTAATGTCGCCACTGTTCAGAGAGAACTGAAAATACACTATATTATTCCCCATTCTTTTGGCTAAAATCTCTTTTTTAACGTAATCTCCGTTAGTTGCGAAAGCCTAACGTCACCTTCCTGGGAGGGCCTGTATGCCGGCATGGTACCAGCTTACTGGTCGATGTTGGAGTAAACGCCATGTAGCACAAATAATCTTCCCAGTGATCCAGGTACTGCTTTCCGCAGAGTGCTTCCTTCATTGGACCAAACAGATGCAATTCAGAAGCCGCGAGATCTGGGCTGTCGGGTGAATGAGGAAGAACGGACCAGTGAAGTTTCGTGAGCTCCACTCGGTTGCGCAGATTTGTGTGAGGCTTTGCGTTGTCACGGAGAAGGAGAAGATCGTTTGCATTTTCGTGGCGACGAACACTAAAGTCGTTTCTTGAGTTTCCTGATGGTATCACATTGCACTTCCGAGCTGATCGGTGCTCCATGAGGGAGGATATTAAACAGATCAACCGCTTCAGACTTTACCGACTGAGAATGCGGCTTTGCACTTTTCCTCGCTACACGGGTATTGTATTGTATTGTATGTTAACTGGGGGGCCTAGAGACCCCACGACGATTACCGCAGACCACTTCACTCCTCCGCCGCCCCACACTGAACCATGAACTACTCTTTCAAGGTTATTGTGCGGTTCGGCCCCCGGTGGACCATCCCCCCCCCCCCCCCCCCCCCAGGTAACGTCTCACACCAGACGAGGAGTGGAGCCCCTATGTTTGCGTAGTGGAGTAATGGTGGTGTAAGCGTACGTGGAGAAGTTTGCGCAGCAATCGCCGACATAGTATAGCTGAGGCGGATTAAGGGAACCAGCTCGCTTTCGCCGAGGCAGATGGAAAACCACCTAAAAACCACCCACAGAGTGGCCGGCTCACCGAACCTCGACACAAATCCGCCTGGCGGATTCGTGCCCGGGACCAGGCGCTCCTTCCCCATTCAGAAAGCCGTAGGTTAGACCGCACGACTAACCGGGCGGGCTCGTTAGACAGACAGTATACCGCCACTCCACAGATTACCGTTTTGTTTCCGGTCACAAGTGGTGAATCTATATTACATCGCCTGTGACAATGCAGGACAAAAATTTGTCAAGATCAGACTTGTCAAGCGCCAGCAACCCAGTGCGGGTGGTCCTTCGTTGTTCTTTATGGTTTTCGGTTAGATGGCGAGAAACCTAGTGGGCACATACCTTTGAATGAACCAACTGGTATACGAGTGTGTCAGTACTACCAATCGAGACGTCTAGTTGTGCAGCGAGGTGTCTGATTGTGATCCGTCGATCATCTCGAGTGAGAGTGTCCCCACGTTCCGACATGTGCAGGACTAACAGCTGTGTGCGACTGGCCGGCCCGCGGGAAATCTGACTTGTGTCGCAATAATGACACACGCCTCGCTCCTTGCTTTTGTTCTCAGCCACGTCTCGGAAGACATTCTGCAAGCACCTATAAATGTCTGCGACGGCCTGGTTTTCCGCCAGACGGAACTCAGTGATAGCTCTGTGGTTTGAATGCACGTAGAACCTGTACTACAGTACCAATAATCTGTCCAATGTGTTGTAATCAGAAAAGTTCTCTCGCCAACTCTATCGTTTATAAAGCGTTACTGCTCTGCCGGTAAATCCCATTTCTGGCATTTCTATTCAGTTAAGGGGGGTAGGTCGTCAAACGGGCCGACTTGGAGCAGGAGAGGCACCACAGGACATTTTAATTTCCACTGTCTATACTTTTACAAATAAATTCATAAAACTTTGTCAGCATGACCAGGAAGGATTCGGGATTCACACTCATAGCAGTGGAAGTTCAAAAACATAACAAAAAAATTTTTTTTACATGTGAAATTTCATCAATTTTTCGCTTACTATTGGCTGCATTTGTTGCTACATTTTTCTTCACAAGTAACAGAGATTCTTTGATGAATTTTGCACAGCATACAAACCATATTTACATATGTATGAAACTCTAGAATTTTCCAAATTTATTAAAAACTGTGGTAAAAATTGAGATAATTAACTACAAAATTTGATTTTTTTCTAAACATACAGTTTAAAACGTAACAGCTCATTCATTTTTTCATAAATTAAATAGATTCTAGAGTTTCAGACACCTGTAAGTAAGGTTTGTATGCTGTGTAAAATTCATCGAACAGTCTCTCTTACTTATGAAGAAAATTGTACCAATAGCAACAAATGCAGCCAATAGTAAGTGAAAAAATTATGAAATTTCACATGTAAAAAAAATTATTTTGTAAAGTTTTTGAACTTCCGCTGCTACGAGTGTGAACCCTGAATCCTTCCTGGTCATGCTGTCAAAGTTTTATGAATTTATTTGTAAAAGTATAGACAGTGGAAATTAAAATGTCCTGTGGTACCTCTCCTGCTCGAAGTCGGCCCGTTTGACGTCCTACCCCCCTTAATCACATATTTGCAGCTTAATTCTCATTTATTGAGATCCAAATGACTAGTGATAATGATACTACGTATCGGAATGGTCAACATGCACGTTGCGTTTGCGTGTGTGTGTGTGTGTGTGTGTGTGTGTGTGTGTGTGTGTGTGTGTGTGTGAGGGAGAAAGAGAGAGAGAGAGAGAGAGAAGGAGAGAGAGAGAGAGAGAGAGAGAGAGAGAGCGGGGAAGGGATGGAGGGTGGTATCGTGGCAGGAGGGGGAACGGAAGAGGGGGATACTAGGACGTAAAATCAAAATTACGGGAACAACGGCCCTCACAAACACCGAAGAAAACGTCTCGAACATGGCTGAAGTTATAGGAGCATTCTGCTTCGTCCTAGAAGTAACTGGATTTTGAGGAATAAAAATGAAATGAGAGTGGCATAACAACAACGATACAAGCCGCCCAGATGAGCTCAAGGAACGATATGGAAAGTTTCCGCGGTGGCATAAAAAAAGGGAGCAGAAGTGAGGGGAAGGCGGAACCGCAAAGAACAGCTAGCGAGCAGCCGGCTCCGGCGGCCACACGCCGCCCTATCGCAGTCCAGGCACGCGGCGTATTAGCGAGCAGCGCTGCCAGATGCGTGCCGCACCGCACGCATTACGGCGGCCCACTCCGCCCACGCCTCTCGTGCACGCACGCACATGCGCATACCCGCACGCTCACGCACGACGCCCACATTCGGCAAGGTAATAGCGCGGCCGCGCATCTGTTGCCGCTGCCTCGCTCGCATTCCTCTGCAGCGCGGATGGAACGCGCGCTCAGCATTTTGGGTTGCCTACCGTGACGTCGAACTGGGCGTGCCTGAGGTCGCCCCAGTTCTGGGCATAGAAACGCCGCCAACTCGCTCGATGGGAGGATCCGATATACGCCATAAAGCGGTTATCGTAAAATAACGCCCGTGAAGCGAGTCGCTACCGGGATGATGCCTCTAGCGACCATGGCACAGTCGCACGGTAAGTGATGGCACTTAGTCGAGAATGTATGTTCCGTATCTTAACGGCCCACACACTTGCATGGTAATCACGCAGATGTATACTTGTTTCCTGTAAACAGTTGTGCACAGCTTCAATGCAGGGGAGAATGTTGTACATAGAGGATAATATGCCTACGAGCATACGATGTGTTTTGGTCAGTACTTCACCCTAATCACAAGTTTCAGAATCATATTAAAGAAAGGGCACTAGAGGCCGCAGTAAGCAGTTTCCATCATGTTCTACAGTTTTTGTTGTTGTTAGATATGAGATTGTGTTTTGTGCAGCTTTTGTAAACATTTCGCGTTCTACATACTGAAGTGCTGTAAAATACCTGTCTAGTCACATAATGTTACCATCTGTCATACGACAGAATAACCACCCCCTGCGGCGCCAGACGTGCGGGAAGAGTCAATGAGATTCAGGAAGGTGCCGACAGGGATGTGGAGTCATGCCGACTTCAGTGCTGTGCCCAGCTGCGCTAGGTTTCTCGGTTGAGGATAGACGGCGCGCACAGCCCAATAGCGGTTGACCCCTACATTCTAGGTTAGGTTCATACCTGGGGAGTTTTGTGGCTAGAGGAGTTTGTGGCGAGGGGTGTGATACTTTGAATTGTCCTGCTGGTAGATGCCATTGTGCCGAGACTAGTCGAAACTGCATGTAGGGGTGGACGTGACCCCCAATGAAGGACCCGTTTTACTATCCAGACTGACGAAACCGTCCAGAAATGCCATGAAAATATTCTTCAGGCCATAACACTCTCATCTCCGACCTGGACCTTTCCGAAGATTGTTACAGGGTGTTTGCTTACAGACATTTCAGGCCGTACACGCCAACGGCCATTTGTCCTATGGACCATAAAACGTAATTCGTCTTAAAAGGCCATTTGTCGCCACTCGACGTCCAGTAACGGTACTGACTTGAAAATTGCAGCCTTCGTCGCCGATGAACAGCATTAGACATGGGTGCTTGAAGTAGGCTTCTGCTTGAAAGGCACATACACAGCAACGTTCTCTGAGAGGTCGTTGAGGAGACACAGTTGGTAGGCCTTGGTTCACCGTGGTGGTCAGTTGCCCAACAGTTGAAAGTCTATTGTCCCCTGAATATCTCTGCAGCCATCGTTCACCCTTGTCATCTATGGCCCGTGTGCGACAGTTTCCTCGGCTTCGCTTTTAGATAGCACCATATTGCCATGCACACTACACTTTAACCACCGCTGCACGCGAACAGTTCGCAGACATAGCCGTTTGGGAATGCCTCCAAACTTGGCTCAAATGGTAATGATCGTGTCCTTTCGGACGTAAGCTAAATCGCCCCGTTTCCGCATTACGACGACGACTGCACTATTTTCTGCGTCCCCCAATAAGCTTTGTATAACCACCACCGCCAGTGCTGCCACCTGCTGTCTGTGAGTGATTAGTTGCACTATGATGGGGAACACAGATTGTGGCCACATTAAACTGACTAAGACCGCTACGGTCGCAGGTTCGTATCCTGCCTCAGGCATGGATGTGTGGGATGTCCTTAGGTTAGTTAGGTTTAAGTAGTTCTAAGTTCTAGGGGACTCATGACCTTAGAAGTTAAGTCGCATAGTGCTCAGAGCCATTTTTAATCTGGCTAAACTATGTTTAAGACAATGGACATATATACAGAATTTTTCAAAAACACACTGACAAACTTGAGGGACTGGTTCCTTATGTAGAAATAAGTAAACGAGTCCAGTAAAAATAGGCGCTTACACTCATACTTTAACTGCACTTGTTCATTTTGGATCCTATGAAATAGATTTCTTCTACTGCAAGGTTGTTGCTTTCCTTATTTTGGGAGGAGGAAGTATTAGGCAAAACAAATAAAAAAAATAAAATACCAGTAAATATGAGGTCTACAATGCGATCTTTCAGAGGTATAAGCACCTGTCCATCTTCAGTAGTGTGAAACACTTATCTTCCACTGAACAAGTGCTCATTGCCCTTAAGATATGCATTTCAGAGCCCATATTTACTAGCCATTCTTTTTCTTACTATGGTCCACACTACTTCCTCCCAAAATTTAAAAAGCGAACGGCTTGTAGTAGAAGAGACGTGTTTCTTAGTATCGAAGATGAACAGGTGCTCATATCTCTTAAGGTATGCGTTATAGAGCCCTTGTTTACTATACTTATTTCCTTTTTGTAAGCAACCTGTCCCCAAAGCATATCGCTTTTGGGGACACCAGTTTAAGTGACAGATGACCCGCCAGCTTAGCCGAGAGCCCTAATGCGCTGCTTCCTGGACTCAGGTAGGCGAGCCGGCCCCAGATCGAATCCGCCTGTCGGATGAACGACGGGGGCTGGTGCGCCAGCCAGCCTGGATGTGGTTTTTAGGCGGTTTTCCACATCGTGTTAGGTGAATACTGGGCTAGTCCTCACGTCCCACCTCAGTTACATGACTCGCAGACTGTTGGACAGTTTAAACATGTATACACTATTTCTTGATTTGCGCTAGATGCAGACTGCTGGGGTACATTGATTCCATCGTGGGCGGTATGGGGTGGTGGCAGGAAGGGCATCTGGCCACCCCTTCACACTAACCTTGCGAAATCCGTTGAAACCATGACGACCCTGCGATCTGAGGGACAAGGCGTAAAGCAAAAGCAAAGTGTAAGTGAACAGATGGTGAAGCTATTAATAACTACATGCTTGACGCCAAGTAACCTTCCTTTAACCTGATGCAATGGTATCCGTGAGTTGATGAAGGCCCTTATCCAAAATGGACTAAAAAAAAATAATGTTTTAGTCATAAGGGCTCCAGGCTTTAAGAAGACAACTGTCCAAATACTAGAAATCTAACATTCTGCGTGGTGTCTGTTGTTCAATGTCGTGTCTCCCTATCACTTTCGCGCAACGACGCTCTGAGCGTGTTTTTTAGGGAATTGACTTGTTTGAACCTGGGACCTGTTGCTGGTAAGGAGACGCCAGACCACACATGACATGTAGAGTTCAGAAGAGTTCAGTGAGACTAGTGATGATATAACCAAATACTTAATGATTTCAGCGTCAGCTCCTCTGCACTCCCTGTAAAAGAATCTTAATACTAACTAAATTTAGTGGAAGGGGTTCAAGGCTTTCCTATTTTTAGTTAGCTGGTAAAATAACGTCGAAAAAGCAGTTAAATTTACCATTGGAAATTTTATTCTACTCACAAAACATTGTTTATAAATTGCACTATTGATTCCACTATTGATAAAAGGAAATGTTTTAATACAGGATGATAAAAAACAACTGCATTCAACAAAAATGTGGACGAATATTCCCTGAATGGGTTTCCAAGTTCTACAATGGATCGAAGGATGACCTAGGCCATATCACATCTATAATCTAGGTTTAAATTAAGTTTCGCAAAAGAGAAAACTATCAAAATGGTCTACAGTGACCCTCAATTATCTTTAATTACTTATCTAACTTGTCGTAAATTACAGTGGCTGATGTGGCTTCTCAATAACTACACTCCTGGAAATGGAAAAAAGAACACATTGACACCGGTGTGTCAGACCCACCATACTTGCTCCGGACACTGCGAGAGGGCTGTACAAGCAATGATCACACGCACGGCACAGCGGACACACCAGGAACCGCGGTGTTGGCCGTCGAATGGCGCTAGCTGCGCAGCATTTGTGCACCGCCGCCGTCAGTGTCAGCCAGTTTGCCGTGGCATACGGAGCTCCATCGCAGTCCTTAACACTGGTAGCATGCCGCGACAGCGTGGACGTGAACCGTATGTGCAGTTGACGGACTTTGAGCGAGGGCGTATAGTGGGCATGCGGGAGGCCGGGTGGACGTACCGCCGAATTGCTCAATACGTGGGGCGTGAGGTCTCCAAAGTACATCGATGTTGTCGCCAGTGGTCGGCGGGAGGTGCACGTGCCCGTCGACCTGGGACCGGACAGCAGCGACTCACGGATGCACGCCAAGACCGTAGGATCCTACGCAGTGCCGTAGGGGACCGCACCGCCACTTCCCAGCTAATTAGGGACACTGTTGCTCCTGGGGTATCGGCGAGGACCATTCGCAACCGTCTCCATGAAGCTGGGCTACGGTCCCGCACACCGTTAGGCCGTCTTCCACTCACGCCCCAACATCGTGCAGCCCGCCTCCAGCGGTGTCGCGACAGGCGTGAATGGAGGGATGAATGGAGGCGTGTCGTCTTCAGCGATGAGAGTCGATTCTGCCTTGGTGCCAATGATGGTCGTATGCGTGTTTGGCGCCGTGCAGGTGAGCGCCACAATCAAGACTGCATACGACCGAGGCGCACTGGGCCAACACCCGGCATCATGGTGTGGGGAGCGATCTCCTACACTGGCCGTACACCACTGGTGATCGTCGAGGGGACACTGAATAGTGCACGGTACATCCAAACCGTCATCGAACCCATCGTTCTACCATTCCTAGACCGGCAAGGGAACTTGCTGTTCCAACAGGACAATGCACGTCCGCATGTATCCCGTGCCACCCAACGTGCTCTAGAAGGTGTAAGTCAACTACCCTGGCCAGCAAGATTTCCGGATCTGTCCCCCATTGAGCATGTTTGGGACTGGATGAAGCGTCGTCTCACGCGGTCTGCACGTCCAGCACGAACGCTGGTCCAACTGAGGCGCCAGGTGGAAATGGCATGGCAAGCCGTTCCACAGGACTACATCCAGCATCTCTACGATCGTCTCCATGGGAGAATAGCAGCCTGCATTGCTACGAAAGGTGGATATACACTGTACTAGTGCCGACATTGTGCATGCTCTGTTGCCTGTGTCTATGTGCCTGTGGTTCTGTCAGTGTGATCATGTGATGTATATGACCCCAGGAATGTGTCAATAAAGTTTCCCCTTCCTGGGACAATGAATTCACGGTGTTCTTATTTCAATTTCCAGGAGTGTATATAACAGAAAAATCATCGCATTTCAGATTTTAACTTACGTAGCAAATGTGAATACCATGAGCTTCAATTGGCGATCGACACTAGTATTACGTAAAAAGGGGATGTAACAAATGAGACTTCTGCAGTTCTGAGTGAAGCCTTATGTGCTCAAAAATGCTGCATCGCGTGCGTTCATTACCTTGTCGGTGTTCGTCAGGGGGCAGTGGCTGGCGCAGCTCCATCCAGCTCGCCATCTCGGAAGCAACTCTTTCCTAACTTCTCCTTACTACAATGTACCGAAGTTGGTTTAAAAAAAACTGTCTGGCTGTGTTTTCATCTGACCAATCAGGGTCTCAATGTTAACTTTAAGCTCCGCCTACAAAAATTCTGTCTATCCAATGAGAAACGTTATACTTTTCGTGGTGGGGCAATGTTTTTAACGTTTGCAACGTAACAGAGACGCGAAAAAGTCTCACGCTAATACTTGCGGCTGGTGTGGCCCTTTTAGTGTTATCGTAAGATCTATACTGTTCTTCTGGAGGGCTTTAGCTTTTAACATGGGCTGGGGGGTGGTCCTGGTGGTTAGCTGGCGACGTGGGTGTCCGTCCCTTATCGTAGGGCCTTCTAGCTTAACACGGTTCTGCTCTCGGCTTCTGTTCTCGTTTCTCCCCTCGGAACTGCGTCTGTCTCACGGTGGGAAGGTATGACATGCATTTAGGCATTCTTGTGTTAGTCTGTGGTATTCCATTTGCTCACTCGTTACTCGTATTACTTTGGTTAATTTAATGTCACGATTTATTTGGAGCTATGTGACATACTGCTGGATTTGCTTATCATGTCAGGGTTTTCATGGAAGGTATTGGATTTGCCTGACACCTTAAGTATCTCCACTCTTCAAACTAAATTTCTGGACTGAAGTGAGGCAATGATTGAATCGTTGTCTAAGTCAGTTAAAAATTATTCCTTTATCTAAATTTTGTTGCCTACTGCCCAGCCACATTATTCTGGTTCTATGCTAGTTTGTATTACTAATTTATATATTTATATTCTTCCACATTATTCTCAATAATATGTTTATATTGACAAGAGAAGAATATTTTATGATATTATCATTAATATTTATTATTCATTATTTTCTTTCTTTATTTAAGTGTGAAGCTTGTTTTTCAAGAAGTTTGTTATCGAAGGTGAGGAGTCTTTCACATCGATTTTCTTATAAATATTTTTTTTAATAAATGTAGTAATTAAGTAAAACCTACTCCTAACACATTTTCTAAATATCATGTACCAGTAAAATGTTTTTGTTTCTTGACACTCATTTCAGCATTGTTACACTAACAAATAAGAATTATTTCCAAGAATTGCTTTGACAAAGAAATATACATACACAAGTATTGAGATATTATCCTATCAAATGGTACAAATGTTAAAAAAAGGGAAAACACCCAACAAGATAATTTTTTATTCTTTGTTTTTATAAGGAGAAAATAAGTAAAATATAGTTATTATTTTATGTTTATGAGGAGAAAATAAGTGACATATAGTTTGAGTGTTTATTATGCCTTACTTTTATTCTTTATATACTGTCCAATTCTGAACTAATGACTTATTTTTATCGATAGTCTATTTTTTATTAAGTCCATAGTCAATGACTGTTATTTTGTAGTTTATTAGCTGTCTGGTGTGCTTAACTTATTTAGTTTTTCACACGTTTTTTTTGCACAATTCCTACATCACATAATTTGGTTTCACACATTCACACAATCCTATGAATGTTTAAGCATGAGGTTGGCGAATGCTTTTGCACGAAGGTGATGGACTTGAGTGAGATGGATGTGGGCAAGTATTTGATGTACAGCTTTGTTCGTCGTTCCTTGTTGGCTTTGCAAGTGTGTCTTGCTGTTGTGGACGTCCCATGATTGAATGGCGCTGTGAGTGCAGAATCTGGTGGTTTACTGGCTTTGTATGCGTGAAAGTCATTGTTATGTGTCGCTGAAAGGGGTTGTTTTTCGTTGTAATACTTCGCAGATGACTAGTTTACAATAGGATAGGGATATGGGAAGGTATGTCGCCTATTCTTCACCCATCTTCTTTCTTGGTCTCTATCTTGCAAATCTTCAACTTCTGTTCGTCCTGCTTTTTCTATGCTTCTTACTTGCTTCTTGGTTCTTCTCTGGGCAGTATATGGAAATATTTATTGATAACTAGTCGCTTTGAAGTTCTCGTCTTAGTAACAGTTTCATAAATTGTTTGGGTGTGTCATTTCCACTTTGTGGAAGTTTTCTTCAGTTTCGTGCATCAGCGTGCTGTTTAATAGCAGTAGTGTGACTTTTACACACATTTTTTTGCCAGTGGTGGCTTGCCCAGGCCATCTTCTCGTCGGGCCGTTTTTTTGCTCGCTCCACTGAGTCGGGGCATCCTAAGACCCTCTTGGCCTTCCGTGGTGTTCTGTTCTGTCCCAACAAGATTCCGCTTAGTGGGCTGTCCTTTCCCTTCTCTCGATGCTACTGCCTTGTAGGAATCGTGCCTTGCTAATTACGTCCTTTTCTTTCTTGATACTTCTCGCACTAGTAACTTATTTTCAACTTCTGTCGACTGCACATTATCCTCATTGAATTCGCTTTCCCTGGTTTCCATCTCAAATAGCTCTGCAATACTTATTACTTCGTCCTTTCCTCCTACATTTGTTGTGCATGCCTCTGGTAATTCATCTTCCTTGTCAGTATTCTCCCAACACGATATTGTTATTTTCCTGTCTTCGTTTTCATCTGGTCGCGCGTATTTGATTCTTCCTTCTTCTCTTTTCGTGATAAGGTATTTACTTCTCTGTTCAATGTGCTGCAATTGTCCTGGGTCGGTGCGTCATTCCCTTTGGCATGGGCGCTTAGCTGTCAATTCGAGCGTTTTTCGGAGTTTGGTGGTCTTACCTCCACCTCTTCTATCTGTATTCTGTTTTCTTGCTCCGCTTGTTGATATTGGTTTCTTTGTTGATAATTTGTCGGTCTATTGGCGCTCCAATACCCGTTCCAGTTGTCGTTATTTCCTCTATGATAGTTGTTGCCGTTCCTGGGTGAATTATAGTTATTGCCATATTCTCTTCTAAATCCATAACCGGTTCTTTGTTGAAATCTATTGTCCTTTATTGGTGCGAAGTTATCACGTGGTTCGTAATTATTGTTTCTTCGTACTGTGTCTTGTGGATTCTACTGCATTTTGCTTTCTTTTCACGTGCGCTTCGTCTTTTTCTTGCGTTATCTTCCGAAAATATGAACTCTAGTTCCCTTAGAATACCTTTAAATGCTTCGACGTCATTGCCTCCGCGCCCTGCTAATGATTGCTGGTATTTCAATGGTAACTTCATGGCGCATAATTTAATCAACTCTCCGTCACTGTATGGTACATCTAAGCATTGATTATTCTTTGCCATTAATTCGAAAAATTTCACGGGACTCTTCTCTCCTGAATTTTCAAAATATGGGTTCTGTAATAATTCGTACTTCACTCTGTTCTGTGCTTCGCTGGACCAATACCGTGAGAGAAATTTCTCTCTGAAATCTTCGTACGATCGGCATGTCGCTGCAACATTCTGCGTGGTTTCTGCGACTGTTCCTGACGTGTGTGCACATATAAAGTCTAATTTGTGTGCTAGCGTCCAGTGTTCTGGTAATCCTACTCGGAACTGATCAATAAAAGTTCGTGGATGTAATGAGTTTCCTTCTCGAAAGTGTTGAAATTTTCTGACTGTAAGGAAATGATCGTTGTCGTACTTCGTCATAGTTCCATATGAAATTCGCGATTCTTCGCCACTTTTGTTTCTGATCATTTCTCCCGTCGTTCTTTCCGGTTGTGGTAGATCCATTGGATATTGTCCACTGTAGCTTTCGCCTACCCTTGCGTAGTGTCTTTGGAGTGGTACGCAATAATTTTCTTCCATCGGTTGTGAACGTGTAGCTGAATGCATTGCACTGTACCCTTCGCGACCTGGCTTTCCATTGTCAGGTATTGGTTCGGTATCTTGTCTGGCTAACCTTACTGCTTCATTGCACGATCCAAACTGTCTTGACACATACATTTGTGGTTCTGCATGTGTTTGTGGTGCTGTTTGTTCATCAAGAATTCCGAATCGTGTTTGTTGCGGTGCAGGCTGTCAGATTTCACGTATGTTATTTTCCGCCTGTGATTGGAATCGAAAATGCATGATATCTTCGTTAATTGCTTGTTTTTCCGGTGCTGTTACAGATACGGATGAGGTTGCAGACTCAGTGCTTGTTCGATCCTGTTCACTACACTCTTCAATGGTTTGCAACAACTCTGTTCACAATTTCTGATATTATTGCTTCGTTTGCGCTTGTATTTTGACTATACGATTATCGTATCTTTTCAGCGCTGCTTTTGTGATACGTTTGCGTAACACACTGTTTTCAACAATTTCACGCGCTGTACCTGCTGCTTGTCTAGTAATTACGTTTATCTGTTTCTCTAGTTTCTTGACTTCTCCCTGGGTGTTGTTACGTAATGTTTTGATCTCGTCCTGAGTGTCATTACGCAATGTTTGTACGTCCTCTTGTACCTTGTCAATGTCTGTTCTCAATTGATTGTGACCTGTTACTAAGTTTCCTATCACTTCTCGAGATTCTTTTGCCTCGTCTTCAATATGACTTAGGTGTAACTGAATTTTTTTGTTTTGTTCTTTAATCTCACGCATTTGTCTCGTGATTTCTGCAGTTTGGATCGACGTTTCTGCATTCTGAATTTTAATTTGGTTCGCAATTTCTTTATTTTGTCTTGTCATGGTTTCCGTCATTAATTGTAATAATTCTGCCAGATTGGTGGGTCCTATTGCGTTTTCTTCCGACGTCCTACGCTCTGTGTTTTCGCCCAAGTGTCATTTTGCAACCGATTGCATAGAACTGTGCGGTGACACGTTTCTGCTCGAATTCCTTGTACTCTGTGGTGAGGGAGCTCTGATTACTTGTACTATGGTTTCTACGTATTCAAGACCTAGTTAGAATCCTCATCGGCTGTCTCTATACTTTCCTGCTCCTCTGTCGTATGCTGACCTAGGTTTTCTGTGCCTTGGCGTACATTATCCTCGTTATGGTGCGTTATCTGTCCTATTTCTCGCGATACTGCATCGTCTGTTGTACTGTCCTCTATTCTCTGTCCATCTTCATGTTGGGTCTCTACCTCAATTCGGTCAAGGTCTCGATCTGCCATTGCTAATCTTTCCGAATTATTTCTGTTTTAGAAGCAATTCACGCGCCCTACTTCGCGTCAACATACGCTCATACGATCTCACGCGTTTCATAAACTTTTTGCACACACGACATGACAATCCATTCACTTACTTGTTGGATCAGAACCAATTTCTCAACGATATATCCGCCACCTGTGCGCTTGCATTGGAGAGAAAACTTAATTCTAACAATATTAAAATTCATAACATAATTATGCTATTGTCTCTGCCAGAATGTCTCACTTTCTATTGAATGCTTTTGCTATCTATCGCTGCAGCTACTGTTTCCGACTATGTATAACTTTAAGAAAAAAGTTTTTTACTAAGAAAACTTTTCAACAGGATATTTTTCTGACCTAGTTAGGCATGTGGTCGACCTACAATCATGGTACTTTACCATCCTGGCAGGGTCGCCATTCCCTAACATTCTCCGTGGTGTCTGTTGTCCTACGTCGTGTCTTCCTACCACTTTTGCGCAACAATGCTCTGAGCGTGTTTTTTAGGGAATTGACTAGTTTGAACCCGGGACATGTTGCTGGTAAGGAGACGCCAGACCACATATGACATGTAGAGTTCAGAAGAGTTCAGTGAGACTAGCGATGATATAACCAAATACTTAATGATTTCAGCATCAGCTCCACTGCACTCCCTGTAAAAGAATCTTAATACTAACTAAATTTAGTGGAAGGGGTTCAAGGCTTTCTTATTTTTAGTTAGCTGGTAAAATAACGTCGAAAAAGCAGTTAAATTTACCATTGGAAATTTTATTCTACTCACAAAACATTGTTTGTAAATTGCACTATTGATAAAAGGAAATGTTTTAATACAGGATGATAAAAACCAACTGCGTTCAACAAAAATGTGAACGAATATTCCCTGAATGGGTTTCCAAGTTCTACAATGGAACGAACGATGACCTATGCCATATCACATCTATAATCTAGGTTTAAATTAAGTTTCGCAAAAGAGAAAACTATCAAAATGGTCTACAGTGACCCTCAATTATCTTTAATTACTTATCTAACTTGTCGTAAATTACAGTGGCTGATGTGGCTTCTCAATAACTATATAACAGAAAAATCATCGCATTTCAGATTTTATCTTACGTAGCAAATGTGAATACCATGAGCTTCAATTGACGATCGACACTAGTATTACGTAAAAAGGGGATGTAACAAATGAGACTTCTGCAGTTCTGAGTGAAGCCTTATGTGCTCAAAAATGCTGCATCGCGTGCGTTCATTACCTTGTCGGTGTTCGTCAGGGGGCAGTGGCCGGCGCAGCTCCATCCAGCTCGCCGTCTCGGAAGCAACTCTTTCCTAACTTCTCCTTACTACAATTTACCGAAGTTGGTTTAAAAAAAAAACTGTCTTGCTGTGTTTTCAGCTGATCAGTCAGGGTCTCAATGTTAAATTTAAGCTCCGCCTACAAAAATTCTGTCTATCCAATGAGAAACGTTATACTTTTCGTGGTGGGGCAATGTTTTTAACGTTTGCAACGTAACAGAGACGCGAAAAAGTCTCACGCTAATACTTGCGGCTGGTGTGGCCCTTTTAGTGTTATCGTAAGATCTATACTGTTCTTCTGGAGAGCTTTAGCTTTTAATATGGGCTGTGGGGTGGTCCTGGTGATTAGCTGGCGACGTGGGTGTCCGTCCCTTATCGTAGGGCCTTCTAGCTTAACACGGTTCTGCTCTCGGCTTCTGTTCTCGTTTCTCCCCTCGGAACTGCGTCTGTCTCACGGTGGGAAGGTATGACATGCATTTAGGCATTCTTGTGTTAGTCTGTGGTATTCCATTTGCTCACTCGTTACTCGTATTACTTTGGTTAATTTAATGTCACGATTTATTCGGAGCTATGTGACATACTACTGGATTTGCTTATCATGTCTGGGTTTTCATGGAAGGAGTTGGATTTGCCTGACACCTTGCAGAATACATGCAGAAAAGTGACACAGATGACTAAATAGAGCATTTCTCCAAGTTTCTATTCGTAGTACGTGCCGTGGTGCAATTCCATCAAAGGCAGTCGTGTCTGAAGATGTAGACAGTCATCTACTCCATTGCGTCACATTGAAATACTTCGCACCTGCAAACAGGCAACCGAAGGAACAGAGTCTAAACCAGGGTCCAATCGCACCTTCCCTAGTAGCTGATGCAAGCAACTTGACTGAACCACTCGCATGTACTTACGTTTGCCACGTCAAAAACTGTACCCACATTAACTACCTGTAATCTGAGTTAAGAAATAATTCGATGATTTATATCTATTTATGGAATATTCCGTCGGTTCATGGAGGAACATAGACGTATTAACCACCTGAACACACAGTTATAACGTCCCACAATAATATTTATTTAATACTTCGTTATTAACCGACTTTCGGCTTCCTAGGCCATAGTCAGATAACCTAACACTAAACAGATGGTCCACACAGTTTCAGTGAGAATTCATAACTGTACAAAGATTGTTGTACAAAGATAGGTGATATTTTGTACCTACATCGACAGAAAACACAAACATAATATACTATCTAAAGTGACTTGCAAGAAATAAATGTTTATTGCAGTATATTCAAATATTAATGCTATTTGAATGTTTAAGCCAAAAATGCTTTACAAATGAGTAATGGCACAGGCTACTGTGTCACTTGGACAAACTGGTGAATGTGACGAACATACCGGAAAAGTGGGGGAGGGGGGGAGGGAGAAGTCTGTGGAATATGGGTGTGGAACAGTTAAAGGAAGCCTACTATCTAATGGTGACAGAAATAATAACAGGCTCCTGCTGCTTTGGCTAGGGTGTGTAGTAGAACTGTGTTTGATTATTAAGGACCACGTCAGAATTCTTTGAGTGATATATATTAATGGTCAGAATTTCAAGTATTGTTTGTGGAGGACATCACATTTCACATCATACGAATGATGTTCATTCAGAGGATGTTGAGTTCAAGTAATGTTAGTTTTCCGCCTTTAGTTACTTTATGGAGACCATCACATTCGACGTAATATGAATGACATTCATTCAGAGCATGTTCAGCAAAAGTGGAATCTTTCTTTTCCAGTCTCCAACTTTCTTCACGCTCAGTCAGTCTAGTAGTTACAGTTCTACCTGACTGAGCGAAATACGCGATGCTGAAGTCAAGAAGTACCACACAAGCACCAAGGAAGCTGTCTCTGTCACCGAGAGCACGTGGGTGAATGAGGCATTGACAATGTGGTATGTCGCTCGAGATAACGTGTATTTACATCTGAAAATTATTCATATGGCAATTAAGTCACTACTACACCCTTGTGAACTCAGCGTGATTGATAAAGCAGTCCGAGAAATACCGCTTGCCATACAAATTTCACGTACCTCCGCCATGAATCTAAAATCGAACAGTTATCTAAACCGAAATGAGCCCTATCAACCACTAAACGTTATCAGTTCGCAGAACGTGTCATTAACCAATCTAATCTAAATTTGTCCTCCGAAGAATTGCAAATTTTAAATAAGGGAATTAAATATGCTCTGAAATCCATTATTTACCAAAAACAGTTAGACATATTGAAAGTGGTTCATGAACTAAAAGCTGTTAATACAGATGTGCTCAACGCTCCACATTAAAGAAAAACTATTTTATCACGAAGTGATTTCCACCAAGGGTGACAATGGGAACAGTTTAGTGTTACTTAATAAGTCAGAACAAATTGAAAAAGTGTTTACATTCCTCAAACCTGTATAGTTCCCTGAGTTACCTAAAGATCCGACAATCAAATATAATACAAAAGTGAGGAATGTTATTAAAAGCTACAAATACTCGTAAATATTTACCAATAGTGATTCCAAATACCTCACAAACATTAATCCAATAGCACCCAGACTAAATGAGTTCCCTAAGCGTCACAAAGAAGGTATCTCAATAACACCTATAGTGTCCTCAGTTTCAGCAATCTGCCATAAATCAGTAAAAGATTTAGATTCATCAATTACAAAAAAGTAAATTTCAACAAAAATTTTGAATACTTAATTCACTTTCATTAGTGAAAGAACAGAAAGATGTATCCTTTTCACCTAGTGCAAGGCTAGTCTCATTTCATGTTAGCAGCCTGTTTCTGACATTACTGTTGCGGAGACAATGAAAATTTTAACAGAAGTGTTACACAAAATCAAAACAAGCCCTTTGGAGACAGAAGTTACAAGGATGGTAACTGAAACATGCTTGTATCAAGTTTGTTTCCAGTTTTAACAGACCTAGTACAGTCAGTCAGATGGGTTAGCAAGGGATTCCCAGTGAGCCACTTATTAGCTGAAATGTTTATGGATAATTTTTAGCGAACATTTAAAAATGAAAAGCTTCTAAGTTCTAAAATTCAATATTGGTTTAGGAATGTGGATGATGCATTGTGCTTGTGGACAGGTGTCACCCAGCAATTAAATAAATTTTATCAACATTAGCATTCATACCATAGTAAAATCAAGTTTGTAATGGTGACTGGAGTAGAGTATCAGATTTTTAGACCTCATCGTTGACATCAGTAAGCTACAGCAAATATTTAAGATATACGGGAAAGTGACCTCAACATACAAAGTAATACGAGCCACTTCCCAGCGTCCCAAAATATACGAACATGCAGCCTTCCACTCCATTGTGCACTGCATACTTTCCATACTGCAGACTAAACCAGATTTAGAAAATTAATTAAAAGTAATTAAAGAAATAGCATATGGCACTGGTTATAGTCCTACCCTAATTGACAACACACTTAGGAGAAAGAAGAGACAGAGGATAATAGCACTTCTTTATCCACTTCAGACAGCACAAAACCCCCTTGACCAATGGACCCCAAAGCTATACGGAGGTAGGACTTCACGGGTTCTTGCCAGAAAACTAAAATCCAATAAATGTACTCCAGCTTTTCACACTAGTAACATTGTTGCGCACCTTATGTTCAACAACAAAGTCAAGATTACACCATTAGAGCATACACTTTCCTGCAATCTGTGTAGCAAATTACATTTAGGTCAGTCAGGTAGGGCTATAACTACTAATCTGACTGAGCATGAACGGAGTTGGAGACTGAGAAACAAGGATTCACCTTTGCTAAACATGCTCTGAATGAATCTCATTCACATTATGTCAAATGTGATGTTCTCCATAAAGGAACTAAAGGCAGGAAGCTATCATTAGTAGAAATTCTGGCCATTAATAAAAATCGTTCCAAGAATCCTGAACTGGTCCTTAATGATCAAACACAATCCGCTACTCACCCTTATGAAAGTAGCAGCAACCAGTTATAATTTCTCTCACCATCAGATAATAAGCTTGCTGCAACTGTTTCGAAACCTCATTCCATAGACTTCTTTGTCCCCTCCCCCCACTTTCCCGGTCTGTTCGTGACGTTCATCAGTTTGTCCATATGACATAGTAACCTGTGCCATTATTCACTTGTGCAACATTTTTGGCCGATATATTCATATAGTTTTAACATTTGAATATACTGTAATATAAGATTTATTTATTTAAAGTCTCTTTAGATATTATATTTGTTTGTGATTTCTGACAATATAGTCCTAAAATATCACATATGTTTGTGCAACAAACATTGTATAGCTATGAATCCTCGCAGAAGCTGTGTAGACTATCTGTTTGGTATTAAGTTATCTGGCAATGGCCTAAGCAATAAAGCCGGTCCAAAACGAACTGTTAAACAAATATTATTGTGCAACATTAATACTTTGTTTCCAGGTTATTACACTCCTGGAAATTGAAATAAGAACACCGTGAATTCATTGTCCCAGGAAGGGGAAACTTTATTGACACATTCCTGGGGTCAGATACATCACATGATCACACTGACAGAACCACAGGCACATAGACACAGGCAACAGAGCATGCACAATGTCGGCACTAGTACAGTGTATATCCACCTTTCGCAGCAATGCAGGCTGCTATTCTCCCATGGAGACGATCGTAGAGATGCTGGATGTAGTCCTGTGGAACGGCTTGCCATGCCATTTCCACGTGGCGCCTCAGTTGGACCAGCGTTCGTGCTGGACGTGCAGACCGCGTGAGACGACGCTTCATCCAGTCCCAAACATGCTCAATGGGGGACAGATCTGGAGATCTTGCTGGCCAGGGTAGTTGACTTACACCTTCTAGAGCACGTTGGGTGGCACGGGATACATGCGGACGTGCATTGTCCTGTTAGAACAGCAAGTTCCCTTGCCGGTCTAGGAATGGTAGAACGATGGGTTCGATGACGGTTTGGATGTACCGTGCACTATTCAGTGTCCCCTCGACGATCACCAGTGGTGTACGGCCAGTGTAGGAGATTGCTCCCCACACCATGATGCCGGGTGTTGGCCCTGTGTGCCTCGGTCGTATGCAGTCCTGATTGTGGCGCTCACCTGCACGGCGCCAAACACGCATACGACCATCATTGGCACCAAGGCAGAAGCGACTCTCATCGCTGAAGACGACACGTATCCATTCGTCCCTCCATTCACGCCTGTCGCGACACCACTGGAGGCGGGCTGCACGATGTTGGGGCGTGAGCGGAAGACGGCCTAACGGTGTGCAGGACCGTAGCCCAGCTTCATGGAGACGGTTGCGAATGGTCCTCGCCGATACCCCAGGAGCAACAGTGTCCCTAATTTGCTGGGAAGTGGCGGTGCGGTCCCCTACGGCACTGCGTAGGATCCTACGGTCTTGGCGTGCATCCGTGCGTCGCTGTGGTCCGGTCCCAGGTCGACGGGCACGTGCACCTCCCGCCGACCACTGGCGACAACATCGATGTACTGTGGAGACCTCACGCCCCACGTGTTGAGCAATTCGGCGGTACGTCCACCCGGCCTCCCGCATGCCCACTATACGCCCTCGCTCAAAGTCCGTCAACTGCACATACGGTTCACGTCCACGCTGTCGCGGCATGCTACCAGTGTTAAAGACTGCGATGGAGCTCCGTGTGTTAAAGACTGCGATGGAGCTCCGTATGCCACGGCAAACTGGCTGACACTGACGGCGGCGGTGCACAAATGCTGCGCAGCTAGCGCCATTCGACGGCCAACACTGCGGTTCCTGGTGTGTCCGCTGTGCCGTGCGTGTGATCATTGCTTGTACAGCCCTCTCGCAGTGTCCGGAGCAAGTATGGTGTGTCTGACACACCGGTGTCAATGTGTTTTTTTTTCCATTTCCAGGAGTGTAATATGTTTGTTTCCTCTATGTCTCTTAATTTTCGCACACTTGTCCTCTAAAACCCTGTAGGTACCTATGAATAGCCCTGCAGCCGCTTTTTCTGGATTTTTGATGGCATTTGTAAGTTTGAATTCGCGCCATAGCCACTGATTGATAAGTTCCTTTGCCTGTTTCGCCTACGGTTCGTCAGTGGCGATCCGCTATCGAGAGGCTCTAGCGACCCGCGGATCGGTCACGAGGCATGGAATGCTGTCTGGGAGGTTTCGAATGGCACGCCGTCTGTGATTACGATAACAGTGTTATCTATGGGCACCATGGTGGCGATGTCGAGTTTTGGCGTATGCCGTAGTCTTCGTGTTCTCTTTGATTTCGCAGGGCGTGTTCGTAATTCGAGAGCTTCGAGTTCGTAAAAGGTTTCATTGCGTGTATGGCTTAACAACCACTGCTTGGCCACAGTGAATGTACAGCCCACTGTAATCCTTCGCTGAATGGTGCCATCGATTTCGAGTGTTCGCCCGTATGTTTGCGGATCGTTACATCGTTGTCGACGAAGCTGTTACAGGTGTTTTTAATTTACTGAGTTACTACTCGGTGGGAGCTCATACCCATTTACAGGAAAATAAGTACCAGGTGTCACACTACCGCGAGTGATAACCTCTCTTATGTTGCTACTGTGTATTAAAGTAGGAACTGACTGTAACTACAAGGTTAGTTGGTGTCAAATTGGTATTGCTTCCGACGGAGAGGTGATTCACCCTTAGTTCACATAGCTGAGCATCGGAGCCGAGTGTTTCTGCGTTTGTGAACATCTGCAAGCGAAAACAACTTCATGCTTTTGACTTCCTCGATGCGGTCGTTTTGTGCAATTGATTATTTGAGTGAATCTTGCGGGAGCACAGTCACTTGGTCTGGTTATGAGCCAGCGGAATCTCTCTTGTGGAATGATTACTGCGGTTCTGGATTATGTTGTTAGATGGTCGGACGAATCCGGGAGTGGAGTCTTGTTTTGAAATACGTATTTCTAGTCGTGACTGAGTAGCTCACAACTGTCCCGTCTTCTGTGCCGCTTATTCTGTTTGGTAGCATATCGATATGCAGTTCTACTATCCTTGGTTAATGTAGTAGTGGCACACCACTGCAGTTACTTTATCTACGAGTAAGTTATTGGTTTGACAGCAGTTACTGATCTGGGTACAGTCGCACTGAAGCGTGGTTAACCCACACCACATAGCCGATCTGATTGGTTAACGGTACACAGATAGGCCATGCGCCACACCAATGTATATAGTCAAGGTGAGAGGCCAACCTTCTACACTAAACAGCCTGTGGGGGTGTTATGTGGCCGCATTACGCTCCTGGCGTTTTGTGTCAGTTGAGTAACTCTGAGCAGACTAGACTTAATACCGTTACCTTCTGAAGTTACAGTTATCCCTTGATGTCTTTTTACATTCTAAAATAGACCCAGTGGTCGTATTAGAATAGTATTTTAGTATACTATCTTATTTTATTGCATTTTCTGGGGCCTTCTTCTAAGCTTTGGTATTAGTTTGCCAAGGTAGCTTTGGTTAATCTTACGGTTATCTAATAATGATCTCCATTGTTGTTCATATTATTTATGGATCATATGTTGAAAACAATAGACTGGCTGGGTGAGATTAAGAAATGGGCACAAAAAATAAGCAGTCTCGCATTTGCGCATGACTTAGTTGTGATGGCAGATTCGATTGAAAGTTTGCAGAGTAATATTTCAGAGCTAGATCAGAAATGTAAGGACTAAGGTATGAAGATTAGCATCTCAAAAACGAAAGTAATGTCAGTGGGAAAGACGTATAAACGGATTGAGTGCCAAATAGGAGGAACAAGTTTAGAACAGGATGGCAACATAGTGAAAAAACTGGAAGCGAGATGTAGCAAAGCTAATGCAGTGAGCGCTCAACTACGATCTACTCTCTTCTACAAGAAGGACGTCAGTACCAAGACTAAGTTATCTGTGCACCGTTCAATCTTTCGACCAACTTTGTTGTATGGGAGTGAAAGCTGGGTGGATCCAGGTTACCTGATCAATAAGGTTGAGGTTACGGATATGAAAGTAGCTAGGATGATTGCAGGTAGATGGGAACAACGGCAGGAGGGTGTCCACAATGAGGAAATCAAAGAAAAACTGAGAATGAACTCTATAGATGTAGCAGTCAGGGCGAACAGGCTTAGATGATGGGGTCATGTTACACGCATGGGAGAAGCAAGGTTACCCAAGAGACTCATGGGTTCAGCAGTAGAGGGTAGGAGGTGTCGGGGTAGACCAAGGAGAAGGTACCTGGATTCGGTTAAGAATGATTTTGAAGTAATAGGCTTAACATGAGAAGAGGCACCAATGTTAGCACTGAATAGGGGATCCTGGAGGAATTTTATAAGGGGGACTATGCTCCAGACTGAATGCTGAAAGGCGTAATCAGTCTTAAATGATGATGATGGTGATCTAATAACTGACGGTTTAGTTATTCTTTTTAAAATTTATTTGATAAAGTCATTATTTCACCTTTAAATTGACTGAATGGTTTCATGAAATTTATCGCTGAGTTTTGATTGGCCTGTTGCGACTGCAATATCAGGGCCCGTTCACAAATAGTACTCTAGAGAATAATCATTATTATATTTACACTAAAGCGACTGAAGTCATGCGACACCTCCTAATAAGCCGGCCAGAGTGGCCGAGCGGTTCTAGGCGCTTCAGTCTGGAACCGCGCGACCGCTACGGTCGCAGGTTCGAATCCTGCCTCGGGCATGGATGTGTGATGTCCTTAGGTTAGTTAGGTTCAAGTAGTTCTAAGTTCTAGGAGACTGATGACCTCAGATGGTGAGTCCCATAGTGCTCACAGCCATTTGAATCATTTGAACCTCCTAATATCGCGTCGGACCTACTTTTGCCCGGCTTGCAGCAACTCGACGTAGCATGAACTGAACAAGCCGCTATAGGTGCCCTACAGAATTATTCAGCCATGCTGTCTCTATAACCGTCTACAATAGTGAACGTGTTGCCAATGCAGAATATTGTACACGAACTGACCAACTGATTATGTCCCTTGTACGTTGGATGGGATTCATGGTCGAACGATCTTGGAGGTCAAATCATTCACTCAAGCTCTGCGTAATGTTCTTCAAAGCAATCGTCACATGACATCTTTGTTTGGGAATATGAAGACCATGAGTGGGTGCAAATTTTCCCCAAGTAGCCGAACGTAACCATTTCCAGGCTCAGTTCGACTAGCGGACCCAGTCCATTCCATGTACTCACAGCCCACACCATTACCCTCCAAACCCAGCTTGCACAGTGCCCTGTTGACAACTTGGGTCCATGGCTTCTTGGGGTCTACCCTACACTGGAACCCCACCAACAGCTCTTACCAACCAAAATCGGAACTCATCTGATCAGACCAGGTCTTCTAGTTGCCAAGGTTCCAACCTATACAGTCAAGAGCCCGGAAAAGACACTGCAGGCCGTCTTGTGTTGTTAGCAGAGGCACCCGTGTCCGTCGTCTGCTGCCATAGCCCATGAACGCTAAATGTCGCCCCACTGTCGTGGCGGATACGTTCGACGTATCTCCCACATTGGTTTCCGCGTTTATTTCACGTTGTGTTGCTTGTTTATTAGCACTGGCAACTTCCCGCAGACGCCGCTGCTCTCGGTCGTGAAGGCCGTCGACGACTGCGTTGTACTTGATGAGAGGTAATGCCTGAAGCGTGGTATCCTGACCCGCTGTGGACACTGTGGACCTCGAAATATTGAATTCCTTTACGATTTCCGATATGGGATGCCCCATGCGTCCAACTACTATTCCTCGTTCAAAGTCGTGCAGCCGTAATCATCCCGGAAACCTTTTCAGATGAATCGCCTGAGTGTAAATGACAGCTCCGCCAAAGCGCTGACGTTTAATACCTTGTGTATGCATTACTGCGACGCTGACATTTGTCATCACAGCGTACGTTGGGTTGCACAATTCTCTCTCTGCATACGTAGTAACTGTTTCGGTTAAAGGAAAGATTTTATTAAATATCCTGAGCATTTAATGGGAGTGCGCTCAAGGGAAGAAATTAGTAGTAGTAGATTTTTTTTTTTTTTTTTTTTTTTTTAGTTTTCGTGCAGCAAGCCGAGGTGGCCGAGCGGTTCTAGGCGCTACAGTCTGGAACCGCACGACCGCTACGGGGCCTGATGACCTCAGAAGTTAAGTCCCATAGTGCTCAGAGCCATTTGAACCAATTTTCGCACAGATCATCAGGGTCTGTACTAACCTATCATTGAGATTCTGTCGTGTCCGATTCTCCGCATCTACGATGGTGAAGACGCCTTCTCGCATTCCGAGCAGGAAGTCGATATCACTTGCCAGTAACCGTTGAGACCATCAGCTATTCTGTATGAATCTTTAATCAACAAATTACAATCAAATTAACTTTTTCTCAATTAATATCCTGCCTTCCACTCTCATTACATGACCATATCCTGTATCACTGAAACTGCCAAGACGACGCATACAAAATTATACCATCGCTATACATTTACTCAAGTTACAGAAAAGAAATCACACGTATCATATGCGAACGGTGATTACAGTTTTCTGTCGCCTGTATAAAATGCAAAAGAACACACTCACAAAGAAATTTCTATGTTTAGCGGCGCCTACAAAAAATAATTAAAAAACAAACAAAAAATGAAAAATAAAAAGTAAAATAATATAAATAAAAAATTGTCCAACGAAAGTTTAAGATATTTTCAAAGAAATTGACATTCACGAAGAAACCACTCAAGATAGAATGAAATTTAGTAACTTAATTCATAAATATAGATTTACTGAGACGCGTACACAACAAAATTCATAATGGACAAGCGAATGTAAAAAGAAGCAGCGAATGAGTAAAGAGATACTGAAAGAAAAAAATGCGAAATAAGTTCAAAGCGTTCCTTAGCCGAGCAGAACGGATAAGCAAAACTCTGCTTTACGAAGTTTGTTGCAAAGAACGAGTCATATTTCAAAAATAACAGTGGTATTCATAAATATAGGGTATCGAAAATTTCAGCATACGAGCTTCACAATACGACTATTTGAATAAAATGTGTGTAACAAAACTTTGTCATGTCCATATTTGCAGTAGAAAAAGAATCCATTGTAAGTGTTCATGAAGCTATTACCTTCAGTTAATTTCAAAATATCTTCGCTCAGCTGAATCTCCGAAATAGGGTTCATGGTAGTCCGAAAAACTCTTCTACACAATCTGATCTGGGAGCTACAATTTGGCATATTTACGACCTAATCTAAACCTTTATCTTTCAAATACTAAAGTTTCTCTCTAAAAATGTGGAAAACAGGCACTGTCTTTTTCCGTGGAATCTTTTACTGCAGTTCTACATTCGTTTTATAATCATTTCCACTATGCACAATGTATAGAAATTAAGAAACGTACGAAACTGCACGGAAACGAAGGTTGTCTGCGAGGCCATTTCCTGACTCACGGTGACAACACATCCTCCGCGGCTGGTGGATGACTATCCAGTGTGGTGGTGGGGGGGGGGGAGGGGGGGGGGGGCAGAGGAAGGGTTTCTCCGGTTGGAAATAGCACTGTGCAAAACTCTATTGGTAGGAAGTGCCACGGCACCTGTGGCACCTAGAGTAAATTCGGAAAGTCCATATAGTCGTCTCCAGATCCACAAAATTTTCACGGAACAACACAAATTTCGCCCCACACTCTCGTTCAAAGTTTAGAAGACGAACCACAAGAAGCTTCTCACAAACGCCCAAAATTAACACTGACGCGCCACTTTAGGGACCAACAACACACACACACACACACACACACACACACACACACAAAACACAAGCTCACACACTGAAAACACGCACAACCCCAATCCCTCATTTTCAAGAAATCCCCTAGGGCATTGAAAGTCAGACGGGCACAGCTCTGTGGAACTTCATGCGCAACACACAGAGCCATAGCCTTCGTCGTCTCTCTGAGAGCACCACCAGCATCTCGAGACGAGAGAAAGCGTTTCTCCTGGAGAATTACGCTCCAGGACAACAGCAGTGCTATTGTAGTAGCCAGACAGACCAGACAGGCATCCAGTTCATGTTGTTGGTCTGGAAGGTCAGAAGTAGTTGAACAATGGACGCGCCAGTCAAAGAGGACAAGAAACTTTCTTATACAGACACTGAGTTTTGCAGACATCGGCAAACTAAACATCACACAAAATCATGCATGAATGCCATTAGAGAGCAACAGTCATGACGAGGAAGTGTTACTTTTAAAATGTGAAAAGATGTGATTATGCAACAGTGACAAAAGTTGCTGACAGATACTTGATTTGTCGATTTGACATAGATGTCCATTCAGTGTAATGACATGCGCAAAGCAAGTTTTGCAGCCTGCATGCATCAACGCTTGGCTTCATAAAAAAAAAAGAAAAATAAATAAAAAAAAAAAGAACCACCCTAACATGTGCTGGTGGATCGCCCGTGACTTCGGCTGTGGGTATGCTTTATTGATGTCAATCAGGGTCATTGGTGTAATACTGGAATGCACCATGAATCTCACAATGTCCACCCACTGCACACAACACCAGGTAAATAAAATGTGCTGCATCAGCACTATCATAAATGTAAATAAACCAATATCCTTTTAGTCTAAAGATAATAGTTAACAGTGTGAGAAGTGACCATGTGATAACTGCTAACACAATAGGTATAGTACTGTTTTATTTATAAAACAATATATGACGGAAATATATTGATGATTTCAGAAAATCAGTTTAGCCATGGTCATGAATAAGATAAATTTTTGTGAAAATATAATTGAAATGTACCCTAATTCTATTCGTCAAGCTGGCTTATTATTTTTTGTTGATTCCCACGACTTAAATACCAGTTACTACAGTTAAGAAACAGTTAACAAGTAATAATAAGTAAAACTAAAATAAATCAATAACTCAGAGTGAATATACAATCGCACACCACTTGCGGCGTAGGTTGACCACTTTTTTCTTTCCACAGTTACTTCCCACTGTTCAGCTGAGAGTACACAGATTTAAAATTTTCTGGCAGGTTAAAATCGTGTTCCCGATCACAGGTCAAACTCGCAGTCTCTGCCTTTCGCTGGGAAATGCCTTACCGAATGAAATATCCAGGAACGATTCACTATCTGCCTCGCAGTTTTCTTTCTGCCGATATCACATCTCCTACAATTGAAACTTCATAGACGTATTGAAGGAAGTATAACAGTGAGGGCAGGTCGCGGGTCGTGCTTCGATAGCTTAGTCAGCTGCATTTTTGCATTGAAAGGATGTTCCACATTCGAGTCCAAATCAGCAACACAGTTTGTGATGAAGTTTCATTTTTTACTTCTTATTCTTTGGCTTCTCTGGAACGTCATCGACCCACTGACTAGGGTAATGTAGATATTTGCTTGATTCAGGAAAAACATGTCAAGTCCTGCTATTGTTGGCTGAGGGAGAGGAGGGGGGGGGGGGGATTCAATCCAGTGAGATATTGAGATACTACCAGACCAGTATCGTAGCCAATCTGGCATGTCACTCGATGCTCCCTACGAACACTTATCCCTTTAAGAAATACAGCAAACAACATTTTTATGTGTTTTTATTTATACTAATATTCATCGCAGCTGCAACTGGCATAATATACTGTATATTTAAATCTTCAGTTAGCATAAAGTTAAAAACATCGATTGGAATTTCAGTGCTGCAGCTGTATGTGCAATAAAGTCAACTGCCCTCTCGTGTCTGTCACTCACGTAAAAAGAGTAATATTCCATTCTCCACTTCACCTTCTTAGGGGTCGATTTTTAGTTTATAAAATAACCTATGTTCTTCCTTGGGATTCAAGCTATCCCCATCTCAAATTTCTCGCACTTGCAAAATTAGTACAGATTACAAAATTGATACAGTAAAATTTATATAAAGCAATTAATTTCTAACATTTTACCATCAGTTAATAAATTTGACACAATGGAGTGACACGTTATAGATTGACGAAGTAATGTATCTTATGATATGACAACAGCGTCCAATTCATAGTTTTATCATATGATCTTAATGCAATTATACTGCACCTAACATGATGCTGTAAAGACTTTATGCACCTGATGATGGTCAGTCGACCGAAACTTGTTGTGTGAAAAGATTTTTTTATGAGCAGCTCAGGTTGATAAAATGACGCTTTTCCAACACTGGAATGAAATTTGGAATGAATGAACGCAGAACAACTGGCTTATATGATGCGGAGCTACTGTATACCACATACAAGCACTAGGAACACGCCAAAGGACATATACCTTTTAACCCAAAAAAATAAGTTTACTTTCAATGCAGAAACAAATGAAGTGCGTCATTAATATGAATAATACGAGATTAGGAGGCTGTGCTATATAAAGCACTGAAAGGACCACCCGTGGGCTGTTTCAGCCTTTTCAGTGAAAGCATCATAATTCATCATACGGTAAACGGCCCCTATTTTCTCGCACGACTACCGGATGAAAAATCGCCGCGTTGCCTCTCGTGTTAAGGCAAGAGTATGCGAAGCTGCCGGGACGGGTGGGAGGGGAGACAGAGAGGGGGGGTAGGGGAAAAAAGCTAAAAAGCATAACGAGCGATACTTGTCGCTGGGGGGCGTATCTGGCGCGCGGCTGCGGACGCTATTGAACGCAGTATATCTGGACGCGCGGACGCACCGCGGCTTCCAGCGGGCGTAGTAACGAGAGGAGAGGAGAGTAGAGGCAAAGGCACGCGCTGGCGCTGCGGCGCGAGCGAAAGCGCCGTCGCTCTTTAACCCGGCGCTGCCGACGCCACTGCCTGTTCTTTTTTCACAGCTGCCAGTGATAAAATGCTTCCTTTCAGTGGCGTCTGCCCCGCGTTCCAGTCCTCTCCTGCTCTCCCTCTTCCAGCCCGAGTCTCCCCTCCCCCCCCTCTCTCTCTCTCTCTCTCTCTCTCTCTCACTCTCTCTCTCTCTCTCTCTCTCTCTCTCTCTCTCTCTCTCTCTCTCTCCCTCTCTCTCTCTCTCTCTCTCCCTCTCCCTCCCCCTCCCTCTCCCCATAACACATAAGCGGCAGGCTAGTCCGCGTGACTGACTTCACCATTACCGGCTAGTGCTGGAGTGCTCGCCGCTAGCTTTTTCTTTTCAAGTGCTTTTGCAAAACTATCGTAGAACCTCTTGGAAGCTTTCAGCGAAGACAGCATCTGCATATTTAAAGCGTAGTCAGTACTGTTCTCCCCTTTTGACAACTGAGAATGATTTATTTTACTGCAGAAAAGTTGCAACCATTTCTTAATCCTATTTTATTTGCTCTTACTGTTAGGTGTCTTTATTTTCAACCTCTGATCGATCGCGAAATGCAAACCGCAGTTAAAACCAAAACTCTTTCTCTGTTACTATAGGTTATCCGTCATGAGCTGACTACAATCTAATTAAAAAGAATTACACGAGACGCGTGTCGCTTTTATTTACAAAGCATCTTCTGTGGTTGTTCTGTACATCGGATACATATGTTTGTACATTTTTTGATTGTTTCAGGTTTATGACGGTGTTTTCTGTATAAAGTTTGTCTGGAAGCTACTTACGGTGTTTCTTTACATAATCTGCTCCTTCCCTTCTTGCTAGCGGTGACTGGTGTCGAGGCTTCATTTCACATCTTCACTTGGCAGTTTTTGGCATTCCGCAGTATTTCGTGCGCTACACTATTTACAATTGGCTTTCTTAAACTGTTTTTCATTTTGCATTGCCATACTGTTTATGCCTCTCCGTTTGTTTTCGATCACTTTGTGAGTGTTGCCAGCCTATTAAACGATTCTGTGTGTGTGTGTGTGTGTGTGTGTGTGTGTGTGTGATAGGAGAGAGAGAGAGAGAGAGAGAGAGAGAGAAGGTGAAATTGTCTTGTATGTAGGTAGAGACGTCAGAGAAGTGGGGCTGTTTTTTTTTTTAGGTTGGCAACACTCACGACGTGAACGGAAACAAACGAATAGGCATAAACACTGTGGCACTGCAGAAAAACAGTTAAGGAAGTCAATTGTAACTAGTGCAGCGCAGGAAATACTCCAGAATGCTAAAAAATGCCAAGTGCAGATGTGAAATGAAGCCTGGTGACACCAACCACTGCTAGTAAGAAGGAAGGAGCAGATTATGTAAAGAAACACCGTAAGTAGCTTGAAGACAGACTTTATACAGATAACGCTGTTTTTTTCCTAAAAAAAATCAGAAAATGTACGAACCAATATATCCAGCTTACAGAATAACCACGGAAGAAGCTTTGTAAATAAAATCGAAACGCGTCTGGTGTAGTTCTTTTTAATTAGATTGCTATCAGCTCAAGACGGATAGCCTACAGTAACAGATGTTAACAGCTACTGCGGAAGATGGCTACGCAAACAAACAAAACTGTTTCATTTGCAACATTCAGCTACACCTTCCAGCTATTCGTCAACATAGTCGCTGCTCCGAATTACACATATCTAGTGGAACATCCTCGTCGTAGAAGGCAGTCGTCTATGCTTTCCGCGAATTCCCTACGCTCGTCTTGAGCGCGCTATATGTGCCAAATTGCTGTCTCCATAGCCAGCGGTTCATGCGAACGTAGAGATGAGAATCAGACGGAACCAAGTCCTAGTTATATGGTGGGTGATCAACGCTCCAGGTGCCAACCCTGTAAGGATCGGACCAATACCCTTCGGTTTATAACATTTTTGCCCCGGTACACACTCCAAATAAATCATTTACAAAAAAATTTCTTGTATCAGCTCGTATTACACGTTTTGTCGGTAAACAATTTGACTGTGTGTGTACGGTATTTTCATTACAATTGTTTTGGAAAAGTTAGTACGGATTTCAGATTTTCCCCCTGTCTCTGTTATCGCCTCAATACTTTTCTAAAGATCATTTGCATTTTTTGAAAGGCTCATTGGATCATCTGCAGTTGTAATAACTTCCACTGCATCTTCGCTTAGTCCTATTCTGTCTATGGTGGCCGAGGTTTCGTCCAACAGACTGTTACAGTCAATACTAAACCGAGCTGCAAATAGGTCGCAATCTTGTCCCATTTCTGTCTTAAATGGTTCAAATGGCTCTGAGCACTATGGGACTTAACAGCTGCGGTCATCAGTCCCCTAGAACTTAGAACTACTTAAACCTAACTAACCTAAGGACATCACACATATACATGCCGAGGCAGGATTCGAACCTGCGACCGTAGCAGTCGCGCGGTTCCAGACTGAAGTGCCTAGAACCGCTCGGCCGCAGCGGCCGGCTCAGCTATCTAGACATAAATTTGTGATGCGAATATCTTTATACACTGACCCGACTTTTGTGGCTTTGTATGTATATTTATATCTTTATCTAAGCTTATATTTTTCTTTCATACTAATGATCTGTCTATAACTTTCGTTTGTATCCTTCTTAGGCATTTACGAATTTATGTACTTTACTGGCGTCCTTTATAATTATAATTTGTGCAGTACGCTAAATAAATAAATAAATGTTGGTATGACTTAAACATTCCTAGCAAATATACGATATTGTATAAGACAATTTAATATAGCTAATATAGGCAGTAAAACAAAGGGCAAAAAACTGACCAATTTCTCAGGCAATGTGCTACCGGAGGTCAAATTTCTCAGATAGTACATCGCTTGAGAAATTGGCCAGTTTTTTACCCCCTGTTGTTGTTTGGTTTTGTTTAAAGATTATTCAAAATACCATAATTCCTGTACCGACAATTCTTTCGCATGATGCCTGTTTGCAGATCTCGTCAAAATGCATGGACGGATTCGTGACTGGAAATGGAGGATACAAGGTCCTGTGAGCATGTGTTCACAAATGCGTCTTGCCACGGTAGATGGCGCTGACGAATGACAGATCCTAAGACCACATTTTGTGTGTTCCTGGCTATGTGATTGACGCAGCGTACTGTAAGCAGCAGCATGGTCAGGTATTCACGTCGGAAATAAACCGTGATGGTTTTTGTGTACGGCCAAGCAGATAGATAGACAGCACGGCTATACCAAAACAAGTACTTTCACAGACACCAGCCACATCACACAACGTTTCCAAGTCCTTTTTGGGTGTATATGTGATCATGGGTACCCGCTCTTTCGGCAGGGTCCGAGCATGCATACGGGGCCAGGGGTTTGCTAGTTATTGGGAGCTCCAATGTTAGGCGCGTTATGGAACCCCTTAGGCAGATAGGGTTCAGGGCTGAAAAGAAAGCCAATGTGCACTCAGAATATCTGCCGGAGGGGTCTCACCCGAGATGTGGAAGCAGCCTAACCTGCGGCTACTGAGGTGCAGAGTGCAGTCGTCTGCAAGTTGTAGCTCACGTTGGCAGCAACAACACCTGTCGCATGGGTTCTGAGGTGATCTAGTTCGTACAGGTGGCTAGTGGAGATGGTTAAGACTGCTGGCCTCAGGCGCAGGGTGCAAGCAAAGCTCGCAATTTGCAGCCTGGTTCCCAGAGTCGATCGGGGTCGTTTGATTTTGGACCGAGTGGAGGGCTTCAACCAAACTTTTCGTCGACTCTGTGGCGGCCTTGGTTGCAGATTTCTAGACCTGCGTTATTGTTTGGCGATTTGTAATACTTTCCTTGATAGTTCAAGGGTGCACAACACAAAGGAAGCAGCTACTCGGATATCAGAGTACTTGAAGACTGCACATGAGGGTTTTTTAGCCTAGGCAGTAGCTTGAGGTGCTCTGAGGAAAACTAGCCAGTCTACATGCAACAAGGGAAGACAAACGGCGTTCAGAATAAAAACACTTCGATAGAAAAAATTTTATCAGTAAACTGTCGAAGTGTTCGTAAAAAAGTTCCCAAATTTACTGCCCTTCAGGAAAGTTCTCTCGCTCAAGTTATTCTTGGGGCCGAGAGCTGGCTGAAAGCGGAAATGGAAAGCTCTGAGATATTTAGCGAGTCATGGAACGTTTATCGGAAAGATAGATTAGAGGCCAAAGGAGAAGGAGTGTTCATTGCAGCTGACAAAAACATTGTCTCTATTGAGGTCGAAGTTGAATGTGACACTGAAGTTATTAGTCGTGTATAACAGGTGCAGGTGAAACCACGTTAATTACTGGATGTTTATACAGACCACTCGATACTGCTATGACAGTTCTAGTGTCTTTCAAAGCAAGTCTCCGGTCAGTAGCTCATAAATACCCAAATAATGCAATATTACTTGGGGGCGACTTCAACCTAGCGAGTATAGACTAGGATGTCTTTGTATTCATTGCGAGAGGTACAGACAGACAGTAATGCGAAATACTTTTTGAACACCTTTTCTGAAACCTCTTTTGAGCAGTTAGCTCGGCAGCCCACACGCAATGGAAGTATCTTAGACCTTGTAGCTAAACCAGGACGAAACTTATCGACAATGTCATTATAGAAACGGCGATTAGCGATCATGATGTCATTATAGCAATTATAATTACGTAAGTTAGTAAATCAGTCAAGAAAGCTAGGAGAGTGTATCTGTTTGATAGAGCAGATAATCAGTTATTGGTATCTCACTTAGTGAACTTGCATCTCTTAGTTCCGGCAAGATCTACATCTACATCTACGTGATTACTCTGCTATTCACAATAAAGTGCCTGGCAGAGGGTTCAATGAACCACCTTCATGCTGTCTCTACCGTTCCACTCTGGAACAGCACGCGGGAAAAACGAGCACTTAAATTTTTCCATGCGAGCCCTGATATCTCTTATTTTATCGTGATGATCATTTCTCTCTGTGTAGGTGGGTGCCAACAGAATGTTTTCGCAATTGGAGGAGAAAACTGGTGTTTGAAATTTCACGAGAAGATCCTGTCGCAACGAAAAACGCCTTTGTTTTAATGATTGCCACTCCAAGTCACGTATCATGTCTGTGACAATATCTCCCCTATTTTGCGATAATACAAAACGAGCTGCCCTTCTTTGTACTTTTTGGATGTCATCCGTCAGTTCCATCTGATGCGGATCCCACACCGCACAGCAGTACTCCAGAATAGGGCGGACAAGCGTAGTGTAAGCAGTCTCTTTGGTAGACCTGTTGCACCTTCTAAGTGTTCTACCCATGAATCGTAGTCTTTGGTTTGCTCTACCCACAATATTATCTATCTGATCGTTCCAATTTAGGTTATTTGTAATTGTAATTCCTAAGTATTTAGTTGAATTTACAGCCCTCAGATTTGAGTGACTTATCGCGTAATCGAAATGTAGCTGATTTCTTTTAGTACTCATGTGAATAACAGATTTGAGTGACATATCGCGTAATCGAAATGTAGCTGATTTCTTTTACTACTCATGTGAGTAACTTCCCACTCTTCTTTATTCAGGGTCAATTGTCACTTTTCGCACCATACAGATATCTTATCTAAATCATTTTGCAAGTCGTTTTGATCATCTGATGACTTTACCAGACGGTAAAAGACAGCATCATCTGCAAACAATCTAAGACGGCTACTCAGATTGTCTCCTATGTCGTTAATATAAATCCGGAACAATAGAGGGCCTATAACACTTCCTTTGGGAACGCCGGATATTACTTCTGTTTTACTCGATGACTTTCCGTCTATTACTACGAACTGTGACCTTTCTGACAGGAAATCACGAATCCAGTCGCACAACTGAGGCGATACTCCGTAGGCACGCAGTTTGATTAGAAGACGCTTGTGGGGAACGGTGTCGAAAGCCTTCTGGAAATCAAGAAATATGAAATCAATTTGACATCCCCTGTCGATAGCACTTATTACTTCATGAGTATAAAGAGCTAGTTGTGTTTCACAAGAACGATATTTTCTGAATCCGTGCTGACTATATGTCAATAAATCGTTTTCTCCGAGGTACTTAATAATGTTCGAATACAGTATATGTTCTAAAACCCTACTGCAAATCGACGTTAGTGATATAGGCCTGTAATTTAGCGGATTACTCCTACTTTCCTTTTTGGGTATTGGTGTGACTTGTATAACTTTACAGTCTTTAGGTACGTATCTTTCTGTGAGCGAGTGGTTGTATATAATTGCTAAGTATGGAGCTATTTTATCAACATACTCTGAGAGGAACCTGACTGGTATACAAGATGGATGTAGAGGATTTGTGGGCAAAGTTTAAGCAGATTGTAATTCGCGTTGTGGAGAGTTATGTGATTAGTAAGTGGATAAAGGATGGAAAAGACACGCCATCGTTCAATAATGAAATTCGGAGTATGCTGAGGAAGCAGAGGCTGTTGTACTCTCGGTTCAAAATGGTACACACAAATGACGACAAACGAAGGTTAGTAGAGATTCGGGCGTCTGTGAAAAGATCTGTGGGCGAAGCTTACCACAACTACCACCGTCACACCTTAGCAAAGGATCTGGAAGAGAACTCAAGGAAATTCTGGTCTTGTGTAAAAATCGCTAAGACGGTCTAAGGCTTCGATTCAGTCCCTTGTTGACCCGTCTGGTGTCGCAATTGAAGATAGCAAAACGATAGCCGAAGTTGCAAATTGCACGTTCAAGAAATCGTTCATACAGGAGAATCCTACAAACATACCGTCATTTGACCATCGGACAGACTCCCGTAAGGACTACATAGTAATAAGAATCCCAGGCGTAGGGGAAACGAGGTCCGGATGGAATACCAGTTCGATTACACAAAGCGTACTCTACAGCATTGGCTCCTTACCTAACTTACATTTATCGTGTATCTCTCGCCCAGCACGAAGTCCCAAGCTACTGGAAAAAAATTCAAGTGACTCCAGTACATACGCATGGTAAAAGAACGGACCCGCAAAATTACAGAACAATATCCCCAACTTCTGTTAGCTATAGAATCCCTGAACATATACTCAGTTCGAATTTAATAAATTTTCTTGAGATTGAGAAGCTTATGTCCAGGAATCAGCATGGATTTAGAAGGAATCGCTCGTGCGAAACTCATCTTCCTTTTTCTGACATGATATTTTGCGAATTATGGATGAAGGGAAACAGCAGATTCCAAATTTTTGTATTTCCGGAAAGCATCGTGCTCCGTTACAGGATGTTAACGAAGGTACAATCGTATAGAATAAGTTCAAAGATGGGTGACTGGCTCAAAGACTTCTTAAATAATAGAATCCAGTATGTTGTTCTCGACGGCGAGTGTAGATCAAAGACAAGGGCATCGCCAGGTGTGTCCCAGGGAAGTGTGGTAGGACCGCTGTTTCTATCTCTCTCTCTCTCTTTCTTTCTTTTTTTTTGGGGGGGGGGGGGGGTCATCAGTATTCTGACTAGTTCCATGAAGCCCACGACGAATTCCTCTCCTGTGCTAACCTCTTCATCTTGCAACCTATGTGCTCAATTATTTGCTGGATGTATTCCAATCTCTGTCTCTGTCTTCCTCTACAGTTTTTGTCCTCTACTGCTCCCTCTAGTATCATGGAAGTCATTCCCTCATGTCTTAACAGATGTCCTAGCATCCTGTCCCTTCTCGTTACCAGTGTTTCACACTTATTCCTTTCCTCTCCGATTCTACGCAGAACCTCCTCATTCCTTACCTTATCAGTCCACCTAATTTTCAACAATCGTCTGTAGCGCCACATCTCAAATGCTTCTATTCTCTTCTATTCCAGTTTTCCCACAGCTCATGTTTCACTACCATACAACATACAGTGCTGTGCTCCTGACATACATTCTCAGAAATTTCTTCCACAATTTAATGCCTATGTCTGCTACTAGTTGTCTTCTCTTGGCCAGGATTGCCCCTTTTGCCAGGGGTAGTCCGTTTTTTATGTCCTCCTTGCTCCGTACATCACTGATAAGTTTGCTGCCTGGGTGGCAGAATTTCTTAATTCCATCTGCTTCATGACCATCAATCCTGATGTTAAGCTTCTCGCTGTTCTCATTTCTGCTACTTCTCATACTTTCATCTTTCTTTGATTTACTTTCAATCAATATTCTGTACTTATTTGACCGTTCATTTCATTCCGGCACAGCGTGTAATTCTTCTTCACTTACACTCAGGATAGCAATATCATCAGCGAATCGTATCATTGATATCCTTTCACCTTGAATTTTAATTCCACTCCAGAACCCCCTTTTATTTCTATCATTGCTTCTTCGATGTACTGTTTGAACAGTAGGGGCGAAATACTACATCCCTACCTTACACCCTTTCTAATCTGAACACTTCTTTCTTGGTCGTCCACTCTTATTATTCCTCTTGCCTCTTGTACATATAGTATCTTACCCGTCTCTCCCTGTAACTTACACCTATTTTTCTCAGAATTTCGAACATCTTACACCATTTTACATTGTGGAACACTTTTTCCAGGTTGACAAATCCTATGAACGTATCTTGATTTTTCTTTACTCTTGCTTGCAGTATCAACCGCAACGTCAGAATTGCCTCTCTGGTGCCTTTACCTTTTCTAACGCCAAGCTGATCGTCCTCTAACAAATCCTCAAATTTATTTTCTATTCTTGTGTGTGTTACTCTTGTCAGCAACTTGGATACATGAGCTTTTAAGCTGGTTGTGCGATAATCCTCGCACTTGTCAGCTCTTTCGGTCTTCGGAATTGTGTGGATGATATTTTTCCGAAAGTCAAATAGTATGTCACCAGACTGATACATTCTACATACCAATGTGAATAGACGTTCTGTTGCCACTCCTGCCAATGATTTTAGATTTTAGGAATTCTGATCGAAAGTTATCTACCTCTCCTGCCTTATTCGATAGTAAGTCTTCCAAAGCTCTCTTAAATTCTGATTCTAATACTGGATTTCCTATCTTTTCTAAATCGACTCTTGTTTCTTCCTCTGTCACATCAGACAAATCCTCCCGATCGTAGAGGCCTTCAATGTACTCTTTCCACCTGTCCGCTGAAATGTAATTTAATAAAATTTTTAAATTTATGATATCTGCTTTGATAGATTTTAATAAAATGACGTCAAAACCAAAATGAAATAACTCTAATAGTACTATGAACAGTGTAATGTAATTTAATTTAGCCCGACGCGGATCAGCAGTCAGCAAACTAGCACGGGACTATAAATAATTGATTGTCTCTCTCTTGAATCATCACAGATATTGGTCTCTCTCTCTCTCTCTCTCTCTCTCTCTCTCTCTCTCTCTCTCTCCACGTGCTTATAGCACCAGATAATATGTCGTATGCCAGTTCAATTTGAAGTAATAAAACCCGTAACTCCATATTGTGGTTTCGTCTCGAATACCAATATAATATAACAAGCATAATCTTTTGGAGATGAAATCTTACATTAGAACTAGAATCGCGTGACCAGGCCTTTCTGCCTGGGGTGTTATCTCGCATCGTTGAGAAAATCTGAAAGTGAAATATATTAAATTATTCGTAGCGGCCACATGGCTCGTGGAATCTGAAAGAAAATTTAGTGTCCTAACCGGCGGCACCGGCCGGGGTGGCCGAGCAGTTCTAGGCGCTAGAGTCCGGAACCGCGCGACCGCTACGGACGCAGGTTCGAATCCTGCCTCGGGCATGGGTGTGTGTGATGTCCTTAGGTTAGTTAGGTTTAAGTAGTTCTAAGTGACTGGTGACTCAGAAGTTAAGTCCCCTGGTGCTCAGACCCATTTAAACCAAATTTTTAACCGGCGGCACGTCTAGAAGATGAGCTGAAAGAAAAGTACTAATTATTTTCTAATATGGCGCCTAACAATGGTCAATATTCCGTTAAGGCCACGTCTGCTCAGGACAAGTAAGGTTGTAAGTAGGCTGTTTATGTTTTCTCTATGTAAGTAGGCTGTTTAGGTTTTTTATTGGTAACGCCACCTCCGTATGACAGTCACTGGCTGTGCTGTGGGCAGTCTGTGTCTGCTTTGCATTGTTGTAATACTCGCCATTGTAGTGTTAGGCAGCTGGCTGTGAACAGCGCGTAGCGTTGCGCAGTTGGAGGTGAGCCGCCAGCAGTGGTGGATGTGGAGAGAGAGATGGCGGAGTTTTGTAATGTGTCATGAACTGATATATATATGATGACTTGTGATGATATCAAGGTAAATACATTGTTTGTTCTCTATTAATATCTTTCATTTGCTAACTATCCCTATCAGTAGTTAGTGCCTTCAGTAGTTTGAATCTTTTATTTAGCTGGCAGTAGTGGCGCTCGCTGTATTGCAGTAGCTTGAGCAGCGAAGATTTTTGTGAGGTAAGTGATTTGTGAAAGGTATAGGTTAATGTTAGTCAGGGCCCATTCTTTTGTACAAATTATTGAAAGTCAGATTGCGTTGCGCTAACAAAATATTGTGTGTCAGGTTAAGCACAGTCTTGTAGAAATGTTCAAAGGGGACGTTTCATATGTCGACCCTTAGCCGAGGATACCTCATTGGAATCTTCTGATTTTTTCTTGTAGTTTGTGTAATTGGTGTAGCTATTGTTTATTGCTAGCGCGTAATTGTAGAGAGAATTTCCTTTTTAGTTGTAGTTTTTCATTGTTGTACAGTAAAACAGTTGTGGCATGCATGTAGATTTGCACCAAGTATTTCGCAGCTGCGCTTGCAATTAACTAGATATTATTTTCAGTGCTATGTTAATGTGTTCTCTTATTTTTGATCTTCAAATTGTGTTTTTCTGTGTTGTCGTGTGAAATACTGTGACAATAATGGCGTGTGAAAAACGTAACACTAGGCTCCAAACTAAACTGAGAAATAATAGTGATGACGAGCGTAGCTTATCAGCGCCGCCGAGTAATGAATTTACTAATGTTCAAAGTAGTAATTTGGTAACTGTGCACAGGGAAATGGAGCGGGCGTCAAACAATGGCGTGGACAGTGAAACAATTAGTGAAGAGGGAAGCATTATCGATCGACCGGTCGGCAATAGCTCGCCTCAGGAAGCCGAAATGACACGACACGATCTCGCAAATACTGTAGATTCAGGTTTTGGATCCTCACCGTTTTCTCGAATAAGTCAAGACACATTTTCTGCTTGTCAAAATGTGAATGTTTCCGGTGTAAATTCACTGCCGAAAAGCACTGAGGAACATGTTTCAGACACCAGTGCATTGTTATTACAGTTAATGCAACAAATGGGACAAAAGCTTGAAAAGTTAGACACAATGGAACAAAATCTTCAAAAGTTAGACACTACACTTGAACAAACACGTGTAGATTTAACCACTGAGTTACATAACATCGAATCGAAATGTCAAAAGGTCTGTAATGACGTAAAAACTCAAATTTGTGAGCATTTTCAACCTATTTTTTCGCGGCATGAAAATGCATTACGGAATCACGAAGCAGCCATAAAAGGACTGCAAACTATTGTTCATGAAAATCATGAGACCTTGCAAGCTAAATTTGACTCAGTTGCATCTACCAATTCGGTTACGCAACTTGCAAAAACTCAGGAAAACTTAAAGGACACAGTAGATACTCTGAAACTTGGTCCAGAAAAACACACTGAGGAAATAAGTACACTATCGGATAAAGTAGCCGAACTTTCAGATCAGTTCACTAACTTATCTACAAAGGTAGATGATGATCTGAATGACACAACACCTGTAGCCTTCACTGACACAGAAGAGTATGAACAAATTAGGAAATTCAAACAAAATCAGAATCAAATTAATACGCAACACCAAAGAGAAATCCGGGAAGTACAAGATCAGCTGACACAGGTAATACAAGAATTACGTATTTCAGAGGACACTCGCGCCCCAACACGGGAAGAGGGACTTAGAAATACGGAAAAGACGCAAAATAATAACACAGGGCATTTCGGAAGTTATGAAAGAAACTGGCAATGTGCACCGAATTTCGAGATGGAACGGCCGACACGACCTAACAATGACCGATATGCGACTCGCCGACATGATGATTTTGACTATAAGCTGTTCATTACTACACGTAAATTCAAAACATTTAAGAATTCTGGCAACGACATTCATCCACAAGCATGGCTCCATCAATTCTCTCATTGTTTTCCTCCCAACTGGTCATTGGAGCACAGATTAGAATTTATGTGTGGCTACTTAGAGAATGAACCAGCTGTAAGAATGCGATCGGTCATTCACGATTGCCACAGTGAAGGAGAATTTTACCATGCCTTCCTCTCAGCATATTGGTCTCAAGCCACACAAGACCGCGTAAAACATGGCATCATAATGATGAAACATTTCGAACAATCTGAATTTTCCAGTCTTGTGAAATATTTTGAAGACATGTTGCACAAGAATCAGTACCTGTCAAACCCATACAGCCCCTCAGAACTCATCCGCATTTGCTTAATCAAATTACCTGAACATTTACGACACATTATTTTGGCAGGGCGTTGCAAAGACGACATTGAAGCATTTCAGGGACTGTTACAAGAATTAGAAATTGACACTGACAATCGCGGAACGCGAAACCAGGAACACAACAATTACAGGTCACATCCGTCGCAATTCCGCGATGAAAGAAGTAATAACTTGACACGACAAGGCTGTTCTCACAACACAAATCGTGACCAAACCAGACACCACCCGTATGACAACCGTTGGCAGAGTAGTAATAACTACAGGGAAAGATCACCTCTCCGTGGTAATGACTATCACAGAGACAATAAGAGAAACAGACAATATGGGAACCAAAATAAATACTATCAAGGGAGACAGAATAACTTTAGACGCAACGGACCAGCGCGCAGTTACGATTCAGGGAGAAATTCTCCACCATGTGACCGACAAGAAAGAAACTATGGAATCTACCGACATGACGACAGACGATATGATCGTAACGACAGACCTGAATTGCATCAGAACTGGCGGGATTCAAACAGAGCAGGGCCCTCTCGTCACGGTGAATTTGTAGAAGTTAGGTCTCCAAACCCCAATAACGACGCGCGCCAACAAAGAGACAATAGGCAATGACTCACACCGCTAGCAGCCACAAAACGTTCTTATGACACTAACGACGCAGCTGCCGTAGCTAGTAATTACGTAAAAATGGAAGATATTAGGGACATCTTACTCCAAGAACACGACGTAAAACATAACAACGTTGCATATCCTGTGATTTGCATTACAGTAAATGACGTAAAATTTACGGCAGTACTTGACTCTGGCAGTCCCATTTCAGTAATCAGTGAAACAGCCTTTAGCAAATGCAACAAATCGAACGATTGCCCCACACTTCCGTTACGTAAGATTAAATTACAAGGTGCAATCTTTGGAAAAAGTGTAGATGTACGCCAACAAACCAACCTAGAATTCTTTTGTCAAAGCCACAGCTTCTCTACGAACTTCCTTATTGTTCCATTATTGTCGACGGAAATTATACTGGGAGTAGACTTTTTGAATGAATACAAAGCAATCTTAAACTTTCACGATGCTGAAATAACTTTAGAAAAAGAAGGTAAGTCAATAGCTTTGAAATTTGAAGATTGGCTCTCAAACCATGATGAGGAAATTAATCGGCTTTACGTTCTGTTAGACAACAGTTCGGAATTTTCTACGGAACTAGACACTAACAATCACTCTACAAGTACTGACAGGGATGATATCGACGGCGCATTTGACACTAATAAGTTAATTCAGAATAAAATTCAAACAATTGGGAATTGTAATGACACTGATAGGCAGGACCTTTTTGAGATTTTACAAGCACATTCCACAGTTTTTACTCATAAAACAGGAACAATCAAGGGATTTCAATACCAATTTTGTGTTCGTGAGCATACTAAATTTTGTGTTAGACCATATGTAATTCCAGCACATTATAGGGACCGTGTTAGAACAGAAATACAATCTATGCTCGATGAGGGCATTATTGAGCCTGCAGTAAGCTCATACAACAATCCATTACATGTTGTTGAGAAGAAAAATGGATCGATCAGGCTTGTCTTAGATTCGAGACAAATCAATACGATCATTATTCCTGAAACAGACAGGCCGCAAACGTTAGAAGAACTTCTTCAAAATTTTAATGGTGTAAAAGTGTTGTCTTCCATTGATCTCAGATCCAGCTTTTATCAGATCGAACTTCATTCAGAATGTAGAAAATACACAGCTTTCCTTTGTTTCGGCGTTTGTTATCAGTTTCGGAAACTTTCTTTTGGTTTGAACATTTCTTCGGCAGCATTCATTCGTGGGTTAAATTCCATATTACCTGAGTTCTTAAAACGTCACATCACCTTGTATGTGGACGATATTCTGATAGCAGAAGCTTCATGGGAACAACATAATCGCATCCTCAACAGTTTGTTACGTATTTTTGCAGAATCTGGAATTACAGTTAACTTGGAAAAGTCTGAATTCGGTAGGACAAAGGTGAAGTTTTTGGGACATATTATTTCTTCTGAAGGGATTCAGCCGGATCCTGAAAAGTTAGAAGCAATCAGAGCCATTCCAGTTCCATCCACAAAAAGACAAGTCCGCAGTTTTCTAGGCCTCGTAAATTTTTACCGTCGTTTTCTGAATATGCAAATTCTTGTTACACCAAAACTTTGTTCTCTCACTGGAAAAAATACTATTTGGAACTGGGACGAACAAGCACAATTGGAATTCAATTCTTTGAAAGAAGCGTTACTTCACGCGCCAATCTTAGCTCATCCAGATCTGTCACAAGATTTCTGCCTTAGCACGGATTCTTCTAAAGTCGGTCTTGGTGCCCATTTATTTCAAGAAGCCATAGAAAATGACACTACCATTCAGAAAACCATTGCTTTTGCTAGCCGAGTGCTAACCAAATCTGAAAAAAATTATTCCGTTACTGAATTAGAAGCTTTAGCTATCGTTTGGGCATTTAACAAATTCCGTTTCTTTCTTTCTGGTAAGCACGTAAAAGTATACAGTGATCATCGTGCATTACAATTTCTTATGTCTTCAAAATTAAATCATGACAGGTTAAAACGTTGGGCATTGTTTCTGCAAGAATTCCGCTTCACAATAGTCTACATTCCCGGCAAGGAGAACATTGTTGCGGACGCACTGTCACGCGCACCGGCTGGGCTTGAGAAAAGTACCACAGAAGGCAACCTCGAGAAAAATTTCAGTATTCTTTACACTCAGAAAGTCGCCTTTGAAAACTTCATCACCACATCTTTAAAGGACATTGCTCATGAACAAGATAAAGATCCGATTTGGAAAGACATCAAGAGCAAATGGCATGAAAGGACACACACACAGATTCGGCATTATTATCTGGTTAGAAACAACATACTGTTCAAACGCTGCACTGTTGATGACAAGCTATGGGTACTTTGCATTCCTGACGATTTTGTTAATAAGCTCATTTGGTACATTCATTTCAGCTACGCACATTTTGGTCCACGAAAATGTTATCATATTCTTCGAACGACTTGTTATTTTAACAATATGGAAAAGCGAATTCGAAGAGTCTTGTCTATTTGTAAACTTTGTCAAAAGGCGAAACCATCTACTGTCTCACATCGTGCTCCGTTGTTTCCTATCATTCCTTCTAAATTAAAAGAATTTGCTGCTGTTGATCTCTTGGGACCGCTTGTCAGAACATCTAATGGATTTTCGTACGTTCTAGTCGCTGTTGAACTTACTTCAAAATTTGTTTCTTTCACACCGTTACGTAAAGCCACTGGACGGTCTGTATCCAACGCCTTTGTTAAAAATTTCTTACGTGAAGTTGGACACGTTAGTAAAGTCATTTCAGATAACGGACCGCCATTCAGATCTGCTGTTTGGTCACGCATGCTTCGCAACCATAAAATCAAACCTGTTTTTATTTCATTGTACTCACCACATTGTAACCCGTCTGAACGGATTATGAAAGAAATCAATAAGCTTTGCAGACTTTATTGTCACAGAAAGCATCAGCATTGGGACAGATATTTACACTTATTTCAAAATGTGCTGAATGAAATGCCTCATGATTCCACTGCTTTACCACCTACTCTTGTACTAAAGAATGAAGAACCACCGAACAGAATCAGAGAGCTTGTACCTTTCCCAAATACACGTAAACTTCGACACAAAGACATAATTGATTTGGCTCTTAAAAATATAAAATCTGCAGCAGACAAAAGGAGAAAACTACACGGTAAAGCAAATACAAAGAAATTGTATATTGGTCAGAAAGTTCTCATTAAAGCTCATTCATTGTCACATAAGAAGAAACACTTGAGTCACAAATTCTTTCTAGTTTACAATGGACCTTACAGAATCCGACGTATACCACATGATAATTGCGTTGAAGTTGAAACTCTGCGTACTAGGAAGAGTAAAGGTTTACACCACATTTCACATGTAAAACCGTTTATTGAAAGATAATCTGCTTTTTAACTTTGTCATTGCCATAAAACTTTTCGCTTCACATTACTAATATGCTTTGTCAGATTTAGAATCTGTTAACATGTAACAATGTTTGAAGTTAAATATCCAGTCTAGAACCTAGGGAACATTTTTAAACAGAAATTACGAATGCATTGTTATAGTGAACAGACGACACAGTGCTGTATTTGTACATTCTTGCTTGTTAGTTGCACGATTACGTAACGACTATCAGGCTTACATACTTAGGACACATACTATATTGGTACTGCTAATGAGATTTTAATGCAACATTTTGGTTTACTTGAAAATACATTCTGGGTTTAAAGTACTTTCTGTGAGATACCAGACGACAGAGTGATTAGTTTACGTGACAGCTACACGATTTTTATCACGACGCTACTAATGAGTGACAATTTACAATGTTGATTTTGCGGTGTTTCTGTTTTATATCTGCACAGTTTTTCTGTATTATTCCGGAAAGTAAAACATGTTTTAGTAGTAACTTTTATGGTGTAGCTACAAGGAGACAGCCTTTTCTGTAGCACAACAATACGTTACAGCACAGTACTTTCTTCATCACAACAATAAGCGTAATAACTACGATATCTATACACAAAGCATTTTACTTTTGTTTATCATGAGGTAAGTACATTGACTTCAGCAGAACTTTGCTTACAGAGGACGATAACTACGACAGTTCCACAGAATTATCTTACAGCAAGACGCGCATTTAGCGCTACAGGACACGCATTTGAGTGATCAATTTTATACTTAAAACATTTATTTTTAAAGATTTTTGAATTACAAAGAAAGTTTTCCATGATACATTTCATTCCATTGCTGTAATCTGTAACACCTGAGGGTATAATTACATTAATCCTCAGGGGGGTACACGCTTACTTTGTGTACCATGTGTGTGGCAACCACAAGGAACCCTAGCTAATATGGTATTTGCTTATACAACTTTACACATCGGTACCATATTTCTCTAACACACAAATTACACAGCTATCTGATTATTTAACTGAGAGAGACAAACATTTATTTTACTACATCAGTGACACATGTTTACGCAATTATACAGTTGGATAACTTCACACTTATGAAACTGTATTTTGTCTGTACTTTGTAAACTGTTCATATTTTTTCGGAATCATTGTGATACTATGAGAGCTTTGAATGATGTATTTGGTATGAGATCATGATTTTTAAAGTACGTTTGAGGCAGCTGACACTTTTGACATGAGCAGAGAATTTTTTTAGGCTTAGAAATTATTGGAGGAAGTTACGACGATTTTGAGATTTGACTGAGGTGTTATGATGTTATTATTACGACGACGATGTGTATTATGTTGTTGAGGAATGTTTATTATGCTACGTATTTCTCATGATGAAATATTGAAGAAGTGTCGACGAATATGTATATGTATAATGAGGTAAGGAATAATGAGTAGTGTTTAGGGACTCTGATTTATGAAAAGGATGTTGGAAACCAAGAATCGTACTTTAAGAGTTATGACATGTGTGAATCATGTGTGAATGTATCACAATGCCACTGAACATTTTTTGGACACTGTTATATTCATAGGATTTTGTTTCTACAGATTTGCAACGCTAATTCTTGTCCTGTGAAATATTTTTATATGAGACTACCACGGTAGCAGAATCTCCTGTCATAAATATTTCCGTACGAAAGTTAAGTGACCACCTGCACGTAATGCGTCGCGGGCACCCAGCTGTGTCAGACGCCTGGAGAAAAAGCCATTATTGCGAGCCCTTTTCAGCGGCACAGGTAGAAAAAAAAAGGGGACGTGGGACGTGTCAAACACCTGGAGAACAAGCCATTAGGGTGTGCCTTTCATCGCTAATGCGACACCCTCGTTACTTGAAAACATATGATTACTCGCACTTTATGCTAATTACTGAAATGCTTATGAATTGATGGGAAATATTCGTACATCTGCACACCTGATTACGACAAGCGTCTTTCTACGAGAGTTGAGAGAATTTCTACTAACTTATGAAATGTCACATGACTATTGAATGATATTTTTATGCTTTGGTTTGCGTAACTGCTTATTTCATTTGATACCTGTTTTTCAGCTGTGTTGCAGCATTGCTTTTATAAAATGAAATGCATTTGCTAATGTGAACACTTTCTGTCAACAGATCTATTAAATAATTATTTTATGATCCACATTCTTTAAAAAAAAAAGGAGCACTTGGAAAGGAAAGAACAATAAGAAGGAACTAATAACAGTAACACATAATTTTCTTTTCAAGTACATGGTAATATTTCTTTTTACAATCAGTTGTTGTGGTGCACCACTTTAATTACATAGACATTAAGATGTGAATATACATTTCCCTTATCTGCATTGTTGTTTAGTGTAATATTTTTTCTGCTTGCGCTATGTCATGTTTAGGTATAAGTTGCTGCTGTTTGCCAGGCATAGTGTTATTGAATTTGACTTTTGCTCATTTATGCTGCTAGCTTTGCCAATTTGCATTTTTTGCATTGCTGTTTGTGTTGATTTGTTATGTGATGCTGCATTGCCTCGTCCCTTAGTTTAGCATCTGAGCTCAGTAGATTTAAGTTAGCTTAAGAGGGGGTAGCCTCTAAGAGAATGAGTTGCGATGAATTGGAAGAAATGCATTGAGAAAACAGGTTTAGGTAGGACTTTCTTGGAAATAAATGTTGAGGTAAGAAATGTGTGAACATATAAATACAGAAAGCATGCTTAGATAGAATTTTTTTTGGTGGAAACAAAGGATGAAATAAGAGGAAAGATATATGAAGTTTTGGGTTGGACTGCAGTACCAAATGTTACACTGAAAACGAACCCTGTCCTTTCCTATTGGTGTTATCCCACTATGTGTTTGTGTACCCTTGTGTATTTGTTTTCTTCCTGTCTCTGTGTAGTTTCATAGAATTTTTTTCTCTTTTAATATTAAGCTACATTCACTATGATGAGGAATACTGTTATCCTCAAATATAAGTGGCATTAATAATATGTTATTTTCTTTGTAAAGTTGTTTACAATTATGTTCTGTTTCAATGTTCATGTGTGAAATTAATGTTTCGAAAACTATTCTCATTATTTTATGTATGTACTTATGTCACTATTTTTGTAACACTGATGTATATGTTTATTTCTATTCTTTTGTAACGCCTGTTTTACTACAAATGTTATCTGTATTGTTATGTTCTTTAATGATGTATTTTGTACCTTTGTTATTGTATTCTTCTGTTATAAAATTGTAATTGTCACCAGTTCATGATATTATTAACTTGTAAGTTCCATTTCACTGCACACGTTTCTGTTGGTCATAGTATATGGACAATATGTGAGAAGTTGGGACTGTGAGTGTTTGCACGTGTGTTGGTAATTCGGCAAGGGACTGGATAACAGCATTGCTGGTTCTAAGGACAATTAAAAGAAAAACTTTCTGAGTGCACAAGTGGTGGTTTATGGACTTGCTATATTCTCTGCAAGAATCTTAGATGGTGAATGTGCACCTGCACAATCGCAACAGATGGCTGCTGGCCATTTCTACAAGGACTGCAGTGGGTCTGCACCTCTGGTGGCCCACCAATACCACAATCTCTACCAGGACTCCAGTGGGTCTGCTCTGTGATGACCTACCTACCAATATTCTTCCAAACTTCGAATGACTCTGCTGTGGGTTTGCTCTGTTGTGGCCCATTACCTGTCTGCATGTCGAGAGTCAGCACTGTCTTTCCGTTGGAAGGTCAACACTACTTCTTCAAGACTGCATGGAAATCCACTACTTCTATGTGCATTTTCTTTTACTGCTTGGACTTTGAGAAAAACTCTGCATTTTTACTGTGATGAACAATGTGGACTGTCTTTATGGACTGTGAGAAATTTTGATCTTTTGACCAACATAATATTAATAAGTGTGTGCATTTTATATCTTTGTTACTGTAATTGTGAAAAATTTTTGTCAAATCTGTATTGGCCAGTGCCCAACACCATTTGTAAAAATTTTTGTGGGGAGCATGGGGGCTATGTAAGTAGGCTGTTTATGTTTTCTCTATGTAAGTAGGCTGTTTATGTTTTCTCTATGTAAGTAGGCTGTTTAGGTTTTTTATTGGTAACGCCACCTCTGTATGACAATCACTGGCTGTGCTGTGGGCAGTCTGTGTCTGCTTTGCATTGTTGTAATACTCGCCATTGTAGTGTTAGGCAGCTGGCTGTGAACAGCGCGTAGCGTTGCGCAGTTGGAGGTGAGCCGCCAGCAGTGGTGGATGTGGAGAGAGAGATGGCGGAGTTTTGTAATGTGTCATGAACTGATATATATATTATGACTTGTGATGATATCAAGGTAAATACATTGTTTGTTCTCTATTAATATCTTTCATTTGCTAACTATCCCTATCAGTAGTTAGTGCCTTCAGTAGTTTGAATCTTTTATTTAGCTGGCAGTAGTGGCGCTCGCTGTATTGCAGTAGCTTGAGCAGCGAAGATTTTTGTGAGGTAAGTGATTTGTGAAAGGTATAGGTTAATGTTAGTCAGGGCCCATTCTTTTGTACGAATTATTGAAAGTCAGATTGCGTTGCGCTAACAAAATATTGTGTGTCAGGTTAAGCACAGTCTTGTAGAAATGTTCAAAGGGGACGTTTCAAGGTTGAGGAATACGTACATTATTGAATACCGTACAAAAATTTTACGTTACGAACAACTATTTTTTTTTTTTCGTTTTCAACTTATGTAGACTATTACAGCAAGATTAACTTCAGACAACCGTTCTTTTCTCTTCGAGTCCCATAACAGAAGAAGACGACAAAAGAATCGAGAGTTTAGAAACAGAATCTCGAATGTCCATGGAATTGCTATATAACGCATTTGTTTACTCGCTGGCATGCTTCGCCAGCTAATCATACAATAATTATAGATACATGGCATTTACACACTTAAAGTTCATGACTACCTCAGGAGATACAGTACACCGCTCTCTCCTCTGCATTTTACGGTGGAATTCCCGTTGTTCTCTATATACATAAATGATTTGGCGGGCAGGGTGGGTAGCACTCTGCGGTTCTTTGCTGATGATGCCTTGGTGTACGGTAAGGTGTCGATGCTGAGTGACTGTAGGAAGATACTAGACAACTTTGACAAAGTCCGCAATTGGTGTGATGAATGGCAGCTAACCTTAAATGTGGAAAAATACGGATGAGAAGGAAGATCAAACCTTTAATTTTTCGGATACCGTAATAGTAGTGTCCTGTTTGACACTTCTAGTCGTTTAAATATTTGGTCCTGACGTTGGAAAGCGATATGAGATGGATCCAGCATGTGAAAACAGTGGTAGGGATGGTGAATGTCGACTTCGTTTTATTGGAAGACTTTTGGGAAAGAGTGGTTCACCTGTAAAGGAGATCGCTTGTGCGACCTATTCTTGGGTACTGCTGGAATGTTTTGGATCCGCACCAGTTCGGATTGAAGGAAGACAGTGAAGCAATTCAGAAGAGGGCTGATAGATTTATTATCGATAGATCCGAACAAAACGTAACTTTTACGGAGATGTTTCGGGAACTCAAATAAGAATCCCTGGGGGGATGGCGACGTTCCTTTCGAGAAACACTGTTGAAGAAATATAGAGAACCGGCGTTTGATGCTGAGTGCCGAACGATCTTACTGCCACCAACATATATTACGCGTAAGGACCACGAAGACAGGATACGAAAAATTAGGGCTCATACGGAAGCATATGGATAGTCGTTCTTCCCTCGCTCTGTCTGCGAGTGGAACAGGGAAGGAAATGACTAGAAGGGGTACAGTGTACCCTCTGCCACGCATTGTATGATGGATTGCGGAGTATCTTCGTAGATGCAGATGTAGATTAGATAGGTCTTTTCAGACAGACAAATATGCAGAGAGGCGGTGGACTGTGCGTACACCAGATTTGGAGGAAGGGGTTCTACAGGATATTTAGACGAAACCTAGCACAAGCAGCGGATCTGGTGTACGCACAGTTTTGAGGACCGGGTTCTAAAGGATATTGAGATGAACACTAGCACAGGCTTCAAAGCAGGTGAACTTACAGTCCGCCGCCTCCCTGCGCATTCGCCTGTCTAAAAGGACCCCTGATCACACAAATGCCAAAAAGCAGATTGAAATGTTGTGTGATGTGGTTGGCGAGGATACTTTTTTTGGTATAGCCGTGCTGCCTCTATCTGCTTGGCCGTACACAAAAGCCACCACGGCTTGTTCCCGACATGAATACCAGACCAATCTGCTGCTTACAGTACGCTGCACCAAACACTCACCCTGCAACACACAAGGAACACAGGGCACGTGGTCAGAAGAACTGCGATTCGTCAGCGCCATCTACCGTGGCAACGTTGCATTTGCGGTCACATACTAATAGGACCTTTTTTCTTCTACAGTTAATCGGTTTTATTAAACGTCAGCCTGTATATAAATTTTGGACTCGTTAGTTCAAGAGCAGTCTCCGGTTCAGTCACATTATGGTTAGAATGGTGCTTCACTATACAGGAAACGAGGAGTCCAATCCATAAACTTCCTTCAAAGGTTCTGTCACCAAAAGTAAAGATGGATGTAGATTCTTGGTGAAGGAATGGAAACGACGTTATTAACGCCACGAATATAACTCGAGAAAATCGTGCAGGAAATAATCTTGTAGTAAAGCAAAAGAAAACGGTCCCTATTTTTCAGAAAACACATCAAAACTCGTGAAAAATAAATACAAAACTCAAATGCTGTTTACCTGCAATACATTTAGGACAAACTTCCAGTTAGTATCGTCACTTAATTTACTGTCGCAGTCGCTTGAAGCGTTCTGGTGCTTAATAATTTTGGAGCGAATATTCTAAAAGCAAGAAGAGATCATGGTTTATAAATCCTCAGAAGTCGTAGAATGTCTGCGAAAGACGAACACCACTGTCGCTTTAGTTAGTTGTGTTGGATTGCTACAGAAGATATTGGCTGAACAGACTGAGAAGTTTCAGGAATTCATTGCCTCTTTTTGTCTCGGTCTTTAACACTGTGCAGAGAGCTTTTACAAATGTCTACAGCAGTCTGGAAATGGGCTCACTATAAGAAATACGCTGTCGCTTTATTTGAAAGCTGTTACCAGCAATCAACATGTAATGCAAACTTACTGACTATAGCTTACGTTTCCACACTACTATCAAGGAAGCAAAATCAAAATGAGGGAATTTTAAAGCTCAGGACTTCAACAAAAGTAAACAACAGTTCATTTCTCAATGAAATCGGAGTGAATGAAAGTAAATGAAGACATAATATGACCGTCTGACTCCTGTTTGTGGTGAGATAACTTGTAAATAAGCTTTATTGCCTGACATGCAGCGCAGCTGCTTGGCTTTTGTTTCAATTGCGTTCTAGGCCTGTATCAAATTTTCTAAATGATATGGCGGTAGATAAAGTACCAAATTTCCGTTTACATAAGACAATGTTACATCAAAAATGTTATAACGAAGGCAATGGAATGGAGTCAAATTAAATCAGATAAAGCTGAAGGAATTAGGTTGGGAAATGATATGCTAAATATAGCAAAAGAATTTTGCTGTTTAGGTAGCAAAATAACTCGCGATGGCAGAAGAAAAGAGGGTTTAAAAATAGACTAGGAACAGCAAAAAATCCTGTTTGAAAAACAATAATAAATTAGCATCTGAAGCAAATTTGTGAAGATTAATCACCGGGAAGTATTCGTGTGGAGCATAGTAATAAACGGAAGTGAAACGTGAATGATCAGCAGAACACTCAAGAAGAGCGTAGCTTTTGGAATATGGTGGTACAGAAGACTTTTATAGAATTGTTGGATAGATTGAGTAGCTAGTAAAGAGATATTGAATCGCGGGAAGAAAACAGCTTTACTGAACAAATTGACCAAAATAAGGAAAGGAAATAAACTACTTCTACTGCGAGCTCTGTTAATTTACATTGATATATTTAACATTTTCTCACACGATCTAAATCATTAATACCGTCGGGGGAGGTGTCACTACCGAGATGAACGTAATCGCCACATTTTCCAGACTTGGTAGCCATCTGTTAAGGCGTCCATGTAATTGTGGGGTTTTAGAACACTAAAAATAGAATTCCACCTGCTTTTAAACAAAGTCGTGTAGTCTATATCAAGATCAGCCTCCCCGCCCAGAGTCATAGAAACATCGTTCGTGTAGATCGTATATAATATGGCTTCAGCTCAGAGACTTGCAAGACCATAAGCCCAGATTGTTTACAATACAGTGTCTAGTACAAAAACTCGCGGAACCCCAAACGTCAGCACACCTAACCTTTCTTCCATAGTTTCTGCATCTCACAGCGATCAGCATCCGCGTCAGGAACAACGATTCAGTCATGAAAACCCTTAAAATGAACACCTGCAAATGAAGTTGAATGGAGAGTGTATGCTACTTTCCAAACATTTTTGTGTACCTTATTACACTTCCATTCTTGGCTGTTTCATGGATTTCTTGGCGCAAGTAATAGGAGTTTGGTCGTTTGCAAGTAGCACGGTTTCAGATAGTGACAAACAGAATAAGTCTGACAGAGAACTTGAAAGGAAGCGAAATGCTTCCGTCCCAGTTTTAGACGCGAGCAAAGCGGAATTAATGAGCTCACTGAAAGCACAACTTTCGGCAGAGGCTTCTGCCAACCCTTTTGTCCAGCCGGATGAGTTCTGATACGTATTTACTGGCAGTCCCTTTGTCATCTGCGGAGCAATGTGCTAAGCTGGAGGGAGGTGAAGAATACAAACGTCGGCAGTCGGCAGCCCCTAAACTTGCGCCATACTTCGATAAAACATTGTTTTCAGTTTGTTAAAAAATCTAAAATACTTATGGGGGTTTAGTATTTTAGTATTATCTTCGATACATTATCAACATAACTAATTGCAGGACCGTTTCCAACTAAAGACTTCATGAAAAAGACGCACCCACTATGTTTTTCAATTTATAACTACTTACATTTAGATAATTTTTTTTGCGACGGTCCATTACTACGAAAATGATGCAATTCTCAAATATACTGTGCGTTTAAACATTATCAGACAATTTCATAAAGCTGTGATTTCATCAAACTGAACTTAAATCAGTCTTTTTCTTCTTTTGTTTATTCCCTTGTCCCGCATCGTAACGGCTTTTCACGGATGCATCATGGTTTCTTTAAAGAGTGGCAGGATGCCCTTCCTGTCGCTACCTCGTTACACCCATGACGAAATATGTGTACCTATCTGTCTGTGTGCAGTGTTATTCATGCGATCCGTGGCCGCCGCACCTACCAGTCCCCGAAGAGACACTTCAACACGCACAGCTGAACATAAACCGAAAATTGTAATCTTCTTGCTAGAGAAGTTCTATTTGCCCAGATCGCAAAAAATACATATATAGACAATTAGCTTTGACTATTTATATTAGCATCTTCAGAACATCTGCATACATCAGCGGGTGTACCACTTAGAGTAGTGTACTGTTGCGACTGTACCACAGACTTTTGCTAACGCTCTAGTGGATGAAGAATAAATGTTTTGTAATACTTGCCAACATTAGAGTCACTTACTTCATCTTTCGTCTAGAAGAAAGGAGCCTCCACTTGCCAATGCACAAATGTATCACCCACGTAAATCAAAGCACAATACAGTTAAATGGGCCTCCATAGGATATGGTTGGAATTACTAATATAGCAGCGTGTCTAGGGGCGCCAAGTCACACCTGTCACAATGTAATCAAAATACCTTTTTACGAAAACGCAGGCAGAAATTGCAACAACAGAAATGAAGTATGTATTCACAGTTGGTTAAAGTGTTTTTGTAACTGAAGTTAATATACAAAAAAATAGTAAACACAAAAATAATAAAATTCACATATTATCCTTCAAAAGTCATGGTCCATTAGGGGCCTTATATATCAGTGGAGCCTGTCACCTAATTCACGATAAATCCCATGAGCTTTGTCGAAGAAAGTACTTGTAGTTTCACACTACCAATTCTAACTACAATTCCCGCACTAACTTCACACTAAAATTACTCTAAATCTAACTTGTAGCTGGGTGCAAGAGGCTAAAATTGGTGAAATCCCCACGAACTTGTCCTGCTTGCAACCTACAGACTACGTAATTTCCAAGTTCAAATTGGGCACTTAGAATAATTTTACACACGCAAATCGAAAAAAGTCACAAGTTCCTGCAAACGACCAACCATAAAATTCTCTAAGTACAGTAATTCAGCGCTCAGAGCCGGAGGCTATGTTACTGTTCGCCAAACACGACGACTTGTACAGACTGCCCCCAAAACAAGTCTGTACCGAACTCCGCCGTTTAAAAATAGCTGCCGCCGTTATAAACCCTCGGTGAACGACCGCTGAAGTTAGAACAACAACTTAGTAAGACAATTGCTGAAATTCATAACTTAAACAATTTACAAACCTATTATCCATCAACATTTTCCGAGAAATTTCGTGCTGACGTTCGTTTTCGTCTATGTAGCATAGTTCCTTTATTAAAAAAAAAAAAATTTCTGTGGCTATTCTTAGTGTTTTACGATTTTACTTTTTAGGAATAAGTATTAATAAGGTACAGTGAAGCGACTCTAACAGCCTCTCCTGTACAAATGTCAACCTCACCTACCCGAGTTGCAGCTAAGGATTGCTGCACGGTACACCCTGTTATTGCTAACGAGGCTCTGACGACCGAGTGTTTCCCGGGATAAGGAAACGCCCCCTATCAAGTGCCAACGGTCTCAAAGAGAGCGGATGAGCGGATAGAGGCAGGGCACTCTCTTGTCCTTGGAGTGAGAAATTGCTCCTAAAGGCGGAAGAACTTCACAGTCAACGGCATAGGATGGAGAAGGCAACGGGAAACCACTCCATTAAAGATCACTCAAGATATCCCAAGAATCAGTAGCGCACCATGCCAGAATCTTCTGTTAAACATAAATCCGGAGTAATAGTCCCCCAATCGGATCTCCGGGTGGGGACAATGGAAGGTCAGGCAAAGTTGAAGAATACACTAAAAATAGCAACATGGAATGTAAGAACACTCCTCCAATGCGGGAAATTAGAGAACCTCAAACTAGAGATGGACAGAATGGGAACAGACATAATAGGAATATCTGAGATGCGATGGCCTGAACCAGGAGACTTCAGATCAGGAAATTATCGTATCATTCATACAGGTACTAACCAAGGAACAACTGGAATCGGTGGAGTTGGAATAATTCTAAAAGGAAAACTCGGGAATCTAGTCACAGGATATGTGCAATTTAACTCTAGGATAATACTAGTCAAAATTGGAACCAAACCAAAGAACACGGTAATAGTACAAGTCTATATGCCGACATCGGCAGAAGAAGACGATGTAATAGAAACAGTGTATGAAGACATCAACAAAGTTATAAATTATGTTAAAGGTGAAGAGAACTTAATTATAATGGGAGATTGGAATGCTAGTGTTGGAGAAGAGAAAGTTGACGGAATTGTAGGGAAATATGGTCTAGGAGATAGAAACGAAAGAGGAAGCCGGCTAATTGAATTTTGTGCCAAAAACAAGTTGGTCATAGCGAACTCCCTTTTCAACCACCATAAAAGAAGAAGGTACACGTGGAAAGCCCCAGGAGATACTAGAAGACGCCAAATCGACTATATATTAGTAAAATCGCGTTTTAAAAACCAAATCAAGGATTGCAGAAGCTACCCGTCTGCGGATATTAATAGTGATCACAACCTTGTAATGATGAAATGCTTACTCAAACTCAAGCGATTAGAGAGAAAAACGAACAAAGTATGGAACAGAGATAACCTAAAGTCTGAAGAACTAGTGATCCCTTATGCACGGAAAACTGATGAGATGGCATCAAACATTATTCCCGGGAGTACTAACGAGGAGTGGAAACAAATCAAAGAAGGCATACATAAAGCAGCAGAAGAATTTATTGGGAAAGCCAAACCTGTAAACAGGAAAGAGTGGATAACACCTGAAATAATTTGTCTAATGGAAGAAAGAAGACTATACAAAAATGCCTCTGACGAGCAAAGCGAAAACAAATATAGAAAGCTTAGAAACCAAATAAACAGAGAATCTAGGAAAGCAAAAGAAAATTACCTCAACAGCATTTGTAAAGAGGTGGAGGAAAACATGGTTAAAGGAAAAACTGACTTGGCCTACAGAACAATAAAACAAAACTTTGCTAAACGGAAAGTAAAATCTTCAGGAACTATAAAGAACAAAGAGGGCAAGGTACTATTTGGATATGACACGCTGAAGAGATGGCAAGAATACATTGAAGAGCTATATCAAGGAGACCCTCTAACAGATAATATGATAGAATTAAGCGAAGAAGTAGAGAAAGAAGAACTAGGGGACACAATTCTGAAAGATGAATTTGAAAAAGCACTAAAAGAACTACCAGATAAGAAAGCGGCAGGTGTTGATGATATACCTTCTGAACTAATTAAGAAATCAGGAGACAAAATGAAAGCTACATTACTGCAACTCATACAGAAAATATACAAAACAGGTGAAGTTCCTGAAGACTATCAGAAATGCATCATATTCCCCATACCTAAGAAAGCATCTACTATGGACTGTGAAAACCATCGAACACTCAGTCTTCTTTCACACGCATCAAAAATTCTAATAAGAATAATTTTGAAAAGAGTTGAAAACCAATTGAATAGCACTCTAAGTGAAGACCAATTCGGTTTTAGAAGCGGTGTAGGGACGAGGGAAGCAATCTTATCTTTAAGACTAATAATTGAGAAACAAATTTCCAAAAACAAACAAGTATTTATAGCCTTCGTAGACCTCGAAAAGGCATTTGACAATGTTGTATGGCCAGAAATGTTTAGAATTCTGAAGAAGGCTGGTCTGAAATATAATGATAGAAGGATAATCTTTAAAATATACCAAAATGAAACAGCCTTAGTTAAGAAGGAAAACAAAGAAGAAACAGCAAGAATAAGGAAAGGAGTGAGACAGGGATGCCCACTATCTCCAGTAATTTTCAACGCATATATCCAAGAAGCAATAGACAAAATAAGAGAGAATATTGAAGTAGGAATAAAACTTAACGGAATGAAAATAGATATGTTGCGATATGCAGATGATATCGCCATAATTACAGAAAGGAAAGAAGATTTAGAAGCCGCACTCAATGAAATGGAAAACACCTTAAAAGAACAGTATGGAATGAAAATAAATAAGAAAAAGACTAAAGTGATGGTGAGTGGCGCCCTGAACTACAATGAACCCATACGAATAACAATAAAGGGAGAGAAACTAGGGCAGGTTACAGAATTTAACTACTTAGGTAGCAAAATAACAGCAGATGGAAGGAGCAAAAGTGACATTAAAAACAGAATACAACTTGCCAAAATAGCATTCAATGGAAAAAGAAACTTACTGACGAGTAGAAATGTTAGTTTAGACGTAAGAAAGAGAGTCATGAAAACCTATGTGTGGAGTACAGCCCTTTACGGATGTGAAACTTGGACTAGTGGAAAAGAAGAAAAGAGAAGATTAGAGGCATTCGAAATGTGGTGCTACCGGAGAATGGAAAAAATCAGCTGGCGAGACAAGGCTACAAACGAAGATGTCCTCAGAAGAGTGAAAGAAAACAGATCTCTTTGGCGAAATATACAGAAAAGAAGAATAACCTTCATAGGTCACATTTTACGGCATAACAATTTCATTAAGAGAATATTAGAAGGAATCATTGAAGGAAGAACTCGCCGAGGACGACCTAGATTAAGCTACATTCAACAAGTAATAAATGACATCGGGTGCCAGACCTATGCAGATATGAAGAAGAAAGTTGACAAAAGAACGGAATGGCGTGCTGCTGCCAACCAACCTGTGGGTTGATAACCGAAGAAGAAGAAGATTAATAAATAATTTAAACTACAAATTCTACTCCAGAGTACTACCATTACTGTTAGAATCTTTACAGTTATTTAACACGAAAAACAGTTTCTGTTGTGCGAAATCCATACTTCGGCCTGTAATTTAAAAATGTGTACAATTTCAATCAATCAGTCTACGAGGATTGTCCAGTACAGCGTTATAAGATGTATCCAGTGCGTCGCCGAGATATTTGCTTTTATGGTTCAGAAGATATATATATAATATTTAACTTACAATAACTTACAAACTGATGCAGACCTCGAAAGCGCGTCTTCATTCGAGTAATCTTCTCTTTTTTCTGCTTAATGTGATACTAATAGCTGCTCAGTGAGACATGTGGATCAATAATTATTAAGTTATGACCAATTTTATTTTTCACGCCGTTATTTTTCACCGTTGGCGGTGAGGTCTCTATTGTCCCATTCAACTGTCCGAGGTTTTCCCATAGAAGACAGCGCGTCTCTCTCCTCGAGTTTCTCTCGTTGCAGAGACACCACCATCTGCTGACTGCCGCACGGTTCTATTACCGCCAACATATATTGCGCGAAAGGACCACGAAGATAAGACAGAGATATTAGGGCTCATATGGAGGCATATAGAAGGTGGTTTTTCCCTCGCTCTGTTTGCGAGTGGAACAGGAAAGGAAACGACTAATAGTACTACAGGGTACCCTCCACCACGCACCGTACGGTGACTTGCTAAGTATCTGTGCAGATGTAGAAGTGTGAACTGTCCCCCCCCCCCTTCTCCCTTCCCAAGCACTTCAGCCAGACCCATCGTAGTGGTCAAAACATGCACACGTCAACCTTAACCACCACGCAGTCGTTCTCAGTCGCTTTTTACGACTGAAACCACGTTCTCTCATCTTTTCAATGGACTCTCTCCTTACACTGTCATCTGGTCATAAATACATATCGGAGCAACTCGCTGAAGAAGACGTTGCCGTGTACCGTCATATATCATATAATAAAACCATATTTGTGGCACACGCAAAAGTTCTTGATAGAATACCCTTGGGTCACAGGGTATTGCTTGGTTTGTCTGCATTGACAGCTGACTGCTCATTTCAACGAGTTTATTACTAGATAAAAGTTCACTACAGTGAGTGGCATTAAAGTTTATGTATGTAGATTGTAGATGATCTGTTTCACTTTTTAGTAAAGTACAAATGACGATAAATGAAGCACAAGAATTCTACCGACATTTGGTAGAAGTTAGACGGCATTAAAAAAATAATGAAACTGTTTATTAATATTTTATCCTTTTAGGCAATGAAGGAGATTTGAGGTCTAATGCTACAGAATAAAGCTGAAGAGTAGGCGGGCGGCTCTGAACACGGCAATTTAAATTGCCAAAACTAGTTGTCTACATATGTATTTATTGCGATTTGGGCAAATAAAACTTCCCTTGTAAGAAGATTATATTTCTCGATTTGAGAGATATGTCTCGTACTGACAGTATCAGATAACAAGAACATAAACTACCATTTCAAATTCCAAAGATTGATAAAATCTTTGTCACGAGTATTTGATTGACACGAGGAGGAAAGACGAGAGGCACTAACGTGAAGTCCTTTGTCTCCGCACTGTCGGCCAGTAGCTCTCATTAAACGCAAAGCATTTCAGTTGTTTTTAGTACTGCAAAGACATATGACAGTAATGAAGAGCAGAAATATTTACAGTGATGAAAAATAGTAATTTGTTAGCGTTAGTGATATATGTAATTTCATTAACTGTCTATGTTCAAAAACATTAACTGTTTATGGAAGTAATCTGAGGAAGAATGTTTGCGGCTGGCGTTTAAGTTACCCAAAATACACGGGGTATTCTTGTAGTGGCCTTCAGTCCGAAGACGGGTTTGATGCGGTTCTCCGAGCCAGTGTGACCTGTTCAAGTCAGTACCTGTTCATTAGTTACCTCATTTACCCGTCTAATCTTCAGCATTCTTCTATGGCATTACATCTTAAAAGCCCCTCCACTTCTCTAAAAGAGTAAAATACTAAGAGCCATTTTCCTTTGCTTTCTTACTTTTAATGTAGTGTAACTTCTACCGGATGCCAATAGAATTCTTGCGCGACATTTGCCGTACATGGGAACTTCATTAAAAAGTGATACTGGTCGTCACATTTAATTCTATTATAATCTTTCTTGGATGGACTTGCACTAAAATGTGACAATTTACGAACCAGTGTGTCTTGTTTTTCGTTACAGACAGCCAACGTTCAAAAATGGCGTTAGTACTACACCGCCTGTTAAAAAAATTGACTCCCGGAACTGGGGGCGGGAAGAAAAGAAGGGAAACATTACGGGTTGAAAAGTTAAGTGATGTTATTTCAATGTCTAATAACAAATTTGGCAGTATGAGTCCACTTATCAGTATGAAGTTGCACGCCCTTTGTCCTGGAAGCATGCAGTGAACCGATTGGGAAGATCATATTTGTAGCGGAGGAAGTACATTTCTCGGTGTTGGTGACAGCCGAAGAAACGAGGTAGTAGTACTAGGTCATGGAAGACATTAATGGAAAAACGTACAGGTAACACGAACAGATTAATTGCAAACCACCCGAAACAGCAGAAGTAGACATGCATAGGGGAACACTGATGGGTGTAGACAGAGTTGAGAACAGTTCATGAAGAAAACTACACAGAGGCAGATGTGAAGCGATGAAAAGAAAGGCGGGGAGACATCAAAGCTGCTTCAAAACTTATCGCAGCATTTATTTCCGAATCTGTTGCCGTAGGGCTTGGAGTATAATCCTGTAGCAACATAGGCTGAAAAGCGCTTCCAGGGGTACTCACCGGTCTTCAAAGAGGAATTGTACAGGGATAAATATAGACACTCAAAATTTACTCATACCATCTAAAAAGTAACACAATGAAAATGATAAAATCAGAACTACAAGCAAGAGAATCTCACGAATAGATGGCTGCCTCTCGGTGTTTCGTATGTCTGTTGAAGAGGCAATTCAAGGAACTGGTGAAATTCGGACAAGGAATCAGTAATAGGGTCACTGATGATGATCAGCATCTGGCTGGAAATAAAATAGCCTTTAAGGAAAATGATGAAATGTTGGTTAATAAACAATAAAATTAGTCTAGAAAGTGAGATTATAAAACACCAGAGAAGGTCATTTTGGTAAAACCGAAATAAGCTGTGAAATAATTAAGTTGATTTTGTTAGTTACGGAACTCAGGCTGAATGAGCAGTTCTGTCAGCAGCTTGGTGTTTGCAAAATATTGAAGGAGTGTGTTAAATATGGTGCTACTAAAGAATATGAAAAGTGGAAAGGTATTGTTTGAAAGTTGGAAGGGAACTGGAAAAGTCTTTTGGAAAATCGTAACTGTAGTCGAGGTAACGTACTGGAAATATTCTAAGGCTTTCAGGATTAGCTATACCGATAAGTAGCAAAGGAGACATATTGTAGAGGGTAACTTATTGTGTCACAGAAGACTAATAGTGACTTCATTACATAGTTATGCAGAGACAAGGAGGTGCGCGTAATTTAAGAAAAAACATAGATTGAAAATACAAAGGATTCCTAGTTCTACAATAAGAAGAATAAAAGAGTATACCAACTTTTATTAATATGTAATACTATCGAAGGTAAATAGATCAATTTTCGATATCTAACGTTATTCTAAAAGCACCTACTTGAAACTCTTAATTTCTGCAAATTTAACAACTTGAATCCACAGGATACCTGCTCAGCTGCGTGCCCACAATTTGCTCCGTCAGATGGCGTGTTTGCCTTAGTGCCATTGGAAAGATTTAGCTTCGTAGATTCCACTGTGTGCTACAAGAGTTAACATGCGGCGAGTATACGAGCATAGTGTACTTTCTCTCTCTCTCTCTCTCTCTCTCTTTCTCTCTCCCGTCCCCCCTCTCATACAAACACACACACACACACACACACACACACACACACACACACACACACACACACACAAACTGTAACAGAAAATGCGAGCACTGCTGTAGGACAATACCAACTACTGTTTCCATAGACCAACTTCAGCATACCGGAAATATGGTTTCCTTCCAAGTGCTCTTACTGAATCGAAATGGCAAGACGCATGAAATGTAAATAGAGAGCATTCTGACAAGCAGTTGAATGCAGCCCCAAATACACGCTGTTGTGTAAACCGCACACTCGAGCAGGGCCCATAATTCACGATCAGGTCGTGTTTGCTTATTCCCAACACTGTGTGTAGTACGTCGAGATTGGAGATACTGCCAATAATGCATCTGACGAATTGATTCATCAGATTAGTTTCAGTGATGAATCAGCTTTCACTCACAAGGATTACAGAACAGCTAATTCGGGTCCAGACTCTTGCGACATGGTATACGAAATTCAATACGAAAATCAGCCGTTAGAATTCCAATATAATATTGTAGGAGACCAAGGTATGAACACAAATGGAGGTAACCTGTAGTAGTTATCGGTAGATGTACATTCTTGCACAGTATAGACGGCATCAAGCCAGTCTTTGCTGACTACCTTTACAAAAACAACACAAGTATTGTTACATCATGTATTTAACACACTTCTTTTATCTTCCATATCTTTAAAAGTGTTACGTGAGTTTGTGATGTTTTAATTTTACATATTGGTATTCCGGTTGATATGGGTTTATTTATTGATGGTCGTTTTTTATTTGCATTTTTTTTTAAATTTTATTTGTCGCCATTCACAAATGACCTGCCACCTAGTTACTAAGACATCTCGTATTTTCTCAATATGAAATTGTACATGTAGAGAACGTGAAGCTTATTTGATTTTTCTTATTTTGAATTAATAATACTGCAGCTTCAACTACTTATACACTTAACAGTAATTAAGAGATGAAAATCTAATAGAAGATAGGAATTTAGGAAGATAGAAGGGAGGATATGACATTTTTTATTTACAGTTCACTGTTGCTATTTCAGTATGCATGGTGCGATTTGTAATTGAAAAGGTGTTAAGATGGTCTTTCCATTGACAAAAGATTCCGGAATAGTTGTCCATTCGGAATTCCGGGAGGGGACTGCTAAAGGAGAGGTGATCAAGAGAAAAAGATTGAATAACCAAAGAAACGATAACCTTCTATGAGTCAGGGGATGGAATTTCAAAATCTGGAACGTCGTAGGAAGCTAGAAAACTGAAAACAGAAATGCAAAGGCTCAATCTACATATAGGGGTCAGTCAAGTGAAATGGAAAGAAAAGAAAGATTTCTGGTCAGATGAGTATAGGATAACACCAATGAGTGTAGGATAATAACAACAGCAGCAAAAAATGGTATAGCGGGAGTAGGATTCGTTATGAATAGGAAAGTAGGGCAGAGAGTGTGTTACTGTGAACAGTTCAATAATAGGACTTTTCTAATCAGAATCGACAGCAAACCAACACCGACAATGATAAGTCAGGCATACAAGCCGACATCCAAGTTGAAGATGAAGCTACAGAGAAAGTACATAAGGATATTTAAAGGACACTGTAGTACGTAAAGGGATATGAAAATCTAATTGTCATGGGGACCGGAATGTAGTTGAAGGGGAAGGAGTAGAAGAAAAAGTAACACGGTAATACGGGCTTTGGACAAGAAATGAGAGAGGAGAAAGACTAATTAAGTTTTGTAATAAATTTCAGCAGGTAATAGCGAATATTCTGTTCAACAGTCACAAGAGGAGGAGATACACTTGGAAATGGCCGGGGAAGATTTCAGTTAGATTACATCCTGGTAAGACAGCGATTCCGAAATCAGATACTGGATTACAAGGCGTACCCAGGAGCAGATATAAACTCAGATCACAATGTAGTAGTGATGAAGAGTAGGCTGAAGTTTAAGAGAAGTTTAGGCAGTACAGTTAAAGAGGAACGGACATCTCTAAAAAGGGTAATCACACAAGTTGGAAAGAAAACCATAGGTACAAAGAAGATAACTGCGAAGAAGCCATAGGTAACAGACGAAATACTTCAGTTGATCGATGAAAGGAGGAAGTACAGAAATGTTCACCAAAATTCAAGAATACAGAAATTCAAGTCGCTGAAGAAGGTAGTAAACAGGAAGTGCAGGAAAACTAAGACTCACAGGCTACGTGAGAAATGTGAATAAATCGAAAAAGAAATGGCTGTTGAAAGGACTGACTCAGCATATAGGAAAGTCAAAATAATCTTCAGTGAATTAAAAGCAAGGGTGATAACATTACGAGTGCAACGGGAATTCCACGCAGAGGAGAGAGAGGATAGGTGGAAAGAGTACATTGAAGGCCTCTAGTAGGGAAGATTTTTCTGATGTGATAGAAGAAGAAACAGGAGTCGATTTAGAAGAGATAGGTGATCCAGTATTAAAATCAGAATTTAAGAGAACTTTGGAGGACTTAAGAACAAATAAGGCAGGAGGAATTGATAATATTTCATCAGAATTCCTAAAATCACTGGAGGAAGTGGAAAAAAAGACAACTCTTCATGTTGGTGTGTAGAATGTATGTGTCTGGCGACATACCATCTGATTTTCGAAAAAATATCGTCCACACAATTCCGAAGAATGCAAGAACTGACAAATACGAGAGCATCGCATAATCAGCTTAACAGCTCATGCATCCAACTTGCTGACAATAATAATATACAGAAGAATAGAAAAGAAAATTGGGGTTGTGTTGGATGACGATCAGTTCGGCTTTAGGAAAGGTAAAGGCAATAGAGAGGGACATCTGACGTTGCGGCTGATAATGCAAGTAAGAGTAAAGAAAAATCAAGACACGTTCATAGGATTTGTTGAGCTGGAAAAAGTGTTCTACAATGTAAAATCGTACAAGATGTTAGAAAGTCTGAGAGAAGTAGGGATACGCTATAGGGAGATACGGGTAACATACATTATGTACAAGTGTCAAGAGGGAATAAGAAGAGTGGACCACCAAGAAAGAAGGGCTCGGATTAAGAAATGTGAAAGACAGGGATGTAGTTTTTTGCCCCTACTGTTCAATCTGCATATCGAAGAAGCAATGATGGAAATAAAAGAAAGGTTCAGCAGTGGAATTGATATTCAAGGTGAGAAGATATCAATGATATGACTCGCTGATCACGTTGCTGTTCTGAGTAATTGTGGGGAAGAATTACATGATCTACTGAATTGAATGAGCGGTTTAATGAGCACAGAATATGGATTGAGAGTAATTAGAAGAAAGATGAAAGTAATGAGAAGTAGCAGAAATGAGAACAGCGAGGAACAACATCAGCATTGATGGTCACGAAGTAGATGAAGTTAAGGAATTCTACTACCTAGGCAGCCAAATAAACAATGACGGTCGGAGCAAGGAGGTCATCAAAAGTAAACTAGCACTGGCGAAAAGGACATTCCTGTCCAGGAGAAGTCTACTGTTTTATCAAACATAGACATTTAAAAAAGAAATTTCTGAGAACGTAATTTTGGAGCACAGCAGATTATGGTAGTGAAACATCGACTGTGGGAAAACCGGAACAGAGGAGAATCGAAGCATTTGAGATGTGGTGCTACAGACGAATGTAGAAAATTAAGGTGACAGATAAGGTAAGGAATGAGAAGGATCTGCGCAGAATGGGAGAAGAAAGGAATACGTGAAAAAGTGACAAGAAGAAGAGACAGGATGATAGGACATCTGTTAAAACATCTTGGGATGACCTGCATGGTACTAAAGGGAATTGTAAAGGCCAAAAACTGTAGAGAAAGACAGACGCGCGGGGTAGCCGCTCGGTCTTAGGCGTCTTGTCGCAGTTCGCGCGGCTCCGCCCGTCGGAGGTTCGAGTTCTCCCTCGGGCATGGGTGTGTGTGTGTGTGTGTGTTGTCCTTAGCGTAAGTTAGGTTAAGTTAGATTAATTAGTGAGTAAGCCTAGGAACCGATGACCTCAGCAGTTTGGTCCCATAGTTCTTACCAGAAATTTCCAATTTGTAGAGGAAGACAGAGATTGGATTATGTCGAGTAAATAATTGCGGACACAGGTTGCAAGTGCTACACTGAGATGAAGAGGTGGTCACAGGAGAGGATTTCGTGGTGGGACGCATCAAACCAGTCAGAAGACTGATGACTCAAGAAAAAAATTAAAAATCTGGAGGCAGTGAGTGGAGCAGTGGACGTTAGAAAATGGTGTGCCAAGTGGAGAAATAGGAACATTTACGTTATATTCTTCTGTTTGAATTTAGTAGAGGGGTGACAGCAGCGGTGGCAGCCACAAACATTTTCGCCGGAAATGGGGATAATAATACACAGAGCACGGCAAGAGAACACTTCCCTCGTCATAAGGAGGACCGTTTTAAAATTAGTGACTCTCCATGTTCAGGAAGACCTTCGAGGTTTGATGATGATCGTTTAAACGCACTAATCCAAAACGATCCGCGTCATTGTGCTCGAGAAGTGGCAAATGTGGTGAATTTTAATCATACCACCTTTGTGTGACATTTGCATGCAGCGGGAAAGGTGTATGCCTGCCGCATGCTCTAAGCCAAAATCACAAAAATCTGCTTTGCTTCCTTGTCATCAATCGGCACATCAAGAACGCCGAACACAGCTATCCTGTCCCGTTAGTGTTGACGATAAATGGAGTCTTTATGCTAACATAAGGAAAAGAGTGGAATGTAGGAGTCCAGACAAAACAGTAACTCCCCGACAAAGAGCTGCGCGCATCCACAAAAGATAATGTTATGCATCTCGTGGAATATTGACAGTCTATTGTACTACGAATTGCTCCCCTACTGACATTTATTGTCAGCAGCTGAGATACCTTGCACAAGCAGTCCAAGAACAATGACCAGGAAAAATGTGTTAATTGACGCCAGTCCACGATAAAGCCCGCCCGCATTCCGCTAGGCTTAGACTTAGGTTTTGACATCACTCCGCACCCACCTTATTCACCTGATTTTGCGGTCCCGAGTTCGAGTCTCGGTCGGGCACACAGTTTTAATCTGCCAGTAAGTTTCATATCAGCGCACACTCCGCTGCAGAGTGAAAATCTCACTCTGGAAACATCCCCCAGGCTGTGGCTAAGCCATGTCTCCGCAATATCCTTTCTTTCAGGAGTGCTAGTTCTGCAAGGTTCGCAGGAGAGCTTCTGTAAAGTTTGGAAGGTAGGAGACGAGGTCCTGGCAGAAGTACAGCTGTGAATACCGGGAGTGAGTCGTGCTTCGGTAGCTCAGTTGGTAGAGCATTTGCCCGCGAAAGGCAAAGGTCCCGAGTTCGCGTCTCGGTCGGGCACACGGTTTTAATCTGCCAGGAAGTTTCATATCAGCGCACACTCCGCTGCAGAGTGAAAATCTCATTCTGGAAACATCCCCCAGGCTGTGGCTAAGCCATGTCTCCGCAATATCCTTTCTTTCAGGAGTGCTAGTTCTGCAAGGTTCGCAGGAGAGCTTCTGTAAAGTTTGGAAGGTAGGAGACGAGGTACTGGCAGAAGTAAAGCTGTGACTGCCGGGCGTGACTCGTGCTTCGGTAGCTCAGTTGGTAGAGCATTTGCCCGCGAAAGGCAAAGGTCCCGAGTTCGAGTCTCGGTCGGGCACACAGTTTTAATCTGCCAGGAAGTTTCATATCAGCGCACACTCCGCTGCAGAGTGAAAATCTCATTCTGGAAACATCCCCCAGGCTGTGGCTAAGCCATGTCCTCCGCAATATCTTTCTTTCAGGAGTGCTAGTTCTGCAAGTTTCGCAGGAGAGCTTCTGTAAAGTTTGGAAGGTAGGAGACGAGGTACTGGCAGAAGTAAAGCTGTGAGTACCGGGCGTGACTCGTGCTTCGGTAGCTCAGTTGGTAGAGCACTTGCCCGCGAAAGTTCGAGTCTCGGTCGGGCACACAGTTTTAATCTGCCAGGAAGTTTCAGTGCAGGCATGCTGTTATCATATACCTTAACAATTACTAGCTCTTATAAACCGTGGAGACGAATGCTGCCAAGCACAAGACCACTGGGGTTAATAAAGAAACTAAACAGTTCATACAGGCGGTGAACAGAGTGCTGTACTCGAATTTTACCAGGGTCGGCGCAGATCTTCTGTGTAGTAAAGCTTTAGTTTAAAATCAGTTTGAGCAGTAGTGTGGCTTACATACTTCACATTTGATCATTTCACATTTTATTTTTATTAATTTTTATGGTTTTTCCCTCTCTGTTAGATGTTTTATTATTATTATTGTTATTATTAGCTTAAAATCATAAATTTATAAACACCTTTGTGTTTTAGTTTTATGTAATATGAGTTCACACGACGTTTTTGAACCAACTGGGGAATAGATCGTATAAATTAATAATTTCAGTAGAAGTTTACAAGATTTGATCTTGGTCACTTATTACTGATGAACTATTTTGTATCGATCGTCTCACTTTTCGCTCATTCCAACGACAAAATGCAGGCAACTCTAAGATTGTCGGGAACCAGGTGCTTTCTTGACACCGTTTCTCCAGAATGCTTGTATATATCTTAAGTCACTAGTAGTCCGACTAATTCGATGCATTTCACTTTTTTATAATAGCTTGTGTTAATTTTTCTGTTGCTACGGGAACTGCTACACCCCAGATCAACTACAATCAGTTTTCCATATTCCTTATACACTGATCAGCCAGAACATTATGACCCTGTACCTAATAGCCAGTATGTCCACACGTGGCACGGAGAAGAGCGGTGACGCGTCGTGGTATGGAAGAAATGAGGCCTTGCTAGGTCGCTGGAGGGAGTTGACACCACATTGCACACACAAATCACCAAATTCCCATAAATTCCGAGGGGGGCTGGGGCAGTGAGGGGGAGGGGCAATGAGCTCTGGCGCCACGTTCAATCGTCCCAGATATTTTCGATCCGGTTCAGATGTGGCGAGTTTGGGGGTCAGCTCATCAATTGAAACTCGCTAGTGCATTCCTCCAACCACTCCCTTACACTCTTGGCCTTGTGAAATGGTGTATTATCTTGTTGAAAAATGCCACTTCCGTCGGGAGACATGATCGTCATGAAGGGGTGCACGTGGTCTGCAACCAGTTGCAATACACCTTGGTCGTCATGGTGCCTTGCACAAGCTCCTCTGGACCCATGGATGCCCACGTGAATATTAGCTAGAGCATAATGGAACCGCCACGAGCTTTTCTCCGCCTCGCAGTACAAGTGTTAAAGAACGAGACCCCTGGAAACCGAAGGATTCGCATCGTCTCGTCGGCATGATGATGAAGGTGTCGGGATCCTTCAGGCCATGCCACACTCTGCCACTGCGCCAATGTCCACTACCGAAGGTCTCGTGCCCATTTCAGTCGCTATTGTCGATGTCGAGGTGTTGACATAGGCTGATGCATGGCTCGTCGACTGCAGAGGCCCATGAGGTTCGGGAGACTGTATGTTCAGACACTGCTTTACTCTGTCCAGCACTGAACTGGTGTCAGTTCCGCCACAGTTCACCGCCTGTCCTCTTTTTACCTGTCTGCCCAGGCTACGACGCCCGACAATTGTAACGATGGTTGGCCGCCCTACGTTCGACGTCTGGACATGGTTTCTCCACATGTTGAGGACACTCGCCACAGCTCTCCTGGAACACTTGACAAGTCGTGCAATTTCCGAAATGCCTGTGCTGAGCCTCAGGGCCATCACAATCTGCCTTTGGACAAACTCAGACAGATCGCGCGTTCCCCATTCTGCACACGGATAGCACGCCCGCTGATACTACAGGCACCGTGCATGTGTCTGACTAGCAGTCATTGCTCGCCAGGTGACGCTGCTGTCGTCTGGAAAGGTCTACATTGATGGTAGGTCGGTGGTCATAATGTTCAGGCTGATCATTTATAAGGGTGCCCAAAAACTTAAGGACGAAAGTACCTTTCTTGAGATGTGTCATCGCCAAGTAACACCAGTGGGATGAAACTTGGACTACACATGGAAAGAATTCGTAAAATATATGCAGAAGGTTATGACAGAAATACGTAATGAGACGAAAAGAAATGACACTATTATTGAAAGACAATAATAACACTGAAGTCACCGCGGACTGTGATGATCCCCTGGGTGTTACAGAAGTTGGGACATGGTTCTTAACAGGGTGTGTAATCACCTCTGCCACGTGCTTCCTTGCTCACTCCCAGGTCAGTAAGCAGTTCGTCCACCACCAGCACTGTTGAAAAGCCCTTGATGGTGGTTGGTGCACGTGGACGTAGACGCGATGCGATACGTCTCTCCAACGAATCCCCCACTTGCTCGCTGTGATCTATCGAGGAAACGGGTGTACCTCTACCTGCGCTGGTCGATGCCATGATGCATTTTCATTCATAAAGATGAAATCACGGCCGAATGCCCCCCCCCCCCGGAGGAGACGCACATGGGGAAGGAATGATGACTCCGCACACCTTAACTCATACGGCGAGAACATTGTCAAACATCATCGTTGTAGTGGTCCAGGTGCTATGATGTGGGGAGGCATAATGAATATATTACATTGGTTGAGATCTTTTATTGAAGAAAGCTCTCTTTGCCTTAGTTACCCAACTTCTGATATCTTCTTTGGTTTACCCATCCTGTGTAAACTTCCATAACGAATCTCTAGTCCTTTAGAGGAGTTCTGCCTGTTCTGTAACTCCTTGCCAGATTAAAACCACGTGCAAGACCTGGACTCGAAACTGGAACCTTAACTTTCGAGGCCAGTTCTCTCACTAATTGAGATCCAGGCACGATTGACGACCTGCCTTCTCTGCTTGACTTTTGGCAGTGCCTATCTATTGTACCTTCCAAACTTGATGCAAGCTTTCCAGCATATCTAGCGGGATCAGCACTCCTGGAAGAGAGGATATTGCGCAGAAATGGCTCGGCCACAGACAACTGACTGTAAACTTGCTTCCTTTTTATGTGCAAGCTTTCACTGCTTTACAGTTTCTTCTTCAGTTTCAGTCTTACGCAAATCGTTATTCTCCTCTCTTCTACTATTGGCGTTAGCTTGCATTGCCCGTTAGACATATACCGTGATAAGAATCCTGTCCACTCCTTTCAACAAGACCTTCAGTGTGTTCCTCACTTTCTCCCAAAGGAGGGTATTTCTTCTGTGTTGTTTTCTTTTCCTGCTAATTCCTTTATTCCTCTTCGGAAGTTTTCGTTAAAAATATTCTATGCACCTTAAGGTAGGCAGCCCAACTTACATCATCCGACACGGATGTGGATGGTGCAAGTTGGTTTGCCTAATATAATAATTCTAACATGATACAATCTAAAGTGCAGTAGACAGAAGACTAACCTACAGCATCTACGAATGCTAAGTGGCAGTAATAAATCTGGTAGGTAAGGAACAAAAGTTTTTGTTAACAAGGGTATTTGACAGTGGGGTAGCTTAACAGTTCAGTTTTACTTTGACAGAATGGTCAAAATAAAAATTCCCCGGAAAATGTTTCATGCATTTTAAAGGCGCATGATACATTTCCCGGCCCACTTTATCTTCTTTCTTCCTTCTACATTTCTTTCTTTATCTATTTTTTTACCTAACAGTTTTATTACTGCCTTTCTTTCTTTACTTCCTTCTCTCTTTACCTACCAACCTTATTACTGCCATATAACTGTTGTTTATGCTGTTCTTTAGACTGAATCATATTAGTATTATGAACAGCTTATTCAATCTTACGTTATCGATGGTGTTCACCAGGTCCATAAATGCTAGGAAGAGCTGTTACTTTTTCGTCAGACCTCCTTCTATCACAAATCTCTAGTACAGATCTCTTTTCTGACACCTTTACCTTATCGTTAACCAAATTCACCATCCGATATTGCATTGCCCGTGTTCTCCAGAAGTACGATGCATGTCCGAAGGAAAAGGCGCTGCGGCAACTACAGCGATTATGAAATGCATGACATGTACTCGTAGTTGCGCTATATTGACCACCATCAGCTGTGTAATGGAATGACGACAGTGAAAATTTGTGTTGAATCAGGATTCGGGCCCGGATTTCTGGCTTGCCGCTAGTGGTCGCTTTAGCATTAGGCTGTCCGAGTACGCTTCACGGCCAGACCCAAACTCTCACCTGTTGACAATCATGTTTCTACGACCTGCACTCGTACACCCATTATGTGTATTCTCATGCAGGGGAGACACTTTCATTGACAGTCGCTTGCCCGGTGTCGCGGATAAATAAAATACTGCAGTGCCTGTGTTGTTCAGAAGTGCAATTAAATGTTCCCTCAGGCATCCATGCATTTAAAAGTATAGTTTCTATAATAATACAGAGAAGTCGGTGTTACAAAGACCATAATACAAACACACTTCGATATTGAAATAAACCGCGAAAATAGGAGAATATGCAAGATCACACATACTCCTTTTTACTGGCTTTAAGATGTGGGCGTTAGTCAATCAACGAGCATACTTAAGCAAGGACAAATCCAAAGTAGCGAGTGTTTGTAACATCGATTTCTTTGCACTAAGTAGAAAGTGTAACATTAAGTACATGCATGTCCGAAGGAATATTCTATCAAAATTCTGAAAAACATAGACCCTGCAATATCGTATTTATCCGCTGATGTCGGACAAGTGACTTTGGAACACCGAAAATGCAGATAAAATACGTTCTACACCACCCAAAATTTTTCGGCGTTTAATATCCGTTGATAACTTGTACTGTACTTCTGATTCTGAATGTGTAAGCTTTATTAGACTACAGAAACTGTAGTTAATACGAAATGAATGTAATAGTGTATTTCTGACTGTTTATAATTCATTGCAATTATAATTTAAATATTGTAAATTGATGGGTAATAGCCAAGTAAACTTCATTTTAATTTATCGATAGCAACTACGAAATGGCAGTAGCTGTGCCGTTGTTTATCTTTGCTTATGGAGTGTCTCTATGGTGCTGAGAGAAGAGAAGAAGCAGTGATGGAAGTGCGGAAGTGTTTGTTGGGTGCTCCCTCAGACAGGATATACAGCTATGATCGTGCCAGTGTATGCCCACCAAATGAGAGAGTGTCACAGAAATGATACAGGATTTGGACGGGAAATCATTAAAAGAAAGGCGTATTTCGTTGCGACGGAATCTTCTCACGAAATTCCAGTCACCAACTTTCTCCTCCGAATGTGAAACTATTTTGTTGACACCGACGTACATAGGAAGGAACGATCACCACGATAAAATAAGGGAAATCAGAGCTCGTACGGAAAGATTTGGTGTTGATTCTTCTCGCTCCCTATACGAGACTGGAATAATAGAGAATTGTGAAGGTGGTTGGATGAACCCTCTGCCAGGCACTTGAATGTGATTTGCAGAGTAATCGTGTAGATGAAGATGTAGAAATTCATTAACCCGTGAGCAGTGAGTGCACGGCAGGAGTGTACAAGCGGCGGAAGCTGCAGTTCTAACTATTGCTTGGCCACATAATTAATTATCCGTGGCTCTGGAGACTACGCAGGTATCTCAAAGAGCAGCTGTAGCAACAGTGGCATCTCAGCATTGTCGTCAGCTACATTCTTCGTGGTCCGCACAGCTACAGCATCATGAGAGCGTGAAGTGGCAGGATGTAAGTAACCTTGTGGAGGCATTATCCAGTGGCACTTTTTTCACAAAGTATGGCTACCATGAATAATAACGTGCAATAGTTAAAACTCGTAGGCCATCTGTGTTGTCATTGTCCTCAGACATTATTACCAGGCAGTGTCCCTTTCCTTTTCATCCTGTCACCGGGTGTTATAAGAATGTGGAAACTGATAAGCTATTTACTGCAAATTCTGAATGTTAGCTAATGACCAGTTTCAGTCCAAATTTTCTGCCTCAGTAACTGTTCTTTCTCGTACTACGTAATAGAGGCATAACTAATTAGCAATTTTGAGATTAACTCAATTCACTTAAAGTAACGTAAAATTTCACTGGCAAAACTAATAACTAAAGATACAGCACAAGTGAAGAGCGCGCAATTTCATTTATTCTGGATTTAACTTAGGGAGGTACTTCTGCTGGCTTGGCATGTATTTTGCTGTTTTTGTATTAAAAGTAAAGTCAGTTGCCCATTTCTTTTAAATAAATTCAATTCAGTCTTTCAGTAATCAAAGGTAAATTGCTTGCCTTTTTCTAAATTTTACATTTCGTTACACAGATGTTATGAAAGTCATTTTTTACATAGCGAAGTTTGACTTAAGCCAGTTATTTATTTAACCAATAACTTCATTTAATTTTACTTTCAAAATTTAATATTTCGTAATAAGTAAGTGCAAAGTCATTGCTTTCTGATTCATTTATTTTCTCGTGAACTGTTGTGTTACGGAAAAACTTGAAAATCTTTTGTTGCCATGCTAGTGATTATTTGCTCAAATTTCTTTGCCATTACTTTTCTTAAGATTCCGGACATTCATTGCTCTAGTTGGTTGGCGACTGTTTAATTATTCCCTTTTTAGAAAATCAGTATTTTTTGTATTGTTAGTATTTTTTGTATTAAATATTACTTGGTACTTTTTCCTCCAGATGGTTCATGAGTGATTGCACTATATTCCACCCATTTTCAAATTACCATCAGTATTTAGATTAGGTTTAGAATAGATGCTTCCTTCAGAACTGTCTGTTGTACACTTTCCTCCTACTAACTGGTATTATTTCCCTTCGGTAACGAGAACCCTACTCACTGTAAAATTTCATTAGGCTTACACGATCACGGTCAATTATCTAGCAATCCAGTAGGCCTATTAGGAAGGGGGAGGCTACAACTTTCAATTAAAATGTCCCCATGTACGGGAATATACATGATGGATTTACGAGCGCAGGTTATAAAAACACAGTTAACGACACATAGAACTTTAAATCTCGGATAATCCGGGTTCGAGTCGCGACCCAACACAAATTTTCAACGTCGCCATTCCATTTTACAACTGATGGTTGTCCATATTCGCAGCGGCCAATACATTTCATGAAATGTGTCAACGTCCATAGTGTTGTAATGTTCTTCATTTTAAGACTGGTGAGTTCTCCACGTCTATCTCCCTGTTCGAACCTCTTCACCTCTGCGTAATCACTGCAATCGGCATCCCTTTGAACCTCCTTATTCTACAGAATGTTCATAAATTAGTTATATAAAAGTAACCTTCAGTGGTGAAGAAAGGCAAATAACTTACAGAAATATTTGATACAGCGCTGAGTGCGGTATACCTTCAAGTTTTATTTACAAATGTTCAATGTGGTTACGTTTTGTAAGACTGCCGAACTTGTTCAGTTGCTGCATCAGAGACTGCTGGCCGACACTGAACTGGAATCTTATGTGATACATAGCCACTTTCGGTGAAACAATTGTATCAGTTAATAAGAGTTTGTTTTTGAGGTGGTGACTTGCGACAGTTAGTCCTGAAATCCCTTCGAACCGTAGTAGCCGATTTGGATTCATGAAACCATACACAAGAATGCGCAAGCTCTGCACCGCTATACGACTTCATTCATGCGTACCGCCTAACACGAATGTTGGAAACCAACAGAGTTAGACGGGAATAAAACTTGAAGATGTACTGCACTTAGTGCTGTATCAAACATTTCAGTAAGTTATTTACCCTTTTCACAATTATTGATTACTTCTGAATGACTAATTTCTAAACACTCTGTACTTGAGTCTTGGTCGTCTTCTGCAAATATAACCCTCACACAGCCGTCCATTTCTAAGTTTACGCTTCCTTGATGCCTCAGGATGAGTCCTGTCAACTGGACCGTTCTTTTCGTCAGCTTGTGCCACGAGTTTCTTTTTCACGTAATGCCGTTCAGTACCTCTTCGTTAGACACTCGACCTATCCGTGCGGTGTTCAGCATCCTTTGGGAACACCTCGTTTCAGAAGCTTCTATTCTCATATGTTTTGAACCGCTTATCGTACTCTTTTCACTTCCGTACAAGGCTACACGTCAGACAAATGCCTCCAGAAAAGAGTTTTCTTCATTCCAGTCCCTCCAGAATCATTCAATTCCAGTCAACTGCCATCAGATTGAGTACCGGGGACCTTCCAAAGGAGTTAACGATGGCTGGAACCAAGAGCTTACCACCGTCCCCCTCCTGTCACCGCTGCGAATGAAAGACTGGACTTCAACTGCAGTCGGGCCAGAAGCCCATTTACAAGTTGACTGCCACAAACTTTGTTGATTCATATTCCGTTACACTTGTTTTACGTTTTCTTCCAGGAGGGCTTGCTGAAAAGTAATGCCTCCAAATATTTAATTTGTAGACTCCTAAAGGTGTTTAAGTAAGACAAACGATTTTAACATTCTACATTTTTATTCTTCAAGTCTACATATCTGCAGCCCTCTACTGCTAGAGGGCTCCGGTTGCAGCGTGCAACGTCGTGGTCCGTAACGTAGGTGCGTGAGAAACAGCGTGCCGTAACCAAATTTCGAATTCGAAGAGTTTCTCCACTCAAGGAACACCCCCCCACCCCCCCACCCCCCCCACTCCCCCCCCACCCCCACCTTCAGCATGACAATGCTTTACGCTTAAGGTTCACTTTCATCAGTCACCCTCCAGACAGTCGCGACTTGGCCCTATCCGATTTTCGATCTGTTTCTAAAAGTTGAGGAACATATTCGAGGACTTTATTTTGATAGTGATGAAAGGTGCAAGTAGATGTGAGCTTGTGGCTCAACCAACAATGTCAAACATTCTAGAGAAACGGTATCAAAAAGTGGTCTCTCATTGGGGGAAATGTGTTCATCGCCAAGCTGACTATGTTGAGAAATAAATATGTAGACATGAAGAATAAAGACATGGAATGTTGATAACATTTGCTTTAATTAAAAATATTTAACAGTTTTCTGGTTAAAAATTCGGAGGCATTAATTTTCAACACACCTTAGTACTTCTTCTGCACTTCAAAGTTTAGGCACATGTGTTTATTCGATTATTACTTTTCATCGCCACTTCATTCTGCGTCGTTCTACGTCCCTTCTATCTCCTGGCTGGTAAAACATGGCCTGACGCGGATTCTCTCTACATTCATTGTTTATACGCGATGTGTCCATAACCTTATCTTCCAAGTACCTTACCATTCGTGTAAGAATTACAGTTTCATTGAGTGGCTCTTCCATTGGTTCTTGGTTGAATATTTTATACATTGAGTCAAACACACACAACGTTGGTGTAGTATTCTAAAATATTTATTATTTATAACACTAACCGGTTTTCGGCTGAGGTAGAATGACAATTTTGTGGTGCAGTGAAATTGGTTCAAATAGTTCAAATGGCTCTGAGCACTATGGGACTTAACTGCTGAGGTCATCAGTCCTCTAGAACTTAGAACTACTTAAACCTAACTAACTTAAAGGACATCGCACACATCCATGCCCGAGGCAGGATTCGAACCTGCGACCGTAGCGGTCGCGCGGTTCCAAACTGTAGCGCCTAGAACCGCTCGGCCACCATGGCCGACGCAGTGAAATTGAATCATAGGTTTTAAACTGGTGCATCTATAGAGTATCTCCATTTCCAGAGATGAATATTGTTACCGTTAGAATTAGGGAAAAAAGGAAGAATTATTTCAGTGTAAATGGGATGTAAGTTAATTACCTAAGAGGAAATATGAGACACATGATAAATATTAATATTAGAATTAAAAGAAAATCAAGTATTTCAGTGTAAATAAAGTGGGACGTAAGTTAATTACCTAAGAGGAAATATGAGACACATGATAAATATTAATATTAGAATTAAAAGAAAATCAGGTATTTCAGTGTAAATAAAGTGTAAGGGTATTAACTAAGATAAAATATATGACTCATTAACAACTTCGACAAATTACAACAGTTGTACATAAAGAAAAATAAATTAACAATAAACATTAGTGACATATTTCAAAGATGTGGCTGAAGAAAATAATCATTTCTTTGACACGTGCTTAAGTATAATAATAATATAAAGCAGGCTATTGAAGCAATTGTGACTATACAAAGTAAAAAAAAGCTTTGTATAATGACAGCTGTTTCACTCACCTGCTTAATATTACTACTATATCTTATCTGTTTGTAATTTAGGACCTATTGAAGAAAATAATGTTTTCTTCAGCCACATCTTTGGAATATGTCACCAATGTTTATGGTTCAGTTATTTTCTTCTATGTACAACATTTTTAATTTGCCGGTAGTTCATTAGTTAATGTGTCATATATTTTATCTTAATCAATAATCTTACATTGTATTTATACTGAAATACTTCATTTTGTTTTACTCTTAATTCTAATATTAATATTTTTCACCTCTGAAAATTGAGATACTCTGTACATCCACTAGTTTAAAATATTTGCACCAAAAAAATTTTACTGCACCACAAAATGGTCTTTGTGCCTGATGATGGCATATCAGCCGAAAACAGGTTCATGCAACAAATAATAAATATTGTATAATACAATAATACACCAGTGTTGTGTCTGTTTCAATCATAATTACAATATTATCAGCAAATCTCCAAGTTTTATTTCTCCTCTGTGTACTTTATTTAACTTCACAAATTTCCTGGCCAAGCGGATCTAGGCGCTTCAGTTTGGAACAGCATGACCGCTACGGTAGCAGGTTCGAATCCTGCCTCGGGCATGGATGTGTGTAACGTCCTTAGGTTGGTTAGGTTTAACGCTTTCGTGGGCAAAATGACTGAGCAGTTTTTTTACTGAATGGAGAGCAGATAGTAGTTAACAGATAAGCATATTTATCATACAGAATATCAAATTTGCTCAAACTGTGAAAGTGAGATCACACAACAGGGGGGGAAGTATTCTTCCCACTGCCCTTCCTTGGAGTTAAATGACAAAAACAACTTTTTCAATATATGTCATATTTATTTGATAAATTTACTTCTCTTGTTACAATGATTGTTCACAATTATTGCCATGAAATTTTCTGAAGCATGGGTCTATCCAAAGTGGTATTTGACAATATGTACAAACACACCGAGTGCTCTTTTTCTCAGCTTTGGTACTACAATGACGGCACATCCAGTAGGTTTCTCCTAAAATGGGTTGATGCTCCCCTACAGCCACATGACGAAAATCTTCAGGTACTTTACCCCTTTTTGCCAGAAAGACAGGTTTTTCTCCACTCCTTTTTTTGGGATGAGAAGCCAGTGATCAATTTTCTGGGTAGATGGATCCTGTATGTGAGCTGATCATGCTGTCCACTTTCTCTCTTACTTGTTTTCCACAGGATAAAACAAACTGTCCACTGCAGCAACGTCCACCAGGAAATAAAATATTCTGTGCCACCATTTTACAGAACGTCTGCCAGTAGCATACCTTTCTCGTAATTGATGACACCACCCATTATTTTGTTGTATTCTGCCACAACTTCAGGACACGAAATCTCTGTACTAGTACCATCCTTGTTTTTCCTTTTCACTGTGGCTGTTTCTCATGGGTCATGAATTGAGGACGGAAAGTGACTGGACGGTTATCCATCCATTTTACTGCAGAAATGGCTCCTTTTGTTTCAAACTGGAATTCTCCTGGTTCCAGTTTTACTTTTTTTTCCTTCATAAATTTGGGTATATCAGAAGTATTTCCCTTATACTATAGCTTTGAGGAGAAGATCACAAAATGTCACGCAAACAGCACTGAAAGGCTCCTCTACAGAGCAACACTCAGCTATACAATGCCTCTGCGCGAAGGTACAGCAAAAACGGCGATAACTTCCGATTGGAAGTAGTACCCTATACTGTTCACTAGGTGGTAGCACCGTACAGAGATAGGAACTGTGAATCCTACGGGACTAGGAGCGAGTTCATTGTACTGGGAAGCATGTTTCCCACGGCTCACGAAAGGGTTGAGTAGTTCTAATTTCTAGGGGACTGGTGACCTCAGATGTTAAGTCCCATAGCGTTCAGAGCCATTTGAAACAATTTTTGTACAAATTTCTCCTTGGTTTCCTTTACTGCTTGCTCAACGTGCAGATTAAATAACAAAATGGTTCAAATGGCTCTGAGCACCTTGGGACTTAACTTCTGAGGTCATCAGTCCCCTAGAACTTAGAACTACTTGAACCAAACTAACCTAAGGACATCACACACATCCATGTCTGAGGTAGGATTCGAACCTGCGACCGTAGCGGTCGCGGATTAAATAACATTGAAGATAAGCTAAATCCTGCTTCACCCTCTTCTTAACTACTGCTTCTCTTCCTCTGACTCTTCTAACTGCAGTCTGGTTTGTGTACAAGCGGTGAATTACCTGTTGCACTCTGTATAACATGTCGTTCCCCGCATGTTCTCCCTGATACTCTCAGAATTTCAGACAGTGCAGTCCCGAACTATCATCTCTTGAGTCTTTCCCTTCCCTGTTGCAGCACCCTGCATATTTCGCGATACCTTAAGCACACATCGTACTCACTATGAAGAAGGCACACCACTCTAGATTTCTCGCACAGTCTTCCTCCTCGCACGTTCACATCTCCGGGCCGTTCAGTTCTCGCTTTAGCCTGCGACCTCGCGCTCGCCGAAGAGATGCGCGAGTCTGGGAGCAGTGGCAGGGCCCTAATCATATCTGACGCGCTCTCAGCCGAAAGAAATTGACTCGAATCGTGCCGCGGAAGGCCCGCCCCGCCTCACCCCTAACGTCTTCTCCCTGCGCTCCGCTCCACTCGGTAATCTCGTTAATTTATCTGTTCTCGTCTCGGTGTGGCACTCAGCGCCATTGTGAGGCAGCACGGGGGAGGCCGCGTATCGCCGCCGGCGACTGCAGAAGCTGCTGCTTGGAAATTGATGGATCCTCCGACTCGGGGCCATCACACGGCTTCAGGCACAGCCGGTTGAAGCGAATATTCCACGCTTTCTAACGTAGTTATTGGTAAACAGCTTGCTTTACAGTGGAAGAAACAGATCTCGTGCTAATGGAGCATATCCCTGACAGCCAGAGAGCTTCAGCATTTCCGTATTACGCAATACGGACTAGCGCATTACACGATGTTTGGCATTATTGACTCCTGTCTCACAGTGTGTAGTTAGTCATTAGAAATCTCAGTAACCAACCTGGAAAAACTGAAAACAGTGTTTATCGATTTCTTTTACAGGTGTCCTATTCCTATCCCATCCCAATTGCGTGTACTTATAAAGATGTCCTACCTCCACACCACAGTGCAATTCGAAATGAACACAGCGTTTAAAAACCTCTATAGCACTGAGATGACTAGTCAAGGGATTCCTCCTAATATGTTATCGGACCTCCTTTTGCCAGGCGTAGTGCAACAACACGATGTGCCATGGACTCAACAAGCCATTGGAAGTTCAGAATGGTTCAAATGGCTCTAAGCGCTATGGGACTTAACATCAGAGGTCATCAGTCCCCTATAACTTAGAACTACTTAAACCTAACTAACCTAAGGACATCACACATGTCCATGCCCGAGGCAAGATTCGAACCTGCGACGGTAGCAGCAGCGCGGTTCCGGACTGAAGCGCCTAGAATCCTCTCGGTCACTACGGCCGGCCCGTTGGTAGTCCCCTGCGAAAATACTGATGCTGTCTCTGTAGCTGTCCATAATTGTAAAAGTGCTGCTGGTGCAGGATTTTGTGGAAGCACTAACCTTTCGATTATTTTCCCTAAACGCTTGTAAGGGGTCCGCAGGCCCTTACTACTAGGTTTGCACTCACACAGGTCGACAGGGCAACTACCGATTAGTGTGTCGGGTCGCGAGAGCGAGAGTTGAGTCAAGTCAGTGCGTGTTGTAGGTTCCCGCGAGGCGGCCAGAGCTGAGCAGAAGCCAGCAATTGATAGAAATTAGCGACAAAGGGAGTGGCCATCGCCGCGGTTCAATCCCTTTGTGTTAGTACTATACGGGAAAGTGAGAAAGTATAATTAACAGGGTGATTCAGTGATATTTATGTGCCGTTATTGAGATTCCGCGTCTACCGCGCCGGCATTATTTGGATTACAGTGTTGGATTACAGTGATTGTATGTTGCGTGTGACGATTATGAATAGCGAGGAAACCTGTGCTGAGATTAGACGTTATTAACAGTGTATTGACGAAGGCAGTGGCTGTCTCCTTATCCTTGTGGTTTTTGATAAGAATATAGGTTCTGTTTAGTGAAGCTGTGTTTGTTGTTCTTCTTGCCACCAAACAGTACATTATTACAGTATTTGCGAAGGACAAAATGGAATGTATCAACTCCGTAGCAGTCCAATCCGATTGTCAGCCCCATTAGGCACACGGTCACATTAATTAATATCTATTTGGGCTGCTAATCAGATCCCGATCGAGCGGGATAAGTAAGTAGAACAAACCGGAGTGTTACACCCTCAATGGGATTCATATCGGGCGATCTGGATGGCTCATTCATTCACTCCAAATCTCCAGAATCTTTTTCAAACCAGTCACGAACAATTGTCGCTCGGTGACATAGCGCTTTGTGATCGATAAAAATTCTATCGTTACTGGGGAACGTGAGGTCCATGAACTGCTGCAAATGGTCTCCAAGTAGCAGAACATAAACATTTCCAGTCAATGACTGGTTCAGTTGGAGCAGAGCACCCAGTCCATTTCATGTCAACACAGCCACCACCAGCTTGCGCAAATCCTTGTTGATTACTAAGACCCATGGTGTCGAGGGGTCTGCGCCACGCTCGAACCAACTGAAATCGGGTCTCATCTTACCAGGGCACTGTTCCCCAGACGTCTAGGGTCCAGTAGATAGGGTCACGAGCTCAGGAGAGGCGCCGCAGGCAATGTCGTGCTGGTAGCAAAGGCACTCAGGTATGTCGTCTGCTGCCATAGACCATTACGCGAAATTTCGACGTAATATCCTAACGGATACGTTCGCATTGATTCATGCGGTTACTCCACACAGTATTGCTTGTCTGTTAGCACTGACAACTCTCGATTGGTAAGTGAAGGCTGTCGGCCACTGCGTTGACCATAGTGATTGGCAATGCCTGAAATTTCGTATTCTCAGAGTACCCTTGACACTGCGATCTCGGGTTATTGAATTTCCTAATGATTTCCGGATTGGAATGTCCCAAGCGTCTCGCTTCGATTACCACTCTGCGTTCCAAATCTGATAATTCCCGCCGTGCGGCCATGATCATTGTTGTGGCGTAACAAGCTAGCTACGCCACACTGAGAAGGGAGCCGAAAGGCACGCGTACACACACGCCGACTGGCGTCAAGTCTGGAACAGGATACGTTATGACTGCTATAAAGAAAATACGTAGCTTTGGAATATACTTAACTTTATTCTTTGTTAGTTTACAACGTTCTTCTTGAGACATTTATACGATAACTCTCAAACTAGGTAAGGCTAATGGCGCCTTGCTAGGTCGTAGCCATGGACTTAGCAGAAGGCTATTCTAACTGTCTCTCTGCAAATGAGAGGAAGGCTTCGTCCGTATTGTCGCTAGCAATGTCGTCCGTACAACTGGGGCGAGTGCTTGTCCGTATCTCAAGACCTGCCTTGTGGTGGCGCTCGGTCTGCGATCACACAGTGGCGACACGCGGGTCCGACATGTACTAAATGGACCGCGGCTGATTTAAGCTACCACCTAGCAAGTGTGGTGTCTGGCGGTGACACCACAATCATGTCGGGATCTTTTCACGTGAATCACCTGACTACAAATGACATCTCTGCCAATGCACCGCTCTTTTGTACCTTGTGTACACGATACTACCCCATGACTTTTTTCACCTCAGTGTATTAACTTCTATACAACGTGCACCAACTGATATTGTTCATGAACAGGCGTGAGTAAGTAGGATAGAATGCTCCAAATTGTTCGATATACATACTAATGAAAACTTGGACTAGAAGAAGTCTATCACCGAGCTTCTAAACAACCCAGTTCAGCTACCAAGGAAGGCAGGATTGGGTTGTGATTGTGGATGGGCCCGTAATCAATTACTGTTGATTAGTTTACTTTTCAGTCACGTACACTTTATTTGGAAACAACAACAATAAAAGATGACAATAAATTAATAAGTGTTCCACAGCTGAAGGCCTTAGTGACAACAAATTCCAATTATTTCTTGGCTGAAGGCCCCAATAGTGACAATATAAAATGACAATATAAAACTGTTTCATGGCTGAGGGCCTGAATAGCAATCTTAAGAACTAATTAAAGTGCTGCAACCAGCAATCACAGTTATTAAAATATTTTTACAAGAACAATCATCAAAATCTCACTGCTAGAATACAATTGTCTAATTAAAATTTTAAGACAAGTGACACCCACGGCTGAAAGCCTTAATGACAACAAGTTCAACTATTTCTCGGCTGGGGGCCCCAATAGTAATAATTTAAAAATTGCTTCACAGCCGAACGCCTGAGTAGCAATCTTTTAAAAACCAGTTAACTTCTTCAACTTGCAATTACAGTTATTAAAATATTTTTTAAAGAACAATTATCAAAATCTCACTGCCACAATACAATTGCCTAATTAAAATTTTAAGACAAGCAACACTCACGGATGAAGGCCTTAATGACAACAAATTCTAACTACTTCTTGGTTGAAGGCTCCAACATTAATAATTTAAAACTGATTCACGGCTGAAGACCTGACTAGCAAGCCTTTGAAGAACCAGTTAAACATCTTCAAACTTGAAATTACAGTCATTAAAATATTTTTAAAAAATCATCAAATCAGACTATAAAGGCACATTTGCATGCCGAGCGTGAGTTTCCTCGGAAACGCGAAATATTAATTAAATAAATAATCAGTGACAAATAAATAAAGCCTATGGCACACAACTGCAGCGCTGTGTCGCTGATAAAACAAAAGCACAATTACGTTACTCTTATGTTTGATTAAGAAAGGGAGAGCTCTGGTTGAAGTGGTGTGAGAAGCACGTATTTTATTTTATTGTCTGGCACACCGCCATATTTCATGTTATAGAAGAATACTGCGAGTTGCAACCACACTAGGCACTCGATTCTGTAAAGAATTTATATTTATAAAAGTAAGTAGGATTATGAACTGTAGGCTTATTCATTGAATATATCTGATTTAACTAACTGTGTAACTTTTTTATGTTTAGTCGACAATCACCTCTGTACGACGTATTGGCATGGCTGGCAAATTATTGTAATATTGAGATTTAGATTATGAGTCCGCACCTACCGCAGCAGTCTTTGGAAACGATATAATTACGAAGTCCGATTATTCAGTTTTATTTCACGGTCAACTACGAGTAACATTGCCTTTACGAAAAAGCCATTGTCAAGCGTCTGATACCGAATAATTAAACGTCCACGTTCCAGATAAGCAAATACAATTGCAATCACAATCACCATCATACAGATAGAATAATTAACATATTTAAAATAACACTTTTTATTCATTTATTTTATTTATTTTATATTGGCGACCGTGACAGGACTTGTTATTTTGTCATTTGTTACATTGTTCTCTTTGTTTCATGTAAAAAATCAACTTTCTGGACCTGGACGTCAATGTATGAGAGATAACAAAATCTGAAGATATTTTCCAATTCTGAAATTTTGCGGGAAGACGCAATGAAACTTCCAGCAAAATAAGGTAAGACGCAGCATCTTTGCATTGGTAGGCTTGACCAGAAAATCAACAATATAAAATAGATAAAATAAATGAATAAAAAATGTTATTTTAAATATGTTAATTATTCTATCTGTATGATGGTGATTGTGATTGCAATTGTATTTGCTTATCTGGAACGTGGACGTTTAATTATTCGGTATCAGACGCTTGACAATGGCTTTTTCGTAAAGGCAATGTTACTCGTAGTTGACCGTGAAATAAAACTGAATAATCGGACTTCGTAATTATATCGTTTCCAAAGACTGCTGCGGTAGGTGCGGACTCATAATCTAAATCTCAATATTACAATACTTTGCCAGCCATGCCAATACGTCGTACAGAGGTGATTGTCGACTAAACATAAAAAAGTTACACAGTTAGTTAAATCAGATATATTCAATGAATAAGCCTACACTTCATAATCCTACTTACTTTTATAAATATAAATTCTTTACAGAATCGAGTGCCTAGTGTGGTTGCAACTCGCAGTATTCTTCTATAACATGAAATATGGCGGTGTGCCAGACAATAAAATAAAATACGTGCTTCTCGCACCACTTCAACCAGAGCTCTCCCTTTCTTAATCAAACATAAGAGTAACGTAATTGTGCTTTTGTTTTATCAGCGACACAGCACTGCAGTTGTGTGCCATAGGCTTTATTTATTTGTCACTGATTATTTATTTAATTAATATTTCGCGTTTCCGAGGAAACTCACGCTCGGCATGCAAATGTGCCTTTATAAGACCAAATCTAGGGGGAGGGGGGGGGGCGCAGACGTTCCTCCAAGGATCGACCTGGGAAGGTCCCTCTAAACTTTGCAAGCGATGAGACAGGGAGCCAAGAGTTGCATTCACTTCACGAAATGGTAGCTCAGACTGGTGGCAGTTTGAACGCATGACCAATAATCATTTGACGAGTCTACCTAACGTGCGAAGGCCAATGCAACGATGGAATAACACACCCAAGCCAGAACCGGTGGTCAGCACTACGTCTTCAGACTCCGGTGTTTAGAGCATCCGGAAGCAGAAAGAAACCACTACTACCAGGGTAGGGAAAAAAAACCACTACCTGGCCCACAAATTAAGGAAGCTGTCGAACTACACGCCTTACCGGACAGCAGCGGCAAGGCGAGGAAAAGTACACTTCGGTAACATACACTAAGCTTCAGGTGGGTAACTGGGGCGTTAGCGGCCACTAGGCAGGAAAAATACTACTGGCTGAACATCACAAATAATAACATATAGAATGCAACAATTAATAATAAGAAGTGGAGAAAGGCTAATTAGATTCGCCTTCGCCAAACGCTCCACCCGCTGCTCTTCGTCTCGGCGACACTGCAAGCAGCACCACGCAAACAACTGGCGAGATTTCACAATGGTGGTGGTTTCACTACTTGAATTAAGGTCCACTCAACTTAAACCTCCTGGGTCCGGTTGACAACGAGGTTGTACCCCTTCGAGTCCAGACTTCCCATCCAGCAGTGCATGCGAGCTACCAGTGGTCCCGGCGTTTTGTCGCGCTGTGCGGTCCTGGCTGCTCGTCCGTCGCCAACCGAACTGCCGACTCACCCGACATGGAGAAATCACAATATCGCCAGGAAAATAGTACCACCGTTACTAGATATTTATATCCGCCGCTGCTGCCGCTAATGCAACGCTTGCAAATGGAGTGGCGCCAATGAACGCAAGAAGAAGACGACAACCGTAACTATACCAACTAAACGATACCAACCTAGCAACAGCACCAACGCGAGCCGCAGCACGGCTCAGTTACTTCTGTTCTTCGTATAATTGCTGGTCTTGGAAACAAGCAAATCGAATTCCTGACTTATATGCACATTCCACTCAATAATGTCTTATGGAATGACTTGTCACTCAGACAGACAGTACTGATTAAACAAAAGGAAGCAGTAAGAAAAATAAGTGGGGTTCATTCGCGATCGTCACGTAGATACCCCTTCAAGAATCTAGGCATTTTAACTGCATAATATCAATGCATTCGTTGTCGTATTGCGGAAGCGAGGCGATTTATCTGTCGTTCAAAAAAACATTATCATTGACTTTAGATCCAAGACCGGAAATACTCCCGAATCAGTTAAGTTTAAACGCTGTTAGCGTGCCGCTGTGGTTATGGTATACCGTCCAAGGCAAAATGGTAGTATCCAAAACCGTTGCCGAGACAACTGTCGTGCAACAGGAGCCAGAGATTGTGGCGCGGCACGTTTCTTTTTACCGCCCTGCCAATGTCCAGCACTGTTCATTTGTCTAGCTAAAAGCTGTAGTAGAAAATACTAGACTACTACTGTCTATTGCAGGTCGCAACATACATAGAATTGTCCGGTAAACGGGATGTGGCTAATACTGAAATAAAAGTTTTAACTCGGCAATGTAAATTTTCAGGTGTATTTTTACGGTAAAGATCACAGTTAATACTGCCAAGTCCGTACTAAGTGTCTACACAGTGCAAAGTTCACATGCAACACCACAATCACACACATAGCCAATTTATGGTATTAACACCCGTTACCAAAGTTAATAGAGTTCACCGGATCGTTTAGTTATGAAAATGCTCGCTCAAATGTCGTGCACTCTGCTCTACACGTGATACCTGTTCCAGTCTTAGATCGCACAACACGCCACGCGGTTTTAACTAAAAGTCGAAAGCAATAATTTTGATATTCCGTCCGAAATTCCACACGACTTCCACTATACCGTTCACTTAAATTCGCTTTGTACTACTTCGCGAACTCGTAATTAGCATTTTTCCGCGATTTTACAGTACTTTCGTCGGAGCTGCTTTCAATGAGATGTTACTAGTTCGAACGCTCAGCCCCGACTCGACTAGATCACACCAAAGGCTTTGTTCCCAGCATGGATTGGCGCGAGCCTGCATTTTTCTGATTGGCTGATATCACAAACAGCAAATCAGATTGCAGTATTATCCCGCGCTAACCCGCGATTTACTTCAATGACCAATCATAGTAAAACATTTCTTTCTATGGCAATTGCTAAATAAATAAATTTAGAAAAGTATCAAATATAAAATTACTCCTTCCGAAATTACCGATTAATTTGTGTTCTACTCACGATTTATTAATACCATAAACTGACTGCACATTTAATTATAGTAAATTCCCTGTATAGTTCAACTGGTACTTCGTGAATAAACAAAACAATTTTCATTCACTTCTGTTCTTCTTCACTCGTACAACACTCACACTGCTAATTACTACACATATAAAACAATTATAATTATGCAAATACATTAAATATTAATCAAACATAACTTTACAACATTGTTTTGACTACGACTGCTAGCACTGTCCGTCAACTGCTGACCTCTGCCGCCTACTAGTACAACTACGTGCAGCTCTGTAACTCAGGTCCATGTCAGCTGGTGACATCTGTCGATGACTCATGCCTATAACGATATCGTCCTAACAAGTGACAGGAGCGATGAGAAGGCGCTACGCCTCAAGATGACGGACGAACGACGGCTCCGAAGAAGTAACGGACTACCCATAGGATCTCCTGAACAATCGTTCAGCGAACGTTGCTGCGTGTTGGCGTGTTGGCCTCCGCAGTAGGCGCCCGTTTCGTATACTCGTGATGACTGGTGTTCATCGAAGGCTGGAATTCACCCACCAGTGTCGCAACTGGTCGCGCACTGTGTGTCGACAGGTGGCCTTTTCCGATTATAGATGGCCATTGGCGTCTACGGTGTGAAATGTCTGAAAGCAAACACCTTGCAACAATCGTCGTAAGGGTCTAGGCAGGAGGAGGGAGTGTTATGGTCTGCGGAATGTTTTCGTGGCATTCCCTGGGTGATCTCGTTGTTCTGGAGGGCACAGTGGATCATCATACGTATGCGTCTATCGCTGGAGATCATGTCATCCCCTGCACGCAGTTTGTTTCTTCTTGGCGCGATGGGGTCTACCATCACGAAAATGAAGCGTGTCACAGGGCTTGCAGCGCACGTGCGTGATTCGAAGATTCGCCGCGCGGTCTTAGGCGCCTTGTCACGATCCGTGAGGCTCCTCCCCCGTCGGAAGTTCGAGTCCTCCCTCGGGCATGAGTGTGTGTGTGTTGTCCATAGCGTAAGTTAGATTAAGAAGTGTGTAGGCCTAGAGACCGATGACCTCAGCAGTTTGGTCCCATAAGACCTTACAACAACTGATTTGAAGAGTACAAGGACGAGTCTACAGTACTCCTGTGGCCACGAAAGTCCACGGATTTAATCGAGAATCTGTCCATTGATTTAAGGGTGGTAGGACGTCAAACTGGCCGACGTGGAGCAGGAGAGGCACCACATGACATTTTAATTTCCACTGTCTATACTTTTACAAATAAATTCATAAATCTTTGTCAGCATGACCAGGAAGGGTTCAGAATTCACGCTCATAGCAGTGGAATTTCAAAAATATAACAAAATAAATTTTTTTACATTTGAAATATCATCATTTTTTCACTTACTATTGGCTGCATTCGTTTCTATAGGTACACTTTTCTTCAAGTAAGGGAGATTCTTCGATGAATTTTGCACAGCATACAAACCATACTTACAAGTGTATGAAACTCTAGAATTTTCCAAATATATTAAAAACTGTTCTAAAATTAGAGATAATTAACCATAAAATTTGAGTTTTTTCTATACATGAAGTTTAAAATGTAACAACTCATTCATTTTTTCATTAATTAAAAAAATTCTAGAGTTTCATACACCTGTAAGTATGGTTTGTATGCTGTTCAAAATTCATCAAAGAATCTCTCTTACGTGTGAAGAAAAGTGTACCTATAGCAACAAATGCAACCTATAGTGTGTGAATAAATGATGAAATTTCACACGTAAAAAAATTATTTTTTTTATACTTTTGAACTTACATTGTTATGAGTTTGAATCCTGAATCCTTCCTGGTCGTGTTGACAAAGTTTTATGAATTTATTTGTAAAAGCATAGACAGTGGAAATTAAAATGTGTGGTGTCTCTCCTGCTCCAAGCCGGCCCGTTTGACGTCCTACCCCCCTTCATCGAGAATCTGAGGGTCAACCTCGATCGGGCATTTCGCGCCGTAGATTCTCAGTCAAGAAACCTAGCGCTGCAGGCCACGACACCTGAGTCGGTACGGCTCTACGTCCCTGCCGGTTCCTTCCAGAACTTCACTCACTCTCTTCCTGAACGTATCGGCGCGGTCCTCGCTACAGTAGGTGGTTATTGAGGCTTTTGACTGGTGGCCACATTAATGTGGCTGGACCGTGTACATTCGATAATGAAATTCCTCATCAGTCCATCACAATTTGACAAGAATAATGATGTTAACACAAAAAAAGACGAGAAACAGACCTTTATCATATGTTACTGAAGTTGTCAGTAGCTTAAAAAGGATTTCGATTTATAAGCAACAAATTTTTTTCATCATTTGCCCAGTAATATAAAATCCCTGACAAGTAGCAAAGCAAGTTTTAAATCAAACCAACATCATTTTTCCTGAAGAAATCCTCCACGGACGAATTTCTGTTTAAAAACGTAAGAACTGGTACCGTATAACGAAGAAAGAAAAACCTAGATTTGAGTGTAGTTGCATCAGTTGGAGTAAAAAATAGCGTATTCCTTGTAATTAACACTAAAAATGTGTTCGTATTGAATGATACCTGTCGTCTTTTACTACAGCAGGGTACTGGTAAGATCAGCTACGCAAAATATCTTTGTCCTTATTTCCTAAATCCCAAGAATAACTCTACAAGTGGAGGCTACCTTTGCTTGCCTGCAACAAGTACCAAACACAAAATTTCTGAATAGTGGTCCAAATTTATTTAAAATTAATTAATTAAACTGATAAAACGGCGCCACTTCACAGATCATTTGATTATTTAATAAAATAGCAAGCCATACATTGGCTATACAATATTCAGAGTAAATTTCATTGAAACATTGCTAAGAGGACGTGCAAACTGATTTTAGGGATCCTTACTAGGGTGTGGAATGACGCTGTGAGATGCAATAACAAAGACTTCAGCAATACTTCTCATTTATTTCCTCATTAACAGTAACACACACACATACGTTAAAATACAGTTACTTGGAATGCTAGCGCGTGAATATTGACACATAGTACATTATACAGCGCAGCATCTGGACCGACACATGCGGGGCAATACTGCTAAATTACTGGACACGATTTATCAAGATCATGTAGGGAAGCAGCCTACTCACGCTGTAGTAAATTCACATCAGTTTCCATTGTGTGTCAGCCAGTCTGCTGTAACTAGCTCTGACGTCATAAATGTTGCGCAATACCTTAAAAATCAAGCAAATGAACTAAAACTTTTCTAGCATGTCAGAAATAATACTAAATTAATGTGTGTTAAATATCAGTTCGATAACTTCAACCATTTCCGAGATTTGGACGTTTTTCTGGAAAAATCATTGGCGCAACAGAAAAGAGCTAGAGACTTCAAAATTTATATTTAGATTCATTTTTCATAATGATTTAATAAAAACAGTACTTTGGATTTCACATATTAAGATTTTTAGTGGAAATTCATGATTTTCTGGTTTTCGTCTCAAAACTGAAGGAAGCAAGATAGATTAAGTAGGCTAGTAAATAAGGCTAGGATGTTTAGATTTAAATAGGTTGGAGGTCCGCTATGATTATGAAGATGTGTAAAGTTTCTTTTTAATACCTATAAAATTATAGCGATAGCGGATCTCAAAAGGGACAGTTCAGAGCTCATCTGCTGCGTGCAGGGTAATTTAATTAATTCTCTCGCCCAAAGTATTTAACTTAGCCACGTCAAAATTTTATTATCAATACTTACCTGCGTGCTGAATGCACGTTTAAATTAAGAGCTTCTTCGGCCATCAGCCAAAGAAGCTATAAATTATTATGTATCTTGAAGTGGTGCGTTACTAGCCCAGCGGCTAGTCGGGAGAGCGGATTTGATCAGGCGATCCCTCAGCCGTCCGCACCGCGGCTTAATATATAAGAACACTGCGCGAGGAAGGTAGGCCCCAGTTCTCTCCAGACGCTGAATGACACGCCATCTGTGTCGGTAGTCGCGTCGCATCAGTGTATCTGCTACAAACAGCCTCGGGTGCCGTATTAAGTTACTAGAGATACGCGGAACTATGAAAACATTATATGTGAAGTGTTAATTCTGGAATGATTTTCATTATCTAGCTTCAGTTTGCGTATTGTCGTATTTTCACGCGCCGTCGCGGGACAGACATTCTACCAAATATTTAGCGTGGCGTTTGATGAAATATTTTCATCAAATTATGGCGAGCATTCTTTTTAACATTTAATTCGGACATTTATAGTTGCATCAGCGCATTAGACTCTGAACTGCTCTGTTAGTTAGGTTGTAGGGATACTTGTGTTTTTTATCAGTGAATTTCAGAATATACTCAACTATTTTGGAAAACCGTTTTTGATTAGAAATCCCGGACAATCTCCTAATTCCTCAGAGCTATAAGCTGCAGCTATAAGAACATTCTCAGGCAAAGTGGGCACTAGGATATCTATTTACTGGCTCCAAGTTTTATTAAATCACTTTCTGGGGGCCACGAAGTAAATAGAGAGCCAGTGTTGAGAACGGCAAAAGACAGCATTAACAACATTCTAAAAGCTAGAAACTGATTCAACTTGCAAGCATTTATACAGTAGATTATTTAACAAACTCACTCGCCGCCCCACATATGGTGCATCGGCCGGGAAATCAACTAAGTGAAAGTGATTTTTAACTATTCGGATTCGCGAGTGAAATGCGACACGCAGCTGAGTATAGAACAGTGAATGTGTTACGTGTGCATGTGGACGACGCAATTGGATTAACAACACATCTGGATTGACGGAGCTGGCACTGAGTCTAGCGGTGCTGCCGTCATCGCGAGAAGCCAGTCTCGCCGCACCGCAGTCGTCCGCTGGAGCAGCCGGCGCAGAGCCTGCAATTGCGGGCCACGCAAACACACAACAGCCGTCGGAGAGCCGTCTGCAGTTCAACGTGCCACGTCGCATCAGGAATCCTGGTACGCCGCGCCGGCAACGCCATACGTCGTGCAGAAGGAACTAAGTTAAGTGAAAAGCTGTTAAAAATTTTACTAACCTGCACTAAAAGACTGTCGGCGATGGAACCGCCAAAAGAAACTGAGGTTAAACTTATATCAGAACCTATGTCTGTTGAGGGAACTGTAAATCCAGACAACGGTTCGAGTGTAAATATGCATGAAAGTAGTAATGTTAAAGTGAAATATGAAGTATTGTCTCCTGACAGTAGTGTGCGAAGGGGCAATGATTCAATAATAGAGACCCCTGTAGTGAAGCAGAAAGTAGAAATTGTAAATTTATTGGATGATAGTTTCTCTGATGAATTAAAAATGAAACAGTCATCAGAGATGGTAGAGTTTAAGAAGGAGCAGTTAGATATGACTAATCAATCAGAAGTTTCATTTAGTTTTGGTGATTCTGGTGTTGGAGCTAGTTTTTCGTCACCTGAGTGTGATAAAAAGCCAGCTAGTGAGCAAACCAAAGATGCTGGGGCTGTTGATCTAAATGTTATATTACAAGCAATAGCTGCCAGTAATGCAAAAATGTCAGCCAGTAATGCTAGAATGACAGCTGAATTAAAGTCTGAGATTGTGGCCAGCCAAACAAATTTTAATAAGCGATTGGAGGTAATGGACGATACCTTCAAGGCTGGTTGCAATAAGTTGAAAGAGGATCTAGACAGTTTGAATTATAAAATTGATTACAACCATGAGGATATTAAGAAAAAGGTTGCTCAACAGTTTTCTGAAATGTATAAAACAGTTAAATCCGAAGTTGCTGAGGTTCGCAAAGACTTCCAAATGGAAGATGCGAAGCTGGAGCACAAGTTAACAGAAAAGATCGAGGCGGAGTCTGAACTGTGCTCAGATAGATTTAAAGATGTTAATATAAAAGTAAACATATGTCAAGCAGAAGTAGAAGCAATCAAAACTGATACTACTCATATTGTGCAAAGAGTAGATAATGTTGAAACGAAAGTAGAAAATATCAGTACTAACATTGCTAACATTGAAAGTAAAGTAGCTTCAGTAACTTCTGGTAATGGTAATGTACAACAAGTTGTAGCTGCAAACGCCGCTTTTATCGGGTGTCGGCAGTTTTTGCGGTTCGATCCAGATAAAAATATCCATCCGCTAGATTTCTGGAACGATTTTGAAGATGTGATTCCATCAACTTGGTCTGAACGAGAGAAAATCTCGTTTATTAGAAGCCATTTAGCAGGTGACGCCATGCGTTGGTCAGCTGATGTTATGTTAAAGTGTAAAACATTAGCGGAGTTTAAAACAGCTTTCATTAATGAGTATTGGTCTAGCAATAAGCAAAATGAAGTGTTGAGAGAATTTTGGAGTGGAAAACGCTTCAATGCAGGTAAGGAATCAATTAAAGAGTTTGCTAGGTCATGGATTTCACGGTTGTCACATTTGGCGGAAAAGCTGAAACCTGAAATGATTATACTAGGTCTTGAAGCCAAACTGCCATGGTATTGGCAAACTAGAATTATATCTGCCCCTAGAGACAATCTGGATCGTTTCATTGAGTATTTGGAACGTGTAGAACGTGTTGCTGCCAATGAGGAGCAAGCACGTAATAACCGAAATGCCAATAACAATAATAGTAATTTTAGGAACGAGCAAAGTGGCAATGTAAACATTAGAACAGTAGGTGTTCGCCGTCCTAAGAGAGGTAGGAATTGGGGAAATAATTATCAGAACCAACAATGGCATTCAAATGACAGTAATGTTGTGCCAAACAAAAATATGCATGTAAACCACTGTACGGAAAGCAATGCTATGCCAGTTAACTATAATGAAAATAAAGGAAACAGCAGTAGGCCGAGGCAGGAAAACTAGTTCCCGTCTATGAGGACACTGGCGCTCACCAGGCGGTTACTTTTCCTAAGCCAGTAGTTAAGGGAATTGGTAAGACAGATCAGAATACTCAAACTGAACATGTGGATGAAGAGTCGATAGCACCTAAGGATACAACGGAAATATTAGATCACTCACAGTATTTGATAGATACCGTGTTAGAAACGCTTTCTAAGTGGGAAGAGAAAGAGAAGGCGCAGCAGTGTAACAGTAGGGATGATCTACAAAATATTGAATTGTCAGGTGAAGAAGCAGAAGAAATTCATGCTTATATTTACGATGGGGATGATGTGCTCTTATCTAAAGTGCCTGTGCAGGATGTTGATAATGTACTAATAGATTTAGGACAGGAGATAAGTGGGAATGTAGAGGGTAGGCTGTTTGGGGTCGATGAACCCAGTAGCTGTGACCAGTTGTCACTTGAGAAGGAAACCGACGATAATGGTGAAAGTGGTTTAGCTGTAACTAGTATTATGCCCGGTCTGGAGGCGCAGAATCGCTCAGACTACAGTAATTTGGGTCATGTTCAGCAAACTAAATGTAATGAAGTCGTGCGGTGTTTCGATTTAAAATTAATAGACCGACTGGAAAAGGCAGCTGAAAATGTAATTCAGGAAACCCCTACACACTGTGACCTAAATGTAATGAAGACAGATGTCGATCACTTTAGTTGGAGACAAATCCAAAAGGAACTACTAGATGAATGTGAGGAACCACCTGTACAACCTAGAATAAGCCACCCTATAATAATAGTGAATATGTTGGGTATCAATGTACGTTGTCTCTTAGACAGTGGAAGTGAGGTGAGTGCAATATCTCAGTCCTTCTTTGATGCATTACCTGGTAAAGACAAGCTTACAGTAATGAGGGTATCAGGACTAAGAATAATTGGTGCTACTGGCAAGGTTTCAAAAACGGTAAAGCAAGAAGCTTTACTGCCCTTTAACATTAATGGTAATTTAATTGATCATCCATGTTTAATTGTAAATAATCTCAGTATTGAGGTTTTAATTGGCATAGATTCCTTGTCAAAATATCAGAGTGTTGTTGACTTTGAAAGAAGCCAGTTAAAAATGGTCTTGCCAATAACCGGAGTAATTATAGTACCTTTTAGTGATAAACATGTAGTAACTGATCATGAAACTTGGGAGCTGCCTATACGAGTTCTGAAAAATAGGAGGTATTGGGACGAAGGTGTTAATCTTAATAACAATAAGCTGAATACAGAAGAAGAAGAAGAAGCAATTATTTTAGACAAAATAGAAACTAAATTGCAGGAAATCGATAGGATTTCAGCCAATCAAAAGGAAGAACTGAGACAGGTTCTAAAAAGGCATCACAAAGTATTTTCAGATCGACCTGGCAGATTCATAGGTAGCCAATGAATGCTGTAGGGAGGAGGTTGTTCTTTAACCTCTACACAGTGTGGCAGCTGTGCAGTCCCAGCTGTGTGAGATCTTCTTTCCATTTCAGGTCTCACTCACTCTTCATCTTTCCTATCCACCTAAAATTTCTAACTCTTCTTTACAGCATTTAACCAATGAATGCTGTAGGGAGGAGGTTGTTCTTTAACCTCTACACAGTGTGGCAGCTGTGCAGTCCCAGCTGTGTGAGATCTTCTTTCCATTTCAGGTCTCACTCACTCTTCATCTTTCCTATCCACCTAAAATTTCTAACTCTTCTTTACAGCATTTAACCAATGAATGCTGTAGGGAGGAGGTTGTACTGTAACCTCTACACAGTGTGGCAGCTGTGCAGTCCCAGCTGTGTGAGATCTTCTTTCCTTTTCAGGTCTCACTCACTCTTCATCTTTTCTATCCACCTAAAATTTCTAACTCTTCTTTACAGCATTAAACTAATGAATGCTGTAGGGAGGAGGTTGTTCTTTAACCTCTACACAGTGTGGCAGCTGTGCAGTCCCAGCTGTGTGAGATCTTCTTTCCTTTTCAGGTCTCACTCACTCTTCATCTTTTCTATCCACCTAAAATTTCTAACTCTTCTTTACAGCATTAAACTAATGAATGCTGTAGGGAGGAGGTTGTTCTTTAACCTCTACACAGTGTGGCAGCTGTGCAGTCCCAGCTGTGTGAGATCTTCTTTCCCTTTCAGGTCTCACTCATTCTTCATCTTTCCTATCCACAAAAATTTCGACCTCTTCTTTCCAGACATAAAAATTTTCTGTCATGACTATCAAGCCTTGAGTTATGTAACCATTCTATCTACCGATTAGTGAAGAAAAATACCTAATGTGACAAACCTAATAGTGACAAACAATAGAGAAGTATGACGTAATTAAGATATAAAATGTACTTGAGTAACAATTATGTATAGTACCCTGGTAATATAGTAAGTACAAAGTGTTGTTTTATTGGAAATGGTCCACCAACAATAATTTAAAAAGATGTATGAATTCATGTACAAGCAGGATCTGAAGTGGTAGTGAAACCTAGTGTATGCATTAGAGCTAACTAATAAATAATAAAAGAGATTGCTTAGTGTTATGAAAAATATGCAGATAAGTTGTAAGGATAAACTCACCTGGTATAGCAAGGAAAGGCAGTGTAATGGAATTGAGCAGTGTTTGTGGTTGAGACGTAAAGGACACGTCCCTGAAGTATTTATAAGGTTGGAGCTGGCCATTATTTTAGTGTAGTGTGTGACAGGATACACCTACACGTATTGAGGTTATGAGCTGGAGGCGTGAATGCGACCATAGGTACCTTTATGTTAGATGAGACAAGCAGCTCATGGTGTCCTATAGGTTTAAGGAATTTAGCATTACGCTCGTCCATAATTATTTGATGCAGTTTAGTGGTAGGTCTGAGAGAGACTACCTGTGGTTTCAGCGTACGATTGAGTGGAAATGGATTGCCACGTGAGCAAACTAATCAGCTGCAATACACTATGAATATGAAGTAAATGTGCTAGCCTATGCTTTAAATATTAATAGAGTGAGTGTTAAATAAGTACATACACTAGCAAAATAAATAACGTACTGACAGACGTAAAACATAATTTTAGCTCTGCATAAATACACTTCAAAGTAAGTAAGTACCTAATTGCAGATGTGGAACTGGCAACAGCAGAGGACCAATTAGTGGATTTTGTAGTCAACTAAACGTAGTGTGTTTTGAACACTCACAACTGTACTATTACCAAAAGTTACTCACATGTACAAAGAAGCTGAGAAAACAACCACTAATCATACTCATACTATCTCTAAGAATAAAGTAATCAAAGATGAGTCAGTTAAGTAAATAAGATGCAGATTTGTCAGGAATGTACCGAGCATTGGTTCAGTGTTCCGGCCCAGAAATAAGAAATTCAGGTTAAATATGATTTATGATTGTATGCCTTAGGAGCATAAATTTTCTCCAGTACGTGACTAAAGGCGTTTTGAGCCATTTGTTTAACGATTTTATGACAGTTAAGTAACCGCGAGAGTAATACTGAAAAAGTTCTGTTAACTTTGTTCCAGTAAAATATTGGAAGATAAAATGTATATATCCCCATTTCATTGTGACCCACCCTTAAATATTAAGTGAACAGAGTCTGAGGCACTCTTTTTGTTTGTTCTACAGGACAAACCAGATAATGGCAGCCTGATAGCTGCGTGAAAGCGTGGAGTGACTTGGACACAACTCACAGTGACCCCTCCCCTTTCCCCCCATGTAATTTAGAGAGAAGTGAAGGACGCACACCATAGCAACTTCCCTATCTCTACCCCTGTGAATGGAAGTGTAGGACGCCAGCCAAAGCGGCTACAACCATGTGTGTAAAAATTATTTGTGAACTTTTCTTTCAGGTTTAGAAAAGACTGCTAAGAGATAATCATCTGTTTATGTGTCATGTTATTTTCTTTGAATTTGTGTATGGAAGAATGTATTTAATGGATCTAAGATTTTCATAATTTTTCAATTTGTGTGTGTTTGTTTGTCTAAGGCAATATGTATGCCAAAATATTTCGTTGACTTTGCTTAAAATTTTGAGTAATGACATTGTTTAAAAAGGCAGTGAACATGCCTACAATTTAAATAATTAATGTAGGTAATAAGTTTTCTTTAATGTTTCTACAGGTTTATATTTCAATTTTGATTTTTCATAGGGAGTTAAACTGTACTCTTGCTTCCCTTTTTGTAATTAAATTTTTTTTTCATTCATTAACATTCATAAACAAAAAATTTAAGTAGAGGGTGATGTAGGGAAGCAGCCTACTCACGCTGTAGTAAATTCACATCAGTTTCCATTGTGTGTCAGCCAGTCTGCTGTAACTAGCTCTGACGTCATAAATGTTGCGCAATACCTTAAAAATCAAGCAAATGAACTAAAACTTTTCTAGCATGTCAGAAATAATACTAAATTAATGTGTGTTAAATATCAGTTCGATAACTTCAACCATTTCCGAGATTTGGACGTTTTTCTGGAAAAATCATTGGCGCAACAGAAAAGAGCTAGAGACTTCAAAATTTATATTTAGATTCATTTTTCATAATGATTTAATAAAAACAGTACTTTGGATTTCACATATTAAGATTTTTAGTGGAAATTCATGATTTTCTGGTTTTCGTCTCAAAACTGAAGGAAGCAAGATAGATTAAGTAGGCTAGTAAATAAGGCTAGGATGTTTAGATTTAAATAGGTTGGAGGTCCGCTATGATTATGAAGATGTGTAAAGTTTCTTTTTAATACCTATAAAATTATAGCGATAGCGGATCTCAAAAGGGACAGTTCAGAGCTCATCTGCTGCGTGCAGGGTAATTTAATTAATTCTCTCGCCCAAAGTATTTAACTTAGCCACGTCAAAATTTTATTATCAATACTTACCTGCGTGCTGAATGCACGTTTAAATTAAGAGCTTCTTCGGCCATCAGCCAAAGAAGCTATAAATTATTATGTATCTTGAAGTGGTGCGTTACTAGCCCAGCGGCTAGTCGGGAGAGCGGATTTGATCAGGCGATCCCTCAGCCGTCCGCACCGCGGCTTAATATATAAGAACACTGCGCGAGGAAGGTAGGCCCCAGTTCTCTCCAGACGCTGAATGACACGCCATCTGTGTCGGTAGTCGCGTCGCATCAGTGTATCTGCTACAAACAGCCTCGGGTGCCGTATTAAGTTACTAGAGATACGCGGAACTATGAAAACATTATATGTGAAGTGTTAATTCTGGAATGATTTTCATTATCTAGCTTCAGTTTGCGTATTGTCGTATTTTCACGCGCCGTCGCGGGACAGACATTCTACCAAATATTTAGCGTGGCGTTTGATGAAATATTTTCATCAAATTATGGCGAGCATTCTTTTTAACATTTAATTCGGACATTTATAGTTGCATCAGCGCATTAGACTCTGAACTGCTCTGTTAGTTAGGTTGTAGGGATACTTGTGTTTTTTATCAGTGAATTTCAGAATATACTCAACTATTTTGGAAAACCGTTTTTGATTAGAAATCCCGGACAATCTCCTAATTCCTCAGAGCTATAAGCTGCAGCTATAAGAACATTCTCAGGCAAAGTGGGCACTAGGATATCTATTTACTGGCTCCAAGTTTTATTAAATCACTTTCTGGGGGCCACGAAGTAAATAGAGAGCCAGTGTTGAGAACGGCAAAAGACAGCATTAACAACATTCTAAAAGCTAGAAACTGATTCAACACGCAAGCGTTTATACAACAGTAGATTTATTCTTATTCCAACGCATCCGCCGCCCCACAATCAGAAGCACCACTTTCACATTGGTCACCCACACGACGAAAATTTAGAAAAAAAAACTTGTCTCTTCCACATGTAAGTTCACTGGCTCATAGCGCAACTGCATCTATCAGTCAATTTCAGGGCAGAAAGCCCATTTCTAAAAGTCCGTACAACTCAGCAATTTGCCGGCCGTAGTGGCCGAGCGGTTCTAGGCGCTTCAGTCTGGTACCGCGCGACCGCTACTGTCGCAGGTTCCAATCCTGCCTCGGGCATGGGTGTGTGTGTGATGTCCTTAGGTTAGTTAGGTTTAATTAGTTCTAAGTTCTAGGGGACTAATGACCTCAGATGTTAAGTCCCATAGTGCTCAGAGCCATTTGAACCATTTTTGAACCTCAGCAATTTTGTAAATAAGTTAACCAAACAAGAACACATCTACTGCGTCATGAACATGAGGCTTCAGTTCGAACACGAGAGGTGTTTACATCGAACTGGAGCCTCATGGTTTACAAAGAAACACACGTGATGCAACAGAGTACGGGCTACTATGTACGTGGGAATGAAACACAAACTGGACGGTAAATTAAGTAAAATTTGACACAAGCACTCCACAAAGCAAGTGACACATTCATACATATTACGCTAAACTAATTAAGGCTGTACAAAATGTGGTGGCACGGGCCGTTCGCGTCAAGTTACAGTTGCACGAAAGATCTCATCGATTAAACTGAATACAGTACTACTGAAATGAACACCATTCCATGATTGAAATAGTTGGTGGGGCATGATTATCAATCCCACGCACCAGAGCGACTCTCGGACACTCAAACAAAGCTCTCACACTTTTCAACTCAGGAAACAGAGATGCCACTCAGAGCATCCGTACTCACCGGCGTCATAGGGAAGAGTAAACCTAACCCATACACCGTGGCCGGAAGGGTTCAGAGAGTCGGCACAGCGCCTATTTGCCAACATAACGGGATCTGCTAACGCGCGGTGAACTTATCTCTCTCTGGTCCAGTAAAAATGTAAATGTCGTGTGACTAGGACCTCCCGTCGGGTAGACCGTTCGCCAGGTGCAAGTCTTTCGATTTGACACCGCTTCGTCGATGGGGATGAAATGATGATTAGGACAACACAGCACACAGTCCCTGAGCGGAGAAAATCTCCGACCCAGCGGGGAATCGAACCCGGGCCCTTAGGATTGACATTCTGTCGCGCTGACCACTCAGCTACCGGGGGCGGACTCTGGTCCAGTGCAGTCGCACTGTACTTAAATACAAAGATTGGCTAACCTGCCTCTACACATTTATAGAACCATGTAGCGGCTCACATGGAGCCGTTACAATATACCGTAAGCTGACTCGTTCCAGGTCATTTCGACAGAAGAACCTTTCAAATGAGCTATGGAATATGTAACTAACTAACTGTCTGAGCATCAGTGGGCAATAATATAGAATTATTCACCCTTTGCGCTTATGACGGCTTCACCTATGCTGAGGAAACTTTCAATGAGGTGTCTGAATGACTGTGGAGGAATGGCAGGCCATTCATTCGCAAGAGTCGAAACCAAAGAAGGTAGTGATGTTGGACGCTGGGGTCTGGAACGTAGTCGACGATCTAACTCTTTCCAAAACTGTTCCACTGGGTTCAGGTCGGGACTCTGGCCAAGCCGGTCCATTTCGGGAAGGTTACTGAACTCAAACCATTGCCTGATATGTGCTTCTTTATGACCGGTTGCATTGCTATACTGATACAATCATCGTCTCCGAACTCTTCCTCTTACTCTACTGCACGCTTACATAATGCTATAAAATGTGTTCACATCCTTCTGAATTAAGCGCAAAAAAGGGGACAACACTCTAAGCTCGGAAAGAAACGCTGTACCATAACACCTTCACCTTCACCATAACACTTGTACTTTTGTTGCCACTTCACACAATGGCAGGTCACATTCTCCAAGAATTCACCAAACCCAATCCCTTCCATTCGATTGTCAAAGGATTCAGCGCGATTCATTACTCCAGATCACTTATTTCCAGTCGTCCACTGTCTTCAATCGTCGCACAGAAATATGTGCTTCATGAGGAGTTACTTGACCATTACACCCCAATCTTTATGACACTCTGCGCACAATCATGGATGTAGTTGGACTGCTGTTAGCAATTCAGAAGTCAAGAACGATTCTTTCCGCCGACTTCGTGCGGTTTGTTTTACAACCACCATCGGCAACGCTTGACAACCCTGGGGGTCAGTACATGAGGTGTGCCCAGTCTTGATTCGGTTGTGGTTATTAATTCGTGTTTCCACTTCACAACCACATCACCAATAGTCGACTTGGGCAGCTCTAGATAGGCTAAAATGTCTCTGATGGATTCGAAGACACTGAGCTCTAGTGACTGCCTCATTCTGTTTTTACTGCGTCGTTCTGTCATTATACCATCATCCATCAGCATATCCACACATTCCATAATGGTGTGTGAATCATGAATTTCTGACATTTGCACTCTCGTAAAAGATTTTTTGCTGTGATTTAAGTAAGAGTAGCATGTATTTTGTTCTTGTGCGTAAGATATACATTTATAATCTAATTTTATCCATATTTTGCAGCTTAAAATGTGAATTAAACACCACCTTCAGACACAACTTTTTCGTGTTTTATTATCTACACGATGCGTTTCTGACCCTGTGGGTCCATCGTCAGGTGTACTTTGTCTTAATACATGTTTTATTTCTTCTCTTGAATGAGGTGAAATGCATATTCCTGTCACGAAGGGGTTTAATGTTAGGTTATGAATTTCGTAAGTCGAACGCGGAAAATATGTGAAAAATAGTGGAAAATGAATAGTGTAAACTTACCACATAATCCAAGGAAAGCATTTTCAACTTTTTAGTACCGGCAAAAATTCTGTTCTCCGTCGTTTTAGTACATGTCAGTTTATTCAGTATGTACACACACGTATATAAACACTTCACCGATGTTTTTGTACATGGTGTTGTCAAAGATGAATTTATTCGTAGTGCTAAAGATATAACTACAAACAATTGACATATGCAAGGAATAATTTTGAATAGGTCTTTAAAATTACTGAAATAACTTTGGCTTGCGAGATATGTTTGTTCATTTAACATAGTTCTGGTTTTTTGATTTTGTGGAGGTATATCTCCAGTTGTTCTGACAGACTTAAGGTCCTACCATTGGGTTCGTTATGTAGTATTACCAAATTGTTTTCTAAACTGTTGATTACATGTTTAGTATCCAACATATGTTGTGCAATGACTGAATGCTTTCAGGCTCAAGAATTTCGAAAAAACATTACGAATGAATTCATCTTTGACAACACCATGTACAAAAACATCTGTGAAGTGTTTATAAACATGTGTCAGCAAATGCACATCCTGAATGAAGTGACATGTACTAAAACGACGGAGAAAAGAATGTTTACCGGTACTGAAACTTTGAAAATGCTTTCCTTGGATTATGTGGTAAGTTTACACTGTTCATTTTCCACTACTTTTCATATATTTTCTGCGTTCGGCTTACGAAATTCGTAACCTAACATTAAACATTTTCGTGACAGGAATATGCATTTCACCTCATTCAATAGAAGAAATAAAACATGATGGACCCATAGGGTCAGAAATGCATCCTGTAGTTAATCAAACACGAAAAATTTGTGTCTGAAGGCGTTGTTTAATTCATACCTCCAATACATATTATAAACAACGCTTTGTCACTGAGTCATCGACACAGCATACCGATATATTCTATACTGCTACGTGAATCTCGAGTCACTGACAAATGAACTCTTGTAAAAGATCTTTTGGTGTGTAGCCTCCATTTTGTTTTATTTACAAGCATGTAAGTTCTGAGCCGGCCGCGGTGGCCATGCGGTTCTAGGCGCTTCAGTCCGGAACCGCGCGACTGCTACGGTCGCAGGTTCGAATCCTGCCTCGGGCATGGATATGTGTGATGTCCTTAGTTTAGTTAGGTTTAAGTAGTTCTAAGTTCTAGGGGACTGATGACCTCAGATGTTAAGTCCCATAGTGCTCAGAGCCATTTGAACCGTTTTTGAACCATGTAAGTTCTGAGGCTGACCAAAACTTCTTGTTATTACCTCCAAGGAGCTAGATGAGGGCCAATGGATGGAAATTAGCCAATTAGCTAACAATTTTTTTCAAATATACCACAAACGAAAGCAGAAAGCTGTCTTCTTTAGAGAAATTTGTCTCCTTATTCCTTGACGCTGCTCCTGGCTTCCAAACAAAATAATCGGATTTATAACTGATTTCACAGAAACAGTTTTCTCCCTCCATCGGTGTACTTTCGTAGAACAATATTTCTGAACAACAGATGGTGTTTCGACGAGTAAGAAATTCCAGTTACAGATACGATTGAGCAGTAATTATGGTGCCTGTAACTGGAGATATTCGTAAAAAGACGAGAATGCATCATACAGAACAATTTTTTAAAATGTGTGGCAGAAATTGAAATAACAGAATCCTCTTTCGTTCACGGCTGTAGCCAAAGCTGAAATGGAATTCACCAGCCATTTGTCGATACTGGCAGGTCTCTCGGTTTATATCACATGAAGCTGATGTCGATCATGTTCTTGAGAACGAGACACTGGCTAACTGAAATCGACACTACCAAGAGAAGAAGAGTACAGCAGATATTTAAATCTGCCTCATTATGTGCCGAATCCAGCTTGTCTAACGTGAAGACACGCACCTCACATCTGCAAATCACTGCTTGTCTAACGTGAAGACACGCACCTCACATCTGCAAATCACTGCAAAACAGGTGGCTGAGGCTAATTTTGAAGTACGTCGTACTTCACGATTTCCTCTCTTTGCATTCGCGAAATTTGTGTGAGAAGGCTTTTTTTTTCTTCGTGTTTATCAGTTCACATTTTTCAGCAAACATTTAGTTTCCTCCGAAACAATCGAACCGAGTATTTGTACATGACTGTCGCCATCTTTCAACATCAGTTATGTAGTCAAAGGTTGTTGCATTTGTGCTTTTATTATTATTGAATTTGGTCAACTATGGACTGCACATAACTTAAGACTGACGGTGTTACTTTTTCTTCCTTTCTTCCCAGTACTTCATTATCTCTCCAACCACTCGTCTCTAGTCATCTGTCCACACTCTCTTTAGTCGAGGTTTTGGGTTATCTTCTTCATAGATTGCGTTTTCTATCAGTAGCCTGAAGCAATTCCCGTCACGTATTATTTCTTCTGTAATAGTTGTTTTGATTGCATCTTTCTTCGATGCTTCTCTCCATCTAACGGTTTTCTTCTGTTTATTGACGTAATTAAATTTTCTTTGCAATCTGTGTTTCTTCCATTCATTTTAAATGTCCACGAAATTTTAGCCGTCTCTCCCTCATTGCCTCTATGATTTTTTTCAATGTTTTTATATAAATCTTCATTTCTGCTTGTAATTTATATATTTCCATTATTTTTCTCAGAAACTAGAATTTTTCTCAGTATTTTCCTCTCTTTTTTCTAGTTCTCTTAGCTCGCCTTTCTTATTCAATGTTAGGCACTCTGAACCATATGTCGCTTGTGTCCTAACAGCTGAATTAGATTGTCTAATTTTCACTTGGATGGATGTTGATTTCTTATTGTAGTAGCTTTGTGTTAATTTGTAATCAAATTCTTCTTTGTTCTTTGTTTGTTTGTTTATATAAATCTTCATTTCTCCTTTTAATTTATATATTTTCATCCATTTCGTTGGCTTGGATCCATTTCCCGAGGTATTTAAATTTATCAATTCATTTATTTTTTTCCATACATTGTTTTCATAATTTTCCTCTGCTGTGTTTATGTTCTATATACTCAGATTTTTTTCACAAGATATTTTTAGTGCAGTCTTTTCAGCAGCCTCGTGTATCAGATCGAGCACAACAGTTGCATCTGTTCGATTTTCAGTTATCAGTGCTATTATCACCCGCAAGGCTAAACATTTAACTGCCAATTTGTTCTTTCTTTAGTCCACGCTTATACCTTTTATGCCTCTGTTTTCTAATGTGTTTTCCCGTGTTTTTCCTATTTTACTAAAATCAGGTTAAACAGCACCTGGCACATTCCATCTCCGTGTTGAATTCCTGTTCTGATTTTGAATGGTTTAGATATTTCGGCTTGAAACTTGATCCTTGATGTTGTATCCGTGAACGTTTGTTCTACAAGTCTTCTCGTATTTCCATCGATCTCTGATTCGTAAAGTATTTGAAATACAGTTTGTCTGTAAATTGAGTCGTAAGCCTTCTTGTCGTCTACGAAAGGAAGTATCTTTTTTTATTTTGTGTGGCTCTCACTCTCAAAATGGTTTTTAAATTAAGAATCTGTTCCGCACGTCATCTACATTTCCTACATCGATCTTGGTACTCTACCGTATTAGATCCTACTTGTTCTTCTATTCTATTTACAAATGCTTTAGACAGTATTTCGTATGTTATTGGTAACAAGGAGATACCCCTGTAGTTGTTGGTTTCTGTTTTATACCTTTTTGTGGAGAGGGTGGATCAGTGTTTGTTTCCGGTCGCTGGGTATGACTCTTTTTTTTCTAAATATCTTTAATTACCATGCGGATAAGCCTCCTAGTTTCCATATTTCTGTTACTATCCCATCCTCTCCTGGTGCCACGTTATTCTTCAGCAACTTGATAATCTTTTATATTTCGTCTGCTGTACGACTTATAAACTGCATTTTTTGTTGCTGCTCATTTGAGTCAATTTCCAATTTATTCATCAGGTTCTTATTTTATTCCGATATGACTAGATACTGCTACAAGTTTTAATACCTCCACATACATAAACACGTCATTTTGTGAAAATTCTAAAATCTCAGCTAAAGTTATCCCAAAGATAATCGTCCTTACGTACTTCCGCGGGGTCCACTTACAGTTCCAACCTGGAGTAGTCTTTTGACCAATATTCTAAACAATAATTAAAGCTAGATGACTGGGCAGAAGAAAATAAAATGCAGGAGTAAATTACAAACCAACAACAGAAGCTACTTTGTTACCGAACATTGCAGCATTGCATTTGCTCCCATCTAACAAGCGTATTCACTTGCTAATCAGTTTAATTTACTGTGATGTAGTGAACAAGAAGATCCTTTTGCTGTACACGAACGATCGCATCTGACGTTCAGCCGTTATGAGCTAAAATTTCAGTTTCGTAACAGTGTCTCTGCTTGTATGAAGTTTAAGTGGATAATGTCTGAAACACATTTCCCACGATTCGTGCCATTCTTCGGCCCTAGCATTTCAGCGACAGGAAATTATGAGCAGCGTCCTCTATTGCCACGAAAGTATCAACTTAATGGGACGAATATACACGGCATTTAGGTCCAGTCAGCACTAGCAATCTAAGAGGCACCATTAGCATTTCATTTATAGCTAATTGTTCGCTTATTCCGAGAGCGCTCGTTGTGTTTTAATTGCCGTCATGGGAGAGCTTTCCCGTTTTATAGGTGACATAACGTTTTATACTCTGCCGTCGGGACTTTGCAGTGCTACCAGAATGGCAAGCGCCTCCTGAAGACGTAAACACACCGGATTCGGCGAAATCTGTCTGAACTTAACGCGCAAACACGAAGCAACAAGTCTTGTTTTTATGCCCCGTCCTCTTTTGAGTACTCTGTTAGCTTCTTTCCGTATTTTTGCTCGTTTCCATTTCACAAATTTAATTATCCTTCCAGTGTCTGAGAAAAGCTGGAATCTGCGACTGCTTCCAGAGAAAGGTGAAGTTGTAACTTACAAATTTCACACAGGAGCGTCATACTGAATCGATAGGCACAAAGAGCCACTCGAATGTGCAAAAGCAGTGATAATACACTCTCAATTAAGTGCATTCTTGTAGAAAACTTGTGTTTGAAACAATGTTTACCTGCCACTAAAGATAGATTGTTGCTGGTATTAAAATACTAGTCGCATCGGACCTTCATCTCGCCAACTTTTTGTCGAAATAATTACACCCAAGTCGCAGTATTTTTGAAACAAATCGTTCTTACTCTTTGAAATTCGTAAATCAGGACATTTTCAAATAAAACTAACGAAGTTGTTCAATGTAGAAATGTAGGTGATGTTTCAAAAATTAAACGAAACGGTGTCTTTTTGCTTATTTAATCTGTAGGTGGTGTTTCAAAAATTAAACGAAACGGTGTCTTTTTACTTATTTAAGTTTACATCTAGTGCTATCTATAACAATGCAGTTTCATTTGTCAGCAGTTTTCAGGCTTATTTTTTCCTCGAAAAGGATTATGGGAGCTTATACAAATTGGATAAAATAAAACGGACATGGAAAATATTTTATGCACCTTAAGATAGGCATCGCAATATACATCATCCACCCTTGGTACCGATAATATAAGTTGGCTTATTTATAGTAAGGGGTGTAAAATATTTAATGAGCCAGTTTTAGTTCGCCCACTTTATATTTTTTGACTAAGTCTGGTGGAATTTTGTAATACCTTTCCTGTCTGTAACTACCACCACAACATAAAAATTTACATACATCGAACGAACTGTCATTTTCAACCAATATCAGATTTCCAACGACGAAATATGCAGAAGACTGTCTGTTGATGACTAATGCCTGGCCTCCTAAACCACTAACAGGTCCATTTCCGTAGCGCAAATGCATTAAATAATTCTGTCGCGTAATTACTGTCTAAGTCCGCAGCTTGTAGTCTTGTGCTAGCGTCCTCACTTCCCACGCACGGGTTTCGGGTTCGATTCCCGGCGGGGTCAGGGATTTTTCCTGCCTCGAGATGACTGGGTGTAATTGTGTCGTCTTCATCAGCATCATTCACCCCCAGTACAGTCGGAGGATAGATAACATTCCATAAGAATTTCTAAAATCATTGGGGGAAGTGGCAACAAAACGACTATTCACGTTGGTGTGTAGAATATATGAGTCTGGCGATATACCATCTGACTTTCGGAAAAGCATCATCCACACAATTGCGAAGACGGCAAGAGCTGACAAGTGCGAGAATTATCGCACAATCAGCTTAACAGCTCATGCATCGAAGCTGCTTACAAGAATAATATACAGAAGAATGGAAAAGAAAATTGAGAATGCGCTAGGTGACGATCAGTTTGGCTTTAGGAAAAGTAAAGGGACGAGAGAGGCAATTCTGACGTTACGGCTAATAATGCAAGCAAGGCTAAAGAAAAATCAAGACACTTTCATAGGATTTGTCGACCTGGAAAAAGCGTTCGACAATATAAAATGGTGCAAGCTGTTCGAGATTCTGAAAAAAGTAGGGGTAAGCTATAGGGAGAGACGGGTCATATACAATATGTACAACAACCAAGAGGGAATAATAAAAGTGGACGATCAAGAACGATGTGCGCGTATTAAGAAGGGTGTAAGACAAGGCTGTAGCCTTTCGCCCCTACTCTTCAATTTGTACATCGAGGAAGCAATGATGGAAATAAAAGAAAGGTTCAGGAGTGGAATTAAAATACAAGGTGAAAGGATATCAATGATACGATTCGCTGATGACATTGCTATCATGAGTGAAAGTGAAGAAGAATTAAATGATCTGCTGAACGGAATGAACAGTCTAATGAGTACACAGTATGGTTTGAGAGTAAATCGGAGAAAGATGAAGGTAATGAGAAGTAGTAGAAATGAGAACAGCGAGAAACTTAACATCAAGATTGAAGTCACGAAGTCAATGAAGTTAAGGAATTCTGCTACCTAGGCAGTAAAATAACCAATGACGGAAGGAGCAAGGAGGACATCAAAAGCAGACTCGCTATGGCAAAAAAGGCATTTCTGGCCAAGAGAAGTCTACTAATATCAAATACCGGCCTTAATTTGAGGAAGAAATTTCTGAGGATGTACGTCTGGAGTACAGCATTGTATGGTAGTGAAACATGGACTGTGGTAAAATCGGAACAGAAGAGAATCGAAGCATTTGAGATGTGGTGTTACAGACGAATGTTGAAAATTAGTTGGACTGATAAGGTAAGGAATGAGGAGGTTCTACGCAGAATCGGAGAGGAAAGGAATATGTGGAAAACACTGATAAGGAGATGGAACAGGATGATAGGACATCTGCTAAGACATGAGGGAATGACTTCCATGGTACTAGAGGGAGCTGTAGAGGGCAAAAACTGTAGAGGAAGACAGAGATTGGAATACGTCAAGCAAATAATTGAGGACGTAGGTTGCAAGTGCTACTCTGAGATGAAGAGGTTAGAACAGGAAAGGAATGCGTGGCGGGCCGCATCAAATCAGTCAGTAGACTGATGACAAAAAAAAAAAAAAAAAAAAAAAAAAAAAAGAACAGTCGGAGGAAGGCAATAATGGCAAACCACGTCCACTAGGACCTTGCCCAGTACGGCGGTGCGGGTCCCCTACGATCCTCGGAGTATGGGACCTCATCATCATCAATTATTAAGTTCTGTAAGATATATTACATGAGTCTGGCGTTTGTTTCTCTATATACCTCAATTTCACATCGTTATGAAAACTACAGTGAGGCTATATGACACTGAGTAGGAATTTTTAACAAGAAATATTAAGATAGTGGACGTCAACAATTCTTTTCCGAAAAAAGAGACAACCTACACAAAAGATCGCGTACTTGAAAGGTGCAATGGTTTCAGTTTGACAGCCCTTCGTTGACGTGACTATTAGAGTAGTAGATATCTATTGGATTGGATAAGAATGGGGAAAGAATTCGGTCATAGTCATATTGCAAGAACCAATCTGATGATTACGTTAGTGTAACGGTGGAGAAGTGAAGTGACGATGGTTCAGTAGAGGAGATCTGTTTGAAATTAAAGAAGTTCTTATAGCTCGTAAGGTACGCACTTCAGAGTTCATATTTACTAGACTTCTTTTTCTTGTTTTGGTCCACACTACAACCTATCAAAATATGGAGAGGAAAGAGCTTGCAGTGGACGAGATTTGTTTCACAATATCGGAGATGTTCTCTTATCTCTTAATGCATGCATTCTAGAGCCCAGGTTTACCAGGAATTTTTGATCTTATCATATCCCTGAAAATTGTCACCCTTAGACTACATATTTGTGAATTACAATGCGTGACTACATCGAAATACGCAGATGGAAGAGCTCTTGGAACGAGAGGATGTTCGGTGAATGGACTGGCCAGCCAACTGCCCAGACATAAATCCCACCGAGCACGGGTGGGATGCATTAGGGAGACGTATTGTGGCACGACCACATGCACCACCGACCATACAAAAGTTGGCAGTCATGCTGCTGGACGAATTGAAAGCCCAGCCACAAAAACTTCTTACTGATCTTGTAGGCAGCATAGGAGCACACTCCAGACAGCGCACTACAATGTGAACCGATCACATACCCTGTCAAGAACCATTTTCCGGTTTTAATAGTGTCCTGGATATCATCATAAAAAGAGGTGACTTCCCTGTAATAATTGTCTTTGAATGAAGCTATCATTTCTGTTCGTCTCATTGTTTCTTTTAGTTACCTTTTGTACTGTAGCAGTTCTTTTTATGTATTGCCCAAGTTCCATTGAGCTACGTTACTTGGCAGGAACATGTCTTGGGAAAGCTATTTTCGTCTTCAGAATTTTGGTCACCAGTGTATTATCATGTTTACACAGTTATGTCACTTTCGTGAAACGTGTAAACAATGATTTGAAGCTACGACATTGTGAATCAAAATTAAGACTGTGCTAAAGTTTTAAAACAGAGACCTTGCCAAGACAACAGTATGGAATTCAGTGTAACTGCAAAGAGGCATGCATAACATAAGACACATTGATTGGTCTAAGTGATGGAACCAGTAGCATTTACTGGAGATGTCCGGCCGGAAAGCCTTAATATTTGCACACACGACCATAGAAGAAGCAACAGTCTTAGTATCCAAAACCATGACAGTCCTGCTGTTAATTGGAAACCACCTTAACAGTTGTACACATGCAGCAGCTAACGCAGTCACAGACACTTTGTTCAAGAGACAAAATAGCAGTGGTTTACTTGAAAGGTCGCTTTAGAATCGCCGGAAACGAAGAGGTAGATGTCTGTGATTCTTAAATACAAAAAAATTCTAGTAATGATACGAGTAATCACAAAACAGATGATGGCGAATCGATAAGATGAATGATCAGGAATATACTAAATCAAAGGTAGCTGTCATGCGATACTGCATCCAGAAATTCGAGAAAAACTGTGATCTGACAAAACAAAAACATCAAGACGTTTTACAACATCTTTTGCAAGACTGAAATTTACTCATTCACTTTCAATAAAAGGTACCATTGTAACAACCAAGTGCACAACCATGAGTATCTATGGTGAAGAAGATGACCGAAATCATATTTTTTTTTCTTTTTTTCCCCAGAACATCAATAATACAGAGCACGTTAATACTTTCAAAGTAATCCGAAAGCCTAAAATCACACAATATGAAATATTAATTTTCAGTCGGTCTCGAAACCTAGTGTAGTTAATTACTAGAACGGTATAGCAACGTATTACTGCACATGTCTACGGGTAGTGAAAGCACCTCGCAGTAGAAAACAAAGCATTTAAACCAGTAATACTAGTACCGTGCCGTAACATACTTAGAATGAAATCAAAAAATTCTACAGTCAATTAGGTGTAAAAATACTACAGTCGAGTCGGTATAAAAAGTACCATGACAGCTAGTAGTGCTGTTGCCAGCTATCAACCGTGAAGCGCTAACAGCTGCAGTCAAAAAATTAGCAGTCTCTAGAGCTGAGGCGCCGCCATAAAGATATTTACAAAATCGGCTCGCGGAGTGGCCACGCGGTTTGAGACGCCATGTCAGGGATTGCGCGGCCCCTCCCACCGCGAGGTTCGAGTCCTCCCTCGGGCAAGGATGTGTGCGTTGTTCTTAGCATTAGTTATGTTAAGTTAGTTTAAGCAGCGTGTAAGTCTAGGGACCGATGACCTCAGCAGTTTGGTCCCTTGGGAATTCACACACATTTTGAACAAAATTGCGCTACGTGATTGGTTGAGGTAGGCACGAGAAGCTGCCACGGCCTACCCACTGCAACTGTCGGGGACTTCTTACACCATCTCCACTTCAGTTCCCTTAGCAATTTTAGGTATGTTATACTTATTTTCCTACGTAGACTGAGAGGGAAAGAATCTAGGTGCATACAGGATGTCCCAGGACGAATGTCAGTGTTCATGTTACGACAGTAACGCTCATTTGAAGTAAAAGGCTTAATATGCAGATCTGTCACCTTTCGAATTGTTTCCGAAGCACAACACACTTAATGTACATTTGTTTTTGGGTTATTGGTGTGCACCTGTTTCTTACCCAGCCAGTCCCTTTCACGTGTATCATACAGAAGCATTGGCTAACTGTGCTTGCACATGCACTGGCTAAATTGCTACACATCTACACTAATGAAGAATATGCAGACGTGGAGTATGTTTGCGGCTTCTGAGATGGTAGTAGTCCTGTTGCTGTCAAAGGATACCGTCAGCGCTTTCCGACACGACGACTTCTTAATCGTAAGAGTGTTTACCAGACGTCTCAGCACATATAGAGTCAAATAGGAATTTCCTTAACTTTCCATTTCCTTCTGAGCGTGAAGTACAACAACCTGTTTAGGAACAGCAACGCATTGTTAAAATGGTGCAGCATTGTGCTACTCCCTGCAGACAACGACGTATCAGTGTCCCATAAACACGTGTATCCCGGAACACTACACGCGGAAAAATTATAGCCACTTCACATACAGCGCCTCCACAATCTTCACATTGGAGAAAATACCACACGACTTCAACTTTGCCATTGGTTAAATGACGGACGTTTGCTTTCACTAATACTAAGAATAATACTAGTCATTTTCATTGATAAAGCTACGCTTGCACGAAACTGCACGATCATCGATGATCCCAGGACAATGCACACGCTACAGCGGAAACCGATTTCCAATCGTTTTTCGATCAGTATTTGGGGCTATCGGTAAGATTTTATTTATTTATTTATGTATTTATTTATTTATTTATTTTTGGTAAATTCATTTGTTGAATACTTTGAGGACGTTTCTCTGGCCACGCGGACTGCAGTGTACTTCCAGCATGACGGAATCCTCCACATTTTACCATACGGCTTACCCTCATTGCTAGTATGGTCATGGTAGTACGATTAATTAGCCGTCAAGACTGATCAGATTTGTTTTTATAGATCTGAATGAAGACTGAGTTCTACAAAGAAAAGGTGAATACGTGAGATGAGTTGCTTGGTCGCAACATGGACTCTGCTGCCCTCTTTCGCGGACGCGCAGAGGCGTTCAGACAAGCAACACAACATGTTCTCACAGGAGCGCACAAATGCATTGCAGTTTATGGTGAGATTTTGGAACAGTTACTGTGATCTGTACAAAAGCTGTAATGTGACGTGTTCGATAATTCTTTGAGATGAAAGTGTTAAGAAAAAGTATTTTTCAATTGACACTTCGTAAAAATCATGTTGTAACGTTTACTCACTTCTGCACATGTGTATATGTGTAAACCTGAGAACGTATTGAATAAGTACAGTAAATAACAACGTACATGAAATATGTTCTGTCTAAGAAACCATTAGAATGCGGTAAATGAGCATATGATGTTTTCTTTTCTTTTTCCTTCAAATGAACGTTCTTGGGCTAAAGTCTAGACCAGGGCCAGCGGTATCCTCGGCGGGGTTTCTACACTCCTGGAAATGGAAAAAAAACACATTGACACCGGTGTGTCAGACCCACCATACTTGCTCCGGACACTGCGAGAGGGCTGTACAAGCAATGATCACACGCACGGCACAGCGGACACACCAGGAACCGCGGTGCTGGCCGTCGAATGGCGCTAGCTGCGCAGCATTTGTGCACCGCCGCCGTCAGTGTCAGCCAGTTTGCCGTGGCATACGGAGCTCCATCGCAGTCTTTAACACTGGTAGCATGCCGCGACAGCGTGGACGTGAACCGTATGTGCAGTTGACGGACTTTGAGCGAGGGCGTATAGTGGGTATGCGGGAGGCCGGGTGGACATACCGCCGAATTGCTCAACACGTGGGGCGTGAGGTCTCCACAGTACATCGATGTCGTCGCCAGTGGTCGGCGGAAGGTGCACGTGCCCGTCTGCCTGGGACCGGACCGCAGCGACGCACGGATGCACGCCAAGACCGCAGTGCCGCAGTGCCGTAGGGGACCGCACCGCCACTTCCCAGCAAATTAGGGACACTGTTGCTCCTGGGGTATCGGCGAGAACCATTCGCAACCGTCTCCATGAAGCTGGGCTACGGTCCCGCACACCGTTAGGCCGTCTTCCGCTCACGCCCCAACATCGTGCAGCCCGCCTCCAGTGGTGTCGCGACAGGCGTGAATGGAGGGACGAATGGAGACGTGTCGTCTTCAGCGATGAGAGTCGCTTCTGCCTTGGTGCCAATGATGGTCGTATGCGTGTTTGGCGCCGTGCAGGTGAGCGCCACAATCAGGACTGCATACGACCGAGGCACACAGGGCCAACACCCGGCATCATGGTGTGGGGAGCGATCTCCTACACTGGCCGTACACCACTGGTGATCGTCGAGGGGACACTGAATAGTGCACGGTACATCCAAACCGTCGTCGAACCCATCGTTCTACCATTCCTAGACCGGCAAGGGAACTTGCTGTTCCAACAGGACAATGCACGTCCGCATGTATCCCGTGCCACCCAACGTGCTCTAGAAGGTGTAAGTCAACTACCCTGGCCAGCAAGATCTCCGGATCTGTCCCCCATTGAGCATGTTTGGGACTGGATGAAGCGTCGTCTCGTGCGGTCTGCACGTCCAGCACGAACGCTGGTCCAACTGAGGCGCCAGGTGGAAATGGCATGGCAAGCCGTTCCACAGGACTACATCCAGCATCTCTACGATCGTCTCCATGGGAGAATAGCAGCCTGCATTGCTGCGAAAGGTGGATATACACTGTACTAGTGCCGACATTGTGCATGCTCTGTTGCCTGTGTCTATGTGCCTGTGGTTCTGTCAGTGTGATCATGTGATGTATCTGACCCCAGGAATGTGTCAATAAAGTTTCCCCTTCCTGGGACAATGAATTCACGGTGTTCTTATTTCAATTTCCAGGAGTGTATATTGTTCATAGGTCGCAGCGTGTCGAATTTTGTGTAGCCAGTGGTGTCTCATTCGCGTAACTCATAACGGACAAGAAAACAAGCAATGAGTCGATGGTGTAGTTTGATATTTTCGCGGGTGAGTGTTTTCGATTTTCGTTTCGTGATTTTGTGTGATTATGGTGGGCAATTCTATGAAATGGACTTAATTAACATAAATGGTTTTGCATGTTGGCATCATGCACTGGTGTATGTGTCTCGATTTAATAGCGCGCACAAAGAAATTTGTAAAATGCGGAGCAGAAATTGTCTTAAAGGGTCGGAACTTTCCAGGATTAAAAAGAAAACGTCTACGGTGCTGCACTTTACTTACTGACGGATGAATGAATGTAAGTCTAAATTTATTACTCAAGAACCTGACTTGGCAAAACAAATTGGCGAAAATTTTGTCGTGAAATTTGCTTGAAAATGTGTCTCCGATGGAACGACAAACTTGACGGCGAACGGGAGAAGGTCGAGACAGACGAATCCCAGTTTGGGAAGTGGCGGTTCGGCAGAGGTGACAATAAATCGGGAAAATGGTTGTTAGGTGCCATCCTAAGGGACACTTACAATTTTTTTCTGTATGGTGTCTAGCCGTTCTAAACTTGTTTTATAAAGGTCATAAAGGACAATATTTTACCAAGAACCACTATAATTTCAGACTGTTTCTCCTTATACAAATATCTACAGCACGTAAAGCATGAAGTGACTTTTGGGCTGTCGGACACAACTGCCCATACAAATACCATAGAGGGCATATGGGCCGCTATTAAACCTTTTCTGGTCATTATCTCTTTGACTATGTCTGGAGGAAGCAGCACCGACGTGAGTCAGATTTATTTTTACGTTTCTTGCAGGTTGCAGCGATGGTGTTCAACCCGAATCAGTAAAATGTGTTCCTGTTTACTTTTTAGGTTTTTTTTCCTTGGTAAGTGTTGTTCCTAACACCAGCAGTACTTTTACTGATTTTTCTTGTTGTTGCAAATATCGTCCGCAGCTCGTGGTCGCGCGGTAGCCTTCTCGCTTCCCGCGCCTGGGTTCCCGGGTTTGATTCCCGGCGGGGTCAGGGATTTTCTCTGCTTCGTGATGACTGGGTGTTGTGTGATGTCGTTAGGTTTAAGTAGTTCTAAGTTCTAGGGGACTGATGACCATAGATGTTAAGTCCCATAATGCTCAGAGCCATTTTTGTTGCAAATATCTGAGGATTTATCTTCAGCATTCTATTCTGTTTTCTTTCGAATATGTCATCGTTCCCAGGCCGTGGCTAGGCAGGTTTCTAATAGCATAGCGTTAACTGCTGCGAAGCAAAAGAGCACCATTCGCATTTATAATACAGTTTGTCAGGTTTTTTTTAACTAAAACGTCACGATTTTTGAGGATATGATTAGGTAGGTACCCAATAGCACAGCTTTCATTGCTGCGAATGAAAAGAGCATCAATCGTATCTAAATTATTGCTTGTCAAAAATATTTTTCTGCTTTCTACGAATATGTCACGATTTTCGAGTACGTTGTGATGCTGGAACGTAAGAGTACAGTGTAAAATGTCAAAATCTCATATACCTTCCCGTATGCCAGTTGCTCCCTCAATGGTTGTGTCGAACGAGCAGCTGACATATGTTTTTACTTCCCATCGCACCTTATGGCAAGCGCTGACAACATTTCTGCAACAAGCATGAAGCTTTTTGCTTCAAATAATCGTTCCTGTCATATTCCTCTATACATCATTACTCCTGGGACACCCTATTTATAAAGATGATTTCATCAATCAACGCTGCATTACCAATCAAAAAACTCTTTTCATATTGTCGTACCCTTTGACTATTCAGCGCTCACGTGAAACACTGTACGTGATAATTTTATGTAACTTTGTCCTGAATGTCCTCGAAATACTGCGTAATGTTCATAATTATTTTTTTTAACAAAAAAAGGAGGAGGAGAACAAAACCGACAGTGAGACGACAGAATAGGCATATTCCGGTAATTAATTAAAGAAAATTGTTTGAAGATGTCTTTTTGAAGGAAGGGATGTAGAGTTCGTCGATGTTATTGTTCTGCGCGTAATGGTGAGACCATCCGCCGCCGCGCCACATAAAGAGGAAAGAGCTCGACCTGGCAATCCCCACGGCTCCGTGCCTATTGAGGCAGAACGCTGCGGGATCGCACCGCTAGTAGCTTGTCTCTGGCGTCTTCCTTTCTTTCCGCCCGTGTTTTGTTTTGTTTCGTTTTCTATAGTAAAAAGCCACGGCACAAACCCCGGCTGCTGACTTGCTGGAGCGCCGGAAATTGTTCCACGGCTTGCAGCGGCTCGTTGTGACAGAAGCTCGGAGTTTTTCCTGTGTGTGTGAGGGGGGGGGGGGGGGGGGCAGGGGCCCCCCTACTCCCTCTCGTGGCTCCGTATCGCCACCTTCCGGCGCGCTCCCAGCTGTCTGCGGGCCGCACGTTCCCGACCAATCAGCCGCATTCCCACGTGGTCCGTCTGTGTCTTCCGAGCCGCAGCTGGATATGCGACGTACACTCCCTGCAGCTGGCAACAGAACCTCAGCGAGCTTTCGCGTAAAGGGCCCCTCACGCTAAATAATTATTACACAGTTACGAAATGAGTATTGTGCCATAATATTGTTCAACTGATATCGGTACTGACGGATTGCGCAACATATCGATGTGGACTGCCGATGTTTAAAAGTACCAACGCTCGTCCAACATAATGTGCAACAGACTCTAAGACAAAACAAAATAAGCAGCACGAAAGAATTGTGCAAATTAGTCACAAATTGAGGTTCAAACAGATATTGATGGAAAATGCAAAACAATGGCGCCATATAGACGCACGTGTGACGCAGCAGCTCGATTTAAGCGATAATAAACAGGGAACATGCCACTATCAGGCATAAAGTCTCTGCGAATTTCAGTGCCTCACAGACAGGCGCGTGAGCAAGATGCTGGAATGACAGCATCTGAGAGGACTTGCAGTTAAGTTCAAACAAGTCGGTTGGAGTAATCGGGGAGTCGCTTGACATTTGAACAGGAGCGATTACCCCTATTCGACGCTGTTGGCAGGAATGGGTGAACCATGGCCAAACACAACTTTAAGAAGGAAGATGTTGACCTAGAGAAATGACGGAAAGAGAGAACCGAGCAGTTGATCCGAGTGCAGCTAATGCTTTAGTGACCGCGAGGACCATCAACACGTGGCCCACAGAAGGGGCTGAGCTCACTGCACCTCATGCGCCGACCACCACTGACCTCTATACTCCATCAAACCTGTCTGCATTGGTGTCCCACACATTCGGCCTGGAATGTCATTGACTGGAGTATAAACTGTCTTCACTGATGAGACCCGCTTCGAACTGAACCCTGACGTTGTGCAGAGACACACCGGACAGCAGTGGAATACCAAGCTGACTGCCGCCGGCCATACGGGTCGACTAACAAGAGTGATGGTGTGGAGTACCATTTCATTCCATTGCAGGATCCCTTTGGTTGTCAACCGTAGCAACCTTACAGCACAGCGGTACGTCAAAAATATTCTACGCCCTGTTTTGTTGCCCTTCAAGATTTCAGGTAGATGATGGCCGCCCGCACCCGGCGGCAGTTTCTACTGCTTGTCTTCCTGCTTACCAGACCTTACCTTGGCCAGAAAGGTCGCCAGAAGTGTCCCCATTTGAGAACGTTTGGGGCTTTATGGGTGGTGCCCTCCAACCATCTCAGGATTTTGACGATCTAACGCGCCATAAGATATTCCTCAGGAAGACTATCATACGCAATGCCAAGCCGAATAACCGCCTGCGTAAAGGAACAGAGGTGGACCAACGCTCACGAACGAGGAGGCGCAGTAGTTAGCGCACTGGACTCGCATTCGGGAGGACGACAGTTAAAACCCGTGTCTAACCATCCACATTTACGTTTTCCGTAATTTCCCTAAATCGCTCCAGGCTAATGCCAGGATGGTTCCTTCGAATTGACACGGCCGATTTCTTTCCCCATCCGTGACACAATTCGAGCTTGTGCTCCGTCTCTAATGACCTCGATGTCGACGGAACGTTAAACCCAATCTTCCTTCCTGGACCAACGCGTCTTCGATTTGCTCAATTTGTGAAGCTCTTTCTCTCAAATAAATAATGCATTTTTTCTGAAATTGTAGTTATTTGTGCCTGGACATGTATATTACATCTACCGATTTCCGTCCCATTAACGTAATTCCTTCGTAGTGCATCTTTTTTTAATTAGAGCATATTGTCCAGTACCTCACTGTTACAGTATGCAAAGCGATGAGTCCGGCACTGAATGAATTCCGTGACAATTTCACAGTCATATTGCCAGTTATAAGAACTGTAAAGGTCAACTGAAATTCTGAGACATACGAGTATGTATTCTTTTAAATGGCATTTTAGGTAAAAGATAAGTTGTTTAACATACACTGCACAAAGTGAACCTCAGTTTTTATATTGTATCGGGTTAGAGTGGTCATGCGTATTGTACCACCGTCTACAGTGGTCGTACGTACGGAATATATTCTCAGTTGTTCGACTATATTTGTAATTTCCTCTGTGAAACAGCACAGTTCGTAGTAACTGACGGGAATGCATCGAATGAAACTGAAGTTGTGTCAGGAGTCTCCCAGTTCAATTTGTCATCTACACAAACGATGCGTCTAGGGAATAAGGTGGTCGACGCGGAACGATGGCCTGCGGCATTTACTGATCATCTGGCTTACATTTGTACCATATCACTCCCTAGGCAAAGTGTGGAGAAGCCGCGGGACATGGAAGCTCAATTCGTCACTTTTGGCGGACCCCGAACGTCGTCAGAGAGTCGAGGAGGTATGGGTCACATGTCAACGCCGTCTACCAACATATACCTCCGTGCTTCAATGGTGGCTCGAGTGTACTAAGCCGGCAATAAGAAGAGCTCTCATACAGTATGGTCGGGATAAGACGAGATGGCAACGAGACACTCTTGATTATTATTACACCATGCTTCGTGAGCTGTCCTTCCAGGTGCCGTCTGCAGAACATCATGCGGAAATTCATCGTGTCAAGGCACAAATCCTATCGATCACGCGGGACATGGAAGCTCAATTCGTCACTTTTGGCGGACCCCGAACTGGGTGGCATCCCAATACGGGCAAGATGTCTCGACACCATCACTGGGGAACGTACCTCGATGCACCATGTGTCGCGGGAACATAAACGTTACCGCCGGGCATTGGTAACAGTGCTCCACGGTTTAGATGGCCGTCAACTGACAACACAACAGGACATTGCAAACGAATTTTTAGAGCATTTCCGCCACCTCTATGCCGGTACACCGACGGACCGTCTGGTGGGGGAAGAGATACTGCAACATCTGCAAACGACACTGACAGAGACGGATAAGGCAGCGCTTACGGAGCCACTCACAGTAGACGATATAAAGGTGGCACTCACAAAAGGAGCGGCCCATAAATCACCAGGACCAGATGGGATTACGCTAGAGTTTTATCGAGAATTCGTGGACATGATGATGCCACAGTTGGTGTCGATGTACAATGAGGCGATGCGTCCGGACATGCGCCTACCGTCGGATTTTGTGACGGGCTTTCTTCTTCCCATCCCGAAGATGGCGGGGAGTCGTAGTGTTAATCAATATCGGCCTCTCACTATACTAAACACCGACTATAAAATCTTTGCACGACTACTAGCGTCTCGTCTCAAGCTGGCGATTTCCAGGACAATATCCCCTGATCAGGCTTGCCTAGGGGTGCGAAGCAACATCTCCTCGGCGTTAAGTGAATACCGTGACGTTATCGCCCTTGCGGAAACGTGTAAAATGCGAGCAGCGATGATATCTGTGGACTTCGATCGTGCGTTCGACAGAATAAACCATGACTTCTTGGTGTCAGTCATGAGCCGAATGGCGATTCCTCCGGTTTTCATCTCCATCGTTATGAGGCTAATACGAGGGGCTACATCGAAGGTGATTGTAAACGGTCGGGAAGCGGGCTCGATTCCTATTAACAGCTCAGTCCGACAAGGGTGCCCACTCTCCATGATGCTGTTTGCGATAGCGCTTGAGCCGCTGATGTGTGTTATGAGGCGCTCACTTACTGGGATAGCGCTTAATGAGAACTCTTTCATTTGTCGCGCATATGCGGACGACCTGATCCTTCTTGTCAGATCAGAACATGAAGTTCGTCAGGCTGTTGAACATCTAGACTCTTACGGGACGGCGGCAGGCAGTGTCGTTAACATGACGAAATCCAAAATCATGCACATTGGACGGGGTCTGGTAGACGTACCGGGACCGTTCCAGACGGTGGAATCGCTGAGATGTCAGGGGATTACATTTACCCGTTCACTACGGCGGTCAGCGGCGGCGAGTTCTCGGCGGCTTCTGCAGAATGTTCGTCTGACGATACGCAACAACTCACTGAGAGCCTTTGACATGATCCAACGTGTGGCATACACCAACGTTCACATAGCGTCACGACTGCCCCATTTAGCGCAGATCCTACCAATACCGAAGGGTATCGCCGACCGCCTCATGGCTGCCTTTCGTTACTAAGTACTGGGATGTTATTTAAGATCAAATATGATACGTTAACGCTACAGTTCCGGAACGGTGGCCTCAACCTCACAAACGTGCGAAACAAAGCTCTGGCGCTTTACATGCGAGCGATGATACGAACTTGGCAACAAAGAAAGCATACCATAACGTCAGCTCTGATAGAAGCACTTGTTCCGCCTTCGTACGAACCCCCTATTGCGGTGGGCAATATTTCGCCTTCTCTTGCACACATTGCCTCATTTCTTGTTGATTACAGTTATGTTCGTCTGAAAGTACCTTCGACGAGAATACCCACGACTCGGGAGATCTATAGATGCTTGATGGATCACCGTGGCCGCAACATAATGGAATTCAAATACCCGTCGAGAACGTGGAACCACATTTGGTGTGCAGTGCATACTCCATTACTGTCAACAGCAGCGAGATCGATGTGGTATATTCTTATAAACCGTAAACTTGTGACCAGGAGTCGATTACATACAATTCATATGGTCGATTCTCCTCTTTGCACCAACTGTGGACTGTTAGCCACGGAAGAACATGGTTTAGTGTGTGGCGCAGCGAGGGACGTCTGGATGCTGACGCGTCGAATATTGGCCTTCCTTCGGCGCACTAACTACACAGAAATCATATCGGATGTACTTTTTGTACCGGACAAGACCTTTTTTCCGAAACAAAAGACGTATGCGGTCAATTGGATCGCTGGACATGCGACGAAATATTTGTATTCGTACGATATTAAGTCCGTGATGGATTATTGGATGTATTTACAAGAACAACACGAGCTCATACGGAGTCATACGAAATACAGGACTTACTTTTCCAATTTTTTAGGAAGTGTTTTTCACAATCCGCCCGATAGCTGGGGTGTCCCAGAACTGGGAAGACTCCTGCAGCAGAACGACTAGAGACAGTACTGCGCGGTTCGATTATATTGGCCTATAGCACACTAAGAAGAAAACTGGCCCCAACCTGTTAGCGCCAGTTATGACTGCATTATGTTAACGTGGAAAAAAAAAAGCACCACCCACACACACAACGATGGTAAACACCGAAACCGCCTCAGATAATGGTGCTTCGAATGGTCGACGCAGGAGAAATAAATACCGCCCACACTTGCAGAAATGATCAAGATTATATGGCTTTCTGCCAGGTTTATGATGCGACACCGCGTGCTGCAGGGATTGTGATGCAGATGATAACTTCATTTTCACTCCCGCCCGTGACTAGGATTGTCATTTACTTTATTCCTGTTACAAAAACAAAAAAAAGAAAAAAAGAGGGCGGCCTTTGCGTTGATTTTATGGTTTCCAAATTGTTTTTGCTGTCTCGATACTTTTCTTATCCCTAGGACAGCACAATTGTAGGAATAAAGATTGTTTGTTTCCCCTGCCTTCCTGTACCCCCCCCCCCCCCGCCCAAAAAAAAAAAAGTGGTCTCGTTGTTGGACCATAAAGCGGAGGAACCGCGTTTTTATTTTTATTTTCTTTTATCAACAAAAAAAAAAAAGTCTGCCCTCGACTGGAAATTTTAATTTTTTATTTTCGCAAAGTTATGATCTGTCCATTCGTTCATTGACGTCTCTGTTCACTGTAAGAAGTTTAGTATCTGTGTTTTGCGACCGCCCCGCAAAACCGTGCGATTAGTAGACGAATGGACGTGCCTCTCCAATGGGAACCGAAAACATTTGATCGCAAGGTCATAGGTCAACCGATTCCTCCACAGAAAAACACGTCTGATATATTCTATACGACACTGGTGACGGCATGTGCGCCACATGACAGGAATATGTTGTCGACCCACCTAACTGGTACACTTCGCGAATGGGTAAAAAGATTCTGCTACCTTGCCCGATTTAGGTTTTCTTGTGGATGTGATAATCACTCTCAAAAAAGTGATGAAAATAAGAGTTTGTCACATAAACTGCAACAAATGAATGCAACAGTTTCACAGTCGCACAGTTTTCCCTGTGCTCTGTCAAAACATGTTTTTAACGTTTTCAAATTTTTCCGTTTAGGTGTATCGTACCGATACTACGGCGCAGTTACCTCGCACCGGACGGACGGACGGACAGATAATAATTGTCTGAAAATAAAAAGATTAACTTTCCACTCGAGGGAAAACTTGAACAAAGGACCTCTCGTTCCGCAGCTGCTCACGCTAACCACGAGACCACGGCGCTCATGGGCTTAGGCTATCCTTGGTGTTTCGTATCTTGGGCATGGTCTACTCAGTTTGTATAATTTGCTTATTTTTTCATAGTTCCACATAATTTAAAAAAAAAAAAAAAAGGAGGGTAGCGTCTTTGATTCATAATCAAAACGTCTTCGCTCCCGGGTTCGATCCCCACCACTGCCTAAATTTTGATAAATAATCAGCATTGGCGGCCGAAGACTTCTGGCATAAGAAGTCAGCCTTATTCTGCCAACGGCCTCGTCAAAGAGGGCGGAGGAGCGGATAGAGGTTCAGGGCACTCTTTTGTCCCAGGGGTGGGAAATTGTCCCTAAAGGCGGAAGAATCAGCAATGATCAATGACATGAGGATGCAGAAGGCAATGGAAACCACTGCATTAAAGACACGTAAGTGTATCCACAGGACATGTGGCCTGTAATTGAAGAAGTGTCCTGATGATCTCTCCATTGGCAAAAGATTCCGGAATAGTCCCCCATTCGGATCTCCGGGAGGGGACTGTCAAGGGGGAGGTTACCATGAGAAAAAGATTGAATAATCAACGAAAGGATAACGTTCTACGATTCGGGGCGTGGAATGTCAGAAGCTTGAACGTGGTAGGAAAACTAGAAAATCTGAAAACGGAAATGCAAAGGCTCAATCTAGATATAGTAGGGGTCAGTGAAGTGAAGTGGAAGGAAGACAAGGATTTCTGGTCAGATGAGTATCGGGTAATATCAACAGCAGCAGAAAATGGTATAACAGGTGTAGGATTCGTTATGAATAGGAAGGTAGGGCAGAGGGTGTGTTACTGTGAACAGTTCAGTGATCAGGTTGTTCTAATCAGAATCGACAGCAGACCAACACCGACAACGATAGTTCAGGTATACATGCCGACGTCGCAAGCTGAAGATGAACAGATAGAGAAAGTGTATGAGGATATTGAAAGGGTAATGCAGTGTGTAAAGGGGGACGAAAATCTAATAGTCATGGGCGACTGGAATGCAGTTGTAGGGGAAGGAGTAGAAGAAAAGGTTACAGGAGAATACAGGCTTGGGACAAGGAATGAAAGAGGAGAAAGACTAATTGAGTTCTGTAACAAGTTTCAGCTAGTAATAGCGAATACCCTGTTCAAGAATCACAAGAGGAGGAGGTATACTTGGAAAAGGGCGGGAGATACGGGAAGATTTCAATTAGATTACATCATGGTCAGACAGAGATTCCGAAATCAGATACTGGATTGTAAGGCGTACCCAGGAGCAGATATAGACTCACATCACAATATAGTAGTGATGAAGAGTAGGCTGAAGTTCAAGACATTAGTCAGGAAGAATCAATACACAGAGAAGTGGGATACGGAAGTACTAAGGAATGACGAGATACGTTTGAAGTTCTCTAACGCTATAGATACAGCAATAAGGAATAGCGCAGTAGGCAGTACAGTTGAAGAAGAATGGACATCTCTAAAAAGGGCCATCACAGAAGTTGGAAAGGAAAACATGGGTACAAAGAAGGTAGCTGCGAAGAAACCATGGGTAACAGAAGAAATACTACAGTTGATTGATGAAAGGAGGAAGTACAAACACGTTCCAGGAAAATCAAGAATACAGAAATACAAGTCGCTGAGGAATGAAATAAATAGGAAGTGCAGGGAAGCTAAGACGGAATGGCTGCAGGAAAAATGTGAAGACATCGAAAAAGATATGATTGTTGGAAGGACAGACTCAGCACACGGGAAAGTCAAAACAACCTTTGGTGACATTAAAAGCAACGGCGGTAACATTAAGAGTGCAACGGGAATTCCACTGTTAAATGCAGAGGAGAGAGCAGATAGGTGGAAAGAATACAATGAAAGCCTCTATACGGGTGAAGATTTGTCTGATGTGATAGAAGAAGAAACAGGAGACGATTTAGAAGAGATAGGGGATCCAGTATTAGAATCGGAATTTAAAAGAGCTTTGAAGTACGTACGGTCAAATAAGGCAGAAGGGATAGATAACATTCCACCAGAATTTCTAAAATCATTGGGGGAAGTGGCAACAAAACGACTATTCACGTTGCTGTGTAGAATATATGAGTCTGGCGATATACCATCTGACTTTCGGAAAAGCATCATCCACACAATTCCGAAGACGGCAAGAGCTGACAAGTGCGAGAATTATCGAACAGTCAGCTTAACAGCTCATGCATCGAAGCTGCTTACAAGAATAATATACAGAAGAATGAAAAAGAAAATTGAGAATGCGCTAGGTGACGATCAGTTTGGCTTTAGGAAAAGTAAAGGGACGAGAGAGGCAATTCTGACGTTACGGCTAATAATGGAAGCAAGGCTAAAGAAAAATCAAGACACGTTCATAGGATTTGTCGACCTAGAAAAAGCGTTCGACAATATAAAATGGTGCAAGCTGTTCGAGATTCTGAAAAAAGTAGGGGTAAGCTATAGGGAGAGACGGGTCATATACAATATGTACAACAACCAAGAGGGAATAATAAGAGTGGACGATCAAGAACGATGTGCGCGTATTAAGAAGGGTGTAAGACTCTTCAATTTGTACATCGAGGAAGCAATGATGGAAATAAAAGAAAGGTTCAGAGTGGAATTAAAATACAAGGTGAAAGGATATCAATGACACGATTCGCTGATGACATTGCTATCATGAGTGAAAGTGAAGATGAATTAAATGATCTGCTGAACGGAATGAACAGTCTAATGAGTACACAGTATGGTTTGAGAGTAAATCGGAGAAAGACGAAGGTAATGAGAAGTAGTAGAAATGAGAACAGCGATAAACTTAACATCGGGATTGATGTCACGAAGTCAATGAAGTTAAGGAATTCTGCTACCTAGGCAGTAAAATAACCAATGACGGACGGAGCAAGGAGGACATCAAAAGCAGACTCGCTATGGCAAAAAAGGCATTTCTGGCCAAGAGAAGTCTACTAATATCAAATACCGGCCTCAATTTGAGGAAGAAATTTCTGAGGATGTGCGTCTGGAGTACAGCATTGTATGGTAGTGAAACATGGACTGTGGGAAAATCGGAACAGAAGAGAATCGAAGCATTTGAGATGTGGTGCTATAGACGAATGTTGAAAATTAGGTGGACTGCTAAGGTAAGGATTATGTGGAATCGGAGTGGAAAGGAATATGTGGAAAACACTGATAATGAGCAGGGACAGGATGATAGGACATGTGCTAAGACATGAGGGAATGACTTCCATGGTACTGGAGAGAGCTGTAGAGGGCAAAAACTGTAGAGGAAGACAGAGATTGGAATACGTCAAGCAAATAATTGAGGACGTAGGTTTGCAAGTGCTACTCTGAGATGAAGAGGTTAGCACAGGAAAGGAATTCGTGGCGGGCCTCATCAAACCAGTCGGTAGACTGATGACAAAAAAAAAAAAAAAAAAAAAAAAAAAAAAAAAAAAAAAAAAAGCTATGCGGGAGACATTGTGAGCAGTCTTATTTTTCACATGACACTGTCGTTCACGGTCTACTAAAGGTATCACATTAGTACGAATTACAAAATGATTTGGACAAGACTTACGTATGGTGCGAAAAGTAGCAACTGATCCAGAATAATAAAAAGTGTGCCATTAAATTTCGGTTACACGATAAATCATATAAATTTATGTCATCGATTCAAGTGTATGCTCAGGGAGTACAATTACGAACACATTAATCTGGAACCAAAATATAGAAAACATTTTCGAGAATGACTCGATTTTGTCGTCAAAACACTTAGCAGATGCAACAAAAATGCTAAAGAGATTGTCTACACTACGCTTCTCCGTCGTCTTAGACGACAGGAGTGCTGCAGCGCAGTATGAGATCCTGTCCACAAGGGATCGACGGAGGACGTTGGAAAGGTTCAAAGAACGGCAGCTCGTTTGTGTTAGCGCGAAATAGGGTAGAGAGTGTCACGGACGTGATGTGCTAGCTGGGCCGGCAATTATTAAAACAAAGGCTTTTTTTGTTGCGGCGATATCATTGTACAAAATTTCAGTCATCACCTTTATCTGAACAAACGCTTACCAGTGACCTAAGGAACTTAGAACAGTATTACAGAAAGTGGAGACTCTGCCCCTGTAAAACCAAGATCAGCGCTTTCCATCTCAGCACCCGCCAAGAGAACAGGGATCTGAAAGAGGAGCTATGCGGCAGGAGACTGCGTAATAGCCGATTTCCCAGAAACGTAGAAATAACTCTAGGTAGGTTCCTGACATACAAGAAACATCTGGATATCGCGGGACAGAAGGTAAAAACCAGGAACAATGTATTAGGAAGTTAGCTGGCACACCTTGGGCAGGCAGTGGCGGCACCCTGAGAACGGCCGCACAGTCACCCGTTCACCTGGCTGCTGAGTATGGTTGGTCTGGGGATGTAGAAGCAGCCACGTTAAAGCGATGGATGGTCACTTGAACGATGCAAAGACAGTGATATGGTGAACTACAAAATCAACGCTCTTACCCTGGCTTACAGTTCTCACTGGCATATAAACTTCCCAAACAACTTACCAATTCACGAAATACTTTGTTTCTTAACATGAACCCCATTAATATGTCGTAAGACAGTGTGGAAGGGCGTAAATGGAGTGCAGCCGGCTGCCTTCAACCTAGAAGACGAGTGGAAAAAACTGCAAGAGAGCACTGGTCTCTCTGTATGATTTAAAAGGCTACTGGCGATTTTGAGTTTACGACCTGATAGAAATTACTTTAACTAGTAAGCCTTACACTTGCGTACCTGGAACATGCGTCTGCTAAATTGATTTTGCCCATTGACAGTGGTTGTTTTTCCAGCCTGCATTAGAGGTTATCGGTTTTATCAGAATCTAAGTAAACTTGAATGCTGAAATAATTTAATGAAGTGATGAACCTCACATTATTGTAGTCAATTATTGATGGGTGAAAGTTTATTGATCGTAAACTATTACGAACAACACAAGTTAGCCGGCCGAAGTGGCCGCGCGGTTCTGGCGCTGCAGTCTGGAACCGCGAGACCGCTACGGTCGCAGGTTCGAATCCTGCCTCGGGCATGGATGTGTGTGATGTCCTTAGGTTAGTTAGGTTTAACTAGTTCTAAGTTCTAGGGGACTAATGACCTCAGCAGTTGAGTCCCATAGTGCTCAGAGCCATTTGAGCCAACAACACAAGTTAAGCGAGATGACAAATAATCATGAACTGTTGGCGACACAAACAAACGCAATAAATAGTTAACACTACACTGGATGGCGTTTGGTAGGCAAACCCTAAGGTTTATCTGATTAATCTCTTTACTCTGACTCAAAATACGGATAATGCTATACGAAATTATGTAACGCTGAATAGATTTTGATGGATTTATACTACACAGAAGTTACTACGTTGGAGCAACTGAGAACAAGTAGTAAGACTGCGATTCTGTTTGTCCTAACAAGCCGGAGCAACAAAATTATACCCCTTTCTCGATGTGTAGCACTGTCTAAGGTGACGCTCGTCGTGCAAGCACCTGCAGAGTAGCGATGTGTGGCTCCTGTAATTCATTATCGAGGGCGTGAAACATGCAAAGTTCTCTGGCTGGCGATCTGTTAGACAGATCGCAATTACTCTCTAATGTAGCCCTAAAATCTAGGCAGATTCCAGCGTCAGCGTGTGACATTCCTGTTAACATGCGCCGGTCATACCATGGAAGAATATGACTCATTTATACGGCAGTGCACACAAGGAGATCAAATGTCAGACCTGATATGAATAAAAGTCGTTCGAGATTACTGAACTCTACGCTGTCTATGTAGGTAAGATTTCACAACAGGCTCCTTAGTCAAGCCCAATGCCAGAGCTAAGTCATGCTCATTACAAATGTCCTGAGTGCAAGAATCAAGACCTGGATGCCCCCCAGACCAGAGTCTGAATAAGAAGAGCAAGTTTCTCGAACCCTCCCTTTCCATCGAACCTCGGTAAACTCGCAAAAGCAGTCACGCAACCGCCCCCACAAGAGTTTTTGCCATGGCTTCAATCTAACTCACCAATCCCAATCAAAGTTAATAAAATTCTTCTGTTTTCTGGAGAAGTAGCTAATCTCTAACTCGTAAATTCCCAAGCAGGGAGGAGAATACGTTACGCTCCTGACTCAATTTTTCCTATGACCACTTTAGGCAGCACGTTTTGAGTTTCTGTGTAGGCCTACAGTGAACAACACATTTATCACAGACATTATTATCTGGACAGGCCGAACGTTACAGCAGGAGCCCCGCCGAAATTAGGAGAAGTGTTTTTGTGTCCCAATAAAGACAATTTCTGAGCCACCATAAATATTCCATTCCAAAACTCTTCCAAAGGCCCAAGGCTTCCTAGAAAGCTTAACAGGCAGAGGAACGACACCACCAGACGGCTCCATGATTAGCGCCCTGTGCAACGTGAAAGTGAAAACTCGCAAACTTTTATGGCCACCATCCGTTTATACAATGGCCATTTGCGACACTTTTGAAACGCCTTGGCTAGGCGACCCACTTCTCTCTTGCGTCCCGGCTCCTGCCAAGGCTAGAGGCGCCTAACAGGTAGATCCAGGTAGGCAGTTTTTTCATCTCTTTAGCAAAATGCATTGTCTGCACACCGGTGTGATAAATTGTGGGGATCAGTGTTCTGTTCCCAGTAAGTGCTTTGAGATGTTGCTTTCCCTAATAGCTGCATATGGATTCCGAGCCCCAAACGTCCACTGCAAGATTTACTCTTAAATGACCAATCTGCCTGCTTGTCCTGAACTCCAGAAAATACTATTTTAAGGAGAGCTCGATAAATATTCCACATGTATTAACAACACACATGGTCCCATCAGAACGAGCCCACGTTGATAACTCCCTCTTGTCTCACAAAAATGATGTCTAGGGTGAAATAATAACATTAAAGGGTAGCCTTGAATATGAAAAATAATGAAAGAGTGACAGAGTACATCATCATACAGTAGCGAGATCTCCCAATTATAACACAAGTGTTGGGAGAGACTTTGCCAACCAAGATCGCACATGAAAAAATCGCACATGAAAATGAAAAAAAATGAAAAAAAATTAAATTGACCGCATTCAACACAGGGGTCTCGTACTCACACATAGCTGCATATCTGCGAGAGGTACGTATGAACATTGCTGAGTTGCTGAGTATAGTATGATTCATGCGGACCCTATGGTTGTTGCTACACCACAGTCTTCAGATAAACAATTACTAAGCGATTAAATACGTCCAGGAGCAGTATTTCTACTCAGTCATACAATTTCTGAGGCCAGAGACGACTAATGCCCCTAATCACATTACAATTCCGTGGATTTCTAACTGTTCTCTGCCTCAGTGTTTATCACTGCTCAGTCATCCACCAGGTTTCTGTCATCCATGGGTGTCCAAACGATGCTTGTTCACTATTAGGACCTCCTCCTGTGTCGTCAGATTCACGAAGTACACAATTGTGTTCTGGTTCGGTTTCTGTCGAACTTCGCGTCGCCGACGGCGCTCGCTTCGTCGTGGGCCCTGTGGTGGCTGACGTGTTCTCCTGCGGCATTCGCCTTTGTGCGGCTGATGTAGCCTCATATGGCGTACGAAACGTCGTAATACGTGCACTTCTCTCCTACCATGTTCACGAGGGAGTACTGCCGTACCGGACCACGGTTCTAATTGCGCAACCCAATGACGTGGTTGCTGCGCATCTTTACTAGCTCGTTTTGCTGTGAGGTGATCCGGGTCTCCTTTTCTTTAACCTCTGATATTTCTGCCTGTTTTTTCTCGATCTGTTCCACGCGCTTCACGTTCTCACTAGTTTTTTCTTGCGTTTCCCGGAGGACCCTTCATCCCTGATTTCGGAGCGTGGCAAGAACCTTTTTGGTTTTGCACATTTCGGTTTTGGCCTGTTTTACTTGTTCTTTAACCAACAATGCGCCCCTGCCGCACCTTGGGCAACAAATCTTGCCGACCTGGTATCGTTTTGCTTCGTTCGCGAACTGTCGCGTCTCTCTTGAGGTTTTTTTGTCGTTTTCTTTGACACCCGCAATTTTCTTCTTGATTCGTTCTATACTTTCAACAAGCTGGTCAACTACCACCCGTATATCTTCCGTTTCCTTAGAGATTAATTACTTCATCTCTTTCGTCTCTCTCTCTCTCTCTCTCTCTCTCTCTCTCTCTCCTGCCTCTTCCTCTCTGCTTCTTGCATCTTCTTCTTTGCTACCTGTCTCTTCCGCTCCGCTCCCGGTATGAATAGCATTGAGATCCTCCGCTAATATCACCAGGACTAAACAAATGCCATTCCATCGCTCTGTGATGTTCTGTTAATGAGTCTGATATGCCATTTACATTAATGTTATGTCTTGGTATGCCTGCGGATTCTACATGGCGCTCTTCTGCGGTTTCAGCTTCGTGTTCGTTGTCTGACAGAATTTCCTCGTCATAATCATAAAATTCCGCTTTCGACGTATCTGGAAGGTCGGCTACCACATTCGAACGAGAATTCTCCACAACTTTCTATTCATCCATGCTACCAGTCTGCCATTGATCCATTTGTGACGAGATTCGAATACTCTCGCTACCTTGGAGCAAACGTGCTTTGCTGTTAGCGAGTATGCACTCAGGTTCCTTAATTCATTGCTCCAAATCGCGATGCCACACAATTTCACTCTGACATTTGCTCTGGCGAGCCACTAATTCTAAATCTCTGACAACGCATGTCAAATAAAAACAAACCTAATCTGTGGTAACATAAACGAGCCTCAAGTAAGCTACCATCCCACACGTTAACACAACGCTGTTCTCCGTCAGGAACAATCAACAAGTGACACAGGAATGACCACAGCAAATGAATTAAAATACAAATAAACAACATACACATAGTTGCATTTCATCAATGTATTTTGCGCCAGCAATTAATACAGTTACATAATTTAGTAAAATGGTGACCCTGTCTTTATTGTAATCAATTATTGATGGGTGTTTAATATATCAACATAGGATTAATCATTTATAAAAATTATGACAAAAGTCTGTTGATCATAAAGTAGGAAAAAAAAAACACAACTTAAGCGAGATGTTAAATAAATCATGATATGTTGGTAACATTAAGACGCAGCAAATAGTTAACACTCCAATGGGCGTCGATTGGTTGTCAAAAACTAAGGTTTGTCTGATTACCCTATTTAGATTAATCTATTTACTCTGGCTCAAAACATGGATAACGCAATCTGAAATTATCTGAACTGAATATACTTTGATGGATCTATTCTAGATAGAAGTTATATTATGTTCGTGCAGCTGAGCACAAGTGGCGAGAATGTGGTTGCCCTAATAAGCCAGAGCAGCAATGCTATACTCCTTTGTCGATGTGTAGCACTGTTTCAGGTGAAAATTGTGATGCAAGAGTCTGCGGAGTAGCGATGTGCGGCGCCTGTAATTCGTTATCGCGGGCACGAAATAAAGTCGTAGGCTGGCGATCTGTTAGATGGATCGCAATTACTCTCTAATGGAGATCTGAAATATCGTCCGAGTCCAGCATGTGATTCTTCCATTATTGTCATACCACGGACCAGTTTGACTCACTTATATGCCAGAGTACATAATGAGACGAAACGTAGGGCTGCATACCTGATATGAATAGGAATGCAACTCAGCACAGTGAGTTGTCTGAGATGAGTGAGTTCTAAACTGTCGGTACAGCTAAGACTTCACCACAAGCTCCCGAGACAAGACCAATGCCAAAACGAAGTCATGTTCGGGACCAGTGTCCCATGTGCAACGCTCTAACAAGATTCAAGTCAAGAATCCTCCCCAGAGTGGAGCCTGAATCAGAAGACCTTATCATCAAACCTCGGTAAACTCCCCAAAACCATTGACACAATTGCCCCCACAAGGGTTTCATGCCAATTACGAGACTCGATGAGTTCCATGTCTCATACCTAACTTGCCAATACCAATAAAAGTTAATAATATCCTTCTCTTTTCTGGAGAAGCTGCCAATCTCTGATTCGTAAATTCCCGCGCAGGGAGGAGAAGGTGACACGCTCCCGACTTGTTTTCTCTCGTGGCCACTTTAGGAAGCATGTTTGAGTTTCTCTTTAGACCTAAAGTGAACGTCACCTTTACCACGGAGATCATTATCTGAAAGGGGCTAAGCGACGATGGGTCTCGGTTAAACCAAGAGAAGTGCTTTCGTGTCCCTACAAAGACCATTTAATAGCCACCATATATACTGCGTTCTAATGGTCTAAGGTAGGCAGAGGATGACACCTTGATGGGTTCCTCGATAGCACCCTGTCCAAGATGAACATGTAAACTCGCGAATTCTTATGGCCGTCATCCCTTTACACAATGGGCGTTTATGACATTGTCAAAACTGTGTGGCCAGGCGACCTACTTCTGTCTTGCGCCCCTGCTCCTGCCATTCCTAGAGGTGCCTAACAGATGGATCCAGGTAGGTAGTTTTTCCGCCTCTTTGGTAGGAAGCACTGCCTGCACACCGGTGTGATAAAGTCTTACGACCAGTATTCTGTCCCTATTAAGTGCTTTCCCTAATAGCTGCATATGGCTTCCAAGCCCCAAACGTCCAATGCAAGATTTGTTGTTAAATGACCTATCTGCCTGCATGCTCTCATCTCCAGAAAATATAATTGCTGTTGTTGTGGTCTTCTGTCCAGAGACTAGTTTGATGCACCTCTACATGCTACTCTATACTGCAAGCTTCTTCATCTCCAAGAAACTACTGCAACCTACAACCTTCTGAATCTGCTTAGTGTATTCATCCCTTGGTCTCCTACGATTTTTACTCCCCACGATGCCTCCAATATGAAATTGGTGACCCCTTGATGCCTCAGAACACGTCTTACCAACAGATCCCTTCTTTTAGTCAAGTTGCGCCACAAATTCCTCTTCTTCCTAATTCTATTCATTAGTTACGTGATCTACCCATCTAATCTTCAGCATTCTTCTGTAGCACCATATCTCGAAAGCTTCTATTCTCTTCTTGTCTAAACTATTTATCGTCCATGTTTCACTTCCATACATGGCTACACTCCATAAAAATACTTTCAGAAACGACTTCCTGACACTAAAAATGTATACTCGATGTTAAGAAATTTCTCTTCTTCAGAAACGATTTCCATGCCATTGTCCGTCTACATTTTATATCCTCTCTACTTTCGACCATCATTAGTTGTTTCGCTCCCCGAATATCAAAAGCGATCTACTACTTTCAGTGTCTCATTTCCTAACTCAATTCCCTCAGCATCACCTGATTTATTTCGACTATATTCCATTATCCTCGTTTTGCTTTTATTGAAATTCATCTTACATCCTTCTTTCAAGACAATGTCCATTCCGTTCAGCTGCTCTTCCAAGTCCTTGGCTGTCTCTGACAGAATTAGAACGTTATAGGCAAACCTCTACGTTTTTATTTCTTCTCCATGGATTTTAATTACTACTCCAAATTTTTATTTTGTTTCCTTTACTGCTTGCTCAATATATAGATTGAATAACATCTGGGCTACAACCCTGTCTCACTCCCTTCCCAACCACTGCTTCCCTTTCATGCCCCTCGACTCTTTATAACTGCCGTCTGATTTCTGTACAAATGTAAATAGCCTTTCGCTTCCTGTACTTGACCCCTACCAGCTTCGGAATTTGAAAGAGAGTATTCCAGTCAGCGTTGTCAAAAGCTTTCTCTAAGTCAACACATGCTAGAAACGTAGACTTATCTTTCCTTAATCTATCTTCCAAGATGAGCCTCCATAAAGATCTCAAATGCATTAACAATGTATATGCACCCATCAGTGCCCGCTCTTGTTGAAAACTTTCTATCGTCTCACATACATGTCACCTAGGGTATAATAACAACATTAAAGTGTAGCCTTGAATTTTGTGAGAGGGAGAGTAATCCTGTCTTAAAACAATGGAACTGTTATCACACGAACGAGTGAATGGCCCAAATGAACCCTTTTCTACAACTCCCAGGAATGCACCTCACAAGAAATATATGGAGTGTCCTCAATCGCATCAGAATCCGACCTCCCAGAATCAAATAGACTCTATATAAGTGGAAAATGTCCGATGACAAACTTTGTGGTTGTGGAACAAAAGAACAACCACTACTGCACAGCATGCATGAATGCTCAGTGGAAAATTCAGAGGAACCATGAAGGATTTCATCGTTCCTGTGGCAATCCGGTGGTTAAGCCCACTAGATACAAAATTATAATAATAAGAATAAGTTACTTTGATGTGTGCAAATATCCGAACTGCTCTGTCTAATATATGTGTAGTTTAGATTGTGACGTTTACAAATTTGCAATAAACAATATTAATATTTGTTTGTAAAAAGATTATCGATGGTTATATAAAATATATCTACATTTTAAACACTTGGTTTACATGTAGCATATGATTTTGTAGATGCCTCGTACACTAGATGAAATACCCTCTCTTTGCGAAAATCTTTTGTTGACTATTACCTACGTAGGGGAAATAACCGTCGTTATAAAAGAAATCTGAGCTCGCACGGAAGAATTTATTTGTTCATTTTTCCCAAGGGCTATTTGAACGTGGGAGGGTCGAGAAATATTCTGAAAGCGGCTCCGTGCATCCTCTGCCACGCACTTGCATGTGTACATGTCGGACGAGGGAAATTCATTTCCTTCGGAATGAATTTCCGTCAAAAAAATGAAGTGTCCTGGGAGGTGTATATGAAAGCATCGTGTGAAGCTTTGAAGAAATGAAATTACTGAGTGGTCAGGGAATGCCAGACACCTCCTTGTCCACATTAGCGGATGAAATTGTAGACAATGGTGTTGTGAGTTTACTTGCATCAGGACAAATAAGATCATATCAGCTGTCCAGTAAGCATAAAGTTTTTTTTTCCTCACGCTAGTTGTCACACTACACAAATATCGTAATGTAAACTTTCAATCAGCATAATTGTTTTATTTTGTTTTTTAACCGTGATTAAAGCAGAGGAATACGGAGGAAACAGCACAGATACGAGATAAATTGCTCTATGCGCCTGTTTCACTTGTAATTGGTCCTAGGCGCTTCAGTCCGGAACCACGGGGCTGCTACGGTCGCAGGATCGAATCCTGCCTCGGGCATGGATGTACGTGATATCCTTAGGTTAGTTAAGTTTAAGTAGTTCTAAGTCTAGGGGACTGATGATCTCAGATGGCTGGTTTTGTGGTTTACGAGTTTACGCTGCCATGAAAGAGCCCCTGGTTCACTGAAATATTCGCGGGAAGTTTATCGGAACCTTTTTCGCCCAGTCTATCTAATTTCTACTTGCGCGTTGCGAGACAAGTAATTCTGTCACAATACAAGCGAGCACCACATCGCCAAGCGCAATGTTAGCTCCGAGTTCTGACTGACGCTTCTCGGGCACAAATATAATACAATAACATTGCGCCGTTCTGGTCTTTGCTATTTCACGCGGTATACTGACATAGTACTAGAATGTTTATTTTGAATTGTAGGCATCTGCTTTATATACGCACTGTATAAGTATTATTGTATGAGGGCCACTTTAGTGAAGTGCTTATATTACTGATATGAACAACTATTGATAATATGCTTACTCACCATTCAGAGTTACGTAACTCATGTTCTCGAAGTAGACAATAAAACAGTTGATGGTGGAGTAATGGCACTCGTTATTCTTAGAGGTTCACCAGAAGTTTGTCTGCCTTACCGGATGGCTATAAGAGTCCAGTACAACGGACGAAAATTTCATATCAGAAAACATCAAAGCAAAGTTGCTAAATGAAAGTGTGGAAGAATACCTTAAGTTGGACAACGTTGGCGGCAATATCGCTTTATTTACAAAACGTAACACTAACCACAAGGCTTATTCCGAAGACAAATATGAAAAGACTGTTCTAGAAACAAGAATAATCAAACATTGATTCAAAGTGAGCAGGCAAGTTATCGCTTTGTGCCATTAACTGTGTAAGGCTTTTTTTTTTAGTTTCGACCCTCCTTCCCCTCATGCGAGGTTTGCCCTATAACTTTTAATAATTAGATTAATTTGATATATTCAGTTTTTGCTTCATTCCACTAAAAGTACCTAAATCATATCATCGATGTATTATACTTTTTTCTGTGAAATAACAGGTGAGTTTAATTAAATTAAATATATTGAAAACTTTCAAATGGCTCTCTATATATCAGAGTCTCTGCAAAAAAATTTCGCAAATAAGCAAATACAAAACTGGTGCCACATCACCCTCCCAAATTCTTCACTCACACACAGGGGTTATGCGCTGTCTCTATTGTAATCATTGGACACATGACATCCATGTGTTTTGGTAGTACAGTAAGGTAGTCAAAATAGATGCCGCAAGTCTTGCAGCATCTGTGATGGACTGTTTGATCATTCACCAAAAGAAGCGGGCGTACAAACCGTATGGCATTTGGGAATAGTCCACTTGTGTGAGGTAAACCGTGAGAGACTGCTGAGACAGGAACGAACTGAACGACTTCCCATAGTGTTCCCTAGATTTCGAGATTGAATCTTTAACTACTTTGCAGACGAAAGACAGCATTGTTTTGTACCTTCCTTTGAAAGGTGTATTTACGTAGCTTCTTTATTTATACGCTCACTAACAGAACACATTTCGGTGAACTTCAGCTAAGCTTTCTTCCACACACGACATTCTTCTTGCTGAAATGTTTATTTCGAACTGTCGGCATCCGCTTTATATACGCACTGTAAAGGTTTTGATACAAATTCATGATTAACACAATAACATCCACTTTATGTGCGTTGCAGAATATCACGACTGACTCGCTGGCTGACAAATCCGAATGAAATCCGACGCTTGTGCGGCGCTTGTTTCAGACCGAGGCGTCCCGAGCGTGAACTCATGTATAGCATTCAATTGAGCCCAAGGAGGCCACAAAGACTGGTGGGCACTTTAATACTGTCTGTGCTCAGGCTTGATTCTATGAAACAAAATGTTATCCGTCGTAATAATGCATATTTTTTAATTAAAAAGTTGGCGTGAGATTGTTATTGCCCACTTTAATTGTGATTTGATGAGATTTTGCTAGTATCCCCCTCCCCCCCCCCTCACGAATTCTGAGCTCACGTAATTAATGGACGTCCCCTGTGTCGGATTTCAACGAGAATGGTGAATCGTTGATTCCGGAGCATCATCATACATGACTTCGAGACAGGAATGGCTTCAAGATTTTTTACTAGAAAGCTGAAAACAAAAAATTGTTATTGATCTTTACCGTCACGAAAACCAAGCCCTCCTAAGAGAGGGCCGAACGAGACCTGCTCTGAATAGTTTTTAACTGTTCAAGTCAGCGTAGCATGATCGCTGTGCACTTGAGCGTTAAACAGTCAGTGCAAAGAACAAGCAAGTTCGTCGTTTCCCAGTCGATAAAAAGTTAGATGAGGGGAGGAAGTGTGGTGGATCGTAAACATGAGCGACGCCTGGTGGCAACCAGTGGCGAATGTTTTGTTTGGCTTCTGCCAGACCGCGCCGGCGTTAACTAATAGCTTTTTAATGACGCTCCCGGCACAAAGCCTCTTATCTGCAGCAGACGCCAGCTATCTGCGGCTGCCCGTCCTTCCGACGCTTGCTGAATGCTTCCCGGCTTGATACTGAGAGCTCGTTTGTAACAGCTGTCTTTTGTTTCCACTTATCTGTGCCTCTTTAAGAGGAAATCTGCCTCTAGGCTTGCAATATTGCTTTCAGTTTACGGCTACAGTCACCCTACGTACATATGAATAAAGCAAATACAAATCAGTTTTCGAATGGGAATTGGACGTTACATTTAAGTTTCTCGAAAAGGAATTGGAAATTAAATTACAGCGTTAATGATTCGTGTTTAATACGAAAAAAATAATCACTTGCTATGGCTACTCATGTTGTTTATTCGTTTAATTTATCGTGTGGACGGTACGTTGCGAAAATTAATTGTTTCCAAGCCTGCTTTTACTATATTACAACATCTAAACTTCCTGCGTTCTTTGGTTAAATAGTTCAGTTTCTTCGATTAGCTATTTTGGAAATAGATTTAAAACCAAGTAGAGCATGCCTTCTTGTATAGGTTTCATGCTGTTTAGCTCGTGGAAATCGACTCCTGTTATCTCATCTACAATGAAAGATGATTGAAACGCTCAATAAACGTTAGCCAAGTTGGATAAAATTTCTAAGGAAGAAGCCAAGATCGAAAACTAGAATCATGTTGTGACAAATGCTAGAGGAAATGTGTATATATTAATTTGTCTGAAAAGAAACAGGAAATTTGTAGGTAACTACCAAGATACTTGTTATAACCATCTTTAAATTTTGAGAGAGGTCGATGCATGAGGAAAGCTCTTTTACAGTGTTAAAGGTGTTTCAGTATTACTGCATGGTTCGGGTTGTTTCGCTGGACTGTAAATTTATCGTTAACCAGCCTCTCTTCCAACAAGTACTGCGAAATGTAGAAATGTATAACGAATTTTCTGTTAGCCTCTAATATTCTTTTGTTAATAATCTCCCAAACAATTCAAACTAAAGAGCTAGGTGCATCATGTCACTATTAATCAACAGAGGAAATGAATACACATTATTCTGCATCAACTAAATAAATGAAATAGAACATTTTAATTTTTCTTTGAAATTCCTGATTCAGAGTTGGACGTGTACTAAATACAAAAGAGTACAAATAACATCACTTCCACGGAAAGGTAATTGTGTGGTCGTTTTTTCTATTGCAACACTGTCGAACATCACGTGCATTCTTTTTTTTCTGTTGATTAAGTCGAGGTCATAGAAGAGTGAGTAGTTGTCATGAAAAGCGTATGTGTCAAATGCTGGAAGAGGCTTCCCACAGAAAACAAATGAAAAGTATAGGTTAATATCCCGCAAGAGATTGTGCACCAAGAGTTAGCTGAGATGAAGCTTCTTCAACAATAAAATAAATAATGACACTGCTATTGGGTTGTTTTGTATTAAAAAATATAGCATTGTTCATAGTTTAAATGACTACCAACACTTATTGTTCTACGTGAGAATCTCACCATTTCTTCCAGTGTATCCTTCATGATGCAGTCAATTGCTATACAGTGTCATAGCCAATTTATTTTCCTCCTCTTAAATGTCTCTACTGTGTTTCTTTTCTTTTCTTCCGTTCTTTGTAGCACAGCCTTGTTTCTTGCTTTGTCTGTCCTTTTCATGTCTTCCATCCTTCTCGAACCCACATCTTGAAAGATTCTTTGCATGAACTCATTCTCTTTCGTGTTTTTCATTCAGTACCAGTACTATAATATTTCTACTGATATGAAATACATGAATAAAACTCTTAATTGCTTGCAGTAACTTATTGTCAAAGCTGATACCAATAATTTTATTTTTAAAATCACAGGCATCCAACAAACATTTCACTTTGCACAGAATTTAAGAAGTAAATTTATGGTTTGTATTATTTTCAAATAGTTCAGCTTAGCACGCAGAAAGTAGGCTTGCTTGAAATAAATGTCGTTAAAGAAGTGTGCGTAGATCTTCTATGTCTGGCACACTGCGTAACTGGCTGTCCTTATTAGATAGTACTAGATATACATTTCACGAAATTATTCTCTGGATCCTCATAGACGGCTCGTGCACTCGACACGAATGAAGTGCTAATACCTTTCTTGGATAATGGTAGGTGTCTGCCAGAGAAGAATGGTACAGGTTACTTATGTAGCACTTTCCGCTGGTGGCAAGACATCCATAATCGAGTCTGGTCAGACACATCCGCAAGGAAGCTTCTTCACAGCGTTTACCCCGCCACAGAGTGGAAAACCCTTTCTGGAAGCAACTGACGGTTTGCTTCAACCTATTTTGCATCGTATCGATTTCCGAGAATTGTAAGGGGGGCGAGATATCAGCAAAATGAAAGCATGTAAGCTACGGAATACAAGTGCAGAACCATAAACTATCTTATTGCTGATGATGATATATTCAACCAAGTTTTCCACCATCCTTTCATAGCTGCATATGACGGATTTACGAGGGGAGTTCAATAAAAAAACCCAACACTTTTTTTCTATTCAGGATTCCAATAGACCATATTATTCACCACTCTTTCGGCTACAAAACACTGTTTTTCAACATAATATCCATTTAATGCAACTGCCTTAAGTCACCTTACTGGGAGGGCCTGTATGGTCGATGTTGGAGCCAAAGTCTTTTTGTATCAGTATCCTCCCATTCATCTACGTCCACCTTTCCGCGTAGTGTATCCTTGTTTGGGCCAAACAGTTGGATGTTGAAAGGTGCGAGATCCGGACTGCAGGCTGAGTGAACAAAAACAGTCCAATGAGGTTTTGTGAAGTCCTCTTTGGTATGCAAACTTGTATGAGGCCTTGCATTGTCATGGAGGAAGAAAGGTTTGCTTGCATTTTTTGTGGCGGCGAACAGGCTGAAATCGTTTCTTCAGTTTACTGAGTGCAGCACAGTTCACTTCAGAGTGTGACGATACGTCACATTAATGGACATTTGGAGAAAGGGAAAGGAAGTTTTTGTTGTGCGACTTGTGAATTATAAATTATTTCAAGACTGTGTACGTGTGCGCGATATATAAGAAAGATTAAAAAAGTTAGATAATATCACCAAAAATCACAAACGGCGATGTGATATAAAAGTAAAAGAACATTCTTTTTATCTGTGTAATGAAAATGAACATGACCCAGAAACTATTGCTGTATTGAAAGCTCTCCTGTTTTGTTTCGTCTACAGGTAGGCCGCCATTGTAGCGCTGGATAACGTTTAATGCAAATTTGGTTGTAATTTAGTAAAATATACTTATAATTGTTATTAGAAAGTGTGTATTATTGACTTAGTTGTCACCTCTCATGATCGCAACCATTAATTATAATTAACAAAGTTTTTACAGAACTTCGTAGTGAAGGGAGCTCATCACCCCTAGCAGGATTTAGTCGGCCATTACGCTGACGATTCACGTTATTAAATGTAAATGCAAGAGACTTCTCAATTTTGATCTTTCATTAATTTCAAAGTTAAAGACAGTAGTGATAGATTTCAATTACCAAAATTCACAGCACTTAATAAGTTCAGTATGTTTCATTTTGAGCCGGCCGGTGTGGCCCAATTTCTAGGCACTTCAGTTTGGAACCCCGTGACCGCTACGGTTGCAGGTTCGAATCCTGCCTCGGGCATGGATGCGTGTGTTGTCCTTAGTTTAGTTAGGATTAAGTAGTTCTAAGTTCTAGGAGACGGATGACCACAGATGTTAAGTCCCATAGTGCTCAGAGCCATTTGAACCATTTGTTTAATTTTGGCCGCCTAACGGCAGATGAGATTCTCTCCACTTTTGCCTTGCAAATAATGAACAAGAAATATTGAAAATCATTACATTCCACAATATCTCAGTTACTCTTTGTGTAGTTTAGAACATAAATAACCAGTAGCCCCTGAGACCCATATTAATAATTACAGTTTGCGTAAGTATACGCAAATTTTCTTTTCTAAATAGCAGCGCTCACGCAAACTATTTATTAGAAGGCGGTGAGTCGCGCTTTGTGTTTAAAAAATATTATATCGTACTTACTTCGGGGCAGCCGATGTCCGTACGAGTGTTATCGCGGTATAAGTTAACAAAAAGTCTCATGCTAGCCCACAATATTTAAAGCCACCCCAACTAAAATCATAAAATATAATTATAAAAATAAAAATATATAATTATCGCGTGATAAAGTGCCCCCCCCCCACACACACATACATATACACTTATACCGTGATAAGAGTTGATCGTTACAGCATGAGGGAGGACATAGAACAGATTAGCCCCTTCTCGGCCCCAGAAACGGTCGTCATGATTGTACCAGGTGAGAGTGCGGCGTTTAACATTTTTTTCGGAGGAGAGGTGGTGTGGCGCCACTCCATGCACTGCCGTTTTATTTCTTGTTCGAAGTGGTGTCCTCATGTTTCTTCGCCTGTGGCGGTGTTCGGCCAGAAGTTGTCACGATCAGCCTTGTAACGCTCAAGCAATTTAATAGGGACGTTCAATAAGAAATGCAGCACATTTTTTTTAAAAGCAGGTTGGTATTATTCAGAATTCCAACACACCAGCTTAAACCCAATTCTTTTGGGTACAACAAACTATTTTTGAAGATAATTGCAGTTCAATGAGAAGGACTTACGCCACCTTAGTGGGAGGACCTCTATGCGCTCGTGGTATTACTCTAATGGTCGACGCTGGAGCCAACGTCTTGCTACATCAATAAACTCTCAATCATCCCAGTACTGCTTCCCGCGGTGTGTATCCTTCATTGGATCAAACAGATGAAAGTTCGAAGATCCGGCCTGTAGGTTGGATGAGGAACACAGCCCATCAAAGTTATGCGAGCTCTCGGGTGAGCAGACTTCGTTGGGACACTGAAGAAGGGGATGTTCGTTCGACTTTGTGTGTTGACCAAAACGATGAAATAGTTTCTTAATTTCCTGAGGAAAGCACAGTACACTTCTGACTTTATCGTTGAACCGTGAGGGAGGACATTAAACACAGTAACCCCTTCAGAGTCCCAGAAGACTGTCATCAAGACTTAAGCGCCTGACGGTGATACTTTGTATCTTTGCTTCATAGGAGAAGTGGTGTGGTGCCATTCACCTGGATAGCCGTTTTGTTTCCGGTTCAATGTAATGAGCCCATGTTTCATCGCCTGTGACGATGCTCAACAAAAAATTGTCACGATTATCCTTGTAACACGCAAGCATTTCCGCACAGATGGTCCTCCGTTGTTCTGTTTGGTCTTTCATTAGGTGGGGAGAAACCCAGCGGGCACACACCTTTGAGTACCCCAAATGATGGATGATTGTCTCAGCACTACCGACAGAGGCGTCCATTTGTGTACCGAGGTGTCTGATTGCGATTCGTCGATCACCTCGAATGAGAGTTTGTGCACGTTCCAATATTGTGGGAGTCACAGTTGAGTGCGGCCTGCCGGCACACGGCAAATGGGACAGATTTTGTGACGCTCTGGTTTTCCACCAAAAGAAACTCTCTGCTTGGAACGCACCTCCTTAACAGACGCCATTTTGAAGGTTACGTGTAGCGCCGCCACGTATCGGAATGAAAATGCAGAGGCTAAAGCGCGGACATTTCATGATGACTCACAACAAATCCGACCGACACTGCCCAAGTGTTCCATTACTTACTGAACTCCCCTCGTATCTTAATGTCGTCAAATAGCTGTTATCTTATTTCACTTCTGGTCCTCTTCCCAGCATGGCCTGTTTAAGGCTCAAGCCATACAAGCGGCTGCTTGAGAAGCCGATTTGAGCGGGTTGCTAGGGGTACTCCTACTGCAAAATTTATTTACATGGCAGATCGCAATTTATAATGAAAACTAACGCTGGCGAAAGCATACGACATTAGAAGCAGTAGCTTTCCAGCAACATCGGTTTGCAAACGACAAGTTTGCGAGATATTTGCGAATATGTTGTTATCGACTGCTACTGACTTCAGTGTAAAATGTTGTCCTAGGTGGAATTTCAGCCCTATCAGCTGGGAACTTATTACAATAGTTTACGTTTCCAACATCTCTGTTGGACAATATTTCATACTGAGTTCAGTGGTGTTTCGTAACCTCACATTAGGAGTTAGCTCACGATTACTGAATCGTTATTGCTTCTGCTATCGTGTATTTTCATTACTAGTAAACTATGATCCCCAAACAACATACAATAAGAAAATTTTTATTATTGTATTTACAAATAAATAATAAATCTCGCGTGACTCAGAGTTTGGTGGAAATATTTTTTTTCTGTCGCCATTTCAGCGAAGGGCATGTCAGTTTACGAGCGTTGCCGCTAGTAGCTGAACCAAAGTCCAACGCCAGATTTCTCTTTCGTATCACACACATATTTGTCTTGTCATTTTCAGTTCCATACATAAAAAGTTTAAACATACTATCAATTTGCAAATACTTTCATGGAGAGATCCCTAAAATGTGACTATTTTTGTGTGTGTTTCCTTCACGCATGACGTAATTCATATAGTTAAACAGCTTCTTATATTTAAGAATCGATTCTGAAGTTTGATGACTTTTTTTTGTTTTGCTGTCCAAATTTTCCTCATTGAAACTGAAACTGTTAATTATGAAATTAAAAATTGCCTTACGAAACTAAATAAAGTTAGAGATTTTTTTATTTCAGTTCTTTCCAACCATTTTGGTAGGCACCAAATTTTTACTGGAGCTAGAATAACGCAATAGGTCTAGTTGTTTCCAGTATGAGAAATTTCCTTAAATTGAAATGATTGTAGCTTCTTTTAGCCCTTTCAGACCCACTAGCTACAGTTGTGTAAATTAAATTTTATTGTCTCTTAGTTGCGACAGACATATTTTTCGGCACTGGAAGCCTTATGTACATATTTGTGAATGTTCCATTTTTTATCATGTACAACTGCTGCCAACTGTTAGGCTTCACTATAAAAATACCAACAAATCAGTGTAGCAGTGCGCAGCAGCTTATCACCGATAGAATACAAGGAAGTGCTTGGTTAGTTATATTCCTCTGTATAACTGAACATTATTATCGTTATTTAGCATGGTACTTATTGAGTGATAAGGTTTATTTATTACAACAGTGAATATTTCAAAAATAGTTGTATTTAGCCAAGCGTAAGAAGCAAATTTAGAAAACGGGTGTACATTTGTGTATAATTCTTGCATCTAAAATAATTAAAAATCTCATCTAAAAACATTATAGGAAAAAGAAAAATTTTCCTTCTTCCACAAAAAATTCGTGTCTGAAGGGATTAGTGTAACGCAGTTTTGTCACAGGAGAATATCTATGAAGAACTTAGTTTAAAAGAAAAAACTGTCTGTTTTCTGTACCATTAGATGTAAATTTACTTTTATTGGCATTATTAAAAGCCAGTGAAACGCAATTACTGACTCAGGGGGGGGTTCGCCAATACTGTCTCACTTCTGTGGAAAAATGTTCTAGAATCGGCCCTGTTTTCCAGTCAATATTTCTACTAGTATATCGTCTATAATACAGGCTCTTCTCATCCAGTGTCCTAGCCAATCTATTCTCCTCCACTTCATTGTATCCAGAGTAAGTAATGGATGACATATTGTCATGACGAACGTCATAAATGTGCTATAACTTTTTAAAAATGCTTATTATAACACTCTCGCTTGAAATTAGTCACATTTCATAACTAGTTCTGATCACACTTGATACTATTTTATTTAATTTTTGCCTTTCACTCTGTGTAACAAATTCTCGTTGCCTATTTTATCTATTTCCCAACTTCCATTCTTCTCCAGATCCACATCTCAGAAGCCTCTAAGCATTTCCCCTCTCTTGGTCGCAGTGTCCATATTTTAGCACCGTACACGGCAGCGATCCATACAAAACTTGTCATTATTCTTTTCCTTAACTGTTTATTTACTCGACCACTGTAAAACATTTCCTTACGAAAACCTATCCTTCATTTTTATTTCTTGATTACAGGTCATCTGACTATTTATTTGGCATCCTAGGTACTTCTCTTAGTAAATTTTCACTTATTATCACATGTACTTCTTTCTCTTGTAAAAGCCACCACATTACTTTTCCTCACACTTACCTTATTTCCATATTCCTCACATCTGTTGTTCAGTGGTTTCAACATATTGTTAATTAATTTTCGTTTACTAATACCACATCATCAGCATCTCATATGCGTTTTATTATCCTTTCTACTATCGTCAACGACACTCGTGTCACTAGCACGCTTCAAGTAAATCATCAAAACCAATTTTAATTGGACTTAGTGAGAGAAGACAGCTTTCTCTAACCGTCTTTCAGTGTTAATTCCTTCTGGAACCTCATCTCTGATTCCTACTTTCACGTACTGCCACATTTATAAATTTTGCGTCTTTCTAGGTGCATAATCTTTTGCGCGCTCACCTAAACTAATCTCAATGGGCTCTTTCTTCCTGCTGGTACCGTAGAGCAGGCTCAGCGGCGAAGTCACAATCAATCATCATGATGCACTGGAGCGCTTTTCAGATTTAGAGTTCGCTTGCCAGCAGGCCAACATCTTACCTCGTGTTGAGACAACACTCGCGATCTAGGCCTTTGCTGCACACAGCTAAGATAATGCGATACTTATGGGAAAAATGCCAGGTAAGGATTTATGGTTATCCTACAGGCAACACGCGAACCATATTTGGTATAGGCGTAATTTGTTTCTGAGAGGCAGTAGCCCCTAAAGATACTTGAGTATTATACCCTGATGGCGACTGAAACTGCAACACCATGAAAGCAGCATGCAACAAACTTCAAATTGCCGTAGAGTGTTAATGCGTGGTCGGATATGCAACTGGTTAGCACTTAAGCGACTGAACAATGTGCGTAGGAGTAATGTGTTAACATGCTGTATATAAGTAAGGATTGCGTAGTGCTTTCTCACTTTCAGTGTTGTTTGTGATACGATCGTGTTACGCGTCGCTCAAGGAGGAGGAATGTGTATCAGACCACGTCAGAATTAAAACGACAATGATTCTCGTTTTGGTCGAAATCCCACAGCTGCTATGAAAAAAAAAAATGATATAGCTGGGTTTAGGAGGGCTGTATCAAACTCCATGAGGAAATATTATGCAACTTGGATCAAATTCTATACTGAATAGTCGATTTATCAACGTTGCTTAACACCCATTCGCAGTAACCATCAATGCTTAAATCCTTTTGCTGAAGAGTATTTCACACTTTTCACTCCACACATTATGCTCTGTGTTTTCAGGATCGAGAGCGTACTTTATACTTTTAGTCCTATTAATCCTGTAATATGGTCCACCGTCCTGAAAATTCATGTTTCATTAAACCCAATTTCATTTTAATAATGCACAGGACGTCACATCCGGTATTATTGTAGTAACCCGAATTGTCAAAAAACCTGTGCACATCATTTTTAATGATATCATAGTTACATCACGTAGTAAGCTATCCGTTTCTATGTGATATGAACTAACATTTTTTTGTCCCAGATGTCTTCGTCATATATCTATAATGGAAATCTACAAGAAGAATCTTAGAAATACGTAACAACAAAATTTTCCTAAGTTACAACAGAGCACTTGAGATTCAGTCTTACATAACAGCTACAACTCGATATCTACCTCCCCAACTTTTTACTAGCCTTATAAAATTCGTTTTTACACATTATGCATAGTTTTGCAGAAAGCATTGTTAGTCATTTGTCTGAAGATATTCTTTTCGAAACCTTTTTTTTTCTTCTTTTTGCATTTACAAATTTCTCACCATTAATACTTCATTGAGTAGGTAGCTCGATAGAATGATAATATCTAATTAATTTTTCTTAGCGTAAGATTATTATTCAGAGACTGCTTTTAATTTATGTAGTGAATCACATAATATTTTATCATATAATGTGGTAATCAGCTTCTTTGGAACTCCTGCCTGTTTGATGCTTATGACCTGGTATGGTTACTATATCATAACCGTCCACTGGCAGCCATCCAAAGGTAGGTATTGCATTATTGCTCACCTATAGAGATTACCGATATCGGGGCACATAAAAAGAAGTTTTATATTATTTTCATTATAGTCACCTATGAAACTATCGTTTGTAACAGCATGTCTACGTTAAACTAAACAATACCATAATATTGTGTCTGACGCCACACTCAACAAAGTGTAACGTTCTATATCCATAATAGGTTGCAGTTTTACAGTAGCAGTTTACAGCAAAGCGTCCCATGCTAAACCAGGAAATGAGCTTGATTGAGTTCGTATGTTTTGAGACAGAACGCGTGAAAATTGTGAAAGAAGTTGACAAATAACAAGACATTGTATTTCAAACATAGTTCAGAGTAATCTCCCCTGTCTTGCATTCATATTAACATCACACCTCCATACATTTTATTGTTCATATTCTTTGATAGTTGTTTCACCGGTCAGACAGCTTTCGAACGCTTCACTTGACGGTCTCTTTACATCCAGTAAAACGGATTCGTTTGTTACAAACTCGTATGGAAACAAGCCGTTCTTATCAATAAAATTAAACTACTCACTTTTGGGGAAGGACTTTCTTATTATTTTCAATGCATCAGGTTTTAAATATGAGACGTGTTTTTCCAGAAAGCTGAAGGAACCCGTAAACTGAAATTTTATGTTGCAGTCATGTACCACTGCACTATATTTAGTAAATGTTTTGTATATTTCCATATCTGTCGCAATCATAGAGAGATGGCCTGGACTTATACTGATCGAAAAACTCACAGTAACACAAAATAAGTAACGTAGCGTAATGAAATTTCGGGAATACTTTTGTCTAGGAGACATATTTAAGTGATTAACATTGTAAGATCTCATATTAATGTAAGTGCGAAATAAGCCATTGCAAATGTGAAATGCTGATACATTAATAATCGGTGTAGACCGCAGAACGTCGAATGCAAGCATGCTGATGAGCGTGCATTGTGTTGCACAGGTGCCGAATATGATTTTGTGGGACGGAGTTCCATGCCTGTTGCACTTGGTCGGTCAGTACAGGGACGTTTAATGCTGTTCGTGGATGACGCTGGAGGTGTCCTTCGATGATGTTCCGTATGTGCTCTATTGGAGAGAAATCTGGTGATCGAGCAGGCCAAGACAACATGTCGACATTCAGTAGAGCGTGTTGGCTTACAACTGTGGTAAGTGGCCGAGAGTTATCCAGTTGGAAAACACCCTGTTGAATGCTGTTCATGACGAGTAGCACAACAGGTCGCATCATCAGAATGACGTACAATTTTGCAGTCGGAGTGCATGGGATAACCACGAGAGTGCTCCTACGCTGTCATACGAAATCGCACCTCAGACCATAACTCCACGCGCAGGTCCAGTGTGTTTAGCAACTAGACGTGTTGCCTGCACGCCCTCAATGGCCTTCTCATAATCAACACACGACCATCTCTAGCACCGAGACAGAATCAGCTTTCATCAGAAACCGTAACAGATCTCCACCCTCGCCTGCAGTGAGCTCTCACGTGACACCACTGAAGTCGCAAATGGCGGTGGTTTGGTATCAATGGCACGCATGTCATAGGGCATCTGGATCGGAATTCCCCTTGAAGTAACCGATTTGCACCAGTTCGTTGTGCCATTGTTGTGCCAACTGTTACTCAAACTGCTGCTGCAGATACAGTACGATGCGCCAGAGCCATATGCCGAGCCCGGTGGTCTTCCTTCTCGACAGTGCTACGGGGGCGTGCTGAGTCCGGTCTTCTTGCGACCGAACATTCCAATGATCACAGCTGCCAGCAATCATGTAAAGTGGTTACATTTCTGTCAAGTCTTTCTGCAGTACCACTGAAATAATATCCAGTGTTATCACACTAGCTCGTTCAAAGTCAGTGAGGTGTTGATAGTAGCGTCTTTGTCAGCTTCAAGGCATTCTTGACTAACATCAACAACTCACCACGTCCAATCTCAAAGGTAACTAATGGTAACGACCTTTACAGCTTGTACTTAAAGCAAACCTGATTTGCTTCCTCATGGAGGTGAATATGTGTCAAATCTCTGTTGCTCAAAGTGCTTCTTCCTTTTCGGGGCTGACATTCATCTGCTTGTTTCACAACAAGTAATCTTTCAAACACTCAGTAATCAGATACAGCCGTTTGCTGAACTGTTTCATACAGTCGGTAGCTCAGTACAGTTGAAACCGTCAACATGTCTCACTATAACTACAATGCACACAGGAGGCAATACTAAGTTGTTTGTGCACTTGAATTTCATCACTAACACCCAATTGCAGCAATCATTCTAAATCTGCATATCTGACAAACGGTTGCTTTAATTGACTGCTATATTTGTCGAATTTTAGGTACTATTCCTCTGCTTTGGGCATGATACTGCTCATTGGTTTGAATTGTGAACAACTATTTAAACGTGCAGTAAACTTCTATTTAGATTGAAAATAGCTTGAACAGCGTTCACATACTTGCCTTGAATGATGGTAAACTGTAATGGTACTATGTTGCCAGCCTCAGGACGTTTTTGTGTAGCAGGAACGGTAAATTCAACCGGCAGCATTAATAGATTCAGCAACTCCTTTGCACTCTGTTCACTCCTATAATCCTCCACTGGTACTCATAACACTGAATACGATACACATGAACAGAAAAACTTACTTTGTTTCTTTCAAATTTCCACTTGCTTCAGATTTCTAGGGAATAAAACGTTTGCAAAGCTTAATGCATCTGCATAAGGACCATAATTAGACACACACCTCACATGGTCATTTTCTGGTTACAAATTACTTTTAATCACTCTTGGTAATTTTTCTGTGTGTTCCAGCACGGAAGTTTTCACTTACGTTCACATTAAAGAAAATTTAAAAAGTTGTTTTAAGGCCGACCCAGAATTGTCAACTTGGAAAGTTTCCAGCTTTTTAAAAAAATTCCGGTTTGTATTGTTAGCTGAGTACCATTCACTGATGTCATCAAACAACGACTGATATCCATCCTTAGTGTTCATATATATTTTCCTAATATTACCTGACTGGGGAAGAAGGATTTTTTTATCTTAAGAGGCCAGTTTAACTTGCGTACTCTGTTGGTGAAAACTGCAACACAAGTAGCAAGAAAGTCTTCTTGAATCATTAAACCTATCATTATTAGCTATCATGCCTGTGCAAATTCAGCTTTTTAAAGCAGAATCAACACCAATTAATTCAAAGATACCGTCGCTGATTTTAAACCACTTTGCCGATGGTTCACCCTTTATTTATAATAGTATTCTATTCGACTGTCTGTAGCAGCTCCTCTTTTTCCTCCAATAGAGTGCAAATAGACATGCCACAGTATTCTGGTATTTCATATTTATCTTTTCCACCTGCAGCTTCTCTGAAGCTATATGTACACTCTAATATAAAAAATATACGAATTGAGACACTACAGCTTCGTTTTGAAGCTCAAGAGAGTAATGTATGCGTGTACGCAAAATCTCTTGATGAATCACGCACAGAGGACAGCTAACTGCAGCAGATGCAGCAACAATGATTTACTGCTAGTGGCCGCCTTGCTTGTAACATCTTCCTTCCTGCATGGACAGAGACGGGTCAAGAGTTGTAATGTCCGCACACGGGCATTTGTCACTATCTCCAAGCATGTCGTATTTCACTGAGTCAGCCAGATGCATGTGTGAGAAGCATTTGCCTCATTAACAGAACTGATAGAGAAGGTCCAGTTAAGAGTAGCGCGTTTCGTCATTAGATCGCTTAGCACGCGTAGCTGCGTAACGGAGATTCTCAGCGAACTCTAGTGGCAGTTGTTAGGACAGAAGTTTGCTGTACAGTGGAGAAGGCTGCTGTTGAAATTCCGTGAACGTGCATTCTAAAAACAGTTCGACAAAATTTTACTTCCTTCCATATATATCTCGCGATATTATCTCGATCAAAAAATCAGAGAAATTAGAGCTCTTATGAAAGTTATTGACGGTCTTTCCTCCCACGCAAGATTTCCGAATGGAGCTGTGAGTCTCTAGTTTGACTATACAATTGACGAAAGTAATAGATGGTCCTAATATAAGCATACCAAACATAATTTTTGATTTATATGTATCAGACACATCAGATGATGAGTCTGGAGGTCTCGAAATAATAACATTGAAGAGCACTTAATTGGAGCCTCGGGCTAACTCATTCTTACTCACAACGTACCATAGTTCTTTGACTAATGTGTTCCAATCTGTATTCATGTTCTGTATTCACTTATTAAAAGAATACTTCTTCAGTATTTAAAGTAGCATGCCTAAAACGATTTCCAATATACTTTCACTTATTATTTGCCCTTAACAAGAGTCTCCATCGTCGTAAGGTGGGTCTCTCCCTGCATCAGTTTGAAAATTTATACTGGCCGTCGTTACAAGTTATACATATATTATTCAATATTCCGCAAGAAATTTAGAGATATGTAAATCTCGGTCTGTCACTTTGCCAACAAAGGAAATACTGAATTCGTTTTTGTTGTATCCTGCCTAGTTGTCGAAGATGGGGTGTCTAGAAAACCGGCTTCTCGCACCGCTAGACAAAAATTCAAGCAAATTGTATTAATGAGTTTTATTACAGAAAATAAATGTCAATACTTAACTTTTAGAAATACATAGATGTGTCGCAAGCAAAGGGTGACATGCAATATAATTAAAGTCCTTCAATATAACGATTCCAATGCAAGTGAAATAATGCAATGGATGCTTCTATCCAAGTCGCTGGTCTTGAAGCTTCTGTAGAACTGGGCCGCGACCATTCGGGAGCGGTGTTTGTGTTCTCTTTGCCTTGAGGCCGCTGCCGTCGCGGTGTCGTCCTAGACAGGGGTCGGTCAGCGTGCTATTGGCTGACATCTTCACAGCCCTCTCTACTCCAACGTTCCCGACTGGCGTGCCGGCACTTAACTTTTCGCCGTAACAGTTTTGAACTAGTTTCTACCCCTAACCATAAAATTCTATTTCCGCACTGTTTTTCATTCCTCCCCACTTATCTCTGACGAGTTCATCATTTCGGTGCATACTCTGCACTGTATAGTCTGATGTAAATTAGCTGACATCTAACACTTAAAGTACAAAGTTCGGCCGTTGCAAAAGTTTACAGGCATTTGCTTCAGTGGTCCGCTCCCTGCAGCGGTAGAAAATCGCGTTAGTGTCTCTGTTTCCTATAAATATCACGTAAAACGTCTGAAATTCATGTGTAGTTTAGGTCTTCATATGGTCTCTGAACGCATCACAACTTTGTTCTTAATTTAAACCAGAGCTGGAGCTATGATAAGTTTTTGAAACGCCTAAAATTTTCCCGTACGAGAATCAGCTACCAGTTTATGTCATACCTAGAATGACCTGACTGAAATACTGTTTTCCTTTGATTTGCAAATTTGTCTCAAGGAAACAAATTTTCTCCAAAAATGCGTATCGCATTACGTTGCATACATGTGAGCAAGGTTTGAAAAACGGGATTTCTCTCCTATTTTGTCAATATTTAACTCGTGATGTTTTAGCTGCTAGTACAAAAATCAGGTACAGTATAAATCTCTCTACTATCTTTCCTGTGTCCCTCCTTGGAATATTTTCATCGCACATCGTAAGGCACGTGAATATACCATAAAGACTCCCTAAGAATTGTGAGGCACAATACTTTGCACAGCGGAAGTGGTAACTAGGTGGAGCCAACAGGCGAGAGCAGTAAATCCGTCTAGCTCTAAAATGCCACCCAACCGTAGTTTTCTAAACTGAAGAGCAAAAGAAACTGGTACAGCTGCCTAATATTGTGTAGGAGCCCCGCGAGTACGCAGAAATGCCGCAACACGACGCGCCATGGACTCGACTAATGTCTGAATTGTGCTGGAGGGATCTGACACCATGAATCGTACAGGTCTGTCTATAAATCCGTAAGAGTGCGAGGGAGTGAAGATCTCTTCCGAACAGTACATTGCAAGGCATCGCAGATATGCTCAATGATGTTCATGTCTGGTGAGTTTGGTGGCCAGCGGAAGTGTTTAAACTTGGAAGGGTCTGCCTGGAGCCACTCCGTAGCAATTTTGGACTCGTGGGATGTCGCATTGTCCAACTGGAATTAAACAAGTCTGTCGGAATGCACAATGGACATGAATGGATGCAGGTGATCAGACAGGATGCTTACGTACGTGGCACCTGTCAGAGTCGTATCTAGACGTATCAGGGGTTCCATATCACTCCAACTGCACACGCCCCACACCATTACAGAACCTCCATTAGCTGCTGATATGCAGGTCCACGGATTGATGAGATTGTCTCCATAGCCGTCCACCCGTCCAATACAAACTGAAACGAGAATCGTCCGACCAGGTAACTTGTTTCCGGTCATCAACAGTTCAAAGTCGGTGATGAGCACAGGCAAGGCGTAAAGCTTTGCTTCGAGCAGTCATCAAGGGTACACGAGTGGGCCTTCGGCTCCGAAAGCCCATATCGACGATGTTTCGTTGAATGGTTCGCATGCTAACACTTGCTGATGCCCCAGCATTGAAACCTGCAGTAATTTGCCGAGGGGTTGCACTTCTGTCAGGTTGAACGACTCTTTTCAGTCATTGTTGGTCACGTTCTTGCAGGATCTTTTCCCGGCCACTGCGATGTCGGAGATTTGATGTTTTACCTGATTCCTGATATTCACACCCGTGAACTGGTCGTGCGGAAAATACCCACTTCATCATTACCTCGGAGATGCTGTGTCCCATAGCTCGTGCGTCTTCTATAATACCATGTTCGAACTCACTTAAATCTTGATAACTTGCCATTGCTACAGTAGTAACCAACCTAACAACTGCGCCAGATACTTACTGTCTTATACAGGCGTTGCCCACCGCCTTTTTACGTATCTCTGTATTTGAATACTCAAGCCTATACCAGTTTCTTTGGAGCTTCAGGATATATAACCGCAAATACGCCTACTGTAAGCTGGCAGAGTTTAGAAGTATCTGGGTATGTTTCTACGCTTCCGCACACACATCTTCCAGTTTTTCATCTGCAGGCATCACCAGAGTTGCGCTAAGGCCATCGAAGTTTACATCATTCAAGCATAGTTATCTCTGCCAGTCCAAGGAGGGCAAATGATTTCAAGCGTATTCTTTTATTACGGCACCTTTACAATTAACCTGGATACTGGCTTTGTAAAAAGTATGTGCCCAAATTAAAAGAAAAGATTCTATTCCTCTTAGTATAAATTTTAACGGAATCACAGTGATTTTATATGCTTTTTAGAGTTAATGGTAGCTTAGGCGCATAAATGCTATCTCGAAGAATCATAAAGCTATCACGCGTCAAGTATCAGTATAATAGTCATTTAAAATTGCCTCTATCGATATCTCAAATAAGCGAATGTTAAATTCGTTGGAACTGTTGAAATATATAACTTTACTGGAAATGCAAACGTTTAAAACACCGGAAATTACACTCTTAGTTTCAAGATTTTTCTGCATGACAGACAGTGGAATGGGTTCGTTGCACTCGCTAGATTAAAGTTTCCATTTCATTTATTTTCATTAATTCCTCTTTTTATGCTCATGAATATTCTATCTCGAGAGCTCGTTCATATCGATATGCTGTGAAAGGCTTCACTGTTAGTGAATTGGAGGTGCCAGGCGCACAGCTTTCGCTTTTGAAGCAGTACACATCTGCATGTGATGGTTGTCTTCTCCAGCAAATCCGAGGCTTGTATTTTTAGCTGATCTCTAATATGATGCAGAGGTATCCCACTGCAGCGACACAAAATTCGGGAATTCCGTATTAGCCTGCAGAGCGAAGCAAGTGCGATGGTAATTTATCTTCTCTGGATATTGTCGCGTTTATTAATGAGCTCTGCGTCCGCGATAAATGAGTGGGAGTGCAAAACCACCGATAATGGCATCAGCTGTGCATCTTTCTGTTCAGTTTTCTTTGTTCATAGAAAGAGCAGTACTCTGAACATGGACGAAACTAGTTATCTGAAATTTTTTGCCTTTAAAATGTGCTCATCTTTCCATATACGAAACAAGATTTTCCTTAAGTTGTACGTTTTTTGGAGAGTTACTTAAACTGATAACAATTGATTTCATTTTATTCGAGAGCCATTCATTTATTTGCCGCATATACTTAAAAGATACATGGAATTTAGAAAATCATATAATATAAAACCTTATAAATATCTAAGGTATTTGCGTAATCTATCGACTTTGGAGTCGCCAGCATCAAATCTTCTGGTCTACCATCGCATGTTCTTGTGGGACAGTCTTCTGTGATGTGTTTTTCGCTCTGTGGTTCTCCGCAGTCGCATACTGTACTGGTTGCTTATTCACCTTGTGTAAAAAGTATGTACATCTGTCATTCATATTGAATTCTAATTAAATTTAGCATTCACCATGTTTTCCTTGACAGATCAGAACGCAGGAGGTTTTGTGGTCATTATTTTATTGTGCAGTCAGTTCTTCATCCTATGCGTTAGTAAGTTTGAACTCATCTCAAGCAGCGATCTTTGCTGTTTTTGAAAGTGGTTTCCTATTGTGGAATCGGTTATGGTTTGGATCATCTATATTTCGACAGATCAGTTGATTTTCATTGTTAACAATCTTTCTATACTAGTTCGTGAGAGCATTTACGTACCGTACTTGAGCGGTAGAATGTGGCTTCGTACTGGTAACGACTGCTTAATAGCTAATTTTCTCATGGTGTTATTTAGCTGAAATTATCCTTTTTTTTTTGCCCGTGGACGGTTCAGCTAAACCGGGAGATAATATTCAGGACTGAGAAGACTACACTCAATCCAGAACTCAGGGTGGTGCCGATGCTCCTCAGCTTGTACCAACAATTTTTCGGCTGTTTTCTTTAGATGCTTTCTGAGTGTCAGTGTTCTACAGAGTCACCGCCACGTTTCTTGTAAGTATAGATTTTCAAACTGTATGTTGAATTTTCTTCCGGCGATTTCCATGATTTCGTTGAAACCGGGAACCTACGTTTTGGTGAGTTTTGTTTGGAGTGCCCAATTTGCGAAAATCCTTTCCCACTCCATTAGGAATTCTTATTACTGTTCAACAGAGCTACAATTCGATGCAAAAATCTGGTCGTCGGCGTAACCAAAATTTCTTGTTTTTATTTATGATTTATCTGCAACGTTCAAGGTGAAGAGAGCTGGAGGAAAAACTGATCCTTGTGGTAGGGCGTTCTTTATTTTTCTTTGGAACCTGGGGTCGGATCCCGTGAGTACTTGGAATAGTGTCAGTCACTCGAGCGGCTGGATTGCAAAGAACTATACGAAAAAGCTTGTATCTAATGCCTCATTCCATACTGTATTGTCCGCAGCTCGTGGTCGTGCGGTAGCGTTCTCGCTTCCCGCTCCCGGGTTCCCGGGTTCGATTCCCAGCGGTGTCAGGGATTTTCTCTGCATCGTGATGACTGGGTGTTGTGTGATGTCCCTAGATTAGTTAGGTTTAAGTAGTTCTAAGTTCTAGGGGACTGATGACCATAGATGTTAAGTCCCATAGTGCTCAGAGCCATTTGAACCACACTGTATTATAGGTCGTCGATGGCGTCGATAACTGTAGCTGCAGTTCAAAGTTTTCTTTGGAATTCTGCCTCCAGGTACTGGTGAGTGACATAATTCGATGTACGCTGCTCAGTTTTGGATGGAATCCTACTTGTTCAACTAGGAATGCTTCAAGTAATTTTATAACGGTCTAATACGGTTAAGCTGTTCTAGTAGCTTGTAGGTCACAGGTAGAAAAAACAATTCGTCTGTAGGGCTTAGGGCATTCAGTTGATTTCGCATTTTTTTATTACAATCGTATTGACCGACTAGGATCACGTTAACAACTTCAGTTCTTCTTTTTTTGTTGTTTCCTATTTTTCCAGTATTCCCTCATTTTCTCCCATGAAGTCTCTTCCTTTCTTCTGTCCAAGTTGTTCCCGATTGAATTTTTACTTCTTCTCCTTTTAAAGCCTTCCAAATTTAGCATTTTATTTTTAAAACAGTTTCTTTCCGCTATTTCTGATTCTTTGATGGTTCTTACTAGATCTTTCCTTACTTCTGTAATCCATGCTACTGTCGATTTCTTCACCCAGAAATATAGAAATATTTGTTTTGTTAGTCTATTTCCATCCATTCGGTAGAGGTGTCCGAAAAAGGATAATCTGCGTTTGGCCATTACTTCAGATATTTTCTCTATATTTTTGTAGATCCCCTCATTACTTCTTATTTTCCCACTATCTGCAGTTTTTATTGCACCCATTATTTTTCTAATAATCCTTCTTTCCATTACCTCTAGTCTGTCCATGTTTTAATATAACGATTATCCTCTAGCGCTTAAATTCGTGTGGTGTATTACCGGTCTGCATATCGTTTGTGAAAAAATGAGCCAATCTGACTTCTGTTTATTTATCACAGTTTAGTAGGGATTCAGGATAGATATTGCCATACAATGGAGCTTCCGCAAGCTTGACATGTTGAAGCGCTATTGAGACTTTTTCGCAAGTGAAGGAATGGATTTGGTGATTTCTGTGACTTGGACTATTATGGATATCGTTCAAACATCATCTTACTGGTGAGATAGAAACAGAATTAACGTACGTGATCGACTCTAGGTATTAGACAGAATATCATTACAAAAGGTAAATTAATTTCTCTCAAGATAGTTAAAAGTGCTTTAACTCTGCAATGTTATATGAAGTCTTTCGCCGGCCGAAATGGCCGCGTGGTTCTGGCGCTGCAGTCTGGAACCGCGAGACCGCTATGGTCGCGGGTTCGAATCCTGCCTCGGGCATGGATGTGTGTGATGTCCTTAGGTTAGTTAGGTTTAACTAGTTCTAAGTTCTAGGGGACTAATGACCTCAGCAGTTGAGTCCCATAGTGCTCAGAGCCATTTGAACCATTTTCTTTTTTTTTTTTTTTTTTTGAAGTCTTTCAAATCAAATAGTATTACGATCGCATCTTAAAACTGCGGTCCACTTTGTGCTGTGTATGTTACACAAAGTATCTTTTACCTAAAATTCCATTTACAAAGACATATACTCTTATATCTCAGAATTTCAATCTAGCTTTACAGTTCTTATAACTGGCAACATGGCAGTGAAATTGTCGTGGAACTCATTCAGTGGCGCACTCGGCGCTCTGCATACTGTAACAGCGAGGTGCCGACTAATATGCTCTAATTAAAAAAAAAACTACTCACAACGAAGGAATTACCCGAATGGGACGGAAATCGGTACATGTACAGAAAAATAAATGATTGCTATTTCAGAAAAATTGGATGATTTATTCAAGAGAAAGAGCATCACAAATTGAGAAAGACAATAACGTGTTGGTCTGCCTCTGGATCTTATGCAACCAGTTACTTGACTTGGCATTGATTGACAGGGTTATGGTATGTCCTCATAAGGGATATCGTACCATATTTTGTCCGACACCCTTAAGTCGTCAATTCCCGAGCCGATTGACAGGACTGCTCATAATGCTCCAAACTGGGGAGAGGACTTGGCAAGCACGAAGATAAGCAGTAGAAACTCTCAGGATGTCCGGGTGGGCATTATCTTGCTGAAATGTAAGCCCAATAACATCGACGTACCGCTGTGCTGTAAGGTTGCTACGTATGACAACCAAAGGGGTCTTGTTACGAAAATAAGTGCCACTCCAGCCCATAGTCCAGGTTGTCGAGTGCTACAACGGGGGCCAGTCATGTTGGTATCCAAATGATGTCCAGCGCTTCTCCATAGACATATTAGGCCTAGAATCTCATTTACTGAAGGAAAGCTGTCTCAGTGATGAGTCCTGCTTTGAACTGACCTCCGATGACCAGCGGAGGAGTGTCTGGAGACGCTCCAGATAGCGATGGGGTATCATCCTGACTGTCGCCCACTATACGGCCGGGCAGCCAGGAGTGATGATCTGGTGTGCCATGTCTTTTCGTAGCAGGACCCCTTTGGTTGTCATATGCAGCACCCTTTCTGCACAGTGGTAGGTCGACGATATTCTACGCCTCGTTTTGTTGTCCTCAATGGCACGTCAGCAATATAATGCTGGCGAGAGTTTCTACCGAGTTTCTACCGAGTTTCGTGCTTTCGAAACTTTACCTTGGCCAGCAAGGTCGCCGTATCTCTCCCCAACTGTATACTTTGGAGCGTTAGTTGGAGAACCCTCCAAGCAGCTTGGGATTTTGACGATCTAAAGCGCCAGTTTCACAGAATTGGTACGATACCTCTCTGATGGACATCCAACATCTCCATAAACCAATGTAAAACCGAGTAAGTGCTTGGATAGGGGCCATAGATGGACTAAAGCGTTACTGCCTTGCTCAGTTTGTGAAGGTCTTTATCTTGAAAAAAATCATCTAATTTTTCTGGAATTGTAATCATCGGTTTGTCTGTACATTTACATCGTCCCATTCGGATGGTTCCTTCGTGATGCGTCTTTATATTTTATTTATCTGTTTTTTTTCCTTTGTCTTAGAGTGTACAACGAGGAATTCTAAAATTAAAACAAACATATACTTATGAGTAAAGCAGCAGGTTCTTAACAACATTCCTACTGGAACAGGCAGAGTGATGAGAATCTGTTGTTTCCAGTAGGTGCACTTTTTTTTTTGAAACTTCTTTCAATTGACAGTAGGACCTGGAGAGGTATTTGTAGAAAGAGAAGTGTATACAGAAGCTGAAAAAAAGGACAGGTTAGTCGAAAACCTGGCACAGAATATTTGAAGTGACAGTACATTACGCAATACTGGAGATTAGAATATATAAACATAAAAGTGTTGACTGTAGCAGATAATTTAACGATCTGGAAGAAATCACGAAGTAGGATACATTAAAAAGGAAAGAATATTAGCGCGATGGGCATTTAACTTGTAGGAAATATATATTTTGCTGCATTGTATCTTATACTAACATAAGAGCTAGATTTCAACATGTTTAATTATGTATGCATCAGTCCAGTGTGAAGCGCGTGGTAGAGGGTATTTTCCACAGTATAGTTTATTACGGGTTACGTTCTCATATGTAGTGAGGAAACAGTGATTGCTTAAGTACTTGCGTGTACACTACAATTAGTGTAATCTTCACGGGCCCTACAGTATTGATTAGTAACAGGCTGTGGTGTACTCCTAGAGTATAGCTTATTTGGGGTTACGTTCTCATATGTAGTGAGGGAACAATGATTGCTTAAGTACTTGCGTGTACACTATAGTTAGTGTAATCTTCACGGGCCGTACAGTATCGATTAGTAAGAGGGTGTGATATACTCCTAGAGTCCATAGAGATAGTTCTAAAACTTTGTAAGTAGCCTTGGTGGGTTGACGAGCATTTCGCTCTCATTTAAGTATATGGCCGAAAGGGTCGGCCTTCAGGAATTGTAAAATGAACATCTTAGCCACGAGGTGGGAAAACAGTCTATTTTGCTGACTGAGGCCTAAGAGCTGTAGTGTGCGAGTGAGACAGACGAAAACCTACGTCATAGGGAAACCCATTAGAAGCCCTTTATGGCCGAGGAGACGTAGCAGTGTTAAATATGGCGGGCCTAAGATGGACTGGAAAGGGAAATATTTATGGAAACTATTTAACACTGTAGTAATGCAGGGAATTAAGTCACAATTATTTTATCTACAATCCTTCATAAATTTTCATGCTGATTTCAATAAAACTTGAATATTGATCATATCTATAATAGTTTAGGATTTACTGCTAAAATGAAATTAACAGCCGGCCGAAGTGACCGTGCGGTTAAAGGCGCTGCAGTCTGGAACCGCAAGACCGCTACGGTCGCAGGTTCGAATCCTGCCTCGGGCCTGGATGTTTGTGATGTCCTTAGGTTAGTTAGATTTAACTAGTTCTAAGTTCTAGGGGACTAATGACCTCAGCAGTTGAGTCCCGTAGTGCTCAGAGCCATTTGAACCATTTGAAATTAACAAGTTTTGTAACAAAGACCTGAATGCTAAAATCTGAACGTTTCGGTCGATCTTAACGATCGACATTTCAAATAGAAGCGCATCATTCAAATGTTCAAATGTGTGTGAAATCTTATGGGACTTAACTGCTAAGGTCATCAATCCCTAAGCTTACACACTATTTAATCTAAATTATTCTAAGGACAAACACACACACACACACACACACCCACGCCCGAGGGAGTACTCGGACCTCAACCGGAACCAGCCGCACGCGCATCATTAAATTGACAAATGTTCTTAATATCAGCTCTGTAACTTTGTTTAAAAGATATAGTAAATTTAAATTATCACTATTTTAAGTTGAGCATCAGACCATCATTTCCTCCACACAAAACACAATGAACGATGACGGCATGACACCTTATTGAATCATTAGGTAATAGATTATTTGTTGTAAAGTTTAGTGCATAATACTTACTTTGTTCTTTATTCATTTATCAGAAAGCACATTTGTGTTAGGCTACTGGCCGTGACATTTAAAGTTAAGAAGGAAATTGTACTGGTTTAATGTAAAAGAAGTTAAAGTCTATTGTGTAATGGATATTATTGTTACTTTATTTAGAACGTGAAAGTGGTCAACCTTCGATTATTTGAATATGTTAAAATGTAAAATAATGTAGAATAGGCTGTAGCCAGTCAGATGGACGGCTACAGGAAAGGTAACTGCCCTAGTCAGTTGAACGAGGATATTCGGCGCGCGGGAAACGCAGCCGGGACCGGGTAGAGGGACAGTGCTGGTGGAGACGCGAAAGCGGACGGTCGTCCTTTAGGTAGCTAGAAAATGATACGACTTAGAAAATTTAGCGTTGTGTGGTGTCAGTGGACTTAATTTCTGAGCAGTGAGCAGCCGCGCGCCTAACTTCTCACGTAGATAACGAGGTGGAGTATTGAGCTTGCAATTCGCGATGAGATTTTGAATGATCAAACTATGTCAAATGGATATGCGCTCGAGTGTAACAGTAACTCTATACACGACCACTTTCGCTATTAGTTTGCTTTCTGAGTAAAAATTATTCTAAACAATTCGCAACTGTGTGTCCTACATCATTTATGGGTCGTAAATTTAGTTTCCGATATTATTATTACAGTTATTATATGTTATGTTAACTTTGTATTTCGCAAACTTGCTATCAGCCAGACAATTTAACCAAAGGGTCACAAGTGTCTAATTTAGGGCGTGAAATGTGACACGAGTGGTTCAACCCCTAGACGAGTTTGAGCCAAGACATTTCGACAAAGAGGAACCGGATGTGAGCCCGAGCATCTCAGGGATGTTACCTCGCACCTTTCACAGGATAGTTTGCGTCTGTCTTCAAGCGTCTGTCAGTACACCTTTTTCGGCATGTCCTTGATGCTCTCTGATGGATTAAACAAACCTGTGACCATTCGTGCTTCTCTTCTTTACATATACCAAACATGTCAAGGTACTCCAATTTGGTATGGTTTCCAAACGCTTGAGCAATTTTCTAGGATCCTCCGCAGGATTCTTTTGCAACCAATCTCATTTCTAGTCTGAATTTTACCGGTATCCTAAAAACGAACCGAAATCTGCCACCTGCTTTACCCTCGACTTGTCACCAATTTCACATACCTGCAAACTGTTGCTTTCAGGTATTTGTGTGCACTATCTGATACAAATTTTAATTCACTGATATTTTAGTCATATCATACTAGGTTTCTCACAAGTGCACAGTTTTATATTCGTGAACAACTGCAGCAAGTTATCATTTTTTTTAGCGCTTTGAAATTTTATCGATACCTGATTGAATATTTGTGCAGATTTTATCAGTGAATACTGATTATAGGTAGAAGCAGTATGTGCGAAAATTTGAGGTTGCTAGTAAGGTGGTCCACTAGTAATTAATACTCAACATGAATAACAGGGGTCCTAACACACTTCCCTGGGACAAGCTAGATGCTGTGTCGTCGCTGCCAAGAAAACATCGACACAGTCACAAATTCGTTCGACAACTCACATTATCGTATCCAGGATCGGATCCAAATAGGGGGCGGCGGGTAACGTGGGGTAGGGGCGGGGTAAGTTTGTGGAAGTCACGGGCTATCCTGCACAAAAATATTAATAGACGCATTTATGTTTTAACATGAAACTATTTCGAAACTTTGCAGATAACTTCCGGCGAATAAAGCGGCATCGAAACTAAGACTCTCGGAAATGGACATTCCTGAACTTACAAGACACATTTCACACAGAATACTTTCCAGTTGCCTGTGTGGGGTTCCTGTAACATGTATGGGATTGCGCTGTGACAGCTAACATTCTAACCAGGTATAGGCGCCCATCCACAAGCTCACAATGAGAAATGCCGAGTGTGGCCGTGACACTTCGGCATCAACTGGACCTACTGACAGGCAGATAGCTCCTTAAAATCCAAATGCCTAGTGAAGTTATCAAACAGGATTAATCTTAAGGCAGTTTTATAGTAAAATGGACCTAGAATTGACTTCAAATACCAGCGTTTCCATAATTTTTATATTGTTTATACTCATGAGAGTGATCTAGTAACTACGAAATTAAATTCATGGCCCAGGTAAATCACAGTTTTATTATAAGTCTGTGCACACATTAACGGAAAACACCGCAATATTTAATTACACACAATTTAAGAACATTCAATTGATACGCGAGTCGGATTACAAGAGAAAGAACGCTGAGGATTTGGGAAGGCTATCTGATGATGGTATATACAACAGTAATAAACCATACGTTAACAGATTCATTAAGGCAATGAAGCCATGTGAATACAGTGATGGTATGTTCGAAAGCAAGAAGAACCACACTTGCACTAGGCCTGTCAAATCAGCCACAGTGAGCCTACAAGAATGAGTCTAGAAAAGCCCTGTTTGTAGAGACCTAATACGCCAAAGCTGCTGTACGATCTTATTCCTCAGCTGATGTGATAACTGCAGACGTAGGTGGACGCTGCGAGAATTCTATATTTTCGTTAGTTAGTAGTTTTTCTCTCATCATGGATTGTAAAAAAAACGGCTTACAATCCGGTATTTGCCAGCGTGCTTTGTACTAAGAACGTTTGGCCTTGGACTTCCGTCATGATCGAGCTTTTTCTGGTCGGCCAATGCCCGGTCATTTCGCATGAAAAAATACTGTAAAACGATGCTTCGTTTTTCAGAAGTTTTCCAAGACGTTTCTTTTCATCTGTGGGTGGCGAAGTACTTCCCATCCTACAGTCGTGGAGCCAGATTGTTGCCTCTACATCTGGTGGTGGAAACAACACACAGGAAAGTCCGTCGGAATATTTTACCTGCTTTCAGACCAGGACTAAAGATGGATACCAGTAGAAATGGGTCCACCTACTCCCGTCTTCTGCGAATTCGCAGAACGTACAGTGAAGCTCAAATGACAAACCGTGTTTTCGCAGAAGAGCCGGACAGTAAACATGGTCGCTCCTATGAAGGGATGATTCGCTGCTGTGCCATTTTGATTGGGGTCGAGTCTGCTTTTTCTGTTATTTGGCTGCTTACAGCTGACCCAAGCCATCGCAGCCGCACAGGAATACATTCTCTGGGTGCCATACATGAGCTGTCTGGCACGGCCTTTGGTTTCTGCCCTTTGTCGACACTTCCTCGAGCCGTGAGCCTACCCCACTGTGCGTCTCGTGCCGGGAGATATTCTGGCCCGCGATTCGCGTTCTGCTCTCACTGTTGCACCAAGCTAAATACTTCCTCTATGTTAGTGCATATTGCTAATTAGAGAAGAAAAAGATCATTCGACCATCAGTCACCTTTATTCACAAGGTACAAATGGCTCTAAGCACTATGGGACTTAACATCTGAGGTCATCATTCCCCTGGACTTAGAACTACTTGAACCTAACTAACCTAAAGACATCACACACAGCCATGCCAGAGGCAGGATTCGAACCTGCGACCGTAGCAGTAGCGCGGTTCCGGACTGAAGCGCCTGGAACCGCTAGGCCATAGCGGCCGGCCACATATTACTGTCTCATTTAGTCAGAGAATTTTTCGATCCATATGAACATGATATGTCTTATTACACTGTCCACTCTCATTAATGGTACCATCTTTCAAAAGCCTGTAAGGATGTGGAGCCGTGCGGACTCTTAGTGCCAGCTGTGCTACGATTTACGGCTGAGGATCCATGGCGCAGCCAGCCCTATCGGAGTGGTCCCAGAGGCTCTTATTGGGTTTGGTGACCAGAGAGTACGTTAAGCGCATCCTGGTGCCCAGCGAATCACTCACGTGCACTGCGAGCTGTGTGACTCGTTGCGTTTTCCTGCAGATAGATGCCATCGTTCCGAGGAAAGTGTGTAGGAGTGGACGCGATCCCAAAAGATAGAGCATGATTCTGTTGATCCATTGTGCCTTCCAGACTGAGGATATCACCCAGAGAATCGCACGAAAACATTTCCCAGACCATAACGCTCCATCCTCTAGTCTGGATCCTACCGGAGATTGCTGCAGGGGCGTACACGCAAAATGCCGTCCGTCTGATGGAGCATAAAACGCGACTCGCCTGGGAAGGCCACCAATAGACGTCCAGTTGCGGTATTGGGGTGTAAATTTCAGCCTTCGTCGCCGGTGAACAGTGGTCAGCAATGGGTGCATCAACCAGGCGCCTGCTGCGGTGGCCCATAAGCAGCAACTTCCGATGAACGGTCGGTGAGGAGACACTGTTGGTAGCCCCTTGATTCATCTTGGCGGTCGCCCGTCTATTTACCCTTACACGTATCCACAGGCGTCGTTCATGCCTTTCATCTGCGGTCTGTGTTGTACCACGGCTGCCTCAGCGACAGTTTTGGACAGTGCTATTTTTCCATGAGCAGTACACTTTAACCACGGCAAATCCGATAGTTGACACACTTAGCCGTTTTGGAAACGCTTGCACTGTTGGCCCGAAAGCCATTTTTTGTACATCAGATAAAACGCTCTGCTTCCGAATCACAACAATGACTGCACTGTTTTCCTCAGTTCCTCCCCCACGCTCCCACGACACCCTTTATAAACCCTCCACTGCTAGTACTGCCACCCGCCGTCTCTGGGTGGTTACTGCACGTTGACGTCGAACATAGACGATGGTCTTATTAATGTTGCTGGACCGTGTATTAATTGGATTTTCATATAAATTATATGAGAACGGAATGGACAGTGTCTTGAAAGGAGGGTATAAGATGAACATCAACAAAAGCCAAATGAGGATAATGGAATGTAGTCGAATTAAGTCGGGTGACGCTGAAGAATTAGATTAGGAAATGAGACACTTAAAGTAGTAAAGGAGTTTTGCTATTTGGGGAGCAAAATAACTGATGATGGTCGAAGTAGAGAGGATATAAAATGTAGACTGGCAATGGCAAGAAAAGCGTTTCTGAAGAATCTCTCTTTGTTAATATCGAGTATTGATTTAAGTGTCAGGAAACCGTTTCTGAAAGTATTTGTATGGAGTGTAGCCATGTATGGAAGTGAAACATGGACGATAAATAGTTTGGACAAGAAGACAATAGAAGCTTTCGAAATGTGGTGCTACAGAAGAATGCTGAAGATTAGAGGGGTAGATCACATAACTAATGAGGAGGTATTGAATAGAAGTGGGGAGAAAAGGAGTTTGTGGCACGACTTGACAAGAAGAAGGGACCGGTTGGTAGGACACGTTCTGAGACATCAGGGGATCACAAATTTAGCATTGGAGGGCAGCGTGGAGGGTAAAAATCGTAGAGGGAGACCAACAGATGAATACACTAAGCAGGTTCAGAAGGATGTAGGTTGCAGTAAGTACTGGGATATGAAGAAGCTTGCACAGGATAGAGTAGCATGGAGAGCTGCATCAAACCAGTCTCGGGACTGAAGACCACAACAACAACATATGAGAAGAGGCAGACCAGGGAAGGCCTGATGCTTCTCAACAGTATCTGCTGTCGACAACAGATCCAAAATATGTGCGCTCACAAGCAGAATCAGCAAATCGATGGCAGTAAGACAGGACAGAAAGGAAAAGAAAAAAAAGAAAAAAAGATTTCCTGACTAGTGCTTAGCAAAATACTGATAATATTGTTAGTGTACACTTCGATTTTATGTTGTCAAAATTATGACGTTCTCAAAAGTGTGAGTGTTTGTTGCTATTCCCTTTCTTAAATGAATTGCGTGACAGATGTACTTATCAAATTCTTTGGTTTTTCAAAGCAGACATATCTTTTCGATTAGCAGTTTCTTGAACGATATGCTAAAGCGATATTCTCTGAGCAAACAAATTATTGTTGTATTAAAATCTTTTATTTATTTTATATTCATGAAACAATTTGTAATTATTATCTTAAAACAACATTTATTAATACTGATTTGTTGATATTAATCTAATTTTAAGTTTTATCTTTTAACTCCTATTGCTTGTATATTTATTCTAGTACTATTATTTTTTATACTTAAGTAGCTCTACTTTAAACATTGGGGTGACAGCAAGTTATATTTCGGAAGGTGGGGATGACAAGGAGGGGAGGGGGAACCGCTTCTGAATTCGTGCTATCGTCAATAAGCGTTAGTATGCTATTGTGTCAAATGCTTTCCCGAAGTCAAGAAATACAACAACAGCATTACTTGAATTATGGTTTTCAGTACGTCATGTGAGGAAAACGTGAGTGACGTTTCGCATGAACTATATTTTCATAATCTACACTCCTGGAAATGGAAAAAAGAACACATTGACACCGGTGTGTCAGACCCACCATACTTGCTCCGGACACTGCGAGAGGGCTGTACAAGCAATGTTCACACGCACGGCACAGCGGACACACCAGGAACCGCGGTGTTGGCCGTCAAATGGCGCTAGCTGCGCAGCATTTGTGCACCGCCGCCGTCAGTGTCAGCCAGTTTGCCGTGGCATACGGAGCTCCATCGCAGTCTTTAACACTGGTAGCATGCCGCGACAGCGTGGACGTGAACCGTATGTGCAGTTGACGGACTTTGAGCGAGGGCGTATAGTGGGCATGCGGGAGGCCGGGTGGACGTACCGCCGAATTGCTCAACACGTGGGGCGTGAGGTCTCCACAGTACATCGATGTTACCGCCAGTGGTCGGCGGAAGGTGCACGTGCCCGTCGACCTGGGACCGGACCGCAGCGACGCACGGATGCACGCCAAGACCGTAGGATCCTACGCAGTGCCGTAGGGGACCGCACCGCCACTTCCCAGCAAATTAGGGACACTGTTGCTCCTGGGGTATCGGCGAGGACCATTCGCAACCGTCTCCATGAAGCTGGGCTATGGTCCCGCACACCGTTAGGCCGTCTTCCGCTCACGCCCCAACATCGTGCAGCCCGCCTCCAGTGGTGTCGTGACAGGCGTGAATGGAGGGACGAATGGAGACGTGTCGTCTTCAGAGATGAGAGTCGCTTCTGCCTTGGTGCCAATGATGGTCGTATGCGTGTTTGGCGCCGTGCAGGTGAGCGCCACAATCAGGACTGCATACGACCGAGGCACACAGGGCCAACACCCGGCATCATGGTGTGGGGAGCCATCTCCTACACTGGCCGTACATCACTGGTGATCGTCGAGGGGACACTGAATAGTGCACGGTACATCCAAACCGTCATCGAACCCATCGTTCTACCATTCCTAGACCGGCAAGGGAACTTGCTGTTCCAACAGGACAATGCACGTCCGCATGTATCCCGTGCCACCCAACGTGCTCTTGAAGGTGTAAGTCAACTACCCTGGCCAGCAAGATCTCCGGATCTGTCCCCCATTGAGCATGTTTGGGACTGGATGAAGCGTCGTCTCACGCGGTCTGCACGTCCAGCACGAACGCTGGTCCAACTGAGGCGCCAGGTGGAAATGGCATGGCAAGCCGTTCCACAGGACTACATCCAGCATCTCTACGATCGTCTCCATGGGAGAATAGCAGCCCAGCCTGCATTGCTGCGAAAGGTGGATATACACTGTACTAGTGCCGACATTGTGCATGCTCTGTTGCCTGTGTCTATGTGCCTGTGGTTCTGTCAGTGTGATCATGTGATGCATCTGACCCCAGGAATGTGCCAATAAAGTTTCCCCTTCCTGGGACAATGAATTCACGGTGTTCTTATTTCAATTTCCAGGAGTGTATAATGGTTGGCATGGAAGAGGTCCGACACTTATCTCAGGGCGTTTGAAATTCGTGAGCGTTGAATTGAAGTCAAGACAGTCTCTTTCGTCCGGTTGTGTTAGATTCATCGGAAAAATGGCGTCAATACGGTTCAAACGGCTCTGAGCACTATGGGGCTTAACTTCTGAGGTCGTCAGTCCCCTAGAACTTAGAACTACTTAAACCTAACTAACGTACGGTCATCACACACATCCATGCCCGAGGCAGGATTCAAACCTGCGACCGTAGCGGTCGCGCGGTTCCAGACTGTAGCGCCTAGAACCGCTCGGCCACTCCGGCCGGCTCGTCAATATGCTTATAAGACCATTGATCCTTGCAGCGTTAGAGTGACATTTCATAGCCTATGGTATCAAGGACTAAAGGGGCGAAGGGTGGTCGTAAATTGGGCGAATAGGGCGAGTGCCGTGGGAGGGCTGCGAGTGGGACGCGTTGATAGCGCCAGCGCCGTCTGCAGACAGCTCCGCCCGGCCCGACGTCAACCTCACTCCCTTCCAGACAGTGACCACGCTTCAGACGTCACAGCCGACGTCACGCGGCTTCCGTTTCCTGCCGCGATCCTTCCCGACCACCCCCACCCCCACCCCTAACCCTTCTTCCGCACGAATGGGTCCACAATACGGCTCCAGATAACTCCTACCATTTCCTGTCCACTTCTGCGGCAGGGCGAGGAGTTTCTGGCGGCTGCCTGCGTCTTAAGATACGTCCTTTTTCTGCGGTAGGCAACTGGAGGTCACTCGACTGCATAAGGCGGAGAAAGGGTAGGTGGGCGGTGTGGGAGGTGGAACTGTGCCAGACTATCTTACCAAATAGTACGTAACGTCAGACTCTTCGCAGATGATGGACTTATCTACAATGAAGTACTGTCTGATGGAGCTGCAGGGCTGTTAAGTCACATCTTTATAAGATTTCAAAGTGGTGCACAGATTGCTTTAAATTTGCGGTAAAGTGAAACTGTGCACTTCACAAAACAAAAACCGTATTATCCTATGTCTACAAGATCAAAGAGCCACAGTTAGAATCGGTAAACTCGTACAAAAACCTGGGTGTGACACTTCACAGGGACGTGAATTGGAACGATCACATAGTCTTTGCCTTGAGTAAAACAGGTGGTAGACTTCGGTTTGGTAGAATAATAGGAAAATGCTGTCAATCTACAAATGAGACTTCGTACCAAACATTCGTACGATATTAATTTTAATTTTAATTTTAATAGTAAACGGCCTCAGTTGCACGGTTTACCTAGAAATTTACCTAGGTTTCAGTCGGAATAACCAAACCTTCTTCAGAATAACAGTATCTATCGTTTGTCCATAGTGGACATCGTCAGGCTAAAACCATAAGTTATTGTCAGAATGTAAAACTTAGCCGGCCGGGGTGGCCGAGCTGTTCTAGGCGCTGCAGTCGGAACCGCGCGACCGCTACGGTCGCAGGTTCGAATTCTGCCTCGGGCATGGATGTGTGTGATGTCCTTAGTTTAGTTAGGTTAAAGTAGTTCCAAGTTCTAGGGGACTAATGACCTCAGAAGTCCCTTAGAAGTCCCATAGTGCTCAGAGCCATTTTTTTTGTAAAACTTATCTGGCACTGCCTCGGTCCTACTTTGCGAGAGCGATGCGGCATCCACGAGCGCTGGACTGGAACTGACCGTAGCGTCATGAGGCCCGCTTAGGCGAACACAATACCTTGCGCCTGCGCATAAACTGTATGATAGTTACTTGTTGGGAGAAAAAGTCAACTTAACTCCTGACCTTGAATTTACTAGTAAAGTGAAATAAAAGGTATAGCTAAGGAAAAGGGCGTATATGTTAACCTGTGTAGAACGTACTTAGATCGACTGTCTTAACATATATGACGTATTCATTGGTCAAAAAAAAACTAGTTCAAGTGTGTGTGAAATCTTATGGGACTTAACTGCTAAGTTCATCAGTCCCTAAGCTTACACACTACTTAACCCAAATTATCCTAAGGACAAACACACACACACACACACACACGCCCGAGGGAGGACTCGGACCTCCCCCGGGACCAGCCGCACAGTCCATGACTGCAGCGCCTTGGACCGCTCGGCTAATCCCGCACTATTCATTGGTCATGATATGAGGAAAACATCATGTGCTTACAAGGTATGGCCTATCTAGAAAAATTTTTGTGCATAAGCACGAAGTTTAATCACCTAAAAAGAACTTGGGAGTGGGAAGATTAATATAAAGCCAACATCGTCATTATTACGACTAGGTTTAGAAAATTTTTTTAAGACGTAATTGTTAAGCACTTCCTTAGCCATGGTTTCAACGCATGAAAATCTTATTGACTTAGCACACAAATAGTCATGATTGAACTTATGAACAAGTCTATATCTAATCTCTAACATCCGGCAATATGTGCCATATAAATTAGATGGTCATTATTCAAGATTAGTATATTTGACCTGAAATGGTCTAGAATCAAGTCAAAAACTAATGCACGTGCCTGATTGAGCTTCTTGACGAAGTTGCGGTTATGAGTTTAAGAAAACACTATCGTAGGGGATAATGTGGCAGTGGCAGTGGCAGTGGCAGTGGTCCACACACAGTTTTTACAATATGTGTGTGCATCACCTCCATGAAGGCAAATTGAGTACCCCATTGCCGCCACATTATCCCCTACTATAATGTTTTCTGCAACTCATAACAATAACTTCGTCAAGAAGCTCAATCAGGCACGTGCATTTTCGAGTAGTGACCCACTGTAGGACCACGGACTTCTCGGAAAAATTCTAGGCGCACTAGTAGTGGGTTGGAAAGAGACCAATTTGTTACACTTGAGGGGCGATATCCAGCTGCAACATTTTCCTTGCAACCTCACGAAAATTTTTGTCAGAATCAGAGGATGGGAACAATTTTTAATTCTAGGACAATATATCTCAAACAAATAAATGGGAGCTTACTGTAAGTGAAAGTGTATTTCTTAATGAGAATACAGAGTAACGTCAATGAAATACTCATGACGTATAGTGTACTTATGACCCATACTCACTGTAAAGGAAATTCCCGTTTGACATAAATGGTAGTATTTTTATTCATCCATAGATCACTTTTACAACGGTATTGGACATGGTTTCTTATTACAACTTAAGAACAACAAAAATAATATACACAGCACACACACATCAGGGAGTCTGGCGTGTTTTTGTATTAGAAGCCATCCCTTGATTTACCTGAAGTAATTTAGGGAAAACACAGAAAAACTAAATCAGGATGGCTGACGGGAGAGTGGAGTCTCCTTCCTCCCGATCACAAGGCCAGTCTGTTAATACATTCCTACCTCTTTCAGTTTGTCCCTAGTGTACGATACTGTTTTAAAAATAAGTTATTTAATAATGTAAAAGGCTAGTGCCACCTTGTTCATTTATTTCTCACTGCCAGTCACAGAACACACTATAGACACATTGTTTCATAATGTTACTCTACACACAGGCTATCAACTGATATCGGGACCGCACTATTTCCCATTTTCCAGCCTCAAAAGCCGAGTCAACGCGTCTCTATAACAAATGAGACGTTGAGCCCAGAAAGAGGCTAAGGTGTTGGTATCAATTTTCGAGAAAAGAAAAGAAAATTAGATGGGAAAATCATTGTGTCAGTGAGCGACAAAGCGCTCGTGAGAAACAGAACTATTTCCCCAAACACATCGTGCCACCACTGAAGCAATGAAGCTTGTAACTTGCGACAGCAAAAGTTTTTTTTATATAGAGTAGAGTATAGGGGAGGAAGGGTAAGTGTGGTTGGTAAGATCGTGACTTCCAGCCGCACATGCCATTGTACCATGTCTCAGACAAAGGGCACAACACTGTTGCAAATATTAAATGCTGTGATTGTTGGGTAGGTCTCCTGATACAACCTAGCTGCCTCCCGCCTGTTGCCATCATTTACCTTTCCGTAGGTAGACACCACGACGGCAAGCTCTCGATTCGAATACGAACCATTGTGTACAACGCTGTATCACATCCACTACCAGGTGAGTTAGTAAGAGAAGTGAAACGAACACAACGTTACCAATTACTATGGCAGGAGAGGGCACTAGGGAATGACGATGAGGACCAGAACCACCCTCAAGGAGGAAACCATGAATACTGTAACTGTGGCTGCATGGTACATCGCGTAATAGACCGCAGTATTTGTAATAAAGTATGATTGAGTAAATAGCTCCAGCATGGAAACCATGCACATCTGGATATAAGATTTGTAAGACCTTTTTTGTTCCGTATCCTCTCATCGATCAATCCCTAGAGTTTGTACACGGTGGAAAAAATCACCCTGTGCACAGGAAACATTTTCTTGAATTTTGAAAAACAAGCCGCTGCATTCACAGTCTCACTGCGGCACAGAATTTGAAATTGATATGAAGTTACTGCAACAGAACACTGCTGGATGATTGAAAGATTCCCTCCGCCTTAAGTATGTTCCCAAAATACATATTTCTTTTCTTTTTTCTTCTTTGAGAGGTAAAGGAACTGAAAAATTCTTCTAGAGGCGCTAGGAAATTTTTTTTGATGATATGTCATCTGCTTACTCGAGTCTCTTTCCATTCTAAGTTGCCGACTGTTTTGATGATGTGTACCGGAAGATACAGAATAGAATTTTATATTATTAAGGCTAAATGCATAGGATAAATCTAAAGGGTGGTTTCTAAATGACTATTAATGACAGACTGAGTCAACAAGTTTCTCAGATTCTATGAACGTCAGACGAATTGGTGATTTATACTCATTGTTGCATGCTGTAATTACCTTCACGGCATGGAAGGCGTCCCATATATCTAACGGTCTGGTTACGTTGCCCAATTATTATCTAATACTTTTTGTCAATAAAAGTTTTAGTGTAATAATTAGGCCTTTAATATTCTATAAATATATTACCCAACTTCGCTTTTCCTCGAATCAGGAAAAACACAGTTATACTGTCTATATGACCGCGCTAATGTCGCAAGTTCGTAGTTTCTCTGAACCAGATCAAGAATTGTCTTCTTCATTCATACCACTTCATGTTCATTTATCATTCCGTTTTCTTTCCCTCTTGGGAAACTTAGCTCACTGCGCCTCGACAAGGTAAACGCTAGAAGCAATACGAGGCACACTCCAAGAAACAGAGGAACTCACGATTGCTGTCGTTTCTCGAGAAATATCGCCTTCTTACATTCAGCACAAAAGAGAAAATAAAACAGGAAAGTTGCAAAGAAAAAGAAGCTTCACCCTTAAAAAGGGAGCAGGGAAGAAGGGAGAGGCCCTATTGCAGACGCCGGTAACGAAGTCTTGTTTGTTTCTACGCGAAGTGTTTCCGGCCCTTCGAGGAGCTCTCCATTCCATAGAGCGGTAGGAGATGATGTCCTAAAACGGCAGACCGTAATAGAAAAATTGTACTGTGGACACAGTTTTTGAATTATAAGATTTATTTTTTGTAAAACTTAACATTGATTCACGAAAGAAAACTATGCGACACCTCATATGCTTATTACTGTGTATTATTAGAAAACTTACATAATGCCATGTCATGAGAATCGGGTAAAATGAGATCTGTCTTCTATATATATTCACTTTTATTCCCGACCATTACATATAAATATTACAAAAGTGTGGTTTTCGACTTTTAGGTAGACTCATAAGTGCTTATTCTTTTTTTGATTAAATTAAAAGGATATTTACCTGCCATCAATGTCTGCTTGCTGAATCGATTGTCACTTTCAAACCTAAACGCTAGTTTCCTCATTTAACTCAATATAAGTCCAAACACACACACCAAAAACAGTTTTGCAACACCCCGGTTCCCAAAACTCCTGAAGATAGATGTTGACTGTATCACAGACACAGTCCCTATGACTGTTCAGACATGTCACTAAACCCACCGAAAGATGTAAGCAAGCACGCATGAGCAGCGTCTATTAGACGGAGTGGGTCCCACAGCCGATCAGTTCCAGTTATTCCACTAGCAAAGAGGTACACGGCTAGTGTTGTCTGTAGCTCAACCAAGCCTAGACGGTTAATTCCGCAGTTTGATCGCGTCAGCATTGTTACTTTGTGCCAGGATGGGCTCTCAACAGGGGAAGTGTCTAGGCATCTGGAGTGAACCAAAGCGATGTTGTTGGGACATGGAGGAGATAGAGAGAGAGAGAGAGAGAGAGAGAGAGAGAGAGAGACAAAGACAGAGACAGAGACTGTCGGTGAAATGCCTCGCTCAGGCCGCCCAAGGTCTACTACTGCAGTGCATGACGGCTACCTATGGATTATGGCTCGGAAGTAACCTGACAGCAACGCCACCATGTTGAATAATGCTTTTAGTGCAGCCACAGGACGTTGTGTTACGAATCAAACAGTGCGCAGTAGGCTTCATGATGCACAACTTCACTCCCGACGTCCATGGCTAGGTCCATCTTTGATACTACGACACCATGCAGCGCGTTACAGATGGGCCCTACAACATGCCGAATGGAGAGCTCAGGATTGGCATCACGTTCTGTTCACCGATGAGTGTCGCACATGCCTTCAACCTGACAATCGCTGGAGACGTGTTTGGAGGCAACACGGTCAGGCTGAACGCCTTAGACACACTCTCCAGCGAGTGCAACAAAGTGGAGGTTCCCTGTTGTTTTGGGGTGCCATTATGTGGGACCGACGTACGCCGCTAGTGGTCATGGAAGACGCCGTAACGGCTGTACAATACGTGAATGCCATCGTTCCCGACGTCCATGTCGAGGTCCATCTTTGCATCTACGACACCATGCAGCGCTGTACAGATGGGCCCCCTTCAGGATAACGACATCGCTTGACTAAAGTGGCCAGCATGTTTTCGAGACATGAACCCTATCAAACATGGCAGGGATAGATTGAAAAGGGCTGTTTATGGACGACGTGACCCTCCAACCACTCTGGTGGACCTACGCCGAATCGCCGTTGCGGAATGGGACAATCTGGACCAACAGTGCCTTGCTGAACTTGTGGATAATATGCCACGACAAATACAGACATGCATCAAGGCGAGAGGACGTGCTACTGGGTATTAGAGGTACCGGTGTGTACAGTAATCTGGACCACGACCTCTGAAGGTCTCGCTGTATGGTGGTACAACATGCAATAGCAATGTGTGGTTTTTATGAGCAATAAAAAGGGTGGAGGTGATGTTTACGTTCATCTCTATTCCAGTTTTCTGTAAGGATTCCGGAACTGTCGGAACCGAGGTGATGCAAAACGTTTTTTGATGTTTGCACATGGCTCAAAAATCTTAAATTTGCTGTAATAGCTCGATTCCTTGCTCTGTTTGAAGTGTTTACTGGAACCGACGTAAACCTTTATCAACTCCTACATCTTGCTTATTGGTTCCTCGTACCTTCCGTCTTAAGGTTCGTTCAGGAACACCTAATGTTTTTGAGGAATGCTGCCAGCTCATTTCCTTGTTATTAACAGCATTAATAGCCTTCTACATGCTCTCTGAACCCCATGACTGTTGTTTACTGGACCTCCTACAATTTCCAACCATTATAAATAATAATAATAATAATAATAATAATAATAATTAACTACATGTGTATTAGCATAAACAGAAACGAAAGGTGTATGTAAAATGACATATCTACGTTATATTACCCCCATTAATGGTATGTCATCTTACCAACGGTTATAGCATTCCGGGCGCTGCTCATAAAAACGTAGAGCTTTATACCCACAAATATTTTAAAGTGTTTCTAAAGGAAGCGTTTACTCACCTTCTATGCAAAAAAATACTATAAATCAAACGATCCAAGCGTAGTATCACACAGAAGAGCAATTACCACAGCTTCTAAATCGCAAATTTCCAGGCCAACGGTCTCACCATGTCTTGTGTAACAGTGTCACTAACACAAGAACGTAACTTGTGCCATTAAGTGCTCCTTCTTGTGGCTGAAACTAGAAACACAAGGTGTATCATTTTACCAGACTGTCATTTCAGGACACTTACCCTTTACAACAAGCAACAAACTTTTAACTTTACATGAATTTTATGAAGTATGGCCACATCCTGTGCTACTGCTATATCAGGGATACAAGGGCCGAAGCTTATGGCAAATTCTTTATGCTACATTGCTTCCATTTCATCCGACGGCAAGATCGGTACTTATCAGTTATTTAAGTTTCACAGTGTCGTATAATTAACTGTCTTTGACAGGAAGTTCATTTACTCGTAAGATAAGTAAACTGTCATTAGCAATGGAGTGTCCAGTTTCAGATACATGCTAAACAGATTCGATAAGATTCACCAAGACATTTTGGTTACCAAAAAGTGTTAGCTACCATAAAGCATACAGTATTAAAACGGGTACAAAGAAATGTTAGCAGGTAGATTCAATAGTACGATAAGGACACAAACGACGAAACAAGCAAACCAAACCAACACATAAAAGCAGTACAATCACTAGAAAATGCCGTACGGTGACATATCACAATAAAGTCATATACAAAATCGGTAATATATTCAAGAAACAGGATACAATCATAGCTTACACACGAATAATACAATACAGAAACACTTACGAGAACTAAAACCAATGAGAGACAAATACCGACTGTTTGCTATCTTCCAGATGGGTTGCAAAGCCTGAGAAAAAAATCTATGTTGGTGTGACCCGTAGGATATTTGACACAAGATGTTAAAAGCAAATCAGAGCAAATCAGGAACTACAGCACAAGCTATTCAACGTTTGCAGACTACATACAGGAATATCATAGGCCAAGTACAGCACAAAATGATATGAGCATGGTAAGGATAAGTAAAAACTGACGCACATCATTTTTCAAGAAGACATTTTTCAAGCAGACATCACTTTTCAAGATTTCCACATACACAAAGAACTAGCACATAGCAGACAGCTACTTAATGACCAGATATTTGAAACCAGACATTACACAAAAGCATTGAAAAAATCACCTATAAGCCTTTTGCTTACAAACCAGCCTTTCATTTTCTCTCACTCTCTATCTCCTACACTGCCCTCCTTTACAGCTCTGCTTCCTCCCAACATGATCTAAATCTTTTTTGCGAATAAAATCTCCCTTCTTCACCTAATTTGCATTCTCTGTTGATTGATCTTTGTGTTTATCGTTTATCTCTCCCCCCCCCCCCCCCCCTCCTCCTACCCAACCCTTCCCGAAGTACTCGCCACTTATATCTTCAGCTTCATTATTACACCTTCATTTCACTTACGCACAAAATAAATACGTAGCAACATAAATAAACGACATAATACACATGTGACCAACCACAGATGAAGAGAATATTTGGTCATAAAAAATAAGCGTAAGAAACAGTAAGAGGAACTGGGTCTAACGTACAACTTAGCCGACATGTACCCATATCATTCAGGAGACAAAACAAGGACTTGGAATATGAAAGGGAATGAAGCTGATGGGGCCAATAACTGAGCAAGGAAATTAAATAAAATGCCGAACAGTATTCGGTCCCTAGCTTTGGCACGTGATAGACATATATATATTTAGTAAAGATGTTAAAGAAGTTCGTAATAAATGCAAAAAAATTATGAAGGGTGTACGAAATCAACATAACCTTTCAATCCATTAGCGAAATTTATCGAAAAACTTAAAGAGATATTAGGTACCCGCCTTGGCACTTAATGTTAGGCTGTAGCAACTATTGCGAGACAATTTGGCCTACTTTGAACGAAATCAGTGTGACGAGAAACTACCTGTACACGTGCTGTAACCAGCCTAAGCACGTTTTAATGTTGAGCTAAATACGAAAAAAAAAAAATGAGATCTGGAACGTTCTGGCACCAGAAGTAGCCTCAGGCACACCGTGGCTCGGACAAGCTGCCTGGTCTCTTTACATAAGCACTGCATCAAGGTCATGGTCACTGAACGACGCAGACTGTGGCGTAATAGCTCTAGTAGCCGCTGCTAGAGGCTGTACTTTGTTCTGGTAGTTCATTTCCAGAACAACAATCACTTACATTTTAAGTTACGTAAACAAATGCGTTTATTTCCAGAACATTTATCTATTAGTATCGTCTGATTTATGTGGTATGGTACCTCTACATAACTGACAATTTTCAACATACCTATTTTTCAAAATACATTAAAAGAGATGTGTGAGGAGCTTTCCACCTCAGGTTTCGTGCCATTGTACTTGTTTGATTGCTGTTAGTATCGGCCTATAACACAAGAGCTTGTAGGAATAAAATTTTGAGTTTGAGGAAATGCCGGCCAATCGATGTACATTTGAAATCAGCTATACCTTTAAAAAAATTTCAGTCTCATAGAGTAAGATAACCGGCTGAAAATTTTAACTAAAATACTACCACTATGTCGTGTCACACAGTTTTGTACGTGAGTGTAACTACCTACAGCCTTGTTCGGTCTCCATGTCTGCACAGTGTATTTTCCAGGCTGCCAAAGTTTCCGTGAAGCAGGCTGGAAACAGTACCCTACAACCTACAACACACTACAGGAACAACATGCATCATAATCATGAGCACAATGGCCTGCTTGCCAGAGACTGTGTACTTTGGGGCAGTCTAGTGCCCTCACTTAGGCACGAGATACGCTCCTGACCGCGTCCATCCCACACTCTGCAGCTGCCCTCCCTGTCAACACCGCCGCCTCTCGCTGTACTCTGCTCACAAACATGTGAGACACGATTTATAGTTCAATAAAGCCAGCACGCTTCGCTAACAGATGCCACCACCATCTGAGTCCGGCCATTCGGACTTACCAGCCTGCACTTGTGGAGGGCGCGCGTAATAGCGACTGTACGCAGACGTACTGTCAGATTGCAAAACTGCCGACATTCGCCTATTTATAGCGCTCGCGTACGTCCTGAGAGGACCACCAAAAGCTTTGCTCATGTATTGCAAACTCGCAGTACTTAAGTACGATCGAATTTTAACTCTTCGCTGACAAGCGGCTTTTTATACCACATTGGAGTAACCATTTACATTTTTTATCAACGATTACTTTTAAAACTTCCCTTATTTATTTCATATTTATCTTAATAATGACACTCATCTTAATAATTCACTCAATTATAATGCCAATTAGATCGGTGAAAAGGGTGGCAGCGTGAAATAAGAAGCCGGTTATTGAGTTTTGCCGCGTGTCTAAACCGATCTACGCACTGCTTCCTAAGCACACGAATATAGAGATGTATGCTTAACGACAGTACTATTCACTCAGTCTTAAGACAGTTTATTTATCCTGCAAACAAGTAATTTGGCCCCTAGTCAGTCTCTCACCTTCTCCCATACTGTGTACCCACAACGAAAAGATTCACCATGTAATTGACAATCGAAAAGATTTAACTGTCTCTCTTGATTTGTCTGCACCCCTGTAGCCAGGAAAACCAATATCTGGTCTGGCCGCCTTTCCGTTCTAACTCATTTAGCGTTACCCGGAGTGCACGTGTGGTATTCCACTACGGAAGTGAGGTGCTGGCACCGAACTCGACAGGAAACTGTGGGTCAAATTGAATAGAGCTTGCAGTGGACATGGACGATGTGCAGACTCTCTGTACAAATGGAGTGCTACAGAGTCTCCGTTTTGTGACTCTGGGGCTCTGAAACAGACAATCAAGGACATTACAGATGAATGCCCCTTGCGTTCCTACCAGAAGAGTTGGAGCGACCTCATGAAAGCTGATGTAATGGTTCTTATATGGATAGGAACCAAGATATTGATATTTAGTCAGTTTTATACGTAGTTTTGTATTTTCATATTCTTGTTGTATATAGTATCACTAATGATATATTTCTGTAATTTTAAACTGCATGTGAGCCATAAGAATAAGTAAGTAAAAATAACTGTCTCTCTAGCTTCTTCGATAGTTCTATCACTTCTTCCAGTATCCGATTATACAGACGGCAACTTTATAATATTTGAACTACCATGCACCATCAATGGCACTCATGTATTGCCGTACGTCTTCTCCTATCACTTACAACTTTCGATGGTTTCGTATTATGATCTCTCAAAATATTCGGTCTTAAAATTTATACAGTTTTGTATACATTCGAACCAATTATGTAAACATATTCTTCCATCCTGACATTGCTAGAGTACATCGTAAACATGGTTTGGGAAGGATTCGATAGCTTCCTGAGGCAATGAAAATCGTTTAGTACTGGTTTCTTTACATAGATGAAAAGGATTTGCCAAGCGGCATATCAAATTAATACGGGAAATGAGTGACTAATTCGATGTGCCTTTGTGTGACAGCTGAAAATGTCAGTCCGCATCTCGTGGTCGTGCGGTAGCGTTCTCGCTTCCCACGCCCCGGTTCCCGGGTTCGATTCCCGGCGGGATCAGGGATTTTCTCTGCCTCGTGATGACTGGGTGTTGTGTGATGTCCTTAGGTTAGTTAGGTTTAAATAGTTCTAAGTTCTAGGGGACTGATGACCATAGATGTTAAGTCCCATGGTGCTCAAAGCCATTTGAACCGTTTTTTTTTTGTCATAAATGATACGACGCTTACGGTGATTTTTCCCGATTTCATCGTTAACTTGAGGCAAACTAATTGTTGTATACCATTCAGCATTATCTGTTCTTCGATCCTCCTATGGTCGCGACACCTCCACTATAATGTCCTTGGAATACCATATCGGAGTACTCCGCCTGACAAAAAAGTTAAGCACTCAGAAGGCAAGGAGAAGAGGGAAATGAAACTTCATGGGTTGAGACTGTATGGGATGTTACTATAATGATAGTGATACTAATCGAGCCAAATTAAGGAAGAGCTTGGCCCACTTACCACTATGACGTTGCGCTCCCTCCGACCTCTGTGCGTGCACTAATTCTCTTGGGAAGGGTGTCACAAAGTCGTTTTAGCCTCCCACGTGGCCAGTTAGCCCACAACTCGTGTAAATCGTCCTTGACATTGAGAACACTGGCATTGTGGCGGAGTTGATACCCGAGCAGATCCCGCACATGTTCTATCGGGGACAGATCGGGGGATCTTGCTGGACAAGAGTGCACCTCAGTACCACGCAGACTGTTCAGTGAGACACGAATCATGTGTGGATGAACATTGTCCTGTTGAAAAATGGCAACAAGATACCGTCGCAAGAGATATAAGACATGAGAATGCAGGATGCCCGTAACGTCAGAGTACCCTCAATCACTTTCAGCCGTGATCAAAAGTCATATCCAATGACTTCCCATACCATAATGCCAGGAATAACTGTGCTCTGTCCTCCATTCTCGCCGACGGAGAAAAGAATGTTTGCAGGTATTAAAACGTTGAAAATGCTTTCCTTGTATTATATGGTAAGTTGACATTGTTCATTTTCCACTATTTTGCTTATATTTTCCGCGTTCGACTTACGAAATTCGTAAACTAACATTAAACCTTTTCGTGACAGGAATATGCATTTTACCTCATTCAGGAGAAGAAATAAAACATGTATTAAGACAAACTACACCTGACGATGGACCCACAGGGTCCGGAATGCATCGCGTAGTTAATAAGACACGAAAAAGTTGTGACTGAAGGCGTTGTTTAATTCATACCTCCAAGAGACATAGAGAGCAATAGAGGTAGTGACAAAAAGAGAGAGGTAGAGAGAGAGAGAGATAGAGATAGAGATAGAGATAGAGATAGAGATAGAGAGAGAGAGAGAGAGAGAGAGAGAGAGAGAAATGAATGAAAGTATTAATATTTACTTTCTTTTGTTTCAGGTAAGGACCAAGGAAGAGAATACCTCTCGACACTGAAGTGCCTAGAAGAAAAATAAACACGTAAGCTGTGTTGTATAGTTTTTGTTAAATTTTGACATTCCAATTTTTCACGCTTTAGGTAACAGTTAACTAACAATCAGAGAGTATAAAACCGAAAATGATATCTGCGTATGAACATAACAATTGGTAGGAACATACCTGTAATATACAATTAAAATTGGTAGGCACTGGTATGAAGCTATAACCACAAGCTTAGAGCGATCACATACTCGTAAATTGAGGCCGCTGTTTACATGCACCTGCACAGCAGACCTTGGTGTGACAGGCCTTGGAACGCCCTCTATGTGACACGTGTCTCATAGAGGGCGTTCCAAGCCCTGTCACACCGAGGTCTGCTGTGCAGGTGCATGTAAACAGCGGCCTCAGTTTATGTGATCGCTCTAAGCTTGTGGTTATAGCTTCATACCAGTGCCTACCAATTTTAATTGTATATTACAGGTATGTACCTACCAACTCTTATGTTCATACGCAGATGTAGTTGTGATTTTCGGTTTTATACTCTCTGATCGTTATGTGACAATTTTTAACTTCTAGCAATGAGGATGGTCACTAAGTGACCGAAAATCGATTTCGCTGACAATAAAAAAACAACAAAATACGGCCAATGCTGATTTTCCTTCCAATTCTATCCACTATTTGGTCGTGGTGCACACAACACGCCATGGAGTCGCCAATCAATAAGTTAACTAACAGTTTCTCAGGAAAATGTCCGCGTCATCAAAAGTAACGAGTACATCTCCCGACAACAGTAGCACTGAAGTCTGCTACCGATCACTTGAAACGAATCCGCTTTCCTCCTCCCTTTCATGGATTTGTGAATTTTCATGATTTTCAAAGACATTATTTTGTTGCCCTCATTTTTTACTATCGCGAGCACATGCTGATGCCTGGGGGAACATCACAGTGGCACACTTGCTGCTTAATTTTATTTCTACTTGAGATCAGCAGCCTCTTTCCTATGACCATTATTAGTTTCCATTGATTCTTTGATTGATTTGGAAGCTTGGTTAAGATTCTTTTTTTTTCTGTAGAGACCAAGGAAGTTTCTTTTCACCTGAAGTAGTGGAACCCACTAACCATTTTCAGCTTCCTGCTTCTCTTCTCTTAGCTTCAATTCCAAAGATAGTTTGGAAAATAACATGCAGCGAATCCTGAGCTGTTCTTCCGCTTGTCCAGCAAAACTGCCTGCAGCAAATAGCAAACGTTTGCAGCCTTTCTGTTTCTCCTTAATGGCTTTGCGAGCGGATGCCACCCATCTTTCCTTGTAAAAAAGCCAAGTGCTGTTCCTAACGGCCGAGCGGAGGCAGATTTTCTTGAGTAGTCGTGCAGCATATCTTGGCCATTGAGTATGCTTGTACTTTGGGAACGTAATGTTAGGATAAGTCGGGATGTGTTTAGTGAGGTACGCCATTGTTGGACAGGAAAGTATCAGCACATTCATGTTTTGTTATTGATTAATTAGGTCCTTTTGATAATATTTGCTTGCGAAGAATAATTAACTCTTGAATAGTGTTTAATATTGTTTTGAGATTTATCGATGTGGTGATATCGTGTTACTTGTGAGACCTTTGAACTGTCATGTCTTGCATCAATCATTCAATGACCTTTTTTTTTATTTCGAGTTGAGCCTCTATGGACTGCGTGCTAACAACCAATTTCATTTCAGTGACGTTTTATTTAGTGAAACAGAATTTAAATGAAGTTCTTCACTGAAGAAAAATCATAATGATAAGGTTAAACTGAAAAGTTTCATGGCTGCCAGCCGGACGTGTGTTCAATCGTATACTCGTTTTCAGTTTATTATTCTTTGTTTTCATCTCCTACAGCGAATCTTATCATTTTAACTCTAACATTGGGAGGGGGGGGTGAGGGGAGGGGGAGGAGGTGACCTCAGGATTTCGTACAGAATTTTGTCACCGAGCGAGGTGGCGCAGTGGTTAGACACTGGACTCGCATTCGGGAGGACGATGGTTCAATCCCGCGTCCGGCCATCCTGATTTGGGTTTTCCGTGATTTCCCTAAATCACTCCAGGCAAATGCCGGGATGGTTCCTCTGAAAGGGCACGGCCGACGTCCTTCCCCATCCTTCCCTAATCCGATGAGACCGATGACCATGCTGTCTGGTCTCCTTCCCCAAACAACCAACCAACCAGAATTTTGTCGAACTTAAGGCACGATGTGTCTGGGTACTCTTGTCTTTGTATGAGCTCCGTTATTGAGAACAGAATTTCCGTGGGCATGGATGGTTTTTCTTCCTCCAGACAACCGCTGAAATCAAACTAAGCCGGCCTGAGTGACCGAGCGACTCTAGGCGCAAGTTCGAATCCTGCCTCGGGCATGGATGTGTGTGATGTCCTTAGGTTAGTTAGGTTTAAGTAGTTCTAAGTTTTAGGAGACTGATGACCTCAGCAGTTAAGACCCATAGTGCTCAGAGCCATTTGAAATCAAACTAAGTTTTGACGGATATGTCCGACTTCTGTTTTCCATTCTTCCAGTCTAATTCTTCTGTCTCCTGTCCTCTGGAAAGACACGTTTGCTGATTCGTTCATTTGATCCTTATTGGCTGTCTGTGTGTTTATGAAACCATAGTTAATTCAAATATTATCCCCAATGCTTTCGTTATTATCTTGGAGTTGAGTTTTGCGTAGAAAACGACTGAATCTGTCGGAATTTACCATCCTGGATTCTCCCATAAAAGGCTAATGACTTTGCAAAGTCGTACATGAAATGCTTTGAAGGCAGCTGAGAAATAAAATATCTGTAAAAAGTTTCACCACCATATGGTCGTAGTGGATCACACGCGTTTTCTTGTTTTGAGTAAAGATCAAGCACTAGAGCGTAAATTTCTCATTCTCTGAGATCTCGTACTATCTTTGCACTTGCGGTGGACGGAACTTCCACGTGAAGGGAAGCTGAATAAAAAGTAAGTTTCCTTTCATTAAAATAAATCAATAGGATTGTTTCACCAATCAGTACCAAACCAAAATCCACTCAGTTTGGTGAAAGAGGAAAGACTCCCAAAGAAGGTAGCAGTCAAACACCTAATTGCAATAACCTAACTTTAAATGAATCTCCAGTCAATGATTAACGAACAATGAAAGATAGGAATTGTACTGTAGTGGTATCATGCGAGTAACCCCCTGTGATGGACGGACTTTAGTAAAGTGGATACAAGCTTCAAATAAAATTTGCTGACTAAATGTAAAATAAAATTAATTTGGCGTTGAGAGTAGCCCTATATTCAGAAAGGGACTTCCAAAAGTGAATTATGCGTTAATTTGGCAGGCCAAGTAGCTTTTGCTGAATGCTGAGCTACAAAGAGACATAGATACGTGACAGTACTTTTCAATATGGCCACCAGTACCTTGTAAACAACAATCGGCACCTTCCACCAGTCGTTCATATCTTCGATAATACAAATCTGCTTCTTGTCCGCGGAGTTACTTGAGAATCGCTGTATGAAAGTCATCATCTTTGGAAAGTCTCTTTCCTCCAGAGGTTCTTCCAGCTTGCCGAAAAGCTGGAACTTACATAGTGAGAGATCTGGACATCCCGACCAGCATCATCTACGTCTGTGCGGCCTTGGTCCAAATGTTGGCACCATATCACAATTACTGGAGGCCATATTGCATTTGAAACCTACACCATCAGAATTTTACGTTGAAGCTGCATGTAATTTAGATGTTTTGTTCCCAATTATCATACGTCATCGCGTACGTCAGCTCTGGAGCATGTTTCAAGTTGCCGCACCACTTCACTCGTACAGTATGATGCGCCTGTCGCCCATACTACAGCAGAACTGTGTCTGCAGGAAGCGCAGAACATGTACTCTTTTATGACAACGCTTTGGAAGGTGGCTATAATTTCGAATCTTGCAAGCACTCATCCACATACTTTGCCGTGATCTACACTCCTGGAAACTGAAATAAGAACACCGTGAATTCATTGTCCCAGGAAGGGGAAACTTTATTGACACATTCCTGGGGTTAGATACATCACATGATCACACTGACAGAACCACAGGCACATAGACACAGGCAACAGAGCATGCACAATGTCGGCACTAGTACAGTGTATATCCACCTTTCGCAGCAATGCAGGCTGCTATTCTCCCATGGAGACGATCGTAGAGATGCTGGATGTAGTCCTGTGGAACGGCTTGCCATGCCATTTCCACCTGGCGCCTCAGTTGGGCCAGCATTCGTGCTGGACGTGCAGACCGCGTGAGACGACGCTTCATCCAGTCCCAAACATGCTCAATGGGGGACAGATCCGGAGATCTTGCTGGCCAGGGTAGTTGACTTACACCTTCTAGAGCACGTTGGGTGGCACGGGATACATGCGGACGTGCATTGTCCTGTTGGAACAGCAAGTTCCCTTGCCGGTCTAGGAATGGTAGAACGATGGGTTCGATGACGGTTTGGATGTACCGTGCACTATTCAGTGTCCCCTCGACGATCACCAGTGGTGTACGGCCAGTGTAGGAGATCGCTCCCCACACCATGATGCCGGGTGTTGGCCGTGTGTGCCTCGGTCGTATGCAGTCCTGATTGTGGCGCTCACCTGCACGGTGCCAAACACGCATACGACCATCATTGGCATCAAGGCAGAAGCGACTCTCATCGCTGAAGACGACACGTCTCCATTCGTCCCTCCATTCACGCCTGTCGCGACACCACTGGAGGCGGGCTGCACGATGTTGGGGCGTGAGCGGAAGACGGCCTAACGGTGTGCGGGACCGTAGCCCAGCTTCATGGAGACGGTTGCGAATGGTCCTCGCCGATACCCCAGGAGCAACAGTGTCCCTAATTTGCTGGGAAGTGGCGGTGCGGTCCCCTACGGCACTGCGTAGGATCCTACGGTCTTGGCGTGCATCCGTGCGTCGCTGCGGTCCGGTCCCAGGTCGACGGGCACGTGCACCTTCCGCCGACCACTGGCGACAACATCGATGTACTGTGGAGACCTCACGCCCCACGTGTTGAGCAATTCGGCGGTACGTCCACCCGGCCTCCCGCATGCCCACTATACGCCCTCGCTCAAAGTCCGTCAACTGCACATACGGTTCACGTCCACGCTGTCGCGGCATGCTACCAGTGTTAAAGACTGCGATGGAGCTCCGTATGCCACGGCAAACTGGCTGACACTGACGGCGGCGGTGCACAAATGCTGCGCAGCTAGCGCCATTCGACGGCCAACACCGCGGTTCCTGGTGTGTCCGCTGTGCCGTGCGCGTGATCATTGCTTGTACAGCCCTCTCGCAGTGTCCGGAGCAAGTATGGTGGGTCTGACACACCGGTGTCAATGTGTTCTTTTTTCCATTTCCAGGAGTGTACAAACACAATTAGGTATCATGTGATAGATTGTACAACGTATATAAAAAGAAAACTGACATTGTCACATACACCTTGTAAATAATTGTTAACGCTTATTGCAAGAAAGGTGACGTAGTGTCTTTATGACCAGAACGGCGTAATGAATGATTGCCTACACTAGTAGAGGTTGGAACTATAGTGGAAATGAAACGGCAGGCGGAACTCAAGCCCTGGGTGGAAGGCCCACACAGGCGTGGTGGTCCAGCTTCACACAGGAAGTGCCAAAACGGACAGTCTGGACACCTGAGCACGAAGACACAATACATGAGCGGCCGGTTGCTATCGGCCGCTATTGTAGTAGGCCCGGAAGGATAGCTGGATAATACTTCCGAACTCTGCAAATCATGGACGCAGGTGAGAGGAACGAAGAAGTAGCACCTCGGAAACCACGCAGGCTAGGTTATTTCCAAGGATTTTTACTCAGAAGCTTACCATTGTACGAGTATAGGTTTTTCCTCGCGAACTTTCCGCGCTGGACGACATAAGACTAAAATATCGTTGGTCAGCGTTCGGAAGAATCTGTAGAGGGACAACATTCCATGGTTTCGGGAATATGATTGGCTTTCGGAATTACTAGGGTGGGGAGCCGAGCCTTGCTGGGAAGCCAGCGGTGGAGACACGAGGTCTTCCGTTGTGAGCACCTGTGCGTGACGGTCGCTCGGTATCAGCTTTGTTGGTACAGACGGACTTGCTGTCTTTGCTGTCAGGAGAGTTTATAGTTAGAATAGTTGAACACTGTATTGTTGCGAACCTACACGATTCTGGACTTCCCCACCGGGTTGGAAGTCGTCGTTGAGTATGCAGCGTTCAATAATTGAGAGCACTTCCTCTGCCTATACTTACTTTGAGACGTTGTCTGAACTCCGTCCTTGTGGCTGAGAGTTCGCGTTTCTCGTCTGTAGAACACAGAGAGTAGAAGACAGAATTAGAGTATATTAGTCAGAGGACCGCCTTCTACCGATCTTGTGTCGCAGACGAGTACGAGTACGAGAACCATCACTTAGACGCACTGGCCGCAGTACATACGGTGGTTTCGCAAACTGCTTCGGCTTATTAGGGCTATAAAGCTAAACAGCTGTGATCACGTTAGTTTATTTCCACTGAGGTTCCACACCACTGTAGATCATCTTTGAAAGTAGTGTCTTCTCGTGTTTGGACGTAGATGATTTCAGTCATTTCGCGTTAGTGATATTGGACCGAACAGTCATAAAAAGGGTCAGAGTTGGGCAATTGATTAATAATTTTAGTTAGAAAATACAGATAATTGTACTTAAAGGGTTGATTTTAATCTATAATAAATATACACTTAACAACGTTTAACATTTAGTAGTGTTAGTTGCCTTTATCATTCATTTATGTTTAGATTGTAAATTACATGCAAAAAAGAGCATTAAGAGACCGTAAGATCTGCGTCAGGGGGTAGTCAGACAGGGCCAAATCATCATTTTAGCGTTTATTATTTTCCGTTGCGCACATTCATTTTTACACCCGCCTGGAGTAGCATCTTGGAGCTTCAGTCTTGTTGCGCAGTTGTCTTAGCGCAGCCGAATGTGTATCTTACTTTTGCTAGTCACCGCTTAGAGTCTAAGCCTTAGAGCGTTAATAGAATGGTAGTAACTATTAGACCTAGCCTTGTTTCTTCTGGTTGGTTGTTAATCTAATGTATAAAAAATCAATGTCTGTTTGTTTGTTCATATTTTATGCGCTGCCATTCAGAGTCGCATAACTTAATATATTGCATATATACATGTTTCAAATCATATTACGAAATGTTATGTAAACTGTGATTTACCTTTCGTTTTGAAGCTAAAGTGTGCAAAATTTCATCAATATCGAAATAAAACTGACACGTAAGTCATAACACCCATTTTATTTCGTGCATGGTTACATATATTGAAACGCAGTTTCCCGAAACTGTTAGAGCGTCGAAAGGCACATACGTCTTTGTTTAGTTAATGTTTTTAGCGCTGGTATCAAGTGAGATATTGAAGCAAGTAGTGTACTCGACGGCTCTTTAGAAGACAATGAGAGCGATATAGCGTTTGTCAATGTTGACTTTGAAACCTGTCGTACGAAAATTCGAGTCATGTCGTTGAATGTGACAGCACACTGGATGGGATCGGCATGTTGTGTGCAAAGACTGCCAAGCAGGCGTCTCGAAGCAGGCTGCGTGGTTGTATACCGTAGGGTAGGCCTGCGCTACCAGAGTGAAGCTTTATATCCCATTGAACCAGCCAACGACTTAGATACAGGTTCACCTACGGATGTTGTATATGTAAATGCGACGTAGGCTCGAATCTAACGTATTACAAAGATCTTAGGAAAATTATTTGCCCGCATCTCGTGGTCGTGCGGTAGCGTTCTCGCTTCCCACGCCCGGGTTCCCCGGTTCGATTCCCGGCGGGGTCAGGGATTTTCTCTACCTCGTGATGGCTGGGTGTTGTGTGATGTCCTTAGGTTAGTTAGGTTTAAGTAGTTCTAAGTTCTAGGGGACTGATGACCATAGTTGTTAAGTCCCATAGTGCTCAGAGCCATTTTGAAAATTATTTCACAGTTGTGTATCCTCCCAGATTTACGTGAGCTGTAACAGAGAAATCAACTGTTAATTCTTTAAAAATAAAAAAGTCTTATACGCTGCAAAAAGCAACAGCTGTATTAAATGTCTGAATGTTAGAAAGAAGATTTGACCTGTCTTTTCCTATACGTGGCTGTGGGCTTGTTGGAGGTAAATATATATTGTCGGACAGCTGTATCTATCTACACTGCTCTAAATTCTATCATTTGCGTTACGTTAGTTGGACTGCGTCTTTGAATGCTCCCCAAAGAAACAAACCAAGAGGAATCAAACCGGGGGAATCTCGCAAGCCATTTGACGACAGAATTTCATCCTATCGAACGTCCAGGAAAGTTCTCATTCAGTATTTGCGTTGCAACACGGGATGAATGATGTTGTGATGCAACCACATACATTGAGAAATATCCCGTAATACCTCTTCTAGGAGCACCGGCGGATTTTTCGTCAGAAAGTGCGCGTACGAATTTCCATTTAGGACGCCTGAGATGAATTAAGGTCCCACAATGTAATTTCCTATGATGCCGCACCATACGTTTATGCTCCACGGCTATTGATGTTACACTTGAAGAAGCCAGTCTGCATTTTCGGCTATCCAGTAGTATCTTATGCAAAATTGCATTAGCTTTGTTAGGAAACGTTGCTTCATCGGTAACGAGCACACGTTGGGAACACACAGCGTCGCCTCTCAGTCGCTGAGGGGCAAATGACGTACGACCTTGGAAATCACGGTCTTCGAGTGGTTGTAGTGTGATAGATGATAGGGTTGGAAATTCTGTTAATGCAGGATGCCAATGACACTCGTCTGGCTGATTGCACATTCCTCGGCAATAGGTCTCGTACAACTGTGTGGATTCATTAGCGTCGTAGCCACAACAGCTTATTCGTGTTCTCTGTCAGTTGCAGTCTTCTTTCTTGTCCTCTTTTTGACGTTCAGGCAGCCTGTCCGCACTAGCGTTTTAATTATTCGAGCTATTCCCTGAAGCGTCGGACACAGGCGATCCGGATAGATAGTCCTATACCACTGTACTGCTTTTACGGCATATCTTTTACGTTCACCATATAAAAGTAGTATATCCAACTTCTCTTCATTAGTGTGTACGCCTGCACGCAACAAAGACTGAAGCAGAAACGAGTGGCCTTTAGTGTAGATGAGTAAACAGGCAAATATGTTGACATTCCCACACAGCGTAGCACGAGAGCTCTGCTTGACGATGTTTGCACCGTTAATGCCGATTCCGACCATCGTGCTCTCAAATTCTAGAATATTTCTCTAACTCTTTTTTACGACAGGTTTCAACGTCAACATTAACAAATGCCTTTAACTGTCTGCTCAAGAGCTACCGAATGCAGTTATAATAAGTATACGGTTCCATTAGAAAAACGTACTTGCTTCAGTATCTCCGTTGATACCAGCGCTAAAAACATTAAACAAAGACAAAAAAACGTGCTCCTCGACGCCATAACGTTTGCCGAAAACAGCGTTTCGATATGTATAACCTTTCACGAAATAAAACGTGTGTTACGTGTCAGTTTTATGTCCATACTGATGAAAATTTGCACACTTTACCTTCAAAACAAGAGGTAGTCTACGTAAGATTTCTCAATATGACTTGAAATATATATATAAATGGAAAGGTCGTTACAAAACATCTCTAAAAGACGATGACCTTTTTATTTCAAGTTTCTACACGATCCTCCAAGGAACATATTAGTGAACGTAAATCACCTTTTTCCTTAATATACAGAAGACACACATGTGTGCACGTAAAGGAGAAACGGTGTTACCAAACATCTCTAGAAGTACTTGACCGATTTACTTCAAAGATCTTGTCCGAATTACTTCAAATTTTTATATTTATATATAACAATGAAGAAAGTTCATGAGTAATTCAATGCCCAACAAACGACTTCAATGCCTATGGCGATAATACCAAAACATCAAAAAACGTTTTGCATCACCCCGGTTCCCAGAACTCCTGAAGATAGACGTTGACTGTGGATATTGTATCACAGACACGTCCCTTTGACTGTTCAGAGATGTCACTAGACTCCCCGAAAGATGTAAACAACCATGCATGAGCTGCGACTATTCGACGGAGGGGGTCCGACAGCCGATCAGTTCCAGTCATTCCATCAGGAAGGTGGTACACGGCTCTTGTTGTCTGTAGTTCAACCATGCCTAGACGGTCAATATCGGGGTTCGATAACGTCCGCATTGTTACTTTGTGTCAGGAAGGCTCACAACGGGGAAGTGTCCAAGCGTCTCGGGTGAACCAAAACGATGTTGTTCGGACATGGTGCAGATACAGACAGACAGGAACTGTCAATGACATGCCTCGCTGAGGCCGCCCAAGGGCTACTATTGGAGAGGATGACCGCAAACTTGCGAGGTGTCGGAGAAGAGAAGAGTTTGTGCCTTTTTAACTCTCGCGAATTTTCCAAGCGAACTGGAGAAGCACACGACCACCTCCTTACCTACCACCTAACTGATTATGTACACAACGGTAACGAAAGGGATTGATGGTGGAGCCTGCTAGTTGATAAAATAAGGCGTGCACACTCACAATAATTTAATAAAAATAGTTACGTGCCCAGTAAATAAATGGGAATTTTATCATAATAAACTACAGGAAATGGGATTCTGCATCTATATATGAAATGATATGTGGATTAAATATTACAATGTGATTTATTATAAATCACAACACAAAGGAACTTGACCGACAATACAAATAATAGGTTAAAGGGTAGGTTATACTGAACTACTCTTAGAATAAGAACGAGGCTCGAGAACAAGGGGCTCCTACTCTTTGTGATGCAATAGATTGACGATAATGACTGGAGGTCCTAATGAGTGAACTGTTATTGCGAAGTAGCGAAAGCTCATATGGAATCACAAGGAGCAACAATCAGGGTGGACTTGTAGCAAAGCGAGCGTGCGTGCTGCTGAGGACTTCAGTATAAAAATGGTTGGTCCTAGAGCCACAAAATACTTAACCAGTCCTGAAACCTGCAGCTCGTCGTCGGTAGGCAGCGTTCTGATGATGTAGGTACCGACATCTGCCCTGCAGCAACTCTGTTACTCGCCCTGTCGGTACAGCCGCGAAAAGAGCAATAATCTGGGTCTTAATTCGCAGAATGAAACTGGAGTATGACAGCAGCACAATGATTCCGAAAAAGTGCGACTAAGCCGCAAGACTACCTGATTCTGGCGAAGAACGGATCCCGAATGCCCAGCGCCCCCGTAGCAATAGAGCGAGCAAACGTTACTCAACTCCCCACTATCCTCGAAAAACCGTGAATCAGCATTCAGTGCTGATTCCAAAATTCCCAAGCACTATCTCAGAACATCATTCGCGCCAATAGCGACCGTTCCCTCCAGTTTCGAGCAGGGCCTTATGACGTCAACTGATCTCAGTTTAAGTTAACCAATGATGCCTCTGCTATTTAGATGGGGGGGGGGGGGGGGGCACTGAACTTGCTGTTTGACCGGCTACGAAAACAACATGCCTAGACCATCGGCCATCCGGCGCCAGACAATCTCATCCAGCAGGGCATGGTCCACAAGTATTCTCAGGATCATGAAGACAATACAGCCGGTCGGCGCCAACAGTCCTCGTCCCATACGCCCGGAACGGTAAACACATAAACTGCAGCGACACTCAGACGCCTCGCAGGTCGTTTCTCCCTGCGTACAATAGGCGTACAATAGGTCAGTCGTGCCGCCAGGTGCTCAAGTCTATTTATGTACAACCCTCTCAGCATTCGCTGAAGTCCAGAACACCCCCCCGCCCCTCTCCCCGTAAACGTAGTGTGCCCTGTCCTCTGGTGCTTGCCTTGCAACAGGCCACTCAGGGAGGTAACAGAGGAAACTAAAAGCAAGACCACCTACAGTTCCCAACATGCTTAGCAATCAAGTGAAAAGTACTTTGTGCTCTCAGTACAATTACTCTCATTAGAACACTGCTATTCGGCCCGTTTCCACAGTGAAATATAGAACATTAATAAACTTGATGAAAATTATAGGCGACGTTCAAAAGAAGCATGGAACCTGTCAACCTACGGATTATGGCTCAGAGAAAACGTGACAGCAACATCACCATGTTGAATAACGCTTTTCATGCAGCCATAGGATGACGTGTTACAAATCAAACTGTGCGCAATAGGCTGCATCATGCGCAACTTCACACCCGACGTCCATGAACAGGTCTATCTTTGCAACCACGACACCACGCAGTGCATATGCCTTCAACTGGACAATCGTCGGAGACGTGTTTGGAGGCAACCCGAAGTCAGGTTGAACGCCTTAGATACACTGTCAAGCGACTGCAGCATGGTGGAGGTTCCCTAATGTTCTGGGGTGGCGTTATGTGGGGCCGACATTCGCCGCTGGTGGTCATGGCCGGCGCCGTAGTGGCTGTACGATACGTGAATGCTATCCTGCAACTGATAGTGCACCGTGTCGGCAGCATGTTGGTGAGGCATTCGTCTTCATGGACGACAATTCCCGCCCGCATCGTGTACATCTTGTGAATGACTTCCTTCAGAATAACGACATCGCTCGACTAGAGTGGCCAGCACTTTATCCAGACATGAACCCTATCGACATGCCTGGGATAGATTGTAAAGGGCTGTTTATGGACGATGTGACCCACCAATCACCCTGAAGGACCTACGCCGAATCGCCGTTGAGGAGTGCCATAATCTGGACCAGCATTGCCTTGATGAACTTATAGATAGTATGCCACGACTAATACAGGCATGCATCAATGCAAGAGGACGTGCTACTGGGTATTAGAGGTGCCGGTATGTACAGCAATCTGGACCACCACCTCTGAAGGTGTCGCTGTATGCTGGTACAACATGCAATGTGTGGTTTTCATGAGCAATAAAAAGGGCGGAAATGATATTTATCTTGATCTCTGTTCCAATTTTCTATACAGGGACCGGAACTCTCGGAATCGAGGTGATGCAAAACCTTTTCCGATATGTGTATTACAGCGGCAATACCCGTGCAATCAGACTTTGCTTGATCGCGCGACTAGTGAAAGCTCGAGAATTTGACAGAAACGTGATTGAAAACTCTCGTCCATTATTAGTTGCCGTTGACATGTACCGTGGAAGACATTTTACTCCGTGTTCCACAGTTATTTTAATTATTAAAGTCCACAGTGCGATACAAACGCTAGGACAGGTCGTGGATATAGTACCAGCAAAAGTCACTAGAACGCTGGCCGATCAGAAGTTCGAACAGAACCCCAGATTTCCCGAACTGTGACGTGAGCCGTTCGAACAGTTCGGGTCGTGCTGAAACACAGCCCTACTCGCAACAGAGAACTGATTAGAAACAACAGAAGACGAATTCCCCCAAAACACAATAACATACTTACCCCAAAATGTAACAGCAGATGGCGCAACTAGCTACAATTTGCTTGAAAAAAAATGGCTCTGAGCACTATGGGACTTAACATCTGAGGTCATCAGTCCCCTAGAACTTAGAACTACTTAAACCTAACTAACCTAAGGACATCACACACATCCATGCCCGATGCAGGATTCGAACCTGCGACCGTAGCGGTCTCGCGGATCCAGACTAATGCGCCTAGAACCGCACGGCCACAATTTGCTTGAAGAAACGAATTAAAAACACTAATAGAAAATACCAACACTTGCAGTGCATCTCAGGAGATGATTTCATGAATTGAATAATTCTGAAAATGTCTTTTGAGAGTATAGTACTTCCTGCTGACCAGAGTCCATTAAGACACGCTCGATCCTCGCTTTATTAGTCCTGCTCTGCCTTCTACATCTACATCTACGTCCATACTCCGCAAGCCACCTGACGGTGTGTGGCGGAGGGTACGTTCAGTACCTCTATCGGTTCTCCCTTCTATTCCAGTCTCGTATTGTTCGTGGAAAGAAGGACTGTCGGTATGCCTCTGTGTGGGCTCTAATCTCTCTGATTTTATCCTCATGGTCTCTTCGCGAGATATACGTAGGAGGGAGCAATATACTGCTTGACTCTTCGGTGAAGGTATGTTCTCGAAACTTCAATAAAAGCCCGTACCGAGCTACTGAGCGTCTCTCCTGCAGAGTCTTCCACTGGAGTTTATCTATCATCTCCGTAACGCTTTCGCGATTACTAAATGATCCTGTAACGAAGCGCGCTGCTCTCCGTTGGATCTTCTCTATCTCTTCTATCAACCCTATCTGGTACGGATCCCACACTGCTGAGCAGTATTCAAGCAGTGGGCGAACAAGGTACTGTAACCTACTTCCTTTGTTTTCGGATTGCATTTCCTTAGGATTCTTCCAATGAATCTCAGTCTGGCATCTGCTTTACCGACGATCAACATTATATGATCATTCCATTTTAAATCACTCCTAATGCGTACTCCCAGATAATTTATGGTACTAACTGCTTCCAGTTGCTGACCTGCTATTTTGTAGCTAAATGATAAAGGATCTATCTTTCTGTATATTCGCAGCACATTACACTTGTCTACATTGAATTCAATTGCCATTCCCTGCACCATGCGTCAATTCGCTGCAGATCCTCCTGCATTTCAATACAATTTTCCATTGTTACAACCTCTCGGTACACCACAGCATCATCTGCAAAAAGCCTCAGTGAACTTCCGATGTCATCTACCAGGTCATTTATGTATATTGTGAATAGCAACGGTCCTATGACACTCCCCTGCGGCGCACCTGAAATCACTCTTACTTCGGAAGACTTCTCTCCATTGAGAATAACATGCTGCGTCCTGTTATCTAGGAACAATGATGACCATTTGTTTGGTCAATTTTCATAATCAGCTGATAAATGGTGTGAGCTGGTCTATGAACGTCAAACATTAAAAGAACATTTAATACTGTCTCAAACGTCTAATTTCACTGTAGAGCTCGTTGCAGACGAATTGATCATCAAAAAGTGCGTCCTAAGTACAAATGTCAGTAATATATATTTAGGAACAGACATTAGTGGATGAGGGAGATAAAGCGATCTGTACCATCTATTATTAATTTTAATAGTACTTAACACAATAAAATGTAGTTACAATTTGATCAAGGATCTCACAGGGATTTGCGCGATCCGCATCGGATGAGTCATGAATTACAGCTAGTAATACGTCACATTAAGCCCAATACGCGGAATTCATAAGCGACAGTGCTCGTCAATAGCTCCCGAACGCTACTACCAACGACTATCACTAAAACGGGCAAAACCCACAACCCATTGTCGGCGAGGATAGATTTGTTTTAATTGGTGTTCCAACAAAAATGTTATTTGGTAAACTGTCACAGGTCCAGAAACTGAAAGCAGAAAGCTAGATGACACAATTGAAAGACCAAATAAACAGGAACGGCAAGAATTTATATAAAACACGACATGTGAGCGTAAAAGAACTTTATACGTCCGTAATCTGAAAAATCTGTCGACGAGCACTTGTCCACTTGAGTTCGAAAATATGTTTCCAACCATGCATGGGCATGTAGAAATGTACCTGAAGCAAGAGACCATTTTCGGAAATTTATTACGATAGAAGATTAGTAAGATAAGATATGAAATTCATTTGTTCTTGATTTATGAAATTAAATAAACAATAGGCCACATCTCTCGCTCTGTTGATTAAAAAACCTGATATTTTAGTTACGTTGTCTCAAGCAATGCGTACAAGGATCAGTACTAAAATTATTCTTTCTCAATAACGTCAGTACTACTAAGACTTTGTTGGTCCCATGGTTTCTGAGCGATAATCTGTGGTCAGAGTCTGGCCTTGATCGACAGTTCGTGTGTTGCCCCGACAACCTAATCACAGGCGTTGTACTATCTGTGTGCACATTGGTAAGACAAAGAGCATTCAAAAGATATCTCGAATCGGCAGGTATTTAGAGAGTTAAATTCACTGTAAGTTGTCAACAGAGCTACAAAGTAACGCTCCCACAGATAGTGGCGCGTGTGTTTGGACCGGGAAGTTGTAAAAACGGACAACAGAGTGTAACGTACGAAGAAAGAATAGGACGCCCAAACTCTCCACTGTCAACGCGAAAACTCAACTTGCTTGAGAGGTGGTATTACACACTTGAGTAGCTATCATGACGTATTGAGTTCCTTGCGTATTAGTTCTGCGTTGTACTACGTACTCGTATGCATCATATAGTGCGTGGTGATCGTACCATAATCTACAGGGCCATGCACAACCAAAATAAAAAAGTTTGAAACAAAATTGCCATAGCAGATGAAATACTGACTTGTAAGTGTGATTCAAAATCAAATCACCAGCGTAGTCAGTGGGCACAAGTGGGGCACCAAAGGCAATAGCCAGCTGACCTACCTATTAACTAAAATAGCAATATTATCTGCCCAGCTTTCTGTTCTCATCCTTTACCACATTACAACTCGCTAGTAAGTACACTCAGTTTTTCACCAGACCTCACCCATTCCCAAACTCTATAGCTGGAATCGTCTACCTAATTTTCTTTTGCCATTGAACAGAGATGAGTAAAACATAAATTTATTCCATAATTTGGCTGAAAGAAGCGATCGGTTGATTGGGTTCTTTCCGTAAACAGTAGGTGTGTGTGTGTGTGTGTGTGTGTGTGTGTGTGTGTGTGTGTGTGTGCGTGCGTCCGCACGCGCGCTTATGTTTACAGATTTAGAGCATTCAGTAATGACGTTATTAAATAGTTCGAGAAAAATATGGTGAAGAAAAAACTAAAATGCCTAAAACGTAATGTCAGTTAAAGATACTATTACTTTTCCCATTTTCACTCATATTCATCTACCTAGCGTTTCCCCATTCCGTAGTAATGTACATTTTGTAACAATGTGTTATTAAAATTCTAAAATAACGATACCATAAACTTGAAAAAGTAAACTCAGAAGAGTGTAGCCGGCTGATCACTTACAAAGAAAAAGCAGGATGATCCAGTCACTATGGTAACACTTGGAAACCTTCTCCCTAACGGGGAACTGGTCAGACATCTCACAAAGTCGTGCTATATTCGTCTCACTGCCAGCTAAAATGATCAGTTCGTAGACGAACCTCTGTTATCTTGTTTGAATAAAAAAAACATTCATTTAAAATGTTGTTTGCTGTAATCTGTGCACCGCTAGCATCACACATCGGAGGGTCCTCGAACCGTAGCAGGAAGGCATGTGCCATCGGACTGGGCCCTGTCCGAAGAAGAGTGAGAAGAAATCGTTCATTTCATAATGGAGGCAAATGTATGTGTGTGCTTGAGGGCGATCGGGGGTGGGGAATAAAAATTGTGGATAGAGTCTTAGACACGAATACAGTCAGCACGTTCAAACGAGTTTGAACAATCACATGCTGATAAAGGGACTTGTGCAGGATAAACCACTGTGGAGAGCTGCCTCAAATTAGTCTTTGGATGAAGACAACAAGAGCAACAGTACTTGCTCAGCCAAAATATCTAACTTATGTAATCTTATTCATGAACGCATGTGCATTTCTGCTACAACTGTAATGATAACCACTATTAAGTTTAGTAGTGCTAGTATTGGTATTATTACTGTCGTTATTATTAATCTGTAGTCAGTATGCCGGCCGGAGTGGCCGAGCAGTTCTAGGCGCTTCAGTCTGGAAACGCGCGACCGCCACGGTCGCAGGTTCGAATCCCGCCTCGGGCATGGACGTATGTGATGTCCTTAGGTTAGTTAGGTTTAAGTAGTTCTACGTTCTAGGGGACTGATGACCTCAGAAGTAAAGTCCCATAGTGCTCAGAGCCATATGAACCATTTTTTTTGTAGTCAGTATTGTTATTAGAAATAGAGTTAGATACATGTGATCTGGTTTCTAATATTCCTTTCATTTTTTACTGCCATTATTACTATTACTGTATTTAATTAAAGTATAATGCAAAAATCATCATATGTACGATATTCTAATTCGAAATGAGAGAGCACCTGAAGCCTCTGTCACGATCGGGTTAAACAAATAATTGTTTGTGATCCAGCTATCTCCTGAATGGGGAGCTCTCTTTCCATATTATAGGATCCACCTATAAAGGACTGTATGAATGATATTGCAACATAGAGCATTAGCACCAAACGTCGTGACCCCTTATTGAAATAAGGTCTGTTGTTGCCTGACAACGTACGACCACACTGTTGGACCATTGCGTTAAGAGAGGCTAGAAATCAGTCCACGAAACATTCCGACAATCACTACTTCCGTGCCTTCGCAGGAGTTGTATAAAGTCTTCGATTTTGTACAGACAACGATGTTTAGTTTATAGATAGTTCGCAATCTTTCGAAAACTTTCTAACTGTAGTCAATATGCAGTGCTCTTAATGGGTTCTCACCCTATATGCAGCTGATCTAACTTGTGTGGTCCTAAACTGAATAGCTGAATAGCAATGCCTCACCGCTGATGTCGTGGAGTCGCAGCACGTGCACACACATTTATTCATCTTCTTACCAGGAGATTCGTGTAGTCAGCAAATTAATGTACGTAGGGTCTGTTCTGCAAAAAATAGCCCACAGTTTGTAAGCACAAGCGGCATACCGTGAATAGCTTGAATGAAAAATGCAATTTATTTATTAATTATGTATTTTCAAAGAAACACAGATTTTGTAAGTTCAGAGAATGCTGGCGAAATAAATATAATTACACCCGGTCTGCTAGTAATCAATTAGTAATTCTGACCATGTCACGTTTCGTTTGCACAAATTGGTTCAAATAGCTATCGCGCATATGTTTCGTAATACCATATAAAATTTCTGATGTTCTCTCATACGAAAGTTTAATGTTTAGTATTGTGGGAAACTTTTCCTTCCCTGGTTGCGAATGTGAGTAAACCTTAATCTCTCCTTCAGAAAACAAATCCTACATAATAGTAGACTCTGTAGCTTACTACAAGTCCATCTCTCTCGAAAATTTCAAAGTATACATAATCATTCGCGGTGCTCTAAAACCACCCACGCCACTTGTGAAAACTCCTCATTGAATTGGGAAATGACGCGCACAGAAACAGAGCTCTGCTGCCTATCTCACACTGAACATTTACTAAGTTCCGAGGCCGAAACTCTGCTGCCACTAAAACGGCGTGCTGTTCTAACAGTGAAAACATTTTGACCATGAACCTCATGATGCACAACCTTACATTGACTCGATTCCTCTCCATTACTCACTTGAAAAGACTCATTGCAATTGAGAGAATACAGTTTAGTAACTGAAAATTTATTCAAATTCATACAATCAGTATATTAAGATAGTGTGAGTAGATTAAGATAGATGCAAAAGTTTTTCTGCCTATCATTGCCTGTCATTTTGAGACCTTACAGTCATCTCTACGTCTGCCGCTTCTCCCTCAAACGTGTAAATCTATCAGTCTGTCGAAATTACAACATGTAAAGGAAACATATCCGAATATCATTCTATTGATAAAAAAGGAGTGTCATTTTGAAGTCGTTTTTTATGTTCTTTTCCATGGTTCCTTAAAACGTTACACATTTCACATCATTTCTAAAGTACTTTGATTTTATTAAGCATTGTTTCAGTTAAACGATAATTTAACCGATAAATCATTACTATCTACAACTTTTACATAATAATGCATATAATACATCTGTTTACCTCACTCATTCTGTCGTCTTGCTACAAGTCTGATTTACGGCGTTCCTGGGTGATATGCACATTGTTTACTTTTAATTCGTGTCGTGCTGTCTGAACCCACCGATGGATCGCATAAATATTCTTGTCAGATGTAGTTGTTGACAGTAGCTGAAGCAACATATGTCTCTGTAGCTGCACGGATGTGTTAGTAATCGAAGTTTTATTTATTGGTGTAACGATATATTTAATCCGTCTGCCGTAGATTTCCCAGTTTTCATAGTAGAGATTGTTGTTAAATGACGATGAGCTCTTCTTATTGACACGAATAAAAATATATTAGCAGTAATGATTCAAATAAAACTTCATTCTCGCTGGATATAATGACCAGCTCTTTCACAAGCTGCAGATGCGAACAGTCGGAGTTACCCGAGGGATTTTCCACAAAACTTTCGCACAAAGATCTGTCTCCTTCTACCAAGAAGGTCCAACTTGCCATGGCATATCAAACTTCAGATAATTGCCTCTAGAGCACTGAGACGATTCACTGTGTCTTTATTCCTGAGCCACGTCCACATCGCCCAGTGTTACGACAGCTCGGCATTTCAGATTATCTATCGCCACTGGGTGCTACGTCACATTTTTACCATTATAGCAGTTTCATTGTAAAGGCAGAGACTATCCAAAAAATAAAATAAAAGTTATTATAAGTGATTGAGACGATTTCACAGATTTGCTGTAGCTGTAATATTTGATATATTGTAGCAGGCTTCTGCACACACATAGAAAAACTCAACAAGCTTTTCTTTTCACTTTTTTTTTGACACTAGAAGTGCTCCATATGTGCCTGCCTACAGATTCTGCATATATCAATACGATAATCAAGTCCTTCGCACGTTTGGTGCAGAGTGTCCCCATCATTCTACACGAAAGCACTGCTGACGCGGGCTCGCAGTTCTGGTGCGTTTGTTGGTAGAGGAAGAGTAAACACTGCATCTTTCACATGACCCATCAGAGAAAAAATCGCATGGGGCTAGGTCGGGTGGGCGTGGAGGCCATGTCATGAATTGCTGGTTATCAACCCCATCACCATCGACCCATAGAAGGCCGGTGTGGCTGAGCGGTTATAGGCGCTTCAGTTTGGAACCGCGCGACCACTACGGTCGCAGGTTCGAATCCTGCCTCGGGCATGGATGTGTGTGATGTCCTTAGGTTAGTTAGGTTTAAGTAGTTCTGAGTTCTGGGGGACTGATGACCACAGAAGTTAAGTCGCATAGTGATCAGAGCCATTTGAACCAACCATCGACCCATAGGTTTCTCAACTTCCTGTTTAATAAATCGTGATGGAAGTGGGATAGAGCCACCATCTGTCGGTCTCCAGTTGTGGCATGAGCCAGTTTTCCAATATATCCAAATAAATGTGTCCTGTAAGGGTCAACCGTTTCTTCACTCAGGCTGACCCATTGATTTCCCGTTTCAGAGGAATCATGAAGCTTTAAACTTCGCATACAATTGCCGAATGTAGTTGGTAGATCTTTGTTGAAGTTCGTTCTGTAGTGTCGCTGCACTGTTACAGTAGACACATGTGAATTCATTTCAATCACAACCTACGCTTTCTTGTTGCCTGTCGCCGTCTTGCTTAACTGATCGTTGCTGCGCTCTCGTAACAGAAACCTAAAGTACAATTGCAGCAATACAAAACTTGAATTTTTCTGCATGAGTATTGAGTTTTGTGACAATATGTCAGTTAATTTAGCTACAGTGACTTTATAAAATACCGTCAATCGTTTATAATAATGTGATAATGAACTACTACTATTGTACATATACACTGCAAAAATTGAGAAGCTTATGAGTCACCTTCTGTCAGTGTTACACTAACGATAGTCTCTATATTAAAAAGGGGGGGGGTAATTAAATTCTTTTTTGAATCCTAGGACCTTTGAAATTCTCTTTATTTTGATCAGCCAATTGATTTATTACCAATAGCCTTTCTCTTCGACCCACTGTCGTGGTTGCAGCCATTCTCCAAGCTGTCCAGTTTACTTCAACTGAGATCATCTCCTACTGGTCTTTCCTTTCACTGTCCCTTCTAAAATTATTTTCCTCAAAGATTCACATCCTAAATCCACTAACAGAAAACAAAATCGCAAAACCAAGGAGGAGTTGTCCGACATAAACGGAAGTTGGTAGGTGTGTTTCTACACCTGAAAGATGTTCTCTATTCAAATTTCGTGCCAGTCGAATAGGAGTGATGCTAGTAGCATCACTATGAGGTTGCATACCTGGTTTGGTGTAACGATTGTGAGTGTTAGTCACCTTTGAGATTGGACGTTTCAGTTGATGTTAGTCATGCATGCCTTTAGGGAGACAGAACGCCAAGCCGTTATCGACACCTCACTGGTTCTGAATGAAGTTGTGTAATAAAGCTACAGTGAGATGGATGGATGTTCCTTCTATGATGCCTTGGCAGGAATGTAGGCTCCGTACGTGATGCAGTGGTTACGACAATATACGCTTACAACAAGAGAGAGCTCCGGACGGCCACGTGGCAGTAATGAGAGAGAAGACCATTATGTCCACCGTTTGGCTCTGTCGCATTGTATTGCATCTGCAGCATCAATCGTAGCGGCAGTTGGCTCCACAGTGACACAATGAACTGTTAAAAAGATCTTATTTCAAAGAGAGCTCCAGGCAAGATGCCCTGTAGCGTGCATTCCATGTAGCGTGCATTCCATTGACCACAAAACACCGTCATTTTCCACTTGAGTGGCGTCAAGCGAGAGCACGTTGGAGGGCGGAGGTTTGTTGTATTTTCTGATGGAAGCTCGTTCGGCTTCGGTGCCAGTGACGCCTTGTATTGGTTAAAACGAGGCCATTTGAGGGCGTTCAACCAATCTGTCTGCGAGCTAGACACACTGGACCTACACCTGGAGCTACCATCTGGGGTGCGATTTCGTATGACCGCAGGAGCACTCCGTGGTTATCCCACACACCCTGACTGAAAATTTGTACCTCACTCTGGTGACTCGACTTGTGCTGCCATTCATGAACAGCATTCCATGGAATGTTTTCCAATAGGATAGCACTCGTCCACATACCGCCTTTGCAACCCTCTATTGAGCGTCGACTTTTTACCTTTCCCTAGTCGATCACCGGATCTGTTTCCAAGGAGCACATATGGGACATGGTCGGACAACAACTCCAGCGTCATCTACGAAAGCATTGCCCGTACCTGTATTGACAGACCAAGTGCAACAGGCATGGAACTCCATCCCACAAACTGACATCCGGCAGCTGTGCGACACAATGCATGCATGTTTGCATACTTGCATTCAGTATTCTGGCTGTTACACCGGTTATTAAAGTACTAGCGTTTCACATTTGGAATGGCTAATCTCGCGCTTACACTACCTGTAATCTTGCAAAGTTAATCTTTTAAATATGTTATCTAGACAAATGTATTCTCGGAATTTCGTTATTCTACATCAGTTATTTTTTGACGTTGCGGTTCTTTTTCCATCAGTGTATGTCAAACCTATTTGTATTGAGAGGCACCCACATGCCTTGCTCATACTGTGGCATCAAGCAATCAGGCCTGCAAGATGAGTGGTCTGCCAAGCGAGTGGATTCATTCTTATTTGTCGAGTAACATGAACTCTAGTACTCACAATTAAGTTACAAATTATTCTCCTGTTTGAATATTACGCAACGGAAACGCATACCTGACTATTAGTAATTTACACAACTCTGACTGTTCACTACGCACTGGCAATACCACATTTTCTTTCTTACCCAACGGCTTTGATCAACAAGTGGCCATCGCACTGAATATGAATGGCGCACACATTATAAATTCTGGATATCATGACAACATACAATTCGAAAGAAAAGGCCACCAATCTTTTTCTTTTCACTATCTTATTTATTCCATAAATTCTATAACCAAATCACACAAATTCTATAACCTACAACAATAACACATAAGAAATTCCGCCCACTGGGCATGGCTTTACATTGGTGATTCTCTATCTTATGGTCTCGTAATTATTTAACGCTACAGTGCACTTTCTGGATAGGATGGTGGATCTTTTGCTATTTCTCACACTTCGACTCTCACACCCATCATCACGAAACTTTCCTCCAGACCGAGCGGTACAAAAGGAACATGCACAACCCACTACCTATGAAACTACCTTGCTACTCTCCCATGCAAACCACACATACTTAAATTACATGACTCACACCACACTACAACATGGAATACAACACAAGGAATAGTCACAACATTATCACTTTCAGCTTTCCCACTTCAATTCGTATTCATCCCAGTTTCACACGACACTGCCCCACTTCGTAACTTTTCTTTCCTACTACGAACTCTGGAGGATATATGCACGTCTTCCTGTGCAATGCAAGCCAAGTGGCGTTGCTGGATAGACGGCTGACTCACCTTGCTTCACTCTCAGAGTATTATAGTTTGAATCAAGCGTCACACGGAAACATAACACGCAAAGTAATATTAAGAACATATTCATCACACACACGAGTCCTCAACTGATACCATGGACGAGTACTTCTCTTTATCCTTTGTCTCATACACAGATTGAGACTCACACAGTACTCACCACGTGGAAGTACTCATCTCTAATTTCAAGTCCTGCACACGCCATTTCTTAAATATTTCCAACTTATAGTACACATGCTAGTAATTCAGCTTAACTTAAGCACTCGGAAGTATTTCAACGCATTGCTACACGTGGTTTCATTGTGACCGTTGGTCACATCTGAAGATTACTACGATCCCCTTAATATTACCTGCCTGACATTTAATTCTCCCCACAAAAGTTCCTGACATAGGGAAATTATTATTCTAAACTACTCTTAAGTATTTCACACGCATACCACGTCTCCATTCTTTTGTCTTTACGGAGCACACCTAAGACAGGTCTTACCAACACTAGATCCAGTGGCAGAGTGCTGAAACATGGCCGTTCTTCAGGTCCTCTCACACCTCTGCCGAAGTGGGGCAACACATTGCTACCATATTGGTCAGCCACATTTCAGGTGCTCGAAGCTCAGGTAAATTTCATCTCTTTGGTCCCACCACAGGTGACCCAAGTACCATCTCAAAGATGATCATATATTCACATTCACTATCTGTGGGTAGCAGACGACCATACATTCATTTATTTCACAGATCTCACCAAACTGGATGTAGGGATTTATTTTGTGGGAGTCCACATGTGATCAATTAAATAAATAAATTGTCATTCTTTCCCACACTGGTATCCGGCTTCGCTGTATTAATTGAAATTGAGTTATTATTAGAAAAAATATGTTGTTCTGACAAGAATAACGAAGAATATTGTACCTATTTTCAATGTCGGGCGGTACTGTACCCTTTCACCACCGGCTACCCATTCAGAAAAAAATGGCACGGTTCTATCCTTGCAATGCGAGGGTAGTTCCGAACATTTTTATTTCAAAGAAAACTGTATTCGAACAAACGTAGCAAGTCATCATAATAACCAGGAGGAGACCTTAGCCCCTGGTGACCTCAAATAGACGACCAAATGCTGTTACTTTACCAAATTATTGACCCAGTTATTGCATTATTGTACTCTGCACAATCCAGAGTAATGTACACATACAAATTTACAACAATCCACATGACAAATAAAACATTACATCATACAAATAAAAAATAATGTTGAGATTAAAATATGCTTGGTTACTGGGATCTTCGTTATTTTTATGAGTAATCCAAACTTCACTAATTCTATGACAAATAAAAAAGATACTAATTGTACTCATGAAATTTTAAATAGCTCACCGTCCAAACACAGTGCAAGTAATCTTTACACAGCAAAATCTGAATACAAAACAAAATCAACAAAAGAAAAACATTGCATACACTAGTTACATGTAGAATGTCAGGCTCCATACCATTACTCTAAAATATACATCAAACCTACAGAGAAAGAAAACTGAGAAGAAAAACAATGAAATAGACCACGAGTTAGATACTGGTTACGTAATATAATCCATCTAAGACATCATGTCATACCTCATTAACTATCATCACTTAAGCAATTGCCACCAATACTCGACTGTGAGTTTAACCTTATCCTTGTCCACCCGTACAAATACCTGCTGCTGAGCTAGTCAGTCCATCAACTTGATCAATACATGCAGTAAATAGTTAGCAATAAGTGCTTGAATCCACCAGTAGCTCTCGTATCTTACTCTACTGCTCATTTCTCTGTTGTTACACATTTAGACGACAAGAACTTGCATTTTGACTAGCCTTCGTTACACTTTAATGCGAAATATCACCACTGCGATAATGCAGATAAGTGGCTTCAGTCAACACACCAACAAGATCATTACTGTCCACGACATCAAAATGCTTCAGTTAATTCCGATATTTGTTGTGCAATGCAAACTCTTGTCCCCTGTGACAACCTTACTGACCAATGCAACAGGAGCCGCTACATTATTATTACGCCACTGGCTAATAATTAAAGCATCATTGTACCAAATATTCTAATAAACATGCTACGTGAACTTGATAACCCAGAACAAACAAAAAAAAACACTAACTATTCTAAACACTAATGTTAATGAAATACAATTACACTTACTGTCCCTTCAGGAATGAAACATATAAAAATTTACACAATTACAAGTACAAATACATTTTTCCCTATCTTGCGAGTCACACGGAATCATTTCATTCTGTGATTTTCTTGGGGTCAAAAAGTTGCTGATAGTTTTCCTAGAAACACTGTCTCGGTGTCAAAGCTCTCTCATGGTTACCCGGACGAAAGTCTTTAAGTCACTCAAATCGGCATTTTGAACACATTAAACACAAATGTCATAGTCACTCTCAGAGTACCATCCACACAAATCTGGTCGTCCAGAAATGACCCTACAACTACTATTACCCACAGTTCTGTCCTTTCAGTTAATGGTGTAATTAAAAGCCGTAAGTTCCAACAAACAGTACTTATTCCCGCACCGATTAAAGAAATGCCTCCTACTACAAATGCAAATGTCAATGTCCCACCTTAGTTTCTTGCGTTCATACAATAATTAGTCACCATACGACAACTGTCCTCTTTAAGTATAACAAGCGTCCCACATGCAATTTACAAAGCACACTTAACAAGTCACTGCCAAAAGTTTATGGATCCCACCATTCAGTGGTCAAGACAAAACAAAACAATCGTCCTGTCTGCTAAAGACAAAATCTTTTCCACCATTCACACCGTGGAAACACCAGTCCTTCACTTTCCACCGTATGGAGACATACGAGCAGTCATCTTGTTTCACGGTTCCACAGTCCAGTACTAGTTAATAGTTGCTGTTAAGAAATGCCCGCCGGACTCTGCCGCACGTCGTTCATTCTGTTCATTCTGCCGTCGCGCCAACGCCGCACGAGCCGTTCAGCAGAAATAAACCACCCGCTGTTGCCTCCGCGGGATACTGTCTCCAGTCGTAAGGGTGGCGGAATTTATGAATGGCCAGTGGTACGTGCATGTCGCCCCAGGCCGTTGACCTTCTGTAGTGGGCGCGTGGAGTGTATCTCGACCAGCAGTGGAGTGGGGAGTGCCGCAGCTCTGTCGCCTCTCCCATGGCGACGTCAGTTTGGCCACCCGCTAGCCATATGGGCGCGTTCTGCGTAGCACCTCAGCGCTACGACACCCAATCAGTCAGACCCTTCCGTGCATCTCGCAACATTACAGACAAAATGATATTCTTACAGTATTTAAATACTCATTGATTACATGTATGATCTATTAGATACATTGGTAATAAAAGAATCTTTGTTCTAAAAAAACATAAAATCATACATCCTAGTTTTCTACACATACAACATTATCATTTATCCCTTTTCTGTATACCGCCCACACTTGTGCTATTGATTGTACCTGTCGTCCCTCATACAAAACATGAAAGTGTCCCAAAAAACAAAAAAGGAATAAGAAACGATCTATACAGCTCACAATTACAATATCAAATAGTAGGCTACTTTAACATCCTAACACAATAAACATTTTAGAAACTGATGACTCTAAATCTACAACATACAATGCACCCTTGTGCTTGTGACAGACTGAAATTAGTATCTCTTTATATATTTTACCTTTTTATTATATATAACAACATTTCTAGGACATGTATGTACCATCCACATGATGTCAGATCCTGACCTGCCAATAAAGCACAATAATGTTTTAGTTATGGATCGGTAGCATCCACTTTACAGGAGTGTGCGCATTGATCACACTACTCGACGACTCTCACTCAACTGACACCACATTTTCCTTCTCATTCAATCCATTAATACACTAACAGAATAGGTCTAGAAGTCAGCTAACCTTAACACCACCACACTCACGACAACATACCATACCTTTGCTCCCTTATACTCATAACACCACCACACTCACGACAACATACTATACCTTTGCTCCCTTATACTCAACCACATAACACATGAAGTTGTTTCGGAGATAGCATTCCAGTCTCCGAATTCGTCCTTTCATTCTGGCACCTCTCTCCATCGGCTTACCACTGCATTCACTTTACCGATTATTCATCCTGCTAAATATCAACTTAGAATTGCGACATTTCATCTAAGAACAAAAAATACACAAATTATTCATCCTGCAAAATAACTGTACACATTCTTGGTACCGTTTTGATTAGTTACACTGGTGCCAGGCTTCAACAACAACAACAAAAGTTATTTTTTTCATATTGCAAATGTTATGATAAGAATTAGATTTACACTTATATTACATCTTACGTCAGTATTCCACAACGTTCACCATCTGGATCTCATACTCCCTTTATGTCCCTTCACGTTGTGCAGTTGTCCTCATCTCTTCATTCGTATTTCGGCTCTCCGTCCGTCTATTACTCCATCATTTCCTGGTCTTCCTTCGCCTTTCGCATCAATCTCGATTGCAGCATACACAGGCTTCTCTGTAACATACATCTAAGACATCTTCACATTATTAATTCTACTCACCTTCATTTACCACTGTTTCATCACGTCGAATCTCTCTTTATTAATCACACTGCTTCACGTCACTTCTCTCCTTAAATATCACCTTTATCCACTACTATTTATCACGTCGCTTCTCTATCTATGTACCATCTTTATCCACTCATTAATCATCACGTCGCTTCTGCTTGATCCTTATTCATATGACAAAAAATACGTACATACACCACTCTGTCGACTCCTGTTCATGACTCATTTGACCAGTCTATTCCGTCATACTTCCTGACATCCCGCCTGAAAATTCTTATGTTCAATTTGACCCTGCACAACGTTATACACCACAAATAAATACGCTGACTATCTACCATTACTTGCCTACTTTCGATCTATCCTTAACTTTTCCATAATTTGATGTTAGAAATGTGATGAAGCCCACATGATTGTTTTCCCTTGATCGTCTCAATCAGTACAGTATTTTCATGGACAATACGCCTCACTCTGAATGGTCCACTGTACACAGTAAAGAATTTGCTATTTAGGAATCTGTGCTTACATGAAAATTAAGTGTGTGCAGAGAATATACAAGCTGGGAGAAATGGGACAGCCCAAGTGTTAGAAACTTTGGTGCTAGTGGCCTCTTTCCCTAACACCAAATTCCGAACAACCATACGCAGCACCTCATTATAACTGTCACTATGACAATGACATACTACTGATCAGATGGCAGCTAATCTAAAAACTTCGATCACAATGTTGACTTTTTACATTACGTGTTAAGTACCTGGAATAGTCAAATCGCACTAATTAAACTGGACTCATTGGCATTATTACATAACATTTTTTAGCAAGTGGGTTTTTTTTTTTGAGGAATCAGTCCTTTTACTTTAGTGTTCCAAATCAAAATTTACAAATTTTGCTCCGAGATACCAGCCTAACAGATTCCATTACTGGTGTTTTATTCTGTGATCAGAAGTTTGGTATTTGCACTCCTACATATCAGTGCAGTATGTCTGCTACATAGACAATTTTCAGTGCCAGCGGCAAGCGTTTTAAGGCAACATGCTAAGGGTTGATATATTGATATGTTGGATCCATCAATCTATTACGAAAAGAAAGAAATGCCAGGATTCCATGCTCTCCTGTCATTCTGATAGTTTCTGCTGTTCCTATCCTCGACTCTGTCTGACCTATGAGTCGTAGCTCCGTTTACGATGTTGCTCTCATTACCAAGTTCCTGTAACAAGTGCTGAAATGACGAAGAATCGTCTAAGCCTCTGCCTGCTATCACTATATCTCTGCGCAATTTCACTGGCAACTTCGTTATACAGATCCTAATGAGCTACCCAGGTTCGTATGGCACATCCAAATACCTATTTTGTCTCAGCATTTCCTGATAGCACGCCACAGGATCTCTTATACCACCTTCGTTACAATTTGGCATCATCAATATGCTTTGCTTAACCTGGTCCTGCCTACTTTTCGACCAGAATTCATTTAAAAACTTATCACAAAATATGTTGTAGCTACTGCAGTCTTTAATAACTTCCTGCATTTTCGCTCTAGCCTCGTCCCTCAAATGGTTACACACAAACTTCATTTTGAGGAGCGGTCCCCACGATGAAGGTAATGAATCTTGAAATTGAGACTGCCACAGGCATGGATGTTAGTAGTTATCTGGATCCGGAAAACAAGTGTACGTTTGTACCGACATGAAGTGCCTCCTACCTTCTTCTTCCGCATTTATGTTTTCCGACCTTGGACTATACCCAGTTGGGTTTGCCACCTGTTTCATCCGACACAACCGTTCTTCTAACTCTCTGAGTTCGTCTTCCTCTTTCTGCCTATTTTCGTTTTTTGAATTTATCACACTCTCCCTCTGCAATCTACCTGGTGGTGTTTCACCTTCGCTACTGCACGCTAATTGCAACTGTGCTAGTTCTTCCCTATGTTCCCTATTTATTTCTAATTGTGCCTCTTTAAACTGTAATAGTGATTGTATCTCCTCCTGGTTGGCATAAACCTCTCGCTGCCTACTGTCTGAGCCTGTTTCACCTCTTGTACTGATCTTTTCTACATCTGCGCTAATCGTATTCATTCTGACCACTACCTCCGCAACTTCATCCCTGTGTTTATTTAGCGCCACTTCCTGCCGGGTGACTTGAGCTTCCACGCTGTCTAATGCCCCTAGTTTATCTGCAAGTAAGTCCTCCACTATCTCTTTGATTCGCTCATCCGGCAACATGTCCCTACGTTCTGTAATATCACTCTCTATTGCACTTATTCGTACCTCCAAATTATTGGCTTTTTCTTTCACGGCACCACATACTTACTTCAACGCATCCAGATTCTTCTCCCCCTCATCTAACCGATTATTAACTACTGACAGACGCTCATCGATAACTGTGTGTAGCTTCCTCATTCCCTCTTTATTTCCCTTATCCATTGCCTCCAATCTTTCCTTACTATCTTTATCCATCGCTTCCAATCTTTCCTTATTATATTTATTCATCGCTTCCAATCTTTCCTTATTATCTCTACCCATCCTCTGTAAAAACTGCGGTAGCACATTGTCATTTGCTACTTTCGACGCTCTCACCTCGTTCGCCTGAGAAGCAGTAGCTTCGCTAAGGGTAGCTACACTTTCACTGCATACCTGACATAGTCCCGGCTCGTCCGCGTCGTCGGGAAAAGCCCCCATTTGTGGACGAAGCCCGCCGCGTAAAGGATCACCTAGCCGTGGTCCGCTGACCAATTCAGCCCCTTCCGAGTGTTTGCCGTTCTCGCCCATTAACCCAAGGTCGACACCTACTTCCTGTTCCACTGCTACGTTCACCCCAGAATCACTCTCCTCCATGGTGACTACCTTTTCGACTGCGAACTAGTTACTACGGACATTATGCAAAAAAAAAATTATGCAACCATCTTCCAGCCTTGGATGATATAGCAATTAATTACATAAAGAAAGATCCTTACCAATCCAGAAAGAAATTGAAAACAAAAAAAATTTACTTCTTAGCGCATCACAATATATCCCATCAAAAAAAAAATATCTTAACAACAAGCCCTAACAGCAAATATCTTGGCAGGGTCCAAATTATGAGAGGCACCCACATGCCTTGCTCATACTGTGGCATCAAGCAGTCAGGCCTGCAAGATGAGTGGTCTGCCAAACGAGTGGATTCATTCTTATTTGTCGAGTAACTCACAATTAAGTACAAATTATTCTCCTGTTTGAATATTACGCAACGGAAACGCACATCTGAGTATTAGTAATTTACACAACTCTGACTGTTCACTACGCACTGGCAATACCACATTTTTATTCTTACCCAACGGCTTTGATCAACACGTGGCCATCGCCCTGAATATGAATGGTGCACACATTATAAATTCTAGATATCATGACAACATACAATTCGAAAGAATGGTCTACCAGTCTTTTTCTTTTCACTATCTTATTTATTCCATAAATTCTATAACCAAATCACACAAATTCTATAAACTACAACAATAACACATGAGAAATTCCGCCCACTGGGCATGGCTTTTCATTGGTGATTCTCTATGTTACGGTCTCGTAATTATTTAATGCTACAGTGCACTTTCTAGATAGGATGGTGGATCTTTTGCTATATCTCACACTTCAACTCTAACACCCATCATCACGAAACTTTCCTCCAGACCGAGCAGTACAAAAGGAACATGCACAACCCACTACCTATGAAACTACCTTGCTACTCTCCCATGCAAACCACACATACTTAAATTACATGACTCACACCACACTACAACATGGAATACAACACAAGGAATAGTCACAACATTATCACTTTCAGCTTTCCCACTTCAATTCGTATTCATCCCAGTTTCACACGACACTGCCCCACTTCGTAACTTTTCTTTCCTACTACGAACTCTGGAGGATATATGCACGTCTTCCTGTGCAATGCAAGCCAAGTGGCGTTGCTGGATAGACGGCTGACTCACCTTGCTTCACTCTCAGAGTATTATAGTTTGAATCAAGCGTCACACGGAAACATAACACGCAAAGTAATATTAAGAACATATTCATCACACACACGAGTCCTCAACTGATACCATGGACGAGTACTTCTCTTTATCCTTTGTCTCATACACAGATTGAGACTCACACAGTACTCACCACGTGGAAGTACTCATCTCTGATTTTAAGTCCTGCACACGCCATTTCTTAAATATTTCCAACTTATAGTACACATGCTAGTAATTCAGCTTAACTTAAGCACTCGGAAGTATTTCAACGCATTGCTACACGTGGTTTCAGTGTGACCGTTGGTCACATCTGAAGATTACTACGATCCCCTTAATATTACCTGCCTGACATTTAATTCTCCCCACAAAAGTTCCTGACATAGAGAAATTATTAATCTAAACTACTCTTAAGTATTTCACATGCATACCACGTCTCCATTCTTTTGTCTTTACGGAGCACACCTAAGACAGGTCTTACCAACACTAGATCCAGCGGCAGAGTGCTGAAACATGGCCGTTCTTCAGGTCCTCTCACACCTCTGCCGAAGTGGGGGAGCACTTTGCTACCGTATTGCTCAGCCACATTTCAGGCGCTCGAAGCTCAGGTAAATTTCATCTCTTTGGTCCCACCGAAGGTGACCCAAGTACCGTCTCAAAGATGATCATATATTAACATTCACTATCTGTGGTTAACAGACGACCATACATTCATTCATATCACAGATCTCACCAAACTGGATGTAGGGATTTATTTTGTGGGAGTCCACATGTGATCAATTAAATAAATAAGTTATCATTCTTTCGCACACTGTTATCCGGCTTCGCTGTATTAATTGAAATTGAGTTATTATTGGAAAAAATATGTTGTTCTGACAAGAATAACGAAGAATGTTGTACCTATTTTCAATGTCGGGCGGTATATTCTGGTATTTGAAATGTTTCGTATATAGGGTCTAACACTCACGGGTGACAGTACTTCATCGTTTGTTACACTGTACTCTGACTACAGTCTGCACATTCTACCGAACCACCATTTCTCCAAATCATGATTTCTTGTTTTCCTTTCTTCTGCTACTTCTATCTTCACTTTTCGCTTCCATACAGTACTATTTTTCTCAAATAGGTCTGTCAAGATTCGTTCTTGTCTTTATTCTAATCTAAATTTTTTGATGTCAACAACATTATTTTCTTGTTGAAAGCTAATTTTCCGCGGTTTACTCTACTAGTGATTTCATAATCGCTTCTGGATCTGTAGTTATTTTACTACCGAAACAGGCACATTTTGATCCATCTTCGGGAAGGACCTTGTACCAAACTATCTGCGCTACTACTAATGTTTTGATGACAACTCTTTTACTATTAGCCATATTTATTTTACACTTATAGTGTTGTTTCTGTCTTGACGACGTCTCTTCTAGCTGTTTCTCAGTTTCTAGAAAGATTCGTGTGCCTTATTCAAAAGAAAACTTACGGGTTTATGTCTGTGCATCATAAATCTTTACACGTAAATATTTAGCAGAAAACATGGCAGTGAGCACGCATACTTTAACTCCGTTTCAGGTTTGGACTGTTCAGCCTTCTTTCATCATCGGTCACATTCCAATCACTTCCTTTCCTTTGTATATTATAAAATTAAACATTTTATATGAAATTTGTGGTTAAGTACCGAGTATTTAAGTACTGAATAATGATATTTGTTACTCATTGCACTCTTGAGCGTTCCTATGTTGCCAGTAATAAGCAACCGAGAGAGTAACTACAGAAAGTTCATGAAACTGTTCCAAACGATAATACTTACGTACGCTACTGTTGGAACTTCCATGTCGGAGAAATGTGTTCTGTGTAGTGTTGCCAACCATATTCTCAGTCCTCTCATCCGTCTACCCCACCTGGAGTGGAACGCTATAAAAGTGCATTTAACTATCAGCCCTTATTTCCGCACAGTGAACATCGCTTTAACCAGTGAAGCGCGTGCGTCGGGGAAAATGTATCCTACATATCTTCCCATACAGCAGGCTCCGTATACGGCTGCTTCCGAGCCAGGGAGACACGGAAAGCGCAAATCGTATCCACCCGCCGAATTAACGACGGTTAGTCTGATACAACAAGACCCAGTTTTCTGACTGTTTTACTCGCCCGTTTTGGCGAATGGGCTGTTTTCCTATTTACGCATCGAACATACGATACGCAAACAGCTGAAATGTTATCACATGCAAAACGCAATTTGCACTCTCACAGACAGGTGGTGTCACTGGCGCAGCGCCATGCGTAATAATCGCGTAAAAAGAGAGGAACGGCTCGCGTTCTGGCCTCAGCAAACCATACGCATGTAACGTAATACCTCTCTGTCTCGCAACTATTCTTTTGCTGCTAATGTCTAGAGGACGTTGAACATTAATATTCCTTTTTCTTATCTGAATTCTGCAGATTACTCCCTGGTATAACTGATGTCAGTCGCCGAATTCTTAATATTGCACTACCACTGGGGGAGTCGCAATACAGACGTAATGATCACACAAAAAGAGCTACACCCTAGAAGTAAATGTGAAACACATAGAACAGGGTACTTTTCTTTGGACGCTGTATCAAAGTTCCTTCGCCTAAAGACGGTTCTCGAAAGTTTTCGAACAGTTTTTCTCGTGATATGCTCCATCTGTCTTCAGGTGTTTGACATTGAAAATATTCGATATTTCTCTTGCACACTCAGGAAATGATCGATACAATTTCAAACCTTGTTAGACATTCTCTTTCAAGTTCGATGTGAGAAACACCGAACCAGCCTGGCTTTCCCCATCCATAGCATTGGATATTCCAATGGCCTTGCCGCAGTGGTGACAGCGGTTCCCGTCAGATCACCGATGTTAAGCGCTTTCCGGCTGGGCTAGCACTTGGATGGGTGACCATCCGGTCTGCCGAGCACTGTTCGCAAGCGGGGTGCACTCAGCCCTTGCGAGGCAAACTGAGGAGCTCCTTGATTGAGAAGTAGCGGCTCCGGTCTCGACAACGGACATACGGCTGGGAGAGAGGTGTGCTGACCACATGCTCCTCCATTTTCGCATCCAGTGACGCCTGTGGCCTGAGGATGACATGGCGGGCGGTCGGTGCCTTTGGGCCTTCATGGCCTGTTCGGGAGGAGTTTAGTTTATTTTTTTTATTTTAGCATTGAGGATAAACATGAAGAGCGCGAGTTGATTTACTGCATGGTCGACGTTACAGGAACCCATACCAATTTTCAAGAATAAACTCTTGTTCTTCCACATAGATAATAATGTCACAGTTCAATATACTCTGCTATTTGAAGCTTTCTCCTTTAGCTGACTCATAGTGCCGTGTCCCCGTTCTTTCATCTCCTGCCTTTTGTACCTTGTTCACAACATACACAGAGTATCGCTTAGAGGCCTTAATTTAGCACTCAGAAGGAATAAAGGACGGACAACCACTTGCAAGGAATGGTGGTTTTCAAATAACATTGACCACAGTTTCGACGGAAGTAAACCCGTCTTCTTCAGAAGGACGGGTTTAGATCCGTCGAAACCGCGGTCAAGGTTATTTGAAAACCACCATTCCTTGCAAACCTCAAAAAAACCCTAGCATATTGGTAAGAATTATGAGTGGTAAACCAGTAGCACCCAGTGTTCGAAAGAGAGGTTTTCTGAGGAAATAAAAACGCTGAATCTTAGTATCACCTAATGAACTGAAACCAAGCGATTATTTTAGGAAATTATTATCTCTTTTAAAAAATATTTGCTGTTTTTTCTTTTCAAAATTGTCAGACCTCTTATATCAACGAAATCAACATGTCTACATCTAAATAAAGCTATTCGAAGTGTAAATGTAGGCTTCTGTAGCCGTTGTCACTGTCAGTAAAATTCATCAGCATATGTGGCCGCACTGTCAGTCAGTGTATTACTTCTCCGACGTTCAAAATGGTTCAAATGGCTCTGAGCACTATGGGACTTAACAACTGAGGTCATAAGTCCCCTAGAACTTAGAACTACTTAAACCTAACTAACCTAAGGACATTACACACATCCATGACCGAGGCAGGATTCGAACCTGCGACCGTAGAAGTCGCGCGGTTCCAGACTGTAGCGTCTAGAACCGCTCGGCCACCCAAGCCAGCCTCACATTCGTCATTGTATTTATAATACTATATTTACTCTGGTTGACGTAACTCTGAATTCTCCATGAAAATTGCTGACACTTAATCAGCACCGAAGATAATTGACATTTCATCATGCGCGGACTTTGTTAAGTAGTTCAGCCACTTTTGTTCGCTACTGCTTCGCCGTCCTTATTACTTTATTTTATCTTTGAGTTAATTAAAACTTTTTTTATGGAACTTCCGAAGCCTAACTTCTGTCTACATTTATCTAACTTTCAATAACCGCAATTCACAGTGTAACTTTGTTTCACAGAAGCTTTTCTGTACATCCCTTTACACGGAAGGTTTTATGCTTCCCTTTATCCCACGCTTCTACACTCGAGTGTCGCTACCTAGGATCAGCTCGAAACGCTTGTATTATCAAGACAATAGTGCCCAGTGAATACTCCTCTCTTCAGAGAACTTGGCATTCCCGTTATATTGACACCTAACAAAATATGGGAATCGCAAGCGAGATGTATTCAAGGGCATGGAGTAAGGGACAAAGAACACATAAAGAAAATGTAACTGTAGAAGTGTGTAAGAAAAGCAGAGAAACGGGAAGAGGGTCAGGGAGAGAGAGAAAAGGAGGGAAAGTGTAGCAGAGAAGAGGGAAAGGAGGAAGTAGTAAAGGAGGCAGGGAGAAATTGCAAGACACACTAGCGTTGAGAAGCAGAGAGAGGTTGAGAAGGTGAAAAATAAGGAAATGAGCAAGTAAGGAAAGAAAAAGGACAACGTGGTGCCTTGACCCTCACATATGTTCAGCGGGTGCAACAGTCGTGAAAAATTGACTAAATTATTTACAGGTGATAGGAAGAATAATGTCAGCACCTACACTTAACTTGGGAATGGTTTATTAATAAGGGGTTGGACACCCGATTGCCCGTAATACAGCTTCGATTCATCTTGGAATACTGGCATATAATGACTGTATGATCTCGAGTGGAATGATATGACACTCTTCGATCAGAACCTCTTCTAACTCCTGTAGTGAAGAGGGAGGCGGAAATCTGCTTGGAGACTGTGCTCCAATGCCACAAGGGTTCGATAATGCTTAAGTCCAGGGACTGTGCTGGACAGAGAAGACGCTGCATTTCAGCTCCATATTCCTTATACCACGAATATACTGTCCGGGCTGTGTGAATGGGTGCATTATCGTCCTAAAATATGCCATCATTGTTGGGGAACAAGATTTGAATCATGGGTTGTAACTGATCGCCTAAAGTGTTCACATAATCGTTGGCTGTAACACAGCCTTTGAGAGTAATGACGGGACAAGCAGAATACCATGATGTGGCTGCCCACACCATCACACTTCCACCCCCATGCTTGGAATCGAGCAATCAGGATTGTAGGCATCTTTTGGCCTTCTCCAGACGTAAATCCGGCCTGATATTGGAAATAATGAAAACTTTGACTCGTTGGACCATATGAAGTATTTCCACTGATCAGCCGTCCAAAATTTATGCTCCTGACACCATGCTTTACGCTTCTTTGCTTTTGTTGTCGTCACTGATGGTTTCTGTATAGCAGCTCGTCCATGAATATTCGCTTTATGGAATTCTCTGAGGACAGTGTCGGTAGATACCGGGTCTCGAAGATGGGTATTGAGCTCTGCAGTCACTTTAGATGCCATAGTTTTGTGAATTGTTGTGATGCAATTCGTGTTAGTGTAGGAATTTGCACTCACTGTTACGTTTACACGATGATGTCTTTCCATATTTTGTGTAGGCTGTCATTACTGCTGAAACAGTTGCTCTTGAAACATTCAATAAGTTGGCTGTCTCGGTTACTCATACTCCAGCTAATTGGGCCCCCCACAATCTACCCTCTTTGGAACTCTTGTTAGGTCTTTCATTCCACATCGACTTCGGTCTCTGAATGCAGATACGAAGTGTGCGCTTCGCGTAAACAACCTGCACTGATGCTTCGTCCGTACTGAACAAGCACAGTGCAGCGCAACACGTGCCTTGCCAGCGATGTTGACAGTCAAACACAATCATCCCATTACTACCACTGTTCACATTATTTTGCCTATCCCCTGTATGTTGTGTAAAATAAATCCACTAAAATAAAGAAAACAGCAATCCATTTTTACTATAAACTTCCCATGATACTACTCCAGGCGGGTGTTAAAATGAATGTGCGCAACAGAAAATACTGAACGCGAAAATGAAGATTTGGCCCTGTCTGACTACCCCCTGAAGCAGATCTTAGGATATCTTAATGGTCATATTATCTCCTCCTTCTTGCTCTTTAACATGTAAATTACAGTATAAACATAAATGAATGCTTAAGGGAACTAGTAACTACAAATGATAAATGCTGTTTCTGCTTATACATTTATTGTAGATTAAAACGCATTTACATATCACAAATGCTTATATACCAATGTCCAATAGACATAAAGATATACAAATGGATTTCCTAACTAATATGATTCATCAATTGCCCGAATTTACCCCTTTTTATGGCTACGCGATCTAAGTTCGTTTCCAAGAGCGAGCGTGAAATTGTGCTTGGTTGCCGCTTTCCTGCGCGAGTGTTGCCGTGTTCGTGAGCGTGTACGTGCTGATAGACGTGGGCGGGTATCCAACCCGGTGCAACGCGACTTAATAACCAAAGGGAGGACTGGGCCGGTTTTTGTTCATTTCCACCTAGTTGACAGGTAGGTAAGACAGACTTTCGAAATGGTTCAAATGGCTCTGAGCACTATTGGACTTACCTTCTGAGGTCATCAGTCCCCAAGAACTTAGAACTAATTAAACCTAACTAACCTAAGGACATCACACACATCCATGGCCGAGGCAGGATTCGAACCTTCGACCGCAGCGGTCGCGCGGCTCGAGACTGTAACGCCTAGAACCGCTCGGCCACTCCGGGTGGCAAGACAGACTTTACTCAACATTAAATTAGCCTTGACAGTACAAGCTAGTGATCTTTAACAATTTATGCGATATTTTAAAAACACTGGTAACAACCAACCCAGATAAAATTTTTCACACACAACCTGAAGGGCTAATATAAAAAACGAACTAAGACGGAAATACAACAAATTCCCAAAGCAAAACTCCAGTAAGGTTGATTTTAAGGAACAGCAAACAGCAACCACCAATAACGCCCGAAAGGCTGATTTTAATAAATTGCCACTATCACAACCAATAACGCTTCAAGGGCTAACTTAAAAAAATTGCAACTAACAACCAACAAAGTCTGAAGGTCTGATTCCAACAACAAACAGCAAACTGCGACTACTAACGCTTATAGGGCTGCGTTTAAGAACTAGCAACTCCAACCAATGATTCCCGAAGGGCTAGTTAAAGAAACGCAATTAAAGACTCAATAATTAATTAGTACATGAAAAGTTAATTTCGGAACAGTCCTGAAGGGCTATCTTAATCACACACTATTTGAGAACAAGGTATTTGACCAAATAATTAACAAAACACTTTAAACAGAAGCAAAAGGTTTAACAAAGGAATCACAGTACCAAGCAGACTTTAAAATTTCCACAGATGATAATTGCAATCGGCACTAAAATAACTGGAGATTTTGTTCTCAACTGTAAATTAGTGCGAGCTGCTTCACATTTCGCTCATACATGACCTGGCCGGTACAGTACTGCCGACTCGCAAACCGCCAGTTTAGTGTGGGAATGTCCACAAGTCTGCAACAGACTAAAACATTCAATTACCAACCAGTACTGACAAATACAAGAATAACAGAAATGAGAACCTAAACTGAATTATACTGGCCCCACGTTAATAAGTTGGCGTCGCAAGGAAACACTTTGTTACTGAAATACAAGCTCGCAACCGCATTAAACAAGGACACTTGAGTCACCAACATGCCAGAGAAATCGTACGCAGAAAACACTCTCTCCGTGAAGTTGATAAGAAACAGAGCATAAAATATCTTAATCTAGGGAGGGGTAGATTGAGCAGACACAGAGATCAGATGAATAAGTACAGTCAGGCAAGTGAAACTGCGTTACGACTAACTATAACTGCTGACGACAGCGAAAGAATCTTGAGGAGGTGGCACACACTTACGAAGTAGTCAGCAGAAGCAAATGATAATTATGATCACCGTAGCAGCAGGTTTCTGATTTCAATACTGATCTAGCAAAATCGGAATGGGTGGCTTCTAACGAATCCCGCCTGTGCGTCTTACACAAACACCGAGGCCGTCATTCCATAATTCCTTGTGAGTTGCAACTAGCACGTTAGATGGTGCCCACAGCCGTACCGAAACCTCCACAAGCAGCGGCGTACGGCGTACTACTTCCTCTCCATCAAGGCCTGGCGTGTTTACTTCCTCATACAGGCCACTACTTACCGCTAAAAGCACGCACCGTGCAACCTACATGCTTCCACGTGCCAAGCCAATCCAGAACTCACTGCAAGACCATTCGCGTTGACAGCCAAGGCGCCACTCTACTGCACTCCCCTCCAAGAACTCTCCCTCTGCACTCAATAATCTCTCAGACAAAGATCACTAGCCGTCAACCAATTAGCCGATCGCTGATGGCGATCAGCGATCCGGCTCACGTGCCCACCCGAGACAGACGCCACTGGAATGCGTTAAGCCATTAGCTAGCTGGAGATGAAGTTTAACATCGATGCGGTCTTGGCATGGTCTACCTTTTTATTCATGACTCTTCTGACGGTTTGGTGAGGCCCGACACTAATTCCCCTCTTATGACAGCCTCTTCATCTAAGAGTAGCAGTTACCTGTAACTTCAGTTACTTGCCGCACATGTTTGTCTGCAGTTTTCAAATGGTTCAAATGACTCTGAGCACTATGCGACTAAACTTCTGAGGTCATCAGTCGCCTAGAACTTAGAACTAATTAAACCTAACTAACCTAAGGACATCATACACATCCATGCCCGAGGCAGGATTCGAACCTGCGACCGTAGCGGTCACGCGGTTCCAGACTGAAGCGCCTTTAACCGCACGGCCACACCGGCGGGCTTCTGCAGTTTTGCCCCCCCCCCCCCCCTCCCTAGTACCGTGTGATTTTCCCCTAATGTCTTAACATATGGCATATCATCCTGTCCTTATTCTTGCGTTTTCCACTCATTTTTGTCCTCCTCATTCCTTATCTTAGAAGTCCATCTAATTTCCAAACTACATCTGAAACGCTTCGAGTAGCTTTCTTTCTGCATTCCCAACAGTCTATGATCCACTCCCGTATAATTCTGACCACCAAACGTACATTCTTGGAACTGTCATCCTCCAATTCCTATGTTTCATACTAGTACACTACGTCAGGAACGCCTTCTTTGCTTCCTTCGTCCGTTGTGTATTACTCTGTTTCTGAGGCAGCAGAATTTCTCAACTTCTCCTATTTCTTGGTCACCAATTTTGATGCTAAGATGATTGCTACTCTCAGTTCTACTCCTTCAACTTTTTTCTCTTTACTCTTAATTCCCATTCTATACTCATTTTCCTCTTATCCCCTTCATCCTATTCATCAGCTTCTGTAACTGTTGTTCACTGTCACAGAGGATTCGATATCATCAGCGCATCAGTGGATCTTCTCGTGGGTACTGGAAGACGGCATTTCCTGTCGACCTGCCGTTTTATTTGCTCAATATCTATGGTCACTGAGATTATTATAGAGAGTAGACACTGGCTGTAGCGCTGAATTCAATCGTAGATAGATGCATGTAGTCAACTGAGGTGGAGGAGACGAGCAGACGAGCACTTACTTTCATTGGGCAGGCCACCACAGTGGCAGGTGAGGCTGAATAGGGCTAATTCTGAGAAGAACGGGTCGCATGTCCGCAAAGGGTATATGGGTGGCGCTTTGACGCGTCAGTGGCCATAACAAGAGGAAGCAGGCTGAACCAGAGGACACAGAGAACTGGAAAAGCAGCAGCAGGGGCTCGGATGTATTGTCTCCATAGTCAGAGCAGAAATGCAGAGCCCCTTTCGCAGAAATTATGCAGGAATGTGAGAGCGGCAATGGTTCCAGGGTGAAGCGAGGCACAGTTCACGTTTCAGCTGGGGCCCTCATATTGTCTCCTGTTTCCGTTAATATCAGTATCTGCTTGTTGGCGAAAACGTTTCTCGGAAACACCGCTGGTTGCCGGAGACTGGATAACCCGAGAAGGCTGTTGCGTTTTCTCCAGGTCACGTAGACGCTCTGGCCGCGCGGTTTCCAAGTTCGAAAAATAATAGTGTTGATTGGACCGCAGTCCGTGTCGCAAGAAATCTTCACAGCGCATGCCTATCGATGCACGAGTACTGGAGGAACACTCTTTTTCCCGTCTTAAGGAGGGAGAATGTCGAGGAAGCCAAGTGATGCTCTATTAGCGCACGAGTGTTTTCCGAGCTTTAGTTTGTTGGCGAAAACTCCAAGCAGAGCTCTCCGCGATCTCAGAGACGATGTTTGGAAGAGGGTACTTCGTACAGGATCCGTGGAACAGCGCGTACTATATTCGGTCGTGTTCTGAGGAACAATGGGGACAAGAGGTTCACGGTCCGACTCGACGCAGAGTGCACTACGCACCGCGTCTCGAATTTTCTACGTGTATGGTGAGCATTGCACAACACTGTCAATAGGAACTTTGAGGGAATATGCTATTCCTTATTGCTCGCCCACAGAAGCAGCAATTGTTGTCCAATCCAAGTGCAGTACAGTAGTTTGTTTCCGACTCAGTTCACAATCACTGCCAGTCGTACTAGTCGTAGTCAGATATCGTTATTCCTTTACAGTTGCGATTAGTCACCACCCTTGGTTCAACTTTGCCATCCGCCAATCAAGTCATTCTACTTTATGAATACTAGATAGTGTCTAATCAACAAGTAATATTGACACACATCCCACGTTTTACATGTGTTTTAAATAAATAAATCTGTCGTGATATTTAATTCTTTTTTTCATTCGCGTTCACAAGGTCCCTTGAACACTTTCAATAATTTTATTTAGTTATGAGGGAGACTATATTAGCACACTTGTAATGAGAAATACAGTGTGTCGTCTCCAGTGACATTACACAGGGCCACCTTTTATAGTCATCAGCATTCACATCCCTTGTGCATAGGTTTCATAGTAGCATCATTGAAGTGATGGCTCTGTGTCTTAGAGTTATTGTGAGGCAGAGATTGATTAGAGGCACCCACTTGCCTGCCAATCAGAGAGACATTTTTTAGTATCCTTTCACCTTTAATCCCACTACTGAACCGTTCTACTGAAAGCAGTAAATCCCATTTGTTCTTTTAGAAACTTGAATTGTGATGTCTTAGAGTGTCTTTTCCCGTTATGGCTTTGAGGTAATGTCCGTTTTGTTTTGTAGGAGAATATCAGCGGGTGTTGCTAGAAAATGGCTGGATGCGGAGTAGTGAATATTTCCAGAGTTTGTTTTCCTGTTTGGTAGTCGATTCTGGTTACGTTCCTGAAACTGCTCGTGGTTTATTAGTAATGTAGGAAGTGAACCGTCGTCTGTGAGTAAACCGGAAAGAAGGAAATTGGAACGTCTGGAAGATTCTATAGAATATTAGTTTCCAACCTTTCTTAGGCCATAACCCTTGAGTTCAGACGCTAGGTCTGTAGAATTGTCCGACGTCGCGACACTGCCTGCTCACGACCATATGTCATTATACTCGGCGCAGCACCGGTTTCGCGCAACCCATCCACCAACTTAGGGTCGTGGGATACGACCGAAGGCGCCGTTCTCAAGATCTCCAAACATCTTCAATGACGTCTCGACAAGCTTGGTCCTGCAGGTGGGCGACCTTCATTTCCCGGGGACCGCGGTTGCGCCACACTTGGTGCCTCCGGAGGCAGATTGTACATATTAATGCTGTAATGTCGGTATAGGCTTGTAGCGGCACCACCGTTTAAGATAGGCAAAGTTAGTTTTGTGCGACATCCTGAGCACAATTTAAAGCCATATGCAGGCCATATTGCAGTAAGTTACACAGACCAGCAGTTGCGAAGTGGAATGGATGCCACAGGGCCATCGAACCGCTGAAAAGAGCAAACGCAGCGGTTCGCATAGCGCAAGCTATAGGCAGAAGGGGCCCACTGGAGCAACCGGGGTGTGGGGCGTACGTGACTCGGAGGGACGCGTTAGCAAAACAGAGGCGCGCAGCTTAGTATAAATAGGTGTTGCTTTCATTCAAGTGTGGCAGCTCTCCTGGACGGTGGGAAATGTCACTCCGCCAGGCTACACGCAGCAACAGATGGGGTGACAGCGTCCCAGTCCATGGCGGGTCGTTGTTTCGACCGTCTGAGGCCAACGCGGGGTCTGCAGCCAGCCAGGGCGGGCCACTCTTTGGCTCGCTACTGCGGGCAGTCGTCTCGGCTCCCGACACATGCCGGAGACTTCCGTGGCGAGGGCCGCAGATTAGGACGCCAGATCATGGGTGGTTATTGCCACTGCATTCCCAGCTACGCCAGCCAAGGAAGAAGCAGCAGTGGGGCCAGCCTACGGCTCCTGGCGGAGCAGCGCGGAGACAACGAGGATAGTGGTCGTTGAGTCGGCTGCTTGTGCAGCCATCCTAACGTAATCGGAACTCTACAGCTGGCGAACAAGGCCAGCACGGTACAGCACTGTGTTGCACAGGCCGCTGAGGTACTTCCTCAGCACTGCGGGGCCTGTGACGCAGACCGAAGTGAAAGGAGCATTGTAGTGGAAACAAATAAATCATTTAAAAAGCTCGACCGAGTTTTAATACGGCACCTCCTGGCACTCACCCACTACATTTGGTGTCTTCACGCCACATTTGGCGTCTGATACCACAACAGCTGTAGGCCAGAGCTCTGCGTCCATGACGTCAGCGTTAAGATTGTGTGTGACAAATATTCAGTCGAGACGACTAGCGGAATGACTTGTTATATGGCTGTATCCAGGATGGAGGTCACGGACATGGTCCCAGACGTCAACCAGATGCATACTCTGCACCAACATTCGTAATACTGGGCACAGTGTGTTTCGAGGTAATTGATCTTTCGGTACAAGTACACAATTAAAATCACCGCCTAGGATTAATCGGTCGTGTCGACCTTGAAAGAGCGAGGCAATTTCGTCTGCGAAGAAGCGCGAATGCCCTCGCATGTTGTCTGTACCAGACAGTACATAGATGTTGATGAGTCGTACATCAAGTACTGTCATTGCTAATACCCATGCCGCTCCCAGTTTCGGAGGCATGTGATACGTAGGATACGTACCCGCTAGATGACAGGAAATTCATTGACGTATACTTCTTGTAGGAGGACGATGTCGATGTCCGCTTCTTGGAGCATGTCTTTGAGTAAGGACATCGTAATCTGCGACCGTATATTATTGATGGAAGTAAGCCTAGTCTTCGTTCCGTCGCATGTATATCGGCCATGGGAGCTTACGCCGCCTGCTGTTGTACTGGCATGTTATGTGACCCCGTCGTGAACGCCGTCGTTGATTATAAGTTGAACTTTAGAGGGGCGCCGCCCCCGCCGTGTCGTCAGTTGCGACTGTCGGTGGGTCCCCTTCACAATCATCAGCCCAGTCTCCTTGGGACAAGTTTTCCATGGGCCGGGACTCGCCAGCCCCATCTCTCTGTGGGTAGTAGTTGGGAGTGGCAGTGGACTGCAGGTTTCCGTGCGTTGTCAAATTTTTCAGGTTGCTCTTGACGTATGCTGTTGTCGAGACAGTGGTGTTCTGCATGAGGAGTCTCGGGACCCTATGTAAGGTGGCCGTCTTCCTCAGTCGTTTCTTGATCGTCGTCCTGCATACGTATTAAATAGTCGTCCGACGGGGTTAGACGTCGCTTCTTGCGCCGTTTCGGAGACCGTTGCTTACGCCTGTGCATTTCCGTATTCGAATGTGGGTGAGTGTCTCTGTCACCACTGCAGTTGGGCACGAAGGCAACCGTTGGCACTATTCGACTGTCGATGACCATCTGCTCATCCGATGTCTGTACTGGTGGTATCGGTCGTTGCTGCTCGGTGAGGGGCGTCGCCGTCGTCACCATGCCCGTATCGTCATCCGCCGGCGTCGGCTTTTCGACTGACCTGTCCAGCTGTCGGGCGCTGTCACTGTTCGGTGGGGCGTCCTTCCACAACACGTTTGCATATGTGACAGGGATTGATGTCGCCACAGGTGTTCCTAAAGATTCACCTGTCGGTATCTGTGCAATTCTTCGTTGGAGACACGCGGAGCGAACGTGGACTTCCTCACCACAACCTGAGTAAGTTTTCGGCTCACCGCCGTAAATGGCTATCGCTCGGCAGTCTCCAATTGTCAGATAAGAAAAAAAAATGGCTTAAATGGCTCTGAGCACTATGGGACTCAACATCTGAGGTCATCATTACCCTAGAACTTAGAACTACTTAAACCTAACTAACCTAAGGACATCACACACATCCATGCCCGAGGCAGGATTCGAACCTGCGACCGTAGCAGTCGCGCGGTTCCAGACTGAAGTGCCTAGAACCGCTAGGCCACACCAGCCGGCTGTGAGATAAGACGGCACGCGTTTTGATGGCTCGATCCGTATTTGTCGCACACCATTAAGTACTGGGTACGTGGTAAAGGTTGTCCACTTTTCTGCTATGTGACTAATTACCCGCCCGTAGGGTTGTATCACGTTAACTACGATCTGAGCCGGAACCTCAAACAGTAGCTGAAATACTCTTACAGTTCTCAATTCAAGTCCCGCATGATCAATTGCTACCGTTCCGACATGGCCGAATGAATGTTTAAGTCCATCTTCATGGTCGCGTACGATCTTGTCACACACCGTGTCGTTAATCGCTTTAACGTAGACCACATTGCTGTGATAGAGAAGTGGATGCCAATCATATCTTGTGGTTCAATTTTAATTTCTTCACGTATAAAAAGTTCTATTTCAAATGCCTTCGGTTGGGCAAATTCATTATTAAAGCTGATCTTCTTTCTCTGCCTCGTGATGACTGGGTGTTCTGTGATGTCCTTAGGTTAGTTAGGTTTAAGTAGTTCTAAGTTCTAGGGGACTGATGACCATAGCTGTTAAGTCCCATAGTGATCAGAGCCATTTTGAAAGCTGATCTTTATAGTAGATTGTCGGTACGAATGAGCCATTCTAGTTCGAAAGCGCAAGCACTAGAGAAGGCTAAAGCGAAGTAAACAACGGCGTACGCGGTAAGCACCGCGGCAGGGACGTAAACAGACATCTGCGATGTAGGACTGCGGAAAGCTGATGCGTTAGCCACTGCGCCATCCGGGACCCTCGCGTTTTCTGCTGCGCTGACTATATCTGCACGCCTCACAGCCGATTCATACTCGCCTCGAGCACCACCTAACCGCAGTTCTTGTCCATTTCCGACACGTTCTCTACTCTGAAGTTGCCACAGGAGTCGGTAGTACTTGTGCATCTGCATTGAAGAAGGTGAATCCAATGCCCAGCTAGGCGATTCAATTATATGAATGCGTGGTATTCGAAAGAACAGACACCACGCAATCGTATAATACATTTAAACACCCAAACATGTAACGAGGTGAGCATTGTACTTACTGTTCGTAAACCACTTCTTTGCTGCACTCGTAACTTCTGAAATGGTAGAAATAAGAAGCAATTTCTGGGCTACTGTAGGTACTGTCTACAGCTTGGAGAAGAAATGTTCCTAAGATATTCAGCATTTGTTAAGTATACAATATGTGATCTAAAGTATCTGGACACCTGGCTGAAAAATGACTCTGAAGTTCGTGGCGCCCTCCATCGGTTAATGCTGGAATTCAGTATGCTGTTGGCCCACCCTTAGCCTTGATGACAGCTTCCACTCTCGCAGGCATACGGTCAGCCAGGTGCTGGGAGGTTTCTCGGGGAAAGGCAGCCCGTTCTTGACAGTGTGTTGCACTGATGAGAGGTATCGATGTTGGTCGGTGAGGCCTGGCACGAAGTCGGTTTTCCAAAACATCCCAAAGGTGTTCTATAGGATTCAGGTCAGGACTCTGTGAAGGCCAGTCCATTACAGGGATGTTATTGTCGTTTAACCATTCCGCCGCAGGCCGTGCATTATGAAAAGGGGCTCGATCGTGCTGAAGGATGCAGTCACCATCCCGGAATTGCTCTTCAACAGTGGAAAGCAAGAAAGTGCTTAAGACAGCAATGTAGGCCTGTGCTGTGATAGTGCCACGCAAAAGAACAAGGGGTGCAACCCCCCCCCCCCCCCCCCCACCATAACACCACCGCCTCCGAATTTTACTATTGGCACTACAGACACTGGCAGATGACGTTCACCAGGCATTCGCCCTACCCACAGCATGCCATCGGATCGCCACATTGTGTAACGTGATTCGTCGCTCCACACAACGTTTTTCCACTGTTCAATCGTCCAATTTTTACGCTCCTTACACCAAGCGAGGCGTCGTTTGGCATTTAATGGCGTGATGTATGGCTTATGAACAGCCCCTCGACAACGGAATCCAAATTTTCTCACCTCCCCCCTAACTGTCATAGTACTTGCAGTGAATCCTGATTCAGTTTGGAATTCCTGCGTGACGGTCTGGATAGATGTCTGCCTATTACACATATCGACCTTCTTCAAGTGTTGGAGGGCTCTGTCAGTCAACAGACGAGGTCGGCCTGAACGCTTTTGTCCTGTACGTCTCCCTTCATGTTTCCACTTCACTATCGCATCGGAAATAGTGGACCTAGGGATGTTTAGGAGTGTGTAAGTCTCGCTAACAGACGTATGAAACAAGTGATACCCAATTACTTAACCACATTCGAAGTCCGTGCGTTCCGCGGAGCGCCCCATTCTGCTCTCTCACGATGTCTAATGACTACTCAGGTCGCTGATATGGAGTACCTAGGAGTAGGTGGCAGTGAAATGTACCTAATATGGAAAACATATGTTTTGGGGGTGTCCGGATACTTTTGATCACACAGTGTATGACGGCAAGTAAAGTTCTCCAGGCATTCGCCAAACTCAACGCATTCCGTTGAATCACTCGTTCCAGTCATCCACCATACAGTGCCGTCGCTGTTCAAACCACGTCAATTCTCGCTTAGCATTGACTGCAGAAATGTGTGGCTTATGATGACCTTCTCGACCAATGTGCCCCACTATTTTTAACTCCGTATGCACAGTCATTGTGTAGCTAGTCTGCCGGTAGCACTATGGAATTCACTTGTGTTTGGTTCTGCTGATTTCATGCGATTCTCTACAATCGCCCTGCAACATGCTCGACACTCCTCATCTGTCAGTACGTGAGGTCTTCCTGGTCTTTCGTTATATGTGGTTATCCTTTCGGGTTTCCACTTCACGAACAAAGTCGACCTGGGCATCTCTGATAGTGTTGAAATGTCTCTGACAGAGGTGTTCAAAAATGGGTCAAATGGCACTGAGCACTATGGGACTTAACATCTGTGGTCATCAGTCCCCCAGAACTTAGAACTACTTAAACCTAACTAACCTAAGGACATCACACACATCCATGCCCGAGGCAGGATTGGAACCTGCGACCGTAGGGGTCACGCGGTTCCAAACTGATGCGCCTAGAACCGCACGGCCACACCGGCCGGCTCAGAGTTGTTACTCAGGCGACATTCAATGGCAAGTCCACATGTAAAACCCTAGATGTTGGTATACATACGGCGTATCTATATGTGGTTGTCAAATACTATGTCCACAATGGAAGTATCTTGCCTATACATGAATTAAAAACAGCCCTGTCATTGACAAACTACACCTAGGGGAACAGAATAGTCATTCTGTAGTGAACAGGAACAACGAATAGGCCACTCAAAAAACAGAGCTTATCGGTGGAATACATGATATTCCATCCTTCAGTAGTTCGTTTGGATAGTACCAGTATTTGCCGCCAGTGATGCTACAATAACGAAAAAAAAAAATCGCGGCACCAAGAAGGAGTTCTGCGACGCAAACGAATGTTGGTAGGTGTGTTTCTACATCTGAAACATGCTGTCTATTCAAATTTTGCTAGTGGCGCCACCATAAGGATACAAATCACGATTATTTAAATATATATGCTGTAGTGGTCGTAAACGTTAGGTATCTTTGGGTTTGGACGTGCTGTGTTGATGCTAGTCAAAAGTGCCTTTAAGGCGGTAAAGACGTCATTATTAATGCGTCACTGAATTTGAACGAGGTTGAGGTACTGGGCTTCGAGAAACAGGTTGTTACTTATGAGATATTGCAGAAAGACTTGGGAGGAATGTAACCACTGAAGTGATTGCTGGCAGTGGTGGTCACGAAAAAGTACAGTTTCAAGAAGACCGGGCTCTGGACTGTCACGTCGCAGTGTCGAGAGGAAGATAAGATGACTGTGCTCGGCATATGGCTCTGGCATCTCCAACAACAATATGAGAAGCTTTTGGCACCACAGTGACAAAACGACCTGTTAAAATCGGTCACTTCAAGGAGAACTCTGAGCCAGACGCCCTCTAGCGGACATTCCACTGACTGCAAACCACCGCCATTTGCGATTTGAGTGGTAACAAGCGAGAGCTCGTTGGAGTTAAGGCGGACGACTGCTGTGTTTTCCAGTGAAAACCGCCTCCGCATCGGTGCCAGTGTATTGGTAAGAAGGGCCTGCATCCAACCTACCTGCGCAATAGACGCACTGGAACCACACCTGGAGCTGTCGTCTGGGATGCGATTTCTTATGACAGAAGGAGCACTCTCGTGGTTCTCCCACGCACCCTGACTGCAAGTTTGTATTTGTACATCAGTCTGGCGCTTCGACCTGTAGAACTGCCATTCATTAACAGCATTCAAAGGGATGTTTTCCAAAAGGATAACCAAGCAGACATGCCGCTGTCGTAACCCTACATGCTCTGTTGAGTGTCCAATCACGGGAAGTTCTTCATCGGTTCAAATGGCTCTAAGCACTATGGGACTTAACATCTGAGGTCATCATTCCCCTAGAACTTAGAACTACTTAAACCTAACTAACCTAAGGACATCACACACATCCATGCCCAAGGCATGGCACAGCCAGAATTAACCGCTCCTGTGTTGACCGAGCAAGTACAACAGACATGAAACTCCATCTCACAAACTGACATGCGGCTCTTGTACAACACAGCGCATGCACGTTAACGTGCTTGCATTCAACACTGTGGCGGCACAATGTATGATACTTGCTTTCTGGAAAGCCTTGGCAGGTATCCTCAGCTTGAAAATGGCCTCTGTATCTTTTGAGAGAGAGGCCTAGCTGTTTGCATGAACAAATATCACTAAAAAATTTCTTGATTATTGGTTAACTTTAAGTCGCAAGTTTGACTAACTTAACCGGAATGGTAACGGAAATAAGACGTTGCTCTGGGACAAAGGACTTTATATAGCAACAACATTTTATTTAATAAAATCATGAAAATAACTCCTTGATCACTCACTTTGCTTAATGGTACGGTGATATGAAATGCTGGCCCGTCAGCAGTGATACAAAAAAAAAAAAATAGCAGTTTTATGCAACCTGACTATCTATCCTAACTAAGGTCACTGTAGGAGCCATCACGCAGAGCGTCTATACTCACCAGAGTCTCTGCAGGGAATGCCTAACCGTCTCCCCGTGTCTGGGGTCCACACACGGTGGCCAGAATGGCTCAGAGAGTCTGCGCAGCGGCTATTTGCGAACCTAACGGGGCCTAATCATAACATGTAAGCTTTCACGGCCGGCGTCTTAATTAAAACTTCCGGTTCCTGCTAACGCGAGGGGAACTTACGTCTCTCTGGTCCAGTGCAGTCGCACTCTACTTGATGTAATGGTTGGCTAAACTGCGTCTCCACATTCAGGGAACCCACAGCAGACAGCCCACGCACACGTTAGCAGACGACTCGCATTCACATTTGCAGATTATACTAATAGTGGTAATATAACATATTCTGGATTAAAATGTCCGAAGGGCACCCAGGTGTGTTTTGAGCATGTGACTCTTGTAACAAGCCATGTAGCAGCTCACATGGAGCCATTACAACAACCGTTTTCAATGATCCTGCATTTCGCGTTTGCAATGGCTTATCTCGCGCTTACATTAACCTGTCATCTTGCAATTAATTACTTAAATTTGTTTCCTTGACAAATGTACTCCAAAAATTTCAAACCTTGGCTGCCTTTTGGTTTGCGATTTTTTCCGTCAATGTATTTCTGACGGACAGTGCCCCTGCAGCCACGTAAACCAGTTTCAGAGGCGAGCTACAGTCATAAACGTGCCTGGGTGGCCCTTACCGGCGTGTAGCAGAATAATTCGGGACCGCGAAACAGGGATAATTGGCACTTGCCGGGTCCGCGCCCAGGAAGTCCTGGCCCGGTCGCCACTCGTCCGCCTGCCGTCTGCCGTCTGCCTGACTGCTTAATGAGCAACCGCCGGCCGACCGAGCCACGAGCTAGCAGCCCCAGCGACACGCGGCTGCTGCGGGGGACCCGATAGCGGCCTGCGGACCTCATCCAGTATTTACGGACCGTAAGCGAGCGCAGCAGCCCTGTCGTGGCCGTCACATCAAGCGTGACTACCCTTCCACTGAATCACTCTGACAGACGCTCGGCTGTGCGACACCGCTTTGCGATCTTTCTCTGGCTCCCCAGGCCCAAAAAAGGCCTAAAAGTCCCATAGAGACGGTATCGTCGAAATCTCGCCCCGCAATGGAATTTCAGGCACCAGTATTGCTTAGCCGCACCATTAGCGTTTCTCTTTAGGTTGTAGATATTGAGCAACTGGCGCAAATTTTTATTTCGTATCCTATCATTATTTTTTTCACCTAAAACTGATAGGAGAAATGGTAAACCTTGGGCCTAAATTTGTTTCCTTACTTGTAAGTGCATATGTTTCAGCTTCATACATACCTACATACATGTACCATCATAGCCATGTAGAAGTTCAGTATCATAAGCTTACTTGTTTTCATTCCTATTCCTAAGATTCTGCTTATTGTACCAGCTATCCTGCCCAAAAGTAGCACCATGGAACTGCCAAAAACTAAAAATACTAATTATATATATATATATATATAGAGAGAGAGAGAGAGAGAGAGAGAGAGAGAGAGAGAGAGAGAGAGAGAGAGAGAGAATGAATTTCAGACCAATAGCTGAATAATTTTCGGAGAAACATTGGTTTTCCCTTTACTTATTGCTTATATTTTTATATACTATACGTGACGCTCTAGCAGGTATATAAAAGCATGTGCATTCGAATGAAATTTTGAGTCAAAATTTCAAACGAATCGATGAAGAACATTCGGTGATTGGAGATTTTGAACAAACAACATGATAAAATGGCTCTGAGCACAATGGGACTTAACATCTGAGGTCATCAGTCCCCTAGAACTTAGAACTACTTAAACCTAACTAACCTAAGGACATCCATGCCCGAGGCAGGATTCGAACCTGCGACCGTAGCGGTCGCGCGGCTCCAGACTGAAGCACCTACAACCACTCGGCCACACCGGCCGGCAAAGAACATGACATTTTTGCTAACCAATAGGTACATAGAAACACGCAAACATTCGAATGTAGCGTGGTGACAGATTTTCAAAACAATCAGTGAAGAACTCTCGGAGATTCATGATTTTGTACAAATGAACATACATACATATATAATTAAAAATGTAAATGCCCGCTTATTCAAAATATTAAGTCAACGAAAGTTCGATTGCTCTGAAATTTTGACACAATTTTATAGTAGAATGAACGCCTGTTTTGTATACCTGTTTTAAAATTATATATATAACATATATAAATATGTAATACATGAAGTGGAAACGTTATTACCAAAAATCTCTAAAAATTTCTGTCCGATTTATGCTAAATTTTTACACACTGCCATAACGAACATTCGGACGTAGGCTACACAGGGTGAATACGAATAAAACCTTCAAACCACGGGACGGATTGCTGAGTGGAAATGGAAGAAAAAACTTCCTATGAGCATCTGCCTGGAAAGCGACGTTGTGAGTGCAACGACAACAAATTGTCCCGGAACACAGTACAGTGCTCAATCGCATTCACGCCACAACAGATGTCCAAAGTGGCCTCAGTGGGATGCAATGCACGGATTCACACGTCGGTAAAAAGACTGGTGAAAGAAATCCTATAATTGTGGTGGTCTTTCTAGTAAAGGGAAGTCCACTGCTGAAATTCCTTGCACTCATTGCATGTGATATGGATAGTAGTGGTTGTCATGCAAGATGCACATAATCGTTCTTACACCATGTTGATGGGCCACTTGTCTGGTGCTTCTTCTAGGTTTCGTCTCTATATCCTGTAGAAACTTGCCCTCCAAGTACACACACTCTGCTGCCTCCTAGCACTTTCGTCGGTCTGAAAAGATCCATGATTACACACACATTAAAAAAAAAGTGCTTGAAATGCTGTGTGATATGGTTGGTGTCTGTGAGGGTACTTGTTTCGGTACAGCCGTGCTGCCCCTCAACTGTTTTCACCTGCTTTACCATACACAAACACCATCTCGGCTCGTTCCAGACATGAATACCGGATCATTTTGCTGCTGACTCTATGCTGCGTTAATCACACAGCCTGCAACACACAAGGAACATACATCACGTGATCAGAGGAACTATCCTTCGTCAGAGCCATCTACCGTGGCAACGATGCATTTCTGGAGACATGGTCATGGAAACTACTTTCATCTATTTCCAGTTAGGAATCCCTCCCTGCAGTTTTTCGGTTTTATAAATGTTCGCCCTATACATTTTTAATAAGATAAATGAAGATAAACAGGTAGAGGGGGCAGGAAGGAGAAGATGGACAGAGAAAGGGGCCAGGATGTGGAGGACAGAGTGAGGGAGAAGGAAGGGCAGATGGACAAGGAGAGGAGGAGGAGGATATGGACAGAGAGAATGTGTGTTCGTGACGAGGGGAGAGAGAGAGAGAGAGAGAGAGAGAGAAGAGAGAGAGAGAGAGAGAGAGAGAGAGAGAGAGACAAAGCGAGAGGGAGAGAGAGAGAGAGAGAGAAGGAAGGAGACCAGGACGTAATCCAATTCCCATTTGTGTTAGAAAAGTTTGCTTTCTGTCTCCTATCTTTTTCGTTTAACTAGACTGATAAATTCATTTTCCGTTTAGCTAGACAGAGCCACAGCAACGCATGGCCGGAAGGAACTAGTTGTAAATAAATTTGCCACAGGCTGCAAGAAATTTATTGTATTTATTTTTCATCGTAGCATTATGGATTTGGAGCTACCAGCTTCATCCGCAAATGCACCTTCTATATACACGGTGCGAACGATAACACCACGGTGGTGAAGATAAAATGGAAACGAGAAAAATGATATAGAACATCTGTGGTCTATGAAACCAAGCAAACAGCCTCAAACTGGCCTACAAAAACTACCTATGGTTTAGCGCACGCGCGTCGCGTGAGATTTTGGCTAAAATCGTCCTCGAATGTTATAAATTTCTGGTCCTTGTGCTTACAAAATGTAAGACTAACGTTTGAACCAAGTTTACCTCAAGATATTATAAATAAAACTACAACCAAAGTGTTTTGTTCGTCTGACCTTCTTACTGTGACTCTGCTGCTAATGATAAATTTAGATCGAACTGTAAACCTACTTAGCTTTAGCACAACATTTACAAAAGTCTTTCTTTTTTTCATTGCCCTCACAGGAAAGCCTAAATTAATAATGTTAACGAAGTAGCCGACTGAGCCAGTGGCGTAAGAGGGAAAGATGATATTGAAAATCTCCGGCCGCTGTGACAGAGTGGTTCTAGGCCCTTCATTCCGGAGCCGCGCTGCTGCTACGGTCGCAGGTTCGAATCCTGCCTCTAACATGGATGTGTGTGATGTCCTTCGGTTAGTTAGGCTTAAGGAGTTCTAGGGGACTGATGACCTCAGGTGTTAAGTCCCATAGTGCTCAGAGCCATTTGAACGATTAAAAATAAAAATCTCATGCTGCGAACATGCGATGTGGCCTAGATGGCTTTTGAAGACCAATTCGGGATTGTTTCCTGGTTTGATAGATCACAAGTCTCTTGTATCAAATTGCTCGTCTCGCCTTCCCCTATACCGCTCTGATACGTTGTTAATAAACAGTTGTTGTTTACAACGTTTATAGCCGGCCGCGGTGGTCTCGCGGTTCTAGGCGCGCAGTCCGGAACCGTGCGACTGCTATGGTCGCAGGTTCGAATCCTGCCTCGGGCATGAATGTGTGTGATGTTCTTAGGTTAGTTAGGTTTAAGTAGTTCTAAGTTCTAGGGGACTGATGACCACAGCAGTTGAGTCCCACAGTGCTCAGAGCCATTTTTTACAACGTTTATACATATAATCGACGTGGTGTATTTTGTCATCGTGATCACAGTTTTCTCTCTTCACGATCCCCACTATCGTGCAAAAAACTATGTCCACAGCACCACTTTGGTAGCGACATCCCGGTGGTCTGCAGCAGGTTCACAAACCCTAAGAATGTGTTTCTCTTCCATTACCAAGCGCTATGTCAGAATTGCGTCTCTGGAGCCTTTAACTTTCCTAAAGCCAAATTGGTCGTCTCCGAACAGCTTCTCAATTTTCTTTTTCAGTGTACCGTATACTATTCTTGTCAGCAGCCCCGACTCATGAACTGTTAAGCTCGTTGTGCCATGGTTCTTGCCCATATCTGTTCCTGCTGTCTTCACTACCGTGTGGATGAAACTGTTCCGAAAGTCTGATGTTATATCTCTACTTTCACAGATTCTACAAATCAGCTTGAATAGTTTGGTTGCCACTTTCCTCAACGATTTTAGAAATAGCGATGGAGTGTTAGCGATACATTCCACCTTATTTGATCTCAAGCTCTGTTAAGCTCTGGTTCCAATACCGAATCCCGCATATCTTCCATATCAACTCAAATTTCTTCTTGCATAAATTTCATCAAACAATTTCTCTCCCTGCTAGAGACCTTCAGTGTACTCCTCCCCCCCTCCACCCCACCCCCACCCCACCCACCCCAATCCGCTCTTTCCTTTACGTTTAGTATCGGAATTTATCTCGCTCTCTCGATGTTGATGCATTTATTTTAAATTTCACCAAAGATTCCCTGTATTTTGAATCCGTTTTTCCGACAGCCATTTTGTTTTCGATTTCTTCACAAAATTCTTGCCAGCATTTCGCTTTAGCTTCCCTGCGCTTCTTATTTATTCCATTCCTAAGTGACTTACATCTCCATCTTGACCAGAACATTTATGTACTTACTTTGAAAAGTGTCAAGCTGTATGGCTGAGTTATAGAGGGTCTGCTAATGTAAATTTTGGTGCGAATTAATGTGATTACATTGGTTGCATGCCCTGATTTCGTTTCCTCTTTTTGACATCCAGTAAGTTAACCTGGTGCTGGCTGTTTCAGGTGCTTTTCTGGTTCAACTTTAGGATTCAGACGGGCTGAGGATAAGGAGTAGGAGAGTCGCAATTGTGGCACACCTAATTCGATACCCTGACGGCAGTGGGAGCGCTTCCTCTGCATAACAGAACGGAGGCAGATCGACGGGTAGAAATAACCCTCGCATTGTCTACATCTCCTTCTACATGGATACTCTACAAGTCACGTAAACATCACACTTACGTGCCTGGCAGAGGGTTCATCCAACCTCCTTTACAATAATTCTCTATTATTCCACTCACGAACAGGGAGCGGAAAAAAACAAACACCTGTATCTTTCCGTGGGAGCTCTGATTTGTCTTATTTTATTACGATATTCGTTTCTCACTATGTAGATCGGCGTCAGCAAACTATTATCGCATTCGGAGGAGAAAGTTGGTGATTGAAATTTCGTGAGAAAATCCATCTGCAACGAAAACCAACTTTGTTTTAATGGTGTCCATCCCAAATCCTGAATCATGTCCGTGACGCTCTCTCCTCTATTTTGCGATAATAAAAAATGTGCTGCTCTTAATCGAACTTTCTCGATGCATTCCGCTAATCCTATCTACTAAGGATCCTAGAAAACGCAGCAGTACGCCAAAAGAGAACGGACAATCGTAGTGTAGGCAGTCTGGTTCAAAATGGTTCAGATGGCTCTGAGCACTATGGGACTTAACATCTGAGGTTATCAGTCCCCTGTAACTTAACTACCTAAACCTAACTAACCTAAGGACATCACACACATCCATGCCCGAGACAGGATTCGAACCTGCGACCGTAGCGGTCGCGCGATTCCAGACTGAAGCGCCTAGAACCGATCGGCCACACCGGCCAGCTGTAGGCAGTCTCTTTAATAGATTTGTTACATTTTCTAAGTGTTCTGCCAATGAAACGCAGTCTTTGGTTTGCTCTCCCCACAGCATTTTCTGTGTGTTCATTCCTATTTAAGTTGTTCGTAATAGTAATTTCTAGGTATTTATTTGAATTCATGGCTTTTAGATTTGACTAATTTATCATTTAACCGAAGTTTAACGGAATCCTTTCAGCACTCATGTGGATGATCTTACACTTTTGATTACTTAGGGTCAATTGCCTATTTTCGCACCATTCAAACATCTTTTCTAAATCGTTTTGCAGTTTGTTGTGATCTTCTTACTAGACGGTAAATGACTGCATCATCTGCAAACAATCTAAGACGGCTGCACAGATTGTCTCCTAAATCGTCTATATAGGTCAGGAACAGCAGAGGGCCTATAACACTATCTTGGGGAACGCCAGAAATCACTTCTGTTTAACTCAATGACTTCCCATCAGTTAGTATGAATCGCTGCCTCTCTGACAGGAAATCACGAATCCAGTCACATATTTGAGAAAATACTCCATAAGCACACGATTTCGTTACAAGCTGCTTGTGTGGTACAGTGTAAAAGCCTTCAGGAAATCTACAAATAGGGAATCAGTTTGAAATCCCTTGTCAATAGAAGAAATAAAGAGCTAGTTGTGTTTCACAAGAACGATGTTTTTTTTTTTTTAAATCCGTGTTGACTTTGTGTCAATAGATCGTTCTCTTCGAGGTAATGCACAGTGTTAGAATACAATGTATGTTACAATATTCCTCTCCAAATCGACCTTAATGATACGGGCCTGTAATTTAGTGTATTAATCCTACTAGCTTTTTTGAATATTGGTATAACCTGTGAAATTTACCAGTCTTGGGTAAAGATATTTCGTCTAACGAGCAGCTATAGGTGACTGGTAAATATGTAGCTATTGCATCAGAATACTTTGGAAGGAACCTTATTGGTATACAGTCTGGACCGGCAGACTTGCTTTTATTAGGTGATTTGAGTTGCTTCACCACTCCGAGGATATTACTTCTAAGTTACTCATGCTGGCAGCTGTTTTTGGTTCGGATCCCGGAATATTTACTTATTCTTCTTTGGTGAAGGAATTTCGAAAGGCTGTGTTTAGTAACTCTGCTTTGGCAGCTCTGTCGTCGATAGTATTTCCACTGCTATCGCGGAGAAAAGGCTTTGACTGTGTGGTGCCGCTAGCGTGCCTTACATATGACCAGAATCTCTTTGGATTTTCTCCCAGGTTTCGAGATAAAATTTCGTTGTGGAAACTATTATAAGCATATACCATTGAAGTCCGCGCTATATTTCGAGCTTCTGTAAAAGATCGCCAGTTTCGTAGATGTTGCTTTCATTTAAATTAGACATTCTTTTTTCGTTGTTTCTGCAACAGTGTTGTGACTTGTTTCGTGTACCAAGGGCCATTAGCTCCGTCGTTTGTCGTTTTGGTATAAACCTCGCAATTGCTGTCGATACTATTACTTTGAATTCAAGGTACATCTGGTCTACACTTACATTGTTAATTTGGAAGGAGTGGAGGTAGTCTCTCAGGAAGGCGTCAAGTGACTTTGTATTTGCTTTTTGAAATAAGTATATTTTTCTTTTACTTTTGGAGAGTTTGGGTGTTACAATATTCAGTCTCGCCGCGATAACCTTGTGTTCACTAATCCCTTTATCTGTTTTGATGCTCTTTATTAGCCCTGGCCCATTTGTTGCTAAGAGATGAAGTGTGTTTTCACAACCGTTTGGGTGGCGCAGTGGTTAGCACACTGGACTCGCATTCGGGAGGACGACGGTTCAATCCCGCGTCCGACCATCCTGATATAGGATTTCCGTGATTTCCCTAAATCACTCCAGGCAAATGCCGGGATGGTTCCTTTGAAAGGGCACGGCCGACTTCCTTCCCCGTCCTTCCCTAACCCAATGAGACCGATGACCTCAGTGTTTTGTCTCTTCTCGCAAACAAACAAACCAACCAACCACAACCGTTTACTATTCGCGTGGGCTCATGAACTAACTGCTCGAAATAGTTTTCAGAGAATGGGTTTAGCTCTATTTTAGGTGATGTTTCATGCATACCTCCGGGTTTAAGCAAGTAGCTTCGTCAACATATCGAGGGAAAATTAAAGTCACCACCAACTATAATCGTTAGAGTTTTCTTTGAACCTTTCAGCAATTGTACCACCTGAGTTGAGAGGTCGGTAAAAGTATCCAATTATTATTTTATTCCGGTTGCCAAGTAACTAGTTGCATAGTAACTCACAGGAACTACATGCTTCAAATTCGCTACAAGATAAAGTGTCTTAACAGCAACATACACACCGCTGCCCAATGAGTTTTGCCTGTCCTTTCGGAATACCTTTAGGTTCTTCGCAAAAATTTCCACTGAACTTATCTCCGACTTTAGCCAGCTTTCAGCGCCTATAACGTCATGGGGAAAGTGGCTTCAGTCAGCGTCATACTAGTGCCCAGCCTTTTGTGCAATTTATTGTACATATGCACTTTGGCAGGGCCATGCTAAGGAAAGTACATGCAGCTGACTAACACGTCTCGGCTGTCCCAAAAAACACATGACAAAACACCTCTGACTTATTAAATGTTCAGAAAATACCGCAGATTTGGCGGAAAGCCTCAAGCACAGCGTTTTAGCTTTTCCCAAGACCTGTGATGCGAGGCTATCTGCTGCTTGCGAGTCTCTTATTGGTGAAATTAATGTGACGTCAGGAGGAACTAACATGTTGTGCAAAGTTTTAACAAAGGCAGGGAGGAAACATAGATCATTGGTTTCTAACGTTTCACATCTTCCGGTGGGCGATTTTGTCACAAGGAAAGAACTGAGCCAATGGAACAGTATAACTTTAAAAGGATTGATTGCCGAGATTCTTGGCGGGAATAAGTGAGCAGTCACTTTTTTACTGACGAGAAATTAGGAATTTCGTCTCTGGACTTGGTACTGAACGCAGGCTTCACTGTCAACTGGAAAGCAAACTCCATTACCAGAGTGGGTTCCTATGTTTGAGTCCTCGGCAGAGCGGTTCTAACAATGTACTTGATGGTAGTCATACATGGTGTCAGCGATCTGCCCATATCTGTCAACGATAACGGCGAGTATAACTTGCAGCCATATGGCATGTTAGGATCATCGCGGACTAGAAATTTCGAACCGTGCTCGGATTCACTACACGTTCGTCAGCACATTTTCAATCGCATGGGCGTCTTGGTGCCTCCGGTCAGACAAATTATCACTGTAACTTATGAGTAGGCAGATCACGTTAAATTTCACAACTCAGGGATATGATCATGAAATTCCGACAGACACCAGTAACTTCGCCAACAGACAGTTCAAATGTACTTCTCATAGTTAATATTCTATGTTTGCAGTTGTGAGTTCATGACTTACATAAAAACCTATTGAGTCTCATACCTTTTTTAAAAAATTTAAAAATTAAATCATCTCTCTAATTCGAGTAGATAGACTCTTCCTGGTCATGTTTAGTGCGTGTTCCCCATATTAAGATTCACTGCTAGGGCACGCGATCTTTCATAGCACTCATCATTCCGTTGCGCATTTTTTCCAGTGTTTGGTCTTAGGGGAGTGTTTGCGCGACGATTAGCCTTTATACAGTTTTCACTCACATGCACGTAGAGTTTCGAACCTTCTTTCGCCGATCAGTTGTGGCATTTCTTTGATAATCCCAAGATTCTTCGCAGTTACCTCCTTTGTATCTATATCTGTCTGTCCAATTTCTGTGATTTCCACAGAAGTCCATTGCTCTTCAGCTTCATAGACCTGCTGTAGTATTCAGTATCTCGAGTCTCCAGTTCCTTATGCTTCCCCTGTAGTCCTTCAGGTTGTACCCGTGCCTACTCTTCTTGCCACCCTCTTGTCCTGAGCCCATTTCATAATGGTTCGTTCCGCAGTTATTAAACAGCTAAGTGTTTGTACGGTGTATAATACTCCCACGTCCATTATGCCAATGATACGGCCTTTCTCAAAGTCAAATAGATGGTAATAAGCATTCTGAGTTGTGATTTACACCTTAAAAGTTCGGTAACGTTAGATGCACCAACGAGCCATGACGTACTTAATTCGCAGGAGTGACGCTTTTCTGCACTGACAGTAAGATCGCTTGAGGATGAAATTTTAATGTGCGTATCGCACAAGCATGGACATACTAGAATATCACTTTGGGGAAGTTCGGTCAATATGTTCGTTAGAGTAATACTTTTCACTGTCGTCATTGTAGATAGGCCGAGAATATTCTCTAGTGGAGTGCAAAAAGATCCTCATCACCACCTACATATAGCAACACTCCGTATGTGTGGCATAGAGTACTTCCCGTACGTGTTCCCCAATTTCCTGTTCCATGGCGCGGGAGAAGAACAATTATTGGTAAAGCGTTGTATTACCAGTAGTTTCTCTGATGTTATCGTTGCATTCATTTCACGCAAGACGTATGTGAGCGGAAGTGATATACTGTCCGACTCCTTCTGGGAAGTACGCTTTCGGAATTTTAAACCATGGTGTTCGACAATGCTGGACGTAACCTCACACGCTGAGAGGTGGGAACACGTAATGCACCCAGGAACACTGTCGAACATGATCGGTTTGGTGGTCCACGTGCTATGGTGCGGGGAGACACGTGTTGCAGGGACGTACTTACCTCCAAAAATCTGAACACGGGTCAACGTTATTGTGACGCTGCACTTCTTCTATTTATGTGTCCTTTCAGAGTGCATTCGGTCATGATTCCATTATTATGGATGACAGTGCGCGACCGTAACCAACTGCTCAGGTGGAGGGGTCCTTGGAACCGGAGTATATTGGGCAAATGAATTGGTCTGCCCGTCCCTTTGACTTAAATCGTTTGATATGCTGCGGAGAGATGTATTGCAGCATGTCCACATGCTCCATCCAGCAGTTGTTAACCACGCTGGTGGAGGAACGGACCGCCCTACCTTAAGAACTCCTTGCCAACATCGTGGCCACCATTGCGTCCGTGGTGATCACTCACTTTATTAAGATCATCGGAACGCCTTTTTTGGTGGCTGGGGCACTATCATAAACTGTGGTGTCTCCATTCTAATTATTGTCTTTGAATAAGACATTTCTGTTTCATCTTATTACATATTTCTATTAGTTACCCTCTGTACTAAACAGTAGCAGTTATTGTTAGATCCAAGTTTCCTCGAAATAACACGTCACGAGAAAGCTAGTTTCCTCCTTAAGACTTGCACACCACTATATTAATGAGCCAAGCTGCGTAATTTATGAATGAATATTTTGCTGTAACATAGAATTGCCAGACATTGGTCTTCAGCATTTGTAGTAGGGGAGTTCAATAAGTAATGTGTAAGGAGTCAGGCAAATCCAACATCTTCCATGGAAACACTGACATGATAAGCAAATCCAGTAGTATGTCACATAGCTCCAAATAAATCGTGACATTAAATTAACCAAAGTAATACGAGTAACGAGTGAGCAAATGTAATACCACAGAATAACACAAGAATGCCTAAATGCATGTCATACCTTCCCACCGTGAGACAGACGTAGTTCCGAGGGGAGAAACTAGAACAGAAGCCGCGAGCAGAACCGTGTTAAGCTGGAAGGCCCTACGATAAGGGACGGACACCCACGTCGCCAGCTAACCGCTAGGACACCCCCCAGCCCATGTTAAAAGCTAGAGCCCTCCAGAAGAACAGTATAGATCTTACGATAACACTAAAAGGGCCACCCCAGCATGCAAGTTTTAGCGTGAGACTTTTTCGCGTCTCTGTTACGTTGCAAACTCTAAAAACATTGCTCCAGCACGAAAAGTATAACGTTTCTCATTGGATAGACAGAATTTTTGTAGGTGGAGCTTAAGGTTAACATTGAGACTCTGATTGATCAGATGAAAACACAGCCAGATAGTTTATTTTAAACCAACTTCGGTAAATTGTAGTAAGGAGAAGTTAGGAGAGAGTTGCTTCCGAGACGGCGAGGTGAGTGGAGCTGTGCTGCCCGCCGCCCCCTGACGAACACTGACAAGGTAATGAACACACGCGATGCTGCATAACAGTGTATAAAGCTTCACTCAGAACTGCAGAAGACTCATCTGTTACAGCCCCTTTTTTCGTAATACTAGTGTCGATCGTCAGTTAAAGCTCATGGTGTTCACATTTGCCACTTGAAGTAAAAATCTGAAACGCTATGATTTTTCTGTTATATAGTTATTGAGAAACCACATCAGCCACTGTAATTTACGACAAATTAGATAAGTAATTAAAGTTAATTGAGGGTCACTGTAGACCATTTTGATAGTTTTCTCTTCTGTAAAACTTAATTTAAACCTAGATTATAGATGTGATATGGCATAGGTCATCCTTCGATCCATTGTAGAACTTGGAAACCCATTCAGGGAATATTCGTTCACATTTTTGTTGAACGCAGTTGGTTTTTACCATCCTGTATTAAAACATTTCCTTTTATCAATAGTGCAATTTATAAACAATGTTTTGTGAGTAGAATAAAATTTCCAATGGTAAACTTAACTGCTTTTTCGAGGTTATTTTACTAGCTAACTAAAAATAGGAAAGCCTTGAACCCCTTCCACTAAATTTAGTTAGTATTAGGATTCTTTTACAGGGAGTGCAATGGAGCTGACACTGAAATCATTAAGTATTTGGTTATACCATCGCTAGTCTCACTGAACTCTTCTGAACTCTACATGTCATGTGTGGTCTGGCGTCTCCTTACCAGCCACAGGTCCCAGGTTCAAACTAGCCAATTCCCTAAAAAACACACTCAGAGCGTCATTGCGCGAAAGTGGTAGGGAGACAAGATATAGAACAAACAGACACCATGCACAATGATAGAGAATAGCGACCCTGCCAGGATGGTAAAATACCATGATTGAAGGTCGACCACATGCCCAACTAGGTCATAAAAATATCCTGTTGAAAAAATTTCGTAGTAAAAATATTTTTCCTAAAGTTACACTTAGTCGAAAACAGTAGCTGCAGCGATCGATAGTAAAAGTATTCAATAAAAAGTGAGAAATTCTAGCAGAGACAATAGCATAATTAAGTTATGAATTTTAAAAATTGTTAGAATTAATTTTTCTCTCCAATGCAAGCGCACAGGTGGCGGATACATCGTTGACAAGTTGGTTCTGACCCAACAAGTAAGTGAATGGATTGTGAAGTCGTGTGTGCAAAAGTTTATGAAACGCGTGAGATCGTATGAGCGCATGTTAACGCGAAGTAGGGCGCGTGAATTGCTTTTAAAACAGAAAATAAGGGATTCGGAAAGATTAGCAATGGCAAATCGAGACCTTGACCGAATTGAGGAAGAGACCCAGCATGAAGACGGACAGAGAATACAGGACAGTACAACAGACGATGCAGTATCGCGAGAAATAGGACATATAACACACCATAACGAGGATAATGTACGTCAAAGCATAGAAATCGTAAGTCAGCATACGACAGAGGAGCAGGAAAGTAGAGAGACAGTCGATGAGGATTCTAACTTGCGTCTTGAATACGTAGAACCCATAGTACAAGTAATCAGAGCTCCCTCACCACAGAGTACAAGGAATGCGAGCAGAAACGTGTCATCGCACAGTTCAATGCAATCGGTTGCGAACCAACACTTGGGCGAAAACACAGAGCGTAGGACGACGGAAGAAAACGCAATAGGACCCACCAATCTGGCAGAATTATTACAACAAATTACGGAAACCATAACAAGGCAAAATAAAGACATAGTGTACCAAACTCAAATTCAGAATGCAGAAACCACGAGACAAATGCGTGCGATTAAAGAACAAAACAAAAAAATTCAGTTACACCTAAGTCATATTGAAGACGAGGCAAAAGAATCCCGAGAAGTGATAGGAAACTTAATAACAGGTCACAATCAATTGAGAACAGACATTGACAAGGTACAAGCGGACGTACAAACATTGCGTAACGACATTCAGGACGAGATCAAAACATTACGCAACTACACCCAGTGAGAAGTCAAGAAACTAGAGAAACAGATAAACGTAATTACTAGACAAGCAGCAGGTACAGCGTGTGAAATTGTTGAAAACAGTGTGTTACACAAACGTATCACAAAAGCAGCGCTGAAAAGATATAACCGCATAGTCAAAATAGAAGCGCAAACGAAGCGACAATTTCAGAAATTGCGAACAGAGTTGTTGCAAACCATTGAAGAGCGTAGTGAACAGGATCGAACAAGCACAGAGGCTGCAACCACATCCGTATCTGTAACAGCACCGGAAAAACAAGCAATTAACGAAGATATTACCCATTTGCGATTCCAATCGCAGGCGGAAAGTAAAATACGTGAAATCAGACAGCCTGCACAGCAACAAACACGTTTGGAAATTCTTGATGAACAAACGTCATCACAAACACATGCGGAACCACAAATGTATGTTTCAAGACAGTTTGGATCGTGCAATGAAGCAGCATGGTTAGCCAGACAAGATACTGAACCAATACCTGACAATGGAAAGCCAGGTCGCGAAGAGTACAGTGCAATGCATTCAGCTACACGTTCGCAACCGATGGAAGAAAATTATTGCATACCACTCCAACGATACTACGCAAGGGTAGGCGAAAGTTACAGTGGTCAATATCCAATGGATCTACCACAACCGGAAAGAAAGACTGGAGAAATGATCAGAAACAAAAGTGCAAAGAATCGCGAATTTCATATGGAACTATGACGAAGTACGACAACGATCATTTCCTCACAGTCAGAAAATTTCAGCGCTTTCGAGAAGGAAACTCATTACATCCACGAACTTTTATTGATCAATTCCGAGTAGGATTACCAGAACACTGGACGCTAGCACACAAATTAGACTTTATATGTGCACACATGTCAGGAACAGTCGCAGAAACCATGCAGAATGTTGCAGCGACATGCCGATCGTACGAAGATTTCAGAGAGAAGTTTCACGATATTGGTCCAGCGAAGCACAGAACAGAGTGAAGTACGAATTATTACAGAACCCATATTTTGAAAATTCAGGAGAGAGGAGTCCCGTGAAAGTTTTCGAATTAATGGCAAAGAAAAATCAATGCTTAGATGTACCATACAGTGGCGGAGAGTTGATCAAATTATGCGCGATGAAGCTACCATTGAAATACCAGCAATCATTAGTATTTCGCGGAGGCAATGACGTCGATGCATTTAAAGGTATTCTAAGGGAACTAGAGTTCATATTTTCGGTAGATGACGCAAGAAAAAGACGAAGCGCACGTGAAAACGAAAGCAAAAAGCAGTGGAATCCACAAGACACAGTACGAAGAAACAATAATTACGAACCATATCATAACTTCGCACCAAGAAACAACAACAGATTTCAACAAAGAACCGGTTATGGATTTAGAAGAGAATATGGCAATAACTATAATTCACCCAGGAACGGCAACAACTATTACAGAGGGAATAACGACAACCGGAACGGGTACTGGAGAACCAATAGACCGACAAATTATCAACAAAGAAACCACTATCAACAAGCTGAACAAGAAAAGAGAATAGAGAAAGAGGCGGTGGAGGTAAGACCACCAAATCCCGATAAACCTTCGAATTGACAGCTAAGCGCCCATGCCAAATAGAATGACGCACCAACCCAGGACAATTGCAGCACATTGAACAGAGAAGTAAAAATCTTATCACGAGAAGAGAAGAAGGAAGAAACAAATCCGCAGGGACCAGATGAAAACGAAGACAAGAAAATAACAATATCGTGTTGGGACGAAATTAATTGGGAGAATATTGACGAGAGAGATGAATTACCAGAGGCATGCACAACGAATGTAGGAGGAAAGGACGAAGTAATGAGTATTGCTGAGCTATTTGAGATGGAAACCAGGGAAAGTGAATTCAATGAGGATAATGCGCAGTCGACAGAAGTTGAAAATAAGTTACTAGTGGGCACGCAATCCAACGTATATAATGAAGGAAGTAATGAAGCAATAATTAGAGCATTTAGATGCTATTATGTGGAAGTAGCGACGAAGAAGGAGAAGATAGACGAGGATGAGGAAAAAGTAGAGGATGTTCAAGAAAGCGTAAATGAAGGAAGAAATAGAGAAGAGGAAATAAAAGAGAGAGAAGTAGCAGTGGTGGTGGTGGTGGTGGTGGTTAGTGTTTAACGTCCCGCCGACAACGAGGTCATTAGAGACGGAGCGCAAGCTCGGGTTAGGGAAGGATTGGGAAGGAAATCGGCCGTGCCCTTTCAAAGGAACCATCCCGGCCTTTGCCTTAAACGATTTAGGGAAATCACGGAAAACCTAAATCAGGATGGCCGGAGACGGGATTGAACCGTCGTCCTCCCGAATGCGAGTCCAGTGTGCTAACCACTGCGCCACCTCGCTCGGTCAAGTAGCAGTCGAAGCTTATCCTACAGAAAGTTCTAATTCACAAGGGAAATTCCTAAAAAAGACTCATGTATGATTCAGTGGAGGATTCGTTGATGCAAGAAGAAGAAGAACAGAACCAACCCTTTCAAATTCAACCAATTGTGAAGGCCATGGTAAAGCATATCCCAGTCAATATTGTAATTGATAGCGGAAGTGAACTGACTGCGATCTCAGAAAATTTATCCGTGCAGTGTAATGCCAATGAGGATTTGCCAGTTCTGAAAACACGTAAGATTAATGTAAGAGGTCCTATTAGAAACAATGCTGCGGAAGTTACGAGACAAACAAGGTTAACTCTTTCGTGTCAAGGTAAAAAGATCGAAGCCAACTTCGTGATTATACCTAAACTAACTGTAGATTTGATTATACGTGCAGGTTTTTTAAATGAGAGACTAGCGATAATAGATATGGGGAAAGGTAGCGTAACATTCGGGAATTTCACACTTCTCTTTGAGCAAAAGCTAAAATTAGAAGAAATACCAGTTATAAACAAACAATTAAGAATGACGCGAGATAAAGAGGATAAAGAATTAGAATGTTGTGCACAAAAGGGGGAATCGCCTCAACTCATGTTAGAAGTCCATAAAGAAATCGACGAAAATTGCAAGAAGTTCAAGGTATTTCGAAACACAGTAAAAGAGAATAAAGCAGAGGTATTTTTACCTAAGACTGGTAGTATTAAACACTTTCAGTACAAGTTTGAAGTAAAACAGCACAAACCATTTAGAGTGCCACCCTATACAATCCCATTAAGCTACGGGAATAAAGTATTCCAGGAGATATCTAAAATGTTAGATGACGATGTTATTGAACCAGCTACCTCAACATATAACAGCCCGCTCCATATTGTACAAAAACGAGATGGGAGCATCAGGTTAGTGCTTGATTCCAGACAGATCAACACAATCATAGTCACTGAGATCGCCCAGAAAAATTAGAGGAATTGTTACAAAACTTCCACGGTGTTAAGATATTTTCATCAATTGATTTACAGAGTAGTTTCTGGCAAATATAATTGGCCCCAGAATGTAGAAAATTTACAGCATTTATCGTATTCGGTAGATGTTACCAGATTAACGATTGCCATTTGGTTTAAACATATCATCAGCAGAGTTAATTAGGGGATTTAATACTATACTCAGTCCTGAAATTTTACAAAAAATTACTTGTTATGTTGATGATGTGATTATAGCAGAATCCTCTTGGGAACATCACAACGACACATTAAATCAGTTTTTACAGCTCATGAAAGAGCATGGGGTCACAGTAAATATAACAAAATCCAAATTTGGAAGGCGAGAGGTCAAATTTCTAGGACACACAATTTCCGAGAAAGGGGTAATGCCCGACCCAGAAAAACTAACGGCAATCCAAGAATTCTGTACTCCATATAATAAGAAAACTCTCAGAGGATTACTAGGTCTCACCGGATTCTATAAAAAATTTATTTGGATCGACTCTCTCGCAACACCACGCCTATGTGCATTGACTGGTAAAAACACGCCATGGGTATGGGATCAATAAGCCAATGAAGAATTTTTAAAAGTGAAAAACGCACCAACAACAGCACCGATTTTAGCACATCCTGATCTAACACAAAACTTTGTATGGCCACTGATAGCGCGAAAACAGGTTTAGGAGTTGTTTTATTCCAAGAATACGAACAGGCAGGGCTAAGATCATATAGAACAATAGCATTTGCCAGTCGGGTACTCACAAAAAGCGAGAAAAACTATTCAGTCACGGAGCTGGAAGCATTGGCCATTGTACGATGCTTCCAACGTTTTCGATACTTCCTATTCGGAAGAAAAACAAAAGTATACACTGACCATAAAGCATTAGAATTTCTGTTATCCGCCAAACTAACTCATGGGAGGATAGCCAGATGGATGTTAATACTACAAGAATTTGACTTCACTTTTACACACATACCAGGACCAGCTTTATCACGATGTCCACAGGGTGCATCCAATAACATAGGTTTGGAAGCAGCAGAAGACCAGTTTACAATGTACTATATGAAACAAGTACCTTTCGAAAACTGCATTACGACAGCATTGAAAAACATAGGCAAAAAACAGGACAAGGATCCCGAAATACTAGGAATCAAACACAAGTGGAGAAGTAAGGATTTTCCAGACCTTCGACCGCACTATCTCGTAAAAAACAATGTTTTATTTTTTAGACGAAACGTTGCAACGAATGAATGGATAATTTATATCCCAGATGAACTAAATAATAAGTACATATGGTATACACATTTAAGTAATGGCCACTTTGGACCAAAGAAATGCTTTTTAAAAATAAAACGAACAAGCCATTTTCCTAATTTGGAAAGACGAATTAGAACAGTATTAGTCAAATGCAAAAAATGTACGAGGGCTAAACATGTCGCTTTCCAAACCAAAACACCTATGTTTCCACTAATCCCTAAAAGATTAAAACGAATAGCTGCAACAGATTTGATGGGGCCCCTCCCACGCACAAAAAATGGATATATTAACATATTTGTCGTTCTGGAACTTACTTCCAAATATGCTACCTTGACACCATTAAAACGGGCAACAGGTCTTACTATGAGTAAAGCATTTAGACAAGATTTTCTCAGACAAGTAGGTCGCGTGGAACGAATAATTTCGGATAATGGCCCACAATACAAATCAGTGCAGTGGCAGAACACGTTAAAACAACATAAAATAAAACCCATCTACATATCTAAGTACAAACCTAGCGTAAATCCAGCAGAACGATCTATGAATGACATAGGCACTTTATGCCGATTATATGCAGGCAAAAGACACAACCAGATTTTCAAGAAGTAATAAATGAAATGCCACATAGCACTACACTACTACCTGCAGTTACTGTACTTAAAAATATTGAACCCCCAAACATAACCAGAGAAAATGTTAGATTGTACCATATAGACAGCACAAACAAGTCATAGCAACAGCACTCTCCAACATTAGACAGGCAGCCATTAAAAGAAAAGAAAGTGGAGATAGAACAGCAATTAAAAGAACATTCTCAGTAGGCCAGAAAGTATTTGTAAAAACACACCATCTCTCCAGCAAACAGAAACACAAAATACATAAGTTTTACGCTGCATACAAAGGACCTGTCATAATTAGCCGAATTGCTCATGGTAATGCTGTGGAACTAATGAACCCAAAAACAGGCAAAACCTTAGGACTTCACTATGTGAGCCATATCAAAAAGTTTGAAGATTAATTTTATTACTGGTAAATAATCAGCACAATATTTCAAGATTATGCTGCAGTTAAGATCGTCAGGAGAAAGAAGAATGAAGAGAGAGGAAGGTGGAAAAATAAAGTAGTTTCAATAAAAACAAAAACAAAAATAACACCAATAGTACCATAGATTAAGGTGAAGGGATAAAGCATAGATAGTCTGACAGCATGAAATACTAAAATGCTATACACCACGACACTACACAAAAAAAAAAAACCAATTTGAGGATTTTTGTAGAAGTTAAGACTCAAAATATCTTAGAATTGTAACATGGAAAGGGCACCAAAATTTGTAAAGCTTTTAAGAAGGCGTAAAACAATGTAGGTACTACACATATGTTAGATGATTACAAGTAAAACTTTTTGTAAGAACCATTGTAAAAACTCAAGCAAAGACCAGATGCAACGACCCACAAGTTGCAATGAGAGAAGTATCAAGAAAGAAAAGGACGTAATTAGCAACACATGATTCCTACAAGGAAGAAGTGTCGAGAGAAAGGAAAAGACAGCGAGACCAATAGAAGGCCCTTGTATCGGAAGTGGGGCGTAAATCTGGCTGTTAAGCAGAACCCTGCTGTGACAGGACAGGTAACCACACTATGGCGGAACCCTGCAGAGACACGGCAGGACACCGAATGCCAGAAGGGACCGGTGCAAGGACTGACAAGCAAATACTGGACTTTCACCACTTGTAAACCCCGGGATGCCCCAACTCAGCGGAGTGAGCAAAAAACGGCCCGACGAGTTGACGGCTTGGGCAAGCCACCACTGGCAAAAAATATGTGTAAAAGTCACACTACCGCTATTAAACAGCACGCTGATGCCTGAAACTGAAGAAAACGTCCACAAAGTAAAAATGACATGTCCAAACAAATTATCTAACTGTTACTAAGAGGAGAACTTCAAAGCGAATAGTTATCAATAAAGATTTCCATATCCCGCCCAGAGAAGAACCAAGAAGCAAGTAAGAAGCAGAGAAAAAGCAGGAAGAACAGAAGCTGAAGATTCGCAAGATTGAGACCAAGAAAGAAGATGGGTGAAGAATAGACGACATACCTTCCCAAATCCCTATCCTATTGTAAACTAGTCGTCTGTGAAGTATTACAACGAAAAACGACCGCTTTCAGCGACACATAACGATGACTTTCACACATACAAAGCCAGTAAACCACGAGATTCTGCCCTCACAGCTCCATTCCATTATGGGACTTCCACAACAGCAACACACACTTGCAAAGCCAACAAGGAATGACGAACGAAGCTGTACATCAAATACTTGCCCACATCCATCTCACTCAAGTCCATCACGTTCGTGTAAAAAACATTTGCCAACCTCATGCTTAAATATTCATAGGATTGTGTGAATGTGTGAAATCAAATTATGTGATGTAGGAATCCTGCAAAAGAAACGTGTGAAAAAGTAAATAAATTAAGCAAACCAGACAGCTAAAGTCATTGACTATGGACTTAAGTAAAAAATAGACTATCAATAAAAATAAGTCATTAGTTCTGACATGGACAGTATATAAAGAACAAAAGTAAGGCATAATAAACAGTAAAACAATATGCCACTTATTTTCTCCTCATAAAAATAAAAGAATAACTATATTTTACTTATTTTCTCCTTATAAAAACAAAGAATAAAAAATTATCTTGTTGGATATTTTCCTTTTTTTTTTTAAACATTTGTACCATTTGTTAGGATACTATCTCAATACTTGTGTATGTATATTTCTTTGTCAATGCAATTCTTGGAAATAATTCTTATTTGTTAGTGTAACAATGTTGAAATGAGTGTCTAGAAACAAAAACATTTTACTTGTACATGATATTTAGAAAATGTGTTAGGAATAGATTTTACTTAATTACTACATTTATGAAAACAATATTTCTAAGAAAATCGATGTGAAAGACTCCTCACTTTCGATAACAAACTTCTTAAAAAACAAACTTCACACTTAAATAAAGAAAGAAAATAATTAAAAATTAATAATATCATAAAAATATTCCTCTCTTGTCATTTTTGAGAATAATGTGGAAGAATATAAAAATATAAATTAGTAATACAAACCAGCATAGAACCAGAATAACGTGGCTGAACAGTAGGCAACAAAATTTAGATAAAGGAATAATTTTTGACTGACTTAGACAACGATTCAATCATTGCCTAGATTCAGTGCAAAAATTAAGTTCGAAGGGTGGTGATATGTAAGGTGTCAGGCAAATTCAACACTTTTCATGAAAACCCTGACATGATAAGCAAATCCAGTAGTATGTCACACAGCTCCAAATAAATCGAGACATTAAATTAACCAAAGTAATACGAGTAACGAGTGAGCAAATGGAATACCACAGACGAACACAAGAATGCCTAAATGCATGTCATACCTTCCCACCGTGAGACAGACGTAGTTCCGAGGGGAGAAACTAGAACAGAAGCCGCGAGCAGAACCGTGTTAAGCTGGAAGGCCCTACGATAAGGGACGGACACCCACGTCGCCAGCTAACCACTAGGACACCCCCCAGCCCATGTTAAAAGCTAGAGCCCTCCAGAAGAACAGTATAGATCTTACGATAACACTAAAAGGACCACACCAGCTGCAAGTTTTAGCGTGAGACTTTTTCGTGTCTCTGTTACGTTGCAAACTTTAAAAACATTGCCCCACCACGAAAAGTATAACGTTTCTCATTGGACAAACAGAATTTTTGTAGGTGGAGCTTAAGGTTAACATTGAGACCCTGATTGGTCAGATGAAAACACAGCCAGATAGTTTATTTTAAACCAACTTTGGTAAATTGTAGTAAGGAGAAGTTAGGAGAGAGTTGCTTCCGAGACGGCGAGGTGAACAGAGCTGTGCTGCCCGCCGCCCCCTGACGAACACCGACACGGTAATGAACGCACGTGATGCCGCATAACAGCGCATACAGCTTCACTCAGAACTGCAGAAGTCTCATTTGTTACACCCCCTTTTTGCGTAATACTAGTGTCGATTGTCAATTAAAGCTCATGGTGTTGCCACTTGAAGTAAAAATCTGAAACGCGAGGATTTTTCTGTTATATAGTTATTGAGAAACCACATCAGCCACTGTAATTTACGACAAATTAGATAAGTAATTAAAGATAACTGAGGGTCACTGTAGACCATTTTGATAGTTTTCTCTTTTGTGAAACCTAATTTAAACCTAGATTATAGATGTGATATGGCATAGGTCATCCTTCGATCCATTGTAGAACTTGGAAACCCATTCAGGGAATATTCGTTCACATTTTTGTTGCACGCAGTTGGTTTTTACCATCGTGTATTAAAACATTTCCTTTTATCAATAGTGCAATTTATAAATAATGTTTTGTGAGTAGAATAAAATTTCCAATGGTAAACTTAACTGCTTATTCGAGGTTATTTTACTAGCTAACTAAAAATAGGAAAGCCTTGAACCCCTTCCACCAAATTTAGTTAGTATTAGGATTCTTTTACAGGGAGTGCAATGGAGCTGACGCTGAAATCGTTAAGTATTTGGTTATATCATCGCTAGTCTCACTGAACTCTTCTGAACTCTACATGTCATGTGTGGTCTGGCGTCTCCTTATCAGCAACAGGTCCAAGGTTCAAACTAGCCAATTCCCTAAAAAACACACTCAGAGCGTCATTGCGCGAAAGTGGTAGGAAGACACGATATAGAACAAACAGACACCACGCAGAATGTTAGAAATGCAACACATTATTTTCTGAATGGTTGGCTTTACTCAGCATTCCAACACACCATATTTTTCCCCACTCCTTTTTTTTTGAACATTATATCCGTTCAATGCGACGAACCTTACGACACCTTACGGGAATCTCTCCACCGCTCGACGTCGGAACCGACATACTGCTTCGTCATCCAAGTACTGCCTGCTGCGAAGTGGACCCTTTATTGCACCAAGCAAATGGAAGTCGCAGGATGCGAGATCCAGTCCTTATCGTAGCTGAGGAATAACAGTGCAATAACGTTTTATACCCCTCTCGGATGCGCAATCTTAGATGACGCCCTGCGTTGTCATTGGGAAGGAGAAGTTCGTTTGCATTTTTGTCGCGACGAACACGCTGAGGGTAGTACAAGATCGCTGCACTGTGAGGGAGGACATCCGAAAAGGCCGCCGCTATAAGTTTACCGGTTGAGGGTGCGGCTTTGAACTTTTTCTTCGGAGGAGAGATGGTGTCTCCCTACTCCATTGATTACCATTTTGTTTCCGGTTCGAAGTGATGAACCCACGTTTCGTCGCCTGTGACGATGTTCGACAAAAAATTTTTACGATCTACGTCATAAAGTGCAAGCAATTCCGCACAGACGGTTCTTCATGGGTCTTTTATGGTCTTCTGTTCCCAGTGGGCACACATCTTTTGAGTACCCCAGCTGATGGGCGAATGTGCCAGCCCTACTAACAGAGATGTCGAGTTGTGCAGCGAGGTGTTTGTGATCCATTAATCAGCTGGAATGAGAGTTCCCGTACGTTACAGCGTTCCAGGAGTCAAAGTAATGTCCGGCCGCCTGGCTTGCGGAAGATCGGACTGGTTTGCGCGACCCTGCTGCGATGATGACAGATGCTGCGCCCAACGACTCATGTGCTTTTGCCCACTGCCTGGGTGCCTATTCTGTATTTTTCCGCCATTGTGCCGATCGTTTCGGTACTCAAGAGCACCGAACGGTCTAGTACTCGAATTAGAGCCCCTGCATTATTCAGTATGCATTTCGGAAGCGAGACCGTTCGGGTCGAAAGAACCGAAGCGCTGTTGTCGGTTCGCGTCTCGCAAACCAATCAGAAACAAGCGGCCGCAGATCCGCGCATGCGCACTGCAGCGCACACAGCGCCTCGCACACAAAGCGGCTAGCAGACGACACAGGCGCACTATTCTTCGAAGTACCGAAAATTGCGTTTACGTTGCAATAACACGTGACGCCGCATTCCATCGAGCTGACGTGCCCGCCTTCATTGCTCTTGCCTCCTCCTTAAAAATATCAGGCGCACTATATCCATTTCCATGATTCTTAGCATAGAAATTCTTACAGTTTCCCTGACCGCATGTTTCCATGCATGCATGATGACGATAGTGTATTTGACTGTATTCTCCAGATTGTCGTAAATGCCGCATTATATCATCTTATTCTCATTCACACTGACATCGTGTTTTGGATTTTACGTTTCGGAAAATGAGTTAGGAATAGTGTGTAGTACCACTTTGTACTAATACGTCTATGAAAATACTCCAAAAATTGATTCTGAAAGTTTCAAAGAATAAGAAGATAAACAGAATGTGGTTATAACTCGCTCCTAGAGATCCAAATGATTAAGTAGCCCACTTCCCTATATGATACGTCAGCAGTTTGGGACTTAAAAACAAAATAGAAAAAACGCATTTTCGAGAGTTCCTGCAGTTCGTCAAAGTTTATAACATGCCTCTCATGAATGAAAATGTTTCGGTGGAGATCTTTCATCTCTGTCTACTGTTGTTGAGGATTCGATAGGAGATATAATGAAGATGACTACTGCTAGTTACATTCCCAGTAATTTAAGTTGTGCTCTTAGATTCCTGTCTAACCGCATACTCGGAAATCGCTACATATTCGGAAAAAATGGTGAATTATTTTTGACAAGAAAAGATATAAAGGTCACTGTCGGTTGTTTGACTCACAGCTATTTCTTATTTCGTTTTTTAAACACACAGAAATCACTAAATCATTACCGAGGAAGTGCGCTCTTACATGTAAGTAATACCGAATACTGCAGAAAAATCTTAACTTACACGAATAACAATGTCTCAGAACGTGTTGCATATATGAAGAGCAAGAAAAAAAGGTTTTTTGCACCTATCCGTCCGCGAACACGTCTTCTTTCGCGTCGCATTCCTGTGCCACGCCAAACAACAGAAACGTAGCGCTCAATTCTCATACTACTGTGTAGAGGAACGTTACCAAATGGTGCAGCGTAAGGCGTAAATGCGTGATAGTTTGGAATATTTCCAATATCAGGCTTCACACAATTGCTTTCCATTGTTATTTGAGAGTTGTAAACACGTTTCGATAATTACTAACTAAACCATTAGTGGGAAAAAGTACACAAAGTTACTAGTAACGTCAGTTGACACTCATGTAATACACGTAAGCAGAGCCGATGTCTTCGTATTTAATGATCTTTAAACTCTTATATGCATAAAAATAACACGTACTTTGAGAGAATATTGACCGGAAACTTTCTTTTTCTTTGTCTTCTATGTAATAAAATATTTCTAACAAAGGAAAATGGTCTATTATGATCTCACTTTCCAGTCAGATGCGTCCTCTGGTGATTCTTTAGTAACACAATCACTAAATCCAAGCTAAAACCACTAAATATGTTTGAAATAACAAATTATAGGTGTATGTAAACCACAGCTCACCGATCGACAGGGCCACACCGAAATCCGAAACCTCTCGGTACAATTGTAAAATCGGTGAGAGGACCGTTCGGTAACAGGTTGGCTCAAATGGCTATGAGCATTATAGGACTCAACATCTGTGGTCATAAGTCCCCTAGAACTTAGAACTGCTTAAACCTAACTAACCTAAGGACATCACACACATCCATGCCCGAGTCAGGATTCGAACCTGCGACCGTAGCAGTCGCGCGATTCCTGACTGAGCGCCTAGAACCGCTAGACCACCGCGGCCGGCCGGTAACAGGTCTCAGAAGCTTAGTGAATAGGATATTTCGATAAAGAACCGAAAATGACGTCACAACCGAGACTAATCTACTACACCGATCGGTATGAACGATAGCTACAGAATAGAGCCACAGGTCTCCGGACATTCTGCAAGCGCCTATGAATATCCAAAAGACACTCAGTGAAAGCTGTCTGCGTGGAACACATCTCCGTTACAGACGCCATTGTGAAGGCTATGTATAGCGCCTCCACAGATCGGAACTTCTTGAAATTAAAGGGACTGAAGCGAAAATATTCCACGATGTCCCGCAAGAAATTCCGTATTTTCTGAAACGAAACTGGCAGAAAAAATGTTCAAATGTGTGTGAAATCTTATGGGATTTAACTGCTAGTGTCATCAGTTCCTAACCTTACACATTACTTAACTTAAATTATCCTAATGACAAACACACACACCCATGCCCGAGGGAGGACTCGAACCTCCGCCGGGACCAGCACCACAGTCCACGACTGCAGCGCCCTCGACCGCTCGGCTAATCCCGCGCGGCGAAACTGGCAGAGAAAACCTGAGTAGCATTGCTTATTGAACGCCTTTCATAATATTAAATTAGTAATTGCTGATAAGTCATTCTGGTCTTTAGACATTAAGTCCATCGGTCCCACTACCAGTGTAACCACTTCTTTTAATCTCACCTGTTAAAGAGTCCAGAGTGCTGAGCAATACTCAGGAGCCGGTGGTTCAAGTGTTCTTCTGTGGATAAGAAAAGAGCAAGATGCAGACTATATGGTAATCATTAGGAACCGCAAAGCAGCAAAAATGATGTGTGTAGCTGATGACATCAAGTCTTTGATCGAGCAGCCGGTTTAAAATGACTAACGCTTTCGGGACCCCTGCCTCGTCCGACACCGAGCACAGTGACCCGCGGCGTGCCTGCCAGCCATCAGCGTGCTGTGAACTCCGCTCCGCTGATGACCCATTGGAGGCAGCGCCCAACTTGCCGCGTCTTGAGGCGGGCGCGGAATGAGGTCTTCGCGCATCCAATAGCGCGCACCCGCAAGACGCATAGTTGGGGCGGCAAGTTGGGAGCCGGAATCCACCGCCAGCAGCGGCGGGACCGCCGCGCCGCTGTGATAAGCCCCGTCCCACCCCACCCCCGCGTCTCTCCACCAGCTGGCGCACCATCCGTCGCCGCGGCCGCCTTCATCATGTCGGCCGAAGACACCCGTGTTGCCGAGCTCCCGGCTGTCTACTGCGTACTGCGCAGAAGCTGAAAGCGCCCTTTTCCCCGCACGTGTCTCCGCGGCTTTTCTGAATTCTCGTTTGCGTGAGAAAATTCCACACTTTTCCCTTTCTCGTCCGCACAGATATAAAAAAAGGCTGCTTTGATTAAGTTGTGTGGCAAAGAGAGGGGGGAATTAAGCTCTGATCACGGCAGCATACCGGATGATTCGAAAAATGAGAACAAATTTCAGTTGTTTACTATAAACTATGAAATGCAGGATCACAGTGTGCCTGCCACTGAATACTGAAAGTTTCAAAGTTTTGTCTCAGCTCTGGTTGCTTGTTTGTACCAACATGCTGACTATTCCACAAGGCAAATCATTTTGTGTGTTGGTTCAAATGGTTCAAATGGCTCTGAGCACTATGGGACTCAACTGCTGAGGTCATTAGTCCCCTAGAACTTAGAACTAGTTAAACCTAACTAACCTAAGGACATCACAAACATCCATGCCCGAGGCAGGATTCGAACCTGCGACCGTAGCGGTCTTGCGGTTCCAGACTGCAGCGCCTTTAACCGCACGGCCACTTCGGCCGGCTTGTGTGTTGGAATTTGAGCGAAGTCAACCCGTTGTTGAAATGCAACGTATTCCGTCGTCGATTCAGCAAGAAGCCGCCCCTGCACAATCAGATATATGATGGGCGTACAAAATTATTGGAAGCTGGTTGCATATGCAAAGACAAGAGCACTGGTCGGCGACGCACGTCTGATGAAAATGTCAAGCGTATCCGAGATGCTTTCACACGGGGTCCACAAAAAGTACCACCGTCTCACCTTAGCAAAAGATCTGTCAGAGAACCCGGACCCGGGAGATTTCTGGTCGTATGTAAAATCACTAAGCGAGTCTAAGGCTTCCGTTCAGTGTCTTGTTAACCAGTCTGGCGTGGCATTTGAAGTTGGCAAAACGAAAGCTCAAGTTTTAAATTTCACGTTCAAGAAAACGTTCACGCAGGAGAACCGTACTAACAGAACATCATTTGACCACCAGACAGACTCCCTTATGGGCGACATAGTAATAAGCACCCCTGGCGCAGAGAAGCAACTTAAATCTTTGAATACAAAGAAATCACCAGGTCCGGATGGAACCCCAGTGCAGTTTTACAAAGATTACTCTACGACATTAGACCGTTACCTAGCTTGCATTTATCCTGAATCTCTCGCCCAGCACAAAGTTCCAAGCGACTGGAAGAAAGCACAGGTGACTCCAGTATGTAAGAAAAGTAAAAGAACAGACGCGCAAAATTACAGACCAATATCCCTACCTTTTGTTTGCCACAGAGTCCCATAACTCATTCTCAATTCGAATATAATCAACATTCTTAAGGCTAAGTAGCTTATGTCTACGAATCAGCATGGTTTTAGAGGGCATTGCTCATATGAAACTCAGCCTTCCCTTTTCTCAAATGATATTCTGAGAACTGTGGATGAAGGGCAACACGCAGATTCCAATTTCTAGACTTTCGGAAAGCGTTTGACACGGTCCCGCATTTCAAGCTGTTAACAAAGGGACGACAATATGAAATAAGTTCACAGATATGTGAGTGGCTTGTAGACTTCTTAAATAATAGAACCCAGTGTGTTGTCCTAAACGGCTAGTGTTCGTCAGAAACAAGGATAATGTCAGGGATGCTCCAGGGAAGTGTGATAGGACCGCTGTTGTTCTCCGCATACATACATAATTTGGAGGGCAGGGTGAGCAGCGATCTGCAGTTGTTTGCTGATGATGCCATGGTATATGGTAAGGCGTCTAAGTTGAGTGACTGTAGGAAATACAAGACAACTTAGGCAAAATTTCCTGTTGGTGTGGTAAATGGCAGCTAGCCCTAAATGTAGAAAAATGTAAGTCAATGCGGATGACTAGGAAGATCAAACCTGTAATATTCGGATACAAATTAGTGGTGTCCTGGTTGATAGACTCAAGTCGTTCAAATATCTGGGCATAACACTGCAGAGTGATATGAATTGAAACGAGCATCTGCGAACTGTGGTAGGGAAGGCAAGTGGTGGGCTTCGGTTTATTAGGAGAATTTTAGGTACGAATGGTTCACCTGTAAAGGAGACAGCATGTAGGAAGCTGGTACGACCTTTGCTTGAATACTGCTTGAGTGTTTGGAATACACACCTGTTCGGATTGAGGGAAGACATCGAATCAGTTCAGAGGCCTTCTAGATTTGCTATCGGTAGATTTGAACAACACGTAAATGTTACGGAGATGCTCGGGGGAACTCAAATGGGAATACCTGGAGAGAAGGCGACGTTCCTCTCGAGAAACACTATTGAGAAAATTTAGAGAACCGGCATTTGAAGCTAACTGCCGAACGATTTTACTGCCACCAACATACATTACGCGTACGGACAACAAAGATAAGATACTAGAATTTAGGGCTCATATGGAGGCGAACAGACAGTGGCTTTTCCCTCGCTCTGTTGTGAATGGAACAGGGGGAAAAGACAAGTAGTGGTACAGAGTACCCTCCACCACGCCCCGTACTGTGGCTTGCGGAGTGCCTATGTAGATGCAGAGATAAATGTAGACGGGCAGACCAGGAAATTCAATTTCCTCAAACAATGGTATGGCGTGTTCTGAAATATTGCCTAACACCTTTCAGTTGCTGCAGCAGTTGTTTTCTGGTGACCATAAAAGAAGGTATGAATTTTGCATTTCACTTCTCTAGGATGACACTTTTTCTGAACGGCTCATCTTTTACAAGTAATCGATATTTCAGCCGCTGGGTAAAGTAAACCGTCATACTGCAAAAAACTGGGGTCACAAAACCCTGGCGTCGTCATCAAACATGAAAGAGGCTCACCGAAACTGAATGTGTTTTGTGCCGTTTTTGTTCACAAAGTTTATTAACCTTTCTTTTTTTACGGAGGAAACCGTGCAAAACTAGTTGTTGCCTCAACGTCATGAAGATTCCAACCATTTTATTTTTTATACATGACGGCGCCTAGCCTCACATTCAACTTGAAATGGAGCGTTGTACTAACAACAGTGTCCCACAATTTTGGACTGGGAGAGGTTGATAACAAGATCATGTTCATTACTTCTAGCCTTCCAGGTCACCAGACCTCACACTTTGTCGTTTTTTCTGTGGGGGCACATAAAAGACAGAGTCTTTGTTCCACCTATGGCAGCTACACTTGAGCAGCTGAGAAATCGAAATGCTGAAGCTGTCAATTGAATAAACTGGGTATTTTGATTCGTGTGAGTAATCAAATGGACTACCGTTTCGATATTTTTCGAGCAACGCATTGTGCTCATGTTAAGTGTGTATGGTATAGTGCTTAAGCGACCATAAAACTTCGAATTTTCCTCTGTCCACTGATATGCGCAGTGTATCTCTATCTTTCATAGTTTCTGTAATAAACAACTGAAATATGTTCTTTCTTTTTGAATCGCCCTATACTTCAGCCATTATTATTTCATTCTCCGAACTGGCGTCGCAATCAGTGCGTAATGGTACTGGAAAGGCCCCTTTTTGGAGATCAATAAGGGATTTACGAGGATGAGAAAGAGAAAAGATTGATACTTCCGTTCCGGCTATGTTCTGCAAAGGTGTGCATTGACTCCAGGACAGTGTCAAAACCACCTCGGCGCCAAGGAAACAATACAATTAGCCAAGACCAGCATGTAGACTATACAGACCCATAGTACTTGGGGACTTAAAAAACTAAGATACACATTGTTATGGGAGGCCACGTAATTTTACTGAGTGCTGCACTACATTTCAAAGTGCCACAGATCTATTACATCATTTTTCATATAAATGTACAAAAATGTGTGTGAAATCTTATGGGACTTAACTGCTAAGGTCATCAGTTCCTAAGCTTACGCACAATCTAAATTAAGGGCAAACACACACACACACACACACACACACACACACACACACACACACACACCCATGCCCGAGGGAGGACTCGAACATCCGCCGGGACCAGCCGCACAATTTTTGAGTGCAGCGCCTAAGACCGCTCGACTAATCCCATTTTTCATAGTCACCAGGTCTCTGTAATCGACAGTCAGAACTTTCTAGCAATCGTTCAATTCCTCGACGATAGAAATCCACTCTTTCGTCACGAAACCATTGAAAAACTGCTGTGTGAACGTCCTCATCGTTGGAAAATCTCTTCCCCCCCCCCCCCCCCTTTCCCGAAGCAGGCATTCTTTCAGCGTAACGAAAAAGTCAAAATCGCTTCCTGCAAGTTCTGGATTTCCCACTCAGCCTCTCCGACGACTGTGCATCGTTGGAGAAATTACTTTGTTGTAATATGGGTCCACAGCTTGTTTAATTTTTTAAATGATGTCATCTTGCCTTCAGCCGTTAGGATTTTATTTTACGATGCCTGAAAATGGCGTGACACTGATAGTGCAATTTTAAAATAAAATTATAAAATTATTATTGCTGAAAGGAAGATGGGATCATTTTTTAAAAGTTGGTGGAATTGTTAGTAGCATCTCACTATGGTTCCAATAGGTCCATATACCGCTATAATTTCGATGTGAATCTGCTTGCATTTATAATTTTTGCCAGCAAGACTCGTAATGTCCCATGTATTTAACTTCTGAAATATGTTTCCAGTTGCCATTCCATTCTGTTCGCGCCCTATGACGCACCTGTTAACCGTATCGCAGCAGAACTGTCTCTGCAGACAAGCCGGAAAGCATACTCTTTTTTGACAATGCGCAACTCTTGTTGGGCAATGTCAGCGCTAGACTACATGTGTAACCTACAGAGATTGGACAAAAAACGTGAAAAAATCGCGAGAAATGCACGCATGAACATAAAAACACGTGCTAAGCAAACCAGCAAGTTGTGCTGTTGTTTTTCGCCACGAAGTGCACCGGCGCTATCTCCTCAACACGTTGACATTATCAATCGTGGTCAGAACTGTGTTTTGTCTAAGCAGCACGAAATTTTCACCCTGCAGCGAAGTTTGTGCTGATGTGAAACGTAATGGCAGATTAAAATTGTCTGCCGGACCGAGACTCGATCTTTGGAACTTTTCCTTCCGCGGTCAAGTGTTCTACCATCTGCGCTACCCACACACGACTCAGAATCCCTCTTCGCAGCTTCACTTCCGCCAGTACATCGTCTCCTACCTTCCAAACTTCACAGAAGTTCTAATGCAGACCTAACAGAACTAGCACTCCTGGGAGCACTCCTGCCAGTAAGTTTCATATCAGCGCACACTCCGCTGCAGAGTGAAAATTTCGTTCTGGTGCTTTCTGCTAGGTCTGCAGGAGAGCTGCTGTGAAGTTTGGGAAGTAAGAGACGAAGTACTGGCCAAAGTGAAACTGTGATGACGGGTCGTGAGTCGTGTTTGGGTAGCTCAAATGGTAGAGCACTTGTTCGCGAAAGGCGACGACAAAGGTATTGACAACGAATAGAAATATTGGATGAAACATTTCGTTTTCCTTTACACATTTAGCAACCAACTAGCGATTTGAACCGATTCGTTCAAATACACTATTGGCCATTAAAATTGCTACACCAAGAAGAAATGCAGATGATAAACGGGTATTCATTGGACAAATATATTATACAAAACTGACATGTGATTATATTTTCACGCAGTTTGGGTGCATAGATCCTGAGAAATCAGTACCCAGAACAACCACCTCTGGTCGTAATAACGGCCTTGATACGCCTGGGCATTGAGTCAAACAGAGCTTGGATGGCGTGTACAGGTACAGCTGCCCATGCAGCTTCAACAAGATACCACAATTCATCAAGAGTAATGACTGGCGTATTGTGACGAGCCAGTTACTCGGCCACCATAGACCAGACGTTTTCAATTGGTGAGAGATCTGGAGAATGTGTTGGCCAGGGCAGCAGTCGAACATTTTCTGTGTCCAGGAAGGCCCGTACAGGACCTGCAACATGCGGTCGTGCATTATCCTGCTGAAATGTAGAGTTTCGCAGGGATCGAATGAAGGGTAGAGCGACGGGTCGTAACACATCTGAAATATAACGTCCGCTGTTCAAAATGCCGTAATGCGAAAAAGAGGTGACCGAGACGTGTAACCAATGGCACCCCATACAATCACGCCGGGTGATACGCCAGTATGGCGATGACGAATACACGCTTCCAATGTGCGTTCACCGCGATGTCGCCATACACGGATGCGACCATCATGATGCTGTAAACAGAACCTGGATTCATCCGAAAAAATGACGTTTTGCCATTCGTGCACCCAGGTTCGTCGTTGAGTACACCATCGCAGGCGCTCCTGTCTGGGATCAGCGTCAAGGGTAACCGCATCCATGGTCTCCGAGCTGATAGTCCATGCTGCTGCAAACGTCGTCGAATTGTTCGTGCAGATGGTTGTTCTCTTGCAAACGTCCCCATCTGTTGATTCAGGGATCGAGACGTGGCTGCACGATCCGTTACCAACGCGTGCAGCAATGTCGCTATACGATAAACCGCAGTCGCGATAAGCCTTTATCAAAGTCGGAAACGTGATGGTACGCGTTTCTCCTCCTTAAACGAGGCATCACAACAACGTTTCACCAGGCAACGTCGGTCAACTGCTGTTTGTGTATGAGAAATCGGTTGGAAACTTTCCTCATGTCAGCACGTTGTAGGTGTCACCACCGGCACCAACTTTGTGTGAATGCTCTGCAAAGCTATTCATTTGCATATCACAGCATCTTCCTACTGACGGTTAAATTTCGCGTCTGTAGCACGTCATCTTCGTGGTGTAGCAATTTTAATGGCCAGTAGTGTGTAAAGTATTGAAGTGGTGCGCTTCAGAACTCCCCGGAAAAACTTTGTTTTCCACGTAAAATCCAAAAGAAACAAAAAGATTTCAAATGGTTAAAATTTATGTTAGAACGAGGTCCGATACACCGATGGACCACATTTGAAACATCTGTCTCGCCCCAGTCAGGAGTTACTTAAGGGTGACTGTTTTCGAATGTAAAATCCGAACGAGGACGACTGTGTTCGCACGTAAAATCCGAACGGTGCACATAGTAATAATGATGCCATTAGCTGAGAATTAATTTCAGCCTAATTAAAATCTGTTGTAAAAGGAATTAGTCGATTCGCACAATTTTCCTTAGTGCCAGCTCTGGTTCGTCGTTCAGCCACTTCTGAATATAGGCCTACTGTAACATAGCTACAGTAGGACTTATGTTGGAATGGCTATGGAAATAGCCGCTGGTCCTGGATAAATCAAAAACTTTTCACCCCATGTTCCTATCTCCAACAGGAACCGAGTAGCAAGATCCCCGAAACAGCGATTCTGCCCGCGGCCTTTTCAAATTATTATGGCGCTTCCACGCTGTCATGGTACTTCGTTCGGTATTGAGAACAGAGTAAAAAATGCGGAGGCATCACTTTTCAGCACGCCCTCGATACAGCGATCGATGAAGCCTTTATATTTCCATCGTGACAAAAAATAGAAACACCTACAGCCGTCCTTATGATTTTATTTTATTTTGTCGCTACCAGTTTCAACGCTTCATTGCGTCATCTTCAGGCGTTGAAACTGGTAGCGACAAAATAAAATAAAATCATAAGGACGGCTGTAGGTGTTTCTGTTTTTTGTCACGATAGTAAACGGCCGTCGTCCCAGAGACCTCCTGCTAAAAGGATGGACATACGGGGTGTCCGAAAAGTCTTTCCCTGATTACATAAATTGACAACTCAGGCTATAAGTAAGATACAAATATGAAACTGGTGTCTAATTGTTTACAAACTATCAAAGTTTTTTTTCACACATCAGTAAACTTCCACATGAGCACCCTTGGTACCACGTAGCACATCTAGGCGATATTCAATTTGCGTCCACACATTAGCCAATATCACTGGAGGGATCGATTCAACGACTGTGGTTATCCGTTGCCGCAGGGTTTCAAGATCTGGTACACGTGTTCGGTAGACCTAGTCCTTGACATAACCCCATAAAAAGAAGTCTAATGGGGTTATTCCAGGGGAACGTGGAGGCCGAACCGTTGGCCCATCACGACCAATCCATCGCCCAGGAAAGGTCATATCGAGATAGGCACGGACGTCCAAACCCCAATGAGGCGGTGCACCGTCTTGCTGAAACAAGACATCGAGGTGATACTGAAGCAGCTGAGGAACAGCATACAGTTGCAACATGTCCATAAACACTGCAGATATGATGGTAGCCTCAGCGAAGAAGAATGGTCCGATAATTCGATCATGCAATAGCGCGTACCGAACATTCACCTTCAGACTGCCTCTGGAGCACTCAATCACATCGCCAGGGGGTTGTGAACCCCAAATGCGCACATTATGGGGATTCACTACTCCACTGACAAAAATGGTCGCTTCGTCGGAAAAGGCAGTTCGTCTGAGATAACCATCATCGTTCTCAATACGTGACAGCATTTCGACCGCAAAGTCATATCGACGTGTACTGTCATTGGGCAACAAGGCCTGAACGATTTGCGCTTTGTATGCACGAAACAATAAACTTTTGTGTAAAATGTCATGGAGAGAGATTTTTGGCATCTGTAATTCACGTGAGGCCCTGCGCACCGATTTGTTCGGACTTCGCAGAAAAGACTGCCTTACAGCTTCCACCCTGTCTGCTGAGGTTCTTGGTCGACCATCCTCTGAAGGTGAGCAGCCGATCCTGTGTTCTTGAACTTCTCATACCAGGCTTTAATGCTCTTGACATCAGGTGGATTCCTTCCAAATGTTGTCTGGAAGTGTCTCTGCACTGTGGTTGGTGATCGTGTCTCATGGTACCACAGGACACACTGTGCCTTCTCCTGATTGGTTAACATGGCTTCTTGGGCACTGCACCTCATCCACGACTTACGTACTGCGAACCTAAAACAGAAAAAGGCTTTGATAGTTGTAAGCAATTCGACACAAGTTTCATATTTGTATCTTACGTCTAGTCTGAGTTATCAATTTATGTAATCAGGGAAAGTCTTTTCGGACATCCCGTATTTCAAGTCGCGCTCGGCAGTACTGTCTCTAGGTTTGCAGAAACACACTATTTTCCATAAATGTGTGAGAATTCTGTAACGAGTAAACGTCTGCACTCGAGATTCCAGGAGGGAGCAAAGGGTCCCTCACATCCTACCTCGTGGACGCCAGGCATGAGTCACATCTCAGTGGTGTCGGTGGAGTCTATCAGTAGGATGGGTTTCACTAGACATGGCCTGCACCTCAACAGGTATGGGAGGGGGAGGTTGGCAAAACTTATAGGTGACAGCATAGGTGGGGGTGGTGGGATCACTCATGGGAAAATTCCGGTAGTTGTGGGTGTTAGAGCTGTACCTTTTTTAGATTGAAGTCAGCTGATAGGTATTCCTGCTTAAGGGAAGTCTCTCTAACAAAGAAACCACTTTCTACAAAGCTTGGGTATCCGATTAATGAGGGAATTAGTATATTTCATCAAAATATACAAGGTATTAGAGATAAAGTTAGTGAACTGCTTATAGATGTTGACTCTGAAATTATTGGTATATCTGAACACTTCTTAAATAAGGAGATAATTCAGAGGCTTCCTTTACCAGGATACAGGTTGGCTGGCAGCTTTTCTAGGAGCTCTTTGCGGTGTGGGGGAGTAGCCATGTATGTGAAAAACGGTATCCCATTTGAGTCAATTGATGTTTCAAAGTACTGCACTGAAAAGGTGTTTGAATGTTGTGCAGGTGTGGTTAAATTTAGTGGAGCTAGACTTCTTACTGTTGTTATTTATAGATCCCCAGACTCCGATTTCACAACATTTTTGCTAAAGCTAGAGGAGGTTCTTGGTTCACTTTATAGGAAATACAAAAAGTTAGTTATATGTGGTGACTTCAATATTAATTGTATAAGTGATTGTGCAAGGAAAAGGATGCTGGTAGACCTCCTTAATTCATATAATCTTATGCAAACCGTATTCTTTCCAACGAGAGTGCAAGGGAACAGTAAAACAACCATAGACAATATTTTTGTTCATTCGTCATTATTAGAAGGGCATTCTGTTAGCAAAAAGGTGAATGGCCTTTCAGATCATGATGCACAAATTTTAAGTCTAAAAGATTTTTGTGCTGCAACACATGTTAAATATAGTTACCAACTTTTTAGGAAAGCTGATCCAGTTGCTGTACAGACTTTTGTACACCTTATCAAGGAACAAGAGTGGCAAGATGTTTATAGTGCTGATACAGTAGACGATAAATATAATGCCTTCCTCAAGACTTTTCTCGTGCTCTTTGAAAGTTGCTTTCCGTTAGAACGTTCAAAACAGGGTACCAGCACAAACAGGCAGCCTGGGTGGCTGACTAAAGGGATAAGAATATCTTGTAGAACAAAGTGGCAATTATATCAAAACGTTAGAAACAGTCAAAATCTAAATGCAGCAGCCCATTACAAACAGTATTGTAAGGTGCTTAAAAAAGTTATTAGGAAGGCAAAAAGTATGTGGTATGAAGATAGAATAGCTAAGTCTCAGGATAAAATTAAAGCCATATGGTCAGTCGTAAAGGAAGTGGCTGGTCTGCAGAGACAGGTCGAGAATATAGAATCAGTGCGTAGTGGGGATGTCCGTGTTACTGATAAGTCGCATATATGTACAGTGCTTAATAATCACTTTCTGAATATAGCAGGTGAACTAAATAGAAACGTAGTCCCAACAGGGAATCATATAGCGCTCTTAGAAAAAAGTGTTCCGAGACTGTTACCTGAAATGCTCCTCCATGATACTGACAAGAGGGAGATTGAGTTAATAATTAAATCACTAAAGACCAAGAACTCTCATGGATATGACGGGGTATCTAGCAGAATACTGAAGTATTGTTCCACGTATGTTAGCTCAGTACTTAGCCATATCTGTAACTTTTCCTTTAGGAGTGGTCGGGTTCCTGACCGATTAAAGTACTCGGTAGTGAAGCCACTTTATAAAAAGGGAGACAGGGATAATGTTGACAATTATAGACCTATTTCTATGACATCGGTGTTTGCTAAAGTTATCGAGAGGGTTGTATATACAAGGTTACTGCAGCATTTAAATTCACATAATTTGCTGTCAAATGTACAGTTTGGTTTTAGAAATGGCTTAACAACTGAAAATGCTATAGTCTCTTTTCTCTGTGAGGTTTTGGACGGATTAAATAAAAGGTTGCGAACGTTAGGTGTTTTCTTTGATTTAACGAAGGCTTTTGACTGTGTTGACCACAAAATATTACTGCAGAAGTTGGAACATTATGGAGTAAGGGGAGTAGCTTACAATTGGTTCGCCTCCTACTTTAAGAACAGAAATCAGAAGGTAATCCTCCGCAATATTGAGAGTGGTAATGATGTTCAGTCCCAATGGGGCACTGTTAAATGGGGCGTTCCCCAAGGGTCGGTGCTGGGGCCACTGCTGTTTCTTATTTATGTAAATGATATGCCTTCTAGTATTACAGGTGATTCAAAAATATTTCTGTTTGCTGATGACACCACCTTGGTTGTGAAGGATCTTGTGTGTAATATTGAAACATTATCAAATAATGTAGTTCATGATATAAGTTCGTGGCTTGTGGAAAATAATTTGATGCTAAATCACAGGAAGACTCAGTTTTTACAGTTTCTAACCCACAATTCAACAAAAACTGACATTTTAATCAGACAGAATGGGCATGTTATAAGCGAGACGGAACAGTTCAAGTTCCTAGGCGTACGGATAGATAGTAAGCTGTTGTGGAAAGCCCATGTTCAGGATCTTGTTCAGAAACTGAATGCCGCTTTATTTACCATTAGAACAGTATCTGAAATAAGTGACATTTCAACACGAAAAGTAGTATACTTAGCATATTTTCATACGCTTATGTCATATGGTATTATTTTTTGGGGTAATTGTTCTGATTCAAAAAGGGTATTTTTGGCTCAAAAATGGGCTGTTCGAGCTATGTATGGTGTAAGTTCGAAAACCTCTTGTCGACCCCTATTCAATAGTCTGGGAATTTTGACATTGCCCTCACAGTATGTATTTTCTTTAATGTCGTTTGTTGTTAACAATATTAGCTTATTCCCAAGAGTTAGCAGCTTTCACTCAGTTAATACTAGGCAGAAATCAAATCTGCATGTGGAATGCACTTCCTTGACTCTTGTGCAGAAAGGAGTGCAGTATTCTGCTGCATCCATTTTCAATAAGCTACCACAAGAACTCAAAAATCTTAGCAGTAGCCCGAACACTTTTAAGTCTAAACTGAAGAGTTTCCTCATAGCTCACTCCTTCTATTCTGTCGAGGAGCTCCTGGAAGAGCTAAAAAATTAAGCAAATTCCAGTGTTACATTCTTGATTTTCTTTATTTAAACTAACGACTTGTCGCCTGAATATGTTTCTGATATTTCATTTTATCTGTTTCTATAATCGTGTTATAATTTCATGTATTGACTCGTTCCATGACCATGGAGACTTCTCCTAAATGTGGTCCCACGGAACAATAAACAAATAAATAAATAAATAAGAAGTGCCATTCAGCCTGTCCCTTAAGGAGCAGTGCCGAGTTTCCAGACGACCTCTGTTCTTCAGACTTCCTTTGACGTGGTCGTGTGTTGAGCGGCCATGTTAGCAGCCGCGTCTTCCCTCCTCCACGCCGTGAAGCACAGGCGGGATGTCGATCCATCTCCAGGCCACCGCCTGTCTGGCTGCCTGCCTCGAAGGCGCCGCAGACGTCAGACGGCGCGATTTAACTTGCACGTCTGCGGCAGAAGTTTCTCCAGAGATTGTGCCGATAAAATAAAGTTATCGCAACTGCGCCGTGAGGTGGCTACATTTAGAGGGATTTTATCAGATGCAAACGAGTTTTCTCGCCTGCAAAGCCAGGAGCCGCAGCAGCCGAGCGGCCAAATATAACGTCGCGGATCCCCAAATTAAATTCACTCTAGCGGCAAGCGAGATGTTCTCCGGGGCGGGCGCCTTAAACAAGCTTCTCAAGTTTGGTTTGCTGGTACGGCCGCAGAGACTGGTCTTAGATACCTGGAGCTTCGCTGAGAGTTCTGTTGACTCTGGGTGATTCGGATGCCTGTAAAGGGAGCCACTCGCATTTTTCAGTGTCATTCTTTGTCTCCTCATCTATATCGTGAGTGGGAGTATCAGATTATTACAAGAAACTAATGCGATCAGCTCTACGCCGAATCGAAGCGGTAGTGTTCACGTCACGCAATAACAACTTAGCGCACAGTAATCGTTCCAGTTTCAGACTGTAAAACAGTCAACATCTTCCTGCTGAAAATTCCCAATTCTTCTCTTTTTTCTTTAATTTTACGTCACCACGCCCAACTAAGGAGCACGATGATTTTTCGTTTTCTCCTCCCAAAATCAGTTTATTTTCTTGCTGAATTTTTCCGTTTTCGTCAGGTTCTACCTATCCCATTTTTTGGTTTCTGGAAATGGATTATTCTGGTCACGTGTTCTAAAACAATCTCTACCCTTTCACCCACGATGCCAGTTTTCTGAAGATCTCTTTCATATTCCAGGAGAGCATTGCCCTTAACATGTGATACCGACTGCGCACAGGCCCAAAATTTTACCTGCTCCCGAAGTGGTCAATTGCGGGCGCCGTCACTTTTCGAAATAGATCAGCTGCTCGTGGTAGTCAGTTTTTGAGTCAAGTCAATTGCATGCACAGGAAAATAAAAATGAAGTAGCCCCTAAAGCCATTTTCCTTCACATTTTCAGAGACTTTGGACGCTGCATGACTACTAAGCTAGATCACTCATTGGTATCGTCAAAAATGCTTGATAAAATACTCATGCCCCTAAAGGGCACATGTCAAGGTGTTTAAAGTGACACCCAAACTATTTTCTCTCCTTATTATTACAATAAGAAAGGCTTTTCAAAACATTCAAATGTGTCATAGTTCCATTTCTGTACTTTAAAATCAATTCCCGTACGCGCTACACATGCTTTTTAACGTTTATTGTTACATCAGTGAGGCCTACCTGTATCATACATTTCACTGTAGGTGTTTGTCTGACTTTGAGCCATAGCGTAAACAAGATTATATACATGGAAGTTAAGGCCGAAGGTTCTGTGAAGTATCTCACAAGCAATGGTTCTTTTTTTAAAACTTACAGTATTGGAAGCCGAAATGTTCTGAGTTTCTGAGGTTCATAGTTAGATACTCAGCAAAATGTATAACATTTTCACTTTTGGGTTCAGTGCTCATTAAATCTTCAATAAAAGCACCGCCAACTCCGTCGGGAGGGAGATAAAAGGTCTGCCAACAAAAAAATGGTTCAAATTGCTCTTTGCACTATGGGACTTAACTTCTGAGGTCATCAGTCCCCTAGAACTTAGAACTACCTAAACCTGACAAACCGAAGGACATCACACACATCCATGCCCGAGGTAGGATTCAAACCTGCGACCGTAGTGGCCGCGCGGCTCCAGACTGCAGCGCCTAGAACCTCTCGGCCACCCCGGCCGGCGTCTGCCAACAGTTCAGTGCAAACATTACCAAGTAGCAAGTTAAACGCTCGCGCACAGTCGGTCTACCTGTTTCCTTCGGAAATGCTGAACCTGCTCTCGCGCAATTGGGCAGACTGAGTAGTCTGTACCCACCCGAACTTAACTTTCATTGACATGAGGAGGAGGACTGATAAGCCTATCATTATTCATTCTTAAGTGTGACCATAAAATTTTAACCACCTCTCAATCTGCTGATATAGACGTATATCCTGAGATTTCCTTTTCATTCAAATTTCACCTAGACAGACAGCTCCAATAATTTTCCATAGGTCTTTCTCTTTCATGCTTTTGTATGTCTTGAATTACTGATCTGTTTCAAGTTGCCAAGTCATAAAAGTTGCAATATCATTGCTTTTTTGTACTTCCTTAGTAATGATTTCCGAGATACAGATTTTGTTGCTGTTTGTTTTCCAAGTGATTCTGTGGTGCCGGCCGGAGTGGCCGAGCGGTTCTAGGCGCTACAGTCTGGAGCCGCGCGACCGCTACGGCGCAGGTTCGAATCCTGCCTCGGGCATGGATGTGTGTGTGATGTCCTTAGGTTAGTTAGGTTTAAGTAGTTCTAAGTTCTAGGGGACTGATGACCTCAGTAGTTGAGTCCCATAGTGCTCAGAGCCATTTGAACCATTTTGATTCTGTGGTCTGTTTGCAGTTTAGAGATTCACGCTTTGTTTATCTCCTGATTTAAATCTGTGGGCTGGTTGACCTCCTCTATGTATTTTAATTTAGTTTCCTGAGATATTATAGATTGTCCTTCTATCTGCGGAAAAGTTTCTCCCATATGCTGAGATTTTACATATGAGGTTTGGATCCCACTTTAGCTGCAATTTCACAAAGGTCTTCTAGAAAGTGAATCGCTTCTTTCATCTTATTAAGTCGTCTGCAAAGGCAAAAAACTGCGAACGAATTTTATTTCCGCGTACTTTGCCAATAGATATATATTTAAATTGTTCCTGTTTACTTTTTTCAAAACAAGATTGAGCAACACGGCATACAGTCCAGTCCTTTTCAGACTCCTGCTTTCATATAAATCTGTTCAGGTATTACAACTAAGCATTCACGTTTAGGTATGTTACTTTGATACGATCCGTTATAAACTGAGAATTACATCAAAATTAAAGTCTTCTAAAAATACTTCCACACCTACCGGATAACTTTAGATCGTTTCTTGTTGCTTTGGTAGCACACAGATAAATCCTTATGAAAATTTTACCATTGTTTAAATTAATGACTTATTCTACCAAAAAATGTAACACCATAAATCAGTTTAACAACCCTGAACTTTCTCCATGCGATAATATTAAAAAAATATCCACCACTTCGGATACCTGTTGTGAAGTCTACATCTAGAGGTAGTTTCTTTACGATTCTTGTTTCCATCGTATTTATTTAACTGAAGATACAGTAGACCTTCTGTATTGAACAGGAACAACGAATAGGCCACTCAAAAACAGAATATCTCGGTGGAGTACATGAGATTCCAGTGTTGCCCACCCTTCATCAGTTCGCGACGTTAGTACCAGTTTTTGCCGCCAGTGAAACTACACTGAAAAAAAAAAAAAAACCGCAACACCAAGACGGAGTTCTGCGACATAAACCAAAGTTGGTACGCGTGTTTCTACATGTAATGGATGATGCCTGTTCCAGTTTCACGTGTCTGCAGCCCGTGGTCTAGTGGCTAGCGTTGCTACCTCTGAATCACGGGGTCCCGGGTTCGATTCCCAGCCGGGTTGGGGATTTTCTCTGCCCGGGGACTGGGTGTTTGTGTTGTCCTCATCATTTCATCATCATCATCGTCATTTGTGACTGTGGCTAGATTGGACTGTGTAAAATTTGGGACTTTGTGCGGGTGCTGATGACCACCCCCAAACCAAACATCATGAACAACCAGCTTCGAGCCAGTCGCTTAAGAATTGTGCTAATAGCGCCACAACGTGGATGCAAATCAGGTTTGCTTTAAACGCACGCTGTAACGGTAGTAAGCATTAGTTTCCTTTGAGATTGAACATGGTGAGTTGACGTTAGACTAGACAGCCTTAAAAGGACAAAGACATCCTTATCAGCACATCGCTGAGTTCTAACGACGTCACGTAATAGGGCTACAGGATACTGCGAAATTGCAGAAAGACAGAGCAGGAATGTAGCTACTGTGCACTATTTCTGGCAGCGGGGTCACGTGAATGTAGGTCACAAGAAGATAGGGTTGGCGACGGCCACGTGGCGCTACTGAGAGGGAAGACTATCGTGTTCAGCGGTATGGCTCTGGCGCGGCGTAGTGCATCTGCAACTTTGAGCAGCAGGTGGCACCACAGGGGTACAGCGAACCGTTACAAATCAGTTATTTCAAGGGCAGCTCAGAGCCAGACGCCCCGTAGCGTTCATTCCACTAACCCAAAATAACCGTCATTTGTGACTTCCGCGACAGCTCAGTGAATGGCAGAGTAGAGGTCTAGTGTGTTCCCTGCTGAAAGCTCGTTCTGCCCCGGTGCCAATGGTGGCAGCGTGATGGTTGGGAGCAGGCTAGTTGAGATCCTGCAACCAACCCGTCAGCGTGCCAAACACACCGGACCTACATCTGGAGTTATGCTCCGGAGTGCGATTTCATATGACAGCAGGAGCACTGTTTTCCAACACGATAACGCTCCCCCACATTCCGCAGTTGTAACGCGTCGTGCCCTACAGAGTGTCGACATGTTTTCCTTGGCCTACTCGCTCACAAGATCTGTCTCCAATTAAGCAAATATGGGATTTCACATATGGGATTTCATCAGACGACAACTCCAGCGTCATCCACAAACAACTATAACAGTCCCTGTCAATTAGTACAGCTCTACCTATCCATCTATCATCGAACCTGTTATTCAGTTGCAGAGGGATATTAACACTAAAACAGGAAGGTTGTAAGTAGGCTTTTAGATTTTATGTTGGTAACGCCACGTAGCGCTCTGTATGAAAATCGCTGACTGTGCTGTGTGCAATCTGTGGCTGGTTGGCATTGTTGAAATATTTGCTATTGTAGTGTTGGGCAGTTGGATGTGAACAGCGCGTAGTGTTGCGCAGTAGGTGGTGAGCCGACAGCAGTGGTGGATGTGGGGGGAGAGATAGCAGAGTTTTGAGAGCGGACGATCTGGACGTGTGTCCATCAGAAAGAGTAAATTTGTAAGACTGTATGTCATGAACTGCTATATATATTATGCCTTTTGAACACAATTAAGGTAAATACAAAGTTTGTTCTCTATCACAAAGTCTTCCATTTGCTAACTATGCCTATCAGTACTTAGTGCCTTCAGTAGTTAGAATCTTCCATTTAGCTGGCAGTATTGCCGCTCATGTATTGCAGTAGTTCGAGTAACGAAGATTTTTGGGAGTTAAGTGATTCATGAAAGGTATAGGTTATTGTTAGACAGAGCCATTCTTTTGTAGGGATTATTGAAAGTCACATTGCGTTGCGCTAAAAATATTGTGTGTCAGTTTAGTGATGATCAGAATAAGTAAAAAGAGAAATGTCTGAGTACGTTCAGTTTTGCTCAGCTGTTTGAAAATCAAATAACGCAAGAGGTTTATCAGCACAGTCATTTATAATTTGCTTAAAAGACGCTGGGAGATATTGTACGATTGAAGGTCGAGGCGGTCGGAAACGGCTGCAGACTGTAAACACGCCTCGCGCGACCCGCAGGCCGAGTTGCCGTGCTAAGTATGCAGCATGCACGGCCTACGCTACGTAGGTAAATCCTCATCCGCCCTCTTTTAAGCAAAGTTTGAATCACAATAGCAACATGCGTTACATCACTACACGCGTCTTTTCCAGAGCGTTCGAATGATAGTAAAAAAGTATAGCGTCCCATTTAAAAAGCGTGTACTTGCCTCATTATCTCGGTCAATATAAACGTTGTGATTATTGTGCATGTACCAACTATGTGCCCCATAGCCCGCTATGATTCGCCGAAAACCGCATGCCGATACGTGCAATCGTCCAATCGCCCCAGGAATAAAGGGGGTGTTAGGTCTTACACGCGACTCTAAGGGCCCGGGTTTGATTCCCGGCTGGGTTGGAGTTTTTCTCCGCACAGGGACTGGGTGTTGTGTTGTCCTAATCACCATCATGTCATCCCCATTTACGCGCAGGTCGCCGAAGTGGCGTCAGGTCAAAAGACTTTCACCCGGCGATCGGTCTGCTCGAAGGGAAGCCCTAGTCACACAACATTTACATTTTGCACGCGGCCAAGTCCGTGACTAGCTCTTCGTAGTAGTCCGTGTGCTTGCAACCGTCGTACTGATCGCAGGAGTAGTTGATGTTACCTGTAAACGACCAATGACGTACGTCGCATGTCAACAGGGACACGTAAAACAAAACATTGGCGGTGCACAACATCACCAGATTGATACGTGGTACTTACTGGAATTAAGGCAAACGTGAAAGGAAGGACCCATCAATATAACTTTCTTTTCACACAAACTGTTTATTTAACAATATATAAACTGTGTTTTACAGATAATGCAAACATTTAACCATAAAATTTTCTTTAAAAGTTGAACAAATTTGCAAAATTTTTTTGACTTTAAATCTGAAGTCGAATAAGCTTTTAATCTTTGCAAAAGAAATCTGAAGTGCTGTATTACAAAACAGCAAACAATATGACATTGATTACAAGACGGCCGGACCTGCAGCCCGCCCGTTAGCGGGTGAATCAGCGCTGTTTGCTACCGCGCTGCACACAGCCTGTCTTATTAAATGCCCTTCTGCAACACATGAAAGCTAGATAAGCACCACTGATGACAAGAGTGGTTCAGTTACTCAGAACAGATGACTTAACTTTTAATTTGAAAGCTGTACGTCGAAAGGTTCAGAGTTAAGATACGCACCTGTGCTTAAAGGTTAAAGAGATTAGCAAACAATGTGACGATGATAAGGCTTACTTCAAAGCAACCAACCTCTTAATTTCAATCGGCAACCTAGGTGCGACTGCATCCCAACCAGCTCCTTCTGCCTATTTTATTTTGACTAAAGCCCTGATGACAGTTGGCTGTTAATATTTTCCAAGTTAAACTGATTGTCCGTTATTAAGACCGCTCTGAAGGAACGTCTTAAAACACTACTTGTGAACACTTATTACAAGAGAGCTCACTCGGCGAAACCACAAGATCTAGCTAAAATACAGCAATAATTGCCCGGTCTTTCAAACACAGAAAAGAACAGCTTAGTAAAACAGGTTGTTCACATTATAACTAATGACTGAGAAATGAAATTAAAATCAAAGAATTGAACCGGTTAACAGTTAAATCTAACCACAAGGTCCCTCTTTTGTTTAACGACAACATGTGCCTTAGTACAATTGTTCCGGCTGATTTATGAGAACTTTAATGATCGGTACAAACCAGAAAGGAAAGGCGGTATAATAGCGGAACAAATTTTCAAACGACAACTAGGGTCTTAGTACAATACTACTGCCAGTATTTATGACCGAAGAGCCGGCAGAGTAAAACTCTTAGGGTCGGGTACAAACCAGAAAATAATGACAGCAGATAGACAATGACACAAATCACCACGAGGATTACAGAATGTTACTCACCTTTATCAGCAAGCAATTCCATGGATCCACGGTGCGTCGTGGCAGTTACTGAGTGGTGCCGATGAAAGCCAGGTAGAAAAGGGCAGCCAGGCCACGAGCGGTCGTCCGACACGAATGTTGACAAGCAACCGACGGGATGTCGGCCTGCTGCTTGTAGTCTACGCTGACCCCGGTGAAGTACTCCGCTGTCTTCGCTCTACGCAGGCCCTCCTTTCGCAGTTCGTGGCTTCGGCCGCTCGGACCTCGTGACCACCTCTTGTCGCGATGATACCGCCAATCCCCAAACTTCGTGCCTCCCTCACGGCCCAGCGAACCCTGTATATATGTCGGCAAGCAAAAACCTTCTAAGGACACAACGTACAGATACCAATTCTTCCTCATAGATGGCAATGGGGATAGTCGATACCACACCTAAGCTAGTGGCGCCAGACAGAACAGTCTACTATTTCAATGGCAGCACGGCTCACAGATGTTACCAAGAGTGCGTGTTCCCCCATGATCCCAACGTTCTGTTCTTGTGTGTTTCTCATGATTGATGAGTTGGAGAAAATGAGTTGTAACGTGAAAACGAAGCTTTTCCGTATCCTGTTCATACAAAATAACTTCTTTGTCTACATGTGAGAAATGGGTCTTCCAGTTTGTGCCACACAGGCCGGCCGGAGTGGCCGTGCGGTTCTAGGCGCTACAGTCTGGAACCGAGCGACCGCTACGGTCGCAGGTTCGAATCCTGCCTCGGGCATGGATGTGTATGATGTTAGTTAGGTTTAAGTAGTTCTAAGTTCTAGGGGACTGATGACCTCAGGAGTTATGTCCCATAGTGCTCAGAGCCATTTTTGTGCCACACATTTTTATTACACTCAGTGTGTGATTCCGTCATGATTATGCCTTCTGCATACCTAATGCTTTCTTAATAAATTCTATACCTGTATGCCTCTAGACATTGTACTAATACTTGCGTAGCAACCTTTGTGCTGGTTTCGACTGCTGTTATGATGCAATAGAAAGTACTCTCTCCCGCATGCGTCACAGTGATTTCCAGAGTACAGACGCCTAGATGTGGAAAGGGGGAGTTACTAGTTGTTACTAGCTGTTAGCGGCAGTTATGCCAGAGGCTGTTATTTCCTCCGCTTTGTACTTGATATCGACTGCTGTCCGCCTGCGTGTCTTTTATTATTTGCGAGGGCAGTTCATGTAATTCCCAAAATAATGCCTCGCTGGGGGAGCGCGGCGTACGCGCGGAGGTATAAATTCGACATGGCGCTGACCTCGTAAGCCTTTATGCATACGCGAGCGGGCAGCGTTAGCAGCCACTAAAGGCCGACAAAGCCGCTCAATTACTGGCGCAAACGGCTGCCCGCCGCCGCCGCCGCCGCCGCCGCGCCTGCGTCCGTGCCCTGCCTGGTCTGTTCTGGCCACTGTCTGTGGCCTTTGGCCCCACAGCGGCTGTAGCGGTCGCATTCCAGGCGTGCTTTGCGGGTTGCCGAGCACAGTCACCTAGGCGCTGCTCGCTCGGGCTGCAACTTTTAATCGTGCCTTGCCCGACGGAAACATCTGATAGACAGTGTTGCCAGATCCAGTTGGCAGAAAACGGCGGCTTAAGGGCTGATGATACAAAAAATTGGCGGGACAGATATGTAAAAGACGGGACAAAAACAGGGTGTAAATTTTCAGTCATTAAGAAGTATTTTCTTATTATTATTCTCCTTTTCTCTTTTGGGCCATCTAAGGACCACACGCCAATTTCAGTGCTTTCTCCTTCGTTCTTCTTTCTTTTTTCTCTAGTATTCTTTCATCTTCTCACTATATATCCTTCTCTCCTCAGACCATTTTGACCCTGTCTTCTTCTTCGTCCTGACTTGAAATCCTTCCATTTTTAACACTTTCTTCTTAAAAATCTGTTGCACCTTCTCGCTTATGTTGCTTCTTTCCAAATCTTTCCCAACTTCTTGAGTACAGGCTATTGTTGACTTCTTGTTCCCAAGATATTTGCCGTTCATTCTAGTATAAATGATCAAAAAATAGCAATCGCCTCCTATGTAGCCCTTCAGTTATGCTTTCTATGCTGCGATATAGTTCTTCATTACTTGTTAATTTCTATAGCTCTGTATTTCTTAGAGGACCGAGTGTTTTTCGAAGTCTGTGCAATTTGTGATTCAGTACAAAACATTCACTTCCATAAGAACATTCTGCTTTTACTACTGTGTTATAGTGCCGCATTTTCGAATTTTGAGACAGAGACCTTTTGTTGTAAGTGTTCCTTATCATACCACATGCTCTCTCCATTTTATTTACTCTTTCTTCTACAATTAATTTTTCTGAGCCATTTTCATGAACAATTTCTACTAAATATTTAAATTTATTAACCCTCCGCATCTGTCCTGTATCTGTTACTAAGATTTTTGGAGCATTTTTTATGTTCATCATAAATTTTGTTTTTCTACAGAAATTCTTAAACCTGTACTGTTAGCTGTTTCTTCTAAGAGACTGATTTGTATTTCTACATTTGTTTAGCTTTCAGAAAGAATGGCATTTCAATACCTTTGTTCTTAATACCCACTCTTATTGGCGATAGCTTATGTCCTTTTAGTTTTTGTTTCCATTCTGTCATTATTTGCTCTAGGACGCAGTGATAGAGGAATAGAGATAGGCCATCTCCTTGCCTTACAACTGTTTTTACTTTGGTTAAAAATTTCACGCTGAAATATTGCTTTTGATTTGGTGTCTGTGAGCGTTTCACGAGTAAGGTTTGATAGTTTAGATGTAATGCCAAAGTCTTTATCTTATCTAGTGTTCTCCTATCAACCGAATGAAACAATTTTTTAAAATCTATAAATTTTACAGCTATGTCTTTAGAATTTCCCAGTCTGTGGTGGTTTATGAACTTTAGTTTGAAAATATGTTCTGAGCAAGGCGTGTCCTTTCTAAATTCACTTTGTTAGTCTCCCAAATGGCTATCAATTGTAGCTTCTACCTTCTTTAGTAATACTGTTGAAAATATTTTATAACCCACTGGCAACAAAGATATACCTCTGTAGTTATTTACATCATGCTTATCATCTTTCCTGCGCAAAGGATCCATAAGAGCCACTTTCCAGTCCTCTGGAATCTTTTCAGTTTCCCATATTTCTTATTTTTATGTATTTACTCGAGTTAGAAACCGCATAGAACTGTAAGTCAGAGGACTGTGCAACCACGGGTGTGGTTTGATAAGTCTGGTAAATCACCATGAGCGAAGAGAACATTTTTATTGTGCCTTCATGGTTGGTAAGATTGGCTATTCGAAGGAGCTTGTATAGATTTTTAGCAGTGTATAGCGTATCGTTCATTGTTGCAGCCATCTTAATTGGTCAATGTGTCGACTCTGACTGAAAATGGAGAAAACCGAGTGTCGTTCTGTTATTACACATTTTGGAATGCCGCACAAATCAGAACAGAATGGGATGAAGTTCACGTGGACTCTGCACCATTATTAAAGATGATTTACTTCTGGCTTAATGATTTTAAACGTGGACAAACCTAAAGACGAAGAGCGGTCAAGTCGTCCAATTGAGATCGCCATAAAGGAACCATTGACCAAATTCATGATTTGGTAATGCAAGGTGAATTGGCTGTGAGACAGCTGTGTGAGGTGGGTGCCACGACTGCTTACTGCTGAACAAAAGGGCGTCCAGCACAAGATTTCGGTACTATATATCTAGCTATGTTTAATCCCAATACGCAAGACTTTTTGCACCGATTTGTGACTGTCGATGAATGGTTCAAATGGCTCTGAGCACTATGGGACTTAACAGCTGAGGTCAGCAGTCCCCTAGAACTTAGAACTACTTAAACATAACTAACCTAAGGACATTATACACATCCATGTCCGAGGCAGGATTCGAACCTGCGACCGTAGCGATCGCGCGGTTCCAGACTGAAGCGCCTAGAACCGCTCGGCCACACTGGCCGGCGACTGTCGATGAAACCAGGTCCATCATTCACGATAGAATCAAAACGGCGGTCACAACAACGGACGAAGGGTGGTGAAAGTGCACTGAAGAAAGCAAAGACCATTTTGTCTGCTGGAAAGGTGATGGCTACAGTCTTTTTTTTTTTTTTTGGATATGCTTAGACATGGATCTTGGAAAATAGCAGAACCATAACTGTATCCAGTTGTGTTTCATTGGATCATTTGTTACTTGCGTTGGCTAAAACAAGACCAAGGTTGGCACACGAAAACGTTCTCTTCTATCAGGATAATGACCATTCCAAACATCAGTGCTAACAATGGCAACAGAGCGTGAACTAGGTTGATCCACTCTATTCACCAGACTAATCGCAAGTGACTTCTTCCCGTTGCCTAACTTGAAACTTTGGCTTGCTGGAAGACATTTTCATTAAATGATGAAATGATAGTCGCAGTTAACGAGAATTTTGCAGGACTTGACAGCATCTTCAATTCCGATGGTATAAAAAAGCTGGAGGATGCTTGAATCAAAGTATGGTGTTTACGAAACAAACAATTTTTCTAGACTTACCAAATCATACTCGTATTAAACCAACAACTTAGACATGGAACTTCCTGGCTGATAAAAGATGTGTGCCAGACTGAGATTCAAGCCCAGGACTTTTGCCTTTCCCAGCCCAGCACACAGTTTTAACTCGTTAAGAATTTTCATATCAACAAGTACTCATCTAAAGACTGAAAATTCATTCTGGAAACAACTTAAATTTGAAACTTTCTTGCAGGTTAACCAGCTGAGCTACCAAAGCATGACTCACGACCCGTCTTCATAGCTTTATTTCCGCCAGTACCTCGTCTCCTTCCTTCCAAACGGGTCATGAGTCTTGCTTGGGTAGTTCAGTTGGTAGAGCACTTGCCACATAAGACAAATGCCTCAAGATCGAGTGTCTTTCCAGCACACTGGTTTAATCTGCCAGGAAGCTTCACATCAGTGCACATCCACTGCAGAGTGAAAGATTCATTCTAAGTTACATAATGAACTAAATGAAATGGAGATTGAGAACTGAACTACAGAAACCGCACCCCTTCACACTTCATCAGCTCTTCATCACTGCATGCTCAGGGCAGCATGGACAGTTTCAGAGATTATACAGTGTCTGCTCTCCTCCGCATTCACACTATGTCGATCCTTTGGAAAGCCTCATTTGACAAGGTTGTCCCTGACTTTACCAACATCTGATCTTAGACTGATCAATGATCTCCACGTGGTAGACAGTCAGCAGGTTTCAGCCACGTTTGAAGTTGCTCACATCTAATATCATAATAAGAGATTATGAACAAAACTGGCACACTAATGCAACTGTACTCAAAGGTTCTGCAGACCGGTTGAGACGTGGCGGGGTTGCTGGCGTCGCCTTTCGAATTCCTGGCGCCACCAGCTCAATCTGTCGTGTGCTGTCCATCTGGTTTGAAGCCACTAAGATCTTTGCTCGAGGTTTTTGATGGCGACGGGGCCTGTTGTGCTGTGGAGAGTTAGCGAGTTGACAATGGACACTGCACTGGAGAAGAGCTCGCCTTCCTCCGGCTGCAGCCTGGTGGTTTACCTTTGCCGCTGCTCTGAGACGGGAAATCTGTTGCGCCAACAGCTCTTCCGTATTACTTCAGTTGACCGAGCCGCGTGGGAAGCAGGCGTGCCCCTGTGTTACCAGCGGAACTGTTAGAACTACCGGCAGCTGAGTGCGGGTAAGAGACGGCTGCAACCGACGTAGTTTTGTTCGGTGTAACGCAGTGTATTAGCAGAATTGTTTTGGCGATGAAATATAGGACCAATAGTACGAATTTTGGCTATTTGGTCGGCAATTTCTTTTCAGCCTGCATCGAACAGGGGTTTTGTGGAAGTGCTTTGTACGTAACTTTGGATTACGTTGTGCCGAAAGAATGAAGACTGAACATCCGTTGATTCTTTAAAAGGCCCAGTGACATAAAGTGTACGACGGTTGCCCAGAAAGTAATGCACCGCATTTTTTTTCTTCTTCAACAATTCTGTATCGAACGTAATGAGAATGACTCACACGAAGGAATGGTGTTTTATCTGCACACCTTATTTTTCCATGTAATATCCATCCCGGTCTATGACCTTCCTCCAGCGCGAAACCAGGGCGTGTATGCTCTGTCAGTACCAATTCTTGTCCTGTGGCGGAGACTGTGCTTCACTGTGTGATTCACCTTCTCATCGTCCTCAAAGTGTCTTCCACGAATGTCATCCTTTAATGGCCCAAACAAGTGGAAGTCCGAGGGGCTAGGTCAGGGTTCCAGGGTGGATGGAGTAACACTGTCCAACCCTGTTTTGCGATGTGTTCAGCAGTCCTCAGACTTTTGAGGGGCCGAGCGTTATCGTACTGCAGTAAAACATCTCCTGGGTTGCTTTGGCGCCGAAGTCGCTGGAAGAACGTCTTGAGTCTTGTTAAAGATTTGACATATGGTTCTGAATTAATGGTACCGCCTCTTTGCATCACATCAATGAGAATCACACCTTCACAGTCCCAGAACACGGTGATTATTACCTTACCGGGGAAAGCAGTTGCTCTGAATTTTTTTTCTTCTGGTTGAGTGGGAATGACATTATTCCATCAATGTCGTTTTGTTTCGGGCTCAAAACGGTGAACCCAGATTTCATCACCTGTCACAATTCGGGACAAGAAGGCCTCCCCCTCAGCTTCAAAACGTCGCAACAAATTAAGATAGGCCGGCCGGTGTGGCCTAGCGGTTCTAAGCGCTTTAGTCTGGAACCGTGCGACCGCTAAGGTCGCAGGTTCGAACCCTTCCTCGGGCATGGATGTGTGTGATGTCCTTAGGTTCGTTAGGTTTAGGTAGTTCTTAGTTCTAGGGGATCGATGACCTCCGATGTTAAGTCCCATAGTGCTCAGAGCCATTTGAACCATATCAAGACATGCAGTTTGTGATCCACCGTTAGACACTGTGGGACCTATGTTCTACACACTTCTGAATGTCCAAGAGCGCGAATTATTGCACCCCACAGATACAGCGCCAACTGCCGAGTCATAATACGTCTGTCCTCGCGAATGTCAACATTAGCTCGCTGCAACATGTCACGTGTGACAGCCGTGGATGGTCTTTCCACCGCTGCAAATCGTGAAGGTCAGCCGAACCGCCTTCTGATGACCTCACCCTCCGTGTCCAGAGACGAACTGTACTTCTGTCGACAGAAGATGCTCCATACACTTTGCACAAGCGTTTGTGAACATTTATTTCTCTCCAGTGAGAAATTCAATGACGGCACGTTGCTTGTAACGTACATCACCTACACACGCTATTCTGAAACTGTTCTGCAGCTACGCTAATGTGGCACTCTCACACAGGAGTCTCCAAATAATACACGCGTAACGTTTCGCATTCGTAGCATTGTTTTCAGCTGAGAAAAAAAGTGCGATGCATTACTTTCTACATATTTAGCTGGCGTGTGTCGACTTGGAACATTTACCCGTGATTAATTCAGTCATGTCATGCAAGGGTAAATTACAGTGATTTATTTAATGTCTCAAAGCAAGCGTATTACGATTTTTGTTATTTAATACCATTTGAATGAGCTGTTCGTACTTGGCGTCAAGTTTATTTCGACCAGGGCTTACTGCAGACAACCGTTAGTTGACTGGCCGCTATACAGTTTGGCTCGGCCGCTGTGTTTGTAGTTTAAAGAAGATCAGTTCTGTCGTGGGTGATTCGTTGGTTTTTCTTGCTTCTTCTTCGACTTAAGGGCCGGGCTAGCTCTTGTTGGGCTTCCGTGTCACTCGGCCACTGCTACTGACGCTTGTTAATTTGTTCTGTACCTTCAAACAGATGATCTGATAAATTGTTCTTACGTGGAATTGTATCGGTGTAACTTGTGATTCCTGGCCATTATTGGTCGTTAATCTGCAACTTTAGTGTGTTGTAGAGGTACTCTGCATCCGCCTGGCCTATCTAACCGCTGTGCAGTGACGACGCGTCGTTGTGCTGTCAAAGCGTTTGGCCGCACCTTGGGAATGACAGTCCGTCACATCACCTGTTTATTTTAATATGTTTTAATTGTTGCTGGTTGAATGCCCAAAATCTTCTGCATTTGATTATTACTGTTTCAAGGGAGAGTTTTCGGTCTTAATATTATCGCCATTTGGGCGTAAGATGTTGTCGCTCCCCAAGGTTAATTATGGTTCAACTTGTCTCTGATTCTTTGTACCCAAGTTATTCAACATCGGCGTCTACATTTTATTACTGGTTTACGTGAGAGTTACTTGTCTGTTTTGTAGCTGACGTTGGTTTGAAATTTTCATTCATTTAAATTTTGTTAATAACAGGTTTACTTGAGAGTTATTTGGCTAAGTCAGTTGTGTAACTGAAGCTGATTCGAAATTTTCAGTCATTTAAATTTTATTATTTACTGGTTTAGAGGAGGGTGTCTTACCTAAATTTGTAACTGAAGCTGTTATTACTGAAGGCCTGCGTGTTTGTATTTGGTAAATTTTATTTAACCTAAGCTGTTATTATTGAAGACCTGCCTGTTTTCTGTTTCTTAAATTTACTTAACTTAAGCTGTTTTTAAAGAATGCCTGCCTGTTTTCTATTTAGTAACTTCACTTAATTCAAGCTTTTATTACTGAAGGCCCATCTGCTTTGCATTTGGTAATTTTTCTTAACTGAAGCTCTTTTAATTGAAGGCCTGCCTGTTCCTCTTTGGTAATTTTACTTAACTAAAGCTTTTATTAAAGAAGCCCTTCCTGTTTTCTATTTAGTAATTTTTTTAACTCAACCTGTTGTTACTGAAGACATGCCTGCTTTGCATTTGGTAATTTTGTTTAACTGAAGCTCTTATCATTGCAGGCCTGCCTTTTTTTTTTGCTATTTGGTAATTTTACTTATATGAAGCTGTTATTAAAGAAGTCAGCCTGTTTTCTGTTTAGTAATTTTATCTAACTGAAGCTGTTATACTGAAGGCCTGCCTGGTTTGCAGTGGGTAATTTTGCTTAACTGAAGTTCTTATCATTGAAGACCTGCCTGCTTTCCATTTCCTAAATTTTGCTTTACTGAAGCTGTTATCAAAGAAGGACTGGCTGTTTTCTATTTGGGAATTTTATTTGACTGAATTTGTTATTAAGAAGGCTTGTGTGTTTTCTGTTTGGCGATTTTATTAAAGAAGTACGGGCTGTTTTCTGTTAGGTAATTTTACTTAACTTCAGCTGTTATTGAAGAAGACCTGCGTGTTTTCTGTTTGGTAATTTTAGTTAACTGAAGCTGTTATTATTGAAGGCTTGCCTGTTCTCTTTTAATTAAATTAAAAGCTATTTCATAATATAGGTTATCTGAAACTTTTATTAATCAAGGTCTTCCTGCCCTATTATTGAGAACTTATATCTCTGTTAATCTATGTTGTTATTAACTGAAATTTTGGTTGTCAAAGACCTACGTATTTCTGAGATGTAATGTCAACAAAGCAGTAACAGGAAATGACACACGATGGGACATGGCTCCTAACCTTTCGCCTTATGTCCCTTTATCCATAATTGTAGGTTTCACAGGTAACCAAAAAATATTTTGTAAAACTAAAATTTCATTTTTCATTAACCTTCCTGATGTCTTGGTCTTAAAAGCTAGTCTACAATAAAGGCTTAATGCAAAAAACCGGACATTAAAGGGTTAAATATGAAGAAACTCACGCATATTGCAGAACCGTATGAATTGGTTTCTTAAGAATACTAACGATACTTTATAAGGCGGTCCGATGTTTAGGCTAATTGGTATAGCTACTTATTACATCAAACTAGCCTGTAGCTTCTTCACTCACTTCTTTTTTGTAATTACTATTTCTAAATAGGTAAATATCTACATCTACATACATACTCCGTAATCCACCATACGGTGCATGGCGGAGGGTACCTCGAGCCACAACTAGCATCTTCTCTCCCTGTTCCACACCCAAACAGAACGAGGGAAAAATGACTGCCTATATGCCCTTGTACAAGCCCTAATCTCTCTTATCTTGTGGTCTTTCTGCAAAATATAAGTTGGCGGCAGTAAAATTGTACTGCAGTCAGCCTCAAATGCTGCTTCTCTAAATTTCCTCAGTACCGATTCACAAAAAGAACGCCTCCTTTCCTCTAGAGACTCCCACCCGAGTTCCTGAAGCATTTCCGTAACACTCGCGTGGTGATCAAACCAACCAGTAACAAATCTAGCAGCCCGCCTCTGAATTGCTTCTATGTCCTCCCTCAATCCGACCCGGTAGGGATCCCAAACGCTTGAGCAGTACTCAAGAATAGGCCGTATTAGTGTTTTATAAGCTGTCTCCTTTACAGATGAACCACATCTTCCCAATATTCTACCAACGAACCGAAGACGACTATCCGCCTTCCCCACAACTGCCATTACATGCTTGTCCCACTTCATATCGCTCTGCAATGTTACGCCCAAATATTTAATCGACGTGACTGTGTCAAGCGCTACACTACTAATGGAGTATTCAAACGTTACAGGATTCTTTTTCCTATTCATCTGCATTAATTTAGATTTATCTATATTCAGAGTTAGCTGCCATTCTTTACACCAATCACAAATCCTGTCCAAGTCATCTTGTATCCTCCAACAGTCACTCAACGACGACACCTTCCCGTACACCACAGCATCATCAGCAAACAGCCGCACATTGCTATCCACCCTATCCAAAAGATCTTTTATGTAGATAGAAAACAACAGCGGACCTACCACACTTCCCTGGGGCACTCCAGATGATACCCTCACTTCCAATGATCACTCACCATCGAGGACAACATACTGGGTTCTATTACTTAAGAAGTCTTCGAGCCACTCACATACTTGGGAACCAATCCCATATGCTCGTACCTTAGTTAGGAGTCTGCAGTGGGGCACCGAGTCAAACGCTTTCCGGAAGTCAAGGAATGTGGCATCCGTGTGATACCCTTCATCCATGGTTCGCAAGATGTCATGTGAAAAAAGGTCGAGTTGCGTTTCGCAGGAGCGATGCTTTCTAAAGCCGTGCTGATGCATGGACAGCAACTTCTCTGTCTCAAGGAATTTAATTATATTCGAACTGAGAATATGTTCGAGAATCCTGCAACAAACTGATGTTAAGGATATTCGTCTGTAATTTTGAGGATCCGTTCTTCTACCCTTCTTATATACAGGCGCCACCTGCGCTTTTTTTCCAGTCGCTCGGGACTTTACGTTGGGCAAGATATTCGCGATAAATGCAAGCTAAGTAAGGAGCCACCGCAGTAAAGTACTCTCTGTAAAACAGAATTGGAATCCCATCAGGACCTGGCGATTTATTTATTTTCAACCCATTCAGCTGCTTCACAACCCCAGGGATGTCTATCAGTATGTCCTCCATACGGGAATCTGTACGAGACTCAAACGGTGGTATGTTTGTACGATCCTCCGGCGTGAAAGATTTCTCAAATGCTAAATTCAAAATTACAGCTTTCGTTTTGCTGTCTTCCGTTGCCAGGCCCGACTGATCAGTGAGTGACTGGATGGAAGCCTTCGACCCGCTTACCGATATTACGTAAGACCAGAATTTCCTTGGGTTTTCAGCAAGATCTTTTGCTAAGGTATGACGGTGGTAGTGGTTGAATGCTTCGAGCATCGCTCTGTTGACAGCAGCACGAATCCCTACTAACTTTTGCCTGTTCTCATTCTCCCGATCTTTCTTGCACCACGAGTGCAACTGCCTTTGCTTCCTGAGCATTCTCTGAATTGCGCTGTTAAACCACGGTGGGTCTTTTCCGTCCGTAACCCACTTTTTCGGCACATACTTGTCCATTGCGTTATTGACAATGTGTTTAAAATTTGCCCATAATTATTCCACGACCATCGTACCGGAAGTAAATGACGTCGATTCATTTACTAAGTGGGATGCTAACAACTGCTTATCTGCTCTTTCTAGTAAGAATACTCTCCTAGCCTTCTTGACCGAACTTTCAACTTTCGTAACCATAGTCGTAATAACAACATCATGATCACTAATGCCTGTCTGAACATTGACACTGTCGATGAGGTCTGGTCTGTTCGTGGCTACCAGATCTAAAATATTTCCATTACGCGTTGTGTGTCGATTTAGCTGCTCAAGACAGTTTTCGGATAATGTGTTCAAAAGTAATTCACACGACGGCTTGTCTGTACCACCTGTAATGAATCCATAGACATCCCAGTCTGTACTAGGTAGGTTGAAGTCGCCTCCGACTAATATAGCATGATCCGGGTACTTCTGCGATACAGAATGTGGACTCCCTTTGAATGATTCTAGAACTGTCACGGTGGAACCTGGTGGCCGGTAATAACACCCCACAATTAACTTTATTTCCCCTAGCCCTGTTAAACGTGTCCAGATAACTTCACAGTCACACTCTACTTCGACCTCAGTAGACACAATATTTTTGTCAACTGCAATCAAGACACCACCTCCTATGGTGTCTAATTTGTCTTTCCGATACACGTTCTAACCCTCACTAAATATTTCAGAACTTCCTATCTCAGGGTTCAGCCACGTCTCAGTCCCGAGAATAATATGCGCGCCACACGCTTCCTGGAGGGCAGTAAATTCAGGAACTTTATTCCGAACGCTCTGAAAATTTACTACTAATATCTTGATAGCTGAAGTGTCTTCACACTGAGCGTGTCATGACTTCCCTGCCTGCACGTCGACTGGTGAGTGTTCATCAGGACACCTCACACTACTGCCTAGCCTAATAAAGCCCCATGTGCACGCCACAAGGACTCTGCTACCCGAGTAGCCTCTTCCTTTGTGTAGTGCACCCCTGACCTATCTAGGGGCGTCCTACAATTCCCCACCCAATAGCGCAAGTCTAGAAATCTGCAGCCAAGACCTTCATAGAGTCGACGAAGCCTCTGGTTGGGACCCTCCACTCGGCTCCAAACCAAAGGACCCCGATGCTCTCTGGGAACGATGCTGCGAATAGAGAGCTGTGCTTGCACCCCGCGTGCGAGGCCAGCGGTCTTCACCAAATCCGCCAGCCGCCTCAGAACGCAAGCGACAGGCGTCATTGGTGCTGACGTGAGCAATTTCTTGCAGACGACTGCATATGCAGGGCTGTAGAAGCTTCCATGACTAGGGGAAAGACAGATACTGCCTAACTCAAAATTAGAGACTTTTGGAGGAAACTAAAACATATGTACGAGCGTTAGGTGCACAGACGCCCAGAAACTATTGTATTAAACGAAGAATGGAAGATGGAAAGGTACTAGCTTCCGTTTGTCATCCACCAGGTGAATAGTACGTGTGATTTTATCAAATGTACTTCTATCAAACGAAAACGAGACAGATAGTGTAAAAGTAAGTTGTTTATTATTTCAGAAGTAATCGTCGTAACTGTTAATACATTTATTTCACTGTGAGATAAGACGATCAAGGCCCTGAACAATGATTAAACCCAGGCGTGCACCTATTCAACCGAAGCAAATCGACGACGACAAATGATTCAGGGCTACAAAAATAGGGAAATCGCCTGGGGAGAGATTGGGACTTAATGGGCTTCCCAGTGAAACTTTTGCAACCTAGTCGAAACACCCGTCAACATGTAACAGTTCCAAAGAAGACAGGTACTCTGCTGTGAATATAATTGAGCCATCAGTTTAACAAGTCATGATTGCAAAATACTGAGACGAATTATTCACAGAGGAACTGAAAATTGGTAGAATCCGACTTCTGGTAATCTCTGTTTGTGTTTCAGAGATATATTTGGACTCTGTTACTTACTTAGACAGAAGAAAGACAAACCTGAGATTACAGCATTTTCCGATTTACGGGAGACTTCTGATAATATTGACTGGAATAAACACGTTGAAACTCTGGGAGTAAACTCCCACAGAACGCAGCCTGCAGTTATAAGGGTCTCGAGAAATGAAAGGGAAGCAGTAATTAAGAATGCAGTGATACAGGATTGTCGTCTATCCTTAATAATGTTCAACATTAACTAGGCTGTAAAGAAAACCAATGACGGAATTGGAAAATGAATTACAGTTCAGTGCGAAGAAACAGAAACTATAGACTTCCCCGATCACTGTCACAGACGGCAAAGGATGTCTAATGAGGAAGTGCTGAATCGAATAGTGGAGAGAGGAAATTCATGGCGCTACTTAAATAAAGGACGGTATCGCTTAGGAAAACATAACCTAAGGCATAAGGGAATAGTTGGGTTGTTGAGAGATGGGTTGGTGGTAAAAATTGCAGAGGGAGACGAAGGCTTGGTTTACACAGATGTAGCTTACAGTAGTTATGCAGAGATAAAGAGGTCTGCACAAGATAGGCTCAGACAGAAGACCACAATAGCACCACCTAGACCGAATAATTTGTCCGAAGCCTGTTAAGCTCAAATGTTTCCGGAATTGTTTAAGGTAATGCGATTCTGTTTTGCTTAGTTTCTGACTGTTCAACATCAAATAATCAGCACCGAGGACGGAGATGTGAAACTAAACTGGTAAAACTCCAAAACATTCTACAATACGACTTTAACCAGCAGTTGCCGAGCAAGGTTGTGAGGAATGGAGCAGACCTACCACGATCCGATAGACGAATTAGAAATTTACTACGAAAGGAACGAGAAGTGCGTCATAAGTTCAAGAGAAGTCAAAGTGTAACAAAAAACAAAAGAGGATTCCGTTATTATGTGCAGCCATTGTCCTGTTGCACGCGTAAACCTGTTCTATGATGACCTCGAAGATCACCGAAGGATGAACCTCCCGTTCTGCATTCAGTCAAACGTTACGGTATTGTTATAACTACGTACTTTTCTTTTAGTGAAAATCAACTCTAGGTTATTATATATGGTGATTTGGGCGCCCCTACCACTCAGTTTTATGGAACCCTATTATTTCTTTCTGTACTATTACTGTTTTGTGCATAATGAGTGAGAGATCAGGAAAATCTTCTGCACGACATTTGAATGCATTGCAGGTTGCATAAAACCCGATGATAGGGCAGCTGAATAACGCTGTATAAGGAGTTTAGAGTTATACAAGGATTATGCTGCAATTTATGCAACAACAGGACTTTCTTTCTTTCTGTAGTGATTAGCACCGTTTTTTATAGCAACCAGATGGCAAACATTACATATGATGGCAAATAAATAAGTAAAGTAAATGTCTCCCTGAACATTCCTTTTGTGAAAAAAGACCAATATATTTCCACCTGTGTCTCCCTATACATATGGTGGACCGCTTCTCGTCGAAGCACATTAGTAAATGGAAATTCAACGGAATACCAAGTACATTAGTAAACGCAAATTCAACGGAATAATAAATTGTAGGTGCCACATGCGCGTCGAGTTAATTTTTTTTTTTATATATTGTGACCCGACTATTGTTGTGATGGCCTTTTTCTCCGCTAACGACTTCAGTCGCAAAAAACCTATACGCCAATTTTTTACAGTTCGTTGCCGCATCAAACTGGTTTTCCATAATTTCCGATCCAGGTCACGCTGTGTCACAGATGATCCGACAGGCAAATCAATCTTGCGCTGTCAGCCGATAAGATAACGTCCGAAACGAACGCCCGGTGCGACGCACGCGCCCACACTTTCCACGGGGTCGAGTTTGACACATTAATGTCCCACTGTGCTGCGACCTCTCGCCTCTATTCGATTTAATACCTTTTCACAATCAATTTCTATCTCATAAATATTGGAAAAGCGATCGGAATTTTTCCGTTAGAAATTGTGTTTTCGCAGCTATACTGTCGTCGAATGGGAATTCAGTTTTTTCCGTTCTTATAATAATAATAATAAGAGGAAGAAGAAGAACAAGAAGAATAAAAGGCCGCACCTAAATTTAATGAAAATGGATCACTCCATCCGAATGAAACTATTTACATGTAAATACACTCAGCGTGTATTCTAACATTCGTTTGTAGTACAGAGACTTTCCACTGGACCTCTCAGTCTCCCCAGAAATTATATACAGTAACTCTCAAAAGTATTTCGTTGTTGTTGTGGTCTTTAGTAAGAAGACTGGTTTGGAGCAGCTCTCCATGTTACTCTGTCCCGTGCAATTGCAATCCTCTTCATTTCAGAATAGCTACTGCAACCGTCATCCTTCTGAATGTGCTTATTCGTCTCTTGGTCTCCTCCTACGATTTTTACCCCCCACAATTCCCTCCAGAACGAAATTGGTGATCCGTCCTTCCAGTCAGGCTGTGTCCTAAATGCCTTTCTCCCCTATTCTATATTCCTATTGTCTATTCTGTATTCTTCCCATTAGTCACGTGACTTACTCACATAAACTTCAGCATTCTTCTGCAGCACTACATTTCAAAAGCTGCCATTCTCTTCTTGTCTAAACTGTTTATCGTCCATGTTTCACTTACGTACATGCCTACGCTCTACACAAATAGCTTTAGGTAGGACTGCCTAACACTTAAATCTGTAAACGATAGTAAAAATTTCTCCTCTTCACAAAGTTTTTCTTGCCTTTGCTGGTCTACATTTTATATCCCCTCTACTTTGGCCATCACCAGATATTTTCCAGAACAAATAACAGAACTAATCAACTGTTTTAATTGTCTAGTTTCCTAATCTAACTCCCTCAGCATCATATGATTTAAGTCGACTACATTGCATTAACATTGTTTTGCATTTGTTGATGTTCATCTTATATTCTTCCTTCGAGACCTTGTCCATTCTGTACTACTGCTCTGCCTCTGCCTCTGCCAAAATTACAATGTCATCGGCAAACCTCAAAATTTTTATTTCTTCTTCATACTTTTTCTTATTCATGCTCAAAATTTTTCTTTGGTTTACTTTACCCCTTGCTCAGTGTACAGAAGGAGCAACTCAGGGAAAGACTACAACCATATCTCACTCCCTTCTCAACCATTACTTTCTTTTCATGTCCCTCGACTCTTATGACTGCCGTATGTTTTCTGTACAAGTTGAAAATAGCCTTTCATTTCCTGTATTTTTACCCCTGCTACCTTCAGAATTTCAAAGAGAGTATTCATTCAACATTCTCAAAAGCTTTCTCTAAGTTTAAAAATGCTAAAAACGTAAGCTGCGTCCCCTTAAACTATCTTCTAAGTCGTAGGGTCAGTATTGCGTTGCGTTTTCCTACATTCTCCGAATTTCTAACTGATCTTCCCCTTGGTCGGTTTCTACCAGTTTTTCCGTTCTTATGTAAATAATTCGTGCATCCACGACTTATTAAACTGATAGACTGGTAATATTAATATGTGTCGGCACTTGCTTTATTTAGAGTTGGAATTATTGTATTCTTCTTAAAGTCTGAGGGTATTTGCATGTCTCATACTTCTTGCGTACCAAATGGAAGAGTTTTTTCATAGTTGGCTCTCCAAAGATTGTCAGTAGCTCTGACGGAATGTTGTCTACTGCCAAGGCCTTCACTTAGAACTTTCAGTGTTTTGTTAAATTCTACTCGCAGTGTCTTATCTCCCATCCTATCTTCATCTACATATTCTTCCATTTCAAGTATTTTGTAGAGTTAATAAATTCGGGAAACTAATTCGTTTAGAGAAAATTTAAATGAAACAACTAAATTATCAGATTTTATAAGAAGGTCGGGTAGTATCGGTTGGTTAAACTTTTTTCAAATTTTGGATACATTTATGGCTTGATATGAAAAAATAACCACCATAATGGACTGTCATAAGTCGTAGTACAACCATCTTAGCATCTACTCTTAGGGAGAAGAATTGATACTATCTATTGGTTTCTAAAATTTATCTGAATTTTGACTAAGGAGAAAGGTTGGAGGGTTGTATCGAGAGGATATAAATTACTGAAAGTAAGCAAATATTTCCACACAACTTTTGTTTATTGGTATTAATATATGGCAAATGGTAAATGTTTATTGAATTGAGTGATTTTAATAATTTTAGGTTCATAAATAGTCACTAAATGATAAAAATAATGAATCTGCTATTTTACACACTTAACAATTAATTTTACTACATCGTGAACACGATTTTTATTTTTTATTCAAGAAACAGCCATCGCAGTCATAGTAGATAGTTCTGCTTTCATGGTCTGCGCAGACTCCGTTACACAGTCACCAATGGATCCAGTCCTCTTCAAAAGTTTCGTCACAAATAATGTAGTGAGTCACGCCATCACTTCTAGTGTTTTCATCGTCAAAGTTTAGTTAGCATTTGCGCTGGATTTTTCCATATATGTTGTAGATCTATCCTGCATTTTACACGATCCAGTTTTTCTATTGGTCAAAAGTTTGGTTCTAGCTAGACCTACACGCTTTTCTGAGGTTTGTTCTTTTTTCTTTTCTTCTTTCAATTTACGTTTTTCTTCCCTAAGTTTCCACTTAGCTTCTGCACTTTTTTCTCTCTTCCTTTTCTTCTTTCTTTACTTCCAGTTTTTTTATGAAATTTCGCTCTTCTCTCCACGATTCTGCCTTGATACAGATCTAATAGAATGACAGGGGAGCGGGGAAATTATCTCTAAAAGTTTTTGAGACTTAGATGTCTTAGGGGACTCAATTGCTGGAGCACGATTAGAGGACTCTGGTAATGCAGAATAGGAGCGAGGAAGATAGGCCCATGGAAGATGAGGGGCCTGGTAAAGACATGGCAGCAGATGAGGAGCCTGGTAAAGACATGACAGAAGATGGGCATGGTAAAGACATGGCAGAGGAGGAGCCACGTTCAGAACTGGTGGACGAGGTACCAGTTGACTCACTGTTCTTGTTTAGTCACTGAAAATATTTCGCTTCAGGGGAGAAATGCCTGTGCATTCAAAGCCAGACTTCGCCAACTCCATCCTGGAAACCCTTGAGAAATCTGAGCTCACTAAACCTGCTATGTCCTTCAAGGTTATCTTAATGTTAGGATATTGTCACTTCGAGTATAAACATGCCTCATGATAAGCATTTTTGAAAGGTTTCATAAGAGTCCTGTCCAGTGGCTGTAGTTTGTAGGAAGTGTGTAGAGGCAGGCTTAACATGTGAATGTGGTGTTTCTTTGCAAACGTTATGATATCAAAGTCTTTGTGGCTTGAGTGGCCATCCACGATTTGTAATGCAGGTGGTTTCTCGGTTTGTCTGCAAACGAAACAAGCCGCTCGAGGAAACCATCCATAGTGATCCATCCACTTGGTTGGGCATCAGAAACACTTCCTACTGGGGCATCATTCTTCAGATCATTGTCCATTCAGACATGGGCGAAGACAAAAAAAAGGAAGGATAAACACCTTCCCTGGAGCATTAACTGAGAGAAGAATCGTGACATTCATGCCTCTCTCACCTGAGGTCAATTTTCCATCTTGCTTTTTACCTTTAACTGACATTCCTTTCAGTCTGTTGGTATGAACAGACCTTACGCCAGTTTCGTCTGTGTTAAATATCTTGGAGGGTTCTGAACTTATACTTGTCCATCAACTCGGAAAGTTTGTCGAAAAATCGGTCAACTTATTCTTTGCTAAAACCTGCTGCTCTCTGTAAACTGGTTGATTCCGCTGTTCTCAGCTTCAGATCTGGATGTCTTTTCATAAAGTCATAGTAGAAATCTTTTCTTGCCTCCAATTTTTCTTTATTGAACCTATGTTTTATTTTCATTTTCTCAGTAAATTGATAAGCAAGCGTCAAAAACTCTTCCTTGCTTAGTAGCATTAGCTGACTCTCTAGAGTTTTAATGTGAGCATAGTGTAGGACTTGCACCTGCTCATCACTGAAAGTTGTAGCAAAATCTTTTGAATTTACCAGTTTTTGTTTCAGTTCTATCTCCGTCCCCTCCGAAAAGTTCTTAAGCCGGCCGCCAAGTTTACTTTTTGGGACTAAAAAAGGCTTACTAGCTTCTAGAATTGTCAATTCTTTTAAACAAACATTTCTACAGCCGTCTTCATATATTCTTCTCTGCAAGTATGCCTCACTTTCTCCATTATGCCTGTAAAATGAAACAAATCCTTCAGAACTTAAGTTCGCTATGATTGTTGCCCGATACAACCCTCAATGTTTATGTCCGATACAACCCGACCGACATGAAAAGACAATTCGACTGTTCATGTGCTTACTATAAGTCTAAATAGATTTACTGCCTGAAACAGATACTACTATGCCCCTTATTGCTACCAATGACCTTATAATAGAATTACACTTACTTTCAAGCCAGGTATAGCACTCCAAAGTTACCTTTGTACACAAAAAAGACTCAAAAAACAGAAAATGCACTGTCTCTTCCATAAACAAAATCAGTGCGGTACAAACTGGCGTAACCTCCCCTCTGTCTTCACAGCCAAGACTGCGGCGACCTTGGCTGGTGCTGCTACACGTGGAAAAAATCAGAAGCGCTACTTGTCCGATATAACTCGCCGTCCGATACTACCCGACCTACCCCTATACAGTTTTAACCTTTGCATCAATAATAAATTTCAAATGAAGAAACTGCATAGGCTCAAAAGCATTTTGATAAAAAACGAAAAAAAAACGAAGTCGAGACTCATGATTTTCTTTGCTTAATATTTGGCAGCATAGCCCTTAGCATGTATTACAGCGGCAATCAAAATTGCATGGAATCCACGAGTTCGGCCAATGGCACCTGAGAAGTCTTCTTCCATTGCTCACACAGTTATTTGTAGAAAGCTTCCTTGCTGTTGGAGTTCTGTCGGCGAACACTTTTATTCAACTCGCCCCAAAAATATGCTGTGGAGTTTACATCTGGACTTTGGTTTGGCCATTAGAATACTTTTGCTCTGTTCTGATTCATAACTGCCTTGACATGGCCAGAAGTGTGCTTCGGATCGTTGTCATGTTGAATCTGGCAATTACAAGGCATATTTCGTCCTCCGTGAGGTGTAATATGGTCTGTTAATATTTCACCACGCTTCTGACTGTCCATTACCCCATGAATTTCGTTGAAAGGACCTTTACCACTTCATGAGAAACAGACCCAGAGCATGATACTTCCTCCTCTGTACTTTCTGTCATTCCTCTTGTTTCTCTGCCGTCAAACGTACTGTACACCGCCCGAGTACTTGCTTTCATCATTCCATAGAATTTCTCACCAGTCTTCACTGGTCTATGAGGCTTACCTCTTAGCACAATGTAGTCTAGCTTTCTTATTTTTCGCACTTCTCATAGCTTTTCAAGAAGGTCGCCTGCCGTTCAGATCTATAGCTGCTAAGCGACGTTTCACTGTCGAAACATGGATCATCACGCATTCCCACGGCTGATTTTATCGGATTAGCTATCGATAGCCTTTGCATAATCCTATCTTCTGTTTGGTCAGTTTTTGCGGGTGGACCACTTCGTGCATTATTCTCCATCGTTCCACTTTTTTCTTGAAACCTGTTGTGAGATGCCAGCACCTTCGCAACGAAGGTCAGAGTTCGACCTTGACTCAGTGCTTGTCTGAAACTTACGGAATACTGTTTAGTTCTAGGCATTATTGTAATTAAAAGCAATTGGAATTAGATTTGCTAGATGTATTAGGTTTGTTGCAGTTTTCCCATTCTATGAATCTTTGGGAATACTGTTTACGGCTAAAGTCCATGCTTACCTGCACTCAGCAGTCAATGCGTGTAACCAAGGGGAGGAAAAATAATCTGCTGCCTGAACAACCGGTTTTTTTGGATTCAGCGTATGGATAAACACGCCTACCAACCTAAGACTTCAGCTACAAAGTACTTTTGAGCTATACTACAGTGAAGTAACTCGCTGTAAAAGCACAAAACTGAATTCCCTTGGCTGCAAAAGCAAATCATCAAAATGCTCCCCTCTCAACCAACAGAAAATGCAGATTCCTTTGTATTTTTATATACCTATCAATTTTCAAAACTTTTCAGGTAATTTATGAGTAAAGTTCTCGAAAATGACCAGGAATTCTAGGAACTACAAGATGCGTTTAACACACCTGATTCAGTGAGACTATGGCCACGTAGATGGGCTTGCGGCCTGGACGATTTCATTACAGCCAGGTAAAGGAGGGCGTACAGATTACTGCACTTGCTGTCAACAACAGATCCGACACCGTTCGTGAGTTAACAGTTAGAACTGGTAAATCACAGGAAGCTGGGGAGGAAGAGACAGGTAGGGAAAGACCTTTCACAAATAGGAAAATAAAAATCTGAAAGACTGGCTTCCCAAACGTAGATGGAAAAAAACTGAAAAAAGATAGCACTTACACCATAGGATAGTCTGCAAATCTATGATCATAACTGTAGTGCATGCTGAAATACTGAAAATAATGAGTACACGCTTTGACGTTTTATTGTGTATATGTGTTATAAAAGGTTTTTACTATTGTAGTTCTTAAATTCATTGCACGGGACATTGTCGAATGAGTGCCTTTCAAATTCAGTATTTCTCTGAGCATCAATCCCTTGATCGTTGACTAAAGCATTATACTAAGCAAATTCTACTAAATAGACAACTCTTCTTTCTTCGTTTCACCCCGCTTTGTGGTAAGTTGCATCAATCACTTTTTAATTTTCTATGCCTTTCTGTCGGCCAAGTATTGTTTTCTTCTTCTTCTTTCGAATGGGCCACCTAAAGACCACGATATTCAACTTTTCAGCCTGGAGAGGGACTATATGTTTGCCCAGTCATCCCGCATTCTATGGCTATGGTTGGTTCTCCTTTCTCTCCTTTGTCCAAAGGGCACCGGTCTTTTTAAGGGGTGATCTGTCCTGAAACCTCTTTTCTTTTAGTATCCTTCTGAGAAGTACTCGGTTTCTAATGTCACTTTCAGTTATGTTCAGTTCCTGGATGTTTTATCGTTTTTCTTTCTGATCTTGGTTTCCTTTTCTCTCGAGTTGTTTGTTTGGTTTTGATTCTGACTCAGAATCGCTTTTCCTTGTATTCCTTTATTTTCTTTGCAGTTTAATCTGTGAACACATTCTCTGTGATTTGGAGTTTTATGAGTTCTATTAAGCTCCTCTCTATTTCCTTCAACCACTTTTTTTCTGAAGTTTATAGTTAGTTTATTTGGGTTCATTCCGAGGATGTTTCGATAAAAATCAGTTTTTCTTTTTTTTCATTGTGTGTGAGAGAGTTTCGGTTGCAAATAGGAATTTCGGTTTCATCATGGTGTTACGGTGCTTTACTTTTAAGTTTTGCGAGAGGGAGTTTAGCTATAAGTGTTTTACTGGGTTGGAAGGCCACTTCTTCTAGAGTCCATAACTTTTTTCTCTGGGGCATTTCAACAAATTATTCATTAAAATATTTTATTAATAATATTATTGTTATAAACATAATCATTTGTGGTACGTTGAAAAGGGGGCGGACGGCAAGTTTTGTTTGGAAAGTTCTTGTGTCAGTACAAGTTGCAGATTAAATTTTCCTCCTTGTGTTTTGCCTGTGATAATTACAGAACTGTGAATTAAACGAAAAAACTGAAGAGAGGTGTACATTCCATGTACTTCCATTTCCGCATCTGGCAGACGACAGGTAACGTTCGTCCTACCACTCCCCCTCCCTGTGCAAAGAAAGCATTTCATAATTGAGTCTCTTTATGTATGATATAAAATCTCAACTGTTAGGCCAAACTAGTTACCAGATCTTCTCCGCCTAAATGGTTCAGCCCAACTGTGTGATCTTCACGACCAGAATTCTTTATTATCTGGTACTGCAAAGGCGACGCTGAGAACTTGAAAAAAAAATTGCATGGCTCCCATGGTGTCACGCGAAAAGCCAAGGGTGCTCAGTCATGTAAAGAATTAATACATAGTTCACAGAATGCGATTAAAAATTTTATCAGAAAATAATTAATAAAACACAAAAACGTATACGAATAAATAGGTAAAACATTCCAGCTACTGCGAGGAACTGCTGGTCAACAATAAATTCCATGATGATGGAGTATATGCACGTGGGAAGCACTTAGAGCTACCAGAGATCTCAAGAACGGCGTGCACAAAGTTCGAAAACAGATAGTTCGCAAACAGACATCACATATCGTTGTCACCATCGTTTTTGGTTAAGAATATTCTTGGTTAGTGTGCAGGGATGATGCAGATTGTGATATCACAGGAGTGAAGTACGTTGGAAGTATGTAGACTGTTTATCAATGACTGCGAACGCCTTCGTATTTATACAAATAACTTTTCATTGCATCTGCTATCCCTGCAGGCGAGTGTAGCATCAGTGTTTGGTTCTGCTGAGAGGGGAGGGAGATATCATAGTATGTGGTTTGACGCCCCTCCTCCTATGATAGGTGCAACTTGTCCTCACCCTCGCTTTTAGCATGCCATAGATGCCCATTATTTTAATAACATTGCACAATCTTTCTTCTAATCATGTTTTTGGATGCGCTGGTCAGTGTGGCCGAGCGGTTCTAGGTGCTTCAGTCTGGAACCGCGCGACCGCTACGGTCGCAGGTTCGAATCCTGCTTCGAGCATGGATGTGTGTGATGTCTTTAGGTTAGTTAGGTTTGAGTAGTTGTAAGTTCTAGGGGACTGATGGCCTTAGAAGTTAAGTCCCATAGTGCTCAGAGCCATTTGAACCTTTTTTTATGTTGTTCTTTCTTTCCGTGCAGGCTGACAAAAACTGGTGAGATATTCCGCCTTATGCAAGACACATGCTTCTTCTTTTCCCAAACGTTGTGGTGGTGGTGGTAAGTTCCTATGGGATCAAACTGCTGAGGTCATCGCTCCCTAGGCTCACACACTACTTACTCAAACTTCAACTGACTTACGCTAAGGACAACACACAAACACACACACACACACACACACACACACACACACACACACCACGCCCGAGGGAGGACTCGAACCACCGACGGGGGAACCGCGTGAACCTGCCAGGTGCCCTAAACCACGCGCCTATCCCGCGCGGTTCCCAAACATATTAACGGCACCAACTGTACTATCTTCAGTGGATTTTTTAAATTTTTCAACATGAAAATTATTATAACATGGTAACATTTCAATTTCGACATCACGTTGTTTGTACACATATAACGGAGTGATAATTAGGCTAGAAATTTTGCTTTAGTTTACATAATATGTAGTTAATGAAACAAATCATATAATTTATTTACAAAATATATATCCTCCCTGTCGCAACCCTTCCCTCCCCCCCCCCCCCCCCCACCCCCGCTTATCCCTCAGGATAGATTTTGTACACCATATGACTGCATCTAGTGTTAGCCCATGTGAAAGTGCGAGAACATTGTTCGAAATGTTTGCTAATAGTTTAACTGAAGAGGGACATTGGTATCAGCCCAGCGTTCACCTAGCCGTTAGTGGGAGACTGCCTAAAAATTACATGCTGGCTGGCTGGCACACTACCCTTCATCGTAAAACCAATGGATCCGATGCGGTGTCGGAGTGCCTTCTGGAAAACCGGAAGCGGCTCTCTGGCCAAGTCTATAACAGGTAGTAATAAACAATAAAACGTATAAATTGTCTAAATATAATAATAACTAGCTGACTAGCCGGTGTGTATTGCAATCCTTTACCTATCTCCTCTGTCCCCCCGTCTGCCCTCCTCCTCCTACCCCATCTCTGTCCATCTCCTGCTGCCCACCACCCTGTCCATCAGTTCCTTCCCTTTCTCTGTCCATCACCACCCTTCCGTCTCTATCTCCTCTTCACCCCTCTTTGTACTTCTCACCCCCTCTAAGTCAGTCTTCTCTCCTCTCTCCAGCCCCTCCTGCCCCCTCTCATTGTCCACATCCCCTCTTTCTGTCCACCTCCTCCTTCTCCTGTCTCCATCTCCTCCTACACCTCTCTCCACTCACCTCATCCTCTTCCCTTTTTTTGTCGATGTCCGCCTCCTTAACTGAGTGATCAGCACCTCTTACTGCCGTGCAGTGGACCCGGGTTCCATTCCCTGCCGTCAGAGACTTTCTGTACTCGGGGACTAGGTGTTGTGCTCTGGTTATCATAATTTCATCATCATCGTCATGCATTGCTTCATATCTCCGTCCATTTCCTCTTCCGCCTCTCTCTGTCCACCTCCTCCGTCCATCCATCCATCTCCTCGTCCCCCTCTCTGTCGACCTCCTCCTCTCCACCTTCTCTCATCAAGCCAACACCCCCACCCTACTAGCAGGCTGGTGGTTCTTACCCCCATTATACTTCTTTCCCAGAAATAAGTAGCATGTGGACCAACTTTGATTGAAATCGATCCAAGGGCTTAAGAGGAGCTTTTTACCCGTGGCTTTGAAGCTGTATCTCAGAAGAATTTAAAATAACATCGTAACAATAAGTAACATCCAAGCAACTGAAATTAAAATAGCAACATCATCAGTCCGATTACGTAAAGCAGTGAATATACCAGTTGTCAGACGTATTTAATATATTGACACCGAAAAATGTTTTGCATCAACTCGGTTACGAGAGTTCCGGAACCTGTACAGAAAATTGGAATGGAGATTAACATAAACGTCATTTCCGGCCTTTTTATTGCTCATGAAACAGCACATTGCATGTTGTATCACCATAGAGCGAGACCTTCAGAGGTGGTGGTCCAGATTGCCGGTATCTCTAGTACCCAGCAGCACGTCTTCTTGCATTGATGCGTCCCTGTATTCATCATGGCATACTACCCACAAGTTCATCAAGGCAATGTTGGTCCAGATTGTCCCACTCCTCAATAGCGATTCGACGTAGATCCCTCGGAGTGGTTGGTGGGTCACCTCGTCCATAAATAGCCCTATTTAATCTATCCCTTGCATGCTCGATAGGGTCCTTGTGAGGAGAACATGCTGGCCACTCTAGTCGAGCGATATCGTTATCCTGAAGGAAGTCATTCACAAGGTGTGCACGACGGGGTCGCGAATTGTCGTCAATGAAGACGAATGCCTAGCCCGTATGCTGCCGATATGGTTGCACTATCGGTCAGAGGATGGGATTCACGTATCGTACAGCCGTTACGGCGCCTTCCAAGACCACCAGCGGGGTACGTCGGCCCCACATAATGCCACCCCAAAAGAGGAGGGAACCTGCACCTTGCTGCACTCGCTGGACAGTGTATCTAAGGCGTTCAACCTGACCGGGTTGCCTCCAAACACGTCTCCGACGATCCGACGATTTTCTGGTTGAAGGCATGTGCAACACTCATTGGTGAAAAGAATGAGATGCCAATCCTGAGCAGTCCATTCGGCAAGTTGTTGGGCCCATCTGTACTGCGCTGCATGGTGTCGTGGTTGCAAAGATGGACCTCGGCATGGACGCTGGGAGTGAAGCTGCGCATCATGCAACCTATTGCGCACAGTTTGAGTCGCAACACGACATCCTGTGGCTGCACGAAAAGCATTATTCAACATGGTCCTGTTGCTGTCAGGGTTTCCCCGAGTCATAATCCATAGGTAGTGGCCATCTACTGCAGTAGTAGTAGACCTTGGGCGGCCTGAGCGAGGCATGTCATCGTCAGTTCCTGTCTCTCTGTATCTCCTCCATGTACGAACTGCTTCAATCCGAGACGCCTGGACACTTCCCTTGTTGAGAGCCCTTCCTGGCGTAAAGTAACAATGCGGACGCGATCTAACCGCGGTATTGACCGTCTAGGCGTGGTTGAACTACAGACAACTCCTTCCTGGTGGAGTGACAGGAACTAATCAGCTGTCGGACACCCCCCCCCCCCACGTCTAATAGGCGCTGCTCATGCATGTTTGTTTACATCTTTGGGTAGGTTTAGTGACATCTCTGAACAGTGAAAGGGATTTTGTCTGTGATACAATATCCACAGTCAACGTCTATCTTCAGGAGTTCTAGGAACCGGGGTGATGGAAAACTTTTTTTTGATGTGTGTATATTTAACATATTCCATACATATTTGTACACATACACTATTTCACCTTTATCTATACGCACTTTCGCCCTGCAGTTTCTCTCTCACGCAGCTCACGTTTTATGACGTCATATTTCCCGGTTAATGTGTCGAACAACGTAATAATTTTGCAGGTATATTCAGTGATAGATTATAATACCCGCCAGGGTAGCCGAGAGCGCAAACGCGCTGCTTCCTGGACTCGGGTAGGCGCGCCGGTCCCGGATCGAATCCGCCAGGCGGATTAACGACGACGGCCGGTGTGCTGGCCAGCTTGGATGTGGTTTTTAAGCGGTTTTCCACATCCTACTAGGTGAATACCGGGCTGGTCCCCACGTCCCGCCTCAGAAATTTGCAACACATTCACACTATTTCACAATTTACACTCGACGCAGACAGCTGGGATACACTAATTCCGTCCTGCGGGTATGGGGTGGGGGCAGGAAGGGCATCCGCCCACCCCTTCAAATTAACCATGCCACATCCGTACTTAACCCTGCCGACCCTGCGCACAATGCGGGATAAAGTCAGTAGCGAAACGTATTGCGACTAGAGTTAGTGGTAATAAGTAATAAACTGAAACGTCATGCATGATGTGGCAGTTTTTCACACGTCTCTGTGTTTATTTCATGTCTCCTGAAGTATGAGTCATGCAATGATGTAAGTTTGAGGCTACTTTCGGTTGCATACGTAAATGATGTCTGCAAAAGTGTTGCGAATACAGTTATTAGTAAGGGAGAAATAAATTTTAACATCACGCCTGATGCTGCAGTTTTACTGCATGAACAGCGAACGTATAATAAGCGATAAACATTTTTCCTTTCATTACTTTGTGTGCGTTCTCAGTGAGAAAATGTTCCGTAAAAGTCTGAAATTATTTGTAACGTCTGTTGCAAGTTACTAAATGCTCTCGTTCTCAAATAGTGGATGAGCGAAGTCTTTGAATTCACGTGTCGTGAACTGCACTTCCTTTTCCCCCCAGCCGCACCCCTTTGTTCTTAAAGCCACAGCGATTCTATGCAGACAGTAAGTGATATGTGTACCATCTTTAGCTTCAATCGGTCCACTGGTTTTGGAGGAGATGTGAAACATTCATACATACATACGTAAATACATACATACGTTTACATGTCCATCGATTTTATAACATGCATGGCTTAGTTTCTGTCCGTGTTCATTAGTATATCGCCTTCAGTCAGAAAGTTACAGAAATACATCATTCGAAGAGCATATCTCCAAAAATTTGAGAAAACGTTGAGTAATGCGAAAATGATTTCTGAACTTTACAATGTCTGCACCCACCTTTACGAGCTTTTCAATTAGTGCTGCGTCTGTGAGCACACATGTGCGGAGTATCAGTAGCGAGTACGTAACTGTGAAGAATGCTGTCCATTTCAGTCTTTTCCGACGTCGTTGAGGAAGTTTTCTGTTTTTCCATCTCCCTTAACGGAGGTCTTTGCCTTTCTCTCCTGCATTACTGAAATACCCGCAGCCTGCCACTGCCGAGAATGGTCTCAGAGAAACGCGTCGGAATTGTCGTTGGCAGCAGGTGCAATGAGGCTGCGAGTGGACGTGTTTTCCTGGCCGGAATGTTTACTGCTGCCAGTCAGGTCGCACACCTATCCTCATGGGCTAGCCCTCAGTGAAGGTATATGTTAACATAGCTTGCGATTTACTAAGTCCCTTCTCGGTTTTCAATACCCTTAGCTTTTACTCTCCTTTATTCTTCAAAAGTGAGGTGAGATATTAGTAAAAAAAATCTATGGATGACGGTACAGGGAGTCACCCATCTCCACACCTCACATCAATGCGTCTCTGTGGGGAAGCAACAGTCTGTCTTTTTCGGGAGATGATGCGCATTGCGTATCTGGTCTGGCGCTGTAAATCTTGGTTCGTAATCCTGGTTCCATTAGAATTCACATTTCCAAATTACGGTCAACCGGTTTACTCTCTGTTGCGAGTGGTACGTTTTACGAATGGAATTTAACGTGAAGGTTCCGAGAACAAAAACCGTCTTCCACCGCCTCAGACAGTTCCATTTTCCAAGGCAGCGATTAAAACGCAATGATACACATCGAAAAACGTGTGGACCAGAGCTCAGGCTGCAGTCTATGGTCACCGCTGTCCACCGTCCGCCGACTCGCTCAGCTCTGAGAATGAGTTGTCGCGATGGCAGAAGGAAAAGAAAAAGAAACGAAATCACTGTGATACTTCATTCCGCACTACAAAACATAGGCACTAAATAGACAATAAGCAGAGGGTATGATCTTACAAACCCCGTTTCTCTCCTTTCATAACCATTGCCTCCCTTTGCTGCACTTTGACTTTAATGAGTGGTGTTGTTTCTGTTCAAGTTACACATTGCCTTTCCCTATTCGACACTACTGGCCATTAAAATAGCTACATCAAGAAGAAATGCAGATGATAAACGGCTATTCATTCGACAAATATGTTATACTAGAACTATCATGTGACGCACGCAGTTTGGGTCCATAGATCCTGAGAAATCAGTACCCAGAACAACCACCTCTGGCCGTAATAACGGCCTTGATACACCTGGACATTGAGTCAAACAGAGCTTCGATGGCGTGTACACATACAGATGCCCATGCACCTTCAACGCGATACCACAGTTCATCAGGAGTAGTGACTGGCGTATTGTGTCGAGCCAGTTGCTCGGTCACCATTGACCAGACGTTTTCAATTGGTGAGAGATCTGGAGAATGTGTTAGCCAGGACAGCAGTTGAACATTTTCTGTATCCAGAAAGGCCCATACAGGACCTGCAACATGCGGTCGTGCATTATCCTGCTGAAATGCAGGGTTTCGCAGGGATCGAATGAAGGGTAAGGCCACGGGTCGTAACACATCTGAAATGTAAAATCCACTGCTCAAAGTGCCGTCAATGCGAACAAGAGGTGACCGAGACGTGTAATCAATGGCACCCCATACCATCACGCCGGGTGATACGCCAGTATGGCGATCACGAATACACGCTCCGAATGTGCGTTCACCGCGATGTCGCCAAGCACGGATGCGACCATCATGATGCTGTAAATAGAACCTGGATTGATCCGAAAAAATGACGTTTTGCCATTCGTGCACCCAGGTACATCGTTGAGTACACCATCGCTAGCGCTCCTGTGTGTGACGCAGCGTCAAGGGTAACCGCAGCCATGGTCTCCGAGCTGATTGTCCATGCTGCTGAAAACGTCGTCGAACTGTTCGTGCAGGTGGTTGTTCTCCTGCAAACGTCCTCATCTGTTGAATAAGTGATCGAGGCGTGGATGCACGATCCGTTACAGCCATGCGGGTAAGATGCCTGTCATCTCAACTGCCACTGATACGAGGCCGTTGGCACTACGGTCGCAGGTTCGAATCCTGCCTCGGGCATGGATGTGTGTGGTGTCCTTAGTTTAGTTATGTTTAAGTAGTTCTAAGGTATAGGGGACTGATGACCTTAGAAGTTAAGTCCCATAGTGCTCAGAGCCATTTGAACCATTTGAGGCCGTTGGGATCCAGCACGGCATTCCGTATTATCCTCATGAACCCACCGATTCTATATTCTGCTAACAGTCATTGGATCTCGACCAACGCGAGCAGCAATGTCGCGATACGATAAACCGCAATCGCAATAGGCTACAATCCAATCTTTATCAATGTCGTAAACGTGATGGTACGCATTTCTCCTCCTTACACGAGGAATCACAACAACGTTTCACCAGGCCACGCCGGTCAACTGCTGTTTGTGTATGAGAAATCGGTTGGAAACTTTCCTCATGTCAGTACGCTGTAGGTGTCGCCACCGGCGCCAACCTCGTGTGAATGCTCTGAAAAGCTTATCGTTTGCATATCACAGCATCTTTTTCCTGTCGGTTAAATTTCGCGTCTGTATCACGTCATCTTCGTGGTTTTGCAATTTTAATGGCCAGTAGCGTATTTTATGCGTAATAACTTGAGAAGGATGTCATAAGCTAAGTACTTTGGGGAAGTGTGTGTCCTGCCTAATCGTGTAATATAGGGTACCTAGTAGACCTGCTTTCTCGGATAGGTAGACAACAATTCAAGCAAATCGTATTATTAATTTTATTAGTAAACGAAATGATTGCAATAGTTAACTTTATCATATACCGAAGTGTTGCGAGAAAAGGACGACAGACAAATATAAGCAAGCTCTTCAGTATATACAACGCCTAATGCAAGGGTTCAAATGGCTCTGAGCACTATGGGACTTAACATCTGTGGTCATCAGTCCCCTAGAACTTAGAACTACTTAAACCTAACTAACATAAGGACATCACACACATCCATGTCCGAGGCAGGATTCGAACCTGCGACCGTAGCAGTCGCGCGTCTCCGGTCTGCGCGCCTAGAACCGCGAGACCACCGCGGCCGGCGCCCTACAATGACCAGAACGCGTTCTGCCTTGGTGTTTTTCTATAATCTGCCAAATAGCTTGTGTTCTGATTCTCCATTTGAGTGGAAAAACCGTGAGGGCAGATAGTCCCATCGCAAGAAACTTTAATGTACGAATACAGGATCTGTAGTAATTGTGTACATCAGCTGCTGGGCCAAATCACTTTCTAGACCTTCCCCGCCTAATAGTTCCTTTAAAGCGGCAATGATTCTCACGTCAGCTTTCTTGGATCTCTGAACATCACAATGACGAGTTGGAGAATCGTGCGTGCAATGCCGCCATGGCAGCTCCGCGCCCACGCATGCCATGTTTATCTTACCTGGCCTGCTGGTTGTCGTCTGTTACCACACTCTGCCAGCGGCCCCAGATTTCATGGAAGAACCAGGCCTTCAATGAATTTTGATAAAATTTCCCTTTCCCTCGACTAGGACTGACACTAGTGCAGCAGAAGATATGATACAAAGAAACAAAAGCGCACTTAGCGACTTTAGAAGAATTTAGATTGTGTGTCGACAGCTGTGAGAGCACATAGACGTACATGCATCTCCTTAGGGCCTATATTACTTCCTCTGTCTCCTGTGGGGAAGCCACATTCTTGCTTCATTCGGGAAATATGCTAGTGAGACTCTCCATGGCTGGTACTGCTGCCTACACTGGAATCCACATTTCCAGTTAATAGCCTACCAGAGCAATCTCAGTGGGCGATAGAAAATTTTGGGCAAGTAACTTAACAGGAAACTTCCTGGGCATCCTTTCCCAACGCCTAAGACAATTTCATTTCCGAGGCTGACGATCGGAACTCAAACTGAAACATCGAAGCCCGGGGTGCCACTGCCTACTACTCTCGCCTCCGCCCGCCGACCGCCGAGTCGCCCAACTCTGAGAACGGGCCGCCCCGTTGTTGGCCACTCGAGCAACCACGGTAGGAGTTGTTCGCTAATTCCCGGCCCGGTGCGCGACCGCTGCCGCCGCTTTAATTAATGTAAACAGCCGCCGGGATTAGCATATGTATTAGAACATGTATTCTGTCTCTCCAGAGTAAGAGAGAGGGTGGGGGGAGGAAGAGAGAGAGAGAGAGAGAGAGAGATCAGCAGCAGCAGCAGCAGCAGTGAAGCTGAAACGGCGGGCCGGTCGCTCAGTTATTCGCGCAGCTCGGCTGTACCGGGTCTTGGCCGGCAGTCCCTCCTCCCTCTCCAATAGGATTGCTTCGGCCGCAGGCGGCGACTGCTGCTACCGGCAGCTGCCTCACCTCACCGCGGCCGCGCGGGATTAACGGGCGCCGGCGTAAACAGACCGAGCGCGGTTTTCTAATTAAAAAGCGCCGCCGGAGGACTAAGTTGTGTTCCGCGCGCACCCACGCGCGCTGGCGAGAGATAATAGACGCGCGGTATTAAAAACGTTGTCGGCATACTTACAGCCGTTTCCAGACACACGCGCGCTCCCTGTTATTTGCTTTGGAATTCCGGTCGCATTTCCTCCGCTATGATTTCTGTTTCGCTGGGTGCCACCTTTCGCGTTATATGTATTCAGTGCCGTTTGCAATACTGGCCCCGTTATCTTCCTGCGTTTTCACTGTAGCAACTTGCTTCTTCCCCTCTGCCGCAACCATCTGCTTCGGCCGCCCCTCCCCCCTTTTCCATTCCCGGCCCCTGCTCTCAATCACATGAACGCGTACACTCAGACACACATACACACACACACACACACACACACACACACACACACACACACACACACACACACACTTAATCTCCTTTATATTTCCTCTTCAGCCCCTCACTGCCGTTTTTCTCTTATCTCCCTAGCCTACTGCACTAATGGAAATCAGTATAACGGCATTGATATTTGTAGGAAAATTAACATTGTGGACTGGAATTAATTGCGCATAGTATATATGTAAAGTGTTACATCCAGTGTACTTAATAATGTAGTCAAATGATATCGCATTTGAAGTTAGTAGTACAGTATACAGTAGGATGAAATTAACTCTTAAATTTTTTTATGAAATCACTGACCTACAGAGTTTTCCCTGACCCAAAATATACAGTCCCAACGCAATCTGACTGCTATACGTTGACAGCATGGCTTCCAATAATTAACGCAAAAGAATGGTCCTGAATTGCAAGAAATCCTAACAGTAATACAAATACAAAAAATACGAAATTAAAGAAATATGAAACTACCTCCAACTCTGTTAATTGCCTGAACTCATTTCAATCACGGATCCCGATAGTGCAAACCTCATTCTTTTTCATAAGTCACTTATCTCACAGAAAATCTTCATAGCATGAACTACAGCAAGTACAGTAAGTAGCAACAATGGCCAGCTAAATAAAAAGATTCTCACTACTACAGACACCTAAGAGGTATTTAGTTAGCAAAAAGAAAGATTTTGTTGAAGAACAAACAATGTATTTAAAAAATTTTACCTTATTCATGTGACATCCAGTTCCAAAAATCATGTAGTTCTCAGTAAATACACTGCCCAAACATTATCAACCATACATTTATCATCATACATTTCCTTGCATATTTTACTATAAACACATCATTTCATCTCACTTGACAATGTATGTCCTACCAACACAGAGTCTCCACTAAAAACATCATGTCCATACACTTCCCTATTCACTCGCTAACTGCTAGTCCGTCCAGCCACAGAATCTCTTGCAGAGCGCTGCCAGTGATAATAACGAAGTCTATAGCACTGTCAGCATACGAACAGGCTGCTTACAAAGACATCAAAGACTCAGGTGGCAGCAGGTAGAAATCATTATAAAGCCAGTCGGCTCTTGTAGGTGTTAGAGTGTGCGTATGTGCCTTTACTGTTGACAGGAAACAGCCATCAAATGTTCAAATGTGTGTAAATTCCTAAGGGACCAAACTGCTGAGGTCATCGGTCCCTAGACGTACACATTACTTAAACTGACGTATGCCAAGAACGACACACACACCCATGCCCGAAGGAGGGCTCGAGCCTCCGGCGGGCGGGCCCGCGCAGTCCGTGACATGACGCCGTCAACGGCGCGGGCCACTCCGTGCAACGAAACAACCATCATTACTGACAGTACGTGTTGCTCAAATAAACCACGAGTGTGACGATGCCTCGCCGAAAATAATTATTATGAGATGAAAAAGGAAAACTGGTGCGTACATTAAAACGGGACTCTCTGAACGTCGAATCCCCAAGAAGTTGAACCGTTCAAGTTCACTGACTGATAATTTCGTTAGATTGACCTACAATATGAACAGAACGTAAAAAATGGGGTAAGAAGAATTTATTTGAGGCATCTAAACTGTTCCTTTACGTCAATCAAGGTTCACAAACCGTTAGTCTGAACTTGTTGCCCATTGACACTTATCATCGTCTGCCAGATGTACATTACAAATTTCGTCAAATGACAAATATCTTGCTTTCAAGAAACGACTGCGGAAACCTGTTCTAATACTTAAACATAAATAGACTTGAATGGAGTTTGCTGAAAATATCTGTGCTGGACTTCAGAATGGGGTAAGGTGATCTTCAGTGATGAGAAAAAGTTGACTTGAGAGGGACTGGATGGATTTCAGTATTAATGGCATGATGTGAGATCAGAACAGCAGATGAGAATGAGCAGAAATTTTGGTGATCGAAGTGTTATGGTTTCGGCAACCTTCTACGATAAAGATAAATCACACATTCCTTGGCTGAACACTACAATGGACTCTTAACGTGTACACTGAGATGCTAGAAAAGGAACTGATTAGAATCTATGAGGACGTAAAGAACGAAAGCCTAAAGTTGGAACAATAAATTGCGTCTGTGCATGTTTCTGCTACAGCATGGCCTGTACATAGCACGGATTTGAATCCCACAGAAAAGCATTTGGGGAAGACTTACATTTATTGCAATGGAAGGCCAATTCGAGGCCGTATGTGAGCTGAAAAGAGTGATCCGAGAAGAGTTGGCGACAATTTCAGTGCAAGAACTACAAACCCTAACAAAATCAATGCTGAAGAGAATTTTTGAGGTAATTAGGAAGAACGGAGGTTGGACGAAGTACCAACAAAAACAGTAGGACAGTGAATGCCCGTATGTCGATTTCCACCCAGGAAATGCAAACGCGTTATTTTTTTACTTGTGTTATGAAAGAAAGTATGTAATACCTTCATGCTTGTTTATGTCTCATGTGTATCTACTACTTTCATGATAAATTCGATGCAATACGCCACTGCTTTCCTAGAAACCCTGCGTTGATATTGACTTCCATTAACGTACATACCATTTCTCCCATTCTACTCAGCGTTCTTCCATTTATCGCACGCAGTAAAAAAAAGGACTAAGAGATGAATTTAGAAACAAATGGGAGATTGAGTGGCAACTTCGCAGACACAGAAATCTTAAAGCCCATCATAAATGGTTGAAAATGATTTGACATTGAAGTTTCTCATAATGAGAAATGAGTGGAGCGATCTTTATGTACTTAAAGAAATTCTTTATAACCAGATTGCGTTCAAAACTGTTATTTATTTACCGTTTTCGACATGTAAGACTGTTATCTTCAAATCTTTAAATTTTTTTGGGTTGTACGCCGTGTTCCATTGTGCGCTCATTATTCATGCAATGTTAACGTTTTAGCTGAGAGTGTATAGCACAGTCTTTTAAATCTGGTGTCGCAGGACAGAGCGGATCAGGCTGTGGAAAGGGGCACAGGTCAATTGCTCTTAGTTATACAAGAACATACAATATTATTCCTCAAACCAATCCACAGTTTTCTCTTTAAAACAATAAAGATCAATTAACGGCTGAGGGCCCAAGTAACTTCTCCAGAATAAGTTTAAATGATTGTTTTTAAAACACCAGGATTTAAGGTAATGGCTGAAGGCCTTACTTAAGCAAAATTACGAGTACAATATCTTTTCGGCTAAAGGCCGTACTAATATTTCAGATCAGCTAAGGAAATTTTTTTAAAGCCAAGCGTTTACAAATTCCGGCTGATGGCCATGTTAAGGAAAATTCAAGTTAATTCCTCGGCTGAAAGCCCAATAAAAATTTTTTCCTTACATAATAAAAGAGAGGCTTTAAAGATACGCTTTTACACAGTAAAACATCGTAAGAAAACTTGATGTATCTCGTCGGCTGAAGACCCAAACAATTATTAAAGAATAATAAAAGACAACCATAAGATAAACTTTTACAGAACACAGCTGAAGGCCTTTTCAAGAATTCAAGATAATTAAAGAGAAACTTTACAGACAAGGATTTACATATTATGGCTGAAAGCCACAGATTTTAAAACAAACGCAGCTGAAGGCCTAAATACAAGGCAACAAGAACTTTAAATAAAACACGACTGAAGGCCTAATCTTAAAATACTTGACATGAGGTTTGGCTGAAGGCCATACACTAAACATAAAACAGACAAATTAACACACGGCTGAAGGCTTGGCACAGTAACTGCTACCAAAGAAAATGACAATCACAAACAACAAACAGTGGTGCTCAGAAGTGTTCCAAGGGTCACCCTGGGTAGGTAACTCTAACAACAGTTTAGGTGAGAAAGGAAGCCAAGCGTAACACTAAAAAAATCGGGTGGCAGCACGACCTAGGGCCGGCTAAAGAACCAACCATCAACCTAAACAATTCCCTCTGTCGCAACCGACCAACTGCATACTCCAATACGCAGACAGCAATTATCTGCTCAGTGGAAATCACAGAAGCTACACACTGTTCCACGTAAACACACTTGCCCAAGAACTCGAACAATCGTAAAAGGAATCGCTGTGGTAGAACAAGGACAAATCAATTCGACACACAGTGTTTCCACATGCGGTCGGCGACCAGATACACGTCGTCCGATGAAACGACCAACCGAACGACCAACCCAGGTCGTTCCCGCTCATTTTACGTGTGTCGGCAACGGTCGAGCGAGTCGTGGCTATCCGAAGCAGACTGCAGCTGCAACGACTCAACTCCACGTCCGTTCGGAACTCGGAGACAACGGCGACCCGAGCGCACTGGCTCGGACCCAACCATGCAGAGGTAACTCTAGCCCAATGGCCACGACATCTCTGCACAAGGAAGGAACCGACCCACATGTGGCTAGATGGCCAAGTGACGAGGCCCAGAAACGGTCAGAAGACCAAATACAAGTCGCCCAATTAGACGACCAACCAAACGAACAACCAACGGTCGTCCCGCTCCCATCTGCTTCTGTCGGACATTACATGTGTGTGGCCAGCGGTCGGCGAGTGCTTACTGTCCGCACCTCACTGGCGCTCCGTCCCCGATTGAGGTGTCCCGACTGACTGACCTCACTCCTGGTCCGACCCCCGACTGAACTCCCGACAGACGACGACCCGGAAATACTAGCGGTCGCTCCAGAGATAGTACGGCAGAGCACTTATCGATAAGTTCTGCTGGTGCCACTCACGGGCAGGTAAGGCAGGAAGTTAGTGACGCCAGTAAATGGAATAAGAGAAGATGACAAATAATAAACGGAATGAACACGAGCCATGCACGGCTCAGTCTTACTTGCCAAAACTGGTTATAGAAAACAGTTTTGAACGCGATCTTGGATACAAAAAATTTCTTTAAATTTATGACGCAGTGTGCACCTATAGTAGAGGTCACTAAACTGTTGAAATCAGCTTTCAGCCCGTAAGAGAAAAAGGAAGAAAAGTGTTTAGCACCCCTTCGACAACGAGGTTATTAAGAGCAGCTGAGAAGCTCGGATTATAAAAGGACGGGAAATCGGCCATACCCTTTCAAACGAACCAACTAGGTATTTGCCTGGAGAGATTAATGGAAATCACAGAAAACCGTAATCTGTATGGCCACATGGAGAGTCTGACGTGCTAAATGCGCTGTCACTCTAGCCTGCAGAGGGACACTCTTAGGAAGTAAATTACTGAAAGAAGTGCATGAAGGTATAAGGTGGCAGCTTGAATGAATGCCAATTTCGCACCTTACATGAAATTTTATACGGCATAACACGTACAAGGAAATGTCACCTGACATACTTCGGTGATAGTGAACTGAATAGCCTATCAAAAGGGATGACACACTATTCCATGGTATTAACGCACTGAACCCAAATCAATGAGCAAAAGGTGAAGAAAGCTGCTGGAAGAAACGTTTTAGTTTGGGGACAGATGCGAGTTGCGCCATCACGGCCAGCATACAGCGGAAGGATTCTAAAAGGGGTTGGTGCTCCGCAGCAAAAGAGACAATGAACGATCCAGGCGATACAGCGAGGAGAGCAGGTAGCGGGCCAGCGGTGCCTCCGACAGAGAAATTCTTTAGAAAACTGCGTTGGGGAATTTCCAGATGGATACAAACAAACCAGCGACGTGATTGATCACGTGAAAGGCTCGTGGTATGCTCATGATGTACGTGTGTAACTTTTAGGCGTCAGGAGAGGGCACAAAATGTCCGATTGGCTAAAATAAACTCGGAAGAAGAAAAAGGGGCGGTGTTTCGACTCAGTTTAAGGGTAGGCCCTTTGCGGTTGGCAGGAGTAGCTTCTGCATGATGAAAGGGACACTCCAATCGGTCTGAAAAAGCCGTGACGTAAAGCACGAAAAGAGACAGGTGCAGGACAGTTTGCTAAGGAAGACACAATGCCGAAAACTTCAGGGACTCTCCTCTGAACCAGCGTCAAGTGTCGAACAGGGTGCATCACGCTCTGTGCGACGCCAAAAGAGGAATTTTGTGTGAGCACTGCGTTCACTTTGGCCGACATTCAGCTAGAAAGTAGCTGAAGAGTCATTGAGCTCCGATAGAAGAGAAATGAAACAGCCACGTAGTTGATTGTTATTGTGAGAACTGTGAGGACATAGAAGTATACAGGCTGCATCATCTATGCATGTGTATATCGCCATATTTTCAGACTACAGGTGAGTGCATGTTTTCTCAAATGGCTCTGAGCGCTATGGGACTTAACATCTGAGGTCATCAGTCCCTTAGACTTAGAACCATTTAAACCTAACTAACCTAAGGACATCACACACATCCGTGCCCGAGGCAGGATTCGAACTTGCAACCATAGTAGCAGCGCGGTTCCGGACTGAAGCGCCTAGAACTGCTGGGCCACCATGTTTTCTCGCCTAACGAGAAACACAGGACAGTTTCAGCTGATAAAATCAGTAAAGATTTTTGTTAGCTTTTTACAAGATTTTTCAGAGGGCGAGAGCAGCCATGAAGCTGACAGCAAGTAGAGGAAAGGTGCCTATTATGAGATAGTTCCCTAATATGAGACGCACTGTGGTGGAGAGTTTCTAAAACACGTCTATTGCCTGCCAGACGACGACACAGCGAGTAGGACGCCATAGTTGAGCCGGACACAGTACGCAGAGGTAGATACAAAATTTCTTGTGTTTGGAGTTTTTGCGACATCGGTGTTAAGACAATATTTCAGCTTAAGGGTGAGTGGATATTACTGCACTCTTTTATTGTTGTTATTTGTTACTGTATTACCTATAATTATTGACAATTCGATTCATTTTCCAACGAAAGTTGTTAGTAAGTGCGCGATTCTTTGTTTAAGATGGCAAAATTCCTAATATGTGATAGTATGGTGATACAAATACGCGACAGTGTCGTATATTACGATACCTATCGCATATTGGGGGAGCTCGTTCTCTCACGATTTGTTATATGTTATTTACGCAATACTATCATGAAATAAGAATATTTTATCATTTATTGTAGTAAAATTTTGGCAACTACGTTTATTTTAATTCGATTAAATTATCATAAACAGGAATTACTTTGACTAGTCTTATCATCAGAAATTGGAATGTCTTCTGAAACTTTCTTCCAAGGCAGTATTTTGCTCAGAAGTTGATCAGTATTACTCCAAATTCTAAGTGCTCCGTTCACAGTACTTATGCCGGCCGCGGTGGCCGTGCGGTTCTAGGCGCTGCAGTCCGGAACCGCGGGACTGCTACGGTCGCAGGTTCGAATCCTGCCTCGGGCATGGATGTGTGTGTTGTCCTTGGATTAGTTAAGTTTAAGTAGTTCTAAGTTCTAGGGGACTGATGACTTAAGATGTTAAGTCCCATAGTGCTTAGAACCATTTGCACCACAATACTTATAAAAAAAAATCAACAAGTAAAATCATACAAGTTGAAGTCCTTCAAGAAGTACGTATGTTTATTGTATTTATTCTTTGTAGATGCCATTGGCACCTAAAAGAAAAACATGCGATAAAGACGCCATGGTTCGTGCCATTACATGTGTGAGAAATGGCGAGATGGGGTACTTACAAGCCTCAAAAGTTTTTGCTGTACCAAAACGTAGTTTGGAAAGGTATTTGAAAGATAAAACTAATACACTCGAGAAGCTGATTGGTGTTAATCTTGGCAGAAGGCCTGTTCTCTCGTCTCAACTGGAAGACGAACTAGTGAAATACTGCCTTGCAATGAAAGAGCGGTTTTATGCTCTTAAATGTAAGGACATGCGAAGCATGGCATTCCAGTTAGCTGTCAGGAATAGGCTGAAGAACCCCTTCAATTCAGGAAAGGCGTCAGCACGTAAGAAATGCCTCCGAGCTTTCCTTAAGAGACATCCCATTTTATCAATGAGAAATCCTCACGGTCTTGCAGCAGCAAGAGTGAAAGCTTTCACTCCAGAAAATGTGGGGTGATTTTTTGATATTTACGAATCTGTGCTATCTAATGTCAACCATAATCCGCATCGAGTCTTCAATGTTGACGAAACTGGGATGACGTCTGTGCAGCACAAACACAGCAAGGTTATTTCTATGAAAGGGAAGAGATAAGTTGCTGCCTTGACTTCAGCAGAAAGGGGAAATCTCATCACAGTTGTAACGCGTATGAACGCAGCTGGCACTTATGTTCCAACACTAATCGTCTTCCCAAGGAAGAATATGAAGCAGGAATTGATTGACGGTGCACCTGCAGGATCAATGTCAGCTTGTCATTCAAGTGGCTGGATACAAACTCACATTTTTACTCTGTGGTTTGATCATTTTGTGAGTCACGTAAAGCCATCTTCAAATGACCCTGAATCTCGATGTTTTAGATAAAGCACGTGAAAACAATGTTCATATTGCATGTTTGCTACCTCACTCAACGCATAAAATGCAGCCACTTGACGTCGGATTTATGGGGCCTTTCAAAACCTACTATGCCTAAGAGATAGAAACGTGGTTGGCAAGTAACCCAGGTCGTGTTATCACCCCATTATTAATAGCCAGGTTATTTGAGGCAGCTTACAACCAAGCAGCAACAATGGAAGCATCTGTGAATACCTTCAGAAAAACAGGTCTCATCCCATGCAACAGAAACATCTTTAGGGCACATGAATTTTCAGTTCATCGCCATGCTGACGCTCTTCAAGAAAGAGATGCCAAAAACGAAAATGTAACTACTGATGGTGATGGTGAAGCTGTCAGCCGGGCAGACATCAGACCTCTCCCACACATCGCAAAACCACCTGCATATAATCAAATAGGTCAAACATCGCGTTATTGCTCTGCTGCGTTACTAACTTCAACTCCTTACGTGAAGCAGTTGCAAGAATCTAAACAGAAGAAATCAGAGGCTGAAGCAAAGAAAGCAGCCAGAAAGTTATTTGGGGAGAAGAGTGGAAAACTTTCAAATCGTAAAGCTAAATCAGAAGAATCGTCTAGTGACTCGGCATCCGATGTCAATCTTGATGACAATGGGGATTCAGACAGCAGTGTTGACGATGACGCAGAGTATCTGTTCAGTATTGGGCGCTTTTCTGCAGACAAACACCGGGAGAAATGGGCACAGTGCACGAAATGTTATCGCTGGGTTCATGAAGATGGCGGTGTCACAGAAGACAATTTTGTTTGCCCCGGATGTCGTAAATATAAACCTAAGTAGTGTGAAATGAGTGAAGGATAACAGAAATGAATGATCATATAAAAATTGTTTATTCATATGTCATTATTCTGTAATAAAATAATTGAAGCAGAATATTATTACTGTCTCATATTAGGAAACCTTGATCTCATTTCTACGAAATTCCTTGTTTGTGAAGATTTAATAACTACTCTGAAAGATTGTTTATTACTGCAAATACGATAATTGTATGATAAAATTAAATAATGCAAGATGTTATTACCATCACAAAAAATGCAATTGCACTTACTTTTAGGTCTTTGAAATAAGTTTACAAAAGTGTGTCTCATATTAGGCACCTTTCCTCTAGTAGCTAAAGGTAAATGCCGCTCACAGAGGCGTAAAATTGTTGGATATCCTCGGTAGACTTGATTGTCATCCAAAATAATACCGAACTTATGACCGGAATCGGATGATTTGTCGTAATATTGGCCAACTTCACTGTCTAGACGTAAGAAAAATCTTGTAGAGAACCTTCTATTTAAATTTTATATTGTTGTGTTCAGCGTTATTTCTGATAAACAGGAAGTAATGCGTTATACTGACCGTTGTCCTGAAGTTGCCATGTCACAATCTACGTAAACTCGTGTGTTTCTTTGATAATAAAAGAGAAATTAAACCAATTTTACAGCTAAACACCAATATGCTGTCATAGAATAAGGGGCCACTCCTAACCGCAAAATTTTATTCTAGTGGCGCTAATGCACTCACAGGGTATTTTTGCTGATGTCTGACGAACGTGAAAAGGAGTGGAGTGTCAGAAGGGACCATCAATAAACTAGCCACAGTTAATTAATATACAACAGATCTGTGCCACTTTCGTAGTTCAGTACTCCACTCGCAAGATACCTGTTGAGTGCAAAGTCCTTAGTTCAGTCTTTAGTAAGACTCATTTGAAAGTGTTGTTTTAACAATTGTGGCAGCAAAGTTAGCTGCTAATGATTCACTATGTGCATCGGGAGGATTACAGAAAATGAGTGTCCTGGAGGTGCAGAGATCAGCTTTCTATGGGATGTATATATTACACATTACAAAATTGGCCCGCGCGGTCTGGGGGGGGGGGGGGGGTCTTGTCATGGTTCGCGCGGCTCTTCCCGACGGAGGTTCGAGTCCTCCCTCGGGCACGGGTGTGTGTGGTGTTCTTAGCGTAAGTTAGTTTAAGTTAGATTAAGTAGTGGTTAAAATGAGGGACCAATGACCTCAGCAGTTTGGCCCCATAAGATCTTACCACAAATTTCCAAATTTTCCAAAACAGACCATTAATTGCCCTATGAATACCGAATGAGAAATGGCGCAGCACTGTGACCACAAATGTCCGCAACATTAAGTTCGAAAAGGCGTACTCCTTGGGAGTTAAAAACCGCGCAAGGCGTTAAACTAGGTACCTGCGCTTAAAGAATACACATATAATCATAATGGTGTAATGGGTGATGAGAAAGGAGGGAACGTGATGGCATATCATGCAACCTAATGCGAAAGAGTTTGTTGTGAAGCTCATTATGAAATTGGCTATCTTTTAAGGCGTAGTTGCAGATAGTGCTGTAATATGTTTTATCGACACGGAAAAAACTAACGTCCAGAGGCTGAATTTGTCCGGTGGTTCCAGTTGGTGTGATCTGCAATGTCACACACTTTTCAGGAGGCATATTTTGCTCTAAATGAGTATAATTCATATACGCAGACCAGGTATCAAGAAAAAACAAGTTGTTTTGACAGATATTGACCAAAAGCAGTGCTCATACTTTAGTTGTACTTCTTTTAGATACATTTTCCCACTCTTGCTTGCTGTGACGTAAACATTCCCTACTGCACTTGCAAGACCACGCACACGAGAAAGAATGGTAGGGGGAAGAGCACCTCCAACTTCTCGCTCGCAGCACAGTAAATAAGTTTCCAGCCGATTTACCATCCAGATTAACATTCGGCATAATTGTACACGAATACGTTAAGCACTGATGATAGCTGATCTTGATACAACTCTCTTGGTATCTGTTATTTCCAAGATTCCTTTCATATGCATTTCGTCTTCATACCCTGATAGGTTGGAGTTGCATTCCTTACCGAATGATGCGATAAGTTTGTTTATCTCATCTACAAATTTTCGTATCGATTCCGCAGTTTGCTGTGCGCCGTGAAGCTGACGCTTTGTTTAAAATTTTGTTATTTTACGTCTTTCAATACTGTAGCACTGCCTGAGGTTATGAAACGATTCACTGCTTCCCATGACGTCATTGTAATCTATGCCACGCGTAAGTTGATGTCCATAACGTAGTAGGTCACTATCACACTCATCCTGTAACCCACAAACAGCAGTTTTTGTAACAAGAGCGCCTTGTTCTCCCTTGAATATCCTTACATTTTCTAATGCATGAGACGGTCATATTGCCGTGGACTTCTTCGAAATCTGACCATTTTTTTTGTTACTACGGTGCAGATGATTTTCCAGGTACGTAATTATGTTTACCACCCGCTCCTTGTGCAATTTTACTTTACTATGTTTCACTGGAGATGAGATTTGTGGCTCCCTGTCACACAAGAACAATGAACTACATAGCTCGATACCTGTTCCAGTATCACTTTCACTTGTTAAACACGTATCGGCGTCACTGTAATCCTCATGCACATTGTCTGCAGAGTTTAGGGTATACAACACCACTCACTCCACTGACTCAAGTTACAGAAACGCTAATATTTCATCTTCGATTCTTTCTCACTGTGCGAAATACCTTGAGCTCCGTTCTGACGAAATTTCAACTTCAGCAACTTTGTTGTAGACATAATGCAATCTTTGCTTTGTTTATCGTTGCCATTGCTCTGCTTTGTATCAACACCACTAGCACAGTAGCACTGTTGTGAGTTGCTCGTCGATTAAGCAGTTAAACGACGCTACGTAACCTCATGTTGTGCTCACCACTGGATACCTCCAGTCCCCTTTGTCCAGTTGCAGCCAATATTTTGGCTGCGTGGAAGACATTATGTGAGACGTCGAATGCGGTAAACATCATTGGCCTTCAGCGACCACGCACTCAAAGGGTTCCTCAGTTGTATGCAGTCGAGGCCTACGAGAAAGACAGGCCACGGAGAGTAAGTCACGAAGGTAGGCCTGCGCACGCTCAGTCGCACACGTCAGCAGACAAACAACGTTTCTACACTTGTTAACTCGTAACTAGGCACGTCCGTACAAAGGAAAATTGAATCTTCTACTGGAATCCGCTATTATGGAATCTTACTGTTGTTAGTCCTATAATGATCGGATGTCCATAGGACTACTTATAATTTGTTACGGCTGTACTGGCGTACAATAGAATAAAATCATGCTAAAATGATTATCAGTTGCATAAGGCATCACTTGTTATATGTAATGAGTACTGTTAAGCAGAAGAGACTAAATTCTATAAAAAAGCCGTTATATCATTTATATCGAGTATTGATCTTAAATTTTGTTGCAGTACTGTTAATCAGTAAGAATTCATAATAGCAGATTCCAGTGGAAGATGCAATTCTCGTTAGTACTTACACACCCAGCTGCGAGTTAACAGGTTTAGAAACGCATTTTGTCTGCTGAGCTGAGCGAGCGAGAAAGTTCAGCACTACCTTTGTGACGTACGTGCCGCGGCCTATATTTCTCGTGGGCCTCGTATGCAGTCTTTTGATGTCAACCATAGCTCCAGGAATACCCGGAAAAACCTCGATGTGTGCTAGAAAGCTAACATAAAATGCCTCAAGATAAAGATCTGTACATGTGGATACAAATTTGAAGTTCAGTAAGTTATTTAGTCTTGATACATTATGGTTAACCTACAATTTTACCGGTAAAAGTTTAAGTTAACTTTCACACATGTAATAGTACAATGTAATTGTGTACGTTAAACAAATAATAGAAATAATAATAAATCTCGTAATTTCACATTTTCCGAGTGTTTTGGTATGAGGTACCGGTGATCTCTGGTGGCTCGCTACAGTGTAACATTCCGTGTGATTCTTTGCCGTCATTTATCTGTGTTGCATTAATAGACAGTACACAACAGTGCAACAGTCAACAGCAAGTGCAGTGTGTCTTGTTTGGAAACAAACTACACTAACTACACTACTAGCCATTAAAATTGTTACACCACGAAGATGACGTGCAACAGACGCAAAATTTAACCGACGGGAAGAAGATGCTGTGATATGGAAATGATTACCTTTTCAGAGAATTCACACAAGGTTGGCGCCAGTGGCGACACCTACAACGTGCTGACATGAGGAAAGTTTCCAACCGATTTCTCATACAAAAACAGCAGTTGACCGGCGTTGCCCGATGAAACGTTGTTGTGATGCCTCGTGTAAGGAGGAAAAATGCGTACCATAACGTTTCCGACTTTGATAAAGGTCGGATTGTAGCCTATCGCGATTGCGGTTTTTTGTATCGCGACATTGCTGCCCGCGTTGGTCGAGATCCAATGACTGTTAACAGAATATGGAATCGGTGGGTTCAGGAGGGTAATACGGAACGCCGTGCTGGATCCCAACGGCCTCGTATCACTAGTAGTCGAGATGACAGGTATCTTATCCGCACGGCTGTAACGGACCGTACAGCCACGTCTCGATCCCTGAGTCAACTGATGGGGACGTTTGCAAGACAACAACCATTTGCACGAACAGTTTGACGACTATCAGCTCGGAGATCAGAGCTGACGCTGCATCACAGACAGGAGCGCCTGCAATGGTGTACTCAACGACGAACCTGGGTGCACGAATGACAAAACGTCATTTTTTCGGATGAATCCAGGTTCTGTTTACAGCATCATGATGGTCGCATACATGTTTGTCGACATCGCGGTGAACGCACATGGGAAGCGTGTATTCATCATCGCCATACTGGCGTATCACCCGGCGTTGTGGTGTGGGGTGCCATTGGTTACACGTCTCGGTCACCTCTTGTTCGCATTGACGGCACTTTGAACAGTGCACGTTACATTTTAGATGTGTTACGCCCCTTGGCTCTACCCTTCATTCGATCCCTGCGAAACCCTGAATTTCAGCAGGATAATGCACGATTGCACGTTGCAGGTCCTGTACGGGCCTTTCTGTATACGTAAAATGTTCGACTGCTGCCCTGGCCAGCACATTCTCCAGATCTCTCAACAATTGAAAGCGTCTGGTCAATGGTGGCCGAGCAACTGGCTCATCGCAATACGCCAGTCACTACTCTTGCTGAACTGTGGTATCGTGTTGAAGTTGCATGGGCAGCTGTACCTGTACACGCCATCCAAGCTCTGTTTGACTCTATGCCCAGGCGCATCAAGGCCGTTATTACGACCTGAGGAGGTTGTTCTGGGTACTGATTTCTCAGGATGTATGCACACAAATTGCGTGAAAATGAAATCACATGTCAGTTCTAGTATAAAATATTTGTCCAGTGAATACCCGTTTATCATCTGCATTTCTTCTTGGTGTAGCAGTTTTAATGGCCAGTAGTGTAGCTCCATTCACTCACGGTGCGTGCAGCTGACTACAGTAAAGCCCACTTTACGCTTCCATTCGGTGCTGTCTCGTATTTATTTTCCCAGTGGTTTAAGTTGTTTGTTAACAGTGATTCACTGCAGTACGGGTAGTTTCACTGATGAAGAATTGGCCGACATGCAGCTCGTGTATGCGTCCAATGAATAACAACGTAGCTGTGCTGAACTGTTCTCGCAGCTACAACTACATCCCAGTACAACTGAGGCGTTCAACCATAAGGGCCCAAAGCATAAGGTCGTAGGTTTTGAGCCGGTAGCATGTATTCATATTCCTGACTCTATAAAGCTAGTTCGGTGACCCTGTTTTATCAGTGCTGTACCTCTACACTGTGTATATGAACACTGCGAAAGCTGTCTCACACATTTCTCTGATCTTCGTTTCCATAAGGAGCCAAAGCACACTGGCTACTCTGATGTCAGTTTCTTCATGAAAGCTGAAAGTTCTTGAAGGGATGCTCCACCATGAGCCCTCGTTCCTCAGTCTCACCATTCCAGTCTGTAAAATGAACCAGATTTCAGAACCTTTCAGTGTGTTACCGACCTGATTACCAAGCCAAAACTTAATGTTCGTGGTATCAATAAACGTTTTAGAAATCTTACAGTCATGAAGTTTTAAACAGATTGCCATGAACCGTTGTTTAAAGTAACACATTCTTCATTCAGATTGCGGGAGGCCAACATATTCTTCAAGTGACATCGGAAAGAGACGACAATATGTTATTTCTCTAAAGTTAGCAGTTAGCAGTCTCTTACGCTAAGAGAACAACTGACACTAATTGTGTATAGTGGTCCGCTTGCATTCGCACGCTCAAAGGCCTAACTGGCTAACTTCAGTGCTAATTAACTCGGAAACGGTGCGAAGGATCGATCTTTCTTTTTCTTAACAATTATTTCTCAACGCAGTCTACCCTGCAACACGCTCACAAGCTTTCCAGAGTGTTTCTGACCATCATGTACAAGGTAGAAAATTTAGTTCAAATGGCTCTGAGCACTTCTGAGGTCATCAGTCCCCTGGAACTTAGAACTACTTAAACCTAACTAACCTAGGGACATCACACACATCCATGCCCGAGGCAGGATTCGAACCTGGTACCGTAACAGTCGCGCGGTTCCGGACTGAAGTGCCTAGAACCAATCGGCCACAGCGGACGGCAGAAAATTTAGTACAAAGAGCTATATATTTAGAAGCTGTACGTCTGAATCTCAAGACTTGTGTAAAAATGCGTCGATAAAACGGGAGAAAAAGAAAGTGGGTGCAGCTGAAAGTGATAGTACGGAAGATAGTTAAAGAGCAGGGAATAGATACAAGAGAAATTTAGGAAAGAAGTTTGTGAAATCCGTACCAGAAGAAGAAATATGTCAGTGGTCAATGTACTACAACGTCTACGAATACTTCATGCAACACTGGGAGACGGAATAGAGGGGACAATTTGTTAAGATAGAAACGATCAGAATGCATGTAACACATTGCTGAGGATAGGTGATGCACCTGAAAAATATTAGCTCGATTTGAAGAAATCCGATTGTGAACAAATAAAAACTATTTTTGGGATCACTTTGAGCAGTGGCTCAACCTTCTGTAACATAACCATAGCTATTTGAAAGTGAAAGCCAAATTGATTATAACAGCTTGTAGTGAAGGGTGCACTGATTATAAATGAAGAGCTGTTTCTGCAACGATTTTCATTCTATACCATTTATTTGGTGAAACCAGCAAACAAGAAAGGGGAAGTTTTCAGCACCATGTTAACTTTTTGTGAGTACTGAAACTAATGAGGTGATAAATATAGTACTGCAGCTACTGCTTCTAATGTTATGAAACGTGTTGTATGTTCTGCGGCGTCTGATCCACTTTTATTCCTTGATTCCAGTGCTTTCAACGGTTAAGCTTATCTGTTACGTACCGACGTGACACAGATTTACAAATCCTGCGCGACCGTTCAGAGATATTTTCAAACAGCTAGCCACTGTGTACACTGTACTGATAAGATTGCGAATAAAGCGAGACAGTTGCAGGCTTAAGTAATGCTTCCTCAGCTCCCCGTTTGAGTGGTCCATGTTAGCTGCTGTTCCCGCTAGATGTGCTTCCACAGATCTTAGAGACTGTAGCCCTTTTAATCCTCAAGAGGATGTGGTTGCAAGACAACTGTGCGCCAGCCCACTTCGATATTAATGTCCGCGAACACCAACGACAATTATCATCATCCTAGGGTTAGAACGGATGGTTCTGTTCTGTAACCAGCGCGATCGCCGGATCTCACACCTCTAGCTTCTTCCTCTGGGGTTACGTCAAGGCTCTGCTGTATGAAACCCCCGTAGGAACGGCTGAAGACCAGCTTTCTGGGATCCAAGTTGCCTCTTTCCTGATACAACAGACACCAGGGATCTTTGAGAGAGTGCGGCAGAACTACATGAGCCGTTGCGATGCATGCTTGAGACTGGCGGTCGTCACTTTGAACAGTTACTATGAGCTATGTTTTTGTTATGTGGCGTACCCTGTGTATGTCCATAACACACTAGATATGCATTTCCGACCGTTAGTTCCCTAATTCAATATAATCGGTTGTGGAGCAGTTATCACTTATTTTTAAAAAAATGGTTCAAATGGCTCTGAGCACTATGCGACTTAACTTCTGAGATCATCAGTCGCCTAGAACTTAGAACTAATTAAACCTACTAACCTAAGACATCACACACATCCATGCCCGAGGCAGGATTCGAACCTGCGACCGTAGCGGTCGCTCGGTTCCAGACTGTAGCGCCTAGAACCGCACGGCCACTCCGGCCGGCTCACTTATTTCAATTTGACCTAAAATGTTTGAGACACCCTGTATAGGAGTACTCCAGTGTGGTTCCAGGTTTTCTCCAATGGAAGGGGAGGGGCACAGTTTGTTACTGTCACACCATCTTGCTGACAGCCCCACTTTAAACAGTAAAATAATATTATTATATTAAAACAATGACGTAATTTGTTCACATTAGTGCTTATGTAAGACGTGTGCTGTGAATTGCTCCCATGAGCAATGAAGATGAAATGGAATAGGAAAGGAAATGACTAGCAGTGGTAAAAGGTACCGTCTGCCGTGCATCATGTGGTGGCTTGCAGAGAATGTGTGTACATGTTGATGTAAGTAGGAATCTTCAAGCCTCTAAAGAAAACTGGAAACGCAATCTGACCCGTAATGATTATCGGAGTAGTCACATACGCTAAACGACGTAACCTAAAAGTAGGTTTTGCATACCTTTCAATTGAACATTGAGCAGTAAATAATGATCCATCAACAAACTCGGCAAAAATGAAATAAGTGTTTATTTTCTGCTTATAGCGTCCAGTAGTGCTAGTGAGAATGTCCAGTCGAGTAACTGATTAAATTTCACGTCTGTAGCACGTCATCTTCGTGGTGTAGCAATTTTGATGGCCAGTAGTGTAATTATAACCACCCAGTACGACTGCTTCTGCAAGACAGCCCGACTTTCTTCCACTTTATTTGCTCACTCGAGTTGATAATCACGTGTTCTGTGGTCGGACACCGGTTGTACCGCTGCATTCAGTCGTAGCTAGATGCATGCAGTCTCTTGAGATGGAGGAGACGGGCAGCCACCACTATGGCAGGGAGAGTTCTGAGAAGAACAGGCCGAAAGTATGCAAAGGGCAGCCGGCAGGTGCTTTACGCAACAGTGGCTGCCATAATAGGTCTCAGCCCAAGGCACAGGGAATCACTGGAGGCACCAAGTGGAGAGCCAGCAGGAAGGCCTTAGCTGTATTGTCCCAGTAGTCAGAGCAGAAATGAACAACTTGTTTGACAGAATTGCTTAGGAATGTGACAGCGGCAGTTGTTCCCAGGTAAAGTGATGCGCAGTCTATGGTTCAGCAGGCGGTCTCAATTATCTCCCGTTACCCCTAAGACTGGCGTCTGCTTGTTGCCGGAAACATGTGTTGGAAGTACTGCTGGTGGCCAAAGATTGGACGGCCGAGAAGACTGTGGCTTTTTCTCCAGGTCACGTAGAAGCTCTGGACCCCGCGGGTTCTAAGTGCGAAAAATAACATGTTGATTGGACCACAGTCCGTGACGTAATAAATCGTGACTGCGGATGCCTGTCGATGCGCGAGTACTGGAGGAACAGTTTTTTCCCCCTCTTAAAGAGGGAGGCTGTACATGAAGCGAAGTGATGCGCAATTGGTTCAAATGGCTCTGAGCACTAAGCGACTTAACTGCGGAAGTCGTCAGTCCCCTATAACTTAGAACTACTTAAACCTAACTAACCTAAGGACATCACACACATCCTTGCCCATGCGGTATAGGCATGCGTATTCAAATACAGAGATATGTAAACAGACAGAACACAGCGCTGTGGTCGGCAACGCTTGTATACGACAACAAGTGTCAGCGTGTGAACCATTCAACGAAACATCACTGATACGGGCTTTCGGAGCCGAAGGTTCACTCGTGTACCCTTGAGAACTGCACGACGAAAGCTCTGCGTCTCGCCTGGGCCAGTCAACAACGACTGTTGATGACTGGAAACATGTTGCCTGGTCGGACGACTCTCGTTTCAAATTGTATCTATTGGATGGACGTGTACGGGTATGGAGACAACCTCATGAATCCACGGACCCTGCATGTCAGCAGGGCACTGTTCAAGCTGGTGGAGACTCTGTAATGGTGTGGGGTGTGTGCAGTTGGTGTGATATGGGATCTCTGATACGTCTAGATACCACTCTGACAGGTGACACCTACGTAAGCTTCGTGTCTGATCACCTGCATCCATTCATGTCCATTGTGCGTTCCAAGGACTTGGGCAATTCCAGGAGGACAATGATGCACCCCACACGTCCTTAATCGCTACAGAAACGCTCTACTAAGTTTAAATAGTTCCACTGGCCACCATACTCCCCAGAAATGAGCATTATTGAACATATCTGGAAAGCCTTGCAACGTGCTGTGCTTCATCGTTTCGTACTCTTAGGGATTTATGAACAGCCCAGCAAGATTCATAGTGTCAATACCCTCCAGCACTATTTCAGACATTAGGCGAGTCCATGCTATGAGGTATTGCGTACTCGCGGGGGTTCTACACGATGTTAGGCAGGTGTACGAGTTTCTTTGGCTCATCATTGTGGTAGTCTATTTCCAAGTTCGGTTCACAATCACGGTTAGACGTATTTATCATAGTCAGATAATGTTATCCCTTTAAAGTCATGATTAAAGTCGAGTCATCACCCTTGGTTCAACAATGCCAACAGCCAATCAGATCATTCTACTTTATGATAGTAGGTAGTGCGTAATGAGAACGTATGTTGTCTCACATTCCACTTTTACATGTGCTTCTCATGAATAAATCTGTCGTGATTTCTTTAATTCAAGTTCACAATATCTCTTTAGTTACTTGTGTGGGAAATAATAGGAGTATTGTCGTGAGAAATACAGTGTGTCGTTTTCAGTAACACTACACAGAGCCATCTTTTACAAGTCATTTGCGTTCACATCCCTTGTTCATGGTTTTCATAGTAGCTTCTATGAAGTGGTAGCTCGGTGTCTTTGAGCTATTGAAAAGCAGAGGTTGAGTAGAGGCATGCACATGTCTGCCCACCAGAGAGACACTTCGTACTTTTACTAAAATCTTATTTGGAGATCGGAGGGAGGTTCAGAAACATGTCGCAAATGATACTCACCTTTCAGTAAGCACCTGCAGCGGTACGACCACGGGAAACAATTGTAGAAGGAAAGTCTATGCCAGGGCAAGAATCGAAGGTACTTTTCGCCAACTAAGGGAAGTTGGCTTGCCTAGTGTAGATCTAGACGTACAGCTGTTAGTAATTAATGCATAACCAGGTCTCTCAGACAGGTATATGATGGATCCCTAGGACGACTTTGCCCGAGAGCAGTGACGATAATTCCTACGCTGTCCATCTGTTAACACACGTGTGAGGTACAACTGTGAAACGCTGTGCGGGGTATATCAGTCATTATTAGGGATTATCAGACAAGCGAAATTCCACCGACGACGACAGATATTGACCACGCACAGCTGGGGTCACAGACTGTTCTGCAGTCCTGTGAGTGAGTTTGTGTGTGCGTGTGCGTGTGTCTGTGTGTGTCGGTGTGTGTGGGTGGGTGGATGAGTAGTGTGTGTGTGTGTGTGTGTGAGTGTGTGTCTTTGAGCGCGCGCACGCACGAGTGTTCTCGAGCGTGTGCACGGTGATATTTTTGTAAAACGTTGATAGCTATCGAGCTCATCAAAAAATGTCGGCTCTTCTAAAATATCGAGATATTACCTACATTCGGGGAACGCATCAGCTGGAATTCTTACGCATCCGTCACGGCGTGCCTATGCCTGGACTTTCCCGATACGCTAATGGGAAACCGATACCGCTTGGTTCCATTCGAGGCGTAAATGTGAATGAGATATCGACTGATTTCATATCGAACGCGCAAAGCTAAATCACTCGACAGATACAGTTAGAGCGTCGTATTTGGAAACGCGTCACGACTACATTATACACACATCGTTGCAGCAAGAATTGACCCAGTCACTGTGACCTTTGACCGGGCTCGGTGGTCTCCTGTGCAGGGAAAACGAAGCATATCTAGAGTTTTCCACTCACCTGCACTCTAGTTATCATCATACTTCCACAGGTCGTGTTACAGACAGTCTGGCGTAAGAAATAATCAACTACAAAAGTTATTCGTTAAATTTGTTGTCTGTTTCTAGTACTCTTATTATTACTGATCAAAAGTATCTTTACTGAAGGACGTATCATGTGAGTTTATAGTGAGACTTTCCCCTCAGCCTGAACAGCAACTCTGCAACCCTTTCGCTAGCAAAGCCTATTAAACAAATGAAACTATTCACAGTGCAAAAACTTCAGTACGTAATAAAAAATTTGTAATTAGCAGATAAGAAAAAAATTTCAACAGAAAAATTTCATTGCGAGCGCAGTATTTTGGAATCTACCTGCAATGACCAGGGAAAATACGCGATAAACGGCATAAGTGATAATTCAAACATTATTTCCGTGAAAAATCCATATCAGCTGCTAACGCTTTAAAACTTTAAGAAATCTGATTCAGGAAATGAATTAAATAGAACAGATAACGCTGAGGTTTCCCTAGTTTCATATCCCCAACATCTACTTACAGAAACAATGCAGACACTGTGAACTACATGCCTATGGGATTCTGCTCTATGCACTTTACTACTGACATTCGCAAATAACGCGATAGGCATGACCTGAAGAAGGGCACTAAGTGCCCGAAACCGGCAGAGAAGTTAAATTTCTTTTATGCAGGTAGTTGCTTATTATTTCGTCATATGCGACGACAGTTGCTGAAGATGGATAAAACACTAAAATAATGATATCAACGAGATTAAAAGATGAACGAAAGCATTTGCCTCAGGTGATTTAAGGAAACCACGAGATAAATAAATTAGTATAGCGGGGAGAGATTATGAGCCTCTCGCTTCGCGAATGCGATTTCAGTCATTGAAACGCCATGTCACTCCACTCTTTACGACGCAGGGATTCTCCTGCTTTATGAAGTTCGTAGCTTTAAGAGGAAAATCTGGAATATGCTGAGCACCACTGAACTGTTCTTCCTATAGACTGATCAATAATAGTTTATGTACGGTACTTTTAAGCAATGACCAATTATTTTCTGATTAAGTGATTGGCGCCCGAAATCTTGAAGTGGCAACAGTAAGTTGATTCTTCCCTGAGGCGAAGATTGCGTACAAGTATACAAACAACAACCGGAGAGGGGGGGGGGGGCGGGGCGGAGGGGGTAGCTATATGCACATTCTGAACGGAAAAGAGGAATGGTGGACTGGGTTTCTGCGCTGTTTCTAACTGAAGAACCATTTACTCATTCAATAAACTGACGCATACTCTGCACTAATTACAAGCCCAATTGCTCGGGAAGTTAAATCTACATTTGCATTTAGAACTACAGGTACTCCTCAAGACACCGTACGGTAAGTGGCGGGGGGTACACTGTACGACTACTAGATATTTTCTTACCTGTTCCACTTGCAACTAGAACGAGGGGAAAACGACTATCTATCTACCTCCGTATGAGCCCTAATTTCTCGTGTCATATCTTCATAGTCCTTCCGAGCAATGTCTGTTGGCTGCAGTATAATCGTTTAGCAATCAGTTTCCATTTTCTCAATAGTTTTCCTCGAAAAGAACCTCACCTTACCGCCAGGGATTCCCATTTTAGTTCCAGAAGTATCTACCGGTAACAAATCTAGCAGCCCGCCTCTGAATTGCTCCGAAGTCTTCCTTCAGTCCCTAACACTCGAGCAGAACTCAAGAGTAGGTCGCACCAGCGTCCTACATACAGGTGAACCACTCTTTCCTAAAATTCTCCAAATAAACCGAAGTCGACCATTCGCCTTGCCTTCCCTACCATAGTTCTCCCATGCTCGTTCCATTTCATATCGCTTCACAACGCTACACCCATATGTTTAAGAGACTAGACTGTATCAAGCAGGATACTAATAACACTGTATTCGAACGTTACAGGATTTGACCTTCCTACTCATCCGCATTAACTTCTATTTTTCCACATTTAGAGCTAGATGTCATTCCTCATACCAACTATAAATTTCGTCTAAGTCGTCTTGTATCTTGCTACAGTCACTCAACTTCGACACCTTACCGTTCACCATGGCATCATCGGCAAACAACCTCTGGCTGCTGCCCACCCTGTCCGCCAAATCATTTGTGAATGTAGAGAACAACATCTGTCCTATCACACTTCCCTGGGGCACTCCTGACGATACTTTTGTCTCTGATGAACGCTCGCTGTCGAGGCCAGCAAAATGGGTTCTATTACTTAAGAAGTCTTCGAGCCACTCACACATCTCCATATGCTTCACCTTTTGTTAACAGCCTGCAATGGTGCACAGTGTCAAATGCTTTCCAGAAATCTAGAAATATGGGATTTGCCTGAATAATAACACAAGCCTGTATTTTCAAAAAAGGTGTCAGATGATTTCTCACAAATAGGTGTTCTACAATCAATTTGTACTGCTGTTTCTAAAAATTACGTTCATTTTGTTCACTCGCGTCAGGATATTTCATAATATAAAGTCTCCTATGTTCAAGTTTTATTTAACTGCAGCTCAAATATTAAAATAAAATTTCAGTCAAAGTCTGGATCTCTATAATTATTATTTTATACAGAAAATGCAACAAACTGTTTTCTTAGCAATACATTTGCTACGTTTAATTTCCTCGCTGAACTTTCATCTTTGCTGTCCCTCTTCCACATCTAACAATTGTCGGCTATAACATACTTTCCTTCTACCTTCCCTGACAACTCTTCTACACCTCTTTATTATCCTGATTGAATCGTTATCCTTGCTCTTCGCTACAGTGCCCCAGATCTTCAGATAAGCAGAGAATGTGTGAATGTGGGAAGTGGTCTCCTACACTCACCTTACAACCCAATTTCCTGAAAATCTCCCGCTCGTTTTTGACAATGTTATAATAGTTTAAACGATTTTTTCCCAAGAAAATTTTCAGTAACGATTCTGAAGGCATCGTTTTCTCTAACATTCATTCTCTAACATTCATTGTATTGAATTTGAAGACCAAAAAAAACTCCAGCTTTCTGTTTTTATTGACTGGCAGTGGAAAACTTCACAGAAACATACTTAAAGCAGGCTCCATCTTACGGAAGACACCCTTACAAATTGCTTCATAAATCCCAGTTTGATATGAAGTGGTGTGAGCAATATTCCTTCGCGGTCTACGATACTGGTTCATGCAAAATTTCATTACTTACAGACAGAAGATATTGTCGATATGGCCAACCTTTGCACTCCAGTGCCTTTGCTTTTCCCAGCCAACCCTCACATAAAAAGCAGGGCATTTTCGTGTATCTAGCTTGCTATTGTAATAAAATTCCGAAAACTCAAAAATAAAACTTTAATTCATTACGAAAAAAACTGTACATGGGAGAAGAAAACTAAGAACAGTTTTGAAATCGGCATAATAAAGTTATTTAAGTATACATTTTTAATTCCAGTCATCTAGTACGATGCAGTCGGGCATGGTGATGTAGCGGTAAACTGTGTGTCCGTAAACCGAAAAGTCGGGAGATCGAACAGTGGCCGGACCATAAATTTTTCGCTCCGTCTTTCCGTCTTTTAACGTAGCTTTCACCTCTCAGTGATGTGGGGATTTGACAGAAACGACATGCGATTTGGATTCTAGTCTAAACCTTGAATCCCCTATACCAGGTTAGATAACTGAGGTAGGCTAGGGGCATGCAAATCACCGAAGGGGCGTCCAATTGAAAACTCTCATCAGGCGTTTGAGCCACTCGAAATTGATATTTTCATAATACGATGATAATTTGTAATTGAATAACTTAATGCCAGACATGACTTTCAAACGCAGGATACTTAACAGGTCGTACAAATGAGCAGAATATTACTTGGGTCATGGGACAGAATTGTCTGGGTCGCTGACGTTTCGCGTCACACAAATTCCATGTCCACTGGCGTGTTTGAATTTCTTCCACTGCCTAAGATGCACACCGTTGCGTCGTTGCGTGCTGCCTGCTGTTCATAATATATGAGATGACTCGTCCCGCGATAGTGTGTCACTCTCTCATTTTCACATCCCGCAACAGAGTGCCCAAGTCTCCCCCACCAGACTATAAGTTCGTCTCCACCCTCTCTCGTCACTTCGCTTCAGAATAAAGTTGTCTTTCGGATATCTTCTACCATACTGACGAAGACAGAATTTCATGTGGCAGTGAGATGACTCCATATTTGATCATACTCTGTGATACTGCCGGCGACTGGTTGTTAGCTTCCTTCTTCTGCGTCCGGTGAAATTCTGCGGCGTTTCGTCACACATTTGCGCCGTTCCCCACAAGCATACAGACGTTTCCAACGGACGCTTCTGGTGTCTATAGCAACGCAGTTATCATTACTGCCAATTCACTGCTTCTCACTCGTATTCTTCCAGTGTTGTCACTAGAATATGTAACAAATAAATGAAGCTGTTGGGTTCAAGTTCCACATTGCGATGACGGAATTGTAGTACAAGAGACAACCGTGGCAGATAATATTTAACCAGTTAGAAGACTGACGACCGAAAACAAATTACACTCATTTCAATTAGTCAACCCTGTTTATCCTTACCGCCAAATTTCACTGATTCAGAACGCTGTACGTTCAGGTTAAGTTGCGACATGATGTAGGACAGGAAGCCGCCTACCAATGTGTGAATACTGAGCACATCTTTTCCATCGCTCTATTTGGTCGCTAATAACAACGGTACACTCGTTGCTAAATATTTGTTTACTCATGTCGGATACAGCCCATCGTCACGGCATCAGTCCGCAGCTCGTAATCTAGTGGCTATCGTTGCTGCCTCTTGAACACGGCGTCCCAGGTTCGATTACCGGCCGGGTTGGAGATTTTCTCTGCCCGGGGGCTGGGTGTTTGTGTTGTCATCATTTCACCATCATCATTGGTGACAGTGGCTAGATTGGACTGAGTAAAAAACTGGACTGTGTAAGAATTGGGGCTTTGTACGGGAGCTGATGACCGCGCAGTTGAGAGCTCCACAAGCCGAACGTCATCGTCATCGTCAGAGTATCAGATAAAAGGACTTAACAGAACATACCGTTTCACAAGTTTTAATCTTAGGACTTAAGATCAAGGTAAAGATTGAAACCAATGATACAGTTCTTTTTTTCTAAACACATCTTTTTCATCGCTTAATTTGGTTGCTAATAACAATAGTCCACTTGCTAAAAAGTTCTTTACTTATGCTTTACAGGCATAACCCACCATCAGAAAATCAGATAAAAGTACTTAGCCACATGATTTCAATCATTACATTGATGCTCAAGGTTAAGATTGAAAATTTGTGAAACCGTACTCTGTACTAAGTCCTTTTGTCCGATATTCTGATAATAGACTATGCCCAAAAAGTATAAACAAATACATTTTAACAACAAGTGGACTGTTGTTATAAGCGACGAAATGAAGCAATGCAAAAGACTTATTTATTCCTGCTCGTTGAACCATGTTTCGATATTCACTCATACCCCTTGAATCCTTCAGGCGAATACTGGGAAAAGTTCTTGAAAAGGCTGCCACCAATTTCCTTACCCATTATTGGCCAGCTAAGCGTGTCCTACGTCTCTAAAGACCACGGCGTCGACGGGACGCTAAACTTCGACCTTCCCTTCCTTCCTAGCGCGTGAGATAGAAATAAGCTAGGATCTTTGTCCAACTCTCCAACTAGTACTTAGCAAAGAAAAAGAAGAAAAGAATTAAAACGGGGCACTGTAAGAGATTAAAAAAATTTATTTGGGAGCTTGCGACGGGAAACGAGGCAGAAATTCTTACCGCAGAGGCAAGGCCGCGGAAGGACAGCAACAACGACAGTGGGTGCACGAAAAAAGAGGAGCGCAGAGCTGCAGTACACGCTGTCTGGCAAGTAGCCAGTAGACAGTAGCCAGCAGCAGCCGCCACCAGCCGTCTGTTTCGCCAGAAGGCAATCCGAGCGACGGCGGTGCCGGTGCGTGTTGCGGGCCGCGGCTGAGCGCCCAGCATTCCGACCGCCGCTTCCTGCAGGCCGTAGCAGCGCGTGTCTCTTCCGGACAAACACTTGTTATCTTCAAGGACTGTGGCAACGGCGCCGAGGCGTGGCTCCTCTAGGCAGGACGCCTAATGTACCAACTGGCACGTCTTCCATGATTTACAAGTCCCAGAGTGCTCTAGCGGCAGAATTCCCCGAGCGCCACTGCCGCCATTCAAATATATCTCGTAAATCCCCAACAAAATCTGTATGTTTTTGAAATTTTTAACTGCGTCGCACATCACATTTCTCCCTGTCAGAGGCCCAAGTTATGCTTATACCGGGTTTTCCAAAATGAATATCGAGGCCTGGCTTTGTAGCATTTATTACAGTCGACTTACAATTATAAATAACACCTCAAATGAAAGAGCAGCTCAACCAGTTTCGTTTCTATACTTGTTGAAAATAATTCTAATTGCTAGGAAAGCACTTGCTGACAGGTAGGAAAAATATCGAACTATCACTTTAATAAGTCATCATTGCAAAATACTAACACGAATTCCTTACAGAAAACGCAAAAACTGGTAGAAGCTGACATTGAAAAAGATTTGTTTGGATTCCGAAAAAATTTAGGAACACATCTTGTCATAGAAGGTGGTTAAGGAAGGGCAAAACTACGTTTGTAGCATTTTTAGACTTAGAGGAAGCTTTTGACGATGTTGACTGGAATACTCTCTTTGATATTCAAAAGGTAGCAGAGGTAAAATACAGGGAGCGAAAGGCTATTTACAAATTGTACAGAAATGAGATGGCAGTTATAAAAGTTGAAAGATAGGAAAGGGAAGCAGTGGCTGAGAATGGAGTGAGGTACGGTTGTAGTCTATTCCCGACGATATTCAGTCTTTACACTGAGCAATCAGAAAAAGGAAACCGAAGAAATACTTGGAGCAGGAATTAAAATTCAGGGAGGAGAAATACAAACTTAGAAGTCTACCGATGACATTTTAATTCTGTCAGAGACAGCAAAAGACTTGGAAGAATAGTTGAATGGAATGGACAGAGTCTTGAAAGGGGGCTATAAGATGAACATCAACAAAAGGAAATCAATGATAATTGAATGTAGTGGAATTAAATCGGGCAACGTTGGGGAGTCAGATTAGAAGACGAGACACTTACGGCGGTAGACGACTGTTGCTATTTGGGCTACAAAATAACTGATGATCGCCGAAGTAGACAGGATATAAAATGCAGACTGGAAATGACAAGAAAAGCGTTTCTGAAGAACAGAATTTTATTAACATCGAATACTGATTCATGCGTTAGGAAGATCTTTCTGTCGTATTTTGTCTGGAATGTAGTCATGTACAGAAGCGAAAAATGGTCGACAAATAGCTTTTGAAATGTGGTGCTACAGAAGAATGCTGAAGATTACACAGGTAGATCACGTAACTACTGAGGAAGTACTAGGTAGAATTGAGGAGACAATACATTTGTGGCATAACTTGACTAACAGAAGGGCTAGGTTGTTAGGATTATTTCTGAGGCATCAAAGGATCACCAATTTAGTATTGGAGGGAAGTATGTGTGTGGAGGCGCGGGGGGGGGGGGGAATAAAACTTGTAGAGGGAGACCAATAGATGAATACAAAAAGCACATTCAGAAAGATAATGGTTGCAGTAATTATTTGGAGATGAAGAGGTTCACACAGGATAGAGTGGCATGCAGAGTTGCATCAAACCAGTCGTCCCACTTAGACCACAGCAGCAACAAGATACGTTTGAGCTATACTGTACATAACAGCAACAGCAACCAGTGCGCATCCGCATGCGCTGCTTCCTAAAGTGAAGAACATGCTCAACGAGTGAGACAGTATTTCAAGCGTAGCCCAAGAAATCAATTCGGACGGCTAGCCATGAATTAGGAGTTCCAGTGACGTCTGTGTGGAGGTTTTTAAGGAGGCGCTCACAACTACGTCCTTATCGTTTGCAGTTGTTACAAGCTCTGAAGCCTAAAGACTATACTTTACGTTCCAACTTTGCAAACAAAGTGTTGCTGCTAGACAATAAAGTCTTTTTTGAATAGTGTCGTCTTCAATGATGAACTGACATTTCACCTAGGTGGAAATGAGCGCACACATAATGTGCGCATCTGGGAGTCAGTAAATCCCCACGAGACAACACCAGTTGCAAAGAGACTCCCCTGAATTGAGTGTTTTTGTACCATATCCTGACGGAAGTTTATGGGCTTTCTTTTTAAGAGAAGCAACTGTAACTGGTATTTCCCGTCTTGATGCCCTAAAGCTACAGCTCTTTCCTCAATTGGAAGAAGCGGAACCACGGAACGTTATTTTTCAGCAAGATGGTCCGCCACATCTCTGTCATAACTCAGCATTCGATTGGTTAAACAACGTTGTACCAGACCGCTGGATTGACTCAAGGAGCCGCGTGGGAGAATTTGTTTCGCAGAGCCTCCAGCCGATCTGACGCCAAGCGATTTTTGCCTTTTGGGGATCATAAAGTATCATACCTCTGCTGCCAGCTGACCTACCCGATTTAAGAAACAGGACTGAAGCAGTTGTTACACCAATTACTCCACACACACTGATCAAGGTTTGGGAAGAATTCGCCTATCAACTCGTCGTGTGCCATACGACAAATGGTGCTAACACTGAATACTTGTAAAAAAAAGCTGTCTGAGTTGCTCTTTCATTTGATGTGTTATTTAGTATTGTAGGTTGAATGTAATAAATGTTACAAAGTCTTAAAAATCCGGTATTCATTTTGGAACATCTGGTATTTAAAAACATTGTAGAAACAGGTGTGAACACTATAGGCGTTAAAGGGGAATAACTGTTTTCAATACAGGATATAAAATATATGCGAGGATATTAAATAAAAGAGTACCAGACGTCATATACACTTTATTATTAGAAGGACAATCGCTTTTAGAAAGGTACCGCCCTGTTCAGGTACTGCTTTCACAATCAAGTAGATAGTAAATGAAAGAAAGGAATATAACCTTGAAAGTCGTATAGATGTATTGATCACGAATGAGCATTCGACTGAATAAGTGGGGAAAAATTATGGGATATTAAGATACAAAGACGATACCCAAATCTCCTAATTAAAGTACTAAAATATATATACATTTAAATATACAGCAATCACCATACACGACGGAAATGAAACATCTAGTAAAAAGATAGATATAAACCAAGAGGTAAACGATTGTAGCTTGGATAGTTTGTCTCCTGTTTGTTTACATTTCAGATAGACGAGCTGATTACGGAACAGATGCATAAAATTAATACAAGTATTTGTATTGCACCGAATTTTACGCTTAAGACGGTGCTGTTTGCTGACAATCACTCTATTACAGGTAAAACTGACAACGAGTTGCAACGAACATGCAACACAATACTGGTCCTCCGATTTGATATGAAAGACTGTAGGCGACTCCAAGTATACATCGTGACAACAATCACTTTAACTTATAAGCCTTCCACCTGTTTACCTGGCCATACGTCTGCTAAACTGATTCCACCCTCTAAATGTGGTTGTTACTGCTAGCCTGCATCGAGGTTATCACTTTTATAAGAATCTTATATTAACTTGAGAGCTTAGAAAACTTAACGAAGTGGGGTGAAGTCATTATTTTAGTCAATATTGATGGGTCATTATTACATCAACACAGGATTAATCTGTTATAAAAATGGCAAGATTTTATTAATCATAAAATGGGGCAAACAAAACAAGTTAATCGGGATGTTAAATAAATCATGAGCTGTTGGCAACAAAAAAAAGAAGCAGCAAATAACTAGCACCTCAATGGGTGGTTGATTCTCCTTCCCACAACAAGTCAGAGCGGCAATACTATACCCAATTTCTCGATGCGAAGCATTGTCCCAAGTGATAGTTGTGGTGCAAGTGTCTGCGGAGTAGCGAAGTCCAGTGCATGTAATTTGTTACCAATATGAATAAGATTGTCCTTGGCACAGCAAGTTGTCCGAGATGACTGAGGCCTAAAAGACTTGACCACAGGCTACCCAGTCAACACCAGTACCAGAGCGAAGTCACTCTCAGGAGCAGCGTCCCAGGTGGAGTCCACTCATGACAAGAGTCAAGACCATAATCTCCTCTCCAGACCGGAGAGAACCATTTCTTCTCTAGTCCCCTTCCATCGAAACTCTGTAAACTCCAAAAGTGCAACGATCCAACTGCACCCATAAGAGTTTCGTGCCAATCACAAGACTCCACGAGCACTGTATCTCCCCTCTAGCTTGTCCGCTCTGCCTCCTGGCCAATCCTAGTCAAAGTTAATAACATTCTTTTACCTGCTGAAGAACCAGCTCGTAAATTTCCGCACAGGGAATAGAAGACGTTACATTCCTGAACTGTATCTCCCAAAGCCTTTTTAGGTGGTGTGTTTTGAGACTTTTCATTAAGGCCTAAAGTGAACAACACATTTATCACAGAGACAATTATTTTGATGGGCCAAATGTTACAACATGTCCGAACGGGGGCTCAGCTAAACGTAAGAAGCGCTTTTGTGTCCCGACATAGACCATTTCATAGTTGCCATAAATGCTGCGCTCCCATCCCAAAATTCTTCTGAAAACCCTAGGCTTCCCAAAAGACTTGGCAGGCAGAGGGACGATAGGAACCTGATGGCTCCATGTATAGCATTGCAAGACAAAACATTTAAACTCCGGATTTTTATGGACACCAGCTCTGTACACATGGGCATTTACGACACTACTGAAACGCCTTGACCGAGCGACCCACTTTCTCTCCGGCACCCCCGTCCCAGATGTGGCCAGAAACTCCTAACAGGTATATCCAGGCAGACAGTATGTTCCCATTTCGGCCGAAAGCATTGTCTGCACACCAGTGCAAGAAATTCTGGGGGCCCCGGTAAGTGCTTCAAGATGTTATTTCCTTTAATAAATGTAGGTGACACCCAAGCCCCAAATGTCCACTCTAAGATTAACTGTTAAATGACCAAACCGCCAGCTTGTCGTCAACTCCAGAAAATACTATTCTCCACTGCATTAAACAACGGAATTCCCATTGCACTCTTAATGTTACCACACTTGCTTTTAGTTTCATCGAAGGTTATTTTGACTTTTCTGTTTGCTTAGTCATTCCTTTCGACAATACTTTCTTTTCGATTTCTTCAAATTTTTTATTCGGCCCTTTCGGCTTAGCTTCTCTGCACTTCCTGCCATTCCTAAGTCGCTTGTTTTTCTGTATTCCTGAATATTTTTGTACTTCCTTCTTTCATCGATCAATTGCAGTTTATTAGCCCACAATTAGTAATAATTTCATGTATGACAGGCCGCAAAGCGCGAAAAATGTTCTGCTTTACTTATTTATCTACCATGTTGACAACGAATATACAAGATAAATAAGTATTTTGAAGCTTACATAACTTGCGTTTTCATTGATGAACAATCAAATATTTATTGACTCAATTGTTACGTGTTTTAAATGTGGTTTATGCTTCAGCTGAGCCAATAATATGTTTAGTGACGAACGGCAACCCATGACAGAGTTGTGGTTGCAAATGTCGAAAGCAGTTGCCAACTAATCGGTATTCACTATCACGTGCAGTATGAGAAATTTAAGCGACTCAGTGCGTTTAAGAAACGATCATCACTGTTTCTGCTTTACATGTCAGTAAAAAATGCAAAGTTTCTGACAGGTTAATTGAACAAGACTTGCTTTTAACAGTGCTTTTGAAACGACTGGTTTTTACTTTATTTTCTGTTATTTCTGTACCGCAGGGCCGTTGTTGTAAATGTGCCCAAGGAATTTGTAAATTATGCAAATGAGTCGAATGTAAATTTAAGACAACATGCTTATAAATATGGTGTGTAAGAACATAGTAAGTGATATTTTTTCCCGATTAGGAGTTAATTTCTCGCCATAATCCCTACTTACCACATTTCATCAAGCAATCAAGCAATACCCTCCACGTTTTCTTTTTCTTTTTTTGTGAAAAGATATTTGCATTTCTGCATGGCTGTTTGCAGCTCTGATAACCTCTGCATCCACTGAACATTTCTTCACAAATGAAGAAAGAGTTACGTGGCGCCAAATTTGGAAAATATTGCTCATAGAAACCAATTTCGTGGGCCGCCCTGTACACTACTCCACCCCAGCTATCTTGGACAGGTAAACTGCCCCTCCGAAAGAGAATTTGTTTTTACGACCTAGTCCAGGCCGCTTGTTCTTCAGCTCATAGGAAACGAACCGATAACTTTAAGAAATAAGAGTAATTATCGTAGCCTTTCGCAAAAAGACATCCTTACCGCTGTTGTCATGTGTTCTCACCTTCACAGACTGGTGTCCAAAGTTAAAGCAACAAACCGCTATTTCCCCGTCCTGTGTCTAATTCACAATATAATCATACAAATTGTCAACAGATGTCCGTATGATCGTCTTCTGCAAGGCAGGTGGCATTCCGGTCAACGGATAACCACGCCAGTAATGACGTCAGGGCCCCATCAAACGGGTTAGTATTTGTAGGGTAGTCCCACATCCACAATCGCAATCGCTGTGTACACATCCACAAGCGGTGCACTATGGCACAGAGAAGATGCCTACCAGACTTTGCGGTGGAGGGCAATAGAAAAAATGGAAGCAGCAAAGTTGCTAACTGATGTGGCCCGATGGCTTTATGTGATTCGTTCTGTTGTTTCTCGGATGTGGCGGCAGTTAATAGAGACCGAAACTGTATGCCGAAGCCGACCGCTATGGCGGAGCGGTTCTAGGCCTTTCAGTCCGCAACCGCGCTGCTGCTACGGTCACAGGATCGAATCCAGCCGCAGGCATGGATATGTGTGTGATGTCCTTAGATTAGTTAGGTTTACGTAGTTCAAAGTCCAGGGAACTGATGACCTCAGCTGTTAAGTCCCATAGTGCTTGGAGCCATTTGAACCACTTTTTGTACGCCGAAGATCAGGGCAGAGCTGACCAAGCGTGACGTCAAAAAGAGAGGACCGTTATGTGCTGTAAGGGTACGACGGTACCGCCTTAGTACTGCAGCATCCACTGGACGTGTTGTACCGAAGCAGACGGTGTACAGATGCCTTCAGGAGAGTGATCTTTACTGTCGAAGACCTGCTGTATGTGTACCTCTAACACATCTTCGTTTAAGAGAAGTCTAGAGAGGAGTCATCAACATGCCACCTGGACGGTCGAAAAGCGAGCCAATGGTCTTTTCACAGGTTAGTCCAGATTCGGTTTTAAGAGTGATTCTTGACGGATTCGCATCTGAGGGGAACGTGGCACACGACTTCGGGACCCAAGCATTGTGGAAAGAGGCCAGTATCGTGGAGGATTCCTAATGATGTGGACAGGGATTACGTTGAGCACTCAAACACCTCTTCACGGAATTGTATGGGTGAATCGGAGAGGTTAAACTGCCGTCAGGTATCTCGACGAGATCTTCGGACCTCATGTGCGGTTGTTGCGAGGTGCTGAGGGCCCGGACGCCATACTGATGGACGATAATGCTCGACCTCACGGAGCGAGGGGAGTTGTTTTCTTGGAAAAGGAAAATACTGCACGCATGCCGTGGCCTCCTCGCTCTTCCGATTTGAATAACACAGAGCATACGTGGGATGTAGTAGGGAGACCGGTTGCCTCACGTCAGCAGCCACCAACCACACTCCAAGACTTGCGAGCAGCTCTGTAGGAAGCATGGGTATTATTGCCTCAACATGAGATTGTTGACATCATTCACAGCACGTCCCGTCGTTGTCAGGCCTTTATTGCTGCCAGAGGTGGTCACATTCCGTACGGAGCAGTTTAACAAATTGTGAGACGGTGTGTGCAGATCAGCTTAGTTGGAAAAAACGAAGAACGTTTTTGGCTACCGTTATGCATGTTGCAGTTGTTTACATTTTGTGTTCTTTACATTGTTTCTACTTCATTATCACCCGTTTATATTGTTTTGTGGCAAAATAAGCGCAGCAGAATTATTGTTTGTTGCTTTAATTTTGGACTCCAGTGTACACATATAGTTTTGACTCCGTTGGATTACAATAGTTTCTCGTATGTTGTTTGAACAACACTAGACGTTCTTCGAATGCATGATCTCAAATCGAATTCGAAGTTCCTTCTTCGAGCGTTTTAGGCCAGGAGTCTAGAAAAGTGGAACGTATACACCTCACAAGGCAGTTGGCTAGATATGGCCGAGAGTATTTTAGGTATCACTGCTTGTAATGTTATGTGTGCCTCCCTGCTTTTCTCTTTAAGTAATTTGTGCCTGATTTTATTTTGAGAAGCTCAGTAATGTATGTAAATACCGAAAATGTAAATGCGATTTAAAAAGTACTTGAAGTGAAGTGAAGCGCAGCTGGACAGCAAGAAACACTTTAACGCGCAATCCCCGCAACAATAGTATTAGAGAATCTTTGAGTATGGATTCTAAAAAAAAAAAGACAATTGATTTTATTTAAAAAAAGACTGTTACTCTGTATCTTGTGGAAAGAGTGCGTGTTGCTAGGCCGTCGCTCAGAACGCATTGTTACATTTAATGAAAATTGATATTCTAGTGATAAAACCTAGTGAAGTATGTGTAAGAGTTGCCAAACATTTGTGTGTACAAATTTTCTGGAAGTGAAGAATAGGAGTATCTTGCTTTTGGACAAGGAGGTGAACTTCATTGTCGTTGCATTCTATCAATCGACAGAATTGTAAGTGTACAAAGTTCACTAAAATACAGGAAAAGAAATGCATTCTCTATAGTTCTCATTCAATAAATAACAACCTCTCATAATTTCTTAATTACAGTAATTGGATTATTTCATTGTAGAATTAATGGTACCGAACTCCACTGACCAATTTTGATGTAGCAGGACGTATAGTTTGAAGGAAGTTTGCGTGGCAAGCAGTCTCCTTTTCTCACGAAAAGCAGATTGCTGTTTGATCTTACTTACTTACGACAGTGGTCCCTTAGGTATGAAAAGCTACGAAAACTGGGGATCAAAGCTATCCGCAATACGGCCAAGTAACTAACAGAGTCGTATTTTAAACCTTAAAGAACAATAACTACCTCTAAATTGCAATACGTCAACAACTAGTGCAGAAGCTGATCATTCAAGGAAGCAGCAACCAAAATTCAGGTACCAGTTACGACTTAAAGTAAAAATCTCAATCAAAAATCAATCTCTCTCTCTCCAAACACATATATAAATATTGATATTATTATTTTAAAAAAGTTATTTTACTTGCTGTACATATATAATAAATAAAAATATACCGTCTGAATGATTGTTTTTACCAACTGCCGTTTCAATCTGGGCTGCAGATTATCTTCGGGTCTAGTTGGAACAGGAAAAAAGGCAACAAAAGTAAAAATTACAAAAGTGTGATATTACTAATACTAGCATCTGAGGTTGCACAGTTAACAACGAAATGCTATGAGAACCCACTCATACCTTCCGCCGCAAAGTGCAGTTTGGCAACTAACGTAGAATTCAGAGGTTGTGGGTAAAAAGTTTTGAGTAGTCATATGACATGTGCATATGTCATAGGCTAGCACATTAATTCAGCAATTCACTGTGTACTGTGGGGTTGTATTACAGTTGTTGATTTCATTATGTATTTTATTTTCGATGGGTGAATTTCTTTGACGCTGTTTTAATGTACTAGCCTGTATTACCTGTTCCAACTAGACCTGAAATCTGCAGCATAAGTGGAAACCGTTGAAACAAGTAGTCGGTAGTACAAGAATTTATCCGTATGGTGTTTTGTTATTTGTTACAACGAAAGATATCATGGGACCTACGACATGGCATCATTTATGCTAAAAATAAAACAAATAACGAAGTAAACAATTAAAAGTCATGATAATGTAACACATTTCTGTATGTATGGTGCGTTATGCAACAAAAGATGAAACACAAGTGTAAAAAGCAATCTCGCAGCAAAGTGGTGATCGCACGTTTTCGTTCTTGTTTGTCGTCATTCAGCCTCCTTTGGTACATGGAGCACTCTAACGGCCGCTCTCTTACATTTCCCTTACTATTATCATTAAACATCTTTGTAATTGTAATAGTTACCAAAGGCAACGGTTCTCTTTATAACTTTTCCCTCTCCTGTATTTAAACTTCCGGTTAAAGTCCATAGTATATTGTTATTCTTATTTATTGAAGTGCAGGTCAGATCTTAAAGTTGTGTTTTGATAGATGAGAGACTCAAATGACGTTTGTTAATTTTGCGTTTTGTTTTACAATATAAAATCAAGAAAGAAAATTTAATATGCACTGCGTAATGTCAGGTTGTATTACATTATCATGTTTTTCAATTGTTGATTTCATTATGCATTTATTTCCTTTTATGTTGGAGGAATTTCTTTGACGCTGTTTCGGTGTACTAGTCTATGGCACATACACAATTCACGTGGCTAAACAAAAACTGTTGCCTCCACCCGCAACCATTGTATTTTACGTTAGTGGACAAATTGCACTTTACTGTGTTGACTCTCATAATATTTTGTTTTAATTGTGTAACCTGTAATGATAGTGTTAGTAATATCAAACTTTTGTACTTTTTGTTGTTATTACTTTTTCCTGTTCCAACTAGAGCTGAAGGTAATCTGCTGCACAAGTTGAAACCGTTGAAACATGTAGTCGGCAGTAAAGGAAGTGACCCGTACGGTGTTTTATATTTGCTATAGCAAAAGATTCCACGGTTCCTACGACATGGCGTCATTTACGTTAAATATTAAAACTAGAACAATATTTCATACTGAAGTTAACAGACATTCACAACCAGCTCGGTAACGGCACCTTCGTGGGCCTATGTTTACTTGCACTTTTTGCTTTACTGTACGCTTTCACGCATATCACTTTTCGCTATTAATTATGATACACTCTGCATAAAATCATTTGACATATGAAACAAATGTTACATGGCAGTGGCCCTACAATTTAAAACACTCCACGCTTTGGGGCGGACGAAGCTGAACTTTATGTTTTGGTCACACGTGTACGGGAGCCTGAAACAAACATCCGGCACTGGCGCTATACGACTGAGAAGCACGTCCATCTGTGGCTGACGTCTGCTCGGCACGTGTTCATGAAACAGCGGGCACGTGTGCGCGTGCTACACAGCCCACTGAGCTCTGGCCTCAGCATGCCCTAGACGTTAAGCAGCTGTTTCCGTAGCACACTCTAAATACTGACATATGCAGGTAACCCAAGATAACTGAAGATGAATCAAGTAGAAACAGCGACCGAGATCGTTATTCTTTTACTACCTACGTATCGTAGTATCCAGATGTAATGTGATATTACGAATCAGGATGGTAGGCATGCCTCCAAAGCGTACACGAAGTCGACAACAACGAATATTTCGATATTCGGACATCCAAATAGCAAACACTTCCCGCTCTTTGCTAATTAGCAGATAACGCCGCCAAGATGAGTAAACAGGATAGAATCACTGAGCTGAATATTGTAAGACAGCAAGAGCTATCGGTTATCATGAAAACATAGTGAATAAATTAATATGTAAGAAACAGTGCCCGGACTGCCACGCAAAATGTTGAGTGAGTCGTGATTTCGTATTTCGGTAATTTAACTCAGATATTTAAGCCGTTCGAACATGAAACCACATTTAAAAAACCAACACGTTTCGATGTAAATTAAAGAATAATTTAAAGCGGTAAGTTGATACGGTAAAGCTGGTTAAAGCTGGTATCTACAAAATTCAGAGTAACAGCTGTAATGCAAACTACATAGGTCAGACTGGTAGGTCCTTCAAGTTGATGTACTTTACGAACACAAGGAAATTTTTCAACTGAATAATTTCCAAAAGTCGGCAGTAGCCCTGCGCACCCAAGAAAACCGACATCCATTTTGTTGGGAATCGTAGAAGACTTCACAGTTTTGCACACGCGGGATAAATGTAGAACTGGAATAGTTCGAAATAGCGGGAAATGGAAACACATCAAAATGCAGTAGGAGACGTAAACCACAATTTTTTTTTTAAATTTTGTTTTTGAGAAAAATATTAGTTATAATATCATTCTTCAGTTATCTTCTTTTATGATCGTAATACTTCGATCATTTTCTTCTGGATGGGCCCTATTGGCTCAATAAATTTGAATAAAGACACTATTTACCAAGACGTGTTCCAAATATTTTATTTCCACTACTAGATACGTCCGTTGCCCATTGAGAGCTACATGAACAAGTATAAATAATGTGATTTGTGGTAAATATTATAAGATGTCGATCATTGGCGAGCGTGCTGTGCATAAATATGCATGGCGCATGATTTCTCAATGTAACGACAACGATGTAGACAGATATATTTCTATTGATGCACTGCAGAAGAGGCCATGCCTGAAACTACTAGTACAAAAAAATATTTAAAACACAGCCTCGTGGAATAATGTCTCTCTTAAGAAATATCGTAACAGGAAAAGTTGCCCTATTTTGTGTTGGTATCCTAGTTCTGGATAGGTGGATATTTGCTTCCTGGAGAGCGCTGCCGTTGCGGATACTACCTGAAACACTTGTGCTTCGACCATGTTAGTGTCCTGCCAACTACTAAGAGCATTAGTCGTGTTCTGTACTCGCAGTTGTTTTTTTCTTAATTCAGATATTTGAATGTAATATTTTGTAGACACAACGTAAACATCACAGCGGCATGGTAAGTAGTTTGATATTTTAGTCTTATTTATTAGTGATATATCATATTTAATGAAACTTGTGAGTAGTTTTCAAATGCAATAACTCATTACGTGTTTCGGTAGTTCAGTAATGTTTTTGAAGTGGTACAAGTATCTAATTTCGGATACTGCACGGGTGGCTAATTCCGACCACCTGACAAATGCACCCTTTTACAGATTTCGCTTTTTATTTCCTTTCTGGAGATGGCTGGGAAGAGAAGAAAATGTTGAGCAGAGAAAAGCAATAGAAACCATAAGAAATAAATAACTGGGATTCTTAGAAATGTCCAAAGTGTTTCAAGTGCCAGAATCTACACTTTTACATTAGTTAACGGCAGGAAACTCGAAAGAGATACTGGGTTCTAGGATAGGCATAAAATGTGCTTTAGGAAGAGCCTTCAGCTCAAGACATCCTAAAATGCAAGACAGTAATTTTAGAACAACTAGAAGTATCTTCGAAAGAGGAAAACATCAAAACACCCAAAACGCCACGCAGAACAATACAGAAGTGACTAAAACTAATAGAGGCAAAGAAAATTGACATGTGAATCATCATCTGCTGGCCATTCCGAATAATCTGTTTCCCTTGTCTCAACCGATGATGAAATGAGCGCAGATGAGCAGTGCGTCTATAGTTCTGTCCGATACCGGGAAAATAAATCTGAAGAAGATTGGATAAGGTGCTTTGAGTAAATGAACTGTGCGCTAGGACTGAGGACCATGGTCGAGAGATGTACAAATGTGAAACTGCAATTGATAGCTTCAATGTGTAGTTGTAAGTGTATCATTATTGTAATCAGATATGAATCTTTCAGAATTTTTTCCACATTTTTTTTGTAATAAAACAGTATTTCTATAGTTGTGCACTCTTGAATTTTCGTAATGAAATAACCCTATCCGAAATTAAGAATATTTTACATACGTCAGTCATCTTCGGGAGCTTTCAGCCGATTTTTAACAGTCATATCCTTAGATTTCCTTATCTGCCCGAAAATAGGGCACCTTACCCTGGTTCTTGGTGTTCTGTTAGTGACGTCACTCGAGCTCCTGATGATCTCCCCGAGCGGTCTAAGGCGCTGCAGTCATGGACTGTGCGGCTGGTCCCGGCGGAGGTTCGAGTCCCCCTCGGGCATGGTTGTGTGTGTTTGTCCTTAGGATAATTTAGGTTAAGTAGTGTGTAAGCTTGGGGACTGATGACCTTAGCAGCTAATTCTCATAAGATTTCACACACATTTGAACATTTGATGATCTCCGTAGCGTTGTGCGTTAACTTTGGTCAATGTCTTCTCTTTGATTTCTTCTTTACACACAAAGTGCTCAGCACTTCATATGCGTTTTTATTCCAGGTGTACCTTTCATGGAGGTATAAGGACCTTGTACGTTGCTGATACGCAAAACTACGTATACCGATTCATTTTAGTTTGTCTACTGCACGAGTGATGTGGAAGCACATTTTAGGAAGACACACCTTACAAGAGAAGTGACCACGACATTTTAATATTTTTGCCTTTATCGTTCCATATTTTGTTGTATAACAATTCTGATAAGGGCTTGTTCTTTCGAAACGTGTCATATTAAAGCTTTCGCGCTGTGAAAGGTGCCTGAGCCTAGATTTTGACATTGAAATATTGTGGTACGGAAAGAGAAGGCACTATGACAAAGTCCACCTTGCACACCTTTTTTTTTGCGACATCTGGTTCTAATCCCAATTGTGGACAGTCCAGTTCACATTACGAGAATTTGTCAGTAAATGGAAGCCCCACATGTTCCTTACTTTTGGCACTGTACCGAGAAACGCTTAAGTATTATGTATGGGTGTCCGCTTACGTAGCCTAGTGATTAGCGCGTCTGGTTGCTGTGTCCACCAAATAATACCCGTGGTCAGTTAACGGCTCTAACAGGTATTTTCTCCTGGAGGGAGGACTGGAACTAAGTGAGACAAATTTTGGACCCATTAGCGTCTCCAAGGTCTTGAAAGACGACGATGACTGGGAGAGCGTTGTGTTGACCCCATGCCCACCACACCGCATCCAGTTGACACCATTCGGCTACCCGACGGCCGGTCAGTAGCCCATGGCCCTCTGGTGTCCTGATTACAAAGTTTTTAACTACGTGTAGTTGCGTCAACAGGGGTATAAAGATGATGAGATGGGTAACTTTACATTCAGAAGACAAGTTACCTATCATGTACTTGAAAATTTCTGTCACCACAGATATACGTTTTCTTCTCTTTAATGTCTTCCTCGATACGTAAGGGCAAGTTATATGGTCACGTACACTAGACACATGGATCCATTGGAACGAACATGCAGAAATAATTGGCAGAACAGACTCCCAGTACTATCGGCGTTGAAATGATCGGCAAAATCCCCGATTTGCTTCCAGTCGAGCATGTTTGATGGTTCGAGACATAGCTGCGTCAGGAATGTAAGCGACAGAATCTTCGGGATCATGTTTCTGTCATGTGGGAAAATGTTATGCAAAGTCAACATTTTTATGGCACTCTCGTCTGCTCCGTTCTTCGAAGAGTGGATGAACTGTTTGGCAGTGATGGATGGTGAACTAGGTATGGAAGATAAAAGAAGTTCCTTTTCTTGCAGGTTTCATGTAGCTTACTTTTTTCTTAATTTTCTGCTTACAAAAGAGTACAGAGACGTCCACAACAGACACGGACGACGAAGACTCGAAGTCCTCGTATAAACAGGAAAAGTAATGTAACTTTGAAGAAACAAGCGGCCTTGGTTGCAGTGTTAAAATTTTTTATTACTTCCCAATGACGTATTTCACCTTTTCTTAGGCATGTTCAGACTGGCCAGCGGAAGAGATACAGATTTCGTAATAGTGGCGTGACCCCATTTACTGAGATGTAATTGCCAAGAAAATGTTAATAGCGATGGGTATAGGGGATACTGCGAATAAAATATCCCAGAAGGTAAATGCCACTTGTCAAAGCTGTAAAAACATTATACGGTGTCCTGTGAAGTAGAATAAAGCAGAAGATGACAGAAAGGTATTTTTTTTTTTTTAAAAAAAAAGCATGTAACGGGGGAGGGTCAGTGAAGCGCATGTTGCATTTAGGGAGTTCGGATACGCAGAATGTTGTTGGCTATAGTACTACTTCGGACATTCACAACTGGTATTAGGAACTCCCCAATGTACTTTTATGCTTTCCCATAATAGCAATGATTTTATATACTTTAGTTTTTAATTTTTATTTGCCCTGATTATTCTGGCTATTAATGTAGGCATTTTATGAGCACTTTTTTAGATCACCAGTTTTTAAAGCTTTCGCAAGGAGCATTTAAGCTGGGACGTGTTACGCTCTGTATCCCATGTGCCCCTCGCTACCAAATATCAGTATGTTGTTTAATACTTTTTTGGTAATCCAATCTCAACAGACGGGGTCACGGCACTGCTACCAAACTTTGCATTTCTTCCGTAGACCAATCCGAAGATGCCTAAATGAAGATGAAAAGCGTCTTTGGGAAATAACAAAAAGAATTTTAACACTGCAACCGAGACTGCGTGTTTATTCATATCATACACACAGGTTGCTGTACCAACCCGGTCACAAATTGGAAAAAGTTTTAGAATTTAGCTGGTTTTCAATAACTCATTTTTAATTTTTTTCTATTTTTACTAGTACTTCGTTATAAATAATCAGTAAACTCTATCGAAAAATTTGTGCAGCATTTCGATACGTCTTCAACGGAAAAAAGCGCTATTCACTGGACGCTCATTATTTCTCTGTAATTACACATTTCATCTCAACACAATCAAGTTAATAAAATTTCTTGATACAACTTATATAGCATGATCTTACCAAATCTGTGAAACCTTACCAAATCTGTCAAACAAAGATTGCATTTCAGGAGGCCATTTCATTATAAAAATATACGAATTTAAACGAATTGTATGTGAAACTCTGTGGTTGCTAAATGCTGTGTGGAAGGACAGATTACGAAATGAGAAATTCTAGTTTTTATTTAATCACCACTCAGTAAATTACTGCCGTATTTAGACGAAAAAAATGATAGAAAGTAACTGTTGATTGTAGACTTCGAAAAAATTTCACAAGTACTGTCAAGATTTCTTTAAAAGTAAATCGTGATATTAGAGGAAATCGCTCGCAGCTGCACAGTCCCATAGGAGTTATTTGTATGGGAAAGACATAGCCCTTATGTATCACACAAAGACATTAAATATTTCACAATTTGAGCTGACATGATATCTTTTTATTTTACTTCCTACCTCAATAAATATTTTTGAACACACTTAAAAGCATTTAAATTGAAGTATCATTCTAGGGTGATCGATACAGAAGATGGAATAGTTTATGTACAGCAGTTTTTGGAACTTTGTTATTCCGGAAAAACTTTGTCGCCGTCATCGATTGGTGCTTATTGACCTATTTGTGTAGCATTACACACTGTATCCTGATGACACAGCTTCAATAAATAACCAGATTGGGAATTCCATCTCCTTCCTCCAAAGAAGCTCCGCATGTTAGGATGAGCAGCTATCGAAGCTGCAGAGGGCGTTTCAGTGCACAAAGCCCGTTCACCTGTCCTTACAGTTGTTTTCCTTGACAACATCTTGAAAGGGAGTGTCACGGACCGGTGTTTCCTACTCATGCCCTGACAACAAGGGAGCGAGCACTTAGCGCTATTACTTTTCGCCTTTTTCGTGTAAATTTAAACCTGTTTGTTACTGTCGCGGCCAAAAAAAGAGTTGCCTGTGCGACAGATTAGGGTCAGCTACATTTTCGGAAATTTACGGCGCTCGCCTTGACATTTTTCTCCAACACTCCGTGTCGCTAGCTTTTCTAGGTATTCTAATCAGGCATAAACCAGGGATTCCCGATTAACATTTTCACAGCACTTAACCACCAAATATTGGTATATATCTCATATCTTTCATGTTAGGTTTCACCTTCTGGGAGCAGCTGCGTTTGCGGAGTGCAGTATGGGAAATTACGATCGCCTGTTATCTGAGTAACTGCTTTTTATATAAGACCAAACATATTTCAACAGCTTTGTGCAATAATCACTGGGTGGTATTGTACAGCTCTTATTTTCTTCATTGCTGGGTTCTGTAGAACCGTCTTTACGTTATAACATGTCGGTAGCCCTCCAACTGCAAAGTTATTTACGAACCATCCGTCCGTACCTCCGTGTTCATATGTTGCAGAAAAGCACACTTTCATGTTTTTTTGATGAACTCCATTCGCGACTTACACCTCTGCACTTTACAAAACGTAGTGTTTCCAAAATATTGACTCTAATCTGTCGAAAACAACCTTGCCGATGACAGCCTATTGATATACAGTTAATGTAAAGAAGGTCCTACATAACCAAGCAATGTAGAAAATACGAAATGAATGAAATGGCACAAAGGTGCCGAAACATGTCTGAACATTTATAAACAACAGCAGTTGGTATAACACGCTGGGGTCTGATTTCATACATTCTCATGTCTTTTAGTAACTTTTTTTTCTATCCTGTGAAAAAAATTATTTGCTTTTACCTCAATCAAATCATGTAGCTCGGCAACATTTCTAAAATAAAAATGAAGTTTCATTAATAGTTTTTTTTATTTAATGTTGGCCGTGACACAACGATGACAGTAGGTCCAGAATGACTAATTCCAGAGGATTTCTCCAGCGCTTCCGATCCTTCTCAACTCATCGAACGATTTCATAACCACTCTGCTGCAGTAGGAACACATCGGTATAGCTTATATGGACATGCAGTAAATGTACCAAGAGAAAGTAAATTGGACTGCCTGAAAAAAAAAAGCGATATTACTCTCGCTTATGTATCTGCACTAACTGCAGCGCCCGGCGTTTCCTGGCATGTTTAATATCTACCACGCAAATGACTGGACCTGCGTCTTGATATACCCATAGTGAATGCAAACCGCATGGGAAACTGCAGTCGCTTTGAACTGAAGAGAATATTTGAATCACTGAGTGTCAGCGGAATCCGATGAGTGAATATGTCTTCACGTGCATGAGAAGATGATTAGTAGTGCCATCTGTTGTTACGTTTCGCGATAAGTACGTCACCGTGTTTTTGGAGAATTGGTCTTATATTCTTTCAGCTCAGTGCACACTGTTTCAAGTAGGGCTGTGTTTGAGCACAACTCGGACTGTTGGAAAAGTTTACGACACAGTTCGAGAAATTTCAGTTTCTGTCAGGTTATTTCATGCCTCAGACGAGGCGGGCCGGCAGCGGCCTACATACGCCGCTCTTCGGCCAATAGAAACAACAGACATAGGAGACAGGGAACATAAAAAGCATGGTAATACATGATGAACATTACATGATATATTAGAAGCCATTCGTCGAAGGGCTCGGCACACAAAGGATGTCAACAGTAGAACATACGAAGATATCCAGTTGGAGATGTGAACTTAGGAGAACACCGATGAAAGCACTGTAGCACACAATGGAGAAACACTGATGCACAGAATCACTAGTGGCAATCATCAGCGAAGCACTCACAAACACACTGATGAAAGGGGGGGGGGGCTGCCACCAGATGGTAGGTAGAGGTAGGAGGGTGGGAAGGAGGGGGTTGGAGCCAGTGGGAGAAAGAAGGAAGGTGAGGAGGGAGAGTGGAAGCCCTGGGGGATAAGGGAGGAATGGAAGGGGAGAGTCAGAGCTGGTAGGAGGGGTAGATGGACGGAACAAGGACATCATCAGGGAGGGGAGGTGGTGGAAGCCACCTTGTGCAAGGGTATCGAGGATGTGAAGATGAAGAGCGGGTGGGCTGCAAGAATACAGGTGTGGCAGTGGGCTGGGATGGGCGAGGATGGGAGAGACAAGCAGGTGTGGTGGGTCGAGCTTACGAGAGGTGTAAAGGATCCATATCCATTCGAGGAAAATAAGAAGTAGCAGTAAGGGAATATTGATGCAATAGGCAAGATGAAGCCAATGGCATTCAAGGATTTAGATGGGCTTTAATAGGTGTGAGGGGGTGGAAATTCAGGCAGGATGGACATAGCAGAGAATGGGGTGGATGAAGGATTTATAAGTGTGAAGGACGCTGGATGGGTCCAGACCCCATGTGCAGCTAGACAGAAGTCAGGTGGAGTCAGGAGCGTGCCTTGGCTTGGATCATCTGGAGATGGGGGGACCAGGAAAGGTGACTGTCATGGGTGACAACAAGGTACTTGAGGGTGGTGGTGAGTTGAATAGGATGGTCATAGATGGTGACATAAAAATTAAGGAGGCAGAAGGATGGGGTGGTTTTGCCTACAATGATTGCCTGGGTTTTGGAAGATTTGACCTTGAGCAGCCACTGATTACACCAAGTGGTGAACTGGTCAAGATGGGACTGGAGAAGGTGCTAGGAGCGTTGCAGGGTTGGCACAAGGGCAAGGAAGGTAGTGTCATCAGCATACTGGAGAAGGTGGATGGAGGGTGAAGGCGGCGGCGTATCTGCCAGATATAGAAGGTAGAGGATGGAACCTTGGGGTACACTGGCAGAGGGGTGGAAAGTGTAGGAACCCGTGTTGTGGATGGTGACATAGGAAGGACAGTGAGAAAGAAAGGAAGCGATCAGAGGGGCATAGTTAATAGGAAGGGCGAATGTTTGGAGCTGGAAGAGGAGACCAGAATGCCATACAAGAAGTCATAGGCATGCTCAAAGATGAGAGATAAAATATGGTGGAGCAACGGGAATTTAGTGATTCAGAGAGGAGGTGGGTGAGGTGAAGGAAAAGGTCATCAGCAGAAAGGATGGTCGAAAGCCACATTGGATAGAGGGAAGGAGGCAGTGCTGGTGGAGGTGTTGGTGGATGCATTGGGTGAGGATGGATTCCAGGACCTTGCTGAAGACTGAGGTAAGGCTGATGGGGCGGTAGGACGAGACAGCAGAGGGTGGTTTGTCAGCTTTGGGGAACATCAGGATCCGGAAGATTTTCCACAGGACAAAACCATGTTATAGAATCTGGCCAGGGTGGAGAGGAAGAAGACAGGGGCTTCACATAGTTGAAAGTAGGTATCACGGTTGTGAGCAGTGGTGTGTTTCGTGCCTAGTGTAGCTATGATATCTTGAGTGGTGATTGGGATGTTGAGTTCTGTGTGTCAAATGTTGTCCAAGTACTGGAAGCCAGGAGCGAGTGGAGGGGCAGAGGCGTCAGTTCGATCACAGACATCAGGGAAGAGGGTGTAATTGAATGGTAAAGATATTGGATAGGTAGGAAACAAAATGGTTGGCCTTACTAAGGGTATCAGGAAAGGGGTGGTCATCATGAAGGAGAGGGTGGTAGGGGGGGGGGGGGTTAGAGCTGGTAAGGTGACAGAAGGCTAGCCAGTACTTAGATGAGTTAATAGGCAGTGTAGTATTAAGGTGGGTGCATGTTTGTCGCCAGCCCCAGCATTTCCTGTCCATGAGCAAGTTTTGTACATGTCATTGGAGTTGCCGGTAGCATTGTAGTGTCCTGGTCTTGTGTGTGGAGGAATGCATGTATAGATGGTGGGATTCATGAAGGAGGAGGATGGCCTGTGGGGGTAAGGTGGGGTGGTGCGGGTGGATGGCAATGGCAAAGGTGGGGTGGTGTGGGTGAATGGCAATGGCAGGGAAGTGTGCCTCCACAGCCTCAGACACACTCTGCTGGAGAAAGGAGGTGGCACAGGTAATGTCATTGGGATGGTGGTAGGCGAGGGGGTTGCTATCGATCTGGGTACAGAGGATATCCCAGTAGTCATTCCAGTTGGCACGGGAATAGTCATGGACATATTTCGGGGGAGGGTCTATGCGAGGGTCTGGGTGGGGTCGACGACTGTCTGATATGGTGAGGAGGACAGGGAGATGGTCACTGCCAATAGAGTCAAGGACGTCCACCGTGATGTGTCAAGGAGGTTGGGGGAGGCCAGGATGACAATGAGAGTGGTATTGAATTTGGGACGGGTGTGTTGATGAAGGAGAAGGAAGTCACCTTGGAGGATGGTGAGGAACCAATGCCACTGCCGTAGCTGGGCAGCAGAACAACTATGGATGTTTAGGTCAGTGGCAATCATGTAGGAGGAGAGGGTCCTGTCGATGTTGCACAGGAAGTTGAAGGGAATAGGGGTTGAGGGGCAGACATAGATGGTGGCACAGGTAATGATAAAGTCGGGGAAGAAGAGACTTAGCATCAGGTGTTCTGTCGGGTCAGGAAGAAGGGATTGGAGCTGAACAGGGATCTGGCGGTGTGGCCAATGGCTACGCCACCACGCACTATGGAGAGGGGATTATCAGAGCAGTGAAGGAGGTAGGGCAACATGTGTATGGTACGTTGTGGCTGGAGAAAAGTTTTGCTCAGGAGGATGGCATACACACATGCATGAGGAGGTTCTTGTTAACAGGAAGGGAACGGATCTTGTTGAACAAGATACAGTGCTGTCACGCCATGGTGAGGTTTAAACGAGGGTGTCAAGATGGAAGAAGGTAAAGTGGTGCAGGTTATGGGAGTAGGTGACGAAGGTGTTGAGGTGAAAGACAGAACCAGCATCTATGGAGATCTGTTGGAGGATATGGGGGCGTTGAAAGGGGTGGATATTTTGAAAGATGATGGTTACGAGTCTGATGATGTCCTCAGCTGTGGGGAGGGGGCAAAGGGTGTTATGAGGAGGGATGGGATCATCAATGGGATAGATGGGGACATTGAGTTTGGGAGAGAATGGAGGGTGCCAGTCCTTACATTTTTGGGAGTAGGTGGGGTGAGGAAGGCTACAGGTGGGGGGGGGGGATTCGAGGTTAGGACACTGCTGGAGTAAATGCACCTGTTTGAAGTGGGGGCAGATGGGGGCCTCGTGACAGATGCGTGGTGCGCACTTTACTGGAGGCTCCTCTCGCAATGAATGGACTGGGGAGGAGAATGGGAAGGGTCGAATTTGTAGTGGCAGTTGAATAACAGGGCGCCCTCTTTGAGGAGACAGTCAATATAGGGGATGGACTCAGATAAGACCCACATGAGGAAGAAGGGGCTGGCAGGATTATGGATATGGGGGGCTGCACGGATGTCAAGGTGGGGATGGGCATTAAGCTCCGCCAACATCTCCTCCTCCATGACCACCAGGCTAAGCCAAGCAATCATGGTGGTGAGGGTGAGTGGCTGGCATGGGGGTCGGGGATGTCAGGAGGATGATAAGGACGGAGCAGGGGTGAGGGAGGCATTGGGGCCAAATTGGATGCGAGGGATTTTGGCCAGGATATCAGTATGGAGGATGGGGCTGGTAGAGGAGATAAGGACAGAGTCCCTATGAGGGGTGAGGAGGGAGATAAGGGCACCAGGGTAGAACTTACAGAGAAGCATGGTGAGGTTACAGGCTTCCAGGAGGGACAGGTCACGATTGGAGAGGACTTAGCAGTAGGTAGAGGTAGGGCAGGAGGCTGATGGGAGGGCGGGGGATGAGGTGGCGGGAGGTGTGACGTCCCTGGCGCCAAGAGGAGGGGAGGTGGAAGAGGCTGCGATTTTTTAGGGTTGTAGGAGGCGGGGGCGGCACTGCGGTGCTTGACCACAGTTGAGAAGTGAGAGGAGGTTTGGGAGACCGAATCGACCAGGAGATGGCGGGAAAAGGCAGGTCCCGGTGATGGTGTGGTGGTGACGTCGGCCATGGCCTGTTGAACGACCACCCTTGCTGGGGCCACAGAAGTTGATGTAGTGGTGGGGGAGGGGGGGATGTGGAGGAAAGGGATCAGAAGAGGGCAAAGGGGTTTGCTGAGCAGGAGCAGGAGATGGAACAAGGAAGGGCATAGGAGTTGTAAGGGTGAGAAGGGGGTGATGTATTGGGGAGGAGGCGACTGCGTACACCAAGTAATGATGGTGGTGGTGGCGGCAGATGGGGAGGTGTACACTATTGCAGTTGTGGTCGCGGTGGTGATGAGGGTAGTCATGGTAAGGGTTACAAGGGAAGACAGAACAGGAGAAATGGAACAAAACTGGACGAAGACAGGGACGAATCACACACGACGATGAAGACGAGGACGCTGGCTGGGGCCGAAGCCCCACTCCGCTGCCGCCAATGGGAGGGCGGCTGCAGGAGGAATCCGCTGCCGGGTGCGGCGATGGGCTGGACTGCGTCTGCTGCTGCTGCTGCTGCTGTGGGGCAGGTGCCGTCGACTTCTGCTGCATCTGCTGAAAACCCTAGCGCTTTGACAATTGTGGCAACAATTCTTGAAGGGCGGCATTCGACACGAGTTTCTCTGAACATGTCGATCTTTTCATCGGCCTGCGATCTAATGACTCTTGTTCGTAGTACATCAACATCCTTCCTTAGCGTTAGTATGGCACTGTGCATTTGAATAATAAAAATAACTGTGAAACGCGGACTAAAATATCTTGTAGAGTATATATCATATGTAACAAAGGCAACTCGTCAATAAATAAGAGTTTTCAATCATCTTTCTGTCAAATTCTCGAGCTTTCGGACGTCCCGCTATTTAGTGACGCGTTATATTACTATTTTAAAGACTGGTGTTGCCGCTGTGATTTATTGTCACGATAGGAATTACAGCCAGTTTACCAGATATATTTCCTTTTTAGACATTTAATTTTTCGTTAATGTTGTTTGTTGATTCACCTGAATGTGGAAATTAGAAGTAAATCGAATAAGAAGCACTTTTCGACACGTTTCACAACAACGTTTTCCCTTTATATATGTTTTTAATTCATACAAATCTAAAGCTTTATTCTAATCTTGATGAAATTTTGCACACTTTACCTTCAAGACAAAAGGACGATTGCTGTCTATGTAAAATTTCGTAATCCAGCTTGAAACATATATGTACGTAATACATGGAGGGGAAAGATTGTTACCAAAAATCTGTAGAAGTTCATAGCCGATTTACTTCTGATTTCTACACGAACCACTGACGAACATTTGAGTGGACAGCCCACCGAAAGCCATCTAACGGTGAGTTTCTGACTGTATGTGAGATTATTTATGCGTCTCCACTTCACCCCCTCCATTCGTGAAAGACGGCGCTTGCGAAGAATGACTACCGGTAAACCTCCATATTAGCTCTTGTTTCTCTGATTCTTCAAATGAATCTTAGCCTGGCATCCGCTTTTTTAATTTTACGTGTTCATTCTACTATAACTTATTTGAGATAGTTACTCGTAGTTATTTTACGTTTCGGTAGGTACGATTTCCAGTGATTTGTCGACAATATTGTTGTAATTGTCCGGTATTGAATTCTTCACCTACTTATGTGAACTATGTTTTTAGTGCGCGTTCCTGCATATGTTTTTAAAATCGGCCACTAGATTGAAACACAGTCCAGGAAACATCATGTTTTCCTAAGTATACTATCCTCCAGGTAGACCACTCACCATACCTCAGAATCTACCTCTACATCTGTCAAACTACTATCACATCGTAATTAACATCTTATTTCCTACATATTGCTTCATTTACCATTTTATCAAAACAGTGACAGTTAAAAGACAGCCCACTAACGACGTAGTTATGGACATCACATCAGTCTACACGCACTTGAAAATGGCGATAAAGCCGAAACTGTCTGTCGTGAATAAAGATCACTTATTGTAAGCAGATATTTTTTGCATCGCCTCTAATAATCATTTCTTTAACAGAACTACTTACATTTATTTGTGTTCAAGATATTCTGGAGGTCTTCCTACAATTGACTAAAGTTTTCTGGTGTTGTTGCCTTCTCATAGACAACAGCCTTATGGAGATTCCGAAGTCATATGCAATACCATTTCTGCATATTGTAAACAGCAAGTGTTCTAGCATACGTTTTCGGGGCAGAAGAAAGTGTTTTAGCTTGGAAAACTTTGGAGATTTCCACCATTAGTCAGTCGTGTTATAAGAGTTTAATATTTGTCTTATTCCTCTCTGAACTGATACCATTCACATTATATGTGCTGCAGTCTTTTTAGGAAATTACAGAAAGTAGTCCAGAAAAGTGTTTTTCCCAAGCGTGAAAATTTGTTCCAAGATACAACATTATCATTTACTTAGGAACCAATGTTCTGTTAAAATTAGAAGTGTTGCAACCGGGAAAATCATTTCAGTACTGCATTTAACAGTCTCCGTTTTACGTTATTACTATACTAAACAACAATAATCACTAAGTGAAGTGCAGTTAAGAAGTACTATCAAAAATAAGTTACAAGTTGGAAACACTTTGAAACATAAGCTATTTACAACTGCCACAAATTCTCATTTTCGAGGCAAGAAAAATTGTTGAGACTTTAAAGAAACTTAGTTCCTTAGCAAATATCACGTGTTCTATGGCGGAAGACCTTTCGTTTCAAGGTACAAGATAGTGCACGCCTGACGAAGTATGGCTTAACTGTCCACACGTTATGTAATTTGCGTTAAAATATCAAGAATTTTACTCAACGTAAAACTCTTATACTGAAGTATTAACAATATCCTCCAAATAGATTTTATTTGTTAAAAGCACTGAAATACGTATGACTCGTAATATTGGCAAACAGTGTACAAAACAGAACCCATGTTCCGCAATGACAAAGACAGCAGAAAATGCCGAGAAATGCACAAGGCTGAGCGCGTTTCCCTGCTCTGTAGGACTGAACGTCTATCAGGCCCTCATACTGCCAGTAATGGAGTATGCGTGCCCTGTCTGGGGATACGCGGCAAAGCAGCACCTGGACAAACTCCAGAGGCTGCAGAACCGCGCCTTCAGAAGGGCACTGCACCTACCCATGGGACTCCCCACTGATGATCTGCATGCCGCTGCTGATATCCCACTCCTCTAATAAAGATTCCAGGATCTGGCAAGGGCTTTCTATGAGAGCTCTTCCAGATCTGGAAATAACCTTATCTAATCCCTAGGTCGGTATGACAGGTCCCGCGACAAGCACAAACGCCCCATGACGATCTTCGACGACTAAGTCGAAGAGAAAATCCCAAAAATCCCCAAATCCTAACACCAATCCTTAATTCTTAAAATACCGAACACCTCGCCAACCTCAGGCAAGTACCAGACACCAACAGGACACCAACACAACACTCAGACAGCCAAAACAGTCAAAGACAATCATACACTCATAACATACACTGTGGAGTAAAGGCCAACAGGCTACAAACTCCTCAATACACTTCCCCAAGGTGTGTGTGTGTGTGTGTGTGTGTGTGTGTGTGTGTGTGTGTGTGTGTGTGTGTGAGTGAGAGAGAGAGAGAGAGAGAGAGAGAGAGAGAGAGAGAAAGAGAGTGCGCGTTCCTCCAAGTGATTCTAAAATCGGCCGCTAGAGTGAAACACCATCCAGGAAACGTCATGGTTTCCTAGGTACACTATCCTACTTTCGGCGCCCTGTAGCTGCGTGGTCAGCGCGACAGAACGTCAATCCTAAGGGACCGGGTTCGATTCCCGGCTGGGTCGGAAATTTTCTTCACTCAGGGACTGGGTGTTGTGTTGTACTGCTCATCATTATTTCATCCCCATCGACGCACAAGTCGCCGAAGTGGTGTCAAATCGAAAAACCTGCACCCAGCGAACGGTCTACCTGACGGGAGGCCCTAGTCACATGACATTTACATTTACTATCCTTCTAGTACACCACTCTCCCTACTTCCGAATTTATTTTTACGTCTGTCAGTTTGTTCCAAAATAAATTATGAGAGTAAGAAGAGAGTACGTAGGGCGGGTACAGAGGAATTCAGTTATTTTTCTCTGCTACCACCATAAAGTGGGTTAGTGTAAAATGTTTTAAAATGGCACATAGTCCTCCTCTCAAGCACAACACAGTGGGGTTTCGGTTTGTATGTGTAATTGTATGAACATTTTTAAGTTCTGCCGTCCGTCTTCTGTTCGAAAATATTTTGGAAAACATTGGTATGTATTAGACTGGTCCCGATTTTTTAACAGGGGTTGCTCTGTTGGTTGACAATCTTTGTTACATAGTTTTCACTTTACCCCTGTATGATTATTAACCACGAAACTGGTAACGACGCCCCCCCTTCCTAACACAGCTCTGCTTTCGACGCCATTTCTCTACTGTGAATCCAAAGCTCCGGCACCTACACATCATTTCTAACGACCGTGCTTTTAATTCACTGTCGTAATCACACAGCTGGCAGCAATGTATCGCCAGATCCGTCGGATATAGGCCGATCAGCTGGAGGAACACAAGAGAAGCTTAAGACATTGTATGGTAATATCGCCCTTCTTTTGTTACTGAACAAATGATGACAGCAGGTGAAGCGCGTAAATCTCCTGGCACCATACAAACAAGAGATCTATCAACATTGCCACTTAGGCACTTGCTTGAACACAAGGGATCATAACCTCTCATGATCTAACAGAAAGCATCTAACAAGTGAGTTATTAACTCCTGTCAAGACCTAGAGTAACCGTGGACGCAAGCCTTATTTTAGATGAGAGAGGTGTCAAGGACTGTCCCTCAGAACCACAGCAGAGCGCCGCAAGAATAATGACCATTGTCCCTCGTAGTTCCCTAGAAGGTTTTGTTATAGGTGAATTAGAAGTAATCACATGCTTACACAACTGTTCTTATGCGCCTTACATCGGAATTTCCGAAGGGTGTCTTCAAATTGTGTGATCATTCGGTCTGTAAAACACAAAACGTTACTTCAGAGTACTCACGCCAAAGCAGATGGACATAGTATATCTAACTGAGGATGGCCGCAGGCAGGGCCTCCTCCGTATCTCAGATGAAGCACCTCTGGCGGATATACCGAACGTATGTTGGACTTATTTCCAGCCCTAGACGCCATTTCCTTAAGGGGCTCCAAACCCGCCTAACACTGGAGGTACAAAGGCACAAAGAACGAGCGTAGCCGCCTCACCCCCCCCCCCCCCACCCCCACCCGCCTTACCCAGTGTACCTGGCTGCACTCTTTTAAAGGAGTGGTCACTTGTCGGACCGCCTGTTAGGCAAGACAGTCTAGTGCTCCCCTGAGAGAGTCCACCCTTTTGCCAACAGCGCTAACTGGCTTGCTTATATTAATGATTTTCTATCAAAAGGAATAAGCATGAAGAACAATGTACTTCTCTCTTCCCTATTAGCTGATTGAAAGAATGTGTTATAGTTATTAGATTTGTCGCCAGCTAACTATTGTGGAAACGCTGACTGTAGCTCATTGTCGTTGAGCTGATGGAACTGGTTGCAAAGTTCTCGAATGTCAGATTCGACACGAGAATACTGCGCTCTTTGTGTGCACTTCAGAACACTGGAGCCTTACTGGAGCCTAGCTACTTTAGCTGCTTACAAAAACAGTAAACGACACATTCCTAGTAAAGCAATGTCGCTGTTTCCGCTAATAGAAGTAGGAGTTGACGAAGATTGTAGTGGGGAACAGGGACATGACCACACTGCTATGTTGCCAAATTTATTCAAGATGGCGGATCCAAGTTGGTGGTGATAGATGTAGCAACATGGCAATTATGTCACGGCGGAAATTGCACATTTCACATTTGGCGGGGAAAAAGGGCTACCTCCACTAAATCAACCCCTCCCCCATCCCCTTCCACTCCTCACCCCACCCACTCCTCAGCAAAAAATTGTGGAAAAATTTTAGTTGGGAAAAAAGGGGGAAAATATGTCAGTTGGGCTACCTCCACTATTGGGCTGCTGGATAGGATGGATGTAAGTCCTTATTTTGCATGCATTGTTTACTTAAACAGTTTGAATTGTCATGAGCAGTAGCTCCATCCAGTGTTTCCCTATGAGGTCAGTAGTCCAACTGACCTAGTTCACAGTAGCGCGACCAGAGAGCGCTGTCATTCCTCCCATGATGTAATCGAAGATGGCTGTCTGGGGAAAAAGGGGGGGGGGGGGGGGGAAGGACTCAGTCTGTGTCAAGCTGCTGCAGAGGATGGAGTGTACTTTATTTATTTTCATTGGGACGTTGGAAAAATTTATTTAGCGATGGATTTCACATAGTTTTATTCGTTATGCTGATAAAAAAACTGTCCTGATGTGCTTGGGTTCACAATAAGTAGCTTAAAGAGCTGTAAACAACTCTTAAATTACCGAAATAATGCAGTACACTGATGTACAGACATGCAAACAACTCGTAAATTGTTGAAATAGTGCATGTAAAACGCTCTACAAACACGCTCAATAATGGTAAACCGCCGAAATAACGCATTGCACAGCCTAAAGACATGTTAAAAGGGTCTCCTGTTTTATACTGACGGCTCATGTCTATGTAAATGCAGCCAAGTCTCCCTCTGGAAGTGCTATAGAAATCTTTTGCAATGCTTTCAGAAACTGTTTACAAAAATATCACAGAATACCACAGGATGCATTCTTCCTAGCGATCCTAACAGGATAGCCCATCCATTAAATATCAACCCTTTCCAGAAATCGTGAAGTCTCTCAGACATAGTTAATGGTTCAAATGGCTCTGAGCACCATGGGACTCAGCATCTTAGGTCATAAGTCCCATAGTTAATGGTTGCTTTTGTTGTTGTATGAGCTTTTGTGATGTCTCAGCTTGTCTGCATGGAAATTCTTGTGTTAACAGGACCTGTTTACGAAAATAGCCCAGAATAACATCAAACATAGACATGAGACGTCAGTATAATACAGGAGACCCTTTAGCTGCAACTGCAAGGGAGAGTCACTAGGCAAACATCTTGCTCGGAATTTAGTCTGGCTCTGGACCCGCAGGTACAAAGCCTGGTGGTTAGACAAATAAGTGTGTAGCCAGAGGGATCTCGCGTGTGGGACAGGCAGAACCGACGTGGGGATGTGGAACCGTCATGTATGCCTTGGACCTCTGTAGGGAACAGTTTGCTGATACATTGCGGTCGAATTTCTTAACGATAGTTCATAAGCGGTTTTACAAGCAATGAGTGTCTGTGCACTGCATTGTTTTGGCTGTTTAAGGTTTGTGATCATGTGTACAAAGCATTATATGTGCATAAATTTTGCCAATTTTAAGTGAAGTGAATGTGTCTGTACATCAGTGTACTGTATTATTTTGTGAACATGTCTTTAGGCTGTGCAGTGCGTTATTTTGACAACTATTGAGCGTGTTTGCAGAGAATTTTACATACATTATTTTAACAATTTACGAGTTGTTTGCATGTCTGTACATCAATGTACTGCATTATTTTGGTAATTTACGAGTTGTTTACTGCTCTGTAAGGTATTTATTGTGAATCCAAGCACATCAGGGCGAGTGTTTTGTATCAGTATAACAAATAAAACTATGTGACATCCATCCCTAAATAAATTGTTCCAACTTCCCAATGAAAATAAATAAAGTACACTCCTTCCTCTGCAGCATCTGGACACAGATTGAGTCCTTTTTGCGCCATTTACCCAGACCGCCATCTTGGATTACATCATGGGAGGGATGACAGTGCCTCTTGCTGGTGGTACTGCGTAGTAGGTCAGTTGGACTCCAGACCTCATGGTGAACACACTGGATGGAGCTACAGCCTGTGACAACTCAAATTCTTTAAATAAACGATGGACACATGGTACTAAATACTTACATCCATCCTATCCAGCAGCCCAACAAAGACAGAGTCCTTTTCCCACCTATTCCAACGAAGATGCAGTGGTTGGATTACTTAGTTTAGTTGTGGTTGCCGAATTGACCAATTTCCGCGATTTCCTTATGTTGGCAGAGGTAGCCCAAGTGACGTTTTTTGCCACCATTCTGTCCCACCATTTTCTTCTGAGGAGGCGGAGTGGGCCAGGGAGGAGAGGAGTGGGAGGGGAGAGCTTAGGTTAATGGAGATAGACGTATTATCCCGTCATGGTTTGAACTTCCCTCCATGATGTCATTGTGACATTGCCATATCTATCGCCGCCATCTTGGATGCGCCATCTTGAATAAATTTGACAATAATGCAGGGTGGGGCGCTGCCCTAGTTGCCTTTCTACTGAAGATATCACGTTACATCTTATTTTCTGTAATAAGAAGATGGCTCTCCTCTATACATGGGGTCTAGTTCAAATCATTATAAGTGTTAAAACAGTTTCGGTAAATTGGTGACTAAACCATTTTATTTTTCTTGCCGTTAAAGGTTTCGAATATGTTGTTGATCATACAAGTAACTGCATTTACAGGAGGAACTCTTAAAGAGATGTCCAATTTTTTAGTGTCATAGTGCCCATAATGAAAAACAGATTTTTGGTTCAGAAATATTCAAAATTTTATTTGATATAAGCTGAAAACTCAAGTTCAAAATACGAGCATAAATGCAGGGCCCCTGTGCCTGCTATGAAGGCTTCCCAGACATGTACAAAAGTTGCAATTTCGTGTTTAACATATAACATGAAATACTACATCGGTACACTTATTACTTTCCTACATACCTTCGTCTGGGCAAACGCGACTGTTTGAAATTAAAATATGCAGTGTAGCACAATTTTTATTTGAACACTGAACAGTTAGGTTTCAAAATAATATCACGCATTTTAACATGCACTAACAGCACACAGAAACGCTGCATAAAAGCATCTCCGTTCAGGCCACAGACGGGCCAATCGTGGCCAACCGATCGCCGTGTCATCTCCAAGCAATGTCGTCATCTAAATGCAGTATGGAGGGGCGGCAGGACCGCACAACGCTGTTCCGGACGTTGTCGGATTTGCAGACCTGGTACCGCTACTACTCGATCAATTAGCTGCGTCAGTGGCATCACACGACTAAGGGCACGTCGTTCCAGTCCTCCCACGAAGAAAAATCGATGCCTTTACCGGAGACCGAATCCAGTTCTCTAGCATGGTAGAGAGCCACTCATGTCAGCATATCACCCAAATAATCTGCCATAAACTATAAATAATGTATTAATCTATATATCCCTCTTTGTAACCAGAGATATTTGATCTGTATAAGTAAAACTGGGGAATGTTGATCATTCTTTCCTGTTGATTGTGATTCGAAGTTAGCTATTAGAGGTTGCTATGATTAGTGGATCTTTAAGACCATACATCTCAAAGAATACTTACAGTAGTGGGTCTTATACTTAAAACACGGCGCTCCTGATACTGTACAATAAAAATGTGCTGCAGCACCGAAGTAAGTGTGTGAAGCACTGATCTGTCGTAGCGTGTGGAAATACAAGGGCGAGTATCTCCCAAAGAGGAAATTATTTGATCTCACTCGTAGCATTGTGCCTCGCTGACGTTCAGTCGTATGGAAATCAGGGCGGCGCTGACATTAGATACGTCACGATGTCGCGGTCGGTGGTTGGAGAGCGAGCGAGCATCAGATACACTTGTCGCTAGCTGGCCTGCCGTGACGAGGGGGCCTCCCCCCTACTCGACTGCACTCCCCTAAACAACGCGCAGTGGCTATCACCGCTGTCATCGCCTCGTGCGCGGCTTGTTGGGTCGAGTTTAATTGTATTACACGTCGAGCACCTCGCCCCTCGCCGCTACCAGTGGACACCATTGTATTGTGGGTCCCGCTACCGCTGCAGCAAAAACCATTTCCAGGTACGGTCAGTGGCGAGTCAGCGAATAAGCATCCAAATGAACAGGAAAAAATATAGGGGTATGATACACACAAAGAAAAAGATAACTAGTTTCTCTCCCGTATTACTTTTATAGAATGTCAGTTGTCTTTTTTGATGTCGCCTTTCAGTCCTCATGAATGCGCTAACTTGCCCGAGCGTTGCGGCATTCCTTTCGAGATCATGTACGTTTTTAGGTCTTCTGCATTTCACGCTCTAGAAACAATGCCTGATCCGACTTCACGATCAGATTTGTCTTTCAGGATCATTTCTTCCTTGTCAGTTAAAAAGCCTTATCTGTGTAGACAATCCTGCATTTATTCTGTTAGTATGTTCTTTCGTTTTCTTCTGTAATCGTTCACCATTTCCGTTATTATAAACATTAAGCTGTGTTCCTATGCCTTTGTTACGTATTCCAATCTTGTGCTTAATTTAACCTTTCTCAAAATGCTCCTTTTCGCTGTTTGGATGTCGCTCATGTCCTTAGCGTAGTCACACAGGTATCACTCCCCTACATTAAGACTGTTGTTGCTATTACTTTATAAATTTCAGTCTTATGTCCTTTCTTGTCTTGTTATTCACAGGTCTGTTAAAAAACCGATATACGTGTTCAAAACGTCAAATCTTGGTCTCTGTATCTCGATCTTTATTGCTTTTAGGTAAATGTCGAAACATGCCACTCTGGCTGTCTCTTCATCAGAATACCTGGTAAATGCCAAAAGTGTTTGGATGGTTGTCTGTAGAGTAGTCGAAAGTACGTATCATTGTGTTCAGTTACATAGACCGGGCTTGTAAGTCTACAGGTTCACTGTTATAAAATTGGATTTTCTTGAATATCAACCCATTAATTTAAAGAAACACTGGCAATTTATTATATGCTTATTTTGTTGCCGCGCGGGGTAGCCGCGCAGTCTTGGGCACCTTGTCACGGTTCGCGCGGCTCCCCTCGTCGGAGGTTCGAGTCGTCTCTCGGCCATGGGTGTGTGTGCTGTTCTTAGCGTAAATTACTTTAAGTTAGATTAAGTTATTTGTAAGACTGAGAGGTGACCATTGGTCCGGCCAATGCCATCTCTCATCTTTTTTTATTGAACATTGGTACCGCCAATGTAATTTCTCATCTTTATTCTATATTACAGAGAGTTTTTATAACATAATACTCGTGAAGATCAGCGAGTTCTCATAAGAACTTGATTTTGGTCATACTTAGTATTCCAACACTCAGTAATAACTAAAAAATTCAAACAAACAGCCTACAATGTTTAAACTTTTGTCTAAAACAACTGGACCCTACATTCCTTTTGTCGATTCCTTAAAGTTCCACAAGAGTAATAGATGAAAAGGGGTCTGGATGAATGATTTGAGATGATGTGAGTAAAAGCAGAATGAAGTAATATCTGTAGATAAGCAATGCAATATCGATTTGCAGACAATGGAGAAAGTTCTTATGTAGAAGTGGGTCTTTGGCATCGGAGAGATGGGGGATAGGATAGTCTGTAACTTAACCTTTAGCTCACTGTGCTGAAAAGCGCTGGCAGTTCTCATTGTATGTACGAGAGGAAGGAACCGGGAATTTCAAACACTTGAATTTCTAGAGCGCTCATTGGTCAGGAGTCACCCCACCCTCAGGTTAGGCTGGAAGGAACTAGTAGGGCGACAGCAAGAGAGGACTCGCGCTGGGGACTCTGGACTGTTTGGATGCAACTTGGTAATGGCTGAGCAAACTTGCTCACAAAGAGGAGATAGGAATGAAATACTTAAGGCAATAATAATTCACCATAAGTGAATATCTTCATTTTCAGCTAACATTACAAACATTTTTAGTAAATTTTGGACCTGTGTAGGCAGGTAGAACTTGTGCGTGTGAAAAATTTGTGTCAGTAACTTTATACGTTAAGTTTCATTATGTCGAAAGTTAAGTTTTCAAAACAGTTCGGATTTAAATAAAAGTTAGTTGCTATTACTTTACTCGGTGTAAAGAATGCAAATGACGAACATGGGTAATTTTATCACCTTGCACATACCACATGGGGCAGACGAAGAAGATGAACGGTGTGATATGAAAAGTGCTTGGTACTGTTAACATTAGCAGAAACTAACAAATCTTTTTCGTATACTTTTCAGGTAAATAAAATAGTTAAATTCGATCTTGAGTTTGTAGGAGCAATTTCGGAATTTTGAGCAACAGGATATTGCAGGGGATAATGTTACTTTTATGTAAAAGTAAATTCGCGAATGGAAGTAATACCAGTAACACTAGGGAATAACGTGTCGGAAGACAAATTTTCGAATGTGGGAAACTGAAAAATAAACTACGAGAATTAGAGGATCGACTACGCGTATGGAAACTGTAAGTACAGTGTAGAATAAAAGTGTGAGACAGTGTAACTTTTGGCCTGGAAGAATGAAGCTCGTTGTTGTAAAATTTCATGTACTATTTTGGAGGGGAAGAGCAATTGAATCCATTCAGTCTCAGCTACGATAATTTTGTGGGTCTTTAACCGAGTCAGTTTATATAAACGGATTTTTTAAAAGTCTTAACTACGGTAGATCCCAATTGCATAGTGGGAGTCGCTGCAATTTATCAACCATATGAACGAAAAGTAAAAACCAGGGCTGATTATAAAAAATAGGTTAGATATGAAAATTGATTTGGAATTGACGAGAAGGGAGCGATATAGAGGCTAAACTTTGCAATTACAGATATTCATTGCTTGGATCAGTAGCTAAAACGTATGCATGAGGAAATGCGAGAGATCGAATGTTTACACTTACGGAAACCATTTCACCTTGTCCTTGGGTCTAATGTTGAGAATTAAGAGACCAAAGTTTAATTTAAATTTTAGAAATCGTATCATTTGTCAGAGTCAAAGAATTCAGTTGCAATTGTGAATTACTCGTCAACAAGCTTTGTGAAAATATAATGAAAGGAATAAAAGAAAATTTTGTAAACTGAAATTACTTAGTGTATCTCTTTACAATCATTATTAGGTCACCCGTATAACTGTCGAATGATGTGGAAATATATAGAGAATGAGTAAAAGTCTAATTCTGCAAATTCTAGTAAGATGAATTACTGTTCTCGTTACAAACAATGTTAGAGCACCGGCATTATTGATAGAATAGAAAAGATATTCCTTATATGGAGGACATAAAGATTAGATGGCACGAACAATGTCTATGAGAAGTGAGGTGGATCTGTTATGTTGGGGGTTATAAAGAATACGGTTGCCTACAGTCGTTACAACTATAGCCGGGTGGACTTATAGGTTAAATCATTATTCGTTGCACAAACTTTTGGCTATTACAGTTTCGTGGAGACGTAGATTCTCTCACGATGAAAGAAATTTCTTTCTTACTTTCAAAGTTTTAGAAGGGTACACACAGAAAGTGTAGGTAACGCTTCTATCATCAATTCTTATCCGAAAGAGACCCCGCTAGCCTAGGGACCGATGACCTCAGCAGTTTGGTCCCATAGTAACTTACCATAAATTTCCAAAAATTTATTTTGTAAGTAAACAAATAACTTTGACTTGTATAAGATCTCCTGTATTCTCAGTACCGTTCTCGTTTCGCCAGCGCACGTTTCGAAGCACAGTTTCATCTTCAGATCTTCATTTGGTTATCGAATGAGCAACACTGCAGTGTCAACACACGAGAAACGTGCTCCTGTGGGAGTTTATAGCGCGTCCTTAACTTAAATTTGCGAATCTGCAGTGAAACATGAACAGAAGAAGATATGTATTTTTTTACTAGTGCTCTTAATATACTTTGGAATTTTGCACAATACTTTTGTATGTGGCGTGGTACTGAAGTATGAACACTCAAACGCAGTTTTCAAAAGTGACACTACCAATTTCAAAGAACATCGCAAATCGCACAGATAAAAAAAAATGGCTCTGAGCACTATGGGACTCAGCTTCTGAGGTCATTAGTCCCCTAGAACTTAGAACTAGTTAAACCTAACTAACCTAAGGACATCACACACATTCATGCCCGAGGCAGGATTCGAACCTGCGACCGTAACGGTCGCGCGGTTCCAGACTGAAGCGCCTAGAACCGCTAATCGCACAGATATTTCAGTAGTACAGAGACGTAAGTATAGTCATGAAATACAGCTTAACCTTCTAGCAAATTTTTCCTTACATATTCTACTGAAATAATAATAATAGCGCCCATTTAATGATGAACAAAGATGGACGATATTATTACTTTATCCTTAGAATTGTAAAGCACAAAACTTGTTTACTGAATATGTTTGTTGTATAACATGTAAATCATTTATTAATTTTGAACTACTGAAATATCCATGCAGGTTGCGACATTGTACGGACGTGATAGAGCTACGACAGCATCGTCGGATTTATAGGTCGCTGTCTCTGCGCGAGCAGTAGAGACACAACATACTCTATGGATATTAGGAATCCTGTAAAACATGAAATCTCTGACCGCTGCGGTAGGAAAAAGACCCTGTAAGAACGGGACCAACGACGAATGAAAGATTTCAATGCTGGGCCATCAACAAGAGTCACCGTGCGAACCATTCGGCGAAACATCATCGATATGGGCTTTCGGAGCCGAAGACCCATTCGTGTACCCTTGATGACTGAATGACACAAAGCTTTACCCTCGCCTGGGCCCGTCAACAGCGAAATTGGAGTGTTGATGATAGGAAACACGTTGCCTGGTCAGAAGAGTCTCATTTCAAATTGTATCGAGCGGATGGACGTGTACGGGTATGGAGACAATCTCATGAATCCATGGACCCTGCATGTCAGCAGGGGACTGTTCAAGCTGTTGGAGATTCTGTAGTGGTGTGGGGCGTGTGAAACTGGAGTGATATGGGACCCCTGACACGTCTAGGTACGACTCTGACAGGTGACGCATACGTAAGCACCCTGTGTGATCACCTGCATCCAATGATGTCCATTCTGCATTTGTCCATTGTGCATTGCGACGGACTTGGGCAATTCCAGTAGGACAAGCGACACCCCAAACGTCCATAATTTTTACAGAGTGTCTCCAAGAACTCTCTTCTGAATTTAAACACTTCCCCTGGCCACCAAACTTCTTAGACATGAACATTATTGAGCATATCTGGGATGCCTTGCTACGTGCTGTTCAGAAGAGATCACCACGCGCTCATACTCTTACGGATTTATGGTCAGTCCTGCACGATTCAAGGTGTCAGTTCCCGCCAGCATTACTGCAGACATTAGTCGCGTCCATGGCATGTCGTTCTGCGGCAATTCTACGTGTACCAGCTTCTTTGGCTCTTCGCGATTTTTTCCAACCAAGGAGTTGTGTGAACGAAAGTTGGAAGACTTCTTTCTACATCTGAAAGATGACGTGTGCTGAAATTTCGAGCCAGTCGCATATGAGTGGTGTTAGTTACTTCAAGGACAGCTCCGATCCTGAGGCCCTACAGCGTGCATTGCACTGACCTCAAACCAAAGCCATTTCCTACTTCAATGGTGTCAAGCGAGAACTCATTGGAGGGCAGGGTGAAGGCCTGATGAAAGCTGGTTCTGTCTCGGTGCCAGTGGTGGCCGTTTCTTGGTTAGAACGAGGCCAGTTAAGGGCCGCAACCAACCTGTCTGAGTGCTAAACACACTGGAACTACATCTGGAGTTGTGGTCTGTGGTGCGATTTCGTATGACAGCACGAGCACTTCGGTATTCCACGCAACCTGATTGCAAATTTGTATGTCAGTTTGGTGATTCGGCCTGTTGTGCTGCCATTCATGAACAGCATTCCAGAGGGTACCCCTCACCCACATACCACTGTTGTAACCCAACATGCTCTACAGGGTGTCGACATGTCTTCTTGGCCTGCTGGATCACGAGATCTGTCTCCAGTCGAGCACACGTTGACATAATCGGGCGTTAACTGCAGCGTCATTCACATACAGCATTAACCGTCTCTTTATGGACCCTCCAAGGGCGACAACCATGGATCTCCATCTCACAAAATGACATTCGACATCTGTACAACGCAATGCATGCACGTTTGTATGCTCGTATTCAACGCTCTGGCGGTTACACCGGTTGTTAACGTACCTGCATTTGACATTTGCAATGGTTTATCACGCACTTACATTAACCTGTGTTCTTGCAGTGTTAATCACTTATATACAGGGTGGTCCAGAAGTCCGGAAACACCGTCATAAAATTCAAATGGAGTAGCAAACAAGGAAACAGACTCCCTACACACGAGGAACGAGGAGGGGGAAACTTTATAGGCTATGCCACCAACATGGCGGTCATCTTGAAAGCCGCCATCTTGGATTCAACTCCCAAATTTCAAATGGGAATGTGGTCGTGTGACATATCAAACAGATAGACAATTTCACCAGAAAAACAATGTCATTATTATTTTAAACGTAGTTTTATTCATTCTAGGGTTATAGCCAGTTACATTAGGCAGCGGTGGGACGCTCGGCAGCATGTGTGTTATGTGCCGTAGAGATATTACGCTGATGTTACATAGTCCCGAGAGACCACCAACAGTCATAGGAACGGCTCGATATGTTGTCCATTATGTTGGATTGTTAATGCTATCCTCCGAACCCAGTCCTGATGAACTTTGACCAACACATCTGGCTGAACTTGACCACACGCATCAACAATGCGCTGCTTTAGACGATGCAAATCCCGTAGTGTCACAGAATAAACCAGTGCTTTGACATGACCCTAAAGATAAAAATCGAAAGGAGTCAAATTTGGTGAACGTGGTGGCCACTCCACAGCACCCCTCAGACCAATCCACTTTTGAGGGAACTGCAAATCCAGGTATGCTCGCACATTGTGCCCATAATGTGGTAGGGCTCCATCGTGCTGGAAGAATTCAGGAAATGTCCCGTCCTCCGTTAACAAAGAGGGAAACACTTCTTCGTCCAATAACCTCAGATAACCGTTGGCTGTTAACGTACCATCAATAAAAAGAGGTCAAACGATTTTAGTATCCCACACACCACACCAGATCATCACTTTTTGTGGGTCGACCGTTTTGGAAGCATCAATCCAGTGCGGATTTGTGTCGGACTAGTATCTGTGATTCTGCTTGTTCACTTCACGATTGATAAAGAAATTGGCTTCATTACTGAACAGCACCTGATAGGGGAGACGTGGGTTTATCTGCAGCTACTGTGTCACCCATTCTGCGAACGTTACCTGACGGTTTGGGTCATCCTCGTTCAGGTGTTGGAGCAGCTGAATTTTGTTCGGGTGCCATTTGTGCTGCGATAAAATTCGCGGTATGGAGGTACGGTTAACGCCACATTCTTGTGACAGGTGACAAGTACTCCGTTGCGGACTCTTGCTAAATGATGCCAACACGCTCACTGTTGTTGCTTCATCGGTGGCGGATTTTGGTCTTCCAGCCTTAGGTTTATCTGCGACAGAACCTGTTGCTCGGAATTTGGCCAAAAGCTTGGCAACTGCGCTGTGAGTGATGGGCTGTCTGGTTGGGTGACGACTGTTGAAATCCTCAGCAATGACCCGTGTGCTTCTTTCTCTTGATATCAAGATGATTTCAGTGCGTTCTTCATGTGTTAAGGACAGTTCGTAACCTGTAAATAAGGAAACAATGATTAAAACGTTAGCATGAGTAAATGATACCTAACAGTTAAACACATGTAACATATCAAGCATGGGATAGTCACTATGCACCGTTTCAGACTCCATTTCATGACTTCTCAGTACGTAATACTCACGCTGCCGAGAGTCCCACTGCTGCCGCAAGTAATTGGCTATAAATCGAGAATGAATAAAGCTATGTTTAAAATAACAACGGCATTGTTTTTCTAGTGAAATTCTCTATCTGTTTGATATGTCACACGACCACATTCCCATTTGAAATTCTGGAGTCGAATCCAAGATGGCGGCTTTCAAGATGGCCGCCATGTTGGTGGCATAGACTATAAAGTTTCCCTCTTCCCGTTCCTAGTGTGTAGCGACTCTTGTTTCCTTGTTTGCTACTCCATTTGGATTTTATCAGGGTGTTTCCGGACTTTTGGACCACCCTATATATTATCCACGCAAATGTATTCCCGAAATTTCATTACGCTACATTAATTAGTTTTTGCTGAGATATCGAACTACGTATGCTTTTTTTAATCGAACCGCATACTTTTTACAGCTCCATTCGATAGTTCTTGACAAGACAATTACAGTGATATAGCGTTTGTTAATGTTGACGTGGATACCTGCAGTACAATTTTTGAAAAATATCCTAGAATTTGATAACACGGTGTTGGGAATCGGCATTATTGGTGCAAACACCGCCTAGCAGAGCTCTCGTGCTACGCTGTGACAGAATGTCAGCACGTTTACCTGTTTACTTGTCTGCACTGCAGGCCGCTCATTTCTGCTTGAACACTCGTTGGGTGCAAACGTGTTCACCGATGAGGAGAAGTTAGATACAGTGCTTTTATATGGAGAATGTAAAAGAAATTACGTAAAAGCATTACTGTGGTATAGGGCTATCTATTCCGATCGCTAATATCCGATGCGCCATCATCTGCCATTACATCAGGCACGCGACGACCATGATTCCGAAAGTTGTACAGAATTCTGTCGGTTTGCCCTTAAGCAACTGCGAGATGACCCTACGTTTCTCAAACATGTGTTCTTTACCGCTGAAGCAACGTTTACTAACCAAGCCAAAGTAAATTTGTATAACACGCACTAGTGGGCAGCCGAAAATCCTTACTGGCTTCATCAGGTGGCCGTGGAGCGTAAACGTACGGTGCAGCATCATAGGAAATTACATTGTGAGGCCATAGTTCAAGTCATGTGTTCTAAATGGACATTCGTACGCAGACTTTCTGATGAATATTTTGCCGGTTCTTCCAGAAGAGGTACCACTGGATATTCGACGGTGTATGTGGCTGCAACACGACATTTGTCCAGCTCACTCGTCCCGTCTTGCACTGCAAATAATGAATGAGAACTTTCCTGAACGTTGGATGGGAAGAAATTCTGTTTGTGAAATGGCCTGTGAGGTTCCCCGATTTGACCCCTCTTGATTTGTTTCTCTGGGGATCACTCACAGATGCAGTCTAAGACGAAGCCCCAACTATGCCAGACGGTATGTGTCGTCGAAACGCCAGTGCATACTCTAACACATCATCCACTGCAATTACAACTGTTCATCATTCTTTCGAACAGTGATTACCACTGTGCCTTTCAGTCCATTGTCAATAGTTTTAATTACCATTGTGCCTTTCAGTCGATTGTCAATAGTTTGAACACAACCCTAAATAAAGGGTAAAGTTATATTTTGCAATATAAAATTTATGTTAGTGATTTGGATGGCTACTAAATCATTGTTAATAAACTGTTTATTTCATTTGCACGCAATTGCATTGCAATGTCAAATAAGTCGGCAGCGTATATTGCACGGTGCTGCTAACACTATCATTATGCGCTTACTTTCAGCATGAAACGACGTTTCATTAAAAAGAATATTCATTTTGCGCTGTACAGGTGGTCACCACAGTATTTTTAGTAAAATTTTTAGTTCAGCGAATGTATTCCATATGATATAATTTAAAGCAGAGTAGGCACAGACAGTTGTCTGACATGATATATTTTACCTCAAAGAAACACACAGACACATACAGGAAAAGATAGATGAAATCTTCGGAAATGATAAGTCAAATCTTCCTTCCAATGTTTACAGTTGTTGCTTTTTGCAGCGTATGAGACCTCTTTATTTTTTAAGAGTAAACAGTTTATTACTCTGTTTCAGCTCACGTAAGTCTATGAGAATACACAAATGTGCAGTAGTTTTCCCAAGCCCTTTGTGAAATGCTAGATTCTAGCCTACGTCGTATCTCCATGTACAACATTCATAGTCAAACTTTCAGCTAGGTCGTAACTTGGTCCAACGGGATATAAAGCTTTATTCTCCAACTGCAGACCTGCCTGACGGTATACAACTATGCAGCCTGGTCCGAGAAACCTGCTTGGCAGTGACTTCACCGCAAATACCGTTTCCGGCCATCGTGCTGTCAAAATTCTAGGACATTTCTCAATTTTTTTACAACAGGTTTCAACATTAACAGTTTCTGTATTGCTGTAATTGTTTTCTCAAGTACTAGCGATTGCAGTTATTAAAAGAACGGCGCGATTTAAAAATAAAAAAAGACAGGATCTAGGGTGGATCTTCAACACGACAGAGATAGCGATTCCAACCACGACAGAGGACCAACACGTCTATGACAAATGTCGTCCCGACGCCTCCTGAGAGACTGTACAGGCAGATCTACGGTCTGCTAACTTGAGTATGGGGCCTTAGGAATCCATCTACCAAGGCTGCACAGAGACGAAGGCACCAAGTAGGACTCAGTAGTGGATGATCGAACACCACATCACTGCCTTCGCATGACGTTTGGCCACTCAGTGTAAATACAGGGCTTGGACAAGAGTATGGAAAGACCGCCAGAAGTCATGCCTCAACATAAATGTAGCTATTAGCCGAGCCTGCTGGCTGTGCTTTTATACCCGACCAAGAACGACACCTGTGCAATGTCCTCCATACTTCTCAAGTGTCAACCGTGGTTAGAACTGTGTTCTGTGTTTTCGTGAATGCATTATGACGGAGTTAAGTGATTTCGAACGCTGGAAAATTGTTGGTGCTCATGGGGTGGTTGCTTCCGTGAGCAAGGGAGCCAGAGTGTTTGGTGTTTCAACAGGCACTGTGTCGAAGATTTGTAACTCTTATAGGGAAAGTGGAAAAACATCATACATTAAGTCACGAGGCGGAAGAAAGGGTGTGCTGAATGATTGTGCCAGACTTTCATTGAAGAGGATTGTGACAGAAAATAAGAGGACAGCTTTAAAAGCCGCTGCAGAACTGAATGTCGCACTCACGAACATTATCAGCAATAGAACAAGGGAGCTCCAGAAGTAGAGAATTGTAAGACGTGTTGTAATTCCAAAACCACTTATCTATGATGTAGATGCCCGTTAAAGGGAAACATAGCTAAAAAGCCATTAAACTTGAAGTATGGAGCAATGGAAGAAAGTCATTCGGTCGGATGAATCTTGTTCCACACTGTTTCCGACTTCTGTCTGAGTTTACGCCCTCAGAGTGAAACGTGGTGATGGTTCTGTGATGATCTGGGCAGCTATATCGTGGACCCCCAGGGTACTCTAAAACAGTCGCATTACTGCCGAGGGTTATGAGACCATTCTGGCTGATCAGGTCCATCCCGTGGTACAATGTTCGTTCCCCAGTAGTGGTGCTGTACTGTAAGGCGACATGATCCCTGTTCACCTGCTCGCGTCGTCCAGGACTGGTTTTGTGAGCACGTGGATGAGTTTTCGCATCTCTTCTTGCCACCCCAGTGACCAGAGCTCGATATTATTGAGCCTTTGTGGTCTACTTTGGAGACAAGGGTCCGTAATTGCTATCCACCTCCATCATCGTTACCTGAACTTCCTCTGTTTTGTAAGAAGAATGGAATAGTAACCCTGAAACATCCCCTTAGAAAAATTTATGAATTACAATGCTGATAAAACTCTTACGCCATTTCATTTTCAAACAGCTGAGCAGAACTTAATTTACTCGGACATTTCTCTCTTTATTATTCTGATCAACACTAAACTGACACACAATATTTTTAGCGCAACGCAGTTTGACTTTCAACAATCCCTACAAAAGAATGGCCCTGACTAACAATAACGTATACCTTTCATAAATCACTAACCTCACAAAAATCTTCGTTACTCGAACTACTGCAATACAGCGAGCGCCAATACTGCTAGATAATAAAGGATTGTAACTACTGAAAACACTAATTACTCATAGGCATAGTTAGCAAATGAAAGATTTTGATAGAGAACAAACAATGTATTTAGCTTAATAATATTCAAAATTCATCCAGTTCACGATATACAGTATTACAAATTTACTCTTTCTGATGGAAAAACGTCCAGATCGTCTGCTCTCAAAATTCTGCAACCTCTCTTCCCACACCCAAATCGTCCTCCCTCAAAATTCTGCCATCTCTCTCCCCACATCCACCACTGCTGGCGGCTCACGTCCAACTGCGCAACGCTACGCGCTCTTCACATCCAACTTCCCAACACTACAATAGCAAATATTCCAACAATGCAAAGCAGCCGCAGACTTCACACAGCACACTCAGTGATTTTCGTACAGAGCGCTACGTGGCGTTACCAACATGAAAACCTAAACAGCCTACTTACAATCCTTTGAAAACCGTTGAGCATCTGTATTTATCCATTTCCAGACGAGCAGATGCTGTTTTTAACGGCAGTGGGTTGCCGACCTGGTATTGTGCATGGTAATGTGTTGTGTTTCGGGTGTTACATGTTTTTGTCCAACCCCTGTACACTGCAATGTACATTTTACTTTCAAAAGCTAATGCGAAAAATTTATTATGTGGAAACCAGTGTTTAGGTTTGCCTCATAAATACATCCGATCTTATATTAAGGAGCTTTTCTAGTACTTTATTCACTTGGTTTTCTCAACAGTTTGGTTTAATGAAACTTCATCTCCCCTTGTTTGTACTCGCATAGGTGTGTGTGTGTGTGTGTGTGTGTGTGTGTGTGTGTGTGTGTGTGTCTGTGTGCTTTCGGTATATCTCAATATATTCCGTCGCTGTGTCAAATTTAATTTGGCTTAAGTACTTTATTTTTCACAATTACACGATATTTTAATGTTTCCATTTTCTGTTATGTGCTGTAATGGGCTCCCAACTCTTTTATTTTGTTCTTTTTCTTTACTATTCATTTAATGCGTATTACTTATTCATTGGGTAAAATTACGTTACCTCAAGTGCTCCGAAATGAAAGCGTAAGGCGAAAGAAGGTTAAAAACACAACAGCTTTTACAATCACAATGATTAAATGGAAAACATGTATGATCCAAAAATAATCTGTGAACTGAAAAAATGTAATTCTGTCATTTTGTTACTTTAAAGTATAAATATACGTTTAAAAAAACATAGCATTAAACTGGCTAGCACCAACCATGGAAGCACACGAAATTAATTTACTGCGTCATTAAAGCCGGCACCCATCCGAGCTGTGTGCACAGTTCCTCACTTTATTTTGGTGCTCTTCTAACGCGCTAAGCCGAAAGCTGCAGTTAGCTGACGCTACACGAGCAGCTTGTATAGCTGCAGTAAGTGCCTTTCTGTCCAGTTCTGTTAGCTGCCCATTTTTCACTACAGCTAGTTCAGCATTCAACAAGGCACGAAGTATTAGCTGCAAACTACCACTGCGATTTAACGCTCCGCAGTCATGGCATTGAGTTTTTAGTAAATAATCCAGCGTTTTTAATCCCGTTATTGAGCAGACTCTTTGTGTGTTGCGTGGGAAGGCAGAATTTAACCTCTTTCCCAATGAAAAGCCACTCTCATTCGTAGTTGGTACGATATATTACTGAAAAATAACGAGTTTTCACTAGCTGCACTAGGACTGCTCACCGATCATGTTGCAATTTACGCTCTCGCAGTCGGCTAAACAGCCTCTACAGTAGGGACTTTCAAACTTTTCCCCTGACGGGAAACTCTGAGATTCCTCGTAATTCCGTCGACTAGCCAGTTTATTTCGAAGATTAATAAAATTTTAAAAAATCGGAAAAACATATTTCTTAAGTGATTATTTCAGCTTTAAATCATAACTAATAACACTGAAATCATAATAAGAATTAAAAAAAAAAAAACAGGAAGAAATGCCGAAGAAAGGGGCCATTTTCGAGAAGCACTTAACGCACGTCCCGCGGAATATTACAGTTCGAGAGACCCTGCTGCACAGATTCATCAGCTTAGCCAAGAACACTTTTAATTTTTTTAACGTTATGAGACCCTCCCTCTCTCCGTTAAAGTCATGAATTCCTCCTAAACATACCCTTTAGAGCCTAATATGGTGTAGCCCCCCCCCCCCCCCCCCCCCCACGAGCACGCACAACGACGTGGCATGGACTCGACTAATGTCTAAAATAGTGCTGGAGAGAACAGACATTGAAAATTCCTGGCAGATTAAAACTGTGTGCCCGACCGAGACTCGAACTCGGGACCCTTTCGCGGGCAAGTGCTCTACCATCTGAGCTACCGAAGCACGACTCACGCCCGGTACTCGCAGCTTTACTTCTGCCAGTACCTCGTCTCCTACCTTCCAAACTTTACTGAAGCTCTCCTGCGAACCTTGCACAACTAGCACTCCTGAAAGATAGGATATTGCGGAGACATGGCTTTGCCACAGCCTTTGGGATGTTTCCAGAATGAGATTTTCACTCTGCAGATGGTAGAGCACTTGCCCGCGAAAGGCAAAGGTCCCGAGTTCGAGTCTCGGTCGGGCACACAGTTTTAATCTGCCAGGAAGTTTCATATCAGCGCACACTCCGCTGCAGAGTGAAAATCTCATTCTGGAAACATCCCCCAGGCTGTGGGCTAAGCCATGTCTCCGCAATATCCTTTCTTTCAGGAGTGCTAGTTCTGCAAGGTTCGCAGGAGAGCTTCTGTAAAGATTGGAAGGTAGGAGACGAGGTACTGGCAGAAGTAAAGCTGTGAGTACCGGGCGTGAGTCGTGCTTCGGTAGCTCAGATGGTAGAGCACTTGTCCGCGAAAGGCAAAGGTCCCGAGTTCGAGTCTCGGTCGGGCACACAGTTTTAATCTGCCAGGAAGTTTCATATCAGCGCACACTCCGCTGCGGAGTGAAAATCTCATTCTGGAAATATCCCCCAGGCTGTGGCTAAGCCATGTCTCCGCAATATCCTTTCTTTCAGGAGTGCTAGTTCTGCGCCGGCCGCGGTGGTCTAGCGGTTCTAGGCGCTCAGTTCGGAACCGCGGGACTGCTACGGTCGCAGGTTCGAATCCTGCCTCGGGCATGGATGTGTGTGATGTCCTTAGGTTGGTTAGGTTTAAGTAGTTCTAAGTTCTAGGGGACTGAAGACCACAGATGTTAAGTCCCATAGTGCTCAGAGCCATTTGAACCATTTTTTTGCTAGTTCTGCAAGGTTCGCAGGAGAGCTTCTGTAAAGTTTGGAACGTAGGAGACGAGGTACCGGCAGAAGTAAAGCTGTGAGTATCGGGAGTGAGTCGTGCTTCGGTAGCTCAGATGGTAGAGCACTTGCCCGCGAAAGGCAAAGGTTCCGAGTTCTAGTCTCGGTCGGGCACACAGTTTTAATCTGCCAGGAAGTTTCATATCAGCGCACACTCCGCTGCAGAGTGAAAATCTCATTCTGAGACCAGACATTATTAATCCTGCAGGGCTATCCATAAACCCGTAAGAGTACGAAGGGGTGGAGATCATCCCAGATGTGCTCAATATTGTTCATGCCTTGGGAGTTTGTTGGCCAGCGGAAGTGTTTAAACTTAGAATAATGTACTTGGAGCCACTCTGTAGCAATTTTGGACGTGTGGATTATCGCATTGTCCTGCTGGAATTGACCAAGTCCGTCGGAATGCACAATGGACAAATGCACAAACGGCATTATTTGATGCAGGTGATCACACAGGATGCTTACGTACGTGTCACCTGTCAGAGTCGTACCTAGACGTATCGGGGGTCCAATATCACTCCAATTGCACTCGCCCCTCACCATTATAGAGCATACACCAGCTTGAACATTCCCCTGCTGACTTGAAGGGGCCATGGATTCATGAGGTTGTCTTCCTACCCGAACAGGTCCATCCGCAATCTGAAACGAGACTCGTCCGATCAGGCAACATGTTTCCAGTGATCAACAATCCAATGTCGGTGTTGACGGGCCCAGGCGAGGCGTACAGCTTTTTGTCGTCCAGTCATCAAAGGCACACGAGTGGGCCTTCGGCTCCGAAAGCTCATATCGATGATTTTTCGTTGAACGGTTCGCACGCTGGCATTTGTTGGTGGCCCAGCATTGAAATCTGAGCAATCTGCGGAAGGGTCGCACTTCTGTCACGTTGAACGATTCTCTTCAGTCGGCGTTGGTCCCGTTCTTGCAGGATCTTCTTCCGTCCACAGCGATGTCGGAGACTTGACGTTTTACCGCATTCCTGATATTCACGGTACACTCGTGAAATGGTCGTACGGGAAAATCCCCACTTCATCGCTACCTCGGAGATGGTGTGTCCCATCGCTCGTGCGCCGACTATAACACCACGTTCAAATTCACTTAAAACTTGATAACCTGTCGTAGCAGCAGTAACTGACTTAAAAACTACGCCAGACTGCCATTTTCATATCTCTGTATTCGAATACGCATGCCTATACCAATTTCTTTGGCTCTTCAGTGTGTAGATCTCTCCAACAGTTCCCACAGCGCCGGCCGGTGTGGCCGTGCGGTTCTAGACGCTTCAGGCTGGAACCGCGTGGCCGCTACGGTCGCAGGTTCGAATCCTGCTGCGGGCATGGATTTTTGTGATGTCCTTCGGTTACTTATGTTTAAATAGTTCTAAGTTCTAGGGGACTGATGATCATAGATGTTAAGTCCCATAGCAAAACATTGCGTCTCAGTTATTAACACTACACGTGGGTGCATAAGTTACCGAGATAACTGCCTGCTGCCCTTAAATTAGTTCGTTGAACTTCATACGTTGAGTCCCAATAAACGGTACTCTTCAAAACTGTTATCGTCGCTTGTGCACTGTTTGCTTTAGTCGCGTAAGTAATATGAATATTTCACGTCAAGTATTATAATCAGGAAACTATGTTCTTTTTCTTCATTTGTTTAAACCATCCGAGTACTTCTAATATGTCTTCCATATTCTTCCGTCGTGACCATCTCTACACGTTTGTTACACTCAGGAATTAAGGTTAATTATTCTTCTCAAGCCTGCCATCCTATTTCTCCCGCCCCGCCGAAGTGATTAGCTGATTGCCAAATTGATTATTCTAGGATGCCTTAACACTTGTCCCGACAAACTACATCTGATAGGAATAGCTAATGTCTTTCTCATCTATATTGCGCAAAATTCATGAAATACTAATTTTCTGTGTTTTGTAGGCTATTTCTAGTTCTTATTTTGTGATACGTTATCTGTCCTATAAGTTCCTTTATTGCAGTACGTGAGGGTTCATCATTTGTTTGTTGTTCAGCAAGTTTCTATTGTGACAACTTTTAATGTTATTCTCCAGAATCACGGAGGGTGAGGCAGTTAAGGAAGACCATCTAAAATATACACCCAGCGGGTATATATACGGAGGAGCCCTTTTGCAAACAAGCTCTAACGGTCAATGTGACGAATTTTCTGACGTACGCAAGTAATTTTTGACGCTTACAGCTGCCTAGCTATGATACCGACTCATCCTGAAGTTGAATTTCACCCTTGTGTTCGCGTTTGTTTACACATAAATGTGTTTTCTGATAGATTTTTCTCCTTTCCTGTCTAGACATGTTTCTCTGAAGCTACATCATCATTAGAGGTTTCTTTGTTTCCTGTTAAATAATAGGAAAGATTGGTTTTTACTATCTACACATTTGGAATTTCAGTCGTTAACTATTCACGAATATTGTGTGTGTCTGCAGTATGCTTACACCCACTTTTACAGGGCTCTACATTGAATTGACTGTGGAATTGAGCTTTAGACTTGCACTTTTTCACCTTTTACAAAGTACGAAAACAAGATGGCGAACAGTTGAATGTATTGTGGATGGGAAATTTGAATGCTGTTGCGGCCTCAAGCTTTCGGAGGTGTTTGTGTGTGCGTGCGTGTGTGTGTGTGTGTGTGTGTGTGTGTGTGTGTGTGTGTGTGATAGGGAGAGCGAGAGAGAGAGAGAGAGAGTTGATGGCTTTGGGTCGTCTAACAGTTCGTTGAGGGCAGAGAAGAGAGATCCATCTTACAGAAATGTATATTAATTTGTTATTTCTTTGCCTTCTACTATGGGTTTTGGTATTTGGTAGTCTTCTTCAGTTATTGGTGTCTATGGGGGTGTTGCTGCTGTTGAAGATTTTTATGTCATTGCTGATGTCTGTCGGTCACATGTGGTCCATATCTATCAAGTGTTCTGTGAATGTAGAATGACAGCTGTTGCTTTTCAGCACTCTTCTGTGTTCTGTGTACCCATTATTGAAATTTCTACTTCTTTGTCCAGCATCAATAAAATTGTAGTCTTGACATGTCAGCTGATGAATACAGCATGTATTGTGTTTAATTGTGTTAGTGATGGCTTTCCTTAGTTTTCTCTGTTTTGTAGCCAATTTACTGTTCTTGTTTTGTGAGTACATTACCAACCCTGTGAGCGTCTTTGTTGCAGTACGTGAGAGTGTATTATTTGTTTGTTGTTCTGGATGTTTCTTGTTTGTGTGTATTTGAGTTATGTGTGTTTGTATATGTATACGGTGTGTATACTGCGTGTGTGTGTTTTGCGTGCTTGTGTATGTATTCTTCGTGTTTATGTTGTGTGAGCCTATGTTTGTTTGTTGATAATGATCAGACTACTTTTTATGTACTACGTGTCCCATTCAATATTGTTTTAATGTTGTGATTCAGTTCATCTATAACGTATATGTCATACCCATTCTCAACAGCTATTTGTTTGATTACCTACAGTTCATTTTTGTAGTTGGCCTCATTGAGTGGGGTTTTATTCAGTCTGTGCAGCCTGTATTTGGAACTGACTTGTTTGTGCGTTGTATGGTGATTTGATTCTTTCTATATTGTTATGATAGGGGTGATGATTTTCCTGTGTATGGAAAATTAATGTTGGTTGTCGTGTTTGTGTTTTGTGAGGTTGAGGGTAGTTAAGTTTTTGTCGTTTTCCGTTTCAGTGGTGTATCTTATTTTTGGGTGGATGTTTTTATGTTGCTGTGGAGCTGTTGGATGCGACTGGCGTTTCGTTTAGAAGGCATATGATGTCATCTACATAGTAATGCTAATATACCGGTCTGCGTTGTTAGGCTGTTATTACAAAACAGAGAACTCGATACAGAGTAAAATAACGACAGTCAGCACCAATGCAGGCAAATAAACTACGTCTGATATTTATCAGCTGGCATGTAAAGTTCAAATGGTTCAACTGGCTCTGAGCATTATGTGACTTAACATGTGAGGTCATCAGTCCCCTAGAACTTAGAACTACTTAAACCTAACTAACCTAAGGACGTCACACACATCCATGCCCGATGCAGGATTAGAACCTGCGACCGTAGCGGTCGCGCGGTTCCAGACTGAAGCGCCTAGAACCGCTCGATCACACCGGCCGGCGGCATGTAAAGACTGCAGTTTAGTGTATATTGGATAGTGAAGTAAAATTTTGATATTAGGTACACAGAAGACCACTAAAGGTAAGAGCTGTGATCTACATTCACAGAAAACGTTATTTTTACGGACCAAGGAATAACAGACGCTACGAGAGAAGAATTGTACGTCACAGAGAGGTTTACTATTGAAATTTCGAGATAGTATTCTCCAGAAAGAGTTGGACAACATATTACTTCCCTCCACATATATCTCACGAAATGAGCACAAAGCGAAAATTCGAGAAATTAGAGTTAATATAGACAATCACTCTCCTCTCGCGCCATACGCGGATGTAACTGGGGAGGGGGGACCAGATAGTTGTACCGGAAGTACCTTCCGCCATAAATGAAGGAAACTTTCAAATACGGAATGCCATAGTAGAAGGAAGAGAAATAACATAAAAATGGTTCAAATGGCTCTGAGCACTATGGGACTCAACATCTTAGGTCATAAGTCCCCTAGAACTTAGAACTACTTAAACCTAACTAACCTAAGGACATCACACACACAGGATTCGAACCTGCGACCGTAGCAGCCTCGCGGTTCCGGACTGCAGCGCCAGAACCGCACGGCCACCGCGGCCGGCGAGAAATAACAAATGACTACACAGCTCTCTACAATTGAACTCTCTTGTCTGCTCTCAGGAAATTACCAATCGACTCGAATCTACACACACACACACACACACACACACACACACACACACACACACACACACACACATATCTCAAAGCCTAGGTCGATGAACCGCGCGACCGCTACGGTAACAGGTTCGAATCCGGCCTCGGGCATGGATGTGTGTGATATCCTTCGGTTAGTTAAGTTTACGTAGTTCTAGGGGACTTATGACCTCAAATGTTAACTCACATGGTGCTCAGAGCCATTTGAACCGAAGGTCAAAGAAAAAGATTCAGAACTCCTTCTCAGAAAACATTCAACTGTTCGCTAACTTGCTGTCGTACTTTCTAAAATAGGAAAACGTGCAAGTTCAAAGTGCAGTTTCACACAAGATAAAGGGGAAACTAGTAAAAATAAATGTAAACGTTTTGTACAAAAGCACGTAACACTCAGTTTTTCCGTGCAGAATAAAATAAAATTCAAACACAGGAGTCTTACGTTGCCAGTCGTAAATTTTCGATGTAAAAATCTTATCCCTATTAAATTGTCTATGGCTGCAGACGACGCACTCTGAAAGAAAAACAGCTCTAACAGAAAGTAAAACATGCCACAGACACCATACCACGTCTTAACAAGGTATATATATTTTTCTGTTTTCAAATCTGTGAATATTTTACTTATAAACTGAAACTCTGTTTGTGCAGACAGAAAAAAGCAATTTTTCTAGTTATCCTAAAAAAGTTGTAAACACCCACTGATGATGCTGTAATTTCAGCGAAACGTGTCTGGGTAGAAAAGAAAAAAAACTATATTTGTTTAGTCGAAACCACTCCAGTAACAAATTTGATGCCCATTGTTTTTCTGTGACATTGGAAAGATCCTTCGAAAATACGTCAACGATATAGCATTTGTGAAAGATAATCAATCAGTAACAAGGTAACAACGCAACAAATCATAGTCTCACACACGTGAGCCGTAATGTACCAAACGTAAGTAAATACCCAACTCGGGTACAGTTTGTACGTTTCACCTGTGTTCTGCTAGTCCATCAGTCTGTGCTTGCCATTGTGGAGACCAGCCAACTTGCCCGTGCAGCTATTCAGACTTTCACGATGTATGCAACAGAGCTAAAACCGTAGATGAAGTTCTTACGGTGAATGTCTCCAGACTGTTCGAGTGACTTTGCGACTGTAAGCTGAGATGGCACTCTGACCGTGCGCAGCCCTCAAGATGTGTATCTGAAAACTTTAATACTGAAATATTCAACAAGCTGAATTTGTGCAGAATAAAAAACGCCAACCAAAAGAACAGGGGCTGCTGAGAGGAATCCAACGAAGCTGTAACGCACAAGCCACATGCCGCTTGGAGGCAGGTTCATTGTTCCACGAATGCCACAGTCCAGCTTCGTTCCATCTTTTCCGCACTTCGCTTTATCAATAGCTTCTTCAAAACGACTTTCAAAATCGGTTACAGTGCTCTGAATGGTGTACACACAAGCTCCCAAGTGATGCGGCCTTTCTACGCGATATTCTGCTTACGAATGAAGCATCGTTTACAAACCACTGGTAAATCAGTCTTCGCAATGTGCGCTACTAGTAAGATGAAAATCCACTCTGGCTGAGAGAAGTCGGCAAGTTGCTACCTACGTCCATCAGACTGTGGTTCTGGCATTTCGTGAATCGCATCATTGGTCCCCATTGTATTGAAGAGAATCTAAACAGCCACAGTTATCTGCTGCTCCTAACAGATAAGCTGCAGCAGTTATTGGAAGTCCTCCGATTAGACGTATCTTATGTGACACCAACATCTCGGATGTCCTGCCTAATCCCCACAGACAGTTACAGATCTTCTCTTACATCTACACATAGCGTGGTTCAGCAGCCCCTACTGATGTCATGTTGTGCAAGCCGAAATGTTATACCTGGCCTGGTAGTCGAAAATTTTTGTACTGTGATAGGAAGGAGTGCGACGAACAACATTCTAGAAAAACTAACTGGTGAGTGCTGACTGCAGGGACGGAGGTGCGTTTGAAGGTCACTTTTGAGGTTTTTCTTGAATAACTCGAAAACCGTGGCCTCCAGCGAAGACGTATCCCAATACAAAATCTAACTACATTAAGTTTCCTAATGAAAGTCTCTGAGCACTATGGGACTCAGCTTCTGAGGTCATTAGTCCCCTAGAACTTAGAACTAGTTAAACCTAACTAACCTAAGGACATCACACACATCCATGCCCGAGGCAGGATTCGAACCTGCGACCGTAGCGGTCTCGCGGTTCCAGACTGCAGCGCCTAGAACCGCACGGCCACTTCGGCCGGCCCTAAAGAAAGGCCTTGTTCACTTTTTATTGTGAGACTAGTAGTTTGCGTACAGCGAGCGAGAGAATATGAAAATCTCGCACGTGGTTCTTGAGGGATGGGTATAACATTATGGGTTGCGTAAAACGAAATCGGTGGGGGCAACTGAATCACCCTGTGTATACGTCGGAAACCACTGTACAGTGCTTGGTGGAGGGTACATCTAAACAATATTATCGATTTTCTGTCCTATTTGATATGCGTACTGAGAGGGGGAAAATGACTGTCTATGAGACTTTATACAGGCTCTGATCGATCTCGTCTTACTGTTATGATCTCTACGCCAGATATACGATGATGACGCTATAAATGTTGCATAATTCTAGGAAGGAAGATTAGGGCTTAACCTCCAGTCGACATCGAGATTATTAGAGACGGAGCGGAAGATCGGAGCGTTTCAAGGTGGGGGAAGGAAATCGGCCGTACCTTTTCAAAGGAACCATGGCGGTATTCGCGTGGAGCGATTTAGAGGAATCTGTATGGCTGGTCGTGGATCTGAACCGACGTCCTTTAGAATGTCAGCCCAGTGCGGTAATCACTGCACCACCTCATTCGGTATTTCTATTCGAATAAAGGCCCTTAATAGAACATTTCCAGATCGTTATGGCCATCGTTCAGGAGACACAAAATACGACATGCTCACCAGACGTACCATCTCTCGACTTTTATTTGTGGAGAAAATTAAAATGGAGAGAACTACAAGGAAACATCGACGACTTCTGTAGACATACCAGTATAACACGGGCCCGTGAGAGCTTCTATTAATGCTCAAAATAATCTTTGTGAGCACTTGATAACACAGTCCTAATGATAAACACACGAATAGTACTTGAGTTACGTGTTTGCTTACATGTGGTACGACAGGGCAGAGGGCTGTGGGACACATTCAGAAGGCGGGACAGTGGTTCGCGGCGCTGTTGCCTTGTTACTATTTGATCAAGTTACACACATTTTATGTCGTTGAAGTCCTCTCTGGAGGCGAAACACCAAAAAAGTGTATACTTCAATAGTGTATACTTCAATAGTGTATAGTTCAGTTTCTTTTAAAAAATGTTCGTCAACCTTAAAGATTACTTGCGTTTGTCAGAAAATTCGTCACACTGCCCATTATAACTCATACGAGATGCGTCCAGCTTCTGTTTCAGTTTACAGGCGCTTTAGAGCGCAACAGAACGAAAGTGGAGGTTTTCACACACTGAACTAGAAGGCTCATGGGCTCTAATAACGAGGAATGGAACTAGGAAGAGAGTTTATGAAATAAAAGATGACTGCCCGAAAGTTATAAAACAAAGTTTCCCTAACGATGCATTGTCCGTGCTTGCTCCCGGTATTGGTATTTGGAAAATCTTGTGTTTCAGCGGTCAGAAGTATGTTTATTAACCATATCGTTTGTAACGTACAAGCGAATTAATGCGAAGGAAGTACAGTATATTACAATGTAACATTTCCTGCATTTGCTTGAAAGAAGAAAAATAGTTCTAGTATTTGCAAGAAAGAGGCAAAAATTCTGAAAAATGTATTCCATCTTCTTCGTCAGAAGTTAAACAATTTTTTAAGCTAACCTTTTATTCTTCAATTCTCACATACATTTCTTTGTTTCAGGTACGATACAGAGCTTGCAAAAGGAATGATTTTGAAAACGCAGGCGAATGAGGACGGACTACTCCAGCAAACCACATTAAACCTGGTGAAACGTCCCCTTTAAACAATTTATACACGAGACTGTGCTTAACCTGACACACAATACTTTGTTAGCGCAACGCAATCTGACTTTCAAAATTCCCTACAAAAGAATGGCCCTGACTAACATTAAACTATACCTTTCACAAATCACTTACCTCACAAAAATCTTCGCTGCTCAAGCTACTGCAATACAGCAAGCGCCACTACTGCCAGCTAAATAAAAGATTCAAACTACTAAAGGCACTAACTACTGATAGGGATAGTTAGCAAATGAAAGATATTAATAGAGAACAAACAATGTATTTACCTTAATATCATCACAAGTCATAATATATATATCAGTTCATGACAAATTGCAAACCTCCGCCATCTCTCTCCCCACATCCACCACTGCTGGCGGCTCACAAAGGGAAGGCCATTATCCTGGCCATTGTCATTCCTTTAGAGAAAGCATCGCAAAAACGACACGGTCGAACTTGAAAACATATGATTACACTAGCTCTTAATTTACGATATTTACTGAAATGCCTAATAAAATGACAAGAAATATTTTTACATCTGCACACCTGATTATGACAAGCGTCTTTCTATGAGAGTTGAGAGAATTTCTACTAACTTACGAAATGTCACATGACTACTGAATGATATTTTTATGCTTTGCTTTTCATAGTTGCTTATTTCATTTGACATCTGTTTTCCAGCTGTGTTGCAGCATTGCTTTTATAAAATAAAATGCATTTGCTAATGTGAACACTTTCTGTCAACAGATCTATGAAATAATTATTTTATGATCCACATTCTTTAAAAAAGGAGCACTTGGAAAGGAAAGAACAATAAGAAGGAACTAGTAACTGCATTCATAATTTTCTTTTCAAGTAATTGGTAACTTTTTGGTAGAATAACTTCTTGTGGTGCACCACTTTAATTCCTTAGACATTAAGATGTGATTATACATTTGCCTTATCTGCATTGTTACCTTTAGTGTACTATTTTTTCTACTTGAGCTATGTCATGTTTCGATATAAGCTGCTGTTTGCCAGGCATAGTGCTACTGAACTTTAATTTGTGTTACTCTGCTAAGCCAGATTTATTTTTTTTTTTGCTGCACAGTGCCCTATATGAGTTGTAATATTGCAATTGCTTTGGCATTTGTATTTTTGTCATTGATGTTTGTGTTAATTGTTTTGTGCTGCTGCATTGCCTCGTCCCTTAGTTTAGCATCTGAGCTCAGTAGATTTAAGTTAGCTTAAGAGGGGGTAGACTATATGAGAAACTGACTATGGAGAATAGGTAAAGAATGCATTGTGAAGTTATATAAAAAGGATTTGGGCCCAAATGAGTATTGTACAATCAGAAATAATTATTTTGAAAGAAATATGAACAGAATACAGAAAGCATGCTTGGATAAGATTTTTTTGGTGGAAGCAAAGGTTGAAATAAGACGAAAGATCTATAGAATGAAGTTTTGGGATGGACTGCAGTACCAAATGTTACACTGAAAACGAACCCTGTCCTTTCCTTTTGTGTTATCCCACTATGTGTTTGTGTACCCTTGAGTATTTGTTTTCTTCCTGTCTCTGTGTAGTTTCATAGAATTTTTTCTTCTTTTAATATTAAGCTACATTCACTATGATGAGGAATACTGTTATCCTCGAATATAATTGGCATTAATAATATGTTATTTACTTTGTAAAGATGTTTAGACATTATTTACTCTGTTTTGTGTTAATGCTAATGTGTGAAGTTGATGTTTCAAAAGTTATTGTGATCTTTTATGTATGTACTCATGTCATAATTCCTGTAACACTGATGTATATGTCTATTTCTATTCTTTTGTAATGCCTGTTTTACTACAAATGTTATCTGTATTATTATGTTTTTAATGATGTATTTTGTACCTTTGTTATTGTATTCTTCTGTTATAAAATTGTAATTGTCACCAGTTCATGATATTATTAACTTGTAAGTTACATTTCACTGCACACGTTTCTGTTGGTCATAGTATATGGACAATGTGTGAGAAGTAGGGACTGTTAGTGTTTGCACGTGTGTTACTAATTCAGCAAGGGACTGGATAACCGCATTGCTGGTTCTAAGGACAATTAAAAGAAAAACTTTCTGAGTGCACAAGTGGTGGTTTATGGACTTGCTATATTCTCTGCAAGAATCTTCGATGGTGATTGTGCACCTGCACAGTCGCAACGGATGGCTGCTGGCCGTCTCTACCAGGACTACAGTGGGTCTGCACCTCTGGTGGCCCACCAATACCATTATCTCTACAAGGACTACAGTGGGTCTGCATCTATGATGACCTACCAACGCCATTATTTCTACAAGGACTGCAGTGGGTCTGCACCTCTGGTGGCCCACCAATACCACAATCTCTACCAGGACTCCAGTGGGTCTGCTCTGTGATGACCTACCTACCAATATTCTTCCAAACTTCGAATGACTCTGCTGTGGGTTTGCTCTGTTGTGGCCCATTACCTGTCTGCATGTCGAGAGTCAGCACTGTCTTTCCGTTGGAAGGTCAACACTACTTCTTCAAGACTGCATGGAAATCCACTACTTCTATGTGCATTTTCTTTTACTGCTTGGACTTTGAGAAAAACTCGCTGTTCACATCCAGCTGCCGCTGCCCAACACTACAATGGCAGACAACAATGCAAACTAGCCACAGACTGCACACAGCACAGCCAGTGATATTCATATTGCGCTACGTAACGTTGCCAATAAGAAAACATAAACAGCCTACTTACATAGAGAAAACATAAACAGCCTGAGAAAACATAAACAGCCTACTTACATAGCCCCCATGCTCCCCACAAAAAATTTTTTACAAATGGTGTTGGGCACTGGCCAATACAGATTTGACAAAAATTTTTCTTTTCATAATTACAATAACAAAGAAATCAAATGCACACACTTGTTGATACAATCTTGGTCAAAAGCTAAAATTGTCTCACAGTCCATAAAGACAGTCCTAATCGTACATAACAGGAGAATAGCAGTGTTTTTCTCAAAGTCTGAGCAGTAAAAGAAAATGCACACAGAAGTAGTGGATTTCCATGCAGTCTTGAAGAAGTAGTGTTGTCCTTCCAATGGAAAGACAGTGCTGACTCTCGACATGCATGCAGGTAATGGGCCACAACAGAGCAAACCCACAGCAGAGTCATTTGAAGTTTGGAAGAATATTGGTAGGTAGGTCATCACAGAGCAGACCCACTGTAGTCCTGGTAGAGATTGTGGTATTGGTGGGCCACCAGAGGTGCAGACCCACTGCAGTCCTTGTAGAAATGGCCAGCAGCCATCTGTTGCGATTGTGCAGGTGCACATTCACCATCGAAGAGTCTTGCGGAGAATATAGCAAGTCCATAAACCACCACTTGTGCACTCACAAAGTTTCTGGAATTGTCCTTAGATCCAGCAATGCTGTTATCCAGTCCCTTGCTGAGTTATTAACACACGTGCAAACACTCACAGTCCCAACTTCTCACATATTATCCATATATTATGACCAACAGAAACGTGTGCAGTGAAATGTAACTAACAAGTTAATAATATCATGAACTGGTGACAATTACAATTTTATAACATAAGAATACAATAACAAAGGTACAAAATACATCATTAAAAACATAATAATACAGATAACATTTGTAGTAATAGGGGCTTTACAAAAGAATAGAAATAAACATATACATCAGTGGAATTATGACATGAGTACATACATAGAAGATCAGAATAACTTGTGAAACATCAACTTCACACATGAGCATTTAAACAGAATGAATAATGTCTAATATCTTTACAAAGTAAATAACATATTATTAATGCCAATTATATTTGAGGATAACAGTATTCCTCATCATAGTGAATGTAGCTTAATATTAAAAGAAGAAAAAATTCTATGAAACTACACAGAGACAGGAAGAAAACAAATACTCAAGGGTACACAAACTCATAGTGGGATAACACCAATAGGAAAGGACAGGGTTCGTTTTCAGTGTAACATTTGGTACTGCAGTCCAACCCAAAACTTCATATATCTTTCCTCTTATTTCATCCTTTGTTTCCACCAAAAAAAATTCTAACTAAGCATGCTTTCTGTGTTTATATGTTCACACGTTTCTTACCTCATTTTTATTTTCCATTATCTTACCTCATCATTTATTTCCAAGAAAATCCTACCTAAACCTGTTTTCTCAATGCATTTCTTCCAATTCATCGCAACTCATTCTCTTAGAGGCTACCCCCTCTTAAGCTAACTTAAATCTACTGAGCTCAGATGCTAAACTAAGGGACGAGGCAATGCAGCAGCACAAAATAAGTAACACAAACAGCAATGACCAAAAAATTGGAAAATTGCAAAGCAAGCTACAGTAAATCTAAATTAACAGATAAAATGCAAAATTACAACTAATATGAGCCAATGAGCAGCAACAAAAAAAAATCAGTTGTAAAACTGGCTTAACAGAGTAATGTAATGTGAAATTTAGTAGCACTATGCCTGGCAAACAGCAACAGCAAATGCAATAACTTATATCTAAACATGACATAGCTCAAGCAGAAAAAATAATACAGTAAAAACAACAATGCAGATAAGAGAAATGTATATTCACATCTTAATATCTATGTAATTAAAGTGGTGCACCACAACAACTTATTGTAAAAGAAATATTACCATGTACTTGAAAAGAATATTATGTATGCAGTTACTAGTTCCTTCTTATTGTTCTTTCCTTTCCAAGTGCTCCTTTTTTAAGGAATGTGGATCATAAAATAATTATTTAATAGATCTGTTGACAGAAAGTGTTCACATTAGCAAATGCATTTTATTTTATAAAAGCAATGCTGCAACACAGCTGGAAACCAGATATCAAGTGAAATAAGCAATTACGCAAACCAAAGCATAAAAACATCCTTCAATAGTCATGTGGCATTTCGTAAGTCAGTAGCTCTCAACTCTCATAGAAAGACACTTGTCATAATCAGGTGTGCAGATGTACGAATATTTCCCATCAATTCATAAGCATTTCAGCAATTAGCACAAAGTGCGAGTAATCATATGTTTTCAAGTAACGAGGGTGTCGCATTAGCGATGAAAGGCACACCCTAATGGCTTGTTCTCCAGGTGTTTTCCTGTGCTCTGAAAGGCACGCGCTAATGGCTTTTTCTCCAGGCGTCTGACACAGCTGGGTGCCCACGACGCATTATGTGTAGGTGGTCCGTTAACTTTCTTACGGAAATATTTACGACAGCAGTTTCCGCTACAGAGACAGTCGCATATAAAAATATTTCACAGGTCAAGAATTTGCGTTACAAATCTGTAGAAACAAAATGCTATTGATATAACAGTGTCCAAAAAAAATTTTCGTCTGCATTGTAATACATTCCCGAATATACACACACATTTCATAACTCTTAAAGTACGTTTCTTGGTTTCCAACATCCTTTTCATAAATCAGAGTCCCTAAACACTACTCATTATTCCTTACCTCATTATACATATACATATTCGTCGACACTTCTTCAATATTTCATCATGAGAAATACGTAGCATAATAAACATTCCTCAACAACATAATACACATCGTCGTCGTAATAATAACATCATAACACCTCAGTCAAATCTCAAAATCGTCGTAACTTCCTCCAATAATTTCTAAGCCTAAAAAAATTCTCTGCTCATGTCAAAAGTGTCATCTGCCTCAAACGTACTTTAAAAATCATAATCCCTTTACCAAATACATCATTCAAGGCTCTCATAGTATCACAATGGTTCCGAAAAAATATGAACAGTTTACAATGCACAGACAAAATACAGTTTCATAAGTGTGAAGTTATCCAACTGTGTATTGCGTAAACATATGTCACTGATGTAATAAAAAAAGTTTATCTCTCAGTTACATGATCAGATAGCTGTGTAATTTGTGTGTTAGAGAAATATGGTACCGATGTGTAAAGTTGTATAAGCAAATACCATATTAGCTAGGGTTCCTTGTGGTTGCCACACACATGGTACACAAAGTAAGTGTGTAACCCCCCTGAGGATTAATTTAATTATACCCTCAGGTGTTACAGATTACAGCAATGGAATGAAATGTATCACGGAAAACTTTCTTTGTAATTCAAAAATCTTTAAAAATAAATGTTTTAAGTATAAAATTGATCACTCAAATGCGTGTCCTGTAGCGCTAAATGCGCGTCTTGCTGTAAGATAATTCTGTGGAACTGTCGTAGTTATCGTCCTCTGTAAGCAAAGTTCTGCTAAAGTCAATGTACTTACCTCATGATAAACAAAAGTAAAATGCTTTGTGTGTAGATATCGTAGTTATTACGCTTATTGTTGTGATGAAGAAAGTACTGTGCTGTAACGTATTGTTGTGCTACAGAAAAGGCTGTCTCCTTGTAGCTACACCATAAAAGTTACTACTAAAACATGTTTTACTTTCCGGAATAATACAGAAAAACTGTGCAGATATAAAACAGAAACACCGCAAAATCAACATTGTAAATTGTCACTCATTAGTAGCGTCGTGATAAAAATCGTGTAGCTGTCACATAAACTAATCACTCTGTCGTCTGGTATCTCACAGAAAGTACTTTAAACCCAGAATGTATTTTCAAGTAAACCAAAATGTTGCATTAAAATCTCATTAGCAGTACTGGTAAATGTTCTAAGTATGTGAGCCTTATAGTCGTTACGTAATCGTGCAACAAACAAGCAAGAATGTACACACACAATAACACTGTGACGTCTGTTTACTATAACAATGCATTCGTCATTTCTGTTTAAATAAGTTCTCTTGGTTCTTGACTGGATATTTCACTTCAAACATTGTTGCATGTTAACAGTTTCTTAAGTCTTTCAAAGCATACTAGTAATGTAAAGTGAAAAGTTTTATGGCAAAGACAAAGTTAAAAAGCAGATTATCTCTCAGTAAGCGGTTTTACATGTGAAGTGTGGTGCAATCCTTTACTCTTCCTAGTACGCAGAGTTTCAACTTCAACCCAGTTATCGTGCGGTATATGTCGGTAAAGAATACTGGAATTTTTCACAGGGTTAGCGTCAATGTTATTTTTCTCTGAGCCAGCGGCCGCACGCAGCTGCCTGCTGTGCAAGTCATTGTCTGTCTCTTTGTTGGCGCGCGTCGTTATTGGGATTAGGAGACCTAACTTCTACAAATTCTCCTTGCCGAGAGGGCCCAGCTCTGTTAGAATCCCGCCAGTTCTGATGAAATTCACGTCTGTCGTTTCGATCACATCGTCTGTCGTCATGTCGGTAGTTCCTGTAGTTTCTTTCTTGTCGGTTAAGTGGTGGAGAATTTCTCCCTGAATCGTAACTGCGCGCTGGACCGTTGCGTCTCAAGTTATTCTGTCTCCCGTAATAATAATTGTTTTGGTTCCCATATTGTCTGTTTCTCTGATTGTCTCTGTGATAGTCATTACCGCGGAGAGGTGATCTTTCCCTGTAATTATTACTACTCTGCCAACGGTTGTCATACGGGTGGTGTCTGTTTTGGTCACGATTTGTGTTGTGAGAATAGCCTTGTCGCGTCCAGTTATTATTTCTTTCATCGCGGAATTGCGACGGATGTGATCTGTAATTGTTGTGCTCCTGCGTTCCGCGATTGTCAGTGTCAATTTCCAGTTCTTGTAACAGTCCCTGAAATGCTTCAATGTCGTCTTTGCAACGTCCTGCCAAAATAATATGTCGTAAATGTTCAGGCAATTTGAGTAAGCAAATGCGGATGAGTTCTGAGGGGCTGTATGGGTTTGAAAGATACTGATTCTTATGCAACATGTCTTCAAAATATTTGACAAGACTGGAAAATTCAGATTGTTCGAAATGTTTCATCATTATGATGCCATGTTTTACACGGTCTTGTGTGGCTTGAGACCAATATGCTGAGAGGAAGGCATGGTAAAACTCTCCTTCACTGTGGCAATCGTGAATGACCGATCGCATTCTTACAGCTGGTTCATTCTCTAAATAGCCACAAATAAATTCTAATCTGTGCTCCAATGACCAGTTGGGAGGAAAACAATGAGAGAATTGATGGAGCCATGCTTGTGGATGAATGTCGTTGCCAGAATTCTTAAATGTTTTGAATTTACGTGTAGTAATGAACAGCTTATAGTCAAAATCATCATGTCGGCGAGTCGCATATCGGTCATTGTTAGGTCGTGTCGGCCGTTCCATCTCAAAATTCGGTGCACATTCCCAATTTCTTTCATTACTTCCGAAATGCCCTGTGTTATTATTTTGCAGCTTTTCCGTGTTTCTAAGTCCCTCTTCCCGTGTTGGAGCGCGAGTGTCCTCTGAAATACGTAATTCTTGTATTACCTGTGTCAGCTGATCTTGTACTTCCCGGATTTCTCTTTGGTGTTGTGTATTAATTTGATTCTGATTTTGTTTGAATTTTCTTATTTGTTCATACTCTACTGTGTCAGTGAAGGCTACGGGTCTTGTGTCATTCAGATCATCATCTACCTTTGTAGATAAGTTAGTGAATTGATCCGAAAGTTCGGCTACTTTCTCCGATAGTGTACTTATTTCCTCAGTGTGTTTTTCTGAACCAAGTTTCAGAGTATCTACTTTGTCCTTTAAGTTTTCCTGAGCTTTTGCAAGTTGCGTAACCGAATCGGTAGATGCAACTGAGTCAAATTTAGCCCACAAGGTCTCATGATTTTCATGAACAATGGTTTGCAGCTCTTTTATGGCTGCTTCGTGATTCTGTAATGCATTTTCATGCCGCGAAAAAATAGGTTGAAAATGCTCACAAATTTGTGTTTTTACGTCATTACAGACTTTTTGACATTTCGATTCAATGTTATGTAACTCAGTAGTTAAATCTTCACGCGTTTGTTCAAGAGTTTGTTCCAATGAGTCTAACTTTTGAAGCTGTTGCTGTGTTTGTCTCTGGTGTTGTTCCATTGTGTCTAACTTTTTAAGATTTTGTTCCACTGTGTCTAACTTTTTAAGATTTTGTCCCATTTGTTTCTGATTTTGTTCAAGTGTTGTGTCTAACTTTTGTAGCTTTTGTCCCATTTGTTGCATTAACTGTAATAACAATGCACTGGTGTCTGAAACATGTTCCTCAGTGCTTTTCGGCAGTGAATTTGCACCGGCAACATTGACATTTTGACATGCAGAAAATGTGTCTTGACTTATTTGAGAAAACGGCGAGAACCCAAAACCTGAGTCTACAGTATTCGCAAAATTGTGTCCTGACATTCCCGATTCCTGAGGCAAGCTGTTGCCGACCAATCGATCGATAACGCTTCCCTGTTCACTACCTGTTTCACTGTCTACACCATTGTTTGCCGCCCGCTCCATTTCCCTATGCGCAATTACCAAATTACTACTTTGAACATTAGTTAATTCATTACTCTGCGGCGCTAACACACTGCTTTCGTCTTCACTGTCATTTCTCAGTTTACTTTGGAGCCTAGTATTACGTTTTTCACACGCCATTATTGTCACAGTATTTCACACGACAACACAGAAAAACACAATTTGAAGATCAAAAATAAGAGAACACATTAACATAGCACTGAAAATAATATCTAGTTAATTGCAAGCGCAGCTGCGAAATACTTGGAGCAAATCTACATGCATGCCACAACTGTTTTACTGTACAACAATGAAAAACTACAACTACAAAGGAAATTCTCTCTATGATTACGCGCTACCAATAAACAATAGCTACACCAATTACACAAACTACAAGAAAAAATCAGAAGATTCCAGTGAGGTATCCTCGGCTAAGGGTCGACATATGAAACTTCCCCTTAGAACTATTATGCAAGACTGTGCTTAATCTGACACACAATACTTTGTTAGCGCAACGCAATCTGACTTTCAAAATTCCCTACAAAAGAATGGCCCTGACTAACATTAAACTATACCTTTCACAAATCACTTACCTCACAAAAATCTTCGCTGCTCAAGCTACTACAATACAGCAAGCGCCACTACTGCCAGCTAAATAAAAGATTCAAACTACTAAAGGCACTAACTACTGATAGGGATAGTTAGCAAATGAAAGATATTAATAGAGAACAAACAATGTATTTACCTTAATATCATCACAAGTCATAATATATATATCAGTTCATGACAAATTGCAAACCTCCGCCATCTCTCTCCCCACATCCACCACTGCTGGCGGCTCACCTCCAACTGCGCAACGCTACGCGCTGTTCACATCCAGCTGCCGCTGCCCAACACTTCAATGGCAGACAACAATGCAAACTAGCCACAGACTGCACACAGCACAGCCAGTGATTTTCATATTGCGCTACGTAACGTTGCCAATAAGAAAACATAAACAGCCTACTTACATAGAGAAAACATAAACAGCCTGAGAAAACATAAACAGCCTACTTACACTGGTAAGTCATGTGGCAACAGTAATAACACCACTGTATCACAACAACAACGCCAACAGCCGTCCGAGGTGGCCGAGCGGTTCTAGGTGCTACAGTCTGGAACAGCGCGACCGCTACGGTCGCAGGTTCGAATCCTGCCTCGGGCATGGATGTGTGTGATGTCCTTAGGTTACTTAGGTTCAAGTAGTTCTTAGTTCTAGGGGACTGATGACCTCAAAAGTTAAGTCCCATAGTGCTCAGAGCCATTTTTTGAACAACGCCAACAACTATAGTTCTATCAAGTGAAATGCACAGCTATACACAAGTCAAATTATAAATGCACTTTAGTAGCCAATGTCACTCTCTGTCAACTATATTTGTAATTGGTTTGAAGTTATTCTTTTCTATTTCAGACTGTCGGTAGTCAGTCAGGAGTCTCTGATCTTTGAATGCGAACGACGTATGTTACACCTAACAGAGACTGCTATGACTACGAATTGAAATAAACAAATAATTGTCAATCCAAATTACGGTGGATTACACTACCTGATGAAAACTATTAGTGGACATTACTATTTTCTGCGTCCACTCTTCGCGTTTATAACGGCTTGAAATCTGCTGGGAACACGTTCATTCAGGTATCTGAATATCTGTAGAGGAATGGAAGTGCATTCTTCCTCAAGAGCCGAAACCAGAAAATATAGTGATAGACGCTGTTGTCTGTTGCACAGTCGACTTTCTAACTCATACAAAAGGCGCTTCACTGGATTCGGGTCTTCTCGACAAGCCTGTCTACTTCAGGAGTATGATTGTTTACAAAGCATTGCCTAATAGATGCCTCTTTATAACAGGGTGCGTAGTCACACTGACGCAGTCATCGTCTCCGAACTTTTTCTCTACTGTACACAGCACGCAAAGCTGTAAAATGTATTCATATCCTTCCGCATTTATCATTTTCTTAAGCGCAAGAAGGGGACCACACCTTAACCACAAAAAAATTCCGCCGTACCGTAACATCACCTTGTCCATACTTCATTGTTGGCACTACCCATGACAGCAGGCACCGTCCTACAGGCTTTCTCCAAACCTAAACCCTTCTATCAGATTGCAGGGTATAGCGTGATTCATCACTCCAAATCACTGGTTTCCAGTCATTTGCTATCCAGTGGTGTTGCTCTTTACACCAGCTCAAGCTCCCCTTAGCACTGACTATAGAAATTTGTGGCTTATAACGGGCTGCTCAACGATTGTATCCCAGTCATTTTAACTCAGTATGCACAGTCATTGTGCTACCTGGACTCCTAGTAGCCCTCTGGAAATCACGAGAGATTCCTTCCGTTGGTCTTATGCCATTTTTGCAACCACCTACAGCAATCCTCGACGATACCTGACCGTCTGTGCCTGAGGTCTACCTGACGTTCATTTAGCTGTGGTTCTCCCTTTGCGTTTCCATTTCTCAGTCACATCATCAACAGTCGACTTGACCAGCTTTGAATTCATTACTTAGCTGACACGCTGTCACCAGTACATATTCAAAGTCAGTGAGCTTTCTTGACATACTCTACCGACAACAGGATAGCCCCCGCCTCCCTTTACTCTGGCTGGGTGGCATCTCGTGACATCTAACGGTCAGATACTCATTGTATACTCTATGTGATCAAAAGTATCCGGACACCTGGCTGAAAAGTTCGTGGCGCCCTCCATCGGTAAGCTGGAATTCAATATGGTGTTGGCCCACCTTTAGCCTTGATGACAGCTTCCAGTGTCGCAGGCATACGTTCAATCAGGTGCTGAAGGGCTCTTGCGGAATGGCAGCCCATTCTTCAGGGAGTGCTGCACAGAGGAGAGGTATCGATGTCGGTCGGTAAGACCTGGCACGAAGTCGGCGTTCTAAATTATCCCAAAGGCTTTCTATTGCATTCAGGTCAGGACTCTGTGCAGGCCAGTCCATTACAGGGATGTTATTGTCTTATAACCACTCTGCCACTGGCCGTGCATTATGAACAGGTGTTCTATAGGGTAGAAAGATGCAATCGCCATCCCTGATTTGCTCTTCGACAGCAGGAAGCAAGAAGGTACTGAAAACAGCAAAGTATGCCTGTGCTGTGACAGTGCCAAGCAAAACAACAAGGGGTGCAAGCCCTTCCATGAAAAACACGACCACAACATAACACCACCGCCTCCGAATTTTACTGTTGGCGCTACACACGATGGCAGATGACGTTCACAGGCCATTCGCCATACCCACGCCATGCCATCGGTTCGCCACACTGTGTACCGTGATTCGTCACTTAAACTCGACCACAGCATAACACCACCGCCTCCGAATTTTACTGTTGGCACTACACACGCTGGCTGATGGCATTCATCAGGCATTCGCCATACCCACACCCTGCCATCGGATCGCCACATTGTGTACCATATATCGTCCTCCACACAACGTTTTTCCACTATTCAATCGTCCAGTCTTTGCGCCCCTTACACCAAGCGAGGCGTCGTTTGGCATTTACCGGCGTGATGTGTGGCTTACGAGCAGCCGCTCGACCAAGAAATCCAAGTTTTCTCACCTTCCGCCTAACTGTCATAGTACTTGCAGGGTATCCTGATGCAGTTTGGAATTCCTGTGTGATGGTCTGGATATAAGTCTACCTGTTACACATTACGACCCTCTTCAACTGTCGGCGGTCTCTGTCAGTCAACAGACGAGGTCAGCCAGTACGCTTTTGTGTTGTACGTGTCCATTCACGTCTCCACTTCACTATCATATCGGGAACCGTAGACCTAGGATGTTTAGGAGTGCGGAAATCTCGCGTCCAGACGTATGGCACAAGTTACACCCATAATCACATCACCACGTCCGAAGTCCATGAGTTCCGCGGAGAGCCCCATTCTGTTTTCTCACGATGTCTAAGACTACTGAGGTCGCTGATACGGAGTATATGGCAACAGGTGGGAGCACAATGCACCTAATGTGAATAACGTATGTTTTTTGGGGTGTCGGGATTCTTTTGATCACATAGTGTAAGCTGTTTCAAAAATTATTTTACAGATTTTGGAGAAAGGTTCCTTACACCAAAACAAGAAAAAAGTCCGTGATAACACGTCCAAAAATCCGTCGTTTTCGAGTTATTAATGAAAGCTGACGCTCAACGTTTTTCCGGGTACCACCCAACAGCTTTGCTTATGTATGCACATGTTTGTAACCTAGGTGACGTTATGTTGCCAGAGAGACTTATTTACATTCATCGTTAGTCTGTGTTCAATGTGTCCATTGTTTAGGCGTACTACAGGTAGTACAACAGAAAATCTACCGTTCAAACAGGGCAGGATATTCATTTCGTGAGCAGGTAGACATGACTACATGTATTACCGCACGTTGCACGGTTGCATGAGATGGCGTTTCCGGACTGAAGAAATCCTAGTCAACCAACCTTTGATGCTCTGTGTCGCCACGTTGCTGACACAGGATCCGTAGTGGACAAGGAACACCAAGTGTTACCCGTACAACTGACTACGGGCTGTCAAAGAAGAGCCAGGTATCAGTGCAAGTGCCCCTGGACTGTGATACGTCGCCAAGTTCAGCATAGAGGATACTTCACCAACAACTCGTGTACCCGTATCACCGTCAACGTTTGTTGAGGCTTACTTGCATAGACTTGCCAGTCCGTTTTTTCCCTGTTCAGATTTGTTTGCAGATGAGGCAACATTTGGAAGAGATTTCCAACAAATCTGAGGCAATCATAATCTTGGGGTATAGTATGGGCTAGACATAAGCATTACCTTGAGATTAATCCACGGCTGCAATTGTAGGTTGCTGTCTGGCAGGACAATATTTTCTTTCAGCTTGTCCTCCGGTACTGGTGTTCAGAACATCCTTCAATACCTACTAGAAGATGTGCCCCTGAAAATAGGACGGAGCTCTAATATGTAGCATTCTCAGTGTTCGGGATGCACTGGCTGGTATTTATCATGACAGATGAATAGTGTAATAAAACTGATTACGGTGAGATAAACGTACTAACTGATCTTGGATCATAAGAGTCATTACATCAGTACACTGTACATTGCGTCGAGATCACTGATAACTGTCGAATACTATGCCGAGTCCTCCTACGTGGAACAGACGGACTGTAATGAGTTCACTGCACCTTGATGACAACTCTGTAGCAACTGTGGTGTCACCGCCAGACACCACACTTGCTAGGTGGTAGCTTTAAATCGGCCGCGGTCCATTAGTACATGTCGGACCCGCGTGTCGCCACTGTCAGTGATCGCAGACCGAGCGCCACCACACGGCAGGTCTCGAGAGACTTACTAGCACTCGCCCAGTTGTACGGACGACTTTGCTAGCGACTACACTGACGAAGCCTTTCTCTCATTTGCCGAGAGATAGATAGAATAGCCTTCAGCTAAGTCCATGGCTACGACCTAGCAAGGCGCCATTAACCATTTCTAGAGAGAGTCTCACTTGTATTATCAAGAACGCTGTATACAAATGATGGATTAAAGTTAAGTATTCCAGAAGCTACGTACTTTTCTTTATAGCATTCATTGCGTATCCTGTTTCAGACCTCACGCCATCCTGCGTGAGCTTATGGCGTGCATTTCGGTCTCCTCACACCACATTGTGTCGGCACTTCTGTCGACACATCAGCAACTCCGTATTAATGAGACTTCCGGCCGAATACAGCCTGGCCGCTCAGATCTGCGGGTGGAACTAAACACCCACCGGCAGCGGTGGCGCGCTGAAGCTTCGTTGTAGGCGTGGCAGCACGCTGCGTCGTGGTTGGTCTCTCCGGCAGGCAGCGGCTTTCCCCCTAGTGGTGCCAACTGTGAGACTTGCGCTTCGAAATATTGATCACGCCACAGTTAAACCCATGGAATACCTCTGGGACTCTCCGGATAAGCAGAAGAACTGTGTTAGTCAACATCACCACAATTTGGTAACTCTAAGGGACCCCGAGAAGTGCAACCTGCACTAGGCCAAACCGATCGAGGGTGCGAGGTCCGCACTGTAGGATGGATGAGAAATAACAGTCCTATGAAGTTCTGTGAGCTCCTCTCAGGTGCGCAGACTTGCATGAGGAGTTGAGTAGTCACGGAAATGGAGAAGAACGTTACGTTTTTGTGACAACGAATACTCTGAAGTCGTTTCTTCAGTTACCTGGGGGTAGCACAGTACGCTTCAGAATTGTTCGTTGCACAGTGAGTGAGGACAACAAACAGAATAACACCTTTAGGGTTACAGGAGGGCATCGTCATGTCCTTACTGGCTGAGGGTGCGGCTTTGAACTTCTTCGGAGGAGAGGTGGTGTGGCGCCAATCCATGGATTTCCTTTCTCTTTCCGGTTCGAACTAATGAACCAATGTTTCTTCACCTGTAACGATGTTCGACAAAAAATTGTCACGATCAGCATTTTGCTGGGACCTAGGAAAATATGGAGCCATTGATTGAGCTTGATAAATATAAAATTTTGAACTTTAATCAGTAAAAGAAATACTGACACACTGATTCTAGAATCATAGCTGGATTTGAGCTCTGACTATATATATTCAACATTCACAATTTGAAAGCCGTAAAAGTGGCCATTACAATTCTCCGTGATCCCACATGAGTTAGGGTGTCACATCGCCTAAGAAAATTTCTGCAAGGGACAGGTTTACACGAGCACGCGATGTTCACGAAGCTTATCAGTTACATTCATGAGAACGCTATGTACTCAAGCACACAACTCACAAACACACTCTACTCAGTTCTCAAGTGAAAACGATACCGTAAATAAAGCAAAATATTTTTTTTCTAATCCCCAGCTGACGTTTAATTTAGCACAGTACTATAAATTTGCCTTCAGAGATAGAAAGCAGAAAACCCGATAGCTTAACAATCAACTACTGCAATTAGATCTTGCCTAAGACTCAAGATTTTAACAGCTCTCTAGCTTCAAACCTTAAAGGTGACCGATGTCCAAAGAAATATTTACTTGATCACCTTGAAATGGACATCAACTTTAGCAATTGAGAAGTTCGAGAAGGATAAGATGAAGTCTATCTTCTAGAACGTTGTAGCTGATAAATTGGCCTATTTAGCTAAATGTCGCCACGTTACATCGGTTTTAACATGGCATGACCTTTCGAGACATGACCAAACCACAGTAAAATGCATGAGCCGAAACAGACTGAAATTCTGCACATTATGGAGAGCCTAATGTATGTGCTTTTCTGGAGTTTGGTGCTTTCGGGAAACACAGTTTTGTAATACATCAGAGCACTATATTCGCAAAAGCTTTTACTTTACACTTTTTCCACAAGCTGCACTGTAGTATTACTAGGAGGGCCACCGAGGTCTTCCGCCAGGAAAACTGTTGATATCGTGGTCGCCTTAGCATACAACAAACCAGCCAGGGCTTTAAGTCCACGCGTCGGATCAGGCGCCAATCACACACTAATGCAATAGCCACATGTCCGCCGACTCCGGTCCGTAACTCTCCCGCCTGATTTCCTGCTCCGCTAGATAAACACCTCGCTCGCCATCGATGTACCGTGATTCGCAGGAGGAAGTAGAGCCGACATCAAGTGGCGTGCCAACCACGGCACAGCTAACGTGCGCGCAATTCCGGACAGACGGTCCTTCATGGCTGTTTATGGTGCTATGTTAGGAGGCAAGGAACCCAGTGGTCACACTCCTTAGACTATCCCAACTAGTGAACGACACGTCTAGTCGTGCACAGAGGTGTTTAATCATGGTCCAACGGTCACCTAGAATGAGAGTGTGCGCACGTTCCAACATATCGAGAGTCACAGGTGTGAGCGGCCGGCTGGCACGCGGGACATCGTTGCCGTGATGACAGACGTCTAGCCCAACGGCTCATCGTGCTTTTGTTCACTGCCAGATCTCCGTAGACGTTCTGCAAGCACCTACGAGTATCTGGTAGGGTAGGGTTTTCAACCAAAAGAACCTGAATGACAGCTCTGTAGGCCGGCCGGGGAGGCCGAGCGGTTCTAGGCGCTACAGTCTGGAACCGAGCGACCGCTACGGTCGCAGGTTCGAATCCTGTCTCTGGGATGGATGTGTGTAATGTCCTTAGGTTAGTTAGGTTTAATTAGTTGTAAGTTAGGGGACTGATGACCTTAGAAGTTAAGTCCCATAGTGCTCAGAGCTATTTCAACCATTTGAACAGCTGTGTGCTTGGGCGTCACATCGCGCCTCCGTTACAGACACCACTTTGAAGGCTACGTATAGTGCCGCCACGTATCGAAATTTCATGCATTATAGGGAGTGAAGCGGGAATATTTCACGACGTCCCACAAGAAATTCCGCACTGTTTTCAATCGAAATTGGTCGAGAAAGAAATGTGTTGCGTTACTTATTGAACAACCCTCGTGGTTTTGGTCCGTTGCACTTAGGAGGTAGAGGAACGGCGCGTCTCGGTGTGACGAGCTGAGGAGCAGCGCGCTGCGCGTCTGTCACGGCCCGTGGCGCGGCGTGTAGGACCACAGGTGGGCAGCAGTCGGCCCTGAGCGTCGGCATTAATCACGGCCAGTGACTCACGGCGGCGGCCGCGCGTGGGCGGCTCGCCTCTGCGCTGCTCTTTTGTCCGCAGAGACGCCGGAAGCGGTGGGCGCGCCGCTGAGAACCGCCGCCGATGCAGACCGGCGCGACGCCTGCCCCGCGTCCCTCCCGCTAATCTGCCTGACGCGGCCGCCCGCACTCTCACTGACGCCGCTTCTCCTCTGACAGCTTAACCTCGACTGAATAGCGAGCAATCTATAAACGCGTCGGAATACGGCATCAGGAACCATTACTCACTACGCGCCCTCACATGGGACGCTTATACTCAACAGGTCGAGCGTACGAAATATCGGACCACCTGTGTGATTCGATTCAATAGTTTTTGGCAAACGGAACACACCTTGTCATTCCCAAGAGGGAAAAATCTTCAGACGTGAAAGCAACTTCTGGCGTACCACAAGGGAGTGTTGTAGGACCATTACTTTTCACAACTTTTCACAATATACGCTGAGATAATAAATTGGATGTGATACCTTCTATTTTGCATGACGTAGTGCAGCAACTCGAGATGGCATATACTGAACATGTCGTTAGAAGTCCCTTGCAGAAATAAATATTGAACCATGATCCTCTATAGCCACCCATTATTGCGAGAGTGTTCCACTGTAGGATTTTGTGCACAAATAGACATCTCGAATTTTTTTTTTTTTTTGTCATCAGTCTTCTGGCTGGTTTGATGTGGCCCACCACGAATTCCTCTCCTGTGCTAACCTCTTAAAACTAGAGCGCGATGCGCCAGCACCTAGCGGCAGGCAAGCGAAGCTCGTTCAAGGTCAACCACCTTGCGCAACAACATGGCGACTACTATGTTTATGCATGGCTGTCATAGTAGTCGCCATGTTGTTGCACAAGGCGATTGACCTTGAACGAGCTTCGCTTGGCTGCCGCTAGGTGCTGGGGGATCGCGCTCTAGTTTTAACTAAGCGCGATCCGGAGTTAACTTGACTTTTGGCGGCGCCATTGCTCATTAGAGCGTGCTTACTTCCCCCGCCACGCCCAGATAAGCTTATCAGTGTGACGTAGGGGACTGTATATCTCGCTCGTGAGGTAGCAGCATGTTCATTTGACTCGAGGCAGCCGCACTGTACAGACAGCCATGCCTTACCGCAGTATTATTGTAAATTATCATGCACTTGCATCCTATGTCCTTTATTACTTGCTGGATGTATTCCAACCTCTGTCTTCCTCTACAGTTTTTGCCTTCTACAGCTCCCTCTAGTACCATGAGAGTCATTCCCTCATGTCTTAACAGATCTCCTATCATCCTGTCCCTTCTATCAGTGCTTTCCATATATATCTTTCCTCTCCGATTCTGCACAGAACCTCTTTGTTCCTTAACTTACCAGTACACCTAATTTTCAACATCTCAAATGATTCGATTCTCTTCTATTCCGGTTTTCCCACAGCCCTTGTTTCACTACCATACAATCCTGTACTTCAGACGTACATTCTTAGAAATTTCTTCCTCAAATTAAGGCCAAGATTTGATATTAGTGCGAGGTGACAGGGCTAGCAGTGTATTTAACACTAAATTCTTCTAGAATCTTCATATGGAAATGATGCTCTAAGCCCCCCCCCCCCTTTTTCTAACTCTGACTTTTGCTGTTGCACATTGATTAAGAAGAAATGCCAACTGACTGTAATCGACCCTGCAAGTGGAATAGAAAAGAGTTTGGCACCTGCAATAATTTAATTTGATAGAAATTAATTTGATAAAGGAAAGTTTCATTAATGTAGTGAGAAATCAAAGGGTTGCTTTACCGATGCACAGAATGAAAGTTCTGTCCAAAATAACAATTTGGTTTATTATGACTAAACTCAAGATAATAAACAAAACACATGAAACATTTACAATAAATCAAATTAGATACTCAAATAAATGCTGTGAAGGTGAAGTTGTCCATAAACTAGCTTGTGACGTTTATGACCAAGTAGTATGTGGAGCCATTTCCTTACAACTCAAATCTTAAAAGAAACACCCAGCCAACTCAACATTAATTGCTGCGACAGTAGTGAGAACTCAGACAATGAACATCCAAGACAGAATCACGTAAGAAAAGATGGGGACAGGCGCGCTCTGCTGAGCTCTGATTATCACAGAGTAAAATTCCTTAACCTGCCGGTGCTGCGGGCATACATTACCAAGCTGTCTTCTTAACTGCAAGGACACAATCTGGCGTACCGGAGGCGATGGCTCGTTGCTTCGACATCCAGTCGTGGTGATGATGATGTCGCAAGTATAGCCCGAAACAAGTTATCCTGGTCTGGTTGTTCCATACTAAAGACTTCCTATCAATACAAATGTGCCTCTGAGAGAGATGAAGAAGGCTCACCACACAATCACTGATGGTACAGTGACTGATTTTAACAAGCGAAGTCACACAGTAACTTCGATACAGTCAACTTTAGCCAAAACTGCTCAAGACGGACAACATAGGCCGCTTGTACGCAGAAAGTTCAATTACTAACTGTACTCGGAAAGTTACGTTGAAGTCAAACTTCAGCAACTTTGTCAAACAGTTACACTTAAATGAAAGTATATTAGACAGCCAACGGAAGGCAGACTTTCCAGAGCAGCGAGAACTCCGTCTTGTAGCCTACCCCGACCGAAAAGCGAGAGCCGACCCTCTCAAGAGCACCCGTATTAGCCGAACACAGAACATTCCCACCCCCACGACAGTGGTCATGGTTAAACATTCCAATCACCAACTCGAAAACCAGCCGACGCACTACTGTTCCACCAATGGAGATACTTGGCGCCAGTTTCTGCAGCGATTTTGCTACATCATCCCCTGAGCAAGCCAATCACAATTATGATTTTGCAGAAAACGCGGGAATTTGCCCGCCAAGACTGCCTGGGAACACAAGTCATTCCCACGCCTCGCTGGTAGCCCGCCAGAAAGTGTTTTCACTAAGTTTCTGCAAAGTAACGGAATCTCTAGCCCAGCCGCTCCATCAGGTCCCTATGGGCTTGTCACCCCCACTCTTATGACAATGTCGGATTCTGGAAAGCATCCACTCGACTCCCTCACACCTGTCAGCTTAACCCTTTCAAGATCAGCAGAACTCGCCTGTCACCGGACCACCTGGGTGACGAGAGACGCTGCGTGGGAAGTCCGCGTGTGAAGGAATAGCAGCTTTTCACCGCATGCAATTAGAGAGGAAAATCTAATTACCCAGAGTAAGAGAGAAATATGAGAGGGGGCTCTTGCCACCTCCCATTAGTAGACTTCTCTTGGCCTGGAATGCCCTTTTTGCCATTGCTAGTCTGTTTTTGATGTCCTCCTTGCTCTGTCCATCACTCGTTATTTTACTGCCTAGGTAGAAAATTCCTAACTTCATCAACTTCGTGACCATAGATCCTGATCTTACGTTTCTCGCTGTTCTCATCTCTACTACTTCTCATAACCTTCATCTTTCATCAATTTACTCTCAGTCCATACTCTGTACTCATTAAATTGTTCATTGCATTCAGCAGATCATGTAATTCTTCTTACCTTTCTCTCAGGATAGAAATGTCATCAGTGAATCATATCGTTAATATCCTTTCACCTTGAATTTTAATTTTACTCCTGAACCTTTCTTTTATTGCCATCATTGATACCCCGATGTACAGATTGAACAGTAGGGACGAAAGACTACATCCTTGTGTTACACCCTTTTTAATATGAGCACTTCCTTTGTGGTCGTCCACTCTTATTACTCCCTCTTGGCTGTTGTACATATCGTATATGACCCGTATCTCCCTATCCGTCTCTCTGTCAGCCAGTAGCAGCCACCCGACACACATGCAGCAACAGGGAAGTAACCGATTTTGTGACTTTTGCTAGTTCCTAACCAGGAGTGAATTTTATAACATCATCTGTGTGCTTTAATATTTTAGTTTCTGGAGTTTCTGCGTGTTTATTTAGTATCTAATAGCCACAGTTCTCGTGTTTTCGTTTGCGTCGGTTAGTAAACCGACTTTGTGACATATTACAAGTTCATAATCAGGGGCCAATTATTTAGTTTCATCTGAGGGATTCGGTAGGTTTCTCAACATCTGCGTGTTAATCTAAATTATTAGACACTGTTCCTGCGTTTCCGTCAGGGTCTACAGTAGAGCTGCGAAGCACTCGCCGATAGTCCGCTTATCTGCATAGTTAAGTTTTCCGCCGTCTTTATTTGTCTCACAAACAGGTTCCAGGTGCTGTCTGTGGGTGATGCTGTCGCTGAGCCAGATGCTGTCACCTGTTCTGTTTCAGAGGAAACCTCCCAGCCTACAAGATCTGGACAATCACAGAGGGTGGGATTATTGATAGTTGGGAACTCCAGCGCTAGGCACGTTATGGGGCCCCTTAAGGACATGACTGTCAAGAAGGGAAAGAAAACCAATGTACACTCCGTGTGCATACTGGGTGGAGTCATTCCAGAAGTGGAACGGGTCCTCCCAGATGCCATGAAGAGCACAGGGTGCACCAAACTGCAGGTGATTGCTCACGTGTGTCACTTTGGATCAGAAGAGATTCTCTCTGGTTTCGAGCGGTTAACAGAAATGGTAAAGGGAGCCAGTCTTGCTTGCAAGATGAAAACAGAGCTGACCATTTGCAGCATAGTCGACAGGACCGATTGCGGACCTATGATACAGAGCCGAGTGAAGGGTCTGAATCAGAGGCTCAGACGGTTCTGCGACCGTGTAGACTGCAGATTCCTCGACTTGCGCCAAAGGGTGGTTGGTTTTCGGGTTCCGCTGAATAGGTCAGGCGTTCACTATACGCGGGAGGCGGCTACACGGGTATCAGTGGCTGTGTAGCGTGGACTGGGTAGTTTTTCAGTTCAGAGGGTCTCTGGAAAACACAAGAAGGGCTTCAGTCACAAAGGGTGGAGGCCGAACACAGGAAGAACGTAGATGCAGGAGCCATTGGTATAACAGTTGTAAATTGTCGTAGCTGTGTTGGAAAAGTACCAGAGCTCCAAGAGCTAATAGAAAGCACTGATGCTCAAATCGTTATAGCTACTGAAAGGTGGCTAAAGCCGAAGATAAGTTCAGCAGAAATTCGGTAATAACGGGCATCAAAACGGATACAGGGATTAGTGAACATAGGGTTGTCGTAGCGAGACTGAATATTGTATCCCCAAAATCCTCCAAAAATATACTAAAAATATACCTATTCAAAAATGCAGCAATTCACTTGACGCCTTCCTGAGAGACAATCTCCAGTTATTCCAAATTAATAATATAAGTGTAGACCAGATGTGGCCTGAATTCAAAGAAATAGTATCGGCAGCAATTGAAATATTTATACCAAATAAATTAACAAACGACGGAGCTGATCCTCCTTGATACACAGAACGAGACAGAATACTGTTTCAGAAACAACGAATTAAACATGCCAAATTTAAACAGACGCAGAATCCCCAAGATTGGCGATCTTTTACAGAAGCTCGAAATTTAGCGAGTACTTCAATGCGAGCTGCTTATAACAGTTTCCACAACGAAACTTTCTCTCGAAACCTGGCACAGAATCCAAATAAATTCTGGTCGTATGTGAAGCATGTTAACGGCAAGAAACAATCAATGCCTTCTCTGCGCAATAGCAATGGAGATACTACTGAAGACAGTGCTGCCAAAGCAGAGTTACTAAACACAGCTTTCCGAAATGCCTTCACAAAGGAAGACGAAGTAAATACACCAGAATTCGAATCAAGAACAGCTTCCAACATGAGTAAGGTCGAAGAAATGTTCTCAGAGTAGTGAAGCAACTTAAATCACCTAATAAAAACAAGTCTTCTGGCACAGACTGTATACCAATTAGGTTCCTCTCAGAGTCTGTTGATGCATTAGCTCCATACTTAACGATCACATACAACCGTTCGCTCGGCGAAAGATCTATAGTCAAAGACTGGAAAATTGCACAGGTCACACCAATATTCAGGAAAGGTATTAGGAGTAATCCATTAACGTCGATATGCAGCAGGGTTGGGGAACGTATATTGTGTTCGAACATAATGAATTACCTCGAAGAAAACGGTCTATTGACGCACAGTCAACATGGGTGTAGAAAACGTCGTTCTTGTGAAACACAACTAGCTCTTTATTCGCATGAATTGTTGAGTGCTATTGACAAGTGATTTCAGATCGTTGCTGTACTTCTTGATTTCGGGAAGGCTTTTGAAACTGTACTACACCAGCGGCTTGTAGTGAAATTGCGTGCGTATGGAATATCGTCTCAGTTATGTGACTGGATTAGTGACTTCCTGTCAGAGAGGTCACAGTTCGCAGTAAAGACGAAAAGTCATCGAGTAAAACAGAAGTGATTTCTGGCGTTGACCAAAATAGTGTTATAGGCCCTTTGCTGTTTCTTATCTGCATAAACTATTTGGGGGACAATCTGAGCAGCCGTCTTAGGTTGTTTGCAGATGACGCTGTCGTTCATCGAGTAATAAAGTCATCAGAACATCAAAACAAACTGCAAAATGATTTAGAAAAGATATCTGAATGGTGCGAAAATTGGGCAGTTGACCCTAAATAACGAAAAGTGTGAAGTCATTCACATGAGTGCTAACAGGAATTCGTTAAACTTCGTTTACACTATAAACCAATCAAATCTAAAGGCTGCAAATTCAACTAAATACCTAGGGATTAAAATTACGAACAACTTCAATTGTAAGGAACACATAGAAAATTTTGTGGGGAAGGCTAACCAAAGACTGCGTTTTATTGACAGGACACTTAGAAAATGTCACAGACCTACAAAGGAGACTGCCTACACTACGCTTGTCGCTCCTCTTTTAGAATACTGCTGCGCGGTGTGAGACCCTTGCCAGATAGGACTGACGCAGTACATCGAAAAAGTTTAAAGCAGTTCAGTACGTTTTCTATTATCACGAAACATGGGAGAGAGTGTTACTGAAATGATACAGGATTTAAGCTGGACATCATTAAAAGAAAGACGTTTTTCGTTGCTACGGAATCTTCTCACGAAATTCCAATCATCAACTTTCTCCTCCCAATGTGAAAATATTTTGTTGACACCGACCTACATAGGGAGAAATGATCACCATGATAAAATAAGGGAAATCAGAGCTCGTACGGAAAGATATAGGTGTTCGCTCTTTTCGAGATTGGAATAATACAGAATTATGGAGGTGGTTCGAAGAACCCTGTGCCAGGCACTTAAATGTGATTTGCAGAGTATCGATGTAGATGTAGATGTAGATAGCCTACCCTGTTTTTCTGAGAATTCCAAACATTTTGCCCCATTTTACAATGTCGAACGCTTTTTCCAGGTCGTCAGATCCTATGTACGTGTCTTGATTTTTCTTTAGTCTTGCTCCCATTATTAACCGCATTGTTAGAATTGCCTGTCTTGTGTCTTTATCTTTCCTAAGGCCAAACTGATCGGCATCTAGCGCATCCTCAATCTTCTTTTCCATTTTTCTGTATATTATTCTTATCAGCAACTTGGATCCATGAGCTGTTAAGCTGATTGTGCGATAATTCTAACACTTGTCAGCTCTTGCCGTCTTCGGAATTCTGTGGGTGATGTTTTTTCCGAAAGTCAGATTGTATGTCGCCAGACTCATACATTCTATATACCAACGTGAAAGGTCGTTTTGTTGCCACTTCTCCCCGTGATTTTTGAAATTCCGATGGAATGTTATCTATCCCTTCTGCCTTATTTGATCTTAAGTCCTTCAAAGCTCTTTTAAATACTGATTTTAATACCGGGCCCCTATCTCTTCTGAATCAACTCCTGTTTCTTCTTCTATCACATCAGACAAATATTCCCCCTCGTAGGGGCTTTCAATGTATTCTTATCACCTATCCGCTCTCTCCTCTGCATTTAACAGTAGAATTCCCGTTACACTCTTAATGTTATCACCCTTGCTTTTGATGTCACCGAAGGCTGTTTTGACTTTCTGTATGCTGAGTCTGTACTACCGACAATCATTTCTTTTTCGATTTCTTCACATTTTTCATTAACCCAATTCCTCTTAACTTCCCTGCACTTCCTATTTATTTCATTCCTTAGCGACTTGTATTTGTGAGTTTCCCTGAACATTTCTGTACTTCCTCCTTTCATCTTCTGTTACCCATGATTTCTTCATAATTACCTTCTTAATATGTATGTTTTCCTTCCCAACTTCTGTTATCGCCCTTTTTAGGGATGTCCATTCCTCTTCTACTGTTCTGCCTACTGAGCTATTTCTTATTGCTCTACCTATAGCCTTAGAGAACTTCAAGCGTATCTCATCATTCCTTAGTACTTCCGTATCCCACTTTTTTGCATATTGATTCTTCTTGACTAATCTCTTAAAATTCAGTCTACTATTCATCAATACTATGTTATGATCTGAATCTATATCTGCTCCTGGATACGCCTTACAATTCAGTATCTGATTTCGGAATCTCTGTCTGACCATGATGTAATCTAACTGAAATCTTCCCGTATCACCCAGCCTTTTCGAAGTATAACTCCTCCTCTTGTGATTCCTGAACAGAATATTCGCTATTACTAGTCAAGTTCGTCACAGAACTCAATTAATCTTTCTCCTCTCTCATTCCTTGTCCCAAGCCCATATTCTCCTGTACCCTTTCCTTCTACTCATTCCCCTACAACTGCACTCCAGTCCCCCATGACTATTAGATTTTCACCTCCCTTCACATATTATATTACCCTTTCAATATCCTCATACACTTTCTTTATCTCTTCATCTTCAGCTTGCGACGTCGGCATGTATACCTGAAATTTCGTTGTCTGTGTTGGTTTGCTGTCGATTCTGATAAGAATAACCCTATCACTGAACTGTTCGCAGTAACACACTCTTTGCCCTACTTTCCTATTCATAACGAATCCTGCTCCCGTTATACCATTTTCTGCTGTTCTTGATATTACCCTGTACTCATCTGATCCAAAATCCTTGTCTTCTTTTCACTTGATTTCACTGACCCTTTCTATATCTAGATTGAGCCTTTGCATTTCCCTTTTCAGATTTTCTAGTTTCCCTATCACGTTCAAGCTTCTGACATTCCCCGACTCGTAATATGTTATTATTTTTTTGAGTATTCAACCTTTTTCTCATGGTAACCTCCCCCTTGGCAATCCCCTCCCGGAAATCCGAATGGGGGACTATTCTGGAATCTTTTGCTAAAGGAGAGATAATCATGACACTTCTTCAATCACGGGCAACATGTACTGTGGATACACGTTACGTGTCGTTAATGCAGTGGTTTCCATTGCCTTCTGAATCCTCATGCCGCTGATCTTGGTTGATTCTTCCACCTTCATGGGCAGTTTCTCACCCCTACGACAAGAGAGTGCCCTGAACTTCTGTCCGCTCCTCTACCCTCTTTGACAAGGCCGTTGGCAGAATGAGGGTGACTTCTTATACCGGAAGTCTTCGGCCACCAATGCTGATTCTTAATCAAAATTTAAGCAGCGGCGGGATTCGAATCCGGTACCGAAGACGTTTTGCTTATAAATCAGATCCGCTGCCCCAGGACCACTTCGTTTTGTTCGGTACTGTTCGTTGCGTTTGGTCGGGGCGGACGACAGGTGACGTCCGTTCAAGTTCATAGTTGATCCGTTTACCCAGTTTTTTTTTTTTTTTTATTACAGAGGGCCAGCAGCCCTCTGACCGAACACGCTGAGCCACCGTGCCGGTAACGTCTCGGTTATATCACCGTACATGTTTATGGGATTCGTGTCTGGCGATCTGGGTGGCCAACTCATTCGCTCGAACTGTCCACAATGTTCTTCAAATCAATAGCGAACAACTGTGGACCCGCGACATAGAACATCGTTGTTTCAAAACATGAATTCCAGCAGTAGCTGCAAATGGTCTCCAAGTAGCCGAACATTAACATTTCTCCTCAATGATCGGTTCAGTTGGACCAGAGGACCCAGTCCATTCCACATAAACATAGCCCACATAATTATGGAGCCATTAGCAGTTTGCACAATGCCTTGTTGACCACGTGGGTCCGCGGCTTCGTGGGGTCTGAACCACACTCGAACCCTGGAATCAGCTCTTACCAATTGAAAGTGGAACTCATCTGGTCGGGAAACGGATTTTCATTCGTCTAGGGTCCAACCAATATGGCCACAAGCTCAGGAGAGGCGCTAAAGGCGATGTCGTGCTGTTAACAAAGGCAGTATTGTCGGTCATCTGCTCCCATTAATCTGTAACGCCAGATTTCGCCCCTCTGTCCTAATGGATACGTTCGTGGTACGTCACGTACTGATTTCTGGGGTTATTTCACACAGTGTTGCTTGTCTATTAGCACTGACAACACTATACAAACCCTGATGCTCTCGGTTGTTAAAGCCGGCCGGTGTGGCCGTGCGGTTAAAGGCGCTTCAGTCTGGAACCACGTGACCGCTACGGTCGCAGGTTCGAATCCTGCCTCGGGCGTGGATGTGTGTGATGTACTTAGGTTAGGTAGGATTAAGTAGTTCTACGTTCTAGGGGACTGATGGCCACAGATGTTAAGTCCCATAGTGCTCAGAGCCATTTCAACCATTTTTTTTCGATTGTTAAATGAAGGCCGTCGGTTACTGCGTTGTCCGTGGTGAGAGGTAATGACCGAAATTTGGTATTCTCGACACATTCTTGACACTGTGATATCAGAATATTGAATTCCCTAAAGATTTCCATAATGGAATGTCCCATGCCTCTTTCTCCCACCACCATTCCGCGTTCAAAATCTGCTGATTCCCGTCGAGCGACCATAATCTCATCGGAAACATTTTCACATGGATCATCTGACCGCAAATGATAACTCCGCGAACGTACTGCCTTTTTATACCTTGTCTAAGCGATTTTACGGCCATCCATATATACGAGCATATCCCTACCCTATGACTTTTGTCACCTCAGTGTATAAAAACTAGATAACAGATAACGTCGGAAATTCCATAAGGCTTTTTACGAATGATGCTGCTGTATACAAAGAAGTCGCAACGCTAGATAACTGTAGCGAAATCCAGGAAAACCTACAAAGAATCGGTACTTGGTGCAGGGAGTGCCAATTTACCCTCAACACAAACAAATGTAATGTATTGCGTATACGTAGACGGTAGGCCAATTACTGTGAGACTAAACGATTGCAGACCAATCACCAGAAACAGTTACCTCTATAAAGTGTCTAGCAGTATGCTTGATGAGCGATTTAAACTGCAACGACCACATAAATTTAATCTTGGATATCTGCAGATTGAGATACATAGGAAGAATCCTCAGGAAATGTAGTCCACCCAAAAACGGCGTAGCTTACAAAACGCTCGTTCGACCAGTATCTAAATAATGCTTGTCAGTTTGGGATCCGTTCTGATTGGATTGATACATGAAACGAAGATCAAAAGAAGAGGAGCACGTTTCGTTACAGGTATATTTAGCGAGCGCGAAGGCGTCTTGGCGATGCTCATCCAACTCCAGTGACAGACACCGGAAGCGAAGCGTCTCCAGACGCACTTCATGTAAGTGTGAGAAAGCTTTGCGAAGCGTGCACCTTGTATCTGAGGGGGACGTGGGTCATAGCCCAGTAGTCACCAAGCGGGATGTGGAAAATCGCCTAAAAACCACATTAGCCATCGCAGTTAACTTTACTGAGCGGATTCGAATCGGGGTCGGCGGGCCACCCAGTTCCGGAAGCAGGCGCTTGAACAAGCTGATAAGAGTTCCCACTACACCGTGAAACAGGGGTGTGTGGATCTCTATGAAGCTGCTCGAGGAAGATGTTGTTGTCTATAGGGTGGCTACAAAGCGAGGAAACCTTGGCGAAATGTAGGAAGAACCGCAGACAGGTTGAACTCATGAACCTGTTCCATGTAATTCCATTGCATGCAACCGTGATCTTATCTCAACTAGGCTGCTAAAACATTCTTGTCAATACAGGCACGTAAGATCTCCACACGCAGTGTGGTCATAATGACTTACACTCATGCCTCACAGCCGGCCGGGGTGGCCGAGCGGTTCTAGACGTTACAGTCCGGAACCGCGCGAATGCTACGGTCGCAGGTTCGAATCCTGCCTCCGGCATGGATGTGTGTGATGTCTTTAAGTTAATTAGGTTTAAGTAGTTCTAAGTTCTAGGGGACTGACGACCTCAGAAGTTAAGTCCCATAGTGCTCAGAGCCATTTGAATCATTTTGATGCCTCACAAATAGCTATTAAAATTCTTGTTCTGAAATCGAGGAATGTAAAAATGTCAGCGTATTTAAACTTTGCACCATCTGATTCCAAGAATGGAGTCGTATAAAAAACGGAAGTGAGGAATTTATTATCATTAATATGATTTTCTTTCTTTCTTGCAAAAAGATGTGCAATAAACGAGAAATGGTTTTCCTTGACTACAGTTTTACTATTCACAATATTCCTGCTGTTTTCCTGTACACAAATAAAGTGTAGCGCCTATTTATTAATGGCTCTTGGAACAACAACTTCCTTATTGACACTTGCAAAATGTTTTGTCGTAGCAGAATACTCGACTCAGTTTGTTACATACAAATAAAGTATATACGAAAAAGAGAGTCATTGGTTTATGATTCTCCTGAGAAATGGAGATCTTGCATATGGAGTATTTTCTTGTTTTTCTTTTTTTTTCCTTTCTTGTTATTTCACACCTTACATAAGGTGGGCTGGCAGCAGCACAGTACGCTGCTCTTCAGCCACAGGTATTACAAAAAAAAACAACAATGGAGACACAGAATATACATAGCATAGTGGGGGACAAAAAAAGTAGACACAGTAACGAAAAAACACGAAGCCGTTCACACGTGAAGACAACCAAAAAGACTGTTAGGACTGAACATGGACACTGATGATGGAGACGACACGTGAACGATGGAGCGTGGGTGGCGAAAACACTGAGGCACAAACACGACGGTACACACACTAAACTAATGGCGATGATCTCCGGCGTGCGTATGTCCACTGAACGTGTCCAAGTATGGGGACCTGCCGAGAGAGGAAGAAGGTGGTGGGGGAGGGAGATGGGAGAGCAGAGATGCCTATGGTAGAGGAGATGGTGGGAGGAATGCAGGTATGGGGGTAGGGGAAGCCCAGGGGAGGAGGGGGGAGGAAGGGAGGAGGGAGGGAAGGGAGAGAGAAGGGAGAGAGGGTGCCCCAAGGAAACAACACAGGAAGTGGGAGGGGAGGATCAAAGTTGATAGATGGAGGGGAGGAGGGCATCATCAGGGAGAGGAAGATGCCGGAAGCCACCTGGGGAGAGGGTAAGGAGAGTGGAGAGATGGAGAGCAGGTGGGACATGGAAATACAGACGCAGCAGCAGACGGGGGTGGGAGAGGAAGTGAGAGACAAGCGGGTGAGGGGGACCTAGTTTATGGGAGATGAAGAGGATCCATATCCGTCTGAGGAAAAGGAGGAGGTCGGGGAACGGGATAAGGTCGTACAGGATCCGTGTGGGGGAGGAGAGACGGATACGATAGGTGAGGCGAAGAGCATGGCATTCAAGGATTGTAAAAGGTAGGAGGGGCGGAGATCCAGGCAGTGTGAGCATAGCAGAGGACAGGGTGGATGAGGGTTTTGTAGGTGTGGAGGATGTTGGTGGGGTCCAGATCCCATGTACGGCCATAAAGGAGCTTGAGGAGACAGAGTCAGGAGCGTGCCTTGTTTTGGATTGTCCGGAGATGGGGGGTCCAGGAGAGGCGGCCATCGAGGGTGACGCCAAGGTACTTAAGGGTGGGGGTGAGGGCGATAGGACGGCCATAGATGGTGACATAGAAGTCGAGGAGGTGGAAGGAAGGGGTGGTTTTGCCTACAATGATCGCCTGGGTTTTGGAAGGATTGACCTTAAGCAACCACTGGTTGCACCAAGTGGTTAACTGTTCAAGGTGGGATTGGAAAAGGTGTTGGGAGCGCTGCAAGGTGGGGGCAAGGGCAAGGAAGGCGGTGTCATCGGCGTACTGGAGAAGGTGGATGGGGGGGGGGGGGGGGGGAATGCGGTGGCATGTCCACCGTATACAAATGGTACAGAAGAGAGGAGAGGACGGAACCTTGGGGCACACTGGCAGAGGGGAAAAAGGCGTAGGAATCCATGTTATGGATGGTGATGTAGGAAGGACTTTGGGAAAGAAAGGACCTGATCAGACGGACCTAGTTAATAGGAAGGGCGAAGGTTCGGAGCTTGAAGAGGAGACCGGAATGCCACACACGGTCATAGGCGCGTTCGAGGGAGAGGAAGATAGCGGAGCGACAGGAATTGAGCTGTTCGGAGATGAGTGAGATGAAGAAGAAGGTCTTCGATAGAGAAGGACGGCTGAAAGCCACACTGGGTAACGAGAAGGAGGCAGTGCTGGCGGAGATGCTGGTGGATGTGTTGGGTAAGGATTGATTCCAGGACCTTGCTGAAGACCAAGGTAAGGCTGATGGGACAGTAGGACGAGACAGCGGATGGTGGTTTGTCAGGCTTAAGGAACATCAGGATACATGAGGTTTTCCACAGGTCGGGGTAGTAGCCGGTGGACAGGACAATATTATACAGCCTGACTAGGGTGGAGAGGAAGTAGGCAGGAGCTTCACGAAGGTGGCGATAGGTGACACGATCGTGACCGAGAGCGGTGTTGCGTTTCGTGTGGAGTGTAGTGATGATATCCTGAGTAGTGATGGGGGCATTGAGTTCGGTGTGTGCAATGTTGTCCAAGTACTGGAAACCAGCAGCAAAGGGAGGGACAGAGGAGTCAGTTCGACTGCGGACATCCAGGACGAGGGAGTAATCGAACTCAGGATCGCCTGGGATAGTACAGACATCGGAGAGGTAGGAGGGAAAGTGATTGGCCTTACTAAGGTTGTCAGGGAAGGTTTGATTATCATGAAGGAGAGGGTAGAAGGGGGAGGGGGGGGGGGGTTAGATCCGGTAAGGCGGCGGAAGGCTGACCAGTACTTGGACGAGTTGATAGGAAGTGAATCATTAAGACACGTGCATGTCTGTCGCCAGTCCCGGCGTTTCTTAGCCGCGAGCAAGTTTTTGATGTGCCATTGTAGTTGCCGATGGCGTCGTAGTGTGTCCAGGTGACGCGTGTGTAGGAAGGCACGGTAGAGATGGCGGGATTCACGGAGAAGGACGACGGCCTGTGGGGGTAAAGTATGACGATGGGGGTGGATGGCGACGGAAGGGGCGTGGGCCTCCACGGCTTCAGACAAGGTCTGCTGGAGAAAGGAGGCGGCTATCGACCTGGGTAGAGAGGGTATCCCGATCGGCATCCCAGCAGGCACGGGAATAATCATGGACGTATTTCGGGGGAGGGTCAGTACGAGGGTCGGGACGGGGGCGACGACCGTCTGAAACGGTGAAGAGGACAGGGAGATGGCCACTGCCAATGGGGTCCAGGACATCCACCGCTATGCGGAGAAGGAGGTTAGGGGAGGAGAGGATGACATCGGGAGTGGAGTCGGATTCAGGGCGGGTGTGCTGGGGAATGGGGACGTGGTCGCCTTGGAGGGAGGAGAGGAACCGATGCCACCGCCGTAACTGGGCGGCAGAACGACTATGGATGTTGAGGTCGGCGGCGATCACGTAGGAGAAGGTACGGTCAATGTGGGAGAGGAAGTCAAAAGTAATAGGGGCGTTAGGGCGGACATAGATGGTTGCGCAGGTGATGGTAAGACCAGGGAAGAGGAGACTAAGGATCAGGTGTTCTGTGGGGTCGGGAAGGAGAGGTTGGAGCCAACCAGGGATCTGGTGGTGGTGACCAATGGCCACTCCGCCACGCGCTATCGGGAGGGGATTATCGGAGCAGTGAAGGAGGTAAGGCGAGTTGTGTACGGTGTGTTGGGGCTGAAGAGAGGTTTCATTGAGGAGGAAGGCATCCACTCGGTGGGTTGCGAGGGTGTGCAGGAAGAGGTTCTTGTTGGCGGGAAGGGAACGGATGTTGTTGAACAAGATACGGTGCTGTCGCGCCATGACAGGGATTTAGACGAGGGTGTCGAGGCGGGAGAACGTGAAATAGGCTTAATTATGGGGGAGTATTTTCCACTTCCATACTATATTATGTCAGGATAGGACTGCGATAGTTTCAGTCACTACAACAATCTCTTCGTTACACGGCACAAACAACGATTAACACTGCTTCTTGAGATCTGATGGTTCAAATGGCTCTGAGCACTATGGGACTCAACTGCTGTGGTCATAAGTCCCCTATAACTTAGAACTACTTAAACCTAACTAACCTAAGGACATCACACACATCCACGCCCGAGGCAGGATTCGAACCTGCGACCGTAGCGGTCGTGCGGTTCCAGACTGTAGCGCCTTTAACCGCTCGGCCACTCCGGCCGGCCTTGAGATCTGAGAAAGTGTTTTCAATGTCCAATTAGCTGTAGAGAGCTACAATCAAGGAACACGAAATTTTCGAATTATTATAGATCGATGTCAAGCAGGTGACGTTTGATAACTAGCAGGCCGGTGTGCTCAGGCCACTGAGACACCAGTTGGCGCTGGCGTTGTCGTCTGTTATTGTGTTGCCACTTTCACTGTTCAAAGTACTGTGCCTGCCAGTTCTTAGTTTACAGTGCCTCAAGATGTGCAGTGAAAGTAGTCAAAAGTGTGGTACAGCGCAGTGACTGTAAAGAGCTATACAGACTGCAAAAAGCTGTGCCGAATAATTCAAATAATGTTGGAAGGGAAAAAATAGCTTTATTACCCACTACTAAAGCTGTCATTGTCAGAAAGAAATTCAGTATACAGCGTCAATTTGTTTTATCTTTTGCGCATTAACATTTTGAAAGACAGCTAGCCAAGTGTTAAATCTAACATAAAATCATTTGTTCTGGACAGCTCCTCAATTTCCATGGACTAATTTCTGCTTAAAGACACGTAGGCTGTAAAAAAAAATGTGCTAAGTGTAGATGCACGAGTAGTACCGAAAACAGGGTGTTCATTAATGTTAACATTAATCATATATACATAAAATTCCAGTCGCTTCAAAAGAATCAATGTATCTCTAGCCCCAGATAAAATTAAGAACGTTGGACTGACATGATTAGAAACAGTATAGGGATATATACCAAATTTATATTTTTACGTGTTTTTTTTTCTTGTAGGGGGAAAAGGTGTTAACACGATTTTCTATCGCCGTGGACTGTGGTGCTGTCAGCAGAAAGTACTTGTCGCGACAATGTCATATCCTTGACCGTCAGATGCCAACCAATTTACACTAGGCACGCGACTGGAACCGGCAGAGGAACGTGAGATCCGGCGACTGTATTGAAACAAAGCGAACGCGAACAACGATACTTCGACTGGAGATGACGGGTAGCAAACTAGTCGAAACGTTGCGACAACACGACGCACAATGGTCGGAATACCGAAAAACTGGCCATAAGTAAAAAAACTCTTCGAAGTCAAGAAACTTCGTTTAATAAGTTGCATAGAGTAATGTTTGGACTTTTTTTTTTTCACTAGCTGCTTATATTTTATGACCCACCGTCTAATTTCTTATGGTGGGTCGTATATTGCCACTTAGCCGCTGTGACTGGGTCCGGGGTCCGCAGTGACTGAAAGTAACACCACCCCGGCTCCCGTTCCCACTCACACCGTTGCCCGTGTCCCGCCACGTGGAGGCGGGGCTCTGTTTAGATCCATTTGTTATCTTTTTTTTTTGTGCAGCATTAGAAAAACTTATAACTAATACAAAATCAAGTAAGATATTAATAAACAAAACGAAATTAAATATTTAGAAAGAAGGAAGGAAGAGAACTGAATAGAGAAGTTATAGGTATAATATGGCCCGTCACCTGGTTGTGGGCGGCGGCCCGGGTCTTGGAATGACCCTCAAGACGCTGGCCGTTGCTCACCATGCCTTTAACATCTACCATCCTAAAAACTACCTTAACTAGAAGAGATTAGGGTACGTTAAAGCTAGAAACTAAGACTAAGACCTCCATGTCCAGTCTGCTAAACTATTTACGATGTACAATAGGGAGGTAACTGATTTTGTGCTTGGCTCAAAGTTGCTAATGAAAGGGTACTCGTGGTAAAAGTAATAAGGTAATGACGCTAACGGTTTGTGTTGAGCCTGCAAGGCTCCTAGTAGAGTACATCAGGCGCAAGCACCTCCCGGCCCCGCCGACAACACGACCTGAACGGTGGTTTTCCCCGATCTACCATAGGTATCCGTCGGGTTGGGCTCAAAAGAGAGGAACCACAATTAAGATCCTTCCATCCAGGACGTGCGCCGCCTCTTACCAGAGGGGCGTAGGTCCCTTGAAGAGGTGCCCAACTTTAAGCTTCAGATGAGAGGTTCTTAGTATAGTGGAGGTTGAGGTATAGGCTGTGTAGGTTGGTTGTACAAACAGTTCACACTGAGCCAATGAGACTTACAATGATTCGTGGTGGGGCAGTTAGCACCTTCCGGCCCCGCCAGCAACACAGCCTGAGCGGTGGTTTTCCCCGATCTACCATAGGTATCCGTCGGGTTGGGCTCAAAAGAGAGGGACCACAATTAAGATCCTTCCATACAGACTGTGCGCTGCCTCTTAACGGAAGGTGTAGGTCCCTTGAAGAGGTACCTAGCTTTAAGCTCTTATTGGACATGGAGATGCTGTTAACTATTTATATATACGGTGCAATCTGTTTTTAGGATTGTGTGTGACTTGTGCACCTCTTGTCGGTTGTTCCACTCTGTTCTTTGAATTTGACTTGGTTGACACTATGGATCATCCGCGCTGGACGCTTCAATATCTGTGTTGGTGCCCTGGTTTGTATCTGTTTCTTCTTCATCACTCGTGGTGCTAATCATATCTGTATCCCCCTGGGCATCGTGACGTCTGTTTGGACCGACTTGCCTTCGGTAGGGTCTGTTGCGCAAGTATTCTATTTGTTGGATCTTCGAGATTTCGTCCGTTAGTTTGTTGAGTTCAGTCCACCTTTCCGGGTCGCGTATTATGGCATGTAGTTCGTTCTGTGTGTTCAGGCGATTTATGTGTACTGTGTGTCTTATGTTCGTGCGTTGTCCGCAGAAGAAGACAGTATGTTCAGGGGAACCTTCTTCCCCGCATGTGCATCTATTAGTCTGCTGCAGACTCACGCGGTACAGGTGCGTGGGATAAGGGCCATGTCCTGTGATGAAATGTACCATACCGCGGCTGGGATCAATATGTTTTAGTTTTAGTCTTTCCCGGATGTCAGGGAAGAAGTTGTAGACACGGCGGCCCTTATAGCTGTTGGCCCACTCGCTCTGCCAGGTATCCACTCGCCATGCTCTGAGTTGGCGTGTTGTCTCAATCGGTACACCAGTGATCTGCCGAACCTGGTCTATTCTCCCCATCCTAAGCCAGTACATTGCTGCGCGGTACCTGATGGTGATATCTATGGGGAAAATTCCCATGACGACACATAGTGCGTCATTTGATGTTGTGTTGAATGCCCCTGTTAGTCGAAGTAGAACACTTCTTTGGCCTCGACGTACAATGGTTCTGTTGGTTGAGAGATTTAACCTGTGGGCCCACGTACTGGCAGCAAAGCATAGTACTGACTCGAAGAGAGCGCAATGGTATGTTCGTGTCACTGACAGGGGTAGTCTGAATTGTTCCGAATTTAGCCTAGCCAGTTTGTCTAGTATCTTTTCTGCTTTGTTTGTGCATATTCGCATGTGTTCGTGGAAGTTCAATCGTTCATCAATGTATACTCCTAGATAGCGTGTGACTGCTAGTCTTTTTATGTTTGTGTCCCCGATTTTGACTATTGGGTTCCTGCGCAGGATACCCTTTAGCAATGTATAAGTTGTTTTGTTTCCTGCTATCTTTAATTTATTATCTGTGCACCATTGGGTTATTGTCCTAAGTGTTCCATTGGCTCTTTCTTCTAGCTGGGCACGGTTATTTGCTGAAACTACGACGAGCAGATCATCAGCATAAGCGACAGCTCCATCTGTCAAGATGTGCTCCTCTAGTAACTGTAGGAGCGGTTCTATAACTATGTCCCAGAAGATGGGGCCGCAGATCGACCCTTGTGGACAGCCTTTTGTAATTCGTTTAATCACTTTCTGGTTGTCCATTTGCCAAACGACCGTTCTGTCTCTGCAGTAGTCCATGAAACTATTATACAGAGACTCCGGTACCTGCAGGTGTCTGAGCCTCTTGAACAAGGCCGGCCACCAGAGGTTGTCGAAGGCACCTGAGATGTCTATCGTAATTGCAAGTGTGTATTTGGAGGGTGTGTCGTGTACTATTTGGAGTGCTCTGTTAATTGCGTCGTCTATAGATTTCCCTTCCCTGAAGCCGTATTGGTGTGGTGTCAGTCCCCCTTAGTGTTCGATGTGCTTGTAGTCTTTTGCAGAGTAGTTTTTCTTGTACTTTACCGAGTGTATTGATAAGGCAAATTGGTCTGTATGACTTGGGGTCTGATGGGTCTTTGTCTGGAGCCTTTTTGATGATAACCGCCTTCGAGGTCTTCCACACTGCAGGCACACGGCCCAGCCTTAATGCATCGTTTAACAACGTTGTGAGAAACGGGGTGATCTGCGGTGCAATTTGTTTCAGTACCTCAGAGTGGATACCATCCGGTCCAGGCGCCTTTTTGTTTTTGAGTTCTGAGATCGCTGTCGCCACTTCTTCCTGCGCAAATGGACAGGTGACGTTTGGTGTGGTGTATACTGTGTCTACTTCGCGTCTCAGTGCTGCATGTTGTGGTGTGTTTGTGTCTGCGATGTCGTCGGGCAGGAGTTTGCTCAGCAGGAACTCCGCTGTGCGTCTCCAGCCCTTAGTCATCTCACCATCCTCCTGTCGCAGCGTTCCCAGAACCAGTGGGCTCTTACTTTTCTCTGTCACGATTTTGTATGGCTCCCCCCAAATGTTTAGTTGTGTTTGTGCTGCTACATGGCTGTTCCAATGGTCTTTCCTGGTCTTATTCAGCTCAAGTTTATATTTATCCTTGGCAAGCCGGTAGTCGTGTAGTCGTAATTGTCTTTCTCTATCTGAAATTGCTCGTTGGTAAAGTTTACGTTTACGTTTTGAGTCTTGTTTGAGTCGTGTTAATTGTGTAGTCCAGGGAATATTTTGGTGTTTTGTCATTCTTTGTGTGGGTATGCAGGTGTTCTGTGTGTGTGTAATGATATCTGTCAGCATGTGTGCTCTGTAATCAACACTGCCGGTGATGTCTTGCGGTATGTGCTCATGTATTTTTTGTCTGACCCTGTCCCAGTCTGTTTTGTCAAATAATAGTCTTTTTGGTAGTGTTTCTGTGTTGACGTTTGGTGTGCCACTTAAGGTTAGTGTGATGATGTTGTGGTCACTAGCAGTGATCTGGTCATCATGTACGGTCCAGTCTCGTACGTGGTTGATGGCGGCATTATTAACAAGTGTGATGTCTATGTTTGATGAATGACCGTTGTGTCCGATGTGAGTCGGGTGATGTCCTTCCTTGTTGAGTACGTGTAGTCTGTTTTCTTGGATGATGTCATTTATTATTCTACCTCTGTCGTCAGTTCTGTCTGAATGCCACAGGGTTGATCTGGCATTTATGTCTGCACAGATGAGAAGTTTTTTGTTGCCAGCGTATTGCGCAACATCTCTGATGAGGTCTGCGTATGGTTTGATGCAATGACAGAATTGAGCGTACAGCGACGCGATGATCCAAGTATCCCCCTTGTGTGTGACTTCAACTGTAACTAGGTGCTCGGAACAGAGTTGTGTAATTTTGACTGGATGTATTTCTTTGTTTAGTATTATGACAGATGCCATGCAGCCTGTCCCCTCCGCAACTGTCACCGCACTTGGAGGAAAGTTGGGGATATGCCCTTGTCTAGTGTAGGGCTCCTGTATGCACAGAATGTCACTTTTTAGTTCACGTAGGACCCGTGGGAGCTCCGAATTTACAAGTATACTCCGCATAGCATTAAGCTGTGCTATTAGCAGTTTGGGTGTTTAACTGTGGCGTAGCACTTGCTGCCAGTTTGGACTATTGAATCCTGTTCTTAGAAACGGCAAGGTGCTTCTTCTGAAGGCTGAATTTCAACTCCATCGCGGCATTCGTTCGTGATCGAGCGCCGAGTCCGCAACTCGTTGTCTAGTGGCTAGCGTCGCAGGCTCTGAATCACGGGGTCCCGGGTTCGATTCCTGACCAGCTTGGGGATTTTCTCTGTCCGGGGACTGAGTGCTTGTGTTGTCCTTATCGTTTCATTATCGACATTTGTGACAGTGGCTACATTGGACTATCTTAAAACTATTGGACTGGGCAAAAATTGGGACTTTATACGGGCGCTGATGACAGCGCAGTTGAGAGCCCAAAAAACCATGCATCGTCATCAATATCGTCATCGAGCACCGAGATAGCTGGGCTGGAAAAGTACTTCGTCCTTCTGATGAAATATTTTTGTCCAACGAAATCAAACCAATTTTTTTAAACGGATGCTATTCCAGAAGTTTTGTACTTGTAATCATTTAGTAATAATTGTCTTTAGTTAATTAACCTCTTACCGAAATGCAAGCAAGAAAACTGTGAAACACGAGCGAAAACAAAAGAAAAATTTTTAGATTCGACAACATTTGGCTTTATTTTTCATTCCATCCTGAAGTATGTACTGTTTTATTTGTGAGGCAGCCTTAAAATCCAGCTACTAGCCATAATTCCTGCGTTGAACCGTTTTTTAAGCGACAATAGAAAATTGCCGTTATTTACACTGAGAAAATAGAAAATGTTGTAGGAAAGTTTCGAAGCTACGTCATTGCAAGAAGCAGGCATTATGACAAAGAGTATTCAGGGTGCAATATGCACTGTTGATCCACGAACCGGACGCAATTGCTTCTACACTTTTTTTACCAATAGTTCAGCTGTCGGAAGATGCGCAGGAGAAAACAAAGTTAATAAGGCGGTATCGCCTAAGCGTTGTCCGAAAGTAATCTGGCGCGAAAAATATGGAGGATGAGTTCCGGAGACTTCTGGTAACAACCCATCCCTATATTCCTTCTTTGCGGAAACAATCTCCGAGGAAAGTGAAAACTTTGTCGTCGGATCGTCGGAAGATGTTCCTCTCTTGGTATCTGCTGCAAAGGATTACAAGGAATCAGGTGCTGCAGGTGATGGAGAGGATATAGATGTCGATGAGGAAAGAGGTGAAGAACGAAATGAAGATTAATAAGAATCACAAGGGGAGTAAGATTAAGAAAGCCTATAAAACTTTCAATTTTTGTTGCTAACGTATAAAATTTTTATAAAAACGGTCAGAAGCCCCATTACATACATTTTGGCCATATTGGAGTAATTTTGAAATTTTGCCGGAGTTTCAGGATTCTGGCCCACTGTGCAAAGCCCCTATTTGCTAATAACCCGAGAATATTTCATCGATGGAATTTGCGGAGAAATTCCCAAACAGAAATCAGATTACACGTTTCTTCCTACACTGTTACGAAGCGTGACCCTGCTGTTCGTGCCTCCCGTACGTGCACGCCCTCCACACGAGCGAGCTCGTTCGCACAATAGAGCGGTGACAATCACGTTCTCCGCGGTCACTGTGCGTCGCGCAGCACGTGTGATTCTGCCGCTAACGGGCAGTACACGGGCCATTCGGCCAGACGGAGCTGTATAGCCAATCAGGGGCAACACAGCTGGGGGCGCGGCGGATGTGTGGCGCGATAGGGGCAGGCGCCACACCTGCGGAAACACCCTCCGCCCCCGCGTCGGTGGGAGTGGGATGGGGCGTGACGGGGCCGCTCAGATAGCGGCCAGATCAAAGCGCGGCCGGTACGCCATCAGCGACGTCGCCGCAGGAGCCGCGCCTCGACCAATACGGCGCAACGTACGGCAGTGCTGCGCAAACTGGGGCTAATCTGTCGTCCGCCGGCCGGCGAAATACCTACTCTACCCTGGACTGCGGCGGGTGAGCTCTTCACGCAGAGGACATCGCAACGAGGCGCCGGTCTGAGGGCACAACTGATGTCCTCTGCTCTAGAGAACAAGAGACTTCATCTACACCCACCAGACCAGTTCACGAAACGGGTTTGCTGCCCTCCCACTGACCGTGTTTAGAGCTAAAAATTACTAGACATAGTTATGCTAATCACTGTTCTCAGGGCTACGCACCTCCGAGGGTAAAAACGGAATCCTTACACCATCATTTTGTAAGCTTAGGTTTCCGCGGCCGTTGTCACTTCTGGACTGTTTACCGCATTATGGACAATGTGTCAAATTGTCTGACGTTTCGACCACTATTGCAAGTGGCCTTCCTTAGGACTATGTGCTGAGCTGACTGCTGAAACAGATTAGATTTTATGTAGTAGCGGAGGAAGCTGTTTACGCAATTTGACAGGGTACTTACTGGTCTCTCCCTTTCAGAAGTCACCTCAGAACATAGTCCTGAGGAAGGCCACTTGCAATAACGGCCGAAACGTCGGATAACTTTATGTACTGACATTGCGGCCAACAGCCCAGAAGAATTTTATTGACACTGTCACGTTGTTCTCCGTCTGTCTGTCTGTCCGACTCTTATGACCCCATTTTTCACAGAAAGAAGTAGAGGTATCAAGTTGAAATTACTGTCCGGTTCTAATGTCTATAGTCCCTTGCCGGTGTAAAAAATATAAGCATCTAAAGCAATGCAATCAAAAGATACGGCTATTGATGTTATACATTTTCACACTCGCTAACTCACTCCTCAAAACCTATAGAGTACTTCCCATTGACCTAGAATCATGAAATTTGGTAAAAAGCAAACTTTCACAGTATAAATAAAAGAAAAATCCGAAAATTGTAAACTCATTATCATATCACAGGAAAAAAAAAATTCTTTTTTCATTTCTTGCCCGTCTGTCTGTCCGCTGCTTAAGATATTAGAATCGGTTAGGCGTATCTAAATGAAATCTCGATGTAGTACTAAGGTCTATGGTTCCTTGGTGGTTTGAACAATTAAGCTTATAATTGAATGCAATTAAAAGCTACGGCCATGTATCCCACTGTTCTTCACAAGCGATCTCTAATAAATTTGCTGCCCATGGAGTATCGCTTCAGTTGTGCGACAGGGTACGTGATTCCCTGTCAGAGAGATCACAGTGCGTTACCCTGCTGTCTGCCAATGAGAGTTAAAAAAGTTAGAGGTTTCGCAAAGGTGGAACAGAACTTAAAAATTTACAAGTGGTGCAACTTAGTACAATAGAACAGCCGCGATATGGATGCAACGTCCACTGAGGGTGGGTAATTTTACTAAGAGGCCCGCAATATGGTGCGCCACAGCAAAGTTCCCTGCTTTTATACAAGAATTTGTCTTATAGAAATCCACCCTCGAACAGGTTATGAGCAAATCTGCGTGGTACCAGGTCTCTGAGTAGACTGGAAGACATTATTGTTCAGAAACGAAAACCGATCAGACCCGCGCCGTTTTAATTGCAAAACATTGCATACAGCCGAGAAATGATGTGAACAAATATCTCAGGGGATTTGGACACTTAATTGAAAAGTAATTAATGCGTGGATACTAATTACGTCCGAACGTTCGTATCCGAACAATCCACCATCAACCCCACCTACGTTATGCTGTAACATGTGGAAATCACAACATAAATGATTGTGAGATAAAGCAGTTGCTTGAATTAATGACCGAGCCGACAGGACAGATATGTTTAAATAATCTTTACGAATATATTGACAACTGTGAAAGTTACATCTGCTCAAACGACAAAAGGCGATAACACAAGAAGAGCAGCGCTCCTTCATTTACTCTTAGTGGTTTGCATTCACCAATTTTACGACTTTGGAAGTTTTGCTGTGTTAAAAAGCAGTCTGAATATACAGCGAAAACGTTTTTCACAGACATATTTGTCTCGCTACAAATGATATATGGTTTTTCTATTCCAAAACATCAAATTACCAATTACGAGAATAATAAATAAGGCAAAAAATAGATGATAATATGAAACGCTTTAAATGACGGAAAATCATAAAACAGAAGTGACATCCGGCGTTCCGCAAGTTTACAAGCTCTCTGCTGTTCCTAACCTCTATAAGAGACAATCTGAGCAGCCCTCTTTGATTATCTGCAGGTTATGCTGTCATTTACCGTGTAGTAAAGTCACCAGAAGATCAAAACTAAATTATTTAGACGAAATAACTGTATGGTACGAAAATTGGCAATTGTCTCTGAATAAGGAAATGTGTGAGGTCATCCACATGAGTACGAAAAGAAATCCGTTACATTTCTATTACACTATAAATCACACAGATTTGCAGACTATCAATTGAACTAAATACTTAGGCATTAAAACTGTGAACGACTTAAACTGGAACGTTCAGACATATAATTTTGTGGGGAAGGCAAACCAAAGATTGCGCTTGTTTGCCTTCCATTACAGTATCGCTGTGAAGTGTGGTATCCTTATCAGATAAGATTGACGGACGACATCGAGAAAGTTCAAAGAGGAGCAGCTAGTTTTGTGTTATCGCAGAAGAGGGGAAAGAGTGTCAAGATATTATAAGCGAGTTGAGGTGGCAATCATTAAGACAATTGCGTTGTTCGTTGCGACGATATCTTTTCATGTAATTTCAATCACCAACATTCTCCTCCGAATGCGACAATATTTTACTCACACCACCCTATATGGAAATGGAAAAAATGATCGTATTAATAAAATAAGAGAAATCAGAGCTTTTACAGAAAGAGTTAAGAGTTCATTTTCCCCACATGTTCTTAGAGATTGGAACATTGGAGAAAAAGTCTGAAAGTGGTTCTCTGAATTGCAGAGTAATCGTGCAGGTGTACCCGCATATGTTTTGGTACTCGAATATTGACTCATTGAAACCTCTAGATCAACTAACTACAATGTACTCGTATACTTGTCAGGCCTGGTCCTTCTAATCTTCACAGGACAACGGGTTTTTCATGTTCGATTTAACATAGCCTTCGTCTCTCAACTGTGAGGAGCCGCCAGAAACAAAACGTGGTTCGGATCCCACTTTAAACTGTAGGTTCTTTTTCTCCAGAGGGTAGGTTAGGGATATGCAAGTCGCCGAAGTGACGTCCAATAGAAAGACTTGCGCCAGTAATCAATTATTCAAAATGACATCACAATCGCATTATTAATTTTGCCGCCATCCGGTTTCAACCCGCGATAGGTCATCTTCAGGGCAATTTACACCATTTCGTCGCTCGCTGGATTCGTCACCCTGCCTGTGCACGGTTGGTAACCCACCACAGGCAGGGTGACGACTCCAGCTAGCGACCAAATGGTGTAAATTGCCCTGAAGATAACCCATCGCGGGTTGAAACCGGATGGCGGCGATTGTGACTGTCATTTTGAATAATTGATTATAAGTAAATTAATCGCTGTTTATCTCCATACAACTATGTTGTCTAAAAACTTGCACCAGGCCACTCAGCCGCACTAAATTATTATTGTTATTATCTACACACACAATTATTTTTGTACGGAACGCTCGAAGCACAGGTTCTACTCGCATTTGTCGGCTTTTTTCTCATATAGACCTAAACAAGTTTCAGCACTTTCTGCGTGTTTACTGTATTCACATCTCGATTTCTCCTTTTTTTTTTTTTTTTTACATCAGTCCCAATTGGGACTGGACACAACTACAAAAGTTGCACTGAGATTTGGCAACGTCTAAGCTGTGTTATTTACAAACGTACTTCTGCACAATGTGTGTACTGTTCGTGTTTGCTTCACAAGAACTCATGAGAATGCAGCTGAAAATGATTTCCAATCACTAAGCTTCCTGATGACAAGCTCTACGTACAAGATGTTGTACAGACAGTCCTGAATAATGCTGTAATTTTTTTAAAAAAATCAGATTTAAATAAAGAGAACCTACTGAATTTGACACAAAGATACGGTAACACGTTTGGGTCTATTTGAGAAACAAACGTATTTTGCGTAACATGCTGACCTAATATCCAATTATTCGGTGGATCATTATGCATCATGTGGTAGTTAAATCCACTTATTGCAAATAGAGTGCCCGGAGAGATTTACAACTGAAACGTTAAAACTCATTGCTTATTACATCCAGAGTAGGTGATTACCGGTTTCGCCCGTTATGATCAGTCTTCAGAGCAACAAAAACGGAAACAAATAATGATACAGATACAGAAAGAATCAAGTTGTCAGCATGATTAAACGCAAGCAATCATTTAAAACTAAGATAAGTTACCAGAGCTACGTGGCACCAGACAGGTCACGTGATTCCAGTAAATTATGGGCTGGTGGTTTGTGGGCGCGGAACTGGCGCCCGATAGCGCGGTGGATGGGTTCCATCGCGTTCAGATCAGACAAATCTGGTGGAAAAGACATCAACGTGAGTCCACTCTGATACTCCACAAATCACTGTAACATGATTCTGACCTTGCGGCACGGGCATTGTCTTGCTGGAAGCTGTCATTGCCACCAGGAACGACAACAACCGTGAAGGGATGCAGGTGGTTTGCAATAATATTCACGTACTAAACAACAATAATGGTGCCTTCTATTACTGCCACACGCCCCAAGGAAGCCGAGGCCAAGTTCGCCCGTAGCAATCATACTGCCCCCAAAGTCCTGCATTCCACTGTGCGGCAGCTAAGACACGTCGCTCCAAACAAGTACAGAATCAGTGAATATACTCAGGTGCGATTGAACACCTCCCTCAAAGACTGCATATCGCACTTCTGTCAAAGCTTAGTTTTCACGAGAGTAAGTGGATAAATCACATGAGACATGCCACCACAGCAACAGATGTCTTCTTTCTGTTTACATAATGAGTCATTTCTAGTTGTAAAGTTGATCATACTAGAAGAAAGTTGTAGTACAGCATAAGTTTATTATTTCGGGTCATCGCTTTCTGCCTTGGAACCGTACTTACGCATTTATCGTGGAAAAAGAAGAGTAATGGACGTCATTATTACCTTACGACGCCCGGTTGGCCGTGCGGTCTAACGCACGGCTTTCCGGGAGAGAAGGAGCGCCGGTCCCCGGCACGAATCCGCCCGGCGGATTTGTGTGGAGGTCCGGTGAGCCAGCCAGTCTGTGGATGGTTTTTAGGCGGTTTTCTATCTGCCTCGGTAAATGCGGGCTGGTTCCCCTTATTCTGCCTCAGCTATACCATGTCGGCGATTGCTGCGCAAACAAGTTCTCCACGTACGCATACACCACCTCTACTCTACCACGCAAACATAGGGGTTACACTGGTCTGGTGTGAGACGTTCCCTGGGGGGTCCACCGGGGGCCGAACCGCACAATAACCCTAGGTTCAGTGTGGGGCGGCGGAGGGGTGAAGACTGCGGAAGTCGTCGTGGGATTGCGGACCACTGCGGCTGCGGCGGGGACGGAGCCTCTCCGTCGTTTCTAGGTCCCCGGTCAACATAACATATAATATAAGGGGTTTACGAAATCTGATGAAAATTTGAAAATTACTAGTTACATGATTGAATATCAAATGCCAGCCGCGGTGGCCGAGCGGTTCTAGACACTTCATACCGGAACCGCGCATGGATGTGTGTGATGTCCTTAGGTTAGTTAGGTTTAAGTAGTTCTAAGTCCTAGGGGACTGATGACCTCAGATGTTAAGTCCCATAGTGCTCAGAGCCATTTGAACAACTTTTTCTTTAGATATTAAATCAGATGAATCAAATGCTGTGGATCTGCATCTCAGTTATAATGTGATTCAACCTTAGGTACGTCATTTTCTTCTAAAAACAAAAGAGAAAATCAATCTTAATATAACATGCAGATACCTGTTGTAATGTTTTCTTTTTATTGCATAATGAGCCTCTTTCTCTATCAGCAGCGAAAATAAGGTACTAGGTTGGATATATATAATTACCTTGATATACGATACAGGGAATTTTACTTGAACTTATCTCCTGAGTGAACAGTTGAATTATTTTTCCTCTGCTCAGTTTCATGTATTTATTTATTTATTTGTTATAGTTTCTTGTCCTATATAGAACTAGTTTTCTTTTTAGCTTCAGTTTAGTTAAATAAATGCATAATATTATTTCAGTATATCATATAATATATTCTGTTAATACTTTATTTTTGCCATTGTAACACAAAATTAATATTTTTTTACATACAACGTTATTTCGCAACCTACTTTTACAGTATATGCAATGTTATTACATAGAAAGCTACATAAAAATTAAGATAACTTTCTACATGTTCTAAAATATGCTAAATACTCATTGCTGTTCTGTAATACATACAACAACAGTATCCGGCCGGAGTGGCCATGCGGTTCTAGGCGCTACAATCTGGAGCCGAGCGACCGCTACGGTCGCAGGTTCGAATCCTGTCTCGGGCATGGATGTGTGTGATGTCCTTAGGTTAGTTAGGTTTAAGTAGTTCTAAGTTCTAGGCGACTGATGACCTCAGAAGTTAAGTCGCATAGTGCTCAGAGGCATTTGAACCATTTTTTGAATAGGCGCCGTCGCTTAGCTTTCCTGCCTTGCAGTCTGCAGCGTGCGGGGGGAGCGACCTGGCCGCCCCGCGCCGCACAGCCGCTGCGTTGAGTCAGACGCCACCTGTCTCCAAACCAGTCTTTGTATATTTCAATGGCGGATCAGAAAAGCTACAACACCTCCCTCACTCCTCGGCCGAGATGTGCTCCGCAGACGCGAACGAAACGTTGAATTTTAAGAAATTCATCCGACTATAGCATAATACCCGGAATATATCAATGAGCGTGACAAGAAATATGTCATATTTAAGCATCGCACAGCAGTCTGCTTCTTATTTGCCAATGTTCGTGCATACTGCAACAGTTTGGTTCCTTGACATCAGTGGTGGTGGTTTGTGGGATTAAAGGGACCAGACTGCGACGGTCATCGGTCCCCTTGACATCAGTACAGGACATGATGGAAAGATATCAAATGGAAAATGTTTGGCAACGAGATGTATAAAGTGTGTCCTAATGAAAAGGACACTACAGCTATGTCTAAATAAATCTTAGTAACCACATCATAGTTACAGTTCGTATGAAACAGTACAACTCCACAAAACTGCCGTTGACGTTGACACACGCATCTCAGCACGTAGGAAGGAAGTGATTGGCTTCAGTGTAGAACTTCTGGGTTGCTGATGCATCCAGTTTTCCATGATGTCCTGCACATCGTTGTCATTGGTGAAACTCTGACCTTCCAGAGATGTTTTAAGGAGCCAAGGACATGCGAGTCTCTTGGGGAGACATCGAGGCTATAAGGCTGTTCCAGGACATCTTACCGAAATTTTTGAAGTAGCTAGAGGGTCTTCTTAGTGTGACCTAGCGTCGTCCTGGAGAATCACTATCCCATTCGAGAGCTTGACTCTGCACTTGTTCTCTGTGACCTGTTTGAGCCTCACCCGTGAGTCGCAATACTCCTCACTGATAACTATTGGACCCCGTCGATGAGTAGAGGTCCTTCTACATGGAAAATGAAACGCGCCATGCTCATCCGTTCGGACGCAGGTTCGAAGTGGTGTCACAGCGTTTCAAAATATGTCACAATCTGAGTAATGAAATCCGTTCCTCGCTCTGTGCACCTCAACAGACAGGCCAGGCAAACACCCATTATCGTGTCTTCTGATGCGGAAGCTCCCCCTGGATTATCTGACGCACAGTACCTGAGCTGATAGGCAGTTCGATAAGAATGTCATGCGTGGTGACCTGATTATTCGTCTGTACAGGTTCCTCCACAGCCGAAACAGTGACATTTGTGCTGTCAACGTGACCCTGCCCAGAGCATGCCACGTCCTTGACGTTTAAACGTCCTGCCTCATAACGCTGACACAACTGGAATATTGTGCACCTTGCGAGACACTGCTCTCCGCTCGAAGATATTGAATAAGTCCTCGCTGTGCTGATCGGGATGAATCTATCATTATACAGTTGCGTAGACTTTGTACACAACGGTAAGGAGATTTGGGTGACAGACGGATGCTACAATTGTCGTCATAGGAAAGCTGGACAGGTCCTGAAGTGCTTAGCGAACAAGTTAACACAGTAAACAGAACATTTAATTGTATTTATGCAAGTGTCCAAGGGCTAATTACAAGAAATACATCAAGAAACAGAGGCTAGTTATCACATGGTCAATGAAGATGAAGTTCTCTGTATGAGACGTATGGGATGAAGTCGGAGCCACGACTAGGCAGCATCTGCATCTCGTTCCAAAAAGGCTTCACTTGCAAGTGGGATGAGTTTCTGCCGCCAGCCATACTGTATCACGGCGACTCATGGTCCAAAGCTGCTGGGGGTGTGGCTCCGCATGTGCGCACCATTGGGTCTGCCATATCCCACCCAACCTCCATCGGCGTCAGACGGACATTTGCCATTCTCTTGCCAACGTTGCGACGCCTGTGGGGTGGTATCGATATGTCATACCACAGCTATGAAGTCCCAGAAGAACTCGTCAGATATGAGAAAATTGCTGCAGAGCTGTTAACTCTGCTTGTGCAGCTGGGAATACCACAACACTGCCTTCTGGAGTTACATATAGGCTCGAAAAGTCTCCATTCCAATTTGTCATACCTTATACAGGTGGTCAGAAGCAGCCTGGAAAGTTTGTATGGGTGTTGCAGGGTAGGCTATGCTGAGAAATTATTGTTAAGAAAAAATTTCGATACATTGCACGACTCCCAATATAATTAAATTGAAGTTAACTTTAAATGCGAACATTTTTAGGTCAGGCTTTACAGTGACTGTTACTGACATTAAATGAAACAACAAGTTCACTGTTACCAGTCACCTGAAGTACACACACACATATATTCAACACCACAAATGGTTGGTTGGTTGGTTTGGGGAAGGAGACAAGACAGCGTGGTCATCGGTCTCATCGGATTAGGGAAGGATGGGGAAGGAAGTCGGCCGTTCCCTTTCAGAGGAACCATCCCGGCATTTGCCTGGACTGATTTAGGGAAATCACGGAAAACCTAAATCAGGATGGCCGGACGCGGGATTGAACCGTCGTCCTTCCGAATGCGAGTCCAGTGTAACACCACAAATGCTTTAAACAATTATTCTGTAATAATGTTGTTACGATGTATATTCTTTGCACTTTGCGATTATGTCTCCTCTTCTGCTATACGAACCTTGCACCCAGCTGATTCCAGAAGCCATATTTGTTTAGAAATGTGGCAGTATACATGTGATGTGTAACGACAGCAAAAGGAACCTGCGACCACTGGAGGTACTCTAGTTTACTTATTTAATGTTTACCATTAGATATCAGTTTGATTTTTTGTCAAAAGTAATCGTAAACCTGATTCAGAAACAGTGTCTTGTTTCTCCACTAGGCAGTGCCACAAGTTCAAAAAATGGCTCTGAGCGCTATGGGACTCAACTGCTGAGGTCATTAGTCCCCTAGAACTTAGAACTAGTTAAACCCAACTAACCTAAGGACATCACAAACATCCATGCCCGAGGAAGGATTCGAACCTGCGACCGTAGCGGTCTTGCGGTTCCAGACTGCAGCGCCTTTAACCGCACGGCCACTTCGGCCGGCGCCACAAGTTCCTCCAAAAATCGTAACACAACACACACACAAATGTAATACTAACTAATGTAAATCCACCCGATGATGGAGGTTTAAACCCTCGAAACGCGTCGTGGAAATAAATAAAACGGTGACTGGTAACAGTGAACTTGTTGTTTCATTTAAAACTGAAGTTAGGCAATCAGATTGTTGCGTGAACAAATTCAAGCAGCCTGCTTGAGATGGTGTTGCCAAACGTGTTCTCCGTTTGGTTTCCTCGGTCTGAACAAGAGAGCGAAACAAAAATTTGCATTAGACAGTAGCAAGGCGCTACCGTTTTTATTTTTTTTCCCCCGGTTTCAGGGTAACCAGACGAAGAACATGTTTGGCAACACCGCCTCAGGAAGGCTCCTTAGATTTGCACAAGCAACGACCTCAGTGTGTAACTTCAGTACTAATTAAACTGGAAGCGGTGCAACACATCGAATTTTTTTCTTAAGAATTATTTCTCAGAACAGCCTACCATGCAACACACTTAGGAGCTTTTGAGACTGTTTCTGACCCCCTTGTACATGCAGATTTCGGCGTCACATGTCTCGCATGTGTCGAGCTATGATGTATTGCACTTAACTATGACTTCAAAGAGAAAATTACAATAGCGGACATAATAAACATAACTACAGTCAAATGGTGAAAATATTGTGATATAGGGAGCCATTATATTGAGTGATAAGATAGTATCGCCAGCAATGCAAAGCAAGGACAGTGGGTAAGGACCATTGCCAATGTCTCTGTAACGAGGTAGATGTGAGCCAGCGGTACGACGGGTAATTAAGGGTCCGCGGTTGGGCGCAGAACAGCCGGAAACCCGTTCGCCTGCTCGCCGGCCGACCCGCTGAACTCTTTTCCGGGCCAGGCGGGGCTCGCCTCTGTCAATATTGTATGTCTGGCGGTAATCGTCGTCAAATAGACGGAATATGTTGCCGTCTCTTCTGGTTCCCCGTCCCTCTCGCCTCGTCCGGTCAAACATCGGCCCGGCGCCGTGCCCCGCTGTTCAAACACGCCGCAGCCGCTGTGCCCGGTCCAGAGATTGGGTGGCTACAACTTCCTCCTACCTCCCCACACATACGGCCACACTAAACCTCACTCTCTGTTTATGTTTTATTCAACGTATATGAAGAAGACAGCCAGCTCTGAAACTGTGGCATAGCGTTGGGACAACCTCTGTGCTCTGTTTGTGCTACGTGCGTACAGAGCGTAATAGCGGAAACTGACCCGGGTGAAAACGTACGATGGTGCAAACAAAAATTTTCCAGTAAACGTGGCGACCGTAAGGGTTGTATGGGAACGTGCATGTGGCGTGGATTTACGAATAAAATAGACTCTCTCATCAACTCGCCGAAAATCTCAAAGTTCTAAGCTGTTTACAAATTCTTTATTAGCTCGGAGCCCCCACGCGCTACTACGCGAAACGATTTACCCACACATTACACAACGCAAACACTTCAATGGATCCCCGTAAACGGGGTTGAATTTACAAGTTTGGCTACGTTTCGTCTATGGAGCGTCAACTCACATATGTCGCAATGTACCCAATATTCCACAAAAGCAATTAATATAAATGCAGGCAGGATTTGCTATGCATGCAGACGTATATTTTAAAAGTTTCGAAAATTCGAGTTTATTTCCAATAAAAAAATAGTAAAATAGAAAGTCCCAGTTCACAATAATTTAACTTCACAGCCTGACCAAGGTAGATGTATAAACCACGACTAATTGCATGAGTTATCTTTGGAAAACCGTTAAGGCTCCACAGTAACTCAAGCTATAAATTCCAAAAAGCCTACACACACTGAAACCTTCTAAGTGTGGTTAGTATGACGTGTATCCCGAAAAATATTAAGTTCATCACATGCCGAAAAATTTCTGTGTCCGAAAGTAGTAACTCTGAATAGTTCATACACGCGAACTAGCGGCTATTTCAACACTCCCCAGATAAAATTATATTGAAACACAGACTAAAACATGCTGCCCACCTCCAACGACGTCCAAACATAGACTCTCATAAAAATGCGGCTGTTCACCCAGGAAATCTTGGTGAAGCACCACTGAAGTTAGTTAATTCTTAATTTTGACCTTTTATACACATGTGATACATCAGATCACACGGGAATTATCCCACAAATATTGTGCTGTTATCAGTTTCCTTTATCTGCCATCGGTATTTCTAAACATTCCTCTAAGGTTTTCCTCTGTTTTGGGATTTGTAAATGTAAATAATATCAAAAAATTTAAATTAATCGTGAAATAATTTCCTATATATCTAAAGTTTACAGTATTGCCGCTACTTTTAATGTCTCTCTATTTATTCAGTAAGAAAAGCTGTTTTTGATTGTGTGAAACCCACTTTTCCGCCTCTCATTTAAATATGTGAATAATTTCAGTAAATCTATTGTCACAGTCCGATACAATCCTACGAGATGTATCCGTAGTGGCCTCTTAGTTGCAATCGCATAATGTGTTGCCGAAATATTCATTTTTACAGTTAAGGAATTATCATAACATTCAACTTCCAATCACTTATAAACTGAAACTTCCTGGCAGGCGTAGGTCGCAAGTTCGAGTCTCGGTCCGGCCCACAGTTTTAATCAGCCAGGAAGTTTCATATCAGCGAACACTCCGCTGCAGAGTAAAAATCTCATTCTGGAAACTTATAAACTAATGCGGATATCGAAGGCTCGTCTTCATACGCGTAATCGTCCACCTTTTACTCTTCAAATGAGCTTACTGCCGCTTCAGCGACACATATGGTCCAATATTTGTTAATTTTGGGTAAGCTATAATTTTGCGCTGGAGCCGAAAAGTGGCCATGAGAAACGAGCAGCCCTGGACGGGTTTTCCCTGTAACACGGTCACCTTAGCGGCCGGTTTAAGGCCAGAGACAACCTCATCTGTGGAACATAGTGTGAAACTGGCCGTCCACGTGCTCCTGTCAAACTGATTTTAGCTATCAACACGAATAGGGCTCGATCTTAGCTGCCGCCCGAGTGTCCGCTGTTGCGTGTTTGTGACTGAATAAAGTCTTTCTTTCCTTTACAATAAGATGTCGTGGTACAACATGATTCCGCAAACGGGCTGTTTGCGAGACTATTGCGAATATCTGATTACGAACCGTCACTGACTTCTATCCTTTTTAAGGTTCTGTACCTCAAATGGTAAAAACGGACCACTTGAAGAATTCCTCTGCTGTCAGTCTGTTAAGTCCCCTTTTTCTGAGGAACGAGTACAGATATAAAGCTGAAATACTGAGATATACAATCCCTCGGTGTGCAGAAAGATTCAGCTTCTAAGTCAATGCAAACAGAAGATACGGCTATTTACACTACTGGCCATTAAAATTGCTACACCATGAAGGTGACGTGCTACAGACGCGAAATTTAACCGACAGGAAGAAGATGCTGTGATACGCAAATGGTTATCTTTTCAGAGCATTCACACAAGGTTGGCGCCGGTGGCGACACATCTAACGTTCAGACATGGGGAAAGTTTCCAACCGATTTCTCATACACAAACAGCAGCTGACCGGCGTTGCCTGGTGAAACGTTGTTGTGATGCCTCGTGTAAGGAGGAGAGATGTGTACCAAGACGTTTCCGACTTTGATAAAGGTCGGATTGCAGCCTATCGTGATTGCGGTTTATCGTATCGCGACATTGCTGCCCGCTTTGGTCGAGATCCAATGACTGTTAGCAGAATATGGAATCGGTAGGTTCAGGAGGCTAATACGGAACGCCGTGCTGGATCCCAACGGCCTCGTATCACTAGCAGTCGAGATGACACGCATTTTATCCGTATGGCTGTAACGGATCGTGCAGCCACGTCTCCATCCCTGAGCCAACAGATGGGGTCGATTGCAAGACAACAACCATCTGCACGAACAGTTCGACGACGTTTGCAGCAGCATGGACTATCAGCTCGAAGACTTGGCTGCGGTTACCCTTGATGCTGCATCACAGACAGAATCGCCTGCGATGGTGTACTCAACGACGAACCTGGTTGCACGAATGGCAAAACGTCATTTTTTCGTATGAATCCAGGTTCTGTTTACAGCATCAAGATGGTCGCATCCGTGTTTGGCGACGTCGTGGTGAACACACATTGGAGGCGTGCATTCGTCATCGCCATACTGGCGTATTACCCAGCGGGATGGTATGGGGTGCCATTGGTTACACGTCTCGGACACCACTTGTTCGCATTGACGGCACTTTGAACAGTGGACGGTGCATTTCAGATGTGTTACTACCCGTGGCTCAACCCTTCATTCGATCCCTGCGAAACCCTACATTTCAGCAGGATAATGCACGACCGCATGTTGCAGGTCTTGTACGGGCCTTTCTGGATACAGAAAATGTTCGACTACTGCCCTGGCCAGCACATTCTCCAGATCTCTCAGCAATTGAAAACGTCTGGTAGATGGTGGCCGAGCAACTGGCTCGTCACAATACGCCAGTCACTGCTCTTGATGAACTGTGGTATCGTGTTGAAGCTACACGCCATCCAAGCTCTGTTTGACTCAATGCCCAGGCGTATGAAGGTCGTTATTACGGCCAGAGGTGGTTGTTCTGGGTACTGATTTCTCAGGATCTATGCACCCAAATTGCGTGTAAATGTAATCACATGTCATTTCTAGTATAATACAATTGTCCAATGAATGCCCGTTTATCATCTGGATTTCTTCTTGGTGTAGCAATTTTAATGGCCAGTAGTGTATGTGACATATGAGCAAACCCACTCTTCAAAATCTATAGGGTACTCCCCGTTTACCTGAATCACTAAATTGGGCCGTTTCATAGTACAAGTAAAGGAAAAAAACCCGAGGAATATCACTTTGTAATTGTATCACACAAAAAGTATTCTTTGCCATTTGTTGCCTGTTTGTCTCTCTGTCTGTCTGTTAAGACCCCTTTTTCTCGAGAACTTGTAGAGGTATCAAGTTGAATATTAAGTTAAATTCGAAGGTCGATGAGAGTACGTAACCTTCAGAGTGCGAGTCCTGCTCCATTATGTGGCTACCAGTTTCGGTGCTTCAGTGCACCGTCTTTATCAGTCCAGTCCATGGACACACAACACCGTTGTGTCTACAACCAAGGAGACACAACATCGTTGTGTGTACTGCTCGGTAAAGTAAATCCTCAGTTGGCATCACAAGGCTGAGTACTCCCGTACCAGTCCTCCACCAAGGAAACATTCCTGGCAATACATATTAAAGGAAGTGTTCCACGTGTTGGCCTGGCATTTGGATGGAACATTACGCACCAGTTCTTCAACAGTATCAGTGACAGAGCCGTACACTTTACTTTTAAAATCACCCCAGCGAGAAAAATCCCTTGGATTGAGGTCTGGTGATCTTGAAGGCTAAGCTACAGCCGCTGTTCGATCTATCTGACCATAGTGAGGCGTTAGAAGTCCTCTTAGATCAGCAGCCAAGTGTTCCAGTCCCTCGGCATGCAACTGACACGAACCATGAGCCATGGGTGAAGTTTGAGCCAAGCTGGATGAAGACGTGATCAAAACGTTTATATTTCAAATCATTGGTACTATCTAGGACAATATTTCATATACAAGGGTGGCTTGAAAACTCACATTCGCTGGTCGTATGCGTACGCATATCTCTTTGCTTTTAATATTGTGCAGTGCAGTTTGACCTGAGTTATTTTTTCGCTATACCTGTAGATTGTGTACTTTCATGATAACCATAAAAACATTCACGGATGAATAAGATGGGAAATAGATATCCATTCGAGATAAGGAAAACTAGCAAGTTGGAAGGAAAATGTGTTGTGGTATAACTTTGGCATTTTAATACAACTCGAGAACCATTGTTTGCAAGACATAATAAATTTATTTGTATGTCCGTAGTTAATCGTGCGTGGCTCGTGTTCGTGCCATCTCTTACTTAAGACCCTGTTTTTACCGTACTGCCGCCTCGTTATGTTAATTTTCAATTACTGGTGTTACTCAATTGCTTCCTAGCCTGCCCGTGAGCGGCAGCAGCAGCGCTTATCGATATAAGCCCTGCCGTATTATCTTTGCTGGACTGCTATTACTTCCGTGGTCGTCGTGTGTTGTACAACGAGTTGGAACGCGCCAGCAGTGCAGTTCGGACATAGGAGTGCTTGAGTTGGCACGCGGCACAAGTTCATTCGGGGCGCGGCAGCAGTTGGGTCCGGACCGCCATGACTCGCCTGACGGTTGCCGAAAAACTTGATTGAAGTGGCGACGACTTTGGTTGGTCGTCGGTCGGTCGTCTTGCCGAACGACGTGTATTTGGCCGGCGATCGCTTATGGGTTGGCTGTGTGTGCCGAAATAGTGATTCGTCCCTGTTATTGTATAGTCACTGCCGTTAGCATTGTCTGGTTCTTAGCGCAAGTGTTCGTGAAATTGTGTGTAGTTTACGTGATTTCGACTGACAAGTTATTTTAAATGTTGTCAGGGTACTGGTTCTGAGCAGTCGGTCGGCTGGTGTGGAGCAGCGAGGAATTCTCCGCGAGACGTAGTTGGGCCGTGGAAGTTGTCATGTCGGTGGGTCCGCTGACTGTCGGTCGTTTGGGTTGTCGTCGGATCGTGAATGCTTGGCCCGACTGCCTGTATCACCTAAACGAGCGTTAGTGTTTCAATTACAGGCCGACCCTCGAACATGTGAGCGCCCTTGTGTGTACTGTACTATTTTTTTAATTTGTTCTTGTTGTGTGTACTTGTATGGCTTCTAGCCGATTTTTTTTTAAATTAGAGTTGTTTTGCTCTTAAAGCCTTCAGCCTAGTTTAAAGTACTGTTTCAAGTAAGCCCTTTACCATTTTAAAAATTTTAATTTTGTAGAATTTTTTGAGTCTTGGGCATTCAGCCGATTTTCAGTTTGAGTTGTTTCTAAGGTCTTCAGCCTAAATTAAAGAACGGTTTCACGTAAGGCCTTTGGTATTTAAAAAAAATTATGTTATGGAGTTTTAAGTGTTAGGCCTTCAGCCGATCTGGATTTAACTTGTTACTTCAGCCTAACTAAAGAACTGTTTTAAGATAAGGCTTGCCTTTTAAATTTCCGATTATGCTTGCCTTTTACGTTATTGGCCTTCAGCCGTTTTTAAATTAAAGGAGCTTTCAGCCGGTAATTAAGTCCCAAAGATTAAAGCTGTGTCTTTTTAAAAAATGTTTTTTTGCGATCTTGTAATGTTTGATCAATTAATAGAGTTGTATGTTAGAAAGTAACTGACAACCCCTTCTTTTGACCCCTTTCCACAGTTAAACTACCTGTCCTGTCCTGTGGGCTAAGCTGGGCGTTTCACGTAGTTTCTAATGTCGCTTGGCTGACAAACACGAGCAGCACTTAGTCCTGCTGCATGAGGGGACAGGAGAGGATACTCCACCGATGCGCTGCATATAGTGTGACATGTCCAGTCCTTTCGTAAGGGCCTCTGGCAAGTCTGTATTATCAGGATCAAGTGTACAGTCCACAGGCTCTGGCAGAGCCCATCGGTACGCACGACTGCGGCCGCTGTCACATTTCATCACCCGGAGTCGTTACTACTCGACCAGATAGCTTTTCGCCGTCGTGAGGCTGAATCCATCCCATTCCAGTCCTCCCACCAAGGAAAAATCACTAGCAGTGCAGGGAAACGAAGCTGGGTCCTTCGCGTGGTAGTTAGCCACGCTGACCCTCGGTTACGGAGGCAAACGTACAGTCGAGCAGACGTAGCGAAAGGCGTTGCACGCAGTTACTACTTCGTTTTCAGGTGGTGGAAACAGATGGGAACTATAGGAGTGATGGCTGGTTGAATCGGGGCATACAGCAATGTAGGAGATAGGTGAGGACAGTATTGCCAGCTGATAACGGGAACAAAGCAAGTGGTTTAAAATACTCCCGAACGTGAACCCCCACATACTCCCGGCACATTCTTTCATACACTGGTAAGTCAAAACATTATGACCACTGCCCTCCTCGAGACAGAATGCTGCCCGTTGGCGTTGCGGGACGTGAGATGATACCGGTATAGAAGCGGAACAGAGACGAATGATAAATCTTTGCCGGCTGCGGTGGTCTAGCGGTTCTAGGCGCGCAGTCCGGAACCGTGCGACTGCTACGGTCGCAGGTTCGAATCCTGCCTTGGGCATGGATGTGTGTGATGTCCTTAGGTTAGTTAGGTTTAAGTAGTTCTAAGTTCTAGGGGACTGATGACCACAGATGTTAAGTCCCATAGTGCTCAGAGCCCATTTGATGAATCATTCTATCGACGATACGGGCTGGCAACGTAAGCAATGTAAGGGAAGATTATTACCGAGCAGAGTGTGGAAGCGAATATCTCGGGCAGATTGAGCTGTTTGTCGCTTATTCCCGTACTACCCTCGCGAACAACTACAGAAAGTGATTGAAGGACTGTCCAACCACAGCATAAATGTTTCTGAGCACAGCGTACATTGTTGAAGATGGGGTTCCGCAGCAGCCGACCCCTACGTGTCCCCATGCTGGCTCAACGACATCGTCAATGTTGACTGCAGTGGGCAGGGGATCACTGAGACTGGAATCAATGAAAATGTGTCACACGATCAAGGGTATCAATTTTCTTGTTTCACCAGAACGATAGTGCCTTTCCCGGAGGCTATGGCATCTTGCAGAACGATAATTGTACATGTCATAAGGCCAGAATTGTGACGCAGTGGTTTCAGGAGCATGTTAGTGGACTCTTGTTGATGTCTTGGCCATCGAATTCGTCTGTTCTGAACCCAATGAAACACATCTTGGACGCTACCGGGCTAGAGCTCTATGTTGACGAATCACCAGGGAAATGCGCGAGTAGTGCGAAGCCATGTCAGAGTTCTACGTGTACATTACAAATATGCGCACAGTATTTTCCATCGACAGTTACACTGCTTACAAGGATCAACAGAGCTTCGTATCACAGTAGGACCACTTCATGAATGCCTGCATGAAATAGTCTTCCGAGTCACACTGCCTTTTAACATCAAAAATACTTTCGGGTGGGTGTTTGAAACCTCTCTCGTCAGAACTCAACATCTGTCCAGCTACAGTCCAGAAATACCGAACAGAGTTTGCGAAGACTAGAGAACAGAACTGATCGTGTAGAGTACACGACAGCAACGAAATTGAATCCCTAGACGATGGTGTGAACTGACAATAGTTAAGAATGCTGTGATCTTCGACGCGCTTCGCCTTGAAATATCGGAAGGATAGCACATCAAATGGCTCAATGTAAGGTGTGCACCCGGAAGGATGATCTTCACTGTATACACAAAGTTTTCCGATCGGATAACATCGATATGAGTCCTGCCACGATATCTTCCCAGCGAATCCACCAGAAGAAGTGACTCCTTTGCTGCATATGGGAAGTAGATATCTTGAAATAATTGTGTCGGAGTTAGTTTCGTAATTAGGCCGGTCTTCAAGATAGACTGAGTCAGATTTTGCAGTTCCAGCATATTCAGCACTTCTCGCACTCCAGACCTCTGGCTTCATGGTTGGAAACACATATCTACACGCCGATGTAGCGCTTTGGATGATGTAAGCATGAGTTGTTCCATGATCACTCCGCACCGAGTTCCTTACCGATTTCTCCCTCTTCAAATGCAGAGTTCTCAGTGAATGAAGTTCTTTTCTTACACTACTTTGATCAGTGTTATAAATCTGTATACGTACAATTGTGTTCATTAAGGGCATTACCTCCTTCCAGAACTCGTCACATCTTTCATTCACGTCACCATCTCTATAACATACTGTAGTGGTTACACATTTTGCTATTGCCCGTGAGCCAAGAAGTTGTCTCCGTTTAAACCCTGCAACCCATTCATCGATAGATCCAGTGAATCGAGTCAGTCCTATTTCTCGGGCCTTTTCCAAATACTAAGCGCGAATATACTGGTCGTGAGCATTAGCGCGTACAACAGTTCTCGTCAACCTAAATTTATCAGCTACATAATCGTCAAGCCCGTAAGTTTTGAGCGCTGGCCTTCCTCCCCTCCCTCTCTATCACGTGACGTACATGACGTATTTCTTGCACCATATGATACCGTTTCTGTACTGTACTGAAGCTTAATCTTTTGGTTTCCCCAGAATCCTGAAATGCAATTATCTCTTTTGACTTTTCAAAAGATATATCACCCGACTTATTCGTCTTCGGTGGGCTTGTGAGAAAGTCAGACGACTGGTTTCCATCACTTCGTAACTATATTTGTGACTATCGGTTTGTGTATCGTCCAGACACTTTTTTTACAGTCGGACTAGTCTTCTTCTGCATATTCATATTCTTCAGTACAATCTATCGTATCTTTACGATTAACATTCTTATCATCTGTTACCACTGTTTCATCTGTCACAATGATTATAAATGCCGTTGCATTTCTCTCCTTTACTGTAATTTCTGTGGATCTTCTTTTGTGTTTGTAACAGCTACCAATCATGCTCACTGTATTAGCAGGATTCATTATCACACTATTACGTTGACGATAACACCACAAACGGGCGGATTAACTACCGAAGTTAGTGCTACACAGACGGGGATCACTATTATACTGATTTCCTTGCTCTTATGCGTAATGTCTGTCTGCTTCCCTTAGGTGCCTCACTGAACACTTCGCCAGGTGGCCTTCGGTGTGGCGCAGCGTGTGTCGACCATAGCATACACTGCTAATAACTAAACTAACTAGAGGAACAATGTTTATTATTACTACAGTCACTGACGTCTCGTTGTCGTGTTAGATGCGGTCCACTGTGAGCGGAATATCACATGGCTGACATTGTAACTGACCATGGTACTTACACTACTGGCCATTAAAATTGCTACACCAAGAAGAAATGCAGATGATAAAAGGGTATAAATTGCACAAATATATTATACTAGAACTGACATGTGATTACATTTTCACGCAATTTGGATGCATAGATCCTGAAAAATCAGTACCCATACCAACCACCTCTGGCCGTAATAACGGCGTTGATACGCCTGGGCATTGAGTCAAACAGAGCTTGGATGGCGTGTACAGGTACAGCTGCCCATGCTGCTTCAACACGAGACCACAGTTCATAAAGAGAAGTGACTGGCGTATTGTGACGAGCCAGTTGCTCAGCCACCATTGACCAGACGTTTTCAATTGGTGACAGATCTGGAGAATGTGCTGGCCAGGGCAGCAGTCGAACATTCTCTGTATCCAGAAAGGCGCATACAGGAACTGCAGCATGCGGTCGTGCATTATCCCGCTGAAATGTAGGGTTTCGCAGGGATCGAATGAAAGGTAGAGCCATGGGTCGTAACACATCTACATGTAACGTCCACTGTTCAAAGTGCCGTCAATGCGAACAAGAGGTGACAGAGACGTGTAACCAATGGCACCCCATACCATTACGCAGGGTGATACGCCAGTATGGCGATGACGCATACACGCCTCCAATGTGCGTTCACTGCAATTCGCCAAACCCGGATGCGACCATCATGATGCTGTAAACAGAACCTGGATTCATCCGAAAAAATGACGATTTGCTATTCGTGCACACAGCTCCGTCGTTGAGTACACCATCGCAGGCGCTCCTGTCTGTGACGCAGCGTCAAGGGTAATCGCAGCCATGGTCTCCGAGCTGATAGTCCATGCTGCTGCAAACGTCGTCGAACTGTTAGTGTAGATGGTTGTTGTCTTGCAAATGTCCCCATCTGTTGACTCATGGATCGAGACATGGCTGCACGATCCGCTACAGCCATGCGGATAAGATGCCTGTCATCTCGACTGCTAGTGATACGAGGCCGTTGGGATCCAGCACGGAGTTCCGTATTACCCTCCTGAACCCACCGATTCCATATTCTGCTAACAGTCATTGGATCTCGACCAACGCGAGCAGCAATGTCGCGATACGATAAACCGCAACCTCGATAGGCTACAATCTGACATTTATCAAAGTCGGAAACGTGATTGTACCCATTTCTCCTCCTTACACGAGGCATCACAACAACGTTTCACCATGCAACGCCGGTCAACTTCTGTTTGTGTATGAGAAATCGATTGGAAACTTTCCTCATGTCAGCACGTTGTAGGTGTCGCCACCGGCGCCAACCTTGTGTGAATGCTCTGAAAAGCTGATCATTTGCATATCACAGCATCTTCTTCCTGTCGGTTAATTTTCGCGTCTGTAGCACGTCGTCTTCGTGGTGTAGCAATTTTAATGGCCAGTAGTGTAGTTTATACATTTTTGTAATCAGCACCTCAAACATATCTATACGAACCACAACTCAACTGCAATTGCAATCGCAACTTGACGGAATCCCCTTGCAAGTGAAACCATGGTACAATATCCGTGAACGGAAGGAACTGCACGGAGTTCCAACCTGCAACAAAAAGTGCTTGCTCGCGTGAAAGTGGAGGCCACAACCACCACTGGAACAAGTAGCACATCAACCGAATTCGTCACACGGTTGTACGAAAAGTAAAGCTGGAAAAGTCGCTACATCACTACGTTCACACGATATGCAAGTGTTGTAACATAAAATATAAAAGAAACGAGATGGAGGCTTTGAAATGAAAACCGCTGAAGGGATCGTAATCCTGTTCACTCCGGGAGAAAGTGTGGTCCCTACGAGAGCGCTAAAGCCCAAACTCGCCACTAGGGAGACGTGGGCGCACACCCACGTGATGACAGAGCCAGCCCGAGCACGCAGTCGTGCAGGAAACAGCGAAATGGCGGCTGTAGTGTAAAGCGTTTCTCGACAGCAGAACAAGAGCTGGAAACGGAAATTCTGCAAATAATGGCACAAGTGAACGAAGAGCAATGAAGAAACACGGATGTAGTTAGCCGATGGTGTATGATCTGGAACATCTCACCGTATTACCGGTACCATTGTCCAGCATGTGGATGGCCTCATCATTGAAAACCGGCGAGTTACGGTGGCAGCTACTGTCTTAAGAGGTCGGATTGAGCGTCGGAATTGCAACGGACATGCAGTGCTCCCCGTACGCTGGGGGCATTTTTCGATGAATTTCCGTTCCCCGCACTCCTTCCGGTGTGAGGAAACGCATGGCACCCCTTTTTTCTTCTGCTAAAGCCTCCATTTCAGCTCGTGTGGGTGCAATGGATGGGTCGGCGCGTTCACGCGTTGGCTCTGTCGTCACGCGAGAGTGCGCCCATGCCGCTCTAGCGGCGAGTTTGAGGCTCCAGCGCTCTCGTACGGACCACACCATCTTCGGTAGGCAATGGCGTTACGATCCCTTGAGCGGTCTTTATCTCGCATTTTCTGGCTCGTTTCATTCTGAATGCACTTTGTAATTCCTGCTGACCTCGGATCTGGTGTGATGTTTAGTCAACTGGTACTGCAGCGAGGTACTACTGGGACTCACTTTCGTACATATATGCCTTTTCTGAATGAATTAATTTGTTATGTATAGTCTGCTAACGGAGAATCTAATAGGCTTCAGGAAAGTTAAGGGCACTATTGCAGCAATTCTGATGTTACAATAGTAATGGAAGGAGGAATTAAGAAAAATAAAGACAGCTCCATATAATTTGTCTACCTAGAACAAGCTCTGGACAATATAAACGTTGGATTTTCGATTGTATTCTGTGTCACTGAAGTACAATGTGACATCGAACACCTTTGTGCACAAGAATGTTAGGAATTTAAGTAATGCCAAAAGCACTTGTCACTGAATATCCCTGAAAATATAGCGAAATACGTCTAACCTAAATAAAACTTTTATCACAATCGCGAAGACGTAACATATCCCATAGTCCCTGGAAAAATGTAGATGATGTTCAACATAAGAAAGAGATTTTTCCAACGCCTGAGGATGTACTAATAGGCTGATGAACTTCAAGCAACACTGCGATGGTCTGTCATGTCGTTATCATTTCTTAGAACGTTTAGGGAAAGCGTATACGTTTTATTGCAGCCGGCAGCTGTGGCCGAACGGTTCTAGGAGCTTCAGTCCGGAACAGCGTGGCTGCTACGGTTGCAGGTTCGAATTCTGCCTCGGGCATGGATGTGTATGGTGTCCTTAGTTTAGTTAGGTTCAAGTAGTTCTAAGTCTAGGGGACTGATGACCTCAGATGTTAAGTCCCATAGAGCTTATAACCATTTGAACCATTTTATTGCAACTTCGAGCAAATGAAATTGTGAATTTTTAACTTCTAGTTTAATCAGCTGCCTGCTCTTTTTTGTGACGCTTCAGATTTACTACTTTGGTTGTGTAGATAAACAGACAACTTCAAAGCGTAAAACTGAAATAGTTGTGTCCTGGGCTTCTTCTTCTGCACTAATGTTCAAAACAACTATTCCTTTCAAGTCTTCGAGTTGTAGGACAGTAATGGAGAAAAAATAGCACCTGTAATTCGACGTACCACAGCTCACTGGTTCAGTTGCGTATGTACGACAAACTGCTGTGTTTATTTCATTATCGACCAAGAACGAGTGCTCTGCATCACGCAATGTATGGGCGTGCGCAACGCATGTCGTGACACTAGCTGCCCGTAGAATGTAATTAATCTGACAAGTCAAGATTAAAATTTGTCTTTCGCATGACCGCAGGTGGAATTGGAAAGGTAGATTTATGGCTGAAACTCGTCTGTTTTCTATGGTGACTGCAGATTGTCGGGATTCAGAAGAGTAGAAATTGTTTATGTCGCATATTGCGGCAAGTAGCATTAACGTCATACCTCTGGAAATAATTGCTGCCAGGTTATGAACAAACTCTGTCACAACGCCTCATACGGCGGCCTTGCCGACGCCGGCCTTGTGGTACTCTTTCGTAGTGACATCTGCTGCCGGTTCTGTATTCAGCCCTAGGGTTCGTTAGATGCAGTTCTCCGTTAGTGTAGCTTTCCAGTTACGTTTCTCATTATAGAACATCGTTATATCCTAGATACTATAAGGCGCGATAAAATGTTTCCGTGTGAGGGCTTTGCTGCAGCGGGTTGAGCCGTGCGTGGCTCATGTTCCCGCCATCATGTGTTTTACATCCTGTTTTTAGCGTACTTCCACCTCATTGCGTTAATTGAAATGACTTCTGTCACTGAGTTGCTGCTTTGCCTGACCGTGAGCGGCGTTAGCGTATCGATATATCCCCTCTTGTAGTATCTTTGAATGACTGCTATTACTTACGGGTTGTTGTCTGTCTTAGGGGAGTTCGCCGTCAGTTCGCGTCGGGAGTTCGTGGCAAGTTCGGGTCTGCCAGTCAGTTGGAACGTGTCTGGAAAACAGTCCGAACCTGCCAGTCGGAGTGGCGATGTGGCACTAGGGCAGTCGGGTTGGAGCAGCAGTGAGGTCTGCATCGACATGGCTCGCCCGACCATTGCCGCCATGCATCACCTGATCCATACCACGGTCTTGGTGGATCATCGGTCGGTCGTCGTACTGGACGAAGCGTTTGGGCTCGCCGATCGTTCATGAGTCGGCTGTGTGCATGTGTGCATCGCCTCCCGATTGGTTTTCGTGATGGGTATCGCTCTGGTCTTGGTGCAAGTGTTTGTCAGATTGTGTGTGTAGTGTCCTTTTTGCTACTGACGACTATCAGGCGATCATTGTAGGCAAAACCACCCCTTCCTTCCACCTCCTCGACTTCTATGTCACCATCTATGGCCGTCCTATCGCCCTCACCCCCACCCTTGAGTACCTTGGCGTCACCCTTGACCGTCGCCTCTCCTGGACCCCCCACCTCCGGACAATCCAAGCCAAGGCACACTCCCGACTCCATCTGCTCAAGCTCCTCTCTGGCTGTACATGGGGTCTGGACCCCTCCACCATCCTCCACACCTATAAATCCCTCATCCGCCCTATCCTCTGCTACGCCCACTCTGCCTGGATCTCCGATCCTCCTACCTTTTACAAATCCCTTCAGATCTTTGAACACCATGCTCTTCGCCTCGCCTATTGCATCCGTCTCCCCTCCCCCATGCGGATCCTGTACGACCTTATTCCATTCCCCCACCTCCTCCTTTTCCTCGAATGGATACGGATCCTCTACACCTCCCGTAAACTCGATCCTCCTCACCCACTTGTCTCTCCCATCCTCTCCCGCCCCAGTACAATGCCGCGCCTGTATTTCCACGTCCCACCTGCTCTCCACTCTCCTCACCCTCTCCCAAGGTGGCTTCCGCCAGCTCCCCCTCCCTGATGATGCCCTCCTCCCTTCCATCTACCCCTCCTACCAACTTCGATACTCCCCTCCCTCTTCCTGTGTTTGTTCCTATGGGCACCCTCTCCCCCTCCTCTCCCCCTTCTCTCCCTCCTCCCTTTCTCCCTCCTCCTCCCCCGGGATTCCCCTACCCCCATATCTTCATTCCTCTCACCATCTCCTCTGCGCCAGTCAGAGTGGCCATGCGGTTCTAGGCGCTACAGTCTGGAGCCGAGCGACCGCTACGGTCACAGGTTCGAATCCTGCCTCGGGCATGGATGTGTGTGATGTCCTTAGGTTAGTTAGGTTTAATTAGTTCTAAGTTCTAGGTGACTGATGACCTCAGAAGTTAAGTCGCATAGTGCTCAGAGCCATCTCTTCTGCCGTTGGCATCTTTGCTCTCCCCTCTCCCTCCCCCACCACCTTCTTCCCCTCTCAGCAGGTCCCCGGACTCGCACACGTTAAGTGGACATTTGTGCGCTGGAGATCATCGCCATCGTTTTAGTGTGTGTGCCGTCGTGTTTGTGCCTTAGTGTTTTTCGCCGCCCACGCTCCATCGTTCACATATTGTCTCCATCATCAGTGTCTGTGTGCAGTGCCAACAGTTTCTTTAGGTGTCTTCGTGTGTGAATGGCTACGTGTTATTTGTTTCTGTGTCTAATATTTTTTGTCCCCCACTTTGTTCTGTATATTCTGTGTCTCCATTGTTTTTCCTTTGTAAAACTTGTGGCTGAAGAGCAGCGTAATGTGCTGCTGCCAGGCCACCTTATGTAAGGTGTTCAATAACACTAAAGAAAAAAAAAATACTGACGACTATTTTAGATGTTGTCGGCTTTCTGCGGCTAGTCGGTCGGTTGCTGCGAAGTTTTCCTGTGAGCAACAATGAGTGTGTGAAGTGGTTGAAATAGCCACCGTCAGGTGGAATTAATCAAATTAGTTTACTATTGTTCAAGTGCATCAGACGAATTTTTTCCTGCCTTGTGGCCGTTAGTGTTCTGGTTACCTGCTCTGGCCGCTAACGTAATTTTAGGCAGTGTCCTTTCCTCACCTGTTCCTGCTGTCCTACATGGTGTGTAGTTTTGGCAGTTTAGTACACACATGTATTTGGTTGTGGATAGTGACACCCGTAACCTTTGGTCAGAATTCTCATGTACTCTTTTGTGGCAAGCAAGCGGTTTGTCGGTCTGTCCGTGACTGTCCCCTGGTTGGGTTCTGACGGATCCAGTATAGTTGGGCTCACCACTTGTCTCACCTAAGTGAACGAGAGCAGACCGACCTCCCTGGAGGCCTTCTGAGTACCACCGGTGTTTAATTATCTGTTATCAGCCATTTTAAATTTTAGGCTTGGGGTTATTTTTTGTTTCTTAAAATTTTGCAAAATTAATTTTTAAATGTATCTATCAAGCTTAAACACTACGGCCTTCTGCCTTTAAAGATCTATAGTAATATATTCTGAAGTTTTGAAATTTAATTGTGGTCCCCAGCCAATTGTGTTGCACCTTGTATATGTTGCCTTTTGGGTTTTAAATTATTTTATTGCTATCTTAATTGAATTTTCTTGTTGGCCTTCTGCCTTTAAAGGTCTACAGTAATATATTCTAAATACTGGAAATTAATTGTGGCCCTCAGCCATTTATATGGAACCTTGCGTATGTTGTTATTTGAATTATTTTATTGCTATTTTAATTGGATTTTTCTTGTTAAGATTTCTTGTTGGAGGCCTTCAGCTGTGAAAGAGTTGCTAAATCACAATGAATGACAATTAGAAGCAGAAACCGACTTCAACCCTTAGCCCTTTCTACAATCCTATTACCTGTTCTGCCCAGCGGATTTAGCAGGCGTCTCAAGGGAGGTGCATCGTACCGCGTATCCGATGTCGCTACATTATCACCAAGATGTAGGCAAGGGATTAGTGTGCCATTCGTGTCTTTACGAAGTGCGTGCGGTAAATGCGGAAACGCGAAGTATGGCGCCGTTATCACCAAATGCATCCAAACAGAACCAACGCGCTATTCTTTTCTTGGCTGCTAAAGGATAACACAGGGGAATGAAGATTGAGTACAGGGCAGAAAGTCTGTCGAAAATCACCATTGTGGAATGGTGGGCCAAGTTCCGTGCTGTGGTGCTGCTGCTTCATGAATGCGCAACAGGAAAGGGAGGTAATGACAGTGGCACGTAAAGTGCCCTCGGCCACACACCGTTGGGTGGCTTGCGGAGTATCAATGTAGATGTAGATGTAGATCGCAAACGCCTTGACGCAGAACTCAAGTGGTAGACACTCGAGCACCTGCCCTATACTCCTGGCCTCTTCCCATGCGATTACTAGGCCTTCCGTCGCTTAAAAAGAGCCTTGAAGCGTCGACGACTGCTGTCAGACGAGGATGTGCAGCAGCCAGTTATGGACATTATAACGCATCAGGAGACTATGTTCTATCAAGCGGGTATTTTCAACATGGTGCGTCGGTGGACTGATTGCCTCATTGCTCACGGCGGTTTTGCCTGATTAGCATACCGATTCTAGACTGTACAGCCTTCGAACTAAAACCTTTTGATCGCCTTTGATAACATGGAGGCTTGCCCCTGCGATTCTTTCCTTCCACCACGCCTCCAGCGACAGTTATCCATCTTAAATCCCCTTAGATTGTTTGCAGATGACGCTGTAATTTACCGTCTAGTAAAATCATCAGATGATCAGTTCCAATTACATAATGATCTAGAGAGAATTTCTCTATGGTGCGAAAAGTGGCAATTGGCACTAAACGAAGAAAAGTGCGAGGTCATCCACATGGGTACTAAAAGAAATCCAATAAATTTTAGGTATACGATAAATCGCACAAATCTAAGGGCTGTCAATTCGACTAAATACCTAGGAATTACAATTATGAGCAACTTAGATTAGAAAGACCACATAGATAATATTGTGGGGAAGGCGAAACAAAGACTGCGCTTTGTTGGCAGAACACATAGAAGATGCGACAAACTGACTAAAGAGACAGCCTACATTACACTTGTCCGTCCTCTACTGGAACATTGGTGCGCGGTATGGGATCCTTACCAGGTAGGATTGACGGAGGACATCGAAAAAGTGCAAAGAGGGGCAGCTCGTTTAGTGTTATCGAGCAATAGGGGTGAGAGTGTCACTGATATGATACGCGAGTTGGGGTGGCAGTCTCTGAAACAAAGGCGGTGGAGAAATGATCATCATAATAAAATAAGAGAAATCAGAGCTCGAACGGAAAGATTTAGGTGTTCCTTTTTCCCACGCGCCATTCGAGAGTGGGATGGTAGAGAAGTGGTATGAAAATGGTTCGATGAACCCTCTGCCAGGTACTTAAGTGTGAATTGCAGAGTAACTATGTAGATGTAGATGTTGTGACATGTGTCAAACCATTCTGTTTCTTCGGGTGATTAAGACAGACTTTGGTATAATTTTTAGTCATTCATTCGTTGTAGAAAGTTTTTATTCTTTCCTCCATCAACCTATGTCTTATTCGTAACGGTAAGCGTACGTGCTCTAAACGCAGCTTTTCATAATTTGCTTTCTAGTCGCAGGATTTATATTTTAGGAAGTTATCAGTTATTTATTTTCACAGATACCCCCTTTACCGTGTGCTGTTGTGTGTTACTAATGAAACAAAAACGCCTACGAAGCACTTGCATAAAAAGGCAGCAAGCGAGGTAGCACTCTGGTTTGCACACTGGACCCGCATTCTGGACACTGACGATTTAAAACCGCGTCCGGCCATCCAGATTTAGGTTTCCCATGACTTCCTCAGACAAATACAGTAATAATTCCTCTGAAAGAGCACAGCCGATGTCCTTCCCTATCCTTGAAACAATCCGAGCTTGTGCTCCGTCTCTAACGACCTCTTTGTAGGCGGGACATTAAACCCTAATCTTGTGTCCTTCCTTCCTTCTCAAAATGGCAGCCACTTACAATTCCTGTAATTGTATTGTCTGCGAGTTAATTTACTACAAATTTTACTAATATAAAAAGTGAGTAAATTATTCATCGTTGATCAGCATGCTATTACACTGTACTGTGAAGTCATCCTGTTGCTGTTAGAAACACTATGTGCACCATCAGCTGAGTATCATGTTGCATTGCCCTGCTGGTAGATGCCATCCTGCTGAGGAGAAACAGATTTCACGTAGCGTGGACACGGTCCACAAGTATAGATGCTTACTAGTGTTGATCCATTCTGCCTCCCACAATGACGACATCACCCAGGGAACTCCACGAAAACATTCCACAGGTCACAAAGCTCGCTCCGTCGGCCTGGACCCTTCCGACGATTGTTGCAGAGCATTTGCTTTCAGACGCTTTATACCGATGGAACATAAAACGTGACTCATCTGGAAAAGCAATCTGTAGCTCCTGGAACTACAAGAGCAGCAACCTACGTTCTTCGAACAGCAGTGTGTGTGTGTGTGTGTGTGTGTGTGTGTGTGTGTGTGTGTGTGTGCCAATATTTGCAAAACGTATCCCACAACGTTAAAAGAGTTTTGTTTGGATAAATGACCTTAATAATTGCAACCAAAAAATCAAGTCGTACAAACTTCGTAATTTCTAAGACCAAGTATTGTATAAATTTTGGATTATATGCAGAAAATAGCTCCCGACTGTGATTTGGCAGCCGTTAAACTAGTAATCAGTTATCTAGTAATCAGTATCAGCCATATCCATTTAACAGTTATTCTCTCCACCTGTAAATGTTAAACGTCCTATGTGCGGTCATTCCTTTTTCAGTGACCGTTGCAGTCTTGGCGTGGTGACTGGCTGAGTTTGCCTGTAGTGTCTGTATTTCTTCGTTTACTTCCCTACGGTTCGACGATCCTTATTAACGGACGCTGGGCCTCCACGACTCTCATACGGGCCACTGATTTCTGTTTGCAATAATTCCTCTTGTCTTCTTCATCTTAGACACCACCGTGTCTTGTTCTTGCCTCGGAAGCAAAATAAGCTCGGGGATTTGAATTTCTACGAGCGCGACTTTCACTCAGTTCTTCTCGGGCGGAAGAGGTGGTTAAGTACGGGCTGAGATGCGGGGGAGGGGACACAGGCCAAACAAATCCTTCTGTGAGCCGCCTGTCTCCGCAAATCACCGGTGTCCGCAAATCTCTGTGTACACATATCCCTATAGCCGCATATCTCCAGACAACGGTGAACGTATTAGAGTTCACCACACCGAAGAAATTACACTCCCCCACCCTACTTCAGAAAAAAATATAATTCTCTACTTCTTCAAATAACAATAGCAAAGCATTTACTCGTCAGTAAGACATTGTACACCACTAAGTGAAATATTTCGTAATTCGTTCTCTGGTTTCATATTCACATGAACCTTCTTTTTCTTCCTACATGTCTCTTTCCCTTTTCATCGTCTTCTTTTGTTTTGCAGTTACAGTTATTATGATGCAAAATAATATGTTCTCATGTGTTGTTAGAAGTTCGTGTTTGTATGTATTTCCTCCACAGTACAAACTGAAAAACAGGCTTACAGATGGAGCAATGTCGTGCACTAAAACTCTTCAACGTTGGTTCTACACAGTCGTTCAGCAACAAACCTCGAACAATAGCTCATCGCAAGCACTTATTCATAGTGGACTGCGTCTAAATCCACACGTCATTAAATAAAACTAGCGATTTGAATACCGATGTGTTGTTTTTTTTCTTTTGTAAAAATAATAGAACCCAGTAAATCCTATCCGGAACTATGATTTATGGTTGCTTATGGTCATTCGTTTGAGCTTGCGACTTTTAAAATTGAATCTCGAGGAGAGATAGATTTCTCTGAGAGTCAAGCTCTCTGCGACGAGACGAATGTTATCGCGAGTTAACATTTTGTCATATCATTCCAAGTACGCCGAAAATTTCTGCCGAACGGCAAATCGTGAGAGGATTGCTCATTCCGAGCAATTCACGTCTTTTTCTTTGAGACAGACAGTTCAGTCCTACTATCCTCGGCTCCTCGTTCACAAACTTGCATCTCATCTTCAACATTTCTCTCTTCTCATCTTCAACATTTTGCAAGCACATTCCGTCATCTCTCCGTTGAAATAGTCAGTAAACTGATGTTCATGGTAAATCGTCGCCCAGTCTCTTGAAGACATTTTCTGGTGTCACTTGCCAAGTTTCCACTTTGACGTAAGAAAGCGTTCGTTTGAACTGCACTGTTATTTACGTCAGACAGGTGACCGAGAAGAACTGAAGACGATAACCTGATTTTCAGACTCTCCAAAATAAATAAAAATGTCCTCCATACATCATGTGGAGGAGAGAGGTAACATCACACACACAAATAAGTCCAAAAGTAAACTTCCTCATTAAAAAATTGTTGGGGCTTTCGTGGCCACTTGTCGACGTATTGATTAACGATTTTTCTGACGCTTTGCCAAAGCGAGTGGCTGGCATTGTCAAAACGTTCAGCCTCCATTGCTGGTATGCGCCACTTTTGCTGGTGAAACGTTAAAGAAATCATTGAAGAAACGCAGGCCGAGATGCCGAGATGAAGGCCACCACACAATACATAAAACTTTCTTGCATATTGCTGATGCGTTCGAAAATATGGCTCAAAGTTACGAACAACGTTTTAGTGCATTCTTCAATGCTTCTGAACTGAGAAGTCCTCAGGATACTTGAGAGGAAAATGTTTGCAGCAGAGAAAAACTCTGTCAGTGTGTAATGACACCATTACAGACGCAAAAAATATAATACACTTATTACTTCTTTCTTGCTACATCATAAATTCTTCCATCGTAATTAATCTATAAACAGTAATTTTTGCAATTTCAGTACATAAGTATCGAAGCTTAACACAGTAGTGTATTTAACTATACAATTTTGCGTTCGAAACTGTGAATCAAAAGGAAAAACGTTTTATTTATATTTGGAAGTTGTGGACGTGACTGTATTCAATACGCAGCAAGTATGGATAAAAACTACTTCATTCACAACTTTCCATGTTTTATTAAACTATGTAAGTAGGCTGTTTAGGTTTTCTTATTGGTAACGCCACGTAGCGCTCTGTATGAAAATCACTGACTGTGCTGTGTGCAGTCTGTGGCTAGATTGAATTGTTGTCTGCCACTGTAGTGTTGGGCAGCTGGATGTTAACAGCGCGTAGCGTTGCGCAGTTGGAGGTGAGCCGCCAGCAGTGGTGGATGTGGGGAGAGAGATGGCGGAGTTTTGAAATTTGTGCCGGCCGCGGTGGTCTCGCGGTTAAGGCGCTCAGTCCGAAACCGCGCGACTGCTACGGTCGCAGGTTCGAATCCTGCCTCGGGCATGGATGTGTGTGATGTCCTTAGGTTAGTTAGGTTTAAGTAGTTTTAAGTTCTAGGGGACTGATGACCACAGATGTTAAGTCCCATGGTGCTCAGAGCCATTTGAACCACTTTTTTTTTTTTTTTTTTTAAATTTGTAACACTGGATGTCATGAACTGCTATATATATTATGACTATTAAGGTAAATACATCATTTGTTCTCTATCAAAATCTTTCATTTGCTAACTATGCCTATCAGTAGTTAGTGCCTTCAGTAGTTTGAATCTTTTATTTAGCTGGCAGTAGTGGCGCTCGCTGTATTGCAGTAGTGCGAGTAACGAAGATTTTTGGTGAGGTAAGTGGTTTGTGAAATGTATAGGTTAATGTTAGTCAGGGCCATTCTTTTGTAGGGATTATTGAAAGTCAGATTGCGTTGAGCTAAAAATATTGTGTCAGTTTAAGCACACTCATGTATAATTTTTCTTAGGGGACGTTTCATATGTCGACCCTTAGCCGAGGATACCTCGCTGGAATCTTCTGATTTTTTCTTGTAGTTTGTGTAATTAGTGTAGCTATTGTTTATTGCTAGCACGTAATTGTAGAGAGAATCTCCTTTGTAGTTGCAGTCTTCCATTGTTGTTGTGGCATGCATGTAGATTTGCACCAAGTATTTCGCAGCTGCGCTTGCAATTAACTAGATATTATTTTCAGTGCTATGTTAATGTGTTTTCTTATTTTGCTCTTCAAATTGTGCTTTTCTGTGTTATCGTGTGAAATATTGTGACAATAATGGCGTGTGAAAAACGTAACACTAGGCTCCAAAGTAAACTGAGAAATAATTGTGACGACGAGCGTAGCTTATCAGCACCGCTGTGTAATGAATTAACAGACATTCAAAGTAGTAATTTGGTAATTGTGCGTAGGGAAATGGAGCGGGCGCCAAATAATGGTGTAGACAGTGAAACAATTAGTGAACAGGGAAGCATTATCGATCGATCGGTCGGCAACAGCTCGCCTCAGGATTCCGAAATGACAGGACACAATCTTGCAAATACTGTATATTCAGGTTTTGCGTCCTCACCGTTTTCTCAAATAAATCAAGACACATTTTCTGCTTTTCAAAATGCGAGTATTGCCGGTTCAAATGCACTGCCGAATAGCACTGAGGAACATGTTTCAGACACCAGTGCATTGTTATTACAGTTAATGCAACAAATGGGACAAAGGCTACAAAAGTTAGACACAATGAAACAAAATCTTCAAAAGTTAGACACAATGGAACAACACCAGAGACAAACACAGCAACAGTTAGACGCAATGGAACAAAATCTTCACACCACGCTTGAACAAACACGTGAAGATTTAACTACTGAGTTACATAAAATCGAATCGAAATGTCAAAAAGTCTGTAACGACGTAAAAACACAAACTTGTGAGCATTTCCAACCTATTTTTTCGCGTCATGAAAATGCATTACAGAATCACGAAGCAGCCACAAAAGAACTGCAAACTATTGTTCATGAAAATCACGACACCTTGCAAGCTAAAATTGACTCAGTTGCATCTACCGATTCGGTTACGCAACTTGCAAAAACTCAGGAAAATTTAAAAGACACAGTAGATACGATTTCAACACAAATGGACACTCTGAAACTTGGTTCAGAAAAACACACTGAGGAAATAATTTCACTAACGGATAAAGTAGCCGAACTTTCAGATCAGTTCACTAACTTATCTACAAAGGTAGATGATGATCTGAATGACACAAGACCTGTAGCCTTCACGGACACTGAAGAGTATGAACAAATTAGAAAATTCAAACAAAATCAAAATCAAATCAATACACAGTACAAAAGAGATATCCGGGAAGTACAAGATCAGTTGGCACAAGTAATACAAGAATTACATATTTCAGAGGACACTCGCGCTCCAGTATGGGAAGAGGGACATAGAAATACGCAACAACCACAAAATAATGACACATGACACTTCGGAAATTATGAAAGAAATTAGCAAGGCGCACTAGATTTTGAGACGGAACCACCGAAACGAAGTAACAATGAGCGATGTGTGACTCGCCGACACGATGATTTTGACTATAAGCTGTTCATTACTACACGTAAATTCAAAACATTTAAGAATTCTGACAACGGCATTCATCCACAAGCATGGCTTCATCAATTCTCTCATTGTTTTCCTCCCAACTGGTCATTGGAGCACAGGTTAGAATTTATGTGTGGCTATTTAGAGAATGAACCAGCTGTAAGAATGCGATCGGTCATTCACAATTGCCACAGTGAAGGAGAATTTTATCATGCCTTCCTCTCAGCATATTGGTCTCAAGCTACACAAGACCGAGTAAAACATAACATCATAATGCTGAAACGTTTCGAACAATCTGAATTTTCCAGTCTTATGAAATATTTTGAAGACATGTTGCATAAGAATCAGTATCTTTCAAACCCATACAGCCCCTCGGAACTCATCCACATTTGCTTAATCAAATTGCCTGAACATTTACGACATATTATTTTAGCAGGATGTTGCAAAGACGACATTGAAGCTTTTCAGGGACTGTTACAAGAACTGGAAATTGACACTGACAATCGCGGAACGCTAAAACAGGAGCACAACAATTACAGGTCACATCTGTCACAATTCCGCGATGACAGAAATAATACACGACAAGGCTGTTCTTACAACGTAAACGTCCGCAGCTCGTGGTCGTGCGGTAGCGTTCTCGCTTCCCGCGCCCGGGTTCCTGGGTTCGATTCCCGGCGGGGTCAGGGATTTTCTCTGCCTCATGATGACTGGGTGTTGTGTGCTGTCCTTAGGTTAGTTAGGTTTAAGTAGTTCTAAGTTCTATGGGACTGATGACCATAGCTGTTAAGTCCCATAGTGCTCAGAGCCATTTTGAACAACATAAATCGTGACCAAAACAGACACCACCCGTATGACAACCGTTGGCAGGGTAGTAATAATTACAGGGAAAGATCACCTCTCCGCAGTAATGACTATCACAGAGACAATCAGAGAAACAGACAATATGGGAACCAAAATAATTATTATCAAGGGAGAAAGAATAACTTTAGATGCAACGGTCCAGCGCGCAGTTACGATTCAGGGAGAAATTCTCCACCACGTGACCGACAAGAAAGAAACTATGGAATCTACCGACATGACGACAAATGATATGATCGTAACGACAGACCTGAATTGCATCAGAACTGGCAGGATTCAAACAGAGCAGGGCCCTCTCGACAAGGTGAATTTGTAGAAGTTAGGTCTCCAAATCCCAATAACGACGTGCGCCAACAAAGAGACAATAGGCAATGACTCATACCGCTGGCAGCCACAAAACGTACTTATGAAACTGACGACGCAGCTGCCGTAGCTAGTAATTACGTAAAAATGGAAGACATTAGGGACATCTTACTCCAGGAACACGACGTAAAACATAACAACATTGCATATCCTGTGATTCATATTACAGTAAATGAGGTAAAATTTACGGCAGTACTTGACTCTGGCAGTCCCATTTCAGTAATTAGTGAAACAGCTTTTAGCAAATGCAACAAATCGAGCGATTGTCCCACACTTCCGTTACGTAAGATTAAATTACAAGGTGCAATCATTGGAAAAAGTGTAGATATACGCCAACAAACCAACTTAGAATTCTGTTGTCAAAACCACAGCTTCTCTATGAACTTTCTTATTGTCCCATTATTGTCGACGGAAATTATATTGGGAGTAGACTTTTTCAATGAATACAAAGCAATCTTAAACTTTCACGATGCTGAAATAAGTTTAGAGAAAGAAGGTAAGTCAATAGCTTTGAAATTTGAAGATTGGCTCTCAAACCATGACGAGGAAATTAATCGGCTTTACCTTCTATTAGACAACAGTTCGGAATTTTCGACGGAACTAGACACTAACAATCACTGTGCAAGTACTGACAGGTATGATATCGACGGCATATTTGAAACTAATGAGTTAATTCAGAATAAAATTCAAACAATTGACAGTTGTAGTGACAGTGATAGGCAGGACCTTTTTGAGATTTTACAAGCACATTCCACAGTTTTTACTCACAAAATAGGAACAATTAAGGGATTTCAATACCAATTTCGTGTTCGTGAGCATACTAACTTTTGTGTTAGACCACATGTAATTCAAGCACATTATAGGGACCGTGTTAGAACAGAAATACAATCTATGCTTGACGAGGGCATTATTGAGCCTGCAGTAAGCTCATACAACAATCCATTACATGTTGTTGAGAAGAAAAATGGATCGATCAGGCTTGTCTTAGATTCGAGACAAATCAATACTATCATTATTCCTGAAACAGACAGGCCGCAAATGTTGGAAGAACTTCTTCAAAATTTTAATGGTGTAAAAGTGTTGTCTTCCATTGATCTCAGATCCAGCTTTTATCAGATCGAACTTCATCCAGAATGTAGAAAATACACAGCTTTCCTTTGTTTCGGCGTTTGTTATCAGTTTCGGAAACTTCCTTTTGGTTTGAACATTTCTTCGGCAGCATTCATTCACTGGCTAAATTCCATATTACCTGAGTTCTTAAAACGTCACATCACGTTATATGTGGACGATATTCTAATAGCAGAAGCTTCATGGGAACAACATAATCGCATCCTCAACAGTTTGTTACGTATTTTTGCAGAATCTGGAATTACAGTTAACTTGGAAAAGTCTGAATTCGGTATGTCAAAGGTGAGGTTTTTGGGACATATTATTTCTTCTGAAGGCATTCAGCCAGATCCTGAAAAGTTAGAAGCAATCAGAGGCATTCCAGTTCCATCCACAAAAAAAACCAGTCCGCAGTTTTCTAGGTCTCGTAAATTTTTACCGTCATTTTCTGAATATGCAAATTCTTGTTACACCAAAACTTTGTTCTCTCACTGGAAAAAATACTATTTGGAAATGGGACGAACAAGCACAGTTGGAATTCAGTTCTTTGAAAGAATTGCTACTTAACGCGCCAATACTAGCTCATCCAGATCTGTCACAAGATTTCTGCCTTAGCACAGATTCTTCTAAAGTCGGTCTTGGTGCCCATTTATTTCAAGAAGCCATAGAAAATGACACTACTGTTCAGAAAACCATTGCTTTTGCTAGCCGAGTGCTAACAAAATCTGAAAAAAATTATTCCGTTACTGAATTAGAAGCTTTAGCTATCGTTTGGGCATTTAACAAATTCCGTTTCTTTCTTTCTGGTAAGCACGTAAAAGTATACAGTGATCATCGTGCATTACAATTTCTTATGTCTTCAAAATTAAATCTTGACAGGTTAAAACGTTGGGCATTGTTTCTGCAAGAATTCCACTTCACAATAGTCTACATTCCCGGCAAGGAGAACATTGTTGCGGACGCACTGTCACGCGCACCGGCTGGGCTTGAGAAAAGTAACACAGAAGGCAATCTCGAGAAAAATTTCAGTATTCTTTACATTCAGAAAGTCGCCTTTTAAAACTTCATCACCACATCTTTAAAGGACATTGCTCATGAACAAGATAAAGATCCGATTTGGAAAGACATCAAAAGTAAATGGCATGAAAAGACTCACACACAGATTCGGCATTATTATCTGGTTAGAAACAACAAACTGTTCAAACGCTGCACTGTTGAGGACAAGCTATGGGTACTTTGCATTCCAGATGATTTTGTTAATAAGCTCATTTGGTACATTCATTTCAGCTACGCACATATTGGTCCACGAAAATGTTATCATATTCTTCGGACGACTTGTTATTTTAACAATATGGAAAAGAGAATTCGAAGAGTCTTGTCTATTTGTAAACTTTGTCAAAAGGCGAAACCATCTACTATCTCCCATCGTACTCCGCTGTTTCCTATCATTCCTTCTAAATTAAAAGAATTTGCTGCTGTTGATCTCTTGGGACCGCTTGTCAGAACATCTAATGGATTTTCGTACGTTTTAGTCACTGTTGAACTTACTTCAAAATATCTTTCTTTCACTCCGTTACGTAAAGCCACTGGACGGTCTGTATCCAACGCCTTTGTTAAAAATTTATTATGTGAAGTTGGAAACGATAGTAAAGTCATTTCATTTAACGGACCGCAATTCAGATCTGCTGTTTGGTCACGCATGCTTCGGAATCATAAAATCAAACCTGTTTTTATTTCATTGTACTCACCACATTGTAACCCCTCCGAACGGATTATGAAGGAAATCAATAAGCTTTGCAGACTTTATTGTCACAGAAAGCATCAGCATTGGGACAGATATTTACACTTATTTCAAAACGTGCTGAATGAAATGCCTCATGACTCCACTGCTTTACCACCTACTCTTTTACTGAAGAATGAAGAACCACCGAACAGAATCAGAGAGCTTGTACCTTTCCCGAATAGACGTAAACTTCGACACAAAGACATAATTGATTTGGCTATTATAAATATAAATTCTGCAGCAGACAAAAGGAGAAAACTACACGGTAAAGCAAATGCAAAGAAATTGTATATTGGTCAGAAAGTTCTCATTAAAGCTCATTCATTGTCACGTAAGAAGACACTTGAGTAACAAATTCTTTCTAGTTTACAATGGACCTTACAGAATCCGACGTATACCACATGATAATTCCGTTGAAGTTGAAACTCTGCGTACTAGGAAGAGTAAAGGTTTACACTACATTTCACATTTAAAACCGTTTATTGAAAGATAATCTGCTTTTTAACTTTGTCTTTGCCATATAACTTTTCACTTTACATTACTAGTATGCTTTGTCAGACTTAGAACCTGTTAATATGCAACAATGTTTGAAGTTAAATATCCAGTCAAGAACCAAGAGAACTTATTTAAAAAGAAATTACGAATGCATTGTTATTGTGAACAGATGACACAGTGTTATTGTGTGTGTTCATTCTTGCTTGTTAGTTGCACGATTTGGTAACGACTATAAGGCTCATATACTTAGAACATTTACCAGTACTGCTAATGAGATTTTAATGCAACATTTTGGTTTACTTGAAAATACATTCTGGATTTAAAGTACTTTTTGTGAGATACCAGATGACACAGTGGTTAGTTTATGTGACAGCTACACGATTTTATCACGATGCTATTAATGAGTGACAATTTACAATGTTGTTTTTGCGGTGTATCTGTTTTATATCTGCACAGGTTTTCTGAATTCTTCTGGAAAGTAAAACATGTTTTAGTAGTAACTTTTGTGGTATAGCTACAATGAGACAGCCTTTTTCATAGCACAACAATACGTAACATTATAGTACTTTCTTCATCACGGCAATAAGCGTAATAACTAAATATCTATAGGCAAAGCATTTCACTTTTGTTTATCATGAGGTAAGTACACTGGCTTCTGCAGAACTTAGCTTTCGGAGGACAATAACTATGACACTTCCACAGAGATTATCTTACAGCAAGACGAACATTTAGCGCTACAGGACACGTATTTGAGTGATTAATTTTGCACTTAAATCACTTATTTTTAAAGATATTTGAAGTACTATGATACAAAGGTTTTCCGTGATACATTTCATTCCATTGCTGTAATCTCTAACACCTGATGGTATAATTACATTAATCCTCAGGGGGGTACACGCTTTACTTTGTGTACCATGTGTTTGGCAAGCACAAGGAGCCCTAGCTAATATGGTATTTGCTTATACAACTTTACACATCGGTACCATATTTCTCTAACACACAAATTACACAGCTATCTGATCATTTAACTAAGAGATAAACATTTTTTTTTACTACATCAGTGACACATGTTTACACAATTACACAGTTGGATAACTTCACACTTATGAAACTGTATTTTGTCTGCACTGTGTGAATTGTTCATATATTTTCGGAACCATTGTGATACTATGAGAGCTTTGAAAGATGTATTTGGTATGGGATCATGATTTATAAAGTATGTTTGAGGTAGATGACACTTTTGACACGAGCAGAGAATTTATTTAGGTTTTGGAATTATCTAAGGAAGCTACGACGATTTTGAGATTTGGCTGAGGTTTTACGATGTTATGATGACGATGTGTATTACGCTGTTGCGGTACGTTTATGATCAATAAGCTGATGCTATATGAGGAATTTGATTATGCTAAGTATTTCTTATGATGAAATATTGAAGAAGTGTTGACGAATATGTATAAGTGTAATAAGGTAAGGAATAATGAGTAGTGGTTAGGGACTCTGACTTGTGAAAAAGGATGTTGGAAACCAAGAATCGTACTTTAAGAGTTATGAAATGTGTGTAAATGCGTGAATGTACCACAATGCCGACGAAAATTTTTTGGACACTGTTATATTTACAGGATTTTGTTTCTACAGATTTGTAACGCAAATTCTAGACCTGTGAAATTTTTTATATGAGACTGTCACTGTATTGCAAACTGGTGTCGTAAATATTTCGGTAAGAAAGCCAAGTGACCTTGACGTAATGCGTCTTGAGTGGCCAGCTGTGTGAGACACCTGGAGAAAAAGCCATTAGTGTGTGCCTTTTCAGAGGCACAGGTAAAAAAAAAAGGGGGGCCATTCACCTCGCTATTGACATTCCTTTGTAGAAAGCATCTCAAATACGACACACTCAAACTTGGAAACATATGATAACACGGTGGAGCTCTTAATTCATGATATTTACTGAAATGCCTAATGAAATGACGAGAAATATTTTTATGTCTATACACCTGATTATGACTACTGTCTTTCGAGTTGAGAGATTTTTTTGCTACCTTATGAAATGCCATATGGCTAACGAATGATGTTTCATGCCTTCCTTTGTACATTTGCTCATTTTCTTTAATATCTAGTTTCTAGCTGCACTGCAGCATTGGTTATTATAAAATTTAATAGATGTACTAATATCATTATTTTCTGTCTACAGACCCAGTAAATAATGCGTTTCTCATATACTTTCTTAGAAAAGAGAGCACAAATAGACATTTCCCTTCACAGGAATTGCATAAATAATTTTTTTAATGACTTGGTAACTTTCCTGCAGAGTAAGTTTTTTGTGATGCATCACTCTAGTGTTAAGATGTGACATAGGTATTAGACATGGCCATTTTTAGTTTAATATTTTTTCTGCTTGAGCTATGTCATGTTTAGATATAAGTTATTGCATTTGCTGCTGCTGTTTGCCAGGTATAGTGCTGCTAAATTTCACTTTACATTACTCTGTTAAGCCAGTTTTACTACGAATTTATTTTTCTTGTTTGCTGCACATTGCCTTATATTAGTTGTAATATTACATTTGCTTTGCTAATTTATGCTGCTTGTTTTGCCATTTGTATTTTTTATCATTGCTGTTTGTGTTAATTGTTTTGTGCTGCTGCATTGCCTTGCTCCTTAGTTTAGCATCTGAGCTCAGCAGATTTAAGTTAGCTTAAGATAGGGTAGGCTATATGAGAGAACGAGTTGTGATGAATTGTAAGAAATGCATTGAGAAGCTATAAGAAAATGGTTTGGCCAAAAAAAAGTATTTTGAAAGAGGATATGAGCAAAAAAGTAGGGTTTAGGGACAAGAGGTTTAGGTAGGATTTTCATGGAAATAAATGAAGAGGTAAGATAATGGAAAATAAATAATGAAGTGAGAAATATGTGAACATAAAAATACAGAAAGCATGCTTGGATAGGGTTTTTTTGGTGGAAACAAATGTTGAAATAAGACGAAAGATCTATGGAATGAAGTTTTAGGTTGGACTGCAGTACCAAATGTTACACTGAAAACAAACCCTGCCCTTTCCTCTTGTGTCATTCTGCTATGTGTTTGTGTACTCTTGTATAATTGTGTTTTTCCTGTCTTTATGTGTTTAGCTAATAAGGGTCATGTTGTAGAATTTTTCTGATAATATGTTATTTTCTTTGTAAAGATGTTTAGACATTATTTCTTCTGTTTTGTTTCAATGCTCATGTGTGAAGTTGATGTTTCAAAAGTTATTCTGATCTTTTATGTATTTACTTATGTCATAATTCCTGTAACACTGATATATATGTTATTTCGATTCTTTTGTAAAGCCTGCACTACAAATGTTATCTGTATTGTTATGTTCTTTAATGATGTATTTTGTACCTTTGTAATTGTATTCTTATGTTACAAAATTGTAATTGACACCAGTTCATCATATTATTAACTTGTAAGTTCCATTTCACTGCACACGTTTCTGTTGGTCATAGTATATGGACAAGTGAGAAGTAGGGACTGTTAGTGTTTGCACGTGTGTTAATAATTCAGCAAGGGACTGGATAACAGCATTGCTGGTTCTAAGGACAATTCCAAAAACTTTGTGAGTGCACAAGTGGTGGTTATGGACTTGCTATATTGTCTGCAAGACTCTTCGATGGTGATTGTGCACCTGCACAGTCGCAACAGATGGCTGCTGGCTGTCTCTATAAGGGCTACAGTGGGTCTGCATCTTTGATGGCCTACCAATACCATTATTTCTACAAGGACTGCAGTGGCTCTGCACTTCTGGTGGCCCACCAATACCGCAATCTCTAACAGGACAATGACCTACCTACCAATATTCTTCAAAACTTCGACTGACTCTGCTGTGGGTTTGCTCTGTTGTGACCCATACCTGTCTGCATGTCAAGAGTCAGTACTGTCTTTCCGTTTGAAGGACAACACTACTTCTTCAAGACTGAGTGGAAATCCACTACTTCCGTGTGCATTTTCTTCTACTGCTCAGACTTTGAGAAAAGAAACGGCAGTTTTACTGTGATGAATGATCAGGACTGTCTTTATGGACTGTGAGAAAATTTTAGCTTTTGACCAACATTGTATTAATAAGTGTGTGCATTTGATATCTTTCTTACTGTAATTATGAAAAAATTTTTCAAATCTGTGTTGGCCAGTGCCCAAAACAATTTGTAAAATTTTTTGTGGGTAGCATGGGGGCTATGTAAGTAGGCTGTTTAGGTTTTCTTATTGGTAACGCCACATAGCGCTCTGTGTGAAAATCACTGGCTGTGCTGTGTGCAGTCTGTGGCTAGTTTGAATTGTTGTCTGCCATTGTAGTATTGGGCAGCTGGATGTTAACAGCGCGTAGCATTGTGCAGTTGGAGGTGAGCCGCCAGCAGTGGTGGATGTGGGGAGAGAGATGGCGGAGTTTTGAAGTTTGTAAGACTGGATGTCATGAACTGCCATATATGTATATTATGACTATTAAGGTAAATACACCATTTGTTCTCTATCAAAATCTTTCATTTGCTAACTATGCCTATCAGTAGTTAGTGCCTTCAGTAGTTTGAATCTTTTATTTAGCTGGCAGTAGTGGCGCTCGCTGTATTGCAGTAGTGCGAGTGACGAAGATTTTTGGTGAGGTAAGTGGTTTGTGATAGGTATAGGTTAATGTTAGTCAGGGCCATTCTTTTGTAGGGATTATTGAAAGTCAGATTGCGTTGCGCTAAAAATATTGTGTGTCAGTTTAAGCACAGTCATGTATAATTTTTCTAAGGGGACGTTTCTACTACACGATACGTTCAGGATCTTATGGACCTATTATTAGGTGCACATGGTTTTAATACTTAATTTACTTCTGCTCTTGTGCCAAGTGTTACGAAACGTTTGAACCAGTTTTTAAGTGGTAAGATTCTCAAACATTCGACATCAGTGTGGTATATATAATATACCATGTCCGTCCGACTTGCTACATAGGGAACAGAGGTAGAAATTTCAAAACCCATTTCTAAGAACACTTGAATGCCTTCAGACTTAACCACTTTGAAAACGTCACTGCGCAGTAGATTCATATGTTGAAAACTTAGCACAATATCAACAAGCCAATGATAATACCCTAGACCTGTTAGAACCATTAGAAATATACCTCCATAAATCACAAAGCCTGAATCCGTGTTAATTAACAGAGAAATTTCGTTAGCCACAAGCATTTTAGTAATTATAAAGACTTATTTTAAATGAATTTCCTTATCTGTATCAACTTTCGTTAAAACTCTGATATCTTCACTACATAGTAAACTTCATCTTTGGGCTTCTCAAAATAAACTGCATCTGTGAAGTGCTGTCAAGTGTACAAATAAGTGTGCGCCGTGAGTATTGCAATGTGCCATCACTGAATACTTTGTGAGTGACCACTGCCACAAATAATACTTCTAATACTGTAATAATACTACTAATACTCTAATAATAGTAACAATAATAATTGTTATTATTGTACAGTGTACGCCCCACAGCAATGTAGTAGCTACTACTCAGATACCGGTACCGTTGTGGTGTGCTGTCAAGCACTTTGTTTAATTGTTGCGAAATGAATTACGAAACAATTTCTGATCCATTATGGGAACTACCTACAGCTCGGAAATGGTATTTTCATGAGATATTTAAGTCTGTGTGATGTGTTTGTCTCAACTTTACCGTCAGTGATGCATCGTGCAAAGTATATGAGTAGTGAGTGGACAATCTGATGAAGATGTTGTTCATACACTCGGTTGGTTGGTTGGTTGTTTGGGGAAGGAGACCAGACAGCGTGGTCATCGGTCTCATCGGATTAGGGAAGGATGGGGAAGGACGTCGGCCGTGCCCTTTCAGAGGAACCATCCCGGCATTTGCCTGGAGTGATTTAGGGAAATCACGGAAAACCCAAATCAGAATGGCCGGACGCGGGATTGAACCGTCGTCCTCCCGAATGCGAGTCCAGTGTCTAACCACTGCGCCACCTCGCTCGGTTCCATACACTCGTTTCACAAGCTGTAACCCCCACAGTACTGAGTCACGCATTAACGCTAGTATTTGAAAGAAAAATTAATTATTGGTCACTTACATTATCAGCGGGTCGCAGTGGCCGAGCGGTTCTTGGTGCTTCAGTCTGGCACCGCGTGACCGCTATGGTAGCAGGTTCGTATCCTGCCTCGGGCATGGGTGTGTGTGCTGTCCTTAGGTTGGTTAGGTTTGAGTAGTTCTAAGTTCAATGGGCTGATGACCACAGCTGTCAAGTCCCATAGTGCTCAGAGCCATTTGAACCATTTATTTTACATTATCAATATTAGCCTTAAGAAAAGTAATAATATTGATGGTATTTTAAAAGGCCAAACACAGTCGAATCCTTTTGCTTTTACCCCTCAGAATTAATCCGCAAGTGTTAATTACACCCAGGTCGGGAACCAATGCTCTATACAATGTGCATTCCCTAACATCGGTGACTTATTTGGACTCATCTTACTCATCTTATTCATTACTTGCCGTGCTCCTATTCGTTGGCCAAGATTTTTTTATTCATATCAATTTTCTCCTGGTTTGCTATTCTCCATTGTGCATACGATGGTTTGAGAGTACAAGAAGGTTTGATATTCCTACCGTATTTGTATGCAACTCATCTGCTAGGCTCTGTAAAGTACCAGCTACAACTAAAAGACAAACTTGAGGTCTCTTTCAAGGTTTAATCTTTGTGCTGGTCTATCACATACTCTGTTTCGTTATTAGCTTTAGACTATTTGTAACCTCGCGGTATTAGCCGAGCGGTCTAGGGCGCTACAGTCATGGACTGTGCGGCTGGTCCCGACGGAGGTTCGAGTCCTCCCTCTGGTTAACATATCAATACACTTAACTCCGTTATATTACGTTAACAATCGCCCATTTACCAATAACGACCTAACAGTTTACTAGGCATTATGTTTCATAGCAAAAAACACGTTATCCCTCCTGAAACTATGTACGGCCTACAACTGTCGCACTTCAGCGTTCAACAGCAGTTAATGCGTACTTTAGTTTTGCGTCCAGCCCGTAGTATCATAAACAGAGCCAGGGTGGAAAACGCATTACTTGCAACCGGGAGCCGTAGAGATAATTGCATTTTCCAGTCTAGTGAGCGAATGTATTAGTCAAAAGCTTAACTTAATTAATAACAGCTACTACAGTTCCCACTGAAAGCCCAACGTAATTTCAGGTGTATTACAGCGAGCTGCGAAACGAATGGCAAAAGAATCACGATTTTAATAATTGCAGATAAAATGGATTGTCCTCATTTCGCAGATAAACAACGGTTTGGAACGGAAGAACCACACATATTACGTGACAGATGTGGAACTAAAATTAACGTACTTTAATCGCTCTGATTAACATGTATTTTAATGGAAAAATAATTCAAAAATGGCTCTGAGCACTATGGGACTTAACATCTATGGTCATCAGTCCCCTAGAACTTAGAACTAATTAAACCTAACTAACCTAAGGACAGCACACAACACCCAGCCATCACGAGGCAGAGAAAATCCCTGACCCCGGAAAAATAATTATTTGGTTTGCGTGTGTTTTACGAGGTTTCCCTAAACCATTTAACGGAAATGTCAGGCTGGGTCCTTTAAAAACGACGGCCCATTGCCTACACCAAACCGCACTTGCCTTCCACCCGTCGTCGACGGTACGTTAAGCCCTAAATTTCCTTGTCAATAAAATTCTTCTGGGTTTGAGACCGCATTGTCAACTATAAAATTCCGACGTTTCGGCGACTATTGCAAGACGCCTTCCTCAGAGTGTACTGCTAGGCTGCATTGCTAGTAGTACACCCTGAGGAAGGCGTCTTGCAATAGTCGCCGAAACGTCGGAATTTTATAGCTGACAATGAGGCCTCAAACCCAGGAGAATTTTATTGACTGTGACAACGGCCGCGGAAGCCTACGTTTACACCTACCATTCCTTTCTTTCCTCCTTTACGTACCTTCCATATACTTCATTCCTGACGTTTTATTGTCAGAAGTTCGTTCCGTACTTCGTCTGCACATTTTTACTACCCTTCGACAGCACAGCTTTACATACGTTTTCAGGTGCACTATCTGATAATATTATTGTCGAGTATCCCGCCTGATCATCCAATCATCTTCACACGATGTTTCACAGTCCATCTTGTCGCCGTCATCATGTGACGTTATTCTCACCTGGATGGAACGCTGAAATATCGTGTCCATGTGACTGTTAGGTTCGGTCGCCGACCTGATAAGGATATAATTTTTTCTCTGGATTTCTGATGGTCTATATTTTACTTCCAAATAGTGCTTTCTCCAGATGTACACTTTCAGTCAACTTCTTCCTCATATCCATATCACGAAAGGAGGAGACGCAGTGGTAACACAATGTACTAGTGTCTGGGAGGACTTCAGTTCAGATCCCCATTTGGCCATTCTGATTTAGGAATTTTGTGATTTACCTAAACCAGGTGAATGCCGGAATTATTTCTTCGAAAGGGCACCGTCGAAATCCTTCCTTATTGTGAGCTGCTTCGCTCTTTGACTTCATCGTGGGCGGAACATTAATCTAAGCTTCCTACCTTCCTTCTTCGAACTTCTACACTACTGGCCATCAAAATTGCTACACCACGAAGATGACGTGCTACAGACGCGAAATTTAACCGACAGGAAGAAGATGCTGTGATATGCAACTTATTAGCTTTTCAGAGCATTCACACAAAGTTCGCGCCGGTGGCGACACCTACAACGTGCTGACATGAGGAAAGTTTCCAACCGATTTCTCATACACAAACAGCAGTTGACCGGCGTTGCCTGGTGAAACGTTGTTGTGATGCCTCGTGTAAGGAGGAGAAATGCGTACCATCACGTTTCCGACTTTGATAAAGGTCGGATTGTAGCCTATCGCGATTGCGGTTTATTGTATCGCGACATTGCTGCTCGCGTTGGTCGACATCCAATGACTGTTATTAGAAAATGGAATCGGTGGGTTCAGGAGGGTAGTACGGAACGCCGTGCTGGATCCCAACGGCCCCGTATCACTAGCGGTCGAGATGACAGGCATCTTATCCGCATGACTGTAACGAATCTTGCAGCCACGTCTCGATCCCTGAGTCAACAGATGGGGACGTTTGCAAGACAACAACTATCTGCACGAACAGTTCGACGACGTTTGCAGCAGCATGGAGACCATGGCTGCGATTACCCTTGACGCTGCATCACAGACAGGAGCGCCTGCGATGGTGTACTCAACGACAGACCTGGGTGCAGCCGGCCGGAGTGGCCGAGCGGTTCTAGGCGCTATGGTCTAGAACCGCGCGACCCCTACGGTCGCAGATTCGAATCCTGCCTCGGGCATGGATGTGTGTGATGTCCTTAGGTTACTTGGGATTAAGTAGTTCTAAGTTCTAGGGGACTGATGACCTTAGAAGTTAAGTCCCATAGTGCTCAGAGCCATTTTTGAACCTGGGTGCACGAATGTCAGAACGTCATTTTTTCGGATGAATCCAGGTTCTGTTTACAGCATCATGATGGTCGCATCTGTGTTTGGCGACATCGCGGTGAACACACATTGGAACGGTGTATTCGTCATCGCCATACTGCCGTATCACCCAGCGCGATGGTATGGGGTGCCATTGGTTACACGTCTCGGTCACCTCTTGTTCGCATTGACGGCACTTTGAACAGTGGATGTTACATTTCAGATGTGTTACGACCCGTGGCTTTACCCTTCATTCGATCCCTGCGAAACCCTACATTTCAGCAGGATAATGCACGACCGCATGTTGCAGGTCCTGTACGGGCCTTTCTGGATGCCGAAAATGTTCTACGGATGTCCTGGCCAGCATATTTCCAGATCTCTCACCAATTGAAAACGTCTGGTAAATGGTGGCCGAGCAACTGGCTCGTCACAATACGCCAGTCACTACTCTCGATGAACTGTGGTGTCGTGTTGAAGCTGCATGGGCAGCTGTACCTGTACACGCCATCTAAGCTCTGTTTGACTCAATGCCCAGGCGTATGAAGGCCGTTGTTACGGCCAGAGGTCGTTGTTCTAGGTACTGACTTCTCAGGATCTATGCACCCAAATCGCATGAAAATGTAATCACATGTCAGTTCTAGTATAATATATTTGTCCAATGAATACCCGTTTATCATCTGCATTTCTTCTTGGTGTAGCAATTTTAATGGTCAGTAGTGTATATCAACATGTGATACCAGTAGAGCTCTTATATTGTAGAAAGCTATCTTTTCCTGTGCCGATTTACGCTGAAAATCGTAGGATAGCGATATGAGCATTTGCAGATGAAGTTAGCATCGCACACAGTAGGTATAAAAGGGCACTGCTTTGGCACAGCTGTCATTTGTACTCAGGAGACCTTTTCACATGAGGTTTCCGACGCGATTGTGGCCGCACAACGGGATTTAACAGACTTTTTAATGCAGAGTAGTAGTTGAAGCTTGACGCATGTGAGTCGTTAGGAAATTCAGTATTCCGTGATCCACAGTATGAATAGTGTGCCGAGAGCACCAAATTTCAGGCAGTACCTGCCACCAAGGACAACGCAGTGGCTGATGGCTTTCACTTAACGGCCGCGAGCAGCAGCATTTGCTTAGAGTTGTCAGTGCTAAGAGACAAGCAACAACTGCGTGAAATGACACAGAAATCAATGTGGGACGTACGACGAATATATCCGTTAGGACAGTGCGGCGAAATTTGGCGTTGATGTGCTGTGGCAGCAGACGGCCGACGCGAGTTACTTTGCTAACAGCACGGCGTCACTTGCAGCGCCCCTCCTGGGTTCGTGACCATATTGGTTGGCCTCTAGACGACTCCGAAACGATGGTCTTATCAGATGAGTCCCGATATCAGTTGATAAGAGGTGATGGTAGCGTTCGAGTTTGGGGTAGACTCCACGAAGCCATGGACGTAAGTTGTCAACAAGGCACTGTGCAAGCTGATGGTGGCGGCATAATGGTGTGGGCTTTGTTCACATCGAATAGAACCGATCATTGACTGGAAATTTTTATGTTCGGATACTTCGACACCATTTGCAACGATTCATGGACTGCGTGTTCCTAAACAAAAATGGGATTTTTTTAATGAGAATATGCTATGTCACTTGGCTACAATTGCTCGCGATTGGTTTGAAGAACGTCCTGAACAATTCGAGCGAATGATTTGGCCACCCAGACCGTTCGGCATGATTCCCATCGAACATTTGTGGCACTTAATCGAGAGGTCAGTTCGTGCACAAAATCCAGCACCGGCAACGCTTTCGCAATAATGAACGGCTGTAGAGACTGCACGACTCAAAATTTCTGCAGGCGACTTCCAACGACTTGTCGAGTTGCTGCACCATGTCAAAAATGGCTCTGAGCACTATGGGACTCAACTGCTGAGGTCATTAGTCCCCTAGAACTTAGAACTAGTTAAACCTAACTAACCTAAGGACATCACAAACATCCATGCCCGAGGCAGGATTTGAACCTGCGGCCGTAGCGGTCTTGCGGTTCCAGACTGCAGCGCCTTTAACCGCACGGCCACTTCGGCCGGCTTGCACCATGTCGGGAAAAAGGAGGTCAGACACGATATTAGGAGACAGTCTACTACTTTTGTCATTTCAGTGTACTTTTGACGCTTTCCTATGCTTTGGTCATCCTGTGTTATCTTACCTCCTATGCAGGAGAAATCTTCCACTTTGAAACGGAACGATAATGGCTCCAGTGCGATATGTGTGCGTCCTTGAATTCATAATTCGGTAGTGCAGGATGATCGATAAGAACTGAGGAAGGCGGTCTGTGGTGTATGATTTGGTTGGAGATAGTAGCAGCTGTCATTTCGTATGAGCTGAATAGCAGTTATTGAATACAATGACTATGGCACCATATGCAATTATCGTGATAATTTCCGTGGCGGCTTTTATTGATGAACAGATAGTTTGGAAACTGGACTAATACAATAATAACTGTTCGATAGTCAAGAATTTTTAACATTGTGCAGCCCCGTCAGCAACTGTGATAATTAAACATATAACACGTCAGCCTCAGTTGCAAATAGAAATCATTCTTTACCTAGGTTTCAGCCAAAATAATTTGGCCTTCTTCATAAGCTATTGACACTAAACTATTGCATACCAAAGCTTGGCCATGTCAAGTATAAAACTATAGCACCGTAGTACCCAGTCATAAATCTACATCACTTAGCTGGAGAGCAACAACAGGCCCCACTGCGCGGAAGACGTCGGTAGGCCGCGAGAACTGCGCCGGAACTAACCGCAGCGAGCAGGTACAGTATGTACCGAGCATCACTGATGGTCATGCGTATGTGCGCGTGGAAATATAGATGCATAACAGTAGCTACCTTTACGTTAGGAAATGGATTACTATAACTATTAAAACTGTTAATGGCATAATACGTAACCGAACTTACTTCTGGCGAGAACGAGGACCCTATAAACGAATTCGGAGCCCGTAAGAAAGACTAGCTGTTACTCGGCAAAATTATTCTTCAATTTTGAATACATTACTATTAGACTAAAAAGATTGGAGTCAGGTGTTGGTGACTGCAAAGGCTACATAACATCCGGACCGGTGAAGTAAAGGTTCGATATTCAGTGTAGGAAACGGTAGTCCAGTTAAGTATTTGGATAGTTTAACCACTTTTGAAGAAAATACAAACTGTGAAGTGAAGTTTAACTTTGGTTCCACAATTCATGAAAAACCTTCAGTAGCTCGTATTCGGCAGAAACTATTGAACTGTATTTAGGAGTTGGTGGCTTTCCTTTAATTGTTGTCAAAGTTTCATTTAAACTGGAACGCAGAAATAAATTTTATCAGCCCGAATGTGTGTAAACAATAGTAATAGCACCAGCTGATCCGATAATTTTCCTGCACCCATATTTTGCTGAAGTCTCGGGGATTTGTGTATAATGAAGAAAACCCAGCTAATTAATTCTCGTGTGGCCTCCAGATTGTTCAGAGTATAAAACACTGGGACAGTCAACCAGAATCAAAGAAATAATATTATAAAAATGAATGTTATTGTGACTCTTTAAGGAAAGTTTCGCCCACCAAATTTAATTTTTCAACCAGGTTCAGTTAGTGATTTTTGATAACGAGATTATTAACAACGTATTTTGAGCCTGTTCAAGAGGTCAAGTTCGGTGAACTTGTTTCCATTGAACGTGCTCGTGTTTTAACGAAGCTGTTACAAAATTGAAACTTTTATTTCATTTCTATGAACTCAGCGTATAATTACAACTTGCTATTTTTTGTACGATTATTCCGTTTTTTGCTACATGAATAGGGCAGATTGTTATTGTGTTAACTTGTGAATCAAACACTGTATGGCAGTCTTGGACTGTGCGGCTGGTCCCGGCGGAGGTTCGAGTCCTCTCCCCAGCATGGGTGTGTGTGTTTGTCCTTAGGATACTTTAGGTAAAGTAGTGTGTAAGCTTAGGGACTGATGACCTTAGCAGTCAAGTCCCATAAGATTTCACACACATTTGAAAATTTTGAAACACTGTATGGTGAGATATCAAGGAGATAAAGGTGAAACAAGATTTATATAGCTACATACATGGTATTTACAGTTTTTTCTACACACATGACTAATTATTTCCACTCAGGAATTCCTCTATAGTAGAGTAGTTAATTTATATTTGAAAACATCTATATCTGAATCATCTATACTTGGAAACACCTATATTTCAAAACATATCTAGACACTGTATTTACAATGATAGATTGTCAAAGAGCTTTAAGCTGCATATTTCATCCCTTTCTTTCATTAAAGGGAGATTCAGATGATCAGATGACTTTTCCTTCCAGTGTTGTATTTGAGAATATCTCTGTTATTCTCAAACTCAGCCAGATTGTTGATAACAAATTTCATAAATGATACATTTACTGTGAGGCTGTGGTTAGTATTTCCAGCTGCTTAAAATGATGCCTGCAAGATCTATGTGTGTGAAAACCACACGTAACTCCTAGCACTTTCATTTGTAGCGGAAATAGTTTTCGACAAAGTGAGGGGTTGCTCCTGAATATCATCCCATGAGATATCTGTGAATCATAATACGCAGAATACGTTAATTACTGTCTTCTATATCCCCAACATTCAAAATTATTCTTGTGCCAAAAGTAGCCGATTCTAAACATTTTACCAGCTCTGCTATATAATTTCCTAGTTTTTCATTTAAATATGCACCGTAGAAATTAGAACATTTTATCCTATTTATTATTTGTTGTTGGTATACTTTGTTAATGGGAAGTGGCATATTATTGGCAGTATCAAACTAGATGATCTGCATTTCCCCAAACCCTAAAGCAGGCTAATTCATATAAAACCAGTCAATAACTATCACAGAAACGTCATTCACTATTTTCTCCGTCAATGATTATTTACTTAGCTTTACAACAGTGCTTGTATCATCTGCAAATAGGACAAATTCTACCTCCTGATCTAAATACATTGATAAATCGTTGGCATAAAGCCAGAGAAATAGCGGCCCAGTTATCAAACGCTGGGGGCTCTCACTATAATTACTTCCTAGGCAAATAATTTGGCAGTGATGGGAGACCAACGTAAAAAAACTTTATTCAGTTGCTTATTAAATAGCGTTCCATGAAAGAATTTAATACTACTAATCTAGATCCACTAGTGAAAGAACTGGTGGTGCTCCTTCGGCTACTTATTTCATAGTGTGCTCCCCCCCCCCCCCCCCCAACCGCTATCAACTGATTTTCAGTCCGATAACCCCCCCCCATGAACCATGGACCTTGCCGTTGGTGGGGAGGCTTGCGTGCCTCAACGATACAGATAGCCGCACCGTAGGTGCAACCAAAACGGAGGGGTATCTGTTGAGAGGCCAGACAAACGTGTGGTTCCTGAAGAGGTGCAGCAGCCTTTTCAGTAGTTGCAGGGGCAAGAGTCTGGATGATTGACTGGTCTGGCCTTGTAACACTAACCAAAATGGCCTTGCTGTTCTTGTACTGCGAACGGCTGAAAGCAAGGGGAAACTACAGCCGTAATTTTTCCCGAGGGCATGCAGCTTTACTGTATGATTAAATGATGATGGCGTCCTCTTGGGTAAAATATTCCGGAGGTAAAATAGTCCCCCATTCAGATCTCCGGGCGGGGACTACTCAAGAGGTCGTTATCAGGAGAAACAAAACTGGCGTTCTACGTATCGGAGCGTGGAATGTCAGATCCCTTAATCGGGCAGGTAGGTTAGAAAATTTAAAAAGGGAAATGGATAGGTTAAAGTTAGATATAGTGGGAATTAGTGAAGTTCGGTGGCAGGAGGAACAAGACTTCTGGTCAGGTGAATACAGGGTTATAAATACAAAATCAAATAGGGTAATGCAGGAGTAGGTTTAATAATGAATAAAAACATAGGAGTGCGGATAAGCTACTACAAACAGCATAGTGAACGCATTATTGTGGCCAAGATAGACACGAAACCGACGCCTACTATAGTAGAACAAGTTTATATGCCAACTAGCTCTGCAGATGACGAAGGAATTGGCTCAAATGGCTCTGAGCACTATGGGACACAACTTCTGAGGTCATTAGTCCCCTAGAACTTAGAACTAGTTAAACCTAACTAACCTAAGGACAACACAAACATCCATGCTCGAGGCAAAGCAGGGCTGGCTAGAGGACAAATATAAGGATGTAGAGGCTTCTTTCACTAGGGGTAAGATAGATACTGCCTACAGGAAAATTAAAGAGACCTTTGGAGAAAAGAGAACCACTTGCATGAATATCAAGAGCTTTGATGGGAACCGTTCTAAGCAAAGAAGGGAAAGCAGGAAGATGGAAGGAGTATACAGAGGGCATATACAAGTGGGATCTACTTGAGGACAATATTATGGAAATGGAAGAGGATGTAGATGAAGATGAAATGGGAGATATGATATTGCGTGAAGAGTTTGACAGAGCACTGAAAGACCTGAGTCGAAACAAGGCCCCCGGAGTAGACAACATTCCATTGGAACTACTGACAAATTTGGGAGAGCCAGTCCTGACAAAACTCTACCATCTGGTGAGTAAGATGTATGAGACAAGCGAAATACCCTCACACTTCAAGAAGAATATAATAATTCCATTCCCAAAGAAAGCAGGTGTTGACAGATGTGAAAATTACCGAACTATCAGTTTAATAAGTCACAGCTGCAAAATACTAACACGAATTCTTTATAGACGAATGGAAAAACTGGTAGAAGCCAACCTCGGGGAAGATCAGTTTGGATTCCGTAGAAATGTTGGAACACGTGAGGCAATACTGACCCTACGACTTATCTTAGAAGAAAGATTAAGGAAAGGCAAACCTACGTTTCTAGCATTTGTAGACTTAGAGAAAGCTTTTGACAATGTTGACTGGAATACTCTCTTTCAAATTCTGAAGGTGGCAGGGGTAAAATACAGAGAGCGAAAGGATATTTACAATTTGTACAGAAAGCAGATGGCAGTTATAAGAGTCGAGGGACATGAAAGGGAAGCAGTGGTTGGGAAATGAGTGAGACAGGGTTGTAGTCTCTCCCCGATGTTATTCATTCTGTATATTGAGCATGCAATAAAGGAAACAAAAGAAAAGTTCGGAGTAGGTATTAAAATCCATGGAGAAGAAGTAAAAACACTGAGATTCGCCGATGACATTGTAGTTCTGTCAGAGACAGCAAAGGACTTGGAAGAGCAGTTGAACGGAATGGACAGTGTCTTGAAAGGAGGGTATAAGATGAACATCAACAAAAGCAAAACGAGGATAATGGAATGTAGTCGAATTAAGTCAGGTGATGTTCAGGGAATTAGATTAGGAAATGAGACACTTAAAGTAGTAAAGGAGTTTTGCTATTTGGGGAGTAAAATAACTGATGATGGTCGAAGTAGAGAGGATATAAAATGTAGACTGCCAATGGCAAGGAAAGCGTTTCTGAAGAAGAAAAATTTATTAACATCGAGTATAGATTTAAATGTCAGGAAGTCGTTTCTGAAAGTATTCGTATGGAGTGTAGCCATGTATGGAAGTGTAACGTGGACGATAAATAGTTTAGACAAGAAGAGAATAGAAGCTTTCGAAATGTGGTGCTACAGAAGAATGCTGAAGATTAGATGGGTAAATCACATAACTAATGAGAAGGTATTGAATAGAATTGGGGAGAAGAGTAGCTTGTGGCACAACTTGACTAGAAGAAGTGATCGGTTGGTAGGACATGTTCTGAGACATCGAGGGATCACTTATTTAGTATTGGAGGGCAGCGTGGAGGGTAAAAATCGTAGAGGAAGACCAAGAGATGAATACACTAAGCAGATTCAGAAGGATGTAGGCTGCAGTAGGTACTGGGAGATGAAGAAGCTTGCTTAGGATAGAGTAGCATGGAGAGCTGCATCAAACCAGTCTCAGGACTGAAGACCACAACAACAACAACTACTTGGTGGGTAGTTTACATCACAACTTCCGCCGAGCGCATCGTCTTGTTTGAGGCTTGTCATTTGCATGTCCTTCTTGACTTTGTCCAACCAAGGTTTTTCAGAGCGATGAGATCGATATCCTACTAACGGAAATCTTGTTTTAGTCACTGAGTTGTCGTCGATTATGGGGATATGCCCATACCATTTAAGGCGTACTTCCCGTAATTTATAGGTAATTCCAGTAACTCCCATCTGTTCACTTAGATGTTCATTTTCCATAGAGCGCCTGTTCATGTTTTGTGGTTCCTGCCAACATTCTGAGCCATATCAAGCCAATGAGTGGATGAGGACTCACTTTCCCATTAACATGGTTTGGTACTTTCTTGTCAAGCCTCTGCAGGCTACGCAGCGTTAACTTGTGCTTCAGAACCTGAGACTACTTCGCCATTCAAAGTTGTAGGAGCGTCGAAATTTTAACTTGTGTATTCTTGCCGAGCGGATGGTTCTCTATGACAACGCTGCCGCTACTGTCAGGTTCACATTCCAGACACTCCGTTGTACTTGTGCCGAATCTCACACCGTTACTGTTCAAGTGACAGTTCGAGCTCGCGTTACGATTTTAGAGACCTTGGTCGAGAAACACATCACTTGCATGTAAAGTCGTACAAGACTGTCGTCCTGCTGCCGGTGTTCGCATACAGAATGGCTGGGTGAGAACGTATGTCCTTGATGTACACCGTTATTAATTGCTAAAGGAGGTGAAATTCACCGGCCGGTGCGGCCAAGCGGTTCTAGGCGCTTCAGTCTGGAACCGTGCGACCGGTACGTCGCAGGTTCGAATCCTGCCTCGGGCATGGATGTGTGTGATGTCCTTAGGTTAGTTAGGTTTAAGTAGTTCTAAGTTCTAGGGGACTGATGACCTCAGAAGTTAAATCCCATAGTACTCAGAGCCATTTGAACCATTTTTTTAATATGAAATTCCAACTGGGCACCAAACAGCACTTGCAACAATTCAATCGAGTGTCGGGGTATTTCGCACATTGGCTTTTGAATTATCATGGTCACGAAGGACCCTACCAATAGCTTTCTCGAGATCCGGGAACGCTTAGGTGTAATTTTTTTCTTTATGTTGTTTTCTATCAGCAGGTGGCGTGCATGGATTGCATCTGTTGTACTAATGCCCTTGACACCGCCACACTGTTTTGGGACGTTTTCACAACACTTCGCAGGTGACTGTCATGAACCACCTCAGAAGTTTTCATTAGATGGGCCAACAAGCGAATTGGGCGGTATCTAGAGCTCTCATCGATATCTCTATCTTTCCTGGCTGGAATGGTGATACTTTTTTAACAGTTTGCGGGAAAGCTGCTTTGTAGCCCGTCTCTAAAGACATCCTCATTGACGGAACTCCAAATTCTAATCCTTCTTCCTTCTTAAGGTACCACGAAGATAAGAGAAATTAGGTTTCGTACGGAGGCAGCCACTTCGACGCTCTGTGGGTGGCGGTTTGCTTACCTTCACATGCCAGAGCAGCTGCCAAGCTGAATTGGTGTCGAAGGTTCCGACAGGTGCATTGTTAATGTGGTCAGCGATGTTGCGTGGGTAGCACCGAGGATATTACCGAACGGGGGGGGGGGGGGGGGTGAAAGAGGGACCATTTTCAGTTTTATTTATGCACATATTAATGTTGTACTTCCCAGTGACCACGCCACCAGAGGGGTGGAGGGGGGGGGGGGACAAGAGGGGAGAAAGAGCATAAGTAAACTTTGCTGCTTAGGATCATGTTCAAATTTCGTGGAATGATTTTGAACGGTCTCCAGTGGCTCCAACCTGTACACGAGAGCAAAACTGAGGCTGTGCTGCACTTCAGAGGAATGTGACTGTATTCAATGATGTTGCAGCCCCACAATGTCCTTACAGAAGGACTGAAACGTCCGAAGGTGCTAGCAGTGTCAAGGAATATCAATAGCTCTACCTGTTGCTCACAGCACAGCGAACTGTCGTTTTCGCCCGCGAACTAAGTAGGAATCAGTGCCCCATGGAAAGGAGTGGTTTCGTTGTCAATATTTACGCCACCCCTTGGGGCCTTTTCGTGTCGATTGTGAGCGGCGGTATGTCTGAAGTGTTTTGCTCGGCCACCCGTAAGAAAGCCGCCTGATTTCGACGTTGGCTGTCGCAATTCTGACCTCCATAGCAGAGGCGTCAATAGAAGGGATGAAATGTGGTTAAGAGGGACCGTGACGACCTTCCCATTGTGTGAGACGTCCACCGTGGCGATGGGCAGAATTGTGGTGAAATTTGGTGCCAATGTGACATCGTTAACCCAACTTACAGCTCACATGTGCTGAGCTTTGGCCTTTTCTTCTCGTGCGTTGATACTTCGCTGTTTGGAGCGGCGCCAAGCCTGAGGGTCACATCACAGGGCGCCACCATTTTGCTCCTCTACGCAGAATCGTTGTAGGGACCTTTGAGCTAAATTTCAATGGGAGACAATTACGGGGTATCGAAATACTGATCCTTTAATTTCGTTACGAAGTGTAGATGCTGATCCTGAGCTTGTTTCCCCGGCGTGAAACACTACCGGATGATCAAAAAGTCAGCATAAATTTGAAAACTGAATAAATCACGGAATAATGTAGATAGAGAGGTACAAATTGACACACATGCTTGGAATGACATGGGGTTTTATTACAACAAAAAAAGTTATCGGGCCGGTATTCTTCGAGAAAATGCGTGATTCTGGTTTTGTAACTGCTACCGTGACGGGTGAGAGGTACGCCGATATGTTACAGAATCGCGTCATCATCAGCCTGGCTGATAAACACCTGCTGGAACGTACGATGTTTATGCAGGATGGCGCTCCACCCCATATTGCTAGACACGTGAAAGATCTCTTGCGCGCGTCGTTTGGTGATGATCGTGTGCTCAGTCGCCACTTTTGTCATGCTTGGCCTCCCAGATCCCCAGACCTCAGTCCGTGCGATTATTGGCTTTGGGGTTACCTTAAGTCGCAAGTGTGTCGTGATCGACCGACATCTCTAGGGACGCTGAGAGACAACATCCGGTGCCAATGCCTGACCATAACTCCGGACATGCTTTAAGGTGCTGTTCACAACATTATTCCTCGACTACAGCTATTGTTGAGGAATGATGGTGGACATATTGAGCATTTCCTGTAAAGAACATCATCTTTGCTTTGTCTTACTTTGTTATGCTAATTATTGCTATTTTGATCAGATAAGCGCCATCTGTCGGAAATTTTTTGAACTTTTGTATTTTTTTGGTTCTAATAAAACCCCATGTCATTCCAAGCATGTGTGTCAATTTGTACCTCTCTACCTACATTATTCCGTGATTTATTCTGTTTTCAAATTTATAATGACTTTTTGATCACCCGGTATAACGTCAAAATGGATAAATAGTCGACTTTGAAATTCCTGGTTTCTTTTGCGCTGTGTAGTTCCCTTTCAGTATGAATATCTCCCGTGTTTTGCCAGAGTAGTAAAACGGAGACGGGCGCTTGTGACGTGTACGCTGGACCACAAGGAGCTGCGGAAGAGGGTACAGGTATGATGTAGCGTTTCCCCCACTGCGTGTCTCGTCATACTCACGGTTTACGAGGCCGATACCGGCTGCGCCCGAATTACCGCCAAATTCGTACCTCGGACATCTTACTCCCCATATTAAAGCTGCTTCCGTGGGTAATGAATACCTCGGCGAACGCACGCTGCGTTTAATATATCCAGTGAATGGCCGACGGCGTGGAAAGAGCGTCAAACGCTTTACAGCCAAGAATGCGCTTAATAACGGGGGGCGCCCCGCGAAATTCATTTATCAGGGTGCAGGACGAGGGGGCGGGGGTGGTTATCTTATTAAATCAGCACGCCGCCATGAAAGCCGGTCGCGCTTCCTGTTGACGCCCCTGTTTACTTTGGTCAATGGCCCCATGCCAAGGGATGTCTTGTAATACCTTTCTCCTCCTCCCGTTCCCGGCAGGGGTATGAAACATGTTATAAATCACAGCCAAGGACGTTAGTACCTTCGTCTGAAAATAATGTTGATACACCGCTCGAAATGAAGGGAAACGTTCTAAAAAAAAAAAAAAAAAAAAAAAAAAAAAAAATTTGAGCGCAAAGATTCCATTTAGCATGCAAAGAAAGAGTTGTTTGTAATGAAACTGCATCCCCTCTGATATTCCTGTACCAGAACGACAGTGTTAAACTAAAAAATGTAATTTAAAAACGATCTTTCATATTAAGGTAGTAGTCAACAAAAAATTGTTAACAGATAAGAAACCTAATGCACTTCGACTAGAATGAGCATAAGATCTCTTATAGGCAATCTCGAAATTGTTTTTCGTCAGTCCTCTGGTTTGATGCAGCCAGTCATGAACTCCTCTCCTGGGCCAGCCTCTTCATTACACTCAACGTTTTCATTTATTTGTTGGATATATCTCAATCTTTGTCTTGCCTTACAGTTTGTATCCACAGAGTTCCCTCTATTACCATGGCAATTATTCTCTTATGTCTTAACATGTGTCCTCTCATCCTGTTCCTCCTTGTTCCACGTATTTCTTTCCTCGCATATTCTGCGAAGAGCCTCCTCATTTCTTATCTTAATCACTCCACCCAATTCTTAACATCATCCAATAGCAACACATTTGAGATGATTAAACGCTCTGTGGTATCGATAGCTACGATGCCACGGCGTAGGTGCAAGTTCGTAGGTTGGCACTACGACACCGACAGAGACGACAGCGCCCTCTAGCCGACGTTGTGCAGCTCTACGAGCGCCGCTCCAGATTCAGTCCGTTTGATTCCGAGTAGGTGACCAAGCAACATTGTTTCTATTTCATAGTGAGCGAGCCACTACAGATGTTGCCTGTGTAACTTCTGTGAGTTTTGATACATCCGGCTTCGCACCTGCGTGTTCCTCAGTGCAAAGTTCTGTATTCATATTCTTCCTATAGTAAAGGTGATTTAAATTTACACGCAGTATCAAAGCATTTCACCTTTTCCTGCTCCTAATCACTTCCTACATTCGGCTTACCCCTCAGTTACAGGAGCAGACTCACGCGCCGCCTACCAGGCGGGATACAAAACGCTCCTCTTTTATGGTTTTTCCACAGTCCGTGAACTTCCATAGTACATTCTCAAAAATTTCTTCGTCAAATTAAGGTCTATGTTTGACACTAGTAAGTTAGGTTATGTCAGGAACACCCCCTTTGCCTGGGTTACTCTGCTTTCTATGTCAGCCTGCTTCGTCCATCATGTGTTATTTTACTTTCAAGTAGTAGATTTCCTTCACTTCGTCTGCTTTATGGTTGATTAACAATCATTTACTGCATAGACAGCAGTTTATATTACTCAAAGCATGACGACTAGTTTCTGTCGCTTTCGACGACCATCTTCAGTTCGTTCAAATCGTAAAAATGAACTGAATATGCACTGGAAAAAATTATCGTTAGCAACAGTCATGCAATGACATGCATTCGTATTATGGCCCACCTAGACCAGGACAGTATTTACCCTACTGGCAATTAAAATTGCTACACCATGAAGATGACGTGATACAGACGCGAAAATTAACCGACAGGAAGAAGATGCTGTGATATGCAACTGATTACCTTATCAGAGCATTCACACAAGGTTGGTGCCGGTGGCGACACCTACAACGTGCTGACATGAGGAAAGTTTCCAACCGATTTCCCATACACAAACAGCAGTTGACCGGCATTGCCTGGTGAAACGTTGTTGTGATGCCTCGTGTAAGGAGGAGAAATGCGTACCATCACATTTCCGACTTTGATAAAGGTCGGATTGTAGCCTATCGCGGTTGTGGTTTATCGTATCGCGACATTGCTGCTCGCGTTGGTCGAGATCCAACGACTGTTAGCAGAATGGAATGGAATCGGTGGGTTCAAGAGGGTAATACGGAACGCCGTCCTGGATCCCAACGGCCTCGTATCACTAGCAGTCGAGATGACAGGCATCTTATCCGCATGGCTATAACGGATCGTGCAGCCACGTCTCGATCCCTGAGTCAACAGACGGGGACATTTGCAAGACAACAACCATCTGCACGAACAGTTCGACAACGTTTGCACCAGCATGGACTATCAGCTCGGAGACCATGGCTGCGGCTATCCTTGACGCTGCATCACAGACAGGAGCGCCTGCGACGGTGTACTCAACGACGAACCTGGGTGCACGAATGGCAAAACGTCATTTTTTCGGATTAACCCAGGTTCCGTTTACAGCATAATGATGGTGGCATCGCGATGAACACACATTGGAAGCGTGTATTCGTCATCGCCATACTGGCGTATCACCCGGCGCGATGGTATAGGGTGCCATTGGTTACACTTCTCGGTCACCTCTTGTTCGGACTGACGGCACTTTGAACAGTGGACGTTACATTTCAGATGTGTTACGACCCGTGCCTCTACCCTTCATTCGATCCTTACGAAACCCTCCATTTTAGCAGGATAATGCACGACCGCAAGTTGCACGTCCGGTACGGGCCTTTCTGGACACAGAAAATGTTCGACTGCTGCCCTGGTCAGCACATTCTCCAGATCTTCACCAATTGAAATCGTCTGGTCAATGGTGGCCGAGCAACTGGCTCGTCACAACGCGCCAGTCACTACTCTTGATGAACTGTGGTATGGTGTTGAAGCTGCATGGGCAGCTGTACCTGTACACGCCATCCAAGCTCCGTTTGACTCAATGCTCAGGCGTATCAAGGCCGTTATTACGGCCAGAGGTGGTTGTTCTGGCTACTGATTTCTCAAGATCTGTGCACCCAAATTGCGTGCAAATGGCCAGCCGGTGTGACCGAGCGGTTATAGGCGCTTCATTATGGAACCGCACGACCGCTACGGTCGTAGGTTCGAATCCCGCCTCGGACATGGATGTGTGTAATGTCCTTAGGTTAGTTAGGTTTAAGTAGTTCTAAGTTCTAGGGGTCTGATGACCTCAGATGTTAAGTCCCATAGTGCTCAGAGCCATTTGAACCATTTGCGTGCAAATGTAATCACATGTCAGTTCTAGTATAATATATTTGTTCAATGAATACCCGTTTATCATCTGCATTTCTTCTTGGTGTAGCAATTTTAATGGCTATTAGTGTTGTTAGAAGCGTCATCGAGACGAGCCAGGTTGTAAACCATAGTAGTGCAAGATGCGAATAATAAAGAAGGAAAGTGGACAGTTGCATGTATCTGCTGTGTAGTTGCTTATAGTGCGAATTTGATGCAATTTTTACTTATGCACCTGGCATTTTCCTTGTATATTGTAAATATGTCGCAAGATTAGGTTTCTCAACCTGGCTCGTCTCGATGACGTTTTTAACTATGTATTGTTGGCCGATTATACGAATGCATGTCATTATATGACCGTTGCTAATAATGATTGTCAGTGCATATTCAACTAGGTTTTTACTATTTGATCTGAATGTGGTCGTCTAAAGAGACTGAAGCTAGTCATCTGCTGTAATTATGTAATATAAACTGCGCTCTAAGCAATTAGAGTTTCCTACCTGACAATGTCAAGGTTCACTCGATTTTAATGTTAATGTTCTCACTAATCTCATTTCTGCCGTTCCTCATTTCTTTAGTCTTTCATCGATTTACTTTCACTCCATACCCTGTGCGCAATACACTGTTTATTCCATTTAGTACTTCCTCTGTTTCTTTCTCGTTTTGGCTGAGGATAGCAATGTCTTTAGTGAATCTTATCATTGATATTATTTCACTCTTAATTCTAATGCCAGTCCAGAATCTGTCTTTAATTTACATCATTGCTTCCTCTATGCACAGACTGCACAGTATGGTAGAAAGACTGCAAACCTGACTCGCCCCTTTTTCAATACGAACTCTTCATTCTGGATCGTCCTTTCAGTCCTTGTACGTTATCCGTCTTGCTTACACCTATATTTCTGAGAATTTCGAACATCTTGCTCCATTTTAAATTATCTAACCCCTTTTCGAGGACTACAAATCCAATGAAGGTGTCTTCATTTTCCGTAACTCTTCCTTCCATCAAGTGCAACTGAGGAACTACCTCTCTGGTACCTTTTGCTTTCCTAATCCCAAACAGATAGTCACATAAAAGATCCCCGATAACACAAATAACAATACAAACTAAGAAAAGATAACAGTTGTTTGAATTCCAGGAATATTATTACGCCTACTCGGATTGAACTTATCCTTCATTCACCAAAAAAAGTAAGCAATTAGTAAGAATGTCTTGTACAGCAATTTTCGTCACAAAATGGTTCAAATGGCTCTGAGCACTATGGGACTTAACTGCTGTGGTCATAAGTCTCCTAGAACTTAGAACTACTTAAACCTAACTAACCTAAGGACATCACACACATCCATGCCCGAGGCAGGATTCGAACCTGCGACCGTAGCGGCCACGCGGTTCCAGACTGTAGCGCCTAGAATCGCACGGCCACTCTGGCCGGCTTTTCGTCACACCTTTGACGATGGTTCATACATTTCAGCCAGTAATGCATTGGTTTGGTTGACATGATCGCCCCAGTAACTATACGCAAACCTTTGTGTAGTGTCGAGTCTTTCGAGCGTGATATCTAACGTTAATCCGCAACATATGTGTCCATAACCAAAGTGTGTACTTAGCAGGACAAGTATAAATTCATTGTTGTTTGTCGGTCAGAGCCCCACTATACTCCAGTCATAGCTCTTATGAGACCGCATGTTTTTTCACATATAGTAATGATACGTAGGATGTGATGAACCCATTTTAGTTCATCATCGATAATCATCCCACGAAATTGTGTTGTTTTCGGAACTGGTAAATTATGTTGTCCCAGTTGCTTTCTTTGGAGAGGTGAAATCTCGTGGCGAGTAAAGATCATTAGAGTAGACTTTTTGTGAGACATTCTGAATCCACTTTCTGCACACCACTCATTAAGTTCTCTTGCTGATTGAGAGCTTCACCAATGAATATCCACTTACTCTTTATTCATTGACTGAAGCCAGCTTGTTTTGTGGTAGATCCTATTTAATTAGCTAATTTCACCAATAAAATGGCACGAAATACCACAAACATCAGCCGGCCGCGGTGGTCTAGCGGTTCTAGGCGCTCAGTCCGGAACCGCGCGACTGCTACGGTCGCAGGTTCGAATCCTGCCTCGGGCATGGATGTGTATGATGTCGTTAGTTTAGTTAGGTTTAAGTAGTTCTAAGATCTAGGGGACTGATGACCACAGATGTTAAGTCCCATAGTTCTCAGAGCCATTTGAACCATTTGAACCACAAACATCAACATGGCTTCTGTATAGACACATTAATGAATAAATAATACAAACACTGTAAGAGTACATTTATAAATACCAAAAGGCACAGAAAACACGAAATTTCAGGTCATTGAAGAAAGTTTATCAAAGTGTAACACATACGATTGCCCCAAGAATGGAAGCAGTGTTTAAAAGAAAGCGTTCTTATATCAATGTGCTCCATCTATTTTTAATACTAGCTGCAAAAATTTCTGAGTCATTATGGAAAGGTATTTTACGGGAACTTCAGTTTCGGTGTTGGCAAAACGTTTGAAACAGCTAGAAGTGATTTTAAACATCTGTGAACAAAGTTACGTGAGGCAGTAACAATAACGAGAACTCACATCTTAATTCAACAAACGAGATATTCATTTATTATTAAAATCTTTTTTAAAGCAGATTGCGAGAGAAGAACTAACAGCCAGGATATCCGATAGAAAACACTTAGCTGTAAGGTATGGCATGTCGTCGTCTCACCTTGGCAGCCGTAAGATCATACTCTACTGGTGTAGTCCGTGTTAGAAAATGCAGCCGTAATTGTACACTCGGAACGGCCATTTATATCACGATTCTGTTGGACATACGTTATTTTTGAGTCTCCTTATTGGTTGAAATAACTGTAGCTGACGACGTAGAAGAAACGTACTTCACACAGGAAACGTACTATTCGCTAACTTCATTGCACTTAGTAACGGTTTCACTCCGTTATTCTTACGTCGCGTCACAGCTTTCGTTCGTACCATGACAAGAAGCACTTTAATGAGCATTGTCCAGTCACATTAACGCGACCATTTGTAAACAGCCTGAAGGACCACCTTTTGCAGTGCAGACCGTTGCGAGATGTGCAGGAAGAGAGTACGATTAACTCATACCCGTGCTCTCCGAAACACGTACGTACTCTAAGAGCTGCGTGCCACGTTACATTGCCCTGCTGGAGGACGCCACCGTGCCGAGGAAAAACACAATGCATGTAGCCGGGGTGGACCTGAACCCCAAGGATAGACGCACACTTGCGTCTATCCGTTGTGCCTCCTAGAATGACGAGTCCATCCAAGGAATACCTCGAACACTTTCGCTAGACAAAAACGCATGCAGGATATTTTCTTTCATACGTTTCATTCCATACACGCCTGTCCGATGGCTCATAAAACGTGGTTCATCAGAAAAGCCTATCCGTAGCCAGACAGTGAAAGCCCAGTAGCCGTACTGACGTAAAAATTCCAGCGTTCGTCGCCGAAGGGCGGCTGGCAGCGTGGTTGCATGAACCAGGCGCCTGCACCGGAGGCCAACATGCAGCAACGTTCCCTGAACGATCGTAGAGAAGACACTGCTGGTAGCCCCTTGGTACGTCTGGGGGGTCAGCTGCTCAGTATTTACACGTCTATTAGCCTGTACATACCTCCACAGCCGTCTTTCATCCCTATCATCTGTGCTCCGTGGTCCACCATAGTTGCCCTGGCGCCGGTTTTGGATAGCGCCATATTGCCATGTACGCTATATTTCAATAACGGCGGCACGCAAACGGATTACAGACGTGGCCGTTTTGGAAATGCTTCCATCCTTGGCCAGAAATCCAGTGATTTTGCCCCTTTTGGACGTCAGATAAATCGCTCCATTTCCGCATGCAGCAAAGACTGACCTATTTTCCGCGTTCCTCCAGCTCGCTTTATATACCCCCATTCCCCCCACCCCCACCCCTACCCCCACCCCACCCATTGCTAGTGCTGCCACCTGCCGTCTGTGAGTAGTTTTTGCACGTTGACGTCGAACATAGGCGCTCTTCGCGTATTGTGACTGGACTGTGCAGTTGTGCTTTTAGATCACAGATTTTGCTATAAGTATTAAAAACATTCTATACATACGTAGCTATTGTTTACACTCACGTCATTCAATAGCTCGCTAGCCAACAAAGATATCTCTCTGCTTCCGAACTCCCGGTATTGTCGCTTAGCTCTCTCCTCTCTCTCCCTATCTCTCTCTCTCTCTCTCTCTCTCTCTTTCTCTCTCTCTTGCAGAGGGCCTACATAATATCTACTTTTAAAACTTTTTCATGCAGAACTGCAACGTAGACACATACAAGTATGACTTTACGAAGACAAAAATATATTTCCATATTAGTAAACCAGCGACATAAATGAAACAGTCGAGATCTGACAGCCAGGCATTATACACGGAGTCATAAGCAGAGTGACGTATTACACAACAGGCAACTGTAATGAGAACAAAAGTAAAAATATTGACTATTTTCAGTAGTATCTACACATGCCTTGGATTAGAACGGCAACACGGTTGAAAATTCTATATCACAGTTCCAGTTTGCCGTCTTATTTGTTGGTAACTCCTAATAAAGCTTTATACGATCTTATCCGCTATGTAACATCATTCTGGATGACGAAATCAAGTTTATGGCGACTGCGCATTGAATAAGTGATTCACGTTTTGTAAGAGCCTACAGTTCACTGCATCGCAACAGTATTACTGAATGACGAGAGCCGGCCCCGGTGGCCGAGCGGTTCTAGGCGCTTCAGTCCTCAACCGCGCAACTGCTACGGTCGCAGGTTCGAATCCTGCCTCGGGCATGGATGTTTGTGATGTCCTTAGGTTAGTTAGGTTTAAGTAGTTCTAAGTTCTAGGTGACTGATGACCTCAGATGTTAAGTCCTATAGTGCTCAGAGCCATTTGAACCATTTTTTTGAATGACGAGAGCTTCCGCGACTTACAGGATATTTACACTCATGCTCATTAAGGGAGTCGATAACAACGCTGCAGAGTAATCTAAAATTATTTCTAATGAGCAAAATCTCTAGTCAGAAACAAAGATCACTTGAAATAGTAACCGCAACATTAGTACATTTTAGAGCAGTACGCGGCCATATGTCAGGAGAGTTTTATGGGATTAAACTACAGTGACCCACAAGAAACAGTTCCCGAGTTTCAGAGTGGCCATTGTTTCCCGCCAGTTATCCTCCGTTGTTTCGAAGCTGTTGCAACTACGTTTTGTATTTTCAGTACGAAAGCCGTTGCAACTTGATTAAGACGTATGAATTAAATATCTCAGCGAGATGTATCCTCTTCAAGAAGGACAAGCAATAAATAGTGAAGGCGTACGTGTCAACAAGCTTACTAAAGGAAATGCGGAGTATTTCCTTAAAGAAGTTTCCTGGCGATTCCATGCCAGAAAAGAGCACTATACAGGATTTGATGACAAAATGGCGTGCTAAAAGGTCAATTGCAAATGTAAAAAAAAAAAAAAAAATCCAGCCCTGTCCGTTGATAGACCTGCTGTGATTTCGCATATCTCGAGCACGAATGATCCCGAGTCCAAAGACGTCGACGCGTAAATTGTCGCACCAAGTGAACGTGTCACGTAGCTTTGTCAACGTGTTTCACGTCACACAAAATGACGTGTGTCCAAGAACTGAAGGAGGGAAATGAGGCTAAACGTGTGAATTTCTTTAGGTGGCTATGTCAAACGTTTGAGTGTGGAACGGTGGATCCACTTCATGAGCGATGAAGCCTGATTGAATGTGACAGGATATGTGAACTCCCAGAATAACAGATACTGGTCAACAAACAATCCCTATGCGCTTAAAAAGAAACACAGTGGAAAAATTGACGTGTGTTGTGTCATGCCTCCAAGTAGAATTGTGAGTCCCATATTTTTTGAAATAACTGTAAACTCTGCAGTGTACACAGGAATCTTTGAAGAATGTCACGCAGGGTCGACCCCCCCCCCCCCCCCAGGAACGTACATATGCTGTCTTTGAAAAGTATGAGGCGACCCGTCAGACTTCACGCGAGTCAGGCACACAAATTCATAAAAGATTCCCAGAAGAAAGGACTGTCAGCAAAGGACTGCGGCCGCCGCGTTCGCTGTGACATCTGTGGGACACTGTAAATGAAAAAGTGGACACAAATTACCCAGTAACGTTAAAAGGCTAGAAAGACAATGTTGTTGTTGTTGTTGTGGTCTTCAGTCCTAAGACTGGTTTGATGCAGCTCTCCATGCTTCTCTATCCTGTGCAAGCTTCTTCATCTCCTAGCACCTACTGCAACCTACATCCCTCTGAATCTGCTTAGTGTATTCATCTCTTGTCCTCCCTCTACGGTTTTTACCTTCCACGCTGCCCTCCAATACTAAATTCGTGATCCCTTGATGCCTCAGAACATGTCCTACCAACCGATCCCTTCTTCTAGTCAAGTTGTGCCACAAACTCCTCTTCTCTCAATTCTATTCAATACCTCCTCACTAGTTATGAAAAACAATATTCGTTACGAAATTTTGACAACTGATGTGACAGAGTTGAGCGAAGTGGTATTAACACGTTAGGGAGCTTGAAAAAAGTACATTCAAGCTCAAGAAGGTCATTTTCAGCACCTAACATGACGTAATGTGAAAGACAAGCTCAATTCAGTAAATATGGACGTTTGCATTAGGTTACTTGTTATTTCTTTATTATCTAATTGTTACATTTTTATCGGTTTGTTGTTGTATCCGCTGGTGGTAGGCAACAATGCATGCGTAAATGACAGGCAGTTTGCAATCGGGGTTGGTTTTTCGGGCGCCTCCGTAGCTGGGTGGTCAACTTGGCAGATTGCCATTCGTGGGAGCCGGGTTCGATTTTCGGTACTGCCAGGGACTTTTTCGTGGTGGGAGCACTGGGATGAGGTTCACTCAGCCACGTAATGTGAGTTTCATAGCTGCTCGATGGAGCGGCACCAGATTTGCTAACCCGAAAACGCCCGGGGCGCGGTGTGCTGACCCTCAAGAACCTCCATACAGCATTAAATGGTGCTGCTGGCTAAGCATGACTCGGCGGTCGGTTGACCCATCTGTTACGAGAATGGCAGTGCTGATTACACTCGTCTCAGTTGTGTTCGCTTGATGAGGCCTTACACAGTCCACACGCAAAAGTTGAATTCTGAATAAGAAAATATTTAAAAAAACATACTAAATGTTTCTGAACGATATGGAACAGTGATTAAGAGACTGAACATTCTGGAAGAGCTAGGTCAAACCTATCCCATTACACGTATTTACATTGTCTACCAAAAAAAAAAGTGAAGTACCCAGATGGAGAGAGGAAAACGAACTGAAACTTCATGGGATGAGAGGGTATGTGACGTTATGTCAGTGATTAGAAAATCACATTTACAAAGAATTTATCGGCATGAGCCCACTTATCAGTATTATGTTGCATTAATGAATACCCTGCGCCGGCCACTGTGACCGAGCGGTTCTGGGCGCTTCAGTCTGCAACCGCGCTGCTGCTACGGTCGCATGTTCGAATCCTGCCTCGGGCATGGAAGTGTGTGATGTCCTTAGGTTAGTTAGGTTTAAGTAGTTCTGAGTGTAGGGGACTGATGCCCTCAGATGTTGAGTCCCATAGTGCTTAGAGCCATTTGAATCTTTTTTATTTATTTACTTACTTATTTATTTATTTATTTTGAATACCCTGCAACATTCTGTGTCTTCCCGCCGGACCCTAGGTCACACACAATACTCATTTTACTAAGGTTTGTACCTCTCCTTTTTGTTCTTCCGTGTCTGTCAATTAAGAACTGTGTTGTTTTGAAAATCAGCCTTAGACAAACACAAGTGGTTTATTTTTGTATTTACCCAGACATATTTCGACACCAATGTGTCATCTTTTGTGGGTCAAATTTTTATTTCTGTAAAGTACAGTATCACATTTATAATAATTTAACTGCTTTTTTTTATAGATGATATTCTGTCAAAAAACGACAAAACGAGCACTAAAACCGGTGTATAATAATACAGTTCAGTCAGCGATGTAATTTTAAGGTGAGTGCCTAATATTGTAATTCTGAAGCCTACAGCAGTTAAATTATTATAAATGTGATATTTTACTTCACAGAAATAAAAATTTTACCCACAGAAGATGACACATTCGTGTCGAAGCATGTCTGGGTAAACACAAAAATAAACCAATTGTGTTTGCATAAGGCTGATTTTCAAAACAACCCAGTCCTAGGGCAGAAGCTATCAGTAGCCAGACTAGGCTGCAGTTAACACCACAACACAAAAGGCTGCCTTTGGAGTGGTTCAGTGATCGGGAAGCATGGACTCTTCGTGAATGGCGTCCCACTGCGTTCAGCGATGAATCGCATTTCTGCATTCGCCCTGCTGACCGTTGGATGGCGAGTAAGGCCCAGTCTTTCAATGTTTTGGAGGGGCAGAGTGGAGTTTCTCCTTGTGTCATGGTACGGGGAGCCATTGGTCACATCAGATCCTGGCTGGTAGTGATTGACAGAACCCTGATAGCACAACTGAGCGTCACGGAGGTCCTGCATCCTTATGTGGTACTTCTCATGGGACGTAATCGTGGTGTCAGTTTCCAACAGAACAATGCTAGCCGGCCGAAGTGGCCGTGCGGTTAAAGGCGCTGCAGCCTGGAACCGCAAGACCGCTCCGGTCGCAGGTTCGAACCCTGTCTCGGGCATGCATGTTTGTGATGTCCTTAGGTTAGTTAGGTTTAACTAGTTCTAAGTTCTAGGGGACTAATGACCTCAGCAGTTGAGTCCCATAGTGCTCAGAGCCATCTTTTTTAGAACAATGCTCGTCTTCGCATGTCACTTGTCTCTACGAACTGTCTGTGTGGTGCTGAGGTATTCCCGTGGACAGAAAGAGCCTCAGTTATGTCACTTATTAACCACACCAGCTCGAGAGTTAACTCGTCCCTGTGCCAGAAACTCGGATATCAAGGACAACCACTGTCAACCATCTTGACTCAGGAGAGAATACAACAGCTTCGTGATATACTTTCAACTGTATTAGCGAATACATCCAGGCCAGATGTGAAAGGCTTACGTTGTGGCTGGTGCACAATAATGTTATCCTATCTTGTGGTGGTAAGACGTCGTCGAGCGGAACCTTCATTACGAGTAGGGCTGCCCTCACTTTCCCGTGCAGTCCAGCATCGGGCCACTGTCGCATCCGAACGCCCTGCCAATCTGGATACTGCATGATTCGACCACCTGGCCAAATGGAGCCCCGCAATGAGGACCCTTTCAAACTACCAGGTACTGATAATGTCGTCTCGCTGGGCTACGCGACACCTCCGCGTCCCACACAGAGACCACTCAGTGTCTGACTCTGTTCCCCAGGGAAATGCTGCTCTGATCAGTTACACAACTGCCGATGTTGTGTACGTGGACGTGGACATTGGGTGCTTCACTTGCTTTATCAGACTGTGCTACACCTAAACTCCTTGAGGCAAATATATCGAAGGTTTCTTTTGAAAGAACTTGGCCAATTTTTCTTTCCCATTCTTCGCCATTATGACCTCGAATTTGGTGTCTAAAGAATTCGTCCTTGACAGCACCTTAAAATCTTTTATATTCAATACTGCTATACCGAACTCTATTGGATGTTATTCATTTTTATTACAAATAAGTTAAAAGACGAGACCTTACTGATTACCATCAGAAGATTCTAGAAACCTAAGAGTTTCACAATATTTGTTTCATAGATGGTTCAAATGGCTCTAAGCACTATGGGCCTTAACGTATGCTGTCATGAGTCCCCTAGACTTAGAACTACTTAAACCTAACTATCCTAAGGACATCACACACATCCATGCCCGAGGCAGGATTCGAACCTGCGACCGTAGCAGCCTTGTGGTTCCGCTCTGAAGCGCCTAGAACCGCTCGACCACAGCTGCCGGCAAAACTGTTTCATAGGTAAAAGTACATTTCACACTAAATGTTGTGTCATCTAACCGACAAGTTCAACTTAACTGAAAATCTCACTGCATAAGAGACAACGCCTCATAATTCTCTAAATTTCTGTCCTTTGTGCGTGACATTTACTGGATATCAGCTCTCGTTCGAGAGTGTTAGCTCGGTAATGTCGGCCCGGTCGATCACCGCTACTGAACGAGCAGCTTCATTATAGCACTAACAACGGCCTAGATCAACGGAATGTCCTCTCCCAAATCGTAGAGGCCCTCTTATGAGCGTAATGGCTGTGCTTATGTCCCTAACCGAGATGGGGGTTAAGTAAAGGACACAGTTTAGGGCCGCATTTTCAGTAATGAACGTTTATCAGTATCAAACATAATCAATGACATTTTGCCATAAAAGACGCCTACCGTTCGAGCTGTTGATTCTACTGAAGAATATAATATCGAGAACAAATATCACACAAACTTTAAATCCTTCGAATATCCGTATACGATAGTGACTAACTTCGACTGTAATAACTGATGGTAGTTGCTTATTGCGTCCTAGCGTACTTGGTCCACACAACATAATATCGATGTTTACTGTACCAACTATTAGATCGAACAGAACAATGAGGACTTTCACGGCAGCTGTTTACAAAAGAGGGGCCGTGATGGATGCATAATACGAGGGATGTTCAATAGCAATGCAACACATTCTTTTCTCAGCCAGTTTAGGTTGAAAAAAAATGAGGAATTTGTTGTGAGACATCGTGGAATGCTCCAGCTTCAGCCTCTATAGTGTCATGAAGTTCCGATACGTGGCGGTGCTATACGTAGACCTCAAACTGACTTCAGTAAAGGAGGTATGTTCCAAGCAGAGATCAGTTCTTGAGTTTCGTCTGGCAGAAAACCAAAGCATCGCAGATATTCGTAGGCGCTACAGAGACCTGTCAGTGAATAAAAGCACGATGAGTCGTTGGGCGAAGAGTCTGTCACCATCGCAACAGGGTCGCGCAAATGTATCCCATCTCCCGCGTGACGGCCGGTCGCGCAAAGCTGTGACTCCTGCAATGTTGGAACGTGTGGTCATTCTCATTCGAGGTGATCGACGGATCGCAAACATCTCGCTATGCAACTGGACGTCTCTGTTGGCAGTACTGACGCAGTTGGGATAGTCAAAGGTGCGTTCCCGCTCGGTTCCTCGGCTCCTAACGGAAAACCATAAACGGTAGCAAAGGATTGTCTGTGCGGAAGTCTTTGCGCTTTACGAGGCTGTTCGTGACAATTTTTGTCGATCATCGACACGGCCGATGAAACATGGGTTCATAACTTCGAACCTGAACCAAAACGGCAATCCGTGGAGTGGTTCCTCATCACCTCTTCCTCTTACATAAAGTTCAAAGCCGCACCCTCAGCCGGCAGAGGCATGGCGACGATCTTCTGGGACTCTGAAGGGGTTTTTCTGTTTGACGTCCTCCTTTATGGTGCAACGATCAACTCCGAAGTGTACTGTGCTATCCTCAGAATACTGACGAAACAACTCCATGACAACAGGAGGCTTCAAGGTGTCTGCGCACCCGAGAGGAGCTTACAAAACTTCATTGGACCGTTGTTCCTGATCTACTCCACAGCCCGGATCTCGCACCTTCCGACTTCGATCTGTTTGGCTCAATGAAGGATGCATTCCACGGGTAACAGTACGTGGAGGATGGGGAGATTATTTATGCAGCAAAACGTTGGCTCCTTCGACGACCAGTAGAGTGGTAGCATACGGACATATAGGCCGTCCAAAATGGTTCTAAACACTATGGGACTTAACATCTGAGGTCATCAGTCCCCTAGACGTAGAACTACTTAAACCTAACTAACATAAGGACATCACACACATCCATGCCCGAGGCAGGATTCAAACCTACGACCGTAGCAGCAGGGCGGTTCCGGACTGTAGCGCCTGGAACCGCTCGGCCACAGCGGCTACCTATAGGCCCTCCCAGTAAGGTGATGTAAAGCCATCGCACGCAAGAAGATTCTATTGAAAAAGAGGCTTTTGTAGCCAAAAGAGTGGTGAATAATATGGTGTACCGTAATCCCGTTTTCAGGAGAAATATGTAGCATTACTTCTTGAACGTCCCCAGTACGGTTCATTAACGTTTCGTTCACGCCTTGGGGAGGGCGGTCTTCATCAAATATTGGCATCAACCCCAGACTCTCGGGTCGGAAGTTAGACCAGATTTTATGAACAGAGTTTCTCTGATACATTCATAAAAATAACACACAGGCTTGATCTCTCAGGTTATCTAGCAATTAACAGTGTGCATCGGGCGTTCAGCCGATTGGTGGTCCCAAATTTTTGGACGATATTTGGTCCAAAAAACCGCAAGCAACGTTTTCGAATAATAACACTGCTCGCAGCACCATAAGACGACCTGTTCGGTCGTCGAAATGGGATTGTTATGGTCTTCAGTTCGAGGACTGGTTTGAAGCAGCTCTCCACTTTAGTCTATTCCGTACGAACCTCTAAATCTCTGGATAACTACTGCAACATACATCTGTTTGCATCGGCTTATTATACTCGCGCCCTGGTCTCCCTATACAATTTGTGTCTGCCCACCCCACATTAGCTTCTATTAGCAAAATAAACGAGTCCTTAATGTCTGAGAATGTGCCCTCTCAGCCGATGATTCATTTAGTCAAGCTGTACCATAAATTTCTTGCCTGCCCCGTTTATCGTCTACATTACAGTTCCGTGCCAGTTTACACCAGGAACAACTACTTTCAAGAAAAAAAAAAAACTTTCGATTCCATAATCCTCTGGGCTTCCTGTGCAATAAATGTCTTTCAATGATATAATACATTTGTTTAACTAGTTGCGCTGCTACGAACAGTTTTTTTTATTTGAACTATATACCTATTTCAACTAAACAACCGTCATCGGGTGATCTGTCATAGAACATCTTATAAATTTTAGTACATTTGTTGTATTAAATGTGAGTAACTTATGAATAACGTACGTTTTAAAGTCCTGATTTCCATGCAGTATCGTTGTTTCTGTTGCTGTCTATTTGTTACTGGTTATAGTAAACGTCAATGAAAGCTATAACACTCAGTTTTGTAGTATGTTCTGACTTTTATTTTAGTAGTGGCCAGAGATATAACTTAGTCTGTAGTTGACATTTAGTGCCAGCATTTGTGACAGATGATCACAGATTTAAATATTTCTGTTGATGTCTACTTGTTTACTCATTACATTCTTTCTACGTTATTCTAGTAGTAATCAGATGTGTGTTATGTTCTGATATTTCATTAAGAATGGTCACAAGTAAATTTTATTTCCAGTTGCAATTTCGTAACAGCAGTTACGTCAGACGATCAGCGATATTGTATGGTTATATCTGCACGTTGACAGTTCTGTCAGCGATGCTACTAGGTTATGTTGAATGGCTATCTGTGGTGTGATATTTAAGTTAAATTTTGCCTCTGGTTGTGTCACAGTTTATCTAGCATGTCAATAAAGTTTTCGAAAGTGTGTTGAACACATTTTGAAATAGAAGCTATTTGAAACTGACAGAGATATCCATTTTCAGGACAGGTCAAATTATTGAGACATTAAAGAAAGTCATCTCAAGTGCAAGTTTCACATGTAAGGGACCTTCTTCTGTTTCAAGGTAGAAGATGGTGCACGACCAAGGAATTATAGCTTAATTGTCCATACATTATATAAATACTGTAGTTCCAAAAACATATAGCATTTTACTCACTATAAAATTCCATAGCTGAAAAATTAACGATACATTACAAATGGCTATAACATATTGCACAGCACTTAAATGTATAACACGCAAAATGGTGCAAAATACAGTCTCATGTCGAACAGCAACAAAAGTTGCAGAAAATGTTGAAAACTGCTTATGATGGTCTCTCGCGTACATTCCTTCATGTGATTCTAAAACCGGTCATTTCACTGAAGTACCGACCAAGCAAACACCATGTCATCTTTGGTACACTGTCCTCTACGTACAAAACTATCCGCTAAGTGTTTTCTACTGCACAACGTTTCTTCGGCTTCGTTTGTGTCATGTGTATGGACGTTCCATAGCATATTTAAGTTGGACATCAGATTCTTTAACATTCAGTTTTCACTCCCTTTAGTGACACATACCTGTTGCTCACGATTAACCTCTGTCGAAATAGTATACGGCTTTAGTCTTTATAAGCTTCAGGCAGCATGGATGGAATACGAGGAGCTAAGGATTATCTACAACTTGTACAGAAATAAGACTGCACTTAAAAAGATAGAAATGCACGAAAGGAAACCAGTATCTCAGAAAATAGTGATGTGTTATTCGGTCGTTACAACAAACCAGAAATAAAGTAAACAAAGGAGAACTGGAGAATGGAGAGCAAAATTCAGCGAGAACATAAAAAAACCTTAGAGATGCCGTTGACGTAATTCTGTCAGAGACGTCAAAGTAACTAGGAGATCAGCTGAATAGAATAGACAGCGTCTTGTAAAGAAGTTATTGGATGAATATCAAAAAAGGTAGAAAGAGGGTAATAGGATGTTGAATTAAATTAGGTGATGCTGATGAATTAGATAAGGCTATAAGTAGTACACGGTTTTTATTATTTCAAACAGCAAAGTGTGATGATAGCCGAAGTAGATAGCCTGTTAATGAAACCTACCTCCTAGGAACTTTCGTACATCAATTGAAAGACTCGATTCTGTTTATATACTTTTTTCCGAATTGGGTTCATTCCCTTGGTCTCATCTGAATATATTTGACTGCTCAAAATTCATTTTTCTGGTAACATTTTTTTAGTATTTATATTGACCTATTTCGTAATATCGATCTTTAACCATGAAAATCAGTAATCACAATTGTCAACTTAAATGATCTAAAAACCAGTTTATATTCACAAATTTCTAATTTTAGTATCGGCCGTAACATCGATTTTGTACAATCACAGGAATTCGTCGCTGTTTCCCATATCGTGAAGATTTGCAATCTTCGTTTAAAACCATTAGGTGTATAAAGTGAAGAAGTGTCCTGATGATTTTACCATTGGCGAAAGATTCCAGAATAGCCCTCCTTCGGATTTTCGGAAGTGGACTGCCAAGGGGGACATGACCACGAGAAAAATATTGAGAGACCAACGAGAGGATAACGTTCTACGAGTCGAGGCGTGTAATGTAAGCAGCTTAAACGTGGTAGGAAAGGTAGAAAATCTGAAAACGGAAATGCAAAGGCTCAATGTAGATGTAGTAGGGTTCAGTGAAGTCAAATGGAAAGAAGACAAGAGTTACTGATCAGATGAGTATAGGGTAATATCAACATCAGTGGAAAATGTTGTGACGGGACTAGAATTCGTTGTGAATGGGAAAGTACGGGAGAGAGTGTGTTACTGTGAACAGTGCAGTGATAGAGTTGTTCTTACCAGAACCGATAGCAAATCAACACCGACAACGATAGTTCAGATATACATGCCGACGTCGCAAGCTGAAGATGAAGAGATAGTGAAAATATATGAGGATACTGAAAGGGTAATATAGTACATAAAGGTAAATGAAAATCTAATACTCATGGGGGACTAGAGTGCAGTTGCAGGGGAAGGGCTAGAAGAAACCGTTAGAGGAGACAATGGCCTTGGGACAAGGAATGAGAGAGGAGAAAGACTAATTGAGTTCTGTAATAAATTTCAGCTGATAATAGCGAATACTCTGTTGGAGAATCACAAGAGAAGGAAGTGTATTTGGAAAAGGCAGGGTTATACGGGAAGATTTCAGTGAGGTTACATCATGTTCAGACAGAGATTCTGAAATCAGATACTGGATTGTACGGAGTACCCAGGGTCAAATATAGACTCAGACCACAATGTAGTAGTGATGAAGAGTAGGATGAAGTTTAAGAGATTAGTCATGAAGAATGAACACACAAAGAAGTGCAATACGAAAATACTAAGAAATGACGAGATACACTTGAAGTTCCCTAATGCTATAGATACAGCACAATAGGTGGTACAACTGAATGCACATCTCTATAAAGGGGAATCACAGAAGACGGAAAGAAAAACTTAGGTACAAATAAGGTAACTGCGAAATAACGATGGGTAACAGATGAAATACTTCACTTGATCTATGAAAGGAGGACGTACAAAAATTTTCGGGGTATTTCAGGAATACAGAAACACAAGTTGCTGAAGAATAAAATAAAAAGGAAGAGCAGGGTTGTTGAGACGACATGGCTACGTGAAAATATTATGAAATCGAAAAGGATATGATTGTTGGAAGGACTGAGTCAGCATATAGGAAGGTCAAAACAACCTTCGGTAAAATTAAAAGCAAGGGTTGTAAAATTAAGGGAGCAACGTAAATTCCACTATTAAAAGCAGAGGAGAGAGCGGACAGGAGAAAAGATTACATTGAATGTCTCTATGAGAGGGAAGATTTGTCTGATGTGGAAGAAGAAAAAAAGAGGAGTCGATTTAGAACAGATAGGGGATCAGGATCAGAATTTTTGAAAGCTTTGGAGGACTTTAGGTCAAATAAGGCACAAAGGATAGGATGAAATTCCATCAGAATTTCTAAAATCATTGGGGGATGTGGCAAGAAAACGACTATTTGCGTAGATGTGTAGAATGTATGAGTCCTGTGACATACCATCTGACTTTCGGAAAAAGTATCATCCACACAATTCCGAATACTGCAAGAGCTGAGAAGTGCGAGAATTATCGCACATTCAGCTTAACAGCTCTTGCATCCAAGTTGCTGACAAGAATATGTACAGGAGAATGGAAAAGAAAATTGAGGATGTGTTAGATGACGATCAGTTTGGCTTTATACAAGGTAGAGGGACGAGAGTAGCAATTCTGACATTGCGGCTGATAATGGAAGCAAGACTAAAGAAAAATCAAGACACATTCATAGAATTTGTCGACCTGGAAAGGCGTTCGACGGTAAAATGGTGCAGGATGTTCGAAATTCTGAGAAAAATAGTGATAAGTTATAGGGAGAGCCGGGTAATATACAATATGCACAAGAGCGAAGAGGGTGTAACAAGAGTGGACGACCAAGAACGAAGTGCTCGGATAAAAAAGGGTGTAAGACAGGGATATAGTCTTTCACGCCTACTGTGCAATCTGTGCATCGAAGAGGCAATGAGGGAAATAAAAGAAAAGTTCACGAGTGAGATTAAAATTCAAGGTGGAAGGACATCAATGATACGAGTCACTGATCACATTGCGATCCTGAGTGAAAGTCCCCCCAGGCGGTCCACAACTGTTTTGTGGATACGTGCGTGGCGAGCACGGGACCCTGAGCTATTGCAGCCTTCTTTCTGTTCAGGGCTGCATTTCCTTCCCCTTCCCCTCCTTTCCCCTCCTTGCTCCTTTCCCCTCGCCCTCTCCTCTCCCTCTTTTGGTGTCCTTGCTTATGTTGGCCCCCGCTATCCTCCTGGTTCTGTTGGTTTTACAATTTGGCTTTGTTGCGCAATCCCCTCCTTTTTTTGGCACTCCCTGGGCCCCCTCTGGGGTTTGACCTCCATTACTAAATTTCTCTTCCATAGTGTGAGCCATTTGGGGAAGAGCACCTTAACTAGCGCCTCCGATGTGTGCCCTCCTCGTACATTCCACCTTTTCTTTCACGTTGTTGTCTGATTCTACAGTGCATAGCCAGCACAGTAGCCAGCCCGTGTGGTGGGGTCGCTATGTACCCTTTTGGTTGAGCCCCCTGAACACACAGGGATCACACTTCTGATACCTGAGCTGTGACCTCCTCATGCATGCCTTGGAGTGGTTGCTCGTCATCCTGGAGCATCGGAACTCCCAGCAATGGCCGCCATGCCAGACGGCCCTTGCTGTGGCTGGGTGGCGCCCCTGAGGAGATCCCCTGATCAGAGTGGGTGGTATCAGGGCGGACGCTATGCAAATAAAACGCATATGGGTCCAGAACTCTCGCCGTTCTTCTGCGGCCATTTCTCTGCGTGGAACTGATTCGAGTGCTGCTGCTCTTGCCCCTTCAGCCATCCCTTCCATGGCTACCCCCTGGGAAGAGGGTCAGGCCCGTCAGCTAGGGTCGAAACCTTTCCTCCATTATCTCGTTTGCACCAGGACTGACGGGGATACTTTCACCAATACCAAACCTTTATTCTTTGTGGAACACATTGAAGACAAGTTTGGCGAAGTGGACACCTGAGCAAGATGCGGTCGGGTTCGTTGCTGATTAAAACTGCTTCAGCTGCCCAATCTGCGGCCCTTCGTGCCTGTACCCATCTTCGCACAATTCCTGTGTCCATTACCCCCCACCAGTCTCTAAATATGGTTCAACGTGTGATTTTTCACAGGGACCTCATCCTTCAAACTGATGAGGAACTTCGGGACAATTTCGGACGGCGGGGTGTTCACTTTGTTCAGCGTGTTCAGAAGGGATCGCATTGATACTAGTGCTTTATCCTGGCCTTTGAAGGGGATACCCTCCCTGAGAAAGTTAAGATTATGGTTTATCGATGTGATGTGAAGCCATACATCCCACCTCCTATGAGGTGTTTTAAGTGCTTGCATTTTGGACACAGGTCTTCCCACTGTTCACAGGCCCCTCTCTGTGGTGACTGTGGACATCCACTCCATGAGGGGAGTCCCTGTGTTCCCCCTCCTGTGTGTGTTAATTGTCATGGCAGTCATTCTCCACGTTCACCAGAATGCCCAGTATATAAGAAGGAAAAGAAGATACAGGAGTATAAGTCCCTCGATTGTTTAACCTACACAGAGGCCCGTAAGAAGTATACACGTCTTCACCCTGTGTCCATGACATGTAGTTATGCTTTGGTTACATCTTCATCCCGTCCTCCCCCTTCCTTACCCTCATCCCGGACCCCTCTCCTCCCCCCCTCCCCTGTGGCTCCCACACCTTCTCCTCCGGGCGCTGCTCCCCCTGCCCAGCTGTAGAAGTGTCCCACTCCTTCGGCGTCTGCCGGTCAAGGGCGCCTCTCCCGGGATGCCCCTTCCCGGCACCTTCCAGGCCAAAGGTCTGCTGCCACGCGACGACCGCAAGAGCCACGGTCTGTCGGCCCCCAGGTCGCCCGGTCTCTTTCTGTTCCCGATCTTTCTGTAGCTGGCTCCTTTATGCCACACAGCCCTCCTCGATCTCAGCCTGAAAAGAAGAAGAAACATAAGTCCCGAAAAAAAGAGCCTCTGGTGTCACCAGAGGTCCCATCCCCAACTTCACAACCGGATTCTGCCCTGTCGTTCATGGATGTCGCCCCCTCCTCGTCGGTGGTGGGGACCCGGCGGTATGACTGGCTTTAGCGTGTTCAGCCCCCATTTAAATCATTGATCTGTGGTTCTCCAATGGAATTGTAATGGATACTATCGTCACCTTCTGGAATTGAAATCCCTTCTTTCATCTTACTCTGCAGCTTGTGTGGTTCTACAGGAATCTCATTTTTCTGATGCTCTCTCACTGACCCTCCGTGGGTTCCGTGTTTTCTGTCGAAATCGAGTCAGACTCCTGCGGGCTTCTGGTGGCGTTTGTACATTGGTCCGTACAGACATTGCTAGCACGTGGATTTCTCTTCAAACTACATTGGAAGCGGTTGTGGTTAGGGTCCACCTGGACTCGAAGGTCACGGTTTGCAATCTTTATCTCCCTCTTGACAGGACTCTTACACCTGCTGCCTTAACTGCACTTCTTCAGCAACTTCCTCCTCCCTTCCTCCTCGTTGGAGATTTTAATGCTCATCATCCTTTGTGGGGCAGTGCCTCTCCCTCTAGACGAGGTCTTCTCATAGACCAGTTTATTGCAGACAACGACTTGTACCTTCTTAATGATGGCTCCCCTACTCATTTCAGTGCTGGTCATGCCATTGATCTTCCTCTTTCTTCTCCCTCTCTCCTCCCTTCATTACACTGGTCGCCACAAGAAGACCTTTGTGATAGTGACCATTTCCCGATGATTATCTCGCTCCCTTCCCGCTCCCCGATGGACAGGTTACCTCGTTGGTCTTTCCAACGCGCCGATTGGCCTCTATACACTGCACAGGTCGTGTTTTCTCCCTCTTTGTCGGGTTGTATTGATGACGTCCTACGTGACGTGTCTGACGCGATTGTTCGCGCTGCTAGCCTTGCTGTCCCGCGCTCATCTGGACCATTCCGTCGCCGGCAAGTCCCGTGGTGGAGTACGGCCATTGCCATCGCCATCCGTGATCGCCGTCGAGGCTTGCAACACTTTAAGAGGCACCTATTTGTAGCCAGCTTTACTACCTTTAAACGCCTCTGCGCTAAAGCCCGTTATTTAATCAAACAGAGCAAGCGGATATGTTGGGAACAATTTGTTTCTTCCCTCGGTTCTACTGTCCCTCTGTCATGGGTATGGGCTACACTTCGCTCTCTCCAAGGTTGCCATCGGCAGTCCACCCTCCGAGACCTTCACCACCCAGATGGCCTTTGTACGGACCCATTAGTTCTTGCAGAACATCTTGCGACCCATTTTGCAGTGGCATTAGCATCAGCCTCCTATCCGGCTGCCTTCCTTCACCAGAAACAGCGGGCTGAAGCTTCCACCTTATGTTTTACCCCTTGTGAGTCAGAATCTTACAACAAACCTTTTACTGAATGGGAATTTCTTTCTGCTCTATCTTCTTCTCATGATACGGCCCCTGGCCGAAATTCCATTCATAACCAACTGCTTCAACATCTCAGTGCTCCACAATGGTCACATCTTCTGAGGGTGTTTAACCGTATCTGGCTCCAGGGTGACTTCCCTTCTCAGTGGAGGGATAGCATCGTGGTTCCTGTCCTTAAGCCCCCTATCTGTTGACAGCTATCGGCCAATTTGTCTGACCAATGTTGTTTGTAAGTTACTTGAACAGATGGTAGCCTGTCGTCTCAATTGGGTCCTCGAATCTCGGGATCTATTGTCCCCTTACCAGTGTGGCTTTCGAGAGGGACGGTCTCCAATCGATCATTTCCTTCGCTTGGTATCCGCAGTTCGGCAGGCTTTTTCCCAGCGCCGCCATTTGGTTGTAGTGTTTTTTGACCTTCGCAAGGTCTATGACACGGCCTGGCGCCATCACATCTTACTTACCCTTCATCAGTGGGGTCTTCAGGGCCCACTCCAGATTTTTATCCGCCAGTTCCTGTTCCATCGGTCATTCAGGGTTCGAGTTGGTACTGTTTTTAGTTCTCCACACTCCCAGGAGACGGGCATCCCACAGGGTTCTGTCTTGAGTGTCCTTCTTTTCCTCATTGCTATCGATGGACTTGTGGCCTCTGTCGGTCCTTTGGTCGCCCCTGCCCTGTATGTGGATGATTTTTGCATTTGGGTTAGTTCCTCTTCGATGGCATCTGCAGAGCAACAGCTCCAGGGAGCTATACGGCGTGCCTCTGCATGGACCCTCTCCCACAGGTTTCAATTCTCTCCTCTAAAATCGCGGGTGGTCCACTTCTGTCGCTGTACTACGATCCACCTTGATCCAGAGCTCTATCTCGATGCACAACGATTGCCTGTGGTCTCACAGTTTCGTTTCTTGGGTCTTCTTTTCGACAACAAGCTCACTTGGCTGCGCCATATCAGACTTCTGAAGGTAGGATGTTTCTGTAAACTCAATGTCCTTCGCTTCCTTGCCCACTCCTCTTGGGGTGCGGACCGTTCCCTCCTTCTCCGTCTTTACCGTGCTCTAATTCTGTCTCGCTTGGACTATGGTTGTCAAGTTTATGGTTCAGCTGCTCCTTCCACACTGCACGTGCTGGATCCAGTCCACCATTGTGGCATCCGTTTGGCCATCAGTGCCTTCCCTACTAGCCCTGTTGATAGTCTCCTGGTTGAAGCTGGGATCCCCCCCCCCCTTTTCTGTTCGGCGGTCCCAGCTTCTGGTGTCTTATGCACTCGCTATCCGTTCCTCACCCACTCATCCTTCCTATTCTATCCTGTTTCAGATCATGGACGTCGCTCACCCAATTCCCGCCCTCGGACGGGTTTACCGGTTGGGCACCGACTTGCGTCTCTTTGCCGTGATTTTCAGCGTCCTTCTTTGTCCTGTCTTCCTCGCTTCCTCCCCTCCACCCCCCTTGGTTAGTTCCTCGGCCTCGAATTCGGATGGATCTCCACCGAGGTCCGAAAGATTCCATCCCCCCGATGGTGTTCCATTCCTTTTTCTGCCAAATTTTATGGGAGTTTCGGGATGCTGTTGTTTTTTACACTGATGACTCTAAATCTGCAGATCATGTGGGGTATGCCTTCACGTCCTCTGTTGGAACGGAAAATCATCTGCTGCCACCTACATGTGGGGTGTTTACTGCGTTATTGAAGGCAATTTCCCAGGCCCTTACCTTTATTAAACAGTCCCAACACAACCGCGTTTTGTTATGTACGGACTCAATGAGTGGCCTTCTTGCTATTGATCGGTGTTTTTCGCACCATCCCTTGGTCTCTGCCATCCATGACCATCTCGCTGATATTCACTGTGCTGCTTGTTCCATTGACTTCCTTTGGGTCCCTGGCCATGTGGGTATGCCGGGTAATGAGCTCACTGATCGTTTGGCTGCGGGAGCAGTCACTTACCCCCGTTTTCTGTAACCCCTCCTGCAGCGGATTTACGGCTTCACATCAAATCCCACTTTGCACAGTCATGGGTCAACTCTTGGGAGGCTACTCCCCTGTCTAATAAACTTCGTGCGATGAAGGTGACACAAGGCCCATGGCGTTCTTCCTTTCGCCTCTCCCGAAAGGAGTCGACTACACTGTGTCGTCTCTGCATTGGCCATACCAGGCTGACCCATGGTTTTCTTTTGCGTGATGAGCCACCCCCACTTTGTGGTTGTGGAGCCTTCCAGTCAGTAGCCCACATTTTGGTTGAATGCCCCCTTCTTTTGGCTCTCCGTGCCAAGTACAGACTCTCCCACGCTTTACCTTTGATGTTGGCTGATGTTTCCTGGATGGCCTCTCTGGTTCTCGGTTTCCTCCGGGAAAGTGGTTTTTATTCTCAGTTTTAAGGTTTTTAATCTCTCTCTGGTGTTTGGGGCAGGGCGATGAGTATTTGGGTATCTCCCACTGTAAGCCGTGTTTGGAGATTCCCGACTCACCTCCCTGACCAAGATCCCCTTTTCTTCCCCTTTTACTCTGTTTTTACCCTTTTTTTAAGGATTGGTTAGTCTCCTTTTCCCATACGTACTTCTACATTCTAGCGGTTGCACCTTTTAAGTCACAGGTGTCTTGCCTATGCTGCTTCAACATAGCGTTGGGTTCGTTCTCTTGCTGACTTCCCTCATTTTGTTTTCACCATTGACAACATGACTGCCCTTTTACGTTTTTAGCCTTTTCCTTTTATTGTTCGGACTTTCCTGAGTTGTCACACTAGCGGAATGGACCACATTTGAAACAAGGGACTGATGACCTTGCTGTTTGGTCCCTTAAACCACCAAACAACCAACCAACCAGCTGAGTGAAAGTGAAGAAGAATTACGTGATCTGCTGAATGGAATGAACAGTCTAATAAGAAAAGATCATGGTCTGAGAGTAAATTGAAGAAAGACGACAGTAATGAGAAGTAGCAGAAATCAGAACAGCAAGAAACTGAACATCAGGACTAATGGTCACAAAGTAGATGAAGTTAAGAAATTCTCATTCCTAGGCAGCAAAATAAGCAAATATTTACTATCAAAAACAGTCTTGATCACAATTTATTTATTACGGTGGCCGGTTTCGACCACTACTGTGGTTATCTTCAGACCTATAAGTCGTATACAAAGCTTTAATTAGAGGACTACATACATTAGAGAAAGCTATAAAGCTATAAAACGATGAATTACTAATGAGTAAGATCCTCCTTCGCCGGCGCGAGTGGCCGAGCGGTTCTGGGCGCTACAGTCTGGAACCGCGCGACCGCTACGGTCGCAGGTTAAAATCCTGCCTCGGGCATGGATGTGTGTGATGTCCTTAGGTTAGTTAGGTTTAAGTAGTTCTAAGTTCTAGGGGACTGATGACCTCAGAAGTTAAGTCCCATAGTGCTCAGAGCCATTTGAACCAGCCAAGAACCTCCTTCTGGTGGTAAATCGCTACTGGAGAAACCAGTGCACGTCTTAGTATATATAATGGAGACTCCGCCCACTTCTGACAGAATGATGTCATTACTAACCAATCGGTTATAGGTCGAATAACAATGTAAAATTTCTTAGTTAAAAGAACATTGTCAAGAAAGGAGTATAAACACTAAACTTAGCTTGTTCAACAGCTGTTGTCAATTAAAAAGCGTTAAAAATATTTAAACATGTAGGATGTCCCCATGTACACTCCCCATTTACTATCATCCTACATGATTAAATATTTTTAACGCTTCTTTATTGACAATAGCTGTTGAACAAACTAAGTTTAGTGTTTATTTTCCTTTCTTGACAATGTTCTTTTAACTAAGAAATTTTACATTGTTATTCGACCTATAATCAATTGGTTGGCAATGACCTCATTATGTCAGAAGTGGGCGGAGCCTCCATTATATATATAGTAAGACGTGCACTGGTTTCTCCAGTAGTGATTTACCACCAGCAGGAGGTTCTTACTCTTTGGTAATTAATCGTTTTATAGCTTTGTAACTTTATATATTTTCTTTCATGTATGTAGCCCTCTAATTAAAGCTTTGTATACGACTTGTAGGTCTGAAGATAACCACAGTAGTGGTCGAAACCGATCACCATAATAAATAAATTGTGATCAAGACTGTTTATGATAGTAAATATCTGTAACACATTGATCACTGTTCACTCCCATAATGTATTCAAAAGTAAGCAAAATAAGTAATGATGGACAGCGCAAAGATGACATCAAAAGCAGACGAGCACTGCCAAAAGAACATTCCAGTCTAAAAGAAGTCTACTACCATCAAACATAGACCTTCATTTGGGAAAGAAGTTACTGAAAATTTAAGTTTGAAGCACAAAAGAGCATCGAAGCATTTGAGATGTGATGCTACAGACGAATGTTGAAAATTAGGTGTCTTAACATTCTGCGTGGTGTGTGTTTGTTCTATATCGTGTCTCCCTACCACGCTCGCGCAACGACGCTCTGAGCGACTTTTTAGGGAATTGACTAGTTTGAACCTGGGACCTGTTGCTGGTAAGGAGACACCAGACCACACATGAAATGTAGAGTTCAGAACAGTTCAGTGAGACTAGCGATGATATAACCAAATACTTAATGATTTCAGCGTCAGCTCCACTGCACTCCCTGTAAAAGAATCTTAGTACTAACTAAATTTAGTGGAAGGGGTTCAAGGTATTCCTATTTCTAGTTAGCTGGTAAAATAACGTCGAACAAGCAGTTAAGTTTACCATTGGAAATTGTATTCTAGTCACAAACATTGTTTATAAATTACACTATTGATAAAAGGAAATGTTTTAATACAGGATGGTAAAAACCAACTGCGTTCAACAAAAATGTGAACGAATATTCCCTGAATGGGTTTCCAAGTTCTACAATGGATCGAAGGATGACCTATGCCATATCACATCTATAATCTAGGTTTAAATTAAGTTTCACAAAAGAGAAAACTATCAAAATGGTCTACAGTGACCCTCAATTATCTTTAATTACTTATCTAACTTGTTGTAAATTACAGTGGCTGATGTGGCTTCTCAATAACTATATAACAGAAAAATCATCGCGTTTCAGATTTTTACTTCAAGTGGCACCATGAGTTTTAATTGACGATCGACACTAGTATTACGCAAAAAGGGGATGTAACAGATGAAACTTCTGCAGTTCTGAGTGATGCCTTATGCGCTCAAAAATGCGGCATCACGTGCGTTCATTACCTTGTCGGTGTTCGTCAGGGGGCGGCGAGCAGCACAGCTCCGCTCACCTCGCTGTGTCGGAATCAACTCCCTCCTAACTTCTTACTACAATTTACCGAAGTTGGTTTTAAAAAAAAACTATCTGGCTGTGTTTTCATCTGACCAATCAGGGTCTCAATGTTAACCTTAAGCTCCGCCTACAAAAATTCTGTCTATCCAATGAGAAACGTTATACTTTTCGTGGTGGGGCAATGTTTTTAAAGTTTGCAACGTAACAGAGACGCGAAAAAGTCTCACGCTAAAACTTGCAGCTGGTGTGGTCCTTTTAGCGTTGTCGTAAGATCTATACTGTTCTTCTGGAGGGCTCTAGCTTTTAACATGGGCTGGGGGGTGGTCCTAACGTAACAGAGACGCGAGAAAGTCTCACGCTAATACTTGCGGGTGGTGTGGTCCTAGCAGTTAGCTGGCGACGTGGGTGTCCGTCCGTCCCTTATCGTAGGGCCTTCCAGCTTAACACGGTTCTGCTCTCGGCTTCTGTTCTCGTTTCTCCCATCGGAAGTGCGTCTGTCTCACGGTGGGAAGGTATGATATGCATTTAGGCATTCTTGTGTTAGTCTGTGGTATTCCATTTGCTCACTCGTTACTCGTATCACTTTGGTTAATTTAATGTCACAATTTATTCGGAGCTATGTGACATACTACTGGATTTGCTTATCATCTCAGGGTTTTCATGGAAGGTGTTGGATTTGCCTGACACCTTACAGGTGGACTGGTAAGATAATGAATAAGGAGATTCTGTGCAGAATCTGAGAGAAAAGGAATATGTGGAAAACACCGACATGAAGGAGGGACAGGACGATGGGACTCCGTCAAGACATCAGGGGATTACTTCTGTGGTACTAGAGGAAACTGTAAAGGACAAAATCTATAGGAGAAGACAGAGATTGGAATACATCCAGCAAATAATTGAGGACGTAGATTGCAAGTGTTACTCTCAGGTAAAGGGGTTGGCACAGGAGAGCAATTCGTGGCGCACCGTATCAAACTAGTCGGAAGACTGATGACTCAGAGAACTACAGAACAATGCTGAAGATTCGACGCGTATATCGGATGACAAATGACACTGTTAGAGAGGAAATTGTTTTATGGAACAAGTTGACTAACAATAAGAGAAGCAATCGGGTGATAGAGATCCTCCTGTGTTGTTGTTGTGGTCTTCAGTCCTGAGACTGGTTTGATGCAGCTCTCCATGCTACTCTATCCTGTGCAAGCTTCTTCTTCTCCCAGTACTTACTGCAACCTACATCCTTCTGAATCTGCTTAGTGTATTCATCTCTTGGCCTTCCTCTACGATTTTTACCCTCCACGCTGCCCTCCAATACTACATTGGTGATCCCTTGATGCCTCAACACATGTCCTACCAACCGATCCCTTCTGCTAGTCAAGTTGTGCCACAAACTTCTCCTCTCCCCAATCCTATTCAATACTTCCTCATTAGTTATGTGATCTACCCATCTAATCATCAGCATTCTTCTGTAGCACCACATTTCGAAAGCTTCTATTCTCTTCTTGGACAAACTATTTATCATCCATGTTTCACTTCCATACATGGCTACACTCCACACAAATACTTTCAGAAACGACTTCCTGACACTTAAATCTATACTCGATGTTAATAAATTTCTCTTCTTCAGAAACGCTTTCCTTGCCATTGGCAGTCTACATTTTATATCCTCTCTACTTCGACCATCATCAGTTATTTTACTCCCCAAATAGCAAAACTCTTTTACGTCTTTAAGTGTCTCATTTCCTAATCTAATTCCCTGAACATCACCCGACTTAATTCGACTACATTCCATTATCCTCGATTTGCTTTTGTTGATGTTCATCTTATACCCTCCTTTCAAGGCACTAACCATTCCATTCAACTGCTCTTCCAAGTCCTTTGCTGTCTCTGATAGAATTACAATGTCATCGGCGAACCTCAAAGTTTTTATTTCTTCTCCATGAATTTTAATACCTACTCCGAATTTTTCTTTTGTTTCCTTCACTGCTTGCTCAATACACAGATTGAATAGCATCGGGGAGAGGCTACAACCCTGTCTCACTCCCTTCCCAACCACTGCTTCCCTTTCATGTCCCTCGACTCTTATAACTGCCATCTGGTTTCTGTACAAATTGTAAATAGCCTTTCGCTCCCTGTATTTTGCCCCTGCCACCTTCAGAATTTTAAAGAGCGTATTCCAGTCAACATTGTCAAAAGCTTTCTCTAAGTCTACAAATGCTAGAAACGTAGGTTTGCCTTTCCTTAATCTAGCTTCTAAGATAAGTCGTAGGGTCAGTATTGCCGCACGTGTTCCAACATTTCTACGGAATCCAAACTGATCTTCCCCGAGGTCGGCTTCTACTTGTTTTTCCATTCGTCTGTAAGGAATCCGCGTTAGTATTTTGCAGCCGTGACTTATTAAACTGATAGTTCTGTAATTTTCACATTTGTCAACACCTGCTTTCTTTGGGATTGGAATTATTACATTCTTCTTGAAGTCTGAGGGTATTTCGCTTGGTTTCATACTTCTTGCTCACCAGATGGTTGAGTTTCGTCAGGACTGGCTCTCCCAAGGCTGTCAGTAGTTCTAATGGAAGACACAGGTCTTTCAGTGCTCTGCCAATCTCTTCACACAGTATTATATCTCCCATTTCATCTTCATCTACATCCTCTTCCATTCCCATAATATTGTCCTCAAGAACATCGCCCTTGTATAGACCCTCTATATACTCCTTCCACCTTTCTGCTTTCCCTTCTTTGCTTAGAACTGGGTTTCCATCTGAGCTTTTGATATTCATACAAGTGGTTCTCTTTTCTCTGAAGGTCTCTTAAATTTTCCTGTAGGCTGTCTCTATCTTACCCCTAGTGAGATAAGCCTCTACATCCTTACATTTATCCTCTAGCCATGCCTGCTTAGTCATTTTGCACTTCCTGTCGATCTCATTTTTGAGACGTTTGTATTCCTTTTTGCCTGCTTCATTTACTGCATTTTTATATTTTCTCCTTTCATCGATTAAATTCGGTATTTCTTCTGTCACCCAAGGAATTTTACTGCTTGATCCTCTGCTGCCTTCACTACTACATCCCTCAAAGCTACCAATTCTTCTTCTACTGTATTTCTTTCCCCCATTCCTGTCAATTGTTCCCTTATGCTCTCCCTGAAATTCTGTACAACCTCTGGTTTAGTCAGTTTATCCAGGTCCCATCTCCTTAAATTCCCACCTTTTTGCAATTTCTTCAGTTTTAATCTACAGGTCATAACCAATAGATTGTGGTCAGAATCCACATCTGCCCCTGGAAATGTCTTACAATTTAAAACGTGGTTCCTAAATGTCTGTCTTACCATTACATAATCTGTCTGATACCTTTTAGTATCTCCAGGGTTCTTCCATGTATACAACCTTCTTTCATGATTCTTGAACAAAGTGTTAGCTATGATTAAGTTGTGCTCTGTGCAAAATTCTACCAGGCGGCTTCCTCTTTCATTTCTTACCCCCAATCCATATTCACCTACTACGTCTCCTTCTCTCCCTTTTCCTACTGCCGAATTCCAGTCAGCCATGACTATTAAATTTTCGTCTCCCTTCACAATCTGAATAACTTCTTTTATTTCATCATACATTTCTTCAATTTCTTCATCTGCAGAGCTAGTTGGCATATAAACTTGTACTACTGTAGTAGGCGTGGGCTTCGTATCTATCTTGGCCACAATAATGCGTTTACTATGCTGTTTGTAGTAGCTTACCCGCATTCCTATTTTCCTATTCATTATTAAACCTATTCCTGCATTACCCCTATTTGATTTTGTGTTTACAGCCCTGTAGTCACCTGACCAGAAGTCTTGTCCCTCCTGCCACCGAACTTCACTAATTCCCACTATATCTAACTTTAACCTATCCATTTCCCTTTTTAAATTATCTAACCTACCTGCCCGATTGAGGGATCTGACGTTCCACGCTCCGATACGTAGAACGCCATTTTTTTTTCTCCTGATAATGACATCCTCTTGAGTAGTCCCCGCCCGGAGATCCGAATGGGGGACTATTTTACCTCCGGAATATTTTACCCAAGAGGACGCCATCATCATTTAACCATACAGTAAAGCTGCATGCCCTCCGGATAAATTACGGCCGTAGTTTCCCCTTGCTTTCAGCCGTTCGCAGTACCAGCACAGCAAGGCCGTTTTGGTTAGTGTTACAGGGCCAGATCAGTCAATCATCCAGACTGTTGCCCTTACAACTACTGAAAAGGCTGCTGCCCCTCTTCAGGAACCACACGTTTGTCTGGCCTCTCAACAGATACCCCTCCGTTGTGGTTGCACCTACGGTACGGCCATCTGTATCGCTGAGGCACGCAAGCCTCCCCACCAATAGCAAGGTCCGTGGTTCAGATCCTCCTGTGACATCACGGAATTGTCAGTTTGGTAGCGCAACGAGTGGGCGACTAGAGCTTGGCGAGGGAGGGGGGTTAGTAAAAATTGAGATCAAAACTTGACTACAGTAAGGTAGCTCAAACTGATAATAGACTGTAGTGTTTGAGCAAAGTTCAAGGGGCTTGTACAGTTTTTCTTCGGAATGAAGAATCCAACAATTACAGTGCTTACACTTCAGTCTGGAAGTGGTCTCAGGTGTAAAGAAACGGCAACTTTGACTGCCGTAGGGAGAGGAACGGTGGTGGGGAGCGAAGCTCGCCTGCTTGGCACCATGCAGGCAGTCTACACCTGTGATTAATGCTTCTGTGAAAACACGACTGATGCTTGGTCGTAGAAAGAGATGGATCCAGAGGGGGTAGTGGAGTTATGAAGCTACAGACTACCCTCTCCCCCCTCTTAGTTGCACTTGTTTCTTCTTAAGCAAAAGAAAAGAAGTTCTCTGCGACTTAGCTTTTTTGGGATTTTTGTTGTTGTTGTGGTCTTCATTCCAGAGACTGGTTTGATGCAGCTCTCCATGGTATTCTATCTCCCAGTACCTACTGCAACCTACATCCTTGTGAATCTGTTTAGTGTATTCGTCTCTTGGTCTCCCTCTGCGATTTTTACCCTCCACGCTGCCCTCCAATACTACATTGGTGATCCCTTGATGCCTCAGAACATGCCCTACCAACATATCCCTTCTTCCAGTCAACTTGTGCCACGAATTTCTCTTCTCTCCAATTCTATTCAATACCTCCCCATTAGTTATGTGATCTACCCATCTAATCTGCATTCTTCTGCAGCACCACATTTCGAATGCTTCTATTCTCTTCTTGTCCAAACTATTTATCGTCCATGTTTCACTTCCATACATGGCGACACTCCATACAAATACTTTCAGAACTGACTTCTTGACACTTAAATCTATACTCGATGTTAACAAATTTCTCTTCTTCAGAAACGCTTTCCTTGCCATTGCCAGTCTACATTTTATATCCTCTCTACTTCGACCATCATCAGTTATTTTGCTCCCCAAATAGCAATACTCATTTACTACTTTAAGTGTCTAATTCCCAACGCATCACCCGATTTAATTCGACTACATTCCATTATTCTCGTTTTGCTTTTGTTGATTTTTATCATATATCCTCCTTTCAAGACACTGCCCATTCCGTTCAACTGATCTTCCAAGTCCTCTGCTGTCTCTGACAGAATTACAATGTCATCGGCGAACCTCAAAGTTTTTGTATCTTCTCCGCGGATTTTAATTCCTCCTCCAAATTTTTCTTTTGTTTCCTTTACTGCTTGCTCAATATACAGATTGAATAACATCGGGAAGAGGCTACAACCCTGCCTCACTCCCTTCCCAACCGCTGCTTCCCTTTCATATTCCTCGACTCCTATAACTGCCATCTGGTTTCTGTACAAATCGTAAATAGCCTTTCGCTCCCTGTATTTTACCCCTGCCATCTTCAGAATTTGAAAGACAGTATTCCAGTAAACATTGTCTTAACAGTCTCGAAAATTTTCTCATTGTTGCAGTTGGTGTTACAAATGATTAAGAAAAGACTTTCATTTACTCTAGAGAATTTGGAGACAGCAGGGCCACACAAAACTTCTAAGAGTTCAGTCACTCTGCCCTAACAATGCGCTACACAAAGTAAAGCGGTGTATACAAAGCAAACGGTAATGACTATCGCCCTATTGCTTCTTTGTTTCGTTCTTCTGCTTATTCCTGTCCTTGAGGTGCGTGTAATGTTTATTTGTGGAATGCCCTTGACAGTTAGTTTCTACGCCCTCCCTTCGACTATCTTTTACTCTTTATCCTTTAATAGCTGCTTTTTGTTTACAAACTAGTATAGTTTTTGTTTAAAAAATACATTGCAAACTCACTCGAAGCAGCGCCTCAATGTCAGCAAATAAATCAAATCAATTCATCCTAGATGGCTAGCATAAATAGAATAAAGATGTAAATAACAGGAAATTGTGGTCCACCATAGCTTCCAGAAGGCGGGCCGTAGTAAATGGCTCTGAAAAGCATTTCTTCTACATCTACATCTACATCTACATCCATACTCCGCAAGCCACCTGACGGTGTGTGGCGGAGGGTACCTTGAGTACCTCGGTTCTCCCTTCTATTCCAGTCTCGTATTGTTCGTGGAAAGAAGGATTGTAGGTATGCTTCTGTGTGGGCTCTAATCTCTCTGATTTTATCCTCATGGTCTCTTCGCGAGATATACGTAGGAGGGAGCAATATACTGCTTGACTCTTCGGTGAAGGTATGTTCTCGAAACCTTAACAAAAGCCCGTACCGAGCTATTGAGCGTCTCTCCTGCAGAGTCTTCCACTGGAGTTTATCTATCATCTCCGTAACGCTTTCGCGATAACTAAATGACCCTGTAACGAAGCACGCTGCTCTCCGTTGGATCTTCTCTATCTCTTAAATCAACCCTATCTGGTACGGATCCCACACTGCTGAGCAGTATTCAAGCAGTGGGCGAACAAGCGTACTGTAACCTACTTCCTTTGTTTTGGGATTGCATTTCCTTAGGATTCTTCCAATGAATCTCAGTCTGGCATCTGCTTTACCAACGATCAACTTTATATGATCATTCCATTTTAAATCACTCCTAGTGCTTACTCCCAGATAATTTATGGGATTAACTGCTTCCAGTTGCGACCTGCTATTTTGTAGCTAAATGATAAGGGATCTACCTTTCTATGTATTCGCAGCACATTAAACTTGTCTACATTGAGATTCAATTGCCATCCCCTGCACTAGGCGTCAATTCGCTGCAGATCCTCCTGCATTTCAGTACAATTTTCCATTGTTGCAACCTCTCGAAACACCACAGCATCATCTGCAAAAAGCCTCAGTGAACTTCCGATGTCATCCACAAGGTCATTTCTGTATATTGTGAATAGCAGCGGTCCTATGACACTCCATTGCGGCACACCTGAAATGACTCTTACTTCGGAAGACTTCTTTCCATTGAGAATGACATGCTGCGTTCTGTTATCTAGGACCTCTTCAATCCAATCACACAATTGGTCTGATAGTCCATATGCTCTTACTTAGTTTATTAAACGACTGTGGGGAACTGTATCGAACGCCTTGCGGAAGTCAAGAAACACGGCATCTACCTGTGAACCCGTGTCTATGGCCCTCTGAGTCTCGTGGACGAATAGCGCGAGCTGGGTTTCACACGATCGTCTTTTTTGAAACCCATGCTGATTCCTACAGAGTAGATTTCTAGTCTCCAGAAAAGTCATTATACTCGAACATAATACGTGTTCCAAAATTCTACAACTGATCGACGTTAGAGATATAGGTCTATAGTTCTGCACATCTGTTCGAGGTCCCTTCTTGAAAACGGGGATGACCTGTGCCCTTTTCCAATCCTTTGGAACGCTAAGTTCTTCTAGAGACCTGCACGAAGGGGGGCAAGTTCCTTCGTGTACTCTGTGTAAAATCGAACTAGTATCCCATCAGGTCCAGCGGCCTTTCCTCTTCTGAGCGATTTTAATTGTTTCTCTATCCCTCTATCGTCTATTTCGATATCTACCATTTTGTCATCTGTGCGACAATCTAGAGAAGGAACTACAGTGCAGTCTTCCTCTGTGAAACAGCTTTGGAAAAAGACATTCAGTATTTCGACCTTTAGTCTGTCATCCTCTGTTTCAGTACCATTTTGGTCACAGGGTGTCTGGACATTTTGTTTTGATCCACTTACCGCTTTGACATAAGACCAAAATTTCTTAGGATTTTCTGCCTAGTCAGTACATAGAACTTTACTTTCGAATTCATTGAACGCCTCTCGCATAGCCCTCCACACACTACATTTCGCTTCGCGTAATTTTTGTTTGTCTGCAAGGCTTTGGCTATGTTTATGTTTGCTGTGAAGTTCCCTTTGCTTCCGCAGCAGTTTTCTAAATCGGTTGTTGTACCACGGTGGCTCTTTTCCATCTCTTACGATCTTGTTTGGCACATACTTTTCTAACGCATATTGTACGATGGTTTGAACTTTGTCCACTGATCCTCAACACTATCTGTACTTGTGACATAACTTTTGTGTTGAGCCGTCAGGTACTCTGTAATCTGCTTTTTGTCACTTTTGCTAAACAGAAAAATCTTCCTACCTTTTTTTAATATTTTTATTTACGGCTGAAATCATCGATGCAGTAACCGCTTTATGATCGCTGATTCCCTGTTCTGCGTTAACTGTTTCAAATAGTTCGGGTCTGTTTGTCACTGAAGGCAACGCCGAGTAGTCTCGGCTACTGCTCAGAGCTTTCCCAGAAGCGCCGAATCTGGGCCAACGACGACACGGCAGCTAACTGTGCCAGGAAAGCGATATTTACGGCTTTCTGTGTCCAATATAGCGTGATAAGTGTGTCGTTAATGTTTAGCCGTGTGTGTGCGCCCGGCGTTTTATGGCGCCGACCTGCAGTTCTAGCGGCACCGAGCAGTGCTTCGTGCCTGTGGATTCCGCCAACGCTCCGTTGGTTGGTTGCGAGTTGTTCCTCCCGCCAGACTTTCCCCTCTGACTTCTGTGTTTAGCCGTTCCTTCACGCTTAGCCTGGCTGCGTGGCGCAGTGGTCAGATACGTATTTGTGAGGACGGCCAAGGAAGTCCCATCCCGCAGTCCGTATTTAGCCGCGATTTCTCTATATCACGATTCGTTTGAAAGGGCATGGCAGCTATACTTTCACTTACTTCCCCAGTTCACTCATGTGCTCTGACCCTATTAGTAGATGAAAACGGAATCCTTGCAGAATCACTTTGTTCTCTATCTGTGGTCCGTCTCTTTAGATCCCCCTCTTTTTTTTTTCAGGAAGGCTGAAATTATCAGGTTAAAATTTATATGTCAAATACTGGGGCTTACGGTTCCTTGGCGGTGTAAAACATTTAAGATTCCATGTCGATGCAGTCTAAAGATACGGTCATTTGTGTCACATACATTATGCGATCAAAAGTATCCGGATACCTGGTTGAAAATGACTTACAAGTTCCTGGCGCCCTCCATCGGTAACGCTGGAATTCAGTATGGTGTTGGCTCACCCTTAGCCTTGATGACAGCTTCCACTCTCGCAGGTATACGTTCAATCATGTGCTGGGAGGTTTCTTGGGGAAAGGCAGCCCACTCTTCATGGAGTGCTGCACTGAGGAGAGGTATCGATGTCGGTTGGTGAGGCCTGGCACGAAGTCGGCGTTCCAAAACATCCCAAAGGTGTTTTATAGGACTCAAGTCAGGACTCTGCGCAGGCCAGTCCATTGCAGGGTTATTATAGCCGTATAACCAGTCCGCCAAAGGGTGTGCGCTATGAACAGGTGCTCGAGCGTGTTGAAAGATGCAATCGCCATCCCCGAATTGATCTTCAACAGTGTGAAGCAAGAAGGTGCTTAAAACATCAATGTAGGCCTGTACTGTGATAGTGCACGCAAACCAACAAGGGGTGTAAGCCCCTCCATGAGAAACACGACCACACCATAACACCACCACCTCCGAATTTTACTGTTGACACTCCACACGCTAGCAGATGACGTGCACCGGGCATTCGCCATACCCTCACCCTGCCATCGGATCGCCACACTGTGTACCGTGATTCGTCACTCCACACAACGTTTTTCCACTGTTTAATCATCCAGTGTTTAAAAGTGTGGAAATCTCGTGTACAGACGTATAACACAAGTGACACCCAATCATCTGACCACGTCCGAAGTCCGTCAGTACCGCGGAGCGACCCATTCTACTCTCTCAAGATGTCTAATGACTACTGAGGTCGCTGATATGAAGTACCTGGCAGTAGGTGGCAGCACAATGCACCTAATATGAAAAACGTATGTTTTTGAGGGTGTCCGGATACTTTTGATCACATAGTGTATTTAGATAATCGCAGACTTGCTCGTCAAGAGTTACAGCTGAACTATCTTTGTACATGAAGTTGTACGGAACCCTCAGAGGGCGAGACTTTTCGTATTTGTTTCTACATTCATGTACACCTGATAACTGCATGACACAAACCAGCCGGCCGCAGTGACCGAGCAGTTCTAGGCGCTTCAGTCTGGAGCCGCCCGACCGCTACGATCGCAGGTTCGAATCCTGCCTCGGGCATGGATGTGTGTGATGTCCTTAGGTTAGTTAGGTTTAAGTAGTTCTAAGTTCTAGGGGGCTGATGACCTCAGATGTTAAGTCCCAGAGTGCTCAGAGCCATTTGAACCATTTTGACACAAAGCTTTACGCCTCGCCTGGGCCCATCAGCACCGACGTTGGACTGTAGATGACTGGAAACATGTTGCCTGATCGGACGAGCCAAAGAAACTGGTATAGGCACGCAAATTCAAAAACAGAGATTTGTAGACAGGCAGAACACAGCGCTGCGGTTGGGTACCCCTATGTAATACAACAAGTGTCTGCGGCAGTTGTTAGATCGGTTATTGCTGCTACAATAGCAGGTTATCAAGATTTAAATAAGTTTGAACGTGGAGTTATAGTCGGCGAACGAGCGATGGGACACAGCATCTCCGAGGTAGCGATGAAGTGGGTATTTTCCCGTACGACTAAAACATCAAATCTCAGACATCGCTGCGGCGAGAAAAAGATCCTGCAAGTAGGGACCAACGACGACTGAAGAGAATCGATCAACGTAAGAGAAATGCAGCCCATCCGCAGAGTGCTGCAGATTTCAATGCTGGGCCATCAACAACTGTCATCGTGCGAACCACTCAACGAAACATCATCGATATGGGCTTTCGGAGCTGAATACCCACTCGTATACGCTTGATGATTGAACGACACAAAACTTTACGCCACTCCTGGGCCCATCAGCACCGACATTGGACTGTTGATGACAGGAAACTTGTTGTCTGGTTGGACGAGTCTCGTTTCAAATTGTATCCAGGGAATGGACGTGTACGGGTATGGAGACAACTTCATGAATCCATGGGCCCTACATGTCAGCATGGGACTTTTCAAGCTGGTGGAGGCTCTGTAACGTTGTGGGGTGTGTGCAGTTGGTATGGTATGGGACCCCTGATACGTCCAGATACGACTCTGACGGGTGACAGGTACGTAAGCATCCTGTCTGATCACCTGCACCCATTCATGTCCATCGTGCATTCCGATGGACTTGGGCAATTCCAGGAGGACAATGCGGCACCTCAACGTCCAGAGTGGCTCCAGAACACACTTATGAGTTTAGACACTTCCGCAGCTACCATACTCCCCAGACATGAACATTATTGAGCATATCTGAGACACATTGCAACGTGCTGTTTAGAAGAGATCTCAACCCCCTCGTACTCTTACGGATTTATGGACAGCCCTGCATGTTTCCCTCCAGCACTACTTCAGACATTAGTCGAGTCCATGCCCTGTCGTGTTGTAGCACTTCTATGTGCTCGCGGGGGCCCTACGCGATATACGGCAGGTGTACCAGTTTCTTTGGTTCTTCAGTGTATAACTATGTTGTTCGGCCTATGTTCCAGCACGAAATGAGTAGCTAATTATCAGAGAGTTAAAGTCCATTTTTGTGTATTTAGTAAATAATTTGAAGAAGAATCCAATTCTACGAGTCCTTCACATGTAAGATGCCTTCTCAAACAACAAGAAGTGACGTACGAATGCATGCTCTAGCGACGATATCCATTAATAAAATATTCTCGTGTTTCAAGCCCACGAACTTTCGGCAGAGATCTCATTTGCCGTTGTTCAGTGGTTGTCTGTAGTGTGGATGCAGCTGCCGTGCTTATATAGCGGCGCCTTCGCCTGTGACGTCACTGGTGCTCAGTTCCTCTCAGTGTATGGCAATGTTCTGGTGGCGCGACCGCAGCGCTCGCTTCAACCACCCAATCATAGGATCCCAGGCAGTGTTCGTCTGCAGTTCACCGTCTTTATTGAGAAGGTTGTCCGATATTTTAATCACTATTGCTTCGTTTATTATGATACTGCAGACGCCGATGGTCCGTTCAATAACAGAAGTTTCATAGAGTGCGATTCGGTGTCTGGCTCCCAGTGCGTGTTGCGCTATAGCTGATTTGTCTGGATGGCGTAAGCGAAACAACTTTCTTGTACTGACCAGCAAAAACTGCCCACACTCAAAAGGTATTTTGTAGATTCCAGATGTTCTCAGGCCGAGAACGTCCTTCACAGGTGCATTAGTTACCGGATCTTTGCTGGAGGCCTGACTATGTCGATGTTTTGTCTCCTCAGGAGCCGGCTAATGTTCTCTGTTACTTTGCGGCTCAATAAAAGGGAAGATTAGCTGGCTGCTGAAGAGACTTAAATCCTTACATTTGTCCTCTAGCTCTTCCTACTTAGCCATTTTGCATTTATGATTCTCATTTTTAGGTTTTTGTCTTCCCTTTCGCCTGCTTCATTTGCTGAATTTTGGTCTTTTCTCCTTTCAATTAAATTCAGTATCTTTTATGTTATCCTAGGGTTTCCACTAGTCCTTGCATTTTTACCTATTTGAACCTTTACTACCTTCACTATTTCACCTCTCAAAGCTACCCATTCGTCTTCTACTGTATTTCTTCCCCATGCTCTAGTTTTTCATTGCCAAATTCTCCGTCTGAAATCCTCAGTAACGTCTATTTCTTTCAAATTATCCAGGTATTATTTCCGTAACTTTCCACCTTTTAGAAATTTGTTCAGTTTTAATCTACAGTTCATAACCAATAAATTGTGGTCAGAGTCAGCAACTGCCCCTGTAAATGTCTTAACAATTAAAATTTCATCTCCCTTAACTAAGTCTCTATTTCTTTATCTCATCATATATTTCTTCAGTCTCTCCATCTGCGGAGCTAGTTGGCATACAATGACGTTACAGTCAGAAGTTGAAAATCAGAGAGTCTGATTATAAATGAGCGGTTTCTCCTCAAAATTGGCAAGGAAAGTGATACATCGAAAACATTAATTAAAAGTGAGCGTAGCGTAACTACACCAGTGTTAAAACTGTGGTGTCACCGCCAGACACCACACTTGCTAGGTGGTAGCCATTAAATCGGCCGCGGTGCGGTAGTATACGTCGGACCTGCGTGTCGCCACTATCAGTGATTGCAGACCGAGCGCCGCCACACGGCAGGTCTAGAGAGACTTCCTAGCACTCGCCCCAGTTGTACAGCCAACTTTGCTAGCGATGGTTCACTGACAAATAACGCTCTCATTTGCCGAGACGATAGTTAGCATAGCCTTCAGCTACGTCATTTGCTACGTCCTAGCAAGGCGCCTTTATCATTTGCTATTTATCTTGTGATGCATGTACCGTCCGACCGATGTTCACCAATTACGGATTAAAGTTAAGTATTCCAGAAGCTACGTACCTTTTTTTTTGCTAGTCTCAATTCCTTGTCATTTTTCAGACCTCACGCCAGCCTGCGTGAGCTTAAACACGTGCCTTTCGGCATCCTCCTCCTAGTGGCTTGGCTGTCTTGCCAAGTCACAACAAAAACATCAGTGAATATCAGTAGTGGAGAACGGCATAGAGGGTAAAGACTGTAGGACAAGACATAATCCATGTATCAAATGGTTGAGAACGTTGGGTGTAAGGACTACAGCAAATCATTCGGAAGATTCATCACTATCAAAACATCGTGTAGTATGAGTGAGTGCTTGTACCGATACACAGTACAAAATATTAAATCGTGCGACGGCAAGTCAGACACAAAAGAAAGCAAAATGAAAATTGTAAAAAGAAAACTCTGAAAATGCGAGTGCAATTAGCTGTCATAACGGTAATTTATTATTAAATGAAATAATAATGGTACAAACACACTCTATAAGATAACTGTATACGATCTTTGTGGTAATTAATTGTTCTTTTACTCGCTGGCGAAAGAAAGTAAAAAGACCAGTGTTATTACTCAATCTCTGTTCTAGTCTCCAAGCTAACGCACGCTACGGCGGCCATTTCGCATTGTAAGATGTAAATTTTAAATGATATATGGTAATTTATGCTGATTGTGCATTTTTTCTTTCATGTGCATATTGACCTTCATGCAGAAGTAAAAATATTATTTCTGAGGTTTTCAGCACGCGGGATAAACAACAAGAACGGTCGAACAATCGACTATTATTGGCAGACATCCTGCGTAGCAATCATTTCGTTTTAATTTCTTTGCTTTCCGTCATCAACGGACGCTGTAAAAGACTCACACCATAATTATTAAGGAAAAGAAAGTGAATATAGTAATTTATGTCGTATTAAGGTGAAAACTAAGAACATTCAGTTAAGTTCAGATATTGGCCGCTTCTCAACAAGACTAAGATTATTACGTTTAAAAAAGGGAAGTACTTTCTTTCACTGAAAGATTTCTTTTGATTATATTTCACTACAGTAAAGATATCCTGCAGCAATATTTTAATGTGATAATACGAAAGACAATCCCCGAGATTATGTTTACGTTTTTTTGTCAGTATGAACGCTCCACGTAGACATCAGTTTTGTCAGATTCTAAAAGCACCTCACGCAATCCTATATTAACAAGGCAGTGAGTCGTGCGGTGTTAAATGATCAGAGTTTAGAGAACTATTTTACGAAAGTGTAGATTCCGGTCCCCCATATAATCATGATTCTTTCTTGTGTCCACTACGCCAGATAAGTGCTCTCTTCACGCTCTTGCCGGGCGTAAATATCAGTAAAGTTAGGCGGTAAGATCTTCTTACACTCTTTCCATCACATTCGTTGAGTGCACCGTAAGTACACTTGAGACTGTGTCCGGACCGGGGATGCAGCGGTACATGCTCTCCCGGAAATGAGCCGAGTGGAGCATAAATTAGTATATGGTTGGGAGCATTACAAAAGTCACGTTTCACTGTACTCTCATCATACCCCTTTTTTAAAATAATGTTTGCCATTTGCTGAATTTTCAACAAACGCCCGATGTCTAGAAAGTACATGTGACACACTCAAGTTATTGTACGTTGGAACTGTGGGTATAATGAGAGAAAAAGAAGTGCCTATGGAGGACAAAGCCGCATAGTTGCGAAATTGCCTCGGAAAAAGTAATTTCTACGTTTCTGTTTTCTCTTTCTTTTTCTATCTTTTTATATGCCTAGCAGGTAGAAGTCGAGGGGAATGAGAGAGGGAGAGCGAGAGGGAAGGAGAGGGAGGGAGGTAGAGAGAGAGAGAGAGAGAGAGAGAGAGAGAGAGAGAAAGTAAGTGCTCATGCCCTAAGGAGAACAGTGCAGTCGAGTTCTTCTATATAATAGCTGTCTCTCGTATATTCTGAGGGGGAAAAGGTTCTTTACTTAACTCGCGAAATAAATATTCATAACAGGAATCTCCGGCTTAACCTTCCCGGGCATTTTATTCATTCCGCTGCAGAATCTGCTCCCACTCCGTTGCCGGATGCACTTGCCCACAGAGGCCCGCAGCCCCGATGAATTCTCTGCGCCGCACTGAGGCGCGCCAGTATCGGAACCTCTTCGTCGAACCCTCGTAATGTCTTATTTATGACGCCCTGTTCCTGTCCCGTCAGCTACCCTCTAAGCTAAATTGAGATAAAATTATAAAGAGCACCACTGGGCGTCACGTCACTGGCGATTTCAATAACGCCCCACCGTTTTCTTTATTGAACTCCGGATGGATACTCTCTTATAATCTGTCCGTCATTATATTGGTTTTCTGGCGCTGATGGAAGTAACAGTTTCATTCCAATAGCGATAAATCACGGGTTTAATTAAAATAATGTGAAGTACTGGATTACTTGATGTAGCGCAAAATCTATGATACCATTATGTTTCCGGAAACATCTATGTGCATACACATTCCGCAAGCCGCCGTATGGTTCAGGGGGGAGGGTATCTTGTACCGCTATTAGTCATTTCCTTGCCTCTTCCACTCCCAAACAGAGCGAGGGAAAAACGACAGTCTACATGCTTTTGTTCACGCAGTAATTTCTCTTATCTTCAGTGTCCTTACGCGAAATGAACGTTGGCGGCAGCAGAACGTTATTAATTGTGATAGTTGACGTCTGGAAACACAACATCGCTTTTAAAGTATTCTACGGAAGCCGTCAGACAGATGCTCGCCGCTGATGGGATCGTGTATGCAATGGAGGTAAAATATGGCACGTTGTTGGCATGGCCGGAAACCATCAACTGAAATATCAGAAGACAGATCAACACACATTTTAACATAAAAGCTGCGGAATTCACAGTTCAAGCATAGATACTGCGTATTGCAGATCCTTTCACTAACATTTCCTTCCTTTGCAGTCAGAATAGGTCTTAGCATAATAAAACTGTTGCTCAAATAGAAAGTAAAAGTGACATATGCAGGGTCGTAAACATTAATAGACTGTTCTTATACTACAGAATAAACGGTTTCAATAAAATTCTTCGCCGCTCGGAGTAGCCGCGTGGTTTCAGGCGTTGTGTCACGGACTGTGCGGCCCCTCCCATCGAAGGTTCGAGTCCTCCCTCGGGCATGGGTGTGTGTGTGTGTGTGTTGTTATTAGCATAAGTTCTAGGGACCGATGACCTAAGCAGTTTGGTCCCTTAGGTATTCACACACATTTGAACATAAAATTCTTCTTGGTTTGGAACCGCATTGTCAGCTACATAATTCCGACGTTTCAGCGACTACTGCAACACGCCTTCCTCAGGGCCTACGTTTACAGAATAATCATTCATAAGTGACACGGTTAGTTAATTTTACACCGACTGCAGTAACAACTTCACATCTCAGAACTGCGGCAATAGTATAATGTTGTTGTGCCTAAGTACACCGCATAAAAAACTGGTCACCCCAAGTATAGTCACACTAACTGTCGTGTAACATCACCTTTAGCCTTGACAGTATCTCCAATGCGGCGAGGAAAAGATTCAGGTGTGTTATGTCGAGCTGAACCATTCATTGGTCCGGTAGAACTACCAATTTTCGAGGATGCTGAATGTTACGGTTGGTCCACTGTTCCAGATAGTTCCAAGCATTTTCTGTAGAATGGAGATCAGGTGATTTATCAAACCAGTTGGGGTGCGATTAGGTACCTGGATGGTCGCCAAACCAAGAACGAATGTGGGCAGTACTGTGAATATGGCTTTTGTCACCCTGAAAGACAAGAATATCTTCCACACACTCCTCAAAAAGGTGTGGAAGAAAGAGTAGCATTTGGTCTCGGAGGGTGATAAAACGAAATTTCTGGTTCGTGGTCAAATATTACAGGTCTATTCACTAAGTAATGCAAAAAATTTCTTTCCCCTGGCAAATTTCAATCGAAAAAAATGGGGAATCTGTTGTGAGACATCGCGGAATATTACCGATTCGATCCATAGAGTTTCATTAAATTCCAATAGGTGGCGGCCCTACACATAGCCTTCAAGATGGTGTCTCTAATGGAGGAGCTGTAATTAAGTTTATTTTAGTGAAAAGCCAGAGCTTCGCAGATACTCATAGGCACTTACAGAATTTCTAACTGAGAACAAAACCACGGCGAGTCGTTGGGCCAGGCGTCTGCCATCATCCCAACAAGGTCGCGCAAACCGTTGTCACCTCCCGCGTGTTGGCCAGTCACACAGTGCTGTCGCTCCTGCAATGTTGGTACGTGCGGAGACTCTGATTTTAGGTGATCGACGGTTGCAGACGAACTCTTCCTTCTCGTAACAATGTAAGACCTGAGTCTGAGCACCTGACACGAGCTCACAAAACTTCATTGGACTATTCTTCCTTATCCACCCAGGTTGCTACTTTCGACTTCTGTTTCGCCCAATGAAGGATGCACTCTGCAGGCAGCAGTACGTATATGATGGGGAAATTATTGATGCGGCAAGACATTGGCTCCGACATCGACAAGTAGACTGGCACCATGCGAGCATGGAAGCTTCTACATGTACATCTACATGGATACTCTGCAAATCACGTTTAAGTGCCTGGCAGAGGGTTCATCGAACCACCTTCACAATTCTCCATTATTCCAATCTCGTATAGCTCGCGGAAAGAATGAACACCTATATCTTTCCGTACGAGCTCTGATTTCCCTTATTTTATCGTGGTGATCGTTCCTCCCTGTGTAGGTCGGTGTCAACAAAATATTTTCGCATTCAGAGGAGAAAGTTGGTGACTGGAATTTCGTGAGAAGATTCCTTCGCAACGAAAAACGCCTTTCGTTTAATGATGTCCAGCCCAAATCCTGTATTATTTCTGTGACACTCTCTCCCATATTTCGCTATAATACAAAATGTGCCACCTTCCTTTGAACTTTTTCGATGTACTCCGTCAGTCCTATCTGGTAAGGATCCCACACCGCGCAGCAGTATTCTAAAAAGAGGACGGACAAGCGTAGTGTAGGCAGTCTCTTTAGTAGGTATGTTACATTTTCTAAGTGTCCTGCCAATAAAACGCAGTCTTTGGTTAGCCTTCTCCACAACATTTTCTAAGTGTTTCTTCCAATTTAAGTTGTAATTATTACCAGTAATGTGGCGTATGTCCGTCGTTTGGACTGAGATTATGTTGAAAAATAGAGTTTGGAAGCCAAAGGAGTGGGGAATAATATTGTGTACTGGAATCCTGAACAAAATCCACCTGCTTTCAGAAAAAAGTGTGTTACATTACTTATTAAACGCCCCTCGTTTACTGATTCAGGACTTAGTATGAAAAACGTCACCAAAATATCGCAGAACCTCCCTCCAACGTCAGCTGCGTCCTACTGCAGGTTAAACGCCTCTATGCACTCTTTATCTTGTTAATGTTACCACCGCATATGTTTGACGTCAACGTGCAATAACGACTCACAGACGGCAGGTGGCAGCAACAGAAGTGGATGGTGCACAAAACGTTCATTTCCGGGAGGGGGGGTGGGGTGGGGGGACACGGACAACAGTGCAGTCGTTGTCGTGGTGCGGAAACGGAGCGATTTATCTGAAGCTGAAAAGAACATAATCATTGGCTTTCGGGTCGAAGTTGGAAGCATTTCCGAAACGAAGGAGTTTGTAAACTGTTTGCATGCCGCCGAGGTAAACGTATACCTTGCAAAGCGAAATGGCCCTCTCCAAAACCAGCGCCGAGACAACTGGCCATAGGTGACAGGGGTGAACGATGACCGCGGAAATGTGTACAGGCGAATAGACGCGCAACTGTTGAGTAGCTGACAGCACAAATGAACCAAAGCGGCTACCAACAGTGTCTCCTCAATGAACATTCAACGAACGTTGCTGCCTATGGGACTCCGCAGCTGGAGCCTGATTCATGCACTTATACTGTTTCTCGGCGACGATTTCTAAATTTTTCGCGCCAACATCGTAGCTGGACATCGATTGAGTTACGACGATGGCCTTTTCAAATAATCACATTTCATGCTCAATCGGATAGATGCCTGTTGGCGTGTATAGCGTGAAAAGTCTGAAAGAAAACACCTTGCAGCAATCGTCGGAACGGTCCAGGCCGAAGGGGGGAGCGTTATGGTCTGGGAAATGTTTCGTAGCACTCTCTCGGAGACCTCGTCATTCCGGAAGGAAGAACGAATCAACACAAGTATATATCTAGGCTTGGGGACCATGTGTAACGCTATATGCAGTTTGCTTTTCGTCGGCACGATGGCACCTACCAGCAGGACAACGCAACATATAGCACAACTCGCAGAACGAGCGTGGTTCGAAGAGCAGCAGGATGAATTCACACCACTCCCACGGCCACCATACTGCCAGGATTTAAAACCAATCAAGAATCTGTGGGACCACCTCGTTCGGTCTATTCCCACGATCGATCCTCAACCGAGAAATCTAGCGTAGCTCACCTCAGCACTGGAGTCGGCATGGCTCCATGTCCCTGTCGTTACCCTCTACAACCTCACTACTTCTCATCGTACACGTCTCGCAGCAGTTTGTGCTGCGAAAGGTGGTGTCTCAGGTTCTCACGGGTGGTCGCATCACTGTGATTGGAGAGCGTATATTGGACAGTCCACGTTGATACACCAACAAGTCGGCCAACTAAATTATTATTGTGGTCATAGGCATATACAAACTCGGTACGTTATTACTGTCTCGAGTCTACAGCTACTCTTCATGACGCGTTTATTCCATACGATCAACTGACATATGCACACAACTTCCCTGCCACGATTTTCTTTCTTCGACAAAAGTGGTGTACTTGACTGTGTAGTGTTAGTTCTACACCAACTATAGCGCTAAAGAGCGTTCAATGCGCACTTTTAAAACGATAATTAATATTTTGTCAGGCGGGCGTACACTATACACTTTGAAACTGCTGATTCGTCGTAACTCAGCCGATGACCAGCTACGATGTTGGCGCGAAAAATTTAGCCATCGTCGCCGAGAAACAGTATAGGTGCATGAATCAGGCTCCAACTGCACGTAATGTGCAGTTTAGCCAGAGCAAAGCCGGGTTGACATTTTCCAGCACCTGTCCGACGTGATAGTTCCATTTCTATGGGACAGGCGTTTAAAAGAAAACATTAGGTCGTCTACCTCAAATCATATCGAAAATGATTTTGTATTTTCACACATTCACAAGTTTTCTCTTGGCAGCCACATTTATATTTTTACTCTCTTTCACGGAGCGGTGGCTAATTACGTGTTACTCTACAATCTGCATCATATGAGTGGTTTCCTGTTTCACGTATTGTTAAGAAAAGCAGAAAGATGACGTTACCGGAGAATCTTGAAACCATTAAGCATAAGGCAGAGAATAGTATTAAATGAACAAACTCGGTTTCCTTTTCCTCCTCCGTTAAATTAACTTTGGTTGGACAAATATTATATTACAACGCAAATTGAGGTTTATCTTTAATATCTTGTTAAATGTTAAGATATTCATATAAAATGTCATTTTTCATTTTTTGTGAAATTTAATTATTTATGCATGGCATAAAAGTGTAATAATTTATTTTGTAAGCACCCTATATGCCATAATTTTGTACCTTTTGTGTCTTCTAAATAACTGATATCTGCCTACGTCGTACGTCGTTTTGTGCATGTTTGCGGCGTTCAAGTTGCCGTTTGATGAAGGCCTCAGCACCCAAAAGCTGGTGTGAGGTCAAACAAATATACTTTTTCAGGGCGTTAGGAAAATGTTTCTCTACTTAACTTTACGTGAGTTAATTTGATAAGTAAGGGAAGTGTGCAGGTTAAAAATTATAGAGGAAAATTAAAGCTTGACTACAGCAAGCAACAGGCTGTAGATTGCAGTGGCTGTGCAGGAATAAAGAGACTCGCAGACAACAGATTAGCGTGAACATGTGGAGGAGAGAATACTGTACCTAGGAACACAAAGTGTTCCGTGGTCGTTGTTTCAGTCTAGTAACCGGCTTTAAAATCGCGTCTAGGAATGCACACCAGAGACTTCCATAAGAAGTTTCTGACCTTTCTTACGTGTTCTGTTGTGAAATGTGAGATTTTATTTTGATCAGCATTTGAAATATTTTTACTTGCATATATGAGTATGGTTCAAATGGCTCTGAGCACTATGGGACCCACCTTCTAAGGTCATCAGTCCCCTAGAACTTAGAACTACTTAAACCCAACTAACCTAAGGACATCACACACACCCATGCCCGAAGCAGGATTCGAACCTGCGGCCGTAGCGGTCTCGCAGTTCCAGACTGCAGCGCCTAGAACCGCTCGGCCACCCCGGCCGAGTATGAGTATGTAAGTGTTGCATAACATATTGCAGCTATTATGGAGAAATTGTTAATCTTTCCATTACAGAACTGTATGGTGGGTAACATCCATACTATGCTTTCCGGGTGGGAAGGCGTGCCGGTTCCCGGCATGAATCCGCCCGGCGGATTTGCCAGCCAGTCCGTGGGTGGTTTTTAAGGAGGTTTTCCATCTGCCTCGGCGAATGCGGGCTGGTTCCCCTTATTCTGCCCCAGTTACACTATGTCGGCGATTGCTGCGCAAACACTGTCTCCACGTACGTGTACACCATAATTACTCTACCACGATAGCCTTGGGGTTCCACTCGCCTGGTGTGAGACGTTCCCAGTGGCGTCCACTGGTGGCGGAACCGCACAATAACCCTGGGTTCGGTGTGGGGCAGCGTTGGGGTGAGTTGACTGCTGTAGCCTATTGTGGGGTTGTGTACCACTGAGGACTCCTGCGAGGACGAAGCCTCTCAGTCGTTTCTAGGTCCCCAGTTCCATACAATACAATACAATACAACATCCATACTAAATTGTTGTTGCTGTGGTCTTCAGTCCGGAAACTCAGAAGTCTCTCCTTGATACTCTATCCTGTGCGAGCATCTTTATCTCGGAATAACTACTACAAGCTACATCTTTCTGAGTCTGCTTACCGAATTTACCTTTTGGTCTCCATTTACAGTTTCTACCTCCCATACTTCCCTCCAACACTAAATTCGTGATCCCTTGATGTCTCATTATGTGTACTATACGCCGATCCCTTCCTTTGATCGAATTGTGCCACAAATTCCTTGCCTCCCAAATTCTGTTCAGCAGTTCTTCATTACTTACCCACCTACTCTTCAGCATTCTTCTGTAGCGCCACATTTCGAAAGCTTCTATTCTGCTTTTATCTAAACAGTTTATCGTCCACATTTCACTTCCATATATGGCTACACTCTAGACAAATACCTTCAGAAAAGACTTCCCAATACTTACTTACATCAATACTCGATGTTCAGAAATTTCTTTTCTTTAGAAATGCTTTTCTGGTCATTGTCAGTCTACATTTTATATTTTTGAAATTTTGGAAACATGCTCAGCGATCTTAAAATTTGTTAAAATTAAAATTTAAAACAGTCTTGATCGCCTTTTTTTTATTTATTGAAGTGAGTTACCGGTTTCGACTCTTTCATAGAGTCATCGTCAGACTCTGTAAAATTATACTGCCTAAGTAGTGTAGACGTTATAATAAGCGTATAAAAGATATATAAAAATAAGATAAATAGTAATAAATTATACCCAGAGTGGTGGATGGACACTGCCAGACGAGTTTCGTCGACCCTCGACGCTCGTGTAACTGCTTACTGCATAGAGAGAACAGGATTAATAGGACTGGACACGCCCACCGTTCTGAGTATGACATCATATGAAGCCAATCAGAAAACACGTCCATGATTAGACAACTTAACACATAGCTATTAAGGAATAGTTACAGTTATAATACATCATAATGTCAATTATTGATCTTTAGTCGTCAATGAATATAAATTATACTATTAAAATGGTTCATTGGTATGAAATAGATTATGCTGCCCTCTAAACTCAGAACCACAAATCTGCACCAAAGATTGTCGTTGCCCCAGCGTTTACGTGTATAATCTAGGGTTACCATGGAAATGGCGTCCTGTTACGCTGTGGACGTGCTGTCAAAGATTGTACTATGGGGAGCTACGTCGTTTGTTACGGTCATGTGCCATAGAAATACGGTTAATTTTGCTCTCTTCTGATGTCAGCGCCATGAAAATAACTGTTCTATGGCGGAACTACACTAATATTTCTGTAATAACAGCGGAACGATGTTACTAAAGTGCATCGAAGGTTGCCGTAGAAACGGCGTCCTAGCTCGGTGAGGCAGGCATCAGATGATCAGAGATTATTGTGTACTGCGAGAGATATCTCAACGGTTGACATTTCGACCACGAAAACAGTGTTTGCATAGATAAATGGGCAGTTTATATAGATATAGCGTCTTATTTTCACTAAGAAAATCTATGGTGCTGTAACAAAGTTATAATTGGCGGAATTTGACGCCTTTGTCAATATAGCATAGTATTCGTCATTATGACAGAATTATACGTCATAAAAGGATAAAATTAAAGGGTTAATCAGCCTAAAAATCTCTTCAAAATAAATTCTCTATGTCAGGTTATAATATTGGCAACAGGATGCTGTAAAAGTGTATGGTGATTGGTGGGAACAGGTATCGGGCACCCAACCACTGCCTCCCTTTCATGCCCCTCGACTCTACAACTGCCGTCTGTTTCTGTACAAGTTGGAAATAGCTTTTCGCTTCCTGTATTTTACCCTTGCTACCTACAGAATTTCAAACAGAGTATTCCAGTCAAGATAGTCTAAGGTTTCTCTGAGTCTACAAATGCTATAGATGTAGGTTTGCCTTTCCTTAGCGTATCTTCTAAGATAAGTCCTAGCGTCCGTATGACCTCGCGTGTTACTATATTTCTCTGGAATCGAAACTGATCTTCCCCGAGGTTTGTTTAAACCAGTTTTTCCATTCTCCTGTAAAGAATTCTTGTTAGCATTTTGCAGCCATGACTTATTAAGTTGATAGTTCGTTAAGTTTCACGCCTGTCAGCAACAACTTTCTTTGGAATTGGAATTACTACATTCTTCTTGAAGTCTGAGGGTATTTCGCCCTGCCTCATATATATCTTGCACACTATATGGAAGAGTTTTGAAATGGCTGACTCTCCCATGGCTATCAGTAGCCCTGACGAAATGTCCTCCACACCCAGGGCTTTGTTTCGACTTAGATCTTCTAGAGCTTTGTCAAATTCTTTTCTCAGTGTCGTATTTCCCATCTCATCTTCATCTACGTCCTTTTCCCTTTCTATAATATAGTTTTCAAGTTCATTTCCGATGTACAGACACTCTCTATACTTCTTCCACCTTTCAGCTTTACCTTCTTTGCTTAGGACTGATTCATTTTTAGAGTCTGAACTCTTGATATTGATATATCTGCTTCTCTTTTCCCCAAGGGCGTCTTTAATTTTCCTGTAGGTGGTATCTATCTCTACCTTAGTGAAATATACTTCCACATCCTCAAGCCATTCCTGCTTAACAGTTTTGCACTTCCTGTCAATCTCATTTTTTAAACGTCTGTATTCCCTTTCGCCTGCTTCATTGACTGAATTTTTGTATTTTCTCCTTTCAGTTAACTTCAATATCTTTTGTATTATCCAAAGATTCGTACTAGGCCTTGCCTTTTACGTAGTTGATCCTCTGCTGCCTTCACTAATTCATTCTTAAGGCTAATCATTCGTCTTCTACTGCCTTCCTTTCCTCTTGTTCTACTTATATTATAAATGTGAAAGTCACTCGGTTTGTTACGCTTTCACAACTAAACTGCTGAAGCGAATTTGATAAAATTTGCTATGGAGGTAGCTTTAACGCTGAGGAAGAAGACAGGCTCCTTTAAGAAATGTGTAGTACAAATGATTTACTGATTTGAAGAACATAACGTGAAATGTGACACTATAATTACTCTTTGGAAAAGCTATTTGCTCCTTGACTTTATCGTATTTTTTTTAGTATGCTTTTATTGTTTGATATGACCTACATAATACGATTCAACGTAATGAATACACTGCTTATACAATGCTCCTGGTGTTTAATTCATACTTCCATACTAATATTAATCGCAAGCTCTTCATATTTTAGCCGCTAAACGCCATGCGTCTCTTGTAACTTCTTCGTTGCTTTCAGATTTGCGTGAACAGTTCGTGGTCATGCTGTTAGCGCTGCTGTTTGTGTATCATGGGTTTCCGAGTTGAATTTCCGCCCGCGTCGATATTTTCCTTTTTTTTTTCTACTCGTGTCTGGATGTGTGCGTTGTCCCCATCATGCTTCTACCAACATCGACGTGCAAGTCATCGAATTGGAGTCAAATAAAAGGCACCAAGATCCCAAACGTCCTCATCTGGGTCTCGCGGCCAATAAAGCCATAAGCACATTTCATTTTAATTATAGGCTAGCGTTGCTGTTGGGTAACAGCTAGAATACCATGCTTGTACAGTGCTCAACGTGTTTTATCCATGGCAATCCATACTTCCATACTAATATTATGAGCGCGAAAGTAACTCCGTCTCTTGCGTTTTCACGACTGAACTGCTGAAAAGTTATCCATGAAGTCTGGCGTGAGATAGCTTGAGTACCTGCACCACGTGGAATAGCTGGAGAGTTTTGTTGGAAATCTACCAATAAAATCGGACGGTAAGCCTAAGAACCATATTTAAAACTGTAACTATAAACCTCGCAAACCTAAGTACGATATAGCGCAAAGTTCTGAGAGAGCTCAAGCTGCGAAAGTTACGCGAGTCCATCAACACTCAGAGCAGTCTCATTACCGCCGAACTTGACTACAGAACGTCAAGTGGCCCTAAGAGCTACAAAGACACTATACCAGTCACAAGCCCGTCACTTTCTACACGCTGAGCGTCACGCGTCTCTTACAGCTTCCAAGATGGTTGAAGAGGCACAACGACAGAATCTTTTAAAGGCTGTGCAACTAACAGAGAGTCGTACCTTTCCTTCTCCTGTAAAGAATTCTTGTTAGCATTTTGTAGCCATGACTTATTAAGTTGATAGTTCGTTAAGTTTCACGCCTGTCAGCAACAACTTTCTTTGGAATTGGAATTACTACATTCTTCTTGAAGTCTGAGGGTATCATGGTATCCTGGTGTTCAATTCATACTTCCATACTAATATTAATCGCAAGCTCTTCATATTTTAGCCGCTAAACGCCATGCGTCTCTTGTAACTTCTTCGCTCTAGTGAGGCTGCATTTGATTGTGACCCGTTAACTGACTGTGTTACTCATAAATTAGTCATCATAGGGAGATGGATCAAAAATGTAGAAACCATAATGCATTAAAATTGAAGGGAGGAATGATCGGTATGTGTTGCTCTTGCGGCAAAATCTCACATCCAGTACTAGGTCAGCCAGAGAAATCCCTAAAAACTCTACTTCTGCATGAATGTAATGAATCGAGGCATTTTTAAACATGATTAGAAAATATAATGCACGCTTTCTGATTCGACATACAGCAAAATAATAGAAACATATTTAATACATACGTATACGTATAAGGCACTGCATTTTTTTTTATAGATACGTGTCTGCACCGCTATATACACTGACGTTCCGTAAAAGTACTAGTTTACTTACTCACCATCACTCTTCATAACAAGACCACTGATATGCGAGCGAAGCAGCGGGTAACAGCTAGTACTATGTATATTTTCAGAGCTATTTATACGTAGCATGGACAGTTAATGGTTCAAATGGCTATGAGCACTATGGGACATAACATCTGTGGTCATCAGTCCCCTAGAACTTAGAACTACTTAAACCTAACTAACTTAAGGACATCACACACATCCATGCCCGAAGCAGGATTCGAACCTGCGACCGTAGCAGTCGCGCGGTTCCGGACTGAGCGCCTAGAACCGCTAGACCACCGCGGCCGGCGGCAGTTAATGCGTTATTCGTCAGTCATGCACCATCTTATACACTGAAACGGAAGGAGGACTTCTACTATTTGAAATGTTATGTTCTCATATTAACTGAAATTTTTTGTTTGTTTTTTGTTTTAGTGCCGTAGTAAATTTATTTGTCTTGAAAATAGAAACTTGTTAGTTTTCAAAAGCTTCTATTTTAAAACTTATTTGACTCATAACTGGAATTTTTTATAATACGTATTTGATTTCAATTACTGGTTATTCGTGTGTGGCAAAGTATTAATGTAACACGTAGATTATTATCGGTATGCATGCGACAGCATACCTACCAATATGTTCCAAAATGCCACGCATAAAAATGGGATTTTCCGTTGCTCACAACTCGAGTTCTGATTGTGATACAAAGGTAGGGTCAAGTGTTTTGTATAGCTCTTGCTGTAGGGGCCATTTGTATACCCAACGAAGGATCGTCTTAGTGTCACTATCATACAGTACGAGTTCAAAATATGAACATGACACACTTCTTGAAATTTGTAACCGCCATTTGACTGTACCACATGTTTTATGCCACACTCTAGATTTCGGCCTTAGGCAATTTTCAAGTGTTACAAGTATCAAAAATGATTAGACCTAAAGTACAAGTGTTCTACTCTAGTCTAATGACTTTTTATTTACTTGGAACACTTGAAAATGCCCAAAGGCCGAAATCTAGAGTGTGTCATAAAACATGTGGTACAGCCAAATGGCGGTTACAAATTTCAAAATGTTTTGAATGACTTTTGCTCCACGCCAAAATAAAATTATTAATTACTCACTTATTCCTTCTTAGACAAATGGAGCAAATCGTTTGGTCCTTTTCGCAATTGATGTGGTCTACGATGGGCATGATGAGACTTACGGAGACACCGTTATGTCATGGGCGGTTTCTCGGAAAAATCCCAAAACGAGATTTATTACTATATTTTCGTCGTTATCATCGGGTCAAAAATTCGAGATGGCTATGCACAGAAAATAACTAAAATTTTTACGACATGTACCTAAGATCTCGATCTCGAAATGCCTTCAAAATTTACTTGATATCTTGATCTACGTCAAAGATACAGCTATTCAAAGTACTCTACTTGTATAAACAAACTACGCACGTAAAAATTATTGAGTAAATTGACTGAGATTATTGATGACGGCTGTATCCGTGATATCCCCTGACTTAAATTGCCGGGTATACCCGTGATGAATTAACGAATTAACGATGCCTTTGCGTAAATTTTGTGAGTACAATTAGTCAAAATTGTATTACCTGTATGCTTATAAAATCTTAAAAACATGAGTTTTTGGTACCAAAGCCCAGCCGTGAATCCCAGGACGGCTATGCACAGCAAATGGCAGAGTTTTTTACGATATTTGCCCAAGATCTTGTTCTCGAATAGTCTCAGAAATTTTCTTGATATCTTAGCCACTTTGCCAGACATAGAGATTCAAAGTTAGCCTATTTGTAGACGTAAAATACGCACGCAAAAATTTAATAAATTAATTGATGACGGATATATCCGTGATAAGCCCACGATTTAGTTAAACTGACATGTTTACCCGTGAACTAATGAATGAATGAATGAATGAATGATGCATCTTGAAACACGTATGTAACGCAGCAGCGATGGCGAGGCATTGTAGCATCTGTGACCAGAGAGTATGCGCTTGACCGCGCGAGTGTTGCGAGCGGTTCTCAGTCTGTCAGTCAGTCGTTGCGAGTCGGTCAGTAGTCGTTGCGAGTCTGTAGCTCTGTCTAGTTGAGAGCAGTACTCTGTCAGTAGTCATCGCGTGCAGTACGCTAATAGTCGTCATGCAGAGCGGTCGGTCAGTAGTGGCAGCCCAGTGCGGTTGTGTGATGTAGGCGGTCGGCAACACTGGTCAAGATGGTGAATAAGGTATACTGTTAATTAATATAATCATTAGATAATGAAAAATTTTATTTATTGTAATTATTCTCCAACAAGTTCCCCAATAATAATTTTTATTTCAAAAGCATTTTTTTTCAAAAATTTAATTTTTTATTGAACTAAAGATTTCGTTGCACTTCCCATTTCATTCCACTTCTTTTGAAGAAAAGTTTCACTAAAATCACAAAAAAAGAGAATATTATTATTTGCAATGCAGTTCCTCCAAGCGGTGCGCAACAACAAGAGCAGAAATGTGACATCCATTTATTCTGAGGTAAGACTTTAACTCTGATTGTTTTGCACAGGGCCAAAGACCGATATTTCGGTTTAATTGAATTTTCTTATCACTGAATGGACTTTAATTTTTTGGTGAAGAATTTATATTTGAGTCAGATTGCGAATTTCACATTTTTGTTGCCATTGTCAGTACATTTCATTGTGGGCAGGTTACGCATAGAGCAATGTCCATTAGGATTTCCAAATAATATTGTCATTCATTTTCTTTTAAATCATTGTGGGGAGGTTACACTCGGCTCCCATTTGTATTAAATATTGTCATTCATTTTTCCTTGTAAAATTACGGTGGGGAGGTTACACTTGGCGACACCCAGTCCAGGATCGTATTTCGTTGAGAGTCTTTTGAAAAACAGTCAGATATCTGCTCTTATTTGCTTAAGTATAATTAGGATTTGGCGCTACGCTTTTACTAATATTGTGACTTTCTTTCTACAGGTCAACGGCAATTCATTGCTCTGTTGTATTTGTGTGTTATTTTTTGCATTGTGCTTCTTTGTTCTGTGAATATTTGTGACTATTGTAAAAATGCCGCGAAAGACTGTGAATAGTGTATCGCGAGGTATTACGAACGAAATTACCGACTCGAACGACTTTACCGATAGGACATGTGACACGCGGTGTGATGATGACAATCCTGCGTTCACTAACAATCAGTGCATTACAACCATTAATGATGACTTTTACCCTAATGATGAACAAACGAACTCAATTGTCTCGTCTGTTAATTTGACGACAATTGATGACGCGGAGCGGTCTATAGTAATGAGCGCTGCCGAGCTTAACACACCCGATTTAGAAAATCCAAGTAATGTACAGGCAAATTTGTCTAATGAAAATGAACAGGATACACAAAGTACGACGGATTCATTTAATTCCGAAAAAGTGACTGACAATGTACACTCGAGTGACAAACGTTTTTGTAAATCTCAAAATGACCAAATGGTCACACAAAACGTGACAACTGTAGGTACGCAATCAAACAGCACAGATAACAGAGTAGGTAATAATGTCTGGGATCAAATAATGGCTTTTTTACGACTAATGAATGAAAAACTGGAAAACGATCGCAAACAAAGAAAACTAATTAATGAAAGGTATAAACAATCGAATGAAGAACAAGACAACATTAATAAAAAAATCAAACAACTTAGTGAACGGAATGAACAGCTTGAGGAACAGATTAAAGCCATTGCCGCGCAAAATTATGATAATAGAGGACAATTACGTGTGGATACTAAGACTTGTGCTAATAACAGTAATGAAGAAGTTGGCACTGTTGCACAAGAATTAAGTAGTACACGTGTAGGCACAACAGAATCACATAAAGACAAGATTGATGCAGTCACTGAACAATGTTTAGCGAACGAAACACAGATACACGAAATTAATGCAGTCACCGAACAATGCCCTAAAAACGCAGTACAGATTCGCGACGAAGTTAATTTAGAGTCAGTGGAAGTTTCACACAGTCCGAATACGGAAGCTGACGAGAACTTTGCACGACAGATCAACCAAATTGACGAAAGTGTTACAGTAACAGAGTTGAAAACTATTTCAGTCACCAATACGTCACAGAATCCGCTATTTTGCGAAGATTTGTCAGACTTACGCAGCGTGTATAATGTGAACAATTTACAGAGACTACGCGAATTAAAATCCGAAAAGCTACGCGACTTAAAATCTGAAAAGCTACGTAACTTGAAGTACGAAATGACACAGACAAACAAATTCTCACACAAACCGGAACGTATTCTCAAATTCAGTGACGAGAGCGTTGATAATAAGCAGTTTGCATTTGTAAGAAAATGTAAAGAATTTAATAATGACAAAACACAGATACACGATTTGCACTGTATACGACAATTTATCTTTGTACATTCACCGCTATTATCTGTAATGCAGAAGCTAGCTTTGAACCTGATGCGACAATTTGCTATTGCATTTTCATCAGCGTTGCGTGTAATGAGGAAACTTGAATTAACATGGTTACAGCAATTTGTTTTTCGAATTTTACCGCCATTGCCTGTAACGCAAAAGCCAAAATTTATTTGCAGTGCGTAATAGGCCTCAGGGGATTCATTACGCTTTAATGAATATGTGCCGTAGCGAGCATAGGGCCCCGAGCTGTAGTAGTGCTGTTTCATCTTTAGTTTTCTACACTGCTGCCTTTTCTTCTACTATCCTTTATATCTATCAAAACTGCTCTTTAACTATTGCTCTACCTAGAATTAAGAAAAATGACAATGCAAACCCGATATGACAAATCTTTTACCGAATGTGACAATTTTCAGTAGGCACTCCCGTAATGACAGCTACCGCCGTAAATTTAATAACAGATAAAGTCGTAATCATCAGTATGTGTAAAATTATCAGCAATAGGAACCATATTTTTGTAACAATAGATGTTTTTCACCACAACAGCATGAAAGTAAGCCGCTTAGCATACCTAACCAACAATGCAGTCTACAAGGTCAACCAAACTTTAATGTTTCGCCGCGTACACGTATAGTCCCAGCTCCAACAAATAGTAACGCATGGCAGCAAAGAAATAACCACGTACAGACAACACACTATTTCAACTCGCATCGCAATGCGCCGTATAGAAATTACTATCATGACAGACGTAAAAATAACGAGCACAATTTTCAGCGTACATTTAATAGCAGTCGATCTTTTCAGCAGCAAGAACATCAGCAACAACATATTATGATGAATGAAACAGACAATAGGTGTCATCTATAGCGTAACACGTCAGTAAGAAATAACAGAACAGTTCATATAATGGATATGCCACAACATTCTCCCGTAAATAATAACACGTACGATAGATTTTAACCATATACAGCACAGATTGCATATTACAGTAACGCAAACATTACTTTTGACACGCAGAATTTTGTTCACGAGAATGTTATTTGAAACATGCTTTGTTGAATGCTCCACTCTTTTCGCACCCAGATCTTACTAGAAATTTTTCCATTGCTACCGACAGTTCCAACACCGCTTTAGGCGTACACATTTTCCAGGAAATCGAAGAAGATGGTTCTACAGTAATTAAAAACATCGCATTTGCAAGCCGCATTTTGTCACCTGCTGAACGAAATTATTCTGTTACAGAATTGGAAACATTATGTGTTGTATGGGCTTTTACGAGATTTCGGCACTTTCTTTATGGTAGACATACCACCGTCTACACAGACCACAGAGCAATACAATTTTTGCTTTCAGCTAAATTTACTCACGACAGATTAAGCAGATGGATACTTTATTTGCAAGAATTTAATTTTACGATTGTTCACATTCCTGGCACACAAAATGTTATAGCAGACGCACTATCGCGTTCTCTCAGCAACAATCAGCAAGACGTAGCAACCAACTTCTGCAAAGCAAATTTCAGTGTCATGTACATTCAGCAAGTAGCATTTGAAAATTTTATTTCATCGTCATTACAGGACATAGCACAAGAGCAAAATAAAGACAATGTGTGGAAAGAAATTAAAAACCTTTGGCAAGATAGGAAAAATGTTACGATTAGAAACCATTACACTGTACGCAATGACATTCTGTTTCGCCGCTCTCATCCAGACAGCAACAATTGGTTATTATGCATTCCTGACGAACTGGTCAACAAATTAATCTGGTACACTCATTTAAGTTACGCACATTACGGAGCACGAAAATGTTTTCTTATACTGAGACAGAACTGTTATTTTACCAACATGGAGAAACGTATACGACGAGTTTTAGCGTCTTGTAAAATTTGCCAGAAAGCTAAATCAGACACCACTTCACATATTCCTCCTTTATATCCCATTATACCTGTTAAATTAAGACACATGGCCGCAGTAGATATTTTTGGTCCGATTCCCAGAACTAACAGAGGTTTTTGCTACATCTTTGTCGCTGTTGAGCTCACTTCAAAATTTGTTACTTTCACTCCATTACGCAAAGCTACTGCCAAAACTGTTTCGAAAGCATTTGTAAAACATTTTCTATCTCATGTAGGGCATGTAATGAAAGTAATTTCTGACAATGGATCTCAATTTCGTAGTAGCGTATGGACACGCATGTTACGAGCCAGAAACATTTCTCCGATCTATATATCCAAGTACCACGCTTCTTCGAACCCTTGTGAAAGATTAATGAAAGAAATTGGTAAGCTGTGCCGAATATACTGCCACAAAAGACATGTTGATTGGGATACACACATACTCTCATTCCAAGATGTAATTAATTCCATTCCAAATGAATCCACTATGCTATCTCCGTCTGTTATACTGAAAAATGCTGAACCACCTAACAAAATTAAAGAATTAATAACATTTCCTACATCTCGTCGATTACGACACCACGAAATAATTGACATTGCGCTGAACAACATCAAACGTGAGGCAGAGCGCCGGAGAAGATAGCAAAAACAGGTTTGTACACGCCGTGACTTTCACATTGGACAGAAGATACTAGTACGTACACACTATTTATCCAGTAAATTAAAAGGTAAGTGCAGTAAATTTGAACTTCTATACGCAGGTTCATATCGGATTCGCAGCATCCCTCACCCCAATGTTGTACACGTCGAAACTTTGAGAACTAGAAAATCGAAAGGCAATCACCATATCTCAAACATTAAACCGTTTATTGAGTGAAACCACTGTATGATTCAACACACTATGATGCCATTTACTAATGCAATTATTTCACCTGACCAATTACTGATGATTATCGTATTTTTTCTTGGCAAGTGCCCGGCAAGGTAAGGTTAGCAGGTCGCTTTTCTTGTCGTTACACGTCAGACCGTGCATACTTTTCCAGACGAACTTACGTATTTTATGACTAATTATGCAATGTTAGCTAATGACATGTTAATTTCATTACATTTTTTTTTCATTAAAGTCTTTAAGTCTCGCCTCGATTAACTACACTACATACAAGCTGAACACAACGAACGTCACATTTGTCTTTTTATGTACGATTGTATTCCAGTTTTGTTTATATGCACTGTGAAATAATTAACATATAACACACACCAGTCGACTTTGACATTTTTTTTCGCCCTATGACATCTCAACATCGTGACTGTTTTACATTTTTTGCTGCTGCATTGTATTATTCTGTGAACATTTTCGCATCTGAACGCTGTCAATGTCTTTGACATATTACGTTTTCTGTCATGATATGCTGTATGCTTAAGTATGTTACCATAAACCAGTCATTAATTAGTGGGTATATGATTTAAATGCAAGACATTAATCTTTGTTCATGAATTTCAGAAAGAAATGATGCGTGTAAGAAATAAATTCAACAGAAATGGGAATTTCACCTACGGAATAGACGAAAGAAGATGCAATAACTTTATGGGGAAGAGTAAATGGATCAGGATTAACAAGCATTAACAAGAATATACTATACTCACCGTAGAATAGCAGGCTTAACTAATTTTTTCTTTCAGAATACAAGGTGATTGATGCAGGCTGTCAGACTGAACTACACATCTTAGTTTTAGTGATGAAATATGCTAGAGATAAGGAATAGTTGTATAATGAGGAATGAAGTGATTTTTTTTGCAGATGATAATGAATGCTGATGAATAATGATGAAGGAAATGGTATTATGAATAATGAAGTTTTTCTTTACAGGTGATGATAATAGTGAAGTTATGATGATATGGATAATGAAGTTTTCTTTACAGATGAGGATAATGTTGAAGTTATGTATTTATGCTATGTAGTTATTTAAGTTTTTGTTGCAGTTTGCTTTGACAGCAGGTGTTACATTGCATAGTAGGATGACAGAAAGTTTTGGAAAGGACAGCTATGGAACACAATTTATACACATTTCACTACCTGTTAATTCGAAGTTCACTACTTTTCAGCATAGTGTGCGTTTCTTCTTTCAGGTCAATAATCCATTTTGTATATTTTTCCAGGAGAAGCTTTTCATGATACTTACTAAACCTGTTACCTATTATACCTGTTCTAGTACTTGCATTTTTATTTTTTACCCATTTGTGTTTATCATTTATAAATGTGATCACATATACTGCCTTGTTACATAATCTTGCTACAGCTGACTCATGACGAATGACGTTACCTATCCTCATTTGCAGCAATAGGTCAAAAGCAAATAGTGTTATGCCTCAGCAATTAATTATCGATCTCAACGCAATGCATTGCTAACAAAAAAAAAATGTATTACCAGTCCCAAGTAGTGATACCATTTTGAGAAAATTCTGAATAATACTGATTAGCTCTGAATAGTATGTCACTTGAGTAAGGACCTCTTAATGAGACAAAAAAAAAGTATATATTTAAAATAATGCTTTGTCACTAGTTAATAACTGCCACTGTTTATTGTAATGAGACTACTTATAATGCCTATGATTATTAATGCTATGACTAATTAACTGATTTTTAATAATGACTTCGTAATAATCTGAATAATACTGAATGATGATTCTATTCAATACTTGCTGGCCACTGAGTGCCAATAATTAATGTCAGTCGATGAATTGTTATTAATTATGCCATTAATTAGCTCTTGTTTTCAATGTTCATACTTTGTAACCAGAAAGGAATGTGACTGTTTAATAATGCTTTGTAATTAGGAGAAGACTAATAATTCTTACTATTGGAATGACAAATGATTAATTAACGACAAATGATTAATTAACTGTAATTAGACAAATGATTAATTAACGTCAAATGATTAATTAACTGTAATTAGACAAATGGTTAATTAACGACAAATGATTAATTATCTGTAATTAGACAAATTATTAATTAACAACAAATGATTAATTAACTGTAATTAGGAAAAGGCTAATGATTATTATTGGAATGACAAATGATTAATTAACCATGCTACATTTTGTAACTAGGAAAAGAAGGCTACTGATTCCATGTAAAACAATTAATGAACATTTTTCTGTAATACTACATACTTGGTACAGAAATGTTCAATAACTGGGCTATGAATGCCACAAAATGCTAATTAAGTCTCTAATTGTCAATATTATGTGACTTGATGTCCTTCACCTCATAAGCTGACTACCCTGAATTATTGCAATGTCCATTTGTCCTGTTTATCCTAGTGATCATGGAGCATTATCTTTGGTTTTGCAATAATTCTACGTTGGTGCACCTTGTAAGAGCGTGGTGTTGACACGACATGCTGTCCACCACCGTGAGCAATGAAGACGTTATTATGGTCCCACTGTTTGGTGTACCTAATGTACTGCCAAAATGAAAACATGGAATATTATTACGACAATTCAGTGTCTTGGCTACACTGATAAATTCTGATGGGAAAAGAACTTCAAGTTGTGTCACTTGGTGTTGTACTTCGGTGGAAAGATATGGACTTTCAGAACAGCTGTGTGCAATCTAAAGTGCTACAACCATGATGCAATCCTTCCCTTTCCTATCCTAATTCTTGTCACATAAGGAAAATAATTTTTTGGTAACATTATTTATGTTCATGGCTACACATTTTTTTTTTGGATTTGCTGAACTCCAGTGCGAGTACACTTATGTCACTGGTCGACATGATGTTTTGCCATTATGTTTATTTGTTGTGAAAATGCTAAAGACATTTCTTCAGTGCGTGTGCACTTTGGACATGATTTTTTTTTGCCATTATATTTATTTATTGCCAAAATGCTAAAGACATTTTTTTTCGATTTGTTCTGAAGTACAGTATATGTACACTCTTGTCTTTTATATTGTATATACATTTTTATTTTTATGATATGTTCTGAACTACAGTGCATGTGCACTTATGTTAGGTGTTAATATGTTTTCTACTGAACTTTAGTGCCTGTGCATTTTTCTCATTTTTCAATATGATTGTACTCATTCTGTATATTCAATACTTCAATGCGTATGCACTTATATCATTTGTTACTCATTGTATATACATTTCATCAATTACTGATATGTTCTCAACTGCAGTGCATGTGCACTCATGTCACTTGTCAACATAATATTTTTTGCCAGTCTGTTTATTTGTTCTGAATATGCTAAAGAATTTTTTCAGTGCCTGTGCACTTTGTTATCTGTCAAATAATTTGTATATACATTTTTCTGATTTGCTACTATGTTTTGTACTCACATTTTGTCTTTGTCTGATATATTTTGTACTTAGTGCGTGTGCACAACATTTAAATATTCTGTAAGTTGTAGGATTTTGTTAATTAAAGAAAAATTTTGCCGCGATTGCCAAGTCCAAATGACTCACCATCGCTGCCAAATTTTTGCCCCCCCAGTGGAGGGTTATGAAACACGTATGTAACGCAGCAGCGATGGCGAGGCATTGTAGCATCTGTGACCAGAGAGTATGCGCTTGACCGCGCGAGTGTTGCGAGCGGTTCTCAGTCTGTCAGTCAGTCGTTGCGAGTCGGTCAGTAGTCGTTGCGAGTCTGTAGCTCTGTCTAGTTGAGAGCAGTACTCTGTCAGTAGTCATCGCGTGCAGTACGCTAATAGTCGTCATGCAGAGCGGTCGGTCAGTAGTGGCAGCCCAGTGCGGTTGTGTGATGTAGGCGGTCGGCAACACTGATCAAGATGGTGAATAAGGTATACTGTTAATTAATATAATCATTAGATAATGAAAAATTTTATTTATTGTAATTATTCTCCAACAAGTTCCCCAATAATAATTTTTATTTCAAAAGCATTTTTTTTCAAAAATTTAATTTTTTATTGAACTAAAGATTTCGTTGCACTTCCCATTTCATTCCACTTCTTTTGAAGAAAAATTTCACTAAAATCACAAAAAAAGAGAATATTATTATTTGCAATGCAGTTCCTCCAAGCGGTGCGCAACAACAAGAGCAGAAATGTGACATCCATTTATTCTGAGGTAAGACTTTAACTCTGATTGTTTTGCACAGGGCCAAAGACCGATATTTCGGTTTAATTGAATTTTCTTATCACTGAATGGACTTTAATTTTTTGGTGAAGAATTTATATTTGAGTCAGATTGCGAATTTCACATTTTTGTTGCCATTGTCAGTACATTTCATTGTGGGCAGGTTACGCTTAGAGCAGTGTCCATTAGCATTCATAATTAAATATTGTCGTGTTTCTTTCTTTCAAATTTTTGTGGGGAGGTTACACTCAGCTCCCATTTCTATTAAGTATTGTCATGTTTATTTCCCTATAAAATTACGGTGGGGAGGTTACAATCTTCGTAAATGCATGGGCGGTTCCTGGGAAAAAGCGTTTTAATCATTTTTTCGCCGTCAGCAGTGGGCCTAACTCATATCGTGGACTCCATGACGGCTATGCAAAGAAAGTGGCTGTAATTTTTATGACGCATTCCTAAGATTCCAGTCTGGAACAACTGAAAATTTTACAGATATCTCTATCCTTTTCCGAGATGCAGAGGTTCAAAGTTACCATATTTGTGCCCGTAAAAAGCGGTGTGAGGCGAAAACGTATTTTAATAAGTGGTGCAGCACAAAGAAATATGATGCACTGTGTCGCCGTTATGATCAAAATGGTTCTGGGAACTCCGCATCGTACTACTGAAGTACAAGCAAAATTTTTTTGCTTGTAAAATCCGGTCTTAGATGCGAAATTAGTTTTGTGTTATTGCAGTTTCACATAAGAAACAATCATAATTTTGCTGACCCATCAACTTCTTTTAACTTGAGTGACATTCTCTGCTGTGGCAGCGAAAAGAACGGAAACAGAGAAAAAATACTCCGATCGGAGCACGAAAAGTCGAAAAAGCTCCTCTTTATTAAAAAAAATTCTGACTGAAAACCAGGGGACCAGCTGCCTCATTCTATCTTCCTGAGGAAAAATACTGGCATGCGAACGAAGTCCCGCTTTTTTATCCCGAGGGAGAAGGAGACAGTGACAGCGGAAAAGAGACAGACAAGTAATAGGTATGAAGTGATAAGTACTGGAAGATAGTAGATAGTGGCTGTGGTATAGCGAAGGAGACAGTGACAGTTTGAGGGAAAGAGAGGGACTCAGTTACAATGGAACATAGTAACCAGTGGCAGAACAGCGCTAGGAAAAGAGTGATGGGAACAATGCCAGAGAGGAATAAAGAGAAGGAGAAAGTGGAAAAGGGCGAGAGCCAGTGATAATGAGAGGCAGACTCTACGACAATGACAACGAGGAAGAGAGTGAAAATGAGAGTGAATAGAGACAGCAACATTGGGGAAGAATGAATGCGAAAGTAACCGTAAGAGAGAACAAGAGGGAAATATAGACAGTGAGAGGAGACAGTTATAGCAGTGGAACAGAACGAAGGCGCATGTGGCTGTGATACAGGAGATAGTAACACCTGGAGAACCGCAAAGAGATATTGAGAATGTGTTTGGTCGAATGAGTGAGTGAAAATGGTAAATTGGGAGCGGATGGGCGTGAGAGAGTTAGAGCGATGGACTAGTGGGTGTGAGCGAGTTACAGTTATGGCAGTTTGTGGAAGTCTGAGGTGAGTTGCATCTTATAAAAGCGCGAATATGTTCGCAAGCCAATATTTTGCGAAAAATTTCAAAGGTGCTACGGAAGGTAGAATAAGGCAACTCGTACCCCACCTTTCACTCAGAATCTATAACAAGAAGGAGCATATTCGTATTTTTGTGCTCAATAGGAACTTTTTCCACTAGTTAAATACAGTATCGACAAAATTTTCTCGATTGCAACGCTTTTAAATTCCAATAGAGTATTTGTTACTAGGTGCAAGACCAGGTTGTACTTGAAATATTTTTTCATATTTGGAAAAGCGTAACATTTGTGAAGTACTTTTTGTAGCTTCAGAAAACAACTGTAGCACACAAAATATGAATCGTATCATTTAAAAATGGATATGGAGATATATAAAACTTTTAAATCGGGGCTGGCCAGAGACGAATGTCTGAAATGTCCCAAGGTACAATAGTCACTCCTACATCTAGCCAAGGTTCGAACTTACCACCATATGTCTTTGTATGCCTTGGTCATTGACAAAGAACAACTTCCATATTAATAAAGCCATACAGCAGAACACCGAGCGAGGTGGCGCAGTGGTTAGCACACTGGACTCGCATTCAGGAGGACGACGGTTCAATCCCGTCTCCGGCCATCCTGATTTAGGTTTCCCGTGATTTCCCTAAATCGCTTCAGGCAAATGCCGGGATGGTTCCTTTCAAAGGGCACGGCCAATTTCCTTCCCCATCCTTCCCTCACCCGAGCTTGCGCTCCGTCTCTAATGACCTCGTTGTCGACGGAACGTTAAACACTAATCTCCTCCTGCATACAGCAGAACAGCCGTAGTCGTAAAATCAAGCAGAATTCAGATACATTGAATGTATGCTTAGTGTGGCAGTTTTGCATTTTATATTCTGATTTTATTAAAAAATCACAGTTTTCTGCTTTAGTCACTTTTAATACTAATGTTTCGCTCAGCACGACGTACTTCGGCAATATGCTGTCATCATCAGATGCACGTCTGTAATATTAATTGCACAGTATTTTGTACGAGTGATATTTTTGTTGCTGTAAGTGCAAGTAATGTTAAATGCTACTGTACACACACCAACAGAAACATCGCACATGTGGCGTGTGTACAAAATAATGTATAACTGTATCGGCTATGATCCGTGATGACGCCAGATGCAAACGTGATGGCTTGACTGATTGTTTAAAAGTGGGACTACGAACCCAATAGTAGTAGCAAAAACGAAATATATATAAATAAATAAAGTCAGAGTTGCAGTGGAAACGCTCATCTCAAAAACAAATCAAGGCCTCGGTGGAAGAAAGTGACAGTCGACTAGCAAACCCCCAACCACCGGGGATTTAAAGAATCGAACTGTCGTGTATAAGACAGATTCAAGCGTCTGATTACTTTACAAATGAGTTAATGTGTTAACCTTTTGATGTTTAGCATGTAAGAGAGAAGAAAATCATCAAAGTTTTAAATTTGTTGCAAGCCACTAAGTGCTCACATTTTCAAATACTGGATGAATATAGTCCGTGTGTATGCTCGCAGTGAGTTAGCCTGTCTCAGAACATATACACGGTTTCTAATTGTAATATTTGTATTACTCAGGCAAACCAGAAACTTAAGATTATACGTCTTAATGAATAGATTGTGACATATTAAATTTAGTCACTAATTATATGAAATATTGCTGTTTTGTAGTATTGTATTTGTGTTTTTTCTTTGTACTCTTATTTAGGCACACACACAGCTCAAAGTTGGCTCTTGTTGGTCATCACCTTCTTCAACTGATACCTAATTATCAGCCATGGGCCCGCCGATCTAATACTTCTTCAGAATATGTTTCTAAAAAATGTTATTGTTAGTGAGAAAATGTTTTAATGATTATTTATTATTGCTCTTGGTTATTATTTAGCGTTTTAGGTTTGCTGTAGTTGAAGTTCATTGATAGAAATTGCAGCTGACATATTTTCTTTGGGTTCGAGCCTATACGCGTAACGTACCGTTTACTAACTTTCCACAGGATTATTTCACTGAGTCTTGTAATGAATTATAGCAATTAAAAACACTCTCTGTCTTAGCTAGCACAAAAGCATGTTTTTTTTTTAAATCAGGGAGTAGGATGCACCTCTGACCCACCCAAATTAAATAACAAACAGTTTGGATTAACTTCAGTTCTCATTTAGTTGCTCCCAAACTATTTCACTAAGAAAATAATTGTAATAGATCTTCGGTACATTTAGCCGGGCCAGCAACATAAAAAATTATTTAAGGTCCACCAACTTGGAAAAAAAATAATATATTGGCTTCGCCAGTCCTCCTAATCCTATGAAAGAAAGTACTAGTATCTGTTGCGCTGACATTAGTGGTGGTGGAAAGAAAAAGGTTTAAATACAACGGCTTAATAGCGGCAATCTGGTCGATCAGACGCTGCCACATTGTTTTTCCGTCGACCTGCTATTAATGCTGAAATAATGCGGATATTTGACACGGGGCACACAAAATTAAGTAATAAAGGCATGAAATAACCAGTTTAAATAATTATCTATTTTAACAGTTAATGCATTACATATACGGTAACAGACCTGATATGAGTACGTAAGCAGTTGTCACATTTACGAGAACAATAGAGACGGCAAAAGAGAGAAGGGGAATGTACGTTGACTCCTCTATATACAAAAAAACATATATAATAATTCTCATTAATACAATTACCATAATTTGTCTATATGACGAATATCGTCTGTGTTTCAGTATATTAATAAGTTTTACAAAATTAATTATTTTTCATAATAGGTTTGTCCACATCATGTGTTCTGCTAATTTCATACAGCCTCATATACAGGGTGTTACAAAAAGGTACGGCCAAACTTTCAGGAAACATTCCTCACACACAAAGAAAGAAAATATGTTATGTGGACATGTGTCCGGAAACGCTTACTTTCCGTATTATAGCTCATTTTATTACTTCTCTTCAAATCACATTAATCATGGAATGGAAACACACAGCAACAGAATGTACCAGCATGACTTCAAACACTTTGTTGCAGGAAATGTTCAAAATGTCCTCCGTTAGCGAGGATACATGCATCCACCCTCCGTCGCATGGAATCCCTGATGCGCTGATGCAGCCCTGGAGAATGGCGTATTGTATCACAGCCGTCCACAATACGAGCACGAAGAGTCTCTACATTTGATACCGGGGTTGCGTAGACAAGAGCTTTCAAATGCCCCCACAAATGAAAGTCAGGAGGGTTGAGGTCAGGAGAGCGTGGAGGCCATGGAATTGGTCCGCCTCTACCAATCCATCGGTCACCGAATCTGTTCGTCTGAAATGTGCAGGAGCTCCATCGTGCATGAACCACATGTTGTGTCGTACTTGTAAAGGCGCATGTTCTAGCAGGACAGGTAGAGTATCCCGCATGAAAAAAATCATGATAACGTGCTCCATTGAGCGTAGGTAGAAGAAAATAAAATGAGCTCTAACATGGAAATTAAGCGTTTCCGGACACATGTCCACATAACATCTTTTCTTTATTTGTGTGTGAGAAATGTTTCCTGAAAGTTTGACCCTACCATTTTGTAACACCCTGTATACTTCGTCGAATTGCATTTTATGTCAACATATGGGAACACCACGACAATGATGGATAAAATCATATAATAAATAGATGTTCATCAGATGATGGCATCATGCTGCTTAAAGTCGTCGTGCGTAAGTAGATATCGCTATTTAACGCGACTGAGGTAGCAAATTCTGTCATTTATAAAATTCCCAAGACTTCACAGACATCACGCTAATCCGTTATTGTATTTGTATAATAATAATTTATATAATCTGACGCAGATTTTATTTAACTGTGTGTGTAATTAAATTAACTTGGTGCAATAAAATATCTCTCTCTCTCTCTCTCTCTCTCTCTCTCTCTCTCTCTCTCTCTCTCTCCTTTTCTTTCTCTTTCTCTTGTGAACAGCACAGCAATGAAATTGATCCTTTAAGTTCAATAAGCTTCGTTGCGTCCATTCAAGCCCAATCTCAATATCTTTGCTTTATGTGAATGTGAGTTCACATGTTCAGTGAAGCTGTGGTACATCAGAGCTGAAATGCGCTAATCATAGTTCATTAGCAAAAGCGTTAACTTTTCAGTTCTGCGTATTGGTCATTAGTAGCAGGGACTCGGCGTCTATAGGACAGCGGTATTTTGCTTGGAGGATGAACGGGTTGTTAATTGGCTGCACTCAAGAAATGAAATTACTTAGTTAAATTGTTTGTTCAAAAGCCCAAGAGCGTCGTGCAGGTTCCATTTAACCGGTCATCCATCACACATCCCCACAACCTGCGTAGACGTAAATCTTTAAACATGAAAACTGTGTGATTCGTCAGCTTCTCCCGGCGTACTTCACGTCGAAATAGTTCACGGGTGAACTGCCGGATGTCGTTCTCCAACGGGCACAATATTTCGGCAAACAACCACGCTGCCGTCATCAGATGCGCTGATTAACTGAGTGCTGGGTCGCTGTCGCACTATTGGCAAGCTTTCCCTGTCGGTATGATGAGCAGTGTAAGCACAGAAATACTGTTCCTGTGGGAAAGAAAAGAAAGAACCTTATCTATAAGAGCTGTCCTTAGGTGATGTGGTGATGATATCCAGCACCTGCTGAGAGAAAATTATTCTCTTAGCATGTCAGGCCAACGTGTTGTTGGCCTGTGGTGTGGTTGGTGGCCCAGGACACGGACGATCTGGTAGCGGGATTGTCCCGTCTTCTCATAGGATTCCTCGATGACCCTGAATCTGTCATGCAGGGTGGGGGTGCCTGTGTCCTCGTGCAGAAGGCAAGTGGAATATTCCCTCGGAAGACGTAGAGCGGTCTTCAGAGCTCGATTCTGGATCCTTCGCCGCGTTGCGATGAGCGAATCTGCGGCCTTTTCCCACACCACACTGGTCGGACCAGCGATAAGCAGATGGTAAAGAGCACGATGGCGCGCTATGGCTCTGCTTCTGACGTCTCGGATATGAGGCGCTCAGCAAGGTCTTTGGCCTAGGGTGACACTTGGGTACTTCGCCGTCTTGCTCCCTGGGATAGGTGCTCCCAGGATTTCGACGGGCGGTAGGTCTGGTGACAGCATTCCTCGCGTCAGGATCACTGCCTGGCTCTTCGCTGCGTTCAATGTCAGCCGTCATTTCGTTGACCAGGAACCAGGGTGCCGTCCCCGTGAGGGAGACGGTGTTACGTCATGTGCACGTTCATGCTGCGGGTATACAGGCCAGTGTCATCGGCGTAGAGAGCCAATTCGAAGCGCGCCACCCGTGATATGTCGGCAGTGTACAGTGAGTACTGCGAGGGGCCGAGCACCGACCCCCATGGTACCCCATTTAATGAAATTTGCCAATTTAAATGGAATTTCATTAAAGAATAAAAATAAATAATCAGTTACCTTTTTTAAATTTTTTTGCTTTTAGTTAATTTGCCTTTCTTTCTTTCTGTACGTACGAACGAACTTTGTTGTAGAACCTCTCATTTACGTGTGGTAATAAAAAATTCATTTACACGGAACTAAGTACATTTAAAATCACGTGAACTCATATTAACTGATTAAGAATATTCAGTTGAGAATTAAATCCTTTACATAATTCGGCCTTGGCACACATTTTCTAAATGCAGTGGGTTTTTTTTTTTTAATATTTACTGAATTCTTTCCCGGCGTTAGCTATGGAACACAAGACTGTCTCTATTAGCAGAAAACGGTTAAATATTGCCAAGCCGACATTTAACTATCACTGATAAAACACACATCCCTATACATTTAAGTTATTTGAAAGAACCAAAATTGTTAAATTTCAACATTAACTATCCGCCTATGAATGCACAAATGTGAACTAACTTAAAATCCGTAAGTCTCAGGATCGCTGTAAAAGAAGAACATTTTCTTAATTCACTGCTAATTTTTTTTATCTGTTCCCGATTTACGGGTTTGGTTAATTTTTCTTAGCGGAACAATTTTTTTTTAAATGTGCCGCCGCTGCAAATCGATCGGTCGCGGCACAGTCCAGCAACACCGCTAAAAATGCTGAAAATTCTTTAAAGAAATATTATAGATGACATGGGCAAGCTAATTTACATTAATAATACACACTTTTGATAAATTATGATGTATTTCTACCACAAAAATAATTCAACTTACACTAGTTTGTAATTTCTGCTCTAATGGCGGCTAAATCTCGATACAGGCCCGCATCTCGTGGTCGTGCGGTAGCGTTCTCGCTTCCCACGCCCGGGTTCGATTCCCGGCGGGGTCAGAGATTTTCTCTGCCTCGTGATGGCTGGGTGTTGTGTGCTGTCCTTAGGTTAGTTAGGTTTAAGTAGTTCTAAGTTCTAGGGGACTGATGACCATAGATGTTAAGTTCCATAGTGCTCAGAGCCATTTCGATACAGACAAAAGAAGTCTACCCATTCATAAAACGCTTCGCCACAGCTTCCTATCGCTTTCAGCTCTAAAGGAGGATGACCAAAGAATACTCAGTACGTGGTGCTTTTATACTACTGCTGACTATTAACATCTCTTTGTAATCATATAACATTATTTTCGTCTGTGGCTGAATTTTACATTTTTGTTATCGCAGATATTGACACATTTCGCAATTATATTATGAATATAGAAATATTACCATCCTAAATACAGAAAGAATATTACTACAGAAAATATTACAATAATAAAGAATGTCCTTTACACAAAATTCAATAATATTTTTTGTTAAATAATTACAGTATTTACAAATTGCTTTATAGCGGCGTATATGGTACAATTAAATTTTAGTTTATTAATAGTGTGAGTTTGCCAGGGAACGTTACACCCAGCACGTATGTGTCGGTCTGTGGACGTACAGCCGTCGGCCCTGACGTGGAGCGTTCGCTCCGCTAGGTAGATCCTCAGGAGGACAGCGTGTGAGACTGTTATCCAGGGTACAAGGAGTTTGTACACGAGATCGTAGTGCCAGACGCCACCGAACGCTCTGGCCATGGCGAGGAATACTGCCTCAAGGTAGTCTTTTGTTGCCAGCGTTCTCATCTCCGGCTCTATCAGTCTCAGAAGCTGGTGAGAGGTAGAAAGACCGCTATGAAAACCAAACTGCTCGTCTGGAGTACGAGGGTCACTCCAAAAGAAATGCACACTATTTTTTTTAAATCCATCTTTTATTCTACATGTTTGAAAGTTTTACAGTGTGTAGTACATCCTTTAGGAACAATATCTTCATTTCTCCACATAATTTGCATCCCTCTCAACTGCCTTACGCCATATTCGAACCAGCGCCTGTATACCCGTACGGTAAAATTCTGGACCAACCTGTTGGAGCCACTGTTTGGCAGCGTGCACAAGGGAGTCATGATCTTCAAACCTTGTTCCACGAAGGGAGTCTTTCAGTTTCCAAAGAGGTGACAGTCACATGGAGCCAGGTCAGGCCTGTAAGGTGGGTGTTTCAGTGTTGTCCATCCGAGTTTTGTGATCGCTTCCATGGTTTTTTGACTGACATGTGGCCGTGCATTGTCGTGAAACAGCAAAACATCCTGCTTTTGCCTTTTGTGGTCGAACACGACTCAGTCGAGCTTGAACTTTCTTCAGTGTCGTCACATATGCATCAGAATTTATGGTGGTTCCACTTGACATGATGTCCACAAGCAAGAGTCCTTCGGAATCGAAAAACACCGTAGGCATAACTTTTCCAGCAAAAGGTGTGGTTTTGAATTTTTTTCTTGGGTGAATTTGCATGGTACCACTCCATTGATTGCCTCTTCATCTCTGGTAAAAAAAGATGGAACCATGTTTCAAAATGGTTCAAATGGCTCTGAGCACTATGGGACTCAACATCTTAGGTCATAAGTCCCCTAGAACTTAGAACTACTTAAACCTAACTAACCTAAGGATATCACACACACCCATGCCCGACGCAGGATTCGAACCTGCGACCGTAGCAGCCTCGCGGTTCCGGACTGCAGCGCCAGAATTGCACGGCCACCGCGGCCGGCGAGCCATGTTTCATCACCTGTCACAATTCTTCCAAGAAATTCATCTCCACCATTCTCGTACCGTTTCAAAAGTTCGCTGCATACTGTTTTTCTTGTTTCTTTGTGAGCCACTGTCCACATCCTGGGAACCCACCTGGCACAAACCTTTTTTAACGCCAACGCTTTCAGTATTCTGCAAACACTTCCTTCCCCTATCCCAACGTAGCGTGACAACTCGTTCAGTGTGATGCGTCTGTCAACAGTGACCCATTCGTTAACTCTCTGCACATTGTCTGGAGTGTGTGCAGTACGAGGCCTGCCGCTGCGAGGACAATCCTCAATATTGTCGTGCCCGCTTTCATCACATAACCTGCTAGCCCACTGACTAACTGTACTGCTAGCGACAGCAGCATCTCCATACACCTTTTCAAACCTCTTGTGGATGTTTCCCACTGTCTCATTTTCACAGCACAGGAATTCTATGACAGCACGTTGCTTCTGACGAACGTCAAGTGTAGCAGCCATCTTGAAGACATGCTGTGACGGTGAAACACCCCCGATTAAATTCCTTTATTGGGTTTTGTGTAAATTATCGTAGCCGCCAAACAGTTAAATATTATAATTATATGACCGTGTGCTTAATGGATGAAAGGCTATCGGTTTTTCTGCTGTGGTTTCGGGGATATTTCAACCGAGTGCGGCTGTTTTGCAACTGACTAGTGGAATGATTGAAAGTTTGTCTATTATTAAGCACCACAAAGGTTGCGATGTACAAACTGTATTGCATTTTCTACGAACACACAAATTCTGAGGCAGTTGCTACCTTCGCCTTACACGTCTAATTACGGTTATATCTTTTTATTGATTGATTTTCAGTACTTCGTCACACGCAATGCTGATGGTTAACATTCACAACAATCCCCACTGCAATCCATGGTTGTTGCTGGCCGACGCGGTTGACGCGAAACACGTAATTCGGCACTTAACACTTTCTGTTTCATGTCACTCGCGAATCGGTATTAGTGAGTGTCAACCCCACGACGATCAGGGGGGGCGTGCTCACTCGTCATACTCCGGTGAATTTTACTCGACCGCCATTCTTGCCCGTCTCTCCAACACTACTTCTCACTCGACACTCTCCCATACTACTCCGCACTCAACACTAGTCTCACTGCTTACTGCAGCGCTCGACAATCGACTCCTGTCTGCTATCGACCTGGTCGTCGGATACTAGCATCTACGTTCATGGGATCACGGATCCCTTACAACGGCACCACTCACGGGAACAGTTTGAACTAAGTTTGAAAACAGGCGGGAAGGATGTATCTAGGTAGGAAGGTAGGAGACGAGATACTGGCAGAAGTAAAGCTGTGAGTGCCGGCCGTGAGTCGTGCTTCGGTAGCTCAGATGGTAGAGCACTTGCCCGCGAAAGGCAAAGGTCCCGAATTCGAGTCTCGGTCGGGCACACAGTTTTAATCTGCAGAAAGTTTCATATCTACACACTGTAAAACTTTCACACATGCAGAATGAAAACTGTATTTTTTACAAATATAGTGTGCATTTCTTTTGGAGTGACCCTCGAAATACCGTGTGGGTGACGTGTTCCATCTCCAAAATTTCGAGGACGGGAGCAGACTGATGGATCGGTAGTCGTGAGCTGGCTTGGTTCTTCGCCGGTCTTCGGGATGGCCACAACTTCAGCGTGTTTTCATGCTGCCAGTAGCTGCATGTGCGAAGTATCTCGTTGAACACGTCAGGTAAATGCTTGTGTGCTGCTGGTGGGATATTCTTTAGAAGGGGCCGGCTGGGGGGCCGACAGTGCGCTTTTATTTCCACCTCATCTCAGTTTGATGGGACACTCTGTTGGCCGTCCGCGTCCAGCATCCCCTCCGCTCGTCAGCGCCAAGGTCAGTTCGTTGTCTAGTATATTCCTCTTATTGACCATTCTAATAGAGGAGACCCATGCCTTGTTAAGCAGGTAACTGCTTTCACTATTGGTCAGACGTTCCCCTCGAATCTCAATTGATTCCTTAATGACACAGTCCCAGAATTTGGACGTCTGTGTCAGAACCGTGGTGTGGTTATATTCAGTTCACGCATTTCCGTCAGCCAATGTTCTGCCACTGTCGACTTGCTAGACTCCTGCTACCTGGAATGGACTATAACCACACCAGTGTCCTGACACAGACATCCAAATTCTGGGTCCGTGTCATTAAGGAATCAAGTGAGATTCGAGTAAGGGAACCGATGATAAATAGTGATAGTGGGTACGTATTTAACAAGGTGTGGGAGCCCGCTGTTAGAATGGTCAAGATGAGGAATGAGATACTAGACAACGAACTGACCTCGGGGGTAGGCGGAGGAACAGCAGAGGTGCCGCCAGCGCGCGCACCTAGGACGGAACGCTGGGTCGATGGGAGCGGTGGTGCAAGGGGCGCTGAACGCGGTCGGCCGATGGAGCGGTCTATCAGAGGGAGGGGGAGGAGATAAAAGCGCAGCGCCGTCTCACCCCCCCCCCCCCAAACCGTCAGTTCATCAGCGCTCCTGTTCATGCCAACTTGGTCGTTTGTCGAAATGTTACGACCGTTGGACACCGACATCCGGCAGTTCACCAGTGAACTATTTCGATATGAAAACTGTGGTACATGAAAATGCAAGAAAAACGCTGGACACGTACCTAAATCCGAATATCTGACATTTTGAAAATCAGTCGTAACAATCCCTAACAATTTTAGTCACAATACTGTTCAAAGCTCGTCCACAGACGGACGAAGTTTTCTTAATTACAAAATTGTTAAGACAGCTTCCAACAAAGGTGTAATATCGCAATGAGTTCCATATATACCGTCCACATGAGCTCAAATGGTCGTCGTCTTAATTTCTTACAGTTATTTTTACCCCTATTAATGAACTTATTAGGAATAATTCTCCTCGATTTTCTAGAGAGAGCAACGGTTTATTGCAGTTCTCTGTGGTATGTTATCGCTGGCTGCGCGCTATCGCGCAGCGTATCATTACGAAAAGTTAAATGTTCTCACTATTTCAAAAAAATTCAGTCTCCTCATATCCTTACACACACAATAAATAAATAAAAAATATTTTAGAAACAATTCACAGAAAAGGGGATACCATACCACACAATATAGATAAATGGATGTGTGTCCTGATTTCACATAATAGGGGAGATTAGGGCACAGTCAGCAGTTTATGATATTAAGTCTATGACTGTCAGGATACCATCATGGTTTTGCACATGGAGTCTACAATCTCTGAGCACTTAGAAAATTGTGAAAACTAGACGGCTGAGTGATGCTGCAGTACTGAAATTGTAGCCCTTGTGTTTTAAAATCTCCCTCCGCTAATTTTGCATCGTTTGTAGCCATGATTTGTACTTCCTCATTTTGTAAAAATCAAATATCGAGAAGGTAGGTAGTGTTTCTTCATACCATAGTAAATAAAAAAATTATAACATCTTTGTGTTACTGAATAAATATGTTTAACTATGTTGATGGGACAGGGGCAGAGTGAGCTGTTCTTTCAGGGGCACAGTGAGCATATACGCAGAAAAATAATGGTTTACTACAGAGAGAGAAAAATTACTTTTGGTTTAATACCTGCTGAAAAAATGATGAACACTGTGAACAGTTAAATCAAGATGCCACAGAAGTTCTGGCAGTAGTAAAACAACACAACATTCCTGGACAGACTCTTGAAAGGTTAGTTATCTTCGCAAAGTGACAGCAAAAAAGGTTCTGTGGTTGGAAATATACCACAAAATACTGATAATGACGTCAACAGGACCGATATAAAAGACACAAACAACGCAAGCAATGCTCCAATTGTAAGTCTGGCTGCAATTAGTAGCTGTTAAATAGTTCAAAATACATCGAAGGAATTACTACGTCATCGAAATGGTACCCCGTGTAAGGCATTAGCTGACCAAGACAGAAAAAGAGAAAGAACTTCTAAAAATGTAGGAAGACAACTTCAGCCAGTGAGCACCTAATGAAGGAACTGTATTCTTCAGATGACTGACAATGATGGTAATTTGAGTTTTCACCACGGAGAAGAATTTAGCATCGAAGGTGATGGGTTTGGGTTGTTTGGGGAAAGAGACCAAACCGCGAGGTCATCGGTCTCATCGGATTAGGGAAGGAAAGGGAAGGAAGCCGGCCGTGTCTTTCCAAAGGAACCATCCCGGCATTTGCCTGGAGCGATTTTAGGGAAATCACAAAAAACTTAAATCAGGATGTCCGGACGCGGGATTGAACCGTCGTCCTCCCGAATGCGAGTCCAGTGTGCTAACCACATCGAAGGTGAGCTCGAAAAGAATGACTATGTTACTGTGAAGATGGCAACCATAGGAAAAAAAAGATCATTTCGTAGCGCATATCAGTTCAGTTGCTAAAAATTAAATCACTGTATTTGTGACTTGTCTGTAGGAGTCATGTAACTCTGACGGACATTTTTCGCTAGCTGCAGACGGAGAAGCACCTGAAATTATCTTCATTGACATCATTTGTGGACTAACAAAGCCTTCCACAGTCAGCAGCAAAAAACGAAGTGCAGGAATGTTTGCCGGCCGGTGTGGCCGTGTGGTTCCAGGCGCTTCAGTGTGGAACCGCGTGACCGCTACGGTCGCAGGTTCGAATCCTGTCTCGGGCATGGATGTGTGTGATGTCCTCAGATTAGTTAGTTTTAAGTAGTTCTGAGTTCTAGGGGACTGATGACCACAGATGTTAAGTCCCATAGTGCTCAGAGCCATTTTTCCAGGAATGTTTGTATTTCCTACCGATGTGAGTACTTACAATGTCCAGTGATGTTATTATATAGAGATTCAATGAATTGCATAATGTTTATTAAGAAAAATAAATGTTTCCAGTCTGTCTGTGGATTTTGTTTACTGTTGCTCATTGTGCCCCATGCTAATGCACAGAATGCAACGTGATTTGGGTAGAGTGGGCATTTTTCAATCACTTCGCTATCAGTTATTCTATTTGTACAGTTTTAATCAGAATGAAAAATATAATTTAATATAGATACTAGATGGTATAAACTTCCTATATGACATGAAGTAATAATCGATAAGTATTATCAAATTTCATCACAAAATATTCTGCAACAAAAAATGTGTTCTCCGTGTCCCAGTCTCGCCTACATTGAAAAATACGTAAGTGACACTTGAAGATGATAGCATTCTGCCTACAACGTAATGCTAGTTTTAATGGGCAGTACAAATAAGAGACTGTTCTGGGTACTGCCATGCTTATTTAGTGATGTTGAAATTAATCGTCAAATTACGTGCCAAGTCGCTGTTACTTACGACCTCCAGTAGACGATATGATGAGGCAGAAAATGTGAGTTCTGAGCCCGTTACGACTCGCTGAGCATTATCAGCCTTGCGCATAACACCTCACAAATTTCGCGGTGGAAGCGAAGCCCGCCGCGGAGCCTTCCCTCATAATGTAACCGCGCCTCTGCGGCAGCCACGGCGCCCGCGGCTATTTCCCGTCTCTCTCTCTCTCTCTCTCTCTCTCTCTCTCTATCTCTCCGCCTGGCGGCTGCTGTAAGCTGTAGACTGAAGACTGTAGGCTGTAGACGGCGCTCTGCCAGCTCGGTTTGTTGGCAGAGCCGCGAGAGCAAGGACGGGAAGAGACTTCGCCGCTAAATGCTCTTACAGCCGAGTCGCCAACAGACATCAGGGCCGCTCTAACAGTCAAGCAGAGACGCTGAACCCCTGCTAACGATGAAAGTCTCATGCCAGACAGTGCTCGAGAACAACTGTTCCTCTGTTGTTAAGACTTCTGATTAAAAACTGTGTTTCAATAAATAAAATCAGTTGCAATTAAGTGTCTTCCCTTTCTTTTAAAGTAGAAAACAACCAAACTGCGCTGTTGTCCTGCAGAGTTTGTGTACAAGTTCGTAGCTTTTTGCCGTAAGTTTAATAAACACATACATATAGGAGAGACTTCCGTCATCAATAACATATCCCACTTCACTATTTCCTGCCGGCACTGGGGTACCTTACCGATTGCGCCACTGTAGCTATCATGTGGGTACAAGATCTTGAGAATAAGGTGCGTGCAGAATGACTTCATAGTCCAGCTGATGTGTAGTTTTTTTTGTAATGTCAGCAGTGATAGTGATGGTTACACTTAGGGGAAGCAATTCGTAGTACACCACACCAATGCTGTTCCACCAGATGCTTGAAATTATCTTTTGTGGATGCGCGCAGGTCTTTAGGCGCGGTGTTGCTGCTTTGTTTGGGCTCAACCATTGCTTTCTTTTTCTTAAGTTAGCATAAAGACACCATTTATGGTCACCAGTAACGCTGCAGTATAGGAAAGGTCGGTGTTGTTTACGCGCCAATTGATGACAAGCCAGCAGAGACGCTAATTTTTGTGAACTTGGCTTAATGCATGCGGCTCTTCATTCACCCGATTTCAGAACCATCCGCACTGCAAGCAAATGTTGCACTAAGATGAAATGACCACAGTTCATCATATCTACAGTTCTCGAGTACACTGACGTGGATCACTGTGGATTAATGCGTTCAAGCGATCTCCATCAAACCTCGAACTTCTTCCTGAGCATGGAGAGCCAGTAATGTCAAAACGATCTTCCTTAAAACGAGAAAACCATTTTCTTGCAGTGCTCTGTCCAGTGGCATTATCGCCATACACGGAGCAAATATTTCTGGCTTCCTCCGCTGCTGTCACCCCTCTACTGACTTCAGTTAGAAGAATATGTAGGAAATGTCCCGATTTCTCCATTTTCTAGCATACACTTGTCCACGTACTATCTCCAAAGGACAAAATAACAATATGCAAACTCATATAGCAACCGTTCATTACAAATAAAAGTTGACAATCGACAAACAAAACCATAGCAACTCAGCCATCAACATCTCTCTCTCTCTCTCTCTCTCTCTCTCTCTCTCTCTCTCTCTCTCTTCTCAGCGATCACAGGCCCTGTAGACCATTCGCTGCATCAACGATCTGCTTCCACCGCCTTCTGTCTCTCGCAGCCTCTCTCCACCCTGTGCAAATTCCTAATGCTACAATATCCTTCTCTATGTCATCTTTGCACCTTGTACGGGGTCGGCCCAATGGTCTTGTTGCCTGGAGAGTTCCTTCAAATGCTTTCTTGGTGATTCTGTTGTTTACCATTCTAGCCACATGTCCAGCCCATTGCAGTCTCCTACTTTTTAATTTCTGGTTGATAGTGGGTTGCTTCATTAACTAATAAATTTCATTGTTCTTTCGAATTCTCCATACACCATTCTCCAACACAGGTCTCCAGATTTTTCTCATCATTCTTCTTTCGAAAACATTCAGTTTTCCTCTTTCATTCTTTGTAAGTGTCCAGCTCTCTGAACCGTACAGTACTATGGGGCAGATGGTAGTGTTGTATATCTTCATCTTTGTGGTGATTGACAAACCTTCACTTTTAGTGGATTGCTTAGTGAGTACAGACATCTTGACCATTTTACTGTTGAAACGTGATCCAAGGTATTTAAACTGGAGAACTTTTCTGAATTTAGAATGCTGGTCAATTTCAAAGTAAGGATTTGGGTTTATGACTCGACCTGAGTAATATTTTGCATTACCATTTCCTAGGCAGATTGCCTTTCCCAGGCTCTGAGCTCTGTCTGCCCGTAGAGAAGCCTTCCGCCTCTTCTACCGTTGGAACTCTATAAAAATATTCTCTTCCGAGATCCGAGCCGTTGACTTCCTCTGCAAAACAAAAACTCTACGAATTTAAGCACTATGCTAATATTTCTTGATTTTGAAGCGGCTTTATTTCGGAATCAACTGACTAGTACCTACAAGCGACACTAGTGCGCAGAAAAACTGTATTTATATCTGTATCCACATCTGCGCACATTACTTTAATGTGTGTAGGAAGCGTCACTTTGTGATAGGCTGTCACTTCCGCCCTGTCGTATTCCAGCCGCGATTGGTTCGCCGGAAGAACGAATGTTGGTACCGCGCGGCCCTTCTCGCCGAAGTTTCGAGTCCTCCTTCGGGTATGGGTGTGCGTCTTATTCTTAGCATAAGTTAGTTTAAGTAGTGTGGAAGCCTAGGGACTGATGACCTTAGCACTTAGGTCCCTTACGAATTCGCACACACACACACACACACACACACACACACACACACACATAACGAATGTTGGTAAGCTTCCGTGTGGGCTCGAATGTCTGTAATTTTACGGCCAAGGTAATTTCGGAACATGTACGTAGGGGGAAGCAGAGTATTGTTTGACTCTTCCAGGAACGTACGCTCTCGCAACTCACTTGCAGCATTTACCAGTGGAGCTGCCTGAGATTCTCCGTTAAGTTTTCGCGGTTACCAAACGAACCTGTAATGAATAGCGCTTCTTTTACTTGGATCTCCTCCTCTTCCTATACCAGTCGAATCTGGTGTGAATCCCAACCTAACGGCTGGCCGGAGTGGCCGTGCGGTTCTAGGCGCTCCAGTCTGGAACCGCGAGACCGCTGCGGTCGCAGGTTCGAATCCTGCCTCGGGCATGGATGTGTGTGGTGTCCTTAGGTTAGTTAGGTTTAAGTAGATCTAAGTTCTAGGGGGCTGATGACCTCAGAAGTTAAGTCCCATAGTGCTCTGAGCCATTTGAACCCAACCTAACGAGCAATATTCAAGTAATGGTAGATCGAGAATTTGCGAGCTACCTCATTTGTTAGTGGACTACACTTCCTGAGGATTGTGCCAATAAATCTCAGCCTAGCATTTGCCTTACCTGTGATAAGTTTTATATGATGGTTTCACTTGAAATCACCCCGTATGCATACTCATAGATATTTCATGGATTGCGACTACTTGCAGTGATTTTTCTGCAATTTATAATCGTATAATAATGAACCTTTCTATTTATGGGCAATAGGCTGTATTTGTTTATCTTGAGGATCAACTGCCGATCCTTGCACCGAGTGTCAATCTTCCTCAGATGCTCCTGCGTTTCACTGTAGCATTATAGCGTTGCGACTTCTCTGTATACAACACCGTCATCCGCGTAACCCCTCATGAAAGTTCCAAAATTATCCACAGGGTCATTTGTATACACTGTGAAAAGAATTGGTCCTTTTAAATAACAGTCATTACGGACGCTTTGCTCCTGCAGTGACCAAACAGTACATGCTGCCAGAAGAAGAGCACGTACTTTCTCGTGCTGTATATACACTCCTGGAAATGGAAAAAAGAACACATTGACACCGGTGCGTCAGACCCACCATACTTGCTCCGGACACTGCGAGAGGGCTGTACACGCAATGATCACACGCACGGCACAGCGGACACACCAGGAACCGCGGTGTTGGCCGTCGAATGGCGCTAGCTGCGCAGCATTTGTGCACCGCCGCCGTCAGTGTCAGCCAGTTTGCCGTGGCATACGGAGCTCCATCGCAGTCTTTAACACTGGTAGCATGCCGCGACAGCGTGGACGTGAACCGTATGTGCAGTTGACGGACTTTGAGCGAGGGCGTATAGTGGGCATGCGGGAGGCCGGGTGGACGTACCGCCGGATTGCTCAACACGTGGGGCGTGAGGTCTCCACAGTACATCGATGTTGTCGCCAGTGGTCGGCGGAAGGTGCACGTGCCCGTCGACCTGGGACCGGACCGCAGCGACGCACGGATGCACGCCAAGACCGTAGGATCCTACGCAGTGCCGTAGGGGACCGCACCGCCACTTCCCAGCAAATTAGGGACACTGTTGCTCCTGGGGTATCGGCGAGGACCATTCGCAACCGTCTCCATGAAGCTGGGCTACGGTCCCGCACACCGTTAGGCCGTCTTCCGCTCACGCCCCAACATCGTGCAGCCCGCCTCCAGTGGTGTCGCGACATGCGTGAATGGAGGGACGAATGGAGAAGTGTCGTCTTCAGCGATGAGAGTCGCTTCTGCCTTGGTGCCAATGATGGTCGTATGCGTGTTTGGCGCCGTGCAGGTGAGCGCCACAATCAGGACTGCATACGACCGAGGCACACAGGGCCAACACCCGGCATCATGGTGTGGGGAGCGATCTCCTACACTGGCCGTACACCACTGGTGATCGTCGAGGGGACACTGAATAGTGCACGGTACATCCAAACCGTCATCGAACCCATCGTTCTACCATTCCTAGACCGGCAAGGGAACTTGCTGTTCCAACAGGACAATGCACGTCCGCATGTATCCCGTGCCACCCAACGTGCTCTAGAAGGTGTATGTCAACTACCCTGGCCAGCAAGATCTCCGGATCTGTCCCCCATTGTGCATGTTTGGGACTGGATGAAGCGTCGTCTCACGCGGTCTGCACGTCCAGCACGAACGCTGGTCCAACTGAGGCGCCAGGTGGAAATGGCATGGCAAGCCGTTCCACAGGACTACATCCAGCATCTCTACGATCGTCTCCATGGGAGAATAGCAGCCTGCATTGCTGCGAAAGGTGGATATACACTGTACTAGTGCCGACATTGTGCATGCTCTGTTGCCTGTGTCTATGTGCCTGTGGTTCTGTCAGCGTGATCATGTGATGTATCTGACCCCAGGAATGTGTCAATAAAGTTTCCCCTTCCTGGGACAATGAATTCACGGTGTTCTTATTTCAATTTCCAGGAGTGTAGAATCAGATTGGTATCCCATGAGATTAAGTGTTTTTGTTGGTTTTCTATTCTGGCTCACATATTGTGAAATGTGTCATTCTGACGTCCGTACGTTGATTTAGAGGTGGAAGCTCAGTAAGATCTTCCTCAGTGAAACACTTCTGGAAAAAGGAGTTTAGCATTTCGGCCTTCTCACGTTCACCCTCCGTTTCGAGCCATTATGAACACAGAATGCCTGGACAAATGTCTTCGATCCGTTTAATGTTTGAAACCCCATAATTTCTTAGGATTATTTGCGAAACTGAGAGACAGAGTTTTAATTTCGAATGAGTTGAACGCTTCACGCAAGGCTGTTCTTACGCATATTTTCCCTTTGCTTTGTTTCTGTTTATCTGTGAGGCTTGTTGTGTTTAACATTGCACTCTATTTACTTTCGTAGCAGCTTTGTAATAAAGCTGCCGAACCACGGTGGGTCTTTCCCGTCTCTCGCAACAACACTCCTGAACATTATCCATTTATGCTAAGCGTGTAAGGTCCTGCAGCTGAATCCATTTGTCCTAAACGATTGAGGTTATGCAGATGAATTTTGTGATGATCTAAAAAGTTATTTTTGTCGCTCTTTCTTAACAGAAGTATCTTCCTACTTTTTCATTTATCCCTATTTACAGTCGTATTCAGCAATGCTGTAACGGCCTTATCATCAGTGACTCACTAGCCTACGCTAATTGAGTGGAAAAGTTTGGGCCCTTGGTGACCAAGGAGATCTAACGTGTTATCTTCACGAGTCGGTTCTTGGTTATCTTCTTAAGTTAATATTCCGATAAAACACTTAGAATAATGTTACTTAATTTCGTGTCCTTGCTGCCAGCTTTAATAGCTTGAATCTTCTAGCCCACAGCTGGTAATTTGAAAGCTACACCCACTATTATAACATGATCAGGAAACTTACCCGAAATATTCTCTAAGTGTCCCCCCCCTCAGCCACCAAAAGTCAAATGTTCCGGCAATACTGCTCCTCAGGCAGGGGGTCTATAAAAGCATTGGATGACCATATTTGGTACACTTTTAGTGTCTATATTGACCCAAGTTATTTGCAGTTGGGATGTGTTGTAATCCACTAAATTTTATAGCATTTTTTTACAGCCGTAAACACCCCTCCAGCGCCGTAGTTCAACCAGCGTTTTCGGTATGCATTGTAATAGGAAATCAGAAGCTCCTTGCTGTTGACATCTGATTTCATTTAGCTCTATGTCTATAGTACTATGTGGGCATTTTTATCGTTTATAAACAAGTCTCTTTCTGGAACCTTTACGTTGACGCTCGTGCAGTTAAGTAAGACTAGACTGATCTGCAAAACTTAAGGACCACACACATAAAGTAACGTTACTAGTCGGTGGAAATCAATGAAAGAGTAGTGATATGTTGCCAGAGATCTCCTGGTCGTGCTCAGAAAGTTGTCACATAGCATGAGGTCAGTGCGACTGTAGTGGCAAATGGAGCTTGATCGGCAGCACTAGGCAGTTGAAGGAACGGAAAAGGGCAGTGAGAGTCAATCAGCAAGCTGTTACGGTGCACTGTGCTGGTTTTCCTCATTACAACGTGGCCCGGAGACAACACTTGGATGACTTCGCACGGGGAAGATACGTCAGGAAACAGGAAGAACGACGAAGTGTGACGACTGTAGTCCAGAAGTTTAATATTGCTCACAGCGTATTTCACGTGCATGAGGAGCGTTCCGAACCACGGGCACTGCTGCCACAAGGGAAGGAGATGGTCGACCACGATAACCGCTGCTTTCCGCAACAGGCAAAAAGGGACGCTCGTCAAACAGCGGATTCAATTGCAACAACATTTAACAGGAACACAAGACAATCAGTCTCATTCTCTACACCGACACGGCGACTGTATCGGCATGATCTGCTTCCCGGATGACCAGTACGCTGTATCCCGTTGACACCCGCACATCGGCGTCACAGGTTGCGGTGGTGTCAAGAGTATATGGGCCGGGCGAAGGAGGAGTGCGTTCGTGTGCTCTTCACGGTAAAGAGCACATCCAGCCTGAGTAGTGATTCTGAACGTATTCCCAAATGCTGAGAGGTGGGAAGACGTAATTCACCCAGGAACGTTGTCGGACATGATCCTTTTCGAGTTCCATGTGGTATAGAGTGGAAATACGTAATGTTGCATGGGAGCTCCAACCTTCAAACCTTTAAAAGTGGTACTACCATCGATCAACGTTAGTATGGCACTGTATTACTTCCCCAAGAGAGAGTTGGAGACTATGAGAGTGACTTTAGAAGAAATAGGTCAACAATTGACCAGATATTCACAATGCGCATACCACTTGAAAAATGTTACGAACATCAAATTAACATACACCAGTTTTATATCGACTTTAAACAAGTCTATGATAGCATCTCAAGAGTAGCATTGCAGAATGTAATGGAAGAGGCTGGAATACCTAAGAAGCTCATTAAACTTGCTATGATGACCCTCAGCGAAACCAAATGTAAAGTAAAAATACAGGGCAAAATCTCCAGAGAAGCGGAAGTGAAGAAGGGACTTAGACAGGGTGAAAATATCTCCTCATTGCTAATCAACCTTTGCCTAGAAAAAGTCATAAGTCAGATAGAGTTAAATAAAGGAGGAGCCTTCTTAAATCGTTCATTACAGTACCTAGGCTACGCTGACGATGTGGCATTACTCGCAAGAAACACTGCTGTGCTAGGCGAAGCCTATCAACAACTGGATAAATGTGCAAGGGAACTTGGCCTGACAGTCAATGTCGAAAAGACCAAGTATATGGCAATGACCAATCAACAAAACCTACCAAATCTCAGAATAGCCGACAGGGAGTTTGAAAGGGTGAGAGACTTCAAGTACCTTGGGTCGACTATCACTGAGACAAATGACGTTGGCAGTGAGGCGAACGCCAGAATAGCAGCAGGTAACAGATGCTACTTTGCCGCTTTCCCCATGCTTAGGAGTTCGCGTCTATCACGAAAATCCAAAATCCTCATTTACAAAACAATTATAAGTCCAGTTGTTATGGCCGGCAGCGGTGGCCGAGCGGTTCTAGGCGCTTCAGTCCGAAACCAAGCTGATGCTACGGTCGCAGGTTCGAATCCTGCCTCGGGCATGGATGTCTGTGACGTTGTTAGGTTTAAGTAGTTCTAAGTTTAGGGGACTGATGACCTCAGCTGTTAAGTCCCAGAGTGCTTAGGGCCATTTGAACCATATTTGAACCAGTTGTTATGTGTGGTGCCGAAACGTGGACCATGACTGTAAATGAGGAAAGGATCCTTAGCATATGGGAGAGAAAGGTGCTACGTAAAATATATGGCCCAATATACGATCAAGAAGGTTGGCGCATTCGTACGAATGCAGAACAACACCTTTTTGAAGAACCTGACATTGTCACTACCATTAAAATAAGAAGACTGCGGTGGGCAGGGCACGTGGTCAGAATGGAAGAAGACAGAGCATTTAAGAGGATTTTTGATGGCAAGGCTGGACGCAGACGGCGGAGGGGACGCCCCAGACAGAAAGAGATGGGTGGATGGAGTTGAAGAAGACATGAAAAAGCAAAGTGTCAGAGGATGGAGACGGAAAGCCATGGAAAGGACAGAATGGCAGGATATTGTGATGCAGGCCAAGGCTTTTGAAGGGCTGTAGAGCCCAGGAGTAAGTAATTACTTCCCCAAGTGCGTCTTTTCCGCGTTGCATTTGACCCTGACTTCATTTTTACGAATGACGAGGCAAAAATGCGTCGGACTTGTAGGTAGAGGAGCTATTGGAACGAAAGGATATTCGGCAAATTGACTGGCCCGCTCGTTCCCCTTGCTTACATTCCATCGAGCACGTGTGGGATGCGTTTGGGAGACGTACAGCAGGACATTCACATGCATCGACGATCCATCAGTTGCCAACAGCTCTGGTAAGAGCAGTGGAACGCCCTACTACAAGAACATCTTACTAACCTTGCGGCCAGCGAGGAAGCACATGGCAGGACATGCTCGGCCGTCCATGGTGGTCACACACGTCTCAACAAAGGATTAAACAGGCAACCGTTTGCGTACATTGACCTAGGTTTCGATACTCACTAGCAATAATCAGATTTTGGAGCAGCTATGCTTAAATCAAAAGTAAAACAAAACGTTGTAGCCTGTGGCACGTGTGCCCAGCTGGGAACATCAGCGCACACGGCAATGTCTAGAACGTTTTATTTTACTTTTAACTTGAGCATAGCTGCTCCAAATTCTGTTCCTTTTTACCAATGCAATTTTACGATTTGGCAACATTTCTTTCTGATGAAGGCACCCCTAGCAGGTGTCGAAACCAAGGTCTAGTATACGATTGCTGGGTAGCAGCCATGTTCAAAACTGTAAAGTTTCGTCCTCTGTAATGTGCAGGGCACGGTCATAAAGCCCGGTGACTTTTGTGAAATTATTGTCTCTGAATAAAAAATGTCATTCCTGTTCATCTCATCGCATATTTCTTTCGGCTACTTTCAGTACTAAACTGTAACAGTTATTTCAACGAATAGTTCAAGTTTCATCAAGCCATGCTATTTAGCAGTGACACGTCATGCGAAAGTTATTTTCGTCCTTACATTTTCGAGTCTAGTGTATATTAACATTTTCTTCCTCCAGCCTACTAAGACGAATGCTACTCTCTTTAATTAATGGGGACAATATTCCTCCCTGTCTCAAATCAGAATGTATCTCATCAGCCATGTGAAGGGATTTCTCTATCCCAAAAATCCTGCCACACTTACTCCACTACTCTACTAGCAGCTTTCCTGCATGTAGTGTACGCTTGATCTGCTAAGGCACGCAATTCCCTATCCGATATGTCGCGAAATCTGCATCCAACATCGTCACAGTATAGTCTGAGCCTCTGATTCAGGCCTCTATCTCGGCTCCAGACCAGAGGACTGAGATCGGTTCTGGAACGATTCTATGAAGTGCTGGCTCTGCTTGCAGCCCGCGCGCTTGGCTAGCTCGTTAAGACCAATGTAGGCAGCGCCAGGAAGGGCCGAGGATGGCCTCTGAACCAGACATATTGTTTCCTGACGATGCCCTGATAAGCTCAAAACCGGTCAAAAGTAAACAGGTATTATTAGAGTACAATCCCAGTTCGTTCGCTTTCAGTTTTAAATATGAAATTATTCTACCAAGTCGTGACTGAAGAACTCATAAATAAATATTTCCTGTCTTCTACTTCTTTTGTGAATAGGTCGCATAAAGGCCAAGCGAAAGTAACGCATTCCGTTTAGCCCAGAATCCTTTCATGCACAATAGGTAAGTGTGTTTCCATGGCTCCATCCATGTCTGTTCTTTGGATATTCGTTCATCTTCCTAGAAGCAAAGTGGTTTCGTCATTTTCCTGGCTGCACCTCGGTCGTATAAATTTAGAGATCCTAATTCCTTAAGTTTATTTTAGTTTGGTAGCAATAGTTGAGTTTCGTCATCTTACTTTTCAAGACTGGTGGATTAGCCGATTTTCATCCTTTGTTCTAATGAATGAGTTTTATTCTTTGCGTTCGCATCGTAACTATGATTTTAGAGATTTGCTTGTTGATTTCCGCATTAGGTTTTGGGTGATGCATTTTTGTTCTGGGAAAACTGTGTGTAGTAACAAGAGTTAGCTGTAACTAAATGACTTCCCTTTAGGTTGTTTTGATGTTTAATTTACGTTTTGTAGACTCGTTTGGCCTTAATTTATTTATGCATTTTCAGTGTCACCACGTGCTGGTGTTCGACATGTGTCCTTGCCATTGTGCCTGTATTGTGCACAAGTTCGCGCACGCGCGCGCGCACACACACACACACACACACACACACACACACACCATCTTGTTACTCTGTTAATGACGTGACATGTTCTCTGAACAATGAACATTAATCGATGCCGCTTTTTTTTAATGGCACGGCGACAGTCTATACTCCAATGCCTTCTCTGGAGTGTAATGATGGACCTTGCTCTTAACCAAAGTAAAGAATCAGACCACAAAATCAAATGGATTGGTATTAAAATGGCCCAGAAATTGGTAATTCTTGATGTAACTTGTACCACATCCATTTTTCTTATAAGAATCTGTGGCGTTAACAATTTCACGCATCACTATTCATCACTAGACAGATTCCATGTTGTCCACTTTATCGATGTTTGTTTAATTCTTTTCAGTTTGGAAATATCCTTAATTTGTTTTATGTTCAAGAGTAGTATGACACACATTTACCAAAAACTTTTTGAAACTTGATACTGAAGCAGAAGCGTACTTGTGAACATTCAACAAATTCGGATGAATTTCTGTTTGCATAAATTCGTCGGATTGCATTTCCTCAAAACAATCTAGCCTTACCCCAAAATTTCTTATTTTCATTACGGCAAAATTGCACATGTCTTTACTGCGAAATGTTAGAAAGCACTACCACAAATATGAAGTGTGCAACAACTTACCTCCAAAATTGGCAGCGCAGATGGCTGCTTGTCCCGATGAGACACTTGTCCTATAGTGAAATAGCTGGAACCGATGTGAATTTTTACGTACTCCAGTAATATTAATTCACTACGTTGATATTTTTCACATGATTTAGTAGCAACCAGATGATTTTCATGGCGTCACGTATTTATTTTTCTTTTATAATGCATTGTGTTGAAGCACAGATAAGTTTCACTTTGCAGTTGCTTTAAAAGTTCCGTGAGCTCGTGAATGGAAGAATGTGGTTTGTAAACTTGTTATTTTAAATGTTGATGAGACTATTCCACATCGTTTGTGGCTTTGATTTCATCTGGTGGTATAGTTGAAAAATGGCCAATAAATTAGGGAAAATTTAGCATCTTCACTTACATAGTTTTCAAGTACATAGTCTATAAAAAATGTAACTTATTGTGGTTGGGAGAAATACTGTGCAACTCTACAAAAGCATGACTGGCTGTGCCTGGAGACAGAAATCTTAAACCAAACATATATTTCAGAAATTTTCCGATATCTGATTGAGAATTGGTATACTGAGAATGAAGTCCCAGTTCGATGATCTTTCGATATCATGCTTGAATTAAATGAACACCATAGCCTTTAGTGTTAACCCTTGAAAATACTTCCCGTGCCACTACATAAACTGCAACTTCTGAATCTAAAATTAATGTTTCAGGTGTATTTTTTTTTAATGTACCAACTGCGAACACCGTTCCACACGCTTTCGTACTCTGATACTGGTTTTTGACAATACTGAACAAAAAGCAACTTGGACATACCCCAAAATAGCACACTGTATGTATGTGCTGTGTAAAGCTGATGAAAGTTTTAAACGTAAAATGGCTCATCCGATAGTGCAGTATGCATATTACTATTGCAGATCTTGTTAAAAAAAATACCACACTATTTTCCAGATCCCAGCAATCTTATACGTTCTGTAGCCCCAACTACAGTCACTTTCGTCTATGGAACAGACTAAAGACACAATCTTCGATCTAGCGCCATCTACAAGCAGCAATAGTCATGTATGCAGGACAGGTTGGAATAAATCATACAATGTAAGCTTTCACGGCCGGTATTGTCTTCACTTAAAACTTCTGGGCTGATAGGCCGTGGTCGAAGTATAAAACTCTCTCCCGACGTTTCGTCTCCGACTGCGGGAGACCTCCTCGGAGGTAAAGCGGCGAACTTCGACCACGGCCTATCAGTCCGGAAGTTTTAAGTGAAGAGGCTGGAATAAACGCGGAGTTGCAAAACTACGGGGATTTCCAAAGCTTGCAGTAAATAAGGAGGAATTTTATTTCGCAATACAGAAAAGTTATCGTTTTTTAAAAGAAAATTAATGTTTACAGAAATTATTTTACGTTTTTGCGCATTTGCTTTCCGCCCTGTAAATCATACAAAACAATTTTTTAAGGAATGCGACTCCGGTTGTCTGCCTGAACGAAACACACAATACGAGATTAATTGAAAAAGGTATGCAACACAGCTATACTCAAGATTGTTAGAAACATGTTAAATTTCTAGTATCGCCTAACTTTTTGAAAAATTGAATAAAATAAAATATCCTGCTACGTTTGGAATGAAATATTTTGTTAAAAAATGTCTTTTATGTTTGTTAAAAGCCACGGCTAAATTTTCTCAGGGCGCTATCGCCAGAAACATCATACGTATTCCAACGTACCACTGGCCTACAGAAAGAAATGAAAAATATTACAGGACACCGTTCTGCATTTATTTAGATTATTATCTTTAGTACTTTTTGCAATTAAATGATTATTAAAATAGTTTTATCATTTTTAACACCAATGGCGTTGCTGCAACAATGGACTTACACGAAATGGCCAGGGCAACATTTAATTATTACGTAATTGATAATTATGGGTCAGAGGAGGTACTTTGTGCTACTGACAAAGAACGCATACTACCAAGCTATTTGCATATATTTAACAAAAATTATCATGACACTATATCTAATTGAAATAATTATTTACAGACCATCATCTATATGCGACCGTCAGATAGGACATCAGAACCAACCAGACTTAGACATGAAGACAAGAGCGTGAAACAAAGAAATCTTTTTCTTATATACTACGACACAGAGATAATAGTAATTACAATTCTATGAGCACGTATAGCGGATCCATTGTAGTTACATATCGATAAGTTGATTTACATTACTTTTTTCAAGAAGCGATACTGTACTAGGTATGGCCATGGAAGTAGACGTACGTCGCTCCCACCGTTTTCTGTTCTTATTCGCAGATGCATTACACTACTTGTGTACCAGATATGTCGAAATGCTCGTAAAAACTGTATAACTGTTTTGAAAAATTGATGTTAATAAAAAATATAAATCAAGATATTTCAGTTGTTCGTGCATGACCTCCCATAATACGGAAAGAAAGGTTTATGTTATACGTGTCTGTGACTGCTGTCAGGAACTTTTTAACCACAGGCAGCTGGACCTGCCCGGAAAGACTTTCTCAAAAAATAGCATAAATAAACCTGACATTAAAACACATTAGATGTCACGTGTCGTGCGGCGACCAATGGAATAAAGGTACGACTGCTTTTAGCTACATCACTCGAATTTCATGTATATTTTTTCTGTAGGAGTGACGTAAATACAAGCTTACAGAAATTTCGATGGCAGTTCAGAGTATCGGAGAATCGGGGTACGAATCCATCCTCTCGCAAGAGTCTTTTGATTTCTATCCTCTTCCTCGTCAGAATTACTGAATAAACTGGCATGTTCACTGACTGCTGTTTGAAAGTCAACGTGTGGGCGTAGTGTTTGAAACTCAGGTTAGCGGTCGTCTGTACGAAAAGATCCTACAACATCGCTTTTAAGCTCCTTTCGAATTTCTTTTAAAATGGGCGCTTTTACGCTGGTCTGAAAGCCCTAATCTGCTCAGATTAAATAATTAAATTTATGTTCTGGATTCTGCAGTACGTATTCCGTACGCAACAGTAAACAGCACATTCAGTAGCAGATGGGACGGACTCTGCAGTGTTACATGCGGCACACAGCTTCGAATAGTAACGACGTCACCTGAAGTCAATCCCATGTTCAGTTACTAAACAGTGCGATAATCCCCTACAGAATTCTAGTCAGTTTACGCTGTATTCTCCATTATGGATGATATGCACAGTTAGAGGTTGTCAACAATGGGCGAAGTCACCGTGTAAATCATTTTCGTTCATTCGTTATTGCTCTGTTTATGTCATAACGATTTGAGTTCAGGTTTATTTGTTTCAATGTCCCACAGATTTCTAAAGATGGCTGGTACAATCACCTTCCACAAAAAAAAAAATAAATAAAAATAAAAATAAAAAAAATAAAAATTAAAAAAATGTATCCTCGCCTTTTCCAAAAGATCTCTGTCAACAAGTTTAACAAACCAACAAAACTGAGCTCATTCGAAGTGTGTCAGCCCAAATACACCCCTACATAACATTAATAATAATAACAATAATAATAATAATAATAACGAAGACCCTCACGTTTCTTGATTTAGTGGTTTCTCTCTGGTGCTGGTTTCTCTCTGGTGCAGAACTGCAGAGAAGTTATGGAATGTTCATCATAAGGTTTCGGAAAATCCGACGAAATATAAAGTATGTGTCTACAGGTTGGTGCAATTTTAATGTGTTGAAACATCCAAACTAACTGAGATATTCACACCATGTTTGCCTTATGTAAAACATAATCTCAAACGTTTTTTATGCCATTCAATCCATTTCAGCACGTGCGCCTTTTGTGGCACGCTCAACATCCAGTGTGTATTCAAGGCCTGTCCACAGTCGGCGCAACATACGAGTACATGCATCAACTGTGGCAATGACAGCAACGATCCGGTTCTTTAAATCATCGTGTGGTTGACAGGCGTTTGGTAGACTCTGTCCTTACCCTCTTAGAAAGTGTCGGTGCAGTGTCAGGCGACTTAGAAGGCCAAGGAACTGGGCCACCACAACCAATCCAGCGATATGGAAACACCTGGCCAAGATTATCTCATTCTAAGCTCAATGTGGCGGTGCACAGTTCTGTTCGAAAACGACACTGTCTTGGAGGTCAGCCAATTGCAGTAACGCAGACAGCTCCAGCACATCAAGACTATTGTTAGTATTAACTGTCTTTTTTCCTGAGAGAAATAAATGGTTTCATAATGCGATTAGCCATCAAACGGCACTTTGCCTTTACTTGTAAGGTGGCTATAATTTCGCGCCTTACAAGCACTCATCTACATACTTTACCGTGATTTACAGCCGGAATTAGGTATCATTTGATAGGGTGTACATCGTATATATGAAAATTTAAAGAAGATTGACATTGTCTCGTACACCTTGTAAATAGTTGTTAACGCTTATTGCATGAAAGGTGACGGAGTGTCTCTATTATCAAAACGGCGTAATGAATGATTGCCTATTCTAGTAGAGGTTGGAACGCCAGTGGATGAAACGGCAGATTTAACTCAAGCCCTGGGTGGAAAACCCCACACAGGTGTGTTATTCCTGCTTGACACAGGAAGTAGCCAAGACGGACGGTTGGGGCACCTGAGCGCTGAAGAACAATACAGCATCGGCTGGCCGGCGTTGTAGCAGGGCCAGAAGGATAACCCGATAATACTTCGGAAACTCTGAAAATCAGAAAGGAACGAGGAAGCATTACCTCAGAAATCACGCAGGCTGGGTCATTTCTGAGGATTTTTACTCAGAGAAGCGTACCATTGCATGAATTCCTAATTTACAAATGGTTCAAATGGCTCTGAGCACTATGGGACTTCACTCCCCTAGAACTTAGAACTACTTAAACCTAACTAACCTAAGGACATCACAAACATCCATGCCCGAGGCAGGATTCGAACCTGCGACCGTAGCGGTCACGCGGTTCCAGACTGTAGCGCCTAGAACCGCTCGGCCACTCCGGCAGGCCGTAATTTACAGAGATAGGTATTTCCACGCAAACTTTTCACGTTGGACGACAAAAGACAAAATATGGTTGGTCAGCGTTCGGAAGAATCTGTAGAGAGTTACGAGGGAGGGGGAGCCGAGCTGTGCTGAGACCCAGCGGTGTAGAGAAGGGGCCTTCCGTTTTTGAGCGCCTGTATCTGACGGTCGCTCAGTATCAGCTTTGTTGCTACAGACAGACTTGCTGTCTTTACTCTCAGGAGATTTTATATGGTTCAAATGGCTCTGAGCACTATGCGACTTCTGAGGTCATCAATCGCCTAGAACTTAGAACTAATTAAACCTAACTAACCTATGGACATCACACACATGCATGCCCGAGGGAGGATTCGAACCTGCGACGTAACGGTCGCTCGGCTCCAGACTGTAGCGCCTAGAACCGCACGGCCGGCCGGCGAGATTTTATAGTTAGGATGGTTAGGCACTGTACGGTTGCGAACTTATACGATTCTGGACTTCGCCTCCGGGTAGGGAGTTGTCGTTGAGTACGCAACATTCAGTGATTGAGAGCACTTCTTCTGCCTATACGTTGAGACGTTCTCTGAACTCCGTCCTTGTGACTCAGAGTTCGCGTTTCTCGTCTGTAGAAAACAGAGAGGAGAAGACAATATTAGATTATACTAATCAGAGGACCGTCTTCTGCCGTCCTAGTGTTTGAATGAGTTGTTTTTATATTTTGTGGCCGGAGGTCTTCCATCGTCGCAGACGTGTACGAGAACCATCAATCCAATTGCTTCGGCTTAATAGGGCTACAAAGCTAAACAGCTGTGATCACGTAAATTTTACTTCCACTGAGGTTGCACATCACTGTTCATTATCTTTGAAAAGTAGTGTCTTCTAGTGTTCGGTGCGTAGATGATGTCACTCATCTCGCGTTATTTATATTAGATCGTGCAGTCATAAAAAGGTGCAGATTTGGGCAATTGATTACTAATATTAGTTAGGAAATTCATTTGTTTCTCTTTATGTCCATTGGGCATTGATATATAAACGTTTGTAATATATAAAGGGATTTTAATCTACGATAAATGTATAAGCAGGAACAGCATTTATCATTTTGTAGTTATTAGTTCCTTTTATCATTCATTTATGTTTATGTTGTAATTTATATGTTAAAGAGCAAGAAGGAGGAGATAATATCACCATTAAGAGATCCTAAGATCTGCTTCAGTAGTTAGTCAGATAGGGCCAAATCTTCATTTTTGCGTTAAGTATTTTCCGTTGCGCACGTTCATTTTACACCCGCCTGGAGTAGCGTCTTGGACACTTTCGGGATGCCATTATTTCTTCCGTCACAGTAAAGGGATTTCTTGTGCTCCAGATGCGAAATTTGTATTTGTTTACCTTACCACAGACGTGGAATGATGCTTCGCCATAAAATGCCAAATTGTTCAGAGAATCACCATCCTCCTCTGTATGGTGATGAACGTCCACAGCGAATTGCACACGTTGAAATTGGTTTCAGTGCGTGCACCAGTTGCAATCGGTTTGAATACATCCGTAAAAGTTTCTGAAGGACCCTGAGCGCATTCACTCTAGGGATGTGTAGCTGCTGCGACGCCCTCCGAACAGACTTCTGTGGTGAACGTTCAAAAGCCAACTCTATCCGTCCTGTATCGGCTTCACTTGTCCCTTGTCGTCCACTATACTGCTTCGCAGATGGTGGGATTATTGGTACTTGGGTACTCCGATTTTAGCCATCTATTGGGGACCCTTAGAGATCTGACTGCCTAGGATGGGAAGAAAGCCAGTGTGCAATCATCGAGCACATCGGGAAGATTCATCCCAGATGTGGGACAGGTCCTTGTGGGTGCCACGAACAAGACAGGAATGCAGCCAGCTGCTAATTATCTGTGTCACTTTGGATCGGAAATGATTCTCTACGGTCTCCGGTGGCTGTCTGAAGTAAAGATGGCAAATCTTGCTTGTGATATGAAGGCAGAGTCCACGATCTGTAGCATCATCGACAGGACCTATTGTATAATGAGTGGATGGTCTGAATGAGAGACTCATGCGGTTCTGCGACGGTGTGCACTGCAGACTGCTTGACTGGAGCCATAGGGTAGTGCCGTTTCAGGTTCCTCTTAATATCTCAGGGAGCCATTACACAAAATGCTTCAAATGGCTCTGAGCACTCTACGACTTAATTTCTGAGGTCATCAGTCGCCTAGAACTTAGAACTAATTAAACCTAAATAACCTAAGGACATCACACACATCCATGCCCGAGGCAGGATTCGAACCGGCGACCGTAGCGGTCGCTCGGCTCCAGATTGTAGCGCCTAGAACCGCACAGCCACTCCGGCCGGCAGCCATTACACAGTGGAAGCGGCTACAGGAGTGGAGGGAGGGGAGTGAATAGTTTTTAGGTTAGAGATTTGCAGAAGTGTAAAAACGAGAGTTCATTCGTAAAGGGTCCTGAGCAAACAAAGGGCGAGGGTAATCTAGAATCAACTGGTATTGCAGTTGTAAATCGTTGCAGCTGTGTTGGGTGAAAGAAACAGAGCTCCAATTAACTAAGGAACCCACTCGAAGTGTAACTGGTTGAGAGAACATACTTGATCTCTTAGCAACAAATAATCCTGAACAGTTAGAGAGCATCGAAGTGTACAATGATTAGTAGCCACTAGGTCGTTGTTGCGAGGCTGAGTATCGTAACAGCCAAATTCCCCAAAAATAAATGCAAAATGTATCTCTCTAAAACGGCAGGTAAAAATTCGCTTGATATCTTAATAAGGGACAGTATCCACTTCTTTCAAACTAACTGTATAAACGTAGACCAGATGTGGCTTGAATGAAAAGAATAATATCGATGCCAAATGGGAGATTTTTACCAAATAAATTAATAACAGACGGAACTGATGCCCCACGACATAAAAAACAGATCGCAGTACTGTTGCAGAAGCAACGAAAAAAGCATAGCAAATTTAAAATAAGGTAAAATCTACAAGATTGGTGATGTTTCAGAGAAGCTTGAAATTTAGAATGAACTTTACTGCAAGATGTTTTTAGTAGTTTCCACAACGAAACTCTGTCTTGAAACCTGTCAGAAAACGCGAAAGTACACCTGCAGAACGACAGAATCAGTATCTTCGCTGCGCAACAGCAATGGTAGTGTTACTGCAGAAAGTGCCATTAAAGTGAAGTTACTAAACATGGTTTTCCGAAATTCGTTGACCAAAGAAGGTGAAGTAATTGTTCCGAATTCTAATCAAGAACACTTGCCAACGTGAGTAACCTAGAAGTAGATACTCTCGGTCTAACGAAGGAATTTAAGCCAAATATTCCGATCCAGATTGTTAATACAGTATAGCTCTATAGTTGACAATCATATACTACTGCCCGCTCGACGAAATCCGTACCTAAGGATTGAAAGGTTACACAGCTCACGCCAATACCCAAGAATCGGAATAGGAGCTGCCGTCGAATTGCATAGGTTTTTGAATATATAATGTGTTCGAGCATTATGAATTACGCGAAGAAAACGATCTATTGACACACAGTTCGGATGCAGAAAAAAGTATTTCTGTAAACCACAACTAACTCTGTATTCACACGATGTAATGAGTTATATTGACAGCGTATCTCAAAATGAGTCCATATTTCTAGAGTTCAGGAAGGCTTTAGACACAGTTCCTCACAAGCGACTTCTATGGAAATTGCTTGCCTATGGAGTATCGTCATTTTTGCGACTGAATTCGTGATTACGAAATCTGAAACGTCACAGTTCGTAGTAGTTGACACAAAGTTATCGATAAAAGAGTATTGATACCTGGCGTTCCTTAAGGAACTGTTATAGGCTCCCTGCTATTCTTAATATTTATAAAAGATTTAGAAGACATCAGTAAACCACCGAATCCTTAAAGCATCGAACGCCCTTGTATAAAATAGCTTCAAACGTCTGATTACATTAGGGAAACGAGTTAATGTTTTAAATATTTAATTTATGCATGTAAGCGAGAAAAATTTACGAAAGGGTTGGAATAATGCTTAAAGTTTGTTAGAAGTCACTAGGTGCATTCATTATGAAACACTAATTGAATATAGTCTGGTAATATGCATTCCATTTGAAACAGAAGCTAGTTTCTCACGCATCTCTGTGTTTATCGTATCTCATGAACAATGAGTCGAAAAATGATATAATTTTGCTGGAAGACTCACTGAGATAAGTAACACCAGTCAGCAGTGTGTGTTGTGACTAGACTTAGTCGTAAAGAAGTAATAAATCAAAACGTCATACTTATTGCTGAAGTTTGACTGCATGAAGAGCGAATATGTTGTAAGTAAAAAACATTTTTACCTTCATCATTTTGTGTGTGGGGGGTGACAAGGCGCGGGGGTGGTCAGAAGAAAAAAGTTCCTTAAAAGTTTGAAATTATACGAAAAATTTGTTGGAAGTCGATTAAGTGCCTTCGTTCTCAAATACTAGACGAATAAAGTCCGGGTACTTGCGCGCCGTCAATCACGTTGCGTCAAGAGAAACACAGAGACCCTAACTGTAATGCTTGTCCAATTGTCTTAAAATTGTATGTATGTTTATATCTCTTACTGTGTGGATTATGACAACACATTAAAGTTTTAAATTCCGTGAACTGTTACGCGAAATATTGAAAGTCAAATTTTTGTTTTCCCGGATGCTGCTAGCTAGGCAACCTGCAATTGGTACGGGATTCCGGGATAGCGGCTTGGTAATGCGTATTGGATCTGAACAGCCATCTTAGATTGGTTTCAGATGATGTTGTCATTTGCCATCAAGTAAATTCATCAGAATATCAAAACGAATTGCAGTTTGCCTCACAAGGGCTGAGTGCACCCTGCTTGCCAACAGCGCTCGGCAGACCGGATGGTCACCCATCCTAGTGCTAGCCCAACCCGACAGCGCTTAACTACGGTAATCTGACGGGAACCGCTGTTACCACTGCGGCAAGGCCGTTGACAGTCGATATATCTCAATAATGAAAAGTGTGAGGCGATTGACGTGAGTATTAAAAACAATCTGCTAAATTTCTGGTACTCGATAGATCACAGTAATCTAAAGGATGTTAGTTCAACAAAATACCTAGGATTACAATTACAAGCAGCTTAAATTCGATCACATCGATAATCTTGTCGCGAAGGCGAATCAAAAGCTTCGTTTTATTGGCAGAACACTGAGAGGTAGCAGCAAATATGTTACAGAGACGTCCTACACCGCAGTGCTGCGCGGTATGGTTACCAGATAGGAAGATGCTGAAAAACTTCAAATAACGGCAGCTAGTTTTATAGTGTCACGAAATAGGGTAGAGAGTGTCACGGATACGCGAGTTGAAGTAGCACTCATTAAAACAATGGCATTTTTCGTTGCGAAGAGATCTTTTGATTTCAACCATGGCTCATTACCTTTGTTTTATTTTCATTGACAGTCATCTCATAGCCTCGTTTCACGACGCTATCCATAGCGTTCCAATGATCTATCTAGTCAATTACCGTCTCTGACATAATTATCATATCATCGGGAAACCTCGAGATTTTAATTTCTTCTCCCCTGAACTTCACTTAGCTTTCTAAATTTCTCCTTACTTCCCTTCACAATTGAGTCAATATACATCCTGACATTGGGAACAGGCTGAAAACCTCACTGCTTCTATTTCCTCCGACTCTACAGCTGCCGCCTGGTTACGGTGGAAGTTGTGGATAACCTTTCACTCCCAGTGTTTCATCACTCCTACCTTCAGTATTTCAAAGAGTGTATTCTATCACCGGTTTCAAAAGCTTTCTCGAATGCTACAAACTTAGCTTTGGTTTTCATTGACGGATCTTCTCTAAGATAAGCCGTAGGGTCAGTTTTGCCTCACGTGTTCCTTGAAACCAAAACCAATATTCCCCGAGGGTAGCTTCTACCCATTTTTTTCTTCATTCGTATATAATCTGTGTCAATAATCTGCAGCTGTGACTTACTAAGTTGCTGATTCGGTAATAATAATACCTGTTAGTACCTACCTTCTTTGGAATAGGGATTATTACGTTCTTACTGAAGTCTGAGACGTTTTTGTCAGTTTTATTTATCAATGTCTTTTACAGTTTGGGAAAACGCATTTTACTATTGATAGCAATGATAAAGAATTTTTTTTCTTCTTATTTGATACCACCAGGAGAACGTTTCCATACAAGATACTTTAGATAATGATGAAGTAATCGATCCTATAGTTAATGAAGATTTATTTCACCAGCAGTTCTTGGCAGTTTCGGAAAGATTCTTTTCAGAAAAAATACGATCTCGTAATCCAAGACATCGGATCTTGCACGATTTAGAAAGGATTTTATAAAGAAACACGAGGCAGGCGCAATTACTGGTGATAATCTTTTTATCGTTTACTTGCTACTTGCACCTCTGGCATGTAAGTTCCCTTAGCGAGAGTACCACAGTCCACCATACACCCTCTCAACAATTTACTCCTTCTCCAGGAACATCAATGACCGCAGCAGCGTCGGTAACGACAGCCGCCACACCTAAATTCTCGTTCACCTCAACCACGAGACCATGGGAAAATTCGCCGCATCGTGATATTTAAATTTACGTTTCTCTCATCATTAAAACTTCGTTAACTGTAAATAAGTTGCTTTAAGAAACTTTGACTTAACAAAGGCTGACGAGCAGGAAATTGGCTCCACCAGCGCACAGCATCTGATGAATGAAATTATAATACAGAAAAATTCCTTCCCCTCTTCCTCCAGTGGCTGCCCCACTCCGCGCAGATCGGTATGCGGCCGGTTAACGCCGAGTGTGTAGCGATAACCAGTTGTAATGCATGAGAGTTTCGACTTGGAGAATGTTAAAGTATTACCAACGAGGCCATTGTATTCTTACTTGTTGTGGCAGCGTCGATCGGTTTGGAAAACTTCATTGCAGACGAATATTTGAACTTTATCAATGAGACAGTGTTGTTCGTGAATGCGAACATTCAGCTGCATTATGTACTACTTTGATACTTCATTATGTCCACTAGAAGATGTAAAACTGGTTGAGGTGCAGAGACGTACTATTAAATACAGTTATGAAGCACTGATTATAAGTTGTTTACTGGGGCGGTTTTCAGGATCCTTAACATATTTTGATAACTGAAGGTGGTTTTTACGTACTGAACTAGAGCTTACCTGATTATATTACGTGAAACTGAGAAAGTGTCTCCCTAAAATATTATTTGGAAAGCAAGAAAAAATATCGTTTATTATTATGAACTTCTCTTCTTACATTTAATAATGGAAACTGCCCTTCAAATACATCTTTTTCTTAAGGGGGAAATATGAAAATGTTAGGAATTATTAGATGTAAAACTGGTTGAGGTGCAGAGACGTACAATTAAATACAGTTATGAAGCACTGATTATAAGTTGTTTACTGGGCGGTTTTCAGGCTGCTTAACATATTTTGATAACTTAAGGCGGTTTTTACGTACTGAACTAGAGCTTACCTGATTATATTACGTGAAACTGAGAAAGTGTCTCCCTAAAATATTATTTGGAAAGCAAGAAAAAATATCGTTTATTATTATGAACTTCTCTTCTTACATTTAATAATGGAAACTGCCCTTCAAATACATCTTTTTCTTAAGGGGGAAGTATGATAATGTTAGGAATTATTATTCTGAGATCATAGATATATTTTACTACTACGAAAAATTATCTCTGGTGTGGGTACTAAATAGTTTTCCTTCTGATTCGAATTAATTATGAAAAATCACGTCGTCAGGCTCAAGACAAAGTCAATGCAAGCTTCTGCTTACGCAAAGATGAATTTTCGACAGGCAAAGATGGCCGTACTGTGTTAACTGAAAATCGGACTGCGTGAATAGCTTTCGAATTCGTGTTGTTCAGAATGAGGACGCGAAAAATAAAAGAAAACAATTTTAAGCTACTTTTTGGAATTAAATTACAATACCACACGAGATTCCACCCATATAAAGTACTGGCCAAGAAACGGTAAGGAGAGGAAAATGTTCCCGTTTGGAAGCAAGAAAATTTTTTTTAAAATTCAACAGTGATAATTATTATTTAACGGTAATTCAACTTAACATGAATAGCCAGCAAGTGTTTATACATAGGAAGACAAGACAAGAACTAAGCAGCAACATCTGAAAGGCAAGCCATCCGAAAAAGATAACGTGGTGTCTTTCCTTTCTACAGTAGTTCGTGCAATCTTTATATGTCACCGAGAAACCTAAAGTTTCAATGCTCTACTTGTGATAAATATTCTTTGTAAAGTGTATATCACTGTAATGACTTTTACCACTAATTACAGGCGTCACAATACTCAAACAGACGACCGACACTGTACGCAAAGTTTCCTTTACAACTCACTGGCCCCTGCTGTCTTACATTTACCTCGGAGTGTATACTAAGAACGCACTCTCTGCCCTCGCCTTATTTATACTCAGAATACAAAACGGAAAACAAGGTGTTTGATTAAAAATTACTTTCATTGCTTGCTCATAAATGCATACTACTTGCAGTGGCAGACAAAAATGTGGAAACGCTGAAAATACAACACATTTCCAAGTCTAATGTGTATTACGTAAGCTTTCGTTTGGAACGTGGCCGTATACGGATGTGAAACTTCGACAATGGGAAGAGAAGAGAGAAGACGGCTACAGGCCCTGAAGATGTGGTGCTATAGAAGGATGATGAACATAAGCTGGGGAGACAAAGTAACAAATGAAGAGGTGCTTAGAAGAGTACAGGAAACCAGATCTCTGTGGAGGCACATCCAAACAAGAACAGACAAACTACACTCATGCTCATAAATTAAGGATGATTGCAGAATGTGGTGTGACACAACATGGTACTATACTAATCTGGCGCTAATAGCATAGGCACATAGGAATTACACACGACACAGATCTGTAAATCCACGGTATTGGTGGTAAGTTGAGAAAACCGTCCAGAAACACACGCGCTACAAAACGCCAGTTTCCTGCGCATGTACCCCGACATCAATATGGGATGAGATCACCATGCACACGTACACAGATCGCACAACGGGTTGGCATACTCTGGATCAGGTGGGCGAGCAGCTGCTGGGGTATAGCCTCCTATTCTTGCACCAGTGCCTGTCGGAGCTCTTGAAGTGCCCTAGGGGTTTGAAGACGTGCAGCGATACGTCGACCGAGAGCATCCCAGACGTGTTCGATGGGGTTTAGGTCTGGAAGACAGGCAGGCCACTCCATTCGCCTGATATCTTCTGTTTCAAGGTACTCCTCCACGATGGCAGCACGGTGGGGCCGTGCGTTATCATCCATCAAGAGGAAGGTGGGACCCACTGCTGCCCTGAAAAGGCAAAATGACGTCCCGATGCACGTGACAAGTTACAGTTCCTCTGTCAAAGATATGCAGAGGTGTACGTGCACCAATCATAATCACACTCCACACCATCAATCCACAACCTCCATACAGGCCCCTTTCAAGGACATTAAGGGGTTGGTATCTGGTTCCTGGTTCACGCCAGATGAAAACCCGGCGATAATCACTGTTCAGACTATATCTGGAATCGTCCGTGAACATAACCTTGGACCACTGTTCCAATGACCATGCTCTGTGTTCTTGACACCAGGCTTTACGGGCTCTCGTGTGACCAGGGGTCAGTGTAATGCACCTCGCAGGTCTCCGAGCGAATAAATCATGTCTGTTCAGTCGTCTGTAGACTGTGTGTCTGGAGACAACTGTTCCAGTGGCTGCCGTAAGGTCCCGAGCAAGGCTACCTCAGTACTTCGTGGCCGTCTATGGGCACTGATGGTGAGATATCGGTCTTCTTGTGGTGTTGTTTACTGTGGATGTCCCGTACTGTAGCGCCTGGACACGTTTCCTGTCAGCTGGAATCTTTGCCATAATCTTGAGATCACACATTGTGGTACACGGAGGGCCCGTGCTACGACCTCCCGTGTTTGACCAGCCTCCAGTCGCCCTAGTATTCTACCCCTCATAACGTCATCAATATGAGTTCTTTGAGCCATTAGCACGTCTGAAAACGTCTGCACACTTACTCGCTGCACCGTACTCTGGCATGCACCAACACACCTCTGCGTATGTGGACTGCTGCCAGCGCTATTGTGCGACGACCGCAGGTCAAATGCACCTCATGGTCATACCCCGAGGTGATCTAAATCCGCAAACTGCCACCAGAGCGTTGTTTCACCATGTATCAGCATTATCCGTAACTTATGAGCATGAGTGTAGTATGACACATCCTACGACACAATATCATTGGAACAATAGTAAAAGGAGCTATTGAGGGAAGGAATCGGCGGTGGCGACCAAGGATATCATACATGCGAAGGATCACGAATGACGTTGGATGTAACATATACGTGGAAATGGAAAGGAAGGCAGACAGAAGAGAGGAATTGCGCTCTGCTGCAAACCAACCTCAGGGATGAACACTAAAAGAAGAAGAAGAAGAAGAATGCGGTACAGAAAAACGTTGTCATTCGAAACATCTTCCAGTCGCCTCGGAATGGATAAATACAAGTCCAGTAAGATTTTGCCGGCCAGTGTGGCCGAGCGGGTCTAGGCGTTTCAGTCTCGAACCGGGCGACCGCTACGGTCGCAGGTTCGAATCCTGCCTCGGGCATGGATGTGTGTGATGTCCTTAGGTTAGTTAGGTTTAAGTAGTTCTGAGATCTAGGGGACTGATGAACTCAGCTGTTAAGTCCCATTGTGCTCATAGCCATATGAACCTATAAGATTTTCAAGGGAATCTTATGCTATTCTTCCAGAAAATTATTGGCCATTTCAGGTAACGATTACGGAGGTGTATAGCGAACACGTAACCTTCTGCCTAAAGTGACCACATAGGTTCGATAATGTCGAGCTCTGGTAACTGCGGTGGCCGAGGCACATGCGACAATTTAGCCTTGCAGAACCAGTCTTGGACTATGCGATCCTTGTGAAATGGGACTCTGTAGTCTTGGAACGCAGCATCACCATTAGGGAAAAGGAACAAACGTTGTACCATGCAGTGGACCTCAGCAGCCAAATGGTCACTTAAGCCTTTGCAGTAATGCGATCTTGCAGACTGATTTAAACTCGACTAGAAGTTGAAAGCATTGGGGAACAAGACTCAAATAGCCAAATGACATTCTTCCATTGCTCCATAGTTTAGGTTTTATGGCTTAGGTATCACGCTTTCCAGCTAAGCACATCTGCATCACTGATTTCAGCTCACCTCTCAATTCCTACTTCTGGAGCTCCCCTCGTGTTGTTTCGGTACTGACGTGGGTAACAAGTGCTGCATTCAATTTTGCAGTGACTTTTGAGCTGTCGTTTTCTTATTTTTCACCGCAATCCTCTTCAATAATTGTGCATCACGATCAATCAGTACACACTTTCGTCCACGTTATGACTTAGACGGTTGTGAATCAATTGACTAAACTGAAATTCTAATTAAGACATTGTAATTCTCTTTAATATGTTTGCGTTTTGGTTCTATGTCTCTGTCTGGACTGAAGATGCTCTTGTCAGTTTAATATTTTTGTTCTGTTTTGTAAGCTTACAAATGGCACTATATTGAAATGTGTTCTTTAGTCTGTCGTAGGATACAATTCGTGTTGAAACAGTTCCAGTACCTCATTATTTTGTTTTTGTACTTATGTGCTTATATGATTGTTTCAAAAAAGAAGAAAAAAAAAGCGGATGATGTTTTTCGATTTCCCTGTGTGCGGTGTAAATCTTCGATACAATGCCTCTTGAATTACCAAACACTCCGTTCACCATGGTTCTGGAAGCACCAGCCATACGAGTACGAACAATTTGCTCAATTTCGAAATCACTTAGTTTCCACACAGTGCACTCATTCCTACACAGAACAATGTTCGAACCGCGACTGACGCCAGGGACTTATTGACATTCCACATGTGCTATTCGTGATTAAATATAACGGTGTAACCTACTGGTCTGGCCAGAATCTACGTTACGTTCAAGCATGGATTTCTCGCAGTATTTATATATTTTTGTCCAATTCCTGTAGTTAGACAATGCGTCCGCTCTCTTTGGTGATTCCGATGTATCTCCACAGAAACACACGTATGATCAACGCTGCACCTCCAAACTACCTGCCTTCCCTGAATAAGAGGATAGTGTGCTCCATTTGCACACAAATACAGTTGCAAAATTTCCATCAGGGAGCAGGCTATACTGACTTCGTTGACCTGACCAGTTAAAAGGCACAACAGTCGGTGCCACTAGGAATGGCAAAAGGGAGTGTAAGTAGGCAACAGTCATTTAGATTTTAATAATTGTACAGCTCGCTCAGATCTCGTAGGAATTTCACGAATAATCCCAAGTTGTTGGTTGTCTATTAATGTTCTGTATACCCTTCTGTTTGTATCCCGCCAACAATAACTACTAAATGCTACCTGCTTGTCATTGCAACTAGTCTCTAAATTGTGTTATCCTTTTCAGTTTTTGATACTTTTTCATTTTCTTCTCTCAAACATATCGCCTATCAGTCCTTGGCCTCCCCTTGCTTTTCTTTCTCAAAATTTTCATTTTAATAAATTTGGTAAAGTATATTATACACACATCAAAAATAGTTTTGCATCACCTAGATTCCGAGACTTCCGGAACCTGAAAAGAATATTGTAATAGATACCAACATAAACCTCATTTAAGCCCTTTATATTGTTCATGAAAACCACGCATTGCATGTTGTAACATCACGCAGCGAGACCTTCAGAGGTGGTGGTCCAAATTGGCGTACACACCGGTATCTCTAATACCCAGTAGCACGTCCTCTTGCATTGATGCAAGCCTGTATACTATTCACAAGTTCATCAAAACACTGTTGGTCCAGATTGTCCCACTCTCAGAGTGGTTGGTGGATCACGCTGTCATAAACAGCCGTTTTCATTCTATCCCAGGCACGTTCGATAGGGTTCATGTCTGGAGAACATGTTGGCCACTCTAGTCAAGCGATGTCGTTATCCTGAATGAAGTCATTCACAAGATGTGGATAATAGAGGCGCGAATTGTCGTCCATGAAGACAAATGCCTCGCCAATACGCTGCCGATATGGTTGCACTATCGGTCGGAGGATGGTATTCACGTATCGTACAGCCTTCACGGCGCCTTCCATGACCACCAGCGGCGTACGTCGGCCCAACATAATGCCACCCAAAGCAGCAAGGAACCTCCACCTTGCTGCACTCGCTGGACAGTGCGTCTAAGTAGTTCAGCCTGACCAAGTTACCTCCAAACACGTCTCCGACGATTGCATGGTTGAAGGCATATGCGACACTCATCGGTGAAGAGAACGTGATGCCAATCCTGAGTGGTCCATTCGGCATATTGTTGGTTCCATCTGTACAGCTCTGTATGGTGTCGTGGTTGCAAAGATAGACCTCGCCATGGACATCGGGAGTGAAGTTGAGCATCACGCAGCCTATTGCGCGCACTTTGAGTCCGAACACGACGTCCTGTGGCTGCACGAAAAGCATTATTCCAAATGGTGGCGTTGCTGTCAGGATTCCTCCGAGGCATAATTCGTAGTTAGCAGTCATCCACTGCAGTAGTAAGCCCTTGGGCAACCTGAGAGAGGCATGTCATCGACAATTCATGTCTCTCTCTGTATCTCCTCCATGTCCGAACAACATCGCTTTGGTTCACTCCGAGACGTCTGGACACTTCCCTTGTTGAGAGCCCTTCCTGGTCCAAAGTAACAATGAGGGATCGAACCGCCATATTAACCGTCTAGGCATGGTTGAACTACAGACAACACGAGCCGTGTATCTCCTTCCCGGTGGGATGACTGGAACTGATCGGCTGTCGGACCCCCTCCACCTAATAGGCGGTGCTCATGCATGGTTGTTTGCATCTTTGGGCGGATTTAGTGACATCTGTGAACAGTCAAAGGGACTGTGTCTGTGATACATTGTCCACAGTCAACGTCAATCTTCAGGAGTTCTGGGAACCGGGGTGCTACAAAACTTTTTTTGACGTATGTATTTAAATAAATGTCCAAATAATTCGTTTACCGTTTAGGAATAATTGCTTTGCGGTTTCTTCACTCATTTATACGTTCAAACAATCATCACTGCATTTGTTTTTGGTATAAATGGGTAGTCCTCGTTACCCTTCGCAAAGCCATGATTCTGTCGTTTCTGTGGATTTCCAATTTACACACGCATGGAGAATACTCCAAATGAATGTCTTGCTTTCAGTTTCTGGACTAAATTTGTTTTCCAATAATTGCCTTTTTCCATTGAAAGGAAATTTTGCTTGTGCAAGTCTTTCTAATTTCCATTCGCGATCTATTATTTCCTTTAATTAAGGTGCCTAAATAACAAAATATCTTTAGAAATCTTCACTTTAAATATCATCATTGCTTTAAACTAATATGGAGATAATATGGAATTTTATTGTTCACCTTCCGTAATACTACCTTTGTGTTGCTTTCTGTTCTCTGTTCTCATTCTTTGGGTTTGTCTGTACAGCTCTTATATTTTTCGCGGATAACGTTGTGAAATGCATTTTCTAAATTGATAAAAGCTATAGGAATACCCGTGTTTAAGTCGCTAACAAGATCTCGAGAGTTACGATGATCAAACTGATTTTGTTCAAGCTATAGTTCTTCTGATTTCACTTTTATTTTATTTTATTTTCTGTTATGGAAGTATGATGCATATGATTTTACTCTTATCGCTTCGTAAATGAAACAGTGTACTGTATCCCCTTTTCATGAATGAGTGTTGTCGTGATTTCTACAAAACCGCAAGGAACAATCCTGCAACCACAATAATCGTTCATAATTTTCAAAATATCTTCTTTCATTTTTTTCTCCAGCGATTTCCCCAAATTGTGCTGCAAACTCAACTGAATCTGAACATTTCTTGGGTTTGGTTCCATCAGTATAGTTTTAAATTCAGTTTTCCTTATTGGAGAACCTGATCGGGGCCATACATAGAAATTCAGAGGCGATATACTGGAAGTAAGTACACTAATCCATCCGACAACCTATTGGTCAGAAGGTACATCTTTTAGTTGGGCTACTGTTAAAGAAAATATTTATCATTATAGTCATGTTGGAAACAATCATTCTTTAACTGCCAGGAGCATATTTTACGTCAAGTTTGGTAACACGTCAAGTGGAAAAATAAGATTTCGTCTCAAACGTCTGCAGAAAAAGAAAACTCAATACGTAATGTAGCTTTCAAGGCCATATAGAAACAAAATTGGTCATCTTAAAGATCATTTCTAACAAAAAACAATCTTATTTCTCCTCACACCGTATTTCAAGCTATAAAAGTTTTGCTACAGCAGTTGCTTAAAGGCACAATTAATTTAATAAAAGGTTTTCTAGTAAATACCATAGGCAGTATACATAACACTGTTTTTATTTCATTGGAAAACGGTTTACACGTTCTTTTTCATTGTGTTACGTGGAAAGCACTTCATGGTTTGTAACGTAATTGTTCTTTGCTCTTGCTAATGAACAAGAAAGGCGTTATCGGTTGGGTTTCAATGATACAGAGAAGTTTTACGTGTACAGTCTATGCTGTTTTCGTTAAATTACATTTTGTACTGATGCTATTGGTTACGAACTGCAGATTGAAACTGAAGAAACTGCAAAAAGGTGGGAATTTAAGGAAATGGGACCTGGATAAACTGAAAAAACCAGAGGTTGTAGACAGTTTCAGGGAGAGCATAAGGGAACAATTGACAGGAATGGGGGAAAGAAATACAGTAGAAGAAGAACGGGTAGCTCTGAGGGATGAAGTAGTGAAGGCAGCAGAGGATCAAGTAGGTAAAAAGACGAGGGCTAATAGAAATCCTTGGGTAACAGAAGAAATATTGAATTTAATTGATGAAAGGAGAAAATATAAAAATGCAGTAAATGAAGCAGGCAAAAAGGAATACAAACGTCTCAAAAATGAGATCGACAGGAAGTGCAAAATGGCTAAGCAGGGATGGCTAGAGGACAAATGTAAGGATGTAGAGGCTTGTCTCACTAGGGGTAAGATAGATACTACCTACAGGAAAATTAAAGAGACCTTTGGAGAGAAGAGAACCACTTGTATGAATATCAAGAGCTCAGATGGAACCCAGTTCTAAGCAAAGAAGGGAAAGCAGAAAGGTGGAAGGAGTATATAGAGGGTTTATACAAGGGCGATGTACTTGAGGACAATATTATGGAAATGGAAGAGGATGTAGATGAAGATGAAATGGGAGATAAGATACTGCGTGAAGGGTTTGACAGAGCACTGAAAGACCTGAGTCGAAACAGGGCCCCGGGAGTAGACAACATTCCATTAGAACTACTGATGGCCTTGGGAGAACCAGTCACGACAAAACTCTACCATCTGGTGAGCAAGATGTATGAGACAGGCGAAATACCCACAGACTTCAAGAAGAATATAATAATTACAATCCCAAAGAAAGCAGGTGTTGACAAATGTGAAAATTACCAAACTATCAGTTTAATAAGTCACAGCTGCAAAATATTAACGCGAATTCCTTACAGACGAATGGAAAAACTGGTAGAAGCGGACCTATGGTAAGATCAGTTTGGATTCCGTAGAAATGTTGGAACACGTGAGGCAAAACTAACCTTACGACTTATCTTAGAAGAAAGATTAGGAAAAGGCAAACCTACGTTTCTAGCATTTGTAGACTTAGAGAAAGCTTTTGACAACGTTAATTGGAATACTCTCTTTCAAATTCTGAAGGTGGCAGGGGTAAAATACAGGGAGCGAAAGGCTATTTACAATTTGTACAGAAACCAGATGGCAGTTATAAGAGTCGAGGGGCATGAAAGGGAAGCAGTGGTTGGGAAAGGAGTGAGACAGGGTTGTAGCCTCTCCCCGATGTTGTTCAATCTGTATATTGAGCAAGCAGTAAAGGAAACAAAAGAAAAATTCGGAGTAGGTATTAAAATTCATGGAGAAGAAGTAAAAACTTTGAGGTTCGCCGATGACATTGTAATTCTGTCAGAGACAGCAAAGGACTTGGAAGAGCAGTTGAACGGAATGGACAGTGTCTTGAAAGGAGGTTATAGGATGAACATCAACAAAAGCAAAACGAGGATAATGGAATGTAGTCAAATTAAATCGGGTGATGCTGAGGGGATTAGATTAGGAAATGAGACACTTAAAGTAGTAAAGGAGTTTTGCTATTTAGGGAGTAAAATAACTGATGATGGTCGAAGTAGAGAGGATATAAAATGTAGGCTGGCAATGGCAAGGAAATCGTTTCTGAAGAAGAGAAATTTGTTAACATCGAGTATAGATTTAAGTGTCAGGAAGTCGTTTCTGAAAGTATTTGTATGGAGTGTAGCCATACATGAAAGTGAAACATGGACGATAACCAGTTTGGACAAGAAGTGAATAGAAGCTTTCGAAATGTGGTGCTACAGAAGAATGCTGAAGATGAGGTGGGTAGATCACATTACTAATGAGGAGGTATTGAATAGAATTAGGGAGAAGAGGAATTTGTGGCACAACTTGACAAGAAGAAGGGATCGGTTGGTAGGACATGTTTTGAGGCATCAAGGGATCACAAATTTAGCATTGGAGGGCAGCGTGCAGGGTAAAAATCGTAGAGGGAGACCAAGAGATGAATACACTGTGCAGATTCAGAAGGATGTAGGTTGCAGTAGGTACTGGGAGATGAAGAAGCTTGCACAGGATAGAGTAGCATGGAGAGCTGCATCAAACCAGTCTCAGGACTGAAGACCACAACAACAACAACAACAACTGATGCTTAAAAGTTTCCAGCCGTAGCCACACGTGATTAGCCGAGCGGTCTTAGGCACTGTAGTCATGGACTGTGCGGCTGGTCCCGGCGGAGGTTCGAGTCCTCCCTCGGGCATGGGTGTGTGTGTTTGTCCTTAGGATAATTTAGGTTAAGTAGTGTGTAAGCTTAGGGACTGATGACCTTAGCAGTTAAGTCCCATAAGATCTCGCACACTCTGAACATTTTTCCTGCCGTAAAGAGTATTCCACGAAGTTTCGGGAGCGTTATCAGGCTGCAATCCCGAAACTTCATGAAATATTTCGTACTGCCCATATCAACGGTTTGGTAGGCTCAGGGACCTATGGAGCGGATTTGACGTTTAAAAACCCTGTTTGCGATCATTAGGGCGGTCCTAGTGACCTCTCTGTTTGCTCTGAGACACTGCCGTATCAAACAGCAATGAAGGTATTTTTCTCCGTGTTTCAGGAGGTCGTGAACTGAACAAGCAGGCAGCCGTGAGTTGCTGTTGTGGCTGGGTGAGTGACTCTTGCTGCTGCTGCTGCTGCTGCTGCTGCTGCCGCCTCTACCTTTTTACAGTATTCACCAACCGCGCCGGCCATACATTGCGGTGCGCGCACGCCGCCTTCTCGGCGTCGCAATTTTCCGCAGATTGCCTGTTTTACTATTGGCCCACGGCTACCTCCGGTGCCCTGTAGCGCCGGGCCTTGCTCTACCTAGGCTAAGAGCGGGGTTTCCTCCCACGCGCCGCGCCGGCAGAATTGGATTGTTCAGCCTCCGCGCTCCACCTCTTCTCAAGAGGACGGGCAGACGACTGCGCTTCCAAAGTCTCGGGGCTTCGCGGCAGTACTCCGCCAGGCCCTATGTGTATCTCTTTGTCTCCCTACTCTTCTCAGGCACTCTCTCTCACTACTTTCCTACTTCTTTTATAATAGCCCTCTCAAACAGTCAATTTCTCTCGCTCCCTTTCTCTCTTATCTATCTCTCACTCATTCGCATACACATAACACACACACACACACACACACACACACACACACAAGCGGTAGCGTGGGAGCACTATTGAGAATTGGATTTTTAATTATGGATTATTTATGAAACTTCCCGGCAGATTAAAACTGCGTGCTCGACCGAGACTCGAACTCGGGACCTTTGCCTTTCGCGGGAAAGTGCTCTACCATCTGAGCTACCGAAGCACGACTCACGCCCGGTCCTCACAGCTTTACTTCTGCCAGTATCTCGTCTCCTACCTTCCAAACTTTACAGAAGAAGGAGAGCTTCTGTAAAGTTTGGAAGGTAGGAGACGAGATACTGGCAGAAGTAAAGCTATGAGGACAGGGCGTGAGTCGTGCTTCGGTAGCTCAGATGGTAGAGCACTTGCCCGCGAAAGGCAAAGGTCCTGAATTCGAGTCTCGGTCGGGCACACAGTTTTAATCTGCCAGGAAGTTTCATATCAGCACACACTCCGCTGCAGAGTGAAAATCTCATTCCGGAAACATCCCCCAGGCTGTGGCTAAGCCATGTCTCCGCAGTATCCTTTCTTTCAGGAGTGCTAGTTCTGCAAGGTTCGCAGGAGAGCTTCTGTAAAGTTTGGAAGGTAGGAGACGAGATACTGGCAGACGTAAAGCTGTGAGGACCGGGCGTGAGTCGTGCTTCGGTAGCTCAGATGGTAGAGCACTTGCCCGAGAAAGGCAAAGGTCCAGTTCGAGCCTCGGTCGGGCACACAGTTTTAATCTGCCAGGAAGTTTCATATCAGCGCACACTCCGCTGCAGAGTGAAAAATCTCATTCTGGATGGGTTATTTATAGTTAATCATGTAAATAAATGATATCATTGAATAACGCCTCCTATAAATACTGCTCTACACACAGTCACGTGGACTATCTTCATTCATTAAAAAGAACTGCCATCCTGAACGAAAGAGCTCTTACACTGACACCACCATTCTATCTCAAATGACCTACCTACCTGAACAGCCTATCCAAGGCCACAAGCCTCACCGAAGTCACCAAACAACCTACTTCAGGTTACGGATCTACTTCAAGTCACCTACGTACTCAGTCATCAATGTACCTAAAGTCACCAGTGTACCTAAAGCCACCAATGTACCTAAATTCATCAACACAACCAAAGTCACGAACTTAAAGGAAGTCTCCATCTTCTTGAGATCACCAACGTACCCAAAGTTACCATCCTACCCAAAGTCACCAAACTGCTTTATATAGCCAATGCACCCTACGTCACCACCCTACTTGAGGTCACTCATCTACCAAGACTTACGAACCTACCGGAATTTACCACAGTATCCAAAGTCATCAACTTGCCCAAAGTCACCAACATAAATGGCTCTAAGCACTATGGGACTTAACATCTGAGGTCATCAGTTCCCTAGACTTAGAACAACTTAAACCCAAATAATCTCAGGACATCACATACATCCATGCCCGAGGCAGGATTCGAACCTGCGACCGTAGCAGCCACGTATTTCCGGACTGAAGCGCCTAGAACCGTTCGACCACAGCGGCCGGCGTCACCAACATACCTGAAGTCACGAGCCTACCAGAAATTACCAACCTGCCAAAGTCACCAACGTACCCAAACTGACCAACGTACATTAAGTCGGCAATTGACACAAAGTTATCAACCTGGACGAAATCATTTGCCTATACAAAGCTGTTCGCTTACCGAAAGTCTTCTGCCTACCCTTACATCATCAACCAGCCCAAAGTCATCAACTATGTGAAGCCTTCAGTGTACCCAAAGTTATCAAAAGAAATGATAGAAGCAAAAGCAAGAATGTGGGACGGTGGTTTGAACCGTACTCCTTTCAGTCGCTGCATACTGTACTTAATACTTTTGCGCAAATGTCCTTCTCTTTTCAGTCACAGTACAGCAGCTGTGAACGAGTGATCGTCAAAGTTCGATCGGTGGCGAATAAATCCGATGAAATTTTGCGCAGAAGTGTTGCGCAATCGCTAGCATGCCCATCGATCGTGTCACGTTGTACTTTTCAGTTGTGAGCACACAACGAGCATGTAAAGGTGCCGAGATCTAGAATAATAGTCTTCCGCCAAGTGCGATCTGAGATTTCTTCATGCTGACGGGTTCTGCGTGATTTCATGCAGCTCACGCAACGTAACTGTCATATGTTTACTTTTTCATGACAATGCTCGGTCGCACAAAGCAACTGCAAGGAGGACGCTCCTGATGCGTTTTCGGTGGGACTTGGTTCTCCCCTATTTTCATCTCTTTCCTCACAAGGACCGCCGCCTATAATGACAACATTTTCGAACAGACAGCGAGCTGCAGAGCAGCGAAAGGACTTGGCTGAAAGTATAGGCGGACTTCTATAACAAGGTTGCCCTCCCGGTAAGCCGTTCGGTCTAACGCACGGCTTTCCGGATTGGGAAGGAGCGACTAGTCCCCGGCACGAATACGCCCGGCGGATTGGTGTCGAGGTCTGGTGAGCCGGCCAGTCTGTGGATGGTTTTTAGGCGGTTTTCCATCTGCCTCGGCGAATGCGGGCTGGTTCCCCTTATTCCGCCTCAGCTACACTATGTCGGCGATTGCTGCGCAAACAAGTTCTCGACGTACGCGTACACCACCATTACTCTACCAAGCAAACATAGGGGTTACACTCGTCTTGTGTGAGACGTTCCCTGGAGGGGTCCACCGGGGGCCGAACCGCACAGTAATCCTGAAAGAGTGGTTCCGTGTGGGGTGGCGGAAGGGTAAAGTGGACTGTGGTAGTCGTTGTGGTGTTGTGGACTACTGCGGCTGTGGCGGGGACGGCGCCTCTCCGTCGTTTCTAGGGCCTCGGTTAACATACAATACAATGACAAGGTTATTGAAAAGGTGGTACCAAACTGTGATAGATGTCTAAATCGGATTGGCACTATGTAGACAAGTATCTGGAAGGTTTAGCCAAATTCTGCAAATAAAAGATTTTAGATTTTCAGTGTTGTTTCCATATCACGACCGATCGCACCTCGGAAAAAAACATTGCCCCTATGTTGAATTAGCAACCCAATGTTCGCTGAGCAGATCAGATGAATATTCTGAATTTCTGTAGATTATTTTAATATATGATTGTTACTTGTTCCTTACTGTGTCGCCACAGGCTATTTGTGTTTCAGTTTACTATCACACTGTGACGAGTCTAGTTATAAGTGTGCAGGCACTCCACATAAAAACTACTTTCCTGCGGTAAGGGGTTCGCTTCCTCCTACATTTTATGTTGGGCGCCGAAATTATTTGATGAAAACAGCAGTGTCAAAAATAAGATGAGCAGTGCTCTCATATCAGAGTTTCCTAGAGTAGGTGATGACAGCTATTCCACACAAAACCTAATATATCACCGCGAATAAGAGGTTGTTGTTACTTCCAACATATGTTCGTAAAGCTGGGGATAATTTCTAAAACTAAAATCAAACTCGAAAATTTGAACCATACGAAGGTAATTGATAAAGTAAATATAAGGAAAAAAGATCAGTATCGAAATCACTCGGTAATTTCAGGTAAATTTTTGTAGTGGAGCATCGGTCGCATTATGGAAACAACAATGAAAATCAGAAATGTGTTATTTGCAATATTTGGCAACACATTCACGATATTTGTCTGCATAGTGCCAATCAGACTCAGAGATCTGTGGTAGTGTGATACCAGCTTTTCAATAACAGGGTCATAGAAGGCAGCCGCCTGTGCTTTCCGCCGAGTCTGTTAAGTGACATCAGAACCAACATTTATTACATACGAGGGACATCACAGAAGTCCTGCACTCTGTGCTGCGCAACATTACGGTGGTGAGATCCAGCTGAAATTCATGTCCGTTGTGAGCGAGACGTTCGGCGTGACGGTCGTAACGGACTGGTGCATAGCTTCGTCGAGTTTATCCATAAGTATGATAAACTGCACAGATATACGTAACAGAGACTTTAGTCATCAATAATACATTCTGCTCCATTATTTGCAACAGCCTGCCAGCGCTGGAGTAACTTTTAGATTCCGCAACTACAGAAATCACTTAGTTTTAAACCATATTCGGAGCGCATTTTCATCCGGAAAGGAAGTTCCTTCAAGGTTGTTCGACAGAGGTCGGAAAAGGTGAAAATCTGAGGGCGCAAGATTAGGTAAATAAGCTGCGTGCGAAATGACTTCCCAACTCATCTACAGCATAGTATTTTTTGTCGGTCTAGCAGACTGCGAGCGGATCTTATCGTAGAGTAGCGTTTCTTCACACAGTCTTCCTGATCGTTGTTCTGAGATTGCGTCTGTAAGACATCTCCGTTGCTGACAATAAATGTCAACAGTCATGGTTACACCTCGGGGCAGCAAGTCGTAGTACACCATACCCTCGCTGTTCTAATAGATGCATAACATATCTTTTGTGTCAGCCTGTTTAGCTGGGTGGTAACGTGCTCGCCTCCCATGCAAGCGGGCCCGAGTTCAGTTACAGGGCCGGCCACAATGGCCGAGCGGTTCTAGGCGCTTCAGTCTGGAACCGCGCGACCGCTACGGTGGCAGGTTCGAATCCTGCCTCGGGCATGGATGTGTGTGATGTCCTTAGGTTATTTAGGTTTAAGTAGTTCAAAATGGTTCAAATGGCTCTGAGCACTATGGGACTCAACTGCTATGGTCATCAGTCCCCTAGAACTTAGAACTACTTAAACCTAACTAACCTAAGGACAGCACACACATCCATGCCCGAGGCAGGATTCGAACCTGCGACAGCAGCAGTCGCACGGTTCCGGACTGCGCGCCTAGAACCGCGAGACCACCGCGGCCGGCGGTTTAAGTAGTACTAAGTTCTAGGGGACTGATGACCTGAGCTGTTAAGTCCCACAGTGCTCAGAGCCATTTGAACCATTTTTTTCAGTTTCCGACCGAGTTTAAGATTTTCACCGCTCGGTGACTGGGTGTTGTGTTGTTCTCATCATCATTTCGTCCTCATCACCGGCGCGCAAATCGCCCAGTGTGGCGTCGACCGAAATAAGATTTGCACTTGGCGGCCGAACTTCCCCGGATAGGGCCTCCCGGCCAACGATGACATACGCTCATTTCCATTTTTCCATTGTTTTTAGTGGTGTGGAGTTGCTGGTTTGTTTGGGCTCAGACATGACTTTCTTTTCCTTGTGTTCACGTAAAGACATTATTTGTAGTCACCAGAGAGAATACAGGATAGGTATCTTCGGCGTTCTTCACGAGCCAGTTGATGACGAGCAAGCAGAGATGCACATATCGCCACCTGTTGATTTTTGTGATTTTGGCTAAGAGCAGGCGGTACCCATAAACCCGAGTTTTGGACCTTCTCCACTGTATGCAAATGTCGCAGTAAGGTGGGATGCTTACAGTTCACCACATTTTGTCAGTGGTCGAATACACTGATGTACACACAATCTTCATGAAGGATCGAACTTCTTCCTGAACATGGAGACTCAGTAGTGTAAAAACGATCCTCCATAAAACGAGAAAAACCACTCATTGCCTGCTCTCTCCAATGGCATTCTCTCCACACACTGCTCAAATGTTTCTGGCTGTCTCCGTTGCTGTCACTCCTCTACTGAACTCAAAAATTCCCATTTCTCTACTAAGCACTCCAGTTTCTAGCATCCACAGCTCCACTCACTACCTCCAAATGACAAAATGACAACATGTAAACTCTGACAGCAACAGTGGACTACAAATAAAAACAGGCAATCGATAAATAAGTCAGTAGCAACCGGAATACCAATATGCAAAACAAAAACTCTAAGAATTTATGTACCAACATAATATATGTGTGTTCGCTGATTTACGTGGCTGTGTCTTGATTAATTTGGTTTTAAAGTGGAAGATAAAACCGATTCTGGTTGGATTATACGTTCCTACATCAAAATCGAATCCCCAAGTGAAAGAAGACATGCGTGAGAATGGTGTAGTGAATCGTAGCACAATATCACAGTAGTCTGCTCATTTCCGTGGTCGGGCAAGCGCTGAGAACTACTCGAGAACTGGTAGGTCACCAGCTACTCCTCTCCGGTTATTGCTGCTGACATCTTGAGTGAGGATCGACGAAAAAACATGTTAGAAAGTTGCATACAACGCTAGAATGTCTGTTGCCGTCAAGTGGGTTCCGCACGAAATGAGTGCAGCGAAAGAATAGCAGAATAATTACTCCAACGTTATCCAACAGAAGGAAAAAATTTTATGTAAAGGACTGCTGCAATTAATGGAACCTGGTTACGAGATTTTGAGCCAGAATTGAAGTATCAGTAGTCACAATGGAAAAGTTCCGACTCTCCACGCCAGAAAAAATTCCACTGGCAACACTCAAAGGTGAAACTGATGGTGATGTTCGTGTATGACATGAAAGGATTCGTAGGTCCAAATAGAGTGCCGCAGGGGTCGTCTGTAACAGACGCGTACTACATGCTATTTCTGCAAAATGTTTTGATCCCGAAAATTCGTGAAGGAAGGCCTGACATGCTTACAGCTAGTATCGTTTTGCACGATAATGCAAGACCGCATATTGCCCTACCAGTCAGAGAAATGCTCGACAAAAATGGATGGGAAGTAGGCCCACTTCCCATGTTGTCCTGATAAAGAGCCCACAAGGCTCCCATTACTTTCCCAAATTGAAGGAAGAACTCCGTAAACGCGATTTGATTACTGTCATCATAGCAAGAATGGAGATTATGTTGAACGCCTGTGAACAAATTTTGTAAAATAAATTATTTTCTTCAGTTCTGTCAGGACTTTTGAAATGACTCTCTCAGAATTTTGTTCATGACGAACGAAGTACTTTTCGTCCGAAGCAGTCGATTTTGTCGCAGAAGATCTCGGATTTATTAAAAGCGCTGTGATTTGAAGACAACTACACACTGTTCAGTCATATTAATCCGACTACTTGTAAACAATCTAAATAACCAGCTTTTGCAGTGCAGACCGCGGCGAGGCACGCCAGGAAGTGAGTCAATGAGGTTCTAGAGCCATGCCGACTCCAGTGCAGTGGCCAGCCGCGCTACGTTTCTCGTTTGAGAATCCACATTCGCGATTGGGTTTAAATCCGCGAAGTCTGGTGGCCAGGGCAGTATGGTAAACTCTTCTTGGTGCTCTTCGAACCACACACATACACTGCAAGCTGTGCGACGCGTTGCATTGTCCTGCTGGTAGATGCCACCGTGCCGAGGAAAACAAACTGAATGTAAGGGAGGACACGGGTAGACGCACATTTGTGTTGATCCACTGTGCCTTCCAGAACGACCAGGTCACCCATATAATACCACGGAAACATTCCACAACCTACAAAGCTCTTTTCGCCGACCTAGACCCTTCCAACGATTACTGCAGGGCCGTACAAGCCAACAGCCGTCTGTCGGGTGTAGCATGAAAGGTGATTCATCTGAGAAGACCACCTGTCGCCACTCAGTGGACGCCCAGTTGCGGTACTGGCGCGCAAATTCCAGACTTTGTCGCCGATGTACCGCAGCCAGCATAGACGCCTGAACGAGGCGCCTGCTGCAGAGGCTCATACGCAGCAAGTTTCGCTGAACGGTCGTTGAGGAGGCACTGCTGGTAATCCCTCGGTCCATGTAAGTGGGCAGTTGCTCAACAGTTGCACGTCAATTCGCCTGTACACATTTCCGTCACCCCTGTTACCTACGGCTCGTGGAGCACCGCGGATGCCTCGGCGCCGGTTTCGGGTAGGTCATTTGGTCATGCACGGTATATTTAACCACGAAGACATGCGAAAATTTCACGAACTTAGCCGTTTCTAAATGTTTGGACCACTGGCCCGAGAGCCAATGATCATGTCGTTTTGGACGACAGATAAATCGGTCCGTTTCCGCATTACGGTAACGACTGCACAGTTTCCCGCATCCCCCAACACACTTTGTATGTCCTCCCCCCCTCCTCCTCCATTGCTAGTGCTGCCACCTGCCGTCTCTGAGGGGTTACTGGACGTTGACGTCGAACATAGGCACTGATCACGTTAATAGGACTGGACCATGTATATCACGATGTAAAACAAAAACAAAAATTACGTATTTTTACGTGATGTATGGTGAAGAGGATATTTTTCTAGATACATTTTATGACGTATTGTGTTTTCTGAAATGGATTATGTAATTTGTACAAACAATCAGCATCAATAAAGAGCAGGCAGAGGAGATCTAGAATACCCCTCCCGGATGATGCCCTCTCTCCCTCCATTTATCCTCCCTATACACTCTGATCCTCATCTCCCCCTCCTTTCCTCTGACCTTTCCCCAGGCTCCCTCTTCCCCCCCCCCTTCCATCCTGTTCTCTCCCCACCTAACCTCTCTCTGCCTCTCTTCTCCCCTCCTCTAGTCCTTTTGCATTCCCCTCCTCTACCTTTCCCATTCCCACTCCCTGTCGCATCTGCCCAGCCCCCACCCCCCCCCCCCCCCTCTTATAGGTCCTCGTCGTCCATCGACTCCTCCCCTCTCCCCCCCACTTCGTTTTTTCCTCTCCTTCACCCCTTTTCTTTCCCATCATCTGTCCAGGTTCCCCCGTCTGCCCTCGGCTGTGGTATGTCATATTTGTGCCAACTTTTTAGTGCAGTGTTCAAGTGAGTGTTCAGTGTTATGCGTCTTTCCAAAGTGTTGTGAACAGAAATCATGCTGTCGCCAGGTGTGAGTTTTATATCTCTTGCGAACAGAAACCAGACTATTGGGTGTTTTTTAATTGTCTGTCTATTATTTTTCTGCTTCCTGTGTATTTTATTGGCATTATGCACCCTTTGTTTAATGCTTTAAGTTCCACAATTTTCCGCCATTTTACCATTTAAGTCACAGATTTTATCGCCAGCTATTATTATTTATTATCTTCATCTTCTTAAAACAAATTCTGTAGGCTGAAGAGCTGCGTACTAAGCTGCTGCCAGCCCGCCCCCTTCGGGGGGGAGTAGAAACACAATAAAGAAAAAAAAAATCTAGAATATAATAAAATACACTGAGGCGCTTCCTAGATGATGTCAACACGAATGGAGAGAGTGAAATATTACTATTTACTAAACTCTACTAATAGTTCCTGCAGTGCACGATCTCGCTGATGTATTATAGTGAAAGGATACCATGAGTATGAGTGCTGTGCCATACAGCGCTTTGTCTCGCTCTCGTTATGCGTTTCCTTCATGGAGCGATGGCCGGTAAAGAGCTCTCTGTGTATCTCGCGTTGCAGTGACGCCGTTCCGACATCCCTTTGATCATTTATATTTCCCCAATGCTGCAATGTACGGTCCTCGTGCAGTTGACAACGGGCGGCTCGTCGTCGGAGTGGCTATTTGCATGTCCATCAGTTTATGCGCAGTGTGTATCAAAAAACACGCGCCAGCGAACGCCCTCACAGGCTCTAAACTGAAATGTTTTTGCTGTCTTATGTGTGGCGCGCACATAGCTGTGTGTGTGTTTTTTTTCCCTTGCATTAGTCAAGCGGAAAGATGCTGGGGTCTATGTTTCTTAATTTTTTTCGATCCAGAAATTTTAATTGAGTTTCATACATCGAGAAATTTCCAGCTTGAAAGTGATGTCCTCATTAATTCGATGACTGCCTTCACACTACTATTAACAGTCTGAAGAAACAGAAAACCGCTCTAGAATTGAAAGACACGTTTTACCGTCACGAAAGTTTCTCACATCATCCACAAAGGTTTCGAGCATTTTAATCCCTCGTTTTCAAGTTAAATTTCATATTTACACCTCTGTGGTTATAGGAAACATGGTCTTCAAAGCTTTCTTTCAAAATTTTACGAAAAATGGTTCAAATGGTTCTGAGCACTATGGACTTAGGTCATCAGTCACCTAGAACTTAGAACTACTTAAACCTGACTAACCTAAGGACATCACACACATCCATGCCCTAGGCAGGATTCGAACTTGCGACCGTAGCGGTCGCGCAGTTCCAGACTGAAGCGCCTAGAACCGCTCGGCCACACCGGCCAGCCAAAATTTTACGTCTTGTTTTTCGCAGAACATATATTTTCAGAAAAGCAGCCACGACGTCTGCATGGCCTAAATGAGTGACTGACCATCTGAAGATGGAACACATTGTTGCGAAATCAATATTGGTGACTGTACGCAGCATGTTGTATTTGTGATTTACTTTGTAACAGCTTTAAACTCAAATTGGACATTGACGGAGTTCCTTAATTAATAGCAAATTGTATAGAGTGTCTAAGATCGAAACATTGCACCCAGTCACAACTGCGTCATGCCAGAATAAGATAACAACAACAAAATGAAAAATACGTACTTTTTCGCGGTCTGAAATATTGTATCAGTCATTTTTAACTGAACTGTATTTGGAACTGTTTTGCCACAAGAGTACGAGATGCATTCAAGTTGTAAGGCCTCTGATTTTTCTTCTCCGGACTGGAAAGAGGTAGAAACATGCTCGTTGTTTTAAAATGAGGCCACGTTCATTGTCAATATGTCCCAGAGATGGCAGCACCGTATGGCAGATGGAATTTTACCGCCAGTGGCGAGAATGAGAACTGTTTTAAATACTTAAAATGGCGACGTTTTCCTTACTTGAACAGCGTGCAATCATTCGTTTTCTGAATTTGCGTAGTGTGAAACCAATTGAAATTCATCGACAGTTGAAGGAGACATGTAGTGATGGAGTTACGGATGTGTCGAAAGTGCGTTCATGGGTGCGACAGTTTAATGAAGGCAGAACATCATGTGACAACAAACCGAAACAACCTCGGGCTCGCACAAGCCGGTCTGACGACATGATCGAGAAAGTGGAGAGAATTGTTTGGGGGGATCGCCGAATGACTGTTGAACAGATCGCCTCCAGAGTTGGCATTTCTTTGGGTTCTGTGCACACAATCCTGCATGACGACCTGAAAATGCGAAAAGTGTCATCCAGGTGGGTGCCACGAATGCTGACGGACGACCACATGGCTGCCCGAGTGGCATGTTGCCAAGCAATGTTGACGCGCAACGACAGCATGAATGGGACTTTCTTTTCGTCGGTTGTGACAATGGATGAGACGTGGATGCCATTTTCAATCCAGAAACAAAGCGCCAGTCAGCTCAATGGAAGCACACAGATTCACCGCCACCAAAAAAATTTCGGGTAACCACCAGTGCTGAAAAAATGATGGTGTCCATGTTCTGGGACAGCGAGGCCGTAATCCTTACCCATTGCGTTCCAAAGGGCACTACGGTAACAGGTGCATCCTATGAAAATGTTTTGAAGAACAAATTCCTTCCTGCACTGCAACAAAAACGTCCAGGAAGGGCTGTGCGTGTGCTGTTTCAAAAAGACAACGCACCCGCACATCGAGCTAACGTTATGCAACAGTTTCTCCGTGATAACAACTTTGAAGTGATTCCTCATGCTCCCTACTCACTTGACCTGGCTCCTAGTGACTTTTAGCTTTTTCCAACAATGAAAGACACTCTCCGTGGCCGCACATTCACCAGCCGTGCTGCTATTGCCTCAGCTATTTTCCAGTGGTCAAAACAGACTCCTAAAGAAGCCTTCGCCGCTGCCATGGAATCATGGCGTCAGCGTTGTGAAAAATGTGTACGTCTGCAGGGCGATTACGTCGAGAAGTAACGCCAGTTTCATCGATTTCGGGTGAGTAGTTAATTAGAAAAAAAATCGGAGGCCTTAGAACTTGAATGCACCTCGTAGATACCGCGCCCGGTGAATTATAATACTGCGCCTTATGATTAATAAATATGCGTCTAATTTGTTGTCTATCATAAAATCACTAGGTTGCATTCCAAAGCATCGATCTACTAGAAACGTTTGTTTTTGCGCTGGTGATCTCTAGAATATTTAATGTTTCTATTCGCGCTGGTAATCACTATAACATTTTATGTGGCGTGTAAGCATTATGAACGTCGGAAAGTAATCGCTGAACCTAAACAGCTTGTCAGCAAGCGCTGCTTAAGCGCGCACACACACAACTGCCGTGTCACGCCATTATTGCGTTATTTTCACTTCACGCTACTTGCCGTAGCCACATAAATTATTAGTCGCGCCGATAATGAACACCCAGACCGTGGAAAATAGCATGCGCCACGTGCCACTGAGGGAATGCCGGCTAGATTATCGCCGAGCACGAAATGAAAGTACGAAACAACAATTAATCAGACATTTCTGGAACTATTAATAAAAAATGGAAAGAACTAGTACCCACCATTTTCACGGTCGACTGGTCAATACGCTAATCTGGACAAAATCAGGTACGATGTTATATCATGATACAATATTGTTCAGTCTAGAATGCACCCACCTGCGTATTCTGCATGGTATGTTTTGTGATGAGATACTTCGCAACAAAAGCTTACGTCGATATGATGATGGTAAAGCTAGAAAGTAGTGAAGTGCAAAGAAACTAGGAATCTTTGCGACTGAGGCTGAACAAAAAAATAAAAAGGCTAAGCTGTTTATCTCCAAGTTCTATTCGTCATTAGCTTTTCCATCAGAATCTCCTCGAAGCTTAACACATCTACATGTACGCAAAGCACCTTACGGTGTGTGGCACAGAGTAGTTTGTGTAGCTCTGTCACTCCCCCCCCCCCCCCCTCCGCCTGTTTGTTAAGCGTCTATGTAAGCTATAATTTTACGTTCAGGGTCTGAATGCAATACATTGGTTCGATTGTTGTAGAAATGTACGCACTTGTAACGTAACGCGCTGTTCGTCTTTGAAAGTTGTCTATTTGGTCTGTAAATACAATCTTATGGAATCTCAGACTGACAAGCAGTACTCATTGCCCTAACCTAGCTCATTTGTGCGTGGACTTCACTTCTTGAGTCTTGCATCTTCCTTACCTACAGTTAGTTTTGTGTTGTCGTTCCACTTTAAATCGCCTCGCATACATACATCCTATATACGTAATAAATGTTACTCCTAGCAGTGACTGTTCGGCAACCATGCAATCATACGAAAATAGATCTCTCTGCCTGTGTTATACTCAATGTGTTACGAGGGGCGTTTGAAAAGTCCGTGCAAAGAGACGGTACCAACGGCGCGTATCGAGATCATGTTTAGTTAGTAGCATCTTTGGAAAGAACGCACGCCAAGTTTCAGCCATATTGGTCTATTTCTTTGTGTTTGGCATTCGTATGAATCAAAGAAGTCGAGTGATTGTCAAAAAATGGACGAAAAAGAATTTCGTGTGTGATTAAACATTACTTTATGAAAGGCAAAATGCCTCAGGAGACTAAACAGAAGCTTGATAAACATTACAGTTACTTCGATTAGAACAGTTTATAAGTAGTTTCAAAATTTTCGGATTGGCTATATGGGCACAAGTGATGCTGAACGTTCTGGACGCCCTGTGTTTACGGCTCCAGAAATCATTGATAAAATCCATGATATGGTGATGGATGACAGAAGAGTTGACGTGCGTGAGATTGCTAGTGCTGTGGGCATCTCGAATGAACGGGTACATAATATTTTGCATAAACATTTGGACATGAGAAAGCTATCCGCAAGATGGGTTCCTCGATTGCTCACGCTTGACCAAAAATGGTTTCGTGTGAAGTGTTGCAAAGATGGTTTGCAGCTGTTCAGGAAGAATCTGCAGGACTTCGAGCGTCGTTTCGTCACTGTCGATGAAACATGGATACATTACTATATTCCTGAGACCAAACAACACTCTAAACAATGGTTACCAAGGGAGAATCTGCACCAACAAAAGGCGAAGACCAGTCCTTCAACCGGAGAGGTTGTGGCGACTGTCTTTCGGGATTCGCAAGGGATAATCCTCATCGACTATCTGGAAAAGTGTAAAACTATTAGAGGTGCATATTATTCATCGTTATTGGACCGTCTGAAAACCGAGCTGCAAGAAAAATGCCGGCGATTGTACCGCAACAAAGTCCGTTTCCATCACGACAATGCACCAGCACACACCTCAGCAGTTGTTGCAAAATTAATGGAAATAGTATTCCAACTCGTATTCTCCAGACTTGGCTCCCTCGGACTACTACTTGTTCTCCAGTTTGAAGAAATGGCTAATGGGACAAAGATTTTATTCAAACGAGGTGGTGATTGCAGCAACTAATAGCTATTTTGCAGACGTGAACAATTCCTGTTATTCCTGTTATCAAGCATCAATTCTCTGAATTCTGCCACAGATTTCTTGGCCCTATAACGCTCTATTGTGGTATGCCCGAAGTTACTCTTACGTCCTAAGACTTCTCTCCGTTGAGAATGACACTGTGTTCTGTTTGCTAGAAAATCTGCAATACAAAAACGCAGTTGGTCTGATATTCCGTACTCCAGTATTTTGTTAATTAGGCTGCAATGTGGAACTGTATCGAACGCTTTCCGGCAGTCAAGGAATACGACATAAAATTAGCCTAACGTATCTGTTGCTTTCTGGGTCTCGTGGACGAACAGAGAGAGATGGGTTTCACACGATCGTTGCTTTCGAACCGCTGTAGATTCCTACAGGGAGTCGACCTCAAACTGGTTCAAATGACTCTAAGCACTATCGGACTTAACATCTGAGGTCATCAGTCCCCTAGACTTAGAACCACTTAAACCTAACTAACCTAAGGACATCACACACATCCATGCCGGAGGGAGGATTCGAACCTGCGACCGTAGCAGCATCGCGGTTCCGGACTGAAGCGCCTAGAACCGCTCGGCCACAGCGGCCGTCTGTTGTAGTATGTTTTTGAGAATTATTGTCGCTGTTTGCGACATATTTTCTGTGGTTTTTTTTTCTGTTGCCGTTTTTTCTCAGCGAACATCATTTCAGATGCAACTGAGTTAGCGGCTGTTAGTAAACAAAGTACTAAAAGAGATCAACGCGTATGTCAGCGTTATACACTTGGGGTTGCGGTAGTGTTGTGGAACACAGTTATTTGGTGTGTACTGGGCTGTTACTTAGTTATTCGTTTACTCACGTTCGCTGGGTGGTATGTAGCTGATTTTATACACAGAAAACAAAACTTTCGCACTTTGCCTGTGATCAAGAATATTACGCTATCTTCTTGTTCGCGCGTGACGCGAGAGGTGTATCGCATGTTGCGAGAAAGCTATGAAAACTGTAGCGCGAATTACGGCCGCTTCTGTTCCTTACTTTATGTTTCTGTGTGTGATGAGGAAGTGGTTCTTTTGTGTGTGTGTGCTTTCTGTTCTGTGTCCCTGAAGAGTCTCTCAGAGCGGTAAAGAGTGTGTTTTGGCAAAGTGTTTTCGTTTATTACATTTTTCCCTTCAAATATAGCCTTCCGTATGTAGTAACTTTCTTTTACTGTTAGTTGTCGGTATAGACTGTTGCCGTTTTTCAGAATGTGTAGATCGTTTCCGATATTAGTGGGGTTACGGCTTTTGTTCACCAGATGTTCTGCAAAAGTTGAATGTGTGCTGTCACGCCGGCCGTGGTGGCCGAGCGGTTCTAGGCGCTCCAGTCGCTGGTTCAAATCCTGCCTTGGGCACTGATGTGTGTGATGTCCTTAGGTTAGTTAGGTTTAAGTAGTTCTAAGTTCTAGGGGACTGATGACCTTAGAAGTTAAGTCTCATTGTGCTCAGAGCCATTTGAACCATTTGTGCTGTCGCTCTTCAGAGCTCTCATGTGCTCTGTGTACATCGTTCGGAAGTTTCTGTTTGTTTGTCCTAAATATTGGGCCTGACAGGAGTTGCAAATGAGTTGATACATTCCAGCGTTACTGTATATTACATAGAATTGGAAACATCTTGAAAAAGCAAACAATACAGTTCAGAGAAGGCTAAGACCAGTCAGAAAAACCTCAGAAAAATTCAGCAACAGGGTAACACTCGCCTACGTACCACTGCTGTAACCCAACATCCTCTACAGACTGTCGACATGCCGACTTGACCTGGTAGATCACCAAATCTGTCTCGAATCGAGCACATATAGGACATCATTGGACGACAACTCCAGCGTCATCCACAACAGCATTAACCGTCCCTGTATTGACGACCCAGTACCACAATTATGGAACTCCAGCCCACAAACTGCACGTTTGCTCGCTTGCATTCAACATTCTGACAGTTACACCGGTTATTAACGTAGTAACATTTCGCATTATCTCGCGCTTACTTTAAATTGTGATATTGCAATGTTAATCCCTTAAATATGTTTCCAAGAAGTTTCATTACTCTCTATGAATTATTTTTAGATGTTGTGATTTTTTCTGCCAGTGTATCAACGAATGAACAGACACTTTCAAAAAAAATTAAACCCTGCATACAGGCATCGCTTGCTTGTAACCAGAGGATTTTTTTTAAAAATTCATTACTTACAATACTGACGTGTGCCATTTGTCGTCCGTCGCTGGCTGGTCACCGGCTTCATCGCGCGTTCTACAATTATTAATAACGTGGGATTTGTTAGTGTGGATCTGATATAGGTATGGAATATTCGAATTTACTAGAACATACTATGTGTGTTTAAACAGGGTTTCTGAGGCAGGCATTTTAGCTCCTTTTGTGCGTAATAAAAATATTTTCAGAGTGAATCGTTAGACTTGACGACTTGCTTACGTTGCTACAACTTAACAGGAGCTCGATTCCGGATCCACATGGAAATAATGACGGTGTCGTATTTTACACTTCTGCGCTGTGCCAAATCGGCTTTCATTTGATATGACTTTTATTGTGCCGAACGGAAAAACACTTGCCGATATTCTGGTGGGTTCTTAGATCTACATCTGGAGGACGCCAAGTAGACACTACTACACATACAGAATAGTAGATCACTTCACTATTACTTGAAATATCAATTAATTTACTATTTTGACAGATTAATGTGTTGAATTTAGAATTCATTTATGTAGATTTTTTCTAAGATGAAATTCTTAGCTCTGAAACAATTCATGCCCACAGGACATTTTATGTGTATTTGTTACTGTCACTGAACACCAACCTACCGCATTATACAGTACAGAAAATGGTCTCTTCTCTCAGTGTATCATTGACTACAAACTTTGGCTACATAGTTCTGTGTAGTACACCCTCACGCCTCTGGCTCTATAGTGAAACGATGCTGTCGTCTTCAGGGATGGTTGCAGGGTGGACTGAGCGGCACTCCGTTCTGACGCAAAACAGTCTCCAGCAGCGGTGGCGTATGGAAACACTTGAGGTCGTGTCTACAATGACGGCTCTCATTCGTCGCTGCGTCTGGCAGCGACTGTGCATGCTTGTCGTGTCGCCGTGAGACACTCAACATCCTCATCGTACCTCGTTCTTTGGTCCACACCACAGACTTATTTTCCTTTAACGGCAGATTCTAATTGATAATGGTCGAAAATACGATTTTTAATTCAATTTTTTGATTGGTATATATGTCTAAAATATTAAGCTGAAAAGGTTTTTTAATCTGTGAGTTACAAAAATTTCTACAGCCAATTGTTCGAGGCAGTGTCACGGCCGCCGTGGGACGCTCTCAGCTGCAGACGCCTGCCTCAGGTAGAACACTTATCGTGCCGTGACGCACGTTCACAGAATGATTTATATTGCAGTATGCTTGCACACACATACGCCGAAAAAGCTGACGAACAATGTGAGCAGCCTGCCGAACGCAGCGTATCCAGCTCAGACATATCTCCTTTTCTCGCAGTGACGAACGAGGGAATTGTTCTTCAGGAACAATTCGAGTCAGAGGAAAGTTTGATACCCGGTCCAGTAATTGCAGATTAAACATAAGTAACGAAAATACTTTTTTTGGTCAAATTGTGAAAAAATTGGTCAAAATATAATGTTTGGTCCGCCGTATTGGATTAGCCATTTTGAATTTGGAAAATCTAACTTCATATTTGAGTTCAGTGACGTCGAAAAAATTAATAACATGTAGCTTTATATGCAAAGTGAACTAATAATACACATAAAAGTTTTCCCTAAACGTTAAACAGGTTTTGCTCAAGAAACGACATTTCCATACTGCATGCAACATAAAATAAAAACGGTTCAATCTATTTACTTTCACCTTTGACCTCGAAAGAATAAACATTTTTCTTGGGAAATTTACCTACAATATACGAAATTTTTTAACATGAACCACTTTTTGTAAAGACATAAAGAGTGAAACAAAATCGAAATCAAAGTTCGAGTTAGCGCCATAGCCTTTCGTTTAGGATTATTTCGTTATGGTTAGGTATATAAAGTTCCCATAAATTTAATGTAGTATCGGCTGATATAATACATTTTTCATTTTAGATAAATCCTGAGGGACAACGCTGCACATAGTGTCGTACTTCAGACTCGCAAGCCCTTGATCAATCCATAATTATAGGCGCCATTTGGTGGTTTATTTTTTGTATTGCAAATCTAATATAAAGTTGAAAGTATGATCAATCATTATACCCAAACAGATCCTTTTTTGTCTTTTCATTACCTGAAAAAGAAATTTCCAAACTTCGCTTATTTTTTGCTCATTTGCTGGCCTTAAGCTAGTCATGTGCTTTGAGCACCATTGTAGGTATTGGCATTGTCATGTGGGTCCCTTCAATGCGGCACTTAAAGAGCAGATGAGCAGTCGCGAGGTGTCTATCGCTAAGTTCCAACGTGAGTATCGTTACAGGAAAGCGAAGTGTGGGCTTGGGTTGCTAAAAAATATTAATATCCGGTATGTAGACGTCATGGAGGAGAGATGATGGCTTCCAGTTCCTTATCATCACTCTTTGCACCATTGTCCTCGATTCAACTATAAACTCCAAAAAAATGATATTTTAAAGAAATACTGATTTTAATATTTCATTTCTAAGTAAATTATAACTATACATTGAACACTTCTAACAAATGCGCAACTTATCAATATGCATTCTATTACAAGTTCTTTGTTAGTTTTGCATTCTTAATTTACTAGTCTTGCCATTCACTTGATACTACTACCAGACACCCCAGGTGTCGGGACACCCAGTTTTGGTCTGTTCTGTCACATACACTTACTGTTCGCTATGCCTCCGCCAGACATTCCTCATTTTGACGTTTAGCGTCTAATGTTACATAAGACAACTACGATTTTTTACATTGAGATACATCGACAACCTGATGGCGTTCCAACGAACGAAACAGGTCGGGATACAATAAAAGTGTATCAGTAAAGCTATGATGGTTCTCACTAATCATTAATGATCGGTTTCATGAAGTTTATTTCTTACACAACAAATATCAATACGTTAAGTGCGGACTGGATGGTCCATGTAACATTGACACTCATGTCTGTTAAACGTTCAAGATTAAGACACAACCTCTTTACCAGTGTATATTCTACTCAAACAGACCTTTCGCTGAAGAGGGTTGACTGACTGAGCAGTGTGCTTTTTCCTATGTGTTTCAGTGTGTTTACTGTCAACTTGACTCAGGCCGACGAGTTACATTATCCCAGTAGCTGCACTGCGTACTATTACTGGAGAGTTAAAGTCAATTTTGTGTTGAGGTTTTAATTATGACATGTTTTCGTGAGTGGTCCACTGGGGCATGTTCTTGAACAGGTCTTGAGGAGAGGAAGTGTCTTACCAAAGAAAACATTTAGCATGCTCTCTAAAACAGATGTAGTGCTCTTAATATCACCAAAAGAACAAAGTTACAAGAGAAGGAATCATGTGAGTTAGTGTCTCCCTAGTAGCTAAACGAATGTTCTTGTACATTATTTATTTTGCTCCTGCACAAAAAGTTACTTGTGGAGGTAAGTGTACGAGTAACTGGGACACCCTGTACACTATCTGTTCAAATGTACCCAGACACCTTTTACTGAACACTAATATGAGGTGTATCCACCCTTCGTCTTTTATCACGCCTTGAACACTGCTGGGTACAATTTGAGTGAGGCGTCTTAATGTCTGTGAAGGAGTGACCAGTCTTCCTCTAGAGCCGCCACCAGAGAAGGTACTCGTGTGACTACGGCCCCCTGTCGGGTAGACCATTCGCCGGGTGCAAGTCTTTCGATTTGACGGCACTTCGGCGACTTGCGCGTCGATGGAGATGAGGTGATGATGAGTAGGACAACACAACACCCTGTTCCTGATGGGAGAAAATCTCCGACCCCAGCCGGGAATCGAACCCAGGCTCTTAGGATTGACATTCTGTCGTGCTGACCGCTCAGCTACTGGAGGCGGATAGAGAAGGTTGTGATATTGGACGTCGAGGTCGGGAAAAGAGTCGACGTTCCAACTTCCCAAAAGGTTTCCATTGAGATTAGGTAGGGATTCTGGACTGGCCAGTCCATTTCAGGAACGTTATTGTCTACGAACTATTACCTCACAGATGCTGCTTTATGACAGGGTGTATTCTCATGCTGACACAAACAATCGTTGTCGTCAATATATTCTTCTACTGTATGCACTACATAATGCTGTAAAATATGTTAATATGCCTCTTGTTAAGCGCATTAAAGGGGCCACACAATGACCACTAAAACCATCTCCATACTATAACATCACCTCCTTCTTTCTTCACTGTTAGCACTACATATGATGACAGGTAACGTTCTCTAGGCATTCGCTAAACTCCCATCCCTTCCGCCGGGTTGCCACAGGGTGTAGCGTGGCCCATGAAATCACCCATTATCAACTTTCCAGTGGCGCCACTCTTTACATTAGTTCAAACGTCATTTAGCGTTGACTGTAGAAATGTGTGACTATCGGGTTCCTGCTCGATCACTGTACCCCATTTTTTAACTCCCTAAACAAAGACTGCTGATAGCACTCTGGAACTCAAGAGTGATTCCTTCCGCTGATTTTTTCCAGCCACTCTCTGCAAAGCTTGACGGTCGCAATCCATCAGTACTTCACGTTTGCATGGTCCTTGTTTAACGGTGATTCTTCCATCGCGTTTCCACCTCTCACACGTTATCACCTACAGTCGACGTGGGCAGCTTTAAAAGGGTTGAATTTTCCTGATGGGCCTCTTATTCAGGTGAAGTCCAATGACTGGCCCATATTCAAAGTCACTGAGCTCTTCTGATTAACCTACTCTGCTGTTACTGCTTCTTTTATGACGACACAACACACAACACTCCTTGTACGATGCATACGGACGGTTCCGCCTCTCATCGTACCTAGTGATCAATTCCGCCATACAGAGGGGTGTTCGGATACTTTTGACCGTATGGTGTATATTATTATTATTATTTCTCTTTCCTGTCTCAGTCGTTATGTCTGGCTAAAAATGGAAAGTGACACGGACCTTGATCAAGCGTGACTTCCTTTTAACTGTATGGTATATGTTACATTGCATTTAGGAACTTTCGGGTAATTGAACATGTATCAATAATTACAGATTTCTGTAATTGTATATATACGTTTGGATGTAGCTGTATTGCGTTGATGTACTGGTGGATATTGTGTCATATGACTCCTGTAGTTGATAGTATAATTGGTATGATGTCAACTTTATCCTGATGCCACATGTCTTTGACTTCCTCAGCCAGTTGGATGTATTTTTCAATTTTTTTTTTTTCTCCTGTTTTCTTCTGTATATTTGTTGTATTGGGTATGGATATTTCGGTTAGTTGTGTTAATTCTTTTTATTGGTGAGTATGATGTCAGGTTTGTTGTGTGGTGTTGTTTTATCTGTTATAATGGTTCTGTTCCAGTATAATTTGTATTCATCATTCTCCAGTACATTTTGTGGTGCATACTTGTATGTGGGAACGTGTTGTTTTATTAGGTTATGTTGTATGGCAAGTTGTTGCTGTATTATTTCTGCTACATTGTCATGTCTTCTGGGGTATTCTGTATTTGCTAGTATTGTAAATTCGCTTGTGATGTGATGTACTGTTTCTATTTGTTGTCTGCAAAGTCTGCGTTTATCTGTTGTGGTATTGGGATTCTTAATAATATGCTTGCTGTAATATCTGGTGTTTATTGTTTGATCCTGTACTGCAATTATGAATGTCTCACTGTATATATTGCCTTTTCTTAGGCATGTGTTGGATGTGTCTTGATCGATGTGTGGCTGTGTTAGATGATAAGGGTGCTTGCCTTGTAGTGTTTTCTTTTTCCAATTTACTTTCTTCGTATCTATTGATGTTATGTGATCTAAAGGGTTGTAGAAGTGGTTATGAAATTGCAATGGTGTAGCCGATGTATTTATATGAGTGATTGCTTTGTGCATTTTGCTAGTTTCTGCTCGTACTAGAAAGAATTTTCTTAAGTTGTCTACCTGTCCATAATGTAGGTTTTTTATATCGATAAATTATTATTATTATTATTATTATTATTATTGAGAGGGGGTGAGGCATCATCACTCTTCTGGCTGGTTTAATGCGACTCGCCCAGAATTCCTCTCCTGTGACAATCTCTTTATCTCACAGCAACGCTTGTAACCTATGTCCTCAATTATTTGCTGGATCTCTTCCAGTCTTTCTTTTCCTCTACAATTTTTGCCTTTTACATCTCCCTCTAGTACCATGGAAGTCATTCCCTGATATCTTAGCAAATGTCCTATCATCCTGTCCCTTCTCCTTCTCAGCGTTCTCCAAAAATTCCTTTCCTCTACGATTCTGCTCAGAACCTCATCGTTCCTTTCCTTATCAGTCCACCTAGATTTTCAGCATTTGTCTGTAGCACCACATTTCAAATACTTCGGTTCTCTTCTGTTCCGGTTTTCTTACGGTCCGTGTCTCATTACCATACAATGCTGTGCTCCAGATGTACATTCTCAGGACTTTCTTCCTCAAATTAAGGCCTATGTTTGATATTCGCAGATTTTTCTGGGCCAGGACGCCAAGAGGCTATTTTACTACCGAGCTAGCGGAATTCTTTAGCTTCTTCTACTTCGTGACCACAAATCCTGACGTTAAGTTTCTCGCTATTCACATTTCTGCTACTTCTCCTCGCTTTCATCTTTCTTCGATTTCCTCTCCGTCAATATTCTGTACTCATTAGACTGTTCATTTCATTCAGCAGATCACGTAATTCTTCTTCACTTTCTGAGAAAAACAATTTCATCGGCGAATCTAATCATTGATAAGCTTTCACTTTGAATTTTAATCCCACTTTTGAACCTTTCATTTATTTCCGTCATTGCTTCTCCGATGTATAGATTGAACAGTAGGGGCGGTGGACTACATCCTTGTCTTACACCCTTTTTAAACCGAGCACTTCTTTCTCGGTGTCCTCTCTTGTTCTTCCCTCTTCGTTCTTGTACATTTTGTATAGTATCCATCTTCGGCTATAGCTTACCCCTGTTTTTCAAAGAATTTCGAACATCTTGCAGCATTTTACATCGTCGAACGCTTTTTCAGGTCGACGAATCCTATGAACCTGTCTTGATTCTTCTTCAGTCCTGCTTCCATTATAAACCGCAACGTCAGAATGGCATATAATTACGTTTCCTCACCTGTAACCACGTAGGCAGGAGTACAGTTGCGGCGGTGCGGTCCTTTCCGTCCCATTACGACGGACCTGCACCTACCTGTGAACATTGTCTCAGCAGATCATCAGTAGGAAAGCCGAGTGAAACCTACTGTACTTCGACGTGAACCAGGCTGCAATTTAAGTCGCTAATCTACGTTTCCGGAGAAAGTTTTCACACAAATGAAAGTTTGGAAATTTTGTCCTCAATTAATATATTCTGAAACTTAGGTGAACAAATATCACTACCAAGCCCGTGATAGTCTTAACACAGTCACTCACAAACCCTTTCACTCACGTTAGCAAGTTTATGGTGTTGCATTTCCCGAAAACGGAATAGCTACAAAAATACTGATGCAGTCACAGTTTTTAGCCACCGACCTGCTCAAGACGCCACGCGGAATATATGTCTTTTCTCGTCACAAAATTCACTTAAAAATTCCGAAATATCTTCACACCCATTGGAATAATTATCCCGTCACTTTACAACACTTTTGACGTGTGAAACACTGCTAGATCCGGCAACTTACCGTTTCCGTCGGAACTATTACTACACACGTCCGAACTGTTTCATGGCTAGGCTCCCACTCTCCTCTAGAATACTCAAGTCTTCTCTACAAGCAGAGAAAGGCGCGCGAAGAATACTGCTTTACCATTGGTCAGTTTACTCAACAGCCAGTAGCAAAACAACACTCTCCCGCGTCAGTCTGCGCTTTTCATCAGTAACCTATCGCAAAATAGTAAACCTAACGACTGCACTTTTTACCGATGTAATTATCTAATGTGCTGAAGTTTTGCTTATGCATAAAGCTATTTACTATTGTTATTTACACCTTAATTAACTTTCCCTTTACAAAAAACTTGCTTTACAAATCTATTCTACAAAAATCCCGTTTGTTCATATCCATACTTCTTTGAAATGTTCCCACACTAAATCCTACTACACAACTCGTTAAACAATTATCTTCATATTAACCACACTCACGCATCATTCATTCTGCTAAAACACATTTATAACGTTTTACATACACAAAAATACATAATAATACTTTATGAAAATACTAGAACATTTTATGAAAAACATTCTATTACTTTAGTGCACTCTAGTGGGCACAATCGAAACTAAAATCACAGTCCCCCTATCCAATACTGTCCTCTATCGGCTGATACATAAACTACGTGTGCGTCCAGTCTCGTGTCACCATCTGTCACCATCTAGCTCTGAGACACATCTCCCACTTAACCGCCTCCAAGGCAGGATCATTATACGGCGCTACGCCTCACAGTCTCGGTACTTCCTACACGATAAAGTTTCATGAAATTAGAATATATACAGGGTGTTACAAAAAGGTACAGTCAAACTTTCAGGAAACATTATTCACACACAAAGAAAGAAAATATGTTATGTGGACATGTGTCCGGAAACGCTTACTTTCCATGTTAGAGCTCATTTTATTACTTCTCTTCAAATCACATTAATCATGGAATGGAAACACACAGCAACAGAACGTACCAACGTGACTTCAAACGCTTTGTTACAAGAAATGTTCAAAATGTCCTCCGTTAGCGAGGATACATGCATCCACCCTCCGTCTCATGGAATCCCTGATGCGTTGATGCAGCCCTGGAGAATGGCGTATTGTATCACAGCCGTCCACAATACGAGCACGAAGAGTCTCTACATTTGGTACCGGGGTTGCGTAGACAAGAGCTTTCAAATGCCCCCATAAATGAAAGTCAAGAGGGTTGAGGTCAGGAGAGCGTGGAGGCCATGGAATTGGTCCGCCTCTACCAATCCATCGGTCACCGAATCTGTTGTTGAGAAGCGTACGAACAATTCGACTGAAATGTGCAGGTGCTCCATCGTGCATGAACCACATGTTGTGTCGTACTTGTAAAGGCGCATGTTCTAGCAGCACAGGTAGAGTATCCCGTATGAAATCATGATAACGTGCTCCATTGAGCGTAGGTGGAAGAACATGGGGCCCAATCATCACCAACAATGCCTGCCCAAACGTTCACAGAAAATCTGTGTTGATGACGTGATTGCACAATTGCGTGCAAATTCTTGTCAGCCCACACATGTTGATTGTGGAAAATTACAATTTGATCACGTTGGAATGAAGCCTCATCCGTAAAGAGAATATTTGCACTGAAATGAGGATTGACACATTGTTGGATGAACCATTCGCAGAAGTGTACCCGTGGAGGCCAATCAGCTGCTGATAGTGCCTGCACACGCTGTACATGGTACGGAAACAACTGGTTGTAGCACTCTCCATAGAGTGACGTGATCAACGTTACCTTGTACAGCAGCAACTTCTCTGACGCTGACATTATTATCGTCAACTGCACAAAGAATGGCCTCGTCCATTGCAGGTGCCCTCGTCGTTCTAGGTCTTCTCCACTCGCGAGTCATAGGCTGCAATGTTCCGTGCTCCCTAAGACGCCGATCAATTGCTTCGAACGTCTTCCTGTCGGGACACCTTCGTTCTGGAAATCTGTCTCGATACAAACGTATCGCGCCACGGCTATTGCCCCGTGCTAATCCATACATCAAATGGGCATCTGCCAACTCCGCATTTTTAAACATTGCACTGACTGCAAAACCACGTTCGTGATGAACACTAACCTGTTGATGCTACGTACTGATGTGCTTGATGCTAGTACTGTAGAGCAATGAGTCGCATGTCAACACAAACACCGAAGTCAACATTACCTTCCTTCAATTGGGCCAACTGGCGGTGAATCGAGGAAGTACATTACATACTGACGAAACTAAAATGAGTTCTAACATGGAAAGTAAGCGTTTCCGGACACATGTCCACATAACATCGTTTCTTTATTTGTGTGTGAGGAATGTTTCCTGAAAGTTTGGCCGTACCTTTTTTGTAACACCCTGTATATACTAAATTTCCGAAATTGTAGTCTTGCGGATTCAGTATGGACGTAGCGTGTGTGTGTGTGTGTGTGTGTGTGTGTGTGTGTGTGTGTGTGTGCGTGCGTGCGTGCGTGCGTGCATGAGCGCGCTCACATATGGTTGGGTGCGTCAATGATGCGTACAGAAGCACACGTGTGCGTGGCGTGCGTGTGTTGGTTGGCGGTGTCAGCAGCAGAGCGGCCGGCGGGGACACGCGGAGTCGCTTCGCGAGCCACGTCCGTCTAGGCAGCTGCGCGCAGGTGTCGGGTGCTGCAGCCTGCCGGGGTCGGGTGTCGCCCTGCCCCAGCCTGGCCTAGGGTAGCGGCTTTCTTGTCGCCGCCGTCGCCGGGTCGGGTTTCCCCCGCTTGTGTAATGAACTCCGGCCGGAGTCATTGCGGACGGCCTCGCCAATACCCGGCGCGCAACATGCATTTCTGCCACTCTACTCGGCCTACCTGTTTCTGGCTACTGCAGGAAGTCTTGAATACCTTTGGGCTTTAGGCTGATCATTTAACTTTTTCGTAGGTCAGACATTATGATACATTTACCGAGTTATTAAACGTGGTACGTACTACGGTTGTTCAATAAGTAACGCCCCACATTTTTTTTTCATTTATTGTTAAGAGTCAGAATTTGGTGACAATATACATCAATATGTCTTTTCCAGGTCCTATTTTCCTTCGTAGTCTCTATCACGTTCTATGGCCGTGCGCCAACGTTGTGGATGAGCATGTATTCCCTGCTGGTAAAAGGTCTTGTCCTGTAGGCTGTAATGGTACTTGAATTACGCAACCATTACGGCACCTCACCTGAACCTCTTGATACCAGTAATATTGTACTGTGTTTCTGCAAAGTAGTTGACATATTTCTGAGACAACATTCGGATTTGATTTGTGATACATCGATATGTTTATATTGCAATGATATTATTCTTATGTGTATTCTTTCGTCACTATGATCTTTGACGTACTTGTAACTCTGATTTTTGGGTGCGTAAGCGATTATTAGTTAGTTAGTTGTGGAGTTGTTGGAGAGTGGGACCTTTGAAAAAGTCAAGTCGTGGACGTCATGTTGGAAAGACGAATATTGTCGTCAGCTTATAAAATGTGAACTTTAACATTGACTGTGAGGAAGATGTTTTCAAGTATGTTTTGTATTGTGAAGTGATGTTTTGTGTGTTACGTGATATTGCAATAACAGCAATTAAAAGAAAGTGTAACTTAAATTCGGAATTCTGATTATTTTTTTTACATCACTATTGTGCGAACTTTGAAAGGTTTAATCTCCAAGAATGGTTTGTGAAGCGCATCTACAAAACTTTTGAATATAGCACGATAAAACCTGGCCTCTTTGCATCCGAGTTTGTAATCATAACCACCTAGATCTTCTACGATTGAGCCATGATTTTACGACGAGACCAGCGTGGGAAACACAAAAAGATGAGTGCCTAGTTTTTTCATTATTACATGAAATGACTATTAACTGTGCTCTAATGACACCTGCCACATAATATGACTGTTGTTGCCCGAAATTGCAGTATTTAGCAGCGTGAGCAACACCACAATCGTTATTAAAATTTTGACCTTTGTTGTGGTAGGGTTGTTAGAAGGCGTAGCCATGTTTTCACTGTATGACTGACTCTCTTGTCATCTTCAAATATTGTTCCCCGTAGAGAATCTTTAAGCTCCAACAATTCAGATGAAACGACCTTTCTCTCAATCTTGTGGTCCGCTGTGACCATCCGTGGAAACCATCGTGAGCATCTCTTTGAATATTGGGGAGTTCCTATCACTGCAGACGCACATTCAATGTTGATCGACAATTGTAGAACCAACTGAGTTGTGACGCTCCGGTCGGAGTCAGTAATGGCATCCGCACGATTCAGCATGTCTGGAGCAGTGGCTGTGACAGGACGTCCCGAGCGTGGCTGATCATGGAGCTCTGTTTCCGCATTTCCTGACGCTGTAGATTTCTTTACCCATCGCTGAACTGCACTCCTAGCAACTGCAGCATCGCCATGCGCCGGCCGACGTGACCGTGCGGTTCTAGGCGCTGCAGTCTGGAACCGCGAGACCGCTACGGTCACCGAGCGAGGTGGCGCAGTGGTTAGCACACTGGACTCGCATTCGGGAGGACGACGGTTCAATCCCGTCTCCGGCCATCCTGATTTAGGTTTTCCGTGATTTCCCTAAATCGTTTCAGGCAAATGCCGGGATGGTTCCTTTGAAAGGGCACGGCCGATTTCTTTCCCAATCCTTCCCTAACCCGAGCTTGCGCTCCGTCTCTAATGACCTCGTTGTCGACGGGACGTTAAACACTAACCACCACCACCACCACCACCGCTACGGTCGCAGGTTCGAATCCTGCCTCGGGCATGGATGTGTGTGATGTCCTTAGGTTAGTCAGGTTTAACTAGTTCTAAGTTCTAGAGGACTAATGACCTCAGAACCTGGGTCCCAAAGTGCTCAGAGCCACTTGAACCATCGCCATGCACTGCACACAAACGTTAATCGATATTCACCACGGTTTCTTTTTCTGCACACAAGAATTCAATAACAGCACTCTGGTTTTAGCGTGAGTCGTGTGTAGACGCCATTTTGACTCTGTGCTACGGCTCTGCCATTTGCCAGAACGGTTCGAAACTTCACCGGTGCACAGAACAAGCATCAAATGTGAAGCACCAACAAAGACGTGTGTCTGTATTTATTAACGGCTTTTTTAAAAAAGTGTGGGGTATTACTTATTGAACGATCCTCGTATATTAAAATGACTAATTGCTGTCTGAACACAGAAGTAACATCTGACAGGAAAATTATTTAAAATAACTGAAGTAAGTACAATGACGAGCCGAAGCATTAGGACCACTGTCTACCCCGAAATTTAGTGCCACCTGCTGGAACTGCAGGCTGATTCTAATGCCCCAGGACCTGGGACTGAGCGCAGTGAAAAGGGGAACTGGCCGGCTGTTCTTGTGCTGTTGTCGTGTGCATTTATGGAAAGTAGTTTGAGGTCGGTGAAACCACGAGTAGGCGACAAGAGGTTGGAGTCTCACTAATCACAGAACGCGCAGGCCAGAGGCTTGGCCACTCTGTAAAGTAGGATAGGAGGCGATCTGTGGCATATCTGACAGAGTATAGTGTCCATGTTGACCCAAAGACATCTTAATTTATTTTGCAGTGAATACGGGATCATCACCATTTTACTGTGGACCAAGAGAAACGTGTCGCCTGGTCGTATGAGTCACATTCTGGTCCAAGCACGCCATTGGTCGAGTACGGATAAGCCGTCAGACAGGTGAACGCATGTTCGAAACATGCACCGTGCCACGGACGCTGGACCGCGAGACCGCTACGGTCGCAGGTTCGAATCCTGCCTCGGGCATGGATGTGTGTGATGTCCTTAGGTTAGTTAGGTTTAAGTACTTCTAAGTTCTAGGGGACTGATGACCTCAGATGTTGAGTCCCATAGTGCTCAGAGCCATTGGAACCATTTTGAACCACGGTGGCTGGGGACAGTATTATACTATGGCGGACATTCAAATGGTTCAAATAGCTCTGAGCACTATGGGACTTAACGTCTATGGTCATCAGTCCCCTAGAACTTAGAACTACTTAAACCTAACTAACCTAAGGACATCACACAACACCTAGTCATCACGAGGCAGAGAAAATCCCTGACCCCGCTGGGAATCGAACCCGGGAACCTGGGCGCGGAAAGCGAGAACGCTACCGCAAGACCACGAGCTGCGGTATGGGGGACATTCACCGGGTCTTCCGTGGGACCTGTGATAGTTATCGAAACTACGGGCTACGTGAACAACACTGTCACCTGCATCCCTTCTCTCTTGATGTCTTTCCCGAAGGCGATGGCATCTTCCAGCAGTATAACTGCGTTTCCCGAGGTCAGAATCATTCTACAGTGGTTTGAAGAGGATGTCAGTGGAATCACGTTGATAAGTGGATGTCTTAGCCACCAGTTTCGCCTGATCTTAACTAGGAACACAGCTCCACAAACAAAAATCACAGGCCCATAATTTACAGGAACTGCGTGACCGGAAACTTACCAAGGACTTGTCGAATCCTTGCGACGCAGAGTAGCACTGAGTGCCAACGCCAGACCAATTCGCTGTTAAGCAGGGAGTCAGAATGTTTTTTTTCATCTCAAACCGAATAACGTGTATTCGAAACAAGGTGGCTGAAAATGGAATTGTCACCTTCGAAAGTTAAAAAGCACATTTGACTGAGTCCGCAGCTCGTAGTCTAGTGGCTAGCGTTGCTGCCTCTGGATCACAGGGTCTCGGGCGCGATACCCGGCAGGGTTTCGGATTTTCTCTGTCCGGGGGCTGGGTGTTTGTGTTGTCCTCATCATCATTTGTTAGAATCACTAGATTGGATTGTGAGAAGAAAATGGTCTGTGTAAAAATTGGGACTTTGTACGGGCGCTGATGACCGCGCAGTTGAGCGCCCTACAAACCAACAATCTGCATCATCGCTTTTGTCTAATTATCCAAACACTTACTAACATTAGAAAATATACGGGGAGATTCTTATTACCATTTAAAAACCCCGAAGTGACGTAGATGAGAATGAGACAGGTTGCCGAAAATGTTGGGAAATACCCCAAAAGTGGATGTCATGTGTTGAACATGTGACGTCACCAGATGACATTGCTCGCCGCAAGATTGGCCCAACCCTAGTCAAGTACTCACATCGATGTGGCTCTGGGCCTAGTTGCGCGACTTTGCCGTGTGTGGCTGTGGTTCGAGTCTTGCGTGTGACAAACAGTATTTTTTTGAATTGCGTTAGACAGTTACGTATTTACATTGAGGAAAGATTTACTACCTTATTTAGTGGTCTCGCAGTCTCCACTAGTTTACTACAACGTACAGTACAACGAAAACCTAGCGCGTTGCGTCACAAGTAAGCGGGTGTAAGATTCCAAGATTCCAAATTGCGTCCCTATCAGAAAATGACACACGCTTTCTTTACTAAATAAAGTCCATAAAAAGGAGGGACATACGCTAAATAACAACAGATTTTCCTCGGTTGCAGCGTGGACAACAATTCTGTAATTTTATGTTTACAACAGTTCAGATTATACAGAAGTTTCTCGAGAAAAGAGTAGCCTAGCGGAGTGATGTGCAGCAATGACCCCTACCGGCGCGGGTAGGACCGACGTGTTGCACGTATGACATCACATGTTAAACATTTGTCACTCACTTTTGTGGACCCGTGTGTTTAAGGGTTTTTTAAATGTTAACAATGACGGTAAATAGTTTGGACAAGAAGAGAATAGAAGCTTTCGAAATGTGGTGCTACAGAAGAATGCTGAAGATTAGATGGGTAGATCACATAACTAATGAGGAAGTATTGAATAGGATTGGGGAGAAAAGAAGTTTGTGGCACAACTTGACCAGAAGAAGGGATCGGTTGGTAGGACATGTTCTGAGGCATCAAGGGATCACCAATTTAGTATTGGAGGGCAGCGTGGAGGGTAAAAATCGTAGGGGGAGACCAAGAGATGTATACACTAAGCAGATTCAGAAGGATGTAGGTTGCAGTAGGTACTGGGAGATGAAGAAGCTTGCACAGGATAGAGTAGCATGGAGAGCTGCATCAAACCAGTCTCAGGACTGAAGATCACAACAACAACAACAACAATGATCACCCTGTATAATGAAAACCATTACTTAAGTTTTGTCAATACTGACCTACGTAGGTCTAAGACAGACAAAATCCGAGATGGCTCATTCAAGGCAACTCACATTGCAATACCTAGTCTCCATCCACAGCACATAACTTTATATTGTGAACTTGACAAAATGGTGTAAATTGCTCATACTCATAGAGCAAATCCTACCTTGCATCGTGTTTTCGTGGAACTGAGATGGAGAATCTTTGGCAACGGGGAGGGGGAGGGGAGGGGGAAGGGGGTACAATGAAGGATCTGTAGTATGCTCCTATTGTCTGTACCCACACAGAAACTGAGACACACCATCGAAGGAGTCGGCCCATCGATAGCGACCTTCCCCTACATGTGAGTGGCCAATTGTCACATGTAAGTTGCAGTCCAAATATTTTTTAATTGTTTCCTGCACTCGCCCGCAGTACGGATGTAAGTACATTCTCGACGGCATTCGCGACCACGTTCGCATTGTCGCACACGCAGACAGTCAGATTTGCGTCACAGATAGCAGCCGGCAGCGGCGGACACAGTGGCTAATGCATATTTAGCGCGCGTACAATCGCGAGGTTTGCAGCGGGCCGCGTGAAATTGCCCGCCTCGCAATCTCGGGTTATTACCTGGGCCCCCACTGCCTTCCGCCGCTCAGGTCTGACAGCGCGACGGCCCACACTCGTACAGAACATTCGGCGCCGTTGACCTCGGACCAGGTCGCAGCGCGCACGGCAGGCAATCAGAGCAAGCTGACGGCCACTGCACGTCCTCGCCATTCCCGCAGTACGGGTCGCCATTAATCTACATAAGGAAAGAGCCGACTGTTGGCGAACTGTCGGCCGCAGGTCCTTTTGATTTCATGCCATTTCACGGAGCAGCTCGTTACAAAGGGAAATTAGTTCACGGGTGTGCTGTCGGGTCTCACTGACCGGCAGCCATGGAGTGCTTGACAGAAAGTAAAAACAATGCGGACTTCAAGGAACAAGGTAGCTTAAAATAGTCATTCAAGAACAGGGCCCATCACATGGGATTTCATCGTAATATTCCAGCAGATCTCGGATAAGGTTGAAAGCTAACAACCATTCTCTATGTAATCTGGCCCTTGTACTTCTTCCTTCGTTCCAAAAATGGAGGTCGACTGAATTAGCGACAGCCATCTGCTCTTGCTCCTCTGCTACTCCCCACTCCCTCTCAGTGCACCTACTACTTCGCCGTCCGGTATAGCCGTGCGGTTCTAGGCGCTTCAGTCTGGAACTGCGTGACCGCTACGGTCGGAGGTTCGAATCCTGCCTCGGGCATGGATGTGTGTGATGTCCTTAGGTTAGTTAGGTTTAAGTAGTTCTAAGTTCTGGGGGACTGATGACCACAGATGTTGAGTCCCATAGTGCTCAGAGCCATTTGAACCATTTTTCCACTCCTTCCCCTCTCTCAGAATAGCTGCTTCTACCTCCTCTGCCCATCTGCTCTTCCCCCTCTGTTCATTTCGTCCTCCACTCTCTCTGGCCAACTCCTCCCCCCCCCTGCCTGTCTGTCTCCTCCTCCCCCTCTCTCTGTCAATCTTCTCCTCCTCTCTCATTCTATCTCCTCCACCCCCATTTCTTTACCCATCCCTTCCTCCGACCTCTGTCTGTTCTCCTCCTCATTCGTGTCTCTGTCCATCTCCTCCTGCCTCTCTTCCTGTCCATATCCGCTTCCCTTCCTCTGACCATATCTTTCTCCCCGTCTCTCTGTCCATCTCTTTCCTTTCTCTGCTCATTTTCCCTGCCCCCCCCCTCTCTCTCTCTCTCTCTCTCTCTCTCTCTCTGTCTCTGTCTCTGTCTCTGTCTGTCTCCTCCTTCCTCATAACTGTGTCCATCAGCTCCGTCCTCGTTTTTATCGTTCCATTTCTTCCTTCTGCTTCTCTCTCCACAGTATTACCTCACTTCGATTGGCAGTTTTTAGTTCTTATCTCCCACAGTATTTCTTTACAGATAACTAATAATATATGTACCAAGTTTGGTTGGAATCGATCCAGGAGTTCGAAAGAAGCATTTTACCCGCAGCTTTTCACGTATATACTCATATCACATGTATTTCACATGTATTTAACGTATTTTACACATATTTGTACACGTATTTCACCTGTAACTCTACCGAACTTCACCACGTAGTTTCGGTTTCACGCAGCTCAACGTTTATGAAGTGATATTTCCTCAACTAAGTCTTGTACAATTATATATTTTTATAGGTATATTCAGTGGTATATGTGGATACTGTCTGCAAAAGTATTGCGAACAGAGTTATTACTAAAGCAGTAATACATACAAGTGCCATGTCCGATGCATCATTTTGTGGGGACTTTGAGCGAGAAAACGTGTCTGAACAGTTTCAAATTATGTATGAAGTCTGTTGGAAACGTCAAGAGCTCTCAGATTCTGAATATAATCTCGCTATTTTCACGTCGTGGACTACGCTTCATTTCAACCTCACCCCCACACCTCTGAGAGGTATGTCGTTCTTACCCCCGCAGTTGTTCTTTCCAGGCAGTAAGCGATGTGTGTACCCAGTTAGTTTGAAATCGATTCAGTGGTTTAAGTGGCAATGTGGAACATACATATATACATTGAAGCGCCAAAGAATCTCTTATAGGCATGCGTATTCAGATACAGTGATATGTAAACAGGTAGAACACGGCGCTGCCGTCGGCAACGCCTACATAGACAACAAGAGTTTGGCGCAATTATTAGATCGCTTACTGCTGCTACAATGGCAGGCTATCAAGATTTGAGTTTGAACGAGTTGTTATAGTCGGCGCACGAGCGATGGGACACAGCATCTCGTAGGTAGCGATGAAGTGGGGATTCTCCTGTACGACCATTTCACGAGTGTACCGCGAATATCAGAAATCCGGTAAAACGTCAAATCTCCGACATCGCTATGACCGGAAAAAGATACTACAAGAACGGAACCAACAACTTAAGAGGATGGTTCAACGTGGCAGAAGTAAAGCCCTTCTACAAATTGCTGCAGATTTCAGTGCTGGGCCAACAACAAGTGTCACCGTGTGAACCATTCATCGAAACATCATCGTTATGGGCTTTCGGAGCCGAAAGCCCAGTTTTGTACCCTTGACTGCACGACACAAAGCTTTTCGCCTGGTCTGGTCCGTCAACACCGACATTGGACTATTTATGACTGGAAACATGTTGCCTGGGCGGACGAGACGTTTCAAACTATATCGAGTGGATAGACGTTTACGGATATGGAGACAACCTCATGTATCAATGGACCCTGCATGCCGTTAGCGGACTGTTCAAGCTGGTGGAGGCTCTGTAATGGTGTGGGGCGTGTGCAGTTTGAGTGATATGCGACCCCTGAGACGTCTATGTACGACTCTGACAGGTGACACGTACGTAAGCATCCTGTCCTGATCACCTGCGTCCATTCATGCCCATTGTGCATTCCGACGCTGGCCGGGGTGGCCGAGCAGTTCTAGGCGCTTCAGACTGGAACCGCGGAACCGCTACGGTCGCAGGTTCGAATCCTGCCTCGGGCATGGATGTGTGTGGTGTCCTTAGGTTAGTTAGGTTTAAGTTGGTCTAAGTTCTAGGGGACTGATGACCTCAGATGTTAAGTCCCATAGTGCTCAGAGCCATTTGAAACATTTTTTGCATTCCGACGGATTTGGACAATTTCAGCAGAACAATGTGACGTCCCACACATCCTAGAGTCACGGAGTAGCTCCAGGAACACTCTTCTGAGGTTAAACTCTTCCGCTGGCCACCAAATTCCCTAGAGATGAACATTATTGAGCAGATCTGGGATGCCTTGCAACGTGCTGCTCAGAAAAGATTTCCACCCCCTCGAACTCTTACGAATATGTGGACTGCTCTGTGGGACTCATGGTGTCAGTTCCCACCTGCACTACTTCAGACGTTAGTCGAGTCCATGCCACATCGTGTTGCGGCACTTCTGCCTGCTCGCGATGCTCTTCACGATATTAGACAGGTGTAACAGTTTCTTTGGCTCTTCAGTGTACATAAATCGACTTGTATAGCAAGTACATCTGTGTGGATGCGACAGATTTGAAAATATTTCACTAACAGAAACGCAAATTAGGAAAGTAATAAGAAAGTTATTGCAATTAATTTATTATAATTAATAAGTAGGTAATTAATGTTAACTGCACTCTTTCAAGACTTTTTGTCGAAGACTCATCGTCATCATCAGTTATCTGCTATATTAGCAGGTCCTTTGCCTCTCCATGTTCTGCGATCCATTGCTTCCTTCTTAAGGCTGCTGTACGTCGTACCGTCCATCATGTCATCCAGTATCTGGAATCTCTCCCTTCCTCGCTTCCGTTTCCCTTCTACATAAGCTTCTAAAACTGTTTTTATCAGTCCGTCATTCTTTCTTAATATATGTCCAATCCAATTTCTTCTTTTTATTACATCTAGTAACTGTCTTTTCTCTCCCACTCTTCTCAGTACCTCTTCATTTTTTACTCTGTCCATCCAACTTATTCTTTCCATCTTCCGCCATGTCCAGATCTCAAAAGCCTCCAGCCTTTCTCTGTCTTTTTTCCTCATAGTCCATGTTTCAGCGCCATATAGAAGAACACTCCATACAAGACATTTTATGAGTCTCTTTCTGAGTTCTCTGTCCAGACCGCTGCAGAAGATTCTCCTTTTCTTATAAAACGCCTCTTTTGCCATTGCTATCCTTGTTTTAATTTCTGTGGTGCACTTCCAGTCGGTGTCTATCCTGCTTCCAAGATACTTAAAATTTAGCACCTGTTCTAGTGTTTCTCCATTCAGCACAATTTTTATTTCCTTATTTCCTCCTATTGCCAATACTTTTGTTTTATTTGTGTTAATTTTCATTCCATATTTTTTCTGTTAGTTACAATGGTGTCCACCAAATCCTGTAATTCTTTTTCCCCTGTGGCTAGAAGGACCATGTCATCAGCAAATCTCAAGCACCCTACTCTTCTTCCTCCAATTTCTACTCCTTTGTCATCTAATGAGTATTGGTCAATCATATTTTCCAAGTACAGGTTGAAAAGAGTAGGTGATAAACAGCATCCTTGTCTTACTCCTTTCCCTAGTCTGATCCAGTTTGTACTTTCTCCTCTCACTTTAACTGAAACTTTTTGATTAAGGTACAATGAGTTTATAAGTCTTCTGGTTTTCCAGTCCACTCTCTTTTCCCTCATAATAGTCGCTAGCTTGTCCCAAACCACATTGTCAAATGTCTTTTCTAAATCGATGAAGCACATATATAGGTCTCTTCCTTTTTCAATAAACCTTTCTGCTTACCTTTAAAGGTTCAGTTTTCATGCTTACCAGCGTAGTTGTAGGCAACGCTTGTTACCTGACAAAGGGCTAATAAATCAAACACTGATTTATAAGAAATGATTAACCGAGCGAGATTGTGCAGTGGTCAGCATACTGGACTCGCATTCGAGAGGACAAGAGTTCAAGTCCCTGTCTGGCAGTTCAGATTTAGGTTTTCTGTCATTTCCCTACATCGCATAAGCCAAATACTGCGATGTTTCCTTTCGAAGGGAACGGCCGATTTCTTTCTCCATTCTTTCGTAATCCGAACTTGCGCTCCGTCTCTAATGACCGCTCTGTCGATGGGACGTTAAACTCTAATCTTTCTCCCTCCTTCCTTGTGATAAATAAATAGCAGTCGAAAAGAACCCAAGCTGCGTTTCTATACATTTAAGACTGTTCGACGATAGAAAGGACCGTCAAGAAATATGTGGAAGTTTCAACAGAGGGAAAAGCCCATGGCGATAAACAAAGAAACGAAAAATTAGATTTCACAAGGGAACGTCATTGGATGCCGTGCAGCCTCATTAGAACTGTGTAATACTGAATGTTATCCGTTACGCCAGTAGAAGAGTCGAAGATCCGTCTCCTGCTTGTGCCAATATTCCTTAGCGATTAAGCCGGAACTGCGGGCTATCTGGAGAGTGGTTCGGATGAGAAGGGGAGGGTTTAGGTTACAAGAGCCGGGATTAATGGCACAGGCGACTTCTACGGAGCCCTGAATGTTATATGAACCGCCGGTGGACGAACTTCGCCATTGGAAATCGATGCTTACCGGATCCGATTCTCTCTTACGTCGGCGTTTCGGTGTCCGTGGGGTGAACTATGCTCACCTTAGACATCTCTTTAATTGCCGCACTCCTAATACAACTACAAACACTTCCTTCCCCTGTATAAACAGGCAGGGTAATTTCCAATGTTAAATCAGAATTTTATGCTGCAGGAGTGCATTATCCCTTGGTGATAGTAAACCTGGCATAGTAAACGACATTCCGATATTGTGTTTCACAAACCCACTGACGAAATTGGAGATACAAGGATATTTTAAGCAACACATCCATTTTAATCCGTCGATATCTCTTTCAGCCATTGTTTCCTGCCACGGAGAAATTTGTATTTGAATTTTCCTTAATGAAATCACTTACCTAAACAGCCTTAGTGGAAATAAGTAGTAGTATTTGGAAAAAAGTTTGGTCATTTGATACTACTGTGACAATATGAGTAGGTCTACATGTAACGAAAGGATGTAATCCAGCACCTATTGGTACAGAAAATCTTTCGTGAATCAAAGATATTCTTCCACGTGGTACCCAATACATTGCACGACCTTTTTCTTCTACTCTGTGCCATAGAGAAATCATTGTTCCGAGTCTTCGTTGCCTGTCATTCTAACACCTACCATCTGATTTCATAATTAACCACACAATTTGTAAGTACTGTCGATTTGGTCACCCGACGGTTACCAAGTTTTATTCTTCGGTGCATAAATTTTATTTTACTATGCTGACTGTCTTATCTGCGACGCATGCCCTTTTTAACAACGCCGCCTAGATGGAAAGGCCGAACAAATCCAGAGCTCGAAGTTGTGACGTAGGCGAGAGACGGCGAAAGTGAAAAGCTCTCTTGTGTTGTACCACCAACGTACTTAGTACAAAGAAACTCGTTGTACTCTATAATCGTTACGAGAGTGTTATTTAAGTACACAGAAATTGTGTGTTTCTAAGTTGTGTGAGTTTAACGGCATATAATATACGTTTATGCACGTTCATCTACATTATGGTAACGGAAATTACACAGCAGAAAACAAAACAAGCTTCATGCATTCAAGTTCCGTAGAGACGATGTAAGAGGACATAAATGGCTCTGTTTAATTCCAATGCAGGGGTTTGCAGTTACTAATCTGTAGTATCGATAGCCACGATGCCACGGCGTAGGTGCAAGTACTTAAGTTGGCACTACGACCGACACCGACGATAGCGCCCTCTAGCAGACGCTGTGCAGACCTAAGAGCTCCGCTGCAGATTCTGCCCATTTCATCAAGAGGAGACGGCCTGGAAACATCGCTTCAACCTCAGCTTGCTATTGAGACTGTGTACTCCTTACGACGGATCTAGGGCTTCGCACCTCAGTGCAAAGCTATGTATTCAGTTAATATTATGATAAAGTAAAACCATTTCTAAGAGCAGTACCGAGAGATTTTCACCTTTCCCTGCTCCTACTCACTTCCTACATTCGGCCTACCCATTCAATTTACAGGGGTAGATCCACGCGCCGCCTTACAGGCGGGATACAAAATAATCATTCAATGGTAAGTTTTTTTGCCCGCATCTCGTGGTCGTGCGGTAGCGTTCTCGCTTCCCACGCCCGGGTTCCCGGGTTCGATTCCCGGCTGGGTTAGGGATTTTCTCTGCCTAGTGATGGCTGGGTGTTGTGTGCTGTCCTTACGCTAGTTAGGTTTAAATAGTTCTAAGTTCTAGGGGACTGATGACCATAGATGTTAAGTCCCATAGTGCTCAGAGCCATTTGAACCATTTTTTTTTTTTTTGTAAGTTTTGTTTTGAACGTAATTTAGTAACGTATGTTTTACGCTATGGTGTATTACTGTATCACTTAGCTTGAACATAGTATGATTAATTTACCTTGCTGCTACTATTTCAGGTGTATCACAGGCATTTCAAAGCTAGTAACATTATCTGGGAAGTAAGTGCCAACGACTGAAAAACGATAACAACTCCACTTTCAAAACTACGGCTTGGTTCAAACCCCTTGCCGCTTATTTTTCCGATCTGTCCAGACTACCTATCTTCAGGTGCAGAACCATCCAGAGAGGGAGCAGAAGAAAAAAGAACACCTTGAAATCACCAGTATTGCAGGAAAGTATCAAGATTCATGTAGGTAGCCATAATAAATATTTAAAAAGAATTACATATAACAGCCTTCAGGAACTGAAAAATAAAATTAATGTGTTATGCTCACAGAAGAATTGGGTAAAAATAGTGAACCGAAAGTGTGTTATTTTTTGTGTATCGATATATCTCTTCAGCTCAATTACTTAGTGTATGTTGTGACTGATAATCATTCAAATCGTTCGTCTATTCAAAAGCACTGCCGTTAAACAAAATTCTAGTCACTTAATTTGTTATTATAATTGTGCTGGTAACAGAAAATTTTGTGAATACAACCGACTGTGAAGTTCATATCTCAGTACTCGCGTGTGAAAACGTTATTTGGAAATGTATGAATGTTTTACCAAACAACTACTGTGCATTTAAAAATCTCCACGTTTTCCTAACAGTTCATACACATGGAAATAAAGCTTTTTTTTTTCAAAGGCGTCTGCAGCTGTGTTTAAAAATGTGCTAATTATGTTGTATATGTTATGGATGAAATTAATGCGGTTATGCATTCTTAACTGTTTTTCCTCTTTTCCACATAAAGAGCTATATGTTTTCTCTGGAGCCATGCAATTCTGTTGGTGTTGGCTGCTTGATATCACGATCTTCGCTTGACTATGACGGTTGTTTGGCCTTGTCTCTAGATGGTGGATTTTTGTCCACAGTACCTCATTACGTCAAGTGGTTTTAATACAATCACCGGCTCGCCTTTCAGATGGTTATACGTTCAACAGATATAATATACTATCCCAGATCCATGTGCGAAAGTTGGCGGAATATTTTATCCACCGGGATAACATAAAGAATTACATTCTATTGTATGGAACTGGGGACCTAGAAACGACGGAGAGGCCTAGTTCCCGCCATAGCCCTCAGTGGTTCACAACCCCACAACAGGCTACAGCAGTCCCCATTCACCCCACCACCGCCCCACAATGAACCCAGGGTTAGTGTGCGGTTCAGCCCCCCAGTGGTTCGACGAACCATTCAAGACCTTGCGGATGAAGTGGGTATTGGTTATGAGACATGTGACTGATGAGTTGGGTATCCATCGTGTCGCCGCAAAATTTGTGCCAAGAATCTTGACTGCCGATCAGAAAGCACAGCATGTTGAAGTGTGCACAGACCTTCGTCAGACCGCATCTGATGATCCAACCTTCTTGTCACGGGTTATTACCGGCGACGAGAGCTGGATTTACGGTTATGACCCAGAGACAAAGCAACAATCGTCCCAGTGGAAGAGCCCGGGCTCTGCAAGACTCAAAAAAGCGAGACAGGTGAAGAGCAAGATCATCGTTTTCTTTGATACCAAGGGAATTGTGCACAAAGAATTCGTCCCACCCAACCAAACAGTGAATTCCGCATATTACTGTGATGTTGTGCGACGGCTCCGTAAAAACGTGCGGCGATGACGGCCCGAACTTTGGCGTCAAGGGAACTGGCTGCTGCACCATGACAACGCACCCTGTCACACGTCCTTGCTCACTAGGACCTTTTTGGCAAAAAAACAGCATTGCAGTTGTGCCCCACCCACTTAACTCGCCAGATCTGGCACCTTGCGACTTCGCGGTATTCCCAAAACTGAAACTGAAGTTGAAAAGGCGTTGGTTCGACACTCTAGAGAGGATTCAAGAAGCATTACTGGCGGTGATAAACACCCTCAAAAAGCAGGACCTCCATAAAACGTTTCTACCAGAGGCAGAAGCGCTGGGACCGGTGTGTACGGGCGGATGGGAATTACTTCGAGGTTGATAGTGATCATTAGTCCATATATAAGGTTTTCAACAGATGGCAGCACCAGTCCCGAAAATTTTCGATAGCGCCTCGTACATTGGTGTGCAAAACTTAAGGACGACAGTAACTTTCGTATGTTGTGTCACTGCCAAGTAACATAGCGTGATGAAACTAGGATCGTATGTAGAAAGAACTGCTGTAGTATAGAACAGAAGATAGCTGAAAGAAATACGCAGTGAGAGGAACCGAAATGACACTTTCATCAAAGATAATAATTACACTGATGTCACAGTCTCGTGGATATCACAAAAGGCGGGACACAGTTCTCGAAAGGCTGGGTGGTCGTTACAGACGCCAGTGCATGTTCTGTGACGTGCTCCCATGCTGTCTACAAGGGTAGAAGGAGTTCTTGTGGTAGGGTGTTCCATTCCTCCACCAGTGCGGTTGACAACTGCTGAATGGTGTTGGTGCATGTGAACGTGCGGGAATACGTGTCCCCAACGCATCCCGCAAGTGCTCGATGGGATTTAAGTCGGGGGAACTGCCAGAGCAGTCCATTTGCCGAATATCCTCTCTTCCCAAGAGCTCCTCAACCTGCGTGGTTCGATACGATCGCTAATTGTGATCCATAAAAGTCAGAACCAAAAGCATCCGTGAAAAAACACCCTTCGTGGAGGAGTACGGTGACACAGTTAGCTGCCCATTGACTCAACAGTGTTCAAAGCCATGGAGGTCAGTGCGCCTGAGCAACATTACGCCTCCACACACTGTAACACTTCTACCACCAAAACGATCACTTTCGACAGTGTTCCGGTGCAGGTTACGTGCTCCTATCTCTCACCGTATCAGAGTATGTAAAGAATCCAAGGACAATGTCGAACATGATGGTTTATTGTGAGCCAGATGTTACTGTATGAGGAGGCACAGTGTTGCAAGGACATGCTGACCTCCACATATTTGAACAATGTATACTCACAGTTCAGCGTTTTTGTGACACCATATTCCTTCCCCGTGTGTGCCTGCTAACGGGTGCATTCGGCCCTGACTTCATTCTCATGTATGCCAACGCGCGACTACGTCGTACTGAAGGGGTGATGGAGCTCTTGGAACGGGACGATATTCGGCGAATGGACTGTCCTGCCCTTTATTCCAATTTTAATCCCGTCGACCACATAAATAATGCATTGTGGGGATGTGCTGCAGCATGTTCACATGCACCAAAGACCATGAAGCAGTTTCAGTGGTTCTGGTAGAGGAATCGAACGCCGTACCGCAAGAACTCCCTGCCAATCTTGTGGCCAGCATGGGAGTACGTAGACTGCCGTCCATAGTGATCACAAACCCTATATTTCGAACCCCGTACCGTCTTTTGTAATGTCCAGTGGACCATCATAAACTTTGGTGACTTCAGTATAATTTTGTCCTTGAATAAAAGTGACATTTCAGTTCATCTCATTGCGTATTTTATCAGTTACCTTCTGTTCTATACTCTGTCCATGTACGGTCCAAGTTTCATCGAGCTGTGCTATTTACCAGTTGTGATGTGATCGTCGCTGACCGATATGTGATTATTTTTTGTTCATTTCGGAGCTATTTTTAGCCGTCCGCTGTGACCGAGCGGTTCTAGGCGCTTCAGTCCGGACCGCTTGCTGCTACGGTCGCAGGTTCGAATCCTGCCTCGGGCATGCATGAGTGTGATGTCCTTACGCTAGTTAGGTTTAAGTAGCTGTAAGTCTAAGGGACTGATGACGTCAGATGTTAAGTCCCATAGCGCTCAGAGCCATTAGAACCATTTGAAGCTATTTTTGAGGAAAGTACAAGCTTTGCTAAGTCATAAGGAAGGCTTCAAATTATCCTGTTAAGAAACGGGCGAGCACAGATGTTCACCCCATACTCTTTCACGACCACAGGACTTCAATCGCACAGCCCCTACAGAAAGGTAGTTGGGTCCCAGGGCACTGCAGTTCACGTAAGCGACTGCAATGAATTCCTACCCCTCGCTTTGGCGGCGAATGCGGTTTCCTCGATTGAAGGCAGGTGCCACTAAGTCCCTAGGGTATAATGGTAAGTGACAAATTCACTTGCATGTATGCATAGGCGGACATGACGCTGGTCGGCCACCGTGAGAAAATTCGTTGCCTTTCCCTCCAAATCTTATTATCCAATCAAATGTCTTGTTTGCTACTATATTTAGGCACAAAGGGCTCAAAAGACGAGTTTAACATAGCTAGCAACCGATAACAACCTCTTCCGTGTTAAGATGCATTCTCTAAGCCAAGAATGGGAATTTTTGCAGAGTTCCACTGTATTCAAATAAAGAAAGCGAGGAATACAAACGTCTCAAAAATGAGATCGACAGGAAGTGCAAAATGACTAAGCAGGGATGGCTAGAGGACAAATGTAAGAATGTAGAGGCTTGTCTCACCAGGGGTAAGATAGATACTGCCTACAGGAAAATTAAAGTGACCTTTGGAGAAAAGAGAACCACTTGTATGAATATTAAGAGCTCAGATGGAAACCCAATTCTAAGCAAAGAAGGGAAAGCAGAAAGGTGGAAGGAGTATATAGAGGGTCTATACAAGGTCGATGTACTTGAGGACAATATTATGGAAATGGAAGAGGATGTAGGTGAAGATGAAATGGGAGATACGATACTGCGTGAAGAGTTTGACAGAGCACTGAAAGACCTGAGTCGAAACAAGGCCCCGGGAGTAGACAACATTCCATTGGAACTACTGACGGCCTTGGGAGAGCCAGTCCTGACGAAAATCTACCATCTGGTGAGCAAGATGTATGAGACAGGCGAAATACCCTCAGACTTCAAGAAGAATATAATAATTCCAATCCCAAAGAAAGCAGGTGTTGACAGATGTGAAAATTTCCGAACTATCAGTTTAATAAGTCACGGCTGCAAAATACTAACACGAATTCTTTACAGACGAATGGAAAAACTAGTAGAAGCCGACCTCGGGGAAGATCAGTTTGGATTCCGTAGAAATATAGGAACACGTGAGGCAATATTGACCCTACGACTTATCTTAGAAGCTAGATTAAGGAAAGGCAAACCCACGTTTCTAGCATTTGTAGACTTAGAGAAAGCTTTTGACAATGTTGACTGGAATACTCTCTTTCAAATTCTGAAGGTGGCAGGGGTAAAATACAGGGAGCGAAAGGCTATTTACAACTTGTACAGAAATCAGATGGCAGTTATAAGAGTCGAAGGATATGAAAGGGAAGCAGTGGTTGGGAAGGGAGTGAGACAGGGTTGTAGCCTCTCTCCGATGTCATTCAATCTGTATATTGAGCAAGCAGTAAGGGAAACAAAAGAAAAGTTCGGAGTAGGTATTAAAATCCATGGAGAAGAAATAAAAACTTTGAGGTTCGCCGATGATATTGTAATTCTGTCAGAGACAGCAAAGGACTTGGAAGAGCAGTTGAACAGAATGGACAGTGTCTTGAATGGAGGATATAAGATGAACATCAACAAAAGTAAAACGAGGATAATGGAATGTAGTCGAATAAAGTGGGGTGATGCTGAGGGAATTAGATTAGGAAATGAGACAAAGTAGTAAAGGAGTTTTGCTATTTGGGAGGCAAAATAACTGATGATGGTCGAAGTAGAGAGGATATAAAATGTAGACTGGCAATGGCAAGGAAAGCGTTTCTGAAGAAGAGAAATTTGTTAACATCGAGTATAGATTTAAATGTCAGGAAGTCGTTTCTGAAAGTATTTGTATGGAGTGTAGCCATGTATGGAAGTGAAACATGGACGATAAATGGTTTGGACAAGAAGAGAATAGAAGCTTTTGAAATGTGGTGTTACAGAAGAATGCTGAAGATTAGATGGGTAGATCACATAACTAATGAGGAAGTATTGAATAGGATTGGGGAGAAGAGAAATTTGTGGCACAACTTGACTAGTAGAAGGGATCGGTTGGTAGGACATGTTCTGACGCATCAAGGGATCACCAATTTAGTATTGGAGGGCAGCGTGGAGGGTAAAAATCGTAGAGGGAGACCAAGAGATGAATACACTAAGCAGATTCAGAATGATTTAGGTTGCAGTAGTTACTGGGAGATGAAGTAGCTTGCACAGGATAGAGTACCATGGAGAGCTGCATTAAACCAGTCTCAGGACTGAAGACCACAACAACAACAACATTACCTAAAAAATATTCTTCAAATACGACACGTGCACTTTAAAAACTTTGTGTTTGTCTGCTAATGTAAAATAATCTATAAAAATGTTAATGTTCATTTGTATCCATTGATAAGGAAAACGCATCTTCCTCAGGCTTTGGCAGAGTTGCCCTCTGCACTTTGGAGAAAGAGAAATGAAGCTGAGTTTTCTAGATTTCAGTATCTGTTTGTATCTGCTGACCGTAACATTTATATTCTTACTGTATGAGAGAATGGATTGTGAATGAATCCACAGACGTTATTTTCGTGTACATTATTACATTTGGCTAATTAATGTTTGTTCACATTCCGCATCAAAAGTGAGAAGAAAGCCAAAATGGGGGAGAAGCGTTCATCCAGATCGTAAACGTACAATTGCAGAATAAAAAAGACTGTCGTAAGATTCTCATTATTTGCAGCTAATGAGAGTATTTTCAAGTATTTCTTCGGTGTTCATCGCTTAATTATCAATACCATCTCTTTGCAAATTGCCACTAGAAACAAAATCTTACATACGCACTGCAGGGAAAGTGCTAAAAAAGGGACACAGATCGCTCATGCCTCAGCGAATATTATCATTTTATTCGTAAGTATAGTTGTTTCTTCTGTAGTTTATTCGCTAAATGGAAGAGGCTTCAAGGTCTCTTTTTGAATTGTTACATCAAACTGCGTGCCATTGTTTACATCTTCGACTTCAAGTAAAACGTACTAGATAGGCCGACGTAATCAGCCCCTAAAGCAGTCGGAAAAAAAAGATAGGTCACGCACCAGGGGAGGGGGGGGGGGTAATTGCCTCCATTGCCCCCCCCCCTTGGATCTGCCCCTGTCCCCATGGAGAGTTTTTCAAAACGTAGAGAGTAAGATGAGAGGGTTTGAATTTTTGGTACTTGTGGTGAAGCCGTCTGGGCACCTGTGATCCAGAAGACGTCAAGGGCAGTGGTCTGCTCGGCTGTCTCTATCCTGTGTTGACTGGTGCGTTCTGGTACACGTTTGCTGAGAGTCGTACTTCACATTACTGCCATCCACTTTCTGTGCAGCTCACAGTTTGCTAGATTTGCTATATAACTTGAGTTGCCTAATTAACTCCATTGTTTTGCGGGTCCTGGACTGGTTTACTTAGTATCTGCAAGCCGCAAAGATCGAGTAAGCTTATAGCGTTTTCGCAAATTGTCTTCCAGGTATATGAGTCGTCTCCGACAGTGTTAGCGGGACATTCATGATTAAACTCAGGTTTTAGAGAGCTATCTGTTCCATTATTCTAAATGATTTTGTGCTCGTTGTGTTGAAGTAATTTCTCAGTCAACATTTCGAGATCTACTGTTTGAGACTATCTCTGCGTTATAATTGCTTCATTGGTTCATGTTCGTAGTGTAGGGTTCAGGTCCTGGCGCGGCACAAATTTTCTTTTGTCTTTGATAACTTCTATGGCTCATTTCTAATTGCATATCCAGTATGCAAATACGTCTCTTCTATTTCATACGGTTGTAAACCTTCAGCAGTGTCTTCGCCTTCAGACATGCATTCATGTCTGGAGGACATTGCGTGTAACTACACACGACACTTACAATACAGAAATCGCATGACTGTGTCGATTTACACACCTGTCGAAATCCATCCTGTGATATGATACTATGGAATTTTAGGCGTAAATGTTACTGGTGGACGTTTTCTACCGGTACGTTCCACAAAGGACCCGCAATATCCTTTTACGACCAGTCGTCGGAGACGTATAGTGTGTGAACGGACGCCGGCGGGGTCCGACCATCTGTGTCCCATACGTCGAGGCGGGGCCGTTATCTCACGGCGCACAATTGAAGAGGTCAGAGGCGGGTGACCCGCTGACCTTATCTGCCAGTCGCCGTCGCATGTCTCACGGAGGGATCCCGGCCAAACCGGCCCTTCGCCCTTCAAACAGCCGCGTCAGGACTCCTGCGTTTCCGTGTGAACAATTGCGACCTGCAAGAAGGCAGCACCGCCCTGGTCACAGCAATCACTGTTCTGCCTGTTCTCGTTGGTTAAGTGCACAATATCGACAAGCTCAATTAAGTAGGGAGATCATCTAGTAAGTAATGCCACCTATTTTTTCTGTCAGTTTCAGTTGAAAAAGATGCAGTATTTGTTGTGGGACATGGTGGAATATTCCCACTTCAGTTACTATAGCTTCATGAAGTCCCGACAGGTGGTGGTGGAGCTATATGCACCTTTCAAAATTGTGCCTGTAACTGAGGTACACTCCATGCAGTGAGCTGTCACTGAGTTTCTTTTTGGCGGAAAACCCGAGCATCGTAGATATTCATAGGCGCTTGCAGAGTATCTACGGACACCTGACAGTAAACAACAGCACGGTGAGTCGTTGGGCGAGCCGTCTATCATCATCGCATCAACGTCGTACAAACCTGTCCGATCTTCCACGTGCCGGCCGGCGCCCACAGCTGTGACTCCTGTAGTGCTGGAACGTGCGGACACTCTCATTCGAGGTGATCGACGGATGACAATCAACACCTTGCTGATCAACTTATCGGTTCTGTTGGTAGTGATGGCACACTCGTCCACCAGTTGGGGTCCTCCAAAGTGTGTGCCTGCTGGGTTCATCGCCGCCTAGCAGAAGGCTGTAAAAAGCAGCGAAGGTCCATGCCTGCGGAATTTCTACAGCATTTTGAGGGTGACCGTGACAATTTTTTGTTGAACATGGGTTCTCCACTTCGAACCGAAAACTAAACGGCGAACCATGGACTGGAGCCACACCACTTCTCCTCCGAAGAAAAAGTTCAAAGCCGCATCCTCAGCCGGTAAAGTCATGGCGACGGTCTTCTGGGAATCTGAAGGGGTTATTCTGTTTGATGCCCTTGCTCATGGCACAAAGATGAACTCTGAAGTACACTGTGCTACCCTCAAGGAATTCAAGAAACGACTTCAGCGTGTTCGTCGCCTCAAGAATGCAAAGAAACTTCTTCTTCTCCATTACAACGCAATACCTCAGCCGGCCGGATTGGCCGAGCGGTTCTAGGCGTTACAGTCGTGAGCCGCGCGACCGCTACGGTCGCAGGATCGAATCCTGCCTCGGGCATGGATGTGTGTGATGTCCTTAGGTTAGTTAGGTTTAAGTAGTTCTACGTTCTAGGGGACTGATGACCTGAGAAGTCCCATAGTGCTCAGAGCCATTTGAGCAATACCTCACACAAATCAGCGTACCCAAGTGGAGCTCACAGAAAAACCATTGGACTGTTCTCCCTCATTTACTCTACAACCTGGATCTCGCACCTTCCGACTACCATCTGTTTGCCCCAATGATGGATACACTCCCCGGAAAGCAGTACGTAGATGATGCGGAGGTTATAGGTGCAGCAAGACATTGGTTCTGAAGTCGACCTGTTGAGTGGTACCATGCCGGCAAACAGACTTCCCAAGAAGGTGGCGTAAGGCCGTCGCATTGAACAGAGATTATGTTGAAAAATATGGTTTATGTAGCCAAAAGTGTGATTAATAGTTTGGTTTATTGGAATGCTGAATAAAACCAATCTGCTTTCATGAAAAATGTGTTGCATTACTTATTGAACTCCCTCGTAAAACAAGAGATTTATCTTTTCGGTGTTCTTCGAAATAAATTCGCTGAATACGAAAAACTTGGCTTTAATTTTTCTAGGTATGGGTGTTCTACCTATGCTGACTGACATATGTATGTTCATACAGACATGCATGTAAATATTCTCTAGGATCCTTTAGCTTTCTGGCCATCATCGGTCGTACAATATCTTCTTTTGCACAATTCACTAGCTAGGCGACTGAGATGCGGAACAGATAACCGAAATAACTGTCGGTGTACTAATATCCATACTCCACACTTCAAGCTGTGTAAAGCAAGATCTGTTACGGATCAGTATCGTGTTTGTTGTTGTTGTGGTCTTCAGTCCGGCGACTGATTTGATGCAGCTCCCCATGCATCCCACTTTTTCCCAATATCCTCCTCCTCATGTATATTTTCGATATCTGAATGTGTGGGCATAAAAGTACTAGACACGTTCATCCAATAAACAGCTAGCCAAGTTCATTGAACCTGCTTTAAAATCACAATATTTAACGCCGTTCTGTAAGTGAGGCTACTGTTCTTATGGGATATGATAGCTGGCCTGTCTGGCAGCATCGATACGAGTTACAGACAAGTGCTGCGTATTGTTTTCTAGGGCTGTGACTCCTGATGTTTTTCGGTGATTTTTGGTGCCACCTTATATTGATTCCGGGACGGAAAATGGCAGTTATGATGTATAAAGGGCGAAACTGAGACAGATGGGAGAAAGTATGTAAAGTGTTTATTATTTCGAAAGTAATCTCCATCGCTGTTAAGAAATTTATCCCATTGTGAGTCAAGACGATCAATACCTTCATAGGAAAATGTTTGCGGTTGCCTACGGAACCATGATTGAACCTAGGCGTACACCCCTTCATCCGAAGCAAATCGACGGCCATGAATGTATTTCTTCAGGGCTCTAAAAGTATGGAAGTCGCACGAGGAGAGATTGGGACACTTAGCAAATATTGGAGCGCTCCATCGAGTCCAAAGGACAAGGAATATTGAGGACGGCGCCGTCTTGTTACAGGATAATGCTGCTCAAAAATTGCCAAGTTTGTTGGGAGTAAGCTGCAGAAGTTTCGCTGGGATGCACTTACACATCCTTCATACAGTCTCGATCTTTCCCTGTTTGATTACCATATTTTTGGAAACTTGAAGAAAGGCACTCGTGGGCTACATTTTGCTTCGGATGAAGACTACACGCCAGGGTGCTATCACGGTTCCGCAGCCAAACGTAAACTTTTTCCATCACGGCATTGACGTCTTGTCTCGCATTGAGATAAAGTTATTAACAGTTATAGCGATTACTTTTGAAGTAATACACAGTTTGCTACCTTTTGTCCATCTATCTCGTTTTCATTTTGGCTGCCCTTGTACAAAAACATTTTAATTTATGAGAAGAGTCGTTTACAGCCGCTATGAGGCTTTGGTATTGATCTACAGCAAGTTTAAATGAAAGTAACATCATTAATAAAGTCAGTCAAACTCTAATCGCAATAGAACTTCAGGTTTCCCTATAAGATTCGCCATTTTGTCCAAGCAAAAAGACTTGTTAATGAGGTTCCAGCTGAAGCAATGGATCCACAAAGAACAGAGGTTTGTATTTTGAGAAAGAACTAGGAAAGTCCTGGACAGCCACTGAGGAAGAGCCGGATCGATCAGATTAGAAATGATCTATCACGGTATAGACAAGGTCTCCAGTAAATTAAGGACGAAGATAGCTCCTTGACAGAAATAAATGGGAGCGCTAGTTCTCTCCAGTCAGGAAACTGGAGCTGCTTCAAGAAGAAGAAGATGATGATGATGAAGATGAATAAGAAGAAGAAGATGATGATCATCATCATTATCATGATCATGATCATGATGACTAGGATGATAAAAATTTCAATTTGTAGCTCTAATTTCAGCCTGCTATGGTTCCGACACCTTGTTAAAAAAATTGAAATATGTGTAGTACATCGTGTCGCACGTAAAATCGATGAGTCTCATGCCCGATATTCAAGTAACAATCAACTATCTGAACACGACTGCATTAATAGTAACGTTAAAAACATGTAGCTACGTGTTTATAAGAGACTCTGGAAGTCATGGCCAAGGGCACCCAGGTATCGTTGACTTCGTGTGATGATGTTACCGCCAACACGCTGTAATTCTGTAGGCGTGATGCTAATGTTCCGTTATAGAATCGTCAATTGTGTGAGGATTGTCAGCATACACTTTGCTTTTTAATGTGCCCAGAAATAAAAATCACATGATTTTAAGCCTGGGGACCTTAGGGACCAGAGGCCTCTATTGACAAGTCTGCCTTCAGCGAACACGTTGGTGATGTGGTTCATACTTGTTGTGATACTGCATACAGTTTCTCTGCATCTGTTAATTGTGCATAGAAAGAGTAAGAGATCTCTAGATATCTGGCACTGTTTATGATGTAATAGAAAAACATGGAGCCATTGATGCACATGCCTGAAATGCACACTGAACACCTATCTGCTCTGAGTGGAGGGGTTCTTCGAGCAGAATATGTGTGTTGTGCTACGACCAGTATCTGCAATTCTGAAAGTCTTACGGAGTTTGACAAATGAAACCAGGCCGTGTCTGACATGAAGTAAAACAAGGAGTCCAAGTAACCGTTAGCAACTGACGTTAACAGAAGGTTACTAAACTAATTCTTTCTTTTTTGGTCCTCAAATTACGACTTTTGCATCACAATCACACCACAGGCTTTTAATTTCATAACCATTACTACACGATGACGCGATGTACAAAACACACCAACCCGCTGAGATATCTTCCTTACCGACTTGCGAGGACTTCTTGTAATTAATGACCATATGAATTCTGTCTGTAGTTTAAGGGGTCCTCACTGTCTATTGCCTATTCCTCTGCACATTCTGGAAGAATCCTAGAGTCCTCCATTTCTTGTACAGATATTGAATAGTGCTAGTTGTGGGGATTTTCCTACCAGGATACTTTGTTTAAAACTTTTCTGTACATTCCTTGCTGGAGGCTGCCTTTATGTAACACTCCACAATATCAATTTGCTGTTCAAACGAAAACTGTCCCATCTCTGTAACAACTCAACAACACGAGTTTCTCTCAACAACTGACGCACGAACATATAGCTGCACTCAACTTTCCGATAAAATGTAGTGCAGCCAACTTTCGAGACAGTGTTGCCACTTCACAAACAATTTGACTAGAGATAATTAACCGGTATGTGAGTAAATAAAATGTCGTGTGACTGGGGCCTCCCGTCGGGTAGACCGTTCGGCTAGCGCAAACCTTCCGATTTGACGCCACTTCGGCGACTTGTGCGTCGATGGGGATGAACTGATGATGATTAGGACAACACAACACCCAGTCCCTGAGCGGAAAAAATCTCCGACCCAGCCGCAAATCGTACCCGGACCCTTAGGATTGACATTCTGTCGCGCTGACCACTCAGCTACCGGGGGCGGACGGTATGTGAGTCATACTGGTCTTATGTGGAACACTCTGTATAAGGTTAGCTCAAATGGGTCTGAGCACTACGGGACTTAACATCTGAGGTCATCAGTCCACTAGACTTAGAACTACTTAAACCTAACTAACCTAAGGATATCACACTTCTATGCCCGAGACAGGATTCGAGCCTACGACTGTAACAGTAGCTCGCTTACGGACTGAAGCGCCTAGAACCGCTCGGCCGCAGCGAAAGGCTGGATAAGCTTGACACTGTATGTTCCACTAGCAGTCCACAGTGGTTGCACTCACGTTAAGCTATTGTACTTGCAGGAGTGTGAGATGCCCTCGCGTGTCTGCCAATTTGGGCAAGCATAACTCGTGATGTGCGCCCTCCTTCGCTATCTCTCCCCTCCCCCCCCCCCTCTCCACGCCCCCAACCTCTTGCCGGAACGCACGATATACAGGGTGTTACAAAAAGGTACGGCCAAACTTTCAGGAAACATTCCACACACACAAAGAAAGAAAATATGTTATGTGGACATGTGTCCGGAAACGCTTACTTTCCATGTTAGAGCTCATTTTATTACTTCTCTTCAAACCACATTAATTATGGAATGGAAACACACAGCAACAGAACGTACCAGCGTGACTTCAAACACTTTGTTACACGAAATGTTCAAAATCTCCTCCGTTAGCGAGGATACATGCATCCACCTTCCGTCGCATGGAAGCCCTGATGCGCTGATGAAGCCCTGGAGAATGGCGTATTGTATCACAGCCGTCCACAATACGAGCACGAAGAGTTTCTACATTTGGTACCGGGGTTGCGTAGATAAGAGCTTTCAAATGCCCTCATAAATGAAAGTCAAGAGGGTTGAGGTCAGGAGAGCGTGGAGGCCATGGAATTGGTCCGCCTCTACCAATCCATCGGTCACCGAATCTGTTGTTGAGAAGCGTACGAACAATTCGCCTGAAATTTGCAGGAGCTCCATCGTGCATGAACCACATGTTGTGTCGTACTTGTAAAGGCACATGTTCTAGCAGCACAGGTAGAGTATCCCGTATGAAATCATGATAACCTGCTCCATTGAGCGTAGGTGGAAGAACATGGGGCCCAATCAAGACATCACCAACAATGCCTGCCCAAACGTTTACAGAAAATCTGTGTTGATGACGTGATTGCACAATTGCGTGCGGATTCTTGTCAGCCCACACATGTTGATTGTGAAAATTTACAATTTGATCACGTTGGAATGAAGCCTCATCCGTAAAGAGAATATTTGCACTGAAAGGAGGATTGACACATTGTTGGATGAACCATTCGCAGAAGTGTACCCGTGGAGGCCAATCAGCTGCTGATAGTGCCTGCAAACGCTGTACATGATACGGAAACAACTGGTTCTCCCGCAGCACTCTCCATACAGTGACGTGGTCAACGTTACCTTGTACAGCAGCAACTTCTCTGACGCTGACATTAGGGTTATCGTCAACTGCACGAAGAATTGCCTCGTCCATTGCAGGTGTCCTCTTCGTTCTAGGTCTTCCCCTGTCGCGAGTCATAGGCTGGAATGTTCCGTGCTCCCTAAGACGCCGATCAATTGCTTCGAACGTCTTCCTGTCGGGAAATCTGTCTCGATACAAACGTATCGCGCCACGGCTATTGCCCCGCGCTAATCCATACATCAAATAGGCATCTGCCAACTCCGCATTTGTAAACATTGCACTGTCTGCAAAACCACGTTCCTGATGAACACTAACCTGTTGATGCTACGTACTGATGTGCTTGATGCTAGTACTGTAGAGCAATGAGTCGCATGTCAACACAAGCATCGAAGTCAACATTACCTTCCTTCAATTGGGCCAACTGGCGGTGAATCGAGGAAGTACAGTACATACTGACGAAACTAAAATGAGCTCTAACATGGAAATTAAGCGTTTCCGGACACATGTCCACATAACATCTTTTCTTTATTTGTGTATGAGGAATGTTTCCTGAAAGTTTGGCCGTACCTTTTTGTAACACCCTGTAGTGTCACACGCAACGTCGTAGCAGTGTGGTGCGTGCAAAGGGGCGTGGGTAGGAGCGCGCATATATGCATCGTGCTAGTGAAACTGCTATGCATTATACAACGTGTACGCTGTGCAACAAATTTAACAATTTTTAACATGGTTTACGTTCATCTTCGGGGACGATTTTTTTAAGTAGCCTGTGTTCTTCCTGAGGGTTCAAGCTATCTCCACTTCAGATTTTATCGAAATCGCTTCAACGATTTTGTTGTGACAACAGGCAGAGTTACTTTTGCACATTCGCAGTCAATAACATTGTCATGAAAGTACGGCTTAAACACGTAGAGGATTGTATAAGCTTACCCGAGCGGTCTACGGCGCTGCAGTCATGGACTGTGCGGCTGGTCCCGGCGCAGGTTCGAGCCCTCCCTCGGGCATGGGTGTGTGTGTTTGTCCTTAGGATAATTTAGGTTAAGTAGTGTGTAAGCTTAGGGACTGATGACCTTAGCAGTTAGGTACCAAAAGATTTCACACACATTTGAACATTTGATTGTATAAGCGTTGTATTCATTGTGTTGAATCATATTACGTAGAACATATCAACCTATAAAAATATTAGGTCTAAAGCTCTGCTTGCGCCGTTTTGCAATAGACGGCAGTAGCAGCAAGTTGGGTTCGGGTGGTTGGTCATAGGTGTAATACAATAAGCTTAGGCATCTGTAAACATAATGCCATAAAAATGTTAGTCGATTTGCGATTGCGTCATAAGGTTATTCTCGATTAAGTACGTCAACTTACGTACCGATTTCTCGCCATTTTCGGAAAGTTTTAATTTTCTGCTTTAACGTGAAGAAATCTGCGGCTGTGGCTCTTAAAAGGCTGGGTAGCACCAGTGGTGAAGGAACTATTCGTGGAAGAACGCGCAGAGAATGTTTTCAGCGCCTTAAGAACGGTGATTTTGATGTCGACGACCGGCTAGTGAAACAGACGAAGACAGTCACAGGACATCATTATCGAAAGCAACTTGTAACCTCCCAACAGATAAAATAATATGTATAATAACCTCACAACAGTAAAAAATATAAGTATATAATTCACATTCGGCGTAACATCCCACAGATAAATTCCGTAACCTTGGAACAATAAAATGACACTAATCTCCTAATAAAAAAATGTGACTCATAGATAACCTTTCAATAATTGACTGTGAATTTAAACTGGTAAATTTTGGAAGTCAGCAGTGCTGCGTCATGGCCCTGAAAGATCATACTGAATAAATTGAAAATTCTTACCTCAATGAAGTCGCCGGATAACGCATATATATCTGCTCTTATAATAAATTTTTCTAGCACATCCCAGTGCAATGTTGGCCGATAGATTTCTCATTTATAAAAGGAAGCAACTGATTTTTCTTTACAATAATCGGGATGACCATGGATTGGAGAAATTAGTAAATTCTTTAAATTGAGATGAATGATTGTCAAAAGTTATTTTTTATAAAAAGATTATTATTAAGGGATTTTTTAAATATTTACATGGGACTTGATATAACAATACTACATATGCGAGAGGCTGCTTTTACCTTTATTATATCGCTCAGGCTCCGCCATCGCTCCCCACGACCGGCCCAGCCAACTCCATACAAACGACTCCTCGCTACTACCACTACTACTGCTACACAGTTCGTACTGCAGACAACACTGCTCTCTGGACTGAGATCCTCTTATAGCTCACATATCGCAGGCAGCGAGTGAGCAATCCATCGAAATTACATCTGCTCGAGTGCTCTAGCAACAAATTCCTTAATCATGGACCTCTTACAAACTAATGGGTTAGAGCCCAGCACTGAAACACAAACGGCCACAATATAGCGATAGACAGGTAAAGGTAATTTTCCAGCAAGTCAGTGATCAACCCCATGTTGTAAAACCCGTGAAAATATACATGGAAACGTTGAAATGAGAAGTCCTATCCCTCCTGCCGTATTCTCCATAAGTTGCTCTCTCTGACTACCACCTTTTTTCGATCAGTGGCACGCAGTCTGGTGAACAGCACTTTCGATCATATGAACAAGTGCAAAATTTAATCGATTCTGGATCCTCACAAAAGACGCCCAGTTCTTCCGCCACGGGATTCGTATGCTATCCGAAAGATGGGAGAACGTAGTGGTCAGCGATGGGCAATACTATGAATCATGTTTTTGTAAATTTTTCACCATAAAGCCCCGAACTTCGAGTAAAAAGAGCGAAAGCAAAGTTTGTAGACCCAGTAGTTTGGTTCTTTGTTGTACAATGCCGTGATTATCGAGTCACTGAGGTAAACATCCGAACTACTAAACCCAGAAAGACTGCTTCGAGACCCGCCATTGTCAGTGCTGCGGATTTCTAAGTGGAGGGCCTGGATTCGGTTCCCAGCTGGGTCGGAGATTTTCTCAGTTCGAGGTATGAGTGTTGTGTTGTCCTTACCTTCATATCGTCATTCTTGGTACTGCACTATTAAGGTAGTTGAATGGGCTCGTCCCGAAAATCATTAATCAAAGCTGCACCGATGATTTTAGATAAAACGTTAAACTATGATATCTTTTCTTTCCGTTTTGCGGTGTTGATACACTACTGGCTATTAAAATTGCTACACCACGAAGATGACGTGCTACAGACGCGAAATTTAACCGACAGGAAGACGATGCTGTGATATGTAAATGATTAGTTTTTCAGAGCATTCACACAAAATTGGCGTCGATGGCGACGCCTACAACGTGCCGACATGAGGAAACTTTCCAACCGATTTCTCATACACAAATAGCAGTTGACTGACGTTGCCTGGTGAAACGATGTTGTGATGACTCGTGTAAGGATGAGAAATGCGTACCATCACGTTTCCGACTTTGTTGATGGTCGGATTGTAGCCTATAGCGATTGCGGTTTATCGTATCGCGACTTTGCTGCTCGCGTGTGTCGAGATCCAATGACTGTTAGCAGAATATGGAATCGGTGGGTTCAGGAGAGTAATACGGAACGCCGTGCTGGATCCCAACGGCCTCGTATCACTAGCAGTCGAGATGACAGGCATCTCATCCGCATGGTTGTAACGAATCGTGCAGCCACGTTGCGATTCCTGAGTCAACATATGGGGACGTTTGCATCACAACAACCATCTGCACGAACAGTTGATGACATTTGCAGCAGCATGGACTATCAGCTCGAAGACCATGGTTGCGGTTACCCTTGACGCTGCACCACAGACAGGAGCGCCTGCGATGGCGTACTCAACGACGAACCTGGGTGCGCGAATGGCAAAACGTCATTTTTTCGGATGAATCCAGGTTCTGTTAACAGGATGATGATGGTCGCATCCGTGTTTGGCGACATCGCGGTGAACGCACATTGGAAGCATGTATTCGTCATCGCCATACTGGCGTATCATCCGGCGTGATGGTACGGGGTGCCATTGGTTACACATCTCGGTCACCTCTTGTTCGCATTGACGGCGCTTTGAACAGTGGACGTTACATTTCAAATGGACATCCAGGCTCTGTTTGAGTCAATGCCCAGGCGTATCAAGGCCGTTATTACGGCCAGAGGTGATTGTTCTGGGTATTGATTTCTCAGGATCTATGCACCGAAATTGCGTGAAAAAGAAATCGCAAGTCAGTTCTAGTATAATATATTTGTCCAATGAATACCCGTTTATAATCTGCATTTCTTCTTGGTGTTGCAATTTCAATGGCCAGTAGTGTATAAGAAAGACTGTTCGTTGTCCCAAACTAAGCTCAAGTTACCTGTGAAAACCCCGTGAAAATTTGTTTAGTAGTGTTTGTAACGTCTACGCTCTGGCGTAGGTTAACTCTTTAAAGCCTGTACTAAGGTAGGTTGACGGGCTTCACCTTATAAGAAAGGATTTTAGTAAATATGTTGACCGCGTGTACCAGAATGGAGGCAAAATCAGACTTACACCCACTCAGTAACAACAATGATACGTCAAGCACGTCAGAAGTGCAACTACACGTTAGGACGGACAAGAAACAACACAGCAGATGCTACCAAATTGTTAATAATACGGTCGCCAGCCTGATTAGGTATTAAGTGAGTTTTCTCCTTGTACAAGTGGATGTACATACAAGCATAACAACACGTAGTAATACTGCATTATATGGTAAATTTTAGAACCAGAAAAATCTACTGAACTAATATTTTCCCTTTCTGTACTAATTTGGACAAGCTATAAATACACAACATTACACTATAATGATTACTACAAACTGCGTTTTGTCTATTGATCCGACTGAAATCGGGCATAGGTTACCCTAGAAATAGCACTTTTGAAACACACATACAATGCCAATTTTAAGAAGAGTAAAACACTGATAAATTTAGTTTTTATATTGACTTTAACTTTGCTGGTCAAATCAGTTCAGTACACTTCAGAATTTAAATGAATAGAAAAGAAAAGGGGGGTGGGGGGGGACCCTGAAACTGCAATTGTCACTGTATTGAAATTCTTTGACTATTGAACTCATTAAGCACTCAAGGTTTCCAATATATGAATTACTACTCTTTTTGTCTTATTTCTTGCTTATTTAACTACCATTCTTTTTGTCTCAAATTAATTATACTTCATTACTAAACCAATTTCAACATTATCTTCCAACTTTGTCAGACCTATGTTCTTTACTTGTATATTCATTAACAATAAAGTTCCTTAAACATCATTCTAGCATAGATAGGTCTGCAGGTAATTCTTATTAACATAAAGTTTAAATCTTCATTTTGGGACACTCGGATTGCACAACATTTAGAAAGGACCCTGTCTAGGTTAGTGATGAGGATAATTAAATGATAGGACAATTCTAGTAAAAGTTAAGTTGTTATTGAACAGTCAGGAACAAAATTAACACTGGTCCATACGAATACAGTACTAAATGTTTCAACCTGTTCGTGTCGATGCGGCGGTTGGCGGGCGGCGAGATGGCGAGGCGCACAGCACACATACAATCACAGCTACGGCTCTTGATGTATCGGCACTTTGCTTCTTCTTAGCGTCGCAATCCTTTTCCATTTAGTGCCTATGGAATATAGCCATGCTGTATAGTCGTCGGAAACGGCACATCCGAGGCTCAATGAAATCACGTTTTCCAGGAGAGCCTCCTCGATCCAGAGCGTGTTTCTCAGACCGATGCCCAACTCCGACTACTACTGCTGAGCCCGTTATGCCTGTGCCGTGCCCGTGTGCATTTTCCCGCGCTCGCCTGCCTCCACCTTTTACCGCTCCCCTACAGACAGGGTATTCACCAAAGGTTTTACACTGCACATATCCTAATACATTGCCTACGTTTGGACCAGGCGCACAATTACAATTTTAAGCATGTTACAATAGATTCAACATGGGCTACACTTCAATTCTGTTATAGCATTGCTTGAAATTTGACATAAATATTAATATTCACATCGAAAGTTGCTTACAGTTTCTTTAACATAATGACACGAAAAGAAAAAGAAATGAAATCAAAACACTGCTTACACTAATTTATCGAAAATCAGAAGAAAAAATTATTATATGTACAGTTGTTGTTACATGTTGGAGATTATCATGTTCAATCAGACTGACACAATAGTTTTCCAGTTTTATTATCAGTATAGATGTACAGAAGATACAGATTTAAAATTAAAGATGATGTCACTGTTATCAGAAAGGCACAGCCGCGCAAGACATGATTCGTATGGACTGCGGGTTTGCGCTTCATTTTACTTTGCATTCTTGTATCTACAATGTAGTTCAGAGTGTCGGACTGACCTTCTTTCGAGGATAAAGGTTACAATGCACTTTAGTACAATGCCAAGAAACGTACTTCCAGTGATGAAAGAGGAAGTCGTTGTGTCTGTGGAAGCTCATTTCTCTGCTGTAGCCTTCGCAGGAGCGGGCGGTCTCTTCGGCGTCGGGGAGGACCTGGAAAGGAAAAGAAGTTGAATAATTTATGCTAGCCGGAGCAACTTCGCATGTTAAGCGCTTCCGTTCCGGAGACCCACTTCTGCCTAGGAAAAGAGGAACTGCGACAGAAGCGGGCGGCGGGCGGCCTCGCTCAGCGACACAGCCGGGGGACTGCGTAGCGGCGAGGTCGGGGCGTGCAGGCGCCGTTCCGCCGTATTCAGACCCCTCACGCGTCTTCGCGGGCCGTGGCCGGCGCAGGTTACCACTCTGGAAATGTGTTGACGGGTGGCAGTGTTTCGAGGCGGTGAGAACCGTCTCCAGCTGTCAACAAGACGTCGTGTTGCGCCTGAAAGAAAAGCTCTGCTTCCTCGAGCTGTCCTTTTGTTCCTAGCCCTGCTGCGAAACCACTTCCTAGATTACACCGACCGTATGTACTCCTCTTCTATGCGCACATTTCCTGTTTTCTATTCTCTTTCCCTCTCAGCCCCCCCTCTCTCTCTCTCTCTCTCTCTCTCTCTCTCTCTCTCTCTCTCTCTCTCTTTCCCTTGAGTCAGCATGCTGCATTCTGTTTCAAGAGTGCCCGAACACCACCCTTTTTTATTTTCTCTTAGACGAATTAATTTAGTAGTAGACAATCGATCATTTAGCAACGTCGACCATGAGCATTAGTAAAAAACACTTTGACCCTAACCAATATTGATAATACTTAATTTCAATAACTTTTCAGTTAACCTTTTCGTTCCCTCGGTCAACACAGTGGACCTCCGCTCATTATTCTTTTTCTCCGTAAATAAGCGTATTTTTTTCGCTTATAGACCAATGGTCTGTGAGTGTGGACGTTCTAGTTCTTAGTTTTGAAACAATGGTGCAGCGTCTTACAAGAACTGATACGTGGGTTAGTTTACAGCTGCTCGAACATAGCAAATCGTTACGTCTGCAAATCGAAACAGTATGTAAATAATCATTGTGCCTCAATACTAGATTGGAAACCAATCTTTTTTTTACCTAAAGTTCGCTAAATACACTATATGTTGATAATGAGTTCAGATTTGTATACATTTTGTTTATTACTGTGAAATAATCCATTTTATGAAAGTCCTCGCACGATAACATCAGGTCATAATGCTTGTCTCCTAATTTCACTTTGGCCTTTGATAAAGGGATACATTTCTACACTCTATAGCAATGCATGAAATATTAACTGATGGCCAATTAGAAGCTCTTGATAATACCAGCAAAGCGGGATTATCTGTTTAGGAATATGACGAATTTTCGTTTTTCACTTAAGATTATCCTCCTGAGCTTTATCAAACTGACTGGTGAACAAGAAGAACGTTAAGACGTCGCGCAAGTAGCTAAAAGTGAAGTATTCTGACAGCGAAGATGTAGATGACGTGGAAAATGTGGATAAAAAGCCAAAGAGAGCTGTGTTGCAGTCAGTTTCAGAAGTTAGGTTTAGCGATGTCGGCCAAATACCAAAATTTGATGAGACAAGGAATGCTTTAAAATGCAGGAAACGTGCATTAGCAAATACAGTTTACTGTTTGAAATAAAATATATACATCGTTGAATAAAATGAGGTTATTGGAGAAAGGTGAAAGAAGATACAAAAGCAAATACTAATAGATTTTCAAGTTAAGTAAGACCTGAAGTTCACAGATGTGGGCCTCCATTTGTGCCTTAGTGAATCGTAAAAAAAAGGCATTTGTGTCATGCTGGTATCTTATTTTGCCTGCTGTTCTAGTTTAAGCCATGTAGGCGGCCGGCCGGTGTGATCGAGCAGATCCAGGCGCTTCAGTCTGGAGCCGCGCGGCCGCTACGGTCGCAGGTTGCAATCCTGCCCCGGGCATGGATTTGTGTGGTGTCCTTGGGTTAGTTAGGTTCAAGTAGTCCTAAGTTCTAGGGGACTGATGACCTCAGATGTTAAGTCCCATAGTGCTCAAAGCCATTTGAACCATTTTGAACCAGGTGTGCGTGCAGTATGCCTAGTAAGCAGACAGGTTGGCAACAGGTCCTCAATTGGATTCCTTGTAACCAACACATGGCCACCATTGGCACCAAGGCAGAACCAGCTTTCATCAGAAAACGCTACAGACCTCCTATCTGCTCTCCAGTGAGCTCTCGCATGACACCACTGAAGTCGAAAATGGCAGTCGTTTGGGGTCAGTGGAATGTACGCTACAGAACGCCTGGCTCTGAGATGTCCTTGAAGTAACGGATTTGTCACAGTTCGTTGTGTGACTGTGGTGCCAACTGCTGCTCAAATTGTTGCTGCAGCTGCAGTAGAATGCTCCAGAGCTTTACGCCGGAAACGATGGTCTTCCCTCTCGGTAACGCCACCTGGTCATCCACAGCCCGGTCTTCTTGCGACTGTACTTTCTCGTGACCACCGCTGTCAGCAGTAATGTACAGTGGCTTCATTTCTGCCACGTCTTTCTGCAGTAGCACAGAAGAAACATCCAACTTCTTCTACCCCCATTCAAACTGAGTAAGGGGTTGATAACGGCTTTTTTGTTCAATGGAAGGCATTCTAGACTAATATCAACTCACCACCTCGAATCTCAATACTCACGATGCTTATTGCTTTAAGACGTACCTTATTTGCATCATTATAGGGGTGCTACAAACGCCACTCTTCTGCGACCGGTGCCAAAATTTAATTTCAGCTTTCTTTTATGTCGTACAACTCCTTCTTGGTGTTGCAATGTTTCTTTCCGTCAGTGTATTACACCCAGCGCCCGCGCGACTCTTCAGTAATGATAAACATACCAAAAAAAGTTTTTCATCGCCTCGGTTCCGCGAGTTCCGGATCGTGTACAGAAAACTGCAATAGAGATCAACATAAACATCATTTCCACCCTATTGCACATGAAAATCACACATTACAAGTTGTACCACCATACAGCGACACCATCAGAGGTGTTAGTCCAGATTGCTGTATATAACGGTACCTGTAATATCCAGTAGCTCGTCCTCTTGCATTGATGCATGCCTGTATTCGTCGTCGCATACTATCCACAAGTTCATCAAGGCACTGTTGGACCAGATTGTCCCACTGCTCAACGGCGATTCGGCATAGCTCCCTCAGAGTGGTTGTTGGGTCACTTCGTGCATAAACAGACCTTTTCAAACTATCCCAGACATTATCGATAGGGTTCTCGTATGCAGAACACGCTGGCCACTCTAGTCGAGTGATGTCGTTATCCTGAAGGAAGTCATTCACAAGATGTGCACGATGGGAGCGCAAATTGTCGTCCATGAAGACGAATGCCTCACCAATATGCTGACGATATGGTTGCACTATCGGTCGGAGGATGCCATTCACGTATCGTACAGCCGTTAAGGCACCTTCCATGACTACCAACGACGTACGTCGGCCCCACATAATGCACTCGCTGGACAGTGTGTCTAAGGCGTTCAGCACGACCGGATTGCCTTCAAACACGTCTCCGACGATTGTCTGGTTAAAGGCAATGCGATACCCATCGGTGAAGAGAACGTGATGCCAATCCTGAGCGGTCCATTCGGCATGTTGTTGTGCCCATCTGTACCGCCCTGCATGGTGTCGTGGTTGCAAAGACGGACCTCGCCGTGGACGTCGGGAGTGAAGTTGTCCATCATTGAGTCTACTGCCCACAGTTTGAGTCGTAACACGATGTCCTGTGGCTGCACGAAAAGCATTATTCAACATGCTGCCGTTGCTGTCAGGTTTCCTCCGAGCCGCAATCCGTAGGTAGCCGTCATCCATTGCAGTAGTAGCTCTTGGACGGCCTGAGCGAGGTATGTCACCGACAGTTCCTGTCTCTCTGTATCTCCTCCATGTCAACAACATCGCTTTGGGTCACTCCGAGACGCCTGGACACTTCCCTTGCTGAGAGCCCTTCCTGACGAAGTAACAATGCGGACGCGATCGAACTGCGGTATTGACCGTCTAGGCATGGTTGAACTACAGACAACACGAGCTGAGTACCTCCATCCTGGTGGAATGACTGGAACTGATCGGCTGTCGGACCCCCTTCGCCTAATGGGTTTAGTGACATCTCTGAACAGTCAAAGGGACTGTGTCTGATGTATAGCATCCACAGTCAACTTCTATCTTCAGGAGTTCTCGGAAGCGGGGTGATGCAAAACTTTTTTTGATGTTTGTAATTCACAAACCAGTGTCAGCAGGCAGTGATGATTTTTTCATGCTAAATATGGCTTAGCCAGCTGTTGCTTCATGACTGTCAGTACTCAGTATATGGCCAAACTAAACAATAAGCTTAGAGGTTCAAAAAATAGCAAATAAAGTGATGTGTGACGGTGTACGATCTTCATATGGTGCGCTTGTTATTTTTCCGAAATCCTACTGGCATGTGTTTAGTTTCATAGATTCTAAACACCAATTTGAATAATTTGTAATATTAGAAGTCAAAATCGTTTGATGTGAAATAGTTTCGCACTAAATAGCTTCACACCATTTCACATCAAGCTATCTTGGCTTCTAATACTATAAATTACAACATTAGGTCGCCATAACGACATGTGTAAATTATATAGAAACATGGCAACGAGCAGTTGTTAGGTCCCAATTCTCCCAATGGTTTTAGAAATTCCAACGGAATTTTATCTGTATCTTCTGCGTTATTTAATCAAAAGTCTTCCAAAGTTCTGTTAAACTCTGGCCGTAATACTTCACGCCCTGTATCTTCAGTATCGACTCCCATTTCTTCTCTCACGTCATCATATGTGTCCTCCCCTTCATAGAGGCCTCCAATGTACTCTTTCCACCTATCCGCTCTCTCCTCTGCGTTTAACAATGCAATTCCCATTGCACTCTTAATGTTGACACTCTTGCTTTTAATTTCACTGAAGGTTGTTTTGAATTTCTGATTCTGATTCAGTCCTTCCGACAGCCACTTCCTTTTCAGTCTGTCACGTATTTCCTGCAGCCATTTCACCTTAGCTGGCCTGCACTTTCTACTTGTTTGATTCCTAAGTAATTTGTATTGCTGTATTTATCTCTTTTTCTGAACATTTTTGTACCTCCTTCCTTCGTCGATCAACTGAAGTATTTGTTTTGTTACCCGCCATTTCTTCGCAGTTACCATCTTTGTACCAATGTTTTTTTTCCAACTTCCGGGACTGCCCTTTTTTAGAGATGTCTATTCGTCTTCAACTAAACTGTCTACTGAGATATTCATTATCGCTGTAACTATAGCCTCGGAGAACTTCAAACTTATCTTTCCTGAGTACTTTGGCATCCCAATTCTTTCCACACTGATTCTTATGGACGATTCTCTTCAACTTCAGTCAACTCTTCATCATTACTAAATTGTGATCACTACTAAATTGTGATCCGAGTCTGTTAGGCTATGGGATATTTAAAAGCGTTGGTGTATATCACACTAATGGTCAACGTGTTCACCGTGCTTAAACGTATGTCCCAATCCTAGGCAGCCAGGTCCATCCACACATGTTCGTGATCCTTGAGGAGGAAGAATGAAGGGTGTGTAATCACACTGAACACTTTTTGTAGTGCCAGCAGACAAACGGTTGTCATAAGACAAAATGGCCTATATCACAATAAGCATTAGTTTGTGGACATTTGGTTGGTTATAGGAATGTTTTTTCTGTCTTTGGTTAGTGCCACTTATGTGAGAATATGCAACACCGTTTTTTTTAAAGACCCTGCATAGATAAATAGTACTGAGAGAAAAGGAAAGTAATAATCTACACAGGTCAGTGTAGGGGATTTCACAGGCGTAGCCACACGTTTCAAGCAATGTATGTGATTATGGCGTGAAATCTGTATCTATGCCTGGCGAATATTTATAAGTTTTTCTACATTTACAGCGGAACGACATCTTGCACTCAGTCACAACCATAATGTCGAAATGAAAAGGGCAAAAACGTTGTCTTTCATAAAATTGCTACGATGCAGTGGATGCTGCTCCAGAGAAGACAATTAGTCAGTAATTTCGTGCTCTAAAGACCGGCTAGGTGCACCTCTAGTAAGCTATTCTGTGCAATCCTCTTCATGTGTGCATAACTATTGCAACCTACGTCTACGTCTTATTCCACAATTTTTACCCTCCCCAACCCACGCTTTCCTCCATTACGACCGATGTGTCCTTTAAACAGATTCTTTTAGTAAAATTGTGCCCTAAATTTATTTTCTACCTAAATCGTACCTCTGCAATACTTAACCGACCCACTAATCTGATCTTCAGTATTCTTCTGTACCGCCACATTTCAAAAGCTTTTATTCTCTTCTGGTCTCGACTGTTAATCACCCTCCTTCCGCTTCTGTACAACGCGACATCTCAGAGAAATAGCTTCAGAAAAGATGTCTTACTACTTAAATGTACATTCGGCACTAACAAACATTCCCTTTTCAGCCATGTTTTTCTTGCTTTCTGCATTTTACATCCTCTCCATTTCATCTTCGTCATCTATTTTACTGCCAAAATAACAAAATTCATCTCTTGATTTAGTGTTTCATTTCGTAATACAGTTCCCACAGCATCGCCTGATTTCATTCGAGTACGTTTCGTTACTCTCACTACGTAAGGGACAGTTAAATGAAAATGAGACAGATGGGAAAAAGGTAAGTAAATAGTTTATTACTTCAAAAGAATTGCCATAACCGTAAATAAATTTATCCCACTGTGAGACAAGACGGTAAACGTCTTCATGGAAAAATGTTTGTGGTTGTCCACGGAACTAAGATTGTACCCAGGCGTGCGCCTCTTCGTCCGAAGCAAATCGACATCCACGAATTTATTTCTTCTGGGTTACGGCAATATGGAAATCACACGGAGAGAGAGTGCGTCTGTATGAAGGATGTGTAAAGACGGGACCAAATGTTACCAAGGGTATTTCGACTACTCTGCGGAAATTACGCTGGGAGGGCCTCACATATCCTCCATGCAGCTCCGATGGCTCTCCACACGATTTACAGATTTTTGGATCCTTTAAGAAAGACAGTCGAGGCCAACGATTTGCTTCGGATAAGCAGATGCACCCGTGGGTACAATCATGGTTCTGTAGGTAAGTAGGGACATTTTTCCAAGAAGGTATTGCGGGATTTCAAATAGGAAATATGATGAGTGGCCCTCAACTACGTACTCTCTGACTCAGAGTTGAAACATTAAAAGTTTTGACGGGTTTCGTTGTCTACATCTACATCTACATTTATACTCCGCAAGCCACCCAACGGTGTGTGGCGGAGGGCACTTTACGTGCCTCTGTCATTACCTCCCTTTTCTGTTCCAGTCGAGTATGGTTCGCGGGAAGAACGACTCTCAGAAAGCCTCCGTGCGCGCTCGAATCTCTCTAATTTTACATTCGTGATCTCCTCGGGAGGTATAAGTAGGGGGAAGCAATATATTCGATACCTCATCCAGAAACACACCCTCTCGAAACCTGGCGAGCAAGCTACACCGCGATGCAGTGCGCCTCTCTTGCAGAGTCTGCCACTTGAGTTTGCTAAACATCTCCGTAACGCTATCACGGTTACCAAATAACCCTGTGACGAAACGCTCTGCTCTTCTTTGGATCTTCTCTATCTCCTCCGTCAACCCGATCTGGTACGTAACCCACACTGATGAGCAATACTCAAGTATAAGTCGAACGAGTGTTTTGTAAGCCACCTCCCTTGTCGATGGACTACATTTTCTAAGGACTCTCCCAATGAATCTCAACCTAGTACCCGCCTTACCAACAATTACGGGCTGGTATACGTAGTTGCCGCATTACAGGATAACTACTGCTGAGTCTAAAGTACACAATATGAATATACACATGAATCGAACGGTCGAAGGTTCCTATCACTCGGCAATTACGAATTTTGAATGTTACATAGAAATTTATAACTGAAAGAATGAAATTAAATAAAATCTGCAGGTACTATTTTTAACGACTTAAAATACAATAGTAGAATTACCTTTAAGAATACCGTTTATTACTGCAAAACACTTATTGGTGTCGATGGTCCAGCAATTAAATAAAATATAAGTTGAATAACAGGGAAACAATAGATTCCTACTTCACATAATTAGTTATGAACAACAACATAGCTCGCGAGATATTCACTTCTAAACGCATACTACGTCTTCACTGCAGAAGCCACGGAAGTCTCACAAGTGCACAAGTCGGCATTACGAAATATTTCTATCTCCCGCGACCACGCGCAAACTGCTCCACTCTCCAAGTCTTTCCTGCGACTGTACCGTCATTGCTTCCCGTCCAGCACTCCGCTCTCCTGTCCAGCACTCCTCCCCCACTTCCATCCAGTCTCCCCATTAACGAGCGCTGTGATTGGCTAGAGCGTTCCCGCCATTTCTCCAAGCCAATGCACACTCACAAAGATATTGAAAAACGTACGAAATACTGGATTTACATTTAAATAACTTTAAATTAAATAAATATTCCTACGGCTGGACCATAAACACGCTCTCACACACATTAATAAACACATAAACAAATTAAAAAAAACATATATCGAAGGAATAGACGCAAAAGTAGGCCAGTAGCCTAATATCTCTGTGCTTTCTAAAACACAGTAAATATTTGACCAATTTCTTCATCAATAGTATATATCGGATATAAAGAAAGACATAGACAAATAAATATATTTATAAGCATGCTGCTAGCGTTTTTTCGTGTAACTGCGGAGTACTTATGGTCTGACGCGCTCAATAGTAATCGGCCACTTTGACCTCCAATAACTCATGTACTATTCAAATTATATGCCTGTAATTCATACCAATTTAGGTTTACACTAATATCTTTCTAAAGATCTGTCGTTCAACAGTAATCGGATGAACCATTTAGATTTTGGAAATTCGTTGCTGGGTGTTACTTGTATACTTTACAGTCAGATACTAAACTTTAAACTAACAAAGATATTGAAAATCTGATTACACCATCAGAATCATCGTGCAAATAATGGTAATGTACATGTTTCTTTTTAAGGTGTCGTGATCCTTCTGGCTATTGTTAATTTCTACATGAACTGTGAAATGTCTGCCATTATGGTGTCACAAAGTCCCCTATCTTTGGCACTCCCGGCATACAAATCCCCTTCATCGCCACAAAGCACAGTCCTCGACACAGCGTCAGCGTGGAATTCCCAGCCATGCAGTCGGCCAGGACCACACACTGGGGCTACCCCTCTTGCTCCGGCTAACGTATGGCACCACGCAATCAGCCTGCCAAGCGGCCCGTACAGCCACGCCAACTCTCAACTTAGAATATTTTCAGGGTGCTACAACTCGCCCGTCACCTAACAGTATTGATTGTCTCTCAATGGGAAAATACAGGATGTTTCAAAATGAATGTACGGGTTTTAAGGCTTCATAGCATTTACTACATTCACTTTACAGTACTAAATAACACATCAACTGAAAGAGCATCTCTAACAATTTTCTTTGTATACCTGTGCTGAAAGGAAAGAATATTGAACTTTTGATTCTGATTCAGTCCTTCCGATCGCCACTTCCTTTTCAATCTGTTCACATATTTCCTGCAGCCATTTCGCCTTAGCTTCCCTGCACTTTCAACCAGGAGTTGCTCAAGAACATGTTAAATGAGTCAGAGTCTTCACACGTAACTCCAAGAAACCAATTGGGAAGGCTAGACGTAAATGAGCAATTCCAGTGATGTCTGTGTGGAGACTTCTAAGGAGAGGCTTACAACTACATACTTACAGTCTCTAAAGCCTATAGACTGCAGTTTACGTGCCAACTTTGCAAACGAAACGTTGCTTCATGGCGACGAACGTTTACCGGATCTTTTCGTCTTCACTGATTAGTCGACATTTCACCTAAATGTGACAAATGTTGTTGAGATTGAACGCTTATAGGAAAAACTGTTTGAGTTGCTCTTTCACTTGATGTATTATTTGTAATTAAAGCTGAATATAGTAAATGCTAAAAAACCTTACAAACCGTACATTCATTTTGAAGCACCCTCTATGTTAACAAAATGGCTCAAATGGCTCTGAGCACTATGGGACATAACATCTGAGGTCAGCAGTTTCCTAGAACTTAGAACTACTTAAACCTAACTAACCTAATGACATCACAAACATCCATGCCCGAGGCAGGATTCGAACCTGCGACCGTAGCGGTCGCGCAGGTATATTAACAGTTATGTCGATTACTTTGAAACTAATAACCAGTTTACTTACTTTCTTCCCCACCTGTCTCGTTTTCATTTGACTGCCTCTTATGCTTTTTCTGACATTCAGTAATTGGTGTATGTGAGAAATACTGCAGCAAGCTGACAAGGGATGTAGACTACAGCCAACAGTTGAGCGGAAAAGTTATATAGACCGTATAACAAAGTGGTAAGGTGAGAAGAATGACTACGTGAGGGAGAGGTAGATACTGTCTGCGAAACGTTTTGTGAATAGGGTTAGTTGTAAAGAAATAATAAAATTAAATGACATACATGAAGTCTCACTTTTCCATGCCTCTTAATAGTTGACATCATATGTCCTAAACCATGTGCTGTACAACGATATATAGTTCTAGTTACAGTCAGCGACCTATGTGGATAATGTCTGCGAAATGGCTTATGAACAGATGGCTTCTGAATAGAATCAGTAGTAAACAAGTAATTAATTAAAACGTTATGCATCATGTACTATTTTTGACTGCATGAACAGTGAAGATGTAGTAAGCGACAAACTTTTTTCCTCTCGTCATTTTGTGGGGGGTCGTCAGCGAGAAAAAGTTTCGTAAAGGTTTGTTGCAAGTCTGAGTACTTTCGTTCTCAAATACAAGGCAACTAAAGTATATGTCTTCGTGCGCCGTTGGCTGCGCTGGTTTTTCAGCCTTCACCCCACCCCTCTTAAAGATAGGAAATTTGGAAATTTGTGGTAAGATACTATGGGACCAAATTGCAGAGGTCATCGGTTCCTAAGCTTACACACTACTTGATCGGACTTAAAGTAAATTACGCTAAGGACAACACACAGCGTGAACCGTGACAAGGCACCTGAGACCGCACGGCTACCCCGCGCGGCTTAATAATAGGTTTCTGTTACTCCACAGCGATCATTTTGAGACACGAAGTGATATTTGTACAAGTTTGCTTGAAATCTATCCATTGGTTTATTATCTCATGTGGAACATACATACATGATATACAGGGTGTTACAAAAAGGCACGGCCAAACTTTCAGGAAACATTCCTCACACACAAAGAAAGAAAATATGTTACGTGGACATGTGTCCAGAAACGCTTACTTTCCATGTTAGAGCTCATTTTATTATTTCTCTTCAAATCACATTAATCATGGAATGGAAACACACAGCAACACTTTGTTTCAGGAAATGTTCAAAATGTCCAACGTTAGCGAGGATACATGCATCCACCCGCATGGAGTCCCTGATGCGCTGATGCAGCCCTGGAGAATGGCGTATTGTATCACAGCCGTCCACAACACGAGCACGAAGAGTCTCTACATTTGGTACTGGAGTTGCGTAGACAAGAGCTTTCAAATGCTCCCATTAATGAAAGTCAAGAGGGTTGAGGTCAGGAGAGCGTGGAGGCCATGGAATTGGTCCGCCTCTGCCAATCCATCGATCTCGGAATCTGTTGTTGAGAAGCGTACGAACACTTCGACTGAAATGTGCAGGAGCTCCATCGTGCATGAACCAGATGTTGTGTCGTACTTATAAAGGCACATGTTCGAGCAGCATAGGTAGAGTATCCCGTATGAAATCATGATTACGTGCTCCATTGAGCGTAGGTGGAAGAAACTAAAATGAGCGCTAACATGGAAATTAAGCGTTTCCGGACACATGTCCACATAACATCTTTTCTTTATTTGTGTGTGAGGAATGCTTTCTGAAAGTTTGGCCGTACCTTTTTGTAACACCCTGTATACGATGGCTGGAACTTAAATAGTGGCAACTATTTATTCACAACCGATACAAAAGAGTTACATGTTTGCGCCAGTTACTGTCCTTCAAAGTAGTCACCAGCGTTGTTCTGTTGAAGGTGCGAATGCAGCGGTCTACTGCCTGTCGAATCTCTGAAACAGTTCTGAAGTGAATGCCACGAACTGGTTCCTTCATCTTCGGAATCAAATCGAAGTTACAAGGACTTAAGTCCGGGGAGTACGGTGGACGCTACAGTACTTCCCAGTCCCATCGACCGAACAGAGCAGCCGCAGCTTGCGCTGTATGCGCCCGCGCATTGTCGTGCAACATGATGGTTGGGTTGCGCAGATAGTATCGCCGCTTCTTTCGCAAAGCTGGTCGCAGGTGATGCTCCAAAAACAAACAGTAATACTGTGTACTGACAGTCTGCCGTGGATGAGTGTAATGCGGTAGGATAACACCATCACAGTCGTACACGAGAATCAGCATAACTTTAGACCGCTCTATCCGCACCATCCACAGAACAGGCTCTGCTAACGGTATACTACGCCTTCCACATCGCTGGCGACGGGTTCTACACAAGGCTGGTGACTACTTTGAAGGACAGTAACAGGTGCAAACATGAAACTCTTTTGTATAAGCACTCCATCTTCAGGCCACGAGTGGCCTACCGGGCCATCCGACCGCCGTGTCATACTAAGAGGTGGGGCGTGGGTTCAGCAGACCGCTCTCCCGATCGTTATGATGGTATTCTTGACCGGAGCCGCTACTATTCGGTCGAGTAGCTCCTCAATTGGCATTACGAAGCTGAGTGCACCTCGAAAAATGGCAACAGCGCATGGCGACCGGAGTGGTCATCCATCCAAGTGCCGACCACGCCCGACAGCGCTTAACTAACCCTTTTGTGTAGGTTGTGAATAAATAGTTGCCACTATTTAAGTTCCAACCCTCGTACATACAGTCATACATATTTGCATACATGTGTGCATCAATTTTTATGATATGTATGGATTTCCCAAATCGAATTCCGTCAGCGTCAGCTGATTTCATTTCACTGTCTTCCATTGCCTTTATTACATTTTTGTCCACGTCCGTGGCCGAGCGGTTAAGGGCGCTATAGTCTGGAACCGCGCGACCACTACGGTCGCAAAAATGGTTCAAATGGCTCTGAGCACTATGGGACTTAACATCTTAGGTCATCAGTCCCCTAGAACTTAGAACTACTTAAACCTAACTAACCTAAGGTCATCACACATATCCATGCCCGAGGCAGGATTCGAACCGGCGACCGTAGCAGTCCCGCAGTTCCGGACTGCAGCGCCTAGAACCGCTCGGCCACCGCGGCCGGCCTACGGTCGCAGGTTCGAATCCTGCCTTGGGCATGGATGTGTGAGATGTCCTTAGGTTAGTTTGGTTTAAGTAGTTCTAAGATCTAGGGGACTGATGACCTCAGAAGTTAAGTCCCATAGTGCTCAGAGCCATTTGAACCATTTGTCCACGTTCACTAATTGCTATATGGGGGATACGTCGTAGGAAGGGGACAAGAATTATAGGCAGTTGTTGAGCAGAAATGTTTCACAGATCTTATGGCGAAATGGTAACTAGAGAAAAATGAAGAGAAGAATGACTACGTGAAGGAAAGGTAGGGGACAGAGACGGCAGCGAAACTGAGGACAGAGAGGAACGTCTGCTCCCGAGGGAATTAGGAGGCAAAAGAGAGAACAGCAGTTAGAAGATAGTAGAGGACAAATGGCCGCTTTACGGCGCAGAATGTGTTGGCTGGATACGAGTGCGGCGGCAGCGGGAGCTCGCAGGCGACGCGGCGGCAATGAAGACGAACGCGCGCTTCCCACGGCGTGGTGGGCGCATTCCTCGACCGCGCCACGTGGCCGGGCCCGCGGGCCACGGGCTGCGGGCCGGCACAAAACGACGACGAGGCGCATGCGCGCGCATGCCATTAATCCGGGCCGGCTCTGTAACTACATCCGCCCGACTGACTGCACAGCGTCGGTGCGCTCAATTACCTTTGCCCCTCCAGTCGCGTCAGTGGGAGGCACACACTAACTCACTTCGCATATAAAATGCGGCCGCGCTCCGGGGTCTTAAAACTGAAGCATGGCGCAGAATGAACGCTGTGCAAATCACAGCTTTCTTTTAGACAAGCGAATGGCTTTTGACGCGTGGTAAGTGGTTCACTTCATATTAAAGTGATAGATAGAAAGATGGCCATGATACATAGCTCACGATTAATCTTCTCCTTGTAACATTTCTGACTCTTGCAGCCATGAATGCTTCATTGTTACAATAAATAAACAAACACCGTCTGCATCACTTCTTTTATTATCGACCACCGGTTTCAATCAGCGCTGCAGACGATCTGCCGCCGCAAACTGAAGTTTGTCATCACTTAACACTTCCGGGCTGAGATGCCGTGGTCCATACGTGAGACTCTCCCCTGACGTTTCGCCATCGACTGCGGAAGGCATCCTCCGAGGACAATCGGCGTACTGCAACGAGAGCACGAGTGAGCGCCGTATATATAAGCCATCCAGAGGGCGAGACTGTCGATTACGTGACGTCGGCTGCGCTATGATTTCTGATAGTGCCAACGTTCTCAATTGCAATTAATCGATTGTCACTGTGGTGTCACCGCCAGACACCACACTTGCTAGGTGGTAGCCTTTAAATCGGCCGCGGTCGGGTAGTATACGTCGGACCCGCGTGTCGCCAATATCAGTGATTGCAGACCGAGCGCCGCCACACGGCAGGTCTAGAGAGACTTCCTAGCACTCGCCCCAGTTGTACAGCCGACTTTGCTAGCGATGGTTCACTGACAAATTACGCTCTCATTTGCCGAGACGATAGTTAGCATAGCCTTCAGCTACGTCATTTGCTACGACCTAGCAAGGCGCCATTATCATTTGCTATTTATCTTGTGATGCATGTACCGTCAGACCGATGTTCACCAATTATGGATTAAAGTTAAGTATTCCAGAAGCTACGTACTTTATTTGCTAGTCTCTATTCCTTTAACTGTTCCAGACCTCACGCCAGCCTGCGTGAGCTTAAACGCGTGCCTTTCGGCTTCCTCAGAGTGGCTTGGTTGTCTTGCCAAGTCACAGCAGTCACGCTGTTGCTGCAGTGTTGACGTCCATATCTTATTCAGCTTAATGCCTTCATCTTTTCCATTAAAATTATTGCAGTGTTTGGCAATCTCAATGGCCTCTCTGTACATTCGCGCATAATAATGCGACGTCTTTGCTATGACGGTCGTCTCCTAAACTTCATTTCATGAGCACCTTCCTGAAACACATGTTTCGCTACAGACGATTTATCAATACGTTTGAGGCGGCAGTTCCTTTTATGTTCACTCAGCCGGGTGTTGACGCTTCTTTTTGTTGTGCCTATATAGTAGACCTTTCCACAACTGCACGGAATTTTATAGACACCTGGTGTAACTAGAGCATGTCGTCTATCTTTTGCGGATTTTAAACATTCTTTTATTTTCGTGGTGGGTCTGAAAACAGTTTCCACATCGTACTTGCTTAAAATTTTCGCAATGCGATCAGTGACCTTACTGATGAATTGTCTGTATAGGCACAACAAAAAGAAGCGTCAACACCCGGCTGGGTGAACATAAAAAGAATTGCCGCCTCCGACATATTGATAAATCGGCTGTAGCGGAACATGTGTTTCAGGAAGGTGATCATGAAATAAAGTTTAGTGAGACGACCGTCATAGCAAAGACGTCGCATTATTATGCGCGAATGTACAGAGAGGCCATTGAGATTGCCAAACACTGCAATAATTTTAATAGAAAAGATGAAGGCATTAAGCTGGATAAGATACGGATGTCAACACTGCAGCAACAGCGTGACAATCGATTAATTTCAACTGAGAAAGGTGGCAATATCAGAGATCACAGCACAGCCACCGTCACGTGATTGAGAGCCTCGCCCTCTGGATGGTTTATATATACGGTGCTCACTCCTGCTCTCGTTGCAGTTCGCCGATTGTCCTCGGAGGATGCCTTCTGCAGGCGAAACGTCAGGAGAGAGTCTTATGTATGGACCACGGCATCTCAGCCCGGAAGTGTTAAGTGACGACAACACCTGCCATGAAAGCCTTCATTCCATGATGAAGTTTGTCACTCTGCAGCGCAGAGTGAAGCTGGTGGCCGGTAATAAAAGAAAAGATCCCGACGGTGTTTATATGGCGTGAACAGATGTACACCAAACTTGAATCCCATGGGAATCAGTGAGATTCTGCGAGTAATGAGACTAATGGTCAAGGGGCACTACATTAGTAGTTGAAAATTTGGGTCTGACGGGAGGCTTGCTACGGTAGTCCGTGCGGGTCTGGTGACCACTGTGTCCGGATGGTGTAGTGCTCAGCGAATCTCCCTGATAAGTAGGAGGCCTGGATTCGAATCCCAATCTGGCACAACTTTTGAACATACTTGATTGATAAAATCATTACCCTCTGGTGGCTAATGCCTTCAGTTCCTTTACGTCCAGACTTTTTTTTTTTTTTTTTTAACAGAGATCACTGTGGCGTCAGTTATGGTGTATTGTTATTAGTAAAAAAAATGGCTCTAAGCACTATGGGCCTTAACATCTGAGGTAATCAGTCCCCTAGACTTAGAACTACCTAAACCTAATTAACCTAAGGACATCACACACATCCATGCCCGAGGCAGGATTCGAACCTGCGACCGTAGCAGCAGCTCGGTCCCGGACTGAAGCGCCTAGAACCGCTTGGCCACAGGGGCCGGCTGTTATTAGTAACCTCGGACGTTTTGCCGATGATGCATTTATCTATAATGAAGTACAGACAACTATAGAAGAATTTCACTTTTGGGTGTCAGGTACGAAGTCATGTCAAGAGTTCTTTCATCGTTGCAGAGATTAACTTGAACCGGGACAAGGTGAACACCAAGGAGGATTTAGACGCTGGAGAAACTGCCCGGAATGTACACTCACTTTGAAATTGGTAATGTATTAGTACTTAAGAAGACAAAAACAGCAAGTCATAGCCTTTGTGGATTTCAGAAAAGCTTTTGATCGTAGCCACAGATCTTCAGTGATCAAGGTACTAAGGAATTTCGGTCTCCATCGCAAATTAATAAAAATGACAAACTTAACTCTAACAAATATCAGATGTAAAATAAAGTTCAGAGGAGAAATACCTGAACCATTAACGATTGAAACAGGGTCAAAACAGGGAAATGGTTTATCGTCATTACTTTTTAGCTGTGCACTTGCGTACATGATGAGGAAAGCGTACAAGGAAAATCCTAAAAACATAAGTAATGAGACCAAGAAGGATCAAATAAAATTAAATTGTTTGGATTCGCAGATGATTTAGCGTTACTAGCTAACAACAGGAGAGTGAAAATGGTGAAACAAATACATAGAACAATTTCTAGCATACGGCTTACCTGTATACAATTAAAAATGTCTAAGAATCAAAACTAAATGAAAAACACAACAAGACGGTGGTTCAACGAGAGGTAACATACGAAAGTGAAACTCTTTTCGCCCGCCGGAGTGGCCGAGCGGTTCTAGGCGCTACAGTCTGGAACCGCGCGACCGCTACTGTCGCAGGTGCGAATCCTGCCTCGGACATGAATGTGTGTGATGTCCTTATGTTAGTTAGGTTTAAGTAGTTCTAAGTTCTAGGGGACTAATGACCACAGTAGTTAAGTCCCATAGTGCTCAGAGCCATTTGAAACATTTTGAAACTCTTTTCAAACTCACCGAGAAAAAAAGAATCGATAAAATCCTGAAAGTATAGAGAAGAATAGGTAGCACATGCGTAAATAAGAAATATCAAAAATATGGACAGTGGCGCATAGCATCAATTGAAGTGGTGTAAAGGGAAGTTGAGATCATTACAGATACTATAAGGAAAAAAAGTATCTTTTCAAAAAATGTTCATATTTGTGTGAATTCCTAAGGGACCCATCTGCTGAGGTCATCGGTTCCTAGACTTACACACTACTTAAATTAACTTATGCTAAGAACAATACACACGCCCATGCCCGAGGGAGGACTCTAACCTCCGGCGGGAGGGGCCGCGCAGTTCAGGACATGACGCCTCTAACCCCGTGGAAACTCCGCGTGGCAGGTATCTTTTCCTTTGGTCTCATTATGAGGACACCAGAAACCAGATTACCGAGAACAATTATAGAGAAACTTAGGAACATGAAGGATGGATAAAGGAAACCAGGGAGGGTATGAGAGAGCAAGAAATAACCCTGGACGATTTGCAAAACAAAACAGAAAATTTAAAGAAATTCAAACAGAAAACAGATTTAACGAAAAACAGACGAACGACAAACAATAAAAGAGTATTTACAGATGAGGAAAGACAAAAAATACCAGAACGAATGAAAAGATACCGGGAAATTCGCAAAGAAAATCTACTGAAAAAGATGACCAGAAAATTACTGACTGAAGTGGTCCAATGAGGACGTACAAGCGTAAGAAGAAGAAGAAGAAGAAGAAGAAGAAGAAGAAGAAGGAGAACTACAGTCAGAAAGAAGCTGCAGAAATATTGTCAGATCTTGATAAGATTTCAAAGTGGTGCAAAGAATGGCAACTTCTTTGTTGAGAAAACTGTGTACTTCACAGTATCAGAAAACGTAGTATCTCACGACTACAACTGTCACAATTAGAATCTGTAAACTCATGCAAATACCTGGGTGTAATACTTTGTAGGGACATGAAATAGAACGATCACATTGGATTAGTTGTGGGTATAGCAGGTAGCAGACTTCGATTTATTGTAAGAATACTATGGAAATGCCGTCAATCTACACAGGAGATAGATTACAAATCACTCGTGTGAACTATCCTAGTATATTGCTGAAGTGTCTTGGACTCTTACCAGATAGGACTAACAGGGGGTAGTGAATATATTTAAAGAACAGCAGCACGAAAGGTCTCAAGCCTCTATGACCGGTGGGAAAGTGTCACAGAGATGCTTAAGAAACCGAACTGGAGACTCTTGAAGACAGACAAACTATCCCGAGAAAGCCCACTTACTAAGTTTCAGGAACCGGCTTTGATGACTAAAAATAAACTACATATCGCTCCCATAGGGATCGCAAGGACAATATCAGATTAATCGAGATTAGCCGAGTGGTTTGAAGGCGCTGAAGTCATGGACTGTGTGGCTGGTCCCGGCGGAGGTTCGAGTCCTCCCTTGGGCATGGGTGTGTGTGTTTGTCCTTAGGATAATTTAGGTTAAGTAGTGTGTAAGCTTAGGGACTGATGACCTTAGCAGTTAAGTCCCATCAGATTTCACACACATTTGAACTTTTTTTCTTTCATCACAGCCCGCACAGAGGCATTTAAACAGTCATTCTTCCCGCGCACTATATATGGGTGGTACGGGAAGAAGCCCTTATATCAGGTACAAAGGAATGTACCATCCGCCATGCACTTGATAGTTTGTAGAATATGGATCTTCGCAGCGCGGGATTAGCCGAGCGGGCTAAGGCGCTGCAGTCATGGACTGTGCGGCTGGTCCCGGCGGAGGTTTAAGTCCTCCCTCGGGCATGGGTGTGTGTTTGTCATTAGTATTATTTAGGTGAAGTAGTGTGTAAGCTTAGGGATATGACCTTAGCACGTAAGTCCCATAAGATTTCACACACGTTTGAACATTCACACATTATGGATGTTGATGTAGATGTAGATTATCAGTCAGAGCATCCAACGTACTGTAGCAGGTAACTGACGTCATTAAAGAGTACTGGTCGACCTAGAAACGCTACGTGTGTCTTTTTGCATGCGGTACCGTGATTCGGTGGCTGCTTTAATTTAGCTGATGTGTCACCATTGGAGCGATCGTACACTGTGATTGGAGGCTCGGGTGCTGCATGCGTACCATAACTTGTAACTTCATCACTTATTAATTGTTGATTAAAATGACAAATACGAATATTTATGAGTATAAAGGGTCTCTCATTAATGTAGTCAATAGGAAGTATTAATACGAATAATCTGAAAGTAACATTTAAAATATAAGAAAACTCATGAACAGCCCGAAACATTTCGTGTGCTTTTGTGTTGTTACGAGCGATTTCCAACGATAGTTGTCGGCAGCTCGTAAAATTGAGTAATGGCGGGAAATGCAGGGCGGTTTTCAGATTTGCTCGGAAGTCTGTAGAAATTTATTCCGTGTGACGAGTGTGCGAGCAGTGCAGACCAGTGACACGGTAGGAAAGGTTTTCTCTTTGATTCATTAGTGTATGAAAAGTAGTATATTGATTACGTGTGTGGGTTATTCTGGCGTGTGGATTTGTAGACCGCCAATCAATGGCAGCACACGACTGGTATCGTCTCTGGTTTTGTTATTTTAATCACCGTTAACTTCGTGAATAAAATAACTGGCATCACTTTTGAAATCACGAACACATAGATCCGAGTCACACATGATAGGAATCCATTTCAGCCGATAGTAATGAAGGTCCGATGCCTCGGCTTTCACCGCGCTGGGGCCACTACACGGGGAGAAGACACAAGGTTAGTGCAGTTCAAAGAAGTCTGCATCTTCTCCGACACTAACATACAACGGCGACCCCCACCCGGCCTGCAGTCACAATGGTAACATTTCTAGGACGAAGGCTATACAGTCTCATTTAAAATAAAACCGTAGTATCCTGAATGAGGAGAAGTTAATACTGCCATTTCACAGGATCACCCAGTACTGGGCTCACACCAGCTTCCTGTTACGTGTCAATGACTTTTCATCTTACGCTAGTAAAGCAGAAATTGTACTCTTTGCATCATAATCTAGCCCAACAGAGCTGAAACAAGAGAATAAGCAATAAATGAAATATTCAAAAGAATTGTTGATTGTTTCTCGCAAATGATCTGTCACATAGGAAAAAAACGCAGTTCAAATAATTCTGTGCAAGGCATTATACAAGGGTAATCATAAAAGTAAGGTCTCCTACTTTTTTTATAGATACATAGACCTCGTTATTTCTACAATGGTTTACATCAGTTTGCAGCTTGAACAGTTAACTATTTTTCAACATAATCACCATTTCTGCCGATGCATTTTTGCAGACGCTGTGGCAGTTTCTGTATGCCCATGTCATACCAGCTCGCCGCCATCCTGTTTAGAAAGTTATGAACCTCTTCTTTCATCTCGTCGTCGGAGCTGAATCGCTGGGACCACAATTAACTCTGACAGGTACTGTGAGACTCTGAAAAAACTCAAACGGGCAATTCAGAACCGGTGAAGAGGAATGTTGAGCAAGGGCGTACATATTCTCCATGACAACGCTCGCCCACACATCACTCGGCAAACCGCTGCTCTCCTGCAACAGTTACAGTGGAACGTAATCACCCACTCACTCTATAGTCCTAACTTGGCGCCTAGTGACTATCACCTGTTCCCTAGGTTAAAAGAACATTTGGCCGGAAAACTATTCAGTTCCGACGACGAGGTGAAAGAAGAGGTTCATAACTTTCTGAACAGCATGGAAGCGAGCTGGTATGACATGGGCATACGAATACTGCCATAACGTCTACAAAAATACATCGACAGAAATGGTGAGTATGTCGAAAAATAGCTAAATGTTTAAGCTGTAAACTCATGTAAACCAGTGTACAAATAAACAGGTCTATGTATTTATAAAAAAATAGGATACCTTACTTTTTAGATTACCCTCGTATACCATCATCAGTAACTATACAGCATGTATTGAAAGAAAGTATGTAAAACTGTTCAAAATTCCTGGGTGTGCACACTGATCAGAACTTGAAGTGGAAACCGCATATCTCAAGCCTTTGAGTTCGCCAACATTTGCTCTAACTGCTAACGCTAATTTTGGTGATAAAATTAGCTCACTTCTCACACTTCCAGTCTTTGTTATACGGAATAACATTGTGGGGCAATTCCTTGTATAGGCATAAAGTATTTACCACACAGAAAAGTACTGTAAGGTAAATATCTGGTCTCCTTCCACAGACTTTATGTGGAAACTTTAAAATATGAAGCATTCTCATAACACATTTATTTATGAAGTTTGTTGTGAAGTATACTACACTATTTGACAACGAAGGTATAATTCTTAGACATTACAATAGGAGCAAAAGGAGCGCTTCATATACTTACTTTTCCACTAAAAGTAGAATGAAGTATGGAGCCATAAAAATATTTGACTACGTCCCTCGTGAATTAAACGTGCTGGTAAGTAACGAAAGTTCTAAAAACAAACTGTGAAGTCATTTCTGTTTGAGAACCTGTGAGCTGATACCCCGGATCGGGCAGTAAAACTACAAAACTTACTACCTGCAGTGGAGACAGTTAAAAGCTCTCAATACTGAGGCCCTTGAGGGAATTTGCGTACTGCCATAGTTACTATTTTTTTTTTAAGTCTCTGAAAGTTCAGCAGACGTAGCCCATTTAAATAGGTGATCATTATGTTTCAATAAAATCTAATTTTGTCCAATCAGAAGTCATTCTTCGTTCATTTGAGACAAAGGACCATGAGTTACATCAGAGCATGTGCGACTAAAACAAGAGGAATCACTTTATTGTACACCGCAACCAGTTAATAAGTCTGATCAAACAGTCTACGGGAGTACTGCAGGTTCATAGTGTCCAACGGGCACAACGTTTTGGCGATTAAACATGTCGCCATCGTCAGGTGCGCTGACGCTGAGCTCCTGAGGACCCGCCGCCGACTAATATCCCCCGCCACGGCCAGCCGCTCAATCCGCGGTCCGCACCCGCGGCCACACGTCGGCGATCGCAGAGACGCTAGCGTCGGCGTCTGTGCTGGTGTACCCAACGATGGCGACGTGTTTAATCGCCGAAATAATGTGCCCGTTGGACGCTATGAACCGGCAGTACACCAGTTGACTGTTAGCTCAATAAATACGCACGAAAAAACTGAAGAATCTCATCAGTTCTTACGTCCATTTAATGCAGATTGTTCAAAGAACTAATTCTCCTAAAGTTTCATTGTTCAACTTCATTCATAGGACCAGCTGTAAAACTCAACTTCAGTCGCAATATCAATAAAATCAAATAGCTTTATAGTTTTATGCGATTAATTAACACAGCCGATCCGCCTCACAAGCTATTGTCAGACGTATAGTGGCTACCGAATGACTGGCCACTGCCCATTGCACGCTACTGCTTGCGCGCCTGGCTTTCCGTTCTTCTATAGATTCATACCCTTGCCTCTGATGTCACAAATAGACATCAGAACGTGTCGCCCAAGTACAATGCAGATTACTTCTGTGGTGTCACCGCCAGACACCACACTTGCTAGGTGGTAGCTTAAATCGGCCGCGGTCCATGTAGTACATGTCGGACCCGCGTGTCGCCACTGTGATCGCAGACCTAGCGCCACCACCAAGGCAGGTCTCGTGATACGAGAGAGCACTCGCCCCAGTTGTACGAGAACCTAGCTACCGCCCAGTTGTACGAGAACCTAGCTACCGCCCAGTTGTACGAAGCCTTTCTCTCTCATTAGCCGAGAGACAGAATAGCCATCAGCTAAGTTAATGGCAACGAACTAGCAAGGCGCCATTTGTATCAGTGCCTATAGCTTACGAGTATTCAAGAGAGATGTATTCCAAGGAATATTAAAAAGATAAGTAATAAGCATCTACATACTTTTCTTCTTATTCATTTATAAGTTCTCATGTTCCAGATTTCACGCCCGTCTGCTTTAGCCTTGCGTGCCCTATCGGCCACAGCGTTAGTCTAGCATTCCTTTTCAGCCATCAACATCACGGTGTCGGCCCAGCTACCGACACAACAACTTCAATTATTCCTAGTTCAATAATACAGGGTGGCACGCGAAATGTGTTACCATTTTGTTTTTGAATATAAACTTCATTGTCAATACAATCCAAAAGGAACACATACTACAATGAAGAGCCGTCCATGGAGATTTGTTCTAACTCACCACGTGCTCAATAAGTCCACCATTTCGTTTCCTAACTTCCTTCAAACGAACAGCGAAGTTAGTAACTCTTCAGGCTTTCCCAGCAAGATCTTGACATGTGGAACAATCGGGTCTACTGCCGGATGTTTGTGTCGCTCTGGCACAATATTTCGGCCACGTAACTCGTTGCCTTCTTTAGGTGCTACCTGAGACTGCCGTGTTGGAGGATCTTGTCCAGTATTTATGCCCAGAAGGCGCTGGGTGCTCGCTTTGCCGTCCGCGCCCGTCTGGCGCCCCTTGTAATGTGTTGTCTCTTCCCCAGTGTTCCCTTGGACGTCCGCGCCCGACTTGGGCGCCATCTGTGGCAGCTCTCTGAGGCCTGTCCTGCGTCGGGCGTTCCGTTCTCGATCCGCGCCCGCCAGGTGCTACTCCTAAGGTTTTTACCTCTCCCTGGTGCTCCCACGGACGTCCGCGCCCGGCTCGTCCACCATCTGTGGTCGTGGCAGTTGTCTGGGGCCGGACCCGCATGTGGTGTTCCGGTCGCTGCTCCCGAGGTGTTGGCACTTCCCTGGTGCTCCGACGGACGTCCGCGCCCGCCTAGTCCGCCATCTGCAGTTGTGGCAGCTGTCTGAGGCCCGTCTCGCGTCAGGGGCTCTGTTCGCGGTCCGCGCCCGCCCGGCGCTGCTTGTAAGGTGTTGTTTCTTCCCCGGTGCTCCCTCGGACGTCCGCGTCCGACTTGGTCTCCATCTGTGGCAGCTCTCTGAGGCCTATTCTTTGTTGGGCGCTCCATCCGCGGTCCGAGCCCGCCTGGCGGTGATCCTGCGGTGTTGGCACTTCCCTCGTGCTCCTGCGGTCGTCCGTGCTCGGCTCGTCCATCATCTGCGGTCGTGGCGGCTGTCAGAGGCCCGTCCTGCGTCGGGAGTTGCGTTCGCGGTCCGCACCCGCCTGGCGCTACTCCTGCAGTGTTACTACTTCTTGAGGAGTTTGTTGGTTCATTTCGCTGAGCCCTGATAAGCTCCAGAGCCGGACTCCACGCCGAGCTGAGCTGGTAACCGCTGTTTCGGTTTATTAGGTTGTCTGTGACCTTGATCTCGATGGCCTCCTTTATGACACTGTCCCAAAATCTTGGCCTCTGTGTCACAATTTTGGTGTTGTTATAGTCCATTGAGTGGCCGAGCTCCAGACAGTGCTCCGCTACGGCAGATTTTGTTGCCTGTCCGAGTCTGGTGTGCATCTGGTGTTCTTTGCACCTGACGTCCACCGTCCTGGTTGTCTGGCCAATGTATGACTTTCCACACTGGCACGGGATGTTGTAAATGCCTGGTTTATGTAGCCCCAGGTCGTCGTGCACACTCCCTAGCATGGTCCCAATTTTGGAGGGTGGACAGAAGATACTCTTTATATCATATTTTGAAAGAATTCTGCTGATCTTTGCAGAAATAGGTCCAGCATATGGCAGGTATGCCACCTTCTCTGCCTCCTCTAGCTCCTCTTGTGTACCCTGTGGTTGACTGGTAGTACGAAGTGCCCTTTGGATATCTGTGGAGGAGTATCCATTTCTGCTGAACACCAGCTGTAGATGTTCTGTCTCTGTGGCCAAACTTTCCATATCTGACAGACCTCGAGCCCTGTGAACTAATGTTTTCAAGACTCCATTCTTCTGTGCCGGGTGGTGGCAGCTACTGGCTTGAAGGTATAAGTCAGTGTGGGTGGGCTTACGATACACACTGTGCCCCAAAGTGCCATCTGCCTTCCTCTTGACCACGACATCCGGAATGGGAGTTGTCTATCCTTCTCTAGCTCCATAGCAAATTTTATACTTGGGTGGTGTGAATTTAGATGTTCCAAAAAGTCATCTAGCTTCTCCCTACCAAAGGGCCAAATGACAAAAGTGTCATCAACATACCTAAGAAAGCACTTGGGTTGGTAAGTGGCTGATGCAAGTGCCTCCTTTTCGTACCTTTCCATGAAAAGGTGGCTACCACAGGTGATAAAGGGCTGCCCATTGCCACTCCTTCCGTTTGCTCATAAAATTGACCCCCATAAAGAAAATATGTTGAGGTCAGTACATGCTTGAACAGGTCGAGCAGGGCACCATCGAACTTCTCTCCAATGATATTGAGTGAATCGGTGAGTGGCACTCATGTGAAGAGCGTCAGGCGGGCGCGGACCACGAATGGAGCGCCCAACAAAGGATAGGCCTCAGAGAGCTGCCACAGATGGAGACCAAGTCGGGCGCGGACGTCCAAGGGAGCACCGGGGAAGAAACAACACCTTACAAGCAGCGCCAGGCGGGCGTAGACCGCGAACAGAGCCCCCGACGCGAGACGGGCCTCAGACAGCTGCCACAACTGCAGATGGCGGACTAGGTGGGCGCGGACGTCCGTCAGAGCACCAGGGAAGTGCCAACACCTCGGAGCAGCGCCAAGCAGGCGCGGACCACGAACGGAACGCCACATGCGGGTCCGGCCCCAGACAACTGCCACGACCACAGATGGTGGACGAGCCGGGCGCGGACGTCCGTGGGAGCACCAGGGAGAGGTAAAAACCTCAGGAGTAGCACCTGGCGGGCGCGGACCGCGAACGGAACGCCCGACACAGGCCTTAGAGAGCTGCCACAGATGGCGCCCAAGTCGGGCGTGGACGTCCAAGGGAACACTGGGGAAGAGACAACACATTACAAGCAGCACCAGACGGGCGCGGACGGCAAAGGGAGCACCCAGCGCCTTCTGGGCATAAACACTGGACAAAATCCTCCAACACGGCAGTCTCAGGTAGCACCTGAAGAAGGCAACGAGTTACGTAGCCGAAATATTGTGCCAGAGCGACACAAACATCCAGCAGTAGACCTGATTGTTCCACATGCCAATGAAATTAGTTATTACCCTACGGCACATGTCTTCCATAATTTCACTGCAAGCTTGAAGAATAAGTCTTCCAAGCTCCATTAAATCACGTTGACGTTTCGGGAAAATTTTTTCCTTTAGGTATCCCCAAAGAAAAAAGTCGCATGGATTGAAATCTGGACTATTGGGGGGCCAATTTTGTCCGTCATTGAAGCGACCTGGAAACCTGAGTGAAATGATCCGCATGTCGAAATGTTTGTGTAAAAACTCCAACACAGTGTTTGCAGTATGTGGCCTTGCTCCATCTTGCATGAACCACTGCGTGTTGAACGGCAAGGCAGTAGCAGGAAGCTGTGGAATGAAGCTATTGCGAAGCATGCTCAAATAACGCTCGCTGTTCACAGTTTCTTCAAAGAAAAAGGGTCCAATAAGTCGGTGACAGGAAATTGCTGCCCACGCTGTAATCCTCAGAGCATAATGTTGTCATTCATGAAGCACCTGCGGGTTTTCAGTGGCCCAAAAGCGTAGTTTTGTTTTTTAACCACACCGTCTAAATGAAAATGCGCCTCATCTGAAAACCAAACGTTGTTGAGAGTTTCTTCCCTATCCTCCGCCCACTGAGCTAACAGTAGTCTCTGCTGCTTGTGATCTTCAGTGAGCTTCTGTGCACACGTCATCTTGTATTGGTACATATGGAGGTCACTTAAGAATGCGTTGAACGGAGCGTCTGGATATTCCCAGTTGCACTGCTGCCTTTCTACTCAATTTCCCAGGACTTCTCTGTACAGCAACTCGCACCACTTCAGCATTCTTCGGTGAACAAACAGACTTAGGCCGAGGTCACTTCGCTTCCAACACTGTTCCTTCCTGTACAAATTTATCGTACAACCTGTGGATGGTCTTCTTGCAAGGGACCCATTGTGTGTTAAACTGTTGTCGAAAACACCTCTGAGTCACAACAAGGCTTTTCGTTTCATGAAAAAGTAACACAAATGCCGATCGTTACTTTGTCGTCAGTCTTCCCTTGTCAGCCATTGCTGCTTACTGGTCTCCTAGAGGCAGTATCGTGAATTACACGTCATTTCGTAACTCATTTGTTTTTCCAATCTCTGCTGGTACTGCTGTAGAGATCCCACCTGTATATCTAATGTGCGTCGTAAATTGTGAAAGAAACAATTGGTTACACATTTCATGCGCCACCCTGTATAATCTCTGATGTCGCATGAAACAAGAAATTTAAGCCTATGTGTTTGATTCTGTGATGATTAGTACCTCAGATACATACTATTAAACAACGTCCTTAAATTGCCTAATTTATATTACAAAAGAAACGCTCACAAGTTTCAAAATTTTCAGAAGAGTTCGTTGTTCTAAAGGAAGTTTCTCATTTTTCTCATCACGTTATCGGATTTCTTTTGTTCCTTACCATTTTCTCCCAATTTGTATATTTAATTATATCAAAAGTAAGTAAGTAATTATCAACTTATCTGCCTTACTATGAGTCCAGTAGACCTTCTGGCGTTGAATTACACCGTCGTTGTCATCTCAGAATGGCAAGCTGCTGTGTGTCACTCTGTATCTTGTCCCTATGTACGTATAAACTAATTGGTTCTACTATTCTGTTACCTTTCACTGTCGCACCTACGTTGGGTATTGCATGTAAATTTTGTGCAGCTAAACTGGTTTCCCCTAACAAAAGCTAATCAACGACCACTTCTTTGTCACAAGTGAGTTAATATCAATGAATGAATAAAATTTGAAAGTGCCAGTGCATTTCATGTAGCATAACTTCTAAATTAATTGTTCCAGATTAAAGGTGTTGTCGCCAATAGTCATGTCCTTCTACTCTCATCTTGTTGTTATATTTGCGTATTATTTATTTTCTCTGCCACCTGCAGTTATCTAGTTCAAATGGCTCTGAGCACTATGGGACTTAACATCTGAGGTTATCAGTCCCCTAGAACTTAGAACTACTTAAACCTAACTAACCTAAGGACATCACACACATCCATGCCCGAGGCAGGATTCCAACCTGCGACCGTAGCGGCCGCGCGGTTCCAGACTGTAGCGCCTAGAACCGCTCGGCCACCGCAGCCGGCAGTTATCTAGTCCCTCAGTATGAATATTCTCCACCATCCGCCACTCTCTCCCAGGCTCAGAACGGAAAAACTGTTCTCCCAAGGTTTTTCCCTGACGTCAATAATACTGTATGTGTTACATGTCTTCCGCCCGCATCAACATACCCTCCGACTGGGTCCTCTATTCAGTTTCCATCGTACTGAAATTCACCACATCTGTAAGGAAAAGGAACCACGCCGTCAAATTGCAATACCCCTAATAATCGTCTTTATAAATCTAATGCAACAACAAATTTTGTATCACCATTCCACAGTCACCTTAGAATCAGCTAACTTAGTCATTAATCCTTACTTAATTGTAAAATTATCTATGATCTTTATGCAGAAACTGTCAACAAATAACATGCCTTCTAGTCTAAATATAACATGGTAAAACCCATCCGTGAGTCCCTAGGTATGAAGCCACCATGTTAGATATGAAATTACGCAACAAATACGACAGAGAAAGAATAAAATAACATAAAGAACACTTACAAAAAATTAACACAGATCTCCAGTTCGGCGAACCGATAAGAAATTAGGTTTGCTGAATTGGATGTCTCGTTTGATTCAAAATTTTTAAGTTTCTTGGAACTAATTAAAGATTGGTATAAAAATGCTTTATGAATTCGTCGCATTTTGATAATTAAAAATTGTCTAACTCAACTTGCTATATGAAACTGAACTGGCACACATTCACTTTATGTTGGCCCCTTTAGCTTTCATCATGTAGTTCATGCGAACCTTGCTCTCTCAAGCGCCTTGTCAAGCGGCCAGTTCTGCCACGTGTCGCATCCACCAGCACTGTTTTAGATCTGTCCTGCACAGTTTCAAGGTTTTATGGCACTCTCGAAAATATTGTATCCTAAAGTAAGTAGCTTTAACATATTTTTATTGGAACATGACTTTTTCTTAACTTTTAGGATGTGGTTATGTTCCAATAAAAATATGTTACATAACCACACCACAACTTATCTATTCGGTACACTGTGACTGTTACGAGTACCGGCACTGCTTGAATTCACGAAAGCGCCAGCGGCTTCTCGAAATGGATCTTTCCTTTGTCTTAGTTTTGTTTCAAGGTCTTTCTCACAAAGAGCCAACTATTACTTGTCAGTCGCAGCGAAATTTACATCCTTCGCAACTTCAAGTTTTGGGCTCTTAGATAGTATCTGTTTATAATATTCAGTAATTAGTTCACACGATGCAGTACCCAAAAGTTTCCGAAATTTGAATTTTGTGGCTCAAATTGTTGCGTGTTCACTGAAATATGGCTAGGCGTTTCCCCATGCATCCCTCTTGAATCATTGTGACTGATGATGGCGAGTTGAGTGGTTCGATTAGCTGTTGGTGAACATATTTCCAGTGTGGTGTTCAATGAGCGATGACTGACCTGAAAGAGCAGCGTCTCTCTATAAAATTTGGTTTAAGGGCAGGCATTAGGCAAGTGGGCTTCAAAAATTCGATTTTTAGATTTTAGCATATTTTAAATGCCTGGTCTTTCCTTCGTGAAACAGTTTTTGTTTTATATAAATACGAAAATTTTTTCGTGAGATATGATGGTTTTCCTGACACTCTGTACAATCGGGGGATGGTGACAGCAAGGCTTTTGACTGGGTATGTGCAGAACAACCCTATGGTCCTAATGTCACAATTTCTGAATTAGAGTGCATTGGGCATGTCCAGAAGAGAATGGGGTCCAGGCTTCAGAATATTATTGAAAGAAAAGTCAAAAATAGTATTCAAAGATGGTAAGAAGATAGGTGGTAAATGTTGAAATAGATGGATTACAGAATTATTATGGCCTGGCCATAAGAAGAAATGTAGGGAATTTAGAAAACATGAAAAAAGCTGTACGGGCTATCTTTTTTCATAAGCTTTCCACAAATGAAAATCCAGTGCACGGTCTTTGCCAGAATGACCCTGACACTTGTTACAAGTACAGCAGAAGTGCCAGATATGACCACAAACATTCTTTACCTGTATCAGTAATGAATGAAATTAAACCCATATTTAGAGACCTTTGTAAAGATACCTTGTTGAAGAAACGTCTTCATGCGAAAACCCAAAATTTAAATGAATGTGTGTGAATTCTGTCGTTACCGAAAACTGTATTTGTTCGGCTCACAACCCTCAAATTTGGTGTTTATGAAGCTATTTTATGCTTCAATGATGGTGAAATTAGAAAACTGTATGTTTTGGAATTATTGGGTATAAAATCTAGTGGAAATACTGCAAAATCCTTGGTGCAAATAGGTAAAGAGAGAATCCGCAAGGCAGATATTGCTAATTTAAAATGCACAAAAGAAGCCAGACAGAAAAGAAGAGGGACTAAGAGAAGAAAAGAAGATCAGTATAATTCAGATGATGCTCAGTATGTTGCAGGAAAATATTAGTGATAACAAATTCTGATCAATAACTATACGAGAATTGCAATATTAAACTTCAAATGGATTTGTCTCAAAACTACATTTTTTTTTTACTTTTAGGTACCATTATTTGATAAACTAATAGGGTTAAAATCATGAAATTTGGTCAATTTGAACAGCAGATCGTAATAAGTTATTGCAAGTAAATTGAGAACCACCAAACAATCAGAAACTGTTTTGTAATAATTAATGTACAAAAAAAGTTTAATTTTACTAGTGAAAGAATACTTTTTTTCTTCAAAACCATAAGAGGTATTATGTTCATTTTACTCGTAAATTGAAGCATATATGTTATATATATGCAGTAAAAATTTCATTCTTTTATCACTTATACTTCTTTTGAAAAGTGTACCTATTCAAAGGGTAAAATATCATTGGCAGAATAGGGATTAAAATTGCCTTCTGTCTCCCCTTGAACCTTGGAAAAACGCTGCAGCAACGCACCAAACATTGAAGCAAGTTTTTGGAATGAACACTTTAGGCCAGAAACAGACTTACGACCGGTATAAGCGTTTCAAAGACGGGCAAACGTCGGCTGATAATGATGACGGTTCCAGTCATTCAGAAAATGTGGCACTTGATTCTGTAAGGTACTAGACAGGTATTCCTAGAGGTCTGCGACACCTTAGGAGTAAGTTATGGCACATGTGAACATATTCAACCAGAATAATTAAATATGAGACGTACTACGGCGAAGTTTATGCCGCGATTGCTTCAAGACTAAGTGAAGCAACATCGCTTGGAAGTCTGAATGAAAGTTGGAACTAGCGGTTCAAGACTATCCAGGCTCCATTTCAATGTTTGCCACTGACGATGAAAATTAGTTTTGTGGGGCTATGACCCTGATACTCTGCAGTAATCATCGGAATGGAAGAGTCCGTTTTCACCTCCGCCAAAAATAGCTCTACAGGATTTCTTGGCGATTTGTAGTTTCCATATTGACAGAGTTGTTCATAAAGAGTTAATCCCCATTGGTCAGATAGTCAGTAAGGATTTCTGTCTAAGACTTTTGAGGGAAGACATGAAAGGAAAACGTACGCAGAGATGACTCACGAACGAGTGGGTACTCGACCGTGACATATACGGTTTTCATTGTCCAGAATCCATGTCTTGTGACGAATTCATTTTAGCTGGGAGATCTTTGAGATTATCTGGCTGCCTCTGCTTCTTGGCTTCAGATATTTCCCTTGAAGTGACTGTTCTTTAGCTCCACCCACAGGTCGCATGTGACTTCCAGTATGCCACGAACGCGACGGTCATCATTACAACTTGTCCCTGCAAACGGACAATAAAAATAATTGACAATATGTGAGCTGGAAGGACAGTTACTGTAACTACAGAAAAAGTCACTAACTACCCAAAAGTATTGAATAACGGCCTACCACAGTGATCCGTCCTTGACCCTCTCTTGTTTAATTTATATATATCTGATATTCCTCCAACAAAATTCCAGAAATTTTGGTAATGCAGACAACTGGGCAATAGTTAATCAACACAAAACGTTTGAAACAAGTGAAGAAATCCTAACTTCTGATGTAGACGTCTTAAGCCACTGCCGGCCGCGGTGGCCTAGCGGCTTTAGGCGCTCAGTCCGGAACCGCGCGACTGCTACGGTCGCAGGTTCGAATCCTGCCTCGGGCATGGATGTGTGTGATGTCTTTAGGTTAGTTAGGTTTAAGTAGTTCTAAGTTCTAGGGCACTGATGACCACAGATGTTAAGTCCCATAGTGCTCAGAGCCATTTGAACCACTTTCTTAAGCCACTATTCTGTTAATGGAGGTTATAAATAACCTAATGTTTTCATCTGTCCAATAGAAAGGCACACAAAGTCCTTGGTGTATATTCTTCGTAATACACGTCCAAAATACCTTGGGATCACCTTAGATAGGACACTTTCTTTTAAGGAGCGCTTCACGCGAACGTCTGCTAAGTTCAAAACCAGAAAAACTTTCATCATATGCTCTGTGGCTCTCGTTGTGAATCGTCAGTATGCACTCTCCGCGAACAGCGCTCGGACTTGGTATAGGCAGCAGCAGGCACCTGTCTGGTTTAATAGTCCACACGTAAAAAAGATATAAGTAAAATGTAACGAGTCCATGCTCATTGTTAGTGGGTCAATAGGATCCACTCCCACATACTGGCTACCTAGCTTGGGATCACATTCCACCTCCTGATAGGCGGAAAAGCGTGCAAGTTCGTAAATACCAGAAGACTGCTAATAACGTCAACCTTCCAATAACGGACGACGTATTTCCTAGTGAGTGTGAAATGTCCCCTTAGAAAAATTACGAAAGACTGTGCTAGTAAACCTCTTACGTTATTTGACTTTCAAACAGCTGAGCAAAACTGAACGTACTCAGACATTTCTCACTTTACTTATTCTGATCATCACTAAAATGGCACACAATAGCGCAATGCAGGCTGACTTTCAACAATCCCTACAAAAGAATGGCCCCGACTAACAATAACGTATACCTTTCATGAATCACTTACCTCACAAAAATCTTCGTTACTCGAACTACTGCAATACAGCGAGCGCCAATACTGACAGCTAAAGAAAGGATTCTAACTACTGTACTAACTACTGATAGGCATAGTTAACAAATGAAAGATTTTGATAGAGAACAAACAATGTATTTACCTTAATAATGTTCAAAAGTCAGAGATGACCTCTCAGAACTCTCAACTGAGCAACGCTACGCGCTGTTCGCATCCAATTGCCCAACACTTCAATGGCGAATATTCCAACAATGCCAACCAGCCACAGACTGCACACAGCACAGTCAGTGATTTTCATACAGAGTGTTACGTCGCGTTACCAACATAAAAACCTAAACAGCCTACTTACAAGTGAAAAAGACTAAGATCAAGAGATCTCACTCTCACCACAGCCAGGACTCATGGAAACTGCATTCAGTACCCTCGATGAATGGAAATGCTGCTGGCAATAAAACTGTTCTCCGCAATGCAATGCCACGCGGGATTAGCCGAGCGGTCTTAGGCGCTGCAGTCATGGACTGTGCGGCTGATACCCGCGGAGGTTCGAGTCCTCCATCGGGCATGGGTGTGTGTGTGTTTGTCCTTAGGATAATTTAGGTTAAGTAGTGTGTAAGCTTAGGGACTGATGACGTTAGCAGTTAAGTCCCATAAGATTTCACACACATTTGGACATTACCACAATGCTTGAAGCTGCCTGGCATCCAGAAGAAAACACTTGGATTCAAACAGCCCCAGGCAGTTCGGACTACCTTGAACCGCACCTAAACATGCCATGGACTATGTGCAGTCACTCTTTATGAGTGGGGTAAATTTTCATGGCAATCGTGTGACTGTAGTGCGGAACGGCAGACAGTTGCTCGTGTTCTGTCGACATGTCCCGAACGTGCCTGCAAGGGTCCTTTCGAAGATTTCCTGACAGCGACGAGTTATCTTACGAAACACATAAAAGACCTCGATATCCGTAAATAACTGTTGCCATTTATGTTATTTTGTGCTGAAGAGCTGTGCTCATATGTTGACATGTAGTAATTTTGTAATCTTTGTATATATATTACCATACAATAAATAAATAAATGTTCAGGATTTTTTAGTAAAAACAAGACGACAGCTATTCCCTTTTCCTAACCACTGTGTTCACCAGGCTTAAGCCTGTGTCATTTATTCGTCTTCTTCAAAATGAAAAAAAAAAAAAACAGTTCTTGTGGTGCCACAGAGAGTACTAAATACCCTAACGAATAAAAACATTAAGAACGCCTTTCAGATGTAAATACTATGAGATCGGTGTATTCCATCTCAAGTGAACTCCTTTGCTGATGAGGATACACAATAAGATTTAGGAAAGACGTAATAATTTTTAATCAACACAAATTGGTAAATCTTGGGATCCATCTCGCATGTTATAGAAGACTGCAACTATTTCATCACTGAAAGAGACCGATAGCGGTGATTGAGTATACCGAATGGAAAATGGGGAGGGGCTCTCGAAATTACACAAAAGTAACAGAATAAAACAGAAAACATTCGCCATCTCTCAAAGCACAGGGGTGAGTCGGCAACCGGAGGAGCGCGCTCCGCTTCTTTATCGCGTTCAGATATTTCAACTTTACGTCGGTCATTTGCGGAGCGCGGCAACTTTATATCTTGCGGCACATAAACAGGCCCGCCGCCTGCGCGTGGCGCGTTCTGCGGCCAGAATTCGTGCCTTTATCTGGCCGCGCCTACGCGTCGTGGGAACCGCCGGGCTGCGCCGACTCGCCTCGTCCCAGCCAGGCCCTGCCTTATCAGCGCACGCAGAGGGAAAGCAAACGCCGGCCGGTCTGCTCCCGTATCCCCAGTGGCACCCCGTGTGCGTCTGTGCAGTTAGGACATCTGTCCGGTGCTCTTCGCAACTTCCGCGTGTACGGTGGGAGCGAGGAAGGAGGGGGGAGGGGGGTCGCCATCCCAAAGCTGCTGCGAAGGAGGGCAGGAGGCTGTTCTCCCCAGCATTATACGGGGAGAAATCTTGGCACAGTATCGGGACATCCACGCTAATCGGTATGCATGAAACAGCACGTGTACGAAGTGTGTTCCAAAATGCCGCGCATTAAAACGGGATTTTCTGGTGTTCATACCTCGGGTTCTATTGGTGGTAAAAAGGTAGTGTCAAGTATTTTGGACAGCCACTGGGCTGGGGGCCATTTGTATACCCAACAGAAGGATCATCTTAGTGTCGGGTCCCAGATGTACGCCATACGATTCAGATCAGGCAACTTTGGTGCTCAAGACATCAACGTTAGTTACTATCGTGCTCCTCAAACCACTGGAGCACAATTTTGGCCTCGAGGCAGGGACAGTTATCCTGCTAGAATGAGTCGTAAAGCAAGAAGAGATGCAGAGATATATCTAGTAACTCATACCCATCACCTTTTACACATTACAATAATAGAATTTTTTCTGCAGAGTAGGAGCTGTGAAGAAGAAAGTTTTTCCGTTTACTTTCAAGTCTTCCTTTGCTCTCTGTCAGAAACTCTGTATCACTTGGTCAGTGATCAAATATTTTGCTTACTGCATTGTGCACCTCTCTTTGAGCTAAGAACAAACTTAATTAGATGTAATGAATGTAATTTATTCTGCTGGTATTGCAATTATGTGCATCACTGTTCCTTTTGAACTGCCGTGGATTAATTACAAAAAATCTTCGTGAGGAAATAAATATACTGTAAGCAGCAGTCAGAATGCCCAATGCCTTAAACAGATGTCGACAAGATGATCAGGGGTGAGCATCGCGTGTTATTCTTACAGCACGTTTATGAAGACATTCTTTCTTGAGAATGGGTAACCCCAGAACATTATTGAATGTAAATATGCAAAATATGTCAACTTACTGATTTGTCTCTTCCCACAATTTGCGATGATTCTGAGTGCAAATGTAGCTGAAGTAGGCGCTTTTTCCATTTTAAATCCACATCAATACGGACATCCAAGAATTTGGAAAATTCCACGTTATTTATTATTTCCCCACCATATGTTGCATCTATTATTGGTGTAGTGCCCCTAGATGTGCAGAACTTGATATGTTGTGTCTTCGAGTTGAAGATGAGACCATTCGTAGAAAATCAGTCACTCATACTTCTAAGAATATTGCTTACCATTTCTTCTGTTGCTGTATATATGCTTGGATTACTTGCAACATTATTGTCATTTGCAAAAAGAACTAATTGTACTTGGCGTATATTAAACATAAGGTCGTTTAAATGTATGAGTGACAACAGTGGACCGAAGATTGAGCCTTGGGGCACCCCAGATGTGATTCCTTCCCAATCAGGATAATGTCCTCGCACTACACTAGTTGAATTACTAAGTACAGCTTACTGCACTCTTTTGCTTAGATATTCCATTATCAACTAATTGGCCATACCATTTGTCCCATAAAACCCTCGGCTCATTTAGGAGAATATTGTGATTCACACAAACAAATGCCTGAGACAGGTTGCAGAAAATACCAACCATCACTATTTTGTTATTTATTGTTCTTAAAATTTGCTGACTGATCATGTAAATTGCTTTCTCAGTAGAATAATTCTTCTGAAATCCTAACTGTGGTCTACTGAGATTATTATTGTTGCTAAAGTTAGATATTACTTTAGAAAACTGCTAAACAAGTTTGGGAAATGATATCAGTAGTGAAACAGGATGGTAGTACTGACATCTTTCTTATCAACTTTCTTATGGAGGGGTATAACAACGGCGTTCTGCAGTCTCTCTGTAAAAATGCCTTGAGCTAGTGATGCTTTACACGCATTGCATACATCCATAGCTGTCATGATGCCTTCGAATACTATCACAGGTCCTGTGGAAGACCAGGAGAATTTCTCCTATACCGTAATACAACCCACACCAGCCTACATCCCTCGAGCGTGGTGCGTTCTTTCGGTAGACGTTTACCTGGATGACCACTGACCAGGCGAGAAGTTTCCATTGATCCACAGTGTTATTTCTCTCGCGCCCAATAGCATCGTAAAGGACAATGATCATTGGGCCGACATGGGAACGCACAGGATTCGTTTGCCGCGGAGTCCCATGTTCGGTGGTGTGCGCTGAAAGGTGTGCAATCGAAACACTGTACTCTGTTATCAGATCTGCTACAGACTGCCACCTGTCCTGCTTCAGATATGGGAAATCCTCCGACATCCACGATCTGTGAAGAGACGTGGACGTCCTTGGTACCTGCCCGTGATTTCACCCTTCAGATACTTACCACAAATGCCCACGACAGTAATACGCTTACATGCAATCAGCTTCGCAGTTTCCGAGACGTTTGCTCACAGGCGCTCGAGCGTAACAATCGTCAAACACGCTTACGTCAGTGGGAATGGTTCCCCATTCGTCTGTGCTCCGTTTGCAGCTTTCCTTACCGCCTCAGCTCCCGCACCGCCACCAGTGGTCGTAATGTTCTGACGCAGCAGTCTATACTAACAGGAAGAGGGGGAGAGAAGCGGATGTGACTGACAGAAAAGATGCCAGTGGTGGGCCAGAGGACAACAGACATTAGTAGACGCAATGGTGAGAAAATGAGTCCCGGCCGGGGTGGCCGAGCGACTCTAGGCGCTACAGTCTGGAACCGCGCGACCGCTACGGTCGCTGGTTCGAATCCTCCCTCGGGCATGGGTTTGTGTGTTTGTCCTTAGGACAATTTAGGTTAAGTACTGTGTAATTTTTTTTTTTTTTTAGTGTCAGAGTAGTAGTGTTCCGCAGCAGTTAGTTTGCGAAAATGAAAACTACAAAATAGAAAGTTCATGACGTGAAAATGTGTCAATATCTTAATGTCTCGAAGTGACAGTGTGATTTCTGACCAATGACGAGTTAAGAAGATACACAAATTTCGACGGGAGAAACGAATTACTGTTAAATATAAATTATTATCTTACAAGTATGAAGTAAACTTTTCCAGTCTGTAAATACCGCGTATAAAAACTAAACTGTATTATTTCAGATTGAATTCACTGAAGATGCCTTACTGTAAAAGGCGAAATGCATCTGGAACGTAAAAACTACAGATTGCTGCAAGAAAAAGGCGTTTAGATTTATAAAACGAATATTTGTAGGGACTGATCTAATGTGTATCACATATATTAACGGCATTACAATGCTGTTATAATGTGATTCACAAAAATTTGTATCTTTATGCTGAAGCTCACTAGTTAAGTATTGCTTTTGCGCAGGAGCTATTGAAACCAGTCACAAAGTATGAAATATAAATATGTAAAACAAAAATAATAAAGTGTTGCTGTGAAAATGCTATTTTCCAAAAATATACTTTATCTGCTATCGACCAATAAATAAAAATTCTAGAGGCTACAGTCTAGAACCGAGCGACCGATATGGTCGCAGGTTCGAATCCTGCCTCGGGCATGGATGTATGATGTCCTTAGGTTAGTTAGGTTTAAGTAGTTCTAAGCTCTAGGGAACTGATGACCTCAGAAGTTACGTCCCATAGTGCTCAGAGCCATTTGAACCAATAAAAATTCTTCTTTGGAAATAACGGAGGAGATATCAGAAATAACAAATTAGTTTGTGACGCAACTCTATCTACAGTTTTTTTCTCATTTTGATTAACCGACTACAAAAGCACAAACCCAATATGTATAAAGGGAAATATGTGCAAAGGGCCTTAACACAATGAATCTGCTCATTAAAAAAAGGCCGACAGCTCTTATATGAAACGAAAGTAGTCCGTGCCATGTATTCATTACTAGTATCTGCCTTAAAGTATGAGAGAGCTTGGTCATGCTTTTTATGGTGATTTAAAGATATCTCTCAACTAATTTACTCTTACTTCTTTTTCACAGTGTGCGGCACAAGCATGAATTTGTTGAATGTCTGCAGATTAACTATTAACCGATCAAGAACAGAATAATTTGTAAACCAAAAGAAACGGATGCACATCATGCTGAAACGCTGCCGCTTTTCATACCTATGGCGCCTCGTTCTAGTTAAACCCTCTGTAAGGCCCAAAAAGACGAAACTAACATTGTGGACGAACAGGAGGTCTAAATAAATAAAGCAAAAGACGGTAAAAGCCACCACATTTAATTCAGATTTGTTACATCCGTTGAATAGGGGTCGACTGTCTGACAAACAGTAGAGGTTTGCTGGAAAATGCCTCAAAAGCCTCCTTGTGCCAATGCCCTAACAGCGTACAAGTTTTTCTCTGTCAGCTTCATTCCTCTGTAATATCTGAGCTGTTCTGCGCTTTTCCGCGGGATTAACAGGGTCGTAGTTCCAGAGGCAGAGAGAGCCGCTGCAGAATTAGTATTCGCACGCACGCGCAGGGCGCGTACTGCGGTCACGACAGATAGGATCGCGGCGCGGCATTACGCGGAACTAGCTAGCAGCCGTGCTAAAACACAAAGCGAGCGAGCGCGGAAAAACTTTTATTTCCGCGTCACGCCCCTTGCAACGCCGGATGATTTATCGCTTCCGCAGCGTTCGCTGCGTTTTCGTGGAACCATTAAGCACTTAAGAACGAGGATTCTGTGGCCCGTTCTTCTCAATTAGCAGCTGCGGATGCTGCATTTCCTAGAAATTGTGTTATTTAAGACCACCTCTTCATCTACCGAAATACGGTAACTGAATGCTGAGTGAGAACTTCGCAGTAAGCACAGCAACATTTTAACTGCAGCATCTTCGCATCTCCTCCAAGATGGTGTTCTCATAATGCACTTCACGGATAAAACCTCTTCCGCGAAAACGAACAATTTTAATATTGAATACACACGTTTCTGTACGAACACTCGAACAATATCAGCGAAGTAAATGCAATAGGAGACAGCAGCAGGTAAAGATCTTCAGATAAATGATTGAAATAAAAAACGTGCGAATAATTTGTAATTCGTATCGATATACCCAAGGCAAAATTAAACGAAAATAGCAAAGAAATAATAAAGAAGTTTATGGAAAAATAGAGCGAATATTAGACACGATGATGAAGAGAACAGTTGCATTCTACGGAAACCTAAAATGGATAGGTGAAAAGAGGACAACAAAAATAATTTTTAACTTATTTGACAGAAACTCCAAAACATCAATGACTTGGATAAAAGAAGTTAAAGCAGCCCTGAGGAAAATGGAAATAATGGAGGAAGCAATAGGAGAAAGAGAAAGGTTCAGAGCAAAAGTAAAAGGTTTCAAGGGCTTCCGGGAGAAAACCAAGAAAAACACAGATAAAAGAAGGGAAAAGGTAGGGAAAGAATGAAAAATTATTGGAAAGAAAGAAAGGAGAAAAGAAAGAATTCGTAAGTTATTTCATGTAGTTCTTAGTAGGCCAATTTAAAAAAAAAAGGAAAATAAGCCTACATGTAATGAAATTTGAACAAATAAACTTCAACTATTCAGAAAACGTGGTCCATACATATGGAAGTTTTGCAGGAGGAACAAGGAAGAGCCGGCCTGGGTGGCCGAGCGGTTCTAGGCGCTACAGTCTGGAACCGTGCGACCGCTACGGTCGCAGGTTGGAATCCTGCCTCGGGCATGGATGTGTGTGATGTCCTTAGGTTAGTTAGGTTTAAGTAGGTCTAAGTTCTAGGGGACTGATGACCTCAGAAGTTAAGTCCTATAGTGCTCAGTCATCTGAAGCAGTCCGCAGCTCGTGGTCGTGCGGTAGCGTTCTCGCTTCCCACGCCCGGGTTCCCGGGTTCGATTCCCGGCGGGGTCAGGGATTTTCTCTGCCTCGTGATGACTGGGTGTTGTGTGACGTCCTTAGGTTAGTTAGGTTTAAGTAGTTCTAAGTTCTAGGGGACTGATGACCATAGATGTTAAGTCCCATAGTGCTCAGAGCCATTTGAACCATTTAGTCATTTGAAGCAGTCTTGAACAAGGAAGAACGATAATATATGGGAAGGAACTATTTATTAAAATACAAAGACTGCAGTCAACATGAGACGCTTTGTTTAAGAGATTTTCAAATTGCATGGTATGGAATGTAGCTACATGTTAAGGAAGTAAGGGGAGAAATATTCGGAAAGCTCCCAAATTTATCAGTGGGGAAGAATTGAAAATCCTCTGGCGACACCTGTCGAGCCTTGCGCATCAATGCTGTGGCGGGAGAGGAAGACTGGCTAGAGGGGTGCACACCTGCAGGCAAACTGCTTGCTAATAACCGGTTCACAACAATTGTTCATGTTGACACGTCTGGGATCACAAGCCCTCTTACCTGCGTTGTGGTAGCGGCACGATGTCCCACAGCTACCCTTACCATACCACAGTTCTGGCGGCCGTCTGTGCCGCGTAATTGTCCAGAACTCATCTACGTATGTCAGAATGTTCGCTTGACCACTGATACCAGCATGTTTGCACAGCTGACACAGCACTTTTCTGAAAAGACCATTCTGCCAAACGGAAGACCAAAATGTGACCCCTTTCGGACCCGTTCAGTTGGCTGTAGAAAGCACGAGTACGTCTCAGTGGAATGTTCGCCTACATGCCTTACAAGTTTGCATTATACTGAGCATTTTGTCTGTGAGCATTCCCTGTTAAAGGGTAGAAAACACAGATGGCGCTAACTATGTCACTCGTTATCTGTTGGGGGAGGACGTTGAATGGTTCAAATGGCTCTGAGCACTATTGGACTTAACTTCTAAGGTCACCAGTCCCCTAGAACTTAGAACTACTTAAACCTAATGTAAGTAGGCTGTTTCGGTTTTTACATTGGTAACGCCACGTAGCGCTCTGTATGAAAATCACTCGCTGTGCTGTGTGCAGTCTGTGGCTAGTTTGCATTGTTGTCTGCCACTGTAATGTTGGCCAGCTGGATGTTAACAGCGCGTAGCGTTGCGCAGTTGGAGGTGAGCCGCCAGCAGTGGTGGATGTGGGGAAGTGAGATGGCGGATTTTTGAGAATGAATAATCTGGAGGTGTGTCCATCAGAAACAGTACATTTGTAAGAAAGGATGCCATGAACTGCCATATATATTATGACTATTAAGGTAAATACATTGTTTGTTCTCTATTACAATCTTTCATTTGCTAACTATCCCTATCAGTAGTTAGTGCCTTCCGTAGTTTGAATCTTTTATTTAGCTGGCAGTAGTGGCGCTCACTGTATTGCAGTAGTTCGAGTAACGACGATTTTTGTGAGGTAAGTGATTTGTGAAAGGTATAGGTTAATGTTAGTCAGGGCCATTCTTTTGTAGGGATTATTGAAAGTCAGATTGCGTTGAGCTAAAAATATTGTGTGTCAGTTTAAGCACAGTCATGTATAATTTTTCTAAGGGGACGTTTCATATGTCGACCCTTAGCCGAGGATACCTCACTGGAACCTTCTGATTTTTTTCTTGTAGTTTGTGTAATTAGTGTAGCTATTGTTTATTGCTAGCGCGTAATTGTAGAGAGAATTTCCTTTGTAGTTGTAGTTTTTCATTCTTGTACAGTAAAACAGTTGTGGCATGCATGTCGATTTGCACCAAGTATTTCGCAGCTGCGTTTGCAATTAACGAGATATTATTTTCAATGTTATGTTTATGTGTTTTCTTATTTTGCTCTTCAAATTGTGTTTTTCTGTGTTGTCGTGTGAAGTATTGTGACAATAATGGCGTGTGAAAAACGTAATACTAGGCTCCAAAGTAACTGGGAAATGACAGTGAAGACGAAAGCAGTGTGTTAGCGCCGCCAGGTAATGAATTAACTAATGTTCAAAGTAGTAATTTGGTAATTGTGCATCGGGAAATGGAGCGGGCTGCAAATAATGGTGTAGGCAGTGAAACAATTAGTGAACAGGGAAGCATTATCGATCGATCGGTCGGCAACAGCTTGCCTCAGGAATCCGAAATGACAGGACACAATCTTGCAAATACAGTAGATTCAGGTTTGCGTCCTCGCCGTTTCCTCAACTAAGTCAAGACACATTTTCTGCTTTTCAAAATGCGAATATTGCCGGTTCAAATGCATTGCCGAATAGCACTGAGGAACGTGTTTCAGACACCAGTGCATTGTTATTACAATTAATGCAACAAATGGGACAAAAGCTTCAAAAGTTAGACACAATGGAACAAAATCTTCGGAAGTTAGACACCACACTTGAACAAACACGTGAAGATTTAACTATTGAGTTACATAACATTGAATCGAAATGTCAAAATGTCTGTAATGACGTAAGAACACAAATTTGTGAGCATTTTCAACCTATTTTTTCGCGGCATGAAAATGCATTACAGAATCACGAAGCAGCCATAAAAGAACTGCAAACTATTGTTCATGAAAATCACGACACCTTGCAAGCCAAAATTGACTCAGTTGCATCTACCGATTCGGTTACGCAACTTGCAAATACTCAGGAAAACTTAAAAGACACAGTAGATACGATTTCAACACAAATGGACACTCTGAAACTTGGTTCAGAAAAACACACAGAGGAAATAATTTCACTAACGGATAAAGTAGCCGAACTTTCAGATCAGTTCACTAACTTATCTACAAAGGTAGATGATGATCTGAATGACACAAGACACTGAAGAGTATGAACAAATTAGAAAATTCAAACAAAATCAAAATCAAGTCAATACACAGTACAAAAGAGAAATCCGGGAAGTACAAGATCAGTTGACGCAGGTAATACAATAATTACATATTTCAAAGGACACTCGCGCTCCAATACGGGAAGAGGGACATAGAAATACGGAACAGCCACAAAATAATAACACGAGGCACTTCGGAAATTATGAAAGAAATTGGCAAGGTACACCAAATTTTGAGATGGAACCGCCGAAACGAAGTAACAATGACCGATATGCGACTTGCCGACATGATGATTTTGACTATAAGCTGTTCATTACTACACGTAAATTCAAACCATTTAAGAATTCCGGTAACGACATTCATCCACAAGCGTGGCTTCATCAATTCTCTCTTGTTTTCCTCCCAACTGGTCATTAGAGCACAGATTAGAATTTATGTGTGGCTATTTAGAGAATGAACCAGCTGTAAGAATGCGATCGGTCATTCGCGATTGTCACAGTGAAGGAGAATTGGCTCCAGTCTTATTAAATATTTTGAAGACATGTTGCACAAGAATCAGTACCTGTCAAACCCATACAGCTGCCCAGAACTCATCCGCATTTGCTTAATCAAATTGCCTGAACATTTACGACATATTATTTTAGCAGGACGTTGCAAAGACGACATCGAAGCTTTTCAGGGACTCTTACAAGAACTGGAAATTGACACTGACAATCGCGGAACGCGAAAACAGGAACACAACAATTATAGGTCACATCCGTCACAATTCCGCGATGACAGAATACACGACAAGGCTATTATCACAACGACCAAAACAGACACCACCCGTATGACAACCGTTGGCAGAGTAGTAATAATTACAGGGAAAGATCACCCCTCCGCGGTAGTGACTATCACAGAGACAATCAGAGAAACAGACAATATGGAAACCAAAATAATTATTATCAAGGGAGAATAACTTAAGAAGCAACGGTCCAGCGCGCAGTTACGATTCAGGGAGAAATTCTCCACCACGTGACCGACAAGAAAGAAACTATGGAATCTACCGGCATGACGACAGATGATATGATCGTAACGACAGACCTGAATTGCATCAGAGCTGGCGGGATTCAAACAGGGCGGGGCCCTCTCGACAAGGTGAATTTGTAGAAGTTAGGTCTCCAAATCCCAATAACGACGCGCGCCAACAAAGAGACAATAGGCAATGACTCATACCGCTGGCAGCCACAAAACGTACTTCTGAAACTGACGACGCAGCTGCCGTAGCTAGTAATTACGTAAAAATGGAAGACATTAGGGACATCTTACTCCAGGAACATGACGTAAAACATAACAACATTGCATATCCTGTGATTCACATTACAGTAAATGACGTAAAATTTACGGCAGTACTTGACTCTGGCAGTCCCATTTCAGTAATTAATGAAACAGCTTTTAGCAAATGCAACAAATCTTACGATTGCCCCACACTTCCTTTACGTAAGATTGAATTACAAGGTGCAATTTTTGGAGAAAGTGTAGATGTACGTGAACAAACCAACTTAGAATTCTTTTGTCAAAGCCACAGCTTCTCTATGAACTTTCTTATTGTTCCATTATTGCCGACGGAAATTATATTGGGAGTAGACTTTTTCAATGATTACAAAGCAATCTTAAACTTTCACGATGCTTAAATAAGTTTAGAGAAAGAAGGTAAGTCAATAGCTTTGAAATTTGAAGATTGGCTCTCAAACCATGACGAAGAAATTAATCGGCTTTACCTCCTGTTAGACAACAGTTCGGAATTTTCGACGGAACTAGACACTAACAATCACTCTGCAAGTACTGACAGGGATGATATCGATGGGATATTTGATACTAATGAGTTAATTCAGAATAAAATTCAAACAATTGAGAATTGTAATGACACTGATAGGCAAGACCTTTTTGAGATTTTACAAGCACATTCCACAGTTTTTATTCACAAAACAGGAACAATCAATGGATTTCAATACCAATTTCATGTTCGTGAGCATACTAAATTTTGTGTTAGACCATATGTAATTCCAGCACATTATAGGGACCGTGTTAGAACAGTAATACAATCTATGCTTGACGAGGGCATTATTGAGCCTGCAGTAAGCTCATACAACAATCCATTACATGTTGTTGAGAAGAAAAATGGATCGATCAGGCTTGTCTTAGATTCGAGACAAATCAATACTATCATCATTCCTGAAACAGACAGGACGCAAACGATGGAAGAACTTCTTCAAACTTTTAATGGTGTAAAAGTGTTGTCTTCTATTGATCTCAGATCCAGCTTTTATCACATCGAACTTCATCCAGAATGTAGAAAATACACAGCTTTCCTTTGTTTCGGCGTTTGTTATCGGTTTCGGAAACTTCGTTTTGGTTTGAACATTTCTTTGGCAGCATTCATTCGCGGGCTAAATTCCATATTACCTGAGTTATTAAAACGTCACATCACCTTATATGTGGACGATATTCTGATAGCAGAAGCCTCATGGGAACAACACAATCGCATCCTCAACAGCGTGTTACATATTTTTGCAGAAACTGGAATTACAGTTAACGTGGAAAAGTCTGAATTCGGTAGGACAAAGGTGAAGTTTTTGGGACATATTATTTCTTCTGAAGGCATTCAGCTGGATCCTGAAAAGTTAGAAGCTATCAGAGCCATTCCAGTTCCATCCACAAAAAAACAAGTCCGCAGTTTTCTAGGTCTCGTAAATTTTTACCGTCGTTTTCTGAATATGCAAATTCTTGTTACACCAAAACTTTGTTCTCTCACTGGAAAAAATACTATTTGGAACTGGGACGAACAAGCACAGTTGGAATTCAGTTCTTTGAAAGAATCGCTACTTAACGCGCCAATACTAGCTCATCCAGATCTGTCACAAGATTTCTGCCTTAGCACAGATTCTTCTAAAGTCGGTCTGGGTGCCCATTTATTTCAAGAAGCCATAGAAAATGACACTACTGTTCAGAAAACCATTGCTTTTGCTAGCCGAGTGCTAACAAAATCTGAAAAAAATTATTCCGTTACTGAATTAGAAGCTTTAGCTATCGTTTGGGCATTTAACAAATTCCGTTTCTTTTTTTCTGGTAAGCACGTAAAAGTATACAGTGATCATCGTGCATTACAATTTCTTATGTCTTCAAAATTAAATCATGACAGGTTAAAACGTTGGCCATTGTTTCTGCAAGAATTCCACTTCACAATAGTCTACATTCCCGGCAAGGAGAACATTGTTGCAGACGCACTGTCACGCGCACCGGCTGGGCTTGAGAAAAGTAACACAGAAGGCAACCTCGAGAAAAATGTCAGTATTCTTTACATTCAGAAAGTCGCCTTTGAAAACTTCATCAGCACATCTTTAAAGGACATTGCTCATGAACAAGATAAAGATTCGATTTGGAAAGACACCAAAAGCTAATGGCAGGAAAAGACACACACAGATTCGGCATTATTATCTGGTTAGAAACAACATACTCTTCAAACGCTGCACTGTTGATGACAAGCTATGGGTACTTTGCATTCCAGACAATTTTGTTAATAAGCTCATTTGGTACATTCATTTCAGCTACGCGCATTTTGGTCCACGAAAATGTTAGCATATTCTTCGAACGACTTGTTATTTTAACAATATGGAAAAGAGAATTCGAAGAGTCTTGTCTATTTGTAAACTTTGTCAAAAGGCGAAACCATCTACTATCTCACATCGTGCTCCATTGTTTCCTATCATTTCTTCTAAATTAAAAGAATTTGCTGCTGGTGATCGCTTGGGATCCCTTGTCAGAACATCGAATGGATTTTCGTACGTTCTAGTCGCTGTTGAACTTACTTCAAAATTTCTTTCTTTCACTCAGTTACGTAAAGTCACTGGACGGTCTGTATCCAACGCCTTTGCTAAAAATTTCTTATGTGAAGTTGGACACGATAGTAAAGTCATTTCAGATAACAGACCGCGATTCAGATCTGGTGTTTGGTCACGCATGCTTCGGAACCATAAAATCAAACCTGTTTTTATTTCATTGTACTCACCACATTGTAACCCGTCTGAACGGATTATGAAAGAAATCAATAAGCTTTGCAGACTTTATTGTCACAGAAAGCATCAGCATTGGAACAGATATTTACACTTATTTCAAAATGTGCTGAATGAAATGCCTCATGACTCCACTGCTTTACCACCTATTCTTGTACTGAAGAATGAAGACCCACCGAACAGAATCAGAGAGCTTGTACCTTTTCCGAATACACGTAAACTTCGACACAAAGACGTAATTGATTTGGCTATTAAAAATATAAATTCTGCAGCAGACAAAAGGAGAAAACTACACGGTAAAGCAAATGCAAAGAAATTATATATTGGTCAGAAAGTTCTCATTAAAGCTCATTCATTGTCACATAAGAAGAAACACTTGTGTCAAATTCTTTCTAGTTTACAATGGACCTTACAGAATCCGACGTATACCACATGATAATTGCGTTGAAGTTGAAACTCTGTGTACTAGGAAGAGTAAAGGTTTACACCACATTTCACATGTAATACCGTTTATTGAAAGATAATCTGCTTTTTAACTTTGTCTTTGCCATATAACTTTTCACTTTACATTACTAGTATGCTTTGTCAGACTTATAATCTGTTAACATGCAACATTTTGGTTTACTTGAAAATACATTCTGGATTTAAGGTACTTTCTGTGAGATACCAGATGACACAGTGGTTAGTTTATGTGACAGCTACACGATTTTACCACGACGCTGCTAATGAGTGACAATTTACAATGTTGCTTTTGTGGTGTTTCTGTTTTATATCTGCACAGTTTTTCTGAATTATTCTGGAAAGTAAAACATGTTTTAGTAGTAACTTTTGTGGTATAGCTACAATGAGACAGCCTTTTCCGTAGCACAACAATACGTTACAGCACAGTACTTTCTTCATCATGGCAATAAGCGTAATAACTAAGATATCTATACGCAAAGCATTTCACTTTTGTTTAACATGAGGTAAGTACATTGACTTCTGCAGAACTTAGCTTTCAGAGGACGATAACTACGACACTTCCACAGAGATTATCTTACAACAAGACGCACAGTTTAGCGCTACAGCACACGTATTTGAGTGACTAATTTTGCACTTAAAACATTTGTTTTTAAAGATATTTGAAGTACAATGATACAAAGGTTTTCTGTGATACATTTCATTCCATTGCTGTAATCTGTAACACCTGAGGGTATAATTACATTAATCCTCAGGGGGGTACTCGCTTACTTTGCGTACCATGTGTCTGGCAAACACAAGGAGCCGTAGCTAATATGGTATTTGCTTATACAAATTTACACATCCGTACCACATTTCTCTAACACATAAATTACACAGCTATCAGAACATTTAACTGAGAGAGACAAACATTTTTTTTTTCTCTACGTCAGTGACAGATGTTTACGCAATTACACAGCTGGATAACTTCACACTTATGAAATTGTATTTTGTCTGTACTGTGTGAACCCTTCATATTTTTCGGAACCATTGTGATACTGTGAGAGCTTTGAATGATGTATTTGGTATGGGATCATGATTTTTAAAGTACGTTTGAGGTAGATGACACTATTGAAATGAGGAGAGAATTTTTTTATGTTTTGAAATTATTGGAGGAAGCTACGACGATTTTGAGAATTGACTGAGATGTTATGATATTATTATGACGATGATGTGTATTATGCTATTGAGATATGTTTATGATCAATAAGATGATGCTACTGTATATGAGGAATTTGATTATGCTACGTATTTCATATGATGAAATATTGAAGAAGTGTCGACGAATATGTATATGTATAATAAGGTAAGGAATAATGAGTAGTGGTTAGGGATGTTGGAAACCAAGAATCGTACTTTAAAAATTATGAAATGTGTGTACATGCGTGAATGTATTACAATGCTGTCGAAAATTTTTTGGACACTGTAATATTTATAGGATTTTATTTTCTACACATTTGCAACGCAAATTCTCAACCTGGGAAAATATTTTTATATGAGACTGTCTCTGTAGCGGAAGCTGGTGTCGTAAATATTTCAGTATGAAAGGTAAGTGACCTTGACGTAATGCGTTTTGGGCGCCCAGCTGAGAGATAGTCATCTGACAAAAGAAAGCCATTAGGTGGAGAAAAAAAAATAGGCCATTACTCTCGCTACTAACATTTCTTTGTCGAAAGCATCGCAAATACGACACGCTCAAACTTGAAAACATATGATTACACTGTGGAGCTCTTAATTTATGATATTTACTAAAATGCCCAATGAAATGATGAGAACCATTCTACATCTATTGTCTTTGCAGTTGAGAGATTGCTCATTTTGTTTAATATCTAGTTTCTAGCTGCACTGCAGCATTGGTTAAAATAAAATTTTATAGATGTACTAATATAAATATTTTATGCCTACAGATCTAGTAAATAATAACTTTATAATCTACTTCAAAAAAACGAGGGAACACAAAAAAGACATTTCCCTTCACAGGAATTGCATACATAATTTTTGTCAATGACTGCGTAACTTATTTAGTAGTTTAAGTTAAGATAATGCATCACCCTAGTGTTAAGATGTGACATAGGTATTAAACATGGCCATTTTTACTGTAATATTTTTTCTGCTTGAGCTTTGTCATGTTTAGATATAAGTTATTGCATTTGCTGCTGCTGTTTGCCAGGCATAATGTTACTGAATTTGACTTTGTATTACTCTGTTAAGCCAGTTTTACTATGGATTTATTTTTCTTGTTTGCTGCGCATTGCCTTATATTAGTTGTAATATTGCATTTGCTTTGCTAATTTATGCTGCTTGCTTTGCCAATTTGCATTTCTTGTCATTGCTGTTCGTGTTAATTGTTTAACGCTGCTGCATTACCTTGTCTGTTAGTTTAGCATCTGAGCTCAGTAGATTTAAGTTAGCTTAAGATGGGGTAGGCTATATAAGAGAACGAGTTGTGATGAATGGAAAGAAATGCATTGAGAAGCTGTAAGAAAATGGTTTGGCCAAAAAAGTATTTAAAAGAGAATATGAACAAAAAAATTAGGGTTTAGGGACAACAGGTTTAGGTAGGATTTTCTTGGAAATAAACGATGAGCTAAGATAATGGAAAATAAATAATGAGGTAAGAAATATGTGAACATATAAATACTCAAAGCATGCTTGGGTAGGATTTTTTTGGTGGAAACAAATGTTGAAATAAGACGAACGATCTATGAAATGAAGTTTTGGGTTGGACTGCAGCAACAAATGTTACACTGAAAACAAACCCTGTCCTGTTTTTTTGTGTTATTACACTATGTGAATTTGTGTTTTTCCTGTCTGTATGTGTCTAGCTAATAAGATTTATGTTGTAGAATTTTTCTGATAATATGTTCTTTACCTTGTAAATATGCTTAGACATTATTTATTCTGTTTTGATTTGATGCTCATGTGTAAAGTTGATGTTTCAAAAGTTATTCTGATGTTTTATGTATTTACTTATGTCATAATTCCTGTAACACTGGTGTATATGTTAGTTCGATTCTTTTGTAAGGCCCGTATTACTACAAATGTTATCTGTATTGTTATGTTCTTTAATGATATATTTTGTACCTTTGTTATTGTATTCTCATGTTATAATATTGTAATTGACACCAGTTCAGCAAATTAAGTAACTTGTAAGCATTCATTTCACTGCACACATTTCTGTTGGTCATAGTATATGCACAATATCAAAAAAAAAAAAAAAAAAAAAAGAGGACTGTCAGTGCTCCCACGTGTGTTGATAATTCAGCAAGGGTCTGGATAACAGCATTGCTGGTTCTAAGGACAATTCCAAAAACTTTGTGAGTGCACAAGTGGTGGTTATGGACTTGCTATATTATCCGCAAGACTCTTCGATGGTGATTGTGCACCTGCACAGTCGCAACAGATGGCTGCTGGCCATCTCTACAAGGACTACAGTGGGTCTGCATCTTTGATGACCCACCAATACCATTATTTCTACAAGGACTGCAGTGGGTCTGCACCTCTGGTGGCTCACCAATACCGTAATCTCTACCAGGACTACAGTGGGTCTACTCTCTGATGACCTACGTACCAATATTCTTCAAAACTTCGACTGACTGCTGTGGGTTTGCTCTGTTGTGGCCCATTACATGTCTGCATGTCAAGAGTCAGCACTGTCTTTCCGTTGGAAGGACAACACTACTTCTTCAAGACTGCATGGAAATCCACTACTTCCATGTGCATTTTCTTTTACTGCTCAGACTTTGAGAAAAAAAAAACACTGCAATTTTACTGTGATGAATGATCAGGACTGTCTTTATGGACTGTGAGAAAATTTTAGCTTTTGACCAACATTGTATCAATAAGTGTGCGCATTTGATTTCTTTGTTATTGTAATTATGAAAAATTTTTTCAAATCTGTATTGGCCACTACCCAAAACAATTTGTAAAATTTTTTGTGGGGAGCATGGGGGCTATGTAAGTAGGCTGTTTAGGTTTTTATATTGGTAACACCACGTAGCACTCTGTATGAAAATCACTGGCTGTGCTGTGTGCAGTCTGTGGCTAGTTTGCATTGTTGTCTGCCATTCTAGTGTTGGGCAGCTGGATGTTAACAGCGCGTAGCGTTGCGCAGTTGGAGGTGAGCCGCCAGCAGTGGTGGATGTGGGGAAGTGAGATGGCGGATTTTTGAGAATGGATAATCTGGAGGTGTGTCCATCAGAAACAGTACATTTGTAAGAATGGATGCCATGAACTGCTATATATATTATGACTATTAAGGTAAATACATTGTTTGTTCTCTATTACAATCTTTCATTTGCTAACTATCCCTATCAGTAGTTAGTGCCTTCCGTAGTTTGAATCTTTTATTTAGCTGGCAGTAGTGGCGCTCGCTGTATTGCAGTAGTTCGAGTAGCGAAGATTTTTGTGAGGTAAGTGATTTGTGAAAGCTATAGGTTAATGTTAGTCAGGGCCATTCTTTTGTAGGGATTATTGAAAGTCAGATTGCGTTGCGCTGAAAAAATACTGTGTGTCAGTTTAAGCACAGTCATGTATAATTTTTCTAAGGGGCGTTTCACTATAACTAACTTAAGGACCTTCGAACCTGCGACCGTAGCGGTCACGCGGTTCGAGACTGTAGCGCCTAGAACCGCACGGCCATCCCGGCCGGTGAGGACGTTGGAACCGTTATCAGTACTTCTGCCATCACCCTAGGTGGAATATGCCGTCATCGGACCAAAATCGACGTCGTCATTCCAGGTGTAGTAATTCTTTTCCGGCATTGTATTACAGTACCAACTCAGGACTGACCCACCCCCTCCACACTGTGCTGTTTAAATGGTTACTTAGGTCACCGCTGTGTTGTTTGATCCATTGATGTGCATCGTTACGTATCGTTGTAATCAATGGTCTTCTGCGAGATACCTGCCTTCAAATGTCCACTGTATACAATAGCCATCCCAAAGTTCGTCAGGAAACAAAGGTGCACCTGCATTCACGGACAGCTAAAATTCCTGCTGTTTTCGAAACTGAACGTCATGTTACAAGAAGTGACACTCGTCTTCGGTCCCTGTTGGTTACGATCTTTTGATGGTCCTTGTTCTTACGTCGTGTCACATGGGTGGGAGTGGTACACTAGTCCTTGTAGCAAGTAGGACAGTCCACGTTGAAACGTGGCAACAAATCAAGCTGTTCACTAACACGTCCAAACACGATAGCTGCCGATTTGTCACATCTTGTAATTACACATCTTACTGCGCTAGTTCCGATTAAAGGAATGGCACATCCGTTCCATTTCACTGCTATGATTTAAGACCGTCTAGTGCCATTTCTCTGTGTGCTATTAAAGGTGCGTATGCACGAGGACAACGAAGGCCAACGAATGTCAGCTAACCACTTCACAGAGATTTTTCTTGCATGCAATGAAGCGTTGGTCTTGGTTGCGTTTCGGTCCGCTGGCGGTAACATCCAGACTGTGGTATCCAGCCCAATCGTGTAATACAGGGCGCCTAGGATGCTCATTTCTCGGATAGCTAAACAACATACAAGCAGAAACTTCCTAGCAGATTAAAACTGTGCGCCGGACTGAGACTCGAACTCGGGACCTTTGCTTTTCGCGGACAAATGCTGCCTGTACCAACTTTTTTATTTTAATTTTTTTTGCAGGCATTTGAAAAGAAAGGGAAACAAAAGTAGCATAGACGGGCCTCGAACGAGGGTGGCCTGGACGGGAGTCTCGCTCGCTTGCCATTTTCTTTTTTCTTTTCTTTTTTTCTCTAACAACTTTTTTTAATAAGGAAAAATGCGTCTTTCAGTTACGACAAACAAAATTAGAATGTACAGTCGTGCTCAAAAGTATCCGAACGACCTGAATTGCATTTCGCCTGATTCGCATGCAACCCACATAACACAGCTGTCTAGCAGGTCCTCCAATCGCTCCTTGATACAGTCGTTTGACTATTGAAAATGGTTCCAACAAGTCACCACTAGAAAACTCTGCTCTGTATCGCAATAGCTCAAGATGTAAAGTAATACCACGATACTAAAAATATCAGGGAACACCTTATCACAGATAAGACTGTCCTTAAGGCTTGTAAGCTCACATTTATTGCAATAAATGACATACCTCAAATGCTACCACTCTCATTATTACGTCAGATAGGTAATGCACGTGGTAAGTTTGTCGTATTCATGATTTCCTCTTCAAAGTAACATACCGAACTTGATATTTAACACAAAATGACATTAAAAATTAAGTAATTCACGAGCAGCTAGTTGAGAGTATGTATGAACATCAACTGCCACGACGAACCGTCTCATTCTGCATATGGATTCAAACCCAGGTCATGTAGACTAAGATTTCGTGACTGACGGAAACTGACAGTCGTTCCTGACTAGGCATACAGATGCCTCGATTTTAGACAATATCAGTTAGCAAATATCAACTTTAAATTACATAACGTAAACATTTTTAACGGACGCGAATTCCTACCCAGCATCTATTATCCCTGTTAATGAACTACGAGAGGTGTTAAATATCGCTTCTTGACAAGTAACGTACTTGAAATGTCGTGAGGTAAAGCTTTGTGTTAGACAGGGATTCGAACCCAGAACGTAACCGAATTCTTATCGAAGCACAATGAACTGTGACATATCTGATTTTCTCGGCAGTAGCTAGATGTTTTAACTGAAATGACGAGACGAAACATCAATTTTTTCCTTCCCAGGACACCAACCCGGAACCTATCGCTGTTATATTCTAGAGAAAACGGACGTTAAATATGGGTTTGTTACATCAGCAGCGACATGTGAGCATGTTTGAACTAGAAATAATATGACGAAGAGTTCAGTGCTGACTGGGAATCAAACCCGACACATACCGTTGTTGACTACATACAAAGAGACGTCAGCTACCGAATTTTTTCTCCAGCAGCATCTCGGAATAACATCCTCAAACTTACAGTGATCTCTCAAATAGTTCTGTGTCTCACTGGGAGTCAAAAACGTCAGATATCGTTAGTGTTGACAACGAATGAAAATGCATTAAAAATCAAAATTATTATCCACCAGCAGATAGGTGTTCTCATGCTAGAGCTTGATAATACATAATGAAAACTTTAGTGCCGGGCCAGCATTCAAACCCATTCACGCGCAATATGTGGAGATGTTGAGGAATCTGCAGTTTTGAACAAACAACAAATTGTAGTCGAGCTCTATTGTCACGAAGGGATCAAATTCCGCGTTAAGGACGGTCTGAGTAGCACTCCAAGTTCAGAACCAGTTTTATCGACATACAGAAGCTCAAATAAAAGATGGAATAAGGGTCCTGTGACCCTACACAGCGTTTGTTTCGTCATTAGAATTAAATAACTAGTATAAAAAAGGTTACTGGTGATAGAGTTCCCACATTTCACCACTCCTGACTTTATTGTGGTTCAACCTAACGTCTACTTGGTAGAGAAGGAATATCGTGTTTAATGTGAATTTCAGATCACAATGCCATTATATCTTCATCACTTTGCGTAGCCAGAAGAGAATAGAATCTGTCTCCCCCTTTTAAAAATCATCGGCAGAAGTTGGACTCGAACCCAGACCATCATCATAGTAACGTAGCACACTCCAACGGACCACCAAATCCTCCTCTGTCCGATGCATTTTTCTATCCTAACACCGTTTCGGCACACTCGATGAGCATTCGACACAAAGGCAGCATGTTCAGTACATTCATTACTTGGTTGACCGAATCGCCATGAACTAGCTGCCTCGGCTACCCAGTGCATACATTCGACTCTGGTTTGTAATCACCGAAATAAAATCACGTAACGGCCACCTACACAGAACTCCTAACAGTGTAGGATGCAGAAATTTAAATAGGAAGTGTTCCTTTTCATTTGAGCTACTCTGTTGCGCTATCTGTTTGTCGAAAACGTCCTGCACTGCAAAAGAAAAGCTGTAACTGTCTGTCTCTCAGAAGCCTAGATCCGACCATGTGCATTATCTCACAGCACTGTGGAATGCGTAATTTCTGGAGGAACTGTTGTTAACTTCTTGAGGTGCTGTGGATGGGTGACAGCTAGTAGCGTCATGCTAAGTGTCGCGCACCTTAGCTAAAACGTCGCGAGTTCGATTACATTCGCTGCTACATTTTTTACAACGCAATTCTGCTGTCTTCTGAAGTTACCAATTTAACGGAACTTTGAACATAATTCCCTTCACTTCTCAACCCACTATAGCCTCATGTGGAAAAAGGGCTAACTTCGTTCGGATACTTTTGATCACGACTGTACATCCGTAGCAACAACAGAACAAGAGTATCTTCGAAACTACGAAATAGAATTGGAAACTAATAGTATGATGATAGATAATAAAGAAAGAAAAATGTAAGCAAATCCTGCACGCTATTTCATGTACATGGCCCATCTGTGTACAGATTCCATGTTCCAAGTTTATAAACATTTCGCAGCGTGTAGAGCTCCATAACGGCGGTCATCCTCTGCCCGGTACTCCCCAACTGTGAGGGGGGTTATCGAAGACACTGCGCAAATAGTTCGCAAATAGCTGTCGGTATCGGGATGTCCGCTCGAGTGTGCTATGACTGTCCTGGAGAAATTGCCAGTAATCAAGTACCATCTTCTCACCATCTCAGAAGAGGTAGTATATGAAGATGCCTTTAAACCATGTGAGAGCGTGAGTCTTTGCAGGCGGTAAATAAGTATCCTCTGGACAAAGAGGAGACGTGGCTCAATTGTGCGAGGTGCGATACGTAGGTAGCAGGCCAGGATCTTCTGCACTAGCAACCATACCTCTAACGCCGATCCACATATTAAACTGTGTTTGTCACTATCCACGGTGTGGCAACATGGGCAAAAGGGGGAATATGTCATCCTAACAGCATGCAACCTTTGTCGTGTTACAACTTTCCCGTTCACCACCTGGTACAACGCGGCTCGTACCCGCGTAGGGAGGAACGGCTTCTGGACCGCTCTCCACACTGCAGGCCATAGGGTCGTCGGGCTTTTCCTCTCAATCACATTGCGAGGGATGGACTTTAGCAGCAACCTGTAAATGTCTCTCGCCTTGGGAGTGCGAGTGTTGGGAAGGTCTGGGTGCACATAACTATACTCAAGAATAAATGCCGAGCGGTGCGAGAGTGAGGGAGTAATATGCACAATCGTGACAGATGGCAGAAGAGACGCCGGCAGCAATTCCTCTAACAGACGTCCCGTAAGGGAAGCATCTTGGTGGATCCACAATTTCATCATTGAGCCCAAGTATAACGCTGTAGGTCTCGCTCGTACATTTATAAGTCACAGTCCGCCTTCACGCGTAGGGAGGGTGAGTGTTTCGTAGCGGACCTTGAACAAGAGTCCGGCGGTAAGGTAACATCCAAACGCTGCTTTCAGTCTGTGTGACATCGCTGTCGATATTGGTAGGACCTGAGCTATGTGCATCATTTTAGTCGCCACGTAAAGAATGAGGTATTCCACACGCTGTAGGAGGTTCATCCGTCGAAGTAGGTTCCGGCGAACTTCTGTGCGTATCGCCTGTAGTAATCGTTTATAGTCCATGGCAGCCGTGTGGTGCGCATCCTGTGTAAATTTTATGCCCAATAACCGGACCTTGTTGACAAGTGGGAGTGGGGCTAAAGCGTCCTTCTGTACACCTCTCCCAATAGGCATCGCTGCCCGCTGCCAATACATATCGATTGATCCATTGTACCACCAAGCGTACTTCGTCACCAAATCGGACAAGTAATAGGAGCTCATCAGCATATATCCTGCAGTGAAAGGTGTGATCCCTCAATGACATGCCCGAGGGCCTGTTTTTCAACCCTCCGACAACTGGTCCGAGTGCGATCGCGTAAAGGATCATGGAGAGTGGGCATCCTTGGTGAACTGTCCGTCGGATCGGCAAGGGACCCGCAATCCGTCCATTCACCAGTACACGGGATGCTGCTCCGAGGAAAAGGCGCTGAAAGATGTCGAAAAAGTCAGGTGGGAAGCCCATACGGGCCATAAAGGACAGAAGGAACTTGTGGTGAACTCTGTCGAAGGCGTGGTCGAAAACAATGGAGATCAAAGCAGCTCGAAGGCGACAGGATGTGGCGATGGCTATTAAATCCCTGCATTCGCTGGTTGCCGTTTGCATGTTGGTCACTCCGCCCTGTGTCGTTTGCTCCATGGAGAGGAGTAGGGGCAGAACCTTCTTTATGCGGCTGGCGAGTAGACGGGGGAAGATTTTATAGTCCGAAATGAGCATTGTAATTGGCCTGTAGTCCTCGACCGTCCGACCTCTGGAAGGCTTGTGTATCGGTATGAGACCTTCCACGAATCCAGGTGGCACGTGGGAACCGGGGGTCATCAGTTCTTGGTGCATGATGATCCATCGGGGCATCATTAGATCGCGGGAAGTCCGATAAAACTCGAGCGGCAGTTCTTCTGGCCCGGGCAACTTGTTGACTGCTCCCTTGTTAAGCGCGTCCTCGATTTCCTCCCGTTTAAGTCCAGCTAAAAGCGACGCCGCTGCTGCATTTTCGAGGGTGTGCGACACGTGCTGCAGTATGTCGTGATCGTCCGCTTCCTACGTAGTCACCTCTTCGTAAAACCGGCGATAGTGATCTGCAAAGGCTTCTGCAAACGCCGCCAGAGTCATTATGACCCTACCATCGGACAAAATGAGGTCCGTGATCAGCTGCTGTCGGCGTCGGCGGCTGTCGAGCACGATGTGATGCATAGGCAGGTTTTCTCCTCCCGCTCGGTCTTGACGTCGCGACCGCACGACGACCCTCTCCAAACGTTGCCTCGTAAGAGACAATATTTTACCTTTAATTCGGCGGTTTTCCATTTGTCGGTCTGGTGGCGATGGTTGGGTGGTAAGTTTACGGAGCAGTGAGTAATAGAAGTCCAATGTGTGACGATGCCATGCTGTGATATCTTTTCCGAATTGTGTTAGCACACACCGAAACGCTGGTTTTCATATTCCATCCCCCATGCTAGAGTCGAAGGCTATCGAGGAAGACGACGTTCGCAATCCATCCATGTGCTGGCGATAATCTGACCGCATTCCGGGGCTTGAAGATATGCCGCATTCAGCTTCCAGGGTCCACGGATGCGCCATATCCGCTGCTGCTGTAGAGTGAGTGTGCATACGAAAGTGCTATGATCGGAGAAGGCAAGCGGCCAACGTTCGGCGTCCAATACTCCCGGCACTAGAGCTAGTGAGACATAAATGCGGTCTAGGCGACTGGCTGAGCGACTAGTAAGGTATGTCGGTCCGGGACGGTCACCATGCATTAACTCCCAGGTGTTGGTGAGAAGCAGATCTCGAACCAGTAGCCGAAGTTCTTGACAAGTCGAGAAATGTGGGACTTGCACAGTTAAAGTCGCCGCCGAAGGTATATTGATAGAAGCGACTAATAAAGAGGGGGGCGATATCCTCCGAGTAGAACTGCGATCGCTCGCGGCGTTGGTCATGGAGCGTAAATGTTAATGATGCGCATGCCCAGCGCTGTGATCGCCAGCCCCCTTCCTGACGGAAGGTAAGTCACTTCTTCGATGGCAATTCCGTCGCGCACTAGTATTGCCGTACCGCTGCCATTTCGGTCCGCCGGTGACATATATGTCACATAACCATAGGAGACGGGGAGGGCCGCTATACAGGGTGGCCCATTGATCGTGACCGGGCCAAATATCTCACGAAATAAGCGTCAAACAAAAAACTACAAAGAACGAACCTTGTCTAGCTTGAAGGGGGAAACCAGATGGCGCTATAGTTGGCCCGCTAGATGGCGAGGCCATAGGTCACACGGATAACAACTGCGTTTTTTTAAAATAGAAACCCCCATTTTGTATTACATATTCGTGTAGTATATAAAGAAATAGGAATGTTTTAGTTGGACCACTTTTTTCGCTTTGTGTTAGAAGACGCTGTAATAGTCACAGACATATGGCTCACAGTTTTAGACGAACAGTTGGTAAAAGGTAGGTTTTTTAAATTAAAATACAGAACGTAGATACGTTTGAACATTTTATTTCGGTTGTTCCAATGTCATACATGTACCTTTGTAAACTTATCATTTCTGAGAACGCATGCTGTTACAGCGTGATTACCTGTAAATACCACCTTAAAGCAATAAATGCTCAAAATCATGTCCGTCAACCATGATGCATTTGGCAATACGTGTAACGACATTCCTCTCAACAGCGAGTAGTTCACCTTCCCTAATGTTGGCACATGCATTGACAATGCGCTAACGCATGTTGTCAGGCGTTGTCGGTGGATCACGATAGCAAATATCCTTCAACTTTCCCCACAGAAAGAAAACCGGGGACGTCAGATCCAGTGAACGTGCAGGCCATGGTATGGTGCTTCGACGACCAATCCACTTGTCATGAAATATGCTATTCAATACCGCTTCAACAGCACGCGAGCTGTGTGCTGGACATCCATCATTTTGGAAGTACATTGCCATTCTGTCATGCAGTGATACATCTTGTAGTAACATCGGTAGAACATTAGGTAGGAAATCAACATACATTGCACCATTTAGATTGCCATCGATAAAATTGGGGCCAATTATCCTTCCTCCCATAATGCCGCACAATACATTAACCCGCCGAGGTCGCTGATGTTCCACTTGTCGCAGACATCGTGGATTTTCAGTTGCCCAATAGTGCATATTATGCCGGTTTACGTTAGCGCTGTTGGTGAATAACGCTTCGTCGCTAAATAGAAAGCGTGCAAAAAATCTGTCATCGTCCCGTAATTTCTCTTGTGCCCACTGGTAGAACTGTACACGACGTTCAAAGTCGTCGTCATGCAATTCCTGGTGCATAGAAATATGGTACGGGTGCAATCGATGTTGTTGTAGCATTCTCAACACCGACGTTTTTGAGATTCCCGATTCTCGCGCAATTTGTCTGCTACTGACGCGCGGATTAGCCGCGACAGCAGCTAAAACACCTACTTGGGCATAATCATTTGTTGCAGGTCGTGGCTGACATTTCACATGTGGCTGAACACTTCCTGTTTTATTAAATAACGTAACTATCCGGCGAAGGGTCCGGACACTTGGATGATGTCGTCCAGGATACCGAGCAGCATACATAGCACACGTCCGTTGGGCATTTTGATCACAATAGCCATACATCAACACGATGTCGACCTTTTCCGCAATTGTTAAACGGTCAATTTTAACACGGGTAATGTATCACGAAGCAGATACCGTCTGCACTGGCGGAATGTTACGTGATACCACGTACTCATACGTTTGTGACTGTTACAGCGCCATCTATCACAAAGCGAAAAATGTGGTCCAACTAAAACATTCATATTTATTTACGTACTACACGAATATGTAATAAAAAATGAGGGTTGCTATTTAAAAAACCGCAGTTGATATCCGTTTGACCGATGGCAGCACCATCTAGCGGGCCAACCATAGCACCATCTGGTTTCCCCCTTCAAGCTAGACGAGTTTCGTTCTTTGTAGTTTTTCCGTTTGATGCTTATTTCGTGAGATATTTGGCCCGGTCACTATCAATGGACCACCCTGTATACACTTCTTGCAACAGGGCGTTGTCAACATCCAAAGAACGAAGCATCTTACGCAGCAACTGGATCTTCACTGCCGTTCGTATCGTATTGAGGTTAAGCGTGGCGATACGATACGCTTGTTGCCGAACCGCAGGTGCTAAGTTATCCATTTAGACTGGAATTGTCTATGGAGCTTCCGACTGTATTGACATCTCCGCATCCCCCCAAACCTCACCTGCAGTCGTTTCTAGAGAGCCGGCGCCAATGGAGTGGGCCCTGTTGGCGCAACTTGCATGGTGCCGTCGTCGTCGTGGTCATCCGCCCGCGCCGGGGAACTCAAAGCAAGATCGGCTTCCCTAGCTTTCTCAGGAGACGGCATGGGAGCTTGCACTCCAGAAGGCGGTGGGCAGCATCTGTCCTGCATATCGGCATCCGATTGCGCCACTGTAGATATATGTGGTTTGTCCTCAGTTCCGTTCGGTGGTGCCACACTGCAACAAATGGCGGCTGTCTCTGTGGTAGCGTCGTCATTGAAAGTGGAGTCGTCGTCCTCTGCAGGCTGTGTCGCATCCCGTTCGGAAGTTACTCTACGCCTCCGCTTCCGTCGCATCGGAGAGCGTTGCTTCCTGGTGTGTCCTGTGTCAGACGATGGCAATGATTCACGACGTTCCGGCACAAAGGCCGCCGTAGGCACAATAAGCGAGTCTACTGCCATGTTGTCATGTATCGCGTCATCCGTCGACGGGGGGTGAATCCGTAACTTGTAGAACGGGTGTGTCGTCATCGCCCTGTACTGGAGGCTGGAGCTGCGACCCAGCAGTGGATCTCGACTGTCGTGGTGAAGTGATAGCTGTCGTGAGGGCTGCTGCATAAGTCACAGGAAGCAGCGTTGGCTGCGATGGCGGGTCCGCGTCAGCCGGCGGCAGATGAGTGATTCGACGTTGGATACATTCGGATCTGGGGTGTCCCTCCTTCCCACAACCAGAGCAGGTCTTCGATTGCCCGTCGTGGGTGACGGTGGCACGGCAACCACCGATATTCATATATATAAAGGTAATTGTCTTTTAAGTTCTATTCGGACCTGGCGGACTCCGTTCAGAACAGGATATGTCTGGAATTGCGTCCATTTTTTCCGCAATATGATTATGCGCCGTGCCGTAGGAGCGCAGCGCTGTCACGACGTCCTCCCCTGTTAGTTCGAATGGAAGTTCGAAAAGTCTGATCGTGCGTAGTCCCATTCCAGAATAATCGACGTGCGCAGTCCCCACATTGCTATCAGAACGTGGCAGAGACGGAGGCCCTGTTTCGTCTCCTGAAGGATCCGGTCACATGTTGCGTCGTTGATGATCTTGACATATACGCTACTACTCACAGTGGACAAGTGAATGCCAAGAGTGTCGATCGCCGGGATTTTTACTTCTCGTAGAAATCGTTCGACTTCGAGTGCTTTGGACCGTGCAAATTCGTTACGGGACGTAAAATTGAGAGTAGATTTTCTGTATTGGTGCGGCATGGTGATCTATTTGCTGAGTACGGCACGCGCGAAACGGCCGAGTACGATGTAAACAACACGAGCGCAAAGACAAAGGCCAACTTGCCCAACTGAGCTACCCAAGCACGACTCACGACCCGTCGTCACCGCTCGCAGAAGAGCTTCTGTGAAGTCTGGAAAGTAGGAGACGAGGTACTGGCAGAAATGAAGCGGTGAGGACCAGTCGTGAGTCATGCTTGAGTAGATCAGTTGGTAGAGCACTTGCCCGTGAAAGGCAAAGGTCCCCAGTTCGAGTCTCGGTCCGGCACACAGTTTTAATTGCCAGCAAGTTTCATATAAGCGCACACTCCGCTGCAGAGCGAAAATTTCATTCTGGAAACGTACAAGCAAATCGTATTAATGGAGTTTATTACAGTAATTGAATTGACAATACTTTGAAGCAATTGGCGACATGTATACAATCAATGTCCTTCGAAATATACAATTTCTAAGCAAGTAATTGATATGGAACACAAGGCACGGTTCTTCTAGTGTGTCTTACAGGTGCGCCTTCCAGTGCCTCTCCTCCAGTGCGGCCGCGGCCAGCCGGCTCTTTTATTCTCTTCGTGTTGATGCCGCACCAGTCGTGGTGTCGTTCTATTCAGCGTCCTATTGGCTGACGTTGTCTCACAGCCTTCTCTGCTGTAACGTTCTTGATCTTCGTGCCAGCGCTCGTCGTTACGCCCGAACACAGACATTGAGTGTTGATTGGCGTTTGGATCCCTCTCGCAGTCTGGACGCCAGGTCGAATGTTCTTTGTTTCGGCAGCGAACTGCTGGGTCTCTAGATCCTAGAGTCTAGAAGGAGGAGCGTGTAAGTTTTTCAAGACAGTCACGAATCGCACTTAGTACGGTTTATTGGCCGGTTTCGCTCATTGGTTTAACGAGAGCATAATAAGAAACTCTGGGATTTACAATTTAAAGTACAGTAGTTGGCTGTTAAAGAGCGAAACCAGTCAATTAAACCGTATTGAGTGCTGTCCATAAAAACTTAAACAGTCACGGTTTCCCCTGTTGGAAATCCCTGCTCTCGCTACGGGTGTGTATTTATTGCGTTTACAAATACTCGGGTATGGAGTGGAATATGGAGAGAGCATTAAAGTTGATAGTTTTGGCGTGAACTGTGGTTATAAAACAAACTGAAAAGACTAGACGCTTGGAGGGAAATATCTCAAGTGTTGGAAAGTGATGTGCACTATGTTAAAAAGAAAATGGTGTCAGTATTGATATCTTTTTGTCATGAACGAAAAGAGAAAAAAACGAAACGAGGAGTGACTATTAACTTTCTGCTGCAGGTACAGCTCTCCCAAACTTATATAGCATACTCAATTCGAAATCTGTATGTATCGTTGGGAAAAATTTTGAAGTAGCCTATATTCCAGTTCAGCTTTAAAGTAGACATAAATTTTATCACAGCACACTGCTCCCCACGTTACAAAAGAGAGATTGTCCGCCACCGTCTCTTCTTCTTCTACTTCTACTTCTGATGATCAGCTTCGTACAGTAAAATAGACGCTGCAAATGTGATGATCCTTAAATCCTTCCCTCATACTCTCTGCCAGTCAAATTGGAATTAAAACACTACTTTATAACAATAACAAAACGGGAGCCAAGTGTGATTCCACACGGTCGAACCCCTTAGCCTCAAGCCCTTCGTTTGGTGTGGATGAGAAACCAAATCCTAAACCACTGGCGACTAAAGTTCCAGTCTCCGCCATTCGTTGGCCTTCGTCGGTGTAGTGTGTACCCGCCTTAAGAGGATGACTAACATTTTGTCCAGCGAGCAAATGGGGTACAGAATGTCACAGAGCCATCACACCTCCGGAGATCCAAGACGCAATGTGAGGTGGAACTTCTAAGACGAATGCACTTATTTTGGACTATAGCCCGAAAGCATTTTACGTATTACTGAAACTTGCTGTCAAGCCCTTAAACTAAACATGCGGCAAATTTAGAAGGAGCTTTACTTTTAACTACGGTATCAACCGTCCGGTTTTTCGTTGCATGTGAAAGCCACTGTAGCTGAAAAGAAATATAATTATTTCTCCGCAGCTGCAGTTTACTGCCTCACCAACAGTTATCCGTCTGAGATAATCTGTTTTCTTCAGTTAATTCGATCATTAAGGGAACAGTAAACTCTAACAAAATGAAGTCTGAAGAAAATACTGACCATTATAAAGAAACATAAAATTACAATTCGTGTGTCAACTCAGAATACACGGTAGACCTACAAGCTTTTGCGTCAATTGGAAATGTCTTCTTATTCATTTAACAGATGAAGGAAGGTTTAATACAAAATCGGAGTTGGATCGGTTTCTCAAGTGATTGTTAGGTTATACATACGCTGAGAGTCAAGTTGTGAAGTATGGATTTTGTGGAAAACCAACATGCATGTTGCGCCACTGTTTTAAGACAGTTGTCTAATCTGTAAGTTACATTTTAGTTTCTTTCATTTTTGTCACATTCAGTCCTGAATCAAAGTGATAAGAAGGCCAGCAGTTAGAAAACTATTTGAACGTGTACATCTGACTTTGTTAAAAATCGCATATTTTTTTCAATTTTGAACGGAAGAACTTTGGTCCTTGTGCAAAATACTGAAACAAATAAACTGCTTCCGTTCTGCGGATATGGTGTTCCATTTAAGGAGTCAGTGAGAACTTCCAACTGCTTTGCTCTTAATTTTTTGTAATTACTTTGCGGAATCGCTTTTCTCAGTAACTTGAAGTGTAGTATACTCTGAACTGTCTACAGAAAGAAGTTGGAGGTAATTAAATTACATATACAGTAACTCAGGTCGTATTCAACATTGAAAAGTAGATTGATTCTTTTGTTGATGGACTGATTTTACCATCTACGTTGTTGTTGGTAGTTAATGTAAAAATTTGCCAAGAGATTTGGTTTGATTATCTGATTACTGTCTTATCAACGAGCTATACAGACAAACGTTAATGTAACTATTATGGTTGAAAAAATTCCTCCGCAAAAACTGCAATGGCTGATAAATTTAGACATTTATCACTTTTGTTGTTATTTAAATTTAACGGCTACATGATTTCTTCGAAACTTACTGCAGCGTACAAACCACCAAATTTCTACAAACACAAATTGCTTCTGTGTGGCACCTACGCTTTTCTGACATTTATTGTTGAAGACTCCTCTTAATCTATACGTCTTCTGATAAACATGCAGACATAGTTTACAGTGATCATCTTGGCTCATCATAAACACGAATGCAAAATTATTTTTTCAATCTTTTTCCTTGGAAAAATTGAGAGGGCCGTCTTCTATATTGATCGTTAGAGTTGAACAGTGTATTTAAAGCGAATGATAAGTGTCTGACTGCCATAGTCAGTACGTGGTAGAATGATGAAAACTCGAGACACTAACAATCCAGATTTCGTAGCAGATGCAAGCGGAAAGTATTTTAAAATCAAATTTCGTAACCACACAAATGCACTGCAAACTTTGATATTACTCCAAGTATACCTGTCTCTCTAAAAGCTCCAAATGGATTATCTGTTCCGTCTTTTGCATTCCTGATGACCTGAAGCTGACACATCACTGGTGACCTGCTGCTTAGTGCCACATTCGCGTCTTGTCTCGTTCTGACACGAAACATTCTGTTGCCACGGGAGGACAGTGTGGAATTAACTTAAAATTAGTTTTCCTGATGTAAACATTCTCTAGAAGAATTTTTAAGGATAAATTTCGAGACTTTTCTGAAGTCCTAAGGCTGGTTTAGAGCATTTCTTTACGCTAGCCTGCCCTGCTGCGCTGTTGCCAGCTATATCCATTTGAACTGTAACACCCCACCTGTCACTTATCTGGTTTTGGCGTATGTTCACCCTAGGTAATTGACTAACAGATCAACAGAGAGTGCAAAACTGCTGCAATGTCGGATAACACAAAGAAAGTAATAAGGCCCTGTGACTCCTGATTGAACTGCGGTGGCAGTGTTAACATTAATTGATGCAGAATTGATCCCTTTTAATTAAAAAGGGGTGCACATTGATGTTATATTCAGCTGTTGAACACCAGATGCAAATGTTGAACATAAAATTAATTAAGAAAGTGACTTGGGATTTCAACTACTCGATTTAAAACAGATGCAGTCGATTAGCACCAATTTATTTTAACTCACGACCTTCAATCATCACATTACATGACTCTCCTAACAGGCAGTGGTAATAAATTGCGTTTGTGTGGAGTAAAGCGCGATCAATCAAAAGTAATTCCTATCGACTGACCTAGGTGTAATGCGAAGTGCGTGAAGAATTCTACAATACACGGCCCATGAAACCCTCGTGGAAACTTTGCCGACATGATCCAACAAATTAATCAGTGGCCTAACTCAAGCCGGAGCGGGCGCAATATCACCGAATTCAGTGTGGCGGGGCGTCGTCGTTGTGCGGACGTCGGCCGACCTTGTGGTGCTGCAAGGCTGCACCCATCTATTCACTCCTAGCTACCTTGCTCAGTACATAGCTGAACGAAAACTTTCTATCTCCAAGCTCAATCGTTCCGTTTGCTAAGTCCTAAACTGCAGAGCTGCTCGCTCTCTCTCAGGCAAGCTGAGTAAAAAACGCCATGTCCACACTCTAGGCAAGCTAGAAACGGAAGACCTCTATGGAGACTTCTGCCAGTCCGCTCTTTGCCTCGGTTTCCCCCCCCCCCCCCCCCCCCAGCAAAATCACTTATGCCAATTGCAGCGCAAGTCACGTTAATTATGCGTCGCTTCTCAGTGCCGACCAATGCGTGCTCTGGGAAGTGAACAAATTCCCACAAAATTTCCCTTCCTCTCAATTTCTGCTATTTAGCTCCTCCCAGGCCACCTATCAAGGTTAGCGTCTGCACAAAACACCAATTTTTCCAGAATTCTGACTCCCAGGAGAGTACTTCAAATTCCTTGGTCCTACGTTCCCATCGGAGACCAGCGTATTTCATTCTGTCGCTCTTCACCTGATTTACTTCAGAATCTGCAGACTGTGAATTCAGTGTGAAGTTGCTATAGTCATGAACACGCATATTTTGGCCTCTGTTGACCGCTCCACTGTAGCTTTGCGCGGCTTTCTCATATGTTTCACTGAAATCGGGACGATGGACATTTATCAACAGGCATACAAGTTCTCCGTCTGCTTTCTGGTACACCAGCATGGGGTTAACCACCCCCCTCTCACTGTCACTCATCTTAAGGCAACTGGAGGCTGCACCCCATTACCGCTTTCTCACAATTTGAGGCGTCCTAAGCTGCCTGTTGTCGCTTCCCTTCGCCACTCCTCAGCTCGGCTGCAGTCAACTCTGAATACTTCCTTGGGATAAACTAGCCTCCAGTAAATCGACGCATTTCCACAAAGTTTTCGTGTCACGTGAATTACTTTAAAACCATCACCCGACGTTAATTATTCAAATACATCCATACTATACCCTCTACAAGATGCAGTGTGCCTTGTCAGTCATTTTTGTTCAGCCCTACTGTTCACTCAACGTGAGTTTCGTTATCTTTAATGACTTCATGTAAGGGGCCTAGTTCTTGCCATCTTAGAGAACCTACTACCGATTTTTGCCCACCACGCTTCCCTCTATTAGCAAATCAACTATTCCTTGATGTGTTACGACATTTTCCTGTCAACCTACCCCTTCTTTTAGTCAAGTTGTATCATGAAGCTTTGGAACCGATGACCTCATCATTTTGGTCCCGTAGGAACTCACACACATTTATCATGAAGCTTTTTCTTCCATAGTAAATTCAGAACTTGTTCACTGGTTATTTTATATACCAAACTAATCGCTATTCTCTCAACCTCTATTTTCTTCTTGTCCGTAATGCTTATAGTCTGCTCTCCACTTCCATATAAGGCTAAAGTCCGGACAAATACTAAGAATTCCTAACATCTAAATCTGTATTCGAACATTTTGCTGTCTGCACTTTTAATACATTGTTCAGAGAACGGAGAAAAAACCGTACTTTAGAATCCCACACATTTTTTGAATTCTCAGCTTGTAATTAATAGTAATTGTGGACAACAATTTATCGAGCCACCTTATACAGTTAATGTGTTTCGAGAAATACCATAATCAGAATCAGAGGTATGTATAATATATACAATGTTTTATGTCAGTATTAGTACTTTGAGTGAACTTATTCGTGGAACGTCTAAATACTAATCGCAACACGAAACATTATATGTGTTATAATTATTTTGCTTATTACGTTAGTCGAAACGTTTCTGTATCAGGTGATTCAATAAACTGCGATACAGACTGAAAATTGATTTTTTCAACATGGTCGTTATCCTATGTAAGGATTTTGTAACCTACATTGTGAATTTTATCAACTGAACGAGCACAATGAGATATTCTTTACGAACTCCATAGCTCTATTTCGCTGCTAATTAAGTTGATAATTGCTCTCACAAAATTTTTTGGCAGGTGTGACAAATCTTTACTTTTACAACTGAAAGTGATGTTAATCAAATGCTCATATTTTTCATGATACAAATTTGTCTTTTCAATTACATTTGTGCAATATTTCCGCAACTTCCTTTCTTGTTCAACAGTAGCAAAGAAACGAAATAATTCCCTTTTATCTGTTATTATTTTCCATCCGAGCGTGTGTCAGGCAGGGCCCTTGGTATGTGGTTATTATCCTGTGATGTTTCGACCCATCGCACAGACCTCAGTTGACCCGCCTATGCAGTTAAGGCAAACAAAGGAAAGGTTTTCAAGCCTCGCTTCCGCCGTATCTGGGACGCGTACGAGATTTACGCTGTGGAACAGCAGTCGAATGATAAAGCGAGAGACGCGAGGATATCTGCGCGTTTTGTTGTTCGTCATCTTGGTTACGCGTGCGGCGGATGCGAATGGCGTTCGCCCGCCGCTGTGTGCCGTGAAATCCATCCTGGCCTTGCCTCAGGATTTATGTGCCCGTCAAACATGACGACTATACGACCCGGCCTCGCTGTTACCAAATCTGCCGTTGTTTATGGTTGTGGTACGACCAGGAACTCCGTAACAGGAGGGGAGCCGACCGCTTTTGCGCAGCACTGCTGTTCTCGCAGCTATCATTGAGGCTTATTCAACCGCAGAGTCATGCAACTTCTTATGTTTCAGTGGGTGCATGTCGGAGAATTATTACTGTCATTATACGAAAGGCTCCATTAGGTATGGCTAAAATATTTAAGAACGTTGGTAACCTTCCTCTGTTTCATTGTTTCTTAAACTCTTTTCCAACGAGCTTATTTTCTCTCTTCAGACCAAGTCCTTCGTTACTTCCTCCTGGTCAAATTACTATTACTGTCCTTGAAATCTAAAAACAATTTCAGCTTCTGCATGTCTTTGTCTATTATTCCGGTCGATTTTAAGTCGGTTTTAAACCATTTCATGGTCTCTGTTTTTCGCTTTGCTGTTGTTTTCATGATATTGCGCTACTTGTCTTCGTATGCTTACGTGGTGTTAGTCTGTTGATACGGCTGTAAACCTTTAGCATGTTTCTTCCGTCACTGCCGGCTGAAGTGGCCGAGCGGTTCTAGGCGCTACAGTCTGGAATCGTGCGACCGCTACGGTCGCAGGTTCGAATCCTGCCTGATGTGATTGATGTCCTTAGGTTAGTTAGGTTTAAGTAGTTCTAAGTTCTAGGGGACTTATGATCTCAGCAGTTGAGTCCTATAGTGCTCAGAGCCATTTGAACCATTTTTTCTTCCGTCACTATGAGGGTGTACCATTTGATCTGTCCAGTATTTCATAGCCTGAATTAATTTCCTTTGCATTTTGCTCTCAGAATTGTTCTTACAGTGATTCGCTTTCTTTTTTTCGTGTATTTTATCAGTAATTTCCTGTTCAAAATTAGTCTTTCTGAAGCACGGAGACTTACTGATGATTGCAATGTTTGTTACGTGCGTTCAGAAATGGAGTTTTTGTTGCGAGATGGTATGCCGTTTCCTTCTTCTTGCATCTGACTTCATTAGCAATCTTTTTTATTTCGTTTTCCTATATTATTTCACCGAGGTACTGAAATTATTGAGCTCCATTGATCTTTCCACTTTTTTTATTTCCATGTATCTCCATACTTGTTTCTTGAGCTTATATATTTTATATTTTCGATTTAAATCTGCAAACCTATTCTTTCTGCAATTTATTTTAAATGTTCGAACTTTACGTTGTTGTAATGTCCTGCACCAGGATTGCAAGACCTTCCAGAAAAGCAGCATAATCTATCTCTAATTTTCCTCTGCCTTATGTCTATTGTATTCTATTGTATATTAACTGAGGGCCTAGAAACAACGGAGAGGCTCCGTCCCCGCCGCAGTCGCATTGGTCCACAACCCCAAGACGACTACTGCAGTCCACTTAACCCCCCCCACCCGACCGCCACACACCGAATCACTCTTTGAGGGTTATTGTGCGGTTCGGCCCCGGGTGGACACCTCCTCCCCCCCCCCCCCCCCCTTCCAGGATGTGTCTCACACCAGACGTGAGTAGCCCCTATGTTTCCGTGGTAGAGTAATGGTGGTGGTGTACGTGTACATGGAGAATTTGTTTGCGCAGCAATCGCCGACATAGTGTAGCTGAGGCGGAATAAGGGGAACCAGCCCGCATCCGCTGAGGGAGCTGGAAAACCACCTAAAATCCATCCACAGACTGGCCGGCTCACCGGACCTCGACACAAGTCCGCCGGACGGATTCGTGCCGGGGACCAGACGCTCCTTCCCAGACCGGAAATCCGTGCGTCAGACCGCACGGTTATCCGGGCGGGCTGCCTTATGTGTAATCGACAGCTAATGTAACGGTACATTTTAGCTTGCACCACTCTTTTATTACCTTCTCAAGCATCTCGCTGAACAGTAACGGAGAGAGCCCCCAGTTCTGATTGTAATTTCCAATATCAGTTTTTCTCTTTGTTTTGTGTTGTGGTGGTGGTAAGTTCCCATGGAACCGAACTGCTGAGGTCATCGGTCCCTAGGCTTATACACTACTTAATCTAATTTATGCAAAGAGTAACACATACATCCTAGACTGATAATGTATCACTGAAAAGCTGGAAGAGATGCAATATCACTTCTTGTGTGTGTCGACGCCTTTGTTACTTACAAGGCATCGGATGATGCTCATAACGCCAACTGTTCCTCTAACAAGGGAACCTCCCCATCGCACCCCCCTCAGATTTAGTTATAAGTTGGCACAGTGGATAGGACTTGAAAAACTGAACACAGATCAATCGAGAAAACAGGAAGAAGTTGTGTGGAACTATGAAAAATATAAGCAAAATATACAAACTGAGTAGTCCATGCGCAAGATACGCAACATCAAGGATAATGTGAGCTCAGGAGTGTCGTTGTCCCGTGGTTAGCGTGAGCAGCTGTGGAACGAGAGGTCCTTGGTTCAAGTCTTCCCTCGAGTGAAAAGTTTACTTTCTTTATTTTCGCCAAGTTATGACCTGTCCCTTTGTTCATTGACGTCTCTGTTCACTGTAATAAGTTTAGTGTCTGTGTTTTGCAACTGCGCCGCAAAGCCGTGCGATTAGTAGACGAAAGGACGTGCCTCTCCAATGGGAACCGAAAACATTCGATCGCAAGGTCATAGGTCAATTGATTCTTCCACATGATAACACGTCTGATATATTCTATACGACACTGGTGACGGCAAGTGCGTCACATGACAGGAATATGTTGACCCACCTAACTTGTACACTTGGCGAATGGGTAAAAAAATGCCTCTACCTGGCCTGATTTAGGTTTTCTTGTGGATGTGATAATCACCCCCAAAAAAATGATGAAAACAAGTTTGTCACATAAACTGCAACAAATGAATGCAACAGTTTCACAGTCGCACAGTTTTCCCTGTGCTCTGTCAAAACATGTTTTTAACGTTTTCAAATTTTTCCGTCTGTAGACCGTCAAATCCTGCATATGTCCAAGCAAATCTGAACATGTCCTGGAACTTTGGAAAGCGAAGTTGATTATGTGTGAGTGCCTGAACTTTGATAATTGTCTGAAAATAAAAAATGAAAATCTTCACTCGAGGGAATACTTGAACCAAGGACCTCTCGTTCCACAGTTGCTCACGCTAACCACGGGACCACGGCGCTCCTGAGTTTGTATGTCCTAGATGTTACCTATCTTGCGCATGGACTACTCAGTTTGTATATTTTGCTTGTTTTTTCATAGTTCCAAACAACTTCTTCCTGTTTTCTCGATTGACCTGCGTTCAGTTTTTCAAGGCCTATCCACTGTGCCAACTTATAACTAAATCTGCGGGGGGTGCGATGGGGAGGTTCCCTTGTAAGTACTTGAATCTAGCCAAAAAAGATGTGGTGCAAAGAGGAGAGAAATGTTATGGAGGGATATGGATGCATCTAATGTAACTTCAGCAGTTAAGGATCAGTAAATTCTTGCACTGGAATCGCAGTGCATTCATTCTACGTAAGTTTGTTCCTTTGGCATCACGTGGAAAAGAAAAGCTGCATAAAAAAATGGCTCTGAGCACTATGGGACTTAACATCTATGGTAATCAGTCCCCTAGAACCACTTAAACCTAACTAACCTAAGGACAGCACACAACACCCAGCCATCACGAGGCAGAGAAAATCCCTGACCCCGCCGGGAATCGAACCCGGGAACCCAGGCGTGGGAAGCGAGAACGCTACCGCACGACCACGAGATGCGGGCCAGCTGCATCAGTTCAGTGAACAGAAGGAACAGAAACAATCAGTGAGTGGGAAGAATGTCCTTCCCTAAAGTTCAGAAAGAAGTGCAGTACTCATCGGCATATGTACTGACATCCTCACTCATCAACTGAAAACACATATGCTATGACTGTTTCAAAGTTCAACCCACAACTTTCTGTCTCGACAAAGTCTTTCTATTATCTGTAGAGATACGTAAGTTTCATACCACTGTTTTTGCTGTTAGTAAATCAACAGCGTTTAGAAAACAGTCATTAATTGGACTTCGTAGTTACGTGAAGCAGTCATTATGAGTTTAGTTTCCCACAATTTTCCTTGTTGTTCCAAACAAATGGCGGAACACCTCCCAATAAAAGCCTATGATCAACACTGATACCCTCTGATCGATTTTGCTGCCACCGTATCATAGGTCCAAAGAATATGCGCACGGCCCAGAGCAGGTACGCCAGCGGCAGGCTTTTAAGCAGTGGAATCGTTGTGGTCTCTCTTGGAGGTCTAGGAGTGAAGGACAGAGGGCGCCGATAGAGAACGATATGGACGGCCAACAGCGTGACAGTTGTAAAGGAGACACCTGTACAGTGCGAGGCGCAACAGAGTATGCACGACTGATGGGCCAGCAGGTGGAAAAAGATGGCTCTCAGCTCTATGGGACTTAACTCCTGAGGTCATCAGTCCCCTAGAACTTAGAACTACTTAAACCTAACTAACCTAAGGACATCACACACATCCATGACCGTAGCGGTCGCGCGGTTCCAGACTGTAGCGCCTAGAACCGCTCGGCCACCCCGGCCGGCCAGCCGGTGGAAATGTTGCTGTCTGAAGAAGGTACAACGCGAGCTGCTGTGACTGAATTGGTGTTTGAACTTTCTTTTCTGGTGAGCAGATGTGCCGTTTTTTAATCGTGGCTGGTTTTGACTCTTGAACATCGCCCCATTTGATAGAATTATCTAGTCTGTTGAGGACGCGAACCCTGTTCTTCAACGAACGTGGCTTTAGTTAAGACAGTTAGGTAAACACATGTCACGTCGCCGCCTTGTGATTTCCAATTTATGGAAGATGTTGTCGACATTTCATTCCTAACTGACGTTTTGCAGCGTTGCTCTCACCTTAGCAAGTTTGCATGCCTAGACGCTGGCCGCACAACATTCGGAGGATCCTCAGTTGGCATATTATAAATTTGAAATTTTTCTGTTGTAAAGATTTGTTCTAGAGGTTTGATGTAACACTGGTTTAACGGCAGACTGTGAAGGAGTGGGCTGGTTTCGCTTCATTTGGTGATGTGCAATACAGCGGCCGTGAAGGAGTGGTCGTGTTGATTCAGCTCCAGGGCTGCTCCTCAACACTATTGTACAAGTGGATGCCAGGAGGGAGAAGAAATATCACGTTTTTCTAGTTTAAGTGTTTCATGATATCATGTGACCGTTTTCCACACTCAGTTGAGAGATATGTTTGACATACGAATGAGTTGAGTTCTCAGTTTTAGAGTTTCATCACGTGCTTGTGACTTAAGTAACTGAAGGTATTGACTTTAGGGATATTTTTTGACAGAGTGGTTCTACTGGCCAGCGAAGCCGAGGTCTAAGTTACCGGTGCTATCCTTCAAGGACAGATTTATCTATTAAACTGGTAACTGACTGGGCTTGCTAAACGACTGTCAACAAGTAAGAGAGATTTCCGGATATTGAGATACCTGCTAAGTGTAAATTAAGTTAAAAAAATGGACTACTGTATTCGCCTTTATACAGGGCGTCCCATTTATCTTGACCACCCTAAATAGCTGTTTGTCCAGACGCAAATTGCAAAATGTTTCAAGCAAATGTTCTTTAGCCGTCAGGGGGACATCAATCAGTATGATTGCCTTCGTTGTAGCTTTGTTTTCTTTTACAAAGATATGAACACCGGTATGACTTTTTTAAATAGCACCCTGTATTTTTTATTCGGTAATTCATTTTCTCTACTAAAGACCTATTCAAAAATGTATCTTAGTGTACAATTCACTGAAACACAACGTTATTAGTTACATAACACAACACTGACTTTGATCCCGGCATCACAAACTCGTCCACTTGCTGGAGTTGTCAGAAAACTAATGAAAACCAAGCAAAAACATAACACAAAATTGACTTTGACTCTCCTGTACCATAGCCTAGGAGTAGATCATTCGCAGGTGCTCAAAGTGATAACCCTGGACGCCGATACAATGGTGCACTCGTTGAATGAAAGAATTATTTACTTCTTCCAGTGTTGCCTGCTAAAGAGAATTACAAGCAAGCACGATACGTTCCAGCATGTCCTCTGGAGTTGTTGGAATATCGCGATAGACAACGTCTTTAATACACCCCACAAAGAAGAAAATCCATAGGATTTAAATCAGGAGACCTAGCAGGCCAAGTAACTGTTCCTCCTCGACCAATCCATCTGGCACGATACCTTCGCTTCAGAACATATGCACGCAAGGTATTACGTGCTGGACATCCATCGCTTGATACCACATAAGCCGGCCGCTGTGGCCGAGCGGTTCTAGGCGCTTCAGTCTGGAACCGCGCGACCGCTACGGTCGCAGGTTCGTATCCTGCCTCGGGAATGAATGTGTGTGATGTCCTTAGGTTGGTTAGGTTTAAGAAGTTCTAAGTTCTGGGGGATTGATGACCTCAGATGTTAAGTCCCGCCGGCGGGTGTGGCCGTGCGGTTAAAGGCGCTTCAGTCTGGAACCGCGTGACCGCTACGGTCGCAGGTTCGAATCCTGCCTCGGGCATGGATGTGTCACCTTGAAAATCAGATATTTGATAAGATAACCACAAATGAAAGTTTCAAAATCATATATTGGTACAGATACGTGGACGACATTATTTGTCTGGTAGACGAGCCAAGTGAAAAAATAGATGAACTCCATTCAGAAATAAACAAAGCACATAAGAACATAAAATTCACACTTGAAAAAGAAAAAGAAAATCAAATAAATTTTCTTGACATTACAATTAAAAAAGAAAATGGAAAACATACATTTAACATCTTTAGAAAACCAACAGCCACGGACACAATAATACATTCCACATCCAACCACCCCCAAAACCAGAAACTTGCAGCACTAAGACACATGTTACATAGATTAAACAGAATCCCACTCAGCAAGAGAAACAATGAACAAGAAATGAACACTATCATACAAATAGCTAGGAACAACGGGTATGACACACATGTGGTACACAGGCTCAATCAAAAAATAAAAACACAAATAAAAACACAACATTTCCACAATACAAAAGAACTCACAAGCTGAAAACTTACAAACACACTCAACAAAGACACACAATGACAACACCACACAGAAAAGAACCAGATGGTACACCATGACCTACACACATAAACTAACACACAGAGTTGCAAACATCCTAAAGAGACAGGGCTTCAAAATAGCATATAAGCCTGGGCAAACCCTTCAATCACATCTAAGCCAGCCAGCTACCAAGAGGGACAAATTCCAACAATCAGGAATATATAAACTTGAATGTCAAAGTTGTGATGCAGTATACATAGGCATGACATGCAGGAATTTTGAAACAAGATACAAAGAACATATCAGATGTTGGAAGTATGAAACAAACCATTCCACATTTGCAGAGCATTTAAAACACTACAACCATCATCCTACAAACATGGAACAAGAAATGAAAATAATGAGAATAAGCAACCATGACAAACATCTTATACAAATGCAAGAAAACTTCCACGTCCAGAAAGCCATAGCAGAAAACAAACATGTGATAAATGAACAAACACACATCAGCACAGGCTCCCTACTACACTTAATAAAGGAAATGATAACATAAAAATATATATATATATATATATATATATATATATATATATATATATATATATATATATATATATAACACCAAAACGCAGACACACACACACACACACACACACACACACACACACACACACACACACACACAAATGCATACACGAACAGACCACAGATACTTCAATAGTTACACTCATAAGTTTGGCAGTAATATTCGATCTTTGGCAAAAACATTTGACAGTCGGCAACAGAAACCAAAACATTGCATTAAAACAAGCATTCAGTGCATAGTGCTGTGGAATGCGGAAAAAACAGCAAATTGGCGCTCATAGGAAGAAGAACAACACCAAAAATGCAACAGGAGCGTAATATGTAAGAAACTTTCTACACAACCTGTAAGTACAGTTCAAAACATTACCACTTAATAGGAAATACCAACCACCAGAACTGTTTATAACCTATATGCACAGTGACAAAAATGTAAATAAAATAGCTAACATATGTACATATTCCAGGCCACTGATGATGCCTTGCAGAAAATAAAGGCGAAACGCGTATGGCACTAAAATTGTGTTTTATTCAGTTGCTGTCAGACGGTCCATAAGTGAAAATTACCAATATACCGTAATATGAAAACAGTATTGCAATTACTGTTCTGCTAACTTAAATTTCCCATAGATGAGTAGCATTTCTGCCTTCTCTTCGTTCATGTACATTCTACTCACGCAACTCTTCAACTGAGGATGGTTGACGGAAAGACGGGCGTGCATTCTACTTACGTTTACATTTGTCCTCTGTCAACGTCAGTCAGCACGTGGATGTGCTCCACTACCCCGAGTACCTGCACTAAGCGCTGGGAGCGTCAACGTCAATGTTGTGTTATGTAATTAATAACATTGTGTTTCAATGAATGGTACACTTTGATACATTTTAATAGTTCTTTAGGAGAGGAAATGAATTACCAAATAAAAAATACAGGGTGCCATTTAAAAAAGTCAAACCGCTGCTCATACCTTTGTAAAAAACAAAGCTAGAACGAAGGAAATTATGCTGACTGATGTTTCCCTGACGGCTAAAGAACATTTGCTTGAAACATTTTTTAATTTGCATCTGGACAATCTGTTACTTCGGACGGTCAGGACAAATGGGACACCGTGTATGTGAACAAAATGGTTCAAATGGATCTAAGCACTATGGGACTTAACATCTGAGGTCATCAGTCCCCTAGACTTAGAAGTACTTAAACCTAACTAACCTAAACATATCACACACATCCATGCCCGAGGCAGGATTCGAACCTGCGACCGTAGCAGCAGCGCGGTTCCGGACTGGAGCGCCGAGAACCGCTCGGCCACTGTATATGAACAGCTTTATGTTATTGGTTATAAGTATTTAAAATTGTCCTACTGTAGTTAAGCAATCAAATTTGTTTATTGTGACAGCTCATTTTAATTCCCTGTTCCCTGTTAAATTTCATTGTGAATTTTGTGACTAAAGCTAGTATTGGTTATACGGTCTGTGTCGTTAGCCCTTGTATTTAAACTGATGTTTGGAACATCTGTTTGGGGCAGAAAATACAACGCTGTATTTGTTTAATGTATTAATGAAATTTAAGAGCCTTGTCAGGAGAACTAAGTAAGGGTATTTTAATTATTTTACCATTGTCTCGCTCGATTGTAAATATTTACTTTACGAAACCGCAGTGGGTTGTTTTAAGTATATTAAGATCAATGCATGCCTGTGTAAGCATGTTGTTAAAACAAATGGTATGTGACATAATTAGCCGCCTTTCAACAATAGAATCCTGCTTTCAAGTCTGACCTGTTCAAAAAGTCACCCTCCTGTACCACGTTATTGCCAAAGGGGGGTTTCAAACACTAATATCGTTCAGCCCCTATTACTAATAACTTTAAATCAACTTGACTGCAGCTCGTGGTCTTGCGATAGCGTTCTCGCTTCCCGCGCACGTGGTCCCGGGTTCGATTCCCGGCTGGGTCGGGGGTTTTCCCTGCCTCGAGATGACTGGGTGTTGTTGTGTCGTCTTCATCATCATCATCATTCATCCCCATTACTGTCGGAGGAAGGCAATGGCAAACCACCTCTGCTTGGACCTTGCCTAGTCGTCCATTATGTAAGTGTCTCGGTTTTCTCTTTATCTTTTGGAACCAGGAAAGAATTTGCTTGGTTTCTCTCTGGGTTACAGATGGAAAATTTGGCAATAGGCTGGTAGATCTGAAGGCTAAATGTCATGACATCGTAGAAACAAGGATAGGAGGTATTCCATCATGCTCAATACGTTTTGACTGACGTATCATGACATGACGCGAAGTCACTTACGTATCATGCTGCTGACAGCTAAATAATTGCGTCCGCTGGTTAAGGCTGTGCCACAATTCATTTCAATAAGCTGCCGTATTACTGTTTATACTAGTTCCATTATGGGTTTTCCGCTTTCGCATAGGGCTCATAAAGAAGTGTGTTTTATTTTCAAAATGGCTCTGAGCACTATGGGAATTAACATCTGAGATCATCAGTCCTCTAGAACTTAGAACTACTTAAACCTAACTAACCTAAGGACATCACACACATCCATGCCCGAGGCAGGATTCGAACCTTCGACCGTAGTGATCGCGCGGTTCCAGACTGAATCGCCTAGAACCGCTCGGCCACACCGGCTGGCGTTTTATTTTCAGTGGAGAAAGGAATAACAACTCGTATGAGCCTTGTTCGTACAGCCATCAAGGCTCAACATGAGAACACCACACTAAGCGGAGGCGGATATTTTTTTCTTCCATTCCTGTATTCTGTGAACGGTTTTGCTCATTTGGTAACAGATGGCCCCTACAGGCAAACGTGGAATTCGAAGCGCTCTGCAAATTCATTCTCACACACAAAATATTTCAAAGATGTGAAACTGTGAATAAGTGACGGGAAAACCCCAGAGATAGAGTCCCACGTTTTTGAATTTGTTTTTTGGCGTTAACGCACAGAAACAACAAGTCACAAGACTGACCTTAACATCAGAGAAGGACGCAACGAGAGTCACGAGTGATTTTAAACCTTGTTGCGTAAATGAACCGAGTGTAAACCTCATTTCCATCTTAAAGTGGTCGATAAACTTTGACGACACATGTAACCAAACTACATATAAGTACAGAGTGTTGTCTTCGAACGCCGGCCGGAGTGGCCGTGCGGTTCTAGGCGCTACAGTCTGGAGCCGAGCAACCGCTACGGTCGCAGGTTCGAATCCTGCCTCGAGCATGGATGTGTGTGATGTCTATAGGTTAGTTAGGTTTAATTAGTTCTAAGTTCTAGGCGACTGATGACCTCAGAAGTTAAGTCGCATAGTGCTCAGAGCCATTTGAATCATTTGTCTTCAAACACCTCGTTGTTGTTGTTGTTGTTGTTGTCTTCAGTCTGCAGGCTGGTTTTACGCAGCTCTCCAAAATAGTCTAGGCCTCTTCATCTCTGAATAAATACTGCAAAGCACACCCAAAAGAAACCTCTGCTGTATTCATGCCTACGTCTTCCTCTACTGTTTTTATCCCTACACTTCCCTCCAGTACGGAATTGACTGCTTTCTCAGGATCCCTTCTTTTAATCGAGTTGTTCTGTAAATTTCTTTTTTCTTCACTGTTCAGTACTTCCTCATTAGTTACTCAATTTATTCGTCTGGTCATCAGCAGCAGCCTTTTGCAGCACCACATTTCAGAAGCCTCTCTTCTCTTTTTGTCTGAACTCATACTACATTAAATTCACAGTCACGACGACTCACTAAGAAAATCGTAATTAAAATGTAGTCTGTGTTCTTCGAAAAATACATTTAATCACTAATCAAGCGTACTAAGATTCCACAATGAAATTTCTATAAATATTTCAGCTGCGCTAATACTGAACGTGCAGTAGAGTATCTATCAAGCAAGATCGTGGGTGGGTTAATCAGTAGAAAAATGTATTTGACAACAAACTAAAACATATACATACATCATATACGAACAAAAGAAAAATGCAGATACAGTTAATAACACGTCCACTTTCCCGCTATGTCGATAATTGCTTGATATCTCCCACGCACGCTTGAAACCAAGTTTTCCGCGTATTCACATGGACGAGATCTCCAAATGTGTCTAATATGCATTGAAAGCTGTCTCAAAGTGAAGATCTTTCTTTCCATCCTTTTGACGTAAGACCACGCATTTTCAATAGCATAAACGTCACGTAACTGAGAGGGCCAATCCAGTACCTGCACACCTTTCTCCTTTTACCAGTCGCTGCAAAGCCTGCTGCGGTGCTACAGATCGTTGACCTCCTGCAGTATCCAGTCTTCATTTTTCTCGTTGATCCAACGTTTGGTACTCGGAATCAAACATATTTGATAAACGTGACGCATAAGCTGCACTCATGTCTCTTCTTGTCTATTTCGGTCAAGAATTCAAAATAAACTAATGCTTTATCGACGTTGAATGAAGGGCAAAAGTTCCATCTATTTAGCTGTGAAAGAACTAATGCGATATCTTTTACCGTCTGTGGGTAACTCGAACCACGCTCTTACTTAACAGGCTCTATTTGAACTGTTTTCCTCAACGCTTCATCAACTAATTACCTTACAGTCTGCCGCATCGAGAAACATTTTCAAATCTTACCCAGACTCATGGTTTCGACTAAAGTTTAGAATTTCACCGATTGAATCGTCATTGACGCCAGAATATACTACTTCTCATAGTGAGTAATGCTTCAGTATCGACCTCTTATAACAAACTGATGGATTGAGAAATTATCATTTTAAGAAATTACAGTCTATATTCAGCGAATTAGAGGCGAGTTATAAAGGAAACCATAATGCCGCATTGGAGTTCAATTCTGTGATTGCCTACTCAACAGTAGATGTGGAGGCTTCAGTTTACCGGAGAACATGAAAAGGCTGATGCTGTCAGCAGCCATTTCAACTACAAATTACGTAATTTTCAGTTCTTATTCTTAGGGTCTTTCATTTTTTTTTGTGCTGCTAGATATTACGCTAGAGGAGAAAAATCAAAAAATATTACTTCTATCCACAGTAAATCTCGGAGCACTTGCGACTTATGCGCATTTAGTGCTCAGGTCTCTGAAAAACCGGTCCTTTGGGCAAGGATAAGAGGCTGCCGAGATTTACAGCTATTCGCTTTATCGACTAGGTCCGCCATCTTTCTGCCTGATGGAGGACCCGCTTTGTTCCCCAGACAATTGCAAACATTAGCGTTGGCGTACTTCTGTTCGCGGCCAAGTCCGTTGCAATAAAAGAAATACGCTCCTTGCAGGAAGGAAAGAGAAATACAGAAACTATTGTACTTGTGATAATTTTTAACGCGGTTGCTAAAACTGGAGAGGAACTGATCTACATCTACATCAGTACTCTACAGATCAAACAATTTCTCTACAATTCCACTCTCGAATAGCACATGGCAAAAAAACGAACACTTAAATCATTCGGTGCGATCTTTGATCTCTTATTTTACCATGATGCTCATTTCTCCCAATGTTAGTAGCGCCAAAAAATAAGTATGACTTTGGAGGAGACAATTGGTGATTGAAATTCAACGACAAAATCTCGAGGTAACAAACACGGTTTTTTGTTTTAATGATGGTCGCCCAAATTCGTTTATCATTTCCGTAACACTCTCTTCTATACTTAATGATAATGCACTTCTTTGGACATTTTAGATGTCCTCTGTCCTACGTCGTGAGGATCCCAGATCGCGCTGTAGTACTACGGAAGAGAATGGTAGTGTAGGCATCTCTTCGGTAGATATGTTGCACCATCTACGTGTTCTGCCAATAAAACCCAGTCTTTGGTTCGTCCTCGCGACATACTTTCTGTGTGATCGTTCCAGTTTCAGTTATTGCGATTTGTAATCCCCAGGAATGGCTAACCCGATTCATGGCACCCAGTCGTAGTTGCAGTTTGGCTATCTAACGGTTGCCAGAGGGAACAAAAAATTTATTTTCAGTCTTTCGTATAATTATTGACGGAATTTAAAAATTTAATATGCCAACATAATCAGCTCATTAAGAGACATTATTTTAAGTTTAAGGTTTAACACAGTTTAGTCTCACAGTTAGAAACTAAGTATATGTCTCGAGGTTTCGTAAATCACTGCACGAAAATCCCAGGCCATATTCCTCCTGAATTTCAGAGTGAGAGCATTTAGTGACTTGCTAGATAGTTTACACAAAATTTCAAGTCTATAAGAAGACTTTTCTCGCGCACACACACAAAATGATGAAAAGAAAAAAAGTTTGTCGCTTACTGCATTTTCTCTATTCATGCAGTAAAACTATCGTATTATGCACGTCGTTATAATTTTTTATGTCCTAACAATCAACTCTATTCGTAACACGTTTTTTGGGCTGTTTTCACATATACCATTGAATGTACCTGTGAAATTACGTTATTGTACGGTACGAAGTTCTGGAGATTTGACGTTATAAGTATTGATATGCGTGGAAAACTAGCTTTTCCTTAAAACGAAGAATAAATTATGCACACTACACTCATCCAGTGTTTGATAATGAGAGCACGTAGTGACTTTCAACAAACCTTAAATGTAATTGCTTGCTTACATGCTTAACACCAACTATTTAACACATTCACTCATTTCGTACCAGAAGTTAGAGAGCGTTTAATACATGCGAGTCCGATTCTTTGAAGAATTGGAGGTTTACTCGTTTGGTTGCGACGACAATGTTCAAAGTTGTATGATTTATTGAGTAACAGAATTTTAACGGAATTTTTTTAGGACTCATCGGAAGACCTCATCCTCTTTACCGTTCAGGGTCATTTGCGACCATTAGCGCCAAGCGATATCTTGTGAAAATCATTTTTTAAATCATTTTTGACACACTGTGGTTACGGTTACTACAAGCCACACCACAAGTTGGGAAACGGGGCCAAATTTCTAGTAGTTTACTGTCGGTTTGAGATTTTCACAAATGTTTTATTCGTATCTTACAGAAACTAGCAGTACGGCAATAAACAGCCTTTTAAACACGCCGCTAACGGCACTCAATTTATAGCAATACAACAATTTAAAAAAATTTAAAGAACATTAGTAAACAGGCTACTAAAGTAAATACAGAATTTTGTCAATAAGGTACGGTGAGGTAGTGAAGCTACCAACACCGCCATTAAAAAAATTAAACAGGTCTCAGCAAACACACGATTAATCGCAATAAAAGGAATTTACAAACTTGGAGGAATTTAAAAAAAATTAAACAGAAGTGTCCTGGAATATCATTAGAACATAACAGATATGACGGACCCGTGTAAGGCCACAAATCACCCACTCAGGGATGCTCAGGCTAGACAGAATACTGACCAATTTAAAAACGCCCGTAAACACAATTGCCACACTCAGGCTGGTGACTGCACCGACTTTTAGCCAGCGAAAACTTTTTGTAAGATGGCTTAACTTGCTGACAGAATTAGAGCTAACCTCGTGCAAGGAAACATTACAGTCCCGAATGAGCGACCACATGATCAACCAACAAGAAGCATGAATTTACTAATAACCCACGACAGAATAGGGAAACAAACTGCCAAAACTACACCGCCCATCGGACAGCAACGAGAGGAGGAGGAAAGATCACTGTCTTCAATTACACCGGTGCCAGGGACAGGAAACCCGGTCGCCGGAGGCCACAAGGCAGAAGAGACGCTGGTTACACCACATTATTACTTAATGATTAAACCTTCGACGAACTTAACTTGCAATTATGCTCGAACAGGCAGTACACGACGTCCGATGGCAAGGATCCACACATCCGACCGCGCACGCGTCGCCAGCGTACCCAACACGCCACGGTCACGCGACAACACGCTCTGTCACCAGAGTTCACGTCTTCTCTGCAACGTTGACGGGTAGTGACCGCTCCTTCATGTTAGGTGTCTCCTTTTAAACTCCAGTGTTGAAACAGAGGATTTAAAGAAGCTTGTTAACGTCCCACCAAGGCGAAATGAAGAGCAACTACTCGTGGGGCGATTCTGTATACAACCAACACGCAAGGAGCTCTTCCGTCAACTCGACCCGCTCGTTACACACAACCGACGTACATCACGTGGCGACTCGGTACAACCGACCACGCCTGCTTCGCGCTGGAGAGCCACACTGCCTTCCCGTGTCCACCACACACTCTGGGCGCAACGCCCCTGCTTCCGCGCTACCACCCGAGGTTACAACCGAGCAAAGATCTCACTTTCTCCATAGCAGTTTCCCGGAAGCAAAAACGCAGATATCGATAGCAGAGGGAAAAGACAGCCAAGCAGCCACTTAATTACAGACAACATATCAAACAAACATGTCAGGGAAAGAAAAGGAAAACCAATGCAATCTAAACACAAGGTGTAGCACGAGTCGATACACGGCTCAGTTTTGATCTTCTGATTATTTTACTGAACGTTAAACGACGGCCTCATCCTCAGATAGTCTGCTCAAATTGTCTGCTGAATCATTTGTGCACATAGAAAACTCCAGCGGGCCTATAACGCTTCCTCTGGGGACTCCAGACACAGCTTCGGTTACACAAGATGCTTTCTATTCAGTTACCACAAACTGCGACCTTTCTAAAAGAAAACCACGAATCTAGTCGCACAGCTCAAACGATATTCTACAGGCCCGCAGTTTTATTAGAAGCTGCAAATGTAAAAATTTGTAATCACCTTGAGAAGCCCTGTCGATAGTATTGATTCTTTCGTGCGAATAAGGAAGCAGTTGTATTTCACAAGAATTACATTTTCTTAAAATGTGCTGGTTGTATTTAAATGAATCGTTTTCTTCGAGGGGTTGCACGATACTAGAACACAAAATTCCAAAACAAACTGATGTAAATGATTTGGGGCTATCAGCAAATGGTTTCTATTTTCCTTTTTTGTGTACTGGTGTGACCCGTGGAAACTTTAAATCTAATGTTGAGTAAGGAATAGAACAAGCCAAGAAGGTATAAAGATTATCCTACACATCGGAGTAATTTATTTCGACGTTTCTCGAGGTAATATGCCGTGGTTATTACCGTTACTTTGTGAACAAACGTATCCAAAAGGAGGATGGCGACACCGTGATTCAGACGCTGAAGGTACCGCCTAAAGGATCTCGGAGTAAATCACTAGCCAGTGGAAGGAACTCGATAGGTGGGAGAATGGGCCTGGAGTTTTTAAGAAGGTCCTCCGATGAATAAATGCTCTCTGAGATATCTTATCACAGAGTTACTGCATACGTTGTAAGCTGATAGTGGTATTGTCTGCAGAACTACTGCATTCCGGCCTTCTCATGCTTTCAGGAATCCATAAAAACTCTAAATCATGAAGGGAAGACGAGACTGTGAACACTGAACATTCTGTATCCGACTTGTGCACCTTAATCACAAAGCCATCATCCCGGTTTCGTGTCCGTTTTACATTCTTCTCACAACCACTGTGCCTTTAGGGTTTCCCAAAATCCATATGTTCGAACGCACGTGGCGATTATGCTCCCTGAAATGAATGGCCAACTGTTTAGGAAGTCTGTCAACACTGTACGACAGAGTCGAACATAGTCGCGTCGGCGTAAGATGATTATGCTACATCTACATCAAACTTCGCAAGCCACCTAGTGGTGTGTGTTGGAGGGTACTTTTTGTACCACTAACCGAACCCTCCAACAATGTTTCACTCGCGAATAGAGCATGGGAAGAATGATTGCCGGTAATTAGAGCCAATGCAGGGGTATTGGCTCTAATTTCTAGAATTTTCTCCTCATGGTCATTACGCACAACGCCTCTCTTATAACGTCTACCAGTGGAGTTCGTTGACCGTAACGCTCTCATGAAGGTCGTTGGATCTTTCCTACCTCTCCTATCAGTCCTATCTGACAGGGATGATTTCTGGCAGCTGGCTGTGCTATTACCAGCTATCAACTGCAGAACGCAAGCTGCTGTAGGTGAGAACAACAGCCGTCTATAGAGCTGCGGCAACACCACCACGTTGACGTTTACGAAACCGCGTTGCGTGGTTGGTTGAGACGACTGCGACTGTCAGCAATCTTTCTATACAGATTAGACTTACAATAACAAAAATATGAACATACAGAATATTCTCGCAGGTATGTGATTGGCTTGATGAATGTTTATTGGAACGCAGCAATTTGTACTGGCCGCCCGTCGTAGGTTGGAGTCCTTCCTCAGGCATGGGTGTGGGTGTGGGTGTGTATGTCCTCAGCAGTTTGGTCCCACAGGAACTTACCACAAATTTCCAAGTTTCCACGTTGCTCTGGAGGGCGAACGTTCAACAGAAGAGAAAGCGACATCGATCGTGCCTCAAGGAATCGTAATATGACCTCTAATGTTCATATTATTCATAAATAGTCTATCAGATGGAATCAGCGGCACTATTAGGTTGTTCACTGGCGACGCTGTTGTCTGCAGGAAAGTATATACAATCGATGGACGGTCGTCAGGAAAGTGTAGAAGCTTTTGGATAAAATTTAGCTTGGTTCATCGAACGGTAGTTCTCCTGATACAGAATGTGCAGCCAGAAACAAAGGAAGACCGGAACGGAAGAGAATCTAAGCATTTGACATGTGGCGCTGCAGACGAATCCTGCGCAAGGTTCGGAGAGGAAAGAAATATGTGGAAAATACAGACAAAGTGAAGGCGCAGGGTAACGGGACACCTGTTAAGACATCAGCGACTGACTTCCATGGTACTAGAGGGTGCTGTAGAGAGTAAAAACTGTAGAGGAAGACAGAGAATGGAGTACATCTAGCAAATAATTGAGGACGTGGGTTTCACGTTCTACACTGAGATGACCCCACAGAAGATGAATTCGGTGGGCTGCATCAAACCAATCACAACACTGATGACTCAAAAAAAAAAAAAAAGTAAAAGGCTAACGATCCTGCAGCATTCTATTGTAAGATAAATGGCGAATATTTTGACCGCGTCACGTTTTGCATATGTATCACTAAGAAGCAATGTGAAATGCGAAGAAAATTTCAAATTAGTATCGTGGAAGACGAATGCAAGATTTGAATTTGTTATGGCAAAGGGTTCTGAGAAACGGCAGTGCACCCGTAAAGGAAATTCTATTGCTCCTGTGTTTGGTGTTCTTATCCGGTATTCATAGCAACACAGATCGAAGGAAATTAGAAAGGCGCTACTAAGATCGTAATAGGCTGGTATAATCGTTATGAAAATACAACAGAGGGCATATGTAAATACAACAGACATGCTCCGGAAACTTTGATAATAATCGTTGGCAGGAAATGACACTTTGTTCTTGTGAATCTCTGTTGGGTAAATTTAGAGAACTTCTATTCAAACATGATTCCAATTGCTCTGAGCACTATGGGACTTAACTTCTGAGGTCATCAGTCCCCTAGAACTTAGAACTGCTTAAACCTAACTAACCTAAGGACATCACACACATCCATGCCCAAGGCAGGATTCGAACCTGCGACCGTAGCGGTCGCGCGGTTCCAGACTGTAGCGCCTAGAACCGCTCGGCCACTCCGGCCGGCAACTTCTATTCGAAAACAGCTGTGGGATCATTATGCTTCCAAAATCATACATGCTGCACAGCCTTTATCCATCCGATCACATACGGTTTTTTTTTTTTTTCCAAACCAAGTCTCTTGCGAAGCGTTCATCCAATTGTGCACCCTATGCGCTACGTATTTCATTAGTTTATGCTGCCGCTCGGTACCTATAGATCGCAGCGCATGTAACTGAGTTTTCTTGACTGTCTATCGTGGTGAGTGGTTGAGAACGTAGCCTTATGTAATTAGTAATTACAAATAAAATAGCCTCTGGCTGCAATGATTATTTTTCCCAAACACAGCTGGCTGTCAACTGAATGACAGGTGTACCCGGTAATCGGTTGACAGCCAGCTGTGATTGTGAAAAACTAAAAATCTAACATCGATTAGATGAGTGTGGTAGTTAAGGTGCACCTGAAGATGGGAATGGCGTTCCTGAAATGGATCATGTAATAAAATAAAATGATAAAACCATTGTTGAAGTCAGAGGTGTTCTTATCAAATAACAACCTATTTTCCGATGTTAAAAATATGGTTCAGATTGTTGATGCTCTGGAAGAATATAACATTCAAATAGTATTTTAGGTCAACATTCTTACAAAATATCTGTTATTTTTATGTAACTGATGCTTAAAAATCATTAAATTTCAGTAATTGGTCATACGATCAAAAACGCTGTTATTGGCTGAAGCTCTGGTGACGTCATAGGCTAGGAGAAAGAGGAAGCTAAATGTGTGTTATTTTAGCGTTAACCGAAGTGTCAAAGTGTTTTTCCGTACTTTTTCTGCGGACAGTTTAGTTATTTAATGATGAAACACGCATTTACGACTATCGAGTAACAAAGGAAAGGAATTTTTTAAGGCTGATAGTGGAACCCTTCCAAAGTTGATGCAGTGATGGTCTCTTCATTGTTAAAAAAAACAACACAGATTTTTATATTCTGGGAATAAGAGACATTGTCTTAAAACTGAGGGAATATGGAACTAGATTATTTGCTCTGACCATGCTGAAAAGATTTCCCAGGGCAATTTGTGAAACATTGCACAATAAAACACTGCAGAAACTTTTTTATACAGAAGCTAACTCTTATTGTTAAATGCCGTGGTTGTTGCCACAACTACTACTGTTTTCCAGGTACCTCTTTTCTCAGTTTTCAACTTTTCAGACAGCATAACAATACTCGTGAGCAACTGCAAAGCTTCATCGTACTTGCCTTCAACAGCTTTACACATGGTAGTTCTTCTGTTCCTCTAGGTTACTAATTTAAACCTCCATAGAATTTATGAAATACGCAGTTGACGTAGCAGAACCTTAAAGTGTTTTTCTACTGCATGCTTAACTGCTGCTGGAACATCATGATTTAAAAGTGCTTAGCACATTGACTGGCACGTGAGCCAAGCTGCTTCACAGTTACACGCGTTGTGACACCACGAGATCCGTATTTGTCTCACGTATACATCGTACTGTGGGTCGCGTGAGCCATAATTGGCTCACATGCTGAGTTATGTATAGAGGCCTCGTGAGCCTCATAGGGCTCACAGATAATGGTTTTCTACTTTTGGTTTAAAAGTGGTGGCTCCAATGAACACTATCGTGCTCTTAGCACTCAATATTTTTGCAGCCATGGTGATTCCTAAATGCAACCGTCAGAGATACTTGATGATATGGTGCCTGTAAAACATAAAAATGGCGTGGAAGTTTGAAACCCAAAGCAGTCATATATTACAATATCACCAAGTCGTTTATTGACATATCCAATCAGATGAGCTCATACTCAACGACACTGTGCCGTACGGTTAAATGGTACAGAAAGATCGTTTTTGAAATCCTTTTTGGAAAATCTGTTGTAAATGCTCCAAGTGCTGTACAACTTGGCAAACAAAGGATCCAATTCTCGCATACAAATAATTCCTTTCAGAGAGCGCTTGACACTACTACTATTGAATGCCAAAGATCCACAACCACGAGCAACACTACAAGCGTTCCACGAAGATAACAGCCATCGCCTTGTGACAGTAGAGGGACCAAGGCAGAGCAGTCGAAGATGATGTTCGGGCTGTTATAAGTGCGTGCGAAGAACAGAAGAAAGAAAGGATGCTGTTAAGAACGTGAAGAGGGTTTGCACTAGATGCAATAAATGTGACAGTTTTATGTGCCACTAGTGTTTTAGTGACATTCACAATGCTTTGTTAAAGAAGTAGAGTATTCTAAGATCTTTATTCATGAACATTATTGTCAGACCAAGTAAAAAAAATGTAAATAGTACAGTATTATATGTAGCTAATGTAATCAAATAAACTGTTTGAATCATTTCTTGAAAAACGATTTTTTTGTAATTATTGTGGTTTTAAATCATGTGAGCAACATGTGGCTCATATGGCCACAGATTATAATCTTGTGAAAATGTTGCTGTTGGCCCACGCGAGCCATATACGGCTCACGCCTGTTATCAGTCCAGATCAGTCATAAATTGACATTTTATCAAGTAACTTAATTCTACATTTTCAAAAGAAGGAGTAATATTCGTGAGTTCAATGTGGCATAGCAACACATGACGCAAATTTCATCATGGCAGTCAATGTGTTAAGCACGACCAGATATCACCTTATCGTAATGTCCTGGTCATATTACATTTCTTCATAGAATCCAAGCAATGTCCAATTTTTCTCTTTGTCAAAATCATCTATTTTTACAACAAGCTCAGTGAAGACCGTAGGAAGTGGCAAATTATTACCTTCAACGACTTGTTTGGGAGGAATAATGTGATGGTCGAAAAATGTCAAATGGTTTCTCAGATTTTCAGAATGAGAGCTACTTCAGGCATGAAATACAATTTATTAATACGCCCTTGTGATTTATCTGAAATCGATCAGGTGTAAAATGAAGATAATAAATGATAATAAATGTTAAAATGTAATATGATACAGAACTGAACCCAGAGTTTAAACTAGGAATAAAACGAGATATCACCAGAAATGAGATTTACGTCAGTAGGAGCAGCCTGCTAGCCTGTGAAGTCAAAGACATTACATGACTCAAATGGAACGTTTTAGCCGGCTTTCAAATTGTTTCACTTTTTTTTTTAATATTGAAATTCAAGACGGAAAAATGCATGCTATGAAAGAGAGCAGTCAAATATGCTAGTGTTAATTTTGTCAAGACGAAAGCACCATACAGCCGTCAGATCAGTAACTCGTATTTACGTTGAAATCAGTTGTTTCGGCGATATGCAGGGTATAGGGATTTGGAAAGCGGAATATAAATTACACTATCGAAAGTTATTAGAAACCCATGTCCATGCACAGTAATTATGCATTAAATTTCTAATAGCACTACTGCACGATTTAGACGTTTACTGCGTAACTACAGCCTTGAATAAACATGGTTATGTGCGCACCCTACCACTTCTTTTTTGTACATTTCTTATGGGGATGCTTTGATGCACGTCAGCTTTTACAAATGCGGGTCAAGTAGAAGATCACATTAGTTCTACGTTACAGGTTTCTAATCTGAGTGGCATTTCGTCAGCTTCTAATGCTTTTTGTGGTTTTCAGTTGGTCTCTGTTCAGAGAGCACCACGGTGAAAACGCGATTGCGAAAAAGAGGATTATGGAGTTTTTTAACACTTGAAGAGTGACATGTCCGTAATACTACGTTGTCTTCAATGCAGGAAAGAATGCCATGCCCGTAATATTGCGGACACAGCATTTGAGTGAGGACTTCTATGCCCTCAGTATTATATGCGTGGCAGTCCTCACTAAGCTGTCGTGGCCATAATATTACGTGCATGGCATTCTTTCCAGCATTGAAGACAGCGTAATATTACGGGCACGGCACGCTAAGTGCTAAATTTCCAATGTCTCTGGCAGAGGCTCTTGTGGTTTGTCCGGACAGAAAGAGGAGGGCAGAATAGTGAAGAGTGTTCTTCTAAGATGTTAGGCACACCAAAAAAAGGCAAAATCATACAAAGCTGATCCAAAACTAAGTCATCTGGCGTGCAGTGGACAACTTTTTCTCACCACTAACTTATCAGTATGAGCAGAACTAAAAGTACATAAAATGTAGCCAGTACCGCTAGCAAAAGGAAAGGATTGTTTCAAACTCCTACACAAAAAATTAAGCAGTCTGCACCACATCTTTCTTTCACAAGTGTTATAAAATTGTTGTGATTATTATATTTCTATTTCACTAAAAATAAGTGGTAAAATGTTTGATATTTTACTGGCATTTCTATCAAATAAAAATGTAGTAAAAACAAGTTTTTATTTTGTACTGATCGTCATAGTATCAAATATGTTGCAGTAAGTCAGAGGACAGTTAACTGGAAATGAAACTTGACCCAGACAATTGTGCTGGTGCTTTTCGCATTAAACTTTTTGTGACTTTTTTACTATCTTTTACCGTTTAATATGCCAAAATATTCAGAGAAGTCAACTTAATTCATGATTTTCTTAAAAAAGGTTTTCAAGGTGAAAAATGGTAGGGTTCATGAGAATAAGAGATAAGGGGGCTTAGAGAGGCATATCGAAAATAATTTCTGACTTGCTCAATACATGGCTGTAATATGTAACGATACCGGCTGTGAACACGTATAAACTAGCGATTTTTGGCCATAAAGTATCTAAATATTTAGCCCAGAGCCGTAACGAAACAACATTTACTCGTTAGATTACAGAAGTTGATGTCTTGGTCGCCAAATATTTTATTAATATTGATTACCCGTTCCAGAAATAGAAATGTCATCGGTCTACTCAGGAGGTACAAACGCGTTTGGCGAACATTTACTCAAAAGCTGAAAAAACCCTTTTCGGTAATAAACTTACTGTAAGAGTCACCTTTTCAGTTTGTAAACAAAATCCCAAACACAAATTAAATTTTAAAAGGTTACGAATATTTTGTAAAGTAAACCAAAAATAATTGTAAAAGCAATTAAACTCACTCACTACTTCGCGAATGTCATAATGTACATGTAAGTTCTCGTCATTGTACAACTGTCAGTTTTTAAGATTCACACCGTGCTTAGATACTATACTAGTGAGAAATAACCTACTTTATTCTGACTGGTCGTAGAAGAACCTAATGGCGAACTCCATAATTCGCGAAAATATTATCAAGTACAACATTTATACACATAAAATTCTCTGACAATGTTGCTGATCACACAAATACCGAATCATGTCCCTCAAAAGAAACGTAACTAATACATATGCTGACAAACAGAAGTGAAAAGTAGTGAGCAAACAGTAGTAATTATAAGTAATTTGGTAAACCATGGTGTGATGAATTATTAGATCCAGTCACCATAGAGCTACATTTGCTCATAGAAACACATATTTGATCCAATCAGTAGAAATTACATTATAAATTATCAGGACTTCTTTCAAAGTCGTTAAGGAAGGCAATGCTACCCGTGCGTGATTAACGACGTCGGGCGATGTCGTCACCCAGTAAACAGTTCAAATGGTTCAAATGGCTCGGAGCACTATGGGACTTAATTTCTGAGGTCATCAGTCCCCTAGAACTTAGAACTACTTAAACCTAACTAACCTAAGGACATCACACAAATCCATGCCCGAGGCAGGATTCGAACCTGCGACCGTAGCAGTCCCGTGGTTCCAGACTGTAGCGCCTAGAACCGCTCGGTCACCACGGCCGGACAATAAACAGTGGTCGCTCCCGTAGTAGATCCGTCAACGTTAAAATGCAACTGTTACTCCCGTGTGCATAATGCATTTGGCGCTGATAATATTCCTCCGTCGACCACCGCTGGATAAAGGCTGCTCGGATGCAAGTAGCACTGTAATTAATCGAATTACTTTAATGCATGACGATAACATTTCTGCCACTTTTACAGTTATAAATGTCATTTTCACAATTTTATGAACTGATGTGTAAAATTCTTGTCAAGCAGCAGATTGTGAAATTTCAGTTCGTCCGTTGTTGCCGCTCGCGCCTTATCCACGTAAGTCACATCTAGAAGACTGTTTAACTGTTTTTAATAGCCACTTTTACTCTCTTAACGAGTGTACACTCATTAGGTTGTAAATGAAAAGTATAAAAGACATCAGCTTCTGCAACTCACATCACAGTAACCAATTCAGTCCAGCCAGACAACAATCACGGCTTACCGTGTATACGTTGTCAATGTAGTCTACAGTATTTCACTAGGTTCGCACTATTATACTGAAACTTCCTGGCAGATTAAAACTGTCTGCCGGACCGAGACTCGAACTCGGGACCTTTGCCTTTCGTGGGCAAGTGCTGTACCATCTGAGCTACGCAAGCACGACTCACGCCCCGTCCTCACAGCTTTACTTCTGCCAGTATCTCGTCTCGTACCTTCCAAACTTTAGAGAAGTCTTATACTTTCTTTGCACAGTGTTTATGGCAATGCTAAATCTTTAGTATATGCCGAATGTAAGTGTTCAGTACTATAAGGCATACGTTTTACCACACAACACAGACCCACTACTCTCTGCGTACATACAAGCTCTCACTCGTTCACTCTCTGTTCGAACTCTCCGACTATCGATATTTCATTCGCTCTCTCCCTCGCGTATAGTGGTTCCATTTAGCTATGTATTACAAAAACATAAATTACATGAAAATAAACATATTAATAGTAAATACCTAACATGACTTAAGTAGGCCTAATGCACAATTTCCTTTATAATGATGTGACGAAAGCCATGAGATACCGCCTAATATGAAGTCGCACCTCCTCTTGACCGGTGTAGTGCAGCTACTCGACTTGGCATGGACTCAACAGGTCGTTGGAAGTACTCTACAGAAATATTGAACGTTGTTGCCTCTATAGCCGTCCATAATTGCGGAAGCGTAGCGAGGGCAAGATTTTTGGCACAAACGGACCTCTGTGCTATGTCCCGTTATTGTTCGATAGATGATCCTAGTAGCCACATCATTCGCTCGAGATGTCCAGAATGTTCCTCAAACAAATCGCGAAGTATTGTGGCTCGGTTACATGGCGTATCGTTGTCCATAAAAATTCCATCACTCTTTAGGAACATGAAGTCCATGAATGGCTGCAGATAATCTCCAAATAACCGAACATAACCATTTCGAGCCCATTATCCGTTCAATTGGACCAGAGGACCTAGTCCATTCCATGTAAACACATCCCACACCATTATGGAGCCACCACTGCTTGCATATTGTCTTGTTCATAACTTAGGTTCCTTGAACCCTACCGTCAACTATCATCAATTGAAATCGGAGATTTTCGACCAGGCCACGGTTTTCCAGTCGTCGAGGACCCAACCGATATGGTCACGAGCCCAGGAGAGGCGATGCAGGTGATATCGTATTGTTAGCAAAGGCACTCGCGTTGGTCGTTTACTGCCTTAGGCCATTAACGCCAAATTTCGCCGCCCTGTCCTAGCGGATACGTTCCCTTTCAATTCACTTATAATGTTGGAATACTCACTGCTTATACGCCTCTGTGAGAACTACCACTTGTCGAATTTTTTTCTTGGAATCTCTAAAGGATCGATATGTAGTATGCTGAAGAACAGTCGGTTTCCGCGGATTCAGTGAATTTTCGAGTCAGTTTTTGCAGAAGTATACGACGTCGCTCTTCGAGTGTGTGCTAGTTACATACTTTAGCAATATATTTTCGGGGGGTGGGGGGGTGGCGCCCGACACAATTTATCTATTTGAAAAAGTCACATTATGTTTCAGTCGTCTGACCATCTTCAGGTTCAGAAAAATATTCACAACATCGTGTGAGGCCTAGTACAGTTTTTATAGACTGACGATGTAATTTACATTACGATATGATAACAGTATGATTAACAGCTTTATCACCTGACAAAAATGATTTTATATTTCACCTAACATGATGCTGTGAATCTTTTTTTGAACATCATGATGGTCGGACGACTGAAACTGGTTGTGTAAATTAAGAATTTTACCAGTAGCTAAGAGCGGTAATATGGCATTTTTTAAAGATACTTTGACGTTTCTGTTACGATGTGGCGTCCCCGAATATGTCTGTGACCCTTTCCGCCTCCGTGTTTTGTACACTCCTGGAAATGGAAAAAAGAACACATTGACACCGGTGTGTCAGACCCACCATACTTGCTCCGGACACTGCGAGAGGGCTGTACAAGCAATGATCACACGCACGGCACAGCGTACACACCAGGAACCGTGGTGTTGGCCGTCGAATGGCGCTAGCTGCGCAGCATTTGTGCACCGCCGCCGTCAGTGTCAGCCAGTTTGCCGTGGCATACGGAGCTCCATCGCAGTCTTTAACACTGGTAGCATGCCGCGACAGCGTGGACGTGAACCGTATGTGCAGTTGACGGACTTTGAGCGAGGGCGTATAGTGGGCATGCGGGAGGCCGGGTGGACGTACCGCCGAATTGCTCAACACGTGGGGCGTGAGGTCTCCACAGTACATCGATGTTGTCGCCAGTGGTCGGCGGAAGGTGCACGTGCCCGTCGACCTGGGACCGGACCGCAGCGACGCACGGATGCACGCCAAGACCGTAGGATCCTACGCAGTGCCGTAGGGGACTGCACCGCCACTTCCCAGCAAATTAGGGACACTGTTGCTCCTGGGGTATCGGCGAGGACCATTCGCAACCGTCTCCATGAAGCTGGGCTACGGTCCCGCACACCGTTAGGCCGTCTTCCGCTCACGCCCCAACATCGTGCAGCCCGCCTCCAGTGGTGTCGCGACAGGCGTGAATGGAGGGACGAATGGAGACGTGTCGTCTTCAGCGATGAGAGTCGCTTCTGCCTTGGTGCCAATGATGGTCGTATGTGTGTTTGGCGCCGTGCAGGTGAGCGCCACAATCAGGACTGCATACGACCGAGGCACACAGGGCCAACACCCGGCATCATGGTGTGGGGAGCGATCTCCTACACTGGCCGTACACCACTGGTGATCGTCGAGGGGACACTGAATAGTGCACGGTACATCCAAACCGTCATCGAACCCATCGTTCTACCATTCCTAGACCGGCAAGGGAACTTGCTGTTCCAACAGGACAATGCACGTCCGCATGTATCCCGTGCCACCCAACGTGCTCTAGAAGGTGTAAGTCAACTACCCTGGCCAGCAAGATCTCCGGATCTGCCCCCCATTGAGCATGTTTGGGACTGGATGAAGCGTCGTCTCACGCGGTCTGCACGTCTAGCACGAACGCTGGTCCAACTGAGGCGCCAGGTGGAAATGGCATGGCAAGCCGTTCCACAGGACTACATCCAGCATCTCTACGATCGTCTCCATGGGAGAATAGCAGCCTGCATTGCTGCGAAAGGTGGATATACACTGTACTAGTGCCGACATTGTGCATGCTCTGTTGCCTGTGTCTATGTGCCTGTGGTTCTGTCAGTGTGATCATGTGATGTATCTGACCCCAGGAATGTGTCAATAAAGTTTCCCCTTCCTGGGACAATGAATTCACGGTGTTCTTATTTCAATTTCCAGGAGTGTATATTTCAGATGTCCCCTGTTAGTCCAACCTGATCACGGATTCTGAACTTCGGCAGTAATTCTGTGTTCGAGCCCCGTCTGTGGATTTTAAACGTGTTGTTACAAGGTGTCAAAGACGCAGCTGTAGAATACGAACATAGGTGTGAGTTTTTTCAATCATATCAGAGATATTAGATCACAAATTAGAAGGAACACGAATGATGGTATGGAACACTTACAATCAACAACAGAAAAAGGTGTAGATCACAGATTTTTCCGCTCAAATTAGCAGAGCCAAGTCAACCATCACGCCCAGTCCATACGAAGAAAGAACACGTTATAAATCAATATAAGCACATTCCGATCCCAGACATAACAGCTCATGAAATTACAGATCGAAAGATCGCAGTCACCGGTCGCAGGCAAGTACACAAACTTAACATGCAAATCTGTCATAAAAATTATTCTCAAAATTCTGAAACTGCCAATGTTTTGTTGAAGGATAGGATTATCAGATAGTTGGTGATTGTCATATGTCTGTTTTATTGAAAATCCCAATATGGCGATACTAGTTAGGAAAAGCTGAGGCGTTTGTCTACGTGTCCTCGAGTTGGCGGCGTGAGGAGAGGGCAACCGTAGAAGTAAGAAAGCTCTCGCCGCCGCCATAAAGGCGTTAAAGGGCTAATTCTGTGCAGCGTTCCTGCAGGGTGGGCCACGCGGCCAACGTTTTTAGGCTTGGTAGTGCAGTACTCAGGGTATAAAACACAGACGGAGAGACTGCACTCCCTCCATTCTTCGCGCGGCGTAGTCTCACCTATTTACCACTGTAAGCGCTACGGTCCATGCCTTCACTTGCAACAAATCTCTACAGCTCTCGTTGCTACTTAACAGCTCGTATTCTCTCTCTGTGGAGCTATCCTCGTTTGCAGTGGAAATTCGAACCATTTTATCTGCTACCTACGCAATCATATTAATTACTTGGTCTGCTGCCATCTCGTCGTTACGTTCTAACATGGTATAGTCTAGAGTGACAGATTTTCACCGATAATTCGGCCTTGTGTATTAGTGTCTCTCATAATGGAAAGGCTGCCTCAAATTTAATTTGCATTGAAGAATGTATGTAAATTACGCTGAAATTTCCGTGAATGTTTGTAATCGTACTTAGCAAGTTCTTCCAGCACTACGGCGGGAGATCCGGAGCTGTTGTGCTCATGGTGGTAGGAGAATTTCTATCAAGGCAAGAAATATTTTACGTGTGAGTAGGAAAGGAAGCGACAGTGAAGCCGTCGGCACACGGACCGTGCTGTCGAACGTTAACGTTGAGCATGCCAAGTTCAACGTGCTGCTGAACGCTCAGGAATGATGCGACTCGTGCATACGGTACGTGGGCCCCAACGTGGTATACGCGATCGCAACGCACTCCAGCGGCAGTTGCGCGACGTTTCTAGCTCGTAAATCACACCGTTTACTGAACGGGCGCGCGTGAAATTCTCACGTTAGCTCTATTCAAACGCACATTTTCCTCCATCGTCCACGAAAGGAAAGTACCATGTCCAATCAATAAGGACACAGAATTATAAAAGTTCCATTACACACAGTGCGATACAAATTTGAAATACGTCTCCGCATAAGATAAACATTATCTCATCATTCCCACATTTTAGTAAATTCCCAAGGTCAGTCTTACTTGATCACTGTTCTTACCCAGTAGCAGAATCTTTGCAACATGTCAATTGCAAAGCGTAAAAGAAAAAGGAGCAAAATATCTTTATACAAGTAGCGCAAGCTGCCCTGTAGATTAAGGCAATCGAACAAAGTCACCCCTCAAAAAAAGGTGAACTTATATTCACACAACATCAAATATTATAGCATATACTTATATTAAATTAATAATAAAGTACTAGAACCAAATAAAAATGCGAATGTTAGGAAAAAAAATTTTTGAAGTCTCAAGACGCGAACCACCGCCCCAACAAAAACTCATTCGCGGGCAGAGACACTACTTTCTTTTTTAACTCATTTTGTTCGATATAGTTCGTTGCGTTTGGTCGGGGCGGACTTCACAAGACATCAGTTCAAAGCGATCGTTGGTTCCTTGACTCAGTTTTTTTTTTTTTTTTTTTATTTATTACAGAGAGCACGCTGCCTTCTGACCGAACACGCTGAGCTATCGCGCCGGCGAATTCACTACACCAAATCAACAACGCAGTTCTAGATCGCAATCACAGTTTGTTACGGCTTGCTAAAAACGTCAATCGTAGATAATTATGTTACTAATTGAAATCTAATTATAACAAATTGTACTAAGAATTGGGTGGATCTTCAGTGTGTCGCTGTCTTGAAATGGCCTAGTCTCATAATACACAAGTGACAATAATGCTCTTGCCACGAATATGATGTTTCTTATTATTTTATTGGAACGAATCACACAACTGACAACGGGTTTTCCAGTGATTTGCTGGTGCTCAGAAACGGCATATATACATATAGGCTTCAAATAAATGCCAATATGGCGCCTCACAGCTCTGTACTGAAGGGAGACGGCGTGCGTGTGACGTAGGTGGCGGTGTGCCATCTCACTGGTCAACGCTCAGACGCACACTCAGAATATCTGACATGCCAGATGTTACTCTGCACGTTCTGAAAGACTCCCGAACGCGCTGTTCCTCGCTATGACGTCAGAAACTCGGCACGCTCAACACTCAACGTTCGACTGCACGGTCCGTGTGCCGACGGCTTTACGGAAAGACTAACCCCAGGAGCTAGAAAAGGCAAGACCATTAACTGCCAAACAGAGTATATTAGTCTACTGCTGACCAGAATTAGGCGAGGTTAATGCCATTAGGAGTTGCTGGTACGACTTTCTCGAGGCTACACTGGGAGTGACAGTCACGGATGAAGTCCATGTGTTGTGTTGTCTGGACTCTTCACAACAGCACCAGTCAAGTGGTACCGTATATCCCCACGTTAGATTTGCTTTGGATTTTATTGAACCGTCAGCAGTCTGTTACTCGCTTTCCGGACATTCCAGTTGTCGTGATGCCGAGGGCAGTTCTACTCCTGGTTCCATCCAGTGAACGTCTTTTGAAGTTGACCACACATTCACTTTAGGCTGAATCTACTGTTCCTAGACCTCGGTTTCCCTGAGGATTATATTTCTTCGCTCCCCCTGTGGTTCGCCGGTCGATTGCCTTACAGTTAAGGTTGTTTGGATGCGGAGTACTGTATTCTGTTACTGAGGGTGGTTATCACCCATCGAATTATCGGTGGAACAACTTCCCGTACGTGTAGCTATCGCAGCAATATGAAAAACGAACCAGAACACTTAAAGATACACAAATGTCATAAATCACTGATACGTAACTACAAAAATTTGCGAAACTGTAAATCGAAGGAGCTGTTTGTATCATCTTGTAGTTTAAAATCAGGTTAAAGAATTATTTGTTCATGAAACGTATGACGGCTCTCCATAAGGGTGAAATCGTGAAAATTCACTGATATAATTCGTTTTCAGCGGTCCAGTTTTAATAATTATGAAGTGAATCGGTAAGTGCAAGTGGGTTGTTGGTGCTTCCTATGCATCTCCATAACTAACTTGCCGGCCGAAGTGGCCGTGCGGTTCTGGCGCTGCAGTCTGGAACCGCGAGACCGCTACGGCCGCAGGTTCGAATCCTGCCTCGGGCATGGATGTGTGTGTTGTCCTTAGGTTAGTTAGGTTTAACTAGTTCTAAGTTCTAGGAGACTAATGACCTCAGAAGTTGAGTCCCATAGTGCTCAGAGTCATTTGAACAAAATCCATAACTAACCTGTAAGTTGGCTATAATTTCGTACCCTACAAGCCCTCATCTACGTACTTTGCCACGATATACAACCTGAATTAGGCATCATTTGATAGGTTGTATGTCGCGTACACCTTGTAAATAGTTGTTAACGCTTATTGCATGAAAGGTGATGGATTGTCTTTATTATCAAAACGGCTGAAACACGTATGTTGTGTGGCGGCGATGGCGAGGCATTGCAGAGTCTCTGACCAGAGAGCCATTTATCGTGGCTAGTCTGCGCTTGACCGCGCGAGAGTTGCGAGCGGTACTCTGTCAGTAGTAGTCGTGCAGTGCAGTTGCGAGCAGTCTGTCGGTAGTAGCAGCCCAGGGCAGTTGTGTGTGAGGAGTCGGCGGGCGTCGACATGGCACTCTGGTCAAGATTCAGGATGAGGTATATTATTTTTAAATGCGCTCAGCTAATAATGTAAATTAACTGTAACTAATTTGTGCAATAATCGCCCTAATAATAATTTTGATTTCAAAGCAAAAAAAAAGGTAAAAACACTATTTGGTCATTGGATAAGCAAGCACACTTTGAATTCATGAACCTGAAACATGCTGTGTTGAATGCTCCACTTTTATCGCACCCAGATCTTACCAGAAATTTTTTCGTTGCCACCGACAGTTCTAACACCGCTTTAGGCGTACACATTTTCCAGGAAATTGAAGAAGATGGTTTCACAGTAATTAAAAACATCGCATTTGCAAGCCGCATTCTGTCACCTGCTGAGCGAAATTATTCCGTTACAGAACTGGAAACATTATGTGTTGTATGGGCTTTTACGAGATTTCGGCACTTTCTTTATGGCAGACATACCACCGTTTACATAGACCACAGAGCGATACAATTTTTACTTTCGGCTAAGTTCACTCACGACAGATCAAGCAGATGCAAACTTTATTTACAGGAATTTAACTTTACAATAGTTCACATTCCCGGCACACAAAATGTTATAGCAGACGCACTATCGCGTTCTCTGAGCAACAATCAGCAAGACGTAGCAACCAACTTCTGCAAAGCAAATTTCAGTGTCATGTACATTCAACAAGTTGCATTTGAAAATTTTATTTCGTCGTCATTACAGGACATAGCACAAGAACAAAATAAGACAACGTGTGGAAAGAAATTAAACACCTTTGGCAAGATAGGAATAATGTTACGATTAGAAACCATTACACTGTACGCAATGACATTCTGTTTCGCCGCTCTCATCCTGACAGCAACAACTGGTTATTATGCATTCCTGACGAACTGGTTAACAAATTAATCTGGTACACTCATTTAAGTTACGCACATTACGGAGCAAGAAAATGTTTTCTTATACTGAGACAGAACTGTTATTTTACCAACATGGAAAAACGTATGCGACGAGTTTTAGCGTCTTGTAAAATTTGCCAGAAAGCTAAGTCAGACGCCACTTCACATATTCCTCCTTTATATCCCATTATACCTGTTAAATTAAAACATGTGGCCGCTGTAGACATTTTTTGTCCAATTCCGAGAACTAACAGAGGTTTTTGCTACATATTTGTCGCTGTTGAGCTCACTTCAAAATTTGTTACTTTCACTCCGTTACGCAAAGCTACTGCTAAAACTGTTTCGAAAGCATTTGTAAAACAATTTCTATTTCATGTAGGGCATGTGATGAAAGTAATTTCTGACAATGGATCACAATTTCGTTCTGCTACATGGACACGTATGTTAAGAGCTAGAAACATTTCTCCGATTTATATATCCAAGTAGCATGCTTCTTCGATGAAAGAAATTGGTAAACTGTGTAGAATATACTGCCACAAAAGACATATTGATTGGGTCACACACATATTCTCATTCCAAGATGTAATTAATTCCATTCCAAATCAATCCACTATGCTATCTCCGTCTGTTATACTGAAAAACGTTGAACCACCAAACAAAATTAAAGAATTAGTAAACTTCCCTAAATGTCGTCGCCTACGTCACCATGAAATAATTAACATTGCGCTGAACAACATCAAACGTGCCGCAGAGCGCCGGAGAAGACAGCAAAAACAGGTTTGTACACGCCGCGACTTTCACATTGGACAGAAAATATTAGTACGTACACACTATTTATCCAGCAGAATAAAAGGTAAGTGCAGTGAATTTGAACTTCTATACGCAGGTCCATATCGGATTCGCAGCATCCCTCACCCCAATGTTGTACACATCGAAACTTTGAGAACCAGAAAATCGAAAGGCAACCACCATTGGTCAAATATTAAACCCTTTATTGAATGAAGACACTGTATGATTCAACACACTATGATGCCATTTACTAATGCAATTATATTCACATGACTAATTATTGATGATTATCGTATTTTTCTTGGCAAGTGCCCGGCAAGGTAAGGTTAGCAGGTCGCTTTTCTTGTCGTTACACATCAGACCGTGCATATTTTTCCAGATGAACTTACGTATTTTATGAATAATTATGCAATTCTATGTAATGACGTATTAATTTTATCAAATTCTCTCTCCATTAAAGTCTTTAATTCTCGCCTCTATTAACTACACTACATACAAGCTGAACAAAACGAACGTCACATTTTGTCTTTTTATGTACGATTGTTTTCATGTTTTGTTTATATGCACTGTGAAATAGTTAAGGTATAACACACCAGTTGATTTTGACATTCTTTTTGCCCTATGACATCTCAAGATCGTGACTGTTTTACGTTTTTTGCTGCTGCATTGTATTATTCTGTGTACATTTTTGCATCTGAACACTGTCAATGTCTTTGACATATTACGTTTTCTGTCATGTTATGCTGTATGGTTAATTATGTCACCATAAACCAGTCATTATTTAGTGGGTATATGATTTAAATGCAAGACATTAATCTTTGTTCATCAATTTCAGAAAGAAATGAAGCGTGTAAGAAATAAATTCAACAGAAATGGGAATTTCACCTACGGAATAAACGAAAGAAGATGCAATAACTTTATGAGGAAGAGTAAATGGATCAGGATTAACAAGCATTAACAAGAATATACTATACTCATCGTAGAATAGCAGTCTTAACTAATTTTTTCTTTCAGAATACAAAGTGATTGATGCAAGCTGTCAGACAGAACTACACATCTTAGTTTTAGTGATGAAATATGCTAGAGATAAGGAATAGTTGTGTAATGAGTAATGAAGTGATTTTTTGCAGATGATAATGAATGCTGATGAATAATGATGAAGAATATGCTACTATGAATAATGAAGTTTTTCTTTACAGCTGATGATGATAATGGAGTTTTTGATGATATGGATTATGAAGTTTTCTTTGCAGATGAGGATAATGTTGAAGTTATATTTAGGCTATGTAGTTATTTAAGTATTTGTTGCAGTTCGTTTTGGCAGCAGGTGTTATATTGCACAGTATAATGACTGAAGATTTTGGAAAGGACAGCTGTGGAACACATTTTTTATACACATTTCACTACCCGTTAATTCGAAGTTCACTACTTTTCAGCATAAAATGCATTTCTCTTTTCAGCTTAATAATCCATTTTTGTATATTTTTGCAGGAGAAATTATTTATGAGATTAATGCGCTATAAGCAGTTGTTCATTAAATCTATGAATGTGATTACATATACTCTACTTGTTTCATAATCTTGCCACAGCTGACTTATGACAGATGACGTTACACATTTTCATTTATACCAACAAACCAGAAACAAATTTTTTTCTTCTTGCTTTCCCTTATAATTACCCAAAGCAATGCATTGCTAGCACAAAAACAAAATGTATTACCAGTCCCAAATAATGTTATTAGTTTAAGAGAATTCTGAATAATACTGATCAGCTCTGAATAGTATGTCACTTCAGTAATGACTTCTTAATGATACAAAAAAATATATATATATATATATAAAATAATGCTTTGTAACTGGCAAATAACTGCCATTGTTTATTGTAATGAGACTACTTATAATGCCCATGATTATTAATGCTATGACTGTAATTAACTGATTTTTAATCATGACTTCTTAATGGTGTGTATCACCAGTTTCAAATAATGCTACTCATTTAAGAAAGTTCTGAATAATACTGAATGATGAACAATGTTTTATACTATTCAATACTTACTGGCCACTGAGTGCCAATAATTAATCTAACTAAATGAATTATGACCTTTCATGTTTTGGTAACTGGCCACTGAGTGCCAATAATTAATGTCACTAAATGAACTACGTTAATAATTAAGCCATTAATTAGCTCCTGTTTTCAATTATGACTTTTCATGTTCTATAACTGGCCACTGAGTGCCAATAATTAATGTCACTAAATGAATTATGTTATTAATTATGCCATTCATTAGCTCTTGTTTTCAATGTTGACTTTTCATGTTTTGGTAAATGGCCAATGAGTGCCAATAATTTGTATCACTCAATGTATTATGTTAATGCTAGGCCAATAATTGACTCTTTTTTTTTAATGAAGACTTCTGATGAACATTATTCTGTCATACTAAATATGCTTTGTAACTGGCCAAGGACTGCCACTGTTTATTGTAATACGATTACCGATGATGCCAATAATTTAATTTTATGAACATTATTCTGTAATACTACATACTTGGTACAGAAATGTTCAATAACTGGGCTATGAGTGCCGCAAACTACTACTGTAATTCTCAATGAAGCCTATTATGTGACTTAATGTCCTTCACCTTATGAGCTAACTACCCTGAATTACTGCAATGTCCATTTGTCCTGTCCATCCTCATGATCATGGAGCACTATATTTGGTTTTTGCACTAATTCTACGTTGGTGTGCCTTGTAAGAGCGTGGTGTTGACACGACATGCTGTCCACCACCGTGAGCGAGGAAGACGTTATTATGGTCCCACTGTTTGGTGTACCTAATGTACTGCCAAAATGAAAACATGGAACATTACTACGACAGTTCAGTGTCTTGGCTACGCTGATAAATTCTGATGGGAAAAGAACTTCAAATTGTGTCACTTGGTGTTGTACTTCTGTGGAAAGATATGGACTTTCAGAACAGCTGTGTGCAATCTAAAGTGCTACAACCATGATGCAATCCTTCCCTTTCCTATCCTAATAGTGAAAATCATTTTTTGCTAACATCATTTATGTTCATGGGATATGCATTTTTTTTTCGATTTGCTGAACTCCAGTGCGAGTACACTTATGTCACTTGTCGACATGATTTTTTTTTTTTGCCATTATGTTTATTTGTTGTGAAAATGCTAAAGACATTTTTTCGATTTGTTCTGAAGTACAGTATATGTGCACTCTTGTCTTATATTGTATATACATTTTTTATTTTGATGATATGTTCTGAACTACAGTGCATGTGCACTTATGTTATGTGTTAATATGTTTTCTACTGAACTTCAGTGCCTGTGCACTTTTCTCATTTTTCAATATGATTTGTACTCATTCTGTATACCTTTTATGATTTCCTGATGAACATTACTTCAGTGCGTATGCACTTATGTCATTTGTTACTCATTGTATATACATTTCGTCATTTGCTGATATGTTCTCAACTGCAGTGCATGTGCACTCATGTCACTTGTCAACATGATTTTTTGCCATTCTGTTTATTTGTTCTGAAAATGCTACAGAATTTTTTCAGTGCGTGTGCACTTTGTTATCTGTCAAATAATTTGTATATACATTTTTCTGATCTGCGAATATGTTTTGTACTCACATCTTGTCTTTGTTTGGAATGTTTTGTACTCGGTGCATGTGCACAATATTTAATTCATGTATCTAAATATTCTGTAAATTCTAGAAGTTGATTAATTAAAGAAAAATTTTGCCGCGCTTGGCAAGTCCAAATGACTCACCATCGCTGCCAAATTTTTGCCCCCCCAGTGGAGGGTTATGAAACACGTATGTTGTGTGGCGGCGATGGCGAGGCATTGCAGAGTCTCTGACCAGAGGGCCATTTATCGTGGCTAGTCTGCGCTTGACCGCGCGAGAGTTGCGAGCGGTACTCTGTCAGTAGTAGTCGTGCAGTACAGTTGCGAGCAGTCTGTCGGTAGTAGCAGCCCAGGGCAGTTGTGTGTGAGGAGTCGGCGGGCGTCGACATGGCACTCTGGTCAAGATTCAGGATGAGGTAAATTAACTGTAACTAATTTGTGCAATAATCGCCCCAATAATAATTTTGATTTCAAAGCAATATTTTTAACAAACGAACTATTTAATTGAACGAACGATTCCCTTCCATTTCCTTTAAAGAAAAGTTTCAGTTAAATTTAAAAAAAAAAAAAATATATTACTTGCGATGCAGTTCCTCCAAGCCGTGGCCAACAATAAGATCAGAAATTTGACATGCAGTTTCAATGAGGTAAAAAATTAATTATGATTTTTTTTGCACAGGGCCAAAGACCGATATTTTGGTTTAATTGAGTCTACATTGTCACTGAAGTCTCATTAGCATTGAATTGTTTTTCATTATTTTCGTGACAGCTTACACCTTGAGTCAGATTGCGATTCTCATTTTTATTGTCATTAAATTTATTTGGTGGGAGCTTACATTAGGTTGTATTCTTGTTAACATTCAACTATTGTGTTTCAAAATTTCTCTGGGGAGCTTACACTTAGCTCAATGTCCATTAGCACTTAAAATAATATCTTTTAAATTTCGGTGGGGAGGTTACACGGCGTAATGACTGATTGCCTATACTAGCAGAGGCTGGAACGCCAGTGGAAATGAAACGGCAGGCGTAACTCAGGCCCTGGGTAGAAAAGCCCGCACAGATTTATTGGGCCTACTTAACACAGGAACTAACCCAAGACGGTCGGGCGGGGTACCTAAGCGCTGAAGCACAATACAACGGCTGCCGGCCGGTTTTGTGGAGGGTCCAGAAGGATAACCGGATAATATTTCGGAAACTCTGAAAATTTTGGACGCACAGAGAGGAACGAGGAAGCGTTACCTCGGAAATCACCCAGGCTGGGTATGAGTATAGGAATTCCCTCGCAAACTCTCCGCGCTGGACGACAAAAGACTAAAATATGGTTGGTTGGAGTTCGGAAGAATCTGCAGAGTGGGAGAATATTCCGTAGTTTCGAGATTATGATTCGTCTTCTGCAGTTACGAGGGAGGGGAGCTGAGCTTTGTTGGGAAGCCAGCGGTGGAGAGAGAGAGGGGGAGGGCTTCCGCTTTGAGTGCCCGTGTTGGACGGTTGCTCAGTATCAGCTTTTGTTGGTACAGACGGGCTTGCTGTCTTTGCTCTCCGAAGATTTTATAGTTAGAGCGGTTAGGCACTGTACTGTCGCGAACTTATACGATTCTGGACTTCGCCTCTGGGTAGGGAGTCGTCATTGAGTACGGAGCGTTCAGTGATTGAAAGCACCTCCTCTGTCTATACAGACATAGAGACGTTATCTGTATTCCATCCTTGTGGCTGGGAGATCGCGTTTCCTGTCGCGAGAGGAGAAGACAGTATTAGATTATACAAGTCAGAGGACCGTCTTATGCCGTCCTAGTGTTCGAACGAGTTTTTTTATATATATATTTTGTGGCTGGAGTTCTTCCGTCGTCGCAGACACGTACGAGAACCATCACTCCGACGCTCCGGACGCAGTACATACGGTGATATTGCTAATTGCTTCGGCTTATTATGGCTATAAAGTAAACAGCTGTGATCACGTAAGTTTTATTTCCACGGAGGTTGCACACCACTGTAGATAATCTTTGAAAGTATTGCCTTCTAGGTTTGGTACGTAGATCATGTCAGCCATCTCGCGTTATTTATATTAGAACGTGTAGGCATAAAAAGTGGTCAGATTTGGGTCATTTTATCAATCATATTAGTTTGGGAATTCATTTGTACCTCTTTATTTCCATTGGAGATCGATATATAAACATTTGTAATATGTAAAAGGGTTTTTAATCTACAATAAATGTATAAGCAGAAACTACATATATCATTTTGTGGTTACTAGTTCCCTTAACCATTCATTTATGTTTATATTGTAATTTATCAGTAAAAGAACAAGAGGGAGGAAATAAGACCACAGTTATGAGATCCTAAGATCAGCTTCAGGAGGTAGTCAGATATGGCCAAATCTTGATTTTCGCATTCAATATTTTCCATTGCGCACATTCATTTCACACCCGCCTGGAGTAGCATCTTAGCAACTCTTATTGAAAGCAAAGCTCGTGGTCGCTAGGAGGCAGGGTAGACTGGTTCCTGTAATTGTATTTGGTAGACACCACGTAACAGTCGCTAGAATTATTCGGCTTCACTCTACAAGCTCCTTGAAATAAATTGATGCTTAGATGAATCGCTCTGTCGCTACCTGTTTCTTCTTCTTCCTTTCCCTCTATCCTTGCCGACCTCGGTGGCCGAGCAGTTCTAGGCGCTTCAGTCCGGAACCGCGCGACTGTTACTGTCGCAGGTTCGAGTCCTGCCTCGGGCATGGATGTGTGTGATGTCCTTAGGTTAGTTAGGTTTAAGTAGTTCAAAGTTCTAGGGGACTAATGACCTCAGATGTTAAGTCCAATAGTGCTCAGAGCCATTCAAAGCAACTTCTGTACTTCCCCCTTCACCATTTCTCTCCATCCTTCCGTCCTTTGCTTCATTTTCCCTCCCCCCCCCCTCTTTCTATCTCGCCCCTCTCTCTCTCTCTCTCTCTCTCTCTCTCTCTCTCTCTCTCTCTCTCTCTCACTCCCTGACCAACTGTTACGCATACGGACGCACATACGTAAAGCATCCCGTTCGTACAGACACACACACACACACACACACACACACACACACACACAGACACACACACACTGGCTTCCTGGCGTGAGAGGAGATGACGGAAACTGAGCCTAGCTTCAACAACTTCCTGTGTTAATTTTACCGTGGAGCACAAACGTAAACAGACAAGAAGTGCTAATTAAACTTTCATGCAAAGCTGAAGACTCGTGCGCTCAGGGCATAGCCTCGACCTCGGGAGCTCTCGCTATAAAAGCTGGTGGGACGACGAGCGCTGTACTCCCCAGGCAGGGACTAATGCGAAACACTTTACAAAACCTGAAATGTACTTTCCGTCATCTCCTATCGATTTCGCTTTTTATCTTTCAAGATAAATGGTTTTAAATCAATCATTTACATTAGGCAGTTACTCATCATACAAAACAGCTTTCTTTTTTTGTTTCCACCCTGCATGTTGGTCTTGCAGCATCCATTCTCTGAAGAGAACAAGACTGCTGAACAAAACAATGTATCAATAATCAGACAGGTGGATGTTCTCAAGTCGGCCGCTGTGGCCGAGCGGTCGCAGGTTCGAATCCTGCCTCGGGCGTGGATGTGTGTGATGTCCTTAGGTTAGTTAGGTTTAAGTAGTTCTACGTCTAGGGAACTGATGACCTCAGATGTTAAGTCCCATAGTGCTTAGACCATTTGAACCATTTGATGTTTTAAAAAATTAATTCCTATCGCTACAAGAACAGCATGATTTCGCAAAGTGATTAAAGAAATGTGTAAGAAAAGAGGTATGCCTGTTTGAACAATAAAATACTGAAAAGACAACAGTGTTGAAAAGATTAGAAAAGAACTTGTAACGAGACAAAATCACTAGTGAATCATTTTAAACAGGAACACTGGGAAATCTCTTCTAAGACTATAGAACACGACTGCTACTAGTTACAGTAACGAATTTAGAGAAATAAATGAAATTTTTAAAGTGAACGACGTAAATAAATCGTGAGTTAAATTTTTAAAAAAATCACAAGAAAACGAAGAGAGATCGGAGATCAGTATACAAGTAAACACTGATGTAACTGTTTCACATGGAGAGGTAGAAGAAGCAGTAAGTCTGTTATAAAATAGGATGTCTCCACGGAAGGATAGGATCCCCAATGAATTATTGAAGTGTGAAGGATATCCACTAACTGAAAAACTAACGAAATTTGCTAAAAATGTTATAACCGATAACAAAATCCCAAATGGAAGGAGAACCTGTATTACAATTCTTGTGTAGAAAAGAGATATGTGAGATACGCTTCCTATTACATAATTATAAAAGTACTGAGTTCAATTCTCAAAATTATAACAAAAATAACAGGAAAAAATTAAAAGCGTTACGACCCTTGCAGAGGAGTAGTACGATTCTAGATCCGGTAGGTCATGCACAGATGCAGTATTCATTCTCAGCGAGGGTGTAGAGATGTCCATTGAGTACAACAGACCAGCTTATCTTTCTTTTATTGATTTACAGTAGGTTTTCGATAGGATTCACTTGAAAGATGTTTTAAACCTGCTTTCCAATCGTATGATTCCTTCTAACTTAATGAAAACAATTGTTTTATTGCAAGTGGTATTAGACAATGTGGCTTTTTGACCCCTCTACTTTTTAATACAGCCATGGACGAGATGATAAGGAAGGTATTGACTGGTAGAACTTATAGAATGGGGGGAGGAAGAAATAAAAATAACTTGTTACGATGACGCTGCAGTTCTGCCGACAAACAGTGAAGATAACCTGCAGAAACTCATATATATATATAACGGGGCAGCCAAAAACCTAAGTAAGATCACACCCACCCAAAAAAACAAAATGCATGACATTTGTGGAACAAATTAGACGCAAACTGGAAGTGAATGGAAAACTTATTTAACAGGTAATGGCACTTAAACATCTTGGTATCGAGCTCTCCAGCAGCGGAAAGTCGAAAAGGAAGTCAGAGAACGAGTGGAAAAAGCAAAGTGGCAGGGTGTTTAAATAATAGTATTTGGAAAAATAAGCATATGGAAGAGATTCAACGGCAAGAATATGCAAAACAGTAGTGAACCATTTGTGACATACTCAGCTGAGACAAGACCGGAAACATCAGAAACAAAAAGACTTTTGGAAACCGCAGAAATTAAAATTTTATCTAGCGTTACTGGGAAGACGCTAGGAGATAGAAAGGTAGGTGAGAGCATAAGAAAAGTATGCGAAGTGGACCACATTAATGATTGGGAACGCAAGAGAAAGCATGGATGGAACGAACACGTAGATTTGAAGATTATGAAAATCGTAAGATATAAACCATCAGCTGGCAAAAGAAATATTCGCCGACCCAGGTAAAGTGGAGCGACAATTGAGGGGTGCAGAAGGAAACAAGCTTCAGCCTAGGACGAAGAAGAGAAAGAAGAAGGAGAAGAATATTGCTACAAGGCCACAAAGGAGATAATTTCTGGTGGTAGACGTTGTAGTTAGTTACTCGTAACCACTAAATCAGTTTACAAAGGTTATTAAAGCGCCGGCCGGGGTGTCCGAGCGGTTCTAGGCGCTACAGTCGGGAACCGCGCGACCGCTACGGTCGCAGCTTCGAATCCTGCCTCGGGCATGGATGTGTGTGATGTCCTTAGGTTAGTTAGGTTTAAGTAGTTCTAAGTTCTAGGGGACTGATGACCTCAGAAGTTAAGTCCCATAGTGCTCAGAGCCATTTGAACCATTTTTGTTATTAAAGCTTTCAACAAAAACGAACTTTACTCGATGATCGTTGTCCGGTGCTGGACTAGGAACTGAAGAAATTCCAATGAAGACCTCTACTCCACCTCGAGTATGTGGAACTATGTACGCAGCATGATCTGCAGCGTCCAGTATGTTCACGGCCCGACGGTTTGGAGTGTCCGTCATATTAACACTGTCCACTGGAAGCCGGCCAGTTGTGAAGCACTCCGAGTGTCTATATCACCTCCTCGATCGAGAGTAAGTGGACACGCATGTATCTGGATCAGAACAGAGCACCGTTCATTAGGGATACGGTGCGGGCAGATGCCAGCAATATCGCTTTACGACCAAACCCAGCAACAGCTCTGCGTCTGTATGACCTATCAAATACCGCCGGCTGGCGAGCACTCCGGGCGCTCAACGCTCGCCTCTGCTTGCTAACAACGTACAGTGCAACACATGTATGACGACGCCTGATTGGCTGCCGTTGTAAACACAGAACTGTGCACAGTGCCTAATAAGTACAGTAGCCTCGTGCGGTTACTCTTTGGCGTTACGGGAGCCGTTTCGTTTAAACTTTAAAGTGCCGAGGCTGATAACATCATCCCGTCCCGTTTAAAGGGATTTACCGTCCAGGTGAACAGTCACCGGCCTGCACTGTCAAACGCTTTTAATTATGTGCACCGGCTAATCTGTCGTGAAACTTTCATTACCGTTTCGCAGAGAACGAATTTCCGATAATCATGTGTTGTCGCCAGCTTTAGTGCAGTCCAGAAACTGTAATGACAGCGTTTATCACAATTATGTGAACGGACGTTGGGGTTTACTATCGTGCCTGTCAAAAAAGGGGCCTTTAATCCCTGCCTGTCTCTTAATGAAATGGCAAATATTGGACCTTTTACGTTTTGACATAAGTCAGAAGCAAAACTGAGCCACCGACAAAAACAACGGCAAAAGCTGGGCTCTCTTTTTTTTAAATTTTTGCTGCCTGGTTACCTGGCGGTGCCCAGTCCCACCCATTTTATGCTCTGTACACGAAGGCCGTTCAATAACTAACGCAACACACTTTTTTATTGGCAAATATCAATTGAGAATTTGCTGTGAGACATCCTGCAATATCCCAGCTACAGTTTCAGGAAGTGCCGTTAAGTGCCGACGCTATACGTAGCCTTCAAAAAAGGCGTCAGTAATGGAGGTGCTTTCCAAGAGGAAAGCTGTCGTTGACTTTCTTTTTGCGGAAAACCAAAACATAGCAGATATTTATAGGCTGTTGCAGAATGTCTGCGGAAACCTGGCACTGAACACAAGCATTCTGAGTAGGTGGGCGAGTCGTCTGTCATAGCAACAAGATCGCGCAAACCTGTCCGGCCGCAAAGAGCTGTGACTCCTGCTATGCTGGAACGTGTGGACACTCTCATTCGAGGTGATCGACTGATCACAATTAAACACCTCGCTGCTCAACTGAACGTCTCTGGTGGTAGTGCGGACACACTTGTCTGTCAGTACTCGAAGGTGTGTACCTCGATCTCGCACCTTCCTATCTGTTTGGCCCAAAGAAGGATACATCCTGTGGGAAGCAGTACGTGAATGCTGGGGAGGTCATCGATGCAGCAAGACGTTGATTCAGACGTCAACCAACAGAGTGATACCGTGTGGGCGTAAAAGCCCTCCCAGTAAGATTGAACGGAGATTACATTGAAAAATAGGATTTTGTAGCCGTAGAACGGGGGAAATTTTGGTGTACTGGAATCATGAGTAAAACTAGCTTGCTTTCACAAGAAAATGTTGTATTATTTATTTAACGGCTCCCGTAATAAGTCACATGCTTACCAAGTTTGGTTCAAATTGGTACAGAAATTCCACAGTTCACATTTCATCCCTTTCACAGTAAGACCCCATCGCTACAAGGGCTGCAGTTGCCCGAAAGCCTTTTCTTTCGAATAGTAATCCGTACTTGGATTTAAATTGCTCCATGTCTTCTATTGTTATGTTTGAAGTGATAGCGCTCCCATCCTGTATTGGGTGGGCGCTAACACACTCATTTCAGTGCTATATATGTGTTATCCGGCAACACCTCTTGTTGTACACGCATACACAAATCTTGGCGATGTTACGGACTTTCATGGATGATGGAGAAAAGTGAATTTATCAATTTGAGGTACGGAACGTAATCCAAAAACGAATGAATCGAAAGGTGTCAGCGATAATCTGGTCAAGTGCCGCCTCAGCTTCGTCCATCGCTCGAACTATGGAGCCCAGTTTCCGAACCCTGATTATGACGTACAGAATTCCCGCTGAATACTCCTCAATATCCTCAGATGGACTAGAAACGGCGACGTAGCTTAATGTCAGAGAGACTGCAAATGCTAAGTTTATGGTACATTAATAATGAATTCCATTTACCTGCACAAGTTTCATAAGCTGCTGCATTTACAACAGTTGGTCAGAACAGCGTCCCCCAGCGTCATGACAGGCACGGTATCGTCGCACGAAGTTCTGTAGCACCAGCTCCAACATCCCCAGTGTCGTTTGAACAGTGTCGCAGGCAGCGAGAATTTTTGCCAGGAGGTCCTCTTCAGTCTCGACAGGTGCCTCGTGCACCAGATCTTCCTCATGGCCCCACAGAAAGAAACAAAGTGGGGTGAGATCTGGTGAACTTGCCGGCCACGAAACAGGACCTCACGGTCTGACCTGGGAGTTCACGAACCTTCAGTCCAAAGTGAGATGGGGTTCTATCATGTTGAAACCACATCCGTTGAAGAACATGGGTAGTATGTTTTTGATAAACACTGTGTACACTGGTGAACTGGGAGGAAGAAGAAACAGGGCTAGTACATAAGCATTGACTATGGCCGCCCATCTATGTTTATGGCTCTTCACAACTACGGACGGCGTGGGGATTCTATCGGCCCAAACATGCCTATTGCGTCAATCTAACATTCTGTCTCTGGCGAAACAGGCTTAATATGGGAAAAGTACATACGCAGGATAGTAAGGATCGACTGTTTCGCACTGCAAGGACCCTTGGCTGAAAACGATAAAAGGTCCGAAGTCAGATGGAGTCAAAGCATTCACTTGCTGTGTATGGTAGGGATGTAGCTGCGTTTCCTGTAACACTCGCTCACGCAGTATTCTGAGAAACTTTCATTTCACGCCCATCTGATCGATCAGTGATTACAGGAGCCTCATCCATTCGAGCAAGCACTGCACCTTCTAAGTCGTGAGTACGTGTAGTTCGTCGTCCTCCTCGGCCGTCGTACTCTGGTACCAATTTCACTGTTTCATTTAATTTTCGATACGGTCTTAGGAACGGGTGTCTTCTAGGGAGATTGGCCCTGTACAACCTTTCCGATTTTCTGTTGCTTCCATTTTCTTGCTCAGTAACGATTATCAGTATATAAGGGACGTAGTCTCGCTGTTCTCTTACTTTTAAAGCGATGAGAGGGAATGGACACTAGCTAAAGCCGTAAAAGAGTGGTACTCTAGAGACAAGTTCTTGGAAAGACCGCTGGGTGTGGTCCCAGGAATCACCGGATTCTGGAGAGTAGCTTTTCTCTGTTGGAGCGCTGCATAGAAGTGCAGATAGTATCTCCCATGGAGAAACACGCAGCGAAAATTTTTTACTACCAGGAAGGGAAGTGAGAACCTACCCTCTTTAGCTCGAACGCAACTTTTTACATCAGATATCGAAAGCTGACCGTTTCACCAGAAAATAACAGAAGCTAAAGATAGACATTTCGGTGACAGATAGGGGACGCTCCGTCTTGGGCATCTGAAATTGTGGGAGACTTGAACCTGCCACTTTTGGCTAATATAAACAAATTCTAAGTCAGAAAGACACATCAGATGGCTACAGAGCAGAGCACCTCGTTAGCCGAAGAAAAGACATTGAGAGAGACGTGAGTGTTTTTAGGTAGAGCTTGGCAGGATACACGCCAATGGTTTACCAGTTAGGGGAAGGAGATGAGTTTTTTGTAATGAACAGTATGATCAGTTGGTGCTCACAAGAGTCAGAGTCGAGCCAGTGAAATAGTGTGAGAGGTAGAAAGTGCAGCAATGCAAGGTTTCCTCTTACTTCACATTCGAATGGATATCGTATAATGGCAATGGAGAGGTCTGAGTTCAGTATCAAGATACGCAGCCTTCGCTATCCATCTTCGACACTGAAGACTGCCACAGAGCCTCTTGAGCTGATGAATTCAGGGCTTAGAAACATTTCGGTCTAATCTGGACATGGCTGCTGGTGATGGTCTTTGTTTCCACCACCGATCGATTCTACAGCCACTTGCACCGTCACCGGCAGTTTTATGATGAGATCATGCTGCTGCAGCAAGACGATGTGCAGGAACTTCAGAGTTACTTTTTTCGCAATCCAGTTATTTCAAGTTTCGCCCCAAAAGCTTGCGTATTTTTAGTAATGAACAGTTTGCTTACAACTTTGCCCAGAGGTGTGACGCTTTTTTGTTTTGTGGTTTGAATTACTTCTATGAACCTTACAACGATCATTAGGTATTCCATGGTTATAAAAAAAATTTCCTTGATACCTATGTCAGATATGCCAAGGATATTAGTCACAGGTTGCCTTTCAACTGTTTATTTGTCTATTGTTTTATCTCATTAATGTTGCCACAGGTTGTCACTGTTTAGTATTCATTTTATTGTGAAAAAAAAACCATCATTATAACTCTTGTTTCATTTAATATTAGAAAGCTCCCTCATCACAGTTTTTGGGGTACATTTGTATATGGTTTTTCGACGCCTCCCAGAATTCGATTCATTTACCTAGAGCGTCAGCCCCCCTCCCTTTTGAGTAGAGAGAACAATAAAATATAAAAAGACCTACCACATTATGTCGAAAATGGCCATCGATAGCTACAGAGTCGAAAGCAATGGTGTCACACACAATCGTTAATGGTGAGAGCATAACACTGAAGATTTTTAACTAATAAATGTACAGCTAATGGTTCACAAACGATATCAAACCCTAATCAGCATCTCTAAAAACTATCCCTACATTTACTATACTGTAAAGGATGCACGAAAGAACTTCTGTAAATACAGGGGAGTCACCTAACGTTACCGCTGGATATATTTCGTAAACCACATCAAATACTGACGAACCGATTCCACAGACCGAACGTGAGGAGAGGCGGTAGTGTAATTGTTTAATACAAACCATACAAAAATACACGGAAGTATGTTTTTTAACACAAACCTACGTTTTTTAAAATGGAACCATGTTAGTTTTGTTAGCACATCTGAACATATAAACAAATACGTAATCAGTGCCGTTTGTTGCATTGTAAAAGCCGGCCGGAGTGGCCGTGCGGTTCTAAGCGCTACAATCTGGAGCCGAGCGACCGCTACGGTCTCAGGTTCGAATCCTGCCTCGGGCATGGATGTGTGTGATGTCCTTAGGTTAGTGAGGTTTAATTAGTTCTAAGTTCTAGGCGACTGCTGACCTCAGAAGTTAAGTAGCATAGTGTTCAGAGCCATTTGAACCATTTGCATTGTAAAATGTTAATTACATCCGGAGATGTTGTAACCTAAAGTTGACGCTTGAAACCTCCGACGTTCAGTTGCGTGTTGTAACAAACACGGGCCACGGTCGGCGAGCAGCATCTGCAGGGACATGTTTACGATGACGACCGTGTTTACGAGTGTGGCTGTAGTGCACTGTTGTGGTTTGGACTAGCTGTCGCAGTGTCCGCATGTAGCGCTTGCTGCTATTGTTATTCTGCATTCGTCTCCGCACGCAGACCAACTGTACTACACCGTGTTACCAGACGTCTGTGATAGTGTAGTGTTGTAGGGACTGTGACCATGGTGTATTCGAATTCTGAAAAGGCGGAGATGACACTCATCTATGGCAAGTGTCGACGAAATGCAGCTGAAGCCTGCAGGGTGTATGCAGAACGGTACCCGAACAGAGAGCATCCAACGTGCCGCACATTGCAAAACATCTACCGCCAACTGTATGCAACAGGTATGGTCGTAGCACGCAAACGGGTCCGTAACAGGCCCGTCACAGGAGAAGCGGGTGCAGTTGGTGTGTTAGCTTCTGTTGCCATGAACCCACACATGAGTACACGGGACATTGCGAGAGCCGGTGGACTGAGTCAAAGTAAGTGTCATGCGCATACTGCATCGTCACCGCTTTCACCCGTTTCATGTGTCGCTACATCAGCAATTACATGGTGATGACTTTAATCATCGAGTGCAATTCTGTCAATGGGCATTAACAGAGAATGCTTTGCAGTTCTACCTGTTTACCGATGAAGCGGGTTTCACAAACCACGGGGCAGTGAATCCACGGAACATGCATTACTGGTCCGTGGACAATCCTCGCTGGCTCAGACAGGTAGAGCGACAGCGACCGTGGACTGTAAATGTATGGTGCGGAATCATTGGCGACCACCTCATTGGTCCTCACTTCATTGCAGGGGCCCAAACAGCTGCAACATACATACGTTTGTACAGAATGATCTGCCAACGTTGCTCGAAAATGTCCCACTGGAAACGCGTCGACGTATGTGGTATCAGCATGATGGTGCATCTGCACATTCCGCAATTAACACTAGGCTGACCCTTGACAGGATGTTCGACGGGCGTTTCATAGGACGTGGAGGACGCATAAATTGGCCAGCCCGTTCTCCTGATCTTACACCTCTGGACTTCTTTCTGTGGGGTACGTTAAAGGAGAATGTGTACCGTGATGTGCCTACAACCCCAGAGGATATGAAACAACGTATTGTGGCAGCCTGCGGCGACAGTACACCAGATCTACTGCGGTGTGTACGACATTCATTACGCCAGAGATTGCAATTGTGTGCAGCAAATGATGGCCACCACATTGAACATCTATTGGCCTGACATGTCGGGACACACTCTATTCCACTCCGTAATTGAAAACTGAAACCACATGTGTACGTGTACCTCACCCCTCATGGTAATGTACATGTGCGTCAGTGAAAAAGACCAATAAAAAGGTGTTGGCATGTGGACGTTATGTGCTGTTCCAGTCTCTTCTGTACCTAAGGTCCATCACCGATCCCTTTGGATCACTACGTAATTCGGTGCTCTCCGATACACACGATCGAACAGCGGAGGAGTGGTACTCAAGCGTCAACTTTAGGTTACAATATCTCCGGATGTAATTAACGTTTTACAATGCAACAAACGGCACTGATTACGTACTTGTTTATATGTTCAGATGTGCTAACAAAACATACTTCCGTGCATTTTTTTTATGGTTTGTATTAACCAATTACAATAGCCCCTCTCTTCACGTTCGGTCTGTGGAATCGATTCGTCAGTATTTGATGTTGTTTACGAAATATATCCAGCGGTAATGTTAAGTGACTCACCCTGAATATGTCAACTTCCCCTACCTGTGATAACTAGTATCAACAGTACTCGGTGATGTTGCAAATGGTGACGACAACCTGTTATATCAGTGATCACTTCAAATAATCAGATCTTTAATATAGTTAAGGCGGCTGTTGCAGCTAGTAAAAAGCAAGATTATTCCATCATATGCATGATGCAGTGCCACAAACATTTCATTTTAATTCAATAACATCAGTGGATGCTAAATTGAGTTCTCTTAAAAGCAAAACTCCTTTGTCGTAGGTAACATCTCAAACATAGTATCCGATCATAAGCACTGAAAATCGTGGACACATGTAAGCCTACCATATCTGTCGCAGCTAAGTTCTTTTGTTACCTGGTAGACTGTCGTTGGGCACTGTAATGGTGTCAAGGCGAGGTTTCTTACTAGAGTCAGCGTACGTGCTTTAAGGCAAGTGGCAGCAGTCAGTGGTTTCGGCAGTGACGTTACGTGGAAAAGCAATGAATATGAAATGTGAGCTTAATTCAGATTTGAATAAAGCAGAGAAAACGCGCTGAGAAAAAGTGTATTAATTAGTAACACAAATATGACCATTGTGAGTAGGAGTCATGAAGGAAGTAATTTTCTGTTTAAGAGTGACATAGGTGGTTAATTTTAAAATCTTGTGTTAACAATGTGGAGAGGTAATTGTCATGTAGGATGTTAAAAGCTTTTTTTTTATTTTCGTGGGAGAACAAACCAAGATCAATTTATTTTTTTGTGTCTGAAAAAATTCTATTAAAGTATTTCAACTCAATTTTGGGACAAATGCATTGCTTCATTTTTGTCAAGCCATAGTTCGTCAAGATTACATCTTGAGGGGCAGCTGGAACATTGTAGAGGATCTTCTATGTAATGAACTCCACCACAGAAGTATTTGTTGTCTTAGAATGAAGGCTTTCACGACCGAACGACGTAACTGCTGGTAAATCTTTCGGGATGTGAGGTCGTGTTCCAAGAAACTCTTATGCTCCTGACGTTTCGTCCAGGAGTGCGCTGGACATCTGAGGATGTCCAGCGCAGTTCTGGACGAAACGTCAGGAACAGAGGAGTCTCTTGGACTACGACCTCACATCCCGAAAGGTTTACCAGCAGCCATTTGTTGTCTGCTTCGTCACCAAGGCCCCATTTAATTAGATTTCTTTTGACTGGCGCTATACGCTTTCTGATCCTATTCATTACTCAATAAAATGGTTCAAATGGCTCTGAGCATTATGGGACTTAACTGTTGAGGTCATCAGTCCCCTAGAACTTAGAACTACTTAAACCTAACTAACCTAAGGACATCACACACATCCATGCCCGAGGCGGGATTCGAACCTGCGACCGCAGCAGCGGCGCGGTTCTGGACTGAGGCGCCTAGAACCACTCGGCCACAGCGGCCGGCGTTTAGGGTTGTATTGACTTTTTAGTAAGTGCGGATCTGTACTATATGATGCATGCATATTCCCTTAGGGGAAAGCAAAGTACTTGGACAGTTGTTCTTAGTACAGTTGGGATGGCTCCCCATTCACTATTCGCTACTTTCCTCAGGATGATGATCCTGGAGGCAACCTTTTGGCACGTCTTCTCACATCGATATTTAAATGTCAGTGATCTGTCCAGCACGACACAGAGGTACGTTCGTTTGTCTGTATGTTCAAGGTTTTTCTCATTCCAGGTGACAACCAGTTTTGTGTTTGACTGCTTTTAGCGAAAGTGGAAAGCGCTATCTTGCGTATTCAAGGGGTTTGGTTTGAGGGAGCTTTCTTGTAATCAGAATAAAATACTACCACACTATGATATTAAAACAATAGTGACGAGAGCGAGTGTGATCTGGAATTGTTTGAGATGAAATGTTCATCAAATAAACATGGGCTATTTAATAGCTCAGAAATACTAAAGATTGATCCTCGTCATACTGATGACTATTTGAATTTAAATTAACAGTAATCAAACTATATTTGTATAGAAGCAGGGACGTGGAATGGGCGATGGGTGCAGGGTCACGGGTCTCAACCTTCCCCTGTTTACCTGTGTCCGTGCTATCACGTGAAACAAGTATTAGGGAGGATGAAAGGAGGGAAGTTTTTTTCCAAAGGCCTCTGAGAGAGTGGATGCAAAACCCCTAGTTCGACCAATTCTTTTTTGTCCGCCTATCAAGTCTTTATCAAGTAAACATGACAACAGACATATAAATAATACAGAGACGCACTACTGGGATCATAACAGAATGGTATAAGAAATACAAAATTGTTACAGTAATGTTCAGGGGCCTTAAATGAAAAAAAGACGAATATCGGACCATATTTGCGAGTGGATTCAAAACTTCCTTGCTGACAGAGCTCACCACGTCTTTCTTAACAGAACAAGATCGACAGATGTGAAGGTAATTTCTGGAGTACTCCAACGAAGTGTGAAAGGACCGCTACTGTTGCAGTGTAGATAAATGATGTAGTAGAAAGTACCGAATACTCTTTAAGGTTGTTCGCTGATGATGCAGTTGCCTATAGTTAAGTAGCGACGCCAGAAGACATTACTGGTCACCAGAATGACCTACACAGGATCGATGAATGGTGCACGCTCTGGAAGTGACCCTGAACGTAAATAACTGTAATATATTGGGCATTCGTAGGAAAAAAAAAATCCACTACCTCACGTCTACACTATTGATGACAAACTGCTCTGACAGGTCTGAACAATAAAATATCTAGGAGTGACTATCCAGAGTGGAAGTGGAATGACCACGTAAAGCAAACAGTAGAAAAAGCGGATGTCAGACTGACATTTATCGGAAGACTCTTAAGCAAAAGTAACTCATCTACAAATGAAGTAGCTTATAAGGCGTTTGTTCGGCCAATTCTTGAGGGCTGTTCATCAATATGGGATCCCTACAAGGTAAGATTGATTACAGATGGAGAAGATCCAGCGAAGAGCGCCACATTTCGTCACGGGATCGTTTAGTTGGGACGAGAGCGTTACAGAGATGCTCAACAAACTGCAGTAGCAGACGCTACAGGAGAGGTTTACTACTGAATTTCGAGAGAGCACTTCACGGAAAGAGTCTGACGTCTTACTTCTACCCGCATACATCTCGAATATTGACCACGACGAGACAATTAGTGAAATTAAAGCCAGTACAGTGGCTTATCAATAATTCCTCTTCCCATGCGTTATTCGCGAGTGACACAGGATAGGATAGATCAGTTAGTGGCACCAGAAGTACCCTCCGCCACACACCATTACGTGGCTCCGGAGTATGATGAAGATGTATATGTAGAAATGACAAGAATAAGACGAGAGAGATTAAGAGGCGTACAGCGGCCGATCACATTTCCCGCGTTCGGTATGGTAATGAAACTGGACAGAAAACTGCCAATATTGGAACACAGTACCCTCCACCATTTTAATTCAGGAACATATAGTCTTAAACGCATCCTTAAGTTTACAATAATGAAGAGGTTTGTTCTGACAGTAATTTACATGAATGGTTCAAACAATCCACCCGGTGCCCCAGTACATCCTACACGCCTTCGTATCTGTACCCGTCCGTCAGGATTTTGCCGTATTTGGAGGAATGTATCAGTGATTCGGGCTACAGGCTAGTCTACTCTAGTGGCTACTGGAGTAACACAAACCATGCTCTTGCGTCGTCCCCAAAGAAAGTAATCAAGGGGCGTCAAGTCAGGCGAACGCAACAGCTCTTCTTCGTCCTACCGAATGTTCCCAATATCGACAGTTATTTGCACTCGCGTAGCAACGCCGAATGTGCTGGAGCTCCATCATGCTGGAGCCAGTGGCCTCTGCGCACAGCAACAATAGATTGTCCAGCATTTCAGGAAGTGTGGTCTGTGGGCACTGTAAGTAAGCAGGCCCCTTTAACCCAGATGGCAGTATTACCGGTCCTAGAAGATATTTATCAATTCCCGCAACCGCATGCAGATTCTCGTAGTCAGTACTGTTAAAGCACCCTTGACGTATAAAGAAGACCTCAACTGTAAACTGAACATTTCTGTGGAAGGTAACATCGTTTACTCTTTGCATATGACGTGATTAATCAGCTGGTCCTAAAGCCTACGCCCTTTGAAGATGGTACGCGAATAGGCTGTACTCCTGCTCTCCAAACAGACATGTGACTTGTTTCCACAGCATGGGCTATAGCACACGTGCTTCTTGAACGTACATTGCTGTACCTACATATCACTTCACGCTCAGAAAGTGGTGTCCTCACGTCTCGCCTACCACCGTCAACATACTGAGGATGCAAACTTCCTGTTTCTCGTAAGCGTCCATAAATCGCAGCAAAGGTACTGTGGTGTGGATATGTTCTGTTAGGGAACCGGTTTGGTAGATACGAAGGGCTGCTCTTCCATTGCTTATCACCTCCCCATAACACATAACCATGGCAATGAGCTCATTAAACCCGTACTCTACATTTCATTGAGTACTAACAACAAGAAAACCTGAATGCAGGACTAATAAGGTGCACGACACTGAAGATACGGTATTACACCGACGCAATCGACAGCAGCACTGGTAATACGCACGACACTGCAGACACAGTAATAGAACACGTACGTCTCTTCGTTTTTGTGGGCTCTGTCAACCCTCCAAATTCCGGAAACACCTTGTATACGTAGACGAAAGACATGTACTAATATTCCCTGTCCATTAAACAAAGTTTTCGTTCAAGATCAACACGAGGAATATGTCGCCTGTATCAAAAGAATTGAACTTTCCTCTCAGTTTTGACACCAAAAAACAATTACAAAAATTTTTTACTGCAATAAAATTTTAAAAAATAAATAGCTAGTTTGATCTGTTTGCTAATGTAATTAATGTATTATCAAATAATATTCACAACGAACAACAATAATTTAAAGATTCTGCCGTTCCTGCACAAAATATCAGTTTTGCAGAAAGCTTAATCGGCTGTACTAACGACCTGAGAAATCTACTACCGAGAATACTTTCTCATCGTGAGTCAGTACTGAAGGGAATAAACTACTCCGCAATTACGCCTACGTCAGCGAGTCAACAGCGGAAGATATCACGAATTAGGCTGCCCTAGTGGATGAAAGCGTCTCGGTTGTGTAAGTGTGGGCGGTTCCTTCCGCCGGGCACTTCATACATCAGTGGATTTGACAAACGACCTATTTGGGGCTGATAGATGGTGGGAGACCGGAAGCCGGCTCCCCATCGACCGATGGAGGCGCTCGTGTGAGATGGCCGCCCTTGTCCCGGCCGTTGTCAGCTGGGCTCACTCCTCCTTAACGCTAGTGTCTGAGTGCGTTGTGCTACAGGAGGGCAATCTACGTCAATCATTAATGGAGAATGCTGTTTATTATTATCAAATCCAACCAATTACCTGAAACATCCAAAGGAATGTGGGGAAAAGCCCTAAAGCAGACCCGTATTGGCTTATATAAATATCGCAAAATGGCAAGTTCAGAAGCAAGTTAAGAGTGGTTGGAAGTTCCCTTTGTACGTCCTCGGAGACTCTGCAGCGTGGCTCAAAGTCGCGGTCGCGTTATTTTTTTTTTTTTTTTCCAACGACCCCCACTGGGCAACAAACAGCGAATAAAAATATATCTCATCTGACGATAAGTTTCTAAGCGACTTAAAACCAGTCATGGTGTAAAGGAAAACGTTAGCAGCTAGGAGGTGTGAGTGGTAAGGCGTTAGGCCGCAGAAAACGTGTAAGATGTGTATATTTCTATTGTCTGTTATCAAAACACAGTTTTTGAAAGGTGTTTATATTTTATTAATAGGATTAAATAGGAATAATTAATATTTGTCAGTTTGGAAACAATTGTGGTAGCAGGGAATGTCTGCACCAAAGTATTGTTGGCAAGAGAGACCGTAAATTGGTATAATTTTAAAACGGATGGGAGAGACCGCGTATGGATACATTTTAAGAAAAGAGCGGGAAAGACCGCGCATTCATACATTTTGTAATGGCAGCAGGGATTGTCTGCACCAGAAAGCATTGTTGGCGGGAGAGACCGCACTTTCGCGTTCGTAGGAAGTCAGTAGTAAGCGAGATGTGAAGCGAGTCGGTAGCAGGTCTGAAGCGAGAGGTTGAGGGGAGCGGTGTCCTGCTAGCCACCAGCTATGATTTACAAGAGATTATAAACGGATGTACGAGACATCAGCTACTATTATAATAAGAGGAACTAATATTATAAAATTATTTTTTTAGAGATACTCAAGACTACGGAAGGCATGTTTGCGCAATGCTAGTTGTAAGATTATTGTAAAAAGTGGGTCCCATTTGAACGTTTGTAAAATCATTTCATTACCAACAGTAAATATTTGAAGAATCGTTTTCAGAATATAATTAATTTTTGCCAGCAACATTGCATTACTGATTATAATCAATCCCAAAAATCATCAACGTAAAAATTTGCAAAAGCTTCACTATGTATTACATAACTTCAGTCAAATTAATTAAAGAATAACGTCAGCTTTGCTATTACAGAATAACGTCAGCTTTGGTAATAAATACAGCCACTTATTATGACAGCCCACCAGCAGCTAACAGAGTATAGTAAGACAGAGTAAGTATATTCATGTCGCAGTTCGATGTAGCAGTTAGATGGCGATCCAGTAACAATAGAAAAGGTAAGGAACAGTTTTGGGTTACTGCAGGTAACGACTGAGGGCCACGACGACGACACATTCTATGTTTCGGCGAAGTAATCAGCAAATCACTTTTAATAAGCAGCATTTAAATTTGTATGCGAAGATTGCACTTATTATTATTGAGAAAGAGAATTAATTTCAAAGGGAAGATTTCATTTGTTATTGTTAAGCAAGAGATAGAAATCCTAAGAGAAGGTTTCATAGGTTATTATAGAAGGGAAGGTTGTGTAACAAAAGAGATATAGAAGAGACAGGAAGGTTTTAAACGTAACACTTCATCCAGAAAAGATAAGCTGAATTTATTCTACAAATTGTGCAAAATGTTTTTAGGATTTTTTTTTTCACGTGAGAGTTACAAACTCAAATGAATACAGTTATTTATAACAATCCAAGAAAATCAGCACTAAACATTTAGTATTTCAAATTTAATCGATATTTATTTGAGATATCAGATCGTTATCTCGCGTAGACTTTCACCTCACTCAGCTGATTTTGTCTCAAAAATAAATTCGGAAAAGCACGGTATAAATTCGGGTGCTACTAGAAGATACAAAAACAGTTAAATTAACAAATTTTCCGGGATAACGCATCGAGCATCAATAAACATTTAGTTAATACATCAGTTAGCACGACGAAGTCCCATAGTCCGTAACAGAGCGTAGGGTACGATGCAGGAGACCCGCACCGCCGTACTAGGCAAGGTCCTAGTGGAGGTGGTTTGCCATTGCCTTTCTCCGACTGTAATTCTAATTGTTGAAATAAACAGCAACCAGTTTCACAAAAAGATATTGTAGTCCTTTACCGATTTCAGGCACCTAGTGCCCTTTTTCTGAAAACTGTGCAGATAAATATACAGCTAATAAGCAGCACTTACGTATGAATACTAAAACTGAACGGAAAGTTTATAAATGTAAAGGTAAACAAATGGTACATAATTATAACAATTATATGTACCATTTTTTATCTTTTAAGTTCTACAATTTCGTTCTTAATTGTTAGTATCCATATCCAACTGCTGCTTATTTGTGGTAAATTTTTTTTGTGTACAGGCTTCTGAAGAAGTGCAATAGGTGCCTGAAACTGGTAAAGGAAAAATTTTCTTTTGTGCGACTGGTTTTACGAGGGTGGTTTGTAAAATTCTCGGAATCACCGCGAGAGGTCAGCGCTAGCGCAACTAGTTGTTCACGTAATTTTCATTCGACTGTTGCCAGTAAACACGTGCCACGTCAGTGCTCTTTGAAGAGAACTGTGGCGGTGACGTGGCTCTGTTGTTGTTCCCGCATAGTGATTTGCGAAGATGGAAAAAAAAAATCGAGATTCGAGCAGTGATTAAGTACTTCGTAAAGAAAGGTATGAAAGCAAAGGACATTCATACCGATTTCCAGAATACACTGGAGGACTCTGCTCCTTCATATTCAACTGTTGCCAAGTGGACAAATGAATTTAAATTTGGTCGTGAGAGCATATATGATTTCAGTGGTCGGCCAAGATGTTTTACTACTTCAGAAATCATTGCAAAAGTGCACAAAATGGTCATGGAGGATCGCCGATTTAAAGTGCGTGAAGTAGCTCACACTTGCCAGATGTCACCTGAAAGAGTATATCACATTTTAACTGAAGAATTAGAAATGAAAAAATTATCTGCAAGATGGGTGCCGCGACTCTTGACGCTGGATCAAAAAGGCCTGAGAATGGACATACCGGAACACTGTTTGGCCCGTTTCAGGAGAAACGAACAAGATTTTTTACACGCGTTTGTGACCACGGAAGAAACTGCACTGCTATACCCCAGAAACAAAACAACAGTTAAAGCAGTGTAAACTTGCTGATTCTCCGCCACCAAAGAAAGCAAAGAGAATTCCTTCGGCGGGAAAGGTCATGGCATCAGTGATCTGGGATGCGAAGGGGATTCTGTTTGTAAATTATCTCCCCACTGGGCAAACAATTACTGGAGAATACTATGCGAACCTCCTGAACAGATGACAAGAAAATATACGCGAAAAAAGGCCGGGTTTAGCAAGGAACAAAGTTATCTTCCATCAAGACAATGCACGCCCGCATACATGTGCCGTCGCCTTGGCAAAATTACACTAACTACCCCCTTAATCACGTGATATGGCTCCGTCAGACTTCCTTCTCTTCCCAAAACTGAAAATTTTTCTTGGTGGGTGGAGATTCGCTTCAAACGCAGAACTGATGACCGGAGTTGACAACTATTTTGCAGGCCTGAAAGAAACTCATTTTCAAGATGGGATCAAGGCACTGGAACTTCGTTGGACCAAGTGCATTAATCTACAAGGAGACTACATTGAAAACAAGAAGTTTCAGTGATGTAAGTACTTTTTTTTCTATTCTGTTCCGAGAACTTTTCAAACCACCCTCGTAGATTGTGAGAACTCAGGCTAGTTCTGTAAAAGAATGAGTAAATAAAATTAAAACAACAACGCCTACATGGCTTAAACTAAAACAGCAGGTAATAAAACTGAGCTTACATTAATCTGAGCACAAAAAATTACACATAACCAGAACATGTGATATTCATAAATCATCAAAAGAACTCAAATCCGATGGATAGGGATTAGACAACCTGCTACAAATAATTGTGTCATAAATAATTTTAGCAATGTAAGTTATCCAAGTTGGAACCGGTAAACTCTTTAAATAAAATAGTAGTTAACTAAAACCTAACACAATATAACATACATAGTTTAAAGAACCGCACGGCACAGCGGATAGCTCTGAGTAACTGTTCGTATGTCTACGCGCTAAGCTGCTCACCAAATAAGTCCAACAAATGCCAATGACTACAGCTCGTTAACCCCACTTTGCCCGTGAATTCTGTAGACACAAATAGCCGGGAAAATTTCAAGGCACCGTAGGCTGCAGTGACGCATCATGGGCGAGACAGCGGTCTGAGGCGAGAGGGAGACAGTGTTAGCAAGCTCGTGAATCATCGCAACTCGTGTTCGTCGCATCGGTGCACTGCTGCTCCCAGCTGAATCCAATGTTTGCAGCGGCTTCGAATATACGGCCATTTCTAAGACAGGAGGAATTTTATATCGAACACTGGACATTTTTAAATTAATTTCGAGTATAAGACACACCTGAATTTTGGAGGCAATTTTTCGAAGAAAAAAGTACTTTCTTTATGTCATCAGTTTTCTGACTGGTTTGATCTGTCTACCACGAATTTGTCTCCTGTGCCAATTTCTTCTTGATGTGCCTACCACGAATTTCTCTCCTGTGCCAGTTTCTTCATCTATGAGTAGTACTTGCAACTTACGTCCTCAATCATTTGCTTATGTGAATATGGTGTCTGTTCTTTCGGACACATGCGAAAAAACAGACACCATGACTGCAGCCGTCCAGAACGAAATTAGAATTATATCGTCAGCTGCACCCGGGCGTTGATATATATATATATCAACGGGGACAGGTGAAAATGTGTGCCCCGACCGGGACTCGAACCCGGGATCTTCTGCATACATGGCAGAAGCTCTATCCATCTGAGCCACCGAGGACACAGAGGATAGTGCGACTGCAGGGACTATCTCACGCACGCCTCCCGCGAGACTCTCATTCCCACCTTGTATGTCCACACACTACATTCATAGTGTGCCACCTCAACACATTCATTACTCGTGGAAGACATTCTTACGAAGACCCGTAAGGGTTCGGGGAATATGTGTGCATCCGCACAGAAGATGAAGGTCATGGCCGGTATTGCCAGAACTATATACTTATATGAATATGGTGTCTGTTCTTTCGGGCATGACCGAATAGAGCGTCTGCCATGTAAGCAGGAGATCTCGGGTTCGAGTCCCGGTCGGGGCTCACATTTTCAACTGTCCCCGTTGATATATATCAATGCCCATGACCAGCTGACGGTATTAACAAATTCTAATTTCGTTTCAATTATTTGCTGTATGTATTCCCAGCTCTGTCTTCCTCAATAGGTTTTTGCCCTCTCCAGCTCCATCTAATGCCATGGAAGTCATTCCCTGATGCCTTAACTGATGTTCCACCATCCTGACCCTCCTCCTTTCCTCTTCAATTCTGCGCAGAATCTCCTCATTCCTTACCTTACTAGTCCACCTAGTTTCCAAAATTCGTCTGTAGCACCACGTCTCAAATATTAAACAACAAGTTTACTGTTACCAGACACAGTGACTGGTAGCAGTAAACTTTTGTTTTATTTAATGTCAATAAGTCACGGTAAAGCCTAATCTAAAATGTCGCATTTAAACATCTCAAAAGCTTCGATTTTTCTCCGTTCCGGTTTCCCCGCAGTCCAGTCCAAAAGTATGTTCTCAGAAATTTATTTCTCAAATTAAGGCCTATGTTTGATATTAGTATTCTCTTGGCCAGGAATGCCCTCTTTGCCAGTGCTAGTTTGCTTTTGATGTCCTCCTTGCTCTATCCAGCATTGCTCATTTTGCTGCCTAGGAAGGAGAATTTCTTACTTCATCTCCTTCGTGACCATCAATCCTGATGTTAAGTTTCTCGCTGTTCTCATTTCTGCTACTTCTTATTACTTTCTTCTTAGATTTACTCTCAGTCCATATTCTCTACTCAGTAGCCTGGTCATTTCTTTCAACAGATTCTTTCGCTCAGGAAAACAATGTCGTGAGCAATCGTACCATCGATATCCTTTCACCTTGAATTTTAATCCCACTCCTGAACCCTTTTTTATTTGCATCATTGCTTCTTCGATGTGCATCTTGTAGTCCGTTAAATACGATACTTCAGCCGAGCCAGCACGTCTCTGGCAATCGCTATCAGAGAGGTTTACCGCGAGTGTCCTGTGGCGCTGGCAAGCCGTGGTCGAGGGGGAAGTCTGGCAGCGTGACCTGATCTGCGATCTCAGTCACGAGTCTGCCTACGGGCAAGGAACCAGGGACGGCTGCAGTGCCTTGAGAAGCGGCCGGCCTGTGTACCGAAGCTGTGGCCGCGACCGCTGAGAGCGGAGGGCAGTAGTCATGCGCCATGCGCCATGCGCACCCAGTGCAGGCTGTTGGTTTGTCTGCCACTTCTCGGTGTCATGCACGGGGGGGGGGGGGGGGGGGGGAGGGGAGCGGGGGGGGGGGGGGAGCCGCACGGATGCTGTGCGCCTACCGACCTACCGGCATCGGGAACAGGCTGTCGACATATCGCGATCTAGATGCTGTGTAACAAATACGGCGACCAGATGGCCGCTGTTGACTCGCCAGCAACGGGTGTAAGCTGTCGGTTTGCCATTTCCTCGCTACCTTGTGTATGAAATACGGCGTTCCTTTGCCGGTCATAAGGCTTAGTATGACTTCCTGTTGTTTCTTTCGGGAGGGACGGGGGAGGAGTGCAGCTGTCTTCTATTTAGAATTCGTGGAGTTAAGACTGCCTACCGCACGTGAGTTAGTGTCTTGTCAAACTACAAGAATGTTTGTCAGTTCGTTGGTCTCTCGTTCGTTCTCTTTCGCTTCTGTTTGTTAAAATTAGTGTTAGGTGTGGGTCCTCACTTATTTACGTCTGTAAAAATGTCTGTAAATGCTGCAAGGAATTGTCACGCTTTATTGAGATGTAATGATCCCCATGTGTCTCAAATTAACTGGTGTAAGTGCCATGTATTTTCTTCTGTAGAGTTTTCTGTGAAAATGTTTAGTGCACCAGTTGCGCCAAAAGTATGCAACCATATGTCTCAAGTAAAGTGATGTACACACGACGTATGTCATTGTATTTTCCGTAAATATTCAATTTAAAAAAAAAAATTGCTGAAATATTCATCCTAATATTTGCTATTTCATCTCTTGGTCTCCCTCTACGATTTTTACCCTCCAATTTTTACTAAAATAGAGGGCAGCGTGGAGGGTAAAAATTGTAGAGGGAGACCAAGAGATGAATACACTAAGCAGATTCAGAAAGATGTAGGTTGAAGTAAGTACTGGGAGATGAAGAAGCTTGCACAGGATAGAGTAGCATGGAGAGCTGCATCAAACCAGTCTCAGGACTGAAGACCACCACAACAACAACAACATTTGCAATTTCAATATTGGACATTAGCACTCAGTTTATCGCCTTTCCTGTATCACTGTTTTTCGATGATATGTGTGTGACTGAGTTCGTTATCTGTTGTTTTAATATAATGTGCATGACAGATTATAGCGGTATGTTTTCATATCAGTTATAAGATTGAAGATTTGTTGTCTTACAGCGAAATGTAATAAACGTTATGACCACACGAAACCCATAACTGAGGGATATCTGAGAGCTCACTGAGGAGCCACATAGGAACAAGAACACATGAAATATGAGTTCATTTTATTACATAATTGATAAAAAGAGTTGCTTAACTTGACACAGTTATTCGCCGCTGGAGTGCTTGATAATTTACAACTGTTAGTGACTATTAAAGTTGTAAGTTGGCTGTTTAGGTTTTTATCTTGGTAACGCCACGTAGTGTTCTGTATGAAAATCACTGACTGTGCTGTGTGCAGTCTGTGGCTGGTTGGACTCATTGTTGGAATATTCGCTTGTGTAGTGTTGGGCAGTTGGATTTGAGCAGCGCGTAGCGTTGGGCAGTTGGACGTAAGACGCCAGCAGTGGTGGATGTGGGAGAGAGATGGCAGAGTTTTGAGAGGTTACTATAAGCGGATGATCTGGACGTGTGTCCGCCAGAAAAAGGAAATTTGTAAAGATGGATATCATGAACTGATATATATATATATATATATATATATATATATATATATATATATATATGATGACTTTTGAAAATTATTAAGGTAAATACATGGTTTGTTCTCTATCAAAATCCTTCATTTGCTAACTATGCCTATCAGTTCAAAAATGGTTCAAATGGCTCTGAGCACTATGGGACTTAACATCTGTGGTCATCAGTCCCCTAGAACTTAGAACTTCTTAAACCTAACTAACCTAAGGACATCACACACATCCACGCCCGAGGCAGGATTCGAACCTGCGACCGTAGCGGTCACGCGGTTCCAGACTGAAGCGTCTAGAACCGCATGGCCACACCGGCCGGCGCCTATCAGTAGTTAGTGCCTTCAGTAGTTAGAATCTTTTATTTAGCTGGCAGTATTGGCGCTCGCTGTATTGCAGTAGTGCGAGTAGGGCCTAACGAAGATTTTTGTGAGGTAAGTGATTCATGAAAGGTATAGGTTATTGTTAGTCAGGGCCATTCTTTTTTAGGGATTATTGAAACTCAGATTGCGTTGCGCTAAAAAAATATTGTGTGTCAGTTTAGTGATGATCAGAATAAGTAAAGAGACATCTGTCTGAGTACGTTCAGTTTTACTTAGCTGTCTTTGCAACAAATAACCTAGAAGTTTACTATCACAGTCATTCACAATTTTTCTAAGGGGACGTTTCAAAGTATTACTTGATGCACTAATTAACAATTTGTTCTCTTGAAGTAGAATGACCCACATTTGCGGAAGTAGAAGTCCGTCTGAAACTCTGAATCGCCCGTTAGTCCCACTCGATGATACTGATTGTTTCAACTGTCACAGACTGTGAGGAGTGCTTCTGTGCTCGGCTCTATATTGACCTCCGTTGTAAGGGCGCTGCTGCACTGAGAGGGGAGGCGTCGCCTTCAGCAGTGTCTCCTACACGTCGTTGCACATTGCAGCGAGACCTTAATAATGTCTCAGATGTGTTGCCGACTTTGGTGTGCCGCAGCGATCTTGGGACATACTACAATAAATATTATTTGGAGACCTAACTATTGTGATCAGCCACTGTGAATTCGCTCTTTTTATGTTTTGGTTTCCGCTAATAAATGATGTACAGTGAAACTTCGTTAACGCGAATCCGAAGGGACCGAAAAATCAGGAGTTTAAGTGAAAAACACAGATTTTTAATTAGTATACGTGTACAGTAGTACACTAATGGGTACTACACTACACTATCAATCACGTTATTGTAGACTTATAACACTATAAAGTGATTGTAAAATCCAAGTACTCACAAATTATGTACGTTACTTTCTTGGAAAAAGTTCAGTCATGGTTCGCTGACGTTCGTGGGAACGATAATATTTCGTAATTTCACAGCAAATTGTAATGATAGCGTCCGTAAACCCAGCAGTGACGTCGGATGTTGAAGCGAACCGTTCTAAACAGTCCAAGGCTATAAACATCACCTGACAGGTTGGTGGAATGGTATCTGTATTCTCTCCCTCTTCACTTTCTTCTGTTGGCCCTTCTTGCACCTCGTTCACAGCTTTTGGCACATCCGATTCCACAGAAGCACATACGGCAACATCGTCGTCTACACTAATGAATTCTTCGAAACTAATCCCACGGTTCGCAACGTCCTGCAGAACTGTCCATTCATCAAGTGAAGTGGCGTCTTCTAACTCGTGGACACCTTCAGTGTTGTTATGTCTCCAAGTTCTGTTAAAGCACTATAAGATATAGCGATACTGAGTTCCAGGCTGCTGCGATGGCTGTTATTGCGTCAAGCAGATTCCAATTTGGGGTTGCACGAATTGCAGCTCTTACAAGTCGCGTACTATAAACTCTCTTTATGAGAGAGATTATGCCTTGGTCCAAAGGCTGAAGGCGGCTTGTGGCGTTGGGTGGAAAAAACTGAACCTTTATGTTGGATAGGTTCAGATCATGAACGTTATGGGCAGTACATCTGTCCAATGTAAGAAGAACATGTCTATCTTGAGCAACCATTCGACTGTTGAAACGAAGAAGCGATTTGCGAAATGATGTGCCATCGATCCAAGCTTTCTTGTGGTGAGAGTAGATGCAAGGTAAAGTGTCCATATTTATGTTTTTAAAACAACGTGGTTTCTCGGATTTACCAGGGACGAAACTTCTCACTGCCGTCGGCATTAAAGCACAGTACAATAGTCACACGTTGTTTGCTTCGTGCTCCACCGTGACACTTATCACCTTTTATCCCCAGAGTGTGATTTGGAAAAAGATTGTAGAAAACTCCAGGTTCATCCATGTTAAACACATCACACGAGGCATACTTTTCCCTCACTTGGTTGAATTCATGCAACCAGCTGCTCGCACTTTCTTCATCAATTTCATTTGCTTCACTAGAAAATTTTACGGATGAAATTGAATGTCTCTTTTGGAACCGATGCAACCAACCAGCAGAACAACGGAAATCTTAGATGCCCATATCTTTAGCAATATAATTTGCTTTTGACTGAATTACAGGGCCAGTTAAAGGTATGTTAGATACACGCATATGATTGAACCATTCTAGCAGTAACGTCTCGATGTCTTCATACTTGGCGGTACGAAGTCGTTTGGATTTGTTTCCGGATCCTGATGCCGCAGCATTAATAATTTTTTCTCGATTCTTAATAATCGTAGATAAAGTAGATTTAGGTATTCCAGACTGCTCTGCAATTGCTGTTTCCTTGGTACCACGGTCTACTTCATCCAGAATCTTAAGCTTTAACTGCCGGCGGGAGTGGCCGAGCGGTTCTAGGCGCTACAGTCTGGAACCGCGCGACCGCTACGGTCGCAGGTTCGAATCCTGCCTCGGGCATGGATGTGTGTGATGTCCTTAGGTTAGTTAGGTTTAAGTAGTTCTAAGTTCTAGGGGACTGATGACCTCAGACGTTAAGTCCCATAGTGCTGAGAGCCATTTGAACCATTTTTTTAAGCTTTAACTGTACATTTAGAGCTTTCTGTTTCCTCTTTGCCATTCTCGCGTGCTACGGTACCGGTTGTAACTGTAGTTTTTATTCGGTATTCCAACTCGATACGGCTACGACTAACAGAACACCTGTCAAATCTGGCACTGAGTACATTCCTAAGTGCTGCTGCACACATTATTCAGTGTCTTACAATGTACAGCATACGCTAATTGTTGACGTGATAATCGCGGCTACCGACCTACAATACGTTAAAAACGAGTCAACAATAAGTATAATTAGCTTTGTAGCTACATTTTCTACATTCATTTCGGAAAAAAGTACGCTTTAGAATACTCTAAGGACGGAAGTTTGTGTTACAGTGAAATTTAATTACGCTAGGAACTGAAACAGAGTTCGTAATTCGCCTTAACCGAAATTCGTGGTAACCGATAAAACATACGATATGAACTAATGTAGTCCTGGCGGGACCAATATTTTTTTCGCGTTAACCGCAAGTACGTCTTATGCGAGTTCGCGCTAACGGGGTTGTAGTGTAGCTATATTTCTCCAGTAAACCAGCAGCTTCCTCGCTCCCACTCTTCCTGCCGGTTCAGTACTGTTATACACTGATGACAGAGCTCAGAGAGCATATAACATGCTGATGACATGCTGTTTGCTAGTTTCTAAGAGATACTGTACGACATTATTTAAAACCTGCCGGGAAGGCCATGTCTGGCAACTTGCCTGCAGGATTTTGCCCACTGCGGCAGTATCGCCAACGGCAGGGACAGCGTTCTGAAAAGCGCGGATCTTGCCTCAGAGGGGGCGCAGCAATCGCTTAATAGTTCAGTTCGCATCAGCAGCGGCAAAACCCGTCGCCCGGCCGGCGCGGCCCGTATTTCACAGACAGAGCGAGAGCTCGATGCGCTAATGAATTAGCCGCGCATAACGCTGGCCTGTAGCCGTTTCTGCGCAGCCGGGCGCTTTTTACCTGTCAGCGCGGACGCCGCTATTCGGCGTCGGCGGCGAGCGGGGGACGACAAAAGGAGACCCAGGAACAGCGGGCGGACAATTCGGTTTACGAGGCGCGCCCGCCGCCGCAGCTTTTATTGTCCCCGGCGTTTTATGCGCCGCGGCTTGACGTAACGCGAACGCACCGACGCCGCCGACAACGGCGCGCATCCAATCTCGGCCTTCCGGATTTCCCGCCGCCCGACGGCGTCTCTGCAGTCCTCTCTGCTTCCTTTCCCTCCCCCTCCTCACCCCCTCTCTCGCTCTTCTATCTCGTCTCCTGACAGTAATAGAAATTAAATGTATTGATATTTACGGTACGCCCGGCTGCGCCCGCACCCGCCGCTGTATATTCAGATCTACGTCGAGCGCTGTTTGCGTTTTCTGTTTACAGCTGCGTAACTCACCATCACTCGGCTCGATTTATCGGGCCCGCCGCTCCGTCTTCTGTCGACGGCAAAAACATGCGGTGCGCGGACGCGTGCCGCTTCCCCCCCCCCCCCCCCCCCCCCGGGGCGCCGTAAACAAGGCTTTGCACGCCTCGTCCCCCCCAACCCTCCAACCCCCAACCAACCCTCTTGATCGTCACTCCGCCTGGAGTTAGTCGGGGCTTAACTGCCTGCCGTTTGCTCCAACAGCAGCAGCAGCTTAGCCCTTACTCACGCACAGACCGAAATAGAAATCAGGCGTGGTAAACATAATATTCACGGTACAACACCTTAATGAGGCTTTTGGGCGCAGACAAACACCGTTCTGAAGGTGCAACCTGAAATACATGGACAGACATTTAGTTCTGTTTCGTTCTTTCACGTCTCATTTCGTGTAGCTGGAAGGGGGCAGGAACGCGGTCCTTGTTCTTCAGCCGCGGAGTGCTCTAGCTATCCAAGATATTGGGACAGAAAAAAAACGACCCATCACATAAGAATTTTCGCAATAGAATGGAAATTTATAGATATGAGGTACACTTAATGACAAGTAAATGATTACAGTTTAATAAAAACTGGGTGATTTACTCTCGTCCTAAAGACAAATTTAAGCCTTTTGACTTAAAAGTTAAATTCAAAAATTTATTAATATACAGTTGATCTCTCGTCAAGCCGTTCATACCAGAGCTTCACAAATTGGGCAAACATTGCTCCACATCTGGCCTTTCTGGATGCGGTTATTCGGCTTGACACTGATAGAATTGTTGGATGTTTTCCTGAGGGATATCGTGCCAAATCCAGTCCATTGGTGCGTTAGATCACCAAAATTCTGAGCTGGTTGCAGGCTATGCCCTTAACGCTTCTAACGTTCTCAACTGGGAAGAGATCCAGCGATATTGCTGGCCAGGGTAGGGTTTGGCAAGCACGAATACAAGCCGTAGAAACCTTCGCCGTGTGCGGGCGGGCATTATCTTGCTAAAATGTAAGATCGGTTCAAATGGTTCAAATGGCTCTAAGCACTACGGGACTTAACATCTGAGATCGTCATCAGTCCCCTAGACTTAGAACTACTTAAACCTAACTGACATAAGGACATCACTCACATCCATACCCGAGGCAGGATTCGAACCTGCGATCGCAGCAGCAGCGCGGTTCCGGACTGAAGCGCCTAGAATCGCTCGGTCACAGCGGCCGGCTGTAGGACCGAAATGGCTTGCTATAGGGGGGCATCAAAACGGGGCGTAAACTATCATCGACATGCCGCTGTGCTGAAAAGATGCCTCGGATGACAACCAAAGGGATCCAGCTGTGAAAAGCAATTCCACCCCATACTTGATCACTCTGGTTGTAGGGATGCATGACGGGCGACAGTCATGTTGGTTTCCTACCATTGCCTGGGGCATCTCTAGACAAGTCTTCGGCCTGGAATTTCATGAACATTCTAATGAACTGGAGTAGAACTGTGTTCAGTGACGAACCCCACATCTAACTGAGTCTCGGTGACTAGCGAAGACGTGTTAGAGACGCCCCAGACAGCGGTGGGAAGCCAGCTTAACGCCGCTCACCATACGGCCCAACAACCAAGAGTGATGATCTGGGATTCCATTTGATTTCAGAGAAGGACCGCTTTGGTTGTCATCGGCGGCACCCTTACAGAACAGCTTGCATTTCAGCAAGACAATGCCCATCCGCACACGGCGAGAGTTTCTATTGCTTGTCTTCGTGCTTTCCAAATCTCATTTTGACAAGCAAGATTGCCAGATCTCTCTCTAACTGAGAATATTTGGAGAATTACGAGCAGGGCCTCGAATTAGATTGGAATTTTGAAAATCTAAAGTCCCAATGGGATTGAATTTGGCACGATATCCCTCATGAAGACATCCTGTTCCTCTATCAATCGATGGCAATCCGAACAACTGTTTGCACAAGGGACAGATGTGGAGCAACAGATTATCGACTTGTTCGATTTGTGGAGCTCTTTCTCTTGAATAAATCATCCAATTTTTCTGAAATTTTAATCATTTGTTTGTCTCTGTAAATGCATCACATCTACCGATTTCCATCCCATTCTTTTTTTTTTTCAGTATGTATATGCAATTAAGAAGATCTGCTCCGGAACATCTGCGTAAGGTAGGAGCATAATAATATTTATCGTCTGCTAGCCGTGCCTGGCTGTTCGTACTGCGCCTACTGTGTATGCCAAAGCCAGTTTCCAGCATATGAGGGGACCAGATTGTCTCCAGTCTGCAGGTGACAGGCCGGTCTCTTCCTTATCCTGAAAGCCATGAAGCAGGCTGCCAGATGGATGCAGAACATCTTGTCGTCTCAAAACATTGGACTCAGTAACTATCTTACACTTAATATCGAAAGTACAATCGTGTGGGATATCATGCGAAATTTTTCAGTGCAGTATACCTTGATAGGGAGAGCGCAGCTTGATATCTAGGATGGGGAGTCATCTACAGACGTAGACGTATGCTCACATGTATGTTCAGACTGTTTTTTGTTCTGTATTAATAACCTTGCATACGACATCAAAAGTAATTTCAGCGTTTTAGCAGGCGAAGTATTGGCTGGAAAATTTCGATAATATTCGGTAAGATCTTGAAAAACTCAAAACTGTTGCAAAGACTGGTAACTAGCTTTAAATGTGCAAAACGTAAAACGGTACACTGATAAAACGAAAAAATGTAATATGCAATGATTCTAATATAAAATAGTCACAACTGGAATCGGTCAACTCACACAAACACGTGGGTGTAACAATTTGTAGGTATCTTAAACTAATTTATCACACAGGCTCATTCGTTGGTAAAGCAGATGTCAGACTTCAGATTATAACACTAACTTGCTGTGAAGCACGTTAATGTTACCCTCTGAGAGTATTTCGAAGTCTGACCGTGCGTGTGTCTAATGGACAAAGGTATCGGACTATAATTTTGAATTTGGTGAAATTAACAGAAAAACCAAACGGACTGTAACCTTCGGAGTTAAGGAAAGTGGTAAAATCATAAATGAATGAAAAAATGTACGGTCGCCAGCCCAGTTAGAGACATTAATTTGGAAATATATGTTTAAAAAAATTGAAAATTGGTTGCTGAAGTTACTTTCATTGAGATTTCCCTCTGAATAGCAAACTGACACAGTGCACTCTGAACTGTGTGCAGCAACAGTTACCAAAAACGCACACCAGTAAATTATAGGAAGTAATTTTGCACAAAGCTCACACTGAAGACAGCTACATTCAAGAGCATTACTTAACCAAACACTGAAATGTTACTGCATGAAGTGCAGAACTAAATTTGGACATGAGGGGCTTGTATCTTAATTGACATGAAAAAAACCATTAAGATGAATAATATCATAAATGCACTGTTCAAACTCCTCTACGTCTATCAGTTTTCGCCAGCCGCTGTGGCCGAGTTGTTCTAGGCGCTTCAATCTGGAACCACGTGACCGCTACGGTCGCAGGTTCGAATCCTGCCACGGGCATGGATGTGTGTGATGTCCTTAGGTTAGTTAGGTTTCAGTAGTTCTAAGTTCTAGGGGACTGATGACCTCAGATGTTAAGTCCCATAGTCCTCACAGCCATTTGAACCATTTTTATATCAGTTTTCCTTAGCGACAGTAATAGTTCAATTTTTTTTCTAGTAGGTGGAGAATATGATGGGGACCCACAAACTAGTATAATTTCACTAGTCAACACTGTTTGATTACTACATTAGAAAAGACTAATTCAAAAAGCTAATCATTCACTTCACTTGGAGTAGTTCATAATTTACTTTGCAAGACAGTAAAATACAACACTGGACTTAATTAACTTCAAAAAATTAGCCATTGATAATAGGAATCAAATCCACACTAATTTTGAAAATGAGGTTAACTAATTTGCCTTTTTATCATCTGTGAAGCATATATTTTAGACAGTAATATTTACACAATCTTGCACTGTGTGCTTACAAAACTATATTTTGCAATAAACTAAGGATACTTTAGCAAAAGCCTATCCAACTTCACTTTTGTGGTTTCAACTTTAACTTTTACTACTCTTTTTACATTAGACAAAAATCACTTTAAAACACTTGAATGCAAAAATTGTTCATTTAAATCAGATCACTCGGTTTTAGTAGCACTTAGACAAGGACTCTGTATAAGTTCGTGATCAGGTTAGAAAATTTATGTTTTTATGATTATGATTAAAACAACACACAAATTAACTGGTCCTGCCCATATACATTACTGAATGTTTGAAGACTAATGGCGAAGATTGGTGGCAAGCAACATGGCGGCTAACTGTACTCACAGCTCTTGAAGTTCGAATGCTCTATAAAATCTCTTCTTGGCGTCGGATTTTCAACATATTGGAGCCATTCCTTTACGCCGAGAATACCAAATAATAGCCGTATCCACATGCGAGGCAAATCCTTTATAAAGCAGCTTCCAACTGCCTCTCTTAGCACCGTCAAAGTGTGCCGTGCTACGGCTAGCCACACACTGCTTGACGTTCACGCAATGGGGCTGATCAGCTCGACCGCCAAAACCACCCTTTACATCGCGCCATGCCATTTCTGTTGCGAGGAGACTTCCCTACAGCTTTTGCATGTTACAAATACAAGTGCCCTAAGCATGAACCAGCTTTCAATACACATTTTATTTTTGTCAACATGTACGTATTACAATAATTTATCATTTTAACATATTCTTTTGCTTTTTTTCATTTATGCATTACAAAAAGCTAATTTACTTGCCACAGATCAACGAGTTTCAATAACACAGAATGCACACTTCATAATCGCAGATACACAGTTACATAATATAAACCTACTTCTAATCGACGTAAGTGTTATAAGGTCATTGGTAGAATACTAGGGAAATGTAATCTCACATCCTAGAATATTGCTCAAGCACGTAAAGTTCTTACCATATACGACTAACAGGGGATATTGGACGTATACAAAGAAGAGCAGCACGAATGGTCACGGTTTTGTTTGACTTACGGGAGTGCCTCACGGAAAAGCTAAATAAAAACTGAACTGGCAGACACAAACTATTCCGTAAAAGCTTACTCACCATGATTTAAGAACCAGCCTTAAGTGATAAACCTATAAATATGCTATAGCCCCTGATGAATCACCTGCTTAGGACAAGACAATATTAGACTAATTGCAACCCACAGAGAGGCGTCTAAGCAATCATTCTTCACATGACTATGAAGGGATGGACCCCTAATTACTGGTACAATACAAAATGGTTCAAATGGCTCTGAGCACTATGGGACTTAACTTCTAAGGTCATCAGTCCCCTAGAACTTAGAACTACTTAAACTTAACTAAACTAAGGACATCACACACATCCATGCCCGAGGCAGGATTCGAACCTGCGACCGTAGCAGTCGCGCGGTTCCAGACTGTAGCGCCTTTAACCGCTTGGCCACCACGGCCGGCTGGTACAATACATTCTGCCTTGCAAGTCACACTGGTCAGTCGAGTATGGCTGTATATGCAGATGGAGATGTATCTGGAAGAGTTGTTGCAGCAGCTTACATTCCTGGCTCGAATATTATTGACTTCCTATGACGGCAGGGATTGTTAACAGTCCTGTCAGTTTTAGAACCACTAAGAAATTTTATCGAAATATTAAGTTCATGGCAGGAAACAACACTTATTGTTATTAGCGACAGCAGGAAACGGCCATCTGAAATGTCTGCGTACAGCTACTGAAGCTTACTGGCAGTAAAGCCTTCTTTTCAGGGGACGTGGAAATGCAAGTGGACGAAGAGCTGGTGACGCCACAGCTTGGAATTGCTCGTTACATTACGCTGCGCGGTGACAATTAGAAAATCTTGCATGTCAGATTTTTTGCCTCGTGAAGAGGAACGTGGCGAATGAGATGCAACATCGTTTTTATGTCTCAAGCACACCCCAGAAGCCACCATACTGTTTGGTGTTCAACGTCGTATTTTGTGGGTTTTCTTTGTGCCACAAAGCATCAGAAAAATTGAGGATCTCTCCAAAAGTCGTCGTTTTAACTACGATTTCTTATAATTAAATGACTGTGAACTACACATCGGTAGGTAGAGACTTCCCGTATTTGATGTTTTCGATGTCATAACTTGTGTGCTATGAAATTACACAATGCAATGCTACGGCACAATCTATCAAAAGCGCGTCTACATTCGTAGACACAATCTTTGCCGGCCGGAGTGGCCGAGCGGTTAAAGGCGCTACAGTCTGGAACCGCATGGCCGCTACGGTCGCAGGTTCGAATCCTGCCTCGGGCATGGATGTGTGTGATGTCCTTAGGTTAGTTAGGTTTAAGTAGTTCTAAGTTCTAGGGGACTTATGACCATAGCAGTTGAGTGCCATAGTGCTCAGAGCCATTTGAACCAACACAACCTTTGTATAGGGTTTACTATATATACGGAGGCCTGGCTGCCACGCGGAAGACGTAGCGTAGCTAAAATCGTCGTGAGTTCTGAAGACAAAGGTTGCAGGTTCACGTCCTCCACCTTCGATATTTTTTTCACCTTTTGTTTTCTAAAAGATCATGGGTAGTTTTTTGAATGTAACAGAAGTGTTATCTACAAAATTTGATGTTATTTATTATAAATAACGTATTTTCTGGAATTTTTGTGGCAAAGGCCAACGATTCGAATGTTTCTCCAGTGGCCAGATAGCTTAACATCACTGCCATTCTAGGACAGAAAGTAAATCCAAGTTAGATACTGGCAGGTTTTGCTATTTTGGAACTTTCTGTAAAATATATATATACCTTTCTGTTGATTTTATGGACTGCTTCATGTTTGTATCTTGCCCGTGAACATCTTTTTTAGTGACAGTGAGCAGCTTGTAAAAAATCTCCTCCTTCATTCAAATGAAATTACGAAACGAATCTCGATTTTGAGAACTAGATGTTCAAAAATTTGGGTGAGTGGCTCTGAGCACTATGGGACTTAACAGCTGTGGTCATCAGTCGCCTAGAACTTAGAACTACTTAAACCTAACTAACCTAAGGACATCACACACATCCACGCCCGAGGCAGGATTCGAACCTGCGAACGTAGCAGTCGCGCGGTTCCGGACTGCGCGCCTAGAACCGCGAGACCACCGTGGCCGGCAAAAAAATTTTTGGGTGAATTCCTAAGAGACCAAACTGCTCCAGTCATCGGTCCATAGACTTACACACTACTTAAATTAACTTACGCTAAGGACAACGCACACAGCCATGGCCTAGGCAGGATCGAACCTCCGGTGGGAGGGACTGCGCAATTCGTGACATGGTGTCTCAAACCGCGCGGCCACCTCGCACCGCGCTATGTGATCAAGTACTTTACTTCAGACTGGTGGTAGTCAATGCATCATCGAGAAAGTGGATATTATGCATGCGCAAACTGACATTAGACATTATACTTTAACTGTAATCAATTTAAAACCGAAAATGGGATGAATATTCCATTCAGTGAACGAATAATTTCTGCTAGTGTCTATCTCAGATCGTTCTACAGCATTAATTAGTGAACCTCTGTCAGCAATTCTCTTTTCAAACCATCGATGCGTCCAGAAACTTCTTCGCGATTTTCTCCGTTCTTCTTCGACACTAAATTTGTAACAGAGTTGACGCAGCTATTTTACGCTCTTCCATTTTCGTAAGGAAATTGTGTGATTTACGCGTCTGGCAACGGTCGCTGGAGAACACTGGTCGTATCACGATGAGGACCATTTTCGTGAGATGTAGCAGGTAGTTTCAGAGTGTGCAGCAATCACGACGGATGCAAAGCCTGGTTGATTACGCGATGAGAACCACGTCGCATGTGAGGACAGATTAAGGCTTGGATGTAAACTAATTTCTTGGAGAGCGCCGCGGGGGATTAGCCGAGTGGTCTCGGGCGCTGCAGTCATGGACTGTGCGGCTGATCCCGGCGGAGGTTCGAGTCCTCCCTCGGGCATGGATGTGTGCGTGTTTGTCCTTAGGATAATTTAGGTTACGTAGTGTGTAAGCTTAGGGACTGATGACCTTAGCAGTTAAGTCCCATAAGATTTCACACACATTTGAACATTTTTTTCTTGGAGCGCTTCTAGAGCTTGCGAAATCGTGAGTCGGCAGCGCTCGTGAGGTGTAGGGGTGTGTGCCCTCTGGAGCAGAGGTGTTATTTCTTATCGCATTTTTGGAGTAAGAGATCCTTCGTGATCGACCAAGTTATTCCTTGCAATACGGAAAACAGACAGAATTCGAAACTGCGTTCCCTAGCATGGGCGTGGATTTCTGTTTGAGTCGTTTCCCATTTTTAGGCGAGTTTTTCTGTTTAACGAGTGTGCACACGCACAGTACGCAGATGCCTAGAATTACGCTAATCAGCTAAGTAGCTACACAGACGGTGATGTCTAAGGACGGATACACACGTCGTGATGCTTTATTGGCGCCAATAACTTATATTTCTTTCCGTAAGTTTGAGTGGGATGTCTCTGTCTGACTTTCTCCCTATCGTCTTTGAACTGTATTTCTGTTTTGTTACTGTGGAGATAACACACAGGATTTGCTAGAGCGCCAGTTTATTCTGCTTGTGCTGGGAGTGGTCTGTCTGGGTTGAGCTGTGAGTGAACATACGCTTTCAACATTTTATTTAACAACCACATAAACTATCAGTTTACAAAAGCTTCACCAAAAATGGATTCAGTTTTAAATCAATCATTGGGGTGGCCAAACTAAGAAAAATGTTATATTAATAAGAAGACACTTCCTCAAAAGGCCCCAAATCAAAGAGTCACTATCGGATAATTAAGACCCATGGTGATTGAGCACATACCGAAGAATAAATGCAATAATAACGAAAAAAATTACAAGCAGAGAATAAATTTACACTATTACATTCAATGTATATAAAATCTGAGACCGTCTTTATTTATTTATTTTGTCATCAGTCTTCTGACTGGTTTGATACGGCCGGCCGCGAATTCCTCTCCTGTGCCAACTTCAACATCTCATAGTACCAATTACAGTCTAGGTCCTCAGTTATTTGCTAGATGTACTCCAACCTCTGTCTTCCTCCACAGTGTTTATCCTCTACAGCTCCCTCTAGTACTATGGAAATTATTCCTTGATGTCTTTAACACATGTCCTACCTCGCTGTCTGTTCTTTGTGTCAGTGTTCTTCGTATATTCCTTCCCTCACTGACTCTATGGAGAACCACCCCATTCCCTGCCTCATTAGTGCACCTAAATTTCAAGATTCGTCTACAGTACCGCATCTTAATTGCTTCAGTACTCTTCTGTTACGGTTTTCGCACAGTCCATGTTTCACTACCGTACAATGCTGTGCTCCAAACGTTCATTCCCATAAATTTAACTCCCCCGCACAGGCCACGAAGGCCCAAAGATACCGACCGGCCTCCGTATCATCCTCAGCCCACACGCGTCACTGGATGCGGATATGGCGGGCCATGTGGTCAGCACACCGCTCTCCCCCGGCCGTATGTCAGTGTCCGAGACCGGAGCCGCTACTTCTCAATGAAGTAGCTCCTCAGTTTGCCTCACAAGGGCTGAGTGCACCCCGCTTGCCAACAGCGCTCGGCAGACCGGATGGTCACCCATCCAAGTGCCAGCCCAGCGCGACAGCGCTTAACTTCCATGATCTGACGGGAACGGGTGTTACCACTGCGGCAAGGCCGTTGGCACATTCCATAAATTTCCTTAAAATAAAATTTCACTACACAAAAAAAAATCAAATACACAAGAAGTTCCGCTTTAGTTAACAAAGTTCACTGCCCGGTGAATTATGTACTGGCAAGTGATTAGAATTACCACGGTGCCTCGCATATGTCTATCAGTGTATTCCTCAGATGCTTGTATTACCCAGATGCAAATTCATCAGCAAGAAAAACACAAGTTGATTCACTGAGTACCATTATATTAACCGACAATTCAACATAAACCTCCTGCTTAAGATCAGGTGCGGTTAAGTCAGTCACATCAATGTAAATTAAGGTTCTCAAGCTCACAAAGAACACTTACGTATAGACACCACATGGTATTACCGTTTGCTAACCGTAAATACGGTACCGACTGGGCAGCAGGCAGACTTACGCCATGCGCAGTAGCATGGCAAGATTTATATGCAAAAAATACACACACACACACACAGCTCGAAGACTAACCCCACTTCACTGCAGTCTGCACAGGACAGACTGCTTTACTGAAACCTCATCGAAAGCGCCGTACTTGCGTCCACCACACAGCACGCTGTTATTGCCGGCCAGTGGCTACCCAGCCGCGTCTTCGAGTGCTTCCTGTTTGACCGCTCCACTGCACCGATCTTCCCATCGTCCTGTTCTTCCGTCACAGCCGGCTTCCGACGTGGGCTCCGGACGGCGCTGGTGTAGCGTCTTCCCTGCTGGCGCGGCCCCCCGCACTGTACAACAGGGATGGGAAAAACCCACCGGTTAAAACCGAGACCGGTATCTTAGTTCTGAATAACTGGTGTTTTTCGGTATTTGTTTGTTCTCGGTTATAATAGGTGTTTTTTATGTTTTGCTAATAGCCTACTAAATAACCGAAATATGAGAATAAGATTTTCACTCTGCAGCGGAGTGCGCGGTGATATGAAACCTCATGGCAGATTAAAACTGTGTGCCGGACCGAGACTCAAAGTCGGGATCTTTGCCTTTCGCGGGCAAGTGCTCTACCATCTGAGCTACCCAAGCACGAATCACGCCCCGTCCTCACAGCTTTACTTCTGACAGGACCTCGTCTCCTACTTTCCAAACTTTACAGAAGCTCTCCTGCGTACCTTGTAGAACTAGTACTCCTGGAAGAAAGGATATTCGGAGACATGCCTTATCCACAGCCTGGGGGATGTTTCCAGAATGAGAATGATAGAGCAGTTGCTTGTAAATGGTTCAAATGGCTCTGAGCACCATGGGACTCAACTGCTGAGGTTATTAGTCCCCTAGAACTTAGAACTAGTTAAACCTAACTAACCTAAGGACATCACAAACATCCATGCCCGAGGCAGGATTCGAACCTGCGACCGTAGCGGTCTTGCGGTTCCAGACTGCAGCGCCTTTAACCGCACGGCCACTTCCGCCGGCGTTGCTTGTAAAAGGCAAAGCCCGAGTTCGAGTCTCGGTACGGCACACAGTATTTGTCTGCCAGGAAGTTTCATATCAGCGAACACTCCGCTGCAGCATGAAAATCTCATTCTGGAAACAACCCTCAGGCTGTGGATAAGCCGTGTCTCCGCATTAGGTCTCGAGTTCGGGTCTCGGTCCAGCACACAATTTTAACCTGCCAGGAAGTTTCAAACCGAAATATCAGTTTGTCATAGCAGCAGTGCCGAAATTTTTCGTTTTTAAATAAACCTTTTTTAAATAAGGAGTTATTTTATCCGTGAAATTTGCATTACTTTGGGGTATTGCGTTATTGTAGAAAATTGGAAAACCGGGCAGTGCGGTTTTAATAACAATGCCGACAGAAACGAGCAAGAAGCACACGGCATAAGAATTGGTACACCACTGCCGAGACAATAATCTCGCTGTTGCCATGTGTCGTCGTTTAAGTTACGTGTTACGTTCAGTGTGCAAGACTTGGCAGTTTCTGTCAGTCGTCTCCGGACATCCGTTGTATTGCAGATTGCCACCAACCATAGTCTGCAGGTATTTTTTATGAAATGACAAAGCAAAGAAGTGCAATGCTTCATTTGCTCTAAAAGATTAAAGATTTGTCTGCCATTTCTATGAAACAGTAAAAGAGGAAGGAAATCGTGGTGACAGTAATAAATTAAAAACTTACAACTCAATCATAGTATACAATAAAAATAGCAAGTAGCTGATCAGAGCCTCTGCCCATATAATAAGCCTTTCTCTGTGTTTAGCCCCTGAAAACAGAGTTCTTCAGCCGGCCGCTGGTGGCCGAGCGGCTCTGGCGCTACAGTCTGGAAGCGCGCGACCGCTACGGTCGCAGGTTCGAATCCTGCCTCGGGCATGGATGTGTGTGTTGTCCTTAGGTTAGTTAGGTTTAAGTAGTTCTAAGTTCCAGGGGACTTATGACCTCAGCAGTTGAGTCCGATAGTGCTCAGAGCCATTTGAACAGAGTTCTTCAACCTCAATTTCACCCTTTAGAAATGACTAATCATAATGCGCAAATAGTGGTATAATCCCCTATTACAAGAGCAGAATATCAAAAAATTAGAGTCACTGGGAGAATACTGGTGATTTCTTATAGTATTCAATCACTTCCCACATTTCGAGAAAAGTAGCAAACGAAGGAGGACTAAGTCTTCCTTTATTTGCCTATTTCATTTAGTATTTTGATTTTGCGTGTTTGGAAAATGAGAAACTCAAAATTTTTCAGTTTTTGTTCGATTGCTGTGATTATTAGAGGAAATAATAGGAATAAAAAGCCGAAAATCGGTTATTTTAGAGAACAGTCATTTCGAGGGTTTCTAACAGTCGGGTTAAACTGGCGTGGAAGAAACCTGTATGACCACAAACTGGTTTTTCAGCGATAACCGGCTTCCCTACAGAAGGGCTGGCACAGCCGCAGTTCTACAGTGAAGAGCCAAAGAAACTGGTACACCTGTGTAATATCGTGTAGGCCCACGCGAGCACGCAGAAGTGCCGCAACACAACGAGGCATGGACTCGACTAAGGTCTAAACTAGTGCAGGAGAAAATTGACACCATGAACGCTGCAGGGCTGCCCATAAATCCGTAAGAGTACGAGGGGATGGAGATGCCGTCTGAACAGCACGTTGCAAGGCATCCCGGATATGCCCAATAATGTTCACGTCTGGAGAGTCTGGAGGCCAGCGGAAGTGTTTCAACTCAGGAGAGTGTTCCTGGAGCCATTCTGTAGCAATTCTGAACGTGTGGAAGCCACATTTCCTGCTGGAATGGTCCAAGTCCGTCGTAATGCACAATGGAGATGAGTGGGCCTAGGTGATCAGAGCCGATTCTTATGTAGGTGTCACCTGTCAGCGTAGTATCTAGCGTTATGGCTTCTCGCCACTTGTTACGACTTCTGTACCTCTTGTTACGGCCATTTGCTACTTGTTTCGGCTTCTGCAGTACTTGTTAGCAGCAGACACAGTGGCTGCGCCAAAGACCGAGACGGCGTGGAGTTTTACAATTATTTGTTGAACTCTCTTTACAATTTCTCCCTCGTCGTCGCTGCTCAGCCCTGCGGATCCTTCCGCCTGGCTGCTGCTGTGTAGATCCTCCGACAATGCGCGCAATGCGCGCCGCCGATCGCACTCGGAGCCTCAGGCCACCAGTGCTCCGCTGAAGCCAGGATGCCCTGTGGTTGAGATGAACTCGTCGTCGCTCGGCGCCTCAATACGGCACGCTCACAGAGCCGCGTTGCCATGAGGTCAGCTGCCGACGCCTGCTGCACCGGCGGCTGGGAAGCCGTCAGTCGCTATGTCCGCGATGTCCGGTCATGGACGGACCACGCGCCATGGCTCCGGATTGCCGTGAAGTCCGGGCGTCAGTCCCCGGCGGCGCCTGTGACCAAGACCGCGCTGTGGCCGGTCCTCCTGAAAGTTCTCGCTGTAGTTAGTCAGCCACGGTGCCGACCGAACTCGGGCCGACCTCCAGAGCTCAGTTGACATCTGGCGGCGAACGGATGACTCCTGCGAGCTGGAACAGACTTCCGGAATCGTTGCCTAGGAAGATTGAACATTCGGACATGGACCACGTCCATCCTCAGATCCGAACTGCTTCCTGATGGCTTCTGTCCGTTGTTGCCTGCGCTCCACTATTTATATCCGGCAGGAGGAAGTTCTTTACCCTCGGTGGCAGCTTCTTGTTATTACTCCCGCAGTATATTGCAGCGTAACTTAGCGTGCTGGCCTCACTTCTCCTTACTCAGCACTCTCCAGGCTTCGCTTGGCGCTCGGTCTGTGTGCGTCCTTGCATCAGTTTGTTGGTAGACTGCAATTGTCAGCAAGGCTATCTGTGCCGCACTTAATTCGCAATATGCGATCGCCGGCTGCCTCTGTTTTGCCATTCTCCACTGAGTGAAGCAACGCTTACTACATGTGGCCGCAACACTAGACATATCAGTGGTCTCGTATCACTCCAACTGCACACGCCCCACACCATTGCAGAGCCTCCACCAGCTTGAATAGACCCTTGCTGATATGATATGCAGGGTCCATGGATTCATGAGGTTGTCTCCATACCCCGTACACGTCCATCAGCTCGATACAATTTAAAACGCCACTCATCCGACCAGGCAACATGTTTGCAGTCATCAACAGTCCACTATCGAGGTTGACGGGTCCATGCAAGGTGTAAATCTTTATGTCATACTGTCATCAAAGCTACAAGAGTGGACCTTCGTCTCCGAAAGCCCATATCGATGATGTTTCGCTAAATGGTTCGCACACTGACACTTGTTGATAGCCCAACACTGAAATCTGCAACATTTTACGGAAGGGGTGAACGATTCTCTTCAGTCGACGTTGGTCCCATTCTTTTTCCGGCCTCAGCGATGTCGGCGATTTGACGTTTTACCGGATTCCTGATATTCACGGTACACACGTGAAATGGTCTTTTGGGAAAATTCCCACTTCATCGTCACCTCGGAGATGCTGTGTCCCATCGCTCTTACGCCGATTAAAACACCCCGTTCAAACTCACTTAAATCTTGATAACCTACAATTGCAGCAGCACTAACCGAGCCAGCAACTGCGCCGGACACTAGTTATCTTATCTAGGGGTGAAGACCGCAGAGCCCTATTCTGCCTGTTTACGTATCTCTGTATTTGAATACGCATGCCTATACCAGTTTCTTTGGCGCTTCAGTGTATTTTGGTGACCTTTCAAAATGCCGCGGCCGTGTGACATCTGGCGACAGTACGCAGTTGAAGGCGCTGTATGAACTGTTAGCGGTTTTCATATTTTCGTGCCGTGGTCGGATCTTGGAATCTTTCTAAGAGTAGTTAAATAGCTCACGGATTTAATTATTGACTTTGAAGTAGTGGGAAGTTTAACCCTGCATTGCAGGTCAAAGCGAAGCTGACGACCGTTGCTTACAAAGATCCGACAGTGTCGCAGAGCGGAGAATTAATCTGACTCTACCATAAAACGTCTCCGATTAAATCTGTGAAGCCGTACGTCCCGTAATTTGTCTCGCGCAGCCCGCATCGCAAAGAGTGCAAGAAAGCAGGCCGCTGCCACGCGAAATGACGGTATCAGATGTTAAAAAAAATGGCTCTGAGCACTATGGGACTTCACATCTGAGCTCATCAGTCCCCTAGAGCTTAGAACTGCTTAAACCTAACTAACCTAAGGACATCACATACAGCCATGCCCGAGGTAGAATTCGAACCTGCGACCGTAGCGGTCGCACGGTTCCAGACTGAAGCGCCTAGAACTGCTCGGCCACCTCGGCCGGATCAGATGTTAGACAAGGGTGTTTCCATGAACGGTTTTTAGTATCTAACGAGAAAAAGCAAGTAGAAAAAAGAAGATGAATTATGTTCAACATTTACTTTATTGTTCTTGCAGCGGCAGATAAAATACTGGATACAGGTTCTGTCTGTTATGCAAACACTGTGGTTTCATCTCTGTGCCACTTTTGTGCAATCGTCAATAGGCTTTCTGTACTGAAACCTGTGAAATGTCAACATGTTTTAAGTGGTAATTATTCTACGAAAATTAGTTTTGGTCTCTTGAAGTCATTACTTAAATATCTTAAATTATAGGTTAATGCACGGCTCTCTGTACATTATCGGATTATGGTAGCTTGTCATCGCCAATTAAATGACTTGAATGTGAATTTGGTTGGCGAGTTGACACACCACTTTAGATCTAAACATAATTTTGTTGTGTGGAAATATTTCGCGACTATATTCCCAGTTACTTCCATTTAGATTTCTAAAATCCTTTTCCCTCTGCATTCCCATAAGTTGCTGAGAAGTACACACAAATACTAAATATATTTTACTGACTTCGTTTGTAAGTAACACATTTCTGTGTTACCAAAACGCAGTGTTAATGTTGCTGTTACGTGTCCAGTTTTCTGTACTGTCCCAGTTGGCGTTCACTTGTTCTGATATGAATTTGCCGCCAAATCTTAATTTCATTTACGTTCCCCCTCCCCTCAACCTGTGTGTTTAGCTGTTTGTGGCGTCTTTTCTGTAAAGGTCCTTTAGTGTAGTAAATAGTGTGCCACAGCATAGTCGTTTATAATCTGCTTTCCTCCTGCTGGAGGTGGAAGTTATCTTGTATTGTAAGTATACGGTACAGGCTACGGCTGGATTTTCGTATTTTGAAATCTGTTTCTACTTTAATCGGGTGATGGTGCAGGGCTATTAGCTGGTTACATTTTAGGGCTCTGAGGAGTGCTGAATATCATGTTTGTGTTATGTGTACTGACTGACGAAAGTTGCATCTAAATTGATATATACCTAGTCTGTTGAATGTATCTGTGGGTGTTTCCTGTGCTCTGAGTTCTTTCTGCGTAGCGTTGTCTGTTCCGTATCCTATTTGAAACCCCAGTTTCTTCAAAATGTTCCCTATTCTGTGAAACAGTTATATTTTTATTTGTACTAATTTTCGGAGAAAAATATAGTAGCGCGAAAACTCAGGCTTCGAAAATGAGAAGGGGGTCTAGAGGACTTGAGTAAGTTGAGTAATACAAGACAAACAGAAAGGGAGTAGCTCTCTAGCTCGCAACTTAAAAAAAAAAAAAATCATGTGGTATATGGCGTTATGTAATCTGTGAGAGATTGTTGTTATTCTGGTTCTTAAATAACCGGACGCCTATTAGCGGAGGTTAACAGAGCATGTGCCCACCTTTCGGTTTTATGATGCCTTGAGCTCTACCGGGCACGCTTTCAGTGAGGTGTCTGAAGCTCTGCGAACGAACATCTGCCCATTTTTCCACAAGAGCCGAAACCAGAGAAGGCAGCGATATTGGACGCTGGTCTCTGGAGCGAAGTTTTCTTTCTGACTCATCCCACGAATGTTCCGTTGGTTTCAGGTTGGAACTCTGGGCACGCCACTCCATTTCACAGGTGCTACTTCACGACGGGGTGCCTGGTCAGGACGCTATGGTCATCGTTTCCGAGCTGTTCATGTACCATAGGCAGTACACGATGCCGTAAAATGTGTTCATACACTTTCGCATATAGCGTTTTATCAAGGGCAATAAGGACACCACACCCTAACCACGAAATAGAATCCCATTTCGTAACATCAGCTCCTCCGTACTTCACTGCTGGCACTAAACATGATGACAGTTAACTTTCTCCAGATAACTTTCTTCAGACATTCTCCAGACCACTCGTTTCCAGTCATCCACTGTCCAGTGGCGTCGCTCTTTACATCAGCTCAACCGTCATTTGGCACTGACTATAGGAAAAAGGGAGTTATGAGGAAAAACGGTTCAAATGGCTCTGAGCACTATGGGACTTAACTTCTGAGGTCATCAGTCCCCTAGAACTACTTAAACCTAACTAACCTAAGGACATCACACACCTCCATGCCCGAGGCAGGATTCGAACCTGCGACCGTAGCGGTCGCGCGGTTCCAGACTGAAGCGCACCAAACCCTTTGTAAAACGAAACGGCGGAAGATATTCTTTTCATATTGTTACTTCTAAGACATTAAGTAAAATGACCTTACATTAATGTGTCTGAAATAAAATTGATAGTCAAAGCATTAAGAAGCCCGACGTAGTCAATTAAGAATTAGACGTTGCTGAGGTACCAGCATTTGTCTTTAAAATACACTCCTGGAAATTGAAATAAGAACACCGTGAATTCATTGTCCCAGGAAGGGGAAACTTTATTGACACATTCCTGGGGTCAGATACATCACATGATCACACTGACAGAACCACAGGCACATAGACACAGGCAACAGAGCATGCACAATGTCGGCACTAGTACAGTGTATATCCACCTTTCGCAGCAATGCAGGCTGCTATTCTCCCATGGAGACGATCGTAGAGATGCTGGATGTAGTCCTGTGCAACGGCTTGCCATGCCATTTCCACCTGGCGCCTCAGTTGGACCAGCGTTCGTGCTGGACGTGCAGACCGCGTGAGACGACGCTTCATCCAGTCCCAAACATGCTCAATGGGGGACAGATCCGGAGATCTTGCTGGCCAGGGTAGTTGACTTACACCTTCTAGAGCACGTTGGGTGGCACGGGATACATGCGGACGTGCATTGTCCTGTTGGAACAGCAAGTTCCCTTGCCGGTCTAGGAATGGTAGAACGATGGGTTCGATGACGGTTTGGATGTACCGTGCACTATTCAGTGTCCCCTCGACGATCACCAGTGGTGTACGGCCAGTGTAGGAGATCGCTCCCCACACCATGATGCCGGGTGTTGGCCCTGTGTGCCTCGGTCGTATGCAGTCCTGATTGTGGCGCTCACCTGCACGGCGCCAAACACGCGTACGACCATCATTGGCACCAAGGCAGAAGCGACTCTCATCGCTGAAGACGACGCGTCTCCATTCGTCCCTCCATTCACGCCTGTCGCGACACCACTGGAAGCGGGCTGCACGATGTTGGGGCGTGAGCGGAAGACGGCCTAACGGTGTGCGGGACCGTAGCCCAGCTTCATGGAGACGGTTGCGAATGGTCCTCGCCGATACCCCAGGAGCAACAGTGTCCCTAATTTGCTGGGAAGTGGCGGTGCGGTCCCCTACGGCACTGCGTAGGATCCTACGGTCTTGGCGTGCATCCGTGCGTCGCTGCGGTCCGGTCCCAGGTCGACGGGCACGTGCACCTTCCGCCAACCACTGGCGACAACATCGATGTACTGTGGAGACCTCACGCCCCACGTGTTGAGCAATTCGGCGGTACGTCCACCCGGCCTCCCGCATGCCCACTATGCGCCCTCGCTCAAAGTCCGTCAACTGCACATACGGTTCACGTCCACGCTGTCGCGGCATGCTACCAGTGTTAAAGACTGCGATGGAGCTCCGTATGCCACGGCAAACTGGCTGACACTGACGGCGGCGGTGCACAAATGCTGCGCAGCTAGCGCCATTCGACGGTCAACACCGCGGTTCCTGGTGTGTCCGCTGTGCCGTGCGTGTGATCATTGCTTGTACAGCCCTCTCGCAGTGTCCGGAGCAAGTATGGTGGGTCTGACACACCGGTGTCAATGTGTTCTTTTTTCCATTTCCAGGAGTGTAGATTCAGAGGACATCCTTGAGATCGGAAAGCTGTGAGGATGGTAATAATATGTGGGATTATAATTAGCTTTTGACGTCCAACGATTCCCTTATTTTCTTGATTACTGGGCCCCTTGAGTTACGTGCGAGTACTCTGGGAGTTTGTCAAGCTCAACATGGACGCTTGGTTTTCAGCGATACTCAGCCGCACGCGACACCAGTGACCGTCAACGCTGAAAGTGACTGCCTCGATGACGCACAGGAGACGCCTCCAGCGGCCGGGTCCTGAACTGGCCGGCCAGGCGGCAGACGCTGGAGCGCGGCGACCCAAAACGAAGCGGGCACGAACCACGCCGAGCGCGCCGTCGCCTGAATGACAAAGGGCGGGGCCCCAAATCCTCGGACAATGGGCGCCGGCCCGGGGACGCTATCCCAACGGCTCAGCGCTGTTTAGGAGCTTTAATAGGGCCGTGTATTGGAATGGCGCTCGCAGTTAAGGGCCACGTGAATAAATCTGAACAAGCGGCGGCCCTAACGCTACGGCAGTTGGCTGCGTCCGCACGTGACACAGCTGCAAGACCCACCGTCCGGCGTCTCATTGGACCCTAAGCGAAGAGACTCACATCTGACGCGTAACGCAGAAGCTTCTGATTTACCTGCCCATGTTGTAACGTTGTTGCTTTAATTTCTTATGAAAGCGGTGCTGATTGACAATAAAAGCGGGTTAAAAGCTGTGAGCTGTCTGGGGAAGTTAACCTTGCATTACTGCGCAACTGTTTCACCAGGTATCCAGTCTAGCTTACCAAATTCCCAACCAGACTAACATTAATTATAATCTTATAATAGTCATACGACAACCGGTGATATATATATAAAAATAGAATTTAAATAAAAAGAAATAAATCAGTTTACATTTGGAAATTTATTTTAACATTGATCATTGAAATTTCAGCATATTAAACTTGAATCATAACTAAGCTGGTGCCTTATTTAGGACTGTGAAAATGTGAGTTTGTAATCTTACGGAACACATCAAATATGGAGCCAAGATTGGGAGACTGCATACAACACTGCATTCATAAAATAACACACGAAGAACGTTGGAACATATGCAACAGGAAATTAATCACAACCAACCGATTCAATTTTCACCCAAAGAAGTTACGTTCGTAGCACAATCCTGTCCGTCATGTAATTACCACACACTGGTATACTAAATTCATACTAACTCTCTGTGAAATCTTACTGATAAGAATAGCTGAGGGCTACTTTGATGATTACACCACATGCTTCACGTGGTCAATTTGATTTACACAAAGAGTGTAACTCCACAATAATTTTGATTATTAAAATAAATTACATGGAAAAGCAATTTGCAAAAGAAAAACCTTGAACTGGTTACTATCGTCTTACTATTAACCTGATGGGTCAAACAATTGTATAAGCACGTGGTACTGGTCTCACAAAGTACACCCCACGTGGGTTGAACATAAAGAAAAGTTGCTCTATTGAAAAATATTTTCAAGATGAGACGTTATAATCTCACGCACATTCGCATTTAAGATTGATGAACTTAGTTAGAGTTACTGACTAACACGTGGTTCCACTATACTCACAAAGCAGCGACAAAGCAACTACCGGAATATATTATGAACTTCACACTCGAATTACACTGCGTTGCAATTTAAGATAACATTAGATATTTTAGAGCTAAAACTGAAATAAAGGTGATTAAATTTTCAGTTAGGCTGGTCTTAAGAAATCCATTGTCCTACGGACTTAGCAGATACGCGCTTAGCCGGAGATCTTACCACTTCAGACGCTCGCCGCGGACAGACTGACCTGGTCCCTTCCTGAGGGGTGCCTCACAAATACAAACGGAAGTGACAAGAGAGGCAGCTTCCTATACCAACATGACAAGGGACGGACAGGACCATACTATGGATAGAAACCTCTTTGCTTTTAGAGAACGTAACTACCTGTTCCGACGTTGGTCCTACTGTTCTCTAGCAGACAGGCTTGTCTGTTACTATCCAGCATGCAACTAGAAATACATTTGCTCATTCATCCTCTCACACAGAAGGAAAGGGGGATGACAGTATCTTATCATATACAGCATACAAAAGAAAGCGGATGTAGGTTCCGTATGAGACTGTGTGATATGAATTACATATAAACTGTGTTTTAAAGTGTAGTAGTGTGACAGATCGTTCTTGTTTATGTGTAAAAGTAACACATTCCACTACTCAGTCTCCTCCCAGATAGTCAGAAACGCCACAGTAAATTTAGAAGGTGAATTTATGCCGTAAATGACAACAGATTTAAGAAATTAACATGAAAGGAATCCAACAGAGACCTTTCATATTCCCAACGCTCCGGGAAAAGACTGTGCAGGGAATTTTCTGGCCATGCTAGGACATTCCCAAGCAGGCTTCTCACACCCAACTTACACCAAAAATTTAAAGAAGAGGCAAGAGGTCACCAGCTGCTTGCTAAAACACAATAATTTGAACACATCTTTAGAATCTACCAATTTCAAAGAGAAAAAAACAATCTCTGACACCTATTTAAAAGATAGTGTAGACCTAATTTGGTCAGCAAGTAGAAACAATGGTTCCTGTGTCATTAATATGAAAACAATTTCTGGTTGTTACCCTTATGGAGTTCACCAGTATTTGCTCATTGCAAGAGCCAATTGATCACAGGAAAATTTATGACTGTTTATTAACAAGTAAAATTGCCACAGCAATTAAAAAAAACATGAAAATAACATCAGTATTATAAAGCAGAACATTACAATGCACAATCCGCAAAAGCAAAAATAAAAATAAAAGAAAAAACATGTTTTACAAAGTGGTTATCGCAAAAAAATTCTATATCTTATAAAACTAATAATTTGTAGAATTAAAATAACTTTGTGGCACTAATTTAATCACTCTACTATATTTCAGTTAGTTAGCAAACAATGAGCACTGTGTCATTATACTGAAAATAAATTAATTATGTGATTGTTACCTTATGGGGTTCCTCACTATAAATATGCCCCATGCAAAGGCTAATCGATCAGAGTCCAATGAGAATGAATAGCTATCTGACTGATAAACGAAGCAATGCCACAGGAATGAATTTATGAAACAAAATATTACAAATCTAATACATCACACAAGAACAAACATTGATCAGTAAAACAGCTCTGAAAGTACAATAGTCAACATCTAAAAAAAAAACACCAATAAATAAAACACCTGCAAAATACAAGAGTCAAAGTCTAAAAAAAAATAAATAGAACACCTGCAAAATACAAGAGTCAGTCTAATAAACACCAATAAATCGAACTCCTCCAAAACACACGAGTCAAAGTTTCTCTGACAGAAACACACGTATATGCATTGAACTAAGAACCGTATAATCACTGTTCACTGACACACTCAATAGTTCCACTGTTCCGTGGCACAATATAAGGGGAGGGGGGGGGGGGTTCGTCGCCGCAGCTGTCAGTAGGGATTTTTGTCCATCTGTTGCGTGCAATCCCGCCGTCTCTGCCCTCTCATGAAGTTTCTCTTGGTGGCCCGTGTCATGTACATCTCGATTTGGTTCCATGTTTGTGTTGTCAAATTCGTGTGGTATCCCCGTTTGACACGCCAGGTTGATATTCCTGGGCAAGGATGACACTTAATGGCTCTTCTTTGTGCCACCTTTAGCTACCAGAGAACATCGAACTATGATTTACTGTCGCTTGACAGTAGGCATCCGTCAGGAAATGTCGATAGGCGTCGTTGACGTCTGCAAGTTTCTCTGGATAGTACCTGTCAAAAGGCTCCACGCCCCTTTATCCCCTGTCTTCTGTCGTTTCACCGCGCCCGTCTCGCCACGGTCGCGTGCGTGTGGTGCGTTGCCAGCAGATGGATTTCCGCGCGGTGGACCGCTCGCCCATCTCAGTTCATCGCCTCCACGAAGGGTCGCACTGGTGCGGCTGCCCATTAGCTCCAGGTGCAAGGGAAAGTGTTTGTCGCGTGCCCTTCTTTTGTTGTCGACCGCGCTCCCGAAGTGGCCCGGTTGACTGCTGGGAAACCCGCCTGTTTACAACTAGTCCGGCTGCTCCCGCTGTCTCGTAAGAGTTTAGCCGGTTCGCTTTCACGTTCTCAACTGCATTCACAGAAATTGTTCATCATAGTTATGTGATTACAAAATGTCATACATAATACCACTTAGTATTGTCTTTCACAATTTTTAAGAACGAAAGTGAGACTTAATTTTGTTTTAAATGAAAAGTTAGATGAATTGACGATATAAATATAAAAGTTAAATGACTTGACATTATAAAAAATAAAAGTGAAATGACTTGACAGTATAAAAATAAAAATTAAATGAACTGACAATATAATATCTAAATCCACATCACTAATGTGGTTCACTTGCGTTTTAATAAATCAAATTTTACTTATTAATTCACTAAAATGAATAGGATTATGCCTTGTGGAAGTATAGATCAGGACAGCATAGGGTTCACATGCTATTTACACACACACACATGCACACCTGTTGTCTATTCTACAAACTAACTATCCATAAACATGCATTACTCAAAATTCTACTTCAATCCACTACTAGTTAATCCAAACAAGCTACTTCAATGCTACTCCAACACAGTGTTTGTACCACTACAACATTGTTCTAATTCGTCCTCTTCCTGACGCTCGCGGAATATGTCTTGTCACATGATAAATATGGAGAAACTTTCCTTAAACACACACAGTAAAAAGAACAATGGTTATTTGCACGCCAAAACATTTATACCAGTTGACACATCTGATAAGAGACTCTCAATTATACATTTATCATACTCATATATTCACACATAAAACAGTAAGAAAATTTCATCTAAAATTACGTTATCACAAGAATTAATCACACAGATGACTATAAGAAGGGTAAAAATATTTTCTTCATACAGGTTATACTACATTTTCTTACCCATTTTGCTGCAATTTCGTTCCTTCTTTAAGTTACCTTTCGCTTCCAAATCAGTTATTTCGCTTTTGGTGGTTATTCTGAATTCATTTCTCATGAATGGCAAAGTTGTGGTCTCCACTATTCTGTAAAACAGTTTCACCTTAACTTCCTATTGAATTTACAACTGACACAAAAGATCCGAATCCTCCTGTAGTTTAAATGACAAATGTTTTGCTTCATCATTATTACATTAAACCAAGCTTTCCTTCGGTCCCATAATCAAAATTATTTTATCTTCCTCTACCTTCAAGAGGGATATTTCCTCAGTACAAATCATATAGGCTGCAGTGCATCCCGCACCAGCGAAAACAGTAAGCTGTAATGCTCACAGCATCAGCAAACATAAAAGTCACTTTTCTAGGGCAAGTATTAACGCAGAATAATTTTTTAGGCTTTGGCTCAACATCAATCAAGACTACAGAAAGGATCCATATTTCTGTTCCATTCTCCATTTGCTGAAAAACTGCTCGTACTTGACGACCACAATAACATTTTAGGGCCACGTAAATTACGCAAACCACAATTCTTCTTTCACCTTGAAGGGAATCAATATACTGACGAAATCCACAGACAGCACTTTACATACTCAGCTATAAAGAACAAAAAAGACATATATCATCAATATTAACATATCATCGCATATTGGGAAGCCAATGGTTAAACAATCGTATTATCGCATCCTGTTTTCAAGTTTCTAAACTTACTCATTCCTTTCTCAGAGTTCTCCTATCTTAAAATATTCATACAGCACGCATACTATAGTAAGACATCCTCATTTATACTGGCAGATATAGAATAGTAATAGATAGATAGTAGCACTGAAAGCAGAAAATCGGAAACAAGGCTACTAACAGCTGGGGACCTGGGTTTGCCAGACCCATAATACCCACAGATCGGATATTCCCCTGAGTTTTGCATTAATTCAACACAGATCTTGCTTCTCTCAGGAGTGACTCTTTTCAATTTACACAGAAAAAACATAAACAGCATTTCACTCGTTCACAAAGAAACCTTTTATCTTCACATTTGAACCAACCTAAATCCTAATTGCACAAGGAAAGAAAAAAATTTAAAACATCACTTCAATCAATCACATAGAAATATCTTTATCATTATATTTACCAACATATTATTCAAAATGCATTTATCACAAATTTAAACTAATCGATTCTTTCTCCTCACTGCCCTCTCTACTCCTCACTGTCCTCTCTATATACCCTATGTACTCATTTGCTATGTCGCTCAATTGTTCCGATTGGGCGCCTTCTGCGCTGATCATTTGTCATTGCCGGTTTTGTTCATTTCCATTTGCTGGATTATGTCTAGGGTTGGCCGGCCGAATTTCAACATCATGTGGTGCTCCGCCTACAGTCCTATTCCCACCGTGTTCATCGTAGTATCGATTCTGGTTGTCGTACCTGTAGCGTTCACGATCCTGTCCACGTCCTCGATCATTTCCGTTGTTCCACCTGTGTTCGCGACTGTTACCCCAGTTTCTATACGGCCGGTCCCGATTATTGTTCCGTTCGCGTCGCGACGACCAGTCGCGCCGTTGATTAGTACTACGGCCACGACTGCGATAGCGCTGCTGTGCCCCGTAATAACTTTGTGCCTGATTAGGCGGGCATTCTGCTGTATTATATCCCAATTCTTGGAGAAGTGTCTTAAACGTTTCCACGTCCTCTTTGCATCGTCCCGCAAGAATGACGTGGCGCAAGTGCATCGGCAATTTGGTGATGCATATCCTAATTAGTTCCGCAGGCCCGTATGGGTCGTATTGAAATTGATTTGCCTGCAACATGTGTTCGAATAGGCGTGCTGGGCTGCCGAAACCAGACTGGTTCAAATTTGGCAGCATAATTATGCCATGCTTGACCCTATCTTGTACTGTTTCCGACCAATAGGCGGACAGAAAGGCTTGTCGAAACTCCCGAGTGGAGTTGCAGTGACGCGCTGCCGACCTCATGCGAATCGCCGGTTCGCCTTCCAAATAGCCACACATATATTCTATCTTATGTGAACTTGCCCAGTCGGGGGGAAGACAGAACTCAAATTGCTCGAGCCATGCTCGTGGATGTATTCCTTTTTGCGAATTTCGAAATATCTCAAACTTTCTCACCGTAAGGAAATGTTTGAAATCAAATCCCCGCATTTCCTCCCGGCGAGGCCCTTGTATGTTTCTATTTTTCTCATGTCTGCCACTCAAAATACATTCTTCCCTGTCGCCAAAATCTCCCTCGTGGCCGGAGTCCCTCTCTGCACTGTTCGTACAGCTATTTTAGTGCTATTGGCGAGTTCGGAATCACACGCCATGCGGCTTTCCAGATGCGCCACGCGTTCTTGTAATTCGCCTGTTACAGCTTGTGCCGCCTGTTCACTTCGAACTGTCCCTTCTGAAATCTAAGAAGCGAACGCACTTCTTTGGTCTCTGCGGCCGATACCGGTGTAGTATTGTTCTCGCTTTCCGTCACCTTCATCGTGCCTACGATGTCCGCTAATGCCGCAATCTTATCATGTATTTGTCTGTTGTCCTCCGCCCCAGTCTGCTTCAATTGTTCTACTTGCTGTTCCAGTGCGTGAATCGCTTGACTGTTGTCCGATACTGTGTTGCTAATGGACGTGGGACAATGCGTTTCTGCCTCTTGGAACCTCGAGAGTACCTGCTGGTGTTCTCTTCAGCATTCTTCTCTCAGCGCTTGGAAATTCCTAAGTAGCTGTTCTTCGCTCTCTTTAGATTCCGCATCGTGACTCCGCTTGCCCTGTTCTAAGGCTTGCAGACGGTCATCGATTTGTTCAAATGTACGGCCTAATTCTTTCATAATATCACTTTTTATTTCACTTGCCAGATTGTTTATTCTTTGTGAGATATCATCGGACACTCTCTGCATCGACTTGTCGACTTTATTTGTCTGCTGGATTAGTGTTTCGTCTATTTGTTGGCCTAGCTCACGGATCGATTTTTCAGATGATTCTTTTTGTTCTCGGAACGATTTTTCAGATTTTTGCGTCATTTGATCGCCTAGCTCTCAGATCGATTTTTCAGATTTCTCTGCATTTTCTTTATTTTGTTGCAATAAGGCTTTCATGAGTTCTGCCAAATCAATTTGGTTAGTTGGAGGCAAATTAATTTCTGGCTCTGATGTGAGCCTGTTCATCCTTTTTTGCGTTTCCTCTGAAGTATTCTCCAATGTATTTTCGGAACCGTCCGACGCGTTAATATTCGATATCCAATCATCCCCTTGGTCCATGATGCTTAAGTTATTGGACCGCCTACTTTTAGCTTGGTTACGTGTCTGCATTAGTTCTATTTATACCCGGTACGCAACACACTAATCAGAATAAATGTATCCCCCAAAAATTTCGACAGTCACACGAAAGGTACCCAACCTAGTACGCACTTTTTCACAAGCAAAACAAATTTATATCTTTGATCGAAGTCAGTGCAATTTACAAGCGAGAAGAAAAACACATACATATAAAACACACAAATATAGAAAACAAAACAAGACAAACAACAGAATGCCACTCAACAACACAATGAATCTTTTGAAAGTCTGCTCAGAAACAATGCAGAAGTTGTTTGAGCGCTGCAGGGAAAACAACTTAAGATTATACAACACTCGCAATCTAACGTTTCAGAGATTCCAGAGTCTAGCGGAATCACAGAACAGGGTCGCCATGCGTAACGTTGTTGCTTTAATTTGCTATGAAGGCGGTACTGATAGACAATAAAAGCGGGTTAAAGCTGTGAGCTGTCTGGGGAAGTTAACCTTGCATTACTGCGCAACTGTTTCACCAGGTATCCAGTCTAGCTTACCAAATTCCCAACCAGACTAACATTAATTATAATCTTATAATAGTCATACGACAACTGGTGATATATATATAAAAAAGAGAATTTAAATAAAATGAAATAAATCAGTTTATATTTGGAAATTTATTTTAACATTGATCATTGAAATTTCAACATATTAAACTTGATTCATAATTAGACTGGTGCCTTATTTAGGATTGTGAAAATGTGAGTTTGTAATCTTACGGAACACATCAAACATGGAGCCAAGATTGGGAGACTGCATACAACACTGCATTCATAAAATAACACACGAAGAACGTTGGAACATATGCAACAGGAAATTAACCACAACCAACCGATTCAATTTTCACCCAAAGAAGTTACGTTCGTAGCACAATCCTGTCCGTCATGTAATTACCACACACTGGTATACTAAATTCATACTAACTCTCTGTGAAATCTTCCCAAAAAGAATAGCTGAGGGCTACTTTGATGATTACACCACATGCTTCACGTGGTCAACTTGATTCACACAAAGAGTGTAACTCCACAATAATTTTGATAATTAAAATAAATTACATCGAAAAGCAATTTACAAAAGAAAAACCTCGAACTGGTTACTATCGTCTTACTATTAACCTGATGGGTCAAACAATTGTACGAGGTGCGGCTAGAAAAAAACCGGACTGATGCTGGAAAAAACATTTATTTACAATTATTTACAATTTCATGTCATCTCCTTCAATGTACTCTCCTCCTCGGTCTCTACACCGCTCCATACGAATTTTCCACTGTTCATAGCAATGCTGCAGATCATTTTCGGTAAGTCCATACATTACTTCCGTCGCTTTTTCTTTTACTGCTTCAACAGTCTCAAATCTAGTTCCTTTCAAAGCTGACTTGACTTTAGGGAAAAGAAAAAAGTCACAGGGGGCCAAATCAGGTGAGTAGGGTGGATGATCTAAGATGGTAATGTTGTGTTTTGCCAAAAACGTCTTCACTGACAACGCACTGTGAGCTGGGCTATTGTCTTGGTGAAGGATCCATGACTTTTTTCTCCACAAATCGTTCCGTTTTCTCCGTACTCGCTCACGTAGGGTAGCCAGGACACTAATGTAGTAATGCTGATTCACTGTTTGTCCCTCTGGTACCCAATCAATGTGCACAATCCCTTTGATGTCAAAAAAAACAATCATCATCGCCTTGAATTTCGATTTTGACATTCGTGCTTTTTTTTGTCGTGGAGAACCAGGAGTTTTCCAATGCATCGATTGGCGTTTAGTTTCGGGATCGTAAGTAAAAAACCACGATTCATCGCAAGTAATAACATTTTGTAAGAAGGTGGGATCACTTTCAATGTTTTCCAGGATGTCAGAACAAATCATTCTTCGGCGTTCCTTCTGTTCAATTGTGAGACACTTTGGAACCATTTTTGAACACACTTTGTTCATGTTGAAACTTTCATGAAGAATCTGCCTAACACTTTCCTTGTCAACTCCTGTTTACTCAGACACTGCTCTGATTGTTAAACGGCGATCTTGTCGAACAAGTTTACCGATTTTTTCAATGTTTGCATCAGTTTTTGCTGACAATGGTCTGCCAGTGCGAGTGTCATCACTGGTGTCTTCGCGGCCATCTTTAAATCGTTTAAACCACTCAAACACTTGTGTTCGCGATAAACAATCATCGCCGTACACTTGTTGTAACATTACAAACGTTTCACTTGCAGATTTTCCTAGTTTGAAACAAAATTTGATGTTAACACGCTGTTCTTTCTGTACACTCAACATTTTCCGACGCACAGACAAAACGTCAACTACTTAAAACAGACGCCACGGACAGACTGAGTGCAGGAGGCAGATGAAACTCGAGCAGTAGGAGGATAGAGAGTCACGTGACAGGCCACGCGACTTTCAACCTTATTGCATTCGTTTTATTGTTCCACCAGTACTAGTCCGGTTTCTTTCTAGCCACACCTCGTATAAGCACGTGGTACTGGTCTCACAAAGAACACCCCACGTGGGTTGAACATAAAGAAAAGTTGCTCTATTGAAAAATATTGTCAAGACGAGACGTTATAATCTCACGCACATTCGCATTTAAGATTGATGAACTTAGTTAGAGTTACTGACCAACACGTGGTTCCACTTTACTCACAAAGCAGCGACAAAGCAACTACCGGAATATATTATGAACTTCACACTCGAATTACACTGCGTTGCAATTTAAGATAACATTAGATATTTTAGAGCTAAAACTGAAATAAAGGTGATTAAATTTTCAGTTAGGCTGGTCTTAAGAAATCCATTGTCCTACAGACTTAGCAGATACGCGCTTAGCCGGAGATCTTACCACTTCAGACGCTCGCCGCGGACAGACTGACCTGATCCCTTCCTGAGGGGTGCCGCACAAACACAAACGGAAGTAACCAGAGAGGCAGCTTCCTATACCAACATGACAAGGGACGGACAGGACCATACTATGGATAGAAACCTCTTTGCTTTTAGAAAACGTAACTACCTGTTCCGACGTTGGTCCTACTGTTCTCTAGCAGACAGGCTTGTCTGTTACTATCCAGCATGCAACTAGAAATACATTTGCTCATTCATCCTCTCACACAGAAGGAAAGGGGGATGACAGTATCTTATCATATACAGCATACAAAAGAAAGCGGATGTAGGTTCCGTATGAGACTGTGTGACATGAATTACATATAAACTGTGTTTTAAAGTGTAGTAGTGTGACAGATCGTTCTTGTTTATGTGTAAAAGTAAAGAGGAATTTATGCCGTAAATGACAACAGATTTAAATGCTGTTACAAGCGCATTTGATATAATTTATCAGCGGAGCACAAGGTTTGTTCCGCCATTTCACGTGTTGTTGTAGCTATGTGATACTCATTTGTTTCGTTACGTGTTTGTTTGCAGAGTGGCGCGCTATTTCAAAGCGTTGTTGACATTTGAGATGTTCAGCTTCTGTGTGGGTATGTATGTGTGTGTGTGTGTGTGTGTGTGTGTGTGTGGCAGAGAAAGAGAGCGAGAGCGAGAGAGAGAGTGCAATGGAGAGGCTGGTAGGGTGAGTGGTATGGTACAGGCAGAGGATTATTTAATGTAGAAGGATACCATATGCTGTTTGTGGAGGAGGGGGTGAGGTAAGAGGGGGGGGGGGTAGGGGGAGAAAGTATTAAATGAATACAAATCACTTCATGAGTAAAACTCTTCTGTTGAGGCAAACACTGTTTCATTGCAAAGTAATTTGTATTCGTTTAGCACTTTCTTTCCTTACGCTATTGATTTTTAGATGTGGTAATTATCTTCTATCGGTAATTTTTGGTGTAAGGTGTTACTCCTTTCAAGAGTTTTTGTGATTCTGTGCTATTAAGTGATGACACACACTGATTGAAGAAGTGACAACATTAAACGAAATAAGTGCTTTAACATGTCATTAACAATGGAAGCAGGACCGTAACATAAAAAACCGTAAGTAACACCATAAATAATCGATATACAGGGATTCACTGTCTGAAACGGACAAAAAGAACAGAAAAATAGAAAACGTTGCAGCCGTCCTGAGTGGCCGAGCGGCTCTTGGCGCTTCAGTCCGGAACCGCGCTGCTGCTACGGTCGCTGGTTCGAATTCTGCCTCGAGCATGGATGTGTGTGATGTCCTTAGGCTAGTTAGGTTTAAGTAGTTCTAAGTTCTAGGGGACTGATGACCTCAGATGTTAAGTCCCATAGTGCTTAGGGCCATTTTTTAAAACGTTACATGGTTTGCAGATGATATGCTGCAGAATGTATGGGTGAAGTAACAGCTTACACTGCTAACAGAATCATGTGAAGTGTTTGAATAAATATATAACGGTATTATTTCCATACTATATCGTCAACCTAAATCTCTCGGCATAGCTCAGGTGAACTCCATATGATGCCTCAACTTCGTGACATGGGGCTATATATATAAACTATTGTAAAATATTTCACCCCTAATTATCACTTGAACACAAAATTTATTCAGTAGACATTCACAGCTAAAAAATTTCTTTCCTGTAGCGATGTTTTTTATTGTCACTCCTTTGTACGCGTTATTACTTTCAACCAAAAAAAATTCGGATAATTTACATGAGAGGTCAACATATAATAACAGTTTTTCAGAAAGAAGATGAAGTCCCGCTGACGCATAATGTGTTGAAACATGTATGAGAAATAACAAAACTATAAATGGTTTTCTTGTATAAGGCGGAATTTCTCTCCAGTTTTTCTTATCAAGCACGGAATAGAAGAAGAGCTACAATATCCGAACGATGATTTTTGTTACCATAGTCTGTGTGTTTTTCCCTTTTCTTTTATCATGGGGTCGCTTTATTTTGCAAATTCGCAACTGAAATAGTTTCCTTTATCGCGATAGGACATGAGAAGGGATGGATAGCGGGTTGAACACATTGCGTGCGAATAAAACTTGGTAGTGTTGTCTAAAACGAAAACATGCTTTTTTATTTTTGGACATTAATATCATCAGTTCTTCATTTAAACCTGCAATACTACACCTACGCGCACTATCTAAGAACTGTAGGATTACCAAAATGATGAAAATCTATTCCACTAGTGGAAATTTGTGTTTTACTAATAAATCACTTTTCACATGAATTTAAAGACAACTATGGCTTAGAGACACTTGTATGTAAGCCACAAATAAATGTTGCTATTTTCGCACTTATCCATTGTCCGTCTAACGTTCTTCCTGGGACAGACGCAACAGCGTCCTGCACTAGACGTTATCTCTTTTGAGATTGTTTCTAGGAGCATGACTTGAGGTCCTTCCCCTAAAACGCCATTTCATCATCGACTGTCACACCCTCTTCAACATTATCGTCACTGTGCTTTCCTTCATATATTTCATTCCGTTCATACTCGTCTCCACTTTCAGCACCACTTTCATCTTCATAGTAACCTGTCCTAAGAATCTCCTCTTCCTACAGTTCTTTTTCTCGCCATTTCCAGCAAATCTGACTGATAAAATAAAAAGAATGTGTTACTCACCTCTTGAACCTATATAATTTGTAATTATCACTCGTACTAGATTATTAATATTGTTATTGCTATTCAAGTAGTAACTATAAAACTGAAATTAGGAAATAAATGCATAAATTATCACTATACTGCCCACCCGGCTAGCCGTGCGGTCTAACGCGCTGCTTCACGAGGGGACCGAACAACACAATAACCCTGGGTTCGGTGTGGGCCGGTGGTGGCGTGGGTGGACTGCCGTAGCCTGTTGTGGGGTTGTGAACCACTGAGGACTACGGCAGGACGAAGCCTCTCCGTCGTTCCTAGGTACCCGGTTTAATACATACATACATACATTCATTCATACATACATAACACTATACTGGGACGTGGTGTCCCAACAATATTCTTAGTGAGAAACGCAACCACTTCAAACAAGTGTGTCCCTACTATTGTAAAATTTTCTACCTATCCAAAACTTAGCCAGGAACTCAGCTGCCACTCTTGGAAATATTTAAAAGAAATGGTTCAAATGGCTCTGAGCACTATGGGACTTAACATCTGAGGTCATCAGTCCCCTAGACTTAGAACTACTTAAACCTAAATAACGTAATGACATCACACACATCCATGCCCGAGGCAAGATTCGAACCTGCGACCGTAGCGGTCGCTCGGCTCCAGACTGTAGCGCCCAGAACCGCACGGCGACTCCGGCCGGCCTTTAAAAGAAAGGTCAGTGGGAAATACAGTACCCCACCATAGTATTCTAGGGTTAAGTGAAAAGTAGCTTTGAAAGGATAACAGTTCATACCATTTACTTCGTTTATTGAGTTAGTATGTAGCACACTTTCTGCCAATGGTTAGGCCCAACCGTGCCCATTATTAGCAGTCGAATTTCGCTAACTCTCACACTGACGTTTGCCATTGCTCTGCAGCTTTCCCAGATTACACTATTAAGCTATTAAATTTCACGGTAGCCTTATCAAGTTTGCAGATAATTAAATACATTAATGTGACCTGTGGAAAACCTGAACAACCGCCTCTTGCAGCGCTGACCGCTAAGGAACCAAGGCGTTAAGAGCCCGATCGACGTAGTCCCACATATTATTGATTGGGTTTAAATCCGGGAAGTCTGGTGGCGAGAGTAGTACAATAAACTCACCATGGTGCTCTTTCAAACACGCATGTACACTGCGAGCTGTGTGGCACGTTGCATTGCCCTACTGGTAGATGTCATCGTGCCGAGGAATAACAGACTGCATGTGGGGATGGACGTAGTCTCCAAGCATAGATGCTTTCTTGTGGTGATCCACTGTGCCTTCAATAATGACGAGATCACTCAGGGAATGCCTGCCGGCCTGGACCCTTCCGACGATTGTTGCAGGGTGTTTGCTTTCAGATGTTTCACGTCGTGCATGCCAAAGACCACCTGTACAATGAAGTATAAAATATGATTCAACTGAAAAGACCACCTATCGCGCCTCAATGGACGTCCACTTGCAGTACTGGCGTGCAAATTCCATCCTTCGTCGCCGATGAACCGCAGTCAGCCTGGGTGCATGGACCAGGCGCCGGCTGCCGAGGCTAATACGCAGCATCGTTCGCTGAAGGGTCGTTGAGGGAACACTATTGGTAGGAGCTTGGTTCATCTGGTCTCCCAGTTGCTCCACAGTTTCTACTCGCCTGCACACATCTCCGTAGCCATCGGTCGCCCCTGTCATCTACGGCAAGTGGTGCACCACAGTTGCCTAAGAGCCGGTTTTGGATAGGGCCATTTTGCCTAGCGCGATCAGAATCCCAAGAAGCTGGTCAAAATATAAAGAGTTGTTGCATTTTAGTATGTAAAGCTAAAAGAAGTTGGTGGGTAAGAATATGACATCAAAAACTGAAAAAAAACAAAGTGGTGTATCCAGTATAGCTGGAAAATATTGACAGAAGTCATTTCATTCATATATAAGTAATTAATTATCGAGGTTGGTGATAAAGTTTTTGAATTCAAGAATTTGTTTACAATTTATTTCTTTATTTAGTATTTATATACTTAACATTTAAGTTACGAAATTTATTTATATGTTAAATTTTTAATTTTAATTATTAATTCATGCGTTATTTACGTATTTATTTTGTTATTCATTCATTTATTGATTCATTTATTTAATATTCTTCACACGCGCTTAAAAGCTTTGAAAAGGTTTTCTGTATTTTCAATCGCAGTCGACGCACTGACCAATTCAGACGACTGTCAACGACGAACTGAACACCGTACTTTGTTGTAATCCCTTATAAGATTCTTGGCGTAATCAAGCTTACCAACCAAGATGGCACTATAAAAATTCATTCGCGGAAATTTACGATACTTAACAAACCACCGGTCGCCCCTGTCATCATTAAGTGATGAAAATTTAAGACCAACTTTTTTAATTTTAAGATTATATGATTATAATTAGAATGTTTTTTCAACACAATTTAAAATGCGCAATATCAAATATGTATTATCAGAAATAGTTATCAAAAATGTTCAGAAATTTTAAGCATTTACTGTGTACCAAATTCAGTAAATATGATGATTATTTTTTCCGTGTTCCACACTGAATGGAAGGACAAGAGGCCCTAATAACGTGTATAACGGGAAGTATCCTCAGCCATGTATTTCACAGTGGTTTTGCAGAGTTCGGACGTAGTCCTTAACGTTTCGTAGATGGGTTCGTCTTTCAAAACAACAACGTACCGGTACACCACGGCCACCTCGTAGGACCTTTTTGCAGGACGCGAGAATGAAATGAATGGAATGGCCTGCGGCATCTACTGATAGAGCATCACTGACATCAGTTGAGACTTAACAGTGTGTATCGTTCTCAAGGGGACCGCTGCTGACTAGTGTAACATGCTAAAGTAGCAGCGTCTAGACTATCCTGTGATACAGGATGTCAAGAGAGATCGAAGTTCGTTACAGAAAAATGTGGAATTTCATCCATTAGCAGACTTTATTTTACAAATGTGCAGAATTGTGCACTTTCGAACAGACTGTGTTCACTGGATTAATGTTTTGTTTTATTTCAGAGCAGAGTTCATTTCGTAATATCGTATGCTTTTCTTTTACATTCCTTCCTCCCCTTCGATTTAAATGTTCACACGCTTAGAGCTATGCAACTAGTGCATTATTTTATTTATTTATTTATTTTAAATTTGTATCTCGAAATATCAATGTACGTAAAATGACTGAAATTAATCACTTTTTGAGGTTTAGCCAACCATTACTGTGGAAGAGATCCGTATACGTGCGGTAATATTTGAAAAATTCCGCTTGTCTAAATCAAAAACAAGCATAACCTTCATTGACTTCGCTATCGACGGGAAGTAGGTTGGTAAGAAATGTTATTGGCAAGTGAACTAGGGAATATTTCAGATGCCAGCTTGTTCTCATCGCACTTTTTATATTCACTATATCTGTACGGAGTTTTTATGGAGCAGTTTACGACACATTGTGCAGTAAATTTATACGATCCGAGATTTCATAGGTACCTTTTATGCTCCATCTTATTTCCGACTGTCACACCGTATTGACTGTTAAGGCTTCTATTCCGCATGTTTTAAGCAATACGGTGGCCACTCACATGGTACAATAACTTCATGAATTCGACAGAGCGACCAGTTTTGATATCTGCAGAACAGTTCCATTAACTGGAATACGAAGGAGACTGTCCGTAGTTTATTCGTTGAGAAACTATTGGAAACATATTCAACAGAAGATTTTATTTCTGCTATATGAAATTCCAGAAGTCTCGTTAATTATTTATGCTACTCTCACAAAAATTTGATATGACCATATGGATCATCTTTCTTCGTATGTGGTTCGCTTTAGCAATTTCTAAAGCAGTGAATCAAAATCTAAAACTCGAAAGAGAATGTTCATCACTAACAAAGTTCTATGAAGAACCTTCAGAAAGACTGGGTGTCGAGAAATAAATCCATGAGAACCCGAATTTCAAACCATCAAATCTAGAGGAGATCAAATAGACAACCGAAGAGATCAAAGGTAAAGAGCAGCAGGAGAAGATGGCATTCTCACAGAAATGTGGAAAATCGAAGGAGAGATCGCTGCAGAAGGAATCCATCATGTTACAGAAAAATATGGAACACCGGACAGAAATGGTTAAAACTTGCACTTAGGCGTTCGATTCGTAGAAAGGTAATCGAACGGATCCAAATAATTACAGTGGGATCTTACAATCGCTTATAAGGTAGCATCTAGAGCTCCGTTTAGCCGAGTTGAAGGACAGACTGATCACTTCAGGAGAATAGAAAGGTATTTTCCGAAAAGGAGGATCGTGCACCGAATGGATATTCAAGTTAAAGAGCATCCTGCGAGCAAGAGCTCTAAGGAGCCAGAGCACTGTTGTCATCCTTGTGAACTTGAAAAATGCATACGACTCAACAGACAGACAAACATTATTTGGTACCTTCGGAAGAACTTGTAAGTGATAAAAAACGAGAGAAATTATTAAAGAAGCATTGACTGATACCATTTCGAAAGTCAAGATTTTCAGAGAAATTTCTGATCCGTTTAAAATTAAGACAGGTGTCATATAGGGAGATGGATTACCCCCAAATCTCTTCGACATCGTAGTGGATGAAGTAGCGAAATCTGGGAAGAGGCTCTGAATTTGGAGGAAATATAAGGAATACGTCTTGGGAAGGAAAGACAAAATCAGGAAATAAAGTTTTTACGTTTCACCGACCACATTGCTCTCTTAGTCAGCAACCGCTAAGACGCTCAAAAGATGCTTGAGAGTATTAAATAGCAGAGAAAATGGGTCTTCAAGTCCCTACGAAACGACAGTATGGAGTACAGGAGCCGAAATGATATATGCATGGAAACAAATCCTGAGACGATTAACAGGACAGAGAAGTTTAAATACCTGGGGGAATGGATTCAACCCAACGCACCGTAAGGAGGCAAGAAAGGAAGAGTGAGAAGACTAGGCCTGGCAAAGAAAGTACAACATTTAGCTTAAGGTCACAGCTAAATGGGTACATGAGATGAGGAGGTGTACAGCATAAGTTCAAATCACCCACAGGTAATCCACAATATAAGAGAGTTCAGAAGCGGAGTTAACAGTATGACATCTTTTCAAGAGAAACCATCAAACAGGAGGCACAAACGGGTCATTTCTTGAAAAGAGATGGAAAAAAAGAAGCGAAAGAATGAAGAGGTTCTGGGAGAAGAAGTGAAGAAAGGATGTCTTAAGCTCTTTGCTGTCCGTAGTTGACCAAATTCAGAAAGTAAAAAAAAAAAAAGATTCTCGATGTACCGGTTCCTCAAACATAGGTAATGAATTTAAATGACCGACTAGCAAAGCCCACACAATAACAGTGATTACAGGCCAGATAACCATCACCAGTACTACAATAGACAGAACACACAATTAAGCGCAGGCTTAAAATATTCACTATTAACCTCTACAGAATTAAAACGGCAGATCTGGGGAAGCACATATACGCAGTTAATACACGTAAGTCTTATTAACTCGACCCAGAAGGAAACAGTACTATCAGGATAGCCGAACTGCAGTATTATTTTGCCTCAGCAACACATCGACTCGATATTTGAAGGTGAATGGTTCAAATGGCTCTGAGCACTATGGGACTTCACATCTAAGGTCATCAGTCCCCTAGAGCTTAGAACTACTTAAACCCAACTAACCTAAGGGCATCACACACATCCATGCCCGAGGCAGGATTCGAACCTGCGACCGTAGCAGTCGCGCGGTTCCGGACTGTAGCGCCTAGAACCGCTCCATAAATGTGTGTGAAATCTTATGGGACTAAATTGCTAAGGTCATCAGTCCCTAAGCTTACACACTACTTAACCTAAATTATCCTACGGACAAACACACACACCCATGCCCAAGGGAGGACTCGAACCTCCGCCGGGACAAGCCGCACAGTCCATGACTGCAGAGCCTATTTGAAGGTGAATCAGCTGATATCCCGGTGACGGTAACCTCAGATACCTGACATGCCGAACATTACAAATCAACCTTGTTAACCACCTTCGACAACACAAATTCACAAATTTCTCACTACGCAATCTTTTCTCAGCGACAACCAGTGCACATTCGTTGCGGAAGTTTGGCAACGTTCGTAAGTCTAGGCTGCCATTACTTCTGATAGACAACTCCATATAACCACTCCCGCTTGAGGGTCATTCAGTAAATAATGCAAAACTTTTTTTTTCATGAGAGCAGGTTAGTTGTGTCCAGGATTCCAATATACCATATCATTCCCCAGTCCTTTGACTACAAAACGTTACTTTTTAAACATAATCTCTGTTCAATGCGACGGCCCTACGCCACCTCACTGGAAAGGCCTGTATGCCGGCATGGTACCGGTACCATTGTACTTGTCGCGGTCGGAGCCAACGTCTTCCTGCATGAATAACCTCCCCAATCATCCAGTACCGCTCCATTAGCCCAATCAGATTGAAAGTCGGAAGGTGCAAGATCGGGGCTGTAGGATGGATGGGGAACAACAGTCCAATGAAGTTTTGTGAGCTCCTCTGGGGTGCGCATGTTTGTGTGAGGCCTTGCGTTTCAATGGAGAAGGAGAAGCACCCTTACATTTTTGTGGCGACAAAGACGCCGAAGTCGGAGCTGCGTGAGGCCGGCCGGCACGCGCGAGATCGGACAGCTTTGCGTGACCTTGTTGCGATGATAACAGATGTCTCGCCCAACTACTCACCGTGCTTATGTTCACTGCCAGGTCTCCGTAGATTTTCTACGATGCTTTGGTTTTCCACCAAAAGAAATTCATTGGCAGCTCTTTGCTTGGAACGCATCTTCTTTACAGGCTACACAAGGGGCCGCCACCTATCGGTACTTTATGAAACTGTAGGAGCTGAGGTGGGAATACTCCACTATGGCATACAACAGGTTCCGCATTTTTTCAACCGAAACTGTCCAAGAAAAAAAAGATGTGTTGCGTTTCTTATTGAACGGCCCCCGTAGATCGCAGTCCGTCGCGCGACATTACACAGTCACCGGCACAGTCGCCTCCCGGTGTTGCGACCAGCCAGCAGTCACGAAAAAAACTGTCAACAGCTGTCGGCGGAGCCGCATAATTCTTCTTCCTCGGCCATACCCTCTGTCAGCCGGCACGGAAAGTCACAGAATTCTCAGAGCGAAGATAGGAGAGCTTAATAGCTATCAATATACGCTCTCGCACGGATCTTAGATGACTATTTCCTGGTCCGGTGCACTTGTTTTCTTCGTGGACTTCGATTCGGCGTTATGATTCCCAAATAAGCTTCAGTCAACGAAAAGTTCAGAACGCAATCTTGCTACTCCTACGAGCCCTACTGTAGGTTGTTGTGAGCACCACATTAAGAACTCGCCGGACTTCTTAGTCGATTACAGGGAATGCCTTTGAATTATGCTGATGTTCTAATAAGTTCTGACGTGGTCTCTCTCTTTACTCATGTCTCTGTACCTGATTCGTCACGATCGATTTGGGTTAGAGTTGGTGCTGAATTAACGAACCTATATCGACATGTGTTGACTTCCACTTACTTTTTACTCAGTGGCCAGCATACGAGCAGGCAGATCGAGCTGTGATGAAAAACCCATTGTCACCTGTCGTTGCCAATTTATGGAAGACTTCGACGAATAAGCCTCGGAATCGGCGGTTTTGAAACCTGCGCGTTTTTTTTTTTTTTCAGGTGCGTAGACGATGCATGTTGTTTAGCCTCATGGCAGTGAGAATTTGAACGACTGTTTAGAACACCTGAATTCAGTCAACCAGTATATTTGTTGTACGGTGGAGGTGGGAAAGACTGGCTGTCTTCCCTTCCTTGATGTGTTGGTCAGGGGGAAGGTTGATTGCACTTTGGGACACGCCGCTTATAGGAAGAGCACTCGTATCTGCAGGCTGATAATTGTCACCATCCGGCTCAACATGAAGGCGTACTTCGTACCTCGGTTCACAGAGCCCATATCATCTCGAACCCTGAGAGTGTCAGCTGTTGGCCCATCTCGAAGTCACCATTCGTCAGAATGGTTATAGTGAAAGACAGAACAGACGTGCTTTGAGCTATCGCACGTCTGCCAATTGTGTTTCGGATGAATGATGATAATATCGAGGTGGCAACAATGTCTACGGCCTTTTTGCATTACGCAGGAAGCATTTCGAACAGGAGTGGTCGTATTTTGAGGAAATATGATGTTAAGTGTGATTTTCGACCATCGTCATAGATCAGAGTCCTTTTAAGTTTCTTGAAGGATGATCTTGGTTTGCGTAATGCTGGTGTCTACCGTACTGCTTGCAGTTGTGGAATGTCATATATTGGTCAGGCTAAAAACTGTGGAAGACCAGTGTATTGAGCATAAGCGGCACACACGATTAAAACACCCGAGAAAATCCGCCATTGCAGAACTTTGTCTTCTCACCAGTCATCGTATGGAATATAACAATACGGAAATTTTGGAATGCACTTCCAGCTACTGGGACTGAGCTATTAAGGAAGCTGTTGAAATTAAAGTAGCACGTGACCTAATAAATAGAGATAGTGGTTTTTGTTTAAATTCTGCAATGGATTCAGAAAACTCCCTTGTCAAAAGCCAGAGAGACAGAAGTAATGCCTTGAAAATGGCTGCATGTACTCCTGTCGAAATATAGGCGGTTCTTAAAAACGTCAGCCGGCTCCATTCCCTTAGGTTAATTGACATGAAGAGGTTGAAAAATCAGCCAACCAGTTGCAAAACAAAGTCTATTAGCCCTTAACCTAGGTTTCGATATTTCTAAAAATATCTTCTTCAGAAGGCCCAGAAGTATCAAAGTCTAGGTCAAGAGCTAATAAACCTTTGTTTTGGAACTGCTTGGCTGAATTTTCAACCTCTGCAGATGTCCACAGTTGCTGTTTCGCATCCATGTTTAAGATTTTTTAATTGAGGCCGGGAGAAACACAGTTCTCATACTGCAATCTCCATAGCAATTGGGTCTGCAGCTGCGAAGAATTTTTTGAATCATTTCGTGATGCCTTCAGTCACCATTCTCTTTATTTGTTGTACGATTGTACAATTTGGAACTTGGAAAAGTCGCCGGCCGCGGTGGTCTAGCGGTTCTAGGCGCTTCAGTCCGGAACCGCGCTGCTGCTACGGTCGCAGGTTCGAATCCTGCCTCGGGCATGGATGTGTGTGATGTCCTTAGGTTAGTTAGGTTTAAGTAGTTCTAAGTTCTAGGGGACTGATGACCTCAGATGTTAAGTCCCATAGTGCTCAGAGCCATTTGAACCATTTTGACTTGGGAAATTCCTAGACAACTTTCTACCAGTTCTACGACTAAGCGCTATCGAACCATAGAATGCATAATTATCGCTATGCTCATTAGTAAATATGTCTGTGATGCGGATGATGACACAACCATACAGTAGGTTTTACTCGATTCTCACAGTTTCCAGTACTAGTTTTCATTAGAGTACTGTGATCGATTTTATATATAACATCTTTGTAACAACTGTTCATAAATGACGTGCTCCCACGATATCAGAACAATCATTTTCAAGTTATTTTAAAGAAATTACAAAAAGTCATATTTACGCTATTGATGATTGTTAAATATAATTGAGAATTCCCGGCGGGGTCAGGGATTTTCTCTGCCTCGTGATGACTGGGTGTTGTGTGTTGTCCTTAGTTTAGTTAGGTTTAAGTAGTTCTAAGTTCTAGGGGACTGATAACCATAGATGTTAAGTCCCATAGTGCTCAGAGCCATTTTTTTATAATTGAGAACCAAGACATCAAGACATATATAGTTTAGTTACCAAAGTTTTACGGAATATTTAGAATCTTCCTAGTGTAAGAAAGTTAAAACCGTCGATTTTATGTATGAGCTTTACAACAATCCCAAAAGTAATGTGCTTCTAAAATAGCGAAAAACAATTTCTAATTTATTTTGTGTCAAGTGCATGCAATCATAAGAGCAAGGGCGTAAATGGCACAACATACCATCAAAGAACCTTCCGTAAAGTAAGTTTCAGTTGTTCAAATGTTCAAATATGTGTGGATTCCTAAAGGACCAAACTGCTCAGGTCATCGGTCCCTAGACTTACACACTACTTAAACTAACTTATGCTACGAACAACGCACACACCCATGCCCAAGGGAGGACTCGAACCTCCGGCGCGAGGCGCCGCGCAATCCGTGACATGGCGCCTCAAACCGCTCGGCCACTCCGTGCAGCAAGTTGCAATTCGCTTAGTGTATCTTGAGATATGACTTGTCCTACGTTAAAATGCATCCAATGTACATTGCTTCCGTTTTAGGTCGCTGAAAATGGCCTAAGGCCGAAATTGGACAGTCCCTACATCATAAAGTTTTGAACAGGGCTGTTACTTAGCGACCGCATACTAGTTTCAACGTAGGATTACACATCCAACCGGTTGCACGTAAATGGTAGATACGTTGACCAAGGTTTCGATACCTACTAGGGGTGCCTTCGTCAGAATGAAATTTTGCTAAATCCTAAAATTACGTTGCTAAAAAGCAATGGTCATACTTTAGTGCAATTATGCTCAAGTCAAGATTGAAATAAAACGTTCTAGCCTTTGCCACGTGTGCCCATCTAGGAACATCAGACTCTTTCCGATGAAGACACGCTTTGTATGGGTTGAAACCTAGGTCAATGTACCTACTATTTGCATGCAACCGGTTGGCTGTATATCCCTATTTGTATCGTACATCAAATAAAAAGAATGGCAGCTGAAGGCATAATGAAATCATTCAAAAAACTGTATGTGTTGTCTGGATCATTGAGAACGTTTAGCTTTATATGCTACAGTGACCAACGGGCACGTCTAACTTCGCAGTGATCCTCTTCGGTTAAAAATTTAACCTGCCTGAAGAGAATCAATGCACTGCAGTGACTCTCCAAGCCGCGGAACAGCTCCAGAATATAAACTGAGTGGGGACAGAGAACGTTACGTAATAACAACACAAGCCGCCCTGGGCTGATTTGCACATTTAATCCTTGGCCGATGCATCTCCCAGCCTTGCTAGTTCTGGACACGTGCCACGTTTTGAAATCGCTGTCAGTGGGGTAACACCACCAAAAACGACGAGGAAATACTAATGAAGTCGTTTGTTGGCACAGCTTCGTTGGAGGTAAAGGCGGCCCGCCGTCAGGTTAGCGTATGGCTGTCCCCATGGGCGGGGTACGTACATACATGCAGGTGCTGTGCTACGCGCCCCCCTCTCCCCCCCCCCTTCCGCCACCGTAGGCCCACCAATCGCTCGGGGTGCACTTTGCGCACCACGGCGCACCTTTGATCTTGCCACTATTTTTCCTCTGCGCGCTCTATCTCTTCAGTGGGCAGAAAAGTAATCGAACATCAAAGCAGTGCTCCGGGCAACCTGGCACACTTCTTTTTGTGTTTCACCCGCAAGAGGGACCATTCGATTTTATTGTCTGTCTATTATTTCGTTTCGTGGGAACACGGTTGTTACAGACACGCACCGTATTGCGTTCTACATTTTACTTTTTTTCGGTTGCGTTAATCGAGAACCAACTACCACATTTCTCTTTTCCATCTTTCATTGCTTGCTTGGTTTGTCTGTAGCATAAGGCGTGGCAAAAACATTAATATAAACGAACTAAGATGGCTTCTATCTCGGTTCTGCATCTACAACTGTCCTCAATGAGCCTCCATATACGTAATGTGACAGAAAATTACGCAGTGTAACAACGTGTTTTTCTGCCCTTCTTATTGCATTCGTGAATGAGAATCAATATTGGTGGTACCCTTTTGCATGAGCACGAGTTTCTCTACTCTGAGAATCGCCGTCACTACGCAAGGTATACAGGGTAGTCAGAAAGATTCAGGAACGTTAAAGTGTTGCAGGGGAAGTTGTGCTGAGAAGGTGAGCAAAACCTACATTTGGCGACGCCGTCTCCAGCAGGCTGCTTGAATTTGCGCGTGACGAACTGATTGGCTAACTTCGATGCTGAAGACCTGGGAAATGGCCCAAAATATCGAATTTTTTTCTTAAAAGTTATTTGTCAGCACAACCTCCCCTGCTACAGCCTTACGAGCTTTGTTTCTGACCACTCTGTGTACTGGGAAAAGCAATGCGCATGTTGACTAGTTATGAAACTTATTTGCAATTTTGTGAGCAGGAGTCTCAGCGATACACAACGCCTTTCCTGTAACTGTAGGCCACCCACGAGGAAAGTAGGTCTTAGGGTCGGTTGTAGGGAAAGCGAATCGTCGACGTCGGTTTATTCGGAGAAGTCTAGGAGAGTTTAGCTCAACTGTAGAGGATACTGCTTAATACTGCTCGAGTATTTGGGGAACCCCACCAAGTCGGACTAAAGGAAGACGTCGAAGTAATTCAGAGGCCTACTGCTACATTTGTTACTGGCAGGTTCCATCAACATGAGAGTAGTACAGAAATGCTCCGGGAACTCAAATAGAAACGTTTGGAGCAAACAAGGCATTCTTTTTCCGAAACGCTATTCAGATTGTTTAGAGAACCAGCATGTGCGACGGACTGCAAAATAATCCCCGGTGACAAACATACCCTATCAAAAGTATTAGGACACCTACTATCGGACACTTACATAGAGTGTGTACACCCTCCACCTACATGACGGCTGCTCGTGACACTTTCAGTGATGTCTGTGGAGGAATGGCAGCTCATACTCATCGAATTTCCTCAATAGACGAAAGATAAGACAGTGATATTGGACTCTGCGTTCTAGAGCAAAGTCGACGATGTAAGTCATTCCAAAGGTGTTCCATTTCAGCTCAGTAATCTGGGCAGGCTAGCCCATTTCAGGAATGTTACCATCCATAAACCGTTGCCTCTCGGTTATGACAGGGTGCATTGTGATGTCGATATAATCATCGTCTCCAATTTGGTCCTCAGCTGTCCTTCCCCATTTAAAGTTTTATTAGGCCTAATAATGGGACCACCCCCCTAACCACGACAATTACTCCCATACTTTAACACAGCCTCCTCCTTACTTCACTGTTGCCACTACACATGGTTTCAGACAATGTTCTCTAAACATCTGCCAAGTCCAAAATGTAGCGTGATTCATCGCTAAAAATCACTCGTTTCTGGTCATTCGCTGTCCAGTTGGCGTCGCTCTTTTCGGCAACCTAAGCGTCGCTTAGCAGTGACCGCAGAAATGTGTGGTTTATGACTAGCTGTTCGACCTTTGTAACCCAATCTTCTTAACTCCTTACGCACCGCCACTGTGGTAGCTGGCCTACTGATAGCATTTTGGAACTCACGAGTGTTTCATTCAGTTCATTTCGCTTGATTTTTTACAACCACTCTACAGAATATTCGACACTCCCTGCCCGTTATTACATGAGGTCCACTTGTTCTTGGCTTAGCTGTAGCTGTTCCTTCATGTTACCACTTCACAGTCACTCAACCTTCGGTCTATTTGGGTACCTTTAGACGGCGTGTAAAAACAAGAGCAGAAGAGAATCGAAGCCTTTTAATGTGGTGCAACATAAGAATATTGAAGATTAGGTGGACTGATGAGATAAGAAAACAGGAGGTACTCTGCAGAACTGGCGAGGAAAGAAACATATGGAAAACACTGACAAGGAGTACAGGATGACAAGACATTTGTTAAGACATCAGGGAATAACTTCCATCGTATTAGAGGGAGCTGTATAGAGTAAAAAATGTAGAGGAAGACAGAGATTGGAATACATCCAGCAAATGACAGAGGACGTAGATTGCAATTGCTACTCTGAGATGAGAAGTGTAGCACAGGAGAGGAATTCATGGCGGGCCCCATCAAACCAGTCAGAAGACTGAAGATTGAAGACCAAAAAAAAAAGTCATGATAGATTTTTTTACCCATGTCTCATCCAATGGCCAGTTCACGTTCGAAGTCAAAGAGCTCCCCCGACCAGCCCATTTTGCTGTTACCACACCCAACTGACAACACTATACATCCCGTCTCCTTTTCTACTGGTGGATTAGCAAAGGAAAGGGAGTCACAGTTGTACACAAATTCGCTCTACAACACACCACAAAAATACTTGCAAAGTATACATACATTCATGCATACATTAATCCTTGTTCCATAGATCATGAATACGACATTTCGTAATAATGTGCAACGTGTCACTTTAACATAAGTTTGCTTTACACAAAATAATTAATTAATTAATTTTTCTGTTCTTTTTTTTTACAGTTACTACTTCATATCTAAAAATTCGTCTATTGACTAGAAGCAGTTGTCATTCAGAAATTCTTTTAATTTGCTTTTAAATGTTGGTTATCTGTCAGACTTTTAATACTATTTGTGAAATGAGCAAAGATTTTTATGGCAACATACTTCACCACTTTCTATGCCAAAGTGAGATTTAATCCAGTGAAGATCATCCTCTCTTCTAGTGTTTTAGCTATGCACTTCGCTGTTGTTTTTTAATTGGGATGGATCATTAATGACAAATTTTATATATGTATTGCGAAGGTACTGTGAATGTCCCAAGTTCCTTAAATAAATGTCTGCAAGGTGATCTTGGGTGGACTCCAGCTATTATTCTGATTACACGCTTTTGTGCAAGGAATACTGTCTCTCTCTATGACGGACTGCCCCAAAATTGTTATTATTTCGGTATGTTTATAGAATGGGTGACAGCAGATTCAAATTTTCGAATATGTTATGAAAAATAAATTAACAGCGATCTGCATTCGCCGAGCTTGGGAAATACCTGAAAATCAGTAAGGGAAATAGATTGGAAAGAGAGATGTTTTAGGTATTACGGTTTAAAACTGGAAGGATTCCAAGGCAGGAGGGAAAAGATAACTGGCACAAAGTGGTATGAAGACAGGAAAAAGTTACATAGTGCAACATTGTAGAGTTACTGGAAGAAAAGGATACAACAACAAGGAATTTAGGACTGAAACTGAAACGTGGTACCTAGAAGACCTTAACGCAGGAAGAAAAAAGAATTGTTTTGTAGTTTATTGTAATGAACTAGGGAAATATATTTCCGGTTGTTGGTCCTTTTGATAATATTTTGAGACCTGGCCTGCTCAATAAATAAGTATTAAAGATTACAAAAGTGTTGGAGACCCGATGGGCAGCTCGCGGAGTGTCTGAGACGTGCCACCCGGCAGGGACTGACTCGACACCCCGCGGTACTCATTCCCGCTCCCCCCTCCCCCCCCCCCTCCTTCACCCTCCCTTCCGTTCACAGACCACTACGCCCGCAATTTTAATCTGCGGGCCCCGCAGGTCATTGCAGAGAGCGAGTGCGGCTTATTCTGGCGCAGCCGCGTGCACAATGGGATATACGCCATTGAATTTCAGTAGGCGGTTAGCGGAAATGCTCCCGTAACCGTAAAATGAACTAAATACCGCCGGGGTAGTGGCTACAGGAAATGGACCGAGGGGCCTCGTCCCCCTCCAACACTCCCCTCCATCTCTACCACCACCACCACCACCACCATCACCGCTCCTTAGTTTCAGCTGGTCACCCCCGGCCATCTTCGCCGTCTGGGACAAGCCATCAAGCAATCTCCTTGGATGTCATGGCGCAAGAAAATCCGCTGTCCACTTTTACAACCGAGAGAGAGAGAAAAAAAGAACATATTCCGGCGCCATGGTTATACTAGTTCTTGTCTTGCGCTAAGTTCTTTGGATTTCCATATTTCAGCCTACATTATGTCTCTGTCCTAGACCTTGATGTACTGGAAGATATCATGTCAGTTTTCCACACTTTACTCTTGTTTTTCTATTTTATTATTCCATAACTAAAGAAGTGATGGCTCCTGGGAACTAAGACCGATGTAACTGAAATGGACATACTCTGGGTTGCTTGCCACATTTTATTTATTTTTTATATTTTTACACCGGCCTCTGCGAAGATCAGTTTCGATTCCAGACATTTGGGAAGATCAATTTGGATTCTGGAGAAATGTAGGAACACGTGAGCCAGTACTGACCCACCACTTCTTTCAGAACAAAAGTTAAGAAAAGGCCAACCTGCATTAATAGCATTTTTAGACTTAAAGCTCTTGACAACTCTGACTGGAATATTCAGCTCGAAATTCTGATAGTAAGGGTAAAATACAGGGAGCGCAAGGCTATTTACAATACATGTACAGACACCAGACGGCCATTATGAGAGTTGAGGGGAATGAAAGGGGAGAGGTGGTTGAAAAGGGAGTGAGACAGGGTTTAGGGTAACCGCAATGTTATTCGATTTGTACACTGATCAAGCAACAACAGAAACAAGAAGAAATTTGGGAAGGGAATTAAAGTTCAGGAAGAAGCAAAGGTTTGTCAATGACACTGTCATTCTGAGGCAGCAAAGGATTTGGAAGAGTATTTTAACAGAGTAAACATTGCCTTGAAAGGAGGCTGTAGGATGAAAACCAAAACAAAATCAAAGTGGAGGGTGTAATGCAATGTATTTGAATCAAATCAGCTTGGGGTGAGGGAATTAGAATAAGAGATAAGACACTAAAAGTAATAGACGAATTTTGCTACTTGTTCAACAGTATAACTGATCATCGTTTTTTTCTTTATTGGATTTCACTCCCCCCACCCCCCCCCTTCACCCCCTCCCCAGAGGAGGGTAGGGCGGGTTGGCAGCAGCATAATATGCTACTCTACAGCCTACAGAATAGTTAAAAAACATAATGAGGATAGAAACAAACAAGAAAACAGGCGGTAAAACGGTGACATCGTAAAAAACTGTAAAATGGCGGTAAGTTGTGGAATCTAAAATATAAGAACACTGCAGTGACGATGCAGATGAAGACACATAAGAAGTGGAGGCATAATTAAAAAACACGGTGACAGTCTGGTTTCTGTTCATACGAGATAAAAAACACAACTAGTGACAGTATGGCGGCTGTTCACAACACTGACAGGGGACGCACAACACTGAATGCTCATTTATAATATCACTATACAGGTGACACGGCGGCAGCTGGGTGGTGGGGGGACCCGGACCTATGAGGGGGAAGAGGGGAGAGGAGAGGAAAAGAATAAATGGGCAGCCGATGGAGGGAGGGGATATAGGAAAGGGGACGGGGCTGTGTGGACGCGAGGAGGAGTGGGAAAGGCAGTGGAGGGGAGAGCAGAAAGGACTCAGGGGAGAGAAGGGAGGCAGAGAGAGGGTAGGTGGGGAAAAAACAGGATGGAAGGGGGGGAGGAAGAGGGAGCCCATGGGAAGGACAGAAGAAAGGAGGGGGAGGTGAGGATCAGAGTTGATAGGAGGGATAAATGGAGGGAGAGAGGGCATCATCCAGGAGGAGAGTTGACAGAAGCCACCTTGGGAAAGGAGATGAAGGGTGTAGAGATGGAGGGTAGGGCGGGGGGGGGGGGGGGGACACAACAGTGAAGGCACAGCAGAGGGTGGGGGTTGGAGAGGAGAGGAGCAACCAGGGGATGAGGGGGATCTAGGCGGTTGGCTGATCATGGTCGAAGTATGGAAGATTTAAAATGTAGACTGTCAGTGGAGAGAAAGGCGTTAGAAAAATTTATCAACATCGAATATACAGGATGATTCGGGAGGAATGGTAACTACTTCTATGTGGTAAAGCCCTGAGAATATGCATCCGATTTTCGATCATTAGGGAACTGGAGTGGGTAGAAGGCTACACACATCTATGAATGAATATGAAGACAATGTGATTATTACTTACGGAAATGTTGTGTGGCCATTGTGGCGGACAGAATAATCGTGGTAATCGTGGAACAGATGACTGCACCATCTTACAAGAGGTGTGGGGGCTCTCTAACAGATAGCAGCACTGTGGCGTCGCACCAAGGCATCAGCTGCAAGCATACCCAATGTGCAATCGTAGGTTGGACCACTGAGCAGTCGTGAGGTGGTGTACATGCCATGTATCAGTGTTGTTTAATTGTGCATCTCCATTGTGTCTATGACTACTACCATGCTGCATACTTTCACACATGCAGAATATGTATACATGTTGTTTTTGTACGGGTACTGTATGGCAACGCCCATGTAGCTGTGATAGAATATCAGAGACATTTCCTTGATTGACGAACCCCTTGTGCCAAGGTATTTCTCACTGTTTTTCAAACATTATGTGCATCCAGAACTCTGTCTAGTGTATACATAACATCAGAACGTGAGGCTGTCCAGTTATTTAAGGAAGGGGAAGACATTATTGCAATGGTAAAACATTATCCGACCACCAGTATATGGCGCCTTAGGTGTCAGCTAGATATTCAATAAACGCCAGTGTGGCGTACGTTGCCCTCCGAGGGGCTGAATCCACGTCATTGCAGCCTGTGCAACATCTTCAGCCAGGTGACTCAGTAAACAGACAACAATTTTCTGAATGGTTGGCTGTTCAAAAATGCTCAAATGTGTGTGAAATCTTATGGGACTTAACTGTTAAGGTCATCAGTCCCTAAGCTTACACACTACTTAACCTAAACCATCCTAAACTATCCTAAGGACAAACGCACACACCCATGCCTGAGGGAGGACTCGAACCTCCGCCGGGACCAGCCGCACAGTCCATGACTGCAGAGTCCCAGACCTCTCGGCTAACCCCGCGAGGCAATGGTTGGCTGTATACAGAGGCATTGTGCAATACACTTTATTTACAGATGGGGCTACATGTACACGTAGTGGTATCATGAACACCTGCAACTGTCGTACGTGGGCGATGGAGAGCCCACTTGACACTAGGGAAACAAGTTTCCAAGTTAGATCCTCAGTGAGCGTCTGGTGTGCTATTATTGATCACCTGGTACAAACCAGTCTTCCTGCAAAAGCGCATGACATCTGCGGCATACGCACATTCTCTGATGGAAGACCTACCTGCGTTTTTGGAAGACGTTCCATTAGGGTAACGATGGCAAATGTACCCACGACGTGACGGATCATCGATTCACTATACGAGAGAGGTATCCCAGTATCTAAATAACACATTTCCTCAATAGTGGATTGGTCGTGGTGGACCCATTAACTAGTGTGCCCTATTAGACTTTTGTTTATGCGGATGGTTCAAGGGGGTTGTGTACACTGCGAAAGTGGATACTCGTGAAGAACTTGTCACTCGCATAGCCGACGATGCTGCCCACATTAAAGCCTTCCAAGGTGGTGTTCGATGTGCAACACAACAGACTCTCCAATGCGTTGACAAGTGCATTGAAATGAGTGGGGGACTTTTTCAACACCTGTTGTGGGATGGACCAGTCATCTGTCCCACAGTTATTCTGTTCACCACAGGCAATAAACAGCATTTCGGTAAGTAATATTCACACGTGTGTTCGTAATCATTCTTGTTGCGTAGTACTATACAGTAGTATTCAGTCCGTTCCAGTTCCGTAACGATCGAAAGTCGGTCACACGTTCATCGGACCTTTTCTGTTTATTTTCACTTGTAGAATCGCCTCACAAATTATGTGACGTTCCTCCAGAATCATCCTGTATATTTAAGTAACAGGGTGTCTTTTCTGATGGTATTTGTCTGGAGTCCAGCAATGTATGGTGTGCGTACTGTAAGATCTTCGGTACATACACCATCATATTATTTGACTTGTCGCTCTAACGAAGTAGGCGAGTGTCAGCAATATGTCTCGTGGTCTTATCGTGGCGTGTTTATCTTCTGCCATTAGGTCAGACGATAGAAATGCCACTTGCACGCTTAGAGTAGCAGATTGATGGTGACCAACTTTAAACAGAACTTGATTAATTTTCACACAAATTTATTAAAATAGTAACAAGCATAAACCTTACGTAACTTGATTCTGGATGCTATTTACGATTGACAATCTGAAGTTCCTTGGTCTTGGTACGTTAATCTTATTCTCACATATCTCTGATACTCGACAAAGTGTCTATACATTTCTCTTCATGGCTATGTACAGGAATATGATAATCTTATTAGGTGCAGACTGAAACTTGACTATAGACTGGTACAGAAAGGTGCAGATAAATGCAGACTGACTATCGGAGTTCTGTACACTAGCTATAATACCTCACGCATTCAGGTATCACTGTGCGAGTGTGATTCGCGAGGAGAAAAGGTTCTACGTTAGCAGCAATCTCATTGGATGCGTTCCATATTAATACGCGGATTGGCGGAAGCAGAATTTGGTCCGTCTCTATGGCAGCGCAATCTCGTCGTGCGGAGACGGACGAGCGCTGCGCCAGCGCTGTTGTGCTTAGCGGGGCGCACTGTAGTGGAAAAGTTGTGTACGCGCTTACTAAGCGGAACTATGTACACAACACCATGCATGAAAGATTATGTAACTAATTAGGAGTACTGAACAGAATTGGGGAGACAAAAAATTTGTGTCGCAACTTGACTAAAAGAAGGTTTGACAGAATACGTTCTCAGACATCAAGGGACCACCAGTTCAGTATTGGAATGAAGTTCGACGGGGGAGGGGGGAAGAGGTAAAGTCACAGAAGGGAAACGTAAAGATAAATACAGTAAGCAGATTCAGAAGGATGGTGATTGCAATGGTTATTCAGATATGAAGGGGCTTGTTCAGGATAGAGTAGCATATGGATGTGAATGCTCCATGTCACTGGGCCACAGCTGTTCGCGACTGGTTTGAAGAACATTCCGGACAATTCGAGCCAGTGATTTGCCCACTCATATTCCCCCACATGAATTCCATCGATCATGTATGGGACTTAATCGAGGCGTTAGTGCGTCCAGAAACCCTGCAATGGACTTCCAGCGCATGTCTGAGTCCTTTGTCTCCTCAGTGTTTAAGCACAAAGGGAGGTGTTAACTTACACATGGTACATATAACTGCTGCTATACTGGAGAAGTACAGAACCGGTCAGGGAGTCTCATTTGTGTGCATCAAGGGACATACTGTGATTTTGGGGAACGAAAATGCCTATGAGTTGGCTAAGAACGCGAAGATGATAAACATACAAGAGCTGTGCATAACCGCGGAAGATCTCATTGCTGTGATTGGAGGCTTGTCCAAAAATGACTGGAGCGAGGCATTGGACACAGAAGATCCACACAAGGGCACGTAGTACAGTCGAATACATTTGCATTTACCGAAGGCAAAGCGGTATGCTAATAAGAGGACACTGAACTGCAACTTACCTGCCATAGTTACCGCGTGACAATTTGTGAGGATCATTTCAGATTGAAATTCAACTACAGCTGCCAAAGACAACATCCTTATTAGTTCCATCTCATGAGATCGTCACATTGCAAGTGTGGAGAGCTCTAAGATCTTAATGACATCTTCTTCGCCTGCCCTCTATACAGAAGGAAATCCAACTGGTTCACTACGGAGTTGGTCTGTACTCATCAACCACTGCCGTCTCATGTGTCAATCTTCCTGTTCATGAAGAAGTTAGATACTTATAAACTATTTGTGGCATTTGTTTTAAAAGCTGGAATCAAACGGTAACTGTTAAGTTTGGGTCTGTGTCGTGTGTGTGTGTGTGTGTGGGGGGGGGGGGGGGGGCGCAGCTGTGTAAATCTTATCTTACGCACGGTTTGAAACCTAATTGTTAGCTTAAAAGACTGATGTATTTATTTCAAAGACAATCTATGTTCGGTGTTTTGTTTATTCAGTATATAATTGAAGTTATTTCTATTTTACATCTCTGACTTGCCATATCCCTCGCTGACGATACTATGCATCGAAAGGTTCCAGATTACCGTCTCCACAGCAATTGTTGGCGTCGTTACGCTTATTTTTGCTTCAGTATTTGGGTTTGAACTTCCACGCATTGCCCAAAGATGGCGGTTTTGTGTTCGTATTTAGTTGTTCAAGCTTTACATACATTATCGACGTATTTTAATACCTATTGGCTCTCAGTGATGTCATGCAACAGGCGACGGGCGAAACTTCCTCTTTATAGCATCAAGCGTTTCGCCGCTATTCAGCAGTTACCAGTGGCGTCCTCCGATACTTACCAATGCTCCAGCCATAGTCTCTGTTCATCATCTGGTGGTATAACAACTTTATATTATGTTACCAGCTGTTTCTCAGCAATCGTGTACAGTTTTCAAACATAGGAATTATATAGCCAACCGGTTGCAAATAACTGTTTGGTATAATTTACCGAGCTTTCGATACCTACTAAGAGTGCCTTCGTCAGAATGAAATTTTGAGGAACCGTTACGTTGCGAGAAAGCATTGGTCAGAATTTAGAGCAGCTTTGCTCAAGTCAAAAATATAATAGAATATTTCCCAGCCTTGCCACATTACTGCATCCGGTTTGCTGTATTAATTCATATGTTTGAAAATTATTTATTTAAGTTTGACTATTGGCTATCCACATTTATTAAATAGATGAAGTACGTAATTTTGGCGCCTGTTTTCCTCTAACTGGGGCAACGGCCTTGCCGCATTGGATACACTGGTTCCCGTCAGATCACCGAAGTTAAGCGCTGTCGGGCGTGGTTGGCACTTGGATGGGGGGACCATGAGGACCGCCATGCGCTGTAGCCATTTTTCGGGGTGCACTCAGCCTCGTGATGCCAATTGAGGAGCTACTTGACCGAATAGTAGCGGCTCCCGTCAAAGAAAACCATCGTAACGACCGGGAGAGCGGTGTGCTGACCACACGCCCCTCCTATCCGCGTCCTTAACTGAGGATGACGCGGCGGTCGGATGGTACCAATGGGCCACTTGTGGCCTGAAGACGGAGTGCTTTTTTCCCTCTAACTGACGTTAACGTTCAATGTTTCAGAGGCATGGTCTGCACTTTACTTTTCATAAAAACGAAACTGGTATCCATTTTGCGGTGCAATTATTAATTTTTAATAAATGCTTGCGATCAAGACTGATCAGTATTTTAATAATCTATCAGATGGCATATATTTTCCGGTAATGTTTACAAAAGTGGTTAAAAAACTAAAGTAAAGAAAACTTTATAAGACGTATGTTTGTATTTGCAGTATGGGTGCAACCAAAGGGCAAAGAAACGCAAGAATAGGTCTAAGCACTGATGATGGGAACAACCACATGTTCCTTTATATTCAATTTATATGGTCTACAGATCACAGTATTTGGTTGGAACCTGCTGCTTAGCCTAATTGGAATAACACTAGAATAGCTGGAAGTGCTACGCTTCAGCATTAGATTGATCCGCTGCGAAAGACGGCCGAAGTGTAATTACACGAGGCCCTAGGTGGCAGACCCCACACAAGAGAGAGCCCACATTGGGCGAGATGGCGCCAGTGACTGCAGGGCGTGTGGCGCCAGTTAGGGCCGCGTCAAGAGCCGCTAATGAGGTGCGCGCCAGTTCTCTGCCTCGTCGTTCGCAGCTCTCCTCTGCTCACCCGGGAGAACTGAGCAACGAGCACGCCTAGGCGGCGTCTCCCAGTCTGCCGCCCGCCATGTGCTTGCCCCACGAGTCCATATCTACACTGCTAGCCACTTAAACCGCAAAACCAAGGAGACGTCATGCCACAAATGTCAAACTGGGATAAAGTATGCTAAGTGCTTGGTATACATCCACAAATAGCACATATCAGTAATGCTCTCTACACTCAATATGGAGGGTGAATCACCTAAAACCTGCAATATTTGCGGAAATAGAAAGTGATACTGATGTGCGGTTTTCACGGAATTGACTGGTAGGCAGGAGCTCATATTGTTAGCCAATAAACACATTGTAATAACACTTAGAAAGCGGAATTTTTTGTGCAGACACACACTTTTTTTGTATGGAAAAATGCCTATTGACATTAACAGACTAAAAGTAGGGTAAATTAAAATGTCAGTGTTGTTTGTTGCAGGATTCTAGTGCGAGTCGTTTACAAGATATCGTATTTTAAAAAGTTCCCACACCGATACTTGTACAATACCTGTGGTAGCACATACTAAAGAACAACATGACCACATACAGTATACGTGTGGATTCTGGCCAGGAAAGAGACAAATAACCATGTAAGTAGGCTGTTTAGGTTTTTATATTGGCAACGCCACGTAGCGCTCTGTATGAAAATCACTGGCTGTGCTGTGTGCAGTCTGTGACTGGTTGGCATTGTTGTAATATTCGCTATTGTAGTGTTGGGCAGTTGGCTGTTAAAAGCGCGTAGCGTTGCGCAGTTCTAGGTGAGCCGTCAGCAGTGGTGGATGCGGGGAGAGAGATGGCGGAGTTCTGAGAGCGGATTATCTGGACGTGTGTCCATCAGAGACAGTAAATTTGTAAGACTTGATGTCATGAACCATGAACTGATATATATATATATATATATATATATATATATATATATATATATATATATATATATATATATATAATGACTTTTGAACACTATTAAGGTAAATACATTGTTTGTTCTCTATCAAAATCTTTCATTTACTAACTATGCCTATCAGTAGTTAGTGCCTTCAGTAGTTAGAATCTTTTATTTATCTGGCAGTATTGGCGCTCGCTGTATTGCAGTAGTTCGAGTAATGAAGATTTTTGTGAGGTAAGTGATTCATGAAAGGTACAGGTTATTGTTAGTCAGGCCCATTCTTTTGTAGGGATTATTAAGTCAGATTGCGTTGCGCTAAAAATATTGTGTGTCAGTTTAGTGATGATCAGAATAAGTAAAGCGAGAAATGTCCGAGTACGTTCAGTTGTGCTCAGCTGTTTGAAAATCAAATAACGTGAGGGGTTTACCAGCACAATCATTCATAAACTTTTCTAAGGGGGACGTTTCAACCACCCTACGTGGTGCTCCAAATGGTCACTGGCAGCGGCAATACACGCTTCCAGTCGGGTATGGAACAACTGCTGCACATGTGCTATAATTTCGTCGGAGACGTCCGAGCAGGCTGCCGTAACATGTCGTTGCATATCATCAGCTGTAGTTGGTATGTCCTTGTGGACAGCGACTTTCAGCTTCCCCTACAGAAAGAAGTCTATTGGCGTGAAATATGGGGAACGTGACCGCAAAGGTACGAGTCCTCTGCGTGCAGTCTAACGATTTAGAAACAATTTCTAAAGATATGCTGTAATACTTCGGCACTATGGGCTAGACAGCCATCATGTCGGTGCCACAGGTTCCTCCTACACTGCAGAGGAACGTTTTCTAGCATTTGTGAAAGATGGTCTGTTAGGAGGCTGCGATACTTGTGCGCGTTCAGCGTACCGTCTTTGAAAAATGGGCCTAGGCGCTGCTGGTTCACTATTCCATACCTCACGCTCACAATCCACGGATGCTGATGTTCCACCTAACGAAGCCAACAGGGACTGTCAAGAGTCCAATAGCGTACTTTTTCCAGTGTACCTGCCATCGTTGGTAAACGGGGGCTTCATCACTGTACAAGATACATGATATATCTGGGGTATTCTGTTTTAATGCCCATGTACAGAAGTTCACACGATTCTCACAATCGTTTCCGTGCAGCTCTTGATGGGGGGAAGATGTGATATGGATGGAACCTACGTCGAGGGAGAAAGCGTAGGACATCTGCCGAATTCATGCCATATTCTCATGCGATTGTGTGAGAGCTAACGTGCCGTTCAATTGGAACAGCACCAAGAACATTAATTTACCCTGTTTCTGTCGCCACTTGTTTCCTTCCCTTACATTATCTAGGTGTTACACTACCTCTTTCACGTAACTTGCGTCATAGGGTGGTGGGGTTTCGGGTTGCGCTGAATAGGTCAGGAGTTCACTACACTCAGCTGGCGGCTACACGGGTAGCGGAGGCTGTGTGGCGTGGACTGGGCGGTTTATTAGGTTAGAAGGCCTCGGGAAAGTACGGGGTGGGCTGCAATCTCAAAGTGTGAATGTCAAATACAGGACGTGCTTGGATCAAGGAACAGTCGGAATTGTAGTTGTAAATTGTTGTAGTTGTGCCGGGAAAGTCCCTGAGCTTCAAGCACTAATAGAAAGCACAGAACCTGAAATCGTTACTGGTACAGAAAGCTGGCTAAAGTCTGGAATAAGTTCTGCAGAAATTTTTACGAAATCTCAGACGGTTTTCAGGAAAGATATATTAGGCAGAATTGGTGGTGGAGTGTTTGTGTCTGTCAGTAGTGGTTTATCTTGTAGTGAAGTTGAAGTAGATACTCCGTGCGAATTGGTATGGGTGGAGGCTATACTTAACAGCCGAACTAAGTTAATAATTGGCTCCTTCTACCGACCCCCAGACTCCGATGATATAGTTGCTGAACAGTTCAGAGAAAATTTGAGTCTCGTAATAAATAAATACCCCACTCACACGGTTATAGTTGGTGGGACTTCAACCTTCCCTCGATATGTTGGCAAAAATACTTGTTCAAAACCGGTGGTAGGCAGAAAACATCTTCCGAGATTGTCCTAAATGCTTTCTCCGAAAATTATTTCGAGCAGTTAGTCCACGAACCCACGCGAATTGTAAATGGTTGCGAAAACACACTTAACCTCTTACCCACTAACAATCCAGAGCTAATAGAGAGCATCATGACTGATACAGGGATTAGTGATCACAAGGTCGTTGTAGCTAGGCTCAATACCGTTTCTTCCAAATCCAACAGAAACAAACGCAAAATAATTTTATTTAAAAAAGCGGATAAAGTGTCACTAGAAGCCTTCCTAAGAGACAATCTCCATTCCTTCCGAACTGACTATGCAAATGTAGACGAGATGTGGCTCAAATTCATAGATATAGTAGCAACAGCAATTGAGAGATTCATACCTCATAAATTGGTGATTATCCCCCATGGTACACAAAACAGGTCCGAACGCTGTTGCAGAGGCAACGGAAAAAGCATGCGAAGTTCAGAAGAACGCTAAATCCCAAAGATTGGCTACAATTTACGGACGCGCGAAATTTGGCACGGACTTTAATGCGAGATGCCTTTAATAGGTTCCACAACATTGTCTCGAAATTTGGTAGAAAATCCGAAGAAATTCTGGTCGTATGTAAAGTACACAAGCGGCAAGACGCAGTCAATACCTTCGCTGCGCAGTGCCGACGGTACTGTTACCGACGACTGTGTCGCTAAAGTGGAGTTATTAAACGCAGTTTTCCGAAATTCCTTCACCAGGGAAGACGAATGGAATATTCCAGAATTTGAAACACGAACAGCTGCCAGCATGAGTTTCTTAGAAGTAGATACCTTACGGGTTGCGAAGCAACTCAAATCGCTTGATACGGGCAAATCTTCAGGTACAGATTGTATACCGATTAGGTTCCTTTCAGATTACGCTGATACAATAGCTCCCTACTTAGCAATCATATACAACCGCTCGCTCACCGATAGATCTGTACCTACAGATTGGAAAATTGCGCAGGTCGCACCAGTGTTTAAGAAGGGTAGTAGGAGTAATCCATCGAACTACAGGCCTATATCATTGATGTCGGTTTGCAGTAGGGTTTTGGAGCATATACTGTATTCAAACATTATGAATCATCTCGAAGGGAACGATCTATTGATACGAAATCAGTATGGTTTCAGAAAACATCGTTCTTGTGCAACGCAGCTAGCTCTTTATTCGCACGAAGTATTGGCCGCTATCGACAGGGGATCTCAAGTTGATTCCGTATTTCTGGATTTCCGGAAAGCTTTTGACACCGTTCCTCACAAGCGACTTCTAATCAAGCTGCGGGCCTATGGGGTATCGTCTCAGTTGTGCGACAATTCGTGATTTCCTGTCAGGAAGGTCTCAGTTCGTAGTAATAGACGGCAAATCATCGAGTAAAACTGAAGTGATATCAGGTGTTCCCCAGGGAAGCGTCCTGGGAGCTCTGCTGCTCCTGATCTACACTCCTGGAAATTGAAATAAGAACACCGTGAATTCATTGTCCCAGGAAGAGGAAACTTCATTGACACATTCCTGGGGTCAGATACATCACATGATCACACTGACAGAACCACAGGCACATAGACACCGGCAACAGAGCATGCACAATGTCGGCACTAGTACAGTGTATATCCACCTTTCGCAGCAATGTAGGCTGCTATTCTCCCATGGAGACGATCGTAGAGATGCTGGATGTAGTCCTGTGGAACGGCTTGCCATGCCATTTCCACCTGGCGCCTCAGTTGGACCAGCGTTCGTGCTGGACGTGCAGACCGCGTGAGACGACGCTTCATCCAGTCCCAAACATGCTCAATGGGGGACAGATCCGGAGATCTTGCTGGCAAGGGTAGATGACTTACACCTTCTAGAGCACGTTGGGTGGCACGGGATACATGCGGACGTGCATTGTCCTGTTGGAACAGCAAGTTCCCTTGCCGGTCTAGGAATGGTAGAACGATGGGTTCGATGACGGTTTGGATGTACCGTGCACTATTCAGTGTCCCCTCGACGATCACCAGTGGTGTACGGCCAGTGTAGGAGATCGCTCCCCACACCATGATGCCGGGTGTTGGCCCTGTGTGCCTCGGTCGTATGCAGTCCTGATTGTGGCGCTCACCTGCACGGCGCCAAACACGCATACGACCATCATTGGCACCAAGGCAGAAGCGACTCTCATCGCTGAAGACGACACGTCTCCATTCGTCCCTCCATTCACGCCTGTCGCGACACCACTGGAGGCGGGCTGCACGATGTTGGGGCGTGAGCGGAAGACGGCCTAACGGTGTGCGGGACCGTAGCCCAGCTTCATGGAGACGGTTGCGAATGGTCCTCGCCGATACCCCAGGAGCAACAGTGTCCCTAATTTGCTGGGAAGTGGCGGTGCGGTCCCCTACGGCACTGCGTATGATCCTACGGTCTTGGCGTGCATCCGTGCGTCGCTGCGGTCCAGTCCCAGGTCGACGGGCACGTGCACCTTCCGCCGACCACTGGCGACAACATCGATGTACTGTGGAGACCTCACGCCCCACGTGTTGAGCAATTCGGCGGTACGTCCACCCGGCCTCCCGCATGCCCACTATATGCCCTCGCTCAAAGTCCGTCAACTGCACATACGGTTCACGTCCACGCTGTCGCAGCATGCTACCAGTGTTAAAGACTGCGATGGAGCTCCGTATGCCACGGCAAACTGGCTGACACTGACGGCGGCGGTGCACAAATGCTGCGCAGCTAGCGCCATTCGACGGCCAACACCGCGGTTCCTGGTGTGTCCGCTGTGCCGTGCGTGTGATCATTGCTTGTACAGCCCTCTCGCAGTGTCCGGAGCAAGTATGGTGGGTCTGACACACCGGTGTCAATGTCTTCTTTTTTGCATTTCCAGGAGTGTATATAAATGACCTGGGTGAAAATTTCAGCAGTTCTCTTAGGTTGTTCGCAGATGATGCTGTGATTTACCATCTAGTGAGGTCATCCGAAGACCAGTATCAGTTGCAAAGCGATTCAGAAAAGATTGCTTTATGGTGTGGCAGGTGGCAGTTGACGCTAAATAACGAAAAGTTGAGGTGATCCACATGAGTTCCAAAAGAAATCCGTTGAAATTCGATTACTCGATAAATAGTACAATTCTCAAGGCTGCCAAGTCAACTAAGTACCTGGGGGTTAAAATTACGAACAACTTCAGTTGGAAAGACCACATAGATAATACTGTGAGGAAGGCGAGCCAAAGGTTGCGTTTCATTGGCAGGACACTCAGAAGATGCAACAAGTCCACTAAAGAGACAGCTTACACTACACTCGTTCGTCCTCTGTTAGAATATTGCTGCGCGGTGTAGGGTCCTTATCAGGTGGGATTGACGGAGGACATCGAAAGGGTGCAAAAAAGGGCAGCTCGTTTTGTATTATCACGTAATAGGGGAGAGAGTGTGGCAGATATGATACGCGAGTTGGGATGAAAGTCATTAAAGCAAAGACGTTTTTCGTCGCGGCGAGATCTATTTACGAAATTTCAGTCACCAATTTTCTCTTCCGAATGCGAAAATATTTTGTTGAGCCCAACCTACATAGGTAGCAATGATCATGAAAATAAAATAAGAGAAATCAGAGCTCGAACAGAAGGGTTTAGGTGTTCGTTTTTCCCGCGCGCTGTTCGGGCGGGAATGGTAGAGATATAGTATGATTGTGATTCCATGAACGCTCTGCCAAGCACTTAAATGTGAATTGCAGAGTAATCATTTAGATGTAGATGTAGATGTAACCTACCACTTTTCCGTAATTGTTTGAAGATATTGATAAAGAATTGCCCAAATGGTTGACATCTTCTGGGTATGTAGTCACCTACATAATACAAGATTGAACTGCATTCTTCCTACACCATGAAAATGTCGGCTATTTCTTGCACTGGCAAATCCCATCGCCCATTAACGACCTATTGCTTAGACGGTCACACTAACTGAATAGCAAGTCGCAGTGCACTCAGGTAACGCACATGTTCACTGTAAGCAAAGAGAACAACATTGCACCTAGCAACTGAGCGAGCTAAATCGCACCAACAAGTGTCGGTGTCGAAACTTTTCAAAATATATCTGATAAACTCTAACAAACACCATTGACATTCCAATTCACCCTACTTTTAGTTTGTTTATGTCAAAAGGCGTTGCTGCATTTAAAAAGTGTGTGTTTGCACAAAAAATATCTTTCTAAGTATTATTACAATCTGTTCACTGGTTATCAATACGAGCCCCTGTCCACCAATCCATTCTGTGAAAATCGCACTTCAATACCACTCTCCATTTCCGCAATATTTGCGGTGCAAGTTTTAGGTGATTCACTGAGACGTGGCGCTCAATGCGACGGGACGCTTTCCTTTGGCAGGAGGATCTTCGCAGGAATTTCGAGAGTTCGATTAGAGAAACCTGCAGTAGGAGGTCGGGGTTGTGGCATGAGCGAGGAGACCTATGCGTAAGAGGAGCCGCGATTTGGGGTTGAGAGGAGTGCTATGGGCCCACACGGACTACGGAGACCGGCCCGGAGTCAGTAGCCTGCTGCTGCCTTGGTGGCTATGATTGTCCTTCGCTGAAGTGGTCCGCGAAGCTGTGAAGTGGTGGCTTCACGTCTATTGACACAGCCGCGTACACTGCCCGATCGGACCAGTTCCGGCTACTGAAAACGACAAGCCTTGCTGCGCATAACGACTGTTTATAAATTGGCGAGTTGGATCACAAGCTGGTCGTGGACGTCTCTTATGAACCGAGCTTAATGCTTGGAACTGTGTATGCTGGTTAAAGGTCTCACGAGTATAGTAGGCTCAAGCATGCTTTTGCATGTGACTTTGTGGTATGGCTTAGTCAGCCGAATTACGTGATCTAGTCTGTTAGCATTCACAATTGTAAACGCTCCCTTGCCGTGTCGTACTTCTTGTAATTACATGCATTGAGCCTTATTAGTGCAGACTGGTAGTAACTTGGTACATTGTTTTTATTCTGGTAGGTAAAGGAGTGAAATGTTGATGCCCTAAGTTGTTCTGAAAGTGGTGCTGATATTCAAGACAATAAAAGCGGATTAAAAGCTGTGAACTATCTGGGGAACTAGCTTACCAAATTCTCAACCAGACTAACTTTAATTATAATCTTTTAGTAGTCATACGACAACTGGTGATATATATATATATATATATATATATATATATATATATATATATAAGATAATTTAAATAAAAAGAAATAAATCAGTTTATATTTGGAAATTTATTTTAACATTGATCATTGAAATTTCAGCATATTAAACGTGAGTCATAACTAAGCTGGTGCCTTATTTAGGATTGTGAATATGTGAGTTTGTAATCTTACGGAACACATCTGATATGGAGCCAAGATTGGGAGACTGCATACAACACTGCATTCATAAAATAACACACAAAGAACGTTGAAGCATATGCAAGAGGAAATTAACCACAACAAACCGATTCCATTTTCACCCAAAGAAGTTACGTTCATAGTGCAATCCTGTCCGTCATGAAATTACCACACACTGGTATACTAAATTCATACTAACTCTCTGTGAAATCTTCCTGAAAAGAATAGCTGAGGGCTACTTTGATGCTTACACCACAAGGTACACGTGGTCAACTTGGTTTACACAAAGAGCGTAACTCCACAATAATTTTGATAATTAAAATAAATTATATCGAAATGCAATTTACAAAAGAAAAACCTCGAACTGGTTACTATCGTCTTACTATTAACCTGATGGGTCAAACGGCTGTATAAGCACGTGGTACTGGTCTCACAAAGTACACCCCACGTGGGTTGAACATAAAGAAAAGTTGCTATATTGAAAAATATTGTCAAGACGAGACGTTATAACCACACGAGCATTCGCATTTAAGATTGATGATCTTAGTTAGAGTTACTGATCAACACGTGGTTCCACTTTACTCACAAAGTAGTGACAAAGCAACTACCGGAAGATATTCTGAACTTCACACGCGAATTACACTGCGTTGCAATTTAAGATAACATTAGATATTTTAGAGTGAAACCTGAAATAAAGGTGATTAAATTTTCAGTTTGGCTGAACTTCCACCTTTGGCGTTGTACAGTTGTTATTAGTGGGATATTGATTCCAATTTCAATCAGGACTGGGCCGTGTTGGCTATGAGGGAAGTCCGTTAATACACGGCTTGTAGTTCTTAGTGATGTATGGTTATTGCCAGTCGTCAAAAAGCATAAATCTGGATTATATTACTTTCTCCAAGCTGGTGACCTAAATGTTCTTGGTCCTTTGAGTCAAAAACTAAGAACAGGTTGTTACTCTCTGCCCAGTTAGAAAATCAGCGCTATTTCCATCAGCTGTGCTATATTTCCACAGAGGGTGGTGGCTGTTAAAATCCTCCACGTATATTGCTGGGTGTGGCAGGTATAGCAGGACATCTTGAGGACAGGGAATGATTGGTGGTTTCTACATATTGCTCACTGACAGATCTCCTATCTTGACAACAACTTCATGTGTGTCACCATGTACTGTTGCCGAGCACAAGTGGACATCTCCAATCGATGATCGCACGTACGTAGCCACGCCATATGCACGATGATACGTTGTGCCAACTAGGTTGTAGGCTGGATTGGTTTTCGTCTTCAACGTGAGTTTCCTGAACTGCAACGAGATCAATGATGTCATCACATAAAATCTTACTTAGTACTTGCATTTAGCCCAGCTTACTCCCTCTATAATGATATGGCAAATCCTGAAGAGAGGCCCAAAGGGCCTCGTCTGTTGGCTCAGAGAGGAACCTTTGCTATGGCCAGTCATAATGGTTTGACTCATATCTGTGATATACAGTGTACAATAAGCCAAAAGATCAGCGAGCAACATCGATGACTGTTTGGCCACCTCGAAGTGACTGTTCTTTAGCACCACCCAGGAGACACGTGTAGCTAATGGTATGCTACCGACGCGAACAGCCATTGTCTCCCCATATCTCGGTCCATCTCCTCCCTCGCCTCTTCTTGTCCATTTCCTACTCCACCCCTCTCTGTCCATTTCCTCCTCTCCCTGACTGTCCATTCCCCTTCCTCCCTGTCCATCTCCTCCGTGCTCTGTTCCTCACACCTCTCTATCATTTCTTCTTTTTCTCATTCTCTGCCCATTTCTCCCTCCTCTCTTTCTGCCTATCTCCGCCTTCCCTTTGTATGTCTGACCATCTCCACCTAAATCTACATTAACACATATTCTCCGAAAGCCACTGCATGGTGGAGGATACTAGTCATTTTCTTTCCTGTTCCACTCACAGATAGAGCGAGTTGAAAAACGACTGTCTACGTGCCTCCGTATCTTATTTTTGCAGTCCCTACGCTAAATGTATGCTGGCGGCAGTAGGATCGTTCTGCACTCAGCTTCAAATGCTGGTTTTCTAAACTTTCTCAGTAGTGTTCCTTCAAATGACTGTCTTCTGCCCCCCCAGGGATTCCCACCTGAGCTCCCGAAGTATATCAATAACAGTTGCATGCTGATCGAACCTAACGGTAACAAATCCAGCAGCTCGCCTCTGAATTGCTTTTATGTCTTATTTCAGTCCGACCTGCTGCGGATCCCAAACACTCGAGCAGTACTCAAGAATTGGTCACACTAGCGTCATATATGCGGCTTCCTTTGCAGGTGAATCACAGTTTCCTAAAATTCTCCCAATGAACCGAAGTCGACCTTTCGCTTTCCTTACCATAATCCTCATATGCACGTTCGTCTTCATATCGTCGCTTCGCAACGTTACGCCCAGATATTTAAACGACGTGACTGTGGCAAGAGACACTAGTAATGCTGTATCCGAACATTACGGATTTGTTTTTCCTATTCATCCGCGTTAACTTACATTTTTCTACGTTGAGGGACAGTTGCCATTCATCACACCAACTACAAATTTTGTCTAGGTCATCTTGTATCAACCTACAGTCTCTTATCTTCGACGCTTCCTGTACACTACAGCATCATCAGCGAACAACCGCAGATTGCCGCCCAACCTGTCTGCCAGATCATTTATGTATATAGGAAATAGCAATGGTCCTGTCACATTTCCCTGGGCTCTTCTGATTTTACCCCTGTCTCAGATGAACACTCGCCGTCGAGGACAACATAATGGGTTCTATTGCTGGAGAACCCTTCGAGCCCGTCACATATCTGGGAGCCTATTCTGTGTACACGTACCTTCGTTGACAGTCTACCATGGGGTACCGATTCGAATGCATTTCGGAAATATAGAAATATGGAATCACCCTGATGCCTTTCATCCATAGTTTGCAGTATATCATGTGAGAAAAGAACAAGCTGGGTTTCGCATGAGCTATGCTTTCTACAGCCGTGCTGATTCGTGGACATGAGCTTTCTGGTCTCAAGAAAATTTATTATATTCGAATTCAGAATATGCTCTCGAATTCTGCAGCAAACCTCGTGAAGGATATTGATCTGTAATGTTGTTGGTCCGCTCTTTTACCCTCCCACATTAGTACATGCTTTTACCCTCCCACTTCTCTCTCCAAATTATCACCCCCACCTCCATATGTGGTTCTTACTCACACAGTATTTATTTCCAAGTTTGGGTGAAATCGATCCAGGGGTTTAGGAGGAGCTTTTTATTTATGACTTTGGCCACATATGCATTTGTCATTTATATTTCACATATAATTAACCTATTTCACTCATATTTCTACACATACTTCAAGTGTATACCGGATGTCCTAGGAAGGATGGTCAATATTCAAGGCTGCGATAGGAATGATCATTCGAACCAAAAAAAGTACTAAAATGGATCGTAAAATGCATACCTGAAGTGCTGTTCTTCATCTGCAATGCCGGGAAACAAATCTCTTCCACTACAAACTCTTTGAATAATTTGGGAGGAGGTAGTATGGACCACCACTTTCAAAAATTTGGAAAGCAAAGAGCCTGCAGTATTGAAAAAATAAGTGTTCGTAGCTCGTAAGGTACGTATTTTAGAGCCCATGTTTATTGGAATTTTTTGCTACGAATAATGATTCCTGTCATGTTCCTGACCACTGACCATTCATCCTGGGACACGCCCTATCTAGCGAATTTCGCCCAACAGTTTGGTTCTCGCGCAGCTCAATGTTTACGATGTCATTCCTCTTGAACTATGTGTCGAACAATGATATAATTTTGCACGTCCAGTTACACTTAAGGATTCTATCTGGGAAATGTGCTGCGAATAGAGTTCTTAGTAAAGAAATAATAAATTAAAGCGCCATGCATGACGCGACAGTTTTCCACACATCTCCGTAATTATGATGTCATGTGTCCTGACCTACTTGCCGTACAATAATTTACGTGAAGTGCCAAATAAACTGGTATAGGCATGAGTATTCAAATACAGGGATATGTAAACAGCAGAATACGGCGCTGGGGTCGGCAATGCGTATATAAGATAATAAGTGTCTGGAGCAATTGTTACATCGGTTACTGCTGCTACAACGGCAGGTTATCAAGATTTACGTAAGTCTGAAGTCGTGTTATAGTCGGCGCACGAGCGATGGGACACAGCACCTCCGAGGTAGTGATAAAGTGGGGATTTGCCCGTACGACCATTTCACGAGTGTACCGTGACTATCAGGAATCCGGTGAAACATCATATTTCCGACATCGCTGCGGTCGGAGAGAGATCCTGCAAAAACGGGACCAAGAACGACTGAAGAGAATCGGTCAACATGACAGAAGTGTTACCCTTCCGCAGATTGCTGCAGAATTCAATACTGGGCCATCAACAAGCGTCAGCGTGCGAACCATTCAACGAAACATCATCGATATGGGCTTTCGGAGCCGAAGGCCCACTCGTGTACTCTTGATGACTGCACGACACAAACCTTTTCTCGCCTGGGCCCGTCAACACCGACATTGGACTATTGATTACTGGACATGTTGCCTAGCTGGACGAGTCTCGTTTCATATTGTATCGAGCGGATGGACGTGTACGGTACCGAGACTACCTCATGAATCCATGTACCCTGCATGTCAGCAGGGGACTGTTCAAGCTGGTGGAAGCTGTGTAATGATGTGGGGCGTGTGCAGTTGGAGTTATATGGGACCCCTGATACCTCTAGATACGACTATGACAGGTAACACGTACGTAAGCACCCTGTCTGATCACCTGCAACCAGTCATGTCCATTGTGCCTTCCGACGGAATTGGGCAATTCCAGCAGGACAATGCGACACCCCATATGTCCATAATTGCTACAGAGTAGCTCCAGGGCAGTTTTCTTAGTTTAAACACTTCCGTTGGCCGCCAAACTCCCCAGACATGAATATTATTGAGTGTATCTGGCGTCCCTTTCAACGTGCTGTTACGAAGGGATCTCAGACCCCTTCGTACTCTTACGGATTTGTGGACAGCCCTGCAGGATTTATGGTCTCAGTTCCCTCCAGCACTACTCCAGACGTAATTCGAGTCCATGCCACGTCGTATTGCGGAACTTCTGCTGGAACACGGGGGCCCAACACGATATTGGGCAGGTGTACCAGTTATTTGGTTCTTCGGTGTATATCTGCAAGTACATTCAGTGTTATATGTGAATACTGTTTGCAAAATGTGTTGCGATTAGATTTAATAGTTAAGAACTAAGAAATGATAACGTCATGCTTGATGTGGCAGTTTTATTGCATCAACAGCGAAAATGTAGTAAGCTATAAACTTTTTCTCTTTCATCATTCTGCGTCAGTTGTCAGTGAGGAAAATTGTCGTAAAGATTTAAATTATGAGTAAAGTTTGTTGCAAGACACTAAGTACTCTTATTCTCAAATACTGGATGGGTACAGTCGGGTATTTGCACGCTTTAATATACACTTCTTTTTCAGCCCCACCCAACCACTCTGAGAGGGAGGTGTTTCTTATCCCCACGGTTCTTTCCAGATTGTAAATCGTATGCGTACCAAGTTTGGTAGAATTCGATCCAGCGGTTTAGGAAGAGATGTGGAACATACATAAATGCATACATACATTGATATCTATAATTCGTATCGTTTTAACACTTTCGCATAATCACATCACCTAACAACAAAACGTAAAATAATTTTGCTAATGACCATTACTATGCAGCACATTCACAAGTCAGTTTTCAACATGGAAATGTGAAAGAAAACGTCCATTCGGTAATTTGTTAGGGGATACTTTTGTAGATTTCACATTATATTCTTTCAAATGTTCAAATGTGTGTGAAATCTTATGGAACTTAACTGCTAAGGTCATCAGCCCCTAAGCTTACACACTACTTAACCTAAATTATCCTAAGGACAAACATACACACCCATGCCCGAGGGAGGACTCGAACCTCTGCCGGGACCAGCCGTACAGTCCAAGACTGCAGCGCCATAAGACCGCGCGGCTAATCCAGCGCGGCTATAGTTCTTTGAGGAAGGATGCATGTTTCTCATAATAACTGTTAATTCATTTGACCGATTCGGTCATGTTATGTCAAGAGTAACAAACGAAAGACAATATGTAATATAAAATTTTCTTACCTGTTTACTGTACCACGGATTTTTAGTCGATATGTTGACGACGCTGTCCCTCTTTTCATATAATCCACCGTTCCGTTCTTGGTACGACGTATGCTCTGGCGTTACATGTACCCCTAAAATAAAGATACTTGCTTTTGATATTGCCCGTTACTGTACTGCTGACCCATATTTGTAAAATCAGCTTGTTTCGGAGTAAAGAGTTTGACTTACAACGATAAGTGGAAAACATTGAACAATTTATTTTCTTTCTGTTTCAGATACTGTTACTGCCGTATCTGTATCCTTGTATCGATGAAGAACCTCTGGTAAGTACCGAACTGTAACTATAGCACCAAATGCACTAATATTACTTTTAATCATAGTCTTTGCTATAACCTGTTGAGAAGAGATCACTGCTTTGCAGTGAAGATGTGCTACATTATGAAGTGAACTATAGAACTATGAAAACATGCGATTAAAATTTCTACAGCCACCAGCTTCCTCTTGTACTTGCACGCGTAATTAACCTTGGTGTGCAGCTTAATTACTGAGCAGCTTCGAGTAACATTTAAAATCTCGATTCACAATGATAACAGTCAATAAAACTGGTACTAATTTTTATGGCTGAAAGCTAAATGTGTCTTTTGGAATAGTTCCCTAAGAACCAATCTGGAACGTTAAGTTAATCAATCACGACCAAAAACTGTTGACAAGAGGGAAAAGTCTTGTAGTCGCAACAGTGCTAAGAGGGGGTGTCCTAAACAACACATAAAAAATCCTGATCAGTGGAGTGTGAGGATGGGGGTGGTGGGGGTATTTAATAGTAACCTCAGTTTGTTTTTCTTTACTATCTCGAGAATGGCGTTTTCTAGGTAAAATATTTCTTAGTATAAAGTTACACTGCATTAAATATACTACAAGAAATGTATTGTTCACTTTCTCTGTAGAACAAATAGTTCCCGTGCTGCAGGGGATGCAAAACTCGATGATTATTAGAAATAGTATTTTAAGGGTGCAATATTAATCTTTATTGTTAAATGATGTGGTTTAAGAACAAATAATAAATGTGTGTATCATAACCAAATGAAGTAGAGCCGATTAAGGGAGAAATTGTATTCAGGAGATGTAAGGTTGGAGAGGGAGGGGAGCGTAGAAGCACGAGGGCAGGTAAGTTGCCAGATTGTTGTCACGCATTTCCTTCCTGTATACGTCTGCGAACTGAAGAACGAGCAGGTTATCCCTAACCTGTCTATCCCACTAAGCCACAAGAAGCAATTACAGGGCAAAATTTCTTCTATTCCATCATTTCAGCTCATAAAGCCACCACTGTAAAATTTGAGATAAAAATACAGTCTTGGTTGCGGGGATTTTTATTTTCAAATTTCAGTGAGGCGTTTTCCTGTGCTAAGCATCTTCAGATTATCTACAATGCAAAAATATTACAAAAACAAGTATTAGGAAACGTCCTGATCCCATCTTGCGCAGAAACATACTGTACGGGAAAAGTTTTCATCGAATTTAAAAAAAGCTGTTACCCTGCACGCCATCCATAATATGATTACATGATGCGAATACATCAACAAAATGGGATTAAACGGTCAAAAAACTGAAAATCACCAATGCTTGTATTTTGTGTCCCTTTAAAGAACAGGTACGATGAAAAATTGCAACGAAAAAATTTTAATGTTTGATAAATGGTAGTAACTAGATTTAAAAACAAAGGCTAAAGAGACCGTGAAAGTAAATACCGAAAACTCCTTTAAATACCTTACTCGTTGCCACGCGTAGTGAAACAGATCCACAGCAGAGCTTCATGAAGCGGGAGCACAACACTAACGAGCGACCCAGCTAAGGAACATACACTCATGCTCATACATTAAGGATAATTTCAGAATGTGGCCCACACAACGTGGCTAATAGCATAGGCACATAGGGAACACACAGGACACAGATCTATAAGACCACGGTATCGGTGAAAAGTTGAGAAAACCGTCCCGAAACACACGTGCTACAAAACGCCACTGTTTCCTGCGCGTGTACCCCGATATCAATATGGGATGTGATCACCATGCACACGTACACAGGCCGCACAACGGGTTGGCATACTCTGGATCAGGTGGTCGAGCAGATGCTGGGGTATAGCCTTCCATTCTTGCACCAGTGCCTGACGGAGCTCCTGAAGTGTCCTAGGGGTTTGAAGACGTGCAGCGATACGTCGACCGAGAGCATCCCAGGCGTCCTCGATGGGGTTTATGTTTGCAGAACAGGCAGGCCACTCCATTCGCCTGATATCTTCTATTTCAAGGTACTCCTCCACGATGGCAGCTCGGTGGGTCAGTGCATTATCATCAATCAGGAGGAAGGTGGGACCCACTGCACCCCTGAAAAGGCGGACATACTGGTGCAAAATGACGTCCCGATACACCTGACATACAGTTCCTCTGTCAAAGACATACAGGGGTGTATTTGCACCAATCATAATGCCACCCCAACCCATCAAACCACGACCTCCATACAGGTCCCTTTCAAGGACATTAAGGGGTTGGTATCTGGTTCCTGGTTCACGCCAGCTGAAAACCCGGCGAGAATCGCGGTTCAGACTATACCTCGACCCGTCCGTGAACATAAACTGGGACCATTGTTCCAATGGCCACGTACTGTGTTCTTGACACCAGGCTTTACGGGCTCTCCTGTGACCAGGGGTCAGTGGAAAACACCTTGCAGGTCTCCGGGCGAATAAACCACGTCTGTTCAGTCGTCTGTAGACTGTGTGTCTGGAGACAACTGTTCTAGTGGCTGCGGTAAGGTCCCGAGAGAGGCTACCTGCAGTACTCCGTGGCCGTCTGCGGGCACTGATGGTGAGATATCGTTCTTCTTTTGGTGTTGTACACTGTGGACGTCCCGTACCGTAGCGCCTGGACACGTTTCCTGTCTGCTGGAATCGTTGCCATAACCTTGAGATCACACTTTGTGGCACACGAAGGGCCCGTGCTACGACGTGTTTGACCAGCCTCCAGTCGCCCTAGTATTCTGCCCCTCATAACGTCAGCAATATGTGTTCTTTGAGCCATTTTCAATACACAGTCACCATTAGCACGTCTGAGAACGTCTGCACACTTACTCGCTGCACCGTACACTGACATGAACCAACACACCTCTGCGTATGTGGACTGCTGCCAGCGCCACCGTGCGACGACCGCAGGTCAAATGCACTGCATGGTCACATCCCGAGGTGATTTAAACCCGCAAACCGCCCAATGGAGCATTGTTTCACCATGTATCAGCATTAGCCTTAATTTATGAGCATGCGTGTAGAATGCGGAAAAGTATGGTAATCGGACCACGAGTGCAGCCAGTACAGCAGACTCAGATAGCGTTGACTAGCCTATTACATTAACCATTGTGGAGGACCGTAACCTTATATACCACGATGTACGTAATATCTAAAGTGACAGCCCTAAAAATGAGATCAAAGTTAACTGGAATCTGTCCGAGACGATAATTACACCTCATGAAAATAAGAAACAAAAGAATAATTAAAAAAATATAAGAACTAGAATTAAAATTCTGCCATAAACATAAGAGAGACAAACAAATAACAAAAGAGATACCAGCATACATCACAGCAAAGAGGCTAAAGACCATCTGTCCGAGTCTACTGCACTACTTAAACTCGAGGCCCATTCTTTTCCGCATTCTATGTTCGTCAGCGTGGCCGCTCCATGAGGGCCTGCTGTGAATCTGTTCCTAATACGTGCAGCGTCCTTTACGCAAGGCAACGATTAAGGTAGTTAAAGGATTTTTGATATTAGTTTTCACAGTCTTCTTAGCCGCTCTTTTCAAATCTAGTTATTTAAAGTTTATCAAGCGTTCATCTACATCTACATGATTACTCTGCTATTCACAATAAAGTGCCTGGGAGAGGGTTCAATGAACCACCTTAAAGCTGTCTCTCTACCGTTCCACTCTCGAACGGCGCACGAGAAAAACGAGCACTTATATTTTTCTGTGCGAGACCTGATTTCTCTTATTTTGCCGTGGTGATCGTTTCTCCCTATGTAGGTGAGTGCCAACAGAATGTTTTTGCAATCGGAGGAGAAAACTGGTGATTGAAATTTCGTGGGAAGATCCCGTCGCAACGTAAAACGCCTTTGTTTTAATGATTGCCACTCCAATTCATGTATCATGTCTGTGGCACTATATCCCCTAATTCGCGATAATACAAAATGAGCTGTCCTTCTTTGTACTTTTTCGATGTCATCCGTCGGTCCCACCTGATGCGGATCCCACACCGCACAGCTATACTCAAGAATATGGCGCACAAGGGTGGTGCAAGCAGCAGATCTGTTGCACCTTTTAGGTGTTGTGCCAATAAATCGCAGTCTTTGGTTTGCTCTGCCCACAACATTATCTATGTGATCGTTCCAATTTAGGTTATTTGTAATTGTAATCCCTAAGAATTTAGCTGAATTTACAGCCTTCGGATTTGTGTGGCTTATAGCGTAATCGAAATTTGGGGGATTTCGTTTAGTACTCATGTGAATAACTTCACACTTTTCTTAATTCAGGGTCAATTGCCACTTTTCGCACCATACACATATCTTATCTGAATCATTTTGCAGTTCGTTTTGGTCGTCTGATGACTTTACAGGGCGCTAAATGACAGCATCATCTGCAAACAATCCAAGACGGCTACTCAGATTGTCTCCTATGGCGTTAATATAGATCAGGAACAACAGAGGGCCTATAACACTACCTTGGGGAACGCCGGATATTACTTCTGTTTACTCGCTGACTTTGCGTCTATTACTACGAACTGTGACCTTTCTGACAGGAAATGACGAATCCAGTTGTACAACTGAGGCGGTATTTCATAGGCACGCAGTTTGGTTAGAAGACGCTTGTGAGAAACGGTGTCAAAAGCGTTCTGGAAATCTAAAAATATGGAATCAATTTGACATCCCCTTTCGATAGCACTCATGTCTTCATGAGTATAAAGTGCTAGTTGTGCTTCACAAGAACGATATTTTCTGAATCCTTACAGACTACGTGTCAATAAATCGTTCTCTTCGAGGTACTTCACAATGTTCGAATACAGTATATGTTCCAAAACCCTACTGCAAATCGACGTTAGTGATATGGGCCTGTAATTCAGCGGATTACTCCTACTTCCCTTTTTGGGTATTGGTGTGACCTGAGCAATATTCCAGTCCTTAGGTACGGACCTTTCTGTGAGTTACTGTATCAGCATACTCTGAAAGGAATCTGACTGGTATACAATCTGGACCCGAGGCCTAGCCTTTATTATGTGATTTAAGCTGCTTTGCTACACTGAGGACATCTGCGTCTATGATTCTCATCTTGGCAGTTGTTCTTGATTGGAATTCAGGAACATTTATTTCGTCTTAAATTTTTTTCGCTGCTATTTTTCATCGTTCCAGTTCTGCTCTGGAATTTCGATTCTGCTAAGGAACTCACTTGACAGGCATTGGGGATTTTCAGCTTTTTGATATCCCAATCGCATTTTGCCGATGTATTCACGTCGTGTAATCGCTATATGGGCGGCGTGCGCCGTGACCAGCTTCTGTACGTTTTATGAAAACTTTTCCCATTGAGTACGTTTTTGCAAAATATGGAATCAAGATGTTTCCTAATATTTATTTTTTGTAAATTTTTGCATTGTAGATAATCCGAAGATGCCCACCAAAGGCGAAACTCTTTGAAATTTGAAAATAAAAACCTCCGCAACTAAGACTGCATTTTTATCTCGATTGTCGTATGTTTCACCAAGTTATACCGACCCTTCTGCTGTAATCCTTATGCCTTATAGATCATTGGCTACGCGGGAGTCAGTGTTTATTTTGGATCACTATTAATACTAACGCAAGAATTTCGTAGGACAGATTCTACGTAAATCTCTACGCACTGTTGTGCACTGCTAGGGGAGAAATTGATTCTGTGTGACAACTATAGCGTTCTTCCAGGAAAGGCGACTTCTTCCACCACGAGGACAGCTCGCTTTTTAGTTTACAAACTGGTTATACCACCCCAGTACATCCGGTTCAGTTCTTTTGAGCAGGCAAAATAACTTCTCTGAGCTCATGTTCATATAGAAAAATTAATTTCAGTTTACTGAGTACTTATTTGCAGTTGACAAGTGAGCCTTTGTGTAAACAGTGGCTCAGAAGTGTAATATGCGAAATTTTGATGTTAAAGACCAGTGTAGTGTTGGTGGGAAAGGGATTTCATTGGTAAATGGGGCACCCTGCCGCTGTCTATCGATGACAGCGTTTTGCAAAGCCATGAAAACCGTGCTTGGTACTGAATTAATGCATGACCAGAAAGCTGTTGCACTTCTCTCACGATTAATTGTCTTTCAGGTAGACTGCAGAAATATCTTCTATTCAGGAGTTGCTGGCACTTGTAGAGCGAGATGCATTGACTGTAGCCACTTACTTCCACATTCCCAGTACTCATTCCAACATGGGTGTGAATATGCCTAATTGAATGGGGCTGATCATTTTGAAGTCTAGAACAGTAATCTGCTGTTATGCATTACTTTGCTTCTGTTGAAATATGTGAAGTTCCGAAATACCAAGATGAACTTCTTCAGTTGCAGAAGGAGCCAATTTACGCCTTTAGGTCACCTCAGATGTCGGCAGGACTGAAGCTAAGGTGACGCCTTTCGTACCCTTCATGTTGATAATGGTATTCCAGCCATTGACGTTGTCCAAAATATGTTGACAGCTTATTACACTTGGGGAACAGCTCACTTACTTAACTACTCATTCAGTAAACTGAAAATAGCTCCAACATTTAAACACATGCTCACTGAATTTGTTTTGCCTATTCACATAACAGATTTGAACTGGATGAGCAGTGGAGGTATAGCCAGTCTATAAACTAAAAAGCGATCAGTGCTCGTAGTGGGAGACCTTTCCGGAAGAAAACTACAGATGCTTAGTAGAAGAGTGTGCAGAGATTTATGTGGATTGTGTCCTTATGTATTTATTGCATTAGTATTATTAGTGACATATCTGTATTCCATGCAGTAATGATAGCTCTCCTAACACCACCCGGTCATCTACGCACTCCGTCGCCAGTGATTCATGAGCAGCACAGTGTAACATTGTAAAACATCCTGGAGTTACTTCTTGTGACTTAGTGGGGTAGAGTGAGTGGGGAACACCTGCTCACTTTTCAGTTCACAGACCTATGAAGGAGGGAAATATATCACCACAAGCCGGTGACTTGCCTTCCCTACCACTTCTACCCCCCCCCCCCCCGTGACACCCTTCACCCCTTCACCCTCCCCCCCCCCCCCCCCGTTCACTCTGTTACACTCTCAGCTCTCAGAACACAATTTATCCGTTAATGCGATTCTAATGCACTTACATGTGGTACACACATTTAATATTTTTGCTTTTAACCCACTCCGTTTAATAACAAACATCAGTGTTGTACCATTAAAAAACTATTTTGATACTCATGGATTTCTACATCTCCTATAAGGAGAAAACTATTAGTTCCAGATAAAAAATTAACGGGACCTTTTTTGCTGGAAATTTGATGTAGGTTAATTTTGCACCAGGAAACACCTTCGCTAGACGGTACGATTTTCGAGTTATTCAAGAAGCACATATAAAAGTTACTTTTAGTATGTTGTTCATGGCTCTCCCTCCTACAACTCGTACAAAATTTTGCGACTACACAAATTTCTTTACTCTACTTTTCCTCCGTTGACTTCACTTTGTATTTCTATTATCTGTTTGTCATCTTGCGACACTTGTGTTCCTACCTGGTGTTCGAAAAGAAATAGTATTTATAAATGTCTGCTAAACTACACCGGCAGTGGAACGCGACGCACGGGTACCGGTTCAATGTTTAGCGCTCATATGCGTCGAAGGGGTTTTGTGCGCCGCCCCTTTTTCTCCCTGGGAATATTGTCTATTAAAAACACGTGGAAATATTGCAAAATAACAATGATGTACTTCTGTTTTGAAATTATAGACAACCGTACAGTGTGTGTTTGTAGGACCAATCGGCTTAAATGAATCCTAATGTTAAATTCTGCTGTCCCAGAAAAGAAACTGAAGTAATAATTATTTTAATACTAGAATTTTTTGGAAAGCGCTAAGAGCCTTCACGACTTGAATTATCGCGAATTGCTCATTCCTATTGCGATACTACAACCTAACGAAGATCACATCGCTGCTAGGCGTGATGTCACGCATATTTGATTATAGCGGCGCCCACTTAGTTGTGGTTATCACTTCAATGACGCTTGTGCGGCTTTAGTTATCAAAATTAGCAGTCGTAATTGTTTTCTTCGAATGAGACTATTTTGCACTTTATTTAGAAATGTTGTGTGCCAGTATTTCGTGCTTCTTTTGGAAATTGGCCAAAAGTGATGTTTTTCTCTCCATAACCGGTAACTCCGTGTCAGAAGTGGCGTTAAGTTTGTCATCGAGATAATTTCCAACGCTTACAATTCACGAACGTACCGTATGTAATAAGTATCCAAGGGGTATAGCTATTTCTTTATCGACAGGTGTATCATTTACAAGGTGTCCCGAATTAAAGTTCCAGTTTCAGTACGCTATAGACAACTGCCCAGAATGACGTCAAATTTGAACAGCATATTACTGACACAGGAGGAAACGTCATGAAACAAAAAATTTAACGAAAATTTTACGAGGAGATGACCCTGCAAGCGTCTTAACGTAAAAGTGTCGGCTGCAGATGACAGATGAATTGCAAGACGACGGATATGGTTTAAGCTGCACACTACACCATCATTACCGTTCAATGTGCATGACTCCGTAAGTCCGCCATTCAACAGTTTTGACACTGTTCGTTAGGTAAGCACACCCGCCATGGCAACGTCGTACCTCATCGAATAGGAAAAATCGGTTTTTAATTGCCCCGAGGCCAAACACAGGGCAAAAAGCGAAATGACGTCGATCTGTAATTGTTGTAGGGCTGGTGCAACACGTATTCGATAAGCTGTCCACCGTTTTCTGCTGCAAGTTGAAATCGAGAAACAGCCTATTCTCCAACAGATCGGAGTGTCTTGGAGGCCACGTTCAGAATGAGTTGCGTAATGCATGCCTTCAGTTCATGTACAGTCGTGGACAAAACGAGCGAGACCCCTCGCCTTTTCGTTATGCTGAGCCGCACAGCTTTAAAGTCTGCTTCACAGCATAACAGGCAAGGCGACGAAGTGGTACCAACATACCATGCACAGGCGTGAAATTGTAAAACTATCCGAACTTTGTCAGACTGTTTTCAATCATGGGTAAGACTGTATTAATGCTGATTAGTGTGTTAAACACAACACGTATATATATAAGATATAAATGAAAGAAGAAACGCTGATTAGTATGAACTGTACTAATAAAAATTAGTTTTAGCTTATCGAGATATAATAACTGTTTTAGTAAGACAAAGTACCCCAGATCGTTACGAATTAGCAAAATATTATGCGCATTCGACCGCGAAACGGTCTGCATCAACCTTCAGAGCAGTCATACTGGATTACCGTTACTGACCTACCATGAAAGGGTGCAAATTTAGCAATGCGTGAAGATTCATAACGAAATTCAGTTAAAAATCATTCAGTGCCACACTTATGTCAATTCAATTATTGATAGAAGCGGAAGAAGTAGGCAGTAACAAGCATGAAATTCTACAAAAGAGTATCATATTGACATCCACAGGGCACCGGTACAGAATAAATGTAGCAACAAAACGTATTGGGGGCGCGAGAATTTCTTAAAATTGCTTTGCTGATAGTCTATCTGCCTCCATCGAGATGAGAACCGAAAACAAACCAGACCTCCCTTGCAGTAGAAAACACTTTTCACTGCGCGAAATAGCTCAAATAAAAGCCAATGTGTTGTATTCGCATATCTATGACTATGACTTGGCGCTAGTGTGTGGTTATGGATAGTACGTATGCTCAGTTTGCGAAACTAACATCACAAATAAAGACAAGGGGAAATGAATTAGGCGTCCTTCCTCTTCCGTAACATCAAATATATTTTAGTTATTCTATCTTAAATGAACTGCGCAGAAAATCATACACCAGAAGTGAATAACTTTTTAGCAATACCAGATGATATTAACAGCTTGCCGGCGCGGGTTAGCCGTGCGTTCAACGGCCTCATCGCGTCCGCGCGGCTGCTTGCGCCGTCAGTTAGAATCCTTCTCCGGTCATGGAAGTGTGTTAGGTTAGGTAGGTTTAAGTAGTTCTAGGTCTAGGGGACTGATGACCTACGCAGTTTGGTGAGCACTATGGGACTTAACATCCGAGGTCATCAGTTCCCTAGAACTTAGATCTACTTAAACCTAACTAACCTAAGGACATCACACACATCCATGCCCGATGCAGGATTCGAACCTGCGACCTTAGCGGTCGCGCGGTACCAGACTGAAGCGCCTAGAACGGCTTGACATAAACGGCGGGACATAAACGGCCGTATCTTTAGATTGCGTTGACATAAAAGCTCACTTTTTTACACCAAGGGACTGTGTACCGCAGGAAGTGCGGTACTTTTCCGCTTATTATGTCTAGCCGTACTCGAGGTAAACGGCTTTTAAGGGTTGGGTAGACAGATAGACGGTCAAGAAAGAGACTAGTAGGGTTCCATTTTTATCGATTTAGGTGACGAAATCCTAGCAACTAAAATAGCTACGACGGTTACTAAAGATGAGGGCCGCATAAATAATTCCCCTTACTCTTTATTCGAAACGTTCGAGCTGCAGTCGATACATCAGCATATTAATCGTAGCTATGCTTTCGATCCAAATCACATTTACAGGAATGCAAATAAAATCAATTTGACTATACACGTGGTAATTCAGGTGACAGTATTAATGCCACCGCGTTTCAGAAGTGCGAGCATTCCCATTGCTAGCTAACTTAAGAAACACTTCGGCTAATGAACGTTTTCTGGCTGTGGCGAGTCTAATGGAGAATTCGAAACATCGTAAAATACGTTTGGCAGCTATGTCGCAGGTTATTTCCTTGGGGTTGTGCAGAATTATCCTACGCTAATAACAGCATTTTGTTATTTCGATAACATCCCGAATGATTGCCACATAAGCGGTGGCATAAAGGTAGAAAATTCATGTTTTTGAGTCCAGAAAGCTCTCTGCAACAGAAACTGCAGATCATTTTGCCATTTTCATTGCGAAATTGCCGGATTATTCATCTCTGGGGTAATAATAGAGGGCTGTTTGCCTGGGAAAGCCGCTAGCGTAGTGAACGGTGTTTGCTACTGCAAGGGAGATCTGGTTTGTCAGCAACTTTAAGAAATTCTCGCGCCCCCAAAACGTTTTTTTTCTACATTTACTCTGTGGATGTCATTATGATACTCTTGTAGAATTTCATACTTGTTACTGCCTACGTTTTCCGCTTCTGTCAACAACTGAATTGACCTAAGCGTGGCACTTAATGATTATTAATAGAATTTCGTTATGACTCTTCACGTATTGCTAAATTTGTACCCTTTCATGGTAGGTCAGCAACGGTAACCCAGTGTGACTGGTCTTAACGTTGACACACACCGTTTCGCGGCAGAGTGCGCATAATATTTTGCTAATTCGTAGCGATCTGGGGTAATTTGTCTTACTAAAACAGTCATGTTATCTCGATAAGCTGAAATTCATTTTTATTAGTAGAGTTCATATTAATTAGCGTTTCTTCTTTCGTTTGTATCTTGTATTTACGTGTTGTGTTTAACACACTATCAGCATTAATATAGTCTTACACATGATTGAAAACAGTCTGACAAAGTTCGGACAGTTTTTCAATTTCACGCCTGTGCATAATATGTTGGTACCACTTCACCGCCTTGCCTGTTATGCTGTGTAGCAGACTTTAAAGCTGTGCGGATCAGCATAATGAAAAGGCGAGGGGTCTCGCTCGTTTTGTCCACGGCTGTACCTTCGAGATTGGAACTCTGAACACAACATCTTTCAGATAACGCGACAGTCATAAGCCGCACGGATTAAGATCAGGTTGTAGGGAAATGACGGCTGATAATTGTAGCACTTCCGAAACGCCTCCGCAGCAGCCGCTTCGCTGTGCAACGTGTGGAGAAACGCCATCTTGCATAAAAATGACCCTACCCGCACACCCACGCTGCTGAAGGGCTGGAATGACGCTGGTGCGCAAAAGACTTTCACAGCCTTTACCAGTGGTGAACAGGTAACAGGACCCGCAGGACTCTTCTCCTCGAAAAAATACAGTTCTACGACAAACGATGCCGTCAATCCGCGCCGAACAGTCACCTTTGCAGACTGAAGTGGTGCGTTTGATGTGCGTGCGGATTTTTCTTTGCCCGTATTCTGCTAATCTGCGTACTGACACGTCCTTGGAGATGCAAATGGGCTTCGTCTGTCCACAGGATGTTCAATGGCCATTCATTGTCCACTTACACGCGAGAATAAAATTCCAGAGCGAACGTTTGTCTTGCTGGAAGGTCAGCAAGAAGCATCTCCTGAGCATAGGTAATTTTGTATGGATAGAAATGCATCGTGCTCGCAGGCATGTCAAACGTTAGGGCAATTAATAGTGCACCGCGTGTTTGGTCACCGCTGCTCGACCAGTCCCTCAGCGCTGTGGTCACGCCTTTAACGGATGTCGGACCAGCCACTTTCCTTCCTCTGTCTCACTGCACTATAGAAGAACATTCCGAATTTTGCAATAATTTCTCCAGACATTTAGCAGACATAGGACTAATATCTTTTTTCATACCCCTGACAGACCAAAACCTCTGCAGAGCGACTGGTGCATAGTCTCCTTTCTTGTAAAAGAGCTTTAGCAGCAGCGCACGATCCTTCACGGTGGCACACATGTTGGGCATTTCAGACGCAAGTTGAGAAAGACCCGCGTTTAAATTTCAAATGTGTATGAATTCCTAAGGGACTAAACTGCTGAGGTCATCAGTCCCTAGGCTTACACACTACCTAAACTACGTTAAATTAACTTACGCTAAATACAACACACACACACACCCTTGCCCGAGGGAGGACTCGAACCTCCTGCGTGACATGGCGCCTCTAACCGCTCGGCCACTCCGCGCGGCCAAATACCCGCGTGCCGAGCGCATGTTGGTGTATGTGTTCTGACGCTTACAACATCATCTATTGGTCAAATTTGTTTTTGTTTTTGTTGTTGTTGTTCCATGATGTCCCCCCCCCCCCCCCCCCCTCTGCGTCAATGATATGCTGCAGAAATTTGACGTCAGTTTGAACAGTGGTTCTCTTCCTACAGCCTTTTGAAACTGGAACTTTAACTATTGACAGCCTCTACACAGTGGTTGCAGCTGATTTGCAGCACATTACACGGATCATAAGATTAATATATACAGGGTGACTCACGAAGATAAGTAAATATTTTAATATGTTGTTCTACAAGTAAAACTAAAGAAAAAATTTCATATAAACGTAGGTCCGCAAATGTTTAGTTACGGACCTACGCTTAAAAAAAGATTTTGCCCAAAATTTAGCAACTTCGCTAATATGAAGCCATCGCAAAAGTGTACGGGGCTAAAGTAAAGCACGATTTCTATTCATTTTGTTATTGGTCTGATGAATCTAATAAAACATGTCCCAAAGGCGTATCTGCAGTAGTTTTCCAAAATGTCCAGAGTAACAAAGATTATTATGCAGAATAAAGTCACGTGCAACGACCTAATACCTACAGAAAAAAATTCATTTTTCCACCGACAATCGATTGCAACAGCAAAATTTACCCTCCGCCACGTTCTACAAGTAAAACTAAAGAAAAAAGTTCATACAAACGTAGGTCCGCAAATGTTTAGTTACTGAGCTACGGTTAAAAAAAGATTTTGCCCGTAATTTAGCAACTTCGCTAATATGAAGCCATCGCAAAACTGTATGAGGCTAAAGTAAAGCATGATTTCCATTTATTTTGTTATTGGTCTGGTGAATCTAATAAAACATATCCCAGACGCTCATGAAACCGACCTGGCAGGATTATGTATGTAATTGTTGATGTGGCACATTGTTAAAAACGGACCAGAAAACAACCGATTCTCCAGGACCGAATCAGTATACTTCCGATTAGCGTTGTATGGTGCTGTGATTCAGCGTCTTGATATCAGCGGGACTTTGTGTAACATTCCAGGCTGAAGTCAGGAAGTGTGAAAAAAAAAGAACCTACACAAACCGAACTCGTTTCTGTCCAACCACACAGACATAAGTATTCAGTAAATGTCTGAAGGGAAGGAGAACACATAATGGATACTGATCAGCGTCAGGTGTATCCAGAACTATTTGTGACAAAATTTCAAAATATTTCGTCATTTGTCGCGAAACTAGTAAGAGTTCCCCACTCGCTTTCTCTTTTTCCTTGATGCCTTCTTGGTCTCAAATAGTCTCCCATTAGAATGCAACTTCGGCTGTAGTCGTTGTTTATGTAGTTATGTACGAGTGTAGACTGAAGAAATAAAGTTAAATGTGCTGCAACTTGTAGTCTCTGTTCCCGATTAATAGAAAGGGGGTGACCGATGGTAACGACACTGTAGAACAGACGGATCGCCATCAACTGCGTGCCGGGTGAAGTACCACCATGAAGCTCGCGTTATGAATAGAAACGGCCAGCCCGGAGTTGAAAATCCGCTTAAATCAAAGGCTTGTTATAGAAATATATATTTTATGTTATTGTACGTGAAACGTACCCACTACTGGATTGTGTGCAAAACATGCGTTCACACGGTTACAACATATATGTTTCAACAAGAGGATTAGCAACTAATTAAACTTTCATCAGAATGGGATTAACATAGCTGACGTAGGGAAGCACGTACAACGCATCGTCAGCCCTGCTAAATAATGGATCAGGAGAAAACCAGAATTTTACGTCAAAAAAATTATGTTACGTCGCTCAGATTAACGTGTCATTTAGAATTTTATCCCGCAAACTAAAATATTCCTGATCGGTACAGCCAATGTCGCTTATGAAACCGACCTGTCAGGACTAAAGGGTGGATTTCCATATTTATTTCTTCACCGAGGCTACGGTCATTCGCCGCTGCCTATGCCTCATTCATTACTATCCTCTCAATTTCTTTCCCTGCAACTTTTATTCTGCTTTCGAGCTCCTTCATGTACTATCTATTCTTCAATATTTTACGTATACAAGATTAATCGGCAGAATTACTATTTAACGTGCGAGCTGGCACACTGAATAGCAATCTGCAGTGACATTTTAGATAAGCAAAGTCAATGTCACGTAACCTCTGAATGTTTTTACTGTCACCTGAAAATCTGTCGTCTAACTTGCTTCAAAATGTTATGTATAAGAAACAAACAGCCCATTTCGTGAGCAAGGTGATGTACCATCAATAGAGATAAATAAAAGCCAACATTTTACACAACTGGCCACTAAAATTGCTACGCCAAGAAAAAATGCAGATGATAAACGGGTATTCATTGGACAAATATATTATACTAGAACTGACATGTGATTACATTTTCACGCAATTTGGGTGCAGAGATCATGAGAAGTCAGTACCCAGAACAACCACCTCTGGCCGTAATAACGGCCTTCATACGCTTTGGCATTCAGTCAAACAGATCTTGGAGGCGTGTACAGGTATAGCTGCCCATGCAGCTTCAACGCGATACCACAGTTCATCACGTGTAGTGACTGGCGTATTGTGACGAGCCAGTTGCTCGGCCACCATTGACCAGACGTTTTCAATTGGTGAGAAATCTGGAGAATGTGCTGGCCAGCGCAGCATCCGAATATTTTCTGTTTCCAGAAAGGCCTGTACATGACCTGCAACATGCGGTCGTGCATTATCCTGGTGAAATGTAGGGTTTCGCAGGGATCGAATGAAGGGTAGAGCCGCGGGTCGTAACACATCTGAAATGTAACGTCCACTGTTCAAAGTGCCGTCTATGCGAACAAGAGGTGACCGAGACGTGTAACCAGTGGCACCCCACACCATCACGCCGGGTGATACGCCAGTCTGGCGATGACGAATACACGCTTCCAATGTGCGTTCACCGCAATGTCGCCAAACACGGATGCGACTATCATGATGCTGTAAACAGAACCTGGATTCATCCGAAAAAATGACGTTTTGCCATTCGTGCACCCAGGTTCGTCATTGAGTACACCATCGCAAGCACTCCTGTCTGTGATACAGCGTCAGTGATAACCGCAGCCATGATCTCCGAGCTGATAGTCAATGCTGCTGCAAACGTCGTCGAACTGTTCGTGCAGATGGTTGTTGTCTTGCAAACGTCCCCATCTGTTGACTCAGGGATCGAGACGTGGCTGCACGATCCGTTACAGCCATGAGGATAAGATGCCTGTCATCTCGACTACTAGTGAAACGAGGCCGTTGGGATCCAGCACGGCGTTCCGCAGTACCCTCCTGAACCCACCGATTTCATATTCTGCTAACAGTCATTGGATCTCGACCAACGCGATCAGAAATGTCGCGATACGATAAACCGCAGTTGCGATAGGCTACAATCTGACCTTTATCAAAGTCGGAAACGTGATGGTACGCATTTGTCCTCCTTACACGAGGCATCAAAACAACGTTTCACCAGGCAACGCCAGTCAACTGCTGTTTGTGTATGAGAAATCGGTTGGAAACGTTCCTCATGTCAGCACGTTGTAGGTGTCGCCACCGGCGCCAACCTTGTGTGAATGCTCTGAAAATCTAATCATTTGCATATTACAGCATCTTCTTCCTGTCGGTTAAATTGCGTGTCTGTAGCACGTCATCTTCGTGGTGTAGCAGTTTTAATGGCCAGTAGTGTGCGACTGACGATGTTATTTCATAAGATGCGTTAAGAAATTTTGTATTGTTTCGGATTCGTTAATTTTTGTATTTAATATCTGCCATATTGCCCACATTAGAATTTGCTCTGTCATATTATGTACATCACTATATTAGGTTACTACAGGATGGTCAGAAACAGTCTCAAAAGCTTGCAAGTGAGTTGCAGAGAAGGTTGTGCTGAGAAATAATTGTTAAGAAAAAAATTCGATACTTTGTGCCATTTCCAATTTAATTAGCATTGTCAACAGCCAATCAGGTAGTTGTGGGCGCTAATTCAAGCACTTACACGCGCTTGAATGTGGTAATGCACAGACGTCTGTGGTCTGTGATTTCACACTTGTTCGAATGCTCGTTACCAGTTCGGAAGTGATAAATTTAAGCAAGGTGAGCAAAACCTCCGTTTGTTTGGTTTGAGGAAACAGAACAAAGAACACGTTTGGCGACACTGTCTCTGGCAGGCAGCTTGAATTTGCGCTTGCAATGTTAATTAAATAGGAAACGGTGCAACGTATCGGTATTTTTTCCTAACAATTATTTTTCAGTGCAACCTACAGTACAACACTCTTACAAGTCTTTTGGCCTGTGGCTGCTCTGCTCCTGACAGTGCCTGTGAGAGCTCCGTTAAATAATGTATTTTTCCAGTTGACGTCTGCTGACCGACACTGTGAAGCCAACACATTTTGCCGCTACAAGTTGACACAAGACTAGGATATGGGAGGGAGGGGGATCTAGATGTACGACAAGTACAGCTCACTTCGGCTTGGCGTTTCGTTATTATGTTACAGTTATAGTTGTTCTATGACGGCATTTTATCATGAGACAATTCCAAGAGGTACGAGCTGCTAAAACTCTCTTGGTATTTACTAGACAGAAGAACCACCCATGATGCCTCTACATGGATTCTGGGACACAAGTGGCTAGAAGGATCTGTCGGATGGCAAGAAAATCAACCGTATGGATAGGGAGTGGCTGAGATGCTGGGCAACTGGCGATCGACAGCATATGGGCCTGACCAGCTTGGGGACTAAAGGTTGTCCCCCTGAGTACCTTCTTAATTACGAACATGCTGTAAGCGGATGCTATGGTGCTGACGAAAGGGTTGCTGTCTGCAGTGGCGGTGCCACCTCCACGAGATTTCCCGTGGACACCCAACAGGGTGGCTAAAGGCGCCCTTCAATTGGAAAGTACGTTCCCTCATCAAGACGGTAGTTTTTCCAAGCTGGTTTCCTTCGTGGTGACGGAGTAGGGTAGTGGATACATGAGGTGGACTTGAAGGGAGGATGAGCGAAAGTTCGGGGATCCCTGATGAGGAGCCATCTCCGGCAAGGGGAAACCCAAACCAGAGCTGATATTTCCTATACTGTCTTGGTATGTGACAAGGCACTCCACAAGGTTTCAGGCTCTTGAAATAAATCGCATGAAGAAAAAATCCTGATTTAAATGGCTCTGAGCACTATGGGACTCAACATCTTAGGTCATCAGTCCCCTAGAACTTAGAACTACTTAAACCTAACTAACCTAAGGACATCACACAACACCCAGCCATCACGAGGCAGAGAAAATCCCTGACCCCGCCGGGAATCGAACCCGGGAACCCGGGCGTGGGAAGCGAGAACGCTACCGCACGACCACGAGATGCGGGCGAAAAAATCCTGAACTGATATTAGTACATTCTTGGGCAAATATTTCTCGATTTTCTTGCAGCGCAGGCGACTTTCTCTGTCATAATCGTCGAGAGTTTAGCTGGGATACTAACTGGTCGTGTCGTACTGAAGTGTTCATTTGGGCGAATTATGTTATGGAGATGTCACAAAGTCACTCAAGTTCCGAATGCTACCTGACATTATGTCTGTGTCTCTGGTGAAGGAACATTAGTAGCCACTCTGATTCTGTATTGATGGTTGATAACGCAGTTTCTTTGTCTCAAGCCTTTCGTCATAGAGCACCCGTTTCCTAGCAGCACTAACGACATAGCCATTGTCCCGGTTACAGCAGTTGTTGGACATTCTAGTCGCACCAGGTTCTTTATTGACAGAATCCCGGTGTAAAATCATGAATTCTTGGCATCTGATACAGACTACAGCAAACAATTGTATATACCTCGATATCTACAACATGACAATATGTATCTCTATACCAGTGACACAAGTGTCAATCATAAATTCTTTGTGATGGTAGCTCTACTTTCATCTAGAAAGCAAACAACAACATGGATACCTAGAACCCAATTACAACCATGTCTGTGTTAATATGTCAGGATATTAAATCCAACCCACCTCGAGATGTGTATGTTGCTGTTGTCAACGTTTAAGCAGTGACATTTTTTTTCCGTCCCCGGTAGCTGAGTGGTCAGCGCGACAGAATGTCAATTCTAAGGACCTGGGTTCGATTCCCAGCTGGGTCGGAGATTTTCTCCACTCAGGGACTGGGTGTTGTGTTGGCCTAATCATCATCATCTCTTCCCCACCGACGCGCCAGTCGCCGAAGTGGCGTCAAATAGAAAGACTTGCACCCGGTGAAGCAGGCATGGTAGCTCAGCGTATTCGGTCAGAGGGTTCGCTGCCCTCTGTAATAAACAACTGAGTGAACAGATCAACGATAAATTTGAACGGGTGTCCTGGGACGTCCGCCCCGCACAAATGCAGCGAATCAGATTTTGCGGCTACATGGTGGCAAAGTGGTAAAGAGCAAGGCTATGAATACAAAGATCTCGGGTTCGATCCCTGGTCAGTCCCACGATTTTGCCGGCACGGTGGCTCAGCGTGTTCGGATGTCATGTGACGTCCGCAACGACCAAACCCAACGATAAAAAAAATTTAAAAAATAAAAAAAAGTGGTCAGCGTTACAGAATGTCAGCCTTAAGGACTTGGGTTCGATTCCCGGCTGGGTAGGAGATTTTATTCACTCAGGGACTGGGTGCTGTGTTGTCCTAATCATCATCATCTCTTCTCCATCGACGCGCAAGTCGCCGAAATGGCGTCAAATGGGAGGCCCTAGTCACACGGGGCCGACGAGTCACATTTCTTAGTCACATTTGACATAACCGTTATATAATGTAAACACGGAACTGACGGATAAGCGAAAGAGTCTATTTATCTTTTGTTATTTCTGAGGTCGTATTTATATGCATCTGTGATATCATTTATACATGTAATATACCATATTTGGACAATTAGTATGTTAAGGGTAAAACATGCAAAAAGTATAAAATTGTAAAATACGAGCGTATATAAAAAGTAGAACTGATGTTAATTGCATGAACCACACTTTGAGGAAGTTAAACGCCTTAGTGCAAAACCTTTGTCTGTCGGACAATGAGGTTGTCAGTTCGAGCTTACACTGAATGGTAATCCAACATATCATGTCAAATTAGACAATTTTTCATGCAGGATATGGTAAAAGGTCAAACTGAATTTATTCTGTTAAAACACTGTCAAAGGCTTGTATATTGAGTAACTCTGTTAATTAAGTATTCTTTCTGGGTGTTCTGTCATACCAGTGTATGTCTCCGTTTCTTCTTTGCTGGTCACCGGGGCTCATTTCAAAGTGGGACTCATCACCGAAGATAGTTCTACTCCGGTCAATGAAATTCCAGGACGAAGCGGATCTGGAGACGTCCCGGACAGGGGTGGGATATCAACGTGACTTTCGCCTGCCGTAACCATGTTTGGTAGTCTGGGGTGCCCCTTCATTTCATAGCAGGACCCTTCTGGCCCTTTTGGCTGTCATCCGCGGCATTTTCACAGCACAGCGGTACGTCGACGATATCCAAGCTCCCGTTTTGTTTCCCTTAACGGTAAGCCATACTGGGGTGATATTTCAGCAAGATATGCCCGTCCGCACACGGCGAGAGTGCTTGCCAGCCCCTGCCTTGGCCAGCAAGATTGCCAAAACTCGCCCCAATTGAGAATGTTTGGAGCATTATGCGCAGGACCCTTCAACCAGCTCAGGATTTTGACGATCTAACGCACCAACTAAATAGTATGTGACCCATATCCCTCAGGACGACATCAAACTGTGGTGTCACCGCCAGACACCACACTTGCTAGGTGGTAGCCTTTAAATCGGCCGCGGTCCGGTAGTATACGTCGGACCCGCGTGTCGCCACTGTCAGTGATTGCAGACCGAGCGCCGCCACACGGCAGGTCTAGAGAGACGTCCTAGCACTCGCCCCAGTTGTACAGCCGACTTTGCTAGCGATGGTTCACTGACAAATTACGCTCTCATTTGCCGAGACGATATTTAGCATAGCCTTCAGCTACGTCATTTGCTACGACCTAGCAAGGCGCCATTATCATTTGCTATTTATCTTGTGATGCATGTACCGTCAGACCGATGTTCACCAATTATGGATTAAAAGTTATGTATTCCAGAAGCTACGTACTATTTTTGCTACTATAAGACCTTGACCTGTTCCAGACCTCACGCCAGCGTGCGTGAGCTTAAACGGGTGCCTTTCGGCTTCCTCTCATAGTGGCTTGGCTGTCTTGCCAAGTCACGACACAAACAACTGTGTCAATCAATGCGAAGCCGAATAACTGCTAGCGTAGGGGCCAGAGGTGGACCAGCGGGCTATTAACACTCAATTTGTGAAGCTCTTTCTCTGTAATAAATGATTCAACTTTTCTGAAACTGTAATCATTTGTTTGTCTGTGCATCTGCGTCACATCTACCGATGTCCGTACCATTTGGATAATTCCTTGCTGGTCCTTTTTCTACTATTACAGTGTATTTGTTGTCTGAATTTGCCTAACAGGGATTTGCAGAAATAAATGCTTATTTTTTCTAAAAAATAAACTCATTTAAACAGGTTGAGCATCTCCGCTCTGTACCAGCCTCTTAGGAGACTAGCAACGCATATCTGCATTCGTTCAGTGTCTGCTGTGCCCATTTCGTAAGGACTCCAAAAGCTGGAACCACTCTAAAACTGGTCACCCTAGCCTTTTGCTTGGGGTTTTCTTTTGAAAGTGGAGAACTCTTCCGACGAATCTGTATCTTCCATTCACTTACCATATTACCGACTTTATGTCTTCGTCCCACATTATGGCAATTCTTAGAATTATTTTTAAATACGAGTATTTAAACGATGCGACGGGTTGCAGAAATTAAACACTAATACAGTACTCGTAAAGTTTTGGGTCGTTTCTCCCGGTTATGATCAATGTATTGCATCTACCCACATTTAAAAAGAGCGTTTATGATTCACCCCAAGCGAAAATTTTGTATCTTTCTGCATTGCCCTCACACCATCTAACGAAGACGCCTTCCTTTAGACATCATAATCGTCATGAAGGATCTGACACTGCTGTTGATATCTGATAAATCTGATAACCATTAAAACATAAAACTAAATTCCGTCGGAGCAGGTCTTGACCGACCGCCGTCTCATCCTCAGATGATAGACGTCACTGGATGCGGATATGGAGGGGCATGTGGTCAGCGGAGCGCTCTCCCGGCAGCTGTCAGTTTACGAGACGCAGGTACTGAAACCATTAGTGCCTCTTTGAAGCACAGTCGATGTCACCTGCATTTCTGTTGGACATTCACAATCCTGTACGTCGCTTGTTTGCTATTAATAGCAACACCTTGGAGCCAGCTGCTTGTCAAAAGAGACAGTATTAGTTGTCTCACGACAGACATATCACAAAAATATCACCATCAATTCAAAATTAGCTCTACAATGGGCAAAAACGGGACAATGAACAAGTGAGCGGCGACAGTAATACAACGTTTCTCGTGAGCAGGGCGAGATCTTCGAGATATTGTTTTTGTGTAAAAATCGCGTAAAAACAGATGAGAGTGAAGTGTGAAAAGGTGGAGATAACAGTGTACATAATTACAACAGCAAAAGACAACACACCATAAATGTACAACATGTAACTTACATCTCCCTTAATTTTACATCAATATCCAGAAAAAAGATAGGTGAAAAGTACAAAAGAAAGCGTCTGTACTCTCCACCTCTGCGCCAGGCCGAGCTACACAAACACACACACACACACACACACACACACACACACACACACACACACAACGCTCTAAGATAATCCCACCTATTTGGTTTGGCAAGACGGCGCATTCAGCAGCCTGCAGAACCCAATGCCTCGCTTTCATTGCAAGAGCTCCGACGTTGCATTTCTGCTAGCGGTACATGCGTCCTCTTCGAGTGAAACGATAGGCCAGGAAAGAGCTTGACTGCCCAGCAAATAAGTGACAAACTCGTCTAGTAAAGACGGACTACATTGTTCAGGCTCTGTGTCCTCCAGTTATGTACACTGATAAGTCAAAGCATTGTGACCACTGCTCACCGCGACGCTGGATGCCTCCTGGTGGCTTTGCGGGCACGTGACGCGGTAACAAAAATATGTAAGCGGAGCAGACGCAAACGGAGGATCACCCTAGCTAGATATGATCTGAAAATAAGGAGATCCAGCGAAGTAAGCGACTTTCATAAAGGGCAGATTGTTATTACGCAGAGCCTGTGAACGACTATCTCGAAAACGGTGAAAGTGGTTGGATGTTCACGTGCTACTGTCATGAGCATCTGAGGAAAGAGGTAGGAGGGCAGTGAAACTACCACTAGGCGCTGAATAGTTGGACCTTCTCGACTCTTCACAGAAGCCGGCCGAAGTGGCCGTGCGGTTAAAGGCGCTGCTGTCTGGAACCGCAAGACCGCTACGGTCGCAGGTACGAATCCTGCCTCGGGCATGGATGTTTGTGATGTCCTTAGGTTAGTTAGGTTTAACTAGTTCTAAGTTCTAGGGGACTAATGACCTCAGCAGTTGAGTCCCATAGTGCTCAGAGCCATTTGAACCATTTTTTCTTCACAGAATGTAGGGTTCGGAAGCTTGTCTGCTCTGCAAAATAGGATAGATGGGATCTGTGGCATCTCTGCCAAAAGAGCCCAGTGCTGGTGCACGCACGAGTGTTTCCGAGCACACCGTTCATCGTACACTGTTGAACATGGAGGTCCGCTGCAGAGACCTCTGTGTGTTCACGTGTTGACCCAATGACATCGCGAATTACAATCACAGGGGGCACGGGACCATAAGGATTCGACTGTCGATCAATGGAAACGTGTCGGCTCTTCAGGTGAATCGCATTTTTGCTACACTAGGTAGCTGTCCTCGAGCTGAACAGCGGCTCGAAACGTGCGGCGCGCCACTGATGCAGGCTGAGTAGTATTATTCCTTGGGAGATATTCTCCTGAGCTTACATGGGATCTGTGGCAGTAATCGAAGACACATTGACAGCTGTGAACCACCTGCGTCCCTTCATGCATGGTGTCCTCCCCGACGGCGACGTCATCTTTCAGCAGTATAATTGTCCTTGTTTCGGAATCAGATCCGTGCTACAGTGGTTTGAGGAGCATTATAGCGAACTCACGTTGATGTCTCGGCTACCATAATAACCTAATGAAAATCCTATGGTACCCATCTGGGTTGCTATCGGGCGCCATCACCGCGTACGAAAATCAGCGGCCCATTATTTACGTGAATTGCATGACCTGTGCGTAGACAGCTAATGCCTCATACCTCCACAAACGTGCCAACAAACTGTCGGATTCCTCAAATGTTCCTCATATGCAGAATGAGTGACTTGTTTTGTTCTAAAGACGGTAAAACAAACTATTAAGCAGGTGGTCATAATGTTTTGGCTCATCAATATGTAATATTCAAAATCAAAGAGCTAAATGTGTCGCACCAACATTGAAGGAGCCTTCAGGTTAGTTACTATTCCGAGTAATCGTCTGCCATTCGTACTCTCCACAAACAAGTGACACAAGTGAAAGATAACAGGTGAGCATTAGACCCACACATTCAGTGACGCCCGTAGAAAATACTCTGCCACGCGGAACTTCATACACTAAACACTGCTGGAGACCATTGACAACAAGGTTCTCCACTACCGTTACATTTACCTACTTCATCGAAACCATCCGCGCTTATCTTCAACAAAGCTCGGAATATGTGTAGCAAGACAATGCACATAGCTCTACCTTCCGATGCAGCGGAGAGCCACGTCCAAGTCGTTAGTTGCTGTCACCATTTAAAATTAAACTTTTGTCCACTAAACAGTCATCTCCTATGCGATTGTACATGGTTTTGCTTTGCTACTGAGGGTGGATCATCTGCATCGATATGATCTGCTCTCAGCAGACTCTGTACGATTTACCTCAAACGAGGAGACGCTACAGCTGTTTGTAAATCTTTCTCTGTTTTTGTCGTCAGATACATCACGTTTCATAAAACCTGTAATTAAAATAATTTTTTTAGCTCCAATGCTCACTAATGCTCATCCATTCTCCTCGTGCCAAAGGCTACCGCTTCCTCAAACTGTGTCTTACTTTTGAATTTCGGCGGAAGTATCCCTAAGCTTAGCTTCTAGAACATCAGAGACGACATTTTTGCGCTCTCCATGAAACAACTTCCGCCCACTTCAGTGGCCTCACTTCTATCACAGCTGTTCCTCTTCTCCTTGCCAAACACAGCTGTCTTGCACCGCCATAAATTCTGCTGTTCTGTCCGATTGAAAATTCTAGAACACTCAAACCAAAAGTTTGAGTATTGCAGTGGATTCAATCAATAATTGCAATCATTTTAAAACCTGTTGCACAATAAGTTACGCTTTCCCTCAACTTCAGGGATTACTTAATATTGTGTTGGAAAATGAGAATGAGCAGAGATACAGCATGCTACCTCGTGTATTTTCCGAAGGTGGTCCCTTCAGGCTGAAATTCTGAGGTACGTCAAGATTACCGCTAAGAAATGCTGATGAAATATCTTTAATGAACAACCAGTTTCGCTCCACAGACCATCGTTAGGTTCTTGTATAGCAACTGGAAGAATATATAAAGAACATTACAAGATCAAACCGTCAAAATTCCGTTGAATCATGCACATTTTAACTAAAAAGATATGTAATAAAACGTCACGTTCTCATATAAAAGCATTTCCAACATCATGTTAGGCGGTTTGAAAGCACTGGCGTCGGATAATAAAACCCAATAAATTTTCATTGGAAATGAAAGTATGACACACAGCATAATGTAAACAGCTATGAACAAAGCATATCGTCAAACCATAGATATGTGGCATTTATACAGAGTTACTCGTTATCACATGGTAATATAAATTACATTGTCAATCATATAATGCGCCACACAGTGCACTCATTCAGGCTATATCAAAAGTCCGAATTAATGCTACGAACGCCAGCATTCTACATACTCCGATCATTGTTCACCAGTTGAACCAAGAAGGTCTAGATCGAAAGTTCCAGTGCAGTTCTAGTGACTAGTATCTTACATTTATATATATGTTGCGTGTCATACATCAATACGAATAAATGTGACAGTCATAACATTTTAACAATCTGTACGTTACATTCAACAGCAAATGATCTGTTATTAAAGAACAGTTGCGGTGATAGAAACAAAAGCATAAAATTAGTGACACACTTACACACGTATACGTCTGTGTCAAACAAGCTGCAGTCATATTCAATATGAGCATTGCTTCCGTCCAATAGTGAACTTCGAGTGACAAGCCGTACTTCTGCTAATGTAGGTTCCAATGTTTCATATTGTGTGGAGCGTACAATATCCCGTGCTTCAAATTTACTTTCTTGTTGGCCCACTTACTTTTAGCTAAAGTATGGTCAGTCCCTCACAGGGAGTTGTTGGACAGAAACACTGTGCATGGTGAATGTGGCTGTAGCTTGTTTCTCATAGATATACCGGGTGATCAAAAAGTCACTATAAATTTGAAAACTGAATCAATCACGGAATAATGTAGATAGAGAGGTACAAATTGACACACATGCTTGGAATGACATGGGGTTTTATTAAAACCAAAAAAATACAAAAGTTCAAAAAATGTCCGACAGATGGCGCTTCATCTGATCAGAATAGCAATAATCAGCATAACAACGTAAGACAAAGCAAAGATAATGTTCTTTACAGGAAATGCTCTATATGTCCACCATCTTTCCTCAACAATAGCTGTAGTCGAGGAATAATGTTCTGAACAGTACTGTAAAGCATGTCCGGAGTTATGGTGAGGCATTGACGTCGGATGTTGTCTTTCGGCATCCCTAGAGATGTTGGTCGATCACGATACACTTGCGACTTCAAGTAACCCCAAAGCCAATAATCGCACGGACTGAGGTCTGCGGACCTGGGAGGCCAAGCGTGACGAAAGTGGCGGCTGAGCACACGATCATCACCAAACGACGCGCTTAAGTGATCTTTCACGCGTCTAGCAATATGGGGTGGAGCGCCATCCTGCATAAACATCGTACGTTCCAGCAGATGTTTATCAGCCAGGCTGGGGATGACGCGATTCTGTAACATATCGGCGTGCCTCTCACCCGTCACGGTAGCAGTTACAAAACCAGAATCACGCATTTCCTCGACGAAAAAAGACCCGATACCGGTAGATACTAAATCCAACCCATACCGTGACTTTCTCGTCGTGCAATGGAGTTTCCACGACAGTTCTAGGATTTTCGGTAGCCCAAAGTCTGCAGTTTTGGGCGTTGATAGACCCTCGGAGCTTCGTCGGTCCACAACACATTACTCAATCAATCGTCATCTTCCGCCATCTTTTGAAACGCCCACACCGCAAATGCCTTCCGCTTCACTAAATCACCAGGTAACAGTTCATGATGCCGATGGATTTTGTACGGATAGTATCGGAGGGTACGCCAAAGTGCCAACCAAACAGTAGTCTATGGAATGCCGGTGCGACGTGCAACTGCACGAGCGCTGACTTTCCCGTGCATAGACGAACCCGCTACAGTCTCCATTTCTTCCTGAACTGTCTCAGCAGCATTACGCCTTGGGCTCGGTCGGGCACTACGGGGTCTATCGTCTAAACAACCCGTGGCTTCTAACTTCGAAATCATTCTCGCCACAGCTGCATTTGTCAACGGACCTTTACCCGTTCGAATCCCCTTCCTATGGCGATAGGATCGTAACGCTGAACTAACACATTCCCCATTCTGATAATACAGCTTCACTAAAAGCGCTTTTTCAGGTAACGTCAACATGCTGCAACTGCTGGCGCATCTGATTCTCTCTCATTACAGCTCCTTTCATACACGATTGTCATGCGCAGTCACTGACGTTTTTCTGTCCAGCGCCATCTGTCGGACAATTTGTGAACTTTTTTTTTTTTTGTTCTAATAAAACCCCATGTCAATCCAAACATGTGTGTCAATTTTTACCTATCTACATTATACCGTGGTTTATTCAGTTTTCAAATTTATACTGACTTTTTGATCATCTGGTATATATGTGTGAGTCGTTACTACTACGCTTTTGTTTCTATTGGCGCAACTGTTCATGTAACATTTAAGTTGCTGTTGGACGCAAGGTACAGAGTGTTAAACTTTTATGACAGACACGTTAACTCGCTGACTGTCACTTTAACTCAGTGTAACGTATGAGAGACAATAATCTTAAGATACTAGTAACTAGAATTGTACTAGAACTATCGAGATATTCTAGATCGTCTAGATCGTCTTTGGTTCAATTGGTAAACAGTGATATTATCTCTGGTAACGTCGTTTCTCGTAGTAGCACTGTTTGACAATAAAGGTAAAGCATCCAGAAAGGAAAAGAGTAAAAGAAATAAAACATAGCGGATTGAGAGGTATGTGATGTTATTTCAATTATTACAGAACTGAGTCAAATTTACAAACAGCTTAGCGGTATTGAGCCCATTTACGACGCTGAACCGCTGTCTCATGCATTCGACAGGATCTCGTTGTTGTGTCTAAGAATCCTACGTAATCGGTTTGCTAGACAAACAATCAAACAACTCGTATTAATGAGTTTTATTACAACAAGACAAGTTCAAATACTTAACTTTGATATGTCTTCTTCAGAATAGACGACAACAAGTAACATTTCTGGCCCTAGCGACCGCTACTAACAAGTCTGTCATCTGAACTGCAGGGGCAGCCGATCTCTAACTGTGCTACATATATATTGCTAATGAAAAGGCTACGACGTGTCGGCTAACGAAGTGTTGGGCACGGGGCTTATTTCTTCGTCTTCAACTAATGACCGCTGCTCTCGCGTTGTCTTCCTGAAAGGAGGTCAGTCAGCGTGCGATCGGCTGACCACATCTCACAGCCTTCTCTTCTCTGTCGTTCCCGACTGGCGCCCGTCGCTGACTTTACATTGTAACACTCATAAAGCCGTGGAATTCTCTCCTGAGGTAAGCTTGCTCACAACTGTTGTTACTGGTTCTTAATGTCCTGAATATTAGCAACGGGACAGAGTTGATGTCAGAACTTGTCCCACACTTGTTCTATCAGGGACAGATCTGTGGATCTTGCTGGCCTTGCGAGTATCTCCTCGGCACGCAGACATATGTGTAAATCTATTTATATTGCCCTGTACTAGGGCCTATTACATACCTTAAACTTAATATGCCAATAGGCAACGTCAGGAAGCAGCAAGCTGTGTATTTTTGTAATGTTGTCCATCCTCCCTCTAGGGATTCGACAAAACTGTTCTCCCAATCAATTTTATTACCAGCCGTCCCAAGATAAAGAGCGGGACACAGGGCCTGTGTCACAGGCTGTCTACCAAGGGACTGTCAGACACATGAAACTTGAAACTTCCTGCTAGATTAAAACCGCATGCCGAATGCAACTCGAATCTAGGATCTTTGCGCCGGCCGCGGTGGTCTTGCGGTTCTAGGCGCTGCAGTCCGGAACCGCGGGACTGCTACGGTCGCAGGTTCGAATCCTGCCTCGGGCATGGATGTGTGTGATGTCCTTAGGTTAGTTAGGTTTAAGTAGTACTAAGTTCTAGGGGACTGATGACCTAATATGTTAAGTCCCATAGTGCTCAGAGCCATTTGAACAATTTAGGATCTTTGCATAGCACAGGCAGCCGCTCTACCAACAGAGCTATCCAAGCAAGACTTATGACCCGCCTTCAGAGCATCCAATCAGCGCAGCAGAGTCAAAATTCATCCTGAAAACAACCCAACAGGCCGTGGCTCAGCCGTGTCCCCGCAACAGACTTTCTTCCTGGAGTGCTTTTACCGCATGGTATGCAGAATGTCTCTGTTTAGAAGGTAGGAGATGGGGTGCTGACGGAATAAAGCTGTGAGGATAGGTGCTTGGATACCTCAGCAGGTAGAACACTTGCCAAGGCGATGGTTCCACCTTAGAGTCCTGAATGGGCACACAGTTTTAATCTGTCAAGATGTTTCGTATCAGCACACATTCCACTGTAGAGTGAAACTTCTTTCCAGAATTCACTCTGCCTTGAATGTAATGTTTAGAGGGGTTATGGCTACCACTGAATAGTTCTAACAGCAGTCACTGATGTGTCTTAAAGGAACCACTTATTTGATACTGTTTCACAACAAACATGTGCCCTTCGACAGAATATCGATTCATCGTCCGAATCGAACTCCACCAGAAGAAGTAAGTCGCAGAGAACATCACAAACAGTAAACCACAGTATACTGAAACACGAGATCAACAAGCAGGTTGCCGAACCTCATTCTTGCTACATTTCACAGACTTTGCCACGTCGATGAGTTACGTGAGAACATCAATCGTGAAATTCAACACTCTGGCAGCAAACATTCACGGACATACAGCGCTGAGTTGAGCCTTATACACAAGTGGGGAAGGTCACTTCCGGAACCTCTTGTGATTGACTTTCATTTCTCAACAATGAAGGTATGTCATGTAAAAATTTGGTTTCACATCCTGTTTTATTAAGATTCTTAGAACACTTTTCCCAGCGCCCCTCATTAGTGGGACACCCTTCGTGTTCAGCGTCATATTGAAAGAAAATATATAATATACACTACCGGCCATTAAAATTCTTACACCGCGAAGATGACGTGCTACAGACGCGAAATTTAACCGACAGGAAGGAGATGCTGTGATACTCAAATCATTAGCTTTTCAGAGCATTCACACAAGGTTGGCACCAGTGGCGACACCTACAACGTGCTGACATGAGGAAAGTTTCCAACCGATTTCTCATACACAAACAACGGTTGACCGGCGTCGCCTCGTGAAACGCTGTTGTGATGCCTCGTGTACGGAGGAGAAATCGTACCATCACGTTTCCGACTTTGATGAACGTCGGATTGTAGCCTATCGTGATAGCGGTTTATCGTATCGCGACATTACTGCTCGCGTTGGTCGACATCCAATGACTGTTAGCAGAATATGGAATCGGTGGGTTCAGGAGGGTAACACGGAACGCCGTGCTGGATCCCAACGGCCTCGTACAACTAGCAGTCGAGATGACAGGCATCTTATCCTCATGGCTGTAACGGATCGTGCAGCCACGTCTCGATCCCTGAGTCAACAGATGGGGACGTTTGCAAGACAACAACCATCTGCACGAACAGTTCGACCACGTTTGCAGCAACATTGACTATCAGCTCGGCTGCGGTTACCCATGACGCTGCATCACAGAGCGCCTGCGATGGTGTACTCAACGACGAACCTGGGTGCACGAATGGAAAAACGTCACTTTTTCGGATGAATCCAGGTTCTGTTTACAGCATCATGATGGTTGTATCCGTGTTTGGCGACATCGCGGTGAACGCACATTGGAAGCGTGTATTCATAATCGCCATACTGACGTATCACCCGGCGTAATGGTATGGGGTGCCATTGGTTACGCGTCTCGGTCATCTCTTGTTCGCATAGACGGTACTTTGAACAGTGGACGTTACATTTCAGATGTGTTACGACCCGTGGCTCTACCCTTCGTCCGATCCCTGCGAAACCCTACATTTCAGCAGGATAATGCACGACCGCATGTTGCATGTCCTGTACGGCCTTTCTGGATACTGAAAATGTTCGACTGCTGCGCTGGCCAGCACATTCTCCAGATTTCTCACCAATTGAAAACGTCTGGTAAATGGTGGCCGACCAACTTGCTCGTCACAATACGCCAGTCACTACACGTGATGAACTGTGATATCGTGTTGAAGCTGCATGGGCAGCTACACCTGTGCACGCCTCCAAGATCTGTTTGAATGCCCAGACGTATCAAGGCCGTTATTACGGCCAGATGTGGTTGTTCTGGTTACTGATTTTTCAGGATCTATGCACCCAAATTGCGTGAAAATGTAATCACATGTCAGTTCTAGTATAATATATTTCTCCAATGAATACCCGTTTATCATCTTCATTTTTTCTTGGTGTAGCAATTTTAATAGCCAGTAGTGTATACACTACAGTGAGTCACCTAAGAATCACGAGATGGCGGAGTCAACTGGGCTTTCAGTATACAAGGAAATCGAGTCACAATAAGAAAATTTTGAGAAGAATAGACATAAGTTTTTGATGAATAATTAATTATAGGAAGACGTTTACACCATTTTAACATGTTTGAATGATAGACGATTTTTGTATAATGTTCTCTCACATTAAAGAAGGCTAAATTTAAGTGCTGTTATATGCTACCCTGAAAACAAAAACAAAGTTCTGAACTTGGTTTTTTTTTGTGCACTGAATGTAATGTAGTTGTATCTTCTTTATTCTAGTCTTCAGCCTTTTTTTAAGGAAACTGTTAAGACAATACAATTCTTAAATATATAATTATAGATTTAATCCCTGGGTCGGATTATGACAAATACTTCTAAACAGCAAACGTCCATCTAATTTCGTCTGCTTCCTCTTGCAAAGCTGTGGAAATGTAACACTATGGGATCTTGAAAAAACGGCGACGCACAGGTTGCATTTATAGCAGTAATTCTTCAATGTCTTTTTTCTTGACTTTTGTAACTGGTCGACTTTTCGTAGAAAGAGAGCCCTGTGGAATGCTACAAAAGTATGTCATGTAATGGCCACGCTTCTTCCTTAAATAGACTTCACCAAATTGCACATCAGGGTTCAGAGTCTGCTTAAAAATCAGTGTGAAAGGGCATTATATTTCTTTATGTAACAATCTCATACTCAGCCTCTGATGCCATAACTAACCCTAATTTTTTCTGTTCATTACTGGGTTCTCTCAGAGTCTGGAGCTAAAGTCCGAGAATTTTATTTCAGGGACCTGAAATCTGGGAGACGTTTTCTTTGATTGTGTAATGAGGCCCATCCTATCATATGGTGTATAAATGAGCGAAAGTTTCCTATTGGCTTTCTCCACTAAACCAGAACCACTACCGTATGAACGCCCTGATACCAAGAATCTGTGATCATTGACTGTGACTTCACGATCGGATCTTAACAACTTCATGAGAGACAATGAGATTTTTATGTTATTGTTTTGGCGTCAGAATAATCTGAATATAAGCTTATTCTAGTATTATAAAGATTACACAGCCTGACAGATCACACTGCAACTCTTAAGGAACATTTGAAGCTAACGCCTTTATGATTTCCGGAACCAAGTCTTTTCCGAGACCTCATAATCAGACCTGACTGAAGATGTCTCCGAAGGCATACATTTTGCCAACTATAGTGACTAAGTTTCCAGGAGGAATGAAACATGTTTTCTATCTCTTCTTCTAAAGTTGGATCTGACGTTGCAACTTGCTGCAGGGTACGTCAGCAGGAATAGTATTAGCTGGAACGCTTACGCCCTTGGTTGTAATATACACCCGCCCACAGTTCCATTGCCGTTGGCTAACACTCTCAGGAAGAGAACGTCTTTTTCCTCTGCTCTCTGCTTCATCTTGATTGCAGACATTGTTATCACCTGCTGTAGAAGCACCATCTTCCTCATCAGCTGCGCATTAAAAGAAAAAAGTAATAATATAACATACAGTGACTGTGAAAGTACCGCAAAATATTATATAGCACATATAGACTCAAGAGCCTAGTGTGGTTACAAATAAATTAGGCAATTCATCAGTCTGTCTTATTTAGAGCTCGCACTCATACAGAACAAACCGTGTTAACCGTGACAATGGACTTGTTCCCATTGTACTCTCCATGCTCAACAGTGTTGCCGATCCTAGAGCTTTTTTTCATAGTATCAGGACACGAATCTTTCATGCTCTGAAATCAGCTTCATAAATAGTATTAAAAAGTGGAATAAGTTCAAAAAATATCAAAATGGACTTAATTCCCCTGTACTCCGAAAGTCTTTTGTCAGTAATAACTAAGCAAACAAATTTTAAAAAATTGGGTTTATAGAGCTCATTTTCCAAATTTGACGTTTGTTGCATGCCCCCTTCATGGTACTGCACTTTTAATGGCCAGCAGTGTAGTTGATATATTGGAATATTTGTTTTTGGATGTTTTTGCAAACGTAAAAAATAAGCGTAATCCACAAGAAACGCGAGTCACTTTTGGCACTGCCTACAAATGGAGCGGAATGGCACTGGTGCCTAAATAACCTCGGCCGTTGGGCGGAGTGATTCTGCCAGAGTCGCCCGTGCCTGAACGTAATGGCGCTGACCCGCGCAGTTGAGCGGGCGTGCGCTCTTCGCCTGTTTGCACGGCAATTGGTCCACGCCGTTTGGCACCAGACGTCGCTTTCGCTATCCACCCTGCCACCTGCCGGCGGCTAGGGAAAACGCTCATTTTCCCATCGTTTCTCCCTCTGCGTCCACTCGCTGTCGCCCATTATGCTGTTTACACGCGGAACGCAGATCTGTGTGTGGAGAGAGACAGACAGACAGGCTGGTCGCCTACCACTGCGTTCTTTTTTTCTGCCTCTAATGCGCCGGCGAAAGCTCGCGTCACGTCATTATTTGACGGCGGGGAACGGCGGACCGAAATTCTGACGACGCCGTGATAAAAAATTTAAACCAGCCGACCGTGATGGCGCATTTAGCCGTACGCCCGATAGAGCTGTGTTGTGTGTGTATGTGTGTGTGTTCTCCGAGAGTAGGCAGCCACTTTTCACATCCATTGGACCCCAGCTGTTTCCACGGGGCCGGCATACCGGTCTATATTTCGTTGACGGATTTCCGTTCCATCTAATCATAGGCGACTGCATGGAAGGTGGGAGAGCGGTGCAGTATACATGTCCTAATAATTAACAAAAGACTTGCACCTTTCTAGCAACAAATGTCTGTAGTTAAACTAAACCAACGTGGCGACGGGAATATCGGCTTAGCTGTATAAACAATGTGTCGAACTGGGGAGATGAGCAATGCCTTGATTCAATGCTAATAAAAGTCGATCGCACTGGCCAATTTCAGGATGGTTCTGGGAATTTTTCCCCACAGTCATGTCGCTGAATGCTGGTCATGGATTACACTTCACTCAAAAGACAGGACCTTTGAAAACGTAGTTTACTCAACTTTAATTATGCCAGTCGACTCTAAATAATAGCAGGCGTGAAAGTGATGCACTGAATTCATTCAAATGGAAGGGTGTGAAGTTTTGGCAAGCAAACGAAGAGTTGCACATGACATGGAAGTCAAACAGGCGTTTTCTAAAGTTCTTTAACTTGCCATTTTTACTGTTTTTTTTTTAATCCAACAGGATTTTTCCATACATTCTTATTTTTTCCCCTAATGTCCCATTTTTAATGTTCCGTGTCAACCACAAATTTGTTGTATATGACTGAAAATAACTCTTTCTATAACCTGAATTTAATCATAAGAAAGATGTAATTTCACATTGATGAATCAAATACATAGCATTTATATTCTTATTAATCATATAAAAGTATTAATTTCTTCCGACTGATGCCACATTCGTAACCATCTCTTAACACAGTCTCAAGAGTGACACATATGAGTTTTAGATATCCACCATCCCATGTCTGTAGATCATGATCACTGCCCATAAGTTCAAATCGACAGCCATTATCTTGACATACAAGGTTACCTGACCTCATTCCACTGTGTTTTCTGTCTGGAGTCATCTCAAAAATGAAGTGCAAATCACTCCTGTTGAAACACAAGGCGAACTGGAGCAGCGAATTGTACGGTCTTGTCTGGACTTACGACATAATCCGGCTGTCTTTGACATAATTCGTAACTTACTGTACACTGCTGGAGTATTGTTTCCAAATATGAAGCCGACACGGGGATCATTTAAACAGGTAGGCGGGTACAGTAACTTGCAACAAGACAAAGTAATAATCTCTTGTTAAGGTGGCCCAAGGGCGACATCTGAGCCCAATTAGACGGGAACTTTCCTGAAAAGTTTTCGTTTCAGATACACTAATACAAAGTAACTGGACTGGAAAACCAGAAGAACTGTCAACTTATTATACTGTAATCAAAAAGCCTCAGTTAAAGTGAAAGGAGAAAGTACAAACTGGATCGGACTAGGAAAAGGAGTAAAACAAGGATGCTGTCTATCACCTACTCTTTTCAACATCTACTTGGAAAATAAGATTGACCAATTTTCATGACAAAGGCGTAGAAATTGTAGGAAGAAGAGTAGGGTGTTTGAGGTTTGCTGATGACATGGATGGTCCTTCTAGCCACAGGGGAAAAAGAATTACAGGATTTGGTGGACACTATTGAAACTAACGGAAAAAAATGTGGAATGAAAATTAACACAAATAAAACAAAAGTACTGGCACTAGGAGGAAATAAGGAAATAAAAATTATGCTGAATGGAGGCATACTAGAACAGGTGCAAAATTTTAAGTATCTTGGAAGCAGGATAGACACCGACTGGAAGTGCACCACAGAAATTAAAACAAGGATAGCAATGGCAAAAGAGGCGTTTTATAAGAAAAGGAGAATTTTCTGCAGCGGTCTGGACAGAGAACTCAGGAAGAGACTCATAAAACGTCTTGTATGGAGTGTTCTTCTATATGGCGCTGAAACATGGACTATGAGGAAGAAAGACAGAGAAAGGCTGGAAGCTTTTGAGATCTGGACAGGACGGAGGATGGAAAGAATAAGTTGGATGGACAGAGTAAAAAATGAAGAGGTACTGAGAAGAGTGGAAGAGAAAAGACAGTTACTAGATGTAATAAAAAGAAGAAATTGGATTGGACATATATTAAGAAAGAATGACGGACTGATAAAAACAGTTTTTGAAGGTTACGTAGAAGGGAAAAGGAAGCGAGGAAGGAAAAGATTTCAGATACTGGATGACGTGCTTGATGGTACAAGATACAGCAGCCTTAAGAAAGAAGCAATGGATCACAGAAAATGGATGGGGCAAAGGACCTGCTAATATAGCAGAAAACTGATGGATGAATACAATGTGGGACAATATTTCATATTTAACTTGAAAGTTCTCTGTTATACACTCTAAGGCAAAAAAACGACGTACCACGAAGGAATTATTCAAATGGGATGGAATTCGGTAGTTATGATGTAAATGTACAAAAAAACAAATGAGTGCAGTTTAAGAATATATGCTCCATTTATTCAAAAGAAAGGGCTTCACAAACTGAGCAAGTCAATAACGCGTTGGTCCACATCTGGCCCTTACGCAAGCAGTTACTCGGCTGGGCATTGATTGACAGAGTTGTTGGACGTCATGCTGAGGGATATCGTGTCCAACTGGCGTGTTAGATCGTCAAAATCTCGAGGTGTCTGGAGGGCCCTGCCAACATGCTCCAAACGTTCTCCTTTGGGGAGAGATTTGGCGGCCTCACTGACCAAGGTAGGGTTTAGCAAGCACAAGACAAGCAGTAGAAACATTTGCCGTGTGCAGGCGGGCATTTTCTTGCTGAAATGTAAGCCCAAGATGGCTTCCCGTGAAGGGCAACTAAACGGGGCGTAGAATATCGCCGACGTACCGCTGTGTTGCAAGGGTGCTGCGGATGACAGCCAAAGGGGTCCTACTGTTAAATGAAATGCCACACTAGATCAACACTTCCGGTTATCGAGGCATATGGTGGGGCACGGTTAGGTTAGTATCCCACTTCTGCCTGGGGCGTCTCCAGACATGTCTCTGCTGGTCATTGGGACTCAGTTCGAAACGGGTCTCAGCACTGAAAACAATTCAGCTCCAGTCAATGAGATTCCAGACCGAATATGCCCGTCACCACTGCAGACGAGGATGTAGGCGTACAGAGTTCAATGGTAGTAGGCGCAAGAGGCTCAGTGAGCCCAGCCCCAAACCTTCCTCTGAAGCCCAGTTGCACGTCAGATCGATGATAATGATGAAGCCGGGGACGTGAGTGCCTCTCTGACTATTGCTTGGTCCTCCTCATGCTATGTCGTCTCTCTGGGTCAACCGTTTCCATCTTGGCGCAGTGTCCGGCTATGGTTCACATATTCCTGCAAAAATCGTGAAATGGTGTCATCACTGCTGTTCAGATGCGCCCTTCTTTGAGTGCAACTGTACGTCCTTTCACAAATGCTGACATCGGCGTATATTGGTATCGCGCCCGTCTGCGAGGCATTTCGCCGGCCGGAGTGGCCGTGCGGTTCTGGGCGCTACAGTCTGGGACCGAGCGTCCGCTACGGTCGCAGGTTCGAATCCTGCCTCGGGCATGGATGTGTGTGATGTCCTTGGGTTAGTTAGGTTTCATTAGTTCTACGTTCTAGGCGACTGATGACCTCAGAAGTTAAGTCGCATAGTGCTCAGAGCCATTTGAACCATTTTTTGCGAGGCATTTCTACTGGGGCGTCCGTAGCTCGTGGTCTTGAGCTAACGTTCTCGCAACCCGCGCGCGGGGTCTCGGGTTCGATTCCCGGTGGGGGGTTGAGGGGTTGATTTGGGGAACGAGACCAGACAGCGAGGTCATCGGTCTCATCGGATTAGGGAAGGACGGGGAAGGAAGTCGGTTGTGCCCTTTGAAAGGAACCATCCCGGCATTTGCCTGGAGCGATTTAGGGAAATCACGGAAAACCTAAATCAGGATGGCCGGACGGGGGATTGAACCGTCGTCCTCCCGAATGCGAGTCCAGTGTTTAACCACTGCGCCACCTCGCTCGGTATTCCTGGCGGGGTCAGGGATTTTCTCTGCCTCGTGATGACTTGGTGTTGTTTATTCTTCATCATTGACTCGCAAGTCGCCGAAGTGGCGTCAACTAAAAAGCAATACGGCGGCCGAACTTCCTCGCATGGGGCCTCCCGGCCAACAATGCCATACGATCATTTCATTTCATTTCTACTGGGGCTGGGCTCACGGAGTTGTAGTATAGACATGTCTCCTGATAACTATCCCTGCGACCTGCGTGTCACACACTCGTCCACCGGCCGCCAAAGTTTACAGTTTTGCTTTTTCCATCGATACATGTACAGTTTGTAACAAATTTACGTAATCCTTCACTGTGCGTGTTTTTAATTGTAGAGTATATTTGCGTACCTGCCAACTTCCACAGTTTCGGTCCGTTCTGTATCACTTACCAGCAGGCAACTTTTGCTCTTATCTCTGAATCCACTGATCGACTTTCGCTATGGCATCTGCTAGGTTAGTGTACCTGCTGAATTTCTTTGGGCCGTGAGAGAGTCATAGGCGCGCTGACATTCGGGATGCTTTGCAAATTTCAAAGGAAAACAAAACTGGTTTCTTCTTCTCATTCTGGTCGTGGCACCGATAGAGATGACACTTTAAGTGTGTCACTGAAATTTAAGGCATATACGCATGCAGAGGAAGAAAGAGAGTATGTGAAAGCAGCAGTGCTTTGTATGTGTGAGGTATTTTATTAATATAAAGCTCCTCTTATGTGACGATTCTGGGCAAAAGGTAATTTTTCCTTTATTAAATGCAGGGCGAGCCATGCTGGCTTCTTCATGATTTATGTGACTCAAGCATTGAATATTGTGACAGAGTGGCTGTCGCGTATACGATTCAGTCACACAGTTTCCGTTCTTTTTGTGAACCGTAATTATTTTGCGATCGGGTTTAGGTAATGCACCTTACTTGATTTTCAAATGTACACTGAGGACCCGATTTTGTATTTGTGCGCAGAAGGTAGAACATGCTTCATGTAAGTTTAATCCTTCGGGTCACGGTAAAATTTCTTATTCTTGAAGCACAATAATAATTGTAAGATTAATGCAAATTTATTTCAAATTTATGCCTTTCAAAAATTCATTTAAATGAAGCACAAGCTTCGTATGATGATAGATGTGAGCAACCATAAGGACTCGCAGGAATGCTTTATGCAGAAGTAACTAAACTAAATACTTTGTATCTAATTCAGTCGTTGCACTCATCCGCATTTCTGTTCTAACGAATACTGGAAGATAAGTCACCCTTTGTATTACTAACTTACTTTCAGACCAGGGAAGGTACGTTTGCCTCGAGATCTTTGACAAGGTGTCTGGACCATATTCTGTATTCTGACTGCATGATTTATGGTACTGCGGTATTACAAGTTCACCACGACGAAGTATGACCACGTCACATGTGAATGCAGAAGACATTTTTATTTTATTTTATTTTATTTTTTTTTTTTTTACTCGTGTCATCAGTCTTCCGCCTGGTTTGATGCGCCCCGCCACGTATCCCTCTCTTCATCTCAGAGTAACACTTGCAACCTACGTCCTCATTTATTTGCTGGCTGTATTCCAATATCTATCTTTCTCTACTGTTTTTACTCTCTACAGCATCCTCCAGTACCTTGCAAGTTAACCCGCGGTGTTTTAACAGATGTCCTACCATCCTCTCCCTTCTTCTTGTTAGTGTTTTCCATACATTCTTTTCATATTCAATTCAGCGCAGAATATCCTCATCCCTTATGTTACTACTCCACCTTATTTTCATCATCCGTTTGTAGCACCAAATCTCAAATGCTTCGATGCTCTTCTGTTCCGGTTTTCCCACAGTCCATGTTTCACTGCCATTTAATGTTGTGTTCCAAACGTACAATCTCAGAAATTTTTTCTTCTGATTAAGGCGTATGTTTGATACAAGCAGACATCTCTTGGCCAGGAATGCCCTTTCTGCCAGTGCTATTTTGCTTTTTATGTCCCCCTTATTCCATTTGCCATGGTTTATTTGCTGCCTACGTAGCAGAATTCCTTCACTTCATCTACTTCGTGATAACCAGTCCTGATGTTAAGTTTCTCGCTGTTCTCATTCCCACTACTTCTCATTACTTTCATTTTTCTTCCATTTACTCTCAATCCATATTCTGTACTCATTAGACTGTTCATTCCATTCAGCAGATCATGTAATTTTGCTTCATTTTCACTGAGGATAGCAATGCCTAAGCGAATCGCATCACTGATCTTCTTTCATCTTGGGTTTTAATTCCACTCTAGGAGCTTTCTTTTATGTCCGTCATTGATTCTTCGCTATATAGATTGAACGGTAGGGGTGAAAGATTACAGCCCTGTCTTACACCGTTTTTAGCCCGAGCACTTCGTTCTTGGCCGTCCACACTTATTTATTCCCTCTTGTCTCTTGTATATTCCTCGTCTCTCCCTATAGTTTACCCCTATTTTTCCAAGAATTTCAAATATCTTGCACCATTTGTCATTGTCGAATGCGTTTTCCAGGCCGACAGATCCTATGAACGTGTCTGGAATTTTCTCAGTCTTGCTTTCAATAGCAATCGTAGTGTCAGAACTGCCTCTCTCGTGGGTTTACCTTTTTTCTAAAGCGACACCGATCGTCATCTAGTACATCCTCAGCATTCTTTTCCAATCTTCTATATATTATTCTTCTCAGTAACTTAGATGCACGAGCAGTTTAGCTGCTTGTGTGATTATTTTCGCACTTGTTAGCTCTTACAATCTTCGGAGTTGTGTGGATGTAGTCAGATGATATATCACCAGACTCATACATTATACACAGCAGCGCAAATAGTTGTTTTGTTGCCACTTCCCCCATTAGCTTAGAAATTCTGATGGAATGTTTTCTATCCCTACAGCCTTATTCGATCTTAAGTCATCCAAAGTTCTTTTAAAGTCTGATTCCAACAGTGGCTCCTCTGTCTCTTCTATATACAATACTACTTCTTTTTCTATCACATTCTCAGAGAAGTCTTGCCCCTCACAGAAGCCTTCAGTGCGCTCTTTCCACCACATCTGCTCCCTCCTTTGCGTTTAACAGTAGAATTCCCATTGCACTCTTAATGTTGCCACTCTTGCATTTAATTTCATCGACGGTTGTTTTGACTTTCCAGTATGAGTCAGTCCTTCTGAAAATCATTCTTTTGTTTTCGATTTCTTCGCATTTTTCATGCAGCCATTTCACCTTAGCTTTCCTGCACATCCTGATAATTTCATTCCAAAGTGACTTCTATTACTGTGTTCCTGAATTTCCTTGAACATTTTTGTACTTCCTTCTTTCATGGATTAACTTATTTCTTCTGTTACCTATGCTTTCTTCACAGCTACTTTCTTTGTACCTGTATTTTTCTTTCCAGCGTCTATGACTTTCCTTTTTAGAGATGTCCATTCTGCTTCAACTGAACTGCCTACTAAGCTATTGGGTTGGGTTGTTTTGGCGAAGGAGACCAGACAGCGAGGTCATCGGTCTCATCGGATTAGGGAAGGATGGGGAAGGAAATCGGCCGTGCCCTTTGGAAGGAACCATCCCGGCATTTGCCTGGAGCGATTTAGGGAAATCTAAATCAGGATGGCCGGACGCGGGTTTGAACCGTCGTCCTCCCGAATGCGAGTCCAGTGTCTAACCACTGCGCCACCTCGCTCGGTACTAAGCTATTCCCTATCCCAGTATCTATAGCCTCAGGTAACTTCAAGCATATCTCTTCCTTTCAGTTTTGCTAACCAGAGGAAAATCAAATGTAGTCAGAAAGATTTGATTTGGTTCTAGTAAAGGGGAAAGTTAACCAACGAGCAAAATTAAGTAATTCTAATTAAGCCCTTTCGAACAGGCCTTGAAGACTCAACGGTACCGTCCGACCGCCATATTATCATCAGATCATGGGTGTCACTTTATGCGGAAATGGTGGGGCATGTGGTCAGCGCGCTGCTCTCCTGCCCATTGTCAGTTTTCGTCACTGGAGCCGCTACTTTCCTATCGAGTAGCTCCTCAATTGCCCTCACAAGGGCTGAGTGCACCCCACTAGTAGTAGGCACAGCCGATTGTAGCACATTTTGTTAGTGTGCGTTGCACACATTCAGGAGCAAACATGATTGATTTATGACCCCCTCTCATTAACCTATCTTATGACCTCCTTGTGGTTGATTTATGACCCCCTAGGGATAATCTTTCCTTCTGAGAAACCCCTTATCCCTCTCCCTGCCACTCCACCTCCCCCACCCCTACCCTCCTGGGAAACCACTTCACCATTGCAAGCATACTTTTGATATCAAATTAATTGACTAATGAATTAAATCGATAAATTAATTAACCCATTCCCCTCTGGAAATTCCCCTTCAGGCATTCCCATCCCACCCTCCTACCCCCTCCCCTCCCCCATCTAGAAATTGGTGGGAAAAGACTCAGTCTGTGCTGGAGACGAAGGATTGCACAACAACGAATTCAATCACATAGCAAAGAACACATTGTTTACTTATAAAATTCACTTTACAGGAATAAGGTCTCTCTTGTTCGTCATTCTCTGGTGTTTTGGAAAGAATTAGTTAAATAGATCGCTTTTTTCCGATCTCGGAAGGAATACCGTCACGATGTCGACGTCAACATAATTCATCTCACATAATTACACCGTTAAAAATCTCTCGATCCCGTATGGCAGATGTGTCAGCCTCTTTGTGTATAACCCGTACGTACGCCAGTCTGTCCGCTAGGTTGCACCATGCACCAGTGTTCGAAAGGCTACAGTACTGTTGCTTGGGCCCTGTGATCAGTATCGGCTGCCGCACTACCAGCTGGTTCACACATCGCGCAGACCGGAAGTCACGCTAATCTCTGAACAAAGCATCAGTTGATGGCAACCCTCTGACATTGATACCTGAGAAAGTCCTGTAGAAACACATGCCCCCCCCCCCCCCCTCTCTCTCTCTCTCTCTGAAGGGGCCACTTACTGCTGCATACCAATGCTGGGTCGGCACATGCCGTCGGTAGTGGAGGACTGAACCGCAAACAAAGCAGTGTTTACCCGGGAAACGTCCAACCCTTCCTCTATGGGATTCCGCCGCATACGAGAACTCTGTCGAAGGCAAACGCCTGTCGTGGAATCGATCCAGAAATACTGCTGAAGTCAATAAATTGATTGAGTGATTAATTCCTAGTCATGTGATCGTCATACTAGGGATATAAGGCGGAAGAGGTAGCTATTGGTCACAGTCACAGTCAGCCTCTAGAAGAAAATGAACCTTGAAGCATCAGCAGCACCCAAGATCCTCATCCGCCTCTCCATCACAGAAGAAGCATGAAAGTAAGTACTCATTACATGCCGTTCCTACTATTACCGCATGTAGCGGTTCTTCCTCCTCTTCTTTGTCAAGTTCCTTCTCTTCTTTCAACTTTTTCGTTGTCTGTGTATGCTTATTTTGGGAAAATAAAACGTCTACAGCCATCCCTAAAATTTTATTTATTTTGTTGCAACCAGTTTCGGCGCTTCAATGCGCCATCTTCAGGCTGTATCTGATGCAGAACTACAGCCTAAAGATTGCGCACTGAAGCGCCAAGACTGGTTGCAACAAAATAAATAAGATCATTAGGACGGTTGTAGGCGTTTATTTTCCTACAATAGTAAACGGCCGTCGTCCCAAACACCTCTTGCCAAAAGGATAGACAGACAAAAGTAGATGTTTATTGTCTCTTCTTTTTCTTCTTCGTCTTTCTTCAGCAGCCTCTGGCGTGTGTGGACCAGCAGCGACATCCAGCAAGTCTGAACCAGCAGCAGCTCCCATCAGCATGTCAGGACCTGCAGCGAACTCTGACCTGTCAGTAGCAGCAATGATAGTCGCGCGGGATAAGCCGAGCGGTCTGGGGCGCTACAGTCATGGACTGTGTGGCTGGTCCCGGCGGAGGTTCGAGTCTTCCCTCGGGCATGGATGTGTATGTTTGTCCTTAGGATAATTTAGTTTAAGTAGTGTGTAAGCTTAGGGACTGATGACCTTAGCAGTTAAGTCCCATAAGATTTCACACACCTTTGAACCTTTTTGAGCAGCAATGATAGCAGGACCCTGGGACCCTCTAGTGGACCGTCCAGCATTTTGGAGCAGGACAATGAGCAGCTATTATCCACCACATTCATTAGTTTGTGTATTGTGTATTGACTCTCAGAAGAACTGTGTTAGGGGCCCTGCGCCATATGGTGCAGGTCAGTACTGGTCTCAACATACGCACCATCCCACAACATTCTGGTGTCACTGCAAGGTCAGAGTGTCGATGTGGTAGATGAGAAGCTGCCGATTCCTACCAGTGCTCTACTGCTTTTTCACTTCAGTTTATAACCTAACAGTTAGGGGTTCAAAGCACTTAAATATTGGTTTAGAAGCATCAATGGGTAGTGACTGGCGTGTTGTGTTGGAGACCGAAAATGCATCGACAAGTGTTACAGTGCGGTTCACAGAGTTGGAATGGGATGAATTGTATCGTGCAGGACACTACGTCAACCAACAAATGACCTACAGACATTTACTGTGCTGGTTTGATGCTATCTGCAACATCGTTGTACGATAGCGTGACACTGATGGTGAGACCTGGAGGTCGATCCATTTATCTGCAACTCTCGACCATCACAAATTTGTTCGGCCTACAGATGTTGCCATACCTTGTGCTGGAAAGACTGAACCGTCGGATGCCGCATGTTCAAACTGTGTATAATGACATCGTGAACTATCTCCATTTGTATAGTGTGCACGCAGACGATTTAGGACAGTGCATCAATACAGTGCCAGAAGAAGAAGCTAAAGGAACACCCATCAGACTGAAAGAAATACTTGCGGAATTTACTGCATACAAGATACAATAATTCGCGAAATACTGTAAAAATTAATCACTTGTTTTTGTTGTTGAAGTACTGAAGCCTACGTACCATTGCTGAAATGTAAATTAGCTAATGCAAGGTGTAGCCTTTGTAGCTCAGTCGGTAAAATGATTGCGCTATAGTGCCTACATATGTTATTATTATTACAAGCGCTCATTTTTCTATAAAAGGCCATTCCACATCATGATCTGAACTAACTGGCATCGTGTCAGGGTAGGTGAACCATCAGGACTTTGTTGTAAATGATTGGTCCCATGATGGTTCAGAAGAAGAAGTAGAAGAATGGGGTACTCCTAGCAGATAATTTTTTTTTCTTTGAGTCATCAGTCTTCTGACTGGTTTGATGCGGCCTGCAAGAATTCCTGTCCTGCGCCAACATCTTCATCTCAGAGAAGCACTTGCAACACACGCCCTTAATTTTGCTGGACATGCTCTAGAGTTTTCGCCCTCTACAGCTCCCTCTAGTACCATGGAAGTCATTCGCTGATGTCTTAACAGATTTCCCATCATCCTGTCCCCTCTCCTCGTCAGTGTTCTCCACACATAACTTTCCTTTCCGATTCTGTGCATAACCTCATCATCGCATGAACTGCCCTCTCCTAGTGTTCTGTGCAAATATTGCACGCCTCAGACACCTATGTCGAGGTGTTCTTTTTTTCTTTTTCCAGTAGTGTATCTCACGAAGGGAGCAACGGCCTTGCTGAAGTAAAATCGTCCCCGCCAGGACACCGAACTTAAGCGCTGTCGCGCTTGGCTTGCATTTGAATCGGTGACCGTCAGGTCTGTCGAAGGCCATTGGCAAGGGTGGTGCACTCAGCCGTTTGTAAGGCAAGTTGAGGAGTTACTTGATTGAGAAGTAGCAGCTCAGGTCACGAAAATTGACACCGGTCGGCAGTGCCCTGTACTGACCACACCCCTCCATAACCGCATCCAGTGATGCCTGTACGCTGATGATGACACAGCGGTCCAGTTCCCTCTTCTTTCTACTTCTGAAGGCCACTTTTGAGTTCCATACAATGCTGTCTCTTGACGTAACTTTCAGGAACTTACTCAGATGCGTAAGGATATGTGATACCGGCAGACCTCTTTTTATTAGAGATTGTTCTCCTGTGGCAATCTAGTTCTGATATCTTCCTCGCTTCACCCATCCCGTGTGCTTTTACTTCGTAGAATTCTTTCATTTCTTCCATTATTGTATCGTTCCCACTTCCTAGAGTATGACAGCTATTAATTTTACATCTCGTTGAAAACGGCCTCCTCCGAAAAGGCACATCATTAAGATGCCGATATAACGAGAAGAAAAATTTATGACATCTTCTGCTCACAAAATGTTGCCTGTAGTGCCCATGTTTCCACCGGAATACAAAACAGTAGCAAAGACGACTGATGTTGTTGATCTAATGTTTCCGGGTGTGTGTGTGTGTGTGTGTGTGTGTGTGTGTGTGTGTGTCTGTGTGTGTATGTGTGTGTTGTTGACAGAGAAATAGGAAACCGGAGTATTCTGGCAGCGTTTACGAACAGTCGGGGACGACCAGAGAGACCTCTCTGAGTGATTATTAAAATTGGAATAGCAGCTTTTCCAAGGGAGGTATTAAAGATGAAAATAATTACCAAGTCTGCTCGGCGGCAAAACAAACGATAGCGAACAGCGTTTTGCAAAGTGTTTACGCAGACGGCGGCTAGGGTGGAAGAAAAATACTGCTCGGCCGCTCCCGCCCGCGAAAACCCGCTTTCGCCGCCTCGGCCCGCACAGTGGAAACGCAAATTCGCCGAAGGAAAGCAGTGCCGTGTTTTCCTTCGCCCGCCGCCGCAGCGCATGATCTGGCAGTCGCCTCGCCTCTGATTCGAAATAACATTGCGAGCCCCGCAGGCGTGAGGCTTTTCCCAGCGCCTCTGAAGATGGGTGCACGGTCGAAACGACACCGACAGTTTAGGCGCTTGGTCAATACGGACTACTCAAGTCTGCCCGGTTGTCTGGGCTGTCAACCGAGCCAGTGGAAAACGGATTTCTGCCAAGTTTTATATAGAGTTGGGTTGTACCTATCAAAAGTGCCTCGCAACGAACTAAGCCTCTACGCTTACACTGAGGTGACAAAAGTGATAGGATAGTGACATACACATACACATAAGACGGTAGTATTGCATACGCAAGGTCTACAAGAGCAAAGCATTGGTGGAGTTGTTTTATCCATTCAGGTGATTCACGTGAAAGGGTTTCTGAAGTGATTATGGCCGCACAGACATTGAACGCGGCATGATAGTTGGAGCTGGAAGCATGGAGCATTCCATTTCGGAAATCGTTAGAAAATTCAATATGCTGAGATCCACCGTGCCCAGAATACCAAATTTCAGGCATTTCCTCTGACCACGGACAACGCATTGGCCGGCGGCCTTCACTTAACGACCGAGAGCTGTGGTGTTTGCGTAGAGTTGCCAGTGTTAATGCACAAGCAACACTGCTTGAAATAACCGTAGAAATTAGAGTTAGACCTACGACGAACGTATCCTATACGACAGCGCGGTGAAATTTGTCGTTAATGGGCTATGGCAGAAGACGACCAACACGAATGACTTTGCTGACAGTATGACGTCGCCCGCAGTGCCTCTCCTAGGCTCGTGGCCATGTCGGTGGAGTCCTACACGACTGGCAAATCGCAGCCGGGTCAGGTAAGTCTCGATTTCAGTTGGTATGAGCTGACCATAGGGTTAAAATGTGGTATAGACTCCACCAAGCCATGCATCCAAGTTGTCGATAAGACACTGTGCGAGCTGGTGGTGGCTCCAGAATAGAGTGGGCTGTGTTTATGTGGAACGGAATGAGTGCTCTGGTCCAAAAATTGCTCTGAGCACTATGGGACTTAACATCTGTGGTCATCAGTCCCCTAGAACTTAGAACTACTTAAACCTAACTAACCTAAGGACATCACACACATCCATGCCCGAGGCAGGATTCGAACCTGCGACCGTAGCAGTCGCGCGATTCCGGACTGAGCGCCTAGAACCGCTAGACCTGCTCTGGTCCAGCTGAACCCATCGTTGACTGTAAATGGTTATGTTCATCTACTTGGAGCCGATCTGCAGCCATTGACGGACTTGATTTTTCCCAAACAACGGCAGAATGACGGATGACAATGCGCTGTGTCATCGGGTCACAGTTGTTCGCGTTGAAGAGCTTTCTGGACAATTCGAGGGAATATTTGGCCACTTAGATCGCGCGACAAGAACCAGATCGAACATTTATGAACTCTGTGTCCCGGATGGTGCACTGGTTATCGCTCGTACCTAGCAATCAGGAGATCCCGGGTTCGAATCGTAGTCCGGCACACATTTACGCTTGTCACCGTTGGTTCCGCGTAATGTGCCAATGCAGCTAACACCATTAATCCATTCCATTTCCTCCCCCCCCCCCCTCTCCCGCCCACCTTCCATTAATATGTAAACAACAATTATGGGACATAGTGAAGAGATCAGTTCGTGTACAAAATCCTGCACCAGGAACACTTCAAAAGTTACGGAGGCTATAAGGCAAAAGGACTTAATAGACGCAACCGAGAGAGGTCGCGCATTGGTTAGCACACTGGGCTTGCATTCGGGAGCACGGCGGTTCAATTCCGCGTCCGGCCATCCTGATTTAGGTTTTCCGTGATTTCCCTAAATCGCTCCAGGCAAATGCCGGGATGATTCCTTTGAAAGGGCACGGCCGACTTCCTTCCCAGTACTTCACTAATCCGATGAGACCGATGACCTCGCTGTCTGGTCTCCTCCTCCAAAACAACATCAACCTCAAATTAATACACGCATCAAAAAAAGTGTTGCATCATCTAGGTTCCGAGAGTTCCGGAACCTGTACAGAAAATTGGAATAGAGATCAACATAAACATCATTTCTGACCTTTTTATTACTCATGAAAACCACACATTACATGTTGTACCACCATACAGCGAGACCTTGAGAGGTGGTGGTCCACCGGTACCTCTAATATCCAGTAGCACGTCCTCTTGCATTGATGCATGCCTGTATTCGTTGTGGCATACTATCTACAAGATCATCAAAGCACTGTTGGTCCAGATTGTCCCACTAATCAACGGCGATTCGGCGTAGATCCCTCAGAGTGGTTGTTGGGTCACGTCGTCCATAAACAGTCCTTTTCAATCTATTTCAGGCATGTTCGATAGGGTTCATGTCCGGAGAACATGCTGGCCACTCTAGTCGAGCGATGCCGTTGTCCCGAAAGAAGTCATTTGCAAGACGGGCACGATGGGGGCGGGAATTGTCCATGAAGACGAAAGCCTCGCCAATATGCTGCCGATAAGGTTGCACAATCGGTCGGAGCATGGTATTCACGTATCGTACAGCCGTTACGGCGCCTTCGATAACCACCAGCAGCGTACGTCACCCCCCGAAAATGGCACTCCAAAACAGCAGGGAAACTACACCTTGTTGCACACGCGGGACAGTATGTCTAAGGCGTTCAGCCTGAAGGGGTTGCCTCCAAACATGTCTCCGACGATTGTCTGGTTGAAGGCATATGCGACACTCATCGGCGAAGAGAACGTATTGCCAATCCTGAGCGGTCCATTCGGCGTGGTTGGACCCATCTGTATTACGCTGCATAGTGTCGTGGTTGTAAAGATGGACCTCGCCATGGACGTCGCGAGTGAAACTGCGCATCATGCAGCATATTGCGCACAATTTTAGCAGTAACACGACGTCCTGTGGCTGCACGAAAAGCATTATTGAACTTGGTGGCGTTGCTGCCAAAGTTCCTCCGAGCCATAATCCGTAGGTAACAGTCATCCACTGCAGTAGTAGCCCTTGGGTGGACTGAGCGGGGCATATCATCGACAGTTCCTGTCTCTTTGTATCTCCTCCACTTCCGAACAATGTCGCTTTGGTTCACTCCGATTCGCACAGTGCATGACAGGTGTGTGGAACATCGCCGTCATACGAGGCTACAACAGCCGGAAAAATCGGCGGTAGCAGAACACTGCCTAAATGAGGGACACAATATGAAATTTGATGAAACTGTGGTAGTTGCCAACATTTCCGGTTTTTGGAACAGTGTCTATAAAGAGGCGATTGAAATTAGGTTGGCTGATAATTTAATCAACAGAGACAATGGGTTTCCTCCTTGCAAGACATGGAATCCTGTATTATCTCGTATCAAAACTGAACGTACTTCGGTGCGACCTTGGTTGCGATATATCGTTGCCAGCAGTGTTTCACTAAGGGCGGCGCCACCTCCCTGTCTTGGAAGGCAGAAACCGTGATGGGCGGCGCATGCGCCGTGCACTGAACGGTGGCCTACACAGGGTGTTACAAATAGGTGCTGCCAAACTTTCAGGAAACATTCCTCACACACAAAGAAAGAAAATATGTTATGTGGACATGTGTCCGGAAACGCTTACTTTCCATGTTAGAGCTCATTTTATTACTTCTCTTCAAATCACATTAATCATGGAATGGAAACACACAGCAACAGAACGTACCAGCGTGACGTCAAACACTTTGTTACAGGAAATGTTCAAAATCTCCTCCGTTAGCGAGGATACATGCATACACCCTCCATCGCATGGAATCCCTGATGCACTGATGCAGCCCTGGAGAATGGCGTATTGTATCACAGCCATTCACAATACGAGCACGAAGAGTCTCTACATTTGGTACCGGGGTTGCGTAGACAAGAGCTTTCAAATGCCCCCATAAATGAAAAGAGGGTTGAGGACAGGAGAGCGTGGAGGCCATGGAATTGGTCCACCTCTACCAATCCATCGGTCACCGAATCTGTTGTTGAGAAGCGTACGAACACTTCGACTGAAATGTGCAGGAGCTCCATCGTGCATGAACCACATGTTGTGTCGTACTTCTAAAGGCACATGTTCTAGCAGCACAGGTAGAGCATCCCGTATTACATCATGATAACGTGCTCCATTGAGCATAGGTGGAAGAACATTGGGCACAAGCAAGACATCACCAACAATGCCTGCCCAAACTGTAGAGCAATGAGTTGCATGTCAACACAAGCAACGAAGTCAACATTACCTTCCTTCAATTGGGCCAACTGGCGGTGAATCGAGAAAGTACAGTACATACTTCCAGAATGAGATTTTCACTCTGCAGCGGAGTGTGCGCTGATATGAAACTTCCTGGCAGATTAAAACTGTGTGCCCGACCGAGACTCGAACTCGGGACCTTTGTCTTTCGCGGGCAAGTGCTCTACCCTCTAAGCTACCGAAGCACGACTCACGCCCGGTCCTCACAGCTTTACTTCTGCCAGTATCTCGTCTCCTACCTTCCAAACTTTACAGAAGCTCTCCTGCGAACCTTGCAGAACTAGCACTATCCTTTCTTTCAGGAGTGCTAGTTCTGCAAGGTTCGCAGGAGAGCTTCTGTAAAGTTTGGAAGGTAGGAGACGAGACACTGGCAGAAGTATAGCTGTGAGGACCGGGCGTGAGTCGTGCTTCGGTAGCTTAGATGGTAGAGCACTTGCGCGCGAAAGGCAAAGGTCCCGAGTTCGAGTCTCGGTCGGGCACACAGTTTTAATCTGCCAGGAAGTTTCACAGTACATACTGACGAAACTAAAATGAGCTCTAACATGGAAATTAAGCGTTTCCGGACACATGTCCACATAACATCTTTTCTTTATTTGTGCGTGAGGAATGTTTCCTGAAAGTTTGGCCGTACCTTTTTGTAAAACCCTGTATAGGACGTCGATTTGCAGCCTGGCGTCAGTTCTCAGCGGGACACATCAGCAGAAGCAGCATTTCCTGAAGATGGATACCAGTTGGATCGCCGAAATATCTAGTCAATTTGATTTTATGATACGGCAGCCAACCCGAAGAGACTTTCAACACTGTTACTCCTGCTTTCCCTCCTCCTCCTGCCCCCCCCCCCCCCCTTCCTGTTCCAGACAAGAATGTTATGCTGGAAGAACGACTGTTATTAAGTCTCCGTGTGAGTTCGAATCTAATTTTATCATGACAGTCTTTTCGCGAGATACATGAAGGAGGAAGCAACAATACAATGTTCGAATGTTCCACTTTAAATCACTCCGTACACTTATTCCATCATATTTAATGCACGTGACTGTTTCTAGACATTATTTGTCAATCATAATCAAAAACTTTCCATCCACTGATGAACAAAACTTTACACTTTCTCAGAACTTCCTTTATGTCATAACAATTATAGGGGTTACGAGTATTCAGAAGACAAAGCTACCCGTGAACAGCACCACGGATATCCGCCTTATTCAACAGGCCATTTACGTGCACTGCCTGACAACAAAAAGTGAAGCACCCGGAAGACATGGTCTGAAGTCAAAGTATGCACACACACCACCGGCGGCTATACAGAGTGAGGCAGTTTAGAGCGGCCACCCTAATATACCCAGAACGAATAGATGTATCGAGTTGCCGGCTTCTGCCGTGTTGTATGACGATTTTCATGACTTTCGCAAGTAATTTTGATCGCTCATAGTCACCGAATTATGACACCTTTTTTTTCAATGCACCTGTGTAGTTCTTCCTGTGACGTTTGAAAGAAGTTTCTAAGAGGCCTTCAGCGACATAACATGTACGGGACTTGATCACTAGTATCAAGACAACATCGCTACAAGCCACTGTCCCGCCTTCAGGAGAAGAGATTCCATAGACACCTGCCCTGTTTTACCAAAGGTAAGCAAACACTCAACTCATTTGTCGTTCATATGTTTACCTGTGCGCTTGAAGCTCATCAGTTCGTGTTTTGCTGTTGCAGCAGTCATATAACTTACTCGGAAAGCTATTGACAAATAGACAATATATACGGCAGTCGAAAAAGTGAATATAATTTATGGCGACAGCCTCCAAACTATTAGAGAGCGGTGTGGTTGTATGCTGAAGAGTATCCAGTTCGTGCCAAGCACTCGCGGTATGTCTTTGCAAATATTATAAATGATCTAGAAACTGAACTTGTGGAGAATAAAATATGACAAGGAAACTAAGAACAACTGGTGAAAGAAATGAAACTAAACTTTTAGTAACAGTAACGCACAATGCTAATGTCGCTAAGAGGCGTCTCTGAAGTACGAGAGGGGTCGATCAAACAAGAGTTCTGTGAACACTATATTCCATCTCATTTCATCTTCTTCGTCCGATGCATCTACAGCTTCATGTACATCGACAACTTCATCGCTACTCCGCAATCCAGCTTACGGCACGTGGTGCAGGATAACTCGTACTATTACTAGTCATTTCCTTTCCTGTTCCACTCGCAAACAGAATGAGGGGAAAAAAGACTGTTTATGCTCCTCCATATGAGCCCTAACTTCTCGTATCTTCATGATTCTTACGCGCAATGTATGTGGGAGGCAACAGAATTGTTCAGCAGTCCGCTTCAAATGCTGTTGTCTAAATTTTCTCAATGGTGGTTCTCGAAAAGGAAGTTTGCCTCCATGGCAGTGACTTCAAAAAGTGGTTACAGCTCTCCGAATGTCATCTACGAAAAGTTCAAAGTGGTGCAATAAATCTATCCAAAATTTTTTAAAAGGAAGAAACATCGTTCACAAATCATGGTCAATTGAATCCTGGCAATGTTCACTAACCGTCAGTCGAAAATCCCCGCTCACTCAAAGTAGCGGTCCTTTATCTATCAACGTTTGTTGCGTGTTTCTCAAGAACTGTACCCTTGGTCTTTGTTTTATTTATGGTAAACTAAATACGACGTATCTAGAGTTATTAAGCTACGCTGCTGCCACATTTATTGGAAGACATCCCACTGGACATAAGACATTCAGTGTGGTAGCAACATGACGGACGACCATCCAATTCCGAACATATAGTGACAGGCCATCTTAACAATTGGAGAGCACTGGCACGGTAATGCACGAAATGCAAAATCCTGCACACTCACCAAACTTAACACGTCTATACTTTTAACTGTAGCAAAAATTAAAACTACGCGTCTGTTAGGAAACATCGACAACTTCCGAATGCATGAAAGGCCTTGCAAATCGGACATGTGCTGCCAGATGAAATTCAACGTGCAGCACTGTTCCTTCCGAATCACTTCAAAACGTGCATCAATACTCAAGCTCAACATTTTGAGCACTTGGTATAACAGCCATGATAATAAACGCATGAAAGCATGAACCGCACCTGAGTTACGTGCTTACGTACACTTGTTATAATAGGCAGAAGTTTGTAGAGTCGCTTCTCCTGACGGCGAGACCGTGGTTTGCAGCAGTATTATCTGGATACCATTTAATCAAGTACCAACATATTAAGTCGTTCTAGTTCTTTTAGAATTTTCCATTAAATGCCACAGAAAAAAATTACACAGTTCCGTTAGAAAAAAAACAAAGCCGGTGTCGCAATTCGACAAATATAAACGATAAAAATTACTCGTGAACGTCAGTAAATGCCTCTATAATTTGGCGAAAATCGATCTTGATATACAGGGCTATTACAAATGATTGAAGCGATTTCATAAATTCACTGTAGCTCCATTCATTGACATATGGTCACGACACACTACAGATACGTAGAAAAACTCATAAAGTTTTGTTTGGCTGAAGCCGCACTTCAGGTTTCTACCGCCAGAGCGCTCGAGAGCGCAGTGAGACAAAATGACGACAGGAGCCGAGAAACCGTATGTCGCGCTTGAAATGCACTCACATCAGTCAGTCATAACAGTGCAACGACACTTCAGGACGAAGTTCAACAAAGATCCACCAACTGCTAACTCCATTCGGCGATGGTATGCGCAGTTTAAAGCTTCTGGATGCCTCTGTAAGGGGAAATCAACGGGTCGGCCTGCAGTGAGCGAAGAAACGGTTGAACGCGTGCGGGCAAGTTTCACGCATAGCCCGCGGAAGTCGACGAATAAAGCAAGCAGGGAGCTAAACGTACCACAGCCGACGGTTTGGAAAATCTTACGGAAAAGGCTAAAGCAGAAGCCTTACCGTTTACAATTGCTACAAGCCCTGACACCCGATGACAAAGTCAAACGCTTTGAATTTTCGGCGCGGTTGCAACAGCTCATGGAAGAGGATGCGTTCAGTGCGAAACTTGTTTTCAGTGATGAAGCAACATTTTTTCTTAATGGTGAAGTGAACAGACACAATGTGCGAATCTGGGCGGTAGAGAATCCTCACGCATTCGTGCAGCAAATTCGCAATTCACCAAACGTTAACGTGTTTTGTGCAATCTCACGGTTTAAAGTTTACGGCCCCTTTTTCTTCTGCGAAAAAAACGTTACAGGACACGTGTATCTGGACATGCTGGAAAATTGGCTCATGCCACAACTGGAGACCGAAAGCGCCGACTTCATCTTTCAACAGGATGGTGCTCCACTGCACTTCCATCATGATGTTTGGCATTTCTTAAACAGGAGATTGGAAAACCGATGGATCGGTCGTGGTGGAGATCATGATCAGCAATTCGTCATGGCCTCCACGCTCTCCCGACTTAACCCCATGCGATTTCTTACTGTGGGGTTATGTGAAAGATTCAGTGTTTAAACCTCCTCTACCAAGAAAAGTGCCAGAACTGTGAGCTCGCATCAATGATGCTTTCGAACTCATTGATGGGGACATGCTGCACCGAGTGTGGGAGGAACTTGATTATCGACTTGATGTCTGCCGAATCACCAAAGGGCACATATCGAACATTTGTGAATGCCTAAAAAAAACTTTTTGAGTTTTTGTATGTGTCTGCAAAGCATTGTGAAAATATCTCAAATAATAAAGTTATTGTAGAGCTGTGAAATCGCTTCAATCATTTGTAATAACCCTGTATTTATTCATTTTGGATACATCGGTGGTGACCTGTCTTGGCTGCATCACCCTGTTTAAATGGTTAGACTTGCAATTCTCAGTGAGAGGTAGGACGGTCACCAGAGTGCATTAATGTTGTACGTGTTTACTGTTGTTACCAGGCCTTGTATGTTATATAATTGGCGTGAACATCGTAAATTGTTGAGTGATCACTGTGAAGGACACGCAGATGCAGCGTACTCGTTTGAGACAGCGTTATCAGCACCTGATAGCGTTTGAAAGGAGCTTCATTGTGCGTCACCATTTGGCCGGCTGTTCGATCCGTGCAGCATTCAGATTTGTGGGGCATTCGGATGTGGCTGTGGCATGTTGGACTGCATGAGAACTTGAGCCAAGGCATACTCATCGCCGGGGTTCCAGTCCACCACAAGGGAGGATCGCCCTTTTGTGCATCAGGCATATCTAAATCTTTCACATCAACATGTGTCATTCGAGAACACGTAATGGACTACCTGCAACGTTCTGTGTCATCGCTCACCACTGGTCGGAGACTAGCAGCATCAGGTCCCATTCCTCCAATGTTTTGGAGAGTCGTAGAGATGTTACTCCCAGCGTAATGGTGTGAGTGGGAGTCATCAGGTATTACTCCAGGTCACAGCTTACAATGACTGAGGGAACTCTAACGGCACAACGGTACGTCGAAGAAATCCTGCGTTCTCATGTGTTACCTCTCTATGCAACAGTATCACGGTGTCATTTTCCAAGAGGACAGTGCTTGTCCATATATGGCACCTGTCACTACGAACTGTCTGCGTAGTGTTGAGATATTCTCGTCGACAGCGTGCTCCTCAGATCTGCGCCTAAAAGTACATTGGTTGGTCCACCTCAGATATCAGCCCCGTCCCAGTTCCAGTAACCAGGATATCAAGACAAAGGTTGTGGGCCAATCTGCCACAGGAGGTGCTACATCGGCTGTATGTCACACATCCCTACAAATCTGTCCAAGTATCCAGGCCAGAGGGGGCGCAACGTCATACTGGTAAGTGGGCTCGTACTGCCAAGTTCTTCGTAAATTTGACTCTATCTTTTGAATACCCTCTCAGATGGTGATGTTTCATTTCGTTCCCTACTCCCTTTCTGGCTGCTTCATTTCTTTGTGTGTGACTGTGTCTTCCGCTCAGTAATGGTGCAAACAACTCCCTTGCGATATACCTGAAATTTATTTTACTTCTGATGATTTCTCCCTTCTAAGAGCATCAAAGTCACTAACGATAATGACAATGATTTGTAATTATATGTAACTTCCAGTTACAGAATGCTAAATCACATTATAAATCTGTAAATATAAAATGCAATGTCCCGAGTGACTGACTCACTCACTATCATGGCCCAGCTCAAACCACCAAGGATAAAAACTTGAAATTTGGAGGGGGCCTTGATCGTACACTGTAGGCGTCGTTTAAGATGGAGATTTTACAAGATTCCACCTCGGGTCTGCACCTTTGATGGCCCACCAATACCATTATCTCTACAAGGACTGCTGTGGGTCTGCACCTCTGGTGGCCCACCAGTACCATAATCTCTGTCAGGACTACAATGGGGCTGCTCTGTGATGACCTAATGACCTACCTACCAATATTCTTCAAAACTTCGACTGACCCTGCAGTGGGTTTGCTCTGTTGTGGCCCATTACCAGTCTGCATGACATGTGTCGGCATTGTCTTTCCGTTGGAAGGACAACACTACTTCTTCAAGACTGCATGGAAATCCACTACTTCCGTATGCATTTTCTCTTACTGCTCAGACTTTGTGCTTAAAATTGTAATTACTACTGTGATGAATGATGAGGGCTGTCTTTATGGAGGTTCGAGTCCTCCCTCGGGCATGGGTGTGTGTGTTTGTCCTTAGTAGTGTGTAAGCTTAGGGACTGACAACGTTAGCAGTTAAGTCCCATAGGATTTCTTTGTCTTTATGGTCTGTGAGGACAATTTTTGCTTTTGACCAACAGTGTATCAATAAGTGTGTGCATTTGATATATAAAAATTTTTTTAGCAAATCAGTATTGGCCCCTGCCCAAAACAATTTGTAAAATTTTTTGTGGGAAGCATGGGGGGTATGTAAATAGGCTGTTTAGGTTTTTATGTTGGTAACGCCACGTAGCACTCTATATGAAAATCACTGACTGTGCTGTGTGCGGTCTGTGGCTAGATTGCATTGTTGGAATATTTGCTATTGTAGTGTTGGGCAGTTGGATGTGAACAGTGCGTAGCGTGGCGCAGTTGGAGGTGAGCCGCCAGCAGTGGTGGATGTGGGGAGAAAGATGGCAGAGTTTTGAGAGCAGACGATCTGGACATGTGTCCGTCAGAAAAAGGAAATTTGTAAGACTGGATGTCATGAACTGATATATATATTATGAGTTTTGAACACTATTAAGGTAAATACATTGTTTGTTCCCTACCGACGGCCAGAGTGGCCGAGCGGTTCTAGCCGCTACAGTCTGGAACCGCGCGACCGCTACGGTCGCAGGTTCGAATCCTGCCTCGGGCATGGATGTGTGTGATATCATTAAGTTAGTTAGGTTTAAGTAGTTCTAAGTTCTAGGGGACTGATGACCTCAGATGTTAAGTCCCATAGTGCTCAGAGCCATTTGAACCAATTTGTTCTCTTCCAAAATCTTTCATTTGCTAACTATGCCTATCAGTAGTTAGTGCCTTCAGTAGTTAGAATCTTTTATTTAGCTGGCATTATTGGCGCTCGCTGTATTGCAGTAGTTCGAGTAACGAAGATTTTTGTGAGGTAAGTGATTCATGAAAGGTATAGGTTATTGTTAGTCAGGGCCATTCTTTTGTGGGGAATGTTGAAAGTCAGATTGCGTTGCGCTAAAAATAGTGTGTGTCAGTTTAGTGTCGATCAGAATAAGTACAGAGAGAAATGTCTGATTACGTTCAGTTCTGCTCAGCTGTTTGAAAATGAAATAACGTAACAGGTTTACCAGCACAGTCATTTATAATTTTTTCTAAGGAGATGTATCAACTTCTCGGCTGCAAACAAAAATAAAGTGTTTCAATGTTTTTTGCACATTCAACCACTAAGGGGATAAATAGTGAATGAAATATCTGATGAAACTATTTTACTATAAACGCGTTTTTAAAGCTAAATTTATGAAAATTTGATCTAGGTTAGGAATTTTAAAAAATACGTGTTTCACTGTTTTTTGAAATTCAACCCCTATGGTTTTTATAGGGATATTTCGCTAAGTACGCATTTTTTAAGCTAAATCATCGAAAATTTGTATTTGGCTTCTCTGTTAGAAACAAAAAAAATACACATTTCACTGTTTTTGGAAATTCAGCCTCCAAAAGACATTTCTGTAATTTAGCTCATTTCAGAAAATCGAATAACATCACGTTATAGCCATCATATTGCTTACGGCGTTTCTCACTGGTCAAAGACGACGGCTCATATCGAACATTCCTCTATATCCGACAGTGGGTTCTACGAGGGTTCACTGAATTTATGAAGTACCTCACCGCTGATCTTCAGCTCCGAGAGGTCTGCAACCACTCCCCACCAATACAGCTTGTTCATTTATATTCAAAATTAGTACGATATTTCACCTTCAATCAAAGATATGATTTATTTCCAGTATTCTGGCTACAGAACATCGGGAAAATCTCGTACCCTTCAGAGTCCCTTGTACCAAATTACTCAGAAGATATTTCTGAACAATCTCTGAAATTTTTTCGATGGGGTTATGGTTCAGTCTATGTAACACACATTTCCACTGTTCATTTTCAGCCCATAGTTTAAAATACTGGATGTCTTTTTTCCTGGACTTCGTTCCATATCTACACGGGTCAGGGTGACAATTTTTCGATTTGGCAGTGTTAACGGTTGCCTGCCTGTCACCAATCTTCCCCCTCCCCTCCACACCCACCGGTACGGACATTGTGTACCCAACCGTCTGCGTCTCGTGTTACCTATATGAAAGGGTGCGAATTTTTTTTCTAAATCTTTACGAACCTTGAACTGAGGCGGCGCGTGGGTACCAGCCTGGAATTCACCTGGTCGGATGTGGAAACTGCCTAAAAACCACATCTGTTGTTGCTACACACTAGTGAAATCAAGGACACAGTAAAACTTCTGCTCACACACACCTTTATTTTCACACGTCCATTTTACAGTTACAGTTGAAATATATCCGCTGCAGAGGGCAGCACAATGTACAGACTTAACAGAACACCAACAAATGGCGTAGGAGTCTTCATTCCCCGACATTCTCCCCACCCTGGTCCATCTCGAGGGGGATGACCAGCTGGACCGGTCGACAGATCTTCATACCATCTGGCTGGCGGGGGGTGATGCACCGTATTTTACTGTCTTTGCCATGCCGCACTTCTTCTACCACAGCCCTCTTCCACAAGTGCCGTGGTTTGCTGTCTTCTTGGAGCAGAACAACCTCTCCAATTCTCGGTTTCCTTTGCGAAGGGTATCCCTTCACATCATGATATTGTCTTAGCAGCAGGAGGTATTCTGTCTTCCACCTGCGCCAGATGTCGTCATTGACCTTTTGTCTGAGTCGGAACTCCTTGGCAAGGTCCTTTCTAGTTGCTGGCTCTGGCCCACATGGAATTGTTACTAATTTCCCACCATTTAGAAAGTGGGCTGGCGTCAATGCAGTGTCGCTCTCTCCTTGAGTGATGGGTCGTGAGTTTATTGCGGCTTCTATGCCGATCAAGGTGGTGTTTAAGCTCTCTTCATCCACCTGGGAGCGACCAAGAACTTTCCTCAGGCAGCGCTTGACTGAGCCTATCATGCGTTCCCACCAGCCTCCCCACCAAGCCGCACGTGGTGGTATGAATTTCCAAGTGATTCCATGGTGGGCACAGTAGAGCTGTACGTCAGTATCCTGCATGGGTTTGAAAAGCTCTGCGGTTCTGAGTTGGCTGCATGGAATGTTGTAGCATTGTCTGAGCAGACAGTGACTGGTAGGCTCCTACGTCCTGCAAAGCGTTGCACGGCCATCAAAAATCTGTCAGTGGACATGTCAGTTGCAAGTTCAATATGAATGGCCCGTGTTGTTGCACATGCGAATAGGACCATGTAGGACCTTTTTGTTTAATGTCCGGATTTGACGTATAATGGTCTTGAAGGCTGAACTCTGTCCAGTGGTAGTGGGGCCTCCATCTCTTCATACCGGCGACTGTGTATTATCTTGCATGGTAGGCAAGAGTGAAGAACTCTCCGAACAGCTTGTCGTCCTCGCAGAATCCAAAATTCTTCTCGCAGTTCCCCTAACACAATCCGCACACCGAGATGATGCAGTCTTACATGTGTGTGTCTGATGAGAATCTCAGTGAAATGGTGACGTCCATCCAATATAATTGGATGCTTCTCTGAGTGTGACAGTGCAGCACATTACAGCCTACCAGCAAGACGAAGGATGCCATCCGATATAAAGGGATTGTATCGAGCAATCTTTGATTCCTTGGGCAATTGTTCTCCCCTACGCAATGCAGACAGTTCACTAGTGAATAGATCCTCTTGAACTCTTCTGATCCAGTAGGTGCGGGCATTTTGTAATTCCAAAGCGCAAAAACAGCCGGAGATTATATTTTTGTTTCTTGTTGTGCTGATAAATCGAAATACAAAGGCAGTTATATGCAGTACTCGCCAATATGAACTAAACCTTGCAATGTCCAGTAGTGGTTCAGTGATGGTGATCAGAGTGATATTTGCTCTCGTTTTGGCTTCTGGCATTGATGGAGGTGGGGCTGAGATTTCCAGTGGCCAGAACTGCTTGTCTTCTGAAAACCATGTTGGACCACCCCACCAGATATCAAGAGTGGCTATCAGATTTGCTTCTAGTCCCCGCATGAGATGATCTGCAGGATTTTGGCTTCTCAGACAACGCCTCCATTGGCTGGGTGTGGTGTATGTCAATATCTCTGTCACGCGATTACAGATAAATGTTTTCCATTTGTTTGGATCACTCCGTACCCATTCCAAAGTGACTGTCGAGTCGCTCCACAAGGTAGCTCTGTTGGCATCAAACCTTGTTTCCTGGCAAAAGTAATGAAGGAGTCGTGATCTGACCAATGCAGCAAGTAACTCCAACCTGGGTAGAGTTACCTTCTTGATAGGGGCCAGTCTGTTCTTGCTACAGACAAGGTGCACAGTGTATCCAGTTTCAGGAGCTGTCCTTATATACAAAACAGCGCCATAGGCTCTTTCAGATGCATCACAGAATACATGCACCACCGCAGAGCCACCTGTGCCCAGCGTCCCTATCCATCTAGGAATATGTAGTGATGACAAGTGATGAAGCTTTGAGACCCATGAGTGCCAACGACATGCAAGATCTGTGGGAAAAGCTTCCTCCCATGTAAGACCCCTCAGCCATGTGTCTTGGAAAATTATCTTTGAAACGATCCCAACAGGAGTGAACACACCCAGGGGGTCATAAAACTGAGCAGCTGCTCGAAGAACATTTCTCTTGGTAACCAGTTTGTCCATTAGATTTTCAGCTATCTTCTCGTAGTCACTGCAGATAGAGTCATCTTCTGTGTTCCAATTAATTCCGAAAACTTGGGTTGTGGTCTTTGTTTCAAGGCCTTTGACATCCCTATTGCCTTCAGATCATTCGAATTAGTCGCCCATTTGGACAATGGAAGACTTATCTGCTGGAAAAGTTCTGTCAGTTCATGGTAAACAGTTGCAGTGGTGTCGCTGTCTCTAACAGTCGCTACGAAATCGTCCATGAATACTGACTTGTTTACAAGTCCTGAAGATTGTGGATATTTTTCACTATTTAGTGCTGCTAGCTCCCTTATGGCAGCTGACAACAGGAATAGGCTTGGTGCAAGTCCAAATGGCAAACGTCTGAAGCGATATGTAATCACGTCATTTGTGGTCATGTAGGCACCACTTCCAGCTTGCTCAACACGATTCCAAAGGAACCTCGTGAGGTCTCTGTCTTCTTTTTTCAACGTTAACTGCAGGAAAGACTGGTCCACATCACACACTAATCCCACCGGAAGTGTGCGGAATCGTAGTAAGATTGCTAAAATATCCGGAAGTAAATTTGGTCCCTTTTCGAGGGCATTATTCAGCGATAGAGACTCTGGCTCATGTGAGGATGCATCGAAGACTATTCTGTACTTCGCACTTCCACCGATGCATTTCTTCACAATGTGGTGTGGCAGGTAGAGTGTGTTTCCAGCAGTACAGTCCTCAGGTGCTACCTCTTCCTGGTTCTTCTCAATATATTTCGACATGGTCTCATGGTAAATGACCTTCAGCTCTTCATTCCTTCGCAACTTGTTTTGCAAGGAGCGAAGACGCGCTTCAGCAGCTGTGCGGTTGCAGGAGAGAGGCATATCCTTCTTTCGAGGCAGAGAGACAACTCTGCGGCCATATTCCACACAGTATGACTCTCGGAATTCCTGATAAATAGGGTGGTCCATGGGTTTTAATGCTCGCTCTTACCAGTTGGTCCTCACACAAGCAGTCTGCAGGTGTGTGAAGTTAGAAGTCGTAGTATTTACTGTTGTGGTATGGCTACTACAGATAGAAATGTGATGTTCTGTTATCCCGATTGTCTCCAGGTCCCAAAATCGGCGCACTGACTCATCAGATATATCACTGCAGGCCGGCACATTGGCTCTCCTCGGTAATCTGACGGGCTGATTCAAACCGGGAACGATGCACCTGACTGAGTTCCGGAAGCGGTGCTCTGACGCATGTAGGTACCCTTCAGTTGAAAAGTGGACACAAACATCAAACGAGTAATGTTACACACTATCTTGGAGTACACATAAATTGAATTTCCAAGGACACACAAGGCTAACAACAGACAAAGCACAAAAAGTACTACATAAACTGGTGGAGCTAAACGCAGAAAATCACATACTACCATACCAGTAATATGGACATACTACTGTGCACTCTTCGAATCAGTTCCGCAGCTAGCACCTGGCCACACAGACTGTACCTGGTGACCAACAAAGAATCAGTCAAACGAGGACAAAAATGAAGTGTCCTACGTAGACTATTAGGAGCGTTCGGAACCTCCTCAGTTGATGCACTGTGTGTGGTGCTTGGAATATGCGTGACAGATATCACAATCAAATATAGAGCTGCAAGGTGCCAGTTAAAGATGGAGAAACTATACTGATCAGCCAGAATATTATGATACTATGTCCACCTTTGGCACTGGTAACAGCGGCGACTCGTCGTGGAATGAAAGCAATGAGGCCTTGGTAGGGAGATGGCACCACATCTGCACACAAGTCATCTAATTCCTGGAAACTCTGGGAAGGGGGGCGATAAGCTCTGACGCCACATTCAATCACATTCCAGATGTGTGCGATCTGATTCAGATCTGGCGAGTTGGGGAGTGGAAAGGGGGGGGGGCAACGCACCAATTTGAACTCTGTGTTCCTCGAACCATTCCATCACTCTCCTGGCCTTGTGACATGGGGCACTAAGTTATTGAAAAATGCCACTGCCTTCACGAAACATGATCGTCATGAAGGGGTGTACATGGTCTGAAACCAGTGCACGAAGCTCCTAGGCCGTCATGGTACGTTGCACGATCTCCACTGGATCCTTCGATGCCCAAGTGAATGTTCCCCAGAGCGTAATGGAGCCCCCACCAGCTTGTGTCTGTCCCACAGTACAGGTGTCAAGGAGCTGTTCCCCTGGAAGTCGACGGATTCGCGTCCTCTCATCGTCATCGTGAAGAAGGTATCGCGATTCATCAGACCATGCAAGGCTATGCCACTGCTCAACGTCCTGTGCCAATTGCCATGTGCCCACTTCAGTCGTAGTTGCCGATGTCGTGGTGTTAACAATTGCACATGCATGGTTCGTCGGCTGCGGAGTCCCATCGTTAGGAGTGTTCGATGGTGTGTTAAGACACCAGAATTAAAGTCTGATGTTAGTTCCCCCACAGTCCGCAGCCTATCCTGTTTTACTCGCCTGCCTAGTCTACAACGTCCGGAATCTCTAATGAGGCGTGACCGCCCAACCCCATGACGTCTGGCCGTGGTTTCACCTAGGTTTTCTCAACTGTTGAAGACACTCACCACAGCACTCTTCGAACACCCGACAAGTCATGCTGTTTCCTAAATGCTCGTCCGGAGCCTCCGGACCATCACCATATGCCCTTGGTCAAACTCAGATAGATCGCCCTCGCTCCCTATTCTACACACATACAGGACGCTCACTGACACTACACGGGTTTCTGAACAGCAGTCATTCCTCGCCTCTTCACTCCGTGACCCTTTCATGCAATAAGCGTTAACAATTATTTACAAGGTGTACGTGACAATGTCAGTCTCCTTTAAATATTCATATATAAGATGTACAGACTATCAAAGGATATGTAATTGTGATTGCAGTTCACGGCAAAGTACCGGGTGATCAAGAAGTCAGTATAAATTTGAAAACTGAATAAATCACGGAATAAGGTAGATAGAGAGGTACAAATTGGCACATATGCTTGGAATGACATAGGGTTTTATTAGACCCAAAAAAATACAAAAGTTCAAAAAACCTCCGATAGATGGCGCTTCATCTGGTCAGAATAGCAATAATCAGCATAACAACGTAAGACAAAGCAAAGATGATGTTCTTTACAGGAAATGCTCTATATGTCCACCATCTTTCCTCAACAATAGCTGTAGTCGAGGAATAATGTTCTGAACAGCACTGTAAAGCATGTCCGGAGTTATGGTGAGGCATTGGCGTCGGATGTTGTCTTTCAGCATCCCTGGAGATGTCCGTCGATCACGATACACTTGCGACTTCAGGTAACCCCAAAGCCAATAATCGCACGGACTGAGGTCTCGGCACCTGGGAGGCCAAGCATGACGAAAGTGGCGGCTGAGCACGCGATCATCACCAAACGATGCACCATCTGTCGGACATTTTGTGAACTTTGTTTTTCTTTTGGTTCGAATAATACCCCATGTCATTCCAAGCATGTGTATCAATTGTTACCTCGCTATCTACATTACTCCGTGATTTATTAAGTTTTCAAATTTATACTGACTATTTGATGACACAGCAGTTCGTTAGTCATAATGTTGTGGCTGATCAGTCTAGGTAAGGTACACATAATAACTAGTGTACCGATATAGACACGGTGAACGGTATGGAAGTGATAAAGGACGCAGGCTGTAGGCCTACGGCTTCCTCTCTGGCATAAGAGAGTGACTGAGAATGAAAATATCGATCCTAGCTGCGGAATGGTTCATTTCTTATTGGACACGCACTTTATCCCATGCACTTAAATCGCGTGACTGTGAGACAAGACATCTACATGCACATGCGGGGAAAAAGGTTCCCCAGGGCACATTGTCTTCTTCTGCAGGCAATACGCGAAGAATAGACATACACTAATATTAGACTACACAAAAACAGACATGTATATACGTGGGGGAGTTGGAAAATAAGTTTCCTCTGTCGACTATGGTTAGAGTTGTGTGTGAAAGAGAAAAAAAGAGAATGAGACATTAAAGATAATACATATCTTTATTTTTCTACATAATTTCTAAGTACATTGAGACATTTATCATATCGCTTTATAAGCTTCAAAGAGCCTTCCAGGAAAAAAATCAGGGCGTTGCATACGGAAGAAGCGTTGTACGGCTTGTTTGACGTCAGCATTGCTGCCAAAGCGCCTTCCGCCGAGGTCTTCTTCAAAAGAGGAAACAGATGGAAGTCACTTGTTGCGAGATCCGTACTGTAAGGCGGATGGTGTAGGCGCTCCCAACCAAGAGTTGCAATATGGTTTTGTGTTGCCGTCACCGTGTGTGGTCTCGCATTGTCATCCAACAGCAGATCGCCAGATCTGAGAAGGCCGGGCGGTTGCAAAAAAATGGTTCAAATGGCTCTGAGCACTATGGGACTCAACTGCTGAGGTCATTAGTCCCCTAGAACTTAGAACTAGTTAAACCTAACTAACCTAAGGACATCACAAACATCCATGCCCGAGGCAGGATTCGAACCTGCGATCGTAGCGGTCTTGCGGTTCCAGACTGCAGCGCCTTTAACCGCACGGCCACTTCGGCCGGCCGGGCGGTTGCATGTTCGAGTGCTGCCTTGGGCATGGATGTGTGTGATGTCCTTAGGCTAGTTAGGTTTAAGAAGTTCTAAGTTCTAGGGGATTGATGACCTCGGAAGTTAAGTCCCATAGTGCTCAGAGCCATTTGAGAAGGCCAGGCCGCCTTTTCCGAATCACCTCTTTCAATTTCTCAGAGTAGCACAGTACCGAGCATCATTGATGGCTGCATCCTCCAGAAAGTCCAGCAGCAAAACTCCTTTGGCGTCCCAGAAAACGGTGAGTAGCACTTCACCTGCAGACGGAGTGCTTTTGAACTTCTTTCGGGCAGGTGATGACGGATGTTCACTCCATGGATGCGGCCTTCGATTCGGGCATGTAATGGGGGACCCACGTTTCATCCCCCGTCACAATCCGAAACAGGTCATTGCCAGATTCATGGTAACGCACGAGTTGTTCCAGGCTGAACGCCATGTCGCCGTGTCGTCTTTCTCTCATATCACACAACCCTGCCCACACTCGACAGGGAAACTTATTTTCCAACTCCTCCTCGTACATACACAGTAATAAGAGACCAAAAACAGTGGGCACAGTTAAATGCATTAACAGACAGTAGCTCAAAAACAGCATACGAAGAGTACCGGCGAGCACGACATAACAGACATGCATATACGCGACGTAACAACGATCTCCAGAGGGTGGGCAGCGACAGCAGTGACACTGAAGAGGAACAGGAGGAAGATGAGATCTGAAGTTAAATAAGAAAACTTCAATTATGAGTCAGACATAACATGCAAAAATGCACTGACAAATTGTACACAGCAGTCAAATAATAGTTAGGTATTGCGAATACTAGAGTGAACGAAGTGTAAGGTGCTGGCAATCTAGCCAAAATAGCACCAATGTCGTACATGGATGAATATTTAACCGGCAGTCAGCAGCTCGAACTAACCATTCTGACGCATTCACCGCCAGTCTCAGTAGGTGATGGCATTAACATATCTCTCATATATCCTACCATCCTTTCACATTTCTCTGAAAACAACAACATTTTATTTACATTTTGACCGCCCCAAATACCTCACGAAATAAGCATCAAACGAAAAAACTACAAAGAACAAAACTCGTCTAGCTTGAAGGGGAAACCAGATGGCTCTATGGTTGGCCCGCTAGATGGCGCTGCCATAGGTCAAATGGATATCAACTGCGTTTTTTTAAATGGGAACCCCCTTTTTTATAACATATTCGTGTAGTACGTAAAGAAGTATGAATGTTTTAGTTGAACCACTTTTTTCGCTTTGTGATAGATGGCGCTGTAATACTCACAAACGTATAAGTACGTGGTATCACGTAACATTCCGCCAGTGCGGACGGCATTTGCGTCGTGATACATTGCCCGTGTTAAAATGGACCGTTTACCAATTGCGAAAAAGGTCGATATCGTGTTGATAGATGGCTATTGTGATCAAAATGCCCAAAGGGCGCGTGCTATGTATGCTGCTCGGTATCCCGGACGACATCATCCAAGTGTCCGGACCGTTCGCCGGATAGTTACGTTATTTAAGGAAACAGGAAGTGTTCAGCCATATATGAAACGTCACCCACGACCTGAAACAAACGATTATGCCCAATTAGTTGTTTTAGCTGCTGTCGCGGTTAATCCGCACATCAGTAGCAGACAAATTGCGCGAGAATCGGGAATCTCACAAACGTCGGTGTTGAGAATGCTACATCAATATCGATTACACCCGTACCATATTTCTATGCACCAGGAATTGCATGGCGACGACTTTGAACGTCGTGTACAGTTCAGCCAGTGGGCACAAGAAGCACAACGAAGCGTCGTTCACCAACAGCGGTAACGTAAGCCGGCATAATATGCACTATTGGGCAACGGAAAATCCACGATGGCTGCGACAAGTGGAACATCAGAGACCTTGGCCGGATAATGTATGGTGCGGCATTATGGGAGGAAGGATAATTGGCCCCCATTTTATCGATGGCAGTCTAAATGGTGCAATGTACACTGATTTCCTACGTAATGTTCTACTGATGTTACTACAAGATGTTTCACTGCATTACAGAATGGCAATGTACTTCCAACATGATGGATGTCCGGCACACAGCTCGCGTGCTGTTGAAGCGGTATTGAATAGCATATTTCAAGACAGGTGGATTGGCCGTCGAAGCACCATATCATGGCCCGCACGTTCACCGGATCTGACGTCGCAGGATTTATTTCTGTGGGGAAAGTTGACGGATGTTTGCTATCGTGATCCACCGACAACGCCTGACAAAATGCGTCAGCGCATTGTCAATGCATGTGCCAATATTACGGAAGGCGAACTACTCGCTGTTGACAGGAATGTCGTTACACGTATTGCCAAATGCATTGAGGTTGACGGACACCATTTTGCGCATTTATTGCATTAATGTAGTATTTACAGGTAATCACAGTATGCATTCTCAGAAATGATAAGTTCACAAAGGTACATGTATCACATTGGAACAACCGAAATAAAATGTTCAGACGTACCTACGTTCTGTATTTTAATTTAAAAAACCTACCTATTACCAACTGTTCGTCTAAAATTGTGAGCCATATGTTTGCGACTATTACAGCGCCATCTATCAAAATGCGAAAAAATTGGTCCAACTAAAACATTCATATTTCCTTACGAACTACACGAGTATGTAATAAAAAATGGGGGTTCCTATTTTAAAAAACGCAGTTGATATCATTTTGACCTATGGCAGCGTCATCTAGAGGGCCAGCCATAGCGCCATCTCGTTTTCCCCTTCAAGCTAGACAAGTTTCGTGCTTTGTAGTTTCTTCGTTTGATGCTTATTTCGTGAGGTATTTGGCCCGTTCACTATCTATGGACCATCCTGTATAAGACCTGTTTCAAAATATCACGTAATAAGTCTTTAAATTTGCAGAAAATAAGCAAATAAATATCCAGAGATGTCAATTTAAGATACTAGATGTAAAATATATTAATTTGAAAATATGTAATAGAAGCCAACTGGCAAAAAAAAATAAAAATGAATGGCTCTTTGAATGAATATAAAAACTTTAATTTAGTAACGAGGAATATCTAAAATCATTATCAAAAACGTGTGAGGTAGGACAAATAATTTTTCAGAGGATAAAAAGAACTGTTCCTTGGATAGGTAATACATCAAAGTTCGTGCGTGGGTAATATACTGTCTGCGAACATTTGCGTCTGTTTCACCTGTTCACTTTTTCCTTTTTTTAAAAAAATTGACTATGAAAAAGCATGAAACAAAACGTACAATACCCACAATACTGATCCGTCATATTAATCTGCGTAATTTCATTGCCGGGCATTTGACGACGAAATTCTGCTGCGAACGTCGCACGCGCCACAAGCGTCGTGCGAGCGATTGCCCGCCATATTACCGCCATTCGCGAAGCTTTTGTTTCCCTGTTAGCGAGTAACTGATTTTAATTTCGATTCCGCACGCTCGCTACACACACGGCCGCTCTCTCTTTCTCGCGCAGTCGACGCCATAAAGCCGGCTACTAATGTCGCACGCACCGAGGCACCAAGTCACAAACGAGAATGCAGTTTCGCCGGGCGCGCCAACCGTTTTAATTCATTTTACTCGTCACGTCCCGTGACGAACAGAAGGGACTCCCTCCTTCCTGCTTAGTTAAAATTTAATCGATCCCCCTTATTTTTTACCCCGCGCCCACACAGCTGTGTTTATTTTTAATGGCGGACGCAGCGCCGCGTTTATCTGGCAGTCTCCTCGTCTCGGACCAGCCGGGCCGTAACTAAGCGCATTACGGAGCGGCCGGCCCGGCTAAATCTCGAAACAAAACAAAAGCCGGCGGCGCGATGGCGGCTCGCGTTCACAATCAGCGTCACGCGATAAATTAGACGGCCGGCGAACGCGCCATCGCCCGGCTGCCGCACACCGCGGCCGAAATCAACTTGTCGCGCCGCCCCGGTACTGCAATCCGGCGTCCTCGGCTTTCCTTAATACGGTTTGCGAGCAGCTGCGGAAGAGCGCGGTTCATTCGCTCCGTCCCGCCGATCTAATTACTCCGGCCGTCACAATATTAGCAGCACGTTAGAGCGGGCATTGTTTACTTATTACTAGGCGTGTTTCTACGGACTTAAAGCCCACCGATCAACACCGCGAGCGCTGTCGAAGAGGAAATTATGTCTTTGCAGAGCAGTAGTTCTCAACCTAGAGGCAATTACCATTGACGGGTAAAATTAAAGTTTCTGAGAAGTAAAAATAAAATATATAATTATTGATAACTTAAGTAATCAGTATTACCGACTTAAGAGATGATCAGATGATCATCCAAAAATAATTTAGTTCTGTGACGGAAACAAAACTGAATCCTTTTATTTTTACTTACATATATATATTCAAATACTAATGTTAATAGGGGACACAGTGTGGTGGAGATTACAGCTTGCGAAACGAATGTAGAACGTCTCCCTCACACAACCCACACGCTACACACATACACTGCTCTGCAAATCTTAATGAAGAGATAGATACATGTACATCTACATGGATACTCTACAAATCACACTTAAGTAACTGGCAGAGGGTTCATAGAACCACCTTTACAATAATTCTCTGTTATTCCAATTTCGAACAGCGCGAGGAAAAAACGAACACCTTTATCCTTCTGTGCGAGCTCTGATTTCCCTTATTTTATTACGATGATCGTTTCTCCTTGTGTAGGTTGGCGTCAACAAAATATTTTTGCATTGGGAGAAGAAAGTTGGTGATTGAAATTTCGTGAGAAGATTCCGCCGCAACGAAAAACGCATTTGTTTTAATTATATCAACCCCAAATCCTGTATCATTTCAGTGACATCTCTCTCCTATTTCTCGGTAGTACATAACGTCGTGCTCTTCCTTGAAATTTCTCGATGTACTCTGTTAATCCTGTGTGGTAAGGATACCACACCGCGCAGCAGGACGCCAAAAGAGGACGGACAAGTATGAAACGTCCCCTTAGAAAAATTAGTGAATTACTGTGCCGGTAAACCCCTTACGTTATTTAATTCTCAAACACCTGAGCAAAACTGAACGTACTCAGACATTTCTCGCTTTACTTATTCTGATCATCACTAAACTGACACACACTATTTTTAGCGCAACGCAATCTGACTTTCAATAATCCCTACAAAAGAATGGCCCTGACTAACAATAACATATACCTTTCATGAATCACTTACCTCACAAAAATATTCGTTACTCGAACTACCGCAATACAGCGAGCGTCGGCCGGCCGAAGTGGCCGTGCGGTTAAAGGCGCTGCAGTCTAGAACCGCAAGACCGCTACGGTCGCAGGTTCGAACCCTGCCTCGGGCATGGATGTTTGTGATGCCCTTAGGTTAGTTAGGTTTAACTAGTTCTAAGTTCTAGGGGACTAATGACCTCAGCAGTTGAGTCCCATAGTGCTCAGAGCCATTTGAACCATTTTTGAACAGCGAGCGTCAATACTGCCAGCTAAATAAAGGATTCTAACTACTAAAGGCACTAACTACTGATAGGCATAGTTAGCAAATGAGAGATTTCGATAGAGAACAAACGATGTATTTACCTTAATAGTGTTCAAAAGTCATAATATATATATCAGTTCATGACATCCAATCTTACAAATTTCCATTTTCTGACGGACACACGTCCAGATCGTCCGCTCTCAAAACTCTGCCATCTCTCTCCCCACATCCATCACTGCTGGCGGCTCACCTCCAACTGCGCAACGCTACTCACTGTTAACAGCCAACTGCCCAACACTACAATAGCAAATACCAACAATGCAAACCAGCCACAGACTGCACAACGCACAGTCAGTGATTTTCATACAGAACATCTACGTGACGTTACCAACATAAAAACCTAAACAGCCTACTTACAAGTATAGCGTAGGCAGTCTCTTTAGTAGATCTGTTAAATTTTCTAAGTGCTCTGCCAACGGAACGCTGTCTTTGGTTTGTCTTTCCCACAACATTTTCCATGTCTTCTTTCCTATTTAAGTTGTTCGTAATTGTAATTCCTAGGTATTTAGTTAAATTTACGGCCTTTATATTTGACTGCTTTATCGTGTAACTGAAGTTTAACTGATTGCTTTTAGCATTCATGTGGATGACCTCACACTTTTCATTATTTAGGGTCATATGCCAATTTTCGCACGGTACTGATATCTTTCCTAAATCCTTTTGGAATTTGTTTTGAACTTCTGACGGCTGTACTAGACGATAATCATCTGCAAACAATCTAAGAGGGCTGCTCAGATTGTTCTTAAATCGCTTGTATAACATAATATACTAACAAATCGATGGAAATGAATGAAAGTGTGGGAGAATGTTGGAAGTCGTGCAGAGAAAACTGGAGGTCACATGGCGTAAGATTAGCGTGACTATAACACCAGATGGGGATGGCCCAGCAACGTGAAGCATTTGAAGGAAGGGAAAAGACAATGTATTAACCGGCGAGTTGGTGATATTCTTCATTACTGCATGGCCCGACGACAACAACTAGATTTAACACGGGAGACAGGAAGAAGGGCGAAGTGTGAAACCCAGCTCGCGCTATTCGTCCACGAGACTCAGGGGGCCATAGACATGGGTTTCCCAGGTAGATGCCGTGTTTCTTGACTTCCGCAAGGCGTTTGATACAGTTCCCCACAGTCGTTTAATGAACAAAGTAAGAGTATACGGACTATCAGACCAATTGTGTCATTGGATTGAAGAGTCCCTAGATAACAGAACGCAGCATGTCATTCTCAATGGAGAGAAGTCTTCCGAAGTAAGAGTGATTTGAGGTGTGCCGCAGGGCAGTGTCGTAGGACCGTTGCTATTCACAATATATGTAAATGACCTTGTGGATAACGTCGGAAGTTCACTGAGACTTTTTGCAGATGATGCAGTAGTATATCGAGAGGTTGTAACAATGGAAAATTGTACTGAAATGCAGGATCTGCAACGAATTGACGCATGGTGCAGAAAATGGCAATTGAATCTCAATGTAGACAAGTGTAATGTGCTGCGAATACGTAGAAAGAAAGATCCTTTATCATTTACCTACAATATAGCAGGTCAGCAACTGGAAGCAGTTAATTCTATAAATTATCTGGGAGTAGGCATTAGGAGCGATTTAAAATGGAATGACCACACAAAATTAAAAGTCGGTAATGCAGATGCCAGACTGAGGATCATTGCAAGAATCCTAAGGAAATGCAATGCGAAAACAAAGGAAGTAAGTTACAATACACCTGTTCGCCCATTGCTTGAATACTGCTCACCGGTGTGTGATCCGTACCAGATAGGGTTGATAGAAGAGATAGAGAAGATACAACGCTTCGTTACAGGATCATTTAGTAATCGCGAAAGGGTTACGGAGATGATAGATAAACTCCAGTGGAAGACTCTGCAAGAGAGACGCTCAGTAGCTCGGTACGGGCTTTTGTTGAAGTTTCGAGAACATACCTTCACAGAGGAGTCAAGCAGTATATTGCTCCCTCCTGCGTATATCTCACGAAGAGACCATGAGGATAAAATCAGAGAGATTAGAGCTCACAGAGTGGCATACCGACAATCTTTCTTTCTACGAACAATACGAGACTGGACTAGAAGGAAGAAGCGATAGAGGTACTCAAGGTACCCTCCACCACACACCGTCAGGTGGCTTGCGGAGTATGGCTGTAGATGTAGATGTAGATGTAGAGAGTGTAGCCGGGGAGTTTCGTATCGGTAACAACACTGGTTCACGTGCATGGGGATCACAGCCACTGTTGCACGAAGGAGAGAAGGTGATCGACCACGGTCAGCTACAGCAGCCGATGGCCGCTACGTTGTACAACAGGCGTGACGGAACCCACATCGAATAGCGGGTGTAGTTGCAACCAGTTACCATGTCTGCAAGGCACGCAGTCTAATGCCCCACAGTGGCATGCCGACTGCTTGGGGGCTGTCTCATTGCCCGACGACTAGCGTGCTGTCTTCTGTTGACACTCGCACGTCGGCACTGCCTGATATGGTGCCAAGACCATAGTGACAGTAGCAACGAGGAGAGGTATCGCGTGAGAACGCATTAAGTCTGATGTCTTATTCCATCACGTTAAGTCTGAATAGTGATTCTGGATATACCCTCATATCGAGAGTGGCGGGAACGCAACTGCACCCATAAACACTGTTGACATGATTGTTTCGTGAGACCTGAATTTCTCCTGGCGTATACAACTTTCAAATAACTTCCGGGAATTCAGCCAGGTAACACTTTCAGCGACCGCCGATATTTCGGCGGGAGAACACTCCGCCATTTTCAAGGCAAACTGCAACGGACAGGCAACGTACAACATTGTATCAGGAACTCAGCTGATTTTTTACGTCGTTTGGAGGGACTGCGGTTGAATGACTCTGATATTTTAGTGAGTTTCGATGTGGTCTCTGTCTGATTCGTTGCGCTTAATTGAGGCTACGTTTGGTGCTGAATTAACTAATCTCTTTCGGCATGTGTTGACATCCACTTACTTTTTATTCAATGACCAGTATTACGAGCAGACAGATTGGGTAGTCCGTTGTCTACTGTGATCGCAAATTTGTTTATGGAAGACTTCGAGGAACCTGCATTGGAGTCGGCGCCTTTGAAACCCGCCTGTTTCTTTAGATTTTTTGACGATACCTTTGTTGTCTGGCCTCATGGTAGGGAGAATTTGAATGCCTTTCTACAACATCTGAACTCGATCCACCTGAACATCCGTTTTACGATGGAGGTGGAAGAGGATGGTTGCCTTCCATTTCTTGACGTGTTGGTTAGGAGGAAGGATGATGGATCATTGGAACATGCAGTCTACAGGAAACATACTCACACCGACTTTACTTACAGGCTAAGAGTTGTCACCATCCGGCTCAGCGTGAAGGGGTACTTCGTACCTTGGTACACAGGGCACATGTCGTTTCTGACGCTCAGACTTTGCCAGCTGATCTGTCCCATCTTGAAGTTACATTTCGTCAAAATTGGTATAGTGATAGACAGATTGAACATGCGTTGCGCCATCGACCAACTGTACATCGGGTGATTGATGATAATTCTGAGTCGACACCTAAGTCTACTGCCTTTTTGCCTGACATAGGAAACACTTCCAACAAGATCGGTCGTATTTTACGGAAATACGATGTGAAATGTGTTTTCTATCTAAAATTAGAGCGCTTTTGAGTTCTGTTAAGGATTATCTTGGTCTGCGTAAGGCAAGCTGCGGCATGGCATATATTGGTCAAACTATCAGGACCGTGGAGGACCGATGTACTGAGCATAAACGTCACACACGATTACAGCAGCCAAGTAGATCTTCAAATGGCTCTGAGCACTATGCGACTTAAGTTCTGAGGTCATCAGTCGCCTAGAACTTAAAACTAATTAAACCTAACTAACCTAAGGGCATCACACACATCCATGCCCGATGCAGGATTCGAACCTGCGACCGCAGCGGTCGCTCGGCTCCAGACCGTAGCGCCCAGAACCGCACAGCCACTCCGGCCGGCCAAGTAGATCTGCTATTGCCGAACATTGCTTGGATACTGGTCAGCCCATGTTATATAATAACACCTAGACATTGGCATGCACGTCCAGCAATAGGGACAGCGTTATTAAGCAGGCAGTTGAGATTAAATTAGCGAGCAACCTCGTTAACAGGGATGGAGGTTTTTGTTGAAATTCTGTTTGGAATCCGGCTCTCTCCCTTGTCAAAAAACAGAGGGACAGTGTCAATGCTACCTCACCTGCGAATTCGTAGTCTCACTATCGATAGCTCTAACTTGGTCATCTTTGGTGGCACTAGTGTTCAGTGTGAGTGTGTTATGTTTCCTGCTTCAGTCCGAGAACCGAGGTTTTAAATTTGCACGAACGTCGCCTGTCCGTTGCAGTTCGCCTTGAAAATGGCGGGGTGTTCTCCCGCCGAAATATCGGCGATCGCTGAAAGTGTTACCTGCCTTAATTCCCGGAAGTTATTTGAAAATGATTGTTTTCGTTGTCCAAGTGTGTGTCCTACAAGTCTTTGAACACGGTACACTCACTAATCAAAGTTATTGTGATTCTGTATACCTTGCCCATATGCGTCTTTTCAGTGGTGCATTGGCCTTGACTGCATTTTTACGGATGGCAATGCGCTACCGCATCAAACTGCTCAGATGGAGAAGCTCTTGTAGCGGGAGGATATTCGGCGTTCCCCCGACTTAAATCCCATCGAGCATGTGTGGATGCGTTAGGGAGACGTCTTGCAGCGCGTCCCCACGCACCATCGACAATACAGTAGTTGCCGACCGCGCTAATAGAGGCATGGAAGATCCTACCACAGTAACTCGTTATCCATCTTGTCGCCGGCATCGGAACACGTAGCAGAGCATACAGTACAGTCTGTGGTGATCAACACCCTATTAACTTCAGGGGACCATCGTGAATCGCGATGATTTCAAGGTAGCTATTGTCTTCCATACAATATTGTAGCGTTTCTTTCTATGCATGGTCTAAGTTTCATCTAAATCTGTCACCAGTGACAATCGCAGTAGTAAAGGAACAAATTGGTATTGCAGTACAACACTGTGGCTCCTACACTGCTGTAGGTGCTACTCAGCGTTATTACCATTATTATTATCACTTAATCGGGCAGGTAGGTTAGAAAATTTAAAAAGGGAAATGGATAGGTTGAAGTTAGATATAGTGGGAATTAGTGAAGTTCGGTGGCAGGAGGAACAAGACTTCTGGTCAGGTGACTACAGGGTTATAAACACAAAATCAAATAGGGGTAATGCAGGAGTAGGTTTAATAATGAATAGGAAAATAGGAATGCGGGTAAGCTACTACAAACAGCATAGTGAACGCATTATTGTGGCCAAGATAGATACGAAGCCCACACCTACTACAGTAGTACAAGTTTATATGCCAACTAGCTCTGCAGATGACGAAGAAATTGAAGAAATGTATGATGAAATAAAAGAAATTATTCAGATTGTGAAGGGAGACGAAAATTTAATAGTCATGGGTGACTGGAATTCGAGTGCAGGAAAAGGGAGAGAAGGAAACATAGTAGATGAATATGGATTGGGGGACAGAAATGAAAGAGGAAGTCGCCTGGTAGAATTTTGCACAGAGCACAACATAATCATAACTAACACTTGGTTTAAGAATCATGAAAGAAGGTTGTATACATGGAAGAACCCTGGAGATACTAAAAGGTATCAGATAGATTATATAATGGTAAGACAGAGATTTAGGAACCAGGTTTTAAATTGTAAGACATTTCCAGGGGCAGATGTGGACTCTGACCACAATCTATTGGTTATGACCTGTAGATTAAAACTGAAGAAACTGCAAAAAGGTGGGAATTTAAGGAGATGGGACCTGGATAAACTAAAAGAACCAGAGGTTGTACAGAGATTCAGAGAGAGCATAAGGGAGCAATTGACAGGAATGGGGGAAATAAATACAGTAGAAAAAGAATGGGTAGCTTTGAGGGATGAAGTAGTGAAGGCAGCAGAGGATCAAGTAGGTAAAAAGACGAGGGCTAGTAGAAATCCTTGGGTAACAGAAGAAATATTGAATTTAATTGATGAAAGGAGAAAATATAAAAATGCAGTAAGTGAAACAGGCAAAAAGGAATACAAACGTCTCAAAAATGAGATCGACAGGAAGTGCAAAATGGCTAAGCAGGGATGGCTAGAGGACAAATGTAAGGATGTAGAGGCCTATCTCACTAGGGGTAAGATAGATACCGCCTACAGGAAAAGTAAAGAGACCTTTGGAGATAAGAGAACGACTTGTATGAATATCAAGAGCTCAGATGGAAACCCAGTTCTAAGCAAAGAAGGGAAAGCAGAAAGGTGGAAGGAGTATATAGAGGGTCTATACAAGGGCGATGTACTTGAGGACAATATTATGGAAATGGAAGAGGATGTAGATGAAGATGAAATGGGAGATATGATACTGCGTGAAGAGTTTGACAGAGCACTGAAAGACCTGAGTCGAAACAAGGCCCCCGGAGTAGACAATATTCCATTGGAACTACTGACGGCCGTGGGAGAGCCAGTCCTGACAAAACTGTACCGTCTGGTGAGCAAGATGTATGAAACAGGCGAAATACCTTCAGACTTCAAGAAGAATATAATAATTCCAATCCCAAAGAGAGCAGGTGTTGACAGATGTGAAAATTACCGAACTATCAGCTTAATAAGTCACAGCTGCAAAATACTAACACGAATTCTTTACAGACGAATGGAAAAACTAGTAGAAGCCAACCTCGGGGAAGATCAGTTTGGATTTCGTAGAAACACTGGAACACGTGAGGTAATACTGACCTTACGACTTATCTTAGAAGAAAGATTAAGGAAAGGCAAACCTACGTTTCTAGCATTTGTAGACTTAGAGAAAGCTTTTGACAATGTTGACTGGAATACTCTCTTTCAAATTCTAATGGTGGCAGGGGTAAAATACAGGGAGCGAAAGGCTATTTACAATTTGTACAGAAACCAGATGGCAGTTATAAGAGTTGAGGGACATGAAAGGGAAGCAGTGGTTGGGAAGGGAGTAAGACAGGGTTGTAGCCTCTCCCCGATGTTGTTCAATCTGTATATTGAGCAAGCAGTAAAGGAAACAAAAGAAAAATTCGGAGTAGGTATTAAAATTCATGGAGAAGAAATAAAAACTTTGAGGTTCGCCGATGACATTGTAATTCTGTCAGAGACAGCAAAGGACTTGGAAGAGCAGTTGAAGGGAATGGACAGTGTCTTGAAAGGAGGATATAAGATGAACATCAACAAAAGCAAAACAAGGATAATGGAATGTAGTCGAATTAAGTCGGGTGATGCTGAGGGAATTAGATTAGGAAATGAGGCACTTAAAGTAGTAAAGGAGTTTTGCTATTTGGGGAGCAAAATAACTGATGATGGTCGAAGTAGAGAGGATATAAAATGTAGGCTGGCAATGGCAAGGAAAGCGTTTCTGAAGAAGAGAAATTTGTTAACATCCAGTATTGATTTAAGTGTCAGGAAGTCATTTCTGAAAGTATTTGTATGGAGTGTAGCCATGTATGGAAGTGAAACATGGACGATAAATAGTTTGGACAAGAAGAGAATAGAAGCTTTCGAAATGTGGTGCTACAGAAGAATGCTGAAGATAAGGTGGGTAGATCACATAATTAATGAGGAAGTATTGAATAGGATTGGGGAGAAGAGAAGTTTGTGGCACAACTTGACCAGAAGAAGGGATCGGTTGGTAGGACATGTTCTGAGGCATCAAGGGATCACCAATTTAGTATTGGAGGGCAGCGTGGAGGGTAAAAATCGTAGAGGGAGACCAAGAGATGAATACACTAAGCAGATTCAGAAGGATGTAGGCTGCAGTAGGTACTGGGAGATGAAAAAGCTTGCACAGGATAGAGTAGCATGGAGAGCTGCATCAAACCAGTCTCAAGACTGAAGACCACAACAACAACAACATTATCACTATCATTATTAGTGGAAATTGTGAGATGCAAAGCAATGGAAGCCTGAAGTCTCTCAATTTCTGTCATTTCAGAAGTAAGAAGACAGAACTCAAGTGATATATAAACAGTATGTATAATGCATACATTTTAACTTAGTTGGCTGCAGGGTGTGGGTGAAGCAATTGTCGGTAGGAAGAGAAGTTTTGGAGGAAGCATGTTTTGTAACAATTGCCTTCCCACAATGTGGATTCTTTCTTTAGGACGAGCTGTGGACAGCAGTTGCGATGCGCGGAGAACTGACTCATCTTTCTGTAAAAAAAATAAAAAGTTGTTAGAAACAAGCTATACCAATTGTCTCATTTACTCATTAGTTCGTAGTTTGTTCAAAGGAAAATTTTTTTCATTCTATAGTTCAATTAGGTGCTGATGTTGCGCTCAGGAGTAATAGCCTCCAAAAGGCTTGGAAGCACTGTTGTACAGAATGTCAACGGTATAGTAAGGACTCGGGAAAGAAAACCTCGACACATAGTGCCTGTGCCATATTCGCACGGTTCAATACTTATTACTGCAGTAGAGCGTCGGTTATCCAACTAGCGTTCAACCCAAACTTCAGTCTCCATCAGTCTCTGTTGATCCATTGTGCACATGGGACAGCGGCTGGTCAAATATTTGACAATGAAATTCGCCAAACAGCCGTGCAATTGAGATGTTATTTTATTTTCGCTACCGGTTTCGACAATTCACTCTGCCATCTTCGAGCCCTATATGCAGCTCTGAAAAGTAATCGATACTGTCACAGTGGTTCCATATGTTCCTGGATGTCGTGAATTGGGTAGCTTAAGTGCTTCCTTCGAAGACTTGGTTGATTGGCCGTTTGATTGGTTGGTTGGTTGGTTGATTTGGGGGAAGGGACCAAACAGCGAGGTTATCGGTCTCATCGGATTAGGGAAGGATGGGGAAGGAAGTCGGCCGTGCCCTTTCAAAGAAAGCAACCAGGCATTTTCCTGAAGCGATTTAGGGAAATCGCTTCGAAGACTTGACTGCAACTCAGTGCTCTCCGCTCGCTGGTGATACAGCACACCCTGTACTCATCCACAGCCGCGGCTGAGGTCACAGTACAAAGTTATATACCTGATGATGGGCAAGTAAAAGTTCGAAACCGGTCGTGTTTCAACTACTGAAAAATAAAAGAACCTTACAGCTGAAGCAGTATTTCCAACCTCTGTCTCAACACTGAGTGAGCACGGAGAAAGAAAATTGTACAATTGTTTCTCATTCCAGTTTGTCGTTTCGTATTACATATAATTTTTACAAGCGATCAGTAGCTGAATAACATACACTTCTTTGCTTTTCTGAAATGTAACATTGTCTACGACTACACTTGCATTTTTACTTCTCAGGTGAGCACTGTGCAGGTAACCTAACCTCTCTAGACAGCTGATGAGGCCATGCTGTTTACCAGGTCCTCTTCTTCAGCAACTCAACACTGAATCTTGCTCGGTTCTCCTTTAGGCATGCTCGCTTTTCTGGAGAAGGCGTTGTTGCCTCTCTTTGGAAGGCTTTCAAAGTGGGTTCAAATGGCTCTGAGCACTATAGGACTTAACATCTGAGGTCATCAGTCCCCTAGAACTTAGAAATACTTAAACCTAACTAACCTAAGGACATCACACACATCCATGCCCGAGGCAGGATTCGAACCTGTGACCGTAGCGGTCGCGCGGTTCCAGACTGAAGCGCCTAGAACCGCTCGGCCACATCGGCCAGCGGTAGGCTTTGGTTGCAACAAATAACGTAAGCTGTTTACGGTTTTTCCCCTTATGAAAGTAATGATTGTTAGACATTAATGTTGGAGATTACAGTTGGTAACAGTCTTAATTTTCCACTTTCACAACGCTAGTGGAGGTTGCTTGCCACAGACTTACACAATCCTGTAGAAGATATATTGGATGAGTGTAATGAATGCTTTTGGTATGTGGTAGTCCATGTGCGTTATTATGAATGGTTTTTCTTTTTTATAAGAAGCGGAGCCATAATGCACCCCTCCAGAATACCGCTGACGGACGATTCTCCATCATCAACATATCTAACAATCACTGCAGACAGATTTGTGAATTTTCCCATTTCGGAGGCACACACTCTGGTGACATCGCTATCTTTCCTTCCATTAACTTCCAAACACTGTTAAGGAAAAATTTCTTCTATCAGCGCGATTCGAACCTGCTATTCCACATCGAGCTATGGCTACGAAACCAAGACTTTTATTCGTAGATCTGTTTCAATGACTCCAATTACCGAAGTCATCTAAGTACGAAAACAGCAGCTAGGAAAAATTATTCTTGTATGTAAATTGATGTGGCCAAACGTCATAGGAAGGATTGTGGCATTTCAATAACTAGAGCGTATGACGACCGAATGTTGAGGTCAGATGCAGCGTACGGTGCGAATGTACACACGAAGTCTGTACTACACTGTATGATCTGTACAGTCTGTTAGAGACAGCCGTGTAGCCTAGATAACATGGCAGCAAGTCACAAATCAACGTACATTAAACAGTGATGATCGATGCAAGATGCATGGGTCACGAAATATAGGAGATTACGCAATAACTCGGATTTCTGAGACACAGGCAGTTTTTCATAACTTTTTAATTCTATTTGAGATTTGTTGCGTAATTAGAGAGTAATAACGGTGGGTATTGCACTAAGAATGTTTTTATTGAGGATCTTACACCACAGTGACCGGCAGTACAGTGCTCTATGTACCTTTATTTTCCTTCTTTAACATGGTGAAGGATTCACTGGTTTCTGAATGCTTTTTGCGTGCGTGAGAATACACAGTAGTTTGGAGCTGAGACAAGGCGAACAGAGTATGCTACGGAGAACGGCACTTTGTTGGGAGCGGAGACCGGAGGCTCAGGTGGACTTCTCGGAACTGGGGCTTTCGAGGCGTCCCAGGGGATAGCAAACCGTTGTCCAGCATTACAGCCTCTCCTAGCTTAGTGTTCACTTAGGGGTGGTGAGGTGCCACGAGCAGAAAGAGTGGGCCTCTTCTTGTTTCGCAGACCACTTTCATAGATAGCCATCGGCCGCTTTAGAAGACACAGGTTGCAGAATGCGCTACCCTCGTGAGCTGCGATTCATAATTCCACAGGCCCTCTGATGCGAGTCTAGTGTCATAGGCGTGAAAATGCGCAGTTAGTATATTTGAGTGTGACGTCATAACCACAGAGCTGGTGCGGAGTTGTTTAGTAGTATGGGAGAGTTTTGTGATATGATTGGCGTCTAATCGTGACATACCGATTTGGAGGGGTTCTCTGTGCTGGAGGCAAACTTAGCTATTCTGCTGCTGGGCTTGGGATTTTCGCTATTGGCCACTGGCAGGAAAAGGAGAGCAGGACATAAGAATGGGTCAAAACTAGAGATTTCGGGTCAAGACGCGATGGAGATGGCATCAATTTCGGCTGAGGCATGGTGCAGACCTCAACTACTTTCGAGTTAGGAAGCCACGCGCCCTCATCTTGTCGAGAGAGCCTGCACAACAGTCGTGTTCATCAAGACGCACAGCAATTGAATTTTGATGACCATTCATAGCGGCGTCGGCGAGCTAGTCTTGCTTCTATTGCACTGTTGGAATTTTATATGATGGCCTGCCTCAGGTTTAACGTACATATGTTGACTGTATGAATCAGTCACAAAGCGTTCATTTACTGTGTTCCGTCAGGAAACAGCTAATTCTGAAATTGACTTTCAGATCGTCATTTTTGATAAACAGTGCGTAATTTCTCATACAGTCGAGTAATAGTGCTACTCATACAATCACTAATCAGAATTTTCATTTAGGTAGCCTAGTCAACTGTCTGATTGTCTCCTTTATACGAGCTGTGATCATCTGTGTTTTACTGAATAAATCAGAGTGTTAAAACGAAAGACTGTTCTTGTCAGACACCTTATTGCCACATTAAATCATTATTAAGTCCCCAACTTCAGGATATACGCCTACGGTCTATAAAATCCCATTATCCTTTAGAAGTTTTGCACATTAAGTTCATAGGATAGGCCTTAAAGGAGTGGCCCGTCCATAGGTAGTCTTCTACGTCAGGGAAATTTTACACGAAGAGGGGATTTCGCACATTGTCTAGGGTGGATCTTCAGTACCGCAGAGAAAATGTTTCCACAAGCGCTGCATAGAATGATGACAACTGTTTGTGTCTTACGCGTCAGGAACCTACCGCCAACAGGACTGGAGAGAGAGAAATACACAACTTAAGCGTCAGTAGCCATTCAGATTAATAACGGGCAATGATCTGCATCGTTGCGGAGTTCGCGTTGTTGCAGGAACTCCATGTACTGTCGCATTTTATACTCGTAATCTGTTTTAAAGTAGTTGCCATTTCTTAAGTAGCTGCCATTTGAAGTTAGCGGACTGGCATGCTCCCACCACCAACCAATGGGAACCTGCCGCTGACGGGCGCCCCCATGTTCCAATGTGCGAAGCATTTTCTCCCTCATTTCACAAGTAGGCGAGAAACGAAGCGGAAATCGCCGTAAGTAAAAAGCAACGTATATTGAAACCTAATCGAATTGTGAATATCCTTAATTACAGACCACTGGTGATGTCTTACCTCAATAAAGTGAAATGCGTCTGGTGAAATGAAAAACAAGTAGGAAACTTTTCTGAACGCGAAAATGCCGCCATTTTCAAGTAAATGACTAATTTTGATCCAAATTAAGATTAAGAACAGCTTTTTGAAGTTGTTTGGAGACATTGTAGAGCTGTATAGCATATGTGAATTCCACAATTCTTATCTGACATTTTTAAGAGATGGATACCTTATATTTCATACTTTTTACAAGATAAGAGTTGTCGAACATTCGAAACAATCCCGAATTTTTTATACAGCGGACACAATGTGATACTCAACCTTGGAAAAATTCCTTGCCGAGCGAGGTATTTTGTTAATCAACGGAAAATAAGAAGTACTTCAGAGATTTCAGTAGTTTTTCGATGTACAAAGTAACAGGTCCGCAACTGATTAAAACTGATGAGGATGATTAGGTCCCACACTCCGAGGAGCGTAGGGGACGATGTGGGAGACACGCACCACCGTAATAGGCTAGGTCCTAACGGAGGTGGTTTGCCATTGCCTTCCTCCGACCGTAATGAGAATGAATGACGATGATGAAGACGATACAACAACACCCAGTCACCTTGAGACAAGGAAAATCCCTGACCCCGCCGGGAATCGAACCCAGGACGACATGCGTGGGAAGCGTGAACGCTGCCGCGAGACCACGAGTTGCGGACTATTTAAAATCAAGAAGAGATTTTTTGATTTGCTTAGAGACGCTAAAGAAATGTCTTGTGCGAATATCAGTTTTCGTTGTGCGTGTTCTGCAGGAGGTGGTTCAAAGAAATTTTCACTCTCTGCGGAGACCGGAGCGCTGTGGTGGCTGCCTGCTGTCAGTATTTCTCGTAGCAACGTCGCAACCTCGGACCTCAAACTTCAAATGCCAACTAATTTAAATCAGACCTTAGTTCGAGAGCCGTCTCATAATCCTCAGACATCGAAACAAATTTAATTCTGTTAGCCTCAATGTTATTCACGGCTGCATTCAAAACGTTTGCTGAGTCATGTTCCCGATGGTTCAACATTTATTAGCTTTCTGTTCATCAAATTCCCGCTGTACTGAAAGCAAACACATTCGTGTGGTGCGGTTCTTGACGCAGTAATTAACTACAATCTGACGCGCTCACTGCGTTCAGGTGCAGCGCAACAAAGGCCACGGCTGGGCCCTCCTAAACGAGAGCGAAGGCCGGACACAGCAAAACAACACGGCGCGGCGGTGGAAACGAAACGAAACGAAACGAAACGAAATAAACCGACAACAAAAGCTCATATATCGCGCGTAATATCTCAGCGCGCACGAACAAAGCACCCCTCTGCCGGCGGCGCCGCGCTGGTGCCACCTCCTTCAGGCCAGAGTATTAAAAGCGATATATCGTGGTGTATGAAGTCCGCGTCGCGGGCCGGCACTACCAACACTAGGCAGAGGGGCTGCTGAGGACTGCGTCGCGGTCACTGGGTGCGGCACGGTGTTGTGTGTTGGCAGCACTGCCGGAATAGCCAGGAAGCGGCACCCGCTGCTATCTCGCCTGCAGATAGTGCTCCGGCGTGGGTGGCCAGGTGTGTGTGGAAAACACCGCCCACACCTGCACTCATACGAGCTCTGCAGCCGGCAGCTACACTGCCAGACGGTAGGTGCCCTTTCGTATGTCTCGCTGCTGCTGCTGCTGCAAAAGTGTTACCTCATTTCTTAACAAATACAAATAAACAACTAAGTCAAATAATGAAAACAAAAAGGTTCCAAGTGAACGAACTGCGAACGAAGCATTGCCAAGGCTAGCAAAGCGCCTGCAACGTTTTCGTAACTCATTCAATCACATGTACACCCATATATAGATAGATGTTACCCTATGGATGCCCGTGCATTAAATAGTTGCAAATAGGACGTCCAAAATTTTGGGTACACAATAAAAATATGATGGAGAAATATCAGAAGATATTACGAGTTAGGCGAGGCTGTACCCATTCCTAATTCTATTTAACCAATATTTGAAGCAGTCCTCAGGCAAGCTATATAAAACATAGAAATAGGTATAAAAGTTAGCGTAAAAGTAATTAATAATGTGGTGTCACCGCATGGCACCACACTTGCTAGGTTGTAGGCTTCAAATCGGCCACGGTCCGTCAGTACACTTCGGACCCGCGAGTCGCCACTGTCGACGCTAGCAGACAGAGCTCCGCCACCCGGCTGGTCTTCCGGACAAGCTAGCGGACTGGCCAGTACTACAGCCGACTGCCGGCCGCGGTGGCCAAGCGGTTCTAGGCGCTTCAGTCCGGAACCGCGCGACTGCTACTGTTGCAGGTTCGAATCCCGCCTCGGGCATGGATGTGAGTGATGTCCTTAGGTTAGTTAGGTTTAAGTAGTTCTAAGTTCTAGGGGACTGATGACCGCATATGTTAAGTCCCATAGTGCTCAGAGCCATTTGAACCATTACAGCCGACTTTGCCGGCCGTTGTAGCCGAGCGGTTCTGGGCGCTTCAGTCTGGAACCGCGCGACCGCTACGGTCGCAGGTTCGAATCCTGCCTCGGGCGTGGATGTGTGTCATGTCCTTAGGTTATTTAGGTTTAAGTAGTTCTAAGTTCTAGGAGACTGATGACCTCAGATGTTAAGTCCCATAGTGCTCAGAGCCATTTGAACCAGCCGACTTTAATAGGAATGCTTCACTTGTTATAGCTTCAGAGACCTCAATCTCAGAGATGCTAGTTAGCATAGCCTTCAGTTAAGTCAGTAGCTACTACCTAGCCAGGCGCCACATACAGTGTAAGCATTGACAATTGATCTATATGTTTTATTTATTTATTTAATCGTATGGTGATTTTATACAGTATACAGTTGATATAGGCAAATGATTTTATACAATATACATATGATATTACACAAGATTAAATCTTAAAGTTCGTGTTTTTCAACCAGTTAATTAAGCTGGGTGTGAGAGTGAACAAGTCATTGGGAATATCAGGGTATGAAAGTGGACAGCGTTGGACTAAATGTTCAATTGTCTGCCCTTCTTGATTACATTCACACATTGATGAACTGATCCAGCCCCATTTGTATCTGAAGTAGCTACAACAACCATGCCCAGTCCTTAACCTGTTGAGGCGGCACCAAAGGTTCCTTGGTAGGTCAAAACCTTTTGACTTCTTTGTGGGATCAAGGTGATGGGCTCTTGTTCCCAATGCCATAGGTGTTATACAATATGCCCGGAAACATAACTAATAACCATCCTTTTCAGGATCATCCAACTTGAGACGAGAAACACCTAGTTCGTATTATGCAGCGTAATATTGAAGGCATAAGCTCTGCCAACTGTATGAACTTAACATTGATGTTGTCAACATTCAAGAAACACATAACAAAGATCTATATGTGTGAAGCAATCAGAATTGTAAAGAAGTATTCGAAGTTCAGTCTATAACTGCACTTGTAAATATTATTGTATAAAGTCAAGATCGACTTTCACCGCTGATGCTGAATTATAGCTAACAAGGGGAGGCCGCCAATTGTGAAATTCAGATTCGATTCATACTGCGCATAATAAAAGCTCATGGCCAGAGGAGTAATGTGGCAAAGCACCAAGATGCACTTCTCAGCCGTTGTTGAGAAAATCGACAGTTAAAAGAAACCGTTGCGGTGAAATACTCTCTACGGTTAATAGTTTTCTACAGCGTCGTGGCGCAGCCGTAAGCGCTCGGGTTCGTAATCCGAAGGTCGCCGTATCGAATCTCGCACCATGCAATTTTTTTTAATTATTAGTTTTTTGTAATTCAAATATATATATATATATATATATATATATATATATATATATATATATATATATATTTTAACAGGGTGTACCAAAGCTCTCCCGTCCGCACTGATTTTCGACAATGTTATAAGTTGCGCTAGGGACCGCATCTACCTTCTTTCGAAGTTAGCAGGCAACTACGCTGTTATGCGGCGGCTCGTTTCGGCCCATTCAACATCTGTCCTTTAAGTGTAACGAGCGAGTAACGGAGTTTATATTTCATACCTGCCACAGCGAATTTGTGTTCGTGGGGTCTCTATTCTAATTCGAACGTTTGACTTACGCTATACGTATTTGTTTCGGAATATCGTTTCTACGTCTTCCGTTAACTATACGTGGTTAACATTATGAAGACAAGTAATAACATTTGTGAAATATAACTTTGTTTGCGGAAAACGTAATGATGTTCAAAGTCGCCAGTTTTTCCACGACAAACGACTATCAACAACTTATTATATGCATAATTGTTGCAACTGATTGCCGGGATATATATATATATATATATATATATATATATATATATATATATATATGAATTACAAAAAACAAATACTAAAAAAAAAAAGTTGCGTGGTGCGAGATTCGATCCGGCGACCTTCGGATTACAAACCCGAGCGCTTACCGCTGCGCCACGACACTGCAGAAAATTATTAGTCGTAGAGAGTATTTCACCGCAACGGTTTCTTTTAACTGTCGATTTTCTCGACAACGGCTGAGAAGTGCATCTTGGTGCTTTGCCACATTACACCTCTGGCCATGAGCTTTTATTATGCGCAGTATGAATCGAATCTGAATTTCACAATTGGCGGCCTCCCCTTGTAAGTATGTAACTATATTTCTGTCTGCTAAATTCCTAATCACCTAAGATGTTCCAGATACATCCCGTCGAGTATAATTCATGGGTCCTCACGTCAGCCTACGTGATCAGCGCGTGCAGTTAGTTAATGACCGCACCTCGTAATCAGATTAAGGGTCAAATTGCGTGACTCAGCCGGGTCACCGTTTTCCCATGAGGCCCATGGCTCCGCCTTATACATAACAAATAATATACGCTATGATGACGACAAAGTAGTACTGAAAGAAAACGTAACACATCTACAGACACTACTTGAAGAAATTAAACAATCAGCAACGATTTGGCCTCAAAATGAATTTCAACAAAACCAAATACGTGATTACGTGATTATTAGCAAAACTCGAAAGGTATTACTATTAGCGCGGGATTAGCCGAGCGGTCTGGGGCGCTGCAGTCATGGACTGTGCGGCTGGTCCCGGCGGGGGTTCGAGTCCTCCCTCTGGCATGGGTGTGTGTGTGTGTGTGTGTGTGTGTGTGTGTGTGTGTGTGTGTGTGTGTGTGTCTGTGTTTGTCCTTAGGATAATTTAGGTTAGGTATTGTGTAAGCTTAGGGACTGGTGACCTTAGCAGTTAAGTCCCATAAGATTTCACACACATTTGAACATTTTATTACTGTTAATGTAGAGTCTTGTGCCGTAGGAAACGAGGGAGAGGATGTTATGGGTGGCCGGTATCCTCTTTCTTCAACACAAATGTACACGTGTCCGCCCCCGGTAGCTGAGTGGATAGCCGGCACGGTAGCTCAGCGTGTTCGGTCAGAGGGTTAGGTCCCTCTGTAGTAACTGAGTTAATCGATCAACAACGAACTTAAACGAATGTCTTACGACGTCCGCCCCGAGCAGGTGCAACGAACAAAATCGAACACAATGAGATGTGAAAAAAGAAAGAAAAAAAAAACGTGGCCAGCGCTACAGAATGTCAATCCTAAGGGCCTGGGTTCGATTCCCGGCTAGGTGTCGTGTTGTCCTAAGCATCATCATTTCATCCCCATCGACGCGCAAGTCGCCAAAGTGGCGTCAAATAGAAAGACTTGCACCCGGCGAACGGTCTACCCGACGGGAGGCGGTAGTCACACGACAATGCACACGTGCATTAGCACGGTTCTTTATTTACATGTACTTTAAGTTTTACTTAACTTTAATAGAGTCCATGTACTGTGATACAAGCTCTTCAATAGTAGTCCTCTTGCAGACAATATCTGTATTCTTGCTATTACAAACTTTGGTATCGCTAAAGGTAAAGTACAAGTCCCACTGTCAGCACTATTCTAGTCGCAATGTATTGTCGTAGCCTGTGCTAATCTATGCCGTTCTGTGCATATGCTTACAGACGCCAAACTGGAATGCCCGTTAGTCTGTCAATGACTGAGGTAGTGACTGAGGCCTTCTAGCCAGCGGCGGCGATCTAAGCACTTGCGGTAGATAGGGCGTAGGCAGCTTGTTGCTTGCAAATCTCTCTTTGGCCTCTCTCGTCACAGGCGCCCTTGATCGAGCGCCTACTATCGATCTTCGTGCTATATCTTTGCTGGTCGGTGTGCTGGCGACAGCTTATGCCAGCACAATTAACACCATACTCATTGAAAGGAATCAAAGTTGAAATATATTGATACCTGTATCAATGACAAACTGGGTCAATTACAGAACTGAAAAAGGCAGAGCTGCCCATTTTTGAGATGAGATTGCTTTTTACCAGCCGTAATTTAAAGTTACAACTAAGAGTCCGAATTATTAAATATTATGTAATCCAAATATTCTCACATGGAATGGAGCCATGGGCAATTTTCGAGGCAACAGTGAAGAAGATTGAGGCACTGCAAATGTGGTTGTAACTACAGGTGTTAAAAATGTCCTGGACAAAAACAATTACCAATGAAGGCGTCCTAAGGCGAATAACTAAGAAATTATTAAGAAACACTAACAGATGCAGAAAACTAGAGTATTTTGACCATATCATGAGAGGAGAAAGATCCACTATTCTAAGAATGATAATAGAAGGAAAAGTTGTAAGGAAAAGAGCAGTAGGAAGAAGACTAACGTCACACCTACAGAATCTGAGAGGAGGATTCGGATGCACTTCCGTACAACGGAGTGAAGCGCTGCTTGTGGTCTAACCTCTAAAGAATCCGACTGCGTAGAATATAAAAACGTACGTAAAGTTATCGTATCTATAATTCGGCGCATCAAGAGGGCACACTTCAAAAGCGATGGAAACATGGAAATTAATTCAAATATATGAAAGTTACTTTAAAAATGATTTTTTGAATACGATCCCATAGCAAAATTTCATTCGAATCGGGACAATGTGTAATTGGCATTTTACTACGTAAGTCATTCTCATGCAGCGATCTGTAAATTGAAATATAATATAATTTCGTTTTGTATGAGAGCAGGTTCTTTGTGAAAAATAAGAAACTGCTTAACGACTGGCGCACGAAAATTTTAACCACTAAACAACACGGTGGCAACTTTTTATAGGGCCAAGATTTTTAAATACAGTAATGTGATATCTCTCGAATAATGAAAGAAATGTTTTTTTATATGAATTTCTTTAAAAACATTTGAATTAAAATGTTGTCGTTATTAAAGTGAAGTTCCATACATGATACGTACATCTGAACAGAAAAAGAACGAAGAAGACAGTATCAAGTAAACAAACACTGTGTGCCCAAGAAAAGAGAAATGTAATAAATCATTGCTAGGATCATTCAATGCGATATGTACTGTAAAGTGCTGATACGAGTAAAGCGTAAGTTGAAAATCATCGGTACCACGATGAAAGTATTCGATTCCAAGAAGAACAAATACTTTTTCAGTGTCCCTAACGGTGACAGCCCGTTCACCAGTCATTGGCAAAGGTACATAGTGACTTCCCCTTCACGAAATATGTGCTGGATCTGAACTCTTGACTGTTCATGTTAAGATGGCGATGAGTGCGTGTAACGTAGAGTCTACTGTTCGGCAAGTGATAGCGTACGTCTATTCACTCAGACTAGCGGGGGATACGGTCAATTCCAGAACTGAAAAAGGCAGAGCTGCCTATTTTTGAGATGAGATTGCTTTTTACCAGCCGTAATTTAAAGTTACAACCAAGAGTCCGAAATATTAAATATTATGTAATCCAAAATGCAAAATGGCTAAGCAGGGATGGCTAGAGGACAAATGTAAGGATGTAGAGGCTTATCTCACTAGGGGTAAGATAGATACTGCCTACAGGAAAATTAAAGAGACCTTTGGAGATAAGAGAACCACTTGTATGAACATCAAGAGCTCAGATGGAAACCCAGTTCTAAGCAAAGAAGGGAAAGCAGAAAGGTAAAAGGAGTATATAGAGGGTCTATACAAGGGCGATGCACTTGGGGACAATATTATGGAAATGGAAGAGGATGTAGATGAAGATGAAATGGGAGATACGATACTGCGTGAAGAGTTTGACAGAGCACTGAAAGACCTGAGTCGAAACAAGGCCCCCGGAGTAGACAACATTCCATTGGAACTACTGACGGCCTTGGGAGAGCCAGTCCTGACAAAACTCTACCATCTGGTGAGCAAAATGTATGAAACAGGCGAAATACCCTCAGACTTCAAGAAGAATATAATAATTCCAATCCCAAAGAAAGCAGGTGTTGACAGATGTGAAAATTACCGAACAATCAGTTTAATAAGCCACAGCTGCAAAATACTAACACGAATTCTTTGCAGGCGAATGGAAAAACTAGTAGAAGCCAACCTCGGGGAAGATCAGTTTGGATTCCGTAGAAATACTGGAACACGTGAGGCAATACTAATCTTACGACTTATCTTAGAAGAAAGATTAAGGAAAGGCAAACCTACGTTTCTAGCATTTGTAGACTTAGAGAAAGCTTTTGACAATGTTGACTAGAATACTCTCTTTCAAATTCTAAAGCTGGCAGGGGTAAAATACAGGGAGCGAAAGGCTATTTACAATTTGTACAGAAACCAGATGGCAGTTATAAGAGTTGAGGGACATGAAAGGGAAGCAGTGGTTGGGAAGGGAGTAAGACAGGGTTGTAGCCTCTCCCCGATGTTATTCAATCTGTATATTGAGCAAGCAGTAAAGGAAACAAAAGAAAAATTCGGAGTAGGTATTAAAATCCATGGAGAAGAAATAAAAACTTTGAGGTTCGGCGATGACATTGTAATTCTGTCAGAGACAGCAAAGGACTTGGAAGAGCAGTTGAACGGAATGGATGGTGTCTTGAAGGGAGGATATAAGATGAACATCAACAAAAGCAAAACGAGGATAATGGAATGTAGTCGAATTAAGTCGGGTGATGTTCAGGGTATTAGATTAGGAAATGAGACACTTAAAGTAATAAGGGAGTTTTGCTATTTGGGGAGCAAAATAACTGATGATGGTCGAAGTAGAGAGGATATAAAATGTAGACTGGCAATGGCAAGGAAAGCGTTTCTGAAGAAGAGAAATTTGTTAACATCGAGTATAGATTTTAGTGTCAGGAAGTCATATCTGAAAGTATTTGTATGGAGTGTAGCCATGTATGGAAGTGAAACATGGACGGTAAATAGTTTGGACAAGAAGAGAATAGAAGCTTTCGAAATGTGGTGCTACAGAAGAATGCTGAAGATTAGATGGGTAGATCACATAACTAATGAGGAAGTATTGAATAGGATTGGGGAGAAGAGAAGTTTGTGGCACAACTTGACCAGAAGAAGGGATCGGTTGATAGGACATGTTCTGAGGCATCAAGGGATCACCAATTTAGTATTGGAGGGCAGCGTGGAGGGTAAATATTGTAGGGGGAAACCAAGAGATGAATACACTAAGCAGATTCAGAAGGATGTAGGTTGCAGTAGGTACTCGGAGATGAAGAAGCTTGCTCAGGATAGAGTAGCATGGAGAGCTGCATCAAACCAGTCTCAGGACTGAAGAGCACAACAACAACATGTAATCCAAATATTCTCACATGGAATGGAGCCATGGGCCGTTTGCGAGGCAACAGTGAAGAAGATTGAGGCACTGTAAATGTACGTACGCCTGCCGCTAGCCACAGAAAAATTCCTTGCACATGCGGTAAAGTGTACACAGGAACTGCAAAAGGACCCATCAGCGCCCGCCTTAGCGTTCACAAGACCAACTGTCGTCTGGGCAACACGGATAAATATTCACAGGGACCAGGGAACCATCAAATTCGTCTCTGATATCACGGTTTTATCAAGACTGAATCATTATTATATTAGGATGTACAGAGAGGCCCTAAGAATTCAGAACCACAAAAACGACTTTAACAGAAAAGAAGAAGTATTGAAATTAGACATGTTGGTAGCCATAGTAAACCTCCATAACACACGTCGGCCGATTCCACCATACTAGGAAGCGGTCTGATGAGAACCGATGTTGCCTGGATACGTATAAACAGTTCGGCTTGCTGAGCTCGTCTGAGATTGTAACTGCTTTCTGAGTTGTTATAGTCTCTGATAATGCCTGCAACATTGGAAGAAGAAACTTTGCACAGAGAATTGAGATTTGGAACAAGGCCCATAAATCACATACGTATCTCTAAAACTGGTAATACCGGCTGTGAAACTCTGCATTGTACGGCTGTAGAGTTTGTTTCCATCTTAGAACGCTTAATACTATAGTGTTCCTAAGACAGTGTGGGAACTTCCGTAGCATTCTGGTGAATAACAGTAGTAGTTTGTCCTCTTCGATGGAATATTCTGCAAATCATGGGAACAGATATACTTTCTTTCCTTTATGTATTACAAGAATGCGTACAAGGGATCTTATGCTCATTCAGTTACCTATGGGGCATCTTTCCTCTTCCTTGAAATATTTTTTGTAAAATTATGCCGACCGCTGTGGCCGAGCGGTTCTAGGCGCTTCAGTCCGGAACCGCGCTGCTGCTACGGTCGCTGATTCGAATCCTGCCTCGGGCATGGATGTATGTGATGTCCTTAGGTTAGTTAGGTTTAATTAGTTCTAAATCTAGGGGACTGATGACGTCAGATGTCAAGTCCTATAGTGCTTAGAGACATTTTCTTGTGAAATTATGGTTTAATTAGAACGATTATCCCTCATTATTAAAAATTTAAGGTGAACACAGTCATTTGTAGCAGAATTAGTGTCAGAGAGGTCCTTTTTCGTTGCAGTGTATCATAAAGTGAATTGTGAAACTCCAACATCGCGTTCGCAGAAGGACCGGCAGCTTTATTTAATCTTATTGTTTCCTTCATTTTCTGTTCTAGCTGTATTCACATTCGAGTTAATGGTGAATAGTTTGAAAAGTATTTCTTCATTTTCAAACAATTAGCTGAGTAATTCCTTAATCACGTGAGAACGACTCCGGTAATAGTTTGAAAATGAACACACACTTTCGAAACAAGTCACCATTAATTCAACTGTAAGAGCTACTACGACAGAACAGTAAATAAATATTAATTATAAGAATCCATCTGCTGCCACATCCTACGTATAGGAACTGAACATACAGCGCGAGAAATGCGTGTTTGAACATAAATGCAGCTGCAAGCCGGGCTGTTGTATTTAACCACGAACGGCACATGTCCAATCCGTTGAATAAGTCGCAAGAGATCTTCATAATCAGAACAGTGTTCTGTGTAGTTGTGAGTGCGTTATGTCGGCGCTAAGTGAATTCGAACGTGGGCAAACTGTTGGTGCACGTACAGCGAGCGCTTCCGTAACCATGCGAACCGAAGTGTTCGATGTTTCAAGAGACACCACATTGACAATTTATACCGCTTACAGGGAAAGCGGAAAAACATCATCCGCTTTGTTACAGCGCTGATGAAAAAGTGTGTTGAGTTATCGTGACAGATGGGCATTGAACAGGATCGTGATCACATTAAGAGGACGACAGCTGCAAAAGTCGCTGCAGAACTGAAAGTCGCACTCGCGAACCCTGACAGCACTAACACTCTCTAAGCAGAGACTGGCAAGGGAGTGGATTTCTAGAACCACTCATCGGTTATGCAAATGCCCGTAACAGGCAGTCATGGTGCCGAAGCCGTAAACTCTGGACTATGGAGCAACGGAAAGGAGTCATTTGGTCGAATTAGTCTATTTTCACACTGTTTCCCAATTCTGGCCGGATTTACCAGGTGCAGAAGTATGGAACTGGAATTTCCCAATAGATGGTGGTAGCTGTCAGTGTAGGGCCCGTGACATCGCGTCTGCAGCGTCATCTGCTTCCTGCGACGGCTGACGACAAATGTCAACACACAGTAACCCAAGGTCCATACATCGGTATCTGTTTCAGACCCGTAAAGACGTCGAGTTTTGTGCCTAAGAATTGCAATTTGCGGATAGCATTGGTTTTCTGATATCATTTGAAGAAGACTGCTGCAGAATCGCATTGAATGCTTGTCGAAGCTTTTGGCGAACATACTCCTGGGAAAACACAGTGTTTCGAGTGGCTCAAAAAATTCAAAAGTTGTGATTTTTGACGTGAGAAACGACGATCGCGGGAAACTACCGAAAAGTTCGAAGACAATGGTTCAAATGGTTCAAATGGTTCTGAGCACTATGGGACTTAACTTCTGAGGTCATCAGTCCCCTAGAACTTAGAACTACTTAAACCTAACTAAGCTAAGGACATCACGCACATCCATGCCCGAGGCAGGATTCGAACCTGCGACCGTAGCAGTCGCGCGGTTCCGGACTGCGCGCCTATCGAAGACAATGAATTACAGTCCTTACTAGATGAAGATGATACTCAAACTCAACAGTAACTCGCAGAACAATTGAACATGACGCAGAAAGCCGTTTCCCTTCAGTTGAAAGTGGGAAAATGGGTTCTGCATGAACTGAATGAAATACAGTAAGCAAATCGAAAGACCACCTGTGAAATGCTGCTCACCAGATAGAAAATAAAGTCGTTTCTCCATCGAATAGTGACAGCTGATGTAAAGTGGATATATTTTGAGAATCCTAAGCGTCGTAAATGATGGGTGTATCCAGGCCAACCACCGACGTCCACTGCGAGACCAAATCGCTTTGGAAAGAAGACAGTGCTCTGTGTTTGGTGGTGTAATCTATTATGAGGTACTGAAACCTAAAGAAACCGCCGGCCTGAGTGGCCGAGCGGTTCTAGGCGCTACAGTCTGGAACCGTGCGGCCTCTACGGTCGCAGGTTCGAATCCTGCCTCGGGCATGGATGTGTGTGATGTGCTTAGGTTAGTTAGGTTTAATTAGTTCTAAGTTCTAGGGGACTGATGACCTCAGAAGTTAAGTCCCATAGTGCTCAGAGCCATTTCAACCATTTTGAAACTGGTGAAACCGTTAACACCAATCGCTAGAAACAGCAAATGATCGCTTTAAATCGAACATTACATGAAAAACAGAAAGTCATATTGCTTCGTGATAACGCCCTTCATACACAGCAAAACGTGTCAGGGAAACGATCGAAGCGTCCAATTGGGAATACTATGGCATGCGGTTTATTCTCCAGATTTGGCTCCGTCGGGTTGTCATCTGTTTGCATTACTGGAACGCGCTCTAGCTGAACAACGCTTCAGTTCGTATGAAAATGTACGGAAATGTGTCGCCGACTTTTTCACTTCAAAAGCAGAACTGATTTTTTGGCGTGGCATTCATTGCCTGCCGGAGAGGTGGGAGAAATGTATAAATAGCGATGGAGATTATTTTGAATAAAATATTGTTTATCAGAATGAGATTTTCACTCTGCAGCGGAGTGTGCGCTGATATGAAACTTCCTGGCAAATTAAAACTGAGTGCCGGATCGAGACTCGAACTCGAGACCTTTGCCTATTGCGGGCAAGTGCTCTTCCAACTGAGCTACCCAAGCACGACTCACGCCCCGTCCTCACAGCTTTACTTCTGCCAATACCTCGTCTCCTACCTTCCAAACTTCACAGAAACTCTCCTGCGAACCTTGCAGATCTAGCACTGCTGAAGGAAAGGATATTGTGGAGACATGGCTTAGCCATAGCCGGGGGATGTTTCCAGAATGAGATTTTCACTCTGCAGCGGAGTGTGCGCTGATATGAAACTTCCTGGCAGATTAAAACTGTGTGCTGGACAGAGACTCGAACTAGTTTATCAGCTTCAAACAACAGAGTGTAATTATTGCAACCAAATTCCGGTTTCATGTTTCTACACGTGGTACATCTGGTGTAGGCCGACCGAAGGCTACGAAGCAGACTGATTGCTGCGAAGAGTGAAACACGGCGAGGGTTCATTGATGATTTGGACAGCCGTATCGTGGTATTCCATGAGGCCCATGGTAACTTTGCAAGGTGGCTTTACTGCCAAGGGTTATGTGACTATTTTGGCTGATCAGGTCCATCCCATTGTTCTCCAGTTGTGAGGCTTTGCTCGACGACGACAGTATCCCTGTTCACACAGCTCACATCACTCAGGACTGGTTTCCTGACCCCGAGGATGAAATGTCGCATCTTCCCTGGCCACCATAGTCAGCAGATCTCAGTATTATTGAGCCTTCGTGGTATACTTTGGAGAGAAGGGTGCGTGATCACTATCCACCTCCATCATCGTTCCTTAACCTGTCACTATTTTACGAAGACAATGGTTTAACATTCCACTGAAAATCGTATAGGACATGTATTTATGCGTTCCGATACAAATGGAAGATGTTTTGACTTCTAACGGTTTTCCCACACAGGATTAGGCATTGTACGAGGGGTCTTCAATACGTAATGCAACATTTTTTTCTGAAACCGGGTATGTTTTATTCACGTTTCCAATACACAGTATTATTCCTCACTCTTTTGGCTAAAAAACCGTATTTTTTTTCGTTCAGTGCGACAGGCTTACGCTACCTTAGTGGGAGGATCTATACGCTCACATGGTACCGCACTCCTGGACGACGTCGGAGTCAACGGCTTATCGCATTAATAACCTCCAAACTACTAAAAGAAACATTCAGTTGTGGAGCGAGCTGTTCGACTGCGATCCATCGATCACCTCGAAAGAGAGTTTTTACCAATGAAAACTTGCCAAACAGCCATATTTTTCAGAAGTTATTTTATTCAGACGATCAGTTTTAGGCCCCAGATACTGGCCGCTATGCACTCTGCGTCTAGACGATTATAGAGATTGCGTTAATGAGATGCCGAAGGTGGTAGTTAAATAAAATAACTTCTGAAAATATACATTTGTTTGGCGGATTTTCTTTGGTAAATCTTTGACCAGCCACTGTCCCGTATCCACGATGGATCAACAGAGATTGAATTAGTGCGTCCACACGAACCAACATTGCAGGAGTCACAACTATGTGTGACCGATCAGCACGCTGGAGATGGGAGAGGTTTGCGCTACCTTGCTGCGATGATAACAGACGCTTCGCTCAACAAATGGGATCAAATGGCTCTGAGCACTATGGGACTTAACTTCTGGGGTCATCAGTCCCCTAGAACTTAGAAATACTTAAACCTAACTAACCTAAAGACATCACACACATCCATGCCCGAGGCAGATTCGAACCTGCGACCGTAGCGGTCGCGCGGTTCCAGACTGTAGTGCCTAGAACCGCTCGGACACCGCGGCTGGCAGCTTCGCTCAACGATTCATCGCGTTTTTGTTCAGTGGCAGGTCTCCATGCCCATTCTCCAAACGCCTATGAATATCTACGATATTCTGATTTTCCACAATAAGAAACTCAATGATAGCTCTTTGTTTGAAGCGCACATCCGTTTACTTACTTACTCCACGGCAGTACGGTCCTCTGAGGACCTTGGCCTCCTCAGTCACAGACTTCCAGTCGTCTCGGTCTTCACCACCCCCTCGCCACCTCCTCACTGCCACTGCTCTCAGGTCGGCTTCCACATCTTCCAACCATCTCCCACGTGGTGGTCCTCTCCTTGTTCTACCTCAGAATGTCCCATCATCAGCTTCTTCGGGAGCCTTTCTTCTGTCATCCGCTGGACATGTCCTAACCATTTTAGCCTTCCCATTTTGACTGGGGTTACAAATAAGGTTCTTTGTGCAGAGACCTAATTTATTCATTAGTCCTAATTCTCCAAACCCCTCTTTCTTTTATAGGACCAAAAATTTTCCTCGGCACTTTCCTTTGCTTCTCCAAAGCCTCCAACAGTACCCATGCCTCACTGTCATACATGTCCGCCTCCGTAGCGCAGCGGTAGCGTTACCGTTTACCACGCATGAGGGCCCGCGTTCGAGTGGGACTGGGTGTTGTGTGTGTTTCATCATCATTAACACGGAAGTCGCCGACGCGGCGTCAACTATAAAGACTTGCGATACAACGGACGAAATCCGAACAGGTTATCGCGGCCAATAAATGCCATACGATCATTTTTACTGCCATACATACGAGGGTCACTCCTAAAGAAATCCACACTATTTTTGTAAAAATACAGTTTTCATTCTGCATGTGTGAAAGTTTTACAGTGTGTAGATACATCCTTCTCGCTTATTTTCAACTTTAGTTCAACCTGTTCCCGTGAGTGGCGCCGTCACAGCGTGTCTTCAAGATGGCTGCTACACTTGACGTTCGTAGGAAGCAACGTGCTGCCATAGAACTCCTTTGCTGTGAAAACGAGACTGCGGGAAACATCCACAAGAGGTTGAAAAAGCTGTATGGAGATGCTGCTCTCGATCGCAGTACAGTTAGTCGGTGGGCAAGCAGGTTACGTGATGAAAGCGGGCACGGCAATACTGAGGATTGTCCTCGCAGCGGCATGCCTCATACTGCACACACTCCAGACAATGTGCAGAGAGATAACGAATTGGTGACTGCTGACAGACGCATCACAGTGAACGAACTGTCACGCTACGTTGGGATAGGGGAAGGAACAAGGTTTGAAGATGATGACTCTCTTGTGCACGCTGCCAAACAGTGGCTCCAAATGGTTGGTCCAGAATTTTACCGTGCGGGTATACAGGCGCTGGTTCCAAGATGGCTTAAGGCAGATGAGAGGGATGGAAATTATGTGGAGAAATGAAAATATTGTTCCTACAGGATGTATCTACACACTGTAGAACTTTCAAACATGTAGAATAAAAGATGGATTTTTAAAAAAATAGTGTGCATTTCTGTTGGAGTGACCCTCGTAAGAATGGTTTGATCACTGTTTTACAAAGGGTCAGCTTTAATTTCCTACTTATGTTCTTACTTTTGAGTGCTCGATATCATCTGTTGGCAGTCTTAATTCGATTTGCTACATCTGCCTCCACTTTGTTCTCTGATGTTATTACTGGGCCAGGATATGTATAAAAATGTCTACTCTTTCGAAGTTGTACCCTTCTAACAGGAGATCATCTATGTTTCTTGTAACTCTCTCAGATACCATGTACTCAGATTTTGTCTCACTAATTTCTAAACCAAGGTTATTGGCAGCGGCTCCGTACTTCTAGCAATGATTACCACATCATCTGCGTTGGCTAAAATATGAAGAAGCCTATTGTAAATATCGCCTCCTGGGTTTGTGGTTATTGATTTTGCTGCATTCTCTAATACCAGGTTGAATAGTACTGGAGATAATGGGTCTCCCTGTCTTAGACCTTTCCCTTTGGAAACGATCTCGACAGGCATACCTGAACTTTAACCTGGCTTCTGCTGTTTTCCAGGATCATCTTAGTTAATTTTATTAACTTCTTAGGAAATATGAATGCCTGCATTGTTTCCCACAGTGCTGATCGTTTAACTCTGTCACAGACCTGTTTAAAATCTATAAAGAGATGTTCTAATCGAACCTCCGCTATAGTCGCCATTTTGATGGCTACGTATAGCGCCTATCGGAACTTCATGAAACGAATTATATATTTTGTCCACTCTATGTACCACGTCAAGCAGTCTGCCACTGACAACTCGTATAGACCACAAGGGAAAAAAGATTTACCTTACAGTGCTATTCTCGCGATGTACAGTTCGAGGAATCGAAAAAGACGATTGTGTAAAACCCAGCTCGTGCTATTCGTCCACGAGACTCAGATGGCCATAGACACGGGTGCCCAGGTAGATGCCGTGTTTCTTGACTTCCTTAAGACGTTTAATACAGTTCCCCACAGTCGTTTAATGAACAAAGTAAGAGCATATGGATTATGAGACCAATTGTGTGATTGGATTGGAGAGTTCCTAGATAACAGAACGCAGCATGTCATTCTCAATGGAGAGAAGTCTTCCGAAGTAAGAGTGATTTCAGGTGTGCCGCAGGGGAGTGTCGTAGGACCGTTGCTATTCACAATATACATAAATGACCTTGTGGATAAGATCGGAAGTTCACTGAGGCTTTTTGCGGATGATGCTGTAGTATATCGAGAGGTTGTAACAATGGAAAATTGTACTGAAATGCAGTAGGATCTGCAGCGAATTGACGCATGGTGCAGGGAATGGCAATTGAATCTCAATGTAGACTAGTGTAAGGTGCTGCGAATACATAGAAAGAAAGATCCCTTATCATTTTGCTTCAATATAGCAGGTCAGCAACTGGAAGCAGTTAATTTCGTAAACTATCTGGGAGTAGGGATTAGGAGTGATTTAAAATGGAATGATCATATAATGTTGATCGTCGGTAGAGCAGATACCAGACTGAGATTCATTGGAAGAATCCTAAGGAAATGCACTGCGAAAACAGAGGAAGTAGGTTACAGTACATTTTTTCGCCCACTGCTTGAATACTGCTCACCAGTGTGGGATCCGTACCAGATAGGGTTGATAGAAGAAACAGAGAAGATCCAACGGAGAGCAGCGCGCTTCGTTACAGGATCATTTAGTAATCGAGAAAGCGTTACGTAGATGATACGTAAACTCCAGTGGAAGACTCTGCAGGAGAGACGCTCAGTAGCTCGGTACGGGCTTTTGTTGAAGTTTCGAGAACATACCTTCACCGAGGAGTCTAGCAGTATATTGCTTCCTCCTGCGTATATCTCGCGAAGAGACCATGAGGATAAAATCAGAGAGATTAGAGCCCACACAGGCATACCGACAATGTTTCTTTCCACGAACAGTACGAGACTGGAATAGAAGGGAGAACCGATAGAGGTACTCAAGGTACCCTCCCCCACACACCGTCAGGTGGCTTGCGGAGTATGGATGTAGATGTAGAATCAAGAGATTTGACACTTGTGCCTGTTATATGCTGCCGGTCCTACATTCTACACTAGACAGGTTCGTGTTAACTCGTCCACTTTTAAAACAAGTACCCATCAGCGGAAGTGGATTCCCAGAAAAAAGTTTCAGCTACGTAACACTTTGATCGCTCATGAAGCTGAACAGATTCCCTATTGAAACGTGGGCAGGGCTCAGGTGATTACTCATTCCGTGCACGCTCACCCGATCCTGCACCCAGCCACCTGTATCGAGCGCGCGGTGACCAAATAGACTGCCGGCGATCCCGCGCCCCGTTATATCTCCACAAAATTCCCGTCGCTGACAACGGGCGGCCCACGGCGCATGCAGCGGTCTACAATTTTTTTTATTTTCTGCCGTCACTCTCTGGCCGAGCACGCCCATGCGCTGATAAAGCTGTAGCTATCGGGAGGCGAGGCGCTGCACTTTTATAACGCGGCGCGGCGCCGGGGTCGCGCCATCTGCCTGCTGCGCGGACAGCGCCGGTCTCTTTGTCCTCGGCGCGTTTCTTTGTTTCCTTTCAGCCCGGGCCGTGCCGTCCGCCAGCGCGTGCGCGCAGCCAGCCGGCCTGCCTGCCTGCCTCATTCGGCGCCTCTCCGCCTACGCGCCACGCCAGTAATGTCCCCACTCCTCCGCCCCACCCCGCTCTATCCACACCGGAGCCTTCAGCGGGCCCTTTCTTCGGCAGCTGGTCCCGTTCGAGCGGCTCTCCGTCGCCGCGGCTGCAGCCGCACGGAGTGTGCGCGGCTTTGTCTGCCAGCGAAGAGCGCTGCAGGCTGATTATTAGGAGACGTGCGGCCTGCGAATGATGGCCTGGCCCGCGGAGGCGGCGGCGGCGTGGAGGCGGCGGCGGCACCGAACTCCTCCACATCTGCCGGCAGCTCCGAGCACGCGCCGCCGCCGCTGCTGCCGGCGACCTCAGGGGAAATCTGCATGCCGTTACCGGCAAATTCTATTTCGAGAGAACGGGCGGGAAATGGTTATTTCTCTACCGCCACCGTACTAGTCGCTCGCTCTCTTTCCTCCCTTTTTTTATATTATTCCTGTTGAACTTGTACGCAGTGCTCTTGAGGTCGGGCTTCCACCGCTGATTCATTGTTCTGACAGTGAAGTAGGTGACTACAAAATCTAGTTCGATTAGTTTACAGATTCCATTCATTGCAGCTAACAAGCGATTTTTATTTCAAACACGACTTGTTTATTGCCTTGCATTACAACATGCGCTTGTGAAACAGTGAAATACTAGAAGGGTGTTGGTAAGTCCTTGGCTTTATAAAGAAAAAAATGCTGCTACGAGTTGGAAAAATTTTTTTACCCATCATATTCCCCCCTGAGCTCAACAACATGTTCATGGCGCCTGTGTTCCAGTCTTTGCTTATTGTGATCTTCAGTCCGAAGACCCGTGTGATACACACTACTGGCCATTAAAATTGCTACACCACGAAGATGACGTGCTACAAACGCGAAATTTAACCGACAGGAAGAAGATGCTGCGATATGCAAATGATTAGCTTTTCAGAGCACTCACGCAAGGCTGGCGCCGGTGGCGACACCTACAACGTGCTGACAGGAGAAAAGTTTCCAAGCGATTTCTCATACACAATCAGCTTGGTGAAACGTTGTTGTGATGCTTCGTGTAAGGATGAGATATGCGTACCATCACGTTTCCGATTTTGCTGCTCGCGTTCGTCGAGATCCAATGACTGTTATCAGAATATGGAATCTGTGGGTTCAGGAGGGTAATACGGAACGCCGTGTTGGATCCCAACGGCCTCGTATCACTAGCAGTCGAGATGACAGGCATCTTATCCGCTTGGCTGTAACGGATCGTGCAGCCACATCTCGATCCCTGAGTCAACAGATGGGGACATTTGCAAGACAACAACCATCTACACGAACAGTTCGACGACGTTTGCAGCAGCATGGACTATCAGCTCGGAGACCATGGCTGCGGTTACCCTTGACGCTGCATCACAGACAGGAGCGCCTGCGATGGTGTACTCAATGACGAACCTGGGTGCACGAATGGGTAAACGCCTTTTTTTTTTCAGATGAATCCAGGTTCTATTTACACAATCATGCTGGTCGCACCCGTGTTTGGTGACATCGCGGTGAACGTACATTGGAAGCGTGTATTCGTCATCGCCATACTGGCATATCACCCGGCGTGATGGTATGGGGTGCCACTGGTTACACGTCTCGGTCACCTCTTGTTCGCATTGACGGCACTTTGAACAGTGGACGTTACATTTCAGATGTGTTACGACCCGTGGCTCTACCCCTCATTCGATCCCTGCGAAACCCTACATTTCGGCAGGTTAATGCACGACCGCATGTTGCAGGTCCTGTACGAGCCTTTCTGGATACAGAAAACGTTCGACTGCTGCCCTGGCCAGCACATTCTCCAGATCTCTCACCAATTGAAAACGTCTGGTCAACGGTGCCCGAGCAACTGGCTCGTCACAATACGCCAGTCACTACTCTTGATGAACTGTGGTATCGTGTTGAAGCTGCATGGGCAGCAGTACCTGCACACGCCATCCAAGCTCTGTTTGACTCAGTGCCCATGCGTGTCAAGGCCGTTATTACGGCCAGAGTTGGTTATTCTGTGTACTGATTTCTCAGGATTTATGCACCCAAATTGTGTGAAAATGTAATCACATGTCAGTTCTAGTATCGTATATTGTCCAATGAATGTTGTTGTTGTTGTGGTCTTCAGTCCTGAGACTGGTTTGATGCAGCTCTCCATGCTACTCTATCCTGTGCAAGATTCTTCATCTCCGAGTACCTACTGCAACCTACATCCTTCTGAATTGCTTAGTGTATTCATCTCTTGGTCTCCCCCTATGATTTTTACCCTCCACGCTGCCCTCCAATACTAAATTGGTGATCCCTTGATGCCTCAGAACATGTCCTACCAACCGATCCCTTCTTCTGGTCAAGTTGTGCCACAAACTTCTCTTCTCCCCAATCCTATTCAATACTTCCTCATTAGTTATGTGATCTACCCATCTAATCTTCAGCATTCTTCTGTAGCAACACATTTCAAAAGCTTCTATTCTTTTCTTGTCCAAACTATTTACCGTCCATGTTTCACTTCCATACATGGCTACACTCCATACAAATACTTTCAGAAATAACTTCCTGACACTTAAATCTATACTCGATGTTAACAAATTTCTCTTCTTCAGAAACGCTTTCCTTGCCATTGCCAGTCTACATTTTATATCCTCTCTACTTCGTCCACCATCAGTTATTTTGCTCCCCAAACAGCAAAACTCCTTTACTACTTTAAGTGTCTCATTTCCTAATCTAATACCCTCAGCATCACCCGACTTAACTCGACTACATTCCATTATCCTCGTTTTGCTTTTGTTGATGTTCATCTTATATCCTCCGTTCAAGACACCATCCATTCCGTTCAACTGCTCTTCCAAGTCCTTTGCTGTCTCTGACAGAATTACAATGTCATCGGCGAACCTCAAAGTTTTTATTTCTTCTCCATGGGTTTTAATACCTACTCCAAATTTTTCTTTTGTTTCCTTTACTGCTTGCTCAATATACAGATTGAATAACATCGGGGAGAGGCTACAACCCTGTCTTACTCCCTTCCCAACCACTGCTTCCCTTTCATGTCCCTCAACTCTTATAACTGCCATCTGGTTTCTGTACAAGTTGTAAATAGCCTTTCGCTCCCTGTATTTTACCCCTGCCACCTTTAGAATTTGAAAGAGAGTATTCCAGTCAACATTGTCAAAAGCTTTCTCTAAGACTACAAATGCTAGAAACGTAGGTTTGCCTTTCCTTAATCTTTCTTCTAAGATAAGTCGTAAGGTCAGTATTGCCTCACGTGTTCCAGTATTTCTACGGAATCCAAACTGATCTTCCCCGAGGTCGGCTTCTACTAGTTTTTCCATTCGTCTGTAAAGAATTCGTGTTAGTACTTTGCAGCTGTGGCTTATTAAACTGATTGTTCGGTAATTTTCACATCTGTCAACACCTGCTTTCTTTGGGATTGGAATTATTATATTCTTCTTGAAGTCTGAGGGTATTTCGCCTGTTTCATACATCTTGCTCACCAGATGGTAGAGTTTTGTCAGGACTGGCTCTCCCAAGGCCATCAGTAGTTCCCATGGAATGTTGTCTACTCCGGGGGCCTTGTTTCGACTCAGGTCCTTCAGTGCTCTGTCAAACTCTTCACGCAGTATCGTATCTCCCATTTCATCTTCATCTACATCCTCTTCCATTTCCATAATATTGTCCTCAAGTGCATCGCCCTTGTATAGACCCTCTATATACTCCTTCCACCTTTCTGCTTTCCCTTCTTTGCTTAGAACTGGGTTTCCATCTGAGCTCTTGATGTTCATACATGTGGTTCTCTTATCTCCAAAGGTCTCTTTAATTTTCCTGTAGGCAGTATCTCCCTTACCCCTAGTGAGATAAGCCTCTACATCCTTACATTTGTCCTCTAGCCATCCCTGCTTAGCCATTTTGCACTTCCTGTCGATCTCATTTTTGAGACGTTTGTATTCCTTTTTGCCTGCTTCATTTACTGCATTTTTATATTTTCTCCTTTCATCAATTAAATTCAATATTTCTTCTGTTACCCAAGGATTTCTACTAACCCTCTTCTTTTTACCTACTTGATCGTCTGCTGCCTTCACTACTTCATCCCTCAGAGCTACCCATTCTTCTTCTACTGTATTTCTTTCCCCCATTCCTTTCAATTGTTCCCTTATGCTCTCACTGAAACTCTGTACAACCTCTGGTTCTTTCAGTTTATCCAGGTCCCATCTCCTTAAATTCCCACCTTTTTGCAGTTTCTTCAGTTTTAATCTACAGGTCATAACCAATAGATTGTGGCCAGAGTCCACATCTGCCCCTGGAAATGTCTTACAATTTAAAACCTGGTTCCTAAATCTCTGTCTTACCATTATATAATCTATCTGATACCTTTTAGTATCTCCAGGGTTCTTCCATGTATACAACCTTCTATCATGATTCTTAAACCAAGTGTTAGCTATGATTAAGTTGTGCTCTGTCCAAAATTCTATCAGGCGGCTTCCTCTTTCATTTCTTAGCCCCAATCCATATTCACCTACTACGTTTCCTTCTCTCCCTTTTCCTACACCCGAATTCCAGTCACCCATGACTATTAAATTTTCGTCTCCCTTCACTATCTGAATAATTTCTTTTATTTCATCATACATTTCTTCAATTTCTTCGTCATCTGCAGAGCTAGTTCGCATATAAACTTGTACTACTATAGTAGGTGTGGGCTTCGTATCTATCTTGGCCACAATAATGCGTTCACTATGCTGTTTGTAGTAGCTTACCCGCATTCCTATTTTCCTATTCATTATTAAACCTACTCCTGCATTACCCCTATTTGACTTTGTGTTTATAACCCTGTAGTCACCTGACCAGAAGTCTTGTTCCTCCTGCCACCGAACTTCACTAATTCCCACAATATCTAACTTTAACCTATCCATTTCCCTTTTTAAATTTTCTAACCTACCTGCCCGATTAAGGGATCTGACATTCCACGCTCCGATACGTAGAACGCCAGTTTTCTTTCTCCTGATAACGACATCCTCTTGAGTAGTCCCCGCCCGGAGATCCGAATGGGGGACTATTTTACCTCTGGAATATTTTACCCAAGAGGACGCCATCATCATTTAATCATACAGTAAAGCTGCATCCCCTCGGGAAAAATTACGGCCGTAGTTTCCCCTTGCTTTCAGCCGTTCGCAGTACCAGCACAGCAAGGCCGTTTTGGTTATTGTTACAAGGCCAGATCAGTCAATCATCCAGACTGTTGCCCTTGCAAGTACTGAAAAGGCTGCTGCCCCTCTTCAGGAACCACACGTTTGTCTGGCCTCTCAACAGATACCCCTCCGTTGTGGTTGTACCAACGGTACGGCTATCTGTATCGCTAAGGCACGCAAGCCTCCCCACCAACGGCAAGGTCCATGGTTCATGTAAGGAGGGTCCAATGAATACCCTTTTTATAATCTGCATTTCTTCTTGGTGTAGCAATACTAATGGCCAGTAGTGTAGCTCTCCATGCCACTCTATCCTGTGCAATTCTCTTCATCTCCGAATAACTGCTGCAATTTACATCCTTCCTTATCTGCTTACTGTGTTCATCTCTTGGCGTCCCTCTACGATTTTTACCCTTTAAACTTCCCTCCAGTACTAAATTGGTGATCCCTTGATGTCTCAGAATGTGTCCTATCAACCGAGCCCTTCTTCTAGTCCGCTTGTGCCACATATTTCTTTCTTCCCCAGTGCTGCTTAGTACCTCCTCATTAGTTACGTGATCTACCCACCTAATCTTCAGCATTCCTCTGTAGTACCACATCTGGAAAGCTTCTACTCTCTTCTTGTCTACACTGCTTATCGGCCATGTTTCATTTCCATATGTGACTTTCAAAAACAAGTACCTGACTCTTAAATCTATATTGAATGTCAACAAATTTATCTCCATAAGAAACGCTTTTTTTGCCATTGCCTGATTACATTTTATATCCTCTCTACATCGACCATCATCAGTTATTTTGCTTCCCAAACAGCAACATTTATCTACTACTTTGCCTACTTCCTAATATAATTCCGTCAGCATCAACTGATTTAATTTCATTACATTCCATTATCCTTGTTTTGCTTTTGTTGAGTTTCATCTTATATTCTTCTTTCACGATACTGTCCATTCTGTTCAACTGGTCTTCCAAGTCCTTTGCTGTCTCTGACAGAATTACAATAAATTTGAAGCCCTATTGCATATTATCGACCGTGACTGTTTCAATAATATTAAAAGGCTTTCAGGTATCGTTACCAGTCACAAAATTAGCTAACTACAAAATTATTTATTGAGAGACATGTTTAATGAGCATGATCACACTAGTCATGTAAAGGAACTTAAATATTCTATACACTTATGTTACATGTTTCACGTTGTAAAATCGCCCTAACTTCTGAACGGTTTGCGTTAGGACGTTCAAACTGTACGCTTGGCCGCAGAGCATGATGGGAATTAGTATGGTTTGGTTTAGCGACGTGGTCCACTTTCGTTTGGATGGGTTCGTCAATAAGTGAAATAGACACATTTGGGGGACTAGAATCCGCATTTCGCGATCGAGAAGTCTCTTCACCCTGAACGGGGTGTGCGATGCGCAGTCACGGAATAATCGGTGCGATATTTCTTGATGGCACGGTGACTACGGAACGGTATGTGAGGGTTTTGGAAGATTATTTCAACACCATTATCCAAAGTGACCCCGATTTCGGCAAGATGTGCTTCATTCAAGACGAAGCTCGACCCCATCGAAGTAAGAGAGTGTTTGATCTCCTGGAGGAGCCACTTTGGGGATAGCATTGTAGCCCTGGAATACCCAGGGGCCACTGGCATGGGCCTCGATTGGCCGCCATATTCTCCGGATTTAAACACATGCGACTTTTTTTAGGGGGCTATATGAAAGACATGGTGTACAGCAATAACCCAAAAATTATTGCTGAGCTGAAAACAGCCATTCAGAAGGCCATCCACAGCATTGATGTTACGGCACTTCAGCGGGTCATGCAGAATTTCACTACTCGTCTCCGCCACATCATCTCCAATGATGGCAGGCATATCGAAGATGTCACAACCTAAATCCGAATATCTGTACTGACGTTTACATGTTGAATAAAGTATGCGCACGCCGAAGTTTACGTTTCTTTTTATATAGTTCAATACTTGTCACTCTATATTAGTCCTGCAGTCACACGTTTCTTCTACATGTGTACGAATACAGTCTTGGTTCTTTAAAAATTAATATTGCAAATGCAGCCTCACGTGATTCAGGTCACATATCTTTCACTGTAAAAGATTTTAAAATGTTACATGTTTAAGTTGTAATTAGAATATTGAAGGAGGAGAATAATTGTTTCACACTAAAAATTAAAGTGGAATTATGCAGATAATCTCATCATTCCTTACCTTATTAGTCCACCTAATTTTCAACGTTCTTCTGTAGCAACATATCTCAGATGCTTAGAGTCTCTTCTGTTCCGGTTTTGGCACAGTCCATGTTTCACTACCATACGATGTTGAGCTCCAAACACACATTCTCAGAATTGTCTTCCTCAAATAAAGGCTAATATTTGATATTAGTAGACTTATATTGTCTAGGAAAGCTCTTTTTGCCGGTGATAGTCTGCTTTTTAATGTTTTTTTTGACCCGTCCGTCACGGGTTACTTTGCTGCCTAGGCAGCAGAATTTCTTAACTTCGTCTACTTCGTGATCACCAGTTCTGATGTTAAGTTTCTCGTAGTCTCATTTCAGCTACTTCACGTTACTTTCGTCTTTCTTCGACTTACTCTTAATCCATATTCTGTATTCATTAGATTGTTCGTTCCATTCAGCAGATAGGGAAAGGTGGTACAATTGCGATAAATTCGAACAAATGTTATTGTAACTGGAAATATATCGAGAAAAGAAATAATTTTAACTATGGAACTTGTTCTTGGATGTTTAATGAATATGTAACAAAAATAAAGACAATTACAACTGTTGGTATAAACACTAAAAAAAGGTTACAGAATTGAGAAAAATTGATCAAAAATGTACCACACTAGGTACAATATTGATCACTTCCTGGTACAATTTTGATCATTGGCATCTTCCACATAAAAAGCACATTCTCCCTCGGGCACCAACGCATACTTCTTGGTACCAAACACTGCATTTTTGGCAGCGAATCCGGTCACCCTTAGCTACAGATTCTGCACTATAATAATTCAATAAACAAAATCCACAATTATTCTCGTTGTTTGCTGGCGATTTGAAGCTTGGTACACTTCTTCCATCATTTCTCACAGACGTACACTTTTGTTTATTATTCTTGTTGAATTTATTCATTTCTTTCTTGTGCCCTGTCGAAAAAGTTTTCTCTTGCTGCGGATGTTTTCCAGGTTTTCATCTGAAGAGAGTCTAGCTGATGTCTGTGTTTTCCTCTTCCGAGACGATAATTTTTTCTCTGGACTTGGCAAAGTGTCCTTGACAGCATCGTACTGAGAAATGGTACTGGACCCTGGCGTTACGGATTTGCCGTGTTTTTCAGTTACATTTTTGAAGATAAGATTTCGTCTCCCATAACGCTGTTAGTAGCTTGAATGGTAGAGATTGAAGGAGGAGGAGCCTCGAATAGCGTTGAAGATGTAAATTTCTCCTCGGGAACAATGTCTTTGCAAAAGGGCATTATTCCTGTACATTGGAGCCCTTTGACTGCGCATCCAACGGACGCGGTTTTGCTCCAGGCATCACAGAAAATAGTATAGAATCGTTGTTTTGTAATGCTTTCATTGAGATTGCGATGAATCCAGTCAGTTGCATTTCTGTGATACTGAACCTTCAGGGACTTGAAGAAAGTTCTATCTAATGGTTGCAGTATATGTATACTGTGCGGAGGCAATCTCAAAAGTTCTATCTCATTTTCCCGACAATAATCTACAGCATCTAAGCTGGTATGGCTGCCATGGTTGTCAGTAAGAAGTGTAATAGGGCTACCCATTGTTTTGTATTTCTTGAAGTGACGAAGCCAGACCATGAAAAATTCTTCATTAATGTTTCGCGATTCACCCATCTCCATAATGGAACCAGGAGATAAGCCATCTTGAAATTCAGGGCGTTTCCTCACTCCTTTAAAAATTACCGTTGGTGGTAAGTACGTACCACTTGCATTCGTGCATGCAGCAACAGTCACATTTTGTCCTCATTCTACGTTTGTTAGTGAAACAACTTCTCGCTTTCCTGTACGACTTACTATTTTTGTGAGTCTGTTTTTTAGAGGAATGCCGGATTCATCCATATTATAAATACACTCCGGTTTATCAAACAAATCATATTTCTTTAAGATTTCTTCTACATTCTGAAAATATTTACTTACTTCTGCTTCATTTAAGCCTTCAGCTCTGGTTCGCGGAAGACGCTCGGGTTTTCTCAGGCTAAGGCGAGTGCGTCTCTTAACAAATGCTAAACCAATCGATTCCAGCAACCTTGCTTTCTAAGTCCCATGAATGTTTCAAACTATTTTTCTCAGCTAATCGAAATGCAGCTTTTCTTAATTAAAGAAATAGAGCTCTCTGGACCAAAGCATCTTCCATTTCAGAACTGAGTATCGTTGGATGACCAATTCTGTTTTCTATAGGACTAGCTAGAGTTAATCCAGCTTGCATTTTCATATTAATTTGCACTTTACCATGTGAAGAGCTGAAAGGAATGTCATATAATTCTGAAGCAGCTCGAAGCAGCTCGAAGGCTCAAATGCCCACTCATTACACTCTTTATTGCCTCATATAATGCAGCTGGACTCCTTTTATTGTACATTCTCTTTTCTGCTCGTTTTCGTGGCGTCTTTCTAAAATAAGAGGTGGCTTTAAAAAATCGCGTAGGAGAATTTTTAACTATACAGAATTTATTTGCATAATTGTGTATAATATGTCTATGGTAACCAATCGTGACGGACTAAACTAAAAAACTGCATTGATCGAAATTGTACTAGGGCATCGAAATTGTACCATTTTTCTGATCGAAAATGAACTATTGGCCTGAGTGAAATCACGAGTAAATAGCAGTAACTTGTCCCAAGAGATGGCAGTACATGTCACAGATGCTTTCTCTGTAGCTGCCTCAGTTCACGCCCGAACGGAAAACAAGTTTCTAACCTCACTAATATTGAATTTGCTAGCGCGTGGAAACTAGAAAATTTATAAGAGCACGTTGGACTAAGTAGCTTCACTTACCTCTTAACAGGAAAAAAATTATATCTCCGTAGCACAAAGTGGTGTATTCTTGGAAAAGACAGGAGGTGCTGTAGAAACTTGCTACACTACAACGTCACACGAAGGCAAGTGCTACCAACACTACGAGACTGACAAATGGCGCGGAACCTTACGTTGATCGGAATTGTACCTATATCGAAATTGTACCACCTTAACCTCTGTAATTCATCTTCCCTTTCACCGAGGTTAGCAACAAAATCCTTCCACCCTGAATTTTAATTCAATCCTTGAACCTTTCTTTGCTGCTTCGATGTATAGATTGAACAGTAGGGGCGAAAGACAACATCGCTGTATTACACTCCTTTTCAAACCGAGCGCTTCTTTCTTGGTCTTCCACTCTTATTATTCCCAAATGGCTCTTGTACATATTGTATATTACCAGTCCCTCCCTATTTCCCTCAGAATTTCGAACTTCTTGCACATATCTGACATTGTCGAACGATTTTTCTAGATCGACAAATCCAATGAAAGTGTCTTATTTTTCTTTAGTCTTGCTTCCATTATCAACAGCAAAGACACATTACCTCTGTCATGGCTTTACCTCTTCTAAAACCAACCTGATTTGCATATAACATATGCTCTAATTTCTTTTCCATGCTTCTGTGTATTATTCTTGTCAGCAACTTGCATTCATGAGCTGTTGAAGCCGGGCCGGCCGAAGTGGCCGTGCGGTTAAAGGCGCTGCAGTCTGGAACCGCAAGACCGCTACGGTCGCGGGTTCGAATCCTGCCTCGGGCATGGATGTTTGTGATGTCCTTAGGTTAGTTAGGTTTAACTAGTTCTAAGTTCTAGGGGACTAATGACCTCAGCAGTTGAGTCCCATAGTGCTCAGAGCCATTTTTGTTGAGGCCGGCCGTTGTGCCCGAGCGGTTCTAGGCGCTTCAGTCCAGAACCGCGTTGCTGCTACGGTCGCAGGTTCGAATCCTGCCTCGGGCATGGATGTGTGTGATGTCCTTAGGTTAGTTAGGTTTAAGTAGTTCTAAGTCTAGGAGACTGATGACCTCAGGCGTTAAGTCCCATAGTGCTTAGAGCCATCTGAACCATCTGAGCTGTTGAGCTGATTTTGCCATGATTGTCGCACTTTTCGGTTCTTGCAATCTACGGAATTGTGTGGATGATCTTTTTCCGAAACGTCTCATGGTCGTATATCGCCAGACTCATACATGCTACAGACCAACGTGAATAGTCGTTTTGTTCCGACTTCGCCCAATGATTTTAGATATTTTGATGGAATGTTATCTATCCCTTCTCCTTATTTGATCTTAAGCCTTCCAAGGCTGTTTTAAAATCTGATTCTAATACTGTAGCCCCTATCTCTTCTGTAACGACTCCTGTTTCTTATTCTATAAACATCAGACAAGTCCTCATCCACACAGAGGCCTTCAATGTATTTTTTTCCGCCCATCCGCTCTCTCCTGTGCATTTAACAGTGGTATTACCATTGATATTTTAATGGTATCGCCCTTCCTTTTAGTTTGAGCGAAGGCTGTTTTGACGTTCCTATACGATGAGTCAGTCATTCCGACAGTTATTTGTTTTTCTATTTTTTCACATTTTTCAAACAGCCATCTCGTTTTACTTTATCTGCACTTCCCATTTACTCCATTCCTAAGTGACTTGAACTGCCGTATTGCTGTACTGCAGTGAACAGTTTTGTACTTCCTTCTTTAATCGATTAATTGAAGTATTTCTTCCGTTACCCAAGGTTTCTTCGCATTTACCTTGTTTATACCTATGTTTTTCCTGCTAGCCACTGTGATTGCCCATTTTAGAGATGTCCATTTCTCTACCATTAAACTGCCTATTGAGCTATTACCTAGCGCAATACTTATTGCCTCAGAGAACTTGAAACATATTTTTTCATTTCTTAATACTTCCGTATTCCACTTCCTTGCGCATTTATTTTTCCTTATTATTCTCTTAAACTTAAGCCTACTCTTCATCACTACCGAATTGTGATTTGAGTCTGTATCTGGTCATGGGTATGCCCCCAAATCCTGTATCTGATTTCAGAATCTCTGCCTGACTGTGATGTAATCTAACTGAAAGCTTCCCATGACTCCCGGCTTTTTCCAAGTATACCTCCCCCTCTTGTGATTCTAGCGTTACTAGCTGAAATTTATTGCAGGACTTAGTCTTTTTCCTCTCTCATTCCTATTACCAAGCCCATATTCTCCAATCCCCAATGACTAATAGAGTTTCGTGTCCCTTTACGCACTGAATTACTCGTTCAGTATCCACATACACTTCCTCCATCGCTGAATCTGCTTGCCGGAACTATCATTGTCAGTGTTGGTTTGGTATAGATTCTGACGAGATCAACCCTATCACTAAACTGTTCACAGTAACTCGCTCTCTGTCCTACCATCCCATTCATAACGAATCCTGCTCTTATACCATTTTTGGTGCACGTTCCATCAGAAATGCTTGTCTTCTCTCCATTTCACTTCACTGACACCCACTATATCTAGATTGAGCCCCAACATTTCAGATTTTCTAGCTTCCCTATCACGTCCAGGCCCCTGATATTCCATGCCCCGACGTTATCCTTTCGTTTGTTATTCAGTATTTTTCTCATGCTCACATTCTCCCTGGCAGTCCCCTCCCGGAGATCCGAATGCGGTATTAGGCCGGAATCTTTTGTCAATGGAGAGGTCATCATAACACTTTTACACTTACAAGCCAAATGTCCTGATGATACTCATTATGTGTCTTTAATGTAGTGCTCCCACTAAGGGAAACCCCCAGGCAGTAGCATGTCTTCTGCAAGGCGCCGGCCGGTGTGGCCAAGCGGTTATAGGAGCTACAGTAGTCTGGAACCGCGCGACCGCTACGGTCGCCGGTTCGAATCCTGCCTCGGGCATGGATGTATGTGATGTCCTTAGGTTAGTTGGGTTTAATTAGTTCTAAGTTCTAGGCGACTGATGACCTCAGAAGTTAAGTCGCATAGTGCTCAGAGCCATTTGAACCATTTGAACAGGTGCTGGATGCCAGTTTCTGGGATAGGGTTCTCCTGCCGCGGTGCCCGAGCGGCATGGATGTGTGTGATGTCCTTAGGTTAGTTAGATTTAAATAGTTCTAAGTTCTAGGGGACTGATGTCCTCAGATGTTAAGTCCCATAGTGCTCAGGGCCATTTGAACCTTTTTTTTGGGGGAGGGGGGGGGATAGGGTTCCTTGCCTGTAGCACCTTGTCGGTCAGTACTGGGACGGATAATACCGGTTGTCGATGGCTCTGGAACTGCCGTCCGATGATGTTCGATATGTGCCCGATTTGAGACAGTTCTAGTGATCGTGCAGGCCAAGCCAACAGTGTCGACATTATGTAGAGCGTGTTGCGTTGCATCCGCGATATATGGGCGAGCGTAGTCGGAATGGAAAACACATCATGGAATGCTGTTTACGAAGGGCATAACAAAAGGATGTCAAATTAAAAACCTTTCAGCCGTCAATATTCTACCTTATTTTATTGGGCAACCAGTTTCGGCGCTTTATTACGCCATCTTCAGGCCCCTGACCGATGTGTAGGAATAATGTACCTCTCCTGGGATCGCAGTAGGGACAAGCAATACTGGTATTAGTAGACATCTGCTTGCTACAGTGACCACTTCAAACATCACCCGCCGACTCTAGAGTCTAGAGATGACGTCGCTGTCACACACCTGAACAGAGACAATATGCAATAAACACTCCGCCCCTCTATGGCCTCTATGTTCAACGCCTCACTAAATATCTCAGAGTTTTCCACTTCGTGTTTCAGCCAGCTCTCCGTCCAAAGAATAATTTGAGCTCGTGAACTTTCCTGGAGGGCAGTAAAAGCGGGAACTTTGTAAAGAATATTTCGACACTTAACTAGTAAAATTTTGACAGCCGAAGAGAGTATATTCTTAACGGCGTCTGCCTTCCCATGCCGCGAATCGACTGGCGAGTGTTCATCAGAACACCTCAAACTACCCTCTAACCCCAAAAAACCCTCATGTCCACTCCACAAGTACTCTGCCACCTGAATGGTAGATTCCTTTGTGTAGTGGACCTTTGACCTATAAAGGAGGGGCTTACAAATCCCCACTCGATAATACAGGTGTAGATATCTGCAGCCACGACCGTGACTAAGTCGACGAAGCCTTTGGTTGAGACCCTCCACTTGGCTACAAACCAAAGGACTCCGTTCAACTCTGGGAACAATGCCGCAAATTGTAAGCTCTGCTTGCACCCCGCGCGCGAAGCCAGTAGTCTTCATCACGTCCACCGGCCGCCTGTACGATCTGAGTATGGCCTCAGAACCCATGCAGCAGCCGTCATTGGTTTCATTGTGAGCAGGATCGGTAGCCGCAGGCAGTTCCGCCTCCACATGTTGGATGACTTCCCCCCCCCCCCCCCCCCGCCCCCTTGCAGACATACCGAGTGTACATTGGCTTTCTTTCCAGCCCTAATCGCTACCTGCCTACGGGGTTCCATAACGCGCCTAACATTGAAGCTCCCGATAACTAGTAACCCCCCACCCGTGTGCCTGTTCGGACCCTGCTGAAGGAGCGGCCATCTGTCCCCTCACAGGGTGAATGGGCGAGGCTACGCGACCAGCCCCCACATTGCTCCTCCGTCTCGAGCACCGCGAACACATTACCACACGCCACTCATTCTGCTGTGAGGTCGGATCCACCGCGTCCGGTAGACTAGGAAATGCCTCGGAAGAAGAGACGGTGGGCAAAACAAGCGACACCGCGCCACATTATCCGCCACCACTACACACTGAGGCAGCAGCCTGAAGGTGATTGGCCGTAATCAAAAACGCATTCAGCTGTTCGCGAACTGCGTCCAGCTCCTCCTGCATCCTCTTACAGCAAGCACACATTCTAACCATCCTAGCAAGACTAACTGAAGAAGTAAACTATAAAAGCAGACAGTATCTCAGATATGAAACTTGCTACCCTCCTGAATTGTCATCAATGGACGCTGATGCGTTAATGAGCTATGTAGATAGCTGTTTAGTGAGACACTATTGCTTTACAGACTCTATTAATTTACGCTTACAAAAACGAGAGATTGAACTTCTTAAACAGAAAAAAGAGCACGAAATTTAATAAACATACTTCGAGGAAAACATCTCTTTCGTTCATCACATTACGCCATCTACTTTTCTCAGACACTCTCTGTTTTCTTTTTGTACCTTACTTTCCCCACAATCTCATCCTCATTCTATTTTAAAACAGACGATAAATTGCATTTGTGATTCGTCGCGTCCAATTAAAATTTATTGCTATAAATCCATAAACTCCGGAGTCCGCGCGTGTCACAACACAGATAAAACTGCAGGGTTGTTGCAGCAGCTCCGCCAAGCGTCACAACACTGATAAATGTTATTACAGCTGCAGTGCGTCAGAAGTACACTGCGGGCAGATACAAAGCCAGAAATCCGCCCACTGTCCCCCCCCCCCCCCACCCCCCACCCCCTCACCCCACTCCTGCGCATAACGATTGATTCCCTCCACAGCCACGGTTGGGGTGTACGACTGTCCTCTGTGTTACAATTACTCCTTCAGTAACACACAATAAATATGTCATGTTGGTATTTCAGCGCATATGAAAGGCTGGCCAAAAATGCATGTGAAAAAGTTATTTACACCTTGTACAACTGGTGAAATATAAGATGCATAAGCTTGCCTAATTTGCAACTGAACAATGCGTTCATTTCGGTGTTACGAAAATGAGTGTACGCTAACAGGGTAATAGAATATTAGACAGAGGATACTTATTACGCCCAGCGGCGTAAGCAGAAGGTTCCATCACGTGAAGGCAGAGTTTTTGTTTACGTAGCATCAGCACTCATAAAGATCTGTACAAACGGCATATCGGTTACGAACAAGCACTTGTAGAGACGCCAACATCTTGTCCATAAGTTATTATGATATACGTGTTAGAAGCGCAAGTGTGAAAATAGGTAGGCGTGTAAACTTTTATGCCAAAGGATAAGTTGGACGTGCTTCCGGGAATATACATGGTGGTCGTGAGAGAGCAAAATATCTCACGAAATAAGCGTCAAACGAAAAACCTACAAAGAACGAAACTAGTCTAGCTTGAAGGGGGAAACCAGATGGCGCTATGGTTGGCCCGCTAGATGGCGCTGCCATAGGTCAAACGCATATCAACGTTTTTTAAAATAGGAACCCCCATTTTTTATTACATATTCATGTAGTACGTAAAGAAATATGAACGTTTTAGTTGGACCACCATTTTTGCTTTGTGATAGATGGCGCTGTAATTGTCGCAGACATATGGCTCACAATTTTAGACGAACAGATGGTAACAGGTAGGTTTTCTAAATTAAAATACAGAACGTAGGTACGTTTCAACATTTTATTTCGGTTGTTCCAGTATGATACATGTACCGTTGTGAACTTATCATTTCTGAGAACGCATGCTGTTACAGCGTAATTACCTGTAAATACCACATTAGTGCAATAAATGCTCAAAATGATGTCCGTCAACCTCAATGCATTTGGCAATACGTGTCACGACATTCCTTTCAACATCGATTAGTTCACCTTCCGTAATGTTTGCACATGCATTGACAATGCGCTGACGCATATTGTCAGGCGTTGCCGGTGGATCACGATAGCAAATATACTTCAGCTCTCCCTACAGAAAGAAAGGGAACGTCAGTTTCGGTGAACGTGCGCGCCATGGTATGGTGCTTCGACGACCGATCCACCTGTCATGAAATATGCCATTCAGTACCGCTTCAACCGCTCGCGAGCTAAGTGCTGGACATCCATCATGTTGGAAGCACATCGCCATTCTGTCATGCAGTGAAACATCTTGTAGTAACATCGGTAGAACATTACGTAGGACATCAGCATACATTGCTCCATTTAGATTGTCATCGATAAAATGGAGGCCAATTATCCTTCCTCTCATGATGCCGCACCATACATTAACCCGCCAAGGTCGCTGATGTTCCATCGTCGCAGCCATCGTGGATTTTCCGTTTCCCAATAGTGCATATTATGCCGGTTTACGTTACCGCTATTGGTGAATGATGCTTCGTCGATAAATAGAAAGCGTTCTGTAATTTCTCTTGTGCCCAGTAGCAGTAGACGTTCAAAGTCGTCGCCATGCAATTCCTGGTGCATAGAAATATGGTACGGGTGCGATCGATGTTGATGTAGCATTCTCAACACCGACGTTTTTGAGATTCCCGATTCTCGCGCAGTTTGTCTGCTACTGATGTGCGGATTAGCCGCGACAGCCGCTAAAACACCTACTTGGGCATCATCATTTGTTGCACGTCGTGGTTGACGTTTCACATGTGTCTGAACACTTCCTGTTTCCTTAAATAACGTAACTATCCGGCGAACGGTCCGGACACTTGGGTGATGTCGTCCAGGATACCCAGCAGCATACATAGCACACGCCCGTTGGGCATTTTGATCACAATAGCCATACAACAACACGATATCGACCTTTTCCGCAACTGGTAAACGGTCCATTTTAACACGGTTAATGTATCACGAAGCAAATACCGTCCGCACTGGCGGAATGTTACGTGATACCACGTACTTATACGTTTGTGGCTATTAAAGCGCCATCTATCACAAAGCGAAAAAAGTGGTCCAACTAAAACATTCATATTTCTTTACGTACTACACGCATATGTAATAAAAATGGGGGTTCCTATTTTAAAAAACGCAGTTGATATCCGTTTGACCTATGGCAGCGCCATCTAGCGGGCCAACGATAGCGCCATCTGGTTTCCCGTAGTTTTTTCGTTTGACGCTTATTTCGTGAGATATTTGGCGCGGTCACTATCAATGGACCACCCTGTATACCTGTCATACCACCTCACTTCATGTTTCCCACGATTTACAAAGATCACTTCAAACGAAGACGAGGATGGTTCCTCAAACCTTTTCTGTTTAAAATTTGTCGATATGCATGCATGCGACAGCATGCGTACCTAAATGTTCCAACACGTTCTGAATAAAAACAGGATTTTTCAGTGCTCATATCTCGGGTGCTATTGGTGATAAAAAGGTAGGGTCAAATGTTTTGGATAGCCTTTGGGCTAGGGACAAATTTTCTACCCAACAGAAGGATCGTCTTAGTGTCACTACTCTACGTTAGAGGGTCGAAGTATGAATGTTACACACTTCCTCCTACTTCGGCAAGTGGAGCAAATCGGTTGTTGTGGTCTACGATGGGCTTGATGAAACTTATGGAGGCACTATTAGTTCATGAGCGGTTTCGAGGAAAACCCTGAGAAAAGAGCTTTTTTTAGCTGTATTTTCACCGTCACCGGCGGACAAAAACCCAGCCGAGGATTCCTAGAAGGCTATGCACAGCAACTGGTTGTAATTTCTACTGTATATTCCTAAGATCCAAAACTCTAACAGTCTTGAAGATTTTCTTGACGTCTTTATACCGAGGTTTAAAATTATCCAACTTTTACACGTAAAATACGCAAGTGAAATTCGGTGTGAAAGGAAAACGTAGTTTATAAAGTGACGTAGCACGAAGAAATATGCTGTAAAATGTCTCCGTTATCATCGTAAGGGTTCTGGGAACACCAATTTGTAGTACTGAAGCTTATGCAAAAATTGTTTGCACTTAAAATTCAATCTAAGGTGTAAAATTAGTTCTGCGTTGTTTAAATTTCACATAAGTAAACTGTCTAAATTTTACGCACCAATACATTTCTTTTGATATGAGTTACATACCCTGCTGCGGCAGCGAAAAGAAGGGAACCAGCGGAAAAATGCGCCTATCAGAGCAGACAAAGAGCGAGTTGTTTCCTTTGTATTTAAAAAACTCTGACTGGAAAGTTGGGTACCAGCTGCCACACTGTACCTGCCCCAGCACCTTTAGAAATTTTCACGAACATATTCATGATTTTTTTATGCTGAGAGGGAAGAAGACAACGGCAGTGGATAAGAGACGGAAAAGTAATAAACACTGAAGACAGTAGACCGTTGTTATTCTATAGAAAGAGTGAAGGTGGCAGTGTGAGAGAAAGAGAGGGACATAAGGGCAGTGGATCGTAATTGACAGTGACAGAAAAGTGCTGGCAAAAAGCGAAGGAGACGTTTCCAGGAGAATAAGGATAAACAGAAAGTGGAAGTGGTTGAGAGCCAGTGATAATGAGAGACAGAATATGTAACAATGACAACGAGGAAGAGAGAAATAGTGAGAGTAGGAAAGAGACAGCAGCAATAGGCAGGAAGGAATAAATGAGTTAGAGACAGCAAGAGGGATACAGTGACAGTGAGAAGAGACTTAGGTAGTAGGACAGGAGACTGTGACTGGCACAGGAGACAAAAAGAGGTAATCACGATGAGCTGGGCTAAATGAGTGAATGAAAAGGGCAACTAAGAATGTACGGTTGTAAGTGACTTACAACGATAGACTAATGGGTGTGAGTGAGTTATAATTGGGGGAGATAGTGGAAGTTTGAGGTAAGTTGCATGTTAAAGAAAGGGCGATTATCTTCGCTTGTCACAATTTTTGGGAAAATGTTTAAAGGTGCTGATTAAGGTAGAATGAGGCATCTAGTACCCCAATTTTCAATCATTCTTTTAAATAAACAGGAGCATATTCGCATTTTCTGTTCCGATAGGAACATATTTCGGCTGGTTTTACATATATTTCAGAAATAAAAGATCAAAACTGTATTCTATTATGGCCATCAATACACTTTCTCTACTAAAAAAAAATGTTATTGCGTTGATTGACTATTCCGTCGGTTCTTGGTAGAATATTTTATATATCATGAATGAAAAGAGTCACGACACTGGTGAATATCCTGTAGAATACTAAACCAGTGTCATGTCTGTTTTCGTAGATACTGTGAAAAAAATTGAGCTGACCTGTTTTGAAATAGGTGAGGTTGGACGTATGTGTCCCAGGAATCTAACTGGGTCCAATTTTTCATGTGAACCTAGGATTTTCAAAGATAAATGTTTGCTTGTAGTGAAATTTTACCAGGATGTCAAATATGGAAAAAAGTATAACAGATCAGTACCAACGCACATCTATTCATCTACATCTACATCTACATTGATACTCCGCAAGCCACCCAACGGTGTGTGGCGGAGGGCACTTTACGTGCCACAGTCATTACCTCCCTTTCCTGTTCCAGTCGCGTATGGTTCGCGGGAAGAACGACTGTCTGAAAGCCTCCGTGCGCGCTCTAATCTCTCTAATTTTACATTCGTGATCTCCTCGGGAGGTATAAGTAGGGGGAAGCAATATATTCGATACCTCATCCAGAAACGCACCCTCTCGAAACCTGGCGAGCAAGCTACACCGCGATGCAGAGCGCCTCTCTTGCAGAGTCTGCCACTTGAGTTTATTAAACATCTCCGTAACGCTATCACGGTTACCAAATAACCCGGTGACGAAACGCGCCGCTCTTCTTTGGATCCTTTCTATCTCCTCCGTCAACCCGACCTGGTACGGATCCCACACTGATGAGCAATACTCAAGTATAGGTCGAACGAGTGTTTTGTAAGCCACCTCCTTTGTTGATGGACTACATTTTCTAAGCACTCTCCCAATGAATCTCAACCTGGTACCCGCCTTACCAACAATTAATTTTATATGATCATTCCACTTCAAATCGTTCCCTACGCATACTCCCAGATATTTTACAGAAGTAACTGCTACCAGTGTTTGTTCCGCTATCATATAATCATACAATAAAGGATCCTTCTTTCTATGTATTCGCAATACATTACATTTGTCTATGTTAAGGGTCAGTTGCCACTCCCTGCACCAAGTGCCTATCCGCTGCAGATCTTCCTGTATTTCGCTACAATTTTCTAATGCAGCAACTTCTCTGTATACTACAGCATCATCCGCGAAAAGCCGCATGGAACTTCCGACACTATCTACTAAGTCATTTATATATATTGTGAAAAGCAATGGTCCCATAACACTCCCCTGTGGCACGCCAGAGGTTACTTTAACGTCTGTAGACGTCTCTCCATTGATAACAACATGCTGTGTTCTGTTTGCTAAAAACTCTTCAATCCAGCCACACAGCTGGTCTGATATTCCGTAGGCTCTTACTTTGTTTATCAGGCGACAGTGCGGAACTGTATCGAACGCCTTCCGGAAGTCAAGAAAAATAGCATCTACCTGGGAGCCTGTATCTAATATTTTCTGGGTCTCATGAACAAATAAGGCGAGTTGGGTCTCACACGATCGCTGTTTCCGGAATCCATGTTGATTCCTACATAGTAGATTCTGGGTTTCCAGAAATGACATGATACGCGAGCAAAAAACATGTTCTAAAATTCTACAAGAGATCGACGTAAGAGATATAGGTCTATAGTTTTGCGCATCTGCTCGACGACCCTTCTTGAAGACTGGGACTATCTGTGGCAATGAAAAATGTAAACTATCACACACAAGTTTTCAACATAAAATTTCAAGATGGCTTTGACATATCACATAACAATGTTTTCTACAACCTATGCAGTTTGTCGGGGCTTATACGCCCCACTAAATACAAATTATGTACAAACCAGCACAATTACTGAAGAGTGTAGCAATGTTTCAAACAATATTTATGGAGTGTATGTAAACACAGTTACCTCAGAGATTCTAGGAACGAAACAGATGCACGCGCCACCCCACTTGATCCCTCACAGCCATCTATAATTACAGCCATGCCATGGACGTAGTATCTTTCTTCAAGCTCCTAAAGCTTCTCGTCATATGGCATTACTAGAAAGATAAGCGATATGGGTGTCCCAATGCTCAAAATTGTGTATTACTGTAGTGGGAAATTTGAGCCCCAGTAACCACGAAAGGGTTAAAATAAGATTCGTTCTTCATCTTAGGCTAGTCTGTAGTCTGCCTCTAATGACTTCGACGTCGATGCAAGGCTAATATCTTTCTTTTTAATATTCTCCAAAGCACTGAACAACAGGAAAATGCCATGAAGTTTCCGAATTGCTGCGACATATTGGGCGCTGAGCTTTTGCTAAAGCTGATTGTCATTTTTAGACATCTTACTGAGACATAAGAGCGATTGTACACTCGAACATCTCGTGTATTCAGACCCCAATTTTGCAGACCTGTATTTACAGGCTAACAGTTCCCACCGTAAGGTACAGACAGAGAATGTTCACAAGACCTTGATTCTTAGAGTCAAATGGTTCAAATGGCTCTGAGCACTATGGGGCTTAACATCTGTGATCATCAGTCTCCTAGAACTTAGAACTACTTAAACCTAACTAACCTAAGGACATCACACACATCCATGCCCGAGGCTGGATTCGAACCTGCGACCGTAGCGGTCACGCGGTTCCAGACTGAAGCGCCTAGAACCGCACGGCCACATCTGCCGGCACTTAGAGTCCATATTACCTTAGATGCAGACAGCCCACAGGTGAAATAGGCACACCTCATCAGGTACAGAAAGCGCTTCATTCGTACAAACGACAGACCAGGGAAGAGGAGGTCTTGAAAACGACTGGTTATCTACCGTATGACGTGACTTTTTCTACGAAAAAAAGTACCGAGGAAACAATACGTTAAAACAGTCTTTCTTCCTATCAAAATCTCGAGACTCTGGAATCGGTCAAAGATAGTGCCCCGTAAGCCATGGGTTTATAACAAACCGTGCGAATTCTACAAATCTTAAATAGAACACACTACGTACACCATTCACTTACATACTGACAAGGGAACCTCCCCATCGCACCCCCCTCAGATTTAGTTATAAGTTGGCATAGTGGATAGGCCTTGAAAAACGGAACACAGATCAATCGAGAAAACAGGAAGAAGTTGTGTGGAACTATGAAAAAAATTAGCAAAATATACAAACTGAGTAGTCCATGTGGAAGATAGGCAACATGAAGGACAGTGTGACATGCCGTCACCAGTGTCGTATAGAATATATCAGACGTGTTTTTCTGTGGAGGAATCGGTTGACCTATGACCTTGCGATCAAATTTTTTCAGTTCCCATTGGAGAGGCACGTCCTTTCGTCTACTAATCGCTCGGTTTTGCGGTGCGGTCGCAAAACACAGACACTAAATGTATTACAGTGAATAGAGACATCAATGAACGAACGGACAAATCATAACTTTGCAAAGATAAATAAAGTAAACTTTTCATTCGAGGGAGGACGTGAACCAAGGACCTTTCGTTCCGCAGCCGCTCACGCTAACCAAAGTTATGATCTGTCCGTTCGTTCATTGATGGCTCTATTCATTGTAATAAGTTTAGTGTCTGTGTATTGCGACCGCATCGTAAAACCGAGCGATTAGTAGACGAAAGGACGTGCCTCTCCAATGGGAACTGAAAAAATTTGATCGCAAGGTCATAGGTCAACCGATTCCTCCACAGGAAAACACGTCTGATATATTCTATACGACATTGGTGACGGCATGTGCGTCACATGACAGGAATATGTTGTTGACCCACCTAACGTGTACACTTGGGGAATGGGTAAAAAGATTCTTCTACCTTGCCCGATTTAGGTTTTCTTGTGGATGTGATAATCACTCCCAAAAAAGTGATGAAAACATAACGGACGGACAGATAATAATTGTCTGAAAATAAAAAATTGAACTTTTCACTCGAGGGAAGACTTGAACCAAGGACCTCTCATTCCGCAGCCGCTCACGCTAACCACGGGACCACGACGCTCCTTTACTCAGTTTGTATATTTTGCTTTTTTTTTTTCATAGTTCCACACAACTTCTTCCTGTTTTCTCGACTGATCTGTGTTCCGTTTTTCAAGGCCTATCCACTGTGCCAACTTTTAACTAAATCTGAGGGGGGTGCGATGGGGAGGTTCCCTTGTGAGGAGCACTAGCATCAAACTTCTCTCTTCTGTATCAGCAGATTCGCTAATACCGAACACTGTTTCTGCTGGCCATTCGAGAGACGATAATGAGTCAGGGGCTAATATATCGAATTAACACGCAACATCAGAAAGGTTTAGAGAAAAATATAGATACATTGAGAATGAGATGACTGTATGAATAATAGACGTTGCATACAGGAAGAATTAACCAACGTGAAAAAAATCGAAGACTCTTAATGAATGGAGACGATAGAGCCACACAGAAGGCCCGACAAATGAGAGGAACTGCCCCGAAATGTAGTAGAAGAGAAACTTGATTTAGAAGTGACAGGTGATTCAGTAATGTGGTGAGAGCACTGATTGAGCTGAGATCGAGCAAGCCAGCATGTTGGTACAACTTCGGAATTACTGAAATCTAAGAGATGTGTAGGAACTAGAAAGTTATGTGAGTTGGTGTCAGTCTACGAAACAGATGATAATCTAGAAGAGTATTATCATTGCAGTAACAGAGATGGAACGTACAGATGAATCTGAAAATTATCGATGGATTACTCTGATAAGACATGTTTGTAGGCTTCTGACTGTATTAACATGCAGAAGAAAGAAAGAAAAATGAAGAGGTCTTCTAGAAAAAATTCAGATTGGTTGCAGAAAGCAAAAAGATTCGAGTGAAGCAGTTCTGGCAATACATCACACAGCAGATGGCAGTTTGGAACCTATCAGGATATCGACCTAATATTTGTAGACCAACAACAAGCTTTCGAGATTATAAGTGGAAACACGGAATACGTATACAATCCTTAAAAGACTAGGGGCGAACAATAGAGACAGACGAATAATTTACAAAACCCAAGTGGGAGTAGCAAAACTGCTAACTTGACAAAGACAGAGTGTGTAACACAGAGCTGCATGTCGTCACGTCTGCTTTTCAACGTATACAGAGAAGATGCAATGAAAGAAGTGAAAGAAAAATTTGGAAGAGTAATAAAAGATAGAAACAGATGCCAAGGCTAAGATTAGCAGATGACATGCCTCTTATAAAACCCAGCAAAGTTCTTTTTTTTAGTTATTTTCACAAAATGTAAATTGAGATAGTTAAGAAACGCGCCCATTAAACTGCAAGTTTTGCGTTTTTTATCCTTACAATTAACAAAACCGAAAAAATTTCCTGCGAACTCTTTGCGAAGAAAATAAGCCTAAAACCGTTACTGTAGGGCCTCCTTCTGCCAAGATATAGCCAATTACTGAGAGTGGTTTTTTTTTTTTTTTTCAAAAAAATCGATGCAACTCTAAGCACTCCGCCACACACCGTCAGGTGGCTTGCGGAGAATGAATGTAGATGTAGATGTAGAATAATCAATATTTTTTAATTTTTCAAGCAAGTACTTTTTTAACTTACGTGGACTATACTTACAGTAAATGGTAAGTACGGGAACGTGAATGTTGAGTTCTAGTGAACATGAGTTTTAACTGTTTTCGATATATCTCGAAACTTAAGTAGGCAATCGATACCCAAAAAAGCAATCGATAGATCTCTTTAAAACCTACAATTATCTCGTTCAATATTTTTGAGCTTCATGAAAAAGAAATTCTATTTACAAACTGCCTATTGGCTTCTGTCTCGGGTTCTTCGGCCGACGTTCATCTAATGATTTTTCTGACGTTTCACCAGCATTAGTGGCTGGCATTGTCAAAGCTTCACCCTCCATTGCCGGTGGTGAACTGGAGGCGAGCTCGCGGCCGCAGACTGTATGTACCTGGCGCGCCAACGTCCGAGGGCTTCTCCGCGGTCATTTCCGGTGCGGTTCTCCTCTTGCTACCTGCGACGGTCGTTCGCTGCAGTACGGGCAGCCAGGATCCGTTTACCTAAAGGCTTTCCTCTTTCTTGTTGAAACTGTTCGCGTGTTTTTGGATTTCTACAGCTTCTCTGAACAAGCGCGTGTGATAGTGCTTCTCTACAGCCAGAACTTCCGTGTCGGCGAATTTTATTACGTGGTCTGTCTCATTCAGTGCATGCTCTGCCACGGCCGATTTCTCCACCTGCCTCAAACTGCAATGTCGCTTATGTTCTTTGATCCTGGTGTTAATTGATCGCCCAGTCATTCCGACATAAACCCTTCCGCATGTGCATGGTATACGGTATATTCCCGACATTGCAAGTGGGTCTCTTTTCTCCTTCTCCGACGACGTACCGAAAACTAAGCGCAGATCCGACGCAGCGTATCACTCGGAATACGAATCGATTAATCAAGGCGTCTTCTCTGCCGGCGGACATACAGAGAAACCTGCGCAACACAGAAGCCCTGCCGCCTCGGCTGTATGGATTACACCAAGATCCATGAGAACAACGTTCCACTGAGACCGATCGTTAGCGCTCCTGGCTCACCAACGTATAAACTGGCGAAACACTTGGCCTTTCTGCTCCAGCCACACGTGGGGAAGACCGACACATACATTAAGGACTCAAGACATTTCATTGAGAAGCTGAAGAAACTGAAACTTGCACCAAACGACATCCTGGTCAGTTTTGATGTTGTTTCGTTATTTACGAAAGTGCCACTCAGTGACGCTCTGGAGCACATCGGCTCCATGTTCCCGCAAGACATCAAAAAGCTCTTCCATGCATGTCTCACCACGAGCTATTTCACGTGGAATGGCGATTTCTACGAACAGCTGGAAGGTGTCGCCATAGGTAGTTCTCTCAGACCAGTGGTGGCCAACTTCTTCATGGAACAATTCGAAGCACAGGCACTGGACTCGGCGACTTGCAAACCTAAGGTGTGGTACAGATACGTCGATGATACTTTTGTGGTGTGGAGCCATGGTGAAGAACAGCTCGGTGAATTCCTGAGACACTTGAACAGCCTCCATGCCAACATAACATTTACCATGGAAGTAGAAAAGGACAAGAAACTGCCATTTCTAGATGTGCTGGTCACAAGGGACGGCGAAAACCTGGGACACAGCGTGTAGCGGAAACCGACACACACGGACCGATACCTGCACAATCTGTCAAACCACCACCCGAGCCAGAAAAGAGGCATGATTAGTACGCTCGTAACGAGAGCAGGACGAATATGTGAGCCTCAACACCTCAAACGAGAAATGCAACACCTGGAAACTGTTCTGCGGAGCAATGGGTACTCCACAAATTACATTAGAAGTGTAGCAGAGCCAAACACTCGGCGAAGTAAGGAACCAGAAAAAGAAATGTCGGGTACGGCCTTTCTGCCATACATTCCCAGAGTGACGGACAGAATCGACCGTATATTGCGCAAACACGGCGTAAAGACGATTTTCAAACCGACAAGGAAAATCAAAGAGTGTCTTAGATCGGCGAAGGAGAAAAGAGACCCACTTGCAATGTCGGGAATATACTGTATACCATGCAAATGCGGAAGGGTTTATGTCGGAATGACTGGGCGATCAATTAACACCAGGATCAAAGAGCATAAGCGACATTGCAGGTTGGGGCAGGTGGAGAAATCGGCCGTGGCAGAGCATGCACTGAATGAGACCGACCACGTAATAAAATTCGCTGCCACGGAAGTTCTGGCTGTAGAGAAGCACTATCACACGCGCTTGTTCAGAGAAGCTGTAGAAATCTAAAAACACGCGAACAGTTTCAACAAGAAAGAGGAAAGCCTTAAGGTAAACGGATCCTGGCTGCCTGTGCTGCAGCGAACGACCGTCGCAGGTAGCAAGAGGAGAACCGCACCGGAAATGACCGCGGAGAAGCCCTCGGACGTTGGCGCGCCAGGTACATATAGTCTGCGGCCGCGAGCTCGGCTCCAGTTCACCACCGGCAGTGGAGGGTGAAGCTTTGACAATGCCAGCCACTCGTGCTGGCGAAACGTCAGAAAAATCATTAGATGAACGTCGGCCGAAGAACCCGAGACAGAAGCCAATAGGCAGTTTGTCAACAAGTGGCCATGAAAGCCTTAACAATTTTGTAAATTCTATTTAAAATTTAATTTTTTATTGACTTATTTTTTCAGGTAATATTGTATGCAATTACTTCTCAATAATGCTTGAACTGTTACTAAGACTAGTTACACAAAGATATGCTATTGAAAACGAAGCGAGAGAATGAAGGCAAGACAAAGACAAAGTTAACATTTATTACTGTCAGTTTTTCCAGGAGCATCAGGAATAAGATACGGAAGAGGTTGAAAACGCAATAGAGGCTACCTATCCAAAACAAGATAGAATGAGGTTACTTGAAAATAAAGTTCAGGAAGGAAATATTGCAGTTCAACTTACTGTGATACATACAAAAGATGGGAACATTTTCAACAGTGTCAGTTTTGAGCTCTTTAAGTCATTTCATTCCTTCATTAATATCTTAAAAAACCAGTACAGCGAAATGCTACAGAGAATCAAGAAGAGCCAGTGCATCAACTAAGTGGGAAAGCTTAGACTGGGGTGCAGACGATTCAGAAAGGTTTCAAAATCTTTATGCTTTTGCAAAAAGTTTTCACGATAAATACTGGTCCACATACAAGCAGGAAGAAGTGATGCAGAAGGAAACCCAGATATCATAGTCAAGAAAAAACACTAAAGGAATGTTGTAAAGAACTGGCGAAAAAACTAAAACACTTGTACCCTTCTTGGACTTAAAAGGATGACATATATTTACTAACGGAAAAAGCAAAAAGAGAAACTCTGATAGTTGATAACCATACTCTAGCAGAATTATAGCAAGTGAGAAGCAAATGTTTTTCAGGAGTGCATCTATCTGACTGCCTGAAGCAATGGCTTTTAGGATGTCGTGAGAGAAGCGTGAGTTGCTAGTTGGCATGGAGAAGCTTTTCCTGTTCGAGGTACCTCATTACGTTTGAGCTTAAAATATGGTTTTAGATATTCTGTAAGGTTTCTAAAGAATATGAAAGTTAATGAAACTGAACTGCCGGCTGGTGTGGCCGAGGGTTCTAGGCACTTCATTCTGGAAACGCTCGACCGCTACAGTCGCAGGTTCGAATCCTGCCTCGGGCGTGGATGTGTGTGATGACCTTAGGTTAGTTAGGTTTAAGTAGTTCTAATTCTAGGGGACTGATGACCTCAGATGTTAAGTCCCATAGTGCTCAGAGCCATTTGAACCATTTTGAAACAACTATTTTCAATCTACTGTTCTTTAAATGTGAATTTCCTAGTCTATTCTTATTGCCCTGAGTTGACGAACTCGTTGAATGGTTTTCATAATGCAATTGTTAATCTTGACCGTGTTTCAGCGAGGGGACTACACATCTCTTTCGTATTCCTGTACTAGTTTTGTTCTATTATATCTAGTTATCCCGAGAAGAATTAGTCAGTGCAGATTTTTCTTTGCATTATGTCTGATACTACTAGTTCATGATTAATACTTTCCCTTTACTAGTCTCTCGTTACAAGTCTTTCAGGGCTTTTACTACGACTGCGAGTCTTCTTATTGACTGAATATACGTGTAAATTAGATCTACTAATGTGACGAATTCCAACCTTGCCCTCTTGTTGTTCTGTTAAGGCCTCGAGTTTATCCTGAAATCGTTAGACTGCAGAAGCATATTCGCACCTACATACACTCTCAGCAAGTCACCTTAACGATTTACAGCGTAGGGAACTCAAAATACTACTGTTATTTCTTTCCTTTACTCGTCTGTTCGCGAGAGCTGCGTCAGAAAAATTACTGTACGCCTCCTTACGAGTTCGACCTTCTCTGCATTTAACGTTGTGGTCGTTCCACTCAGTTTATGTATGAGGAGGTAAAACGTTGCCTGACATCTCTTGGCGCGTACGCTCCCAGAATTTTAGCCAATAAACTGTCTGTGATACATGACGCTTCTCTTGTAGCGGCTGCCACACGAGTTTGAAGAGCTCCTCCCGGACGAACTTGCACTCTCTTAACGCACCCGTGACGAATCATGCTGCTCTTCTTTGGAACGTCTCTATCTTCATCAGGACCCAAGAGTATTGCTTGTGGATAAATAAAGCAAAGTCCATGAATAGTTATATAACGAAGAATAACATACTGCTTAACATCAATGACACATTATTCGGAGAAGAAGGTTGTATCCAGGTAGTTGGATACAAAGAATGGCAGACGCAAAGGAAGATATCAGAAGTAGACCGAGACAAACGAAGAAAGTTTTCTCCAACAAAAGCGCTCTGTTGGTATGATATGTTGCTGTGGATACGACGAAGGAGTTCCAAACAGCGTACATAGGAGGCAGAACATTGAATGGAAGTGAGATGCGGACAGTCGGCAATCCAGAGATGAAGAAACTGGAAGCATTTGAGAGATGGTGCCATCGAAAGACGTTAAGCATTGAGTAGATAAAGTACAAAATGAAGGAATGTTGAAAAGAATAGTAGAGGGAACAAGTTTATGGAAGACACTCATCATATAAGGAACTGTTTAAACATCTGTGATTTCTAACAAAAGTTAATTAGGCCCTGGAATGAACTACATAGAGAAGATAGTGTGAACCAGATCCAGGCGACACAACGACCGTTTGAGGCGCTAAGCTGAGCGGGCCGTCAGCAACAAAGTGCAAAATTTGCAACCTGGACGTATCGAAATTAATGAAGAAAAATGACGCTGGTGAAAGTATGCAATAATACAAGTAAAAATTGCTACTGTTGGAAGTATACAAAAATAGAAGTGAAATTGTTGCAGTACACAACGGATCACAAACGACCCGTCTGAGAACAGTTGCGAATTTGTGGTTACCAGCTGCCACTGACTTGAATATGAAATATTATCGTAGTTGGAACTTCGGTCCAGTCACATTGGGACTTAATAGAACAAATTACGTTTCAAATACACTTGTTGGACAATGTTTCGTACTGAAGTCTTCTGCGGCTCGTAATTTCACACTTGTCGTTTGCGGACTCATGTTCACTAGAACGTTTCGGCTTCCGCTACATATGCTATTACATATGTGAGTTTTCGCTATTAATTGTGATCCATCCTCTGCATACAATGACAGAATTTTATTATAATGTTTGCAGAGAAATAATAAATCTGCTGTGACTCAGAGTTTGGTGCAAATATTTTCGTCTGTCATCGTTTCAGTGACGAGCATGTCAGTTTAAATTGGAGCCGTCAATAGTACTCGTAGCTACGTCCACCGAGTGAGTTGTGTTATTCTTTTCGGTTCCCTACATAAGCAGTATGACCATGTTATCGATTTCAAAATTCTTTTTCGTTGCATATATAAACAGTTTGACCGTGTTATCAATTTCTAAATACTTTCATGGCAAAAATAAAATATTACGTCATAATTCATAATATGAGATATATTCCAAGTATATGCTCTATGCTACAGACCCGAAGATGACAGCAAAGTCTGCCGAAATCGGCTGTTTGTATGTAAAGGAAATTTTTATGTGATCTTGGTGTCAGAAATTTTTTACTAAGTAAAACAGAGTGCTTCTTCTGATACCTCAACTGGAGAAAATTCACTCATTCCATGGCCAAATTCCTAAAATGTAACTACTTACTAGCGAGAGTTCTTCAAGCTTAACAGACAATTTAGGCAATTAAACAATGTCCTGTTTTAATGCGCAAGATAATAGTTCTTTGTTTCTGTGACCATCTTATTATGATGGAAAGTGATACAAGTTGTAAATTACGGATTTAAAAAATTTTAACAAGAAAAAAATTAAACATAGCTGCGAAACAGCAACTGTGTAAATGTGAAGAGGTTGATAAATCAACCAACCAGTTTGCAAATAAAGGTTTATTAGCCCTTGACCAAGGTTTCGATATTTGTAAAAATATCTTCTTTGGAAGTAGTGGCCCTAAAAATTAATTTTTACGGACATAATAAAATATTAACAGAAAAATATTTGTGAGGCAAACGTACTCAGTTATTAGATCACATGATAACACAATAGATTTTGAAACATCCCCTTTAAAAATTTATGAATTACAGTGCTTGGATACCCCTTACGTTATTTGATTTTCAAACAGCTGAGCAAAACTGAACGTACTCAGACATTTCGCTCTTTACTTATCCTGATCAATACTAAACTGACACACAATGTTTTTAGCGCAACGCAATCTGACTTCCAATAATCCCTACAAAAGGATGGCCCTGACTAACAATAACCTATAACTTTCATGAATCACTTACCCCACAAAAATCTTCGTTACTCGAACTACTGCAATACAGCGAGCGCCAATACTGCCAGCTAAATAAAAGTCGGGTGATGCTGAGGGAATTAGCTTAGGAAATGAGACACTTGAAGCAGTAAAAGGCGTTTTGCTATTTGGGGAGCAAAATAACTGACGATGGTCGAAGTAGGGAGGATATAAAATGTAGACTGGCAATGGCAAGGGAAGCGTTTCTGAAGAAGAGAAATTTGTTAACATCGAGTATAGATTTAAGTGTCAGGAAGTCGTTTCTGAAAGTATTTGTATGGAGTGTAGCCATGTATGGAAGTGAAACATGGACGATAAATAGTTTGGACAAGAAGAGAATAGAAGCTTTTGAAATGTGGTTCTACAGAAGAATGCTGAAGATCAGATGGGTAGCTCACATAACTAATGAGGAGGTATTGAATAGGATTGGGGAGAAGAGAAGTTTGTGGCGCAGAAGAAGGGATCGGTTGGTAGGGCATATTCTGAGGCATCAAGGGATCACCAATTCAGTATTGGAGGGCAGCGTGGAGGGTAAAAATCGTAGAGGGAGACCAAGAGATGAATACACTAAGTAGATTCAGAGGGATGTAGGTTGCAGTAGGTACTGGGAGATGAAGCAGCTTGCACAGGGTACAGTAGCATGGAGAGCTGCATCAAACCAGTCTCAGGACTGAAGACCACAACAACAACAACTACTGAAGGCACTAACTACTGATAGGAATACTTAGCGAATGGAAGATTTTGATAGAGAACAAACAATGTATTTACCTTAATAGTGTTCAAACGTCAGTTCATGACATCCAATCTTACAAATTTACGGTCTCTGATGGACACACGTCCAGATCATCCGCTCTCAAAACTCGGCCATCTCTCTCCCCACATCTACCACTGCTGGCGGCTCACCTCCAACTGCGCAATAGAGTTGTGGCGATTCGTGAATGAGTCGTTCATTTGAACGACTCTGAATAAAGAATCGTAAGAATCGAATCGTGATACGGACGAATCGTCGTTCAAAAGAATCGTAAGAACGATTGCGTGTTTCCGAGTCGTGACGATTCCAAGTTCCAATGATTCATCGATTCTTAGTACGCTATGTTTCGAAGGCAACTTCCGAATCATGCCGAGTCGTGCCGAATGATTACTACCGCCAGATGGCAGTCAAGTGGAGGATGCGTGTGAGCAAAGGGAGCTCGGAACGAACAAACGAAGTAATACCGTCTTCAAACAAAAGCTTTTTAATTAATAATTTCAAGTTCGTGTTTTCGAATGTTATCGTTCTCAGATTCACATTAAATTTTAGTGATGTCGCTGTATACGATTGAATCCTACTGTTTAGAAGTACGTCTTCTCACGTAAATAGTAGTTCAAACGGCTCGGAGCACTATGGGACTTAACATCTGTGGTCATCAGTCCCCTAGAACTTAGAACTACTTAAACCTAACTAACCTAAGGACATCACACACATCCATGCCCGAGGCAGGATTCGAACCTGCGACCGTAGCAGTCGCGCGGTTCCGGACTGCGCGCCTAGAACCGCTAGACCACCGCGGCCGGCTTAAATAGTAGTGACAGCGGCAAGTTCTCAGACAAATTAAAAGCAAAATACCTATCCTTTTTATTTAGAAGAAATGAAAGTTAAGCTAAATTTGTTGTGTGGGAGGGCTGTCAGCTGCGTTATGAATTACAAGGGTGATGTGGACTTGGAAAGACATCTTAGCACAGAAAAACATAGGATGATATGAGCCAAACCAAGTCTGCCTCACTGTTAGATTTTGTTACTATAAAACAGACGTCTGTAGTTAGATACGTTCAAGCCACACAACCAAACTGGCATACCACGTAATTTTGCACCACCTTTTGCACAAATCGACTGCTCTGTCCTGGCATACTGAAATAAAACAATAGATGCAATCAAATCAAACGTGACCTTTCATCAATTAAGGCATTACACGAATAAATCGAGAATCACACTAGTAACGTCATATGCATGTTTACTCATAAATAAACTATTTCTGGCATATCATGACACAGTTCGATTCTAATCCCATTGACAATTTCAGACATGTTCTGCCATCTGTGAGTAAGATGTAGAACTTTTTGCATTCCGTAAGAATCGTGCCATCGCAGACTTGAATGAATCGTGAACGAATCGTAGGAATCGATTCGCAATTTGTGATTGAATCGTAGCAATCGAATCGGGAAAAAGAATCGTGTTGCCCAACTCTACTGCGCAACTCTACGCGCTGTTCACATCCAACTGCCCAACACTACAATAGCGAATATTCCAACAATGCCAACCAGCCACAGACTTCACACAGCACAGTCAGTGATTTTCATATAGAGCGCTACGTGGTGTTATCAACATAAAAACCTGAACAGCCTACTTACAATTAGATGAAGCCGAGCGGCTCTTGTCATAAACAAAATTGATAAACCAAGAATTATTCCAAGCCATGGCTTTAGATAGCGCAGGATTACATATATCGTACTTCAGTACGAATACTCATTAGTAAATGCCCACAGGTAGAAGCTTTTGTCAGCATAAAATTGTAATAGGCGTCACAGGATAAACTATTTACATAAGTTACATGTACCTTATGCCACAGACTAAGGCCTACTGCTACAAATATACAAACTCAAGCGACCAGAAAAGATTAGGCTACAGAGGGCGCTAAATACATGCAGTAAGAACTGCGTCTCAGTTGCGTTGAACAACAACAGTTTAAAATAAAGCGAGTATGCAATTTCCTCTACAATGCTATTAAAATATAATAGTTTCACAGGTATACATTACGTATAAAATTATTAATACATTATCTGACAGAGTAGTAATATTGTACATAAATTCAGCGTGCAGAAGGTAAGTTCCGTTTACAAAAGATCATTGTTACAAGTGAATGGGGAAAGAAGAACAAATATAAGCTAAAACAACCTCACTAACATGAAAACACTTCCGCTTAACACTATGGAAGCTTAAGCGATAAGAAAAATGGGAAAGCAGTGGGTGCTACATACATGCGCGTAAGCACTGCATCTTGCGAATTAGAAGAAGCCGTAGTTTTACGCAAGGAAATAAACGACTGGAAATTGGATTTATTAGAAGAAATTGAAATTTATGAACATCTTGCTAAGAGAGACGGTAACATTTTGAACGATCAGCTGCAACTCGCAAGCAAGCACTTCCTTGATGCATTTAAACCGCTGCTCACGGTCACATAATGCGTATATTCGATCTCCGTCAATTTCGGTGAACATGCAGTTTTCTTCAAAATATATTTTTCCTACTTTTGAGCTTTTAACATTTCATATCACTGGGTTTCATTTCTCGTGGCCTTATCAAAATATGTTCATACACTTGATATTCAAAAAAATGGTATTTGTACAGTTTAATGGAAGATTCCCCTTTTTATGTTATGATGTAACTTTATCCATTTATTATGTCCTGCACCTTTTTGATACCAGAAGTAAGCTTTGTGTCAGTTACCTTCAGCACAGTAAAGCTACGTGCAGTATCACTGTGCTACATAAATGTATTGCTGATTTTATATTTAATGTATACCTCTAAAATTATTGCGTATGGTAGTGGTGGCCTTCCATAAGAAATTGTCATATTGCTTTAATGTAAAATTTGCTACTTAACACCAACAAGACGCAGTGCTTATGCGCATGTGTATGGGATCGACTGATTTCGCATTTTTCTTATCGCCTAAGCTTCCGTAGTGACAAGCGGAAGTTCTTTTTTGTTAGTGAAGTTGTTTCAGCGTATATTTGCTCTTCTTTCCCCATGCATTTGTAACAGTGATCTTTTGTAAACGGAACTCTACCTTCTGCACGCTGAATTTATGTGTAATACTACTCTGTCAACTAATGTATTAATAATTTTATTTTAACATCCAGTGTAATAGGTACGAAATTTTTACTGAAGTTTGAACACTGCATTAGGTCTAGTTATTTCGATTTTACTAATAGCTTTTGAATGTCTTAGGGATTGTTCCTTCGTTGAACGTTTAGTACTGGAATACGATTCAGAAATTTATTTCTGTTACAGTGGAATGCGTATGTACAATTTTTTTTAAAAAAAACATTACCGCCATTGCTGTATTTAGCTTTGTTTTTACAATTCTTGCTAAGGGCCCAAGGAAAAACAACGAATGCGCGAGGGAGGGGGAGGAGGGCTCCAAGTGAGATGTCGTTGTGTGCAAAAACGTTCTCGAACCAACCGTGGATTTGGCAGTGGCATGAAAAGACTAAAATGTGTAAAAGAGCCTGTTGGATGTAATAAATATGTGGAGATGAAATGATCCGTTTCAGATCTGTCGATAAACAAATGACTAAAAATGAAATGACACGCTTAGTTCTATCAGCTACTAGGAAGATCTCAGTCCAGTGGTGTGTAACTCACTTACGAATAGTGGATACATGTTTATTCTTCATTACTTCAAGGCAAAAGAAAAATATTTCATTGATTGACTATTTCGTCGGTTCTTGGTAGTGTATTTTATACATTGTGAATGAAAACAAACATAGCACTGGTCTAATATTCTACAATATTGCTATTTATTTCTGTACTGTGCACGTTTTCGTTCATGATGTAAAATATATAGGTAAAATGATATCTCCTAGCCAAAAGCCAGGATATGGTGTTTGTGTAATGATACCGGTATATGTAGATTCGACCCTTTACTGATAGAATGCTCTCAGTGCAGATATTGCCCAAACAGAACCAAAAATTTTCTAGAACATGTTTAGGAAAAAGCAGTCCGATGTGTGGACACGAACGAATGCACTTACGGGAATCATGAAGATTTTCGCCTAGTGTATACCTTATAGCTTAACGTTTATTTATTGGTCTCTCGTCACATGTCTGTACATAATATACCTTCCTCTCTGACACTTTTTATCGATAGAATATGCTTGTGAATTAGATTAAAAAATCCCAAGTTTTATACGATTAATAGTACTGGAAAACTAAAACTAAGGCCAGAATTATTTTCGTGTACCTTAGTAACTGGGCTGCTAGTACGTCGCCTAAGAACTGTTAACCGGCGTTAGCTAGCAGTAGCTCAAAGCTATGCAGAAGCAGCAACAAAAACGAAACTTTTGTGTTTATTCGTACCGAAACGCGCACACAGTATGCTGTGGTCGTTATTTCTTAAACTTACGATGGTTGCAGTTTCGTATGTGGAACAGTCTTTCCTATAAAACAGCGCAGTTAGTACGAGATGTTCCATTACATTGCTGGGTGACAATAATTTAATTTACTTGCTGTCTCGAGAGCACGTTAATTTTTTTTATTACTTTTGTGTAGCTAACAATCGTCTCATCAGATATCATTAGCAATACCAGAACTTTAGCAATGCCACGAATTTCAAATATGGTGGTTGGTTGTTAGCAGAAGAGTAGGTGGGCTCTGGGGAAATCAGCAAGTCGTAAAAGTAACTGCCAATCGATAAGGGACTCGTAAAAAGGTCCAGGCTAACTGTTCACAGTTATCTGGTCTGTCGAACTATTCAGAGCGTAGGTTCTGCATGAAATTACTTTAACTTGCGGGAGAGACAAAGATGATGGTAAAATGTCGTCAAAACACCAAGAAACTGTACAAATGAAACACAAATACTATTTTTCTTTCACACTAAAAATTAAAATGGATACTCGCTAATACGATCTACTTACAGAAATATAGGTTTATGAAAAACATTAAATTAAGCTTAGCAGTAATGGAGGAGAAATGCTGTTTTGATCTATATTACAGCATTCGTTCGTGGCCTCGTGATTTTCCTTGTGAACGTGGTGTACTTAAACATACATCGGAAATATAATTTATTATATGGAAATACTTAACTTCGTTAGTATTCTTAAAGGAAGTAGAGTCCCCGACCATGTATATTTTTTATTAATATCAATCGCCGAAAAAAGAACCGACAGAAATCATTTCTGTCATCCGAGGAAAGTTGGAGAGACTACCAAGTGTGGTAAATGCTACCAACATTTGTGGAAAATAATGCCTTTCTATAAGAAAATTTGAACGCTATATAAACGAATGAAAGGAAACACACTGTGCAAAAGATAGCATGATATTACATCACCTAACATCCAAGAGTCCTGCTACTTAAACTTGCACAGGACTGTGAGAGAGGATGGTAACTGTTGAATTCGCTGACATCATATATGATAGCTTATAGGCTCGAAGAAAGTGCACTTGCATTCTCGCTAAATCGTCAACACGCCCCCCCCCCCCAAATGTCGGATACGTGAAACTAATGCACTACATTATCTTGTAAGAGCCTACAGCTTGTCTCTGGTAAGCTGCACCTAAGTAACTATTATACGTTGTCCCACGCTACTCACACAAAATACACGATCGTACAAAGTAGCTTAACAAATATGTGATCAGTTTCTAGGATTATTCTGGATATAGTCCTGAATGATGAATGTTGACCACAAATAATCTCAGTATTCTTTGTAACCCTTTTTCTCAGTCATCGGTATTCTGACCACAAATTCCTCTCCTGTGCCAACCTTTTCATCTCAGAGTAGCACTTGGATCCTAAGTCCTCAATTATTTTATTGATGGTTTCCAATCTCTGTCTTTCTCTACAGTTTTTATCCTCTAGAGTTCCCTCTAGTACCACGGAGGTTTATTCCCTGCAGTCTTAACTGATGTATGTCATACTGTCCCTCCTTCTTGTCCATGTGTTCCACATATTCTTTCCCTCGCCGATCCTCAGGAGAACCTCCTCATTCCTTACCTTATCAGACAAATTAATTTTCAAGTTCCTTCTGTAGCAGTACATCTCAAATGCTTCGATTCCCTTCTGTTCCGGTTTTACCACAGTCCATATGTCACTAACATAATATGCTGTGATCCAAACGTACATTACCAGAAATTTCTTCCTCAAATTAACACAAACGTTTGGTACTAGCTGACTTTTATTGGCCAGCAACGGCCTTATTGCTAGTGTCAGTCTGCTTTTTATGTACTGCCTACTCCTTCCATTAAGGATTCTTTTGCTGCCTAGGTCGCAGAATTCCTTAACTTTCTCTACTTCGTGATCGCCAGTTCACATGTTAATTTATCCCTCTTCTCATTTCTGCTACTTTTCATTACCTTCGTATTTCTTCGATTTACTCTTAATACACTGTACTCATTCCATTCAACAGATCCTGTAATTCTTCTTCACTTTCACTTTCTCTTTCACTTTCATTGCATCAGCGAATCTTATCATTGACATACTTTCACCTTGCGGTTTAGTCCCACTCTTGAAACATTCTTTCGTTTCCGTCACTGCTTCTTTGACGTATACATGGAACAATAGAGGTGTAAGACTATATCCCTGTCCTACACCATTTTTAATCCAAACACTTCGTTCTTGATCCTCCACTCTTACTGTCCCCTCTTGGTTCTTAAACGTATAGTGTATCGCTCATCTTTCCCTATAGCTTACCTCTATTCTCTCAGAATTTCGAACATCTTACGAATCTTTTTTCCAGGATGAAAGCGTTTTCATTTTTCTTCAGTCTTGCTTCCATTATCAACTGCGACGTCAGAACTGCCTTTCTGGTGCCTTTACCTTTACCTTTACCAAGCCAAACTGACTATCTTCCAGCATTTCTTTAGTTTTTTATGTTGTTGTTGTTGTTGTTGTTGTGGTCTTCAGTCCTGAGACTGGTTTGATGCAGCTCTCCATGCTACTGTACCCTGTGCAAGCTGCTTCATCTCCCAGTAGCTACTGCAACCTACATCCTTCTGAATCTGCTTAGTGTATTCATCTCTTGGCCTCCCTCTACGATTTTTACCCTCCACGCTGCCCTGCCAGTTTTTTATATTCTTCTGTAAATCATTCTTCCTAGCAACTTGGATGCATGAACTGTTAAGCTGATTGTGCGATAATTCTCGCTCTTGGCTCTTGAAATCTTCGGAATTGTGTGGTATTTTTCCGAAAGTCTGGTGATATACCGCCACTCTCATATATTCTACACAACAAAGCGAGTAGTTTCGTTTGGTCCTTCACCCAATGACTTCAGAAATTCCGATGGAACGTTATCCATCCCTTCTGCCTTATTTGGTTTTAAGTCTTCCAAAGCTCATTTGAATTCTGATGCTTATACTGGATTCCCTATCCCTTCCCTATCGACTCCTCTTTCTTCTTCTATCATTTCATCAGACGTGTCCTTCCCTCGTAGAGGCCTTCAGTAGACTCCTTCCACTTATTCGCTCTCTCCTCTGCATTTAACGGTGGTATTCCCATTGAACTATGCTTTTATTCACGAATTTTGTGATTGCTCTTTTTTAGAGATGCACATTCCTCTTCAACTAAACGCCCTATTGAGCAATCCTTATCGCAGTATGTATGGCCTCACAGTGTTACAAGCGTATCTCTTCAGCCATTAGTGCTTCCGTACTCCATTTCTTTGCATAGTGATTCTTCCTGACTAGTCTCATAAGCTTCAGCCTACTCTTCATTACTAAACTGTGCTCTCTGAATTTATATTTACTCCAGGTTACGCCTTGTAATCGAGTATCTGAATTCGGAATCTCAGCTTGGCCATGACGTAACTGAACTACCTCCTTCTCTTATGATTCTTGAAAAGAATATCGCTATTACTAGCTGAAATTTACTGCAGATCTTATTTATTCTTTCTCCGCTCTCATTTCTGCAACCAAGCCTATATTCTTTCGCAATTCTTTCTTCTACTCCTTCCCCTACAACCGCAATGCAATCTCCCATGACTACTAGATCATCATGTCCCTTTACATAAGGAATTACCCGTTCAATATCCTCACACACTTCCTCTATCTCTTCGTCTTCAGCTTGCGACGTCGGAATGTATACCTGAATTATTGTTTTCGGTGATGGTTTACTGTAGATTCTGATGAAAACAACATATCACTGAACTGTTCACAGTAGGCCACTCTCTGCCCTACCTTCCAATTCACAACGAATCATACTCCGTTATGCTATTTCCTGCTGCTGTTGATATTGCCCTATATTCGTCAGACTAAAAATTCTTGTCTTCTTTCCATTTCATTTCACTGACCCCCCAATTTCCTTTTGCGGATTTTCTAGCTTCCCCACCAAGTTCAAACTCCTTACAATCCATGTCCCAGCTCGTAGAACGTTATCCTTTCATTGGTTATTCAATCTTTTTCTCACGGTTACTTCCCCCTTGACAGTCCCTTCCCAGAAATCTGAATGGGGGACTAGTCCGGAATCTTTTGCCATCTTGACACTTTTTCAGTTACAGGCCCCACGTTTTGTGGATACATATTACGTGTCTTTAATGCACTCGTTTCCATTCTGAAGCCGTTGATCTTTGCTGATTCTACCGCCTTTTAGTTGGTTGGTTGTTTGGAGTTTAAGGGACCGAACAGCAAGGTCATCAGTCCCTTGTTTCAAATGTGGTCCATTCTGCTAATGTGACATCTCAGGAAAGTCAGAACAATAAAAGGGAATAGGCTAAAAACGTAAAAGGACAGTCATGTTGTCAATGGTAAAAACAAAATTAGGGAAGTCAGCAAGAGAACGAACCCAACGCTATGCTGAAGCAGCATAGGCAAGACCACCTGTGACTTAAAAGGTGCAATCGCTAGAATGTAGAAGTACGTATGGGAAAAAGAGACTAACCAATCCTTAAAAAAGGGGTAAAAACAGAGTAAAAGGGGAAGAAAAGAGGATCTCGGTCAGGGAGGTGAGTCGGGAATCTCCAACCACGGCTTACAGTGGGAGACACCCAAACACTCACCGCCCTGCCCCAACACAAGACAGAGCTTAAAAACCTTAAAACTGAGAGTAAAAACCACTTTCCCGGAGGAGACTGAGAACCAGAGAGACCATCCGAGAATCGTCAGCCAACATCAAAGGCAAAGTGTGGGGGAGCCTGTACTTAGCACGCAGAGCCAAAAGAAGGGAGCAGTCAATCAAAATGTGGGCTACTGACTGGAAGGCTCCACAACCACAAAGTGGGGGTGGCTCATCACGCAAAAGAAAACCATGGGTCAGCCTGGTATGGCCAATGCGGAGACGACACAGTGTGGTCGAGTCCTTTCGGGAGGGGCGAAAGGAAGAACGCCACGGGCCTGGTGTCACTTTAATCGCACGAAGTTTATTAGACAGGGGAGTAGCCTCCCAAGAATTGGCCCATGACTGTGCGAATTGGGATTTGATGTGAAGCCGTAAATCCGCTGCAGGAGGGGTTACAGAAAACGGGGTGTAAGTGACTGCACCCCCAGCAAACGAACAGCGAGCTCATTACCCGGCATACCCACATGGCCAGGGACCCAAAGGACGTCAATGGAACAAGCAGCATGGTGAATATCAGCGAGATGGTCATGGATGGCAGAGACCAAGGGATGCCGCGAAAAACACCGGTCAATAGTAAGAAGGCCACTCATCGAGTCCATACATAACAAAACGCGGTTGTGTTGGGATTGTTTAATAAAGGTAAGGGCCTGCAAAATTGTCATCAATTCCGCAGTAAACACCCCACATGTAGGTGGCAGCAGATGATTTTCCATTCCAACAGAGGAGGTGAAGGCATACCCCACATGATCAGCAGATTTAGAGCCATCAGTGTAAAAAACAACAGCATCCCGAAACTCCCATAAAATTTGGCGGAAAAAGGAACGGAACGCCATCGGGGGGATGGAATCTTTCGGATCTCGGCGGAGATCCATCCAAATTCGAGGCCGAGGAACTAAGCAAGGGGGGGGGGGGGGAGAGGGAGCGAGGAAGGCAGGACAAAGAAGGAAGCTGAAAATCACGGCAAAAAGACGCATGGTGGAGCCCAACCGATAAACCCGCCCGAGGGCGGGAGTCGGGTGGGCGACGTCCATGGTCTGGGAACGGGATAGAATAGGAAGGATGAGTGGGAGAGGAACAGATAGCGAGTGCATAAGACACCAGAAGCTGGGACCGCCGAACAGAAAGGGGGGGGGGGGGGAACCCAGCTTCAGACTATCAACAGGGCTAGTAGGGAAGGCACCGTTGGCCAAACGGATACCACGATGGTGGACTGGATCCAGCACGTGCAATGTGGAAGGAGCAGCTGAACCATAAACTTGACAACCATAGTCCAAACGAGACATAACTAGAGCACAATAAAGACGGAGAAGGAGGGAACGGTCCGCACCCCAAGAGGAGTGGGCAAGGAAGCGAAGGACATTGAGTTTACAGAAACATCCTACCTTCAGAAGTCTGATATGGGGCAGCCAAGTGAGCTTGTTGTCGAAAAGAAGACCCAGGAAACGAAACTGTGGGACCACAGGCAATCGTTGTACATCGAGATAGAGCTCTGGATCAGGGTGGATCGTAGTACGGCGACAGAAGTGGACCACCCGCGATTTTAGAGGAGAGAATTGAAACCTGTGGGAGAGGGTCCATGCAGAGGCACGCCGTATAGCTCCCTGGAGCTGCTGCTCTGCAGATGCCATCGAAGAGGAACTAACCCAAATGCAAAAATCATCCACATAAAGGGCAGGGGCGACCAAAGGACCGACAGAGGTCACAAGTCCATCGATAGCAATGAGAAAAAGAAGGACACTCAAGACAGAACCCTGTGGGATGCCCGTCTCCTGGGTCCGTGGAGAACTAAAAACAGTACCAACTCGAACTCTGAATGACCGATGGAACAAGAACTGGCGGATAAAAATCGGGAGTGGGCCCCGAAGACCCCACTGATGAAGGGTAAGTAAGATGTGATGGCGCCAGGCCGTGTCATAGGCCTTGCGAAGGTCAACAAACACTGCAACCAAATGGCGGCGCTGGGAAAAATCCTGCCAAACTACGGATTCCAAGTGAAGTAAATGATCGATTGGAGAGCGTCCCTCTCGAAAGCCACACTGGTAAGGGGACAATAGATCCCGAGATTCGAGGACCCAATTGAGCCGACAGACTACCATCTGTTCAAGTAACTTACAAACAACATTGGCCAAACTAATTGGCCAATAGCTGTCAACAGATAGGGGGTTCTTACCAGGCTTAAGGACAGGAACCAATATACTATCCCTCCACTGAGAAGGGAAGTCACCCTGGAGCCAGATACAGATAAACACCCGAAGAAGATGTTGCTGTTGTGAAGCACTGAGATGTTGAAGCAGTTGGTTATGAATGGAATTTGGGCCAGGGGCCGTATCATGAGAAGAAGATAGAGCAGAAAGAAATTCCCATTCAGTAAAAGGTTCGTTGTAAGATTCTGACTCACAAGGGGTAAAACATAAGGTGGAAGCTTCAGCCTGCTGTTTCTGGTGAAGGAAAGCAGCTGGATAGGAGGCTGATACTGATGCCACTGCAAAATGGGTCGCAAGATGTTCTGCAAGAACTAATGGGCCGTACAAAGGCCATCTGGGAGGTGAAGGCCTGGGAGGGTGGACTGCCGATGGCAACCTTGGAGATAGTGAAGTGTAGCCCATACCCATGACAGAGGGACAGTAGAACCAAGGGAAGAAACGAATCGTTCCCAAAATATCCACTTGCTCTGTTTCATTAAATAACGGGCTTTAGCGCGGAGGCGTTTAAAGGTAGTAAGGCTGGCTACGGATGGGTGCCTCTTAAAGTGTTGCAAAGCTCGACGGCGATCACGGATGGCATTGGCAATGGCCGCACTCCACCATGGGACTTGCCGGCGACGAAATGGTCCAGATGAGCGCGGGACAGCAAGGCTAGCAGCGCGAACAATCGCGTCAGACACGTCACGTAGGACGTCATCAATACAACCCGACAAAGAGGGAGAAAACACGACCTGTGCAGTGTATAGAGGCCAATCGGCGCGTTGGAAAGACCAACGAGGTAACCTGTCCATCGGGGAGCGGGAAGGGAGCGAGATAATCAACGGGAAATGGTCGCTATCACAAAGGTCTTTGTGTGGCGACTAGTGTAATGAAGGGAGGAGAGAGGGAGAAGAAAGAGAAAGATCAATGGCAGAAAAGGTACCATGACCGGCACTGAAATGAGTAGGGGAGCCATCATTAAGAAGGCACAAGTCGTGGTCTGCAATAAACTGGTCTATGAGAAGACCTTGTCTAGATGGAAAGGCACTGCCCCACAAGGGATGATGAGCATTAAAATCCCCAAGGAGGAGGAAGGGAGGAGGAAGTTGCTGAAGAAGGGCAGTTAAGGCAGCAGGTGTCAGAGTCCTGTCAGGAGGGAGATTAAGATTGCAAACCGTGACCTCAGAGTCTAGGTGGACCCTAACAGCAATCACTTCCAATGTAGTTTGAAGAGGAATCCACGTGCTAGCAATGTCTGTACAGACCAACGTACAAACGCCACCAGAAGCCCGCAGGGGTCTGACCCGATTTCGACAGAAAACACGAAACCCATGGAGGGTCGGTGAGTGAGCATCAGTAAAATGAGATTCCTGGAGAACCGCACAAGCTGCAGAGTAAGACGAAAGAAGGGATTTCAATTCCGGAAGGTGATGATAGTAACCATTACAGTTCCATTGGAGAACCACAGAACGATGATTTCAATGGGGGCTGAACACGCTAAAGCCAGTCATACCGCCGGGTCCCCACCCGTAACCGACAAGAAGGGGGCGACATCCATGAACGACAGGTCAGAATCCGGTTGTGAAGTCGGGGATGGGACCTCCGGTGACACCAGAGGCTCTTTGTCCCAGGACTTATGTTTCTTCTTCTTTTCAGGCTGAGATCGAGGAGGGCTGTGTGGCATAAAGGAGCCAGCTGCAGCAATATCAGGAACAGAAAGAGACCGGGCGACCTGGGGGCTGACAGACCGCAGCTCTTGCGGTCATCGGGTGGCCGCAAACCTTTGGCCTGGAAGGCGTCGGGAAGGGGCATCCCGGGAGAGGCGCCCTTGACCGGCAGACGCCGAAGGAGTGGGACACTTCTCTGGTTGGGGAGGGGGAGCAGCGCCCAGAGGAGAAGGTGTGGGAGCCGCAGGGGAGAGGGGGAGGAGAGGGGTCCGGGATGGGGGTAAGGAAGGGGGAGGAAGAAGTGAAGATGTAACCAAAGCGTAACTAGATGCCATGGACACAGGGTGAAGACGTGTATACTTCTTACGGGCCTGTGTGTAGGTTAAACGATCGAGGGACTTATACTCCTGTATCTTCTTTTCCTTCTTATATACTGGGCAATCTGGTGAACGTGGAGAATGACTACTATGACAATTTACACACACAGGAGGAGGAACACAGGGACTCCCCTCGTGGAGTGGACATCCACAGTCACCACAGCGAGGGGCCTGTGAAGAGCGGAAAGACATGTGTCCAAAACGCAAGCAGTTAAAACACCTCATAGGAGGTGGGATGTACGGCTTCACATCACATCAATAAATCATAATCTTAACTTTCTCAGGGAGGGTATCCCCTTCAAAGGCCAGGATAAAGGCACCAGTATCAATGACATTGTCTTTTGGACCCTTCTGAACACGCCGAACAAAGTGAACACCCCGCCGTCCGAGATTGTCCCAAAGTTCCTCACCAGTTTGAAGGATGAGGTCCCTGTGAAAAATCACCTTGAACCATATTTAGAGAATGGTGGGGGGTAATGGACACAGGAATTGTGCCAAGATGGGTACAGGCACGAAGGGCCGCAGATTGGGCAGCTGAAGCAGTTTTGATCAGCAATGAACCCGACCGCATCTTGCTCAGGGAGTCCACTTCGCCAAACATGTCTTCAATGTGTTCCACAAAGAATAAAGGTTTGGTATTTGTGAAAGTATCTCCATCAGTCCTGGTGCAAACTAGATAACGGGGGAAAGGTTTTGCCCCTAGCCGACGGGCCTGACCCTCTTCCCAGGGGGTAGCCATGGAAGGGAAGGCCAAAGGTGCAAGAGAAGCAGCACTTGAAGAATCAGTTCCATGCAGAGAGATGGCCGCAGAAGAACGGCCAGCATCCTGGACCCGTATGCGTTTCATTTGCATAGCTTCCGCCCTGACACCACCCACTCCGATCAGGGGCTCTCCTCAAGGGGGCCACCCAGCCACAGCAAGGGCCGTCTGGCACGGCGGCCATTGCTGGGAGTTCCGACGCTCCAGGATGTCGAGCAACCATTCCAAGGCATGCATGAGGAGGTCACAGCTCAGGTATCAGAAGTGTGATCCCTGTGTGTTCAGGGGGCTCAACCAAAAGGGTACAAAGCGACCCCACCACACGGGTTGGCTACTGTGCTGGCTATGCACCCTAGCATCAGACAACAACGTGGAAGAAAAGGTGGAATGTACTAGGAGGGCGCATGTCGGAAACAATAGGTAAGGCACTCTTCCCCAAATGGCTCACACTACAGAGGAGAAATTTTGTAATGGAGGTCAAACCCCGGAGGGGGACCAGGGAATGCCAAAAGGAGGAGATGATTACGCAACAAAGCCGAATTGTGAAACCAACAGAACCTGGAGGATAGCGGGGGCCAACATAAGCAAGGACACCAAGAGAGGGAGAGGAATGGGTGAGGGGAAAGGAGCAAGGAGGGGAAAGGAGGGGAAGGGGAAGGAAATGCAGCCCTGGAGAGAAAGAAGGCTGCAATAGCTCGGGGCCCCGTGCTCGCCACGCACATATCCACAAAAGAGTTGTGGACCCCCTGGGGGGACCGCCTTTTAGGGGCAGTTTCCCACTCGAAGGGCAAAAGAATGCCCTGAATCCCTGTCTGCTCCTCTGCGCTCTTTGACAAGGCCATTGGCAGAACGAGGGTGACTTCTTACGTCGGAAGTCTTCGGCTGCCATTGATGATGACTTTTATTCAGAATTTAAGGAGTGGTGACGTTCGAACCTGGAATCGAGGGCATTTTCGTTACTAAAAACTTGAAGAGTAGTATTAAGTGGTAAAACAATGTTGTTCATTAATATACACTAGCTGTGGCCATAACCCCACCTGTGCGAGCTGCAAAGTGACGGAAATGATGCGAAGAGAGCTGCATTACTTAAGAGTGTAATAGCTGCATTAGTGACGAAAGTAAGAGCTCTTTCTCCACCCACAATTTGTTGTACACGTATCTTATAAGTATTGTAAGTTACAGCTGGATCATCCAGAGCCAGACTCATTGCTGAACACACATTTTCAATTTATTTACGATTTTGTCGCTGACATATAATAGAAAAACTGTATCTCTAGCAGTAATCATTCGATCAGCTTTTTTCTCAAGTTTCTTAATTTCGGGATCCAAAACGGGAACAACTTGTATAATATTTTTCTTCAACATCTCCCTCTTCCGTTTGCCGCCTTCAACATTTTGTGCTATTAAAAAACACATTATGTTGTTGAATTTACTTCCTTTGCTTCTCATTTCCGCTACTCCTCATTACTTTCGTCTTTCTTTGGTTCAGCATAGCTTATAATTTTATAGAATTCCTTGCCATTTTTATTCATCGTGTTGAATTTTTCGAAAACTTGTAAACTGATAAACCTGTGGGAATGATGGGCTGCGTAAGTGCCCACTGTCGTAACTGCGATGCTTGTCATATTCACCCAGAGCAGCATTTCTCCACTGCGCTCGTCTCGGTACACCGGCACAACCGCTTGTTCAACGACCAACGGTATTACCAAAACCTGGTACAGTCTGGCGGCATCGTGGCAGTTGAGAGTACATGGCAGCTGTGACATCTGCTCCTCCACCATCCTGCCTTGGTGCGTATATACACTGGACGTCCCGGCAGCAAGTGGCATCAACTCGGTGATCACTGTACAGTAGGCTATTCCTGTGAGGTAGCTGTTCATTATGCGCTGAAGCAGTTATCTCTCGCCCCCCCCCCCCCCCCCCCCCTACAGGAGCACCTACATGGATGTCGAGCAGTAATACCAATGGGCTGAGGATCCAGCGGGTGTCCATCGACGTCAGATGTCGTGTCAAGGATTCCAACATTCGCAACAGCCTGGGAGGCCTGCCGCCCAGCTTGCTATCAGCATAGCATGGCCCGACGGCCGTGTCAGAATCTGACGCAGCCTGCATCGCTCCCGAGAAATAATTGCCACACAAGATCGGCGCGCTGCGGGCCACAGTTGGCATCAAGTCTGCAGAGTCTTCACGACTATGTATGGGGCATCGAGGACAGTGTCTTCAACGTCCACATCCTGCCCACTGGACGTGGGTCACGAGTCTTCTGTAGTAGATTGTTGTAAATTAATGAATATAAAAACTACCTCCAAGCTGAACGTGATTGAAACTACACTATCAGTCATTAGTTTTCGATCACCTGTGGAAAAACTATATACTTTATTTCAATGTACAAATACATCGTACAAACTAAATAGTCCAACAAAATAAATATTTTCTCTCTCTGTCATTAAGTACAATACTATATGGTTTAGATTTTAGCCTCTACTAAATGTCCACCCTTGCCCTCAGAACAGCTGCATAAACTCTTGACATTCTGGAGATAAGATTTTCTAGTGTTTTTGCAGATACTGCAGTCCAACAGGTCTGTTAATTGTTCCATACACCTTCAACATCAGATGACCTCAGGTTTCTGTCATCCAGTAACAGTTCAGTGTGTTTTAAGTCAGGTGACTGACTTGGCCATTGATACACCTTCTCCACAATTTAGAAGCATGTTTGAGCTTATTGTCCTGCTCTGAATCAACCAACGACCAATCAGTCCCTTGATCAGTATCCTGTGATATCTTTCCTTTCTTAATTAACCATTAATTCTCGCTAGCTCTCTGACTTTATCACCCGAAAATAGTCCCACATCATTGATACCAGTTTGTCTGAACCGCTGCAATGTACTGCACTTCACCACTATAGATTAGGCTACACCAACTTTTTCTGCTAGTTCAAATGGTTCATATGGCTCTGAGCACTATGGGACTTAACATATGAGGTCTATCTCCTCTATCAAACCTATCTGGTACGGATCCCACACTGGTGAGCAGTATTCAAGCAGTGGGCGAACAAGTGTACTGTAACCTACTTCTTTGCTTTCGGATTGCATTTACTTAGGATTCTTCCAATGAATCTCAGTCTGGCATCTGCTTTACCGACAATAACCTTATATGATCATTCCATTTTAAATCACTCCTTATGCCTACTCCCAGATAATTTATGGAATTAACTGAAACTTCCCGGCAGATTAAAACTGTGTGCCCAACCGAGACTCGAACTCGGGACCTTTGCCGTTCGCGGGCAAGTGCTCTACCAACTGAGCTACCGAAGCACGACTCACGCCCGGTACTCACAGCTTTACTTCTGCCAGTACCTCGTCTCCTACCTTCCAAACTTTACAGAAGCTCTCCTGAGTTCGCAGGAGACGAGGTACTGGCAGAGTAAAGCTGTGAGTACCGGGCGTGAATCGTGCTTCGGTAGCTCAGTTGGTAGAGCACTTGCCCGCGAAAGGCGAAGGTACCGACTTCGAGTCTCGGTCGGGCACACTGTTTTGATCTGCCAGGAAGTTTCATATCAGCGCACACTCCGCTGCAGAGTGAAAATCTCATTATGGAATTAACTGCTTCCAGCTGCTGACCTGCTATATTGTAGCTAAATGATAAGGGATCTATCTTTCTATATATTCGCAGCACATTACACTTGTCTACAGTGAGATTCAATTGCCATTCCCTGCACCATCCGTCAATTCGCTGCAGCACACCTGAAATCATTCTTACTTCGGAAGACTTCTCTCCATTGAGAATGACATGCTGCGTTCTGTTATCTAGGAACTCTTCAGTCCAATCACACAGTTGGTCTGATAGTCCATATGCTCTTACTTTGTTCATTAAACGACTGTGGGGAACTGTATCGAACGCCTTGCGGAAGTCAAGATACATGGCATCTACCTGTGAACCCGTGTCTATGGCCCTCAGAGTCTCGTGGACGAATAGCGCGAGCTGGGTTTCACACGACCGTCTTTTTCGAAACCCGTGCTGATCCCTACAGAGTAAATTTCTGATCTCCAGAAAAGTCATTATACTCGAACATAATACGTGTTCCAAATTCTACAACAGATCGACGTTAGAGATATAGGTCTATAGTTTTGCGTATCTGTTCGACGTCCCTTCTTGAAAACGGGGATGACCTGTGCCCTTTACCAATCCTTTGGAACGCTACGCTCTTCTAGAGACCTACGGTACACCGCTGCAAGAAGGGCGGCAAGTTCCTTCGCATACTCCGTGTAAAATCGAACTGGTATCCCATCAGGTCCAGCGGCCTTTCCTCTTTTGGGCGATTTTAATTGTTTCTCTATCCCTCTGTCGTCTATTTAGATGTCTATCATTTTGTCATCTGTGCGACAATCAATAGAAAGAACTACAGTGCAGTCTTCCTCTGTGAAACAGCCTTGGAAAAAGACTTTTAATATTTCGGTGCTTCATTACAGGATCATTTAGTAATCGCGAAAGCGTTACGGAGATGATAGATAAACTCCAGTGGAAGACTCTGCAGGAGAGACGCTCAGTAGCTCGGTAAGGGCTTTTGTTAAAGTTTCGAGAACATACCTTCACCGAAGGGTCAAGTAGTATACTGCTCCCTCCTACGTATATCTCGCGAAGAGACCATTAGGATAAAATCAGAGAGATTAGAGCCCACACAGAAGCATACCGACAATCCTTCTTCCCACGAACAATACGAGACTGGAATAGAAGGGAGAACCGATAGAGATACTCAAGGTACCCTCCGCCACACACCGTCAGGTGGCTTGCGCAGTATGGATGTAGATGTAGATGTAGACTTACAACTACTTAAACCAAACCAACCTAAGGACATCACACACATCCATGCGTGAGGCAGGTTTCGAAACTTCCACCGTAGCGGTCTACATCTACATCTACATTTATACTCCGCAAGCCACCCAACGGTGTGTGGTGGAGGGCACTTTACGTGCCACGGTCATTACCTCCCTTTTCTGTTCCAGTCGCGTATGGTTCGCGGGAAGAACGACTGTCTGAAAGCCTCCGTACGCGCTATAATCTCTCTAATTTTACATTCGTGATCTCCTCGGGAGGTATAAGTAGGGGGAAGCAATATATTCGATACCTCATGCAGAAACGCACCCTCTCGAAACCTGGCGAGCAAGCTACACCGCGATGCAGAGCGCCTCTCTTGCAGAGTCTGCCACTTGAGTTTGCTAAACATCTCCGTGACGCTATCACGGTTACCAAATAACCCTGTGACGAAACGCGCCGCTCTTCTTTGGATCTTCTCTATCTCCTCCGTCAACCCGATCTGGTACGGATACCACACTGATGAGCAATATTCAAGTATAGGTCGAACGAGTGTTTTGTAAGCCACCTCCTTTGTTGATGGACTACATTTTCTAAGGACTCTCCCAATGAATCTCAACCTGGCACACGCCTTACCAACAATTAATTTTATATGATCATTCCACTTTAAATCGTTCCGCACGCATACTCCTAGATATTTTACAGAAATAACTGCTACCAGTGTTTGTTCCGCTATCATATAATTATACAATAAAGGATCCTTCTTTCTATGTATTCGCAATACATTACATTTGTCTATGTTAAGAGTCAGTTGCCACTCCCTGTACCAAGTGCCTATCCGCTGCAGATCTTCCTGCATTTCGCTACAATTTTCTAATGCTGCAACTTCTCTGTATACTACAGCATCATCCGACACTATCTACTAGGTCATTTGTATATATTGTGAAAAGCAATGGTCCCATAACACTCCCCCGTGGCACGCCAGAGGTTACTTTAACGTCTGTAGACGTCTCCCCATTGTTTGCTAAAAACTCTTCAATCCAGCCACACAGCTGGTCTGATATTCCGTAGCCTCTTACTTTGTTTATCAGGCGACAGTGCGGAACTGTATCGAACGCCTTCCGGAAGTCAAGGAAAATAGCATCTACATGGGAGCCTGTATCTAATATTTCCTGGGTCTCATGAACAAATAAAGCGAGTTGGGTCTCACACGATCGCTGTTTACGGAATCCATGTTGATTCCTACAGAGTAGATTCTGGGTTGCCAAAAACGACATGATACGCGAGCAAAAAACATGTTCTAAAATTCTACAACAGATCGACGTCAGAGATATAGGTCTATAGTTTTGCGCATCTGCTCGACGACCCTTCTTGAAGACTGGGACTACCTGTGCTCTTTTCCAATCATTTGGAACCTTCGGTTCCTCTAGAGACTTGCGGTACACGGCTGTTAGAAGGGGGGCAAGTTCTTTCGCGTACTCTGTGTAGAATCGAATTGGTATCCCGTCAGGTCCAGTGGACTTTCCTCTGTTGAATGATTCCGGTTGCTTTTCTATTTCTTGGACACATATTTCGATGTCAGCCATTTTTTCGTTTGTGCGAGGATTTAGAGAAGGAACTGCAGTGCGATCTTCCTCTGTGAAACAGCTTTGGAAAAAGGTGTTTAGTATTTCAGCTTTACGCGTGTCATCCTCTGTTTCAATGCCATCATCATCCCGGAGTGTCTGGATATGCTGTTTCGAGCCACTTACTGATTTAATGTAAGACCAGAACTTCCTAGGATTTTCTGTCAAGTCGGTACATAGAATTTTACTTTCGAATTCACTGAACGCTTCACGCATAGCACTCATTACGCTAACTTTGACATCGTTTAGCTTCTGTTTGCCTGAGAGGTTTTGGCTGCGTTTACACTTGGAGTGAAGCTCTCTTTGCTTTCGCAGTAGTTTCCTAACTTTGTTGTTGAACCACGGTGGGTTTTTCCCGTCCCTCACAGTTTTACTCGGCACGTACCTGTCTAAAACGCATTTTACGATTGCCTTGAACTTTTTCCATAAACACTCAGCATTGTCAGTGTCGGAACAGAAATTTTCGTTTTGATCTGTTAGGTAGTCTGAAATCTGCCTTCTATTACTCTTGCTAAACAAATAAACCTTCCTCCCTTTTTTTATATTCCTATTAACTTCCATATTCACGGATGCTGCAACGGCCTAGTGATCACTGATTCCCTGTTCTGCACTTACAGAGTCGAAAAGTTCGGGTCTGTTTGTTATCAGTAGGTCCAACATGTTATCTCCACGAGTCGGTTCTCTGTTTAATTGCTCGAGGTAATTTTCGGATAGTGCACTCAGTATAATGTCACTCGATGCTCTGTCCCTACCGTCCGTCCTAAACATTTGAGTGCCCCAGTCTATATCTGGTAAATTGAAATCTCCACCTAAGACTATAACATGCTGAGAAAATTTATGTGAAATGTATTCCAAATTTTCTCTCAGTTGTTCTGCCACTAATGCTGCTGAGTCGGGAGGTCGGTAAAAGGAGCTAACTGTTAACCTAGCTCGGTTGTTGAGTGTAATCTCCACCCATAATAATTCACAGGAACTATCCACCTCTACTTCACTACAGGATAAACTACTACTAACAGCGACAAACACGTCACCACCAGTTGCATGCAATCTATCCTTTCTAAACACCGTCTGTGCCTTTGTAAAAATTTCGGCAGAATTTATCTCTGGCTTCAGCCAGCTTTCTGTACCGATAACGATTTCAGCTTCGGTGCTTTCTATCAGCGCTTGAAGTTCCGGTACTTTACCAATGCAGCTTCGAGAGTTTACAATTACAATGCTGCTTGGCCCCCGCATGTCCTGACTTTGCCCCGCAACCTTTGAGGGTGCTGCCCTTTCTGTACTTGCCCGAGGCCATCTAACCTGAAACACCGCCCAGTCCACGCCACACAACCCCTGCTACCCGTGTAGCCGCTTGCTGCGTATAGTGGACTCCTGACCTATCCAGCGGAACCCGAAACCCCACCACCCTATGGCGCAAGTCGAGGAATCTGCAGCGCGGTTCCAGACTGAAGCCCCTAGAACCGCTCGGCCACACCGACCGGCTTTCTGCTACTGTTTTACTAGGGAAGCCTTTCTGATGCAGAGCTACAATTACAGTCCGTTTTTAATTCCAGTCTCCTGATTCCTTCCCATTGCGAATTAATATGGTATAAACATGATCAGGTATGCACCGTGGTGACAAGTCATTGGATGGCGATATACCCTTATACAGATGACGGTGGTACCGCGCGCACAAGCGTAAAGGGGCAGTGTATTGGCAGAGCTGTTATTTGTGCGCAGGTGATTCTGTGAAAAGGTTTCTGACGTGATAATGGCTGCCCAACGAGAATTAATAGACTTCGAACGTGGAATGGTGACGGGCGTTAGGCACATAGGACATTCCATTTCTGAAATCGGCAAGGAATTCAATATTCCGAGATTCACGGTATCAAGAGTGTGCCGAAAATACCAGATTCCAGTCATTATCTGTCACTACAGACAATGTAGTGACCGACAGCCTACACTTAACGACCGAGAGCAGCGGCATTTGCGTAGAGTTGTTAGTGTAGACAGACAAGCTGCCTGCGTGAAGTACCCGCAGAAATCAATACGGGACGTACGACGAATGCATCCATTAGGAAAGTGCTTCGGAATTTGACGTTAAAGGGGTATGGCAGCAGACGACTGACCCAAGTGTCTTTGCCAACAGCACGACATCGCCTGCAGCGTCTCTCCTGGACTCGTGACCATATCGGTTGGACTCTGGAAAACCATGACCTGGTCACATGAGTCCCTATGTCTGCTGGTAATAGCTGATGGTAGGTTTCGAGTATGACAAGGACTGCACGAAGCCACGGACCCGAGGAACTGTGTAAGCTGGTGGTGGCTCCATAAGGTTTAGTATGGACTGGGTCCTATGGTTCAATGAAACCGATCATTGACTGGAAATGGTTTATGATCGGCAACTTGGTGATTATTTTCGGTCGTTCATGTACTTCATGTTCTCAATAACGATGGAATTTTCATGGCTTACAATGCGCCTTGTCACTGGGCCGCAATTATTCGCAATTGGTTCGAAGAACATTCTGGACTGTTTGAGTGAGTGATTTGGCCAGGCTGATCACCTAACATGAATCCCATCGGGCGTTTACGGGACGTAGTCGAGAGGACAGTTCGTGCACAAAACAATTCATCGACAACTCGTACGCAATTACAGTTGGATATAGAGGCAGCATGGTTCAATATTTCTCCTTCCAACGACTTGTTGAGTCCTTGCCACGTCGAGTTGCTGCACTACGGCAGGCAAAAGGAGGCCCGACATAATATTGGGAGGTATCCCATGACTTTTGTCACCTCAATGAACAAATACACTGCTGGATGAACACAATGTGCTGTAAACTAACGCAAACTGTTTGCTACACAGGCAGCAGAAGGAATGAAGCGTATTTGAAGGCGCTTAGTCTTTACATGTTTATACTTTTTTAATAATCTCAGTGGGAGTATGATAGAATATTCAAAACGAAATTCCTGTTTTAACCACAAATCCACAGTTGTGATAGGTGATCAAAACTTTTGACTGGTAGTGTACATCGTGTAACCACTAGAGAACGCTACACCTTCCATGAAATATGAACTTCTTTAGTTCAGTGTTCTTTGTGGAGAGGGATAATGATCGCAGTAAGTAGGCTGCGCTAAGAGATGCATGTGGCTCGTGAGACACGTTGTGGCTGCCCCTGAACAGTACTAGATGATCGATAACTTCATCACTCATAAAGATAGTTGCGCATTTCCTGTGCTGCCACGACGAAGCTGTTTTAGCAGCAGTTAGAATGATGACTGTAAGGGGAAAACATTGATCAGGAACATGGGGGAGTTGTGTGAAGTGGCTGGCGGGTTCGGGCGCGCCGCCGAGAGGGAGAGCCCCGGCTGGCTGCGGCTGCTCGCAGCTGCTTTGTGCGGACCAGCCGGCGACTTGACCCCTGTTAGGCGCGCCCAATTAGCCTCTCCCCAGGGCATAGCCGCACTATCAGGCCTGCCAACGCCCGCCGCCTGCAATCTGCGTCCAAGAGGCCCCTCTCCAAAGCTTTTGGTCACTCCAAGTCACAGTCTCGTGTGGTAACTCAATTACCTCTAAATAGTAAGTGTTGTTTCTACCGTAAAATTCCAAGCGTTAACAATCAACTCTATGGAGCACATAAATATCTTTCATATGCAACGTTTCTGTGCGAAACAGAAACTCGAATTCCGGAAAACTATTATCACTGACGTGTTTACTTATTAGGCCCAAATCCACAGCGTGAGGTCATGGTGCAGTTTTACGTGGTCGCAGAAAAGCAATGAAACACGATACAAATGTGAAATAAGGTGGAAATGATAGAGAAACTCTTCAAGTGTGCGTACCTATTCAGCGCAGTTCCATGTGGCTTCAATTTGTTGCTCTACACACATCTAAACGATATCGCAGTTCTTTCCACACACGTTTAAGGACAAGTGCGATATCTGGTGTATACGTTTTATGTCGTTAATACGTTCACGGTACACGCGTTGCTTCGTATAACCCCAAAATTAAAAGTCTACTGGCGTTAGGGCTGCGGTCCGTGGTGCCCATCACTTGGTATCCACCACAGGAGAAATTTTGTGTCCAGAAACTCGCTAACGTTGTTGCTAAAGTGTTGAGGTGCACCCCGATGACACCTGGAAATCGTGGCGCAGCATACAATTGCATCATGTCATGGCAGTTCTGGCTCTGAGTACTATGGGACTCAACTGCTAAGGTCATTAGTCCCCTAGAACTTAGAACTAGTTAAACCTAACTAACCCAAGGACAGCACAAACATCCATGCCCGAGGCAGGACTCGAACCTGCGACCGTAGCGGTCTTGCGGTTCCAGACCGCAGCGCCTTTAACCGCACGGCCACTTCGGCCGGCCATGGCAGTTCTCTGACGCCACAGTCTGCTCCGCAAAGAACGTTCCTATACCTTTATCATGCTGTACGGCACACCACACATTCACCTTCGGGATATTATGTTCGTACTTGGTGCAATCACGAGGATTTTCAGAAGCCCATATTCTGACGTTATAACGACGAATATGACCACTGACACGGAATGTTGCTTTATGGCTAAATACAATCTTCTTCATATGTATGTCCCCATCAATGAGTTCGAAACCATCGTTGATGCGAGCTCGCAGTTCTGGCACGTTTCTTGGTAGAGAAGGTTTAAACACTAAATCTTTCACATAACCCCACAGAAAGAAATCGCATGGGGTTAAGTCGGGAGAGCGTGGAGGCGATGACATGAATTGCTGATCAAGATCTCCACCACGACCGATCCATCGGTTTTCCAATCTCCTGTTTAAGAAATGCGGAACATCATGATGGAAGTGCGGTGGAGCACCATCCTGTTGAAAGATGAAGTCGGTGCTGTCGGTCTCTAGTTGTGGCTCGAGCCAATTTTCCAGCACGTCCAGATACACGTGTTCAACCGTTTCTTCGCTCACTGCAGGCCGACCCGTTGATTTCCGCTTACAGAGGCATCCAGAAGCTTTAAACTGCGCATACAATCGCCGAATGGAGTTGGCAGTTGGTGGATCTTTGTTGAACTTCGTCCTGAAATGTCGTTGCACTGTTATGACTGACTGATGTGAGTGCATTTCAAGCACGACATACGCTTTCTCGGCTCCTGTCGCCATTTTGTCTCACTGCGCTCTCGAGTGCTCTGGCGGCAGAAACCTGAAGTGCGGCTTCAGCCGAACAATACTTTATGAGGTTTTCTACGTATCTCTAGTGTGTCGTGACCGTACGTCAGTGAATAGAGCTACAGTGAATTTATGAAATCGCTTCAATCATTTGTAATAGCCCTGTATTATGACTTTTGAACGCTATTATGGTAAATACATTGTTTGTTCTCCATAAAAATCTTTCGTTTGCTAACTATGCCTATCAGTAGTTAGTGCCTCCAGTAGTTAGAATCTTTTATTTAGCTGACAGTATTGGCACTCGCTGTGTTGCAGTAGTTTGAGTAACGAAGATTTTTGTGAGGCAAGTGGTTCATGAAAGGTATAGGTTATTGTTAGTCAGGCCCATTCTTTTGTAGGGATTATTGAAAGTCAGATTGCGTTGAGCTAAAATATTGTCTGTCAATTTAGTGATGATCAGAAGAAGTAAAGATAAAATTGTCGCTAAGGTCGCAGGTTCGAATCCTGCCTCGGGCATGGATGTTTGTGATGTCCTTAGGTTAGTTAGGTTTAACTAGTTCTAAGTTCTAGGGGACTAATGACCTTAGCAGTTGAGTCCCATAGTGCTGAGAGCCATTTGATAAAATTGTCTGAGAAAGTTCAGTTTTACTCAGCTGTCTCTGTATAAAATAACATAAGAGTTTTACCAGCACAATCATCAATAATTTTCCAAAGAGGACGTTTCAACCTCCACCGATGAAGTAAGTGGTGGCAGTACGTGTCGGCCCGTTGTGTGGAATCAGTGCACTAAGATGGGTCTGCGTAGAGACAGGGCAGCAGAAACGAACTGCCATGTTTGGTTTTGACCGTCAGCACAGCTTGACTGAAGTTGCCTTATGTATGTTGGTAGTGCTGACTGTCCAGCGCGTACTCGCAATCACGTAACACAGCAGAAGAATAGTGATAAAATGATTCAAATGGCTCTGAGCACTATGGGACATCTGAGGTCATCAGTCCCCTAGACTTAGAACTACTTAAACCTAACTAACGTAAGGACATCACACACATCCATGCCCGAGGCAGCATTCGAACCTGCGACCGTAGCAGCAGCGCGGTTCCGGACTGAAGCGCCTACAACCGCTCGGCCACAACGGCCGGCCGCGTAGTGATCGTAAATATACCGTCACCCAGAGAGACTAGAGATGACTATGGTCTCAAACATGAAACTAACTGCTGCTGCCAACCAATACAAATCCATCTGTTTGTTTCCAACTGAAAATTGTGAAGAGGACTGCTTGAAACGGACCTTCCCATTCAGGTACACCGCAAAAAGCTTGTTGCACAAACTCTGTTCTGGTAGGCCTTCTGTAAGTGACGAGTCTGTTGAAGTGTGGGGGTACCTACCTAAGGCCCCCCCCCCCCAAAATCCCGAAGGTGAATGTGTGGTGTGCCCTAATGCAAGCTGTTCTCGGTGGTACAAAAATCTGCGCGTCTTCTGTGGGTCAATCAACACAGGAACGGGACAGTATCTGACTGGTGCCGTGCAGAGTGGTCCGACAACTCGACATTTTGCCTCTTTTCAATGATGCGTGGCTTCAGAGTGCGCTGGCGGTCCACTAAGGTTTTAATCCGCAGTATGCGGTTGCCGTTGTTGTGACAAGATGGATCTTTGAATATACTGGGTGACCAAGTGTTGTAATTTGTTCTACAGTGTCACGATAATTATGCTGTGGACACTGCCATCTTCGAAGCCGTCCGCAGGCTGCAAACATACGTTCCTGGACTGACGAACACCGAGCCACGGCGTCGCACTTCGACCGGCCCGCTGTATCACCCTTCCCTAACGCCACAGGAAATATTAGAGCCAATTTGGACGAGCTGGTAAAACGTAACAACCAACATCCCCGCAATTTCGCAGCTCTTCGGAATCCAGGATAGAACTACCTTCAAAGAAAGACACCCGTAATTACACATTTGTGTGCTTGAAAGTAGGGAAGTCGTGAGATGTATGTAAACCTAACTCTGATCCCATGTAAGCCTTACTCTGTAACGTCGGAAGGAATTTCAGCCAAATATGGGTCATATATGACTCATTAGCTGAAAAAATAGTGTTAAGAAGTCCCATACTTCTTGACAGAGCGTAGGGGAACGATGCGGGAGACCCGCACCGCCGTACTAGGCAAGGTCCTAGTGGAGGTGGTTTGCCATTGCCTTCCTCCGACCGTAATGTGGATGAATGATGACGACACAACAACACCCAGTCATCTCGAGGCAGGTGAAAATCCCAGACCCCGCCAGGGATCGAACCAGGGACCTTGTGCTCGGGAAGCGAGAACGCTACCTCGTGCTGCGGACTGTTAAGATTAGACACCACTAGTACCCTAGGAGTGCAGGGGGATGACACGTGTATGTTATGTAGATCGAGCTATTAAGTGTCGAGCCCAAAGAGGGTTGTTGAAAACGTAACTATTGAACGACTGAAATAATTTCACTGATACTTAGTATACATATAACTTAGTATCTTCAAAAACAAATAGAAAACAGGTTCAGCAGCACCAGGATCACCTAACACTCAGAAGCATGCCTAGGAATGTCGCCTTTCAAGAAATCCTGGGCTGGACGATTTCTCGGTCATACTGAATGAAGGAAAATGCCAATACCTTATTACAAATATCGTATGTAATATAAAAAATTTGTTGTCCCTATAATTTCTAAACATATGAAAATTTAGTTTTAACATTGTGTTAATGCAAAAATTCACTTTTATTTATCATCTATGGATTTGTCCTTTAAACATGAATTGAAGTTTTGTATGAACATTTATAGACAATATCATAAGATCAACTCAAAAGTCAATTCAAAAAGAGAGATAAAATATCTTGAAAAAACTGTCCAAAAGTAACATGAACACTGTCTTCTACTTTTGAATTCATATTCTGGGTTGCTCTTTGCTGCTATCAGTAGTTCTTCCCTGCCATCCCCCCCTCTCTTCCAGAAATTTCAAAAATTCTTTGGAGTTTTCATAGAGATCTACCAATCTATGATGTATCCTGTGGTTAACATCAAAATATTGAACTGTATAAGGAATAGTTTTTATATTGCCTCTTCTTGAAGCAGCTGAGTACACAGAAAAATAAAAGAATTTATGAAGCTAGGCTCTGACTATGGGCCAAGAACGTTTTCCAAGACAGACGTTGCCTTAGTTCTTCCACATTGTAGACGTAATATTGCTGTCTGGAAAAAACGAGTGATTCAGTTTCATTTGGCAGTCCAATAACTTGTACCTAAAGCCACGTTTCTCACTGACATAAACAGATGCAACTTCAGCTCATATCATGGCATCTTCTTCAGATGTATGTTTCTTCAGAAATAAAGTTATAATTTACGAGGTGCATTCAAGTTCTAAGGCCTCCGATTTTTTTTCTCCAGACTGGAAAGAGATAGAAACATGCACATTGTTTTAAAATGAGGCCGCGTTCATTGTCAATACGTCCCTGAGATGGCAGCACTGTACGGCAGATGGAATTTTACCGCCAGCGGCGAGAATGAGAACTGTTTTAAATACTTAAAATGGCGACGTTTTCCTTACTTGAACAGCGTGCAGTCATTCGTTTTCTGAATTTGTGTGGTGTGAAACCAATTGAAATTCATCGACAGTTGAAGAAGACATGTGGTGATGGAGTTATGGATGTGTCGAAAGGGCGTTCGTGGGTGCGACAGTTTAATGAAGACAGAACATTGTGTGACAACAAACCGAAACAACGTCGGGCTCGCACACGCCGGTCTGACGACGTGATCGAGAAAGTGGAGAGAATTGTTTTGGGGGATCGCCGAATGATTGTTGAACAGATCGCCTCCAGAGATGGCATTTCTGTGGGTTCTGTGCACACAATCCTTCATGATGACCTGAAAATGCGAAAAGTGTCATCTACACTCCTGGAAATTGAAATAAAAACACCGTGAATTCATTGTCCCAGGAAGGGGAAACTTTATTGACACATTCCTGGGGTCAGATACATCACATGATCACACTGACAGAACCACAGGCACATAGACACAGGCAACAGAGCATGCACAATGTCGGCACTAGTACAGTGTATATCCACCTTTCGCAGCAATGCAGGCTGCTATTCTCCCATGGAGACGATCGTAGACATGCTGGATGTAGTCCTGTGGAACGGCTTGCCATGCCATTTCCACCTGGCGCCTCAGTTGGACCAGCGTTCGTGCTGGACGTGCAGACCGCGTGAGACGACGCTTCATCCAGTCCCAAACATGCTCAATGGGGGACAGATCCGGAGATCTTGCTGGCCAGGGTAGTTGACTTACACCTTCTAGAGCACGTTGGGTGGCACGGGATACATGCGGACGTGCATTGTCCTGTTGGAACAGCAAGTTCCCTTGCCGGTCTAGGAATGGTAGAACGATGGGTTCGATGACGGTTTGGATGTACCGTGCACTATTCAGTGTCCCCTCGACGATCACCAGTGGTGTACGGCCAGTGTAGGAGATCGCTCCCCACACCACGATGCCGGGTGTTGGCCCTGTGTGTCTCGGTCGTATGCAGTCCTGATTGTGGCGCTCACCTGCACGGCGCCAAACACGCATACGACCATCATTGGCACCAAGGCAGAAGCGACTCTCATCGCTGAAGACGACACGTCTCCATTCGTCCCTCCATTCACGCCTGTCGCGACACCACTGGAGGCGGGCTGCACGATGTTGGGGCGTGAGCGGAAGACGGCCTAACGGTGTGCGGGACCGTAGCCCAGCTTCATGGAGACGGTTGCGAATGGTCCTCGCCGATACCCCAGGAGCAACAGTGTCCCTAATTTGCTGGGAAGTGGCGGTGCGGTCCCCTACGGCACTGCGTAGGATCCTACGGTCTTGGCGTGCATCCGTGCGTCGCTGCGGTCCGGTCCCAGGTCGACGGGCACGTGCACCTTCCGCCGACCACTGGCGACAACATCGATGTACTGTGAAGACCTCACGCCCCACGTGTTGAGCAATTCGGCGGTACGTCCACCCGGCCTCCCGCATGCCCACTATACGCCCTCGCTCAAAGTCCGTCAACTGCACATACGGTTCACGTCCACGCTGTCGCGGCATGCTACCAGTGTTAAAGACTGCGATGGAGCTCCGTATGCCACGGCAAACTGGCTGACACTGACGGCGGCGGTGCACAAATGCTGCGCAGCTAGCGCCATTCGACGGCCAACACCGCGGTTCCTGGTGTGTCAGCCGTGCCGTGCGTGTGATCATTGCTTGTACAGCCCTCTCGCAGTGTCCGGAGCAAGTATGGTGGGTCTGACACACCGGTGTCAATGTGTTCTTTTTTCCATTTCCAGGAGTGTAGGTGGGTGCCACGAATGCCAAGCAATGTTGACGCGCAACGACATCATGAATGGGACTTTCTTTTCGTCGGTTGTGACAATGGATGAGACGTGGATGCCATTTTTCAATCCATAAACAAAGCGTCAGTCAGCTCAATGGAAGCACACAGATTCACCGCCACCAAAAAAATTTCGGGTAACTGCCAGTGCTGAAAAAATGATGGTGTCCATGTTCTGGGACAGCGAGGGCGTAATCCTTACCCATTGCGTTCCAAAGGGCACTACGGTAACAGGTGCATCCTACGAAAATGTTTTGAAGAAGAAATTCCTTCCTGCACTGCAACAAAAACGTCCGGGAAGGGCTCTGCGTGTTCTGTTTCACCAAGACAACGCACCCGCACATCGAGCTAACGTTACGCAACAGTTTCCTCGTGATAACAACTTTGAAGTGATTCCTCATGCTCCCTACTCACCTGACCTGGCTCCTAGTGACTTTTGGCATTTTCCAACAATGAAAGACACTCTCCGTGGCCGCACATTCACCAGCCGTGCTGCTATTGCCTCAGCGATTTTCCAGTGGTCAAAACAGACTCCTAAAGAAACCTTCGCCGCTGCCATGGAATCATGGCGTCAGCGTTGTGAAAAATGTGTACGTCTGGAGGGCGATTACGTCGAGAAGTAACGCCAGTTTCATCGATTTCGGGTGGGTAGTTAATTAGAAAAAAAATCGGAGGCCTTAGAACTTGAATGCACCTCGTATAACTGTTCTTTTGACAATCCTGAAAGGCTCGAACTCTTACAGGAACTGGCGAAATGTCTCGAGGGCATGGGACACTACATCAGTAGTGAGCGGCTAAATTGAGAATTTGGGTCAGACGTGAGCCCTGCTGTGGTAGTCCGGGCAGTTGCAATGATCACTGTGTCCGGATGCGCAGGAGATTTAGGTTCAAATTCCAGTCTGGTACAAATTTTCAACTTTCTCCATTAATTTAAGTCAATGCCTGGTTTCAACCGATGTATGTAATTCCTTTGTGTCTTCAGTTGTGATTGTTTTATTTTTTACGGCACTGCTGTTTTTTCAGAATGTATTTTTGTGTTTTCTGATGATCCACTACACTTTTCCTTTCGTCAAATTTATTTTCTAAGTAGTCTTTGTTGAACGCCGTGTATCTGTTAACTTTATTCTTGGAAACGCACAAACTTAACGAACTCTCATTATTATTAGAGGAAGGACGGAATCTTCAGAAAATCTGAACGCCGATCCGTTCTAATTCTAAAATTTTCAAACTGGAAGTGAAAAAAATGGCTCTGAGCACTATGGGACTTAACATCTGTGGTCATCAGTCCCCTAGAACTTAGAACTACTTAAACCTAACTAACCTAAGGACACCACACACATCCATGCCCGAGGCAGGATTCGAACCTGCGACCGTAGCAGTCCCGCGGTTCCGGACTGAGCGCCTGAACCGCTAGACCACCGCGGCCGGCCAAACTGGAAGTGAAACAGCTGGCAACATAACTACTCAATGATTGCTAATTTAACAGGAAGTAGTGTATTTTGAATCATGTATAGCGACTGGAGGAGGAAATTCACACACTACTCTTTCTCTTCGTTCGCATGATCCGCACAGGGCGGGACAAAAGTGTCTCCCGAATCCCTGAACGCGGGACCCTGGGCAGAGGTTTAATTTCCGGGTTAATCCCGCCGAAAACTGGACCGGAGGCACCTCTAGGGATGGCGTGCTATCTATGAGAAAATATTGTGCGGATACGACTACACCTAGCACCGTTAGTAGCGGGGAGCGAGTGTGAAAGGAATGGTACGTAAAGCGAAGCCCTGCAATGCTCGTGAATTTCTATCAAAATTAATAGACACGTGACTCAAGGAAAATTGTCGTACAGTTGTTCGTAAGCTGAAAGTTGGCTTCAACACCACAGTGACTTATCAGTTGTCGTCCTGATGGAAGTGGCATGCGTTGACGTCGTCTGACCTCAGAAATGGCGCATACACATTAACGAAGACTCCGAGCCGGGTAACATGCGTCAGCTGCCCTCCTATCTAGGGTAACTGCTAGTATTCATACAAAGTGACGAACAAAATTCATGCTCTGAAATTTCCTCCTGCAACTGAATTTTACCAGTGGGTAGTGCGATTTGATCTCTTTCATTAACAGTAGGAGGAAGCGAGCTCACGCGAAGAGCAGCACAAGGACAGGGACGAGGTTGCTCGGAAGTAACACAATTTAACATTGAACGCTTGCATGACGTTAGTAATGACCTAAGACACAATCTAAAAGCGTCGTAATCGCACCTTCTAGGTCCGATTCGTGCATGGGAAAATGTCTTTGCCAATTGTGTCACATAAAAGCTTAGCAGGGAAGGCGTATGCAATGTAGCTTTGAATACAAGTTGAGGAGTAAGCAAGAAGAATATCATCGTATGAAAGTATGTGAAAATTTCACCATGGATATGAATGTAAGTGTTTGAAATTAGTAACAGTGACAACCCGTGCAAGTTGCTGAATTCAGGAGATTTAAATGTAATTGATAAATCATTTCTTTCAGTAGACTAACAATACCGTTTTTGGCAGGATGGTGGCGGATAAACATCGACAAAAAGCAGTTAACACACCCTTCCAAACAACATTTCGGATTCATAAAATAAATATTATTATAAAGCAAGTGAAGACTTGCAAATGAGTGTAAAATGCTTCTCATTTAAGTTGATTCAATGTCTGGGACGGATTCACATCAGCACTTACCTTGAAACAAGCAGAATGTTAACGAAGACACTATTTTCTGCACGTGAGATATGCACACAACGCTAACGAACTACATAGTTCCCAATTAACTGAACGTAATTGCAAGTGCAAGACTTTCAGCAAATTAATATCTTACCAAAGTTCCAATGCCTCCTTTTTCACACTAGACAAAATGTTCACAAGACTACCGGCTCTGCAACGCAGCTCTGGACGACGAACACCAAGGGGGCAAGATCTGTTTCTGAAAGATGAATTCTGTTGCACAACGTTTTTATTGGCTGAAGCTAGACAAAGCCCATAGCTCGAGCGAGGATGCCACGTACTTGCAGAAAAAGGCGAAGCAGCACTAAACGTCAGTAATCAAAACAAGTGACTTGGGTAGAGTGGCCATGAAAGGCAAATTTCACATGGGATGTTCCGTATTAATAATAGCAGGACTGTGCATCGTCAGATAATCAGGTAGCAAAGAATTAAAAAAGAAAGGAAATCAGCATTTGTCGCGGAGTTTGTAGAGGGCCCGGTTTTGTGTCTGACGTGTGCCAAAATTTAAACAAAAAGGTCACACAGACGACATTTCATTACGAGATGGCAAGGGACTAAAGCCAACTTCTTGCACAGATACAGCAGTAAACCCTAACACCTTTCACATGGCGATCATGAGTGGAGGTGGCGTTATATGGTATTACTGTGGCATCTCCTGAGGGTTAGTAATTTTATGTTCAGTGTGTGTATTTGTACTGTAATGCTAGCTGTTTTCTAAAGAGAATAACATTGGCCTTGAAATTACCCTGTGCGTGTCATAATTCAGACCTAGAATTAAAGCCAGGTTTTTTTTTTCTTTTCTTTTTTTTACTAGGGGTTTAGAGGGAGACAAACAAAAACTTTCAACTCTGATCTAAAAGACATAATAGTACTACCTGTCACTTGTTACTGAGCTCAGATGACCTATAAGTAGTTTTGTTATGATGAGTAAGTAAGCTGCTACAAGGGCAATAACATCAGCTGCCCTCACATGTCTGCCTGACTGAGTAACGATAGCTCGTGTTGTGCTACCCACTCTTCCCCCTCCCGAGCTGTCCCAACGCGCAATGCGTTGGCATGCAGAGCGTCGCTGCCGAGCAGTGCGTACAGAGGAGCACGGGCAGGAGGACGCATCTATGCGTCATGCTACTGTAGGCTGGAAGTATGCATTAAACACTTTGAAGACTGTATAAGCATTGTATTCATTAGTTTAAATCGTATCACGTAGCACGTATCAACTATTACAAGCATTTTCACAAATGTAAAGCAAAGAGCAAAGTCAAAGAGTAAATACTTTTTCCTAATTTGCGTAATATTCTTCAATTCAATAAGTATCCTGTATTACACACTTTCTAAAGTAGCCTATTTTCTTCCTCAGGGTTCAAGCTATCCCATTACGAAATTTCTTCGAAATCGGTTTATTGGATTAGTAATAATAAATTTAAACGTCATGCATGATGCGGCAGTTTTTTACGCATCTCAGTATTTATGAGGTTGTATATCCTCACTGAACTGTGTGCTGTGCAATGATATAATTTTGCAGGTACGTTCAGTGGTTGTCTTGCAAAATACAGTTGGTAGTAAAGAAGTAATACATTAAAACGCCAGGCAGTCGTACTGCATGAACAGCGAAAATGTAGTAAGCGATAAACGTTTTTCATTTCATCACTTTGTGGGGGCTGTAAGCGGGAAAAAGTTTCGTAAATGTTTGGAATTATGTGTAAAGTTTGTTTAATTCACTAGGTGTTCTCGTTCTCAAATGTGGATGAATAAAAGCTGGGAACTCGAGCGACGTGTCCTACACATCTTTTTCACACCCGCAACTACCCCTTTGATAGGGAGGCGGTTCTAGCCGTCACAGCGTTTTTTTCCGAACGGTAACTGATGTTTACCAAGTTTGATTGAAGGCGGTCCAGTTCTTTCTGAAATGTGGAACACACATACATTCATACAACTTTACAGTATGTATGGATATCCCGTTTTTCGTGATACGGTGTTGATGAAATCATCCCCATATGGTGTCCAAGGCTACAGTCAAGTTACATGCGAAAGCACACGAAAAGTCGTCTAGCAGTTTTGGAGATTAGCCTGTTCAAAGGCAAAGAGACAGATACCCCGGTTTTACATATATATTATTAATGTAATTAACTTTAATTAGTTAATTACACAGATGAATACCCGTAGCCGGTGACCTCAGAGTCGCTTAAACTAGGTCGAAGCTGGGCCGTGCATTACGTTGCTGGACAAGTGTGAGGAATGCTGTTGCTACGACGGCCACCGAGCGGCTCCTCTGCACGGTCAATGCATCGATGCATCGTCGATTAAAAAACCACTGTAAATGCTCTCGATCACTGGCTTCTAGTGTGCATCCGGTGGCTGCCTGTCTGCGGTGGTCGCTGCCTTCGCGACTTCACTCCGAGGCGCCTCGCTCAGACCAGATGAAAAACTCTTCCAATCCACGACTTCTTAATTGAGAGAAATCTTCAAGCGTAAAAGTTACTTCAGGTGTACAGGAAAGGAGTGTTACGTGGCCATTACTTTCCGTAATACATATAAATGACATTGTCGAGAACGTCGGAAGTTCCATGAAGTTTACAGGTACCATCAGTTTAGCTGTTAGAAGGAAATTGAGGAGATGTAACAGTAAAAGAGCCATTGTAAGGCGATAGGGATTAATTTTTTAATTCTTTACTAATCCAAATCATTTGTGAAATTTTTTTACCGTCCCTGTCTTTATTCCTTATCGTTGCATTTAACTTATTATCGTTCGAATTTCTACTGATATCAAAACGGAGAAAAATGCAAACGAAAAAAATTGCAGAATGCATCGGGGAATCGGACACTAGTTTTGTGTACCACAGGGAGGTGCCTTGGTCGCTACGCCAGCGGCGCTTTCGTTGAAATCCGGTTACCTTATGAGTACACAAGCGGCAATCGTAAAAAGTGTTCAAATGTTCAAATGTGTGTGAAATCTTTTGTGGCTTAACTGCTAAGGTCATCAGTCACTAAGCTTACACACTACTTAATCTAAATTATCCTAAGGACAAACACGCACACCAATGCCCGAGGGAGGACTCGAACCTCCGCCGGGACCAGCGTAAAAAGTGTCTTTCCCCGATTTCCAGGAAAATATGCATTTGTGGACTCCATATATATGGTAATGAAAAATTCTCAATTTTCAATTATCTATCGATCTCGTCAATGTTGAGTCGATTGCGTGTCAAGAATTTTAGACGTGATTTTCTCAAAAACGGAGGATTTTTCAGCCAAAGTACCTCAGAGCCTTTCATTTTAGGTTGTACACAAGCGACCTGCCAAATATGGAGCGAGTTGGTTGGCTATGTCTAACATCTGCCCCTTCTTAATGCATAAACAGAGTAACATATTGCACAAAAATATGGAGAAAAATTGATATTGTATTATTACATGCCTGTAGAATAACCACTGGAAGCAGTCACATCTACTAAACACCTAGAAGTAAGCATACAGAGCGATGTAAAGTGAAACGACCACATAAGAGTAGTCGCAGGTAAAAGGTAGACTCCAGAATGAGGTTCGTTGGAGGGATCCTCGGGAAGTGTAGTCCACCCACAAAGGAGATGCAACCTACGAAACCATCGTTCGATTAACACTTGAATATTGTTCGCCGCTCTGGGACACATACCAGATAAGATTGACAGAGGACGTAGATAAGATTCAGAGAAGAGTTGCGTATTTCGTTGGAGGTTCATTTAGTAAGTGCGAAAGCGTCAGGGAGAGGCTCTAGCAGTCCAGCTACAAGAGGTTGTGCATGGCGGTGAGAGTTACTCTTAAAATTCCGAGCATACGTTCGAAGAAGAATCAGTAGATTGTTTCCCCCCCCCCCCTATACTTATCCCATGAGTAGTCTATAAAGGTACAACAGTTAGTGGGATTAGAGCTCAGAATGAGGGTTAACAACAACCGTTCTTGCCACAGACCAATCGCAACTGTTACAAAAAACGGAGGAAGTGACACAGATACAGAAGATCACCTTCCGGAGTATAGAGATGTAGATCCCCTCAAATCGCATTTTCCGTGTTCATTTAAAAACTGCGTTTCCCCTTCCATTCTTCACACACAGGACCAGAGCTTTGATTAGCGACGTCACGGATGGCTTAGTTCTTGATCTCTACCCGCCTGGCCTTGTAATTCTACTAACAGGGGGAAGGCCTCGGACACGGCCAACCGATTCGGCTCAGATTTGGCAGGGCGCTTGTGTACAACCTAAAACGAAGGTCTCTAAGATATTTTGGGTCAACACCCCCGCAATTTTGAGAAAATCACCCCTAAAGGTTACGACGAGCCATCGACTCAAAATTAGAGGGATCGATAGATAATTAATTGTAAATAGAGCATTTTTCATCATCAGGTATGTGGTCCGAAAACGCAAACTTTTCCAGAAATCGAGGTAAGAAACTTTTACACCTGCCGATTTTGTACCTGTGGTGTCACCGCCAGATACCACACTTGCTAGGTGGTAGCCTTTAAATCGGCCGCGGTCCGGTAGTATACGTCGGACCCGCGTGTCGCCACTATCAGTGATTGTAGACCGAGCGCCGCCACACGGCAGGTCTAGAGAGACTTCCTAGCACTCGCCCCAGTTGTACAGCCGACTTTGCTAGCGATGGTTCACTGACAAAATACGCTCTCATTTGCCGAGACGATAGTTAGCATAGCCTTCAGCTACGTCATTTTCTATGACCTAGCAAGGCACCATTACCAGTTACTATTGATGCTGTAAAACATGTACTGTCAAGAGCGATTTTCACCATTTATGGATTAAAGTTAAGTATTCCACAGCTACGACCTTTTTTTGCTAGTCTCATTTCCTTGACCTGTTCCAGACCTCACGCCAGCCCGCGTGAGCTAAAACGCGTGCCTTTCGGCTTCCTCTCATAGTGGGTTGGCTCTCCTGCCAATCCACAACAGTACCGATATGGTAAACACATCTCGCCGCCATCATCGATAGAGCGACGGCCAAGGTAACTGGCTGGGAATCGAAGAACCCGAGATCGAATCTCGAAGAAACCTAGCTGATGTTATTCTTTTCGTTCGTATTTTTCCATATCTCAATTGACAGAGATAGGAGTGTTAATAAGGTAAGTAAATCAAGAAGGAATGATAATAATAAGGTAGGCAAACTAATTTCCCAAACGCCGTGATTTACTAAAGTATTAAACTTTTAAGCCTTGTCACATGAAAACAACTCCGAGTGAGAGTGCTGCGAATTCCTCACGAGGGATCACAGATAGCCAACCGCGCGACGCTTGTTTACAGCAAGGCACGGGACAGAATGCACGCGGGGAGAGCTATGTTGTCCCGGTTGCCTCTTCGTCATAACATAGTTGTGAACCTGGAAGAGTGAAGGTGTCCAGCACGAGCCTTATAGAAGTCTATCGGAAAGAGTTGTTTTCCGTCATTAGGCTGGCGCGAACCTCGCGGATACATGTAGTGATTTTTCCATCGTTAATCCGCCGAATGAAATACGTTTTGTGAATGAATACAGTGTTATTCCGTAAGTAACATATGACGGGTACTGCATGTAGATTGTAGTAATTAGCTCGTCTGTTTATGCCGTAGTAACTAGTTATTGTTTGCTGTGTCATATCTTTAAGGTGCATAATCTGTATAATGGAGGATGTACACCCTGCGCCTAGCGCTGTAATATATAGTTGGGAGCCTGTCACAGACGATGCCAAGCGGTAAGTTACCGACGCTGTGTTTTGGTTTGTAAAACTGTTGCAAGACAGATGCATTATCAATGCACTGCCGGAAGCAGGCAGTTCTGTTTCTCGGCGTTCCAGATTGATAGGAGCGGCAATTGTAAAAGAGTCTTACCTCGATTTCTGGAAACGTATGCGTTTTCGGACCCCATACCTGATGATGAAAAATGCTCTATTTACAATTATCTATCGATCGCGCCAATTTTGAATCGATTGCTCGTCATAACTTTTAGGGGCGATTTTCTCAAAAACGTGAGGATGTTGACACAAAATATCTTAGATTCCTTCGTTTTAGGTTGTACACAAGCGACCTGCCAAATTTGAGCCGAATCGATTGGCCGTGTCTGAGGCCTTCCCCTTGTAAGTGCGTATCTCTCTCTCCATCAATTTTTCTCTTGATTTTCATTGTCAGCGTGGCGTGAGACTGTCTTATGTTTCGTATGCTTCAAAATTAACATTATTGACCAGGGTCTCCAGTGAAACGGCGAAACTAATTGAGTCTGGTCGAACTGTGTCATTTAGTTCTCGAAGTCCTGAAGTACTTTGTGCAACACAGTTTTAGTACCACTTTTTCGAAACCTCGTAATTGTGTGCCATTGCTACATGTAAGTTTGAAATGTGGCTCAGAAGTGGCAACAACGTTCCTTTCTAATGACGCAAAGGCGTGGCGCCCTGCGACGTCACCATCGAGCACGGCGACGCTCCAAACACCAAAGTGTCCACACATGCGGAAGAAAGGCCACAGTGCACAACTTCATGTGAGGGTAAGCTGTGTTGACGATCTCACATTGATGCCAAATTTCACCACAATTCTGCCCAACGCCATCGCGGTAGTGTCACACGACGGAAAGATCCAATCTCTCCTCTTTTGGCCCCTGTGATGGAGGTCAGAACAGTAACGCCCAGTGCTGAAATCACGCGTTTTTCATATAGGTGGCCGAGTAAAACATTTCAGACACACGCCACTCAGAAAGCAATAAAGGGTGCTTTTGCTTTATCAGTGTTCCTGTTTGGTGCCCTGCTGTGGCGTGACCGCAGAGGTGTGTGACGTAGACACATGCGTGAGTAAACAAAGGGTACCTCTAAGACACTCAAGTTCGGTAACACTCTCGGTGACACTTTGAAAGTGCACCTGTACAGAAAAAGAATGGAAATTAGCATACGGCATTGTGGGCCGGGAGTTTCCCATTCAGGGAAGTTCGGCCGCCGAGGGCAAGTACTTATTGTATTCAACGCCACATTAGGCGTCTTGTGCGTCGGAGATGGGGATGAAATGATGATGAGGACAACACAACACCTAGTCGCCCAGCAGAGAAAATCTCCAACCTGGCCGGGAATCGACGGCGAACACCTGTACAGAGACAGCCTGTGAGTCCTAGGTGCCTGTAACAGACAACCTCTTGACACCCCTTCTATACTGCATGCCTACCTCTAGGCGCAAGATCAGCAGGTTAGCCTGCCTGCAGGCGCCTAGGATTCTCAACATGGGTTCTTTCTGTACATTTTTAAAGTGCTCAAAAAACGCAGGTGGCACCAAGGTTGTTGGCGAATGGAGTGGAATTGGAGGGATCCTTTGCAGGTGCATATACGCATGTGTCAATGTCACATCTTGACATGATCACACCGCAGGAGGGCGCAAAACAGGAAGGCTGAAAAAGCATAAGAAACTTTTGCTGCTTCAGAAATGCATTCAAACTTCATCAAATGGTTTTGACAGTTCTTAGTGCTTCCACCCTGTACACCACAGTAAAAACTGCGGTAGCAGTGCACTCCAAAGGAGCGTGTTCACGATCAGTGGTGTTGCTGACCCACGATGTCTTTAGAAAAGGGTTGAATTATTCCAGGGAGGAGGAGGGGGACGGGTGTCAGCACTATCGAACGTTGTCTAGAACGTCGTCCCGTTGTTCTTCACACCTGAGTTGTCGTTTTCGACTGTGAAATGTGTGGAATAAATGGCCAAAAGGGAGGATTGGGTCTCACTGTAGTCCTTTACGCCAACTCCGGAGACTTTTTCGTATCGATTGTAAGCGGCGGTGTGTCTGAAATGTTTTCTTGGGTAACCGTAAGAAAACCCCGTGATTGCAATACTGCAAATCATGGTTCTAACAACCGCAGACGCGTCAAAAAAGCGGTGAAGAGTGGATGTGACGATCTTTTCATACTGTGACACGTCCACGATAGAGTTTGATAGTTGGTGCCACTGTGACATTAACTCACCTTACGCCTCACATGAACTTCTTAGCTGTGCCCTTTTTGTCGCATATGTCGATGCCTCGCTGTCTGAAGCGTTGCCGAGACCCAGGGTGACGTCACAGGGTGTCACGCTTTTTACTCCAACAGAGGAAGCGTGTAGGTACTTTTCAGCCAAATTTCAAACTTACGCGTCGAAATGGAGGAAAATTACGATGTTTTGAAAACTGATCCTTTAAATAAGCTGCAGTGAAACTTGTGAACGTCTTCTCAATCGTTGTTTCTCAAAATCTTTCTCGCTTTGTCTTCAAGTTTCTCCATTAGACCTTTCTCGTTCATTGCAAGTGTGCCTCCTGTATATAGAAACTCCCGTATGTATGACAGTAGTGTGTACTGTTAGGGTATTGTAAATACTGCAGCGTGGACTCATTAAGGATGCCTGTCTGACGCCCTTATCGGCACCAGGCGAAACAAATGCGTAAATAAATTTAACTACTCGAACGAACCCAACGCATAAGCTGATCTCTGTGAAAACTGCGGCAAGCGGCAAGCTTTTTCCAATTGAGTTCCACTCGCGCAGCGGCCAGCCGCACGGCGCAGGGTGTACTGACCGCGCTGTGTCGGGCACACGCAGGTGCCGCTCCAGCGGAGCGCTCGCAGTCCACCGACCCGTTCCCGTTTCTGCTTCTGCATAGCGGGCGGAAGCCTAGCCGGTGGAATGGCCGGTATTTGCAAATTCTGCCGCATGCAGCGCGGCGCGGGGGAATGCGGCAGAGCACGTGCTGCACCGAACACGAGGTGGGGGAGGGACTGGGGTGAGGGACAACGGCAATTCGGTGCCTGCTGTCATTAGCGTATACTTGCATTTCAGGCTGCCGTCTGAATGTCGTAATCCTGTTACATCCGTTCCGAATCCATTTCCGCAACAAACTGTTTTCAACTTTTTCTGCGCTATTGTATCTCGTGAACTCGGAATTACGGTAAAGCTTCGTATTTTCCTTAAGCACAAATCGTTTTCAGCGGTAAAACTATTGACAAGTCACAAAAAAATGTTCTGGGCTGAATGACATCTGAATTCGGGACCTTTGGATTTGTAGCCTCTGACTTACTCACAGAGCACAGACTCAGTTATCAGTGGGGAAGTCGTACAGTAATGAAACATGAGATTTTCACTCTGCAGCAGAGTGTGAGCTGGCAGATTAAAACTGTGTGATTGATCGAGACACGGACTCGCGACCTTTGTCTTTTGAGGGCAAGTACTCTACCGGCTGAGCTACCCAAATACGACTCACGACTCATCCTCAGACCTTGAGTTCTGCCAATACCTCATCTCCTACCTTCAAAACTTCATAAAAGCTCTTCTGCGAACCTAGCAGAACTAGCACTCCTGGAAAAAAGGATAATTAGCAGTATGAGATTATTCAGGGCTCCTGATTATTCTTTACAGACGAATGGAAAAAGTGCTAGAAGCCGACCTCGGGGAAGATCAGTTTGGATTCCGTAGAAATGTTGCAACACGTGAGGCAGTACTGACCCTACGACTTATCTTAGAAAATAGATTAAGGAAAGGACTCTCTTTCACATTCTGAAGGTGGCAGGGGTAAAATACAGGGAGCGAAAGGCTATTTACAATTTGTACAGAAACCAGATGGCAGTTATAAGAGTCGAGGGGCGTGAAAGGGAAGCAGTGGTTGGGAAGGGAGTGAGACAGGGTTGTAGGCTATCCCCGATGTTATTCAATCTGTATATTGAGCAAGCAATAAAGGAAACAAAGGAAAAATTTGCAGTAGGAATTAAAATCAATGGAGAAGAAATAAAAACTTTGAGGTTTGTCGATGACATTGTAATTCTGTCACAGACAGCAAAGGACTTGGAAGAGCAGTTGAACGGAATGGACAGTGTATTGAAAGGAGGATATAAGATGAACATCAACAAAAGCAAAATGAGGATAATGGACGTAGTGGAATTAAATCGGGTGATGCTGAGGGTATTAGATTAGGAAATGAGACTCTTAAAATAGTAAATGAGTTTTGCTATTTGGGGAGCAAAATAACTGATGATGGTCGAAATAGAGAGGATATAAAATGTAGACCGGAAATGGCAAGGCAAGCGTTTCTGAAGAAGAGAAATTTGTTAACATCGAGTATAGATTTAAGTGACAGGAAGTCGTTTCTGAAAGTATTTGTATGGAGTGTGGCAATGTATGGAATTGAAACGTGGACGATAAATAGTTTGGACAAGAAGAGAATAGTAGCTTTCGAAATTTTGTGCTGCAGAAGAATGCTGAAGATTAGATGGGTAGATCACATAACTAATGAGGAGGTATTGAATAGAATTAGGGAGAAGAGAAATTTGTGGCACAATTTGACTAGAAGAAGGGATCGGTTGGTAGGATATGTTTTGAGCCACCAAGGGATCAAAAAAAATGGTTCATATGGCTCTGAGCACTATGGGACTCAACTGCTGAGGTCATTAGTCCCCTAGAACTTAGAACTAGTTAAACCTAACTAACCTAAGGACATCACAAACATCCATGCCCGAGGCAGGATTCGAACCTGCGACCGTAGCGGTCTTGCGGTTCCAGACTGCAGCGCCTTTAACCGCACGGCCACTTCGGCCGGCACCAAGGGATCACCAGTTTAGTATTTGAGGGCAGCGTGGAAGGTAAAAATCGTAGAGGGAGACCAAGAGATGAAAACACTAAGCGGACTCAGAAGGATATAGGTTGCAGTAGGTACTGGGAGATGAAGAAGCTTGCACAGGATAGAGTAGCATGGAGAGCTGCATCAAACCAGTCTCTGGACTGAAGACCACAACAACAACAGCAACTGATTAATGAGCCGAAGGCATTTGAATTTCATGTGAAAGACTGCTGCAGGATAAATCAATCGACTAAGTATGAGCAGCTCACAATGCTTCTAAACTGGGGAAGATTGCTGACTTATGCTACTGAACTGGGTAACACTGATTCGCAGTTCCTGTAGTAAAATCACTCTACGACAAATAGGAAAACAACTTAAGTGACTGAATGATTACGCAAATTGCGACCTGCGCGGAGTATATAGCAACAGGAAGGCTGAACGCGACACGTACTCAAAATAACCGCATAGGAACAACGGCAAGCTAGAGCTGGGCGCCTCTGGACCGCTGAACGTGCGCTCAACACGTCGCTCTGCAGTCGCGATCACCTAACGCTAAGTGCCAGAAACCGAGTGTGTCGAACACCAAGTTCAGTATCGAAGACAGGCTAATACATACGACCGTACATCTCACGAGCAGGACGTCAAGGACGCGTGTCTCGTTCCGTCCCACTGCCAAACGCTGAAGAGGAGGACTTGCAAGTTTTGTCACATCGAAAATCGAGAATTTCTCCTTTCTCTTCGAAATACCGAAAAAATAATGCAGAATTTTCTCAATAGGCTGCTGTAGTATATCTGTAAACTCAATAGGTGGTGGCACTATACAAGGCTGAAAATTTTTCTGTGCAAGAAGGGAGCTGTTTTCCCACGCTATGTTTCGAAAACTGACGGACGTTCTAGCTTGCATATTTTTAGAGGGAGCGTCCGTGGCCCTTCCTAGCTTCGCTCGGACTCTCTCACGGGTTCTCATGCCTTCTGGAAACACACTTCGTATTTCAGGCTTAGTGATGCCGCCACCTGAAGCGAGAAGTTTTAAGTCTTTCAGCCACGGAAACACGCTTGTCCTTTCCCGTAATCCTTGATTTGTGCGCACACTGCGCGCAGGCCTGCCGTGTTGCACCAACAGCGGAGAAATTCTGCTCTCACGTTCCAAACTTTATCGTGTAGCTCCTCCGAAGAAAGTTACTCATTATATTACAGCAATCAGTTTCTGTTGTCGCTTTGTGGCATGTGACTAAACAGTCACGTCACAATGTTTCGGAGCGACACAGCGGTGTCACTCTTGACCTGGAGAGCCATCGGTGTGACATCATATCACGGCTGGTAGTGACTGAGGGATCAACGACGGCACGATGATAAGTCACGAACATCCGGCGCCGTCAAACGCTATCTCTCATGTGATGCTGTCTTGCTCCCACTGTTCTATAGGGCAGTCTTCGTCAATACATGGCACGTACCTCTATGAATTGACTGTGTGACTCTGAAGTCCTGCAGCAGGCAACAAGTTTCACAGATGCGTCGCTGAGGAATATGTGTGAAGCTAGCTCGGACGTTTGCTCTGCCCCAATGACAGTATGCAGGATGACAAGCACCATCTGCAAAAGTTGTGTTCCAGCTTGCCTCATGAGATATTGCAATGGGGTTAATAGAAAAGCCGAAAGATGTTCAGAAGGAAAGAACATTACGTTTATCGTGCCTTCGACAAGGCCATTAGACATGGTATACAAGCTAGGATCGGACGAGGATGATTAAAGAAAATGTCAGTGTCCTTTCCAGAAGAACCATCCTGAGATGAACTACTTTAGGGAAACCATCGAAAAATCTGATAGTTGCTCCTCTAAAATGCCAGTCCAGCGTTTCATCCGCTGTCCCATCTAGTTCGCTGACACGTTCGGTTATGAGACAAGAAGCAGCGCTGTGAATATAAGGGTGTCCACGCAACATGCCTAGTGTACATAATCTGTTTATCGTTGTCTTCCAGTCGATAACTGCCAGTTAGCTGGAGAGATATCAGCATAAGAGATCTGTTTCTACATTCTCATCATAGCACACTTGCTTTCAGTATCCGAGTCTTACAATACAGTCAAACCGGGTTTTACAAGTTCGAAATTTCTGCGCTTGTCGATTACACTTTCGCAGCAGCTGTCTGATTCTCGTCTGCCGAAAAAAAGCAACAAAAAAGAGTTAAATATCTGCGCCAGACAAGGCACGTGCTGTTGGCATTCGATATGTGTCTGCCATGGAACGAAACGGGGGAAGGGGGGGGGGGGGGGGGGAAGAACACACATCCGATATGTTCTCTTTCCCAGCGCGTATAATGAAACGCGACAGCATTAACGTAAATATTTCTGTTTTCGTGCCACAGGTAGCAGAAAGCTCATCAAAACCGAAAATAAGCAATAACCACGTTATTGCATGTGCATCCACAAGTGATGAATAGTAATTAAATGTGACGCAGCTAACAGGTAAATCTGATACGATGAAATAACTGCACTCGCCGTCCAGAACATATTGTATGTTGGCGTTGGCTATAAAGATTTTCTGTCATAGTAACTGTTCACAAGTAAGTCAAGTATGTGTGTGCTTAAAATTTGTACGAGTTAAAAGTTCGTAACAACAGATTAGAATTAATAGCCGTAAAATGTTGTTTTGCAGGGCAGAGAGAATAAATTGTGTAAATAATGGAGAGTGAATTTGCGAAAATAATTCTTCCTGCTTAAAACTGCGCAGAAAATAAGCAATTAAAAAACTTACTGCATCTGATAATTTTAAAAATCTTATTAACTCACTAAATATGTCTTTACCAGTAGAAAGTAACGCTATACGGCCGACCTGTATAAGCAATTTATGAAGGAGCTCTAAACACTGGAAGACAGTTGTCAGATAATTTTTTTCTCTTAACTTCCTATGATGAATTACATTTTCCAAACTTGAAGAAATTAATCAGCTTAAGAGAGAATTTAAAGGGTACTCCGCCAATGCCGAATTAGTTTTTTCAAGAAAAGTTTTCCCCTGTTTTCCAATTACCCAGCATTACTTTAATGGTGTTTACTCAAACTAACTTTAAATCATTTTCCAGTGGAGATATAGGTTATTAATGTTTCTTCAGTGTCTGTCCCGACGGGATTCTTCGTGTTCTTTGCTTATCTCATTTTTCGTGCGAAAGAGGTGGTTGCCAAAAGTGGGAAAAATTTTCTTGGCGCCTGCGAATTATTTCAGTGCCAGTGCCGAGCGTCTCGGGTGTGAAGTTTTTGATTGGCTAAGACGCCTTTCGTCGCTGCTGAAACCAACTGCGTTTTACGATTGCTTAACTGGGAGTACTGGAGGAAACGCACTGGCAAGCATACAATACAGATTTATACATACATTTCGAATTTCGCAAGAAGGAGTCATGTCGTATCTGATGTTGATTAAGGCACAGAGTCCGTTATAAACTCAGAACATTTGTTAGTGAATAGGGTGAATATCCAAAAGTTCTCTTAATAGCCAAGCTTGTGTTCTTTTCGTTCTCCTTCGTGTATCGCGAGATGAAACTAGGAAATCAGTAAATATTACAATTACTACCGCGCTTTAGTTTCTAAAAAACAATATCCATCTAATTTTTTTCGACTGTGGGAACACTGAAAATGGAAATTTTCAGTAAGTTATATCTTTATCTAAACTCCGCGAGCAATCTTATGGTGTGTTCTATGGTGTGTCGTCTACCAGGCGTAATATGGAGCATGTGTTTCAGGAGTTGCCAGCTCAGCAAAGACAGAAATTTTAAGATTCTAATTTTTTCCAAGACAGGTGATGCGAAGTGAATTTAAAGACTGACACATACATACTTTAATAGCTTCACTGGAAACAACTGAAAAATATTTGAAAGGAAAGTGTCATATTTCGATTAAATACAGCAACCACGATAAATTACGAAGATACAATACAATATAATGACATAAGCAGCAAAGCATAATCAGCCAGAAAGTCCGATCATGCTATTCTTAAGTACTTATAAAAGATTTGTAGATATAGCATATAATACTTCTGCAACTGCATTTACGTAGCTTATATAATCAAATACCAAATTTGGTTTATTGCGTACTATGCCCACAGAACAAATAGTCCTGTCGCAGAAAAGCCACATATAACACTACCGTCTGCTACTGCTATACCATAACCTTAAAGTAGGAGGCAGGTCGTGAAATAAAACTATCTTGTTAAAGCAATTATGGTAGAAAGCAACAGAGCAGTGTTACCCTCTGAGAGGAATTTTGTTATGTTGACCGTGTTGTACCTAACGGGGGTGGCTTATCGGAAATGAAAGTCAGAATTACGTAAATATTTGAACAATACAAACAATATTTTACGTATCTACACTGTTCAAAGGACAAGGAAAACGGTCGCCAGCCTAATTAGGCAAGAGAATGATTAACACTCTTGTTTAAGAAAATAGGTATAAGTAACTTTAACGGACAAACACAACCTATACTTTGCCACACGCGAGTGCAATGAACTCTGGTACCTGCATATGTTAACGTTAAGGTTGGAACTAACAGCTAGAGCAGCACAAACTATTTGCAAAAATATAACAGATAACGAAACACACTATTACTTTCAGGGCTTATTCAAACTGAATGGTCTTTATAACATTACTATTAATATTCACTGTAGAATCATTAATTGGACATAGGTTCAGTATTATTGTTCAAATATTTTTCTAGCTGACATAAAATTATAAATGTAGTTCACTGCAAAATTATGAACTAGTCACAGGTTAAGTGTCTCTCAGTTAAATACTTTACTATTTAAAATGAAAGTTAAATGGAATTCACTAACAGGTTACTTCTCACGGTCTTTTGAATAAAGAAATTATTGTTTTCATAAATAGTGGTAAAGGATAACCTGTGGATCTTATTACACTATTAATATGCACTTTCAATACCCAAAAGAAACAAGTGCTTAGCAAGTATGAGTATATAGCTTTCCACAACTGCTATTCACGGCCGGCCGGTGTGGCCGAGCGGTTCTAGGCACTACAGTCTGGAACCGCGCGATCGCTACGGTCGCAGGTTCGAATCCTGCCTCGGGCATGGATGTGTGTGGTGTCCTTAGGTTAGTTAGGTTTAAGTAGATATAAGTTCTAGGGGACTGATAACCTCAGAAGTTAAGACCCATAGTGCTCAGAGCCATTTTGAGCCATTTGCTACTCACGACTTTTACTGCAGTGAGACACAATGTTGATAAATTTACAAGAGACTGACTCACCTTTTAAAATTTACTACAGGCAGCACTATGATCATTAACTAAGCAAAACTTTATAATCCTCAGTTTTAAGAACTTGTAATTTTTAAAAGAAACTGCAAATTGTCTTTATTACCGCGGTCTTCTATTTTCAAGTAAATGATTAAATAGGTGACTTTGAAACTTCACAAAACTACGTTTACTACCTCCCACAATTTCACTAAACCCACAGTAAACCTGAATATTCTCTTCTTAGCAATGATCAAACAACATTATTTAATTTGGCTTTGAGGCTTTCATTTTTTTTTCCACAAACTAGGACACTCGGTAATCATAATTCAAATGGAGAGGAACCTGAGAGGTGTTGTGATAGGGAAAAAGTCAAGGTAGGTACATAAATTCAGTTATAAGTTACCTTATATTTGGGCACACTAAAACATCCAATGAGCTGATCCTTCACTGTACATTACTATAATGCCCCATTACAGTGATTGCGCAATGTGGTGGCGATTGCATGTTGGTAGGTGGAATTGCAGGTAGAATTGCTGAACTCTGTCATTTCTTGGTGGCGATGATAGATACCAATTTCAGAATAATTACAGCTCTTTGTCCATCCATCCGAGACATTGGAAAGCGTCAGTAAAAGCCTCTCTTGGAACCAGCACAATATACAACTTTTACATGGCAGCCCACAGTTTGGTAACTCGTCCCCGACTGACTCTTGTTCCACCTTTTCCACCTAGGCCAACCATAATTTGCGCGCGCTACTAAGTTCCGTTCCCGAGGGGAGCCACACCTCCTTTTACAGACCACATAACTAAGAATCCTAATTGAAGATCAGCAGTTTACATAACAGCAACCAAACACATTAAATAAAACAGAACATTTGCACATATTGACATTTCTACAAAAAATTATTCATACAGAAATTACAATTATATATAGTAAGTTTTGTTCCCTCCATATGGGACAAAGAATTTAAATTACAGATATTCTACATTGCATAGAATCAAATCATGACGTCAAAGTTTTAAAGAAAGAAAGGAGTATACAATTTTGTGTTATCGATTCAAACACATTTACAGATACTCAATTTTATAACATTAAACCAAAGCAAAAGACAAAATAAATCCGTACAGCATTAGAGCTATGGTGTTACAAGCATATTTAAATTGTTTAAATCAAGGCAGCTAATTAAAGAAGTGAATTATTGAAACAAAAAGAACAAATACAATTAAGCGTATTCGTTATGGATATTGTAGAACACGTGACCGTATATAAATGGAATATAAATACAGATAACTGGAACCAGTTACTTAGGAGATGTGTATTTATTTCCACAAACTACTTTTTGAGCCATTTCAGGCTCATCTTCAGATGTAAAATACTGATTTTTCATGGTGTGGTGCTGGGTATTGGCTTTGGCACAAGAAGATAGGAAATACTTCGATGTATCGCATGGAGTGTTAGTAATATGGAAAGCTTGGTCAAAAAACGAATTATTTCAGTTATTGCTGCAGTTATATACGGTATTGCTGTTAATATCCACCTGGAACCTTCCATTCTCGTCGTCTACTGGCCACAGAATTGATCACTGTTTACTATAAACACTGTTAACATAAATTCGCCACATCCAACGTGTGCTGTACCTCTGAAGTTTGTGTTCAAAGATCTTCCCTGAAAGATATAAAGTTTTTGACTTGTTGTGGCAGTAAATAGACTAGTGTAAACATGAATGTTATAAAATATCCTTACAGTAATTTCAGATTCAGAAAACTGCTGGTGTTACACAGGGTGTCTCAGAGTCTTTTCGATAAACGTCTAGGGGTGATAGATAACGTCATGGGGAACAACTCATATTAGAGACAAAACGTTCATTGACACTTTCGACGACGCTGAATGTCGTTTAAGATATGTTATGCCCCTGCCAAGCAATGGGATGGTAGGCACTCTGTGGCATTCATGTGTAATGTGTGTTGCCTATCATTCAGGCATCTGCCCCATGTGAAAGACGGTAGGCCGAGCAAAACTGAATCTTATTCACTTCGAAAACACCTTTCTCCGCTTAGACACACTCAATCTTACGGTTTTGTTGTTAAAAATCACTCTTATCAGTTTACTGAGATAAGCTGCAAATTGCACATCCGGTTTGTAGACCCTGCAAAGTTCAGTGAATTCTCGTCGTCCCAGGGCCGACGAATACTGAAGCGTCGCTGTGAATCAGCAAATATTTTATTTCTGAGGAAAGTTGTCTCTCTGGATATTTGTCACAAACACTTTGAAGCACCCTGTATGCATATATGAGCATTAAATTTACTGGATAAAAGTTTAACTTTTTTACTTCTGCTTCTTAAAGTTGAGAAATCGGATTTCCCATGCAACTTGGAATTTGACTATCACTCATGGCGACACATTTAAGTGTTTCCTAAGGACTTGAAACAGAATCATTACTCCGTCATCATGCTACGATTATAAACGATTAATTTCTCTATGTCCGATCAGAAGATGGGACCGAAATCGCTCGAAGAGTAGTGTATCGCCGAGCACGGTAGCTGCGTGGTCTGAGGCGCCTAAGTAGTATGTAAGCCTAGGGACCGATGACGTCAGCAGTTTGGTCCCATAGGACCTTACCACAAATTTCAAAGTAGTGTTTACGGAAATAAACAAATATTTCATTAAGTGGTCGCAGTTGTCTGTGTTTACGTTCAAAACATATATCTTTCTCGTCCTTTTTTCCGCTGTTCTTCGTTCCTTAGCTGCTTCAGAATTCATGAAGGTATGTCCGTCTCTGCAAGTAAATGGAAGACAGTTCGTTTTTTGCCATATGCGTTTCGCTTCTTTTGTTTACGAAGCATCAGTTGGCAACACTACACACAGTAAACATGCTGGCCGGAGTGGCCGACCGGTTCTACGCACTCCAGTCTGGAACCGCGCAACCGCTACGGTCGCAGGTTCGAATCCTGCCTCGGGCATGGATATGTGTGTTGTCCTTAGGTTAGTTAGGTTTAAGTAGTTCTAAGTTCTAGGGGGCTGATGACCTCAGAAGTTAAGTCCCATAGTGCTCAGAGCCATTTGAACACTGTAAACATACACACGTTCTACAAACAGGGAAAAAGTGTAAGTAAAGTATTGTCATGAAAGTGGTCGCGAAAATCACGAAAACGAGTCATCTGGAATGTGGAGACCGATTAAACACATCTCAAGGATGGCGCACATGAACTAACAACGCTGAAAATCGCTAAGTGACCCCAAAGCGTAATTCAGCCTCACGAAACCCGTGCCGCTGAAGTTGTTTCCAAGCTAAAAATCAAGAGAGTGGCATGAGAAAACGTAACGTATTAACACACTTGTAACTATTAAATAATGCATTTACATATACATAAAAACAAAAATGTATTACAGGTCTCTAAAGATGGTTTATAAATAAAAGAAGCGAAGCACGTATGGCAAAAAAAAAAAAAAAAACAAAGTGCATTTCATTTAGTTGCAAAGACGGAATACCTCCATGAATATACACTCCTGGAAATTGAAATAAGAACACCGTGAATTCAGTGTCCCAGGAAGGGGAAACTTTATTGACACATTCCTGGGGTCAGATACATCACATGATCACACTGACAGAACCACAGGCACATAGACACAGGCAACAGAGCATGCACAATGTCGGCACTAGTACAGTGTATATCCACCTTTCGCAGCAATGCAGGCTGCTATTCTCCCATGGAGACGATCGTAGAGATGCTGGATGTAGTCCTGTGGAACGGCTTGCCATGCCATTTCCACCTGGCGCCTCAGTTGGACCAGCGTTCGTGCTGGACGTGCAGACCGCGTGAGACGACGCTTCCCAAACATGCTCAATGGGGGACAGATCCGGAGATCTTGCTGGCCAGGGTAGTTGACTTACACCTTCTAGAGCACGTTGGGTGGCACGGGATACATGCGGACGTGCATTGTCCTGTTGGAACAGCAAGTTCCCTTGCCGGTCTAGGAATGGTAGAACGATGGGTTCGATGACGGTTTGGATGTACCGTGCACTATTCAGTGTCCCCTCGCCGATCACCAGTGGTGTACGGCCAGTGTAGGACATCGCTCCCCACACCATGATGCCGGGTGTTGGCCCTGTGTGCCTCGGTCGTATGCAGTCCTGATTGTGGCGCTCACCTGCACGGCGCCAAACACGCATACGATCATCATTGGCACCAAGGCAGAAGCGACTCTCATCGCTGAAGACGACACGTCTCCATTCGTCCCTCCATTCACGCCTGTCGCGACACCACTGGAGGCGGGCTGCACGATGTTGGGGCGTGAGCGGAAGACGGGCTAACGGTGTGCGGGACCGTAGCCCAGCTTCATGGAGACGGTTGCGAATGGTCCTCGCCGATACCCCAGGAGCAACAGTGTCCCTAATTTGCTGGGAAGTGGCGGTGCGGTCCCCTACGGCACTGCGTAGGATCCTACAGTCTTGGCGTGCATCCGTGCATCGCTGCGGTCCGGTCCCAGGTCGACGGGCACGTGCACCTTCCGCCGACCACTGGCGACAACATCGATGTACTGTGGAGACCTCACGCCCCACGTGTTGAGCAATTCGGCGGTACGCCCACCCGGCCTCCCGCATGCCCACTATACGCCCTCGCTCAAAGTCCGTCAACTGCACATACGGTTCACGTCCACGCTGTCGCGGCATGCTACCAGTGTTAAAGACTGCGATGGAGCTCCGTATGCCACGGCAAACTGGCTGACACTGACGGCGGCGGTGCACAAATGCTGCGCAGCTAGCGCCATTCGACGGCCAACACCGCGGTTCCTGGTGTGTCCGCTGTGTCGTGCGTGTGATCATTGCTTGTACAGCCCTCTCGCAGTGTCCGGAGCAAGTATGGTGGGTCTGACACACCGGTGTCAATGTGTTCTTTTTTCCATTTCCAGGAGTATATATTTCTGTCAGAAGTGGCTCCTCCACAAAATGTATGTTTCTAGTTGAAACAGGAAGAGCATCTTAATCCTTCTTTCTCCCTGAAATCGTAAAAGTTTTTTAACTTGCAGGTGACACACTTTACGTCCGAGTCCCTATGGAAATCAGTCTGAATTGACTAGCCGATGTTCTCGTCCGGAATCATCGCTACTCGAAGAACTGGGAACTTACGCTTTCGCCCACGAAATTTCTTTCAAATTTTGGTGATATTTTTCAACTTCTGGTGATAGGTATCTCGTTGAGTGTAGAAGGACGAGCAGGACAGCGTGTGGGCATTGGTGATCACAAAAAGGGATACAACACCATCTCTAAAACAAATGCGGTACTTGTCAGTAGACTTAGAATACAGTTTCAGTACATCACAGTATTATTTCGTGTCTCCGACACTAATACCTCCGAGTTTTCTGTCATCGAACAAATGTCTCTCTCAATCAATCAAACCTATTTTTGTCCACAAGCTCTACACACCTCTCCGAATACTATTATTAACAACCATTCATTCGACATGAGTAATGTACAACACGGCTTATGAGATATTAAATCTCACATTTATAGCTTTATCCCCAGCATCTTTGCCGGCCGCGGTGGTCTAGCGGTTCTAGGCGCGCAGTCCGGAACCGCGCGACTGCTGTGGTCGCAGGTTCGAATCCTGCCTCGGGCATGGATGTGTGTGATGTCTTTAGGTTAGTTAGGTTTAAGTAGTTCTAAGTTCTAGGGGACTGCTGACCACAGTAGTTAAGTCCCATAGTGCTCAGAGCCATTTGAACCATTTGAACCCAGCATCTTTAAAAAAAAAAATAGAAAAAAAGAAATATGCAACTCAGCGCGTTTCCATGCCGATTCTCGGCTCGTCACTGTTTCGAAATCCAGACTGCAGGTCGAGTCGAAAGGCCACTGTTATCGCACGGTAGTTGGCAACAGCCAAGAATGCGTTCTTTGCTTGATGCAATCCGTTCGGAAAATTGTGCTGGACAATGTTTATTTTCTACCGGGACCTTTATACGCTCCCTGTGACCTTGGTTACATAAACCTATTCGCCCTTTCCAAGCGTAAATTGATCGAATATATCAGCACAGCACGTTTAAGAAGTAAGTCGTCTTCATCAGAGGAAGACGTTTGCTCATTGCGCCCGGTTGTCAAATGATAAAACCCTCTTTGTTTAGGGATTACAACAACAACAACTTCATAATATCATTTATGTTTTGTGGTTGTTCTTTGTTATTACGTAAAGAAATGTTAGTCGGAAATACGCTAGGCTGTAATCTGTCCTAGTTTAAAGAACTATTTATTTCCTGCAGTTAAATGTGTTACCGGATCCACAACAGTGTAGACATCCGTTCCATGTTGCTCTTGCTTTCCAGGATTGCCCCCAAAGTATGTGTGGGTATTTCACGTGGCTAGTCTCTCTTAAGATTTGAATGTTTGCCCAAAAAGTTATCGTCTTTCAAGTTTATTATGCACCGTGCAGTTTACTGAAATGGAATTTCACTATTTCCACAGTTCCGCCCCCGTCGGCTGAAAGTGATCAACAACGAACTATAGTTACTTTTGGAGGAGAAAATTCGACATTATAAGCCACTGGAGCGACGTAGTATCAATCTTTATACTATAATATTGTAGTACATATTGTGAGCTCGAATAAATTGGCGTGCCTGTGAATGAAATCTATTTTCTCCGACAGTTCATAGACATTTCAGAAACACAATTCAAGTGACACATAGTCGAACAGATTCCGTATTCCCAGATTTCTTAAACACGTTCATTGGCTTAGGAAAGTGTTCACAGACTTCTAAGGTATGGGCATAGAGCGTACATTCTCAATACGTATTTGCGTCAAAGAACTGTAGAAATAATTACGTAGCCTGATCGGGGACAATGAGTGCCCCAAATATGATAAAACTGCTGCTGTTCTCAATGCATCAAGTCATGTTTGCCAGCTGCGTCCCAGCCAGTGTAAACAAAAGTTCAGTTACTGTATATCAATTTAGAACGGTACATGCGAAACATACTCTTGGTGTCGTAATCACACACACTCAAACACTAAACCGTGTTCTACAGGTGATGTGGTGTTAACTTTTTCCAGAGAAAAGGTTGTTGCGCTCTCGGTTCAAAAGAGAACGCGCAAATGATGATAGGCAAAGGTTAGTAGAGATTCATGCGTCTGTGAAAAGATCTATGCGCGAAGCATACTTTAGCGAAAGATCTGGCCGAGTGCAGTTATGAGAACTTGCAGAACCTGAGAAAATACTGGTCCTATGTAAAACGCTAAGCAGGTTTAAGGCTTCCATCCACTCACTCATTGACGCGTCTGGTGTGGCAATTGAAGCTAGCAAAAGGAAAGCCAAAGTTTTAAATTCGGTGTTTAAGAAACCGTTCACGCAGGAGAATCGTACAGACGCACCGTCGTTTGACCATTGCATCCATATGTATGCAATAGTAATAAGCATCCCTGACGCACAGAAAAACTGAATGAGCTGAAAATAATAATTCTTCAGGTCTGGACGAAATCCCAGTTCGGTTTTACAAAGAGTACACTACGGCATTGGCCCCTCAGTCATCCAGGATTTATCGCGAATCTCTCACCCAGCGCAAAGTTACAAGCGACTGGAAAAAGGCGCAGGTGACTCCTGGTAAAAGAACAGACCCAACAAAATTACAGAACAATATATTTAACTTCTATTTAAGAAACCGTTCACGAAGGAGTATCTTACAGTTATAACAAATAGAATATATTCTCAGTTCGAATGTAATAAAATTCCTTAGAGACCGAAAAGCTATGTCCATGAACCAGCACGATGTTACGTGTGTATGGAATAGGTTCCCACATATGTGAGTAGCTTGACGACTTCTTAATTAATGGAAACCAGTACGTTGTCCTCGACGGCGTGTGTTCATTAGAGGCAAGGGAATCGTCAGCGGTGCCCCAGGGAAGTGTCATAGAGCCACTATTATTGTCGATATACATAAATGATTTTGCGGACAGGGTGGGCAGCGATTTACGGTTACTTGCTGATAGTGCTGTGAAGTATGGGAAGTTGTCGATTTTGAGTTCCTGTAGTAAGATAAAAGATGACTTAGACAACATTTCTAAGTGGTGTTACGAATGACAGCTAGTTCTAGACGTATAAAAGTGTAATTTGACACGGATGAGTAGGAAAAACAAACTCGTAATGTTCGGGTACAGCATTACTAGTGTTGTTTAAATATCTGTGCTTAACTTTGCTGAACGATATGAAATGGAAAGAGCATGTGAAAACTGTGGTAGGGAAGACGAATGGACAACTTCGATTTATTGGCAGATTTAATGAGGAAGTGTCGTTCATTCGTCAAGGAGAGCGCTCGTAGGACGGTAATGCGACCTACTCTTGAGTGCTGCTAGAGTGTTTGGGATCCGCACCAGGTTGGATTACAGGAAGACATCGAAGTAAGACGGGCTGCTACATTTGTTACAGGCAGGTTAGAACAACATCCAAGTGTTAGATGCTTTGGGAATTCAAATGGAAATCCTAGGACGGAAGGCAACGTTCTTTTCGAGTAGGACTACTGACAAAATTTAGAGACGCGGCATTTGAAGATGACTGCAGAAATGTTCTGCTGCCGCCAACATACATTTCGCGTAAGGACAACGAACGTAAGATACGAGAAATAGGGGCCCATAGGGAGGCATATAGACAGTTGTTTTTCCCAGCTCTATTTGCGAGTGCAACAGGAAATGAAATTACTAGTGGTCAGGGTTGGTCAGGGTAGCCGCCGGCATGCACTGTGCTCTGCCTTCTTGCGGTATATGTATGTAGATGTAGATGTCCTTTAAAACTCATGAGTGGTTCTTGTCACTGACTTCATGCGATCTTTTACAACCAATCTCCACACTGCCCGATAGTTCCTTTCCCTCAGTAGATGAGATTTGCCTGGCCTTGGTCTAGTTGTAGGCGTTCCTTCACGTTTCCATTTCACAATCACAGTCACCGAGAGTCGACTTGAACTACTTTAGAACTGTTGAATTGTCCCTCATGTATTTTTGACTGAGAAGACATCCGATGACTGGTCCACGTTCGGAATCACTGAGCTCCCCTGACGACCCATTCTGCTGATACTGCGTCTCTATTGACAACGCGTACTTTCCTCGAATACAAGCCCAAGGGAACCGTCGAGCATTACGAGTCCCCATCCAGGGGGGGGGGGGGGGGCTGGCCATTAGCTGTGTCATTACCCTGACTTACCCTGACCCTATTATTTCATGAGATACTGCGAAGACGTTTGAACCTAATCCAGAACAATAAAGCAAGTTCACGTGATCAAGACCTTGATGATGTTCAGCCCTTGCCGGCGAAATACCGGCCATAAAAATTTCTTCCATCATCAGGATTCGAAATAGGAATCTCGGAGTCAAGCATAGCACACGAACGCGTATTAGTGACCTTGGTTTTGGAGAGAGATGATCTGAAAGGTGATACATGAGTTTTAATGAATTTACAGCGCTTCTGTTTAATCTCGTGATTCAGTTACGTTTCTGACACATGTCTGTTTGCTTTCACTGACGTATACATCTTTAGAAGTGCCTTGTTTGGGATTCTTTTCTTAAGTTACTGCAAAGTTGATCACATGAAATAAATAATAAATTCAGGACGGCTAAATCTGTTCTGCATTCAAATTCAGGAAGAGATTTTACATACCAGGGTCATTGCCTTGTATTATTGATTCTGTGCCTCTTGAGGTTACACACCAAGTTTCTCAACAGGTATCCAGTGGTGCTGGATTTTGTCCATCATATGGATTAATACCTCTGATACACTCGTAGGCACCTGACATTTATTGTAATCTTCCACGAAAATCTTGTCATTTATCAAAAACATTTTTTATGAGAAATACTCATTGCTCCCAACGAAATTATGAAAATCCTGGCTATTTCATTGTAAACTCTAGTTAAAGCTCCTATCAGTGTTGTATCATGGTAGAAATACGGTTATGGTTTTCGTTTGATAGTAATACGTCGCCCCTGAATCTTTTCTTAATATGCTCTTCTCGCTAATTATTTTCAGTGTCACGAAAACGCCAAACTGTAACTGGTAATTAAATAATGAATCCTAAACACTCGAAAAAGCTTATAATAAATTTGAAGTACTCGCCGCAAGTTATATGCCATTTAAAATGCTTTGGAATTAAAAGGGTATTAATTCGAAACATATTGCGAATATGATGCATAGAAAATGCACCCATATTTCATCCGAGTGCTGATTTGGTTACCACAGCGGTCGGCAACTGGCGGACCACGGTCCGGGTCTGGACCGCGGAAAGTTAAAAACTGCCGCCAAAAACATTTTGAAAGTATAAATTATGTACTCAGATTATTTAAAAACATTGTTCTGTAGATAACAATTCGTTCGTGGATCACCCTTGTAATTTTTTCTGGTAGTGTACAATTAACTGCCGAATAATCAGAATTCTTAATGGTTAGTTATAGGCAAATTAAATACACGGTTGCTATGCTGTGCAGCGCCGAAGGGTCCGCTGAAGGGCGGTGACGGAAGGGAGCCAGCTGGCCGGACGGCGCAGCGTGTTATATCGATCTGTACACACGAACTCACCACAAGAATTTAATTTAATGGACAAGAAAGTTTTATAAATCGATTTAGGCTCTGGCAACCTCGGAAACCTCTGTTAAATCGGAGAAGATATATTCATTTAAATGCTCTTTTGTATCCTTACTCGAACGATAGCATGAAGCTACTTTGTGAAACTTCAGGTGAGTTCACTCGTCGGCAGCGATCTATGGTTGGTTGTTTGTTTCGGGGGAGGAGACCAAACAGCGAGGTCATCCGTCCCATCGGAGTAGGAAGGGAAGTCGGCCGTGCCCTTTCAAAGGAACCATCCGGAATTTGCCTAAAGCGATTTAGGGAATTCACGGAAATCCGAAATGAGGGTGGCCGGACGTGGATTTGAACAGTCGTCCTCCCGAATGCGAGTCCAGTGTCCTAAACACTGCCACACCTCGTTCGGTGGCGATCTTTGACAACGAAGCACCTCCTTTGCAGAAATTGATACGGAAGTAACTCCTTTGCGGTGCGTCAACACGTGCTGTGCGTCTGGCACCGGTATTTTTACAAAGAACGAATATTAAAGAAAACAAATATTGTCGCCACTTCCTCAGTAGTTGTTGCGATGTCGTACAGAGCGTTTCTTTATTATCGAGGCTTATAACGTTTCTTTTGTATCGATGTGGACCGTAAAAAGTGTTGATAGTGAAAATAGAAAGTTTTTGACTGAGTGGAATAAACAATTTTGTTTTACGCTTCCTGATAGGCCTGGACCTGTTTCAGTTTGCCTTATAAGCAACAGAACTGTTACTCTTGTTAAAGGTGCCAATTTAAAGCGATACTGTGGAATAGCTCATCAGAGTACCATAATAATTTTTCTCTGGGTAGTGAAGCTCATCAAGAAAAACGCCAGGTATATCTAGCTTCTTACAAAAAAAAAAAGCACAGTCTTCCTAGTTCAAACTGTGAGCGAGCAAGAGAAATCTGCATAAGCAGCGATGCGTGTGTGTTGGCCGCTTAATAGACACCAGAAGCCATTTTCAGACTCTGATAAGAGGTAAAGAATTTTGGTACTGCAATTCAAGGTATTCCACTGTCGACAAGAAGTTACACAGCAGGGATCGAAAATTTTGGGCGCTGATAATGAAAATAGTGTGCTCGGACTTCTGCAGAAGGTGCCTTGCTGCGCCATAGTACTAGATGAATCATGCGACGTTGTTGATGAAGAACAAACGTCCATTTTTCGTGGAATTTTTAGGTACTGAAAGTAAAGAATTTAGGGAAGAATTGCTAACAATATTGCCGTTGAGAGGCAAAACTCGTGGAGAAGATTTATTCAAGGCTTTTGATTTCATGACAAACTCAAACATCACTTATGATACAATGGTGTCTCTTTCAACTGACAGGGCCCCAGCGATGATCGGCAAAGAAAAAGGACTATTAAAGAGAATCAAAGACAAAAATGCTGGGTCACTATCTTATCAGTGCTCAGTTCACCAGGCAGGCTTTTGTGGAAAACTTACTTTGACTCTGAAAGAAGTAATGGAAAGATAGATCAAGTTGATTAATTTCATGAGGGTTCGTTCTGATCTTCACCACAGACAGTGCAAAGAGTTTTTAAATGGTTCAAATGGCTCTGAGCACTATGGGACTTAACTGCTGTGGTCATCAGTCCCCTAGAACTTAGAACTACTTAAACCTAACCAACCTAAGGACATCACACACATCCATGCCCGAGGCAGGATTCGAACCTGCGACCGTAGCGGTCACGCGGTTTCAAACTGTAGCGTCTAGAACCGCACGGCCACTCCGGCCAGCGCAAAGAGTTTGTTTCATTCGGCACGGAGTGCAGTACAACAATTTTCTTCGGCTAATTAAAGGTCAAGAGATTGAACGTTTTTGGTAGATAACAGAAAAAGTAACATCGTTCTTAGATTCACAAGAAGCAAGAAACCATTTGGAGTTCCCAGCAAATGAACGCACTACTGAGCGCTGTGGCTTTCCTGAAAGATATTCTGAAACATCTGAATGCACCCAATACCGAGCCACAAGGAAATGGAAAATTATTATGTGAGATGATACAAAGTGTATATACTTTCCGTCGTAAGGTTGATAATTTTGAAAAACAATTTGGAAGTCAAGATTTTTTTTTTACTTTCAAACGATTTTTTAATATAAAAATAATTATCAAACAGGCATTTCAATATTCTCAAATTTTACGTCAGATCTTATGTAGGAATTTGCACAAAGACTCAAAGTCTTTTCAGAGACAGAGAAGTTGTCAGGATTCTTAAAATCGCGTTTTGTAGTTTCTCAAGCCGCAAAGCAAACGGATCCGACTTTGAAGTTGTTCTGTCTATCAAAGTCTTTACTCCAAATGGAGATAAGATTTGCAGGAACACATTCCCTTGCAAACATATAAAACTGCATTCACTGAAGAATTTCGGACTAAACATATCCCAGAAAAATGCGAAAATTGCAAAAAACTTAGCTAATTACCTGGCTGCTATGTTTGGCTATAAATATATTTGTGAAATGACATATTCAGAAATGATTTTTTTGAAGAACAAGTATCGCTCAAGATTAACGACCGGCCACCTGGAATATATTATTCGCATAAGTTCCTCTCCACGTGAAGTTAGCTTTAAGAAACTGGCTCAAGACTGCAAATGGTTTTTAAGTACAAATATGCCTGCCTCTTGTATTTCATATTTTGTGAGTGAAAATAAAAACTAAAATAGTGAAGAAGGAGGTTTTTCTCCTGGACCTCGGTAAAAATTTTCAAACGTGTCTTGACCCCATCTAAAATTACTTGCCGACCCTTGGGTTAGTACGTACAATAATTTCCCTACTTCCCAAGTCGGTTGTCATGAGAACACGTAAGCCGGCATAATTTCTTAAGATTCGTTGCCTCCTTTGTTATCCAGCATTGTAAACCGTGTTATATACTCACGTAAAGACACCAGAATAACATGACGGTTAGTCATATTTTGCACCAGAACTACTGTTTAATTTTCGTTTGCGGTTTCGAGCCCTTCTTCAGCGACGGCAGGTTTTATTATAGAAAATGTAAAATATATCGAATTATGAAAAGAGAATTCTGTTTCAAGACTTTCAGTCATAAATTAAATTGACAGTAGGATACAAAGATCTCATGTAGAGAAAGCGTGAATTTCTGTCACAATAACAACAATAATTATAACTCAAAAAACGGAATGTGACGAACGCATAGTTCAAGGTGCATAGACAGTAAGGCCTTTGAAGTTCCTGTCTCACCGTAAGTAGAAACACGACATGTTTCAAAATATATATTTTTATTTGTAGTCTTATACACTCCTGGAAATGGAAAAAAGAACACATTGACACCGGTGTGTCAGACCCACCATACTTGCTCCGGACACTGCGAGAGGGCTGTACAAGCAATGATCACACGCACGGCACAGCGGACACACCAGGAACCGCGGTGTTGGCCGTAGAATGGCGCTAGCTGCGCAGCATTTGTGCACCGCCGCCGTCAGTGTCAGCCAGTTTGCCGTGGCATACGGAGCTCCATCGCAGTCTTTAACACTGGTAGCATGCCGCGACAGCGGGGACGTGAACCGTATGTGCAGTTGACGGACTTTGAGCGAGGGCGTATAGTGGGCATGCGGGAGGCCGGGTGGACGTACCGCCGAATTGCTCAACACGTGGGGCGTGAGGTCTCCACAGTACATCGATGTTGTCGCCAGTGGTCGGCGGAAGGTGCACGTGCCCGTCGACCTGGGACCGGACCGCAGCGACGCACGGATGCACGCCAAGACCGTAGGATCCTACGCAGTGCCGTAGGGGACCGCACCGCCACTTCCCAGCAAATTAGGGACACTGTTGCTCCTGGGGTATCGGCGAGGACCATTCGCAACCGTCTCCATGAAGCTGGGCTACGGTCCCGCACACCGTTAGGCCGTCTTCCGTTCACGCCCCAACATCGTGCAGCCCGCCTCCAGTGGTGTCGCGACAGGCGTGAATGGAGGGACGAATGGAGACGTGTCGTCTTCAGCGATGAGAGTCGCTTCTGCCTTGGTGCCAATGATGGTCGTATGCGTGTTTGGTGCCGTGCAGGTGAGCGCCACAATCAGGACTGCATACGACCGAGGCACACAGGGCCAACACCCGGCATCATGGTGTGGGGAGCGATCTCCTACACTGGCCGTACACCACTGGTGATCGTCGAGGGGACACTGAATAGTGCACGGTACATCCAAACCGTCATCGAACCCATCGTTCTACCATTCCTAGACCGGCAAGGGAACTTGCTGTTCCAACAGGACAATGCACGTCCGCATGTATCCCGTGCCACCCAACGTGCTCTAGAAGGTGTAAGTCAACTACCCTGGCCAGCAAGATCTCCGGATCTGTCCCCCATTGAGCATGTTTGGGACTGGATGAAGCGTCGTCTCACGCGGTCTGCACGTCCAGCACGAACGCTGGTCCAACTGAGGCGCCAGGTGGAAATGGCATGGCAAGCCGTTCCACAGGACTACATCCAGCATGTCTACGATCGTCTCCATGGGAGAATAGCAGCCTGCATTGCTGCGAAAGGTGGATATACACTGTACTAGTGCCGACATTGTGCATGCTCTGTTGCCTGTGTCTATGTGCCTGTGGTTTTGTCAGTGTGATCATGTGATGTATCTGACCCCAGGAACGTGCCAATAAAGTTTCCCCTTCCTGGGACAATGAATTCACGGTGTTCTTATTTCAATTTCCAGGAGTGTAGTTACCATAATAAAACTACTTTTTGTTCCTATGCCGTTCCTCATTTACTTTGATTCACTTTCGAATCATTTATTTGGTAACGTTTTCAGTGTGTTGTATATCATTCAAGAGATTTTCATCTCCTGTTCTGCTTTCCTTTCCCGCTACATAAATTTTTTTTCTGTAAATGAGTTCATCTCATTATTGTCTAATTGAACGCAAAAATGTTTTGTAACGTACGCGTGTTAATGCCGTAGCACCTTATTTATTTATTGCTGATTGTCAGATGGGAATATTTTATTAACTGCGGTGATTAAGCTAATAGTCTTCATTTGTAATTCCGTTTGCCTGCAACGAGGCGGTAATATTTAATTCTGTAATCGCCACTCTTTTATTTTAAGCTGTGTCTGAGCCTTTAAACCGGGCTTTTTCGTAAAGGATTACGGACAAATAAAACGAAGCGCTAGTTCTTTCTAGAACTCTGCCCATTTTATATTGTTCCCACAATTCGCACAGTGTGCTCCTCGAAATAACCATTTTTTGGGGCTGTGTATTAATGTGGAACTTTGAGTACTAGTATCTTTCACGACTTTGAGCTTACAGTATTTACTTAATGAGACAGCAATAGTAGCAAAATACCCCTTAAAGCGCTCAGTATGTTAATAAATTCAATATTCGGTGTAATCTGCAGAAAAACTACCAATTAAGGTGGTATGTTAATCTGTTTCTACATCTTATCACGATGAAGCAGTACCCAATATGATGTTTTGAGATTAGCTAAATGAAACCTCTGCAAAATTCAACTGAAAATAAACCTGAAATGGCGCGGACCCAGTCATGAAAATAATTATGTTAACAAGTCTTATTGGCAGAACAACTTTATATTTATAAACGAAAATACAAAACTGTATACGTTGCACAGTATTAATTTATTTCGTTAATCGGTTTTCGGCTTACAACGCATCTTCATTTACGTTACAACTGCGATGTTAAAGACGACACTCAATCTGTGGTTGTACCTTTGTCTCTCCGTGTAATATAATTTCCAATATTGTATTTTCTTTGATGACGATAGACAGTTAATGTCCGATGGTGTCTCGTAAGCGTCTTGTATCGAATAGCAACCAGCGCGTAACTTGGTTCACCATTCCACAACGATGGTTTTCGACAGACATGCTGCCTCATGCGCATTCATCACTATCGGAGGGATGTCTACCAGTGTTTGGCCTTAGCAACAGGATTTTGGTCCTGGAGGCATTTGATAATACGTAGTCGTTCACGTTTCCCTATTCGTCGCACGCACGTCGTAAGGACACGAATGCCACACTAGTCCCTTGCCTACATGTCAGTACTTACACTATGTGATCTAAAGTATCCGGACAGCGCCAAAACCATAAGATTTCATATTAGGTGCATTGTGGTGCCACCTGCTGCCAGGTACTCCATATCAGCGAGCTCAGTAGTCATTAGACATCGTGAGAGAGCAGAATGCGGCGCTCCACGCAACTCACGGACTTCGAACGTGGTCAGGTGACTGGGTGTCAGTTGAGTCATACGTCTCTACACGAGATTTTCGCACTCCTAAACATACCTAGGTCCGCTGTTTCCGATGTAATATTGAAGTGGAAACGTGAAGGGACGCGTACAGCACAAAAACGTACAGGCCGACCTCGTCTGTTGACTGACAGAGACCGCCGACAGTTAAAGAGGGTCGTAATGTGTAATAGGCAGACATCTATCCAGACCATCACACAGGAATTCCAAACTGCATCAGGATCTACTGCAAGTACTGTGACAGTTAGGCGGGAGTTGAGAAAACTTGGTTTTCTTCGTCGAGCGGCTGCTCATAAACCACACATCACGCCGGTAAATGCCAAACGACGCCTCGCTTGGTGTAAGGAGCGTAAACATCGTACGATTGAACAGTGGGAAAACATTGTGTGGAGTGACGAATCACGGTACACAATGTGGCGATCCGATGGCAGGGTGTGGGTATGGCGAATGCCAGGTGAACGTTATCTGCCAGCGTATGTTCCGCCAACAGTAAAATTCGGAGGCGGTGGTGTTATGGTGCGGTCGCATTTTTCATGGAGGGAGCTTGCACCCCTTGTTTTGTGATTACATTCAAATCCATACGAACGCCTAATTATTCTATGTACCAGAGTTCCAGGAGTCGCTAGAGCCTTCCGACTGGCGGAACGTCCAAACGTGTTTTCTCGAAGTTTGAAAGGATATTCCGTTTGTAGTGCGTGCAGAGCATCATGTCATCAAAACAAGCATCTCATGACTTGGACGTTTCTTCTGGAAGGCGGGTCATGAAAGGTGCCCCGTAGAAAATTGGAGAAGAACAGCTTGTACCAGGGGTTGCGAACAAGTGCGCAGTGTCGGTCGTTAAGGAACGTCCAATAACCCAGTTCTGATTTCTCGTGCTACTTAACCACTACGGCATTGCTATATCAGACTCCTCTGTATTGGCCTTCCTGTCCTTGGACCGTTCATTGTTTCTATTTTGCTCTTTTTTTCACAGTTCAGTACACCTCTTTCCTGTTTTCATGCTTGATCTGTGTTTCGTTTTTCACTGGCTATCCACTGGTCCCTCTCCCCCTAAATCTGAAGGGGGGGGGGGTGCGATGGGGCGTTTCCCTTTGACAGCAAGAAACAAAGATACAAATATTTATAGAGACAGTAATATCTTACAATGTGCTTAATTTTAAGTGGCGTTGGTGAATTCTGAGCAAAGTAAAGTTTTCCGGTTACATCAGGGGCAGAGCTGTATGTATCGCGGCCGCTGTGGGTTTAATCAAAATGAGAGGAGAATATTTTATTGTTTGTCTTCCAATGCCGACAACACACGAGCGTGCGCAGCTAGCACCGATCAGCTGCTATGGTAAAAATGCCAAACAGAAGTAGCAGAGATTCCAGAATGCGCATTACAGAGAAGGTCACTTTCAAATATGGTACATGTTTGTAGTAATTAATATGCAATCAAGTTAAGGTTGTTATAATGCAATGCTATGAGTAATAGAAAAGTGACACTCAAATTAGTCATCATCCATTTGTAATCACATACCATATAGCAATTACTCTTTGGATTACTGTAACATACCAATTTATGTAATTTACCAGAAGATGGGACAAAGTGGTCACGAGAGGAAAAGTGATCATTGAATAAATGGTTCAAATGGCTCTGAGCACTATGGGACTTAACATCTGAGGACATCAGTCCCCTAGAACTTAGAACTACTTAAACCTAACTAACCTAAGGACTTCACTCACATCCATGCCCGAGACAGGATTCGAACCTACGACCGTAGCGGTCGCGCGGTTCCAGACTGTAGCGCCTAGAACCGTTCGGCCACAACGGCCGGCTTTAAACAACGTCTTGTAGCCTACAAATGTAGTTCCTTGTTATTTACTTCAGTCTGATACTTTCTCTCGTGAACCACTAATACCGACATGGAGTCCAATGGGGAGAAGTAGCCAGACCACTTGCCAGATGAAGTGGCCAAGTTGTTCGTTCCAGTAAGAGTTAGTTACTTTCAAACAAGCATGCATTATATAAGAGATAAAACAGACATCTAAACTTTTTTTAAATCCAAAGCTAAGCTTCACCTTTCTATCCTTTTGTGAGAATTTTGAATTATGTTGTATTATTCAAAACCATCCCTGTTCTGTTATACGCAGAAGCGCCAAAGTAATTGGTATAAGCAAGCGTATTCGAATAAAGAGATATTTCAACAGGCAGAATTTGGCGCTGCGGTCGTCAACGCATTTGTAATACAACAAATGTCTCGCGCAGTTGTTAGATCGGTTACTGCTGCTACAATGGCAGTTTATCAAGATTTAAATGAGCTGGAACATGGTGTTACAGTCGGCGCACGAGCGGTGGGACACAGCAACTCCGAGATCTACATCTACATTTATACTCCGCAAGCCACCCAACGGTCTGAGGCAGAGGACAGTTTACGTGCCACTGTCATTACCTCCCTTCCCTGTTCCAGTCGCGTATGGTTCGCGGGAAGAACGACTGTCTGAAAGCCTCCATGCGCGCTCTAATCTCTCTAATTTTACATTCGTGATCTCCTCGGGAGGTATAAGTAGGGGGAAGCAATATATTCGATACCTCATGCAGAAACGCACCCTCTCGAAACCTGGCGAGCAAGCTACACCGCGATGCAGAGCGCCTCTCTTGCAGAGTCTGCCACTTGAGTTTGTTAAACATCTCCGTAACGCTATCACGCTTACCAAATAACCCTGTGACGAAACGCGCCGCTCTTCTTTGGATCTTCTCTATCTCCTCCGTCAACCCGATCTGGTACGGATCCCACACTGATGAGCAATACTCAAGTATAGGTCGAACGAGTGTTTTGTAAGCCACCTCCTTTATTGATGGACTACATTTTCTAAGGACTCTCCCAATGAATCTCAACCTGGTACCCGCCTTACCAACAATTAATTTTATATGATCATTCCACTTTAAATCGTTCCGCACGCATACTCCCAGATATTTTACAGAAGTAACTGCTACCAGTGTTTGTTCCGCTATAATATAATCATACAATAAAGGATCCTTCTTTCTATGTATTCGCAATACATTACATTTGTCTATGTTAAAGGTCAGTTGCCACTCCCTGCACCAAGTGCCTATCCGCTGCAGATCTTCCTGCATTTCGCTACAATTTTCTAATGCTGCAACTTCTCTGTATACTACAGCATCATCCGCTAAAAGCCGCATGGAACTTCCGACACCATCTACTAGGTCATTTATATATATTGTGAAAAGCAATGGCCCCATAACACTCCCCTGTGGCACGCCAGAGGTTACTTTAACGTCTGTAGACGTCTCCCCATTGATAACAATATGCTGTGTTCCGTTTGCTAAAAACTCTTCAATCCAGCCACACAGCTGGTCTGATATTCCGTAGGCTCTTACTTTGTTTATCAGGCGACACTGCGGAACGGTATCGAACGCTTTTCGGAAGTCAAGGAAAATAGCATCTACCTGGGAGCCTGTATCTAATATTTTCTGGGTCTCATGAACAATTAAAGCGAGTTGGGTCCCACACGATCGCTGTTTCCGGAATCCATGTTGATTCCTACAGAGTAGATTCTGGGTTTCCAAAAACGACATGATACGCGAGCAAAAAACATGTTCTAAAATTCTACAACAGATCGACGTCAGAGATATAGGTCTATAGTTTTGCGCATCTGATCGACGACCCTTCTTGAAGACTGGGACTACCTGTGCTCTTTTCCAATCATTTGGAACCTTCCGTTCCTCTAGAGACTTGCGGTACACGGCTGTTGGAAGGGGGGCAAGTTCTTTCGCGTACTCTGTGTAGAATCAAATTGGTATCCCGTCAGGTCCAGTGGACTTTCCTCTGTTGAGTGATTCCAGTTGCTTTTCTATTCCTTGGACACTTATTTCTATGTCAGCCATTTTTTCGTTTGTGCGAGGATTTAGAGAAGGAACTGCAGTGCGGTCTTCCTCTGTGAAACAGCTTTGGAAAAAGGTGTTTAGTATTTCAGCTTTACGCTTGTCATCCTCTGTTTCAGTGCCATCATCATCCCGGAGTGTGTGGATATGTTGTTTCGAGCCACTTACTGATTTAACGTAAGACCAGAACTTCCTAGGATTTTCTGTCAAGTCGGTACATAGAATTTTACTTTCGAATTCACTGAACGCTTCACGCATAGCCCTCATTACGCTAACTTTGACATCGTTTAGCTTCTGTTTGTCTGAGAGGTTTTGGCTGCGTTTAAACTTGGAGTGAAGCTCTCTTTGCTTTCACAGTAGTTTCCTAACTTTGTTGTTGTACCACGGTGGGTTTTTCCCGTCCCTCACAGTTTTACACGGCACGTACCTGTCTAAAACGCATTTTACGATTGCCTTGAACTTTTTCCATAAACACTCAACATTGTCAGTGTCGGAACAGAAATTTTCGTTTTGATCTGTTAGGTAGTCTGAAATCTGCCTTCTATTACTCTTGCTAAACAGATAAACCTTCCTCCCTTTTTTTGTATTCCTATTAACTTCCATATTCAGGGATGCTGCAAAGGCCTTATCATCACTGATTCCCTGTTCTGCACATACAGAGTCGAAAAGTTCGGGTCTGTTTGTTATCAGTAGGTCCAAGATGTTATCTCCACGAGTCGGTTCTCTGTTTAATTGCTCGAGGTAATTTTCGGATAGTGCACTCAGTACAATGTCACTCGATGCTCTGTCCCTACCACCCGTCCTAAACATCTGAGTGTCCCAGTCTATATCTGGTAAATTGAAATCTCCACCTAAGACTGTAACATGCTGAGAAAATTTATGTGAAATGTATCCCAAATTTTCTCTCAGTTGTTCTGCCACTAATGCTGCTGAGTCGGGAGGTCGGTAAAAGGAGCCAATTATTAAACTAGCTCCACCCATAATAATTCACAGGAACTATCCACTTCTACTTAACTACAGGATAAACTACTACTAACAGCGACGAACACTCCACCACCGGTTGCATGCAATCTATCCTTTCTAAACACCGTCTGCACCTTTGTAAAAATTTCGGCAGAATTTATCTCTGGCTTCAGCCAGCTTTCTGTACCTATAACGATTTCAGCTTCGGTGCTTTCTATCAGCGCTCTAAGTTCCGGTACTTTACCAACGCAGTTTCGACAGTTTACAATTACAATACCGATTGCTGCTTGGTCCCCGCATGTCCTGACTTTGCCCCGCACCCGTTGAGGCTGTTGCCCTTTCTGTACTTGCCCAAGGCCATCTAACCTAAAAAACCGCCCAGCCCACGCCACACAACCCCTGCTACCAGTGTAGCCACTTGTTGCGTGTAGTGGACTCCTGACCTATCCAGCGGAACCCGAAACCCCACCACCCTATGGCGTAAGTCGAGGAATCTGCAGCCCACACGGTCGCACAACCGTCTCAGCCTCTGATTCAGACCCTCCACTCGGCTCTGTACCAAAGGTCCGCAGTCAGTCCTATCGACGATGCTGCAGATGGTGAGCTCTGCTTTCATCCCGCTAACGAGACTGGCAGTCTTCACCAAATCAGATAGCCGCCGGAAGCCAGAGAGGATTTCCTCCGATCCATAGCGACACACATCATTGGTGCCGACTTGAGCGACCACCTGCAGATGGGTGCACCCTGTACCCTTCATGGCATCCGGAAGGACCCTTTCCACATCTTGAATGACTCCCCCCGGTATGCACACGGAGTGCCCATTGGTTTTCTTCCCCTCTCTTGCTGGCATATCCCTAAGGGGCCCCATTACGCGCCTGACGTTGGAGCTCCCAACTACCAGTAAGCCCACCCTCTGCGACCGCCCGGATCTTGCAGACTGAGGGGCAACCTCTGGAACAGGACAAGCAGCCATGCCAGGCCGAAGATCACTATCAGCCTGAGACAGAGCCTGAAACCGGTTCGTCAGACAAACTGGAGAGGCCTTCCGTTCAGCCCTCCAGAATGTCTTTCGCCCCCTGCCACTCCTTGAGACGACCTCCCACTCTACCACAGGTGAGGGATCAGCCTCAATGCGGGCAGTATCCCGGGCAACCACAGTCGTAGTCCGATCGGGGGATGTACTAGCTTCTTTGGCTGTTCAGTGTATGTGGGCTAATACAAAAGTCCGATTGTAAACGGTCTGCTGCAGCCGCTTGTTATTCTTTAGGGTAGTAGGACGTGAAGACGCCTAGAAAATCAGATATACAAATATGGGATTCCGTTGCGATGGCACTGGCCACAGCATCTGCTTAGGTATAGGAAATTGCTCACTATGTAAGCCTTCTGAAAAATGCAAATACATCCAGTATTTCTTCTTTTTCAATTAAAACTATTTGGTCTCATATCTTGTAATATGTAGATTCAAAATGTGTAAGAGTTAAGCTTCTATAGTAACCATGGTTCGGTAAAAACTGGACTTCCCCTTGAGTGGCCACTTCACTACGTCCCCCCCCCCCCCTCTTCACCCTTTCCTAAGCGGCCCTACTGTGTCAATATTGGCTCTTAAGCAAAAAGGTTGACGGCCATTGCTGTAGAACCTCAATAAACTGTGCTTTTCATTTATAAAGAAATATTTACAGCTGACTGTTTATTTCAGTGCCGTTTGGTGATTAATACAGGCGGTTATTGCTTTGGGCCGTTATCAGCCATCTTCAGATATTTTCAGCTTTTTTATAGCGGAGGGCGTCAACTTCGCCACCGTGAACGGTTACCTGGACATCACACCGTAACAAAGCTGAAAGCATCTGAAGATGGCGACAGTGGACGAAACCACTAATAGCCCATGTCAGAAATGTTGTAACTACTCTACACTTCTTAGATATATCCACAAATATTATTATCTCCCCATTTAGAGAAATATTTCGTTAGCTGATTGATTGCTTGTTTGACTGTGCTCGAAAGAAAATAATTCTTCCTAGTGAATGGTAGAATTATGCACGACCGCTGCAAAACTTCGCGAGCATTAGCTGTACTCAGTTTAAGCGATAGAGCTCATCACAGTTTCTCCGAAAGTGCGATTTGTTTACCCCTAACTAGATTTGGATCTGCGTTTATCTCCAGAAGGTAGCGGGCGCACACACACACACACACACACACACACACACACACACACACACACACACAGAGAGAGAGAGAGAGAGAGAGAGAGAGAGAGAGAGAGAGAGTACAAAATGTGACGTATCTTTGTTCGTCGGCACAATTTCCTACAATTCGCCGCGCTGCTTCCCGTGATATAAGCAGGTATCTCATGGCATCGAACCGTCTCGTACTGTGTTCTACAGGAAGCGTGACCTGCCAGCGTGAGACGAAAACCATAATTTAATTCGCGCGCTTCTCTGCACTTACGCGGCCCCAAAAGGTTTCCGTGATCAAGAGACAACAGCAAAATTCCTCGTTCCCAGAAAAATAGGCAGAACATTTAGGACCCTCAGCGTGCGCATTTGTGAGTGTGTCTCTGCCTGTCTGTCTCTGTGAGTGTGTGGAGGGGGGGGGGGGGGAGGGATGGGGAGGAATCATCAAGATAATAACATTTTAAGTCGGCCACTTGCACCAAAGGTTTACGGTTCAAATCCAATTCACTTACCATGTCCTATATTTTCCTCGATCACTGCTGTCATCAGCCAATGACATCAGGGCTAAAGGCAGTCTTAGGCAAATTATGTACAAGGAAGTAAATGCACTATCATTTTAAATGGATGAAATGTGTAAACTGCTGAGAAATTGTGATATACATGCTGACACACATTTTTCTACGTCCGCTGAAATCGTCGGATTTAAGAGCAGTCCTGATGCTTAAGAAAACAATCATCAATTGAAGCAAAAATTTATATTTAATATCTATATTGCTTTCTTTGAGATTACAACTATTCAAGTAAAACCCTACTGCGTGTAATGTGGCGAAGAGATTGCACTATAGGCGAAAAATTACTGGAAACAGTAACAATCGTAAAATACCTAAGAGTAAACCCCTGGAATGGCCTAAACTGGAACAACCACGTAAAACAAATAGTAGGGTAAACAGATGCCAGATTGAGATTCACTGCGAGATTCTTAGCGAAATATTTTAATTGCAACATGGTCCACAGCCATGATAAATTTCATGACAGAAATTAGTTTCCTACATTGACTATTTATATGGTGTCCCATTTATTTTGACCACCCTAAATAACTGTCCAGATGCAAATTGCAAAATGTTTCAAGCAAATTTTCTTTAACCGTCGGGGGGACATCAATCAGCATGATTCACTTCGTTGTAGCTTTGTTTTTTACAAAGATACGAACAACGGTATGACTTTTTTAAATGGCACCCTGTATTTTTTATTCGGTAACCTATTCAGAAAAGTATCACAGTGTACCATTCACTGAAACACAACGTTATTAATTACATAACACAACATTGATTTTGAGCCCGAGATCACAAACTCATCCACTTGCTGGAGTTGTCAGAAAACAAATGAAAACAAAACATAACAGAAAATTAACTTTGACTCTACTGTATCATTGCCTAAGAGTAGAACATTCAGAGGTGCTCAAAATGGTGACCCTGGACACCGATACACTGGTGCACTCGTTGAATGAAAGAATTATTTACTGCTTCCAGTGTTGCCTGCTGAAGAGAATTACAAGCTAGCACGATACGTTCCTGTATGTCGTATGGAGTTGTTGGAATATCGCGATGGACAACGTCTTTAATGCATCCCCAAAGAAAAAAGTCCAGAGGATTTAAATCAGGAGACCTAGCAGGCCACGTAACCGTTCCTCCTCGACCAGCCCATCTGGCAGGATACCTTCGGTTCAGAGCACGACGTGCACGCAAGGCATTATGTGCTGGACATCCATCATGATGATACCACATAAGCATTCTGGTCCTTAGTGGCACTTCCTCCAGAAGAGGAGGAAGAAGTCGTCTGAGGAAGTTGGCAAGCGCTGTGCCTTTTACACTACCATTGGTGAAACAATGGCCAATAATTGTAGTACCAAGTATCCCACACCAGACGTTAACTCTCCATTGACGCTGATGTTCCACCTGTCTAAGCATCATGGGTTGTCGCTGGACCAATAATGCATGTTCCATGTATTTATCTGCCCCTTGTCTGAGAAGAAACATTCATCGGTCAATAGAACATTGGAGAAGTTCGGGTTGGCGAGGATTTGTTGCTGTGACCACTGACAGAACTGTACACGATTCTGGAAATCATTCCCATGCAATTCTTGATGTAGTTGTACATGGCAACGATGGAACCGTTGACGTGTAAGAATACGATGTACACTAGTTTTAGGAATGCCAGTCTTGTCTTCAAGGTGTCGTGAGCTCACATTTGGATTCATAGCAAAGGAAGCGAGAACAGTAACTTCGGCAGCTTCGTCTGTGCGAGTGCTAAGACGATTGCGTTGTCGTGGGTTGAAACTTCCCCTTTCCCTGAAGCGTCGCAAAAAGACGAGAAAACGTCCGTCGGGAAGGTGGGTTCTTGTCAGGATATCGCTCTCTGTACAGTTCCGCTTCCTTCGCAGCATTTCGCCTACCTTCAACAACAATAACAACAACAATAAAAGAAACGTTATGTCGATGAAGTTTGTAGGAAGGGAGGGACAGCCTTTACTGTACGCCTACTCTTCACAACAGTATTTAAAAGGACTAAACTACTGCACTAAATGTACCCGTACATAAGACAACAGTATTGCAGTTACTGTTCTGCTAACTTACATTCCCCATAGATGAGTAGCATTTCTACCTTCTCTTCATGTACATTCTACTCACACAACTCTTCAACTGACGATGGTTGACAGAATGACGGGTGTGCATTATACTTATGTTTACATTTGTCCTCTGTCAGCGTCAGCACATGGATGTGTTCCATTGCCCCGAATACCTGCACTAAGAGCTGGGAGCTTCAACGTTAATGTTGTAATGTAATTAATAACCCCTTGTGTTTCAGTGAATGGAACACGGTGATACATTTTTGAATAGGTCTTTAGAAGAGGAAATGAATTACTAAATAAAAAATACAGGATGTCATTTAAAAAAGTCATACCGCCGTTCATATCTTTGTAAAAAACAAAGATACAACGAAGGCAATCATGCTGATTGATGTCTCCCTGACGGTTAAAGAACATTTGCTTGAAACATTTTGTAATTTGCATCTGAACAAACAGTTATTTAGGGTGGTCAAGATAAATGGGACAGAGTATCACATTTCGGCTGTGGAGCCATTTTTAAGCAACTGCAGGTGTGTGAGAAAAGCGTAATTAGAATACAAAGTGCAAAACAATCACTGGTTATAGTCGTCAGAATAAAACGCTTACATATACAGTAGTCGAGTGCCTGAAGAGCAGTGTTTTATTAAACGACATTGTTTGTATGTTTCAACAGAGCTTCATCATCAGAGTTTCAGCTTACACGTGAGAGAACTATTGCGATATCTGATCTATGAAATACATATTCTTAGGACGTTAAGGTTGATGTAACATTAGGGTTAATCGACCAAAGCAAATGTGTAAGAATGACTGTTCACATTAGTAATTTTCTTCCCTTTATCTACTTTTATATATACAATTGTACTTCGCGAACCGAAGCTGCTGTACATGTGGACTGACAGATGGTACGCGTGACGGAAGACAGTCGATAATCTTCTGTATAACAGGATAGCCAAGCCTGTCACTGCGGCATCCCTCTACAAAATTTTGCTCTGTGTACAGACTACGTCGAATCTGAGTTCGGGAGACGCCTGTCTGCTGGAAGCAAAGGTACCTGTTTTATAATGGCGCTCAAGCTTGTTATTGGTTGGGTGGCGTCGCTGGTGTTCTACTGGTAGAGTAACGTCGTGTCGCTTCGTAGTATTCTATTAGTAGAGTAATGTCACCTGAAGGGGAGGATTCACCTACCCCCAAAGTGCCGTAGATCGGGGGGGGGGGGGAGGGAGGAAGGGCAATGGAGGTAAACTCATCATCACATATCCCCTTAAGAATACGGTTTTTTATTTTATTTCTTTCAAGATGCTCTATCTCCACTGCTCGTCTCCAGGAACTGTTGAGATTATATGAGGGCTGTCCAGAAAGTAAGTTCCGATTGGTCGCGAAATGGACACCATAGTGAAAACCCGATGAAGCTTTGCACAGATGTGTTGGGTAGTGTCTCTACAATGACCGTCGATCACATAAAGACGCTCTTTTCAGTTGTGAGGGCACTGTAAGCGACTAAAGGTGCCTAGAACAACGCTGTCCCCCGCCAAGTAGGAGGGCCTGCTGAGAGGTTTCGCCTTAATGAATGCAGCCCACCTAACACAACTGCCACGCACTTCCCTCTTCATGGCAATTCTCAGCCGCACTCTGCAGGGGCAGTGAAGACGCTCCTGCAGCCTTTCCGATGGCAAGTGTTCGAACACTCACAACACATCCCTAATTCGCTAGTCGTATCATATCTGTTCACATGAAACGCTAGATACGAAGTCAACACTTCGGTGCAGGCTACGCGCTATAGACCAGTGTAGAGAAAGCACAGGCGGCTACCTTCTATGACGATGGTGTTGGAAATTTGATAAAACGCTCCGACAAATGTCTAAGTCGGAGCGGCAACTATGTAGAAAAGTATCTGGAAAGTGTAGCTAACTCTTGCAAATAAAACGTTTCTGATTTTCACTGTGGTTTCCGTATAGCAACCGATCTGAACTTACTTTCTGGACAACCCTTGTATCTTCTGTCCCTGCTAAAATTGATAGTGGGCATGGAAATTTCTACCGCTTCATTTGTTACAGAGTCCCAGTAATTCAGCGTCTGGGAAAGAATCTTTGGACTCTCAAAAGTTCATCTTTTGCTCTTCTGTGAGGTCGTGTTCCGCTATTTCTAATTTTTCAAGATTTCCGTAGTTGACATGTCGTATGTGTTCAGTATAATGTTCGGCTACGGTGCGAATTACTTGCCCAACTTAATTTTCCCCACGTTCACACGGCACGTCGTAGACACCAGGAATTCTCAGTTCCAGCGTGCCTTTCAGTCCCCGTGGAGACTGGATACTGGTCCGACGACCAGTAACTAGCTAGAATGGAGCTATAAAAGGGGAGATTTCGCTTCCGACAAAATGTCATCTTCTGACGAAGAAGTTTGTACTTGTCTTCGAAAGCTAGAGTTTCAACTCAGGTTTGGCGATATCGCTACACCTTTGCATGGGTCAGAGTTTATCCAGTTTTGACACTGTGGGCACTACAGATGGTAGAAATTGGAGGGTGTAGCATGTCTCGTGACTCATTTTGGAATGTGGACTCTTGGAATTTTGTGAGTGGCCCTCCGCATTGAAATTTTTTTTTTTTTTTTGTAGGAATCAATAAGCAACCCATTCCCCGATTTTAGATAGTCGAACTCCCACGTATAAATCAGTTACAAAGGTTTGATTACTTTGTAAAAGGGTTAACGTATTATATATTTGGCGCTAAGCACGTAAGTGAGGAACAGTTGAAAAAATTTTGAAACTATGTTTCAAGTTTGTTGGACGCCGCTAAGTGCTCTCATAATCAAACACTGGATGAGTGTAGTCTGGGTATTTACGCTCTGATTTTAAAAAAGCTAGTTTTTCATGCAATTCAATGTTTATGGCGTTCCATCTTCTAAACTATGAAAAGTACAGTGACATAATTTTGCAGGTACATTCGGTGGTGTATGTGGATATTGGCTCCAAAATGTGTTGCGAATAAAGTTAGTAGCAAAGAAGTAATAAATTTGAAAGTAATGCCTTTTACTGAAGTTTCACTGCATGAACAGCGAAACTGTAGTAAGCAATGATCTTTTTTCCCTTCGTCATTTTGTGGGCTGTCTCAAGACATTCTCACAGTTTCTGTATCTTACTGTGTCAAAAAGATAAGACTATACTTCTCAGTGTATAGATTATGAGAGCATTGTACATTTCTAAATTCGGTCACTAATTATATGAAATGCACAAAACCGATATTTGTTGCACCTGGTGCACCGTTCATCGTGTAAGCCGTTTACTAATATGAGTATTGTAGCTCTTCACGCAAAATCTTCTGACCACTTGTTATGTCAGTTCAACTAATATACATGCGAAACCTACCTGAGTTGCGTGTATATTTACATTTGGTGCTATAGCGCAACCGTTCGCACGGCAGGTACTCCTGATGGACAGTGATTTCCGTCGCTGTTATTTAGTTGCTATTCCCTGAAGTTCAACACATGTCCTGTCGTTCAAGTCTTCTTCGATCGCCCTTTTCAATGCCGTAGAGATAAATGTATAGTTCCATTAGTCAGCTTCTAGACTCGGCACCTATAAAATTCAGAAATTACTTGAGTACCTAAGAAAACTGACTAACTTGTCCGCTGTGTGTCAGCAAAAACCGCACCTCAACATATTTAATCGCTTTGGAAATGCGTGGGGTGTCCTCTCTTAGCTACGTCGTCTTGTATACGGTACAGATGTTTTGTTGTATGCACAACGAATAAAAAAAAATTAATTGATGTAAAGTGACGTAGTTTAATTCATGATGCTTTCAGATGTTAACCAGTGTTAGAAGTTAACACTTTACATAAAGATACATTTTCTTACAACACATTAGCAGTTATCGACAATCATTGTAGGAACAGTTACGTGATAGAAAACTAACTACATACTGCATCATCTTTTAAAGGAAATTAAGGAAAATCTATCATTAACCCGGAAGTTAGTTTGAACACCAGACAACGTCACGAAAGGAAGTTAAGAACAAGAAAACAGGAAATTACGTGTCGCATTATAGGGAGACATACACACATCAAAAACAGTTTTGCATCACCCTGGTTCCCAGAACTCCTGAAGATAGACGTTGACTGTGGATATTGTATCACAGAAATTGTCTCTTTGATGGTTCAGAGATGCATGAGCAGCGCCTATTAGACGGAGCGGGCCCGACAGCCGACCAGTTTCAGTCATTCCACCATGAAGGAGGTACACGCCTCGTGTCGTCTGTAGTTCAACCATGCCTAGACGGTCAATACAGAGTTCGAACGCCTCCGCATTGTTACGTTGTGCCAGGAAGAGCTCTCAGCAAGGGAAGTGTCCAGGCGACTCGGAGTGAATCAAAGCGATGTTGTTCGGACATGGAGGAGATACAAAGAGACTGGAACTATCGATGACATGCCTCGTTCAGGCCGCCCAAGGGCTACTACTGCAGTGGATGACCGCTACCTACGGATTATGGCTCCGAGGAACTCTGACAGCAACGCCACCATATTGAATAATGCTTTTCGTGCAGCTACATGAGGTCGTGTTACGACTCAAACTCTGCGCAATAGGCTGCATGATGCGCAACTTCACTCCCGACGTCCATGGCGAGGTCGATCTTTGCAACCACGACACCATGCAGTGCGGTACAGATGGGCCAACAACATGCCAAATGGACAGCTCAGGACTGGGATCACGTTCTCTTCACCGACGAGTGTCGCATATGCCTTCAACCAGACAATCGTTGGAGACATCTTTGAAGGCCACTCGATCAGGCTGAACGCTTTAGAAACAGTGTCCAGCGAGTGCAGCAAGGTGGAGGTTCCCTGCTGTTTTGGTGTGGCATTATGTGGGGCCGACATACGCCGTTGGTGGTCATGGAAGGCTCCCTAACGGCTGTACGATACGTGAATGCCATCCTCCGACTGATAGTGCAACCATATCGGCAGCATATTGGCGAGGCATTCGTCTTCATGGACGACAATTCGCGCCCCCATCGTACACATCTTGTGAGTGACTTCCATCAGGATAACGACATCACTCGACTAGAGCGGCCAGCATGTTCCCCAGACATGAACCCTATCGAAAATGCCTGGGATTGATTGAAAAGTGCTGTTTATGGACGACGTGACCCACCAACCAGTCTGAGGGTTCTCCGCAATAAAAAGGGCGGAAATTATGTTTATGTTGTTGTCTATTTCAATTTTCTGTACAGGTTCCGGAACTCTCGAAACGGAAGTGATGCAAAACTTTTTTTGATGTGTGTATTATACTTAGCAAATATCGGCAGTTGTTACTATTTAATGGTTGTGCAACTGCTTAAACATCTAAAAAACAATTGTATGTCTCACAGTCTATAGAAGGAAACTATGGCGTACTGGAAACTACTTGTATGGTACCTAAAAATATGAGAACGTGCTGAATAGTAAAGCCTCCGTAATTTTCTCTGAAAACGATTAAAGCTTTATGAATAAAATAAAGTTTATTAACATTCTATATCTTTATTCTTCACGTCTTTATTGTCTGCCCCCGCTAGCTGAGTGGTCAGCGCGATAGAATGTTAATCCTAAGGGCCCGGGTTCGATTCCCGGCTGGGTCGGAGATTTTCTCCACTGAGGAACTGGGTGTTGTGTTGCCCTAATCATCATCATTCCATCGCCATCGACGCGCAAGTCGCCGAAGTGGCATCAAATCGAAAGACTTGCACCCGGCGAACGGTCTACCCAACGGGAGACCCTAGTCACACGACACACACACGTGTTTATTTCTCAACATAGTTACCTGGCGACGAACACAGTTCACCCAACGAGAGACCAGTTTCTTAATACCGTCACGGTAGTCTTTGACTTTTTAGCCGGAGTCATAACCTCACCTCTACTTGCACCGTTTCATCACCGTAAAAGTGAAGACCTCGAAGCTGTTCTTATACTTTCGCGAACAGAAGAAAATCGGATGGGACCAAGCCTGAACTTTATGGAGGATTATCGATTACAGTGTACCGTAGGCGTCGGGTTACTGCAGGCGTCGCAGAGCTCGCGTATGGTCCGGCATTGTCATGCTGAAACAGAGTATGCTGAAACTGTGGACGAACTCTTCGAATTCAAAATTCGTTTACAGGGCGCTGTTCCCTGCTCGCCTGCATAGTTACGTTACACACCGCCATGTTGCACGCTACAATTCGGAGCCCTCTAGCAGCTGAGAGTTGCAACTTAGGTCAGCCAAAAGAGAAACGTGACCGTGTAATAGGCATGACGTGTAACACCTCAGCCGATACTGAGAGAGAATAAAAAATTCGGAGGCGTGTATTACAGAACAGGATTACGTACTAAAACTGTATCCAAAAGAAGACAATGTATAACAGTCTCTTCTCGTACCGTAGTTTCAACGTCACTACTGAGCTTGATTACACTGATAGAATTTTTCGCTGCCAACAGACACTGCTGAAATGTGAACATTGAGGCAAAGCCATTTGGAAATCCTCTGTTATTTGCAACTAATCAGTGGTAATTAAATATGTATGGAGTAGCACTCTGTAATAATCAGATTTCATAATATCGGTTCATTAGCGCAAGCCACTACGTGGTCGACCTCGTTATTACGGTGTGAATGGAAACGTACGTTTGTACCGATTCCTTGCAATAGCGACTATCAAGGCGAAAGAGCGCATTCAGTATGAAGCGCGAGCCTTGGTCAGTGCGTTACTCGCTTTATTGCTGTTCCACACGTAACATAGTCTTGGCGTTTTTCTAACCAAGTGATTTTTCCGAAGATATATTTGACCTTGACTGTTGCTATATTAGCCTAATCTGCTGCTGCATCATGGTGGCTTCTGACGAGGCCTCCTGGAAACAACGTAGACAATAGTATATAAAGATTAAAGAGATTAAGTAACAACTGCAAAATTTTTGGTCTTGAGTCTGAGGTAGTAAACTTTACCTGACTGTAATTACGTATGACGAAAGAAAACTGCACTCTATTCTCTGCTATTAAGAACCTTTCTTGGACTCGCATTCGGGAGGACGACGGTTCAATCCCGCGTCCGGCCATCCTGATTTAGGTTTTCCGTGATTTCCCTAAATCACTCCAGGCAAATGCCGGGATGGTTCCTCTGAAAGGGCACGGCCGACTTCCTTCCCCATCCTTCCTTAATTCGATGAGACCGATGACCACGCTGTCTGGTCTCCTTCCCCAAACAACCAACCAACCAACCAACCTAAGAACCATTCTTGTTGTGTGATTTTTATTAAAAAATACACTTCATTCTCTTTCTTTATGTATTTTTTATGTATTGGGATTCTTGTCTTTGTTAGTTTTTAGTGGATTTGTTTTTCATACAGCTTTTGCTATCGAAGTGTTTAGGCGCCAACGGGCACATCTCGTTAGGCACAGTAGTTCCAAACCCGAGCGTGATTACTGCACTATTCTTGTAACACTTTCTTGCTGTTTCTTGGTACTGCCATTTTATTCACGGCACTTCAGAGCCGAAACAGGAATAAATTTTAGATTTGTGTTGTGAGAGATCTCTTTCATCATGTTGTTAAACTAGAACTAACCAGATTTCTTAAACTGCAGGAGACTTACGCTTATTAAATTCGTATCGAGAGAGTTGGTGTACTGGTTGAGGCGGTGAAGTTGCATTCAGGTTTCACAAAAGCGCTTAAAATGGTTGCCGGGATGGTTGTTTTATCAGTCTTGCCTACCACCGTATCCTCTTGCCAATTCCCAGATCTGTTGAACTGTGTGCCGCGCAGGATTAGCCGAGCGGTCTCAGGTGCTGCAGTCATGGACTGTGCGGCTGGTCCCGGCGGAGGTTCGAGTCCTCCCTTGGGCATGGGTGTGTGTGTGTGTGTTAGTCCTTAGGATAATTTAGGTTAAGTAGTGTGTAAGCTTAGGGACTGATGACCTTAGCAGTTAAGTCCCATAAGATTTCACACACATTTTTTTGTTGAACTGTGTCTCTAACGACCTCTACAAGAAGCAAACCTTAACCTTCCTTCATTCCTTCTGTTGAGCGGAGAGGGAGAGGAGGAACTATAATGTTACTTTCACAAACCCAGTAGCCCTATGTGTCAGTCAGCTTGAAACAGTAAGCTTTATAGTTCTTGATTTACGAGCTGATTGACTCTTAAGCTTTTATATAAATTATTTAAAACATCAGTTACTGTCTTACTAAAATTCATTTCTTCATCTTACTCAATTAACTGTCTACTTCTCCTTTTGAGACCATTTGCAGCCATTCATGGACTTCGTTCCGAAAAACCGATGTCGTGTCACTGGGCCACAACTGTTCACGATTGGTTTGAAAACATTTGGGCAGTTCGAGAGAACGATTTGGCCACCCAGGTCGCCCAACATGACTCCTATCGCACGCTTATGGAACATCATCGAGAGGTCAGTTCTTGCACAGAGTCCTGCACCGGCAAAACTTTCCCAATTTTGGAAGGTTGTAGAGGCAGCATGGCTCAGTATTTCTGCATGGGACTTTCAGCGACTTGTTTGAGTCCATGCCACGTGGAGTTGCTGCACTAAACCCAGCAAAAGGAGGTCCGGGACGAGATATCCCGTGACTTTTGTTACCTTAGTTTATGTTTTTCTTTTGTGATTTTAGAAGTTCCAGGAATGCGTTGAGCTGTCTGAACGTCACAGTCTTCAGACACAGTACATCATCTACCCTAAACAAATGTTTAAAGTTAAGTGATAGTTAAACGCAATTCTGCATACATATTATTCCTTTTCTTACAGATTTTAGTTTACAATAAGTCGTGAAGGAAAAAAAGGCATAAGTCCCTCCGTCATATATATCACAGTTCTGACAAGTACGGCTTGAAGCACTCGTTTCTTTTAAACTAAAACATAAGCAGTGTCTTCTCAAAAGTATGGAATTCAGGCAGCAAAATTGCGTGCTCAGTTTAAAATGCAGCACCTAACCCTATTGAAACAATGAAGTGATTACAAAACACGGTTGTGCTACGATGTCACACTACAAGATGATTTATTATGCATCCTTACAATGCTTTGTCCTACTTCCACGTGAGTTGCGATGAGTTGCACTACTGTGTCGCTGTAGTCAAATTGCAGCGTCAGTCGAAAGTGCCTAGCTACTGATAAACAAACATCAACACCAGCAAACAGACTGTTAAAAATAGGATGGATTTTGTTTTATAGCGTAGAGAAGTGTTTTGTATTAAATATGAGCACAGTGAGGCACCAGATGTTATGTGACTGCCAGTGGCCATAAACATATAACTAAATTTTCATCACAATTACAGACAATCAAGCGTCAATATCACTCTCAGTGTTTCTGAACACGTATGATGTTCAGATACGTAATACATAACTAACAGTCAGTAATAGGAACAGTAAAAGTATGGCAAGCACAAAACCAGCGCAGGTAACGCTCCTTTCGGCTCGGCAGTACACATCACCACGCAAGTCCCATTACGTGACTTGTAAACACTTTCCCCAGCCTCGTGTACAAGCAAAGGCACAGTAACCGAGGTACAGGGGCATCAGGGAAAAACGACTTAGAGCAAAATGTTTCTCAAGGCTTCTCTAATTACAGTTACTTAATTAAGACAGCGGTTTTCCTTTTCGTCAAAGAATGTATGTTAATTTTTTGTTGCACTAATAAAAAGAGGGATAATGCCTAAGAATTCAATACAAGTCCAAGTTTTCAGGGAGTCAAATAGAGACATCATTTTTTTCCTGGTGTAGCCGAACGTTGGTTAGTGTTTCTTTGCTTGTGTATGAGGTTACGACACATGTTTGCAGGTTACCTAGCGTGAACTGCGTTTGATTGTTTCAGCGACTGACTGATGTGAACGTGTTCCGTGTATGTACGCCACCCGCTTTGTTCATAAAGGTAAGGCCAGAACGACCACAGGAAATGCTTCTACAAATAAAAGCGAAACGCATATGGTGAAGAATACACTGTAATTTAGGGTCGGCTATGGCGAGCAAAACTTCACGCATGCACAGTGTGCTGTCCACGTGCGCGTCCGCCTCGCCACTATTTAGTAAGTGTCGGCTTTGCTAGGTCCTTATCGGTATAACGCGATATTTCATTTATCCGTGCGATGTGACACTTTCTTCCAGCATTTGCGCCACTTCTTTTAGTCGGCACGAGTTAGTTAGGGAGAATCGTCATTTAAACGCCGTTTATCCTTCGCTATTTGTTCATTGTATCAAGGAAGTCCACAGGTCCAGTTGCTGCGCAAAAAGAGGTAGTCTAGCGATCTATCGTCGCAATCCTTTGAAATGAATTGGAATCACCGAAGAGAAGGATGAGAACTGTCGATATCAGTTATGTAGTCGCGTAATTGACGGGCACCTTCACAACGAAACGGCATTACGACGCCATGCAGAAGGAATTTAAAGATTTATTGACGTTGAAAGAGCAGAAAAATAATAAACATTGACTGACGATTTGCGTGGGATTCATTTGATCTGTAATGCAAGAAGCACTTTGTGTTAAATATGCAGGCATGGAATACGTGATAGAATTGGTGGTGTGAACAGTTAATTTTCTGAAGTTGAATACTGTATTATGTAATCAGTTTGAATAGCTTTTGATGGAACTGAGCGAACTCTAAAATACGTTGGTACAGTCAAAGAACACGCCTGGGACGTTTTCCCGATTTAAGACCCGCTACTGTTGAACTGCTGAAGGAAAAAGGACAGCAAGAACGAAAATCAGAATGGGTTTCACAAACTGCATTCTTAAACAGAGTTGACGGCAGACTGAACTCAGTAAGCCTTTGCAACGTGAGCAGGAACTTATTTCTGATTTCTTGGGGAAGTGGACGCATTTAAAAAGAAAATTGCGTTACAGAAAGGACAGTTGTGACAAGAAACACCGTCCATTTCCCTAAGCTCACTGGTGTTAAGGAAAACGCGAATTTTGAGCAATCTGTAGTGGCTTTGAAAGAATTACAGGAATAGCTTTCTAAAAGTTTGAGAACACAGACAGTCTTACATCTGAAACTTCCTGGCAGATTAAAACTGTGTGCCCGACCGAGACTCGAACTCGGGGTCCTGAGTTCGAGTCTCGGTCGGGCACACAGTTTTAATCTGCCAGGAAGTTTCATATCAGAGCACACTCCGCTGCAGGGTGGAAATCTCATTCTGGAGTCTTACATCTGTTTTTGAGCTGTTTCCGGGATAGTTTGCCAATTCATTTGAAAGCGACCCTGTTCATCTGCAGATGGAGATGCTCGATCTGCAGCCTAGTTCCTGTTTAAAAGAGAAATTATTTTAAGTTAAAACTGTCCAAGAGTTCCTCATTGTTTTCCCGGGGAAGACTTTCCACGTCCCCATTACGAGGGTGATATGAGTATTTTGGTCAAAATATGTCTGTGAAAGGCTTTTTTCGATTATGAAACTATACAAGCCTCGACTACGTGGCAACTTTTTGAATGACGGAAGTCTGCTGAATTGTCTTTCTCTGTTTGTGGGCGTTTGTGCCTGTTATAAATGTTGTGTCTTCAGCGCCCCAAAACTAATCAAATTATATTAAAAACTTGTTTTGCTTGTGATTTGGTTGTTGATAAATATGAAACAGAGCGACATCCAGCACTTTATCAGTTTCCCCATTTGCCCTGTTCCCTCTCGGACAGCTTGAGCGTGGTACAGAGGGAAGTGTGTACTCTTTTTTTCTTTTTCTTTTTTTAATCTGATTTTGTTCGTTTTCGTTCGTTGTATCTGCTCGGGGCGCACGTCGCAAGACACCCGTTTCAGTTCGTCATTGATCCATTAACTCAGTTTTTTTATTGCAAAGGGCAGCTAGCCCTCTGACCGAACACTCTGAGTTACCTTGCCGGCTAACTCGGGCGTGAGAGATAGGAATGAGCCACGTTCTTGGCCATCCATGATATAACACATCTGCGCCGTGCCCGTAAGCAAGTGCTGACTGTTACCTTGAACGGCAGCACTGGTTTCCCAGTTTCTGTGGGACGGGAACTACTCACCAAACTGGAAATAAAGAGCTAGTTTTCCCTTTATGCAGCTAAAATGAGGTGAGCGAGTACCCTTTGGGAACAAACTTCTACAGCAGGCAGCAGAACCCTAAGCTGTGCGCACACGAGACGAGTTATCTAACGTTGACGTGGCGCTCCATGTATTTTGTGACTTCACTTCCTGCTACTTCAGAGGAGCCGTTCGGTCACGTGATACACTAAATAAGTTCTATAATTTTTCGGCGACGCGCCCCGTGAACTAGAATTGATAGGAAGTAACAACACTCCCTGGGTCACAAGAGGAAATCTTGATGCCCTCAGAGAGCAAGGCACCATATTGTACTTGTCGTGTTCAGTAAAAGCTCAAATTGGTAGGTATTATGATATACCATACCATACACCCCACAAATATAGCAGGTTCAAAGCACGTCACATTCAGTTAGTTGAGAATGAATCTTTCCAGGTAGAGTGGTACGATTTGTTGCAGTAAAACGACGGTAAACGTCATATTGGTGGCTAAAGAGTTGTCTCATTTAGTCATTATCGTCTTACAACTCGTGTGTAATCGGAATAAGCCGTTTTAAAGCAAGAGCACCTTGAAAATTCATGAAAACTTCTGATTTGCTATATTTAAATATAAATTAATAACATTTCGGCGAGTAAAGCGCAATGGAAGCCTATAAGATCAAACACAGTGTAGCTCATAAAGAAAGCTACAGCGTAGCATTGTGAGTAGAGGCACTGTGTAACAGAACAAAGAATAGGTCAGTATACGGTTCGCGTTTTCGAAAGGTTGTGAGACTTCCTTATGAAATTAATAGAAATAATTTCTGTAATACTTGATGTTATGTAAATGTAAGTGCATTCTCTGTCATGAGTGAGTTTGTTCGATTGGGTGAGCTTTTGTAAGGTCCAGTCGTTACTGAATGGACATGTATCTTTCCCTTTTGTCTTATTACATGTTCTCAGACGTTTTTTATCAAATATAACACTGGCAGAACAAGATGACTAGCATATCTACAAGGAACGAAACGCGCGTTTTAATAGAGCTAACGTAGGAAGTACACGTGCGTTCATTTTTGTGAACAAACTGCATTGCCTGCCAGCCAAATAAAGCCGACAACTGTCGCTACAGAGCTCTCAGAGCGCAAAATCACGTTAACCAACTCGCCCCATGTGCCGACGACTTTACGGCAGTTCTATGTGCGTTAACAGGAATTGATCACTCGAAGTACCTACACGATGGTCAGGAAACTGATTGGCTCAAAATATCTGACGGTTGGGAGCTGGCGAAATCAAGAAGATGGTCGGCATCTGTCGTGGAGGAGGCAAGTTTTGAGCCTCCTGGAGCTGAGATGGTACATCGATGCGAATTTAGAGAATCTGTAATTAGCTGTTCTCTACGTGTGCAAAATTTGGAAAGTGTTCGAAAGTGCTTTCCTGTGCACGACCGTGGTGGGAGCCAGCTTAGTCGGTTGTCCATGAGCTCTGCACGCGAGCCGAGTTCTTGGCCCTCTCTGCTTCAATTGCAGGAAACTTTAAGAGGAAGAAAGAGGTATTTCCTTTCTACTGAGGTGAAGATGACGACGTAAATTAACCACAGGAAATGTTTTAAAAACCTGCTACAGTTGGAGTGGTATGGGACCCATGATAAGTCTAGTTACGGCTCTGAAAATGACAACGTACGTAAGCATCCTCTCTAATAATTTCCATCCATTCATGTCCACTGTCATTCCGAAGGACATGGGCAATTTCTGCATGACAATGCGACAACCCACACGTACAGGATTGATACAGAGTGGCTCCAGGAACACAATGCTGAGTTTAAACACTTCCGCTGACCACCAAACTCTCCAGACATGAACATTATTGAGTATATCTGGGACGCCTTGCAACGTGCTGTTCACAAGAGATCTCCACTCCCTCGCATTCTTACGGATTTATGGACAGTCCTGCAGGATTCATGGTGTCAGTTCCTTCCAACTCTTCTTCAGATATTAGTCGAGTCCATGCCACGTCGTGTTGCAGCACTTCTGCATTCTCACTGGGAACTACGCGATATTCGGCAAGTGTACCAGTTTCTTTAGATCGTCAGTGTATTTTTTCCGGCAGTGTATATTTAACGTACCAGACGATTCGTGTGTTGAAGAGTGTATATTTAGTACCCAGTATAGCCGCTAATCGCCTGTAAGTTGAATCAAGTTCCAAAATGCTACTCCCCTCGGGAGTAAAATGAATGGGCGCAACGGAAGATAATAAATGCTAAAATTAAGATTTGGCGCTGTCTGACTATCCCCTAAAGCAGATCTTAGATCTCTTAATTCTATAAATTACAATCTAAACGTAAATGAATGATGAAGGCAACTAATCCTACTAAATGATAAACGTTGTTCGTGCTCATACACTACTGGCCATTAAAATTGCTACACCACGAGGATGACGTGCTACAGACGCGACATTTAACCGACAGGAAGAAGATGCTGTGATATACAAATGATTAGCTTTTCAGAGCATTCACACAGGGTTGGCGTCGGTGGCGACACCTACAACGTACTGACATGAGGCAAGTTTCCAACCGATTTCTCATACACAAACAGCAGTTGACCGGCGTTGCCAGATGAAACGTTGTTGTAATGCCTCGTGTAAGGAGGAGAAATGAGTACCATCACATTTCCGACTTTGATAAAGGTCGGATTGTAGCCTATCGCGATTGCGGTTTATCGTATCGCGACATTGCTGCTCGCGTTGGTCGAGATCCAATTACTGTTAGTAGAATATGGAATCGGTGGGTTCAGGAGGGTAATACGGAACGCCGTGTTGGATCCCAACGGCCTCGTATCACTAGCAGTGGAGATGACATGCATCTTATGCGCATGCTGTAACGGATCGTGCAGCCACGTCTCGATCCCTGAGTCTACAAACGGGGACGTTTGCAAGACAACAACCATCTACACGAACAGTTCGACGACGTTTGCAGCAACATGGACTATCAGCTCGGAGACCATGGCTGCGGTTAACCTTGACGCTGCATCACAGGCAGGAGCGCCTGCGATGGTGTACTCAACGACGAACCTGGGTGCACGAATGGCAAAACGTCATTTTTTCGGATGAGTCCAGGTTCTGTTTACAGCATCATGATGGTCGCATCCGTGTTTGGCGACATCGCGGTGAACGCACATTGGAAGCGTGTATTCGTCATCGCCATACTGGCATATCACCCGGCGTGATGGTATGGGGCGCCATTAGTTACACGTCTCGGTCACCTCTTGTTCACATTGACGGCACTTTGAACAGTGGACGTTACATTTCAGATGTGTTATGACTCGCGGCTCTACCCTTCATTCGATCCCTGCGAAACCCTACATTTCAGCAGGCTAATGCACGACCGCATGTTGCAGGTCCTGTACAGGCCTTTCTGGATACAGAAAATGTTCGACTGCTGCCCTGGCCAGCACATTCTCCTGAAATTTATTGGAGATTTTTAAAAAAAACCTTTATATTACAAAATTTACATTTCGTAAGTAAAATTACTGATCAATTGCCCAACTCTGCCTCTTATTATGACTGCGTGGTCTAATATCAATAACGCGGAATGACTGACATCATCTACGTACCAAGCACTAGAAGACACTACTTTCATACTTTCAAAGATGATCTACGGTGGTGTGGAACCTCAGTGGAAATAAACTGACGTGATCACAGCTATTTAGCTTCTATAGCCTCAATAAGCCGAAGCAATTTGCGACAACATCGTATGTACTGTGTCTGGTGCGTCGAAGTGATGGTCCTCTTACTCGTCTGCGACGATGGAAGAACTCCAGCCACAAATAAACTCTTTCAAACACCCCTAACGGCAGAAGGTGGTCCTCTGACTAATATACTCTAATATTGTCTTCTCCTCTCTGTGTTCTACAGACGAGAAACGCGAACTCCCAACCGCAAGGACGGAGGTCAGATAACGTCACAATGTAAGTATAGGCAGAGGAAGTGCTCTCATTTACTGAACGCTGCGTACTCAACGACGACTTCCTACGAGGACGTGAAGTCCAGAATCGTATAGGTTCGCAACAGTACAGTTCCTAACTGTTCTAACTATAAACTCTACTGAGAGCAAAGACAGCAAGTCTGTCTGTAGCAACAAAGTTGATACTGAGCGACCGTCAAACACGGGCGCTCAAAACGGAAGACCTCTTTCTCTCCACTGCTGGCTTCCCAGCAAAGCTCGGCTCCCCTCCCTCGTACTGCAGAAGGCGAATCGTATTCTACATCTGCATCTACATCTACATGACTACTCTGCAATTCACATTTAAGTGCTAGGCAGAGGGTTCATCGAACCACAATCATACTATCTCTCTACCATTCCACTCCCGAACAGCGCGCGGGAAAAACGAACACCAAAACCTTTCTGTTCGAGCTCTGATTTCTATTTTATTTTGATGATCATTCCTACCTATGTAGGTTGGGCTCAACAAAATATTTTCGCATTCGGAAGAGAAAGTTGGTGACTGAAATTTCGTAAATAGATCTCGCCGCGACGAAAAACGTCTTTGCTTTAATGACTTCCATCTCAACTCGCGTATCGTATCTGCCACACTCTCTCCCCTATTACGTGGTAATACAAAACGAGCTGCCCTTTTTTGCACCCTTTCGATGTCCTCCGTCAATCCCACCTGGTAAGGATCCCACACCGCGCTGCAATATTGTAACAGAGGACGAACGAGTGTAGTGTAAGCTGTCTCTTTAGTGGACTTGTTGCATCTTCTAAGTGTCCTGCCAATGAAACGCAACCTTTGGCTCGCCTTCCCCACAATATTATCTATGTGGTCTTTCCAACTGAAGTTGTTCGTGATTTTAACACCCAGGTACTTAGTTGAATTGACAGCCTTGAGAATTGTACTATTTATCGAGTAATCGAATTTCAACGGATTTCTTTTGGAACTCATGTGGATCACCTCACACTTTTCGTTATTTAGCGTCAACTGCCACCTGCCACACCATACAGCAATCTTTTCTAAATCGCTTTGCAACTGATACTGGTCTTCGGATGACCTTACTAGACGGTAAATTACAGCATCATCTGCGAACAACCTAAGAGAACTGCTCAGATTGTCACCCAGGTCATTTATATAGATCAGGAACAGCAGAGGTCCCAGGACGCTTCCCTGGGGAACACACACTTCAGTTTTACTCGATGATTTGTCGTCTATTACTACGAACTGCGACCCTCCTGACAGGAAATCACGAATCCAGTTGCACAACTGAGACGATACCCCCTACGCCCGCAGCGTGATTAGAAGTCGCTTGTGAGGAACGGTGTCAAAAGCTTTCCGGAAATCTAGAAATACGGAATCAACCTGAGATTCTGGAAACCACGGTATATTCTCCCTCTCTACATATTCTTCCGTACTCCGACCAACCATATTTTAGTCTTTTGTCGTCCAGCGCGGAAAGTTTGCGAGGAAAAACCTATACTCGTACAATGGTACGCTTCTGAGTAAAAATGATTGGAAATAACCCATCCTGCGTGGTTTCCGCGGTGTCGCTTCTTCGTTCCTCTCACCTGCGACGAAGATTTTCGTAGTTTCCGAAGTATAATACTTCCGGTTCGGCTACAACACCGGTCGGTCGCGACTCCATTGTGCTCCGGCGCTTAGGTGCTACGACGTCCGTCTTGCTACTTCCTGTGTTGAAGCAGGAGCAACACACCTGTGTGGGGCTTCCACCCAGGACTTGAGTTCCGCCTGCCGTTTCATCTCCATTGGCGGTCCAACCTCTACTAGTATAGGCAATCATTCATTACGCCGTTTTTGTAATAAAGACACTCCGTCACCCATTCATGCAATAAGCGTTAACAATTATTTACAAGGTGTACGTGACAATGACAGTCTCCTTTAAATATTCAGATATAAGATGTACAGACTATCAAAGGATATGTAATTGTGATTGCAGTTCACGGCAAAGTACCGGGTGATCAAAAAGTCAGTATAAATTTGAAAACTGAATAAATCACGGAATAATGTAGACAGAGAGGTACAAATTGACACACATGCTTGGAATGACATGGGGTTTCATTAGAACCAAAAAAATACAAAAGTTCAAAACATGTCCGACAGATGGCGCTTCATATGATCAGAATAGCAATAATTAGCATAACAAAGTAAGACAAAGCAAAGATGATGTTCTTTACAGGAAATGCTAAATATGTCCACCATCGTTCCTCAACAATAGCTGTAGTTGAGGAATAATGTTGTAAACAGCACTGTAAAGCATGTTACAAAACCACCATGTTGCAAAACCAGAATCACGCATTTCCTCGAAGAAAAAAGGCCGGATAACGGTAAATGTGGTAAATCCAACCCATACCGTGACTTTCTCGTCGTGCAGTGGAGTTTCCACGACAGTTCTAGGATTTTCGGTAGCCCAAATCCTGCAGTTGTGGGCGTTGACAGACCCTCAGAGAGTGAAGTGAGCTTCGTCGGTCCACAACACGTTACTCAACCAATCGTCATCTTCCGCCATCTTTTGAAACGCGCATACCGCAAATGCCCTCCGCTTCACTAAATCGCCAGGTAACAGTTCATGATGCCGATGGATTTTGTACGGTTAGCATCAGAGGGTACGCCACAGTGCCAACCAAACAGTAGTGTATGGAATGCCGATGCGACGTGCGACTGCACGAGCGCTGACTTACCCGTGCATAGACGAACCCGCTACAGTCTCCATTTCTTCCTGAACTGTCTCAGCAGCATTACGCCTTGTGCTCGGTCGGCCACTACGGGGTCTATCGTCTAAACAACCCGAACTTCGAAAGCATTCTCACCACAGCTGCATTTGTCAACGGACCTTTCCCCTTTCGAATCCCCTTCCTATGGCGATAGGATCGTAACGCTGAACTAGCACATTCCCCATTCTGATAATACAGCTTCACTAAAAGCGCCTTTTCAGGTAACGTCAACATGCTGCGATTGCTGGCGCATCTGATTCTCTCTCTTTTTTTTTTTTTCTTTATTGTTATTTTCAAACCCGTACAAACAGGCAGGCTGTCAGCAGCATGGTACGCCGCTCTTCAGCCGTAGAGGAGATAAAGAAAGAACAGAAAGAATACACAAATGTGACATAACGGTGGGTAATAAAACAGTAGACACATAAAGACAAACACGGAGCCGTTCACACTCGACGATAATTCGCTACAAACTGTTGTCACGACGCACTAACACTGAAGATGGCGATGGCACAGGTGAACGATGGAGTATGACGGGAACACTGAACACTAAACATGACGGCACTCACGAGACACTGATGGCGATGATCTCCGGCGCGCGAATGTCCACTCAGCGTGTACGAGTCCGGGGACCTGCCAAGAGAGGAGGTGGAGGAGGAGGAAGGGGAAATGGGAGAGGGGAGAGCAGAGATGCCATGGGCAAAGAAGAGAGGGGGAGGGAGGAAGGGTTAGGTTAGGTTAGTGTTGTTTAACGTCCCGTCGACAACGAGGTCATTAGAGACGGAGCGCAAGCTCGGGTTAGGGAAGGACGGGGAAGGAAATCGGCCGTGCCCTTTCGAAGGAACCATCCCGGCATTTGCCTGAAACGATTTAGGGAAATCACGGAAAACCTAAATCAGGATGGCTGGAGACGGGATTGAACCGCCGTCCTCCCGAATGCGAGTCCAGTGTGCTATCCACTGCGCGGGAGGAAGGGGGAGGGAAGCCCGGAGGAGAGGGTAGGAGGGAGGGGGGGAAAGGAAAGAGAAGGGAAGGGAAAGGGGGGGAGGGAGGGTGCCTGAAGGAAAGGACACACGAGGTGGGGGGGAGGATCAATGTTGATAGGAGGGGTAGATGCAGGGGAGGAGGACATCATCAGGGAGGGGGAGCTGGCGGAAGCCACCTTGGGAGAGGGTAAGGAGGGTGGAGAGATGGAGACCGGGTGGGACGTGGGAATACAGGCGCGGCAGCGGGCGGGGGTGGGAGAGGATTGGGGACACGAGCGGGTAAGGAGGATCAAGTTTACGGGAGGTGTACAGGATCCGTATTCTTTCAAGGAAAAGGAGGAGGTGGGGGAAGGGGATGAGATCATACAGGATCCGCGTGGGGGAGGGGAGACGGATGCGATAGGCAAGGCGGAGAGCATGGCGTTCAAGGATTTGGAGGGATTTATAGAAGGTAGGGGGGGCAGAGATCCAGGCTGGATGGGCGTAACAAAGGATAGGGCGGATGAGGGATTTATAGGTTGTGAGGATTGTGGAGGGGTCCAGACCCCACGTGCGGCCGGAAAGGAGCTTGAGGAGACGGAGTCGGGAACGTGCCTTGGCTTGGATCGTCTGGAGATGGGGAGTCCAGGAGAGGCGACGGTCGAGGGTGACGCCAAGGTACTTAAGGGTGGGAGTGAGGGCGATAGGACGGCCATAGATGGTGAGATAGAAATCAAGGAGGCGGAAGGAAGGGGTGGTTTTGCCTACAATGATCGCCTGGGTTTTTGAGGGATTGACCTTGAGCAACCACTGGTTGCACCAAGCGGTGAACCGGTCAAGATGGGATTGGAGAAGGCGTTGGGAGCGTTGCAGGGTGGGGGCAAGGGCGAGGAAGGCGGTGTCATCGGCAAACTGGAGGAGGTGGACGGGGGGCGACGGCGGCGGCATGTCCGCCGTGTACAAAAGGTACAGAAGGGGGGAGAGGACGGAGCCTTGGGGCACACCGGCGGAGGGGAAGATTCTCTCTCTCATTACAGCTCCTTTTATACCCGATTGTCATGCGCAGTCACTGACGTTTTTCTGTCCAGCGCCATCTGTCGGACATTATGTGAACTTTTTTTTTGTTCTAATAAAACCCCATATCATTTCAAGCATGTGTGTCAATTTTTACCTCTCTATCTACATTATTCCGTGGTGTATTAAGTTTTCAAATTTATACTGACTTTTTGATCACCCGCTATGTGAATGAGTTCTTGTAAGGTGCGAAATTATAGCCACCTTACAAAGTCATTTCCACTATGATGCTGTGTACGCACATTGCGGCAAATTTCGTTATTTATTAACTTTCCTGATGTTACAGAGTTAATGGCCTATAGTATGCTTCGCCAAGGAAAATCCTGAGTTCGGACGTCCTTCTGCACGTACTCCACGGCCGCTATTCGCGCGGTGTGGCGTCAACGTGAAGACGTCGGCAAGGTGGGGCCGTGGTGCGCGGCGACCGCCCGCAGACGGGCCGCGCCCTGACTCTGGGAGGGGATTACGGCGCGGCGCAGCGCCTCGGCCCGCCGTCCCTTGCGGTGCGACCGGCGGAAGGGCGTACTTGGACAGCTGGGAAATTGATGAAGTTTACAGCTTTAGGGGCGCCGGCTCTGCCCTGACGGCCGATCTACGGCAGGGCGGAACAAGTTTGCAAGAATCTCGGCCTCGCCGGCGTTTATCACGCCGCGGGCTCAGGCGGAAGGCCGCGTCTGCTCCCCACCCTCCCCTATCCGTCTCGGGAGCGGCGCCTCGCGGGCAGATCAAATCTCATGCGCTGCTCAGTTTGTCGCGCTAAGGTCCGGACAAGTATGACCGATATTTTCTGTAGCAGGTCTTTAAAACATTTCCTGTGGTTAATTTACGTCGTCATCTTCACCTCAGTACGAAAGAAATTCATTTTTCCTCTTAAAGCTATCTGCAATTGAAGCAGAGAGGGCCAAGAACTCGGTTCGCGTGCAGTGCTCATGGGCAACCGACTGAGCTGGCTCCCACGATCGCACACAGGAAAGCACTTTTGAACACTTTCTAAATTTTGCACATTACAGAGTCTCGAAATACACATCGATTTACCATTGAACCGTGGTATTTACTTTCAAAATATTTTCTTAAAGAATTCACTTTATTTACTAGCGATTCATCAAGAACATTAACACACTATGTGAGCCTGAAAGTAGTTGCCAAGGAGTAACTGATGGAAACAAACTAAATTTCAATCAATGGAAATTTTATTCATAAAAGCCTTTTCAAAAACAGATTTAAAATTTATAAGCACAAAAGCACCCTCGAAATATCAAGTTACAATTTAAGCGGTGCCACCGTCAAAAACGGAGGGTGACTGCTTCACACTACGCGCTGCGGCGCGCTCTTCAAAACAGCAGATTTTACCACGGCTTAACCATCTCTGCTCCAGAGGGCTCAAAGCTTGCCTCCTCCATACCACGACTCGCCCCACACCATTACAGAGCCTCCACCAGCTCAAACAGTCCCCTGCTGACATGCAACGTCCGTGAATTCATGAGATTGTCTCCATACCCGTAGACGCCCATCCGCACGATACAATTTGAAAAGAGGCCAGGCTACATGTTTCCAATCATCAATAGTCCATTATCGGTGTTGACGGGCCCAGGCGAAGGGTAAAGCTTTGTGCCGGCAGTCATCAAGGGTACACGAGTGTACCTTCGGCTCCGTAAGCCTATATTGATGATGGTTCGTCGAATGGTTCGCAAGCTGTCACTTGTTCATGGCCCAGCATTGAAATCTGCAGCAATTTACGGAAGGGTTGCATTTCTGTTACGTTGAACAATTCTCTTCAGCCGTCGTTGGTCCCGTTCTTGCAGGATCTTTCTCCGGCCGCAGTGATGTCGGAGATTTCATGTTTTACCGGCTTCCTGATTTTCACGGTACACTCGTGAAATGGTCGTACAAGAAAATCCCCAATTCATCGCTACCTCACAGATGTTGTGTGCCTTCGCTCGTGCGCCGACTATAACACCGCGTTCAAACTCACTTAAATCTTCATAACCTGTCATTGTAGCAGCGGTAACCGATCTAACAACTGCGCCAGACACTTGTCTTATATAGGCGTTGCCGACCTCAGCGCCGTATTCTGCCTGTGTACAGGTCTCCATATTTGAATACAGATCCCCGTAAAAGTTTCTTTGGCACTTCAGTGTAATTAGTACATCCTTTTAGAGGCCTCAAATTAACTCAAGATTTATTGTTGCAACAGTTGTAAGGTGGCTATGATTTTGCACCTCACAAGCACTCATCTACATACTTTGCCATGATCTACAATCAGAATTAGGTATAAATTGATAGGTTGTACATCATATATATGAATATTTAAAGAAGATTGACATTGTCACGTACACCTTGTAGATAGTTGCTAACGATTACTGCTTGAAAGGTGATGAATTGCCTTTATTATCAAAACTTGAAAGGTCTCTGTTGGATTCCTTTCATGTTAATTTCTTAAATCTGTTGTCATTTACGGCATAAATTCCTCGTCTAAATTTACTGTGGCGTTTCTGACTATCTGGGAGGAGACTGAGTAGTGGAACGTGTTACTTTTACACATAAACAAAAACGATCTGTCATACTACTACACTTTAAAACACAGTTTATATGTAATTCATGTCACACAGTCTCATACGGAACCTACATCCGCTTTCTTTTATATACTGTATATGATAAGATACTGTCATCCCCCTTCCCTTCTGTGTGAGAGGATGAATGAGCAAATGTATTTCTAGTTGCATGCTGGATGGTAGCAGACAAGCCTGTCTGCTAGAGAACAGTAGGACCAACGTCAGAACAGGTAGCTACGCTTTCTAAAAGCAAAGAGGTTTCTATCCTTAGTATGGTCTTGTCCGTCCCTTGTCATGTTGATATAGGAAGCTGCCTCTCTGGTCACTTCCGTTTGTATTTGTGAGGCACCCCTCAGGAAGGGACCAGGTCAGTCTGTCCGCGGCGAGCGTCTGAAGTGGTAAGATCTCCGGCTAAGCGCGTGTCTGCTAAGTCCGTAGGACAACGGATTTCTTAAGTTCAACCTAACTGAAAATTTAATCACCTTTATTTCAGGTTTAGCTCTAAAATATCTAATGTTATCTTAAATTGCAACGCAGTGTAATTCGAGTGTGAAGTTCAGAATATCTTCCAGTAGTTACTTTGTCACTACTTTGTGAGTAAAGTGGAACCATGTGTTGATCAGTAACTCTAACTGAGATCATCAATCTTAAATGCGAATGTGCGTGAGATTTTAACGTCTCGTCTTGACAATATTTTTCAATATAGCAACATTCCTTTGTGTTCAACCCACGTGGGGTGTCCTTTGTGAGACCAGTACCACGTGCTTATACAATTGTTTGACCCATCAGGTTAATAGTAAGACGATAGTAACCAGTTCGAGGTTTTTCTTTCGTAAATTGCTTTTCGATCTAATTTATTTTAATTATCAAAATTATTGTGGAGTTACACTCTTTGTGTAAACCAAGTTGACCATGTGAAGCATGTGGTGTAATCATCAAAGTAGCCCTCAGCTATTCTTTTCGGGAAGATTTCACAGAGAGTTAGTATGAATTTAGTATACCAGTGTGTGGTAATTACATGACGGACAGGACTGCGCTACGAACGTAACTTCTTTGGGTGAAAATTGAATCGGTTGGTTGTGGTTAATTCCATCTTGCATAGTTTCAACGTTCTTCGTGTGTTGTTTTATGAATGCAGTGTTGTATGCAGTCTCCCAATCTTGACTCCATATTTAATGTGTTCCGTAAGATTACAAACTCACATTTTCACAGTCCTAAATAAGGCACCAGCTTAGTTATGATTCAAGTTTAATATGCTGAAATTTCAATGATCAATGTTAAAATAAATTTCCAAATGTAAACTGATTTATTTCTTTTTATTTAAATTCTATTTTATATATATATATCACCGGTTGTCGTATGACTATTAAATGATTATAATTAATGTTAGTCTGGTTGGGAATTTGGTAAGCTAGACTGGATACCTGGTGAAACAGTTGCGCAGTAATGCAAGGTTAACTTCCCCAGACAGCTCACAGCTTTTAAACTGCTTTTATTGTCTATCAGCACCGCTTTCAGAGCAAATTAATGCAACAACATTACAAACTGCCTAATGAATGATTGCCTGTACTAGCAGAGGTTGGAACGCCAGTGGATATGAAACGACAGGCTTAACTCAGGCCCTAGGCGGAAAACCTCGCACAGGTATGTTGATCTGCTTAAGGCAAGAAGAAGCTCAAGACGGTCGGGGCACTTGAGCGCTGAAGCACAATACAGCTGCAGCCGCCCGGTAATGTAGCGGAGCTGGAAAGATAACCCGATAATACTTTGGAAACTCTGAAAATCTTGGACGCACCAGAGAAGAACGAGGAAGCGCTACCTAGGAAATCACGCAGGCTTGGTTATTTCCGTGAATTTTTACTCTGAGTAGCGTACCATTGTATGTATTCCTAATTAATGAGGACAGATATTTCCTCGCAAAATTTCCTGGCTTTAAGACAAAAGACTGAGATATGGTTGGTCAGCGTTCGAAAGAATCTGTAGAGAGGGAGAATATTCTGTGGTTCCGAGAATACGACTCGCCTTCTGTACTTACAATAGAGGGGAGCCGAGCTTTGCTGGAAAGCCAGCAGTGGAGAGACAGAGGCCTTCCGTTTTGAGTGCCCGTGTCTGACGGTCGCTCAGTATCAGCTTTGTTGCTGCAGACAGACTTGCTGTCTTTACTCTCAGGGGATTTTATTGTTAGAACGGTTAGGCACTGTACTGTTGCGATCTTTATGATTCTGGACTATCCCTCCGGGTAGGGAGTCGTCGTTGAGTATGGAGTGTTCAGTGACCGAGAGCACTTCTTCTGCGTGTACTCACGTTGAGACGTTATCAGAACTCCGTCCTTGTGGCTAGAAGTTCGCGTTTCTCGTCTGTAGAACACATAGAGGAGAAAACAGTATTAGATTATACTAGTCAGAGGTCTCCTGCCATCCCAGTATTTGAATGAGTTTCTTTTTTATATTTTGTAGCTGGAGTTCTTCCGTCGTCGCAGATGTGTACGAGAACCATCATTCCAACGCACCGGATGCAGTACATACAGTGATATTGCTAATTGCTTCTGCTTATTAGGGCTATAAAGCTAAACAGCTGTGATCAGGTAAATTTTACTTCTACTGAGGCTGCACACCACTATAGATCGTCTTTGAAAGTACTGTCTTCTAGTGTTTGCTACGTAGATGATGTCAATCATCTCGCGTTATTTATATCGGATAGTGTAGCCATAAAAAGGGGCAGATTTGGGCAACTGATCTCTAATATTAGTTAGGAAATTCATTTGTGTCTCTTTATGTCCATTGGAATTGATATATAAACATTTGTAATACATAAATGGGTTTTAATCTACAATAAATGTACAAACAAAAACAACATCTATCATTTAGTAGATACTAGTTCCCTTAATCATTCATTTATGTTTATATTGTAATTTATATATTAAATCACTATTAAGAGATCCTAAGATCTGCTTCAGGGGGTAGTCAGACAGGGCCAAATCTTCATTTTCGCGTTCAGTATTTTCCGTTGCGCACATTCATTTTTACACCCGCCTGGAGTAGCATCTTGTACAGTGCATATGTAGTACATTATATCATTACGTTTACGGTTCAATAGCTCAAGCGGTTCCGAGGTAGCAAGTATCAACCCATGCTGAAACACATATTAATACGTGGTGTAGCCCCCATGGGCTGCAAATTGCAGGAACTGTCTCTGCCTTTCACTCTTTTGTACAGATGGCGATTCTGGAATACGTTATGCCACGCCTGCTCGACCTGTTCACTTACTTCTGTAAGAACTGTTGGCTGACGGGTCGCACGATGCACTTCTCATCCCACCAGTTTTCACACGTGCTCGGCTGGAGACAATTCCGGAGATCGTGCTGGCCGGGGAAGTTGCTGTACACCTTCCAGAGCACGTCGAGTTTCACGGGCAGTGTATAGGTGTGTAGTACCTTGTTGGTACAACACATCACCTTCCAGGTGCAAGAACGGCAAAGGACCGGGTCTAACAACATTCTACAAGTACCGGGCGCTAGTTAGTGTTCCGTCCAGAGACACAAAAGACCAACGAGAATCGTAGCTGATCGCACCCCACGTTAACTGATCGCACGCCAGGACATAAGGCCTCGGATGAGGCCACTGTGTTCTGACGAATGCACTCTACGAGGCAGCGCTCACCAGGTCTACGTCGTACACGCAAACGGCCATCACTTGCGTCCTGGCAGAATCTGTTTTCATCACTGAAGAGCACGGCGCGTCATTCCACGTTCCAAATAATGGTGGCACCAGTCGATTTCCTGCCGTGAGTGGAAGGCAGGCTAGAGGGGTGCGTGTATCCTTAGTCCCACCGCTAATAACTGGTTCGCAACAGTTAGTGCTGACACGTCTGATTTCACAAGCCCTCTTACCCACTCTGCGGTAGTACAATCTGTCACTGCTGCCCTTAAAGTACAACGATCCTCGCGGTCATCTGTGCTGCGTGGACGTCCAGAACCTGATCTACGGGTGTGAGAATGCTCACATGATCACTGATACTAGTATCGTTTCACAACTGACGCAGCACGTCCAACTTGTGTGGCAATTCTGTGGCAATTCTGAAAGGACCAACCCGTTATTCGGAAGGCCAAAATTTGACCCCATTTCAAACACATCCATTTGGCTGTTGGAAGCACAAGTGATTATCTGTGGCATGATTGCCTGCTTGCTTCACACATTGCACCGCACTGAACCTTCTAGCTGTGTGCATTCGCTATTAAAGGGTAGACACAGATGGCGTTCTGGTAGCTATGGCGCTACGCTACCTGTCACGGGACGACGTTGAAACCATTACCAGTACATCTACTTTTCTCCAGGTGGCGTATGCCTCATCGGATCAAAATCGACGTCGTCTTTCCAGCTGTACTATTTTCTTTCCGTCGTGTATACAGATTGTCATGTGACATCTTAATGCAACACAAATTGCATTGGCGGTCTGTTTGATCCAAAAAGGACGGACTTTCCGTCCTGTTGTCGCAGATGCCAATGGCTCTTCGTCAGTCATCCGCAGGATGTGGACAAGCTACAGCGAGAAATGTCAGTACACAAGGCGATTTGTACAAAGTCGCCGATACATTACATACCAACGTGAAGACCGATGTCCGGCCAACTCTGTGTTGCGGCGTTGTACAGATACCGCCAGAGCACTGCAAGATTGTCTCAGAAGGGCCACTAGAGCTGCTGTGTCCAATCAGTCTGTAATCAACTGGTTACGAGAAAGAACTGTACCACCCAGGCATCCTGTCAGAGTACCCTACTTGACACACCCTGCAGCTCGCCCTCGTTTCTGCCTTTCCCCCGTCAACCGGCAACTTCGTCACTGCCGAAGCGTGTTGTTTACAGACGGCGCAAGGTGATGACCATGTTCATGTGTGGAGACCTATGATGAGTAGTAATTCCCAACGGTCTGTGGTGTTGTGGGGATGCTTCAGTGCTGAAAGCCATATGGATCTTGTCACCGTCCATGGCTACCTTACTGCCAAGCAGAACATCGAACAGATCCTGTTAGACCATGTTGCGGATGCTGCATACGATGGCGGCCCTGAATTCCTTCTAATGCTGGAGGCCATGTGGCGGGTGCAGCAAGGATGTTGAAACATCCCCTTGGAAAAATTATGAATGACTGTGCTGGTAAACTTCTATGTTATTTGATTTTCAAACAGCTGAGGAAAACTCAACGTACTCAGACGTTTCTCTCTTTACTTATTCTGACCATCACTAAACTGACACACAATATTTTTAGCGCAACGCAATCTGACTTTCAATAATCCCTACAAAAGAATGGCCGTGAAACAATAACCTATACCTTTCATGAATCACTTACCTCACAAAAATCTTCGTTACTCGAACTATTGCAATACAGCAAACGCCAATACTGCCAGCTAAATAAAAGATTTTAACTACTGAAGGCACTAACTACTGATAGGCATAGTTAGCAAATGAAAGATTTTGATAGAGAACAAATAACATATTTACCTTAATATCGTTCAAAAGTCATTATTGACATCCAATTAAACAAATTTCCTTTTTCTGATGGACAAACGTCCAGACCGTCCGCTCAAAATTCTGGCATCTCTCTTCCCACATCCACCAACTGAACGCTACGCGCTGTTCACATCCAACTGCCCAACACTACAATAGCGAATATTTCAACAATGAGTCCAAACAGCCACAGACTGCACACAGCGTAGTCAGCGATTTTCATACAGAGCACTACGTGGCATTACCGACATAAAAACAGCATACTTACAATGTCTTGCGAAGCCAAGTGTTGGCCAGCGGTGAGTCCCGACGTAAGCAACAACGCGCATATGCAGGCTGTGCTCGACAGACGTGTTCGCGGTCGTCCTGTTCCGCCACAGACTCTCCAAGAACTGTCATGGGCTCTCATTGAAGAATGGGAACGGGTACCACAGGGGGACCTTTGTAGACTTACAAGGAACACGTTGCGTAGGTGTCAGGCAGTGATAAACGCTCTCGGAGGGCATCACAGAACGACATGATGAATGATTCTTTCCCCTTTGTTTTCGACATCTGTCGGACATTTCAGTTATTTTCATGTATCTGTTCGAGGATGTAACGACGTTTTTCTGTGTACTAAATTTGTTAAAGATAAAGGTATAATTTGGTAACACACCCAGTCCTCCATACTGCTCAATGGAGTATGGCAGACGCCCGTTCCCCTAATTCTCTTGAGCAGTGTAGTACACAGAGATGCCTTCCCTGCCATGTACTACGGCCTTAACCGGCTGTGAATCCGGGATTCGCTTTTCATGTGGAGGTGGGAGGGGCGGGGGAAAATCATAACTCGTTACTGTTTTCCCTCCCCCCCCCCCTTCTTCTCGTAAGGGTGTCTTGTCGTCATTTCCACTTTTAACATGACTGCGCTTTTAATAATAATAACTGTAAACAGGATCTTAGGTTCGGCTAACTGAAAACATCAGAAGATCCTAGAGAAGATCCCAGCAGATGGGTCCCAAACGTCGATGGTGCAGAAAAAACTGAAATTTTATATGATACGGCCTAACATCCTAGAAGATTTTACTTTTAAATCATCACAACTTTGACGTCTTAATTTATACAATCTACACCGCACAACAGAATTAAAGGATCATTTTTTGGAAATACTGCTGCGACGATTAAGTTCGAAACATGGCCACTGCACAAAAATTTGAGAGTACACGAATTTTTCTCCTATCCGGCATTTGTTGGTTTTCCTTGAATGGTCTATAATGAGAATTTGACGAAGCAATGTGATTGTGAACGAAACTCTGCAGACTGTGTGTGCGTGGAACGTGGGGAACGCTTGTAACCTTCCCATATAAATAAAAAAATAAAAATAATGAAATTTGGATAATTAAATTCTTACGTATGAAAACTGCTAAACCTTAACTTGTGAAAAACTGATAAATTTTGACGTAAGCAGCGCTACGCCATGGCCCTGCGAAATCAATCTCAATCTGTCCGTGGAAAATACACTGAAAAATTCTTGCCTCGTGATGGTGTCGCCGGATAACGCTGTCTATATATATGTTCGTAAATGGCACAGCTTAGTGAAATGCTGACCTATCTACTAATACTGGATAACATTTGTCTGGGATCTGAATTACTAGAAAAACTGATTTTACTTAGTGACACAACTGCACAGCTGGTCGTCTGATTATTAAAGAACACATGACTATGACCTGACAAAAGTTCTAGAATATTTTAATTTAGATAAATGACTGGGTGGGGAATGGCAATTACTTAAGGGGAAATTATACTTTTATAGTTGACTGGTAAAAACAATTATATTCTGAAAATTTTTTACGTTATTGAGGAAGATCTAGAATACATTACTCAGAAAAACTTAATATACACTCCTGGAAATGGAAAAAAGGACACATTAACACCGGTGTGTCAGACCCACCATACTTGCTCCGGACACTGCGAGAGGGCTGTACAAGCAATGATCATACGCACGGCACAGCGGATACACCAGGAACCGCGGTGTTGGCCGTCGAACGGCGCTAGCTGCGCAACATTTGTGCACCGCCGCCGTCAGTGTCAGCCAGTTTGCCGTGGCATACGGAGCTCCATCGCAGTCTTTAACACTGGTAGCATGCCGCGACAGCGTGGACGTGAACCGTATGTGCAGTTGACGGACTTTGAGCGAGGGCGTATAGTGGGCATGCGGGAGGCCGGGTGGACGTACCGCCGAATTGCTCAACACGTGGGGCGTGAGGTCTCCACAGTACATCGATGTTGTCGCCAGTGGTCGGCGGAAGGTGCACGTGCCCGTCGACCTGGGACCGGACCGCAGCGACGCACGGATGCACGCCAAGACCGTAGGATCCTACGCAGTGCCGTAGGGGACCGCACCGCCACTTCCCAGCAAATTAGGGACACTGTTGCTCCTGGGGTATCGGCGAGGACCATTCGCAACCGTCTCCATGAAGCTGGGCTACGGTCCCGCACACCGTTAGGCCGTCTTCCGCTCACGCCCCAACATCGTGCAGCCCGCCTCCAGTGGTGTCGCGACAGGCGTGAATGGAGGGACGAATGGAGACGTGTCGTCTTCAGCGATGAGAGTCGCTTCTGCCTTGGTGCCAATGATGGTCGTATGCGTGTTTGGCGCCGTGCAGGTGAGCGCCACAATCAGGACTGCATACGACCGAGGCACACAGGGCCAACACCTGGCATCATGGTGTGGGGAGCGATCTCCTACACTGGCCGTACACCACTGGTGATCGTCGAGGGGACACTGAATAGTGCACGGTACATCCAAACCGTCATCGAACCCATCGTTCTACCATTCCTAGACCGGCAAGGGAACTTGCTGTTCCAACAGGACAATGCACGTCCGCATGTATCCCGTGCCACCGAACGTGCTCTAGAAGGTGTAAGTCAACTACCCTGGCCAGCAAGATCTCCGGATCTGTCCCCCATTGAGCATGTTTGGGACTGGATGAAGCGTCGTCTCACGCGGTCTGCACGTCCAGCACGAACGCTGGTCCAACAGGCGCCAGGTGGAAATGGCATGGCAAGCCGTTCCACAGGACTACATCCAGCATCTCTACGATCGTCTCCATGGGAGAATAGCAGCCTGTATTGCTGCGAAAGGTGGATATACACTGTACTAGTGCCGACATTGTGCATGCTCTGTTGCCTGTGTCTATGTGCCTGTGGTTCTGTCAGTGTGATCATGTGATGTATCTGACCCCAGGAATGTGTCAATAAAGTTTCCCCTTCCTGGGACAATGAATTCACGGTGTTCTTATTTCAATTTCCAGGAGTGTATTACAAATCTGGGTCAACTGGTGCTGACGAATCACAAAAGAAAAGATTGAAACAAATTCATATTAACTTCTCAGACAACTGACTTAACTAAGTGCATGCCAATAAAAATAATAAAATTTACCTTACAATAGGTGGTTGACTTAATTACACTGTTGATTTTTCGTTGTATTAACAGCTATTCATATGTTCATCAACCTCTCATTCCATGCTATCATTTAGCTCTTCGGCTGATCACAATTATTATTCACTTCCGTATAACAAAATTTTACAATTCGTCCTGCACTGTGACTTTAACAATTACTAACTGTAAACTGCGCTGTGCCAGTGACAGACTACAACTATACTGTAGCAGCGAGCGACTGCTACTGCCGCAGAGGCTACTCTGACCTGCGACTCTATTGCAGCTCTCTTTTAGCGGGGGCAAAGATATTTTATGTCTCAGGCAGCGCCTGTGAAGTGTCGTTCTAGCAAGTGAGCTATACGTCGAGATTACATATGTTCCAGCACGGTAGTGACTCCCTCACACACTCATTCGCTCAGACGTTTCCGCCTGCGTTCGGGTAGTCAACCTCTCTCTTTTTGTCACCCTTTGTGAAAAGTCCTTCCCTCTCTGTCTTGACATCCTCAATTTTCTGCGGTGAGCTCACGAACCGTGCCGTATTTTTTGTTTACAGGCTGTGAATGTGGTCTTTTATCAGGTTGGAATGCTAACGGTCAGGCTGCAAGCTCATTCACGTGGGTAGGCTCTCACGGAAGCAGTTGAAAAGTATTCTTTGTTAAACGTAGTTCTCGTTTGTTAGAATTCCTAATCCTGATTGTTGTCTTATTTTGTTCACTGAATGTGACATTTTTAAATACACTCTGTGACAAAAAAAATACACGACACATCAGGAAAGAATCATCCGAATGGGAAGGAAATTCTTAGATGTTACGTACATGCACAGAGAAACAAATGACTACAGTTTCAGAAAAAATCGCGCGGAACCTCTTTGAGTCGAGTACATTTGTCTTCAGTGATGAGTTCCACTTCGAACTGAGCCTGGATAACCAGTGGAGACGAGTCTGGAAACGGCCTGGACAGCGGTGCGATATCAGCCTGACAATCGCCTGCCATACGGACCGACAACAAGGAGAGATGGTCTGAGGTACGATTTAATTTCACAGCATGACCCCTTTTGTTGTCATCCATGGCACGCTCACAGCAGAGCGGTACGTCGACGATATTCTGCGTCCCGTTTTGTTACCTTTTATGCGACCCATCCTGGGCTTCCACTTCAGCAACATAACGCCCTCCCGCATACGGCGAGAGATTCTACTGCTGGTCTTCGTGCTTGCCAAGCTTCACCTCGGCCAACGAGGTCGCCGAATCTCTCCCCAACTGAAAACGTTTGTAGCATTATGGTCAGGGCCCCCAACTACCTCGAGATTTTGACGATCTGAAGCAGCAGTTGGACAGAATTTGGCATCATATCCTTGAGGATGATATAAAACAGCTTTATCAATTAATAGCAAGCCGAATGACTGCTTGCAGAATAGCCAGAAGTGGGGCAACGCGTTGTTGATTTTCTCAGTTTGTAAATCCATTTTCTCTTGAATAAATCATCCAATTTTTCTGAAACATTAATCATTTTTTGACTGTACGTGTAGGTTACATCTACCGATTTTCGTCCCATTTGGATAATTCCTTCGTGATGCGTCGTTTTTTTTGTATTAGAGTGTATTTTAATATTATGGAATATATGGTTAATTCTTCAGTTACAAATTTTATGACAATACAGTTCTTTGTGTTTTTGATCCTAGTTATGCTGTATAAAGTATGGACGGCTAAGCCATGCTTCGTCGGTCGTGCACCATCCTCTAACTAGAAACAGAAACTCATCCCAAATTGTACCGAGTACGCTGCAGATGTTTCGCTGGGAAGCCCTTACACACCCTCCACACAGTCCCGATCGCTCCACATGCGATTTCAATAATTTTGGAGCCCTAAAGAAATACATTCGTGGCCGTCTATTTGCTTCGGACGAAGAGACGCACGCCTGGGTACAATCATGCTTCGAGGTGGACATTTTTCGTGAAGGCATTGACCGTCTTGTCTCTCATCGGGATAAATGTCTTAACAGTTACGGCGATTGATTTTGCAGTAACGCACAATTTACATACTTTTTTTCTATCTGTCTCTATTTCATTTGACTACCCCTTATATTTACCGAATTTTCGTAAAGCTTGTTTCTTTTACGGCATGCCTGTGTACATCAAAAAATCTTTGTATGCAAATGCTAAGTGATATATCAAAGTACTGGATAGTATTTCCTGTGATGGACCATCAAACAGCAAAAACGTACATTCCTGGAAGCGTCTTATAAGGAGTAACAAGAAGTTGTCCAGAAAGTAATAGTACTGAGCCTGTTACACTCAAAGGGACTTTTTGCGGCAAAGTTGCCAGCACTGCGTTCAACAAAAAGGTGTTGGCAATGGAACCCACTGTCGTTGGTCTCAGCCACCTGGTTGAAAACTCTTGCTGTAGTGTCGGGTTGCAATGAATGTCTCTTTCGGATCCCACCAGCTGCAAGGTGACTATCGTAACCAGCGTTTTTCTTGCAAAGGAAAATGCGGCGTTCCAGACTTTTAGCGAAATCAGAACTATACTGAATGGTGCTAACGGGTGCCAGCGAGTTTAAAGCTGATAGACGGAATGCTCTTGATGTATAAAGAAGTCAACGTCCCACAGTCTACACTGCCGAAATGGTCATCGAGATGCAAGGAATGAGTCATGGTGACGGTCGACTGACTTTGGACGAGCAGAGATTGACTTTGAATGAAAGCACTGTTTCCAAAAATCCCCAGTTACCTTCGTCATGAAATCATTACGTGATTGTTAAAAATTATGTGCGAAGTGGATACCAAAATAGTTCACGGGTCAACAGACTCGCATTTTAATACGAATTTCTCGAATGCTTCCAACTGTACAGAACAATTCCTTGATCCTATCGTAACTGACAACGTGACGTGGGTAGCCCAGTACACACCTAAGACGGAAGAACATCCTGATTGTAACAGAGCGTTATTTTTTGACATAGACCTCATAAGTTATGTGTGCCTTTAGAAGTCAGATCTGGAAGCCAGATACTTCTGGAGAGATTGAATAAGAGTCTCTGACCGTTCTTTCCACCAACCCGTCGTCTTCTGAAGTTGTGTCACAAGCGCAGAAGACAGCTTGTCGTTCGTGGATTCTTTTTCGCCAGAGGCTGCTACGCTGTCAGTTCGAACCTGTGGTTGTGCTTTTTGCGGGATGCCACTTGCCCAGGTCAGTCTCTGTATCTACAGAGAGTATCTGTAGTACTGACAATGATGATAGGTGACATTTCTCATTAATGTATCCTGTTTGGCTATTATTCAAAAATTCACACATTTACACTGTCTTTTACAACACTCGGCGTAGCTTTCTTAATGGTACACTAACTTCTCCATCCAACTTCCAAAATGTCCGGCTCTTCGGTACGCACTAGACAGAGTGAGTATTACATATTCACAACTAAGTTACACCCGATATAGAGTACAACATGTCCGGCTCTGAAGAACACCCGAAACAGAGTGACTATTACATATTCACATCTAAGTAACGCACGACACTGGAATACGTGTCCGGCCCTCCAGAACGTCTCAAACAGTGTGACTATCTCGCAGCCGAAGTATTTCGTCTCCCAGGCGCGCCAAAACGACCCCAATGTGTCCGATGCACTTCGGTTGCAATATCGTTACTCTTATGTTTCACTAAACTAGTGAAATTTAATAAACAAAAACGATAGACTCATAGGGTAACCATGAGAGACTGTCAAACTAAAAGCTAGGTTAAATACAATGAAAATTATATAAACAATTAACAAGAGAAGTTAGGCGTTTTAGCACCTAGCACCAGAACGTGCCGACGAATCAGAAGAGAGTTCAGTACAATTGGCAGACTCTCCCATGGGACTGGTACACACTGTACCATCTGTCGCTTGTACCTCATTCCACTTTTGTGCCATATGCTATTCCACGTGTATCAAGCTGCATCAAGGTGAGCTTCTAGCAAAATAAAATACGAGTGGCCACAGCCAGGAATATCACACCCTTACTTCAAATGGTTATAAGAACATTAGGAATGATTTGGAATGGCACTTTACATAATGAATAAAGTGATGTTTGCTTGCTGAAGACCTAATCTCCATGTCGTACCTGTAGCTCAAAATTATGGTCGAGGATTTGAATAAGTGAAGGTACTAATCATTTCCACTGATAGCTTCTGTTCTCTTTTCCGTTTTATCGTGATCCATTGCTTTTCTTGTCACTTTATAGCTTTTCCAGAGACGGCACGGAATTACGTTCTCTATTCTCTATTGAAAGAAAGAAACCGTTTGTCACTGTTCGACTTCCCGGGTGGCTAACTTTCCAGGAAGCACATTTCACGGCTTCTGACACTTCTGTGAACTAAACCGACAGCTCTTTAGATATTCATTGCATACATTTTCGTGTATTTCCATATCTAAATGTCAGATCCGGAATAAGTTGAGGGAAGAGATTAGTACTGAATTTAAATCATTGCATATAATATTAAGGGAGCAATACGCAACACAACCACAGCAAATCACTCCTGAGTGGAGCCTCGTAAAACATAATCTGACACACACGCACACACACACACACACACACACACAAACGCACAGAGAGAGAGAGAGAGAGAGCGGATTTTTTACAGTTAAATGCATTCGTGTTTATAACGTAATATCGTATTCACGTGATATCTATTATTTTAATAGTGTTAAGGCCACTTAATATCAGCGCGCTGTTAATAACATTCACATTTATAAAACAATTGTACACATAATCTACCCTCATGTCGATGTATAGTTTATTCACAGAACACAGCCAATTGTCCAGCCGTTGTGTTGACAAGTAAATATGTGGTGAATATCTTCGAAAATTATGTCGAATGTCGTATTTAACGAAATGGACTTTAGAATGAACGTAGACGATTAGTTAATTCTTAAATGCAAATTATTAAATCGACATGTATCGTAGATTGATTTCAGAGCTATGAACGCTGTACTTTTGGAAACCTCGTAAAAAAAAGTATCGTTCTTCAAACTTACGAAATACTGAATATTAACTCTAGATCAACAAACCCTCGTAATATTTACGATTGCAGTAGCTTATGAAACAGGACATTTAGCAATAGTTTGGTGTGTAACCTACGATTGGGGATCTAATAATGGTTATTGACCAATGCATAACCTTTAAATTACGGGCCGATCACTGAGGCCGAGCGTTTCTAGGCGCTTCAGTCCGGAACCGCGCTGCTGCTACGGTCGCAGATTCGAATCCTGCCTCGCGCATGGCTGTGTGTGATGTCCTTAGGTTAGTTTGGTTTAAATAGTTCTAAGTCTAGGGGACTGATGACCTAAAATGTTAAGTCCCATAGTGCTTAGAGCCATTTTCTTTATAAATTATGACTTCTTTGTATAAAATGTGGAGTAGTAGCATTGTGACATTCCCCCCCCCCCCCCCCCCTTTTTGTTTTCTAGGGTTGATGCAAGTTCCTCTTGGTACTTGATTCTGCTGCGACCCACGCACTACGTGCGTTTTAGATAGATGAATGACGACAATGGGTTGTGAAGTTTAAGAGCTCAGGAATGTTAAAATCTTTAAGGAAAGGGAAACGAGAATTAGATTCACATCAACGGCATTAGAGAATGAGTACGAGCTGAGTTGTATGAGGACACGAAGACAGTAGGATGTCATTTCGTTGAACAAGACCTGTCGATAGTCAAGTGAAACAATGCTTTAAAATCACTAATGTCTTAAATGACAGAAGTCAGAAGGGTATTAAGTACTTTGCGAAGAGGTGTAGTAGAGTAGGCGATCGATTTTATAGGAGTTCAAGTTCTCTTCCGGTCATCCTCATTTAGGTTTGCCGCGGTTTAAGTAAATCGATTCAATCAATTCCCCATCTGAATCCTTTGAAAATGATCAGGGCAAACAGTCCCAGAGCTTCAGTACTGCGTATTTTGTTTATAGAGAAATGACGACCTCTTTTGCCGACTGAGTACGCTTGTCTGTATTCAGTATAGTAAATAAGGGCATATACCAATACCCCTGAAACCCATAACGCGCCGGCGGGCTCCACCAGTATGGCAGTCGTGAGCTCTTTGTTGTCAGCGGTCTCGATGCTCCTGCTCGAAACAAATATGACCGACCCGTCCATACGCTCTCGTGTTTATTACCTGCTAGCAAACGTTACAGTGCGCAGTAAATGCTTCGACCCATTGTCGGGGCAGTTTTGCAGCTACCGGTTTAATTGTATGTTTTCACATTTGGCACCATAAAGACAGTGTTTAAAACAATAAATAAGGTGAGGTACTAATGAAGAACTCTGTCATCGATTGGCACTATAATAATCCATACTGCGACTTGGCGTTCGTAAGATAAGGAGATGTTTAAGCCGATATGATGTCTATGGTATATCGTTTTGTTGTATCTTGTTGTTGTTGTTGTTGTTGTTGTTGTGGTCTTCAGTCCTGAGACTGGTTTGATGCAGCTCTCCATGCTACTCTATCCTGTGCAAGCTTCTTCATCTCACAGTACCTACTGCAACCTACCTCCTTCTGAAACTGCTTAGTGTATTCGTCTCTTGGTCTCCCTCTACGATTTTTACCCTCTACGCTGCCCTCCAATACTAAACTGGTGATCCCTTGATGACTCAGAACATGTCCTACCAACCGATCCCTTCTTCTAGTCAAGTTGTGCCACAAATTTCTCTTCTCCCCAATCCTATTCAACACTTCCTCATTAGTTATGTGATCTACCCATCTAATCTTCAGCATTCTTCTGTAGCACCACATTTCGAAAGCTTCTATTCTCTTCTTGTCTAAACTATTTATCGTCCACGTTTCACTTCCATACATGGCTACACTCCATACAAATACTTTCAGAAACGACTTCCTGACACCTAAATCTATACTCGATGTTAACAAATTTCTCTTCTTCAGAAATGCTTTCCTTGCCATTGTCAGTGTACATTTTATATCCTCTCTACTTCGACCATCATCAGTTATTTTGCTCCCCAAATAGCAGAACTCCTTTACTACTTTAAATGTCTCGGTTCCTAATCTAATTCCCTCAGCTTCACCCACTTAATTCGACTACATTCCATGATCCTCGTTTTGCTGTTGTTGATGTTCATCTTATATCCTCCTTTCAAGACACTATCCATTCCGTTCAACTGCTCTTCCAAGTCCTTTGCTGTCTCTGACAGAATTACAATGTCATCGGCGAACCTCAAAGTTTTTATTTCTTCTCCATAGACTTTAATACCTGCTCCGAATTTTTATTTTGTTTCCTTCACTGCTTGCTCAATATACATATTGAATAACATCGGGGAGAGGCTACAACCCTGTCTCACTCCCTTCCCAACCACTGCTTCCCTTTCATGTCACTCGACTCTTATAACTGCCATCTGGTTTCTGAACAAATTGTAAATAGCTTTTCGCTCCGTTTTTACCCCTGCCACCTTCAGAATTTGAAAGAGAGTATTCCAGTCAACATTGTCAAAAGCTTTCTCTAAGTCTACAAATGCTAGAAACGTAGGTTTGCCTTTCCTTAATCTAGCTTCTAAGGGACACAAATAATTGCTTTAATGAACAGAACAACAATGGCAAAAGCTCTCAGCGTAGCTCTGCTGCACACACAAGACAAACGACACATATCTGCTGCAGTCTCTGCTTCTCACACCACAACGTGATGTGTAAATTTACCTCCGACTTTCGTCTAAGCCCAGCGCGATTAATAGCTGAAACATCGACAGGTATCCAACTCTTAATTGTTCAGTTAACAAAAAGCGTGGTGTACTGCACACTATCATTCTCCCAATTATTTGCCGATGTAAATCGTTGCAGTAAGCCTGCAACAGAATTTTAATCAACACGCAAAGCGTTGAGGAAGATATGTGATGTTAACTTAAATAAGAAAATCCGTAGCAGCGTTTGTAGATTTTTAGCCAAGCGGTACCGCTGATTAATGTGTAGCGTCTTTCATTAATAGTCACAAACGTACTGGGTCCCGAGTTCGAACCCAGCCACAGCTTTAAATATGGAATAAAAACCATCAATAATGACGGCCGAAGACTTCCGGTGTAAGATGTTCCCCTCGTTCTGCCACGCGCCTTGTCAAAGAGGACGGAGGAGCGGACAGAGTTTCAGCGTAAACTCTTGCCTTTGGAGTAAGAAACACCTCCTAAAAGGCGGAAGTATCAGCAATGACCAACGTAATGAGGATGATGAAGGCAATGGAAACTACAGCAGTAAACCCGTAATGTGTAGTGTGTCTCAAGGTAGCTTAAAACCTCACTGAAAATAAAAACCTCTTTCACGCAGAACGACTCAAATCGTCCGCACGACGAAGAGACATTCCACCAAGATATGAGCTGCAGCAGCACCATGGAAGTACCGTGACATCCTACCATCCCGTCCCTTCTTCTTGTCACTGTTTTTATTTTCATATATTCCTTTCCTCACCGATGTTCAGTCCACCTTATTTTCAACCTTCTTTCTATTCTCTTGTGTTCCAGTTTTCTCACAGTCCACGTTTCACTACCGTACAATGCTGTGCTCCAAACGTACATTCTCAGAAATTTCTTCCCCAAATGAAGATCTATGTTTGACACTAGTTTTGCCATTGCTAGTCTGCTTTTGATGCCCTCCTTGCTCCGTCCATCATGGGTCATTTTACTGCCTAGGTAGCAGAGTTCCGTACCTGCATCTACTTCGTCACCATCAATCCTAATGTCACGTTTCTCGCTGTTCTCATTTATTTTACTTATCATTACTTCCGTCTTTTTTCGATTTACTGTCGACCCATATTCTACACTCATTAAATGTTTCATTCCATCCAGCAGAACCCGCAATTGTTCTTCACTTTCACTGAGTTTAGCAATGTCATCAGCGACTCTTAGCATTGATATCCTCCTACCATGAATTTTAATGCCGCTCTTGAACCTTTATTTTACTTAATTCCACTCTAGTAACTTTCCTTTATCTTCGTGATTCGCCGTATAGGGGAAAGACTACACCCCCGTCTATACACTTTTTAATCCGAGCACTCCGTTCTTGGTCTTCACTCTCGTTGTTCCACCTTGGCTCTTGTACATATTGTGTATTATCTGTCCTTCAATATAGCTTGCTTCTATTTTTCTCTGAATTTCGAACATCTTGCACCATTTAACATTATCGAATGCTTTTTCCAAGTCGACTTATCCTATGAAAATGTCTTGATTTTTCTTCATCAACGGCAACTTCAGAACTGACCCTCTGGTGCCTTTACCATTCTTAAGGCCAAACTGATCGTCCTTTAACACATCCTCTGTTTTCTTTTCCAGTCTTCTGTATATTGCTCTTGTCAGCAGCTTGGATGCATGCGCAGTTAAGCTAACTATGCGATAGTTCTTGCAACTGTCTGCTCCTGCAGTCTCCAGAATTGTGGGGATGATGCTTTTCCGAAAGTCGAATGGTATAGCGCCAGACTCACACATTCTACACACCAAACTGAATAATCGCTTCGTTGCCACTTCCTCACAATGATTTTAGAAACTCTGATGGAATGTTACATATTCCTTCCGCCTTATTTGATTTTAAATCTTCCAGAGCTGTTCTAAAATGTGATTCTAATATTGGATCTCTTACCTCTTCTGTATAGACTTCTCGCTTCTTCTTCTTCATCAGACAAGTTTTCCCCTCATAGAGGTCTTCAGTGTACTCTTTCCACCTACCTGCTCTCTCCTCTGAATTCAACAATGGAATCCCCAATGCACTCTTAACGTTATCACCCTTGCATTTAATTTCATCGAAGGTGGCTTTGACATTTCTGTATGCTAAGGCAGTCCTTCCGACAATCATTTCTTTTACAATTTCTTCACTTTTCGGTGCAGCTCTTTTGCCTTAGCTTCTCTACACTTCTGATTTATTTCTTTCCTAAGTGACTTGTGTTTCTGTATTCCCGAGTTTTCTTGTACATTTTTGTACCTCATTCTTTCATCGATCACATGAAGTATTTCTTCTGTTATCCATGGTTTCTTCGCACTTATCTTTTTTGTGTCTATGTTTCCTTTCTAACTTCTGTGACCGTCCGTTTTGAGATGTCCATTCCCCGTTTACTGAACTGACTACTGAGCTGTTCCTTATCGCAGAATCTAAGTCCTTACAGAATTTACGCGTCCCTCTTCATTCCTTAGTACTTCCATATCCCGCTTCCTTGCGCACTAATTAATCTTGATTTGTCTCTTAAACTTCTGCCTACCCTTCATAATTACTGACTTGTGGTCTGAGTCCATATCTGCTAATGGATACGCCTTACAATCCATTATCTGATTTCAGACTATCTAACTTAAATCTTTCGTATCTCCCCTCCTGTTGTGATTTTTGAACAAAGTATTCGCTGTTACTAGCTGAAATTTATTGCAGAACTCAATTTGTCTCTCTTCTCTCATTCCTAGTAAGAAGCCCATATTCTCCTTTAACCCTGTCTTCTACTTCTCCCCATATAGCCGCATTCCAGTTCCCTATGAATATTAGATTTTCATCTCCCTCTACATACTCAATTACTCTCTCACTATCATACCAGATAACTATCTCTTCAACAGCAGCTTCCGACGTCCGCATGCATGCCTGAACTATTGCTGTCGGTTTGCTGTCGATTCTGATAAGAGCAAATGCGGAAAGCATACAACAGCAAAGTTTCCCGCGTCCGGCCATCCAGATTAAGGTTTTTCGTGATTTCTCTAAATCGCTTCAGGCAAATGCTGGGATGGTTCCTTCGAAAGGGCACGGCCGACTTCCTTCCCCATCCTTCCCTAATCCGATCACCTCTCTGTTTGGTCTCTTCCCCCAAAAAAACCCAGCCCCAACCTTCTGATAAGAACAGCACCATCATTGAACTGTTCACAGTAACTCACTCACTGTCTTCTTTCCTAAATAACGAAACCTACTCCCATTATTTTACGTACATTCATCTGACCAGAAATCATTGCCTTCTTTCCATTTCACTTCACTGAACCATCTAGATTTGAGCCTTAGCATTTCCCATTTCAGGCTTTCTAGTTCCCTATCACGTTTAAACTTCTGACATTACACGCCCGACTCGCAGAACGTTATCATTTCGTTGGTTATTCAATCTTTTTTTGTTATGCAAAATAAAACTATGGGTTAGCCTGTTACGAGTGCGGAGGCAAAATAGGGCGGTGGGTTCCTTCCAAGAGGAACGGAAGGAAGAGCGCCATGTAACAGCAGTCTCCTATGAGGAGACGTTTTAGTAACACAAGCAGATCACAATACTCCAAGAGCGCCACGTCCTCCCTCTAGTTCGTTTCCGCTACGGTCGCAGGTTCGAATCCTGCCTCGGGCACGGATGTGTGTGATGTCCCTAGGTTAGTTAGGTTTAAGTAGTTCTAAGTTCTAGGGACTGATGACCTCAGATGTTAAGTCCCATAGTGCTCAGGGCCATTTGAACCATTTAGCTCGTTTGCTCTACCTCCTGTCCAATCCTAACCAAAGATAATAATATTCTTTTCCCCACTGGAGAAGCAGCCAATCCCGGACTCGTAAATTATTGTTCAGGAAGGAGAGGACGTTATGTTCCCGAATTGTATTTCCCACAGCCACTTTAGGCAGCGTGTTTCGAGAATTTTGGTTTAAGCCTAAAGCGAACAACACATTTGTCACAGAGATCGTTGGTTTGAACATTAGAGCATGTTTGATCAGGGGTCTCAGCTAAACTAAGAGAAGTGCTTTTGTGTCCCAACATTGACCATTTCAGAGCCACCATAAATGTTTCGTTACATCCTAAAATTCTTCCGAAGGCCCGAGGCTTTCGAAAGATTTCAGCATGCAGAGGTACAACACCACCATATCTATAGCACCCGGACCAAGGCGAACATGTAAATTTGCGGATTTTCATGGACGCTAGCTCTTCACACAATTGTCGTTTAGGACACTGTCGAAACGCCTTGGCCAGTGACCCACTTTCTATCCTGTGCCCCGTCCCCGGCGTGGCCAGAAATGCCTAACAAGGGAACCTCCCCATCGCACCCCCCTCAGATTTAGTTATAAGTTGGCACAGTGGATAGGCCTTGAAAAACTGAACACAGATCAATGGAGAAAACAGGAAGAAGTTGTGTGGAACTATGAAAAAATAAGCAAAATATACAAACTGAGTAGTCCATGCGCAAGATAAGCAATATCAAGGATAGTATGCGCTCAGGAGCGCCGTGGTTCCCTGGTTAGCGTGAGCAGCTGCGGAACGAGAGGTCCGTGGTTCAAGACCTCCCTCGACTGAAAACTTGAATTTTTTATTTTCAGTTTATGTGACAAACTCTTATGTTTTCATCACTTTTTTGAGAGTGATTATCACATCTACAAGAAAACCTAAAACGGGCAAGATAGAAGAATCTTGTTACCCTTTCTCTAAGTGTAGAAGTTAGGTGGGTCGACAACATATTCCTATCATGTGACGCACATGCCGCCACCAGTGTCGTATAGAATATATCAGATGTGTTTTCCTTTGGAGAATCGGTTGATCTATGACCTTGCGATCAAATGTTTTCGGTTCCCATTGGAGAGGTACGTCCTTTCGTCTACTAATCGCACGGTTTTGCGGTGCGGTCGCAAAACACAGACACTAAACTTATGACAGTGAACAGAGACGTCACTGAACGAACGGACACATCATAACTTCGCGAAAATAAAGAATGTAAACTTTTCACTCGAGGGAAGAATTGAACCAAGGACCTCACGTTCCGCAGCTGCTCACGCTAACCACGGGACCACGGGGCTTCTGTGCTCATATTGTCCTTGATATTGCCTATCTTGCGCATGGACTACTCAGTTTGTATATTTTGCTTATTTTTTCATAGTTCCACACAACTTCTTCCTGTTTTCTCCATTGATCTGTGTTCAGTTTTTCAAGGCCTATCCATTGTGACAACTTATAACTAAATCTGAGGGGGGTGCGATGGGGAGGTTCCCTTGTAAGAGATAGATCCAGGTGGGCAGTTTTTCGCCTCTTCAGCCAAGCATTGACTACATGCTGATGCAAGAAATTCTTGGGACCAGCATTCTGTCCGTGGTAAGTGCTTTGAGATGTTCCTCTCCCTAACAGCTGCACTTCGCTTCCAAGCCCCGTGTGTTCACTGCAAGATTTACTGTTTAGTAATCAAACTGCCTGCTTGTTCTCAGCTCCAGAAAATACTGTTCGAAGGACAGCTGCCATAAAGATCCTGCATGCATTAACAATGTATATGCTCCCATCAGTGCCTGCTCATGTTGATAACTTCCTGTCGTCTCACAAAAAATTTTGCCTAGGGTTAATAACAACATTAGAGAATAGCCTTAAATATGAAACTGAGGGAGAGACATCTAGTACCTCCCGCCGCGGAAGTCGAACACGCGCCAGAACTAATGGACGTGGCCAGCCCATAGAGGGTTCCGCGTCCGCGGCGGCTATTCCGCGCAGCGGCTGTCGCGCAGCGAGGGCGCCACCGCTACACCACGTGCAGACCGCGGCCAATAGCCGCTCGCTCCGGTTTCGTATATAGGGACCCGCTCTGCCCTAGTCCTCCCCCCCCAAATTCTGTAAGTCCCTCCAGATCCTTGAGCGTAATGCACTCCGCCTCGCCTTCCGTATAAGCCTCCCGTCCCCCACGCGGATCCTCTATGATCTCATTCCTTTCCCCCATCTGCTCCTATTCCTTGAACATATCCGCATCCTCTACACCTCCCGCCGCCTTGATCCCCCTCACCCCCTGGTTGCTCCTCTCCTCTCCCATCCCCGCCCCCTGCCACGTCTTCACTGTTGTGTCCCCCCTACCCTCCATCTCTACACCCTTCACCCCCTTCCCCAAGGTGGCTTCCATCAACTCCCCCTCCCAGATGATGCCCTCTCTCCCTCCATTTGTCCCTCCTATCAACTCTGATCCTCACTCCCCCTCCTTTCCTGTGTCCTTTTCCCAGGCTCCCTCTCCCCCCTTCCATCCTCTTTTTTCCCCACCTCCCCTCTCTCTGCCCCCTTCTCTCCCCCGAGTCCTTTTGCATTTCCCTCCTCTGCCTCCTCTCATTCCCTCTCGCGTCTGCCCTGCCCCTCTCCCCCTTTATTAGTCCTCTCCCTCTTTGGTCCCCCCCCCTTTTCGTTTTTTTCCTCCCTCCTTGTTCTTCCCCCTCCTCCAGGTCCCCCCCCTCCCCCCATCTGCCTTTGGCTCGGAAGTGTGATCTTTGTGCCCCCCTTTTCGTGCAGTGTTTTACAGTGAGTGTTCCGTGTTGTGTTTTTTGGGAAGTGTTGCGAACAGCCATCATACTGTCGCTGGGTGTGCCTTTTATCTCTTGCGAACAGAAACCAGACTGTCGCCATGTTTTTTAATTGTGTGTGTCCTATGTTACTTGTCTGATTCCTGTGTCTTTTATTAACACTGCCAACCCCTTTTGCTCTCTGTTTTAACTTTCCGCATTTTTCAGCCATTTTACACTTTACGTCACCGTTTTATCGTCTGTTTTTCTTGTTTCTTTTCTCCTTCCGTTTTTAAAGTAAAAGTCTGTAGGCTGTAGAGCAGCGTACTAAGCTGCTGCCAGCCCGCCCCCTTCGGGGGGAATTGAAAATCAATAAAGGAAAAAAAACCCTAGTCCAGTCAGTCTGGTACTCGCTATGGATTGCGTCCCTATCTCGGCGGTACTGCGTTCTGGTCGTTGCTTCTTGTTGACATTTGCCTGGCTCTGGTTTCGAGTGGATTTACTGTTGGTGTTTGGTGTTGTGGTTTCTACAAGCCTCCATTGTTTACCTCTTCCTTGTTGTGTCGGTCATAGTCGGTTGTTGTCGGTTGTCGTTGGTCTGTCGTCCGACTCGTCCTTGTGTTTACCCGGTGGTGCGTGCTCCATCGCCGGCGGCTTGCCCGCCAGTCGGCTCCGATCTCGCAGCCCCAGGCGTTCCCGCAGTTGGTTTTGGCTACTACAAGACCTGTCATCTCTCAATTATCAGCGCTTTCTGTTAGCGCTTGGAGCTCTGGTACTTTCCCCACACAGCTACGACAATTTACGTTATACTGGTTGTTCCTAGATGTGCGTTCTTCCTGTGAGACTGAAGCCCTTTTTATTTATACCAGAGACCCTCTAACCTAAAAAACCTTCCAGCCCACATCACACAGCCCTTGCTACCCGTGTGGCAACCTCCTGCATGTAATGGTATGGTCTTCCAACAGACTTCGCAGAGCCCAAAACCCCACCATCCCATGGTACAGGACGAGGACTCTGCAGCCTACAAGGTCGCAGAATCGTCTCAGCCTCTGACTCAGACCCTCCACTCGGTTCTGTACCAGAGGTCCCCAGTCAGTCCTGCCTACTCTGTTGTAAATGTTGAGCTCCGCTTTCATGATGCAAGCAAAACTGGCAGCCATTAGCACTTCTGATACAAGCTTAAAACAAGAGATAATCTCTTCCAATCCAAAGCAACACACATCATTGGCACCGACGTGACGCCCCCAGTTGGCTGCATCCTGTGCTCTTCATGGCATCTGGAAGGACCTGTTACACATCTAGAATGACTCTACCCGGTATGCAAATAGATTGCTCACTGGGTTTCTTCCCCTCCTTAGTAGCCATGCCCTTAAGCGGCGCCATAATGCTCCTAACATTCGAGCTCCCAACCACCAACAGTCCCACCGTCTGTCGCTACATGTACCTTGCAAGGTGAGAGGTTTCCTCTGAAACAGGACAGGCTACTCCACCTGGTGGGAGGCAGTGTCAGTCACAGACAGCAGTAGCACTAGGAACCTGTTTGCCAGACCAATTGGGGAGACCTTACATTCGGCCTCATGGGAACTTTTTCAAAAATGGCTCAAATGGCTCTGAGCACTGTGGGACTTAACTTCTGAGGTCATCATTCCCCTAGAACTTAGAACTACTTAAACCTAACTAACCTAAGGACATCACACACATCCATGCCCGAGGCAGGATTCGAATCTGCGACCGTAGCATGGGAACTTTTTCGCCCCTGCCACACACCAAGGCGACCTCTTAGTTGACCGAGTATGAGGAGTCATCCTCAATACAGGCAGTAACTGGGCTGGCCAGCTGTAAGCACCGATTGGTGGGCTCGAGGGTCGTGCTGGACGTCCATTGGATCCTCTCGGCCAGTCCACAACAGTGACGACCACCCACTGCAGCCTCAAGCTCTATAACCGAAGCCAACACCGCCTTGAACTGAGAGTGAAGTGTCACTAACTCGGTTCGCATCCGCACACAGCAATCACAGTCCCTATCCATACTAAAGACCATGGGAAACTACACTACTCAGACAAAACGACTATCTCCCTGTGCTACGAAACTCTACTACAGACACTAATGGAAACATAACAACTGCAACGGCCTTCTCGCAGTGGATAGACCGGTTCCCGTGAGATCACCGAAGTTAAGCGCTATTGGGCGTGGCCGGCACTTGGATGAGTAACCATCGAGCCGCCATGCGCTGTTGCCATTTTTAGGGGTGCACTCAGCCTCGTGATGCCAATTGAGGAGCTACTCGAGCGAATAGTAGCAGCTTCGGTCAAGAATACCATCATAACGACCGGGAGAGCGATGTGCTGACCCCATGCCCCTCCTGTCCGCATCCTCCTCTGAGCATGACACGGCGGTCAGATGGAGTGGCCTGAAGACGGAGTGCTAGCAAATTAGATTAACACGCAGAGATTTAAAAGCTAAACCATCAAAGTAATTCGCTCTTGGTTAGGAACTTGTAAAATGTGACAAAATTGGTTTATTTTCCGACACAAACGAAAACGCGAGAACTACACCTATTAAATATTACATTAACACGCAGAAATCCAAAAACTAACTACCATAGCACTTAGATGAAACTATATAATTTGCTCCTGGTTAGGAACTCGTACAAAATCGCAAAGTCGGCCGGTGTGGCCGATCGGTTCTAGGCACTTCAGTCTGGGACCGCGCGACCGCTCCGGTCGCAGGTTCGAATCCTGCCTCGGGCATGGATGTGTGTGATGTCCTTAGGTTAGTTAGGTTTAAGTAGTTCTAAGTTCTAGGGGACTGATGACCTCAGATGTTAAGTCCCATAGTGCTCAGAGCCATTTGAACCAAAATCGCAAAATTGGTTACACCCCTGTTGATGGTCTGCCTTGGCCGGCAGCTGCTGGCTGACTGTCTCAGTAAAAATATCCCCGCAACTCTTAGTACTGTTCTAGAGTACTACAAATCTAAATACATACGGGATCTCAGAAAAATGTGGCACAGCCAATGATACAACGATATTTTTAGTCTCTTTAAAACAATAGTGACTAAAGATTTTCACAATGAACCTCTGAATTTTCTCAATTTTTAAATGCTTCATACTATTTCAACAAATGGTATCTCAGATGACAGCATTGCACTATCTACCATCCCTCAAAGCCACTCACCTCCATTTCCTTTACTAACTTATCATCTTTTACATCTTTTTGTTACCAGAGCGTTTGTCCGCAATGACACAGCAACTAAATGCAGCATGGATACTTCATATTTTGTCTTACATATGTGTTTACTCGATGAATATGTTACTATTTTTGCCAGATATTTATTTAACTATTGATTGTAATTGCTGCTACAAAATCATGGTAATTTAGGAACTGGCCAGTCGCATTTGTTAGCCAACTCCCCAACTGTAAAAGAGAATCAAAAGATGCTTCCGTCAAAAAAACAAGCTTAAATAACTTTTAAACAAATTTTAGCGAACGTTTGCTATTATTTAAGTTGAGTGCATTTATGCAAGAATACTGGCTTATTAATTTATGAGCAAATAATTGTTGTAAATGGCCTGAGTGTGACTGAATGTTCATAGTATTTCTTTATATAAATATGCTTGTAATATTTTAGTGTGGGATATGGTCAGATTGAGTCAGATCTTGTCTCTAGAACTTAAGAACTATGTAATATTGTTTGGGTCGGCTTTCAGCCAATACCGAAGTAGCGGCGGAAGAGTGCTAATGCCTTGTGGCTAGGGCCTCCCGGTGGGTTGACCGTTCGCCTGGGGCAAGTCTTTCAACTTCATGTCACTTCGGCGACTTACGTGTCGATGAGGATGAAATAATGCTGATAAGGACAACACAACACCCAGTCCCTGAGCAGAGAAAATCTCCGATCCGGGCCGTTAGGTATGACATTCCGTCGCGCTGACCATTCAGCTACCAGGGGCGGACAGAGTGCTGATGTCAAGTGGCGGTGGACACTATTCAGGTGGCGCGCTCAAGGAAGTAATTGTGGATACTTTTACGTAGGTTGTTAAGGGGAGCCGGAGGTGATCAAATACAATAAAAATTACGACTTTTTTGCTATGAAAAATTAATTGTAACATTACTCTTTAATGCAAGCTTTGAATGATTGTTCTCCTCGCTCTAGAAGTGACGTTATTACCATTTTCTCCCACGCCTGCAGAGTAAATGGCTGTTGAATGCATCTAACGCCCTCTTGTGACTTCTTGGTGAACTACTTGGCATTTCGTCGTCCTCAAGTTCAATATTTCCTTATGTTACCCAACAGCAAGTGTGCAAGGGTTGGCTACATTGTTTTCTGTGACAAATGAAGAGCTAAGAGCGGCGAACATCGTCTTTTTGTTATTAATTGTTTCGAATTACTTCTGTGTTGTGCCTGTTGTTAGTAATATTATACGTATTGTGTAAAGCTTTCTTCTGATTACGATGCCATGTTGTAGTAATTGTGTGTACAAGAAGAAGAAGAAGAAGAAGAAGAAGAAAGAGAACGTAGGGAAAAGAAAATAAACTCTATTACCAAGTTGTGCTGCTGTAATTATGGCAACATTGCATTCTTCTACTAAACAACACACGGCTGGCTATAGCCCCGAGACGTCTTATAGCAAGAAGTTGACAGGTGGAAGTGACAGATTTTGTGAATACGTGAGTGACAGTGATAACATTAACGAAGTAATGAAAACTGGATTGTTACCTTCTGTGCTGAAAGAAAGTGTTCTGTGCAAAATTTGTTCAAGTGAAGGAGTTGGACCAGAGATAAAAAAGCACTTTGGTTTAGCTTGTGAGATTCACATGCCAGTCTCTTTGGTGAAAACGGGTGATCTAGTGCGTTTGATGTGAATGTTCGACTTGTGCATTGTCTTTGATCCATTGGAAAAGGGTCTGCTGCTGGTAAACTGTTTTGTGGTATTACGAACTTGCCTTTGCCTCCAAGCAAATTGGGGTACGACTGTGAACTGGTAGGATCCTATGTTGAAGTGTGGGTTTGAAAACCATGAAGGAAGCAGTGGAGGAAGCTATAGAAATGAACGGTAGTTCTAGAAATACTATGGGTATGCAGTAAGGTAAAATACCATGCGAGAAGTGGAGTGGGCATTGCTCCTTTATACTGCCTCTTCCAATGAATGCACTCAACACAGCCTGTGCTCAAAAGATTCCTGGTGCAAATATAATGCCAAAAAGGACTATTATCACAAGCATGGTTGACAGCAGCTGTGATAAACGCAATAAAACCAAATTTTCATGACTTAGCACAGTCAGAGTTGTTACACAAATGTCTAAACATAAAAACGCAGAATCCTCATGAGAGCATCAATAATTTAATTTGGACAGTGATTCCTAAAAGGCTGTTTGTAAGCATAAAAACACTGCAATTTGGTATTTATGATGCAATAGTAACCTATAACCAATGGAACAGTGTGAAGTGTGAAGTACTGAAGGCATTTGGATTTTCAGCTGGGGTGAGCACCATACGAGCACTAATATTGACAGAGAGAGGATAAGAGGAGGAGAAAGAAGAGAAAGGGCTGTGAAATTTGATGGAACAACACGCCAGAAAAGAAGACCAAAGAGGAAACTTGTGGAGGATGAAGAAGAAGACCTTGATAATCCATCCCGAAGCGCAGGAATGTACTGAGCAACTTTAACAGCCATTTCCCATAAACTAGAATTTTTCGAATGTAAGGAACATTTTCTCAAAATCCACTCAAACTAGGGCGATGAAATTTTTATACTGCAATCTTTGTGGTAAAACTTACATTGTAACACAGGCATTTGGCAATATGTTCTGTAGTTTCAGTTCAATTTGATTAAATAAAGCAATTTTTTATAAAAAAAAAGGTTGGGTCATTAATAAAAAAAAAATACTGAAAGGAAACCAGAAAATATACTCCAATATCCCTCCATCATAACTACAATACTAAACCACTCTATATGTTGAAAAAAATTTCAATTTTAACTTGTGAATCATCACGTTAAATTCTGAACTATTTGGATCTAGTGAATATTTCGTGTACTGCGATCACGCGTGTTTGATGACTATTTAGCTTTGGGATTTTGCTATCACTATTGTACCATTCTCAAGGTAACTTAACTGTATATTAGAAGAGTATTTCTGTCTGAATTAGTCTTATGTTAGGGTCACTTTCCGTTTCTCTGAGATTCGCTTTCTTGAATGAGCATCATTCAAAGTATTTCTCTGTCATCTAAATCAATTACAGACGTTACACTAAAACCCTTTTTATTACATTATTCATTTATCTTCTATTTTATATTTCTGTGTACTTTATTAACTCGTGCCGACCGGAGTGGCCGAGCGGTTCTAGGCGCTTCAGTCTGGAACCGCGCGACCGCTACGGTCGCAGGTGGGAATCCTGCCTCGGGCATGGATGTGTGTGATGTCCTTAGGTTAGTTAGGTTTAAGTAGTTCTAAGTTCTAGGGGACTGATGACCTCATAAGTTAAGTCCCGTAGTGCTCAGAGCCATTTTTTATTAATTCGCAATTCTACCCAATACGTGGACTATTTGACTGCTGGATCGCAGCTACAGATTATTATTCGCAGCGAGTTAGCTGATGGGCATGAAAGCAGACATGCGCATTTCGATCTTATGACCACATCGAGCTATTCTTTTTTTTTAACACAGGCGTGCATAGCCCAACTACCTAAGGTGCGAGCAAGATCAGGTAAAGTCGCAACTGGCTTGCTCGTACGGACTGCAGCTACTCGGCAGCGGAAAACTGTTAGGTTGTGTCGCAGCTCGAAGCGATAACGTACTGTCTGCATGCAGTTTTTGCACGAAACCTGACTGACTTTATACACAGCAGTTTGGGGGAAAATAAGCATTGTTTTCACATAAGTTCCGTATTTCTCTATAGTACTGCCTATTAATGACATTTCTTCTATACGTTTACTTAAGGTGAAGTTGGCAGTTATGCGACTTCTTTTTGTATAATTTTCTGAATCCGTTTAGCCAGGTCGAAGAAGCCTGGAAATAAGTAATATTCATCTCATTTGTAATTCAGAGTGCCATGTCGTGTAGCTCTCACTCGGCAACAGTGCATTGACTCTGACAAACAGTTCTAATTCTTTCGATTAGTTTTTCCTTCACACTTTTGCGAGTTTAATTTTGGCGCATATTTTGTACTTCGTACAAATCTTTTTCCCATTTAAACAATTAATGCTCAGATTTTATGAAACGAAATCTTATTTGCACATTGCTTAAGTTAAGGCGTTTTCTTCCCATTTCGTTTAACCAAAAAATTAACAGCGTTTTCTTTGTCACTGAAAGTTAATACTGCACTTGGAAGATAGTCTACTTTTGTTCTGGACTTTAATTACCACAACAGTCATCACTCGAACTTCAATTCACGGAATCCTGTTTCTTCTAATATTTGTATTTTCACAATTTGTAACGAAGTGCCATTCAAATGAATGTCCAAGTAGTTAACTAATGAATAACATATACATAGGTCTTCAGGAGAAGTAGGTTATTCCGGCTGCATACAGTGTTTTTCTTACTTCATCTTCGCAAGGTCAAAAACATTGACTGGATAGCACATTACTACGACACTCTGGAACCTGCACAAAGACTGGCCCTATTAGCAACCACTGCTAATTATCATGGATATTAAATGAGTAGCAAAATCGAGCGAATAGTAACTGTCAACTATTGTGTCAGAGAAACTACGAGGGCTATTCGGAGAGTAAGGTCCGACGGGGGTGAAAATCTGATGAAGCTTTGCACGGATGTATTGAGCAGTGTCTCTAATATGCCCGTCGATCGCGTCACGTTGCTCTTTTCAGTTCTGAGCGCACAGGGAGCACATAAATATGCTTCGAACAATAGTGTATCCCGCCAAGTACGAGAACGTGGTGTGAGATTTCGCCTGATGTCATGCAGCCCACATAACACAACTGTCATACGTCTCCTTCTCATGACAGATCTCGCCCGCACTCTGAAGGGGCAATGAAGACGTTCCTGCATCGTTTTCGATGGGAAATGTGTAATTACCTACAATGATTCTCCCTGAGTTTCATCTCTGCTCACATGAACAGCTAACTATGGACGCAACTTTCTGGCACAGACAACGAGCTGTAGACCAGCGTAAAGAATTGGCAGGAAGCGCAGGCGGCTTCCTTCTATGACGAGGGTATTGAAAAGTTGGTACAACGCTACGAAAGATGTCTAAATCGGAGCGGCGACTATATAGACAAGTAGCTGGAAGGAGTAGCTAACTGTGGTAATAAAACATTAAATATTTTCACAATGGTTTCTATTTTGCGACCCATCGGACGTTGCTTTCCGAATAGGCCTCATACCAACGGACACGGAAATTTGCCTTACAAATTACGATCGCGTCGTGCCATGTCATGTGTTTACCGCTGTGCCGTCAGCCAAGGACATGTGGCCGCAGTGCTGCACGCTGCCTACCTCATCTACGGCTGAGGTATACATTTCTCCAGCTGCCTAACAAGTTACGGATTTGGCAATTTTCAACATTTTTTTTTCAATTCTGACGTTATTTTTCTTTCGGTGTATTCTTCCTGACTAAAATATTTCGGGACAGGCTTCGACATGTCAGATTGGGTCATTCCTTTGTTAGATGTAGCATCAACTGTTAAAGAGCTCATTACAGACATAACTACACTTTACAGATTTCCTGACAGATGGAAAGGAAAAGCCAGATCACCTTCCTGGTGTCCACATTCACCAGATCTAAAACCACTAGACTTTCATTTTTAGGGGCACCTAAAACCACGGAAATAGTTACACAGAACACCGATACAACGTTAAATGTCTCATCGTGCTCATATTGCTTAAAGCTGAGCTGTGGACCCGTATGCTAAACTCCAAAGATGCGTCTGCGCATTTGGGATTCAGTGCAACGATGGGCTGACGCGTGTATGCGCTTAAGGGGAGCGTTTAGAAGATTTCATTTGAGAAAGAGTATAATGTGATTCGTTGGTACGCTTATTCCTATGGGCTTCCTGTTATTAATGTACTACGAACAGTTATAGAAAATAAGCTCAAAAGAGGTAGTAAAGAGTTTTCGAACTCTTGGCCACTCTGACATGTCCTACTTCATCAAAACATTACGAAAGTTTGATGTTTTAATGTAAAATTAATTCTACAGTTTAACCGACATAATAGCTACGAGAGAGAAGCAACTATATTGGCATTTAAAACAATTTTAGTATACGTTTATTTTTGTGGCTTACTTGCAGGCATTCTTTTTTGCAGTACAACTATTGTCAATCTCCCTGGACAAACTTCAGACCTAACCAGTTGCGTCTTGGCTGCATCAGAAGCACACGTCAGAATACTGACACGACGCGACGGACTGCTGACGCAACTGCGTAGGTCTGAAGATTATCCAGCGGTATCGAGACCAGTCATACACAAAAAAAGAGCAACTGGAACTGAACAACAAACGCGCCAAATAATCCAGGCCGTGTCACCAAATACCAGCAGTGAACTGGACTTTGGCAGATTAACAATGGAAAACTACTGGTAATGGTAATATACATTTAATTTGAATGCAGTATTAACTGGTCCTGGTTTCTCATTTCGTGATAACCTAAAACTCTTTCCTTGCATTTTTTTTCCAGACGCGAGTCAAAGGTACAAATATCGCCACAGCCACAATTAAGGCGCAAACAAATGCACGGGCTGTATCACTGTGATCTGCGTCTTCTACTTCCATAGAAAAATCTAAAAATTCAGCTTATTATGACATATTGTTGTTCAAATCGTTTACGGTTGCTTTTGCTACTTTACACCAATTTTATATTGTTTACAGTATCTTACAATGCTCAGATTTTTAATTTTTTGTAACAGTCAATGTTTTTGTGACAAAGCAATGCAGTATTCATGTTACTGAATTTTGCATTTAATATATAACCTTTCATTTTCTCGTTTATTATAAGTAATTACGTTAACAGAGAGCTTTAATAGTCACCCATACGATTTCATTTACTTAACACTGACTGGAAAATGACATTAATTTTGTCTGACATATTATTGTTACAATCTGTGGTGACATTTGATTGACGTAAACAATGAACTGTCCCTGAAATCCATGTATTTATTAGACATTATTATTTCAGCCTATTATTGCATTCAAGTTTTAAATGAAAAATTCTCTGAAGATTAATCAGAACTAAGAAATGTCTAAGGAAAATTAAAAGACAGTGCAAAGAATGATGACATTAATTGCAAATATGAAATACACATATGTGCTAAGTTGAAAATTTTTGTGTATCGTGTTCTACAATACTGTTTGACATTGGCTGTTACATCTCATTACGTAATACGTTTTCTTCTCCTGTTTACCAGGAATGTATCCCGAAAGTTTGTTACATACCGCATATTTCATATCTTGACTTTTGTTTTGCTTCTCAGTCATACAAATACTTTCTTCCTAAAAAGTACACTCCATCGCATCGTGGCATGCCTTCTCTTTAGTGGCGCGGCTAGCTGACTCATTCGCACTCATAAGGACTAAGCCATTCACATCTTGTGTGTTTGAACTGTATTCACTGAACTGAGGAACAGTGAGAGAAGTAAAGGAGAAAGAGGGTGTTACGACCTTAACTAGCATACTCTAATGTCAGCGATTAAATTATAGATGTTCAAATTAGAGTGGCTAACAAGGTAGTTACAGTGCCGCTCATGAGCAACAGCGTTAAGTGAGGCCCTGTAACTGTACCATGATGAACTCGTAGCTCTCCCCCATTGCACAGTAGCTTCACGCTACCAGCATTCAAGTTTCCAGCCATGAAAATTGAATACTACTGCACAAGAGCCCAATTTCGTTTAAAGTAATTTCAAGCTATTCTACAAAGATTCTCTATTTTTAAGGCAAATAAAAGACAGTTTTTCCTCGCCCTTCTTACAACGCTAGGGGCAAAAGTCATTAGCCACTGGGAACTGTGATGAAGATATTGGCCAATTTAGAAGCTCTTACATATAAATAACAGACATACTTAGCACGTCACTATAAATGTTCGAACAACGAACTGTGCTTTTAAAACCGAAACAGTAATCTATGTTGCACTAGTTTTAGAATGGGAAGACGTTGCGAGAACCAAATGTAAAGGTTTTATAATAGTAATACTAATAATAATAAATAATAAAATAACCTAAAGTTTTCCCAAACGTGTTAATGCCACGTCAGTAAAACGCAAACAATAATTATATAGCTCACGTCTATTTGTAATTTTCATGAAATACTATTTGTAAATAGACAGAAAACGTGATTTGGAAGTCGGCAGATCCAAATTAGTGATTTTCAACAAAGTTCCATTTTTTTAATTAATCAATTTCACTTTACTGTACTATTACGTAGAACTAAGAATCCATACCATTAGTATATTCCACGTCTTCGAAGCAACTCTTACCATAAACCCAGAATCTTCGCCAAAGCTAACATTAACAACAGTTGAATGTGAAACAGAAGTTCTGTTTATTACATCATACTAGCCTCTGTCGCCTAAAACAACCGTAAATAATAAATCATTCCGACACCTCTATATAGTCTTTTTTAGGTAACTTTAACAATAACAAAAAATTAATGACCGTCGAGAAGTATCGAAAAATCAGATTATCTTCCTCCTCGTAGCAGAAACTCAAAATGAAAAAGAACTTCATGACAGTCGAATCATGATATTTAAATATACGGTGCTAACATACGTAAAAAAATACAATTATAATATTTTTACGTCTCAGTTCCGTTATTTTCTGTCGTACACTAGAAAGGGAAAGATACCGTGATTACTTAAGTGACACACACGAACTTTAAAATATTAATGGTGACTGCTTTAGCTGAATTTACCAATTCATATTCTGTGAGGCATAATGTCAAGTAATTTCTTAGAATGTATTTACCTGTAAAATTGCTCGTGTCGATGCTAATTTTCAGTGGAAGCTGATGAGGTAGTGAGATATATTTACCAAATGATTACGTTTAGTTTAGTTATTGACGGAAAGAAACTCACCATGACAGTATAATAAGCGACACGCTACCGCTGACATACACACTGCATTAGATAACCACTCGCTGTGCTAAAATACCAGTTTTGTAGCATTACCAGATGATGCGGCGTATTGTTACTTATTTACATGTGTGCATTACTCTCATGAATACCTTTACTCCGGGAGATGTAACGGGAAATTTCCATTGTGCAACAATATTTTCATTCCGTTGTCTGGTGTGTCTGCATTATTCTGCGGGATGTTTGATTATACAGCAGGCCGATTAATGCGTGTTCGCCGAACAGATGCGTAGTATTTCATTAATGTTACACTGATGGCGCGGAGGACAACTTCCGATATCTCGAACACTTCTCGTCGCGCTGTGATAATACGCCAAATCCATATTCCAAAACTTACACGTATTATCCATTCATAATTAATTTAGATGAAGGGTCGATGCTTCGGGCGAAACGATCGACTCTCCGAAACATTATGGTAATGTGCAAATAACCATGCACAATCCCGAATGTTGGTAGAGTCATCACAGATTAGCCTGCTTCATTGTGTGTCAGATATAAACGAGACAACCAAAGCAACCACCTATACCGCCCATCACAAAAAGAAGCAGAAAAAGGACCTTAACGCTTTCAGACCATCTGACTACAGTTGTGTACATTAACTTTGCCTCAGCTGCAAAATAATAATTTTTTCCCCTATGGAAACCTGAGGTACACATTTGTGAATGTTCAGCCTTTTCATTATGATCAATTGCTACCAACTGTTGGGCATCACTATGAAAATATCAGAAAGTCTCTGTTGCAGTGCACAACAGCTTGTGACCAGCAGAATACACCGATGTAGTTGGTTCGCTATAGTCCACTGGATAACTGAATACTTTTGTTATTCTGCATGGTAGGGGAAGGCGGGACAAGGTGGGGAAGCTAACTTTAAACCCTTACAAAAGGGACAAAAATAAACATATTTAAGTAAGTTTGATTATCATTTGTTTACTTAACCATTTAATTACAATAGTATGCAACGAAACCTGCAAACTTGTTACATTTAGTTAGAAATATTTGGATTTGAAACATAAACTACCAATTCCCCGTCTTGCCCCATATGTGGGGTATGATGGGGAACTAGCATGAATTCATCTCTAAAGTTTAAATAAGGACTGGAATAACGAAATCATGTGACGATAAGGTTTCGCAACATGGTTCTGCGAATTGTATTACGTCTCATTTAGGCCTCCTACTTTCACATGGTACACAAGTGTGGACAGCCTCGTCATCATCACTTTCTATCCCTGCACAAGTGTCGTGGATCCAGCGTCCGCAGCTAATACACCGTATCCAGCCTCCTTTAGAGACGTCATAGCAGTATAAACATTCTTCACTCACTTCCTCGTTTTCATTCGACCTCAGTTTGTTATCCCTTGAGCATGACGGGGTGGTTAAGACGTCAGTAACGTCCGTCACTTTTTCGTTGTCATCATGTCCTTTTGGTGGTATCCCAGGTTTATTAAACGTCTTTGAGAAGAGTTTTCGTTTACATGCAGCACGTTTGGGGACTGCTTTTCGTTTAATTTCTTCAGATAGTTCACTCCTATAAGGAGATTCAGTTAAAACAACTGGTTTTCCACGCCTGTTAGATGGTTTCCTTTTGGTTTTTTTATCCACCTTTGGAATAGCTAACACCATTTCAGGGCTGGTAACCTGAAAGTTAGACGAAACAGAGGCTTCATCGTCAGTTGTTAATTGTTCAGGTGTGGTCTTCCGTTTCTGTAACTTCAGATGTGTGAGCTTGATGAATGTCTGTAGAAGACAGGGAAGGTAATCACTTTCTTGAAACACATTTCTGTTCACAGGCCACATGCCTTTTTCCCGAAACCCGTTCACTGCTGTGGACACTGTAGCTGAATGAATGAAGGCTTTGCCGAATAAACTTGCAATCTGATGCAGCGTAACAACTTTTCCAGGAGGGGTGCGAAGCCACGATCTTACTTCATCTTCGTAAAATTTACTGAGAGGTTTCATAAATGCCACGTCAATCGTTGAAGACGGTGTGAGCAGTGTGGTGGCAAAGACAGCAAGACAACCCCATTATCGCGGACCACATCTATCAGTTCTAAATTCTTGGTGTGCGTTTTGTGGGCGTCCAATATGAGGAGTATTGGTCTTTCCTTTGACGCTCCAGTAAATGCAATAAACTTCTTAAACCAAGCCAAAAATAGTTCTTTCGTCATCCAACCAGTTTTTTGGACTTCTGCCCAGGCACCAGGGGGCAGGCCAGTCTCAAACACTTGTTGCATTCGTTTTCGAGGATAAATTAACACAGGTGGTACGTAGTACCCCGACGCTGAAACACAGATTTATGCTGAAGTAACTGCTCCCACCTGTCTGTGCCCTTTCGAAGCAACCACCTTTGTGTGACCTTTTGGAATGACTGTTAAATCAGTCTCATCGCAATTGAAAATTCTGTATCCCGTAAACTTGAATGTGTGTAATTGACTTTCTAACAGATCGAAAAACCGCTCTACAGCAACTCGATTAAACCCCATTGCTCATGCGATTGATGTGGCCTCTGGTTTTCGTATTGTTAAAGTAGGATTTCGTGCAAGAAACCCATTTAACCAACCTCTTCCAGCAGATTTGGCTGCAGTACTAAATGGATGTTTGATGTTGTTTCGTTCAGCTAGCTGAAAAGCAACTTCACAAAGCTCTTTAAGTGTTAGGCCAAAATACTGTCCTTCCATCTGTGTTAAGTAGTCTAAGTTCTGCCTCTTGTTCTGGGGTAAACACACTAGTGATTGGTCCTAACCTTTTCACAACTGTATAGCCAAGATTAGCAGATTTCTTTGCCACATGTCGTTCAATCGTTGTCTGTGGCACGTTGAACTGTCGAGCAGCCCTGAAAGAACCCATATGACCTTCTATAATAACATTTACAGCGCCTTCCATTGACTCCAATGACCAATCTTGCCTAGACGTTTGTCACCGATACTTGCGAATCATCTGCAATAAAATACGTGGAACGTACTATTGAGTCAGATCATTCCTGGTAATCTATATTATGTAGTAAATACCATATTTCCAATAGTCAGTCGTTAAAGCATAGCAAGAGTACTGACTTTGCACGTTTTGTGTATTTTTATTCACCATATAGCCTAAAGCATACGTTGTAATTAATTAGGAAACGTTGGAATAACGAATAACAATCTATTTACAATTGTATTCAACGTATAATGTACGTGTTCAAAACCCGCAGCGAGGTAAACACATGAGACGATAAGAACGTAATGGTTGGACAAATAGGAGGGGCAAGACGGGGTAGCTCCCCATCTTACCCCACCCCATCTTGCCCCCTACCATGCTGTCAGGTTATGTTACGCCTACATGAACACTATTGAGTGAACATTGACTACCGACACAGCAGTTTACGGTTAATAAGACGTACTATTCAGTGCTATATATACATTCTGGACAAATGTTCACGAAACACATGTTTTAGTTTCAAAATGCTCTGAGCACTATGGGACTTAACTTCTAAGGTCATCAGTCCCCTAGAACTACTGAAACCTAACTAACCTAAGGACATCACACACATCCATTCCCGAGGCAGGATTTGAACCTGCGACCGTAGAGGTCGTACGGTTCCAGACTGTAGCGCCTAGAACCGGTCGGCCACCCCGGCCGTCCATGTTTTAGGACCTCGAAAGGTGTAAAACATTGCAGATCAGTGTAACAATTGGACGTACCTTCCAAAGCTCACAGAAACCGTCGCGAAACTAAGGTTCGGCAATGTCAACACACTGGGACCTGTGTATTGATGATGTTGACGTAGCTATCCACAGATGACAGCACTCTAACTGTAGCTTATAGCCCTTCCCCGTCTTACCCCACCACCCCGTCTTGCCCCGCCTTCCCCTAATTATTGAACCACCATTTTATTTATTACAACAGGAAATATTACATAATTACTTATTTTAGTCCATAAAATGAAGACAAGTGTGCGAAGTATATTTTGAAAACGGGTACAAATTTTTGTATAATTCTTGCATCTAAATTCGTTAAAAAATCAATTAAACGGATTATCACATAAAGAGAAATGTTCCTTCCTGCAGAAAAAAATTCAGGTCTGAAAGATCAGTTCATGAAGCAACGGGAACCAAAAGTAGCCAATATTTATATTTTGTGTCCGTTAATAATACAGGAAACGGCTGGCGCTCCACAGTTGATTCCTTTTAACTCAGATACGTACCACATTTCACTTGGGAAACATATTTAATGGGTATTGTAAAAACAAATACAGATTCAAATAAATAAATACAGATTTTAAGTTTATTTCTTGATATTCCAGTAAAATTAAGTAGTACTATTAGTTTATATTCTCCATTTGAACAGTGGTACGAGTCATACGTGGATTCAAGACTTTCCCATACATTCCACACCTTCATTTCTATCACACTCTCTCAAGTGAGTATTACATAGTTGAAAACATTTGTTAGTTGTCAGGCCTATATATACTATGTATCCGGACAGCGGGCTGAAAATGACTTACAAGTTCGTGGCGCCCTCCATCGGTAAGGCTGGAATTGAGTATGGCGTTGGTCCACCCCTAGCCTTGAAGGTAGCTTCCACTCTCGCAGGCATATTTTCAATCAGGTACTGGAAAGTTTCCGGGGAATGGCAGCCCATTCTTCACGGAGTGCAGCACTGAGGAGAGATATCGATGTCGGTCGCTGAGGCCTGACACGAAGTCGGCGCTCCAAAACATACCAAAGGTGTTCTGTAGGATTCAGGTCAGGACTCGGTACAGGCCAGTCTATTACACGAATATTATTGTCGTGTAACCACTCCTCCACTGGCCGTGCATTATGAACAGGTGGTCGATCGTATCGAAAGAAGCAATCGCCATCCCCGAACTGCTCTTCAACAGTGGGAAGCAAGAGGGTGTTTAAAACATCAATGTAGGCCTGTGCTGTGACAGTGCCACACAAAACAACAAGGGGTGCAAGCCCCCTCCATCAAAAACACGACCAAACCATAACACCACCGTCTCAGAATTCTACTAAACACGCTGGCAGATGACGTTCACTGGACATCCACCATACCCACACCCTGCCATCGGATCGCCACATTGTGTACTGTGATTCGTCACTCCACACCACGGTTTTCCATTGTTCAGTCATACAATGTTTACGCTCCTTACACCAAGCGAGCCGTCGTTTCGTATATACCGGCGTGATGTGTGGTTTATGAGCAGCCGCTCGACCATGAAGTCCAAGCTTTCTCACCTTCCGCCTATCTGTCATAGTACTTGCAGTGGATCCGGATGCAGTTTGGAATCCCTGTGTGATGGTCTGAGTAGATGTCTGCCTTACACATTACGACCCTCTTCAACTGTCGGCAGTCTCTGTCAGTCAGCAGACGAGGTCGGTCTGTACGCTTTTGTGCTGTACGTGTCCCTTCACCTTTCCACTTCACTATCACATCGGAAACGGTGGACCTAGGGATGTTTAGTATTGTAGAAATCTCACGTACAGACGTATGACACAAGTGACACGCAATCACCTGACCACTTTTGAAGTCCGTGAGCTCTACATAGGGCCCCATTCTGCTCTCTCACGATGTGTAATGACTTCCGAGGCCTCTAATGTGGAGTACCTGCCAGCAGGTGGCAGCACAATGCACCTAATATGAAAAACGTATGTTTTTGAAGGTGTCCGGATACTTTTGATCACGTAGTGTAGTTCTACACCTGCACCTATAACATTCAAACCACCTTTCGGTGTGTTATGGAGGGCACATAGTGTTTCATTCCCCCCCCCCCCCCCCCCACCTAAGGACTCCATCGTCAGACAATGCATCTGTATACTGCACGATTCGACCAGCCGACCAAATACGGACCCACAACAAGGACAATTTCGAACTCTACCAGTGCTGATAACGCAGTCACACACGATCACGTGCCATCTCTGCGTCCTTCACAGTAATCAACATCTTACACTGTTCACGCCCCTTATAAACTTTAACAGGCCTAGTAACAACACTAAACACAAACCTCACTAACGTATACGCAAATGTACATGCATACTACGCAAGCCACTGTATGGTGCGTGGCACACGATACTATGTACCACTACTAGTCATTTGCTTTCCTGGTCCACTCACACATAGAGCGAGGGAAAAATAACTGTCTTTATTCCTCTGTATTAGCCTTAATTTCACGTATCTTATCTTCCTGGTCATTACGCGAAATCTACGTTGGCGGCAGTAAAATCGTTTTCGACAGTCAGCTTCAAATGCTGGTTCTCTACATTTTCGCGGTAGTGTTCCTCGGAATGGAAGTCGCCTTTGCTCCACGGATTTCCATTTCATTTCTCGAAGCATCCTCATTATCAGTAACAAATCTAAAGGTCCGCCTCTAAATCGCATCGATGTCTTCTCGAACAGTACTCTAGAAAAGATCACACCAACGTACTATTGGCGGTCTCCTTTACTGATGAAACAGATTTTCCCAACATTTTTCCCATAAAGCATAGTCGACCATCGTCATCCCCACCACAATCCTCACATGCTCGGTCCATTTCATATCGCTTCGCAAAGTTACTCTTAGATATTTAACAAGCTGCACCCTACTGATGCTATCTTCGAAGATTACAGGACCGTTTTTCCTACTCATCTAAATTAATTTGTATTTCCTTAAATTTTGTCTAAGTCACGTTGTATCCTCTTAAAGTCACTCGACTTCGACCACTTCCCGTACACCACACCATCATCAGCGAACAACCGCAGATTTCTGTCCACCCTCTCTGTCAGGTCATTCATGTTTGTAGATAATAACGGCGGTCCTATCACACTTCCCTGGGGCACCCCTGACGATATTCTTGTCTCTGACGAACACTCGCCGTCGAGGACAATGTACTGAATTCGGTTACTTAAGAAGTCTCCGAGCCACTCACATATCTGGGACTTGTTTCCATCTGTTTGTACCGTCTTTAACAGTCTGTAGTGATGCACCATGTCAAACACTTTCAGGGAGTCTAGGAATATGGAATTGCCTGTTGCCCTTCATCGACAGTTTGTAGTATATCATGCGAAACAGGGCAAGTTGAGTTTCGCACGAGTGATGCTTTCTAAAATTATGCTGTGGACAGAAGCTTTTCCGTCTCAAATGTGTTATTCTATCTGAGTTTAAAATACGTTCAATAATTCTGCAGGAAACCAATGTTTAAGATATTGGTCTGTATGTTTGGGGATCCGTTCTTTTACCCTTCTTACGTGCGGGAGTCACGCGCGCTTTATCCAGACACTTGGGATGTTGTGCTGCACTAGATATTCCCGATAAATTCCAGCTAAATTAAGGGCCATTGGGGTAGAGCACTGTAGGCGCCCCGGTGGTCCCGGTCGCCTACGGTGGACTGGAGGCCGAGCGGTGACCTCTCCAGTTGTCAGGATGCTAGGAAATGACTGTGGACGCGTCAGAAACGCCAAAGAAACAGTTACGTGTTGTTACGGCAGAATTATCCGAAGTTGTGAAATGCAGTACAGCTGACACTGTACCTCTGTCTCACACTCTACGAAACTAACACAAACTCGCATGCTAAGCAATTCTCTCTGGCCTGTTGTGTGTAACCAGGCCATTGCCCCTGTGTGATGACACATTCCGATATATGTGCAATCCTCTTACCTCTTGGCTAACCTGCTGCCTCTGGCTCTCGGCATAGGCAATGAAAATTTTAATAGTATTCCACGTTTCCAACTCTTTACTATTCCGCGACACTACAGCACTTCGACCCGCTTAGCGATTTTACGTAGAACCAGATTGCCCCGGATTCTCGAAAACATCTTTGTAAGACCAAGATGGGATCCCATCCGCACCTGGCGACTTACTTATTTTCAGTTGTTTCAGATGTTTTTCTACGCCAGTATACCTATTAGTATATCTAACATGTGGTAGTCTGCGCAGTGGTCAAACGACGCCATGTTTGTACTCCTCCTGCGTGAACGATTTTGTAAATGTGAAATTTGAAACTTCGGCTTTCCTTTTGGGGGATATCTCTTATTGCCACACCGTACTGGTCGACGAGTGACTGGATAGAAGCCTTCGACCTGCTTAGGGATGACTGTGGTAGTTGTTATATGCCTCAAGCAATGATATTTTTCACAGACGCAGGAATCTCTACTAACATTTACGTGTCTCTTGTGAACCTAGAGTGCCAGTCTCTGCTTCCTCTGCCTTTGCCGAATTTTGTTATTAAACCACAGCGAGTCTTTTCCGTTCTTAGTCCCCTTACACGACACATAGTTATCTAAGACCACGATTTACCATCTGTTTAAACTTTGCCAATAATTCCTCTTTGTCCGTATTACCGGACATAAGTAATGTCAATTCGTTATCTAAGTAGGATGCTAACTTCTATAACGAAATAATAAGCAACCAGTTGCTTAAAAGAAATGTAACTCATTTACCAGTTTCAGGCACTTAGTACCCTTCTTCAGAAGGTTATACCTATCAATTCTGAAGAAGGGCACGGAGTGCCCGAAACCGGTAAATAAATGAAAATTTGTTTTATGCAATGGTTGCTTATTATTTAGTTATATACGACTACAGTTGCTGAGGATGGATAAAATACTGTACTAACAACTACTTATCTGTTCTTTCTAACACAAATACTTTCCTAGACTACTTGATTGATTTATTAAATTTCATAACCATAGTCTCTCATGATCACTGATCCCTGTCTCTATTCTGATGTTGTCGATAGGATTAGACCTGATTGTAGCTACAATATCTAAGGCATTTCCATTGTGTGGTGGCTGCTGAACTAGCTGCTGAAATCAGCTTCCGGAAAACGTGTTCAGAAGATTATGGGATGCAACCCCGTGGCCAGGCTATACATGTGGTATATTCGCCAGTAATTGTTGATCTCGGTTTACTTCCTCTAGCCTTTGGAAAGCCAATCACCTAACTGCAAGGCAGTTCACCATGCCTGTTATATAGATGATATGATTGTAACATGGAAACGTCTGAGCTTGACACCATCACATAACATATTTTCTGATACGATGCTTTTCGCAGACGATCTTGGAATCGTGCAGGAGAGCGAAACTTCGCTTACAAAGACTGAATCAGACTTCTAAAGAATATAATACGACTATATCCACCCCAACATCAAAAGTGATGGCTTTCAAAGGGATAAAACCACTGAAAGCCATGATCATAGAAACAAACCCATTGAACAAAGAAGTCACTTCACTTATCTCAGAAATATAGGCCACCCGGGTAAACTCGACATTGACAACAAACTGCAGAAATATTAAACGATATGCGGAACAACCAATAGAACATTAAAAAATAAAGTGAAAAAGGCACAAAAATAAATTCTATAAGGTAATGGCCACCCCAACGTTGCTATTTGGAAGCGAAATCTGGTCAACTACTAAAAAGCCAGAAGTAGAATCCAGGGGGCAGAAACGAAATTTCTAAGAGGGGTTAAGGGCTGTTTGAGATTTGATAGACTAAAAAACAAGACATAAGAGCAGAACTTGGGATATGTGCTATAAATGAGAAGATCAAGTCTGATCGACAAAGCTGGCTAGAATGTCTACTAAGAATGCCCGATTCGAGACTACAAAAACAAATCTCAAATTTTAAACCTTTAGGTACAAGATCAGTAGGGAAACCAAGAAAAAGATGGAGAGGTACTTACGGAGAATGAACAGACCTATGGCCTAGACCATGATGCAAGGAGGAGAAGTGCTCAGAAGGTCTTCGCAAGACTGTCTGCCTGGACCGTCCTCTATGAATCCATAAAAGTCCAAGCCCTGTACACGCTAGGTTAAAGTCACCTCCACCTAGTACTGCATGATCTGGGTATTTATACGCTACTGACCGCAGACTTTCTTTGAATGGCTCTAGAGCTGCCATTGCTGCATCAGGTGACAGGAAAAAAGCATCCATTATTTAACTGTGTTTCACCTATAACTGTAATACGCGTCCAGATAACTTCATTGTCACACTCAACTTCGACCTCAACAGAGACAATATTTTTGTCAATTGCAATGAACACTCCTCGTCTTATGGCGTCTAACATATCTTCCCCATATACGTTCCATGACTCGCTAAATCGCTCAGAGATCTCTACCTCGGGTTTCAGCCAGCTCTCGGTCCCAAGAATAATTTGAACGTGGGAACTTTACTGGAGGGCAGTAAATTAGGGAACTTCGTTACGAATACTTCGGCAGTTTACTGATAAAAGCAGTCGAAATGTCTTTACTCTGAACGCGGTCTGATTTCGCTATCTGTGAATCGACTGGCGAGAGTTCATCAGAGTACTAAAAATACCGCCTATCCTAAATAAACCCGAACTGAATTGCACTCATAAGTACTCTGCTATCCGAGTGACTGCTTCTTTAGTGTAGTGAACTCATGACCTATCAAGAGGAGTCCTACAAATCCCAACTCGATAACGCAGGTCGAGAAATCACTATGCACTATGGTGGCCGTTCCGTCACAGGGAACTGCAACTCTAATCATTTGCACGCCCGCCACGTCTTATTTTGTCAGGCGATGGTTTTCAAGTGATACTTCCTCTAGGACAGCCGGTAGCACTTCGGTAAGAAACTGTGCATATCTCTTACCCGTTAAGGTTTCTTCAATGAAGTGAGGAAAAATTACATGCTCTCCTATAAACCCGACCAGACGTTCACACTACACACCTCTGGTGTTAAAGATGCCTCAGCCAGTGAGGATTTTCAGTGACCCGAAAATTCCTATCTCTTACATTTGAAAAGGTAGTCTCATCGTTAAAGAGAATTCCTTGAGAAAAGAATCTATTGTCCTGGCGTCGCACCAGAACCGAGAGACAGAATTGTGTGCGTCCGTGCAGTCCCACTGGTTAATATGCTACTGAAATGACGCATGATAAGGATGGAAGCTGACTTATTCCAGAGGCACTCGTAATTTCTCTGGAGCTAACACGTGGATTATGGACAACAGCTTGCCGACCGGTGTGACCGAGCGGTTCTAGGCGCTACAGTCTGGAACCGCGAGACCGCTACGGTCGCGGGTTCGAATCCTGCCTCGGGCATGGATGTGTGTGATGTCCTTACGTTAGTTAGGTTCAAGTAGTTCTAAGTTCTAGGGGACTGATGACCTCAGAAGTTAAGTCCCATAGTGCTCAGAGCCATTTGAGCCATTTTTGACAACAGCTTCCGTACGTACTATTTTGTTTGCTCCGCAGACTAGAAAATTGCCGCTTACCGTCTGTATAGTAGTCCAGTGCCCTCTATTTCCAATTTACACTTTCGCAGAAATTTATTCCTTTTGGACGCCGTCTGTCGACATACTTTTGTGCGTACAGCTCATTTTTTCGTGGTCGTTCTGCGTTCTTCTTAAAGAAGTAGGGCATCCAGTTTCTCTTGACTTGTGAAAGGCTTTTCTTTTCCAAACTAATCTCTTCACAGAAGCTCTCCTGCGAACCTTGCAGGACTAGCACTGGTGGAAGAAAGTATATTGCGGATACATGGCTTTTCCACAATTCCGCCAGTACCTCGTCTCCTACCTTGCAAACTTCACAGAAGCTCTCCTGCGAACCTTGCAGAACTAGCACTCGTGGAAAAAGGCTATTGCGGAGCCATGGTTTTTCCACAGCCTGGGGGATGTTTCCAGAATGAAATTTTCACTCTGCAGCGGAGTGTGCGCTGATATGAGACTTCCTGGTAGATTAAAACTGTGTGCCGGACCGAGACTCGAAGTCGAGACCTATGCTTTTCGTGGGCAAGTGCTCTACCATTTCATTCTGGAAACATTCCCCAGGCTGTGGCATAGCTATGTCTTCGCAATATCCTTTCTCCCACGAGTGCTAGTTCTGCAATGTTCGCCAGAGAGCTTCTGTGAAATGGTTTAAATGGCTCTGAGCACTATGGGACTTAACTTCTGAGGTCATCAGTCCCCTAGAACTCAGAACTACTTAAACCTAACTAATCTAAGGACATCACACACATCCATGCCCGAGGCAGGACTCGAACCTGCGACAGTAGCGGTCGCCTGGTTCCAGACCGTAGCGCCTAGAACCGCTCAGCCACTCAGGCCGGCGCTTCTGTGAGGTAGGAGACGAGGTACTGGCGGAGTTGGAGCTGTGGGGACAGGTCCTGTATCGTGCTTCAGTAGCCCAGATGTGGCCGGCACGATAACTTAGCGTGTTTGGTCAGAGCTGCCCTCTGTAATAAAAAAACTGAGGTAATGAATCAACGACGAACTGAAACGGGTGTCTTGCGACGTCCGCCACGAGCAGATGCAACGAACGAAAGCGAACAAAATGAGATTGAAAAAAAAAAAAAGATGGTAGAGCACTTGCTCGCAAAAGACAAAATTCCCGAGTTCGGGTCTCGGTCCGGCACACAGTTTTAATCTGCCAGGAAGTTTCAACTTAATAAATTAATCTGAGGACAGCTCGGTGACGAGCCTAAACCGGTGATCAATAAGGAAAATTTGCGATCTTGATGTAGGATTTTTATCCACACAGGTTTTTAATCAACAGATCATGTATCTTCCCATTGACAGTGCAAAAGAAAAAAATCAAAGGGTTAAATGTCTACGAGTGTTCGGGTGATTGCTCCTTGGGCATTTTCGGGTAGTGGGTGATGGAACTTGACAGTAGACGAGGGGCTTCCATCGCCAAGCCACTAGATAAAGAACCGCCTGACGCTACTGGAATATCAAATAATTTTTTTAAATATATTAATCATGTGTCTTCATATCTTTTTGCTCAGAACAAGTACACCAACAGGAAGTCTACTCGTCCACATGCTATCGCGAGTCCGTGGAGGCTGAACTGGGAAACCCGCGAGGGCAATCGCCGGCGGTGATAGCGGCCGCAGAGTGCGGCCATCAAACATTCATGCGCTCCAAGTGCGCGCTGCGGTCCGGCGCGGTCTGCATTTTGCTTTCCCAGCAAACACGCGCGGCGCGCTCGTCAATACGGGGCCTGCGAGAAAAGGCCAATACGGCTCCGTGCTGGACAACACGGCACGACCGCAGACAGCCGTCTGTTTGCCGCCGGCCCACGCCGACCGCCCGTGTGTACAAACACAGGCCCGCACGCGCCAAACGCCGGCTGCCGGCTTATGACTCGGCCAACTCCGCCGTTTGGCGCGCCACCCGATATCCTCCCATGTAAAACACTGTTTGATGTCAACGGCCTACCACTTTCAGATGGCGAATCTTTTGCAGATTGTTTCATCCGCAGAATGATACGACTGACCAGCTCATGCCTTCTATTAGGACGTCTCGCCTTCCCGCTGATAAACAAAGCGAAATTTTAAGTAGTCCTACGCTCTTGTCATGGGCTTAATGCGGGCTGGTTGCACTGAGGTGACGAAACTCAATGGCCATCGATACGCACATATAAGCATGGAGGTATTACCGCGTACACAAGGTATGAAAGGGCAGAGCTTTGGCGGAGCTGCTATTTGTACTCAGGTTATTCATGTGGAAAGTTTTCCGACGTGATTATGGCCACACGACGGAGATTAACTGACTTTGCACGTAGTTGAAGCTAGATGCATACGACATTCCATTTCGGAAATCGTTAGCGAATTCAGTATTCCGAGATCCACAATGTCAAGAGTGTCGAGAATACCAAATTTCATGCATTAACTCTCAGTATGGACAAGACAGACGCTGACAGCCTTCACTTAACGACCGAGAGCAGAGGCGTTTGTGAAGTCTCTGTCGGTCCATCGTGGACACGGGACATCGGCTGGTAAAGTAACTGTCAATATCAATGAAATTCGCCAACACCCGTGTACCTTAAGATACTATTTTATTTTGAAGGCTACCAGTTTCAGCATTTCACTACGCCATCTTCAGGTCCCATATGCATCTATTCAAATAAACGAAAATGTCATATAGAGCCTGATGCTATCAGGTCTTCGAATGAAGCACTAGTGTATTTTGCGGACATTTGATGGAAATTCCTAAATTCAGTTCTTTATTGCTTTTCCTTTGTTTTGGAACATCTCCTGCGTCCGCTTCTTTATCTCAGTGCAGTATTTGCTTCCAGCATCCTCAATTATTTGTAGGATAAATCCGAATGTCTATCTTCTGCTACTGGTTTTAAAACCTACAGCTACCTGAAGTGGCATGGAAGTTATTCCTTGATGCCTTAACATGTGTCTTGTCCGCCTACGTAGCTGAGTGGGCAGCGTAGATGGCTGCCATGCGGAGAACTCGGGTTCGGTTCCCGGTACTGCCAAGGATTTTTCCTTGGTGGGAGGACCGATCTGCGGTGCACTCAGCCTCTTAATGCCAATGAGCATTGACCGAGAAATAGTGGCTCCACGGTATGGAAAGTCTGCAAAATGGCCGTAGTGTGCTGACCTCGTGCTCTCTCCACACGATGCCGTATGGTGTAGAATGAAACGGCAGCCTTCAGACATCCCTTGGACCTTCAGATCTGGCAAGAAGTTCGTTAACACATATCGTACTGTACAGGTCCTTCTTCTTGTCACTGTTTACCACATGTTCCTGTTCGCACCGAGTCTCCGGAGAATCTCCTCATTTCTTGTCACTCTACAGAATTTTCAGTATCCTTTTACAGCACCAGGTCTCAAACGCTTTGATTATCTTCTTTTCCAGTTTTCCTACAGTTCCTATATATCACTTTGTGCCGTGAATTCGTAGTTCGCGTGTACGTCTTCCTTCGTGCCCCACCCAGTCGATTGCGTCAGCACCATTACTGTGCTAATGCTTCGCTAGGGGCGCGGTCGGCGGCGTTTATAGTCAGCTAGTGCCAGTCGGAACTTCCATGGGGCGGCGTGCGAGGGAGGTGAGTCAGTCACCCGCTCTGCTATCAGCGTGGACTCACCTCCCGGAAGCGAATGCCCTGAGCGCGGGGCAGTCATCCGGAAGTTTGCGGCGTCACCAGCGGTCAAGGCTGAATGACCGAGCTGGAGCGGCAACGGCGTTGCAGAGGCGTTCTGATCTTGGAGTTGCGGACACCGGGGAGGGAGATGCGGCGAACACGGGCCTCCGCCGAATGCCATGGCACCTGCAGCTGACGAGTCGTGGCGAGGCGCTGGCACAATGCACGATATGGGGGCGTTGGCCTGCCTCGTGTCAAATCAACAAAGCAGGCCAAAGCTGTCGCAATGGTTGCAGTTGCAGCTCCAAGAATATTGGCCAACGGTACCAACGTCAACTAAAAAGCAGGATAACCGAGGGTCCCAAGACTATGGGAAAAGCTTAATTGTGATTAAGTTGTCTATGGGCTGCACCGATGTTAAACGCGTTTTCAGCTAACCGGGAATTTGACCACGGTTAACTCTGTGTGTTACAAAGGAAAGCGCCCATTACACAGGCAAAGTTAATGACAGTCGCAGTCTGTAGTACTTATGCAGGCTTTTTAGTTTACTATCGTAACGCAGGTATCACTACTGCGCTATGGAGAAAAAGAAAAGGAGGCCTAATTTTTCGAAATTTAAAACTTATATCGTTTTAGAGCTGGTCGCTGTAATGCGAAAATTTTAGGATGAAAGAAAACACCGGACTGTTGTAACGTTAAGAAGATCCAGGACTCGTCGATGGACTGAACAGCGAATAATGCCGTGCAACGATCTGAGATACATTCACCCTAGTAGAAGTTATTCCTTAACTCAGTGAACCTTCACGCCATTTTCGGTTTTAAATTGAATACAGTTAAACTATAGTGAGTAATGTCAGTCCGCACATGCGTAGTATCCATATACTCGATATTGGACTAACTACCATCAGGCTCGCCCGCCCGGTTAGCCGTGCGGTCTAACGCACGGCTTTCCAGAGTGGGAAGGAGCGCCTGGTCCCCGGCACGAATCCGCCCGGCGGACTTGCGTCGAGATCCGGTGAGCCGGCCAGTCTGTGGATGGCTTTTAGGCGGTTTTCCATCCGCCTCGGCGAATGCGGGCTGGTTCCCCTTATTCCGCGTCAGCAACACTATGTCGGCGAATGCCGCGCAACCAAGTTCTCCACGTACGCGTACACCACCATTACTCTACCACGCAAACATAGGGGTTACATTCGTCTGGTGTGAGACGTTCCTTGGGGGTGGGGGATCCATCAGGGGCCCGAACCACACAATAACCCTGAAAGAGTTGTTCGGTGTGGGGCGGCGGAGGGGTGAAGTGGACTGCGGTAGTCGTCGTGGGATTGTGGACCACTGTGGCTGCAGCGGGGACGGAGCCTCTCTGTCGTTTCTAGGCCCCCGGTTAACATACAGTACAATACAATACCATCAGGCTCAAGTAGTAATTAATGACACAGCTTTCAAGATCGACATACGTTTCATAATTTCATCCGAAGGGAAGAAATTTTCTTTGAAGCTGCTTATCACTGAAAAAGGTATTTACTAGCGAGATACAAACACGAGGCAGTCCATAAAACCAAGAGATAGATGTATATCTTTTAGACAATGTTTGAAATAAAAAAAATTTCCAGACTGTAACTTGTGTTTAGTGTCTGACATAGACTGACGATTACGTTAAAATTTCTGGCCGTTTGGGTAACATTCCAGACGTTGGTCTTTGCAACAAGATTTGCAGCGAATACATTATTTATAATAAATAAGATCGACTATTGTGTGTAACACATACATTAAACAGAGAAGAAAAACACAGAATCTTTTAGGAAATAGAGGGTGAAAAAAATTGGAAAGAGGTGGACGCGAACCTGCTATCGTACCTTTCACAGTCCATGACGCTATCGACTTTTTTTTCTCATTTTGTTCGTGATTGTTCTCGGTGTAAGGTACGGGGGGACGTCAGATGACAACCCTTCAAGTTCATCGTTGAATACTTCACTTAGTTTTTTTTTTTTTTATTACAAATGACAACTAGCCCTCTGGGCGAACACGCTGAGTTACCACTGAGTTAACACTTCTGTAATTAGACTGTAGTTTCGACAAGGTAACCAGCTGTCTGATCAGGTATACATTATATAAAGACCGTGTTTACAAATGTTATTATCTGACATCTAACTATGACAAATTGTATCAAAACGACGCCCTTTTCATAGATCATCATTGTGCCATAACATTGAAATCCATTGTACCAATGACACCCGGAAACGAACCGCGCGACTGCTACGGTCGCAGGTTCGAATTCTGCCTCGGGCATGGATGTGTGTGATGTCCAAGTAGTTCTAAGTTCTAGGGGACTGATGACCACAGATGTTAAGTCCCATAGTGCTCAGAGCCAGAGCCACACCCGGAAACCTATCCAGTATGCTGAAACCATCTACCACGGAGTGCAGTTCTGCTCGGGAAGGAAACTTTCTGTGTTGTGGAGACATTGCTGGTACGATTCCTGATAAATCACTAATAATTGTATGCGCCGTTGTACTATGTACGTTAGCACTTCACTAATAACTATAACAAATGCAACAGTTACACACATCCTTTATGTCATTATAAGTCCATTTATGGACGAGACACTGTTATTACCACAAGAAGGAAATTCCAAACTCTCGTTGTCTTCCTTTTGACAGACAAAAGTTCTTTTCAAATTTCCTGTCCTCGTAATGTTCTAAGGGACTTCCCCTTTCCACAAGTGCATATTGTTGCGGCGACGATTTACCTGGGCAAGATACAATATTTTTCATCTTCTATCCCATCTAAAACATCAAAAGGCGCCACCATCTTAATTCGGTACGAGTTTACTTTATCTTGACCGCGATCAGTTCAAGACGAATGAGCCTCCGACCTCGGTCAGCTTCAGCTGTGATCAGCTCCCTCAATGAACTTTAACTGAGGTTGGTGCAGTCGAATTTTGCATTGACCAGGATTAAACGCCGGCATAACCAGGTTAACTTTTATTCAACGTTAGTGCAGTCGGCCCTAAGTGACGGATGAGTGAGACAGTTGGTGTACAGCCAAGAATGGGAAGCTTCCTCTTCAAGCTGCGTCGCCAAAGAGCTATCTATCTATGGGACATCGCTAACAGATAGTCCGGAGTACGGCCGCTATCTGGATACAAACAACCTAACGCAACGGTGGGTGTTTTTTCTATGCCAGAGTTCGGTCGTTCCAGTGGGGGCGGAGAAAGGGGCTACTGCATTTCAAGAGGAGCACAGTGTGTGTTGCACCTTTCTGGTTAAGTGATCGAATGAGGTATATAGTGCAGAATACAAGCGGTGCAGTGAGAGTATTAATTAATAAGTAATATTGCGCACGAAAATTTCATGATTAGAGTGCATCGTGTTATTGTTGTTGTGCCAAGGAAAGCTGAACGTGCGAATGCGTTCTCTAAAGGCGAGAGCCATTTTGGTATTGTTAATCAAACGCCGTGAGCGTGATTGATTTGTGTGTTTTATTGTGTAGGAGGTGATCTTGTTTTTATTACACTGTGAATGTGACTGATTTGGATTATATCATTTGCCCAAAGAAAATTCCCTTGTTACTTTGTTCTATGAAAGTGATTCATTTATACTTTTTATTGTACAGAAGATTGTATTGAAATATATGTGTAGGTAATCCTGCAGATAGTTGACAGTAACTTGTCGTAGTGACTAGTTGCTAATGTGAGTAGTCGTACACCAATGAGTAGCTGTGTGCGATATTAGTGATCTTAATTATGTCTGAGAGTTGTTTTAAGTGTCCTATAATTAACTGATGATCCTATGTTTAGTGTTTTATCAATTTGTAACCAAGGGACATATACTGTAATTAATATTGTTGTTCCCCAATTCTGTGTGCTGAGACAAAGTTGATTTTAATTCTGTTTCAGTTAATTCTGTTACATTGTGTTGAAGACGTTTTAACTGTTATTCTCTTGTCTGAGCCCTACTTTAAAGAGCTTTATTGTGCTGCAAATTAAGTTTTGTTTAATTGTTATTTTTCCGCTATCAAGAAGACATTGCGCTTAATTAATTAGTTGCTAAACTCAGCCCATACCTGAACACCCTCATCCTGTGCCCCACTTCACCCAAATTCTATACTACAACTTCCATACGTATATTAAGTTAAAAATTTTATAACCAGACCGATTGACTACAGGTAAATAAAACGTGAAAGAACCAGCCTTTCCGACAAATGCCGGTTCAAAAAATAATATACTGGAAATGCACACCAAAATAAGCCCAATTAAAATTGTTCCGCATACACTTGCGGCTGGCTGACCGCTGATGCAAAAGAAAAAAATGGGAAAGAGCCAGCTAAAATCTACGCCATAATAATTCAGGGAATAGTCATTAAATACCCTCAGGGGATGGTCGTTGCCTCGTAGCATTTAAGATCCGCACTGCTCTCGTCCACTCGTCACCTGAAACAGAGCTCAACTTCACAGGAAACTGCAGGGCAGCTCTCCTGTCAACAAATAAGAATCTAACAGGTAATATAAAGTTTTCGGATTTCCAGACACATTTCAGTGAGTGTCGTTTTACTAGAAAATAATAAGGGAAGCTTTCATCGCAACGTTGCGCCATACCAACAAACTCATCTACTTGGAAACTCGAGAGCATTGTATAAGTACACCCCTGTGGAAAAGATAACGATAAAGTAAAATGTGGAAAAGATAATGATAAAATACAATGAAGTCAAATACTGTGCACTCAAACGAAAGAACAATTTACTGTAACCAGTCACATTCATTGTGTTATACTTTCCAATAAGCGTTTTGGAGCATATACTTCCATCATCACGTCGATTTATTTCAGTTAAAAAAGTTGAATATACCTCCCGTCGGAGGTTCGAGTCTTCTTTCGGGCATGGGTGTCTGTAGGTCAGTTAGGTTTAAGTAGTTCTAAGTTCTAGGGGACTGATGACCACAGATGTTAAATCCCATAGTGCTCAGAGCCATTTGATGACCTCAGCAGTTTGGTCCCTTTGGAATTCACACATATTTTTTGAATATACGTAAGACTTTGGGGTTTGGTGTTCAGTAGTCACGGCCTTCTTCCCAGTTTTTTTTAATTATTATTAAAATCGTAGGCATATGAATTGAGTGGCTAGTTGTACAGGATGTCGTAAAAGTAGTGAAACAATTTGAGGGTGTAAGATACTTCTTGTTCATGGAACGAGTCAGAACGTAGTTAACAAAACAATGATTAGAAAACTTATAAACAAAAGAATTAAAGAAACACAAAAAACGTTGAGAGAGAATGTACGAATAAATAAAACATTATAGAGAATAGTTCCGTCCTACTTCGAGGAACTCCTTTACAGAAAAGAAGTAGTGAACCATAAGGAAATACTTCAACTTGGATTTGAATAATTGGGGCTTATCATTCATTTTTTTCAGTTCTCCTGGGAAGCATATTGAAAATGGGATCCTATGAGTAAAGCACAACTTTCTGTACAGTTCTTGAGGTAGTGTTATCTATGTGCATTATATTTTTATGTCCAGTGTTCAATGAATGAATGTTGCAGTCTCTTCTTCACTGTCGTCAAAACAAATCCCATTTGTAATGGGAAGACAGTCACATTCCCGAGACACCTAAACTACAGCCTACACGAAGTTCATTAACTAGTACAAAAGGTCTCGTAGCCATTTTGTGGGCTAAGAGTTGCTGTAGAATGTGCGCTGTTCTGTTAGGTTACAACTGAGTTAAACTGGGATCGGAAATCGGAACCTTTCCCTTCGCAGGACGTGCTCTTATCAGCTGAGCTGTCCAAGCACGACTAACGACACGGTTGACTGCTTCACCTCTGCCAGTATCACTGTCCTACTTTTTACACTTTTTAAAAACTCTCCTACATACGTCATGGAACCAAAACACTCACGGAAGGAAGCTGCACGTCTGCAAGCAGATTATGTATGAATGGACTTCAAAAAGGAAGTTACACATCTCGTCCCATGTTCAGACCACAGACCTTTAAACAACAAGAGTGGTGTATTGTCAGAGCAGAGAATACGTTGAGTTTCCTGAGACACAATTACGCTGCGATACAAGTAGCTGGTGCGCCACAGTGTGCAAGTTAAATGTAGTGGCAACTGGCAACATTCTCCATAGTTGAAGTAGGCGGGGCGGTGCAATTCTCATGGGGAAAAAAATCTAAATTTCACAGAGATTCACCTCGAAATTCTGGCTGTATATGGACGAAATGAAATGTCAAATCCAGCAGTAGAGAAATGATGCCAACAATTAGACATCGTCACGCAGATATGGGTGTCGCTGATCGGGAACGGAGGGTATGGACATTGGCCAACAGGGGAATTGATTCACAGTAATTACAGATGTTCCAGTGATGAGGACGATCCCATAAAGGTTCCTGAACGACTGCGTGATAGAGGAGCGGAATTCTATCGTCAAGGAATTGAACGACTGGTGGAATGTCATGACTATTCTTAACTGAGACACCTTACACCGCACATGACCTTCTGAGCTCTAACCTTTTTTACTGTATGTCGACACCTTGCTGTTTGAAGCGCTGCAGAGCCCGAGAGTGACGTCACAGGGTGCCGCAATTTTGCACCATTACAGAAGAAGGTTGTAGGACTGGGCAACTGCATCAAATCCGATTAAAAGTTAACAGTGGTCAAGTCGGCATTTAACTTTGGCCAACGCAAAATTCCACTGCACCAAGCTCGATTAAAGTTAATAGAGGGAGCTGATCGCGGTTAAAGTTGACCGATATTGGAGGGTCAATTATCTTGAACTGATTGCAGTGAAAATAAAGTAAACACGTTACATATCAACTCGTCTTGATGTTTTAGATGGCATAGAGGATGAAGAGTTGTTATACCTTGACTATGTAAATCGCCACTGCAGACGTATTGGCTTACTTGTGGGAAAGGGAAATCCTTTTCGAAGCTTACAAGAAACAGAAATTTTTAGAGAGATCTCGTCTGTAAGAAAAAACAGTGTGGTGGTTATTAGGTCAAATCTTCGCTAGGCTGGAATTTCCTACTTATCGAAATAACCCTGTTACGCCTTTGAACGACTTTAGTGACATTTAGGACATACGCGTAGAGGCATTTGATATAGTAACGTACATTGTACAACAGCCCAAAGAATTATCAGTGACGTATAGAGGATCATAGAAGCAATGTCTCCTAAATGCATAAAGTTTCTTCCTTTCTTTGTAGCCTAATACTGTTAAATAACAGCCAATCAGCTCGCAAAGGATATCAAGTTCTAATTTAGAGAAATTCGGCCTCTTTTTTCTTGCTCTCCACAGCGCAAAAACAATACTCACGTTACAAAAACTATCTGAAAAGCGCGCGTAATTACCATAGACCAAGGAGGTTACAATAGTTTAACCTGCTTCTAATAGACGGACAGCGTTTATCATTATTATAGGCGCTCTCCTTTGTAAACATACGGTGTTAACCGCAGTCAAATTCCCGGTTAGCTGAACACGTTTTGATAACTGGCGTTTAACGTTGCCCAGACGCAACTTAATTGCAGTCAAGCGTTAACCATGGTGTCAGGATCCTCGGTTGTCTTGCTTTCTAATTGTGTTGATGCAGTCGGCTCTAAGCTAAAAAATAGTAGCAAGTATCTGGCCCAGTTTATAGCGTAGTACAGCATTCAATTACTTGTCCTTCTACAAAAAAAAAAAAAAAAAAAAAAGTTAAAATGTGTGTGAAATCTCACGGGACTTAACTGCTAAGGACATCAGTCCCTAAGCTTACACACTACTTAAACTAAATCATCCTAAGTACAAACACACACATCCATGCCCGAGGGAGGACTCGAACCTCCGCCGGGACCAGCCGCACAGTCCATGACTGCAGCGCCTTAGACACTTGCCCTTCCATAGTATTGCATACGCTATATGTACTTCTTTAAGTACCCTCGTATATCATGGTTTATAAATTAATAAATTATAGAGCGCAGCAATCAGTCGTCCTTTTTTTACTGATTTTATTTGGCAAATCCAGATTTCGGCTTTGAATTCTCAAAGAACTGTGACTGACGCCCGAACAATAGGGATCTGATATGTATCGAGACTAGAAAATAGTGCATTGATAATGGCTAGGCACTAGCCGAAATCTGAATTTGCCAAATAAAAGGACGAACGACTGCTGCGCTCTATAATTTATAAATCATATCACAGTCGCTGAGTGCACCCACTTTCCTGATGGAAGGTAGCCTGATGTAGGGGGCTGGTCTTCGGAACAGAAAGGACATGTGTGACTGTCTTAGACAGAGAAACACATAGTTACAGCGCACGTCGGACATTACTATGGCCTCATATTTCCATTTACTAGTGCCATTAGGAACAGAAAAGTAAATATTTTTGTATTACTCTCAGAGTCGTATAATAGACCATGTCATGCGATCTCCTTCGGATCCTCTTATCCAGTATACTGTCGTTGTCTTCGTTCCTGTAATTATTACTGCAAGTAAGAGCGTGCGTGCACCGCCGAGCGTTTTCTTTGTTCTCGTCTTGTTCCCGATGCGAGCAGAGTTCTCGCACCACGCGGTAAGGAGATACCGTTTCGGCAGTGTTGCATTACGCTGCGGGGCTCTGCGAAACTCTGCGGAAAGTTACAAAGAAGTTTCATCATTTTCCTTTTGTAAAGGGCGCTCGCTGTACAGTGGAGGCGATCTTGCCGCTCTCACAGATGAGAAGAAACAGTATACACTTCCGTTCGCTTTAAACGAACTTGCAAGAGTATCCTCCCTTCCCTTGCTGCCCACAAATTATTTTGAGTTTCACCGCCACGCTACTGTCGCGTGACTCAACCCCTCCAACAGATATTTGTAGTCTTTACCATGGGTATGACTACAGCGTTCGGCTTATACGTGTCCAGACGATAATTTCCAATTTTTGGCCTTCTTGGAGTCACAGAATGTTTCAGGAGCGAGGGAAGGTAACGAGCGTCCATTGTAGTACTGGAAATACAATAAATGAAAAAAATTGCCCAGGTGCGATAAGACTCATGCAATGTAGGTTCCATTCGAACTTAATTATATATATACATAGTTCATCCATTCCGGGAATAGAGAACCTAGACGATTTTTGCCTGTTATCAACATTGATATTGGCAAGATATCGGCCCCACGGCCTTCCAAGACTTTCGAGAATGTTGTAATTTCATGTCTGAAGTCAGATAACAAATGACAAAAGAAATACTTTTCCAGTTTGATGTAACCAAAATTTTACTATTTTCTAATTGTTTTTCTTTTACTTTTACCGAGAAATTTCAACTTGATGCGTCTAACCGTTTCCGTGAACAAGGGTCGTAACAGACGGACCGTCAGACAGAGAGTTCCTTTTCGTGTTATATATATCACACATCAAGAAAACGTTTGCATCACCTCGGTTGCGAGGCTTCCGGAGCCTGTACAGAACATTGGAATAGGGATCAACATAAACACCATTTCCGCCCTTTTTATTGTTCATGAAAACCACGCATTGCATTTTGTACCACCATACAGCGAGACCTTCAGAGGAGGTGATCCAGATTGCTGCACACACCGGTACCTCAGATACCCAGTAGCACGTCCTCTTGCATTGATGCATGCCTGTATTCTTCGTGGCATACTGTCCACAAGTTCATCAAGGCACTGTTGGTCCAGACTGTCCCACTCCTCAACGGTGTTTCGGAGTAGTTCCCTCAGAGTGGTTGGTGGGTTACGTCGTCCCTAAACAGCCCTTTTCAATCTATCCCAGGCATGTTCGACAGGGTTCATGTCCGGAGAACATGCTGGCCGCTCTAGTCGAGCGATGTCGTTATCCTGAAGGAAGTCATTCACAAAATGTGCACGATGGGGGTGCGATTTATTGTCCATAAAGAGGAATGCCTCGCCAGTATGCCTTTGATATGGTTGCAATATCGGTCGGAGGATGGCATTCACGTATCATACAGCCGTTACGGTGCCTTCCATGACCACCAGCGACGTACGTCGGTCCCACATAATGCCACCCCAAAACAGCAGGGAACCTCCATCTTGCGGCCCATCGCTGAACAGTGAATGTAAGACGTTTAGCCTGACCAGGTTACCTCCAAACACGTTTCCGAGGATTGTCTGGTTGAAGGCATATGCGACACTCGTCGTTGAAGAGAACATAATGCCAATCCTGAGCTGTCCATTCGGCATGTTTGTTGGGCCCATCTGTACCGCGCTGCATGGTGTCGTGGTGGACGTCAGGAGTGACGTTGCGCATCATGCAGCCTATTGCGCACAGTTTGAGTCGTAACACGACGTCCTATGTCTGCACGAACAGCATTATTCAACATGGTGGCGTTGCTGTCAGGGTTCCTCCGAGCCATAATCCGTAGGTAGCGGTCATCCACTGCAGTAGTAGCCCTTGGGCGGCTTGAGCGAGGCATGTCATCGACAGTTCCTGTCTCTCTGTATCTCCTCCATGTCCGAACAACCCCACTTTGGTTCACTCCGAGACATCTGGACACTTCCCTAGTGGACAGCCCTTCCTGGCGCAAAGTAACATTGTGGATGGTATCGAACCTCGGTATCGACCCTCTAGACATGGTTGAACTACAGACAACATGAGCCGTGTACCTCGTTCCTGGTGGACTGACTGGGTCTGATCGGCTGTTGGACACCCTCCGTCTCATAGCCCTACTCGTGCATGGTTGTTTACATCTTTGGACCGTTTAGTGACAACTGTGAACAGTCAAAGGGAATGTGTCTGTGATACAATATCCACAGTCAACGCCTATCTTCAGGAGTTCTGGGAACTGGGGTGATGCAAAACGTTTTTGATGTGTGTAATTACAAAACAATTTTCGAATTTTTTTCCTTCTGTCGTACTGCGAAACCTTACTTTTTGTCGAATTTCACGATCATACGGCAACGGGAAGTACCCTATAGGTGTTGACGTGTGAGTTTTCGAGTGTCAAAATATGTGAAATAAATGAGCGTATCTTTCGGTTGCACTGTCTTGCCATGTCTACCAATTCCTGAAAAAAATGGTTTTTAACGGTCGGACAGACAGACAGACGAACGAACAACAAAATTATCCTATATGGGTTATGTTTTTTCCGACTATAGGCTGTATAAAAATGTCAGAAACTTTAGGCACTTATTCTTGACATAAAAAATTACAAAACACTCGTATGAACATGGGACCGAAAATTCTTCATGAAGGAGATATGAAAGGTAATCCGTGTAGCGTTTCCTGGTCGCCTCAGTTACTAGAATTTGCGTATCTACTCACTTTCGTGTTTACAATTGATCATAACCACGCGTCTTATTCTGATTTAGACTAGCTTCCAACAGCAAACGATGTATTCATCGTCTCACATGACGGATATGCACTACATCTATGTCTAGCAGATGCTAATGAGGACGGAGCACGTCAGCTTCATGTTGAACTTTACCCTGGGAAGCAATTACATCGCAAAAGAACATTTGGACGACTCCACCATCGCTTGCGGGAAACAGGCTCAGCCGGCCGCGGTGGCCGTGCGGTTCTAGGCGCTGCAGTCCGGAACCGCGGGACTGCTACGGTCGCAGGCTCAAATCCTGCCTCGGGCATGGATGTGTGTGATGTCCTTGGGTTAGTTAGGTTTAAGTAGTTCTAAGTTCTAGGGGACTGATGACCTAAGATGTTAAGTCCCATAGTGCTCAGAGCCATTTGAACGATTTTGAAACAGGCTCTTTTGAGAAGAGAGCTGCAGATGGAGGACAACCACGCGATGTACGAAAGTTTGAACTTGAAGAAAAGGTCCTTCGTTCTGTGGACGAAACCTTATCTGCTAGTTCAAGGAGAGCTGCGAGAAGATAAGGCGTTGATCACATGATAATCAGGAACAACACGTGGTGTAAGTTCGCGAACCTCTTGTCGACCCCTGCTCGGGAATCTGGGAATTCTGAGATGGGCCTCTCAATGTTTTTCTTTAATGTCGTCTGTTGTTAACAATATGAGCTCTTCCCAAGAATCAACAGCTTTTACTCAGTTAATACTATGCAGAAATAGAATCTGCATTTGAATTGCACTTCCTTGACTGTTCTGCAGAAAGGCGCGTAGCATTCTGCTGCATCTATTTTCAGTAAGCTACCACATGAATAAAGAAATTTTAGCAGTAATCCTCGCACATCCAAGTCTCAACTGGAGAACTTCCTAATGCCTTACTCCCTCTACTCAGTCGGGCGTTCTTGGAGAAGTTAACTCCTATGGTATATCGTTGATTTCTGTAAAACATACTCGCGTGGTCATCAGTCCCCTAGAACTTAGAACTACTTAAACCAAACTAACCTAAGGACATCACACACATCCATGCCCGAGGCAGGATTCGAACCTGAGACCGCAGCGGTCGCGCGGTTCGAGACTGTACCGCCTAGAACCGCTCGGCCACTCCGGCCGGTTAGATGCTTCTCAATTTGGTCCTAGAGAACTAGACGTGTATAATAATAAGAAGAAGAAGAAGAAGAAGAAAAATTCTGTATGAAAATATTCTATACCCTTATCTTCTTCAACGGGCGCAAGGATTAAATGAGATAGACTGTCAGCCGAGAACAAGTCTGTCAACGCACAATGGGTCACTGTGTAGCGTTTCTGCAGTTCTTAGCAGGTACCTTATTCACTGATGAGGATGGGTTTTCACATGATGGTGTTTTCACTTATCATTATAATCACTTCTGTGAACATGAAATTGCTCGTAAGTGCGAAAATTTGATATCAACAGAGGTTCAGCTTCAACGCGTGGAATGGAATGAATCACGATCGTGCTATTGGTCCATACTTCCTTTCGCAACGTTCTACTGTACAAAGTATGTACAATCTCACAGACGTCAGTTGCTTCATTTACTAGATAATGTACCTCTAGACGTCATCCAACGATTGTGATTTATGCGCGATTCTGCTGTTCGGTAACCAGTTTACGAATACGTGGATTAGCCGAGGAGGATCCATTAATGAAGGCAGTTATCCCTGAAACAACTGGCTTTCGGTTAAACGCAGTTTTCTCACTGCTTTCTTTTATCTCCATTTTAACCTGGTTGTTAAAACCGTTCAAAATAACCGGTTCCGAAAATAACCGATTTTCGGTGTTTTTAATTGCTGGTACTTCCAATAATTAAACGTTTCAAGGTACATGGAATCAAAATATCGAATAAAATAGTTAAATAAAACATTCCGTCCACCGTTCGCTTCTTTTCTCGAAACGTAATATGGTGTTGAATACTACAAAAAACTGACGAGTATTCCTCTACTTATTCTGATTTTTTAAATCTCTGTGTAATCGATTATCATACCACTACTTGAGCATTACGAATTGTCAGTGCTGAAGGATCTTTGCCACAGACGAGTGCTAGCACCATACTTGGTCTGCTAACTACTGACCACTTGGCCTAACTGATCAGTCACCAGTGCTTTGAACTAATTCACGAGGCTACTTGGCATACAGTATAAGAGGCAAGTACCAAGTAGTGACTTTTTCCCGTTATTCACGGACATTCCTCTATTCTAACTCTTTCAGATAGACAGGCAGTCTGTTCAGTACTATTCCGATGAATACTGTAAAACGTTACTCAGCTTGCAGTTGCTGCGTGTCCACCAGAACCTGTCACCGTCTTTTCGTAGCTGAAGTGTCTGCTGCTCCGTCAGGTGTTGCTGCAGAGCATCACTGCCCTCTGAATGCTAGGTACAGCAACTGACTGTTGACGCCCTCACCTTTTATTTCGTTCTTAATTGATACTGAGTGTACACGGCCCTCTTGAATATTTGTCTGGACCATTGCTTTGGAATCTTCCCTCGACATGGGATCGCATTAATGTTTGATTATCGTTCTAAGTTGCAGTCGGGATTCTTCCATCACGCGCGTCGGAACGTTTCCTCTTATTCCAATGACCTCGACCCTGGGCGCCTGTGGCGAGATGTCAAGTGCAATGCTTACTGGAGTATTTGACCAGCCTCTCAGTAGATAGTAGTGTCCAGCTGCTTCGGGAAGCGTTATTTTATCCCGATATCCGATTGTCTTCTATCTGCAACGTACATGGGTCATCTTGAGTATGGAACGCTGCGCACTCTTCTCGTTCTGATCTGATATGCAATTAAAATTATTAAAATTTTCTACAGTCACATCAATCTTGTGGTGTTTAAGGTTTCTGTCCTATATAGCAATACTGGTCCTATCTCTACGTTATAACCTTTAAACTTGTTCTTAACTGACAGGTTTTGACGACATTTTTTACTTCAGATTGAAATACGTTTGGATAGACTGACTCTTCGTTGATTATTTCCTTGAAAATGAACACACTTTACACCTCTCTGTCGCAGTTTAGGCACTTTTATTGTCCCAACATGACCGTTTCAACTGTATTATGCTGCCATCGTGTCATCTAATGGGAAACATAAAGATAATAAGGCGGGGGGAGTACGATTACAATTCATATCACGGATTATGTAAAATATACAAAATTGTATGTACCTTAAGGAACTTGCTATAAAATTGCCATGTTAGATTACATGAAGTCAAAGCATTAAAATGACTCTCCTCACATATACATGTCTTGATAAAATTCACTTGATAAAATACGCACAGTTAGTAGAACGCACACAGATGATAAAAAAAAAACACAGAGTTTAAACGAGCAGTCCTGAAAGGCTTGAAAACGTATACACTACTGGTCATTAAAATTGCTACAGCAAGAAGAAATGCAGATGATAAACGGGTATTCATTACACAAATATATTATACTAGAACTGACATGTGATTACTTTTCACTCAATTTGGGTGCATAGATCCTGAGAAATATGTACCCAGAACGATCACCTCTGGCCGTAATAACGGCCTTGATACGCCTGGGCATTGAGTTAAACAGAGCTCCGATGGCGTGTACAGGTACAGCTGCCCACGCAGCTTCAACACGATACCACAGTTCATCAAAAGTAGTGACTGGCGTATTTTGACGAGCCAGTCGCTCGGCCACCATTGACCAGACGTTTTCAATTAGTGAGAGATCTGGAGAGTGTGCTGGCCAGGGTAGCAGTCGAACATTTTCTGTATCCAGAAAGGCCCGTACAGGACCTGCAACATGCGATCGTGCATTATCCTGCTGAAATGTAGGGTTTCGCAGGGATCGAATGAAGGGTAGACCCATGGGTCGTAACACATCTGAAATGTAACGTCCACTGTTCAAAGTGCCGTCAATGCGAACAAGAGGAGACCGAGACGTGTAATCAATGGCACCCCATACCATCACGCCGGGTGATACGCCAGTATGGCGATGACGAATACACGTTTCCAATGTGCACTCACCGCGATGTCGCCAAACACGGATGCGACCATCGTGATGCTGTAAACAGAACCTGCATTCATCCGGAAGAAAGACGTAATGTCATTCGTGCACCCGGGTTCGTCGTTGAGTACACCATCGCAGGCGCTCCTGTCTGTGATGCAGCGTCAAGGGTAACCGCAGCCATGGTCTCCGATGTGATAGTCCGTGCTGCTGCAAACGTCGTCGAACTGTTCGTGCAGATGGTTGTTGTCTTGCAAACGTCCCCGTCTGTTGACTCAGGGATCGCGACGTGGCTGCACGATCCGTTACAGCCATGCGAATAAGATGCCTATCATCTCGACTGCTAGTGATACGAGGCCGTTGGGATCCAGCACGGCGTTCCGTATTACCCTCCTGAACCCACCCATTCCATATTCTGCTAACAGTCATTGGATCTCGACCAACGCGAGCAGCAATGTCGCGATACGATAATCCGCAATCGCGATAAGCTACAATCCGACCTTTATCAAAGTCGGAAACGTGATGGTGCGCATTTCTCCTCCTTACACGAGGCATCACAACAACGTTTCACCACGCAACGCCGTTCAACTGCTGTTTGTGTATGAGAAATCGGTTGGAAACTTCCCTCACGTCAGCACGTTGTAGGTGTCGCGACCGGCGCCAACCTTGTGTGAATGCTCTGAAAAGCTAATCATTTGCATACACAGCATCTTCTTCCTGTCGGGTAAATTTCGCGTCTGTAGCATGTCGTCTTCGTGGTGTAGCAATTTTAATGGCCAGTAGTGTACAGTTGCCATAACTTCTTCATTTGACAGTCTTCCCCCCCCTCCCCACCCCCTCTCTCTCTCTCTCTCTCTCTCTCTCTCTCTCTATCTCTCTCTCTCTCTCTCTCTCACACACACACACACACACACACACACACACAGTGTGATCAAAGCTCATGCGTAGGCTCGTTGTCCCACACACAGGGTGGACCAAATTATGAAAACGCCGAAGACGCAACACACTGCCTTATCTAATACGGTCCAGGAGACTAGTTTGGAATCAGAACAACATCCAGTCGTCTCGAAATGGATAAATACAAGTCATTTACGGTTTTCAAAGGAATCTTACACCATTCTCCCTACCGAAAAGTGGTAAGTTCAGGTAACGATGATGGAGCTGGATAGCGGTCACGCATCCTTTTCTGCAAAGTAGACCACAAAAGCTCAGTAATACTGAAATCTGGTGACTGTGGTGGCCAGGACAGAAGCGGCAATTTATCCTCCTTGTGACAAAAACAGCCCTGGACGACGCGAGTTTTGTGAACAGGGGCCTTGTCGACTTGGAACACAGTATCACCACTGGGGAACCAACATTGTGACGGACCTGATCAACCAAATGGTCACCTAATCCTTGGCAATAAAGCGACCTTGCTGAGTAACCATGCGACCCATGAAATACCACGATGTGGCTGCTCAAATCATCATCGAACCCTCATCATGTTTCAGTCTTGGGATGTGGCCATAGTACAGGTTTTACGGCTTTGGTACAACGTTTTGCTGTTACTGGAATTTGCATAGCTAATAGCTGGGGTTTTGTGATTCCAGCTCGCACAACAATTTCCTGCTTCTGGACTCCCTTCGTGTCGATTCGGTGCTGACATGGTTCGAGAGTATAATATCCAGTTCTGCAGTGACTTTTGCAGCTGCAGTCCTCTTATTTCCGACACAATTGCCTTCAATGACCATCTGTCACGATCACTCAGCACTCATTTTCGTATACGTTGTGACAGAGAGGATGATGTTTTTCCGCATTCTTTGTAAGTGGCGTAAATCTTCGATACCATCCTTCTTGAAACACCAGACTTCGGCTACTTTAGTGACCGAAGTACCCACAATGCGAGCACCCACAATTTGGCCACATTCGAATTGACTAAGCTCCGACGTAGTGCATTCACAACTATACTTTACACTGCCCACGACTGAAACTAGAAACATACTGAGGGCACTGCACAGGTATCACTCGTGGTCAAATACAACAGTGCCACCTGCAGGCAATGTTCCTGGTTTGATTACGAGTTCCCATCTCTCGCCATACGAGGGTACGTCCAGCACCGTCGAAAATGATGTTTTTCTGGTCGAGGTATTATAAAACGGGCAAGCATAATACTGCATGGGCCTACAGCTTCATATCTTCGAACACCCTATGGTCACTGATCAACGTTTTTGTGACACTGAATTCCTTTTCCCATGTGTGTCTTTTCAGGGGTGCTTTTGGTTTTTATGGATGACAGTGTGCGACCGCATCGAACTGCACAGACTGGAGGAGCTCTTGGAAAAGCGAATGCACTGGCCTGTCCGCTCTTCCGATTTAAATCTCATCGAGCACGTGTGAAAAGTGTTGGGGAGACGTACTGAAGCACTTCCACAAGTACCAATAACCATCACGCACTTGTAAACCGCGTTGGTGGATGAATGGAACGCCCTGTCTCAAAGTCTTTCGCCAGTAGGGACGCACATTGCAGTGGTTGGTATCGGGCTATGCGGAAGCTGAACGCCCGTCGGAGCAACTGGACCTCGATGGATGATACGAGGGCAACCTCGCTGCTGCACTCGCCTAGTGAATGCGCCGCCGTCTCGCCACGTGAACACACCGCCCAATAGCGTCCCTCATGGCCAGCATAAATATCGCCACACTTGGGCGGTATGGGACTTCAACTCCCACCGCCACACCTTCAACGTGCACTTCAATGATGTCATTCGGATGACATTATTGTAGGATAAAACAATTTTACCCTTACACCATGACAGTAAGACCGAGATCCACCGGGGGACGCCGTACCTCAACCTATCACAAAAAACGCTGGGTCAGTCGTGTACCTCGTCTGATAGCATACTACTGACTACTCGCCGACGACTTCGCTTTGGCATTGGTTTTCCTGTTTGGTCTCGATTTGGATTGTGGCTCGTACTCGACCTGTGGACAGCGCTGTCTCGGAAGTTCGTTGTTGCATTGTTGCTACTGACTTGCTCTCGTTCCTTCGGATCCGCCGTTCGGCCAACCATATTGCTCAACTCTGGTGTGGGTTTGACTCCCGTCCGCAGGTGGCCTTCCTGTCTTAGTCGTCATCGTTTCTCTCCTGTTTTTCTGACATGTGTACCGACATCCAGCTACTCGCGGATATAGCACAGAGCATGCATTGGCGTCCATGGTGATCATACACCACGCCTCAGCTTTTGTAATGTCCGGGGGACCACGGTGAACCGCGATGAGTTTAGTATAATTATTATCTCTGAACAGAAGTGTCATTTCTGTTCGTCTCATTGCGTATTTCTGTCAGTAATCTTCTGTACTGTACGGTACTGTAGCAGTACCTTTTATGTATGGTCCAAGTTTTATCGAGCTATGTTACGTGGAAGAGACACATTGTGCGAAAGTTACTTTAGTCCTTACGTTTTACATGACAGTGTAACTTTAGAACTGTACTATAGAGTAACTGGCTTTCAGTCTCTGACAACTCAAAATTTTGTTTCCTTACTCGTACATGTCAATGTGTGCACCACTAGTGGCATGGTATTTCATGCTTCTCCGTTAACGTTCCAGAAACTGCGTGACGACATCTTCAAACGCATTTCGAGTGCGTCTCTTCTAGTGCTGTAGGTCTGCAGCCTCAGTTCGGGACACCCGATCCTTTACAAAACCCCACAAGAAGAAGTTTCGTGATTTTTGGTCAGGCGATCGTGGAGCTCTCATAATAGGGCCGCCTCGTCCTGTCCATTTAACCGGCAACTTTTCATCCAGAAGCTAATGGGGGCAGTACGGTTGTGAGCTATCCTGCAGGAATAGAGAGTCAGGTTGCATGTGTTCCAAACTGCATGCACCATACTTTTGTACCACATGCAGGTAAATATCAATTTCTAGAGTTAACTTCCTGAAAATGAATGGACCAATAATGAAATTTTGCATCATTTCACATTACGCACCAACACTGAGACTATCTTATTACATTTCAAGTGGAAGTGGTCCCCAGTATAGGAAAGTTATGACAATCAATCTTGGCTAGCATATCCATTGCAATCTGTTCGCCTGAGGTTTGTGCTTCTGCTGTAGTGCTTGAAAGGACAATTTTGACCTACGGATACGAGATATTCTCAGGCATACTGTACATGACCTGAGAACTGCCCCCCCCCTCCCCACACACACACACACCGCCGCTCTTGCGAAAAAAATCAGAAAAAAGTGTCAATATGTCTCTCATTAATGAAGAGCTTATAATAAAGAAGCTTGATGTTGTCAAGCTATTGCGGAATATTCGCAGAGAACCTGTACTACAGAAACGAAAGGCCACTCGCCCCCGCCACCCAACATTAAGTGCGTAAGTGTGGAACACAATAACGTTAACGTCAGTGCAAGTTAACACGGCCGCTTGCACATTCCACCGGCCTTGCGATGGCAGACACGCGGGAGCAGAAAAAATGTACTGGCGAATGGCAGCGGCTCTTTCGGTTGTTGTCGGGCCCCAGAAACAATAACCGCGCGCATGATCATGAGATTGCGGGAAATCCCCGTGGCGGAGGCACTTTGGCGCACCTGGCTCCCTGAGCAGCACGGCCTTATTGAAAAACCGGCTCTGCCCCGGCGTAATACCCGTAAAAGCGCGCCAGATCCGACCTACCTGCTCCGGGCTTTTATGGCTGAATCGACCACTTCCTACCTGTCGCCGGGGTTTCATATTTATAACACAAACTCTGTATTCCAAGTTGCTCGGCGTACATCGTGTATCTTTTGATGCTAATGTCGATGACAGTTGGAGGCTGCGTTCGAAGCTACTGGTGGCAAAACGTCGGTGATCAGTAAACGTAGCGTGGATATCATCACAGCTCCATAATGTAAGACACACACGCTGTCATCAAAAGCATCTGCACACCCACATGTAATGCGGAACTGGCCACTAAATGTCACGGGAGGCGGATCCCCCAGCATGAAAGGGGCGGGGCGTACTGAGCTGTCGGCAGAGCGGCAGTAGCAGCAGAAGCCGTCGGCCAAGAAAGCACAGTGACTTTTTTTTCCACAAAAACAGCAACTAAAATGGCTAGCTTACAATGAAATGACATAAATAAGGTGACAGATAATTGCAGTCATACATTACGGCATTCAAAGAATGAGGAATGATATGCAGTCTTTAGCAGTAGCACACGTTTAGCACCTCCACTGGTTACAGTTCATCATGCACATTTTCTTTTTCTGCAGCCTGAGGTTTCTCATTATCATTTCCCAGACCCAAATTAATCATTCAGTAAATCCTTGATGTGTATTCCTTCCAGGGTAAATTGCGTGGACAGAAGAGCACTCCCGAACAGCGACATCGCAAAATCCTTCACTGCCTTGTTTTTTTTGTCAGCCTTCTAAACGCATCCTTAGGGAATTCGAGATCTTCCTTTATAACAGACACCAGATGTTTGGAGTCATGTTCTTGTATTCTGCTGTACTAGTGATTTATTTTTCATGTGTGACTCTCCACAAGGAATCCAGTTTCTAACCTAAACCCATTCTGTTGAAGTGGCGAAACTGCTCAAGTCATTGGATGACACCAGCGTAATAAATCCACTACAGATATTTTGAACCTTCTAAACCTGTCCAAGAAGACCATTGGTGATGAGACGGTGAAACGGAAAAGCGAAACAACCGTAGCTAAACCAAGACTAGACAGACCTCATGTACTGATGGACGGGAACCGTCAAAAATTGCGATTGTAAAAAACAACATGAAAACAGGGAACGGAATCCTTCGTGGGCTCCAAATGTGCTACCAGCGGTCCAGCTAGCATAATTAGTGTGCATAGGAAGTCAAAAAGTGTGGGTTATAACTGTCGAGTAGCTCCTCATAAGCCACATATTACTGTAGTCAGTGCTAATACTTGAGGCAGTGGAAAGCGCAAGGCCATGGACAGTGGATGACTGGGAACGAATGATTTTGATTGATGAATCACGCTGTACCCGGTAGATTCCAATGGAAGGGTTTGGGTTTGGCGAATGCTTGGAGAACATTACCTACCGTCATGTCTAGTGGCAACAGTGAAATATGGAGGAGGTGATATTACCGCATGGGGGTGATTTTCCTAGTTAGGGTATGATCCCCTTATCGAGCTTAAGAAAACTTGAAATGTCGTCGTGTGGCTAGGGCCACCCATCGGGTAGACCGTTCGCTTGGTGCCAGTCTTTCGATTTGACGCCACTTCGGCGACTTGCGCGTCGATGGGGATGAAATGATGATGATTAGGACAACACAAGACCCCGTCCATGAGCGGAGAAAATCTCCGAGCCAGCCGGGAATCGAACGCGGCCCTTTGCGGCTGACATTCTGTCGCGCTGACCACTCAGCTACCGGGGGCGGAATGTGGAACGGTATGAACTCATTTTACAGCATTTTGTAGGCTAGCATGCAGTAGAGGAACAGTTCAGAAACGATAATGGTATCAGCCATATCACGTATCAATACCACTGTTGGTAACGAAAGAGCAAGTTTCCGTTTGCAACAGATAGCGGTCGTTCGAGATCCGGCGGACCCAATGGAACACGCCCGCTGTGTCACACCTCCAAGAACTCTGTACTTCCGAGTGCCCCCTGCCGTCACAGTATAGGAGGGAAAGTGGCAGCAGCTCAGCACGCTCGGGCCCGGAACAACTTCACTACGTGTTGCTGTGCAGATATCGCCTAATCGACACCACGGCTCGTGTTTGGGAAAGCGAGTCTCATCCTAGTTGCTACTGTATGAGCTGATTTCTTATTGTGTCATTTGTAATGAGTCTTCGTAAGTTTGGAGAAATACAAAACTTCTGTTTGTTGTGTTAACTTGCTCGCTAGTCATTGCTGCTCCTGTCCAACTTCCCTACAAAGCCAGTTGCCGCTCCGCACACAACTGTATCACTATGACACTGCACCCTGTCACAAAGCAGCATCGGTGAGGCAATGGTTTGTGGACAACATAATCCCTGAAACTGGGTGGCCTGCCAGACTCCTGACCTGAACCCAATGGAACACCTTTGGGAAGAGTCAGAACATCGACTTCGCTCCATACTCCAGCGGCCAGCTTCACTACCTTCTCTGGTCTCGACTCTTGAGGAAGGACGGCTTGCCAATCCTTCAGAGACATTCAGATACGTGAATGTGCCCCCAGCAGAATGCAAGCCGTCATGAAAGGTGAAATGAAATGAAATGATCGTATGGCATTGCTGTCCGGGAGGCTCCAACTGGGGAAGTTCGGCCGCCACACTGGGTGACTCACATGCTGGTGATGAGGATGAAATGATGATGAAGACTACACAACACCCACTCCACGAGGGGAGAAAACCTCCAACGCAGTCGGGAATCGCACCCGGGCCCACTGCATGAGAGGCAAGCACATTACCACTCAGCAGGCGGACATGAAAGGCAAAGGGCAGGCGGAACCCATATTAATGTTCACTAATATGTGTATAATACTTTTGATTAGTTAGCATGAGTATGGAAAATATCTCTCTCTTTTCTTACTGTGGGAGGTACACAAATTGTAAAACATTGGCATAACTGGTTTTTGCAACCGAAGTACGGAGATATCAACTTTATTTGTATTGCATTGTATTAAACTGGGGACCTAGAAACGATGGAGAGGCTTCGTCCCGCCGTATTTCTCAGCAGTTCACAACTCTACAACTGGCCACAGCAGTCCACCCACCCCCCCGCCGCCCCACACCGAACCCAGGGTTATTGTGTGGTTCGCCCCCCAGTGGACCCTATCCCCTCCCTCCGAGAACGTCTCATACTAGACGAGTGTAGCCCCAAATGTTTGCGTGGTAGAGTAATTATGGTGTACACATACATGGAAATGGTGTTTGCGCAGCAATCGCCGACACAGGCTAACTGAGGCGGAAAAAGGGGAACCAGCCCACATTCGCAGAGGTAGATGGAAAACTGTCTCAAAAACCATCCACAGACTGGCCGGCACACCGGAGGCCTCGACACTAATCCGCTGGGCAGATACGTGCCAGGAACCGGCACACCTTCCCACTCGGGAAGCAGCGTGTTAGACCGCGCGGCTATCTGGGTGGACTAATATCAACTTTACTTCAAGAGCTTTCTTTTTATTTTGCGAAAATTATTAACTTTTACAATTTTTCGGCCCAACACCAGGCTACTTCACTAGCGAATTCGTTAATTTCCCATTGATATAATCTTTTGGATGTTGATGCTCTTCTTTCTTTCTGTTCTTATTAAGAAATATTGGAGATATACTTTGTCTTATCCAAGACACCGTTTTTTAGTTTTTCAGCAACATTTCCGTTAAGAAAGAAAATAAGTCTCCTGTCAAATCAAAAATAGTGGGAAACGAGGCTACAGAATCAAAAATAGTAAACAAAATCTCAAATAGCGTGATACCACCTAACGCGCTGTGTGCAGGCAGAGCTCGCAATTAACAGTATTGTTTCCAGAGTTGATCGGTGTCCTTTGGTTTGGAGAAGAGTGGATGGTCTCAGCCAAAGGCTTCGTAGACTCGACTTTGGACCTGCGTTATTGAGTGGGTGATTGTGGGTCTCTCCTTAATAGGTCAGGGTTGCACTACACAAAGGTAGTAGCTACTCGGGTAGCAGAGTTCTTGTGGAGTGCTCATGGGGGTTCTTTAGGCTATGCGGTAGTTTGGGGTACTTCGATGAACACTCGCTAATCGACACGCAAGTAGAGAAATCAGACCGCTTTGGGAGTAAGACACTTCGACTTTCAAAATGTTATCAGTTAACTGTCAAAGTATTGGTAACAGAGTTCCTGGATTTGTTTTTCTCCGGGATATTTGTCACTCTCAGATCATTCTCGAGACAAAGGGATGGCTGGAACTTAAAGTAGAAAGCTCTGAAATATTTAGCGAGTTATGGAAGGTATATCAGAATGACAGATAAGCCGCCATAGGACGGGGTGTGTTCATTGAGTAGACGAAAATATTCTCTCCATTGAGGTCGAATTGGAATATGACTGTGAAGTTATCTGGACGCGTATAACAGTTCTAGGCCAAACCAAGTCAATTATGGATGTCTTTACCAACCACCTGATTCCGCCGCGACAGATTTAGAGTCATTCAAAGTAAGTCTACTCTCAGCAGCGTGGAATAATCAAATGTTCAAATGTGTGTGAATTCCTAAGGGAACAAACTACTTAGGTCATCGGTCCCTAGACTTACACACTACTTAAACTAACTTATGCTAAGAACAACATACACACCCATGCCCGATGGAGGACTCGAACCTCCGGTGGGATGAGGTGCACAGTCCGTGACACGACGCCTCAAACCACGCGGCCACTCCGCACGGCGCGGAATTATCCAGATCATGTAATATTACTTGGAAACGACTTTAGTCTATTGAGAGTAGACTGGGGCGTCTATAGATTCATTGCACTGTCTTCCGATAGGCAGTCTTGCGAAGTCCTCTTTCACAAGTTTTCCGAAAACTGTCTTAAGCACTAGTTCGACAGCCCCCAAGTAACGGAAATATTTTACACCTTGTAACTACGAACAGGCTTGACCTTATCGATGCGGTCAGTGTAGAGACAGTGATTAGCGATCATGATGTCATCATAGCGACTATGGCTACCATTGTTAATAAAGCAGTCAAGGAAGCTAGGAAGTATTTTTGCTAGAAAGAATAGATAAGCAGTTGTTAGCCTCCCACTTAGACAATGAACGGACATCATTTACCTCCAAGATGGCGGACGTAGCGAAATTATGGGTAGAGGTTACATGCTCTGGAGAAGTATGTGCCCAGTAAGTAGATTAAGGACGGAAAAGACCCACCGTGCGGGCAAATACCGTTGCACTCTCATTTCAAGAGAGATCGCACAAATAACGACAGGAAAAGTAGAGATTCGTGCGTTTGTGAAAAAGATCGATGCTTGAAGCGTATAGCATCTACCACCGTCGTCTCTTAGCAAGAGATCTAGCCGAGAATCCGGGACGTTTCTGGTCCTACGTAAAATCGCTAAGCGGATCAAAGGCTTCTGTCCTGTCACTCGTTGGCCAGTCTGGTGTGGCAATAGAAGATGTCCACCAAAACGAAAACTGAAGTTTTAATTTTCGCGGTTAAGAAGTCGTTCACGCAGAAGGATCGTACAAACATCGTCCTTTGACCATCGCACACGCTCCGATATGGAGAACAAAGATTAAGCATCGCGGACATGGGTAAGCAACTGAAAGAGATGAAAAAATAAGTAGCCATGTCCCGATGAAATTCCGATTCAGTTTTGGAAAGAATACTTACTCTACGGCATTTAGCTTGCATTTATCGCGAATTTCTCGCCCGGTGCAAAGGCTTAAGCGACTTAAGCGACTGGAGAAAGGCGCAGGTAACTCCTGTACATAAGATGGGAAAAGTACGCATCCGCAGCTATTTACTGCAGAATTCTTGAACATATTCTCAGTTCGAATGTAACAAATTTCCTTGAGACGGAAGAGCTGTGCACAAATCCGCGCGGGATTAGAAATAATCACTCGTGCGAAAACCGCTGGCCCTTCTCTCATATCATATATACTACGAACCATCGATGAAAGGCCACAGGAAGATTCCATTTTTCTAGATTTTCGGAAAACGTTTCATGCGGTGCGCCACTGAAGACTGTTAACGAAGGTACGAACGTATGGAATAGTTTCCCAGACTTGTGAATGGCTTGCCCTTCTTAAGTAATAGAATCCAGTACGTTGACGTCGATGGCGAATGTTCATCAGAGACAATGATATCGTCAGGAGTGCCCCAGAACCACTATTACTCCTTACATACATGAACGATCCGACGGACTGGGTGAGCAGCAATCTGCGGCTATTTGCTGGTGATCGTGTGGTGAACGGGAAGTGCCGTTTTTGAGAGACTGCAAGTGGATACAGGATGACTTACACAAAATTTCTGGTTGGTGTGACGAATGGCAGCTATCTCTAAATATAGAAAAATGTAGGTCAACGCACATGAGAAGCGAAAACAACTCCGTGATATTCGAATACAGCATTATAATTAGTAATGTGCCGCTTGACACAGTCACGTCAGTTAAATGTCTAGGAATAACTTTGCAAAGCCATGCAAACTGGAAAGATTGTAGGAGGGAGGCGACTTCGGATTATTAAGTGAATTTCAGGAAAGTGTGGTTCACCTGTAAAGGAGACCACGTATAGGACACTAGCGCGACCCTTTCTTGAGTACTGCTCAGTGTCTGTGACCCCATCAGGTCGGATTAAAGGAGGACATCGAAGCATTTCAGAGGTCGGCTGCTAGTTTTATTACCAGTGAGTTCGATCAAAGCGCAAGTATTACAGACATGGTTCCGGGGACTCAAATGGGAATCCCTGGAAGGAAGGCGACTTTCTTTCGAAGAATACTATTGAGAAAATCCAGAGAACCAGAATGTGAAACTGACTGCAGAACGATTCTACTGCCAGGAAACTATATTTCACATAAGCACACGTATGGCTGCATGCAGACAGTCGCTTTATCATGGCTCTTTCCGCGAGTGGAGCAGGAAAGCAAATGACTAGCGATGGTAAAAGATACTGTAACGTCCCCTTAGAAAAATTACAAATGAGAGTGCTGGAAAAACTCTAACGCTATTTGATTTTCAAACAGCTGAGCAAAACTGTACTCAGACAGATCTCTCTTTAATTCTGATCAACACTAAACTGACACACAATATTTTTAGCGCAACGCAATCTGACTTTCAATAATCCCTACAAAAGAATGGCCCTGACGAACAATAACCTATACCTTTCATGAATCACTTACCTCACAAAAACCTTCGTTACTCGAACTACTGCAGTACAGCGAGCGCCAATGCTGGCAGCTAAATAAAAGATTCTAACTACTGAAGTCACTAACCACTGACAGGCATAATTAGCAAGTGAAAGATTTTGATAGAGAACAAACAATCTATTTACCTTAATAGTGTTCTAAAGTCATTATACATATATCAGTTCATAACATCCAGTCTTACAAATTTCCTTTTTCTGACGGACACACGTCCAGATCGTCCGCTCTCAAAACTGTGGCATCTCCCCACATCCACCATTGCTGGCGGCTCACCTCCAACTGCCCAACGTTACGCATTGTTCACATCCAACTGCTCAACACAACACAAGCGAATATTCCAACAATGGGTCCAACCAGCCTCAGACTACACAGCGTAGTCAGCGATTTTAATACAGAGCACTACGTGGCGTTACCAACATAAAAACCTAAACAGCCTACTTACAGCACCATCTGGCACATACCATTCGGTGGTTTGCGGAGTTCGTATGTAGACGTAGATACGGATGAAAGCCAGAAGAATAAAACCGTTTTGATGATGCAGATGGCAGGGTCTAAAAATGTGAGACAGTTATAAATAAACTGTAAGAGTCATAGGGCGTACGTGCAAAACTACATTAATATTCGTTTCTAGACTTAATTTTTGCCACAGCATAAAGAACATTATTTCGTGTCTTGGTTATCTAATATGTATAATCAACTACACGTGTAAAACAAAGCAAAAATGTGACTCCTCATTGTCACTCCTTTATGCAGGATCCTCTATTACTCCTGTTACAAACTTCTGAGACCTGTAGAGGGGACTGAGCAGATAATAACCAGTTGAAAATATGTTGGTAACGCGACCACTTTTACAAGTAATTTATTAGGCGTGACTCAGTTCGTCACTTGTTTTACAAGTCCACTCGTTAATAACCGTCCGCAGCTCGTGGTCGTGCGGTAGCGTTCTCGCTTCCCGCGCCCGGGTTCCCGGGTTCGATTCCCGGCGGGGTCAGGAATTTTCTCTGGCTCGTGATGACTGGGTGTTGTGGGACGTCCTTAGGTTAGTTAGGTTTAAGTAGTTCTAAGTTCTAGGGGACTGATGACCATAGATGTTAAGTCCCATAGTGCTCAGAGCCATTTGAACCATTAATAACCAAAGAAACAAAAAGGAAACTTAATCAGTTTCAGAAACACTGCTGTTTACAGTCAAACCGTGGCGACCACTAAGTTCGGTGCACACATTGCACCTACGAATGATGTGTTGTCCTCTTGAGCGAGATGAGGTGCGGCTCCTTGGAGGTCCACAGTCAAGCCTGCTGACGGTGAAGGTAGCCCTTTCTCTAGTCCGTGGTGTAATTGTGGCGAAACGGGTGTGCGATGGAGTCGGACGTTGTGGATAACGATAGAGAGTACGAAAAGATCTACCATTACCATGAGCTTCACCTTACAGAAAGGTCATGGTGGCGTATTCTGCAAACGATATTCAACCGTGTGGTTGTAACACTTACAGACGAGTGAGTGAGGCTCCAACCAGGTCAGAGAGGTAAGATAGACGTCAAATATCACCCGATCTGACGTAAGCACCCCCATCATGACTACCCTCCTGCATACCTACTTAGAATACATGTTTTTAAACGGATGTAGCCAGACATAGATGCCAATTCAAAATATTGTGCAATTTCGTTTTTGCCTTGGGTAGCTGGAGTCAGCCCAATCGTCATGTCTCTCATGTGAAGCCTAGTGTCAACAGAGTGAGTCAGTTTGTTACCCATTACAAACGAAATTATTTTTAAATTAGAATTTTACGTGTCTATTCGACAGAGCCCTCTCCAATTAGTCTAGCGCGATACTTTTTTATCGATATGTATTTAACACTGACAGTAAAATACAAGAATAAACAGCATTCCAGTAGCGCTGCATGCTTGGCGGTAGCAGTCAGCACGGGCCGAGGCAGTGTTGTCGCTGATGAAGTGCGATCATTCTTCCAGTTTTCCTGCCCGCTTAATACATATCGATAAAACAAATGTAGTACTAGACTAATCTGGGACCGCTCTATTTAATGGACACGTAAAACTGCGCTTTAAAAACCACCCTCTTTGTAACGGGAAACAAACCGACGCTCTCCGGCGACACATCGCATGAAAGACGTCATGAGTACTATTTGTTTTGGTTGACTACGGCTACACAAGGCAGAAAAGCAGTTGCAGATATCTGCTGAAACACCAGAGAAAATGAGCCTGACGACCCATAAGGCAGACGTCCTGTATACATAAACAAGCTGCAATTAAAATGTTACCACATCATAATCATTTTCTGACTGAAACACAAAAAAAACTCATTAAAAAGCACAGACAATACTGAAACATTTTTGGTAAAGAGAAACTAAACAAACGGTGCTTTGTATGAGGTGGAATATCCTCGAACTTTCCCATTGATAACCGGTGCTTTGTATGAGGTGGAATATATCTCCAACTTTCCCATTGATCTCAAAGATACACTGGAAGGGAGTAGAAAGACGTCTCAAAACGTGCTTCATGTCGTGAACTTTTGTCTGGTTGTAATACTGGCCACAAGAACATCGGGTTTCGAGGGCATAAGATCGTAATAGCAATCCTCTTTTATTAACGCAAAACTCTACCTGAAAATTTCAATGAGACTGCAATAATTTTGGCCGCGAAAACATGACCTAGATTATTTATTTTATTTATAAGTTATCCAGCATGATTTACTCGATATTGAAATAAACAGATATCAACACGTTCAACCAACTCAAGGAAATGCAGCCGAGTGACGTCTTCGACAACTGCTGATATTTCGACAGATGCACATCCCCTCATTTCCAAGGAACAAACGCAACGAGAGAGTAGGAAGAAAAAAAAAAAAGGACACGCACACACACACACACACACACACACACACACACACACACACACACACACACACAATTAATGCCACCTCACAACCAAAGACGACCAATGTCGTCTTTGTTGTGTGGTTGTTTCAACATTTTATACTCCGGGAGAACAGTAACACAAATACCAACACGATTCCTTCTATTGTCACAATGTTATAAGAATAATTCATACTACAATACAGCTGTGAATACGTAAGAGTGCGGGTAAACGTTGCCAGTTTTCACAATTTATCTATAGTCCAATTTCATCATACGGTAACTTAGTGTGACTTTCATAATGTTTAACAACTGTCTGTCGAATGGCAGAAACGGTAAATAATCCGAAAAGGCTAATGCTTCAAGCCAACGAAAAACAGTATGATAAGCAATTTTGAGCAGTACAGAAATGCATTAATGAAAATACGTCCTCATGGGAAGGTGTATACTATGGCTCCTTACCATTTTAGTAGTGTACTTTCTACACTAACTCCGGATGTGCAATTGTAATGACAAAATGTTATGAAATATTGTGTTCTATAACAGGAATAAAGACGGGGAAAGCTTTCATGGATCATTCATACAATAACAACGCTGGCGAAACGCTTATAGAACTACGCAGGAATATAAAAATTAGAGAGGACTCAACTTTACATAATGAAATACACTTTTAGAATCATCACCTTACTAGTTCATAATGTTGCATCAGATAACAGATTATGTTAGAAATATAAATTGTCCATTTTAATCAAAAATAGTTAAATTTCTAAGTCTGTGTATGGTATAGAACACTGTCATTTTGAGTCCATCGGATACTTTTCATTTCAAGGAAAACGTTCGCAGCCAGTGCTGGTCAAAGCGTAATCATATCTTTGTCGATGTAGTCCTTTCCGCAGAAAAGTGCATATCCGAGTTTGAGGCCCAGCTCAACCAACCGCAATGGAGAACTTTGAGCTGGGACACAGGAAAACTAAGCAAAGCGCGACATTTCGTTCAAATGCTAGAGTGCCATTGGGTCACAAGATCAAAGGCTGTCTGTTTTTGACAGCTATTACGCAAACCCGTGTGCTGTAAAGTGTGTAATTACTGCGTAACCACCGTGTGACACTGCTATAACAGTCGCTAAAACTTATACAGCTCCTTATTACTTGGGAATTGTTGTAAAGTATGTCCTCCAAAAGCGTGGCAGTTCGTTATGGACAACGTATTATTTCAACTTCGCAAATAATTACCGATTTGCTTACCTAGGTAATATTCATTTCTTTGTTATCTCCACTAACAATGCTGCAGAACCAACGAAAATTGTAAGCACTGCAGAAATTTTGAAACGTCTAAGTGAGGGGAGAAGGTGTGGCTGGCATTATAGTAACAAAATTGCAGTAATAGTTCATGCAACCTATGTGTACTACACAAATTAAATCTACATCTAAATATATTCTCCAGAATCCATGGCAGCAGGCCTAAGGTCCTTTATTCGTAATTCCTGTTCTTGATCCACTAATGCATTTAGGATGGAGAAATGACTCTCAACTGTATTAACATTTTCGGCGGCTTCTAGAGCAAGGCAACCACTCTTAGAATAGAAGGAATTTATCGTAATGAAATTTTTGATTTGTTACATCTACAGACACTTACGAGAAACAGGTCAGACATGATGCTCTACAAAAAGACTGTCAGGCACGATCCAAGCAATGAACCGACATTACACGGTAGAGTACGGAAATTCAATTACAGACCTATTACATTTCATGTAAGTTCCGTCAAAGTTAAGAGGGCACCTGCTCTATGGCTGGCTATAGAACTACACCGCATAATGAACAAAACGTGGCTCTGCAGATGCAACACTCAAGCGAAATCCATAACCTGAAGTACGTGAAGTATACCGGAAAATATGCAAAAAAAAGCGAAACAAAATGTGCGTTATGACAAAAAAAGTATGTGTGCTCTCTTGTACGCAGTGGGTAGAATCTTGCAGCACAGTGCAAAAAACTGTGCATCTTCGGCTTTGGAAAGGCAAAATCTGATGCTGTTTTCCTAGTCTGCAGACGATTATCAAGGCATTTTCTCTTCAGCAGTCAACTCTAAAGTTGCGACAAACTATGAGCTACAGATGAGATTTTCTTAAAACATATTTCTACACACACAGTAATGAAAGCAATCATGAGAATCTCTTCTGAGACAGTAATTAACGATGGAGCGAATCTGCTTATGACTGGAAAGTTTCTAATATTATTAATCCAGTTCTGAGAGACACGTTCAATCTCGCTTTTGTCATCAATTTCTCTCATATCCTATTGAATGAGAGCTAAACTTAATTCAACAAGCACCAAAAAATTATCACCTAAAATCACTGGCGACTATAGTTTGATAAGCAAATTACGTGCAGTATCTAAACCCTCGGAGCATGTAGTTCAAGAACAGCATATTGACTTACTTAAAACGTACAAGCTTCACGATAAATATAAATCAGAAATCCGAAACGAACATGGCACGTCAGTCGCATGTGGAAGTGAATGACGACGTCGGATATGCCTTGGTGTTGTTTTTTATGACAATGAAACATCTGAATTTCTCAAAAATTTAATACTGTTGCCGGCCGGGGTGGCCGAGCGGTTCTAGGCGCTACAGTCTGGAACCGCGCGACCGCTACGATCGCAGGTTCGAATCCTGCCTCGGGCATGGATGTGTGTGATGTCCTCAGGTTAGTTAGGTTTAAGTAATTCTAAGTTCTAGGGGACTGACGACCTCAGATGTTAAGTCCCATAGTGCTCAGAGCCATTTGAACCATTTTTAATACTGTTGTTCAGCAGCTACCTCAAAACCTGATATCAAAGTAGTCGGTTGCGAGTTGCGGAAGTTATTAAAGGAACGAGTACTCTCAAGAGCCCTTGGTCCACTGTTTTTCTGACTGTACATCTACATTCTCCTAAGTACTACTTTTATGGTGACGATTCCCAGTTGTATCGAATGGCTAACTGTAAGAACATTGCTACAGCTGTATGAGATACGAATGACGATCGTACAGCGTCACGATGGGCAGGAAACATAGATCTTAGTCTACATTCTAAGAAGCTACAGGTCATCCTCACATCATACTTAAAAGTTGATCAGTAGACATTTTTGTAAAACAGTTACCCCAGTATTAAATGTTGACGGTAACCATTTAAGCATCTAAACTTGGAAGAAAAACATGCAAGAAATCTCTCTCTTGCCTATGTGCAATCCAAAAATTTGGAAAAATATTTCCTTCTCAAATAAAATAAAATAAAATTAGGTGGCGGTGGTGGTTGTGGTTAGTGTTTAACGTCCCGTCGACAACGAGGTCATTAGAGACGGAGCGCAAGCTCGGTTTAGGGAAGGATTGGGAAGGAAATCGGCCGTGCCCTTTCAAAGGAACCATCTCGGCATTCGCCTGAAACGATTTAGGGAAATCACGGAAAACCTAAATCAGGATGGCCGGAGACGGGATTGAACCGTCGTCCTCCCGAATGCGAATAAAATTAGGACAACCTTTAATGTTGTGGTGTAGTTCAACGCGGCAAAAAGAGCGAAACCTCCAGACGACTCGAGAAAACTATGAATTCCTGCGTAAGGTATCTGTGTAACATTTGGTTGTTTCATTACGTCATTCCTTCTTAAGCTGTAACGGTGGGTGTTACTGGGTGGGTGACGTAGCTCTCAGACGCTCCGTTGTCTTCATCGGTTTCTTACTCACTGGTATTTATCAATACCAGAACTTGCATAACTGTAGAACTAGATAGACATGTCCATCACCCTACCTACACCTACATATTACACTTCGATTTTGGAACAAACCATCAAGTAACCTGCTTGTGATCCAAATCCATTCTGTATTCAAAAGGAGATTAAAACTTTATTTGTTATCATTGTCGTAGCTTGACACTTCATAAATCTCCGCCTGATTTCGAAAGTACTGGCTATGCGATCCAGAGGTGATTGTGTTGTGTGCCTGATCGCGCCCTGTAATATCGCACCAGGTGCAGGGCATATGTGACAGTGGTGAATGCGGTCTGGTAACGTTCGTTCTCCTCTTTGCCTCTACACGTGGATACGTCCATCGTATTGCTGTACGTCGGTGCCTCTACACAAGGACGCGTCTATCACAATGTTGTACGCAGAACCGGGACTCGTCTGAAAATAGGACACGGTACCACTCTTGCGTGAAATGTTGTCATTGGGCGCACCCAGTCGATGCCCCTGTCTCTGCTGCCGCTTCGAGGAAAACAACAACAATGATCGCTGTGCCAAAAGTTTACGGTCCTACAAACGTCGTCGATCTGTCCCTGTGGAGACTTCTCTTGTTGCAAACCAGCTCATTTCTTGGCCCCAGATAGAGGGCGTGGCTGCACTGCCCTGCACGACTGAGAGAATGATATTGTTGCCCTCTCGGTCGCTAGTCGCTTGGGACCGTCGAAATCCTGCACGGTGTTGTCGTAGAATTCCAACCAACGCGAGCGGCAATTTCCTGGAACGTTAAACTGCAGCATGATGTGCCACGATCCTACCGCTTTGTTTCAGAAATGTTTCTCACACTCAATAAACAATCAGATGCAACGAGAAACTCACTGTGTTACCCTTTCCTATGTACGTACTGTAGATGGCGTTATTTCTATCTGCTTTGCACATGTGCATTGGAATGCTTATCATTTGCATGCAGATCATGTTTGTTGTACTCTACCTTCATGGTAATGTAATTTTAAAGATTCACTATGTAAGCGGACAACTGCATTCAAGATGACCATACACTTCTTAAGATAATTCAAAATGGTAACCACAAATGAAAAAATTCAGAAAGTTCACGATACCGTATTGGGCGATCAACGACTAAAGATTCATCGTGTAGCTGACACCATAACCAAATCAATGAAGACGAGAGCGGTGGATTTTGACTAAAAGAAAATGGTATACATGAGTGGCGTACGAATACTTATTGCACGTTGACCAAAAGGAAGGACGAAAAGAATAAGTCGTGGGAATGGTTTACTTTGAAGTGGCTGCCTGTTGTCTCCTAGGATTCTAAAAAGCACTCCGTCTTCAGGCCACGAATGGCCTACCGGGACCATCCGACCGCCGTGTCATCCTCGGTGGAGAATGTGGATAGGAGGGGCGTGGGGTCAGCACACCGCTCTCCCGGTCGTTATTATGGTATTCTTGACCGAAGCCGTTACTAGTCGATCGAGTAGCTCCTCAGTTGGCATCACGAGGCTGAGTGCACCCCGAAAAAGGGCAACAGCGCATGGCGGCCTGGATGATCACCCATCCAAGTGCCGACCACGCCCGACAGCGCTTAACTTCGGTGATCTCACGGGAACCAGTGTATCCACTGCGGCAAGCCCGTTGCCTCGTAGGATTCTACGAACTACTAAAAATATGCAATCTTCCTACCCTAAAACTAGCGGCTCGCCCCGGCTTCGCACTAGTGGCAATAAATACCTACGGCCATGTGTAACGTCAATAAATTATATACATAAACATTCCTCGTGAATGAGTCTACCTATTAGTGAATACCTTATCACAATCCCTGCAGTTTTTCCTGAAACACAAACTAACGGAAAAACGCAGCGAGGGTCTTTAACTCATCATAATTCACCAATTTGCACGAAATATTTTTAAATTATAGACACTAACTTTCCTCGTGAATCAGATCATCTATGAGTGAAAACTGTATCAAAATACAGTACTTCCTGAGATCAGTCTTCACATACAGAAAAAGAACGCGGTGGGGGACTTCAATTTATAATACTGTTTGTATAGACGCAGAGATTTTGATCAAGCTTCGCTGCTCTCTGGAGTTGCTGAAGCTGTTGCTCTCTGCTGCTTTTCCTCCCACGTACCGTCTCCACTGCAGCTGGCCGGGTCGTAGCTGCCATGAGATATCACTCCAAAAGCCAGTTAAATTAGGAACAGATAACAATACATGTATTACAACTCATCATTATTTTAAATATAATTGTGTACATAAACCTTCCTCGTGAATCAGCCGGTCATTTAGAAAAAAGCGTATAAAAATGCCTACAGTAGTTTGTGAGATTGTTCTTTACATTCAGACATAAATACGCGGCAGAGAATTTATAATACTCGCAATTATAGATACAACTCCACCCACGTTTATACACATTGTGCGTCTCACAAGGGTGACCTCTACAGGTCGCTGTCTGCCAAAGTCGAAACTTATGTAGACGAAAGAAGGGTGAAAATCAAGGGCACCAATTTTGCCTTGGGAGCCAATAGCCAATAATTTCCGAGAAAATGACAGAGTTTCGACACCACTTCATCAATCGGCACATAAGTGAAAAAACCAAGTGATTTGTAGTTCAGTGGCTAAGAGCGGAGTTTTGAATGTTTGACCCCATGTACAGATCCAATGTTATATATTATTTATTTATTTATTTATTTGTGGAAGTTCAAAAATCAAATCGCACTGAGCACTATGGGACTTAACTGCTGTGGTCATCAGTCCCCTAGAACTTAGAACAACTTAAACCTAAGTAACCTAAGGACATCACACGCATCCATGCCCGAGGCAAGATTCGAACCTGCGACCGTAGGGTTCACGCGTTTCCAGATTGTAGCGCCTAGAACCGCTCGACCACTCCGGCCGGCTTATTCGTGGAAGTATGTGATATTAATATTTTTGTGACGTAATGAAATGCAATGTAATTATTGACAAGAAAAATAAGCATTTCAAATCTCGTTAAAATAAATTTTATCATCACAAATGGTAATTGAGAATGATAAAGAAGTAGATTGTTCATTAAAAGTGGTTCCGGCAAAGTATATGCCGTTTTGTGAGCTCTGCGGCATATGCTTTCACCGATAGATGAGTAACTACATTCGCCACTTAACAGAAGTGCGCGATTCTCATTACACCGTAAAGGGAAATCTCTTGAAGACAATATACAAAATTCAAAACAAAAGTTGAAATACTAAAATTCATATGTTTTTCATTTTCACTTACTGTTAATAATATAAGATTTGTGATAATGAAACCTATTTTAATAAGATTTAAATTTTTAATTTCTTTTAACAATAACTCAATTGTATTTCGTGACGTTTCAGAACAAAATTCAATTGTTAGTTATACCACTAGGAAATTTATTTCGCTTTACCGGTTTCAGAAGATTAATCTGTCATCTTCAGACGCTTAATATTCCTTTAGCAGATGTCAATATGTTCTTCACAGGAGCATAATGCCTGACTTACCCAAGAATATAGATATAGTATGTGATCATTACACACACATACTGATAATTTACGGTAAATGAGTCATTTATGTACATAGTCAAGCTGTTGCGAAACTGACAACTGAAGTTTACTGTGAAATACGCACCATAGTTGCTGAGAAAATAACAGCTATTAATAAAATCATAATTTTCTGTACATTACAAAAATACTGACATCACATATTTTATGGAAAAATAAATTTAAAAAAAGGTAAAATTCGATTTGAGCACGGGGCGCTAAAATCCAAAACAGCGCTCTTAGCCACTACGGTACAAACTCAGTTGAATAGATGGTGCACGAGCGGACTGATGAAGTAGCGTCAAAACTCTTATCGTCATTTTCTCGTAAACTACTGAGTGCTGGCACCTTTATTCTCAGCCTTCCTTTACGCTGCGGAGTCGCAACTACGCCAAAGAGCGACCTGTGGATGGTTCCCTCGGTCGAAGGCTGTCCCATAATTGTTTTGCTGTTCTTGCATTCATCCAAACTTAAGATTAACCTACAATCAATTACGCAGCAAATTAGTTGGTTTTTTTTCTTATACCGAGCAAAATGACAAAGAGATACTAGTCTTACGTTCGGGAGGATTCGGAATTCAAATTTCTGTGCAGCCATCAGTGTTTAGGTTTTCCACGGAAGTAGCGGGGAGATTGATTTTCTTAAGCAGTACATCCCATCCTGTAACATTTATTATTATTATAACCCTCTCCTACGTTGTGCCTTGCCTTGGAGTTGAACTTAAATCGGAATTTGTAACCCGGTCTAATGAATTTACAATAGCTACGAAATGTGTGCTGTGTGAAGTTAATTACATCTTTCAAATAACAGTACCGTTCAACAACACGAACACTTGCATGTGAAAGTATCATCTGACAGCAACGATGTCATTTAATAAAAAAACCACACTGTAATGTAATTATTTCCAACACACAATTTCAGAATAATATTTTGTTTGAGCAACAAATTTTAAATTAATTAACCTGGAAAAAAATGCATTTGTCACATTAAAACGTATCTCATCCAGGAATGTGTGGCATTTTCACTACTGCGACAGCTAATAATGTGACTCTGTAGCCTGTGAAGACTGCAAATTCAAAACGTCTGGAGTTGAGTCCTCGGTCGGTCCTGGGATTTTTTTCTGTCACTTACCGCTGAATCCTCCTCTGACAATCGTTGCCGACCGCGGTGGTCTAGCGGTTCTAGGCGCTCAGTCCGGAACCGCGCGACTGCTACGGTCGCAGGTTAGAATCCTGCCTCGGGCATGGATGTGTGTGATGTCCTTAGGTTAGTTAGGTTTAAGTAGTTCTAGGGGACTGATGACCACAGATGTTAAGTCCCATAGTGCTCAGAGCCCTTTGAACCATTTTCTGACAATCGTTTGTACTGCGTATGTGAAGAACGCAAAGTTCCGCAGAGGATAGGAGTTCACTTTAAACCGTAAATTATAACCGAATGCGTAAATCAGTTCAAAGGTCAGAGGAAGGCGAGGGCATACGGCCTCCAACCGCACTATCACTGGCTCACCGCGGCGATGTTCAAGTAAACCTTCGTGTTGAGGGCTGCTTTACCTTTTATAGCTAACACTAAGTTAACTATTCTCCGCGTTGTTTTGTATGTCTTTACGTTACGCTATATGCGGTTCAAAGTGCGCAGATCTGAAATGTTTACCATAGACCTCCGTCCTTCCGTCGTGAGACAACTAACAGTACTCCTTTCTCACTTCAATATCTGAACAACGTGAAACGTCCCCTTTTGAAAAATTATACACGTGACTGGGCTTAAACTGACACACAATATTTTTAGCGCAACGCAATCTGACTTTCAAAAATCCCTACAAAAGGATGGCCCTGACTAACATTAACCTATACCTTTCACAAATCACTTACCTCATCAAAAGTCTTCGTTACTCGAACTACTGAACGTAACGTTGCCAATAAGAAAACATAAACAGCCTACTTACAAACGTTCTTATACGCACAGATTTAAATTCTGTTACAATAGTGTAAACTTGTATGTGACTAATTCATTTTCCGTAGGATAGTGGTAACTATCATAAATTGGACTCTTGTGAGCTCGTCTTCACTTATGAGCCAACGTTTTTAAATATAATTATTCTGTGTGTTAACTTCTCAAGGCTGGGGTTCACAGACATGCAGAACTTTTTAAAATATTTCACTATCACCATTGACTGTAGAGAGTATTTATTTCCACAATTGCAAATTCGGCCTGAAGGCCGTTATCAAGTTGTACAATACACAATGGTTTGTCGTATCGTTGATATCAGATGAAACACACGTCACAGTAAAGAATGCCAAACAGTCGCATCAATACACAGTGTACTCTCCTCTGGCGGCAACGCAGACGTGTATTCTAGCATGCAAATGATTGTAAAGTGCCGAATGGCATCCTGCAATAGACTGTACCAAGCACTCTGCACCTTTTGTTGCAGTTCGGAAATGGTTCTTGTAGGCTCTGCAGAATGAGTATGTTCGTACTTCACCATTTCCCACACGGGAGGGATCTGGTACAGCTTGCTGGCGAGGGTAGTTGTCCACCACGAAGAGCAAGTTGCGCTCCAGAAGCCATATGTGAACGTGCATTGCCCTGCTGAAAAAGCACATCTTTCTGTCTAAGAAATAACACTAGGACGGGGACAACAACCTGTTCAACGTAACGGGCACCCTGCAGGAACACCAAATGTGACTGCGATTTGTAATGATAGCCGCCCACACCCAGAGGTACATGTGATCTTAGCCTGCTGCGAGCAGACTTTTCCAAGAGTACTGCCGGCCGGAGTGGCCGTGCGGTTCTAGGCGCTACAGTCTGGAACCGCGAGGCCGCTACGGTCGCAGGTTCGAATCCTGCCTCGGGCATGTATGTGTGTGATGTGCTTAGGTTAGTTAGGTTTAAGTAGTTCTAAGTCCCATAGTGCTCAGAGCCATTTGAACCATTTTTGAACCAAGAGTACTTGGTGAACAGTATCAGGTGCAACATGTGTCCAGATTTCTTCCCTGCATGATCTGCGATCGGTTACTGATACTCTCACAATGCGTCGATCATGATGTGCCTCTGTATTAGGTGGATGTCCAAAACCTGGTTTACAGATACTAGAATGTTCCACATACCACTGTTGAAAGCAGGGACAAACCACCTCTATGTTGTTTTTTGACGAACATGTGCAGCAGTACACCTATACGTCCATTCAGTTTCCAGCAGGTCCATAATGCGACCGCCTCCAAATGGCTGAAGTTGTTCATCAGCAATGCGTACTAGTCAGCGGGACATGGCTGTACTCCAGAATGAATGCTGCACGCACAGTTCATCTCTAAGCTCATCTCAACTACTGCCTGCGTAGTCCCAACAGAGAGCGTGCAGACAAGCCTCAATAACGCACTCTGATCGCCGATGACCCTGACAAATCAATCATTAGCACTACAACCCCAGAATATGAACCGAGCGAGGTGGCGCAGGGGTTAGCACACTGGACTCGCATTCGGGAGGATGACTATTGAAACCCGGGTCCGGCCATCCTGATTTATGTTTTCCGTGATTTCCCTAAATCGCTTCAGGCAAATGGCGGGATGGTTCCTTTGAAAGGGGACGGCCGACTTCCTTCCCCATCCTTCCTTAACCCGATGGGACCGATGACGTCCCTATTTGGTCCCCTCCCCCAAATCAACCAACCAACCTCAGTATGCACTGAGTGCACTGGTACCACCGAACACAATCCTTGAGCGTGTTACATTTTTTATGACATCGTATTTATTGTGATAAGATAAATAACACACTATTTCCTGTAATACACACTAAGAGAAAAAAAGACCCACCACGAGGGAATTATTCGAATGGGACGAAAGTCGGTACATGTGAAGTATACCTATAGACAGACAATTTCAGAAAAATTGGATGATTTATTCAAGAGAAAAGATTTCACAAATTGTGCAAGTCAATAACGCGCTGGTCAACCTCTGGCCCTTATGCAAGCAATTAATCTTCTTGGCATTGAACGATAAGAGTTGTTGGATATCCTCCTGAGGGATATATTGGTAAAGTCTGTCCAACTGGAGCGTGAGATGATCAAAATTCCGAGCTGGTTGGAGAGCCCCACCCAAAATGCTCCAAACGTTCTCAGTTGTGGACATTTCTGGCGATCTCGCAGACCAGGCCGGGGTTTGGCAAGCACGAAGGAAAGCAATAAAAAATCTGCAATCGTACTGAAATGTAAGCCAAAGATGCCGTGCCATGAAGGTCAACATAACGGGGCGTGCTGTAAGGGTTGGTTCAAATGGTTCAAATGGTTCTGAGCACTGTGGGACTTAATAGTCCCCTAGAACTTAGAACTACTTAAACCTAACTAACCTAAGGACATCACACACATCCATGCCCGAGGCAGGATTCGAACCTGCGACCGTAGCGGTCGCGCGGTTCCAAACTGAAGCGCCTAGAACCGCTAGGCCACTCCAGGCTGTAAGGGTGCCGTGGATGACATCCAAAAGGGTTCTGGTATGAAAAGAAATGGAACCCCAGGCGATCACTCCTTGTTGTTGGACTGTACAGCGGGCGGCAGTCAGGTCGGCATCCCACTGCTGTCTGGGGCGTCTCCAGACACGTCTTCGGTGGCCATCAGGGTTCAGTTCTAAGGGGGACTCATCACTGTAGAAAATTCTACGCCAGTTAGTTTTTGTCTTAGAGTGTGTTTGGCAAAACCGTTGCGCACTTTACACAGTTAAATTGATTATTTCTTAGCCAAGGGCATAAATTTTGTGTTTTTTCCAGTTCATATAGTTCACTAGAATTTTTATATTAATATATAAGAGCTCTGTTTATATGATAGATTTTCGGGATCCACATGTCTATGAAAACGAAGTGCCACTAGTGCCATTTCCCGTGCAGGTTTCTCTAGAAAAGCAAGGATAAAACAGTTAGGGGAGTTGAAGAAATATGAAGAAAGAGACTTTTGCAAACTAAGGTGACTCCTCTTTCGGTTATGTAAATAGTAATACCGATGTACATAGGATTTGGGAAATGTCCTCAAAAGGAATTCGTCCTTCTAGGAAAACACGTTTATATTCGTAAGACAGCTACCCTAATTTTCTTTGCGCTGTGCATTTTTTTGTTTTTTAAAAACTGTAACTTTTACTCCAAAATTCATGGTTTTGTTACATCTCATTGTAGATTTTATATTCGGATACTAATTGCATTTTTATTTTCTTTCAGAAAAATAGCTACCAAGTGAGGCACGAGCAGTGAGGGTGACATCCAAGGTGAGTATCGATAGAAATGTAAACAACAGATATCCTGGAATGGCTTCATCCAGTAACTGAACTGCGAGTTCATCACATCACATAATACCTACATATTCCGAGTTTTCTCTTTCTTTTGGTTGTAAATTAACGTGCACGTCGAAAATTTTTTAGAAATTTAAAAAGAGTTCTGAAATAGATGAGAGATTCTAAAGGAAGGAACAACTTAGCGCCCTTTCTTTAAACATGGAAGTAAAGATGATGTGAGCTACTAAATAACCTCACTTTGAACAAACATGATCAAAATGAAGCGGAAGATAACGATGACCAACATGCATGGGGAATAACATCAAATTTGGAATACTGATTAGATGAGACAGACTTTTCGTTCCGTGTATTCAAAATGAAGAGATTTTAAGAATGTGGAAGATCTCTGATATATATATATATATATATATATATATATATATGTATGTGTATATATATATATATATATATATATATATATATATATATATATATAAGAGAAGTGATGTACTAAGGTTTCTTCCTAACATTCCGAGTGAATTGTTACGTCAGAATGTAAAATATAAAATAAAAATGTTAAACATCCTATTTTCATTTACAAATTAATACCTAGTCTTTTAAAAACATGAAAATTTATATATTCTAAACATCTAGGAGAGGGACTATAATCTGCCATCTGGTTTATTTCTGTTGTTTTGAGGTAGGCTAGATAATCAATAGTCACCATGTTGCCAAAGTTCCTTCTGGACTAATATTTTCAAGGAAACCTCTACTGCACGAATTTACAATATCTCGAAAATGTGTTGAAAGGCTGGTAATATTCTGGTAGCCGGATTTCCTCTGTTTTCAGACACCCACAAAAGCATTCGTCGTCACTGCTGCCGCAACGAGGTGTTTGGGATCTAAATAACCACCAAAAGGGTAAAACGAGCAGCCGGTTCCAGTTGGACGTTACCGAACTTACGGCCTCTAGGGGCAGCAAAAACCCTGTTTTCAGTATTTTCGCATTAATTATTACCCGCCGGTATAGCTGTGCGTGTTAAAGGGCTGTTTGCGGTATATGGAGATGCGCCGGCCGTAGATCGAATCCGCCCGATACATGAAAGACGAGGGTCAGTGTGTCAGCCAGTCTGAATGTGATGTTTAGGCGGTTTCCCATAAAGTACTAGGTGAATACCGGGCTGGTGCCCAGATCCCCGCACTAGGTGTATACCGGGCTGACGCCCAGATCCCACCTCAGTTGTACGATTTGTTAACATTAAGAAAAAGTTTTGCTCACTTTAACATGAACAATACTACACACAGACTGTTGGGGTAGACATTTTCAGAGCAGGGGGTTAGGGTGGCGCCAGTAAGGGCATGCGGCCACGCCATAAATTAACCATACCAAATCCGTTACCAACCATACCGACCCTACAGCGATGCGGGACAAAGGCACAAGAAAAAGAAGTATTTCACGTAATTATTGACCGTATTTAAAAAATTGGTAAATGCTTTAATAATCCTGCATTTAAACTTAACACAATAAGTATTAAAGTTAGAAAATGTGTATATGTCTTGAGTGAGCACAATTCATGGCGCGCAAATTGAGAAGCATTTTTTTCAAAACTCGACATAAGCAAAAAATTTGAAAATGGAGTTAGACACGGTAATGGCATAATGTTGATCTTTAACATCAACCCCTAAACCAAGTTTTAGCAAACGTCGACCACTACTGTGTGTATGAACTCTCCAGATCACTAGTATCTCTGCTGTCCTTGGGCAGCAAGCAGTTAACGATAATGGACTATACTGGTTGCTTTAAGCGATGTTAATTGTTGTAACAATATTTACTAGCGGTAATACTGTTGTAACCAGACTTCATTGTCATCAGAGTACTTGCAGTTTCCTTTTAGACAAGTATTCACTTGACGCTCACTTGAACGTCTACAAAGAAGTATTGTAAGCTGAAGCAAAATGGATGATGAATCTTCCTGGTAGATTAAAACTCTGCGCCCGACCGAGACTTGAACTCGGGAGCGTTGCCTTTCGTAAGCAGGTGCTCTACCCACATTTTTATCTCATTTTGTTTGATACTGTTCGTTGCATTTGTTGGGGGCAGATGGCCTGTGACACCCGTTCAGATTCAGAGTTGGGCCGTTGACTCAGTTTTTTATTACAGAGGGCAGCTAACCCTCTGACCGAACACGCTGAGGTACCGTGCCAGCATTAACTGAGCTATCCAAGCACGATTTACAAACCGTCCTCAAAGCTGTACTTCCGATAGTACCCTGTCTCTTACCTTCCAAACTTCACAGAAACTCTTCTGCGAACCTTGCAAGACTAGCACTTCTGAAAGGACATTGTGGAGACATGTCTTAGCCACAGCCTGGCTGGAAATACCCCACAGGCTGATGCTAAGCCTTGTCTCCGCAATATGGTTTCTTCCAGAAGCGCTAATCTTGCGAGGTTCCCAGGAGAGCTTCAGTGAAAAAGTGAAATGAGCGTATGGCATCGTTGGCCGGGAGGCCCCTATTCAGCGAAGTTCGGCCGCCAAGTGCAAGTCTTGTTTCATTCGACACCACATTGTTGACTTGCGTGCTGATGATGAGGATGAGAGGAGGTACTGGCGGAAATAAAGCTGTGAGGACGGGTCCTGAGTCGCGCTTGGATAGCTCAGTTGGTAGAGCAGTTGCCCGCGACAGGCAGAGGTCCCGAGCTCGAATCTCGGGCCGACACACAGTTTTAGTCTGCCAGGAAGTTCATAACAGCACATACTCCACTGCAAGGTAAAAGTTTCATTCTAGATTGAATGTTTCTTGTGATTCTGAAAACGGCACACAGGTCGAAGAATGTCCCGTGGGAGAAAATCCCGATTCTAGAAGAGCTTACATCGACCTGAAACGCAAAGCAAAAAGTGTAAAAAGGAATCTATCATTAAATGCAATCATCAACTTCAAATTTGGCTCTCAGAAACTGCAGGAACGAAAGAATGCAACGCTGCTGAACTCTGCTATGAAAATATTTCCCACTTTCATCATCACATGACATCACTAAATAAAATTGATCAAAATAAGTTTTTCATAAAATTTCTTAATATTTCTTCACCTCAGCGCAGAGCAGAGGACACCCAGATTGCAAGAATGAAGAAAACAGTGATAGTGAAGTAAATCTTTAAAAAAACAGATGGTGTAGTACTTCCTGTTTGTGCTGCCACTTTCCTACGAATATCTGGCATATACATGGATCGGTTATCGTATCTAGGAACGAGGTCCCATGAAGGAAGAAGACTTTTAAAGGAAATGAGAGGAGACAACAGAACGGGAAAGGATGATAAGGAGATACTATTGCCGTTAAGAATGATATAAATAATGTAAGTGTAGAGAGAGGGCATCACGGAGGGGGCTACTTGCCTTCAGATCTCACAGTCAATAAAATTTTCAAGAGATTCTGTGAAGAAACAAAAGAAATTAGAACTTAGACGATGCTCCTTATCAAGATCACTTATTTTACAAATACTTCAATCTACCATGTGTGAGATTTCAAAGCACAGACTGGACTGCCGTAAATCGGAAAGATAGAGCAGAAAAAGTACTAAAATCCAAGCTATCATTCACAGTGAACAGTCAGCGTACCATCTCATACAAGAAAGAAAAGAAAAGTGTTAAAGCATCAGTGAGTGATACATACTCTGGAGATCCGGTACAAGTTGACATCCTGAGATGAAGGAAACTGTGCCATCCAACAGCACTGACATCCAGCACTTTACCGAAACACTCTGTGGTAAGAAAAGAAAATAAGAGAGATGTGTCTGCCTTGTTACAGTATTTTGAAATCCCTAGACGGATGTAAGAGGAAAAAGTTGACAATAATGTTATTGTAAAATACACTACTTTTTGTGTTACTCATTTCATTCTTCATGTAGTATTGATAATAATGATACAAGCTAAACATTTATGCTAAAATAATTATTATCATTGCCCTTTTTATATTAGGTCACTGTGTTTCTTTTATTATGTCTGTCAAAAACAATAAATTTTTAAAAAATTCTCTATATAATAATATACGCAAAACTATGCATTTTTCAACAGTGTAGGCATATAGTAAACACCACATCACTTAGGAAAATTGGTTGTGGGAAAAACAAACGGAATAAAGAAGGCAACATAACTGATACCAGTATAATTATAAGCTTTTGTCGACTTCTTAAAAAAACTGCAAGATTCATACTTTAATATACAGTTAAAAAATTAAACTTTAATATATTTAATTTCAATGCTTCACTAACGTCAGTGAGGTGTACTAGTCATGTAAAAATCCAAATGTTCAATCGTATCTACCTAGATGCAAATAGAAAAACTCATTTTATGAAAGACTTTATATGTTGCACTTACCGAGTTTTGAATAAACGCTCCTTAATTTCTCAAGACATATTCATCTAGCAAATGAAAAATAGAGCTTCTTACAACAAAATTTACATGTAATTTCAAACCTTTCCGAAACATCCTAAAAATAATGAAACAGAAAAAGTTTATCGGTTCTTACATTTCCAGTGTAAATGCAGTAAATCCTCAGCATCAGACGTAACGTTTTACTTTATTACTTCGTTACTATTAACTCTATTAGCAACACATTTTGCAGACAGTATCTGCACGTACTGTCATTGTACGACGCATAGGTTAGTAGATGTGACTTCAGAAACATTCAGATGCATAACAAACTAGCTTTCCCGAAAATGGAGTGCAAATTACCCAGACCATACTCAGCCAGTGTTCAATTCTTTTAGGAATCGGAGATGAAGGGAGGGGACACTGGTGTCAGACTCATGGGTCCCCTTACCCGGGGGCAAGGGAGCCTCCCCTCCTCCCCTCCTTGCCCTCAGGGACGGAAAAAAATATCGTGTAGTCACGTGCTTTTCTTTCAAGAAAATGATTTAAACGTCAGTAATACGCCGGTTTTGAACTGGGTTGGAAGTGAAACATTTTAGAGCTACTTGCAAGTCCCCATTCGTCTTCCAAAAACAGTTTTCTCTTCGAAAATCATTCTGAAACGAATGGTAAAATGTATATTAATGTCTGTTCCCGTTTCGTTCATGGATAGACTGTGAAAAGAACGATAAATTACAGGTCTGATTGTACAGTTAAGAATTAAATTTATGAATGGAATATCCAGGATGGATTGTAAAAATATTACGAAAAGGATAGTTGTTACTCACTCTGCTCAGTCGCAGATAGGTACGAAAGAAAGACTGTCAAAAAGAGAGCTTTCTGCTAAGAAGGCCTTCGTAGGAAATAGACAAAACACACACACACACACACACACACACACACACACACACACGCACACGCACACGCACTCTCATGCAGAAACAGATTATACACACAGAGACGGTGGTCATGTCTGTGTGAGTTGCGTCTCTGTGAGAATGTAGTGATGTATGTGTGAGTTGAATAAAATGTTCTTGGGTTTCCAACCGCGTCAATTGCTTAAAACTACACGAGCTTTCGGCCAAGCACTCCTTGGCCATTGTCAAGTGGTATGACTTGACAATGGCCAAGGAGTGCTTGACCGAAAGCTCGTGTAGTGTTAAGCAATTGACGTAGTTGGAAACCGAAAACATTTTATTCGATGTTATCGCCACGAGACTCTGCATTCATATTTGTGTGAGTTGTTTTGCGCGCGCGCGCGCGTGTGTGTGTGTGTGTGTGTGTGTGTGTGTGTGTGTGTGTGTGTGTGTGTGGTGTGTATGTGTTGTCTATTTCCGAGGAAGGTCTTGCTGGCCGAAAGCTCACTTTCTGACAGTCTTTTTGTTGTGCCTTTCTGCGGCTCAGCAGAGTGAGTAACAACTATCCTTTTCGTAATACTGTTACAGTCCATCCTGGATGTTCCATCATTAAATTTAACTCTTAACTATACGATCAGGCCTGTAATTTATCGTTCTTTTCACAGTCTATCCCTGAACGAAACGCGAAGAGACATTAATATACTTTTTACCGTTTGTTTTATAATGATTTGCAAAGCGAAAATTGTAGAGGCATATGTAAAAACATACATACTAAGTGTGCAAATATTACCAGAAAAATGTCAGTGTTATCGCGTTCTTTACAGCCATATTGGCTCTTAATCGACCGTCACTGGTTCAAAGTATTAAAAGATTTTTCAGCGACCACTGCCAGTCACAAAACTGGTTGATTACTTGAACTATTTAATGAAGCGACTTCTTTCGAGGTATAAACCTCGCCATCTGGCTACGGCAGCAACACAAAAACATTTATTAAAAGTTTTCCTGTACAGTTTTGGCGTGTGATACGAAGACAGATAACCTGAGGGAATATGTTAACATAGCCGGCCGGAGTGGCTGAGCGGATCTAGGCGCTACAGTCTGCAACCGCGCGACCGCTACGGTCGCAGGTTCGAATCCTGCCTCGGGCATGGATGTGTGTGATGTCCTTAGGTTAGTTAGGTTTAAGTAGCTCTAAGTTCTAGGGGACTGATGACCTCAGCAGTTAAGTCCCATATTGCTCAGAGCCAATATGTTAACATAATTTGTTTTAAATAGTCACTCAGTTAATACGAAGAGGCTGTCTTCTTGTGATGTGTTCGTTTCCTTCCATTGCTATGGCTCTTTGGATCCTCTTTAACCACTGTCCATATATTTTCAAATAATACTTAACACATACAACAATCAAATCTTCTAGCAGCAGAAACAAGATAGCGGTCAAAAGAAAGCTTATTTCGATTTAACATCAATGTGTCGACCCCGGTGTTGTCAGTCACTTGCAGTGTATTCTGCAAATTTTGTTGTCGCATCTGTAACGTTGGTCAAAGAAACGTGTGACAATTTAATGTTAGAAATGTCACCACAAAAATTATATTAAAGAATTATAAAACTATGCTGAAACTCAGATTCATATATATTCTCAATTTTTACGTGTTCTTTACTTTTGTGAAGAAATGTGAGTTCTTGAATTGTACAATTTCGTGTAGGATCTGGCTGGCGCTATAGCCCTCTCTGAAAGACATTTTCAGGCTCTTAGGTTGCCCTGTTAATTCTCATACTGCATTGAAGAGTAGAAAAATACGAAGTTTCTGCTTTCGTTTTGAAATTGTACACAGAGCGTCCGTCGTTTAATAAGTGCACACACTGTTAGTGACGAATCTGAGGTCAAAATCTTAGTGTTGTGTTTCCCCCAGAAGTAATCCGATCTGCAGACATGCCGCTATGAAAAGCCCACCAAAATGTTCAGAAGTGACGCTGATGGATTACGTATTTGCGTGTAACTTCCGGTGTCACTGAACACATCCGTCAGGCAACCCCGCTGCGATAGGAGCAACTTGAGGCGCGGAAGAAAAGGGGAGAGGGATTAGATTACTTTACGCAGTAGTTTTATCAAAGATGTCGGGAAGCTTTGCTGCTATTAAATATTTTCTGCCTTGTTTCTTGATCGTCTGCCGAGGATACAATGAAAACGAGGTGCGTACTAAGAACTAATATGCACTAAAACATTTACAGTTAGCAATACACATGGACTTAAAAACGTTATGATCACAATATTGCAACCCGGGGTTGCAGTAATGTAAATAAGAATATAATGAACCTTTAATGTAGAACCACAGTAGTACTTTGGAGACTTCCACGTTTTCATAGTTTTCATAGTGACGTCCTACCAGGTTAAGAATACTCCAGCTTCTTATAGACGGAGTAAATCCTGATGTACAGTCATCTTTTCGGTAGGGAGCGGGGCCACAGAGACCGAGACTGTTGTATGGATCGTATTCCTGCTATCGTATCATGTTTCTACTGTATAAGAAGATAAAATGTTTTAGTCTGACTTCTGAAACACTCTGCTCTAAAAAGACCGAAAATAAAACAATTAGGAGAATGTACCAAAATTTCTGAAATTTTCCTATACTTCGTATGATGTTCGGCTGGCAGGATGCATATAGTATCTTGAAGAGTCGTTCTAATCAAGAAAATGAAATGGATGCCCGCTGCTTTGATTAGAAGACTGGCTAATTAACTAGAGCGCAACATTCAGCAGTGAAAAGAACTCGACCCCAAATGGAAGCATTTGCCTGTCGCAGTAGAACAACAGCAGGTTGGTCCACTTCACCTCTGTAGTATTCTGTAGAATGCGATACACCATCAAAGTTTCGGAAAAACATCAGCCACACAAATCTGAAGATAGCAAGAGCCGGCAAGTGCGAGAATTATCGCACAAGCAGCTTAACAGCCCAAGCATCCAAGTTACTGACAAGAATAATATACAGAAGAATGGAAAAAAAACTGAGGATTCGTTAGATGACGATCAGTTTTGCTTTAGGAAAGGTAAATACACCAGAAAATCAGTTCTGACGTTGCGGTTGGTAAAGGAAGCAAGACTGAGGAAATATCAAGACACGTCCGTAGGACTTGTCGATCTAGAAAAACAGTTCGACAGTGTCAAATGGTGCAAGATGTTTGAAATTATGAGAAAAGTAGGGATAAGCTATAGAGAAAGACGGGTAATATACGGTATTTACAAGAACCAAGAGAAAACAATAAGAGTAGAATACCAAGAACGAAGTGCTTGGATTATAAAGGGTGTAAGATAGGGTGTAGCCTTTCGCCCCTACTGTTCAATCTGTACATCGAAGAAGCAATGATCGAAATAAAAGAAAGGTTTCAGAGTAGGTTTAAAATTCAAGGTGAAAGGATACCAATGATAGAATTCGCTTGTGATACTGCTATACTCAGTGAAAGTGAAGAAGAATTACAGAATCTGTTGAACAGAATGAACGGTCTGATAGTACAAAATGTGGAGTGAGAGTAAATCGAACAAATACGAAAGTCATGAGAAATAGTAGAAATGAGAACAGCGAGAAACTTAACATCAAAATTGGTGATCACGAAGTAGATGAAGTTATACAATTCTCCAATCTAGGCAACAAAAGAACCCATGACTGACGAAGCGAGGAGAAAACAAAAAGCAGCCTAGCACTGGCGAAATGGGCTTTCATGTCTAAGAGAATTCTACTAGTATCAAGCATAAGCCTTAATTTCAGGAAGAAATGTATGATAATTTACTTTTGGAGCACTGCGTTGTATGGCAGTGAGACATGCACTGTGGGAAAACCTGCACAGAAGAGATGTGGTCTTACAGAAGAATGTTGAAAATTGGATGGACTGATAATTTAAGAAATGAGGAGATTCTCCGTAGAATCAGCGACAAAAGGAAATATGGAAACACCGACAAGAAGAAGGGGCAGGATGACAGACCATTTGTTACGACATCAGGGAATGACTTATGTGGTACTAGAGGGAGATGTAGAGGGTAAAAACTGTGGGGAAAGACAGAGATTGAAATAAATAAACACAGCCAGCAAATAACTGAGAGCGTAGGTTGCGGGTGCTACTCTAAGATAAAAGGGTTAGCACAGGAGAGGAATTCATGGCGGATCGCACCAAACTAGGGAAACGATTGATGACTCAAAAACTAGCCTGCCATGAATACCTTTGCTACTTTCCTTTCCGGTGTTGCTTGAATGACAAAAACGAATGTGAATCCTAAATTCCTGAGGCGGTGATTTTGCCTCTGGTGACTGTCACTGTGTTGCAGGCTCCGAATCTTCAGGTGACTGTAATAAGAGTCATTAGAAATCAGTAACATACACTGCAGACAATATAACTAAAGCATTATGGAATGACGTAAACAGGAAACAGGGTGAGACGACTAAAGCGTAACAATATATTTGTTATGGAGAGGAATGAAGTAATAAATGATGCACACCACCTAGAAAGCTATGTGAATGAGCATTTTTCAAGAACTGCAGAGGAGTTTTAAGTGGAAGGACAAAACTTTTCTCATTGCCACGGTTTCAAAGAGCTTTGTGCTACTATCACCGAAGGTGTCAACCTTTATTTTCCAAAAAAATTATTCATGACTTGAGGGAGTACTTTTCGGAGAGATTTCTTGACAGAAATGAGAGTAACATTCTTCGGTTCCAGAATCCTTTGATTGTGATCTTGATTATGTGCCAGTTGAACTGCAGTAGGAGTTCACTGATCTGCAAGCAAACGGCTTGTTGAAAAAGAAACACAGAGATGAAAACTTGTCGAATTTTACTGCTACTTATCTGACGTCAAGTTTCCGAAACTGAAGAAATTTACCGTCGGTGTGGATCTGTGTTTGGAACAACTTACGCCTGTGGGCAAACATTTTCAAAAATGATATAGTATGTTAAGTCAACATACCGAACGAGATTGACTACGAACATCTGAAAGCAATTCTCCAATACTCGTGATTGAATGCAGCAACACCAAATCAAATATTGATGATATCTTGAAAAACCAAACACCAGTTTCACAAATCTAGCTAAAGATTTTGTTGCTTAGTTTGTGAGATTCGGATAGGGGCGCACTAGGTCTGATGGAACTATCTTTTTGCTAACGTCACCTGACTGATAACCTTTTTTAGTAAATAAATATGTTGGTTGTCGTCGTTTCTTGCGCATTGCTTGCCACTCACCCATGAGCAACACGGAATGCGAAACTTGGTTTCTCTTCTTTTTCCCAGAGCTTCCGTTCCGGCTTGCATGTATTGTACAGCTTATGCGGCCCGCGATCGTCATTTTGTCACTAGTCTGGCCCGCTGTGAAAATATTTGGCTGACCTCTGCTGCTGAGGATGAAAATAACAAAAACGTTCATGTAACCACTTGACAAAGTCCAAAGAGCCCTCAGCCAAAAGCTTGTGAATGTATAAACACTTGACGTGACAGCTAGTCCGAGAAGGCTTTAATCAGTTCGACAGTTTTTAAAATTGTGACATGATGACATACTCGGTAGGGGACTAGTGGAAAAATATAAGCGGGTCTTTGCCAACACAGTAACGGACATTTGGGTAATTGTGTGCAGCGAGTAGTGCTACACATTAAAAAAGGAGTGTTTGAAGCTTGCGGTAAACATGACGACTATCGACTACAGTTGCCCTCTTGTTCCCTGTGTGTAAAAACAGGGACAAGAAGACAGGCGTTGTTATACCTGTGGATCGTGAGGCTAGTCAAACAGAATAGTTTCGGGTTATTTTCAGCAGACAGAAAGTAAGGAGGTAAGCTTACAGCTTTTATTGATTTACCTTTATGTGAATATGTTATTAAAACCATTAATTGTATCATGCGTGGATTTTCTTTCTAAATGCAACAGTGTAACATGCAGAATCAGACCACGGTAGTGTATAGTTGCAAACTGGGTCAATGGTGCGGTGAAAGAGAACAGCTGCGCACCCCCATGTAAAGGAAGCTGGAAAAAAGGTAGAAATGAAAGGAATAGGCTGAGTTCAAGAAGAAGTATGAGAAAGATTTACTAGGGTGCTTTACTGTGCAACGAGAACAAAAGTAAAGAAAATCAGAAATAAAAAGGAACACCAACAGTCATCGAAAGTTTCAGACGTTATCAGCATCTTTGATGATGGCGATAATTGGTTTACTGTGCATTTAAATCACTACTTACACGTCACCGAGCGAGGTGGCGCAGTGGCTAGCACACTGGACTCTCATTCGGGAGGACGACGGTTCAATCCCGCGTCCGGCCATCCTGATTTAGGTTTTCCGTGATTTCCCTAAATCACTCCAGGCAAATGCCGGGATGGTTCCTTTCAAAGGGCACGGCCGACTTCCTTCCCCGTCCTTCCCTAATCCGATGAGACCGATGACCTCGCTGTCTGGTCTCCTTCCCCATAACAACCAACCAACCAACCAACCAACTTACACGTCGCAAAGAACTTAATGAGTCATGTTGCATCTGTGAAAAAGTAGGTAAAGAAAAAGAATTGCCGGACTATTGCGCTGGATGCCCCGCTTGGAATCATATTCCATATACTGGAGAAATACTCCAGACAATGTTTGTAACGACTGCTTCTCCAAGAAACGAATATTCTAAAAACTGTTGGAAAATGAAAATGAAAGTACATATTCCACGTTACTGTTATTATAAGAAATACAGAATCTAATCGTTTATTTACGTATTTTTATTTATGTTGATACGCGTTTCGGGCTTTCGACCTTCTTCAGTTTTCGTAATACACATTTGAATGTTCAATAAGTACATCGTTAAAACATCGACAGTACTTTGGATGCTGCAGCTGGCCTAAAATAAATTAACAGTTTTCTTTAGTTACTACACTTAGCCAGCTGTATATTTCCAATGTATTACTGGTGAGGTGTACTTTCTTCCTAATCTGCTTGCTGTTATTACGATTTTCGCGTTTGTAGGTATGGCACAAACACTTTTTCACTTGTATCTTGCACAAAAGTAGTGCAATGTCCGCCATGTTGTTTACTGAAATCTTTGTTTACATCGGAAAATTACATCTGTGGTGAAAGTTATATTTTACTTACGCTAGGACGCGGCTCCAAGCACAAAAAAATCTTTAACGTTAACGTGTGTTCTTCTTTTCTAACAGTTACAGTATTCTTTACATTCCTCAACATTGTAAATATCACCAAATGGAAAACAGACAGAATAAGATTCGGAAGGTACGAGTATCGAAATGGTATTCAACGAAAAGTATTGTAATGAATTCGAAAGGGATGCTGAGAATTAGAAACGATACTGCACAAAATTGGGCGCCAAAACTCTAATAAAACAAGTTAATTGAATGACTAAGAAAAGGAAACATTTACGTTTGTTATTATATCTCAATACAATTATAAGACTAGGGGCCGATTTGAACGGGCGTAAATGCCACTCAGTAACTGGGCAAGTAAAAGGGAGAGGAAGGTGAAAGGGGAACTGACTGTCTCATCTCACCACTCGACGCAGTCAGTTTTGCATGAAGGCATGTGCGGCAGATACGAGGTCGGCGCAACGTGTCGACCCTCCCTCATTGGTGTGTGGCTGGCAGCTTTCACCTTTCGTTTTTTGCGGCTTTAGGGTGATGACACCCTTTCTGGCTTAACCCGTTTCTTCTTCTGCGTTGGTTGGCGTAATCTCCCAAGTATTGTGCGCTCGGCACCCGATACAGTGTTATTATGCTCGCTACCAGCAACAAATATCGATTTCTCCTCTTGTCTCATAGCAACGGCGTTAGCATTATATTTGGAGGCTGAAGTCAAAAAGGAAGTCCAGTCGAATGGTCAAAAATCCGAGTACGGGACCGCTAGCTAGTCCATTCAGCACTGAATGGAAAATGAATACACCACATCGTGACGATAAACATCAGAATGAAAGTATGGATCTTATTCAAAGAGTGAAGACTAAGTCCACAATATTTTGGCTTGCCTCCAGAAGGGATATTCACTGTCTCTTCCGATAACTCCGACTCTTGTATTACTAACTAACTAGATGCTTGACTGCACACTCTCTGATTATACATCGTCCAGCCTCTCCGTTTGTGTGATTGACTGTCCACTGTTCTGTTCATCATTTGACTGCACCTGCTTGGCAGATTTGTCTCTCGTACTCTGTCCTTGAGGGCGCTGAATTTTCCATCATATTGTCTACATCACTGGTGTGTTCAATTTCCAATCCCACCCAATGACCGATCGGTGCTGTATAATCTTACCTCGCAGTCTTCGTGAAGGGTAAAAAATTCTAACCTTGCAGCAGCTGGCATATAACTCAGGAACTCTCATCTCATTTTTACGCTGTTCCTCGTTCTGGCAGTTCCCAACTCCAGCTACAATGTTCCCAGCGAGCTGTACATATCTGGGCATTGCTTCAAGTATTTGTCTGCATTACCGAGTTGTCTAGAAAACAGACACCCAACAGTGAACCCACTTGTTCGTAACGGGAATGCCTGCGCTTCCCTCAAGTGTCGACATATGCTCGTGACTTACTGGTATCCCTCTTCCTGTCCATGAGACTTCACTCAGGGAAGCTCCTCCTGAGGGAGGCAAACATTTCTGTTAGTCGTCCCTGTTTGGCTTTTGGGGAAGTCTCTCATATCGGTTGCGGGTTAAGCATTCCCTTTGTCCTCAGCGCCCAATGACAGAAAATTGATATCGATACTTTACCCATCGTAAACTCAAAAAACAGCCCAAAGCTCACAAATAAAAATAATTACGACGAATTATTCTGGCTAATCAAGCTTATCAAACGTAGCGTTCCAATTGGGTCAGACGTGAATTAACTAATGAACATTTAACGTGGTTCTTCCTAACCTCTTGCTTTGTTGTGTCACTACCTTGGATGCAGCGATAAAAGACTTCGTTTACTCCTCGCTCACTTCTTGCTTGAAGGAAATGCAACAGACCAAATTCTACTTTTCTTGAATAAATACCCAGCCCCTTTTTGTATATGTAGCTCGTATACTGACCACAAACACGTACAATATCACATGAGTAACTCCAAATGTCAAATCAGAATATGTTACACTGAACGTCCACGTAATGGTTTATACAGTCTGCGGCAGAACCAGTTAACCACTTCTGAGGAGTTGTAAAAATTAAATCGGAGTATACAGAGAGAAAAATGTTTTTATTTTCGAAGTTAGAAGTTCATACCGTATTATATCTGTTCAGTGTTGAAAACAATGTTCCCAAGGTGGCCGCTGTTTGCAGCAGTACACTTCTGGAGACGGATTCTGAAGTTTGGAACAGTTCGTTTACACAAGCCTCGGAGCGCGGAGTTCAAAAAAATGGCTCTGAGCACTATGGGACTTAACATCTCAGGTCATCAGTCCCCTAGAACTTAGAACCACTTAAACCTAATTAACCTAAGGACATCACACACATCCATGCCCGAGGCAGGATTCGAACCTGAGACCGTAGCGGTCGCGTGGTTCCAGACTGTAGCGCCTAGAACCGCTCGGCCACACCGGCCGGCCGTGGAGTTCACTTCTTCAGTAGCCCTCCCTCTTAACTCTTGCAGAGTGTGAGGACGACGTTTAAAGAAGACATTTTACCTCAGATAACCTCCAAGAAAGAAGTCACAAATGGTCAAATCTGGACACCGCACATGCCACCCCAAGTCAAACCTCAAAGAGACTAGACATCCCTAAAACATTATTCTCAGAATATTAAATGAATTTTGGCCTCAACCTCAAGTTCTAAATCTTCTTCTTCAACAGTGTCTTCCATTCTGGGGTGCAAAAAATTTTGAAACATTGGAATAAAGATCCAGAGTTCATGATCTCGGTCACACCTGCCTCCTGAAAGAAGTACGGGCCTATCAGGCCAAAGTACGATGCGCCACAACACACGCTTAATTTAGGGATTATGGCAGTCTATCGTGAATGAATCTGGTGTTATTTTCAGACCTACTCTTGTTTATTCGCAATCCTACTGATGTGAAAACCTGCATAGTCGCTATTGAGGAAAGCTGCCTTCGGAAAGATCTGTGTAAGCAAGTGCTCACACAGATTTCTGCGATTGGCTCGATTCTTGAACAATCATTGTTTTGAAAGAATGGAAATTCAGATCGAAATGCAGAATCCCCTTCGAACTGTGGACTGAAATTCCCAATGCAACAGCAAACCTTCGAGCGGAACGTCTTGGAGATGGCTTAACACCTGCTCACCTGCTCTCACCTGCTATACATTTTCGGCTGTACTGGTGTATCTCTTCTTAGTGTACTACCAGTTTTCTCCAACTGCCGAACCCAGGAGCGAATTGTTTTTGGATTAGGAAAGTCATTATTCCGCGAAATGTTGAACCGCCGCCAAAAAGCTAGTTGCATCGCGTTCACAGATAGGTTAATCTCAAAAATATGCACTCACAGCAAAGCCCCGATGTGTTCCGGTCCAGACCATATTGCCTACTGAAATGGGATCACCGGTGGAACAGATGTAGACCACACGCAAACGCCTCGTCGCACCACTGCGTGAGCAGATATTCCCGAAAACTGCTTAGTTGGTTCTGCCACACCATGTACAAGGAACGGTGGAATCAGAATGACATTTCGTTAACATTTCATTTGTTTCAGTCGACACACAACCATTGTCAGACTTGTAATTTTTTCGAGAACTATGTGCTTCTCCAATGTAAGCCGGCGATGCTAGGAGCTCATAAATTCGTACAGGTGCTTCCACTCTCTAATTTACTACGGTAACCATACCATCTTCAAGACATACGTCATTGCTCCTTATGATTCTCCACATGCAAATAAAACAATAAGTCCGCTCAGTATTTTTGCTCTCTGCTATGATAACTTGTTTTAGGGTTTCCGTTAGCGAGTATCGTTTATCGGTAAAAATATTCTCTGGAGTGGTATGTAACACCACTCGTGGCAGACTGCATTACTAAGATATCATTTCGTAGCACAGCTTGTTAATAACGTAATTTTTGAAACTCGATTACCTGTAACTACATATTTCGGTTTACGCTCTTCTTCTATCCACGTCATCACAAATTTATACTCAGAAGTATGTAACGCTGTACTCACTTTCTCATTAAAGCAAATAATATTACTTTGCTGTTGAAGTGGGATGTTCTCTTAATTGATTTTTCAAGTCCGATGTATTTCTCGAAGGTTTTATTCATAGCTGTGGGGGACAAAAAGGACAACAGGGCTCAAGTGGACTGCCTAGCCTTTGCAGATGACATAGCAATAGTAAGTGAGACGGAAGAAGACGCAAAGACACAACTCGACAACTTAAGTAAGGTAGCCAGAAAGGTGGGACTGAAGATCGCCTACAACAAGACAAAGACATTAAATACCACTGCAGACTGGGAAACACCGGAAGGCACTGTGCAAATGGTGGACAAATTTAAATACCTGTGAGAATTTATAGCAGGAAGGAACAGGAGCAAGGAGGGAATAACAGAGAGGATAAAGAAGATGAGGTCAGCCTTCTGAATGACGAGAGAGATATACATTAAAAAGAATATATCCACAGAGGCAAAGATAAGCCACTACAAGGCAACGGTGAGGTATGCAGTATTATATGCTGCTGATACGATGATAAAAAGAATATTTCCACAGAGGCAAAGATAAGCCACTACAAGGCAACGGTGAGGAATGCAGTATTATATGCTACTGAGACGATGACACTAGGAAGAAATGGGGCAGAACAACTAGAGAAAGAAGAGAGAAAAATACTGAGAAAAATACTAGGCCGCAAAAGAGGTGGAGAGAGGTGGACGGGAAGACCTAGGGAAGAATTGTACCAGAACATGAGAACAATATCCGGGGAAATCAGACTCAAAAGGGCAGGGTTTTCTGGACATGTAGTTAGGATGAGTATGGACAGAATGACGGAGAGAGTGTGGGAAACAACTGGGAGAACAAGGGGAAAGTCAGGAAGCAAGTGGGTTGTTGAACTTCGGAAGGAGTGGTGGGAATTGGGGATGAAGGTCGAAGGAAAGGGAAATTAGAGGAACAAATATACACCGACAAATATGCCGGAGATCAATGACAGAGAAGAATACAGGAAAAGATTAGAGTGTCACCAGTGAAGCCGACAGGAGAAACGGAAACTGAAGATCTCGGAAGAAGAGCGGGAGAGAAGAAGAGAAAGAATGAAGAGGTTCTGGGAGAAGAAGAGGAAAATGCAGTCCATGAAGGGGCTACCCGTGGTCCTACAGAGGCGGTAACGCAAGAAGAAGAAGAAGAAGAAGAAGTTCAGAAGCTGCAGAATATTTCAAAACAGATAAAAAGTCAGTCGTCAGCTGCAAAAGAAAACCTTTATCTGCTTCAGTTCAGGGGTTTTGACAGTTTAATGTGTCATCCCCACAAGTGAAATAGGCTCAGATCATTGGCAAGCCAACGTCAAAATAAAAGTCGCACGGAAGTGTCCTTTGCTACAGAGTCAACAAAAGAGTGTGACACTCCTAAAAGTATAAGATACGTACGGTGAGTGGCAAACAGTTTCGTGGATCACTTTTCTCGTACATACTATGTACTACTTTGTACGATGTGAAATTTGACATTTAATTGTTTGCCACCCATCGCGCGTATCCTATACTTTCAGAGATGGCACTCTAATTTATTGACTCTGTAACAAAGTACGCTATCGTCCGATTCTTATTTTGACATTGACTTACCAATAATCTGAGACTATATCATTTCTGAAGATGACAGTTTAAACTGTAGAAACCGGTAAAATAAACCAAGTAAAGGTTTTCTTGTGAGCTGCCGGTTGGCTTTTTATCTTTCTCGGGATATTTCTCGAAGATTTTAATTTTTTGAAACAGATGTTGCACCTCGCTACTTTACTATGATGTTCATCAAAACACTGTCAACTTTGAGGCGCCATTTTTTCTGCTCATTCAATATTTTTGCTCCTCATATGTTTCAAACAGTGCAAAAACTAATAAGGAAGTCAAATAGGGACAACAACGGGATACCAAACGAATGAAATGTTGCCAAGGTGGGTTTTCGTACACTCGCTCAATCGCTCACACACAGAATTTTTGGCCTGTTGGTGTTCGCGCGTTCAGTTGTAAATATTGGAGCTGATTCAGGCGGGAAAAATTTCAGGTAAATAATAAAAATGTAGTAAATTATTACTAGGATCATTCGATACGATACCAGCTGTACTGTTATGAGTAAAAAGAGTTTTTGGTGGTTGTACGGGGAGGCATTTGTGTCAAAATGGGATGTGTTGACATTTCTGCTTAGTTCTTAGGCTACGGCCACACCGGAAAAGCCTTCGCTAAGCGCCTACGTACCTCTCGACTGACCAAGTGACTCACCTTGCTAAACACACAGCTGTGAACTTATGAGATCGGGTGCACTGAGCGCTGTGTGACTAAGCCAGTCGTAATTACGAAACTATCACCGGTGCAGGAATTTGTGGGCGAACTGACCTCTCGATTATGTCTCATAAATGTTCGAAGGTATTTTATCGGGCGACTGGGGTGGCCAAATCATTCGCACGAAATGTACCGAATGTCCTTCCAACCAATCACGAACAATTGTGGTCCGCTGACAAGGCACAGTGTCATGCAGAAAAAATTCCACAATTGTTTAAGAACTTGAAGTCTATGAATGGCTGCAAATTGTCTCCAAGTCGTGACCGGTTCGGTTGATTCATAGGATCTGTCCATTCCATGTAAACAAAGCCCATACCATTATGGAGCTAACACCAGCTTGCACAGTGCCTTGTTGGCTTCGCGGGGTCTGCACCATACTCGAACCCTACCGTCAGCTCTTAACAACTGAAATCGGGACTCATCCAACGAGATAACAGGTTTCCAGTCGCCTGTAGTCCAACCGATATGGTCACGAACCCCCGAGAGACGCTGCAAGCGATATCATGCTGTTACCAAACGCACTCGCATCGGTAATTATGCCGCCTCAGACTATTAACGCCATATTTCGCCACACTGTCCTAACGGATACACTATGTCACCAAAAGTATCCGGACACCCCCAAAAACATACGTTTTTCGTATTAGGTGCACTGTGCTGCCACCTACTGCCAGGTACTCCATATCAGCGAACTCAGTAGTCATTAGACATCGTGAGAGAATAGAATGGGGCGCTCCGCGGAACTCACGGATTTCGAACGTGGTCAGGTGATTGGGTGTGACTTGTGCCATACGTCTGTACGTGAGATTTCCACACTCCTAAACATCACTAGGTCCACTGTTTCCGATATGATTGTGAAGTGGAAACGTGAAGGGACACGTACAGCACAAAAGCGTACAGGCCGACCTCGTCTGTTGACTGATTGAGACCGCCGACAGTTGAAGAGGGTCGAAATGTGTAATAGGCAGACATCTATCCAGGTCATCACAGAGGAATTCCAAACTACATCAGGATCCACTGCAGGTCCTATGATAATTAGGCGAGAAGTGAGAAAACTTGGTTTTCTTGGTCGAACGGCTGTTCTTATGCCACACATCACGCTGGTAAATGTCAAACGACGCCTAGCTTGGTGTACGGAGCGTAAAAATTGGGCGATTGAACAGTGGAGAAACGTTGTGTGGAGTGACGAATCAGGGTACACAATGTAACGATCCGACAGCGGGGTGTGGGTATGGCAAATGCCTGGTGAACGTCATCTGCCAGTGTATGTAGTGCCAACAGTAAAATTCGGAGGCGGCGGTGTTATGGTGTATTTTTCATAGAGGGGATTGCACCCCTTGTTGTTTTGCATGGCACTATCACGGCACAGGCCTACATTGATGTTTTAAGATCCATCTTGCTTCCCACTGTCGAAGAGCAATTCGGGGATGGTGATTGCATCTTCCGGCACGATCAAGCACCTGTTCATAATGCACAGCCTATGGCGGAGTGATTACACGACAATAACATCCCTGTAATGGACTGGCCTTCACAGAGTCCTGACCTGAATCCTATAGCACACCTTTGGGATGTTTTGGAACGCCGATTTCGTTCCAGGCCTCACCGACCGACATCGATACCTCTCCGCAGTGCAGCACTCCGTCAAGAATGGGCGGCCATTTTCCAAGAAAGCTTCCAGCACTTGACTCAACGTATGCCTGCAAGAGTGGAAGCTGTCATCAAGGCTAATGGTGAGCCAACACCATACTGAATTGCAGCATTACCGATGGAGAGCGCCACGAACTTGTAAGTCATTTTCAGTCAGGTGCCCGGATACTTCTCTCGGTGGTTAAGTGAATGCCGCCGGCCGCTTCGTTGTCTGTGGTGGGAAGTAATGCCTGAAATTTAGTATTCTCGGCACACCCTTGACATTGTGGATCAGGGAACATCGAATTCCCTAACGATTTTCGAAATGGAATGTCCCATGCGTCTAACTCCAACTACCATTCCGCTTTCAAAGTCTGTTAATTCCCGACGTGCGTCTGTAATGAAGTCGAAAACCTTTGCACATGAATCACCTGAGTACGAATGAAAGAACCGTCAATGCAGTGCGCTTTTACGCCTTCTGTATGTAGTACTACCGGCATGTGTATATGTACATATCGCTACCGCAAGACTTTTGTCACCTCACTGTACTATCTAATAAAAGCTGCTGATTACGTCATTACCTTTGTTTATTGTCTATCAAGGATAACGAAGCATTAATATCGGCACTTTTCAAAAACAAAATGAGGTCGTGAACCGATTGAAATTCTGCAACAATCAGATTCTGAATTTTGCCTCGCACTATAAGGTTTTGCAGAGATGGGATTTCAGCTGTGTATGGTAATAAACTTCGAAGGAACAGGAGATCGTCATTCTCGCTTCTGTCGATGTCTTACTCCAGTATTTCAATTTTTTTTTTCGCTCAAGGTCCAACATCTGCTCACCTTTGCTTGCAGGTACAGTGGAACAATTTCTTTTTCCTGGGTGGTTCAGGTGTGTTAACAACAAGAGAACAATCTGGCAATTCCGAAGACTGAACGTCTTGAAACAGAGTAACACTTTCATCTGTTGTTGACTGGTTTTCACTTTTACATAATAAAATTCAGAGGTCATTGTAGTATTTTTTTTTTTAGATTTTAACCGTTCAATAATGCGAGAAGAACTTATGGCAATATCATCAGCTCCGTTTCCGATTCGTGGAGATATACTCAGGACGAATACTCGTTCTGTAATTAGTATTTTGGTTTTCAAGTTTTTCAGTAATAGCTGTGAGGAGAATCTCCATCGATTTTCCAGTCATTCGTAAATAACCAAAAAACGTTTCTTGAAACTTCGGAAGTCGTTTGTACAACGTGTTGAATTCATCACATTCATTTTTTCACAAGTAATACTACGTACCCAGCATGGTTGTAGCTACCGGAACAGTTGACATTTAAATACACTCCTGGAAATTGAAATAAGAACACCGTGAATTCATTGTCCCAGGATGGGGAAACTTTATTGACACATTCCTGGGGTCAGATACATCACATGATCACACTGACAGAACCACAGGCACATAGACACAGGCAACAGAGCATGCACAATGTCGGCACTAGTACAGTGTATATCCACCTTTCGCAGCAATGCAGGCTGCTATTCTCCCATGGAGACGATCGTAGAGATGCTGGATGTAGTCCTGTGGAACGGCTTGCCATGCCATTTCCACCTGGCGCCTCAGTTGGACCAGCGTTCGTGCTGGACGTGCAGACCGCGTGAGACGACGCTTCATCCAGTCCCAAACATGCTCAATGGGGGACAGATCCGGAGATCTTGCTGGCCAGGGTAGTTGACGTACACCTTCTAGAGCACGTTGGGTGGCACGGGATACATGCGGACGTTCATTGTCCTGTTGGAACAGCAAGTTCCCTTGCCGGTCTAGGAATGGTAGAACGATGGGTTCGATGACGGTTTGGATGTACCGTGCACTATTCAGTGTCCCCTCGACGATCACCAGTGGTGTACGGCCAGTGTAGGAGATCGCTCCCCACACCATGATGCTGGGTGTTGGCCCTGTGTGCCTCGGTCGTATGCAGTCCTGATTGTGGCGCTCACCTGCACGGCGCCAAACACGCATACGACCATCATTGGCACCAAGGCAGAAGCGACTCTCATCGCTGAAGACGACAAGTCTCCATTCGTCCCTCCATTCACGCCTGTCGCGACACCACTGGAGGCGGGCTGCACGATGTTGGGGCGTGAGCGGAAGACGGCCTAACGGTGTGCGGGACCGTAGCCCAGCTTCATGGAGACGGTTGCGAATGGTCCTCGCCGATACCCCAGGAGCAACAGTGTCCCTAATTTGCTGGGAAGTGGCGGTGCGGTCCCCTACGGCACTGCGTAGGATCCTACGGTCTTGGCGCGCATCCGTGCGTCGCTGCGGTCCGGTCCCAGGTCGACGGGCACGTGCACCTTCCGCCGACCACTGGCGACAACATCGATGTACTGTGGAGACCTCACGCCCCACGTGTTGAGCAATTCGGCGGTACGTCCACCCGGCCTCCCGCATGCCCACTATACGCCCTCGCTCAAAGTCCGTCAACTGCACATACGGTTCACGTCCACGCTGTCGCGGCATGCTACCAATGTTAAAGACTGCGATGGAGCTCCGTATGCCACGGCAAACTGGCTGACACTGACGGCGGCGGTGCACAAATGCTGCGCAGCTAGCGCCATTCGACGGCCAACACCGCGGTTCCTGGTGTGTCCGCTGTGCCGTGCGTGTGATCATTGCTTGTACAGCCCTCTCGCAGTGTCCGGAGCAAGTATGGTGGGTCTGACACACCGGTGTCAATGTGTTCTTTTTTCCATTTCCAGGAGTGTATGTTCTTCCTGAAGCGGTTTCGGACTCAGCATTGGGAGAGACATTTCCACAACGGGAGCCAACAACACGCCTATGGCGACTGACAGCGATGGTCTGGTGTGGACACCAAAGCATCCAAGCGCTTGGCATCAGCCGCGGCGCGAGGTACATGTGCGCCAAGCGAGGCGCGTCCGGTGTGGCCGCAGTCTTAGACACTTCAGAGAGGTTTTCGGTTTCACATTCGTTGGCTTCGCCAACATACAACCAAACTATCTCCTTCCAACCTATTCTAGACCTGGGGCTAAGCTACAGATCAGTCTGTCACAACAGGAAACAAGTTCTTAATATGACAGTATGCTACGTGCAAAAAGCCCATTATCCCACCAAGAGCCACTGAATCTGCAGAAATGACACTGTGTACAAGTGTTCTAAACTAGAGTAAAAGTTCTTTTCCTTCATCAGTGTGGCCGGCCGGAGTGGCCGTGTGGTTCTAGGCGCTACAGTCTGGAACCGAGCGACCGCTACGGTCGCAGGTTCGAATCCTGCATCGGGCATGGATGTGTGTGATGTCCTTAGGTTAGTTAGGTTTCAGTAGTTCTAAGTTATAGGCGACTGATGACCTCAGAAGTTAAGTCGCATTGTGCTCAGAGCCATTTGAACCATTTTTTTTTCATCAGTCTTCTGACTTGTTTCATGCCGCCCACCATGAATTGCTCTCTTGTGCCTTTTCATCGCAGAGTAGGAATGCAATCTACGTCCTCAATTAATGGTTGGATGTATTCTAGTCTCTGTCGTCCTCAATAGTTTTCACCCTCTGTGGTATCGATAGCTACGATGCCACGGCGTAGTTGCAAGTTTAAGTTGGCACTACGACAGACACCGACGACAGCGCCCTCTAGCAGGCACTGTTGAGGTCTAAGAACGCCGCTGCAGATTCAGTCCATTCGATCAAGAGCAGACAGCCGGGACACTTCGCTTCAGCTTCGCTTCACATACTTTGCTCTACTTACGACGGGATTAAGGCTTCGCACCTCAGTACAAAGTTATTTATGCCCAGTATATATTCATGCACCAGTAAACCACTTCTACTTTTTTGCAGTATCGACGTGTATTACCTTTTCCTGCTCCTACTCACTTCCTTCATTCGGCCAACCTTTCAGTTTTCAGGAGCAGACCCACGCACCGCCTTCCAGGCGGGATACAAAACCCTCTATAGCTGCTTCTAGTACCGTGGAGGTCACTGCCCGATGTCTTAACAGATGCCCTATCATTCTGTCCCTTCTCCTCGTCATTGTTTTCCACACATTCCTTTCCTCTCCAATTCTGCGCAGTACCTACTCATTCCTCACCTTACCAGTCCGCTTAATTTTTAGCATTCTTCTGTAGCACCACATCTCAAATGCCGCGATTCTCGTGTATTCCAGTTTTCTCACAGTCTATGTCTCGCTACCATAGAATGGTATGCTCCAAACGTACATTCTCAGAAATTTCTTCAGCAACTTAAGCCTCATTTTCGATACCAGTAAACTCCTCTGACTGGCCAGGAGCAAAACTATCAACTGAAAAAGTCCCGGTTTCTAACCATGATAGACCAATCGGGCGACCGCTACGGTCGCAGGTTCGAATCCTGCCTCGGGCATGGATGTGTGTGATGTCCTTAGGTTAGTTAGGTTTAATTAGTTCTAAGTTCTAGGCGACTGATGACCTTAGAAGTTAAGTCGCATAGTGCTCAGAGCCATTTTTGAACCAATCGGGGCCGACCGACCGTCGTGTCGTACTCTCTCAATGGTGTCAGTGAATGCGACATGGAGGTCTTGGCGTCAGCACAACGCTCTTGTGGCACTTGTCGGCTTTCTTGCCCTTGGAGCCGCTACTTCTCATTCAGCTCCACAAAAATGGTTCAAATGGCTCTGAGCACTATGGGTCTTAACTTCTGAGGTCATCAGTCCCCTAGAACTTAGAACTACTTAAACCCAACTAACCTAAGGACATCACACACCTCCATGCCCGAGGCAGGATTCGAACCTGCAACCGTAGCGGTCGCGCGGTTCCAGACTGTAGCGCCTAGAACCGCTCGGCCACCCCGGCCGGCTTCAGCTCCACAATTGACCCTACAAGATCAGCTCACGCTGTACCAGTCGTCCCACCGAGGAAAAATCCCTATCAGTAACTGAAATGAACCCGCATCATCTGTGCAGCAGCTAAACACGCTGACCTCAGCGCTATCGAGGCGGACATCAACTGAAGCGTATCGACTAAAAAAGATATCGGTATTAAGATGAAAGCACTCGACTCCAATGAGTGTCGATATTCTTCCGTGTCCGTACGTATGAGGTAGAGGAATGCAAATACTGGAACGCGATCGACCGCACGCGGGCGCAGCCGGACGCGGGGGCCGGCCGCAGCTCTGAGAGCGACGGCGCGTACGTATGGCTGCCATTTTACGGCGACAGCCGGCGCCCCATATGGACCTGCCGAGTATGCCGTCGCTGCTTATCTGCCGGCAGGCAGCTGCGCGCCGCGGCGAGCGACTGCCGAGCGGCTGAATATTTCACGAGCTCCCCTGTTTCCTGACACGGCGCCGTACGTCGCTGCCGTCCTGCCCTGTCGTTCGGTGGAAAAGTCACTCCGCACCCGGCGGCCCGTCGGACAGCGTTTCTTGCTCTCACCGGCGCAGTATGTGTGCACGGCAGCCAGAAACAGGCGGCTCCAATGCACGGCGCACGCTGGCCACCATTCAAGGTTCGAAGGTTCCATCGAGCAAAGTGTGTCCCTGCTGATGACACCAACAGCGTGCCATTCGACGGAAAAAGCTAACGGTGCCATTTGGGTATGTTATATACATACACTACTGGCTATTAAAATTCCTATACCACGAAGAAGACGTGCTACAGACGCGAAATTTTACCGACAGGAAGAAGAAGCTGTGATATGCAAATGATTAGCTTTCAGAGCAATCAGGCAAGGTTGGAGCCTACAACGTGCTGATATGAGGAAGTTTCCAAACGATTTCTCATACACAAACAGCAGTTGACCGGCGTTGCCTGGTGAAACGTTGGTGTGATGCCTCGTGTTAGGAGGAGAAATGCGTACCATCACGTTTCCGACTTTGATAAAGGTCGGATTGTAGCCTATCGCGATTGCGGTTTATCGTATCGCGACATTGTTGCTCGCGTTGGTCGAGATCCAATGACTGTTGGCAGAATGTGGAATCGGTGGGTTCAGGAGGGTAATACGGAACGCCGTGCTGGATCTCAACGGCCTCGTATCACTAGCAATCGAGATGACAGGCATCTTATCCGGATGGCTGTAAAGGATCGTGCAGCCACGTCTCGATCCCTGAGTCAATAGTTGGGCACGTTTGCAAGACAACAACCATCTGCACCAACAGTTCGACGGCATTGCAGCAGCATGGACTATCAGCTCGGAGACCGTGGCTGCGCTTACCCTTGACGCTGCATCACAGACAGGAGCGCGTGCAATGGTGTACTCAACGACGAACCTGGGTGCACGAATGGCGAAACGTCATTGTTTCGGATGAATCCAGGTTCTATTTACAGCATCATGATGGTCGCATCCGTGTTTGGCGACATCGCGGTGAACGCACAATGGAAGCGTGTATTCGTCATCGCCATACTGGCTTATCACCCGGAGTGATGGTATGGGGTGTCATTGGTTACACGTCTCGGTCACCTCTTGTTCGCATTGACGGCACTTTGAACAGTGGACGTTACATTTCAGATGTGTTACGACCCGCGGGTCTACCCTTCATTCGATTCCTGCGAAACCCTACATTTCAGTAATATAATGCACAACCGCATGTTGCAGGTCCTGTATGGGCCTTTCTGGATACAGAAAATGTTCGTCTGCTACCCTGGCCAGAACATTCTCTAGATCTCTCACCAACTGATAACGTCTGGTCAATGGTGGCCGAGCAACTGGCTCGTCACAATACGCCAGTCACTACTCTTGATGAACTGTGGTATCGTGTTGAAGCTGCATGGGCAGCTGTACCGGTACACGCCATCCGTGCTCTGTTTGACTCAATGCCCAGTCGTATCAAGGCCGTTATTACGGCCAGAGGTGGTTGTTCTAGGTACTGATTTCTCAGGATCTATGCACCCAAATTGCGTGAAAATGTAATCACATGTGAGTTCTAGTATAACACATTTGTCCAATGAATACCCGTTTATCATCTGCATTTCTTCTTGGTGTAGCAATTTTAAAGGCCAGTAGTCTACATATATCTGAATATTAAGACGCAAATAACCTGGAACATCTGCCTAACATCGTGTAAGGCTTCACGAGGACGCAGAAATTCCGCAACACGACGTGGCATGGACTCGACTAAGGTCTGTCTGAAGTAGTGCAGTGCTGGAGGGAATTGGCACCATGCATCCTGCAGGGCTGTCTGTAAATCCGTAAGATAACGAGGGGATGGGAATCTCTTCTAAAGAGAACGTTGCAAGGCATCCCAGATATGCTCAATAATGGTCATTTCTGGGGAGTCTGCTGGGCAGTGGAAGTGTTTAAACTTAGAAGAGTGTTCCTGGAGCCACTCTGTAGCAGATCTGAACATGTGGGGTGTCGCATTGTCCTGCCAGAATTGCTTGAGTCCGTCGGAAGCACAATGGACATGAATGGATAGAGGTGATCAGGCAGAATACTTACGTACGTGTAACCTGTCAGAATCGTATCTAGACGCATCAGGTATCCCATATCACTCCAACTGCAGGCGCCCCACACCATTACACCCCTCCACCAGCTTGAACAGTCCCCTACTAACAGCAGGGTCCATGGATTAATGAAGTTGTTTCCATACCCGTACACGTCCATCCGCTCGATACAATTTCAAACGAAACTCGTCCGATAAGGCAAAATGATTCTAGTCTTCAACAGTCCAATATCGGTGTTGACGGGTCTAGGCGAGGCGTAAAGCTTTTTGTGGTGCAGTCATCAAGGGTACACGAGTAGGTCTTCGGCCCCGAAAGCCAATACCGATGATGGTTTGTTAAATGGTTCGCTCGCTGGCACCTGTTGATGGCCCACCATTTAAATCTGCTGCGATTTGCTGAAGGGTTGCACTTCTGTCACGTTGAATGATTCTCTTCAGTCGTCGTTGGTCATGTTCTTCAAAATGGTTCAAATGGCTCTGAGCACTATGGGACTTAACATCTAAGGTCATCAGTCCCATAGATTTTAGAACTACTTAAACCTAACTAACCTAAGGACTTCACACACATCCATGCCCGAGGCAGGACTCGAACCTGCGACCGTAGCGGTCACGTGGTTCCAGACTGTAGCGCCTAGATCAGCACGGCCACTCCGGCCGGCGGTCACGTTCTTGCACTATCTTTTTCCGGCCTCAGCGATGTCGGAGATTTGATATTTTACCGGATTACTGATATTCATGGTACACTCGTGAAATGGTCGCACGGGAAAATCCTCACTTCATCGCTGCTTCGGAGATGCTGTGTCCCATCGATCGTGCACCGTCTATAACATCATGTTCCAACGCACTTAAATCTTGATAACCTGCCACTGTAGCAGCAGTAACCGATCTAATAACTTCGCAGACACTTGTATTGTTATATAGGCGATGCCGACCGCAGCGCCGTATTCTGCCTGTTTACATATATCTGTATTTGAATAGGCTGCCTCTACCAGCTTCTTTGGCGGTTCAGTGTATAAGGGGCGCGAACAGCGTCAGACGTTGAGTGATCACTACGAAGAACACGGAGAGATCACGTACTCGTGTGAAAAAGCATTATCACCAGCTGACAGTGAAAGGGGCGTCATTGTGAGAGTCAATTTGTTTAGCTGGTCGAATCGTGCAATTTCAGATTTGTGGGATATTCGAAAGTAAAAGTTCTCAGACGCTGGACTGCATGGGAACATGAATACAGGCACACTCGTCGCCAAGGTTACGGTCGACAACGTCTGCACACCACAAGGCAGGGTCGCCGTACTGAGCACCAACCACATCGTAAATCCTCGGTATCTGGGTTTAATATCAGAGAACTGCGGGCAACATTCTGTTTCATCCCGTACTACTAGTCACAGACAAGCAGCAGGCAGCCAGATTAGAGAATTACCGTCCCACATAGGGGTATTTCATGTAAAAAGTTGCTTAAAATTACTGTTTGCTATTTTCTGTACTATGAGACTCTAGAGAATATATTCGAAGCATAGCAGTCTACAGGCATACTTCGTAACATGAAATAAAACAAAATTATGGTATTTTTATTAGATCCTTTATATCTTAGCTGCAGTACTATTTATTACTCCGATGATGCCTCCCAGTCTTGTTCATCTGAGCAGTCCGTTTCTACTGGGACTCCTCTTCACCATCGTTTTCAGCTTGAGAGTCCTGCCTAAAGCCGTCGGCACACGGACCGTGCATCCGAGAGTTGACCGTTGAGCGTGTCGGATTTCTGACGCCGTTGCGTGGAATAGCACGTTGGGGAGACTTTACCAACGTGCAGAGCAACATCTAGCATGTCAGATATTCTGAGTGCGCGTCTCAACGTTGACCAATGAGATGGCAGAACGCCACCTACGTCACATGCACGCCATCTCCCTTCAGTTCCTACTTGGAGTCGCGATATTGGCATTCAGTTGAAGCCTTACGTATATATGCCGTTTCTGAGTATCAGCCAATCGAGAATCACTAGAAAACCCGCCGTTAATTGCGTGATTCGTTACAGTAAAATAATGAGAAACATCATATACGTGGCAAAAGAAAATCGTAACTTGCGTATTATGAGAGTATACCATTTGAAGGCAACCAGACATTGAGGATCCATCAAAAACGTATTGTTTCTTAGTACAATTTGTCATAGTTAAATTTCAGTTGGTAAAATAGCTGCGTTTAAAGCTTTTGGCAAATGGCAACATGCTAAGATTGGCCATTACAGGTTTGGTGTTGGTTTAGTGCAGTTAGTAGCGTTAGCGGTGCCCAATGTGTCGGCATGGTAGCTCAGCGTGGTAGGGCAGAGGGATAGCTGCTCTCTGGAATAATAATAATAAAAAAAACTGAGTGAATGGATCAACGATGAACTTGAAGAGGTGTCGTGGGACATCCGCCCTGAACAAATGCAAAGAACAATATGAGAGCAAGGGGGAAAAAAAAGAGGGTTAGCTGCCCTTTGTAATAAAATAACTGAGTGGACGGATCAACGATGAATTTGAACGGGTGTCATGGGACGTCCGCCCCGAACAAAAGCAACCAGCGCTAACGAACAAAAATGAGATTTGAGAAAACACTAATAATAATAATAATGAAACGCGTGTGGAGGCTGTGGTTCACGTCCGGCCCCCCCCCCCCGCCCCCCCCCCCCCCCCACGTAAAAATTTTTTTTTCTAAAGTTCGCGTTTTAATAGGTTCTGTTACTTTCTTATTAATTCAGTGTAAGTATATACTATAATATTCGATGTTGTGTAAACAGAAGTGCACCGTTTTTGAGGAGTGAGTTTGCTGGATTGCCTTAATCTACAGGACACTTTGCACTACTTGTACTAAGATGTTTTGCCCCTTTTTCCTTTTAAGTTTCGTAATTTGCATGTTGTAAAGGTTCTGCTACTGGGTACGAACAATGATCAAGTAAGAATGACCTCAGGGTTTTACAAAAATGCGGGAATGATGAAATAATGTTTATCTTATATGGAGAACTATTGCAAATTTGTATCGCACTGTTTGTGATGGAACTTTTATGAGCCTATTGATTGGTCATGGTACTGCCTTAAAACATGTCTATGGATATTGAAGTTTTTATTTATGCATACTGCAGAGAGAAAAACGTGACTAGCACATAGGCAATGGAGGCAATGTGCGTTTTATTAGAGATAACGCGGATATTTTGTGCTCTCCCGTCTCGTAAACAGTGTGATTATGAACTAGAAGCAACCCGCAAAATCCGCTGGAGCGCGTATACCACATTGCGGCACACATCGTTTCCGAGCGTTCGGCAGCACGTCCAACTCGGTGCACTCAGCGTTGACGTTCGACAGCACGGTCCGTGTGCCGAGGGCTTAACTTAACCCATCCATCGCTTGAGAGCAGCACATGTGAAGCCTCTTTTACGAAAGTTTGCTGGTTGTCTTTAGCTTCGGTCTCATACCTCTTATTAATGGACCAGATGTCTGTAGTGCCCTGTTTATTATTTCCGGGTTACATTCTTATCGTGAGAATTTCCTGGAAAACGTTTGTCTGTACATACGAAACTGCTTATTGCGCGCCTCGGCTGTATCTTCTTATACACTGCCTATTGGTAAGAGGCATGTTCAGTAACAGTTGGGCCATGCGCAAAAATCTTTTTTATAGTTGGAGACATAGGATGCCAAGGAAATAAATCAATATACAGTCTTGCTGTTTCAACAGTATAAGCAACAAATTTGTCTATGTCTGTCTCATGTCCACTGGATATAGCATCTAGAATAATCCTGAATAGATGAGATGCAGATTCACATCTGGTATTTATGCTGTTTCAGGGTCTGCAAAACATCTTCTACCGGTATTTCCACCATTTCTGTTTCCATAGCCTTGTTTGGTTGGCATCATCTACAATTAATCCCACTCTAATTCTAAAAATTTCTTGTATGACTTAATCGTCTCCTGAAGAATATCCTTTTCCTCTTTTGAGCTGATTTGTTACTTTCCGATGTTTATTTTATACGACAAATGCAACAAAATTTCTAAACATCTAATTGGGGCTAGGGCTGTAGAGAGGCCGAACTGAAGTGCTTCTGTATTTACTACTTTGGTTTTTTGACAAGCTGTTAAAGTCTTCGGATGTAGCCTTGCAAACGTAGCATTTGAATTCAATGCTGTCTCTGTTGATGAAGTGCAGATCTTTGTATCTAATACAGTCATCAGCAATGTGTGTTTTATGGATAAATCGCTCTCTGTTGTTGAAATTGTGGTTCCTCGCAGTGTTTCAATTTGTCTGTTGATATAACTAATTTCTCCATTAGTAACATTAGCTGTTTCATGAATAAATTTTATTCGTGTGACTAGTAAGTTGGAGAGGTACCAAAGATGACTGAAATGTGTTCGCATCAGAATCATGCTTGTTTACAGATTTTCGTTTAAACTGAATTGGTATGAACCATCGCAGCGTCATTTACAGATAAGTTCCAATGTATTTATGTCATCATTCGGAGAATCATTCGAAACCTCTTCCAAACATAATGTTAATCGCCCACATGTGTGATTAAGCAAGGTCTAAAGTTAAATCTCCGCACATGTGACAGACGCCTGATGGATTCGCCCAAAGAGTAACACTGCATTTTAGCCTCTTGAAGGATACTTTAACAGGTATGGACCTTTTCATCAACTGTTCGGATTATTCCGTTTTGCTCCCTTGTCAGCGAGGCTTCCACAAGATTGACAAGGCCTGGATATATGAATGTAGTTATTGTGCTTCTAAGTCTCTACAACTCCGATCAAATGCTTATCTGTATTTGTCTCTTCGTGTAGAAATGCATTAATATCTTTGACCACATGGAATCTTCAACATTTCCAGATTCTTGGAACTTCATTTGTGAGCCATATGTTAATTATGTGTCTCCACATTTCTTTCTCAATAGCTGCGTCTTAGCTTTTTGCTGGTCTATCAACTCGAGTTCTGCAACATGGAATTTTAATGGTATTTTGCGTCCAATTATGGATATTTTTTTAAGAAAGTACTTTCAACTTCGTGAAAAACAGTCTATCGTTTCTTTAATTGTGACTTTGCATAAGACAGTTCATGTGTAAGACCTTTCTTTTCTTCATCAAGGAAGGTAGAATCTCATTATATACAGCTTTCCATAACGTTCAATCTTTTGACGGCCATAACATACCGTAACAGTATTCTGGTTGAGTATCAACGACAAATGCTTTTGTACACGCAGTTACATGAACAAACACTCTTGTTTTTATCTTAACATATCTGATAATAATAGAAAGCCGAATCAGGTAATAATGTGAATTATATTTATAATAAAGCGTGAATGAGATGAACAATCATTAATACACTTCTGATATAATCCGTAACTGGAAAGAATAAAATAACTATTTAAACACAGATCTAGACAGATCTGAATTTTTTTAAATCGTGGTTAGCCCACAGCTGTTTTGTCACTTTATGAAACAATCAGTTTCGGTCAGAAACGGTCCATCCTCAGGTGTAATGACCGATATTTGTTATTTAATAAAGTAATAACATAGCTGTGTGAAAAGAATGATTTTTCAAAAATTTCTACAAACTGTAAATCATCACCTCCTCAAAAAACACAATTATGAATTATCTCGTTGTGAATATCACAGCGATATTGTTGTGACAATGTGCAAAATTGGCACATCATCCAAGGTGTATTAAAGTTTGAACTGACCTTTTTCCCATCACTGTGACAGGCAACTTTGCTTCCAGGCTGACCGTAATACCTTTCATCATCATCATCATCATCATCATCTTCTTCTTCTTCTTCTTGTTATTCACTTCAAGCATTAGGCCTCTTTTCTGTTTCGCCTGTCACGGTACCCACCGCTTCCTCGGTTTTCCTTCACTTCTTCTCCCAACTGGCTTAATTTTTTTTTTTTATTTGAAGAGGTAATCTTACTCCGCTCATTCTTTCCAGATGTTCATTCCAGTCTCTTCTATTTTCTTGTATTTGGGTGAGGATGTTAAGTGCACTCAGCTCTTCCCTAATTTCCGAATTTCTAAATCTGTCGGCTCTTGTGCATCCCTTTACTGCTCGTAGAAACCTCATCTCCACTGCTTGTATGCGACCTCCTTGACGTTTACTTATAACCCACAATTAAATTCAGTAAACAAGCATTGTAACTGCCATTGTCTTATAACATATCGATCTTGTTTCTATCCTCGTTTTATTTATTTTTACGTCTGTTTTTATTCCACATGCATTCCCAGACTTTGCTAATTTATTCTCTATGTCTTCGTCATATTCATATGAGACGTTACAACCTAAATAATTAAAATGTTTGAACTGTTCTATTCTTCTATTGTTGACCACAACTTTTGGCCGTACAGGATACTTCCCACTGAAATCCATTGATTTTATCTTCTCTTCTGAAATCGTCAAATGGTGCTCTTCACAAACCTTACATAATAAATGTATTCCCATTTGTAGGTAATACTGATTATCCGCTAACAGTGTGACGTCATCTTCAAATAAAAAGAAAACAATTAAAGCGGGAATTACTGTTAATCTCAATTCCCCTGATAAAAATCTCCTTCAGTTCCCGAACTGTATCATCCAAATATACTTCTGGAGTAGAGCACTGTATGGTAGCGAAACATGGAATGAGAGAAAACCGAAACAGAAGAGAATCGAAGCATTTGAGATGTGGTGTTACAGATGGATGTTGAAAATTAGCTCGACTGATAAGGTAAGGAATGAGGAGGTTCTGCGCAGAATCGGAGAGGAAAGGAATATGTGGAAAACACTGATAAGGAGAAGGGACAGGATGATAGGACATCTGCTAAGACATGAGGGAATGACTTCTATGGTACTAGAGGGAGCTGTAAAGGGTAAAAACTATAGAGGAAGACAGAGATTGGAATACATCTAGCAAATAATTGAGGACGTAGGTTGCAAGCGCTACTCTGAGATGAAGAGGTTTGCACAGGAGAGGAATGCGTGGCGGGCCGCATCAAACCAGTCAGAACACTGATGAACAAAAACAAAACAAAAAAAAAAATCATCCAAATAAATGTTAAAAAGTGTTTGTGAGATACTGCACAGTTATCATACTCCTTTGTGGCTACAGGCCGTGTCAGAGTGTCATTTATACCTAAAACTACAGTCGTGTGTTTGTCCAGACATAAAACGCTTATTAGGTGCTGTTGATAACCTCTTTTGCTCATAATTCTCCACAATTTCTCTCTGTTAACATTACTGAACGTCTTAATAAAATTAATGAACCCTAAATGGGTTTCCCTGTTATACTCTCTCTGCAATTCGATTATTTGTTTTATTATAAATACTGCATCTACCGTCAATGTGCGTTCCGAAATCCCATTTGTTCTTTGCCTAATAAACTCTCTGCTCTAGCCTTTAACCTCTTGTTCACTAGCATAAAATGTGTATGTGGTGTCGAATAAGCTGTTTCCTCCATATTTCTCGCAGCTATTGCGGTCTGCTAGTTTTTAAATAGTGATGTCACGTTTACTTGTAACCATACTTTTGGAACAGCTCCCTTTCTCGAGCACATATTAATAATTTTGTAATAGGGTGCCTCCACATTTCAGTAGTTCCGCGTTTTCAACATCCATACAAGTAGCTTTCTGTTTTTTGTGGATGTGAGGGTTTCCCTTAATTCGCCCATCCATAAATCGTCTACACATCCTATTTCAAGTTCATCTTCGTTTTTCTCTGTGGAGCAGTTTTCTCCATAACACAAGTTTTTGTAATGTTCTATTCATTTTGTTTGTTGGATGTTATATATTTGAGCAACTTCTTCTGTTTGATTTAGCATTTTCATTATTTTACAAGCTAGTAATGCTTTTCGAAACGTTTTTAAGATATGGTAACTGTGGTTTTACATGCTTCGCAGTTCGCCCCATACGATCCAAAGAAATTAATGTACCGGTATCTCAATAGCACACTCTGGAGCTACGTCATCAGTCTGTGTCATAATCTCATCGTGTCAGTATACAGTGGAGGAAATTTCCTTCTCAGCGCTGTTTTGCTTCACTCATTTTCGATAAGTGCATCCTTGTACACAGCACGTACAGCTCGCTTCATCTGACCCACTTCTCGGCTGAGTCAGCTCCAAGCTTTCTCAGTGACTCACACTCTTCCGAAGCGGAGAAACGATAAGATTGTGATGGCTGTCGTTCCAGCTCTGGAATGCCCGTGACTGACAGCACGCCTCTGAGCATACAAATTTATTATCAAGGTTCTCTCAAGACGCCAGAAGTTTGGCTTGTTTCTCCTGACGAAAAGTATTCCGACGATCGCAGCACTAAATTATGTGAATGGCAGAGGGCGTAGCAATTTGTCTTGTTGCTGAGATTAGTCAGAGACAAGTAAGAAATAAATCATTTTGCACAGCATAAATCTTCATATCTCGGTTTACAGTACTCTGTAGATGTTAATGTTTACTATGTAAATGATCCTGTAGATAACGTGGGAAGCTCATGAGGTTAGTCGCAGATGATGCAGTTGTCTGTAAGAAGGTTGTAACGCCAGAAGACTTAGAGAACTGCGGAATGACCAGCAGAGGTCTGACAGTAGGCCCTGAACCTGAATAAATGTGATGCGATGCGAATAAACAGGCGAAGAAACCCAGTACTGTACGATTATACTATTGATGACAAGACATCCGAAACAGTAGCTACCGTAAAATATTACGTCTTGGAATAACCATCAGGAGCGTACTAAAGCGGAATGAGTTCACAAAACAAATTGTAGGAAAAGCAGACGCCAAGCTGCGAGCCATTGGAAGGATCTTAAGAAATGTAACTCATCTACGATAGAAGTTGCTTATAATACTCTTGTTCTAACGATTCTTGAGTATCGTTCTTCAGTCTGCGAGCCTTATCAATTTGGATAGAGCAGATCCAACGAAGAGCGGCTCACTACGTGAAGGGATCGTTTAGTCAGTGCGAGAGTGTTACAGAGATGCTCAAGAAACATCACTGACAGACGCTACGAAAGACGCGTTGCGCATCATGGAGAGGTTTACTATCGAAATTCCGAAAAAGTACGTTCCGGATAAAGCCGGGTGACGTAACCTTTCTCACACGCCCTGTCGCGATTTGACTACAACGGCAGAATCCGAAAAAACAGACAATTAGGGGTTTACAGACAAGTAGTTAGTCAGTTACATGTAACACAGATCATTGGAACGATTCTTTTACCGGAATGATTTGGAGAGAAATAGTTTACAATATAAGTATACATGATTAGTGTTAAGAGTAATTAATCCTCCTCACCCAAATACACTTAAAATCACGTCGGTTTCTTCCTCCAGACATTTCCTATTATTAGGTAAATTATCAAAAACTTTTGTTCCTGCATATTGAACTTCTTTATGAGCCACTGAGAGCTTTAATAATGATAATAAAAGTCATTTTTCCCTTTAATGTTGTCGTAGGTATGGACAACGTCGTTCTTCTCTCACTGTGAAGGATTGTTTATGGGGAATTTCATTAGCATTTTTCATTAGATGCTAATGAGCAGAAATGTGCAAAATAAGTCAGAAGGTTAATTCGTTTGTTTCCTAGATTAGTAATTACACAATGAGCAAATGTGACTGAACTTAATTGTTTGAGAAGCTCAGAGATATGCTTCTTCCAGTTCGTGGTTTCATCGGTATGTAACCTAAAAGTTTGGAGCATTCTACCCTATTTACTGACTCCTTCTCATGTTCTACATCAATTGTTGGTATGACTGTTGTATAGAACTGAATACAGTGTTTTTGTTTTTCAAAATTTAGTGAGTGTCCATTTTCTGAGAACCACTTAATAATTCTTTGGAAAATATCATTTAAAGTCTCTTCTGTTGCTTTCTCTGTAATGTGATTTGTTATAACACTAGTACCGTCTGCAAAAAGTACTAGGTTTGCTTGTTGAATTTTAATTGGGAGGTCATATACACATATAAAGAATGGGAGTGGACCTGAAATTGAACCCTTTGGGTCTCCTTCCGGATTTTTCCCCAACCACTACAATTTTGTGCCATTTCGACATTGTTTGAATTATTCTGCGCAACTTCGTTTCTTAAGTGTGATTCAAACCAGCCGTGTCTGAAGCCATCGAGTCCCTAAAACTCGGGTTTTTCTAAGAGGGTAATTTGATGTATACAATCAAAAGCCGTGAAAGATCACAAAAATACAAAGTGGTGATATTTCATTATTTAAGGCTCGTAAAACTTGATCACTGAATGTATAGATTGCATTCTTAGTCGAGCAACGCTTCTGGAATTCAGACCGTTGTACGCTAAGTGAATCGTTTGTACTTAGGTGTGTGCATTCTTCCCACGCGCCATTCACGATTAGAACAGAGAAAGGGATAAAAGACAGTGGTATCAAAATACCCACCACCACAAACCATCAGGAGGCGTAGGGAACACAGATGTAGATTTTGATAGAGTTAGACAACATTGAGAAATCATTCCTCCTGGAAGTCAAATCTGCGTTTCATTATCATCAGCCATTTGACATCAACTGTGGGATAAAAGCGTTACAGTGTTACGTTGTATGCATCCATCTTGCTCTTGCCTTTTTTCTAACGTTATTTGCCATTCTGGTATCAGATTGTCATCTCCGGCTTTTCTTGTCTCCCTTAATTCATCAAATATGGTCCTTTGTCCACATACACTCCTGGAAATTGAAATAAGAACACCGTGAATTCATTGTCCCAGGAAGGGGAAACTTTATTGACACATTCCTGGGGTCAGATACATCACATGATCACACTGACAGAACCACAGGCACATAGACACAGGCAACAGAGCATGCACAATATCGGCACTAGTACAGTGTATATCCACCTTTCGCAGCAATGCAGGCTGCTATTCTCCCATGGAGACGATCGTAGAGATGCTGGATGTAGTCCTGTGGAACGGCTTGCCATGCCATTTCCACCTGGCGCCTCAGTTGGACCAGCGTTCGTGCTGGACGTGCAGACCGCGTGAGACGACGCTTCATCCAGTCCCAAACATGCTCAATGGGGGACAGATCCGGAGATCTTGCTGGCCAGGGTAGTTGACTTACACCTTCTAGAGCACGTTGGGTGGCACGGGATACATGCGGACGTGCGTTGTCCTGTTGGAACAGCAAGTTCCCTTGCCGGTCTAGGAATGGTAGAACGATGGGTTCGATGACGGTTTGGATGTACCGTGCACTATTCAGTGTCCCCTCGACGATCACCAGTGGTGTACGGCCAGTGTAGGAGATCGCTCCGGGTGTTGGCCCTGTGTGCCTCGGTCGTATGCAGTCCTGATTGTGGCGCTCACCTGCACGGCGCCAAACACGCATACGACCATCATTGGCACCAAGGCAGAAGCGACTCTCATCGCTGAAGACGACACGTCTCCATTCGACCCTCCATTCACGCCTGTCGCGACACCACTGGAGGCGGGCTGCACGATGTTGGGGCGTGAGCGGAAGACGGCCTAACGGTGTGCGGGACCGTAGCCCAGCTTCATGGAGACGGTTGCGAATGGTCCTCGCCGATACCCCAGGAGCAACAGTGTCCCTAATTTGCTGGGAAGTGGCGGTGCGGTCCCCTACGGCACTGCGTAGGATCCTACGGTCTTGGCGTGCATCCGTGCGTCGCATCCCAGGTCGACGGGCACGTGCACCTTCCGCCGACCACTGGCGACAACATCGATGTACTGTGGAGACCTCACGCCCCACGTGTTGAGCAATTCGGCGGTACGTCCACCCGGCCTCCCGCATGCCCACTATACGCCCTCGCTCAAAGTCCGTCAACTGCACATACGGTTCACGTCAACGCTGTCGCGGCATGCTACCAGTGTTAAAGACTGCGATGGAGCTCCGTATGCCACGGCAAACTGGCTGACGCTGACGGCGGCGGTGCACAAATGCTGCGCAGCTAGCGCCATTCGACGGCCAACACTGCGGTTCCTGGTGTGTCCGCTGTGCCGTGCGTGTGATCATTGCTTGTACAGCCCTCTCGCAGTGTCCGGAGCAAGTATGGTGGGTCTGGCACACCGGTGTCAATGTGTTCTTTTTTCCATTTCCAAGAGTGTATTACCAATTCGCTGGGCTACATTTCATTCCCATCTCAATTTCGTTTTCAGTACGGTTATAATGATACCTTTCATTCCATTCTGCTCTCTATTTGTTTTCCTGTGTCTCCTATAAATTTGAAAACGCATATACCATACTTCGCTGAGCAACACTCAGTTTTTGAACGGATTGTGGAATGAGTTACAAGTTGCAGAATCATCATGATCCGTGACCGTTCAGTCACCACTCACAACTGTCGAAGATTGGCCAGAACTGCGTAAAAGGCGCACACTCACGATCCACTAGACAGCAACCCAGAAACGTTCAGTATTGTACAAGTGTCCACTGTATTGCGGAGTAACTGTTGCGTGAACAAAAGGAAACCCAGAATATTATTCCCACATATTCGTTCTTCGCGTCATAGGTACTATTAGTATAGCTTCCTATTGCGACAACCTTAAAATAAGCACAGCGTTTTGAAAATCAGTGCAAAGCTGAGGGAAAGACACAGGTCGTCATACCCGCAGATGAACATTGCTCGAAGTTTGTATATCTTCTACAGATTGTCTGGCACCACACGTCCACATTACCGAATTAATCTCGTACATATGTATCCATTCATTAATACAAATTATCCCTGCTGTATTAAAACTTTATTATACTGTGCCTCGGTATTTTGCAACTTATAAAGCGCTTCTTACTCGTATTATAATTGTCATTAAACCTTTATGGTACTTATCTATGAATAGTAACTCTTCCCACATTGACATATTTCCATTTGCATACATAGAAATAAAAATTATTCATCATTGCTGTTAATAATAAATAAATGTATAAAAGCAGTACAAATGCTCTTATTTTGAAGATAAAGTAATGTTCTAGTGTGTGGAAAAAATCTGTGGTTAAGATCGTTAAAACTCTTTTTATTGATTGCTAGTTTCAGCTTACTGACGAGCCATCTTCAGATCCAACACACAAAGCTGCATAAAAGTGGTGAACAATCGCACAATATGATGATTTTTCCTTCATGTGGAACCACAGTCATATAAAACTTACGGAAAAATATAACCGTCATTTGACTGTATGATATACAAATGGCGATTATATTTTTCCGTAATAGCATAATACATTTTATCCTAAAATATCTATTTTACGATACATACTAACAAACATTATTATTTAATTCCGTATGTATCAGCCACCAGGCATTACACATCGTCATTATCTGTTAAGCTGAATCGCTCTTGTTGTCATGTACAAACAGAAAATTTTTTGTAGAGCTTAACAAAGACATACAAATTACATTCGGCAAGTGGTAAAAGCTATAATCTTATCTGAAGTAGGTCGTCATAGTTAAATAATGCATATGACAGGAAAAGGGGGGGGGAGAGATCATTGAAGGTAGATGGAACTAACGACCCTTTTAGAACTTTTTGAACTAGATAGCTTGGACACAGTGATCCTTGAGTGGTAAGCAACTGGACAACAGATTTACAAAATATTTATTAACATCAATTAAGAAACATACATTGGTATTTAGAGCTTTCAACAGGATTACTAATATAATGATTTAAAATTCTGATTTGTTTCACTCAAATTAAAAAACAGTTAACCTTAATGATTGGCACCACTAAGCCACTTAGAACGTTCTTTAAAAAATAGCTAGCAAGGTTTCTTTAATTACGTCCAGGCAATAGCCAAACATGTTCTTTTTAAAAAAAATCGGGGTAATAACAACATACTATGATATGATGACCTAAAGCCAATGGATACAGCCTCAGATTTGCGAAGTGAGCACTCGCTGTATCGTCTCCAACCCAAGACAAATCCAACAGTTATTAGTGCACGCGACTAGGTGTAAGTACGCTCTACGATGGTTTCACAACGCGTAACAGTCGCCCTTTAAAATTTATTATTTAGGTGAGCCAAATCTGTGGACTACAAACATAGGTACTAGCCCCTTCAGTAAAGTGTAGGAAGTTTAAAGACAGTTCGCTTACGACGAATAAAATTTTTTACACCAAAATTTCATGAACACGACCACTAGTCCTTGGGAATTCACAACCTAAAATTTAAATCGCAAGTTGGGCAAGTTTTCCGTAAAGACCTTTTAAAATTACAAGACACATGATCAACACTGAACCAAGACAAATTACAACACACATTTTTATATATGAACTGTAAATGACATAAACGTCGGGTGCTAGCCCTCCTTGAAGTTTTCCCCAAAGCAGCCCAAACCTATGGCACAATGTGTTTATTCAAATTCCGGTACCAACCAATTTGAATACCGTAAGCGCTATTACGTAAGTAACAATAGTAAAGACGATTTCAGTTGAAATTACCAACCACATTGAGCAACACAACTGCCCGTTCCCTTAAAATTTAATGCCTAAATTGGTACTTTGAGTTTTTGTCATTAAAGAGAATGATCTTTCAGTTGGAGCTCAACTACCCAATTATGCAACACGACAAGTGCTTGTTCCTTTTAAAAATTTAACCACTTAAGTTTGAACATTACGCATTTGTCAACCAAGAGAACTTCGGAATCAAAATCATATTACCCATTCGCTTGCAAACTGTTTACCAGTGCGTTTTACTGTCAGCATAGAAATCGGCTGTCGGTAAGCACAAGCCATCAGCAGCTAATGTCAATCAAGCATCACATTCAGGACGCTTCGTTGGTCACATTTAAGGTTTTCCTGTTTCTACAACAGATAACAGAAGAAAACCTTAATCCACACTGGAACATGAAAGACGGCACCCGCCACATTTCTCAAAGCACGAGCAAACAAAGCTTCCAATATGCAGTTAATATGGTGGATCAAAGAAGAACACAGTAGCAACTCAAAATACTCGTTGTGGACATTCAATGGAACACAAGCACCTACTGCACGCTTTCGTCGCTCTCCGGTACATTAAAACAACTGCCGAATACCGAGGCGCGGCTACATCCACCGCTCGTGGTTCCGTAAAACCTCCTTACAGTGAACCTCTACCGTTGACGGCTCGCAGCTCACCCTTGAAGCGCACGGGCAGAGGGCTTTTTCTATGCTCGGAACGAGTACGACCTCTGACTTTAGCCGCATCGATACAACTACACGGCTGACTGACAGATCCAATCGATATGCACGTTAGCCATATGTATCTCGAGTGCTCATATTGCCACACTTGTGTTTAAACGCCACGCTACACGAACAAGGAAGAAGCTGTAACACGGCTGTTAGGTAACTTGCCACATACGTAGTGTTAATGTTACACGAAAACACTAACTGCCAGTTGGCACTCACTAACCAACGAAGTTTTGCGAAGGCGTGCCTCTACAGTAATATAAAGCACTGCAACGTGACGCACGCCCTACTAGGTTTACGTTATACAAAATATAAGTAAGTATGTAAAATTTCTATAATCTGTAGTAACTATATACCGAACATAAGTTGTACGTTAAGCAATACAAAACCAGAACAGACTAAAAAAGAAAGCAAGTAATATGGTCACAACTGAAAACAGTATAGTATTTTAAGATTGCCACAGTGACAACGATCAAAAAATTTTAAATCCATAATATTGAATAATAAAATGAGTAATACCGTAAACTGAAGTCTACATACCAATTACGGTCAGCGTTATAAGTGGATTTAATTACAAACCTGAGTAGTACAACTGAGCCGTTAGATGTTACATTTAGGACTGTTACAAGGACAGAACTTCATAAATATAATCTTAGTACGTTTCACCTAGGTATATGCTACTAATTATTTCATCAAACAACACCTCATGCGATACATGTCAAAACAGAAGTTAACTGATGAACAGTAAGCATTATTTCTGTTTATTTTGTAATACATGTTCGTGAAGTCAATTATCTACATCTACATATATACTCCGCTAGCCATCAAGCGGTGTGTGGTGGAGGGCACTATTCGCGCCAAAATCATATCCCCCCCTCCTCCCCCCCTCTGTTCAACTCGCTGATCGCGCTAGGGAAAAACGACTGTCTGAACGCCTCAGTACGAGCTCTAATTTCCCTGTCTTTGAATGGTGATCATTGCGCGATTTTAAAGTTGGTGGTGCTGTACATCCTCGGCGAAGATCGGATTTTGGAATTTAGTGAGCAGCCCCTTCCGTTTAGCGCGTCGTCTATTTGCAAGTGTGTCCCACCATCTTCCAGAGGACGTAGACATATGTACAATCCAAATTAAGCTTAAGGTCTATGTGTTAGATAAACAATACATACATACCGAATAAGATAACTAAATTTTAGTGCTTCACATAAAAGAAAAAAACACCTAAAGTTAAGTAATGTTGTAACTTGAAGTGGAGGAGGCAATTATAACCAGCATTATATGTGGTCGCAACTACGAAACCTAACAAACAAAACAAGGTTTTATAGAATGGAAGTTTTAATATAAAATGTGTTACGCTATTGCTCACCTCTTTAATGTAATTTTCTTTTTTTAAGCTGAAATAATTAATTTAATTTGTGGTAAGTTCTATGAGACCAAATTTCTGAGGTCACCGGTCCCTAAGCTTACACCCTACTTAATCTAACTTAAACTAACTTAGGCTAAGAACAACACACAAACCCATGCCCTAGGGAGGACTCTAACCTCCGACGGGGGCAGCCGTGCGAACCGTGACAAGACGCCCAAGACCGTGCGGCTACCCCGAGCGGCTGTAATCTGAAACTACTAATCAATAAAGGTGCTTTAGCGATCTGAAGATTTTTTTTCCACACGTTTTAACATATCAAATAGGCTGTGTTCCGATTTGACAAGGTCAAATAAGATTCTCACTCCATACATTTCGTACTCTGTGGGTAACGTGCCAGGTATACTCTCACTCACTGTTGTTACAATTCTTCCTCAAACTCAGGTACCTCAATTTAATTTCATAGTTTTTAAAAAGAGAAATTTCAGAACTCCTGATTCGGTGTTGATTTTCGGCTTCTAAAATCAGTTCATAGGAGAAAGTCTGGGCGTTAATTTCCTCGAAAGAGAACGGACAAGTGATGCGCCTCCCCGTTGTTTCTCGCCATCTCTCTAATTACAGACAACACAGCTGGCGAGTGTAAATACGGGAGACCAAGTAGACTGCAGAGCAACCAGCGAAGCGCTCGAAGCACTAAAAATGCCGAGCGAGAACTGTAATGCTGAGTAATTTACCGTATTTCCTCCACAGCTGCGAATGAAAATTAATTCAGAGTTTAGCTCCGCAAGGACTTCTGTCTATGGCGAATTTGAAATCAACCTCGGTGTCACACTTCCTTACGAACATACACTGTTTAGTAACTGTTGGTAACCATTTCGCTCTCTGTCCAGCAACAAAACTCAAGAATTTTGGTATCCAATTGTACAGCTGCAGTAATTCACACGCGGTCATCACAGTAATGAAAGCATGTTACCGACGTATTGTGTTTGTGAAGTGGCAACAGTGAAGAATCTGCGTGTTGCTACCCTTGTTCGTTAGTGTAGTGACGGAAGTTACGGTGTGCACTGGGCTCAAAAATTTGTTATATGTTCGGCCTTGTAATTAGCTCTAAATTTTTTGAAACGGTAGAGAGCTGGTTGGGGGAATGGTAAGGTACTGTGGCCACAAAATAAAGAGTACTAGAACAGCAATTTATTAACAAAAAAATGAAACCGTTTACAGTGATAAAATGAACAGTTAAATACAACCCTTGATACACGTCAGAGTAAGCTGAAATTAAAAAACAATACAGGTCGCCCAACGTAAAGAGTCAAAATGAAATTATCAAATATTCCAAGTACTAAGCAGTTGTTCCAAAATTGTAAATCGTGCTACGACGTTGCTCGTTAGCAAATACTTCAAGGTCATCAGCTGACTATACTTAGCAACTGTACAAACAGCTTAAGGGCCAAGTGACAAGTGTCTTCCACGGCAGAGCCGAAATAATGTAGGTTTTGAAGCAGTGGTTAACAAAGAGCTGCAGGCCAATAATAATCCAATAATTATTTTTAGCAACTGCATAAACGGCTTTACGCAAAATGAGAAATATCGAGCATGGCGAAGTTATTTTAAGTACTACTACTTTACATACGATTTTCATTGAGAAACACGATCCCTCGGCCATAAAGGCCAGTTTACCGGCAGCACCAACTAAATTTAAGAGGACAGAATTACATTAAAAGGAACCTTAATAGCATTTGCTACAGATACAGGGTAACAGAATTAACACCCGGCAACAATGTGACAACTTTACAATTGTTGAATAGCTTCAGGATTTAAATAAATTAGTAACCATTTTAGAGAGTTCTTGGCTTAAACACAGAGAGATTTACAGCGGAATGGTCGACCAAAAACATCGAGTTAAACATATACTTAAGATCACTTCTAGAGGGTGTCAGGTTTACTCAAACGGAATTTGAAATACACCAGTTGCATTAAGTCATACACACTTGACATATACAACACAAAAACAAGGCAAGCACTTGATTTCAAAGATTACAGGAAACTAAACAGCGGGAAGACAGATGCAAAGAAGTTGAAGACCTTCTGAAGAAAGGGAACCTTGAATTAGCATACAAAACAGTGAAACGCTTCTTCTCAGGAGGACAAAGGATTAGATGTAATGCCCTAATAAGAGAGGATAATAAGATGGTGTATAATCATGAAGATATAGCACTTACGTGGAAGGAATACCTAGAGAAATTATATGGAGGCAACGTACAAGATGACATGATTGAAAGTGAGGACGAAGTAGATAAAGATGAACTAGGAGACAGCATACTAAGGTCTGAATTTGATCAGGCACTACAGGCACTTAAGCACGGAAAAGCACCAGGAATTGACTCATTGCCTGCAGAAATCATCAAAGCAGCTGGAACAGAAATAAAAGATAAATTGTATAAATTAATCTGCCAAATTTATGATACTGGAGAGCTGCCTGAGGACTTCAAAAAGTGTATTATTGTTCCATTACCAAAGAAAATGCCAGAAAAATCGTGTGCACAATACAGAACCCTCAGCCTAACATCACATGCATCAAAAATTTTGACGACCATCCTCCTCAGAAGAATTGAAGGGAACGTGGAATGCATGCTCACAGAAGACCAGTTTGGCTTTAGAAGAGGGAGAGGTACGCGAGAAGCCATTATGGCCCTAAGGCTCATAATAGAAAAAAGAATGGAAAAAGGAAAGGACACCTACATAGCATTTATTGACCTCGAAAAAGCCTTTGATAAGGTTGAATGGAAAAAACTATTCCAGATATTGAGGGAAACTGGAGCTAAGTACAAGGACAGGAGAACGATATGGAACATATACAAAGAAGAGGTGGCAATAGTGAGATGTGGGGAACATCAACAACAAGCAAAAATTAAACAGGGTGTGAGACAGGGATGTGCACTCTCCCCTGTCCTCTTTAATATGTACATACAGAAAGCAATGGACGAGGTCAGAGAAAAGTTAGGACCAGCTAATGGAATCAGGATCCAGGGAAAAATAGTTGATATGCTGCGTTTTGCGGATGACATTGCTGTCCTAGCGGAAAATGAGGAAGAATTACAAGTAGTGTTGGAGGAAATGGAAAACACTCTTGCTACACGGTACAACATGAAAATTAATAAGTCAAAAACAAAAATCTTAGTTGCAAGCAAACAAAATAATCAAGCAATTACGAATATAAGGCTGAATGGAGAGAAGCTGAAAGAAATACAAGACTTTGTCTACTTGGGAAGCAGAAAAACATCAGATGGTCGTAGTAGGAAAGATGTAATAAGTAGAATAAATCAGGCAAAGACTGCATTCTATAAAAGGAAAGGAATCCTCACATCAAATATGATAAGTCTGTCGTTAAGGAAGCGGTTAATAAAGACCTTTGTTGGGCGTGTGCTTCTCTACGGCAGCGAAACCTGGACACTTGGAGAGGACGAAAGAAGAAGGATTGAAGGATTCGAAATGTGGTGTCTGCGAAGGATGTTAAAAATTCCATGGACGGCCAGGATGACAAATGAAGAAGTCCTGCAGAGAGCGGAGGAAGTTCCAGTTCTTTGGAAGACGGTCAAGAAGAGGAGAGATATATGGATGGGACACATTCTGAGACATGAAAGTCTTCTCCACACTATAACGGAAGGCCTTGTGGAGGGCAAAAGGGCAAGAGGCAGACCTAGAAGAAAGTACATAAGCCAGATAATGCAGGACCTAGGATGCGGAAGTTTCACGGAATTGAAGAGGCTGGCCGACAATCGCACTGAATGGAGAGCTGCTGCAAATCAATCTTAGGATTGGCAACTTAAGAAGAAGAAACAGCAGGAATAGTCGATCAAATATGCAATGGAATCAACTAAGCCCGATGGGCAGAAATGGTAAGTAAACAAATGACAAGATAATTATTACACAGGGGACTGGTTTGGAAAATAACAAATAACAAGTTACATGGATTTGGAACAATCAGCTGGCCAGCTGTCTTACGAAAATAGATACCATCTGCACGGATGTATAGAATTTCAAAGTCTAGTAAGTGTCACCTCACTGATCAAAGGATACAATAAGGCCCTTGATAGATAAGGCATCAAACTATGGCTAATCTGTCCTGTAACACGCACAGACAAGCAGAATTAAACACTATTCTAACTAAATGTAAAACATCATTACATAAAACAAATTTGAGAAGCACTGAAAGCGTTAAACGGTATTCTAATAAAATACAGATCTCCAAGAAATTAAGCCAATTGGGCAAGAAATAAGCGCTGAACACTATTGTAATGAAATGCCAGACCATCAGCGAATTAGAAGGCTTTCATAAAATTCACGTTACTAGATAACACGTCAGGTAGGTAGTTAACAGTTCACTTTAATAGTAAGCACGTGAAATAGCACTTTAATAAAATACAAGGCACTACAGAGAAAGCTGGCAAGTACTGCGTCTTGAGCGCACAAACCACACAGCCACATTGCTCAGTAATGAAGTAAGTAGACAACGAATCAAACTTTAATACAGATTTGCCACAAATCACCGAAACATGTCCAGAAAACCGGACAGATAAGGTACAACCTAGAAACAAATCGATCTGAAAAATGGTTCAAATGGCTCTGAGCACTATGGGACTAAACTTCTGAGGTCATCAGTCCCCTAGAACTTAGAACTACTTAAACCTAACTAACCTAAGGACATCACTCACATCCATGCCCGAGGCAGGATTCGAACCTGCGACCGTAGCGGTCGCGCGGCTCCAGGCTGCAGCACCTAGAACGGCTCGGCCACCCCGGCCGGCTGCTGATTGCAAACGGCACACTTTGTTTTGTAACCAGTCTTCAAACGCGTAAGATATGATCCACCATGAGTTTCTCCTGTACCAATGTCGTCCTCTCAGAGTAGCACACACACAATGTTTTCCATTACTTGTCTCATAATCTCTCTCTTTCCCCTGAATATTTGACAGCTTTTGCTATCTCTAACACCACGAAATTATTATTACCTGGTGTCTTAATAGATACTGCGCCTTCTATGTCTACATCTACATGTACGTACATACTCAGCAAGCCATCACACAGCGCATGGCGGAGGGTACCTTGTTCCACTGCAAGTCATTCCCTTTCTTCTTCCACTACAAATGGAACGAAGGAAAGACGACTGTCTGTATGTTTCTGTATGAACATTCACTTCTTTTATCTTGTTTTCATGGTCCGTACGGAGTCGCAAATACCAGTTCTCTAAATTTTCTCAACTGTATTTCGCGAAAAGAATGTCTTTTTCCCTGCAGGAATACCCATTTGAGTTCACAGATCATTTCCGTAATACTCCCATTTTGATCGAACCTACCGGTAACAAATCTAGCAGCACGCCTCTGAATTCCTTCGATGCCTTCCTCTAATGTGACCTCGTTCAGATTCCAAATTTGCGATCAGTACTCATGAACAGTTGGCACAAGTGTCTTCTGTACACGATTTCCTTTGTAGATGTGCCAAATTTTCCTAGAACACTTCCAATAAACAGCGGTCGACCATTTGCCATCCTCACAGCTTACCTTGCGTGTTCGTTCCACGTCACTTTGCAACATCATGCCTTGATATTTAATACAGCTCTGTGGCTCGTGGTATAAAGTGTCAGACTACAAATCCGAAGGTCTTGGATTAAATCCCCCGTTAGTCTTAGGATTTCTATCCGTCATTTATCACTTTTTTCACTTCTGGAAAGGTTTGTTGATGTGAAAAATGGTTCAAATGGCTCCGAGCACTATGGGACTTAACATCTTAGGTCATCAGTCCCCTAGAACTTAGAACTACTTAAACCTAACTAACCTAAGGACATCACACACATCCATGCCCGAGGCAGGATTCGAACCTGCGACCGTAGCAGTCGCGCGGTTCCGGACTGACGCGCCTAGAACCGCTCGGTCACCGCGGCCGGCGTTGATGTGAAAAATACCGAGCTGCGCCGTGCTTCCGAATCCACGCTAAACTGTAGGTCTGTCTATAACTGGTTGGATAAGTCAGATCGAAGGTCGGAGGAAGGCAAGGGTACACCACCTCCTGTCTTTGGCTTGATGGCAGCTTTACTTTACTTATTCAATCGAGCTGACTCTGTCAAGCAGCACACCACGAAGACTGTATCCGAACTTGATAAGATTATTTTTCTCACTCATCTGCATTAACCTACATTTTTCCACATTTGTCAGCATTTATCTCACAAAAAAAATCCTGTCCAAATCATCATTCAATGCTGACATTTTCCAGTAAACTACGGCGTCATCGACAAACAGTCTCAGATTGCTGCTCACCCCATCCATAAGATCGTTCACACATACAGGCAACAAGAGCTGTCCCGTTACACTTCCTTGGGACACTCCTGACTATGCCTTTGTCTGTGTTGAAGAAATGTCATCGACGGCAATGTACTGGTTGCTATAAGAAAGTCCTCTAGCCACTCACATATCTGGGACTCTATTCCTTAAGCTCAGGCTTTCAATAACATTTTCCAGTGTGACATTCTGTCAGTCTGTTCGCTCTTCATCGATATTTCGCAAGATATCAGACGAGTAAAGGACAACCTGAGTTTCGCACTAGCGATGTTTTTTTAAATCCGTGCTGAGTAGTGGCCACAAGCCTTCCTCTCTCAAGGAAACATTACATTCTTACTTAGAGTTTGATGAAGAATTTAGCTTCAAACCGACGTTAAGGGTACTTGTCTGTAACTTTGCGGGTTTGTTCTTTCACCCCTCTTATATCCTGGAGTCACCTGCCGCTTTTTCTCATTAACGTCTTCTTTCTTTCTTTTTTTCTTTCATTTTACGGTTTCTGATGCACAATCTCACTTCTCGTCTTAACACTTCACTTAATTTTCAGTCCTTCTGTAACACGACGTTCAAACACTCATAGTATTTTCTGATTTTCCCACTTTTAAATAACGCCGTTTTACAGACGTACATTTTTCAGAAATATCTACCCAAAATTAAGGCATATGTTTGATACTAGTGGACTTGTTTTATTGGAAGTTTAAATTTATTCTCGCTGTTGAAGAGAGCGCGGTAGTTATACTAGTGCACTACAGCGGACAGCGGCACGATACCTGTTTAACGATAGAAAACGGCTCTAAGCACTATGGGACTTAACATCTGAGGTCATCAGTTCCCTAGAACTTAGAACTACTTAAACCTAACTAACCTAAGGACATCACACACATCCATGCCCGAGGCAGGGTTGGAACCTGCGACCGTAACGGTCGCACGGTTCCAGTCTGAAGCACCTAGAACCGCTCGGCCACACCGGCCGGCTTAACGATAGAAACATTAGGCTTTCAGATCTGTGAGTGATTTTCGAGTGGAGTAAAAATGACAAATATTTAGCGCCTTTCGGTCTTTCTACTTCTCAAACAGCACTTGCAGGAAGTGTTACTCTCCTGCTTTCGAGTCAAGAAATCTGCTGGAGAAAGTCATCGTTTTGTAGTGGAAACACATGGAGAACACTCCGTGTCGGAAACAACATGTAGAGACTGGTTTCGATGGTTGAGAGACAACATACTTAGGTGATAAAATTCGTCCTAGTAAGTGTGGTGTAGCATGAGCTGCTGCAACCGGGTGAAATGCTGAACGCTGAGTGCTACGAAGCACAGATACTCTATTTGAGTAGCGCACTTCGCAGTAAGCTCAGAGACATGAAAAAGTTATTCTGCTTCGTGGCACTGACAAACAACACGTAGCTTTTCTGAACAAAACTTTACATCTTTGAACGCTCTCAGAAACTGGCACCATGAGTGGATCACCTAAAAAAAACTTTTTTTTTAAAATCGAGAAATCTATTTTTACCCGAAAAGTGGTTATAGCTACTGAAAGAGACTACTTTCAGTAAGTTATTTTATCCCACTCTATTTAATCAAACATGTTTTTTGTGCTCAATAAACAGCGAGAATTAATTCACGTACCCAGTAGTTTACCTGAGCTACTCTGCGTTTTATATGCTCCTTCCTTCATTTACCATATTTTGAGCATGTCGCTAATGTCATTTCGCCTCATCTTCAGTAATTTCCTGTTTCTTTTATTCGTTGTCAGTCCTACGCCGTGTGCGGCATCTTTTCATTTCATTTAATAGGTCCTCGCTTTCACAGAGGTTAGCAATGCCATTAGCGAATCTTGTCACTGATATACTTTCGCCCTGCATTTTAATCCCACCCCTAAGCCTCGTCTTTATTGTTCCTTCAACGTACGTGTCTCATAGTAGAGGAGAAAAACTGATCCTTTGCTTATTCCCTTTTTAATACAAACATTTCTCTCTTAGTCATCCATTCGTATTGTTTTCTCTTGGTTCTTATACATATTTAATATCACCCGCTCTTCTCTGAAGCCTACGTCAATTTTCAGAGGCTTTCAGTCATACTGCAGCACTTCAACTGTTGAACATTTTTTTCTAGATCAACAGATATAATGTGTGTTTATTTTCTTTAAGTGTTGCTTCCATCATCTAGCGTAACGACAGTACTGCTTCATTAAGCTTTCATAAGCCAAAGCTGGCTGTGAGAATAAATTGGAACACCCCTTTACTTTTACTTTTTTCCCTTGTGTTACTTTATCTGATCTGAAACGGCGTCTTCATATTCTGTCTTGAACTTCCTGTTTAAGCCATTTGGGTAATGGTTAAAAATTATGTCTGGTGCAATAAATATGATTCAAGGCAAAGTCTGCGATTCTTACACGTCGTATACGAAATAAGTGATTCTGATTGACACAGAATAGTACAAAGACCCATGGAAACCTGAGCGAGGTTTGGAAGTGGAGAGTAGCACTAAAAAACTTCGTCTGCGGACAAACAAATAGGGATCTTGCAATTTTATTGATTTGATCATTTGTCCGATTACCACGGCGAAAATTATACATATAGTTCATTCAAATTTACTTGTTTGAATACTAGAAAATATTGACGTTCCGCATATGTTTACTTCACGTTGCGTTGTACGAGAGCCATCCAGAAACTAACAGAAGTTTTGGTCTATCGCGGCAGTGGGCGGGGTTGCAGCAGCCATCATGGTGCCGTAACGTTCCCATACTCGGTATGCATCCACGGTGGTAGTGTGGGATCTGTGTCTGTTTCATGGCTTTCTGTGACGTGTTAAAATGTGCGCTGCAATAGAAAAACCTGCCACTTGCGAGGTGCGTTCTGCGTTTAGGTTTTTATTGGTAAAAAACCTCTAACCAATTGAAGTATAACGCGACCTTTATGATTTGTACGGAAAAGGAATAACGAGTGAAAGCTTGGTGAGGCAATGGTGGATTTAACTCTAAAATTGGTCAGTCCAGTGTTCACGATGACGACCGCTTTGGTAGGCCTAGCCATGTGACAGGCGGACTGATGATGAAAATCAGCAACAAAATTCATGAAAATCGTCGTTTCACATTTGTGGAACTTTTGCAACATATTTCACAAATTTCACGGAGTTTGGTGCACGAAATTGTGCCGGAGAAGCTTGTTTCTTGTGCTAGGTGGCTTCCTAAAATCATTAGATCACAAAAAGCATAGACTGGCTGCAGCATTTACCTTCCTCGAAGATTGCAAGAAAATGGTAACAAAGATAGTGATCGTATTGTAACTGTGGACTGGTCTTGGTTATCAACTGTGAAACAAAAAGGCAGTCGATTGAACTAAGTCACAAATTCTCCCAAGAAACCAAGGAAGCCTTTGCAAACACTGTCAGCAAGAACAGTTAGTGAGTTTTGGAACTCTAAGGGATTGATTGTGGAAGATAGTAGACCCTCTGGCCTCTTCATGCACTTATTGCGGGCCATCAAACCAGTCTATCTTGCATTTCTACAATATGAATTTGCATACATTCAAATTAATGTCATTTCGCTATTACATTACACTGTCATGTAAAGTAGGTAATCGCATTGAAATCCCTCACTAGCAGGACAGAGTGGATGCTGTTATATTTGTGGAAAGGGGTCAAAATAAGTTACTGTCAGTTGCACTCAGCATATAAACTTTATTTCTTAAAACACACTATCACACAAGCAAGAATCAAACTCTCAAGGTATTAACGAAAGACCTCCTTTGATTTAATTTTGATCGGCTGAAGGTCACATCGAAACATAAACAATCTCACGGCTTAAAGCCCAGACAAAGACATTTCCAATTTTTAATTTAAGCCGGAAAACTCGGCTGAAGGCCACATAAAAAGTAGAAAATATTTCTTCCAGCTTAAGGCCTAGACAAACTTTTTCAACTTTTGATTTGAAAAGGCTGAAAACTCGGCTGAAGGCCACATACCAAGTTGAAACAAATTTACGGCTTAAGGCCTAGGTACAAGGAATTTTCAATTTTAATTTTGAAACGCTGAAACTCGGTTGAATGCCACATACCGAACAAGAAACTTTTTTTTTTTTTTTTTTTTTTTTTACAGCTTAAGGCCTACGAAGAAAAGTCTTCCAACCAACAAGATCAGTCCTCCTCCGCCCAACCAGCAAAACGACAACAAGATGTCAATAGCACAACGTTCTGGATACTGGTGCCCAATCCAGGCCAGGTCAGAATAAACGCCCAAAACTACCAACAGCACCTCAACTGTCGAACTAAACGGTGTGGTGAACAGCATAAACACGACGAGGAAACTACACTCCTGGAAATTGAAATAAGAACACCGTGAATTCATTGTCCCAGGAAGGGGAAACTTTATTGACACATTCCTGGGGTCAGATACATCACATGATCACACTGACAGAACCACAGGCACATAGACACAGGCAACAGAGCATGCAAAATGTCGGCACTAGTACAGTGTATATCCACCTTTCGCAGCAATGCAGGCTGCTATTCTCCCATGGAGACGATCGTAGAGATGCTGGATGTAGTCCTGTGGAACGGCTTGCCATGCCATTTCCACCTGGCGCCTCAGTTGGACCAGCGTTCGTGCTGGACGTGCAGACCGCGTGAGACGACGCTTCATCCAGTCCCAAACATGCTCAAGGGGGGACAGATCCGGAGATCTTGCTGGCCAGGGTAGTTGACTTACACCTTCTAGAGCACGTTGGGTGGCACGGGATACATGCGGACGTGCATTGTCCTGTTGGAACAGCAAGTTCCCTTGCCGGTCTAGGAATGGTAGAACGATGGGTTCGATGACGGTTTGGATGTACCGTGCACTATTCAGTGTCCCCTCGACGATCACCAGTGGTGTACGGCCAGTGTAGGAGATCGCTCCCCACACCACGATGCCGGGTGTTGGCCCTGTGTGCCTCGGTCGTATGCAGTCCTGATTGTGGCGCTCACCTGCACGGCGCCAAACACGCATACGACCATCATTGGCACCAAGGCAGAAGCGACTCTCATCGCTGAAGACGACACGTCTCCATTCGTCCCTCCATTCACGCCTGTCGCGACACCACTGGAGGCGGGCTGCACGATGTTGGGGCGTGAGCGGAAGACGGCCTAACGGTGTGCGGGACCGTAGCCCAGCTTCATGGAGACGGTTGCGAATGGTCCTCGCCGATACCCCAGGAGCAACAGTGTCCCTAATTTGCTGGGAAGTGGCGGTGCGGTCCCCTACGGCACTGCGTAGGATCCTACGGTCTTGGCGTGCATCCGTGCGTCGCATCCCAGGTCGACGGGCACGTGCACCTTCCGCCGACCACTGGCGACAACATCGATGTACTGTGGAGACCTCACGCCCCACGTGTTGAGCAATTCGGCGGTACGTCCACCCGGCCTCCCGCATGCCCACTATACGCCCTCGCTCAAAGTCCGTCAACTGCACATACGGTTCACGTCCACGCTGTCGCGGCATGCTACCAATGTTAAAGACTGCGATGGAGCTCCGTATGCCACGGCAAACTGGCTGACACTGACGGCGGCGGTGCACAAATGCTGCGCAGCTAGCGCCATTCGACGGCCAACACCGCGGTTCCTGGTGTGTCCGCTGTGCCGTGCGTGTGATCATTGATTGTACAGCCCTCTCGCAGTGTCCGGAGCAAGTATGGTGGGTCTGACACACCGGTGTCAATGTGTTCTTTTTTCCATTTCCAGGAGTGTATATTGCCTAAAACTACGTCAACGACCAGGACAAGTCACCGGAATGTCAACGGCCACAAGGCAGAAGATACCACTGGTACACTTCATTAATGAAGGAATGAATTAAATTAAACACCACACAGGAAGACGGCTGCAATTCTAGCCGACTTCAATGCACACACGTTGTTGCTTGCGGGAATCTCTCAGAAAGCGACGACCAGGATCAAACGAAGAGATGTGATAGCAGTTGAGGTTTGATAGTAGGTTAAGTGAGCATTCAACTACAGTGTCCAAGATCGGTGGGCGACGAACTTCGTAACCCTCGCAAGAAGCGCCTCACAACTCCAACTGCGCGTGCACGACGCCAGCGGCTCCGGCCTGACTACGCGCCACGGAGACTTCCTCGCTGCTTTGCCTCAACCGACCGACTGCCTCACACACGGAAACGGTCAAAGACCAAATACATGTCGCCCGATGAGACGACCGACCGTACGACCAACCCACGGTCGTTTCTGCTCCAGTCTCCTTTCGTCGGACAGTGTATGTGTGACCCCCAGCGGTCGGCAAGTACTGTCAGTCAGCACCTCACTGGTGCTCCATCCCGACTCTGCTCCGTGCCCGACAGCAGTCCTGGTCCGTCTCCAACTCACTTCCAGACACATGACGACCCAGAAATACTATCGGTCGCTCCAGAGATGGCAGGACAGTGCACTTATCGATAAGCGCTGCTGCTGCTGCCGCTCATGGGCAAATAAGGCAGAAGTTAGTGACGCCAATAAATGGAATAAGAAAACGAGGCGGTAGTACCATAAAAGAAGATGACAAACAATAAATGGCATGGACACGAGCCGCACACGGCTCACGCGTGTTATGTACCGGCATGTCCATGATCAGAAGTATCATGCACGTATATTGTAATTCTGTTCATTTCATGTAACAGATGAGCGGGAACTTTTGGGCTGTGAGGAGGCCAATTGTTCACAATAGGTGGGAGGACATCCGGTCACTGGGTATTGCGGACGGAGTGTCGACTCTGCCTGGAGGCTTTCTCTTTTAACGCTCAGTCTCAAGGGCCAGAGAGACGGACGGTCGCTATTTTTACAATGGCAGGGGTAGTTTACTCGCGAAAGCCTTGTGTTTAGGGCAGGAACGCTCCAGATCGACACCACGGCTGCGCTATTGGTTGGGACGTTTCGGAAAAGTGGTCTTCGAGCTCCGCCCGATAGCAAAAACAAACGACGCCACAAGTCGCATCCCAATTACCATATTCCGCTGGCACCCGTCGCCGGAAAACTTCCCGCACAAAGCCCTGTCAGAAGCTGTGTAGGCTGCTCGACTGCTACGTAAGCACACGTTTGCAGTCACCAGCGAAAAACGGCGGGAAGGAATGGCATTGGCGCCTATGCTGACGGAGTACGGTAGCGGGGCTATGGACAAATTTCTTGTACGGCCATAATTGGCGAAAGCTTCGTTTATTGGCGACGATTGGCCGAGTTCTGGCACAAGGGGAGCGGTCGCTGTCTGAGCGTGGGCCGGGATAGAGCTTTGAGAGGAGCTGGTTCCTGGCCGACGCAGGAGTCGGTGGCGTACTTTGCCGCTCGTGCTGCAGAGTAATTTTATTCTCAGTTTCACTTGTCCGGCCACGCGGACAAACACTTAGTTTTTTCGTGCTCACGCCTCGCTCGGTCTCCAAGGCGGAGACCATCTGCATGCAGCGGAGCAAACCACGAGTAGCAGCCGTCTTGTGAGCCCGCCGCCTTGCGCCGTACTGCGGTAATATACGCAGCTTCGTCCTTCAGGGTTTCGCATGATTTTCCAGCCTCCAAAAAGTGGAATTTACTTTTCTCAGCAGTTGCACTGGAGAACCTCTTCGTCTTCTTAGTTGATATCGTGGAACTGCAATCGAGTACCCACTTTTTTATTGATTTTATACATTTCACCTCTTCTCTTTGCTCCCCCTTCGGGAGTAGTAGAGAAGCACATGAGATTCCATCCAGTGTCGTTTGTATCAGGTTCTTGCAGACATCTTTATCAAGTAATGGCTCTTCACATGTTTGGTTTTTGTTAGTAAACATGGTTGTTCCTTGTACAAATTCATAATCAGTTTTGTGTTCCATTTAAGGAAAATAAATGTAATTGTCAATTTTTAGAACGGCATTTATCTGTTAACGGTCGTACTCACCAGTCTCCTTTCCTATTAGCATGTTTGGAGGAGAACTTTGGTCAGTTAATTTAATGAATAAAGTATACGAGAAGACCCCACGTAGGGTTTATAACAGGGCCGTTATAAGATTGCGTTACACACCTTGTGCAGTTTCAGTATAAATCCACTTGGGTGTGATTTACATAACATCGTGATTCTGCACCCTAACTTCCACGCCAGTTAAAGGTCCCACTATAGTAAATATGTGGCTAGTTTCCGGTTCTCGTTGACTTCCGCGAACACATTAATTCAGAGAGGAATTGCCACACACTGACAAAGTTAAGGCAGACGATACAAAACAAGCGTCGAAGAAAACTTAGCGCAAAAGTTGTCTTTTTTCATGACAACATTCGTCCACACACGACCAATCGTATCCGAAAGCTCGTACGGGGTTTTGAATCGGAGATGTTTGATCATCCACCATACAGCGCCGATTTGGCACCGAGCGACTACCAGTTCTACCCAGCAAGGTTCAAATGGCTCTGAGCACTATGGGACTCAACTGCTGAGGTCATTAGTCCCCTAGAACGTAGAACTAGTTAAACTTAACTAACCTAAGGACATCACAAACACCCATGCCCCAGGCAGGATTCGAACCTGCGACCGTAGCGGTCTTGCGGTTCCAGACTGCAGCGCCTTTAACCGCACGGCCACTTCGGCCGGCCTACCCAGCAAGGGAAACATGGCTCGCTAAACGAAGCTTTGATACTGACGCCCGACTGCAAGCCGGTATAAACCAGTGGTTTCAATTGGAGGCGACAGATTTCTACAGAGACAGTGCTGAAAAACTTGTGCTTCAGTCTGATAAGTACCTTAATTAGAATGGCGATTATGTAGAAAAACAGCTTAAGAGTGTACCTTTGAAATGTACAGTCCAGTTTTTCCATATTGTTAATTTTTTATTTCAAAACGACTGTCAATTTCTGGATAGCTCTCGTATATCAAGATTTGAATTCATAATTCTGGTTCATTCGTCGCTATGATATCGTTCAAATACCGGGTAGCTATAATAGAAATTTCGCTACTTGAGAGAGCCCGCAAAAAAACATCTGGTGGGATGTTGGCTACCTCCCTCGTGTGTTACTGTCCCATCGATAATCTCTGTCTTTCAGGTAACCTCACAGCCAGAAACCACACGGATTTCAATGTGGTGTTCTTTGTGGTCACGCAGTCTGTTACAATCAACTAATGATTCGGTTGTCTCCAAATGTGTAAGAGCCCTCACAAGCAATGTGAGGTGGAGCTCTGTCGTGCGTCAAAACAGCTGAGTCCAAAACACCTCTCTCCGATGTAGCAGGGTGACGTGTTGCCAAAGCAGGTAATAGTAACGTGTGCCTTTGGCGCTGCATGTCTTGTTCCTCTCAGTGCGAGTTCCAGCTACGTCATCCTGTCAGCACTGGCGCCTAATGGCAAGCCATGACACTAACACTACTAACACCGCATATCCTGCAGCGCACAGTGTGAACATCATTCCTATGAAGTTGGGTACCCCTACGGGAAATAGTTTTCCATCTACACAGGCTCAACTAGCGGAAGTTTAATTATAACCACCCTGCATGTTGTAGCACATCATTAATAAATATGAGTTGCCTTAATTTAGACTGGTAATTATTACACGGAATGGCCACAAGGACAAAAGAGGATATTAGTTTGCAAATTTTTCCGTACAATATAAGTTGCTGTTGTGTCCGCCCCCGCCCCCTCCCCATCTCTCCTTCTGTCTCATCCCCCCCCTTTCTCCCTCTCTCTCTCTCTCTCTCTCTCTCTCTCTCTCTTTCTCACACACACACACACACACACACACACACACACACACACACACACACACACAGATTGGCGCATATGATATGATGAAAGTAATAGCGAGAGAGGTGTAATATATCTCCTCCTTTTATTCGGATTCTTTTGAACAGATTTTATTCTCTGTAGGTGACTGTCTTTGGATCAAATTGAAATGGTTCAAATGGCTCTGAGCACATCTGAGGTCATCAGTCCCCTAGAACTTAGAACTACTTAAACCTAACTAACCTAAGGACATCACACACTGCCATGCCCGAGGCAGGATTCGAACCTGCGACCGTAGCGGTCGCGCGGTTCCTTACTGAAGCGCCGAGAACCGCTCGGCCACAGCGGCCGGCTTGGATGAAATCCCACATAAAAATACATTTTATTAGTTAATTCCTGTGTCACCTACCATGTGGGACAAAGGATAGCACCAAATATTTAAACTTTTTATCATCCCCTGTAGATGGGATTCTGGGAACGTAAAACGTATTTTCGATTGATAAAATACAGATGACACGAAATATGTGTTTGAGTTACCTTATCTTTTGTTGTTTTATTTCATCCTCAGCATTTATAACGTTCGAGGATGCAGGCCTTTACAACTTTTTATATTTAAATGTTATTTCAGGTCATCTAATTAGCCTACTGAAACAAGATATGGCAGAATAGCGGGAGCTACGGCAGTTAATCGAAACATAAGTTGACCATTGAGGATATATTGTTATACGAGGCTGTAGGCTCCCATGTACTAAGGCCACACACACAGTTTTCAAATTTTTAATCTCTATATACCAAGAATAATAGTTTACAGCTTTATCTGGTAACACTGATATAAGTTACAGTAATAATATTTATGTAATAATTTTTTGACGTACATATTTAGAAAAACAGTTATGTAATCCTTTTATTTTTATAGTTTTCATACATTAAAAAACAACGTATAAAATTCTTTACATTGTATTTCGAAGACATAATCTTATGTTCTGTAAGACTGCTGCCATCTGCTGGCGCCTCGAAACACGTTGTATTCCTCTGCAGCCTGCAGTCAATTGTGTGGTTCAAGTCGTGTTGTTGGCTACATTAGTTTTTGTCGTATTTGTGTGTCTTGCTGTACAGTACATGAACCCTGGATACGTATCATGGTGTTTTACTTCCTTCTAAACGCACATTCACTTACGTGTTTGCTGTTATTGCGCTGTTTCTACGTACGTACAAATGGTGTAGTACATTAACCACTTGGTAGCAATGAAGCCCTCTACTCGATAAGTGAAATGGTGGATATGATATTCTCCTATGGTTTAGCAAATGCCTCATAACAGTTTTCTATCACATGTCAACAACGATAAAACGTGAAAACATTTTATACAAGTGTTATGTATTCTGTTTGTAACTGTTGTGCACTGTTCGCACAGCTATTCTGTTATTGTATGACGAGATACGGTGCCGCCGAATGTCGTCTCTATACGGTATATTTACTTTGAATTTGTAGGCACTTTATGTTGGTATGACGTTAGAATTTTCCATAATTGTGCATTTGTATACATTACAGTTGTGCCTAATCAATGTGAACAGCCGACGAAATGGACTGGCCCTGTAATTTTTTTGCTATATAAATGATCTGAAGATGGCGATTTAATTTCGCTGAAATTAGTAATCATTGTGTATTTTTATAAGAACTGGGCGAATAAACTTCTGTAATATGAAGAGCAGTCGTGTTTAGATACTGAGATCGCCTCCAATACAGCTGACAGTGTCAAGTAATCATCATGATAAGTCAGTAAGAGACACTTCGCAGATACAGGAATCCCTTCTCGCCCCTAAATGCCAGGCAGTCACAACCTCAGTGTTGAGAACCTCTCCTCTGACATTCCTCTGATGCTTACAGCTCTGTCGATTCTGTCTGTGTTAAGGACGGCAGCCGGCGTTCTCATGAAGAAATTCACCACACTCCGGGATACTGTGGCACGCCACTGTTAACAGAGGTATTCACCATCCGCAGAAAATATTTATTTTTATTCGAACCGCTGAATCAACCAAATATTTACTCCCAGAATTTAAAAAAATAAATTGAAATTCCACAAATAAAAATTCCTTAGAACAATTTATATCTCGTGAGATGTAATTTGACAATGACTGCACAGCGTTGCTGTATGCGGCAAGTTACACCTGCATACCAAAGAGGGAGTCAGAGTTGGACAAGTGCCGTTTATTGGCAGCGTTCTACCGTCAGGTATGTGTGGAGGAAAAAAATTTATAATACAAGGGAAGAGTCTGTGATTGTAGTGAAACTTAACTAATGAAAGTGAAATCGGATGTGAGTAATCAGGAACGGTAATTTGTCGTATATGATGTGTAAAACAAAATTTCATTAGCTTAATAGTAAGTGTTTAAATCAAGATGAACAGTAAACTAGTGTCAGTAAAAAAACTATGGGGAAAAATTGATTATGAGGTCAACCACAGTGAGAGTTGTATTGAAACAAGAATGAAATGTGGGAATGTAGACTGGTAGTGACAAGGGAAGGTAACGATATGTTGCTGCACGAATTACATTCAGGCATACCGCAATTAATAGAGCAACAAAATATACATACACCACACAAATTATAGCTGCCATGGACTATTGGAACAGGAGATGTCAGTCGTCAAAGTGACGATGAGAATACTGTGTGAATGATTTACTGCACAAATGGATTATTTGAAACAAATAGTCAATAATATGTCGTGAAACACTCTGTAACAGAGCTTACTTACTTGGGTACACCATCGGAGGCTAAAAGAATGGAAGTCAGCAATAACAGTATGGTCAATGCATAGACAGTTCTCACAGTGTGCACATTTGATGGAAGCGGGAAACGCTCTTTCGTTATTCCTTCTTCGAAGCAGTACTACAAGGGTGTTTGAAATACGCCAGGAAAGTCTTTGGTGTAGACTCACTGAAAGAAAATGCGAATTTTATTAAGTTGGAGAATCGCGCCGCCGAGAACTGAAAATACACAAACATTTGAAGGAGTAAGAAGTGGTCCCTATGCCACATGTTAGTGTCATTGTCAGAAGATACCATAATTCTATCTGTGACAAAATTCACAAAACTTTTGTATGGGCGGAAGAAGAAGAAAACGACGGCAGGTTGCACAATGCTTCTGCACTTCCCTGGAGTCATTTTCTTGATGAATTCAACACCTTCAGGAACTGTAGAGTTGTATAACTTGTCATCTCTGTTGGTTGTCCAGGAGACAGTCTGGCCACATTACTTGCTCTAGGAAAACTTTTAAATGTTTCTTCGCCGTATTAGTAGATTTGCTAGCACACGCCTTGACGTTCGGTAAATTTATGTTCATAATTGCAGGAAAATGGCTGGTGTGCTCAGATACAAGGACGGGGTAGCAGCGTACCATCTATCGTTGAGACTATGAATCCAATCGCACCAAAGACATGCTTTCTTCCTTTCACTGCGAGAGTCCGTCCAGATCGTAATTCTTTATCAAATCTTGATTGGTCGGCATTAATTATTTGATCCGGTGAAAAACGTTTTTCCTCAATGATAGACGAACTGGTAAGCTTCTTGTTGAATATCGGCATCCCATTCAGCCAACTGCTTGCTAACTTTATTTTGCGACAGACAATTTTATTCTTACATTTAAATTTCTGTACCCACGAGTTGGAAGCACTAAACTACAGTGAATTGTGAGGGTCAACTCTTTTCTTTATTTTCCTTGCCTCGATTCTCAGTCTCTTTATATAAAATGATCACGTAATTCACGATTTATCATATCCTGCGGAATTTTTGGATTTGACGAATGACGTTGTTTTAGCCTGTTTTCAGAGTTTTATATAACAGTCTTACTCTTTATTTTCCTTTTCTGTGTTAACAGTATTGCGATTTCCAGGTGCGTTGTCATATCAGTTGCTAATCCAGCACGACACAGACTGGGAGGATCAACATATCAAACTTTTCCTCTTGGTTGTTTTGCCATATCTTCCACGCATCAGCCAGACATCCTTCTGGAAACTTCGTTCATTTTCATGAGTGTGATGGCTGCCTGCCTCGAAATTCGCCACTAGTGACATTGCTTCATCCCTCACTGCCATGGTAGTATCATCTTCTTCATCTGATGCCTTTTGTCTGACGCCTCCGTATCTACAGAAAGTGTAGTAACCTCTATAACTACGGCGTCCTCTTCTGGCAAATGTTCATTTATTTCTTTTTCTTTCCCTGTAGGTACGTCTTCTGCAATATCAAAGTACTCCACCAAGAGTTTCACAATTACCACCTGTCTCATCGTCCAGGATGAAACACTATACCTGTAAACACACTTCCACAGCAGAAAGATAATAAGAACTGCTCCAACAGCAAACACGACCCCATCTGACATATTGTGACCGGTGAGCCGCTTGCAGAGAGATGCATAACTGGAGAGCTTTAGAAGAGGAGAGAATCGGCCCCACCTCACCCTTCCTCTCGTGTCAAGACCGATGACTAACGGATAAAACTTTACAAAGTGTTTTTCTTTCTACTCAGTAACAAAATAAAAATAGTTCTGCTCTATTACCGTGACCTTCCTTTGCGAGATACTTATCGATGTAAAAAGTGAATTACTGCATATAGCTCCATTTCCTAAAATCAATGATTTTAATCTTCTTCTTCACTTGGTAGTATACGCTGTCAGATCTTTTTTTCTGGTTTTCTGTTTCTTTTTTCCTGAGGGCTAGTACTTGTTTCCAATGACAGGAACTCTGCCTTCTTCCACATGTTTAAAACGTTGCTTGAATCTCTTCTTATACTGTTCGGCTTTGCCTTTTAAGTTCAATATTCCTAATTATCCCCGTATATTCTCATTCCTTGTAAGATCCGCGACCGACCAAACTTTGAAAGGTCTTAAAAATCTCATTTCGGCCTACTGTATGCTTTTATCTCTCTTTTTTTGAATCCAAGATCATTGCCGTAGAGCATGACAGGCACAGCCATGGTGTGGTAAGACTTTAAATTCATGTCTTTCCTCGACTAGTTCTCTACCGTTTTATTTATTGTTGCATATATGTGGTGAAATTTATTGATTTCGTTCTGTATACCATTATCCTTAGTTAAGCTTATGTTACACCGTAAATATCTAAAACCAGGTACTTGTTCCAGTGCCTTGACTTCAATAACTACATTTGATAGGACTGGTTTTTTTTTTCGACGTAGGTTTAGTTGTACTGGTGGATATTTTCGGGCCGGCCGCGGTGGTATCGCGGTTCTAGGCGCGCAGTCCGGAACCGCGCGACTGCTACGGTCGCAAGTTCGAATCCTGCCTCGGGCATGGATGTGTGTGATGTCCTTAGGTTAGTTAGGTTTAAGTAGTTCTAAGTTCTAGGGGACTGATGACCACAGCTGTTAAGTCCCATAGTGCTCAGAGCCATTTGAACCATTTGATATTTTCGGACTGTAGCACCTCACATAACCTGTTAATCGGTACACCGAAGGTTGTAAGTTCGCTTCCTTGGTCTGTATTAAGACGACATCATCTGCATACAGCTTAATTTGCAGATGTTGGCTTCTATTCAGTTATACACTGAGGTGACAAAAGTAATGGGTTAGCTATATGCGCATACACAGATGGCGGTAGTATCGAGTACACAAGGTATAAAAGGGCACTGCATTGGCGCAGCTGTCATTCAGGTGAAAAGATTTCCTACATGATTATGACCGCATGACGGGAATTGACAGACTCTTATCGCGGAATGGTAGTTAGAGCTAGACGCTTGGGATATTCCATTTCACAAATGGATAGGGAATTCAATATCCAGAGATCCACATTGTGGAGAGTGTGCCGAGAATATCAAATTTTAGGCATTCCCTCACCCCACGGACAACTCAGAGGCCACCGGCCTTCACATAGCGACCGAGAGCAGCGAAGTCTGCGTAGAATAATCAGTGCTAACAGACAAGTAACTCTACGCAAAATAGTCACAGAAAACATTGACGTTAATGGGCTACGGCAGCAGAAGACCGACGCGAGGGCCTTTGCTAGATAACACTACATCACCTGCAGCGCCTCTCCTCATCTCTTTACTTATCGGTTGGACCGAATACGACTAGAAAACCGTTGACTGCTCAGATGAGTCCTGGTTTCATTTGGTAAGGGCTGATGGCAGGGTTGCATTGTGGCGCAGGCCCCACGAAGCCAGGGACCCAGGTCGTCAACAAGGCACTGTCCAAGTTGGCGGTAGCTCCATAATGGTGTGGGCTGTGTTTACATGGAATGGACTGGGCCCTCTAGTCCAACTGAATCAATCATTGTCTGGAAATGGTTATGTTCGTCTAGGAATTTTTACGGATAAAATGCACCATGTCACAAGGCCAGAGCTGTGCGCGATTGATGTGAAGAACATTCTGAAGAAGTCGAGCGAATAATTTGACTACACAGATCGCCGGACATGAATTCCATCAAATATTTATGGGACGTAATGGAGTTGTAAGTTCGTGCACAAAATACAGCAGCGGCAACACTTTCGGATATTGTGAACGGCTATAGAAGCAGCATGACACAATATTGCTGCAGGGGACTTCCAATGACATGTTGAGTCCATGCCTCGTTCAGTTGATGTATTACGCCGGGAAAAAGAAGGTCCATTTCGATATTAGGAGGTATCCCGTTAATTTTGTCTCCTCAGTGTATACCTCCGGCCGAACTTCCCCGAATGGGGCCTCCCGACCAACTATGCCATACGCTCATTTCCATTTACCTCCATGTAAGCGATTCTTCCACTTTCTTATGAGATCCGCGATGTAGATGTTAAAGAGTGTCAGTGACAAGCTGCATCCTTGCCTTACGTCTTGGTGTATTGTTACTATTATTACTGCTGTAAATAATAATATCAGTTTAATCAAACGAATAATCATCAGCCGGCCGGAGTGGCCGTGCGGTTCTAGGCGCTGCAGCCTGGAACCGCGAGGCCGCTACGGTCGCAGGTTCGAATCCTGCCTCGGGCATGGATGTGTGTGATGTCCTTAGGTTAGTTACGTTTAACTAGTTCTAAGTTCTAGGGGACGAATGACCTCAGACGTTGAGTCCCATAGTGCTCAGAGCCATTTGAACCATTTTTGAATAATCATCAAACAATCTTGCCGTGTGCATTTAAGCTCCACGCTCCAGAGAAATAAATTCCGATTGCTTTAATTATAGTTGGGACCAATAATATTCTCAGTACGTAGGATATAATTGGGTTGGAAACTTGCAAACTGACGATATTTGCCGGCAGGGATGGCCGGGCGGTTCTAGGCACTACAGTCTGGAACAGTACGACCGCTACGGTCGCAGGTTCGAATCAAAAAAGTGGTTCAAATGGCTCTGAGCACTATGGGACTTAACTACTTAAACCTAACTAACCTAACGACGTGACACACATCCATGCCCGAGGCAGGAATCGAACCTGCGACCGTAGCGGTCGCGCAGTGCCAGACTGTAGCGCCTAGAACCGCTCGGCCACACCGGCCGGCAGGTTCTAATCGTGCCTCGGGCATGGATGTGGTTCAAATGGCTCTGAGCACTATGGGACTCAACTGCTGTGGTCATCAGTCCCCTAGAACTTGGAGCTACTTAAATCCAATTAACCTAAGGTCATCATACACACCCACGCCCGAGGCAGGATTCGAACCTGCGACCGTAGCAGCAGTGCGGCTCTGGACTGGAGCGCTTAGAACCGCACGGCCACCGCGGCCGGCAGCATGGATGTGTGTCATGTCCTTAGGTTAATTAGGGTTAAGTAGTTCTAAGTCTAGAGGACTGATGACCTCAGATGTTAAGTCCCATAGTGCTCAGAGCCATTCTCGCATAAAACACGAGTCATAATTACGTTAGAATGGTAAGCTATTGTAACCTCCCCCTCACTTATCGACCTTAATGGCAGTGAAAAATGAAACCGCGTGTACCTAATGGAAATTTGGGAAAAGCAATCGTCACCGAAGTTAATCTGTCGGTAAAGAGGGAGGAAAGGGTTACATCTAAATGAAAGGAAAAATGCAAATGAAACCGGTGGAAATTAATTTTAAAAAGTGGCAAAGTTAATAAAGAAAGTAAATGCGTGGCCGTTACGTTAACAATTAACTAGCGGTAATTAGATATTTGAGATTTGGGGGAAATTACGGTCGCCAGTCCTATGGACAATTACTATAGTAACTGAAAAAGAAATGTTATTACACATATGATTAGCACTAGAAGCGTGGCAATTGAAGGTTGACACGTGTAGTGTGAAAACTGAAAGTTTGTCAGAAGTAATAAATTTCGCTACACTCTGACTTAATTTAGCAAAAGAATTAATAAAATCGGAAAATTGAAAGTTAATTTAGTGACTGAAATTAATAGTGAGCTTTGTTTCTGAAGCACATCGAAATTCAGTAAAATACGGTTAGTCTTGGGCTACCTCAACAATCATTTCAAAAGCTACTTGAATCTACCCAATATAGAAATAAGAGATTTAACTTTGAACTTGAATTGAATGATTCTGAACAATTAACCATAGTAAAATTTAGTACATACCAAGCTGAGCTGCAGTCACAGGTAAGCTAAAATACAGTAACAAAGCTCGCACTCTTAATTTGTGCTTGTGTAACCAAAATATTGTAGCCAGCTATGAATACCTTAACTGAACTTTGAAATTAAAGCAGTGAAATCGAATGATATTACTTTAATGCTGGCGTTTGAATTTCAATGACACTCGGGTTCATTCCGGAAAAGGAAGGGACCCTGCTTGGTAATGCAATTGGAACAATGAGCAACAAAGGTTCATGCTACGTCGCTGTAATTTAGTGAGAAACATTTAACAGTTTGAAAAGCTGAGGTTTGCCATATAGTTCTAAAACTTTACGTGCTACCAGTCTTCCTTGTTGGTTGATTGAAGATTTGCAGTCGTCGATCGAGGAGGTGGCGACAGTCACTCATTGTCGGCCGTCGCTGTTGCAGAAGCTGGATGTTGGCGCGCCTTCTTCTCGACACGGTCTCCAGCCGAAACGGGCTCTTGATGTGTGCCAGCTAACGCTACCCGCCCGCGACACCGTGTCAGAAACTATCATCGCGAGTCGAGCGCAATTACATGCTGCCAAACCCCGAAAGCGCGGCAACTCGTGGGAGCGTCACACAACACACCTGCTCAACCGCACTACTCCAGCCAGACTCTACTCTGCCCGCGCTCCACGCGGCCGAGTTCACACTACCAAAGATCCTAAACACTTTGGTTCTCCACACGACCTATCGATGTATTCGTTCGATAGCATAGTTTTCCCTAGGCAAGACCCAGAGTAAAAATACAAACAATATTTACAAAACAAACCAATTATACATCGACATATATATATATATATATATATATATATATATATATATATATATAAAAATAGTAAAACAATTACAATATATAAAGGCACAGAAATGTCATATATTCAGGTAACAAAATAAGGAAAGAATTTATAGTACAATAGATGGAAATAGATGTGCATTTCCGGCGTTACACTATTCTGTAAAGCGTCTGTGTCTTGCTTCGTGTGCGACCAGAAGGAAGAATCACTTTCACGGTAAAGAAGCTCCTACAGTGATACGGAACGCTGCTGTGACCACAAGGGTGGGAAGCACAGACGGACATTTTAGTGCATGACGGCAGCGCAGCAATGTCACCGCGTGGCAGATACACCCACTGCTGTGTGTCGGGTGATGTGATGTGATGGTTCCCGCTACGCGTCACGGACTGTCCCGCCGGAATTCCGCACCAGGAAAAGAGAGTGCCGGGAAGTGGGCAGTCAGCCGGCTGTGGCCCCACCACGCCAGTGCTTCCTAGCGACTGAGCCCAGCACATGGAGCCACTTAACTGGCGCGCTAGCAACTGGCTCTGCGCAGCGTCAGACTCGCGCTGAGGCCACCGCGTCCAGTGGACACGAGTGGCAGCACACGCAACTCGTACGTCGTGCGTGCGAGTGCGTGTGCGTGTGAAACAGAGAGAGAGCGAAAACTGAGGAAGACCTGCGCAGAAGTATCGGCCAACGGTATGTCATTATCTAATTTCGCCACTTTCATTCTCTTACTGATTATTTGCTGATACACTTTCCATTTTTCTAACGCGACCCGCCTCGATGTCATAATCTTCTGATCTGTGTGATGGTGCAGCTTCAGTGACTCAGAAGTGGTCATCATAATAAAGGACACACGTGCATGGACAAGATGTTTCGTGAATTGATAGCATTGATCATCCGAATGCTGCGACTCTTGTTCGTTGCTGCAGTGACGAAAGTTACAGCCTACACTCTGTATTCAGTTCTGCAAAACAAATAGTCATAGTAACAATTGAGGCGTTTCTGGTACAAAGACTTATTTGAGATTGGGCAATATAAACAGTTACCTAATATACAAGCATATTTTAATACGATGTGCTTTGATTTTACTGTGAAAAATAATATTTCTGATAAATATTTGTGGGCGCTCTTCCTATACATCTGTGTCCGTAGGCGATAATGAGCAACAATTCTTATCAAAGTTATTTTATTTTTCCGAACACATTGTAACAAGACAGGAATATTATTCTTAATGATCGATGGACCCTCAGAAAGGTATAAAAATAAAATAATATAAAGTAATTTGATAACAAAATACAACCATACAAATAAAATACTAGTGCCCTATACTAAACTGAAGGAGAAGCGTTGCGCGCGCACGCATCAAGGAAACACAGCCCTGGTATTAGCATTGAGATAATGCAACAAAACCTCGGAAAAATACTCTGCATAACACGCTGATTAATTTTAAACACTTTCTCGGTAAAGGGCATATAGACCTATAGAACCTTCTACCGGAAACTGCCTCAACTGATATGACACATTAATTGGAGTCAGTAAACATGACAGAATGCTGCAGATATTTGATTGTAGTTACTGCCGAAAACCTGGACTGGAAGAAGCATATTATTGAGCTGCACAGACAATTAAGTTCAACTATTTTCGATCTTTGCATAATTGCTAGTGTTGGAAACAAACCGCAAACGAACGTTATTATACTCACACTTGCGCAGTAACTGATATTACTGTCGCTCGCCATGTCTGGTGGCACACGGCTAATCAGAAATTAGTTCTTTAGAATATGACCACAATCAATATTATCTTTGGAAAAAATGGATAAGACAACAGGTTCTCTGTTCATCGTAATTAATATAAGCTTTAGATTATTATCTTATGTAGTTGCTGTTCCAGATAAGGTCTAATTCGATTATATAGCATTATTTTCGAATTTATTCTGAAACTCTCGTTAATACGAAGGTTGGAACTTTAATAATGACAACTATTTATTTACAGCTCGTACAAAATAGATACGTGTTTCAAAGTTTTACTGACCTTCAAAGTAGTCACCAGCATTGTGTATAACCCGTTGCCAGCGATGTGGAAGTCGTAGGATACACTTAGCAGTGCCTGCTGTGTTGACAGTTCGAGCGGCGCGGTCTATTGCCCGGCGAATTTGTAGCAGTTCTGAAGCGAGTGCTGTGAAGTTTAGAAGTCGAGTTGAACTCACGAGGGCTGAGGTCAGAGGAGTGCAGTAGGTGGTCTAGCAGCCCCATCAGTCAAACAAATCAGTAACAGCTTGCACTGTACGTGCTTGAGCAATGTCCTGCAAAATGATGGTCAGGTCCTGCAGAAAGTGTCATCGCTTCTGTCTCTATGCTGTTCATTTTTGGAACACAACCTGGACCAGCTTACATTGAATACAGGATTGAAAGAAAGCAACGTTAAGTCACTGTTGTTAGAGGGCAGTGGTAAAGGGTAGGGAATAATTGACCTGGCAAAATCATAGCGTTGTTTTCACACAGTTGAAACGTCACTTTGCTCCATTCTCAAAGCTTCCCTGGCACGACAAATCAAACGAAAAACTACTCCACAGATTTAATCGTGAGCATTTATCAGTGGAACCCGATTAATTCTGCCCACTGCTAAACAAGTAAACAACACGGGTCGTCAGTCTCGCTTTGACTCGCTAGTCTCGCTTTGACCCGCGACTTTGACTTTCTTACCACTCCAAAGTCAATAATTCAAAGCCCTCTAACTATTTACTTTGAAGAAAGATTCTCAGATCTGGCCACTGGACAGGAGGAATATGTACACCGTTTACACTTTAGCGTCCCCAATCTATTACTGGTCACTTTCGCCGATAATCACTAAAACTAAACTCCATCCGAACAGGCCTCGGAAGGTCCAACGGTACCGACGGACCGCCGTGTCATCCTCAGCCCATAGGCGTCACTAGATACGGATAACGGGAACACGTGGTCAGCGTACCAGCATAGCCGTTGTCTGTTTTCGTCACAGGAGTCGCTACTTCTCAGTCAAGTAGCTCGTCAAGTTGCCTGACAAGGGCTGCGTGCACCCCGCTAGCCAATATCTCTCGGCAGACCCGGACGGACACTCATCCAATTACCAGCCAAACCCGACAGCGCTTAACTTCGCTGATCCGCGGAAACCAGTGTTACCACTGCGGCAAGACGGTTGGCGCCGATAATGACTACAACCGCAAAGCAGGAACACAGTTCAATATCAACAGTGGAAAAGTCACTCAAAAATCACCACGCTCAAATTTACACGGCAACAAATGAAATTCATTTGTATCAATTTACCTTAATCTGGTCGGTCACTTTCATCCAACGACACTTCCACCTAGCTAATGTCTTGATTCTCTGCTCTGAAGCCTTCTTTTGCTAAACAAATATACTCTCATTAATCCGCAACACTCACAGAGGAAAAGCAGTGAAGTGTCTAAAGGTAAACACCATAAATAGAAGTTAGTATCGAACATATACTTCGTTAGGCTGGCAACAAATAGGTAAACATACCAAAGAAGATGAAACAGGTAATGGAGAAGCAATATTTACGTTGTGAAAAGCAGTCTACGATGAAATAGTTGTATCGAGTGACAAAAGAACAATAGTCCACCACAAAAAAGAGTGAGAAACATGGTGACCAGTGTGTGGGAGGCGAGAACACAAAGATGTGATTACATTGCAGTGATAAAAGTGTTAGTGCGACCTCCAGACCAGATGTGAGGAAACGCAGATCAGCAAATCGAAAGTAATTACTTTTTTACAAAAAATCGCGAAGTGAACTGTTTGATAATCTGTGACTAACAAAACTGTATCGTTATAGATCCCACTGATGATGCCTTAGAACAAGAGAAGGTGAAACGCGTATGGGATAAATAAAGTAACTAGCAGCAGGAAAAGGCAGTTTTATTTTCAGAACACGTATGTCTAAAGAGAATTCGACGTCCGCGCACGGGAACGCACTTTCGAATGCACTGCATCTTATCAGTAACGGAGACGCAACTTCGTTAATCACGAAGGGCCAGAGGATCACTAACTCCTCACTTACGCAGTGATAAGCACTTGAAAATGCAAACTCTGCCACAGAGGGTTCACCGCTAGTCACGTAAATCCCGCGTAGGTTCCCGGCCGACTCCGCTATTTTGCAAATTCCACACTGCTCCACGAAATTATCTTGCACATAGGCCTTTCAGCCTATCAGAATCAGGAGCATTGGCATTCTCATTGGCCATCCCCTGATCCTGCTTACAGCTGCCTCCTGGCAACACTTTAAGATTTTTTTTCCGTAGCGGAGCTGAAGACACAGGCCGCCATGGGGAAATTACAGTCCCTGTAAGCCAGCCATGTAGGCTCGGGCCAGGACCCATTTAGGAGGATTAGAGAAAAACGGGCTTATCAGCTCCAGGCTGAAGAAAGCCTCCTTCCCCCAGAACACCACCCTGTCGTAGACAACAGCCAAAGCAAGCACACGCAGCACGGCCGGAAATGAGATGTTACAGGGCGACACAGAAAACCAAGGAAAAACTAAACCAGGACGGCTCGACAAAAATTTGTTCCTCATTCTTCGCAGTACCAACGTTCATACCGGTTGGTTATAATTGAAGTTCAGCTACTCACAGAGGTGCAGTGTGGGCTGCAATTGTCGTATGACAGCTAAACTTGATAGGTTTGCTAATGCGAAGCCGATTTACGCTGGAAAAAAATTAGTTCAAAAAATGGTTCAAATGGCTCTGAGCACTATGGGACTTAACATCTAAGGTCATCAGTCCCCTAGAACTTAGAACTACTTAAACCTAACTAACCTAAGGACATCACACATATCCATGCCCGAGGCAGGATTCGAACCTGCGACAGTAGCGGTCGCGCGGTTCCAGACTGAAGCGCCCAGAACCATTCGGCCACAACGGCCAGCAAAAATTAGTTCCAATTTTGCCTACCAAGTGCAATTCTGCTGCTGTGAAAGCAAGAAAGACGTCTAGAAATGTTTCCATATGTAATGGATTGCAAACGGGAGGTGGGTAGAAAAAAATTAAAGAAGTGAGAGACGCTCAACGTTTATTTTACTATTAACCGCCGCTTACACATTTTGTTCAATATGAGCATCGGAGACGTCAGCGAGATGAACATCCGTAAAACTTCGTGACCAACAGTTTCTCGCAACAGTTGCGGTGGATCTCAAATTGCTTCCATATGTCTAGATTTCCAGAAGACTTTTGACTCCGTTCCTCACAAGCGACTTTTATCAAATTTGTGACTAGGAATATCGTATCATTTGTGCGACTGGATACTTGATTTCCTGTCAGAAAGGTCACAGTTGGTAGTAATTGACGAAAAGTCATCGAGCAACACGGAAGTGGTAGCTGGTGTTCCCCAAGGAAATGTTATAGGCCCTCTGCTGTTCCTAATCTATATAAACGATTTAGAAGATAATCAGAGCAGCCCCCTAAAATTGTTTGCAAATGTTGTTGTCATTTACTGCCTCGTAAAGCCATCAGAGGATCAATACCAATTGCAAACTAATTTAAATAAGGTATCTCTATGGTGCGAAAAGTGACACTTGACTCCAAATAACGAAAAGAGTATGGTCATCCATATAAGTGCTAAAAGGAATATGTTAAAATTCAGTTACAAGATTAATCACACATATCTAAAGTCTGTCAATTCAACTAAATACCTAGCTATTACAATTACGAACAACTTAAACTGGAACGATCACACAAAAAATGTTGCGCAGGAGGGGGTCAAAGGCTGTGTTTCATTGACAGAACACTTAGAACATGCAACTGGTCTACTAAAGAAACTGCCTACACTACACTTGTCCGTCCTCTCCTGGAATATTCCTGTGCGGCATGGCATCAAGATAGGATTGACAGAGGACATCGAAAAAATTCAAATAATGGTAGCTCGTTTTGTATTATTGCGAAATGGGGGAGAGTGTGTCATAGATACGACACGCGTGTTGGGTTGGCAATCACTCAACCAAATGCGTTATTCGTTGCGGCTAGAACTATTCATAGAATTTCAATCACCAACTTTCCCCTCTGAACACGCAAATTTTAATGACGCCAACTTACATACAGGGAAATAATCATTGTAATAAATTATGAGAAATCAGAGCTCGTACGAAAATATTTGAGTGTTCTTTTTTTCCGAGCTCTTTCAAAATTGTACGGTAGAAAGTCTGAAATGGGTTCGATAAATCCCCTGCCAGGCACAGGCATTTAAGTTCGAATAGCAGAGTAGACATATCTGTGCAGATATTTAATGGATGTTACTGTTTCGTGTGACTGATCGCCAATCGTATAATAAAACAATACCAGGTCTTTCTGTCAGATTATATGCAATGTACTAAATTTATTTTTACTTTCAACAACCAATCTCCGCACCAAATGTCGATCATCTACACGCCTTCCCGCATTTCGCTAGAGTTTTCTGGGGTTGCGATCGTGTGTATTATTTTTTTAAAATCAACGTCCCTTTTTCTCAACACATACTAATCGCTCACGGATCAATGAGGTATCGTTAGAAAGGTGATTTTAACCAGCTTCTGACATTGCATTCCGATTTTGCGCTAAAACTTACTATTTGTGGAAAATATTACTTTAAAAGAAACTTAACTGTCATAGGCCAAATGGCATCCTGGGTGCCGAACTTCACACCTATATTTTACGACGCTAACTTATTAATCACACATAAGAGACTCTCTTTTCATGTTATCGTATTACATTACCATTTTCTTTGTTTTAAAGTACTTTCTAACTGAATAATTCGTATACAGCACTGTCATAGATTCTCTTCCCGTCGCACAAGCAGACGCCCTAAGCGAATACACTTTCCGAAACAACAAACACATTTGTCATTGTCACCTTGAATTTTTACCTATCGCTGCTACGGCCTAGGGTTCTTACTGTAATTGAAAATGTTTGTCGAGTTAAAGTTATAGGTTATGTGGCTCCACTGACAGCCCCTGATCTCTGCCCGTCACACAAGCCGGAACAAACATTCCGAACATTTTTGAACATATAGAAATGTCTGTACAAGGATGTATCATAAATTCATGATTATTATTTCACGTTGTTCGGTTCATTTTTAAAGATGATTTCTCTTCAGATCCACAACTACCCTTTTCATATCAAGTACATATTCCAAATACTGTCATTATCTAAAACTATAGAACAATAGTGTCACGTAACAGTGTCATAACAGTGTCATGGATTTTTCAAATTCATCCTCTAGTTTATTGATATATATTGTGAAGAGTAACGGACCTTCAATACGCCATGGGTTACGCTCAGAGCTACTTAACACGTCTGAAAATTACTCTCCGTCAAGAACGAAATACAGTGCTCTATTTGCCACGAGTTCTTCACTCAAATCACAAAGCTAGACTGATATTTCGTTCAGTTGTATTTTGTTCATGAGGCGACGATGCGAAACTGTATCGAACGCATTCCGAAAGCCAAAAAACAGTTCATCAACCTGCAACGCGGTATCTACTACTTCAAGGGATATTAGTTCCATTGTCATGCGCAGTGTCCCAGACAGTGTAGGTTCTGCCAAAATATCACTGGTCTTTCTCTTGTCAGAAGATGTCAAGTAATAGATTACTTTTTAACATTCATTACAGTTTAAAACAACATGCTAAACGGTTCGCGAATGTATCAGTTAGGAGGACACTGATCCTAAATGGCAAACGCAGCACTACCCGTACTTTCATCGCGGTAAAGTGACCCTAGAGATGGAAGAAACTTTCTTCACTGATATGTGACTGGCACGGGAGGAGGGAGGTGGTGGGGGGGGGGGGGGGCGTATGACGTCAATGTCCTGTTCAAATGTCTGTACCGCAACACGTGGAAGGACAGCGTATGGCACTGTTGATGGTGACCCGCCGTCCGTCGTACGAATATTTGTTCACGGTGCCATTTGAGAGTAGTAGGCTGTGTTCTGGCACAATACAAATACAGCACTCTGGACAGTCGTCCACATGACACAGATACACACCTGGAAAGTCATGATACACTGACGGAAAAAAATCGCAACTCCAAGAAGGAGTTGTGCGTGTTTCTACACCTGAAATATGATGTCCATTCAAATTCCACGCGAGTCGCCTAAAAATGGCGCTAGTAGTGTCATTATGAGGATGCAAAACAGGTTTGCTTTAAATAAGCGTTGTAATGTTCGTGAGCGTGACGTTTGTCAAGAATGCCTTCAATGCGACAAGGACTCCGTTATCAATATCTCACTGCTGTGAAGAGGTCGTGTAATAGGGCTACGAGAAGCTGGATGTTCCTTCTGAGATACTGTCGAGAGTCTTGGCAGGAATGTAGCCACTGTACATGAGTGCTAGCAGCGGTGGTCACGGGAATGTACGGCCGCAAGAAGATGGGGCTGCGAACGGCCACGTGGCACTACAGAGAGGGAAGGTCATCGTATTCGGAGTATGGCTCTGGAGCATCTGCATCTGCTGCAGCAATCTGAGCAGCAGTACCACCATTCTGACACAACGAATGTTGTAAATCGGTACTTCAGGAAAGCTCCGAGCCAGACACCCCGTAGCGTGCGTTCCACTGACTCCAAACCACCGCCATTTGCGACTTCAGTAGTGTCAAGTGAGAGCTCCATGGAGAGCAGAGTGGAGGTCTGTTGTTTTGTTTTTCTGATGGAAGCAGGTTCTGCCTCGGTGCCAGTGATGTTAGGAGGAGGCCTGTTGAGGCCCTGCAACCAACCTTTCTGCGTGCTGGACACACTGGACCTATAGCTGGAGTTATGGGGTGCGATTTTGTATGACAGCAGGAACACTCCTGTGGTTATCTCGCGCACCCTGAGTACAAATTTGTTCGTCATTCTGCTGACTTGACCTGCTGTGTTATCATTCATTAATAGCATTCCAAGAGTGTTTTCCAACAGGATAGCGCTCGCCCACATACCGCTGTTGTAACCCAACATGCTCTGCAGAGTGTTGACATGTTGCCTTGCCCTGCCCGATCACCATATCTGCCTCCAATCGAGCACATGTGGGATATCATCGTACAATTCCAACGTCATCCACAAACAGCGTTATTTCTCCCTGTGTTGACCGACCAAGTGCAACAGGTATGGAACTACACCCCACAAACTGACATTCGGCACCTATACAACACAATACCTGCACATTTACATGCTTGCAGTCAACATTCTGGCTGTTACAACGGTTATTAGTGAACCAGTGTTTCACATTTGCAAAGCGCTTACATTAATCAGCGACTTTGCAATGTTAATCACTTATATACGTTACCGTGACAAAGGCATTCCCGAAATTTCATTGTTCTTTATTAATAATTGTTTGGTGCTGCGATTTTTTTCCGTCAGTGTAGATCGGAGGAAGGTAACACAAAACCACCTACACTAGATATTTATACACTACGACAATTCGGATCCCGTTATAAAACATTCATTTCCTGGGTATGCAACTGAACCTTTTTAACTGTATAATCATTATCTTCATTGCCATCAATTCTTGTTGCTCCTGCTTAAGTTTTAAGCATAGGCGAAAGTTCTATAGCTGGTTCTGGTTTTAGTTCCTTACCTAATTTATTCCTCCCTCTTGTACGCCTTCTCCAGTGAAGTATTTGCGAGAGTTTCGTGGCCGTACGGGCTCTCTGTGTTTGGCCTCTTACGTTCTAGGTGCACAGCTCTTTCTGAAATGCTCCATGTAGTGTTAATATGGTATGTCTGAAACATCTCCACCACTTTCTTCAATATTTCTGTTGTTAATGAAATTTGGCCTAAACGCTACATTACCTTTTCAAATCAACATCTCAGTTCATAAAATAAATCCTAAAATACGAATGTGCTGTATACAAATTTAAAGCTATTTACTTCGGTCCAGGAGGGCGTTTATTATTCAAAAACATTAATTTTCAGTAACTTTCCGGCAGCCATAAAAACCTGACTTCCTAATAAGGTACAATAAAAGAAAAGTTTAAAAGATTTATTGGTGAGTGTAATATTATCTTATGCAATTAAGTGTATAGACAGTGATAAATTCGGTATTAACTTTTAAACGAAAATTCTGTAAAATTTTTATTCATTCCACTTCCTTGAGGACTATTTCGCTTCTTTTGTAAATGGTGGGTATCACGCATTTTTGTTTTTGTGGCATGTTGTACGTCCATGAAGATCTCGTCAATATGGATATACTGAATGAAAAATATATCTATACAGGCCATCTGATCTTCATAAGAGGATGAATCAAATGTAAACAGGATTTTTTTTTAATAAATGGATTTAAACTTCGGTAAAATTTAAATCCAAGAACATATTTTTATAGGTAGTCTGTTGAATGGGTAGCACATTTTTCGCAGCAGACAGACAATTTCCTGATCCCGTTTTCGTAAAATGGACGTCACTGTGACAGCCGGCCGGTGTGGCCGTGCGGTTCCAGGCGCTTCAGTCTGGAACCGCTTGACCGCTACGGTCGCAGGTTCGAATCCTGCCTCGGGCATGGATGTGTGTGATGTCCTTAGGTTAGTTAGGTTCAATTAGTTCTAAGTTCTAGGGGACTGATGATCACAGATGTTAAGTCCCATAGTGCTCAGAGCCATTTGAACAATTTGTGACAGCTGCCAGAGGCGCACGAGTAGTTAGATAGCGCCATCGTCGTCAAATCTGTGTCCTCCAACTGCTTCCTTTAGTGGTCCAAACAAATGAAAATCACAGGGCCACAAGCCCGGAGTGTAGCGTGAATGTCCTAGTGTGGTCCAGAACATTTCCTGAATTGTTTGTTGAGCTCGGCCAGCTGTGTAGGGTCGAGCTTTGTCATGAAGCACTGTCAAGTTCCTCATTCTGACGATATGCACATTTTGATTGGTCCAAAAGTTGGCAGCAGTCCAATGTCCATGGAGAAAATCGACATTAAGAATTTATTTAAAATCAAAACGACTGTTGCAAGAGCCTTCCCCGAAGAGATACGGTTTTGGGTTTTGATGGGTGCAGATGCGCCTTTTTTGCGCCATTCCATGCTGCTTTTTTCGATTCCGAGCTGTAACTGTGAACCGACGTTTCATCACAGGTCAAAATCCAGTTTAAAAAATGTTCCCTGTCAGTCTGCTAGCGTGTCAATAGCCGTTTGCACACCTCGAGAGGGTAAACTTTGTGCTCTGCGATCAGAAAACGAATCACGCCCCTTGCGGACACTTTCGAAAACCAAGGCTGTCAGTAATGATCGTCTGAGTACTACAGAAGCTTATGCCAACATCATCAGCACTTCCAGTAGCTGCTATTCGGCGATAGTCTTCAATAAACTGGCTAACAATGCGAACATTCTCCTCAGTCATGCATGTCCTCCGTTAATGTCGGTGAGCTGCAGTCTCAACTGTTTTCCGACCTCGTAAAAACTGTTTGTGCAATGCATGCACTTGAGTCCCCGAACAGTGTAGCAAGTCTTTTCCGAATTTCGGACTGTTTTACGCCCTCTGTTTTAAGACACTTGATTATAATGAGTTGTGCGACAGATGACGGTACATCGTGCTCTGACTAAACAAACGGTACAACGTTCTTGCTGTGGGAGCTATCAGTAGAAATGAAATCAACATTGAACAGAGATCTCCGTTTACAAAATGGAGCAAAAACAAAAATTCCTGTTTACATTTGATTCTCCCTAGTAATAGCTGATCATAAATAAGCATTTAAAAATACTTTTTGCCATCACATATTTATTCCCAAACACAATTGTTTTATGAACACTTGACGCTGGAGTCACATGTGGCTGCTTTTCGAGTATCACACGCTCGGAAGAAAAATTTCACGATAATAAGTATTCTAATGATGTTACAACGTTTTCATATTTAGTTAGTTGGATAACTGCACTATCAGCTGTCTGTACCTTATGTTTAGTGTCTTCTTCCATTCACTTGATTTTATGTGTCTACGTTTCCAAAGAGAGACTAAAACTTGCTTCTAAAGCACATCCGTAAATATTGATATGGTGCCTTGGACAGAGACTATGTCCCAACTCCTTAGTCTTATTTGTGTCCGCCCCCGGTAGCTGAGTGGCCAGTGCGACAGAATGTCAATCCTAAGGGCACGGGTTCGATTCTCGACTGGGTCAGAGATGTTGTCCGCTCAGCGACTGGGTGTTGTGTTGTCCTAATCATCATCATTTCATTCCCATCGACGCGCAAGTCGCCGAAGTGGCGTCAAATCGAAAGACTTGCACCCGGCGGACGGTCTACCCGACGGGAGGCCCTTGTCACACGATATTCAGTATTATTGGTGTTGATCTAAGACTTACAACTTTCGCTTTCACTTGTGTCCATTTGCTTTCAAACGCGTATAAAGCAGCTCACAGAAACTACGAAGTTTCGATCCTCAAAATAAATTCCCTGTGCCCATTTTATATCCGTTCACTTGTCGTCTGGGTATATTTTCATTCTAGGGATAAACAAGCAACCTAAAAACAAAATTAAAGTACTATAAATAAAATATTTGGTAAGGAGCGATTCTTCGGATATATGAAGCTAGAAATTAAATATTGGTAAGGTGCGATTCTGCTGGGTATACGAATGTTATGCATATTACACAGGGATAAATAAACAAGATAAGAACAAAGTATTGATGTTCAATCTAAAAATTAAATATGTGACAACATGTGATTAAAATTTAAATGGATACCAAGGATAGCGATCACCTTAATATAACAGGGCAACATTTCAGCACCAGTGATATCATGCTACAAAAAAATTTAAAAAATTAAACTTTTTTAAACTGTTGCCTGTATGCATACAAAATTTTGTTGATGGCATTCTAAAAATTACTCACTGCCTGGGAAACAGTACATACAAAGGGATACCTTTGAAGCTACTGACAGGAAGTAAATTCCGTTTCCTCCCACACTGTTATTCTGTCGACACACACACACACACACATATTCGCGCACACGCAAACCGAAAGAGGAGGGAAGGGGGAGGGGGAGGGGCAGGCTGTGTGGAGGAGAACGGAGTCCAATTGTGTGTTTGTTTTCTATATACGCACTCTATCAAAAAACAAAGCGGCTCTAACAATTATTCCATATCGCATTGTTATCTTTCAATTTTTTCGCGGAATTCTCCATCATTTGTTATTTTATTATTTCTGGTTTTCACGGACCTCCTAAATGTGGACTGACATACGCATCATAGAGTAGGCTTAAGCCAAAAATAACTTCACACGTCTGAACAGCTGAGATCAACTTACTTATATTCTGCGGCCAGAAGTGGCCAAGTATTTGATTGTATGTGGAAATAGAAAGATATTCCGAACACTTGATTAATGTAATTTGGTGCCTCTATCAGCAAAAGTTGAGAGAAGGAAGGCTAACAAGAAGAACCAAGTGGCTGTAAATTGGGGATCAAAATAGGATTGCCGATAGAAGAAAAGAGGAAGGTGTATCAGGATTTACCTACCTGTCGATGGCGAGGTCATTAGTGACAGCACAAGCTCGAACTGGAGTAGAATGAGGAAGGAAATCAGCCGTGTCCCTTTCAAAGGAACCGTCGAAACATTTACTTAAAAAGGAAATTTCGAAAAACTCAAATCTAGATGACCAAATAGATATCAGTCCCCTAGAACTCAGAACTAATTAAACCTAACTAACCTAAGGACATCACACACATCCATGCCCGAGGCAGGATTCGAACCTGCGACCGCAGCGGTCGCGCGGTTCCAGACTAAAGCGCCTAGAGCCGCTCGGCCACTCTGGCCGGCCTCGTAATTAAGGAGACACTTTTGAACGCGGTTAGTCATACTCATTACCAAATTCTCCAAAGCAGCCTGAGGGATATATTTTCCGATTCCTCCACAGCGGCCTCTATGCCTCTATGATCTTCTGTAAGCTTTCTGATGGAACAAGACGATTACAGACTGCGTGTCTTAGCATGATCCTTCAATTCTCAGTGCAGCTGAGATCTAGAGAATATGGGGCCATTCCATCCGATTGACTCTATGCTCCACTAGGAAGGTGTACATAAGATTATGACGATTGATGCGTCCATTGGCGACCATCAGCGCCCAATCCCGTTCCAGTATGGTCACCAAACGGAGCCACAATGCGTGCAAGGATGTCGTCACGATCGCCTCAGTCAATCTACCATGTATTGGCATAACGGTTGTCCTGCGGCTATACATAATTCCATCCCAAAGCATGACTGAACCGCCTCGATAAGGGTTGCGGTCTACGACACATTTAGTGCGTAAACGTCGTCCTCGTTGCCTCCACACAAGAATATCAGTATTGCCGGGTTGCAGACTGATACAGATGTAACCAGAAAAGAACGTTTCCCACTGCTGCCTATGCCACGAAGAATGGTTTCGTGCAGATGCGACACGAGACTCTCTCCGACGTGGAACGTAATCCCTGCTTGTAGAACCTGCTTCAAATCGTTTGTTTTGACGCCTGCACTATTTGGAACTGCCACGGTAGACGTGTAGCATTGCGTTGAAGGATTCTGCTTGCTGTCATATGCAGATATTGGTCCTGCACACCTGTTTTTCTTCCATGGCCACTTTTGTGACGATCCTCAGCCGGTCCTGTCACTAGAAACTTGTTCCAGATTCTGGAGACATCACTTTGAGCCACAGCGACATTCGCTACGACGTCCACTTGTCTCATTCCCTGCTCAATTAGAGAGACCATACGGCTATTGTTGTACGAGCCATTCTGAAGCAACACAGACCTCGTAATGACACCCATCACTGCAATGTTTACAGATAACAATGTTGCAATAGACTGCACATATGGCCCCTCCTGGTAGCATCGTGGACTACTTTTTCAGCTAGAATTGCATTAAAAACTAAGCAGGGTATCGATATCATAACGTATTTCTGAACCACAATATTCAATATTAAAATTTCTGCAATTTGCAACGTTTATTTTGACCAATGTATTCACAGAGATACAATTTTAAAATGGGGATGTGATTTTGACTATCTTTTTCTTTGCAGGTTACCTCACTGCCGTCTGTTTTATAAATTTTAATCGCAGCCAAACATTGATTTTAAACTGAGCTGTGAACAACCTAATAAAAACATATTCCAGTGGTACTTGGCTGGAGATTACACACCCACGAACAGTAGACTAGATCTTCTGTTTTACAGTACTACGACAATGAAGGTGTTACGACAGTACAGCGACGTAATTGGTCGTCCTGTGAGATACCCAGATTTACAGTCAACCACAGTGTGCAGCCTCCACTCTGGCTCACTCCAACAGTGACCTGCTTATGTACGCACTTCACGTTCTACAACCAGAAAATTCTCCTGAATTGGTTCACGAGACTATCTTACTAAGGCTGTTGGCAGAGCAGAGCAAGGTCCAGATGCTTCTGTTTATCAATGCAGCGCATCTTGTGGCTCAGTGACCCTCGAAGGCAGCTGTTCTCAAACCGTGGGGCCCGAACTCCAGTGGGACACAAATGATATGCAAGAGGGACGTGGCATTTTAAAAAGAACTTCTTAGTAACAAATAATTGCGTTTACCTTTTCCTTCGAACACAGAAGATGCCGTTGATCTGGGTTGAATTTTGTCCGCCAGACGCGGTCGACGACAATGAAACCGCGGTCATATTTATAGCATATTTTGAAATGATCGGGCGAGCTGGGCGACGTCGGTCATCGGCGTAATCGCCCGTTGTCGGCTGCGCTGTGACTATAGCCTCAACTATCGCGTGCAAAGCAACCCTTGGCTCGTGTGACGCGACGCCTCCTTACTTTCTTTCAGACTTCGTGAGGAAGATGTGGCTGCAGTATGATCTGTTGGTGGCAGACATGAAGGCACGAGTGGCTCATCAGCTGGCGAACTGGCGGAGGGGATATCATGCAATAGATGCAGTGTAGTATGCACAGATTGATCTCGTCATTGCCTGAAATTCGCGGTGGATTGCAAGCGAAAGTTAAAGCTGTAGTTCCGGATGCTTTAAGGACTCATTGCATGACACATCGGGAGGTTCTGGTCACTAAAGAATTTAGCCTACGTGTTCATGAAGTGCTGCAAACGATTATCGAAACAGTTAATACTATAAAGCCAAAAGCTTTAAATTCAAGGCTGTTTAAAGTGCTATGTGAAGGAATGGGTGCTGAACACGTTCAGCTGCTGTTTTTTTAGTAATGTTCGATTGCTTTGCAGTGGCGAAGTACTAAAAAAAAGGTTTGGACTGAGGAATGAGGTATTGCGTTTATTAAAGGACTCTATGACAGACTGTTTCAGCAACGGAGATTTCCTTTTGCAAATGGCTTACCTCACCGACATTTTTGAGAAACTAAATATTCTTTAACGCTTCACTGCAAGGTAATCAGGCAACTGTGCTATCTTGGAATGGAAAAGTAAAGGTGTTCATAAACATATTAGAGCTATGACAAAAAGGATTGGAAAGTTAGATATGTCCCCACTGTAGTGTCACTGTTAGAGAAACAGAGAACAAAGCAAAGTAAATATTAAAAAATGACTTTTTTGTTAATGAAATAATTTGGGGGGGGGACGCTTTACTATTCTTCCTCGTGCAGGGGTGAGCAAGGCTGGGAAAAGGCTATCTGTGAAAAGTCTTCAGTAATAAAGCACAGCCGAGCGGTGCTAGGCGCTTCAGTCCGGAACCGCGCTGCTGCTACGGTCGCAGGTTCGAATTCTGCCTCGGGCATGGATGTGTGTGATGTCCTTAGTTAGGTTTAAGTAGCTCTAAGTCTAGGGGACTGACGACGTAATACGTTAAGTCCCATAGTGCTCAGAGCCATTTGAACCAACAAAGCACAGTAATCACAAATGGACGCGTTGCAAAACCTTTCTTCGCGAATAAATTCAGTATAATTTGAATATTAATTTCGATGTGACCCCACTTCGACTACTTGTGATCTTTATTTATAAAATAATATTAAAAATTAATATGTGACTTTTTAATCTTCCATGAGCTAACTGTTGTCCTGAAGCCATGTGTCAAGGGCAGTGTTCTTTGAACGGAACCTTTCAAGCACGAAAAATTCCCAAGTGGATTTAACTGTTACGCTGAACATTATTGAACATATTTTCCAACAGTGCTTCTAGCATGCTTTCAATATGCCTCTGAACGATCTTTAGGTGCACCGGTACTGCCTACAAAAAACTCATGTTCAGGTTCGAATCCCATTCTGGTTCTCTGTCTTAGTGTCTTCTGCTTCTTCTCTTTACGCTTTTGGCGATTTAGGGACGACGTAAATTAATCTAATACCTATTTCTACATCCTGCACTTTCTCGCTTTCCATAATCCGTTCATCTTTCCCTTTGCTCCGGCCGGTGCGGCCGAGCGGTTCTAGGCGCTTCAGTCTGGAACCGCGCGACCGCTACGGTCACAGGTTCGAATCCTGCCTCGGGCATGGATGTGTGTGATGTCCTCAGGTTAGTTAGGTTTAAGTAGTTCTAAGTTCTAGGGGACTGATGACCTCAGAAGTTAAATCCCATAATGCTCAGAGCCATTTTTCCCCCCTTTGCGTTTTTACTCCTTTCCTTCATCAAGTAACCTTTATTATTTTCCTCTCCTACTTCCAGCATCCATTGAACCCTTCTATCACAGTACGAAATAAAATTTCACTTTGAAATGTGTACTCTGTTACATCTATTTGCGCCGGGCTTTTTTTAGGGTTCTGTAACTCAGTTTGTAAAAACGGAACGATACGTTGCGCCGTTTCCGAGTTGATTAGCATTTGAGTTACCCAATGAGGCCGTTGGACACGCCAGTTGAAGTGGCCCGTCCAGAGACGGTGTCACCAACCGTGTACTTTGTTTGGTTTCCTAAAACAGAGCAAGAACGCAACATAAAAATTGGGCATGGGGCAGGAGTAAGGATCGAAACCGAGCCAAAGGCTGAGCGCCCTCGTGCGCTATCAGCTACGCTATGAGAACAACTGACACTAATTGTATCTGGCAGACCGACTGAATTTGCGAGCACAACGGCCTGATTCGCCACCTTTAGTGCTAATTAAGTCGGTAACGGCGCAGCATATCGAATTTTTTCCTTAACCATCATTTGTCATCACAGCCTACCCCGCAACACCCTCACAGCCTTTTCAGGCCGCTCACTACCATCCTCTATATATTACGAAGGCCGGTATTACACTATCAAATTTTCTTTGACGGAGTTTCTGTTCAAATAAAATTTGAGTTTGTAATAAGGAACTTTGTCAAAGTTAGGCATTGGTCACATTTTCTTTGGTCAAATCTAGCGCCTCACCTTGTATTTGGTCATAGAAAGCGTTCGTCTTCTGTTTTCTGCATGGCGAAATGCAACCTTTTGTAGCGCTAGCTTCGCTGCAGTTGTCGGCCATCTAACATTTATCAATGAGGCTTCGAAAATTACATGGTGCGTCGCACCTACAGTGAAACTGATAGGAAGTTTTGAAGCAGGTGAAGCACTGTATAACTTGAGGCATCCCAAATACATAAATGGACTAAGGAGAAGCAAGTGCGATAAAGAAAATTGCTGAGGCAATTAGCCACGAAGTACGGCCAGGCTGTACGACCGAGGATAAAAAGAACATCTATCATTTTTGTCGAAATAAAAATATGTACGAAACAGTTACTTGCCCTCAAATATTCCTTCTTCAGTGCTTTATGAATAGCTTCACACGTTTCTGGTATTATTTTGTCAATGTGCACAGCGGCATTCGAGTGCTGCACTAAACTAGAGTAGCTTTCCCCTGTTTCAAGAAATCACAGTGTTACTTTAAGTCTCTCTTTTGCGGATATAGAATTTCTGAGGTGAGTGTTCTGCTAAGTAATATGAGGAGCCACTTTCTTGAGAAGATATTGAAATGTACTCCCGTCCAGTCGCAAGTAATTTTCATGCGAGTTTACGCCCTCGACTTGCAAGTCGCGTAACAAATGTTGGACGCTTTTAGCATCTCGCTGTGAAACCCAAGGCTTCACCCAGTTACATTTCCTTTTTCTTTTCTCTGCTGCTCTTCCAAACTGAAAACACAGTACAGTTGTGGTACACACAAATGCAGTGCAAAGGATGTCTTAGTCTGACATTCTTAAGGAACTAAGTCAAAGATCTTTCTCAAAGAAAATTTGATGACAATATAATACCCCTATTTGCACCACGTCAATTACCTTTGTGAAAGAAAATGTGATGAATATTTGATCACATTTCTTTGTCAAAGAAAATGTGATAGTGTAATACGGGCGTAAGAGAGACTCACGTAACTGGGAAACCGGTTCCTACAGCAGGTTGCCTAATTAACGGACTCCAGTAGCAAGAAAATATTTTCAGTATTTTGCGTGATTATTGACGAAGTATAAAAATTTAAAATGCTACCATAATCTACTCATTACGAGTTATAACCGTCTGTTAAACGTTTAACACAATGAGGCAAGTATTACAGTTAGAAACTGTGTGTGCGTGTCTTGAGGCAGCGTAACTGATTCCGTACCCGGATTTTATTCTTGGAGTATTTGAGCATGAGAGCGCTTTGAGACTTCAAACGAACTTTAAGCGTAATTTCAAACCTTTACGAAACTTTTTCTCACTGACACGCCCCGCCAAATGGTAAAGGAAAAAAATTTTTTAACTGTTCATGCAGTAAAACTTCTGCGTCAGACATGACATTTTAATTTAGTCTAAACAGGAAAAGTGGCAGCATCTGTCGTAAGAGGTTTGAAATAATTTATTACAACAAATCGATTTCAGTCACTTTGTATGACTATCTTCACTGAAAATATTAAGGTCTTGAACACTCATGTACTAATAGCACGTATTACAACTTCAACATGTCGTCAGTATAGAAGAACATAGCAGCCAACGAACAAATTTCAAATTCAAAATTTATTCGTTAGCTGTTATGCTATACGCTTGGAATTCAGTTACTTCCATGCGATAGCAAGTCACTCTTTATTTTATAAGGTGGGGGTTCGCACATGTCAGATTTTTGTGGAACGAGGTCACAGATCGAAGAAGTTTAGGAACCACTGCTCATTGGTATTTCGAAATATACCTACATGACATCACACTCGTACGATGCAGCAACTAAATTATCTGTTGGAAACAAATATATCTGTTAAAATTCAAAATAAGTGAATAACATAACACAAAATGCAGACTAGAAAGACATATGAAGTTAACTGAAAACTTTCTCGTTTGAAATAAAGAAATATTCTTCCTATCGCAAAGCTCTAACGAACTTCTGAAAGACTTTATTCCTAAAACAAGCAATTAAGACATTAGAGATTTATGATAAAGAACATACGATGTTTTGCAAATGTATGTGAAGCTTACAATTGTATTGTGCACCACAAGAAGGTCACTCACATGTTTCTGTAGATATTCGATAACTTTTTATCATCAATTGTAAGTCCAGCTCCGCTAAATTTCCTCTCGCTGGAGGCTCTAGAGAGAGGTGAACATAGAAATTCTCTTTCCACTTGCTGCAGTTTGGGATAAAACGCTGCTCTTGACTTCCATCACTCCAGAAGTGACAGTCCCTAGTTTTCCTACCAACAGATACATGGAAACTCTATGGAAAGTCTTCTGTTCCTCTGCCCACGATGCAGAGACACTCTTTTCACGTTTTGAAGCCGTCGATGCTGAGGCTTCGTTTTCTGCATGACATTCTACATGTAATACAATATGCCTGCAGGGAGGAAAATATACGTTATATTACGTAGCTGCTAATAAATTTGGTGCATTGTTCACTTTAATTTATGTCTTTTTACTATTACACGATCAGACGCTGAGATGTCACTACTGATAAAATATTTACTTAGCATACCTAAATAAAATAGCATTTACCTTGAAGTACAGTTCATCTGGAACGCGCTGCGGTGCAAATTTCCCTCTCTCAGCTATAGAGAGTTGCTTTAGATGACGCGCCTGTAGTACCATAAATAATGCAAGGAAATGCATTCACTTTATTTCCATTTTTTCACGTAAAAGATTTCCAGCTCTCGCCGTCAGCAATGCTGTTTCCCACAAATTTTTGACAGTACTGAGACACACCGGATACTTTAAACACGATCTCTTATAGAACACCGATCGCTTAAAATATTTAACAAAAATATAAACCTTATTTGTTAATAAATGTGTCGTTTTACATATATGGGAGTAATTATCTTACTGTACGTAGCATTCTCACACAGTGTTCCTGAACCTTATACATAGATGGCACTAGCAACTGCAGCGTCGGACCACTGTCGGCTCCCATAGCCTTGAAATACTTCGTGAAACTGAATTAATATGTCAGCTACCTGATATCCCAGTACGAAAACAAGATTTTTTTCCGGAATTCAGGTAAAACGTCAGCAATTTGTTAATGCTGTATAAACACCCATTTTAGCACAACACACGCAAGTATTCCAGCGAGTCTCAACATGCTATTTTATGGTAAACTACAACTGTGAGTCTTCCACATGGCCAGTCCTTTTTTAATAAGTTAGGACATTTTTCGTTCATTCCAGTGATGGGTGAACGATAGGACAATATTCCTGCAATCATATATCCTTAAGGGTGTGGCTGCCGGTGCTGAGGGGGTGTCGTTAGGTTTCCTACCGTGGGGTTTGCTACCGTGGGATTTCCTACGAGCAGTGGCGCACTAAACCTGTCAGAGGTCCGGGCCGGCAAAAGAAATTGAGGCTCCCCTTTCTGCCCCCTCCCACCCTCCTCATCACCCTGGAGTTCTCCGAGAGTTTCAAACCAAACGGAAGGAAATCCCACATTGCTTATCATCTTCATTTTGTGTCGTGATAATTTACAAGGCATAACTTTATTTTGCGTAACACTGAAAGTCATTGCTCTCGTAATCTCGTTGCTATTATTTAATAGCTATGTTGCCCCTTCTACGACAGAAATCATTACGTGATTTCTGTTGTTCGAATCTATTATTTATATTTCGCAACTAAGTCGGCATAGAGGGAGCGGGGTGTATAAAAATGAATCCCTTTTTCCCAAACCAAAAGGAAGGTCACTGTCTACATAAAACTTCGTTCAGTGCATGGTGGAGGGTACTTTACTTACGGATTTCAACAAAAACCACAGTGTTGCTCCGATCTTGATGAAATTTTGTACATTTGATCTTCAAAACATGGGGAACCTCACCGTCTACGTGAAATTTCATACGGTGTGTGGCGGAGAGTACCTTACAACAGAATTACACACCGTTTGACTGATCAGCTTGGGAGTTGGCTCATGTATGTATGTTTTCGTGGTGAAGGCATTTATACAAGCCAACGTATGATGGATGGCGGAGGGTTGGCCTACCTTTAAATAAATTTAACATCGTTTCGTCAGTCAGCATGAAAGTTGGCAGATATACGTATTTTTTCATAGACGGGGAAAGGGGAGATGGCATGACAGATGCGGAGGAGAAGATATACGGAGAGAGGAGAACGTGATAGGGCCGGGGAAGGGGGAGGAGGTGCACCCAGAGAAATGATAGAAGCAGATTAAAAGAGAGAGGGAGCAGCAGGTAAACAGAGAAAGGGGGAAGGTGGTGAATGACTAATGGAACACTGTAATAAATACATAAATTAGGTTAAAGGCGCTACAGTCTGGAACCGCACGACCACTACGGTCGCATTTTCGAATCCTGCCTCGGGCATGGATGTGTGTGATGTCCTTAGGTTAGTTAAGTTTAAGTAGTTCTAAGTTCTAGGGGACTTATGACCACAGCAGTTGAGTCCCATAGTGCTCAGAGCCATTTTTTTGAACATAAATTAGGGGTGTTATTGTGAATTTGATGTACTATTAGAAAAAACGGAGGAGGCGGTGGAGAGAGATGGGAAGATGGATGGAGAAGGAGAGGAGGATGGAGAGAAGGAGAAAGTTTTGTGAGAGAGGGGGGCAGATGGGCGGAAGTAGGAGGTGGATAGAGAGACGGGATAGGACTAAATGGACAAGAGAGATGAGGAAAGAGGGGATGAACTGACATAAAACTGGGATGAATAAATATCCGGGCAACGCCGGGTTTACTGTTAGTAATTAGATAAATATTTACGCTACAATGGGCGTGTTCATCTGAAAGAAATTACAGAATATTTTCCTGTGGTTAGATGCGGCGTATAAAGTCTCGATAACTATAATGTTGTTCTTGATGTCTACAGATGATAAAATTCGTTGTTTAATGCAGATGACTCCACCAAAGTTCACCTATTTGGAATTTCATCTTTATAAAATGAACTGCATAATAATCAGCTGAAAAATGCTCCTGTTGGAGCACAATAAAGGCAAATATGATCGTGTTTAAAAGACTCTGACAGAAAAGTGGGCAACCAGCTGTCTGAGTCCTCATTCCACCTTCTTCACCAAAAATTCTGGAAGTTTCACAGGACGAGTGACCATGTTATGTAAGAAATTTTCCAAGTGAAATTTCACTTTTGTTGCGTTAAAAATTCAATAAATAGCAGATTTTGTATTAGAACTTTAGAAATACCATTAAAAGCGTACTTTTGTGAATGAGATAATTAGTTTCGTATGACATATATGACGAAACTCCAGAATCGGCAAGTTAACTTTGCGAGATTATTGATGCTGGTAAAATGTGTGCTGTATTCACACATACCGTTTTGAAACAAGAATATTTTTAAGGCCCACAGAAAATCCCAGAATTTTTCACACAGAACATCATGGTAAATTTTTTATCATCCAACTTTTCGAGTCTCTAGACCCTGTCCGTGGTGATTCTCGTGTTTCCGACTACAAATAAATGTAACCGTGAACTTTCCAACTGACATGAAAATAAGAACATCCCTTTACATTTTATCCAGGCTTAGAACTGGCTATGCACGTAGTACATAGGCATGTTTAAATGTTTTTTTTCATTTTATTTGTTTTTTGTTGTTTTTGTTGTTATTGTTGTATATTTTTTTGTTGTTTTTGTGGTTATTGTTGTTCAACATTACAGTAGCAAACTGATAAGCTTTTTTTATCAATCGCAATTTTTTATTCAATTTTTTGTAAAAAGGCTAGAGATTTCAAACACCTTTTTAAACCTGAAGAGTCTTCATACGTTTTCATAATGTCTTTTAATCTTTTGTCAAGATCTATGTACCTTCTCTTTCTTTTTTGAAGAGGTAGGCCAATGGAATCTTTTTTAATTTCAAAAATATCATTCACTGCCTCCTCCTTCAGCTTTTGAATCAGAAAGTACACATTTGGATGTTTCTGATTTATTGAGGAGGTCAGTTTTCTGTGCCAACCTTCGACAGCATTAGCCGTTCTGTGTCGTTGGTTAAAAACATTCCACATTCCAATATGTATATTAGGATTTTCCATACACTGATCAACTGCGATTTTCTCTCCGTTGGGCATTTGTTCCATTATTAAAGTCCACGCTTCATCGACAGTGTTAAGTGGAAGATATGCCACTGCAGCACACATGCGACAAAACAATCGGACTTCCTCCCTATCCCTATAGTCTTCCGTTAGTCCCAGTTCCTGTATCTTTTTCCACAGACACTGGTTAAAGTGAAAATTACAACCGGAAAGTAGTGTTTCAGGGAACACTGAATTCATTGCTTTAATTGTAACCATTTCAAAATCTAGCACTGCAGTTTTTGGTGACTACCCAGGCATCTTAGATTTCAATCCAGAAAAAAGTCTTTCATATGAATTTCGACTTTTGTCTGGCAGCAAAGCAAATAAAACAGGAAATATCTTAGTTGCCTCTTCTGTACTTACGATGCCGACATGGATTAAGTACAATTGTTTGAACTGTTTCGAACAGCTGTCAAATGTCCCATCCATAAGCACAGTTTCATTGTCACAAAGGATTTTCTCTGCTTCTTCGCAAGCAAATACTAGAAGTCTCTTGCCTGGAACAGAGCCATCATCAGTTTTCAAAAAACTATTACTTTCCGTTAATTTCAAAAGGTCTTCGCTAAGGTGAATTTCCGAACTAGAGCCAGGGTTCTGGGTTGTCCCAGTAGCTCCTCTTCTCGCCTTGCACAATTCAGTCTGGGAGCTGTCATAATTCGGAATATAAGCCACGAATTCTAATCCTTTATCTTTCAAATCTTGATATTCCAGCTTCAAAATTTGGGCTACAGCCACTGTCTTTTCTTCACGAAATATTTTTCTGCAATTGTGTAGTCTTTTCTTTATCTCCACATCTGTTTTGTCAGGTGGACAAGAATGTTGCTGTTGAGCAACGATTTCACCATTTGCAATTTTTAAACGGCCTTTGCGCCTACTCCTTTCATAAACTACGCATATCCAGTTCCTATATACTTCATTTTTCCTATAAATACGGTGGCGATGATCATCCTTGATAACACATGGCCTCCCTTTCGTTGTTGTTATCACTTCCATCGTGTACACTGTATAGAACAGAAGTCGTATAGGAAAACGCACGGAATGAAAGCTATCGACGACGACACTGTCTGAGAAACGGTGACAACACCTGCACTGAGGGTGAGCGACTGTGGTAGACAAGCAGTGGGGAAGGTTCTGTTCGCAAACACCTCGTTAGTGAACCGGCTGCTTGGGACAGCTTCGCTACCTGCTGCACCCTTGTAGGAAACCCCACGGTAGGAAACCCCACGTAGCCGCTGAGGGAGTGGTGGTTGTACGGAAGGCAACAATAGTTCACTAGTGCCTTTTTCACATTTGCCCCCTCCCCCTCCATCGGTAATAAACGTAACCCTCAGTAGATGCCTTTTAAATATCCCTAACTTGCTCATGTTATTTTCAACTTCGTCCCGTACATCTGAAGTACTTTTCTCCGTTCAGTATTTTATCCATCTTCAGCGACTGTATTTCTGTTTATTGACAACCACTTGTACAAAAGACACTGTAATTCCTTTTAATCGTGATTTTATTTCAATACACAGTGCATTTCGAGCTCTTGGCTTCAAGTGCTTTGGCAGCGAACATCGATTATTTTTCCAGGTTTAAGTTAATTCTGGTCCTGGTAAGATTACAAAGGTATATTACAAATTGGGCACATTGTGAATGTAAGTTTACAAAACTAATACGAATCGAAAAGTAGCTTACTGTCTCCAGTGGTAGATACATGGTTTTCGATGCACAAAAAGAGTCAACATGTTTACGTACATATATACACTTTTCGGTCCACAGCACATTTATAAACACAAGTCAAAACAAGCTCAACAGTTTCAAATGCAAAGGTGCTGCATTACTACAAATACACACTTGTTATTATTTCAAAAGAGATTCAAAGCCATTATACTATTATTTATAGAGAATATCATTCACAAAACAAGCATTTTTGAATACATGAAATGTAGATTATGTTATCAAATGGTTACACTAATAAATATTAGTTTCTTTGGGGGAAAAAAACTTGAAATTAATGAGAAACTGTGGCTGCCGAACTGTTCATTGTACATGTTTGCAAAAGATTTTACTTTTTGTAACATTATTTCTAATTGTTCTAGTAGCTCAAGTTGTTTACCATGGTTACAGTTAGTATCATGTGTGGAAAGTTATCACTGTTTTGCCTACGTAAAATGCATGGAAGCTCTTACAGTGTAATTTACATTTTCCACTCGTCCGTTAGTGGGGTGATTGTGTTTACTGTGTGAGGTAAATGGTGTCCAAGTTTGTGGTTTGTGTAGAGTGATATATCAATATTGGAGCTGCTAAGTAAGTTAGCATTCCCTATTTGGCACAGCATTACGAAAAATTGCTATCTTATTTAAAAACACCAATATTAAAATATCATGCTACACAACCTTAGACACCACTTACCTCACACAGAAAGCACAAAGATCCCAATAACAGAACATAGTGCAATATATTCATTACAATGTAACAGCTGCCCTGCATTTTACGTAGACAAAACAGGAAGAACTTTTCACACGTGATACAAAGAACACATTGATGCTTTTAGACTTAACCATTTCGACAAATTCACTGTAACCAGCCACATATACTTTAACAGACACAGACTGACAGCCGGCCGTAGGGGCCGAGCGGTTCTAGGCGCTTCAGGCTGGAACCGCGCGACCGCTACGGTCGCAGGTTCGAATTCTGCCTCGGGCATGGATGTGTGTGATGTCCTTAGGTTAGTTAGGTTTAAGTAGTCCTAAGTTCTAGGGGACAGATCACCCAAGTCCCATAGCGCTCAGAGCCATTTGAACTAAGTGACACACACAAACGGGCTAACTGTACACTACACAGAAAACCATGGTAAAAAACAATCTGCTAAAACAGAAGTAAACTGACACAAATTAAAATCTTCTGAAAAAAAAATGTTGAGTGAACAGAGTTTAGCAGCTATAGTTTTCAGTAATTTTAAAAGTTTAATTTTTCTGCTAAAGAAACAAGTAGTTAATAGTGCGACCATTAGATAACATTATCCACATTTTACACATTCACGAATATTTGTTTTGTAAACTATATCCTTTACAATCCTTAATCGGGCAGGTAGGTTAGAAAATTTAAAAAGGGAAATGGATAGGTTAAAGTTAGATATAGTGGGAATTAGTGAAGTTCGGTGGCAGGAGGAACAAGACTTTTGGTCAGGTGATTACAGGGTTATCAATACAAAATCAAATAGGGGTAATGCAGGAGTAGGTTTAATAATGAATAAAAAAAAAAGGAGTGCGGGTTAGCTACTACAAACAGCATAGTGAACGCATTATTGTGGCCAAGATAGACACAAAGCCCATGCCTACTACAGTAGTACAAGTTTATATGCCAACTAGCTCTGCAGATGATAAAGAAATAGATGAAATGTATCACGAGATAAAAGAAATTATTCAGGTAGTGAAGGGAGACGAAAATTTAATAGTCATGGGTGACTGGAATTCGTCAGTAGGAAAAGGGAGAGAAGGAAACATAGTAGGTGAATATGGATTGGGTGGAAGAAATGAAAGAGGAAGCCGCCTTGTAGAATTTTGCACAGAGCATAACTTAATCATAGCTAACACTTGGTTCAAGAATCATAAAAGAAGGTTGTATACCTGGAAGAATCCTGGAGATACTAAAAGGTATCAGATAGATTATATAATGGTAAGACAGAGATTTAGGAACCAGGTTTTAAATTGTAAGACATTTCCAGGGGCAGATGTGGATTCTGACCACAATCTATTGGTTATGAACTGCAGATTGAAACTGAAGAAACTGCAAAAAGGTGAGAATTTAAGGAGATGGGACCTGGATAAACTGAAAGAACCAGAGGTTGTAGAGAGTTTCAGGGAGAGCATAAGGGAACAATTGACAGGAATGGGGGAAAGAAATACAGTAGAAGAAGAATGGGTAGCTCTGAGGGATGAAGTAGTAAAGGCAGCAAAGGATCAAGTAGGTAAAAAGACGAGGGCTAATAGAAATCCTTGGGTAACAGAAGAAATATTGAATTTAATTGATGAAAGGAGAAAATATAAAAATGCAGTAAATGAAGCAGGCAAAAAGGAATACAAACGTCTCAAAAATGAGATCGACAGGAAGTGCAAAATGGCTAAGCAGGGATGGCTAGAGGACAAATGTAAGGATGTAGAGGCTTGTCTCACTAGGGGTAAGATAGATATTGCCTACAGGAAAATTAAAGAGACCTTTGGAGAGAAGAGAACCACTTGTATGAATATCAAGAGCTCAGATGGCAACCCAGTTCTAAGCAAAGAAGGGAAGGCAGAAAGGTGGAAGGAGTATATAGAGGGTTTATACAAGGGCGATGTACTTGAAGACAATATTATGGAAATGGAAGAGGATGCAGATGAAGATGAAATGGGAGATAAGATACTGCGTGAAGAGTTTGACAGCGCACTGAAAGACCTGAGTCGAAACAAGGCCCCGGGAGTAGACAACATTCCATTAGAACTACTGATGGCCTTGGGAGAGCCAGTCATGACAAAACTCTACCATCTGGTGAGCAAGATGTATGAGACAGGCGAAATACCCACAGACTTCAAGAAGAATATAATAATTCCAATCCCAAAGAAAGCAGGTGTTGACAGATGTGAAAATTACCGAACTATCAGTTTAATAAGTCACAGCTGCAAAATACTAACGCGAATTCTTTACAGACGAATGGAAAAACTGGTAGAAGCGGACCTTGGGGAAGATCAGTTTGGATTCCGTAGAAATGTTGGAACACGTGAGGCAATACTAACCTTACGACTTATCTTAGAAGAAAGATTAAGAAAAGGCAAACCTACGTTTCTAGCATTTGTAGACTTAGAGAAAGCTTTTGACAACGTTAACTGGAATACTCTCTTTCAAATTCTGAAGTTGGCAGGGGTAAAATACAGGGAGCGAAAGGCTATTTACAATTTGTGCAGAAACCAGATGGCAGTTATAAGAGTCGAGGGGCATGAAAGGGAAGCAGTGGTTGGGAAAGGAGTGAGACAGGGTTGCAGTCTCTCCCCGATGTTATTCAATCTGTATATTGAGCAAGCAGTAAAGGAAACAAAAGAAAAATTCGGAGAAGGTATTAAAATTCATGGAGAAGAAGTAAAAACTTTGAGGTTCGCCGGTGACATTGTAATTCTGTCAGAGACAGCAAAGGACTTGGAAGAGCAGTTGTACGGAATGGACAGTGTCTTGAAAGGAGGATACAAGATGAACATCAACAAAAGCAAAACGAGGATAATGGAATGTAGTCAAATTAAATCGGGTGATCCTGAGGGGATTAGATTAGGAAATGAGACACTTAAAGTAGTAAAGGAGTTTTGCTATTTAGGGAGTAAAATCACTGATGATGGTCGAAGTAGAGAGGATATAAAATGTAGACTGGCAATGGCAAGGAAATCGTTTCTGAAGGAGAGAAATTTGTTAACATCGAGTATAGATTTAAGTGTCAGGAAGTCGTTTCTGAAAGTATTTGTATGGAGTGTAGCCATGTATGGAAGTGAAACATGGACGATAACCAGTTTGGACAAGAAGAGAATAGAAGCTTTCGAAATGTGGTGCTACAGAAGAATGCTGAAGATAAGGTGGGTAGATCACGTAACTAATGAGGAGGTATTGAATAGGATTGGGGAGAAGAGAAGTTTGTGGCACAACTTGACTAGAAGAAGGGATCGGTTGGTAGGACATGTTCTGAGGCATCAAGGGATCACAAATTTAGCATTGGAGGGCAGCGTGGAGGGTAAAAATCGTAGAGGGAGACCAAGAGATGAATACACTAAGCAGATTCAGAAGGATATAGGTTGCAGTAGGTACTGGGAGATGAAGAAGCTTGCACAGGATAGAGTAGCATGGAGAGCTGCATCAAACCAGTCTCAGGACTGAAGACCACAACAACAACATCCTTTACAACTATTAATTTAATCAGCTTGTATCTCCTTTGAAATAATAACACCTGTGTATTTGTAGTAATGCAGCATCTTTAAATTTGAAATTCTTTGCCAATGAAATGACAGTTTCAGAGACTTTACTAGTCCGATACAGATATGATTTTATATATATAGATTGAAGCGGCGAGTGAAAATTGATGCCCGTTATTAACCATAAATGATACATGATTAAAAATTCAATTCACAATCATATTTATTGGAGTAAACTTAACCTTCTTCCCTCAACCCCTTCTTCAGATAATTATCGCGTTATTCACTAGTGTCAGCTATGAACCACATGACCATTGCAATTGCTGCAAGCATCTTATTTTCGACACCCTTGCGAAGAAGGGTACTGGGTGCCTGAAACCGGCACAGGAAATAAAATTTCTTTTATGCAACTGGTTGCTGATAGTTTCAACAAACTTTTCTGCATATTAGATGAGAACTTTGCAACGAATAGGACCCGGTTTTCGCACTGCAACTCTGACGAGATTGAATGCACAGTAAGAGTCAGATAATGCCTTTTAATGTACGCGCCCGACTTCACATCACTTGTATATACGCACTGTATATCCTGCAACACTTACGGAATCGTAGCTACAGGTATTCGTCTGCGGTTTTTTTTTTTTTTTTTTTTTTTCATGGTGAGACATTTCGGTGGGTGAAGAAGCAGGTCTCTTACACTTGGGGGTATTGTATTCATATTTCTGACAGTGTCTTTCCCAGATCTAGAAACCCTTTCCCTGCATCTCTTTTGCACTTTGCTACAACTTCCACAGAACAGTCAATTTGCTGACGCCGGAAGGTTGCCGCTACTATTGACCTGACTATCAGAAGAAACTTTGCAGGCATTCAAACTTCGCAACAGAGTGCTGACACAGCGGAAAGTTAATATCTCACGACAGCCGCTACACTCTTCAAAAAGGGAACCATCTTCTTCCTCCTCTACACATTTTCTAATCCTTGGACGTTGGAAGGACCTTTGCTGTTCGAAATGTATTGCTGACATAATAAAAGTAATAATAACATACGATTGAATGTGAAGTGTTTAGCTTTTGCGGATGACATTGCAATCCTCGCAAATAATAGAAAAGAAGCCACTAACGCCATAGAGAAGTTACACGAAATTGCACAAAGAACTGGCCTGCAAATCTCATATGAGAAAACCCAGTAGCCTACATAGAAAGAGTGCCACGAGACAAATTGCCTATTGTGACAACCCATGGGAAAATCGCACAAGTACCACATTTTAAGTACTTGGGAGAAATCATCCAGCCATCAGGGATCAACCTAAAGGCCAATGAGGAAAGAATAAAAAAACTACAGAAAGCATATAAACTCACGTGGAACTATTATAACAAAAAGTCCATATCCATTAACGCAAAATTGAGGCACTGCAACACTGTCGTACTTCCGGAGGCACTGTATGCATCTGAAACAACACAAATAGGTGGGCAAACTAAAATCAAAGAAACAGAGAAACAAGAAAGGAAAATCCCCAGGAAAATTTTTGGCCCAATACAAGAGCAAGGAATCTGGAAGAAGAGACCAACATCAGAATTATATAAATTCACAGACAAGATTACGGATACAATAAGGAAAAGAAGAATGCAGTTCTACGGACATATCCACAGGATGAATGAAAACAGAATTTCAAAGCGAATTCTTAAAGTCATCAACTCAGGCAGGGGAAAAACAAAATGGATAAAAGAAGTTGAAGAGGACCTCATACAAGCACACATAACAGTAAACGATGCAGAAAATAGAACTGAATTCAGGAACATCATCAAAAAACATAAATTTGACACCACAACACAGAAGCGACCAGGATGCAAATGGACAGCGGAGCGAAAGAAACAACACAGTGAACACATGAAGAAAATTTGGGCTCAGAAAAAAACATAAACAATCATCATAATGGAATTCAAGTTCAAACGCTCTCTTAAATGGGAATAATCGAAAATAATAATAAATAATAATAATAACATACGATAACTCAGAACGGGCTGGTCACATTGTCTTGCGCTGAACGGTCAGCTTAGGGCTACATTGGCTGGCTGCACATGAGCTGATGTTAGGGACGGTCCACGGATATTTCCGACGGATTCTGGAACACCTGCATTGTTCGCCTGTGCATTACTGGGGGCGCTACTTCTGGGAACAGCGGATCCGGCCTCATTAGCTGGGCGCGCACGTGCGGATTTCTGCAGCAGTGAGCGAGGCCACGTTCCTGCGATTTTCATGCGACAGCAAGTTCTAGTTGTTTCCACGTATGGACCACTGACCACAACGAAAAACATAAAACTGTAACGCAAAATACTTTGTTTGTGGAAAATGACCCAGGAACATTACGCGAAGAAGAATGTGTAAAAGAAGGGTGTACGAAGAGAGTGTTCTGTTTGCAGATGACGCTGTCATTTGCCGTCTTGTAAAGTCATCAGGTGATCAAAACGACTTGCAAAATGATTTAGATAAGATACCTGTATGGTGCGAAAAGTGGCAATTGGCCCTGAATAAAGAAAAATGTGAAGTTATTCACATGAGTACTAAAAGAAATCAGCTAAATTTCGATTACGCGATAAGTCACACAAATCTGAGGGCTGTAAATTCAACTAAATACTTAGGGATTACAATTACAATTAACCTAAATTGGAACGATCACATAGTAATATTGTGGGTAGAGCAAACCAAAGACTGCGATTCATTGGCAGAACACTTAGAAGGTGCAACAGGTCTACCAAAGAGACTGCTTACACTACGCTTGTCCGCCCTATTGTGGAGTATTGCTGTGCGGTGTGGGATCCGCATCAGGTGGCACTGACGGATGACATCGAAAAAGTACAAAGAAGGGCAGCTCGTTTAGTATTATGGCGAAATAGGGGAGATAGTGTCACAGACATGATACGTGAACTGGAGTGGCAATCATTAAAACAAAGGCCTTTTTCGTTGCGACGGGATCTTCTCATGAAATTTCAATCACCAGTTTTCTCCTCCGATTGCGAAAACATTCTGTTGGCATCCACCTACATAGGGAGAAATGATCATCACGATAAAATAAGAGAAAGCAGGGCTCGCCCAGAAAAATTTAAGTGTTCGTTTTTCCCGCGTGCCGTTCGAGAGTGGAACGGTAGAGAGACAGCATGACGATGGTTCATAGAACCCTCCGCCAGGCACTTTATTGTGAATAGCAGAGTAATCACGTAGATGTAGATGTAGACGTAGATAGACGATTTTCCAGCTATGGGCCAAAATGTAATAAAAAGTCAGTTACAAAATTTGAGATCAAGATTCAAAAAAGAAGTCATGAAGGTGGATTCGAGAACAGGAAAAGAGTGGAAACAGGAAAAGATGAATTATATAAACTAATAAAAAATTGCTTGTACTACGTTCATTATTGTATTACGCATTACTGTGTTACATCCTTATTTTACATTACAAGTTATGTTTCTTCACAACGGATGAAGAACGCCCTGTACTAGTATATCAGACCTTCAGGATTCTCAGAGGAGTGCAGACAATTCAGAAAGAAAATCCGCTCGCGTGTGGCCAGTTACTTCCATCTTCCCTACGTTGTCCGTTTCCCGTTTGCACCGAGCCCCGTTGACACCCGGGGTTGGTCGGTTACCTGACGAGCCGCGGGCCTTGACTGCGCGTCGTGGCTCGCTCACTCTGTTTCCGGTAAAGCTGAGCTCCTCTGCCTGCGGTACAGGCAACACAACGGAGCAATCGGCCGCAGGCGGGATCGGGCGGATAAATGTGGCGCGAGGCACGGCTCAGCTCTCAGCCAGCTGAAGTAACAACGTCGTTCGACCAGGGCAGCAGAAGCACTGAGCGGGGATTGCACCCAGCGTCCCCCCAACACTCCATCCGGCGCGGCTTGTGGCTGGATAATGTTGTCACTGCCTACAGGAGTGTAAAGGGAGGGGGCATTAGCAATGGCGACTATTCTACAGGTATCACCGGAAGATGATGGAAAGGTCCTGAAACATCCCCTTAGAAAAATTTATGAATTACTGTGCTGATAACCCTCTTACGTTATTTGATTTTCAAACAGCTGAGCAGAACTGAACGTACTCAGACATTTCGCTCTTTACTTATTCTGATCATCACTAAAATGACACACAATATTTTTTTAGCGCAATGCAGTCTGACTTTCAACAATCGCTACAAAAGAATGGCCCCGACTAACAATAACCTATACCTTTCATGAATCACTTACCTCACAAAAATCTTCGTTACTCCAACTACTGCAGTACAGCGAGCGCCAATGCTGGCAGCTAAATAAAAGATTCTAACTACTGATAGGCATAGTTAGCAAATGAAAGATTTTGATAGAGAACAAACAATCTATTTACCTTAATAGTGTTCTAAAGTCATAATACATATATCAGTTCATGACATCCAGTCTTACAAATTTACTCTTTCTGATGGACACACGTCCAGATCGTCCGCTCTCAAAATTCTGCCATCTCTCTCCCCACATTCACCACTGCTGGCAGCTCACCTCCAACTGCACAACGCTATGTGCTGTTCACATCCAATTGCCCAACACTACTATAGCGAATATTACAACAATGCCAACCAGCCACAGACTGCACACAGCACAGCCAGTGATTTTCATACAGAGCGCTACGTGGCGTTACCAACATAAAAACCTAAACAGCTAACTTATAGATGTCGAAATATCGTGTTTCGTATACGACTGCACAACATTTGACTCTCGGGTGCGTTACAACAGCCAGAAAAGCTTAAGATCGTACAAACTAGTTGTTCGGTCTCCAGGAACATAATGAGTTATTCATTTGTTTCACCATCTTCCTGTTATCCTAGACATCAACTAAAATTATCATGGCCTTCTCTGGAAACTAAATAAAACGACACCCCGCTCCGAAATACTCTGTTAGTTTTTGAGACGATTCAAGAAAATTATTATTTCTTCTCTCGTTACTTTTTTATCCTTTAATCACAGAGATTTTTACACACTGACAGAAAAAAATCCAAACTTCGAGAAATAATTAATGCAGCGTTATGAAATTACGGGAATGCCTCTGTCTAGTTAACATATTTAAGTGATTAACGTTGCATGTTCAGAGATAAATGTAAGCTCAAGAAATGCCATTGCAGATGTGAAATGCTGGTGCATTAGTGACTGGTGTAACTGCCATAATATTGAATGCAAGCAGGCAAATGTGTACTCAGTGTGTTGTACAGGTGCCGGATATGAGTTGGTGGCATGGAGTTCCATGCCTGTTGCACTTGATCGGTCAATACATGGAGAGTTAATGCTGGTTGCGGATGATGCTGGAGCTGTCATACGATGACTTCTCTTATGTACTTGTCTGGAGACAGATCTGGTGTTCGAGTAGGCCTAGGCAAAGTATCCATACACTGTAGAGCACGTTGGGTTACAACAGCGGTAGTGAGCGACGTAATCCTGCTGGAAAATGCTCCTGGAATCGTGTTCATGAATGGCAGCACAACAAATGGTTCAAATGCCTCTAAGCACTATGGGGTTTAACATCTGAGGTCATCAGTCCCCTAGACTTAGAACTACTTAAACCTAACTAACCTAAGGACATCAAACACATCCTTGCCCAAGGAAGGATTCGAACCTGCGACCGCAGCAGCCACGCGGTTCCAGACTGAAGCGCCTAGAACCGCTAGACCACAGCGGCCGGCCGCATCACAACAGGTCGAACCACCAGACACACAAATTTGCAGTCGAGGTACATCGGATAACCACGAGAGTGCTCCTGTTGTCATACGAGATCGCACCCCAGATCATAATGCTAGATGTAGAGCTAGTGTGTCTAGGCTGCAGACAGCTTTGTTGCAGCCACTCAGTTGGCCTCCTTCCAACCAATACCGACATTACTGGCACCGAGGCAGAACCAGCATTCATCAGAAAACACAAGCGACATACACTCAGCCCTCCAATTAGCTCTCGCTTGACACCACTGAAGTCGCAAACAGGAGTAGTTTGGCGTCAGTGAAATGCACACTGCAGGGCGTCTGGCTCGGAGCTGTCCTTCTAGAAACCGATTTTTAACAGTTCGTTGTGTCACTGTAGTGCCCACTGCAAATCGAATTGCTGTTGCAGACTCGGTACGATTCGCCACAGCTATACGCCGAACACGGTGGTCTTCCCTCTCGGTAGTGCCTTGCGACCGTACATTCCTGTCATCACAGCTGCGAAGTCTTTCTGCAGTGCCACGGAAGAAACGTTTAGCTACTCGTAGCCCTATTACGCGATCTTGTTCAAACTCAGTAAGCTGCTGATAATAGCACCTTTGTCATCTTAAAGGCTTTCTTGACTAATAGCTCACAACGTGAAGTCACAAATGTAACTAACGCTCATTACCGTTACAGCATGTATTTACAGCACACCTGTTTGCATCCTCATAGTCACGCTTCTAGCGCCACTCTTATACGACTGGCGCGAAATGTGAGTGGTCTTCGTGTATCAGATGTAGAAACCACCTATCAGCTTCGTTTATTTCGCACAACTCCTCCTTGGGTTCGGATTTTTTTCCACCTTCAGTGTATTTTCTGGAAAGTGGATCACTGAATAGGTGTCCGTCTGTGAAACCAAAGCTTTGATCCCTAGTCAGAACTAAAATTTATCCTGTCACTTATTGCTGGCAATGATTTGTTAATGTGAAAAACGCAATGTTGTGCAATAATAACTAGCTGGTTAGGTAAAACCAGTGGTCTGAGGCAGGCAAGGGTATACTCTAGTACCATGTCCACTAAAGTACTTCCGGTGCTCAAAGCAGCCTTCGGGCTGAAGACAGATTTAGTTATTTATCCCAGAACATCTGGTCACATAGTGATTCGCAGATGGAAATTGCTAACGTTGTGTTATCCAGTCCGAAGACTGGTTGGGTGCACCTCTTAATGCTAGTCTGTTCTGTGCGATCCTCTTCATCTCAAATTAACCGACAGGAGAACACAGAGTTCGAGAAGAAAGTGAGAGTGGTAATGGTAAACTGGGTGGCACAGAGCGCGTGTGTCACGCAGCATGCAGCGGACCTGCGGTGGCCCGCGCGGCACAGCCGCAGTCGCTATGCATAGGCATGAGCAACCGCGAACTGCTCACTAATGCTGGAAAAATAACCGCGTGCGACGCGCGGCCGCAGGTGTCGGCGTTAACGAGGTTTGCATTACCCACGCCCCCCTCCCCCCCCCCCCCCACGCTCCCGGCCTGCCTGGTTTACATCGGCCGCCAGTCGAGAGCTCAACACGCGATCCGTCCGCGCGCGAGAAACGCCACCCTACCAGGGAGCGAGGGCGCGTGCTCCAGCATAGCTGCGTATAACCCGTTACGTCACCTCTGCAATCGGCAGCACAACAGTCGTCAGAATTATTTTTATAACGGGCGTTCAAACGAAACGTAGACTGCCAGTTGAGATACTACAGGTTCTCCTACATAAACTGGATCATTAGATAATAAAAAGGGTAGCCAAAAGCTGTTTGCTGTAATACTGTCAATATCGTATTACAGCAAACAGCTTTTGGCTACCCTTTTTATTATCTAATGATCCAGTTCTTATCAGAATCAAAATGCGTTAATATAGGAGGATACCATATTAGGACCAATATTGCTATTGACGTACATCAATGACTTTCCCAATTATGTTAAGTCACGGAGAACGAGGAGGAGTTGTGCGAAATAAACGAAAGTTGGTAAGCGGTTTCTATATCTCACAAGGGAACCTCCCCATCGCACCCCCCTCAGATTTAGTTATAAGTTGGCACAGTGGATAGGCCTTGATAAACTGAACACAGATCAATTGAGAAAACAGGAAGAAGTTGTGTGGAACTGTGAAAAAATAAGCAAAATATACAAACTGAGTAGTCCATGGGCCACATAAGCAACATAATGCACAATGTAAGCTTAGCAGCGCCGTGGTCCCGTGGTAGCGTGGGAAGCTGCAGAACGAGAGGTCTTTGGTTCAAGTCTTCCCTCGAGTGAAAAGTCTACCTTCTTTATTTTTGCATAGTTATTATCTGTCCGTTCGTTCATTGACATCTCTGTTCACTGTAATAAGTTTAGTGTCTGTGTTTTGCGACCGCAACGCAAAACCGTGTGATTAGTAGACGAAAGGACGTGCCTCTCCAATGGGAACAGAAAACATTTGATAGCAAGGTCATAGGTCAACCGATTCCTCCACAGGAAAACAAATCTGACATATTCTATACGACACTGGTGACGGCATGTGCGTCACATGACAGGAATATGTTGTCGACCCACCTAACTTGTACACTTGACGAATGGGTAAAAAGATTCTTCTACCTTGCCCGATTTAGATTTTCTTGTGGATGTGATAATCACTCCCAAAAAAGTGATGAAAACATAAGAGTTTGTCACATAAACTGAAAATAAAAAATTAACTCGGTGGAAGATTTGAACCAAGGACCTTTCATTCCGCAGCTGCTCACGTTACCACAAGACCACAGCGCCCGTGGGTTCCAGTTGTCCTTAATATTGCCTATCTTCCGTTGAACTACTCAGTCTGTATATTTTGCTTATTTTTTCACAGTTCCACACAACTTCTTCCTGTTTTCTCAATTGATCTGTGTTCAGTTTTTCAAGGCCTATCCACTGTGCCAACTTATAACTAAATCTGAGGGGGGTGCGATGGGGAGGTTCCCTTGTCAGAGATGACGTCCACTCAACAGAACATAGTTGTTAACCGAGAAAACTAGAGAAGTCTTTCCAGAGAAACAAAGTACACTGAAGCGCCAACGAAACTTGTTCAGTCATGTGTATTCAAATACAGAGGCATGTAAACAGGCGGAATACAGCGCTGCAGACGGCGAAGCATATACAGGGTTATTACAAATGATTGAAGCGATTTCACAGCTCTACAATAACTTTATTATTTGAGATATTTTCACAATGCTTTGCACACACATACAAAAACTCAAAAAGTTTTTTAGGCATTCACAAATGTTCGATATGTGCCCCTTTAGTGATTCGGCACACATCAAGCCGATAATCAAGTTCCTCCCACACTCGGCGCAGCATGTCCCCATCAATGAGTTCGAAAGCATCGTTGATGCGAGCTCGCAGTTCTGGCACGTTTCTTGGTAGAGGAGGTTTAAACACTGAATCTTTCACATAACCCCACAGAAAGAAATCGCATGGGGGTAAGTCGGGAGAGCGTGGAGGCCATGACATGAATTGCCGATCAAGATCTCCACCACGACCGATCCATCGGTTTTCCAATCTCCTGTTTAAGAAATGCCGAACATCATGATGGAAGTGCGGTGGAGCACCATCCTGTTGAAAGATGAAGTCGGCGCTGTCGGTCTCCAGTTGTGGCATGAGCCAATTTTCCAGCATGTCCAGATACAGGTGTCCTGTAACGTTTTTTTCGCAGAAGAAAAAGGGGTCGTAAACTTTAAACCGTGAGATTGCACAAAACACGTTAACTTTTGGTGAATTGCGAATTTGCTGCACGAATGCGTGAGGATTCTCTACCACCCAGATTCGCACATTGTGTCTGCTCACTTCACCATTAAGAAAAAATGTTGCTTCATCACTGAAAACAAGTTTCGCACTGAACGCATCCTCTTCCATGAGCTGTTGCAACCGCGCCGAAAATTCAAAGCGTTTGACTTTGTCATCGGGTGTCAGGGCTTGTAGCAATTGTAAACGGTAAGGCTTCTGCTTTAGCCTTTTCCGTAAGATTTTCCAAACCGTCGGCTGTGGTACGTTTAGCTCCCTGCTTGCTTTATTCGTCGACTTCCGCGGGCTACGCGTGAAACTTGCCGCACGCGTACAACCGTTTCTTCGCTCACTGCAGGCCGACCCGTTGATTTCCCCTTACAGAGGCATCCAGAAGCTTTAAACTGCGCATACCATCGCCGAATGGAGTTAGCAGTTGGTGGATCTTTGTTGAACTTCGTCCTGAAGTGCCGTTGCACTGTTACGACTGCCTGATGTGAGTGCATTTCAAGCACGACATACGCTTTCTCGGCTCCTGTCGCCATTTTGTCTCACTGCGCTCTCGAGCGCTCTGGCGGCAGAAACCTGAAGTGCGGCTTCAGCCGAACAAAACAACGACTAAAGAGAATCGCTCAGCGTGACAGAACTGCAACCCTTCTGCAAATTGCTGCAGATTTCAATGCTGGACCATCAACAAGTGTCAGCGTGCAAACGATTCTACGAAATATCATCGATATAGACTTCCGGAGCCGCCGAAGGCCCACTCGTGTATTCATGACTGCACGACACAAAGTTTTACTCCTCGTCCAGGGCCTGTCAGCATCGACATTGGACTGTTGATGGTTGGAAACATGCTGCCTGGTCGGACGAGTCTCGTTTCAAATTGTATCGAGCGTATGGACCTCTATGGGTACGGAGACAACCTCAAGAATTCATGCACCGCGCATGTTAGCAGGAGACTGTTCAAGCTGGTGGAGGCTCTGTAATTGTGTGGAGCGTGTGCAGCTGGAGTGATATGGGATCGCTGATAGGACTCTGACAGGTGACACGTACGTAAGCACCCTGTCTGTTCACCCACATCCATTCATGTCCATTGTGCATTCCGACGGACTTGAGCAGTTCCAGCAGGACAATGCGACACCCCACGCGTCCAGAATTGCAGCAGAGTGGCTTCAGGAACACTCTTCTGAGTTTAAACACTTCCGCTGGCCATCAAACTTCCCAGTCATGAACATTATTGAGCGTATCTGGTATGCCTTGCAACGTGCTGTTCAGAAGAGTTCTCCAGCCCCTCGTACTCTTTTGGATTTGTGGACAGTCCTGCAGGATTCATGGTGTCAGTTCCCTCCAGCACTACTTCAGACATTAGTCGAGTTCACGCCTGGTCGTGTTACGGTACTTGTGCGTGCTCGCGAGGGCCATACAAGATATTAGGCAAGTGTACCAGTTTCTTTGGCTCTTCAATGTATGGTAACGTAACACTACACGTACTATCATAAGGACTACGACAACGATGTTTGCCGTCCATTTGGTATTCTCCAACTTGCATGCTTGATAAATTCGATCTGTGTCCTTTCATAATGAGTAAGATATTGAGCTCAGAAAGGGATAAAATATTAACATTATCCATTACAAGGCTTTGGTGAATGTTTTCTAGAAAATAAAAGATGTATAGTGCTAAACTGTGTTGTGGAATGATATAGATGTTTTACTAGTATGTACTTATTACACATTTTTTTTAAATATCTTCTTTGTGTTATCTACGTAATCCTTCACTGCATTGATTGAATTGTGTATCAAGTACTTTTAAAGGCCTTTCAAGTAAGTTTATTTATGTAATCTACGTATTAAATCTCCTCAGGCAATGTATTGTGCAACTGAAGAGCTGAGAACCACAAGGGCTTCAAGTTCCCTGCCATCGATTCTGAGATTTTAGCGAGACTGGATAAACAACTACTTGTAGTTTATTGCGAAACGAATACTACCACTGTCGAGAAGCGTAGTAATGATACTTCGAGAGAGGTCGCATATAATCGGTCGCTTTGTTGGGAAACGTTCAAACGCGCTTAACTTTTTAGTATACATTCTGTGAAGGCTGATGTGAACACAGCATCACACACCCACACCGCAAGTGAAGCGCTGACCTTTCAGTGCCTTTTGTAAGGGGCCATACACATGGTAAATCGCAAAGCGCTAAACCCAGAGTAAAGCGTGTCGGCCAGCATATCTCATCTAAAATAACTCATAGTCCCGTGTTGTGTTGATAGAGTACCGCTCTCCGTCATCGGGAAACCAAATTACATCTAGTGACTTTACACACACACACACACACACACACACACACACACACACAATAGCGCATTCCTTTACCTGGTCGTAGGCCAGAGGGTTGAACTGTGCAACTGATGGTTTTTAACCTGGCCATGTAGATGTCCCCCCCATCACTACACTTCCTTACCGACCTCGTGACCAGCTGGAAGCATGTGGTGATTACACATCCTTTTAAAAATTATGTCCCACCTTTTGTAATGTCCAGGTGGCCAACATTAATCGCGATAACTTCAGGGTAATTATTGTCTTCTGATAACAGTGTCATTTCTCTTCGTACCATTGGTTATTTCTTTCAGTTGCTTTCTTACTGTTGTTTGTTACTGTAACATTTTATGTATATTATACCAGGACGCTGCTATTTTCGAAGCTTTGTTTAAGAGCTGTATAGCTAGGCTATATGCTTATTCCGACAACAGCGCCATTTTCAAGTAATTTGTAATTTTATAGCGCTATTAGTAGATACAAGGTTTATGTTATATATCTGACTGGTTTTGTAACAGTGTGTCGAGTATTTACTTCCATATCTCGTCGTTGACGTTGTAGCTGTCAAATATTCGTGCGTACTGAATTTGTATCGAGGATGGAGCAGTTTTTGTTTATATACAGGGTGTTTCACAATTGATATTACACGCTTCTAGAGGTTGTAAATGGGGACTTAACAGATCAAGTTTTACATAGGATACCATATCTGGAAACGTCTTCTAACGACGCTATAGAGGCGACGGTGCCTATAAATGTATGTATATATAAGGTGGTCCCGTGATGATGGTACAAACTTTCATGGATCATGGAAAAGGATAAATGTATCAGTGTGTTGTAAGGGTCCCTTTATCAGAAACGAACGAGTCGAAAGTTATAGGCCGAAATCGTTCTGATACCTTCGACAGGAGAATACATGTACCGGTTTTAATGCTGTAAGTTTCAGCGATGGTAGTTTGTATCAAAACAAGAAAATTAAGGCTAGTAAACAAGGGCTCTAAAATACATAACTTAAGAGCGTTGGACGCTTTCTCAATAGAGGAGATGTGTTTCACACTAGCTAAGATTAACAAGCGCTCACAGCTCCTTAGGTAAGCATTTTAAAGCCCGTCTTTACTAGACATTTATTCTTGTCGTGGTCCATACTACTACCTCTGCAAGTTGCATACACTACATTCTTAGCAACAGCAGTACCGTTACATGTATTCCACTGTCAGATATATCAGAATGATTTTCGCTTGCAAATTCATTTCCGGACAGGGACTGTTACCTCAAATTGATACATTTATCCGTCTCCACCATCCTTGAATGTTTCTTATATCATAACGGTTACAGTCCCCTTTAAATGATAAAAATACGACTGCCGAACACCGTTTTGAATAATAAGAGCTATGTGGATGTAATAATGAATCGTAATAGAAATTTGAACTGTCATAATGAGAAGGCAAGCCTTTAATACTGGTAAAGTGAATAATCTGGCTGCAAGAATTTTGAACAGTATAAACTGCCTGAGTAATGAACTTTGATATAAAACCCACGATAGTTAGTTTCGCAAAACTGATCCCAGATCCCAGAACAAAAACTGATACACAACACCGAAAAATCTAACTGTCTCTGAATGACATAAGTTGGCCCTGACTGAATAAAAAACTCAAAATATTTAGTCCTTACCTCTGTTATGCATAAATCTGAAAAACGCGGTGCAGTACTGCTCTGTCTTCCGCGTTCCTATGGTAAACTGCAAATTACTATACCTACACAGACACTCGTGAGATACAACAAGTTCTCTGTTAGTTGCAAATCGAAGTATTTTCGGAACACACTTGGTTCCTTTTCTACTTTCGAAAATACTATGATCAATTAAAAATTGTAAGAAAAATGTAGGTGAAAAATGGCGCTACAATAATAAAAGAGTGACTTCAAAATAATTACCTTATAATTCCTCTTCACGTAAATAAAAGATTCCATTACACTTCCTCCTTCTCAGATCAGTTATCATTACACAATCGCTTTAATTAAATACAACGATAAATTGAGACTTTACATTTGGAACGTAACTGCTTCCTCACTTTAACACAGCTAACCACTATCTGCTACTGCCTACGCGCTCACCAAAGATGATAACCTAACCCTAACAGCTCGAGAGCAAAGATATGACATTACTGTACAATTGATTAATACTCAAATGACACCTATCAACGGTATCACCATAAACTTACAGCCGCCGGCGCCTATATTTTCGACGCTCTGTAGCGTCGTTAGATGACGTTTCTGGACATAGGTTGCTACGCAAAATTGATCTACTTGATCCCATCTACTGCCTCTAGAAGTGTGCAAATGAATTCTGGAACTCCCTGTATATTTTTCCTCAGCTGTGGATGTTGTAGTATTTGTTCTTGAAATTTTCGATTTGTACAAGTTTGACAATTTTACTTGACAGACGTCAACGATGTTGTATGGTTCCATATCGGTAATGTCAAGACTGCCCTGGATTTATAACTCTGCTCTCAAAGCGTGGAATTTCGGTGTGCCTGCAGATTCTTGTCATCTGCATAGTCCGCCATGATGCAGTTAGTAAAAATAATTCCATCTATCTGTACTTGATAAAAAATTCTTCATTTATTTCTTTCTGGTTTTGAACTTTACATCAACATGCGATGGAATAGGGTGAAGTGGGAGCAGAATCGAAAAGAGTTTTCAATTTGAGTTCTTCTGACATTTCGTGGCAGCCATGTAGTATCTAGGTAAGAAACGAAATACAAGCAACTTCGGCCGGCACGTTCAGACAGCTGGAGCTTGGCACCCATATAGTATGGAGGTCGCTGTTAAATATTTATCTTATTCATCTATCCAATTGTGTGGTGGTTATAGATTCTTTGCATTGAAATTACCCAGACAAAATCCGAAAAGAACAGACTGAACTTAACAAAATAAAATTATTGAAAATTTCTTTGTAATTTTAGATCACTGTAACAGATGGCAAGATGAGCAAAGACTACTCACGCAAACCTATGCAAAGAATCTGTAATCACCATACTCTTCCATATATGAATAAAATAAATACGTAACCATACAATATTGTTTACGTCTGTCAGACTTAAAGAAAATGAAAATTTCAGGGATTACTCTACAGCAACATATACTGTTTATAAAAAAATATATACAAACAAAAACAACTCTATGTACGCTACAAATACAAGTCGCAGAACTATTTGACAGTTAGAACGTCAACGATGAGATATGGAAGTAGGTACTCGATACAGTCTGACAAAATCAGTATATATAGTTATAACGTAATAACTGTATACACTAACAGTACTACATAATTGCGAATCTGTTGAAAATGGCAGTGTTTCCGGAATACACTTATCGCATAGCTGTACAGCTTTGAATAAAGCCTCAACAATAGCAGCGCCCTGATATAGCACACACAATATGCCCTTACAAGATAACAACTACTCTGCAAGCCCTGAGGAATATAATACACTGTAGCAGTTCTTTCTCTGTATGGTCCAAGTTTTATCGAGCTATTTTACTTGCCAATGACACATGATGCGAAAGTTACTTTCGTTCTTAATTTTTGGACACCAGTGTAGTACTTGGCATATTGATGATGGAAGATGTGAATACATCTGTTGAAAGATAGCGGTTGAACAGCACCATCGAAAGCCAGTTTCAGACTTTCTATTGAAGCTCTAACATTTGAGTTACGTCGATATGCTGCTTGCGAGGGTTCAAAAACGTATTTTATTGCAAAATAAATTGTATAATGTTAAATATAGCGGAAGTATTAGATAACATATTACAATAACTATCTGTAAGCTAATGTAGATAATAATAAATAATGCTAATGTTGACTACACCACTGAATAAAACATAAATAACTCAAAAGAAGCAAAGAAACCCAGCAAAAATAACAATGTCACCATGGGAAAGGTTGTGAAATTCTAGTCCAAATTCGTGTTTAATACTTATGTCAGCGAAAAGTTTAATGTAATTTTTATTCGTTATAAGGTTTATGTGCAACCAATGAAAGACATTATCACGGAATTTTTTTCTTTTTTTAACAGACAATGAAACAGGTATTCCTTAAAAGCTCAGAGGAATCAGCACACAAGCACAAGCCATGTACGGTATTTATGTGTGTATCTTTTAAGACAGTATCTACAGTATGTGCAATTATGAGGGTTTTACAATGACAGACAAGTCTACATCAGGGCACGATCCATGTCAGCCTGGGTCATTTCCCTTTGAGAGGTCAACAGGGACGTCCATGTCCTGATGCGTGGCGCGAGAGTCGCGACTACAGAGTTTCAACTTTTTCGGGCGGCTTATCTAGGGACCTGTAAAATTTCTGCAAGAGTTCGAGAAGTTACAGAAGTTTTGGAAACTACGCTCTGGGACTTCAACTCCGAACAGCAGGACGGTTAAAGACGTGAAATTTCCGCATAGTTTCATGGACCTTAACTCTGAACTGCAGTGTCATATTTAAAGGCTTGGGAAATTTCTTAATGGCTTCAAAGGCTTCAAAACCGACTTTCCCAACTTTGACTTGTCTGTCGGACGAAGTCCATTCTTGATCGAGTTAGTGATTCGTTTTGTTGCTGTCACGGCATTAAGCAAGGGGTGAATGAACATTTTCAACATTAAACGGTACCAAACTTGTGTTTAGGAATTTATTCATTTCACCTGTCATAATCCTGCTTGAAGTTTAATCAGTTTATAGGAAGTTAAGAGAACAATAACATTGGTAATGTGACAGGACTGTGTGCCCGCCCCACAAAAAACAAACGAAGCAAACCGAACTTTTGAATCGGTAACGCCCTAAGTTGTCCAACATTGACACGCAGAGACAGTGTTAGTAAAGATACCACCCAGTAGCCCTTGTAACAGTTGGTCGATAATCACTGGGGTCGAGGTTTTAACCTGATTTCAGCTTTCCACTATTACATTAAACCATTTCAGCCTGTTTTCAATGTTGACGTTCAAGAAAACTGAGGTGAGTCAAAACACTTTTTCTTCCTTTTCTCCTTGCGTTAAATTATTTATTCTTTCTATTAAAGCATTGAAGGTCAGTGCCAATGAAATTATTACTTTCTTCTGTGGATGTCAATGATCTCGAAACCGGAAACAGATTTCAAACAGCGTCTGGAATATACAGCATGCATCTATCTATACCTGTGCCCTAATGTCTTTCTCTGTAAGGTGTACAGTAAACATTAAATCGCACTAGTTCCCAGTACTGTATGTATCTGTCAAGGACATATTTATTTGTTTATCAGATAAAAGGCAACTTTATTACACTCAAAATAGTTGTGGTTTGCTTGAGTCTCAAATTTATTCTGTCCGACCAACAGAATGATAATATTGCGCTAGGTGGTGCAGGTTTTAAGCAAATGGTATAATGTTAGAGAGGATCAGACTTGGATATGACACATACCTTTCTCTCTCTATTTCTACAATGAAGCACTTTTTATTGTTAGGTGCCAGACATGAAGAGCTACATGTCTTGTACCGTTTGAATGTACCGTTGCACTACCCTCGCCTTGCTAGTTTCATTTGTTTCATCGAGCATGCAAGCGCATATGACAGTTTCAGTCAGCTATTATTTTCACTTCCGTATTGTCCCGTATTGTGTACCAAATTTTCCACCGGGCTACATAATTAGTTATTTTTATTTGTGACGAAATTCCGAAACCAAAGCAAAATAATGAAAGCGAGAACACCATGGGTGGATTTTTACTCACATATGTCCTGGAGAATGTGCTGGCCAGGGCAGCAGTTGAACATTTTCTGTATCCAGAAAGGCCCGTATAGGACCTGCAACATGCCGTCGTGCATTATCCTGCTGAAATGTAGGGTTTCGCAGGGATCGAATGAAGGGTAGAGCCACATCTGAAATGTAACGTCCACTGTTCAAAGTGCCGTCAATGCCAACAAGAGGTGACCGAGACGTGTAATCAATGGCACCCCATACAATCACGCCAGGTGAAACGCCAGTATGGCGATGACGAATACACGCTTCCAATGTGCGTTCACCACGGTGTCGCCAAACACGGATGCGACCATCATGCTGTAAACATAACCTGGATTCATCCGAAAAAAATGACGTTTTGCTATTCGTGCACCCAGGTTCGTCGTTCAGTACACCATCGCAGGCGCTCATGTGTGTGATGCAGCATCAAGGGTAACCGCAGACATGGTCTCCGAGCTGATAGTCCATGCTGCTGCAAACGTCGAATTGTTCGTGCAGATGGTTGTTGTCTTGCAAACGTCCCCATCTGTTGACTCAGGGATCGAGACGTGGCTACACGATCCGTTACAGCCATGCGGACAAGATGCCTGTCATCTCGACTGCTAGTGATACGAGGCAGTTGGGATGCATTACGGCGTTCCGTGTTACCCTCCTGAACCCACCGATTCCATATTGTGCTAACAGTCATTGGATCTCGACCAACGCGAGCAGCAATGTCGCGAAACGATAAACCGCAATCGCGATAGGCTACAATCCGACCTTTATCAAAGTCGGAAACGTATGGTACGCATTTCTCCTCCATACACGAGGCATCACAACAACGTTTCACCAGGCAACGCCGGTCAACTGCTGTTTGTGTATGAGAAATCGGTTGGAAACTTTCCTCATGTCAGCACGTTGTAGGTGTCGCCACCGACGCCAACCTTGTGTGAATGTTCTGAAAAGCTGATCATTTGCATGTCACAGCATCTTCTTCCTGTCGGTTAGATTTCGCGTCTGTAGCACGTCATCTTCGTGGTGTAGCAATTTTAATGGCCAGTAATGTACTTTGTCTAGCAAATATGAGTGTGTATTAAGTACACAGTCGTGCATTAATGTTATTGTATTTTATATGGAATTAATAAGAGAAAAGATGAAGTATGTGATCACGTTGTTCACGTACCTGATAATACGCAGAAATAATGCTGTTAATTTTGATAATGGAGTGAAGTGGAAGGCCAAAGCGTGACTATAGTCCAAGTGGAGTAGGTTGCAGTAGCTACGGTGAGATGAAGATAGGTGCGAAAAATTACCTCGGAGAGGTGTGTCTAACAAGTCTTCCACGTGAAAGCACAGCAATATAAATCTACAGTTCGTCTATTATCTTTCCTGTCTAAAATAATACTGAGCTAATATTCCTGTGGAATTTAACTTTCAAAATGTTTAGTGTAACAGTCCCAGCTGCAGTTTGCCACACATGATAACTAATTTCAATCATTTAGTGACCGTCTTCAGACCTAATTAATCACAAGTTGTGAAAAGTCCAATTTTTTTTCTTCTAAATGATCAACAGCTAACCGAAACTAGTTATCATGAGTGACAAACTGTAATTGAGACATTAGCAATAAATATTTTAAAAATTATACAGTTGTGGCATCTCTCAAGAGAAATGCGTCATCAATTATCAAATTTAACTTTATTAGAAATTCAGACTTGCTGTGGCGGATTTTCCTATCCGACTCCACTACAGCTTTTTCATGAGCAAAATCGTTACAGTTTTGCACAAATGAGCCAGATAACAATCTTTGTCTGATAGATCAACTTAGCGTCAGACGACCGGTATCACAGAGTGAGAAGCACCGACAGTGCGAAGGAAGAGAAGTGGCTCAGCAGTCGAACTTTCACCAACGTGTGTCGTTAGCACACTGAAAACGCAAGTAAGTGTTAATTTGTACCTCAGGGAGAGGAACACTTACCACAATCGTAACTATTAGTAATTATTAGAAGAAAACAGTTCCCTCATTTCGTATTTTCATTGTGTTCAATCCGTCCAGTACGTTCCTAACGACAGTATTATTTACATATAGGTGGTGAACAGTCGAAACGTTGACCACAGGAATGTATTGTTCCTCATTTATCTTATTCAAAACTTATTTGATTCGCTAACAGAATCTTTAAGCAGTTTCGCCCAGTTCGTTAGAGCAGTAAACGACCCATATACAGATTGTTACAGAAATATAGGTGCAAAATTCGCTGATGAATTCCTCATATCTAAACAAGGCAAAAATCCACGTAAACAGATTCCTGAGAACCTTTTGGATCTGAGTTACTAATGAAAGTTTGCATTCAACGCTATCCGAGGAAAAGTCCAATACTTATGCTAATAAGAAATAATTAAAATTCATTTCTCTTCTATCATTCCAGACGGTATCACACGTCTTACTGCCACAGTTAACCGTTTTCCGTTGTAATCTACTGTAATATTTATCAGAAGAACCTAGGGAGATATAATTCATCCATGAATGATGCTTTTATTTACTTTTTTACACGTCTAGTTCCGTAGGACCAAATTGAGGGGCCAGTCTCCATGGTCACAAAATGAGTCAGTACATGAAATTACAACAGAACAGTTAATAATAAATAAAACAAAATTAGCACGAATGATATGCAGACGACTTTATGTTAGCATAGTCAACAACGTAACACAGGAATTTTCTTGTGAAAACTTATAAGCCGGCCGCTGTGGTCGAGCGGTTCTAGGCGCTTCAGTCCGGAACCACGTGGCTGCTAGGTCGCAGGTTCGAATCCTGTCTCGGGCATGGATGTGTGTTATGTGTGGTGTCACCGCCAGACACCACACTTGCTAGGTGGTAGCCTTTAAATCGGCCGCGGTCCCTTAGTATACGTCGGACCCGCGTGTCGCCACTGTCAGTGATTGCAGACCGAGCGCCGCCACACGGCACGTCTAGTGAGACTTACTAGCACTCGCCCCAGTTGTACAGCCGACTTTGCTAGCGATGCTACACTGACAAATACGCTCTCATTTGAAGAGACGATAGTTAGCATAGCCTTCAGCTACGTCATTTGCTACGACCTAGCAAGGCGCCATTACCAGTTTATATTGAGATTATTATTGATGTATCAACAAGAGCGATGTACACCAATTATGGATTAAAGTTAAGTATTCCAAGATCTTCGTACTTTATTTGCAATTCTCAAGACATTGTCCTGTTCCAGACCTCACGCCAGTCTGCGTGAGCTTAAACGCGTGCCTTTCGGCTACCTCCGAGTGGCTTGGCTGTCTTGCCAAGTCACTACATTATGTCCTTAGGTTAGTTAGGTTTACGTATTTCTAAGTCTATGGGACTAACGACCTCAGATGTTAAGTCCCATAGTGCTAAGAGCCATTTGAACCATTTGAAAACTTAAAATTCTTTGAGTTAGCTCATCTTCTTAACCTCAGAGGCTTTAAAGAAAATAAATACGTCGTTTCAGAAAGACTCGGTCGACCAATTCTTGAGCACCGTTCGTCGATGTGAGGTGCTTAACCAAAGTGGAACAACAGAGCAGCTGTGCGCTTAGTCATGGCTTTATTTTATCAACGCTAGAGCAACAATTAAATGCTCAACAAACTCCAATGGGAAATATTGCAATTAAGGTCTTGTGTATCATGAAGTATTGAACTGTCACAACTTCGAGAGCCACCTTTCCAGTATAAGCTGAGGACCACATTATGACCTCGCATAATGTATACAAGGGAAAATTGTAGAAATTTTGTCACCAATATCACAATAATAATTTCGACGACTGATAACACACAGCTTTTGATGATGTCTCCTTTAACACACAAAAAAATTGAAATTTGATCCCTTTCTGATGGAATATGTTTCTGAAATTTTTGAAAACATTCATTTACATTGAGAAAAATATATCAGATCCGTCTCATATCTTTTTGCTTTTCTAAATTGTTCATTGTCTTTTAACAATTGCTAAATGTTTTCGAAAATAAGTAATCTCTCGGAAAGAACTACGCCATTGTTTTCTTTAGATTTGCGTATTTGATAAGTGATAATCTGGATAGGCACTCCTTCCTTCCTAATCCAGCTAATATGAAAATCCAGTATGACAGCAAAGGGGTAGATTAATAAAAGGAGTATGGGAGGATGCTGACGTGTAACTCACTAATTGCAGTTTGACCGTAACCTCCACTACGGCCATTAGAAGTCGGCTAAGATTGATTTCCACGAGTGATTTCAGTGTGAACGAAACGTAAACAATTGCAGTCACCCTCACAATTAGCTCTTGTTAATAGAATGTAGGTAGACAATTTGACATTCCTCTTAACAGGTCAAGGAACAAGCAAGTCAGGTCTTACCGAAAGAAAAGTTTTTCGTTCATATGAGGTAACGTTAGGATGGCCGAGTTTCACACGTGAGTAGGGCCATCCTTGTATCCCGCAGACAACACTGAACCATCACGTAATGCATTCAGAGACGCCACTGCCCATGGTAGTTGCTTTACACACCCGGCAGAAGTTCCACGTGGTCCGTTCTCAGAGAAATGGACATTTCAGTGGTTAACAGAGGAGACACACCTCTTGGAGACGCGATGGCTCCAGCTGTGAAAAGACAGCTCAGAAACAGGGTGACCGTGCGTGCCCCTAGGCGACGGATTGGTGCCAGCAGAAAGTTGACAGCAAGCTAATTTAGCAGGAAGTAACCCCCCCCCCTCCCTCAGCGGACGTATAAACGCCAAAGGTGTTTACCAAAACCGTGAGAAGATGTTTTCCGAAAAACATTCAGTATGGTAGAGGAGAAACGAGAATTCTGCTCATGTCTGATATGCTAAAGCCAAGACAAGTGCTTTCATTGGCAGCTAATATATGGCGTAGATCTTGCTCTTGTTTTTAAGTCGGAAGGAAGGGACTCTCTCTCTCTTCCGATAGGTCGAACAATTAAGCATGAGCCTTGGTTGGCTGAGGAATAATGGAGGAATAATATTTGTTGAGACGCCGGATTATGTGAAAGGAAAAAGCACAGTGAATTTTTGCTTACGGAGGAAGTACAAAGAATATTCTGTTTAGGAGAGCAGCGCAGAGAACATTCTGTTACGGAGTGCGGTGGAGAGAAGACTGTTCTGTCAGTGGGCCGCAGTTGGTCTTCGTTCGAGATTCAGGTTGGCAGCTAAGATGGTGAGTATTCTCGCTGCAGTATTAGGATCGAACCGAGATCGGCATCGTGTGAAGTCTGGGAACATTGCTATCAATTTAGAGCCGTAGTTATGAACTTAACTTTTCATTTCAATTTCTTCACGTTTCGGGACGCAACATTTGTTACAGCGAATCTTGAATTACCACAGACTTGATCGTTAACTCATCGGGTGCACTATTAATTTTAATGCATGTATAACCTCTCCTTAATACTTCGGGTAACGCAGTTATTTCAGCCACATCATTTAAAGTCTATTCAGTAGCGATCTCTAACAAAAGATCTGGCAGAAAACCCATGAAAATTCTGGTCTTACGCAAAATAGCTAAGCAGGCATAAGGCTTCCATCCTGTCACTCGTTGATCAGTCTGGAGTGGCAGTTGAAGAGAGCAAAACGAAAGCCGAGGTTTTATATTTTGAGTTTACAGGAAATCGTTCATGCAGGAGAGTCGTAAAAACATATCGTTGTTTGACCATCGAACAGAGTCCCTTACGGACGACATAGTAATAAGCACCCCTGGCGAAAAGAAACAACTGAAAGAGTTGGAAACAAATAACTCGCCATGTTCGAATGGAATTCCAGTTCCGTTTTACAAAGAGTACTGTACGGCATTGGCCCCTTACCTAGCTTGCATTTATCACGAATCTCTTGCCCAGAGTAAAGTCCTAAGCGACTGGAAAAAAGAGCAGGTGACATCTTTATATAAGAAGGGCAAAAGAACGGACCCGCAAAATTTGCAGAGCAATATCCCTAACATCGGTTTGCTGCAGTGTCCGTGAACATATTCTCAGTTCGAAATTATAAATTTTCTTGAGACCGAGAAGCTTAAGTCTACGAATCAGAACGGTTTTGAAAGGTACTGCGAAGCTCAGCTTACCATTTTCTCACATGCTATACTACAAACTGTGAATGAAGGGCAACAGGTAGATTCCATGTTTCTAGATTTCCGGAAAGCACTTGATACGGTACTCGACTGCAGAACGTAAAGAAAGTACGAGCATACGGAATAGGCTCCAAGACTTCTTAAGTAATGGTACCTAGTTCATCAGAGATAGTGGTATCATCAGGAGTGTTCCTGGGAAGTGTGATAGGACCGCTATTATTTACTATATACAGGGCGTGCAACCGTCTGCTCTTGTCTGCTGATAAAGATGACGACTTAAGACAGAATTTCTAGTTGGTACGATGAATGGCAGCTAGCTCTAGATGTAGAAAAAGAAAAACGTAAGTTAATGGGGATGAGTAGGAAAAACAAAACCGTAATATTGCCACAGTCACGTCGTTTAAATATCTAGGTGTAACGCTGCAAAGTAATATGAAAGGGAACGAGCATATGGGGGTTGTGGTAGGGAAGGCGAATGGTCGACGTCGGTTTATTGGGAGAATTTTGGAAAAGTGTGGTTCGTCTGTGAAGGAGACCACATATAGGAAGTCAGTGCAACCTATTCTTGAGTATTGCTCTAGTGTTTGGGATCCTTACCAGGTCGGACGGGCTGCTAAGTTTGTTACCGGTAGGTTCGAACAAGAAGCAAGTGTTACAGAGATGCCTCGACAACTCAAATGGGAATTCTTGGAGGGAAGGCGAAGTTCTTTTTCAGGAACACCACTGAGAAAATTTAGGGAGATGGCATTTGAAGTTGACTGTAGAACGATCCTACTGCCGTCAACATGCATTTCGCGTAAGGAGCACGAAGATAAGATACGAGAAATTAGGGCTCATACGGAGGCATGTAGACAGTCGGTTTTCCGTCGGTCTATTTTCAATTGGAACAGGAAGTAATACAACTAGTAGTGTACAGGGTACGCCATGCACCTTACGGTTGCTTGTGGAATACGTGTGTAAATGTAGATGTATAAATAACGCCTCTTTATACTATGTCTCCCTTTACATTGCAGACTCACCATGCGTGGATCACTTGTAACTGAGACAGTTTAATACTTCATGTATTTCTAGTTATTTTGAACGAAAACCTTCGCCATGTTTAGCTTGTCCATGTGTGCAGACCTTTGTAAAATAAACGTGAGGTAATCGAATTCTTCTTGATATCATTTTGTTAGTTAATTGTTCTCATGTCATTTGAATATGGATTAACCGAGCCATCGGTTATACTTACATGAGAGGGTCATTGTTTCCTGTAACAATTCCGTGGTGCATTTTTAAAAAAAATAACTGATAGTTTCCGATCAGCCTACTGGTCGTAATATATATTTCTTTACAGTCAATAAAATTCTTCTGGGTTTGAGGCGCCATTGTCAACTATAAAATTTCGACAGGATGTTAGCCGTTCACCCGGAGGAAGGTGCCTTGCAATAGTCGCCGAAACGTCGGAATTTTATAGTTGACAATGCGGCCTCAAAGAAGAATTTTATTGATTGTGTCAGCGGCCGCGGAAACCTACGTCTATATATATTCCTTTATTTTGTATTAATCATTAATGCTCAGGCATCTTGCGACCCTAGTGTTGACTCGTTAGTATGATGTTTTTCAGTATTAATAGGTTTTCAACATCTACAATTTATTTGTTTTTTAATTACAGAAGTAGCTTTTTCTAGATAGAAATTATATTTGAGGAAGAATTAAGCCTTCATCGTTAAAATTTGAATAAAAATTTTGATTAAGATGATATTTTTAATGTTTTCCATACTTCGGCAGGAGTTTCTTTTCACATGCAGAGGCTTTTAAAGACCAAACCACTCATTACGAATAAAAGTTCGATACCCATATTTAACAAATAACTGGAATAGCGTCAGTTTGGTAGGGATATGGGAAACCTCTCTCGATACCCATCCAAACAAAACGAGACAAACTCTAAGGACACATTTTAAGACACAATAACACCATTGAAACAATAACATAAACAGCTATTGTTGAAAGGAATCGTCTGGTGCAACGAAGGCTGCCATATATGCAGCAAACTATAAGTTATGTAGGATGCGCTGCATGTGCGGAAATGAAGAGAGAGAGAGAGAGACAGGCAGTAGAGTGGCATAGCGCACAGCTGCAACACTAAAGAAAAGGACTTCGTAATCGGCCAGCAGATGCCATCCTTATGAATTCAGCTTTTTGACAGGCATACAGAAAATTTTTAAGTAACGTACGTCGGATTTTTCTGAAGAAATAGACGCCGTGAATGAATTGCGGTAAGTGTTGAAGAAGATTTTAATTGATCATAAAATACTTCTCTAGATTTTGATCCTCATTGTGTTCCCTCTTATATTTTTCTGTTTCGGAAACTTCATAATCATTATGCATAGATACGAGGGCAGTTCAATAAGTAATGCAACACATTTTTTTTCTGAAACAGGGGTTGTTTTATTCAGCATTGAAATACACCAGGTTATTCCCCAATCTTTTAGCTACACAACACTGTTTTTCAACGTAATCTCCATTCAATGCTACGGCCTTACGCCACCTTGAAATGAGGGCCTGTATGCCTGCACGGTACCATTCCACTGGTCGATGTCGGAGCCAACGTCGTACTGCATCAATAACTTCTTCATCATCCGCGTAGTGCCTCCCACGGATTGCGTCCTTCATTGGGCCAAACATACGGAAATCCGACGGTGCGAGATCGGGGCTGTAGGGTGCATGAGGAAGAACAGTCCACTGAAGTTTTGTGAGCTCCTCTCGGGTGCGAAGACTTGTGTGAGGTCTTGCGTTGTCATGAAGAAGGAGAAGTTTGTTCAGATTTTTGTGCCTACGAACACGCTGAAATCGTGTCTTCAATTTCTGAAGAGTAGCACAATACACTTCAGAGTTGATCGTTTGACCATGGGGAAGGACATCAAACAGAATAACCCCTTCAGCATCCCAGAAGACTGTAACCATGACTTTACCGGCTGAGGGTATGGCTTTAAACTTTTTCTTGGTAGGGGAGTGGGTGTCGCGCCACTCCATTGATTGCCGTTTTGTTTCAGGTTCGAAGTGATGAACCCATGTTTCATCGCCTGTAACAATCTTTGACAAGAAATTGTCACCCTCAGCCACATGACGAGCAAGCAATTCCGCACAGATGGTTCTCCTTTGCTCTTTATGGTGTTCGGTTAGACAACGAGGGACCCAGCGGGAACAAACCTTTGAATATCCCAACTGGTGAACAATTGTGACAGCACTACCAACAGAGATGTCAAGTTGAGCACTGAGTTGTTTGATGGTGAACCGTCGATCATCTCGAACGAGTGTGTTCGCACGCTCCGCCATTGCAGGAGTCACAGCTGTGCACGGCCGGCCCGCACGCTGGAGATCAGACAGTCTTGCTTGACCTTGCTGCGATGATGACACACGCTTTGCCCAACGACTCACCGTGCTTTTGTCCACTGCCAGATCACCGTAGACATTCTGCAAGCGCCTATGAATATCTGAGATGCCCTGGTTTTCCGCCAAAAGAAACTCGATCACTGCCCGTTGTTTGCAACGCACATCCATTACAGACGCCATTTTAACAGCTCCGTACAGCGCTGCCACCAGTCGGAAGTCAATGAAACTATACGAGACGAAGCGGGAATGTTTGAAAATGTTCCACAAGAAATTTCCGGTTTTCTCAACCAAAATTGGCCGAGAAAAAAAATGTGTTGCATTGCTTATTGAACTGCCCTCGTACAACCAGAGTCGAGAGGTTGTTATTAAGAGCAAAACTGTTGAAATAGCTTCTATTTTAACGTGCGACAAAGTTGTTTCAGAATATGCACAGATCGTTACGTCGCTTGAACAAACGCTGAACACCTCGTAAGTGTGTATGATGTTCTAAGAATCCGAGTGTCACTCATTTCTCAAGAACTTCCAAACAGCTACGGACAAACTGAACCGCAAGACTCCCCTTGTTCGTTTTGTTCGGCACTGGGAAGTAGCAGCCAAATACTTTCAACATTCTGCGCTAGTCCACTGCAGTCTGCACCTGAAACAACGGGGCGGAATACGCAAACCTCGTTAACCACGAGAGTGAGCAGAAGTTTTTAATAGGTGTTGGAGCAAAATTATGTAATGAGCTTACTGTGAAACTGGGCATTACCTTGGCCCGTACAATTTATTCCCGTGAGATTTAGCAGCCGCGACACGACAGATTTTAATGAGAGCTCTTCACACTTTCAGTAACAAAATATTTTTGTGAGTACGGTTGGGAGATACAGCCTGTTCGGTGGGAAAGTTCGACAGCTGTAGAGTTTCAATCACAATAAAGCAAATATTTGATGCCCGTACAATTATAAGTCGATCTTAATCAATTAGGTTTGAAAGAATCTTCTCAAGTTTAATCAATAACAAAATTGAGGATTAAAACGTCTGCTAGAAGTAGTACACACTATACAGAACGGCACGCAATTCATTGTTGCATTATTTGCACATTTATTTAAAATTTACTCACATCTTTTACTGTACAGTTTTTGTCTTCTAGTTACTAGTGCATGTATGCCGGAAGTAGTGCAAGATTTGGAGGACTTATTTGATGCAAAACACTATTTTTTCAGACTAGTTCCAGCACCTTCCGCCACTATCGAGGAACTTTCCTCTTCTCTCTTCCCCTCAGATGTTACCAAATTGTTACACGATGCGTTCCAGGATGCAACATACCATGCTGTTTGTTTTGACGTTGTGGTAACTACACTCCTGGAAATTGAAATAAGAACACCGTGAATTCATTGTCCCAGGAAGGGGAAACTTTATTGACACATTCCTGGGGTTAGATACATCACATGATCACACTGACAGAACCACAGGCACATAGACACAGGAAACAGAGCATGCACAATGTCGGCACTAGTACAGTGTATATCCACCTTTCGCAGCAATGCAGACTGCTATTCTCCCATGGAGACGATCGTAGAGATGCTGGATGTAGTCCTGTGGAACGGCTTGCCATGCCATTTCCACCTGGCGCCTCAGTTGGACCAGCGTTCGTGCTGGACGTGCAGACCGCGTGAGACGACGCTTCATCCAGTCCCAAACATGCTCAATGGGGGACAGATCCGGAGATCTTGCTGGCCAGGGTAGTTGACTTACACCTTCTAGAGCACGTTGGGTGGCACGGGATACATGCGGACGTGCATTGTCCTGTTGGAACAGCGAGTTCCCTTGCCGGTCTAGGAATGGTAGAACGATGGGTTCGATGACGGTTTGGATGTACCGTGCACTATTCAGTGTCCCCTCGACGATCACCAGTGGTGTACGGCCAGTGTAGGAGATCGCTCCCCACACCATGATGCCGGGTGTTGGCCCTGTGTGCCTCGGTCGTATGCAGTCCTGATTGTGGCGCTCACCTGCACGGCGCCAAACACGCATACGACCATCATTGGCACCAAGGCAGAAGCGACTCTCATCGCTGAAGACGACACGTCTCCATTCGTCCCTCCATTCACGCCTGTCGCGACACCACTGGAGGCGGGCTGCACGATGTTGGGGCGTGAGCGGAAGACGGCCTAACGGTGTGCGGGACCGTAGCCCAGCTTCATGGAGACGGTTGCGAATGGTCCTCGCCGATACCCCAGGAGCAACAGTGTCCCTAATTTGCTGGGAAGTGGCGGTGCGGTCCCCTACGGCACTGCGTAGGATCCTACGGTCTTGGCGAGCATCCGTGCGTCACTGCGGTCCGGTCCCAGGTCGACGGGCACGTGCACCTTCCGCCGACCACTGGCGACAACATCGATGTACTGTGGAGACCTCACGCCCCACGTGTTGAGCAATTCGGCGGTACGTCCACCCGGCCTCCCGCATGCCCACTATACGCCCTCGCTCAAAGTCCGTCAACTGCACATACGGTTCACGTCCACGCTGTCGCGGCATGCTACCAGTGTTAAAGACTGCGATGGAGCTCCGTATGCCACGGCAAACTGGCTGACACTGACGGCGGCGGTGCACAAATGCTGCGCAGCTAGTGCCATTCGACGGCCAACACCGCGGTTCCTGGTGTGTCCGCTGTGCCGTGCGTGTGATCATTGCTTGTACAGCCCTCTCGCAGTGTCCGGAGCAAGTATGGTGGGTCTGACACACCGGTGTCAATGTGTTCTTTTTTCCATTTCCAGGAGTGTAGCTTGCATCGTCAGCGTTATGTGAGAACCGTGCCTACGACGTTCACTGTCATTGTGTGTGCCGTATCACAGCTGCATACTGAACCTGAGTTCCTGCGACTGTGAGCAATGACAGTATTTGTCTGATCGACACATTCACAGACGTAAGACTTTGATGGATTTTAAACAAATGTTCGTGGTTAAGATACACAGTTTTGCAAAAATCTATAAAAACTTGAAAGTTGCCTAATTGTTCCCTGATTATTATCTTGACAGACGGTCGCTAAAGGAAAGTGTACTATCACTTATTGACTATCTCTCTTCCTTTTCTTTCCTTCCTCACGTCAGCTTTTTCACCTGTTGCTTAGATAATTAGGATGAAACAACTAAATCATATCGAGTAATAACATAATGTCGTTCAACGGAATAACGACTTTTTAACAAACAAGCGTTGGAAAGTGACTTGGGGCTGCTGATAAGTGTCACATAATTTAATTCCGACGTGATTCAACACCGGAAGGATTTTCCTACTCTTTCTCGTGATTCAAGTTGTGGTCTTGGGTAAGCCATTTGAACGCTCAGCACTTCTTTGCATAAATGATGAGATTCTTCCGTAATTTACGACGGAAAAGCTTTTATTTCTCAAGCCCAAGCTAACTGATTCAACTCGAATTTTTACAATCACAACTGGAAATTTACACCAACAACGAGTGATCCCGTAACACACAACAGTTTAAGAGTCAAAGAATCAATCGTTTGTGGAGGAACTGACGTCGTCGTTAGTGATAAAGCAAAATTTTACTTTCTCGCATTCCTCACAGACACACATGGAAAACATGTCTTTTTGTTAGTTGCCGTTTACTGCTCTAAAACACCAGTGACAGAATATGGAAATAGCACTGCCTAGCGCCGACCTAAGGGCCTACGAAACTCTTATTAAACCCCAAAATCACTGTGAAAAGTAGTAACAATATAAAACGCCAGAATGAGATTTTCACTCTGGAGCGGAGTGCGCGCTGATATGAAACTTCCTGGCAGATTAAAACTGTGTGCCGGACCGACACTCGAACTCGGGACCTTTGCCTTTCGCGGGCAAGTGCTCTACCAGCTGAGCTACCGGCAGAATTGAAGCTGCGAGGACGGGTCGTGAATCGTGCTTGGGTAGCTCAGATGGTAGAGCACTTGCCAGCGAAAAGCAAAGGTCCCGACTTCGAGTCTCGGTCCGGCACACAGGTTTAATCTGCCAGGAAGTTTCTTAACATAAAATGCGTCCCTGTCATAAATGAGCTATAATAAACGCAATTGAAAACGATAAATCACAAAACCAACACATTCTCATATCTTTCTTCCACGACCTGTTTGGCACCTTTAGAAAACGGTGTAGCGGTGATTCTGCGTGATATGAATTCTAGAAGATACTGGCAGGATTCTAACATTCAGCGTGGTGTCTGTTGTTCTATATCGTGTCTCCCTACCACTTTCGCGCAACGACGCACTGAGCATGTTTTTTAGGGAATTGACTAGTTTGAACCTGGGACCTGTTGCTGGTAAGGAGACGTCAGACCACACATGACATGTAGAGTTCAGAAGAGTTCAGTGAGACTAGCGATGATATAACCAAATACTTAATGATTTCAGCGTCAGCTCCACTGCACTCCCTGTAAAAGAATCTTAATACTAACTAAATTTAGTGGAAGAGATTCAAGGCTTTCCTATTTTTAGTTAGCTGGTAAAATAACGTCGAAAAAGCAGTTAAGTTTACCATTGGAAATTTTATTCTACTCACAAAACATTGTTTATAGATTGCACTATTGATAAAAGGAAATGTTTTAATACAGGATGGTAAAAACAAACTGCGTTCAACAAAAATGTGAACGAATATTCCCTGAATGGGTTTCCAAGTTCTACATTGGATCGAAGGATGACCTATGCCATATCACATCTATAATCTAGGTTTAAATTAAGTTTCACAAAAGAGAAAACTATCAAAATGGTCGACAGTGACCCTCAATTATCTTTAATTACTTATCTAACTTGTCGTAAATTACAGTGGCTTCAAGTGGCAAATGTGAACACCATGAGCTTTAATTGACAATCGACACTAGTATTACGCAAAAAGGGGGTGTAACAGATGAGACTTCTGCAGTTCTGAGTGAAGCTTTATGCGCTGTTATGCGGCAACGCGTGCGTTCATTACCTTGTTGGTGTTCGTCAGGGGGTGGCGGGCAGCACAGCTCCGCTCACCTCGCCGTCTCGGAAGCAACTCTTCAGTTCTCCTTACTACAATTTACCGAAGTTGGTTTAAAAAAACTATCTGGCTGTGTTTTCATCTGACCAATCAGGGTCTCAATGTTAACCTTAAGCTCCGCCTACAAAAATTCTGTCCATCCAATGAGAACGTTATACTTTTCGTGGTGGGGCAATGTTTTTAAAGTTTCCAACGTAACAGAGACGCGAAAAAGTCTCACGCTAAAACTTGCAGCTAGTGTGGTCCTTTTAGTGTTATCGTAAGATCTATACTGTTCTCCTGGAGGGCTCTATCTTTTAACATGGGCTGGGGGGTGGTCCTGACGTAACAGAGACGCGAAAAAGTCTCACGCTAAAACTTGTGGGTGGTGTGGCCCTTTTTGTGTTATCGTAAGATCTATACTGCTCTTCTGGAGGGCTCTAGCACTTAACATGGGCTGGGGGTGGTCCTAGCGGTTAGCTGGCAACGTGGGTGTCCGTCCCTTATCGTAGGGCCTTCCAGCTTAACACAGTTCTGCTCTCAGCTTCTGTTCTCGTTTCTCCCCTCGGAACTGTGTCTGTCTCACGGTGGGAAGGTATGACATGCATTTAGGCATTCTTGTGTTAGTCTGTGGTATTCCATTTGCTCACTCGTTACTCATATTACTTTGGTTAATTTAATGTCACAATTTATTTGGAGCTATGTGACATACTACTGGATTTGCTTATCATGTCAGGGTTTTCATGGAAGGTGTTCGATTTGACTGACACCTTACATATCAACACCCTTCGAACTTAATTTTTGTACTGAAGTTAGGCAATGATTGAATCATTGTCTAAGCCAGTCAAAAATTATTCCGTTATCTAAAGTTTGTTGCCTACTGTTCAGCCATGTTATTCTGTTCTATGCTAGTTTGTATTACTAATTTATATTTTTATATTCTTCCACATTATTATCAAAAATATGTTTATATTGACAAGGGAAGAATATTTTTATTCTATTATAATTATTATTTTTTAATTATTTTCTTTCTTTATTTAATTGTGAAGTTTGTTTTTTAAGAAGTTTGTTATCGAAAGTGAGGAGTCTTTCACATCGATTTTCTTAGAAATATTTTTTTTATAAATGTAGTAATTAAGTAAAATCTATTCCTAACACATTTTTTAAATAACATGTACAAGTAAAATGTTTTTGTTTCTAGACACTCATTTCAACATTGTTACACTAACAAATAACAATTATTTCCATGAATTGCTTTGACAAAGAAATATACATACACAAGTATTGAGATATTATCCTAACAAATGGTACAAATGTTAAAAAAAGGGAAAACATCCAACAAGATAATTTTTATTAATTGTTTTTATAAGGATAAAATAAGTAAAATATAGTTATTCTTTTATTTTTATGAGGAGAAAATAAGTGGTATATGGGTTTAGTGTTTATTATGCCTTACTTTTGTTCTTTATATACTGTCCTCAGAACTAATGACTTATTTTTATAGATAGTCTATTTTTTACTTAAGTCCATAGTCAATGACTGCTATTTTGTAGTTTATTAGCTGTCTCATGTGCTTAACTTATTTAGTTTTTCACACATTTCTTTTGCACAGTTCCTGCATCACATAATTTGATTTCACACATTCACACAATCTTATGAATGTTTAAGCATGAGGTTGGCGAATGTTTTTGCATGATGGTGGTGGACTCGAGCGAGATGGATGTGGGCAAGTATTTGATGTGCAGCTTTGTTCGTCGTTCCTTGTTGGCTTTGCAAGTGTATGCTGCTGTTGTGGAGGTCCCATAATGGAATGGAGCTGTGAGTGCAGAATCTCGTAGTTTACTGGCTTTGTATGCGTGAAAGTCATCATTATGTGTTGCTGAAAGCGGTCGTTTTTCGTTGTAATACTTCGCAGACGTCTAGTTTACAATAGGATAGGGATTTGGGAAGGTATGTCATCTATTCTTCACCCATCTTCTTTCTTGGTCTCAATCTTGCAAATCTTCAACTTTTGTTCTTCCTGCTTTTTCTCTGCTTCTTACTTGCTTCTTGGTTCTTCTCTGGGCAGGATATGGAAATATTTATTGATAATTAGTCGCTTTGAAGTTCTCCTCTTAGTAACAGTTTGATAAATTGTTTGGGCGTGTCATTTTTACTTTGTGGAACTTTTCTTCAGTTTCGTGCATCAGTGTGCTGTTTAATAGCAGTAGTGTGACTTTTACACATATTTTTTTGCCAGTGGTGGCTTGCCCAAGCGGTCTTCTCGTCGGGCCGTTTTTCTGCTTGCTCCGCTGAGTCGGGGCGTTCCGGGGTTTATGAGCAGTGGATGTCCTGGTGTTTGCTTGCCAGTCCCTGCACGGGTCCCTTCTGGCATTTGGTGTCCTGTCGTGTCTCTGCAGGGTTCCGCCACTGTATGGCTCCGTGTCCTGTCCCAGCAGGGTTCCGTTTAGCGGGCAGATTTACGGCCCACTTCCGATACAAGAGCCTTCTGTTGGTCTTGCTGTCCTTTCCTTTCTCTCGACACTTCTGCCTTGTAGGAATCATGTCTGGATAATTACGTCTTTTTCTTTCTTGATACTTCTCTCGTTGCAATTAGTGGGTCATTGCATCTTGTCCTTGCTGGAGTTTTTACAATGGTTCTTACAAAAAGTTTTACTTATAATCATCTAACATATGTCTAGTACCTTCATTGTTTTATGCCTTCTTAAAAAGCTTTCCATGTTAAAATTCCCAGATATTTTGAGTCTTAACTTCTACAAAAATCCTCAAATTCGGTTTTTTATTTTTTGTGTAGTGTCGTGGTGTATAGCATTTTAGTATTTCATGCTGTTAGACTATCTATGCTTTATCCCTTCACCTTAATCTATGGAACTATTGGTGTTATTTTTGTTTTTGTTTTTATTGAAACTACTTTCTTTTTCCCTCCTTCCTCTCTCTTCATTCTTCTTTCTCCTAATCCCTGTTTCACGGTGGGAAGGTATGACGTGCATTTAGGCATTCTTGTGTTAGTCTTTGGTATTCCATTTGCTCATTCGTTACTCATATTACTTTGGTTAATTTAATGTCACGATTTATTCGGAGCTATGTAACATACCACTGGATTTGCTTATCATGTCAGGGTTTTCATGGAAGGTGTTGGATTTGCCTGACACCTTACAGGATTCCGGAGATTAGTGGCGCCACATTTCTACGCACAGGCCCCCCCAGTCCCCCAAAATTACGCCTCGGTGGTTTGTCAGCGAGGTGCTGGCACCCGAAAGCATCCCAGATGTGTTCAGATCGGACGAATTTTGTGGTCAGCACTTCAACGTAAGTAAGTATTGTACCACTGTAGTGGGGTCTTGGTGAATAAAATGCAGAATGATAATTTCAAACATTTTTTAATGAAAAACATACACCTGATAAAATGAAATAAATTTAAATTGCTTCAGATTCGAATGTGACTTAACACTGCTAGCTAACAACATTCAGGAAGTCAGAAATCAAATAGCAAGCCTGAAAAGTACAGTACATTGCTCTCTCTCTTCCTCTTGATGAAATATTTGGATATTCTGCCTAGTTGCCTAGTGTGCTGTACGATCTTTGTATAAGACCCATGACAAGTTTTGACTCATAGCGTATTCTATGTTTTACTTTTTTAATTAATGGTATGGTTCTAATTGTATTAAAAAAAGACCGGCTGTAATGTGGCAGGAATCTCTGAATTGTTTTGTACATTATAAAAGGTATGTCTTGGTTTGTCTCGATCTTTCACATCAATGTCATCTATCGCCAAAATGAAATAATACGGTCGTCGAGTCTGTTGTTTTCAGTCTGCCATGCGACGTCTCAAATGGTTCAAATGGCTCTGAGCACTATGGGACTTAACATCTGAGGTCATCAGTCCCCTAGAACTTAGAACTACTTAAACCTAACTAACCTAAGGACATCACACACATCCATGCCCGAGGCAGGATTCGAACCTGCGACCGGTGCAGTCGCGCGGTTCCAGACTGAAGCGCCTAGAACCGCTCGGCCACACTGGCTGGCGCGACGTCTCAAAAAACATTTTCTCCAAAGACGCCTAACGACAACTGCACGTGATATTGTACGTGTTTCTTATGTTGTTCACTTGTATGAGCTCTTGCAAGCACATTGTAAGTACTTGTACTTAGTATGTACTTCCATTTCTGATGTTACCTTGGCCCTGTAACAATTATTTTTTAACTATTCTAATGTGTCTTGTGTACATTTTGCTACAAGTATCTGATGACGATTACTCGAAACGCCTCATAAATAAAGATTTTAGCAATCAAAACGTTTCCATGGACTTGCTACATGTCAAGTCAGTATGGTCGCATACCTTACAAATGGAAGCCTTTATCAGTCGTGAGGAAGTAATTACCGAAATTCCTATTGCGGTTCTGACGGTGAATACACTCTCTGTTAAAACTGAGGAATGATCACGGGTTCGTCAGTACACAGTGTCTTTTTGTTCACTTGCCACTTGATCCCGCAATAGGAAATCAAGTACGGGCAGATCAGGTGACGATCTGGTCACGAAACAGGTTGCCTCGTGGTTTACGGCTACGTATTGATTATATTAGCCTATCTTACAATGTTAGCAGCTTATCACATTTAACACTTCATAAATCGCTTATTAAATCATACGAAGAACGATTCGTGGGTTGTCGCGTTCTACTGACAATCACACTAATCGTTCGGCTTCGTAACTTTGGACAGCTGTAATGAAGCCAGAGGTTTCTCATCTAGCATTAATACGCTATTGGCCATTAAAATTATTACACCAAGAAGATGACGTGCTACAGCGGCGAAATTTAGCCGACAGGAAGAAGATGCTGTGATATGCAAATGATTAGCTTTTCAGAGCATTCACACAAGGTTGGCGCCGGTGGCGACACCTACAACGTGCTGACATGAGGAAAGTTGCCAACCGATTTCTCATACACAAACAGCAGTTGACCGGCGTTACCTGATGAAACGTTGTTGTGATGCCTCGTGTAAGGAGGAGAAATGCGTACCATCACGTTTCCGACTTTGATAAAGGTCAGATTGTAGCCTATCGCGATTGCAGTTTATCGTATCGCGACATTGCTGCTCGCGTTGGTCGAGATCCAATGACTGTTAGCACAACATGGAATCGGTGGGTTCAGGAGGGTAGTACGGAACGCCGTGCTGCATTCCAACGGCCTCGTATCACTAGCAGTCGAGATGACAAGCATCTTATCCGCATGGCTGTAACCGATCCTGCAGCCACGTCTCGATCCCTGAGTCAACAGACGGGGACGTTTGCAAGACAACAACCATCTGCACGAACAGTTCGACGACGTTTGCAGCAGCGTGGACTATCAGCTCGGAGACCATGGCTGCGGTTACCCTTGACGCTGCATTACAGACAGGAGCGCCTGCGATGGTGTACTGGATGACGAACCTGGGTGCACGAATAGCAAAACGTCATTTTTTCGGATGAATCCAGGTTCTGTTTACAGCATCAGGACGGTCGCATCCGTGTTTGGCGACATCGCTGTGAACACACATTGGAAGCGTGTATTCGTCATCGCCATACTGGCATATCACCCGGCGTGACGGTATGACTGAGAGAGTGACTGTAAATACAAGTCGCTCGTATCCAGTACATTTCAAGTATCGAGTACAATATGGGCGCTTCGCGGTCTTATATTTGTGATACGGTTCTTCCCGTTCATCCATATCTCCAAGATGAACCTCATCAATATGAGTGGCAGCTGATCCAGCTCGTAAGTAGGGTGAAGACTGCTGCTTTCGAGGCTGCACTGGAAAGAATCTCTTTCCTTGTGTGCTACCGTTAGAGGAACTAGTGGGCAAAGAGTGTTCTTTATTATTATTATTAGTTGTTTCAACTCTGCCCCGAACGCTAGAGCGGAATGTATAGAGATCCTGTGCGTAGTAGAATCCAGCCACATAAAAAGCGAACTAGTAGCGGTGGGCGTCCTAACTGAATACAGTGGAACTTGGTTTATCCGCTGTAGATGAGACCGTACGTCATCCAGATTATCAAAAATCCGAAAAATCCGAAAATTAGGAAAACGATTCTAATGAAACGGGTTACACAACGTTAACGTTATTTTCACATAAATTTTGACCAGACATTGAAGAAAAAAATTCACGACGACTTTTGTGCACTGCAGTAGTCCGTAAGTTTTTTTCAGCAAGATTCACATGTCATTTACCCGAAACACAATCAAACAGGCATTTCATCGGCGTTATTCCGATTGAATTTGTGTCCGGATGCCGTACCCATTAAACCATTATTTTGTCCAGCTGCGTGGTTGCTTCTATAGGTGTCATAATGTCGTCGGATAGAGCGCCATATTCATCAGTTAAACCGTCACTACTATTGTCATTCTTTGCAGACGAACAAACGGCTATAATTTCATCATCAGAAATCATCATTCTGAACAGCAGCAAAGTTTGCCAACAATTCACCTTTAATCGTGCTAAGCAGTATATCTAACTTCTTGTTCATTGGACACACCCACTTTCCTTCTCTGCGACGTCATTTCACATTAATAAGAACCGGGCCAATATAGTGTCGTACAATACAATTTTACCTTTTTAGTTGACACCGTGCCAGGATCCTTGTATAGCGTCCCGAACACCTTGCTTAGAAGTGAGGTGTTGGATATATTTTATTTCTGGAACAATATGTGTTTCAAAATCATTCTTGAATGATTTATATATTGTGGCTAGCCGGTCGTTGTGACCGAGTGGTTCTAGGCGCTTCAGTCTGAAACCGCGCGACCGCTACGGTCGCGGGTTCGAATCCTGCCTCGGGCATGGATGTGTGTGACGTCCTTAGGTTAGTTAGGTTTAAGTAGTTCTAGGGGGCTGATGACCTCGGATGTTGTACTAAAGTGCTCAGAGTCATTTCAATCATATTGTGGTTACCTGACATGATTAGTTATAGTGCAGGAGGCGATCTATAATTTTGTACCGCAGCCCTCTTTCGAAAACCAATTTATTTGCCAAGGTCGCTATGTACACACAGTTACTGGATTACTAATTTCGGCGGTATGTACTGCCGTCCTCAAATCCATAAATCTGGGCATTGGTAGCTGGATCATGCAATGATTACACCACGTTGTCACATGAGGACTATACAGTAGACAACAAACAGTCGAGGCATAAACTGTGGACAGCTTGGATCACGAACAAGACAGATAATACACCACATCTTAGCGCTTCGAGATATAAAGCCATGCTGGCTGCGACAGAGTAAGTGACGACTGGATTTTGATATTCCATGACGACGCGCGGATCGTCTCGCATTGTGATGATTGCCCCTTTCAGACTGGTGATTATTTCAAGAGTCTTCTCTCTCTCTCTCATTTCTTTTTCTTTTCACAATGTGGCTTGTTCTTCTAAAGAATGTTTCCTGTTTATTCTACATCTACATCGGTACTCCGCAAGCCACCCAAAGGTACGTGGTGGAGGGTACCATGTCATTTCCCCTCGCTGTTCATTCGGAAATAGAGAAAGGGAAAAATGACTATCTGTACGCCTCCGTATGAGCCCTAATTTCTTGCATCTTATCTTCGTGATCCTTACGCGCGATGTATGTTGGCGGCAGTAGAATTTTCTCAATAGTGTTTCCCGAAAAGAACGCCACGTTCCCTCCAGGGACTTCCATTTGAGTTCCCAAAGCACCTCCGTAACACTTACATTTTGTTCGAACCTACGGGTAACAAATCTAGCTCCCGTCCTCTGAATTGCTTCGATGTCTTCCTTCAGTTCGTCCTGGTATGGATCACAAACACTCTAGCAGTACTCAAGAATGGGTCTCACCAGCGTCCTATATGCGGTCTCCTTAAAAGTGAACCACTTTGTAAATATTCTCCCAATGAACCGAAGTCGACCGTTTGCCTTCCCTACCTCGGTTTTCACATGCTCGTTCCATCTCATCTCCATTTGCAACGTTACTCCCAGATATTTACAAGATTTGACAGTCAAGCTGGAAACTAGTAATACTGTATCCGAGCATTAGAGGTTTTTTCTTTTTACTCATCCTCATTAACTTACATTTTTTCCACTTTTAGAGTCAGCTGCCATTCATCACACCAACTGGACATTTTGTCTAAGTTACTCAACTACTAAAATGTTCTTAATGTGTGTGAATTCCTAAGGGACCGAACTGCTGAAGTCATTGGTCCCTAGACACTACTTAAACTAACTTAATCTAACTTATGCTAAGAACAACATACACACCCATGCCCGAGGGAGGACTCAAACCTTCGGTGGGAGGGGCCGCGCAATCCGTGACATGGCGCGTCAAACCGCGCGGCCACTCCGCGCGGCCACTCAACTTCGACACCTTCTCGTACGCCGTGGCATCATCAGCAATATTTCGCTTCCGAGTGATCTGTCGACACAATACAGGGTGTTTGTAAATTACTTATATAAAAGTAGCTTTTGATTTTGAAAAAGTTAAATTACTTTGAGAAATGTTTGACACAGCACTGAATGCAGTATACCTTTAACTTTTATTTACAGATGTTCAGTGTGGTTACGTTTTGTAACACGACTAATGTCCCATCTGTACCAGTTTCCTGCCAGATCCCATGAAGCAAGTTTTGAAGTACGGTGGCAGCTGCTTGTGTTATCCGTTTTCGTAGCTCGTCGACTTTTCCCGGAAACGGAGGAACAAACACAGTCTTTAATGTAACCCCATACATAGAAGTTCACTGAGGTTAGATCGGTGATTCTGGTGGCCAGCATATAGTTCCACCTAGCCCAGGCCAGTTTGGGGCATTCTTACAGATATACACGATAACTTCACTGTGATAATGTGGTGGCGCGCCATCTTGCTGGGAAATAAATTCTGCGCCAACGTCCTGTTGTGATGGAGGCATTAGAGCCCCTACCTACGAAAGGCAAAGGTTTCGAGTTCGAGTCTCAGTTCGGCACTCACGTTTAATCTGCCGGGAAACTTCATATCATCACACACTTGGCTGCAGAGTGAAAATCTCATTCTGGAAACATCCCCCAGGCTGTGGTTAAGCCCTGTCTGCGCAATATCCTGTCTTCCAGAGGTGCTAGTCTTGCAAGTGTCACAGGAGAGCTTCTGTGAAGTTTGGAATTTAGGAGACGAGGTACTGGAGGATCTAAAACTGTGAGGACGAGCCCAGTTTTAAACTGCCAAGAAGTTTCAATTCTTATATTAATTCTTATATTTTATTCATATATTTTCAGAGGGATTTGATGCATTACCTTGGATGATACCAATCGTAGAAACATCCGAAACACAGATACTCTGAATACTACGAGCATCGTGTGAAGGAGGTTTGCCATAGCGACATTTCTTCGTATGAATCTCCCTCAAGAAAGAATCGTCGTTAGAACTGCTAAAGATATCGCGAGTATGCAATAATTTCGTGGAAGACCATGCATAACGGATCACTTCTCCGAAAACTGGGACTTGAAACTGAATATGAATCAAGATACGCTGTACAAATTTCACCGTTAACGATTTCAAATAACTTTCTCATTCTTTTTTGTTTTAATTCCTTCATCTGACGTACAATCAGTATATGAATAACGACACCGTTTTATCAATATACACAGGAAACCATTCGTGTAGTAATCTTCTACACACACACGGGTATATAAATGAAAAACTAAAATAATAATAATAATCCTATTTCGAACATAAGGCGCAAAATTAAAGAGGCGCGACGTAAACCACTGTGCTACCATTTAATCTGATGATATCGCGTGGTAAAAGGCACATAAAGTACAGGGTGTTTATAAATGAATACCGGGGTTCTAACGCTTTATAATATTTACTACATTAAACTTACAGTTATAAATCATATGTCAAATGAAAGAACAACTCAAACAGTTTTACCGAGAACCTTATAAATGTTCAATGTGAGCACCATTTGTCGCACGGCACACATCAAGTCTATAGCCAAGCGCTGGATAGGCCGCAAGGGGCCCAATGACATGGCTTGCTTTGCAGGGCCTCCACGTTCACCCGACCTAACTCCAGGCGATTTTTTCTTTTGGTGCTTCATCAAGGATAGTATGCACGTGCCTCCACTACCAGCAGACCTCCCTGAATTAAGAAATCGGATGAAGCAATTGTTGCTACAATCTCTGAAGACACACTTATCAACGTTTGGGAAGAACTCGGCTATAGACATGATGTGTGCCGTGTGACAAATGGTGCTCACATTGAACATTTATTCTTGGTAAAACTGTTTGAGTTGCTCTTTCATCTGAATATCATTTATAACTGTAAGTTTAATATAATAAATATTATAAAGCATTAAAACCCCGATTTTCATTTATAAACACCCTGTACTTCGGAAACACCTCGAAAACGTTGACCATTGTTATCTACGGATAAGCCGAGACAGCTTTTCGCTATTTTGAACCCTCTTTCACTGTGCAAAGGTTCTGCGAAATCGGGTTATGGCACTTGCCATGTTCTCCTCGTCAGTATTAAGACAAAGGCATCGTGCATGAGTACGGAATGCCCTGAATGCCCTATTGTGCACTGTTCGATTGCTACTGAAATGGCGAGCAGTCTCGAAGTGTATGACTTACGCACCGTCTACCTCTGCTACAGATAACAGCACACTAGCCAATCTTTGGCTCTCCTAGTTCAGACGACCCTCGTGGATAGCGACTGTTGTGGGTTACCAACACAAGTGCAAGGATAGCGTACCAATAGGGACAAGAAAGGTGGCATGAAGGGCGCCAACAGAAATAACAATCATCCATTTGTTGCACCATTACACACGCACATCATGATATATGAGACATTATGACAAACAGTGTGCATAATAAAGGCCGCACAGTTTTACCAATATAAGAAATTAAAATGATACTAGCATAAAATTAACTAAAGTGTCTTGAAGGAAACGTTTGTGAGAAGAACACGACGGGCCTGCAAGGGAGGAGGCAACACAATACCAACTCAGGTGCACCAAAACAAACAACGGACACCAGGCCGCGCCAACAACGGACACGTAAGGCACGCAACTACTCTCTCCGTTGCGGTTCCTCGCGTTCCACCCAAGTAATAACTACCTGAAACATTTTAATACTTGGAACGGTACACCAGTGATCAGAAAATTTAAAAAAAAAAACAATAAAATGACATAAAAATACAGTAATTTAAGAAAATCACATCATATGAGTATGAGCTTAAGGTCTTCCGGTAATTAACAGATTACGAAAGGTAAAGGGGCATGTGCCACTATTAAATCTTGCGTAATTACACTACTAAATTTTTTAGTACCCAAGTTGCAATTAACGCAACAGGAATTAAATCATTTAAGTGATAATGTTGCTTTAAAATAATAATATAATTATTTCACACAAAGAAAACCAAGAATGGCCCGATCAGTACTCCCCAGTGAAGCAGTTCACACAAATGGTACTCCACAGCCCCATGCAAAATGCAACACAACCACAGCGACCCGGCGTACTACCAGAACCACCAGGCAGTAAACCAAAATCGTACTAAGCCAAAACAAGGACCAACCTTTAAAATAACGAGACCTAGCCCGAGCCGGACAACAGACCAAATCCCGGGAAATCCATAAGAAACTTCAGCCAACTTAATGCCAAAACAACAATTTATGAACAATATGCAAAACAAGACCTCTCAGTCCAAAGGCTTAGGTTTAGTAGCGAAGGTGGCTCCGACCCGCCTGCTGAGGTGCCAAGCGTCGTACGGAGTGCCGAATCAAGCTTAACCTTCGTTGACGGAAAGCGGAAGCACCACAAGGCAAAATAAACTCCAATCTAACTGCACAAGGCAAACTCTAAGGAGTGCCACTCGAAGACTATGCACTTGAAGATCAAACATAAAGCACCCAGACTAACGTGCCGCTGAACGACGCACTTCCATCACCAGCGTAGCCCATCGATACACATCCATGGGACGGTAAACGAGGATAGCAATCCCAGCGACGGAGAGGCAGGAGGACGAAATGACATCCCGCCGCACGTAGAAGGTATTTCAAACTCAAGCTCGACAAACCACAACAGACGATTTTTTCTCCCTTTGTGACTCAAGTTAAACGGCACACCACGCCTCTGTCCACACTGTTGTTGTTGTGGTCTTCAGTCCTGAGACTGGTTTGATGCAGCTCTCCATGCTACTCTATCCTGTGCAAGCTTCTTCATCTCCCAGTACCTACTGCAACGTACATCCTTCTGAATCTGCTTAGTGTATTCATCTCTTGGTCTCCCTCTATGATTTTTACCCTCCACGCTGCCCTCCAATACTAAATTGGTGATCCCTCGATGTCTCAGAACATGTCCAACCAACCAATCCCTTCTTCTAGTCAAGTTGTGCCACAAGCTTCTCTTCTCCCCAATTCTATTCAATACCTGCTCATTAGTTATGTGATCTACCCATCTAATCTTCAGCATTCTTCTGTAGCACCATATTTCGAAAGCTTCTATTCTCTTTTTGTCTAAGCTATTTATCGTCCACGTTTCACTTCCATACATGGCTACACTCCATACCAATGCTTTCAGCAACGATTTCCTGACATTTAAATCCATACTCGATGTTAACAAATCTCTCTTCTTCAGAAACGCTTTTCTTGCCATTGCCAGTCGATCCTCTCGACTTCGACCATCATCAGTTATTTTGCTCACCAAATAGCAAAACTCCTTTACTACTTTAAGTGTCTCATTTCCTAATCTAATTCCCTCAGCATCACCCGATTTAATTCGACTACATTAAATTATCCTCGTTTTGCTTTTGTTGATGTTCATCTTATACCCTCTGTCCACACTATTAACCGTAAAATCACGGTCCGGTCTTCCCATCAGGCCCCACTCGGCGTCCAGACGCAAACAACCCCAGCCGAGCCGAACTGTCTTCACGCCAAGGCAGCCACCTCTCCTCCTCACAACGCCTCCAGCTAACCCTGGCTAGTGATCACACACGGAAACAACCGCCTAACGCCAAAGCTCCCTCTGAGTGAAAACTCAGCACTAAGCTCGATACGGACCTGGAAATAAGCGAGCACCGTAACAGGGACGAGTCTAATTTTGCGTCGAAGTCGTTTGAACGAGCCGACACGATACAAAGAAAAAGCGCCGAGGCCACGCGGTGGCTGCAACCACACCTGGGGACTGGGGACAGGGGACAGGGGAGCTGCGTCCCCTGGAAACGAGCAGCAGGTAACAGAAGGGCCGGCAAAGGCCGCCGCAGATTCGCTGCGGGCGCCCCCTGCTCTGTCCCACCCCGTCCCGCTCTCGCGCTGGGTCGCCACTCTGCTGGAATTCCGCGCCGCTCCTCTTGTTTCAGCAGCTGGCGCAGCCCGCCGGTGCAACTTGTTTCTGCTGTGGTTTTTCGCGGAACGTGTAGAAAATTCTATGCGAGGCCGCCCGCCCTCTTCTGCCTCTTCCCGCAGCCTCTCGTGTTGTCTCGCAAACGCGCGGAAAAAGGGATATGGAATGCAACGAGAGAATTCCTGGGATAATGAGAATAAAGAAAGTCGCCACCGTTTTCGGGGGATGCTGCCGCGGAACCCGAGCTTCTGGCGTCAGCTTTCAACCTTACAGGTGTCTGTGGAAGATTCCTGCCAGGAAGAAAGTTTTTCATAGATCACTCAACACCTTAGTCGTGGGTTCGTGTATTTCGTTTACAGTCAGAATTCCTGATTTCTTATCAGCCTGTAGCGAATTAAACAGTTTTAGTTCAGGTTTCGGCGCACTTAATTTTACCTTTTTTTAAAACCAAGTGAGGTGGTGCAGTGGCTAGCACACTGGACTCACATTCGGGAGGACGACGGTTCAATCCCGCTTCCGGCCATCCTGATTTAGGTTTTTCGTGATTTCCCTAAATCGCTCAAGGTAAATGCCGGGATAGTTCCTTTGAAAGGGCACGGTCGACTTCCTTCCCCTTCCTTCCCTAATCCAATGAGACCGATGACCTCGCTGTCTGGTCTCCTCCCCCAAACAACCCAACCCAACCTTTTTTTTAAGACATTAGTTTGGTACGACAGGATTAGCAGCGAGATAGGCTGAATTGTGGAAGTGACTGGGAGCTGGTCTCCTCCCCCAAACAACCCAACCCAACCTTTTTTTTAATACATTAGTTTGGTACGACAGGATTAGCAGCGAGATAGGCTGAATTGTGGAAGTGACTGGGGGGGTAGGGGGGGGGGGGAGCATACCTTTCTTTTCAGAATACACACATTTCCACGATAGAATCTCAAAGAAACAGTTTGCAACAAGTGAAACAGTTCACTATATAGAACTTTAAAAGAAATCTTTAAGCAACTCAGCGGAATAACAAATTTCAAGTCAGATGTGTTGCTTGGGGCTTTCCCGACGGACTAGTTGCAAATAAGGTTCTCGGGCGAGAAGCAGGGGAGACGTTGTGAAATTTCAAGAATATTTCGTTGGCAGAACTGACCGACATCTTCAGGTGCGACGAATACACTGTTGCGGCTGTGGAAAACACCACAAAGCCCCCAGCATCGTGGTGCAGGAGAAAGGCAACAGCTGGCATAAATTTCTCTTCGCCAACCATTGCACGATTCGTCTGACGCTTCGTGATCGTCGTAGAAGAGTGTTGAGGTCAGCATACGAATGCACGTGTCACGCTCCCAATTCTGATGGTTCAGCAAAGAGGTGGATCAGTCATATTTTGGGCCAAAATCATGTGTGGATGTCAGAGTCCTGTCACCTCTATCGAGGGTGTTTTGAGGGCTGTGCGGTATCAGAACAGCATCTTCTTTTGTGTTATCGACCCCTGCATTGAATATTTGCTATTTCAAGACGATGATCCACTAACATATCTTATGAACACATTCCAAGGTTAAATTCTAACTCTTTCTACGAAGTCTTACAGATTACAAGGGGCTCTGCTTTCGAGGTGCATCCCTCAGATGGGGAAATTAAGCCCTTGAAGTCATTCGAGAATAGTAGGCTATGGTGGAGCAACAGGTTTCATTCAGTCCTTAAATATGGATTTTCAGATATGTATTTGAGTCTCCTTCTTCGGCACGCGAGTCTAGAGACGCCACTATCATCCGCAAGACACAGATACACCCTCGACACTACAGAAGGCAGTAGTAAAAACAGCTCAACAAATACCATCGGAATAATTTGATAGATGTAAATTGACAGTTGGCAGTAGGTGGCCATTAGTCTTACACCCAGATCCTTCACTCAGATCGTGCACAAATATGTATCATCCTCATTTCAGGATATAGTCTAGAACAGGCCTGGGCAAACAGCGCTCGGTCGCGCTCTTGCCTAGCACTCCCAACGCAAGAAGATGAGGAAGAGGAAAACGAAGACTACAGACGGACGCCATTAGAACAAAGCATTCGCCTCGTTAGGCGTCAAGCAATTCACTGATAGTACTGCTTGTGTTAAATTAGATCTACATTCTGCATTAGGAATAGTATGGCGTCTTTACCGTTGTCAAAAAAAGAAAAAAAATGGAGAAACCATATCATTCAACGTCGAATGAAAATTACCTTACTTCTCGTATTGTTTAAAAACCATGAAGTGCTTCATAAGCCGTCGCACTATTATGAGCGGGGAAAACACGCACTGGAACATCATTGAACACCAGCCAAAAAGACTATTCGATGCACTGGCTGAACTGAATGTGGCCATTAGGGAAAAAACTGAGTTAATGATAATTAGAGTGCTGACAATCTTTTATGGCTGCTGTCGCCAATTATTTGAATTCTTTTGGTGTTTTAATTCAAAGCTAAAATCATTCGGTGACATATGGCAGACAAAACAGATTCTGTGAAACAAAAGTAATACTGTGGAAAACAGCTACAAGCTCATGGCGTGGAACGTTTCCCATAAGTCAGGTCCGCCATTTATGAACCAGACATGACTGACTATGTTTTAGTAAATGAAACATTTCATCGTGAATTCTCAAAGAGCTTCCAAGATATCGCGTGAATAAAGACAGATTTCGATTTATCTGTCAGATCATTCTCGCAGTTAGTTTCTAATGTACCTAATTACTTCCAACTAGACATACCCTGTTCAATGACCTTTTTTTCCAGTCAACGGATTTACAAGACTTTTATAAAATGTTATCCCAATAACAATATCCTCAACTGTACAGGCAAGCCGCTGAAGTTATTTCAATATTTGGTTTAACACGTGTGTGCGTGAATGCCTTTTCCTTCCGTTATGAAACTAAAACAATCCCATCAACATTCGAGTTTAACGGATTTTATTCTGCGTAACTCCATGTACTTGACTGTATCACAATCCAAAGGATTACATATATTACACATTCTAAAATCTAAATGAGTATAAATGTGCAAACATCCGTTTCTAAAGATTTTTGTAGTCCTACTCACTGTATTAGCGTTACCTAATGTACTTCTTTACTGAGGTAATAAAAGTTACTGCTTTGACAGAAAAATGAAAAGTTAGAAATAAACACCCACGATAAAATCCTGTTTATAAAAGTATGCTGCAGTTATAGCCTATTACACCCAAACCTCCAGATGTCAGACACCGAGATCGGTATCAAACGTTGTACGTAGACAGAGTATCAACCAAAACACCGATTTAGTTCGTGCTATGTGCTGTCGTCCAGTAGAACATGCGTAAACGGTAACTGAAAGCAACGCCAGAACTACGGAGCAAAGGAAAGGTTTATCTATGAGTCATAGAGTTGCTGAGTTCACGTGATTGAGTTGGTAGAGCGTAAGGTCATCGTATCAAGCGCCTCGCATTCAAAGACCACTGATGACAATTTGTTTTAAGTGTTTACGCGTGAAACTGTTCTGGGGGAAAACAGTTTCCTGACATGTTAGAGGACTTTTCGGAGGTTATTCCAATGTTCTTTTGGCAGTCTGCTTTCTACATCTACATGGATACTCTGCAAATGACATTTAAGTGCCTGGCAGAGGGTTCATCGAACCACCTTTACAATTCTCTATTATTCCAATCTCGTATAGCACGCGAAAAGAACGAACACCTTTCGCTTCGTTAGTTGAAGTAGAGAACCTATAGATGACATTTGTATAGATAGGTGTGGTGTTCTGTCGGACATGTGAGACAGAACACACACCACTCGTGATGAAGCAACTAGTGCATTTGTAGTTTCACAGAATAAAGATAGACAGTCGGAACATTAGAATAAAGAAACAATTGTATCACACACGTGGAACTATTAGTAGTCCCATATAACACTTTCACGCATAATACTGCAAAAAAAGTTGTCATCATTGGGGTCCATAACCTTTGTTCTTTGGGGCCCGCAGCGCAAAATGGTTCAAATGGCTCTGAGCACTATGGGACTTAACTTCTGAGGTCATCAGTTCCCTAGAACTTAGAACTACTTAAACCTAATTAACCTAAAGGCATCACACACATCCATGCCCGAGGCAGGATTCGAACCTGCGACCGCAGCGGTCGCTCGGTTCCAGACAGTAGCGCCTCAGAACCGCTCGGCCACTCTGGCCGGCCCCGCAGTGCAAAATATGTCTTTCAATGACATGATTATTATGAATAAATCCAGCTACACTGCTATGTAAATTATTTATATTTTATCTAATTCACGATGAGCCCATTTCGGCAAATTGCCATAGTCAGGTGCTCTGTAAATACATAAATAAGATGGTCTTCTAACTATTGTTTTCTAACTATGGCCTTCTAACTATGATATCATTAGTGGTTTTATCTGACATGTAACTTCGTTGCTGTCATGTCCTGTCTGTTTTAGAATTATTACTTTCTCCCAGGTGTACAGTGGAGTTGTATGTCGGATATTACTTGTTTTCCATATATGCTATTTTTCTGACAGCTTGGATGATAGTGGGTCAGCGATATTACATGTTTCAAATTCAAATGGTTCAAATGGCTCTGAGCACTATGGGACTTAACTTCTGAGGTCATCAGTCCCCTAGAACTTAGAACTAATTAAACCTAACTAACTTAAGGACATCACACACATCCATGCCCGAGGCAGGATTCGATCCTGCGACCGTAGCGGTCGCACGGTTCCAGACTGTAGCGCCTAGAAACGCTCGACCACCACGGCAGGCTATTACATGTTTAAATAGTTACCATTATAAATAAGTGATGTGTGAAATTCGATTGTTTATTATTATTTTTATATAAATTTGTTTCTTATTATGTTTCTGCCTAAAGTTTTTTTTAGTTTTATTTGAGATTTTTATTTTACGTTCTTTTTAATTTTTACGTAATAATTGTTGTTGTTTATGATTTATGTTGGTGTTCTGTCTCTGTTTATATTACTCATGTTGTTATCGCTATACTGTCGACAGGGTAGCATTCATCTCACGCTAGGTGAGGGGAGCCCTACGTCATAGTGACGTAGGCACGCGTCATCATGAGTTCCACGAGTTGTCCTATCGACTGTTGTGTGCATTCTGTATATATCGACTGTTGCTTGCGTCTTGAATATGCATTGTTATTTGTTTGTGTGCTTTCATTGTCCTATTATCCGGTGTTGCTAGCGCGTACGTCGTTCTGAACATGGGCTCTAACGGAGATTGAAAGCTTTCGAGCATATCTATAAAGATAGTCTGAAACATTTTGCTATCTTCTTAGTTGATTTACATGATGGAAAATTAAATGGAACTAGATGGTTTAATATTTCCAGCAACATTCGGAATTATCTTCGGAACCACTTCAATTTCTCAGTTTAACGTTTCTACCCACATGAATCATTTACAGTCCATTGGCTTTTATAAAAATACGAATCACTTTAATTTCTCCCTATTTCACGTTTTTATCCACATGATTTATGCAAAATTAATCGGATAAAAATGACTAGACACTTTTTTAACTTTGGTTATGGTTATGATTCCTTCAGATATTCGTTATGTATGAAACACACAATAACATCCTACATTCTTTGGATTGCAGCTTAATTAATTTCTTCACGTTTCTGAGCACACGATTTATGCACGATTCATCGGATCTAAAAAGAATGACAAGCTTTTCTTTTACTTTCGTTATGGCTCCTTCGTTCAGACGTTCATTATGTTCATGAAATACACAATAACATCGCAAATTGTTGTGATTACATTTAATAATTCATTCAGCTAGGATGAGCATATCACACAACTCCTGTCACTTCGTTTGTACACATGTATTTACATTTATCTTTGACGTTATCGGTACAACTGCAAATATCGATATACGTACTCCGTCGATTTAGGTTATTTACGTCACGATGACGTAGCGTTACGTCATTATGACGTAGGGTTCTCCTCACCTAGGGTGAGATGAATGCTACCCCTATGGATACGTGTTGTGTAGAGTCTCTGATTTTATTATTTTACCCGTTTCGCCGATTTATAACGTGACTAAAGTTTTCTATATATTTTTTGTGCTTTAGGTCGGTTTATTCGTTCAATAAATCTGTTGGGTTATTGTATGCATGTGAATATGTCTCTATTTCCTCAAGGATATTCATGAATGTTCCCTTCAGCATGATATGGAGGATTGCTAGTGCTTCGTTTATGGGTCTTACGTCGTATTTCTCCGTTTATAAATATTGAAAAAATGTGGATGGGTTGTTATCACTTTCTCTGGTGTACTCTCTATGTCTAATTTTGAAGTTTCTACCCGTTTTCCCTATGTAGAATTTGTGGCATGTGTTACATGAAATTTTGTAAACGTCGGGATTTCTGTGCATGGGGATTTTCGAGCTGCCTTTGTGAATTTTGTGTTTGAGGCTGTGTGTTTTTTGAAATGCGAATGCGATGTCAGTTTTGTTGAATAATTTGTTGATTTTGTTCGAGATGTTTCCTACATAAGTCACAATAAGTCATCATTGGGACATAAAGCCTTTGACAGCGATCTCTGCTAACTTCCCTACAGATGCCATATGTACTAGTTACACTTTTCCTGTGCTCCATTATTTATTTATTTATTTATGCATTTATTTTACCTGGCAAGATTAGGGCCTTCAGGCCCTCTCTTACACCTAACCAGGCATACTCAGATTCAACAAATTTCAGTTTCTACAGAACATTAAGGACATATAACATGTTATACAGTATTAATGTTAAAGAAAAAAATAGAGATTATAAAAGTAGTACAATGATAATTATAACAATCAAAAAATAATTATAACAATCAAGAATAATAATAATAATAATAATAATAATAATAATAATAATAATAATAATGACTATGTATATGAAAGTAAACATATTCTTCTTTTATGAATGTCAGTCCTATTGCTAGTTGGGAATTTTCTCGTTATAATCTTGCAGCTTGTGAGTTATTCTCATCAAACAGAGACATAAGACGATGGAATGGGATGAAAGAGATATAGAAGAAGTAGATAGGTTAGAGGAAGAGAAATAGAATGGTAAAATTCGAAGCTATGATGGAGAGGAGAAAGAAAAAGATGAGAGAGGCATGACAATGGTGGCTATACCGTCCCTAATATGTAAGTCTTGAGTCCCCTCTTGAATGTTGAGTGGTTCTGGATAAGACGCAGGTCACAGGGGAGTGCGTTCCATAGTCGTATGGCTGAGATGGAGAATGACACGGAGAAAGATTTTGTGTTATGTAAAGGTACAGCCAAGATGCTAGACGTATCCGATCTGGTATTGCGGTTGTGGAATGATGATAGGTGTTTAATGTGAGAAGATAAGTATTGGGGGCACCAGTGGCTAAGAAATCGATGAAGTAAGCACATCGTGTGGAGATCGCGTGCCTTATGTGGGCGTATCCAACCTAGCTGGGAGTATGAAGGACTGATATGATCATACAACCGTATATTGCATACGTATCTAACGCAAGCATTCATCACTAGCTCGAGGCATCTCGAATTTTCACTATTTTTGCCGTGTTGAACTACATCACAGTAGTAAAGATTAGGCAAGACTAGTGTTTGGACTAATTTTTGTTCTGATGCTACTTTAATTAAGTTTACGAGCATTCTGCCGGACAACAGCACATAGTACGAACTAAATCGCTGTTTCGGTTGGTTATCTACATACAACCCCCCATGAACCATGGACCTTGCCGTTGGTGGGGAGGCTTGCGTGCCTCAGCGATACAGATAGCCGTACCGTAGGTGCAACCACAACGAAGGGGTATCTGTTGAGAGGCCAGACAAACGTGTGGTTCCTGAAGAGGGGCAGCAGCCTTTTCAGTAGTTGCAAGGGCAACAGTCTGGATGATTGACTGATCTGGCCTTGTAACAATAACCAAAACGGCCTTGCTGTGCTGGTACTGCGAACGGCTGAAAGCAAGGGGAAACTACAGCCGTAATTCTTCCCGAGGGCATGCAGCTTTACTGTATGATTACATGATGATGGCGTCCTCTTGGGTAAAATATTCCGGAGGTAAAATAGTCCCCCATTCGGATCTCCGGGCGGGGACTACTCAAGAGGATGTCGTTATCAGGAGAAAGAAAACTGGCGTTCTACGGATCGGAGCGTGGAATGTCAGATCCCTTAATCGGGCAGGTAGGTTAGAAAATTTAAAAAGAGAAATGGATAGGTTGAAGTTAGATATAGTGGGAATTAGTGAAGTTCGGTGGCAGGAGGAACAAGACTTCTGGTCAGGTGACTACAGGGTTATAAACACAAAATCAAATAGGGGTAATGCAGGAGTAGGTTTAATAATGAATAGGAAAATAGGAATGCGGGTAAGCTACTACAAACAGCATAGTGAACGCATTATTGTGGCCAAGATAGATACGAAGCCCACGCCTACTACAGTAGTACAACTTTATATGCCAACTAGCTCTGCAGATGACGAAGAAATTGAAGAAATGTATGATGAAATAAAAGAAATTATTCAGATTGTGAAGGGAGACGAAAATTTAATAGTCATCGGTGACTGGAATTCGAGTGTAGGAAAAGGGAGAGAAGGAAACATAGTAGGTGAATATGGATTGGGGGACAGAAATGAAAGAGGAAGCCGCCTGGTCGAATTTTGCACAGAGCACAACATAATCATAACTAACACTTGGTTTAAGAATCATGAAAGAAGGTTGTATACATGGAAGAACCCTGGCGATACTAAAAGGTATCAGATAGATTATATAATGGTAAGACAGAGATTTAGGAACCAGGTTTTAAATTGTAAGGCATTTCCAGGGGCAGATGTGGACTCTGACCACAATCTATTGGTTATGACCTGTAGATTAAAACTGAAGAAACTGCAAAAAGGTTGGAATTTAAGGAGATGGGACCTGGATAAACTAAAAGAACCAGAGGTTGTACAGAGATTCAGGGAGAGCATAAGGGAGCAATTGACAGGAATGGGGGAAATAAATACAGTAGAAGAAGAATGGGTAGCTTTGAGGGATGAAGTAGTGAAGGCAGCAGAGGATCAAGTAGGTAAAAAGACGAGGGCTAGTAGAAATCCTTGGGTAACAGAAGAAATATTGAATTTAATTGATGAAAGGAGACAATATAAAAATGCAGTAAGTGAAACAGGCAAAAAGGAATACAAACGTCTCAAAAATGAGATCGACAGGAAGTGCAAAATGGCTAAGCAGGGATGGCTAGAGGACAAATGTAAGGATGTAGAGGCCTATCTCACTAGGGGTAAGATAGATATCGCCTACAGGAAAATTAAAGAGACCTTTGGAGATAAGAGAACGACTTGTATGAATATCAAGACCTCAGATGGAAACCCAGTTCTAAGCAAAGAAGGGAAAGCAGAAAGGTGGAAGGAGTATATAGAGGGTCTATACAAGGGCGATGTACTTGAGGACAATATTATGGAAATGGAAGAGGATGTAGATGAAGATGAAATGGGAGATATGATACTGCGTGAAGAGTTTGACAGAGCACTGAAAGACCTGAGTCGAAACAAGGCCCCCGGAGTAGACAATATTCCATTGGAACTACTGACGGCCGTGGGAGAGCCAGTCCTGACAAAACTCTACCATCTGGTGAGCAAGATGTATGAAACAGGCGAAATACCCACAGACTTCAAGAAGAATATAATAATTCCAATCCCAAAGAAAGCAGGTGTTGACAGATGTGAAAATTACCGAACTATCAGCTTAATAAGTCACAGCTGCAAAATACTAACACGAATTCTTTACAGACGAATGGAAAAACTAGTAGAAGCCAACCTCGGGGAAGATCAGTTTGGATTCCGTAGAAACACTGGAACACGTGAGGCAATATTGACCTTACGACTTATCTTAGAAGAAAGATTAAGGAAAGGCAAACCTATGTTTCTAGCATTTGTAGACTTAGAGAAAGCTTTTGACAATGTTGACTGGAATACTCTCTTTCAAATTCTAAAGGTGGCAGGGGTAAAATACAGGGAGCGAAAGGCTATTTACAATTTGTACAGAAACCAGATGGCAGTTATAAGAGTCGAGGGACATGAAAGGGAAGCAGTGGTTGGGAAGGGAGTAAGACAGGGTTGTAGCCTCTCCCCGATGTTGTTCAATCTGTATATTGAGCAAGCAGTAAAGGAAACAAAAGAAAAATTCGGAGTAGGTATTAAAATTCATGGAGAAGAAATAAAAACTTTGAGGTTCGCCGATGACATTGTAATTCTGTCAGAGACAGCAAAGGACTTGGAAGAGCAGTTGAATGGAATGGACAGTGTCTTGAAAGGAGGATATAAGATGAACATCAACAAAAGCAAAACAAGGATAATGGAATGTAGTCTAATTAAGTCGGGTGATGCTGAGGGAATTAGATTAGGAAATGAGGCACTTAAAGTAGTAAAGGAGTTTTGCTATTTGGGGAGCAAAATAACTGATGATGGTCGAAGTAGAGAGGATATAAAATGTAGGCTGGCAATGGCAAGGAAAGCGTTTCTGAAGAAGAGAAATTTGTTAACATCCAGTATAGATTTAAGTGTCAGGAAGTCATTTCTGAAAGTATTCGTATGGAGTGTAGCCATGTATGGAAGTGAAACATGGACGATAAATAGTTTGGACAAGAAGAGAATAGAAGCTTTCGAAATGTGGTGCTACAGAAGAATGCTGATGATTAGATGGGTAGATCACATAACTAATGAGGAAGTATTGAATAGGATTGGGGAGAAGAGAAGTTTGTGGCACAACTTGACCAGAAGAAGGGATCGGTTGGTAGGACATGTTCTGAGGCATCAAGGGATCACCAATTTAGTATTGGAGGGCAGCGTGGAGGGTAAAAATCGTAGAGGGAGACCAAGAGATGAATACACTAAGCAGATTCAGAAGGATGTAGGTTGCAGTAGGTACTGGGAGATGAAAAAGCTTGCACAGGATAGAGTAGCATGGAGAGCTGCATCAAACCAGTCTCAGGACTGAAGACCACAACAACAACAACATCTACATACACCGTTTGGTACCGATCTAAGTGTCTGAAATCTGAAGGTTTGGGTGTTAGAAGCAGTTGCACATTGTAAACACGTCTTCCTAAGCTTCCCACGCCTACAGCCTTTGGCGTAACAGCCGTCTCGCTCTGACACCTACTCGGAATAGCGCAGTGGTGGGGGAAGCCAAAGCGCTGAGAGTCGACTGGACTGCACTCCTGGAGCACGAGCGAGCCGCACCAGGAGAGCATATCTTTGCCAGGCCTGGTCCAGTATCTACATAATGAAGGCCGGTAAAGTTTTACTTTTTTCTAAAATAATTTGTTCTTTTTAGCTTATTTTAACTGTTCGTTTTTCAAAAAGGCATATGCGATGTTAATTGCGAGTTAATTTATAGATGTTATATTTTACAGTCAGTATGAGTAGTGCGGTTCGCAAACAGTAGAAGGTTGTTTTTAGAAACACGTTGCGGTCATTGAGTCACCACAAACAGTAACATCTACGCGATAAAACATTTGCAGCTTCCTCGAGAGTTTGAAAGAGATAAGGCCGCGCGGGATTAGCCGAGCGGTCTAAAGGCGCTGCACTCATAGACTGTGCGGCTGGTCCCGGCGGAGGTTCGAGTCCTCCCTCACACACGAAAACCACTACTACAATGAGCTCAAGGATTAACACGTGCTCGTTTTCTGGTTTAACAGTTGTATGGTCAGTCTGCATATACCCATGCACTGATTCAATCGCCACATCAGCAATGAATCTTGTGTTACTAATAACCATTTACTTCAACCAGTGTTTTTCTTTCTGGGTAATTACCGGCGTAACACATCGAGGCTTACTGCAGTTCGCTCCGCCTCTTGTGTTCGACTACACGCCATTGGTCGTAAGATAGATCATTCGCCAACATGAATTCTAAGCTATTCCCAGAGTACATACGGCTCTAAATGTTTGTGGGAATGTGTAGAACTTAAAACAGTCTTTGATGGCAAAATTTGTATTTCATTATATAGCTAGTTCGATCTAGAGTATCTTCATCAGATATCAGAATGAGATTTTCACTCTGCAGTGGAGTGTGCGCTGATATGAAACTTCCTGGTAGATTAAAACTATGTGCCGGACCGAGATTCGAACTCGGGACCTTTGCCTTTCGCGGGCAAGTGCTCTACCATCTGAGCTACCCAAGCACGATTCACGCCCCGTCCTCACAGCCTTACTTCTGCCAGTACCTCGTCTCCTACCTTCAAAACAAAGTTTCATATCAGCGCACACTCCGCTGCAGAGTGAAAATCTCATTCCGGAAACATTCCCCAGGCTGTGGCTAAGCCATGTCTCCGCAATATCCTTTCTTTCAGGAGTGCTAGTTCTCCAAGGTTCGCAGGAGAGCTTCTGTAAAGTTTGGAAGGTAGGAGACGAGGTACTGGCAGAAGTGAGAACGGGGCCTGAGTCGTGCTTGGGTAGCTCAGATGGTAGAGCACTTGCCCGCGAAAGGCAAAGGTCCCGAGTTCGAGTCTCGATCCGGCACACAGTTTTAATCTGCCAGGAAGTTTCATATCAGCGCACAGGAAGTTTCATCACATATGTTTGTCACTCTAAACTATTACGTAAAACGTAGAAAAAGTAGCTGAGATAGACGGCGTCAAAAGTTGTAAAAGCATACTAAAACTATGAAATACAAACACAAATTACTCGAAGCTTAGGGTCACCGCCAGTATGCCGACCCTGCACTACGGGTCATTTGTATTTGTCTGTCATAGTTTTACTATATTTTTACATCTTTTGACGCTGTCTATCTCGGCTACACCTTTTTTACGTTTTATGTATAGTTTAGGAAAACAGACATATCTCATGAAGAAAGTCTAGATCGGTTTTGTCGTAAGATATAGAAAATAAGAGGTGCACGTTAATATCAAAGACTATTTTAAATTCTAGACATTTTAAACATAGGCGCGCTGTGTCTTCTACGATTGCGTCAATTTCATCATGTTTATTGGAATGTTGGAGTAAATTTTTCTTGAGCAAAATAATAAAATAATGTAAAATGTTTACATTATTTCTTCCGCTGTTTTATTACAACCAGACGTTTCTAAGGTGTTGTCTCTGGTTCTCTTCTTTCCCTATTCGATAGCAATGAAGCGCTGTTACAATGGAACACATTCTTGACAAGGATTGGACGGCTATTGGATGCAACCGATAATTGGGACACAAATATCTTCGGAAGGTTCGACTAGGCACTGTAAAACATACGATGTCTGGGAGCTGCTAGTATACACATTTTGATGTTCTACATGTACGTGATAGTCAAAACCATAAAGATAATCACTCGACGAACTGTGTATAACTTCGCTCAATACTCTGTACGCAATTTTCCAGTCTTTTGAGCCACGTAATTACCATGCAGTGGGTGTTAATTTTGTCCGAAATTAACGTGCACTTAACGCAGCAAACAGTTGCATCCATTTATGTAAACTTCCTCGCACAAACAAAGTGCGAACATGTCTTTTGAAGTTCGCGTCAATTAATGTCTTTGTGCGAGGTACATTTTATTGTCAGATTCTGATGAACCGTTAATTTTAAGTTTATCGTGCTGGGAAATTTATACAATTTGGTGGCAACCCGACGACAAAAAGAGTATCAATTGTTTTTAATTAACGACAATGTGGCCTCACGTAAACAAATGGTATTCAAAAACTGTGTGGTAGACACGAGGGAAGCACCTCATTTGCGAGTCGTTTTAATGCCTATAAAATATTTCGTTAGCCACACCTTGACCAGTGACTAGTCACGAGCTGTAGTATTTCACGACGCCACCACCATATTGACAAGCACCAAATCTTCGTTACTCGTGACACATCCCTAGCTTCTCTTTTCTGCGTCTACATTTTACATGAACAAGCGGCAGTTCAGTTCTTTAGGATGGAAATTTAGAATCCTTTTACTACGTTGTGTCATCCGCGAGGAGTGCGAAGGAGCTTCTTACGTGCGTTCATTTCTTTTTAGCTTTTCCTTATTTTTCTTATGCATAATTTCATGTTTGAATACTTGCTGTACAGTTTCTGATAACAACCTCTTGCTTAAAATTTCAGCCCATTTGCGAGTGGTGTGAGTCAGGCGGCTGAATAAGCAGAGCGTAAAAAAAAGAACATCTTAAGGCTCATTGAATACAGAGCTGTGAAACTAAGCTTGGGTCCGTCAGTACCGGAGAGTATGTTTACGTTTATTCGTAACTTTACACACTGGGTACGGAATAAAAGTGTTGAGTAGTGGACGTGACCGCTATCGTACGGATGGAGAGTTTCTCTCCACGTGCGCCAATATTCGTACGTCTACTTTCTACACTACCTTATGTTATCTACAGTTACTGCAGTTTGGAAAGACATACGACGGCGGAAGTAAATAAGGCATCGTAAGCTGATACTCGCACATAAGCTTTTTCTTCAAACATATACAGGGTGTTACAAATGGTACGGTCGAACTTTCAGGAAACATCCTCACACACAAATAAAGAAAAGATGTTATGTGGACATGTGTCCGGAAACGCTTAACTTCCATGTTAGAGCTCATTTTAGTTTCGTCAGTATGCACTGTACTTCCTCGATTCACCGCCAGTTGGCCCAACTGAAGGAAGGTAATGTTGCCTTCGGTGCTTGTGTTCACATGCGACTCATTGCTCTACAGTACTAGCATCCAGCACATCAGTACGTAGCATCAACAAGTTAGTGTTCATCACGAACGTGGTTTTGCAGTCAGTGCATTGTTTACAAATGCGGAGTTGGCAGATGCCCATTTGATGTATGGATTAGCACTAGGCAATAGCCGTGGCGCGGTACGTTTGTATCGAGACAGATTTCCAGAACGAAGGTGTCCCGACAGGAAGACGATCGAAGCAATTGATCGGCGTCTTAGGGAGCACAGAACATTCCAGCCTATGACTCGTGATTGGGGAAGATCTAGAACGACGAGGACACCTGCAATGAACGAGGCAATTCTTCGTGCAGTTGACGATAACCCTAATGTCAGCGTCAGAGAAGTTGCTGCTGTACAAGGTAACGTTGACCACGTCACTGTATGGAGAGTGCTACGGGAGAACCAGTTGTTTACGTACCATGTACAGCGTGTGCAGGCACTATCAGCAGCTGATTGGCCTCCACGGGTACACTTCTGCGAATGGTTCATCCAACAATGTGTCAATCCTCATTTCAGTGCAAATGTTCTATTTACGGATGAGGCTTCATTCCAACGTGATCAAATTGTAAATTTTCACAATCAACATGTGTGGGCTGACGAGAATCCGCACGCAATTGTGCAATCACGTCATCAACACAGATTTTCTTTGAACGTTTTGGCAGGCATTGTTGGTGATGTCTTGATTGGGCCCCATGTTCTTCCACCTACGCTCAATGGAGCACGTTATCATGATTTCATACGGGATACTCTACCTGTGCTGCTAGAACATGTTCCTTTACAAGTACGACACAACATGTGGTTCATGCACGATGGAGCTCCTGCACATTTCAGTCGAAGTGTTCGTACGCTTCTCAACAACAGATTCGGTGACCGATGGATTGGTAGAGGCGGACCAATTCCATGGCCTCCAAGCTCTCCTGACCTCAACCCTCTTGACTTTTATTTATGGGAGCATTTGAAAGCTCTTGTCTACGCAACCCCGGTACCAAATGTGGAGACTCTTCGTGCTCGTATTGTGGACGGCTGTGATACAATACACCATTCTCCAGGGCTGCATCAGTGCATCGGGGATTCCATGCGATGGAGGGTGGATGCATGTATCCTCGCTAACGGAGGACATTTTGAACATTTCCTGTAACAAAGTGTTTGAAGTCACGCTGGTACGTTCTGTTGCTGTGTGTTTCCATTCCATGATTAATGTGATTTGAAGAGAAGTAATAAAATGAGCTCTAACATGGAAAGTAAGCGTTTCAGGACACATGTCCACATAACATATTTTCTTTCTTTGTGTGTGAGGAATGTTTCCTGAAAGTTTGGCTGTACCTTTTTGTAACACCCTGTATATGTGAGATCGTTACACCTGACCAGCGTAGTTAGCGTTTCAGACCACTAATCGGCAGAGATGCAGGTCCTACGTATATTATAAAACATCGTATATCAACAACCAAGCATAAAATCATTGGAACAAGGAAGCCCTCAAGGGTCGGTACTGTCACCGTCACTGTCCGTAATTTATGTTAACGATATACCTCTTGATCCCAAGGTAATATTGGCTCAATTTACAGACGACATCGCCTTACTTGCAAGTAGCAGTAGAACGATCGCTGCGATAACAAGGATGCAAAGACACCTAAACACTATAGAAGAATGGGCACTTCAAAACCACGTCAAATTAAACGCGGAAAAACACAAGCAATAACGTTTACGAGGAAGAGGCTAGAACTACACGAAAGATTACTAATAAACGGAGCACACATAAATTGGACAAACCGGGTCAAAAATCTTGGAGTCATGTGGGACAATTCACTGATTACATGTCATATGATAATTATAAAACGCCGGCCGCGGTGGTCTAGCGGTTCTAGGCGCTCAGTCCGGAACCGCGCGACTGCTACGGTCGCAGGTTCGAATCCTGCCTCGGGCATGGATGTGTGTGATGTCCTTAGGTTAGTTAGGTGTAAGTAGTTCTAAGTTCTGGGGGACTGATGACCACAGATGTTAAGTCCCATAGTGCTCAAAGCCATTTGAACCATAATGATAAAACTAGTCCATACACTATTCCCACTTTTGGCCAGTACTGACATGGGAATCTGAACAAAATTAATACTGTATAAAACAGCAATATTACCAGCTCTGTTATACAGTTGTTCAGCTTGGAACGCAAACCAACAAATACTGCAAAGATTCCAAAACCGATTTTCAGAACAATGCTCAAAACTCCTCGGTCGACTACAATAGACGACTTACATGGTGAACTCAATATGCCAACAGTCACACAATAACTACAGGAAAAAAATATAAAACTGTTACAAAAAACGGACCGTTTAAGAATTGCAACCAGACTGCTAGAATAAGCTAGAAAACAGTCGAACATAGGGAATGGCACAATGATAGTTACCAGAGCCGTAATAAGGAATTAAATAGACTAAAGAAAAACCAGTATCAATCACTAATTAGGCTTAAAGGGCGACAGCTTACGAAACATGAGGTGCGAAAAGATAGAAAGTTCGTATCTAAAGTCATGAGAAATATTTTCACCATTAAAGGAGAAAGAGACAAGTGTTTAACAACCCGTCGACAACGAGGTCGTTAGAGACGGAGCACGAGTTCGGAGTTGGGACGAACGGAGAAGGAACTCGGCCTTGCCCTTTGAAAGGAAGCATTCCGGCACTTGCCTTAAGCAATTTAGGGAAATCAAGGAAACCCTAAATCTTTGTGACCCGACACGGGTTTCAACCGTCGTCCACTCAAATTCGAATCCAGTGTGCTAACCACTGCGCTACCTCACTCGATGCCCATTTTTTTTTTAAAAAAAAAGAACAATATTTACGATTAAAAAGTACCCACATCTTTATTAGTTTCCAAAAAATTTCTATTTATTTGGACACATTTGGTTCCCGGTTCTGAAACTTTTGAAATACCCCCTTCTGTAGAGCTGCACCTAAACTGCAAGTTGTCCCGAATAGAATATTTATCTAATTAATCATGTCATATTATATGCATCGCATAAGACACACAACAACAAAACCTTTTATTGGAACATTGTCTAATGCAAAAATTCCAACGTCGTTTTCAGAGGTGTAAGCTGAAAATATGGGATATTCGATGTACACATGTTTTTGTACTAGATCTGCTCGTGCCATGCTTAAATCAACTGCTGGTATTTAAATGTTTCATAAATAGTATTTAATGATTTGCCCAATGGAACTGTGCTGAGGCGACACAATAGTGGTCAATAAATGGGTGGAAGTAGGGTGCCAGACAAATATTCTCAGATAGAAAATAAGCGTTTAATGTCCCGTCGATGAAAGTGACGTTAGAGACGTGGCCACAACTACGGATGGACAAGGACCGAGCTGGAATTGTGCAAAAATATAGTACAGGGTCTTTTCAGAGGAACCATTCTCATACTTGCTTCAGATGATATAGTAAATCCGTACGGTGCCTATGAGCGGATTTAATTCTCCCTACTTACGACTGCAAGTCCAGTACGTTAACCACATCGTTCGATGCGATGAAGATGGAATGTGTTGCATCATGCATGTTAGAATCATCCTCACATTTGAGTGAAGTGATAAGGGAAGGCAGCGGAAACATTCCTGGGGGAAGCTTTGAACACCATTCTTCCATAACACAAGTCCACACTGTAACTGAATAGTCCTATATTTAATGAAGAAGATTTAAATCACTTGCGGAGACAAAGTTTTAAGTCTATGCAAACAACGATCCTTAGTAAACGCCTTTCCATTGCTACATTTTCTTCTCTTCCGCCGTTCTAGAATTTAAACCCTTATTTCCTCTCTCTCTCTCTCTCTCTCTTACACACACACACACACACACACACACACACACACACACACACACACACACAATAACTCTGCGATCTGCGAGCGAGTGCATTTCTCTGTATTTCAAGACCTGCTTATAGGCAAGAGGAAAGCAGAGGTTATTCGCAGAACTCAGAAAAAGAGCAACAAATCTACTAAAGAGAGTGCACTATACTACGCTTTTCCAACCTCTTCTGGAGTACTGCAGAGTGTTATGGGACAGAGAACACTGATAAAGTTCAAAGAAGAGCTGTCCTTTTCCCTTATCGCGAAATTGGGGGAGAGATTTCACGCGAATAATAACCGAGTTGGGGTGCCCATCATTAAAACAAAGGCGCTTTTCATTGCGGACAGATATTTTTACAAAATTTCAGTCATCAGTTTTCTTCTCTCAGTGTCAAAAATATTTCGTTGACGCCCACCTACACAGGGAGAAGGAACAATCGTGAAAAGATAACTGAAATATGAGCTTGCACAAAAATATCTAGGTGCACTTTTCTCCTACGTGTTTTTCAAGAGTTAATGGTCGAAAAATTCAAAATGGTTCTATGTAACCTCGAATGAAAGTTGCACAAATGGGAACACCTTATGCCTGGGACACAGCATTTTGTGGCAGTAAAACGTGGGCATTCGGAAACACGTAGAAAAAGGAACAGAAGGCATTTGAAGTGGAGCTACTGAAGAAAGTTAAAAATTAAATGGAAAGTTGGTTGTGGTCTTCAGGTGAACACTGATTTGAAGCAGCTCTCCATAGTAATCTATTCTGTGCAAACCCCTTCATCTCTGAATATTTTATTAATTAATTGATCTATTTATTTATTTATAGTCTCCGTGAAGCCACGCGAGCCCGAATATGTGGTCATGGAACGAGTCAGTACTTATTTTACAGAACATTGATTGGAAAATTTGTGCCAGCCGCTGTGTCCCGCAGGTTTGAAACCTGCCTCGGCATGGATGTGTGAAGTAGTTCTAAGTTCTAGGAGACTGATGGCCTCAGATGTTAAGTCCCATAGTGTTCAGAGCCATTTGAACCATTTTTTTGGAAAATTTTTAAACAAAAGAATTTAAGTGTAAGCATAGGCTTTCGCGTCCGTTGTCACTACCATTAAAATTCTTCTGGGCTGTTGACCGCATTGTCAACATATAAAATTGTCAGGCCTTCTTCAGGGTTTTGTGATGAGAAGCTCATCACAAAGTCCTGAGGAAGCCATTTGGAACAGTGGTCGAAACGTCGGATAACTTTATATATTGACAATGTGACCAACAGCCGAGAAGAATTGTATTGACAAAAGAATTTAGGAAGTAATAAAACACAAAAAAGTTGAGAGAGTTCCTAATAAATACCAGACTGCAGAGAAAAGGTACAGAAACTCCTGTAAGCACTGAAGCAATGTGCCACAAGGAAACTTTACAACTACGGTTAAAATACTCGTGGTTTAATGCCCAATTTGTTTCACTTCTGCTGAATACCTACTAAATAGCGTATACCTTTCTGTGGAATACTGAAGGAAGTATTATCAAATTGTTTATCGTTTTTCTGTCTAATGTTCACTGAATGAATGTGGAAGATTCCTCTCATTGAATCAGTGATGTCAGCAACAATTTTCATGATAGAATATAAGTACAGGGATAGTTAAGCCACAATTTCGAGAGACCTGAACAACACTCAGCGCGAAGTTCACGAAGCGACACTGCTGATACGTCTGATTGCCTTTTTCTGAACCGAGAACATTCCTTGTGAGCGCACAGAGATGCCCCCTAATACACTCTCCAGTCGCATTAAGATCACCACCTGTCAAATGCTAGAGCAACCACCTTTCGCAGCGCAGGAAGAGAGTCAGTGAAGTTCTGGAAGGCACCGACAGGGCTGTAGATCCATGCCGATTCAAGGGCTGTGGCCAGTTGCTCTCTTTTCTTGGCTAAGAATCCATGGCGCGAACAACCGGTGGTCTCACAGATTCTCGACAGGGTTTAAATCTGGGGAGTTTGCTAGCCAGGAGAATACCGTCAACTCACCCTGATGCTCTTTGAACCACACACGTACATTGCGAAGTGTGTAACAAGTTGCATTGCCCTGATGGTAGATGCAGTTGTGCCGAGGAAAAACAAACTGCATCTAGGAGTGGATTTGGTACCCAAGGATAGACGCATGCTTGTGTTAATTCACTGTGCCTTCCACAACGATGAGATCACTCAGGGTATGCCACGGAAACATTCCCCAAACAATAACTGTTGCAGGGTGTTTGCTTTCAGACGTTTCACGAAGTACACACCAACGACCATCTGTCTGATTGATCATAAAACATGATCTGAAGAGACCACCTGTCGCCGCTCACTGGACGTCCAGTTGCGGAATTAAAAAACAAATTCCAGACTTCGACGCCAATGAGCAGAAATCAGCATGGATGCATGAACCAGATGCCTGCTGCGGAGGCCCATACGCAGCTACATTCGCTGAATGGTCGTTGAGGATACACTGTCGGTACCCCTTGGTCATTTAATCAACAGTTACACCTCCGTTCGGCCGTTCGCATCATCGTAGCAGTCGTTCACTTCTGTCATCTATGGCCCCTGGTTCACGTTAACACTAGTAGTACCACGTGGGTCAATTTTCACCCACGAGGGTTTTTTGAGGGCCCTACCTCCCTCCATAATCATCTAAGGGCCAAACGCTCCCGGAACTTTTCATAATTTATAGGGTTGTACAACTCATCAAAATTTCATCCTCCGAGCCCACCTAGAAGTATGAAAAATTTACCCGTTATACCAGTGGTACCATGTGGGTAATTTTTGACCCATATGTATTTTAACGCAATTTGACATCAGTAGTACAAGTCTTCAGACACTAAATAGTTTCTAAGCGTGCCTCGACGTTATTCACGAGATGCTTGAATATATTACGGCACTTTGGGCCAAAAAGAAAGCGAAATACGAAGAATTCGGAGGTCGGGCGCCACTTTATATTAGCGCGGCATTCCGTTTCCTACGGACTGGCGACATGCAGACCTGCGAAGTGTCACTGAGAAGCTTTTTTGACAAGAGGTGGAGCCCCTCCACGCCCACACCGGCATGATGGCCAACACAAAAGGTCTACTGCCATCTCTGCATAAGGGTTAGTATTCACTAAAGTGAGGTGTCGCAGGATGTGGGTGCTGCGATGTTTGCGTACGTCTGGTTAGGATTAACCATTAATACGCGCTCATCTGGAGATAGATTGGTCGAAATCTGACGAAGGGTAGCGGTTTGAAGGGCAGAGGAAAAAAAGTGCCAAGGCAAGAGCCAAGGGAAAAAAACCTCTGCGAAAGTTAGGTCGGGCGGCAAGAGCAGTAGCGGTTGTCTTGCTGCCTGCGATAGGTTGTGCAAGGATAGGCTTTGTTAGTAGTGGGTATCATGCATGTCGATACCTTGACGTTGTGCGTTTGTGCTGCTCGGCGGCTGGCGCTGGGTGCTGGTACAGAGTCCTCGTTCAGCGTCCTGCTACCTGCAACAGTTATGTTTGTTATCGGTCTTGTGTCCGATAGGTCATATACCGGAGGCACAGTGTGAGGGAGTGTTGGCAGATTGTTCGTGCGTCTGTGGGCGAGCTCGTCGGTGTCCCTGCTGTGGCCTGTTGGTCGGCTCTAATAGCAGCTGGTAGTTGCCAGTCAGTATTGCTGATATGCAGGGGCTTACCGGCGTTTGTCGCTGTTTGCGTATGTTAGTTTACCATAGGTGGTTATGCCCTAGCTAGCAGTGTCTTTGGTCGCTTGTGTTTCCACCTGTGGTTGTGATCGTAGTTTCCCAGAGTGAGGATGAAAGGATTGTTCGAGTGTCTCGAGTTCCTGTATAGTCGTGTGGCGTGTTTCTTGAATACTTCCTTGAGGGTATCAAGGCTGTATTCATGGTGAAGATCCACGGTGCGTGTGTAGCGTGGAGCATTGCTAATGATTCGTAGCACTTTGTTCTGTATGATCTGCAGGCGGCGCAGTCGTGTGGGAGCTGCATATCCCCAGACGGGAGCTGCGTACGTCATCAGAGGTCTAATCAGTGTCGTGTATAAGGACCTCGACACCCTCCTATTCAGTGTGCTTTCCCTGTTGAGCATTGGGTAGAGCTGTTTGAGCCTCGCGTGCGCTCGGTAGGCAACGTATTCGATGTGGTCCCCCCATGTAAGTTTCCGATCCAGCCAGACACCAAGGTATCTGACTTTCTCTCGGAAACGTATTGGGCGTGTATGTAGTGTTATCGGTCTACAGTGTTGGTGTTTGCGCAGTAGTTTCGGTCTGCGTGTGAACAGAACTGCTTCGCACTTGTCGACGTTTACTTTAATACGCCATCGCTCCAGCCAAGGCTCAGCTGTTCTGAGTGCTGTCTGTATTCGTGAGTTGATGTTCGACGGTTTCCAGTCTTGCGCGAGGATGGCTGTGTCATCCGCGTAGACAGCTAACGTCGTGTTTCGTGTCACTGGGTAGTCATTAATGTACAGGTTAAACAAGATGGGCCCCAGAATGCTTCCTTGGGGTACTCCAGCTTGGATACCGTGTTGTGTTGATTGTTTATCCTGCACGTTAGTGTTGAAACATCTGTTCGTGAGATATGAGTGTATGAGACGTACGAGTCCGTCTGGGATCGAAAGCCTTTGCGATGTCTAGGAACACGGCCCCTGTGGCTTTGTTCATGTTGTAGCCGTGTGTTATATGTTCGACTACGCGGAGGAGTTGTTGTGTTGTCGAGTGGTGATTCCTAAAGCCGAATTGCTCCGGTCTTAGGGTGTCGTTGGCGATGCAATGCCTAGTGATACGTTTCAGTATTACCTTCTCAACAATCTTGCTGAGCGAGCACAGCAGACTGATGGGTCGGTAATTTTGTGGGAGGGAGTGGTCTTTCCCTGGCTTCCTGAACATCAGGACCTTGGCCGCCTTCCAAAAGTCAGGGAAGTGTTGGTGTGTCAGGATGGCATTCGTTAGGTGTGTGAGGTATTCTACGGCTTTATCCGTGAACTCCTGGAGGACACGGTTTTGAATGCCATCAGGCCCAGGGGCTTTTCTAGCGTTGGTGTGCTTGATAGCCCATGTGACTTCATTTGTGCTAGCACGTCTGATTTCGTCGCGCGAGGGCTGGGCTACAAGTCGTGTAACCTCCTGGTCCGTCTCAAGTGTGAATGCTGGGTCTGAAGGAACCAGATTCGGCATGAAGGACGCTGCAAGTGTAGTGGCCATAAGCTCTGCCTTCTCCGTCGCGGAGTAGGCTGGGCCGTCTGGTCCTTGTAACGTGGGAATGTAATGTTTCTCCCTGGTGAAGTGTCTGGCCAGCTGCCACACGCCAGGACGTGTGGTATCCAGCCGAGCGAGTTTCTGTCCCCAATGTTCGTTTCTGAATGTTTGGATTTTATTCCGTATTATGCCCTGGAGTCTGTTGACGTGCAGTTTATAGAACGGGCGCCTGGTACGCTGCCAGTATCTCCTGAGGCGGTTCCTCATTGAGATAAGGCCCAGGATTTCCTGGGGCAGGGCCGTCGAGTGTTGTCTTGGTGTTGTAAATGGAATGGCGTCAGTCATTGCGTCTTGGACGGCAGTTGTGAGAGCCTCCACAGCCTCATCGATTTGCTGTGTGTTGTTAATTTCGTGGGTGTCAGGAATGCGACTATCAAGCGTTTCCTTGAACAGTGTCCAGTGTCACTGAGAAGCCACAGAGTAACGTATTATATAGGGGGGAAGCCCCCCTCCTACACCGCTGTCTGGGGCACTGCTAACAGTTCTCTTACGTGACAGCAGATGTCAGGCGCCTCGCTCTTACGAAAGTTTACAGTCAGTATATCTTTGTGGTCAAGCCGTGCGGGCAGAGGCCGTCCTGGAGCCAGCGACGCGAGCTTGCGGTTCGCGTCATTCAAGCTACCATTGGCAACATGACGTGGCCTCACGCAGGCCGTGAATCTCTACTATCTGGAGAACGTTTCACTGACACAATCGAGTGATGAATTCGGTAGCAAGACGAATGCGAAGGAGAACGACGATTTTGTTCCATTGGAAACTGCTGACAAGCAATTCAGACACATCAAATGAACAACAAGCAGAATGTGATCCATCTGACGACGACCTACCTCTTGAACATCGTAAGCATCAACCACCTACCTAAGTTCTTGAACCTATGTACAGCTTTCTTCTATTCTTTAGGTGTCGGATTTACAGATTCTACACGAGGGCGTGGGCGTCCCTCCTAATTACGAGCCAAACGTGTGTGCAATACAGGGCATGGTCTTTGACAAGGACGTGGACGGTGGGGCAGAGGAGTTATCGGTCAGCTACATGATGGAATCGGTAGGTCACTGATAAATAAATCTTTATTCAAAACTCAAACGCAGTATCACTGATCAAGCAATGTAAACGCATATGTCAAATTGTATCATGGTGAGTCTTTTGCCATCATTCCCTATCCCTCACCAGTTACAAAGAATTCTGACGTACGATTCAGTCTTCAGATGGCAATGGCTGTGACCCCGGTGTTGTGGAGGGCTCATCGGACGGCATGGCAGTCGGTCCAGTGGGGAAGAGGAACACCAAATGGGCACAGATTGAGCCAAACGACACAGCAGGTTGGCTCAGCGCCCAGGATGTGTTGCGGGAGATACCCAGGTCGAGGGGACATGCCAAACGACGTGTCTTAGACGTCGTGCCACTACGTTGTGGCTATATGTCAGCGACCCGACCCTGAAACTAGTAAAATAGCACTAAAGACAAGGCCCACTGCAAAGTTGGTAATAATGAGTGGTCCCTAAACCTGGAAGAACCTGATGCTTTCACTGGATTACTCTAAGATCAGGGAGCATATGATACTCGGGGTATTTCATACAAAGACTTATGGATTAATGTGTGGGGACCTCCTTTCTTTCAAAGCACCATGTCAAGGAAGAGATTTTCAGAAATATGAAGTCATCTTAGATTTCATTCTGTTTCATCAAGACGAAAACGTAAGGAAACTGACAATTTTTCCCTTGCTTGAGAAATGTGGAATCTATTTAGTGACAGTTGCTTTGCCTGCTACAAGCCAGGTGATAACATGAATGTTGGCAAGCAACTGTACCGTTACAAGTGCAGGTGCCCATTCATACAGTACATGCTGTGTAAATCTGATAAGACTGGGATAAAATACTGGCTTTTGTGTGATGCTGTCAAGTGTTACATCCTGAATGGATTCCTTCATCTTGGAAAACATGAAACTCGTGATCCAAACAACGGCCTTGGTCGCCACGTCGCTATGAAGATGGCACAGTCATTTCTCAACTATGGTCGTAACATCACGACTGACGACTTTTTGACCTCTGTGAAACTGGCGAATGAGCTGAAACAAAAAGGAACATGTTTATTTTGTACTCTTCAGAGATCACTCAAAAATGTCCCTCCTGCAGTACTAAGTGGAGACGACGCATTATAGGCAACACACTTGTACAAATCAGGCGAATATCTTCTCACAGTGTATCAAGAGAAAAAGAAAAAAAAGTTCCTTATTCTGAGTAACGTGCATGCTGGATATCAGGTGAACGAGAAACTGAGGAGGAATTTTCAGAAACTGTGAAGTTTTTTACTGAAACTAAGGTTCGAATCGATATGGTTGACCAAATGGCTAGACAGTACAGTGTACGAGCGACACCCAGCGACGGCCTCTTTTGCAATATTCATGACTTTTCGATGATCAGTACTCACACAGATTCTTAGTTACTTCCCTCTAAGAAGATTTCACGACAAGACTTTATCCTCAGAGTGGCAGATCAGCTTGCTGCCCACTATGAACTGCAGGGAGGGACTCATCTCCTCTTACAAGCACTCGATACCGGCGCTAGCCAATGCGGAAAGAGAGGGCGTTGTCAAATTCAGGTTACATGCAAACAACAAAAGGGGGACAAAACATCAAAGGTGTGCTTCAAATGCAACAGGTATGTGTGCAAAAAACTGTCAAACAAAAACCTTTGTCAAATGTCTGAACAGTGAGCCCATCCCAGCTTAGGTCATTCTGTCAACGCTTTGTTCCAAAATATTTCCAAATATTTATAAATATAGACTGAAGATGTTTATTCTTATGTTTTAGTTCCTTGATTGCAATAAGTAAGAAAACAGACAAAGCTTTTTAGTCCTTGCTTCATGTTAGAATCTTTCACAAATACTTGGTATTTGTCTTATTTGTCTGTAAAAGTAAAAGCTCACGTAAATAGTATGTTTTGAGTTTTGTAAAGAAAAATTGTAACATTGTTTTACTTACTTGTTCCAACGATGATTAATGAAAGACTGGAATTTCTTCTGCAAAATTTAAAATAAAAAAGTTTATTTCTGAAAATGTATGTCAGAAAGTGTACTATTCATTTTGGAGACCAGATCATCCTTTGGTTACATTTTAGAGTCTTCCTGAACGTCTTGTCAACATGGTGACACTCAAAATACCACCCAAATACGAATAAAACGGTGGCTTCTAACTATAGATGAAAAATGACCCACATGGTACTACTACCAGGGGTACAGCGAAGTCCGGTACTTCTAGTGTTAAGCACAGCGGCACCGAAACAGTTTACAGACTTAGCCGTTGCGAAACTGAAGTCTTAAACATGGCCGCGTTGTCAGCGACCGGTAAAAAGTAAAATTAAAGCAGTAACAGCCATCGGTCGCGAACATGAAGTCTTTTTGACCCATATTTCGACCACTAATAAGAGTGCCTTCATCAGAAATAAAATATTTAAACTGGCCTATAACATAAGTACAACGTTTTAGGAGGAAATTTTTAAGTGTAAGTACTGACTAGCAGTATAAAAAGAAAAGGCTTGTACTTGCATGTCACGAACAAAATAAAATCAAGCGGTAAAGCCTGAGTCACAAAATTTTAAAATAGAAAACGTAGAAGGAAAGCCAGAATGGGCTGCTCACACATGTCGAGCTACGGTAACATCAGACTGAGGCGCCCGCGTTAGCACCAAAAGTGCCATCTAGTGGCCGCAAATACAAACAGGCTGCTTAATACTCAAAATATAGACAGACGAATACTCTGATGAACATTATTTAATACATGAAGTAAGAGGCAATATTTTATCTGACAGCAGCAGACATGATAACAATATGTCTACATAAGAGCTTAGAAGTACAATTTAAAGGCTGAAAACGCATTTACAGAATTATAAAGGGAGCTGAATAACTCAACGAGTAGAAAAACGGTATAATATGAAATGTAGTTAATATATAATATTTGATGAACAAAAAATTATGAATCGACTTAGATAGAAAAAATATTTCGGTAATTGCATGAAGGAACATGAAATCAAATATCAAGTAACGACTTCATACCGTTGATGAAGCTTTTATTACGTAATTGTAGCTGCTCATTAAGAATGAGGCCATCATTCGAGAAAGATGTTTAAAAATTTCTAATTCTTCGAGAACATCTGATCTACTCCTTTTCTTCTCAGTGTGCAAAATGTTGACATGGTGAACAGCTTTAGGCGCGTGACCTGTAATCAGAAGGTGGTCAGCAAAAGACCAATTTTGGGTGCTAGTACCATTTTTTCTTAAAAGATGTACTTTGTATCTGACTGTAAAGACATATCTTGTTTGTCCTATGTAGTAAGAAGAGCAGGTGTCGCAAAGGATCATATTGACACCAGAGTTTTTCAAAGGGGAACGGGTCGATTTTAAATTATTAATAAATTTTTTTTTCAAACTATTATTCGTTGAAAAGGCGGCATTACAATTATATATATTACGAAGAAGGCGCTGAATATGATAGGAGTTGGGCCCCACGAAAGGAACAGAAAAAAAACTTCTTCTTCAGGCTGGACTCAACGATAGAGGTGCCGAGCGTAGTAACTCTTCTAACAGTTTTTCTTTTTAAGGATGTTATCCACTATGGTAGGTTCGCATTCGTTAGTAACTGCTATCGTTTTGATTAAATTAATTTCTTCCTCGAATTTTTCTTTCGAGAGTGGAATAGCATAGTGAATGACAGCATTCTTATGAGATTGTGGGTCCATAAAAGAAGCAGGTACGATCTGACCGGTATGTTTCTTTACAAAAAACATTTAATGAGATTTTATTTTCTTCTACTGTAAGCGTCAAGTCAAGAAAATTCAATTCACGGGCCTCGTTTTCGAGTTCGCTGATGAAGGATATCTTCTCGTGAAGTTCATTGCAGAGATTGAAAATACGATCAATGTCATGAAAATCTCAATATGCCTCTTCATCGAGAACATATTTTTTAGCATATAGCTTTGTAACATGATCAGAAATGAGATTTTTAACTACAGGCCTAAAAAACTTGGGACCTTTCTCACAATTAGCGAAACTAATATAGTCTTTCACATAGTTAAGGACTAACCCCCATTTTTCCCATTGCTTATTAAACTGAATTGCGTTACCTGTAATCAGCAGCTTCTTTAGATCTTTATATTTAGAGGCAGCCTTGGATGCTCGGACAGACAGAAATCTTGAAGTTTTAAACATGGCTGCGGTGTCAACGACCGATAGAAAGTAAAATAAAAGCAATAACAGCCCTCGGTCGCAAACATGAAGTCTTTTTGACGTATGTTTCGGCCACTACTAAGTGTGCCTTCATCAGAAATAAAACATTTAAACTGGCCTATAACATAATTATGAAGTATTAAAAAAATTTTTAAGTGTAAGTACTGACTAGCAGCATAAAAAGAAAAGGCATAGTACTTAGATGTCACATATAAAATAAAATCAAGCGGTAAAGCCTTACTCACAAAATTTTAACGTAGAAAACACAGAAGGCAAGCCACTGTGGGCTGCTCACACATGTCGAGCTGCGGTAGCATCAGACTGAGGCGGCTGCATTAGTAACTACGGCATTACCCAAAAGTGCCATCTATTAGCGGGAAATACATGTCCAGTTTTCGGCGTCACCCCACGACACGCTTTATATATCCTCCACTGCTGGTGCTGCCACTTGCCGTTTGTGAGTGGTTCCTGCACTTGGATGCTGAATACAGGCAATAGTCACATTAATGTGACTGAACCGTGCATAACTCCATACGCGGTAATAGAATGAAAATAAAGTAAACGAGCCTACACAGTTCATTGTCAGAGATAAACCTGCTACTGGAGATAGGATGATTCAGTTTTTGCACAGGATCTTGAACATGACACTTCCAAGAAAGCCTTTCATGTGCCCTCAGTCCTAAGAATTTAAAACGGTCGTCTTCACTGTTTGACGACCTCTAGACGACAATATTTCGCTTTTACAAGAGTGGCGAGTCTGAGAGTATGCATTGCGTTTTGCTAATGTTATGCCTTAATCTCTTCTCTAAAAGCCACGTGCTGCTGTTACTGATGACACAGTTAGCTACATCATTTATATTATAAGTCTTCAATAATAACATTTTTTTCGTCTACAAAGAGAAAAATATTTAGGGCACGTTTAGCGTCAACTGCTGGAACCTAGCTACATCCGTTTGAACCTGGTTCTGCAGTCAATACTTCGGCTCCCTCTACAATTTTTACTCGCCGACATCTCCCTCCACTACCTAATTGACGATTTCTCCATGGCCTATCGTGTGTCCTATTAACCGACCCTTCTTTTTATCAAGTTGTCCCGTGAATTGTGTTTCTCCCCAATTCCACTCAGTACCTCCCAAATAATTAGCAACGGCCTTGCCGCAGTGGATCCACCGGTTCCCGTGACATTATCGAAGTTAAGCGCCGTCGGACGTGGTCGGCACTTGGATGGATGACCATCCGGGCCGCCATGCGCTGTTGCCATTTTTCGGGGTGCACTCAGCCTCGTGATGGCAATTGAGGAGCTACTCGACCGAATAGTGGCGGCTTCGGTCAAGAATACCATCATAACGACCGGGAGAGCGGTGTGCTGACCCTACGCCCCTCCTACACGCCTCCTCCACTGAGGATGACACGGCTGTCGGATGGTCCCGGTAGGCCACTCGTGGCCTGACGACGGAGTACCTCGCAAATAATTATCCGATCTATCTACACAACGTTCAGCATAAGTCGACAGATAGAGTACGAAATAGAGTACAAAAAAGAGACAGGAGAGGAAAGAAATCTGTGGAAGACCGTAACCAGAAGAAAACGAGCAAAGTAGTAAAACACTAGCTTCGTATTCTGGCGGAAATCCATCCATATTTAGTTTTTTTGCGACTTTTTTAAATCGCTTAACGTCCTTTGCCAGTCCGTTTGTACTCCGCCTGTAATGACCTCGTCGCCAAAGGGACGGAAATCGTAATCTTTCCTTTATTAACAGAATAAGCGACAAATTAGTGTGAAGTCTACTACAGCACCCAGGAACCGATAACTTGGCACTGGAAGGTACACTGGAGGGGAAAAATGATAATGGCAGGCAAAGACTAGAATATTCAAAACAATTTATATTAGCTACTGAGTGTTATATAGAGATGGAAGGTTAAAATAAGATTGGAAAAGATGGATTATAGCATCAAACTACTAGAAAGTCTCTTGTTTACCACTACAAAATGCCTGCAGAGGTACTTCCTTAACTGAAAAAGAGCTGCGGTTTTTTGTTAAAGTTCCCCGGACCGTGACCGGAAAACGCGAGCGAAAGAGCTGAGCCTTGAATAGAGGGAATTTCCGCGATTGCATTGCGCCGCGTCCTCGCTCCAGAAACTGGAAAGTAGATTAGACAGACAGGACATCACGTTTTACAGCTCCGGCATTTAAAAGTCAGAACATCTATTCTCACTCAGGAAACAGCCGCTGACGTCCTCCTTAAAAGACGTTCCCCCGCTGCGCCTAGATTCATATTCAGTGAGCACCGCTGCCGAAGGGACAACGAGGCAACAAGGCCAGGAGGAAAATTAAGTGTCCGACACAGTTTTATGGCCGTTTACAGACGTCTAAGTTTTTGCGACCCAGTAAAATTCAGCAAGCTCCATGTTTACTTCCTACAACACCTCTCTTTTCGAGCACTTTCCACTTATGTGATACTTTGCCGACACAGTGAAAACACGGGTGTACATGTTAGGATCACCCCTCAGGAAAGGCTTGGAACCAATCTCTTTATTGTCAAACAGCCAACGCGAATTCAGGAAATATTGTACTTGAGAAACAGATATTACTCTTTATTCTCACGAAATAATGTGTGCTGTCGACAGGGGACGTCTAATTGATTCCAAATTTTTAGATTCCAAAATACCTTTGAAAACTTTCCTCACAAGCGACTTCTAATCAAACTGCGTGCCTGCGGAGTATCTCCTCAGTTGTGCGACTGGATTCGTGATTTCCTATAAGAAATACTTTCCGGGATGTGAGGTCGTGGTCCAAGAACTTTTCTGCTCCTTACGTTTCGTCCAGAACTGCGCTGGACTTCCTCAGAGGCGCTGCTCCGCTGAGTCTTGCTGCTGAGTCGGCAAGACTCAGTGGATCAGCGCCTCTGAGGAAGTCCAGCGCAGTTCTGGACGAAACGCAAGGAGCAGAAAAGTTCTTGGACCACGACCTCACATCCCGGAAGGTATATCAACAGCCATGTCACCCGGTCGTGAAAGCCTTCATTCTACAATTCCTATCAGAAAGTTCCCAGCTCGTAGTACTTGACGGTAAGTCATCGAGTGAAACAGACGTAATATCTGGCGTTCGCCAAGAATGTGTTGTAGGGCCTCTGCAGTTCCTGCTCTGCATAGACGATTTGGGTGACAATCTTAGCAGCCCTCTTAGATTGTTTGCAGATTATGCCGTTATTTATCGTCTTAGGAAGTCATCAGAGGATCGAAACAAATTGCAAAGCGATTTAGGCAAGATATCTGTAGGGTGCGAAAAGTGGTAATTTACTCTAGACAATGAAAAGTGTGGAGTCACGCACATGAGCACTAAAAGGAACCCGCTAAATTTCGATCACAGGATAAAACACACAAATCTAAAGCCGATAAATTCAACAAAATACTTAGGGATTACAATTACAAATAAGCTCAATTGGAACTATCAGATAGATAATGTTTGGGGGAAGGCAAACAAAAGTCTGCGATTTATTGGCAGAACACTAACAAAATGCAAAAGGTTTACTAAAGAGACTGCTCAGACCACGGTTGTGCGCCCTTTTCTAGAGTATTGCTGTGAGGTGTGGGATTCACATCAGATAGGATTGACGGAGGACATCGAAAAAGTTCAGAGCAGGGCAGCACGTTTTTTATTATCGCGAACAGATAACAGAGGGCCACGGATATGATATACGAATAGGGGTGGCAGTCGTTAAAACAAAGGCGGTTTTCACTGCAGTAGGAAATTCTCATGAAATTCAATCACCAAATTCCTCCTCAGAGCTTGAAAATATTTTGTTGCTTCCACCTACATAGAGAGGAATGATCATCTTAATAGAATAAGAGGAACCAGAACTCGCACGGAAAGACTTAAGGATTCTTTTTTTCCCGCGCGCTGTTCGAGAGTGCAACGATAGAGAAATAGCTTGGAGGCGGTTCGATGAACCCTCTGCCTGGAACTTAATTGTGAATTACAGAGTAATCATGTTGATGTATAGTTACAAGATTTCTACCCTCCGTAGTCGCAGAAATTTACGCATCTGCATCTGTATGACTACTCTACAATTCACACTTAAGGGGGTAGCCCTCTTTGGAAATTTCAAAACATCGATAGTTTGCTTTTACTTAAAATAGAATCTGGAATTTCTGCTTTGTTGTCGTAATTTATTCATCCTAAGTACGCCATAAATTCCGTTATAGAGTTACAAGACGATTTGTGAAAAAATGTCTCCGAAAACCAGTCACACCTGGAAAAAAATAGTCGACATATTACAACGACGGCATAACAGGCATTATGGAAGTTTTGAACGTTTTCAATCTTGAGATCGGACCAGCCTGTTACAACTTCAGCACAAAAAGAGGACGAAAAGAGCATCGAGCGAATAGATCTGAGGATGGCAGAAGCTTCCCAAGAGGCCCGCACGGTTACCGTAGCCATGAAGAAGGTGGAGAGGAACTTCCTTCTGGAGGTGAAGGGATTGCTGCATGGTCCATGCACTGCTGACTGGAGGTGTGTTGACTTAACTACAGCTAATGTAACCAGAAACTTTAAAAGCCTTTGTCTCGAAACATTTTCAAAACTGCCGGGAAAAATAACTTGAGAACGGTACAAACGATTTTGATCGGAATTTGATGCTGGCATTCTAAATTGGATTCTCTTAGCGTACGTAGTCGTTATTAGAACTTAAAATTTTTCAGTTACCCGGCGTATGTTGATATAAAATAAACTGAAAAACAGTTATACAAACTTATATTGTTTCAGACCCTATACGAGGGCTTTGGGAAATGCTTCGACCTGGGGCACTTTTACAGGGAGCGTCAGATGTGTACACAAAAACGATTTTTTGATGACAAAAGTGTAAGGAATAAAACTATATCATCAGATTTAGCATTACTTTTTATTTTTCTTGAAAAAATCTCGAAAATCACATATTTTTTCATGCATTCAAATAGGGCTCCCCCGTAAGTGTTTGGTAGTGGTTTCATGGAACCACTTTAACTACTTCTCGGCCGTTCCACTCTCAAACAGGACGTGGGAAAAATGAACATCAAAATATTTCTGTGCGGGCTCTGATTTCGCGTTCTGATTTCTTTTTCTCCCTATGTAGGTGGGAGTCAACAAAATATTTTTGTCATTCGTAGAAGAAAGTCGATGATTGAAATTTAGTGAAAATATCTCGCTGCGACGGAAAATACCTTTCTTTTAATGAATGTCATCCCAACTCGCTTATTATATTTGTTTTACCCTTCTTAAAACTGTTCAGTGTCCTCCGTCAGGGCTGGCCGCTGTGGCCGAACTGTGCTAGGCACTTTAGTCCGGAACCACGCGGCTGCTACGGTCGCAGGTTCGAATCCTGCCTCGGACATGGATATGTGTGATGTCCTTAGCTTAGTCAGGTTTAAGTAGTTCTAAGTCTAGGGGGCTGATGACCTCAGATGTTAAGTCCCATAGTGCTTAGAGCCATTTGAACCATCCTCTATCAGGATCCCATACCACGCAGAGGAACTCCAGAAAAGGACGGACAAGCGTAGTTTAGGTAATCTCCTTAGTGGAATTGATGCATCTTCTAGGAGTTCTGCTAATAAATCACTTTACCAATGTGTGATTCATGGATGTATTTTAGCACTCTTACGAATGACCTCATACTTTTTATTGTTTAGAGTATTAATTTTTCGCACCATAGACATTTGTTGTCCAAATCATTTTGCAATTAGTCTCGATCTTCTGATAACTTTACTAGCCGAAAATCGGTAGTATAACCTGAAAATAATCTAAGATGGCTGGTCAGTCTACCGATTTTCGGATTGTCTCCTAAATCATTCACATAGGCTAAGAATAGCTGAGTGCCTAAATCTCATATATCTGTTCTGTTTCACTATTAATTATTCCAGAAACATATCAATAGTCGTATTGCTATTCAAAAGCTCGAATTTTCGACAACCTGTCCAATCTTGGTGTTTCAGACATGAGGTCTTGCAAACATTAAATTAGGAGCTTGTTAGTATTAGTCCTCTTTAGAGAAGACGGTATACTTATTAGGTTAAGCCTACGGCATTCCAGGTTCAGAATGTCTGTCGTACATGATTACCTACCACACTACGCGGGTCTCGTAAGGTTCTGCAGAGTTCATCGTCTTCCTCAGGCCCGGGGTCGGTCCCAGGTCGCTCCTAGGCCTTTTTCTGGTGGTTATTGCTTTCTTTTTCAACTTTTTGAATGATGTCTATACGTGAAAAACAACAGCTGTGGTTCGGAGCCCTTAAACGTTCTCTTAGGTGTATAAATGGGCCGGTTAAGTCAGTTCGGAGATTGGAGGAATGCACAGCTTACCATTACCAATAGAATCATACCTAATAAAATCCTGTGGGTTCAAGGCAATTTTTTCAGTCCAGTGAAAGATATTTCAAGTGGCATTTGACTTTTAGGAAATGAAGTTAACAACTCCATGGTAGAACAATCCACGCACAAAACCGATACGCTTTAAAAATCGTTACTGCCGCAATCGAACACGTGCGTAAACATAATACTCATATCGCACAGAACCTTGCTCTGTTATGAATATTATGTTTGCGAACGTATTCCTTTACTGCAGTAGTGTTATTTTAAAGCTTCGACGAATATGAAGCGCTGTTGTCGATCGTCCTTACCACGACGGCGATTGCGTATTAAAATGACAAATGTGCAGTTCTGTACTCCCACAACGGGTGACGGTATAAATTTTCGACTATAGGAGTACGCACCTGAAAATGGGAAACATTAGAAATCAGCTGATCGCTATGTAAATTACAGTGATTTTATAACAGCCAGGGTGGAAAATGGATTTATCTTTCACTTTTATCTCCTCTTCACTTCTACTATTGTCAGCTATTTCGGTGCCCACAGAGTAAAATTCATCTGTTAGTTTTACTGTCTCATTTCTTTCCCTGTCCGCCCCCGCGGCTAAGAGTTCAGCGCGGCTAACTGCCGTGCGGAGAATCCGGGTTCATCCCGTTACTACCGCCGATTTATCCTTCGTACGAGGACTGGAACTGGTTCCACTAATCCTCATTATGTCAGTATTAGAAGTTACTTGACTAAGTAGTAGCGCCTCCGGGTTATAGGAACCAACATCTACATATACGTAGATATTCCACACGCCGCAGTACGGTGCATGGCGGAGGGTACCCTGTACCACTACTTGTCATTACCCCTCCTGTTCCACTCGCTAACAGAACGAGGGATAAACTAATGTCTATATGCATCCGTATGAGCCCTAATTTTTCGTTTTTCATCTTCGTGGTCCCTTCGACCATTGTATGTTGGCGGTAGTAGAATCGTTCGGCAGTCAGCTTCAAACGCCGGTTCTCCAAATTTTCTCAATAGGGTTTCTCGAAGAGAACGTCGCCTTCCCATCGGCGGAGGATGACACACCAGTCGGTTCGTATCGATGGGCGCCTGTGAACGGAGATTTTTTTCTTCCCTTCTGTCATCGTTAGTTTTTTCATTGCTAAACCAAACAACACTGAGCATACTAATTTCCATCATGCCTCGCGGCCAACTGTGCAATTTGCACGTCCTAACGCAAATCGTTCAAAAGTTATGACGATTTTATTTCATATAGTTCAATAATTTGTCATCATATATATATATATATATATATATATATATATATATATATATATATATATAATCTGATTTTGCAATAACAAAGACTCAGGGTTGGGGGGAATAGGACAGAGTGGTGGGAGGAAATGGTCGTAGAAAGTGGCAAGGTGGAAGTGGACAGAGAGAGAAGGGGAACGAAGAGGAAGCGGACATAGAGAATGGGAGGAGCAGATGAACGGAGACGGAGGGAAAAGGAGATTAGAACTTATACCCAATTCCCATACATATTAGAAACGTGTGCTTTCTGTTTTCTTTCTCTGCCTCGTGATGACTAGGTGTTGTGTGATGTCCTTAGGTTAGTTAGGTTTAAGTAGTTCTACGTTTTAGGGGACTGATGACCATAGATGTTAAGTCCCATAGTGCACAGAGCCATTTCTTTCTTTTTCATTTAAACACACTGAGCTATAGCGGCGTGGTCGCAACAGGTAGTGCAACATAAATTACTACAGAATCCCATATGCTTATCTAATTCCCTGAGCAGCACTTGGTTTAATTTGGTTAACTCCATTATTATTGTTTTAATTCTGGTGATGTTCATCTTCAACTATCCAAACATTGAAAGAAACTTTTGTATGCTTAAGCAACTTTTTTCTGATATTAAGAGACACGAATAGTAAATTCTGTGTTCAGGAGGACGCGGCCCTCGGTCCCCCCCTTCGTTCTGCTGGGAGGGTCCTCTGGTACGACGGCGCGGCGCACGCAGGCGGTGCAGACGTCTGGAATAAACTGCTGCGTGTCTCGGAGTACCTCGCCGATGTTTCCGGCGGCGCGGCGCGGCGCATCGCGTCGTGCTCTCGCGGCCTGGATGGGAATTTTGCCAACTGTGCAGGCAGGCCAGGGCAGGCCAGGCTCGCAAACTCGCCGTAAGCCCGAACAGAGATCGATGTTCGGTCTCCGCTCGCAGCCCCACTGTCCCCGCCCGCCGGTTCGCGCCGTTACCATTTGTTTCGCTGAGCACCGCGCCGGCGCGCCGCTGTGGTACCGCGCGTCCGAGGCCGCGAGCCAACCACTGACGAGACCGCTTCCTCAGTTCTCTAACACGGCGCCAGCTAGGAGAGAGAGCTTTAGTCACACTTATAATGAAACCATGTCAAATTTCGATCGTCTGCTCGTTAGCCCAGCACCCTGAAAAATATGTATAAAAATAATTAATTTAAAAAAGACATCATCCACTGAAGTGACAAAAGTCGTCGGCTAGCGATATGCACATACACAGTTAGCGGTAGCATTGCGTACACAAGGTATAAAAGGGCTGTGCATTGGCAGTGCTGTTATTTTTACTCAGGTGACTCGTGTGGAAAGCTTTCCGACGTGACAATGGTCGCAAGACGGAAATTAACAGCTTTTGAACGCGGAATAATTGTTACAGCTAGATGTGTGCGACAGTCCATTTCGGAAATCGTTAAGGAATTAAATATTCCTGCACCGTCAAAACTTCCTCAATTATGGACACCTATAGACGCAACATGGCTAATTACTTTCGCCGGCACGGTAGCTCAGCGTGTTCGGTCAGAGGATTAGCTACCCTCTGTAATAATAATAATAAAAAAAAAACTGAGTTAATCGGCCAACAACGAACTTAAACAGGTGTCTTTCGACGTCCGCCCCGAGCAGATGCAACGAAAAAAAAAAAAAAAAAAGAAGAAGAAGTCAGCGTGACGGATTGTCAATCCTCTGAGTGCGGGTTCGATTCCCGGCTGGGTCGGGGAATTTTCTCCGCCCAGGGACTGGGTGTTGCGCTGTCCTCAAGGATCTTAATTGTGGTTCCTAAGGATCTTGATTGTGGTTCCTCTCTTTTGAGCCCAACCCGACGGATACCTATGGTAGATCGGGGAAAACCACCGTTCAGGTCGTGTTGTCGGCGCGGGGCCGGGAGGTGCTTGCGCCTGATGTACTCTACTAGGAGCCTTGTAGGCTCAACACAAACCGTTAGCGTCATTACCTTATTACTTTTACCACGAGTACCCTTTCATTAGCAACTTTGAGCCAAGCACAAAATCAGTTACCTCTCTATTGTATATCGTAAATAGTTTAGCAGGCTGGACATGGAGGTCTTAGTCTTAGTTTCTAGCTTTAACGTACCCTAATCTCTTCTAGTTAAGGTAGTTTTTAGGATGGTAGATGTTAAAGGCATGGTGAGCAACGGCCAGCGTCTTGAGGGTCATTTCGTAAAGGAAGGTACTTCTCAGTTATCAGTTTCCCATTATAACAAATAGTTCAAATGGCTCTCAGCACTATGGGACTTAACGTCTGAGGTCATCAGTCCCTAGAACTTAGAACTAGTTAAATTCAACTAACCTAAGGATATCACACACATCCATGCCCGAGCCAGGATTCGAACCTGCGACCGTAGCGGTTGCGCGGTTCCAGAGTGTAGCGCCTAGAACCTCTCGGCCACGCTGGCCGGCCCCGTTATAACGAATAGTAGAAAAAGGAAGAGAGTAAAATTTCAAATGCTGCAGTGTTGTGTACAGCTTTTGATATTGCGCACAGACGAAAACTATGGAATATTATGGAAAAAAGAAGAATACCACTACATACTATCGAAGTTATCCAAAGTGCTTACCTAGGGACACGGATAAAAGTAGAACTGGAATCTGGAAATATCGCACAAGGAAACATTAATAATGCGGTCAGACAAGGGTGTTGTAATCCACCGATACTTTTTAATTCACATTTCAACGACGTTGTGAGGGAATGGAGATAACAGATTATAAAATTTAATACAGAGGATAGATTCAAAGAAAGAAATGTTATGAAAGTTCTTATGTCCGTTGAAGATCAGATTCTAATTGCTTATAACGCAGAAAACTTACAGAGAGTGGTATATGAACTACATAAAACAGCAAAGCAACATAATATATGCATATCGACAAATAAGACCAAGTCCATGGCATTCCGAGGCTTACAACCTGCGTGATGACTGGGTGTTGTGTGACGTCCTTAGGTTAGTTAGGTTTAAGTAGTTCTAAGTTCTAGGGGACTGATGACCTCAGATGTTAAGTCCCATAGTGCTCAGAGCCATTTGAACCATTTTTGCTTACAACCTGTAAGAAGTCAATTCTTATTAGAAAATAAAGTCGTTGAACAAGTTAACACCTTCAGATTCCTGGGCTGTGAAATTACTTATCACGGTGTCGTGATTATTGAAAAAAAGATTACGGGTTCTGTGTGATTTGTGGCACCATCAAAAGAACGCGTGGGGGAAAGTGCAAAAGGACACAATGCTAAAATTTTATAAAGTTATTGCGGTGCCCTGTGTACTATATGGAAGTGAAAACCGATGAACTCTGGAATACATAGTCACTCGAAGTAGCCGAGATGAGAACAGTTCAGCGAGTAACAAGGGACAGATTAAAATATCAGACAATCCGGAAGAATGTGGGAATTTCAACTTAAATGAAAAAGTTAATGAATACAGAAAATAGTGGAAAGACAACATAGAAAAAATGGACGACGAAGGTATTTCGAAACAGTACCAACCTAAAGGAAGAAGGAACACTGGTAGACCCAAGAGAAGGTGGATGGGTCAAGAAGTCGCGACGGATCAGCCGGATTAATGCTAGAGGGAGAAGAAGAGAAGAAATTTTTAATAATCATCACTAATAACTTTCGAGAATATCACAACATATAAATTTCAACGAGTATCACGCAAACCTCATGCACCTACTTCTACACTTTCCAAGCCTCCTTACGGTGTGTGGCGGAGGGTACTTCTCATACAGCGATCTTTTCCTTCCTCTCCTTCCTGTGCCGTTGGCGAATGTCGCCTGGAAAAGCTGATCATCAGTAAATCTACGTACAGGCTCTAATGTATCAGATTTTCTGATAGCGGTCATTTCCCGAGACGTTTGTGGGAGGAAGTAATATGTATGTTGCACGACTCTGACTAGAACTAGATATTTTTTCTGTTGGTAAATCATCGATGCTGACTTCGATTCGATCATCTGCGTCTAAACGTCCATGATAATAGACACCAAAATACCGATATATTTAATACTGATATTAAAAAACGAGTTTAAGAAACATCGACGTTAAACGATAACTTGATAGAATGGCTTAGAAACCAACGTATAGATTCATCTAGAATTATATTTATTAATCAATTAATGCAGCAGTAATTACCATTACATATTGCACAACTTTTGTAAAAATAACATTTTTAGAGAAATTTTCCCTTCACGCTATTGCATAGTTGGCAGAGAGCATAACCCGCTTTTGACAGTGGTTTTTCAAGATCTGTCCATGAGGCTACACACCTCAAATATTTAAGAGATTTTTTTTTTTTTAGCTTTTTCTATAGAACCGGCGACGTCGTTCCTCCGAAGTTTTTACGTGAAAACTTTTTAAGTATTTTACGTAAAACAGATGTTATTAACATTCTAATCTCTATTGTTCATGTCTACATATTATTTCTCGACATAGTTACCTTGTCGACAAACACATTTCTCCCAACGAGAGACCAGTTTGTTGATACCGTCACTGTAGAATGTTTGACATTGTTGATGTAGCCACAACCTCACCTCTGCTTGCACCGCTTCATCACTATCAAAGTGAAGTCCTTGAAGGCGTTCTTTATGGTTTGGACACATGGAAAATCGGATGGAGCCAAGTGGGGATTGTATGGAGGATGTTCGATGACAGTGAAACCAAGGCGCTGAACTATTGCGCTCGTGCGTGGTGTCGCACTGTCATGCTGCATATTGGACGAACCCTTCCAACTCGAAACACGATTACAGCGCTCTATTCCTCACGTACCGATATAGTTACGTACCACACCGCCATACTACTCGCTATAATTCGAAACCTCTAGCTGCAGGGGACTGCAAATATGTAGACATGAAGAATGAAGACGTAGAATATTAATAACGCTTGTTTTATTTAAAAAGCTTGAAGAATTTACATATGATGATCTACATCTACATCCATACTCCGCAAGCCACCTGACGGTGTGTGGCTGAGGGTACCTTGATCACACGGAAAGAAGGGGTTAAGTCCATTTTATAGATTTTTCAAGTGAGCAGTTTTAAAGTTAAAACGTTACAGTTTCATTGTTTATTGAAATATGCTTTGGTAATCTATACACTACATTCAACGACCTTTTCTTTAGGATTCCTTAAAAGTGGAAAAAAATATTACTAAAAATTGGACCCTGTATGTCTTTTTATCGGAATGTCTAATTTTTAATTTCTTTGTGTAATGTGCTAATTAGATTGTAAAAGTCAGAATGTAATGTGATATTCGGATGATACTTCATCATAAAACTTCCCTGCAACTCCATTGACAAAGATGTATTCATCTTTGAGTCTAGCCATCATTGTACAGGATGTTCATGACTAATCATATTTTGGGAACAATACTGTTTATCAATATTGTGTTTTTATTTTCATTGTACGCAAGTAAATTATAATGATTAATAAGCCCCTGTCTCAACTTTTGTGTCTTTAAATCACTTTGTATACAACTACCAACAATTATTCAATAAATGGTTACAACACATACATTAAAAATATAGTTAATAGGATGTAATTTCAGGTATCAGCACAAATCACAGTTTTTATAACCCGCAGTCTTCATTTCTCACTTTTTACTTATTACAAACAAATAACACAAATCATGTTTGTAAATTCGCTGCCGGAAAGGAATATTTGTGTAGTACTCTTGGGCCCCTGTGTCACAGAACACCTTCAGTTCTTGCAGATCACGATACTTTTCCTTGGTGATAGGTAGCAGTCCTGAAACACTGGACATGCAACCTCTTATTAGCATGTTATCTCAATAGGTTTGTAATAATAAAGCAGGACCTGCCATTTCACACACTGATATAATATAGATTCATTTAATTACTGTGACTAAAGTCTTTATGAGCCAACCTTCGTAACAGGGTGAAGGGAACAAAAACTCTCCTTCTGCAAGTTCTGGTTCAAATGGTTCAAATGGCTCTGAGCACTATGGGACTTAATTTCTGAGGTCATCAGTCCCCTACAACTTAGAACTACTTAAACCTAACTAACCTAAGGACATCACACACATCCATGCCCGAGGCAGGATTCGAACCTGCGACCGTAGCGGTCGCGCGGTTCCAGACTGTAGCGCCTAGAATCGCTCGGCCACACCGGCCGGCTCAAGTTCTGGTTCCTCTTCCATTCGTCTAGCAGTAGCAGTAACGACTGATGCGATCGAAGATCCGTTGTAAGTGTCGCGATGTATGGATTGTGACGTTCTATCTTCATCTCCTTAATAATTCGCTATGGGAATGGACATTTTGGTCAGTATCTTGGTTGGAAGAAACCAGTCCAGTCACGTATCATTGAGCCATCAACTTCAACAACCTGAAAAGGAGTGGGTTTCGCACGCTCATCCTTAATTATGTCTGTCCAGTCCTTTGATAGCTCATCTTTTGTTTAACGTCTGGTGAGGCCAACGTCTTTGTCACTTTCCAGGTATGAATATCCTCTTACTGGGAATGTCACACGAATTGATTCAAATCGCTTTGCATGATGGACAAGATAATGGATGAACCGTGAAAAGAGTGTAGTTTTTGTTTTTACCACCACTTGACTCACATAAGATTTCCAAATTTTTAACCCTAGGATCCAGAAACGAAGTAGCATAATGATGCTGGAAAGAAACTAATTCATTTGAACTTTTCTTCCTTGTAGTTTCAGGATAAACATAAAACACTGATATACTGTCTGAGAATAGGTGTATGTTAAATAGATATAGAGAAAACTGTCGTTTATAGAAGATAATGTTGGCGCCGATATCTGGACATGGAAGATTTCGTTGGAAATCCGTACATATAGATTCTGTGTCCGTAAACTTTCTGCTTCTCTGTCGATATTGTCTTTTACGCTGATAGAATGCATTAGCTTTACGGCAGAGCAGTTCATATTCAATCTTCTCTCTCTCAATATTACTTTGAACATCTCATATTTCCTTTCCATCTGTTGCATGCGTGAGTTGTGCCTCTAGAGCTTTGAAAGTTACAGAAAACTTATCACAAATACTGCATGTATCACTTTGATTTTGTATTAAATATTTCACGATAAGTTTCATATGATACCGAGCAAGTAGAATGTGTCTCTTGAAACATCTTGAACATCACCTTGATTGTGAGTTCTTCAGGCAAATACAGTTACCGTGTTTTATTTATGCTGTAATGATTGGAAAGTCCTTTAAATGACCTGATGTGAGCGGAGATGTTTTGCTCTGTTTTTGTTGAAAGTTTATGAACTCGGTTTCCATGTTTCCAACGTTTATCTACTGTCGCGATGCCTTCATTTTTTAAGGAATTCATGATAATTTCTAATCTTGTTTTTGAAATACCATGCAGTGATATGGAGGCCTTTTGACAAACAGACAATTCTGTGACAATATTTTCTCACATTATTCTGACCTTATAAGGAAATGTACAATAACGCAAAGTAGCTACTGTCTCATCTCTGCGAAGCATTCAGCGTTGTACATTGTCAGTAGAAATCAGTACTGTCAGGAGACAACTTTGCTCAATCCAGTCTTTCAGCAAATTGAAATCAGATACTAATGTACACTTATCTGCATCAGTTAGCAAATTAGTACTTTCTTCTTGCAGTTACAATACTCTCCTATTTCATGTGACATTGTTCTTAGCTTTTTAGATGCTTCAGATTGTCTACCATAGCTGTGTCTTTTTCTAGACTACCACTGCAGCTTGACTCTGGATACTACATCACCAGTTGAAAAATAGATCTCGGTTGGATTTTAGTCGAAATTCAGTTCCATCTACTGCACCACAAAGCGCTGAAGCGATTGTCAAGGCTGCTCTGTGTTAGCAGAAATCATAGCACGAAATTCAGTTCCACAACAGCACAAAGCAAAGAATTTAATGTCAAATCTGCTCCGTGTTGGCTTCGACAATACGTAAGAAAGATCAAGAATGACATTGCATTTAACAATGTCAGCAGTGACACCTCCATAAAAGCAAACAAAAAATCAATACAGCTCAGAGATCCGCACCTGCTGGATATCACCGTTTCTGTCCGTGTATTGGAACGGACTTCACCCGTTTTCTCAAGGTATGCCTTATTTTAAAATGGCTACAACTCCGTGACTATACCCATCACATTCATTCAAGTTCACCCATCTGAAACTACATCTGATGAACTTAATAATGATACCACTAACTCATTTTTGGTAGATTTGGACTTAACCCCTTCTTTCCGTGTAGTCTTCATATGCAAAATTTGGAGGCATTACTTTCCAGCACACTCTCGTAGAAGGCAATCTTTCAGCTGTGGTGATTAAGACCGTCTCTGTTCCAGTTCGCAAATCGCTCTTTTCTTGCTCTATTTTATAATATCACTCCATAAATCAAATGTGGTTTCTGCGTTTTCTTATATTGCCCACACGACACTACGAAAGCATAAACTGAATGAATTCTCAAAGGCTTTAGTGCATGCTTAGCTACAACACTTACCAATGTCCCTGCCTGATTCTAAAACATTACCTCCAGCCCCTTCCCACGACCACGTCTGACAAGTTGCAAGTACACTGCCTCACAAAAGAAGTAAAGCACCCATAAATTTGAGATGCTATTTCGAGAGTTTAAAAAACCGAGTCAGATTTTCAAAAGAACGTGGAAGTATGATCTCATTTATCCCCACGGCGTTACAACCCTCTGGCCTAAATGTGTGCATTCATTCGGTTGGTAGTAGGTCATAAAGCCGCTGTATTTCTCCTCACACAAAATGGTGCAAAACTGTTGCAACTGGTTGTTGATATCCTGGATACTGCTACTGGTATGGTATGCTGGTCCCACACATGTTCTGTCGGAGACAGATCTGGAAATCTTGCTGGCTACAGGAGCACTTCAGTATCACACAGACAGTTCATACAGATACGTGTCATGTGTGGATGAGCATTGTTCTGTTGGAAAACGGCATCACGATGCTGTCGCATATCACACCTGAGAACACGGTGTGTCCGTGAATTGCCATGGTACCACCAGAGTTCCCTCATCACTACCAACCGTGACTTGAAGTGATATGCGACTGCTCCTCACACCATGATGCCGGGTATAACACCGCTGAGCCTCTCCAAAACATTGGAAGAACTGGGCCTCTCCTCAGCTCGCCGTCACACACTTCAACGATGGACATCAGCGGCAGTGCAGAGCTACGATTCATCGCTGAACATAGAGTGACACCATTCGTTAGCAGTTCATGCTTTCTTATCATGGTGTCACTCCTGCTGCAGTCGTTTGTATAGTGGTTTTAACGGTATCCTACGTGAGGGATGGTAATTCTGTACGCCAGCTGCTGTAGTTTCTGACCAATGATGCAGGCCGATACAAATTGTTGCAGGGAGCTCATTGGCAGACGCAGATGTGAAAAGATTACGATGTGCTTGGTGAACGATTTGGCGATCGTCCCTTGTAGTGGTCAGAAGTGTGGATCGGTACCTTGGCGAGAAGTATGCCTGCCTTCCAGTACCCATGCAATCCAACTCGGGGCACTCCACATCCGCATGTATCACAAATCTGGCACGATTCGATCAGTCCGCCCAGCGGAGGCCCGAAAGAGGCTCCTTTCAAACTCTTGACCGATAATGCTAACGCTGTCTCACACGAGTAGGCGGCATAACCGTGTCCTTCCCAGTGATTGCTCAACATCTCATGCTGTTCACACCCCTTATAAGCCCCTACAGTTCATGGTGATGACACCAACACGAACAACACTAATGCATTCTGGTGGTCATAATATCTGTCGCGGAAGTTTATGTAACTACCAATAACATTCTGCCGTGTCTTCTGGCTGCCCTACTTTTATTGTCTTGCAGATTGTGTTACACTGGTGTCGTTTTGTAACAGTTTCAGAAAAAGATTAGATGAATGAGGAAAAAAAAAATATTGGCGATGATAACAAGTGGCCTTGTTTATTGCCAAACGTCGCATCGATATTTTGTCTTTAACATAGACGTTAAGATGTTTCAAAGATTCAGTATCTGTATTAAATATCGATGTTTAGCTTCCAGCAACGCTATTATGTATTTAACGACGATCGTCGAACATCCCTAACTGGAACGTGCGCTCTCGGAATTTCAATAGTCGTTTGTTAATAGAAATGTAGAAAACCAGAAGTGTGCGAATGCTTCAGTTACTCAAGCTAGCACAAATGAAGGTGATGATGAAATAAAACGACCCACAAAGTACTTCTTTTAATTAAAAATTTTCATTATAGACCACTGACGCTTTATTTCAATAAAACGAAACGCGTTTTGTGACAAAAACACTCATATTCTTGTAGCTGTAAAGGCAAAATACTCTCAATAATAAGTGTAGTGTATGATGTACCACTGAAAGATACTGACTGATTTTGAACAAACGGACTAGCTTTAAGCTATGGAAAAAAAAACACGGTTCATCCAGTTCTTTTCTGCCAGTAATGTTGTAACCTCCCCACAAAAATTTTAAAAGAAAAGACAATATTTAATAGAAATGAGAACCAAACGTAACCTCCCTAGCAATTAAATTTAATGACAATAAAAGTGAGAATCGCAATCTGACCCAAGTATAAGTCCCTCACAAAAAAAATTAAAGTCAATTCAGTGATAAGAAAATCTCAGTGATAATGAAAATTCAATTAAACCGAAATATCGGTCTTTGGCCCTGTGCAAAACAATCAGAATTAAATTCTTACCTCATTGAAACTGCTTGTCAAATTTCTGCTCTTATTGTTGCGCACGGCTTGGAGGAACTGCATTGCAAATAATATATTTTTTCTTTTTTTTTTGAAATTTGAATGAAACTTTTCTTTAAGGGAAGTGGTACGAAATCGTTAGTTCAATTAATAAATTTTTTTTAATTGATTTGAAATAAAAATTATAATTGGGGGACTTGTTGGAAATTAATTACAATAAATAAACTTTACATTATCTGATGATTACCTACATTAACAATATACCTCATTCAGCATCTTGACCAGAATGCCATGTCGACGCTCGCCGACTCCTCACACACAACTGCACTGGACTGCTACTACCGACATACTGCACTGCTCACAGACTGCCCACTGACAGACTGCACTGGCCTACTGCTACTCGCGTACTGCTCTGCATGACGACTACTAGCGTACTTCTCGCAACACTCACGCGGTCAAGCGCAGACTAACCACAATAAATGGCTCTCTGGTCAAAGACTCTGCAATGCCTCGCCATCGCTGCTACGTTACATACGTGTTTCATAACCCTCCACTGGGGGGGCAAAAATTTGGCAGCGATGGTGAGTCATTTGGACTTGCCATCGCAAGAAATTTTTACAATTTACAGAATATTCAAATGTAATACATAAATTAAATGTTGTGCACATGCACCGAGTACAAAACATTTCAGACAAAGACAAAGTGAGTACAAAACATAGTAGCAAATCAGAAAAATGTATATAAAAATTATTTGACAGATAACAAAGTGCACAGGCACTGAAAAAATTCTTTAGCATATTCAGAACAAATAAACAGACTGGCAAAAAAAATCATGTTGACAAGTGACATGAGTGCACATGCACTGCAGTTGAGAACATATCAGTAAATGATGAAATGTATATACAATGAGTAACAAATGACATAAGTGCATACGCAGTGAAGTATTGAATATACAGAATGAGTACAAATCATATTGAAAAATGAGAAAAGTGCACAGGCACAGAAGTTCAGTAGAAAACATATTAACACCTAACAGAAGTGCACATGCACTGTATTTCAGAACATATCATTAAAATAAAAAATGTATATACAATATAAAAGACAAGAGTGTACATATACTGTACTTCAGAACAAATAAAAAAAAATGTCTTTAGCATTTTCGCAATAAATAAACATAATGGCAAAAAAATCATATCGACAAGTGCCATAAGTATACTCGCACTGGAGTTCAGCGAATCGAAAAAAATGTATAACCCATGAACATAAATGATGTTAGCAAAAAAAATGATTTTCACTATGTGACAAAAATTAGGATAGGAAAGGGAAGGATTGCATCATGGTTGTAGCACTCACACAGCTGTTCTGAAAGTCCATATCTTTCCACAGAAGTACAACACCAAGTGACACAGTTTGAAGTTCTTTTCCCATCAGAATTTATCAGTGTAGCCAAGACACTGAACTGTCGTAGTAATGTTCCATGTTCTCATTTTGGCAGTACACTAGGTACACCAAACAGTGGGACCATAATAACGTCTTCATCGCTCACGGTGGTGGACAGCATGTCGTGTCAACACCACGCTCTTGCAAGGCACACCAACGTAGAATTAGTGCAAAACCAAAGATAGTGCTCCATGATCACTAGGATAGACAGGACAAATGGACATTGCAGTAATTCAGGGTAGTTAGCTCATAAGGTGAAGGACATTAAGTCACATACCATTCTTCATTAGTAGTTTGCAGCATTCATAGCCCAGTTATTGAACATTTCTGTACCATGTATGTAGTATTACAGAAAAATGTTCATTAATTGTTCTACATAAAATCAGTAACCTTCTTTTCCTAGTTACAAAGCATTATTAAATAATCGCATTCTTTTCCAGTTACAAAGTATAACATGGTTAATTAATCATTTGTCATTTCAATATAGTAAGAATCACATTCTTTTCCAGTTACAAAGTATAGCATAGTTAATTAATCATTTGTCATTCCAATATAGTATTAATCATTAGCCTTCTCCTAATCACAAAGCGTTATTAAACAGTCGCATTCTTTTCCAGTTACAAAGCATAATTAAGAATCATTAGCCTTCTTCTAATTACAAAGCATAGCATCATTTGTCATTTCAATATAGTAAGAATCACATTCTTTTCCAGTTACAAAGTATAGCATAGTTAATTAATCATTTATCATTTCAATATAGTAAGAATCACATTCTTTTCCAGTTACAAAGTATAGCATAGTTAATTAATCATTTGTCATTCCAATAGTAATAATCATTAGCTTTTTCCTAATTACAAAGCATTATGAAACAATCGCATTCTTTTTCAATTACAAAGCATAGCATAACTAATTAATCATTTGTCATTCCAATAGTAATAATCATTAGCTTTTTCCTAATTACAAAGCATTATGAAACAATCGCATTCTTTTTCAATTACAAAGTATCAACATTGAAAACAAGAACTAATTAATGGCATAATTAATAACATAATTCATTGATTGACATTAATTATTGGCACTCAGTGGCCAGCAAGTACTGAATAGAATAAAACATTGTTCATCATTCAGTATTATTCAGATCATTACGAAGTCTTTATTAAAAATCAGTTAATTACTGTCATAGCATTAATAATCATGGGCATTATAAGTAGTCTCATTACAATAAACAGTGGCAGTTATTAGCCAGTTACAAAGCATTATTTTATATATATATATTTTTTTTGTATCATTAAGAAGTCATTACTGAAGTGACATACTATTCAGAGTTGATCAGTATTATTCAGAATTATCATAAACTAGTGACATTATGTGGGACTGGTAATACCTCTTTTAGCAATGCATTGCGTTGGGATCGATAATTAATTGCTGAGGCATAACACTATTTGCTTTTGACCTATTGCTGCAAATGAGGATAGGTAACGTCATTCGTCATAAGTCAGCTGTAGCAAGGTTATGTAACAAGGCAGTATATGTGATCACATTTATAAATGATAGACACAGATGGGTAAAAAATAAAAAAGCAAGTACTAGAACAGGTATAATAAGTAACAGGTTTAGTAAGTATCATGAAAAGCTTCTCCTGGAAAAAATACAAAAATGATTATTGACCTGAAAGAAGAAACGCACACTATGCTGAAAAGTAGTGAACTTCGAATTAACAGGTAGTGAAATGTGTATAAAAATGTGTTCCATAGCTGTCCTTTCCAAAACTTTCCGTCATCCTACTATGCAATATAACACCTGCTGTCAAAACAAACTGCAACAAATACTTAAATAACTACATAGCCTAAATACATAACTTCAACATTATCCTCATCTGTAAAGAAAAAATTTCATTATCAATCACTTCATTATCCATATTATCATAACTTCATTATTATCATCACCTGTAAAGAAAAACTTCATTATTCATAATAGCATATTCTTCATCATTATTCATCAGCATTCATTATCATCTGCAAAAAATCACTTCATTACTCATTACATAACTATTCCTTATCTCTAGCATATTTCATCACTAAAACTAAGATGTGTAGTTCTGTCTGACAGCCTGCATCAATCACCTTGTATTCTGAAAGAAAAAAATTAGTTAAGACTGCTATTCTACGATGAGTATAGTATATTCTTGTTAATGCTTGTTAATCCTGATCCATTTACTCTTCCTCATAAAGTTATTGCATCTTCTTTCGTTTATTCCGTAGGTGAAATTCCCATTTCTGTTGAATTTATTTCTTACACGCATCATTTATTTCTGAAATTGATGAACAAAGATTAATGTCTTGCATTTAAATCATATACCCACTAAATAATGACTGGATTATGGTGACGTAATTAACTATACAGCATAACATGACAGAAAACGTAATAGCTCAAAGACATTGACAGTGTTCAGATGCAAAAAGTACACAGAATAATACAATGCAGCAGCAAAAAACGTAAAACAGTCATGATGTTGAGATATCATAGGGCAAAAAAATGTCAAAGTCAACTGCTGTGTGTTATATCTTAACTATTTCACAGTGCGTATAAACAAAACATGAAAACAATCGTACATAAAAAGACAAAATGTGACGTTCGTTGTGTTCAGTTTGTATGTAGTGTAGTTAATCGAGGCGAGAATTAAAGACTTTAATGGAGAGAGAATTTGATAAAATTAATACGTCATTACATACAATTGCATAATTATTCATCAAATATGTAAGTTCATCTGGAAAAATATGCACGGTCTGATGTGTAACGACAAGAAAAGCGACCTGCTAACCTTACCTTGCCGGGCACTTGTCAAGAAAAATACGATAATCATCAGTAATCAGTCAGGTGAATATAATCGCATTAGTAAATGGCATCATAGTGTGTTGAATCATAAAGTGGTTTCATTCAATAAACGATTTGATGTTTGAGATATGGTGATTGCCTTTCGATTTTCTGGTTCTCAAAGTTTCGACGTGTACAACATTGGGGTGAGGGATGCTGCGAATCCGATATGGACCTGCGTATAGAAGTTCAAATTTACTGCACTTACCTTTTAATTTACTGGATAAATAGTGTGTACGTACTAATATTTTCTGTCCAACGTGAAAGTCGCGGCGTGTACAAACCTGTTTTTGCTGTCTTCTCCGGCGCTCTGCGGCACGTTTGATGTTGTTCAGCGCAATGTCAATTATTTCATGGTGTCTTAGTCGACGACATTTAGGGAAGTTTACTAATTCTTTAATTTTGTTTGGTGGTTCAACGTTTTTCAGTATAACAGACGGAGATAGCATAGTGGATTCATTTGGAATGGAATTAATTACATCTTGGAATGAGAGTATGTGTGTATCCCAATCAATATGTATTTTGTGGCAGTATATTCGGCACAGCTTACCAATTTCTTTCATTAACCGTTCACAGGGGTTCGAAGAAGCGTGGTACTTGGATATATAAATCGGAGAAATGTTTCTAGCTCGTAACATGCGCGTCCACGTACCAGAACGAAATTGAGATCCATTGTCAGAAATTACTCTCATCACATGCCCTACATGAAATAGAAAATGTTTTACAAATGCTTTCGAAACAGTTTTAGCAGTAGCTTTGCGTAATGGAGTGAAAGTAACAAATTTTGAAGTGAGCTCAACAGCGACAAAGATGTAGCGAAAACCTCTGTTAGTGCTCGGAATTGGACCAAAAATGTCTACAGCGGCCATATGTCTTAATTTAACGGGTACAATGGGATATAAAGGAGGAATATGTGAAGTGGTGTCTGACTTAGCTTTCTGGCAAATTTTACAAGACACTAAAACTCGTCGTATACGTTTCTCCATGTTGGTAAAATAACAGTTCTGTCTCAGTATAAGAAAACATTTTCTTGCTCCGTAATGTGCGTAACTTAAATGAGTGTACCAGATTAATTTGTTAACCAGTTCGTCAGGAATGCATAATAACCAATTGTTGCTGTCAGGATGAGAGCGGCGAAACAGAATGTCATTGCGTACAGTGTAATGGTTTCTAATCGTAACATTATTCCTATCTTGCCAAAGGTGTTTAATTTCTTTCCACACGTTGTCTTTATTTTGCTGTTGTGCTATGTCCTGTAATGACGATGAAATAAAGTTTTCAAATGCAACTTGCTGAATGTACATGACACTGAAATTTGCTTTGCAGAAGTGGGTTGCTACGTCTTGCTGATTGTTGCTGAGAGAACGCGATAGTGCGTCTGCTATAACATTTTGTGTGCCGGGAATGTGAACTATTGTAAAATTAAATTCCTGTAAATAAAGTTTCCATCTGCTTAATCTATCGTGCGTGAATTTGGCCGAAAGTAAAAATTGTATCGCTCTGTGGTCTGTGTAAACGGTGGTATGTCTGCCGTAAAGAAAGTGCCGAAATCTCGTAAAAGCCCATACAACACATAATGTTTCCAGTTCTGTAACGGAATAATTTCGTTCAGCAGGTGACAGAATGCGACTTGCAAATGCGATGTTTTTGATTACTGTAGAACCACCTTCTTCAATTTCCTGGAAAATGTGTACGCCTAAAGCGGTATTGGAACTGTCAGTGGCAATGGAAAAATTTCTGGTGAGATCTGGATGCGATAAAAGTGGTGCATTCAACAGAGCATGTTTCAGGTTCATGAATTCAGAGTGTGCTTGCTTATCCCAAGACCAGATACTGTTTTTACCTGTTAATTGGCATAATCTAGGTGTGTCTAAAGCAGAATGATGAATAAATTTACGAAAAAAGTTAATTAAGCCCAAAAAGCTGCGTAATTGCTTCTTCGTCGTGGGAACAGTAATGTCACGTAGAGCTTGAAGTTTTTCCGGATCAGGTGCAATGCGTTCTGCTGAAATTACGTGTCCAAGAAATTTTATAGAAGTTTTGCCAAAGTGCGATTTACTAAGAGTAACTGTAAGTCCTTGTGCACGAAAAGTTTGTAACAGTTGTTCAAGAATCAAATTGTGTTCAGACCAGTTAGCTTCTGCGATAAGAATGTCGTCTACGTACGTCGTAATTCTGTCTTTAAGTTCTGTCGGAAGTATTGTGTTCAAACTGCGAATAAAAGCTGCAGAAGAAATAGTTAAGCCGAATGGTAATTTGCAAAATTGATAACAGTCGCCAAAACAGAGAAAAGCTGTTTATTTTCTGCAGTTTGGATGAAGTTGAATTTGCCAAAATCCCGATTTCAAATCTAATGTGGAATAAATAGCTGTACCATGAAATTTGTGTAGAAGTTCCTCTAGTGTCTTGGGTCGATCTGTTTCATTAATAATGATGTCATTAATGTGACGTGAATCAAGTACGAGGCGAAGTGAGCCATCTTTTTTCTTAACAATATGTAGCGGGTTTATGTACGGACTAACTGCTGGTTCAATAATTCCTTGATCAAGCATATCCTGCAATTCTTTTTTAACTTGTTCTCTGTGAATATACGGAATGGGATAATGCTTTGCTTTAAATGTGTCGTGCTGTTTCACTTGAAATTCATACATAAAGCCGGACATAGTACCAGGATTGTTGTCAAAAACTGGAGCTTGCTGTAAAAGAATATTGTGTAACTGCGTGCGTTCGTCGTCTGTATTTGCACTGATTTGTTTAACTTTATCGGAAATCATCTGCATTACGTCGTAGTCAACTTCGTCTGGAGTATTATAGTTGTGTACGTACGTATCCGTGAACAATGTGGGATTACAGTCTATGTCACGTGTTGCGGAAATGACCTTTGTGCGGTTAATTGTTTGTTCTTCCGCAGATAAAGAGTGCTGAAATTCTAAAGCCAATTGTACATTTTCATCCTTCAACATTAAATAAGAATTTTGAAAATCGATAACTGCGTCGTGTTGTACCAGAAAATTCGTACCTAAAATTATGTCTGTTGTCAATAAAGGAACAATCCAAAAATTAGAGTGAAAAGTATGACATGCAATACAAAATGATAAATGCGTCTGTAATTTAACGTCTACTCCTTTACTCGATACTGCTCCTTTTACTTTGATCCGGAATCAATTACTGCTGAGAATTTCGATGAACCAATTTTAATTTCGATGACAGGATGTGAAATAGTTTTCTGAACAAATGGTCTTTCCTGCAAGAGAGTGTCTCTGATATCGTCAAAAGTAATTACATTTTCGTGAACAACATTTTGCGTGTCAAACGTGGTGCTTGTGTGATTGGAAGATGCGTCCTGTGCAGTATCTAGTCAGATTCTATCTGACGTGTTATTATTATTAGGAGGATGCTGTGGCATTTCTACTATTTGAACTGTTCTATTACTTCTTCCAGACGTGTTACGTTCTGGATGGTACCTACTGTCGGGTTCATTCATGAGAATATGTTCTTGCGTATGATTTTGCTGTTGGTGAGACCGACTGTTATTATATGTACGCTGATAATTGTGCTCATCGTTTTTACGTCTGTCGTGAAAGTCATTCCTATACGGTGTATTGCGATACGAGTTGAAATAGAGTGTTGTCTGTACGTAGTTATTTCTTTGCTGCCATGCGTTACTATTTGTTGGAGCTGGGACTATACGTGTACGCGGCGAAACATTAAAGTTTGGTTAACCTTGTAGACTGCATTGTTGGTTAGGTATGCTAAGCGGCTGACTTTCATGCTATTGTAGTGAAAAACATCTATTGTTATAAAAATGTGGTTCCGATTGCTCAAAATTTTATACATACTGATGATTACGATTTTATCTGTAATTAAAATTACGGCGGTAGTTGTCATTACGGGAGTGCCTACTGAAAATTGTCACATTCGGTAAAAGTTTGTCACTTCGGGTTTTCATTACTCGTTTCTTAATACTAGGTTGAGCAATAGTTAAAGAGCAGTTTTGATAGATATAAAGGATAGTAGAAGAGAAGGCAGCAGTGCAGAAAACTAAAGATGAAACAGCACTACTACAGCTCGGGGCCCTATGCTCGCTACGGCACATATTCTAATGAATCCCCTGAGGTCTTTACGCACTGCAAATAAATTTTAGCTTTTGCGTTGCAAGCAATAGCGGTAAAATTCCAAAAGTAAATAGTTGTATCCATGTTAATTCAAGTTTCCTCATTACAGGCAATGCTGATGAAAATACATGAAAATACAATAGCAATTTGTCGCTTCAGGCTCAAAGCTAGTTTCTCCATTACAGGTAATAGCGGTGAAAGTACAAAAATAAATTGTCGTATACAGCTCAAAGCGTGTACCTGTACGCTGTCATTATTAAATTCCTTACATTTTCTTACAAATGCAAACTGCTTATTATCAACGTTCTCGTCACTGAATTTGAGAACACGTTCGGGTTTGTGTGAGAATTTGTTTGTCTGTCTCATTTCGTACTTCAAGTTACGCAGCTTTTAAGATTTTAAGTCGCGTGGCTTTTCGGATTTTAAGTCGCGTAGTTGCTGTAAATTGCTCACATTATACACGCTGCGTGAGTCAGACAAATGTTCGCAAAGTGGCGGATTCTGTGACGTATTGGTGACTGAAATAGTTTTTAGTTCTGTTGCTTTAATATTTTCGCCAATTTGATTGATCTGTCGTGCTAATTTCTCGTCAACTTCCATATTCGGAGTGTGTGAAACTTCCACTGACTCTAAATTAACTTCGTCGCGAATCTGTACTGCGTTTTTAGGGCATTGTTCGGTGACTGCATTAATTTCGTGTATCAGTGTTACGATTGCTGAACATTGTTCAGTCACTGCATTAACTTCGTCTTTATGTGATTCTGTTGTGCCTACACGTGTTAACTTCGTCTTTATGTGATTCTGTTGTGCCTACACGTGTGCTACTTAATTCTTGTGCAACAGTGCCAACTTTTTCATTACTGTTATTAGCACAAGTCTTAGTATCCACACGTAATTGTACTTTATTGTCCCGACATTGCACGGTAACAGCTGTAATCTGCTCACTAACTTGTTTGTTCTGTTCTTTAAGATCGTCTTGTTTTTCGTTTGTGAGTTCGAAACTTTTATCAATTGTTTCGCTAAGTTGTTTGTAATGGTTGTCGAAACTTTCATTAAGTTGTTTGAAATAATTATTCATCATTTCCTTCCGCTGTTTGTAATAGTCGTCTTGTTTTTTCATAAGTTGTTCGAAATTTTCCCTCTGCTGTCTGAAACTATTGTCTATTTTCTCACTTTGCTGTTGTAGCAATCTTGTCATAATTCGTACCAAGTCAAAATTAGCGTTTATATTCTCTGTGCTGTTTAGTGGTGTACCTGCAATTGTCGCGCTTTGTGTGACCATTTGGTCATTCTGCAATTTACAAAAACGTTTATCAGTCGGATGTACACTGTCAGGCACTATTTCGGAATTAAATAAATCCGTCCTACTTTGTGTATCCTGTTCATTTTCATTAGACAAATTTGTCTGTTCGTCACGTAAATTTAATAAACCGGTTGTGTTAGGCTGGGCAGCGCTCATTACAATAGAGCGTCCCGCGTCATCGATTGTCGTCAAATCAACAGAGGACATAACCGAGTTCGTTTGTTCATCATTAAGACAAAAGTCATCATTAGTGGTTGGAATGCACTGACTGTTAGTGAACGCAGGATTGTCATCATTACACTGCGTGTCACATGTCCTATCGGCAAAGTTGTTTGAGTCGGTAATTTCATTCATAATACCTCGCGATACACTATTCACAGTCTTTCGCGGCATTTTTACAATAGTCAAAATTTTTCACAAAATAAATAAGCACAATGCAAAAGCAACACACAAATACAACAGAGCAACGAATTGCCGTTGACCTGTAGAGAGAAAGTCACAAGATTAGTAAAAGCGTTGCGCCAAATCCTAATTATATCTAAGCAAATAAGAGCAGATATCTGACTGTTTTTCAAAAGATTCTCAACGAAATACGATCCTGGACTGGGTGTCGCCAAGTGTAACCTCCCCACAAAAATTTTAAAAGAAAAGACAATATTTAATAGAAATGGGAGCCAAACGTAACCTCCCTAGCAATTAAATTTAATGACAATAAAAGTGAGAATCGCAATCTGACCCAAGTATAAGTCCCTCACAAAAAAAATGAAAGTCAATTCAGTGATAAGAAAATCTCAATGATAATGAAAATTCAATTAAACCGAAATATCGGTCTTTGGCCCTGTGCAAAACAATCAGAATTAAATTCTTACCTCATTGAAACTGCTTGTCAAATTTCTGCTCTTATTGTTGCGCACGGCTTGGAGGAACTGCATTGCAAATAATATATTTTTTCTTTTTTTTTGAAATTTGAATGAAACTTTTCTTTAAGGGAAGTGGAACGAAATCGTTAGTTCAATTAAATAAAATTTTTATTTTTTTTTTAAATTGATTTGAAATCAAAATTATTATTGGGGGACTTGTTGGAAATTAATTACAATAAATAAACTTTACATTATCTGATGATTACCTACATTAACAATATACCTCATTCAGCATCTTGACCAGAATGCCATGTCGACGCTCGCCGACTCCTCACACACAACTGCACTGGACTGCTACTACCGACATACTGCACTGCTCACAGACTGCCCACAGACTGCACTGGCCTACTGCTACTCGCGTACTGCTCTGCATGACGACTACTAGCGTACTTCTCGCAACACTCGCGCGGTCAAGCGCAGACTAACCACGATAAATGGCTCTCTGGTCAAAGACTCTGCAATGCCTCGCCATCGCTGCTACGTTACATACGTGTTTCAATGTGTCTTTTTGTTCGCAATATAATAAAGCGAGACCACTGCTATCTCCTGCGACACAATGCTGCCTTTCTTCAGTAAGAGCTGTTCAGATACTGGTATGGAAATAAGGCTGGAAATGAAACACGGACTATCGGAAATCTGGAAAAGAAGAAAGTGCAATCATTTGAAATGTGGTACTATCGAAATGAAATACTCCATCCGAGCAGGCATCGGAAGGCCCAATGGTACCGACCTTAGCCAGCCACTGTGGCCGAGCGGTTCTAAGCGCTTCAGTCCGGAACCGCGCTGCTGCTACGGTCGCAGGTTCGAATCCTGCCTCGGGTATGGATGTACGTGATGTCCTTATACACTCCTGGAAATGGAAAAAAGAACACATTGACACCGGTGTGTCAGACCCACCATACTTGCTCCGGACACTGCGAGAGGGCTGTACAAGCAATGATCACACGCACGGCACAGCGGACACACCAGGAACCGCGGTGTTGGCCGTCGAATGGCGCTAGCTGCGCAGCATTTGTGCACTGCCGCCATCAGTGTCAGCCAGTTTGCCGTGGCATACGGAGCTCCATCGCAGTCTTTAACACTGGTAGCATGCCGCGACAGCGTGGACGTGAACCGTATGTGCAGTTGACGGACTTTGAGCGAGGGCGTATAGTGGACATGCGGGAGGCCGGGTGGACGTACCGCCGAATTGCTCAACGCGTGGGGCGTGAGGTCTCCACAGTACATCGATGTTGTCGCCAGTGGTCGGCGGAAGGTGCACGTGCCCGTCGACCTGGGACCGGACCGCAGCGACGCACGGATGCACGCCAAGACCGTAGGATCCTACGCAGTGCCGTAGGGGACCGCACCGCCACTTCCCAGCAAATTAGGGACACTGTTGCTCCTGGGGTATCGGCGAGGACCATTCGCAACCGTCTCCATGAAGCTGGGCTACGGTCCCGCACACCGTTAGGCCGTCTTCCGCTCACGCCCCAACATCGTGCAGCCCGCCTCCAGTGGTGTGGCTTACAAAACACTCGTTCCACCTGTACTTGAGTATTGCTCATCAGTGTGGGATCCGTACCAGATCGGGTTGATGCAGGAGATAGAGAAGATCCAAAGAAGAGCGGCGCGTTTCGTCACAGGGTTATTTGGTAACCGTGATAGCGTTACGGAGATGTTTAGCAAACTCAAGTGGCAGACACTGCAAGAGAGGCGCTCTGCATCGCGGTGTAGCTTGCTCGCCAGGTTTCGAGAGGGTGCGTTTCTGGATGAGGTTGAGGTATCGAATATATTGCTTCCCCCTACTTATACCTCCTGAGGAGATCACGAATGTAAAATTAGAGAGATTCGAGCGCGCACGGAGGCTTTCAGACAGCCGCTCTTCCCGCGAACCGTACGCGACTGGAACAGAAAAGGGAGGTAATGACAGTGGCACGTAAAGTGCCCTCCGCCACACACCGTTGGGTGGCTTGCGGAGTATAAATGTAGATGTAGACAGGCGTGAATGGAGGGACGAATGGAGACGTGTCGTCTTCAGCTATGAGAGTCGCTTCTGCCTTGGTGCCAATGATGGTCGTATGCGTGTTTGGCACCGTGCAGGTGAGCGCCACAATCAGGACTGCATACGACCGAGGCACACAGGGCCAACACCCGGCATCATGGTGTGGGGAGCGATCTCCTACACTGGCCGTACACCACTGGTGATCGTCGAGGGGACACTGAATAGTGCACGGTACATCCAAACCGTCATCGAACCCATCGTTCTACCATTCCTAGACCGGCAAGGGAACTTGCTGTTCCAACAGGACAACGCACGTCCGCATGTATCCCGTGCCACCCAACGTGCTCTAGAAGGTGTAAGTCAACTACCCTGGCCAGCAAGATCTCCGGATCTGTCCCCCATTGAGCATGTTTGGGACTGGATGAAGCGTCGTCTCACGCGGTCTGCACGTCCAGCACGAACGCTGGTCCAACTGAGGCGCCAGGTGGAAATGGCATGGCAAGCCGTTCCACAGGACTACATCCAGCATCTCTACGATCGTCTCCATGGGAGAATAGCAGCCTGCATTGCTGCGAAAGGTGGATATACACTGTACTAGTGCCGACATTGTGCATGCTCTGTTGCCTGTGTCTATGTGCCTGTGGTTCTGTCAGTGTGATCATGTGATGTATCTGACCCCAGGAATGTGTCAATAAAGTTTCCCCTTCCTGGGACAATGAATTCACGGTGTTCTTATTTCAATTTCCAGGAGTGTATTAGTTAGGTTTAAGTAGTTCTAAGTCTAGGGGACTGATGACCTCAGATGTTAAGTCCCATAGTGCTTAGAGCCATTTGAACCATTTTTGGTACCGACCTTCCGCCGTGTCATACTCAGCCGACAGGAATCACTGAGTGCTGATATGTAGGGGCTTATGGTCAGCACACCGCTCTCCCGGCCGTTGTCAGCTTTCGTGACCAAGACCGCTCCTTCTCAGTGAAGTAGCTCCTCAGCTGGCCTCGCAAAGGCTAAATGCAGCCGCTTGCCAACAGCGTTCGGCAGGCCCGGACTATCAACCATCAAAGTTGTAGCCAATGCCGACAGCGCTTAACTTCGGTGATCTGCAAGAACCAGTGTTCCCATCGCGGATTGGCCGTTGTCTCCATCGAACTAAGTTGGCCAGATAAAATACGAAACGAAGAATTACTTAAATGAATAGGAGAGAAAAAACGTCATAGGAAGCTCTTTACCATAAAAAGGTATTGGTGAAACATCTGCACCGCACCCAAGGACAGTTAAATACCGCTGGAAAAATCAGTACGGTACGCGGAATGAAACAGTGGGCAGACAAAGACTAGACTACACGATACACATTGCAGAGATGTGTAGCCATTTTATGTACATGCTTATAACACGCAAAACAGATATACCTGTGCTACCATCTAAACTTATGCTGGTCATAAGTTGTTGCAGCGTACTTGGGTTGCCGGACTTTAAAGTAAACGACATGGCAGCGAATGTTTCTTGAACAGCTATGATGTAACATAGCACTTGCACGTATAATATCGTACTGGGCCAAGTGCTACGTTGTATTATATGTGAAAATGGTATTCTACATCACGGGTATTCGAGAAAAAAATCTGTGTCTTGTTGTATACTTTTAAGTCCGTACACCCAAATGCATTTTAACGATATATTAACAACGTATGTTTTAACTGTAACCCAACTATGTCTCAAGAACATCATGATATGCCGCCAAGAGCTGCTGATAAACTTTCTTTATTGAACAACTAGTTTCGACCCACAGACCATCAAATGGTTCAAATGGCTCTGAGCACTACGGGACTCAACTACTGAGGTCATTAGTCCCCTAGAACTTAGAACTACTTAAACCTAACTAACCTAAGGACATGACACACATCCATGCCCGAGGCAGGATTCGAACCTGCGACCGTAGCGGTCTCGCGGTTCCAGACTGTAGCGCCTAGAACCGCAAGGTCACTTCGGCCGGCCCACAGACCATCATCAGGTAAACAAAAGCGTTTACATTGTCACACTAGGTTACATAAAAACAATGACTTCAGATAATAAAACCCATAAATTCGCCACTGTTGTCACATAGTAATGTAAATTACATTGTCAGTCATAAAATGTGCCAAACAGTGCACTCATCCATCCTATATTAACCGTCTGTCCGTCGACAGAAACTGGTTGTTCAACACAGAAATTTTAGCAGCAGCTCTTGTTGGTAAATCATGACGTTCCCCAAATATTTACGAGCTCTGCGGACCACTTTCTGAAAATATATTCAAATTTGACCGTATAACGGGTTACATCAGACACATGGAACTACACCGAGCCGAAACTGTGCAATAGTGAGAAATACAAAAGAAAAGGACATTCTAACCCAAAACACGGCGAACAATGTGGTACAGTACTGTCATTTAAAAAAAAGAAAAGAAAAGAAAAAAGAAATTGACGTGTCGAGTCCGTCGCAACTAAAGTATAAGATGACATAGTATGTTGATTGTAATAGTTATGTAAAGAGAAGAAGATTAGTACAAGTTACTGCATCCCTGTCTTACACCATTTTTAATCTGAGCACTGCATTCTTGCTATTCTTACCGCTCCTTAAAGGTTCTTCTACATGTTGTATATTACAAAGCGAACTCTTAGACACAGTTCAATCACTTGGGGAAGGGTAGCGGTCTGGGTATCGAAATTTAGATTTTCCGTGATTTCCCTAAATCGCTCTTGTTCCTCCTGTTATATCTCTATTGCATATGAGGCCGATAGTTGAATCAACAGCAGAAAGAATTGTTTTTATCTTGTCATTGGAATAAGAGTGGACCCGAAAATGAACCCTGTGGGACACGTAGTAATTTGTCCGCTGATGAAAATTCATTGTAGAAACTGCATTACCTATCTTTGCAGAATATGCCGCTCATTTTAGAAGTGTTTTCACTACTGCAAAGTAAACCTAACTTGCCCTGATATGAAGAAACTATCGCTTCTACGAGTGCCCGTAGCGACCCATGTAATTCATTAATAAACACGATCTGTCATTAGCGTTGTAATTGATAGTCAATTCAGCACTACACACAATAATCACGCAATCTAAAACAGCAGGCATAGTGTCAGTGTCTGGACTAGCGAACTTGAAAAGTCATTTATATGACCCTAGCTAGGTAGAACATCCATGATTCATGAATATGTGCCAGAAAACAGTGCGAAAAACACTTTGTTCATGATTGGTTGTGAAGCACTGGATGGACAAACTTTAGTAGAAATACGTGTAGGGTCTCTGTTAGCAGCATCTGCATCGAAACTTACCTTATCGGTTGTAAGATCCAAGGAAAGAACAGGAACATGTAATGTTTAGAATAGGGAATGCTTTCTGTAATGTGAAGTACTACGTGAAAGTTTGTAAGTGCATCAGTAATTGGAAATATGGCAGCGTTTTGGAACAGGCGATCATCTAATGATGGAAAAATCAAAGTTATGCTCATACATTAAATATCAAATCAGTGATCAAAGAAGTTTAAATGCATAAAAGTATGCGATTTCCACGTTGTATAATTAACTCAAAAGCAAGTTTACAAAAAACACAGCCTCTCTTCAACACGCAGACTTGTGGAAACGTGGAGAGTAAATCAGGTCCACACACGATAATTTAATAAATTAAATGGAAGGGGAAAAGCGGTTGAGTCCTCTGAACTACTTCGTGTATTTGATGACTGAATTCGGATTTTGTACCAACGGTCGTAACTTGAGACTTCGTAGACAATGAAAAATTACGGTATATGTCGAGGTTGTCTCCTATCGCGAGAACGTAGCAACTTTGTTACTCAAGTCAGTGAAAATCTGATCATGCAATATAGATATGTCCCGTACACCTAACGAAATAACTTTACAAATACGCAATACATCTCCATAAGCCCAGAAGTATGAATCGTTTCATCAAACTGCCAGTCTCCCACTCCACGATCTCCCATCAGTCAACCGCTTCCAACAACAAGGAAAAAGTGCTCGTCACCGGCAATAAGTGACGTGAAAGTGTTCGTTGCAGAGAACCAACAACAAGAGAAGTTTGAAATGCTCCGATACAGCGTGCTTGCTTACCGGCCAAACGCCCAGTGGCTACAGCGCCCGGAAACATGTGGTCAAGCTTCCGCCGAACCTTACAAAGAGAACACGTCAAAGATAATGATTGTCTGTAGTAGACATGGAGATGTAATAGGGCGAGATGGCGCTAGAAACTTCGCTGTACATTGCTTTGAAGCCGGCCCCGCCATGTTAGATGCCCCAAAATATTAGCAGTCTACTGCTAACGACTGATACTTGTTCCAAATCTCTGTCGTGTGCTTTCCTGTATAGCACAGTATCCAGTAGCCATTCTCATACGTTTTTATTGTCTTATATCCATATTTGATCCAGTATGTGGCGCATTTGCACTCGTTAGTGTAACTTCTTTTTTGCTATACGTCTCGAATAACCAAGACGAGAAGTATAAAGGGGAGTCAAATGCCGCCACAACAGGACCAGGGAATAGTTTCATACAAAAGTAATCACCACATGCGTTAAGGCATTTACCCTCTGTGAGACGAGACAATCAATTCCCGTTTCGTAGAACGCGGTCGGCCGCTGACGGATCCACAATCGCACCTACACACTTTCTCGGCCGACTGAAACCAAGGTCCACTGGGATAACTCGTGTAGTGGTAACGTCTGAATGGAACCATTCCGTAGTTCTTTTGAGGCGGGTGTTCAGTTTTCATTTGACTGCCCTCTTTCATGTGATAACGTTCCTTTCGTAATCCAAGATTTCCTTACTTAAGCTGATGTCTGGTCTATGTGCTCATCCTAAAATGCTGAGAACACATTTTGCTAGGTTTGGGTGGTCTCCAGTCCCTCCTTCTCACATCCTTAACTCAGAGAGCTCTTTGAGTTGGACTGATAGGAAACCTTAAGTCAAGTGACAGAAATAACACTGCAGTAAAAGTAATCAGCGCAACCAAAATTCACGTATATAAAAGAAAATCTGTCTTGAACAATTCCACTTTCGAATGAGATGTGTTTTCTTTACACCTTAGACGGGTGGCCGTGAAATTTTTTGCCGAAGAGCCAAGAATGGTACAGTGGGAATGGTCCGGGGGGTGACACCTCAGGCCACGTACGTACCGTTCTTATTGTTAATTGGTAACTTGCCTATCCTCCTACCGCCTCCCCTCCCTCTATTGACTAGCTATGGAAAGGGCCCCATAAGTAGGCTGCCGGCCCCAAGTACTGATCGATAAAAGTCAGCACAATTCGAACACTTCGTGTCGACTGTTCTCGTTTCAGATTAGTGCCTCCCTCGGCGACATCCAGATTTGAGTGCATGATTAACTGCGTAATAACAGTAATTTTATTTATATTTAAATGTATTATCGAATATGAGGCGCGATCATAAAAGTTTACTAAATTTTCTGAACGTCTTTTTTTCTACTCATTGCGCTGTTTACAGCAGCTTTTGTTAATTGATGCACCTTGCTGCAAATAAGCACCGCATTTGAAGATGACCGTCTCCATACCGCGCATTCAAGAGCGCATGTTACTTCCGTGACAGAATTTATACCATAGCGGTTGATCGGTAAGAGTGTTACAAGACAGTTAGTTGACAGTACTGGAAGACAAACAATAAAACTTTCTGTGGAATAATTTTATAATTCTGCAGTAACTTTTTACTAATATTTTATTAGCACAATGCATTTTGGCAGCATGCTGCCATCATCAGGTGCATTAGACAGTTACTTATACATCAGCTGATAGGTTGTGTACATTAGCTGTGTGTACCAGTGGGGTTAAGAATCGAAAAATAAACCTGTGTGAGAGGATAAATCTGTTACAGTGTGTACATTGTGTGAATACCATGATTAGGTATTATATATTAATACCTTTACTTACATTTTTGTTGGCGATTTCATTTTCTGGCATACAGAGCGCAGTAACTGGTAAATCACAACTTAGCAATTTCACAAACGTCTGTTTACATCTTTCCAAAGAGTTTTAAAAACTGAGATAAACTACTTACAATTTCAAAGACTGTTTACAACTTTCAAGAGAGTTATAAAATCTGTTAGGCCAAACTGGGAGAGACTTCCAAACAAGATATAATGAACTCATAAATGCTTACCACGCTAACAATTACAGTAGATCAGCAATAGCCACCCACATAAAAGACATAGGCCAGCCATTCCATGATATTGCGAATGATCTTCATATATTACATAAAAAGGATAAGTAACACGAAATGGACTTATATGAAGAACTGGAAATCTTCAGTAATGGCACAGCATATGGAGATGTATTATTAAATGATAACTTGAAAGTAATAATGTTAACTTTTTCAAAACCTTCTCCAACGTTAAATGTTTATTTCATTGACAGAATGGTGTTCATTAAGTATCCATGTAACATTTTCCATATTGCCAATTCATCTAGATAAAAGATTTCATCTTCACTACATATATATATTACTGTCTTTGAAATTGTAAGTAGTTTAGCTTAGATTTTATAACTCTCTTGAAAGTTATATACAGTCTTTGAAATTGTAAATAGTTTATCTTAGATTTTAAAACTCTTTGGAAACTTATAAACAAACGTTTGTGAAAATGTTAAGTTGTGATTTACCTGTTACTAGGCTCTGTGTGCCAGAAAATGAAATCGCCAACAAAAATGTAAGTAAACGTATTAATATATATTACCTAATCATCCTATTCACATAATGTACACACTGTAACAGATTTATCCTTCCACACAGGTTTATTTTTCGATTCTTTAACCCACTGGCACACACAGCTGATGCATACGTCCTATCAGCTGATTTATAAGTAACTGTATAATGCACTTGATGATGGCAGCATGCTGCCGAAATGCATTGTGCTAATAAAGTATGAGTAAAAAGTGACTGCAGCAGTACAAAATTATTCCACACAATCTTACAAAACAGTCGCAGACCTCAAACAACATCCATAAAACATGGATAAATTTAAATAAAACATTCCCCCTCTAACATCCTCTTAACTCCGCAGTGGCCACGCTACTTACCCCTCTGCTCCTGAGGTAAGAGGCCAATTTTACTTAGCTCACGGCCGAAATTACCAATATCAGTTAAAATATCTTAAAATATTACTGCCTCTAAGTATTTTTGTTTGTTATTGAGCTCTTACCTTTAGTTGAAGTTTTTGGATTTGGCTGTTAGTTGCTAGATGCATATGGCTATAAAACACCGCTGAGGCCCGCGGGCCGCACGATTACGTGCTGCTGCCAGCGAGCCGCAGTTTGATGACCACTGCAATAGATCAGAATGAGAAGAGTTAGTGTACCCTAAAATGACGCTAGCTGCCATTTCTGATCACGAAACATCCACCAGTAGCCAATGTTTGGGACAACTGACATGGCAGACGTCGCCTTCAAAATTGTGACGTTACGAAAACTCTCCATGGTAGCCGATACTGATATAAAATCATTGTTGCATAGCTTCTCTAATGACTAGTTCGCGAATTTACAGAGAAACTGGAAGCGGTTATTTAAAGGCAGCTTTCAAAGTTATTATTGCAATTCTTTCTGGACTTGCATCTCGAGGATTATACTAATAGGTTTCGCAATATCTTGCGCCCGTATTTTAAAATGATAAACTGCTTCCGACTGCTAACTTCCGCGCCTGCAAGAAAAGGGTTAGTGGTGCGTCGCCGAGAAAGGAAATGAGAGGGACTCACCCACTTTCATTCGGCGCGTTAGCGAGACGCGCGCGCTAATCTATTCACGGGACTACGTGAGCAGCTTTCGCTCAGCGAAAGGTCGACCGCCCCCGGCGTTCATCTGCGCCGGCGCGATATCGGGTCAGGAGTGACCTGTGGTCCCCCGGCTGTCTCGCGCTGCGCGTTTACATCGTCTCTGCCAAGAGACAAATGAAGAGCAAAGGTGTACCGAAGATCAGAGCGCTGAGGAATGTTCCGAACATTCAGCATCGGCGTGCAGAACTACGTCTAAGCTACGCGAGCCTCTGTGATGTGTGCGTGTGTAGGAGGGAGCACCTCTGTCATTTTTCTTGTAAACATATCAGCGACGCGCCCATTGCTATTGTGAACGACGGCGCCGGTTTTTCCAGTTCCGGCGGGACGGGGACTACTCTCCAGCCTGGAGATAAAGGGCTGGTTTTCCCTTAATCCAGCTAAAATCAGGCATTCTGGCCCGACCCGACTGGTTTCTAAGGCGAGTTGTTTCCACAGGTTGCCTGCTGTTTCCTAACATCCTTTGGGGTCTTCTGTAAGTGTCGGCGGACGGCAGCACAGTAAGCCGTCGTTATGCTGGCCGTGGCATTGAACGTTCAACGCCCTAATTTCTTTTTCACTACGCGCTGTTGAACGTTGAACAGTGACTCGGCTTGTGCATATGTCACGAGTGCCTCAACGTGGTACAAGCGATCGCAGACCGCTCCAGTGGCAGTTGCCGGTTGTATCTGCCTCGCGGATAATACAGTTTGTTTACGAAATGGACAAGCGTTGAATTCCTACGTTAGCTCTATAAATACATTTCTGTATGAAATGTAGCCCAACTTTACCTCCCACTCTACAAAGAAATCTAGATACTACCAAGGCAATGTACCCACAAAGTCCTTTGCCTCTTAAACTCCTACGCTAAACTTTGCCTAAACAGAACCTAATTTGAATTGAACTGTAACTGGTCTTAATATAAATATGCAACTGAAGTAAAACAATTACATCTACATCTACATCTATACTCCGCAAGCCACCCAACGGTGTGTGGCGGAGGGCACTTTACGTGCCACTGTCATTACCTCCCTTTCCTGTTCTACTAGCGTATGGTTCGCGGGAAGAACGACTGCCAGAAAGCCTACGTGCGCGCTCGAATCTCTCTAATTTTACATTCGTGATCTCCTCGGGAGGTATAAGTAGGGGGAAGCAACATATTCGATACCTCATCCAGAAACGCACCCTCTCGAAACCTGGACAGCAAGCTACACCGCGATGCAGAGCCCCTCTCTTGAAGTCTGCCACTTGAGTTTGCTAAACATCTCTGTAACGCTATCACGCTTACCAAGTAACCCTGTTATCTGGCCCTGATCAAAATTTTCACGTACGTAGCGTCTTGACAACATTGTTACGGATTTCTCGAAAGCACAATAACAAACAGAATGCAGGCAGTGTCTGAGCTAGATTTCTGTTTATAATAAATATTCAAAGTGTTGAATACCACGTGGTTCAATGTGGTAAACGTAATAATAAACCTCCTTTAAATAGTGGAATGAGGAGAGTAATTATTCCTGTGAAAATGATGTTCCAAGATGCCGATTTTAGAATAAAGTTTGTTTTCAAAAAGACGGAGTAAAATTTCGACTAATCTTCACACATAAGATTGGTCTGAACAGTACTGTGCTTAACAAAGTGAACAATGATTTAAAAATGGTTCAATGTTAAATGAGAATTTATATGTGTGTGTGAAATCTTATGGGACTTAACTGCTAAGGTCATCAGTCGCTAAGCTTACACATTACTTAACCTAAATTATCCTGAGGACAAACACACAGTTTTTTTTTTGACCGCTCGGCTAATCCCGCGCGGCGAGAATTTATATAAAGACCAGACAGCTTAATCAGTTGATATCTTAATGCATGACTCAGGGATGCGGGGTAGTCTCTCACCTCTTAGCAAGTTAATTAGCTGGCTATCATTCCGATTAGCTGCGCAGTGGTGCAGTCTTACATCAAACTTTTTCTCTTCACAAAAAGAAAAAAAGAATATTATTGAAAATTCATAATCTCTTCCCCTAGCAACATATACATCACATCCGTCCTTGCTGTCCTTTACAATATACCTTTCTTCATCTAACAGATACAATCACAAGTCAACCCAGCACCATTGTATACGCCCATCATCTACCACACTTCAACATAGAATGCATCAGATTGCGCAGAGGCAAAGCCTGTGCCAAAGAATGCATCAGATTGCGCAGAGGCAAAGCCTGTGCCACAGCAAGTCCAAAGATTGTTTAACAGTAACATAACTTATTCTCTCTCGGACTTCCACATCGATAACTTCAAAAACAGAAATGACATGCCCACCTTACAACGTAAATAAAAGCTTTAGTATCCACGAACATGTTATAAGATAAAAAGACAAGTTCCATATCCAGTCACTGAGGGCGTCAGCTTATGAAAGTACCGGTTACAAATACTGCGATACAAATTTAGAATGGTCTTCCATATAAGATAACAATTATTTCATTATTCTCACTTTCTAGTAAAATCTTAAGATTATTCTCACTCGATTACTGTTTCTACTCATAAAACATGTGAAATACATGACTTTAAACAAGGAAGTACAAAATATCGTACTGCAAGTAGTGCCAGTTCTCTTGCGAATAAAGCCCATCTCACACCCTCCTGACAGAGAACGAAATTATTTTTACATAACATCGTACATAATAGAATATACTTCTATTAAATTAATAAGGAAGTCTCAGAACATATTAGAAAACAAGAAGATGATTAAAAGAAATTTGGATACAGTGAGACGCGGACCTGCAAGACAACATACATCACTTTGTAACTCTACATATTTATTCATTACGAAGCAATGAACGTCTGTAAAATGAGACCTTATCTTGTATGTTACTTTCTGAAGATTTTAATCGCGAACAAGTTAAACACTCACACTTAATTAAAATAAATAATACCGAGAAAAACGTGTTTTGATGGAACTTCAATTTGCCTTTGCCTTGAAGCTGCAAAGTTTCTCAACCCGCAAGTTACAATTCGAAAATTCTTTAGCCTCTAATATGATATTTCCCGTTATTTGACTATAAAATGGTTCAAATGGTTCGAAGCACTATGGGACTTAACATCTGAGGTCATCAGTCCCCTAGACTGAGAACTACTTAAACCTAACTAACATAAGAACATCACATACATCCATGACCGAGGCAGGATTCGAACCTGCGACCATAGCAGCAGCGCGGTTCCGGACTGAAGCGTCTAGAACCACACGGCCACCGCGGCCGGCGTTTGACTACAGTAAACCGTAACAGTAAACGACCGGTTTTCGAGACATCAGTTGGCTGATTTTTTTTTTTTTTTTAATGGCGTAGATTCATATAACGTAAGCTATGATATAAAACCAACAAAATAAGCGCTTCAGTTGAAAGCCAATATGGCGTTTCCCGACTACGCACTGAAAAGACATGGAGTGCATGTGATGTAGGTGCCGTTGTTCCATCTATTTGGTCTACAATGAAACACACGTACAGAAGAGCTGTAGTGTTCGATATTACGCTACACGCTCGGAAAGACTGTTCGACTTGCTTTTTGCACGCTAGGGCGTCAGAAAGTCGCTACGCTCGGCGTTGACGGTCGAGAGCACGTTCCGTGTGATGACAGCTTTACAGCAGCAGTATGAGCGTTAACAGGAAATGGCCAATCGAAGTGCCTACATGCTGGTCTGGAGATTGACTGCCCCGAAACGTCTGCAGGTTAAAGTAATTTCGTGTAACGGTTAGGAACTGGCGAAGCCAAGGAGACGGCCACCACTCCTTGTGGGCCGCTGGAGGCAAGTTTTGAGCACTATGGCGCAGACTAAGGATGCGGTGCATATTTCGGGAGTCCATATTTAGTGATCGTTACTAGTTTTCTGCGTCGAAATCTTAGAAAGTGTTCCAAAGTGCGGCCCCGTGCGTGGACGTGGGAACTGGTTTAGCCAGTTGTTCAGGTTGCTGTTTTAGTGAGCGTAAACGGACTCTGCAGGATGAGGCCGCCTAACAGAGCGTGGAGCTATTGGAAAAATAGAGGCAGTGTCTAATGAACGAAGTGGATTTGGCGAACGTTATACGAAGAAAAGGAAATTGGGCTTTGCTCAAATGGAAATTTGTAGTGTGGAGGTCTTTGTAGGGGTGCTTGTTGGTAAATGAATGTGAAGAATGGTTTGAAATTTGTATATTATATAGTTTATTCACCAATGGTAGGCAACAACATAACTGTGTAAAATACTGCTATCAGTTTATCCAAATTTGCTTGGTACGAGTTCATGGCACCTGATACGCAATCTCGCTTTGAATTAGAGTTAATGGTCCTTGATATGCAATGTTACATTGAAAGGGTAAACAATCTCGAAGTGCTTTCTGATTTCAAGGTAAATCGAACACTCATAAACGCTATGTGACTATAAAGCGGGCACCTGTAACTGACTCTGAAAACAGCGCGAAGTAACAAATTGAATCTCATGCGCAACTCAGAGATGACTGTGACGAAGATGCATCCAACAAAGTGAGCTGAGATCAAGCCATTAGCAAATGCAAGTCTGACTGTGGATTCTAAACTGAAATAAGTGAAGCTTATTGAGCACTGTTCGTCCAGTAAAATTCCCTACGCCCTCACTGCATGTAATCTGTTGAGGTACCGAAGCCACTTGGTCAACTTGCAATCTCGCTAAGGTTGCACTGGATCATGGCGGCAGACGACTCCAACAAGTGTAGCAGAGCGGTGCTTCTTGGACGAGGTCACCAACAACAGTCTTACTAGAGGGCAGCAACAAGAGTGTCCCGCCAGCCTGTGTGGTGGAGCGGTTCCAGACGCTACAGTCTGGAACCGCGCGACCGCTACGGTCGCAAGCTCGAATCCTGCCTCAGGCATGAATGTGTGTGATGTCCTTAGGTTAGTTAGGTTTAAGTAGTTCTAAGTTCTAGGAGACTGATGACCTCAGAAGTTAAGTCCCCTAGTGCTCAGAGCCATTTTTTTGAAGAGTGTCCATTATGAAGTTATGAGATTTACATTTTCGATTCGGTTTAAGGGCGCGATCTGCCTCTGATAAAGGATCCGGCAATAAAACCCGCCACATTTGACGCAGCCGGCGTGCGAGATGCGGTGAGGATACTGATGTGGAGTGCGTCCTGTTTGAAAACGGTGTACGTGCCATTTTCATTGTGTGCCGTGGCGTGGCTTGGTGAGCATCGTGCGTTTGTTGTGGAATAACGGTGATCCTGTGATTAGTACTCAGCAAGCGTTTCGGATACAGTTCGAACTTGGCCGACATGATCGTGTCCCTTTTTTTTTTTTTTTTTGAAAGAAATTTATATCCCATCCTACTAGCTTTTACAGTGCTGTGTAGATGTAAACTTGTTGGAAATGCTACATAATAATGTTGCAGAGTACGAATTAAAAAAAAAATCTGTCAAAGTCACCCCATAGCAAAATTTTATGGTACTTTAAGCTGTGGAGTCTAATTTTGAAATGATATTTTGCCAAAAATCGTTTCCTTATTTGCATCCTTTATCTGGGTGGGATAGGATAAAACAATTGCTCTAAGTACAACTCTGCATGTCCTCTCAACAACATGCCGCAGGGCTGCACATGGTCACGTGATGCCCCACCACGCATGAAATTCCACCAGAAATGCGACGAAAAGCGTATGAGCAGAGCAAGCACGAAGCATGGGCTGCCTGCGTCATCGTAGCTGCGCATCCCCAGTACACCCTGTTGTCTGGCGCTGTCTGGTAACTGCTCAAACGAACCTCTGGTTTCTTTCTCACGTTGCTAAAAGTGAAAAAAAATCCTATGTTTGAGGGCAACCTGCTCTCTCAAGGGGCGTCAGGTGTATACGTCTGACAGTCTTCTGGGTTGGGAATTTCCTTACAGTAAACTGGTAAACGGGGAAAGCAAGCTGTGCTTCGGACCAAAGCCGTTCCGCTAATGTTCCCGGGCGCGCATTGTGTCCGAGGGCGCTGGGATTGCCCGACCGGCCTCGCGCTTGTGACTTGGCCCAGAGAATGTAAGCGTCCGCGGCCGCGCAGCCAAGCTTGTGTTCCCGACATGGGGTCACGGTCTACTACTAATTGGAACGTCAGGTGAAATAAATAAATCGTAATACCCTGTACTGTAATGCTAACTAAGTTCCTATCATGCGAGATTGCGTATCATTTATATCAATTCCGTATAATTTCATAGCTCTGGGGCAGAACAACACTCTCTGATTGACACATTCTGCGAGATTTAAACGTGGAGTTACTATGAGAAATAATCGTGACCCCACATCTTGTGCATGTCCGTGTCCTCTTCGCCTTTGGAGTGTGATCCAGTATTGTTAACAGAGGATATGGTAGAAACTGGTTGGTGACGTTGTAGTGATTGATGCGGTATTCGTAGTATAATGCAGTGATTGAATCTTCGAGTATTTTTGAAAGCAGTCAGATTGCTGTACGGCATGGATTAGTGGTATAGAGGCAGTGGCCATTTTAACTCCATATTTGAAGACAGTAACTTGTTTTCGAAAGAACAGTTACTGCTGATGACCGTGTAGCTGTTCCCTGGAATAAATTATGACTAACTGACAACCTCAGCTGCCGACAGGTGTTGTTGTTATACCTCGATGTGGACAGCTGAAAATGTGTGCCCCGACCGGGACTCGAACCCGGGATCTCCTGCTTACATGGCAGACGCTCTATCCATCTGAGCCACCGAGGACACAGATAAATAGCGCGACTGCAGGGACTTACCCCTTGCACGCTTCCCGTGAGACTCACATTCACAACTGTCCACAATTCTACATATGTATTGTACCTTATAGACATTTGCCCACCCACTCATTACTCGCGCACGCTTTGGCGATTCCCGTGAGAGTTTGGGCAACCTGTGCGCATTCGCACAGACGAAGGTCAATGGCTGGGTAGCTTTTAACTATATATTTGAAGACAGTAACTTGTTTTCGAAAGAACAGTTACTGCTGATGACCGTGCAGCTGTTCCCTGGAATAAATTATGACTAACTGACAACCTCAGCTGCCGACAGGTGTTGTTGTTATACCTCGATGTTGACAGCTGAAAATGTGTGCCCCGACCGGTACTCGAACCCGGGATCTCCTGCTTACATGGGCAAATGTCTATAAGGTACAATACATATGTAGAATTGTGGACAGTTGTGAATGTGAGTCTCACGGGAAGCGTGAAGGGATAAGTCCCTGCAGTCGCGCTATTCATCTGTGTCCTCGGTGGCTCAGATGGATAGAGCGTCTGCCATGTAAGCAAGAGATCCCGGGTTCGAGTCCCGGTCGCGGCACACATTTTCAGCTGTCCACATCGAGGTATAACAACACCTGTCGGCAGCTGAGGTTGTCAGTTAGTCACATTTTAACTCCGTCTGACAGGTCAAAGTGAGGCTGGCGACTCCTATTTTGATTGATAATATCTTCGGTAGCGCTTAGAAATTATCCTGGTCCGCCAACAAACGTTTCGCTGGAAGTCTATGGAGTAGCAGTGCTACAGCCCCTTTTACACTATTGACTTTCATGTCTCAATTGAGCACTGGAGACAAGTATTCTACTGCAGCGCCCCTGGCGTTTTATTCCTGCACTGTCTCGAGTCGTCATTTTCGTTTACATTGTTGTTGCTGTGGTCTTCAGTCCTGAGACTGGTTTGATGCATCTCTCCATGCTACTCTATACTCTGCAAGCTTCTTCATCTCCCAGTACCTACTGCAACCTACATCCTTTTGAATCTGCTTAGTGTATTCATCTCTTGGTCTCCCTCTACGATTTTTATCCTCCACGCTGCCCTCCAATACTAAATTGGTGATCCCTTGATGCCTCAGAACATGTCCTACCAACCGATCCCTTCTTCTAGTCAAGTAGTGCCGCAAACTTCTCTTCTCCCCAATTCTATTCAATACCTCCTCATTAGTTATGTGATCTACCCATCTAATCTTCAGCGTCTTCGTTTACACATCAGCGCCAAAATTGTGTGTGTTATGAGAGCTGTCTGCTGTGCAGTTCAGCATTTGAACGGTGAAAGTGAGGTTATGATGGGCAATCCTCTTTTCGAAAAAATCTGTATATAGTAACAAAAAGTAGGAACAAACAAACATAACAGAGTTCATTAATGACCAAAGCAGAAGTCATAGTGGAAGTTCTTGTTAAAGGTCGTGAGATAAATGTGTTACACTCCTAAAAACGGCAAGAATAGGAAAATTGACGTCCAAATATTTCAGTACATAATACACATTTATTTTACCGAGAAAATATATACGACACAGTAAATAGCGCCTATTTGCTTTATCCTCTATAATTTGTATTGTAAGGCGGTGAGATTTCGCCACCATACATTTAATATAGTCTTAGATTTATATTAGATCACTGTTTACGATATACAATCACATTATTAATCATTTCACTGGCTGATACCGCCTAGCACTATGTGCTACCAATTTCTGTAGTACTGCATTTCTGGGAGTTAATTAGAGCTTAGCACTGACAGAAAGGACGAAGTGGGCCACGCATTCGTCAGTAGCCGCTGTTGCCTAAATAGCGGCAGGAAGAGACTTGTTATGTTCTGTAGGGCTGGACATTTACTGCCCGGAGAGATAGCACAGCATGGAAGCGGCGGGTTACAAATCTGGAGGCTGCAGGTCTCTAGCGCAGACAGAGCGGGAGGGAGTTTATACTGTGGTGGACTTAAAAATTTTTTGAATAGCGCACGTCCAGAAAGAGCATCGGAGGTAGAACAAGGCGAAAAGACATCATTTTAGTGCAAGGGAATACATGGGGTCATAAACGATGGTTGCGAGCTGGCCTCTGAGAGAACTTCTCACGGAAAGCTCGGGGGCGCGCTTCCTGCTGAAAGCAAAGGCGCTTTTGATTTGCAAATTAGTAACGGTGTAGGAGGGGAAACGTAAACTTCAAGAAAATCTTCTGAAAGGAGTATGAGCTTCACATGATTTCCTAGCAGATTCATGACCCATGTAATGGGAGGTAATGTTTTTGTTATGGCTACTTGGATTCTTCACCTGGGCGCAAACGTAGACGCCCATGTCCAGAAGGGAGAGGGGTAAGGCGTGGAGAAGACTGACCTGCCTCTGGGGATCAGTCGAGGGCACTTCTCTGCTGGGATCTATCGACAGTTCCCTCTGGGATCAATCTAGAGACGCCGCTAGCGAGAGCCGCAGTGGAGAATCTGGTAGTGGAGAATTTTGCAAAGTGTTGAGAATTTTGCAAAGTGTTGCTTTCAATATAGGCAGAGTGTGAAGTCGTTACTCTTTGAGAGAGTTGTTATTCTGCTTACTCGAGTGACAATTAGCTCTCTGTGAAGCCTGAGTATAGTGAAGTGCTTCTTTATGGAAGAATACTTGAGCCTTATTTCTGTTCCTTGCTAGTGAGAAGACAGAAATCTTGACTCGTTTTCTGTCTTACACTGAGGTAATTCCAGCCGTAGGAGTTTTGCAGACGACATACTTCTTCCACTATGTAGGGAGAGAAGGGCAGGTACGCCACAAACGTCATCTGCATGCTCCAGCGAGCAGATCACCGGTGCAGCACTACTGCTGCCCGTACTACAATAGGTGAAACGCAAACTCCAGTTCAGCAGTTAGGGGAACACTCACAGTAAATGTGTTAAGTTCCATTTGCACGTCCACTGAACGGTTTATGAAAGTGCCTGTCAGGGTGTAAGACTTCCGTTTCTCACCACTAATCACTATCGGTCAACTTTTGTCCATCTAATAACAGGGGTGGTCTAAAGAAAATCAGACGTACGTTCTACCAGTCTCGAAATTATCTGACATTGCGTACATTATATTTACACATTTTTTTGGTTCTACATGTTTTTTGAAAATAAATAATTTGCATTATCCACGCTGTGATTCATTCCAGTAGCATCCCGACAGGAATGACTGGTTTGGTGTGCTGAACTGAAGTGAAGTAAAACCAAAACACGATAGTTCGTTTTATGGAAGTCCCTAGGTGTAGGTTGTCGATGGCAGGGTCATCTTAAGCATTTGTAGGCGTGAGAATTCCACTACATTGACATTAGGGAACCAAGCATACACAAGATGGAATAACAAAGTCTAGAGCAGGTTGAAACAACCTACTTTTTTGCACTAAACTGAGTACATAAATGATTTGACTTTAGTAAAAATGCACTTCGTGCATAACTTTTACCCAGAAATAAATGTTAACGCTACCCGTCTTCGATTTGAAATACACTCAGAAATATGGAGAGCTTTCATAGTGCAGTTACGAGTAAAAGGCGGCCTAGAAAAATATTTCAGTTGAATTCAGTATGATAATCGCTCCAGTTTTCTGGAAAAATCCTTAAGCTTCCTTTCTTTACAGAAAGAACATCTGCAGTAAGGATATAGGATCAAATTGTATATCCTAACACCAATTCACAAATGAGACTGAAATACAGTACTCGATCCAGACATATTCAGAATCAGCGTGAAGTCTCTTAACTTCTGCGAGCCGATGTGGCCCAGCGGTTCTAGGCGCTTCAGTCTGGAACCGCGCGACCGCTACGGTCGCAGTTTCGAATCCTGCCTCGGGCATGGATGTGTGTGACGTCCTTAGGTTAGTTAGGTTTAAGTAGTTCTAAGTTCTAGGGGACTGATGACCCCAGATGTTTAAAGTCCCATAGCGCTCAGAGCCATTCCATTTGAACCTTTTTTTTTTTTTCTTAACTTCTCAGCAACTCTAACTTACATTATACGGCTGTAAGGTGCCTGCTAAGAATTAAGAAAAACTGCTGTTGATGGCATTTTGTTTGAATAATGATTCTGCTGAAAACAAAACTCACTTAGTAGTTCGACATCAGCAGCAGATTTAAGCACGTGGGAAGCGACCCTAAAAGCAGTATAAATTTCATAAATGACTTTAGAATGGAACACGAATCGAGAAAAAACGATAGAATAACAACACGAGTCATTCAGTAATCGATTGAGCAATTGCAATATCAAGGTTACAATAGTCCTTCAAGAGACCACGCGGATACTTCCACAAAACATGGAAATCAGTACATAAAGGAAACTCATACAATCAGTAATACTGTAATAATTTTAAATAAGTGGAAGGTTACGGTCGACCATTGCCTACATTCATGGATGAATAAATGAAATACTGATATTGGTTCTTGAACATGGACTAAACCTTTCTCTTGCAATAACGAATGGTAAATATGGCATGTCTGCTGAGCTGGAAACTCTACAACTAAATATTAACCCAAGCCGTGTTTGCTGGCAATGGTCTCACCACAAATTCCAATGTGTTGCAACGTGGACATGGTCATCGAAATGAAACATCAGACAGCGTCCCAGCAATGCGTGCGGACCCAGCGACTCTGGAAACAGGACAGCCGAGAACAACACGTAGAATCCGAGAAAGCAGGACACCTAATACTGAATACAGCAAGAGCAGAACACAGCGACATATAACTCGAGTAAATATAGACAATTTCAAAGACATTTTCTAACATACGGCTTTCAAGTTCTGTAGCGGTGGATGTCAGATATCTTCTATTGGTGGTGATGATGGTTATGATGATGTGACAGGGAACAATATTTCTCATGCACCTCTATGGGACGTACACTCTGGGAATTATAACCGAACACCTGCCTGAGGCCACTTTGCGACTGTAAGTCACCTCTACCATTTTCAGATGGCCTTGCCCCTAAGTATCAGGTTATACTGATAACATCCTGTGTCAGGTTACACCTGGCTGCTTGCTGTGACCTCTCCCTCTCTCTCCTGGAAACTGATCATGGTCACCCAGGGGAACCCCACACTCATCTTAGCCAATTGCGTCACATGACATAGAAGTGGCAGGAACCCCATCTCAGTCAATGGAAGCACAATGAAATGGCAGGATACCCATCGCTTTCCTGTGGACCAATGAGGATCAAGCAACCTCTCCCATCTTCATCTTTTATATAACTGGGACACTTGGGTGGGTGGAGTTGAGCAGCATAGGGGGAGGATCAGGCTCTCTATTTGTTAATCACTTGAGTTGTAGGCTATGGCTATTTGTTAGTAATAATTTAATATTACATCATTCCAGATACCAGTTTGCGATCTTATCCGTTTTGCACCCTAAAACTAAAACGGCCTCTGTCACGCATTATGCCTCTTTGCTGCTACTGTGTCAATAGAGAACTCTCAAGAGATGTTACACGTAGTTCTGTATCACCATTATTGACTGCATCAATAGAGAACTCTCAAGGGATGTTACAGGTAATTCTGTGGCACCACTGTTAACGCAAAGAGGAAAACTAACTGGTGAGGAGTACTTGGTGTTACGATGCCTGTAACAGAACACCTGGGACACAACAAAGCATTTAAATATTTCCAAGATGCTACTCCAGGCGGGTGTAAAATGAATGTGCGCAACGGAAAATAATAAACGCTAAAATGAAGATTTGGCCCTGTCTGACTACCCCCTGAAGCAGATCTTAGGATCTCTTAATTCTATAAATTACAATCAAAACGTGAATGAATGATAAAGGCAATTAATCCTACTAAATGATAAACGCAGTTCCTGCTTATATATTTATTGTTCCTGCTTATATATTTATTGTAGATTAAAAAAACCTTTATATTACAAAGTTTACATTTCCTAATTAAGATTACTAATCAATTGCCAAACTCTGCCCCTTATTATGACTGCGCGATCTAATGTCAATAATGCGAAATGACTGACATCATCCATGTACCAAACACTAGAAGACACTGTTTTCAAAGATGATCTACGGTGGTGTGGAACCTCAGTGGAAATGAACTAACGTGATCACAGCTGTTTAGCTTTTGTAGCCCTAATAAGCCGAAGCAATATGCTATATCGCCGTATGTACTGCGTGTGGTGCGTCAAGTGATGGTTCTCGTGCTCTTCTGCGACGATGGAAGAACTCCAGCCACAAATAAACTCTTTCAAAGACTAGGACGGCAAAAGGCGGTCCTCTGACTAATGTACTCCAATACTGTCTTATCGTCTCTGTGTTCTACAGACGAGAAACGCGATCCCCCTGCCACAAGGACGGAGTTCAGATAACGTCTCAATATAAGTATAGGAAAAGGAAGTGCTCTCAATTACTGAACGCTGCGTACTCCACGACGACTTCCAACCCGGAGGTGAAGTCCAGAATCGTATAGGTTCGCAACTGTACAGTGCCTAACTGTTCTAGCTATAAACTCTCCTGAGAGCATAGACAGCAAGTCCGTCTGTACCAACAAAGCTGATATCGAGCGACCGTCACACACGGGCGCTCACAATGGAAGACCACGTAACTCCACCGCTGGCTCCCAAGCAATTCCGAAACGAATCATATTCCCGAAACCACGGAATCCCTATCTCTACAGATTCTTCCGAACGCCGACCAACCATATATTAGTCTTTTGGCGTCCAACGCGGGAAGTTTGCGAGGAAAAACCTATACTCGTACAATGCTACGCTTCTGAATAAAAGTCCTTGGAAATAACCCAGCCTGCGTGGTTTCCGAGGTGACACTTCCTCGTTCCTCTCACCTGCGTCCAAGATTTGCAGAGATCGGAAGTATTATCAGGTTATCCTTCTGGCCCTACCACAATAGCGGCCGCGCGTCACCCTATTGTGCTCCAGAGCTCAGGTGCCACGACGTCTGACTAGCTACTTCCTGTGTTTAAGCAGGACCAACAGCTGTGCGGGCCTTCCACCCAGAGCTTGAGTTCTGCCTGCCGTTTCATCTCCACTGGCGTTTCAACCTCTACTAGTATAGGCAATCATTCATTACGCCGTTTTTATAATAAAGACACTCTGTCACCTTTCATGCCATAAGCGTTAACAATTATTTACAAGGCGTACGTGACATTGTCAGTCTCCTTTAAATATTCATATATACTATGTACAACCTATCAAATGATATCTAATTGTGGTTGTAGTTTACGGCAAAGTATGTGGATGAGTGCTTGTAAGGTGGAAAATTATATCCATCTTACATATTTAGGAGTAACACTAAGAAGCTATATGAAACGGGATGTAACATCAGTGTTAGCAAGGCGTATGGGAGACTTAGATTTGTTGGAAGAGATCCAGGAAACTACAGTATCTCCATAAAGGAAATCGCATATAAGTTGCTAGTGTGACCCCTTTGTAGAGCAGTGTACCAGTGTGGAAGTCCTTATCAAGTTGGCGTGACAGCTAACATCGAACAAACTGAGATACACGCTGCTGGTGTACTAATAGTTTGGTAAAGCCCATACGTAAGTGGAATACAGATGCTCGGGGAGCTTCAACGGGAATCTTCGGAAGAATGGCCGCATTCTCGCGAAACTTTATTGAATGAGTTTAGAGAAACGTACATCTCGAGCAAGAATCATGAGAACGGAAGAGACCATGGCGCCTATTATCATTTTTGCCTTGACCAGTAAGCGAAAGGCTTAGTACCCTCTGCCATGCTCTATACGTTGCCTTCCGAAGTTTATTTGTAAAGGTTAATAGAACTTATAGTGAAGCACCTGTTCTCGTGCATGATTAGTCTGTAATTCCCCTGATGGGCCAACTAACATCGTCTCCAGATCTCAGTATATTGAGTATGTTCAGGATGCACCGGAGAGTTGAACCGCAGACCGTCAGTCGCACCAAAGACTGACCTAGAACTCTGCACGGCTGCTTCTCAGAAATACGTTTTCATCTAAAATTTACTTGTGTTTTAAAATTGAATACAGTGCAACCCAATGATGATGGTGTACGAGTCACGTATGGTTAAGCAGGAAAAAAACTGTAATTTGTTCAAAACGGAACCCTCATAACGTAAACTGTACGAACATATGCGGACTTAAGTAGTGGTAGCTCTGAAGAAAACCGCTTCGAAATGAAAATTATTCTATACCTTCATAAACTTCATAAATTACTACACACAAACGTTCGTCTGTTTTAGAATACAGTACGTTAGATGATCACAACACTTTTCGTCTTATTTAAGCATAGCCGCACCGTGTCGTGTGCAGTTTGTCTTCCCTGTAGTGTATCGGCAGTTTGCATCATGTGGACGTTTTCAAATTCGGTTTTTCTTTTCATCTGTTGCAAATCCACCGTATCTGAGGAGCTTCAGCCGACGAAATAATCAACACAAGTTGAGTCTTCTTCTTGTCTCTCACTTCATCGACAAGAAAAAATTTCTGTTCAAAAAGTGCTTGGATACTTTTAGTTTTAGTATTTTATCCATTCTCAGCAACTGTAGTTGTATATATCGAAATAATCTGTAAGCAGTTGCATAAAAGAGCCTAAGGACACTTAGTAGGAGAGTAGGAAATTCAAAGAAAATTTCTTCTTTACTAAACCATTAATATATATGCGTGTGCTAGTACCGGACCATTAGTTAATATTGTTCTTGTGGTCTTCAGTCCAGAGACTGGTTTGATGCAGCTCTCCATGTTATTCTATACTCTGTAAGCTTCTTCATCTTCCAGTACCTACTGCAACCTACATCCTTCTGAATATGCTTAGTTTATTCATTTCTTGGTCTCCCTCTACGATTTTTACCCTTCACGCTGCCCTCCAATACTAAATTGGTGATCTCTTCATGCCTCAGAACACGTCCTACCAACCGATCCCCTCTTCTAGTCAAGTTGTGCCACAAATTTCTCTTCTCCCCAATTCTATTCAATACCTCCTCATTAGTTATGTGATCTACCCATCTAATCTTCAGCATTCTTCTGTAGCACACATTTCGAAAGCTTCTATTCTCTTCTTGTCTAAACCATTTATCGTCCACGTTTCACTTCCATACATGGCTACACTTCATACAAATACTTTCAGAAACGACTTCCTGACACTCAAATCTACACTCGATGTTAACAAATTTCTCTTCTTTAGAAACCCTTTCCTTGCCATTGCCAGTCTACATTTTATATCCTGTCTACTTCGATCATCATCAGTTATTTTGCTCTCCAAATAGCAAAGCTCATCTACTACTGTGTCTCATTTCCTAATCTAATTCCCTCAGTCACCCGATTTAATTCGACTCCATTCCATTATTCTCGTTTTGCTTTTGTTGATGTTCATCTTATATCCTCCTTTCAAGACACTGTCCATTCCGTTCAACTGCTCTTCCAAGTCCTTTGCTGTCTCTGACAGAATTACAATGTCATCGGCAAAACTCAAAGTTTTTATTTCTTCTCCATTAATTTTAATTCCGACTCAGAATTTTTCTTTTGTTTCCTTTACTGCTTGCTCAATATTAGTAGACAGTCAACCTGTTAAAGCTTACCTATTATAGCGGCCGAAACGCTGCAGTATTTTACATTGTGACGTTAGCACACACACGGAACACTTTATAGCAACATTTCATTAGGTGACAACCTTTTTTTTCTGTAAAAATACAGATTCTGAATGTCTTGTATTCTATACTAATTGAGTCCTGTAACAAACTTGGTGTCACAGTGTACATTTTACTCTTGCGCCTCCTCCACTTTTGATTCGACGAAAACTAGGATTCGTGCAAGAGCTCTTTCATCGGACCGTGTAGGTCTGTACGGTGGGTGCTCTATCAGTTCAAAGTCACAATTTTCAATGCACTGGACTGTTTTCGCAGCTGTTTGAGGACGGGCATTATCCTAAAGCAAAATTATAAGTTTTGAAAGCTGCCCTGTCCTCTGCATTTTCGATTTAGGGTTTCAGATCTCGCGACAGCTGTCGCTATTCACTGTTTGACCTTTAGGAGTGTAATGAATCTGCCGTAGCTCTTTCACATCTCACTGATATTCTTTTTATCTCAAAACAGTATCATCAGCCTTTCTGTAGAAGCTTGTTTTTTTAATATTTTTTTTTGCTGGAGTCAAAGATGCATGTTTCCACACCATGCTCTGCCGCATACACTACATTCGTAGTGGTGGATTCACGTCTCATCAAGTGTTACAGTGAGATTGAGAAAATTTTCTCCCTCCTCTTCAAAAGCCTTAAATGTCTTTCTGATACTTCCATACGCTCCTGTTTGTCAGTTCAGTGGTACTCAGCGAGCTCAAACGCTGGAACAGTTTAAATATTGATGGACGATTGAAAATGCTAAACGATGGTTAATTTTCAACTCACGTGCGGTATCATCAATTCTGACACGAAAATCACCACGAATCATTCGCCCAGCTGTCTCAATGTTCCTGTCCATTTTTGAAGTGAGCGGTGTACCAGAATTCTCTTCCTCGCAAATATCCAATTTTAAAGTGATCCATTAAAACAGCTCTCACGATAATGCAGCAGCATTCGGCAAACAGTCTCCTCAGTTTTAACCCATTCAGAGAACAGAAAAGAAGACACTCCCCTCATATTTTCCTTGATGCACAGGGTACTCGTAATAAAATCCCTTAAAATCACTACGATTAAAGCTGTTCACTGAACCGACACGGCTTAAAACACTACAACCACAGTCGTGTAAAGGCTTGTCATTGCTAAGTCAGTTGTGTCAACCTGTGATACAGAAGACAATTTGCCATTATTTATTTACTCTCATAGATGCAACATTCACATATCATTCCCAAGTAACTACAAAAAGTTATCGATGGTATCTGAATACAGTCAGTTTATGTTGAGGAATTCCTCACCTTCAGATTCTCTGCAATGAACAACATGGTGATCTAATATTGCCAGAGTATAAAGACTTAATAACATTGATGAAATCTGAAACAGAGTTGCCAGAAATGGACTAACAGTTGACGAAAGAATAGTAGGAGAAATGTCAGACTTCAAAAAAAGCTGTAGAGATCGTTCGTATGAATTTCTGGGTGTTCGAGCGCGCCGTTCTCTGCTGGCGTACATCTACACTCGAACTGTTCCCACGCCACGAGACAGTTACTGCAAAGGGTACCCACAAATTTGAAAAGAATAACTGCAAGCGGTCGGCGAAACTGCGTCTATGTACCTTTAGCGTGGAAATAAAAACGATTTGTTTCGCGGGCCAACAATAACTGTCGTCGAAACGATACTATGAAACAAATGTTTCTGAAATAAAGCGATAACAGTACAACGTTTCTCCATTTCACGCAGAAAACAGGGAGTTATACCGTTTACTGGAGAAAGAATCCCAATTCCGACTCTACATCGACGGTTCAACTGCCCGTCAGCACTGAGGAGCCCAAATCAGCTGAAGGCAGAGAATCGAGAAACGAAACACGCATTCCCCACAGATTAACTCGCTGGAAATTACTTATAATGTTTTTAAGATGCGTCTGCGTGATCTTGTTGGGATTGCGTCTTACTACGCCACACACTCAATATTGCAATTTATCCGTCAGAATTCGTAATTAGAATAAAATAGACCGTTCTGATACACACTGGAGTGACCATTGAAGAACTAAAGTAACTTTCGCATTACGTGTCACTGCCAAATAACAAAACTCGATGAAACTTGGATCGTATATAGAAAGAAATGCTACATTACAGCTGACCGTGGTGGCCGAGCGGTTCTGGGTGCTTCAGTCCGGAACCACGCGGCTGCTACGGTCGCAGGTTCGAATCCTGCCTCGGGCATGGATGTGTGTGATGCCCTTAGTTTAGTTACGTTTAAGTAGTTCTAAGTCTAGGTGACAACACCTCAGATGTTAAGTCCCATAGTGCTTAGAGCCATTTGCTACATTACAGTACAGAGGGTTGCAGAAAGAAATTCGCAATGAGACTAACAGATATGACAGATTTATTCAAAGACAATAATACCACTGAGGTCACTGCGATTTATGATGGTCCCCTGGACGTTAAAAAATTTGGGACGCGGTTCTTAATAGGGTGAAATGCATTCTCTGGAACGTTTTTCCATGCTGCCCATAAGGTTGGCAAGCAGTTCTTGTGGTAGTTCTTGTTGTCCTCCTGAGCGGTTGGCAACTGGTCGGTGGTCGCCGGCTATTTAGAATACAATTAACATGGAACTTGCTGCGACGGAAGTAGTTGGTACATCATACTTTTAGGAAGAGTTCACCTTTTTCAGAAAGTCTTTAATCCCTTTTACATATTCGTAAAACTAGATGGAAGTCAACTTGTAGTTAAACTGGAACTTTAAGATTGATTCCACGGTCTCTGGAAGCAGTCAATTTCATTCATCAGTCCACTGGGCCGACATCAGCAAAAACACTCTTTGGACAGTGGCGTTGGGTGCGGCAATAGGAAAAAATACTCGCGTAATTTTAGCATTCAACATTTGTCAAGTGAAAGTTGGCAACAAACTTTCACAGAAATTTAGAACAAGCAAAGGCCTTTTACAGGGCTGTCCCATGTCACCATCATTGTTTAAAACCTATATAGATATTAACCTTAGAACATGGTCTCGTAAATGTAATAGAATGGGATTGGAAATAAGAGACAGAGTTTACCTACATCATTTATTGTTTGCTGATGATCAAGCAGTCTTAGCACAAGATGGGGAGGATGCTAACTATATGTGCAATCAACTAGCAGTAGCATACAAAACTTGAGGTTTGAAGATTAATTACCAAAAAATAGAATACTTGACGAATGATTCAGATGAGCTATACATTGAAGGAAAGGAAATCAAAAAGACAAACACTTTCTGTTATTTGGGATCCATTTTAGAAACCGAGGGAAAATCAGAGTCAGAAATCAATAAAAGAATTAGTAGCGAACGGAAGGTCATTGGGATGCCTAACTCAGTCTTCTGGAGAAGGAATGTAATGAGCAAAACTAAAAAATTAATATACAGATACATATTAGAGAGTGTGGTTCTGTAATGAACGGAGACCTGGACAATTAACGTGAAGCACATTAAAAAATTACAAGCCCTAGAGATGGACTTCTGGAGAAGATCAGCAAGAATCACCAGGAAAGAGAGGATATGGAACACCGGAATAATAAGGAGAATGGAAATAAAAGAATGAATGTATGACATAATGGATAGGAAGAAATTACAGTGGTACGGGCATGTACGACGAAGGGAGGCAGCCAGAATACCAAAATTGGTACTGGAGTGGGAACCGGAGGGGAGAAGAAGAAGAGGACGACCTATGACCACCTGGCTCCAAAATGTACAGCACACGATGAGGAGAATGGGCGCAGAGGAAGAGGACACACAAGATCGAAACACTTGGAGGAATATTTTGAAAATATAGCTTAAGAACGTTTATTCTTTGTACAGCAATTTCTGAGTAAATTATTGTGTTGGAGATAAGCCTCTGTAACGAGGAAAAGCTCAAAATAAATAATAAAAAAAATTTAGCAGTTGGAATTTGCACTTAGGATTTTCGTTTTCCTTAAGAAAGTAATTCCACCCTTCTTCCGCGGATGTTTAGACTTTCATTCTTCAAAAACACATTTAGTTTCTAAAAAGATCTTCAGATTCATATATTCCTGAAAAAAATTCTCGCCTGAAATGTTCACATCATTTTTAGCCAGGTATATAATAGTGTTTTCAATCATCACCCAATTCAGGGTTTCAGATAGCGTCATCCAATCAAATAATTGATATTTATTAAAAGAAACAGTCCACTTCTCTAAGTAATAAAATGCTGTGGTATAGAAAGCCACTGTCTCTTTCTCAAGTTTCAAAATCAAATTAATTATATCTTGGTTAGGGTTTCCATTCTTTAACTTGTTCAAATTCATCTTGGTTTGCATGCTAATAAAATTGGCAGTCTTCCATTCATACAGACATCTTTGAGTGTCGATTAATATGTTTCTTTTTTCAGTTATCGAAACTATCTTCTTCTCCACGATTTATATATATACTAAATATTTTAGGTGGCTGTTTTCGGCGTCAAAAAGTTGTCTTATGGAATCTAAAGCTTAAGAATTCTGTCAGCTGCGGCCATTAACGGCAGCCATCTTGTTTTTTAGTGAGATAGAAGAGTGATGATTGACATCAATGTATAAGCAGAATTCTTTGAGCTTCTCTATCTTTAGAGTGTATATTGAAAAATAATTACTTTCATGACGATTATTTCTGTATTGACAGTTAAGAATTCAGCAGCACTTGATACAGTACTGTGGAGAATATGGACAGGGCATCGAATTCCTTCTACATTTTGTCGTAGTTCTTCTTCAGTTTGGTGAAACATACTCCACTGATCGCGTCGATGAAGTTCTCCGAAGCTGGTATTGGTATTGTCTCCACAAAAACCGATTAATTTATCTAATGGAATATGCAGTTGTGTTAACGTGTCTAGACATAACTTTGAAATTGTCTCCGATGTTTCGTTATTCAGCGAAACTAACTTCAACAGCTTCTATTGGATTTCGTCAGTTTCAGTATTGAACAACTAATGGTAACATCTTTTCAGCCTTGTGGTTCGATACATGGGTGCCTATGCCGTGAAATGACACTTCTTGCATTCGGACACCAGAGTATGGTGCGAAAATATATTTAACAATCGGTGTAGCTTTGGTCCCGGCCGTAGACCACTTTTCGGCGCCTTTGAAGTCAAGATACATTGCGGCATTCGATTTTACGTACAGTCAAGACAGCTGAAGGATTGATGATGCTTGACAAATGGTTCAAATGGCTCTGAGCACTATTGGACTTAACATCTGAGGTCATCAGTCCCCTAGAACTTAGAAGTACTTGTTGTTGTTGTTGTTGTGGTCTTCAGTCCTGAGACTGGTTTGATGCAGCTCTTCGTGCTACTCTACCCTGTACAAGCTTCTTCATCTCCCAGTACCTACTGCAACCTACAGCCTTCTGAATCTGCTTAGTGCATTCTTCTCTTGGTCTCCCTCTACGATTTTTACCCTCTACGCTGCCCTCCAGTACTAAATTGGTGATCCCTTCACGCCTCAGAACATGTCCTACCAACCGATCCCTTCTTCTAGTCAAGTTGTGCCACAAACTCCTCTTCTCCCCAATTCTATTCAATACCTCTTCATGTGATTCACCCATCTAATCTTCAGCATTCTTCTGTAGCACCACATTTCGAAAGCTTCTATTCTCTTCTTGTCTAAACTATTTATCGTCCATGTTTCACTTCCATATATGGCTACACTCTATACAAATACTTTCATAAACGACTTCCTGACACTTAAATCAATAAACGATGTTAACAAATTTCTCTTCTTCAGAAACGCTTTCCTTGCCATTGCCAGTCTACATTTTATATCCTCTCTACTTCGACCATCATCAGTTATTTTGCTATCCAAATAGCAAAACTCATCTACTACTGTGTCTCATTTCCTAGTCTAATTCCCTCAGCATCACCCGATTTAATTCGACTCCATTCCATTATTCTCGTTTTGCTTTTGTTGATGTTCATCTTATACCCTCCTTTCAATACACTGTCCATTCCGTTCAACTGCTCTTCCAAGTCCTTTGCTGTCTCTGACAGAATTACAATGTCATCGGCGAAACTCAAAGTTTTTATTTCTTCTGCATAGATTTTAATACCTACTTCGAACTTTTCTTTTGTTTCCTTTACTGCTTGCTCAATACACAGATTGAATAGCATCGGGGAGAGGCTACAACCCTGTCTCACTCCCTTCCCAACCACAGCTTCCCTTTCATGTCCCTCGACTCTTATAACTGCCATTTGCTTTCTGTACTAATTGTAAATAGCCTTTCGCTCCCTGTATTTTACCCTTGCCACCTTCAGAATTTGAAAGAGAGAACTACTTAAACCTAACTAACCTAAGGACATCACACACAGGATTCGGACCTGCGACCGTAGCAGTCGCGCAGTTCCGGACTGAAGCGCCTAGAACAGCTCGTCCATCGCGGCCGGCGATGCTTGACAACTTTATAAGCTGTCGTTAGTTCTGCAGCAGTAACGAGCAAGTCTTCCTGGATGTCTTCTTTAATCATGAATACAGAAATAGGCTTTGATGTCGATGCCACCGCTAATCTGTTTGTATGATTCTTCCTAGAACTGTGATGCCTCAGGTCTGCCTTACCTCTGTGGGTTACTGAGATGGAACAGCTACAAATCTCACACAACGCTTCCTGATTCGTGCGTCCTGTCTTGACAAAGGACCACTCTTTTGTGTAATCATCCGAAAAGTGACACTTTCTCTTTCCATCTTCAGGCATTTTGTTGAGCTGGTGACGGGACATATGTGCTAGACTTTGTCCCACACCAAAACAGCGAGACTACCAAAAAGATCACATTTGATAATGCTTATGGCGAGAGATAGCGACACGTAATGCAACCAGGAGCAATGTCGAACACGATCGTTTAGGTGATCCCGGTGGTATCGGGTAGGGAGACATAACGTTGCAGGAAGGTACTGATCGCCAAGCCCTCGGTAGTCAACGTTGTTGTAAACTGTACTCGTCAGACATGTGCGTCTGTTCGGGGCTGCATTAGGCCCTGACTTCATTTTTATGGGCGACAATACCTGACGGCATCGAATTGTGCAGGAGATCTTCGAACGAGTGGGGTGACCTGTTCGTTCCTCCGATTTAAATTCCACGAGGCACATGCATTTCGATGATGTATGGCACCACGTAGACATGCACCAACGATCATCCAGAAGTTGTAAATCGCGGTGGTGGACTTGGATGAAGAAACACCCAGCCAGACTTTGGCCAACAAGGGAGCACGCTGTAGAGCTTGCGCTGCTGCCTGTGGTATAAGCCGGCCGGTGTGGCCGTGCGGTTCTGGGCGCTACAGTCTGGAGCCGAGCGCCCAATACGGTCGCAGGTTCGAATCCTGCCTCGGGCATGGATGTGTGTGATGTCCTTAGGTTAGTTAGGTTTAATTAGTTCTAAGTTCTAGGCGACTGATGACCTCAGAAGTTAAGTCGCTTAGTGCTCAGAGCCATTTGAACCATTTTTTTTCTGGTATAAAGACCCACGTCCCGCCTTTTGTAATGTCCAGGGGACTGTCATGAATCGTGGTCACTACAGTGTAATTATTACCTTTGAATAAAAGTATGTCATCGCTGATTTCTTTCAGTTACCTTCTGTAATACACTGTAACAGTTCTTTCTATGTATGATCCAGGTTCCTCGAGCTATGATAACTTGACAGTTATACATAACGCCCAAGTTACGTTCGTTCTTAAGTTCTGAACGCCACTGTATTAAAACTGCGTACTGGCCTACCTTTGGAACGCAGTATAGCAGCGATTTTGCGTGGCATGGACTCAGCAACTCGTTCGTCGGTTTCGAGAGGTGTGTGACACCATATCTCTACACATGTTACGCAATTCCCCTAAATTACGGACCGGTGGTTTATGGAGAGGGGGGGGGGGGAGAGAACTAGCGACCGATAGCGTTCCAGATGTGTTGCATCAGGTTCAGATCAGGTGATCAAGACATCTACTTGCCTCTCAAACCACTGTAATACAATTCTGGCCTTATGTCACGGGCTGTCATCCTGCACGAAGGTATGCAGCTGCTCTGCAATAATGTTCGCATAATCCACAGAAGACTAGGTGAATTTTCACCCACCCCTACCCCCACCTAACATAATAGTGTCCCAACACCATCAGCCTGCGTCTGTGGCAAGTTGCTTTTTCCAAGCATCCGTTGGCCTGGATGACGGTGTATCACGACATGATCCAGTGCATTCCTGCCTTATAGCCTGTTTAATCCGAGTACTTCTCTCTGAGTTACCATTCCCACTGTTCCTCTTATTTCTTATACATATTGTTTATTAACTGCATTTTCCTGTAGCGTTTCCTTAACCACTTTATATTGTCATAAGTTTTATATAGGTCGACAAATCTTCTGAAAGACGTATAGTAGTGCTTAATTACAATTGTGCAGATTCCAAAATGGGAATAACGAAGAGAGAGAGTGAGAGAGAGATATGAGAGGTGAGAGAGACATTAAAGCTGAACTTGATCGGAAAGTGGATTTTAGCAGTAGGTCTCCAGGACCGATTATGATCTACTGTATCTAACTGCTGCTATCTCATTCTTAAAAGCAGCATGCTGACACTCCCACATAATTTACTAAATTATCATCCTAATGTTCCAGTAGCACACACAACGCCACTGTCATAGCAAGCGGGTCGAGAAAAAGAGTTAAACACTGCAGAGAAGCATGTGCCGAAATGTCTCCTGATTAAAAGTGTTTACCATACTTCGAAATTGGGGGAATCATCAGCGAAGATCAACCTACATCATCACCGATCATCATTATCATCATCATCGTCATCATCATCACCATCATCACTAGGAGCAGAGGCAGCCATGTACACTGGCAGATCAAAACATTATGAACACTGCCCATCAGAAGATTGAATGCCGCCTTGTGAAAATGCATGCACGTGACTCGGTAATGAGAGTTAAGGTTACATGTAGAGCAGAGACGAATTCGAAATCATTCTAGCAACGATACCAGCCACAAATGCTGAAATCCATTGACATTTGTGCCTAAGTCATATTTCAGTTATGGCACAGCACCTGGGAATAAGCATTTCAGATACGCTAAAGCTATTCGCGTACTACTGTTGTGGACACCTGCGGAAAGTGGTTCAAGGACGTAAAAACGAGTAGACGACAAGGTGTCGGACGTCCACGGTTCATTTCAGAACGGGCACGCGGGATGCTTGCCCGCCGTATAAGTGTGGGAACACAAAGAAAGCTGGTTGTCTGCGTGCTGACTCGCCGCATTGTCCACTGCAACTGTAGGGACGTACGTGTGCACACAGAGAACGCTGGGCCCGCTAGAGTGGCCGTCACGAAATGAAACACCTCAAGGTCACCCCAGCTCCCTGCAGTCAGCCGGTGCTAAGCGCAGTGATTGGACGAAACACTATTTAACAGCCGCGCGGGATTAGCCGAGCGGTCTAAGGCGCTGCAGTCGTGGACTGTGCGGCTGGTCCCGGCGGAGGTTCGAGTCCTCCCTCGGGCATGGGTGTATGTGTTTGTCCTTAGGATAATTTAGGTTAAGTAGTGTGTAAGCTTAGGGACTGATGACCTTATCAGTTAAGTCCCATAGGATTTCACACACATTTGAACATTTTTGAACTATTTAATAGTCCCGTAGTGCCAGCTGAATGTTCTGTGTTTCCGTTCGATATCGTATGTGTTTTCAGTCTTCCGCGGAACGGTGCTTTGCGTATGTTTGGTAGTGAGCGAAATTCAGGAGCAAAACCCTATGAGTAATTCTAGTCCAGTTGGTGTGCTTAGGGGACGAAAAGACAATAACTTCGGAAGAATGTCTATAAGTGAGCATGTATTTTGACTCTCCAAGGAACGAATATAACCGGTGGTTCTCGCCAGACCACCGAAGTTAAGCGCTGTCGGGCTAGGGTAGCACTTGCATGGGTGACCACGCGGTCTGCCGAGCGCTGTTGGCAAGCGGGGTGCACTGAGCCCTTGTGAGGTAAGCTGAGGAGCTACTTCATTGACAAGTAGCTGCTCTGATCTCGTAAACTGGCATAAGGCCGGGAGAGCGGTGTGCTGACCACATGCCCCTCGATATCTGCATACAGTGACGCCAGTGGTCTGAGGATGACACGGTGGCCGGTCGTTACCGTTGGGCCCTCCAAGGCCTGCTCGGACGGAGATTAGTTAAGGAAGGAATATAAATGAAAACGTAAATTAACAATTTGATGATTCTGACAAATAGTTAGTGTCTAGAACTATACTTCCAAACCACACGGCTATATATATATATATACCTCGGGCATGGATGTGTGTGATATCCTTAGGATAGTTAGGTTTAAGTAGTTATAAGTCTAGGTGACTGATGACCTCAGATGTTAAGTCCCATAGTGCTTAGTGCCATTTGAACCATCCGTGAGAAATTCATTACTATGCCTTAGAGACCTCTGTCTTCTCCGCTCACTTGGTTTTTGAATCAGAAAGTATAAAGATGGTCAAAAATTTGTAATGGAATTCAGACATACTGCAGAAGCAAGAACGAAGTTTGTGTAAAATACAGTTACTATGAGCTGAGGACAATAGTCTTCCAGTATACTTCGATAAAACTTGGGCTTCAAAAAACCACACGCAAAAACATATTTTACTCGACTTCAACGGAAACATCATCCTGACGGTGCCTACAGTCAATGACCAAGGGCCAGTAAGAGCTGCAAATAAACATTTTCAGGAGTTACCGCTAGGGAACATTCTCGGTCGTATTAAGGTGAGCCGTTGGAACTAAAATCGTGACGGCGGCACACAAGTACTCGCGCGCGGTCGCACACAGTGTCTCTCGTAAATAATATGCGTTCATACCTGGGACGATATAGTCATGATGTCTCAGGTGTTACCGAAATTAACTTCATGGTTTTCTTCACAACTTTCTCACTGTAAGTTTCTACAGTGTCCAAAAAAAAAAAACAGATTCATTAGAGACAACATTTTTCGTCACACACACACACGGTTAAGTTTCATACCTCTTACGTCATTTTTCTTCTCGGAATACTTTTATGTTTTCACGATAAAATATGTATCGCAACATCTATAAACTTTGAGAATGTTGATATATTATTTTCAGTCGAAATACGTCAGTGGTTCTGTTTTTTCCCACAGGTTGAAGTAAAACAATATTTTTCTCCAGAATTTCTTGTAACGTTAGTTTTAATTTTTAAAGCAGCTGGCAAAAATTTGCTTTTTGATAATATTCTGTCCTCTTGTAGACTAAAAATAAAGGCGTGTAATATTTTTCTCGGAATTTTTACTGACATTTGAAATTGTTACTAGCTGGCAACACTGCAGGACTGTGAGATGACCTTGAGGTGCCTACTTTCGCGACGGCCTCTGTAGTCAGGGTGATACGGCGCCACTGCCAGTGAAATGTCATCTGTACTCCAGCTGTTCTGCAACGCTTCTCACACGATTCGAAACAAGCTGTTCAGTGGACAAATAATTCATCCACATCTTATCCAGCTGTTCATCAGCTTTACGACGAACTGTCAGTCATTTCTTTAATGATCGTAGTTATTGTGAATAGACGGTAATGAGAAATAGGAGTCACTTAGAGTTTACGTTTGGTGAATCTTAGTTCATACATTGCTGTGTATGAAGTACAGCTGACATACTGAATTTTTCTTTAAACTTTGGAGGAGATCTACATCTACCTCCACTACCAAGAAAATGGACTTTGTGTGTAAACGATCCGACTTAGTGAAACTCGTAACATCCCTTGTGTCTCTTAAACAGTTTGAGAGACTAAAAAGAGATTTTGACGGATGATAGTATACACGGAAAAGACTATTTTGTCATGTGGTTAACATGCAGAACTTTCTTATTTAGTACGATTTACGAGTAACTATAAATCTTTTCACTCGAATAATTTAACTTTTTAAAGGCCGTAAGCATCTGTTGAAAAGAAAATTAGTGTGGCTTTGAAAAAACATATCTTTTTACACCGAGATATACTTATTCATTAGTTACTATCCTGACTTGTCCTCACTTTCCCGTTTAATAAACCACTGTTTCAGGATTCTGTTGCAACTGCAACTGCATTAATATGTTAGTGAGGTGAAGTACTTTAAACTCCGTGGCGTTTTCGCAAAAGAAGCAAATTTCAACGTGGTAACGAGAGAAACATAGTTGTTTCTTAAAACTCGCCGCTGATGACGCTTCAATGGAGTAAAAAGAGTTTATCAAGTCAGGTGAAAAAATCATTACTCTTGTTGCAATTGCAGCGGAGTTCTTAACCCACACCACCTTTTTGATCCTATGAGTGAAGGACTAAACTTATTCACCTCAAATATCTTTTGGATCGTCAAAGATATCGAAAATTTATTTTACCTTGGTGAGTAGTCGACAGGATTCTGCAAGTAATCAGAGTGATTACAGCTTCACAGCTGCAAAAGATATTGTCTCAACAAGGACTACTACCCCAGAGCCAAAGAGGAGCATACTTCTGTTCGTTGAAACGCGGTTACTTTCTTTTACGAACCACTTGCAGTTGCTCATGAAGATGAAAATATATTATATCTTAAACATATGAAAAGATATTTGAAGTGAAACAGTTCAGGAATTCACTCTGAACTGGGATAGGAACAAAAAGATAGTGCACTGTGTTGTTTTCATGTATGAGGTATAGAACTAAAATCCTTTGGAAAGTTTCAGTTCCCACTGTTCGCTATTATAAATATACTGGAATCCAGGTTTCTGCCGAAATTACAACAGAAGGAGCAATGTACTGAAAAAATATACAGTGGTTATTCTATTGCACAAAAATGCACTTTCTTCCTTTCCTAATCCAAAACAAACCTTAAGAACCACACTATTTGAAATCCATCGGTGTGTAATGCTGTTTTCAAATCAGATTTGTTAAATTTACGTTATTATTCTCACCCTTGTTCTTCTATATAGAGGCGCCAACAGTGGCGAGTTTTGAGTAAAAACCTGCATTTCTCTTGCTGCGATGTTAAAATTTGCTTCTTTTACCAAAATACAGTGGAATTTACACAACGTCACCTCACTAAATTGCAAATGCCGTTTCCATCGTAACAGAATCTGGAAACAGTGGTTTGTTAAATGAGCAACTGAGCACAAGTCAGGTCAAGGGCTTCTGATAAAGCACATGCTCAGAATAAAAATAAACGTGTAATTTCGTCACTTAAGAAATTACATAATTTCACTGAAAAAGTCTGTAGATACTAATATATTGCAGTAGATAAGAAAGTTTCCACATGTTAACCACACAGAAATATACTCTCCTCTTTGTGTGCTATGATTTGCCAAAACTAATTTCGATATATCAAACCGTTTGGAGATAGAATGAATGTTATGAATATTTCATTCTTGCTGAAGCGTTAGCAGATGAGAGTGGAAGTGAGACCGCTACATACAATTCATTTTCTCACGATTGGAGGTAGATATAGCTCTCCTCTCAAGTCTGAAGAAAAATTCGATATGTTAGTTACATTTTATAAGGAGCAATGTATGGCACAATATCCATCGAACTTACACTCATAGTGACTCCTACTGTCAACAGCAATCTATTGTAATATCGTGCTGTGTGTTGATCAACTGTCAAATATCACAGTAAGTATTACCTGTAATTAAACTGAAGGCACTTCACTATGGAGCACTCAAATGAAGCTACAAGATGGGCAAGAACAATATTTTTCCACCAAAAATTCCCTTTAAAATCGTGTGAGAAATATTGCATTACAGCCAGAATTTCGATGCTGCCAATCCCATAGTGTAGTGCACCAGCATCAGCCATGACTAAGTGGGCAAATAATGTTTGTTCTTTCTGGTTAGCCAGCCAGAGCTTGTTCACTGCAGTCGGTGCTGGGCCTCGACTTTTACTGTGCGCTGCTCTGTTAGATAAAGCGGGCAAGTTTTTTCTGACATGTCAAGCCACTTCACACTGGCGTCCATTGCGTGAATAACCTGCTTCCTTTGTGCAAACACCCTAAAGCAGGATGTGTGTGTCACTCAACTGTGAAATATCACAGTGACTATGGCCGTTAATGAAATTAAAGGCACGGCACCATGAAGCACTCAAATGTTGTTACAAGATGCGTAACAGCAATATTTTTCTACCAAACAGTTGCTTTGAACATCGGGCTCTGCAGCAAACAATCCATACGTATTCCCATGTTGACCCAAGGACACCATTACAGTGGTTATTTGATTATCAGGATTGGACTATGGACCAATGGGAACAGGTCGCATAGTTGGATGAATCACGTGTCTTGTTGCACCTGGTTCATGATTATGTCTGGATAACAGCCGTAATTTTTCCCGAGGGCATGCAGCTTTACTGTATGGTTAAATGATGATGGCGTCCTCTTGGGTAAAATATCCGGAGGTAAAATACTCCCCCATTCGGATCTCCGGGCGGGGACTACTCAAGAGGACGTCGTTATCAGGGGAATGAAAACTGGCGTTCTACGGATCGGAGCGTGGAATGTCAGATCCCTTAGGACAATATTACGGAAATAGAAGAGGATGTAGATGAAGATGAAATGGGAGATACGATACTGCGTGAAGAGTCTTACAGAGCACTGAAAGACCTTAGTCGAAACAAGGCCCCGGGAGTAGACAACATTCCATTACTGACAGCCTTGGGAGAGCCAGTACTGACAAAACTCTACGATCTGGTGAGCAAGATGTATGAGACAGGCGAAATACCCTCAGACTTCAAGAATATAATAATTCCAATCCCAAAGAAAGCAGGTGTTAACAGATGTGAAAATTACCGAACTATCAGTTTAATAAGCCACGGCTGCAAAATACTAACACGAATTCTTTACAGACGAATGGAAAAACTGGTAGAAGCCGGCCTCGGGGAAGACCATTTTGGATTCCGTAGAAATGTTGGAACACGTGAGGCAATACTGACCCTACGACTTATCTTAGAAAATAGATTAAGGATAGGCAAGCCTACGGTTCTAGCATTTGTAGACTTAGAGAAAGCTTTTGACAATGTTGACTGGAATACTCTTTCAAATTCTGAAGGTGGCAGGGTAAAATACAGGGTGCGAAAGGCTATTTACAATTTGTACAGAAACCGTATGGCAGTTATAAGAGTCGAGGGACATGAAGGGGATGCAGTGGTTGGGAAGGGAGTGAGACGGGGTAATAGACTCTCCCCGATGTTATTCAATCTGTGTATTGAGCAAGCAGTAAAGGAAACGAAAGAAAAATTCGGAGTAGGCTTTAAAATCGATGGAGAAGAAATAAAAACTTTGAGGTTGTAATTGTCAGAGACAGCAAAGGACTTGGAAGAGCAGTTGAACGGAATGGACGGTGTCTTGAAAGGAATAATATAAGATGAACATCAACAAAAGCAAAACAAGGATAATGCAATGAAGTCGAGTTAACTCGGTTGATGCTGAGGGAATTAGATTAGGAAATGAGACACTTAAGGTAGTAACGGAGTTTTGCTATGTGGAGAGTAAAATAACTGATGTTGGTCGAAGTAGAGAGGATACACAATGTAGACTGGCAATGGCAAGGAAAGCGTTTTTGAAGAAGAGAAATTTTTTAACATCTAGTATATATTTAAGTGTCAGGAAGTCGTTTCTGAAAGTATTTGTATGGAGTGTAGCCATGTATGGAAGTGAAGCATGGACGATAAATAGTTTGGACAAGAAGAGAATAGAAGCTTTCGAAATGTGGTGCTACAGAAGAATGCTGAAGATTAGATGGGTAGATCACATAACTAATGAGGAGGTATTGAACAGGATTGGGGAGAAGAGGAGTTTGTGGCACAACTTGACTAGAACAAGGGATCGGTTGGTAGGACATGTTTTGAGGCATCAATTTAGGCACCGATTTAGTGTTGGAGGGCAGCGTGGAGGTTAAAAATCCTAGAGGGAGACCAAGAGATGAATACACTAAGCAGATTCAGAAGGATGTAGGTTGCAGTAGGTACTGTGAGATGAAGAAGCTTGCACAGGATAGAGTAGCATGGAGAATTGCATCAAACCAGTCTCAGGACTGAAGACCACAACAACAACAACGACAACGACGACTTCCAGATAAACAGCTTCTGAAAAATTCACCGCACCTCGGATTAGGCCGTTAGGGACACTAAATGTTATGGGAGACATTCATCTGGACTTCTTTGGAATTTGTGGCAGTAGCCCCCAAGCCACCATGAGAGTCATCGACTACATGAACGTTATTGCGGACCACCTGCATCCCTTTATGCTTGGTACGTTCCCGACAGCGATGGCATTTTCCTGAAAATAGATCAGAATCGTGATATATGGTTTGAGGAACGTAAAAGACAACCCACGTTGTTGTCCTGACCAACAAATTCACCTGGGCTGATCCAGATCAAACACATTCATTACATTTTGCCATTCATAACGGTAGTGAGCTATGTATCCATGTCATTCTTGCACGAGTTCTAATGTCTTCTACCTATAATCTATTACGTCTTCTATTCCAGTCTATTCCTTGATACATCTGATTTTCCCATAATGATGGTGATAATGAGGCCCCATACTCCGAGGAGCGTAGGGGCGATGCGGGAGACCCGCACCGCCGGCTAGGCAAGGTCCTAGCGGAGGTGGTTTGCCATTGCCTTCCTCGGACCGTAATGGGGATGAATGATGATGATGAAGACGACACAAAAAGACCCAGTCATCTCGAGGCAGGAAAAATCCCTGACCCCGCCGGGAATCGAACCTGGACCTCGTGCTCAGGAAGCGAGAACTCTGCCGCAAGATCACGAGCTGCGGATTTTTCCCGTAATACCTGACATAAATGTGTTCACTGAGCAAACCTCGTTTTCTGAATGATTTTCGTATTAAAGGTCTATTTTTCAATGCCACAATTGGCAATACACACTGATTTTGAACTTCTGTTCAACACAAGTCGGATGTTTGGTTTTGAAATCCCTATTTATTTAAGCAAAAGCACTCCACGAAATTTTTTGCTCTTCTATTTATTTCTTTATCTAACGATCCCGTTGTCTTTAACTGCCCAAAATAAAAAAAACTCATGTAAATCTTAGACCTGTTTATTGTTAATTTATACTATTTCGTATGGTTGGTTATACATTATTTCATTAGTACATTGAGTTTCAATAGTATTTTCAAATTTGCTGTATTAAATATTCCAACTGGCGTTGGAATTTATTTGCATCTACCTAGATTCCGCAATTTAAGGCAAAATAGCACAAACAATTCCAGACGACGGAGATACACTGCAACTGACATAAATGATTATTATCCTGTTAATGCATGGACTACCGTATATGCCGGCCTTGGTGGCCGAGCGGTTCTAGCCACTTCAGTCTGGAACCGCGCTACCGCTACGGTCGCAGGTTCGAATCCTGCCTCGGGCATGGATGTGTGTGATGTACTTAGGTTAGTTAGGTTTAAGTAGTTCTAAGTTCTAGGGGACTGATGACCTGAGATGTTAAGTCCCATAGTGCTCAGAGCCATTTGAACCATTTTTTGACTACCGTATACAAATGGGTCATGCGTATGGTTCAAATGGCTCTGAGCACTATGGGACTCAACATCTGACGTCATCAGTCCCCTAGAACTTAGAACTACTTAAACCTAACTAACCTAAGGACATCACACACATCCATGCCCGAGGCAGGATTCGAACCTGCGACCGTAGCGGTCACGCGGTTCCACACTGAAGCGCTTAGAACCGCACGGCCACACCGGCCGGCGGTCATGCGTACACAGCACTGACAGCAGAATAGCAGTGTATTGACTGAGTGAGAAATAACAGCAAGAATAACCAGCTTCCGGGAAAGTACCAAGAGTAATGAGGAGCAGTTGGCAGACTGGGTGCAGGGAAGGATTAGACACGTGTAATTACAGCACCCATGCTAACATGTGCACTGAAGAGTGTATCAGTGCAGTGCGGTTATGTCTCTCTGTGAGTTCCCATCCTACTTAATGAGTATTAGCACACATATGTCGAGGTACGAGATGTGTCAGTTAGTTCCGGCCAATTACCTGTGAAATGAACGCTTCGAAGAGAACAGGATGGAGGGTACTAATAGCGAAACGGCGTAAATAACACGTGCAAGGAATGAGTGCAAAAGATTTTCATCCCAGTTTCAGAGCTGTCGATGGATTACGTAGTGCTGTAACACCGTTTCAAACTTTTCTTAGTAGCTCAATTTAATGTCCAGAACGTTGATAATGTTAAGTAACCTTAATGTCTCCTAAATATGACGTCTGCACGTATTCAGTGCAGTAATGTGATCAATTTAAGTAAATCTTGTAAATCGCTCTCTGTTTTGAATATAATAATTTTCGCGGTTGGGCCGCTTCATTGTAACAACTAAAACAGCTAAATTGCCGACGTTTCGACCGATTCCCTTCTGAGTGTTTCACTGCAGAGAAAATTTTCTTTCAGAATTTAAATGTAATTGCCATAGCTATATTATCGTCTGTGCACACCCCAACAACAGACACTCACGTTGTTGGAGTAGAACGTTCTCCAGCATGGACATTACGATCACTACTTCTGCCTTCCACATACTTTTTTTCCGAAGAGGTCGGTGAACTCGTGGTTGTGTAAAATTGCATCAGAAACTGAACAGAGTCTGGTTAATGGGGTCCTAGTCTGCTGTCTCGTTGTAGTTATTGCGCACATGGAACAAAGCCACCAGTGTTGTGTTACAAGAGTGTCACTTCTCACTCCCGAATGGCGTGGATGGGAATCTGTGGGATGGATTCTCCGTACCATGGCGAGCTCGGAGTTACAAAACACTGTATTATTTGATGCTTCTCATACAGTATGTCGATGGCTGTGACTCATGCGGGGACCACTGGGCAGCTAATGACGTGCACTGAAGCAGAAAAATCGTGCGTATAGCATAACAGCAGCTGGCGTTGATAGTGATCAGCTCCTCAGTGCAGCTGGGCTAGCATACACTGCACATAACTCGAAGCAGCTGGCATGAATCTGCAGGCACCCTGAGTTGAACCCAGGACCCTCAGAGACTGGATGAAGTGCAAGGTAGCGGCGCTCATTGGGTTGTCTCACCTTAGCAGATCCAGTCCGAAGCCGAGAACGATGAGTCGTGTCTGATGGCCCCGAAAACAGCAGCTTCGTCTAGCTGGTGACGCTGCTTGAAAAGGCTGCAGGAGCTTAAGTGGCATTCAACTTGTGACGGGCACGGAGACTGTGCTGGCCGAATGCACGCCGCTGAACGAACGCTGCTAATGACAAAGCTGGGAGCATTAATGCTCGCTCTCGAGTGTGTGTTATGACAAGAGGTAGCCTCCCATCATTTAGTCGCTGTCGAAAAGCTATGTTGTGTTTCAGCGTATAGCTGTCTATACTTTGTCTATCATAAGAATAAAAGTGATGTACACAAACACGAACGCGACGATTGGTCAGCAGCAGTAGTACACGTACACTGGTACGGAGGTAGGTTCTATTTATGTATTAGGTATCTTGTTACTATGTTACGGTAAATGAAATTTTAACATGTGTTATAATTTATTACCAGGCATCGAGGTTTTCTTAGTCATACCATAGCTACGTAGTTTTTATTTCAAAAATCGCATTCTCTGTACTGTTGTGCTCTGATTCTCGCACTGGTAATACGCTGCTTCCAGCTCCGCAGTGAAACATGCGCGTGGAACACCGTTAAAAGTGGTGACAAACAGATTGTTTGGAAAGTTTTTCACACGTTTACAGAAAAAAATCGGCTTTTAAGTTTCCTGAGGGCTTTATTTACTAAATTTAATGTGTGTTTGGAAACGGTATGTATAGCCGAATCGGTAGCGTTGTAGAATCGTAATCTCGTATAATCCATAAGATCGCGCTGATCTTATTTTTCCGCTCAGTTTCAAATACCGACATCTTCCAAATACAACATTCATCAAATGTATGGTAGTTAACACATACCTAATCATTTTTATTAAAAAGAAAGCATGTATTCTTGTTTCAAATTACATTTGGACACAAAGTTCCTGTCTTCATTGGAAAGATTGTTTAAATTAAGAAAACATAACAAAATAAAATTTTCAGGACTAAAATGAAAAATCGAATACTCTTTATTTGGACCAAGTCCACAGCTTCATACCACAGGCGTGCTCTCTCAGGAAGCAGAATGATATCCGTCGTCGAAACACACGAGACAAGCATTTTCACTGCATCGAGCACATCACACAAACACTGCGTGTTTACGGTTGCCACCGCACCATTGCAATATGAACCCAACAGAACTGCTCTGGAGACATGTTAAGGGATGCGGCACGAGAAATGTCAAGACATCAAGCTGCCAGACTTACTGGTACTAATGCAGAAAGCTTTGTCGTACGTCACTGCCGAACGCTGGCGCGATACAGAACGACACGTGATGAAGAAAAGGAGGAAAAGTGGAGCTTGTGTGGCTTCGTGGATTCTGTTGTTGACTGATTCGTAACAACGTGGCAGATGACAGTTCCATAACTGACATATGCTTCTCGGATTCGGATATGAAGAGTTCAGAATTACCAGACGACAGACTGTAAGTAATACTTTCGATGGATTCAATATTTGACTGTACGATGCAATCTCTGCAATACGCTTTCGAACCACGAATAGCTCACACAGAAAAATTACCCATTGGTTTCCATTTCGCGATCGATTGAAGGTTACTTTTCGTATAGCTTCCATAGATAAGTTCGGCACCTGACGTCTACTAGCCCTTTGATATCCTATCGGTTTTCAGAGCCCGCACTAATAATCCATGAAACGCACATTCTCTCAGTGTTTCGCAGTTGTTTTGGATGTGATGGTCTGTGTGATTCTAATAAACTGAGTGCTAAACCGCAAGTCTCGATTAGGTTGAAAGTTTCGTTAGGTTTTCCGACATCTTTATTTCGATAGACTCCTTAATTACGCTGTCTCATAAACTCGGTGCACCACCATACTTTCTGATTATTTTTCTCCTAAGGTCGATTGTGTACCTCCGATATGTCACACAGGAGACTACAAGACGCCCCGTTGTGGCTGTGGCTCGAAGCGAACGCTACTCTTCTTTTCCAATTAGAGTAAGTGTTCAAACGTAATACCGCCAACTTCAATTAACTTAGTGATCCGCTTTTCAAACGACAGTACAGAAGACAGAAGTATGTGTGCGGGAATGTCAGCACAGGCAGTTTTGAGGCGATCGGAACTTGTTGGTACATCTTATCTTTTAAATATCTCCACAGACAGAAATCCGGCGACATCAGATCCAGTGACCTAGCGGGCCAATGCCACCTCTGCCGATCCACCAGCCAGTGTAAACACTGTAATACCTTCCGTGCTTCAGTTACGTAATGCGCTGGACAACCGTCATGGCGAAATCACGTACGTTGTCGAACGTCCAGTGAAACGTTTTGCAGTAGTATTGGTAGTTCCTGTTATAAAAACATTCGATATTTGCGTCTATTCAAAGTGCCATCCATAAAATACGGACCAATGAGTTAGTTCTGCATGATACCACACCACACGTTAACTGACCAAGGACGTTGATGGTCAACTTGCCGTAACCATTGGTGATTGTCTGCAGCCCAGTAATGCGTGTTATGCTGGTTAACGCTACCACGGTTTGTGACTGTAGACTCATCGGAAAATAGTACCTCGACAAAGAACATAGGGTCGTTTGCATTTGTTGACGTGCCCATTCACGAAACACTACCGGGTTATGGGAATGGGCTACGTGAAGTTCTTGACGCAGTGACACATGGTGTGGATGGTGCTTATGACGATGCAGGATTGTGACAATACTACCTACGTATATACAGGAATGTGGTGTAACTGCCGGGCGCTTACCCGCTTACTGCTGCTATTGCAGCTATTTCAATAACTTCTCCTGTGCCAGTGCAACATGTCTTACGTGGAGTAGACTATCAGAGTAGTCTAGGCGACACGTAAGCAGTATCAGTGACAGATCCGACTGAAATAGTCAAGCAGAACAACTGTCTCCGGACACTCTCTCGATTATAATCATGAAAAAACAATGACGGATCAGGTATTGTGGCCAATAACTCAAATACTCCAAAATATTGTTACCAGAATGAAGACTGCAATCCTAGATTGGTGTTGGGAACGGCGCAACAGAGGACGCGGACAGACTGAATTTTAGAAAAAGCAGACCGCATATTGCGATTTGGTAATCACTCTACGCTGAGTGATTGATTTTAAACACTCGTGACTTCCGCACACACAATAAGTAAAGAACGCATATTGCAAATTACTAATGAAATCACTCCAATGGCGGATCGGTGCTACATCGAAGTGTTGCGTCTTTCCTGCTAGAAATGCTGAAAAATAGAACTCGTAATACAATGAATAATGAAATAAACATGTGACCGGGGTATTAATGTGAAAGCAATATATAATTCAGGTTAATAGACAGGGTTCAAATGGCTCTGAGCACTATGGGACTCAACTGCTGAGGTCATAAGTCCCCTAGAACTTAGAACTACTTAAACCTAACTAACCTAAGGACATCACAAACATCCATGCCCGAGGCAGGATTCGAACCTGCGACCGTAGCGGTCGCGCGGTTCCAGACTATAGCACCTAGAACCGCTTGGCCACACCGGCCGGCTAATAGACAGGGTGTTCGCTTTAACAGAAGACATTGAAACATTTCGAAAAATACATATAGGATCAAAGAAAGTTATAATTAAAGTGTGTTTGTCTTGGAGGTGGACGTCTAACCATACCACACTTGACCCCCTCCCTCCCCCCTCACGCCACTAATGCGTGGGTGGCGGGGAGAAACTTTGAAATTTTCGATGGGAACCGCCGTTTTTTATTGCAGATTACAAGTCAACGGCAAATCTACATACGTTTTGTGTGAAGCATTTTCTTCGTTTCGCTACAGATGGTGCTGTAATCGGAGGGACAGAAATGGCGCTTGAATATCCTATGGCACGTGGGACCCTATCTCCACGCTGCGAGGGTAGGCGGATCAGTATTTCATAACTTCTAATTGGAAATCCCACCCGCAATGTTGTATTCCTCCGATACATCAAACAGGTGACTCGACGCGCCACCTTGGCCGTGTGGCGAACTACGACGCATCATAACAGGCAATACACTGCGACCCGCTCACGTATCGTGCAGACTTAGAACAGACAGCGGCTTTAAACACTATGACAGTTGCTCAGTATTTATTGCCAGCACACCTACCTATCATTTGGAGAACAGACGTGCAACTTGACGATGAATATTGCAACCATAGAAAAAAATTGAAATGATCGTGATTTACAGAGAATGTAGGAGAAATTTTGAGGCTATTGTTGCCTTGTATGCCGAGCGTTTTCCAGAGAAAGCTAGCTCTCATTCGGTCTTTCGCAAGGTTGTGTACGCCTTTATGTCTGATGGCTGCGTATGGACCGGCAAAAGGAAACGAAGCAAACGTATTGCAGGAGAAGCTACTGAAATAGCTGTAATAGCGGCAGTGCACCACAAACCAACGACTAAGGGCCCGGCAACTGAATGCGATTTTGGTATGTATTGTCACAATCCTGCATCGTCATAAGTACCATCCATATCACGTGTTACTGCATCAAGAACATCATGGCGCCGATTTCCATAACAGGGTAGTGTTTTGTGCGTGAGCGCGTCAAAAAATGCAAACGAAACCATGTTCATTGCCGGGGTACTATTTTCCGATGAGTCTACATTCAGAAACAATGGTAGCGTTAACCGGCATAACGTGCATTACTGGACTGCAGTGAATCCCCACTGCTTACGGTAAGTTGACCATCAACGTCCTTGGTCAGTTAACGTATGGTGTGGCAGCTTGCGGAAAAAACTCGGTGGTCTGTATTTTACCAGTACTAGTGCAAAAGGTTTTCCTGGGCGTTCGACAACATACGTGGTATCAGCATGGCGGTTGCCAGAGCATTACGTGATTGAAGCACGGACGGTGTTAGACCGTGCTTACACTGGTCGGTGGATCCGCAGAGGTGACCCTATTAATTGACCCGCTAGGCCGCCGGATCTGACGTCACCAGATATCTTTATGTGGAGACATTTAAAACATAAGATGCACCAACAAGTGACAACAGGCATTGAAGACTTAGTCGACCGCATCAGAAATGCCTGTTTTGACATTCCCGCACATACACTTGTGCCTTGTGTACGGTCATTTGAAAGGTGGATCACTAAGTGTATTGAAATTGGCGATACTACGTCTGAACACTTGCTCTACTTGGAAAAGTGGAGTAGCGTTCGCATCGAACCACCCTAAAACATTTTCGTAACTTTGTATTACATGTGGCACGTCGAGTAGTCACCTGTTGGATATGTCGGAGCAATAAAACTCCGCAAATGGGGTTTCCAATTAGAATTTATGAAACACTGGTCTGTCCCACCCTCGCAGAATGGAAGTGGAGTCCCACATGCCATTGGATATTCAAGGGGCATTGAGTAGCATGTCGTAAATTACGACTGTCTACCCATTTCTGTCCCTCCGATTACAAAACCATCTGTGGCGAAACGAAAAAAATTCTTCACACAAAACGTATGTAGATTTTCCCGTTGACTCGTAATCTGCAACAAAAAAACGGCGGTTTCCATTGAAAACTTCAAAGTTTTCCCCCGCCACCCACGCATTGGTGAGGTGGAGTGAGGGGATGGGTCGAGTGTGGTACTGTTGGACATCCATCTCCAAGACAAACAAAATGGAATTATATCATTTTTTATCCGATGTGTAGTTTTCTAGATATTTCAGTGTCTTCCGTTAAAATGAACACCCTGTACGATCAGATCATTTACAGCTAGAACCCATGATGCTTACATCGCGACAGCTGGAAGCAGACATTTTTTTAAGTGCATTATCTGAAAACTACCTTGAGCAGTTAAACAGAGAACCGACTCGTGGTGATAACATATTAGACCTTCTGGTGACAAACAGACCCCAACTACTTGAAACAGTTAACGCAGAACACGGAATCAGCGATAATAAAGCGGTTACTGCATCGATTATTTCAGCCGTAAATAGAAATATTAAAAAAGGTAGGAAGATTTTTCTGCTTAGCAAAAGTGACAAATGGCTCTGAGCACTATGCGACTTAACTTCTGAGGTCATCAGTCACCTAGAACTTAGAACTAATTAAACCTAACTAACCTAACGACATCACACACATCCATGTCCGAGGCAGGATTCGAACCTGCGACCGTAGCGGTCGCTCGGTTCCAGACTGTAGCGCCCAGAACCGCACGGCCACTCCGGCCGGCAAAGTGACAAAGAGCAGCTTTCAAAGTACTTGACGGATCAACACAAACGCTTTGTCTCAAGTACAGATAGTGTTGAGGATCAGTGGACAATGTTCAAAACCATCGTACAATATGCATTAGATGAGTATGTGCCAAACAAGATCGTAAGAGATGGAAAAGAGCCACCGTGGTACAACAACCGAGTTAGAAAACTGCTGCGGAAGCAAAGGGAACTTCACAGCAAACATAAACATAGCCAAAGCCTTACAGACAAACAAAAACTACGCGAAGCGAAATGTAGTGTGAGGAGTGCTATGCGAGAGGCGTTCAATGAATTCGAAAGTAAAGTTCTATGTACTGACTTGGCAGAAAATCCTAAGAAATTTTGGTCTTATGTCAAAGCGGTAGGTGGATCAAAACAAATTGTCCAGTCACTCTGTGACCAAAATGGTATTGAAACAGAGGATGACAGACTAAAGGCCGAAATACTAAATGTCTTTTTCCAAAACTGTTTCGCAGAGGAAGACTGCACCGTAGTTCCTACTCTAGATTGTCGCACAGATGACAAAATGGTAGATATCGAAATAGACGACAGAGGGATAGAGAAACAATTAAAGTCGCTCAAAAGAGGGAAGACCGGTGGACCTGAAGGGATTTTACACAGAGTACGCGAAGGAACTTGCCCCCCTTCTTGTAGCGGTGTACCGTAGGTCTCTAGAAGAGCGTAGCGTTCCAAAGGATTGGAAAAGGGCACAGGTCATCCCCGTTTTCAAGAAGGGACGTCGAACAGATGTGCAGAACTATAGACCTATATCTCTAACGTCGATCAGTTGTAGAATTTTGGAACATGTATTATGTTCGAATATAATGACTTTTCTGGAGACTAGAAATCTACTCTGTAGGAATCAGCATGGGTTTCAAAAAAGACGATCGTGTGAAACCCAGCTCGCGCTATTCGTCCACGAGACTCGGGGCCATAGACATGGGATCCCAGGTAGATGCCGTGTTTCTTGACTTCCGCAAGGCGTTCGATACAGTTCCCCACAGTCGTTTAATAAACAAAGTAAGAGCATATGGACTATCAGTCCAATTGTGTGATTGGATTGAAGAGTTCCTAGATAACAAAACGCAGCATATCATTCTCAATGGAGAGAAGTCTTCCGAAGTAAGAGTGATTTCAGCTGTGCCGCAGGGGAATGTCGTAGGACCGTTGCTATTCACAGTATACATAAATGACCTTGTGGATAACATCGGAAGCTCACTGAGGCTTTTTGCGGATGATGCTGTAGTATATCGAGAGGTTGTAACAATGGAAAATTGTACTGAAGTGCAGGAGGATCTGCAACGAAATGACGCATGGTGCAGGGAATGGCATCTGAATCTCAATGTAGACAAGTGTAATGTGCTGCGAATACATAGAAAGAAAGATCCTTTATCATTTAGCTACAGTATAGCAGGTCAGCAACTGGAAGCAATTAATTCCATAAATTATCTAGTTGTAGGTATTAGCAGTGATTTAAAATGGAATGATCATATATAGTTGATCGTCTGTAAAGCAGATGCCAGACTGAGATTCACTGGAAGAATCCTAAGGAAATGCAATCCGAAAACAAAGGAAGTAGGTTACAGTATACTTGTTCGCCCACTGCTTGAATATTGATCACCAGTGTGGGATCCGTACCAGATAGGGTTGATAGAAGAGATAGAGAAGATCCAACGAAGAGCAGCGTGCTTCGTTACAGGATCATTTAGTTATCGCGAAAGCGTTATGGAGATGATAGATGGACTCCATTGGAAGACTCTGCAAGAGAGACGCTCAGTAGCTCGGTACGGGCTTTTGTTGAAGTTTCGAGAACATACCTTCACCGAGGAGTCAAGCAGTATATTGCTCCCTACTACGTATATCTCGCGAAGAGACCATGAGGATAAAATCAGAGAGATTGGAGCCCACACAGAGGCATACCGACAATCTTTCTTTCCACGAACAATGCGAGACTGGAGTTGAAGGGAGAACCGATAGAGGTACTCAAAGTACCCTCCACCACACACCGTCAGGTGGCTTGCGGAGTATGGATGTAGATGTAGATGTAGAAAGATACGTACGGACAGCGAGGCTTCCTGTAGCTGCTCTTTAAAGAATCTGATGTCTGCACCGTCTCTTACTACTCAAGCATTTGAATATAAAATCTTTGACGTCTACCTCGATATAGGAATTAATACACACAAGCGAAAAATAGTTTTTTTTTTAAAAAAAAAGTGGGTATTACATGGTGGAAATGCCGCGTTTCAGAGACAGTGTACTTAATGAGTCTATCGAAATAGAAATGTCGGAAAATGTAGTAAACAGAGACGGAGTTATCACTTTGAACAAGGCTCGTAGTCCGGAACTGTATATTGACAGCTCACTGACCATCACATCTATCAGAGCTGCGAAACGATTTGTGCGTCCACGGAATAACAGCGCAAGCTCTGGCGAACAAAAGGATATCACAGGGCTTAGTGGGCTTCGGCGGTCGAACTTAGCCTATGAACAGCGGCGCGAGACCAACAATGGTTCACAGATTGGTTGGAATCCAGGCAGCGACTATACACAACAACAAAACTCGTAGCACCCGAAGAAGACGGCTAGGTCGGTGGTAGAAATATTGTGCACAAAATGACACAATACCGCGGCGGGACACCCGGAAGTGCGCCATTAAACTGCAAGAGAATGTCACATCCAACGCAAGACAAAAGTAATAAATGGTTCAAATGGCTCTGAGCACTATGGGACTTAACATCTGTGGTCATCAGTCCCCTAGAACTTAGAACTACTTAAACCTAACTAACCTAAGGACATCACACACATCCATGCCCGAGGCAGGATTCGAACCTGCGACCGTAGCAGTCGCGCGGTTCCTGACTGATCGCCTAGAACCGCTAGACACAAAAGTAATAAACGAATCATTAGGCCTACGGTGAATGGAACTCTTCAGGGTGCAGAAAAAATTGATAATATCGTCAGATCAGGGTAGGGGTGATCAAAGATAACCTACGATGGACAAGCACTACTGTGGAACTGCGGTCCCATAAACGGCAACCAATCGGCGACGACTGCGCGGAAGTCAAAACCCTTAAAGAGGTGGCTGCTAAAATTTTGAGGTCGTGACATTCACCAACGCTCTGAGAATTTTCGAGAAGGTGAACCAGTCACTTCTTCGGAGAAATCGGTTTTCTAGTGATGCTGGAGGGAAAAATTTTGAACCGTTGCTGAAAAAATTGTATTTGCGCGAGTAAGAGTGTATGAAGTCTCATTTTTGTTTTATTTTCCATAAGTGCCTTAGAATAAATGTTTAGCTTCGTTCTCGTATATCGGCAAGAACAAAACATGTGACTTTTAGATTTAATTATTAAAATCTTTGCAGCTTGCAGTAGACATGTAGATTATCTTATTGCAGTGCTGTTTCCGTGGTGCAGCGTATTATCTCAACAAATTTGTGTAATTTCTGTTTTTCCGGCCTCGCTGATTTCATAGTGACCCTTAGTGTAGCAAAAAGCGCAGAAAAATTGAGTCTAACTAACCAAGCCGTAGTTAGTAATTTAAGGTTTGCCTAGCTATGATTGTTCAGATTAAATTAAGGCTAGCAGATTTAACCAGTAACTTTGGTGTTATCAGTTGAGGTTAAATGCTTACTCTTTCACGCGGTCTCGTCTGGCTCCTATGTTATGGTTGTGGCTGTGCAACAGTGCTTTCTCGACAAACGATTCTGTGGCTAACGTTGTTTGATCCGTTATTCCTATCTTGCTCTGATTCTTTTTTTATATCGGGTAAATAGAAATAATAAATGACACGCATGTTTTATGTATTCGATTTATTAATTTGACTCAATCGAGCTCTTGCTGATTATCGGCGAACCGTGTGTCACAGAAAAGTAAAATAAAATACACAACTTTAAAATTTTTACGAATAAGAGCAACAGGAACACGCAGAAAGATGCGCGGTCGTGGTTAAAGTAGGTAAAAAAAATATTTCCGCACCAGCCACAGATTCAGCTACTAATGGCGCTCCAGTCGAACGAGTAGTTTGCACAGTGGCTTAGTTCAGTTTGCAGTCGTGTCTATCTACTGCCCCGTAAGGTAAAACATGGTTCCTCTATGTCCACACTGTACCGGACTGCACTATTTTTCCAGTCAACAAAGATATTAAAATAACGAGTGGAGACATCTGTCAATAAAAAACGTACCAATTTTTGCAGTAAAATTTCTCATTATTAAAGATAAAATACCAGCTTTTATTGTTTGTTTTTGTGGTAACTGCATCGCGCCGCTGCCGCGAATATCATTTCACTTTGCTATTATAAATTTAATGCACTGTATATTGTGACAAAAATGGTAATGTCTTGTATTTTTATTTTCAGGTGTTACCTGACTGTTGTCAGTCATATTAGCTGTGGATACCCTGGTAAGTAACTCATACTATTTGCATGGGACACTACACGCGGCCTTTTAATTGGCATTTTGACATTGCCATTAAGCGATCCATTTAGCAATACTTTTTGGAGAATGGTACCAAATTATTGCTCTCTTGTCACATATTCGATTGAACGTCAGCACCGGGGAGCAAGTATTAGGCGCACGGTTATTATCGTCACGAACAAATCCTCTTATCCGGTTATAACCTCAACGGTAATTGTTTATAATCTCATTTTTTAACGTTCCGCTCTAGTGCATCTTGCGCCTTTGATGGTGTTATTACATGATGTCAGTGCGGAACACGACAGTTTCACACAAGAGAAGTACATTAGGCAGCTGAAAAGAATGCCTGCGAGGGGTGAGATGACGCGCGGGGAAACAGTCTTTCCCTTCTCACCCTTCCGTCTCGCGCCCGTCGATGAACCGTGTTGCTGGACGACTTAAACATTTGGAAATTTGTGGTAAGGACTATGGGACCAAACTGCTGAGGTCATCGTTCCCTAAGCTTACACACTACTTAATCTAACTTAAACTAAGGACAACACACACACACACACACACACACACACACACACACACACACACACATGCTCGAGGGAAGACTGGAACCTCCGACGGGGGCAGCCGTACGAACCGCTACCGTGCTACCCCGCGCGGCTGGACGACCTAAAAATATTGCCGTACCGGCAGACTTGATTGTCAGCCTTGTTGTGTGTCATTGTTCGCTGATTACCTGTGTCAGTTACACTTGTTTTATTTTCAGCTCCACTGCCGAAGGGAAACATTTCAAGTGAAATGTGAAAGCGGACATTACAACCAGAAAATTAAAAGCAATAAAATCCTTAAAATCGAGAAAATCCTACTATTGGCGATGATTTAAATGAACAGAACGAAACATGCATCGTAACGTAAAACTATATTTTAGTAGTTCCCTGGACAATACCACTTTTAATAAATTTTGATACAATACTTACTAATACCATGAACACAAACGGAGAGTTTGGCCGATGTTATTTCAAGAGACGATATAATATGTAGACAGGGTTCAAATGGTTCAAATGGCACTGAGCACTATGGCACTTAACATCTGAGGTCATCAGTCCCCTAAAACTTAGAACTACTTAAACCTAACTAACCTAAAACCGCTCGGCCACACGGCCGGTCTGTAGACAGGGAGTGGCAAGAAAAGCATTTCTGAAGAATAGAAATTTTGTTCGAGTACAGATTAAAGTGTCAGATTTTTTTAAAAAAATATGGAAGAGAAACATGGACGATAAACAGTTCAGATAAAAAAAATAGAAGTGGTGCTACAGAACAATGCCGAAGATTGGATAGGTCAGTCACGTAACCAATCAGGAAGTACTGAATATAATTGGGGAGAAAAGAAATTTGTGGCACAACTTGACCAAAAGAAGGGATCGGTTGAAAGAACACATTCTGAGACATCAAGGGATCACCAGTTTAGTACTGGAGGGAAGTGTGGGATAGAGAAAGATGTGGAGATTAAGTAGCTCGCACAGGACTGAGTAACATGGAGAACTGCAAAAACCAGTCTTTGGGCTGAAGACCACAACACCTACACATTTCAAAATTACCAGTGCACTGAAGACATGATACAGTTTATGATTTTTAAGTCCCTCGAACAGTTACAATTTTCACGTAGTTGCATTCATGAAAACATTTAGTTTATTCGACAATTTCCGCAGTCAACAATATTCCATAATTTTTTGTATTCTTATAAGAACCAGGAAAGGACATCACCTTCAGATAGTAAGTGGATGGGTATGAATTGCATTAATTGACATAAGCGAGGCTCATGAAAAATAATTCTTTGTTGCCGTGATATGAAAGCAGGAAAAATTAATAGCTTCAGTTACGTTGTCAGCATCGCGCTCGTCGGATCATATTAAAGCACTTCCAGTCGTCTCCGTGAAAACTGGTGCTAAGTGGTAGTGGTTTATAAACGTGCATACGTCATCGGGATTGCGTTTTTTTGCTGGCATGGTTCTATATGTCAGTGTAATACTGCGTTATTTACAACTACAACAATTGCACATGCAAGGACCGAAGGTTGATTACCTGCACAGTCGTGAGTATATCGCTTCAGAGAAGCTTGTTGCATCTAAATTATTTTCATTCATTAGCAAATCTTTGTCATATTTGAAGTTTATTTAACATTTTTGTAAATACTCAGGAACACGATTACGGTATCTCCGAAAAGGTTGGTCAACCGTGGCTTCTTACATACAATTAAAACAGAGCTGGTTAAAGTAATAATTATAAATATTAATAAAAACCTTTTTCTACAATAACGCATGAATTTCTACTTCCTCATGTACCAAAAAATTATTATCACACTTTACATTTGAATATTAATGTAACATCTTTGAAAGTTATCTTTGATACGTACGTTATTGTCTTCGGTAGTATATTGACGGCAAGTGTGGAAGAAAGAGTAGTTCTGAGTTGTGGTTAAGTTACGAACTTTGTTGACAATGTAAAGGACTTGTTAAGAGCAGTTTACTGTTAATGTAACTATTTCAAGATTTTCGCAAGTTTATATGAAAGAATTGTGGATGTTGTGGGTGTGACAACAAAGTTTTTAATAAAGAATGTGTAGATCTAAGAAAAGTATTTCAGTCTTTTCGTAGCAAATTGAATTATGCTGCCGTTGAACACTGGCGTCGCAATAAGGTAAGTCTAAATGATCTTTTTTCCTGTTTTATAACAGCGCTACGGTTACAATATTCACGGCATTGCAATAAATGTGGTATACACACAACATTCAATGCTGATAATTAAAGCCCAGATTTCTAAGCACAGTAATACCAAAATAAGCAAGCAATTAAGCAGGAAAAATCTCGAAAATAAGCATCGAAATAAGCAAAAATTAATGCACGCAAATATGACAAGTTCAGCGGACTGTTACCTTATTGAGGGTACACAAGGAAGGTTGTCTTGAGATTTTCCTGTGTTAAATACTTGCACATATCAATGATGAATGTTTTGTACAGAAAATGTTCTTTCGACGTCGCAAAATGTCACAGATGCATGTGAAAAACAAAACAGAAAGCTTCACCTGAAAGCTTTTTAAAAATTTGACACTGTTTTCTAACCGGGATTTTTCTCTAACGCCTGATTCAGTTCCTCGAACACAAGTTTTGTAACACCGTTTGCTTCTGACGATAATGTTACTAAAATCTCTCCTTACAAAGGGAATGAATCTTCAGTATTGTTTCGAGCTTCCAACTGATTTAAAATACTGGGTATTTTGGACAAACGATTATGCATATACCGCATCTTTTCTTGATTGCTACTTGTAGTACAAAATACACTGTATTACGAATTCTGATTGAAAGGGTTTTGTGGGGAGTATCCCCTAATTTCAACTGCGAGCAATGAAGCACATGTAAAATAACGACCATTGCTCTACACACTGCAGCTTGGACCTACGGTATTCGATGTCCATGCCTTTGGCGAATACCCTAGGTCCAAGCTGCAGTGTTTAGTGCTGTGGTCCATGCCACTGATATTCCGATGCGATAACTGACTAATGAAAAGATGGTTCATCTGCCCAGTCGCAGGAAAAAAAAATGGTTCAAATGGCTCTGAGCACTATGGGTCTCAACTGCTGAGGTCATTAGTCCCCTAGAACTTAGAACTAGTTAAACCTAACTAACCTAAGGACATCACAAACAGCCATGCCCGAGGCAGGATTCGAACCTGCGACCGTAGCGGTCTTGCGGTTCCAGACTGCAGCGCCTTTAACCGCACGGCCACTTCGGCTGGCAGTCGCAGGAAGTTTTTCTCCTTGCAGTGTTATTTCGCAACATCCTGGCTATTTCTTAGTATTGCTTTCTTACACATTCGCCCGGAGTTAATTTTCGTAAGCCGATAAGACAGAAAATCACCGATTGCTAACTATAATTAGGGGTGAAATATGCACTTTTAAAATCACGGTTTTCGGTAAAATATGATGTTTTAATTAAAAGTGATAAATAAAGTAAACAAATACGTTTTTTTGCAAAATAAGCATAAATAAGCACGAACAAAGATAGTAAACCTGCTGATCTAGGTGTTTCTTACGAAGTATAACCTGTCTGCTTATCTGTAAAAGTATGGAAAAAAATTAAGCATCTTCCTTAGAAATCGCCGCGCTGGGTAGCCTCGTGGTCTCGGGCGCATTGCCACGGTTCGCGCGGCTCCCCAAATCCAGGCTTCACTGGGAATTCATCTTCGCATTTCATCATTAATTAATGCTCGAAGGTAGTCGGGTGTTTAGAAGCAGCTGTTACCGTTACGATGAAAGGAAAGCATTTGGTCCTTGAAATTTTCACTGTTAGTGCAAATTTGTTATGATGATTAAGACAGACTTATAAATGTGACAATTCACTGTCTGGTTGCTTTTAGCTGCTCTTACAGTTGATGCTCGGCGCAGAATGAATCAATGGGACTCGTGGATTGTTTACCGAGGAAAATTCTGGATGCCACGATGATTGGTAAAACGCAAAACGCTGAGATAGACTGGTGCATTTACCTAGGCAGCAGTCTGACGACTGGGTTACATTCGGAACTCTGAGGGCACGGTAAATAATTTTCCGTAACTGCAGATTCTGTCAACAATCTTAAATTGGATAACAGGCACAGAGTTCACACACATTCTTTATGGTTAAATAACGTCACCGTTTGCAGGATGAATTTTCATTCTGCAGCGGCGTGTGCGCTGATGTGGAACTTCTTGCTGGGCTAAATCTGTGTGCTGGACAGGCACTCGAACCCGGTACCTTTGCCATTCACAGACAATTGTTCTACCGATTACTCTGCCCAAGCACGGCCGCCAACCCTGACACAGTTTTATCTGCGCCAGTATCTCATCTCCTACCTTCCAAACTCAGAGGTGCTCTCCTGGTAGGAGAAGAGGTACTGGCAAAAGTAAAGCTGTGAGGACGCATCGTGAGTTCCACGAAAGGCGAAGTCCCGCGCTCTAGTCCCAGTCAGCTACACATTTTTAAACCGCCAGAGGTTTCATATCAGCGTACACTTCGCTGCAGAGTGAAAATTTCACTCTGGAAATATCCCTGTGTCTGTGGCTAAGCCACGTCTCCGCAATACATTTTCCTCCAGGAGTGTTAGTACTGCAAGCTTCCCACGAGAACGTATATGAAGTTTGGAAGACAGGAGATAAGACACTGCAAAAAGTCAAGCAGTGAGCAAAGGGGTAGCTCAGTCGGGCAGTCGCCTTACGCCACGCTAGCGGCACGGACGTCTTGTTTACGTCCTCGCCACCCAGCTCGCTCGCGGAGTTGTTTACGTGATTCTGCCGTCTTAGCGCGCTATATTTCCTTCGACAGAGAATGGCTTATGCCCACAGAAAATCGACACTGAAAATTAGCTTTGCACCTGAATATGCCGGACAAAAAGCACTGGAAATCGAACAGTTCATCAGAGATGAAGTCAAGATTGATTGCAACGATCTTGTTGGCATCCACCTGTCTATAGTGAGCAGTGTGGTATACGTGAAGTTGGTTAACGAAGCCGTTTGTGACAAAAATTCTAAGTGCAACTCGAAGTGGTCTTAAGTTCCATCACTCTGATGGACACATCAGTGACATAACTGTGGAACATGCGGAACTGCAGACGATACGTGTATTTGAACTCCCTTTCAAGGTGCCTTCAGAGGTAGTGGTATCTGCATTCCGCCCATATGGAAAGGTGTTTAATCATACAGGTGAAAAGTGGGTTCAGTTCACCACATCCCCGGTTCTCAATGGAGTACGACAGATCCGCGTAGAGCAAACCAAACATGTGCCGTCCTACTTACATAGTGGTGGCTGCTGTGCAGTTATTATTTATGATGGCCAGCCGAAGACATGCTCGGGATGTGGCAAAGAAAGACACCTCCGTTCCAGCTGCCTGCAACGCAGAATCACACAATTACCGCCTGGGGCCCTGCCGGCCAGGACCGCTACGACGACGCTACCGCTGACGTTTGTCGAAATTCTCCATAACGATCCCCGACCTCGATCACTCTGGCTCCTACTACTGCCACATCGTCGTCTCCGGTAATGTCTCAGGATGTTGCGGACGGACCGACGCCCTTGCCTCCTCCTCTCGACATGTGCAGTGGTGACCAATCTCTAGGACAAGGGATGGCCCTTGACTCCATGGTTGTGCCTATTGATGCTTTTGTGCCTAAACATCCGGATCCCCAGGCGTCTTCGGACACTGAAGATCACGTGCGCAAGCAACGGTCGCCGAAGAGACGTCGGAAACGGCGGATCGCCCCGTCTGACACTTGCGGGACGCAGTCTCAAGACGATGAGGATCACACCTATCAAGATGTTGCCCCGACGGACGATTCCGTGGTGGAAGCAGCAGTCTGCACCATGTCGGAGGTACAACCATCTTTGCATGCACCAGGCGCTGTATCTATGGACGGTGAACAGCAGTGGAGCCAGCACCACTTCTCCACCGCCGACGTGATGCGCCTTCGGATTCGACAGGTACTTCACTGGACGCACACCATCCATGCACGTTTGCGTGGTCTGACGATGTAGACGACGAAACACCTACCGTTGAGACAACAGCGAATGCTGCTGCTCCAACCCACGACTGCTAATCGACAGGGTTACTGGATGGGGATGTGCAGCCTACTGCGACAACCTTCCCGTTCGCTGCTGCTCCTCGTACCTCCATGAGCGTCCCAGTAGTCCCAATTCCACGACAAGCTTACAGGATTGGCCTCATCAATGTCAACATCATTGGCATCCCTGTCAAACTACAATTGCTCCGTGAAATGTTGAGGGCGTCGGACCTCGATGTTGCCCTTTTGCTGGAAGTTCCCCTGGAGACGTTTCCTAACATCTATGGCTATGTTTCCTACCTCACGCCGTGTGCTGTCGGTGGCAGTGGGACAGCTATTCTTTTAAAGGAAGGCCTTGAGGTGGACAACGTGATTTACCTACCATCGGCTAAGGGCCTTGCTGTGACTTCCCATGGTGTCCGAGTCATCAATATTTACGCTTCCTCGGGCACGGCCAGGCGACGGGAACGGTCGCGATTCTACTCAGAAAAGGTCGCTCCTTTGTTTGTAGGCCGCTACGACCATATTATTCTTGGCGGCGACTTCAGTTGTGTGTTATCCCAGAAGGACCAACATCCCCATCTCACCACATGCCAAGAACTCAAGATGCTCGTGCATGAACTGAACCTCACCGATACGTGGAACCACGTGTATGGTGGTCGACCTGGATATACGTACGTCAACAGCCATTCAGCAAGTCATCTTGACCGTCTCTACGTTTCCCAAGGAATCGTAATTGCCACGCTTGACGTTGAGTTATGGCCTGCTGCCTTTTCCGACCATATCGCCTACATTTGCTCTGTTTCACTCCAGAGACAAAAGGTGTGGGGCGGTCGAGGCCTATGTAAGCTGAATGTCACTCATCTCAAAGATCCGGTAAGCAGGCAGGTCGTAGAAACGACGTGGGACAACTGTGTGAGACGCCTTCCAGCGTATCCTTCAACACTCCGGTGGTAGATCGACTGCACATAGCCTGCTTTACGTCGTTCGATGATGAATTACAGTCGCGACAAAATGCTGTGGCAACGACATACCATGGAATACTATTTAACAACTCTCTGGGAACAAACCATGCCCCCTCTGTTTAACGACAGGTTAAAATTGAAATTAAGGGCGAGATAATTTCTCTTATCCGTCATCGCCTTGAAGGCACAATAGTACGCGCAAGATGTCACGATTGTGTACTACGAGAGCCCCCGTCCATGCATCATATTACCCGAGAGAAGCAGAGGTGTCGGAGAAAACTGGTCAACGCCCTCGACTTACCAGATGGTCGTCGATTGACGTCCCAGAATGATTAACCATAGTTATGTCTATATTGCTACTGCCTTCAGCATATATGCAGGTGTTTGTCCTTCTTTGTTGACAATGTACATGTAGTTCGCACTTAGGATGTCGTTGACGATCTGACTCCGGTCATTATTCCCGTCACAATGCCAAAGGTGGATCTGTCATTGATGTTGGCTGCAATGATTATCTTCTTCCCTCTTGAGTAAAGTGCTACCTTTTGAATCATATCTGCATATGTATGGGAGTACTGGGAATAAATGCAAGTAGCCATGTGTCTGTGCCTTTTATGACCTCTTCTTTTACAACATAACGTATTAATTTCCCATTTCTGCTGTATGGTTCTTGAATGCACATGACATCAAAGTTAAACTCTTGGGCCAGCCTGGGGAGTTCCGCAGCTTCGATTCCATTCCCCGTATCATAGAGTTGCAAGTTCTTCACGGCTGCCTTATATACAAGTAGCATTTCACATACGTTTGGTATGGGTCAAAGTACACTCTCCCGTAAGCCCTGGCAAGGTCTTTGTAACTTTCTTAATGTTGAGATCTTCTGAACGTCGTCTGCAGACCTGTCGCAGGAGATCAGCAAGCTCATTCCCATCAATGAGCAAGTTTTCCGTACGAAGGATTATCCTATCCATCTTCTCGGTTGTAGGGAAGCAAATGCAATAACCCTTCTCATGTATTAATCGTATAACTAATCTTAGTGCAGTTTGCAGGATATCCCTTTTCTTGAGCCTACTGAGGTTTAAGTTCAGTTCAAACGTACTGTAGTTTGCTGGTTCTTGATTATGATTATGATTACGTACATGTTTATTCTGTGTGTTTTTCAATTCAGATTTAGTGTAATCAGTTAGTTCCTGTTTATGACTACATTTCTGTTCGTCCTTTATGTTGTTCCCCGCTTGTTTATGGCTCTCCATCTGGGTACCCTTTTTACATTCATTATTATCAAAGTTAAATTTGACCCCTCATTTTGTTTTTATGGCTTTATATTTTGTCACAAAGTTGTGTGCCTTCATAAACTTTTGTGCCTTGCTGGTCTTGTCACTGCCTACAATGGCTTTGCCCCTTTTCTCCTGATTTATTTTTTCATTATTAGCGGTTGATGCTATTGTTACTACTTCATCACATGTCATGTCAATGGGGATTATTGGGGCTGTTCTTACTTCATTACACGGCACATCTTTGGGAACTGATGGTGGTACCCCCAGTAACAACACTAAATACGAACACCGTTAATGCATTCTGGGAGCGTGCAACGTGGAATTGCAACTCTAATCATTTCTACAGCCGCCGATAGTGTATTAAGTTACGTAGACATCCGACCACGTCTTCTGGGCGTTTCCCTTTTTTTGTCAAGGAGTGTATTAGAAATTGAATTAGCGACTAGAGTTGGTTGGGACATTTCGTAATGTTTGCACTAGTGCGTGAGGAGAGGTTTCTGTCATGTTATAGAAGATCAAAGCATTGTGCTGGGTGATCTAAGGTATTTATAGAAGGCAAAGTTCATAGCAGATATGACTGTTAGGAAGGAACTGGAGTGCACCAATGGCTATGTGGAAGAATCTATTTTGCATTATTTGAATCTTGCTGTTCGTGTCTTCAGCCAGTGCTCAGATTACCGATTCTTAAGTGATGATTATAAGGAGGAACGTGTTGATAAATCTTAACTAAATCTTGATCGAAAGACCATTTCACTACCACATTTGCTAGCTAAGTCCTTGGTTCCTGTTGCAGCTGTATTGTATATCCTTGTTGAATGTTGAAAAGGAGTCGCGAATCACATCTAAATATCTAATATTGGTTTTCCACTGAATGTCAGTCTCAATGATTGAGAATGTCGCATTTTGGGATATTGTTTTGAATGTGAACAGAATGCCTTGAATTTTAGGTGAATTCATGGCGATATTCCAGACGAATGACCAGCGATGAATTTCTTATATTCCAGACGAATGTCCAGCGATGAATTTCTTATAAGTGCTACTGTAGTTTTCTTTCGATGTTAAGTCAGATTAAAATTATTCATATACATAGCTCCATCATCCGCAAAGAGAGGTAACTGACCACAAAGTTGGTGCAGAATGTCGTTGGGGACTGTTGCGACTGATGAGTTTTTAAATAAAGATCACGTGCCAAACCTTATCGAATACATTTTAATCTAATTCATTTTTTAACATTTTTCTTTTAAACAGATAACAAAACAGGCCGAAAATTGTATTGGGCCTATTTCATATTGTCACTCAATAAAGAGACAAATGCACTGCTCTTTTTATCCTAACGGCATTTTTAAGTACATTTACTTTTGTGTCTCACATATCAGTAATGCTCTCTCTCTCTCTCTCTCTCTCTCTCTCTCGCTCTCTCTCTCTCTCTCTCTCTCTCTCTCTCACACACACACACACACACACACACACATGTATGCACATACATACAGCGAGAGAAGTGGGGGGATGTAATGGGTTGGTAAATAAGGAATATGTAAACATATTATGAAATAATGCAAGAAATGTGCACAATATGTTTCCTTTTTGCCAATTATTACTATTATTATTTTGTGATAAAATGCTGTGCATTTCAGTACTTTTTCACTCATTTGTACACGGCTATATTTTTTTGGTGTCATTTACATCATTCTTCTAGTTGTAAAGTAGTTTAACTAAATATTTGCACTGTAGATCGTTTATAACTCCTAACGGAATTAAGGAAACAAATGTCTAGGCCTGTTATTGGATGCTACTTTGCACAAGCACACTTCTTTAGTTTGCCCACTTACCCTTTCTTTTAAATCATCTGCTTGGCAATTTCTACAGAGATGAAGATAGCCTCATACGTAATGGTCAAGCGCTTTTCTTCTAATCCACCAGCATCATTATCATCTATTACTCAGTTTAAAAGCTCTGGTGCAGCTCTAACTTATAAGTTTGGAATTCCGCATCAAGTAGTATCAACATCAGAATTCCTCATAACAACGGCACCAAATGCTTTTTGACTTCAATACATTAGAAAACATACCATGTGCCCTTAATTTTGCTTTTATTTCAAACACTTGCCTTAAAGAGATATGGTAATTTCCGCCATTCGTTTAGCATTATAAACTGAACCTGTTCTCTAAACTGTGTTTGTATTTTTGAAAGAAACAAATAAATTCTTTTTTTGTCACACAGAAAGTAATTACGAAAATTAATCAAAGCAGCAGTAGTGTGTTTAAGAACAAAGTGTGTTTTTCTGGACAAATTCCTTTCATCAGTGAAATCTTTCCATGAAAATAACCATGACAGAGTTTTTCAAAAAGTTATGAACACGTTTAAGCAATATTTTAACATTAACAACATTCCTCCACTGGCTTATTATTTTCGAAAATGCGACAGTAATCTTCCAGTTATCAATTCCTTTACGCCAGCCTGAACAGTGCAAAGCAACTGTCTTGCCCTTCAGTTAAATGTGAATATAATGACCTAAGGGTCAAAGAGTTGCCGTATTGTGACAGATCACCTTTTTCAGTTACATGTAACCCTCTAATGCTGTGACGGAAGTAAGACTTCACATCAGGCTATCACATTAAACAGCATCATTAAACAGAACATACACTTCATTTAGAGCGTTATTTATTCCATGAATATCACTTACTTTCGTGGGTAACTTTGTGTTACTAGCATGCTTTAAATCGGCATCATCAGCGAAGCCGATTAGCAACAAATCAATATTTATGATAACGTAACACAGGGTCATCCTGCAACAACACAAGGTACACACTTTTTGGTTTCTTTATCATGGTTTAGTCATCGCGCTTTTCACAATCACATAATTTAGTTCTTGTTTCTTTTAAACTACTGAATTAAATACTCTCAATCGTTTTTGCCTGTGATTATGCATTCTGCTGAATGGCTATTGAAAGTGCAATATTTTCTGAACGCTCTCGACGACTATCTGCATCTTCTCGAATGCATACCTGCTTCTAAGACAAATACGTACTGCATTCCGCCTACTCCGAAAATATACCTAAAATCTTTATACTGTACACTATGTGACCAAAACCATCCGGACATCTGGCTGAAAATAACTTACATGTTCGTGGCGCCCTCCATTGGTAATGCTGGAATTCAATATGGTGTTGGCCGGCCGGAGTGGCCGAGCGGTTCTAGGCGCTACAGTCTATAACCGGGCGACCTCTACGGTCGCAGGTTCGAATCCTGCCTCGGGCATGGATGTGTGTGATGTCCTTAGGTTAGTTAGGTTTAAGTAGTTCTAAGTTCTACGGGACTGATGACCACAGCAGTTAAGTCCCATAGTGCTCAGAGCCATTTTTTCTCTGTCAGTCAACAGACGAGGTCGGTCAGTACGCTTTTGTGCTGTGTGTCCCGTCACGTTTCCACTTCACTATCACATCGGAAACAGTGGACCTAGGGATGTTTAGGAGTGTGGAAATCTTGCGTACTGACATATGACACAAGTGACACTCAATCACCTGACCATGTTCGAAGTCCGTGAGTTCCGCGGAGCGCCCCGTTCTGCCCTCCCACGATGTCTAATGACTACTGAGATCGCTGATATGGAGTACCTGGCAGTAGGTGACAACACAATACACCTAATATGAAAACGTATGTTTTTGGGGGGGGTCCGGATACTTGTGATCACATAGTGTACATATATTATTAGACTGAATAAAAAATTCGTACTACGCCACTATCAGTATCGCAACAAAATTGAAGATGCTTCGATTTTGATTTTTTACAATTGATTAAAAGTATTTTCTGATAAGCAATGAAGAAATTGTGACCCACCTTTCTTCAGACATCTAAATGTGCAAACATACTGTGAGCAGTGTACCAGTTCTTTGGTTATGTATGCTAGTACTGCTTAAAATGTTGTCCGTATTGAGATGCAACTCACATGTCTAGAAAAAGCCATACATCGTAGTTTTAAGGATTTGATGCAAACTGAACAAAGGAAAACAGACTCAAGAGTACCTCCCAGAGTGAGTTTACATATTGATTTGTTATGTTGATTGTTTGATTTTCAGATTATGTAGCAGTACGATATTAAAAAAATTAGCTATATATTAATGGAGTTAAATGTTATAACCAGCTGTTTACTGGGAACCCATTATTTTCTGTAAAATGCCAAGATCCGTGTTCGTCTCAAATCGTCATCAGACAGGAATGTAAAAGTACTAACAATAGGACTGTTACCATAATGTACCCTACAATGGGCCATACAACACTTGCAAGGCATTTTAAATGTCCACTAAGTAATACTCTGATTCTTGTATCACACTAATGCAACGAACGCACTGACTACAAACATATGGTTCATTTAACCCCAGACACATAACTGTGACACCACAGTTCTCTCAGCTCGTACGAGAAGAGGCTCTGTTTCTATGGGGCATTGTGAAACAGCGCAAGCAAGATAGTACGGATCAGTATGAGAATCGCTGGATACAGCAGCGTCAATATCTCGGTTGATGCAAGAGTTTACAATATTACTCATACAAGAGAATTGTCCCTAGTATCATTTGCCGAAAATCTCGTTTCGCTATGTTGAATCATTCATAAAATAAAAAGGATGCAGATTTTAGGTGTTCCTTCCATATATAACACGAGTTGAAAAACTTCAGATGCTTCACGGGTCTCTTCTCTGATGACGCTCTTGTATGCAGGAAAATCGCAACCTCATAAAATTGTAAGGAATTGCAGGAAGACCATGTAAGCATATGACCCTTGATTCAGGGACTGGCAATTGACCCTCAACGTAAATAAATGTAAAGTATAGCGCTTGACGTAAAGTGGAGCGAGTAAACAAAAACAATGTAAGGAAAAGCAGATTCTAGGTTGAGATTTATTGGAAGATTTATGAGGAACTGTAACTCACCCCTGAAAGAAGTAGCTTACAAAATCTTCGTTTGGCCACAGTAAGGTCATCCGGCCACTCTGTAACATTCATAATGCGAAATTCGATAATAATCTCGACCCTGCATAGGTACGGGATAAAGGGAGCAGAAAAACAAAATTAATCTGTTTCCACCCGTGGCCATTTTCAAATGAACCTGTAATATCCATTGTCAACAGACTATTAAAAGTTCAAAAAGGTTAGTCAAATAATCATATAAGTTAAAAATATTAGGGGAATGTGTTGTTCCCCTTACCTTTTACTTTTCAGACTGTCACCTCTTTCCAGCTCGATGGTAGAAATTTAATATATTGTCTTATTCCATTTTTAAATGATGGCATTAAGCTTTTACGTGTACCAGTCTTTTACCGAATCGGAAACGTAGGGTTTTCCCACATATGAAAACATGTTCAACTGTACAACATGGGCATGGACCTTGGAACAAATGGTTCAAAAGGCCCTAAACACTATGGGACTTAACATCTGAGGTCATCAGTCCCCTAGAACTTAGAACTACTTAAACCTAACTAACCTAAGTACGTCACACACATCCATGCACGAGGCAGGATTCGAACCTGCGACCGTAGCGGTCGCGCGATTCCAGACTGAAGCGCCTAGAACCGCTCTGCCACATCGGCCGGCTGGACCTAGGAACAAACATTAGACTGTAATTTAAAAGCATTTCAATAGAGAAAATCTTCTCAGTACTGTATTTAGTTACTTATCTGTCATATTACTATTGTACAATACGTCAATAATCAGTGAGTCAAATCAAACTATGCACATCTATTATCAAAAACTATCTACAGGTTAAATACATTTTAAAAGTGAAGATATTAGAAACTAACACAATTTTTTTTTCTAGACGGGTAAAATTGTTAAGACATTGACGAAACTCAGAAAATTTTCAGATGTCCTATGTTCCAAGGTAAAAGACTTCTTCTGTTTCAGTGTACAAGATAGTGCACGACCGACAACGTATGAATTTTGTGTCCACAAATTATGTAATTGGTTTTAAAAACAAATAGGATTTCACTTGCCACAAAATTCTGTGACTGAAGAATTAACAATGCATTCACAATACCTTTGGCATGTTACGCAGCACTTAAATGTGTAGAATTAGAAATATTTGCACGTGTTGCACAGAGCACAATTTTATGTCTAGCAACAACGAAAACTGTAGAAAATGGCGGAAACAGCTTACAGTGGTCTCCAGTGCGCATTTCTTCGTGTGATTCTAAAATCAGTCGCTATACTGAAACACCGACAAAATAACATCATGTGTTCTTAGGTACAACACCCTCTCCTGTTGTAACTACTTACACGATTGTCGATGTGAGTCGTCATATCGGGTAAAGAAACGGGAATTTGTTCTCACACACAAATACGATAACACCCCGAGTTACAGAGAATGCACTGAGGCTCTGGGTGCATATATGAGGTAACTGTTCTTAAATACTCCTCATCAGCATGGGAGTCATATCAGTGAGATCAACAAGAGATATAGAAGATCCAGTGCAGAGTGATGGGTTTCATTAGGGGTTCGTTTAGCAGCCGCTAGAGCGCGAAGGGGAAGCTCATCAAACTCCATGGCCAGACGCTGCAAGAGAGGCCTTGCGCTTCACCGAGGGGGTCACTGGCAAAGTTTCGTGAACGCATGCTGCAGGAACACCCACGCAACGTGTTAGTTAATTCCTCCCACGTTAATATGTCGAAAGGATCAGTATGGGAGAGTCAGATATTAGTAAAAAAAAATAATAATCCTCTATGTGTCCCGAACACTGTGAATATTTTATGAATAATACACTCTAGATCGCTTCATAAATTTACTTATTATGTTGCTTGCAAAACAAGGTTCAGTGTCAGTATTAAAAAATCTATGTTTAATCGCGGCGTTAAGTAACTGAAAACAGATTCAGTGCCGGTATTAAAAATCTACTATTGTAGCTACTTAGACATTAATGTGACCACCGCCTATATTCGACGTCAGGGTACCAAAACCACTCACGGACGGCAGGTGGCAGTACCAGCAGTTTTTCAATGAGTAGTTTATTATAAGTACAGTAATAAAATAAATCAGAATAATTTTTTTGTATTGCCGTTAAAAAAATCTGTGTATCTAATGGCAGCTTCGTATTGTAGATATGGAATCAAACAAAGAAAGTACAAGCCAGCTTATTGAGGCATATAGTTCTACCGTAGTAAGGTACGTCTACAAATGCTTAATCCTGAGTTTATTCATTTCACGTAAATGTGCACATAATTTTACTTCCGATATGTGTACATATCACTTTAATTGGTGAACGTTCCGCATGTGTCTGATTTGACTGCATTGTTTCGTATTATTTCGGCCAATGGCCTTGCGCATTGGTAACATCGGTTCCCGTTAGATCCCCGTAGTTAAGCGCTGTCGGGCTGGGCTAGCACTTGGATGGGTGACCGTCCGGTGTGTCGAGCGCTGTAGGCAAGCGGGATGCACTCAGTCAAATGGCTCTGAACACTATGGGACTTAACATCTGTGGTCATCAGTCCCCTAGAACTTAGAACTACTTAAACCTAACTAACCTAAGGACATCACACACATCCATGCCCGAGGCAGGATTCGAACCTGCGACCGTAGCGGTCACGCGGTTCCAAACTGAAGCGCTTAGAACCGCACGGCCACACCGGCCGGCCTGCACTCAGTCCTTGTGAGGCAAACAGAGGAGCTACCTGATTGAGAAGCAGCGGCTCCGATCTCGTAAACTGACAAAATGGTCGGGAGAGCGGTGTCCTGACCACATGCCCCTCCATATGCACATCCTGTGATGCCTGTGGATGAGGATGACACGGCGGCCGGTCGGTGCCGTTGGGCCTTCCAAGGCCTGTTCGGACAGAGTTTAGCTTTCAGCTGCATTATTTCAGTATCCCAGGAAGGACAGTGTTGGGAGAATAGATACAAGAGCCGGTGTGGCTATGCCGCCCACGACCAGTGAGGGCTGTAAAAGCAGTTAGCATCTTTGCGATTGCACTATTGCAAATTAGCTTCCTTCATTACTGTGTCATTTGCGCAAATCCCGTCACATACGATAGGTAAGTCACATCCTATAGATCTTCGGGCCTCAAGTCCTTCGTTAATAGCAAGTATATGCCCCTGCCTTCATCCCTCCTTCCCAGCCCGGGTTAAATCCAGTTCCTACTCCCGATATTATGTCGTCGTTCCGCCCTTCTCCTAACGAGTGAGATGGACACTGTCATAGCAAATGCTGCATAAATAATGGTGTCCTCCACGTCTGAAATGTTCTGAAACGTAGATATAGGTTATCAGTTGCTTGTACCAACATGACATAAAACATACACTTCAGACTATAATTCTGTATAATCATAACGTAATTTCATTATAACTGCAACAGATAACAATAATTGCTTAATAAATAAGACCTCTCAGAAGTTTCAATATGAGTAAATAGCAGCAATATAAAAATATCAACTTTTACACTCAACGACGTAAACACTCTGAAATAACGTAACTATCCAGCCAACGGTCCGGACACGTGCATGATGTCGTCCATGATACCGAGCAGCATACATGGCACGCGCCTGTTAGGCATATTGATCACAATAGCCGTACATCCACACGATATCGACCTTTCCCGCAATTGGTAAATGGTCCATCTTAACACGGGTAATGTTTCAGGAAGCAAATACCGTCCGCACTGGCGGAATGTTACGTGATACCACGTACTTAATACGTTTGTGACTATTACAGCGCCATCTATCACAAAGCGAAAAAAGTGGTTCAACAAAAACATTCATATTTCTTTACGTACTACACGAATATGTAATAAAAATGGGGGTTCCTATTTTAAAAAACGCAGTTGATATCCGTTTGACCTATGGCAGCGCCATCTAGCGGGCCAACCATGGTGCCATCTGGTTTCCCTCTTCAAGCTAGACGAGTTTCGTTCTTTGCAGTTTTTTCGTTTGATGCTTATTTCGTGATATATTTGGCCTGGTCCCTATCAATGGACCACCATCTCATGCCAATAACGCTATTAACATCCACAATTACGAACACACAAAGAAAAGGAACCATATCAGTCGCGCCATTCTAAGGTAAGGATCTTTCGCAACTACTGATCTTTTCCTGTGGATTAACCAAAAATTATCTTTCAGTCATTCCTTGTCCTGACAACTACGATCACAACAAAGACAAAAGTCAACCAAATCTGTCAAGCCGTTCGTAATTGATGATATGGCATATATGCGGCACCTCATATTATTTCCCGACTTCCCAATTGGATTGTCCATTTTTTTTCATACATACCTTTTCCTGACAATAACGAACACAATAAAATATCAACCAAATCGGTCAAGCAATTCTCAGATGGTGATCTCTCATACATGTAGCAACATTTTTATTTATATAGATTTGGCTAAAACAGTGCACGTGTTAAGGACATCTCTATCGTTTCCTTCTCGGGCTCAAAACGAGCGTTGGGTGCGGCCTGTGGAATGCAAGCTTGTCGCTCTGATAAGACGAAAGGAGTGGTGTATGGCAGATACAGGTGCGACGCCGGCTAGGGGAGCCGCTACGAGCGAGGCCGACCTGTACAGAGGCCTGCGACTGCGGCTGGTGACGTCATAGCCTGAGTCAGCCAGACCTCCTGTGTAATACGCTGAATCTTCCGTATGTTTCCACCAAGTCTGAGGATTCGGCGGTGTTTACATTGTGCCTGGTTAACCTATTCAGGCAACTTTTTACGATATTTCTTATAAAATATTTGATACTGCATGTATGAAGTGTACGAAACTGTAAGTAATATGTACAGAGATACTTAAGACTGCCCTTTTCATATAACAGAAAAATTAGAATGTAGGCTCGGAACTTGCAAGGTAGTTTGTCAATAATAAATGTAATGAATTAAAATTCGGTACCAATGTGTTCAAATATGTGTGTTACGCAGTAACAACTTGTGCCTATTCATTAGTTTTTGCTCCCGTGTAGGCATTTGCAAAAGTGGTGTTTATTTTTTAATCATAAGTAGCTACCCTAAGAAATATGGCAGATTTTTTGTACAGGGGGAAAACTGTAACGAGCATGAACCAACTCTTAGAGGTACGTCCATACCGACCTATTACACAAACCTAACATTTTATGTTATTTTGTGTTCATTACGTTAAATTTGTTCTTGCCCAGCAGGGAGATCTAAGTAACCCCCTCCCTCGCCCCACAGAGGATAGTCAACTGTAATTTTTAGAAGCTGTTCACATTTCTCTAAGATTTGTGCTGCTTAGGAAGGAACAAAGTCATTAGACATGAGTGTTTAAACAACTGGTATCTTTCAACGACCATTTGAAATATTGAATCAGATGGTTGACTTCAGCCGCCTCTGCAAAGATCGTGTACAGTGGCTGTACGGCGTACAGACCGAAAGCCAAATGCCGAGAAAAAGAAACTAAGAAAACGTGAGCTAACGTCATTGCTTCATTTTCAGTGATCTTATCCTTATTGGCAACAGATGCTTTACATTTGTTGCACACTTTAATAAACAATGCAAAATGTAACCTCCTATATAGTACAGTGTGCCTCACTCGTTCTGAGAGGTTTCTATATTACTTTATTGCTTGTGAACGTGCTCCGATTGCATAGCAGGCAATAGGACGTTTGACTGCTTTTTGAAAATCGTTTTAAATTGATAATTATGTCATTCTATGGTGATAACATGTTTTTCTTCCTCCTGAATTTCAGCGGAAATGAAATTCAAATAATTTGAATGCCCGTTACATCCCTCCATTTGAGTCATGCGATGCCTGTGACGTCACTCGTTAGCACGCTGATCCTACTGTCGTAAGGCTCATTCAGAGCGATTCCTCGTTTTGGAATTTAGTTCTGGAAAATTGGTTACAAATGGTTTGTTGTAACACGTTGTAGAAATACATCTATAAAAATCCCTGAAAGACTGTTCCGAAGAATGAGAAGATGCAAAATGCGGTTGCAGCTCGCTCGTAGAAATCCAAATGAGATAGTGGTCACTACGTGTGTTTATTTCTGTGAGGATCCTTCTGATGTAGGTAAACACTGTATATTAGCACGTTGTCGTAGCCGGCGGGACCTCTGCTACAATGTTCGCATGATCGATCGTAATTATGAGCAAGCTTTTTTTCACCTGTTCTCTTCTCTTAATACTACGGTCTGCTTAACTTTACTTCATATCCATAATAAGGTTATGCAAGAGCTTTAAATTCTATATTATATTACATTTTAATACCTATTTTCATTTATTACTTCATTTTACGTCTAATCAATTCGAGATGGTGTGAAACTGTATTCGATACTTGTCGTAGCTTTTATTCTGAAAAATCTAAGGAACCATTTACCAGATTCCGATCACATTATTCTTCCCAAACAAGTCGCTAAAGACAATAATTTGCCTCTTCCAGCTGTCTCCACTGAGCCTGTTGTAAAGCTGTATGATTTTGACAAAGAGAAAAATTGAACTTTGCTTGGAACCTACAAGGAAATGCAATAAAACCAGAGCTTTGCGATAAAATGAAAAGGGGTCCTGCTTAAGCACTTTTAGATCATAATATTTCAGCAGTAGCTAAGCATGCAATAGAACAACAGATACTTTAAGATTCTGCTGCGTCAACTGAATATTTTATAGACTTAATTTTCCGTTGTTTTAAATTAAGGACCTGGAAGAAAAGAAAAACTGCAATCCGTAAAGCTGTTAAAGGCAATACGATGATGCTCTGCAGTTCCCCAAGTCTGTTATTAGTCTGTCTGAAAATCTGAAAATTGAGAAAATAGCTACCACGAAAACAATAATAGTTCTGGTAACAACCACAGCGATTAACAGTCAGAATTATTCTTTGAATGAAAAAGTTTCCACTGTCTTTTATTGTGCAGGCCTTCACAAGTTGCCCTGGAAAACCTTTTCATCATGGTCCGAGCAAATAATGCAGTTCCAGACTCTCTCAGTTTAAAGACAACTCTGCGACTTAATTGCTGTGCCACAGTACTTCCGTCCCAGTTGTCTTGTAATGAAGTTTTCATGTTTATTGTTACTGGAACATAAAAACTTTGGAGATCAAAGAGATCATAAAAGCAGAACTTTCGAAAGGTTTTCACTATCAACTTCCACAAAATTCTTTTCCATTGTCACTTAAAAGTTGTAAATGCGTTTTTCATAACTAAATAACTAAACAGTTTGCAGAAATAGTACGGAAAAAAACAGTAGTAACTTCGGTGAACACTCCTATACCAAACATAATAGGTTCGTCTTACTCCTAGCCTATGACACCAGTAACAGGAAGTTTTCGAACGCGTGACCAAAGCTTGAAGTGTAATGATTTTTAAGCTTTAATTGCGTACATACAACACAGAGGGTACATATGTAATTACTGTACTTAGGACAATTATTTTATCATATCCTATCCAGGTAAGGAATGAGAATATTGACCAAAAATGCTGTATGAATGTTTCAGTCGTTCAGAGTAAAAAGAATCCGAACCATATTTTTAACACGGAAAATTACCTATTGCCCATCAGGCATTTGTACAGAACTCAGTGTCAGACACCGGGAATGAAAACGAAGGAAGCCGTTCTTGACGTAATATTGGTTTAGAAAACTAGACTCTACAGCTAAAAGTACTCTAATATTTTGCTATGTGGTAACTTTAACATAGATTTCTCTTTTAATTGTACGCTACAATACTGTTATGTATCCTTTCCCATAAGGTTTGTATCCGCACAGCGCTGCAAAAAGCTAGTAAGAAGGCAAACAAATTTCTTGGAAAAATAAACAAAAAAACAATTGCTTGTGTACACCAGAAATAAGGACAATAAGTTATTTCGTGGCTATTTCAAAACGAAAAAAAGATTAACAAGGTTATCTGTGAAGCCAAGAAACTTTACAACTGGCAGTTCATATTTTTCTCTAGCAATAAATGTAAAACAATGTGTGGAGTTGCGATAAAATACGATGTGTGCAAGCCTGTAATTTCCCCTAGAATGGCATTCTATAAATTTAAGACTTAAGCAGCACAAATTAAGAAATAACGCCAAGCGTAGAGAAGGTAACAGGCAAGTGTCGAAACATGCCCTGTGATCGCAAAACACCGTGTTCCACAGAATGCAGATTTGCAAAAGTCTGTTAAAGCCGTGAATGTATTTGAACGAAAATTATTTTACTCGAGACTACTGACGAAATTTGCCTGCTTAGTCATCTAGTGAAAACTTACGTACATTCGTATGTATACAGGATTAAGAGATATTTCATTTCCATAAAAGAAACAAGATATCTGAGGACATCGGAATTTTGTAAACCATACTAAAATGCATAATTAGGCTTAAACTGCGCATCCATATGTCCAGATTCACACGGAAGTACCTGGTATTAAGTTTTCGGTGTGGTTTTCACGATGACAATTTTCTTGGAGTGTCAGTACTGTATTATCTCATGTTTGGTTCTTTATTATGCCATAATGCCATACGTGTCAAAAAATGAAAATGTGCATTTGAAAGTGAGTGAACAGTTGTAGCTAGTCAATAGTGTGGAATGAAACACTTCGTTTCAAATAAATTGACTACCTGTGGGGAAAAGATAAATAACAGACAAACTGCTTCAGCTAACCGACAAAAATAACGTCATTGCTCTGCATGCTTTATTTGCTAATACTCTGCTTGCTTTATTGCTAATAACATGAAAATAAAATAAAACCGGGTAACTAAATCTGATTGTATATTTCAGTCTTATGTGAATGTATTTTAACTCACTTAATAGATCCCAGACACAGAAAACAATTTTCCTTTCATTTCATATGAGAGGTGTAAACGAAAACAGCGAAACCACGAAACGTAAACATCATTCATGTGGAGGATCCCCCCAACCGCCACTAATGCTGCAACTCAATACTGCTCTGCGGATGCGCGAATCTAATATGGCAGCTTGGGGGCTCAGCACAAAACTTTTTCCTACTGCTCGTACAGCTAACAGCCACACTTGAAGTAGCCAGAAGCGGCAGAAGGCGCTGCTCATACGCGACTTTAGCTCGGCGCAAGCGCATGAGCTTGCTAGCAACTGCTCAAACGAACATACTATCACTCAGGTTGTGCCCTCACCTACAGCCCTCGTTTCCGTATAGTTTCGTAGCTCTGACAAGGAGACCTCTAGACCTGTTAACAATAGATTTAGATGAGTCTGAGGAATGTAGGGAGACCTGTGGTGAGTACTTGGGTAGCGGCTTTTCGTGTGACAGCACCCAATTTCCGAGAAAATCGATGTTGCAATTTCATACGTACCTCCTATATCCGTATCGGCAATTCCCTTTCGACCGTGCGAACGTGGCGTAGGAACATACGTTCATGGCTGCCACGCTGGTTGCGCGGATTCAAATCCTGCCCATGTACTTTTTTCCTCAATTCCATTAAATAGTTCATCTTATGAAAAATACTTCAAAAATAGTCATTTTCGCCACAGTAATTTCATCAATAAATTAATCATTGCGGTACACTTTCTTTAAATGTGTATTTCGGTTGTGGTTCATAGTTGGAATTCAAAATATTTTATCAGCTCCAAAGACTTCTCAACGATGAACGAAGGAAGGATTCCAGGTACACAAGAAAGTACTTATCTCTAATTTTCATCTAAATTGTGGAGTTAATACCGATCGAGCCGGCTGCCAATTCCAAACGATGTACAATAGATCACTTGCGCAATAAGTAGCGAAAACAGATTTGAGTACGATTTGTAATTCCTTCACAGCACAGCAGACTCGAGAAAGATATTCCCTTACGGTCTTTCTAAGGATTGTTTCCATTAGGGACGTGCTCGACGCCCGTATTCGTTTACTTCCTTTATTTTGACTTTGTGTTACAAGGACCATACAGCCAACAACACGTACAAAGTGCCAAAGAAACATAATCACAAAAAACCGAAATAGCACAATATTAAGAAGTTAGCATACAAAAATACTCTTAAAGTAAAATAAAAGCGCAGTTAGTCAAACACAAGACAGCTGGCGGTAGTGGTGACAATGACATTGGGGCAGAATTACAAACAGCAGTATACAAGCCCATGGTAATGAGATAAAATCAAGATAGGTGGAAGGGCAGCATCGGTCGTAAATTTTTAATTTTCTTAACTGCAGATTGACTATCTGTTATCTGTGGTGTCAGTGTGGTACCATGTGCGATTTTATTTACGATTAGTTGTTATGACTTACATATATTTGCACTGAAGGTAATTACAAAGTAGGTGAACTCTATCTGCAATAAAGAGATTAAAAGTATTCGATTTATGGTGCCCTTCCTCCTATCTTGGATCCCTTACGTTTTCTTATGAATGCAAGAACCATCCGAGAAATCTGGTCGGATTGTTCACAAAAATAGTTGACGACTCTTAAACTAAAAAATGTAATTGTGACATGGACAACATCAGGGAAATTCTCGGAAGTGCTACGCGAAGAGATTTTAAAATCTCTCATTCTTCCGTAGTTGTGACAAGAAAAATTTCTTTACATTGTTGATTCGGGGGGAGGGCAGTCTGATGGGAAACATTACCGTCAAATCTTTGTAAAACAAAGACAACGCATACACCAACACCGTTCAATTGTCCCAGCCAAACGTACTTCACTTTCGTATCCCGATGATGTTTACTTTTACAGGCTGGTTAAAATTTTCACGAGATAAATTTAAAATGCTCCCGGGTTGCTAAAGACTAATAGCGAAATCGCCTCGAAGGAAGAGTACATAAAGATAGATTATTTAATTATGCATCACTCTAGTGCATCTGCTTTCACAGGAATCGTCAAATACGAGCGTTCATAGTGAAGTTTATCGAATTGTGTTTTCCGGTATCGCTTCTGTGTGCTTCAAGGCAGTAGCTTTTTCCATCAAACGTTCGCAGTGCTCGGTTGCTTTTATGAGAAGCATCATTCTCTTAAAAGCAACCGACACTCAAGTTCGTAGAGCACTGCGAACATCTATTCTGTTCTAGCACACCGAGCGATAGCGAGTAAGATGATTCTGTAATCTGTTCTGTAGCAAACGGAATACTTATCTGAGGAGAAGTGATCGACTTTTTAACGAAATTACTGCAGCGGAAATGCCTGTTTTTGAATAGTTTTGCTTTACATGTGCTATACGATGAAACTGAAAAAAAAATGTTCACCAGCAAGCTGTGTACTTGTACTACCAGCGCCTGCACCACGTTCTCTCAGTCGAGAGAGAATTGCCGTTACGGGTATAGAGGTACGCACGAAATTTCAACATAGATTTTCTCGAAAATTCGGGGCTTTCGCATGTAAAGCCGCTAGCCAGGTATTCAGGGCAGGCCACACTACAAAATAACTAGCAACTCATCAGAATCCGTGACTAACAGATTAGTTGGTCCCCTTGCAAGCTACTTGAATTCCATAGACTGTGAGTAGTGGAAATAATAGCAACAACGAAAGGTAAGCCATGTCGTATCAAGGGTCGTTATCGCTACCGAGTGCACAAAAGATGTGACGCATATAGGAACGGAGTTTGTGTTGAGGACGTTTAAAAATTGCAAATGGTAAAATTATGGCTGAAAAGTAATTTTCTTGCCAACCTGACGAAGCAGATGTGCAGATTAATTAACGAATGCATAATATAACGAAGAAAAGACGGTTTCTGTTTTCCATATTTTTCAAGGGGACTTTCACGATTAGAAACATAAAGGTTTAGATCTCGTCACACATATGCTATATTAACTAGAACTCCAAGACTGTATTGTGTAAAGCAAGAAAGGAAGCTATTGGGACGACCCAGAGTCCTGGCATTAGCTCGGAGATTCACCTAAGCGAAGACCTCTTGAAATTAACTGAAGGTAATAGTGTTTTATCCATGCTCAGAAATTGTAATCGTACACAACGAAATATTAAGCAACCAGTTCCATAAAAGAAATTTAATTTCTTTACAGGTTTCGGGCAATGAGTGCCCTTCCTCAGAAGGTAATACCTATCGCATTATTTGCGAGTGTCGACAGTGGGATGCATACAGCAAAATGCCATGGATTTAGGTATCAGAAACTGATCCTCGACTAAAAACCAGTGAAGAGATGAGGACAGTCCCATACAACGTGGAACAACTGGCGGCCCCCAAAACGTGTTTAAAACAATTTTGTTGTCATCATCATCATCATCATCATCTTGGACAGTTTCCAGCCACTGGCTGGGTCTGTCGGGAACACAAGCCTCTCCATCGTGTTCTGTCTTTCCACCATTCCCCCTCTTCCAACTTCGTCCAGTTCTCTCCTCTTCTCGTCACACATTCCTTCACTCCCTTCACCCATCTATCTCTTGGTCTTCCTCTGGGCCTCTTCCCCTCCAGTTGCAGATCAAACATCCTCTTTGGAATTCTTCCCTCATCCATTCTCTTCATGTGTCCATACCACTGCAGTCTTGATTTTTCTATCCTGTCCTGTACTGGTTCCTCCTTTAGTCTTTCCCTCACATACACATTTCGCAATCTGTCTCGTCTTGTTACACCCAACCTGCTCCTCTGGAACTTCATTTCACTAGCCTGTATTCTACTTTTGTCGCTTTTGTGCATTACCCATGTCTCACTTCCGTATGCCAATATGGGGACAAAGTAGGTTCGGTATATAATTCCCTTGGATTTCTGTGGCACCTCCTTGCTCCAAATAAGCCCCTAATGCATTTGTAGAACTGCCCTGCTTTTCTGCACCTTTCATTTATTTCCAATGTGTTTCCCCCCTTACTTTCAATCACGCTTCCCAGGTACTTGAAGTTCTCTACCACTTGTAGTTTTTCCCCTCCACAAGTTATATCCACATTTGGCCTATTCGTCTTCCTTGTTGTGACAATTATTTCACTTTTCTTTGCAGAGAAATGCATTCCATATTGTGCTGCCGTTGCCTCCCATGCATCTAACTGCTCTTGCACCTCCTTCTCGCAATTTCCCCATAACATCAGGTCATCGGCAAAAAGCACTGCTTTCATTTTATGATCTCCAATTGCAACTGACACTTGCTGTAGGATTTCATTCATAACAATAATAAACAATAAAGGCGAAAGTGCACTTCCCTGTCGCAGCCCATTTTCCAGCTTGAACCATGCAGTACGTTCCCTCCCCACTTTCACACAACTCTCACTTCCCTCATACATTTTTCTGACTTTTCGTGTTATCGCTTCATCTATCCCTTTTGCGTTCAGCACATCCCAGAGCTTGTCCCTACAGATACTGTCATACGCCTTCTCAATATCTAAAAAGGCCATGATTAAGTCCTTCCCGTACTCATAGTGCCTTTCCTGCAGTTGCCTTACCGCAAATATGAGGTCCGTTGTTGATCTTCTCGGTCTGAAACCGTACTGCTCCTCTTGCAGTCTACTTTCAATACTGCTTCTTATTCTCTTCTCCAGGATCTTTTCATAGATTTTTCCACAGTGGCATAGCAGGGTGATTCCTCTGTAGTTCTCACATCTCCTTTTATCCCCTTTCTTGAAGATCGGGACTATAATTCCTTTCTTCCAATCCTCAGGAATTCTGTTCTCCTTCCACACCACCCTCAGCACTCTGTATAGCCACTGGGTTCCTACTTCTCCTGCTGCTCGTATCATATCCACTGTTACTTCGTCCCAACCTGGTGCCTTGCCCCCTTTCATCCTCTTTATGGCTTCTTCCACTTTATTCCAAGTTAGATCATCAATTTCCCCACTATTATCATCGTCTGCTGCCTTAGGCTCTCCATCGCTGTTAGTTACCCGCTTGGCGGCATTCAACAGATCTTCAAAGTACTCCTTCCAAATCTTTTTGAGCTCATGCATTTCCTCCACAACTCTTCCATTATTATCCATGATCCTCAGGCACTCGCTTCTGTCGTTCCTCTTATTTCTTACCATGGTGTAAAGTACTTTTTTGTTCCCTTCACTGTCCTCTTCTAACATTCTTGTCCATTTTTCCATCCACTTCTTCTTCTCCGCCCTTACTATGGTCTGTGCCGCTTTCTTGCTTTCCTTATATTTTACCCTAGCTTCCTCTGTTCGGGTCTGGAACCATTCTCTGAAGGCTTTGTTCTTTCGAAGTACTGCCTCTTTACATATGTTGTTCCACCATGGGGTTTCCTTACTTCTCCTCTTTGTGCTAGTTCTTCCGCACACAATCTCAGCTGCCTCAACTAGGGCCCTCTTAAAATCTCCCCATTCTTCTTCCACTGTTCTCTGATCTTCCTTTGGCAGCTTCTTCCTGATCAGTGTCTGGTACTGGGTCCTCCGTTCATCCTCTTTCAGCATCCATGTCTTCAACCTTTTCTCCTGTATATCTGTTGCCCTCCTATCTTTTTTCTCTCTCAGGGTGACTACCAACAGCCGATGGTCACTGTCTAAGGCCTCAGATGGAATGACCTTAACATCTGTGAGGCTGCTCATCATCTGCCTATCCACTAGTACATAGTCTACTACTGAAGTTTGGGACCAGTCCCCACTGTACCAAGTTATTTTGTGACTACTTCTCTTCTTGTACCAGGAATTTGCGATCGTCAGCCCATTCCTCTTGCAGAATTCCAGCAACAATTTTCCTTCTCTACTTCGGTTCCCCCAGCCCTCTGGTCCCATTATCTCCTCGAATCCTTTCCTGTCTGTGCCAACATGTGCATTGAGGTCCCCTATTATAATCTGATTACCTCCATTTAGCTGCTTTTGCATGTCATCTTCAAATTCCTCCTTCTCCTTTTTTGTACACCCCCACCTGTGGGGCATATGCTTGGATGATTTCAATGCTTTTTCCTTTCACTCGTACTCTGGCTTTTATCATTCGATCATTGATACCTTCCACCTCCTCCTGCAGACCCTCTCTGACCACTATTGCCACTCCATTTCTTCCCCTCTCATTCCCTACCCAGTACAGTTTACATCCTTTACTTAGTGGTTTTCACCAACTCCTCTCCACGTAGTCTCAGCAAGTCCCAAGATGTCCAATTTCCTCCTTTCCATCATTTCTACAATTTCTTCTAACTTCCCAGTTAGAGTCTTTACGTTTAAGGTGCCCAGTCGTAAACCATCTCGTAATCCTTTTCCATTGCTTGGTCGGTTTCCTTTAAATCCGTTCCGTGATCCGAGGCATGTTCCCTTTTTAAAAGCAGTTCATTTATCCATTACTGGCTTGCTAGGCCTATCGCAGCTTCACCAGAGCCCCGTTAGCCGTCACGTTTCAGGGTTCCCATAGAGCCTTCTCAGCTACCGTAGCGGTCCTGGGGCACACGAAGTCCCCGCTGTACATCGCCCCTATAGGCAGTCCCCTACTTTGTGCCGTTGCCCATCTCCCACGACTTGGACGAGGGGTTGGACTTATGGGAGACAATTTTGTTGTATTTTTATATATTAACTTTATTAGTTTCCATCATTAACTATATTTATTTTTTATTCTTCACTCACTCAAGCACCTGGGTGACATTTACAAAGGGCATGTCCGTTGCTTGACGAAGTCCCACAGGAACATATTTGAGTCGCTCAAATGACAGACAGTTCATGTGATTCTAACACAGGTCGGTCCAATTTTTGTCAGTAGTTCCACGTTACGTGGTACTGCCCCCTCTCCTTTTCTGTTTTAGTTACCGCTTCACTGTTTTTTCAATCAAGGATCAATTTCTGATACCTGATTCCATTCCTTCATTTTTATAAACTGGACGTTCAACGTTGATGATGGCTTTACGAATTGAAGAAGGCTGAGAACTTTGCCTAGCCACGCCAATATTGTTACTCTGCGGCATCATTCTGTAAAAACTCCCTATACCGTATGACATAGCATTGAAAGTAACAATCTTTTGGTATGAAATTACAAAGCTTATTTATTATATATAAATAGGTCCGTTCCTTGTGGTGCGTATGCGATTCACATCTAATTTCCTAACCAGGAGCATAAGTTTTTCTTCCATATTTAAATCTATTCGCTCAGTACTTTGAAAACATTTCAGGTAACTTCATTTTTTCACTATCAAAGTAGTAATTTATAAAAATTTCTGTACAGATATGCACTAGAAGATCCTGCTTTAAAGTTGCAAAACCAGCTGTGTGAGTCTCTAGTCAATTTCAATAAATAAAGCTGTTGTGGACACTTGGATTTTTCATTCAGTTTTCTATTTTAAAAATGTTAACATCTATATGTAAACACCTGTGTTGTACTGCTGTATAAACGATCAATAAATTATGCCTTATTAACACAACTGTGACCATAAGGTGTATCAAACGAAATTTCTTGGTAAGCAGGGCGCAACATGTTATCTTGGATGGAAAGTCATCGCCAGCTGTGTTAGTACCTTAAAGCCTTCCCTAGAGAAGTGTGTTACGACACTTAATGTCGACGTTGAATCTTTATGACCTGGCGGACAATATTAAAAGCAACCTTAGGTTTTTACGGACGATACACTTATCCTTAATGAAATTAGATTTGTATTAATACCTACAGCTGCTAACAGGCGTTGATATATATCAACGGGGACAGGTGAAAATGTGTACCCCGACCGGGACTCGAACCTGGGATCTCCTGCTTGCATGGTAGACGCTATATCCATCTGAGCCACGGAGGCCACAGAGTATAACGCGGCTGCAGGGATTATTTCGCGCACGCCTCCCGCGAGACCCACGTTCTCACTCTGTACACTACATTCGTAGTGTCCCACCCCATCCATATAAGTATTTATCCTTAATGAAGTATGAGGCTCACTTCGGTTCAGTGGCAGGATACTGGCAAAATACGTTAAGTCTTCAAAGTATATTGCTTATAAAAAGGGATATTGCTTATAAAGCATGGCGGATTGGTTGGTTGGTTTGGGGAAGGAGACCAGACAGCGAGGTCATCGGTCTCATCGGATTAGGGAAGGACGGGGAAGGAAGTCGGCCGTGCCCTTTGAAAGGAACCATCCCGGCATTTGCCTGGAGCGATTTAGGGAAATCACTTAAAAAATGGTTCAAATGGCTCTGAGCACTATGGGACTTAACATCTATGGTCATCAGTCCCCTAGAACTTAGAACTACTTAAACTTAACTAACCTAAGGACATCACACAACACCCAGCCATCACGAGGCAGAGAAAATCCCTGACCCCGCCGGGAATCGAACCCGGGAACCCGGGCGTGGGAAGCGAGAACGCTACCGCACGACCACGAGCTGCGGGCGCATGGCGGAAGCTGAACAATTGTTGTATACCTGTTAACTGCATGTAAACTTTTAACCCGTTTAATCGCCTCCAATTCTCTAACTCGTGTGGCAGTTAATACGTGAAGGGGACGTACGATAGACTCACTAGTTTCAAATAAAAATGATATTAATAAGAAATGATGGAATCCCGTCGGTGGTATATTACTGAAAGTAGCAATCAGACCTGCTGCTCTAACTGCTACTTCCTGACGAAACAAAAGCGCAACACCAAGAAGGAGTTGTGTGACATAAACAAAAGTGAAAGGTGATGTCCGTTTAAAATTAGCGCCAGTCACATAAGCATCTCGCTAGTAGCGCCACTATGGGGTTAGAAATCAGGTTTGCTTTAAATACTCACTGCAACGGTCGTGAGTGTTATTTACGTTTGAGATTCGATGTCATGAGTTGCCGTTAGTCAACAATACCTTGAAGGCGACAAAGGCACCATTACCAACAACTCACTGAGAATGAACAAGATTGTGTAATCTGTCTGCGAGAAGCTGGATGTTCCTCCTGCGATACCGCAGAAAGACTTTGGGATTTTAATGGTGTCAAGCGGGAGCTCATTGGAGGGCAGGGTGAAAGTCGGTTGTGTTTTCTCATGAAAACTGGTTCTGCCTTGGTACCAGTGATGGCCGTTTGAAGGAGGCCAGTTGAGGTCCTCCAACCAACCTTCCTGCGTGCTATTTACACTAGACGTACACCTGGAGTTGCAGTCCAGCGTGAGATTTCGTATGACAGCAGGAACACTCTCGTGGTTATCCCTCGCAACCCGACTGCAAATCTGTATGTCGGTCCGGTGGTTCTAAGTGTTGCCATTCATGAACGGCATTCCAGGAGACGTTTTCCGACATCATATCGCTCGACCACATACCACTGTTGTAACGCAACATACTCTACAGAGTGTCGACATGTTGCATTGGTATGCTCGATCACCATATCTGTCTCTAATCGAGCAGATATGGGACAACATCGGACGACAACTACAGTTTCGTCCGCAACCAGAATCAACCGTCGCTGTATTGACCGACGAAATGCAACAGCCATGGAGCACCATGACACAAACTGACATCCGGCACCTGTACAACACAAAACTTGCATTCAACATTCTGGCGGTTGCACCGGTTATTAATGAACCAGTCTTCCACATCTGCAATGGCTTATCCCTCGCGTACATTAACTTGTGAGCTTGCAATGTACTACCTAGACAAATTACAAATGAATTCTCGAAATTTCATTATTCTACATTAACCATTTTTTGGTTTTGTGACTTTTTTCCGTCACTGTGTTTGCTTCACTGCAGAGATCGGGACCCGCAGCAGTCGTTTCAGACGGGAAGTATTTGAATAACTAGGGACAAGGAGAAGGTTACAAACAAGTAACACATGGGCGAAAATTCAATTATTTTAGGAGTACAGGCTCAATAAAACAAAAGATATGTAAAGCAGTCTTTATTGTGTGGGAAAACCACCAATCTACGATGCCATATTATCGCCGGTGATGGCCTCTTCTCCACGGGAAAAGAATTCAACTGAAGAAGAAACAAGTGATATACTCTATGTGATCAAAAGTATTCGGACACCTGGCTGCCCTCCATCGGTAATGCTGGAATTCAATATGGTGTTGACCCACTCTTAGCCCTTGATGACAGCTTCCACTCTCGCAAGCATACGGTCAATCACGTGTTGGAAGGTTTCTTGGGGAATAGCAGCCCATTCTTCACGGAGTGCTGCACTGAGGAGAGGTATCGATGTCGGTCGGTGAGGCCTGCCACGAAGTCGGCGTTCCAGAACATCCCAAATGTGTTCTATAGGGTTCAGGTCAGGACTCTGTGTAGGCCAGTCCATTAGAGGGATGTTATTGTCGTGTAAACACTCCACCATAGGCCGTGCATTATGAAAAAGTGGTCGATCGTGTCGAATGATGCAATCGAAATACCCGAATCGCTCTTCAACAGTGGGAAGCAAGAAGGTGCTTAAAACATCAATGCAGGCCTGTGCAGTGTGATAGTGCCACGCAAAACAACAAGTGGTGCAAGCCCCCTCCATGAAAAACACGACCACACCCTAACACCGCCACCTCCGAATTTGCTGTTGGCACTACACACGCTGGCAGATCATGTTCACCGGGCATTTGCCATACACACACCCTGCCATCGCATCACCACATTGTGTACCATGATTGGTCACTCCACACAACATTTTTCCACTGTTCAATTGTCCAATGTTTACTCTACTTACACCAAGCGAGGTGTCGTTTGACATTTAGTGGCGCCGGTCTCTGTAACCGAGCGGTTCTAGGCGCTTCAGTCTGACCACGCTTCTGTTACGGTCGCAGGTTCGAATTCTGCTAAGGCGTGGATGTGTGTGATGTCCTTAGGTTAGCTGGGTATAAGTAGTTCGAAGTCTAGGGGACTGATGACCTCAGATGCTAAGTCCCATAGTGCTCAGAACTATTTGAACCATTCAGCGCCGTGATGTGTGGCTTATGAGCAGCGGTTCGACCATGTAACCGAAGTTTTCTCACCTCCCGCCTAACTGTCACAGTACTTGCAGTGGATCCTGCAGTTTGGAATTCCTGTGTGATGAACTGGACAGATGTCTGCCTATTACACATTACGACCCTCTTCGACTGTCGGCGGTCTCTGTCAATCAACAGACGAGGTCAGCCTGTACGCTTTTGTGCTGTACGTGTCCCTTTACGCTTCCACTTCACTATCACATCAGAAACAGTGGATCTATGGATGTTTAGGAGTGTGGAAATCTCGCGTACAGACGTATGACACAAGTGACACTCAGTCACCTGACCACGTTCAAAGTCCGTGAGTTCCGCGGAGCGCCCCATTCAGCTCTCTCACGATGTCTAATGAGTACTGCGGTCGCTGGTATGGAGTACCTGGCAATAGGTGGCAGCACAATACACCTAATATGAAAAACGTATGTTTTTGGTGGTGTGTGGATACTTTTGACCACATAGTGTATGATCGAGTTTGTGGCAGCAACTCGAGGGCTCTAACTAGCCAAAAATAAGGGGGAGGGGGACGTTGGTTGGTCATGACAGTAACCAGGACTCTTTGCAAAGGGCGGTGCCTGCATCAAGCTTGCAGGAATTGCTTCACACTGCTGTTTGCAGTAGGCTCGCAGCACACGCTGCGATCACGGCGTCCCGCGATAATCGAGTACAGCTTCTCGTGTTGCAACCGAACTGCATGCTACTGCGATTAGACTCGGCAGGTCTGACTCCAAGGCGATGGAGGTCAACAAAGGCTGTAAGCTAAGATGGAGGCATAGTTCTGTGCCAGTCTTCACGACAGATCAAAAGCAAGCAGATGAGATGAGAGACCATGTAAGAGTGTTATTGGAAGCTTATTTCCACTAGTTTTATTCTCTAGTTAGTGTATTTTCACCGTTAAAAACATAGTCGCCGCAGCAAACGTTACAGGGCTTCGCTGACCTCTCCCGCTGTTTCTGTGATGCGAGTCTATTAGGATAGTTAGTGTGCTTTGGCGTCAGTTCAAGGACACCAGGAAAAAATGTATTCTTCCGTGATAGCGTCGCCGCGGAGTTAATTTGAAAGAAACTGTTTTTCTTTGCTTTTCACGCCATCTTGGAATATTTTAATAATGTGCTTCGCAGACATTACAAATTTATTCTGAGCTTAAACTCTGACTCTAGCAATATTCTGCAACCGCTTACGTATCGCTCCTATAGGGATCGTGAGGACAACATTAGTTTCATTAAAGCACACTCAGAAGTATTTAAACATTATTGCTGTGCTCCGTAAGTGAATAGGACGGGATAAGCACTATTAACGGGACCAATGGGATGTACCCTCTGCCATGCACTTCACGACGGATGGGCAACCGGCGTCCCGGGGAAGAAGTTTGCAAAGCTACTCCTGTTATCTGCCGACAGCGGTTATGTATATCATTCCCGTATTTCATCTTTCTGTTCTTTCTCATATGTACGAGGGAGATAACAGCGAAGAAAACGTGGGTAACGGAAGAAGTACTTAAGTTGATAGACGAAAGGAGGACGTGCAGAAATATTCAAGGTAATTCAGGAACACAGAAGCCACTTAGGAATGAGATAAACAGGAAGTGTAGGGAAAATAATGCGAGGTGGCTGCAGGAAACATATCAAGAAACAAAAAAAGAAATGATTGTCAGATGGACTGACTCAGCATACAGAAAAGTGAAAATAACTTTCGGTGAAATTAAAAGCAAGGTCGGTAACAGTAATAGTGCAGTGGGAATCCCACTGTTAAATGTAGAGGAGAGAGTAAATAGGTGGAAAGAGTACATTGAAGGCCTTTAGATGTGGAGGACTTGACTGGTGACGTGGCAGAAGAAGAGACAGGAGTCGAATGGGCCGAAATAGGGGATGTAGTATTAGAACAAGAATTGAAAATTGCTTTGTGAGACTTACGATCAAATAAGACAGTAGGGATAAACAAAATTCCATCGGAGTTTCTAAATTCAGCAGGGGAAGTGGCAACGAAGGGACTATTTACACTGGTATCTAGAATGTATGAGAATGGCGATGTACCATCTCACTTTCAGAAAATCACCATCCACACAATTCCGTAGACTTCAAGAGCGGACAAGTGCGAGAATTATGGCACAATCGGTTTTACAGGTGATGGATCCATGTTACTGACAAAAATGATGTACAGGAAAATGGAGAAGAAAACTGAGGATGTGTCAGATGACCAACAGTTTGGCTTTAGGAAAGGTAAAAGTACCAGAGAGGCAATTCTGACGTTGCGTTTGATAAGGGAAGTAAGACTAAAGAAAAATCAAGACACCTTCATAGGATTTGTCGACCTGGGAAAAGCGTTCGACAATGTAAAGTGATGCATGATGTCGAAATTCTGAGAAAATTGGAGGTAAGATATAGGGAGAGACGGGTAACATAAAATGTGTACAAGAACCAAGAGGGAGTTATAAGACTGGACGACCAAGAACGAAGAACTCGGATTAAAAAGAGTGCAAGACAGGGATGTAGTCTTTCGCTCCTACTGTTCAATCTGTACACTGAAGAAGCAATGATGGGAGTGGGATTAAAATTCAAGGTGAAAGGATATCAATAAAACGATTCGCTGATGACATTGCTATCCTGAGTGAAAATGAAAAAGAATTAGATGACCTGCTGAATGGATTGAGAGTAAACCGAAGAAAGACGAAAGTAATGAGAAGTAGCAGAAATGAGAACAGTGGGAATCAGGTTTGATAATCACGAAGTAGATGAAGTTAAGGAATTCTGCTACCTAGGCAGCACAATAAGGAACGACGGACGGAGCAAGGAGGAGATAAAAAGGAGACTAGCACTGGCAAAAAGGGCATTCCTGGCTAACAGAATTCTGCTACTATCAAACATAAGCCTTAATTTGAGAAAGAAATTTCTGGGGATGCGCGTTTGGAGCACAGCATTGTATGGTAGTGAAATGTGGACTGTGAGAAAACCGGAACAGAAGACAATCGAAACGTAAAAGGTATGCTGCTACAGAAGAATGCTGAAAAAATTAGGTGAACTGATAAGGTAAGGAATGAAGAGGTACTCCGCAGAATCAGCGAGGAAAGGAATGTGGTGTATGGGAAACACTGGCAAGCAGAAGGTACATGATTGTAGGACATCTGTTAAGACATCAGGGAATAACTTCCATGGTACTAAAGGGAGCTGTAGAGGATAAAAACTTTAGTAGAAGACAGAGATTGGAATATGTCCAACAAATAATTAAGGACATATGCAAGTGCTACTCTAAGATGAAAAAGTTGGCACAGGGAAGGAATTCGTGGCGGGGCGCATCAAATCAGTCAGAAGACTGATGACCCAAAAAAGAATTCTTTCTCTTAACATTAGTAAATAATTCTTGTCCATTGTGGTCGTATTAGAACACTACCACTGTTGACAATTAAGGTACTCTATAATGAATTAACTGCAATCAGTAAGTTTTGTAGGCGTTTATTTTTCCGTGATGACATGTGAAGGTGCCTGACATCCCGTCTTTAGATGTTTACATTTATTTACGCTTCTTGAACACTGTTCCTTTACTAAAGGCGTTGCAGAATCTTGCAACAGAGGTTTCTAAGGCAGCTGTCGTAAAACGTCGTAAGTAGAGATACAATTTTTACGACGCGTAAATAAATGTAAACATCTGAATACGGTGTGAAAATAAAATGAATGTACCCACAAAAATGCGTGTTTTGAGGCGTAAATTGTTGGCGTGGCCTTTGGGGAGCGTTACCTCATGAACATTAAACTCGGGGACGTTACAATTCTGACTGTGTGCGCTGGGAACACTTCTGTCGCTTCGCGTGAGGAGACGGCCTGCGAGCTTAAGCTGTCGGCACACGAGACGAGGCAGCTAGGAGGCCGACGAGAAACGCACGCCGTGGCACGTACGTCACATCATGAGACACTGTAGGCCAGCAGCCGTTTCCGGCGGGGAGCGATAAACTCTTTCATACGAGTTTAATAATTCTTAACTGTGGGTTTACATGGATGCAAGTTCTCGATGGCAAACGACAAAATTAAGACCTTTAGAGGATAGCTTTTCAGTTAAATATTGATTTCCCGTGAGTCCTGTACGGAGCCGAGCGTTCCCGAAGTGTGGGGGACAAGCCTACTAGTGTGACGTCACAAGTTCGTTGCAGGGCCTGCGTATCTCATATCTCGTTGGCCCCGGGCAGTTAACAGTGGCGTGCATGCGCACGGGATATCCAGTGTCACGAGAGACATCGCTGTCAGCACACGGCACAAGCTGATTAACGTGATTTTTGACGTCTCTGCGCTATCGAACGGCAGTTGTCGCTTTTATTTGATCGTAAACCGTACAGTTCGTTCACGAAAATAGACGCACATAGAATTCCTTGGTTTGCTCTGTTAAAACGCACACTTCCTCCCTTCTCCATGCGCTAGTCAGTTAGTTAGTTAATTAGTTACGTGTTCCATTGGCCAATAGCACGGAAAACCGTTATGAGGTGGAACGTGGCAAATGCACAAGAAATGCGCACAGGAAACAAGTTTTTTTTGTTTACATTATAGTGTTTTTTGATTGCACCATGCGACTTAACTTCTGAGGTCATCAGTCGCCTAGAACCTAGAACTAATTAAACCTAACTAACCTAAGGACATCACACACATCCATACCCGAGGCAGGATTCGAACCTGCGACCGTGGCGGTCACTCGGTTCCAGACTGTAGCGCCTAGAACCGCACGGCCACTCCGGGGCCGGCATTATAGTGTTATACCTAAATATTTCTATTATCTATCCCATTTCCGTAAATGGCACAAAATGCGTATAACATATCTCCAGATTTGTTTACTCATATTCAAGAATTCATCTCTGGTATAGAAGGAGTTTTGAAACTATTACTGCTGTCTGTCAGACATTTTATTTCATCTGGTAATTTATCAAAAAGTTTTATAACAGCATATTTTAGTCCTTTCTGTGCAAAAGATAGGTTAAGTAAAGGATAGTGTAGGTCTTTCTTTTTTCTGGTATTGTAATCATGAATGTCGCTGTTGATTTTAAACTGGTCCATGTTGTTGAGAAAAAATTTCATTACTGAGTAAATGTACTGTGAAGCAGTTGTAAGAATTCCTAACCTTTTAAACAGATGCCTACAAGATGTGCGACTATGAACCCCACACATTATTCTAACTACTTTCTTTTGAGTAGTGAATACCTTAGTGAATACCTTTTGCCTAAGTGTTGAGTTGCCCCAGAATATTATTCCGTATGACACCAGAGAGTGGATCTATGCAAAGTATGTTAACTTACTAATTTCTACATACTCAAAATTGGCAATTATTCTGTTTGCAAAAGTTGCTGAACCTAGTCGCTTTAGGAGATCCAAAATATGAATTTTCCAATTAAGATTCTCATCTATATGTACACCCAAAAACTTAGTATGCTCTACCCTGGTTACTGACTTCTTTTGATGTGTTACGTTTATTGAAGGAATTATACTTTTTGCAGCAGAAGATTGGCTGTACTGTGTTCTGAGCAACCCCATTCGCAGAAAACGAATTAACAGCTTTTCCAAAGACCTTATTTGTATCATTTTCTATCGAACTTTCTTTTACTGGATTAATAATTACACTTGTATCATCAGCAAACAGTTTCAGTTCAACATCTTGTTTCACATAAGAAGGGAGGTCATTCACATACACTTCTGGAAATTGAAATAAGAACACCGTGAATTCATTGTCCCAGGAAGGGGAAACTTTATTGACACATTCCTGGGGTCAGATATATCACATGATCACACTGACAGACCCACAGGCACATAGACACAGGCAACAGAGCATGCACAATGTCGGCACTAGTACAGTGTATATCCACCTTTCGCAGCAATGCAGGCTGCTATTCTCCCATGGAGACGATCGTAGAGATGCTGGATGTAGTCCTGTGGAACGGCTTGCCATGCCATTTTCACCTGGCGCCTCAGTTGGACCAGCGTTCGTGCTGGACGTGCAGACCGCATGAGACGACGCTTCATCCAGTCCCAAACATGCTCAATGGGGGACAGATCCGGAGATCTTGCTGGCCAGGTTAGTTGACTTACACCTTCTAGAGCACGTTGGGTGGCACGGGATACATGCGGACGTGCATTGTCCTGTTGGAACAGCAAGTTCCCTTGCCGGTCTAGGAATGGTAGAACGATGGGTTCGATGACGGTTTGGATGTACCGTGCACTATTCAGTGTCCCCTCGACGATCACCAGTGGTGTACGGCCAGTGTAGGAGATCGCTCCCCACACCATGATGCCGGGTGTTGGCCCTGTGTGCCTCGGTCGTATGCAGTCCTGATTGTGGCGCTCACCTGCACGGCGCCAAACACGCATACGACCATCATTGGCACCAAGGCAGAAGCGACTCTCATCGCTGAAGACGACACGTCTCCATTCGTCCCTCCATTCACGCCTGTCGCGACACCACTTGAAGCGGGCTGCACGATGTTGGGGCGTGAGCGGAAGACGGCCTAACGATGTGCGGGACCGTAGCCCAGCTTCATGGAGACGGTTGCGAATGGTCCTCGCCGATACCCCAGGAGCAACAGTGTCCCTAATTTGCTGGGAAGTGGCGGTGCGGTCCCCTCCGGCACTGCGTAGGATCCTACGGTCTTGGCGTGCATCCGTGTGTCGCTGCGGTCCGGTCCCAGGTCGACGGGCACGTGCACCTTCCGCCGACCACTGGCGACAACATCGATGTACTGTGGAGACCTCACGCCCCACGTGTTGAGCAATTCGGCGGTACGTCCATCTGGCCTCCCGCATGCCCACTATACGCCCTCGCTCAAAGTCCGTCAACTGCACATACGGTTCACGTCCACGCTGTCGCGGCATGCTACCAGTGTCAAAGACTGCGATGGAGCTCCGTATGCCACGGCAAACTGGCTGACACTGACGGCGGCGATGCACAAATGCTGCACAGCTAGCGCCATTCGACGGCCAACACCGCGGTTCCTGGTGTGTCCGCTGTGCCGTGCGTGTGATCATTGCTTGTACAGCCCTCTCGCAGTGTCCAGAGCAAGTATGATGGGTCTGACACACCGGTGTCAATGTGTTCTTTTTTCCATTTCCAGGAGTGTATATCAAGAACATGCTGCTTTGTCTGTATTATACACAAATAAGCACTTCAGTATCCGTGAGCAGGTAATAAGACAAAAGGAAAAGCTACATGTGTCGTCAGTAAAGGACATCAGTTAATTAAAGTTCAGAAAGTTGAACAAACTCAGTCCTGACAGTGAACTCACTCGTATGTACTTAGCATCAAGTATTACAGTCATTATTTCCATTAATTTCGTAAGAAAATTCCACAACCTTTTCGTAAACGCGTAGGTGGAGGAAAAGAGAGAGAGAGAAAGAGAGAATTAGACACAACAGGACTCGAATCCTACACCACCTTAACCTCTGTTCCATGACGTGCTGCTTCTACTCCCTACACTAGAATGCAGCTTCGTTATGAGCGACTTTTTATTTTATCTCATAGTTCTCTATTGGCTTTAATCCCTGGAATGTTATTAATTGACATTTAACTATATCAAATGCTAGCAAGAACGAACGAGCGAGGTGGAGCACTAGTCAGCAGCACACTGGACTTGCATTCGGGAGGAAGACGATTCAAATCAGCGTCCGGACGTCCTGATTTAGGTTTTCCGTGATTTCTCTAAACGGCTTCAGGGAAATGCTGGGATGGTTCCTTTGAAAGGGCACTGCCGATTTCTTTCCCAGTCCTTCCCTTATCCGAGCTTCTGCTCCGTCTCTGACGTCACTGTCGACGGGACGTTAAACACTAATTTCTTCCTTCCTCCTCCTAACAAGGGCGACATGTTTTTCATCAATCTTCAATGTGCCATTGCCTTAACACGGCTTACTCTGAGAACACGCGAATTATAACGCGATAATAACTAAATACGAAAATACATTAACCACCAATATGACGTTTCCCGGCGTTTTATTACAACAGATCGTACCAATAACGGGTCGTTACCGAGACATTCAAAGTGCTGGTGCTCAGAAACAGCGTATATTCATGGGATGCAAGGTATAACATGAAACCAACCGCATATGGGCTTCCACTGATCACGACAAATGCAATATCTTGTCTTGCAAGCTCTCTGCTTGTCACGTAGTGAACATTGATGCTTCCTATTGGTTCTCCGTTACGAAATGGCCCCTCAACGTGAAATAATATGAAGTGACATCACAAAACTACTAGGGCGCCACGTCAACGCTAGCTAACTCACCCCGACGGCGTTAAGCATGTATGTGAGTCAGACCCGCGTGTCACCAAAGGTTACCCATGCCACTTCCCAGTGGTCTGCACAGTATGGCTCTAGATGTAGATCAGCTGATAGTCCTATACTTCAACAACATGTTAGTGGGTCTAGAATCTTGAGCAAAATAGATTTAAGGGGGGAAATTTGCATTTTAAATTTTACAGTTCACGGAATGTGCACGCAATGGACCCGTGATTGCGATCAATGGACACGTATTTTCCCGTTCTGTCAGACAGTGCAACTGGATTTTTGGTCAAATGTTTCGTGTGACAAAAACATGAGTCCCTATAAATTACTAATGGGTTTTTGTCCGAATTTTCAGAGTCAAGTGAAGATTGGGAAATAAACAAATGTTTGTTTGTAAAAAAGTGTTTAAATGTTTGAAAGTAATCAGGGTAATTAAGAAAAATTAAAGAGTAATTTGAGGGTAAATTTTTGTCCGAATTTTCGTAACCAAACAAAGAGGGGGAAATGAACGAATTGGGTATTCAATATACGCGCATGAGGTCTTAGTTTTGCAAATAAGATTTAACTGCGTGAAAAAAATCAGGGTAATTAAGGAAAAATTAATTAGTGGCTAGAGGGAACTACCTATTAAACGAAGTGTCAAAAAATTCATCTCTCGAAATGTAGCCATTTTGCACATAAATAGGTGCGTTGGTACGATATTTAACTGTCAAAGTGGCTTCCTTTGAACCAAGTCCTAAATTCAGAGCATTTCGAAAGCAAAAGGCGCCAAGAGAGAGTTTGTGTAAATGTCTCTATGGTAACGCCTCAACATTTTCTCAGCTCTTAGATGACCATTGATTCTCCTGCAGCAGTAAGTGCTTCAGTGTTGGAAGCTGACAGGACCACAGCTACGCGCTTCCTGAATAAAACTTGAAAATTTAAAAAAAAATTAACGTAACGGTTATATGTTTGTCAAATAATTTGTCTATAAGTAAAGTGAAATTAGTTAGAGAATCATTTGATGCGCCTTTAAGATGCTCGAAATCATGTACAGAAAATGAGTCGCCGATTGAGAATTAGAATTTGAATTTCAGAGTTTAACTGATAATCTTAGAATTTTAGAGAGTAATAGAAGATATTTGTCTGGTGGATTATGTGGACCACGCATTCTGCTGTTGTGTGGCCTTCGCATTTTTTAGCACCTGAGGCCAGAAGTGCAAAAAACTTCCAATAATTTTTCAGTTTCAATAATATTTCAATAGAGAATCCTTCAGATATCAGGAACGAGAATATGTGTGGCGCAAGAGGTACTGCCTCCTTTACAAGTGCTGTCGTCACCATTGCTCGTACACTCTCACTTTCGCCGGCCGGAGTGGCCGAGCGGTTCTAGGCGCTACAGTCTGGAACGGCGCGACCGCTACGGTCGCAGGTTCGAATCCTGCCTCGGGCATGGATGTGTGTGGTGTCCTTAGGTTAGTTAGGTTTAAGTAGTTCTAAGTTCTAGGGGACTGATGACCTCAGAAATTAAGTCCCATAGTGCTCAGAGCCACTCTCACTTTTCCCGATACAAAAACCTGGCCAGTTGGCAGTAGCACTCGTGCACTTAGGATTCCGCACAAACTTAATTATGTATGCAGACAGTTCATCCATTCCGGGAATCGACGATTTCGATGATTTTTGCCCGACGTTGACACCGGTAAGACACCGGTCCCAGGATTCCAAGACTTTCGAGAACGACGTAATTTCAAGTTTGAAGTCGCATAACAAACGACAAAAGAACATTTTTTTTCTTGTCGCATAGTTACAAATTAATCATTTTATGAGTTTTCCCTTATTTATACTGTGAAACCTTTCTTCTTGGCAAAATTTCATGATTCTACATCAAGGAAGTACCGTATAGATTTTTCATATGTGAGCCTGCAAGTATCAAAATATGTAACAAATTGTCGTATCTTTTGATGGCATTGACTTTGAAGCTTAACATTTTTCAACACTAAAGGACTGTGGACCTTAATATGTGATGTACTATATATTTCAGCTTGATACGTTTACCCCTTCCTGGGAACGAGGTGTCTCAACAGACGGAGGTATAGACAGATAACAAATGAGGAAAAAAAAATTTTTCGTGTGAAAGAATTGTAAATTAACAGTTTCGGATTTTTCCCCTTTCTTGCACTGTGAAATCCTGCTTCTTGCCAAATTTCATGGTAATAGGTGAACTGGAAGTACCCTATAGGTCTTGATAAATGTGAAACTTGATAAATGTGTTTGATAAATGTGTTTGCTCTTGTGAAAATTTGTAACATAAATCGCCGTATCTTTTGAAACTAACGTTTATTATACCGCCAAGGAACCATAGACCTCAGTATACGACATAAATTTTATCTTGATAGGTCTAGTTGTTCCTCAGAAAAAGAGGGCATAACAGACGGACAGACATTCAGATAACAAATTTAAAAAAAATTGTGTGATATAATTAGAGATTCCCAATTTTCGGATTTTTTTCCTTTAGTTACAATGTAGAACCTTGGCTCTTGTCAAATTTGATTCTAGACCAACTGGAAGTATGCTGCAGCTTTTAATGAGTGAGTTTGCGAGTATCATAAAAGCTGACATATATGGCCGTATGTTGTGGTTGCTATGACCTAGAAGCATCACGTTTTTTACGTCACCAAGGAACCGCAGTCCTTAATATTTAAAACAAATTTCAAAAGGTGTTTGAATAGCCAGACAGACAGGCAGACAACAAAGTGATCCTACCACAACAGATTCACACATAAAACATGTAACATATTTTTAAAAAAGCAAGGTATAAACATTGTTTACAAAACAAACAACTCAATACAAAAGCACAATCCTAAACTGGAATCAGAACCAGACAGATACCTCGTGCTGAACTCCTGCACGTTAATTTATAGGAGTCAGGCGACGGAAGGTACACATTTGACTTTCTTCCATGTGAATGTGGTCACACCCGCGTTTTACTGTCAGTATAATCCGATAGAATTTATCTGCGCACAGGTTACATGGTATTCAAGAGAAGATACTGAAAGGCTTGTGCATGAAGCAATAGGCAGCGTGGGCACGCTGAAAAGTTTCAAAAATGACTTTCACTGGGAAGTGAAGATAGATGAAAACCTTGAACGTATCATACTAAATTTACAATCAGATAGTTGAATATAATGTTCAACACGTTGTCCAAGTAGAGGTTAAACTTTTGCCAGCCTTTGTATTACTTGCGAGAATGCGGTTGGATAAATTCGTCGAAAATTCCGGTATTACGGCGACACGTAAACTCCTGTCATTTTCATGGCACGAATTGGAAAATGCCTTGAAATGAAAGGGAGGGTTACCTGTCGAGTTATCGGTGGTTTTCGACGTCATCGATCAGGATCTCGTCGAGTTATTCACAGAAGATGGTTAATTGTTAGCTTGTTCAATGGATCACAAATGCGTTCTCCCACTGTAATGTCGAACGAGTTAGTTTAAACTCATAATGCCTGTTGACACCGAAAAAAATGATAATATACTGACGATTTTTATGATAGTCTTTTGCACTAGTGTTTGCTACCAGTAATTCCTTTTTACGCATGGTGATATACATTGAACAGCAGTGAAACACGCCCATATAAGCGCATTATACACATTTAACAATTATATGGAGTAGAAGCAGTTGTCAAACAAACATAATGATTTCGGTATGAGTTTGAAGTTTATTTTGTTATATATTACATTTTTACTTATAATACAGTTCAAATCGCAATAAATTGCAACTATTTTCGATGATTATTTTGAGAAAAATTGTTCTTGACGTCTTCAAAGCGTAGTATCAGATGTTCTCGCCTTCCGACGTTTCACAGACAACTGCTGTGGAGAAATGGACACAACCTCAACACTCACGAGTGATTGAAATCAGTTTGAAAATGTATTATTCCCTCATAGATTTGAAAGTATAATACGGTGTACCGAAGGCAAATGAACGTGATTGTTGGCCGCAGCAACACACATTTCTACAACACGGACTTCGTTTGGCCGCTCTCTACCGCCAAGCCTACGCAACTCCCGTCCCCTCCACGGCTCCCTATCGCTACGCCTCTATGCGCGAAAGCGCCGGCTTACGTGAAGCAGGCTATAGATGAAGTGTTTTGTTGGCAAGATTATAAAACACGAATCGCAATACATACTTAAAAGTATAAAAATAAACAGAAAACAGTGGTGTGCGAAAAAGTGTGTTGTGCAAACGTAAGAAGTGCATAGTCCTGCAGAGCAACTAAAAATTAGACTACAAGTATCAGTGTCTAACGAAGAAAAATACCAAAGACGTGCTATAAAAAATAGCAGACGCCATTTTACGTTGTAGGCTAAAAACCAAGCGTAAATCACCGTAAGTAAAAGCAACATATTGTTAACGAACTGTTTTTCGATCTTAAAAACAATTCAAAATGTAAATATCTTTAATTACAGACCACTGATGATGCTTTACCTCAATAAAGCGAAACGTGTATGGTGTTGTAGTCGCAACGACAGAACGAAAATACCTTCAGGGATCCTATAAGGGTTCCGCTTTTACCGACTGAGGCACGGAACTCTAAAAAGTACTAGACTACGAGCACCGTACAAGGGAGCGTCAAACGCTTCAGTAATCTATTCTATTTCTTACTTTTAGGTAAGTTATTTCACAAACCATCTGACCTTTTCTTCAATTTTTTTATTAATTAATTAGATTTGTGCACTCTCTTTGTACCTTTTGGACGTAACGACTGCTAGGACCTCTCCGAGTGTATAGTGTAAGTCTATGGTTTATAAGTTGCTGCCACGGTCTGCAAAGGATGAAAACCTTGTAGCTTGCATTCAAAGGATGTCTTCCAGAAATCTGTTCATCAACATGTTATGGATTTCGCTTACATACATCGATCCTTATCTTCCTTTCAAGTTTTTCACTACTAAGTTTCCTTGCCCCAATCGCTAAAAACGGAACCATTAATAGAATCGCTTTGTTACCCGTCCGCTTGCCTCTCCGACTATTACAAATCCTTTTTCTCAGTAACGGGTCGACGTATCAAGCTAAAATCTGTCACGTACTGAGGTCTATAGTCCTTTGTTGGTGTAAATATGTTAAGCTTTTAAGTCAATGCGATCAAAAGATGCGCCGGGCGGAGTGGCCGAGCGATTCTAGGCGCTACAGTCTGGAACCGCGCGACCGCTACAGTCGCAGCTTCGAATCCTGCCGTGGGCATGGATGTGTGTGATGTCCTTAGGTTGGTTAGGTTTAAGTAGTTCTAAGTTCTAGGGGACTGATGACCTCAGATGTTAAGTCCCATAGTGCTCAGAGCCATTTGAACCATTTGATCAAAAGATGCGGTCATTTATGTCACATATTTTGATACTCGCAAACTCACTCATTAGAAGCTATATGGCACTTCCCCTTGACGTAGAATCATAACATTTGACAAGAAGAAAGGTTTCACAATACAAGTACAGGGAAAACATCCGAAAACTAGCAATGTGTAATTATATTACACGACAAAAATATTGCTTCTGGCATTTGTTATCCGACGTCAAACTTGGAGCTAAAATAACCAGTAGTTCTGCATTCAGGCTGACTGGGTCGCAGTAATAAAAGTCAAACACCAGGTAAGGAATGAGTTTGCTGCTCATGTGACGCGTTTTGGGACTTCTCCATCCTCAGATAAATGGTTCAAATGGCTCTGAGCACTATGGGACTTAACTTCTAAGGTCCCCTAGAACTGAGAACTACTTAAACATAACTAACCTAAGAACAGCACACACATCCATGCCCGAGGCAGGATTCGAACCAGCGACCGTAGCGGTCGCGCGGTTCCAGACTGTAGCGCCTAGAACTGCTCGGTCATCCCGGCCGGCCATCCTCAGATATCCGGCAGTGATTACTGCACGTAAACAGGGCGTTTCAAGTTGCCTGTAAAAGCCATATCTACATGCAGTACGCGCTCCTGGGTATCTGATGATGAATAAATTCTAAAACACGTCGTATGAGCAATAAAATCATTCCATGCTTGTTGTTTGACTTTTAGCATTGCGACCCAGTCAGTCTGAAAGGAGCACTGCTGACGATTATAATAATAGTCGCCTGCTTCCTACATGACTTTGTGACATATTTATGTTATTAAAAACGTTCTCGAAAATGGGACAGATAGATGTCAGTAACAATGTCGATAATAGGCAAAAACGGTTGAGTATCTCGACTCCCTGAATGAATGGACTGTTTATGTACATAATTTAGGGAATTCTCAGGATGCGAGTCCTGCTCGCAACTGCCCGTTTTTTTTTAATCCCTTTCGTTCTCCTGGACGCCTAGGGCACCTTGGGTACAGGTGCCTCCGGCACGCCCTGGTTACCCCAGCCTGCGTGCGGCGCTGGGCTATGGCACGACACGTCGCCAAGGGCCGCTCTAACGGAATAGAGCACCCACGTCGTGAGACTGGGGCGTGGACTTCCGGACCCTTGGGAGCCGCATCCACTTAGCGGCAGGTGACGTCAGCGGCGGTGCGACGCGCTGCCGTGCAGCCCCGCTGGAGACTGCCTCCGGTCTGGTCGCCGGTGATTCAGCCGCGCCGCGCTACGCCTTGTCAGCGACGGCAGAGCCACCTGGCGGCGCAGCGTTGCCTCGCCTCGCGGGCCGACAGTGTTGGCGTTGCCGCAGCCGGCGACTGACGTGTTCGTTCCTGCGAGCCGCGCGCCCGCCTGACCGCCTCGTGGCCGCGCCGCTGGTTCGTTCGGCTGCTTCGGACGCAGTGCGCGCTGACCGGACAGAGAGACGACGTTCACCAGACCTCGGCCATGGAGCGGCGACCGCCTCGGAGCTTCTTTTCCAGTAAAATAGTGCTGTGTATAGTGACCTCTTATATCCCAACCTCCGATCAGTGAATTTGTGTAACTAACGATATCGTTGAACAGGAACAAAAACGACGCCCGTGCCATCTCGTTCTAGACCAGGTTAGTGCGGAGTTCATGCTTTTCCAACGTATTATTGAAGCTGTGGCCTTCACCGGTGTCTGTAAACTTTGTGTGCTGGGGCGCAAGATTTTTAAATGCTCCAACGGTTCCACCGCTATCGCCGGTGCTTTTCATCAGTTGACGACCTAAAAACTACCGCATCAGCGCCGCTGTGGGTCTTATAAAGCGACAAAACGAAGCAGCGGCAGTCTATTCCTTAAAGCTACTTTCCCCTACTCAGGTCAGACCCCGTTTCGGGCAGCTGTGCCCAGTTTGTGATACCTACGTCTTTGTTAGAAGACGCACAGCGGAAGCAGAACGTCTTTTGGTTCCTCATTATGTGTGGAAAATACTGAAGAAACGTTCCTACTTGAAAAAACTCAGAATTCTAACTCTAGATCGCATGAAAATCAACAACTTGTGATTACTGTTTATACCTTTGAAATTTAGCGTAGCAAGAGAAACTTTTAAAAATTATGGAATTAAAAAATAAACTTTTCGTAGGAGACTGTCTACAGCTGTTAGATATTAGAGAAAAAAACATCTGTGCAATCAGCTAAAGGTTATTCTCTGCTGGTTTCGATTATTACAATCATCTTCCGAGTAGGAAAACGGTGTACATCTATGGAACAAACATACATTTTGTCACATATGATCCAATCAAATGTAGACCATACATAATTGTCATATAGTAAAAATTATATATTGGGTACGGTTGATTGGGTCATAATATCTTACGGAGATGTATTTTTGATCCATTGATGCACATAATTTCTCTCCTGAAGATGACAATACTCGAAACCGGTAGAGAATAAACATACAACTGGTACAGCTGATGGCATAGATATGAGTTTTTTCAAAAAAGAAAAAAGGAAACCTTTTCTTATGAACATTAACCGAAAGATTGTCTGTAACGACGTGCATCGTGTAAAGCGTTAATTACAAAATTAACAGCAGCCCGAAACTACGGCCTAGTAAAGCAGAAATTTCACGAATTAGTGTCTTGACAGTGTTATTCCTCACAATGTTAGTTAACACACTTCGTAGTGTGGCGTGATGAATAAGATCGAGGGTCTTCGTCATCGGGCTGCTTTGTAATTCATATCATCTGCGTCATGTATTATGATTCAAGTGAATGGTGCGCTACGCGGAAAGTTCCCTTTTATCTGACAGTTTCTTCCCCTCCCCACCACTTCTCCGCCCACAATCGTCTGCTCTGCCCATTCTGGCCTTGAACTTCCTGCTGCCATCCCAGCTGCGCTCAGTTGTTTTCTCTTTCAGCTCGCCTTGCCCTTGTCCTGTGCACCATTACTCTTGTTGCAACAAAGCTGGACATTTATCATCGCAATATTCTCACTGTTAATTCTGCAATACAGACTGAGGCGTTTGAGACCCGGTTATTGTAGGAAGAATTTCGTATTATGTAACAGTTTGACACCTACTGGTAGCAGTCATAATAATTTTTCGCTGTGATGCTTTTCTAAAACCAGTCCGCAACATTCAGCAGCGATTTTCTCTGACAGAATCAAGCTCCTACTTTCGCGCCTGGGGTACTAAAATTCGATATATCTAAAATAGATAAGCTGATGTGTTTTGCCTATTATGTGCACTATTTTTCAATTGATTTCCCGAAGAAGATAATTGTTTTCTCCTACATTAATAAGGTGTCGAATAGAAACAGTGTTCACATGCGAGTTAACATACAGGGAATTGCCAGCTGAAATGAAGCCTTCGAAACTGTTAGGTGTGATCGATAGCTGCATTGTGCGAAGTAGTCTTTAAACCGCGAGTGCATACGAGACTGTAAAATGAACCATCCATATTTCTCATTAGTACGTTTGCTGACACTATTTTAAAGAAATCACGAGAGAGACACTGATCTGAAATTCACAGTCTCGCCTTTCGGAATTTTATCACAGTCGATTATCCATGCGATATGTTATCAGTCATCTAGCCAGCTTTAAAGTTAAAGAGTTTGTTTTTATCGCTTTGCACTTGAACTCATTAGGCGCTGGTGTATTCATCAACGGGTGCAATTGTGACAACTTGTGTGTTGTGTTAGGATTCGAACCTGGCCCTCTCCGACGACGCATCACAACCCGACTTGGGGCTTGTTGCTACGGTTTCGTCTTCCTAGTTCCGTCATTAACTATCTCGTGTGCAGCTGCGAACTTAATGACCGCACATCTTCTCGGTTATCTTTCCGCGCCGCGTTCCAGAAGTGGACACGCTAAGCCGCGGCGTTTTTTCACCTTGCCGCGTCCTTCGCTTATCGGCCCGGGGCACTCCGGGCGCTCTTCTATCGTGGCGAGTGGCGAAGGAACTTCCTGCCGCTCTCCGTTCTGAGGAACTGTCAACACCAGATAATGAGGTATTTGGTAGCTCTGACTCAGGGCGCACGTTTCCGTAAGTTGGAGACATCCACGGTCTATATTTAGACAGGCCTTCCGCTTTGTGCGTTACTGCATCATTACTCTGGCCGACTCAGCCTAATGTAACGGCAGTCGTAAGACAGTGCGCAGTGGTTTGCATCGTCTGGTGTAATAGGACACTTCCAGAATGCTGCGGAATGGAAAGCTTAATGCTTCAGCACTTTCTGTTGACTGTATTGTACGAAAATCGCCCCTGGACGTCAGACGCGATGTGAAAGTACTCAAATTGGTGTGGCTCGAATGTGATACTGGACACATCTGGAAATCTTGGTCGTGGTAACAGTGATCTGTAACGTAGCCCGAGGTCTAAGCTGAAAGCTGATAATCTGGTCGAGAGTCGGTGAAGACGACGATTATGAATGCCGTAGAAAGGTTGTGACAGCCTAATGTTTATGTTCTCACCATATTCAAGGCGTTTTTCATCATAAACTCTTCAACTGTTTGGCCAACCCATTAAACGTATATTAGACAATGGACTTGCTCCTGATGAATATTTTAATGTATGTCCAGTCCGTAGCTCGATGGAAGGTCCAACACACCCACTGGCTCGCTACTGACTGCCGCTAAATTACGTGTCCGCGCGCCCCCGCGCCGCGGCGTGAAGTCACGTGTTTTGAAAACGTCAGTGCAATTGGCCGCTGTCCGTCGCCGTCGATCGCCGTTGCCATCACACAGTAGTGGACGAGTGGTACACATCTTCTTTAACACCGGCATCCATATAACGTTTAATTTGACGCCCTCCTCCTTTCGGTTGAAATTATTTGGGTGTTTAGCGATTTCGATTGCCTCCCTGTAGAGCCTTTCGTAGTACCCGCTCGTGGCCGCTAGTACTTGCGTCTCCTCGAAACGAATATTGTGGTTCCCTGGCTGGAAAGCATGCTCCACAACAGCTGATCGTTCCGTTTCTCCTCTTCTACAATTTCCCTTGTGCTCTTCCAAACGTTTAGAAACAGTTCTTTTGGTGGTACCCACATAAACATCACCACAGCTGCATGGGATCCTATACACTCTAGATTTTTCCAATGCTTTACGAGCGTCCTTGGCAGGCCTAAGGTATTCCTGTATCTTCCTGGTGGACTTGTAAATTACGGTAATATTCCGCTTCGTCAAGATCCTCCCTATTCTTTCCGTTACATTTTTAACAAATGGCAGGAAAACCTTAGATTTTGCAGTAGCCTGTACGTCAGTATGATTTCTGCGTGGCTGCCTCAACGCACGTTTTATTTCGGCGGACGAATATCCGTTCTTCGTTGGTGCATTGTGGAGATGTTCCATCTCAGCGTCGAGCAACTCAGGTTCACAAATATTTCTAGCTCTGTCCGCTAACGTCTTGATAACACCCCGCTTCTGTTGTGGGTGGTGGTTCGAATCCCGGTGCAAATAACGGTCCGTGTGCGTGGGTTTGCAGTACACTGAGTGGCCCAAACTACCATTTTCGTTTCTAAACACAAGCACATCGAGGAAATGTAGTTTGCCGTCTACCTCCTCCTCCATTGTAAACTGAATTCTTGAGTTTATACTGTTCAGATGTTCGTGGAACCGGCTTAGTTCCTCCCTACCATGTCTCCACAACACAAACGTGTCATCCACGTATCGGAACCATACGTTTGGTTTCTTGCTGGCAGTACCTAAGGCCTGTTCTCCGAATTTCTCCATAAAGAAGTTTGCAATTACGGGACTTAGGGGGCTTCCCATAGCCACGCCATCCGTTTGCTCATAAAACTGTTCATTCCACTTGAAGTATGTGGTCGTCAAACAACACTTAAACAGCTCTAAAATATCGGCAGGAAAAATTCGATCCAGCTGTTCCAATACATCATTAAGTGGAACCATGGTAAACAGCGATACCACATCGAAGCTGACCAATATGTCCTCCGGCTGGACCACTGTGCCATTCAATCTGCTGATGAAATGTGTCGAATTCTTTATATACGAGTCCGAACGGCCCACATGTGGTTTTAACAGCGTAGTCAAGAACTTGGCTAACGAGTAGGTGGGCGAACCAATGACACTTAGTATCGGTCTTAACGGAACATTTTCTTTATGAATTTTGGGCAATGCATAAAGCCTCGGTGGTAGCGCAAACGAACTGCAGAGACCTTTCTGTACACTCTCTTCAATGGAGGACTTTTTTATTAACCGCGACACAGTTCTGAGAACGTTGTTAGTGGGGTCCTTATTCAGCTTCCTATATGCTTGCGGATCCAGTAGATCCGTAATTTTTCTCTGATAGTCGGCCACATCCATAACCACCGTTGCGCTTCCTTTGTCAGCTGGTAGAACCAAAATACTATTATAATGGACATGATATTTCCGGCCGTGAAAGTTTACATTTTAGTATTTTAATGTATGTTACGTTCACATAAACTACAAAAAATGCAAGGAAGGTCGAATGCGTAACTTTCACTGACTGGTGTTGCAAATACGTGCATTCATTTGGATTTTTATTCCCATGCTTGCGGAGAATAATGATAGTAGTGTCCGACTTCTTACAAACAAATAATAACGTTCTGGGTTCGAGTCCCGATCCGGCACATACAGTTCACCTCTCAGGAAGTTTTCAGTTTTACCCAGGCTTGTTTCATCACCTCTGTGACATCGTCAGAGCACTGATTTCTTCCATTACTGAAAATTGTATTTTTGTGTCTATCCATTTCAGAGACTATTTTAGTAGCACAGCTGGCCATACCTAAAGCAAATTTTGTGATGTAATAATTCGCCACACTGTCTGTCCATTAAAGGTAAAGTCGTCGCCAACTAGATGCCTTTCTAGACATGGCGCTTTGTAAGAGGCGCTGTGCAGTCCTCTTCCTCCTAATTTTGAAATGACTTGCCCACTCTTTTGTTGGGGGAGCTGAAGTTTTACTGTGGTATGAGTACACATTTTACACACTAACGACACTTTCGAGATGCGACGGAGGTGTTAAGTTTCCGACAAAAAAAAAAAAAAAAATCATACGAACGAACGGGGATCGAACCCCGAGTCCGTAAATATGTCACTTTACCAATTTTATATTTTCAGGAATTTCAACCACTTATATATAAAAATTTCTGCGATAGGTATAAAAGTGTTAATAGATTGATTTAAAACTTAATTGGCAGAGACAGTTTGTAAGAACAAATTTTTGTTTCACGCTTTGTTTAGAAATTTAGAAATTATCAGTGCGCTTAGAACCGAGCGAGGTGGTGCAGTGGTTAGCACACTGGACTCGCATTCGGGAGGACGACGGTTCAATCCCGTCTCCAACCATCCTGATTTAGGTTTTCCGTGATTTCCCTAAATCGTTTCAGGCAAATGCCGGGATGGTTCCTTTGAAAGGGCACGGCCGATTTCCTTCCCCATCCTTCCCTAACCCGAGCTTGCGCTCCGTCGTTAATGACCTCATTGTCGACGGGACGTTAAACAACACTAACCTAACCCAGTGCTCTTAGAAACCGATCCAGTTACAACAAAAAGACTTGACGAATCTTGACAAGATTATCCACATTACATATCACTTAGAGTATGAAATGACTTGAGACCCACCCATTCAGTACCAAGGAGTAACTGAAGTAGAAATAAAAACTGATATCACTTATTGCATGAGAAAACAGCACCAGAGATTAATATAAATAAATCTGTACACGTCAATGAGAATATTGCTTTTCAACATTTTTCATGTCTCTGCAGCTTTTGCTCTTAAATAAAGTTTGTTTTTAATCCTTAAAAAATAACTTTTTGTGCTTCTTCCGAACTAGGAACTGTATCTGAATTGCTACAGAACCTTGGCTCTGACTTCTTGGATGGGGATTCCAGTTTATAACAGTCTCCTTTTTCGTTATTTCAACTTCTTGTTTGGGATCCTAATCAGATGTTTGTCCATAACTGACATTTTCTTGCTGTTTTTCACTCTACTGTTCAACTAAAGGAAGTTACATAAATAAAACATTAAACTGACAATTATGTTTATACGTATTGTTTATGCTTGTGAACTGCAAGTGCTGCAATGCTTACAGCAACACGTCAACCTATGGCTTCCTTGCGAAATACTATTTGTAGCATGTCAAATTCTTTATTGTTCTTTTTGTTGAAATTTTATGGAACGCTTTCGCTACGTGGCAGTTGAAATCTTCAGTGCTGTCCGAACTTCTTTCATGAGTCACGGAATTTACGAAATTTCCATGGAGCCACATAATTGCATTAGAGTTTTATTGCTGGGAGTACGTCCCATCCGGAGCAATTGGTTCTTTCGCAGTGATGAACCTGCCATCATTTCTCCTGAGAAATACTACCTTCTCCTTTATTGGTACGCGAATCGTTGAGCCACTACACTGTCGGTATTTGGATTTAAAAAAAATCTTTCATTTTATATTATTCACTACTGTGCAGTTTTAGCTGTGTGACAGGTTTTAAGTGTAGGGTGTAGGTATAACCGGTCAAATGGGCGTGTTTGCCTTCAAGAGACACTTTTCATCTTGTTTATTTTAAAGTCCGGACAGCCGTACAATAGTGATGAATATAAAACATAAAATTTGGATCCAATAATGACAGCCAATGAAGCAGTAGCTCAATACCGACTGCAGTATGCCATTGTCACGTTGTAGATTTTATCTCTGTCATTTAAGGTGAGTTGTTGGCTGTTTTCATGTACATGTTATTAAGCCTTCAGAATAGCTAATTTTCTGTACGTTTTTCTCGTACTCGGTCACGGTTTTAACAGCACTGTACTTCAGAGAAGACGGTTGCTGTTTATCCCTACATGTATACTCTTCTGGTGTGCTTAATGGGTGTTTCCAATTCTGACCCAGTTATTGTGCCGTGCAACGCGATTTAGTGCAACCTCGTGAAAATTTGTAGTCAACAGTGATAATCAGCTGGTCACAGTTCCTTTCGCTTCGTCATCTTCGTGGAAGCGGCAGATATCATCATCTATCTGTAGTCTTACTCCTTCACGAAACTTCCTCAATTCAATTTAAGGGCCGCCGGCTTCGCTTGTTGCTATTAACTTCCGCATTCTTCATTGATTAACTCTGTGACTCATCCCAACAAACCATATAAATGTGACCGTACATGTGTGTTGTCACATTTCTTGCGTTCGTATAATGACATTAGGTCCTTAGATTCACATTCTTGTTTATAAAATCCTGCCACCACTCGGACGCACACTGAAATGAAGATAACACTTACTCGTGCAGAAAACAAGTCCGTCTTCGCGGCTAAACCATCATAGTGACAACCTGCTTCGTGGAGAGCTCGGGTTTGATTTGTGGCATGTCTGTCGCCACAATAGATGGGAAAGTAGTTACTCCTGTTTGGAAGAAGCGATATTTGCGGCCGGGAGGGAAATGTAACGCGTAGAATGAGTAATTCCGCCCAGTGACGTCACCTGTAAAGGATACCATACCAGTCGATTAACCTGCCCGCGGATTTCAGTTTTAACCCAATATTTACGTGTTAGCTCCGGAAAATTACTAGGCACACCACACAGTTGTTAATGGAACGCGCCGTCCGGCTGAGCCATCTGCCGGCCGGGAGTTCAGAACGAGAATTAAAGAAAGAGTGATAACATTGTGTATCAGCTTACGTTTTTCGGTAGCTTAGTGGAGATCCAGACGATACCTTTGTATGAAAATTCTGCACGCATACTTTATTTAATACATAAATTACAGGAAAGTGATCCTAGGGAACAAAATTGTATTTAAAAACGTTTCGTGGAAGCACGCAATTTTAGCACGCTCCTCCAGCTTCATGACACACGTGAGGATATTGCAAATTGCGGCGTGCATGCATAAAAACATGTCCTTACGTCACGCACCATTACCGTGAACAACTCAGCGAGAAATAATGGGATTTAAATTACAGTCATAAGTCGAAAGAGAATTGCTTCAGCGTCTATTAACTATTTTAATTGCAGAATACTAACTTCACTAAGATCATATATTTCGACAGGCGGCTAACAGCAGCTCAAATGAGGAAAAGCGCCCTGCAACATGTGTATTTAATATTTTACGTCATTTTCTGCAATAATGAAGTATCAGTACATATTTTTACTATTCGCCTCTTTTCCGCAAAGGTTAGCGTGCTGTTTGGCGTACCGAAGTTGAATGCGATTCGAACGTAGTTGGACATGAATCTCTGGCGACATAAAGAGTTCTCGTGAATCAGATGTTCGCAGTGCGGCGCAAAGAACTCCGGAGATTGCAATACACACCATCAAAATTGCTCAGCGTATCCAAGCAATAACTTGTACACTGAGGTGAAAAAAAAGTCACTAGACAGCAGTATGCACAGATACGGATGGGCCGGCCGGAGTGGCCGAGCGGTTAAAGGCGCTACAGTCTGGAACCGCACGACCGCTACGGTCGCAGGTTCGAATCCTGCCTCGGGCATGGATGTGTGTGATGTCCTTAGGTTAGTTAGGTTTAATTAGTTCTAAGTTCTAGGGGACTTATGACCACAGCAGTTGAGTCCCATAGTGCTCAGAGCCAAGATACGGATGGCAGTAGTATTGCGTACAGGAGGTACAAAAGCGCAGTGCGTTGGCGGAGCTGTCACCTGTACTCGGGTGATTCATGGGAAAAGGTGTCCGACGTGATTATGGCCGCACGACAGGAAATAATACACTTTGCACGCGGAATGGTAGTTAGAGCTAGCTGCGTGGGACATTCCATTACGGAAATCGTTAGGGAATTCAGTATTCTGATACCTCCAGTGTCAAGAGTGTGTCGAGAATACCAAATTTCAGGCATTAACTCTCACAGCGGACAACCCAGCGGCCGACGTCCTTCACTTAACGAACCAGAGCAACGGCGTAACACAAGCAACACTGCGTGAAATGACCGCAGAAATCAATGTGGGGCGTACGACTTACGTGGCGGAATTTGGAGTTAATAGGCTGTGGCAGCATACGACCGTCGCCAGTTGCTTTGCTAACAGCACGACATTGCCTGCCGCGGCTGTCCTGGGCTTGTGACGATATCGGTTGGACCCTAGAAGACTCGAAAACCTGCATCTGCTGATAGAGTTCAAGTGCGGTGCTGACCCCGTGAAGCCATGGACCCATGTTGTCGACAAGGCACTTTGCAAGCTGGCGGTGGCTCCATAATGGTGTGAGTTGTGTTTACATGGAATGGATTAGGTCCTCTGGCCTAACTGTACCGACCATTGACTGAAAATTGTTACGTCCGGCTACACGGAAACCTCTTACCGCCATTTATGGACTTCATGTTCCCAAACAACAGCGGAATTTTTTTGGATGACATTGCGCCATGTGAACGGGCCACGATTGTCCGCGATTGGTTTGAAGAAAATTCTGGACAATTCCAGCGAATGATTTCGCCACCCAGGTCGCCCGACTACGGTCAGTTCGTACACAGAATCCTGCACCGGCAACACTGTCGCAATTACAAACGGCTATAGAGGCATTAAGGCTCAGTATGTGTGCAGGGGACTTCCAACCACTTGTTGGTCATTGCCACGTCGAGTTGCTGCACTTCACCAGCCAAAAGGAGTCCGACACTACATTAGGAGGTACCCCATGATTTTTGTTCAGGTAAAATTATGTGTTAAACAATGACTACAATAGGCATATGGGCTACGCATCTATATAATTTCTAAGCTATTCGTCGTTTTTTGTACAGAATTCCTTTCAAAAACGAGCTAACCCAACAGTGGGTAAGCAGCATAAGGCGGGAACAAGTGGCGGCCTACTCAGTGTACCTTCATGCTCTCTTCTTGTCTTAGGGCTACTCGTAAATCTTAAGCATAACTGCAACATCTACTGTGCAGATGTGTGGAATAATAAGTCACCAGTTGCGGAAGGTAGTAGTCAAAAGCTCTTGACCTTCCCGTAAATGCTCTTTTCAGTAAACCAAAAATCCTATCGCAATATGAGGTAAAACATTGTGGTCCAATATTTCATTAGAATTGCTGAAAGACACAGAAAAAAACGTGGCTCTGGAACAAAAATCTGTAGACCACATTCTGAAATTGTGTTCAACAGTAACGATGATTAAGACTTCGAATCACATATTGAAATGTTTATTTGGCTACTATCGTCTGTTTTCTCTATAAAGATAGATATTTAAGAAGAAGTTCCTGGTGGAAACCCGCTAAATGTCATCCAATCAAAGATGTAATAACTGAAAGTGTTGTACAGAAATTCGCCAACATCTATGGGGTAAGATACTTTGGTAATTACGGAAACCGCGCACTGGCATTAGTCACTAGAATAACGCAGGAGCTCGCATGTCGCAAACATCACGCTTGAGATGACATGGTACACGAGAAGCGCACTTCATATTTGGGAATTATTTCCCGAAACGCGTCGTGCGGCCAGTAAATTAAAAAAAAAAATCGCGACTGGCGGTAGCAAATGTTATTCTATGACAAAAAAACCATATGATTGCGTACTAGCAGACGACTATATCGCTTAACATGACGTTGCTAAACATGGCGGCTAAGTTTTCAGTTGGCTACAAATACGGCGGCTCCTTGGCTAATCTATGTTAATATATCTATCAAGGGACGTGACCGTACCTGACACCAATCAAACACGACGCGATTCGTCAGTGCACGTTCAGAGCCATCAAACTACAGGCATCAAAACAGGAAAAAACCCTCTGCTAAGAAAACCAACAAAATTTCCCAGAATTTTTGGGGAGCTATGCTAAAGCGGTGTACTGAACACTGTTGTTAACATATTAAGCCATTTTATTGTTACTATTAAAAATCTTCATCCATTCTGGTCCCTCGCTGATGTCTGTCACGTAGCCTGTTTTGTTTTCCTAAACGGGACATGCAAACTACCTCTGTCAACTGAGCAATCGTTTTGATTGCTGAGTTAATATTGTTGGCCAAAATGTCTACGACATTCGCAAAGGCCAACCAATCAACATACACCACTTTCTGTTTGGGCCCTGGTCTTAACTGTTCTTCATTCCCCTTTTCGTGGCTCAGTGTTTTCATCCATTCTTGTATGACCTCTTCCAAGACATGGCTGAGAAAGTAGTGTTACAGGTCTCACTTGACAGGACAAAATACGAGACAAACACCAGCCATAGACCAGAATGGATGATTTAAAAAAAAAACGAAGATTAATCATGTGAAGACATCTATATATCTGGGTGATGTAATTCAACATAATGGCTCAGAATAGGAACAAATCAATCTTAGGATCTGCAAACTGGACTGACAAAAAACGTCTAAAGTAATGAGTGACTGAGCACTGAAGCCAAGTTAAGAAGCTGCGGTACGTTTTTGCTTCGAAGGATTTGATTATGAATAGGCAGCGATTGGTTCGATATGTTAATCAAAAGAGAACACTGGATATCAACGAATATTTTAGGCAACAGATGAATTATTGGACTCTTATGTTTTAGATCTAATGAAGAGCTGTACAGAAAGACAGTAACATAATCGATTAAAGAGGAAAGATTGTTCTATGGGCACATCATCAGAATGTCCGATGATCGTACGAGAAGACCGTAAGACGTCACTGGCACAATATCAAAGCTGGCAGACGAACAAGGGCTAAAAGGGGAGATTATACTTATCGATAACTCGTAGAACTTACACAATGGCTCAATTCGAATGCATTAAAAATATTTAAAGCGTCGAAATCAGCGGCACATTAAAAAAATCGGTGATGGCAAGCTTTCATTCACTATATATATCCATTTGACAATTTTAGCTAATCAGCCACCGATCTCCTTTCCACTTCCGGACAAAGTGTCGACTAACTGCGCATTTTGCATGAAAAAGGAAACGTGGGCCGTTTTTATCGTGCTGGTCGGTGAAAGCGGTGATTCCCGGTTTTGATTAACGCCGTATGATATTATTTACTCGTGTGGTGTATGGCTAAGATAAGAATAACATGTTCGAGCCTTAATAATACTGTTTCCCTGTTTCTAGCCGATACCATTGCACGCTACTGATACTGACTAGACCGATAAAGATCGAAAATGAATATCGTTAGTGGTAAAATGTAATTCAAGCGAGTGGAAAAATCACACCTTGTATCGATCTCGTATGCAGTGGCACTGGTCATGTCTGTAGCTAGTTGCTCTGGTACACGTGTATAATTTACTTCTATCAGATGGTTTATTCATAAACATACAATTCCGAAAGACATTCGATAGTTTTGCGCTGTCTGTTAATGAAAAAATAAGAGATGGCGCAATATAGGACCAACATTGTGACTGAATTCTTAATTTCCTAGTGCTTAACAAGGGGAAACCGTCAAATGTTGAAATATTGGCTCAAATGGCTCTGAGCAGTATGGGACTTAACATCTGAGGTCATCAGTCCCCTAGAACTTATATCTACTTAAACCTAACTAACCTAAGGACATCACACACATCCATGCCCGAGGCAGGTTTCGAACCTTCGACCGTCATGATCGCACGCTTCCAGACTGAAGCGCCCAGAACCGCTCGCCACACCGGCCGGCCGAGGAATATTTTCTAATTATTTTGGTACAAGGGACACGTGGTCTTCCGTGGCTCCTTACAAAGTGGTAATAACATAGATTTAATCCGTATGTGACTCCGGTTTGTTTCTGTAAAAATACCTTCACAATACAAAAAAAAAATCGTGTACTACGCAATATACATTAAAAGTGCTGTTTGGGCAGTAAAATAACTGACATGGTCGAGTAGAGAGGATATAAAATGCAGACTGGCCTTAACAAGGAAAGCATTACTGAAAAAGAGGAATTTGTTATCGAATATAAATTTAAGTGTTAGGAAGTCTTTTTTTGGAATGTAGACTTGTGCGGAGTGAAGCCTGGTCGACAAGTAGTTCAAACAAGAAAACAATAGAAGATTTTGGTGTGTGATGGTATAATAGACTGCTGAAGATTGGGTAGGTAGGTTGCGTAACTGGTAAATAGGTACTTGACTAAAGAAGGGATCGGGTGGTGATCTGCGTTGCGAATTACCAAGGAATCCTTAGTTTGGTATTAGAGGGAAGAGTAGGGGATAAACCTGAAGAGGGAGACCAAGAGGTGAATACTTTAAGCAGGTTCACAACAAGGTAGGGTGCTGTACTCACGCAGAGACGAAGATGCTTGCGCAGGATAGATTCCCGTGGAGAACTGCATTATACCAGTTTTCGGACTGAAGACTGGGATAACAAGATAGAGAAGATACAAAGAATAGCGACGTATTTCTCTAGCGGATCGTCCAGGAAGCGCGTGAGCGGACGGAGATGCTCAACCAACCACGCTGGAAGTCGTTACAAGGGAGATATTATGCATAATCGAGACGGTTAATATTAAAATACTGAGAGACTTCCAGGAAGAGTCAGGTAACATGCACTATGTCACCAATCGTATCCGGACACCTGGCTTACAATGGCTTAAAAGTTCATGGCGCCCTCTATCGGTAATGCTGGAATTCAATATGGTGTTGGCCCACCCTTAACCCTTATGACAGCTTCCACTATCGCAGGCTTACTTTCAATCAGGTGCTGGAATCTTTCTTCGGGAATGGCAGCTATTCTTCACCGAGTGCTGCACTGAGGGCAGGTATCGATGTCGGTCGGTGAGGCCTGGCACGAAGACGGCGTTCCAAAACATCCAAAAGGTGTTCTATAGGATTCAGGCCAGGACTCGGTGCAGGCTAGTCCATTACAGGAATGTTATTGTCATGTAACCACACCATAATACCACCACCTCCGAATTTTACTGTTGACACTACGCACGCTGGCAGATGACGTTCACCGGGCGTTTTCCATGCCCACGCCCTGTCATAACGACCAACTGTCGGCGGTATCTGTCAGTCAACAGACAGGGTCGGTTAGTACGCTTTTGTGCTGTGTCCCTTCACGTTTCCACTTCACTATCACATCGGAAACAGTGGACCTAGGGATGTTTAGGAGTGTGAAAATCCCACGTACAGACGTTTGACACAAGTGACATCCTATTACCTGACCACGTTCGAAGTCCGTGAGTTCCGCGGAGCGCCCCATTCTGCTCTCTCTCCATGTCTAATGACTACTGAGGTCGCTGACATGGGGTATGTGGCAGTAGGTGTCAGCACAATGTACCTAATATGAAAATCGTATGTTTTTGGGGGTGTCCGGATACTTTTCATCAGATAATGTACTACTGCTTCCCAGTTGCACCTCTCGAAATGCACTACTCGTTACCTCATTCGCTGATGTAATATTTAGATCTAACGATGGCTGAAAAGCCGAAACTGGTTGTCAATTACTGTAAAATAGCACGTGACTGGAAAATCGGAGACTGGCGCTTATACAAAGTAGCCCTCCTTTCAGTAGTTCTTCCTGTCCATTCTTCTCGAATGGAACGCGAAAGGAAGGAAAATACGGAGTATACGGGCTAGATTTATATAAAAACATTTGTTTACATTTCAGTACCTACTAAAGTTTATAAGTTTGTTTATACAACATTGTACGCAGGAGCTCAAATATTTTTGTGCATGTTGGTACAGCTCAGTGTGGGCACTGCTTGTAGCTCGACGGATATCGGAGCGGCACTCCACTTCCCGCCACAGGTTTATAAGCATGACAGGTGTTATGGCCTCTAATGCGGCGTAGATCCGTCGTCTCAAATCTACCAGATTTCGTACCCTGGTTCTGTAAAGAATGCCCTTGATCAAACCCCTTGTACCGAAATCCAGAAGATTCAGATCGGGAGACTGAGGGCGGCCAAGCAATGGGACTCACCTTCCGATCAAACACTCGCGAAACGTCTCGTGGAGAAATATGGTAACATCCACTCGATAGTGCTAAAAAATGACGTCAGGAGGCATCGCCCATATATGCGGCATGCGACTCAGCACTGTTCACGAAATGGTGAAGGGAGTGTCTCTCGATTGTGTATTTATCCAACAACATAAACTGTTGAGTTCTTTCGTTATAAGGGTTTATTTTGTATACCTCTACCCCGGGCAGCCGGTGTGTCGCTGCCTTAAATACCTGGGCCATACACCGTAAGGTGGCTCGCAGATTACTGGTGTAGATATAGAAAGCACCTGAAACTGCTTTGTTCCGGCAGTCGCCCTGTCATCGCATTTCCAGGGTGTTTTGTCATACTGTTTAACTACAATGCTGTGTATCAACGACCTGTTGAACGGTTGTCGGTTACTGTTAACCAGGTACGTCTCCTCTTCCTTGTTCTGTGGATACTAACGGGTCTTAGCTCAGCAGTGTGTCTCCATGTATGTACTTTGTAGATGTTCTTTCATATCCGCGTCTTCTCACTTACGAATATTAAGCAAAATCCAAATTTGAATTTCCAATCGGAAATCTGACTTTCGTTCATCCCGAATGGGAATGGCCTGTCTCTACAACTTTCTCCGCCTTGCACTATTGTCACTTATTAATAACTATTTTCTCGCCGTCGCTACTCAGTCATGTAATCGGGTTTTATTTGGCGAATGCGTAATTTAAACTCCTCACCCGTGTCCTTCCACGTTGAACCACCGGAAAGCATAAATTTTAAGCCAGCAGACTCGTTGCCGTCTTTAGCAGTCACTCGACGGAACCATCAACGTCGTTGCTTGAAAACACGTGCAGATCCAAAGGTGAGAGAACCACGAGAGGAAGGAGAGAGGGAGAAGGAGGAAGGGGGAAGAGAAGAAAAAGAAGTGAAGAGATTGGCGGGCATAAAAATGGGAAGGGGGCGAAAGTGTACGAAAGAAACCACGAGGAATTCGGACTGGGCTTTGTGGAGCAATAGTCCTCTTAGACTTGCCTGCCCCTGCCAGAGAGATGTCAGTGTCTTGGTTTCTGCTACTGTACTTGGGGACGAGTATAGGTTCGATCTGCGCAACTGACGTCACGCTTTCTCCGACAGACAATGAGCGTCCAGTATTGTTCTGAGCGTTCTGCCGCAAACGCCGTAGTCGCTGCGAGCATTTAAAGAGATTTTAGAGAGTCATGTACTGAATTTGTCGTGGTTGATGGTGCGGAACGCCATCGTTCGTGAATCAGGTTATATGTGGAGCAAGTGACATAACACGACGAAAGTGTAAGGAACGTGGTTTTTTTATATCTTTTCTGCTACCAGTCGCGATTTTCTTTTATTTATATCTTACATCATGTGTTTCTGCTAATGATTCCCATTTTGAAGAGCGTGTTTCTCTGTCTACTCTGACATTTTTTCGTAATGTTTTTGATGTGTGAGCTTCTCCATTGTTCTGTTGGCCTTACTGCAATATACAGGGTGTCCCAAAAATAATGACCCGATTTTAAATAGAATTATTTATTAGGAAGAAGGTCTTAACATCAACAAATTGCATAGTAAATTACTCAGAAAAGATAGAAGTTTATAAAAATCCATCATAATATTCAATTTGTCCTCCATTGGCTGCACGAACGACATCTAACCGATAGCCGAATTCATCCCAAACTGAGCGTAAGGTGTCTTCTGTCACTGAAGCAACAGCTGCTGATATTTTGGTTTTTAGTTCATCAATGTCACAAGGTAAGGGAGGAACGTTTAGCACGGAATCGTATATGAAACAACCGCTGAACTGCGATCACTGATTGAGTGCGACTAAATTCAATAACACGGTGCGCTTACTGTTACGCGGTCGCCATATTGCGCGAGACCGGCTGCACGCTCCAGGTCAGCGCTCGTAGCGACATCTAGCGCATTTTTTCTGAAACTCTAGAGTCTAGACCATGCCAATTACATCTAGCGCTGTTTCAGTTACCTAGTGACTTGTCTCAATATTATTACGAGTTAAAATCGGTTCATTCTTTTTGGGACACCCTGTATAAAAACGCGCAATTTTTAGTTGACTGTCGAACATTATATATAGTTGGTGGCGAAATTCAGAAGAACTTGTACATACCGTTTTCTTATGGTACATTTGTGCGAAGTCTCACAAATATTCAACATCAACCAAAGTTTTTCGGAGATATATCCACATTAGATAATATATAGAGACAAAATATTAAACGAAAAACTTAAAAGTGAATCAATAAATTTCCTTAGAGGCCTCGACGACGTACTAAAGAATAGTAACATAGAAATAAGCACCATTGTAAATAGATACAAGCATTTTGTGATCCAGATTGTTAAGATAAATACCCTCCCTACAAAAGTATATCATACTCTGTGGAAGACCTGTAGCATTATTGCTGTTGACTAGATGAAAAAACAACTGCAACTGTTTTTGTAAGTTTCTTATTCGCGATGTAGGCATGTACTGTGCCTAGAAAATTGTGTATGATGTTTAATGTGTATGGGACTGCGGAAATGGACCATAAGAAAACTGTAAGTGCAAATTCTTCCAGACTTCGCCACTAATTACGTATACGGATCAATAATCAACTAAAAATTGTGAATTTTATATATATTGCAGCGGAGGCAACTGAACAATGCACGTCCAAAATATCACGAAAAAAATGGCACAGTACACAGAGAAAAACGGATTTGAAAACGGGAATCGTTTCCCGAAATGCGTCGCATATAATATAAAAAAGAAGAAAATCGTGACTGGTAGCAGAAAAGTTATTTATAAACAACCGCATTGTTTTCCCAGTTACAGGCTTTCAAACCATATCTGGCGAATGAGGTAAGATGAATATGTTTTGCGTCTGACGTTTTCTTTGTTACCCCTTTGCCTTAATCGGCTTTTGAGTTATGAGATGGCATTCGCTTTATTATTGCAGTCAGTGCTACTGTGGACTGTATGTCTTCCATGTTTTGAATTGCAGCATAAAAAATAATTATTGGAATGTGTACGTTTTACTTCATTGTGAAGCCCATTGTTCTCAGTGTACGAATAAACAAACAATTCAGCGATTTTTGACGTACTGCTTTTAGAAGTACAATGTTTATAGTCGCGATTGGGCCTGTTGTTTTTTTTAAGATGTGTATGCAGTGAGGAGGATTAATAAAAAAATGGAGTGATGTCAATGAGCAGATGTGCGGAAGTTTTCACCAGTTTTCCTAGTTACGCTACAATCACCCGAGAACAATTTAAGCTGCTCAAACAGTTCTCATCGCAGGGCTCAGCGGTAAACTCGGAGAATAGGAACGGCTCAGCTCTCATTGCCTTGGATAACAAGTAGTTGTTGGAAGGGGTAAGAAAAACATGAGAAAACAGGCGAGGTCACGGAACTGCCGTAGCGGCCACCTGCTACTGCGGTGACGTAAGCCGCGAAATGACGACTTCCGTTGCGATATGGGGGCTCGTTAGCTTCGTCAGCGGCCGGGCTGCACACAACAGAGTGAGTCCGCGCGGAAGCTGGCGCCGCCACGCGGCCAGGGGGTGGACCTACTCAGCTGTACAGAGCTGCTCTCCCCGTTGGCTTTTATTTCCTCCGAGGGGCCCCGGAGGAGAACTCTTTCAAACTAATCGTTTCTTTGAATAGGCAATTAGCCGATTCGCCGTTTTCGGTGATTAATGGCCCTTTCTTGCGGGCTCGCGGAATAAGAAAACTTCCCGAGAGCCGCTTATGCCTTGTTTGTATTTGCCTTCGCCGGTTTCGCGAAAGCACACCGAGAGCGGCACAACCTGAGTCCGTGTAACTGCGTTTAGCTTTCCCTCCGGCTTTGCTTTATCTTTATAAGGAGTACTGCCTCGAGAATCTCTGTGCCAACTGGAGTATTTCCGGAACCGTACTTCAACATTATGACTCAGGGGCGGGGTAAATCTATAACCGTTGTAAAGTCCCCCGCCCAGTTTTTCTGAGTGTATGTGAAGGCTAATCTCAGGAAATATTGTAGGGATTTTAATATGGTTTTCGCTTGATACGAGAGAAAGGTTTATACGTATAAATTATAAGCATTTCGCGCAAATTTGCTAAACTGTCATGAATTAAAATACCCCTCCCGTCTTTCTGCCTTTATGTGAAGGCTAATCTCAGGAACTACTGTATGAATTTTGATAGGGTTTACACTATTACATTCACAAGAAACGTCTGTTTATACAGGCTGAGTCAAGAGGAAAGGTACGTGGCTTGAGGGGTGATTGTGAACACTAACCTTCTAAGGACATATGCCCTATTCCGAATGGTTTCCGAGGCGGAATACATTTAATGTCACTTTTGTACGTTTTTCTCTATTAACGGTAAAACCACACCCACCAGCGAAAACGTGGTTCAAATGGTTCTGAGCACTATGGGACTTAACTTCCAAGGTCATCAGTCACCTAGAACTTAGAACTACTTAAACCAAACTAATCTAAGGACATCACACACATCCATGCACGAGGCAGGATTCGAACCTGCGACCGTAGCGGTCGCGCGGTTCCAGGCTGTAGCGCCTAGAACCACTCGGCCACTCCAGCCGGCAGCGAAAACGTGTCGCAGTACGAAATTGAACTACGAGAACATTACATTTCCTACGATACAGGTCCTGTTCATTTTTTCCCTAGGATTAATAGTTTGCGCGAAAGCAGCTCGAGATTATTGAAAATCTCGTGCGACGCGTATGCCCTGTAGCAGACGTAATTTTTGTAACCAGTCTGAGGTATTTTCCGGACTTGATATACTACAAACGTCGTGTATAAAATTGTTCTTCACAACTTCCTCTGTACTATTGTAGTGCGCTATAAACAATGGCAGTATTAGAATAACACAGAAAATAAATATCAATGTACATTAAACATGTTCTGCCTCGGAAACCATTTAGAATAGGGCATGTGTCCATATGAGATTTGTTGTTCGGAATCACTAGTACTATCAACTCTCAAAACGTCCATCTTTCCTTCCGACTCACACTGTAATTTATTACCGCTACTCCAGCCAAGTCGTCTGGTCTCAGAGCTGTCCGTGCGAAACCAGGGCAGGTCGCTGATATAGACTGAAAATACATCAACCATACATTTAAGAGGGCCGTACCAATCCAAAATAGGAAATCATTGCACACACATTTTGTAAGCAATTTCTAACATTAGCGGTAAAATTTTATCTGTTACTCGTGTCAGTTTCAGTACTTTATATTTTTGTAATCTTTCGCAGTAAGGAATGCTTTTTTCCTATCAAAAGGTTTTTTTGAAGTTTGAGAAGATTCTACCCTTGTTCTATCCCTTAACAGGTCAGAACCTCTGTGCCATAATATCGCTAGGGTATAGAGTTCCCCAAATATGTCTCTGGTTTCCCAACTAGCAAAGAGTTCACTTTACAAGTAAAATGTAAATCCAATATTCTTTCCTCTACTTTAACGGTAATTGAGTCTCCATCATCGCTATGTCGTTGCTTCTTGCTAAAGGAATTGCGTATTTCTAGTCTGTTGGTTCTTAATGCCGAGTTATTGAATTTGATTCGTACAAGTCGCCTCAGAATTCTTGCTCCCCACGCGCTCTGTTGGCAAACGGGATGTTGGAAGAATCGTCAGAGTCCACAGCAGCGAAAACTGTGCAAAAAGGATAAGGTCGTCTTTACAGATACCTACCGTTTTATGAACAATGGACAGAACTCGCTCCGACTGTTTTCTCTCTTTCATTGTTCGGTTCTGCAGTACAGAAAAAAGTTGTTTTAAAATGTAATATACACTGAAGAGCCAAAGAAACTGGTACACCTGCCTAATATCGTGCAGGTTCCCCGTGAGCACGCTGAAGTGCCGCGACACTTCGTGGTATGGACTCGACTGATGCCTGAAGTAGTGCTGGAGGGAACTGACACCATGAATCCTGCATGGCTGTCCATAAATCCGTAAGAGTACGAGGGAGTGGAGATCTCAGATACGCTCAATGATGCTCATATCTGGGGAGTTTGGTAGCCAGCGGAAGTGTTTAAACTCAGAAGAGTGTTCCTGGAGCCACTCTGTAGCAATTCTGGACGTGTGGAGTGTCGCATTGTCGTCCTGAATTGACCAACTCCGTTGGAATACACAATGAATATAAATGGATGCAGGTAATTAGACAGAAACTTACGTACATGTCACCTGTCAGAGTCGTATCTAGACGTATCAAGGGTCTCATATCACTCCAACTGCGCACGCCCCACACCATTACAGAGCCTCCAACAACTTGAACAGTCCGCTGTTGACACGCAGGGTCCATGGATTCATGAGGTTGTCTCCATACCCGTACACGTCCATCGGCACGATGCAATTTTAAGCCAGACCTGTCCGACCAGGCAACATGTTTCCAGTCATCAACAGACCGGTGTCGGTGTGACCGGCCGAAGTGTGGCGCAAAGCTTTGTGTACTGCGCTCATCAAGGGTGCACGAGTGGGTCTTCGGATCCGAAAAAAAAAGGTTCAAATGGCTGTAAGCACTATGGGACATCTGAGGCCATCAGTCCCTAGACTTAGAACTACTTAAACCTAACTAACCTAAGGACATCACACACATCCATGCCCGAGGCAGGATTCGAACCTGCGACCGTAGCAGCAGTGTGGTTCCGGACTGAAGCGCCTAGAACCGTTCGGTCACAGCGGCCGGCTCCGAAATCTCATATCGATGATGTTTCGTTGAATGATTCGCACGCTGACACTTGTTGATGGCCCAGCATTGAAATCTGCAGCAATTTGCGGAATGGTTGCCCTTCTGTCACTTCGAAAGATTTTCTTCAGTCGGCGTTGGTCCTGTTCTTCCAGGATCTTTCTCCAGTCGCAGCGATGTCGGAGATTTGATGTTTTACCGGATTCTTGATATTCACGGTACATCGGTGAAACGATTGTACGGTAAAATTCCCATTTCATCGCTACCTCGGATATGCTGTGTCCCATCGCTCGTGTGCCGACTATAACACCAAGTTCATGCACCAACTACAATAACACGTTCAAACTCACTTAAATCTTGATAAACTGCCATTGTAGCAGCAGTAACCGATCTAACAACTGCTCCAGACACTTGTTGTCTTATATAGGCGTTGCCGACTGCAGGGCCGTATTCTGCCTGTTTACGTATCTCTGTATTTGAATACACATGCCTGTGCCAGTTTCTTTGGCGCTTCAGTGTATAAAGTGCTATACTACTGTGAGACTTGACACGTTTTCATGCTGTAAATGTGTGACACTACGTTAGGTTTTTTTGTACAGCTACACTCTTTCCTAATATTTCCTATTACACCAGACACCGTTGACGGAATATGTATTTATAATAAAAAGGATACACTTAAAATTTAATTTATATCCATGAAAGTTTGCAAATCTCTTGTAGTAATGACGCTCTCCAAACGAATGCTAAAGCCATCAGTAATACTACCATTGAAAGAAATAAAAATTACAAATCTACTGTACAATGAAGTTTTTATGTCTTCCAAGTAGACATGAGGCGTGAGTGCGTACTTCTCGGTGTTGGCACGTAACATGCCTTGACAAAGCATGATGCAAGAAGACTTCTTGTTTGTATGTATTTCGCTCACTGCTGTCTTTTGTAAATACGATGTGTAAGAGCTCTGTAGCAGAACACATTTTGTCACAGCTATGACCGTTTATAGCCTGACGTGCTCAAGGTTGCATTAATGACTGGAGCGCTCCGGTCGGCGACCTTCGAAACATGTCCACACATTCTCGAACTCCACTGTCCAAGTATGGATTCCTGATTGAATGTTCATTTGGGAATGGACAGTAGAGATAGCTAACCGTCTCTGCAATGGTGTAATGAGGTTTAAACGTGTGAGCTAAAGCTTCGTATTCGTATGTGACTTACACCAATGTTGCGTGTTTACATGGGCATGCCCCGCTAGCACGCAACTGATCCTTCGCTTGCGTGTGGAGATATGTAACCGTCATTTTTCCCGGCGTTGGCACGACTGAGCTCGACGAAATAACTAAAGAACGACAGCATGTAGTAATTACCCAGCAGTTTACGCTCTCCGCAGCAGACGTTATTGCCTGTAATGTATCACTAGGTAGGGAAAACGCAGTAATATCTAGGGACAAAAAAGATCTTTCGAAATGCGTCGCGGTAGCTACACACATTCGGCCTCATCTCTGGAAACGGGGACCGAGATCTACAGACAACAACCTTGACATTTAGTAATCACCGACCAGTACGGTGGTGTGGGGGATGGGGGGACAGTCAAAGTTATTTTTATACCGATACTGTAATTATTAGAATGTTCTACTCGACGAGTTTGGAATTTTTCTTTTTCCTTGCTTCTGTTAGACTCAATCGGCGAATAAAGAAAAGAACGGCCAAAAATTGTGTGAACTGTGCAAGATAACATAACACACTTATCCATCGGCGTTCCGTGCGTAAATCAGCAGCTGCAATAAGACCGACCCGAGAATAAAGGTAAAACTGTCTACAGACCGAAGGTTATTTAGAAACACCGCTGTGGGGTAGGGAAGGTCCTATTGTTGCTGGTATGCCCTTGCTTTCCTCCGACTGACTTACAAATATAGAGTGCGGCCTTTTTACGACGTCGTCGTGTTCAGCTTTTCATCTTTCCTATGCGTCCTGAAGGCCCCTTGAATTCATCACGTAATTAACATCTTGCATCCATTTCTAAACTGGTCTTTCGGTCTTCCCCATTCGCTGGAGGCGGGCATGCCAACTTAATATTTTGCCATCTCTGGCATCGAGAATAGTGTCTTTTTAACTGGTAATTTCCGCAGTCTTGTGTTTCTAACGTGTTCCAGTCTGAAGATATGAAAACTTCTTCGGCAAAAATCCATCTCAAGGGACATTAATTTATTTTTCTCTTTTTTGATTAACTCCCATATTTCAACGTCGTACGAGGTAACCCTCTCTAGGATTGATTTGTACATCAAGACCTTCGGTTTCTTCGTAATTCTGTGAAGTTTGCCCATTGCTCTTTTTACTTTTCCAGTTTTGTGAAATCTTGTGAGATTCTTCTATTTGGTGGAAAAATGACGCCCAAATATTTAAATGTGTAGAATTTTTAATTTTTGCAGAATCTTGTGTCTAAGTCTTCTCTTTCACTTTCCTTCACCGTCACATATCCCATCTTTTTTAGGGTTTTATTATGCCTGTCCCTCCGTCTTTTATTAGTTCTTTTCCTCCGGAACGGGTAGGGGCATCGAGTTGATATTTGTGTCAGATATTAAGTTCAAAGTTTCCTTGGCCGTATACGAAATTAAGCTTCTAAGTCAGAGCAACCAAAAGATACTGCCTTTTAGTCACGTATTTTGATAATCGCAGACTCACTCTCAAAATCTATGGAAGAACTGTGCATATAGATAAATAAGTTCGTATGGAACCCTCAGAGAGGGAGTCGTCCTTGCACTTGCCCGGATTTTTGTGTTTATTCTCAGGCCCCATTGTTTCCTGAACATGCAACTGGAGTCGCCTTTGTCTCCCGCTATTAGGACCTGGTCATCGGCCAAAAGTATACAGTATTCCTTGTTCTACACGTACTCCCATTATTCAGTACATTCCCTCTTCTAGCGTTGCAAAACTTCTATGTGTACTTCAAAGTCGGCACTAATGAACGCACTTGTCTTACGCATTTATTTGCGGAGAATTCTTTGGGGTTTTGGTTACCTGCTTTAACTATACTGTTGTAGTCCTCATATAAGTTTCTTAGTGCCTGTTTCTTAATGCCTGGCCCGATACCAAATTTTTGCACTGTTACCCGCAGCTTAGTGGGACTACATCGTATGCCTGTATATGGCTCGTCATTCGCCTTGCGAGCACCTTTTCGGTGTTATGTTTAAGAGTGGATATCCCATCGGTACATGAGCGTCCCACTTTAAATTCATTTTTGCTCCTCTGATCGCGATATTTGTGCCGCTATCTTATGCATTATCACTTTAGCATAGAATCGGGCTTTGTAGAAATAACGCCAATTTCTCTGTAGTTTGCACAATCGCGACTGCTCCCTTGTTTAAATATGGATTAAATAATGGCTTTTTTCCATCCATTTCGCGGTTCCTCATCATTCAAACATCTTTTAGATATTTCTGCCAGAACTCCTAAAACTGCTGAGGAGGTCCTCCTTAGGAGTTCCACAGATACGTTTCCATGCCTGTAGCTTTCCCACTGTGAACTGACTTATTCATTCAATTACAGAGGGACATAGAATTTAACGTAGACAACCAACCAAGGTACAAATTTTACATTTATCACAATAGGAACTTATTATCAGAGGTGAAAGAAGTGATAAATGAGAGGGGGAAAAAATCTTATGATCGAATGACCATTGAACACTGTACTTTCGAAGCCGAAATTTTGTAACAAGTAATCAGGAACTCCCGGCCGGAGTGGATGAGCGGTTCTAGGCGCTACAGTCTGGAACCGCGCGATCGTTACGGTCGCAGGTTCGAATCCTGCCTCGGGCATGGATGTGTGTGATGTCCTTAGGTTAGTTAGGTTTAAGTAGTTCTAAGTTCTAGAGGACTGATGACCTCAGAAGTTAAGTCCCATAGTGCTCAGAGCCATTTGAACCATTTGAATCAGAAACTTTAAAAATAAACGAATGTACAGATATTACTCGTTTTCCAAAGATAAGTTTTAATAGGAGAGCATAGTGTTTTTCTAGTGTTTGTCGCATTGGACTGTCCACAGCTCGTGGTCTAGCGATCGCGTTCTCGCTTCCCGAGCACGGGGTCCCGGGTTTGATTCCCGGTGGGGTCAGGGATTTTCACCTGCCTCGAGATGACTGGGTGTTTGTGTTGTCCTCATCATTTCATCATCATTCATACAAGTGCCGAGATTGGACTGGGAAATTGTACGGGCGCTGATAACTGCGCAGTTGAGGGCCCCACAATCCAAACATCATCATCGTATTGGACTGTGTCCTACTGTCCCACAAATGGTTATATCGGACTCCTGCGTCGTTACAAGAAATTTTCATCAGGATACTGCATATAACTGTGGTAATCATTCGATTCAGTTGTACAGCAAAGAAAATTTCCTGTGCCTTCCAGCTTGGTAGCCACTTGGGCAACTAGCGTCTCACTGTTGTTGCATTGTTTATTCAGATTATCGTGTTTGCCTCTTGAGACGGAGTGAACCTCGACCCGAACCTTTCCTCAACAGGAAAACGCTACGTGGTCATGGGGGACCGAAACAGAAATCCCGCGTCGTAGCAAAGTGTCTCCTACCACCATATCACGTTAGCAGCCTTAGACCGATGGGAGAGCGTGAATATAAGAATGTTGAAAAGTAAATTGATCAGTGTGTTATATACATGTAATCAGTCCTTATTCTACGTTGAAAACATACATGGCGTTACTGTGTACCATTAACGACACTGGGTTTATTTTCATACCTGCGTTCTACTCATTTTTCTGTGTACGCGTTCATCTACAGCTACATGGATATTCTGCAAATTATATTTAAGTGCCTGACAGAGGGTTTATCGAACCACCTTCACAATTCTCTATTATTCCAATCTCGTAAAGCGCATGGAAAGGTTGGCTCTGAGCACTATGGGACTTAACTTTTAAGGTCATCGGTCCCCTAGAACTTAAAACTACTTAAACCTAACTAACCTAAGGACACCACACACATCCATGCCTGAGGCAGGATTCGAACCTGCGACCGTGGCGGTCGCGCGGTTCCAGACTGTAGCGCCTAGAACCGCTCGGTCACCCCGACCGGCCGCACGGAAAGAACACCTATATCTTTTTGTACGAGCTCTGATTTCCCTTATTTTATCGTGGTGATCATTCCTCCCTATCTAGGTATCTAGGTCGGTGTCAACAAAATATTTTCGCATTCGGAGGAGAAAGTAGGTGATTGGAATTTCGTTAGAAGATTCCATCGCAACGAAAAACGCCTTTCTTTTAATGATATCCAGCCCAAATCACTGTAGTTCAGTGACACTCTCTCGCATATTTCGCGATAATACAAGACGCGCTGCCCTTCTTTGAACTTTTTCGGTGTACTCCGTCAGTCCTATGTGGTAAGGATCCCACACCGCGCAGCAGTATTCTAAAAGAGGACGGACAAGCGTAGTGTAGGCAGTCTCCTTAATAGATCGGTTACATTTTCTAAGTGTCCTGCCAATAAAACGCAGTCTTTGGTTAGCCTTCCCCACAACATTTTCTATGTCTTCCCTCCAATGTAAGTTGTTCGTAATTGTAATTCCTAGATTTAGTAGAATTCACGGCCTTTAGATTTGACTGATTTATCGTGTAACCGAAATTTAACGATTTCCTTTTAGCACTCATGTGGATGACCTTACACTTTTCGTTATTTAGGGTCATCTGCCAATTTTCGCACCATTCAGATATATTTTCTGAATCGTTTTGCAATTTGTTTTGATCTTCTGATGACTTTATTAGTCGACAAACGACGGCGTCGTCTGCAAACAACCTAAGACGGCTGCTCAGATTGTCTCCAAATCGTTTATATAGATAAAGGGACAGCGAAGGGCCTATAACACAACCTTGGGGAGCACCAGAAATCACTTCTGTTTTACTTTGATGACTTTCCGTCGATTTCAACGAACTGCGACCTATCTGAGAAAGTCACTAATCCAGTCTCATAACTGAGACGATATTCCATAAGCACGCAGTTTCACTACAAGCCTTCCGGAAATTCAGAAATATAGAATCGATTATCGTCTTTTCCTAGTGTTTTGCTGATCCAAAAATAACTTGTAGGGTGTTTCAGGAAGAATGGTCATTATTCAACAATATACCAGGATCGACCATTTGAAGCAAAAATGTGTAATAAATGTGGACTCTAAATGCATACTTTAAGAGCTGTGAGCACTTCGTCTTCGATACTGTGAAACAAATGTCATCTACATTAAGCCCTTTGCTTTCCGTATTTTGGGAGGAGGTAGTAAGGAGCAAAACAGTAAAAAATGGCTAGTAAACATGGGTTCTAAAGTGCGTACCTTGCTAGTCATAATATTGACGACATTCTGTGAATAGTAATTTTTGACTAAGAGCGATGGGTATGTCTATGATCTTTTAACATTGTTCACCTGATGATACGGCTAAAAGCGGCGAAACCTTGTCGCGTTTTAATAAGCCACAATTTTACCAGCTGTGAGCGGAATTCTTCCTGACATCATCACATTATTTGGACAACGAGCAGGTGAAGGGGTAAAACACAGCTCGAGTTTTGGAAGATGGTGGTTCAAATACCCGTTCGGCCATTCAGGTATAGGTTTTTCCGTGGTTTCCTTAAATCGCTTAAGAGGATTGATGCGATGGTTCCTCTGAAGGTGAGGTCGACTTCCGTCTCCGTCATTTCTCACTTTGAGCTTGTGCTGCGTCTATAACATCTTCGACGTAGAATGATCGTTAAACCCTGAACAATTTTTGTGTCATATTTGAAAAAAACTCAATATATTACTTCCAACTTTTTCAAATTTTTATTTGCGTAGTCTGTTATGGAGAACAAAGGCTATTCTCTTAACATTTTTTTCTCCACCCAGTTGTTTATTGTTTTCATTTAATTTTCGAAGCGACTGCGGCTCCATCTTCAGGCAGTTTACTATTATCGGTGTGATAAGCCATCGGAAATGTATTCTATTAATATCTACCGGAATGTCCTACTGTGCTAAATATAAGACTTACCACCAGTGGGATAATCGAAAAGTAATGGTTGTTGCGCCTCTCTGGAAGCAGTGTGTTACATTTACTTATACTGAGGGACAACGGCGAAGCCCTGGGGCTGAGATACAAGTGATTGTGTTTTGCTGTCAGTTAGTTTGGTACTCTCAGACAGTACTCGCACAGTTTATACTAGGGGCGGAGTTTCGCTGGTAGTTAGTTGTGACAGTTCCTTGCGGGTAATTTCTGTAAGTGTCTGAGAGTCTTGCGAGAGCAGATGTCGGAAGCGTGTACACGCAACAGGGTGGTAGTGGCTGTGGGAGCTACGAGAACACTCTTCGCGAGATTTTTCTGTCGTAGTTCCGTCGTGAAGGAAGAGGTTACGATGGAAGAGCATCGGGGTGCAGCTGCAATACTTTCAGTGACAAAGAAAAATTATAAACGATCGTGTTCGTGTTGGAAAGAGCGGATTAGGCGGCAGAACTATTTTTGATCATGGAAGAATCTCATTGTAGGGCTTGCGATGGAAAATCCACGATATCGAAATTGTACGAGAATCACATACTCTTTATAATTAGTGCCCAAAACTGCCAATCTAGATACTAGTATGCGTATATCCAATAATGTTACAGACTGTTTTTTTGTAGCATCAACTAAGTTCATTCTCTTTCATGTTTGGTAAAATGACAATTACGCTCTAATAACACGTGCCAATATCTTGATACCCACAGACGATCAAAAATCAAATAGGGCAAATATCTGATAAATAGAGCATTTCCGGACAAACAATTATTTCAGCGTTTTTACTTGCAGTGACTTTAGGAACCACTGGTAAATTATTGAAGATCTGTTCGTCAACACATAATATAGTAATATAACCAATAAATAGGACGTCTTAAAATTATAGATACGGTACAGCTGTATTACTTGAAGTTAAATGGCAGTTTCACAAGTTCCAAAATGATTACTATCAAACACAACTTCACTTGCTTCTCTGCGTTAGTTAATCTATGCTATAAAACTACAGTGCCTGATTACTAGAAGTGTGGATATTGGGTGGTTCAAATGTTAAAATGTGTGTGATCCTAAGGGACGAAACTGCTGATGTCATCGGTCCCTAGACTTACACACTACTTAAACTAACTTATGCTAAGAACAAGACACACACCGATGCCCGAAGGAGGACTCGAACCTCCGGCGGGAGGGCCGTGCAATCCGTGACATGGCGCTTCTAACCGCGCGGCTGATATTCTGGTAATTTCTTCTGTGGGGATGTTAAAAACTTTAGCCAAAAAGCTTTGCTTCTTATCTCACTTCCTGTAGTCCAGTCACTGTACATTCTATAACACTGGTGTTTCCTCGTACAAACTATTAAATGCACAACTTCGTCACTTCTAGCAGCTTCCTTGATTACTTTTTTTGCAAATACATCGCTGACATCCACACACCGCGCCTATACATCGCGAAGGTAGTTCTAATAGTCGCGACAATGCTGGTGTAAAGAGGTACTCGTTGCAGTGTTGATGTAGCGCAGTGGATAATGTTTCATTCATACTTTCTCATTAACGTGGGATCGAGTGCCTTCGGTGACTTTTTTTTATTATTTTCGTTGGTTAATTCTGTATAATACGTCTGTGATATTTTTACATATTTGCTGAGTAGCATTGTTTGAATCTAGAACTTCCGAAATGGGCTAACTGCTCGTGCTGTTCGCTTAGGAGGTAAAACGGGCGACTTCTTCGCTCAGAAACATGCAACGGGCACATTTTATGGCTCAAAACACACTGTTTGGTGGATACTTTAATTTAAACTTGCACAAGTACAGTAAAAATATTACAAACTGTGAATTACGACACAAATCTGGGACGCAAAACAGCCTCTCAGCACTGCCTGTGTACTCTCAGCTCTCCCGGCAATGACGATATAATTTTTCTTGTCTGAGAGGTGCTGCGATGAACTATCGAGATATGGAGGTTGACGCCTACACAAAAGGTCTATACTCGCATAGAACCACTATCTTAGACCTTTCCCCACTCTCGGAGGAAGCGAGCTGACACTGGCCGCTGTAAACACGACACATATTAATCGCAAATGCTCTCTGAGAGTGAAAAGCTCTTACTTGTCTATCTAGCTTTACACCAAGCGTCGATCTTCTACATGTCTCCCCGCATATTACTGCTGCTTTTGATGTGAAAACGGCTATTTGCTCGTCGGTCAAAGTTTCTTGCGTTACTGTCAGATTTGAATTAATAATATCTAAGGGATAATAATGGGTAAACAGTGAGAGAGACTATAAAGGACAGCTCATGTCTATTCGTATTTGTCGCGCAGTATTTGTTTTCGCTGTGAAGTCATGGGCGTGACCGCTACGGATCAATTTTGTGTGAATCTATAACTTCTTGTAGCCTGGAAAGGCATTTAGCTAAGACATTGTGAAGAGCCCGTGAAGAAAGCACTGCTAGGATCCGAAGCCAGGCAATAAAAATATTCGCTGGAATATAAGTGAAACTAGGTGTTAGACTGAAAATTACAAAGTAATGAAAGATGTCGCCTCACATGGCTCTTAAAGTATCATCAGTATTACAGAAAACGTAAGCTAGAGGAGAGTTCTCGTTGAGAGGAATCTAAAAAGTCTAAAAATTTCCAGTGTCGGCCAAATGTGAGAGCTACAGCAACGTCGAAAAGGAAGTAAAAAAGCTGCCCTATGACCACACACTTCTGTATTAAGCTCATCGAAGTCGTTGGTCTGCTTTAGCCGGCTGTCTGTTTTGTGAAAGATGTTCGTATCATGCTGACCTCATCGCTGACTGATACTACCCACACCGTTAAACATCCCTCGATACACCTGTTCAACTTCAAGAGCCCACAAACCCATGCTACATTCGGTAAAATTGTTATTTATCTATTCTTTAATCATTAAACTACTCTTGTAAGCATTTTATTAGAGAGATTGATAATTAAGCTATATAATAATACGAAACACTTATGATTTTACCCCTGCGTTAGACGAAAAATGTACGGCGCGGACCTGAATTTTTGCGTTGTTTCTTTTCTATACAGGAAGTTTCAGCAGGAATTTGTAATTTTTGGGTGGTGGTAGTGTAGATCAATCCGAACAAAACATTCCATATAACATATATCCAATTAAATCCATTTGGATGAACTTTACAATCTTACAGTTACCACACCAGAGGATGCTTTTAAAGTACCTGGATTGCAAATAAATTAGAGCAAAAAACATAGCAGAGTGGAAGGAAAGTAATAAGAGAATAGCCTTTATTCTCCGTAACAAAATATTTCACAGCTGACGTCCCCATTCGGGCTCTATGTAAGTGACAAGATTACTTACGTGTCGTTACTGGATGGGAAGTGAACGAAAAATCTCTAGCGCACCGTTATGCTGTCGACAAGTCTCAGAAATCTGCGAAGCAACAGGGCTGAGAGCAAGTGTTTATGAGGACAAAATCTGCGCTCCGGCCGAAGTGGTTCACGCCTCGGTGGCGCTGTAAGCCCTTGTCGGACGTTGTCTAAGAGGCGTGCGAAAGCCGGCCGTGGAGTGAAGTGCTCCTTTGAGACACGCGGAAGTTGCGCGCAGCCCTGCTGAGATCAGACACCGGCGCGGCTGATGGCTCGCCTGCCCAGATTATGGAGTGCTGCGCTCCTTCTGCAGGCCTTCAATTACAGCGGCGAGCACGCTCCGACGAAATTAGCCCTCGTCTTGTTCCCAGAATTAACAACCCAGTCCAGCCGGAACGTGTCACGTGGCAGTGCTTATCCCCTGCCCTCCACCACTCCCCCCTCTCCCACCTCCTGTTGACAGCCCTCTCTCCACCCCTTGTCAAACACAAACGCATGCATTAGTATTTCTAAATGTGTCCAAAACTTGGCTGTTCTAAGCAGTACTGTCGATATCCTGTCACGGTCGCCAAATCTAATTGTTTTGATGCTGGCTTTAGAGTAGGTAGAACTATATTTAATAATGTATCAGGGGGTTTAAATTACCTAACTAGATAATGATTGGAATAATTCAGATTCAGCTTCTGTAATTAGAGAACTAGCACTCTGGAAACATGCCCCAGGCTGTGGCTCAGCCACTCCGCAGTATCCTTTCTTTCAGGAGTGCTAGTTCTGCAAGGTTCGTAGGAGAGCTTCTGTAAAGTTTGGAAGGTAGGAGACGAGATACTGGCAGAAGTAAAGCTGTAAGTACCGGGCGTGAGTCGTGCTTCGGTAGCTCAGATGGTAGAGCACTTCCCCGCGAAAGGCAAAGATCCCGAGTTCGAGTCTCGGTCGGGCACACAGTTTTAATCTGCCAGGAACTTTCAAGTAAATCAATGACACATAGTCAACACGGATTTAGAAGACATCGATCTTGTGAAGCGCAATTAGCTCTGTACTCAGACGAAGTGTTGAGTGCTACTGACAAGGGACTTCAGGGTGATACCATGTTCCTGAGTTTCCAGAAGGTTTTGGACACCATACCTCACAAGCGGCTTGTAATCAAATGGCGTGCTTATGGAATATCGTCTCAGTTATGCAACTGGATTCGTGATTCCCTGACAAGAGAGGGCACAGTTCGTAGTAACTGACGGAAAGTCATCGAGTAAAACAGAAGTGATTTCTGGTGTTCCCCAAGTTAGTGTTACAGACCCACTGCAGTTCCTTACCTATACAAATGATTTAGGAGACAATCTCAGCAGCAGTCGAAAGTTGTTTACAGAAGGCGCTGTCGTTTACCTCATATTAAGGTCGTCAGAAGATCAAAACAAATTGTAAAACGATTTAGGAAAGATATCTGAATGGTGCGAATATTGGCAGTTGACCCTTCCACATGTGTGCTAACAGAAATCCGTTAAACTTCGCTTACATGATAAATCAATCATATCTCAAGCCCGTAACTTCGACTAAATACCTAGGAATTACATTACGAACAACTTAAATTGGAAAGAACACATAGAAAATGTGAGGAAGACGGAACACTTGAAGATGCAATAGATCTACTAAAGAGACTGCCTACGTTACATGTCTCCGTCTTCTTGTTTGATGAGAGCACCTGGCACTTCGCGTTGTTTACGCTGTAATAGTCGATCCGGCTGCATTGCCTTTAAATTTCAGCACATTTCTCGTTATTTTTGAGAAAAGTTTCATCGCCAACATTAACATTTTTATATCACTGTACTTCTCATCTGAAGAGCTTTCCAGTTGCGTTAGAAAGTATATCGTTTCCTTTCAAAAGAATATACACTGTCCAGTCACGTAAATGTGACCACCTGTCAAAATCCTGTGTAACCATCTTTTGCAGCGTTGGCCACTGCGAGACGTCCAGGGAGAGAGTCAATTAGGGACGCGGAGCCAAACCGACTCCATTGCCGTCGTAATGTTTCTCGAGTGAGGATTCATGCTGCGAACAGCCTCATCGAGGTGGTCCACAGATTCTCGACTGGGTTTAAGTCTGGGAAGTTTGTGGCCAGGGGAGTTCGGTAAACTCATCCTGGTGCTCTTAGAACTACGTACATACACTGTGAGCTTTTGACACGTTGCATTGTGCTGCTGGTAGACGCCATTGTGCTGTGGACACACAAACTGTATGCAGGGATGGATATGATCTCCAAGGATAGATGAATACTTGTGTTGGCCCATTGTGTCTTCCATAATCGCGAGATCACCCACGGAATGCCACGAAAACATTCCCCAATTTATAAGCATGCAGGGAGTCTGCTTTCAGGCGCTACGCCTTACACTCCAACGGCCATTTGTCCGATGGAGCATAACACGTGACGCATCTGAAGAGGCCGCCTGCAGCCACTTAGTGGACGTCCAGTGGTTATATTGGCGTGCCAAAACCCAGCCTTTGTCGCCGATTTACAGCAGTCAGCATTGGTGCACTAACTATGCGCCTGTTGTGGAAGCCCATACACAGCAACATTGGCTGAACGCTGGTTGAGTAGACACTGTTGGTACTCCCTGGTTCATCTGAGAGATCAGTTTCAACAGTTGCACGTCTATTAGCCCGTACACATGTCCACAGCCGTCGTTCACGCCTTCTCTATGGCCCACGGTGGACAGCAGTTGCTTCGGCGCCGGTTTTGGATAGCGCCATTTTGGCATCTTCTCATCCACAGTATACGTGTCCGCAGCTCGTGGTCGTGCGGTACCGTTCTCGCTTCCCACACCCGGGTTCCCGGGTTCGATTCCGGGCGGGGTCAGGGATATTCTCTGCCTCGTGATGACTGGGTGTTGTGTGCTGTCCTTAGGTTAGTTAGATTTAAGTAGTTCTAAGTTCTAGGGGACTGATGACCATAGATGTTAAGTCCCATAGTGCTCAGAGCCATTTGAACCATTTGAACAGTATACGTCAACCACGGCAGCACGCGAACAGTTTACAAACTTAGCCGTTTCGGAGATGCTTCCACCATTCCCTTTTACACGTCAAATACATCACTCCGTTTTCGCACTTCTACGACGACAGCACTGTTTTCCGCGTCCCCCGACATACGTCATATATCTTTCAATGCTAGTGCTGCCACGTGCCATCTGTGAATGGTTATTGCATGTTGACGTCGAACATACGTGATGGTCACATTGATTCCTCTGGGCTGTGTACTTGCTTCAATATCTACAAAGTAAAAGACGTAAGTGTTGTAACGGCCACGAAAATTCAAGGGATGTTACGTGACTTAACCCTTATGCCTCAAGGGATCTCATTCTAACGGATTCTTTTCTTTTTTATTTGTCTTAATACTTTCCTTGGAATTATGAAGTTAACAAGGATAAAATACATGCACCGGAAAGGTTATCTACAACAAGCGTCCAGACTGCAATTATGAGAGTCGAAGGAATGAAAGGGAAAGTAATTGAGAAGGGTGTGAAAGAGGCCTGCATCCTATCCTCCATTTCATAAAATTTGTATGTTGATCAAGATAAACATCAGCAAAAGCAGAACTAGGGTAGTATTATGAACTCGAATTAAATCAGCTGATGCTGACAGAATGAGATTAGTAAATGAGACAGTTAAGAAGTTATGAGTTTGTTATTTGGGCAGCATAATAAATAATATGGACGAAGTAGATAAGTTATAAAATTCAGAGTGTCGATAGCCAGAAAAGCATTTTCGAAAAAGAGAAATTTGCTGACATCAAATACAAATTTAAATGTTAAGGAAGTATTTTCTGGAGTTTCTTGATCATACTCAAAGGTAGGAGTTTCTTGTTGTTATTGATAATGCGAAAGTTGTTTGTAAATAACAAAAGCCTGTTTTATGTAAGTTCGACGAACTACTGAAGCTATTTTTGATGATTTTAATTTTTTGTTGTGGAAATTCAGTTTTCTAGCGCTATATGATAAATCTCTGTTGTCTTTATTTTTCCTACAACGTACCTCAGCTTCACGTTACACATCAACAATTTTTGGAATAAAACCGAAATTAAACAATGGCGATTTCAATATTGCTATAAATACTGTTTACTTTTAAGTAAGCGACAGGAGCCGCGCGGCGTGGCCGCGCTGTTTGAGGCGTCATGTCAGCACTGCGCGGCCCCTCCCGCCGAAGGTTCGAGTCCTCCCTCGGGCATGTGTGTGTGTGTGTGTGTGTGTGTGTGTGTGTGTGTGTGTGTGTGTGTGTGTGTGTTGTTGTTAGCATAAGTTAGTTAAAGTAGTGTGTAAGTCTAGGGACCGATGACCTAAGCGGTTTGGTCCCTTAGGAATTCACACACATTTGAACATTAAGAGACAGGAGGATAACATTGTGGAATAAAGATGTTCCGTAGCTTACCAGGCCTTTATCTACCGTCACACAGTTTCTAGATGGTTCACCGCTGTCGGTTTCTTGTGGAATCTTGTAGTACGCCGATCGCACACGTAGAGGAAGCGATCGCTATGAGATAACGCCTAACAGGTATGCAACACACCTAACATACAGATAACACGTGTACGACCTTAACTGATCAAAGCTACTAGGAAAACTACCGTACTCTACAGTAACCTAGGGTAGTTTTACACATGTAATAGTACCTCGGACTGGGTGGTGTTGTGTCGTCTTCGTCATCATCATTCATCCCAATTACTGTCGGAGGAAGGCAATGGTCAACCACCTCCGCTAGGACCTTGCCTAGTCGGTGGTGTGGATCACCCGCATCGTCCACTACGCTCCTCGGATTATGGGATCTCATCATCCAACAGAACAATGCACTATACTTCAGCTCTGGTTAGTTACGAGGTGCTTTTCAGGCTGTTATATCTGTCAAACCTTTCCCCATTCGGCTATCTAATGACCTTATCATCGAATACTTCATTTTATGTTTCCAAAAGTTTCACGTGAACTTCAGCACCTCTATGGTCATATCGAGAGAAATGTAAAATCTCTTTAAACTGTGTCAGCTGTTTTGTGTTCCTGAATTGTAATGTTTCCCTAACGCTTTTGATGTATCGTACGAGTGTTCGCCGCCGTGAACGCGAAATGTATGTTTCATGGTGCCGTCAAATTGTTTTAGCAACGTTAAACCATGACCTTGTTTCCAGTTTGCCATCTGCTCACCAGTGACCGTGTTCGAGCTTCCTCCAATTCTCCCTTCAAACTGATCCTCTTTGCCATTCGTGTAAATAGTGTATCGCGGCTGTCTACCGTGGTTTACATGACCTCAACTGTCTTTCTATTCTCACACATGCGGCTGGCTCCAGTGTACAAATAAAACCAGCAGTTTTCCGCTCTGCTCGGCCGCTTGCGTTGGTTTCGTGTAGCGGTATTGTGTTCGTACAAACAAGTTTTTTGTATCACTTGCGTTTTTTTGTAGCGAGTTGTTGCTGTTATTTGTGATTCCTGTAATTTATGCAAGTGATTTGTAGTTCGAAAAAAAAGAAAGCACTGTTTTATCGGTGACAGTTTGCGCGGCCATGTTTCCACAAGTAGAGCAGCAAGACCGCTGCAGCCGGCTGGGCGCTTCAAAACATTCGCGCCGGCCGCTGTGACAGCAGCTGCGTTTCCGCTGAGGAACGCGCGGAACACGTACGTAACACAGTGGCGGCTGACCCGCGCTCTTCCTGACGTTGCGTTGTTCTGAGCCAGAGAATGGGGTCGCGGCCCGCACACAAAGCCTGACGAGTCGGCCCAGACACGCAAAGTCCTCACTCAGCGCGGTCGTCTGTGTAGCCTGCAAAACAGTGGATGCCGAGTTGAGCAGACGCTGCGTACATGCATACGAGGGACAGGTCAGTGATGTCTCCTGTTTTGCGAATTATTTGCGTACTTCTAAGCGTCAATATTATCGGAAATGTAGTTTGTATATTTTATTATCACATTCACGCATCGATAATTTAAAAAAAAAAAGTCTGAAACTTGAAAATATACTGATCGTATATTAATAACACCTCACATGAAACAAATGCTTGGAAGTGTTAAACACTGTCTTGTGAATGTACCTAAAAGTTTGGAATGGGAAAATAGAGGTCTGAGTGTCAAAAGTTCGTTTTGAAAAATACTATTAAAATCATTTAAAAATTCAAAACTCAGAAACCAATCAAAGCAGAAGAAATTTAAGTGTAACGATCTTTGGAGAACGTTACATTTGGTGAAGTTGAGCTGGGATTGATGTTTGAAATGTGGAACTATGTTTAACAAGTGACTGTTTCAGGTGAATCCCATTAGTGCGATGGCAGGGTGAGTAGAGGGGAATTATCTTCAGCTAGTCGAAAAATGTGGCAAAGTAGAATAAAGGTTAATTTTTTTTGTGGAGCCTCCCCTTAAGTGGATGTATGATGACATCAGGAAAGCGCGTGGTGCACGGAGCGAGATGAAGGAGCATTGTTACATGGAGTTTGTTGGTAAAGGAAGGGAGTGATGTTAACCTAGGGTATCTGGCGACTTGAAATGGAAGTAGTTTTATTAACTTATGTATTGACCATTTAGCTAGAACATGCAGCGCTGAGCTAATGTGATTTCGTAGAATGCGTACAGCCTTACAAATAGAGGGATGTTTTTCTTATGTTTTCTGAAGTGACAGTCATCAGTTGCTGGATCCGGGAGGTCCATTAGTTGGATGGATGAGGGGAGGGTGAGTAGTTTCAAAATGTTTGAAATGGCTCTGAGCACTATGGAGCTTAACAGCTGTGGTCATCAGTCCCCTAGAACTTAGAACTACCTAAATCTAACTAATCTAAGGACATCACACACATCCATGCCCGAGGCAGGAATCGAACCTGCGACCGTAGCGGTCGCGCAGTTCCAGACTGTAGCGCCTAGAACCGCTCGGCCACTCCGGCCGGCGCCGTATGTATATGTGCGTATCACTATCCCATGACTTTTGTCGCGTCACTCTATTTGCTGTGGGGGATAAATGGCTGTGCGCTCTTGAGTAAATTGAGCTTTGTTGGTTCGATATCTAAGGCAGCGGAATACCAAGGATCAGAAACTGGAGGGTCCAACAGTGCATCCCCGGTGACAGAACCAGGCTCCGTTATTGGTGCCACTATCCACATTTATACGCAGTCGAAGTCCATTCCTCTCTGCGCCTCATAACGTTTGTGAAACCGACATCTCCGTACGATACTACAGGACGAACAAGAAGACTTGTGAACTCGACGGTAGGTGGCAGCGTCAAGAAACCGTCCGTCCCCGGACTGCTGGCGTTGTCTGCCGGCAGCGGATGACCTTGATACTGGTGGCGATAAGGCGCGTTCACGCTGCGTACACAGCACCCACAAGAGCCCTCCGGCGTCGACGCCGCTAGGTGGTGCTTGTATCGGTGCGGCGCGTCGCAGGAAGTGGGCCCAGATAAGCCAGGCCGCGGAGGCCGCGGAAATTTATGGACTCCCTGAATTTTATTGCTATTTGCTCTTCCTCCTTCCGCCCGCGGCTTTCTGTCGGATATCCGCAGCAAGACGCGCGGCAGCACGTGCTGGCTCCTGGCTGCTGGCTCGGACTTTATAAACAGTGGCTGGGTCGTCAGAATTTATAGAGCGCACGATCGCCGCTCCTAGATAGCCGCTGCCCGTGGCGTTTTATTTTTTGTTGCGAGTCTCCGCGTGTGTTCTTGTTTCAGACGCGGAGCGCCGATCTGGCGGTAAACGGCGCCCGCTGAAACCACATCTGACGGCTCCCATCTATTTCTCTACCGGGTGCCGAGACGTGTCTGCGCGAGCGGACCCCGGCATTGCGCCGTTAAGTTTGCTGCTTGCAGGGAATGCGCTAGTTTCTAGAACGGAGCGAACCCTTTGCGATACATGTCGTCGAATTTATTTTGCTGCGGAAAAGAACATTACCCGATTGACTAAACAGTCGTGCTTACACAATATCGCGTCGTGAAATTGTAATACATTTACAACATGAGCCGGCCGCTGTGGCCGAGCGGTTCTAGGCGCTTCAGTCTGGAACCGCGCGACCGCTACGGTCGCAGGTTCGAATCCTGCCTCGGGCATTAATGTGTGTGATGTCCTTAGGTTAATTAGGTTTAAGTAGTTCTAAGTCTAGGGGACTGAAGACCTCAGATGTTAAGTCCCATAGTGCTTAGAGCCATTTGAACCATCTAAGTTAATTATGATGCCTCTCAGTTGCAGAGGCCCTACATAATCTTGCACACTTAACACAAATTATACAGTATGACAGAGACGTTCCCGTATCTCTAGGTCAAAACAGGATACTGTATACTGGAGTAAACTCTCTGATCACATTCATGTGGAATGTGTCTACCCTTCGTCTTTATGACGCTTTGAACTCTAGTGGGGGACGCTTCCAGTGAGGTGTCAATGTCTGTAGAGAAATGACACCCCATTTCACTTCAAGACCTGGAGCCAGGGAAAGCAGTGACGCTGGGCGCTGGGATGTGGAGCGAAGTCTAACTCATCCCAAAGACGTCTGCCGGCCGAAGTGGCCGTGCGGTTAAAGGCGCTGCAGTCTGGAACCGCAAGACCGCTACGGTCGCAGGTTCGAATCCTGCCTCGGGCATGGATGTTTGTGATGTCCTTAGGTTAGTTAGGTTTAACTAGTTCTAAGTTCTGGGGGACTAATGACCTCAGCAGTTGAGTCCCATAGTGTTCAGAGCCATTTGAACCAAAGACGTCTCACGTATTCTGGTCGTGACTCTGGGCAGGTCAGTCCGTTTCAGAATCGAGACTGTCTAGAAATCATTGCCACAGAGATGCTGCTTTTTGATAGGGTGAGTTATGCTGATACAATCAACCATCGACTTCGAGTTGCTCTTCTACTGTACACAGTACACAATACTGTGAAACGTGTCCGTATCATTCCACATTTAGCATTCTCTTAAGTGCTATAACGAGACCATGCCCTAACCATGAAAAACCCCTCCATATTGCAACACTACCTCCTCAGTACTTTGCAGTTGGCACTACACATGATGGCAGCTAAGGTTCTCCAGACATCTGCCAAACCCAAACCCTTCCATCCGATTGCCAAATGGTATAGTGTGGTTAATCACTCCAAATCACTCGTTTCTGCGTGTGACTTTTACATAATGGTAAGGAGAGATGTGCTACGGAGTGTTGTGGCAATTGTCATCATAGGAAAGCTGGACAGGAGCAGAAATGATTAGTGAGCAAGTAAACAGCAAACAGAAGATTTACGTAACTTGTGTTTCTCCAGATGTACGAAGACTCGTTACAAATGATGCAACAAGAAACAGAGTCTAGCTATCACTGTCAACAGGAAGAGGCTGCAAGTGCAAGTGGAGTGTCACGCTGCTGCTGGCCATCCTATATTGCAGCAGCAGAGGCCACTCGTGGTATGGAGCCACTAGAGGCGTGGCTCAGCAGGCGTGCTTCATTGGGCCCGCAATGTACAGCGCGACTGCTACTGGCATCTCACGGAAACTTGTTATTCTGTTGCGATGACGCCCTTGGGGTGGTATCGATACGTGATACCTCATCTGACCCTCCAGTGACGTCATTTTTACATCACCTCCAATGTCGCTTAGTGTTGACCAAAGGTATCTGTGGATTATGAGAAGTATCTGAACAGCTGTACCCCATTTTTTTCGAAGTAGTTCCTCCACCGTTATAGCCCATTCTTTCCAACCGCTTACTCACAGCCATTGTGCCCGACGTATTGCTGGCAGGAGTTTGGAACTCGCGAGTGCCTTCTTCACTGATTTCATGTGATTTTTCACAACCTCAAAACTTGATGGATCTACCCATCAACACCTGAGTTCTGTCCAGTCTTGGTGTCTCAGTGGTTGTTCTTTTGCGTATCCACTTCCAAATCATATCACCAACAATCGAAATGGGCAGCTAGACAGGAGTTGAAATGTCGATGATGGATTTGTTAGTCAGGTGACATCCAGTGACCAGTACATGTTGGAAGTCAGTGAGCTCTCTTGTCTGACCCATTCTGACATTACTGCTTCCCAACTGACGACAAAATACGCTCACCGTCCTTTTATTCTAGAGAGTCCACCTCTCGTGACTTGTAGTGGTCAAATCCGCCTTATATATCGGTGTCCGGATACTTTTGATAGAATAGTGTATATTTATACTGGAGTACTTACGTATAAAAGCTATGTATCCAGCCGATACATCACATACGCTCACCATTGTTCCTTACTCTGAGATCTATACTTCTTCATGTTTCCCTTGACATCTTGCGGGGGCCGCGCGGGATTAGCCGAGCGGTCTTAGGCGCTGCAGTCATGGACTGTGCTGTTGGTCCCGGCGGAGGTTCGAGTCCTCCCTCGGGCATGGGTGTGTGTGTTTGTCCTTAGGATAATTTAGGTTAAGCAGTGTGTAAGCTTAGGGACTGATGACCGTAGCAGTAAAGTCCCATAAGATTTCACACACATTTGAACATCTTGCGGGGCTTCCTTTTGCGCGATTCTTCATTAGTCTTGTACTGATGTTGAGCATCATGGGGCTTGATTATTCACTGTACGGAGTTGACTGGCGTGGTGAGGTCCGCCATTTTAATGAGGCTCGAGATGTTGCTGAACCAAGCTCATTCACTGGAGATACTATTGAAACAAGTTCAGTCCAGCGACCTTTCAATGTTCAAAAAAAGTCACGCACTTCGAATACGAAGTACTCCTGAAGCTCAGTCCTATTCTGACATCCGTTATCCGTGATTGCCATGTCGGGTATTTCCACTGGCGTATCCTTCAGAAATGTGGTTGGGATAGGTGTTTTGATGACATCCCAGCTCATATCAAAATTTGAGGCGGGATACATACCAACTGTCACACATAATGTGTATTTTCCTTAGACCGGAAAACTGCGTGCCTGCTGTGTGAACTGCTATATGTTGCGTCTTCATCAGAAAATTACACTTTTGAGTGAGACCCGATGTGGAAATTGATCCAACGAAGCACGGCAGACTGCTGTTTACTGATCCACGTCGCTGTCAAATAATTCATTTAGAAAAAAATTAATCTAAATCCTTTCAAAAATTTTCAAATCTTTTTTAGTCTGGTCATACCTTGTTGACGGCGTTACTTGATGTTCAGCTCCTCATTTTTTTATTTTTAATTTATTCATTTATTTATTTTTGAGACTGCTCATTGAGTGACGGCGGCACGTGTTTCTTCTCGCTTTTTCGTACATTTACGTCCATTGCAGGGCCATGTTTGACGCTTCCTGAAACAAAACCACGTTCCTCCCAATCAAGCATGGTTGATTTGCGTGGTTGAGCCTTGCCAAAGCGACCTCTAAACACATTCATTACCTCTGTAATTATTAGCTCTGTTAGTGGGTTTCCTGCACCCAGACACACGCCACTAATTAGCGCCGCCTCAGCAGTGTAATTCATCATCATCATCATCGTCGTCGTCATTGTTCTGCCCAAGGGCAAATTTTCAGATGATAGATCCGCATGTTCTCCTGTCTTCTGTCATCCTCTTCAGGTCCGAGTAATTACCTCTTCCCTTTATGTCGTTTGTCCTCTTCTACCTCCTCCTTCCTTTCGATCTCTTCCTACAAACTAGTCCTTTCAAAGCGTCTGTTAGCAAGCACTCCCGACCCAACGAATATCCCATCCAATTGTTCTTCCCGTCTCTTATAACCGACAGCAGTCTTCTCCTCTCGCCAACCCTTTCCAACACTCTTTCGTTGTTCACTCTCTCCATCCAACTTATCTTCTCCATTCTCCTCCACATCCACATCTCAAATGTTTCTAATCTTTTTTCATCCTCTCGTTTAGCGACCATGTTTCTGCCTCATAGAGTGCTACACTCCAGACAAAACAACTGCCAAGCTTTTTCGTCAAACATTTATTTAGTTTGCCACATAAATATTTCCACTTTCTATTGACTGCTTCTTTAGTTATAGCAGTGTGCATTTGAATGCTTCTTTCGTTGTAGCGGTGCACATTCTCATCTCCGAATGACATCTCAAATCGTCGGTGGTCGTACTTCCAAGATATTTAAATGCTCTTGGCTAATAATAACGTGTCTGGTCTTAATATTTGCCGTCTCCTTCCTGTGCCCATAACCATCCTCTCTGTTACTGGTGTGTTGATTCTCATCTCATATTTGCAAAAGCTTCATGGATCTTTTAGCATTTTATTCCGAGTTCGTTCGTTTTCTACCCTTACAGGCCGCAGCACGTTCGGACCTTTCGACTTAGTTGGCAAATCAAAATTATGTGAAAAAAATGCACCAATGATATCCCTCCCCATCTGGTATAAGTTATTGCGGATGCGGTTATTAATTATAAGTGTAGCACTCACTGAACACATAACAGCTACGGCCGTTATTAGTAATGCAGCAGTATCTGTTGAACTGTGCCATACTGTCAAGCTAAGATGGCTATATACTCGTTCATGTAGCAATTTTGAGTTGACTAGCTTTCCAGAGCCTTTCAGTGATGATATTTCGCAGCCTATCGGTGTTTCATATAAAAGATGGGGATCGTGATGTAATTTGAAATAAAGCGTCTGTTAGCAAGCAGTACCGTTGCAACGAATATCCCATCCAGCATCTTCAGAATGTTAGTTTCAAAAGTAGAATGCACGAAACCTTTAATCGCCCTATTAAAGGTGAAAGTGTTAAGAAGCTTTTTCAAGCACAATTAATAGGTTATGTATGCAAAATTAGAAGCTTAATTTTTGACGTTTGGTGAAGTGAAATGCTACAGAAGTACTAGTGGTAACGAAATAGTAGAGTCCTTAATTCATCTGCAAGGTTCACGGTTGAGAAAAACTGAGAGTGTGGTGACAAAGGATAGGATGAGCTTCAAAGCCCTGCTCGCAAAATTATTTCAGCCGACAAGTTCACTTTTGCGTGAATTTTGTAAGCGTTTCTCTCTTTAAATCCGTCGCCCACTACTTGTACAATAATTTCTTACCGCACTAATCACACTTCGCGAACTCCATGACTAAAATAGTGAACCAGTTCCACATTTGGCTGGTCCTGGGCTTTTTCATCTCGGTACACCGTCGTTAGCGAAAGCGATCGGAACGAATCCTTGTAGCGCCTTCGACGAAGGAAAGAGTGATGGACTCCAGTTATCCAGTATTTGGGCTGTCAGTAACCTTTAGTATTTCTGTATCTTTGGAAATAACCAATTAGTCCATCAATTATTTCCATGGAACTGCGAATATCGTAAGGTCATCCTGATTTATCCATGGCCGTATAGGGGAGACCGAATTACAAGTATATTCATCAGTAAACAGTTGGGGTGCTGTATTAGGAGTTACTTTCCACAGTACTTCGAACATCACATGGTTAGTATATTCATTATTCGTGGTCAGAAAGAGCGAGATCGGAGGTGAAGTAGAGAAATACGACGTACGTGCTTTGGCAAACGGATGACGCAAGGTATTTGCAGTTACTGAAATAACTGCCTGATACTGATAAGCGGTTATTTCGTTAGTTGCGAATACTCAGTAACCTCTTATTTAGTCAAGTTATTTTTTTGTCGCCTCTACTTTGCAGAAAACACTAGGACAGTCTGCTCCGAAGTCCGAACATCGGTGGTGTCACTATCGCTGGCCGGCCGCGGTGGTCTAGCGGTTCTGGCGCTGCAGTCCGGAACCGCGGGACTGCTACGGTCGCAGGTTCGAATCCTGCCTCGGGCATGGGTGTGTGTGATGTCCTTAGGTTAGTTAGGTTTAAGTAGTTCTAAGTTCTAGGGGACTTATGACCTAAGGTGTTGAGTCCCATAGTGCTCAGAGCCATTTGAACCATTTTGTCACTATCGCTGATTTAGTGAACCTGTGTTGTAAGATACTGGCGAATATTTTGGAAGACATTGGGCGATCACGTTATGCACAGAACACATGTGCGAAATACGATGTGGATGAGGAAGCTTAGGCCGCGCCAGGAAGCGGTGGATGATGGTCCTCGCTCAGGACGACCGTCACCAAGTCAAATTGATAAGAAGTGTCCATCGGTTGTTGAATGCTGGCTGTCGAACGAGTGTTTAGCGGTCAGCTGCAACTGTGAATATTCCGAAAAGTGTTGTCTATCGCATGGTTACGGAAAAATTGAACATGTGATAGGTGTGCGCTAAACTGGTCCGCAAACTATTGATGGACGAGTGAACTGAAGTGGAAATTGAACCGAATTATTGCAGCTAATGAAATGTGGCCCCACGGACCAATCGCGAGAGTGCAGAGGATGAGTAAATCCGGCTTGAAGAGAATATTGATTTTCTTTTACGACGCCAAGTGTGTGGTTCTCGAATCGTTTGTACTTAGAGGACAGGCGGTTACCGCTGCCTATTACACGGGTGTTCTGTAAAGAATGCGGAAAAGTGTCGACTGTATGCGAAAGACGTCGCCGCTACCTGGATGTTGCATCACGACGATGCATCCAGCCACACGCTTCCCTGTGTTAGTGAGCTCCTGGCGAGGCGTGACGTAGCGACGCTACCGCAACCTCCCCACTGCCCCGGCCTCGCTCCGGCCGACTTCTTTTTGTTCCCCAAGGTCAAGAACGCTCTCAAAGGACGCCGTTTTGAAAGCATTGAGGCTATTCAAGCGGCTGTGACAACAGCTTTAAAGGAGATTCCCGTCGAGGCATTCGAGGGGGAGTACTGAGCTAGAGAGAACCGGCGGAAAAAAACCATGTAGATGCTCGTGGGAAGTACATTGAAGAATATTAATCATTAGTACGGATATATTTAAAAAAATTATATTTCATGACTTTAGGGACACATCTTGTAGAGCTATATAATAATTCTTGTTCTACTAACTGCGTAGAATACTCCTGTTTTCTTCCAAACCTACCACAGCATGGCATACATGTGGTATGAAGAGGCCTATTGATGAATAGTGCACAATAAAGACTTACATTAAACTTAACGTACGAGTCAGCTTTGGCAAAAACAGACGGGTGATCGGCAATCGAATTTTAACTGGTATGCACTCTCTCATATTCGTATCGGTCTCAGTAGTTCTTTGACGAATTGCTTGTACGAGATATTCGAAATCGTGTTTCGATATTCTGATCAAATTCTCCAAACTGTATATATCTAGTTCACGAGTTAAATATTCTGAAGCATTCCGCTTACTTAAAAAACGTATACACAAATCCCGATTTCTCTTGTTCTTCCTAACTTTATTCCTTCCAGGATGGAATGTAACAATATTATGAAAATGAGAGCTCTTACTCGCCATATAGCGGAGACGCTGAGTCGCAGATAGGCACAACAAAAGGACTGTCAAAAGATAAGCTTAACGATTGAAACGGTTTCATAAATTCACTGTATGTACATTGACATACTGTCACCAAACTCAACACTGATGTAAAAAAAAAACGTAAAAAGTTTTGTATTGTTGTAGCCGCATTTCAGATTTCTACCACGAGAGCGCAGCAGCGAGCGGCTAGGCGAGATGGCAACAGGCGCTGAAAAGCGTTATTTACTACTTGAAATGGTTTCATTGCAGTCTGCCATAACGGAGCAACGACACTTCGGAACGAAGTTCAACAGAATTCAACCAACTGCCAACTCCATTCAGCAGTATGGGAGTTTCAGGTTGCATCTGGAAGAGGACATCAACGGTTCGGCCTGCAGTGAGTGAAGAAAAGGTTGACCGCGTGCGAACGAGTTTCGCACGTAGCCCACAGAAGTCGACGAAAAAAGCAAGCAGAGCTGAACATACCACAGCTGACCGTTTGGAATATCTTGCGGAAACGACTGAAGGTGAAGCTTTGCCGCTTGCAGTTGCTACAAGCCTTGACTCCCGATGACAAAGGATTCTCGAACATAATCTCAGTTCGAATATAATGAATTTCCTTGAGACAGAGAAGTTGCTGTCCATGCATCAGCACGGCTTTAGAAAGCATCGATCCTGCGAAACGCAACTCGCCCTTTTTCCTATGAGTGCCCCAGGGAAGTGTGGTAGGTCCGCTGTTGTTTTCTATCTACATAAATGATCTTTTGGATAGGGTGGATATCAATGTGCGGCTGTTTGCTGATGATGCTATGGTGTACAGGAAGGTATCGTAGTTGAGTGACTGTAGGAGGATACAAGATGACTTGGACAGGATTTGTGATTAGTGTAAAGAATGGCAGCTAACTCTAAATATAGATAAATGTAAATTAATATAGATGAATAGGAAAAAGAATCCCGTAATCTCCATTAGTAGTGTAGCGCTTGATACAGTCACGTCGATTAAATATTTGGGCGTAACTTTGCAGAGCGATATGAAGCGGGACAAGCATGTAATGGCAGCTGTGGGGAAGGCGGATAGTCGTCTTCGGTTAATTGGTAGAATTTTGGGAAGATGTGGTTCATCTGTAAAGGAGACCGCTTATAAAACACTAATACGACCTATTCTTGAGTACTGCTCGAGCGTTTGGGATCCCTATCAGGTCGGATTGAGTGAGGACGTAGAAGCAATTCAGAGGCGGGCTGCTAGATTTGTTACTGGTAGGTTTGATCATCACGCGAGTGTTCCGGAAATGCTTCAGGAACTCGGGTAGGAGTCTCTGGAGGAAAGGAGGCGTTCTTTTCGTGAATCGCTACTGAGGAAATGTAGAAAACCAGCATTTGAGGCTGACTGCAGTACAATTTTACTGCCGCCAACGTACATTACGCGGAAAGGCACAAAGATAAGATAAGAGAGATTAGGGCTCGTACAGAGGCATATAGGCAGTCATTTTTCCCTCGTTCTGTTTGGGAGTGGAACAGGGGGAGAAGATGCTAGTTGTGGTACGAGGTACCCTCCGGCACGCACCGTATGGTGGATTGCGGAGTATGTATGTAGATGTTTCGAATTTTCGGCACAGTTGCAAGAGCTTGTGGAAGAGGATGGGTTTTGTCCGAAACTCATCTTCTCTGAAGAAGCAACAATTTTTTTTAATGAATGGCACAGTGGTCAGGCACAGTGTTCGAATCTAAGAGACATAGAATCTCCACGCTATCGTCCGCAGCTCGTGGTCGTGCGGTAGCGTTCTTGCTACCCGCGTCCGGGTTCCCGGGTTCGATTCCCGGCGGGGTCAGGGATTTTCTCTGCCTGGCGATGACTGGGTGTTGTGTGATGTCCTTAGATTAGTTAGGTTTAAGTAGTTCTAAGTTCTAGGGGACTGATGACCATAGATGTTAAGTCCCATAGTGCTTAGAGCCATTTGAACCATCCACGCTATCGTGCAGCACATTCGAGCTTCGTCAAAAGTTAGTACATTCTGTGCAGTCTCGCGATTTACAGTTTTACGGTCCCTTTTTCCTCTGCAAAAATACCGTTACAGGACACGTGTTTCTGGACATGGTGGAAAACTGGTTCATGCCACAACTGGAGACGGACTTTGTGGAATTCATCTACCACAGGTATGGCGCTCCAACCCACTTCCATCATGCCGTTCGTGAATTCCTAAACAGAAAACTGAGAAAGCAATGGATTGGTAGTGGTCGGGTTGATGATCAGCAATTCGTGTCATGTACTTCACGCTCTCCCGACCTAGCCACAGCGACTCTTGGGGTTATCTGAAAGATTCATTGTTCACCCCTCCTAGCAACAAACCTGCCACAACTACGAGCTCGGATCAACAGTGCTTTTGAACACATTGATGAGGACAGGCTGCGTTGAAAGTGGAGAATTTGATTATCCAGTTGATATTTGGACAATCAGTAGAGAGGAACATATGGAGCACTTGTAAAATCTACGAGATCGCTTCTATCAATTATTGCTACAAACGTTGCCGGTAATATTGTCCCGTATATGGCTGCAATTCGTGTGACCATAACGTTGCAGGTCAGTAATATCGGGATATGTTCTCGCGGTTTATATAGGTTACCGTAAGATTATGCTCTGTCCGCCTCGGTGGCAGCGCGGCGGCTTGCTAACTGAAGGAGCCCGGGTTCGATTCCCGTATGGGTCGCATATTTTCTCCGCTCGAGGAGTGGGTGCTGTGCCGTCCTTATGTTCGTTTCGTCATAGCTGGCGTTCCAGTCTTGAGAAGGCTGTATGGGCATGTCCCGAAAGCCAAAAAAATAAAAATAAAAAAGACAACCTTATGCTCTGGACAGCGAACAGGAGGCGAGAAGCGCAGTTCACTGTTGTTTAATGTATCTAGTGAGTTTTTACGACACAGGAATTACGACATAATGGGTATGGCCCAGCCGAGTTTATCCCAGGATGCGCAACGTTACACTTACTGTAGACGGCACTGTTTCACTGGAACGACTGCCTCCAATACATCATCATCATGTTTTAGATTTGCCAGATCCCAGTATAGGAGTAAATAAATTACTCTTTCCTTGGTTTTCCTGAGTCACTTCAGGACCATACCGAGATGATTCCGTCAAGAAAGCCACGGTCGATTTCCTCCGCATCTCTGTCAACTGAGCTAGTGCTCTGTCACTGATGGCCGCACTGTCGTCGGGACCTTATCCATCCTTCACTCCTCTCCTTCCCCCTCCCCCCCCCTCTGACACTTTTCATCAGTGTCCACTCTTTGTTATTGTGTGGAGACGAGCCCCGTGGCCGCGACTGCTTATCTTCCTCTGATTTTGGGAGTGGCGCTGGTACGGGAGCGAGGTGAGTGAGCACGTGGTGGCAGACAGAGTTTTGTTTACCCCGCGTGCCCCTCCGCGCTTCTGCTGACGGATGAGGCATCCGCCGTCGCCGGCCGTGGTTTTATGCGCGCCTCTGATTGCAGCTGTTAGCGGTAAGCGGAAGCGGCGCGACCCGCCATTAATCATGGCGGCTCTCGATCAGCTCCGGGCACCCCACAGGCGCCCAACAGTCGCGCGCTGGCGCATTAGTCACCGCGGCCGCGCGACCTGTCGGCGCTGGCGTGCGCCACCGCACACCGCCATTACCGACGTCGTCACCCTCACGTACTGGCAATACGCTGCCCCGTCCCTTCTGAGAGCCAGGCGTCGGAAATGGCTCTGCTCTGTCGCATTTCATAAATTTTCTTTCTGCCCGAAAGTAATAAAATTGTTGAACAAGATGACGGCTATGTTGCTATTGGAGTTTCGTGAAGGGAAAAAAAAGTCTAGATCGCTCAATAAAATTCCTTATTATGCCGTTTGCAATCTACAATGAAGCGTCAAAGGAACTGGTATAGGCATGCGTATTCAAATACAGAGATACGTCAACAGGCAGAATACGGCGCTGCTGTCGGTAACGCCTATACTAGACTGCAAGTGCCTGGCGCCGTTGTTAGATCGGTTATTGCTGCTACAATGGCGGGTTATCAGTATTTAAGTGAGTTTGAATGTGTTTTATAGTCGGCACACGAGCGATGGGACACAGCATCTCCTAGGTAGCGATGAAGTGGGGTACCGTGAAAATCAGGAATCGGGTAAAACATCAACTCTCCGACATCGCTGAGGCCGGAGATGGATCCTACAAGAACGGGATCAACGACAACATTGACGCGAATCAAACCCTTCCTCAAATTGCTGCAGATTTCAATGCTGGACCATCAAGTGTCAGTGTGCGAATCATTCAACGAAACATCATCGATATGGGCTCGTGTACCCTTGATGACTGCCGAACACGAAGCTTTACGCCTCGCCTGGGCTCGTCAACACCGGCATTGGACTGTTGATAACTGGAAACATGTTGCCTGGTCGGACGAATCTGGTTTCAAATTGTATTGAGCGGATGGACGTATACGGGTACGGAGATAACCTCATTAATCCATGGAGCTACATGTTAGCAGAGGACTGTTGAAGCTGGTGGAGGCTCTGTAATGGTGCGCGGTGTGTGCAGTTGGAGTGATATGGGGCACCTGATGCGTCTAGATACAAGTGACTAGTGCGTAAGCATCCTGTCTGATAACCTGCATCCATTCATGTCCATTGTGCATTCCGACGGACTTGGGCAATTCCAGCAGGACAATGCGACACCCCAAACGTCCGGAATATGCTACAGAGTGGCTCCAGGAACCCTCTTCTGAGTTTAAACACTTCTGCTAGCCACCACAAGAAAATGGTTCAAATGGCTCTGAGCACTATGGGACTTAACTTCTGAGGTCATCAGTCCCCTAGAACTTAGAACTACTTAAACCTAACTGACCTAAGGACAGGCCGGCAGGAGTGGCCGAGCGGTTCTAGGCGCTACAGTCTGGAACCGCGCGACCACTACGGTCGCAGGTTCGAATCCTGCCTCGGGCATGGATGTGTGTGATGTCCTTAGGTTAGTTAGGTTTAAGTAGTTATAAGTTCTAGGGGACTGATGACCTCAGCAGTTAAGTCCCATAGTGCTCAGAGCATTAGAACCATTTTGAACCTAAGGACATCACACACATCCATGCCCGAGGCAGGATTGACACCCGCGACTGTAGCGGTCGCGCGGTTCCAGACTGTAGCGCCTAGAACCGCTAGGCAGCCACCACACTCCCCGGACATGAACATTATTGAGCATATCTCTTACTGATTTATGGACAGCCCTGTAGGATTCATGGTGTCAGTTCCTTCCAGCACTGCTTCAGACGTCAGTCGAGTACATGCCACGTTGTGTTGCGGCACTTGAGCGTGCTAGCGATGACCCTACACGATATTAGGCACGTGTACCAGTTTCTTGGCTTATCACGGGACCCTTGTACCTATCTAACGGCTTCCAGGAGCAACAGAAATTTGATTTTTGATATCTATACATATATAAAGAATAGTCTCTGATTCTTTATTCCCAGTTCATGCAAATCTATAGTTTTATTCCGATCTTGATGAAATTTTGCACATTTAGCCATAAGAAAAATGGAAAATTACTACGTACATAAGCTTCGTCTGCTTATTGCGAGTTTACTACACCACGCAGCGTCTTTCGCATCCAAGTTTCCATCTTTTTCTTCTCTGCCAGTCCTCTTCTTGAGTGGCCCTGTCCTGCATCGCACGCCTCACACCGTCTTCCCAGGGTAGTGGGGGTCTTCGTCTTTTTCTGTGTCGTGGAGGTCTCTAGCGTCATATTTTAGAGGGCATCTTTCCTCTGATGTTCTTCTAAAATGTCCATACCACGCTAGTCGTTTATTTTCAGTTGTGTCTACAATATCTACATCTGTTCTCGTAGCACTTCATTACTCATTTTGTCTTTTCTTGCTACTTCACAACTTCGTCTCCGAAACTCCATATCCATTGCTTTTAATTTCTCCTCATAGACGCTGGAGACTTCCCATTATTCAGCACCACACAGAGCAATGCTCTCAACCTTAGTTTCCTGTATCCTACTTTTCAAATTTTTTGACGTCGTTTTATTCCAGATAATGGAGTGTAATTGCTTAATTGGCACCTTTCTCTTTCCTATTCTGTGCTTTATTTCCTCGTTGCTTCCACCTTTACCCAAAATGATTGTCCCTAAATATGTATATGAACAGAAACACCCTACTGTAACTCCGTCATCCATAACAAGATCTCTCCCTGTGCTTTCACCAACCACGAATTCAGTCTCTGTGAAGTTAATCTTCATGCCCCACTGCTAATACTCAACTTTAAGCTTTCTTAACATGTGAGACACATCCTTTTTTTCCTTCGCGAAGATCACCTGATCATCGGCGAAATTTAGCCAGAACAGGGTGTCATCACGTGCTCTAATTCCCATGTTTTTCCGTTTCCAAGCTTTCAGTGCTTCTTTCAATTTTAAAGACGGTAAGCGCTAAACAGCGTCCTTGTCTCAGTCCTTTGCTAACTTTAAATTTCTGTGACAGTAACTTCCGAACTTTAACACGACAAGTTTTATCTGAATACATTCTTCTCTCGGCTTGTACGTAAGTATGAATGTTCTGATTTTTCAATGCTTCCCACATCCTAGGAAGCGGTACACTGTCATAGGCATTCTGCAAGTCTATAAAAACCAAGTTATGAGACAGCCTCTTGACAGTCACCTGTCTAATGCTTGCAGATATTATCGATAGAAGCCACTCAGTTCTTCTACTTCTTCAATTTCTCTCTCAGTTCAAGTTTTAAGTATCTTACCATACAATATTGTTATAGAACTGGAAACTGATGCCTCGACAATGTGAGCAGTCTCCTTGCTTCTCCATTTAAGTATGTTTGTGATGAACCCTTCTTTAAACTCGACAGGCATTTCCTCTCCAATAAGACAGCGGTTAAGAATGTTTGCGGGCCGTTCAAATATGTTTGGCCCTGCCTTTAACAACTCTATACATACAGCTCCAGGTCCTGGTGCTTTGGCATTTTTGAATTGCTTAACCGTATCCTGTACTTCCGCTGTTGTTATCTCCTGGATTTCTGTGTGACGTTCGTTGCCTGTCCAGAAATTGAGATCGATCTTCTTTAACAATTTTTCGTAGTTTGTCTACCGTGTATCTAGGCTTATCAGCTGTAAGTTCATACCACTTCTGTCATTTGTTCTTAGATGTTGTATCACTTTCCATGAGTCTTTGGACTTTGAACTTCTTACCCAGTTTTTAATTTCTTCACATTTAAAGTCCCATGTACTACTTTTTGCTCTGATTATTGTTTGCTTCGCCTCTATTCTCAGTCTTACATACCTGCGTCTATCATCAGCCTTATTGCTCATAAGGTGCTATAGGGCCCCGTTTTCTTCTTCATCTTTACGGCAACATCATCGTTCCACCAAACACTTTTAAATTTGCCAGACGTGTTCTCAATTTCTCCGAGACTTTCAAACGCAGCTTCATGAATAGCTCTCACAACTGTCTTATTCACTACTTCCATTGATGTACCTTCCCACTCACTCTAAGCTTGCATAAGAAGGCAATTGAAGGATCCCGCAGTAAACTTAACCCATGCTGTAGTTTGTCCAGTTTCTTTACATTATCGCTGCAATTGTTGTGACACCTACTAATTTTTTTTTAAAGGGGGACCAAAGTGCACACCGAAGCAGAAGACTACTTTGCAGACTCTGCACTCCTCCACCCTTGTACGATTACTTTCTTTCTCTATAGCCTAATCAATTATAGTCTGTGTCGTCCTTGTAGGCTGCGTCCAGGTGTGGAGAAGGCCATTCCACATCTTAAGACTGTACTGTCCACACATTTCTAGCAGCCTCTTTCCATTGTCATTCACAATATCCTCTCCAAATTGGCCTACAACCTTGTTAGCATCCTGCTTACCCACTCTTCCATTAAGGTCTCCTACAATATGCAGCTCTTCCCTATTGCCAGTTGCATCAAGGTGGTTTGTCAAATCATTAAGGAAATTATCTTCTCAGCGTCAGAAGCATTAGTTGCGGGTACATATGTTGCGATATTCGCTGCATCGCACCCTTTCAGCTTCATATCCACACGCATCACACATTTTACCCAGACGCATCACACATTTGTTTACACAATCCCATTTCTTAATGGAGCCTTTCCACATTTTATCTACCGCAACGGATACCCCCTTTTTCGCCCAACAGTCTTTGTTCACTCCACTGTAAATGTTGACATAGTCATCTGTTTCCTCTACTACGTTACCTTTCTTTCTTGGTCCTGTTAGTGCTATTACGTCTACATTGTTCTGATGGATTTCCTTGAATACCTGTAGTATTTTGGTTGCGAACCCACGGGCGTTCCATGTACCAAAATTCATACAGCACTTTCGTTTGCAGGGTCAATTCCGTTTAATTCCGATTTGTTTCCGAAGCTTTACTCTTGGATTTTTTGCAGATTGAAGTTATCCGAGTTATCGGGAGCAGGCTCAACACCTCATCCCCCACCCTACAGGGCCAGGTACTTTTCAGTCAACGTTTTCTTCCTTTATACTGATTGTCGTTCTGGAGATACCGAGGTCCACCCTCTCCACTGTCGCCGTCGTTGGAGATAGAATAGGAAAGTGGAAGAAACCTTCACGCCCCGAAACCTACTACAGTTGGGGTAAAAAAGAGAGAGAGAGAGAGAGAGAGAGAGAGAGAGAGAGAGAGAGAGAGACCGATAGAAAGGAAATGAGAAAAAGCGTGACACAAGTAAGTGGAAGGGTAATCAGACTTTGCTAACGGTCCGTGTTAAGGTAGTAATCCATGGGGACGTGAAACGTATACCGGGTGGCTCAAAAGTCACTGGAAAGTTGGTTAAAAGAAAACATTTTCCAATGTCCAGTGACTCGCACCACCCTGTATGTAGGTAATATATAAAGGGGAAAGCCGGCCGCGGTGGTCTAACGGTTCTAGGCGCTCAGTCCGGAACCGCGAGACTGCTACGGTCGCAGGTTCGAATCCTGCCTCGGGCATGGATGTGTGTGATGTCCTTAGGTTAGTTAGGTTTAAGTAGTTCTAAGTTCTAGGTGACTGATGACCACAGCAGTTAAGTCCCATAGCGCTCAGAGCCATTTGAACCACCACTTATGACCACTATAAGGGTTACCAAGACTCTTTAAAAGTACGTGAACGATTTGCTTCAAAGTTCTTGGCCAATTTACTTCAAAATTCTATATTTAGATGAAACAACGAAGAAAAGTAATTAAAAATTAAATACCTACAATTCAAGTATTCCGTGGTAAAATGACAGTAATTCCTGTCGCGATAATAAATTACAGCGGCAATACCCGTTGTGTAGACAGTACCATACGACGTCAGTAGATCGCCGGACGAGAGAAAACTCGAGAATTTGTCAGAAACGTGATTAACACTCTTGTTTACTGATTAGTTGCCGTTGTTACATATGACATATTCCGTAGAAGAAATTTTAGGTCATGTTTCACAATTATTTTTGTTATTAAAATCCACAGTGCCGTACAAACGCTAAGGCAGGTCGTGGGCATAGTACCAGCAAAAGTCACTAGATCGCGGGTCAATCAAAAGATCGAACTGAACCCGAGATTTCACGAAGAATGACGTAAACCTTTCGAATAGTCCGAGTCGCGCTCAAACACAGCGGAACTTGAAACGATGAAAACTGAGCTGAAACACTAAAGACGAATTCTTCAAAAATACAATGAGATACTTATTGCAAAATGCAATGACAGATGTGCGCAATTAGTCATATTTTCATATACTTGAAGACATATTCATTCGTCGCATTCTGTTGACACCAAGTGATTGAAATATGTCCCTTGTTTTAAAGCGATTGCAGTTTTCCATGCATCTTTCATTCGCTACGAGTGTCAACAACGCACTCTGTGTGGCAGATACTGAACTTCCTGGCCAACGCTCGGCACTGGAGCTACTTTCATATAAACAATGACCGAATTTAAAAATTAAAATACTGGTATAATCTACTCATTAGGAGATATAATCTTATGTGAAAGGTTTAACACTGTAAGACAAGTATTGGGCTATAAGCTGTGTACACGAGGTGTCCCAGGAAGAAGGGTCATACTCAGTGACAAGACAGGAACTATCGTTTGAAGCATATGGATATTTGCCCTATTCCGAATGGATTCCGGGACAGAACACTTATAATGTGCTAGTATATTTCTTATTTATTTTGTGTATTATTCAGTATAGAAAAATGATTTTTAAAGCCAAATTCGATAGAGCGGTTCCAAATTGGTATAGTGCGATATATGTTTACCGACGTGTATCAACAGAGACAATGAAACACGAAGAACAACCCGCTGGTGCTGCATGGCGGTAGAAGGCAGTGCGGGACAGGGTGGTGCTATAACGGCTGGTGTACTGGTTATTGTCTGTGTTTTACCGTGCCTGTTAATACATATCGATAAAACAAATAACGCTAGACTAATTTGGGACCGCTCTATCGAAAGGCCACGTAAAATAATAAAGTACATTAAATGTGTTACGATTCTCATTGTCACTTGTTATGATGACAGGTGGCCAATGCTAAATAGAAACATATTTTGCAGTTTTGGCAGTGAAGTCGGTAAGGAGCTGGCTGCATTGTCTCTGTCTGCAAGGACTGAAATAATTAGTAGTCGTTGTTATATATATATATATATATATATATATATATATATATATATATATATATATATATATTTATTGTACTTGTGTTACAGGCTTCTTCATACGCTGCATACATATAACTACAAACATATATAGAGACGCATTACTTATGCCATACTTGGCTACGCGCCTTGTTAGAGGTTGCTTCCTATCAGCTGAAGGCTGTGCTACATTCGTAGTTGACGTCCCGAGCAAGAGTGGACGAGAGATCGCTAAACACTTGTAGCAAGCCGCGGAGCGGCGCTAGTCTCTACTCGCGGGTTCAGCGATATCTGTTACGGACCGCGGTCGATATCTGCAACCCCTAACAAGTGTGTTATCGAACGTTGATACCTCAAAAGTGTTCTCTCTCGGGGAGCGTTCGGAATAAGGTGCAAGTTTGAATGAAGCTTTTTGCTTCAAATGCTACATCAAGCCAAAAATGATGAAAAATGAAAACGTTAAAAAATATTTTTAGAAGTTCACTCAGTACAAACTTAGGCCTTACAAAACAAGGTTCAATGTCAGCAGTGAAAGCCTATGCCTAATCGGGACATCAAATAACAACTCCGCTGAAAAAATTATGCAAAGATGTAACCTGTAGCCGACAAGTGGCGCTAGTCTGAAGGACGTTGCCTTCAGATTTTACTATTTTTTCCTTCCTTATTTAAAAAAAGACATTCTGTAAATTACAAACATTCAACGACCAATAATAAAACACAATTTAAATTAGAATAGTCTCATAGTCATAAAATTAACCGTTAGTATTCGTTGAATGTGCTATTCAACAGTAGTACCAACCTTAACATTAAATACATTTTGCATCAACACAATGTTGCGACTTGTTAAAATTACACGTATGTGAGTGATAAAAACTGTGTCCTCAGCATTAAAACGTAGCAAACATTATACTAGACTTGTAAAACAGATTATAAAGAATAAAACATTCTGATTATTAAATAATGCGGAAGGCAGCTCTTTCTTGCGGAAGAAACAGCAACTTGTTCCCCGAAGCATCCAGTTTGCTGCGTAAGTAGCGGGAGCTCTGCCGGCTCATTGAGCACAGCACACTCGACGTAAGGCACAGTGGGAATTTTCAGAAAAGTCAAAAAAGGCTCTGAGCACTATGGGACTTAACATCTGAGGTCATCAGTCCCCTAGAACTTAAAACTACTTAAACCTAACTAACCTAAAGACATAACACACATCCATGCCCGAGGCAGGATTCGAACCTGCGACCGTAGCGGTCACGCGGTTCCAAACTGAAGCGCTTAGAACCGCACGGCCACACTGGCCGGCTCAGAAAAGTCAGAAAAACCAGTTAGGATTAGATTCAAATTTATCGTTCAAAGTTGTTTGCGGAGCTCTGTTTCTGTTGGCAAAAATTTCTAGATTCTTCAGTATGTTTAAGGCATCTTCCGTTGGGGATTTGTACAACACTTTCATGCTTTCACCAACTTACGCTTCTGCGTTTTTTAGTGTGTCGTCAGTGCGCAATCACTTCCATCATAGGAGTAATCACCAAACTTGTCATGAACGCACTTCCGGTTTGTTCTATGTAAGACGTTTCACAATCGTTACAGTTTATTTTGTACGTGCCCCAGTCACTGTATTATGTCATGTTTTCTTCCAAATTTTTGCCGTAACCTACTTTCCAGTCTACCTCTAGTTAAAAAGCCTATACTGACATTGGCTTTCTTGAAGCTGTGAGCAGTGCCTTTTTGAACAAGTCGTTGATGTTGTTGTTGGTCGTGGTGGTGGTGGTGGTGGTGGTGGTGATCTTCAGTTCGAAGATTGGTTTGAAGCTCTTCCCCACGCCAGTCTCTCCCATGTAAACGTCTTTATCTCTGCATAGCTACTGCAACACACGTAAGTTACATTTTAGCCTTGCAAGCAATGAAACGGAACACATATCTAAGGAAACAGGTTTGATGACAGGTGCTGTGGTTACGTTCGAAGATGGGCGTGAAGGCTGATGCAGAAGTGGGAGGTATGGACCAGGTATGCTGGCCGGGGACTTCAAGAGCCACAATAGCTCTCTATGAATGGGCAGGAGGAATGTGACCCGAGGGAAGGTGCCTGCGGGTCGGTGGCAGTCTCTGCCGTTGATCGCAGGCAGGTGGGGAACCAGACGGCCCTGGCGTGCTTGGGCGCCCAGAAAGGTATCAGCGTCCTCCAAAAACTGCGCCAACGATTCACAGCCATGCACTTAAATTACGCATGTACTGTTTAATACAAAAACTGCTCCCTAAATTCAAGACATTCAAAGACACTCGGTCTCCCACCACTATTTACTTTTTGAGTCTCGCTGTTAACATAAAATTACAGCAAAAGCTAAAGTAGCATGAAAGGAGGAATCGGACGCTGACTGGCTGCTCAAACATTTATTAGGTGAGCTGGTCAGGAAACGGTACTGCTCGCGAAAGCTCTTCACCCTGGGCGCTCGAGAACGGCGGACGCACAAGACATTCCTGGCTACTCGCTATTGCACAACGTTGATGATATATTGTGTATCAGTTACCTTGGTCCTTCGGTGTTGGTTTTCCCTATCTAGAAATAATTCGTGGCCTAGCCGCTTTAGTACAGATAAACGTGATGTAAGATATAAATAGTGTTTCCGCGTAGTAAGTTAATCAGAAAAGTAATGTAGGTGGAGTGTGGTAATTGTAATAAAAATTCTTATCGTGACTTAGTTTTGTTAATTCTGAGTTGGAGACGTGGGGGCGATGTTGGTGTCTTTATTAGTTTCTGCTGATGTTCACATGTTGTATGCAGGGTTTTGGGTGTACCCGTTGTGTGCCAGGACACAGAGACCGAGTTACAGGTGGAGGTGAATTGTGTTTGAGGAGAATAAAGCGGACCGCTGGTTTCTGCAGGTAATTGAATCCGTACATGCAAGCATAATAAAACAATATCATTTTAAACCCTTAATGCACATGTCTTATACCCCACTGCAATTTGCTTACTCCAGTGAAGCTTCGTTCTCTTCAATTTTACAATTTCAACGCCCTCCCCCTCCTCTCTCTCTCTCTCTCTCTCTCTCTCTCTCTCTCTCTCTCCCCCACCCTCCCTCCCTCCCACACACACACACACACACACACACACACACACACACACACACACACACCAAGACCAAACTGCCGACGATTCCATGCCTAAGTATGCGTTCCTATCAATTAATGTATCATTTACTTGAGTTCTGTCAGAACTATCCTTTTTCCTCCGATTCAGTTCAGTACCCCTTCATTAATTACACGATCCACCCATCTAGTCTTCAGCATTACCCTGTAGCACCATATTTCAGAAGCTTGTAGTCTTCCCTTGTCTGAACTGTCTATCGTCCGCGTTTCACTTTCGCGCAATGCTACACTTCACACCTCCGTCTTCAGTAATGAGCTCATAACAGTTACACATATTTATATTTGATATTAAAAAAAATTTCCTTTTCAAGAACGCTTTCCCTGATACTACTAATTTAAATTTTATAACCTCTCTTTTCGACCATCGTCAATTAGTTTGCTGCTCAAAAAGTCATGGGATACCTCCTAATATCGTATCTGATCTCCTTTTGCCCGGCGTAGTGAGCAACTCGCCGTGGCATCGACCCAATAAGGCGTTGGAAGTTCCGTGCAGAAATATTGAGCCATGCTGCCACTACAGTTGTCCATAATTGCGAAAATGTTGCCGATGCAGGATTTTGGTCACGATCTGACCTCTCGATTATGTCCCACGAATGTTCGATGGGATTCGTGTTGTTCGATCTGGGTCGCCATCTCATTCGCTCGCATCGTCCAGAATGTTCTTCAGACGAATAGCGAACAATTGTGGCCCGCTGACATGGCGCATTGTCATCAAGAAAAACTGCATCATTGTTGAGGAACACAAAGTCCATGAATGGCTGCAAATTATCTCCTAGTAGCCAAACATAACCATTTCCTGTCGCCGTGTGGGTTAGTCGTGCGGTATAAGGTGCCTTGTCACTGTTCGCGCGATTCCCTCCGTCGGAGGTTCGAGTCCTCCCTCGGGCATGGGTGTGTCTGCTGTCCTTAGCGTAAGTTGGTTTAAAAAATTTGTGTGTAAGCTTAGGTACCGATGACCTCAGCAGTTTGGTCCCATAGAACTCCCCACAAATTTCCATTTCCTCTCGACGATCAGCTCAGTTGAACCAGAAGACCCAGTCTATGACATGTAAACACAGCCCCACACCATGACGGTGGAGCCATCTGCTCGCCCAGTGCCTTGTTGACAACTTGGGTCTATGGCTTCGTGGGGTCTACTGAAATCGGGACTTACCTGACCAAGCCACGGTTTTCCAATCCAGTCGTCTAGGGTCCAACCGATATGGTCACGAGCCCAGGAAAGGCGCTGCAGGCGATGTTGTGCTGAAAGGCACTTGCGTCTGCTGTTTTCTGCCATAGCCCATCAAGGCCAAATTTCGCCGCACTGTTCTAATGGATACGTTCGTCGTACGACCCATATTGATTTTTTGCGGTTATTTCACGCAGTGTTGCTTGAACAGCTGACAGCTCTATGGAAACGCCGCTGCTGCCGGTGGTCAAGTGACGGCCGTCGGTGACTGGGTTGTCCCGTTGTCCATGATGGGAGGTAATGTCTGAAATTTGTTATTCTCTGGACACCGTTGACATTGTGGATCTCCGAAAATTAAATTCCCCAACGATTTCCGAAATAGAATGTCTTTTGCGCCTAGCCCCAACTACTATTCCGCGTTCAAAGTGTGTTAATTTCCTTCGTGCCATCATAATCACTTCGGAAATATTTTCACGTTGTTGTTGTTGTTGTTGTTGTTGTGGTCTTCAGTCTTGAGACTGGTTTGATGCAGCTGTCCATGCTACTCTATCCTGTGCAAGCTTCTTCATCTCCCAGTACTTACTGCAACCTACATCCTTCTGAATCTGCTTAGTGTTTTCATCTCTTGGTCTCCCTCTACGATTTTTACCCTCCACGCTGCCCTCCAATGCTAAATTGGTGATCCTTTGATGCCTCAGAACATGTCCTACCAACCGGTCCCTTCTTCTTGTCAAGCTGCGCCCCAAAATCCTCTTCTCCCCAATTCTGATCAATACCTCCTCATTAGTTATGTGATCTACCCCTCTAATCTTCAGCATTCTTCTGTAGCACCACATTTCAAAAGCTTCTATTCTCTTTTTATCCAAACTATTTATCGTCCATGTTTCACTTCCATACATGGCTACACTCCATACAAATACTTTCAGAAACGACTTCCTGACACTTAAATCTATACTCGATGTTAACAAATTTCTCTTCTTCAGAAGCGCTTACCTTGCCATTGCCAGTCTACATTTTAATCCTCTCTACTTCGACCATCATCAGTTATTTTGCTCCCCAAATAGCAAAACTCCTTTACTACTTTAAGCGTCTCATTTCCTAATCTAATTCCGTCAGCATCACCCGACTTAATTGGACTACATTCCATTATCCTCGTTTTGCTTTTGTTGATGTTCATCTTATACCCTCCTTTCAAGACACTGTCCATTCCGTTCAACTGCTCTTCCAAGTCCTTTGCTGTGTCTGACAGAATTACAATGTCACCGGCGAACCTCAAAAGTTTTTATATCTTCTCCATGGATTTTAATACCTACTCCGAATTTTTCTTTTGTTTCCTTTACTGCGCCGGCCGAAGTGGCCGTGCGGTTAAAGGCGCTGCAGTCTGGAACCGCAAGACCGCTACGGTCGCAGGATCGAATCCTGCCTCGGGCATGGATGTTTGTGATGTCCTTAGGTTAGTTAGGTTTAACTAGTTCTAAGTTCTAGGGGACTAATGACCTCAGCAGTTGAGTCCCATAGTGCTCAGAGCCGTTTGAACCATTTTTCCTTTACTGCTTGCTCAATATACAGATTGAATAACGTCAGGGAGAGGCTACAACCCTGTCTCACTCCCTTCCCAACCACTGCTTCCCTTTCGTGCCCCTCGACTCTTATAACTTATAATTTTCAGATTAATCATCTGAATACAAATTGAAGCTCCGCCAATGCACTGCCCTTTTATACGTTGCTTACGCGGTACTAATGCCCCCTATATACGTGCATATCACTATCCAATATGTATGTGAAATTCTTTGCAACAGAAATAAAGAGGAAGTAATACTTAAGCCGTAAATGTGCCTAATAATACCCCTCAGTTACGATGCTCAAGTCTTCTATGTTCTTCAAAGAAATTTTTGTCCTACACCAGGCTGTGTTTTTTATGTAAAACAAACCTTAATTTCAGTGCCAGTTAGCTGATTTCTCTCCCGTAGGTGTCTTGATTCACCCTGGTACTAAACACAGTTACAGAAGGTATGGGTAGATTCGAAGATCAAATAGAAAACGTTCTGGTACAAGCGATGACCTCTTTTGAGACTTTATTACGGTTGAAGAGCCAAGAATAAAAAAGTCATGGTTCATTACTGAAGTAATCTCACGGTTCATTCAGTTTGTACACCGCATGTCATTAAATGCGACATAGTATCTGTCACACGGTCTCCCTCGTTACAGTGGAGCGCCCCGCCTACGTATCGTTCCACACTCGCGCTCACATTAGCGTGAAACGCTCTCCATTCAGGTGCGCTTGCCTTTCCACGTCAGGCAGTTAACGCTCCACCAACTGCATTGCCGTATGAAATTAATTTCGCCGCTTGCCTGCCTACCCGCCGGCGTCCAGCATTCCTGCGTTGCTCAGTGAATTGTTCGACAAGAATTATGCTCGCATTCGCTAAACAGTCGAGTCTGTGGAACGAGAGAGAAACGGTTTTGTACAAAGGCGGGGGGGAAAGCTTGCGCATTATTGGAAGCTAATCGGTGAGCAACAGAGACAGGCAAATAAGTAACCCGAGGTCTGTGCCAAAGGCGGGTATTTACTGCAGGCAGCACGAAATCGTGGGTCTGTTACTTAATCTAAACGCTGTAGTGGAAACAATTAACGAGAGGAACAGTAAATTACGATTAAAAGGATACTAACAGGATCGAAGAAGATGCAAAATTTAAATACATTAAAAGTATTCGCAAATATGGACAAGCATCAGCTGTAGAATGGAAAGATGACAATGAAAATTTGTGCTGGGCCGAGACACAAACCCGGATTTCCCGCTTATCGCGAGCGGGCGCCTTACTATTTGGTTATACCTGCACGACTCACGGCCAGATCCAAACTTCCATATTACGTCAGACGTGTGTCTACAACCTGTACTCGTACATCCAGTATATATGAACGCATGTCCGAAGGAACTTTGCAACGTAAATCGGAATAACACTGGCACTGTCATATCGTGTCGGAAAATTTTCCATGGAGAAGAAATAAAAACTTTGAGGTTCACCGATGACATTGTAATTCTGTCAGACACAGCAAAGGACTTGGAAGAGCAGTTGAACGGAATCGACAGTGTCTTGAAAGGGGGATATAAGATGAACATCAACAAAAGCAAAGCGAGGATAATGGAATGTAGTGGAATTAAGTCGGGGATGCTGGGGGAATTAGATTAGGAAATGAGACACTTAAAGTAGTAAAGGAGTTTTGCTATTTGGGGAGCAAAATAACTGATGATGGTCGAAGTAGAGAGGATATAAAATGTAGACTGGCAATGGCAAGGAAAGCGTTCCTGAAGAAGAGAAATTTATTAATATCGAGTATAAATGTGTCAGGAAGTCGTTTCTGAAATTATTTGTATGGAGTGTAGCCATGTATGGAAGTGAAACGTGGACGATAAATAGTTTGGACAAGAAGAGAATAGAAGCTTTCGAAATGTGGTGCTACAGAAGAATGCCGAGGATTAGATGTGTAGATCACATAACTAATGAGGAGGTATTGAATAGAATTGGGGAGAAGAAGAGTTTGTGGCACAACTTGACTAGAAGAAGGGATCGGTTGGTAGTACATGTTCTGAGACATCAAGGGATCACCAATTTAGTATTGGAGGGCAGCGTGGAGGGTAACAATCGTAGAGGGAGGCCAAGTGATGAATACACCAAGCAGATTCAGAAGGGTGTAGGCTGCAGTATGTACTGGGAGGTGAGGCAGCTTGCACTGGATAGAGTAGCATGGAGAGCTGCATCAAACCAGTCTCAGGACTGAAGACCACAACAACAATAACAACATTTGATAGGCTAGAGGTTTCTCTTTCACACCTTGTGTCACTGAAGTAGAAAATATCAAAAGTGCAACCTGAAATCGTAAGATGCTCCTCGCTTATTCGGCGCTACAACTAGTGCGTGGAAGCCTATCCGTGGTATCTTAACACTTTACCGTCCGCACGTCTCGTACAAATTTATTGGCTTGGCACCGGCAGCGCTAAGTCGGATTACTTGGCTTGTCGCCGCTCGCTTGTCACCTTTCCGTTGATGACAAGCTTCAAACACACTGTATTTCTCGCTTAAATTTTCCGGAAATCCTCTATTTTTGCCGTATCGTTCCACAAACACGAATTTTCTTTTCAAGTAACTTCTCTGCAAGTTCTACACTGTTATAATAATTATCCATGCAGAGGTGATGCCACTTTCCGTCAGAAGGTGTCAACAGTTCCGTCACTGTTTTTCTAAAGGCTGCCCAGTGCCGGAATATTTCTTGAATGAGGAAATGTATCCCGTACTAGAATCACACTGCATCTGAATGAGTATGCCGTATTTCGCAATTTTCGAAGGATTGGGAACTTTAAAATTTAACCGTCCACGCCACAGTATCATTCCTTCATCAATTGAGATGTTTTGACTTAGATTAAACGGTTCTTTAAACTTTTTGAAAAATAATCAATTACGAATTGCACTTTGACAAGCCGGTCGGCATTATCCAATTTATTGTTGCTGTCGGAAAAATGTAAAATGACAATATTTGTCTGAATCTGTTGCGGGACATCATTTTGCGAAATATCAGTGTGTCTGTCAATGGATTCGTTGACCAATAATCATTGATCCTAGCTTTACTTACAATTCCCATAAGGATAGCAAGCCCAAACCATTTTCTAAGTTCGGGTCCCGTAACGTCGACAAATTTGGCATTTTTTAAATCCAGTTTCCTTCTATTGCAATTTTGACTGTAGTACGTTTTGGTTTCGTTGCTAATATATTCAAATATTGTATGATATCCTCAACGCTCTGTTGATCTTTGGGAAATATGTTTGGACCCGGGGATCCTACAGATTTATTATTGGTCCTCGGTAAATCAAAGTCTGACCACTGTGCACTGTCTTCTTCTTCTTCTGATTCAGCCGGATCAGTTGGCAATGGTAGCGTTCGCCGAATTCTTCTTGGACGTATTTCACGATCTTCCTACGATTCTGCTTCACTTTCATTTTTTTAATATCAAATGTCTTCTTCCCAATCGGCCAAGTCGTCCGGAACGTCAGACGTCTGCGCATTCATCGTAAATAATCCTATTGTCTCTTTCGTCCCCCATGATGAAAGGGCACAAGTACTTATAAAAACAAAACACTTGTTGACGTGTGTAACTTATTGTTACCTAAACAAAACACCAACAGAATGCAAAAGACACTAACGCGCGCGCTGTCGCCGGCCACTGCGCGATACTATGCAGACGACACCACTGTGGTGTCACCGGCCGTTGACCACTATTTCCCGAACGACGTCACTGTGGTGTCGCCGGACGACATAACGTTAAAACCAAGTTATTGTCACGGAGGCGTGATCTGCCGTGTTTGGATGCCTCAAGATAGTATAACTCTGTGAGTCTGTCAAGCACGTAATGCCCCTGACGAGGGGCATCTGTCCAATCCGGTCCCCACCACAAAGGATGAGTAAATAAAAATTTATCATTTAATTCTGCTCGCAGATTCGAACTCTTAATAAGATTGCGAGCAAATCAGTACCAAACTCGGACTGGTCAATTAATTAATTGACAAGTCGTAAATCTTAATTAAGTATTTAATACTACTAAAGTAATATTCTCAGGTCCGCAGACACTGCCGAGGATTTGTCTACATAGAGGCTCGTCGGTTGGAGAGGGTAGGATAATTTTGCCACTCCCCTTTTATTTAACACAGAAAACACCCAAGATGGCGAAATCTGTATCGGTTTCCTGGACGTTATTTCGCGTCGTCGTTGAAGCCACGCGGTGGTGGAGACGTGCAAAGTCTTATACGTTCAGGGAATTTACAGCAGTTCTGGCCACCCAACGTGAAGGCAGGTACTTGAGTACTCTAATCGGCCAGAACAGCTGGGACCTGCGTTAGGTTGGCTACAAGGACCTCTTCTTATACCGCGGAGGTCCATCGCTCGAGTCTTGAAGTAGCTCTCCAGCCATTCAACTGCAGCTTATGAAGGTATCGACATTCTGTGGTCGGTGGTTTCTTCCATTAAGTTGGGAGAGCCGTGTGTTAGCCATCCGTGCTGCACGTGCTGTGTAGAGTTACGAAGCACGCCGCAGCTTCGATGGTCGAGACTATGGTGTCGCTACGTTTGCACTGCCAGATTCCCATGCTGCAAATCGACGTGTAGCTTGGCAGGCTCTGTTGTCCGATCTCTCTTACTGTGACGGCATCCTTGATCTATGGTTATCTTCTTTTCTAATAGTTATTCATGTTAACTAATTTTTGCTCTCAACCTAGGGACTCGTCTTTGTTCTGATGACGTTGTTGCCGCGCGGGATTAGCCGAGCGGTCTTACTCAGTCATGGACTGTGCGACTGGTCACCGGTGGAGGTTCGAGTCCTCCCTCGGGCATGGGTGTGTGTGTTTGTCCCTAGGATAATTTAGGTTAAATAGTGAGTAAGCTTAGGGACTGATGACCTTAGCAGTAAAGTCCCATAAGATTTCACACTCACTTAACATTTTAACAAGACGTTGTTTTTAGTGAACTTATGTTGTTTTGACTTGTCGTACGGTACGTCCATTGCTAGTTCAGTTGCTGCTTTATTGTGAGTGATAGTTCCGGATGTTTGTGACAGGGCTACCTCTCATTTACCTGTCCATTTCTAAAGAGATGCATGTCGAGACTATACTATCATTGGGCTTTGCCATCCGTAATGTCTCTTTAATCAGTCCTTTAGTGGGCGACGAGACACCTACTGTAAGAAACACCGAGCGAGGTGGCGCAGTGGTTAGCACACTGGACTCGCATTCGGGAGGACGACGGTTCAATCCCGTCTCCGGCCATCCTGATTTAGGTTTTCCGTGATTTCCCTAAATCGCTTCAGGCAAATGCCGGGATGGTTCCTTTGAAAGGGCACGGCCGATTTCCTTCCCCATCCTTCCCTCACCCGAGCTTGCGCTCCGTCTCTAATGACCTCGTTGTCGACGGGACGTTGAACACTAATCTCCTCCTCCTCTACTGTAAGAAACGAAGTCCGACGCTTATAACATAGAATCGACCGAGCAGGTGGTGCAACTCTAAGACAATGGATTCGCATTCGTCGGGATGGCGATTCAAGTCCTCGCCCTCTGTTTCCCTACATCACTGAGGATAAATACCAGATGGTTTTGTTAGAATATAAAGAACGATTGCCTTTGCCGCCATTCCTCAACCGAAGCCTGGTTCCGTCTATAATAAGCTCTTCGTGGGCATGATGTTCAATCATAATTTTCCTTGCTTGCTTCTTCGAATGGTACGTGGGTAGAGGAGGCATCGGTTGTATCCTCTTAAAAGAAACTATCCCGGCATTTCTCTTCAGAGATGCAGGCAAACCTTGAATAACTTAATGCTTGCCGAACTAAACTAAGAAAACTTCTTTCCAATTAATGTTGTTTGTGCTATGGCGTAATTCTTGTAAATTAGTTAGTAACAACGTCCGACATTATCATACAGCCGCATTCAAATTACAGTCATGCAATTTCCTGTGGCATGTAATTGCTGCTGCATCGTCTGTCGTCCGTGTTCTTTCCTGTATTCTTTCTTGTATTAGCTGTAGAACAAATTCTGTATTAGGGCACATTTGCCAAGTACGAGCCCCGGACTGGCACACAGGTTTAGATTGTCAAAAAGTTTCATTATTGCATACAGTCCGCTGCCTAATGAAATACTTGACATATGGTATGAAGCGTAGTATTATTTGTAATCTGAGGCTTTTCAGCGATCGAGGAGTTACCTCTGAGAAACTTTTGTCCTGAAAAAATTGCAGTTGTTTTCTACGAAATATCAGCTTGATGGAAAAAACTATCATCGAGACAGTGATGTAGAGAAAAACAACGTGCAGCACGTCACGATGTGTAAAACATCGATGTCCTTTGAGTATGGGATTGATGAGTCACAACTAGTCAATCGTGCCCTATCAATATTTGTTTAGGAGTAGCTGTGTGTAGAAATAGGAAGTGGAGCCACACAGACTTAGTTGTAAGAAAAGCAAATAGCAGGCTACGATACATCGACAGACCACTCGGAAACTGTTGATTGTCTACAGATGCGTGCATAACACTCTCACGGCCCATAGCAAATATTGCTTAAGTGTATGGAACCCATCTCTGCGTTGGAATTGTAGGAGACATCGAACGTATACAAATAAGGGCGGCGTGAAAGTCACGCCTTGTTTGACTGGTGAGAGAGTTAAGAGAAGTGTTCGGAAACCATAACTCGCAGAAACTCGAAGAAAGACATCCCACCAGAACCAGCTTAGAAACTTCAAAAACTGCCTTTTAATGCTGAAACTTATTCACCTGCAGATTGATCCCGTAGAGCTCATATTGATAAAATTAGGTATCTAACAGCGCGCAAAGAAGTGTAGAAGCAGTTATTCTTCCCGCCCACCGTACACGAGAGAAAGAGGAGGGACCTTAACACGTTGCTGGCCATTATTATTATTATTATTATTATTATTATTATTGCAACATCATGAAGGCGCATGAAACAAACATCAAATTGGCACGGAGTGTACAACACGTGGAGTTACACAAAATAGGTAGGGGTAACGCCATCTACATTCTGTATATAAGCAAGAAAAAATGTTGGGTGATGATTATGATTATGATGATGATTGTTTTGTGGGGCGCTCAATTGCGCGGTTATCAGCGCTCGTACTAATTCCCAACCTGTGCTCTGCCCAATGTCGCCACTCGTAGGAATGATGATGAAATGATGAGGACAACGCAAACACCCAGTCATCTCGAGGCAGCTGAAAACCCCTGACCCCGTCGGGAGTCGAAACCGGGACCCCGTGCTCGGGAAGAGAGAACGCGACCGTGGGACCACGAGCTGCGGACGGTTATCAGTGAGGAGACCCAAGTCATTCCTCCAGTAAGAAGGAGAAATGTCTACCAACAAGTTAAAATTAGACAGCGGCAGAGTCGTAGACTGCAGTTTCTCGTTCCGCAGAGCTGCTGCTCGCGTTGGTTGGGATCCAGTGACTGTTACGCAAATATGGATTCCATAGCCATACTCGACCCCCACTGCATGGTTCCGCGTGACTAGCGCCCGAGAGGACAGATACTGTTTGCTTCGTCGTACAAGCTCATACAGCACATCACCTACACTGGGTCTAGAAATGGGCTTCTTTGCAGGAAGACAAGCAACTACACGATATTGCTTCGACTGTCGAACACCGTTGTCAGTACGGAGACCACTGTTGTTCACCTGGGTGGCAGCAGGGAGACGCCGACGGTGGTGCACCCAACGACAGCAATGGATAGAGGAATGGCACCACATTGACTGTCCAGTCAAGTCCCATTTCTACGCCCATGATCATGATGGACCTACCCCAGTGTGGAGGCATTGAGGAGAGCGAATGCTGTCACATTGCATTCCTCATGGTTAAACGGCCCAACATTTGGCGTGAGGTTATGGGATGCCATAATCTGATGTGAGGAAGTCATGAGATGCCTCCTAATATCGTGGTTTCCGACCTCCGTTTGCCCAGAATAGTGCAGCAACTCGGCATAGACTCAACAAGTCGTTGGAAGTCCCCTGCAGAAATTCTGAGCCATGCTGACTCTATGGCCGTCTATAATTGCGAAAGTGTTGCCTGTGCACGAATGACCTCTCGCTTATGTGATGAGATTCATATCAGACGATCTGGGTGGTCAAACCAATCGCAAACAACTGTGGCCTGCTGACATCCCACACCGTCACCCATAAAAATTCCATCACTGTTTGGGAAGATGAAGTCCATGAATGGCTGGAAATGGTCTCCAAGTAGCCGAGCATCCAGAGGACTGAGCCCATTCTACGTAAACATAGCCCAACCATTATTGACCCATCACCAACTTACACAGTGCCTTGTTGACAACTTGGGTCCAAGGCTCCATAGGGTCTGCGCCACATTCCAATCCTGTCATCAGTTTGTACCAACTGAAATCGGGACTCGTCTGGCCAGGCCACGGTTTTCCAGTCGTCTGGGGTCAACCGAAATGGTCACGAGCCCAGGAGAAGTGCTGCATTCGTTGTCTTGCTGTTAGTCTGCTGCCATAGCCCATTAACGCCAGATTTCGCCGTACTGTCCTAACGGATATGTTCGCCTTACGTCCCACATAGAATACCGCGGTTATTTCACGCAGTGTTGCTTACCTGTTAACACTGACAACTCTTCGCAAATTCTGCTGCTCTCGATAGCATCGGTCGTCTACTGCCTAAGCCCAATAACGCCAGACTTCGCCACACTATCGTAATGGATGCGTTCGCCTTACGTCCTACATTGATTTCTGCGGTTACTTCACACAGTGTTACTTGACTGTTAGCACTGACAATTCGACACAAACACCATCGCTCTCGGTCGTTAAGTGAAGGTCATGGGCCACTGAGTTGTTCGCAGCGACAGATAATGCCTGAAATCTGGTATTCACGGTACGTTCTTGACACTGTGGATCACAGAATATTTAATTCTCTAACGATTTCCGAAATGGATTATCCCAGCGTCTAGCTCCAACTACACTGTGCAACAATGAAAATGTAAATCGAATGAAAATATCCAACTCCTATCAGTTCTGATGTGCTGATCGCGAATATCACAGAGTCAATTCAAAATTAGCTCTGGTTTTCATTTTGCACTGTTTTATTACGGTGAGATAACTGTGTACGGATTTTTATGTTAAGTTTAAGATCAAATATTATAATGGTTTATCAGTGTCATAACAACTAGTAACAATGGATTATATCATTGTCCCAAGTCTTACTTGTGTGTAATATTTTGGATATAAACATTTTGGTACCAATTTAGTGAATTTTTTTGTCTCCCTCCGGTGGTGTGACAAATAAATAACCTTTTATTGTGACTGGTAGCGGAATTTTTTCTACAACGGGCAATAAATTACAAGGAGATTGTAGATAACATGTTGTCATCTTATGAAAAACTTGGTTGCAACTTATCATTGAAAATTCATTTCTTACATAGTCATCCTGACCTCTTCCCCAAACATTGTGCTGCAGTAAGTGATGAACATGGGGAGTGATTCCATCAAGAAATTCCCACATTTGAGAAGAGGTATGCCGGAAAGTGGAGCCTTACTATTTTAGCAGATTACTGATGGACTGTCATAAGAGATGTTCCCGAGTATGTGTCAAAACGTCAAGCCAAGCGAAATCTTCTGCATTTATCTCTGAACAAAATATGTAATTGTGTATACTGTACACATGGGCATTTAACATTTGTAATCCTTTATATACATTTGTGACCAGTTAATTTATATATTTTCTTTTGTGCTTTACATAGTTCTGGTACAAAGTAGACTTGCAAGGTATTTTCATTCATGTAATATTATCTTCATTTTTTCTTAATATTTTACTTTTGTACTTCCAGAATGGCACTGAAATTTGTTATGCTGTATCATGGAACATGAATGCATATTTAGTTAGTGAGTTATTTATACAAAAATATTGATTACTTTTTTAAAAAAAAACTGGGGCTAAATATTTATGAAGATGATGATTTTGTGTCATTTTATCCATAAATAAAAATAACCAACTCAAAATCATGCAATTCACACACTTTCACATCAAATTTGTTGTTCAGTGCTACCATTCCGAATTCAAAATCTGTTAGTTCCCGTCGTGCGCCCATAATCACGTGGGAAGCATTTTCACGTGCATCTCCTTAGTACAAGTGACAGATATGCCAATTCGTTGCCCTTTTATGTACGCGATGCTGTCGCTATTAGGCAGTTCAGCACAAAGCCCCGAGGAAGGCCACTTGCAATAGAGGCTGAAACGTCGGACAATTATGTATATTCACAATACGGTCAATAGCTCAGAAGAATTTTATTGACACTGACACAAAGGCAGCGGAAGCCTGCGCTTACATCTCCTCACGGGTTGCTGAGGGACTGGTACACCAGAACTCTACTACTCCTACGACTGGTGAACTCTCCTACAGAGTTTAAGCGGCATGAAATGGCCAACCTAGGTCTGTCGTTCAGTCTGACAAGAGGACCACACCCAATCGTCACCATCGATTTCTTTCATATTTATGGCATATGCAGGACTTGGCCAGAAATGGAAGTAATAGAAATGGGCGCTCCAGATGGCCAACCATTTAGAAAAAATAGCATTTTTGGGACAAATCGGGTGAATCATGAGCCATTTATGTTACTGTAATTTCCAGGCAGGGGATGGCGCAGAGAAAGCGTACTGAATGTTAATTCGAGGGTCGTGGGGTCGAATCTATGCGAAAACTTCATTTTTTTTAGTTTTTATGTTTCCTACACTGCAAATAACCCTAAATAATGCTCAATATATTATACGTATTAATATTTTCATAAAATTCATGAAAAGGAAAGGTCAACGAATATTTTGAATTGCAAATAAATTTTCAGGGAGGGATTGTAAAGCGTATACGAGAATTTCGTATATAAAAATAGAAACTTTTATTGTTTTACAGTTGATGATTTACACGTGGATACTCATCATAAAAGCACGGAGAATAATAATTTTCTTGGAGTCTTGCAGATGTTATAAGCCCTGCATTCAGACCACTACACGGTGTTTTTGAAGTTCCTATAGAGAAACAAACTTGGTTACATCCTGAAAAGGATGTACCAGCAAACGACATGTAACAGAACATGTAATATTTTTCCCCCTCGACAAATAAGAGCGGTTTTGAAGCTTTTTGTTCAAATTATTTACTTGTCGATAAAAACGGAGATCGTCAGAGTGGAATAGTGTGTGTATGTGGCCGGGAATCACTTTAGTACTGCATGATGGCTATCCTTCATCTTAATAAATCTCGTCGTGATTTTAAATCTCCTCCCCACGAGTCAGTTCATAGAAGAAATTTGTTCTCCTACACCCAAGGCTTCATCACACCAGTCAAAAAAATTTGTATTAGTTCGTTGTAAGTTTTCCAGATTTTGACGAAGGAATTACGCCTACACGTCTATCATATTTTCCTTCGCCTTTCATTTTCATGCCTTTTATGAAAATATTAATAATACGATATATTAAGTATCATTTTGCTTTATTTGCAGTGTAAGTAACGTAGAAACAGGAAAAAATAGTTTACGCAGAAGGATTCGAACCCACCACACTCGGACTACCCTTCTCTACAGATTCCGCTGCGCCGAGCGCTGCCTTAACATAAAAGGCTCATGACGCACACGACCTGCGCCAAAATATGCTATTTTTGAAAAACTCGGCCATCTGGAATTCCATCTACTGTCACTTTCATTTTTGGCTAAGCTCTGAAAGTACCATAAATTTGGACGAAACCTATGTTGACGGGTAGGGACGACCCCCTTGTCAGGTTGATTCGATGCCCCACCGGGAAAGAGCTATTCAAATGGTTTAGATGGCTCTGAGCACTATGGGACTTAACGTCTGAGGTCATCGTTCCCCTAGAGCTTAGAACTACTTAAACCTAACTAACCTAAGGACATCACACACATCCATGCCCGAGGCAGGATTCGAACCTGCGACCGTAGCGGTCGCGCTGTTCCAGATTGTAGCAGCCTAGAACCGCTCGGCCACGCCGACCGGCCGAAAGAGCTATTGTTATTGAGATGGGACGTCTGTATACTCCCCCTCCCCCCCCCCCTCCCCCCACACACACAATCTCACCAACTAATTTAATTGTGTTTTCCTTCCCTATGGGCAACGGCCTTGCCGCATTGATTACACCAGTTCCCGTGAGATCACCGAAGTTAAGCGCTGTCGGGCGTGGTCGGCACTTGGATGGGTGACCATCCAGGCCACCATGCGCTGTTGCCATTTTTCGGGGTGCACTCAGCCTCGTGATGCCAATTGAGGAGCTACTCGACCGAATAGTAGCGGCTTCGGTCAAAAATACCATCATAACGACCGGGAGAGCGGTGTGCTTGACCCCACGCCCCTCCTATCCGCATCCTCCACTGAGGATGACACGGCGGTCGGATGGTCCCGGTAGGCCACTCGCCTCCTGAAGACGGAGTGCTTTCTTTCTTTCTTTCTATTCCTTCTCTGTACGTAGAATAAGTAGAATTTCATTATTTACTGGCCTTCCTGTGATGAAATTTTGATGCTTAATTGTGTACATTGTACAATAAGAGGTACTTGCGTCACGCGCTTCTCAGCGACTAGCAGAGTTGTAGATGACGAATTTTGTAGCCCTATTTCTGCTCTCTCAAAGAAATCTAAAACACCGTGTTCTACGGTTAAAAAATTAAATCTCCCAGCACGAAGGACCGAAACGGAACTGTCTCATTAGCAAGCCCATACAGCACAGCAAACTGATTAGGGAATTCTTCTTCACGAAGAAAGGATTTCCGCGTTGACTAAAGGAAACGAGACGCCGGAAGGATCTTGTGATGGCGCGTATTGTTACGTGCCGTCTTTTAATTTAATCCTCCAGAGTCGGACACTGCTGGATGGAACGTCCTTTGCACACCGGTCGCTTTTTCGAAACTTTGACGGGAAAGAAGGGCCCGGCATTACAAAGTCTGTTTCACATTCCGGCTACGTCTCCCCGGAGTTATTAAATCAGTGCGTTCCGCAAAATTCATTTCGACCTGCTGTCTTGCAGTCATGCTGTTGATCCAGCCCTAAAGTACTGCGCATAGGCTAACTCAACGGCGTTTTTAGTTTTTGGCATGCAAATGGACGTAAATGCACCCGTGAAAATTTATTCTTTCAAATGGAATATCTGTGAAACATCTGTGTGCAGCTCATTGGAAACAGCTTTCCTGCTATATGAGTATTTTGCTTGCGACAAATTAAAACGCAACAAATGAAAGAGTTGTATGCTAATTTCCTCTTCGAACCTCGAATATCACAACAACGGATGAGAAGAATGTCGGTTTAAACAGAGCCCGTGGCTTAGGTTGTCGAAGGAAATGGATAGTCAAATAGAATAATTTCAAAACAGTGCAAGTGGGGAATTAAATGAGAACGTTTGAGCTGTGTTAAGTAAGTTGGGTCTTAAGATTGGTTCTATGCAAGTTCTTTACAGTGTCTGCTTGAAAGTCTCCTTCTGGCGTTCTATCACTAAATTTCCTTGTGAGTCTATTTATGATTCTGCTTATCTTGTTTTTTTATCGAAGCTTAATTGGATCCCTTCTTTCAGTGTAATCGTTATTACGAATTTTACGCTTTCTACATTTTAGAGATTTTGTGCCGCATCACACAGAATTTCCCTTAGTTCTTAGCGTTTCTCAGTATTACCGGAACATCTGTTCAGTAATTATGGTTGCAAAATACTGTGACAAGTTATGTACAAAATACTGGAACGACTGATAGTATTCGATTTCAGAGGTCAGTTTGGCTTCCAGAGAAATGTGGGAAAACGCCAAGGAATAGTGACCCTACGACTTATCTAAAGGTAGATTGAAAAAAGACAACCCTAAAATTATGGCACTTGTAGCTTTAGTAAAAAGTTTTGAATGTTGGGCTACATAAGGTTCCCTTTCTGTGCAGCGACCGTGGAAATTAAAATTATAAAGAATGTACCAACCAGTCACGGAAACATAATTTATTTATCTTGTTGCAAATCAATTTCGACTGATATCAGTCATCATCGGTGCATTTTTCTAACCGGTACATGTCGCAAGTAGAAGTACTGCCCTTTCATAATAGAAATCTGCCAAGGATATTACCTCTACTTATGACATGTATCGCTTAGAAAAATGCACCGATGATGACTGATATCAATCGAAAACGATTTGCAACAAGATAAATAAATTGTGATTCCGCGACTAGTTGCTACATTCTTTATAGTTGTTGTAAAAAGTTTTGGGCACTTGACTGGAATAAGGGAAAGTCCGGTAGAGTCGGACCGCAGACTGTATAGGACAAGAGCTTTCCTAACTGTAGTGCCAGTGACAGCACCTGCCGCACCACTGCAGTGTGAACTACAGAAGACTATGACCACTCCTTCGATTTCAAATGGTTCAAATGGCTCTGAGCACTATGCGACTTAACTTCTTAGGTCATCTGTCGCCTAGACCTTAGAACTAATTAAACCTTACTAACCTAAGGACGTCTCACACATCCATGCCCGAGGTAGGATTCGAACCTGCGACCGTAGCGGTCGCTCGGCTCCAGACTGTAGCTACTAGAACCGCACGGCCACTCCGGCCGGCCTTGCGATTTCGAATGAAAACAACAATGCGTTTCGGAGCTGCAACAAGTTATCTGTAATTATTGAATTTTTCGGTTTACACACGTTTGGAGTGTTGTGTTCTTTTTGAAAGTAAGTAATATCGCATTTTTATTGTATCTTAAGATGAAACTATCATTATTTTCTACACTTTGGGCTGTGACAATCTCTAACCAAGTCATAACAACAGTAATGTTTAACTACTTGCACCGGTACGTTCTGAATGTATCGAACGAAGCAGTTTCGGGTTCTACTGGATAATTTTTTTTTCTTCATCAAGGAGAGATGGAGAAGTCAGGAAACATGAGACAAAAGTGACATGAAAGAAGCTGGTAGAAAAAGACATAATAGTCGGGGAAGCGAGTGCAAAATATTCAGTTCCAAAAAGTACATCGAACGGTAGTCAAAAAGCTTCACAGGATAACAAAGAAGTGTCCTTCAAACCTGTTTAAGTAAAATAATAAGCTTTTTTTCTAAGAACATTCACTGATGAACGGGAAACAGTATTTTACGTTCCTGTTAACAATTTGGATAACTAGCTTTAGATTTTGAGTGAAGATGCGGTCTTAGATCTAATGAGCCGGCCGCTGTAGCCGAGCGGTTCTAGGAGCTTCAATCCGGAACCGCGCTGCTGCTACGGTCGCAGGTTCGAATCCTGCCTCGGGCATGGATGTGTGTGATGTCCTTAGGTTAGTTAGGTTTAAGTAGTTCTAAGTTCTAGGGGACTGATGACCTCAGATGTTAAGTCCCATAGTGCTCAGAGCCATTTGAACCATTCGGAAAGGAACCATCCCATTATTGTCGTTAAATGCGTTACGTGGTGCACACGAACATCTGAAACCCGCTTTTCTCGATTGCGTGAACAGTGCCTTCGCCACTGCCCGAGTTCGATCGTAACACTTAAGGTCTCAGACAGCGAAAAGACGCACAATTCGTTTCCCCTGGCTGCGGAAAGAATGTGGCCCGACCACCGGTGACAGCAGGTATCGATTTCAAGTAACGCCGGAGATTTCTTGGCTACCGCTGGGAGCCTCTCAGGTCGACTCGGTTTATTGGCTCGCTGAATACCGCCAGTTTAATTACTACTGGAAGGTTAAAGACCACTCCGCCCGCCGCCGAAAGTTGGCGGTTTACCTCAGTTTCACTCGCCCTCCCCTCAGGAATCCAAAGTCCAATAGAGGCCACACGACGTTGACGTGGCCCCAATTGGTACAGTAGTAAAATTTTTAATTTCTTCGCAGTAAACTGACAGGCAACATGGGCTCAGCCCGAAAAAAAATACAAACTTTTTTAGTGATCTCATCAGTGAGAGATTAAATTAACACATAGGAACGTGTAAGACAGCAATTTGTAGCTCGAATAAACGAATAAATCATTTCAGAAAGCAAGTTCCATATTATTGGGGTAGGCCAAGATACGAGAGTGATTCAAATTTAAACCGGATATTTTTTATACGTTTAGTTATTTAGAAAAATTCACACACACCAAGTTCTTTTTCTGTGTAGTTTTCCCAGCGTATAGGTAGTTACTTGATCCTGTTTTCGTAAAATGAATGTGAGTATCACAGCACGCAGTTGCGTTCGAACGCTTCGAAAGAGCAATCGTCGTCAAATCTGTGGTCTCCGCGTGCTTGCTTTACTGGTCCAGACAAATGAACATCGCAGGCCTAACTGTGGGGAGGATGTACTAATGTCGTCCACAACAATTCCTTGATTTTGGGTGAGTTGGGGTGAATGTGGGATCGAACTTTGGCACACACCTTGCGAACTCTTTCCTATTTCCAAAATTGTCAATAACGATCGCCTGAGCACCAACATAGCTTACGCCAACGTCAGTAGCAGTTTCAGCTAGTGTTATTCGGCAATCGTCTTCAATAAGCTGGGAACAATGCGAATATTCTCCGCAGTTATGCTGGTCCTCGGGTGACATCGGTGGGCTGCATTCTCAATTGTCTTATCATCCTTGTAAAACCTGTTTGTGTCATTCGTGCAATTGAGTCTTAATCAGGGTGTTGTCCCCGAACTGTGCAGTACGTCTTTTCAAAATGATGGTCTGTTTTACGCCCTCTATTCTAAGAAACTTGATTGTAATGCGTTCCGCAACAAATGATGGTACCTCTTGCTCTGACTTGGCGATTCTGACTAGAGAAACGGTACGACACCATTCTAGCTATGGAGGACAGTCACTGGAAACGAAAGCTACAAAGAGCAGAGATAGCGTCGTTCTCCGTTTACAAAGAGTCGCGTAAAACAAAAATTGTGCTTTATGTTTGATTCTTTCTCGTACTTTTATCGGATGCTGCACTGCACTCCAAAGTGACACAGATACTTGACGCTACATCGCAATATAGTCTCTAAGTCTCTCTAAACAACGGTCGGAAAGTTCTAGCAGTTGTTCAGTACGTCGACGATAGAAATTCGCTCCTCTGCCCCGGAGCCTTTCGAAAACCGCTGTGTGAACGTTCACATCGTCGGAAAATCGGCAAGTGTTGTGTACTGTTGAAACTGATTCCCCATTTCTTCAGAAGGCTTTTGACACAGTACCACACAAGTGACTTGTAGTGAAATTACTTTCTTATGGAATATCGTCTCAGTAATGTGAGCGGGTGCGTAATTTCCTGTTAGAGAGGTCACAGTTCGTAGTAATTGACGGAAAGTCATCGAGTAAAACAGATGTGACTTCTGGCGTTCCCCAAAATAGTGTTGTAGGCTTTCCGCTCTTCCTTATCTGTACAGGGTGTGTCACGAAATTTTAACCCTGGGTAGCTGATGTCAGTAGGAAACAAAATTACTGATGTTGTGTTGGTCGACAACGCACCATTTCTAAACTACGGAACTTGACGCCACGATCTCTGATTGGCCGTGGGATGTGCCGGGACCACGGCGGATTCGCCCCCAAAGTGGAAGGCTGGCGCGCTGCCACCGAGCGTGCGGGCCGCCTTGGATACATCGCGGTCTCCGGCAGGCATTCGCGGTCATGTGTTGTCCAGAGCATCCGGCAACATGGCAATCCCGCGGCCAATCGGAGCGCGTGGCGCCAAGTTTCCATAGTTTAAGAATTTGTGCGTTGTCGACCTACACAACATTAGTAATTTTTGTTCCTACTTGCATCAGCTATTCAGGGTTAAAATTTCGTGGCCCAATTTTTCTCCATCCTATATAAACGGTCTAGGAGGCAATCTGAGAAGTCGTCGTAGGTTGCTTTGCAGATGATGCTGACGTTGGCCGGCCGCTGTGGCCGAGCGGTTCTAGGCGGTTCAGTCTGGGACTGCGCTGCTGCTACGGTCGCAGGTTTGAATCCTGCCTCGGGCATGGATGTGTGTGATGTCCTTAGGTTAGTTAGGTTTAAGTAATTCTAAGTCTGGGGGAATGATGACCTCAGATGTTAAGTCCCATAGTGCTCAGAGCCATTTGAACCATGCTGACGTTTATCTACTAAGAAGATCAAAACAAATTGCAAAACTATTTAGACAAGAAATCTCTAAGGAACGAAAATCGGCAACTGACCCTAAATAACGAAAAGTGTGAGGCCATCCACATGAGTGCTAAAAGGAATCCGCTAAACTTCGGTTACAGGATGAACCAGTCAAATCAAAAGGCCGTAAATTCAATTAAACATCTAAGAATTACAATTATGAACAATTTAAATTGGAAAGAGCACATAGAAAATGTTGTGGGGAACTCAAACCAGAGACTGCGTTTTACTGGGAGAACACTTACAAAATTTAACAGATCTACTAAAGAGACTGCCTACACTGTGCCTGTCCGGCCCCTTCTGGAATACTGCTGCGCAGTCTAAGATCCTTACCAGATAGGATTACAGAAGTACATTGAGAAAGTTCAAAGAAGAGCAGCACGGTTTGTATTATCGCGAAATAGGAGAGAGAGTGTCACTAATATGATACAGGATTTGTGGGGGAAATTTTGCATCGTCTCGTTGCCACTGTAGAGTCTTGTACCAGGAGAAGCAAGGACAGGATGTTGTTTGGTGGTCGATATTCTCTTTCTACAACACAAACTGCATACACGTAGTAGCAGGGTTCTTTATTAACCATAACAGAAAGCTACTTATCTTAAGCTAGTCCATGTGGTACAAGCTCTTCCATAATAGTCCACGTTAGCATCACTGCTGGTGAATTAACATCCCACTATGCACACTGCTCTGGTCGCTAGATCCTGACTGACTCTGCAATTGCGACTGCAAGTGACTGGGCTGTGACTGAATGGGAGCTCCAATCCGCAGCGGCGATCTAAACACTGGCGGTCGAGAGGGCGTTGGCGGCAAGTTTCTTGCGCGTTTGTCTTTGGCCTCTCTCCTGGTAGGCTCACTTGCTCCAGCGCCTACTATCGATCTTCTCGCAGCCTCTTTGCCGACCGGAGTGCTGGCGACAGCTTAGGCCAGCATAGACATCATTGAAACAAAGGCGTTTTTCGTTGTGGCTAAATCTTCTCACTTAGTTTCAATCACCAACTTTGTCTACTCAGAATGCGAAAATATTTTGTTGACGAGGCTATCGTTTTTTCCTCACGCTGTTCAAATCACTACAGCGGGGCGCGACGTTACATAAGGTCCGTATCCCGCCAGAGTTTCACATCGGATTTGTGTCTAATGTAGTCCTTCTGCCCACAAGAATCATGCTGTTCCCCGTACTTCAGCTTGGGAGTACATTTGCAGTTGCCGCGCCATTTCACTTCCACAATATTCTGACTCGCCCGTTATCCGAACCGCAGTAGAACTGTCTCTACTGGAAACCAGAACACATACTCTCCTCTGACAATGCGCCGCTCTTGGTGATCAGTGGTCCCAGCGCCGGATGACGGGTGTAACTTTTGCTGTCCCCTCGTAGACGCTAGCCTCTTTAGGCAGTAAACCAAAAATGAATGAACTGAAAAAAAATATAATCCGATGGAGTATAGATGAGTGTACCAATAACATCTATGTCTTCACAACCAGGAATTTGCTTCACAAGTTCGCGAAAGTATTTAAAAGGTCGGCAAGTGGCAGTGCATCATTCCACACTCCTACAACCTTCAAACCCTCTTTCAGCAGAGGGTGTTGCGTCGCTTCTTCCGTCGGTAAAACACGAGTCACGTGCATAATACGGTACTGTAAAGAAAAATATATTCGTCGTAGTATCAACAGAATGATTCAGGCTTCATGTGCATGTTTATGTCTTCGCAGCATAATAATTAATCCATTACAATGCGGAATTGCAACCCCGAAAACACTTTTTCTCCATTTTCTAATATTTCGACTGTGTATACCTGTCATCCAGCTTCAGAGTGAGCCGACAGACCGAAGTTACAGTACTCGTACCATCGTTTTAAACCATAGACATGCAGGTGCGATGGACGTTGACCAGCAGAATAAAGAATGCACAAACTGAATCTGCGGCTACACGGTTCGATCCACGCTGAGATGATGTATGAATTATTATTAGCATCTGCACTGAAGCGACGTGTTTGACAGTTTATTAAAGAAAGCGCCGGATTCCATGCTTTATCCAGGTGAAAACCGATATCTGTTAATTAAATTTGAATTTCAACTGCTTCTTTCACTAGTGAAGCACAACAAGATTAAGTCGACGCTAGAATATCGAAATTTTCATACCGTATAGAGTGACCGGATCAGTGCAGTGTTCCGCCACAGGATATTTAACAGGCTGTAAGAGCAAGGTGCATCGACAGTGTTCCGTGCATATTTTTGTGCCTTTGTGTATCTGGGTTTCAAAACGACGGGATGACTATAGTACCTTCAGTGTCTTACTCTGTAGTAGACAAAACATATACAGCCGAAATATTAGAAAAAGAAGGAAGCGAGTTTGTGTGGCTATATTCGCAGAAGTTAGTGAATCAATTGATTCTTCTTTTATTTTATCTTAAAATTGCCGAAATATTCACGGACAATTTGCAGACTCGAATAGCCGCACCTCAATAGTCGGGAGTTTGCTGAGGAAAACAAATCGATCCATTTTAATACACACACACACACACACACACACACACACACACACACATATATATATATATATATATATATATATATATATATATATATATATATATATATATCTGAGTATACACTGTTATTGTATTCAGTGTGTTGCAAGTGTTCTCCCACTAGCAACTAAAGACAATCACAAGTCTGTTCAACAACTGTTGTGTGCATATGTTACCATCGAAAATCCTACTTCACACTCAGCAACAAGGTACACGTAATCATCAAAAGGTTCATTTGCAGTTATGTATGAATGTTGAGCTCATAGAGGTGTGTCCAGTGTTCTTAAATTCTAGTGCAGATATCTTACTTGGATCTTGTGGACATGTCATCTCGGCTCTGGAAATGCTAAGATAAAAGGTAGTTGTATTCGACCGCGAATCGGACACAAGGCTATTCAGTTCTATTGTAGGATGGCTAAGAAAATGTATAGCGCGTGTACATATTTCGTCGAGTAGTGGATAGTAGCTGTCAAAAGTTGCGGTGGAATTAAATAAAAGTTCAAAGCAGATGTTATTTTTTTCACTTCAGTTTAATAAGCGATCATCCAACTAATCGTCGGTTCTTACAATCTCAAACCAATGTATGTAATTCGGGAACATTAACAACATAATGAAGACATGAACACCAACCTGCTATAAATAAATACACTTAGGTTACAAAGGTCATGGGACACCTATTATCGTGTCGGATCTCCTTTTGCCCAGCGTAGTACAGCGATTCGACGCGCCATGGACTCAACAAGTCGTTGGAAGTATTCAACGGAAATACTGAGCCATGCTGCGTCTACAGCCGTCCATAATTGCAAAAATTTTGCCGGTGAAGGTATTTGTAAACGAAGCGACTCCTAGATTATGCCCCATAAGTGTTCCATGCGATTCTTGTAAGGCTACCTGGGAGGCCAAACCATTCACTCGAACTGCCGAGAAAGTTCTTCAAACCAATCGCGAACAATTGTGGCCCAGTGATATGCACATTCTCAGCCACAGAATTTTCACCGTTGTTTGGAGACACGAAATCCATTAACGGCCGCAGTCGTCACCAAGCAGCCAAATACAACCATTTCCAGTCAATGATCGGTTCCGTTGGAGCAGAGGACCCAGTTCTTTCCCTGTAAACACAGCCCACGCCAGTGTGGAGCCAGGAGTAACGTGCACAGTGCCTTATTGATAACGTTGGTCCATGGCTTCATGGGGTCTGCGCCACACTCGCTCGAAACCACCATCAGCTCTTACCAACTGCAGTCGGGACTCATTTGACCAGGCCACAGTTTTCCAGTCGTGTAGGGTCCAACAGATATGAGCACGAACACAGGAGAGGCGCTGCAGTCGATGTACTTCTAGCAAAGGAACTCGCATCGGTCGTCTAGCTGACAAAGCCCATTAACGCCAGACATCGCCACACTATCGTAATGGACGCATTTGCCTTACGTCCTACATTGATTTCTGCGGTTACTTCACACAGTGTTACTTGTCTGTTAGCACTGACAATTCGACACAAACACCGCTGCTCTCGGTCGTTAAGTGAAGGCCGTCGGCCACTGCGTTGTCCGTGGTGAGAGTTAATGCCCGAAATGTGATATTCGCGGCACACTCTTGACACTGTGGATATCAGAATACTGAATTTCTAACGATTTCCCTAATGGAATGTCCCGAGCATCTAGCTCCAACTACCATTCCGCGTTCAATGTGTTAATTTCCGTCGTGCGGCCGTAATAAGGACGGAAACCTTTTCACACGAATCACCCAAGTATAAACGACAGCTCTGCCGAGTTATACCTTGTGTAGGCGATATTACTGCCGTCCGTGATTGCGTATATCGTCATCCCGTGACTTTTGTCACATCGGTGCACATTCTCAAAGAACAGTATCTCACAAGGGAACCTCCCCATCGCACCCCCCTCAGATTTAGTTATAAGTTGGCACAGTGGATAGGCCTTGGAAAACTGAATACAGATCAATCGAGAAGTTGTGTGGAACTATGAAAAAAAAAGCAAAATATAAAAACTGAGTAGTCCACGTGCAGGATAGGCAACATCAAGTACTATATGAGCTCAAGAGCGCCGTGGTCCCGCGGTTAGCGTGAGCACTTGCGGAACGAGAGGTCCTTGGTTCAAGTCTACCCTCGAGACAAAAGTTTAATTTTTCATTTTCACACAATTATCAAAGTTCAGGCACTCACACATAATAAGCTTCGCTCTCCAGAATTCCAGGACATGTTCAGATTTGCTTGGACATATGCAGGATTTGACGGTCTACACACGGAAAAATTTGAAAACGTTAAAAACATATGTTTTGACAGAGCACGGGGAAAACTGTGCGACTGTGAAACTGCTGCATTCATTTGTTGCAGTTTATGTGACAAACACTTATGTTTTCATCACTTTTTTGGGAGTGATTATCACATCCACAAGAAAACCTAAATCGGGAAAGTTAGAAGAATCTTTTTACCCATTCGCCAAGTGTACAAGTTAGGTGGGTCGACAACATATTCCTGTCATGTGGAGCACATGCCGTCACCAGTGTCGTATAGAATATATCAGACGTGTTTTCCTGTGGAGGAATCGGTTGACCTATGACCTTGCGATCAAATGTTTTCGGTTCCCATTGGAGAGGCACGTCCTTTCGTCTACTAATCGCACGGTTTTGCGGTGCGGTCGCAAAACACAGACACTAAACTTATTACAGTGAACAGAGACGTCAATGAATGAACGGACAGATCATAACTTTGCGAAAATAAAGAAATTAAAATTTTCACTTCTGGGAAGTCTTGAACCTAGGACCTCCCGTTCCGCAGGTGCTCACGCTAACCACGGGACCACGGCGCTCCTCAGATCACAGTATCATTGATGTTGCCTATCCTAGGCATGGACTACTTAGTTTGTATATTTTGCTTCTTTTTTCATAGTTCCACACAACTTCTTCCTGTTTTCTCGATTGATCTGTGTTCAGCTTTTGAAAGCCTATCCACTGTGCCAACTTATAACTAAATCTGAGGGGGGTGCGATGGAGAGGTTCCCTTGTCAGGTCCCTAACATTCTTCATACGAGGGCTATCCACAAAGTACATTATGGTTTGTAATTAAATATAAATAAAGTATTGGAATTTTTTTATTATATACAGATGAAAGCCACACTTAAATACTATTTTTCTACATAGTTGCCATTTAAATTAAAGCACTTATCGTAGCGATGGACGAGCTTGGAAATTCCTTCTTCGTAAAATTCGGCCGCCTGCGTCTTCAACCACGTGGTGACCTCTTCTTGAAGCTGTGCGTCGTCATCAAAACGCTGCATAGCCAACCACTGCTTCATTGCTGGGAATAAGTGGAAGTCGCTCGGTGCCAGGGCGGGACTGCACGGCGGATGAGGAAACAACTCCCATTTAAAAGATTCGAGAACTTCACGAGTGGCATTTGTCGTGTGGGCCCGGGCGTTGTCGTGAATCAGCAAGATCTTTGAGCCCAACTTTCCCCTGCGCTTGTTTTGTATTGCTCTTCTGAGGTTGTGCAGAGTTTGGCAATTCCTTTGAGAGTTTATTGTAGTGCCTCTTTCCAGGAAATCCACAAAAATCGTATTTCTACCGGATTACTTATTAACCACGTGGTTGAAGGCGCAGGCGGCCGAATTTTACGACGAAGGAATTTCCAAGCTCGTCCATCGCTACGATAAGTGCCTTAATTTAAATGGCAACTATGTAGAAAAGTAGTATTTAAGTGTGGCTTTCATCTGTATACAATAAAAAAAATTCCAATACTTTATTTATTTTTAATTCCAAAAGGTAATGTATTTTGTGGATAGCCCTCGTATAACTTCAGTGACAAGTCTGTGCACATACGTACTCAGGTTTACATTCCCATGAATTCGTGCAGTATGGCGATAATTAGACATCGATCTACTTCACTAAGCCTTGCTTTAAAGTGCGTCATTCGTTTTACGCATAACATACAGTTACAAAGTCATTCTAAGCAGTTACTTATGGCACAATAAATATAATCTTTGGAGTGTCCTTCAGACAGAGGTTGACAATTTGACAGAATAATGTCGCTTGAAAATACACGCGCAGGGAAGGGACAGTATACCAGCGCACAACTTAGGTACTCACCTCGTCGGCGCTCAAGTATCCTGTTACATAGTAGGAGACGACGCGTGCGGGGTAATGTGACTGGACTAGACTAGTAGTCCAGTGACTGTGTAACGGGAGCCGCCGAGGATTGGACAGGCTGTCTGCGTTCGCCGCACGTGCCCCCTCCCCCCACCCCTCTTCCTCTCTCGCAGCACGTGGGACACGCCGCTATGAATTAGTGGTCGTCATGAATATTTCATGGCCGGCGCCGCAGATGATGCGGCGATTATGACGGGAATCTGAATGAATACGGCGGATGATTGTTGGACGGGCTGTGCATGAGAACGGCAGCGACAGCTGGTCACAAGTCGGCGCCTTCCTGCCAATGTGTCTCCTCTCCTCGGAGGGGAAGACTCGTATGTTCCGGCAGGACACTCGAAAAGGGGAGCCAAGTCCTGGAAAGGTTCCCACCTCGTGGAAGGAAAGTATACCAGGGGCGGTCTGTGAAGACAGCACACAGGATCTGCGCTTGGGAAGAGAGAAACTCTGGGGTTAGTAGTTTTTTCTACGTGGTTGTAACAGGTATAGCCTTCCACATTCCGAGCTCCTTTATTTCTTCGGAAAGTGCCCCACAGCTTGTCAGCGAGCGAAGTAATTAGTGTTACAACGTAACTGATGATGCTGGAACATACACTACTGGCCATTAAAATTGCTACACCACGAAGATGACGTGCTACAGACGCGAAATTTAACCGACAGGAAGAAGATGCTGTGATATGCAAATGATTAGCTTTTCACAGCATTCACACAAGGTTGGCGCCGGTGGCGACACCTACAACGTACTGACATGAGCAAAGTTTCCAACCGATTTCTCATACACAAACAGTAGCTGACCGGCGTTGCCTGGTGAAACGTTGTTGTGATGCCTCGTGTAAGGAGGATAAATGCATACCATCACGTTTCCGACTTTGATAAAGGTCGGATTGTAGCTTATTGCGATTGTGGTTTATCGTATCGCGACTTTGCTGCTCGCGTTGGTCAAGATCCAATGGCTATTAGCAGAATATGGAATCTGTGGGTTCAGGAGGGTAATACGGAACGGCGTGCTGGATCCAAACGGCCTCGTATCACTTGCAGTCGAGATGACAGGCATCTTATCCGGATGGCTGTAACAGATCGTGCAGCCACATCTCGATCCTTGAGTCAACAGATGGGGACGTTTGCAAGACAACAACCATCTGCACGAACAGTTAGACGACGTTTGCAGCAGCATGGACTATCAGCTCGGAGACCATGGCTGCGGTTACCCTTGACGCTGCATCACAGACAGGAGCGCCTGCGATGCTGTACTCAACGACGAACCTGGGTGCACGAATGGCAAAATGTCATTTTTTCGGATGAATCCAGGTTCTGTTTACAGCATTATGATGGTAGCATCCGTGTGTGGCGACATCGCGGTAACGCACATTAGAAGCGTGTATTCGTCATCGCCATACTGGCGTATCACCCGGCGTGATGGTATGGGGTGCCATTGGTTACACGTCTCGGTCACCTCTTGTTCGCATTGATGGCACTATGAACAGTGGACGTTACATTTCAGATGTGTTACGACCTGTGGCTCTACCCTTCTTTCGATCCCTGCGAAACCCTACATTTCAGCAGGATAATGCACGACCGCATGTTGCAGTTCCTGTATGCGCCTTTCTGGATACAGAGAATGTTCGACTGCTGTCCTGGCCAGCATATTCTCCAGATCTCGCACCAATTGAAAACGTCTGGTCAATGGTGGCTGAGCAACTGGCTCGTCACAATACGCCAGTCACTTCTCTTTATGAACTGTGGTATCGAGGTGAAGCAGCGTGGGCAGCTGTAGCTGTACACGCCATCCAAGCTCTGTTTGACTCAATGTCCAGGCGTATCAAGGCCGTTATTACGGCCAGAGGTGGTTGTTCTGGGTAGTGATTTCTCAGGATCTATGCACTCAAATTGCGTGAAAATGTAATCACATGTCAGTTCTAGTATAATATATTTGTCCAATGAATAGCCGTTTATCATCTGCATTTCTTCTTGGTGTAGCAATTTTAATGGCCAGTAGTGTAATATCAGCAAATGAATAATTGAAGAAATGGGTCGTCACTCGGCTTTGTCAGCTAGAAAAGAAAATGCAGAAGATCCTCATTTCCAAGTTCGAACAGTGAAGCCGCTCATCTCTTGAAGTGTCATTACAGTGGCTGTACGTGAGGCAAAGTAAAATATTTGTTGTCAGTGAACATAATCCATAGTTTAATCCTTCCCTGCAGAGTGCGCCATCACGGTGGGCGCATCCGTGTGGGGTTTTGACGCTCCATAAAGCAGTGTCTACCGTGCTGGGCATCATACTGAGGAGACAGAAGTCGTGGGACAGCGATATGCACATTTACAGATTGTGGAAGTATTACGTACACAAGTTATAAAGGGGCAGTGCATTTGTAGAGCTATCATTTGTACTCAGGTGATTAATGAGAAATAGTTTCCGACGTGATTATGGCCGCTCAACGGGAATTAACAGGCTTTGAAACCGGAATGGTAGTTGGAGCTACACGCATGGGACATTCTATTTCGGAAATCGTTAAGGTGTTCAGTATTCCTATGTCCACAGTGTCATGGGTCATTCTATTTCGGAAATCGTTAAGGTGTTCAGTATTCCGATATCCGCAGTGTCATGGGTGTGCTGAGAATACAAAGCTACAGGCATTATCTCCTACTACGCACAACACAGTGGCCGATGGCCTGCACTTAAGACCGAGAGCAGCAGCATTTGCAATGAAAAATAGAGGTCGCTATGAGTTTGCGTTTGGTGCGTATAGTATAATATTTTGTTGTGTGTGAAATTTTGCTAAAATATTGACTTCTTCTTTACAATTGTTTAGAGGTATCTGTCACCAATCTCGAGAAAATTGATCTGACGTGCTACACTCATTTGCGATCGCGCCGTGCCAGCGATTAAGCCAGAGTAAAATATCCATAACATTCGGCAGATTTCTTAAACAGTGTCAGGTATCGAAATGAGATTTAGGCAAATAATAGCACACAAAGAGGAGAGTATTTTGCCATATCGTTATTGTGTAAAACCCCCTTATCTACCGTGTTATTCCACTAACTACAGACTAATTTTTAAGGGCTATCGGTAGCTGATTAAATGAGAACTGCAATGAGTTTTGTAATAACATAATTGAAGATGTACACGTTTTTGTGTACCGAGGATGTGATTTTTCATAAGCTAGTGATCTTACGGTTCCTCAGTCCTTCAATTACTAAACTTATTAAACCACTGTTTCAGAGTTCTCTCGTAGTTTTCTCTGCACAACATGTTACTGAGACGAGACTGTGTAACCTGCGCTGTGTTTTGGGAAAAGAAGCAAACTTTAACATGACAACCAGAAAAATCTGTAGGTTTTACTCAAAATTTGCCATTGTTAACAAGCCAGGCGAAAATAAATTGCTGCATTTTCGGCAAATTCTTTTTAGATACTAGCTAGAGCGCAGGTGACAATAGATCTCTGTGAATGGTCACCATGCGAGCGTGGGAGCGGAGGGGCCCCACTTAATATGTACATAAAAAAAAGTGAGCGTAGGCTTCACTTTAGAGCGGCACTTCCCCCCCCCCCCCCCCCCAGCGCTCCGCATTTCCCCTACAACACCTGCCCATAAACCCCACCACTACCGCTCTCCCCACGTGCGCCATGCCATCTGCGCATCTGCCGGCCATGGAATTCTGCAAGGACTATAGTTCGGTGACATCGACTTTCGTAGTAGCCGGCCGATGTGGCTGAGCAGTTCTGGGCGCTTCAGTCCGGAACCGCGCTGCTGCTACGGTCACAGATTGGAATACTGCCTCGGGCATGGATGTGTGTGATGTCCTTAGGTTAGTCAGGTTTAAGTAGTTCTAAGTCTAGCGGATTGATGACCTCAGATAACAATCCCGTAGTGCTCAGAGCCATGTGAACCACTTTCGTAGTCACTGAGCTATCCTGATACTCTCTGCCACTTTTTATACTGGCGGATCCGCCTCCCGTGACATCTACTGGTCAATTCGCTTTACATAAGGGTATCTGGATACTTTTGATTAGATGGTGTATACTCAGTTAAAGTAGTTTCCAGTCAAGACGACAGGGGGACAATGTACTCGTACAGCCTTTTTATCAGCGCAGCGCCAGAGCTTTTGACAGTGTCGTGAGGCTGCTCATAGCTGCAGTACACCGTGCGCCGGCTGGAGTCTAGATGCGGCACACAGCCCGTCGCAGACACCGACCACAGCCGCCGTCGCCACCGCCGCCTCCCGCGTTAGCAATCAACCCTAACGATGGCCGCTCCGCAGCGGAGCAGAAGTGAGGGCAGCCACGGCTAGGCGTGATTAGGCGAGGCCTGCTAACGGGATTCCAGCCACGCGTCCCTGCACCGCGCACCTGTTCATTACGCGCCCGTCTCGCATCTCGCGCCGTGAGCGTCGTACGCCGTACACACACACACACACACACACACACACGCACGCACGCACGCACGCACACGCGCGCGCCTATTGCAGACACGACAAGCATGAATGCGCAAGCATACTTGAGCGAGCGTAAATGGGGAAACGTTTGCGGAAGGATTTTAACAAGGTAGCGACATCTCCACAGAACCTGGGTACGGTAGTCGGGAACTCTCAGGGAAATTGAATTTACTGGAAAAGTCCGGTAGCCGCGCCGGGTCTAAGGGGTCTTGTCGCGGTCCGCGCGGCTCTCCCCGTCGGAAATTGAGTCCTCCTTCGGGCATGGGTGTGTGCGTCGTCCTTAGCGTAAGTTAGTTTAAGTTAGTTTAAGTTAGATTAAGTAGTGTGTAAGCTTAGGGACCGATGACCTCAGCAGTAATTAACTACCAAGGACATCATATGTTGTCCAATTTTCTGTTCTTTTTTTTTATAATTATGGTACGTGAAGTTCAGAACTCGCTCCCATATAACATATCTACGCACAAATTCGAGAAAATCGACTTTGGTGTTTGCCGAGCTTCAGTATTCAGAAGTGTTGAATCCTGCCTAGTCGTCAGTTGTGGGCTGTCTAGGAAACCTGCTTTCTCGGATCGCTAGACAACATTTCAAGCACATCGTATTAAGCAGTTTTTATACGAAAATTGACAATACTTTGATAAATACATAGATGTGTCGCAAGCAAAGGGCGACATCCGAAATGAACAAGGTTCTTCACTATAACAATCCCAAGTTTGAGCAACACAGAATGTACGAGCAAAGTAATGAGCTTTGACGCTTCTATCCCAGTTGCTAGTCTTGACGCCGCTGTAGAACTGGCCGCGCCCACTCGGGTACGGCGCTTATGTCCTCTTCGCCTAGATGCCGCTGCTGTCACGTTGTCATCCTGGAGAGGGGTCGGTCAGCATGCAGTTGACTGACTTTTTGTCAATGCCTTCTCCGCTCTATCGTTCCCGACTGGAGTGTCGGCGCTTGACTTTACGCCGTAAGAGAAAGCAAGGTGGAACTTTTCCACAGACAGCGTGGCTCTGTGGTAAAATACTTGCCTTCCACGTGGGAGGCCTGTGCTCGATTCCTGGCTGATACAAATTTGTGAACAGAGGTGCATGCTCTACGAGCATTTCCGTTAAGCGCATAATGCGTAAAGATAAAAAAAGAAATCGGTGGCTTTCGAGTCTGGTAATCGCTTGATTGTTTGAAGCCATTTTGACTATTTTTCGACCGTGTCTCTCCCAAGAAATAGTAAAGGTTTTATAAAATTACCGCTACCAGTCACAAACTTCGTTAACCATTGTATTACTTATTTATTTAGCGACATGTTTCGAGGGAATACCTCATTTTCAGGCTAAATGGCATTACAAAAACAATTTTACAATAAGTTCATACTGATGTTACATAGTCTTTACATAAATGCTGTCCTTATCTTTGTTGTTCTGTCGTGGCGGTTTCGTTGTGATGCGCTGAGGTGTTTTCATTTCCGTGGGCCTCTAGGCTTTCGTGGTCACTGGTCACAAATTTTCACTGACGTAACAGTAACTTGGAAACTCGATCACAAAAACAAACAGATTTTTGTTCAGTTTGATGAAAAACGTCTGGTTTCTAATTACGTAACGTACACAAAAATCCAATTTTCATTCCCAATACAAATTATAAATTACCGATCTTTTATACAAGATTGTTAATAATGATTGTTTAAATTAAGAGAAACATTGCAAATTAAATTTTTATCTTTAAAAATGATTATAATAGTCTAGATCGGAGGGCACATTTATTGAAAGGCGACCGGTTCAACTGCAATTGAGTATCGTCACACAGTGATTCCTGCTCCATGCGCAGCCATTGTACATCAAAATGGCGGTAGCTCTGAAGATGATCGTGTGCTGATCGAAACCGGTCACGTTTCAATAAATGTGCCTTACGATGTAGACTGTTATAATTATTTTTAAAGATTGCGTTTGGCTCGCTGATATCTCCAGTAATGTTTTCAAAATTTTTTATCTTTATGTATTTCACGCTTCACGTAAATACTCGTAAAACGTCCGACGATCAGAACTGGGCGACAAACGTAACAGACGAGCATTCTAAACACACAGCCACGCAGCCTACTGCCTTGCTTTCTGATATTAAAACTTTTCTCGGTAATTTTTTAGAGTTACCTCGAACAGCTTTGGGCGATTGATAGTTGAGTGCTGAACTTCATATACCACAAATACAAAAAAAAGTAAACATCCGATTACCATGTGGTCTCCTTGTGAGTTATTTTGTTACCGGATACTCAAAAATTCTCTTTTTGGAAGGAATTGGTTGTTAAGTCGGACCCACTGTATCATGGAAGGTCAGGACAATAGCGACAATATGCAATCTTTTGTTATCGTGTTGAAAGATAGTGTCGTGGAGACGCTGAATGTAGGAAACATCCACCGGCGTTAAAGCGCCAGAACTCTGACGGCGGGAACCCAAATAACCGCCTGTGTGAGCAAGTGGTGATATTATTATATACCAAATGGACACTGTGCCATCACGTCAGGTGCTAGGCTCCTTAGTGACAAAGGCAATATGGCAACGTTCAAGCTCGTCGGAGCCCCCCCAAAGTGATAAATTTATCATGATGCTGAACGCAGAACCGGCATTCGTCTTAAAAGACCGTTTGGTAGCACGCATGGCAGCATATATCCAGTATTGCTGGAGACCGCATGGTAGCATTCCCAATATTGTTGCAGACCGCATGGTAGCACTGCTGTGTCCACTATTGCTGGATGCGTCACTGAAGGCGCATCTCTCTGCTGCTAGGTCAGCGGAGTTCGTCATTGTGGTTCAAATGGCTCTGAGCACTATGGGACTTAACATCTGAGGTCATAAATCCCCTAGAACTTAGAACTACTTAGACCTAACTGACCTAAGGACATCACACACATCCATACCCGAGGCAGGATTCGAACCTGCGACCGTAGCGGTCGCGCGGTTCCAGACTGAAGCACCTACAACCGCTTGGTCACACCGGCCGGCGTCATTATGGTGCTGACACTCTGTGGTACATTAGACGTCGTTGCACGGCCCATGTGTATACATACCTTGCAGCAAATAATCCCACGTTTTAACTCAAGGTGTGTGACGCGACTGTACGATGCTGCATGGTCAAACAAACGACATCTGTTCTCTCGGGCGCCAGCTGCGTGGATCCGTTGGGATCCTGCTCGGGGCTGATTGAATATGGACTTCCTGAACCGATCGATTCCATATTCGCATGACAGCTGTGGGATCCCGATCAGCCCAAGCAGCAATATGGCGGAAAGATAAGCCACAGTGTCAACAGGCCACGATGCAGCCTCAGTGGAAATCCGACGAGTAGTAGACATTCCTTCTTCATGCTTGCATAAAAAGTAACAAAATTGTCTCACAAACAATTAACGCTCAAATGCGCCTTCTTAACGAGAGCCAGCCGATGTGACCGAGCGGTTCTAGGCGCTTCAGTCCGGAACCGCGCTGTTGCTACGGTTGCAGGTTCGAATCCTGCCTCGGGCATGGATGTGTGTGACGTCCTTAGGTTAGTTAGGTTTAAGTAATTCTAAGTTTAGGGGACTGATGACCTCAGATGTTAAGTGCTTAGAGACATTTATTCTTAACGAGAGGAGGAGGAGAGGAGGAAATTAGTGCTTAACGTCCCGTCGACAACGAGGATGTTAGAGACGGAGCACAAGTTCGGATTAGGAAAGAATGTGGGAGGAAATAAGCAGTGCCCTTTCAAATGAACCATCCCGGCATTTGCCCGAAGTGGTTTAGGGAACTCACATAAAACCTAAATCAGGATGGCCGGACGCGGGATTGAATCGTCGTCGTCCTGAATTCGAGTCCAGTGTGGTAAACACTGTGCCACCTCGCTCGGCCTCTTAATGAGAAATCGGCTGCGTATCTTTCCTAATGTACAAAACGGAAATAGCGTTGCTCCTACCAACTTTATGTCCTTGTACTGAAATATTAATCATTTGAATATCGTGAGCATGTATTATTTGTCCACGATAAGTTGACGATTAGTGGTGTGGCAGTCGAGACCAGAGGTAGCATGCCTCGCACTGAAATTTCGACTGTCTACGGGAGAGGAGCGGTGAAGAAGAGGAGGCAGCGTCGACGTCGACTGCTTGCCGCAGCGCTGGCACCATTACCCACAACAGTGTGTACAGTAATGTAGTGTGATTCGAAAAAGAAAAAAAAAACAGATTTCAGTTGTTTATTACAAAGTGTGAAAGATAAACACTGCGCATGTCACTGGGTAGAGGAAAGTTCAGAGTTTTATGTTCGCACAGACAGTGTACCTTACACTCAACATGAGCACCATGCGTTGCACGAGAAACATCGAGACGGTAATCCAATTTATTCTACATACGAATCAACTAGTTCCTATTTATTGAATCGATAGCTTTAACAATTCGATTTCTGCTCTCACTGGTGGGACAAAGACGCTGTCTTTGATGTACCCTCATAGAAAAAAGTGCAAGGTGTGAGGTCTGGTGACCTGAGAGGTCACAAACAATGGTACAGATCCTGTTGTCCACCTCTTCCAATCCAACTGTGTGGGATGATGGTGCTAAGACAAAGCCGCGCGTACAAGATGAAAGAGAGGCGGGGCGTCGTCATGCATAAAAATGAAATCGTTGGAATGTTAAACGAAGTTGACCAAAGAACCAATTTTGCGGCATTTCCAAGTATGACATTGCTGTCACAGTTTCCTTCACAAAAAATAAAGGTCAGTAAACATTGTGAACAGAAACGCTACAAAACACATTCTATTTCGGTGAGTCTCTTTCGTGTTCGGTGACGACGACAGAATTGAATGACCCCCTAATTCTTACATTATGGTGGTTTACTTTACCCAGTTGATGAAACGTCCATTTGTCCGAAAAGACGAGTCGTTCGCGAAAAGTGTCCTCTGACGTATCCTAGAGAAATGGAATGCAAAATTCGTACCTTCTGTTACGGCAACTGTAGCTTGTAAGGCTTCATAAGCAGGCGTCGTTTTAGAACATGCCACACCGTTGCTTGAAGAAGCTCAAGTTCCTGGCTTGCCCGTAATGTGGAATTCAGAGACCTCGATGTGAGCGCAACTCCAATAAGCTCGACATTTTCATCTGACGTGCGTGGCAGACCAGTGCTTTTCCCGTTGCTTATTCAACCAACGTCCAAGAATGCCAGTCATAAATCTGCTTGTGCAGAGGCGGCTTCTTGCTGAATCGACGGCGGAATGTGCGTTACACTTGAACAATGGATTGACCTCTCGCAAATTCAAACACGCAAAATGATTTCTCTTATATTGTGGTCCCCATGTTGCTACAAACAAACTACAGCGCATCTGTGCCAAAACTTTTAATCTTTCTTCATCCAGTGACATGCGTAATGTGTTTCTATCTTTTATAGTTTGTCTGTAACAAACAGTTGAAAGCTGTTCTTTCTTTTAGAATTATCCGGTCCAGGGGCAGCCTAACAGTGGCAGCGCACAGAGAAATATGAATGTCATTCGGCTGGTTCTCATTTTCTCCGCTACCGGCAGCACGAGTAAAATCAACACTTCATCGTGGGTATGCCAGTTAGAGCTCAGTTCCATGGAGCTCCATTATGTTGCAATTTAATGACCACTAGTATAGTTATGGCAATACCGCATACTATTTGATGCATATAACTTGGCCCTTTTATGGGAGCAGAGGAATCAACAGAATCAGGTGACTTCGGACCGTTACCATCCGCAGCTACAAAAAATATTACATGCTGTCGCTTTGTACCAATCACTGTGAATGCAGTGTTTATTCCATTGTGCTGCCTGCACTGCGTGAAAGACGTGGAGTTTATTTCCTCCTTCTCCTCCCCCCCCCCTTCCCACTTCCCCCTGCAGCAGCGATCACGTGTTTTCTCTCCCATGATCCAACGCAAAAGCACCAAGTTACACATTGTACCTGTAGCAACCGACCTTTATAGACGTGTCGAATGGCAGAATACGTTCGCATTACGCGCAATCGCCTCATGCAGCGGCATGTTGTCCTATGGCAGGACTGTTTTACAGCGAAGAGCCTCGGTGCAAAAGCTTATGCTCAAAGTTGGTGTTTTGAACAGGTAGTGGGAAGTGTGACCCAATCTTCCGCTATTCTTGGCAAGTGCGTTGAATAATCCGGCCCGGGCAGAGCACTGCTGCAACTTTGGCGTGGCAGCCGGCTGTCTACCTCCGTTTTACGCTTCCGCCAGTAACGCATTCTGCGCTGAAACATTAATCACCCCGTGAAACTCACGCCGAAGAGTCTAATAAAGCTTTAAAGCGAATTCGGAAGCTTTACCTGCGCGCTGAAAACCTGCCAGGCGCTGGTAAGGGAAGTCACGTATCAGAACCGTTCCTGTAGGCAATTTAACGGTCGTTACGTACACTTGTTCCGTGTGGCCGGGCGAGAGAATTAATGTTCTGCGTACAGAGTGAGTCTCCATGCCTACTCAATCATGTAATACGAGCGCGCCGTACGTGCAAGCAAGAAGATGTATGTTGTGGATGAAATTCTACCAATAAAATATGCTTGAAACTACATGTACTTACATATTGAGTTTATGCAATTTCCCGACAATGATCACTCACTCACTCTCTCCACTCTCTCTCTCTCTCTCTCTGTCTGTCTCTCTCTCTCTCTCTCTCTCTCTCTCTCTCTCTCTCTCTCTCTCTCACACACACACACACACACACACACACACACACACACACACACACACAACGCGCACGCGCGCGCGCGTTGTATATATTTTCCACTGTGAGTTGGGTCGTGGTCACTGACGAGATAAACAACTGAACCAGAGATAGAGATGGGGTTGCGTTGATAGAGCCAAAGACGGATCTATGGAGAGTGTTTGAAGCTACCAGTTTATACCAACATTCCAGGTGCCTGTATCCTGTTCACCTGCCTTTTCTTATCATCCACGTTTCTGAAGTATACGTGAATACTGGACCCCTTATCATTCCTCCCACTGTCTTCTATTATGCTCCCCAGGCACTTGAGACTTCCCACATTGTTATTAGTACTTGCTCACTAATGCCGATATCCCTTGCTACTCTCCTCTTATTCCTCGTTATCACCATCACTCCTAACCCTCCTAACTTCGTTACATTAAACTGACAAATATTTTATTAATTTTTTGTAAAATTAACTTTTATATACTCTAGTTTTCTTTTTCCTGGCGTTAACCCGTATCTTCACGGGGTCACTATGTTAATCTAGGTTTGGCAATTTTGATAGTTGAAGGTGGTCTCACGCCCCTCCTGTCGCCGCCCCCCCCCCCCTCCCGCTGGGGTTGGAACCTTTGTACCCCACCTGCCTGCGTGTAGGGTTATCCCATATGGAAGTGTAACAATGTTTTCGTACCGTGTAGCTGAGGCGGGACGTGGACATAAGTCCTCCACTGCAGTCACCGAGTCGGATGTGAGAAAACGCCGAAAAAGCACATGCAGGCTGCCTGGCGCAACGATTACCATCGTCAATGCACCGGGGGGCTTCGATCCGAATCTTGCGCGCCTCCCCGAATGCCGGATGCGGCGTGCTATCGCGTGCAACTTTTCAGGCGGGTTTTTATTTCCTGGTCGTATGAAAATTTTAATTTATTCTGAATAGTTACATTTTCACGCAAATAATAATCAAAAATAAAAATTTTATTTTTATTAAAATTACGATTTTGTATTTATTAAGTAACATTTCCTTTTGTTAGGAAATATGGACATTAACTAAAATCGTGAAAAATTTGCTACAACTACTCCATCACACTACCCATTCAGCTGCTGACAAATACGTTAATAGCACAGAAATGTGTTGTAGTTAACAGTACTCATAAATCTTATCTCCAAAGGCGATTTTTTCGAGTGTCTTCCGCTTTAGGAAAATGATTTCTGGGCACCGATTTTCACATATTATAAATATGAAGGTGGCCAGTCCGCATCATCCCCTTCTCTGATAAGAAATTCGCTCTTTAAAAGGGGCTGAAGTATGTAACGAGCGTCCGGGAAGTAAGGACCGGTGATTTTGAGCAATTTTAACACTCTGCGTAAACTGGCGTTGAAAACACCGATACAACCGAAAACCATTTGTTTCAGCGATAACCGCCGCCCCTAGAGTGTCACATCTCCCCCTCTAGCGACAGTGTGTTGCGAGTTGAGTCGGCGAAGCGGGAAAGTCGACCGAATACTGTGCATGACGTGTAACACATCCACGGATATTGAGAACAGAATAAAAAGTACTCGGAGGTATTAGTTTTCAGCACGCTCTCGTAGAAGCAACGGGGAGTGTCGCGTTTCGCGCTACCTATCCAACTCGAGCTGGTGGGCGATATTTTACGGCGGTGACGTCGACCGGACGGTGAACTCCGAGCTTCGGTGTCAAAGTTTCGCAGTGAAGGCTAGGCGAGACGTGTGCCCCGATACGTGCGGCCACCTCAGCCGGCTGGGACTGGCCGGGGACTCGGGTCGTAATTACTACCGCCCGCACCGGGCGTGTAATTGTCTGGCATCAGCGCAGGTGAGCGGCGGTGGTCTCTACCGGCTGTACGTACTTGGCATGCGAGTCTCGCCGGCAGCGGCGGAGCACAGCCGGCTGGCCAGCATTCCGCGCACGCGCTGGGGGTCCGGGCCGTGGCGCCTGCACCAGCTGCACCACACAGTACTGGACTACACTGCTGTCCTCGTGCCCTCCATCTGTACTCTTATCGGGACAACCGCTGCCAGCTGCCTCCCTCACGCTAGTACAACGCTCACTTCAAACGCACTGCTGGGAAAAATACAGTACGCCCTTTTAGTGTTTTCCAGTACACTCAAGATGTATTGTTGTGCATGTGGAGTACATGAAATGATTACATTTACAGATCAATAGCACTAGTGGTTCTGGGGTACCAGGTATCGATCCATGCCGAAACACCTATATTACTTAATAAATGATAATTAATTGCAACCCTCAGCTGCCGACAGGTGTTGTTTATATACCTCGATGGGGACAGCTGAAAATGTGTGCCCCGACCGGGACTCGAACCCACTTATATGGCAGACGCTCTATCCATTTTTTTAAATCTCATTTTTGTTCTACATTGTTCGTTGATTTGTTCGTTGCGACGTCCGATGACAGCCGTTTAGTTTGTTCGTTGACCCGTTCACTCAGTGGTTTTATTACAGAGGGTAGCTCTGGCCGAACACCCTGAGCTACCGTGCCGGCAATCCATCTGAGCCACCGAGGACACAGATAAATAGCGCGACTGCAGGGACTTACACCTTGCACGCCCCCCGTGAGACCCACATTCCCAACTATCCACAATCTACATACGTAATGTTCCTAATAGATATTTGCCCATCCACTCATTACTGACGCCAACTAAGGTGACGATTCCTGTAAGAGTTCGGGCAATATGTGCGCATTCACGCAGACGAAGGTCAATGGCCTGGTAGCCTTTAACTATATATGAAGATAGTAACTGTTCTCGAAAGAACGAATACCACTGATGACCGTGCAGCTTCAGTAGAATAAATGATAATTAATTGAAACCCTCAGCTGCCGACAGGTGTTGTTGATGTACCTCGATGGCCACTTGAAATGTCGGTCTGGAGTATTTGTTTCAATAGTTTTCGTCCAACAAATGATGTTCGTAAGAATGTAGTAAAAACTGCCAACATCATTTGCTGGATGAAAAGTATGAAAACAAATACACCAGAGCGACATTTCACGTAAGTCACATCCCAATGCAAACCTGCAACGTAGCCATCTGTGTGGCGTGTTTATAATTATGTATTATTTATATTTTAGGACAACTAATCAATAAAAAACGCACCACATGTTCTAATGAGAGTATGGAAGGCGTCTGACGATGAGTTGTAATGATTCTAAACCGGTAATGGTACTTTTTGAATAAAGGAACTTAAGATAAATTTTTGGCTGGTTGCTGTCTCACCACCATCAAATGAAATTTTGTTTACATAGGTTTCAATCGTTATCAGCTGCAACTGCAGTTAAATAGGCCGTTTCTCACATCGCGGTTTGATAGTAGGACACCAATACCCACAATAAATGTTCACAACAAGGGGATATGAAAAGTGAAAACTAATGTAAACAACAACAACATACGTGTATTATGCTTATCCATTACGGATATTTTAGAACCGTGACTGTGTATTGAATGTAAATAAGTTATAAGAACTGCAACCAGTCACTTTTTTGAATAATAATGCTTTATTCCATTAACCGGTTTTCGAACCTTTTCAGGTTCATCTTCAGATGGTTTCGGGAGGATCCAGGAAGTTACATCATTACTGGTAGTAGCATAATGCTGGGTACTGGTTCTATGGCAGAAAGATGGGTCACACTTTAATGTATCGCCATGACTATAGCTTATCTGTCGATATGGACGTAAATTTAGTTTTTACTTACTGCGACAGTATAGGCGGCTTTTTCGGTTAGTGTCCATCTGTCTGCCTCCATTTTGATGTCCAGAACACTTTCACACAAACTACATTAATTTACACATTGACAGTGACACTTTTCCAGCATCCAGCATTTTAGCTAAAATAAACAGAATCTGCTCTTGATAATACCGCAGATCATGTTAATGTAACAACAGAAATAAGCCAACTGTTCATCTGAAGATTTGTTATTAATTTAAATATACAGTTCCTAGTCATACAGACAGCTGCATCTCACTGCAGATACAATAACTCTTTATTATTGATTCCTTGGGTTTCATGTTAATGCCAAACACGATAATTGCTATGAAAAAAATAAACTGCCTGTAATATACAAGTAGAAATAAGATATCAAATCACCTGAAATTTGTTCTTGTAGTAATATTTGTTTATTTTATCCTGTGCTCTCATGTTATCGCCATTCTGCTTAAAATACTTGCCCTTATATCAACTTTAATACATGAAAGAACAACAAATTACATCTCTGTACAAAGTAGACCTATGCCATATCTTTCTGTCAAGATCTTTGTCAAGGTCTCCCCATACTGCTGAACGACAGCATTCGGACGTTCACGGGTCTTCAGCTGTGCGGCATTGAGTAGTCCAGTCCTCTGGGGCCGGTTTTTCATGCGCCACTCTGTAATTATAATAATGTCGCGTCGCGGTATCAGTGTGTTCACCTAGAGTCATAGAGGCGCCTGAAGATGGTGTACTATAACACCGAAACTGGTCGCGTATATATAAATACGGCTGATGTACCACATACAGGGTGTTTAACAACTCATGTTACAGACTTCTAGAGATTGTAGAGGGTAATTAGTAGAACAAGTTTTACGTAAGAACCCATCTCTGGCAACGTCGTCCAGCGACGTTACAGAGCCTCAAAGGTACAGGCGCGGGGTCTGTAAATGTATGTACATACAGGGTGGTTCCGTGATGATGTTGCAAACTTTCTAAGATGACGGAGAAGGATAAATGTATCAGTTCAGTCAGGAACCCTGTAGCAGAAATGAACGAGTCGGAAGTTATAAGCGAAAACCGTTCTGATACATCTGACAGTGGAATACATGTAGTAGTATTGTTTTTGCCAAGGTTGTAGGTTAGGCAACTTTCCGAGGTAGTAGTATGGACCAAAGAATGAAAAAAATGACAAGAAAACATGAGCTCTAAAATGCATACCTGAGGAGCTACTGAACAAGTACTCATAACTCTTAAGATATACATTTTATAGTCCATGCTTTCTAGACTTTTTTCTTGTTTCGGTTCGTACTACAGCCTCTGAAAGTTGCCTAAACTACAGTTTTAGCAGCAACAGTAGCAGTATACGTATTGCCGGCCGGAGTGGCCGAGAGGTTCTAGGCGCTTCAGTCTGGAACCGCGCGACCGCTACGGTCGCAGTTTCGAATCCTGCCTCGGGCATGGATGTGTGTGATGTCCTTAGGTTCGTTAGGTTTAAGTAGTTCTAAGTTCTAGGGGACTGATGACCTCAGATGTTAAGTCCCATAGTGCTCAGAGCCATTTGAACCATTTAATACACGTATTCCACTGTCAGAGTTATCGGAACGAGTTTCTCTTATAACTTTCGACTTGTTTGTTTCTGGACCAGGGTCTTTTGCCTCAATTTGATGCATTCATCCTTCTCCATCATCCTTAAAAGTTTTTAACATCATCACAGAATCACTCTGTATATACCTACATTTAAAGGCGCCGGCGTCTATAACTTTGTCGAGCTGTAGCGTCGTTGGATGACGTTTCCGGACATGGGTTCCTACATAACACTTGATCTATTAAGACCCCCTACAACCTCTAGAAGTTTGTAATATGAATTGTGAAACACGCCGTATCAGATACAATAACAGCCGTTGTCCCAGTATCCAACGGAGGATGAATCCGGGGAAATTATTAAGGGGTTGGCTTTGTCCAGCCTGTAATAATACTCGTCGACCGGTTGTTCTCGAGCCCCCCGGCGTGGCCCGCTGCTCCTTCCCCGAGCAGCGCCCACAATCTCCACGGAGCGACACACGGCGCTGCCGGAGCAGCTCCAGGGAGCCATTCATTTCAATAACCCTCTTCCCCTCCGCCTTCCCCTGGTCCTGGACCCCCCTCCCCCCCCTATTGGCTGCAGTTAGCAGTCCAGGAGGGCGGCTACCAGAGGGGCTGTAAAAGTGCCGCCAGCGGGGCACGGAGTCTCCACTCTGCAGATTAGTGGCGTAATTACGCCCACGCCCCGGAAGTGGGCGTCCGGCCTGGGGTCGCGCAAAATGTGGACACGCACTCCCGCGGACACACACGGAAGCACGCAGTCGCCGAGTTTTCCATTCACGTACGGGGGGAGCGGTTTCAGAGCCGGTCCGCTCCCCCCGTCTGTGTGAACCCTGACCCTCGCCTCGCGTCTTTTCACCAGCCACTTTTTCACCCGACTCGCCTTCCCCTGCCTCCTGCCAAACAGAGGGCTGCGCGAGAAATTGTAGCCGGAACGAGAACACGTCTTTAGGGGTCCGCGTCTACCGACTCGGGCGGTGGCGCAAATATTTGCTGCATGGATATGGCACGCCCTTATTGTAAAGAAGCGAAGTAATAAAAGTGAGACGTGCGCCTGAGCCCGCGCGACGGCAGCTAAGACGTGCCTTTACGCCGTCGTCTCGAGACACTTTCATTCGAATGCTTCACTCTGTCAACATTCATACTGCTGCGTCTATGTTCGTGTCTGTAACAAAGTATTCAGACTGCTACCACTCACTTTTAGTTATATACACTCCTGGAAATGGAAAAAAGAACACATTGACACCGGTGTGTCAGACCCACCATACTTGCTCCGGACACTGCGAGAGGGCTGTACACGCAATGATCACACGCACGGCACAGCGGACACACCAGGAACCGCGGTGTTGGCCGTCGAATGGCGCTAGCTGCGCAGCATTTGTGCACCGCCGCCGTCAGTGTCAGCCAGTTTGCCGTGGCATACGGAGCTCCATCGCAGTCTTTAACACTGGTAGCATGACGCGACAGCGTGGACTTGAACCATATGTGCAGTTGACGGACTTTGAGCGAGGGCGTATAGTGGGCATGCGGGAGGCCGGGTGGACGTACCGCCGAATTGCTCAACACGTGGGGCGTGAGGTCTCCACAGTACATCGATGTTGTCGCCAGTGGTCGGCGGAAGGTGCACGTACCCGTCGACCTGGGACCGGACCGCAGCGACGCACGGATGCACGCCAAGACCGTAGGATCCTACGCAGTGCCGTAGGGGACCACACCGCCAATTCCCAGCAAATTAGGGACACTATTGCTCCTGGGGTATCGGCGAGGACTATTCGCAACCGTCTCCATGAAGCTGGGCTACGGTCCCGCACACCGTTAGGCCGTCTTCCGCTCACGCCCCAACATCGTGCAGCCCGCCTCCAGTGGTGTCGCGACAGGCGTGAATGGAGGGACGAATGGAGACGTGTCGTCTTCAGCGATGAGAGTCGCTTCTGCCTTGGTGCCAATGATGGTCGTATGCGTGTTTGGCGCCGTGCAGGTGAGCGCCACAATCAGGACTGCATACGACCGAGGCACACAGGGCCAACACCCGGCATCATGGTGTGGGGAGCGATCTCCTATACTGGCCGTACACCACTGGTGATCGTCGAGGGGACACTGAATAGTGCACGGTACATCCAAACCGTCATCGAACCCATCGTTCTACCATTCCTAGACCGGCAAGGGAACTTGCTGTTCCAACAGGACAATGCACGTCCGCATGTATTCCGTGCCACCCAACGTGCTCTAGAAGGTGTAAGTCAACTACCCTGGCCAGCAAGATCTCCGGATTTGTCCCCCATTGAGCATGTTTGGGACTGGATGAAGCGTCGTCTCACGCGGTCTGCACGTCCAGCACGAACGCTGGTCCAACTGAGGCGCCAGGTGGAAATGGCATGGCAAGCCGTTCCACAGGACTACATCCAGCATCTCTACGATCGTCTCCATGAGAGAATAGCAGCCTGCATTGCTGCGAAAGGTGGATATACACTGTACTAGTGCCGACATTGTGCATGCTCTGTTGCCTGTGTCTATGTGCCTGTGGTTCTGTCAGTGTGATCATGTGATGTATCTGACCCCAGGAATGTGTCAATAAAGTTTCCCCTTCCTGGGACAATGAATTCACGGTGTTCTTATTTCAATTTCCAGGAGTGTATAACATCACCTCAGCTGCTGTTAAGAAATGTTTCAGTTCCTAGTACCGGTTACGTTCTTTGTGCATCTTCAGGTGACAGGAGTCTTGGATTTTGCTGAATATTGTGGTACTCATGCTACTGACACAGTTTTCACTTGTAAAAAAGTACTCGACATATTCCTAGATGCGTAATCTGAAGATCTTCGAAGAACAGAATCGGTATTGGATATTATGTTACTAAAAGCAGCTGAGGTGCTGTTTACGTGTACCTGAAAATACAGGATGGGCAGAAAAACCTTGTTTGGAAAATATATCATTTACCTTAAGACAGGCAATACAACTCACATCATTTGCACCCAGTGCAGATGATGGGAGTTGAATTTCTGCCTTAAGGAGCATTTTTCCGGACCAGCTTTTTTTGACGATCTTGGTTTAACAACTGTGGCAGCGCATTGCAGAACACGCATGAAATTATTGCTGTCACTCACGCACTGCTTGATTCATATGTAGCTTCATGTTTGCCCCTATTAACATCTACAGTAATTATCCTTCCAAGGTTTCATGAACACCACCTCGTGTGCTGTCGTGCACGCTTTGACGGTGTGCTATAGGGATGGGACAAACCAGGACCTGTATTTTCGTTCCGAATAACCGGTATTTTTCGGTATTTGTTTGGTCTCGGTTATATTAGTTGTATGTATTTTTTATTGTAACCGAGTAAAAAACGGAACTGTCAATTAACCATAGCAACAGTGCTAATATTTTTCGTTTTCAAAGAAACCTTTTTTAAAAAGGAGCAATTTTTATTCGTGAAATTTGCATTGGTTTGAAATATTGCGTCATTATAGGAAATGGGAAAAGTGATATGTGCTGTTTTAGTAACAGTGCCCACAGAAACGAGCAACAAACGCATGGAATAAGAATTGGCACAGCATTGGTGAGACATAAGTCGGTTTTGCCGCGTATCGTGGCGTAAGGCACGCGCCTGCGTGCAGTGTGCAAGATTAGCCCACCTGATCTGCAGTATACGGTAGTTTCTCGCTATCGTTGGCGGGCATCCGTCGTATTGCAGAATGGCACCAACCCTAGTCTGGAAATATTTTTCCTAAGTGTCGTAGCAATGAAGTACAAGGCTTCATTTGCTTTAAAAGATTAATGCTTTGTCTGTCATTTGTATGAAACAATAAAAGAGGGGCAATTGTGGTAACAGTAATGAATTAAAAACTTAACAATTCATTCGTAGTACACAACAAAAACAGAAAGTTGCTGATTGGCTACCTGTGTCTACATAATATCCCTTTATCTGCTTCTGGCCCTTCAAAACGGACAAATTGACACGAAAAACAGAGTTTCAGCACTGACTGTTCGTAATGCCCAAATAGTGGTATGATTTCCGATTACAACTTGATTTTTGAGCAGTTTCAAAAAACTGGAATTAGTAGGAGACAAGATTTTTTTTTTTGTATATTGAGCCACTTATCACTTGTCGAGAAAAACAGCGAACGGAGGACAGATTAAGTTTTCTATTTATTTGCTTATTTAATTGACTATTTTGATTCTATATAGCTTGAAGCTGAGAAGTCAAATTCTTTTAGTATCTGTTCGATTTCTACGTTTAATACAGAAAAAATAGCAATAAAAACAAAAAAATGGTTATTTTAGGAACCGGTTACTTTGAATGGTTTTAACAGCCAGATTAAACTGGCTTGGAATAAAAGTAATGTAACCGAAAACCGTTTGTTTCAGCGACATGCCCCATCCCAAGTGTGCAACCATGCCTTGTCCTGCACAAAATAACTGTATGTATTATTCTTAGTTGTTAGTTCTTTAAAAACAATTGTCCCCAATCCTATTAGAAGTAAAGGTTTGGTGGAAAAAGATGGTTCAATAATTCTTGTTGCACTACTTGCTCACGAATCTCCGGTTTCACTTCTTGCAGAGATTTTTCATGGAATCGGTCATTTTCTGAACTCCAGCGTCGCTTCGTGTGCGAACATACGTACCCTAATAAAGGCAGCCACGTTTCATCGGGAGAAAGGGCATATCAGGATCAATGTTTGCACCAAGTACGAACTGAAATAGCCAGTTGCAGTACAGACGCCGAGCAGTATCTTAATTGGTCAGTCGATTCTCTACCTTTACTTTGTGAGATGCCTCTTCAGTCTCTGTGAGAATAACCTAATGACTAACCAATCTGGAGTGCTATATGACTCGATTTTCTCGGAACTTTTCAAGACCGCTCCTAACTCGTCTTCTTTATTTTCAGTTAAAACAGGTATGCCATTCGCCACAGCAATATTCACTGTACCTTTATTGCAAGTATTACAAAAAAAATGGTTCAAATGGCTCTGAGCACTATGGGACTCATTAGTCCCCTAGAACTTAGAACTAGTTAAACCTAACTAACCTAAGGACACCACAAACATCCATGCCCGAGGCAGGATTCGAACCTGCGACCGTAGCGGTCTCGCGGTTCCAGACTGCAGTGCCTTTAACCGCACGGCCACTTCGGCCGGCTAAGTATTACAATATCGACATCTACATACATATTCTGCAAATTACTGTGAAGTGCATTGCGCCAGTTATTGGGGTTTCTTCCCGTTCCAGTCATGCACAGAGTTCGAGAAGGAAGATTACTTAAGCGCCTCTGTGTGCACTGTAATTGGTAAAATCTTGTCTTCGCGATCCTTTCGGGAGCGATTCGTAGGGGATTATAGTACATTATTAGATTCATTGCTTACAGCGAGTTGCCGGGACTTTTTAAGTAGGCTTTCACGCGATAGTTTACGTCTACCTTCAAGCATCTGCAAGTTCCATTTTGTTTTTCAGTATCTCCGTGAGTTCTCCCATGGGTCGAACAAACCAACCTGTGACCATTCACTTGGTTGCATATGCTCACCATTTCGTACGGGTTTCACACACTTGAGCAGGATGGGCGTCACGAGTGTTTTGTAAGCAAGATCCTCCGTAGACTCCATTTTCTTAATATCCTACCAGTGAGCTGGAGTCTACCACTTCTCTTCCCTACGACTGACCCTATGTGATCGTTACATTTTATATCCCTAGAAACGTTTACACTCGGGTATTTTACTATTTGACCTATTCCAATTGCGACTCATCGATATTGTAATAAGATAGATTTTTTTCGTTTTGGTAAGCGCATAACTTTATATTTCTGTACATTTGAAGGGAGATGCAAATTGCCCAGTTTCAAATCTTGTCAATATCCGGTTGAATACTTGTGCAACATTCTTCGGACACAATTTCACTACAGGCAACTGCATAATCTCGGAAAAGTCTGAGGTTACTATTGTCTGCCAGGTCACTAGTATACAACATAACCAACAATGGTGGCAACATTCTTCGTTGAGGAACGCCTGAAGTTGCTTCTACTTGTGTAGATGGCCCTCCAGCCAAGTTAACATTCTGCGTCCTTCCTACCAAGAAATGCTCAAGGCTGTTGGTGTGGCACCGAGCCAAATGCGATTCGGACTCACTCACTATGAGTTTAATTCAGCAATACTACCTCCTTGTTTGCGTTTAAAAATACGGACCGATCTTAAACGACACAAAGTTAACACTTGATTCTAGGCACTTCTGTCATCAAAAACACCTCGCAATAGGTTTTAGCGGTACGCACTCTTGCGTTCTGTATGTTTCCTCCTCTTCTGGCTATATTTAGGTGGTTATTAACGTTCGCAAATGAAATTAAAGGCAGTCGAAAATTATTTAGCTGGGCGGAGAAGACCGGCATACAGGCAAACAAGGGAAGATAAGCGGTTTCCGTGTCCGTGTCCAGTATAATTCCATGCCATTATTCCAATACAGTTTGATGAACGTGTGTATCATTAAACGGCTGAGAGGGTGCACGGTGCAGTGTACGTATTGCAGGTTGCATATGTAATGTACTCCAGGGGCAACAAAAATTTGAATTTCAGTGTTTCATATGATTATTCATCGAATTTTAAAAAATCAGATGCTGTCATAATTTACCCATTAATAGCTATGTGCTCACTTAAAGGTTTAATATAGTAAGTTAATTACTTAAGCTAGAAACTGTGTATGTGCCTTGAGGAAACATAACGAATTTCAACGTCAGTAAGCTTGAAACTCAGGTTCGTCACTGTTTTCATTCCAGTTACTGCATTCTGGAGCATTCCCCCTGAAAACTACCGACGGTACAGTAAAATATAGTACAGTACACTAGCCACTTTTTATTATCGTGCACGCGCGTTTGTTAACCTTCACCAGTTGAGCCACCGTATTCCAAAAACAAGTTCCACCAGACTTCGTATTCACATCTTTTCCTCTGAATTCTTTAATTAATATTCTTCCTGTCACCTCACTTACACTTCCTATCAATCACGCTGCGCGGGGTAGCAGCGTGGTCATGGGCGCCTTGCCAAGGTTGGCGCGGCTCCTCCCTCGGGCATGGATGTGTGTGTTGTCCTATCGTAAATTAGTTTAAGTTATATTACGTAGTGTGTATGCCTAGGGACCGATGACCTCAGCAGTTTGGTCCCATAGGAACTTCCCACCACCACCGCACCCAATACCACCACCATCTATCTATCGTAAGCATTTCAATTAATCTGTGTACATTGAAATTCAAAATAATTCCGTCGCACTCCGTATTCTGCCTACTTTTCAGTCGCGGTCTAGCTTACTGTCTCTCTCGACACACACACACACACACACACACACACACACACACACACACACACACACACACACAATGCTCGCGCAGTTGTTAGTTCTGTGAAAAAGATTGTAGTATGTTGTTCACTTATCAGAAGCTATGGTTTGAAGGATAAAGGTCTGTCCAGTAGTGCTACACTATCTGCACACCAGATTCCTGTTTAAATGTCATGGTGAGGCTCTAATGTAACCGATGAGGATTTTCAGAACTCTAACGTTGACTCTTCTGGGAGTTCACCTACCCGATAAATGCGGCCAGGAAAAAAGACCACTTCAGTCAGTGTTTGATTCTAAAATCTTAGATCCTGGAACGCACCTCCTCAACCATACAACCCCCTTCCTTGCTCCATGACCACCCCTAGTCATAGAAACCACAAGTTATGATTTTTGAAAACTTGTTATAAAACTTACTATGCGATTTTTTTTTTTTTTACAAAATACTGTTCTAGAAGTCAGGTTTTTAAAATACAATATCTTACAATCAAAACAATAAAACCACAAGATTTAATATTAACAATTGGTGCTGCAGTCTGTCCCCGTAGCAGTTTCACTTTTCTCTGTAGTTCTGTTCGATCCATATCGGCACAAAGCGGTAGTCTTCGTGACTATGACGTCATGTTTTCAATAGGTGCCAGTCGTAACGTTCAAACAGTTGCACTGTAGCTGTTGGGTAAATATGTGTCCAGTAGTAATTAATACGCCGTTTAGCGATGAATGGCGCTGAAGATATTCATGGCCCACTGCGGTCACGTACAACTCCGACCTCCTGAAGAGTTAGGAAAAAAACAAAATGCGATGTGACGTAAGACGCGGAGTGACATGTTTAGTATGCTTAAAATGTTAGTACTTACGACATTAATTATGACAGGGAAGAAACAAGATTTCGTGAAAGCACATCATACAGACGCTCATTTTCCGGCCGAAATGAAGCCCTGATTTCAACCATTCCATTATACACAGAATCCAACAGCCTCTCGCAGTATTAGGGCGAGCAATAGTATCTGAATCGGTCAGTTGATGCACTACCGTCACACTGCAAGGTTTCTGTTTTCAGTGTTTGCATAGGTCTGTGAGTAGATGATACACAAACGGAAGTCTGAAGTTATACATGGCTCAAAGATTTTCTCGAACTTCTTTCCAAGCTAATCTGTAACTAAAGCAGCTTTTCTCAGTTAAAATCGATACTCCACCTGCCACGGTGGAAGCAACGGGCCTCAGGCTCGTATGGTGATCACATCCTCCGTACGTGAATAATTGCTTGCCACGCAACGCCTTACATAGCGCTTGCTTCAGGCGTGATATCCCCTGTAATTAACTTTATTGATATAGTGGTACGTGCGCTGACGACATAAGACTGCTATGGATGACACAGTAGACTTGAGTTTATGTCGAAAGTTTACGGTACACATGAGTTAGTTAGGGGTTGTAAGCGTGTTAATTTTACTGTTGTACTCTGATACTTCCACGAACGATATAAGGACTGAAAACCATTATTTTTTCACCATGTACACCATTACTCAACCTGACCTATAAATGCAGTCGTCATCGCAGCTCATATATTTTTTTTTGTTTAGGTTAGTCTTCTGTCTGATCTGATGCGCCTCACCACGAACTGCTTCCTCCCTTGTCCCCCCCCCCCTCTCTTCGTCCCAGAGTAGGGCTTCCATACAACACCCTCAATTATTTGTTGGATATATTTAAATCCGTCTCTTCGTTTACACATTTTACCCTTTACAGTCCCCTCTAGTATCATGAAAGTTATTCGCTGATGTCTTAACTAGGTCGTATCATCCTGTCCCTTCTTTCTGTCAATGCTTTCCACGTATTTCTTTCCTCGACGACTTCGCGAAGAACCTCCTCATTTCTTACCGCATCAGACCACCTAATCTTCAACATCCTTCTGTAGCACCGCAACGCAAACTCTCTTCGATTCTCTCCTTTTCCGGTTTTCCTACAATCCATGTTCCAGTCCCATTATCAGATATTTCTTCCTCAAACTAAAGCTGTCGGCACACGGACCGTGCTGTCGAACGTCAACGTTGAGCGTGCCGAGTCCAACGTGCTGCTGGACGCTCAGAAACCATGCGACTTATGCTTACAATACGTGGGCCCCAGCGTGGTATACGCAATAGCAACGCGCTCCAGCGGCTCGCAAATCACATTGCTTACGAAATGGACGGCATAAAATTACTACATTAGCTCTACTAAAACGTACTTTCCTCCCTTGTCCATATGCTAGTCAGGTTGTTTTGTCTGTAGTATACATAAATAAAAACTTCAATATACGTGAAAATGTTGTAAGGCAAAAAGGAAAGTACCATGTCCGCTCAATGAGGACATTGGCTTATATAAGTTCCATTAGAAATAGATAAACATTATTTCATCATTCTCACTTTTTAGTGTAACGCTAAGGTCATTCTTACTTGATCACTGTCCCTCCTGAGTAGCATAATCTCTACATGTGAATTACAAAACTTAAGAAAAGAAAGGCAAATTATCTTACTGCAAGTAGTGCAAGGTGTCCGTCGATTAAGCCAATTGAACGAACTCACCCCTCAAAAATAGCGCCCTCATATTTACATAACATCGAATATTACGGTATATATTTGTATTAAACAAATAAGAAAGTATCGGAACCCATAAAAAAAGCGAAGGTTTGAAGAAAAAAAATTTTGATTGCAGTGGGATGTGAACCACTAACTCCACAAATTTTTGCTATGGAACTCTTGATGGTACTCAATTCGCTATCGCGACGACGGCTCAAATAAGGCCTATATCTAGCATCTTACCGTGTCCTGAAAGCTTTAAGTGTAGCTATATTACTAATTGAAATTTAATTATTACAAATTGTACCAAGACCAAAGCGTTTGTAATGGATGCTCAATATGCTATTGATTTTAAATGGCTGACTCTCGTAATACTCCAAGTTCCAATAATTCTACAATTTTGGTAAACATTTTTGGAATACAGCGATCAAAAGATTATTATATTTTGACTAAAGTTCAGTCTTGATCACACCATTTATGTTTCAATGACATAGGTAACCGGTTTCGGTTATTTTTACATAACCATCATTAGACCCATGGCTCCCTTAGGATGGTAGGCGGAGCTCTCCTCAGCTGCTGACTTCGTAGCAGCTGAGGAGAGCTCCGTCTACCATCCTAAGGGAGCCATGGGTCTAATGATGGTTATGTAAAAATAACCGAAACCGGTTACCTATGTCATTGAAACATAAATGGTGTGATCAAGACTGAACTTTAGTCAAAATATTACAATAATTCTCTTACCACGAATTTTACTAAGCGAATTATACAATTGACGGAGGGTTTGCGAGACCTCACCAGTTTTCTGATGCTCAAAAACGGCATATACACATACGGGCTTCAACTGGAAGCCATTATGGCGCCTCACAACTCTGCTCCGAAAGGAGATGGTGTGCATGTGACGTAGTGGCGTTCTGCCGTCTCATTGGTCAACGTTCAAACGCACGTTCACAGTATCTGATATGCTACATATTTCTCTGCACGTTCTGAAAGATTTCCCAATGTGCTATTCCACGCTATGACGTCAGAAACTCGACAGCACGGCCCGTGTGCCGACGGCTTAAGGTCTATCTAGCTATCAGACTTCCCCTGGCGAGGAATGCTCCCTTCATCCGTACTAGTCTATTTTTTATGTCCTCCTTCGTTCGTCCGTAAGTATTTTGTTTCAAAGATAGGAGAATTCTGTTACTTCGTTCTTCATTGTCCCCAATTGTCATATTACGTTCATGGCTAATCTCATTTCTGTTACTCTTCATTATATTCGCCTTTTTCGATTTATTCTCAAACTATACTCTTTACTTGGTAGACTTTCCGTTCCTTTTAGTACGTCCTTAATTCTTCCTCACTGTCACTGAGGGTAGCAGTGTCACCAGGGAATCTTATTGTTGCGACCTGATGAAACCACAATCGTCCGGCCATAACTGTGGGTACTTTGATTCGTCAGTGAGGTTGTAGATTAATCTAGAACACGTGAAATATTACTTCATTTTATTACATAAATGAATAAAATATTTGCTTAACTTTGACGCAGATCCTTGCCACAGGAGTATAGTTAACTTACAACTGTGATTGACGATCAATAAATCACTTGATGCACTTATTAACAAACTGTTCTCTTGGAGTACAATGTCTCACATTTAAATGGACAGGTCCATCAGGAACTTCAACTACCACGTCGATCCTATACTGTGATGTCAACTTCTCCAGACGAGGTTACGACATGGGCTGAGCTCTTGCATGCTCAACTGTATACTGACCTCAGTGTGAGGGCACTGCTGTTGCTAGCGTTACTGCCTCTGGATCACGGGGTCCCGGGTTCGATTCCCGGCCGGGTTGGGGATTTTTTCTGCCCGCGGACTGGGTGTTTGTGTTGTTCTCATCATTTCATCCTCATCATCAGTACTGACAGTGAATAGGTTGGACTGTGGAAAATTTGGGACTTTGTACGGGCGCTGACGACCGCGCAGTTGAGCGCCCCACGTACCAAACATCATCATCATCATCATCATCATCATCATCATCACTGCTATTGCTGAGATGGGAGGCATGGTCTTCAGGAGCTCCTCCCAGTCGTTGCAGATCGTAGGGAGTCCTCGTTAATGCCTGTACGACACCACACTTACCACTGATATTCTTTGACTCTGAATATAATCCCACCTTTGAACGTATCGTTTTTCTCTGTCATTTTCACTACATGGTTCCCGATTGAAACCCAATAAAAGCGTATTACAGTTATCATGTTTGCCGGCACTGACGCGATGTAACAAGTTTTCGCGTTCCTCCGTGGGAGATATACCTGGTTTGAGACAGAGAGAGGGAGAGAGAGAGAGAGAGAGAGAGAGAGAGCCGGCCGCGGTGGTCGAACGGTTCTAGGCGCTCCAGTCCGGAACCTCGCTGCTGCTACGGTCGCAGGTTCGAATCCTGCCTCGGGCATGGATGTGTGTGATGTCCTTAGGTTTAAGTAGTTCTAAGTCTAGGGGACTGATGACCTAAGATGTTGAGTCCCATAGTGCTCAGAGCCATTTTGAGAGAGAGAGAGAGAGAGAGAGAGAGAGAGAGCCCGAAAAACGACGTCCTGGCAGTTGACTGCGGCTGAGTTTCTTCGCAAGGAAGATTAAAGTAAGAGGTGTGTAATTCTGCTACTCTCAGTACGCTAAGGGGATACCAGCAACAAAGGAAGTGTACCACGAATCGAGCCGCCGCAGACCACTGCATTAGGAAGACTTGATTGGAAGGCCTTGAATGTTGTGTGTGCGCAGTAGCGCCGAGTTCAGAGCGATGTTATGAGGCAATAAAGCCGGCCTTTAGCCGGGGACGACACGTACGTGCTGGAACGCCAGCGCGGCGTGGCTACCTGTGCCGCCCTCTCAAGACCATTGCGAAACCAGTGGCGCACACAGGAAATTCGAAACGGCTACCTCGGCGGACTGGCCACTGGAGTCAACGGTCTCCCTGTAATCTCATGTCTCATGGAGGTGGGGTGTATTTTGTTGTACAAGTACACACATTCTCAGTAAACCACTATACAGCGCTTGGCATAGGGCACTTCTTACCAATATCAGCCATTTTCTCTCCTGTTCCAGTCGCGTCCTGAGCGAGGAAAAACTCACTCGTTCTATGCCTCTGTACACTGTATAACCGCTCTTATCTTATTATCGTGGTCCCAGGAGAGTTATACGATGGTGGGAACAGAGGATCACAGTTATCCTCAAATTATCGGTGTTTGCAGCTCGTGGTCTAGTGGATAGCGTTGCTGCCGCTGGATCCGCGGGTCACGGGTTCGATTCCCGGTCGGATTGGGGATTTTCTCTGTCTCTGTTCTCTGTCTCATCATCATTCGCGACAGTGGCTAGGTTGGACTGTGTCTAAATTGGGACTTTGAAGGGCGCTGATGACCACGCAGTTGAGCGCCCCACAAACCAAGCATCATCATCAAATTATCGGTTGCCGGAATGTACCCAACTGCGTTTCAGGACTAATATGTCGCCTTTCTTGCCAAGTTTCGTAATGGGTTACCCGAGCAGTTTTTTGGCAGGAGCATCTACGTCTACATCACTATTCTGGAGTTCACACTGAAGTATCTGCCAGAGGGTTCATCGAACGACTTTCACTCTATTTCTCGGCCGTTTCAAATTCCAACAACGCGCGGGAAAAACTGAACACTTGAATATTTCTGTGCAATCTTTGATTTATTTTATCGTGATGATAGTTTCTCCATGCAGCTGAGAGCAAACAAAATAGGGCCATCCGGCCACCCTCTACCACTAAAATTGCCAAATCCAAAAATTAGCAGCCGACCCAGTGACGGCACGGGACAGAAGCCAGGGAAAGAAAGAAGAAATGAGAAGATGTAGTCGAGCCTCCTGTGAATATGGTTGTCGACCCAAATCACACTTTTCCTTGTCTCCAGATTTTTCTCTAGAACAAAACAAAATCCTATCATATGCTTCTTTTTCGCAACATGATGATAATACTACGTAACGGGATAGTGTACTAGATTATTGTTAACGTTAACTCAATGAGTAGTATAAAGAGTCGGCGTAAAACAGAAAATAAGACTAAAATATTAAATGTAAAAAAAATGGTGTGACTCAACAAAATTTTAGGACATGTTCAAAGTGAATGCTGTTTATGTTAGAAGATAACTGAAACAGATGCAGTATGAGAAAACCCAGTATTAACCTGTTAGGAATTGTGAAAATAATGTAACTGCAATGTGAAAGTACGGGACGTTACCGAATGTACACGCAGTGCTACATGGAGAAAAACATATCGTTGTATTGTTGAGATAAATTAAACAATTACTTATTCGATTACGTAGGGTATATTAGAACACATTTTGAACAGATTCTAGTTTTAATTATTTAAAACTAACAGAAATTAAGTTTCTTTTCTCGAAGACATGCTGACACTTTGATAGATTTCTTCAAGCAGGTGCTGCAGCCTGCTGCGAAAATGCAGAAACGAGCAAGTATGCACAAAAGGCACGTGGTGTAGAGGCTTCCAGAAGGTGATGTTTTTAGTGTTCTAACTTGTGTGCTATGGTACTTACCGATTCAATGCTACGGCACAACGATGGTCCATCAAAACTTGCGTCTTTTTGGTCTATTTACATATCAAACATCAGAGAATGACATTTGGAGATACAGTCTTTACACAGTGTATGTCATTTACAGAGGTGTGGTTATAATGTCGAAGCTGTAATCCAGTTAATAGCGCCGTGGGTTCTGGAGCTGAGAAGAGAAGGGTAGCAGGTTCGCGTCCACTTTCTACGCCTTTTTCACGTTTATTCTGTAAAATATTCTGCGGCTTTCTTATTCAGTTAATAAAATTATTATGTCAGAAGTCGATGGTATTTCCTATAAATAATATTTCCGCTGCAGTTCTTGTTGTAAAGGCCAGCGCCTGGTATGTTTCCCCAGTGTCCAGAAACCTTAACTTGACGGCCGGTCTATGTCTGATAGTAAACACAACTTACACACTGGAAGTATTTGCTATTATAAAACTTTCTGCAAAATATATATATATATATCAAACTCTGGGATTGTGGACTGTCTCGCGTTTGTGTCTCAACGGTAAATATATTTTTTAATGACGATGGACAGCTTCGAAAAAAAAATCTCCCCTTCCATTGGAATGAAATTAGGAAACGAATCTCGATCTTTAGATCTATGTGGTGAAGTACGTTATTTGAGAATGTTGACAGTCAGTACAACATCGTGGGTGTGGATATTATGCTAGCGCAACCTGAATTGAACACTATACATTAACTATATTCAATTTGAAACCGAAAATGGGATCAAAATTCAGTTACGTTAACGAATAACTTTTGCAAGTATGTGTCTCAACTTCTGTTAGTAGTTTCTCAGATGGTTGTACAGCATTATGCAGTGTTTCTGCATCAGCAGTTCGCTGTTCTGGTTGTCGACGAGTCCAGAATCGTCTTCGCCATTTCATCGGCTCTTCTTCGACAATCGCTAACAGAGTTAATGCAGCTGTTTTTGCCGAGTTCATTTTCCTAAAGAAACTGTGTGGTTAGCGAGCCAAATAAAGCCGACAACTTCGCTGGAGAGCGCCGCGAGCGCAAATCACGTTAGGCAGCTCGTGCCGTGTGCCGACGGCGCCCTGTATCTTTGAGTTCCGATGTCCCGTCCACATCCACGATCTGAGATACATACTTTTAGTAGTCGTTCGTTAACTCACTTGAATTTTCATCCCAGTTTTGGTTTTAAATTGGATATAGTTCAGGCATAGTGTCCAATTTCAGTTTGCGCATGCATAATATCCACATGCTCGATGCTGCAACACTATCAAATACCGTCCGCGTAAACGTTAGCTGCCTCGACGCGTATGAGGACGGCTTTTAACGTCTGTGGCGCCAGGAAGGGCATTGCGCGGCCCACGAGAAATGCCCCCCCCCCCCTTCCCCACCGCAACGAACTTGTGACGTCACACTAGTCGGCTTGTCCGCCACACTTCGCGGAAGCTCGGCTCCGTGCAGAGCGCACGGTAAATCGACACGTAATAGAAAAGGTGCCCACTAAAGATCTTAACTTTGTCGTGTGGTATCGAGAGCTTGCATTTATACGCGCAGTCAGGAATTATTAAACTCGTCTGAAATAGTAACTCCCTCTCTACTCGAGATTGCTGCTGGCACTCGTGAGATCTGCACTGCCTCGTGCTGTGACATACGCTGGCCTGCCACTGTGGCCGAGCGGTTCTAGGCGCTTCAGTCCGGAACCGTGCTGCTGTTACGGTCGCGGGTTCGAATCCTGCCTCGGGCATGTATGTGTGTGATGTCCCTAGGTTAGTTAGGTTTAAGTAGTCCTAAGTCTAGCGGACTGATGACCTCAGATGTTAAGTCCCATGGCGCTTAGAGCCATTTGAACCATTTTTGAACATAAGCCTGTCTTTCTCATGGGTCTCGGGCCATGGGGACATATTGTTGAATAATAAAGTGAAATTTGCCAAAATCCTGCAATAGACAGGATAAACGCTAAGGAAAAAGAAGAGTCCATCCTGTTCGAGGTATATGATGTAGATAAATAATCTGAAATTACTGTACGGTATAGAGAGTTTTGCAAACATGATAATGGGCAGCTTGCTGTGATTTCGTTCCTAATATAGAAAACACAATGCGGTCCGTTTTGCAAAATGGTGTACTGGAAACGTGATAATATGCATACTGCTTTTTGTGATTTCCTTCTCACTTCTCAGGCGCTTCCTGCTGCTTTAAAGGCCTAGCCCTCGGTTGAGAGAGAGAGAGAGAGAGAGAGAGAGAGAGAGAGGAGAGAGAGAGAGAGAGTGAGCGAAAGGGAGGGTGGGGGCGGAGTCGACGTCGGCGATGAAATGTAAGGCGCCGGCGCGTTGTAAAACATGGGGCCCCGGCTCGGTTTGGCTCTGCTGAGACCAGCCGGGTCCGGGCGCTCATACATAGTCAGCGCCGACCCCACCCAATGTTTATTACGCCCTCGAGTCTGGAGCACTGGGGCGGGCTTATCTCTCGCCGCTCGGAAGGAGAAGAAGACGGGCAGGGGGAAAAAAGAGTAGGAGTGTAAAATTGAGAGCGGCCCGCCTACGAGATTGGTAGCGGCGAAGATATATTAACTTGTGGAATGCGGCGCCGGGATGTATTTCAAAGCTAGGGCGAGGCCCGAGGTTTCGATGTAATGAAATGTTCAGCGGCTGTAATGCTGTTTACGGGAGCGCGCGCGCAACCGCCAGGGGAGTTTGCGCAGCCGGCGCGGACTCGGCGGCCGGCGGAAGGCTCGCCGTGCGAAAGACGCCGGCGACGACTGCAGCCCGGGCCTCGTATAACGAGCAGGGCGGCTGCAAAGCAGGAGGCGGCGCCCGGCCCAGCTCAAAGCGGCTCCGCTCTCGCTTCTGCCAGGCTGTCCGGTCCCTCTGGCGCCATCACTAGGCTCGTTCCGGCCCTTTCTCCCCCATACAGCTCCTTTTTCCGCAGCGGCCGTGTTACTTGTCTTTCGGAAAGCATTTGATGCGGTTCCGCACTGTCGCTCAGCGAACCAATGTGCGCTTAACGAGTACCGCAGCAGCTTCGAGACTGCATTCAGAACTTCCTAGCTCAGGGCTTCCCGACCTGGAGTTAATTACTCCCTGGAGGCAAAAACAGAAAGGATTCGATTACGGTTTGGTCTGTTTCTCTATCATTAAGCTTTCGATTGGTCGGCAACTCTCCATCTGGATCTCTTGGTAATTCATTTCTGTATGATTTGAGACTCGCGAATTATCTACAGCTTCTTGTAAAAATGACGGTCGCAATCTTCCTCGGACTGTCTTCCGTTCTAATGTTCCTTCTAGTGTACAATCCACTCGTGTCTTCCTCTCTTATTCTCCTAAATGATCTTTCTTCGCCAGTTTCTTTTTTCCAAGATTTCCATGTGTGTATTGTTCTTAGGATAAGTTAGTTTAAGTATTGTGTAGGTTTAGCGACCGATGACATCTGCAGTTTGGTCCCTCAGGAATTCACACACGTTTGAACATTTTCCAAATGCAGCGCTTTAACCGCCTTCTTCTTCACTTCGATGTAGGCTATACATTTTTTGAAACAATGGATAGTTCATTGATTAATAAGCATTTTTCTTGCTTTCCAATGTTTTATGCCATCTTTCCTTTTTATCTCTAGTTTGCTTACTTCCTAAATATTTGAATAATTTTGTTTGTTTTATTTAATTTCCTCTAAAATTGATGTTAATTTCTTCTGATTCCTTGGAGCCCGTGAGTATATTTGTCGTCTACGATCCATATAAGTACTAAGGGATGAGTACAAAATGGAAAGTAAAAAGAAGGTCGACACAAATACTGGGCCGGCCGCTGTGGACGAGCGGTTCTAGGCACTACAGTCCGGAGCCGCGCTGCAACTACGGTCGTAGGTTCGAATCCTGCCTCGGGCATGGATGTGTGTGATGTCCTTAGGTTAGTTAGGTTTAAGTAGTTCTAAGTCTAGGGGACTGATGACCTCAGATGTTAAGTCCCATAGTGCTTAGAGCCATTTGAACCATTTTGAACAGAAATACTGGCATGCTGAAATGAAAACTCTTAAATGTATACCTTAGTTAACTATTATGTAAGCTCCCTAGTCACACTGTCATCATCGGAGGAGACAGGTGTAACGATCAGTTTTGTGAGCGACACATGACATCCTTGCGTTCTCTGAAACCTGTCTAGAATGTTCGGAAGCTCACTTATGATGGAAATATAGATCTAACACAAAAATAGCCCTGGCGCCTTTGATGATGTCTGTTGTGACGTAACAAGACTGTTACGCCACACGGTAGTAGCCAAAAGAAAGGCACGCTAGACTAATGCTGTGGCCGATAGTGCACGCTCGGCAATAAGCATACGGGCGTGAAGTCTGGAACATAAAAACTTATGAATGAATAAGAAGAAAAGTATGTAGATGCTTTTTACTTATCTTTTCTTTATTCCTTGGAATACATCGCTCTTGAATACTAGTAAGCTATAGGCACTGATACAATTGGCTCCTTGCTAGTTCGTAGCCATTAACTTCTGATGGCTATTCTGTCTCTCGGCTAATGAGAGAGAAAGGCTTCATACAACTGGGCGATAGCTAGGTTCGCGTACAACTGGCCGGTAGCTTGGTTCTCGTACAACTGGGGTCGAGTCCACTCTCGTATCACGAGACCTGCCTTGGTGGTGGCGCTAGGTCTGCGATCACAGTGGCGACACGCGGGTCCGACATGTACTACATGGACCGCGGCCGATTTAAACTACCACCTAGCAAGTGTGGTGTCTGGCGGTGACACCACATTCCTCCCCCGCAAATCGGCGAACGGTCGTGTAATAAGGCTTCCGCCCGCCGTGGGGAGGACCACATGTTGACGTATGCGATGAGGTGGGGAGCCTAACAACAGGCGAGGCTGTGCCACCCGCACCCGGCCATCCGGTCCGAGGGGAGCTAGGAAACGCCTGCAAAACTAGTCCAGGGTGCACGTCAACATGTGGTGTATGCGCCCGTGAGAAGACATGAGGGACCGAAGGGTCTATGTCCATGGCGTCGGGGTAGCCGACGCGCGATGACGTCATGTGGTCCGGAGCGGGCTGGAGTTCCATGGCGGAGGACAGCTGGTCACGGGAAGCGATCGGCGGCGCGTGACCCTGGGAGGCGCCTGGCGGCTGCAACGAAGCGTCGAATGCGGTCGGCGCCGGCGGCTGCTGCTGCTGCGGCGGCGGCGGCGCGTCGCCATGGGGCAAAATGGAAGGCATCGTCGGTAACACCTGGGGATGAGGCGAGCCAGTAGATGGGTCCCCAGGGCGCTGACCGGACGGCACCGTCGCTGAAAGCAGACGGGGAGCGGCAGAACCCGAGCGACGACAGAGGCGCAGCTGATTGAGATGCCGACGCACCTCACCAGAGGCCCCCAAAACCAAATACATCGCGCGGCCGAGGCAGCGAAGAATGCGCCCTGCGAGCCAACGCCGTGAACCGCGATAGTTGCGATAAAATACAACGTCGCCTGGAGCAAAAGCAGGAGTCTGCCGCTGCGCAGGAACCTGATGCGGCGGATGCAGCAAAGACATCAAGGTGCGATGAGGACGACCGTGGAGCAACTCAGCCGGCGAGCGACCATCTCGGGGCTGAGAGCGATACGAAGACAAAAAGAGCAACAATGCGTCCTCCCGAGAATGCGACTCTTTCAATTTCAACATCTGTGACTTGAAAGTCCGGACCAATCGTTCAGCGGCACCGTTGGACTGAGGCGAAAACGGCGCGGATGTCAGATGTTGAATACCATTGGCCTGGCAGAAAGACTGGAATTCTGCGGACAGGAATTGTGGGCCATTGTCGGAAACAATAGTCTGCGGAAGACCTTCAATGCAAAAGATAGCAGACAACGCTTGGATGGTGGCGGAGGACGTTGTGGAAGACATCCGGACAACAAAAGGAAAATTACTGAAGGCGTCGACCAGAACCAACCATCGAGCATTCCAGAATGGACCAGCAAAATCAATGTGCAAGCGTTGCCAAGGGGAAGTGGCTTTTGGCCACGCAAAGACTTTCCGCGGCGGTGCGGACTGTTGTTCGGCACACGCCGGGCACGAAGAACACATATTCGTAATCGCAGCATCGATTCCGAACCAAGTACAGTGCTTACGAGCAAGTTGTTTCGTTCGCACTATACCCCAATGTCCTTGGTGAAGAAGCCGTAAAACAGAGGACTGTAACGAACGTGGGACCACGACTCTGGACTGATCATTATCAGAACGCAACAACAAAACACCACGTCGAACAAAAAGTCTCTCCTTGTGAGCAAAAAATCGGCGAACCAACGGATCCTCGATCCGAGACTTTGACAAAGGCCATTGCGTAGCAACAAAACGCAAAACAGTAGCAAGGACAGGGTCAGCAGCTGTGGCTGTAGCGACACGACGAAAATCAATCGGAAACGATTCGACCACTTCATCGGTTTCCGAATCAATGAACATGCAAGCAAGTTCGGAAGAATCGAATGCTTTATCCTCAGCAACAGGCAAACGGGACAACGCATCGGCGTTTCCGTGCTTAGCAGTGGACCGATACAAGATATCGTAGCGGTACTGCGAGAGGAAAATAGACCAGCGAATGAATTTCTGCGCTGTACGTGGAGGTACAGGCTTGGTCGGATGAAAAAGCGACGTCAAAGGTTTGTGGTCTGTGATGATGGTAAAGTGACGACCATACAAGAAATCATGGAACTTAGTAACACCAAACACGAGAGCCAAAGCTTCTTTCTCTATCTGTGAATAATGTCTTTGCGCAGACGAGAGCAATTTGGACGCAAAGGCAATAGGGCGATCATGGGAGCCAACTTTGTGCGCAAGCACAGCACCGATCCCGAAATCCGATGCATCTACCATCAACAAAAGGGGTTTCTGGGGATCGAATGGCGTAAGGCAAGTATTAGAAAGCAACGCCGATTTCAACTGGCGAAAGGCGCGTTCACATTCCGTCGTCCAGACGAACGGAACACCTTTACGGCGTAAGCGATGAAGCGGAGCTGAAATGGAAGAGGCATTGCGCACATATTTATGGTAATAATTAATTTTACCCAACCCACTCTGTAACTGTTTGAGATTTTTAGGGGACGGCAAGTCTTGTATGGCACGGAGGTGCTCTGGACTCGGATGTATGCCTTGGGCATTAATGACATGTCCCAGGTATGGTAAGTCACGAGCAAAAAACACACATTTGTCCTTCCTCAAGCGAAGACCATTTTGCCGCAAGACCTGAAATAATGTTCGTAAATTCGCAAGATGATCTTCTTCTGTCTGTCCGGAGATCACTATATCGTCCAGATAGTTTGCTGCAGTAGGGACCGACGCACAAACAGTTTGTAAATATTGCTGAAACAAGGCAGGGGCGGATGCACACCCGAAAGGCAGTCTTTTGAAGCGGTACAATCCAAGATGCGTGTTAACCACCAATACGCGCTGGGATTCGTCGTCCACCGGTATTTGCAAGTACGCATCGGCGAGGTCCAACTTGGAAAAATATTTTCCCGGGCACAGTTTAGCAAAAAGATCTTCCGGGCGGGGCAAAGGAAAAGTAGCAGTCACTAGCTGTGGATTCACTGTGGCCTTGAAGTCCACGCAAAGTCTCAATTTTCCGGAAGGTTTTGGCAAAATGACTAAGGGTGAGGCCCAGAGAGAAGCTTGCACACGTTCAATTACACCCTGTGATTCGAGATCGTGTAACGTTCTTGCGACCTCATCACGCAATGCGTGGGGAACATTGCGCGCCCTGAAAAATTTCGGTTGCGCGTTTACCTTCAGTTCTAAATGTGCTTCATAGTTTTTAGCGCAACCTAAGCCCGGTGCAAAAATGTCTGCAAATTCGTCACACAGCCGAGAAACACTGTCCGTAGGCACAGTCTGATTCACTGATAGGACCTGATTTACAATAGACATGTTAAACAACTTAAATAAATCTAGACCAAATAAGTTCACTGCAGAAGAAGAACGAAGAACGTAAAATGACACAAGTTTTGTTTGTCCCTTGTATGTTGCAAGAAGGCTGCACTGTCCTAACACAGGAATTTTCTGTCCGGAATATGTAGTTAGCTGAACATTTGCGGCACGCAACGGAGGTGCGCCCAGTTGTTTGTACGTGTCGTGATTGAGCAATGAAACTGCAGCTCCGGTATCGAGCTGGAATGGTATCACTTTGCCTTCAAAGTCTAAGTCCACAAAAAGTTTATTGTCCTGCTGACGACAAGAGCGACTGTTTTGTGCAATTGGAACAGACACTGGTACAGAATCACTTGCTAATTGACGTGATTTCCGGCGACGTCGACGCACAGGTTTTGTGGGACGATCACAGTTACTGTTTGAGAAAGTGTCACTGGACGAAGTGGAATTAACGACATGAATGGCCATAGGCGAAGGTCCACGAGCCTGAGTGTCCTTGGTTCGATTCCGGCGCGAAGCAAAGGGCCTGGAATGATTGCGATTGTCTGATCGGAGCTTTTTCTGGCAAACACTTTGAACATGTCCTTTCTTATTGCAGAAAAAGCAAATAGCTTGGCGTGACGGGCAATGTTCACGCGAATGTCTAGTAGCACACCGCGGGCATGATTTCACTGCATTTGTGGGCTGGCGCGGCACACCTGGCGTAGCACGCGGCGGTCGCTGTGTGTCCGTGCGCGAGGCCCGGTTACCGGGTCGCACAGCGCGTCCAGCGGGCCGGTTAATGTTACACACGGCTGGCGAAGTTTCAAAAGATTCCTGAGCACAGTCCAGTGTGTCCTGTCTATCCAATATGTCTATCACTTGTTGAAGGGAGGGATTAACTAGTTTCAAAATTTGCTCCCGTATGCGAACATCAGAAACGTTCTGTGCAATTGCATCACGCACCATTGTATCTGAATAAGAAAGACCACAGTCACATTCAAAGGCACAGTCCCTAGTAAGTCCTTGCAATGTTGCTACCCACTCCCTATTAGTTTGACCGGCCGTACGTTTTGTACGAAAAAACGTATACCGTTTTGCAACCACATTAACTGTTTCTTTGAAATAGGCATCTAATGCAGACAAAATTTCCTCGTAGGACAGAGTTGCTACGTCTCGTCGGGGAAACAATTTCACTATCACACGGTATGTGGACACACCGACACAAGAAAGCAAAAACGGCTGCCGCTCATTACCTTGAATTCTGTAGGCAGCCATGTGAAAGGCGAACTGGCGGGACCACTCTTGCCAGGTCTCTTGGTTCGGGTCGTAGTGCCTAAAAGGCGGTGCAACGGCAGGTTGTGGCTGCGATAGCGGTGAAGCGGCGGCGGCCGCATCGGTGTGCAGCGCACGTTGACCCTGGACGAGCTGTCCAAGGGCATCCAATAACGCCTGCGTCTGCTGATTCTGCAAGCGATAAAATTCGGACAGTACATCTGGAGAATGTGGCGAAGCCATGACACAATTAAATGTAAGCAATCAGAAAGAAGTTTTTACTCGTCGCCAATCTGTTGTGACGTAACAAGACTGTTACGCCACACGGTAGTAGCCAAAAGAAAGGCACGCTAGACTAATGCTGTGGCCGATAGTGCACGCTCGGCAATAAGCATACGGGCGTGAAGTCTGGAACATAAAAACTTATGAATGAATAAGAAGAAAAGTATGTAGATGCTTTTTACTTATCTTTTCTTTATTCCTTGGAATACATCGCTCTTGAATACTAGTAAGCTATAGGCACTGATACAATTGGCTCCTTGCTAGTTCGTAGCCATTAACTTCTGATGGCTATTCTGTCTCTCGGCTAATGAGAGAGAAAGGCTTCATACAACTGGGCGATAGCTAGGTTCGCGTACAACTGGCCGGTAGCTTGGTTCTCGTACAACTGGGGTCGAGTCCACTCTCGTATCACGAGACCTGCCTTGGTGGTGGCGCTAGGTCTGCGATCACAGTGGCGACACGCGGGTCCGACATGTACTACATGGACCGCGGCCGATTTAAACTACCACCTAGCAAGTGTGGTGTCTGGCGGTGACACCACAATGTCCACACAGAAAGTGGTATCAGTGACCATGAGGTAATGGTGACTAAAATAATTACCAAAGTAGAAAGGACAGCTAAAACAAGTGGGACGGTTTATATGTTGAGAAAATTAGACAAAAAGGCGATAGTCTCGTGTCTCAATAACGAACTCGAAACATTTAGCTCTGGACGAGAGCATGTCGAGGTACTGTGGCTCAAATATAAAAGAATAGTCGACCATGCACTTGACAGACACATGCCTTGTAAAATATTTCATAATGGGATGGACCCTCCAGGGCATGTAGTTACTCTACAGAAACTTTTAAAGACACACAGAGAATTACATAATGGTTGAAAAACGAAGCATACGCCAAAGCATGCATTTGACTATCAAGAGAGCCAAGTGTGAACCCTTCAGTGACTACTGTAACATAACCTTATCGAACGGCCTCTTACAAAACCTAAAGAAATAGTGGCAATACATTCGTGTGCAAAACACGAGGACGAAAGCAACTTTCACATGATATATCACTGCCAAGCAACTTAGGTCGTTGCAACTTGGACCTTACATAGGAAGAACTGCTACAATAATGTACAGCAGATACCTGAAGTAAATAAATAACGAGCCGAACAGAAAGGACATTTTTATTTAAAGGCATTAATTACACCGATTCACAGCGATTTATGACCGCTACGGTCGCAGGTTCGAATCCTGCCTTGGGCACGGATGAGTGTGATGTCATTAGGTTAGTTTGGTTTAAGTAGTTCTAAGTTCTAGGGCACTGATGACCTCAGACGTTGAGTTCCATAGTGCTCAGAGCCATTTGAACCATATGATCGTCCCCTGGAAATTGCCAAAGGTGTGACATGGTTCTTAAGTAGGGTGTGTGATCACCACGGACGGCAATGCATGCTCTGCAAAGTGCTCATGTGCTGGCCACGAGGTTGGTGAGGTGTCCTTGTAGTAGGGCGTTCCATTCGTCACCAACGCGCTGACAGCTGCTGGATGGTCTTTGGTGCAAGCAGACGTGCTGCAGTACATCTGCTCAGCGCAACCCATAGGTGCTCGAATGGATTTAACTCGGTTGAAGAGTAGACCCATCCATTCGTTGAGTATCACTTCGTTCCAAGAGCTCTCCCACCCGCCTAGTTCAATGCGGTCGCGCATTATAATCCATTAAAATGTCCGCGGCTCGTGGTCTTGCGGTAGCGTTCTCGCTTCCTGCGCACGCGGGTTCGATTCCCGGCGGGGTCAGGGATTTTCTCTGCCTCGAGATGACTGGATGTTGTGTGTCTTTCATCATTTCATCCTCATTCACTCGCAAGTCGCCGTAGTAGCGTTAAAGAACTCGTGGAGCGGCGGCCGAACCGCCCCGCGAGGGGTCTCTCAGCCCCCAATGCCATACGCTCATTATTATTATCCATTAAAATGAAGTCAGGGTCGAATACGCCTGTGGAAAGACGCACGGTGTGAGAATAACAGCGACTGTACCGTATTCAACAATGTGCAGGTCAGTACGGCTATGCAACGTTATGCCCCCCCCCCCCCCCACACACACACACCATAAGAATCAGACCACCAAAACGGTCACGTTACACGATGTTCCCGGGTGCATTGCGAGTTGCGACCTATCGCCACATGAGGGTACGTCCAGCTTTCTCGAATATAATCATTTTGGTTGTTCAAGTATCCAGGTGTGGGGATGCGCGTAGTGTTGCACGGGCATACTGATTTCCAAGTCTTCGAACATGGCAGTCTCACCACTCCGCGTTGCCGTAACTTTGTACTCCGTCCCCACGTGCGTCTTTTCAGCGGCTCATTTGGCCCTGACTTCATATTTATGGAGGATATATCTCTATCGCATCGAACTATGCAGGTGGGGGATCACTTGGAATGAGAGGATTTTTGGTGAATGGATTGGCCTGTCCGTTCGCCCCACTTATATCCCATCGAGCACGTGGAGGATGCGCTGAGATGTACTGCAGTACGTCTGTTTGCACCGACCGCGCTGGTGAAGGAAAGGGACGCCCAAACACAAGAAATCCTTATTAACCTTGTGGCCACCAGCATGGGAGCACGTCTCAGAGCATGATGCAAAAAATGTCCAAATGTGTGTAAAATCTTATGGGACTTAACCGCTAAGGTCATCAGTCGCTAAGCTTACACACTATTTAACCTCAATTATCCTAAGGACACACACACACACACACACACACACACACACACACACACACACACACACCCATGCCCCAGGGAGGACTCGAACCTGCGCCGGGGCCAGCCGCCCAGTCCATGACTGCAGAGCCTAGACCGCTCGGCTAATCCCGCGCGGCTCAGAGCATGATGCATTGCCATCTGTAGCGCAGGATCGCTTACCTGTGCAATTGCAGATTTAGCTTCACATATTCTTTAAAAGGAACATACTGCACTGAGGATCAAAACGTTACCAAGAAATCACAATAATTATGATACAGATGTCATCCGCAGCTGACTGGTAACCCGCAACTGTGGTAGCAGAGCGATGTGACCACAGTGCACAGGGCCGAAAGTGTCGCCAAACACGTGCTCTGATAGGCTGTTCCTGTAGTAGCCGTCCTGTAAACAAGTAGCTGTCAGGCACTTAGGTATTTCGATCATGGTGTAAGATGTCGTTGACCTTTACTCTGCGTCATTTGCCCTCTAGCTTCGGAGTCGGTCAGAGCGGCGCGGTTTCTCCTTGTTACGCTGAGAATCTACGCAACAGCGCATCGCCCTCGGCTGTAAATCATGGATCGGCCCTCCTCTAAGCGGGAGAATTGAAAGGAAAGGGAAGGGCAGGGAAGATGGGGGGGAGGGGGGGAGGCGCGCAGATGAAGGGCTCCCGTGGGCCGCCGACAATCGCAACTTGTTCCTCCCAGCTGATCCGCTTATTGGCTGCCTGTAAATTTCACGAGCTGCAGCGTGTGTGTGTTTTTTTCCGGCCTCGTCGACTGGACCCTCTTCGATTTCTTTACTTAAACCTTATACGGTAGCTAAAAATGGTCCTGAGATTTTAAACGGGCAGTGAGCCTATTGGTGGCGAGCGATTTACACCCTATTTACGACTACTATGATTAATCATTAACTTATACTACTTAGATTATTTCAAAAGTCTGCATAATGGGCTGTTCATCGATGGCTGCGACGTATCAGATAATAAAGAAAAAATAATTGATGTACTGCTTCGGTCATTTTTTACTTTAAATAGATGATGCGCTATTTACACGGCCCAGTCACGTTAATGAGACCACCGATATGTTCGCTGTCAACGTGCAATAACCACTAATATGTGGCAGGCGGCAGCACTAGTAGTTGATTGTATATAAAGCCTGTCGGGTGGGACGCTATGAACAGTTGCAGTCGTTTCGTAATGCGTGACTGGAGCGATTTACCTGATGTCCAGAAGGGCATGATCATCGGCTTTCCGGTCAAGGGTGCCACGATGGTTAATCTACACCGTGCATGGCAATTCGAAATCGGCGCTGAGGCAGCTGGGGTCATAGATGACAGGGGGAAACGACGGCTGCGGAGATGTCTTCCGGCGAACAGTTGTGCAGTTGTTGAGCAACTGACCGCTCAGCTGAACCAAGCGGCTACCAACAGTCTCTTCAACGGCCGTTTAGTGAATGTTGATGCGTATGGGCCTCCGCAGCAGGCGCTTGATCCATGCACCAATGCTGACTGCTGTTCATCGGCGAGAAAGACTAGAATCTCCACACCAGTGAGTGGCGAGGCGTGGTCTGTTCAGAGCAATCACGTTTTATGCTCCATAGGGCAGATGGCAATTGGCGTGTACAGCGTGAAACGTCTGAAAGCAAAAACACAGCAACCATTATCGGAAGGGTCCAGGCTGGAGGAGGAAGCATTTTGGTCTGGAGAAGATTTCGTGGCACTCTCTTTGTGATCTCGTCATTATGGAAGGCACAGTTGGTAAACCCTTGAGGGCCACCTTCACTCCTACATGCAATTTGATTTTTCCTTGGCATGATGGCATCTACCAACAGGACAAAACAATGTGTCACGCCGCTCGCAGTGTACGTCCATGGTTCTAAGAGCACCAGGATGAGTTTGCCGTACTCCTCTACCCTCCAAACCCCACCAATTAAAACCCAATCGAGAATCTGTGGGACCACCCTATCTGGCTGTTCGCGCCGTGGATCCTAAACCAAGAAACCTAGAGCAGCTGGTCACGGCATTGGAGTTGTCATGGGGCCACATCCATGTCCGTTCCTTGCAGAACGTACGTCCGCGCTGTAAAAGGTGGTTATTTAGGCTTTTAACATTAATGACACTGCATCATGTAAAACTGTTAGATTACATTGAAGACAATATTATGGAAAGGGGAGAGTTAGTAGTTGACGATGAGATGGCTGATGTGCTACTATGAAAAAATGTGACTGACTGTTGAAAAACCTAAGTCGAAACAAGGCACCTGGAGTAAGTGACGTTGCCTCTTGAGTCATCGAGATCTTTGGGAGAACATCCTTTTATTTTATTTTATTGCCCGTAACACAAGAGTGTGCATTAGATTTTATTTTCATTCTCCGTTTGTACGAAACTGCCCATAAATTTTCTTCAGATTTACTTCTTCTAATTAATGTCCAAACTCCTTGTATCCACGTGGCCGGTGGGTGAACATACCAAGGCCTAACAACTCCATCTGGTATACAAGATGTGTGAGACAGGGGAAATAACAGGCTTCAAGAAAAACGTAATAATCCCAACCCCAAGGAAAGCAGTTCCTGACAAGTGTAAATATTAACGAACCAGCACTTTAATAAGTCGCCCTTGCAAAATACTAACACGGATTACTGACAGAAGAATGGTAACTCTAGTACAAGTCAAGCTTGGAGAAGATCGCTTTGAGTTCCAGAGAAACGTAGGAACATGCAAAGCAAACCCCATTATTAATCTTAGAATAGAGCCGAAGAAAGGCCATCCCGTATTTGCACATTTAGAGGAAGCTTTTCACAATGTTGATGGGAAAACACTCTTTGAAGTTCTGACGGTAGCAAGAATGAGATACAGGAGGTGAAAGATTATCTACAACTTGCAGAGAAACCAGATTGCTGTTATAACAGCCGACGGGCGTGAAAGAGAGGGTGTGTTTCGAAAGGGAATGAGACAGGGCTGTAGCCAGTCCCCAAGTTATTAAGTATGTACGTCGAGCGAGCATTAAAGGAAACCAAGGAGACACACATTCCGTGTGTGACGATGTTGCCGAGCATTCATTTAACTTGCAATGTGTTGCCACGAGAGCACTATACGTTAATTACAACGTTCCCTGTAGGCTCTGCAGAGGGTGCATGCGTTTCGTAAACATAACGCTCCACATTACATTAAGAGGTGACTGGCGCTCTCACAATTTGAGGTGCTAACGTCGCCTCATCAGACGATAACAATTTTCATTACAGCGAATTTCGTAACTGCATACACTGATGAGCCAATACATTATGATCAGCTTGTTAATAGCGTGTTGCGACACCTATGGAACGCAATACAGTCGCGATTTGCCGTCGCATGGAACTGACAAGTCCTTGGTAGGTTTCCGTATGTCTACGCAGAGTTCACGCTGTTGTAATAGAACTGTTACGACGCTGTAGTTTGCAGGCGCGGAGCTGGCGCCCGAGCGTCTCATTGATGTTCCAACAGGTTTACATCCGGCGAGTTCGGTGGCCACGAAATAAAAGTCGCTCTTCAAGCCACTGTAACGGTGCTCTGACATTGTGACATGCACAATGAGCCTACTGCAAAATGCCATCGAGCACGATGGTGTAGCGTCCCCTTGTACATAACCGGCTCTTGCGAAAATACGCTTGACCATGTTCGCGTGTGCCTAACAGAAAGTAAAATTTGGTAAGGCTATCGTTTCCAAAGGAAAATGCTACACCGATTAGTGAGGGGAGGTTTACTGTGAGTTATCTCTGAGGACAATTTATTCCGCGTACTCTATTTTCAGTTAAATTTACTTCAGTTATCAAAAATTGTGCAATCATTCACGTAGTGTTCCAACGAATATAGGTAGCACGGGACTCGGGACACAAACCTATAAACTTTACTGATACAATTTTGTCATATGATGACATGATTGGAGACTGTGGCTGTTATTTGAAGACAAATGTTTATGGTATTGGGACAGCAACCAGCCAGAAATTTACTTTCAGTTCCTTTATTCAAAGGGTACCGTTACCGGTTTCGAATCGTTATGATTCATCTTCAGACGGTTTACATGCTTTCCTTATAACATGTGGTGCGTTTTTTTACAGATTACTTGTCCTAAACTATAAATAATACATAATTATAAGCACGCCACACACAGATGGTTGCGTTACAGATTTTCGTTGGATGTGACTTAACGTGAAATGTCGGTTTGGAGTGTTTGTCTTCATAACATTCGTCTAAAAGAAGTGAATACATTCCCACAGCACTCTTATTGTTGCACACGTATATTTTTCTCACTGAACACTTTAGATCCGCTCAAAAACTGAAAATAAAAAAAGGCGTGTGTAAAAGGCGTTTCAGTTGCGTAAGTGAATATATGATCTTTTTCCAAACATAGGACATCTTCAAATGTTACCATATATCATAGCATCTTTGATACTCGTATATTTGTAAGCTCTTTGTATGCATCAAAACATGTGGTGCGTGGTAGAATTCTTTTCAATGACAAATCTAAAGTGTTCAGTGAGAAAAATTTACGTGTGCAACAATAAGAATGATGTGGGAATGTATTCACTTCTTTTGGACGAATGTTATGAAAACAAACACTCCAAACCGACATTTCACGTAAGTCACATCCAATGAAAATCTGTAACGCAACCATCTGTGTGTGGCGTGCTTATAATTATGTATTATTTATAGTTTAGGACAATTAATCTGTAAAAAATGCACCACATGTTATAAGGAAAGCATGTTAACCGCCTGAAGATGAATCATAACGATTCGAAACCGGTAACGGTACCCTTTGAATAAAGGAACTGAAAGTAAATTTGTGGTTGGTTGCTGTCCCAACACCATCAACTTTACTGATGCTTTTGGAATAAATGAAAAAACGGTCGCTTGCCCATTTCGGCACTGTCTGTTCACTAAGTAATTAAAATTGCAAACAGCAATGAGTAAGCAAGAATTTGAATACGTGCGGCAACAGAAGGCTACACACACGTTTGTAGTAATAATACACGTCACGAAATAATAATGAGAAGGATTTCAGTTATTACTTTACTCTTTATTAAACACTGTGAAATGAATTTAGAATAAATATATCTCTCACTAAGTGGAGGCTCCCTACTGTTATGCCAAGTAGTTGCGTAACCTCGCAGCAGCGTTTGCACACTAACTTGGGAACTGGCAATGAAACGCGAAAGAAAACTTGAGTTTACTTAAGGACAGTCTAAATAAAAGAACTACCACTCAGTATCAACGCAGTTGCAGCGTCGAAATCCGAACCGGGCCAGCACACAAAACAGCATCACATTTTACGAAAATTAGCAAGTATGAATAATTGTTTTCTTTTAAATAAAATCTTAAGTTTGTAATGCCAGGAATTAATTTACTTTCAGATAATTGAATTTACTTTTGATCTGCAAGAATAAATTTGCCTCTAAACAATTATTTCAACCGTGAAGTTACTGATGCGCATTAAAAAATACTTTTACTTTTGTTCCATAGTTATTAAAAAATATAGAAACGAACTGGTATTGAAATTGATATTGATATATTTCATTCCTTTCAAATAAACAACACTCGGATTGTTTCTATAACATGGGGACCTACTTGGTTATAATGACAAGGGATAATTATTAAAGTTTCTAATTTTTTGCAGTAATTGTTATTAAAACTAAAAGTTCACCAATATCACGGGGTGATGCTGTTATAGTTCTAAAAATGTGAACTAGGAGGGACAGTCTTACAGTCGTTCGTTGTTGAAGAGATGAGGCCTTAGCCGTCGTCGACAATGCTGCAGTAGCTCCAGACAAAATTTGCGAGCACAGGTTTTCTTCGCAATGACCATTGGCGGAGCAGCATCTGGATGTGAATGAAACTGCCTTTTCATCTGCCCGCGCTCGTCAATTGGTATCGTGCCGCAAACTGAAACTGCTCCTCACGCTGACTTAGCACGCAACTCGTGCGTCCGATCACATCAGAGTGTCCGCAGCCGAGTGCTTGTGCTGCGCGCGCGTTCCGACGTCACTCCACTCGCGTTGAGGCCCGACAGAAAGATGCCGTAGCGCGTACGTCACAGCACGTGACACTGCAGGACTACACAAGTGCAACTATTTTGGACGATTTTAATAATTATTCACTGCTTGTTTAAATACATGCAAGTTCTCGATAGCACACGACAGAATTAAGATCTTCAGTGGGTACCTTTCCCATTAAATATTGGTTTACCATGTGCACTGCACGGAGCCGAGAGTTCGCGAAATGTGGCCGACAAGCCTTAGTGTGACGTCAAAAGTTCAGAGACACCGCTACACAGTGCGTTTTTGCTCTTTGATACATATCCTTGAAATTTCTGTAACCAACACTGCCCTCGTACAAATTACAGTTATTTACATTATTATTTACACAGATCAATGAACATTATTTACACACACAAATATCTGCTAAGATTTTCAAGGAAATCGAAATACAGTATTTATAGTATATAAAGGAAAGTTTTTTAAATATACACTTCTGGAAATGGAAAAAAGAACACATTGACACCGGTGTGTCAGACCCACCATACTTGCTCCGGAAATTGCGAGAGGGCTGTACAAGCAATGATCACACGCACGGCACAGCGGACACACCAGGAACCGCGGTGTTGGCCGTCGAATGGCGCTAGCTGCGCAGCATTTGTGCACCGCCGCCGTCAGTGTCAGCCAGTTTGCCGTGGCATACGGAGCTCCATCGCAGTCTTTAACACTGGTAGCATGCCGCGACAGCGTGGACGTGAACCGTATGTGCAGATGACGGACTTTGAGCGAGGGCGTATAGTGGGCATGCGGGAGGCCGGGTGGACGTACCGCCGAATTGCTCAACACATGGGGCGTGAGGTCTCCACAGTACATCGATGTTGTCGCCAGTGGTCGGCGGAAGGTGCACGTGCCCGTCGACCTGGGACCGGACCGCAGCGACGCACGGATGCACGCCAAGACCATAGGATCCTACACAGTGCCGTAGGGGACCGCACCGCCACTTCCCAGCAAATTAGGGACACTGTTGCTCCTGGGGTATCGGCGAGGACTATTCGCAACCGTCTCCATGAAGCTGGGCTACGGTCCCGCACACCGTTAGGCCGTCTTCCGCTCACGCCCCAACATCGTGCAGCCCGCCTCCAGTGGCGTCGCGACAGGCGTGAATGGAGGGACGAATGGAGACGTGTCGTCTTCAGCGATGAGAGTCGCTTCTGCCTTGGTGCCAATGATGGTCGTATGCGTGTTTGGCGCCGTGCAGGTGAGCGCCACAATCAGGACTGCATACGACCGAGGCACACAGGGCCAACACCCGGCATCATGGTGTGGGGAGCGATCTCCTACACTGGCCGTACACCACTGGTGATCGTCGAGGGGACACTGAATAGTGCACGGTACATCCAAACCGTCATCGAACCCACCGTTCTACCATTCCTAGACCGGCAAGGGAACTTGCTGTTCCAACAGGACAATGCACGTCCGCATGTATCCCGTGCCACCCAACGTGCTCTAGAAGGTGTAAGTCAACTACCCTGGCCAGCAAGATCTCCGGATCCGTCCCCCATTGAGCATGTTTGGGACTGGATGAAGCGTCGTCTCACGCGGTCTGCACGTCCAGCACGAACGCTGGTCCAACTGAGGCGCCAGGTGGAAATGGCATGGCAAGCCGTTCCACAGGACTACATCCAGCATCTCTACGATCGTCTCCATGGGAGAATAGCAGCCTGCATTGCTGCGAAAGGTGGATATACACTGTACTAGTGCCGACATTGTGCATGCTCTGTTGCCTGTGTCTATGTGCCTGTGGTTCTGTCAGTGTGATCATGTGATGTATCTGACCCCAGGAATGTGTCAATAAAGTTTCCCCTTCCTGGGACAATGAATTCACGGTGTTCTTATTTCAATTTCCAGGAGTGTATATACTACCACTCAGTAATTTCAGTACACCCTGGTACTCCAGATTTACGACACAAAATCAATCGTTATTTCTCACAAAATATAATTATATTAAGTTCCACATATATAATACAATCACAATCATTGTATTTTACCTTCATCAGAGTATCTTTCTTTGCATTTAATGACTGTCTCACAAACTCGAGGCATGCGGTCAATCAGTTTTGTACATATCGTGAATCTATGATTCCACAATCCTTGACAATATTCCAGAGATGTTCCTTGCTGGATATATGATCTTCCCTGACACGTCTGACCACTTCATTCCAGACCATTTCAAAATGATTACAATCAGAGCTTTGGGACGGCCATACCATATCATTCAGTACTTCTCGTTTTTCCTTTGATGCAATGTAGTTCGTACAGTATGCCAACCAATGTTTTGGGTCATTATCCTGTTGTAAGGTGAACCGTTTCCCTATTACGCGCAATCCACTTCGTACTCCATGATACTGAAGTATGCGGTGGTACTGCTTCTGATCCATACATCCTTCTGTTTTCACAATGTCGCCAACTCTATCTCCGGCAAAACATCCCCAAACCATAATAGAACCTCCACCGTGTTTAACTGTAGGTAGAACACACTGCTGGGCTAACCTTTTCCCTACAAATCGGGGAACAAATATTCTTCTTCTGGGGCCTCGCGGGATAGCCGCGCGGTGTGGGGCGTCTTGTCACGGTCCGCGCGGCTCCCCTCGTCCGAGGTTCGAGTCCTCCCTCGGGGATGGGTGTGTGTGTGTCGTTCTTAGCGTAAGTTAGTTTAAGTTAGATTAAGTAGTGTGTAAACTTAGGGACCGATGACCTCAGCAGCTGGGTCCCATAAGATCTTACCACAAATTTCCAAAACTCCTTTTTTGGTTCCAAAAATCTCGAACTTCGATTCATCGGTGAATAACACCTTCGGCCACTCTTCCGATGTCCAATTACGATGTTTTCTAGCCCATTCAAGTCTCTTCTGTTTATTTATGGGCCTTAGAAGGGGTTTTCTGCTGTGACATATCCTTTCAAGCTGGTTTCAGTCTGTCTCCTTTTTACTGTTGCAACAGATATTGTTGTGTTCATTTCTACCAGTTCTGCACGAATGTGGGGCGCTGTCTTACTGGTAATTCAGCTAAATGTATCACTTTTAGTTGTTTTACGAGGTCGTCCTGGTCGTGGTATGTCATTGCTACCTGTTGTCTTCTGGTGGTGAAGAGTGTATTGCACTCCCCCTATAGACACACTACACTGTTTCGCAATTTGACGAATAGATAAACCTGTTTGGCTAAGTGCTACAATTGCAGCACGTTTTTCTATGGATATCTCCACTCGTTCGGCCGTACTTGCGATGTGCACACTTCAGTGTCACGAAGGAACTGATGTGCAGGAACCACATGATATGTGTCGTAGCAATGCTTGCATTTCGCTGCGGACGTCATATCACTGCAGGGAACAACACAGGTGCACCAAATGCGGCGTCCATCGGCAAATAGGTAAACAAACATATCAGATAGGTACATAACATTTATGCTCACAATATAGTTTGTTGGATACTATTGTATCTCGATGACCACAAACAAAAATCATGACATGTGTACAACTGTTGTACTATTCGTTTGCTTCCTCAGCCGTACCCACGGTGTTAGACCTTATCTACAGAGAACTAGATGTCATTTATAGGGTGCATTGAAATTAACGAGCGGTAGTGTACATCAATATTAAAGTATTACAAAGGGAATCAGGTGAAATGCAATAACGTGGTTCACAGATTTTATAATGTTCTCGATTATTACTGTACGTCACGTAGAAGCACATGCAAACGTCCTCCATATAATAATATTGCCCGACCTGCCTGCTTCCGTGGCGTGCTGAATCCTTCGAACAGCCGTTTGCCTGGATGACGGCGTATTTGTGGACCACCATCGTTCTGATATAACAAGAAACCTGAGTCATCCAACCAGGAGACACGTTTCCATCGATCTACGGTCCAGTCTGGGTGATCTCGTGCTCACTACAATCGTCATTCACGATGTCGGGTCAAAATACACACATAAAAAAAAGTTTTGCATCACCACGGTTCCCAGAACTCCTGAAGATAGACGTTGCCTGTGAATATTCTATCACAGACACAGTCCCTTTGACTGTTCAGAGGTGTCACTAACCCGCGCAAGGATGTAAAAAACCATGCATGAGCAGCGCCTACTAGACGGTAGGGGTCCGACAGCCGATCAGTTCCAGTCATTCCACCAGGAAGGAGGTACACGGTTCGTGTTGTCTGTAGTTCAACGATGCCTAGACGACCAATACCGCCGTTCGATGGCGTCCGCATTGTTACTTTGTGCCAGGAAGGGCTCTCAACAACGGAAGTGTCCAGGCGCCTCAGAGTGAACCAAAGCGACGTTCGGACATGGAGGAGACACAGAGAGACAGGAACTGTCGATGACATGCCTCTCTCAGGTCGCCCAAGGGCTACTAATGCAGAGGATGACAGCTATCTACGCAGTATGGCTCGGAGGAACCCTGACAGCAACGCCAACATGTTGAATAATGCTTTTCGTGCAGCCACAGGACGTCGTGTTACTACTCAAGCTGCGCGCAGTAGGCTGCATGATGCGCAACTACACTCCCAACGTCCATGGCGAGGTCGATCTTTGCAACCACGACACCCTGCAGCGTGGTACAGATGGGCTCAACAACATGCCGAATGGACCACTCAAGCTTGACATCACGTTCTCTTCACCGATGAGTGTCGCATATGCCTTCAACCAGACAATCGTTGGAGACGTGGAGGCAACCCGGTGAGGCCCCTTAGACACATTGTCCAGTGAGTGCAGCAAGGCGTAGGTTCCTTGCTGTTTTGGTGTGGCATTATGTGGGGCCGACGTACGCCGCTGTTGGTCATGCAAGGCGCCGTAACGGCTGTACTGTACGTGAATGCCATCCTCCGACCGCTAGTGCAACCATATCGGCTGCATATTGGTGAGGCATTCGTCTTCATGGTCGCCCCGATCGTGCACGTCTTGATAATGGCTGCCTTCAGGATAACGACATCGCTCGACTAGAGTGGCCAGCATGTTCTTCAGACAGGAACCCTATCGAACATGCCTAGGATAGATTCAAAAGGGATATTTATGGACGACGTGACTCACTAACCACTCTGAGGGATCTACGCCGAATCGTCGTTGAGGAGTGGGACAATCTGGACCAACAGTGCCTCGATGAACTTGTGGATAGTATGCCACGACGAATACAGGCATGCATGAATGCAAGAGGACGTGCTACTGGGTATTAGAGGTACTGTTGTGTACAGCAGTCTGGACCACCACCTCTGAAGGTCTCACTGTATGGTGGTACAACATGCAAGTGTGGTTTTTATGAGTAAGAAAAAGGGCGGAAATGGTGTTTATGTTGATCCCTATTCCAATTTTCTGTACAGGTTCCAAAACATTCGGAATCGAGGTGGTGCAAAACTTTTTTGATGTGTGTAATAACACGTAGGAGTTGTCTGCTACTCAGCCCTAATTTCAACAATATGCGTTGAACGGTTACTCCCAAACACTTGCGGCTGCACCAGTATTGTACTTTGTCGTCATATCTGCAACGTGACGCTCCTTGTCCCGCCCTCAGGTTCTGTGACGTGCCATGGACGACCAGCACACCTTGTCACCTGCTCGTCTTTTTACCGTCTTTCAGCCACTTTCCATAGACGCTCACGACAGCCGATTGGTTAAGCCGTATCCGAGATTCTCGTTCCCAGGAGTCGTGCCACAAATCCTACCGACCGATGGCCCTAGCATTCTGGTCCCTTCAATCCCACAAACCACCACAACAGCTTACCCATTGTCATAGTTGCTTGTGTCAGTGGATTGCCCTATTTGCAGCCCCATATCGTAGCTAGAATGATTCACACACAGAGGGACGGTTTTTTTTATGGGTTGGATGGTGTTTATCTTTGTAGCATTTACTGATAGGTTCGGTTGGGTATAGGCCTGGGGGGACATCTCTGTATTTGATTGGCAACTGTAATCTGTTATTTTGCTTCAGGTGTGACTCTACTGTGTGCTTAGTAGGACCACCAGTCCCAAACAGCTTATCGGTTCTCATTCGACTTTCCTAATTACTGGATAAATGGGTTTGTTGGCTCTTTTGTCTGAGTGTACATTTTTACAGCTGTCTTTTTGTATCTTTCTAGGACTTCGAGCTCTTCATCGGCATTGCATTAGTAGCTTGCTGGGAAGTTGGTCGGCATGTGGAATATCCTCCGCATCACCTTATTTTATGGGGTCAGGAGCCTCTGTATTTGAGTCTTAGCGGCATTGTTCCAAACAGTGCATGCTTAGTCCATAACGGGCCGAAGGAATGTCCTGTAGATGGTGAGTCCGCAGTTGATTGAGAGCTCAGACGTTGCTCCACTCTGCTCCACTTATACAGGATGTCACAGGAGGAACTGTCAATCTGTATGGAAATAACAGGGACGATCATTGGAAGCAAAACTGTCCAGTAAACGTTGGCTCTAAAATGCATACCTTAAGAGCTACGAACAGAAGAGATGTTTCACTTCAGCGAAGATGAATAAGTCCTCATAGGGAAACTTCTTTATTAAAAATATTACTTGAACTGCTGAGTGAAATTGAATGCAAGTGAACCTACTTTCTCTTATCATGTCAACACTGACGCACAATATTCTAGTACAACGCAATCTGCTCAAAAAAGGGATAACCTGACTTCAAATAATTCAAAAGAATGGCCCTGACTAAAAGGAAATCTTAATAATAACTTATACATTTCATTAAACACTTACCTCACAAAAATTTTCATTACGCGAACTACTGCAGTACAGCGGGCGTCAATACTGCCACCTAAATAAAAGATTCTAACTAATAAAGCCACTAACTACTAATAGGCCTGCGTTAGCAAAGGAAGATTTTGTTGCAAACCAAATAATGTATTTTTTTTTACCTTAATAATGTGACATCCAGTTCAGACACGAATATAAATCGTCATTGACATCTAGTACAAAGGTATATAATCATGAATAATATTCATTCTCCAAGTCGAACATGTACAGATCGTTAGCTTACGCTAACACTTCAGACCTCTACCCTCCATCAATGCTAACTTCTCACATCTAACATCACTGCTGGCCGTTGACCTCTAACTGCCCAACAGTACTTCCATCACTGCTGGCGACTAACTTCCAACTGCCCAACACTACTGGCGATTAACTCCCAACAACAAGTCCAACCAGCCACAGAGTCTCTTACAGGCCGCGCGGGATTAGCCGAGCGGTCTAGGGCGCTGCAGTCATGGACTGTGCGGCTGGTCCCGAGTCCTCCCTCGGGCCTGGGTGTGTGTATGTTTGTCCTTCAGAAAATTTAGGTTAAGTAGTGTGTAAGCTTAGGGACTAATGACCTTAGCAGTTATGTCCCATAAGATTTAACACACATTGGAACACAGTCTCTTACAAAGAAAGCGTAGTCAGAGATCCATTGCAAAGCGCTGCACGGCGCTGCCAATACAGAAGCAGCCCACTTACAATATCTCTGAAGATATGCATTTTAAAGCATATGTTTACTAGACTTTTTTGCTTCGAAGAGCGTTCCCATCACATCCTCGAACATTATCAAAAATGGTTCAAATGGCTCTGAGCACTATGGGACTCAACTGCTGAGGTCATTAGTCCCCTAGAACTTAGAACTAGTTAAACCTAACTAACCTAAGGACATCACAAACATCCATGCCCGAGGCAGGATTCGAACCTACGACCGTAGCGGTCTTGCGGTTCCAGACTGCAGCGCCTTTAACCGCACGGCCACTTCGGCCGGCTCGAACATTATCCATTCATCGTGGAGTCACCATGTATACTTCTCTTGCTGTATCAAGTGCCCAAAGCGCCACCAGCGTCTTTAAATCTCGCGGTGAACATGCTGATCAGTGTGTGTAGCACTGTGCTTACACCGTGTGTAGAGTTGGACAACGAGTGGCTCTAGCCTCTTGAGCTGTAGAGGAGTTGAGTGACGATGTGAAGGGCTTAAGAGGCGCCGTTGCCGTGATCTCGTGTTTGTTAAACGGTCACGCAAGTCGTTACCGGGCTCTCGTCGGCCAGCTCGAGATGGATGGGCCCGTTCTTCGGCGGAGCTCTCGAACGGTGCGGGAGATCCTCTGGCGTCGGCGATAACAGCGGCGGGCTGCTACCGTGAACTGGTCCGGCCCTCGCATCGCCTTATCGCTGTATCGGCGGCTGCTGACGGCCCGGCGCCCAGCACCCACCGCCCACTGGACAGGACAGGCCGCTGTTGCGCAGTTTCCGCAGCCGCTCCGGAAGCGGCTCTGGCGGACAACGACCGCCGGCCATTGTGGCGATGGCGGCGCCCGATACGGCGCCCCGGAAAGAGATAGAGATAGGGCCCCGCGCCGCCCTGCCCTCAACCTCACCTGCCCTCCCTAGGGCGTCGCCCTGGCCTCTCTAATGGCTTTCCTTTATGACGGGGGATCACGCGTCCAAGGTATATCGCCAGCGCGTGGGCGGCCAACCCGGCTTCCTACAGCAGGCAGTTTCCGGATCACGTTCGCCTTCATTACACATCGATTTTCTGTCCGATGCCTCCCGTACTCTTAATCTACGGTTAGCTTCTGGAACTTCAACGTTCACTTACCATTTTCTCATTTAGTTCGACTACGTCTACATTTGTACACACAAAGATGTTGCAGTGCGTGGTGAAGCATATTTCGTATCATAATTAGACATTTTCTGTCCTCCTTCACTCGCGCATTGAGCAAGGGAAAAATGACGTAACTTATTCTCATTATTCCTACGCGAGATATACGATCGTGCCAGATGAATTGTCGCACAGTCATCATCGATTATTCACCCTCTAGGTTTGCCCAACAATGTTTCGTGAGAGCTAAGGGTTCACATTCAAGTTCCAAGAGGTTGTATGTTATATTTTCGAGTTAGCTGTACCAACCTGTATTATCAACGATCATAACAACCCGACTCAGAATTCGTGACTTTTGAAGAGTTGAAACACGCCTATGGAGAACATTCCTAATCAAGACCAAACAAATCATTTTTGGAAGGCCGAGAACACGTTGAAGGTGAGCCTGACTCAGGGAGAGCTTCAGCGCTGCATTCATGGACTGTGCGGCTGGTCCCGGTGGAGGTTCGAGTCCTCCATCGGGCATGGGTGTGTGTGTTTGTCCTTAGGATAATTTAGGTTCAGTAGTGTGTAAGCTTAGGGACTGAAGACTTTAGCAGTTAAGCCGCATAAAATTTCACACACATCTGAACATTCTTGAGAGCTTCAGCTTCAAAAATAGACGAAAACGTCGAACATGTGCGTGCTCTTGTGAGTTCAGACCAACGTTTAAACAATAAGTCTCTGTATGTCCATCTTTTCAGACACTCGGCTGTTCGCTACAGGATGTCAAATCAAACATCTTTCAGCCGTCTAATTTCCAAACTTATTTCATTTGGCTATCAGTTTCGGCGATTTACTACGTCATCTTCAGGCCCATCTGCAGCTCGTGGTCTAGTGGCTAGCGTTGTTGCCTCTGTATCATAGGGTCCCGGGTTCGATTCCCGGCCATGTTGGGGCTTTTCTTTGCCCGAGGACAGGGTTTTTGTGTTATCATCATCATCATCAACAACAACATTCGTGACAGTAGTTAGATTGGAATATGAAAAAATTGGACTGTATGAAAATTGGGACTTTGCACGTGCTCTGATGACCGCGCAGTTGAGCGCCTCACAAACCAAACATCATCGTCATCTTCTTCTTCTTCTTCAGGCTCCTGGCCGACGTCTAGGAAGATTCCAACCTCGGTTACGGTCAAAATGGCAGCCAGCATTCAAATATTGGTATCTGCAGATTTCTTTCAGCTTGCATCTGTCGGCAGATGATGGTTGAAGTGATCGCTATAGTAAGCAGAAATCTACAGAACTTTTAAAGAAATAAACTTTTATTTGGATTTTCAGTAATGGCAGTGTGTATAGAACAGTTGACTGAAAATTATATTGGTGTAAATATACGTTAAACGTCGTAACAACCAATGAAAATATACTACTTCCCGCAGGCCGCCTTGCAGTTCCCATGCGGAAGTTAAAATTTATCCACAGCAGTAGATGTAGCCTAATGAAGTCGGATGAATCTTTTAAAAATGTCCCTATAATCGAGAAGTGCCTGGATGGGACGAGACATAACAGTAAATTAAGGTCTTGTGCTGTGCCGTGAAACTGCACTATCGCAGCCCTTTTCTGTCCCTGCTTGTCCATCCGATTGCGCCAGTGAGGGTGTCTTGCTCTTGGCGTTCAGAAGAAGAGGGTAGCTCACAGACAAGGAGGAAGGACAGTGGAGTGTTTCGGTTACAACAATACAGTGCAGAGAATAATGACGTGTGCTTTTCTGTATTCCGCCGTTACAGTCAGCGGACGCTTAGTTGTCAGCGACCGACCAAATTACAGTGCTGCACTATGCCCTGGAATCGATGAAGTCGGCCTTGTATACTTGTTGTTGTGAAGAAGCACGACGGGGCAGTGAGGAATTAGTGTGTCCATAGTTGTATTTAACTGTATTTGCACAGTGTGGCCGTGGTGCTACGTAAGTGTACCATTACAGTTTTGAGTTTCAAAGTATGGCCAGGTCGTCGTGAGATCGTTGTACTAGTAAGAAATCATTGTATATTTTGCTTGTTTTTGTATTCTTCTTGTAGAGACTATAGTAGGTTTATGTCCCTGTAGATTGTGTTGCCCTGTGTGCTACCGTCTGGGATACGGTGGTGTTTGTAGTGGACTGTAGATGCTTCTAGTGCATCATTCCACTCGTTGGTTTGTCGGTATTTTATATTGGTTCCCTCTCACAACGTCATGGCAGGCAAAAGCGATATAGTTGTATTTATATAATGAATACCTGATAGGCTTTTGCTATATGTTATTGTTGCCCACTTTGTGGAAGAGGTTATTTTATTGCTGTGAGATGAATAACTGTTTTTTTTTTCGATACGTCATTCGTTATCTGAAAAGCATTTCAGGAGGGTGAGCGCAAGGGCAGGCTGTATTCGTAGAAAAAAGAAGGAAGATCATGGTCTAATGACCCGTCGAGAGCAAGGTCATTAGAGGCGGAGCACAAGCTCTGTTTCAAAGATGGGGAAGGAAATCGTCCATGCACTTTCAAAGGAACCATCCCGTCATTTGCCTGGAGCAATTTAGGGACATCACGAAAATCGAAATTGAGAGGTCGGACGCGAATTTGAGATGGCGTTCTCCCGAGTACAAGCCCAGTGTGCTAACCACTGCGCCATCTCGCTCGTTTACTGTATTCGTGTACACTCTGGTATTGTAAATGATTGTTTAACAAAACAAACGTTGATTAATAGCCCCCGCTTGCAGAACTCCCAGCCAAACTCCAATCCCCTCCCCTCCAAGTACCGCGCCACAGCAGCGTTGACAGATAGCACGGACTCAGCCTAGGTTTAGTGGTTATCACTGGAACAATCGATTTTTGGTTACACCTGTATTTTTCATCTCCAATTTAACCTAACTACTAAAACCGTTCAAAATAACCATTTTCTGAAATAACTTTTTTCTGCTAATATTTCCAGCAGTAACCGTAGGCATTCCACAAAGCTTGAAAAATTTGATTATTACATGAGACTGTCGCAGTTTACGTTTCAAGATACGTAGGAGCAAAATATCAAATAAAACGGGTAAATAAAAGAAAGCTTAGTTAGTCCTTCGTTGAGTGCTTTCCTCGAAAAGTAATGAGGGTTTGAATATTACGAAAAATTCACCAGTTTGTCCTACTGTTTTTATTTTTAAAGTCTCTGTTAAAAAACCACGTTGTGATCGATGATCATACCACTATTTAGGCATTACGAATAGTCGGTACTAAAGGGTGAAAAATATCTTGAAGAACCCTGTTTTTCATGTTACGTTGTCTGCGTCTAAGGGCTGCACAAATATAAGGGCATATTATGAAGACACAGGCAGCAGATCAACTAATTTCTATTTTTACAATAAACTATGAATGAATTGTCAAATTTGTAACTTACAATTCTTGCCATAACTTTCTTTCTCTTTTATTGTTTCATAGAAGTGGCAAACAAATAATATGTTTTTATGTAAAATGTTGTTTTAATCAAATATATACTTTTAATTTTCAACGGAAATTTGAGTAAAATTGAGTTTTGCTAACAAAATCAAAATTGCTGTGTCAAAAGATTCAATTGAAAATTCAGGTATCGGGCAAAATACACCATTTGTCAGGAACGATTTCATGACAATAGTTAAAAATTTTAGCAATGAGTGAATCCAATGACAAGTATTTATTGCCCAATCTCAACGTAAACAATCGTCCTACAATCGTTTGATCTAAAATTGACTCCTTTCATCAGAAACAATATCAATCAAAGACTATATCAATCTTTGAGAAGCGATAGAACGCTGTACCAAACTCTTTCTTACAAATAAATTTTATCAAAGCAAGATATTTTAGCACCACTGCTATGGTAAATTGATGCATCGGTTTCATACCCAATTATCAACATAACCGAGACCAAACGAAGACCGAAAAATATCGGTTATTCAGAACTACAATGTCCGTATCGATTTTAACCTGTCGGTTTTTCCATCCCTTGCTTGAAGTGGCTTTATGTAAATCCACTATAACAGTGGTTCCCAATCTTCCTTAGACAATTACTCCTGAGTGTAATCACACATTAGCTTGTACCCCCCGCCCCTGTCATCTGTTGCCTCTTCCCCACATCATCACCAACATTAGCTCTTACCTAAGTTGTATAATGAAAGACATTTCTTGGAACACTTTCATTTTTAAAATGATGAAAGGTGACTGTGTGTGTGTGTGTGTGTGTGTGTGTGTGTGTGTGTGTGTGTGTGCTAGAATGAATGACGAAAGATTATGTGCTGCAACCCACAACTCAAAGAAAGCTAACTATCCACACTGAGGATAGACACTTGTTATTAAACATGCTTCCCCTGCATTATTCCTCTTCATTGCAGCACTTCCTTGACTAGCACGTTGCAACCTCATTTAAAATCAAACAAGTTCAGATGTGTGCACCATACTTACTGTTCGTAAATCACTACATTTCTACACTCCTTAGTTCTGAACTGGCAGAAATTGGACGACTTCAGGGTGTCAATGCTTTCTGCCTAACCACTCTAATAATAATAATAATAATAATAATAATAAAACGTGTGGAGTTGATAGTCTCCCGTCGGGCGCCTCCCCAGGTGGCGGATAGGGGAATGCTCTCCAGATATGGAGGGTACCGGGGAAATAAAATACCCGGGGTGGACCAAAACTATCAACCGAAATCCACTAACGTCTGCCTGGTATCCAGCGGTTAGGGGTCAGCGTCTGTTCGCCTAGATGGTGCGGCTGCAGCAACCTTCTTGAGCTCAACATCAAGTCGTATTCCTCGTGATCTTTCCTCGGAAGGACCACCACCAAGTTAGTTTTCAACTTGAAAATCAAACATGATGATAACACAAGGAATGAGTCCACTACCCCGGGCACCAGTCGCAAGGCTGGCTTTACCTGGTAATCGGATTCCGGGGGACCAGGAGCATCATGTTACGCCTAAGGTTGAGAACCAGACGACGTCCAAATTATTACACACAAAACAAAGACACTTCATTGGTACACTTAATACTAATACTCTTTTCAAACTGGGCAAGATCAAACAACTTACAGACGTGCTGCAAAAATTCCAGATCTAAATCCTTGCAATCCAGGAAACACGATTTAGGGACGAAAACCATTTTGATACAGACAACTACAGGATCTACCAGCAGTTAAAACTAATGAGAAAGGACTCAAACAGTTTGGCACAGCATTTGCAGTCCACAAATCTATCAGCGACTCTGTCATTGACTTCCAGTCTGCCTCAGAACGTGTATCAACGCTCTCCGTCAAATCGGCCAACAAAGCATATACATTGATCAACGCACACGCACCCACAAATAACTATAACGAGAAGAACCGCCAGAGAGTGGATGACTTCTGGAATGACCTTGAAGAGACGACAAACAAAATTGCCAAACAACATGTAATAATCTTGTTAGGCGACTTTAACGCACAATTAGGTAAAGAGAAAAAATACAGGAAAATCACCGGAATCCACACAGCTCACAAGAGAACTAACAAGAATGGGGAAAGATTGATAAGCTTTTGCGAAAATTTCGGCCTCGTAATTATGTCAACACAATTCAAAAAACCCAACAAGAAACAGTATACTTGGAAGTCGCCCAACACAATGTTGGGTGAATTCCAGATAGACCATGTGACCATCTCCAAGAGTAACACAGCAGAAATTCTGAATGTGAACTCGAGAAGAGAATTTTTTGACTCAGACCACCATCTTCTACAGATAAAGACCAGATTACAACCCAATAGAAAAAAGCCAAAACTAAACAAAGTGCTGAGACCAGACCCCGAATACATAAAACTCAACAAGGAAAACATCTTACAGGAAATTAGTCAGACAAACACCACAAACTGGACAGAACTTGTGGACGTCCTCAAATCCACGATGAAATTGGGTCAACCCCCGAGAAGGAGAAAACACAGGTGGTGGAATATAATATGTGACCAAGCAATAGAAGAAACGACCAATGCCTGGAAAAACTTCAATAGTCACAAAACATCAGAAAAATGGCAACAATTTCTAGTAATCCGAAAACAAACATCGAAAACTATTCGGAGGGAAAAAAGAAAGTATGACAAACGGCGACTAGATGAGATAGAACAAGACTTTAAGAAGAACAACACCAGGAATTTTTATAAGACGTTTAAAGAACATATTGCAGGATACCAGCCACCCAATCTTTGTTTCAAGAAACCGGATGGTTCACTAGAAACTAACACGAAGAATAACTGCCAAATCCTCGCAGACTATTTCAACAAACTTCTCAACTGCGAAAGACCTACAGAGGATATTCACTACGAGACGTCTACACCAAATCCTGACGCTAAACCGCCAACCATCAACGAAATAGTAGAAATTATCAAGACACTGAAAAACAATAGAGCCCAGGAGAAGATGGAATTATTGCAGAACTATGGAAACTAAATGATAAAAGATTAACAGGAAAAATTCACAAAATCATATTAAACATTTGGGAAACAGAACAGATCCCTTCTGAATGGAAATGCACACTCATCCATCCACTCCACAAAAAAGGGGACAAAACTGAACCAAATAATTACAGGGGTATCTCACTCGTACCGGTCACACATAAAATCCTATCAAAAGTTCTCATGAATAGATTAGAAGAACAAGCTGACCCACAAATAGGCGAATACCAGGCTGGTTTTCGCAAGGGACGATCATGCATAGAGCAGATCTGGAATCTGAAAATGATTCTCCAGATGAGAAAAACACCCTGAACACAGTGGTTACTTTTGTAGATTTTAAAAAGGCCCACGACTCAATAGACAGAGTAGCGCTCTGCAAGACGCTGGAAGAATTCAGCATTGACAGAAAGACAAGAGCAATCATTCGGGAAACATTAACTGACACAGTCTCCAAGGTTAAATTTATGGAGGATATCTCGGAACCATTTGAAATCCAAACTGGAGTGCGACAGGGTGACGGACTTTCACCATTACTCTTTAATATCATTCTTGAAAAAATTATCAGGACATGGGAAAAAGAAGTCAAAGGAATCCAAATTGGCATTAGAAAAGATAATAGATTCAATGTGAAGTGTTTAGCTTTTGCGGATGACCTTGCAATTCTCACAAATAATAGAAAAGAAGTCACTAACGCCATAGAGAAGTTACACGAAATTGCACAAAGAACTGGCCTGCAAATCTCATATGAGAAAACCCAGTACATAGAAAGAGTGCCACAAGACAAATTGCCTATGGTGACAACCCATGGGAAAACCGTACAAGTACCACATTTTAAGTACCTGGGAGAAATCATCCAGTCATCAGGGATCAACCTAAAGGCCAATGAGGAAAGAATAAAAAAACTACAGAAAGCATATAAACTCACGTGCAACTATTATAACAAAAAGTCCATATCCATTAACGCAAAATTGAGGCAGTACAACACTGTCGTACTTCCGGAGGCACTGTATGCATCTGAAACAACACAAATAGGTGGGCAAACTAAAATCAGAGAAATAGAGAAACAAGAAAGGAAAATTCTCAGGAAAATTTTTGGCCCGATACAAGAGCAAGGAATCTGGAAGAAGAGACCAACATCAGAATTATATAAATACACAGATAAGATTACGGATACAATAAGGAAAAGAAGAATGCAGTTCTACGGACATATCCATAGGATGAATGAAAACAGAATTTCAAAGCGAATTCTTAAAGTCATCAACTCAGGCAGGGGAAAAACAAAATGGATAAAAGAAGTTGAAGAAGACCTCAGACAAGCACACATAACAGTAAACGATGCAGAAAATAGAACTGAATTCAGGAACATCATCAAAAAACATAAATTTGACACCACAACACAGAAGAGACCAGGATGCAAATGGACAGCGGAGCGAAAGAAACAACACAGTGAACACATGAAGAAAATTTGGGCTCAGAAAAAACATAAACCATCATCATAAAGGAATTCAAGTTCAAACGCTCTCTTAAATGGGAATAATCGAAAATAATAATAATAATAAAACTGTGTACAGCACAGTTGTTATTGCTGTACCGTCCTGTCAATTAATTATTCATCTGTTTCAAAGCGAGTAATGAAGGAATTTCTGGACTACTGCAGGTATGAAGATGGCATCTGTTCTTTCGGCGCGACCGCTACGGTCGCAGGTTCGAATCCTGCTTCGGGCATGGATGTGTGTGATGTCCTTAGGTTAGTTAGGTTTAAGTAGTTCTAAGTTCTAGGGGACTGATGACCACAGATGTTAAGTCCCATAGTGCTCAGAGCCATTTTATTGTTCTTTCGGACATGTCCGAAAAATGCCAACTTCATATCGTTAAGGCTAACTGGCTGATGACCTTCTTCAGTGCGGATGCACACAATTTGCCTAAATTCTTACGGGACTCGGTGGATTGTCTGCCGCGAGTAATGGGTATAATAGCAGGGGAACTACGAATGTAGTTTGTGGACTATAAGTTGAGAATGTGGGTCTCACGGGGAGCGTGCCCGCGATAAATTCCTGCAGTCGCACTATCCTCTGTGTCCTCGGTGGCTCAAATGGATAGAGCGTCTGCCATGTAAGCAGGAGATCCCGGGTTCGAGTCCCGGTCGGGGCACACATTTTCAACTGTCCCCGTTGATGTATATCAACGCCCGTCAGCAGCTAATGGTATTGATTTAATTGTAATGTCATACAGAAGGTGTTATCTACAACGTGGAGAGGACTTTTCTTGAGATAATTAGCATTGGTTACATGTATGTACGTGACAAAGCACAACATACGTGTGTAGTGGGTGGACTATGTGAGGAACCTTTAACTTCCACCACATTAATGTTACTAATTGAGAAAAAGTAGTTATTGATTGCTTATATTACATTACTGGCCATTAAAATTGCTACACCACGAAGATGACGTGCTACAGACGCGAAATTTAACCGACGGGAAGAAGATGCTGTGATATGCAAATGATTAGCTTTTCAGAGCATGCACACAAGGTTGGCGCCGGTGGCGACACCTACAACGTGCTGACACGAGGAAAGTTTCCATCCGATTTCTCATACACAAACAGCAGTTGTCCGGCGTTGCCTGGCGAAACGTTGTTGTGATGCCACTTGTAAGAAGGAGAAATTCGTACCATTACGTTTCCGACTTTGATAAAGGTCGGATTATAGGCTATCGCGATTCCAGTTTATCGTATCGCGACATTGCATTAGTCGAGATCCTGCATGGGCAGCTGTAGCTGTACACGCCATCCAAGCTCTGTTTGACTCAATGCCCAGGCATATCAAGGCGTTATTACGGCTAGAGGTGATTGTTCTGGGTACTGATTTCTCAGGATCTGTGCACCCAAATTGCGTGAAAATGTAATCACATGTCAGTTCTAGTATAATATATTTGTCCAATGAATATCCTTTATCATCTGCATTCTTCTTTGTGTAGCAGTTTTAATGACCAGTAGTGTACCAATGTCAGAGTCCTACAAAACTGTGATAATAGTAATGATCTTTTGAAAGTAATTTAGTTTCGTGACTGAAACAGAATGGAACCGTTTAGTTTTTACGCCTCAGAAAACTTTTCCCCCGTGGAAAATCAGGTTGGGAACCGCTGCACTGTAAGCTAGAACAGTAAGGGCGGAGTTCTTAAATTACGTAAGAGTGCTTCCCTTGACGACATGTGGTGGTTCTCACATTAGCGTCGTGGAAGGAACGTTTTAACAGTGAGGAGCACGTGTTGCACGCGCTGAGTAGGGCCCGCAGAGGCGCGAGGCGCCTCAGAGTGCGTGTCGCTGGTGCGTGCGGCTGGCCAGGCCGTGCGTGCTGCGTGCGTGCGCGCAAGCACCGCTTTCTGGCGCTGTGGCGGAACTAATTCCGCTGTGCCGGCGCCGTGACCGCAGGAGCGGCAGGGGCAGCCGCCAAGGCCGCGCGAGCCGTTCAGTCCGGTCCTGTACTGAGTCTGCGGCTCTTTGTCTGTGCGCGTCCGCCCAGCGCGCCACTCAGCCCCCCCCCCCCCCCTACATTCCTCCTCATTACGGCCGCCGTCCTTTCTGTGGCAGAGGGCACACCGGTGCCGAGCAGCACAGGTTTTTGAGCCGAAGCAGCGATCAGGGGTATAACGGAGCAGAGCCTCATTTGGAGGGGGGGGGGGGGGGTGAAAAGATACACCCCCCCGCCCCCTGCCAAACTGCATACAAGTAAAAGCATCGACACTGCCTCTGGATGGGGATCGCGAAACAAAGTGGAACTTCACGGATTAAGACGGTAAATGATATTATTTCACTGATTGCAAAGCCGACTCAGATTTACAAACAACTTGCCGTACCAGCCCAGTTGAGAGTATGACGTTGTACCCCGTCTGGGGTAAATGCATGCACTGATTCGAACGGGAAGAGTGTTGCAAACTCGTTGTATCCTCTCCTGAGGCAAGCTGGCCCGCAACTGGATCTTGATATACTACATTTTGGTTCTGGAAAGGAGTTCGCCCGAGCTTGTCCCGCGCATATTCAAACGAGGACAGATCCGAGGATGTTGCTGGCCACAGGAGTACCTCAAGAACACGCAGACAGTTCTTGGAACACGTGCAGTATGTGGACCAGAACTGTGATGTTGATAAATGGCATACCAAAACTGTCGCATGAGGAGCAGGGCGCAGGATGTCCGTGACGAACCTTGTGCAGTCAGTGTTCTCTCAAACACTGCCTGAAGTCACACGTGACGGATCTCCACACCATGAAGCCAGAAACAGCACTACCGTGCGTCTCCGAAACATTGGAAGGTTGTCATCCGGGGTAGTCAAAACTCTGATTCATCACTGAACACAATGGTATGATCATCGTGAGCAGTCCATGGTTCCCGTCCGCAGCTCGTGGTCTCTCGGTCGCGTTCTCGCTTCCCGAGCATGGGTTCCCTGGTTCAATTCCGGGGCGGGGGGGGGGGGGGGGGGGTTCAGGGATTTTTACCTGGGCGTTTGTGTTGTCCTATCATTTCATCTTCACTCATGAAAATGGCGAGATAAGGCTGAGCAAAATTTGGGAATTTGTGTGGGTGCTGATAACAGCGCAGTTGAGCGCCCCACAAACCAAACATCATGATGATCATCATCATCATCCATGATTCCCGGTCGTGGCACCATTCTAAACATAGCCACTTACGTTGTGGTGTCAGTGGCAACCTATGCATGGAACGGTAATTCCTCTGCCCAACAGCTACTAGTCTCCGACTAATGTCGTGGGATGACACAGAATGTTGTAGGAAGTCCATTACTTGTTCTCGGAAGGCATGCAGAGATGCAAAGGGCTTCCGATGTGATTTTTCTTTTTAGTGGTCAGACGTGAACGACCGGAACCTTGAAGAGTATGCCTGCCTGCTCTTACATGCCCAAGCAGTCTAGCACTGGGGCACTGTGACATCCGAATGCCCTCGCAGGTGTGGATATTGCGCAGTTCGACCAGCTGGCGAAATAGAGACCCACAATGGGCCCCTTTTTAAATCTGTCACGTGCTGGTAAAGCTGTCTTATATGAGTACGCGGCATCTCCATGTCCTCGACAATGATAGCTCAACTGACGCTGTTCAGACCCCCTTGTATACCCTTCCAGGCCTAGTAACAACGATTAACACAAATAATGCTAATGTACTCTGTCAGAGGGAATTTCAGCTCTAACCATTTACAAATGCCGATTATGTGTATGTGTGGGAAGTAGCATGGACATCCAATCATGTCCTCCCCTGCGTATTTCACTTTTTTTTGTTAGACTGTGAATATTTTTGCGTGTATCACTTCATAAATTTCGCAGCTAATTTTCGGAGAATGAAGTACCATGGAAACTTAGTATTTCGAAAATAGCCGAGAATTCAAGAAAATTCGAGCTATGTTTAACACAGCATTTTTCAGGTGACAGGGAGCATGCTCACATAGTTGGGACATTTGCCTAACCTCTAACATTTCAGCCATTAAAGGCTCACTTATAGGGGCTGTCCACATCCACAGGTGGAAATGGCAAAACCCAGGAAGTAGAATAAAGAAAGACAGAAGGGGATGGCCTTCTATTCAAAATATATATAAAAAACAAAAGAGACACTAACTTTTCTGAACAGAGGGGATATGGGCAGCAAGAAATCGCATTCTCTCATCCATCTACACACTCACATAGCCAGTCTGCAGACAAGTTCGAAAATGGTTCAAATGGCTCTGAACACTATGGAACTTAACATCTGAGGTCATCAGTCCCCTAGAACTTAGAACTACTTAAACCTAATTAACCTAAGGACATCACACACATCCATGCCCAAGGCAGGATTCGAACCTGCGACCGTAGCAGTCGCGCGGTTCCGGACTGAAGCGCCTAGAACCGCTCGGCCACCGAGGCCGGCTGCAGACAAGTGATCATAATCGTACCGCTTATGGAATTGCTGATAACAGTGAATCCACATGCATTTCTCAAATTTCCGGAAGAATGCCTTTCAAATGTTACATTTTTTAATTATAATTTATTGAACATTATGCTAGAGATTATGAAAATTCTTATGACACTGTTAAGTGTGACAAACTGGTGCTTATCTTAGGTGAACTGGGGGTGGATGACTGTGACATCCGATTAATCAGAAGTCTACAGTGGAACCAAAGAGCTTGTGTGCGTGTCGATGGTCCACTGTCAGTTGTAGTGACGATTGTGAAACGATTTCGCCAAGGCTGCATTCTCTCCTCATTACTTTTCAAAATGTATTCTGAATAGATTTTCCTACATACTATTGATGAAACTATTAAGGAGTAGTGGTTAATGTAATTACCATCAATAACAGCACATATGTTCGTGACACTCTTATTTGCAACTAGGCTGCAGAATCTGTAAGAACTACTAATCCCCGTTAGTGAACGCAGCAGTGCCGTGCGGGTACGTTTTAAACATCATGAAGACAAAATGGATGGCTGTCAACGGAAACCGAGATGAAATTCTGGACACTCATACACTCGGTAATGATAAGATCGAAAGATTTTCATCACATAAATATTCGGGGTGTCAAATGAACGGCGAATTGGACTTATCTGAAGAACTGAAAATGGCCAGAAGTTCTTTTCAGAAAATGAAGAAAGTATTACACTATGCACCCATCCTCTTCGATGCTACATGTACAGTATCCGACTCTATGGAGTTGAGACCAGTCCATCCGAATCGGTATGTCAATCAGGCAGAACCGCCGTGAGCTTTGAGGCACCAGACTGAAGATATTCGTTTGGTAAAATACTGCCCTGCTGCGCGTGCGTAACTACGTAGTGCACACGCTCGTCCAACAGGGACCGAAGGCGTGATCATCGCATGGGGAGCACGAGGACCACAGGGCGGGTGCTCTAGTGTTCCCACTTCAGTGAGACTAGCCTCCTAGATCCACCGGTGTCTTGCGCCAAGCGGCGACGAGCACGGAACTTGACGCTCCGTTCCACAGCGGTGACTCTCGACAGACATACTGTTCCATACATCTTTTATTCTCCGATGGATTGCTACAGGTATTTATACTTTGGAAGCCAAGAGAAGAATAAGAGCATCTTGGTCCCGTTTGGATGCATTTGGTAATAACGTCGCCGTAGCTAACATTCCCGAATTCATAGAAAATCACAAATGCCACATCAATCCGTTGCCTACAAGTCACATCAAAGTCGCGCTGCGTTGCATATATACCGAAGTTACAAAAGTCATGCGATAACGATATGCACATATGCAGATGACTGTAGTTTCACATACAGAAAGTATAAAACGGCAGTGCACTGGCGGAGCTGTTATTTTTGTAATCAAATGTTTTACATGAAAGGGTTCCGGACGTGATTATGGGCGCACAACGCCAGTTAACAGACATTGAACGCGGAATGTTATTTGGAGCTAGAGGAATGGCACATTCCATCTGGGAAATCGTTAGAGAATTCAATATTCCGAGATCCACGACGTTACGAGCAACGTATCCGTTAAGACAACGCGGGGTTTGGCTATGGCAGCAGACGACCGACGCTCAAGTGGCTTTGCTAACAGCACGACATCGCCTGCACCGTCTCTCCTGGAGTCGTGACCATATCGGTTGGACTCTAGACAGACGGAAAACCGTGGCCTGGTCGGATGAGTCCCGATTTTAGTTGGTGAGAGCTGATGGTAGGGTTCAAGTGTGGCGAAGATACCACTAAGCTTGTACTAGCTTGTCAAAAGGGCACTGTGCAAGTTATTTGTGGTTCCATAATGGTGTGACCTGTGTTTACAAGGAATGGACCGGGTCCTGTGGTCCCACTGAATTGAGTATTGACTTCAAATTGTTATGTTCGGCTACTGGAAGACCATTTGCTGCTATTCATGGACTTCGCGTTCCCAAACAAAGGACGAATTTTTATGGGTTCAGTGCGCCATGTCACCGGTCGACAGTTGTTCGTGATTGGTTTCAAGAACATTCTGGACAATTCGACGTGGCTACTCAGATTGCCCGACATGAATCTCATCGAACATTTATGTGCCAACGGGACGTAACGGAGAGGTCAGTTCGTGTACAAAATCCTGTACCGGCAATACTTCCGCATTTACGGATGGCTACAGAGGCGGCAACATGGCTCAGTATTTCTGCAGGGGACTTCCGACGACTTGTTGAGTCCAAGCCACGTCGCGTTGCTGTACTACGGCGGGCGTAAAGAGGTGCGGCACGACAGTCTGGAGGTATCTCATGACTTTTATCACATCAGTGTACGTTGCAGCAACGCTCTCAGACGGAAGCTTTTTTGTATATTATTAATATTATTATTAAAATCTTAGGCGTATTTTCATGCTAAACGTGAGTTTGGCGCAAATTATATTTGTAAGGGAGGGGGAGGGCTGGCAGGAGACAGGAACAAACGGCGCTCTCTCCTCCCCTACACTCTCCTCCCCACCACCCCGTTCCCCCTTCAGAAGCGAACCTTGGATACGCTCCTGCAGCCCTACTCCGGAAGGGCAGAACTTCTGATTGCCACTGAACCTCCGACTCGTATTCTTGAAGCGTGTTGTTGATGGAGAAAAGTCAAATAGCATTACGGCAGTAGCATAATTGTGTGTGTGTGTGTGTGTGTGTGTGTGTGTGTCGGCGGAAGTTCCAAATGCCATGGTTCGATACCCAGTCAGTCCTAGGATTTTCATCACTTTCTTCGCCACTGGCAGTGTTTGTTAATTGAAAAATGCTGATTTGCGCCGTGGTCCTGAGTGCACGTTAATCTGTAGGCACCGCTAAACTGGCTGGGTAAGTTGGTACAAAGGTCAGAAGAGACGTAAGGCGTACCACGTCCAATACGACCATATGTAGTAAAGCACTGTGGTGTTCAAACCGAGCTCCGGGTGGATGACTGTTTTACCTAATAGTATATGCAGTACGGCAGTTTTCCAGCGGCGGCTGGATGACTAACTGGATAACGAAGCTCACCAGTACACCTCGAGCTGTTGAGCATTATATCCAGAGCTGTTTAAGCCTACAACAAAGAACTACTGCTTACAAATCGCCTTATGTATATCCACTGTGGGGAGGTTTAGCGGAAATTCCTACGATTAAAGTAGTCTTTGGTAATCCATCAGGGAAGGTGGGACTGGAGCCGGACACGAAGAACTTGAGTAATTATAACAAAAGCATAGGCTGTATTTGGATTCGATGTTGTCTATTCTTTTTAATACGTCCAACCAGTTTCGACACCAAATGATTTTATCTTCAGGCCCCAAGTGTCAACTGCCACCCACAACTGTTTTCATGTGCATGAGCCAAAATTAGCTGGATTACGTACCTTCCTTGGCAATAACAAGCGCAGCATGGTTAAAGTCTTCGCCTCAGTCAGTCTGTCGATTCTTCTGTTGTGTAACTCGCCTCTTGCTGTCAAAGGCCATCCAACTCATTGTTTACCATACAATTCCATTGTTCCAATTCCACCAGCTTTACATCTGTTTGCCCAGTGCCGCACATTGCTATAATTAAGTCCATAACCGTAAATATATTTCATTCGTCGATGGATTTTAGTTGGAGCTGCTGTTAGGAACATCCAACACTTTTTGACAGAAGATCGTGTTAACATCCGAACTGAACGCTACTACAAGGGATCTTGAAAAATATCATATAGCTAACGATCTTGCAAATAATTTCTCAGGCTGCTAGTAGAATACCAGAAAACGGATGATTATTTAGAGAATCGATTTTCTATCTTTAAAAGAACTTCAAACGTTTGAGTAATTTATAGATGAGTTAGTGTGTTAACTATTTTATTTTAAGCACTTCAGCAAGAAAAAGTATAGGAAACGTTTGAAATTAAGTTTAACATTTGTTGGAAGGCAGTAAATGCTTTCATTATGAAAGACTGGATGAATATAATGTGTACAATGATAAAATTTTTCACATACTCAGATACTGTCTAAATTGTGTTGCGAATAAACTTGGTAGTAAAGACTTAATAAATTAAAACGTTTTGTCTGATGCTGAAGTTTTACTGGAAGAAGAGTGGAAACTTCTTTCATTTCACCGTTTTGTGTACGTATGTGTGTACGGTGGTGGGTGGGTTAGGGGGGGGGTGTCAACGAGAAAACGTTTTGCTAACGTTTGAAATTAAATATAAAGTTTGTTGGACGTCGCTAAGGCTCCCTCTCAAATCTCTGGATGAACAAAGTCCGGGTATTTGCATGCCGTCGCATCGGTTGCGCTGCCTCAACACATTCCCAATTTTCATATGTAATAGTTGCTTTATTGTGTTTTACTTTTAAATTTTTAAATTCAATCAATAATTACGCGAAATATTGAAAATCAAATTTTTGTTGTATCTGGTAACCGATAGATAGGCACCTGCAATTTGTACCTGGTTTCTGGACAGCGTTTTATTAATGTAGATAAGGAAAGGTGTCGCCGTGGACTCACCAGGGTGCCGCGTGTTCAAAACTGGGAGCAGGACCGCACAGTGAATGCGAAAGGGCGAGTGATCAGTGGCGACGTTATGCCTATTGAGCTCATTGCTTTTATGGGCGGGTGTCCACATTGCCAGCAACACTCACACTTAAACGCTTCCTAAAGGACAATAAAACGTGCTGCTACCTTGTCTGGTTTAAGTAACTATAGCTTTGAGCTATACTTTAATAACAGTAGCTACAATATATCTTCTTTGCAAAATTCAGCTGTAACTTTACAACGCATCTTGATGTCCCACGGTGAGTATTAACAACAGCTCTCCAAGCGGAACAAAAGCTCTTAATTTTCAGAGTTCGAACCGCACCTGCAAGACCAAGACCGCATAGAAATGTAAACAGTAACAGAATGCAGGCAAAAGGCGGTGTGGTGCAGGCTCCTCGAAAATTTCGAACGCCACGACCGCCGGTTTGTGGCAACATTTTCAACATGTCCCCAATGAAGTGTATTACGCCTGCTCGCAGCTAGGGTGTCCATTTAATTATCATTTCATTTCTAGCAAAGCTGCATGGTCATTGGTGGTAACTGTTCTTTCGGGAACAGATACTACCGTCATATATAGTGAAAACTATCAGAACTGTCATTCATTGAATTGTTATTGCAGTATCAAATAACATTATATAAACATTGTGTACGAATGCGACAATTGTGTATCGTGTAATTATTATCTTTCTAATTGTTAGTTGCGTAATTAACCCTAGCAATACCGAGGCATTTCCAATATGCGTATTATCAAGGGGTGGGAAGTACTTTATGCTCCCCTACCCTCCCAAAAAAAATTAATTAATTGTTGTTGAATTATATTAACAACACAATTTTTAAAGAGGTGCTGATGTGTAAGTGGGGTTCAGAACCTAAAAATATATTTTAGCATACTCTTAGCAATATCAACGCACTTTCAATGACGTGTACTACAGACTTTATCACCACAAAAAAAAGAAAGAAAAATCTGGCTATGACATTCAGTGGAGAAACTGACATGTAGTACTGAGACTTACCCAAAAATTTAAGTTTAACTGAAAAATTTACCGGCGGAGGTTTGAGTCCTCCCTCGGGCATGTGTGTGTGTGTGTGTGTGTGTGTGTGTGAGATTTCACACACATTTGAACATTTTTTTGAAAAATTTGAGACATATATGAAGTTAACTGGAAGAACTCATTAAAAACATTATACATATTTTTTTGAGAGATTAAAGTATAAAATAACTTACTAGATTACAATATCTTAAAAAGATAGGTGTAGAGTACATCCCCACTCCCTCCTTGGTATTGCAAGGGTTAATGGAATGTGGGGTCTGTCATAATTTTTACACATCGGGCCATAAAGTTCACGCAGCAAATAAATAAATAAGTGTTAGGAAATCGATGACAGTATGTTGCTTCGTCGCACGGTCCTGTTTCGGCCACAGTAACTACACAGCTAATTACAGCAATAGCTTGCGTCTACCAGGGATTGCAACAGGTCCTCCGAGAAACGCGCTGAGTAGTTGCGCGCCAGCGGTGCCAGTCTGCGAGGACTGCAGCAAATGAAGGCATTTCTTATCGATCAAACGTGGTAAAAGTATACATCTACATCGATACGCCACAAGCCACCGTACGGGTGCTTGGCGGAGGGTACTTTGTACCACTACTAGTCATTTCTTTTCCTGTTCCACTCGCATATAGAGCGAGGAAAAAGTGACTGTCTATATACCTTCGTATGAAGCCTAATTTCTCGTATTTTATTTTCGCTGTCCTTACGCAATGTATGTTGGTGGCAGTAGAAATTTTCGGCTGTCAGCTTCAAATCCCGGTTCTCTAAATTTTCTCAATAAAGTTCCTCGAAAAGAACGTCGCCTTACCTCCAGGGATTCCCATTTGAAATCCTGAAGCATCTCCGTACCACTCACGTGTTGTTCTAAATTACTGGTGAGGCAGCCCGTCTTTGAATTGCTTCACTGTCTTCCTTTAATCCGACCTGGTACAGATCCCAAACACTCGAGCAGTGCTCAAGAACAGGTCGCACCAGCGTCCTATACGCGGTCTCCCCTACAGGTGAGCCACAATTTCCTAAAATTCTTCCCTATCACAACCCTCATCTGCTCGTTCCATTTCATATCGCTTTGCAACGTTCCGCCCAGATATTTAAACGACTTGACTGTCTCAAATGGTTCAAATGGCTCTGAGCACTATGGGACTCAACTTCTGAGGTCATTAGTCCCCTAGAACTTAGAACTAGTTAAACCTAACTAGCCTAAGGACATCAAAAACATCCATGCCCGAGGCAGGATTCGAACCTGCGACCGTAGCGGTCTCGCGGTTCCAGACTGCAGCGCCTAGAACCGCACGGCCACTTCGGCCGGCTTGACTGTCTCAAGTAGGACACTAATAATACTGTATCCGGACGTTACAGGTTTGTTCTTCCTACTCATCCGCATTAACTTACATTTTTCCATATCTAGAGCTAGCTGCCACTCATCACACCAACTAGGAATTTTGTCTAAATCGTCTTGTATGAATGTTTGCCCTGGAACGATACTTCAGTGGGTCGGTCCTACTACGTTTTCTACACTCTGGTGCAACCTTCTTGTTCTCATACTTCTGGGAACAGTTCATTACTCTAGGGATCGCTGGTAAATTCTCCTCCGTGCAAATACCAGTGATGCTATTTTCTTCCATTGCCAGCATTCGAATGGAATGCCTGAAGTACAAGCGTTATCGATCCTTTTCGGTCTCGTAATAAGTTAGTGTACGGCAATTTCGGCTGTAGCATTTGCAAAAACTCCGTTCATTAAGATCTAACGTTGCACCTGCCGACAGACAACTCGTCTTATTTGAGACTTGCTGGCAGATTAAAATTCTACGCCGGAACGAGTCTCGAACTGGAAACATTTCCAAGTGATTGGATAGCTCAGTCGATAAGAGCACTCCGCGCCAAAGACAAGGTTCGAGTGCGATAGAAGGTGTCAGCCTGCCAGGTAGTTCCAAAACAACACACATTGCACGGTAGAGCGAAATACGCTTTATGAGAACTTGGCTTATGGACGTAAAAACATAGTCACCACTGAGTTCAGAAATCCATTAATCACCAGTACCTAAGTTTTTATTTGGTTTTGTTTTTACAGTGTCCATTTTGACCCTTGGATACACGAATCAGGATTCCACCCTGGTGTCCACATGGCTACAGTAGGTTCTGATAACTTGACGTGCCTGCTGACTGTCTCTATTTGTAGTTATTACACACTTCTGTTTGACATTAAAAAAAAACCGGAGGTTTATTTCTGCTTGACGCTCTTGCTTTGCGTAATAGGTGGCTTACCGCAGAACACAAACGCAATAAGCACCTCATTTTCCGCACTGGGTATGTAATCGTCCTGTGGAATGCGATGCAATATTCCCAGAGTCATGAACGTATCCTGCCTAGTATACAGCGCAGAACCACTGAAAACATAACACTGAATGTGCTGTCTGCGGCGAAGTGCAAAGTGACCCGTTGTAACACCTCTTCACTCACACGCGTGGAGAATTTCACCGCAGACTAACACGCATGGAAAAACCTGAAACTGGAACACTGCCCAACAGGTGTCATTGTCTGATTACGTGCAGTACCGCACACACCTTTTCCATATCTGTTCTAAACCAGAAAAAAAGGCAGGAAAGGTTCGTTCCAGAGTACACTAACTCTAGGCGAGGAAATCCTGTTGCTATTTGCACTCCAGTATGGCCAGGAAGGGGAGGGGAACAGAACGCAGACAAATTGCTTTGTGGAAGTTATGTTGATGTTGTTTTCAGTAAGAAGGCTGGTGTGATGCAGCGACGCTTGCCTAGTATTCGGCAGGAAGCACCAAAATTAACGTACCAACCCCATTAAGATAGGGAATAAAGTCCGGGAAAAAGGTGACGACTTGCAGATTAGAAACAGTTCATTCCACAATTCCTAGATAAATAAAATGTTATATGCAGTTGTCCGCGGGAAATGCCTGTACCAACAAACGGCACTTCAATTTTGGAATGGTGCATTCGAATGAGCAGTGTGCTCAGTTCGGCTTATGACGTAAAAAAGAGAGATCGCATCGCAGCCCCGTTTCGTAGTATGTTACGGTGGATTCCACGGGAGTTATCCTGTATTTCAAATCCGCGAATGCACCGAAACGTGAAATCTGTGTTGCGACGTCACAGATCTCATCGCCCTCGACGTTCATGCTCTGTCTGAGGATTACTTCAGGCATGGGCAACTGGCTTAGTCGGTGACAGCGTTTGCTTCGGAGGGCAAAGATCGAACTTCGAGTCCTGACCCGGCAAGCAGTTTTAAGCCATCGGGAAATTTAATTACAACGTGCATCCCTATGTAGTGAAGGAGTAGTCCTCTGTGATTGTATCTCATTTAGATGCCTCAGAAAATAGTTGAATTCTGAGTCGATAACAGTGTTATTTATCAAAAGTGAATATAAAGTGAAACCACATTTCTCACTGATTACTGAGTGTTCTCGAACACATCATCCGATTTTCCAGAATTAAATGTAATCGTTATTGAGCAACATCTGCATTCTTTACCAGAAAATCTTGCAGATCTAAGCGCCGTCCGTCTAAATGTAACATTACCAATGAACGCACATAAATACCGGGTAATTGCCTATGCCCACAGGTTTAGAATCAAATTCTAATTCGAATTTCGAGACTTCTTTTACTAATTAACGACGATAATACATTTTCAGCCTCACAGACATTTCTCATTTTGAAACTTCCAGAATGAAATTTTCACTCTGCAGCGGAGTGTGCGCTGATATGGAACTTCCTGGCAGATTAAAACTGTGTGCCGGGCCGAGGCTCGAACTCGGGGACCTTTGCATTTCGCGGGCAAGTGCTCTGCCAACTGAGCTCCCAAGCACGACTCATGACCCGTCATCACAACTTCAGTTCTATCAGTACCTCGTCTCCTACCCTTCAAACTCCCTGCCGCCGTTGGATAAGCAGCTGCCAGCAGCAAGTCGTATACTCTTAGCTTACTTACTTGTTACATAGTTTAATTCTTAATTTCTTTGCGTGTTTTTAGGTACTTACATTGTTTAATTCATAAATTTCGGGCGTATTATAGTATTTGAGAGTTGTAGCATCGCACTTTAGTGTTTACTTCGTAGATTCTAACTTAAATTGCGTGTGAGTTTCGTATAGGAGGTGTAATTTCGAGTTTTAGTTACTGTAATCGTAAATTCAGGCAGATTGTAGCGCAGTCGTTAGGCATTTGTACAGGTTAGTTCATACATTCTTTGCGTGTTTCCCTTGCGTTATCTAGGCACGGACTCGTGTTTCAGTAACTGTTGTTCAACATCGATTAGAATGGACAGGGACTGTGATTGCTGTGTTCGGATGAGGGCTGAGTTGGCATCCCTTCGCTCACAGCTGCAAGCGGCGCTGACTTCGGTCGCGCAGCTTGAGGCTGTTGCCAATGGGCACCACTGTGGGGAGCCGGACTTGAGTATCACGGGGATGTCAACCTCGTCCCGTCTGTCCCCAGATCGGTCTGCCGCTGTGGTTGCCCCGGTTGCTGCCCGCAGTGGGGCTGAGCTCTCGCCTGTGGTTGATTGGGAGGTCGTTCCAAGGCGTGGCAGACAGCGAGAGACGTCCCCGGAGGCTGATCAGAAAGCCTCCCCGGTGCGTCTGACAAACAAGTTTCAGGCACTGTCTCTGGCTGAGCTAGATGCAGCTGCCTGCCCTGTTTCAGAGGATCATTCTCAGCCTTCAAGGTCCGGGCAGTCGCAGAGGGTGGGCTTATTGGTAGTTGGGAGCTCCAATGTTAGGCGCGTAATGGGGCCCCTTACGGATATGGCGGCTAAGGAGGGGAAGAAATCCAGTGTGCACTCCGTGTGCATTCCGGGTGGAGTCATTCCTGATGTGGAAAGGGTCCTTCCGGAGGCCATGAAGAGCACAGGGTGCAGCCAGCTGCAGGTGGTGGCACATGTGGGCACTAATGACGTGTGTCGCTTTGGATCTGAGGAAATTCTCTCTGGATTCCAGCGGCTATCTGATTTGGTGAAGGCTGCCGGTCTTGCTTACGAGATGAAGGCAGAGCTCACCATCTGCAGCATCGTTGACAGAACCGACTGCGGACCTTTGATGCAGAGCCGGGTGGAGGGTCTGAATCAGAGGCTCAAACGGTTTTGCGACCGTGTTGGCTGCAGATTCCTTGACTTGCGCCATAGGGTGGTGGGGTCTCGGGTTCCGCTGAAAAGGTCAGGAGTTCACTACACTCAGCTGGCGGCTACACGGGTAGCGGAGGCTGTGTGGCGTGGACTGGGCGGTTTTTTAGGTTAGAAGGCCTCGGGAAAGTACGGGGTGGGCTGCAATCTCAAAGGGTGCATGGCAAATACCGGACGTGCTTGGATCAAGGAACAGTCGGAATTGTAGTTGTAAATTGTTGTAGTTCTGCTGGGGAAGTCCCTGAGCTACAAGTGCTAATAGAAAGCACAGAAGCTGAAATCGTTATAGGTACAGAAAGCTGGCTAAAGCCTGAAATAAGTTCTGCAGAAATTTTTACGAAAGTCTCAGACGGTGTTCAGGAAAGATAGATTAGGCAGAATTGATGGTGGAATGTTTGTGTCTGTCAGTAGTGGTTTATCTTGTAGTGAAGTCGAAGTAGATACTCAGTGCAAATTGGTATGGGTGGAAGTTATACTTATCAGCCGAACTAAGTTAATAATTGGCTCCTTCTACCGACCGCCAGACTCCGATGATATAGTTGCTGAACAGTTCAGAGAAAATTTGAGTCTCGTAACAAATAAATACCCCACTCATACGGTTATAGTTAGTGGGGACTTCAAACTTCCCTCGATATGTTGGCAAAAATACTTGTTCAAAACCGGTGGTAGGCAGAAAACATCTTCCGAGATTGTCCTAAATGCTTTCTCCGAAAATTATTTCGAGCAGTTAGTCCACGAACGCACGCGATTTGTAAATGGTTGCGAAAACACACTTGACCTCTTAGCCACAGACAATCCAGAGCTAATTGAGAGCATCATGACTGATACAGGGATTAGTGATCACAAGGTCGTTGTAGCTAGGCTCAATACCGTTTCTTCCAAATCCACCAGAAACAAACGCAAAATAATTTTATTTAAAAAAGCGGATAAAGTGTCACTAGAAGCCTTCCTAAGAGACAATCTCCATTCCTTTCGAACTAACTATGCAAATGTAGACGAGATGTGGCTCAAATTCAAAGACATAGTAGCAACAGCAGTTGAGAGATTCATATCTCATAAATTGGTAAGAGATGGAACTGATCCCCCATGGTACACAAAACAGGTCCGAACGCTGTTGCAGAGGCAACGGAAAAAGCATGCGAAGTTCAGAAGAATGCGAAATCCCGAAAATTGGCTAAAATTTACAGACGCGCGAAATTTGGCACGGACTTCAATGCGAGATGCCTTTAATAGGTTCCACAACGAAACATTGTCTCGAAATTTGGCAGAAAATCCGAAGAAATTCTGGTCGTATGTAAAGTACACAAGCGGCAAGACACAGTCAATACCTTCGCTGCGCACTGCCGATGGTACTGTTACCGACGACTGTGCCGCTAAAGCGGAGTTACTGAACGCAGTTTTCCGAAATTCCTTCACCAGGGAAGACGAATGGAATAGTCCAGAATTTGAAACACGAATAGCTGCTAGCATGAGTTTCTTAGAAGTAGATACCTTAGGTGTTGCGAAGCAACTCAAATCGCTTGATATGGGCAAGTCTTCAGGTCCAGATTGTATACCGATTAGGTTCCTTTCAGATTACTCTGATACAATAGCTCCCTACTTAGCAATCATAAACAACCGCTCGCTCACCGATAGATCTGTACCTACTGATTGGAAAATTGCGCAGGCCGCACCAGTGTTTAAGAAGGGTAGTAGGAGTAATCCATCGAACTACAGGCCTATATCATAGACGTCGGTTTGCAGTAGGGTTTTGGAGCATATACTGTATTCAAACATTATGAATCACCTCGAAGGGAACGATCTATTGATACGTAATCAGCATGGTTTCAGAAAACATCGTTCTTGTGCAACGCAGCTAGCTCTTTATTCGCACGAAGTAATGGCCGCTATCGACAGGGGATCTCAGGTTGATTCCGTATTTCTGGATTTCCGGAAAGCTTTTGACACCGTTCCTCACAAGCGACTTCTAATCAAGCTGCGGGCCTATGGGGTATCGTCTCAGTTGTGCGACTGGATTCGTGATTTCCTGTCAGGAAGGTCGCAGTTCGTAGTAATAGACGGCAAATCATCGAGTAAAACTGAAGTGATATCAGGTGTTCCCCAGGGAAGCGTCCTGGGACCTCTGCTGTTCCTGATCTATATAAATGACCTGGGTGACAATCTGAGCAGTTCTCTTAGGTTGTTCGCAGATGATGCTGTAATTTACCGTCTAGTAAGGTCATCCGAAGACCAGTATCAGTTGCAAAGCGATTTAGAAAAGATTCCTATATGGTGTGGCAGGTGGCAGTTGACGCTAAATAACGAAAAGTGTGAGGTGATCCACATGAGTTCCAAAAGAAATCCGTTGGAATTCGATTACTCGATAAATAGTACAATTCTCAAGGCTGTCAATTCAACTAAGTACCTGGGTGTTAAAATCACGAACAACTTCAGTTGGAAAGACCACATAGATAATATTGTGGGGAAGGCGAGCCAAACGTTGCGTTTCATTGGCAGGACACTTAGAAGATGCAACAAGTCCACTAAAGAGACAGCTTACACTACACTCGTTCGTCCTCTGTTAGAATATTGCTGCGCCGTGTGGGATCCTTACCAGGTGGGATTGACGGAGGACATCGAAAGGGTGCAAAAAAGGTAGCTCGGTTTGTATTATCACGTAATAGGGGAGAGAGTGTGGCAGATATGATACGCGAGTTGGGATGGAAGTCATTAAAGCAAAGACGTTTTTCGTCACGGCGAGATCTATTTACGAAATTTCAGTCACCAACTTTCTCTTCCGAATGCTGAAATATTTTGTTGAGCCCAACCTACATAGGTAGGAATGATCATCAAAATAAAACAAGAGAAATCAGAGCTCGAACAGAAAGGTTTAGGTGTTCGTTTTTCCTACGCGCTGTTCAGGAGTGGAATGGTAGAGAGATATTATGATTGTGGTTCGATGAACCCTCTGCCAAGCACTTAAATGTGAATTGCAGAGTAGTCATGTAGATGTAGATGAAGCTCTCCCGCGAACCCTGCGGGCTAGCACTTCTGGAAGAAAGGATATTTCTCACCTTGGCTTACGTATGAACCTGTTCCTGCAGGCTATATTTTCTTTCTCGTTACCAAGTATCTGTTTTGCCTTCGTATCCACTGCAATTTGTCTGTTTCTTTTTCTAGTTTCTTTCTTCTGTAGCATCTATAAAAATCATAATTTTACTTGTCGTGCTGGGGACATTCCTACGCAAGTTGTCAGACTGGAAATGTAAGGTTAACTGCTGCTACCTCTAGATGTTTCTTTTTCTTTCCCACGATAGAGAGCTATTTTTAATGTCTCAGTGAAATACGGGCTTTTTGTTTTCACAGTGTTTCGACGAATGTGATTTGTTGATTCGGCTTGGAAGGACTTCTAATATGTTCAATCCCCACTTTTTCGATCTATGATTGATGTTAGCTTTTTTTTTTCATTTGGAGTCAAGAGTTTCACCTCAGTATGCGATCATTTCTCCAGATCAATCATGGATTTAATATAAAATGTGTATTTACTTTTGCCTGTCATTTGTTGCTGATAACTTAGTTCATATTTCACTTTTCGTTTTCCTGTAAAAGCCACATCGCTCTACCATTAGGAACACACTTCTGAGTGCTAAAATTTACCTTTTCCGATATTTTCGCTCTCTTGGTATTTTTCAGTACAACTGTCGACGCCGTTCCAATACAGCTCACAAGTCCAAGAGACTCAGAATAGCGGAGATAAGATAAGGCCAAAATCTGCCTGTTTTGCAGACGTGAACCGCGCCCATGACGTGATAGGAAGATATGGTGTATGTTCGATAACTTCCCTGTTCAGGTGAAATTATATCGCAATATCAGGACACAGAATAAATTTGTTTCAGTCATAATTAAGTCACTAGAAGAGGATTAGGTCCCATGCCTTCCCCTTCTCCCTTAACTTCGCGAAATTTGAGTTTTCGCCTTCTTACACTCATGTCTCTTCAGAGTCTAATCATCAGAAAGCAGAACTTTTGCATCTTACCACCTGTCTCGCTCGTATTCCTCGATTTCAGATCTGCGATTTCGTAACTAAGAACTGAGAATATGTACGAATAATCTGTTGCGACAAATCGCTAATTGGTACACAATTGACAGAACTTGGGGTGATTCAAAAAGAAGGAACAGATTTCAGTTGTTTATTACAGACCAACTGTAAGAGTGAGAAAGACTCTGCGCATGTCACTGGACAGAGGAAGGTTCAAAGTTTTGACACAGCTGCGTTTTTGTTTGTAGCAACTTGGCGGCTACACCACAAGAGAAATTATTTTGTGTGTTATAATTTCGCAAAGTCAACCCATTTTTGGCCTCCCACGTGACTAGACCTCACACCTTGCGAATTTTTTTTTTCTGTGGAGGTACATATAAGATAGAGTCTTTGCCTCATTCGTGGTAGATACTCTTCAAGATCTGAGAAATCGAATTGTTGAAGCTGCCGATTCAATAAAGAGAACCAGTTTTGATGTTTCTTGTGTAACGTATAGTGCTCATGTTGAATGTATGGCACAGTGTCTTTGCGAACGTAAGACTCTGAACTTAAGCTCTGTCCAGTGACATACTCAATGTATTTCTGTCTTTCACAGTTTGTCTGTAAAACAAATGAAATCTGTTCGTTCTTTTTCAATCACCTTGTGTATTGACTGTCAGTTGTTTCTTAACGTCACCTGTTTATTTTTTTTAAATTTCACAGCATAATTTTTTCTTTTTGAAACATTCATACTGCCCTTTCTTTTTCTACCAGGTGTCCTACTGTTTTGTCACTGACGATAACATTTCCGTCAACCGCAAAAAGTGTCTGGAAAACTGTTATTTTAAGGACATTGTTCCCAGCCACTCAGTACTAGCATTAGAATGTTTTGGCACTGGTAAATGTTTAGTAAAAACCTGAACTTTGTGTGTGGACTTTACCATCTTTCTGCTTCGTAATCTGTTTTCCAAGTGTGCTCGGAACCACCTATCTCGCCTTATTCTCTTTTATTCGAAGTGGGTCTTACTTATTCCGTGAAATCTGATGGTCAGTAAAACGAAATGGTTGTCATAGAGATAAAATGAAACCTGTGTTTCAGTAACCCTTGTGAATCGCAACAAATATAACTTTTGGAAACACTTCCACCAACGGTCATGTACTTCTAATACTTCGAAAGTGGCCAGTGGCTCTGAAACCAGGCGCCTGCTCCAACACTATAGTTGAAAAACGCCCTACGCTTACTAAACGTATTTTCGGGAGCAATCTGGAAAACGTCGCTCATCCCTGCCATCACATGTGGAGGCTGTTGCTTATACGCTCATTAACATCATTCGCCACTAATTTCACACCCATCCATCTACTAAATTTCAAATCATTTTAAGTAATTACTTACAGTAGATTTCGTTGTGTTTGTTTATTGGAGCTATATTTAGCACGATTCCTTCTGTCGCTTGTGTGCAGCACCTAAATGACGTTACTTTTTTCTCCTGCAGGTTCCATGACAGAAGAGAAGACACTGTAAAGGAACCTCCGTTTCACCTACTCGCCATCGGACTGAATTCACGAGACTTGGTAAGTTCCTTTTTCCCGTTTGAATGACTACCTCGTTCGTTCGACATTTAAAAGTTCTTCGAAATGCGTTACGTCATGGTTTGGCTTGCGCAGTGAAAGTCAATTCAGAATGAAGCAAGCATATTATCAAGGTTAAACAACAAATGAAGGTTAGTGTTAGCACTTTCAACAGCTGAATTCCGCTCGCAACTTTTTTTCGTCAGCAGCAGGTAAACGAAGGTCACGTCAGAGGAGCAGAACTAAGTACTATAGTCGGTCTCCACTAATCTGGATGTCGAGACTGCGTCGAACTGGTCTGATATAAAGACGGTTGCGGTTTGAGTCCCCTGTAACGCGCTGATGTAACAACGTGTTGCTTTTCTGAATGGCCACGTACAGACCAGCGTCCAGTTCTTCATTGGTCGCGGAATATTTGTTACTAGTCAAAATGGAACGCGAGCTTGAATATCTATAGTTTCAACAACGTCTGTGCTTTTAGTCGTTGAGGAACAATGTATCAATAATACTCGTACTTACTGAAGAACATGCATGCCATTGCTACAGCTTCCGTGACACTTTGTCAGGAGACTGAGAAAGTCAAAACTGAGTGGAAAGTCAGGTAAGATGATTCCACGCGACAAGAATAATACTGGCGGGAAAAGACGCCACACCAAGGAAGAGTTGTGTGACATAGACGAAAGTTGCTAGGAGTGTTTCTACATTTGAAAGATGATGTCTATTCAAATCTCGCACCAGTCGCATATGAGCGGCAATAGCAACGCCACTATGAGAATGGAAATAAGATTTCCTTTAATTACACGCCGTAAGGTCCTGACCTTTAGTTACCTTTGAGATGGGACGTGGTGAGTTGATGTTAGTCACGAATGACTTTAAGGTGACAAAGATGCCATTGTGAACACCTCACCGAGTTTGAACGAGGTCAAGTAATAGGGCTACGACAAGCTGGATGTTCCTTCTCAGATACTGCAGAAAGACTTGGCAGGATTGTAGCCACTGTACATGATTGCTGGCAGCGGTGGTCACGAGAATGTAGGATCGCAGGAAGATCGGACTTCAGACGGCCACTGGGCCCTACTGAGAGGGAAGCCAACGTGTTCGAATTACGGCTGTGGCTCGTCGTACTGCATCTGGAGCAGCAATCTGAGCAGCAACTGCCACTCTAGTGACACAACAAACTGTTACAAATCGGTTACAAACATACCGTCGTTTGAGTCTCGTACAGATTCCCTTATGGAGGACATAGTGATAGACATCCCTGGGGTTGTGAAGCAGCTGAATGGGTTGAAAATAAATAAATCGCCAGGTCCTGATGGGATTCCAATTCGGTTTTACAGACGGTACTCTACTGCATTGGCTCCTTACTTAGCTTGCATTTATCGCGGATCTCTTGCCCAAGGTAAAGTCCCGAGCGACTGGAAAAAAGCGCAGGTGACGCCTGTATATAAGAAGGGTAGAAGGACGGATCCTCAAAATTACAGACCAATATCCTTAACATCGGTTTGTTGCAGGATTCTCGAACATATTCTCAGTTCGAATATAATGAATTTCCTTGAGACAGAGAAGTTGCTGTCCATGCATCAGCACGGCTTTAGAAAGCATCGCTCCTGCGAAATGCAACTCGCCCTTTTTTCACATGATATCTTGCGAACCATGGTTGAAGGGTATCAGACGGATGCCATATTCCTTGACTTCCGGAAAGCATTTGACTCGGTGCCCCACTGCAGACTCCTAACTAAGGTACGAGCATATCGGATTGGTTCCCAAATGTGTGAGTGGCTCGAAGACTTCTTAAGTAATAGAACCCAGTACGTTGTCCTCGATGGTGAGTGTTCATCGGAGATGAGGGTATCATCTGAAGTGCCCCAGGGAAGTGTGGTAGGTCCGCTGTTGTTTTCTATCTACATAAATGATCTTTTGAATAGGGTGGATAGCAATGTGCGGCTGTTTGCTGATGATGCTGTGGTGTACGGGAAGGTGTCGTCGTTGAGTGACTGTAGCAAGATACAAGATGACTTGGACAGGATTTGTGATTGGTGTAAAGAATCGCAGCTAACTCTAAATATAGATAAATGTAAATTAATGCAGATGAATAGGAAAAAGAATCCCGTAATGTTTAAATACTCCATGGGTAGTGTAGCGCTTGACACAGTCACGTCGATTAAATATTTGGGCGTAACATTGCAGAGCTATATGAAGTGGGACAAGCATGTAATGGCAGTTGTGGGGAAGGCGGATAGTTGTCTTCGGTTCATTGGTAGAATTTTGGGAAGATGTGGTTCATCTGTAAAGGAGACCGCTTATAAAACACTAATACGACCTATTCTTGAGTACTGCTCGAGCGTTTGGGATCCCTATCAGGTCGGATTGAGGGAGGACGTAGAAGCAATTCAGAGGCGGGCTGCTAGATTTGTTACTGGTAGGTTTGATCATCACGCGAGTGTTACTGAAATGCTTCAGGAACTCGGGTGGGAGTCTCTGGAGGAAAGGAGGCGTTCTTTTCGTGAATGGCTACTGAGGAAATTTAGAGAACCAGCATTTGAGGCTGACTGCAGTATAATTTTACTGCCGCCAACTTATATTTCGCGGAAAGACCACAAAGATAAGATAAGAGACATTAGGGCTCGTACAGAGGCATACAGGCAGTCATTTTTCCCTCGTTCTGTTTGGGAGTGAAACAGGGAGAGAAGATGCTAGTTGTGGTACGAGGTACCCTCCGCCACGCACCGTATGGTGGATTGCGGAGTATGTATGTAGATGTAGATGTAGGTTATTTGAAGGACAATCCGAGCCACAGGTCCTGTAGCGTGTATTCTATGACCCCAAACCGCCGCCATTTGCGAGTGCAGTGGCGTCAAGCGAGTGCCCATTGGAAGGCAGGGTGGAGGTCTGTTGTGTTTTCTAATGAAACCTGATTCTGCCTCCATGCCATGGTCTTGTGTTGGTTAGGAGGAGGCCAGTTGAGGGCCTGCAACCAACTAGTCTGGGTGCTGGACACATTGGATTTCCTGGTGTTATGATCTGGGTGCAGTATCGTATGACAGCAGGAGCTCTCTCTTTGTTGTACCACGCACCCTGACTGCAAATTTGTACGTTAGTCTGGTGATTCGACCTGTTGTGCGGCCATTCATGAACAGCATTCCAGGTGATGTTTTCCAACAGAATAACGCCTGCCAACATACCTTTGTTGTAACCCAACATGCCCTACAGAGTGTCGACCGGTTGCCTTGGACTGCTTTATCACCAGATCTGTGGAGGAGGAGATCAGTGTTTAAGGTCCCGTCGACAACGAGGTCATTACAGACGGAGCACAAGCTCGAATTAGGGAAGGATGGGGAAGGAAACTGGCCGTGCCCTTTCAAAGGAACCATCCCGGCATTTGCCTGAAGTGATGTAGGGAAATCACGGAAAACCTACATCAGGATGGCCGGACCCGGGATTGAACCGTCGTCCTCCCGAATGCGAGTCCAGTGCGCGAAACACTGCGCCTCCTCGCTCGGTCGAGATCTGTCTCCATTCAATGACATCATCAGTCGACAATTCAGCGTCATCCACAAACAGCAAAAACCGCCCTTGTATTGACCGACCAAGTGCAACAAATATGGAACTCCATCCCGTAACCAGATATCCGGAACCTGTACAATACCATGCGTGCACGTTTGTATACTTGCATTCGACATTCTGGCGATTACACCTGTTAATGATGTACCAGCATTTCACATTATCAATGGTTTATATCGCGCTTACGTTGACCCATGATTGTGCAACGTTACCTAGACAAAATGTGTTTCCGAAATATCATTTCTCAACATTAATTATTTTTTGGTGTTGCGATTTTTTTCCGTCGGTGTATCATCTGACGTCGTAGAGAGTTCTCAGCCCTTAACCTCGGAAACTAAACCACATTTGAAGTACCTTCGTTTTTCAAATAATGCTGTACTGTTTGCATCTAGTTCAGACAGATTCAGCAAGGAATTTTACAGAGCACGTCGAAAGTTGTCCTGAAATCATTTACAACAAGACAAAAGTAATATGTAGCTATCATTTCGAAAAATAAACTGTGAAGTCGTACAAAAAGCTGAAAAGTTTCTGTATTCAGAACTGTTGAGTACAACAACAAGGGTGGAAAGCAAAGATCGAGTAGAAATGGCCTGTATTGCATTTGATAAACTAAAAATAAATAGGCTGTTCTACACTAACCGTCCGATGTGTTTCAAAACAAAGCCCTGAAAAAGAAGTTTCGACTAATGGCAATGAGACGTTGACTTTATAGGTGAAAATCATTCAGGACGCTCAGCTTGGAAGTTACCACGTGATACAGAAAAACAAAGGTGTCAGAGAACAGACTGGAGTGAAACTTGTGATTATGATTGTAATTGAAGACATGCGCGGAAACGTGACATTTAGGGGTGAGACCAATGTCAGTTTTGATAGTTCGCGTGCAAGGCAAAAAATGGCAACACTTGCCTCTGAGCTTTTACATTTGAGGGTTAGCCCGTTTTTCCGTGCATGCCTTCAATTAAAATGAAGCTGGGCAGCATGCGTAGCCAGGTAAATGGGTGATAGATTTGCTGCGGAGGTTCTTTGCTGGAAATAATAGAAGACCGAACGACGACATTGTGCAATGTGTGTAGATGCCATAAGAAAACGTGCAGAGGCTGCGAACATCTGAAACCGCAATGTACTGAGTAGTCTAGACGACGCCTCTAAGCAGCAGTATAACTATACTACCACACACACACACACACACACACACACACACACACATATAACGTGGACCGAAAATACTACACAGCTCCAGCTAATTACCGTCGCCCCTAAACATCCCACTTGCCCATATGGGGCCATACTGATACAGGGGAACCAAGGTGCAATCTGCCGTAAGAAGAACGATGCCCTTTGAGTACATTCGTCACGCTTCTTTTTTCTTAGCAAGTACGCTAACAGCTCGCTGTTGAGCGCCATAAATTCATTTCTCTCTCTCTCTCTCTCTCTCTCTCTCTCTCTCTCTGTGTGTGTGTGTGTGTGTGTGTGTGTGTGTGTGTGTGTGTGTGTGTGTGTGTTATTTGGGTTGAGTCTATGCAATCAAAGCTCGTAGACAACAACCGAAGTGTGGCACTTTCGCATTTACATTAATATTCGGCAGCTGACTTAATTTAAAAAACGCGCATGTTATTGTTCTTAGCAGTTATCTGTTTTACAGCTTCTTATAACAGGTAGCTTGAGTAGAAAAAAAATCTAATTTGCCCTATTTATGTTACTTGTTTCACTTTCGGGACAGGCTAAGAGGTATTTTGATCCTTTAGTTGACTGTTTTATCTTTCTGCACCGTACAACAACCATAAGAATTGTGGCCTTTCATTGATAAATCATGACACTCCAAAGCGCCATGCATAGTATTTGTCCAGTGTAAAGCTAGAAAGACAGTGCTAGGAATTGATTTTGAGCTGCCCGCCACTCACGCTGTGGCCTGCATGGAGTGGTAAAATGTGTGGCTTTCGTAGTAGTTCGTAACGAATGCTTTACAATGCGAACTCACTGTATAAGGCTGCGTTGGATATATACCAGTCTAAGTACTAGGCTGTGTGTATATGTAAATGGTGTTTCCGGTAAGCACTCAGTTGTAACCATTTGCTGTGGTAACAGTGAGCAACGTTAATCGCTGTTATAGTTATTGAAAGGGATGCGGACCGTCGATGGAATTCCCAGAGTGTGTACGCAATATTTCTACATGCGAACAGTGCACGCTTTGTGTGTGTGCCTTAGCGTTCAGTATTGTTACCACCGTAATGGAATAGCTGTCGAAGGAGTGTTTGGTAGGAAACGGAATATGTCGCCTTTTTTAGATTTATAATATTACCTCCGCTGTTACTGAATGCGGGGAACACGAGGGACGTAGATACTAAAACGCTATTACATGCTAAACTGGACTCTGAAGAGACATTCCTGTAATGGAGCGGAGGCTTTAACTTCAGCATGGCGAGGGAAAGAAAAGCAAGGGGTTGTCATCTTCTTACAGTGATTTAGCTATGAGTAAAGGAAACCGATTCTGCAACTTCATACGACAATCTATTTCACTTGAACAAGGAGCGGATCGAACTTAACGCCACGTGTTGCTATCACGTCGTTATCATGGCGGCGCTTCCTGTCTGTAAAACATGGCAGATTTTATCTTCTATCTTATCTGTGCGATTCTGAGTTTTTCGAACCAGTCAGCTCGGTTGGATGGAATCGGCAGTTGCACTGCGAAATGCAAAGGAAGCCAAAATAACGAAGAGAGCCCGCCTCTTCTACAAGCCTTTGGAACTTGCAAAAGATACTGAAAAACAGCTTTTGTAGCAAATGGCGGCCATCGTGCCACGTTTTCTTGTCTGCTTTGGTATCAGAAGCCACTAACGCCCACTTTGCGATGACGCTGACTCACTACTGATTCGAATACTGGTGGCGGAAATAACAATTAGTGATACCAGAATTAAATTCCAACTCTTTTCACAGTGTCTTATGCATTAATGGCGTGGCATACTGTTGATCGTGATCCATTCGTCGGGTCCCCCCCCCTTCCCCCCTCCTGGTGTTACTCCATAGGGTAAAGAAATGGACCAGTATAAACTTCCATCCTGTCTCTCCCTTCTCCTTTCGAAATATCGCGGAACATGGCGTAAACTTGAACTGCGCAACCTAGAGTCTTCTGTATTTTGTGGGGAAAGAGCAAGTCGTGCATCATATGACCTACATATACAGAAAACTCTATAAGCCAATATACAGTTGTGGTACAGTGTAGTTTGCAACAGAACTAGAGACTTAATCATATTCCTTTCGGGAACGTAGCAAAGAAAAGACATGCCTCATTAAGCGTCCTAATCTCTCTTATCTTGTTATCATGGCTCCCACGCACGATGTATAATTAAGGCAGCAGAACTGTTTCACAGTTTTCCTCTACTAACGGTTTTCTACAGTCATCCAACAGACTTTCGCGAGAACTGCATCGCCCTTTTTTACAAAAAATGGCTCTGAGCACTATGGGACTCAACTTCTCAGGTCATCAGTCCCCTAGAACTTAGTGTGATGTCACCGCCAGACACCACACTTGCTAGATGGTAGCCTTTAAATCGGCCGCGGTCCGTTAGTATACGTCGGACCCGCGTGTCGCCACTGTCAGTGATTGCAGACCAAGCGCCGCCACACGGCAGGTCTAGAGAGACTTCCTAGCACTCGTTCCAGTTGTACAGCCGACTTTGCTAGCAATGGTTCACTGACAAATTACGCTCTCATTTGCCGAGACGATAGTTAGCATAGCCTTCAGCTACGTCATTTGCTACGACCTAGCAAGGCGCCATTATCAATTGCTATTTATCTTGTGATGCATGTACCGTCAGACCGATGTTCACCAATTATGGATTAAAGTTAAATATTCCAGAAATCACGTACTATTTTTACTACTATAAGACCTTGACCTGTTCCAGACCTCACGCCAGCCTGCGTGAGCTTAAACGCGTGCCTTTCGGCTTCCTCTCATAGTGACTTGGCTGTCTTGCCAAGTCACAACACTTAGAACTACTTAAACCTAACTAACCTAAGGACATCACACACATCCATGCACGAGACAGGATTCGAACCTGCGACCGTAGCGGTCATGCGTTTCCAGACTGAAGCGCCTAGATTAGAACCGCTCGGCCACATCGCTTTTTTTTAACAAATACCGATATTTATTTCTTTAGCTGAGATAACTGTGGCTATTTGCTGAAACGATGTAATTATTATACAAAATCAGAAATGTTGCCTATATTTCGTTTTATTTTACTGGGTCTACGTTTCGAGCTGATGGAAACTGAAGAAAACTAACTGCATGTTTGCCGAGCACAGTTTAGAAAGTATTTCAAAGATGTCGTAATACTGCGCACAGGCGAGAGTGGATGGATACATAAGGGGTTAGAAATATTATAAATCTAAAAAAAAAAATCGGTGAAAGCACCCAGAACTATTACAGAACGAGCAAACACTCTTTACCTTTTCCAGTTTGTGTGTAGTACCAGAAAAACTAAAGGTAAACATGATTACTCGACCAACCCCCAGCCTCTTGCTTTTCAGTTACAACGTTTTTACCAAGAACTTCATCCTTAAATGTTGTGAAAATTACTGGATCGCCCTAGACACACACAGTAAATAACACCCTATTGTGCTATGGTGTAGTGATGAAGTATATATATAACCCCTAATCCATTAGATGTCATGTCATCTTTTAATTTCTTTCTTATACAATGGGCGTTCCAAGAGTAATGCACACATTTTTTTTTCTTTTCTGAAAGAAGGCTAGTTTTATTCAGGATTTCAGTACACCATATTATTCCCCACTCTCTTGGCCATAAAACCTTGTTTTTCAAAATAATCTCCGTTCAGTGCGACGTGTACGCCACATTACTGGGAGGGCCGGTATGCCCGCACAGCGTCACTCTACTGGCCGACGTGGGAGCCAACGTCTTGCTGCGTTAATAACCTTCCCACCACATACGCACTGCCTCCCGCGGAATGCGTCCTTCATTAGTCCAAACAGATTGCGAGATCCGGTCTGTGAGATGCATGAGGAAGAGCAGTCGAGTGAAGTTTTGTGGACTCCTCTCGGGTGCACAGACTTGTATGAGGCATGGGGAGGGAGAAGTTCACCTGTATTTTTGTGGTGACGAACCTTCTGATGTCATTTCTTCAATTTCTCGAGGGCAGCACAATGCACTTCAGAGTTGATCGTTGCACAATGAGGGAGGACATCAAAGAGAATAACGACATTTTGTCAGTGGAGTGAGTGACTGATTATTTTGTAAAATTTTTTCATGAGTTTGACAACGCATGAACCTGTGTTCAGTGTATGGCGCCTTTGGAATCTGAAGATGGTCATTGTATGGCCGAAACCAGTTACGACTGTGTCATAAGAATGTGATTGCGTCTATAAATAAACAAAAAATTTTTACAAAGAGAATAGCCCTTTCGGAGTCCCGGAAGACCGTCGCCATGACTTTACCTGCTGAGGGTGCAGCTTTGAACTTTCTCTCCGAAGAAGAGGTGGTGTGGCGGCACTCAGTGGGTTGCTGTTTTATTTCCAGTTCGAAATGATGAATACCCATGTTTCATCGACTGTGACGATTTTCGACAAAAAATTGTGACATTAAGCTTCGTAAAGCGCAAGCGATTCCGCACAGAAGGTCCTTCGTTGCTCTTCGTGGTCTTCTGTGAGCCAGCGAGGGGCGCAGCGGACATACACCTTTGTGTATCCCAAGTGGTGGGCGAGTGCGTCAGCTCTATCAACAGAGATGTCCAGTTGTGCAGCGAGGTGTTTTGACAGTGGTCCGTCTGTCACATCGAATGAGGGTGCCCGCACGTCCCAGCATTGCACAAGTGACAGCTGTATGCAGCCGGCAGGTGGGGAGGGAGAGAGAGAGAGAGAGAGAGAGAGAGAGAGAGAGAGAGGGAGAGAGAGAGAGGACAGGTTTGCGTGGGCGTGCTTGTTGTGATGATGACAGGCGCCTCGCCGAACGACTCACCGTGCTTTTGTTCACTGCCAGGTCTCCGTGGACATTTTGCAAGCGTCTGTGGTTATCTGCGATGCTCTGGTTTTCCGACAAAAGAAATTCAGTAAAGCTCTCTGTTAGGAACGCATCTCCTTGAGTTACGGCATTCTGAGGGCTACATATAGCGCCGCCATCTGTAGGAAATTCACGAAACTATAGGGACTGAAGCGGGAAAATGCCACGATATCCCATAAAAGATACGGCATTTTTCGGCCGGAATTGGTCAAGAAAAAAAGTATTGCATTATGTATATATCTGGTCGTAGTGGATTCTTTGGTTCACAGCAACACTACGGGACATGAAGGATATCTTTGAAATAGTAACGATAGAAAACGGGTTTGTAACTCGACCCTACGATAAGTAAATAACAATTGTTTAAGTACACTAATGTAATAAATTCCACTCAATCTTCGCCGAGCATTCACCTACGAGTGACGTGAAGATTCGACAGTCGCGACATGTAGTTCGGATTCCACGTTAAACTGTAGCTCCCCTTTCCCTGGTAGGACTGTTATCGTAGGTAAGGACACACAAGTTGCGTAAGTGGCGACCAATTGAATGCTTTGCATTAGACCGTTTACTTACACGGAATTACTGTTATTAGTTTGTGGAACATTTCCGTTACATTTTCGTATGGCCTGTGCTTCCATATTATGATTGTATTAGCGCCTCTCCAAATTCGTTCCATATCCGCTGTCATACTTGTTTAGTAATAGCTCCACCAGAGTTTGTTCTCAAGAACAAGTGCAAAAAGGAAGGGTACGTGGCAGGAAATAAGCGTGATCTTTCAGCAGCCAAGCTGAATTTTGAAATCAAGAATCAAAGTGGTGGTGTGATAGAGAAGGGAAATGTCGAAGGAGAACAAAAGTTCTGAATATATGGATCGGGTACGAAAAAATTATATTGAACATACATGCACAATTATTATTTTGTAATATTTTTCAAAAAAAATTGTTTTTACTGCTCTTGTGTTAGTGGCCGGCCGTTGTGGCCGAGCGGTTCTAGGCGTTCCAGTCCGGAACCACGCGGCTGCTACGGTCGCAGGTTTAGTTTAGTTAGGTTTAAGTCTAGGGGACTGATGACCTCAGATGTTAACTCCCATAGTGCTTAGAGCAATTTTTTTCTTGTGTTAGTGGAAACTAACCTTGTTTGTACGTTATGAGGATCTGTATGATTCAAGTAGTTCGCATGTAGATACGCTCAAAGAAAAAGACACACCACAAAGGAATTATCCGAATGAAAAGGAAAGAGGAAGGCGGAATGTACAGACAAACAAAATATTACAGTTTCAGAAAAATTATTGGGCATGGCATAAATTGAAAGAGTTGTTGGACGCGTTAGATTGTCAAAATACCGAGCTGGGTGGAGAGCCCTACCCATAACAGGAGCCCTATCCATAATACAGCAAACGTTCTGAGTTGTAGAGAGATCTGTCGACCACGCTGGCCAAGGTAGGGTAAGCAAGCAAGAAGATAAGCAGCAACTCTCGCCGTGTACGGGCGGGCATAATTGTCCTGAAAGATAAGCCCAGGATGGCTAGCCATGAAGGGCAACAAGACGGGGGCGTACAGTATCGCTATGCTGTAAGGGTGCGGTGGATGACAACCAAAAGCGGTCCCGCAGTGAAGTGAGTCGTACCTCAGACCATCACACCTGCTTGTCGGGCCGTATGGCGGGCTACAGTCAGGCTGATATCCCACCGCTGCCCAGGGCGATCCAGACACGTTTTCGGCCTAGAATCTCATTGACAGGAGTAGAATTGTCTTCAGAGATGATTCCCACTTGACACTGAGCCCCGATAACCAGGGAAGACAGTGTCTGGAGACGACACGGACAACAGTGGGATACTTTTCTGACTGTCGACCGCCGTACGGCCCGACAGCCGGGAGCAATGGCCTGGGATGCCATTCCTTTTCATAGCAGAACCTCTTTGCTTGCCTTCCGCGGTACACCTACAGCACAGTAACACATTCTACGTCCCGTTTTCCTAGGCATGCACTTCAGCAAGATAATGCCCGTCCGCGCACTAAGACATTCCTTACTGCCTGTCTTCGTGCTTGCCAAATCCTGCCTTGGTGAGCAGGGTAACAGGTCCTCTCCCCAGTTGAGAACGTTTGAGTCGTTATGGGCAGGTCCTCCAACCAGCTCGGGACTAACGCACCAATTGGACAGAATTTGTCACGATATCCCTCAGAAGGTCATCCAACAACTCTATCTATCAATGTCAAGCCGAATGAGATTTTCACTCTGCAGCGGAGTGTGCGCTGATATGAAACTTCCTGGCAGATTAAAACTGTGTGCCGGACCGAGACTCGAACTCGGGACCTTTGCCTTTCGCGGGCAAGTGCTCTACCAACTGAGCTACCTAATCACGACTCACGCCCCGTCCTCACAGCTTTACTTCCGCCAGTACCTCGTCTCCTACTTTCCAAACTTCAAAGAAGCCCTATTGCGAACCTTGCAGAACTAGCACTCCTGGTAGAAAGCAGTGTTAATTCTGCAAGGTTTGCAGGAGAGCTTCAATGAAGTTTGGAAAGTAGGAGACGAGGTACTGGCAGAAGTAAAACTGTGAGGACGGGGCGTGAGTCGTGCTTCGGTAGCTCAGTTGGTAGAGCACTTGCCCGCGAAAGGCAAAGGTCCCGAGTTCGAGCCTCGGTCCGGCACACAGTTTTAATCTGCCAGGAAATTTAATGTAAAGCCAAATAACTGCTTCCATAAGGCACCGAGGTGGACCAACGCGTTATTGACTTGCTCAATTTGTGACGCTCTTTCTCTCGAATAAATCATCAAATTTTCCTTAAATAAAAATCATTTATTTGTTTGTACATGTACGTCACATCTATTGATTTTCATGCCATTTGAATAGTTCCTACATGGTTCGCCCGGTTTCCTCTTTTGTTAGAGCGTAAACCGACGTTTTTAAACGGCAAAGACAATGTGAATACAATACTGGACATTTCTTAATCGTATCTTCGGTGTTTTCCACTGCAGCTCCCCCTATAAGCTGTCCCCATATTGGTATCGCAGAAGGAATAATTCCTCACTCAAACAGCGGCAACGTGGTTTCTTTTTGTGTTTTTCAAATAGAGCATTATCATGAAGGCGGACGCGATTGCAGCAGCCAGAGATAAAGTGTTCCGACATGGCTATGTCGCCGAAACTGACGTCCTCATCCTCTTCGTGCTGCTTCGTTTCGGGCTTTGTAAATTACCCTACTGGCCATTAAAATTGCTACACCACGAACATGACGTGCTACAGACGGAAATTTAACCGATAGGAAGAAGATGCTGTGATATACAAATGATTAGCTTTTCAGAGCATTCACACAAGGTTGGCGCCGGTGGCGACACCTACAACGTGCTGACATGAGGAAAGTTGCCAACCGATTTCTCATACACAAACGGCTGTTGACCGGCGTTGCCTGGTCAAACGTTGTTGAGATGCCTCGTGTAAGGAGGAGAAATGCGTACCATCACGTTTCCGACTTTGCTAAAGGTCGGATTGTAGCCTATCACGATTGCGGTTTATCGTATCGCGACATTGCTGCTCGCGTTGGTCGAGATCCAATGACTGTTAGCAGAATATGGAATCGGTGGGTTCAGGAGGGTAATACGGAACGCCGTGCTGGATCCCAAAGGCCTCGTATCACTATCAGTCGAGATGACAGGCATCTTATCCGCATGTCCGTAACGGATAGTGCAGCCACGTTTCGATCCCTGAGTCAACGGATGGGGACGTTTGCAAGGCAACAACCATCTGGACGAACAGACGACGTTTGCAGCAGCATGGCTATCAGCTCGGAGACCATGGCTGCGGTTACTCTTGACGCTGCATCACAGACAGGAGCGCCTGCGATGGTGTACTCAACGACGATCCTGGGTGCACGAATGGCAAAACGTCATTTTTTCGGATGAATCCAAGTTCTGTTTACAGCATCGTAATGGTCGCATCCGTGTTTGGTGACATCGCGGTGAACGCACATTGGATGCGTGTATTCTTCATCGCCATACTGGCGTATCACCCGGCGTGATGGTATGGGGTGCCATTGGTTACACGTCTGTCACCTCTTGTTCGCATTGACGGTACTTTGAACAGTGGACGTTACATTTCAGATGTGTTACGACCCGTGACTCTACCCTTCATTCGATCCCTGCGAAACCCTGCGTTTCAGCAGGATAATGCACGACGGCATGTTGCAGGTCCTGTACGAGCCTTTCTGGATACAAAAATGTTCGACTGCTGCCCTGACCTCCAGATCTGTCACCAATTGAAAATGTGTGGTCAATGGTGGCCGAACAACTGGCTCGTCACAATATGCCAGTCACCGCTCTTGATGAACTGTGGTATCGTGTTTAAGCTGCATGGGCAGCTGTACCTGTACACGCCATCCAAGGTCTGTTTGACTCAATGCCCAGGCGTTTGAAGGCCCTTATTACGGCCAGAGGTGGTTGTTCTGGGTACTGATTTCTCAGGATCTATGTACCCAAATTGCGTGAAATCGTAATCACATGTTGAAAGGTGGCTACACTGAGTCACAGCGCCAGAGATTGCGCCAAAGATTATGATTCCGCCGCTTCCACTGGGCAGTAGTAGTTCAGAGGTTGCCGTGGGCAGTGCTTGTTGAGAGGATATGTGGGCAGTGCTTGTTGAGAGGATGTCGATAGAGTGCTTGTTGAGGGGATGTCGATAGCAGTACTAGTTGAGGGCATGTCGTGTGCAGTTGTTCTGTTGGACGAGACAGCAGATGCTGCTTGATTGGGGATGTTGCAATGATCACAGCGTATTTTTTGTCAATGTATGTGAAGGTAACAAATTTTTTTTTTTATTTCAAATGGCCAGTAGTGTATAACCGGCGAGACAGCTGTCTATCGAGACACCCTCGCGGAACTGTTTCACGTGACAGGTGTCGGGCAGCGTAAATGCACATATACAGAGGAATTGTCCTGGCTTAAGAGTCACCATACGTGTGCTCGACTTATGCTCGATAATATACAGTTTGACGCGACACTGCTCTGTAGTCTGCCACATTCGTAGCGATAGCGTTTATTTTCGTTTTTAAACAGTGTCGGGCACTCGCTAAGACTACTGTTCTCCAGCAGACGGATAAAAAGCGCAGTGCCTGTATCGCAGAGGATGACGAATTAGAGAGCGGCGGAAGAGTGAAACTGCGGGCGGGCGCCGGCTTCAGAAATATTGCAGCTCTCGGCGGCCATCGGTTATGGCGGTCGCGTCGCGCCGACTGACGGCCGCGATAAGCCGCCTATCAGCGCTAAGCCGCCGTGATGGACGCACTCTGCTCCACGGCTCGCCGCGGCGCCCGCTGTTTACGGCGCGCTCTGACTAATATCTCGGCTGCCGCCGGCGCGCTATCGCCGCTCCTCTGCGCGCCAGAGGAGCCGGGCATTACGTGGACCGCGCTCGCACTCCACTTCGGATCACGTAGGAGCTTCGTACAGCAGATGCTTTTTACATTAGGAATGACCTGCCGGTTGGCATTCTGTCGAAACGTCTCGTACAAACCTTATGAAATGCTAGCCGTATGCCCGTGCATCACAGCGGAAGATAAAATAGGGACCGGAATTATGGGAATTGGCTGCTGGAGTAATATTGGCTGGCGGATGATGAAGATGTAGCATATCTGACCCTTAGAACCACTACTGTGTTCCTGCACATTCCACCTGAGTGATGATATAATAGCAGATGTACGATGTCACAAGGTGGGATGGGGCAAGTATGACACGTCGGTGCCCGGCAACTCAAACGTGCTGTTCTTGAGAAAAATCGACTTAAAGAATTCTATACAGTGGCACAAAAGTCTAAATCAATTGCATCAGTTGCAAAGCGATTTAGAAAAGATTGCTGTATGGTGTGGCAGGTGGCAGTTGACACTAAATAACGAAAAGTGTGAGGTGATCCACATGAGTTCCAAAAGAAATCCGTTGGAATTCGATTACTCGATAAATAGTACAATTCTCAAGGCTGTCAATTCAACTAAGTCGCCGGCCGCGGTGGTCTAGCGGTTCTAGGCGCGCAGTCCGGAACCGCGCGACTGCTACGGTCGCAGGTTCGAATCCTGCCTCGGGCATGGATGTGTGTGATGTCCTTAGGTTAGTTAGGTTTAAGTAGTTCTAAGTTCTAGGGGACTGATGACCTCAGAAGTTAAGTCCCATAGTGCTCAGAGCCATTTGAACCATTTTTTTCAATTAAGTACCTGGGTGTAAAAATTACGAACAACTTCAGTTGGAAAGACCACATAGATAATATTGTGGGGAAGGCGAGCCAAACGTTGCGTTTCATTAGCAAGACACTTAGAAGATGCAACAAGTCCACTAAAGAGACAGCTTACACTACACTCGTTCGTCCTCTGTTAGAATATTGCTGCGCCGTGTGGGATCCTTACCAGGTGGGATTGACGAAGGACATCGAAAGGGTGCAAAAAAGGGCAGCTCGTTTTGTATTATCACGTAATAGGGGAGAGAGTGTGGCAGATATGATACGCGAGTTGGGATGGAAGTCATTAAAGCAAAGACGTTTTTCGTCGCGGCGAGATCTATTTACGAAATTTCAGTCACCAACTTCCTCTTCCGAATGCGAAAATATTTTGTTGAGCCCAACCTACACAGGTAGGAATGATCATCAAAATAAAACAAGAGAAACCAGAGCTCGAACAGAAAGGTTTAGGTGTTCGTTTTTCCCGCGCGCTGTTCGGGAGTGGAATGGTAGGGAGATAGTATGATTGTGGTTCGATGAACCCTCTGCCAAGCACTTAAATGTGAATTGCAGAGTAATCATGTAGATGTAGATGTAGATGCAGAACGATACTGGTTACTAACTGAAATTAAGGTGCTATGTTCGAAAAGTCCAGCCCGATAGCTGAGTGGTCAGCGTGGCGGTCTGTCACGCCAAGGGGCCCGGGTTCAATTCTCTGCTGCGTCGGAGATTTTATCCGCCCAGGGACTGGGTGTTTTGTTGTCCTCATTCTCATTTCATCATCATCAGTGGAAGGCAACGGGAAACCACCACTGGAATCACTTCCCTAGACGCTCATGCGGTGGACCCCCCTGACGAGGCTTCCCCTATGACCAGACCTGCCGTAAGGCAGAACACAAAGTTTTTATATTCGAAAAAACAGTACCTAAACATGATGCTTCATGAGACTCATCTAGAATTGGTACAAAACATAGGAACCGCCACAGTTCTCATGGCACTAATAGAAAAAACAGAACACAACACATAAACAGCAGTGGAACATCTACAAAAGAAGCATAAACAGAAGATAATGAAACCAACAGTAAAAAAGACACAAAAATACATTTACATTTTAAACATGAAACCACAAGAACACCAACCGAACAGAGACAGAACTACACGAGAAAGAAAAAAATTCTCTTGGAAAAAGGGTTGAAACACTGTACCAATAGCAAAGTAAATAACCAATACATAGAAAATCTCATAGTAGAAACTGAACACATCCTTACACGTGAAGAACAACAAATTAACTGTGAAATAAACACAGGACTGACAAGAGAACTAGTAAAAAAAAAGGCATAATAAAACAAACACATCAGACACACAATAAGAACAACCAAACAGAAGCAGCCACCATGAAAAGGATACGACAAAATTTAACAAACAGCAATATATTAATAACAAGAACAGACAAGGGAAATGTGACAGTACTCATGAACAAAGAGCAATACATCAAAGAAACCAAGGATCTCATGAACACCAACGCCATACAAAAACTGAAGTCATATCCAACCACACGATTCCAGGCAAATCTGAAACGATCATTGAAAAACGTGGAACACACATTCACAGACAAACAGAAATATTAAGTAACACAGAAAAACCCACAAGCACCAACACTCTGCAGTCAACCAAAGGTACATAAAGATGGAATTCCAGTGAGAGATGTTATCAACTTCAAGAAAGCCCCAACATACCACATAGCCAAACACCTCCGAAAGTTAGTTACGAAATCCTATAAGCCGCGCAGGATTTGCCGAGCGGTCTTAGGCGCTGCAGTCATGGACTGTGCGGCTGGTCCCGGCGGAGGTTCGAGTCCTCCCTCGGGAATGGGTGTGTGTGTTTGTCCTTAGGATAATTTAGGTTAAGTAGCGAGTAAGCTTAGGGACTGATGACATTAGCAGTTAAGTCCCATAAGGTTTCACACACATTTGAACATTTTGAAATCCTATAAATTAGAAAACAACAGAACAGTGATAAACACAGGAAACCTAATAGAGCGCATACAGAACAACAGGTACAACACACAGCATCACTGATTTCATTCGACATAGAAAATATGTATACCTCCATCCTTATCACAGAAGCAATAGAAATCATAGAACAAAATCTCTCATCCCACAGCAACCTCACCACAGAATCAATAAAAGAAATAACAAATATGCTCAAACTGACAACTGAGCAAAACTACTATGTTTGAGATTGAATATTATCTACAAAGTAACTGACTATCCATGGGATCCCCAATATCAGGAACATTAGCTAAGATTTTCATCAGTCATCTAGAAAATCAGATATTTGAAAAGTGAACCACTAATGAAAGTTTCAAAATCATTATCGGTACAGATTTGTGGATGACATTATTTGTCTGGTGGATGAGCCAAGTGAAAAACAAGACAAGCTCTACTCGGAAATCAACAAAGATCATCAGAACACTTCGCACTTGAAAAAGAAAAAGAAGAACATAAATTTTCTTGGCATTACAGCAAAAAAAGAAAACGGCAAATATACATTTAACATCTTTAGAAAACTAACAGCCACAGATACAATAATACCTTCCACGTCTAACCATCCCCACAAACAGAAACTTGCAGCACTAAGACTAATGTTACATAGATTAAACAGAATCCCATTCAACAAGATAGACTATGAAAAAGAAATTAGTACACTCATACAAATAGCTAAGAACAATGGGCATGACATACATGTAATACACTGGCTCAATCAAAAAATAAAAACACAAATACAAAATAAACACAACATCTCCAGAATACAAGAGAGCTCACAAGGTGCAAAATTACAAACACACTCAAGAAACACACACAATGACAACACCACACAGAAAGGAACCAGAAGGTGCACCATGACTTACACACGTAAATTAACACACAGAGTTGCAAACATCCTAAAGAGACGGGGATTCCAAATAGCATACAAGACTGTGCAAACCCTCCATTCACGCCTAAGCCAACCAGCTACCAAGAAGGACAAATTCCAACAATCAGGAATAAATAAACTTGAATGTTAAAGTTGTGATGTAGTATACATAGGCATGGCATACAGGAATTTTAAAACACGATACAACTAACATATCAAGAGTTGGAAGTACGAAACAAACCATTCCACTTTTGCAGAACATTTGAAACACCATAACCACCATCCTACAAGCATAGAACAAGAAATGAAAATAATGAGAATAAGCAATCATGACAAACATCTTATACAAATGCAAGAAAACTTCCACATTCAGAAAGCCATCGCTGAAAACAAACATGTCATAAATGAACAAACGCACATCAGCACCCCTTCGCCTTCTGGACACACACACACACACACACACACACACACACACACACACACACACACACACACACACAAACATACCACAAAAAATGCATACACAAACAGATCACAGATACTTAATAATTACACTCGAAAGTTGGCAATAACATCTGACAGCTGGCAACACAGACCAAAACATTGCATCAAAGCAAGTGTTCAGTTCCTAGTGCTCTGAAATGTGGGAAAAAAGACGCAAATCGGCATTTATAAGAAGAGCAACAACACCAGAAATGCAGCAGGAGCGTAATATGCAGAAAATCGTTCACACAACCTGTAAGTACAGTTCAAAATATTACTACATAATAGCAAAAACCAATCACCAGAAATGTTGATAACCTGTAGGTACATTGACCAAAATGTAAAGTAAACAGCAAAAACATACACATATCCAGGCCACTGAAGATGCTACGCAGAAAATAAAGGCGAAACGCATATGGTACGAAAACTGTGTTTCATTCAGTTGTAGTCAGACGGTCCATAAAGTAAAAATTGTCAGTATATTACACGCAAATGAGGAAACAGGACTACCAAATAATAATAATAATAATAGTAGGAATAGATAATACAAATATTAAAGAAGAACTAAAAGAAAAATATAGACAAAGACTAACAAAAATACTGAAAACAGAATTGACAGCAAGAAACAAGACAAAAGCTATAAATACTTATGCTATACCAATATTGACCTACTCATTTGGAGTAGTGAAATGGAGTAACACAGACCTAGAAGCGCTCAATACACTTACACGATCACAATGCCACAAATATAGAATACATCACATACATTCAGCAACAGAAAGATTCACATTAAGCAGAGAGTAAGGAGGAAGGGGATTTATCGACATAAAAAAACCTACATTATGGACAGGTAGACAATTTAAGAAAATTCTTTATAGAACGAGCAGAAACTAGCAAAATACACAAAGCAATCACTCATATAAATACTTCGGCTACACCACTGCAACTTCATAACCACTTCTACAACCCTTTAGATCACATAACATCAACAGACACGAAGAAAATATATTGGAAAAAGAAAACACTACATGGCAAGCACCCGTGTCATCTAACACAGCCACACATCGATCAAGACGCATCCAACACATGGCTAAGAAAAGGCAATATATACAGTGAGACGGAAGGATTCATGATTGCAATACAGGATCAAACAATAAACACCAGATATTACAGCAAGCATATTATTAAAGATCCCAATACCACAACAGATAAATGCAGACTTTGCAAACAACAAATAGAAACAGTAGATCACATCACAAGCGGATGTACAATACTAGCAAATACAGAATACCCCAGAAGACATGACAATGTAGCAAAAATAATACATCAACAGCTTGCCTTACAACATAAACTTATAAAACAACACGTTCCCACATACAAGTATGCACCACAAAGTGTACTGGAGAATGATGAATTCAAATTATACTGGAACAGAACCATTACAACAGATAAAACAACACCACATAACAAACCTGACATCATACTCACCAATAAAAAGAAGAAATTAACACAACTAATCGAAATATCCATACCCAATACAACAAATATACAGAAAAAACAGGAGAAAAAATTGAAAAATACATCCAACTGGCTGAGGAAGTCAAGGACATGTGGCATCAGGATAAAGTTGACATTATACCAATTATACTATCAACTACAGGAGTCATACCACACAATATCCACCAGTACATCAACGCAATACAGCTACATCCAAACTTATATATACAACTACAGAAATCTGTAATTATTGATACATGTTCAATTACCCGAAAGTTCCTAAATGCAATATAACACATACCATACAGTTAAAAGGAAGTGACGCTTGATCAAGGTCCGCGTCACTTTCCATTTTTAACCAGACTTAACGTCTGAGAAAGTAAAGAAATAATAATAATAGTAAATGAGGGATTCTATAAATGTTATACTGAAATAGTATAAGATTCCAGTAAATTTCAAACAAGTATATTTGGCTGTAAATTCCATTATATCTGCACTGATCAGCCAAATTATTATGGCCAGTGCCCATCGCGACTATAGATGGCGCCTGGTGGCGTTTCAGGCACGGGACGCGGTAACGAAAGTATGTAAGCGGAGCAGACACGGTCTGGGGATCACCCTAGCGAAGATACGGGCTGCAAATGGAGAAATCCATTGAGATAAGCGACTTTGATTATTACGCAGAGCCTATGAACGAGTAGCTCGAAAACGGCGAAGCTGGTCGAATGTTCACGAGCTACTGTCCTGAGCATCCACGGGAGAGTTAAAAGAACAATGAAACCACCACTACGCACTAAATGGTTGGGCGTCCACGAACGTGGGGTTCGGAGGCTTGTCTGCTCTGTAAAATAGGATAGATGGTGATCTGTCGCATGTCTGTCGAAAGAGCACATTTTTCCTCTCTAGTGTTGTAGGTATGCGCATCGCTGTTCCTCTCAAATTGTGATGGATTACTTATGACGAATTTTATTAGCGAATATACGCAAATCAGCCAGAATCTAACAGCCGGTATGCCCACCTTTGGCTCGGATAACAGAGACAACCCGTCGCGGCGTGGAAGCAATAAGGCCGTGGTAGGCCGCTGGCACCACATCTGCACACAAACGTCACCAAATTCCCGAAAATTCCGGGGAAGGTTCAAATCAAATGGTTCTGAGCACTATGGGACTTAACATCTGAGGTCATCAGTCCCCTAAAACTTAGAACTACTTAAACCTAACTAACCTAAGGACATCACACACATCCATGCCCGAGGCAGAATTCGAACCTGCGACCGTAGCAGTCGCGCGGTTCCGGATTGAAGCGTCTAGAACCGCTCGTCCACCGCGGCCGGCTCCGGGGAAAGGGTAGATGAGCTCTTACGCCACGTTCAGTCACATCCCAGGTATGTGATTTCTCAGCCAGAAAATAAAAAATACGGAAATTCATCCACTAATGGGGTAAAATAGAGGGTGATTTTTTTTTTAATTTTCAATGCTACATCTACAACTTCTCGTTTAGAAATAAAAAAATACGTGTTTCAGTGTTTCTGGAAATTGGAACCCTGAGAGAGTGCAATAGGAGATGGAAATTTCAAAGCTAAATTTTTGAAAATCGGTATTTCACTTCTCTGTTTTAGATGTAAAGAAATATTTGTTAGAGGATGAAAGTTGCTGTGGAAATATCTGTACAAGAACGCAAGATAAACAAAAACTTTGAACTCCAGCTATCAGAATCACTTTTGGTCAGAAGTAAATTCGGAAAAGACCATGCTTATGGGGCCTTAATTAGCGTGAAAAGGTTAGAAAGTACTGTAGTTTATCAACAACATAAAAATTCATTTAAATAGAAACAAAAAGAAGTCTGCAGGCTATACAGTTTGCGCGAGCGATGTTTAACGGACACACTTATATATGTGACCGTATATACACGGTCACATATAAAAGCGTGTCCGTTTTATTGTAATACGTACAAATCTACAGGTTTATTTCGATTTTGTTGAACTTTGCACACATTACCTCCAAGACAAGAGAAAGATCACTGTATACATAAGATTTCGTAACCTGACATTTATGTATGTAATACATAGTACAATCAGATGTCACTAGATCGCGGGACGAGTGAAACCTCGAGAATTTGACACAAACATGATCGCAAATTCCTGTTGTCCGCCCCCAGTACCTGAGCGGTCAACGCGACAGTGTGTCGACTTTAAGGGCCCGGGTTCGATTCCCGGTTGAGTCGGAGATTTTCTCCGCTCAAGGACTGGGTGTTGTGTTGTCCTATCATTTCATCATTTCGTCCCCATAGACGCACAAGTCGCCGAAGTGGCGTCAAATCGAAAGTATTGTAACCGCCGCACGGTCTACCCGACGGGAGGCTTTAGTCACACGACATTTACATTTAATTTCTATTTATTGATTACTTGCTGTTCTTATACATGACACATGCCCTAGAAGATATTTTAGCCCGTGTCTCACAGTTCCTTTTTATTATAAAAATCCACAGTGCCGTACACACGATAAGGCACCAGATCGTGGGCTGAATAAAGGATCGAAGAGGACCCGAGATTTTCCGAACTGTGACGTAAACTGTTCGAGATTCCGAGTCGTGAACAAACGCAGCCCCACTTGAAACAGTGAAAACTGAGTTGAAACGATAGAAGACGGATTCTCCAAAGAAAGAACGAGATACTTATAGCAAAATGTAACAACAGATGGTGCAACAGGCCAGTCACTTAGTGCGACAGATATTAACCAACGCGAGCAACACACAAACCTTCAAAATGGTTCAAATGGCTCTGAGCACTATGGGACTTAACATCTGAGGTCATCGGTCCCCTAAAACTTAGAACTACTTAAACCTAAGTAACCTAAGAACATCACACACATCCATGCCCGAGGCAGGATTCGATCCTGCTACCGTAGCAGTCGCGCGGTTCCGGACTGAAGCGCCTAGAACCGCTCGGCCACAAGGCCGGCACACAAACCTTCTCCGTAAATCAGTCTATCTATTAGTGAAAGCTATATCAAAATTCCTACAGTAGTTCCTGAGATTAACCGTCACATACAGGCAGAAAAAGGCGGCGGTAGACTTCAATTGATAAAATGTATTGGTTGTTACTGCAAAATTTTACTTAAAGGTAAATTATTATCTTATAGACAGTAACAGACGGAAGGATGACGAATAAGTATTTTAAAAAAAGAAATTGTATAATAACTAGCTTCAGTTGATAGTACTTTTATTCAGGAGACAATTTTACGCCAGCGATAACATTTAAGCTTTGTATTGAACACACACGAATAAGTACAGACTGTCCATTTTTGGCAGTGCACAGTTTTGCTGTGGATGAACACCGTATTCGTTTTTCCGTATTTTTCTTGTCAGTTTTTGAAATGGAACCTGAGCGACGGTATTTAGTCATCTGTAAAAGTCTGCCTGTACTCACAAAAATGAAAATTTTGGTGTTGGTCGATTCAAACGAAGAGCTATACAGATCAGCGACACACGTTTCTCGTTTACTGAAGTGCAGAGGACTCGTCTGCGCAACTGGGAGGGAAAGACGCGTTTTGTCCATCTATATGATTTTTCTATGAGTTACGCTGAACTGCGAAAGAGTAATGACGCTCATTAGATCAGAAAACGCATCAACGACTTCTTTATGTTTCGAGTTAGAGAAGAGAAGCAGTACTGAAGCTGTTTTCAATTTTCCCATCACTTTTATGGAATGTGTTACCGATTTCCCTATTTTTAAAATTCCGGCAGTACAGTACTTTTTGTTAGAGTATCACCAGCCATGTTCGTAGGTAGATATAACTTTCCCATAATGTCTGAATATTAAGGAGCTTCTATTGCCGTTGACTACACAATACTTTCACAGTGTTCTCCATTTTCAATATCACTATCCGACATCTCGAACTAACTTACTTTCTCGGCACTAGACGCAACGCTACTAAGCTCCTTTCCGCAGCCGGCTACAAGCTACCTGCCCCCAAGGTGACTTTGGCGGACGTGCTTGTTTGGCGGAAAGCGTGCTCTTCTACCTGAAGGGCAAGTTGCGGAATTCGAGTAGCGGGATTAGTGGACACTCCCTCGGCCTTTCCTGAGATGCGGAGTTCGTGTCTGCCCCTCTGTAAAGTGCTCCACGTCTCCAACTTGCGTCTTTCTCTTCCATCTGCGAGGAAGAAGTTTCAGTAGAAGTTGCTGAACGCGAATCAGACAAAATACAGTCTTATGAACTGTAGTACCTTATTATTACATGTAAATATCACTTTGCAAGCTTAGACTTTTTTTACGGTATGCCTCTTAAAAAAATGATCTTTACCGTTTTCATGGATGGCTGTTCTTGTTCCGTTACTGTCCGGTGTTTACGTGCTTGCTGCGTAAATTATAAGTGGCCACAGTGCAATTCACAGCGACAGTTCTCCGTGGTATTTCATGCCCAGTTTCCCTCTCACGAGTTGAATTTTAAAAAAATATTTTTTTCGGTGGTTGCCTCCGTAATATAACGAATGTTACCATAATTTCTTGTTTCTAACGCCAATGATTTAGACTGGGCTTCGAGCTGCGAAATTGGCAAAGTGACGTGTGCCCACACAAAAAAACCTGGCTACCGATTTCACCACCTTAGAGGTTAAACCACGCAAAATCCCAACGTAGTGGACTACATTATGTAACGGTTGTTTCCTCAAAGTTGAATACTTCTAAAAGTTTAGACTGGGCATCCATACTCCAGCAAAACTTTGAACTCCCAACGAACCATCTCAGCGGCCAAATTTTGAAAGATCTTTTCTTACCAGGCGTCTACGTCGCACACAAAATTTTCCCCCAAATTTCATGCGTCTGGGACCAGCGACCCACATCATTATCAGTCATCCAGCGTCTTCATTTATACATACAGATATATTGTAATTTATTTTCGTACTGCATAGTTTTGTGTATGAATATCCAGAGCGACAACCTGAGGTAACGATGCATTTTCTTGAAAAAATAAAAAAAGAAGACATTCTGTCTATGGCGAAACGTGGTTGACAATTTAGCCTTACTAAATATTTCTTTTTATTTCTTTCAAATGCGAGCACAGTAAAATTCTTTTAATCCTGACAGGTTTCACCAACACATTAGTCATCTGCTGAAACCAGAAATCTTACGCTACATATTGTCAGTCTAGCGAAGCATGTGCTGTGCACTCTTTTCACCATATGCTGGTAACACGTTTTCTGAAGGTTTTCAATATATAGCCGAAACAGGACGCGATTAAAAGCTAAACACAGGAAGTAAAGGTAATTCCATACATGTACTATTAGCAGACTCATCCAAGGAGACAGCTTCAGTTTTGTGGCTGCTAGAACTCCTTCGAAAGGAAGGAAGGCAAGGATTTGACGTCCAGTCAATGACGTGGTCGTTAGAGGCAGAGAACAGGCTCGTGTTGGAGAAAGAAATTGGAAATTTGTTGTAAGTTCTATGGAACCAAACTGCTGAGGTCATCGGTCCCTAATCTTGCACACTATTTAGTCTAACTTTAACTTACGCTAAGGACAACACACACCCATGCCCGAGGGAGGACTCGAAACTCCGACGGGGGAAGCCGCGCGAACCGTGGCAAGGCGCCCAAGACCGCACGGCTACCCCGCACGGCGTTGGAGAAAGATGAGGGAAGAAAGCGGGCGTGTCCTTTCCAAAGGATGCATCACGAATTTCCGAACTTCACCTTAAGGGATTTAGGGGAACCTCGGAAAACGGTGGATGAGGTTGGAACGCTCGTGCGGTGAGATATTTCTGAAGCTGGCTCTATTGTAGGCTTTCCGCAGGTAAGCTGTAAGCTAACGGAGGTAACGAATGTGGGAAGAAAAGACCCTTCAGTGTCTTGTGCTCTGCAGAAATGTCATCATATTCCACATCATCGCAACTGTCACAAACTCAGTGTGAATTGCCGGACGGTTCCTGAATACAAGTCTGGTCTTATCATACCACCACCTCGTTCGTTAAGTAGCTTCGTATTTCCTCTAAATAGATGTACTGTTCATAAAATAACCAGGGATATGCGTTCAGCGTGATTGAAGGCGGAAAGATCACCTGAAATCAGTTGAAAGAAAGTCAGATGTGGACTGTTATTCACTGCAAGAAACCCGAAGAAATGTGTTACATCCACGAATGAAGTAGTTCACAAAACAGCCGTTTCATCGATACTTGGCTACCCTTAGCCTTGTCCTTACCCTGTAGGATTAATGAAACAAGATTCAAGGAAGAGTACGAGAGATTTACACAGATGCTCATCCAATTTCAGTGACGGGCGCTGGAAGGACGCCTTGTGCATTACGCAGAGGTTTACTGTTAAAATTACGTCAGCGCACGTTCCAAGAACAGTCTTGCAACACATCAGTTACTCTCACAAATTGCTGACGAAATGATACCGTCGATAAAGTCAGGGAAATTCGAGCTTTCGTCATGCTTTACTGATACTCGTTCTTCTCGCGTAGCATTCAGAAAGGAAACAAGAGATTAGTGAGGTGGTGAATGGGGGGGTATGATATTTGTAAATTGATGTACCACAGGCCACAAACTGTACGGCGATTTGCAGAGAGTAGATGTAGTGTCATCTAACTTATTGTTCAAAAGATCAACAAAATAAATTTATTTTTCCCTCTGTATTAATGTCTCGTGAAACAAGTTATGACCTCAACAGCGTCTTTTTTGTAAATACCATTATCTTCTCAGATCTAAATTCGTTTCCAGCCTAAACAATTAAACCCAGTTTTTAGCCTTACTGTGACTGAAGCCCCGTATCTCTGACAGCAATTACTGAATATAAATCACCATGCCAGCGCACAGCGTTCTGAAAAATTCCTCAACAGTTTACAGTACAGCGCGTAATGTGCCAAAGCTCTAAAATGAATTAACAGGCAGTTTTGGCGACGTTAGTTGGAAGTGTTTTCCAATGATTCATGTACTCATTGCCATTTGTTTCGTTTGTTTATCCTCGAACTGTTCTCCCCAAATTAATGCGTCGCTATTAGAAAATTTTCGTAGGTAGGAATACTGAAAAAGATGTACACCCAGGTGACGAGAAACGTAGCGGACTGCAGTCCCTTCTGGGCTTTTGGAAATACGTTAAGTATTGGCTTTGTAACTTCGGTCATGCTTTGGGCATCAGCCGATTCAAAAGGGATCTTAGTTATGTATTTATTCCGTTGTATTTTTTTGTCAGGATTCTACGCATAATCAGAATGCAGCTGCCAAGGGATGGTTGAAATAATTTATATATCCTTTGTGAAACGTTTCCATAACGCTAAATCCCTTTGATATACAATGAATAGCAGTAAAGTTCCGCAACACAACTGTATGTATTTTACTTTCTGGAAATAATTTTCACCTTTATTTAACGTCTTCGCTGTTTGAAGTGTCTGTTGACAGCGCACAAAATTTTTGCCTCTTACCCATTGGAGTTTATCTGTAAAAAGTTGATCTTTCAAGTACAACAGTACTCTTTGTGATATACAGGACATAAAATCTCGTGTGAGGCCTGCGATCATTTTTATGTTGATAATTGGCAACCAATGCTGTGCAATCGCAATAAAGTCATGAGGTGTTCAATTGACTCTTTTATTAGAACATGATCGCGTTTCGGGATTACACCCATCTTCAGACATCACAAACTTCAACTCCTTCCTAACCAGCCAGGCTTACTGCGACACAAGCAGTCTTGAAGCAGATTGTACATCATTGGTCGCCAATTATTAATACTCTTTGTCGCTAATTAGTCGCTAAAAAGTGTTTACCAATGTTCTAGAGCAGGGGCACCCAAAGATGAGTATTTTTGGGCCGCACATAAAATGCTTAACTATTTAACACCAATAATTACAACTTAGGAAAAAAAACGGATGGACCAATGAGAGAATGACATCGTGTAGCTGGAGTTTCAAATTGAAAGTGTTCAATTTATCATAACTTTACATAAGTGGAATTTTACTAATTTCTTTTTCTTTTCGTGTGACAAATGCTCACTTCTTGGGCCGCACTGATATTTGCCTTGGACCGCGGGATGTACACTCCTGTTGTAGTTTGTTGAGACATTGGAGCGAATAGTCACCCAAATTTAGATTTCTCTTGGTTTCTTTAAACCACTGAAGACAAATACCAGAATGGCTGTCTTGGAAAGGACTCCGAAGATTTTCTTCCACATTTTTTCTCCAATCCGAAATCATGCTCAGTCTGTAATTATCTCGTTTTTTTTTTTTTTTTTTAACAGATGTGTTTTTCGGGAAGCTTCACTTGACATTTAGGCAACCAGTTCTCCAAGAACAATTTGGAACGGAAAATAGCTCTTAGACCACCTCGTAGTGATCGGAGATCCAGCAGAATGACCTAAGTTTAACTGACTTTCCAAAGGACGCTAGCGTCTTCATGAGACTGCCTCGCCCCGACTGCTGAGGGATGAAAGGGGGGAAACTGACGGTTTTTTTATTATGTATTTAGTCACTAATCAAACAACCATGTCATGATTGCTTATCATCCAAGCTTAATTAAACTACAGCTAACTTCAAGTCTGCTTCGTGCGCTGTTGTCATTGCCAAACGAAAATATCAGTTTCCAAACCAGTCAAATTGATCGCAAATCCAAAATCGTCGTTCACAACTCGCCAACATTCAGATTGTTAGCAAGAAGACGTATATAATATTCCATATATCTGATCGAGGAAAAAAGAAAATATAATAACGAAACTCGCACAGCATTTATAGATTATTGAGTGTATAATGACAGAAGAGGGTACACCAGACATATCATACTGGTTTCGAAATATATGCTTAACGACATAACAATGAAGATCAAACCTGGTTCAGAAATATGAGATAAAATCCAAGTAAAGTAGTGGGGTTAGACAAGGTTGTAGTCTACCGCCCACATGACCTATTAATAAAATGGAAATTTGTAATTAACCCTGGCTTAAAAATATCATATAAAAGCAAGTGAACATTTGTTTATTCTTCGCTAAAATAAAAATAATGTCCTTTAGAGAAGTCGAACGTACAAGATCAAAATTTTATTGTACGTCAAGATAATAGTAAAAGGAAACTAATTTAATAGTCTTGGAAATCTAATAACTCATCTGTAATATCAAGATGTAGATAAAAAACTTGCAAAATTCCAGTATGTACTGTTAGCAAAATTTTAAAAAGTTAAGATGAGAAACTAAGTTAAATTCTATTAAACTATGCCAGTTACTGTACTTCTCTACGCCAGTGAGCCCATACCAAACGACAGAGAACTAAGGTTCAACCGTGTGAAAATTGTTTTCTGAAAGTTGTGCAACGATGGACTATTAGATAAAATAAGAAAATGAAGGTATTACAAAAGAGTTAAAAGTTGAACCCATAAATGATGTAATGAATAGATATAGAAGTAAGTGGGAGGACCATGTGGAAAAATTTCCAATCTAACTCATAATATATGTACCACATGGCAAAATAAATCCAGCATTACTCAAGAAAAGACGACATGAATAAGGCTGACCCTCGTGTGTGGAACAAATAACTGAAAGTGGTGATATTGATGATGACGATGATGGTAATATGACGATAATGTGCACAGTGAGGGGCGCAAAACACTTATTAAAATACATAAAACATATATAGAAAATGGGAATATATGTAAACTTCCTTTCATAGACCATAACTGAAATGGTGCGCAACGGAGTGTAATAAGTAAGAAATTTGAAACAAATTTTCATTGATAGTTAATATGAAACTTATCACAGACATGTAAATGTATGCGTGTAAAATCATTATACAGTACTTATTTTCTGTTTATTTGCGACCACAACGCTGCAGAATTCAGGAAATGACTGTTATTTAATGTATTTATGTGTTACAATCGCTATTTCAGCCATTGTGCCATTGTCAAGTAGAGAAGGTCACAGTGTAGTGCGTCGACGCATACTCGTGATTCTTAATAGAATGGTGTGCTTGTGTCAATCAGGTTAACATGTTTTATGTGCATATTAGAGAACCTCGCCAACCACATAAGACGCCGTAGCACGTAGTATAAGAATCCCTATCGAATTTATCGCATACGGCACTCATATTTTTCACTGTGTGTACGCAATATATGACATTAGACAACTGGGGCTTTATGACGATGAATATGCATTGACGCACTTCGTACTGAATTGCTGCATGAGAATGGCACAATATCCGAAATCTCGGCCGCATATTAAAAAAAAATTACGTTACACTTATTAATAGTCCACAAGGATAATGACATTACTGATATACAATAATTACGCAGACCATTGCCGTTGCAATGAAAAGTGCAAAAGTCAGATTTCATGTGACACGTTATTTCACATTGTAAATATACAACAGTTTTTGATATTAAGAAATTCGTCAATAAATCTTTTATATTTCCCTTAAATTGTACTCGGAAGCGTAGCTAGGGGTTGTGGGAGGTGCGCTCCGTACTGGGTACTAGCTCCTTGTTAAGGGCGACAAAACTTGCTGGGTTCTGTGGCACGAATTGTAAAAATATTTTTTTTAATCGTTTCATTCCTGACACGGGAGCGGCCGCGCAACTAGAGAGCTTGTGGACTGGCATACATACGAGCATTTTACCGCTAAAATAGCGTCTATACAAAAATCGTTCTCATACAGTACTTGGGTCAGTGATGTCAATTATCATCGAGACGCTGACTTTGCACCAGGAACTGAGAACGTCAGTCGTTAGTGTGCACCGAAATGTTACTACAAGAAATCGATATACGAGTACGTTGCAAAACCATGGATCGTATAGCAGATCGTTTTGCTATTTCAGAGCCCAGAAATCTGAGAACCGTAACTTCCCAGGATTGTAAAACGTTTAGTTGACAGTTACGAAGACATTTCTGAAGGTACTATCCTAGCAGAAATTGGAAGGTTTAGATGATTTCTGCAAGCTGTCAAAAGTTCCAAAAGAAGAGACTCTTTGTCAGACGTCTTTAAGATTCTTACAGTTCGTGGTTGCTTCTGTATCGCTGGGCACCTGGCCTACAAAGAAGTGTCTGTACTCGCCATAATGACGTCACTCCGATGTGGCGAGCCGATAGAGCCCATATCGACGTCGCTATTTGGGAAGATATAAAATTTATGGGCGTTATTTTTTTTACCAACACCATAATGTATACATCAACGCACTATGGCAATGCAGTTTTCATTGGGGCTCTATAGTCATGTTGCTTGTAGCCTCTTTCGGCTATGTTGATCCGTCCAGCACGTTACACTGTTGTATGGGATTTATTTTGTTCTATTGCAGCGCTAACGTCCTGTTTCATTAGCAGACTCTACAGAGGCACACCAGAACTTGTAACACGGCTCGCTGGAAAATTTAATAAAGAACGGAAAGCAACATCGAGTGCGGTCAGTCATATGTCATCTGAAAACTTAATCTGATCACTTGTCTGTGTAAGGGATGCAAGGAGAAGACCACCTGACGAAACACATGAATTCTCGCACTAAAGGGACACTTATTTTGTTCACTCTCTTGCGATGTCAGAAGTAGGGCGTGCGTCGTCTGTTTGGTGCTTCTGCCTGTTGCAATAGCTCTGGCGCTCATTTATTTCCGGGCTTCATTCACCGGAACCTGACACTCTAAATGACATTTTCCGGTCTTTGAGGTTGCTGGCTGAGCTTGGAGCTCATTAATATTTCATGCAGCGCTTGGTCACATCGAATGGCGCACAATAGAATCGATTTCGCATTAAGGAACCCGCAACGTCACAGAATGCGTGGATATCCGTACGCTGATACACTTATCCCACCTGACAAGGAGGCACAAAATTCACTTTTGTCTTTTGATGATTTCACCGGGTCGCTATTGAAAACAACGCCGGCAGACGTCGTCAAACGACTGTAAAATGTCTTACTACATAAGCACATTCCATTTCTGTTATTCTTACTGTTAACACTGTTGTCACTCACTACTCGTTACCATTACACAGAACACACTAAGATATGACCAGTGAGTAAATACAGTTACCAGTCACTTAAAAAGCCTGTCCGTATATCGCTTCAATGGGTGAAACTCATCATTAGGAAAGCAGCGTTCTTGTTCATACAAGTGAAGCTACAGGTCCATATTTAACCAAAGCTGACGCTGCCCAGAAGGTAATAAATGATTCCTTTCAGTACCGAGGCAGCTGGAACGATGTGTGGCCGCTAAATTATTTGCCATTTGATTGTCTTGGGCAGCGACCACACACGGTCGAACTCTGTGCCACTTACGTTCAAAGTCGCTGTTTCTAACACCTGTTGTTATTAAAATAACAGGGAGTGAATAATCAATAACCCTAGGCGACACGCGAGAATTAGATAGTCTGTTCGATTAACAGAACACGATAAGAAATATCATCATTCTTTTGCACAGAAGGCGCTCTTGAGGATGTAGTGCAGCATAAGATTGCGCGAGCTTGAATTTATCTTTCAGATGTAATCTACAGTTTTTTACCAAATAATTTTGCAGACTTTAGCACTAAACTTAAGCACTAAACTTAAGACTATCACCAACTAACCAGTATAGTCCAGAGTTCTGACTGTTCGCTCTAAATCGATAAAGTCGACATATTTTTAATTAAATAACCAATGTTGCAGCTAAATTAAATGATAAAATCACATGTACCAACTTGCCCTATGGGTGGGGTAGGATGGTCCAGGCAGCATTACTGTACTAGATATTTTTTATGAAGAGAAAAACAGTAAGGAGCTTTAATTACTTAGTTATAAAGGTGATGAAACAATGTACCAATGTTTCCACGTAAAAATATCATGGAAACATTAAAAATACAAGCTGGACAAAATCAAGAACAAAAGCCAACCTGCCCCAGTCTCCACTAACTAATGCAAGTATATTCAGTGTGTTTTTGTGTGACTTTTATCTGATGGTTTTGAACTGTTGGGTTGGTGCATAAGTTCGTAGCGTTTTTCCATAATTTTAATAAATACCACAGATACACATAACAGAGACTTTAGTCATCAATAATATATTCTTCTTCATTATTTACAACAATCTGCCGCGGCTGTAGAAATCATGTGGTTCTGAGGCGAAAAACTCGTCGAGCCATGTTGGGACCGAGCGAGGTGGCGCAGTGGTTAGCACACTGGATTCGCATTCGGGAGGACTGCGGTTCAAGCCCGCATCCGGCAATCCTGATTTAGGTTTCCCGTGATTTTCCTAAATCGCTTCAGGCAAATGCCGGGATCGTTTCTTTGTAAGGGCACGGTCGACTTCCTTCCCCATCCTTCCCTAATCCGAAGGGACATATGACCTCGCTGTTTGTTCCCCTGCTACAAATCAACCAACCATGTCCGGAGCTCATTTTCATCCGGAAACGAAGTACCTTCAAGGTTGTTCGACAGAGAGCGGAATATGTGAAAATCTGACGGCGCAAGATCAGGTGACTAAGGTGGGTGCGGAATGGCTTCCCATCCCAACTCCTGTATAGTGTTTTTGTCAGTCTAGCAGAATGCGGGCGTTATCGTGGAGTAGCGTCACTTCACGCCATCTTACTGGTCGTTGTTCTTGAACTGCGTCTACAAGGCGTCTCAGTTGTTGACAGTAAATGTCAGCAGTGATGGTCACATCCCGGGGAAGCATTTTGTAGTACACCACACCGTAGCTGTTCCACCAGATGCATAACATTATCTTTTGTGGATGTGCGCAGATCTTTCTACGAGGAGTTGCTGCTTTTTTTGGACTCAACCGTTGCTTTCTTTTCCTTATGTTAGCATAAAGGTACCATTTCACTTCACCGGTAACGATACAGTAGAGGAATGGCCGGTGTTGTTCACAACCCAATTTTTGACGATCAAGCAAGATGCACATATTGCCACCCGCTGATTTTCGTGATTTTGGTTTAGAGAATGCGCTACCCTTAATACCCGATTTTTGGGCCTTCTCCATTACATGCAAATGTCGCACGATGGTGGAATGATCACAGTTCATCACATTTGCCAGTTCTGTACCCTAATGTGGATCAGCGTGGATTAAGGCGTTTTAACGGTCATCAAACCTGGAAGATCTTCTTGAACATGGGGGGGGGGGGGGGGGGTCACTAATGCCAGAACGGTCCTCCTTAAAACGAGAAACCCATTTTCTTGCCGTGCTGTGTCCGATGGTATTATCCCCACACACGGCGCAAATATTTCTGGCTGCCTATGCTACTGTCACCCCTCTATTGATTTCGACCAAAAGATATGTTGGAAATGTTCTGATTTCTCCACTTGGCACTGCATTTTCTAGCGTCCAAAGCTCCATTCACTATCTCCAAATGACAAAGTGACGATATGTAAACTCAAATAGCAACAGTGAACTACAGATAAAAAAGACCATCTTTAAACCCTTACCAACCGGAATGCGAGCATGCAAAACAGAAACACGACGAACTTATGCATCAACCTATTTTTCCTGTTTTCTTGTTGTTTAGTTTCTGGGTTGAAGATGCTAGAAGCCAGATAGAGGGGCTGCATGTAGTGTTGGTGATGTACGTTTTTACCACACCGGTGATCGGAGTGGTCCCCTTGAGAGAAGTTCGGTAGCTACAGGGCTTTAAATTATTGAATTCGGAGTAGTGAGAAGTTGAACCCTGCCTTTCGGCTGAAAGCGAGGCTGCCGACGCTTCTGTAGAGTGATCTTACCAGTTACGTCAAACGGCACACTTACTGCAGTGACACAAATGTGTGACGTACACTGAGATGACAAAAGACATGGGACAGCGGTGTGCACACATACTGATGGCGGTAGTATCGCGTACACAAGGTATGAAAGGGCAGTGGATTGCCGGAGCTGCGGTTTGTACTTAAGTGAGACATGTGAAAAGCCTTCCGACGAGATTATTGACGCACGATGGAATTAACACACTTTGAAAGCGGAGTGGTAGTTGCAGCCAGACGCATGGGACAGCAGAAGTCAATGTCGGACGTACGACGAACGTATCCTTTAGGACGATGCGGCGAAATTTGGCGTTAATGGGCTGTGGCAGTAGACAATCGATTCGAGTGCCTTTGCTAACAGCACGACATCGCCTGCAGCGCCTCTCCTGGGCTCGCGACCATATCGGTTGGACCTGAAACACATCAGGGTACAAAACTGGCAAATGTGATGAACTGTGATCATTCCACCATTGTGCGACATTTGCATGTTATGGGGAAGGCTCAAAAATCGGATGTTATGGGTACCGCATTCTCTATACCAAAATCACGAAAATCAGCGGGTGGCAATATGTACATCTTTGCTTGATCGTCATCAATTGGTCGTGAACAACGCCGACGATTCCTATATCGTTATCGGTGAGGTGAAATAGTATCTTTAGCAACTCCTCATACAAAGATCTGCGCGCATCCACAAAAGGTAATATAATGAAGACGTATTACAAAGTAATGCTCCCTCACCGATTTCATTTGGTACGAGCTGATGCTAGGGTTCGAGTGTGGGGTAGACCCCACGAAGCCATGGACCCAAGTCCATGCAAGCTGATGGGGGCTCCACAGTGATGTGGGCTGTGTTTACATGGATTGTTGACTGCAACTAGTTATGTTAGGCTGCTAGGCTACTTGGAGACCATTTGCAGTATTCATGGACTTCCTGTTCCTAACCAACCATGAAATTTTTATGGCTAACAATGCGCTATGTCAGAACATTCTGGGTTATTTAGCCACCATGTCGCCCCACCCGAATCCCATCGGATATTTATGGGACATAATCGAGACGTCGTGCACAAAATCCTGCACCAACAACACTTTCCGAATTATGGACGGTTACGGAGGTAGCGTGGCTCAGCATTTTTGCAAGAGACTTGCAAAGACTTTTTGAATCCGTGCCACGTGGAGTTGATACACTGCCCCGGGCAGGAGGAGGTCCGACGCGGTATTAGGAGTTTCTCATGACATTTGTCACCTCAGTCGGTGTACACGGTATATACAGCCCTGTAAAAGAACAATGGAGAAAATTGTCCAAGAAATAAATTAGAATCCCCCAGGTCCGACCAAGGTTTCCGGTAGATATTCCTTAGTTGTCAGGCAACTGATAAGCCTCTCCAGTTTATTCCTAATTGGAAATCTCTCTGCCTCACTAACAGCTGGCTTGGTAATTGGCTGGAAAAAAAAGGACGCGACTCTATAATGGACTGGAGCTAAAACAACCTTCTTAATTTCCTGTACATTAGAGAGAGAGAGAGAGAGAGAGAGAGAGAGAGAGAGAGAGAGAGAAAGAGAGAGATTTTTTTGGGGGGGGGGGGGGGGGCGCAGTACTGACAATAACTCTTGGTCGACCAATAAATGTTTGCGAGTAAATCTGCAGGGTAATACACCGCGTAATTTCGTCTCGGGCTCCTCCGCGTTGCTTGTGCGAGGTGTTTTATCGCGGACGCGAGTGGGTGTTCGCTTGACGCCGTCGAACGAAGCCTTCCGAGGACGGACGAGAGCACCGTTTCGTCAGATAAGTTAGAAAGATCGATTCCACACTAGACAGAATGGAGCATGGTTGGGGGGGGGGGGGGGGGGGAGCGGAAGCGAACGCCAAAACATTCCACAGTACATTTCAACGGAACGGGACGTCACCGTTATCGTCAGTGTTTCTCAAGTGGTGGTGGTGGTGTCGTCGTGATCGTCCGCTGACGTCGAAAGTTAACGCATTTTCGCCGCGTTCACGTTGCAGATGTTCTATGCGGACTTGGATATTTTTCCATGAGTGTTTTTCTACGAGATAGCTGGAAATGAAAAATGGTATAGGATTACAAAACCTGGACAGAAAGACGTTTACACTTTGCCGAATAAAGACTTAAATTCATGAAGCAGTTTTCATTACATAATATTTAATTGAGATTGAAAAAGACGTCTCTGTTGTAGGAGGAAACTACGTTGTTATTCCCGTTATTTATGTCTTAGAAAGAAGAAAACGCGATGTAGAAGGTAGAAAAACACTACGTAATGCTGTTTTAAATATTGCCTTTATCTTACAGATAGTAAAAAATTCCGTATTATATAGTTGAATGTTTATTTCGATTGTAATCACCAATGTTTCACCTATAAATTCTAGACATCGTCGGTGGATTATATTACACTGAACACCAAAAACTAGTTCATGAGAGTAATGAAATTTCGGGAATACATTTGTCTAGGTAACATACAAACGTGCATGCATTGTGTTGTACAGATGCCGGATGTAAGTTTGTGGAATGGAGTTCCACGCCTGTTGCACGTGGTGGGTCGATACAGGGACGGTTAATGCTGTTTGTTGATGACACTACAGTTGTCGTCCGATGATGCCCCATATGTGCTCGATTGGCGACAGATCTGGCGATGGAACAGGCCAAGGCAAGATGTCGAAACGTGTCAACACATGGTAGAACAGCCGCCGGGCGCACACTGCCTGTGCTGATACGTTTGTCGGTATCTCTTGTGTGGAGCGGAAGACCCGTGTTTTCTGCTTCGCACCAAGGTTTAAAACAATATACAAAGCTAAGGAATGGTTTACTATTCACGTAATCAAAGCTGACGGTATTATAATTCAACAAAAAAAAGTTCAAATGGCTCTGAGCACTATGGGACATAATTGCTGAGGTCATCAGTCCACTAGAACTTAGAACTACTTAAACCTAACTAATCTAAGGACATCACACACATCCATGCCCGAGGCAGGACTCAAACCTGCGACCGTAGCGGTCGCTCGGTTCCAGACTGTAGCGCCTAGAACCGCTCGGCCACACCGGCCGGCATAATTCAACGTATGAGCAATAAAATGTGAAGGTAAACTCCCGCTGCCATTGGCACCCTTCCGACTGCCGTGTCGTCCTCTGGCAGTGGCGTCATTGGGTGCTGTCTGGAGGGCGTGGGGTGGGCGCACCACTCTTCTTGCTGTTGTCAGCTTTTGTGATCTGTAGCCGCCACTTCTTAATCAGGTAGCTCTCATTTAGCCTTGCGAGTCTTAATGCTCCCTCCAACCACGGAAAAATCCCTGGCACTCGAACCGGTGTCCTCTGCATAGCAGTCAATCCGCCGACTGCTCAGCTAGAGAGCCGGACGAGCAATAAAATATATTTCGCGGTAATATAGCTCTAGTTATACGAGAATACACTAACGTGTAGAGGCTGCTACTTCATTACTGTATTCTTAAACCTTTTCTTGACGTAGTGTTTCCCAGCCGTAATAAACTTCGTAAAATACACTGCCGGAAGAAAAGTTAGTACACCTGGATAGACGACATCGATTTTGAACCACGTGAGCTAGTTTGAAATGAGTCAAATTTTCGGAGTAGCGGGGGGGTTCTTTCGGAGAATTGCCACACAATTTGGAAGTGCCGCGTCTGTTGTGCAACGATGCTGATATCAATGGTCACGTGGACACTCTCATAGCCATAGACGAGGTTCTGGCCGACCACCCAGCACGACGCCCGCCAGGATCGTCGTATTGTAAGGGCAGCTTCGGCAGTTCGTACAGCTACCACAGCACAGATAAGAGGGCTTGTGAGCCCAGACGTGTCAACACGAACTGTTGCGACCCGCTTATTAGCCTTGGGACTACGACGAGGGCAGGCACACCTCTAACCCGTCTTCCACTCACGCCACAGCATCGACGTGCACGACTCGACTGGTGCTGTCAGACGATCACTCGTAATATGGAATGGTGCGTCGTGGTCTTCAGCGCAGAAAGCAGATTGCACCTGCACGCAAGTGAGTGCATTCGTCCAAGACACACTGGTCTCACCTTAGGGTTTATGGTCTGGGGTGCGACAAGCTTCAGCTCTCGTTCACCTTTAGTGTTTCCGGAGGTGAAGCTAACCAACGCTCGGTACGTGCAGTGTTGTTAGATCCCTTGTTACGCCGTCCTTGCAACAAGAAAGTGATGTGTAGTTCCAACAGGATAATGATCGCCTACGCACTGCCCGTGAAACTCAACGTGTTCTGCAAGACGTGCATCGGCTTCCGTGGTCAGCTCTATCTCCGGACTTACAATCGAGCACGTATGGGATATGAAGGAACGAGAAATGGCTGCCGGCCGGGGTAGCCGAGCCGTTCTAGGCGCTACACTATGGAACCGCGCGACCGCTACGGTCGCAGGTTCGAATCCTGCCTCGGGCATGGATTGTATGTTGTCCTTAGGTTAGTTAGCTTTAAGTAGTTCTAAGTTCTAGGGGACTGATGAAATCAGAATTTAAGTCCCATAGTGCTCAGAGCCATTTGAACCATTTGAAAAATGGCTCATGTGACTCGTCAGACTATAGTTATTACATAACTACATGAACAGGTCGAGCAGGCGCGAAATAACGTATCCCAGTATTCATCTACTGTGCGTTCTACTGGATGCCACAGTCAGCGCCTGCACTGCCGTCCGTAGAGGGTACACCACGTACTGGTGTGGGTGTTTCAGCATGGGTCGATACCTGGTACCTCAGAATTGCTCGTGCTATTGATCTGTAAATGTAATCATTTCATGTACTCCATATGCGCTGTTGCAACACTTGAGTGAATAGGAAATCTCTAGTAGTGTATACTAATTATTTTCGACAGTGTAAGTCATTGTCCGCTTCTGGCTATAAAGTGTGTACTGCAATGAGCTATCTGTGGAGTTGGGCAACATATCATTTTTAAGTGAGCAATTTGTAATGCATTGTGCAAACGTGGGCCAGGCAGCACTGTCTGATAACATCGTTTACCTTGTTCGGCTCGATAGGCGCGAGCAAAGGCTTCGGACTTCGGACGACTGAGATGTGTAGTGAAGCCAACAGTGCGGGAAGCATGCAGAAAAGGGTCCGCAGCTCGCGGTCGTGCGGTAGCGTTCTCGCTTCCCGTGCCCGGGTTCGATTTCCGGCCGGGTCTGGGATTTTCTCTGCCTCGTGATGACTGGGTGTTGTGTGCTGTCCGTAGGTTAGTTAGGTTTAAGTAGTTCTAAGTTCTAGGGGACTGATGACCATAGATGTTAAGTCCCATAGTGCTCAGAGCCATTTGAACCATTTGCAGAAAAGGTGAAGCGGGTGCCATCTACACTTGCCCCCGCCCCCCCCCCCCCCCCCCCCCTCTAGGGTGGGCCAAACTGTGGCTTTCCGATATCAGTGATTTCTGTGATTGCTACTTTTCGGTAACTGGTTTTTTGGTTGTGATTTGTCACAACTCTAATGACATTTTACGAAATCACAACACGTATACCTCTGCACCCCACCAACGTTAGAATGTTCCTTCTGGTATTAATCACAAGCAACACCAATCAGACACTGGCAAGTATATCTCCAAACTGGTTTATCTGGTCAGGTGAACAGTGACACTCCAACAGAAGCGATACGTCGTTGCCTGTAATGTGTGCAAACTGACTAGTTCAGCAGTGAGTCATTGAAGTCATTATGTGATCTGAAAGCGATCATTGACAAATGTGAAATACTCTGGAAGTGAATAACGAAAGTTCCAAACCGCCTTCTTAAAACCGTCTAGCACACCAAAATTTTCTGCCATACACCTTGGTTGATAGGACTCTGTTATGTGTTTTAAGCTGATGATATACAAATGAAAAGAGTGAGAAAAATGGACCTTTCAGTTAAATGTTGAGACCGGGAATAGTTTAACTGTAGTACTTGATGATACACACACAAGTTTACTAATGTACAGCAGAGCTGAAATACAATATCAGTGTTGTGAACACACTATTATCAAACGTTTGGTAAAAGTCACGTAATGAACTCCTTCGCTCTGCCCTTGCTTTTATCGTAGTTCAAGAACAACATATATGCTCATAACTTCCTGGCACATTAAAACTGTGTGTCCGACCGAGACTCGAACTCGGGACCTTTGCCTTTCGCGGGCAAGTGCTCTACCATCTGAGCTACCGAAGCGCGACTCACGCCCGGTACTCACAGCTTTACTTCTGCCAGGAGTGCTAGTTCTGCAAGGTTCGCAGGAGAGCTTCTGTAAAGTTTGGAAGGTAGGAGACGAGATACTGGCAGAAGTAAAGCTGTGAGTACCGGGCGTGAGTCGTGCCTCGGTAGCCCAGATGGTAGAGCACTTGCCCGCGAAAGGCAAAGGTCCCGAGTTCGAGTCTCGGTCGGGCACACAGTTTTAATCTGCCAGGAAGTTTCATATCAGCGCACACTCCGCTGCAGAGTGAAAATCTCATTCTGGATATATGCTCATAATACGCACCTAAGTACTCGTCGGAGCCTTGTCCATCATTTAACGTAACTTTAATGGATTTAAAATTTTGTATTTGTGGGGATTCATAGCCTCCAGATGCTTAATAAACGTAAACGTGGTGCGTAGTAGGCTGTAACGTGATTTTAATTTAATCGTGCGATTAGCTAATTTCGACTACTTGACATTGTCAAGCACTTGTAAAACGAACAGGGAAAAGCACTACATTGTCTGCATGCATCGCATGCATAACCAACACTTTACACATCTCATATTAAGATAAAACATTATGTTTTATCTTTATATGAGATGTGTAAAGTGTTAGCTATACTTTCGATGCAGTTAGACAATGTAGTGCTTTCCCATGTTGGTTTTACAAGTGCTTGACAATGTCAAGTAGTCGAAATTAGCTAATCGCACGATTAAATTAATATCACGTTACAGCCTACTACAGATCATGTTTACGTTTATTTCCTGGATATACCTTGCTTTTTAAAAAAAAATACAAAGTGCCTTAATGTGTTTAAATATGGCGAGAAACTGAACATCAGGTTACGCTACAGGTTAGTCTGTTACCACAACGTTTTTTGGTGTGCACATTCATTGGCTTCGCGAACTCAACCAGATTACTATTTTCGCCTTAACCTAGAACTCTGGCGACGCTACAAATCAGTCACAAGATTTCATGCCTGGAGGGGGAGGAGGAGGGGGGGGGGGAATTCTAGCCAAAAGTTTCAGCACTACTGCCAGGGAAAACGAGTGTAAAATTTTTCTCACGGCAAATTATCTTCTTGGTTCATTTCTTCGACCATGGATATATTTGACATCGATAGCATGAGAGACAAAGTCCCTAGAACGAAATACGGACGTCAGTCAACGGATGGCTCATGGCATTGAATGTTATAATGCTACTTTTATTTGTTGCTTGTGACTTCTTTTCTTGAAAACAGTAGAAATAACATCGTAACAGTAAGTGCCCGATTACGTGACACAGTGTTGTAGAGCAGAGGCTTTTCTCTGACCTACATCAAGGCGTGCAGAAGACACAACTGCAACCCAGCCCAGCTGTCTTGACAAGGATAGAGGGATTTCATAAAATTCAATTTGTAATTCCGATCGCAGATTCGGAGTGCCGGTGAAATTACGAATCAGATGATACGGACCACAGGCTGCTCAGATTACTACTTCAAAAGCTGATGAAATTAAATGGTCGATAAATGACATGAAATCAATTTCCCCAGTAATCAGAGACAACCATGGGACTGGCTGAACCGAAAACTATCGTCTCGTCGGGGCGGAGTAATTTTCCGGATCCCGGGTTAAATATTCCTATTAATTTGCAAGGTGGAGAAATGGTACAGAGGCCACCGAGCCGTTACTTCAAATTAAAAGCCACACCTTCTACGAGGCGTAGGGATATCAGACCGTGCCGCTCTTCGCCATTTCAGTTCCAACAACTTGTAAGCTGAGAGACCGGGCTGTCACTGGCCGGAACAAATCGTAACAGCCAGCCTTGTTAATTTGGCGACGGGGTCCTCTTTCTGCCGGCTGACACCTCCTGTGATTCTGCGTCCACATTGACAAAGCTGACGAGAGACGCCCCCGCCTGTTCGGTCGGTCGCAGTTCTTAGTCGGAGCTGCTTCGTGATCACCACTATAGCACGGGCGATGTAGGGTCTTCATATGTTTTCTGACATTGTAAATAATTCAGTTTTACTGTACTGGGACAAAGATGCATGAGCGCGCTGCACGACTATAACCTTGACTCTGTGTTAATATAATGTGTGGTGCTCTTGGTCACCAGCCAGTTTTGCAGCGTTGAGGCATTCTTATTAGAGGCATAGCGGTGAGCAGTTGAGTTTTTAGAGAGGGATATCTGATATTTGCGAATCTGGGAGAATTTATCTGGAATACTTTATTATGAAGATGACAGTCGTATAAAGCTATTTTATTGATTGCATTGACGGATAAAATTGTTGGAAGAATATTTAAAGGTAAACCATTCACTCACAAGAATGAAACGTTTGTTTGTCAGAACTATTAATTGAAGGAAATCTTTGTCCCTTAGATAAATGATAATATTCGTGATTTGTGTTGATTTGATCTCTCCGTTTTCATTACGTCACAAATAAAGCCATTGATTGAAATGTTTGTAATTTTTGTAATGATAGAATTTCGTAATTGTTAGTCTCCTTATGTTGTACAGTCTTTTTTGACAATAATTAGAGTTTAATTTTTCAAGAACGATTTTATTTAAAGTAAACCCCCCCCCCCCCCTCCATTATTCTTAATAAAGTTCTGAATATTTTGCCGCGCGTGAATTGCACCTTAGACCACGCTCAGAGACAGATTGTGTCTTTTTGCTTCAATTTGCTTTAGAGAACGCCAGTACACCAGACTCCAGGGTTGTCCTGAGTAAGCAGATTAATTTACTATGAACAGTGTGGATTATCTTAAACAGTTATTTTCTTCCGTGTTGAGCAATATTTTACTTTCTGTATACTTCAAGTTAGACTTTGCACTTCGCCGGCCTTTGTGGCCGAGCGGTTCTAGGTGCTTCAGTCTGTAACCGCGCGACTGATACGGTCGCAGGTTCGAATCCTGCCTCGGGCATGGTTGTGTGTGATGTCCTTAGGTTAGTTAGGTTTAAGTAGTTCTACGTTCTAGGGGACTGATGACCTTAGATGTTAAGTCCCTTAGTGCTCAGAGCGATTTGAACCATTTTGAGACTTTGCACTTCATGTTACGTAACTTTCATAATGTACTTCAGTATTGAGTTTCAGGTAAATAATTTTAAATGAGCAAATTAGTTTCTTTTGGGACTTAATTAGATTCATTTTCATTATTTCAGATTCAGCATTTCACCTAGATTAAAATGTTGTGCCATGACTGTTCACATGTGCAACGCTGGTCCATCCAACCATCAGTATTGTTCAGCAGTTGAATACAATAACGAAAGCACACGTTAAACCAAGAGAAAGTTTTTGAAAAAAGAATATTCATTGTCTCATATGCAGATAAATTACATAGAAAACTTACAGCGCCGCCGCCATTTTCATATATGTAGGCATGCTTTGTGTTTTTGGTAGCCCTCGTGGATTTTGCAGTTCGTGTTATTATTATTACTTCTGCTCAGTGATGCGATTCTTGATTATTTTGGTTGTTTTTTCGTAGTGAAGCTTCCGCTATCCTCTCCGTCGATAGGCATGCTGAAGCTATCCATGCTCCAACTACAAGTAAATTCTGCTGCCCTTGCTTGGGCTTCAGTCAACACCGATCTCTTGGCTATTAATTATTTCCAATGAAATTCTCAGCTTGGACTTCCTCTTCCTCTCTCTCTCTCTAAACAGTGGCTGGATGAGTCATTCTTAATCACTATCAAGCAGCTGTTACTATTTATTTGTCTCGATCTGCAGCGATACGTTATGCCTTTAAATTATGTGTGAAACACCCGCTATTAGAATGTAACAGGCTATCTCGCATTTCTAGTGTTTATGATCAACACATTCAACTTTTTACCAGATCTTCCGCTCTTAAGTATTCCCTCATGTAAAAAGTTCTATTTAGTTACCGGAATCCCCTGTTAGATAAAACGGATTCCTGTGCCACAACGGTCGAGACAAAACCATTTCAGCAGGTGAGACCAAGTGTTCCAGCTAACTGGGAATCAGAGGCAGATAGTTTAATTAATCTCGCAGCCATTGTTTTTATAATTTTACTGTCACCCAACTACGACGTAGTACGCAGCATCCACGAGGTTCTTAGAAAGAAGTACACCGAGGCAACAAAAGTCATGGACGGAGATATGCACATATACAGATAATGGTAGTACCGCATACACGAGGTATAACAGGGCAGTGCATTGGAGGAGCTGTCCTTTGTACTCAGGATATTCATTTGAAATGGCTCTCGAAATGACTGTGGCCGCACGACGATAATTAACAGACTTTGAACACAGAATGTTAGTTGGAACTAGATGCATGGGGACATTTCGGAAATCGTTGAGGAATTCAGTATTCCAGGATCGACATCGTCAACAGTGTGCCGAGAATACAAAATACGACGTCGTGGTCGACAGCCTTCATTCAACGACAGAGCAGCGGCGTTTGCATAGAGTTGTCAGTGGTAACAGACAGCCAGAAATGCATGAAACAACCGCAGAAATCAATGTGGGACGTATGACGAACATATCCGTTGAGGCAGTGTGGGGAAATTTGGCTTTAATAGTCTTATGACAGCAGACGACGTACACGAGTGCCTTTGCTAACTGCGTGACATCCTCTGCAGCGCTGCGCGGAGTAGCCGCCTTGCTATGGTTGGCGCGGATACCCCCCCCCCCCCCCCCCCCCCCCTCTGAGGTTCGAGTCCTCCCCAGGGTATGGGTGTGTGTGTGTTGTCCTTAGCATAAGTTAGTTTAACTTAGATTACGTAGTGTGTAAGCCTAGGGACCGATGACCTCCGCAGGTTGGTCCCATAGGAACTTACCACAAATTTCCAATTTTTTTCCTCTGCAGCGCCTCTCCAGGACTCGTGACGATGTCGGCGAGACCCTGTACGACTGGAAAACCGTGGCCTGGTCGGGCGATTTCCGATTCCTATTGGTAAGAGCTGATGGTAGAGCCCGAGTGTAGCGGAGACCCTACGATGGCATGGCCCCAAGTTGTCAACAAGGGATAGTGCAAGCTGGTGGATGGTGCATACTGGTATGGGCTATGTTTACACGGGATGGAACGGGTCCTGTGGTCCAACTGAATCGATCATTGACTGGAAATGATCATGTTCGGCTACTAGGACACCATTTGAAGCCATTCGTAGACTTCTCGTTTCCAAACAACGATGGAATTTTTATGGAAAACAATATGCTGCACAGTAGTTTGTGATTGCTTTGACGAACATTTTGCCGGCCGGTGCGGCCGTGCGTTTGTAGGCGCTTCAGTCTGGAATCGCGTGACCGCTACGGTCGCAGGTTCGAATCCTGCCTCGGGCATGGATGTGTGTGACGTCCTTAGGTTAGTTAGGTTTAAGAAGTTCTAAGTTCTAGGGGACTGATGACCACAGATGTTAAGTCCCATAGTGCTCAGAGCCATTTGAAGAACATTTTGAGCGATTGGGTTGGCGCCGGCCGCTGTGGCCGAGCGGTTCTAGGCTCTTCAGTCTGGAACCACGCGGCCGCTACGGTCGCTGGTTCGAATCCTGCCTCGGGCATGGATGTGTGTGATGTCCTTAGGTTAGTTAGGTTTAAGTAGTTCTAAGTTCTAGGGGACTGATGATCTCAGATGTTAAGTCCCATAGTGCTCAGAGCCATTTGAACCATTTTTGATTGGGTTAGCCATCCAGACCGCTAGACATGAATCACATCCAACATTTATGAGACATAATCTGTTGTGTCGGTAGCTGGGCCGACACCGTGAAGTTGAGATGGCTGAAAATGCACGCTAGACTAACGCAGACGGGCGTGATGTACTGGAACAGGATACGTAATTAATGTTAGGAAGAAAAGTACGGAGCAGGATTAATACTTATCTTTAATATCATTGTGGTACATCGATCTTGACGATACACGGGAGACTTTAAGTTCAATCACTGTATGGCTAATGGCGCCTTGCTAGTTCGTAGCCATTAACTTAGCTGATGGCTATTCTGTCTCTCGGCTAATGAGAGAGAAAGGCTTCGTACATCTGGTCGGTAGCTAGGTTCTCGTACAACTGGGCGGTAGCTAGGTTCTCGTACAACTGGGGCGAATGCTCTCTCGTATCACGAGACCTGCCTTGGTGGTGGCGCTAGGTCTGCGATTACACAGTGGCGACACGCGGGTCCGACATGTACTAAATGGACCGCGGCCGATTTAAGCTACCACCTAGCAAGTGTGGTGTCTGGCGGTGACACCACATAATCGAGAGTCCAGTTCGTGCAGAAAATCCTGCACCGGCACCACTTTCGCAATTATGGACGGCTATAAAGGTAGCAGGCAGCATGGCTCAATATTTCTGCACGGGACTTCCATGGACTTGTTGAGTCCATGGCACGCGGAGTTGCTCCACTATGCTGGGCAAAAGGAGCTCCGCTACAATATTAGGAGATATCCCACGAGCCGCGCGGGATTAGCCGAGCGGACTACGGAGCTGCAGTCATGGACGGTGCGGCTGGTCCCGGTGGAGGTTCGAGTCCTCCCTCTGGCATGGGTGTGTGTTTGTTTGTCCTTAGGATAAATTAGGTTAAGTAGTGTGGAAGCTTAGGGACTGGTGACCTTAGCAGTTAAGTCCCACAAGATTTCACACACATTTGAACATTTTGAGATATCCCACGACTTTTGTCACCTCAGTATTATGCTTCGTTCATTTGTCACTTGTGATTTCTACTTGTGCCTGAAATCACGTTCAGATACTACTAACTTGTTGTGAAAACTGTGATTTCTCAGTCACTTGTGATTTGTAACAGATACGTGATTTCTTGCCCCCCTACGTCCTAGTGTAGTATGAAGACACACCATTGCTCGGTGGCCTTTCCCACCGTTCAGTTATCGTCGCAATCGAATCGGCCTTTGTACACAGCGGTCTTATTTTAAAAATAAATGAACTGGTGCAAACGAAGGGAATGGGAATTGTGGAAGGAGTTATGCATCGATCGCTCGTCGCGTGCGGAAGGGCGAAGTGTAGGCGGCGGCCGTGAGGCGCTGCGACGCGACGCGGCCATTAACAGGTGGTTCACTGCTGGCTGCCTGCCACTCGATTCATTAAGCTGCTGCTGCTGCTGGCGGCTGCGAGGTGCATTTTACAAGCGGCGCGCTGCGCTCGCAGGGCAGTAATTGGAGCGTTGCACGGCCGCGTCGTACTGCCTCCGCCACCGGCGCGGTTGAGGCTCTGATTAACCTCTGCAATCTGGCCGCGACTCGCGCCTAATTCTCGCTGCGCCGCGGCGGTGATTAAACGCGCGCGGCGACTCCGCACTTGGCGGCCCGCAGTTAAGCAGGCGTGTCTGCCGGGGACGCCGCGATCCAATCAGCGAGCGTCGGCGCAATTAAAGCGTGATCAACTGGTATGATCGGCTGCGCCGCGCGACAACTCACTGAATTTAACGCGGTCCGGCGGCGCGACCCGAGGCTGCGAGCATCTGCCGCGACAGCTAAATAGATGGCGCCGTTCCTCTCCCTGGCCATTGTCTCCTCCCCCCTGAACAAACGAGCAGTCAATAGTTCGCCGAGGCGGCTGTGTTTTCCTCCTAATTATTTCTTCTCACTCTCACTCGTGTTGACTCCAGCTGATGAGGTGAGCGATAACAAAACTGAACTGCGCTTTACACGCTACAGCTGTACGTGTACGTCATTCAAAGAGAAAGAACAGATTCAGTTGATCGTTACGGACAAACTATAAAAGGCAGAAGCACCTGCGCATGTCACAGTCATACCACTGTGCGATCTTCGAGTCACTACTCGGCTTCGCAGCTACCACGTGAGCACTGGACCTGGTCACCAACAAAGCATCAGTCACACGAGGGCAGAGAAGTGTCCTACACTACTAGCCATTAAAATTGCTACACCACAAAGCTGACGTGCTATAGATGCGAAATTTAACCGACAGGAATAAGATGCTGCGATATGCAAATGATCAGCTTTTCAGAGCATTCACAGAAGGTTGGCGCCGGTGGTGACACCTACAACGTGCTGACATGAGGAAAGTTTCCAACCGATTTCTCATACACAAACAGCAGTTGACCGGCGTTGCCTGGTCAAACGTTGTTGTGATGCCTCGTGTAAGGAGGAGAAATGCGTACCATCACGTTTCCGACTTTGCTAAAGGTCGGATTGTAGCCTATCGCGATTGTGCATTATCGTATCGCGACACTGCTGCTCGCGTTGGTCGAGATCCAATGACTGTTAGCAGAATATGGAATCGGTGGGTTCAGGAGGGTAATACAGAACGCCGAGCTGGATCCCAACGGCCTCGTATCACTAGCAGGCGAGATGACAGGCATCTTATCCGCATGGCTGTAACGGATCGTGCAGCCACGCCTCGATCCCTGAGTCAACGGATGGGGACGTTTGCAAGACAACAACCATCTGCACGAACAGTTCGACGAAGTTTGCAGCAGCATGGAATATCAGCTCGGAGACCATGGCTGCGGTTACCCTTGACGCGGCATCACAGACAGGAGCGCCTGCGATGGTGTACTCAACGACGAACCTGGGTGCACGAATGGCAAAACGTCATTTTTTTCGGATGAATCCAGGTTCTGTTTACAGCATCATGATGGTCGCATCCGTGTTTGGCGACATCGCGGTGAACGCACATTGGAAGCGTGTATTCGTCATCGCCATACTGGCGTATCACCCGGCGTGATGGTATGGGGTGCCATTGGTTACACGTCTCGGTCACCTCTTGTTCGCATTCACAGCACTTTGAACAGTGGACGTTACATTTCAGATGTGTTATGACCCGTGGCTCTACCCTTCGTTCGGTCCCTGCGAAACCCCACATTTCAGCAGGATAATGCACGACCGCATGTTGTAGGTCTTGTACCGGCCTTTCTGGATGCAGAAGGCCAGCACATTCTCCAGATCTCTCACCAATTGCATACGTCTGTTCAATGGTGGCCGAGCAACTGGCTCGTCACAATACGCCAGTCACTAGTCTTGATGAACTGTGGTATCGTGTTGAAGCTGAATGGGCAGTTGTACCTGTACACGCCATCCAAGCACTGTTTGACTCAATGCCCAGGCGTATGAAGGCTGTTATTACGGCCAGAGGTGGTTGTTCTGGGTACTGATTTCTCAGGATCTATGCACCCAAATTGCATGAAAATGTAATCACATGTCAGTTCTAGTATAATATATTTGTCCTGTGGATACCCGTTTATCATCTGCAATTCTTCTTGGTGTAGCAATTTTAGTGGCCAGTAGTGTACTTAGGCTGTTGGAGTGTGCGACAACACCTCAGTGAATGCACTGTGTGTGGTACTTGAAATATGACCGATAGATATCACGATCAAATACAGAGCTGCAAAGTACTTGTTAACTCTTGGGAGGCTAGACAAGGTACACATAATAAACGGTGTACTAACAAAGATGACACGTCACCTTAAAAGTTAGCGTTTGGATACATGGCAAGGTGAGTGAGATGTAAATGATAATGGATGTAGACTATACTGCTTCCTCCCTGACAATAAGGGAGTGGTTAAGAATGAAACATATCGATCCCAGCCGCGGTCTGGTATATTTCGTAACTGGGCACGGACCTTATGCACTCCAGTCGCCTGAGACAGACACATACGGCGAAGAAGGTTCCCAGAACACGCTATCTTGTTCTGCGGGCAGTACTCGAGGAATACACATACACTACACTTAGACTAACACTGGAACAGACATGCATACGCACACAGCAATAAGAAACGGATGGGCACAACTAAGTGCATTAACAAATGGTGTTTCAAAATAACACACGCATAATACCTGCGGACACGACATAACGACATGCCCGTATGCAACGTAACAACAATCTCCAGAGGGTGAACAGCGACACCCACAGCGACAGCGAAAACAGTGACAATGAAAAACAACAACAACAGGAGGAGGAGGTAGGAGGAAGATGGGACGTAACAGCAGATAAGACACGTAGAATTTTGAATGAGACATAGCATGCCAAAATGCCCTAACAAATTGTAGCTATCAGTCAAATAATAGTTAAGAACCCAGTGTTGTACATGGATGACTACCTTAGTTAATACAGTGGATTAGCAACACCATTCTCTACTACCAACTATCAACCATTTTGTTGTGACTGGCGGTCAAGAGCTCGAAGAAACAATTCCGAGGTATTTACCGACAGTCACAGTCTCTCTTCTATCCTATCATCTTTTTACATTCTTCTTAAAACAACAAATTTCTGTTTGTGTCCCAGGTTGTTGTTATTTTAAAAAGGTATTATTCTTTGCCAAACGTTGAAGATAAAAACAAAACAAAAACTACAAAAAAGACGACGAAATAAAACTGTAATATGTACGACCTGTTTTAAAAAGCAAGCAACACCTCTTCAAATTTCCTGTAAATAAATAAATAATGTTACTCGGTAGAGGAAGGTTCAAAGTTCTACATTTGCACAGACACTACACCACACCCTCAACAATAACACCATGCGTTACTCGAGAAACATAGAAACGGTAGTTCATTTCATTCCACAAGCGAACTACAGGTCCGTGTTTATTGAATCTACATCTTCAACATTTCGATTTCTCAGGTCTTGAAGATTAGCTGCCGTAGGTGGGACAAAGACACTCTCTGTTACGTGCCACAACAGAAAAATAAAATCACAAGGTGTTAGATCTCGTGAACCGGGAGCCAAAAGCAACTAACAAGATCTTGCTGTCCAGCTCTTCCAATGCAATGTTGTGGGATGGTGTTTGTAGATACCGCCGAACCTCAAGGTGAAAGCCGGGCGGGGCGCCGTCATGCGTAGAAATGAAATCGTTGAAATGTTGGTGAAGTTGAGAAAACAACCAATTTTCCTGTCAATGTTTTCTCCGCAAAAAAGAAAGGTTCATAAATATTGTGGGCAGAAGCGCCACAAAACGCCTTCAGTGCCGGTGAGTCTCTTTCATGTTCGACGACGCCGCCTGGATATTGTGAGCCCCCAAATTCTTACACTATGGCGGTTGACTTTGCCCGATAGATGAGTCGTTCGTAAAAAAGTATTTCTTACACACCAGGAAGAAATTCGTAGCTTCTGTTATGGTCGCCGGGACGCATTTTGTCTAGTAACTGCAATTGTAAGGCTTTACATGCAGGCATCGTTTCAGAACACGCCACGCCATCGTTTGCGGAAGTTGAAGTTTCTGGTCTGCCCGTCCTGTGGACCTCCCAGGAATTTTTGTGAACGCACATCGAATCCCCTCGGATGTTTTCATCAGACGTGCGTGGCTGATCAGTACTCTCCCCGTTGCTTATTCAACCAACATTCAAAAATGCCAGTCATAAATATGCTTGAGCAGAGGCGGCTTGTTGCTGAATTCACGGCAGCCTGCACGTTGCACATGTACAATGGATTGAATTCGCGCAAATTCCAGGACACAAAATGATTTATCTTGTGGTGTAGTCGCCGCATTGATACGAACAAACAACAGCGTACCTGTGTTAAAACTTTGAACTTTCCTCTGTGTAGTAACGTGCGCAATGAGTTTCCATCTTTTATAGTTTGTCTGTGATAAACAACTGAAATCTGTTCTTTCTTTTTGAATCACCTTTTGTTAATACGTTGCCATTATTATGTCCACGCCAAATACCGCGAAACCTTGGTCGTCTGCTACGTCAGATTTCGCCGCTCTGTCGTAACGAATACTTTTCGTCATACGTCCCACATTGATATCTGCTGTTTTTCCACGCGTTGTCGCTTGTCTGTTGGCACTGACAAATCTGTGCGAACGCCGCTGCTCTCGGTCGTTAAATGAAGGCCGTCGGCCCCTGCGTTGTCCGTGGTGCGATGTAATGCCTGAAATTTCGCATTCTCGGCACACTCTAGACACTGTGGATCTCGGAATATTGAATTCCCTGACGATTTTCGAAATGGATTGTCGTATGCGTCTAGCACCAACTCCCATTCCGTCTGTTAATTGTCCTTGTGCGGCTATTATCACGTCGGATACCTTTGCACATGAATTACATGAGTGCAAATGACAATTCCGCCAAAGCATTAGCCATTTATACCTTGTGTACGTGACACCACCGCCATCTGTATTTGTCGATACCGCTATCCCATGACTTTGTCGCCTCACCTCACTGTATATGCACATGCAGTCCACTCTAAATGTATTAAGTGTGTGTGTGTGTGTGTGTGTGTGTGTGTGTGTGTGTGTGTGTGCGCGCGCGCGCTTGCGCCCCTACACTTACAACTACTTAAACCTAACTAACCTAAGGACATCACACAAATCCATGCCCTAGGCAGGATTCTAACTACTATATGAGCTTTCGCGAGCATGAACACGAGATAGTGTTATATTTACTGTTAAACAGGAAATGCATTTCGTCGGTTCTCTCCCTTGGCATGCGGGAAATTGTGAACTACGACTTTTTGAAACACTTACGAGCTACAAAATATATTAGTTTTGTCCTCCTTGCTGTAAAGGAACGGCTTTCAGTCACGAGGCACGGTTGACGGCAGGAGGAAGCGAAGGACGAGTAACCCGCGACTGGATTAATAACCAGAGCGTGGAGAACAGGTCGTGCTGCGGAAAGTATGCGCACCTCGGGGTGGTGTTGGGGGGGGGGGGGGGGGAGCAGACGGCTCGCCTCCCCCGCGCCGCTCCGTCGCTTCCCCAGCACAAAAGAGGCGGCCAAAGTTGCTCCTTTTGTGTCGGACGCGGCTTTTCACTGCCGACCAATATCCTGCGCGCAGCCGCCGCGTTAGCGGGCCGTCGCAGAGTGCACTTAGCTCAGGAGCCGCGGCGCGCGAGGCCGTCCTGTCGGCGCTTACCCGAGGAACATTTCTGACGCCACTCCTCCGACTGCGATGCTCGCGTTGGCATTCGAAACACAAATCTCATTTCGAACGCAACTCTGCCTGCAGGACAACGAGGCTGTGGCCCATAATGACTGCTTAAGCTGGGTTTCCACAGGCCACTAAAGGAGCTCCACCAATGGCCTTTGCCGGCCGCGGTGGCCGTGCGGTTCTAGGCGCTTCAGTCCGGAACCGAGCGACTGCTACGGTCGCAGGTTCGAATCCTGCCTCGGGCATGGATGTGTGTGATGTCCTTAGGTTAGTTAGGTTTAAGTAGTTCTAAGTTCTAGGGGACTGATGGCCTCAGATGTTAAGTCCCATAGTGCTCAGAGCCATTTTTGAACCAATAGCCTTTATGGTGCCGAAATGGCTAGTGGTTGGGGTTAGGAATGTCTTTAGTACACTCCTTTATCTATCCCAGCAAAGGCAGCCTGCGGTTCAGTCCCGTTACCGTTAACCATGGTGACTTCATGCTGCACGGGTGGTTGCGGTATTTCTTCCTAACAAGAGCTACCTGTCAGATTGCAAGCACACCGCGTGAAACATTAGTCTCCCCCCTCCCAAAAAAAAAAAAAAATAAAAAGGAATGGTAGGGTTCAACATCACATCGACATCGAAGTCATTAGAGACGGAGTATTAGCTCGGAATGATGCCGTGCCCTCTCCAATTAACCATCCTCTCAAATTAACCAGGGTCCCGGGTTCCATTTCCGGCGGGGTCAGGGATTTTCATCTGCCTCGAGATGACTGGGTGTTTGCGGTGTGCTCATCATTTCATCATCATCATTCATCAAAGTGGCGAGATTGGGCTGAGCAAAGGTTGAGCGCCCGACAAACCAAACATCATCATCATCAAATTAACCCTCCAGATATTTGCCTATTGCGATTTGGGGGAAATAACGGAAGACCTATTACCGGATGCGGATTTGAAGCAACTTCCTCGATAATGTGGGTCCACTGCGCCGTCTTGCTTGGTAACCCCAGAAGACGTCACTCTCGTACCCTGCAACACCACTTCCACCCTCGATAGTGGCTTCCATTCGGTGGGGAGCAGAGTTACCGAACTGCTATGTATCACGCGCTGTTCCAAATAATGGCAGACATTTCCCATGCGATTAAGATCGGGTGATTTAATGGGTCTTGCATGCTACGATAGGATGCCTGCCTGTTCGTGAAACCAGGAACGGCGTGCATGGCAGCACTGTGAATACAGTTGTTGTTATTTTGGCAAACGGGAGTGTTCACAGCTTGTTCATCACTTATATGTAGCAGAAAGGGCAGAAAACGTCCATCGAAAACGTTGGAAAAAAAACATTATGGTTCAACTTCATGGCAACCTGAATGACTGGAAGCAAATACGAAAATCACCCTAAAACAACCCACAACCACCCACAGCGCGAACTACACGCTCCACTTGCAACTCGACGGACCACCCTGCCAGCTTCCAGGCGGCTACTGTGCAGCAACTGTGTTCGGCTATTTGCAGGCATGCAGTTTTAAGTACTGCTCTGAGCTATAAGCTTTTGTGGTCCCTGTTATGTTCCGTTTACGACTACTGTTCTCACACGTTGTTACGTGCTTGCGAGTGGTTCACCGTTCCTCATAGACCCACTAATACACCATTAAATCTGGTAATTTCATTCATGGTGTGATCATGGTCACGTTGATACCTCTTTTCTCCTATTTCGTTTCATAGACTCCTCTTACTTTGCAGTGAAGGGTGCAGTTGCTCTCTGTGGGGTGAGTGGTCATCCGTGACAGTTAAGATAGCCCAGTGGAAACATTGAAATCAGTAAAATATGCTTAACTGAAATCCGGTACGTGCTTGCTCAGCGAGGCAAAATACACATGAGTCTGTTTGTCCTGGCCGGCGCTGACATATTGACGGCAGCTTGAGAGGATGCTGTTTAGGCGCCCTGTGTTGCTGATAGCAGGCCTGTGGGCGTTCACCGTGGGGGCGTGGGGAGACTGCTGTGTGCGGGATTCGACTCACTGTCCTCTGGCAGGAGTCGGACGGCGATTGGCTCTGTACTGGTGACAGCAGGAGTGAACAGCGGGTTGGCGGTGGTATGGTACAAACTCCCTTGAGGAACTCACTGCTGGTGGCGCCAGGTGCAGCCTGCTCTCAATCCCATGACTGCCTCTGACAATGCCCTATTTTCTCGCTGTCCGGCATGGTCCAGTGATCGTGGTGATGGTGGTGCTGCTGCTAGACTCCAGCGAAAATCAGACATATTTGTATCGCTCCGAGGCACTTTGGCTTCGCTAAAACATGGCACATAGTCACGTCGTCCATAAAAAGAGACTTGCGCTGATGTGGTGACAGCGACCGCCTGCTACAGTTATTAACGCTATGCAATGCTGTTTTCCACTAAGTGCGGCTAGCCGTGTCTCTCAATCCCCGTACGTGCATGAGTTCAGCGTAGTATTGACATCAGTATAAAATGGTATAAAGGAAGTAGGATTCGTTAGGAATAGGAAAGCAGGGCAGAGAGTGTGTTACTGTGAACTGTTCAGCGATGGGGATGTTCTCATCAGGATCGACAGCAAACGCAACACCGACAACGATACTTCACAGCTATACCTGACGACGTCGCAAGCCGAAGATGAAGAGATAGAGAAAAGTATATGAGGATATTGAACGGGTAAATCAGTTCGTAAAGGGAGAAGAAATCTAATTGTCATGGGGGACTGGAATGCGGTTGTAGGGGAGGGAGTGGGAGAAAGAGTTACGGGGGAATATGGGCTTCGGGCTAGGAATGAAAGAGGTGAAAGACTTAATTGAGTTGTGCAATAAATTTCATCTAGTAATGGCGAATATTCTGTTCAAGAATCACAGGAGGAGGAGGTATACTTGGAAACGGCCGGGAGATACGGGAAGATTTCAGTTAGATTACATCATGGTCAGGCAGAGATTCCGAAATCAGATCCTGGATTTTAAGACGTACCCAGGAGCAAATATTGACTCAGATAACAATTTAGTAGTGCTGAAGAGTAGGCTGAAGTTTAAGAGACTATTCAGGGAGAATCGGTGCGCAAAGAAGTAGGATACGGAAATACTAGGGAACGAAGGGATACGCATGAAGTTCTCTGAAGCTATAGATACTGCGATAAGGAACAGCCCAATAGGCAGTTCAGCTGAACAGGAATGGACATCTTTAAAAACGACAATCGCAGAAGTTGGAAAGAGAAACATACGTACAAATAATTTAACTGCAAAGAAACCATCGGTAACAGAATAAATACTTCAGTTGATCGGTGAAAGAATGATATATAAAAATGCTCACGAAAATTCAGTAATACAGAAGTACAAGTGACTTAGGAATGATATAAATTGGAAGTTCAGGGGAGCTATGGCGAAATGTCTGCGTGAAAAAAGGGAAGAAATCGAAAAAGAATGATTGTCTTAAGGACTGACACAGCATGTAGAAAAGTCAAAACAACTATCGATGAAATTAAAAGCAAGGGTGATACCATTAAGGGTACAGGGGAACCCCATTATTTAATCCAGAGGAGAGAGCAGATAGGTGGAAAGAGTACATTGAAGGCCTCTATGAGGGGGAAGACTTGTCTAATGCCATTGAAAAATAAACATGAGTCGGCACAGAAGAGATAGGGGACCCAGAATTAGAATCAGAATTTATAAGCGCTTTGAAAGACGCAAGATCAAATAAGGCAGAAGCGATAGATAACATTACATCAGAATTTCCTAAATCATCGGGGGAAGTGGCAACAAAACGACTATTCACGCTGGTATGTAAAATGTAAGAGACTGGAGATATATCATCAGACTTTCGGAAAAACACCATACACACAGTTCCTAAGACTGCAAGAACGGACAAGTGCGAGATATGTCAAATGGTGAAAGATGTTCGAAATTCTGAGGAAAATAGGGGCAAGCTGTAGGAAGAGAAGGGTAATATACATGTGCAAGAGCGAAGAGGGAATAATAAGAATGGAAGATCAAGAACGAAGTACTCGTATTAGAAAGTGTATAAGACAGGGATTTAGTCTTTCGACCCCACTATACAGTCTGAACGCCGAAGAAGCAATGAGGGAAATAAAAGAAATGTTCGAGAGTGAGATTAAAATTCTGAGTAGAAGGACATCAATGATAAGATTCGCCGGAGACTTTACTATCCTCAGTGAAAGTGATGAAGAACTGGCGGATATGTTGAATGAGATGAGCAAAGTAAATCGAAGAAAGACGAAAGGAATGAGAAGTAGCGGAAATGAGAACAGCGAGAAACTTAGTTTCAAAATTGCGGATCACGAAGTAGACGAAGTTAAGGAATTTGATGTTTGGTTTGTGGGGCGCTCAACTGCGCGGTTATCAGTGCCTGCACAAAGTTCCAATTATTACAGAGTCCAATTTGTTTTTACTCAGTTCAATCTAGACACAATGACGAATGATGATGATGAAATGATGACAACACGAACACCCAGTCCCCGGGCAGAGAAAATCCCCCACCCGGCCGGGAATCGAAGCCGGGACCCCGTGATCCAGAGGCAACAACGCTAGCCACTAGACCACGAGCTGCGGACGTGGAATTTGGCTGCCTAGGTAGCAAAGTAACCCATGGCGGGTGGGGCAAGGAGGACATAACAAGCAAACTAGCACTGCCAAGAAGGGCATTCCTGGCCAAGAGAAGTCTACTATTGTATAACATAGGCCTTAATTTGAGAAAGCAGTTTCTGAGAATGTACATTTGGAGCACAGTATTGTATGGTAGTGAAACGTGGACTGCGGGAAGATCTGAACAGAATAGAATCGAAGTATTTGAGATGTTGAAAATCAAGCGGATGGCAAGGTAAGGAATGAGGATGTTTTGCGCAGAATCGCAGAGGAAAGAAATATATGGTAAACACCGACAAGAAGAAGGGACAGGATGATAGGAAATCTGTTAAGGCATCAGGGAATAACTTCCATGGTACTAGAGGGAACTGTAGAGGGTAAAGACTGTAGAAGAAGAGATAGACTGGAATAAATCCAGCAGATAATGGGGGACGTAGGTTGCAAGTGCTACTCTGACATGGGGAGGTTGGCACAGGAAAGGAATTCGTCGCGGGCCGCATCAAACCAGTCAGAAGACTGACGACACAAAATTCTTACCCACATGTCGTCACACTGTGGCTGCCAGCCCATGGCTGCCAATGCAGTGCTTCACGGTTGCTTACTGACTACTTCTCATTTCTTTTGCTAAAGGAATGGGTAGCGACACTACAGTTGATTCTGTAGAACTGGCTGCAACACACACTGCCACAGTAACTGTCTTGTGTTTTTCGATGATCCAATAGTCCATACGTGAGCAATCAACACAGAATAGTGTAATACAAAACATTATTAGTAATTAGTTTCTTAAAACGCAAATCGTATGTAAAAAAAGTGTGTTGCCTATCATTGGACGTGCTCTTAATACGTTCCAAAACTGTGATTCACGATGACGAATACATCTGAAAATGAAACGTTTGACAGATTAAAAGTGTGTGTTGGACCGTGTCTCTTAGCCGGACTTTTGATTTTTCTGGCAGGCGTGCTCTCAGCACATGGTATTCTCGCCCCTGGATGATGATGATCGGTTTCTGGGGCGCTCAAGTACAAAGTCCCAATTTGTACACAGTCTAATCTAGCCACTGTCACGAATGGTGATGATAAAATGATGAGGACAACACACAGATACCCAGTCCCCGGGCAGAGAAAAACCCCAACCAGACCGGGAATTGAACCCCGGACCCCGGGACCCAGAGACAGCAACGCGAGCCACTAGACCACGACCTGCGGACTCTCGCCCCTGGAGCCATTCAGTCCTCTCTCTCTCTCTCTCTCTCTCTCTCTCTGTCTGTCTCACACACACGATGGGATTTAAGTCACTGCCGGCCCTTCCATTGCTTAAGTGCCCAGGCTTCGCAAGACACACCTCCTGACACCCTCCACGTGGACCCTGGCATTCCGCCACTGTATGCGGCATCCACCACATAATCTAACAGGATCTATTCGATGTACTGCTTGGCAATAAGGGGACCCTGCATGAGAAGATTCGTAAGGCTGTCAACGAACAGAACCTTGAAAATCGATCACTTTCCTGGACAAAAGTGGCAGGTACCGCTCACCACGGACATTCACACGCGATCAAGACCATCACCTTGCGTCAGACGACATCTGGACTCATGAGTGAATAATACGTTTCGCTCGTGACGAAGTCATCAGTTGACATGGGAACGGCAGAACTGAGGGCGAGCTGCAAGATGTTGCCACGTCATGCGGGATACCTGAACAGGACATCTGGGTCGTATGATCCTTTCACGTAACCTGTTCATTTCAGTCTGATCGGACACAGGCCCCCAGTGGTCCACCTGAGATCGTATTGCAGTGCTCCGGTGGTATCCGTACGACGCAGCAACACAGAGATGGTCAGACATGGGTCTTCTTCACATAGTATCGTAATGCATCGGTGAACTTGTCCAAATCGCCTTTTGTACTGACCTATACCCTCCGCCACACACCGTCAGGTGGCTTGCGGAGTATGGATGTAGATGTAGATGTAGCGTGTCCACAAGCTTTGGATGACGCGTTTAAAGGCATTGGTATACGCAGCAATACGCCCGTAAGTCCATCCTTTTCGGATCAATCAGACCGCCGTTGCAACTTGCACTGCATTAAAATGTCGCACTGCATGTGCTTGGTCGTGAATACAACGTCCACAAATGACAAAAGTCATCTGTGTACCTCACTGGGAAACGCTGGGACACAGGTGCTCACTTCCTTCTGGGGGATCACCTGAGTCTGTATTGCATAACACAGACAGTTGATAGGGAATGAATTTATTTTTGTCTACATTGAAAGCGAAAACCTCAAGCCACCCAATCAGACCACAGGTTCCGGGTGTATCAAAATAACGTAGATTTAGCTTAGTGGACGTTGATACTACTGTTCCCCTAATTCTTTTGAACAGTGTATAATGGCCGCAGACGGCTTAATTAACTTTGTAACAAATTGTCAGATTAGATGGATATCCGGTTATGCCTGGCCCCTGCGGTTGTTCTAGCAGACTCGTGCAGTGTAGGCCTCTCATGAAAGGATCCAAGGGACGCAGCCTAATTGCCTGGGGAGGGTGCTCGGGGCGTTTGCCCCTTACCTCGAGGTCGGCAGCGGACACTGCGCGCCGTACCGTGTAGCGGTTCCGCGGCGTGGCAGAGCGTGCGTGCGTCCTGCCCTGCAACCCATTATCTGACAGCAGGCGTATCCGGCTCACAGATTCATTAGCAAATGGCATCGCCCAACCAGTCCCGCGGCGTACCTCTGGCGCTTCGCTCTTCGCTGGCCTAGCCAGGAGTGAGCAAATAACAACCCTTTCAGCTCCAACACAAGGAAAACACAGATGCTGCGTTACGCCAATTGACGATTCTGAACGTGTTTTTTACAATTAGTACCGTATTACCGTTTTTCGTCGTAGTTATGCACTCCTCCATCGCTTCCTAAATTCTGCTAACACGTCTATCCCCGCATGTACGCTACAATCAATATAAGTTCGATTACGCGGAACGGCATAAATTTGGCCCTAATTTGAGGTTTTTTTTGGCGGGTAGGACGCTTCAAGTTACGCTGGATTGAGAGTCGGATAGACACAGAAGTAACTTCAGGCTTGCCCCGGGCGTGTTATAACAACCCTTTACAATTCTCGTTCATTATTAGGAGCTAAATGAACCGTGTAGCTAAAGTTGCCTGTTGTGCGGGAAACGCATCTACTCGGAAGAAAAAATGTCCGTGAAATGTAAATCCTGCTATAAAGGAATCGCGAGTGCTCAGTGCTTTTAGCATTGGCGATAAGAAAATGAATTTCGGGTAAAGCAAAATCAAAATAAAGAGCGAAATGGAATCACAATAGCCAACAAAATTTGGAAAAAATCTTATGAAGTCAGTTAATGAATAAAGAAAATGAACGGTCGCCAGCTCATTACGCGAGCAAAATTACTATTTCTGTAATTAATGATTTCTATTATTGGTAAATTTACGTAAAAATATTTGGTCTGTTGTCAAGCGAAAACTGGACGAAATTGTTAAAAAAATTACATTAGCACAGTTTCAAAGCCGGCCGTAGTGGCCGAGCGGTTCTAGGCGCTTCAGTCTGGAACCGCGCGACCGCTACGGTCGCAGGTTCGAATCCTGCCTCGGGCATGGATGTGTGTGATGTCCTTAGGTTAGTTAGGTTTAAGTAGTTCTAAGTTCTAGGGGACTGATGACCTGAGCTGTTAAGTCCCATATTGCTCAGAGCCATTTGAACCATTTTGAACAGTTTCAAATTGGTACGTCACAATGGTCAAATATTTATCAATTAAATCGGAAAGCATGGAACAATTTAGTAATGAACAGAGGACAATGAAATTTCATTAGCTTTGAATTGTAGGCTAAAACGCAAAAATCATGATGTTACGCAGTGTAATGCTTACCGTCATTATTTTTGCGCAAAAGGCATTTATACACTGATGAGGCAAAAGATTATGACCCCTGCTTATTAGCTTGTTTGTCCGTCTTCGTAACGAAATACATCACTGATTCTGTGTATCAGGGATCGGACAGTAAGTTGGTAGGTTTGTCGAGGTATGTGGCATTAGGTGTCTACGCACAGGTCATGTAATTCGCATAAATGACGGGACCCTGATGTGCGTGCGCGGTGATGGCGCCCGATAGCGATCCAGATGGGTTCCATAGGATTTACATCAGGCGAGTCTCGTCGCCATCAACGTGAGTTGATTATAATGCTCTTCAAACCACAGTAGCGCGGTACTGCTGGTAGATGACATCGCCGTCGGGGAAGACATCAAGCATGAAAGGATGCATGTAGTTCGCAACTGTCAGCGTGTCTTCGAATATTACCACAGGTCTCATGGCAGCTAAGAAGAATGTCCCTCACAGCATAATACTGCCGTGGCGCGCTGCCTGTTTCGAGCCGCCGTTCGCCTCTATGACGACCATGGACTTAGTGTAGCAGAAACGCGATTTACCCGAAGAGTCGACATATTTCCACTGGTCGACGGTCGAATTCAGATGGTCCCGTGCCCGCTGCAATCGTGATTGACAATGTAGTAGGGTCAGCATCGGAACACGTAGGGCTGGTCTGCAGCGGAGCTCCATGTTCACCACGTACGATGAACGGTGTGCTCCTAAACACTTGTGCGTGCAGCAGCATTGTGCTCTGTCAGCAGAGATGCCACAGATTACCATCTATCCTACTTTACGGAGCAGACAAGCCTCCGAAGCCACTTTCTGGAAATTTGTGGTAAGGACTGTGGGACCAATACTTAATCTAACTTAAACTAACTTACGCCAAGGACAACACACACACCCATGCCCGAGGGAGGACTCGAACCTCTGACGGGGGCCACGTTCTGTGAAGACTCGTGGACGTCCAACCTTTTAGCGCCTAGTGGTATTTTCACTGTCTTTCTACCTTTTTCCGTACATGATCACGACAGAAACACATGAATATTCGACCAAATTTGCCTAGGCGCTTCAGTCCGGAACCGCGCTGCTGCTATGGTCGCAGGTTCGAATCCTACCTCGGGCTTGGATGTGTGTGATGTCCTTAGCTTAGTTAGGTTTAAGTAGTTCTAAGTATAGAGGACTGATGACCTCAGATGTTAAGTCCCATAGTGCTTCGAGACTTTTTTTTTCAATTATGATGACTGTGGTCCTTTAAAAAGGCCTCGAAGGGTCGACGATTCCTGTCGGATGAGAACGTGCAGCAGGCAGCTACGGACTTCTTTACACAGCAGGCCACGGTGTTTTACGAAATGGGTATGGCTGATTGGCGTACCTGTTCTGGATGTACGGTTTTCGAATTGAAACTTTTTGATCTCCCCTTATACAGTTCCCAGAGTTTAATTCATTGAAAATTTCGCAGCTGAGTCTAATGTTTCATTACGTAAGTTACATTCGTTTCTTGTCACCTTTTGCAATTGACGTGAGACAAAAAAGATTTCATACTGTGTTATTTGTATTGCACAACTTCGCAGCAGTATCAGTACGATAAAGACGTAAACGTATGCACTTTGCCTAGAAATGTATCACAAAGATAAAACTGTGAGCTCTCTGTTGGGAGAGTATTAACTCCGCAGTCCGTACTTTCACGGTTCTACGTTCACATGTATATTCTGCGAACCACTGTGAAGTGCATTCAGACTGAACGTCCCACTGTATCAGTCATTAGTGCTTTGTTGTGATCCATTCACGTATTGAGCCCAGGAAGAATGATGGTTTAAGCACCCCTTGGCGTGCAGTTGTTAATCTAATATTGTTCTCAAGCTCCGTATGGGAGCGAAACATACGAGCTATAGTACACATTTATCCCTAGAATCATCATTTAAAGCCGATTCTTGAACCTTGCATGTAGGCTTTCTTTGGATAGTTTCACTCTGCCTTAGAGGCTCTGCCAGTTCAGTTCTTCTAACATTTCACTGAGGCTTCCCCGAGAGTCAGACAGGTCACAATTCGTGCTGTCCTTCTCTTTATACGTTCAGTATTCCCTATTAATGCTAGGCTGCGCTCTAGCCTGTGATATTCCGTTACCATAAAACATGTTATTCTATGGAATACATGATTTCTGTTTCTTTCTTCTGTACACTAACCTCATTTCACGTTTGAACGGTGGAACTGATCGCTCTGAGCTGCAATGCACAGCCACTATATACAGGGTGGTCCGTTGATAGTGACCGGGCCAAGTATCTCACGAAATAAGCATCAAACGAAAAAGCTACAAAGAACGAAACTCGTCTAGCTTGAAGGGGGAAACCAGATGGCGCTATGGTTGGCCCGCTAGATGGCGCTGCCATAGGTCAAACGGATATCAACAGCATTTTTAAAAATAGGAACCCCCACTTCTTATTACATATTCGTGTAGTTCGTAAAGAAATATGATTGTTTTAGTTGGACCACTTTTTTCGCTTTGTGATAGGATGGCGCTGTAATAGTCACAAACGTATAAGTGCGTGGTATCACGTAACATTCCGCCAGTGCGGACGGTATTTGCTTCCTGATACATTACCCGTGTTAAAATGGACCGTTTACCAATTGCGGAAAAGGTCGATAGCGTGTTGATGTATGGCTATTGTGATCAAAATGCTCAACGGTCGTGTGCTATGTATGCTGCTCGATATCCTGGACGACATCATCCAAGTGTCCGGACCGTTCGCCGGATAGTTACGTTATTTAAGGAAACGGGAAGTGTTCAGCCACATGTGAAACGTTGACCACGACGTGCAACAAATGATGATGCCCAAGTAGGTGTTTTAGCTGCTGTCGCGGCTAATCCGCACATCAGTAGCAGACAAATTGCGCGAGTATCGGGAATCTCAAAAACGTGGGTGTTGAGAATGCTATATCAACATCGATTGCACCCGTACCATATTTCTATGCACCAGGAATTGCATGGCGACGACTTTGAACGTCGTGTACAGTTCTGCCACTAGGCACCAGAGAAATTACGGGACGATGACAGATTCTAGGCACGCGGTCTATTTAGCGACGAAGTGTCATTCACCAACAGCGGTAACGTAAGCCGGCATAATATGCACTATTGGGCAACGGAAAATCCACAATGGCTGCAGCAAGTGGAACATCAGCGACCTTGGCGGGTTAATGTATGGTGCGGCTTTATGCGAGAAAGGATAATTGACGCCCATTTTATCGATGGCAATCTAAACGGTGCAATGTATGCTGACTTCCTTCGTAATGTTCCACTGACGTTACTACAAGATGTTTCACTGCATGGAAGAATGGCGATGTACTTCCAACATGATGGATGTCCGGCACATAGCTCGCATGCGGTTGAAGCAGTACTGAATAGCATATTTCATGACAGGTGGATTGGTCGTCGAAGCACCATACCATGGCCCGCACGTTCACCGGATCTGACGTCCCCGGATTTGTTTCTGTGGGAAAAGTTGAAGGATATTTGCTATCGTGATCCACCGACAACGCCTGGCAACATGCGTCAGCGCATTGTCAATGCATGTGCGAACATTATGAAAGGTGAACTACTCGCTGTTGAGAGGAACGTCGTTACACGTATTTCCCAATGCATTGAGGTTGACGGACATCATTTTGAGCATTTATTGCATTAATGTGGTGTTTACAGGTAATCACGCTGTAACAGCATGTGCTCTCAGAAATGGTAAGTTCACAAAGGTACATGTATCACATTGGAACAACCGAAATAAAATGTTGAAACGTACCTACGTTCTGTATTTTAATTTAAAAAACCTACCTGATACCAACTGTTCGTCTAAAATTGGGAGCCATGTGTTTGTGACTATTACAGCGCCATCTATCACAAAGCATAAAAAGTGGTCCAACTAAAACATTCATATTCCTTTACGTACTACACGAATATGTAATAAAAATGGGGGTTCCTATTTTAAAAAAACGCAGTTGATATCCGTTTGACCTATGGCAGCGCCATCTAGCGGGCCAACCATAGCGCCATCTGGTTTCGCCCTTCAAGCTAGACAAGTTCCGTTCTGCGCAGTTTTTTCATTTGACGCTCATTTCTTGAGATATTTGGCCCGGTCACGATCAATGGACCACCCTGTATTGCGGTCACAGCGCCTTCTGTTAGCAGCTTTTTAACTATTTCGCAACTTCTTTATAACTTCTGAATAAAATTCTTTCAGCTTTCACAATAACTATTGTTTGTTGCAATTGCCTACCGATCTAAGTTTTCGAGGTATTTAATTTTGAAATAAGGGTCTCTTTCGCTGGACACCCTGTACTCCTTTAATGAACCGCAGCATCGTGTCCAAGAAAGCTTCCACTTGCTCGCTGTTGAGGAAGCCACTGTGATCTTCATGAAGGTTCCTGGTCACGTCTGTCTGACGGGAAACGCTGCTGACGCTGCTGCCAAGGGTGCAGTCGTCCTACCTCGGCGTGCTTAACTCCTCCATCCCTTCGGATGATCTCCGTGTTGCCGTCTGTCGGCAGGCGGTGCTACCAATGGTCTTTTCTCCACGGTAACAGGCTACGGGGAATTAAAGCTCTCCCAGCGGCTTGGCCGACTTCATCTCCACCCTCCCTCCGCGAGATCATTTTAGCTAGGTTGCATATTGGGCATTGTCGTTTTAGCCATCGCCATTTGTTAAGTGGTGATCCCGCGCCACTTTATGCTCATTCTCGCCGACCTTTTACGGTTCACTATTTCTTGACCGACTGCCTTTTCTTTAACCGCTTACGTTCTCATGTATGTTTATCGTCTGAGTTATTGGATGTTTCGGCCGGCCGTTGTGGCCGAGCGGTTCTAGGCGCTTCAGTCCGGAACCGCGCTGCTGCTACGGTCGCAGGTTCGAATCCTCCCTCGGGCATGGATGTGTATGATGTCCTTAGGTTAGTTAAGTTTAGGTAGTTCTAAGTCTACGGGACTGATTACCTCAAATGTTAAGTCCCATAGTGCTCAGAGCCATTTGTACAATTTTTAACGAAGGATGCGCGGGCTGACGATCGCATTTTACTTTTTATCCGTCGCACCAATATGGCGAAGGTTATTTAATATTTGGTTTGGTACATCCGCTGTCTGTAAACCTTTTTTGTGGACATTTCTCCATGAGGAATTCCTTTTTTTTTTAGTTTACTTTCCTTCCGTCTATTGCGCTTAACGTATAGTCGCTTTTAAGTTCTTTTACATCTTGATAATCTAAGGTTATGACATGGGCGCTTATGACCTTAGTTGTTTTTGCTTCCTAAAACAAACAAGACAAACAGACCAGGGCAGTTCAACCTTATGACTTACCTGGGCAAAAGTAAAGGAAAGAAAACAAAATGTAATTAATTTGGCACTTTATATAAGAGATTTGATGAAATTAATAATTTTATATAAAAACAATTGCAAAACATAGAAATGTGACATCTGAGTTTAAATTTGGGAAACTAATGTATTTGTCTCAGGTTCAATCGAAGTGGTTGCAATTCTCAGTGTGTTCTTATGGTCTTCATTTGAGATTTCGGTTTTATTTTTAACCTTATGTACTTTACTCTTAAAAATAACTTCACAACCGTTCATGCTTCCAAACAAAGATGACATGTATAACGTATGGCTGTTCAGCAAGGGATATTTGTGTTTGGGCTGGTATGATTTGTAAAAATCCAACAAAGAAACGTGATCAGATTCTTCTTTTAGATGGATGTCAGACTGGAACTCGTCACATTTCACCTAAAAATCTTCTGGTAACATATCTGTATTGTTTGTAAGAGATGTCCTATAAATACAAAAATGTTGGTTATTTTTCGAAAATCCTGAAGTCGATTTTCAAATTCTTGCGTATCACTGCGTATTTCACCGCATCTCTAAGATGATGTTCAGCCAACATGTAGAAACGAAAAATAGTTTGTGTTTACTTGTGCTTGCCATAATTTCAGTTTCATTTATTGTTTGAAATATGGTATTGATAAGTAGGTTTTTACGTTGAAGACGCCTGTTTAAGTCACCTAAATGAGTAGTCAAATCTACCAAAAATGCAAAGTGCGCCACGCAGACGACAATGGTACAATCACATGGGAAGCTAGTCTGTGGGCAGTCGAATGAAGAGACTGAATCAAAGCTCGTGTCTTTGTATCGATCGTCTGCTATGGTAGAAGCTGCACACGAAAATAAAAATATCACATGAAAGCCAACTATAGAGGCCTTTCATGTTTAAATGTGATTCCCATTTGTAGTAATCGATATGGTATCAAATTAAATCTGTTATAACAGAATTACGGTACTGCTAGAGAGCAGACATCGGCAGTACTGGCAATCCACTGGGGGGGGGGGGGGGTGTTTCTAACTTATACTGACCAAAACTAAAGTGAAACACGGTCTTTACCACAAATGTACAGAAATAACTCAGAATTTCCTTCTATTTTAGTAAATTAATTTCATTATACGTCTTTAAATCTCTAGTTCCGTAATGCAGCTAAGGTAGCCATAAAATAACATACCAACGCATCTGACGTATTGGCCGGTTATAAGAACGAAACTCTGGGGGGGTTCAGGTACAGCAAGGGCGGCAGTGTTAATAACAGGATACAGGATGGACCAATGAGAGAACAGCATCGTGTGCCGGGAATTTGATGGATGTTCGCTTATTGGACCGCATTAATACTTGCTTCGGGCCCCATGCGGGCCGTAGGTTTCGACACCCGTGGTGGTAATTGCAAGCTTTATAGTTACCAGACGAGGTACATTATCATTATATAATTATGGTGATACATCTAGTCTACAACAGTGCTATAGTGGCTGAAGATGAAGCCTGAAGCCGTAGTTGCTTACAGATCGTTCGTAAAATATTAAAACAATAAACACAGCTGAGTGAAAGAAAATTAGTAAGAGAACAGTATATGATGTCCATACCAAAAGCAAAAAGATTATACTTAATGTTTATGGTATGTAAGTCATCTTGTAACCAGGAGATTGTGTCCTAATATCACTTCAGAACAAAACTATTTTATTGGTCTTGTAATTTAAGTTTCTTCCTCCCAAAAGTATAAAATAATTACCTTTTTGGCCAGTTAGCTTCTTTGGTTGTAATGCATTGTTATCAGTTATCATATGTTCTCGTGATCTGCAAGTACTTACAAAAAAAACTGGCCCTAAGCACTATGGGATTTAACTTCTGAGGTCATCAGTCCTCTAGAACTGAGAACTACTTAAACCTAACTAACCTAAGGACATCACACACATCCATGCCCGAGACAGGATTCGAACCTGCGACCGCATGTACTTACACAAAGTTGTTTTATCATTAGTTGCACCTTTTGTAACGTGGCCCTGACTGCGCTGTAAGTAAATATTAGAAAAAAAGGTTTATTTGTTTGGTAGGCCATTTCCGCAGTGGCTGTTATAAATCAATTATTATTTACTTTTTCTATCTTAAGCGTACTGCAATTCTAGGATAGTTTCACGCCAGACGCGTGTCGCTTTTATTCACAAAGCATCGTCATTAGTGATTCTGTAAACATGGTTTATGTAATACGTTTCTACATTTTTCTATTAAAAAGGAAAAAGAAAGAAATCAATAAATAGCGAAACTTAGAAACACGTAAGGGATGATCAAAAAGTTTCCGTCCGAAGACCGTACACTTTTTGATTGCCCCTTATATATATATATATATATATATATATATATATATATATATATATATATATATATATATATATATATATATGTGTGTGTGTGTGGGTGGGTGGGTGGGTGTGTTTTTGTATTTACAGAAGCACCACTGATGTTCGTTTGCCTATTAAAATTAGATTACGCTTAAAATGGAGAAATATAACTGAAATATATATTAAAAAAAGAATCGAGTTGGATTCTAGACACATTCTGAAAGTCCATCAAATTCATAAAACCGTACAGCAATCTATGTTAGATGTAAAGAAATAAAATGTTCGTAGCTACGCGACTTCAGAGTCGGACGCAACTGCTACGGTCCTTAGGGACACGCACAATCGACAAATCGCCGCTGTGTGTTAACGTGAGAGCCGACGGGAGCTGTGTATGTAATTTGCCGCAACAGACCCGACCAATCGCTTTTTGTCCCTTGTACCAGGCTCCAACCCCCTTCCCTCCCCATAGGATGAGCGATTTGCACGCTTGTCTGCGCCGCGGACGGGCACAGCAGCGAAAATCGACGCTGTTCGCGACTCGGGACCTCCGAATCCAATTGCCAGCGAAACATCTAAATGGAAATCTCGCGGAATTGGTCGGTAGCGGCTACCAGTAACAGAAACAGCGCCCTAAATATTTTCCAGGTTTTGTCAGACGGCGCGTTAATTGACCCAGTTTCGCTGGCGAGCCTGTCTCCCTGGGTAACCCCCTGTTCGCTTCTTCGCCTCCCGTCGCCTTTGTACCTGCGGGTGGCTGGGGACCAACTTTCCGATACTTGCTGTGTCCCCCTTCCGCTTGGTCCTCTCCCAACTTTGCTGGGACTTGGTGACGCCCAGCTCTAAACAGGCTTATTAATTTTTAATACGGAGTACGGAAGTGTTCGTCCGTACTATTGCGCGCCTCACTACTCTCACAAGAAATTCGCGACGTAGCTTTCATACCGCCTCGAAAACAGTGGCTGCTCGTCTCTTCCAAACTGTTGACACTTTCAAAACAAGTGACACTTGTCTCCTTTTATAAGGACTCTTCTTTCGACAAGGCACGTCCCCTTACCGCCCTTTGTACCTTATCGATTATCGAAGTTCGCGGACGGCTGCATTGTGTTCTCTGGCAGCCTGTTAAAGTAAAACTAACTCGCTATACTAACGGCCTGATTTTGCCATAGCAGACCTGTGCATTTTGCGCGACTGTGTTGTCCTAATTGGTTCCTTCACGATACCGTTTCTTTTAGTTTTATTTATGTTGCATGCAATTGTCCACTATATATGGTGAGTCAGGAGGAATGGTGCGTACTTTGAGGGGTGCTAGTATTGGTGATACTAAACAAAAGACTTCAAATAAACATATGTCCTTTCTCTTAACCGTATATGACCTACAGTTCGCCTGCTTAGTTGAGCGGGCTCAGGTTCGATTCCCGGCTGTCTTGCAGATTTTCTCCGCCCGTGGACTGGTTGTTGTGTTATCCTCATAATCATCATTATCATCACCGACACGCAAGTCGCCCATTGTGGCCTCACCTGAAATAAGACGCAACTCGACGACCGAGCTTCCCCGGTTTGGACTCTTGGCCATCAATGCCACAAAATCATTTCTTCTTCTTCTTCACGACCTACAGCTGTTTGAAAGGCATGAGCACCAGTCGCGTATCCTTCTCGACCAGCATTCAATGCGAATACAATTAAAGCCTCACCGGTCCAGTCTTTTTAGATAGCCGTCTTAAAGGAGTACGGTACATTGATTTCCTTAAAAAATGTGTTACCAGAATACTTGGAGGATATTCCTTTGGCAATACTGGACTTAAGCACAACGGAGTTAGTTTCTTGGCCACCGATATCACCAGATCTTACTCCATTAGATTACGACTGAGGTTGACTGAAGAACGAAGTCTACAAGCGCAGAGCGGGCACAAAGGAAGATGAGGTTTTTTTTTGTTCAGAATCACTAATACTATCACGCCTCAAGGCGTGTATTTTCTTCCTGACTCACCCTGTATAATACATATACACCTATACTCCGCAAGGCATCTTAAGGTGTGTGGCAAAGGGCACTTTGCGTAACACTGTCAGTCCCCCCCCCCCCAGTCCCTTCAAATTCCTCTTCCAGAAGCGAATGGTGCGCGGGAAACATGATTCTTGGTAAGCCTCCCTGCCACCTCGTATTTCATCAGTTATGGTGTTTTCGTGAAATGTATATAGGATGGCTGACTCTTCTAGCAACGTACCTATCCGAATTTTAATGGTAAACACCGGTGATGCACGTCACCTGTCCTGCAGCGTCTGCCGCTGGAATTAAATGAGCATCTCCATGACGCTTTTGCTGTGCTCAACGAACCTGTGACGAAACGCGCTGCTCTTCTTTGGATACTCTATTTCATCTATCAGTCCTGTCTGGTAAGGGCCCCAGACGGACGAGCAGTACTCAGTTTTCGGACGACGAGGGTTCTGTAAACTCCCTCATCCGTGGGTCGACTACACTCCCTCGGTGTTCTCCCGATGTATAATTTTTTTTATCAATTCTTCGGCTCTCGCATTAACTCTATTATCCAGCTATTTTTTCCTCGTACCAAATCATCTTTTTCCCATCCTTTCCGTGCCACTGATTTTTTCATTTAATTTTTAAGCAGAAGCTATTCTGTTTTACTGTACTACTCACCGATTTGAAATACCGTTAAATTGGCAATCCAGCAACGTTCGGCTCGTACTTCCAACTATATACCTTTGAGGGTTTTGCCATTCCTGTCAAGCATTTCCCTGACATTTCTCAGAGGGAAAAAATTTTGATGAATACTAACTACGAAATGAAGTTAAGCGCAGCATTGAACTGTGCAACTGTTATTATTCGGAAGAAGTTTTGGGAAACTGCAGTGCGGATTGCTCTAATACATGTGGTCCTGTCGAAAACAGTATTACGTTGCTTTCACCGATCTGAGAATCAACTCACCAAACTTTTTATTGGAAAGCTACACTTTCAGGTGAAATCCAAAACACGGTCCACTTAGAATTTTGGTAGTACTGAAGCACATCTTCATAAAAATTTTCGCAAAATTATCTTCGCATATTGTAGTGTGTTACCATACCATCCAAGTAAATCAAACTGTCAAAGACAGTCTCCATGAAGCAGCCCTGATTCATCAAGGGCTCGGGGGATGTTTTAGGTCCTTTCGACATGCCACATGCTAGGCTCTGCAAATCACTGTGCGTGGCACAGGATAGTTAGTAATCTCTGGTACTTATTAGGGCTTCTTCCGCTTCCATCCGCGTGTGGAACACGTGATGCATGATCGCTTGAACTCCTCTCTAAGTGCTGTAATTCGCCTATTATTATCTTCGCGTCCCGAAGGGTTCCATACTTAGGGGATTGTAGTATATTCGTAAATACCTCATTCAAAGCTGATCTCTATAACTTTGCGAGGAGGCTACCCGTTCAAGCTTTCTAGTACCTCTGTGAAGCTCCATCAAGAGTCAAATAAACTTGTCACTAGTCGTACTGTCCTCCTTTGTAAACGTGCAGCTTCCCTTGTTATTCCTGTGGCTCTCACAGACTTCAACAGTATTTTAGGACGCGTCACACGAGTGTTTTGTAAGCACTTTTGTTTGTAGACTGCATTTCTCCAGTACCGTAACAATGAACCGAAGACTGCCACTTCTTTACCTACGATTCAGCTTACGTGGTCTTTCCATTGTACACCCAAACACAATGTCACACCCAGATGTTTATATAATTTGAATGGTATTGTACTCATTGGATGTTCTTGTCTTTTTTTCTTTTTCTGGAATACAATATTTTACATGTGTGACTACTTAAAGCAAGTTGCCAATCTTTGTGTATGTTAGAAATAACATCGAGATCTGTCCGATTATCTGTGCAGCTTTTTACAGACAGTACTCCAATATAGATAAGCACATCATCTGTGAAAAGTGCGAGGCCATTAAATTCATGACACAAAGTGTAATTCCCCGGGGCACGCCTGAAGTTACTTCTACATCTCACGATGACTCTCCATCCAAGATAACATAACCGCGCGACCGCTGCGATCGGAGGTTCGAATCCTGCCTCGGGCATGGATGTGTGTGAAGTCCTTAGGTTAGTTAGGTTTAAGTAGTGCTAAGTTCTAGGGGACTGATGACCACAGAAGTTAAGTCCGATAGTGATCCCGCTCTTTCTACCAAGAAATCGTCAATTCAGTCAATAATTTCACTTGACATTTCATACTGTCGTACTAACGGTTAGTTCGGTACTGAGTCAAATGCTTTTCGGAAGCATGTTCCTTAGCATTCAAGTCGGGACTAGAGAAATTCCTCAACCAGACCCTTGTGCGCATACGACGCAAAATATCAAGATTTCCCACCCATAGTAATTAAGACGTGTTGGCAGCCACGTCAGATGAAGACGTTTCAGCTGCTGTTGGCTGTTCGTTACGAGCCTTAATGCTTTCGAGGAAATACGCAAAAAGAAGGGGTACCGTTCAAGAGTTGACTGTTGAAGATCAGATAATTGAATTTTGTCAGTCTTGTTTAAGAATTTACATGTTCTGTTTATGATTTTCACTATTAGCTGGGGAAGAACAATGACGATTGGTTTCGTAGGTGTCTTTTGATTACCAAAAACAAAATACGGGACAATAAAGAAGTTACATTAACAGGTTGAATCATCATAACTTCATTTGATATATGCTGTATACTGTATAGAGACGCTTGTGATCGGGACACTTCAACCCATTTTTATGGTTTTTTCTTCTTCTTTTTTTTTTGGTAGGCGTTTCTAATGTTACTCATCTTTCTGATTACATCTTCCGTAGCATTTGGCTGAGATCTCGCTCTGTTACATTAAATGCAGCTCGAGTGTGAAGCAGCCATGGACCCAAGTTGTCAACAAGGCACTGTGTAAGCAGGTAGTGACTCCATAATGGTGTGGGCTGTGTTTACGTGGAATGGACTGGGTCCTCAGGTCCAATTGAACCGATCATTGACTGGAAATGGTTATGTTCGGCTACATGGAGACTATTTGTATCCATTCGCGGATTTCATGACAATGCGCGAAGTCACAGTGTCAGAATTGTTCGCGATTGGTTTGAAGATCATTCTGGTCAATTCGAGTGAATGATGTGCCCACCCAGGTCGTCCGATACGAATTTCAGCGAACATTTACGAGATGCAATTGAGAGGTCAGTTCGTGCACAAAATTCTGCGCCGGCAACACTTTCGAAATTATGGACGGTTATAGAGATAGCATGGCTCAATGTTTCTGCAGAAAACTTCCAACGACTAGTTGAGTCCATGCCTCGTCGAGTTGCTGCACTAGGCCGGGCGAAAAACGAGGTCCGACACGATATTAGGAGCTATCCCATGATTCTGACACCTCGGTGTATATTTCAGTATCTGATGAAAATGTGTTCTTCGATCTATAATTGGTCTCGCCATGGGCCACAAATTGCTTCATTATTTACTTCGTAACAAGTGATGAATTAATTGGCAGCACAGCACAGTTTAAGTACGTATGTAATAGCTACTACACTGCTGTAGGGTCTACACAGTATTATTATTATTATTATTATTATTATTATTATTATTATTACCTGTGGCCAGGCACAAAGCAAAGGCAGCCTGAAGCCTTTCAATTTCTGTCATTTTACAAACAGTAAATATATCATTTAGAATATTTTAAAGGACATCTTATTCGCCATTGACTGTAGAAATTATTCATTTCACAGTTGCAGTTTCGGTCTCTAGGCCATTTTCAGGTGGTACTCCCAAAGATTTTGCTTCAGCCCTAGTCCACAGTTAAAAGGCCTGTTTGTGATGAGGACTTGTGCTGAAGCTAAATCTTCTAGAGTACCACCTGAATATGGCCCAAAGGCCGAAACTGCAATTGTGAAATCAATAATTTCTACAGTCAACGGCGAAGATGATGTCAGAGGGCTTTTTCTAACATGTGCTGAAGCAAATTTTTTTTGTAGTGGTATGGCTTGAAAATGGCCGAAATTACAGTTGTGAAATAGATAAGTTCTACAGTCAAAAGAAGTAAATATGTTGTTGTTATGGTCTTCAGTCTGAAGACTGGTTTGATGCAGCTCGTCATGCCACTCCATTCGTGCAAGTCTCTTCAACTCCGAATAACTGCTGCAACCTTCATTCTTCTGAATCTGCTTTCTCGTCTGTTCGTCACCTACGATTTTTACCCCCCACACACTTCCCTCCAGTACTAAACTGGTGATCCCTTGATTTCTCAGAACGTGTCCTATCAACTGATTCCTTCTTCTAGTCACGTTGTGCCACAAATTTCTTTTCTCCCCAATTCTAATCAGTACCTCCTCGTTAATTGCGCTATCTACATATCTAGTTGTCAGCATTCTTATGTAGCACCTCATTTCAAAAGCTTCTCTTCTTGTCCAAACTGTTTATCGTTCGTGTTTCACTTCCATACCTCGCTACACTCCACAAAAGTACTTCCAGAAAAGACTTCGTGATAGTTATATCTATATTCAATGTTAATAAAATTCTCTTCTTCGGAAACGCTTTTCTTGCCATTGCTAGTCTACATTTTATATCCTCTCTGCTTCGGCCTTCGTCAGTTATTTTGCTGTCCAAATAACAAAACTTATCTTTTACTTTATGTGTTTCGCTTCCTAATCTAATGCCCTCACGACCTCAGCATTACCTGATTTACTTCGACTACATTCCGGTAAACGTAGTGCACACATTTTAACTTGGTTTATTTTAAAATAGGAAGCAGGAAGCGGGTGAAGCAAGTGTCCCAAGGGAGAGGATTAGTGCAGGAGAAGAAAGTTTTGTAGGAAGTGTGTACCCTCAATGTGGATAATTAGCTTTCTTTTCAGAGAAATTTATAGGCGGCACTCGAGACGCACTGAGAATTACTTAATCATTCTATAAGCAATACCAATTGTCTTATTGCTTCATTAGCTAGTGCTTCAAAAAAACACGTACAAAAACTAAACATAATTTACCTTTCGTGATTTTAAATATAGAAGTGTTCAAAGAAAATTCTTTTTCGCTTCAAAGGTAGTGAGGTTCTACTGTGTTGTGGTCTCCAGTCCTGAGACTGGTTTGATGCAGCTCTCCATGCTACTCTATCCTGTACAAGCTTCTTCATCTCCCAGTACCTACTGCAACCAACATCCTTCTGAATCTGTTTAGTGTATTCATCTCTTGGTCTCCCTCTACGATTTTTACCCTCCACGCTGCCCTCCAATACTAAATTGGTGATCCCTTCATGCCTCAGAACATGTCCTACCAACCGATCCCTCCTTCTAGTCAAGTTGTGCCACAAACTCCTCTACTCCCCAATTCTACTCAATACCTCCTCATTTGTTATGTGATCGACCCATCTAATCTTCAGCATTCTTCTTTAGCACCACATTTCGAAAGCTTCTATTCTCTTCTTGTCCAAACTATTTATCGTCCATGTTTCACTTCCATACATGGCTATGCTCCATACAAATACTTTCAGAAAGGACTTCCTGACACTTAAATCTATACTCGATGTTATCAAATTTCTCTTCTTCAGAAACGGTTTCCTTGCCATTGCCAGTCTACATTTTATATCCTCTCTACTTCGACCATCATCACTTATTTTGCTCCACAAATAGCAAAACTCTTTTACTACTTTAAGTGTCTCATTTCCTAATCTAGTTCCCTCAGCATCACCCGACTTAATTCTACTACAATCCATTATCCTCGTTTTGCTTTTGTTGATGTTCATCTTATATCCTCCTTTCAAGACACTTTCCATTCCGTTCAACTGCTGTTCCAAGTCCTTTGCTGTCTCTGGCACAATTACAATGTCATCGGCGAACCTCAAAGTTTTTATTTATTCTCCATGGATTTTAATACCTACTCCGAATTTTTCCTTTGTTTCCTTTACTGCTTGCTCAATATACAGATTGAATAACATCGGGGAGAGGCTACAGTCCTGTCTCGCTCCCTTCCCAACCACTGCTTCCCATTCATATCCCTCGACTCTTATAATTGCCATCTGGTTTGTGTACAAATTGTAAATAACCTGTATTTTACCCCTGCCACCTTCAGAATTTGAAAGAGAGTATTCCATTCAACATTGTCAAAAAGCCTTCTCTAAGTCTACCAATGCTAGAAACTTAGGTTTGCCTTTCCTTAATCTATCTTCTAACATAAGTCGTAGGGTCAGTCTAGTGTGATAATAGTGGGGGAAATGGGAGGGGGAGGGGCAAGTAGCTGATTGTACTTAGGGTAATGGTTTCAGAAAGGTTGGTAACCAGTGATCTAGCCAGTGCCAAGCTGTTTTGTCGCCCCTGTTGTCTCCTGAGACACATTGGGGTCGGCAGAGCAAAATCTATCCATTCGCGTAAACCGTTAGCGCCGTAAGAAATCTTCGCGAGTCATTATATTTGTCCTGGCGCAACAAGAAATGTTCGGACGCGGGAAAGCCGGGCTGGAGAACGCCGCCTGCATTCGAAATCTGGACCCTGGAATCGACGAGAAAGGCAAGCATATACATAATGTATCTCAGTTCCGTTCCCTGTAAGGGAATATCTAAAGCGGGATCTTGTTTTTGCCAGCCGCGCTGCGGTCCCCGGTGCGCGCTGCTCGGCAGTCGCCGGCCACGACCCCCCTTCCTCTCTCTCTCCATGCTGCTGCCGCTGCTGCGGCTCCTCGCGTCTTCTTTCCCTCTTGCTCTTGTTGCGTTGTTGCCGTTACTCCGGCCTCCGCAGCGGCGGACAGTTCTGGCGGTCCGCGCACACACCGCCTGACTCGGCCACTTGACATCTATTCATGCCATCACGAGTTTCCTGGTCTCATTTATCAATAGAGCTTCATCGAGTTAGCGTGTATTACGGCGTGTGCCGCTCGTGTTCTTCAGATGAGACGTAGCGGCCCTCCGAGCGGTCTCCGTGCTCTACAGTGACGCTTCATTTCCCCACGTGTCTTCGCTACAGAGGTACCTTGCCACCAGCTGCTGCGGAGGCGTTATCTTCCGTGTTATCTTGCGACAGTGTTAGCGCGATAAACAGCGCGACATATGGCCCCTGGCAGATGCATCCAGTATGGATTTCGCCTGCAGTCTCCGATAACAAGGAGGAGAATATATGGCGCATTGTTACCGGCACACAACAGCGTTCGCTGGAGAGGCTGTTTGCATGGTTCAGCCCTACAAAGCGAAGTGTGTGCTTGCAAGGACAACGGTGCTTTTTTAGACACACGTGACGTACAGTAGCCTCTATGTCGTGTCGTGTAACTTCTGCAGACACTTCTGGCCACACACTACCCAATCGGGCTCGACCGGCCGCCGGAACATCCCTCTGCCAAGAGATCCTATGTGATAGGATGAATCGCCCACCATTTTTTCCCCAATTCTGAGGATCGGCAGTGTTTACCTTGTGGGTGATTAACCTATTCATGCAACTTTAGCCAGTGTCTTTACAAAACATTTGATATGGCATGTAGAAAGTGTACCAAACAGTAATTAATGGAAAAACTGAAAGGTAGTAAAGATAAGTAAAACGAGCATAATGGAATGTTGAGGAAGTTAGATTAGGAAATGAGACACTTAAAGTAGTAAACGAGTTTTGCTATTTGGGGAGCAAAATAATTGATGGTGGTCGAAGTAGAGAGGATATAAAATGTAGACTGGCAATGGCAAGGAAAGCGTTTCCGAAGAAGAGAAATTTGTTAACATCGAAATAGATTTAGGTGTCAGGAAGTCGTTTATGAAAGTATTTGTATGGAGTGTAGCCATGTATGGAAGTGAAACGTGGACGATAAATAGTTTGGACAAGAAGAGAATAGAAACTTTCGAAATGTGGCGCTACAGAAAAATGCTGAAGATTAGATGGGTAGATCACGTAAATAATGAGGAGGTACTGAACAGAATTGGGGAGAAGAGAAATTTGTGGCACAACTTGACTAGAAGAAAGGATCGGTGGGTAGGCCACGTTCTGAGGCATGAAGGAATCACCAATTTAGTACTGGAGGGAAGCGTGGAGGGTAAAAATCGTAGAGGGAGGCCAAGAGATGAATACGCTAGGCAGACTCAGAAGGATGTAGGCTGCAGGGTAGCTACTCAGAGATGAAGGATCTTGCACAGGATAGAGTAGCATCGACAGCTGCATCAAACCAGTCTCTGGACTGAAGACCACAAAAACAACTACAATATAACACGGCTATAAAAATGTAGGCTCAGAACCAAATGGTTCAAATGGTTCTAAGCACTATAGGACTTAACATCTGAGGTCATCAGTCCCCTAGCCTTAGGACTACTTAAACCTCATCACACACATCCATGCCCGAGGCTGGATTCGAACCTGTGACCGTAGCAGCAGCGCGGTTTCGGACTGAAGCGACTAGAACCGCTCGGCCAAAACGGCCGGCGACTTGGAACCTGCTTGTTGGTTTGTAAATATTAAATGTAATGACTTAATAACTCTGTGGTGGTGGTTGTTAGTGTTTAACGTCCCGTCGACAACGAGGTCATTAGAGACGGAGCGCAAGCTCGGGTTAGGGAAGGATTGGGAAGCAAATCGGCCGTGCCCTTTCAAAGGAACCATCCCGGCATTTGCCTGAAACGATTTAGGGAAATCACGGAAAACCTAAATCAGGAGGGCTGGAGACGGGATTGAACCGTCGTCCTCCCGAATGCGAGTCCAGTGTGCTAGCCACTGCGCCACCTCGCTCGGTAATAACTCTGTACCAGTGTCTTCAAACAAGAATGTTATGCAGTAACAACCTGTACCTATTTATTAGTTTTTGCCCATATGTAGGTGTTTTATTTTTAAAGTTACGTTACTTGTGCAGATTTTCTCACAATGACCTATCCGCTATAAAAATATCTTGGTTATGACTCGTCCTACCGTACTTATAAAAGAAATGGGGTTAATTATTATTCAGCTCGTGCACATGTTTATGATAACGACATACAAATATATCACAGTAAATATTCCTCTGCATTTTGCCAGTTGCGAAAAATCTCAGGAATCAAAAAATTTTGAAACGAACTGCTTCAGTATAGTTTTCGGCTGGTGTAAAAAATGCAGCTATATGAGTTGATTTCATGTTTGTAGCTACTTTTAGTAACAAGTACAGAGCGAGGTGGCGCAGTAGTTAGCACACTGGACTCGCTTCCTGCCATCCTGATTTAAGTTTTCCGTCATTTTCCTAAATCGCTTCAGGCAAATGCCGGGATGGTTCCTATGAAAGGGCACTGCTGTCTTCCTTGTCCATCCTTCCCTAATCCGCTGGAACCGTTGACCTCGCTATTTGGTCTCCATCCCCAAATTAACCAACCTGTTCACATATACTTACATACAAACTGAGTGACAGGTCCTAACTTTCTTTTGTATCTGCAGCAATCTATGCCCTTCCTCCCTTTTCTTTCTCACATTCTGGCACACTTAGAAATACAAACATGCGAAAGGCATTTTTGCAATGTTCAGTGCCGTTCAAAGTTAAGCAGCCACCCATATTTACGACGAATTCTTCAATACATTTAATTAGATATCTCCACTCGCATCGTGATTCATACGTAAGCAAGTACGAGGATCCTATGCTTTGGGGAAAACATGGCGGACAGTTCAGTTCGGGTTATAGGAGTCTTACATTAACCGATGGAGTCATGTCGACGCGGTATGGAGGGGCGTGGGATTAACAGACGTGGTGCCACTACTTCTCATTCACTCAATTAGTTCCTTAATTCGCACCACAAGTCCATTTTGATCCATTCTTCCCACCAACGGAAAAATCCCGGAAAGTACCAGAAATCGAACCCATGTCCTCTACAAGACAGGCATCTATGCTGACGGAGGCGGGCTCTGTAGACAGTAGAATGATGATGATAATAATAAAAATAATAATAATGTCCGCCCCTGGTAGTTGAGAGGTCAGCGCAACGGCCCAACGGCCCAGGTTCGATTCCCGGCTGGGTCGGAGATTTTCTCCGCTCGAGGACTGGATGTTGTGTTGTCCTTATCATCATCATTTCATCCCCATCGACACACAAGTCGCCGAAGTGGCGTCAACTTGAAAGACTTGCGCCAGGCGAATGCCACACGGCATTTCCATTTCCATAATAGTAATAGTAGTAGTAGTAGTAGTAGTAGTAGTAGTAGTGCGAGTATTCGAAGGCTTGCGCCGCCTCTCGCTTCCGGTGTTCCATTTCCTCCGATCACGTGTCTTCCTCTTATAGTCGTCTGGCGTCCATTGTACTACTATCCGAAGTGTATGATATTATTGTCAATGTTCGTGTAGCACAAGAAATAATTAAGATGAGTTATTCTCAGTATCAATGGTAAATGCAGTTGTAAATGCAGAATACTCAGTTCTAAAGCTTAATGGAGCTTTGCTATTTTCAATAAAAGAAATGTACTATTCTTGGGCGCCTTGGCCCCAGACACTTTAGTTTTCTGAAGGCCTGTCGTTATTAGAATACTATGTTTCACGTACCATTCGTCGTTTGCAGACGCGAAGTGCCGCTCTGCAACACGAAGCTGAAATGCTGTGTTGAAGTACACCAAAATCTTGACGGTTACGTGAAAGGCTTCAAATGGTTCAAATGGCTCTGAGCACTATGGGACTTAACTTCTGTGGTCATCAGTCCCCTAGAACTTAGAACTACTTAAACCTAACTAACCTAAGGACAACACACACATCCATGCCCGAGGCAGGATTCGAACCTGCGACCGTAGCGGTCGCGCGGTTCCGGACTGAAGCGCCTTTAACCGCACGGCCACGTCGGCCGGCTACGTGACAGGCTTTGATTGTTGTGCGAGTAATGATAATTTCTTTTCAACTGCAAGTTAAACAGTCTAGCATGTTTGTGTTTAACGTATTAGACATAAAATGTAGCAAAGCTAAGTGTCGCGCACATTAAAATCCGACCAGCGTAATTGTTCTGTTAATGGGAAGATACTCTGGGCTTTCTGTGAGGTTCGCATTGAAATCTTGTTATAGAACTGATTAAAATTCTTTGAAAGCCATTTTCTATGGCGTAATGAAAAACTTAAAATTATGTTCTTGCCCTTAATGGCGTCTTTGAAACGAAATCAATTCAGTGTATGAAAACTGCAAATTATCCAGTAATAATTATATGATGCCTTTCCATACACTATTGAAAGGAAAACACAGGTTTACACATTTATAAAATTAATTATTATTTTCATAAGAAGGCTTTTTCTTACAGTATTAATAACAAACACATACAATTCTCATCACGAATCGTCAATGACGTCTTTCTACAATCAAGAACGAAAAAAGAGTAGTTAGTTTTCTTCTCTTTCTTCATTCTTAGAGGACTGTCTATTCATTTTTATCTTTGTTCACAGATTATCCGTGAAATACATAGTTTTCGTATTAACAGTAATTTTCATTGTTCTTTTTCTATATCATTTTACAACATTTCACTGCAATAATCACAACACATCGTCTTTATGGCTTTTATCAATATTTTCGTTATTACGATTATTTTTATATGGTCGCACTAGTTTCTTAAATTTTCACAATAACGTCATGGGGATGGCACACCATCGCGTCCCGGACATTTGGACCCCAGTTCCTCCTGGGTCGCCCACGCTTTCCTGTTTCCCCTGTGGTTCGCTGCCACACTTTCCTCGACTATTGTCCATCCTTTCTAGATGTCCATACCATTTCAGACGTTTCGCCTCCAGGGTTGATTGATTTATCGACGCTCCCAAAGCCTCTCTTTTTTTTTTAAATTTTCAATTCCAGTGACTTTTATGGCACGAACGGACTATTTTATGATAAAATACTGCGGAACAGTATCATCTAGATGACTAACGATGAAGAAAAGACAATTATAAACAAGTTGAGGGAGAGATGCAGAAGTAACACGAGTGGATTCACACTTCAAGCAAGCTCATGAAGGTAGTACGTCTCTGTTCTGGTTTGCTACACTTCACACTTCCTTTCACAGACCCTTCTCTCTTGCACCTAACACGGCACCCAGCCTTTCCGGCAAAGCCTGCTTAGTTGTGCGATGTCCTCTTGAGATATCACCTCCCACTCTTTCACCAGGGACTTCCTTAGGGTGTATGGATAGTGCTGACGGGCGCTTCTCCCAAGTTGGTCCCAAACATGCTCTGTATAACTCAAATTAGGACTTCGAGCTGGCCAAGCCAAAGCATGCATCTCAGCTTCATACAAGAATTGACGTGGTCAAATCGGGAGACGGACGATCTGCTCTGTTAAAATGCGTGGGTAAACACCCTAGTTCAATATCGCTAAAATTCCTTTATCGATTACTAGTTTGAGCTCACTGACGAGCCAACTTCAGATCTAAAATACAGAAGATTGCATAAAAGTGGTGAACAACCGTAAAATACGTTTTGTGATTAAACATCCATTCCATGATACATATCAATAAAAATTGTTATTTAATCGTGTATCAGCGATCATGCATTACACATCATCGTAATCTGTTGAATTGCATCACTCTTGTTGTCACACATACGCTGAAAAAATTTATAGATCAAGACAAATGAAAACACACATAGAAGTACATTTTGTAAGTGGCATAAAGGTACAATCTTACCTAAAATAGGTTGTCATGGTCACATAATATACATCATTAGCCATATGGATCTCCAGTGCTCATATTGCCACACTTGCGTTTAAATTCAAGGCGACTGGCAGTGCAACTTATCATATAGCCCATGTGAACATGTACATACGGCCCTTCACTCGAACGCTAGCTACAAGAACAAGGAAGTAGCTATATCACCTTTTCAGAGAAGTGACCGCATATACAGCGTCATTGCTAGACGAAAACGCTGTCAAATGGAGCTACTAACCAACGAAGTTTTACAAAGTCGTGCCTCTATGATAATAAAAAGAGCTGTAACTTATCGAACTTTCTACTAGATTTACGTTATACAAAATGTAAGAACCATGTTCAATTTCTACAACCTTTAGTAACCATATGCTGCCAGTTATCTGACAGCGTTGCGAGTGATACCCCATATTTATATCCACGCATGGGCTCTACAATAGTTCCCACTCTCAATCTCCTTGCATTTAAACTCAATTGAGCGCTGGAGACATATATGGCTAATGTTGTAAATTATGTAATCTTGATGACCTATTTTAGATAATATTATAGCCGCATACCACTTACCAAATGCAATTCTCTATGTCTTTATTTTTGTCACAATCTACAACATTTTTCAGTGTGTCCATGGCAACGAGAGCGATTCATCTAAACAGATTATGGCGCTGTAATGCCTGGTGACTGATACACATTGAATGAAATAGTAATTTTATTGGCATGTAGTACTCATATTAAATATACTTTACGGTTGCTCACCTCTTTTACGCCATTTTCTGTATTTTAGGTTTGAAGATGGCTTGTCAGTGAGCTGAAACTAGTGTCCAATAAAGGAATTTTTAGCCATCTTGAACTACAATTTTTATCCACACATTTTAACTCTTCCACATTTCTTGTAATATTTGGGCGTAGCGTGCATTGTCATGCATTAGTGTAATTCCATCACCATTAATTGGAGCGAAAAAGACAAGACGCTCGAAAAATATTTCCTCCACATACTGATGTGCTGTAAGGCTCCCATGCTCCACGAAGACCAAATCCGTTCTTGCAGTCGCATTGAATCCTGCCCACACAATCAGAGAACCACCCTGAAAAGGCGCCCTAGATGAGAATGTGCAAGAGAGAGTACCTTTCCCCGGGCCTGGTCCACACCCTCTCTATAGCTCAGGCGATCATAGGCCAAACCACGACTCATCGACAAACACTTACCCCCGTCGTAATCTCCAGCCGCTATATTCCCCTGCGAAACGTAGTCGAGCAGCACGATGATCTCTGGTGAGTTTTGGTTCTATAGTAGGTCTTCTGGACTGAAGATTGGCTTCTTCCAGACTTCTTGGGCAGCGTCTCAGTAATATAGACCCTCGAGTCGATTTCGTGCTTCAACGGCGGTGATGTGATGTCTGTGGAGAAGAAGCGGTCATCTCTTGTAGATGTTGCTCTTCTAGGGTCCGATCCTGATTTGCTTGCATAGCCTCCAGTTTCCCCTGCACCTTCTAATGTTTCTGGAAATCGTGGAAGGTGTAGTTTTCAACACCTCTGTACAGGTCTACTAAAGAGACTGCACACATTATACTTGTCCGTCCGCTTCTGAAGTACAGCGTGTCCCAAAAAGAATGAGCCGATTTTAAATAGAATTATTTATTAGGAAGAATGGCTTAACACCAACAAATTGCGTACTAAATTACTCATAAAAGATAGAAGTTTATAAAAATCCATCATAAATGTTCAATATGTCCTCCACTGGCTGCACGGACGACATCTAACCGATAGCCGAATTCGTCCCAAACTGAGCGTAATGTGTCTTCTGTCACTGACGCTACAGCAGCTGATATTCTGGTTTTTAGTTCATCAATGTCGTGAGGTAAGGGAGGAACGTAAACACGTGTTTTAACATGTCCCCAGAGGAGGAAATCACATGGTGTTAAGTCAGGGGACCTAGGAGGCCAAGAGTGTAAAGCCTGCTCTCGCGGTCCTGTACGCCCTATTCAATGTTGAGGCACCTTGGCATTGAGGAAACTGCGCACGTTGTTGTGCCAGTGCAGTGCTGCTCCATCTTGCTGATAGATGAAATTGTCAGACTCAAGTTGTGGGAATAAACAGTTCTGTAGCATTGCAAGAAATGATTGTCCTGTTACGGTTTCTTCCTCAAAAAAGTAGGGTTCATAAACCTTGCTTTGCGAAACAGCACAAAAAACAGTCACTTTTGGTGAATCACGTTCGTGTTCAATTGTTTCATGAGGATTTTTGAGCCCTCATATACGCACATTATGACGGTGAACCTTACCGCTAATATGGAAAGTTGCCACATCGCTGAATATCAACCGTGACATAAAAGTGTCATCTTGCATGTCCTCTAGAATAGCTTTGTTAAAGTCCACTCGCTTCATTTTGTCAGTATCTCGAAGAGCTTGTACCTGTTGTAATCGGTATGGTTTGAGGGCTAAACGACGCCGTGACACACGCCACATTGTCATGCTCGGTAGCACGACGCGTAGACTTGGCGGGGGCTCCGCTCAAATGCTCGTCGGATTTGTTCCATTGTTGGTTCAGGAACGCGTGGCCGGCCAGGATTGTTGCCTTTACAGCGGCACCGTGTTTCTTCAGACTGTTTATACCACCGTCGAATGTTCCTTGGTGATGGTCTTTTAGCACGAAATCGAATATGAAACGCCCGCTGAACTGCGACCACTGATTGAGTGCGACTAAATTCAATAGCACAATACGCCTTCTGTTGCGCGGACGCCATATTGCGAGAGGCGAGAGAGTGCCAAAGGATATGATAGCGCGAACTGAGATGGCAATCATTAAAACAAAGGCGTTTTTCTTTGGTAAGGATAGAAACTTAACTAATTAATTGCAATGTGTGCCAAGCCTAGGACTTGAACCTGGGACTCCCGCTTACTAGGCAGATGTGCTAACCACATCACTGTGGGATTGTGGCTACCGCAGGTGCACAAACTACCCTCCTCCAGGGGCCTCCCTAACATAAACTCCAAACGAAACACGTCATGAATAATCGTTAATTATCTTCATTATACACCATATATGTGATCATATTAAAGTTAAACATCAACAGCTTTGTGAACCTTCGCACATGTTTCATCACATCACCAGTTGACCATGAAGCCGCTTCCAGAGACGTGAAGTTTCTCTTATAAGGGCATTGGACTAAGGTAATCCTTGCAGGTGTGGTAACCACATTGCCACGGTGGTGTTGTGGTAAGCACATCTAACCAGTAAGCATGACACTCGACTTCAGGTCCTGGCCTTGGCACAAATTTTAATTCATTAATTCGTCTTGTGTCCTTATAAAAGATTAAGTTGACACTCATATGTCTCCAGCAAATTGTAATGCCATCAGATGAAAAGGCGTTTTTCGTAGTGACGGGTTCTTCTCGTGAAATTTCAGTTACCAAATTTCTCCTCCGATTGCGAAAATATTGTGTTGGCCCCCACCTACGCAGGGAGAAATAGTCATCATAACAACATAAAGGAAATCAGAACTCGCGCGGAAAGATTTAAGTGTTTGTTTTTTCCGCGCAGTGTTCGAGAGTGGAACGGTAGAGATGTAGGTTGAAGGTGGCTCGATGAACCCTCTGCCAGGTAATTAATTGCGAATTGCAGAGTAATCACGTAGATGGAGATGTACTACATGCTGCACCATGTTACATCGAAGTTACACCTTTCGCACAATCTTCAAGCGTTGACGGCTTATTTACTGCAGAAAGCTGATTACGATAGTCACTGAAAGATCCTCCAAACCACGTTTGATTGAAAGGGGAACAATGAGAAGCACAATAGTAAATGCTACAAGATCAAGAAAATATTATTACGTGGCATCCAGTGTTGGGTTTTTCAGGATGCTCGGGAAAGAAGAATTAAGGCCAGTGCAATAAACAATCGAGACTTGATCGTTTGCTCGCAAAGTAAAGGCCACGACATGCACCGTCTAAAAATATAGGATAATGTGCTACACTCTGATTAAATATGATTTATTACGTACTGCCTTTTTCATGTCGGTCAGCGTACAGTAGCGAAAATCAGGATAAAGGCAGGGATTCACGAAAGTAATAGTAAAATGTCTGAATGAACCGAATTTAGTATGAAAGTAGCATATATATATATGACATAAACAGAATGAGATTTTCGCTCTGCAGCGGCGTGTGCGCTGATATGAAACTTCGTGGCAGATTCAAACTGTGTGCCGGACCGAGGACCGAGCTGTGAGGACGGGTCGTGAGTCGTGCTTCGGTAGCTGAGATGGTAGAGCACTTGCCCGCGAAAGGCAAAGGTCCCGAGTTCGAGCCTCGGTCCGGCACACAGTTTTAATCTGCTAGTAAGTTTCAAGACATAAAAAGTCATGAACATAAACAGTCATGACGGAGTTACATAGTTTGTTTTATAACACAAGTAACGAAATAAGGAAACTGATTTAAAGACACTCACTGTCCTATTATTGCACTGTTAGTACTTTGTCCAATCTTCGTTCTTCCTAATTACCTCAAAAATTCTCTTAGGCATTGGTTTTGTTGGGATTTGTAGTTTTTGCAGTGAAACTGTCTGTCGCCCACTCTTCTGGTATCGCTCTTTTCAGCTCACATTCGCCCCAAATTGCTTTTCATTGCGGTGTATACGCCTTGTAAGTATTCCCGAAAGATTTACCACGGGGTTCAAATACGGGTTACGTGCAGACCACGGCAAGACTCGATATCTTTATCTTCAAACTACTTTTTCCTCGTAGCAGAAACATACCCATATGCATTATCTTCTTGAAATATTAGACTTTCTTCTCCTAGGTTCTCAAACATTTAAATTAGTTCTGTCTGTGGCATCTCAGTGTGGCATTCTAGTGCTGTCCGCAGCTCGTGGTCTTGCGGTAGCGTTCTCGCTTCCCGCGCACGGGGTCCCGGGTTCGATTGCCGGCGGGGTCAGGGATTTTCTCTACCTCGTGATGACTGGGTGCTGTGTGTCTTTCATCATCATTGACTCGCAAGTTGCCGAAGTGGCGTCAATTAAAAAGGACTTGCCATGCGATTATTTCATTCTAGTGTTCAGTCACGCAATGCATGATTCAACCCGTGGGGAAGAAGACTGCCCAAACCATAACACTTCCACCACTGAAATTTCTGCTCATTCTTACCTGTTCTCAGGTCATGCCAGTAATATTGAAATCTATCGCGTCCATCTAAATTAAAATTCTTCTCATCACTGAAGATCACTTTATCCCAATCTGAATCCGTGACATACGTTTTTCAGCAAACTACACTCTTGCCTGTTTATGGTTGAGTGTTGGAGCGGGTTTCTGTAGTCGTTACTTGAATGTAAAATGTTAGTTTTGTGACAAAATATGCGGTACACGTCCAGCAGTTACTGGATACTGTAAATCAGCAACAAGCTGAGAAGAATAAAGGTTTGTGCCCCTTGCTTTGCGCAAAAGTAACCCCTTTCTGTGCCTCAGATAATTTTCTACTTTGCCCATATTTTCCGTTCTGTCGATATCGTGGCCCCAGTCTAACGAAATTATCAGTCCCTATACTTGAACAGTTGAACTTTGTTACGGCGAAAGTCGAGCACCGGCAGGTCAGACGGGAACGACAGGGAAGAGAAGGCTGTGAGAAGAAGTCAGTCCATTGCACGCTGACCGGACCTCCCTCCAGGACGACAACGCGACAGCAACGGCCTCTATGTGAAGAGGAGATAGCGCTGCGAGCGACTGGTGACGGCCCAGTTCTATAGCATTTTCAAGACTAGTTAGTTCGCTTGCACACTCTATGTAGCACACACTTGGGATTGTCAACACCTTTCACCCATACCGAGACAGATTCCGATTCATTTATTTTACGACGATTCCTGGTCCTGAGAACCAGGGCATAGTGGACATGTAGTTATGTCGCGTTATTTTAGGAGGAGTAGGTGTTCGCGGCTTACAGTTTTTAAAGACAACATTTCTGTTACTACCATTGGCCATCAGTGTTTTGCGGTGGAGTTTTGAACTTCACTCTAATTATTTTGTATGTCGCCCTCTGCTTGCCACACGTCTGTGCAGTTGCAAAAGTTAAGTATTGTAATTTTCATTTTGTAATAAAACTCATTAATACAATTTGTTTGAACATTTGTCTAGCGAACTGAGTTTGCAGGCTTCCTAGACACCACAAACTTGGCTGTTTATACGATTAGTGTGTCACATGTCATTGTACGTGCAGATTTTTGCTTTTTCATCACATAATAACTGTTTTCCGCGTGGCATTGTCACAATCGTGGTTGATGTACACATCACCCACTGCCACTAGTGATGTCTGTTTCCTATTTGCAGTAACGGCACGTACGCACACAATAACATCGCGCAGGGCCGACTGCCTCTATACCGAACTCTACCCACTAACACCTGAATCGTTGATGTATTGTTATATACTGTACTGCTGACATCAAATGCGGTACTGTTTCACTGCAATTGTCGGTGTATTGGACGTCGTACTATTGCATATACTTTGTGCACAACTATTCCAATCGACAAGGTTAATTTTCCTGCAAATATTCGTGCCTTTTTACTGATTCCCACTACAGTAATCTTGAGGCAAGGCAAACGACGGATATCTTGGAGTTAAAAATTAACTTAACCCTAGGACGCCCAAGCCTTTTTTTCGAACTTGGATGCCTAAGGGGGGGGGGGGGGGGGGGGTTCGGCGAGCCCACAGGTATTAAATAAGTTTACTGACGAAAAATTACAACTTTCAGAATGGTTTATGTATTTTAACTAAGGCATCGGTTTAAAAATGTTGTTAATTGTTATAAAAATTGGATTGAGTGAATAAAAAATTGGCATATTACAATACACTACTCTGAGTCCTCAACTTCAAGGCAAGAGACACACTTCACAATTTTTTCTGAATGTGTGTTACACACATGTTTATGACACTGTCCACAATACTGTTTTGATTTACTTAGATTGTTGTACTTCTGCTTCTTTGTTTTAGCTTCTCTTACACAAATATGGCACCGAACTTTCCCTGCAGGAGGCTCACGTGCTTCTGTTGTCACTTCTTTGATCTTCTTTTGTAGAATAGTCTCCATAGATTGAACAATTTGGTTAGATAACCCTCTTGCATTGGCACTTCTTTCTTCTACCTGCTATTTCACTAGTTCCATCCCAGCTTGCAGAAGATAAAGTTTCCGTTTGTTGTGTTTCTTTTCATTCCATCTTGGATGTTGCTGGATGAATATGGTGGTTGCATTGATAGCACAAATGTCGACGAGAGAGTAAAATACAGATAGAGGTCACCTCTTTGTTCCCCTCTTGCAGGTGTACATACGCGCCATTTGATCGATGGGATCAATTACACCTTTAGTGGAATTATAATATGCATTTATCTCGGTTTTATTCTTCTCTCCTCCAACAGTGCCTTTATCTTGGTGCATTGTTGACAACATCAGTAAGTTTTGCTGTGTAGGACACCAAAGTTACTGGAGGCCTACGTGTCGGGAACTGCACTCACTCTCTGCAAGTTTACAAGATAAATAACAGACAGCTGACTGACATCAACAATCACTTCCTCTGAAAGTAAACCGATTGTTGTGAATATCAAGAATACCAACCAACATGAAACTAACTTGCATTGTTGTGGAGATGAGAAATACGAAATCCTACTAAGGGAAATTTTCTATAGCATGGAAGCCTAAGGGGGTGGGGGGGTTGTTGGACCCATAATAAGTTTATTTATTTTTTCTTTCAAAGCAGGAATTTTCTATAAAATATATTGACACTAACGTTTCATAAAATAGCCAACAAACAATAACTCAAAGGGAATATGTAGTATGAAAGTTACTTGGGCAAAAAAATTGTGGGTTCAACGAACCCCCCCCCCCCCCCCCAGGCGTCCTAGGGTTAACTCCATAGGACGCGAAAGGTTTGCCACAATATTTGCTGGCGCTGAGCTTCGCTGTACCCTCCAGCCCCACTCATCTCCGCCGTCTGGTTCGGCAGCCGGCGTCGCGGGTCAGAAGTTCAAATCCATTACGGGTCCGGCGGCTGCCGGACAGGTTTACGCCTGGTGGACGCGCGGCTCTGGCCGGCAGGCCGCCGTCCGCAGACGCCGAACATGCACCGGGCTCGTGCAGAGCGCCGAGACTTCTGCGAAACCCCCGCGGCCGACGAGCTGCCTTTTAATTAGCTGCTGTCAGGCGCAGCGCGGCCTAAAGACGAGCTTACTTGGCCGGCCGCGGGGCCCAGGTATGCGGTTCCGTCTCAGACGCACGTCCAAAGCATAAAATACGCGACATAGCTCCAGTTTTATAAAACATTTAAAACTTACCCTGGTGGGTACCAGGTCCAAAATTTCTACTTCAAGAAGGAAATACGGACAGTCACCACTAAGTAATCAAGAAGACTGCAGAAAAAATTGCAAATAGTATAAAAAGGCTTCTAAATTGCCTTGGCTCCACAGAAACATTCCCACCAGAAATTCCCCTAAAACTCAATCCAAATTCACAGGCACCATATGAAAACAATATAGCTAGACAAATTAAAAAGTTTAAAAATAATAAACCCGTACACGACGACAGAATTGCTGCAGAACTCCCAAAAACCTGTGGAATTTTCAGAGTTTAATTCGTGCTACGCGTGATGCAAAAGCCAGCTTGTTTCAATCAATGGGCAGCGTCACGCTCCATTTTCTACACAACTCGGTCCGTGTTTGCGATGTTTTTATTTCTTGCCATCAGAGACGACATCTGTGGAGTATAAAATGCTGTGAGCCCATTTACGATGGTCGGCCGGTGTGGCCGTGCGGTTCTAGGCGCTACAGTCTGGAACCGCGCGACCGCTACGGTCGCAGGTTCGAATCCTGCCTCGGGCATGGATGTGTGTGATGTCCTTAGTTTAGTTACGTTTACGTAGTTCTAAGGTCTAGAGGACTGATGACCTCAGAAGTTAAGTCCCATAGTGCTCAGAGCCATTTGAACCATTTACGATGCGACTAATTAAGATTAAAGAAATGTGCACGTGGTGGATCCGAAATCCGAACGGAAATAACCTCAATTACAAGACACGCCCAAAGACAACGTTTTGCTCGTCGATTATTGTTAAACTATCATCATGTGATGCTTGTCTGGTGTTCAGTGATTGTAACGCTGTAAGAATCAGGACCCTTATGAGACTAATATTTGATTCAGATTGCTTCACTGAAAACCATTTGAACAAGACTGATACGTGCGTATTGCCAGTTCTTAAATGTCAGTGAACGATATTGCCGAAAGGGCATGCCAGAAGGATCACACTAGAAGAAAAATACTCGAATAATAAAAACAAAACTAACATCTGTGTTGGAATCCAACGTCTTTTGTTTAACACAAGCTACCGAATACAGTTGTTGGTTTTGGTATCATTACTCAAGTACTTCATGTCTGGCTGCTGTGCCACTTCCCTTGATGGATTACCACGGACTAGAAGAAAAGAGCTACATGTAGACCTAAAAGACCAAATGTATGGTCATAGCCAACATTAAGGTAATGTCTTCTGGCATAAAAATGAAATTTGCTACATACTTCGTAAATAATACTCTACAACTACCTCTGGTCCAAAATTTTTCATTATGTATCATTGTCAAATTTATTTAAGTTTTCGTGAAATAAAAATTGCTACGTATTATACACACAAATTTAAAAATTGTAGCAAGAGTACTAAGACTGATATTAAGAAACTGGTACACACAGTTGTTTGTCTAATTACTAAGAATAATCTACCACATTTTGAAAGTGGTAAGTAAATAACCATTGAGAAAATGTTCCGTATGTGACAGAATGTGTTCTGAAGGTATCCAGCAACTTAATGATCAAACTGTTGAAAAAAAAAAAAAAAGTCGAGATTATAACTAATAACATAATGACAACATTCACAAAATTTGTTTCAGTTATCTCTCAAACAGTTAAAGTTGCATTAGCTTTTACACTAAAGAGCCAAAGAAACTGGTACACCTGCCTAACATCGTGCAGGGCCCCCCACGAGCACGCATTAGTGCCGCAACACGCCATGGCGAGGACTCGATTAATGTCAGAAGTAGTGCTGGAGGGAACTGACTCCATGAAATCTACAGGGCTGTCCATAAATCTGTAAGAGTACGAGGGGGTGGAGATCTCTTCTGAACAGCATGTTGCAAGGCATCCCAGATATGCTAAATAATGTTCATGTCTGGGGAGTTTGGTGGCCAGCGGAAGTGTTCCTGGAGCTACTCTGTAGTAATTCTGGACGTGAGGGAGTCTCACTGTCCTGCTGCAATTTCCCAAGTCCTTCGGAATGGACAATGGGCATGAATGGATGCAGATGATCAGACAGGATGCTTATGTACGTGTCAGCTTGTCAGAGACGTATCTACACATATCAGGGCACCCATATAATTCCAACTGCACACGCCCCACACCACTACAGAGCCTCCACCAGCTTGAACAGTCTCCTACTGATATACAGGGTCCATGGATTCATGACGTTGTGTCCATAGCCGTACACGTCCATCCACTCGATTCAATTTGAAACTAGACTCGTCCGACCAGGAAACATGTTTCCAATCATCAACAGTCCAATGTCGGTGTTGAGGGGCCCAGGCGAGGCGTAAAACTTTGTCTCGTGCAGTCATCAAGGGTACCCGAGTGGGCCTTCGGCTCCGGAAGCCCATATCAATGGTGTTCCGCTGAATGGTTCTCAAGCTGACACTTTCTGATGGCCCAGCATTGAAATCTGCAGCAATTTGCGAAAGGGCTGCACTTCTGTCACGTTGAACGATTCTCTTCCGTCGTCGTTGGCCCCTTTCTTGCAGGATCTTTTTCGGCCGTAGCGGTTGGAGATTTGATGTTTTACCGGATTCCTGATATTCACGGTACACTTGTGAAATGGTCGTACGGTAAAATCCCCACTTCATCGCTGCCTCGGAGGTGCTGTATCCCACCACTCGTGCGCCGACTGCAACACCACATTCAATCTCACTTAACTCTTAATAACCTGCCATTGTAGCACAAGCAACCGATCTAACAACTGCGCCGGACTTCCCGACCAGAGCGCCGCATTCTACCTGTTTACATATCTCTGTATTTGAATACGCATGCATGCCTGTACCAGTTTCTTTGGCGCTTCAGTGTATGCATCCGTGTATTTTCTCATACATCGCCCCTCCCCCTTTTTTTTAAAAAAAAATAAAAGAAAACACCACTGATGATGCAGAACATTGGCAAACTGAGAAAATTGGTGACGACTGATGTAGTGTGCTGGTTGTGTGAATAGCTGTAGCTGAATCTTGGGTCTCTGTCGTCTCTGGTCTTGAGAGTCTGAATTAATACGTCCGCAGCTCGTGGTCGTGCGGTAGCGTTCTCGCTTCCCGCGCCCGGGTTCCCGGGTTCGATTCCCGGCGGGGTCACGGATTTTCTCTGCCTCGTGATGACTGGGTGTTGTGTGATGTCCTTAGGTTAGTTAGGTTTAAGTAGTTCTAAGTTCTAGGGGACTGATGACCGTAGATGTTAAGTCCCATAGTGCTCAGAGCCATTTGAACCATCTGAATTAATACAGGTTATCGAAAGTTGTAAAAACGGCCTTCGGAGGTGTACCAACTATAGGTGTTCCCTATCAGTTCACTCATTGCTGATCTTCTGTCCCAGGCGCCAGACTTTGTTTCTTCAGCAGGTGTTTCGTCACCTAATAAGGAATTAATTAACAAAATGGGACAACAGGGAAGCTTCAGACCACTGAAATTCAGTATAGTCTGGCAATGCATTTATTAATAAAAGGACACTTAATTGAGAGTTACACAGTCACAAGTTTCCTAAAATATTACAATAACACAGCCGCTGGGCGAGCAATGGACTTTCTGTGGGACAAATCAAAAGGACAAAACTTAAAAAAAATAAAGACCAGTCCCCAGAGCGAGCGCTAAAATGAAATAACATTAACGAAAGAAGCTAGCCATGATTCCAGAATGCGATCACAGTAACAGGCGTCGGACAGTAGAGCATACCACGCTAGATGTCGATTTGCAGCGCAGGTATCTCGCGGTGCAAACGTAACGACAGCACAGACGCAACCATCGTAGTTGCGTTGTGCGTTGTAATTATAATCATCACAAGCTGCTCGCGGACGGCTAACACAAGGGTGTTTCCAAGCCTTGGTACAAAATGGAGGTAACTGCTGCATGATGATCCTCGAGATGTTGACACCTTTAGTAACTGCAACGGAATGGGGCGGGCCGGCCGCTGGTAGACGAGCGGTTCTAGGCGCTTCAGTCTGGAACCGCGCTACCGCTACGGTCGCAGGTTCGAATCCTGCCTTGGGCATGCATGTGTGTGATGTCGTTAGGTTAGTTAGGTTTAAGTAGTTCTAAGTTCTAGGGGACTGATGACCTCAGATGATAAGTCCCATAGTGCTCAGAGCCATTTGAACCATTTGAATGGGGCGGAGAGCTGTTCTCCGAGCTAGTTAAAAGACTCGCTCGATGGACTACCTCGCACTTATGCAGTATACGTAAAGACCCTTGTTGCCAGCTTAAGGTCCAGCCACACGCAACGATCTGTCTGCGCAAATATCTGCACACATCACATTACACAGGAGATTTGCGCAGATAAGGGAAGTGCGCAAACGTGGAAGTTGGAAGTTTGAGCGAAACTGCTCAAATCCGTGGGTTCAAATAACATCTGAACAGACAAGTCGGAGCGTGTGGAGAGAAGATCGCCGCAAATCTTGCGCTAAGACGTGTTTGAGTCAGCTGTTTGTTCAGTCAGGTGTTTCTCGTCTGTGTGTGCAGAGTTTAATTTTAAAATGACAGATACACGTCAATGGTCGGGCTAGTTCGTTGCCGAATTTATGGAAATGTGTAGGAGTAATCTTACACGTTTGTGGAAAATTAAGAGCAGGGAATACAGCGACAGGGATATGAAGGCAGTTGCTTATAATTCTTGAACAGACAACAGGGTATATAATAATAATAATAATGATAATAATAATAATAATAATAATAATAATAATAATAATATATTGTTTGCGGCCTGTTTAACACAAAGAGCAAAATAAGATAATATATTCGATCTGGTGCCAGGGGTTTACTGGCATGCGTTTCTTTTCTTCATCGTTTTTGTACATATCACTACGAAAACGATGGAGAAAACTTATGCTGATGCCAAAACGTTAAAAACGCTTTTCTTGGATATTTGGTAAGTTCACACTGTTCATCTTTTGCCCTATTTCGCACATATATTCCACGTTTGTCTTAACGAATTTCGTAACCTAACATCAGACTTTTTCGTGACAGGAATATGCATTTCATCTCATTCCAGAGAAAAAATAAAGCATGTGTTAAGACGAATTACGCCTGATGATGGACCCACAGGGTCCGAAATGCATCGTGTACTGAATAAAACACGAAAAGCTGTGACTGAGGGCGTTTTTTAATTCATACCTCGAGTTTACGGAATAATGGTTAAAAGTTGACGGTGAAGTGCCTGAAAGTAGACGCGAACATGTGCAAAAACGAACACAAGGAATTCCGTTTTTAATATATAAACTGTGGCCTTTGAATAACCAGAGTCCACGTGCCTTGCTACACAAGGCGTGACCGCAAACTAAATATTCATAATAGTCAAACTGTGTAATATTTTAGCGAGCGAGTATTCTGTCACAGACAATCTGTTTGTTAATCCTTTCAGTAACGGGTTTGGTTAATTACTATAAGCTGGCTGTTACGGGAGAGTGTGATTGTGTGTGAAGGACGAAACTGTAACTTAAGAGTAACACGGGTTTGGCGGTGTTTTGTATCAAACAAGTCACAACATATTTACGTTTTTACTCGCAAACTACCTTTCAATTAAACGCTCGGCTAATCTGATACTCAAAATCATTTTGATGCGACCATTAGAGGTGTGTAGCGCGGCCAGTTTCTCCTAAGTATGTTTCTAGCCGACAAACATTACGCAATTTTCTAACAGGGAAGGCAAAAGAACGACTCCCCGTAAGGTGAGTGAAATTGTCTTCTATTGGACGAACACATATAACCGCGCCATCAAAATTCACTAGCAAATCCGAAGGACCCAGCCTCAAAGATTTCAACTATTGAATAAAATCCACCGAATTGGAGATATGATGGTCACTCTTACCAACAAACGGGTTGAGAAATGTTAAATATTTTTCCCGACCGGAAGAGCGGTATGCTGACCATAAGCACCTCCTGTCCGCATCCTCCGCTGAGGATGACACGGCGGTCGAATGGTCGTGATGGGCCACTTGTGGCCCGAAGACGGAGTGCTTTTATAAGTGGGCGCACCCAAATTACTAACAATGGGGCATAGAGGAACCCCTCCCTTGTGTAACTTTGGCGTGTCACAGGTGGAGCGGCAGCACCAGGATGAAGTTTCATGTGTAATCTCTGCATAAAGTTTCTTGCGTAACGCCCTTTTTTTCAAAGGCGAAAGAGTCTTGCGGTTAATCCTTTCTGGGTGGTCACTAGAGAGTCTTTTGCAAGCCGGATCGTTGAGTAGTGAATCCATTTTAAGTACGTAATACTCCCTCGTTATGGAGACTGTGATAGTGTTTATTAAGAGGCAAATGAAATTAGGTTGGCGGAAAATATTGCTTAATAGAGACAATGGCTTTCCTCTTGTAAGGATATGGAACATTACTATCCTGCATCAAAACAGATCGTTCCTTCATGCGGCCAGCCCGAGTTTCTGAAATTAACTTGGAGTTCGATATATCGTTGTCCCCAGTGTTCTTTTGACTGGAATACTCTCTTTCAAATTCTAAAGGTGGCAGGGGTAAAATACAGGGAGCGAAAGGCTATTTACAATTTGTACAGAAACCAGATGGCAGTTACAAGAGTCGGGGGGCATGAAAGGGAAGCAGTGGTTGGGAAGGGAGTGAGACAGGGTTGTAGCCTCTCCCCGATGTTGTTCAATCTGTATATTGAGCAAACAGTAAAGGAAACAAAAGAAAAATTCGGAGTAGGTATTAAAATCCACGGAGAAGAAATAAAAACTTTGAGGTTCGCCGATGACATTGTAATTCTGTCAGAGACAGCAAAGGACTTGGAAGAGCAGTTGAATGGAATGGACACTGTCTTGAAAGGAGGATATAAGGTAAACACCAACAAAAGCAAAACAAGGATAATGGAATGTAGTCGAGTTAAGTCGGGTGATGCTGAGGGAATTAGATTAGGAAATGAGGCACTTAAAGTAGTAAAGGAGTTTTGCTATTTGGGGAGCAAAATAACTGATGATGGTCGAAGTAGAGAGGATTAAAATGTAGACTGGCAATGGCAAGGTAAGCGCTTCTGAAGAAGAGAAATTTGTTAACATCGAGTATAGATTTAAGTGTCAGGAAGTCGTTTCTGAAAGTATTTGTATGGAGTGTAGCCATGTATGGAAGTGAAACATGGACGATAAATAGTTTGGATAAAAAGAGAATAGAAGCTTTTGAAATGTGGTCCTACAGAAGAATGCTGAAGATTAGATGGGTAGATCACATAACTAATGAGGAGGTATTGATCAGAATTGGGGAGAAGAGGAGTTTGGGGCGCAGCTTGACAAGAAGAAGGGACCGGTTGGTAGGACATGTTCTGAGGCATCAAAGGATCACCAATTTAGCATTGGAGGGCAGCGTGGAGGGTAAAAATCGTAGAGGGAGACCAAGAGATGAAAACACTAAGCAGATTCAGAAGGATGTAGGTTGCAGTAAGTACTGGGAGATGAAGAAGCTTGCACAGGATAGTGTAGCATGGACAGCTGCATCAAAAGAGTCTCAGGACTGAAGACCACAACAACAACAAACACCAGTGTTCTTCTAAGGGCGGCACCACGAGCCCAGTCTTGGACGGCATCAACTTGGACGGGCAGCGTATGCGCTGTGCGCGCTGCGGAAACCTTCATAGGAAGACGAACTGCAACATTGTCGACAGTTTTAGCGGGACTCAGCAGCGGCAGCGGCTTTCTCCTGAAAATTGTGAACAGATGGATCGCCGAAATATTGAATCATGTTGATTTTAGGATCCGGCGACAAACCCGTGGAGACCTTTAAGACTTACTGCGCCGTGAAAGCCTACAAAGTCACATACAGGGTGTTTCAAAAAATCTGCATCAAACGTCCAGCGGTAATAGATCATATCATGAGGACAATTTATGCCGAAAGCTTTCGATTTAAATCCGAATTTGACGCGGCAAGTTAACCCAGAGTTCTTTATCAAAAGACTAAGTCGCATAAGAAATCGTACCCATTCTACGTGTTGTTTGCCGTGCTGCCGGCTTTCTCCCCTGAAGCCGACTGCATGCTATCGCTGCAGCTGCTGCACCGGTGGCCGTTCACCTGGGTCGCCATCGCCACGCCGGTCCAGTCCGCTCCGCTCTCCTTGGGCGACCTTGCATTGTCCCGCCTAGCCCCGCCCCCCTGCGATACAGCGCCGGGCGCTGCTAGCTGCTAGCGGGACACGAACCAGTCCTCCGCTGCAGTGCTGCCAGCTGTCGGCACACTTTGGCCTTACTACTCGGAACAAGTTACCCTGTGCCCGCTTCCTCGGCTTAGCCTACTTCAGGGAGAAGAGGCGACTCCGGTTTGGAAAGCTGACGTTAATGGCCGGGAGAGCGGCTTGCAGACGACGCGTCCTCCAGTGGCCTCCATTAACCAGAGTGTTAAGCACATAACACCACTATTACGCGCGACACAACTTGCAGACGACGAAGATCATATTTAACAACCGGTATTTTGCTGTACTGTTCGCATCTCAGGTCTGAATGTATGTTACACAAAGAAATACCGGTTTTCAGAGCACTAGTTGTACACCAGTGTCGGAGTTGGTGGTGTAGTGGTAAAGTGCGACCATAGATGCCGCAGCGTCGCTGTATCGAATCTCCACGAGACAACGGAATTTTTCAGTCTGCTTCTGTGCTACACCTCTCATTGATGTGAGGACATCCCAGTAACGACGTGTAGTTCGGACTCCACGTTAAACAGTAGGTCCCCTTGCGCGGGTAGCATTAGTGGGGTAGGTTAAGGGCACGGAAGTCGCCGAAGCAGCGACCAATTGAAAGAATTTCCAAACACGTGGCTGAACATTGCTCTTAAGGACTCCTAGACAATAATGCCATACTAATTTACTTTTCCACCAACGATACCCATAAATGACTTGACACGATTTCGTCAGTCCGGTGAAGTAAACAGTACCTTCGTAACAGGGGCTTTCGATAAGTAATGCAACACTTTTTTTTCTGAAAGCAGGTTGCTTTTTATCCAGGATTCCAAAACCCCATATTATTCCCCATTCTTTTGGCCACAAAACCCTATTTTTCAATATAATCTCCGTTCAGTATCACGGCCTTAAACCACCTTCCTGCGAGGGCCTGTATGCCCGCAATATTACCACTCTACTGGTCGACGTTGGAGCATACGTGTTGCTGCATCAATAACCTCCCCATCAGACACGTACTGCTTCCCGCGGAGTGCATCCTTCACTGGGCAAAACAACTGGATGTCAGAAGGTGCGAGATCCGGGCTGTAGGGTGAATGAGCAATAACAGTCTAATGACGTTTTGTGGTCACCTCTGGGGTGCGCATACTGCTGTGTAGCGCCACTCCACGGACTGCCGTTTTGTTGCCGGTTCGAAGAGATGTAACCAAGGCGTATTAAATTTCAAGGAAAAGAAATAAAAACTTCATAGTTTGCCGATGACACTCTAAATCTGTCAGAGTCGGCTAAAGACTTGGAACAGAAATTGAAGAATGATGGGAGTCTTTGAAAAGATATTATGACATGAACGTCGATAAAAGTAAAACAAAGGGAGTTGAATGTTGTCGATTTAAATCAGACAATGCTGAGGGAATTTGGTTGATGAACAAAACGCTTAAAGTAGTGAATGACTTTTGCTAGTTAGCAAAATAATTAATGATGGCCGAAGTAGGGAGGATATAAAATGCAGACTGGCTACAGCAAGAAAACTGTTTCTAAAAAATAGCAATTTGTTGACATAAGGAATAAATTCAAGTGTTAGGAAGTCTTTTTAGAAGGTAATGTTACGGGGTGCACCTTTAATCGGGACTGAAACGTGAGCGATGAACAGTTACAACAAGAAGAGAGTAGAAGCTTTTGAAATATGCTTTTACAGAAGAGTGTTGAAGATCAGATGTTAAGAACGAATAAATATGACACAAGTGGGTTAAGAGAAGACACCAGTTCATAAGACGCATCCTGAGGCGTCAATAAAGAGAGAGAGAGAGAGAGAGAGAGAGAGAGAGAGAGAGAGAGAGAGTAGTGGGGCTGTTAACAATTGTGGGGGAATGCCGCTTTAAGCAGGTTCATATGGATGCAGGTTGCAGCAGTTGCGCAGAAACGAAGAGATTGCACAACACGGACTAGCCTGAAGAGCTGCATCAAACCAGTCCTCGGAGTGAGGGCCACAACAGCAGGGCTACAGTTCCCTAATGGATGTGAGTAAACTCATAAAGAGCAGAGGAGGAGGAGACGGAGAGAATTCAGAACAGATGTTTAAAAATCTTGCGTACTAAACTCTTTAAAAGACAACACACACAGCGATGAGCAAATGAACACTGACTAGGCTGGGACACATAACAAACCACAATCACACTGTGTTCTGGTGTAGTGAAAAGTGTTTTACTACGTTATTTGTGGAAAATACTTATTATAGTTACGTATGCAGCACAACATCTCAGCATGGTGCGGAGAATGGAAGTGCTTGCCACACGAAAACGTAAGTATATACGAAAATAGGCGAAAAACTAAATTACATTCTAGAAGATAGGCTAACTCCCAGCAAAAAACTTTTCTCATCAACATCGTTTGGTTGCAGATGACAAGCTATCTGTAATAATTAACACAAAAGTGATCCGGAAAATTCATGTTCACCAAATGTAAACGTATTTACAAAGAGATACGATCTGTTGGGTTTGAACTTAAAATGCACATAATTTTATAATCATTTGACAAAATGTTCACATTTCAGAATAAATAAAACCGAAAACCCACTGATGATGGCACAGTGGTACCGAAACATGTTTGGCTACTGAGAAAAACGGTGTTTAGCGTAACTGGCTGACCTCACATCCAAAAAATTTTAACTGCAAACACGGTCAATACAAGGAGCTGCAAATCAAAAAGATTGTGATCTTAAGGTATGGGCGTGGATTTCGTATTGCGTTTAAGAAAATACTAATTGCCGAAGGACACGAAAATATTTTACATCATCATGTACTGCAAAGTAGATGAATAGGTTGGAGACGATGATTGATTGTATTTCGATGACAGTTCACCCTGTCATAAAGCAGCATCTACGAAGCAGTGGTTTACACGAAATAACATTCCTTAAAGGGACTGGCCTGCCCAGAGCCCTGACTTGTAGGCATTGGAACACCCTTTGGGATGAGTTAGAACGTAGACTTTGTTCCAGACCGCGCAGCGTCGGATATCACTATCTTTTCTGGTTTCTGCTCTTGAGGAAGAATGGGCTACCATTTCTCCACAGACATCCAGACACCTCACTGAAGGTGCCCCTATCATGGTCCGAGCCGTCACAAAGGCGAAGGATGGACACACCGCGGATTAATATCCATCAGTAGGTGCCGGATACTTTTGATCATTGTGAACAATACGGAACATGCAAATAAGGTAGATGCATCGGCACGACACTAGAAGTAAACGAATGGTGTTTAATAGCAGCTACATCTGTATTCCGCGGAGTGTACGTCTGGCATCAATATAATTTATACTCTTCCCCCCCCCCCCCTCCCCCGCCATCCTTTTCCTGTTCTATGTGTGACTGGTACGCGGGAAGAGCGATTGTCGGTAAGCCTCCGTCTGAATTTTAATTTCCCTGATCTTCTCCAACAGAATGTGGCGCGTACACGGTGAAGATCCCACACACCGACACAGTTGTAATGTGCCAGTAAGTGTCATGAGGCAAACAGTTTCTGAAACGGTATTCTCTAAAAATAGTTAATGCTAATATGTTAAGACGAACTACTGCTCATCAGCGTGTCACATATCGCGTCCACGAACGGTCTACATATTCTAACTGACCCTTTTGTATTGTGAATTTAATCATGTGACAGGACACATAAGATAAGACTGATTCGTCTCACATATGGACAATCAAAAAGTGTCGAAGAAGTTTTAAAAGAGAACTATCTCTTACGGGAGAGAAATGAAGTGTGGGACAGTGAAAAGTATGCTTTTCTAGTGATTTAAATCAGTTCATGTGCGTTTTTCAATATTTACGTATTGCAAACGAGGCTGTAATCACGATAAATAGAAACTAGGATAAGTGAAGCATCCACTGCTCTGCCGAGGCAACGTAGGCAATTGGCTGAGTGTGCAGCCATGCGATAAGTAGCCGTGTTTTCTTACAGGGCTGGCAACCCGTGACGGCAAACCGTTAGGAGGTAGTCCACAGAGCCTTCTACATCTTCCGGGTTTCTAAGCTGCAGCTGCACCTGCACCCAACGACGCCCGTGAGTACGTTTTCAACACTTCCTTGAAATGATATTTCTCTTTATTTCCGTGTATTGCATCCACCATCATATATCTTGCCTAAACTCGCCTCCCCTGCGTGTTACTGCATTTTTGTTGCCAACTCATCACTCGAGTTGGAGCGGTAGATGGAGGCCCACATACTAGGTTCATGTCATTTTTTAACTGTACCCATCGAGATTTTTCAGGCAATTCACGGTCATTAAGCTCTTGAAAAAAAAAAAAAAAACCCCTCACTATATGCAATTCAGATCGCGCAACAGGTTTCCATCCGATATACATGTAAAATATGACATACAGAAGGGAGAGATTGACATTATTGAATGCTGGAGACTAAAAGTTGACAGTAAATTCAGTTGAGAAGACAATACAACGCAACTGCAGAACCACCTAGACAAATCTTTCTTTGTAGTGCGAATGGAGTAAAAAAGAAAAAAAAAAAAAAAAATGGTTCAAATGGCTTCCAGCACTACGCGACTTAACTTCTGAGGTCATCAGTCGCCCAGAACTTAGAACTAATTAAACCTAACTAACCTAAGGACATCACACACATCCATGCCCGAGGCAGGATACGAACCTGCGACCGTAGCAGGAATGGTGTCAGATATATTTGTTGCACAAATTAAAAATAAAACCGCAGATATTCTTTGCTTGCTTTCATTGCATATGTCTTTCGGCTAACGCCTTTTCGGATAGTCAATGAAATCAGTTTAGAGTTTTCTAGCCGGCCGGAGTGGCCGTGCGGTTCTAGGCGCTACAGTCTGGAGCCGCGCGACCGCTACGGTCGCAGGTTCGAATCCTGCCTCGGGCATGGATGTGTGTGATGTCCTTAGGTTAGTTAGGTTTAAGTAGTTCTAAGTTCTAGGGGACTGATGACCTTAGAAGTTAAGTCCCATAGTGCTCAGAGCCATTTGAACCATTTTGAAGTTTTCTGATTCCAAAAGCATTTATTACGAATTATTTGTAGTGTAAATTCAAGAATGTCTTGCCGATCTGTGTAGAAAGAACTGAGTATAGTTACTACTGATTTTCAGTATGCGTGCTTCAAAAAGATTGATTCGATTTTACAAATAAAGACAGAAAGTTGGAGTAAATTATAACTTACGCAGCGACACTAGGAGTTGGCATTGGAGCTAGTTGTAAGTTGTCGGTTCATGCGGTTGTCGGTAGAGGATACTTTGTTGTCGTTATCGTTGTTGTTGTTTTCAGTCCGACGAGTGGTTTCATGCGTCTCACCACGCTACTCTGTCTTGTGGAAATGCCTCATTCCGCATTAACTGTTGCAACATACACTCAGTTGAACTGCTTAATGTCTACATCCTTTGGTCTCCCTCTGCAAATTTTACTCCCCACAGTTCCCTCAGTTAGCAAACTGACGATTCCTTGATACCCCAGGATGAGTCCTCTCAGCTAGTCCCTTCTTTTAGTGAAGTTGCGCCACAAATTTCTTTTTCTCGGTTCAGTACCTCTTCATTAGTTACTCGATCTACCAGTCTCCTCTTTCAGCATTCCTCTGTAACATTAGCATTCCTCTGTAACACCAAATTTCAAAATTCATGTTCAAAATGGGTCTGAGGTCATCAGTCCCCTAGACGTAGAACTACTTAAACCTAACGAAGCTAAGGACATCACTCATATCCATGCCCGAGGCAGGATTCGAACCTGCGACCGTAGCAGCAGCGCGGTTCCGGACTGAAGCGCCTAGAACCGCTCGCTCACAGCGGCCGGCTAAAATTTGTGTACTTTTCACTTTCTTACAAGGCTATATTCCATAAAAAAACCTCCAGGAAAAAAATTCCTATCTCTTAAATTTATATTCAGTGTTAACAAATTACTCTTCTTCAGAAAAGCTTTTCTTCGTATAATCAATACGCATTTTATATCCTACCGTCTTCGACCATCATCATTTATTTCGCTGCCCAAATAATCAAACTCATTGACTACTTTTAGTGTCTCGTTTCCTATTCTAATTTCCCTCAAGATCGCCTGATTTAATTCGACTGCATTCCGTTACCCTTGTTTTACTTTTCTTGTTGTTCATCTTATCTCAATTCAATCGCGCTTGCACTTTACAAGAATTTTGCCAATTCTGGCGGAATTACAATACTATCGACAATCCTTTTTTATTTCTTCTACCAGAACTTTAATTCACTTTACAAATTTCTCCTTGGTTTTCTTTACTGCTTGCTCAATGTGCAGATTAACATCTGCTACAGGCGCCAACCATTTTCAGCTACTGCTTCTCTTTCATGTCCTTCTATTCTTGTAACTGCAGTCTGGTTTCGGGACAAGTTGTAAATGACTTATCCCTGCTACTTCCAGAATTTTGAAGAGCAAGATATGGTCTTCTGAAAACGAATGAAGCCTTTCCAGGCACGCTATATTGTGCGAACCCACTGACTCAGTTCATGGAATCAGTACCAGGGATATAGCCGTCCGCAGATTCAGGCCGAGTGGAGTCGGAGGATGGAAAGGGGGGGGGGTGCAAGGAGGAGGGACCACTTGCCACCTCCTGGAATCTGGCTGGGTACTGCCTTTTTTTATTCGTTATAGATTTCCCTCGAATTTCCGGCAGTCGTTGTCTGCGGCTCCACTGAACTACAGATTTAACATTGCCGACAGCGACCAGAGATACTGAAGCTTAAGCAATCACTATATAGCTTCTCTTTCCTTAGTTGTCATTCCGTTCACAGGAAATTTTTCCGATTTGTTAGCGCGACTGCGGTTTCAGCGCTTATCTGCGGCCAAGATGGACACGAACCTTTACTGAGAAGTACCAGTATATTGTGCTCAGTCTTTTTCTGTCGCGTCGTCGTTGAACGCTTACTTAACTGCAGGAAGGAGTTGGTCTAACCCAACACCCTAGCGTTACGGGTTCCGTCACCGATTTCCAACACAGTAAACATGGTACAGCTTACGTACCAGTCATCCATCCACATTTCCCGAAAGGATGCGCTCTCTCCTTGATGCACAACGCAACACATTTGACCGTGGAAGAAGAAAAACCCTTGATGCCTTGCAGATTGTCTGTTCATTTTTACACATTAGAGCTGCTGCAGTACAGTTGGAGGAACGCAGCCGGGTTATACAGTAGGTATCTATGAGGGGCTTTCAATAAGTAATGCAACACATTTTTCTCTCGGCTAGTTTCATTTTTAAAAAAATGCGAAATTTGTTGTGTGACATTTTGGAATATTTCCGCTTCAGCCCCTATAATTTCATGAAGTTCCGATACGTGGCGGCGCTATAAGTAGCCTACAAAATGGCGTCTATAAGGAGGTGCACTACAAGCAAAAAGCTCTCAGTGAGTTTCTTTTGGCGGAAAACCAGAGCATCGCAGATATTCATAGCTACTGAAACTTGTCTGTGAATAAAAGCGCGGTGAGCCGTTGGGCGAGGCGTCTGTCGTCATCACAACAAGGTCCGCAAACCAGTCCGATCTCCAGCATGCCATCCATCAGCTGTGACTACTGCAAAACGTGCGGACACGCGACGATTCACAAACAAACACCTCGTTGCTCAACTGGCCATCTGTTTTTGTAGTGGGGACACACTCGTCCACCAGTTGGGGTACTCAAATGTGTGTACTCGCTGCGTTCTTCGTCGCCTAACAGAAAATTATCAAGAGCAACGAAAGACCATATGTGCAGAGTTGCTTGCGCATTATGTCGCTGATCGTGACAATTTTTTGTCTAACATCGTCACAGGAGTTGAAACATGTGTTCATCACGTCGAACCGGAAGTCCAGCGGCAATCCATGAAATGGTACCACACTACCTCCCCTCTAAAGGAAAAGTTCAAAGCCTCGCCCTCATCCCGTAAAATCATGGCGCACGGTCTTCTGGGACTCTAAAGGGTTTATTCTGTTTAATATTTTCCCTCATGGTGCAACGATCAACTCTAAAGTGTGTTATGCCACCCTCGGGAAATTAAAGATACGACTTCAGCTTGTTCGTCGCCGCAAAAATACAAACGAGCTTCACATTCTCTATGGCAACACAGCGCCTCACTTGTACAAGTGTGTGCACCCGAGAGGAGCTCACAAAACTTTATTGGACTGTTCATGCCATCCACCCTACAGCCCGGATCTCGCACGTTCCATCTGTTTAGCCCAACGGATGATGCACTCTGCTGGAAGCAATACGTGGGTGATTGGGAAGTTGTTGATGTAGCAAGACGTTGGCTCCGACGTCTATCAGTAGAGTGGTACCAAGTGTGCACGCAGGCTCTCTTAATAAGGTGGCGCAAGGGCGTCGTGTTAAACAGAGATAACGCTGAAAAACAGGATTTCGTGCCCAAAAGAGTGGGGAATAATAAGATGTATTGGAATCCTGAATGAAACCAACCTGCTTTCTGAAAAAAAGTGTTTTGCTTACTTATTGAACGCACCACGCAGCTTCTCTTTTTTTAGTTTTCACTCTGTTCACGGGAAATTATTTTGATACCTCGGTGCGGCTGCTGTTCCCCGCTGATCTGCAGTATAGATGGATATGAACATTTACAGAACGGTACCGGTAGAGTGTGTTCAGTCTTTTCCTCTCGCTTCGTCGTTCAGCCCTTATTAAACTGCAGAAAGGAGCCGGTCTAACCCAGAGCCTAGAGCACAGGTTCTGTCGCCAGTTCCCTACATTTAAACATGCTATACGCTGACATGCTATACTGTAGGTATGTACATTCATATTTAATCTGTGGATCCAAAAACATCAGTCGAAGAACGCAAACGGCATTTTCTGCGCTAGAAATTTCAAAGTCGGAAAACGTACTCTCCACAACTGATTTTCTCGAGGTTCGTTGCACAATAGTCAAACAGACTGGAGAGACCAGGATTACCGTGGTGCAGTCCTAGGCTGGTCAAAGTTGATTCAAGTGGCCAATTTAAGGATGGTTTTGGGAGGGTCCCCCCCACCCCCCCCAGTCGTATATTGGCCATGGGCGACACTTTACGTAATTATTCCGGATATGGAACTTGGAAAACACGTTTTGTTCAACTTCAGCTATGCCAGTTGGCACTAAAAAAAAAAAAAATAGAAATCACGAAATTAATTCATGAAATGTTTTAACCTGAACAGTGTTCAGTTTGGCATCAAAGTTGAAAAAATCTTTTGAAATAGTTTATTGCCTGTGTATTCACTTCGGGGGCAGGGGTGTATTAATGAGGCATTTTTATTGACGTGCAGCGAGATCTTAACAATCATTCTGATTTTTTCCTATTTCAAATTTTTAATTTTCAGTTTCAGCCTAACGTTAACGGAGTAAATTGTTTTTGTTAATATTTTCTAGCATTATTTGATAACTTATTGGATTCCTTGGGTTTAATTATATGAGAAAATAATACTAGATCGTTGAATCACGAAGGTGGCATCCATATTCATATTAACAACATAAACGTTATACTTGCCCGCGAAAGGCAAAGGTCCCGAGTTCGAGTGTCGGTCCGGCACACAGTTTCCATCTACCAAGAAGTTTCATATCAGCGCACACTCCGCTGCAGAGTGAAAATTTCGTTCTGGAAACATCCCCCGGGCTGCGGCTAAGCCATGTCTCCGCAATATCCTTTCTTGCGGGAGTGCTAGTTCTGATGGTTCACACAACTTCTGTTAAGTTTTGAAGGTAGGAGACGAAGTACTGGCAGAATTGAAGCTGTGAGGACGGGGCGTAAGTCGTGCTTGGGTAGCTCAGCCGATAGAGCACTTGTCCGCGAAAGGCAAAGGTCTCGAGGTCGAGTCTCGGTCCGGCAAACCGTTTTAATCTGCCAGGAAGTTTCATATCAACGCACACTCAGCTGTGGAGTGAAAATTTCATTCTGGAAAAAAATGTACTTTGCGCATAATGTCGAATTATACTTATCGTTTCGGTACCGAAGTAAATTAGGTAGAAAATACTAAGTAGAAAACTATAAATCCTTGAGATACAATAAGTTTTTTGTACTTATGGTTAAATTTGGTCCTTGGGGCACGACACGTTTTCAAAGTCATCGAATCAATTATTTCCAAACTGGCAGGTTTTGAAACTTCTGCGACGCCTGCGACCAGGGATGAGGACAGTCTCCATAAAGAAGTAAAGTTTTTATGGTAAACCAAAGGCGATGATCTGGATTCACAACGCTATTCATCATCTAAAAAGAATGTTTTGGAGGTGAAGTTCGACACAGAATGGAGATAACAGCCCTAATGAGATTTTAATGACTGTCTGTCGCTAAGCGACACAGTTTTAGAGAAAAATGACATTCTGTTGAATGAGAAAGATTTTAACGTAAAGATTTTAACGTGTGCTGAACTTCTGTTTGTTTGAGATAAATATCACATTTTATGACATGTTTCGGCCTGCTGTTATCACCTTCAGATGGTATAATAGAAAAGAAGAGAGCACTCTGTATTGAAATCTTAAATATATTTATATATGAGATCTTAATACAGTTTTTCCCTTTTTTCCAATTGTAACACACGAATTTCACCGTTGTAGCCGAAACTGGATGTGATTGTGACATAAAATATGATGGTGTCTGAAATAAACAGAAGTTACGATACTGCTTGGCATATAGGGGGAAGTAATGAAATTCAGATTAGCCTATATCGTTGTCTGAATCGTGCCATCCGTAGCAAATTATTTGCCTGGGAGGAAGCGTTAATTGTGCAGTACGTGCAAGCAACAAAGGGCTGTAAAACGGACTGGAAGAGAAGAGCTATTCGGGACCTGCGACCTGACAGAGGACAGGCAAGTTTGGCGGTGGCGTTTTTAGTACCAGAAGGCAGGGGCTGACGTCGTGTGCGGAAGGTCGCGCCGTAACGCCGGCTAATTGAGTCTCCCGGCAACTTCATTTTACGGCCGCTTTTGTTTCAGTTAATCACAAAAAGGCTGGCCGGGGGAAAGAGGGCTGCCTAAAGAAAACATTCCAGCGCGGATCTCTTGGAAAAATGGCAGCGCGACCTGTGCTTAAAACAGGGATGCCACGAGATTTGCCGACTTTCCGACTGCTAACAGCCTGTTGCTGTGAAGCACAGCCAGTTTCTGAGACCACAATGAAACGGCGTGATGCAGTTCGCGGTATGCGAATCTGATGTAATGGATGAAGGAAAGCTGCTCATAGTCCCGAAGATTGGTTTTACCATGAGTTAGGCGCCGTTCTAACAGGAGAGCAAATGTGTTCGATATTGCGAATATGAACCACCCTCTGCTGTATATTGGAATGACAATGAAAATTTGTGCCGGACCCGGACTCGAACCTGGATTTCTCGCTTTACGCGAGCGGTCGCCTTAACACCTTCGGCTATCCGTGCACGAATCGTGACCAGACTCAAACTTCAATATGTCATCGTCCATGAGTCACAACCTGCACTCGTATCTGGCATATATTCCGTACAGCAAGGGCATATTTATTAAGTGTCTAGTGGCTGATATGGCGAATAAATACAAAACAACAGTACCTGTATTATTAAAAAGTGCGAAGCAAATATTTCTTCGGACATGTGTACTAATGGTAGAGGTTACGATGACCCTCCTCTGCATTATTGCGAAAAAGTGTTAAAATAGTCGAATTTGAAAAATATCAAATCAAGTGCACTTTTTTGCAGTTACAGAGGGAGTATGATAAACGTCTGAGAAAGGAGATCATACAAAAATAAATTATCTTCCACTCATCTACTTCTCGTGGCTCTTCGAAAAAGTGGCTCGCTGAAATAATAATTTTACATCTAGGTCGTAAGATCCAGGTTTTTTGTCTTTGATACAAGAAAGCTGCGTTTAATGTTTTTATGTTTCCTCAGTGATAAAATTACAACTATTCAACATGGCAGTATGCGCCAATAATAACCACATCGCTCTCTCACCAAGAACAAATACCAACATCAGCTTATACCAGAACAACGGAATCCAGAATACTATCAACACGCGCCTAGACATGTAAGGTCAAGAAGACCAGAGGTACAAGAATTGGTAGCACAGCGATGTTACAGAGTATGGATTTTTTACATCCAGAGAAATTTATATATAATTAGTTATTTCTTTTACAAATGTTTTAAAATTATTACACAGAACAATTATAGAAATAACTATCACGGCAGTAATTTCAAAAGTAATTACAATTTTGAAATAAATCGAAAAAACTAAAAGTAAAAGTTATTTGAAAAATAATCAAAGCAGTAACATATATGGCAGACTTATCGTTTGATCATATTTTTTTTTATATTTGAATTCAGATCAAAATAAAGATTTACTATTTGATTACTCAAAAGATAAAAATTATCTAATTAAAATAAAAAGTGACATTGTAATTCTGTCAGAGACAGCAAAGGACTTGGAAGAGCAGTTGAACAGAATGGACAGTGTCTTGAAAGAAGGACATAAGATGAACATTAACAAAAGCAAAACGAGGATAATGGAATGCAGTTGAATTAAGTCTGCTGATGCTGAGGGAATTAGATTAGGAAATGAGACACTTAAAGTAGTAAAGGAGTTTTGCTATTTGGGGAGCAAAATAACTGATGATGGTCGAAGTAGAGAGGATATCAAATGTAGACCGGCAATGGCAAGGAAAGCGTTTCTGAAGAAGAGCAATTTGTTAACAATGAGTATAGATTTAAATGTCAGGAAGTCATTTCTGAAAGTATTTGTACGGAGTGTAGCCGTGTATGGAAGTGAAACGTGGATGATAAATAGTATAGACAAGAAGGGAATAGAAGCTTTTGAAATGTGGTGCTACAGAAGAATGCTGAAGATTAGATGGGTAGATCATGTAACTAATGAGGAGGTATTGAATAGGATTGGGGAGAAGAGAAGTTTGTGGCACAACTTGACTAGAAGAAGGGATCGGTTGGTAGGACATGTTCTGAGGCATCAAGGGATCACCAATTTAGTGTTGGATCGCAGTGTGGAGGGTAAAATTCGTAGAAGCAGACCAATAGATGAATACACTAAGGAGATTCAGAAGGGTGTAGGTTGCAGCAAGTACTGGGAGATGAAGAAGCTTGCACAGGATAGAGTAGCATGGAGAGCTGCATCAAACCAGTCTGGACTGAAGACCACAACAGCAACAACAACAAAATAAAAAGTCTGTATTTCACGTACGTCACTTATTTACTCAATCAGAGGTCGCTTAGGTAATTGCCGAATGCTGCCACACAACCAACTGAAGGCTTTTGTAGGAAACTTCTTCAGGTAGAATCTACACTTCGTGCTCGGACTTCTGTTTGTCTCCGTCATTCTTGTTATATGGCCAGTCCAGTTCTACCCTCCCTCCTTTAGGACTTCGCCGATGTTTGTACAGCTGTCGTAATTTTCACATTTCTTCTTACTCCTCATTCCATTCCAAAATTTATACTTGTATATTTTGGTGTGTTGATGTATATACTATATATTATGTTTTGGTTCTTTCTAAATATTAATGTTCCATATCCATACAATGTTGCTGGTATAATAGTTGTGTATCACATACAACATAAATCATTTTACGTGCAAAAACAATGCTACGTTTCTTATGTTGAGAAGTGTAACGCGTTAACATTATTCAACATTATGGTGAATTAACGTACATTTGATAAACGGATTATATTGCTAACTTTTAACATTATGCAAGACAACATGTAACACAATTTCATTTGACTTCATACTGTTGAGGAACTACTGTGCAGAAAATTTCACAGAAATTCATTTCAGTAATTGCGAAAAAGCTGTAGTTTACGGAAAGTATAAAGGATGAGAAAGTCTGTGCCTTATTAAGACTTGGCCATGGTCGGCGTCTACATCCTTATTCTGCGGAACGTGAATTACGAGGACCGACTGCAGCAGACGAAAGTCCGTCCCGATAGCTGAGGGTTCCGACACGGTAGCTCAGCGTGTTCGGTCAAAGAAGTGGCTCCGCACTGTAATTAATTAAAAAAAACTGAGTGAAGAAATTAGCAGCGAACTTCAACGGATGTCACGTGACGCCCACTACCACCAAATACAACGAACAATCACGAACAAAATGCAGGGAAAAAAAAAGAAAGTCGTCAGTGCAGCGGACTGTCATGCCAAGGAGGCCTGGATTCGATTCCCGGCTGGGTCAGAGATTTTCTCCGCTCAGGGACTGGGTGTTGTGTTGTCTTCATCATCGTCATCATAATCATCACCACCACCACCACCATCACCATTGGTGGAAGTGAACCCAGATTTCGTCCCCAGTGACGATTATTGCAAGGAAGCCATCACCTTCTCGTTCAAAGCGCCGAAGAAGTTCATCACAAGCATCAACACGTCGTTCTCTCATTTCAGGAGTCAGCTGCCGTGGCACCCATCTTGCAGACACTCTGTGAAACTGGAGCACATCATGCACAATGTGGTGTGCTGTCCCATGACTAATCTGTAAACATGCTGTAATGTCATTCAGTGTCACTCGGCGGTTTTCCTTCACTATGGCTTCAACTGCTGGAGTCACAACTCGTTGTGCCTGACCTGGACGAGGAGCATCTTCCACTGACGTCACACCATTTGCGAAATTCCTACTCCATTCGTAGACTTGCTGCTGTGACAAACATGCATCACCGTACTGAACCTTCATTCGTAGACGAATTTCAATACGTTTCACACCTTCACTATGCAAAAACCGAATGACAGGGAGTTGAGTCTTCCCTGGTGCAAGTCGCAAGTGGGGCGGCCATCTTTATACTGATACTGCGACGGTATGTGTGCATCTGCACTATGCTGCCACCTACAGGCCATTCTGCACGCTGTTTTTAGCATGCTTACCAACTTACAGGATAACGGCGCGAAATTTCGATTTGTTATTACAAATTTAAGGTTTTCATTTGACTCACCCTCGTATAAATTATCGTAGTACAGAAAAATACGTGTTACAACATTGTGAAATGACAAATAGGGAGGGAGGGATGCGTGCTATTATTGACTGGATGCTACTTGAAAAATTTCGCTTCGAGTCGCCTAAATTGCCCATAGTCAGAGTGCCAATTTGTAGGCTACTGCTGTTTTCCCTCATTGAGTGATAAGATATTATTCTTTGAAGTAAAAGTGTCAAATATCGAGTAGGACACACGTCAGTCGTTTTAAGAAATATCGCCTCATTATCAATACGATATAAATTACAAGGAGCTGAAACTATTTAATGGTGTCCCATGCCAAAGTCTCTTTTCTCATCCACTGCCAGCAAAGGTGGCCTCTGTGGTCTAGTGATTAACGTTACTAACTACTAATGCGGAGGTCCCAGGTCCCAGGTTCGATACTTTATGACTACTACAGATTCCTCTATGGTGGAAAGTCCTGAAATGGTATCCGCTGTCGGGCTCGTGACGGAAAATGAGCTTGATAAAACAGGTAATGAAATTGACAGTCAAATCGAGTGGCTATGGGCCACAAGACCCTTCAACGTATATCCGGAGCAGTTCTGACTCAACTCACGGGAAGCGATCCAAAATCGACCCAACTCTACTAACAACACGATATCGTTGTTGGGATTTTCTTGAACAAGCATCGCTGAAAACTGGGAAGTAGCGATGTGTATGACACTTATAAGCGATTCCGTAGTTAGTGTGAACTGTAGAACGGAAAGGAAGGAACCTGTGGCAAGATGAAATATCGAGTCAGCACATGTGCACATCCGGAGAACAAGTGCGCACCCTATACGCGAAAGACACGAATACGGGTTGAGTCCGCCGCACATGTTCAGCATGTTAGTTGGCGAAATGCTTGATGATGATGTTTGACGACAGCAACCAGCAACCGCCTTCCCAGCTTGTTAAGAAGTGTTTTCTCAAAAACTTCACAACTTGTGTTAAACGCTGTGACGTAAATTCTTGATATAATTACGAGTTACTTTCTCAGAACACGTTTCCGTGGATGTTAAATTAGATAACATACATTATGCCTTGTAGTTTCCTAGTGAAAACCACACCCTCAACTTTCAAAGCCGATGCAACGAGCCGTGTGTATAATTTTCTCAAATCAAAGAGACCAGTGCACCTGTTGCCATTTAAGGACGGTTGCTATATAAGAAATATTGCATTACGGAATGTTCCGCGCTGGACTCACTGCCGATATAAGACGTATTCGAACGAAAAGGCGATGCAGACTCATTCTCTCTCTTTATGAAGAGAGAGCACTAAACCATGAATACAATTTCTTCCATGAGAAAACAACATGCTCCGTTTCTAAACTGGTACATTTTGAATAAACCGGCATTCACTCGCTTTATTGTATCTTCCAATGCTAATTTCAAGCGATATGTATTGTCTTGCCGGCAGGTGTGGCCGTGCGGTTCTAGGCGCTTCAGTCTGGAACCGCGTGACCGCTACGGTCGCAGGTTCGAATCCTGCCTCGGGCATGGATGTGTGTGTTGTCCTTAGGTTAGTTAGGTTTAAGTAGTTCTAAGTTCTAGGGGACTGATGACCATTGATGTTAAGTCCCATAGTGCTCAGAGCCATTTTTTTGTATTGTCTTCCGGCGGACATTTGCATTAGTAAGGCGCATAGAACTCTTTAGCATACTTAGCTGGTTAGCGTAAACTGTGTTCTAGTCTTCTGTCTTTGTCCCATGCTTAGTTGTTAAAACTTTGTTGCGCTCGGCTGTTGATAAATTCGGCTGTGAAGTGTAATGGCAGCAATGATTGGATTGCTGTACTAAGATAAATTCTTCGTCAATATAAGCACGTAATATTTGAGGGTGCAACCTCATCTTGTTAAATTGCGGATTGCAGTGTGGAACAGGAAGCTGTCAGTTTCCAGGACAAATTAAAAAAAATGCAGCCATTAGTCTATTCACGACATACTTTCACACCATACACGACTGTGAACATTCTGTTAAGCGGCCACAACCTAACGAAACTTAAGTTTAATTATTTTTTAAATTTGAATATTGCTGTTAAAACCAGTAATTTGATTTCGTAACTTATAATTGATTTTCCTCAGAAAGTAACGACGCCGCTTCAATATAGAGCTTTTAAACTTAGACTCAACACTATGCTGTAATGACTGCTAAAAGCTAGTTGGTTAATTAATTCTGTTACTGCAGCAGCTGACTCGGTCCTTTACGAAACGAGCTGAACAGGATGTAGTTGCTAAACAGTCCGAGAGCGTGCATTTGTTGACAATGGATAAACTAAGAAGTTTTTCCTGTGTACCAGTTTATTGCATACCCTGCTGAACTATTCGGTTCAATGCTGTGACGAGTTCACTGTGTGTGTGTGTGTGTGTGTGTGTGTGCGCGTGCGTGGGTGCGTGCGTATTCCTAAGGGACCAAACTGCTGAGGTCATGGATCCTTAGACTTACACACTACTTTAACTTATGCTAAGAACAACACACACACCCATTCCCGAGGGAGACAAGTTAACTGTAACCAACCACTTGGAAATTAGCTATAGGCCCACACTGAGGCATATGTGTATAAAAATAGGTAACAAATCTGGAACGCCACAGTATACTATCACGCCATTTCGTATAAAATGTGGTTTAACAGTAAAATTAAGGTTAAACTTTTACTGCCGGCAGCGGTGGTCTCGTGGTTCTAGGCGCTCAGTCCGGAACAGCGCGACTGCTACGGTCACAGGTTCGAATCCTGCCTCGGGCATGGATGTGTGTGATGTCCTTAGGTTAGTTAGGTTTAAGTAGTTCTACGTTCTAGGGGACTGATGACCATAGATGTTAAGTCCCATAGTGCTCAGAGCCATTTGAACCATTTGTTAAACTTTTACTATTAGTCAGAGTCATAGGAAAGTTGGAAATCCATCTGCGGTTCATTGCAAACCCTTCTTTCGGAAAATGCACAACCTAGAGAAAGTTGTCTATTTGCGATACGCTTGTCTGGCTGCGAGAGGGTATGAGCCTGTTTCGCTGAGAGAGGGTATTAGAAAGTGTTTGTCGTTTATTTTGCTTCTTTACCATTTTTTGGAATCTAGTTCGTTGTGGCTTAGCATAGGACCTAACTTTGGCTGACAAGTAAGGGTGGGAAAACCGACCGATTAAAACCGATACCGATATTTTAATACTGAATAACCAGTATTTTTCGGTATCTGTTTGGTCTCGGTTATAAGAGGTGTTTTTACTTTTTACTTATAATTGAGTAAAAAACCGAAAGATTAATTAGCCATAGCAACAGTGATAAAATTTTTCGTTTTTAAATAAACCATTAAACAAAGAGTAATTTTCATTCATAAAATTTGCATTGGTTTTAAGTATTACGTTGTTATAGAAAATGGGAAAAGCAATTACTGCTATTCCAATAACAACACCGACAGAAACGGGAAACAGATACGTGACACATGAACTGATACAACCTTGCTGAGACAGTAATGTCCCTGTTGCCATGTATCGTAGTCTGGAAATATTTTTTCGAATTGACGCAGTGAGGTACAATGCTTTATTTACTTTAGACGATTAACCGTTTGTCTACCACTACTATGAAATAATAAAAAAAGGAAGTAAATTATGATAACAGCAAGAAATTAAAACTTAAGAACAATTCATGTATAGTATAAAAATAGAATGCAGCTGAACTGCTGCCTGTGCAAATTAATAAGAAAAACAGTTCTTCAACCTTAGTTTTCACCCTTTAGCACTGGCTATTCGCAATGCCCAAACAGTGGTACGATCTCCGATTACAACATGATTTTTGAGCAGAGTTTCAAAAAATTAGAATCAATTGGAGGGTACTGGTCGTTTTTTGTAGTATTCGACCACTTATCGCTTTTCGAGAAAAGCAGCGAACGATGCATGGACTATGTTTCCTTTTATTTATCTGTTTAAATTAATATTTTGATTCTGTGTGTCTTGAAACTGAGTGATTCAAAATTTTTCAGTCTTATTCGATTTCTACATTCACTACAGGAAATAATAGAAATAAAAAACCGAAGATCGATATTTTCAAAAACCGGTTATTTTGAGCAGTTTTAACAGTCCGGTTAAACTGGTGTGGAAAAAAAGATATAACCGAAACCGCTCATCCCTAGTTGAAAGATGACAGTCTGAGTAAGAGTGATGTCATGAGAAGAAACCCAGGTGCTTACTAAACAGTGCAAGTGATCGTTCAGAAAACAGTGGGCGATCAGAGGTACGCCCTACATTACTCTGAATTGAACCTTAGCCTCTGTATCATGTTCTTCGGAATAATATTGTTTTGTTCTGACACATAACTTTCAAACTCTGGGTTACAGCTATGCTTTAGTTTCGTACTACACTGAAAGGTCAAAATGTTGTTTATCGAATATAATTCCCTCTCTGTCATGTTCTTTATTCATACAATTTATCCCGCTGCCAAATGATATATTTCGCACATTTTCCCTAATAGTCATTTCTAACGTACTTTATAATTTAGGGTTGTAGATGCAATTCTTATCTTCAAAAATGGTTCAAATGGCTCTAAGCAGTATGGGACTTAATATCTGAGATCATCAGTCCCCTAGACTTCGAACTACTTAAATCTAACTAACCTAAGGACATAACACACATCCATGCCCGAGGCAGGATTCGAACCTGCGACCGTAGCAGCAGCGCGGTTCCGGACTGAAGCGCCTAGAACCGCTCGGCCACAGCGGCCGGTAGCAGCATCGCGGTTCCGGACTGAAGCGCCTAGAACCACTCGGCCACATCGGCCGGCTCTTATCTTCACTTCAGTAGTGTATATATATATATATATATATATATATATATATATATATATATATATATATATACACAATGAAGAACCAAAGAAACTGGTACACCTGCCTAATATCGTGTAGGGCCACGCGAGCACGCAGAAGTGCCGCAACACTTCGTGGCATGAACTTGACTAATGTCTGAAGTAGTGCTCGTGGGAACACACAACATGAATCCTGCAGGGCTGTCCATAAATCCGTAAGAGTACACGAGGGGGCGGGGGGGGGGGGGTGGAGATTTCTTCTGAACAGCAGGTTGCAAGGCATCCGAGATATGCCCAATAATGTTCATGTCTGGGGAGTTTGTTGGCCAGCGGGAGTGTTTAAACTCAGAATGTTCCTGGAGCCACTCTGTAGCAATTCTGGACGTGTGGGGTGTCGCATTGTTCTGCTGGAATTGCCCAAGTCCGTCGGAATCCACAATGGAAGTGAAGCGATGCAGGTGATCAGACAGGATATTTACGTAGGTGTCTGGACGATCAGGGGTCCCATATCACTCCAACTGCACACGCTCTTCACTATTACACAGCCTCCGCCACAGTCCCCTGCTGACACGTGTGGCCCATGGATTCATGAAGTTGTCTCGATACCCGTACATGCCCATCCGCTCGATACAATTTGAAACTAGACTCGTCCGACCAGGCAACATGTTTCCAATCATCAACAGCCCAGTGTCCTTGTTGAGGGGCCCGCCCAGATGAGGCCTAAGGCTTTGTGTCGTACAGTCATCAACGGTACAGGAGTGGGCCTTCGGCTCCGAAAGCCCACATCGATGATGTTTTGTTGAATGGTTAGCACGCTGACACCTGTTGATGGCCCAGCATTGAAATCTGCAGCAATTTCTGGCCACAGCGATGTGGGAGATTTGATGTTTTACCGGATTCCCCTGATATTCACGGTACAATCGTGAAGTGGTGTTACGGGGAAATCCCCACTTCATCGCTACCACGGAGATGCTGTGTCCCATCGCTCGTGCTCCGACTATAACACCATGTTCAAACGCACTGAAATCTTGGTAACCTACCATTTTAGCAGCAGTTACCGATCTGTCAACAGCGCCCAACACTTGTTGTCTTATATAGGCGTTGCCGACCGCAGTGCCGTATCTGCCTGTTTACATCTCTCTGTATTTGAATACGCATGCCTACGCCAGTTTCTTTGGCGCTTCAGTGTGTGTGTGTGTGTGTGTGTGTGTGTGTGTGTGTGTGTGTGTGTGTGGTGTAATTTTTTTAATCGCTTTTGGGCTTGTCCGTCTTACAGACTGATATGTAGCATAGGTTCGCCGTCGGCAGCATTCACTCCATGTTTAAGTGAACCCAACATTGTCAGTGGATCATCCGTTTCAAATTTCGCACTATAACGGACTATCAAAATTTCAAACTGATTTCAGAAAAATAATAATACATGATAGAGACGATTGTAATTAGTAATTTGTTGCGTATAATGCATACATTGGATTAATTAACAATCAAAAATAAAAAAAACAAGGCGATCTAACGTAACTCTTACCCATTCTGTTGCGACAGTCATTATTTCATTTTGGACGGTTACGCTAAATCAAACTAAAGCTGTCACTCCGGTACAGAGTAGTATGTCTCTTCAACCAAGATCTCGAGTGGAGATACCATCATATGCGTACCTTATTTTCATGAAACCAAAATTTCACAATACCATCGGCCTTGCCGCAGTCGTAGCATCGGTTCCCGTCAGATCTCCGAAGTAAAGCGCTTTCGGCTTGGCTAGCACTTAAGTGACTGACCGTTCAGGTGTGCCGAGCGCTGTTGGCAAGCAGGATGCACTCAGCCCCTTTGAGGTCAATTGAGGAGCTGCTTGATTGAAAATTAGCGGCTTCCGTTACGAAAACTGACAACGACTGGGAGCATCCAGCGACGCCTTCGGCTGAGGATGACACAGCGGTCGGTCGGTATCGTAGGGCCATCCGAGTCCTTTTAGGACGTAGAGAGAGAGAAAGTGTCACAATATTCGAGTCCCGAAGTCTTTTCTCGCAGTATTATCAAGAGTTTTGCGACTATCTTTTACCGAAATTTGTCCCAGAATTTTTCTTTCACATAATAATGACGGATGCCTGGTGTAGTCACGTAGTCAATGCGTAGCCCATTTTGCAGAATGACTGGCGAAATATCTAACTGAGAGAACTGGGATTCTTTCTCAGCTCCCGGGTTCGATGAACTGTGCAGATCCACCTAGAGAGGATACGAATTACACAGCTTCAAAACATTCACCGTTTCCTTTACGATATTGTAATGGACATTGCCTGTTCATCTGTTCCTCACGGAGATTTCTTTGATTTATTTCAGCTCCGTATTACTTAATAACATCTTTGTAATTTAGATAAATACGGAACTTACTCGTCACTGTTTTAAATACAATCAACAACAATTCGTATAACTTTTGGTCATTTCCCATAAGAAAAAAAAAACTTGCAGGACTATTACGTAGAAGTAAAACCTTGGACCAGATATGCATGTACTTCTCTCAATGTTTAAAACCACGTCATGTTTCAGTTAATACTCGAACTTTCGAAAATTATTCGCCTCCTTCACAGTCTAAAGAAAAGCTAGCTGTCTCATTTCAAACTCTTTTCTTTTAAAAACTGTCACAGATTTGTCACTATTGAAAAGGAGCACGACAATAAGGCACATTCGCCAAACATTTAAGCGTTCTTTTGTTGCTCGTCTCACTTATAATATCGTACTTAAACGCTCGGTTCGGAATACACAGCACACGCGTGGTACCAAATGAGTGAATCAGGTGACCGTTGCTACCTCCTGTTACCTAAAACCTCTCTCTGTACAAGCGATCAAGGGAATTTTGACAAATGGTAGCTTACAGGGGAAAAAGTCTGTGGGCATTGAGGAAAAATATCTTCGTGTTGTTTCACAGGTGACAAGTAAATCGCTTTCATTCTTCCTGACCAACGATACGTGCCTCGGGAAGAACGTTTGCATTTTGGTCACCCTGCAGCAAACGAAGCACTGTACAAAATCTGCGAATGTAGTGATTATTCATTAAATGTTAATAGTATTTTTCTGCGCCGTTGGATGGTGGACTGCATTTACAGACATACTGCTACATAATTCTGGCGTTTGCATGTGTACATCTGTAGAATATTACTAAATGTACTAACAACACGATATCATCACTCCATAGCAATTTAGGCGGTTAAAGATGGACTTGGGAGTTTACTGCGTAAGGGATGGAATTAGTTTCAGTATGTGGCGATGAACCGAAAATTCTGTTGGTTGCTACTTGCAAAGACACCACACGTAAATCGGATTTTTCTCTTTTTTTGTATTTATTGTACATAAAGTTCAGAGGTCGAACATCAAACCATCAAACATGTTCGTCTCAGGAAAATCGACTTTGAGGATTTCCGAGAGTGTTTAATTCACTACAGTTACTAAAATTTTTAAACGAGTTACGTTTTTCTGTGGTAGAATGCTTTCCTGTCACGTGGGCGGCCCGGGTTCGATACCAGGCTGAGGCAAGTTTTTGTTGACGTTCATGGTGAGAAATCCTGGGATTACATTTCAGCAAGATAATTGCCGTCCGCACATGGCGAGTGTTTGTACTGCTTGTCTTCGCACTTCCAAATACTCCCCTCAGTTGACAACATTTGGAGCATTACGGGCAATGCCCTCCAACCAGTTCAGGTTTTGGACGATTTAACGCTCCAGTTGGACAGAATTTGACACGATATCCCTCAGGAGGACATCCAACAACTCTGTCAATCAGTGCCAAGCCAAATAACTGCTTTCATAACGGCCAGATGTGGACCAACGTCTTGTTGACTTGCTCAATTTATTTTGCATAAATCATTCAATTTTTCTGAAATTTGTAATCATTTGTTTGTCGGTGCTTGTACACCACTTCAACTGATCTCTTGCCCTCTAAGATAATTCCTTCATTGTGGGTCATTTGTGTGCTACCACAACGAAAATTAACATTACCAGTTTCATTTATATTTTTGATGATAAAGGCTGAAGGCAGCAGCGAGAATAATGCTATACAAATATTCGTACAACATATATCTATAGCCATATCGGTGCCAGCTTGTAATTTTCGATAACCTATTGAATGGTTTTTGGCCTAAGGCTGCGTCAAAGTAGGTTAGGGTTTAAAGTTGGATTCTTAGTCTCCAGCTTCTGCAAAACACAATGTATTTCTTTTTTCTGTTTAGCCGAACATGTTTCGAAACCTTTGTGTTATCTGTGATGAGTCTCGATTTATTTCTGTGAAATTATTATACAAAGTTCGTGGTTGTTTTTATCTTTTAGGTCTAAAAATTATGGCATGTGAAATTTTTATTTTGCTTTGATTGCTCACCTGAAATTACATTAACTGTGAAGCTGGAGTGTACTTTTTAATGGCTTGACAGAATGTCATCCGCGAAGTATTCGGACAAATTCGCTTAAAGAGTTGTTATTTCTCAGTACTTGTCTCGAGAGTAGTAAATTGGTGTATGTTTCCGTCGTATTGTACGTATTTGGTGCGTTTCTCTCATTCGTAGGTAATTGCAAACACCGTTTTTCACACCTTTTGCACTTCACTCTCAGCTCGTATCACACGTTTCCATATGCAAAAACGAGAGTTGGGAGAAAGCGTACGTTGTCTTACTCATCGAGAGAAGAGTTTTGTTATTGTCCGTTGATGTGTTTATTTTGATTATTTGGTCAGTCTCTCTCTCTCTCTCTCTCTCTCTCTCTCTCTCTATGTGGGGGAGGGGGGTCTCAGAGAGAGTAGAGGAGGGAAGAGGGGACTTTGAGAGGAAGATGTTATTAGACGTTTGATGCACTATGTTTCCTCTGAGGAAGTGTTTTGTAAAATTCATTAAGTGTTGCAGATAGTGTTTTCTTCCTTAATGTTGTGTACTCGTTCGAAGCTTTTTTTCCTTGAGTCACTGCTTTTTATACGTTGACAACTTCCTCTACTGTAAGTTTTTGGTAGGCTCCATTACTTTCTCTGAGGACCTTCTACGCCAGTATCAATATTAGCCCAGTGTGATTGGCGGTTTTCCTCTGTGAAATGACATGCAAAAGTAGAGTGTGTACTGTCAAATTTATTTCGCAAACACGGAGAAAAATGGAGCTTCCAGTCACATAATGGCGACTGTCGAAGATTACCTATTGTGTGAGTGTGAGGAATCTATCAGCAGACGATTCAGTATGTTCGAGCAACACAAGTCTTTTGCTTGGATACTACTGACAATGAGTGCTTTACATCCCTCTCTCGGAGGCTATTTTAAACTGTTGTCACAGCCACTCATACAATCAAGAGATAGTTACGTTTAGTAAGGCTTTGGTAACCTCGCTAGCCGAAATGAGGCGTATCGCGAAACTGTTTCCTTGCCGAGAGAATTTTCCACCGCCACGGAGGACCGTCATGTACCCACGAGCTCGGTCTCATCAACGAACTGCCCACCAAGAACTTTCTCGACTAGTTAAAGCAAATACAGCGGCGGAATTGTTCCTTCGAAACGAGGGCCGTCCAGTGGTCTAATTAATTTGAGAGCAGTCGGAACGCCGGGGGAATCCCAGAAGCCCAACGGTCATCAGGCGAACCACAGGCAATGTCGAAATGTTACTCCTGGTTCCTGCTACGCGCTTGGTACACGACCTTTCCAATTAACCGGCACTGAGCTATTAAAAATGTCCTTTTTCTGTACTCATCTCAAGATTTAGTTGGCACTATAGCATCTTACGCGCTCCTGCCTAGCCTCCGAAGAACTACGAAATACTGACACGGAAGCTTGAGCTATAGTAACGGGAAATAGTATCAGAGACGACATAATTTTTTTTTATAATTTCAAACAGCATTCTAGCTTTGAGAACTGGTTATTAAGAATATCTTGCAGAAGAGAATGGTAGCACCACTTTAATATATCTCATGGAATTTCATCTTGGCGATAAAACGCAAAGCACGCTTTCCCATCATTACATGGAGAGTAATCTGTTAATCAAACTTACCAACATGAAACAGAGTTAGTATTCTCAACCTCAGATCATCTCCTCAATGCGTTGGCAGAAAGTTGCGTACATTTTGCAACAGATATCTGAGCTTTATTTTTAAAATGTTCAAACAAAACAGGAATAGCTTCTAAAAACTCTTCGTTAATAATGTCACCGATCACATACGATTTATACACTGTTGCAGTGCCTGTGTTATACCGACTACGATGGAAACTTTCTTTGGACGTGATGACAATGAAAATTTCTGCAGTACCGGGACTCGAACCCGGAATTCCCGCTTACCGTGAGCGGCTATCTGAGCACGAATCACGGCCAGACTCTAACTTCGGTATGTCGTCAACCCTGTGTCTACAACCTGTATTCGTTCATGCTTTATGTGTATTCCCGTGCAGGGGAAGTATTTTAATTGAAAGTCGGTTGCCCGGTGTCGGTGGATAAGTACGATATTGCAGCACCTATGTTAGTCCGAAGTACGATGCAGTGTGCCTTCGGACATGCAGTCCCACTGGAGTCCAAAATAAGCTGGGATACAGTGCACCCAACCGCCTACGAGCCACAAAAAATGTGGCCGGAGATTCTGAATCCAACACCCGTTGTTCGAAATGTGTGCCATAGTTTATAAACTACAGCAGGGACACCTCCAGCATCCTAGGAACATATGCCTGAGTTTGTCGTTTCCCCAAAATGCCAATGGTCTTCAGTCGTGGTTCTTCGGTGAAAGATACCTTGACGCGATTCAGCCACTTTGATTAGCATATCTGCATCGGTGTGTCCGTCTATGGTGGCGTTCATCACTTTCAAAACACTTTTAGTCTTTTGTCGAAATATATCTGGAAAATACTGCAGGTGAAGTAATGTTCATTTTCACATCAGTTGAAAATACGTAGCGTTTGCACTCGATTGCGTAGTCTACGGCTGTCATTTCACAAGACCACTGTCTTGTTCTCAATTGCGCAATCCGAAAACTCTTCACAGATTGCGAGGCGAAGTTCTTTCTAGTCTTGACTCGTGAACCGTGGGGCGAACTTGGCGGCAACACGATGCGTTCCAAGATGCTGTGTCCGCACGATTTCATGACATGTTCCAACTGAAATGTTACATTCTTCTGCAACATCTCGGACACTCAGTCTTCGATTGGCACGCACAATTTCGTTGATGTTCGTAACATGAGCGTCGTCGATAGACGTCCTCACGAGGGTAACCCTTTAGCTTCCGTCCGGCCATTTTTAAACGGTGTGAACCATTCATAACACCGAGTACGGCTTTAGCACTCATCACCGTAGGCTCTCTGCAACATTTGGTGTGTCTCTGTAACGGTTTTTTTGAGTATCACGCAAAATTTAATGCAGACGCGTTGCTCCTCTAGCTTCGCCATTTCTAAATTCGCAAACTGTGCGACACAACGTTCTACTCAATACAGCAATGATCAATAACTAACAGACATACAACAATGAAACTTCCGGTAGTATACATTAAAAACAGGCGTGTGCAGGGATGCCAACCACATTTCGCTCCAACACACACCATTGGCGCGAAATTACGAATGTTTCGGAATTTTTTGAACAGACCGCGTATAGCATCACTTAGCATGGTCTGAAGGTAAGCGTAGCTATCGGAAACTTACAATGCCAATACAATAGCAGCTTTCTTAAGGGTTTCTGACAAATTTCAGGCTCCATCAGTAGTGTTTCCAGATACTAACAATGTCTTTGTACAATGTATAGCTTTTGCTAACAAAAATTGTAACTGCGTCTCTACTTTTGTTTACGTATTACGTTGTGTCGAACCGGTATCTTTCGAACCTTCTGCCCAATCCAGAGCAGAGAAGCCGAAATCCACGTACTGCATCGCCAGTGCTGAAGCTGCAGGCGGCGTCAGAGATTATGGAGGGATGCTGCACCAACTTTCGTCTGCATTCGTTCGTGACCAACCCTCGAATTAGGTGTTCAGAGGCTTACCTGTAGTGTACAGGGAGGCTTTTCGCACTATCTTTTGCGAGCAACGATCCATGACAGACTTACCCCCAAATCTTGACGTCCTTCTGAGTGACGAAAGTTGTTTTACTTTGCCTCTGCCTGAATACTGCCCCCGTAACCTGGAATGTATGTCATTCGATTATGTTCTAATGAAATATTTATCAGTGAGTGCATCTCTGGATTTGTAGCTGCTAATACAGCACCATGATTAAATGTTAGAGGAAAGTACATTAAAAAAAAATAATTAAAATGAGTTATCTTAATCTGTGTTGTCTAGGCCAAATTCTTCTGACACCGCCATTTTATTAGTGGTCCGGGTTTTTCTGGTTGGGATAAAACAAACGTCTTCCACTGTGCTTTGTATCATCTTCAAAAGTAACTCGTTCACATTCAAAACAGAGGCTTCTGTTCTCTAATATAGCCCCACAAAAAGGAGTCGATTGTGTTCAGATCCGGAGAATACGGTGACCGATCGAGGCCCATGCTAGTGGCCTCTGGGTATCCCAGAGCCAGAATGCGGTCTCCTCCGGGACATCACACACACACCTGCTTCGATGGGGCCGAGCTCCATCTTGCTTGAACCACATCTTGTCGAAATCAGAGCCACTTTGGTTTCCCATCAGGCCACCCGTAGCCAGCCGTGCAGTTTGTTTGAACTTCCTGTCGCAAAGACTGAGCTACGAACTGCGCTGTAATGAGTTCTGGCGCGCGTTTGGCAGTATTTCTAACATATGTATGCCCACCGGAGCGTTCTGAAAACCTCCATTGTCAAAATAATTATCATGCTGACATCCAGTTTTCCTATTACTAAAAATTTAGACAAAGTTATATGTTTTCGTGTGCAAAAAATGCCAAGGACAAAAATTGTTACAAAAGCTTTGTTAGTTATGGATTCTTCCGTTATTTCTTGGTAGAGAATTCCATTTTTAAGAATGAATAACAAGAACGACGTTCCTGTTCTACTGATTTTTGTTTATTTCTAACTAGTTTTCAGCTAATTGGGCCATCTTCAGGAAACAACTGACTGGCGTCTGCAAGAGACACTACGTCTTAGGTAACCAAACATCAGAAGCAAAGATACAATCTACTTGAACAGAACATTGTGCATCAAACTTATTTTTTAACGTCGAAATTATACCTTACGCCATAGACAATATTAAGCGCAAAAGTAATCAAACTACCCAGTGCTATTGTATCACAGGTTATATGTTTATAAAGTTTATAATTTAAACATTAGTTTCCTGAGATAGGGTAATGAGCCGAAAACTAGTTAGAAATAAACAATAATCAGTAGAACAAAAACGATGTACTTGTTATTTAACCTTAAATAAAAAAGATATGTTAAGTTATCGCGATTTAAAATTCGAAGGTTTATGTTTTGCAAGTAAGTGATTCTACAGTAAATAAAATGTTTTTCTGTGAAGCTAACCACGTTTTCACAAATAAAAGGTAGTTGTTAAGACAGTGAATGTTAAATTATAGACAGGAGCAGCCTAAACCAAATTTTATGATTTGTGTAACATGTGCTGTGTTTCGAACACATTGAGTGATGGAAATTTACACTGTTTGATGAAAACATTTATCTTCAAAACTATGTTATCACTCATATTTTTCTGTTTTAAAGTGAAACAGATAGGATAACGAACTTTTTGGAATGTTACGTCTACAAGATGTAACTTGTTTAATTGATTACAAACAAATAAGTAAAATGTTGCTACTAAGAATGTTCCAATGTATAGTGCGCTTCCTCAAAACCCATGTAAGAGGCGTGTGAGAAAAGTAGTGAGACTGATTTGTTTATCCATCAAAGTTATTATTTTTTGCAGATAATATTTTTCCCTTCAAAGTACACTTCTGGCCATTAAAATTGCTACACCACGAAGACGACGTGCTACAGACGCGAAATTTAACCGACAGGAAGAGGATGCTGTGATATGCAAATGATTAGCTTTTCAGAGCATTCACACAAGGTTGGCGCCGGTGGCGACACCTACAACGTGCTGACATGAGGAAAGTTTCCAAACCGATTTCTCATACACAAACAGCAGTTGACCGCCATTGCCTGGTGAAACGTTGTTGTGATGCCTCGTGTAAGGAGGAAAAATGCGTACCATCACGTTTCCGACTTTTATAAAGGTCGGATTGTAGCCTACCGCGATTGCGGTTTATCGTATCGCGACATTGCTGCTCGCGTTGGTCGAGATCCAATGGAATATGGAATCGGTGGGTTCAGGAGGGTAATACGGAACGCCGTGCTGGATCCCAACGGCGTCGTATCACTAGCAGTCGAGATGACAGGCATCTCATCCGCATGGCTGTAACGGATCGTACAGCCACTTCTCGATCCCTGTGTCAACAGATGGGGACGTTTTCAAGACAACAACCATATGCACGAACAGTTCGACGACGTTTGCTGCAGCATGGACTATCAGCTCGGAGACCATGGCTGCGGTTACCCTTGACGCTGCATCACAGACAGGAGCGCCTGCGATGGTGTACTCGCCGGCCGAAGTGGCCGAGCGGTTCTAGGCGTTACAGCCTGGAACCGCTCGACCGCTACGGTCGCAGGTTCGCATCCTGCCTCGGGCATGGATGTGTGTGATCTCCTTAGGTTAATTAGGTTTAAGTAGTTCTACGTTCTAGGGGACTGATGACCTCAGAAGTTAAGTCCCATAGGGCTTAGAGCCATTTGAACCTTTTTTTTTGTGATGTACTCAACGACGAACGTGGGTGCACGAATGGCAAAACGTCATTTTTTCGGATGAATCCAGGTTCTGTTTACAGCATCATGATGGTCGCATCCGTGTTTGGCGACATCGCGGAGAACGCACATTGGAAGCGTGTATTCGTCACCGCCATACTGGCGTATCACCCGGCGTGATGGTATGGGGTGCCATCGGTTACACGTCTCGGTCACCTCTTGTTCGCATTGACGGCACTTTTAAACAGTGGACGTTACATTTCAGATGTATTACGACCCGTGGCTCTACCCTTCATTCGATCCCTGAAAAACCCTACATGTCACAGGATAATGCACGACCGCATGTTGCAGGTCCTGTACGGGCCTTTCTGGATACAGAAAATATTCGATGCTATCCTGGCCAGCACATTCTTCTGACCTCTCACCAACTGAAAACGTCTGGTCAATGGTGGCCGAGCAACTCTCTCGTCACAATACGCCACTCACTACTCTTGATGAACTGTGGTATCTAGTTGAAGTTGCATGGGCAGATGTACCTGTACACGCCATCCAAGCTCTGTTTGACTCAATGCCCATGCGTATCAAGGCCGTTATTACGGCCAGAGGTGGTGGTTCTGGGTACTGATTTCTCAGGATCTATGTACCCAAATTGCGTGAAAATGTAATCACATGTCAGTTCTAGTATAACATATTTGTCCAAGGAATACCCGTTTATCATCTGCATTTCTTCTTGGTGTAGCAATTTTAATGGCCAGTAGTGTAGTTCCGTTCGGCAGCTATTCACCGGCAGAGTCGTTGTTCCCAGTCTTGGTAGCGGCTATGAAAGGCTTCAGCTGGTAAGCATCAGTTTGTCTGCACTCGATTCACCCTTTACCTTAGCCTTTCAAGGACATTTTTGTAAAACACTTGGTTGACAGTTTGTCCTGGAGGACCAAATTTTTACATACGGTACCCCTACTGTGAAAAAACATTTCAGAATTGCTTTAATCTTTGATTTACTCATTCGAGAGTTTTTCAGTCGATGAGATGTCCCAGTGTGCCGCTCCTCAGTTTTCTGCTTTGTCTCAGGATAGTACTAAAAACTCCAGGATTCATCGCTTGTGTCATATGATAGAATCATTCGCGGTCATTGGCAATCCTCTGAAAATTAACGTACACTTTTCTTCGATTGTCCTTCGGCTCAGCTGTGAGGCTTTTCGGCACCATTTTGGCACAAACCTTTCGCATGTGCAAAACTTCGGCCAAAATTTTATGTATGGCGAACGTTTTTATCAGGTCATCCCTCATCCTTATTGTTAAACGTCGGTCTGCTCTCACAAGATCAAGCCCACATTTTACATTCCCGTCGCCTTTTGAAGCTGAAGGTCTCCTGAGCGAGGTTCATCTTCAGCGTGTCCTCCACCTTGCAAATATGATTCGTGCCAGCAAAAAACTTGTGCACTTGATAACGAATGTTCCCCACAGGCGTGTTTCAACGTTTCAAGGATCACATCCTCAGATTTCACAAGTTTAACGTAAAACCTGATAGCATAACGCTGCTCTAAATTCCGCTGTTCCATTTTTCGTTACGTAAACAAAAACACAGTTTCACTGATGGCGCTCTCTGAAATCACGTGATGGTTGTACGGAGCTGAAACTTGGACTGAGCGTCTTGAAGGAATGAACACACCGGTCTACACAAGCAGAGCAACACAGCGACGCCAGATCGCTCGCAGTGTTGTGAGTTTCATTATTTTCTCACAAACCTCATATGATATTTTTCAAAACTAAAATGGTATCAAAACTTCAAAAGTGATATTGAAGGGTTCATTTTGTCAAACTGGCCTAAATCATGGTTCTTTATAAATCCAGTTACATTTTTGGGTTCAATGGCCATCCTTATTTACCTCTAAAAACCATTGAAAAACTAAGATTGCACAATTTTTTTTATCATCCAAGACAACGGGTTTCAACAGTCTTACCTGTCATTTCCAGGTCTTGTTTTGGAGTAAAACATATTCATTTTAGGCTGAACCTCATGTAAGAGATGGCGACTGAGACCAAATGTTTCTAAAACCGAGGTAAGCCTGTTCCACTTCTCTAATCGCCTTTCATCAGCAAAGATCAGTCCACAGTTCGGCCCTCTTGGCACAGTCAGATACAACGAATGCCCAAAATACGTGGGAGTCACTCTGGACAGAACTTTAACATACGCCGGCCGGTGTGGCAGTGGGCCTTTCCAACTTGGCCAAGAAGATACAAACACGAGTGAACCTTGTGAGACAGCTGGCAGGCAGTACATGGGGAGCAACCACATCAGTCCTCCGAGGAGCATCCCTTGCACTGGTATACTTGGTTCAAATGGCCCTGAGCACTATAGGACTTAACTGCTGTGGTCATCAGTCCCCTAGAACTTAGAACTACTTAAATCTAACTAACCTAAAGACAGCACACACATCCATGCCCGAGGCAGGATTCGAACCTGCGACCGTAGCGGTCGCGCGGTTCTACACTGTAGCGCCTAGAACCGCTCGGCCACTGGTATACTCTGCATTAGAATACTGTGCACCAGTTTGGCTCCGAAGTGCCCACATAGCGAAAGTAGACGCTCAACTGAACTCAGTTATGACAGTAATTAGTGGTACAGTCCGGTCTACACCTACTTGCTGGCTACCAGTGCTTTCAAACGTCTGTCCACCACACCTCCGTCGAAAGGCTGCGCGGTTCTACACTGTAGCGCCTAGAACCGCTCGGCCACTGGTATACTCTGCATTAGAATACTGTGCACCAGTTTGGCTCCGAAGTGCCCACATAGTGAAAGTAGACGCTCAACTGAACTCAGTTATGACAGTAATTAGTGGTACAGTCCGGTCTACACCTACTTGCTGGCTACCAGTGCTTTCAAACGTCTGTCCACCACACCTCCGTCGAAAGGCTGCTCTTTACAACCTTTGTCAGCAAGTTTCTGAAAACAGCTCGATCCCTCTTCATGGCGATTTGCTATCACTGCCAAGGAAACGCCTCAAATCCAGAAAACCAGCATATGAAATGGGAGTCCAAATGCTATCCACAGGATTCGACCAGGACGCAGAGTGGAAACGTGAGTGGCAAGCTACAAGAACCCTAAACCACGAACTTGTAGACAATCCAACAGTTCCAGTTCCAGGCTTCCACCAACCAAGGGAGGTGTGGGTGCAGTTAAACAGATATCGGACTGCAGAGGGTAGGTGCAAATACAACATGCGCAAGTGGGGCTTTTCAAGTGACAGTGTGTGTGACTGTGGTGACACCCAAACAATGAGCCACATAGTGAATGAATGTCCAGTCAGACGCTTCCCTGGTGGCATTGAGAAACTCCATCCAGCATCCCACGAGGCACTCCGCTGGATCGAGTCCATCAACATCTGAGTGTTATCTGAGCCGTTTTTAAACTTGTGCACTGTATATAATTTCACATATTCATTTTTATATATATTTCTTTGTTTTGCTAAATGTGTATTACTGTAATTGATACATACGTTGATAATAATGATAATGTACAAGATATAAAGCGGATAAAACTCAGCACATTATAAACATGTATCATCGCTAAAATATTTAAAAAATTACAAAATACGTAGCACTTTGTCCAAAAGGTCATGTACATATACATATCTCTCGCAGATGCTTGTTGTGTGGTAGAAATACTGTACACAGTAGCACATCTGAGTCAGTTTGTTCAGCGTAAGCAGCTGTAAGCAATATTTATTTGGACATGACCTATTGGACAGGGTGCTGCGTGTTTTTAAATTTTTTAAATATTTTAGCGATGACAAACGGTTATAATGTGCTGAGTTTTATCCACTTTACATCTTATTCATGAGGTTCAGCGTAAAATGAACATGTTTTACTAGAAAAAATGTTGAAGACCTGAAGCTTACAGTTAACCCGTAAGTACTATGGATGGTCTCTCAGACCGCTATAGTTTTTCGTCTTGTGATGTTTCACACACCCCAGTGAGGTGAAGTGGACTCATCTGTGTACCTTCCTATGGCAGGCTACACGTGCCAGAAATCTGTCATTGTTGTTACAATTTGTTTCTTGTTCTTGGGCCTTGAGAGGTTTCACAGATATACCATAGTGTTTGCGTGACCCCTTTTTGTTGAACGTTACCATTTCTCCGAGGTGAGAAAAGCTAGACCATCTCTGCATTGTTTTCTACACGAGACAGATATGGGTGTCCTAGAACGCCTCAGCGAATTCTGAAATGAAGACTTTGATGACAGAGATACTGACCCTGATTTCCTGTATTTATTGATCACGATACTAATTCGGAGAAAGAAACCGAAAATGATGAAGATGTGACACGTGATGACGATGGAGAAGCCGTACTTCTTCGGTAAGGCCAGAAAGACGTTTTCGATGGGGAAAACAGAAGCCGCTAACTTGTAAGAGCAAGGCAAGTCGACATTGTCTTGCAGCTGCCTGGACTGCAACAGATTCCTAAAATTTTGAAAGACGATAAACATCAACCTTTTGTTGTCCTTGATTGAAGTGAAAAACAAGTATCTGTGTCAACAGTGTGGTATTCTGATTTGCTTAGAGAATTGTAGGTCGGTCTGCGTGAAATGCTAGCAGAATGAAAGCGATTAAAATTTGACTCAGGGCCTCAGAAGAATATGTAAGGTAATTACTTTCTTCTTGATTTTTAAAATAAAAAATTGGAAAAATTTCTCCGCTGACAGAAATACAGGGTGGAATAATCGCTCTACGTTTGAAATGGTAACTAGTAAACTCAAAGCTGATTCCAAGTATAGTTTGTCATGACTGAAATGTGATTTCCATACAGTTATGTTGCGAATCTGTAATACTATCACTCTGATGATAATCTGTAAGTCAATAGAGAGGTAACTACGTGCTGTTATTTTAGCAACACGTAAAACAAAAATAAACTGCAAATTTTGCTGTCTTTTAGTTTTCAAAGTGTTTTAAATATTGCATTGTTTAAAAAATGCAAATTTCCATGAAGTCTGATTCCAAGAAGTGTAACGTACAGTAGGAAGTCATGAAAAACTATATTCACCAAAACAATGGTTTTATACATAAAAAATAAAAAGGCGGTCTGAGAGACCACTCCATAATAACTCCGTTCCTGTCAACTTCCATAGTAGTTAAGGGTTAAGACTGTTGAAACCGACCGTCGTGAAAATATACAGGGTGGTCCATTGCTAGTGACCGGGCCAAATATCTCACGAAATAAGCAACAAACGAAAAAACTACAGAGAACGAAACTCGTCTATCTTGAAGGGGGAAACCAGATGGCGCTATGGTTGGCCCGCTAGATGGCGCTGCCATAGGTCAGACGGATATCAACAGCATTTTTAAAAATAGGAACCCCCACTTCTTATTACATATTCGTGTAGTTCGTAAAGAAATATGATTGTTTTAGTTGGACCACTTTTTTCGCTTTGTGATAGGATGGCGCTGTAATAGTCACAAACGTATAAGTGCGTGGTATCACGTAACATTCCGCCAGCGTGGACGGTATTTGCTTCGTGGTACACTACCCGTGTTAAAATGGACCGTTTACCAACTGCGGGAAAGGTTGATATCGTGTTGATGTATGGCTATTGTGATCAAACTGCCCAACGGGCGTGTGCTATGTATGCTGCTCGGTATACTGGACGACATCATCCAAGTGTCCTGACCGTTCGCCGGATAGTTACGTTATCTAAGGGAACAGGAAGTGTTCAGCCACATGTGAAACGTCAACCACGACCTGCAACAAAAGATGATGCCCAAGTAGGTGTTTTAGCTGCTGTCGCGGCTAATCCGCACATCAGTAGCAGACAAATTACGCGAGAATTGGGAATCTCAAAAACTTGGGTGTTGAGAATGCTACACATCAACATCGATTGCACCCGCACCATATTTCTATGCACCAGGAATTGCATGGCGACGACTTTGAACGTCGTGTACAGTTCTGCCACTGGGCACAAGAGAAATTACGGGGCGATGGCAGATTTTTTGCACGCGTTCTATTTAGCGACGAAGCGTCATTCACCAACAGCGGTAACGGTTACCGGCATAATATGTACTACTGGTCAGCGGAAAATCCACGATGGCTGCGACAAGTGGAAAATCAGCGACCTTGGCGGGTTAATGTATGGTGCGGCATTATGGGAGGAAGGATAATTGGCCCCCATTTTATCGATGGCAATCTAAATGGTGCAATGTATGCTGATTTCCTTCGTAATGTTCTACCGATGTTACTGCAAGATGTTTCACTGCATGGCAGAATGGCGATGTACTTCCAACATGATGGATGTCCGGCACATAGCTCGCGTGGATAGCATTTTCATGACAGGTGGATTTTTTCGTCGAAGCACCATACCATGGCCCGAACGTTCACCGGATCTGACGTCCCCGGATTTCTTTCTATGGGGAAAGTTGAAGGATATTTGCTATCGTGATCCACCGACGACGCCTAACAACGTCAACGCACTGTCAATGGATGTGCGAACACAACGGAAGGGAAACTACTCGCTGTTGAGAGGAATGTCGTTACACGCATTGCCAAATGCACTGAGGTTGACGGACATCATTTTGAGCATTTATTGCATTAATGTGGTATTCACAGGTAATCACGCTGCAACAGCATGCGTTCTCAGCAGTGATAAGTTCACAAAGGTACATGTATCACACTGGAACAACCGAAATAAAATGTTCAAACGTACCTACGTTCTGTATTTTAATTTTAAAGAAACTACCTGTTACCAACTGTTCGTCTAAAATTGTGAGCCATATGTTTGTGACTATTACAGCGCCATCCATCACAAAGCGAAAAAAGTGGTCCAACTAAAACATTCATATTTCTTTACGTACTACACGAATATGTAATAAAAATGGGGGTTCCTATTTTTAAAAAATCGCAGTTGACATCCGTTTGACCTATGACAGCGCCATCTAGCGGGCCAACCATAGCGCAATCTGGTCTCCCCCTTCATGCTAGACAAGTTTCGTTCTTTGTAGTTTTTTCGTTTGACGCTTATTTCATGAGATATTTGGCCCGGTCACGATCAATGGACCACCCTATATATATAGTCGCCCATAATCTCATAATCAAAAAGTTCAGTTTATTTACCTCTCATCCTCAAGCCCACTGCCTAGCTTGTCCGTCCAGCACATTTTGTCCACAACCGTTCTGAGCGTCACGTCCGACTGTGTTGCAGGAGCGGTCGAGGCGTGTGATGTAGCAGGGGAGCCATGGCGCCGAGTATGAGCTGGTCGTCGCTCGTCGTGGTGGCGGCGGCGGCGCTGATGGCGGTGACGGGCCGGGCGAGTGCCCAGCCGGGCGACTGGTCGTCCAACTGCCCGCAGGCGTGCAAGTGCAAGTGGGTGTCGAGCCGCAAGACGGCCGAGTGCACCAACGCCAGCCTCAGCGCCGTGCCCGCAGACCTCAGCCACGAGGTGCAGGCGCTCTACCTGTCGGGCAACGTCATTCCCGCCATCACCGACAACGCCTTCCGGTAGGAGCCGCCGTCTGCTTATTCCACATTTTCCTGCGATCCTTGTCAGATTAATGAAGTGAAACAATGATTTCGACTCTCTTTCTCTATCTGTCGCTTGGGCCTTGTCTCGCAGTTACGCAGGGCATGCATCGTTAATCGGATTTGGCATGTTAATGGTCAAGGGGTGGCCGGATGCCCTTCCTGCCGCCACCCCGTACTCCCTGGGACGTAAATAGTGTACCCCAACTGTCTGCGTTGAGTGTAATCCATGGAATAGTGCGAATGTGTTCAGATGTCTGCGAGCCGTGGAACTGAGGCGGAACATGAGGACCAGCACGGTATTCACTTAGCGGGATGTGGAAAACCGCCTAAAAACCACATCCAGGCTGGCCGGCACATCGGCCCTCGTCGTTAACCCGCCGGGCGGATTCGATCCGGGGCCTGCACGCCTACCCGAGTACCCGAGTCCAGGAAGCAGCGCGTTAGCGCTCTCTCTCTCTCTCTCTCTCTCTCTCTCTCTCTCTCTCTCTCTCTCTCTCACACACACACACACACACACACACACACACGAAACCTGGCAGACAACACAAAGGAATATTCTGGTCGCATGTAAAGTATACCAACGACAAGATTAAATCGCTACCTTCACTGTGCGATTACGATGGAGCTTTTACTGATGGCAGTGCCGGTAAACCAGAGTTATTAAGCACGGTTTTGCGGAATTCCTTCACCAAAGAAGACGAAGTAAATATTGGAGATATTGAATCAAGAACAATTACCACTACGAGTAACTTACAAGGGAACCTCCCCATCGCACCCCCCTCAGATTTAGTTATAAGTTGGCACAGTGGATAGACCTTGAAAAACTGAACACAGATCAATCGAGAAAACAGGAAGAAGTTGTGTGGAACTATGAAACAAATAAGCAAAATTTACAAACTGAGTAGTCCGTGCGCAAGATAGGCAACATCAAGGAGAGTGTGAGCTCAGGAGCGCCGTGGTCGCGTGGTTAGAGTGAGCAGTTGCGGAACGAGAGGTCCTTGGTTCAAATCTTCCGTCGAGTGAATAGTTTAATTTTTTATTTTCAGACAATCATCACCACATGTACTGTTTATCAACAAATGTAGGAAATAATCATACAAATGTTCGACAATCGTTCGATCCCTTAAGGAACTTTCCGTTTCCTTACAGATCGGAAAATATTCATTGGCCTTGTTATTGAAGTCGCGCTGTATTTGCTGGATTCAAATTGCCCACGGAACACATCTCGCGTATTTAATGCAGTCTCGTCCAAAGTAGTGAACAGTCAACTGCCAGCCAGGGAGCCTCGTTAGCAGGAATACTCTCTCTTCCGTGCGCTGTAGTCGACTGACGTCGTGTTTTTCGATGTTTGTTTAGGTGTAGCGTCCCCATACTACGGCGCAGTTACCTCGCATCGGACGGACAGATAATAATTGTCTGAAAATAAAAAAATTAAACTTTTCTCTCGAGGGAAGACTTAAATCAAGGACCTCTTGTTCCGCAGCTGCTCACACTAACCAAGCGATCACGATGCTCCTGAGCTCACACTATCCTTGATGTTGTCTATCTTGCACATGGACTAATCAGTTTGTATGTTTTGCTTATTTTTTTCATAGTTCCACACAACTTATTCCTGTTGGCTCCATTGATCTGTGTTCAGTTTTTCAAGACCTATCCACTGTGCCAACTTATAACTAAATCTGAGGGGGGTGCGATGGGGAGGTTCCCTCGTTAGAAGTAGATATCCTCGGTGTACCGAAGCAACTGAAAACTCTTAATAAAGGCAAGGCCTCCGGTCCAGATTGTATATCAGTCAGGTTCCTTTCAGAGTGCGCTGATATAATAGCTCCATACTTAGTAGTCATACACAACTGGTCGTTCGCAGAAAGATCCGTAACCAAAGACTGGAAAGTTGCACAAATCACACCAATACCCCACAAAGGAAATAGGAGTAAAACTTCGTGGCAGATTAAAATTGTGTGCCGGACCGAGGCTCGAACTCGGGACCTTTGCCTTGGAAGAAAGGATATTGCGGAGACATGGCTTATCCACAGCCTGCAGGATACTTCCAGAAAGGTAGGAGACGAGGTACTGGCAGAATTGAAGCTGTGAGGACAGGTCGTGAGTCGTGCTTGGGTAGCTCAGTTGGTAGAGCAACTGCCCGCGGAGAACAGGTCCCGAGTTCGAGTCTCGGTCCGTAACACAGTTTTAATCTACCAGGTACTTTCATATTAGCGCACACTCAGCTGCAAATTGAAAATCTCATTCCGGAAATAGGAGTAATCCGATGAATTACAGACCAACATTACTAACGTCGATTTGCAACAGGATACTGGGACATATACTTCGCTCGAACATAATGAATTTCTTCGAAGATAGTGATTTATTGACAAATAGTCAACACGGATTCAGGAAATATAGTTCTTGTGAAACACACCCATGTCTTTGTTCTCATGAGGTAGTGAGTGCTCTCGACAGATTAATAACCCTTTAGATTTCCAGAAAACTTTTGACACCATTCCTCACAAGCGATTTCTAGTCAAATTGCGCGCCTATGGAGCATCGTTTCAGTTGTGTGACTGGATTCGTGATTTCCTGTCAGAAAGGCCACAGTTCTTAATAACTGACGGAAAGTCATGTAGTAAAACAGAAGTAATATATAGCGTTCCCCAGGGATGTTTTATGGGCTCTTGCTTATTTAGGTGAATGATGTAGGAGACAATCTGAGTGGCCCTCTTAGAATGTTTGCAGATGCTACTGTCTTTTATCGCCATTTGAAATTATCAGATGATCAAAATGAATTTCAGGGTGATTTAAACAAATACGTGTGTGGTGCAAAAAGTGACAGTTGACTAAATAATAAAAAGTGTGAAGTCACACACATGAGTACCAAAAGGAATCCATTAAATTTCGGTTGCACGATAACTTACACATTTAAAGGCCGTAAATTTAACTAACTGCATAAGGATTACAGTTGCAAATAACTTAAGGGGGATAGGATGTCAAAATTTTTTAAAAAATCGACTTTTCAAAAAGATGCCTGTATTTTGTAGCGCACATCTTCCTGAGTAGTTTGATGTATGTTGTTGTTGTTGTGGTACCGCGCGACTGCTACGGTCGCAGGTTCGAATCCTGCCTCGGGCATGGATGTGTGTGACGTCATTAGGTTAGTTAGGCTTAAGTAGTTCTAAGTTCTAGGGGACTGATGACCACAGATGTTAAGTCCCATAGTGCTCAGAGCCATTTGAACCATTTTTTGTTGTGGTCTTCAGTCCTGAGACTGGTTTGATGCAGCTCTCCATGCTACTCTATCCTGTGCAAGCTTCTTCATCTCCCAGTACCCACTGCAACCTACATCTTTCTGAATCTGCTTAGTGTATTCATCTCTTGGTCTCCCTCTACGATTTTTATCCTCCATGCTGCCCTCTAATGCTAAATTTGTGATCCCTTGATGCCCCAGAACACGCCCTACCAACCGATCTCTTCTTCTAGTCAAATTGTGCCACAAACTTCTCTTCTCCCCAATCCTATTCAGTACTTCCTCATTAATTACGTGATCTACCCATCTAATCTTCAGCATTCTTCTGTAGCACCACATTTCAAAAGCTTCTATATATATATATGAGAGATTACAATGCACGTTATTTGGTCTTAAGTGTACCAGGATGCAGCGCCATACCTCTTTGCACAGCATTCCTCTGTCGTACATGTATACATATGTAAGTATATTTCGTTCTATAGAATTCGAATGTTTAAATATTGCGCCAGAGATTGACATATGCGAAACAAAGCATTATTGTCATCGATACTTTCTCTGCTGCTATCGAAGTGCATTGTTTTGATCGCTGATTTTGTCTGTTCTCTGTTTTGAAAGGCTTATAGTGTGGTGTTGTGAATTTCGAAACGATTTTCATTTGGCTGTGTGGTTTTGTGTTCGTTTGTGGCATATTATCGCTCAAAATTCCTAGAATTCGTTGTTTCAACAGTGAACAACGTCACCAGGCCAATACATACACAGTAAAGGGTTCTACAACAAATGTTACACCAGTGGGATGACTCGTCGGCTTTGAGCAATGGCGTCATACGTAAGGCTGAGACGCTACGTATTGGCAATCTATGAAAGCAACGGATCATACGCGTTAACAAACGAATGTAGCATACGATAAAATTACAACCACATTGACACAGTTATTTACGTAGTCATAAATTATATGGAAACGAACCGAAGATAACGAAAATAATAACAAGAATTAAAAACAAATTTTCTTGTCTGATAAGAAGTATTCTCGTAATTTAAGCGACTAGAAAAGCACAGAGAATCTTTAAGTTGCATTACAGTAAAGCGCATGGTGAAGTCATACTGTTATAAATTAACGTTAATTTTATACTAATTGCTGACTCTAACGGGCTAAGCGTAGGAAAGTGGGTGGTTTTGGGCGGGAAGGCACTAAAATGTATCAGAAAAACGGGAAAATTAAATGAATGACAACAAATGCGAAACAGTAGCATAAAATATGGAGAAACCGACACACTAAATTCTAAAAGAAAAGTCATTACATGACAAACTAATATCTACAAAAAATAAAGAATATTGGAATCGATAACTAGAATTAAACTATGTAGGTAAATTCCAATTACAGATTCCAATCTCTCCGTGATTCATATATAAATTATTTTTGCAGTTGAAAGCATTGAAATATAATACCATTTCCACGTAAGTAATTGCTCTCTAAAACCGCCGCGGTCTGTAGCAAAAATTGGAATCAGTAACTAGAACTGACCTTCTATACCGGTCAATTCTAGCTACCCATTCCAATATTAGTAACCTTTCTGCAGTAGTTCAGAGAGCAATTACAAATGCAGAAATCATATTAGCCTACATTCTAGTGCACACACGTGCTGAAAAACGATGTAATTAATGAATCATTGAATGGCTGGAATCGGTAACTAGAAGTGACTTAGGTTACCGATTCCATCTTTTCGATAGTTCATAACCTTGGACATTTTTGCAGTAAATCTGTGGACTATGTTTTTGTAGGATTTCTTACTGAGCTCAGAATTACTACGCAAAACTAATAAGTATTGTAGTTGCAGCTTCCAATTTTTTCTCTTTTTCATAGTAATGAAGACAGTAATACCATATGCAGAAATCCTGTAACACTTTGGTTGGAATAGATAACTAGAACTGACCTATATAAGTCAGTTCCAGTGACCGATTCCAGTATTTGTTAGATCCTACTTTTTGTCAGTTTTCGTTATTTGTGTCCCCATCCCGTTAGACTTAACAATTGGTATTAAAAATTAATGCTGATTCATAATATTATGACTTCACCATTCGCTATACCGTACTGGATTTAAAAGTTCTCTGTGTTTTTCTTACTAACATAAATTACGATAATAGCTTATTTCAGACATGTATACTTCTCTTTTTCTGTTCTTATTTATTTTTGTGATCTTTTATTCTTGTCGGTATAATTTGTGGCTGAGTAATTAATCATGCGAGCCGTGTGTGTAATTTTATTGTATGCTACCTTCTTTTGTTTACGAATATGATCAGTTACTATCAAGGACTGCCACTATTTAGCGTCTCTGCCTTAATTATGACGTCATTACTAAAATCTGGGGAGTGGTATCGGACACTTGTTTTGTGTTCGTTTGTGGCATATTATCGCACAAGATGCCTAGAATTCGTTATTTCAGCCGTAAACAACGTCACCAGGGTAACAGATACACAGTAAAGGAAGCTACGACAAATGTCACACCAGTGGCTCAAGACTGCAACCTCCCAGAACCGGTAAACAAACCACCGCGAGTGCTTCAAGAAGGGAACTCGTAGTTGGTGCTAATGGAAACGGAGGCTGTGAATCTGGAGATTCGTGATTGATGATAACATGCTGGCGCAGTTAATATTGGACAATGTTATGTGCAAGCATTGCTTTGGTGTGCAGTGTGTTTCTGTGTTGGAAGATGAGAGTGCCAGGAAAGGCCTTGCTACGAACTTATCCCTGATATGCAGCAAATGCAACATTGGTGCGTCTTGTATGAGATCTAAAATCGTAAACTAAGGCTATCATATGAATTTGATGGTAGCATGTGGCATGCGCTGCATTGGTAGGGAACAGGAGGCAGCAAGAACACTGTGCAGTGATGAATCTTCCACCTCCTCCAGCAAAATTTGAGAGATATTGTGGCTTACTGCTTGGGGCTGTAAAAGACGTTGGAGAATCATCAAGAAAAGTGCTGCAGAACAATCTGTTATCGAAACTGATTTGTTATAGTTATGTGAGAGGGATTCCAGATCATAAATGTAATACGCACTATAAAGGCTCGAATGGAGGTATGGAAGTGCAGGGAGTTGTCTTGTGCAGAATTTAGAATGTGTGGGAGATCTACAGAAAAGACTTGGCTGAGACAATATTTCTCAGGAAAAAAAGGGAGTGGGTGACTGACGGATGCAGAAATCGACAAGCTATAGACATATGGCTTGGCAATAAGAAGGAATACAGGGAACTTGAAAATATGAAACAAACAGTTTGGGCCTTATGCTTCCACAAAATGTCCACAGACAATAACCCTATCCACAACTTGTGCTCAAAAGGAAGTGAATCATGATGCGGCTACCAAAGGTCAATTGCTGGTGGTGAAGAATATCATCATAGGAATTCTCTGGCTGTACCCAAAATCTGAATGATAGTTTTAACCAATGTATATGAGAAAGACTGCCAAAAACCATTTTTGTGGGAAGAAATGCCCTTGCTGTTGCTGTTTGTGATGCAGTTTCATGTTTTAAGGTGTGCAAATCAGGAAATATGTCTTAGTGAAAATGGGAATTAAGCCCGGAGTGAACTGCATCAAAGCTTTGTATGCAATAGAGAGTGTGTAGTGAAAGCAGATAAATCATTTTTGGGGGTGATAAAATCAAGAAGAATGCATCACAGGAATGCGAAAAGGAAGAAATCTGATTCAAAAAATGAAAAGGAACCTGCTTATGGTGCTGGACAGTTCTAAAAGAATGCCAAATACAAGCAGAAACTTTTAACGGCCATTTTCCGCAAAACACAAATTTCTGCACTTAGGTATATGTAACATCCAAAATAAATATTTTATTACTTTCAAACTTGGTATGCTTACTAAACAAAAACTCCTTAATGCAAAACTCTACAATTTTCCAAATCTATTAAAAACTGTGGTAAAAATTGAGGTAATTAAATATAAAATTTGAGTTTTTTCTAGACATGAAAGTTAAAATGTAACAGCTCATTCATTTTTTCCATAAATTAAATAAATTCTTGAGTTCCCTACACCTGTAAGTATGGTTTGTATGCTGTGCAAAATTCATCGAAGAATCTCTCTTACTTATGATAAAAGTGTACCTATACCAACAAATGCAGCCAATAGTAAGTGAAAAATGACGAAATTTCACATGTATGATTTTATGTTATGTTTTTGAACTTCCACTGTTATGAGTGTGGATCCTGAATCCTTTGTGGTCAGGCTGACAAAGTTTTATGAATTTATTTGTAAAAGTATAGACAGTAGAAATTAAAATGTCCTATTTTGCCTTTCTTGCTCCAAGTCAAACTGTTTGACGTCCTACGTCCCCCCCCCCCCCCCACCCCCTTCCCCCCTCCCCCCTTAAACCCCATTAAATTGGAACGCTCACACAGATAATGTTGCGGGGAAAGTAAACCAAAGACTGCAATTTAATGTGAGAACACTTGGAAAATGTAACAGGACTACTAAAGAGTCAGTTTACACTACACTTGTATGCCCCCTTCTGGTGTATTGCTGTTTGGTGTGGGGCACGCATAAGACAGGATTGACGGAGGACATAAAAAAAATTCAAAGAAGGACAGCTCTTTTTGCTTTATTGCAAAGTGAGAGAATGCCACTGCTAAGCTACACGAATTGAGGTGGCAGTCATTAAAACAAAGGCATTTTTTGTTGCAGCAGGAACTTCTCATGAAATTTAAATCACCAGCTTCTCAGATTGTGAAATGATTTTGTTGGAGCCCACCTACATAGGGAGAAATAAATATGAGAAATTAGAACTTGCACCGAAATCTGTGTGTTTCCTTTCACTGTATGGTGTTCATGAGTGGAACAGTAGGGAAGTAGTTTGAAGGTGGTTCGATGAACCCTCTTTGCCAGGCACTTAAGTGTGAATTGGGGGATAGTCTTGTAAATGTAGATTATGAAAGGCAGCAAAACATAATATGCAGCATGCTTATATAAACACTAAGGCGAGTGTGAGATCTAACTGCACTATCTTATCAAAAGTATCCGGATACCCCTATGTCTCACAGTCAGGACAATGGTTCAAACTTACGTCTTGCCATCGTGATTTAGGCTTTCCATGATTTCTCTAAATCGCTTCAGGCAAATGTTGGGATGGTTCCTTTGAAAGGTCACGGCAGACTTCCTTCCCTTATCCAGTGGGACCAGTGACTTTGCTGTTTGGCCGTTCCCCCAAACCAACACCCCTATATAATGTGGAATCGTTCTCTAGCTATCATGAGAGAGGCACCTGCAATTATAAAAGGAGGCTGGTAACAGCAGAATGGATCAGTCAGGAGAGCTTAGTAACTTCGACATGGTCTAGTCATTCAGTGTCACATTAGTATGCTCATTAGAGAACAAACTGGCTTCTGACATAAGTAGTCTTGCACAGGGCAAGTATTGAATCTTACCCATCATATTGAGGACAGCTTCGAAACAGTTCTTGTCACTAGTGTTGTCTTTCTTGACTTGAGTGTGGCCTACAACATGGTAAACATCAGGAAACTTCTCTCAAAGGTGTACAACACAACCAAAGTTACAGATTTATAAAGATACTGCAGACCTGCTCAGCAATAGAAGATTCTATGTTAGTTTTCAAAACCCCAAAAATCAGTGGCGCAAAACAAAAAAATGGCACAGACAAATAGCAAAATTCTGCATGACCTGCTGAAGTATCAGAACATCGATGCTGTCGATGACCTCCTGCATGGCTGTTTTCAGCTCAGCAATGGTTTTGCGGTTACTGCTGTACATCTTGTCTTCAATCTATAGCCCCCACAAAAAGGAGTCGCTTGTGTTCAGATCTGGAGAATATGGTGACAATTGAAGTCCATGCCAGTGGTCTCTGGGTGCCCCAGAGCTAGAATGTGCTCCCCAAAGTGCTCCTGCAGGACATCAAACACTTCCCTGCTCATATGAGGTTGAGCTCAGTCTTTATGAACCACATCTTGTCGCAATGAGGGTCACTTTGGATAATGGGGATGAAATCATCTTCCAAAACCTTCACGTACCGTTCAGTAGTCAACGTGCCATCAAGGAATTTTGCAGCAATTATTCCATGATGGGATGTTGCACACCACACAGTGACCTGTTGAGAGTGAAGGGACTTCTTGATCATGAAATTCAGACTTTCAGTCCCCCAAATGCACCAATTTTGCTTATTGATGAAACCATCCAAATGCGTGTGAGCTTCATTGCCATACCAAACCATTCAGCACATACTAATTCCCATTATGCCCCGCAGCAAACTGTGCAGTTTGAATGTCCTAACGCAAACTGTTCAGAAGTTACAACGATTTTATTTCATACATTTCAATAAGCGTCACCCTATAACATGCACACCAATAACCAGTCACATAACAAGGCTTGCACCTTGTTTATTTATGCCATTGATCTGCCCCTCTCCACCCATCATAAATCATTTGAAGGCATTGAAAGACAACTTTCATCTGTTATTCACAGCATGGGAAAATATTATGAGGCCAACAGCCTGAAGCCAAATCCAAGCATAACAGTAGTCAGCTCTTCCCATCTCAGTAACAAATATGCTAACTATAGTTTAAAAGTCTCATAATTGGGAACTCCTCTCAACCATAGCTTTACCCCTAAATACCTTAGGGTTATTCTTATAGGAGGCTAACATCCAAGTAATATTGTGACAATGTCAGAATGAAGCTAGCAGCACAAAAAAGCATCTTTAAAAAATTCAAAGGCCCAAGTTGGAAAGCAAGCTCGCATGTACTTCAGACATTGGCTCTAGCCTTGTGCTACTTGCCAGGAGAATACACTTCCCCCTCAGTGGTAGCAATCCTGCCACTCAAAACTGGTTGCTATTGCTCTTCACCAAACTTGCCACCAGGTGACAGGAGTCTTGATACCAACTACCATCAAGAAGATCCATGTTGTGGCTGTAATGGCTCAACCCTGTATCAGGCAGATAATCAGATAGTAACAGCAAAATCCGAAAGGAGCAATGTCAGCACTGATGACAGACATTCATTTCATGGGCATGATCTTGTTGCTCGACATCTTCACAGCAGGAAAAGCTTCATCTCAAGTACCTCCCCCTTAGTGAAGTCAAAGACAGAAGAGAGGCTTCAACAGTGACAGGAAAGAGCTAAAAGTGATAGGATAGTACCAAAAGAGGATCTACCCCCAGGAAACAGTCTGTCATGGCCAACATGAAGATCACTTAATGGTCTTCATGTGGGCATTGACCAGAGTAATACTGAAATGTAAAAATAGGGGCTCTGCAATAACGAGGCATGCGTGTTGAGCAGATGATGATCCATTTCCTTCACTGCCCTGTTTACACCATCTCCGCAGGCATTGTGGTGCAAAAGGATCTGGCTCCAGGAAGCCAAAAAGCAGTGCATCTTGCTGAGGCACTGCACTTCGTTTAAATGGTTGTCATAGGCACACTAAGAAGAAGAACCTGAGTAAAAAATCCATCAGGGAATTTCTACCCTTTAAAGCTGCCCATGTTGACTGTTGGTGATGTGACTGAGAAGTGGGAGTGCGAAGGAACAACCATAGCTAAACCAAGACCAGGCAGACTTTATGTACTGAGGGACCACCAAGCATTGCAGAGGATGGTTATAAAAAGAATCATACGCAATCATCAGAAGGAATCATTCATGAGTTCCAAAATACTACCATCAGGGAATTTCTACCCTTTAAAGCTGCCCATGTTGACTGTTGGTGATGTGACTGACAAGTGGGAGTGCGAAGGAACAACCATAGCTAAACCAAGACCAGGCAGACTTTATGTACTGAGGGACCACCAAGCATTGCAGAGGATGGTTATAAAAAGAATCATACGCAATCATCAAAAGGAATCATTCATGAGTTCCAAAATACTACCAGCAGTCCAGCTATCACAGTGACTTGGCGTAGGAAGTTAAAGAATGGGGTACAACAAACAAGCAGTTCCTCATAAGTCACACATTTCTGTAGTCATTGCTAAGTAACACATGAGGTGAGTGGATGGTAGGTGACTAGAAACAGGTGAATGGTGAACCACACTATACCCTGTGCAATCTGATGGAAGGATTTGGCTCGGTGAATGTCTGGAGAATGTTATCCGTTATTATGTATAGTGCCAACAGTGAAGTACAGAGGAGACTGTGTTACAGTATGGGGGTGTTTCTCGTACTTAGGGGTGTGGTCCTCTTATTGCATGTAACAAAATGCAAAATATGCGAGGATATGAACGCATTTTAAAGCTCTGTATACTGTGTACGGGAGAGAGAGAGACAGTTTAGAGACAATGATCATTTACATCAGCATGACAGTGCACCCTGTCATAAAGCATCTTTGAGGTAACAGTTTGTGGAAAACACCTTTGGGGCAAGTTAGAACACTGACTTTTCTCTGAACCCCAGTGCCCTACATTACTATCTCCTCTGGTTTTTGCTCTTGAGGAAAACTGGGCTGCCATTCCTCCACAAACATTCAGACACATCACTGAAGGTGTCCCCAGCAGAGTTCAATTTATCATAAAGGTGGAGGGTGGACCCTTACTATATTAATGTCTACTAATAGGTATTGAGATACTTTTGATCAGACAGTGTATGTTAAAACATCTGCTCTACTTAGACAGTGTATTATGTAACGATTTTCTGGTGACCAAAAACATTGAACAAATTGTACAGCTAGAGCAATTGTGTTATTTTACGAGGAGTATCATTTAGGAGTGCCAGTTACTTGCTATTAAAATTCATGTCTGCTACATGCAACATCAGACTTGTGTGTGGAATGTACATCTGACTGGATACAACATATCTGAAGAATAGCCAAAACTAGTTATTAATAAATTTTAAAATTGTGATTTTGATGAAATATTGTAGTAATCATGTTCTGTAGCCACTAGTTCTTGCTGTTTGTAATTGAATGTAATGGCATTTCTGCACTAACAAAGAAGAGTGAGTAGCAGTCATACTGAATAAATTCTTCTCAAATGCTAGCAGTGGATTAGTGTTCACATTTATGTTTCCAGCAATTAAACAATTTTACATACCTCACTCTACTGAGTTTGGGTAGTTTGTTGAGAGAGAGAGAGAGAGAGAGAGAGAGAGAGAGAGAATGTGAGTGGTGTGGTGCAGTGATTAAGGCAGTGGGCTTATATTCAGGAAGAGTGGGGCCCCATCCAACTTGAAAACTATCTGCGGTTGTAACTACACCAGATAGAGAAACCACCATGACATAAAAATTAGCTTTCTGATCATTCCTTTCTCTTATTATTTCTATGTTGCCACATGTTTGGCAGTCTTTCTCAAATCCAGTTGGGTATACACTTTCTTCAGATGACTAGAAAGAGCATTGCCACAGTACAATACGTCAAAGATGTTAAATACTAGCAATGTCAGACGCTGTGTAAGTTGAGTAGAGGCATCTTTCATTGATCTTCCCATAGGTTGCAGTTATTAAACTTAATTTTAAAATGCTACTTAACTAATGTCTAGTCTTTTTTGTACACAAACCAATAAATGTCTGAAATCATGTAATTGTGTTGCATCGTTGTCAAAAATAAGCAAAAATACTTAATCTTTTACAAGGTTTATAGTAGTATGTTTTAGATATTCTTGTGAAAAAGTCATTATTTTCATAAAATGTCTCATTACTTTTTTTGCAGTGATGTTAAGTTGGTAAACCTGCAGAAGCTGTCCTTGCATGACTGCAGCATTAGAGAAATTGGGAAACGTGCTTTCAGTGGACTGGAATTATTAATAGAACTGGATTTGTCAAACAATCAAATTGTTGAACTTCACCCATCAATGTTTGATGACAACTTCAGGTTACGTGTTATCTATCTTGACCATAACCAGATACAGAAGGTATGAAAACATGTCCAATTTTATGAAACATATTTTAAAAAACTTATGTGAAACAGGCAATAGAACAAAAACTTATTTTTCTAAGAAATGTTGAAACATTCACATATTTGTTACAGTGAGACAAGGCAGTAGAAGTTCTTACTTTAACTGTGAATTTGTGTTTCAAAATATGCTGCACATGTAACTCAGATTCTCATGCAAGCTATTTACCATTTTCTACGAATGTGTAAATCACTGTTTCAAACAAATTTTCTCTAACTGTGGTAACTGTAGGTGGACAGCAGTACATTTATCTGAGAGATAATTCTGATTTTAATTGATGAAATATTTCTAGGTTCCTGATGGGATCTTCAGGGAACTCACTTTTCTGCAGACAGTACGCCTCAATGATAATCAAATTGAACAGATAGGCTACAAGGCCTTCGTAAATGTACCAGACCTGCACACATTAAGGCTTGATTCAAATCGTCTGGCAACCTTGCATCCAGAACCATTTTATCCCATGCAAAAGCTGAGGTAAGACAAATCATTTCACAAAATATTTAAAAGTTTTTTTAAATTTATTTTTAATTTTCAAATTTTGTTCAGAAAGTATGATCATTCGCCTTCCCAGCATCTTCTGTTTTCAAAGTGCCCTAAATTTAGTACTTGGTTCAAAGGAATTTTTTTTACTCAGAAATATCATGACAATGAAACTTTTTTCGTGCAGGTTTGCTAGGCCTTGAAGAAATGAAAATCTGAGACTTCATTTACAGCTACATCTACATACATTTAGTACTTGGTTCAAAGGATTTTTTTTTTTTTTTACTCAGAATTATCATGACAATGAAACTTTTTTCATGCAGATTTGCTAGGCCTTGAAGAAATGAAAATTTGAGACTTCATTTACATCTACATACATACTCTGCAATCCACCATACGGTGCGTGGCGGAGGGTACCTCGTACCACAACTAGCATCTTCTCTCCCTGTTTCACTCCCAAACAGAACGAGGGAAAAATGACTGCCTGTATGACTCTGTACGAGCCCTAATGTCTCTTACCTTATCTCTGTGGTCTTTCCGCGAAATATAAGTTGGTGGCAGTAAAATTGTATTGCAGTCAGCCTCAAATGCTGGTTCTCTAAATTTCCTCAGTAGCGATTCACGGAAAGAATGCCTCCTGTCCTCTAGAGACTCCCACCTGAGTTCCTGAAGCACTTCCGTAACACTCGCATGATGATCAAACCTACCAGTAACAAATCTAGCAGCCTGCCTCTGAATTGCTTCTGTGTCCTCCCTCAATCCGACCCGATAGGGATCCCAAACACTCGAGCAGTACTCAAGAATAGGTTGTATTAGTGTTTTATAAGCGGTCTCCTTTACAGATGAACCACATCTTCCCAAAATTCTACCAATGAACCGAAGACGACTATCCGCCTTTCCCACAACTGCCATTACATGTTTGTCCCACTTCATATTGCTCTGCAATGTTACGCCCAAATATTTAATCGACATGACTGTGTCAAGCACTACATTACTAATGGAGTATTCAAACGTTACAGGATTCTTTTTCCTATTCATCTGCATTAATTTACATTTATCTATATTTAGAGTTAGCTGTCATTCTTTACACCAATCACAAATCCTGACCAAGTCATCGTGTATCATCCTACAGTCACTCAATGATGACACCTTCCTGTACACCACAGCATCATCAGCAGACAGCCACATGTTGCTATCCACCCTATCCAAAAGATCAATTATGTAGATAGAAAACAACAACGGACCTACCACACTTCCCTGGGGCACTCCAGATGATACCCTCACCTCCAATAATCACTCTCCATCGAGGACAACATACTGGGTTCTATTACTTAAGAAGTCTTCGAGCCACTCACATACTTGGGAACCAATCCGATATGCTTGTACCTTAGTTAGGAGTCTGCAGTGGGACACCGAGTCAAATGCTTTCCGGAAGTCAAGGAATATGGCATCCATGTTTCGCAAGATATCATGTGAAAAAAGGGCGAGTTGCGTTTCGCAGGAGTGATGCTTTCTAAAGCCGTGCTCATGCATGGACAGCAACTTCTCTGTCTGAAGGAAATTCATTATATTTGAACTGAGAATATGTTCAAGAATCCTGCAATAAACCAATGTTAAGGATATTGGTCTATAATTTTGAGGATCTGTTCTTCTACCCTTCTTATATACAGCCGTCACCTGCACTTTTTTCCAGTTGCTCGGGACTTCATGTTGGGCAAGAGATTCGTGGTAAGTGCAAGCTAAGTAAGGAGCCAATGCAGTCAAGTACTCTCTGAAAAACCGAAGTGGAATCCCATCAGGACCTGGCAATTTATTTATTTTCAACCCATTCAGCTGCTTCACAACCCCAAGGATCTCTGTCACTATGTCCTCCATACGGGAATCTGTACGAGACTCAAACGGCGGTATGTTTGTACGATCCTCCTGCGTGAAAGATTTCTCAAATGCTAAATGTAAAATTTCAGCTTTCGTTTTGCTGTCTTCCCTTGCCAGGCCAGACTGATAAGTGAGTGACTGGATGGAAGCCTTATACCCGCTTACCGATTTTACGTAAGACCAGATTTCCGTGCCTGCACGTCGACTGGTGAGTGTTTATCAGGACATCTCGCACTACTGCCTAACCTAAAAAACCCCCATGTGCAAGCCACAAGTACTCTGCTATCCGAGTAGCTGCTTCCTTTGTGTAGTGCACCCCTGACCTATCTAGGGGTGTCCTACAATTCCCCACCCAATAGCGCAAGTCTAGAAATCTGCAGCCAAGACCATCACGAAGTCGACAAAGCCTCTGGTTGAGACCCTCCACTTGGCTCCAAACCAAAGGACCCTGATCCACTCTGGGAATGATGCTGCAAATAGAGAGCTCTGCTTGCACCCCACGTGCGAGGCCAGCGGTCTTCACCAAATCCGCAAGCCGCCTGTATGAACTGAGGATTGTCTCAGAACCCAAGTGACAGGCATCCTAGGTGCCAACGTGAGCAACTACTAGCAGACGACTGCACCCCATACGCTCGGTAGCCGCAGGCAAGGCGGCCTCCATATCTTGGATGAGGCCCCCGACAGACAAACCGAGTGTACGTTGGATTTCTTTCCAGCCCTTTACGCCATTCCCCTAAGGGGCTCCATCACCCGCCTAACGTTGGAGCTCCCAACAACCAGCAAGCCTTTGCCACTGTGTGCCCGCTCGGGCCCTGCTGAAGGAGCGGGCACCTGCCCACTGACAGGAGGAACGGGCAAGGCCAGCCTCCACATTGGCCCTCCACCTCGAGCGACGCTAACGCATTGCAGTCCGCCACTCACCCTGAGGTGAGCGCGGCCCCAACACACCGGGTACCCTAGAAGGTGCCTCGGCGGCTGAGTCAGCGGACACAGCAAGCGACACCTGTGGTGTCTCAGGCGATGCGCCAGACCCTCCGCAGTCACTGCACCTCGAGGCTGCAGCCTGAAGGCGGCTGACCGTGGCCAACAGCACGCTCAGCTGCTCCTGTGCCCGCACACAGCACGCACACACCCTACCCGCCATACTGCTAATATCTTAACGACTCCGCAAATTTATACTCTATAGCTATCAATAAGCAATATTACTCCTCTCAAATATGAGAATACGCAAGGATTTTATGTAATTAAATATGCAAGCACAGAAACACTCAGAAAGAAATGAAGAATCAAACTACAAAACAAACATGAAAGCTAAATATGTGACTCGCTACTGCACTGATACTTCACCAGCGTCTGCTCACGGCTCACTCATAGCTAGGAGCATCTGCTCATGAAACATTTCAATTTTCCCTCAAATCACTGATTACATTTTTCTTAATCATAATTTTCCATTTTTTAAACCAGACCTCAGGTTGGTCAGTTTGATACCCCATTTGTCATTTTCCTTTTCTTTATTTGGCTATGAAAATTGGCACAAAAACCCATTGAGTAATTTATAGGGAGTCTTTTTTTCACTCCACACACACATTTGACCAAAAACAAAAGTTGATCGCGGTGTGTTCTCCTCATTGCTTGTACAAAGTTTGATGTCACACTCCCTCCCCTGTTTCACATTCTGAGAGATTTTTATTTTATAAATACTGCTTTTGCATCCTAAGAGAAAAACTTTGATTCAGGTAAAAAAATATACTCGCTCCTTAATGCTTCTCTCGGCACAGTCACTTTGATGAAATTTGTTATTTTCACCTAGTAATGTGATTCCCTGAGTGTGATTTACAGTAAGAAATACAATGAAGAATAAGCACCTACCTGTTAAACATGAAGTGTATAGAACACTAGTGTGACCCATTCTTGGGTGCTGCTAGAGTGTTTTGAATCTGAAGCAATTCAGAGGTGAGCTGCCAGGATTATTATCCATAGGTTCGATCAACATATGAGTATTACAGAGATGCTTCATGAACTCAAGTGGGAACGGCTGCAGGGAAGACAATGTTTTTTTGTGAAACAGTGTTCGAGAAAATTTAGAGAACTAGCATTTGAAGTTGACTGCAGAATGAGTCTGCTGCCATCAGTGTACATATCCTGTAGGGAGCATAAAGCTAAAAGAAATTAGGGCTTCTTCAAAAGCTTATAGATAGTCATTTTTCTCTTGGTCTATTTGAGAGTGGAACAAGAAAGGAAAGGACTAATATTGGTACAAGGTACACTCTGCCATACACCATATGGTGGTTGTGGATATATATCTAAAAACAAAGATGATTTGACTTACCAAATGAAAGTGCTGGCAGGTCGACAGACACACAAACAAACACAAACATACACACAAAATTCAAGCTTTCGCAACAAACTGTTGACTCATCAGGAAAGAGGGAAGGAGAGGGAAAGACGAAAGGATGTGGGTTTTAAGGGAGAGGGTAAGGAGTCATTCCAATCCCGGGAGCGGAAAGACTTACCGTAGGGGGAAAAAGGGACGGGTATACACTCGCACACACACACATATCCATCCACACATATACAGACACAAGCAGACATATTTAAAGACAAAGAGTTTGGGCAGAGATGTCAGTTGAGGCAGAAGTGCAGATGCAAAGATGTTGTTGAATGACAGGTGAGGTATGAGTGGCGGCAACTTGAAATTAGCGGAGATTGAGGCCTGGTGGATAACGGGAAGAGAGGATATATTGAAGAGCAAGTTCGCATCTCCGGAGTTTGGATAGGTTGGTGTTAGTGGGAAGTATCCAGATAACCCGGACGGTGTAACACTGCGCCAAGATGTGCTGGCCGTGCACCAAGGCATGTTTAGCCACAGGATGATCCTCATTACCAACAAACACTGTCTGCCTGTGTGCATTCATGCGAATGGACAGTTTGTTGCTGGTCATTTCCACATAGAATGCATCACAGTGTAGGCAGGTCAGTTGGTAGATCACGTGGGTGCTTTCACACGTGGCTCTGCCTTTGATCATGTACACCTTCGGGGTTACAGGACTGGAGTAGGTGGTGGTGGGAGGGTGCATGGGACAGGTTTTACACCGGGGGCGGTTACAAGGGTAGGAGCCAGAGGGTAGGGAAGGTGGTTTGGGGATTTCATAGGGATGAACTAAGAGGTTACAAAGGTTAGGTGGACGGCGGAAAGACACTCTTGGTGGAGTGCGGAGGATTTCATGAAGGATGGATCTCATTTCAGGGCAGGATTTGAGGAAGTCGTATCCCTGCTGGAGAGCCACATTCAGAATCTGATCCAGTCCCGGAAAGTATCCTGTCACAAGTGGGGCACTTTTGTGGTTTTTCTGTGGGAGGTTCTGGGTTTGAGAGGATGAGGAAGTGGCTCTGGTTATTTGCTTCTGTACCAGGTCGGGAGGGTAGTTGCGGGATGCGAAAGCTGTTGTCAGGTTGTTGGTGTAATGCTTCAGGGATTCCGGACTGGAGCAGATTCGTTTGCCACGAAGACCTAGGCTGTAGGGAAGGGACTGTTTGATGTGGAATGGGTGGCAGCTGTCGTAATGGAGGAACTGTTGCTTGTTGGTGGGTTTGATGTGGACGGACGTGTGAAGCTGGCCATTGGACAGGTGGAGGTCAACATCAAGGAAAGTGGCATGTGATTTGGAGTAGGACTAGGTGAATCTGATGGAACCAAAGGAGTTGAGGTTGGAGAGGAAATGCTGGAGTTCTTCTTCACTGTGAGTCCAGATCATGAAGATGTCATCAATAAATCTGTACCAAACTTTGGGTTGGCAGGCCTGGGTAACCAAGAAGGCTTCCTCTAAGCCACCCATGAATAGGTTGGCGTACGAAGGGGCCATCCTGGTACCCATGGCTGTTCCCTTTAATTGTTGGTATGTCTGGTCTTCAAAAGTGAAGTAGTTGTGGGTCAGGATGAATCTGGCTAAGGTAATGAGGAAAGAGGTTTTAGGTAGGGCGGCAAGTGATCGGCGTGAAAGGAAGTGCTCCATCGCAGCGAGGCCCTGGACGTGCGGGATATTTGTGTATAAGGAAGTGGCATCAATGGTTACAAGAATGGTTTCTGGGGGTAACGGATTGGGTAAGGATTCCAGGCGTTCGAGAAAGTGGTTGGTGTCTTTGATGAAGGATGGGAGACTGCATGTAATGGGTTGAAGGTGTTGATCTACGTAGGCAGAGATACGTTCTGTGGGGGCTTGGTAACCAGCTACAATGGGGCGGCCGGGATGATTGGGTTTGTGAATTTTAGGTAGAAGGTAGGGGTGCGGGGTGTCGGTGGGGTCAGGAGGTTGATGGAGTCAGGTGAAAGGTTTTGTAGGGGGCCTAAGGTTATGAGGATTCCTTGAAGCTCTGCCTGGACATCAGGAATGGGATTACCTTGGCAAACTTTGTATGTGGTGTTGTCTGAAAGCTGACGCAGTCCCTCAGCCACATACTCCCGACGATCAAGTACCACGGTCGTGGAACCCTTGTCCGCCGGAAGAATGACGATGGACCGGTCAGCCTTCAGATCACGGATAGCCTGGGCTTCAGCAGTGGTGATGTTGGGTGTAGGATTAAGGTTTTTTAAGAAGGATTGAGAGGCAAGGCTGGAAGTCAGAAATTCCTGGAAGGTTTGGAGAGGGTGATTTTGAGGAAGAGGAGGTGGGTCCCGCTGTGACGGAGGACGGAACTGTTCCAGGCAGGGTTCAATTTGGATAGTGTCTTGGGGAGTTGGATCATTAGGGGTAGGATTAGGATCATTTTTCTTCGTGGCAAAGTGATACTTCCAGCAGAGAGTACGTGTGTAGGACAGTAAATCTTTGACGAGGGCTGTTTGGTTGAATCTGGGAGTGGGGCTGAAGGTGAGGCCTTTGGATAGGACAGAGGTTTCGGATTGGGAGAGAGGTTTGGAGGAAAGGTTAACTACTGAATTAGGGTGTTGTGGTACCAGATTGTGTTGATTGGAATTTTGAGGTTTTGGAGGGAGTGGAGCTGGAAGTGGGAGATTGAGTAGATGGGAGAGACTGGGTTTGTGTGCAATGAGAGGTGGTTGAGGTTTGCTGGAAAGGTTGTGAAGGGTGAGTGAGTTGCCTTTCCGGAGGTGGGAAACCAGGAGATTGGATAGTTTTTTGAGGTGAAGGATGGCATGCTGTTCTAATTTGTGGTTGGCCTGTAGGAGGATGCTCTGAATAGCCGGTGTGGATGTGGGAGAGGAAAGATTGAGGACTTTTATTAAGGATAGGAGTTGACGGGTGTGTTCATTGGCTGAGTTGATGTGTGGGTGAAGGATTAGGTGGGTGAGGGCAATGGATTGTTCAGTTTGGAACACCAACAACCTGACAACAGCTTTCACATCTCGCAACTACCCTCCCGACCTGGTACAGAAGCAAATAACCAGAGCCACTTCCTCATCCTCTCAAACCCAGAACCTCCAACAGAAGAACCACAAAAGTGCCCCACTTGTGACAGGATACTTTCCGGGACTGGATCAGATTCTGAATGTGGCTCTCCAGCAGGGATACGACTTCCTCAAATCCTGCCCTGAAATGAGATCCATCCTTCATGAAATCCTCCGCACTCCACCAAGAGTGTCTTTCCGCCGTCCACCTAACCTTCGTAACCTCTTAGTTCATCACTATGAAATCCCCAAACCACCTTCCCTACCCTCTGGCTCCTACCCTTGTAACCGCCCCCGGTGTAAAACCTGTCCCATGCACCCTCCCACCACCACCTACTCCAGTCCTGTAACCCCGAAGGTGTACACGATCAAAGGCAGAGCCACGTGTGAAAGCACCCACGTGATCTACCAACTGACCTGCCTACACTGTGATGCATTCTATGTGGGAATGACCAGCAACAAACTGTCCATTCGCATGAATGGACACAGGCAGACAGTGTTTGTTGGTAATGAGGATCATCCTGTGGCTAAACATGCCTTGGTGGACGGCCAGCACATCTTGGTGCAGTGTTACACCGTCCGGGTTATCTGGATACTTCCCACTAACACCAACCTATCCGAACTCCGGAGATGCGAACTTGCTCTTCAATATATCCTCTCTTCCCATTATCCACCTGGCCTCAATCTCCGCTAATTTCAAGTTGCCGCCACTCATACCTCACCTGTCATTCAACAGCATCTTTGCCTCTGCACTTCTGCCTCGGCTGACATCTCTGCCCAAACTCTTTGTCTTTAAATATGTCTGCTTGTGTCTGTATATGTGTGGATGGATATGTGTGTGTGTGTGAGTGTATACCCATCCCTTTTTCCCCCTAAGGTAAATCTTTCCGTTCCCGGGATTGGAATGACTCCTTACCCTCTCCCTTAAAACCCACATCCTTTCGTCTTTCCCTCTCCTTCCCTCTTTCCTGATGAGGCAACAGTTTGTTGCGAAAGCTTGAATTTTGTGTGTATGTTTGTGTTTGTTTGTGTGTCTGTCGACCTGCCAGCACTTTCATTTGGTAAGTCACATCATCTTTGTTTTTAGATGTATTTTTCCTACGTGGAATGTTTCCCTCTATTTTATATATATATATGATTAATGGAATGTACATAGAAGAGACAGAATTTGGAAGTTTTAAATATACTGAATCACATTATAAACTAGCCATGTAAGCGAGTGGCAAAGCAGTTTTTAAAATCTATTGCCATTCATTATACAATGATGCCAAGTAATTGTTGCAGATAAGCACTGATATGTCCCATTCTCTTTTTTGTATGGCATTGTAGCAACAACCAGATGATAAAAACAGACTACCAAGAAATTATTCACTGTAGTTTGAGCAGTTACAAAAACTTTTACCACATGATTTCACTTATGAACAGAATGCTGAATATTCTCATCTCTAAAATTTGTCTCCATTGGTCTTGTAAAAAATATTACATAATTATTTCCGCTATGTGGTTCACAATAAGAACTTTTTCAGCACAATCTTAACAATCTCACATTTTTTCTCAGCTACTTATCTAGTGAAATGAAATATCCTATTGGGTAGCTAGTTAACTGTCGTCTCCCTTTTTTTCTGCTGTGTAATTCAGCTTCAGTGCAACTTCCAGGTAGAACATTTTTGTATATAGGCATCAAAACACAGAAATTTTAGTTCCAAACCTGTTGTTTGAGATCAAACGGCAACTGTCCTTAACTTGCAGGACAACAAAATATTTCAAAATAAAAAGATGTTACGATTCAATTTATGATGTAATGTTTAGTAGCATAATAAATGCTGAAACTTGACTCAATATGAAGGCAAAATGAAAAGTTCTTGGTCGGATAGTGAAATAGTGTTTTACTACAAAGAGCTCCACTTCTTTTTGACATTGCCCCAATTTAAGTCAGTAAACTTTGTTCAATTCATCTGCCTCCTCCCCCCCCCCCCCCCCCCCCACACCGGACATATACACACACTCACACCAGTGAGCAGAACCAATGCTTCCAGAATTAAAACTACTATATCCATTTCACTCAACTCAGAATGTTTCTTTAAATGTGGAAACAGGTAGGATTTAGTGCCCATGTTTCAGCACCATACAAGCATCTTTGCCCATATTTCTGCAAAAAAAGTCCTTTTTTCTTATAAAGTGCTCCTTTTTCCATTGCTGTCCTTGATATCTGTGCTGCTCTTACAGTCAGTTTTTATTCTGCTGCTAGTACCATTACTTTTGCTTTCATTGTATTGATTTTTATTGCATAAATCTTCCTTGTAGCTTCTACGGCATCTACTATATCTTGTAATTCTTTTTCACCTGTTGCTAGAAGGACCATGTCATCTGAAAACATCAAACACTATATTCTTCTTCCTCTAACTTTTAACCAAGCGAAGTGGCACACTGGACGCGCGTTTGGGAGGATGACGCTTCAAACTCGTGTCCGGCCATCCTGATTTAAGTTTTCTGTAATTTCGCTAAATTGCCCCAGGCAAATCCCAGGATGGTTCCTATAAAAGGGTGTGGCCCATTTCCTTCCCCATCCTTAATAACATCTGAGCTGGTGCTCCATCTCTAATGACATCAATGTTGAGATGTTAAACCAAATCTTCCTCCCTTCCTCTCCAATTTTTACCCCTTGTCATCTAATGGGTCATGGGCAACCATTTTTTCAAAGTGTAGACAGAAAAGGGTAGGAGACACAGAGCAACCTTGTCTTACTCATTTTTCTAGTTCTATCCACTTGGTTGCTTCCTCTTATTTTCACTGTCGTTTTTCGATTGAAATATAATGAGTTTATAAATTGTCTGGTTTCCAGCTTATACCAAACCATGCTATCAAATGACATTTACAGTTCTATGAAGCACATATGTAGGTCACTTGCCTTTTCAATAAATCTCTCTCCCAAAATTGGTAAGAGTCCTATTGCATCTCTTGTGCCTCTATTCCATCTAAAACAAAATTGTTCCTCAGCGATATTCTTCTCCACAGAGTTATACTGAAGAGGGAACAAGATATGCCTCTGCCAAGGGCACGGGCACACAGGGGGTGCAACAACTTTGGGGGTGGAGTGGTGGGGAGAAAGAAAGATGGTTTAAGAATTAACTGGGAGAGGTTTGTGAATTCTCCTACCACTCCTGTTCCTGTCCTTTGTTCATGAGAAGAAGCTTTCCCATGGCCCCGTAACTGTAAAAGCCACTAGTGTCATAGTGCCCCATCAACAGCATCATTTTGTATGAGTAAATCACAAACAAATGATTGCTGCTGAACGGACATCCATCACCAGCATGGTTTAAGTGAATACTGTGCATTTGATTCACACAACTGCTGCCTATGTAGCTCATTCATATTCAACAATAGAAGTCTTTCTACTTCTTACCAATGGTATTGTAGAATCTCAAAGGTCAATGAGTGAGTGTTGGCGCAGATGCTATTTGCCTGAAGGCTTTTGGTTTTTGCCAGTTTCTGCTGACTAATGACTGGAGTGAGACTGAGTTACAGTCCTCCAAAGCATGTTATAGTATAATAAATGAAATGGGAAACAGATCTCACATAAGTATATCAAACCATTTCATTTGTCTTTCTTTACCTTCATGCAACAAACACCCTAAAGCTGTGTATCTTATCTCGAAAAATGTACAGCTGATTTTGGTGCAACTGATTTTGGTGCCAAATATAACATAGTAATGCTGTAGAGCTACATTATGAAATAACTATCTTAAAGGTACAGATGAGGCAGCTGAAGAACTTCCTATTTGAATATTTTGAAGTTTTTTTTCCCCCATTTCCTCCATGCAAAGGTAAGGTCCCCCCTCTCGGCAAAATGAAGATGGTGAAAAACTACTTTGCGTCAAGTATGAGTGAAAGCAGATTGTCAAATTAAGCTATGTTGTGGATAGAATATGACACAACTTGACTTCAGTGAGATAATCAATGACTTTTGTTTGCTCGAAGCATGGAAATGCAAAGTAAAATTACAATGGAAACATAATTCTTGGAAATGGGTGTTTTCTCAGCTTTTAGTTATAGCTGTTCTTTCATTTCTGCTTAGTAATTTGTGAACTGTTAATAGTTTATGAGGAATAAATAAATGACATGATACACTTAATGTGTTGTGTGTGATGTTTTTCATCAATACAGTTTGTTTAAGAAATATTTATCAATAATGGTTCCTGTATCTTTAAACTTACAAAATTTGCTAAATCTGTGTAAAAACATTCAGAAAGGTATCTCCATCAGAAAAAAGTGGGAGCAATTTGGGAGTTCTGCCAGCAGCACAGAATCACCTTAGTATGTTTCTACTGTTCCATTACCTTTTCCAGCCTTTTGTTAATGATTCTTGGCTGCATGTGAAATGAGCTAATTGTCCTGTGCTCACTGGATTTCTTGGTTTCCAGTTTTTCCATTCCTATCCATTTCTTCAGTTGTGTTGCACTCCTGGTTTAGCCAGTTTTTTGTAGCCTGCTCTGTTTTTCTACACAGTTCATTAGTGAGCATTTGGTACATCTTTTTTGCATCTTCATTGTTCTTGTTTCTGAATATTCTTCTTTCTTCCACCTTCAAAATAATTTCTTGTGCAACCTACCTTTTTTGTTTTTTATTTCCTGTTTACATATCCTATACTTTTTGCTCTGCTTCTGTGATTTCTTCTTTGACCATATTTCATCACTCATTTATGTTATCATGTGGTTCTTTGTCTCTTAATGTACTAATAATAATCTCTTCTAATAGCCTTTCCATAATTTTTTTCTTTCCCAGATTTCAACTTCTTCTCAAGGTCCCTCATCAGCACAGCAGTGTTCTTAAGTTTTTCATTTTTATTTCTATTTCTGCCATAATCCTTGGGTAACAGAAGATATATTGAATTTAATTGATGAAAAGAGAAAATATAAAAATGCAGTAAATGAAGCAGGCAAAAAGGGATACAAATGTCTCAAAAATGAGATCGACAGGAAGTGCAAAATGGCTGAGCAGGGATGGCTAGAGGACAAATGTAAGGATGTAGAGGCTTATCTCACTAGAGGTAAGGTAGATACTGCCTACAGGAAAATTAAAGAGACCTTTGGAGATAAGAGAACCACTTGCATGAACATCAAGAGCTCAGATGGAAACCCAGTTCTAAGTAAAGAAGGGAAAGCAGAAAGGTGGAAGGAGTATATAGAGGGTCTATACAAGGGCGATGTACTTGAGGACAGTATTATGGAAATGGAAGAGGATGTAGATGAATATGAAATGGGAGATACGATACTGCGTGAAGAGTTTGACAGAGCACTGAAAGAACTGAGTCAAAACAAGGCCACTGGAGTAGACAACATTCCATTGGAACTACTGACGGCCTTGGGAGAACCAGTCCTGACAAAACTCTACCATCTGGTGAGCAAGATGTATGAAACAGGTGAAATACCCTCAGACTTCAAGAAGAATATAATAATTCGAATCCCAAAGAAAGCAGGTGTTGACAGATACAAAATTACCAAACTATCAGTTTAATAAGCCACAGCTGCAAAATACTAATGCTAATTCCTTACAGAAGAACAGAAAAAGTAGTAGAAGGCGACCTCGGGGAAGATCTGTTTGGATTCCGTAGAAATGTTGGAACACGTGAGGCTATACTGACTCATCTTAGAAGCTAGATTAAGGAAGGGCAAAAATACGTTTCTAGCATTTGTAGACGTAGAGAAAGCTTTTGACAATGTTGACTGGAATACTCTCTTTCAAATTCTGAAGGTGGCAGGTGTAAAATACAGGGAGCGAAAGGCTATTTACAATTTGTACAAAAACCAGATGGCAGTTATTAGAATCGAGAGGCATGAAAGGGAAGCAGTGGATGGGAAGGGAGTGAGACAGGGCTGTAGCCTTTCCCCGACATTATTCAATCTGTATATTGAGCAAGCAGTGAAGGAAACAAAAGAAAAATTCAGAGTAGGTATTAAAATCCATGGAGAAGAAATAAAAACTTTGAGGTTCGCCGATGACATTGTAATTCTGTCAGAGACAGCAAAGGACTTGGAAGAGCAGTTGAACGGAATGGATAGTGTCTTGAAAGGAAGATATAAGATGAACATCAACAAATGCAAAACGAGGATAATGGAATGTAGTAGAATTAAGTCGGGTGATGATGAGGGAATTAGATTAGGAAATGAGACACTTAAAGTAGTAAAGGAGTTTTACTATTTGGGGAGCAAAATAACTGATGATAGTCGAAGTAGAGAGGATATAAAATGTAGACTGACAATGGCAAGGAAAGCGTTTCTGAAGAAGAGAAATTTGTTAACATCGAGTATAGATTTAAGTGTCAGGAAGTCATTTCTGAAAGTATTTGTATGGAGTGTAGCCATGTATGGAAGTGAAACATGGATGATAGATAGTTTGGACAAGAAGAGAATAGAAGCTTTTGAAATGCGGTGCTACAGAAGAATGCTGAAGATTAGATGGGTAGATCACATAACTAATGAGGAAGTATTGAATAGGATTGGGGAGAAGAGAAGTTTGTGGCATAACTTGACTAGAAGAAGGGATCGGTTGGTAGTACATGTTCTGAGGCATCAAGGGGTCACCAATTTAGTATTGGAGGGCAGCGTGGAGGATAAAAATCGTAGAGGGAGACCAAGAGATGAATACTCTAAGCAGATTCAGAAGGATGTAGGTTGCAGTAGGTACTGGGAGATGAAGAGGCTTGCACAGGATGGAGTAGCATGGAGAGCTGCATCAAACCAGTCTCAGGACTGAAGACTACAACAACAACATTCTGCCATAAGTAAATTGTGGTTACTAGTAATATTTGAATCTTATAATGTATCTGCCTTCCTGATTCCACTTCTATACCTTTCTTCAACCAGTATAAAATTCGTTTGGTTTCTATATTTATCTCCTGGTGATTTCCAAGTATAACTCCTCTCCTGCGAGTTTTGAACACCATGTTCTGAAGTTGTCATATATACTAGGGTAATAAAAATACTTTCTTTTATTCGTTTCACTTTACAAAAATAACCATGTCACTTACACAGTTTACATTTCCTACACACTTAGCCAATTTCTTTGCCGTTATCACTTCTACTCCATTAATTCTTTTTATTTGTCCTCCCAAGTAGTAAATATTCATCTGACTGCAATTCTTCTCACCCATCTCATCTTACCTGAGGAATTCCTACCAGGTTCTATTATTATTTTCCATCTCTCTTTTAAGGTTTTCTCATTTTCCTGCCAGTAGCAGTGCTTTGACATTCCAGGTACCAATCCTTGTTTTGAAATTGCACCTCCTTTTATGTTGTTGTTGTTGTTTCCCTCCCCTCACTGGAGATCTGACCAGGGGAATATTTTATCAACAGTTGGAGGAAGCAATATTTTGTGTATAAAAAGGAGACTGAGTTATGCAGGGAAAATAATGTGTGGTGATATTCTATTGTCTCCCACAACTCTGGAGGCTGCCCCTAACATGGGATACAGATGCCTTTTGCGGCCGCCTGCTCTGGGTCAGACGCTACAAAGCTATAAGTTCATTGGAGATATTTTATTTCTCTGATGCCCTGCCAGGGATGCACCCTCCAGGGGTTAGTGCCCCCCCCCTCTCCCCCCCCCCCCCCAAGGGTTTCATAGTATTAGATGTTATTGTATGTAATATATTTTATTTCTCTGATGCCTTGCCAGGGATGCACCCACTAGGGGTTACAGGCCCCCCAAGGGTTTCATAGTATTAGATGTTATTGTATGTAATATATGTTCATAGTTGTTTTATGTATGCTATGTGATGCTCTATAACTTTTCCTTTTTCTCTCTCTAACTTGCTAAGCCCTCATCAACCCCTCTCACTCCCCTACCCTACCCACTTCTTGGATCTTTCTAATCTCAGTTTGTTCACAATACGCAGCAGCTCAGCTGTTGAACTTGTGATTTCATGAAGAATATGTTTGTGTACTACTAAATGCAACCTCTATAGCATGAGATGGTCTTCCTTCATATTGTGTCTTTTTGTATTGCTTCCAAGAGTTTTCATTATTTTTTGTTGATGATGTAGAAGTCAATTATAATGCCAGTAAATAATCCTGCACATCAACAGATCACTCGAACTGCATGACAATCCATGGCGATGTGATTGTCAACTGGCTCCATTGCGTGAATGGACACTTGAACATAAGCTAAACACCCAAGATACACAGTGTGAAGAGCCAGAGAAACTGAAAGGCATGCTTTGGCAAGAGGTTGCAACTGATCAGATGGCATGTATGCCAAGGATTGTATTTCCACAACAAGATGCTACATTTGAAGCAACTGGTGGTGAAGTTACAATGTCATGCCAGGTGAGTTTTATATATATAATATACATGAAAGGGATATGTTAAAAGATAATTTCACAGATATAACAGGAGTGATTTCCACTCAATGTGATAAAAATGGAAAAGGAGTAATTAAAATTTGAGAAATCCATTTCAACTTAGTGAATGGAAGAGAAAATACATGAGAAGAAAAGTAATACTGTTGAATGGCTAAAATTTTGATCCACATGTGCTAGCTTGGGTAAATTTTAATACAGTTGTATTATGTTTTCTTTAAAATAACTAAACATTTCTTCCAACTACATTTCATTAAATCCTAGAGGACTGAAAATGATGGTTTGTATACGATTAATGTACCTAAAAGATGTTGAAAAAATTACAAAGTAAATAGCAACAGAAGGAAGAAACAAATTACACAGATCACAAGAGGAAACAATGTCAGGAAATTATTCGTGGATTCCATAGGAAAGTCCCTCACATCTGCAGTTTTATTGTATTTTAGTTCTGAGGATTTTTCCACAGCACAAATGAAAATTAAAAGAAGAATGGTAAAAATGCACTTAAGATAAGAAACAGAAATGAGGCAACTATGGGGTGTCTTGAAACAGTAATTTATCTAACTATGAAATTCGAATTGCTTTCATTATACTCAGTAAAGGTCATGCTACCTAAAACTATTTCTGTAGTTTCTTATCATTTGGACTGTCATGGCACGTTCACTATTAACAAATTGTGTTGTTCAGGGATTTTCAAGCATCCTAGAAAACAGCTTTATTTGGATCAAGGTGTAACTTTGTGAAAAGACAATTGCAAGCATTACCACTTACAAAATTTATGTAAACAGCCAGCCAAAAAGAAGCACAGGGAGTACTTCTATTTTTAGAAATAGTGAAAAAATGTTATGTTTTGGAGCACTTCTCACAAGGTGGATAATATTACTTACTGCTTTCAACTAGATATTATCATATTGTTACAGACAACTTTCCATTTGCTTGAAAAATTGTCTTATCATAAAGCATCAATTGTGACAGATATTCATCCGCTACTACCCTGGTAATTGCTAACATTCGAAGCCTTAGTTATCAGCATTGTTTACCAAGCTGGGGTCTTCTGGGGACCATATATATCTTTTGTAGACAGTTACACAGATTAGATTTTTTGGATGTCTAAAAGTATATTTAAATTAGATAAGCATTGTTGACATATTTGTTTATTGTCAAAGCTGATAAAATAAAAAAATATGGACAAATTGATTCCATGCCATGGCAGCAGTAAAAACTGCAAGATATTGTCCACATTTCAGAAACTGATTCCTTTCAGCAGCAAAGAACTCCAACAATCAGTAGTACATCAAGCAACACTCTCAGTTTGGCAGAATCTACATCTATCCTACTTCTCATTCTGTTCAGAGCAGTATTGGCATTGTAATAGTGAACAGCACAAGATGCTTCACTATTGCTGAAGATGCATATAGTATCTACAACTTGATCATTAAAGATTATGTTAAAAAATTTGGACATTGTGGGTGTAAGATCACTTGCATTCATTGGCTTGGAAGATCCTTTGGGAATGTCATATTGATGACAGTTAGTCACGGGGCCATTGAACTTGTCCATTTTCATCCTGACTTCACAATAACCTCATCTCCTTCATCAGAATCTCAATCATAATATTCATTTGCAGTGTCACTTTATTCTGAATTCACTTCAAGGTGAATGTTCTCAGATAAATTCCTCATTAGGATCGCTCTAGACATCATCTAGGTCACTGAGATAATTCATCCAGCATCCAAAGAATGTCATTATTTGAGACTTGTTCACGGGCCATTTTCAAAAATTTATGGTGTTCATATTAATTTTGAAAAATCGAAAAATTAATCTTTCAAAATGTGTAACATAGTATACCGAGTGGGGTCTTACCAGGACCACAAGTGTTTTTTATTTTTAATGACTGCATCATATGTCTGATTATGTAATATATATCTTAAACAGATGTAGGAATATACGAGGCATGTTGAGAAAGTATGTGCGCCAAATTTTTATATATTTTTCAGAAAAAGTTTATTTGAAAGAAAAAGTTACAGGATATTGTTTGGTAATACATTTGTTGACTATTTTTCTGTGTAATTGCCATCCCATTCAGTGCATGTGGCAAATTCTGGCTTGAGATTCTTTGTGCACTCCAAAAAGAACTCCCCCCACCAACTCCGTATCCCATTTCACAACCTCTTTCTACTTCTGTTTGTTGCCTGAAAATTTAATTCCACTAACATATGCCTTCTGGGAGATGAAAAGATGATAATCTGAAGTGCCCCCCCCCCCCCCCCCCCCCAGTCAGGGTAACATGGGGGGCAGTTCAAAATATCCCAACTAAATGGGTCCAAGACTACCACGGGGCTAAGGCAGTGGAGGGACGGATGTTGTCGTGTAACAAGCACATTCCTGTTGTAAGAATTCTGCTCTTTTTGTTTTTAATGCTCCTTTTCAGATATTTTTTTGGGGGGAAGGGGGGGTGGGGCGGAGGAGGTATCACAATATCGTTGTGCATTGGTCCCCCTGCCCCACCCCCCTGGGGCAGAAATCCAACCAAGATATAATGTCTTTTTGGTCCCAAAACACTGAAGCCATGCCTTTTTGCCTGAAATTGTGGTTTTGAATTTTTTGGTAGATGAGAAATTGGTGTGATGTCACTGTGATGACAGTCTTTTTGTCTCAGGCATGTAATGAGCCACCTACATTTCATTTCCAGCCATAAGAGAGCTCATAAAACCCTCACCTTCTAATTCAAGTTTCTCAGGAAACTTGTGGGCTCCACTGATCTGATTTTTCTTGTACACAGTTTCCTATTACACAGCATTTCTGTGAATGTCCCATGTAAGAGAGTTCTGGAAAGTTGTTGAAACATTGCAGAAATTCCATCCACTCTCAATCAGTGGTCTTTATTAACAGTTCCCTCAATTTTTTGCACCAACTCATCAGTCAAAATGGAAGTTCTTCCACTCATCTGTTTGTTATGAACATTTGTTTTGCCTCCACTTAGCTCCCTACATCACTTGAAACACACTCGTTCTGCTCAGAATACTTCTGCTGTAAACCATTTTGAATCTAAAAAAAAGAATCATTTGGTGTCATCTGTTCCACAAGTAGGAAGTGGGTCACAGCACATGGCTCGAACTTGGCGTGATATCTTACCAATAGCTTTCATACACTTCCGTACAACTGGACACTACAATATGAGTTTGCTTCGTACTGTGTTCCTGCAATTCTCACTGTGGTCAGGGGTTCCCCCTCAACCACTCAGTGTTGCCAAACCTCAAAAAACAAAGAACAGTGTGTTATGGTTGCAGTACACTTACTTTTTGGACATGCCTCATATAAAAATCAAGAATAAATTGTTTCTTACAGTTGCTACAGTATCACCAAAGATCACTCTTGGGGTTCCTAGATGACCCTGTTGATATGTTAAGGATAAAATTACAGAACAGAAGATGATAAACAATTTGGCCTGCAGTGACTGTGCCATGAAAGATTGCAATGACATATGTCCTTACAATACATGCACTACTGAGCTGTCAGAATAATTAAACTTCGTTGACTTCCTTCAAGTTATCAGCAGACAGATTTGTGTGTGTTATTGTCATCACTTTGTATCTAAGAAAAAAAGAGCACATGTTTCACATATTAATGATTGTTTATTTTCAGATTGAAGGGAACCCACCACCAACAGCTCACTGGGTTCATGAGTCACAAATCCTGTCCAATAACAGTGACAAGTTTATCATTCATGAAGGACTTGGTGGTTGGCTAAACATCACATTATGGGAAGCTGGACCAGAAGAACGTGGGGAATACACATGTGTTGCAAAGAATGAGGCTGGTGTGGATGAACGCAGATTGACTTTACTACTGGATAGTGAAGACCCATTGATTTTGGGAAAAGACAGTGCCAGTGGCAGCAGTGGAACTAACATGGAGTCCTCACATTTACCTCTCATAGTAGCTCTTGGGGTTGGAGCAACCATTCTTGCAGCACTTCTCATAGGATTGTCATGCTGGCTGTGCAGAAGTGGCCGAGTATGCTATGTAAGACATTTTACAGCTACTATTTTAATGGAGTTATTCTTATGTGACAAAATATTATAATAAGAGAAATTTAAAAAACAGTAACAATAAATAAAAATAAGACAAAGCTGATTGATGTGTGTTGCATAAATACATTATCAGCATATAAGACATGAAAACTATAGGGACACCATCTGATGCTAGTGTGGAAACTGAGTAGCTGGCACAGCATTACTATCAACTGCTGTGACACCACTATGCATGTAGTACTGAGCATCAGGTGCACCCTCTGATGGGGCCAGGCCAAACTCTGGCATATATGGTGGCCACCAGACTGACCTAAGCAGTTTCGATTTTCTTGTGTTTTTATGTGTTTGTTTGTCACACAAAGCTACAGTTGAATAGTTAGCTTCTCTCTGTTTTATTACTCCAGTTTGGATATGTAAATAGTGTTATATGCGTGACACCAAGGAAAGTCTGTGTTGTGTGACATTTTCTAATCTATAAATTGCTCAACTTTTTTCTCCATTCTAAACAGAATGCACTGTCACACAAAAAATTCTAATTACATTTTTTTTGCTGTAGTTCAGTGTGCAGACTGTTTTTTGATTTACGTATAAAATTTTTCCTGGCTGATAGCCAAAAAGTATGCACACATCAAATTTAATTCACAACATATTTTTCACTGAACTTAATGGACTTGGTCTATTTAGATTCCATTAAAAAAATCTCTTGTAAAAGAAAAAAATGCTTTCAGTTGTATTTAATACTCATACACAAGATAAATAAACTCTTCATTCAGTATAACTTTCCTTCTAGCTAACTATCTTTTGAGGTTAGAAAACAGTTCTACCTGTAACATAGGGCTATTCCAGAGAGTAATATAGGTGGTTCTCAGTGCTTGATATGAGAGGAGATGTGTTGTGCTAACATGTTGTTGTTGTTGTTGTTGTTGTTGTTGTTGTGGTCTTCAGTCCTGGGACTGGTTTGCTGCCGCTCTCCATGCTACTCCACGCTGTGCAAGCTTCTTCATCTCCCAGTAACTACTGCAACCTACATCCTTCTGAATCTGCTTAGTGTATTCATCTCTTGGTCTCCCTCTACGATTTTTACCCTCCACGCTGCCCTCCAATACTAAATTGGTGATCCCTTGATGCCTCAGAAGATGTCCTACCAACCGATCGCTTCTTCTAGTCAAGTGGTGCCACAAACTCCTCTTCTTCCCAATCCTATTCAATACCTCCTCATTAGTTATGTGATTTACCCATCTAATCTTCAGCAGTCTTCTGTAGCACCACATTTCAAAAGCTTCTATTCTCATCTTGTCCAAACGGTTTATCGTCCATGTTTTACTTCCATACATGGCTACACTCCATAAAAATACTGTCAGAAACGACTTCCTGACACTTAAATCTATACTCACCGTTAACAAATTTCTCTTCTTCAGAAACGCTTTCCTTGCCATTGCCAATCTACATTTTACGTCCTATCTACTTTGACCATCATCAGTTATTTTGCTCCCCAAATAGTAAAACTCCTTTATTACTTTAAATGCCTCGTTTCCTAATCTAATTCCCTCATCATCACCTGACTTAATTCAACTGCATTCCATTATCCTCATTTTGCTTTTGTTGATGTTCATCTTATATCCTCCTTTCAAGACACTATCCATGCCGTTCAACTGCTCTTCCAAGTCCTTTGCTGTCTCTGACAGAATTACAATGTCATCGGCGAACCTCAAAGTTTTTATTTTTTCTCCATGGATTTAAATAACTACTCCAAATTTTTCTTTTGTTTCCTTCACTGCTTGCTCAATATACAGATTGAATAACATCGGGGAGAGGCTACAACCCTGTCTCACTCCCTTCCCAACCACTGCTTCCCTTTCGTGTCCCTCAACTATTATAACTGCCATCTGGTGTCTGTACAAACTGTAAATAGCCTTTCGCTCCCTGTATTTTACCCCTGTCACCTTCAGAATTTGAAAGAGAGTATTCCAGTCAACATTGTCAAAAGCTTTCTCTAAGTCTACAAATGCTAGAAACTTAGGTTTGCCTTTCCTTAATCTATCTTCTAAGATAAGTCATAGGGTCAGTGTTGCCTCATGTGTTCCAATATTTCTACAGAATCCAAACTGATCTTCCCCGAGGTCGGCTTCTACCAGTTTTTCCATTTGTCTGTAAAGAATTCACGTTAGTATTTTGCAGCTGTGGCTTATTAAACTGATAGTCCAGTAATTTTCGCATCTGTCAGCACCTGCTTTCTTTGGGATTGGAATTATTATATTCTTCTTGAAGTCTGAGGGTATTTCTCCTGTCTCATATATCACAGGTGGTAGAGTTTTGTCAGGACTGGCTCTCCCAAGGCTGTCAGTAGTTCTACTGGAATGTTGTCTACTCCTGGGGCCTTGTTTCAACTCAGGTCTTTCAGTGCTATGTCAAACTCTTCACGCAGTATAATATCTCCCATTTCATCTTCATCTACATCCTCTTCCATTTCCTTAATATTGTCCTCAAGTACCTCGCCCTTGTATAGACCCTCTATATACTCCTTCCACCTTTCTGCTTTCCCTTCTTTGCTTAGTACTGGTTCTCTTTTTCTCCAAAGGACTCTTTAACTTTCCTGTAGGCAATATCTATCTTACCCCTAGTGAGATAAGCCTCTAAATCCTTACATTTATCCTCTAGCTATCCCTGCTTAGCCATTTTGCACTTCCTGTTGATCTCATTTTTCAGACATTTGTATTCCTTTTTGCCTGCTTCATTTACTGCATTTTTATATTTTCTCCTTTCATCAATTAAGTTCAATATTTCTTCTGTTACCCAAGAATTTCTACTAGGCCTTGTCTTTTTATCTACTTGATCCTCTGCTGCTTTCACTATTTCATCCTTCAAAGCTACCCATTCTTCTTCTACTGTATTTCTTTCTCCCAACCCTGTCAGTTGTTCCCTTATGCTCTCCTTGAAACACTGTACAACCTCTGGTTCTTTCAGTTTATCCAGGTCCCATCTCCTTAAATTCGCACCTTTTTGCAGTTTCTTCAGTTTTAATCTACAGTTCATAACCAATAGATTGTGGTCAGAGTCCACATCTGCCCCTGGAAATGTCTTACAATTTAAAATCTGGTTCCTAAATCTCTGTCTTACCATTATATAATCTTTCTGAAACCTGTCAGTATCTCCAGGCTTCTTCCATGTATACAACCTTCTTTCATGATTCTTGAACCAAGTGTTAGCAATGATTAAGTTGTGCTCTGTGCAAAATTCTACCGGGCGGCTTACTCTTTCATTTCTTCCCCCCAATCCATATTCACCTACTATGTTTCCTTCTCTCCGTTTTCCTACTGATGAATTCCAGTCACCCATGACTATTAAATTTTCGTCTCCCCTCACTACCTGAATAATTTCTTTTATCTCGTCATACATTTCATCAATTTCTTCATCACCTGCAGAGCTAGTTGGCATATAAACTTGTACTACTGTAGTAGGCATGGGCTTTGTGTCTATCTTGGCCACAATAATGCGTTCACTATGCTGTTTGTAGTAGCTAACCCGCACTCCTATTCTTTTATTCATTATTAAACCTACTCCTGCATTACCCCTATTTGACTTTGTATTTATAACCCTGTATTCGCCTGACCAAAAGTCTTTTTCCTCCTGCCACCACCGAACTTCACTAATTCTCACTATATCTAACTTTAACCTATCCATTTCCCTTTTTAAATTTTCTAACCTACATGTCCGATTAAGGGACCTGACATTCCACGCTCCGATCTATAGAACGCCAGTTTTCTTTCTCCTGATAACGACGTCCTCTTGAGTAGTCTCTGCCCGGAGATCCGAATGGGGGACTATTTTACCTCCAGAATATTTTACCCAAGAGGACGCCATCATCATTAACCATACAGTAAAGCTGCATGCCCTTAGGAAAAATTACGGCTGTAGTTTCCCCCTTGCTTTCAACCATTCACAGTACCAGCACAGCAAGGCCATTTTGGTTAGTGTTACAAGGCCAGATCAGTCAATCATCCAGACTGTTGCCCCTGCAACTACTGAAAAGGCTGCTGCCCCTCTCCAGGAACCACATGTTTGTCTGGCCTCTCAACAGATACCCCTCCGTTGTGGTTGCACCTACGGTACGGCTATCTTTATTGCTGATGCACGCAAGCCTCTTCACCAACGGCAAGGTCCATGGTTCATGGGGGGAAGAATGCCTCTGTATGCATAATAATTAGACTAATCCTGTCTTCACCATCCCTGTGGGTGTGATATATAGGGAGTTCTAGTGTATTTCCTGATTCATTACATAAGATTATCGCTTGAAGTGTATTAAGTATGCTCTTATGGGCTAGTTTGCACTTTTCATAATGTGGGTTTGCCAGTTCACTTCTTTTAGCTTCTCCATGATATTCTTGAATGAGTCAGACAAACCTCTGACCATTTATGCTGCCCTGCTTTGTACACATCCAATATCCTCTGTTAGTCCTATTCTCCTACACTTGAGAAATATTTTATGATGATTTGTACAAGTGTTTTGTAATGAATCTCATTTATAGACTGAATAAATTTCGATAGTAGTCTGCCAACAAAGCTAAACCTGAAGTCAAGAAACACTGCACCTACCTGACTGCCTTGATCCATGGCTTTCGAATGAGTTGTGTTTCACGTGACTGATGTTTTAGGAATCCATGCCAAGCATCGAGGAAGTCACTGTGAGACACCTTATTATATTTGAACGTGGAATATGTTCTAAGTGTCTACAAGAAATGAAAGTCAAGGATATTGGACATTACTTTTGTGGATCAGTTCAGCTGCCTTTTGTGTAGACGGGTGTGACCTGTCCTTTCTGCCAACCACTGGGCTCAGTGTTTTGTTTGAGAGATATACATTAAACTGTTGTTAAAAGAGGGAATAAGTCAGTCCCAATTTTGGTATAGAATCAGACAAGGGTTTCATTTGGCACTGAAACTTTGTTCAAGCTTTAGCCATTTCTCAACACCACTAGCAATAATGCATTTTATTTCATTCATCTTTGCAGTGGTACAAGGATTTAACTGGGGCAATATTGCGGATTTTCCTTTGTAATGGAACATTTAAAAATTGAGTTCAGTATTTCTGCTTTTGATTTGCTACCCTCAATTTCAGTTTCTGTCTCATCCATGCGTACCTGGACACTAAATTTGTCGCTACTAACAGTCTTTACATATGACCAGAATTTCTTCATGTTTTGTGACAGACCTGATAATATTCTGTTATGGTAGTTGTTGAATGCTTCAAGCATTACCTTCTTGGCAGAAACGTGCTCGCACATAAATACAAAAACATTATAAAAGCTCGATCTGAGCAATAAATGGGAGGATATTTTGCCAATATTTGTTTATTATTTATTTATTCATCCAATTACCCATTTATTCCAGTTTGCAAGATTAGGGCCTTCATTCCCTCTCTTACGTCTAACCAGACTTCCTTAATGAGTCAACATTATAGATTTTTAATAGTTGACTCATCAATAGATCACTTACAAACTGATGTCATGCATGGCATCTTACCTGAAAAAGGAAACAATTTATTTTCAGAAAAATTCATGCCTACAGTAATATTATCTTATATAAAAAATACTTTCACATTATTAATTTGTACCACATCACTGGTCAACTCTCTCTCGCTCGCTCGCTCATGCGACTTGTTCTTTTGAATTCTCCATGTTGTTCCCTTGGCCTGTCTGAAAAACTGTGAGACATCCTCACCACAGTTAATGAGAATATGGAAAGGGACTGGAATTATCCATCACAGATCCTGAGCATAGAATGTTACTGTAAAAATCATTGTAAAACTGTGACCATTTACTGTACAATGAAAGTTATTTATTATTAAATAATGTTAATTTTTTATGAGTCCCTACTGTGTTATCAAAATAATAATTGACTTTGTAGTATGAATTATTTATTATGTGTGTTTTAAGTGACATTTTAAATATTTGGATTTTAGTTCTTTCTTTCATCTCTTTGGGAAATTTATTATGCATTTTCATTTCCTTGTGGGAAATACTGTTTTGTGGTTTTGCTTACTCTTGGCAAATAATAATAATAATAATAATAATAAATAATAATAATAATAATAATAATAATAATAATAATGAAATTATCATGACATTTTGGGTAGGAAACTCCATCTCCGGTTGATCATCCCCCTAGTGCAAGTTTTTTTTTTTTTTTATCCACTTCGGTGAGCTGTGTGTCAATGATGATGAAATGATAATGAGGGCAACATACAGTACACCCAATCCCCAAGCAGATAAAATCTCCAACCTGGCCGGGAATTGTAACCATGTTCCCGGCACTGAGTTGGCCATGCTGACCACTCAGCTATGGAGGCTGACATAATAACAATAATAATAATAATAATAATAATAATAATAATCATGATAATAATATACCATAACAAATATATCAAATTCACAAAATACCAGTGTTATAACATTCTGTTAAGCAATTTCCTCCCTACATTCTTGCAGAATGTAAGTAGTGACTTCTTACAGAAACATGTGGTGGAAAAACAGAAATGAGCAGAATTGGAGATGAAGTTGACTGGTCAGAGGAAGACTTAGGAATAAGGTAAAATTAGTGGACGAAAACAAACAGAGAGGATGAGAAAAGCATAATAGCTACAATTTGACAGAAATACTGGTACCCTGCAGACAAGAAGAAATCATCTGGGATATTCTAAGAGGGAAGCTATGCCAGTGGTACAGATATAGATTTAATCTCCTTTTGAAGGCAGTATGATTTTGGATAAGATGCAGGTTACAGGGTAGTTTGGTCCACAGTTGTTTGGTTGAGGTTGGTGAGAAGATGGGGAAATGTGTAGCTAAGATGGTGAATGTGTCTGACCTGGTATTATTAATGATTGATACATGAGAAGATGTATTGAAGACACAAATCATTAATAAAACAGTGAAGTAGACGGAGCCTTTGAAAGTCATGTTACCCACTGGGTTGGATCCAAAGTAAGGAGCATAGGAATGAGTAATTTGATCAAACAACTCAGTGTTACGCACATGGATGTATTCATAGCTGATATTGCTGATGAGCCATTTCAGCAGAGGTTAAAGTGCATTCAGAAAGCAGTGATGGCATATGTTGTCTCTTATGTTGAGTACATGGAGGAGAAGAAGATGGCATATGACATACTACTAACTTGGAGAGCTAAATTTATTGCCAATACTAAACAGTGTCCAGTGACAGTGCCATGATTCTCCAGCAACTCAGTTTTTATATGAACTGTAGTCACTTAAAAAAAAAAGAAAAAAGTTTTTAACACTGCATGATACTCATCTTTAACTATTTACATAAAACCAGTGTGCCACTACACAACCACCAAACACACTGAACTGTACCAACAGTTCTTCTGTATGTAATATTACTGTTCATCTGATACACTCAGCACACAGTCTGTACTCTTCACTGTGCACTATGCTATATCACTTGACTGATCAAAATATTGCTGGTGGTCACAAAAGCACCCAGTTAGTGCCTGTCTTTTAATCTGAAAGCCACTGTCTACATCTCCATTGGAATCACTGTCCTCTCACCTGGGAAAAGACACCAATCACCCTACTGGATTGTTTGTGTCCACAAGTGGCCATGCCACATCTAACACTGACTGTTCGTGAGGTCCCTTACATATGTTCATGGTGTACCAGCTTGGAGAGGGCATCTTTTTCTTAGCTTTCAACCAACTCTGGACTCCAACTGCTGTGCAGACAAATCCCTAGACTGCGTGATGGCCCTGCGAATGGCACACAACCTGTTATCCAAGTGATAGTGCGAGAGCATGGCTAACATAGCCAGCTGGATGAGGGAAACAAGACACTTCATGAATTACAAATTCATGGCACAATACTAAAACAATAAGCAATATCATCTCAAGTGACATTTGCATATAACAGTCAGTAAGTTCAAAACTCTTGTAAGCCAACTCTAATAAGGTAGAAAATAATTCATTAGCTAATTTGTGGAACAGTGACTAATGTAGCAGAATTAATTGAAGAAGTAGAATAATTTCTTTCAGAACTTTTAAGGCAGTTCTGTGTGAAGGAAAAAAGTCAGTGGCACACAATGTGAAGAAATAGAAAGTGTTAAGGCTTTGCAGTTATTACACAGTGAAAAAAGTCATGCCATACCTTGATCAGAAGTCATATAATATTGCCAAGAAATATGATGCTGTTTAGTAACTTCCAGCTGTGGCCTGCCCTCATTCTTTTAATTTTCCCTGAGACTGATTTGTCAACATGGCCCAATTGTTCAAACTGCTGAAGGTAACTGAAGACAACTTTTCAGTCTCATTCTACCTTCATAATTTTTCCAAGAACAATCTATGTATCTACTAGCAGCATTCTGTGCAAATATAATTAGATATTAAGACTGATGTGCAGAGAGTGACATAATAAGTGTGTGTGATTAATGAAATATCTGGCATCATCCACAGGTAAAGAAGGTGGCTGGTGATGGTTCTTTATCTGCTAGCAACCATAATGGTGCTTCGGATGAACAGGAGAAAGGCCTTATTACAAAAATAAACCCTGTCCAGAAGCCTCCAAGGCGTATTGATTCGGCCTCATCCACAGGAGATCTCGCTGAAGTCAAAATGACATTGATTGATAATGGTTCAGTCCTGTGTGAGTACTCTGTTAAATATTATCATAATATTTTACATTCCCATTACTTCAGATATTATTAAACTATTTGACAGAAATCCTTTTAATGTTCAAATAATGATATGTGGAAAAATAGTTAATCAGTATATTTACGACTGTTGCTACTGTTGTCATCACAGTCTTCATCAGACAGCTCCCCCCACCATGGACACACACACACACACACACACACACACACACACACACACACACAAAAGTTGTTTGTGTGCCTGTACCGATCAGCACAGCCGATGCTGTGCCTATACAATGAGTGGCAGCCTTACCTTATTTCACTGTTTATAAATTATCAGGAGTTGAGTGTCTATGATGATATTTTATTATGTTGAATGTTAAATCTTTGACTTCAATTAAAAGAAACGAGGAAAGCTAACTAGCCACTGTAGCTGATCGATGCTTGCGATGAAGTCACACGTAATGGCACTGAGATGTCAATAGCTTTTGGGCTACCATTCTTTTTCTAGTTTAAGACCTCATCCAGTCACATAGATTCTCAGCCCAAGGAACCATTCACAAATAATCAGTGTGTCTTATTCCACCGCCTGAGAAACCTTGTGTTCTTGTTTGGTTTGTTCCTTTCTCCATTGGCAGGATATTTTGTCCTGCACTTTGCACCATTCCCTGAATTTTATGTCAGACATTTTCATGAACTGCGTGTCCTATTCTAGTACCCATGTAACAAATTTTGTCTCTCTAGCAATTTCCATTTCCTGATGTTTTTCGCTCAGAACTTTTTGTTTTCAGAGCATTTCCTCAATTCTGTCTACCTCTATATTCTGCTCTGTAATTGCTTCTCACTTGTGATAACTATTTTCATTGAGAATTCTTCTTGTGACTCTACTGTAGTTTCCTGCTAACTTCTTTTACATTCATTGCTACCAAAGTGGTCATGGTTGTGATCAGATTATTTAATGTTCTGTTCATCAGTAGCTTGCTTAGCTGCTCATCCATATTCATATCTGCAAAATATTATTTGATTTACTTCAAGAAATAGCTGCCTTCACTGTTTATCCTTATATACCAATCAAAGAAATTAATTTTTCATCAAGCCGCAACATAAAATTATAGTGCAACATTCAAATATGTATGCTGTAGCATAGTGCACTCATAGTCCTGCCTGACCAACACCATGGTAGCATTGCCCTTGGCCAGGGGTAAGATAACAATATCAGGAGTCACCCTAAGTGAATGCAAAGCAAGCCTCTCAGCTGTTGCAGTATTACTCTTTGGTGAATCTATTTCGACATGTGTTGACTTGTCACTTTTTATGCAGTGGCTAGTTCTATGAGCAGACAGATGGAGTTGCAATAGGGAGCCCTTTGACACTTATTGTTGTTAATCTGTTTAAGGAACGTTTTGAGGAATGTGCCTTTGAGTCAGTCACATTGAAACCTATGTACTTTTGCTAGGTATGTAGATGATTCAGTCATGTGCTTGCAGCTATGTGGATAGTATTATTAATGAATCTCTTGAGACTAAGTTAGCAAGTTAGCTTGTAAATAGAGATGTAGGTCTTTGCTTAAATTCTGCATGGAATCTTGCTCTCTCCGTGGTCAAACAACAGAGGGCTACCCTTCACCCAATCGTAATTAATACATACTATTGATAACTTCTTACTCAGGTCATCTCTGGTTGCGTGCTTTCTCTCTCTCTCTCTCTCTCTCTCTCTCTCTCTCTCTCTCTCTCTCTCTCTCCCTCTCTCTCTCCCTCTCTCCCTCCCTCCCTCCCTCCCTCCCTCCCTCCCCACCTCCCCCTCTCTCTCCCTCCCATTTTGAGGAATTTTGAATGAACTGATTGGTGATCACTGAAATTTCTCTGCCACCATTTGATAGTCCTCTGCTCAGGCTCTGTGGTTACAGATAGCTTGAGAAATTTTTTTTAATGCATAATTAAATAAATTAAATTCATTATTTTTCTTTAATAAAAGGAAGTCAAGAACAAAAAGTATACAGAGACATTTTACAAACATCAAAGTGGAATTTGTCTCAGAGAGAGCCTCAGTACAAAGGATTCTTACATAAAAAGTAAACATAACTAGCCTAAACATTGCTTTGGGATGCCGTTTCTTTTTTTTTTAATTAAATAGTCACAAAAACTAAAACAAATCAATTTATGCCCACACAGGAGATCATGATAAGTTACTTAACTAAAAGCCTTAATGGAAAAGTAAGTGTCATTCATTGTCGAGTGTTGGTAAGCCTAGCTGTCTGTCCACAAGAAACCTTATTATACTTCACAATTATACATGCAGATTTGTAACACAGTGAACAAAAATAAAGGGAACAGGGGTATTAAACTTTCTGCAGTTATTTAGCAACAGAAAATGATTTACCAGTCACCAATCCTGTTGACAAAAAATGTTTAGAGCAACACACTTTCACTGCACTGGTTGGTGGTGGACAGGGGTGCATGTCATCAAGCTGGTGAAACTGACAGCTGAGCCAGCCCATCTGTGGCCGACATACTTGTAAAATGGGGGAAGGGGAAGCAGCTGAGTAGATAGCCAGTTGGCTGCGGCCACTTCCAGTGCCTAAAATTTCAGTCCGTATACTCCCTGGGCTCTCACGGATATCCAACCACACACGGCTGTTGCCACTCTAAACTGTTTGTTAGCGGCCCACCACTTCTATCACTGCAGTTTGACTACCCCTTGAGCCTCCTCTATGTGAACCGCTGGTGACAAACAAGCTACGGTGGTTCTGTTGTGAGCAGACCTCCTCAAGTTCCAGGCTTTTAATATACAAACATTCAAATAAATGACATAACATTACTTGCAGTACAGTAAACAAACTGTCCGTGGTATTCCAAATTTCATGGCTGTGTTTCTTTCTCAGTGGTGCCATTCAGAAAAATCTCTAGCTCATCGATACAGGTAATTTTAGTTTCCATAGACTATATCTTAACTTTACTGCTTATTTACATTGCATTTTGCATTTTTTCCCTTTCTTCTAGAAGAATATCATTGAGTCCCCTTTTTACCATTACTTCCTTCCCCACTTTCTTGTATTTGCAAATGAATGTTACTTTTTAAAGCTATGCTTTTTAAAAAGGATCTATCAGACAGAATGTCTTTCTTGAGAGTAATTGCCTGACTTTATTTTCTTCACTAATTATTCTCTCCTGTAATTGCGCAAGTCGCTAGCTGAAGTGGAAGAGAGAAATGGTCACCATCCACTGTGCTGTCACTCTGTTCTAGAGCTTCCATTGGATCATTCTTACATTTTAGTAATCAATTTTTGCTATCTTGTTTATCCTCTTAAACTCTTGTCAGACTGTTTTATTGACTATAATGGCTTCTGGTTACCACAAAATTCTCTCTTATTCCTCCTCATTCTGCCCTTTTTCCCACTTATTTCTCTGGTACTCTCCCTTTCTCTCTGACTTGCGTCGTGCTCAGCCCTTTCGGTAACTCATTGTTGACAGAGGCATTCTCCTAAGCTGCCCTCTTGCTTCTCATAGTGGAACTTCTAGAAACTCTTACAGTTTACTAACTTAGATCTTAAATAAATAGAACACAGTACTCATACGATAATGGTAATAAAACTTAAGTTGGCAGTTAATGATATTTGCTTACCCAATGGTAATTAAGATTCACTACTGATAACTTCTGACACCGGTCATCTTTGGTTGTGTGGTGGCTCCAATTGTTTACTTCGTGTGTGTGTGTGTGTGTGTGTGTGTGTGTGTGTGTGTGTGTGTGTGTTGAGTGAGTGAGTATGTATGAGTGTAGTCTTTGCAATAAATTGCACCACTTTTGTTATTTTGGCAGTGAGTAGGCACATCCTAAAATACTAACAGATGGAGAACTAAGTTGAGCTGCGCCAAAATTAAATTGCCACACTCACCTCTCATTACACGCTCTTATATGACCTAATCAAGCTGCTGGAGAGAACAGGTCCACCTCAGTGCATGGTGTCACTTGCCATTTTCTTTCTCCTCATTTACCAACAAACAAATCTGGCTTACATCCATCATCAGTTTCAGTAGTATAACTTTTGTCTCTGCACACAAAGGAGACACCACAAGAAAAGCTGAAGTATTAAATTTTGCATTTGAGAAATTGTTACACAGGAGGATCATACAAACATATCACTGTTTGACCATCGCACAGAATCCTGTGTGGAGGGCGTAGTAATAGGCATCCCTGGTGCAGAGAAGCAACTGAAAGAGTTGAAAACAAATAAGTTATGAGGTCCAGACGGAATCGCAATTTGATTTCGTAGAGAATACTGTATGGCATTGGTCTCTCACTTAGTTGCAAATCTCTCTTCCTGTGTAAATTCCCAGGTGAGTGAAAAAAAGTGCATGTGACACTAGTACATGATAAAGGGTAAAGAAATCGACCCACAAAATTACAGTTCACTATCCTTAACATTGGTTTGCTGCAGGATTTTTGAACATTTTATAGGTTTGAATATAATAAATTTCCTTGAGGCAAAAATGGTTCTGTCTGCAAATCAGGACTGATTTAGAAAACATCACTCATTTGAAACTCAGATTACCCTTGTCTCACACAGTATCCTTGAACTGTGGAAGAAGAGCAACAGACATATTCCATATCCCTAGATTTCTGGAAAGCATTTGATGCAGTGCCTCAGTGCAGACTGTTAACGAAAGTTGGAGCAAATGGAACAGGTTTCCAGATGCGAAGGCTTCTTATGTAATATAATCCCTGTACTTTCACCTGGATGATGCACATTTGTCAGAGACAAGGGTATAGTCAGCAGTGCCTCAGGGAAGTTTGATAGGACTGCTCTTGTTCTGTATATACATAAATAATCAGATAGGTATGGTGAGCAGCAATGTGTAACCCCTTGCTGATGACAATGTAGTGTTTGGAAAAGCGTCATTGTTGTGTGACTTTAGGATGATACAGGATTACTTAGACAGTATTTCTAAACAGTGTGATGAGTGACAGCTTGTTCTAAATGAAGGAAAAATGTAAGTTAATGCAGATGAGTAGGAAAACCAAGCCTGTAATATCTGAATACAGTATATATGGAGTGTTACTTGGCACAATCATGACAATTCAGTATCTAGGCATAATGTTGCAAAGTGATATGAAATGAAATGAGCATGTACGGTTAGCAGTAGGGAAGGCAAGTGGCTGACTTTGGTTCATTGGGACTGATTTAGAAAACATCACTCATTTGAAACTCAGATTATCCTTGTCTCACACAGTATCCTTGAACTGTGGAAGAAGAGCAACAGACATATTCCATATCCCTAGATTTCTGGAAAGCAGCTAATCCATAAAAGAGATCACATATAGAATCTGTTGTAACCCATTCTTGAGTACTATTTGAATGTCTGCCATACGCTTCAGGCTGGATTAAAGGAAGACATTGAAGCAGTTCAGACGTGTGTTTCTAGATTTGTTAGCGGCTCGGCACATTTGTTCAACATGAAAGTATTACAGAGATTCTTCATGATCTCAGATGGGAATCCCTGGAGGGAAAGCAACATTTTTAATGAAGCACTATTGAGAAATTTAGAGAACCAGCATTTGTCACTGACTGCATGATTCTGCTGCTGGCAGCATAAATTTTGTGTGTGGATCACAAAACAAGATGCAAAATATTAGGGCTCATATGGAGGCATATAGGCATTCATTTGCCCCTTGCTCCATTTGCGAGTGGAACAGGAAAGGGAATGATTGGTAGTTGTACAAGGTATCATGTGCCATGTACCACATGGTCATTTGAGAAGATGTAGATGTAGATATAGATATAAATATAATAGAGGAAAACATTCCACGTGGGAAAAATATATCTAAAAACAAAGATGATGAGACTTACCAAACAAAAGCGCTGGCACGTCGATAGACACACAAACAAACACAAACATACACACAAAATTCTGTGTGTATTTTGTGTGTATGTTTGTGTTTGTTTGTGTGTCTATCGACCTGCCAGCACTTTTGTTTGGTAAGTCTCATCATCTTTGGTTTTAGATATAGATATAGATATATGGCTCCAAATGTATCACCCAAAAAAGGAACATGCCATTCACTGCACTAGAAACGAAAGCTCAAAATCACAAGATTTGAAATTCCCCTTTATTTCCTCAAATAGATTTGTGTATATTTATGATGGCTTGATGAAGTGCCCCTGCATTAAAAACATGTACTGCACATACCAGTTGTTGTATGTTGCCCCCACAGGTAATAATCATACATACTAATGTTGGTGGAAAGCATAGACCATGGCATTGATCCTCGCCAATATAGCACAGATTCAGTACGTCTACAACAACTGCTCACTAAAATTGTTTTTGAAAATTTGTTTTTTCTTCTCTTCCAAATACTGCCAACGTGCAATCAGAGTGAAGATACAAACAACATATATCCTATTAGTGGAACATATCTAGGGCAGCAATTCTTATTTTGCTGATTATCGGCAGGTGAAAGACCATGATCTAGTTACATAAACTGTTGCTGAAGTAACTTCTATGTGGGACTACAGGAGTCATTGTAGGGAATGATTATGTGTTGTGTGATGATATCTGAATTTTATTTCACAGCATAGTGAAAGTGTTCACTATTGACAGATGTGTCAGCAAATCTCAGCTTAGGGCTTGACCCAGCATTTGTGTTGCTACAGTTCCTGTCTCAGTAATTTGATGATGAATAGCAGCAAAAGTTGGATTATTTGCCTGTCTTCTGCATGGAACCACATTTTGATACAGCCCTGTGTTCATTACCATTCAGGTGGTCTGCACAAAAATCATATTTGCTTGCTCACATAATGAATATCCTATCTTGATTAAATGGAACATTTATCAGCTAGTTTGCTATCACTATGCACGTGAAATGTTTCATGAACACAAATCTCAAATGTACACATGTCACATTTAAGTGTGCTGTAAGAATACAATGAGTGCATCAGCACTATGACTTACATCGCTTGCCTGTTTTGTGATGATATTGACTTACACCAGTATTATCACAAAGTTAATTTCATATATTGATTGCAAGCTTCAGTTACTTGGATATATGTCTTTGTTTGGTCTGTGATTTACTTATTTTGTAAACACTTTTTTCAAAACATCATCTAGGTGGTATAAAAGTTAAAATTTATTTTCTGACTATCAATTTTTGAGTAGTATTAACCTTTGCCTTTTTGATGTCCATCAGGGTTACTGCAGATGCAGTTCTTTCTGTTTCAGATTTTTAACTCTCAGTGGCAAACTAAAATGATTGATTTAAATTTGAATAAATTACCATTTGTGAATATTTTAGACCAATGTTTCATAATACGTTGATAAATTTGTTGGATGAAAGTTCCTGGCAGATTAAAACTGAGTACTGGAATCTACATCTACATCTACATCCATACTCCGCAAGCCACCTGACGGTGTGTGGCGGAGGGTACCTTGAGTACCTCTATCGGTTCTCCCTTCTATTCCAGTCTCGTATTGTTCATGGAAAGAAGGATTCTTGGTATGCCTCTGTGTGGACTCTAATCTCTCTGATTTTATCCTCATGGTCTCTTCGCGAGATATACGTAGGAGGGAGCAATATATTGCTTGACTCCTCAGTGAAGGTATGTTCTCGAAACTTCAACAAAAGCCCATACCGAGCTACTAAGCGTCTCTCCTGCAGAGTCTTCCACTGGAGTTTATCTATCATCTCCATAACGCTTTCATGATTACTAAATGATCGTGTAATGAAGCGCGCTGCTCTCTGTTGGATCTTCTGTATCTCTTCTATCAACCCTATCTGGTACGGATCCCACACTGCTGAGTAGTATTCAAGCAGTGGGCGAACAAGCGTACTGCAACCTACTTCCTTTGGTTTCGGATTGCATTTCCTTAGGATTCTTCCAATGAATCTCAGTCTGGCATCTGCTTTACCGACGATCAACTTTATATGATCATTCCATTTTAAATCACTCCTCATGCGTACTCCCAGATAATTTATGGAATTTACTGCTTCCAGTTGCTGACCTGCTATATTGTAGCTAAATGATACGGGATCTTTCTTTTATGTATTTGCAGCACATTACACTTTTCTACATTGAGATTCAATTGCCATTCCCTGCACCATTCGTCAATTCGCTGCAGATCCTCCTGCATTTCAGTACAATTTTCCATTGTTGCATACTCTCGATATACCACAGCATCATCTGCAAAAAGCCTCAGTGAACTTCTGACATCACCACAAGGTCATTTATGTATATTGTGAATAGCAACGGCCCTACGACACTCCCCTGCGGCACACTGAAATCACTCTTACTTCTGAAGACTTCTCTCCATTTAGAATGACATGCTGCGTTCTGTTATCTAGGACCTCTTCAATCCAATCACACAATTGGTCTGATAGTCCATATGCTCTTACTTTGTTCATTAAACGACTGTGGGGAACTGTATTGAACGCCTTGTGGAAGTCAAGAAACACGGCATCTACCTGGGAAGCGGTGTCTATGGCCCTCTGAGTCTCGTGGATGAATAGTGCAAGCCGGGTTTCACACAATCGTCTTTTTCGAAACCCATGCTGATTCCTACAGAGTAGATTTCTAGTCTCCAGAAAAGTCATTATACTCAAACTTAATACGTGTTCCAAAATTCTACAACTGGTCAACGTTAGAGATATAGGTCTATAGTTCTGCACATCTGTTCGACGTCCCTTCTTGAAAACGGGGATGAGCTGTGCCCTTTTCCAATCCTTTGGAATGCTACGCTTTTCTAGAGACCTACGGTACACCACTGCAAGAAGAGGGGCAAGTTCCTTCGTGTACTCGTGTAAAATCGAACTGGTATCCCATCAGGTCCAGCGGCCTTTCCTCTTTTGAGTGATTTTAATTGTTTCTCTATCCATCTGTCGCACAGATGACAAAATGGTAGATATCGAAATAGACGACAATCTAGAGAAGGAACTACAGTGCAGTCATCCTCTGTGAAACAGCTTTAGAAAAAGACATGTAGTATTTCGGCCAGTATTTCGGACTCAAACTCGGGACCCCTGCCTTTGACAAGCATGTGCTCTACAAACTGAGCTGCCTAAGCATGACTCACAGTCTGCCCTTACAGCTTTACTGCCACCAGTAACTCATCTTCTACCTTCCAAACTTCATCCTACCTTCCAAACTTCATAGGAGCTCTCCTGCAAATCTTGCAGGACTAATACTCCTGGAAGAAAGGACATTGCAGAGGCTTGGCTTAGCAGCCATTGTATGGGGGATATTTCCAGAATGAAATGTTCACTTTGCACTGATATGAAACTTCCTAGCAGATTAAAACTGCTTGCTTGATCAAGACTCGAACTCAAGATCTTTGCCTTTTGCAGGCAAGTGTTCTACTGACTGAACTACCCAAGCATGACTCATAATGTATCCTTACAGCTTTATACCCACCAGTACTCATCACCACTTTCCACACTTCACAGAAGCTCTCCTGTTGTGGCTAAGCCCTGTCTACAAAAGATGCATTCTTTCTTCCAGGAGCACTCCTGGAAGAAAGAAAGCATATTATGTAGAGAGGAGAACTTCTGTGAAGTCTAGAAGGTACTGGTGGAAATAAAGCTGTGAGGATGGGTTGTGAGTTGTGCTTAGACAACTTGTTCAGTAGAGCACTTTGCAAAAGGCAAAGGTCAGTGGTTCAAGTCTTAGTGTGTCACACAGTTTTAATCTGCTAGGAAGTTTCATAACAGTACACACTCCACTGGAGAGTGAAAATTTTATTCTGGATTTTGTTGGATATTTTCTGGATTTAATAATGAAGGAGAATATAATTTCAAATTATTGAGTTAAAAGCATTATAACAAACATTATATTAACTTTCATTTTATGTGCTTAGTATGTTAATGATTCATGTCTTACATTTAGCTCTCATGGTAAGCTACCTGTAATAAAAGGCATTCTTTCTAAATGAGGGAACAATTTTGTACCATCTCATCAATGTCATATTAATTCACAGCATAAATTGAAATTATCCTTTATTGTGTGTATTGCTCATAATTGTTGTGCCCTGAATAGGCTTCAATATTTACTATATACTGAGTAAAAAATCAGCTCTTCTGGAATTCAAAATCATGATAATAACTGTTCTCTGTCTCTCGATGTATAATGTTGCTGCCATCCCATCATACTTACAATCATCCAGTCAGGATTTGCAACAATTGCTCTAGCAACACATTGTCAGCCAAATCTTTGTTTATATCTCTGGACATAATTTACACATTACTACTAATACTCTGTACAGCAAAAGTAGTTAGTCTTCAAAAACTTTTACACTTTGATACTTTCTCCAGTGATTCTGTTGTGATTAACTTTCACATAAGCTTTATTGACAACTATTTGAAGAGTTTGACAGAGCACTGAAAGACTTAAGTCGAAACAAGGCCCCGGGAGTAGACAACATTCCATTAGAACTACTGAGAGCCTCGGGAGAGCCAGTCCTGACAAAACTTTACCATCTCGTGAGCAAGATGTATAAGACAGGCAAAATTCCCTCAGACTTCAAGAAGAATATAATAATTCCAATTCCAAAGAAAGCAGGTGTTGACAGATGTGAAAATTACCAAACTATCAGTTAAATAAGTTACAGCTGCAAAATACTAACGCGAATTCTTTACAGACGAATGGAAAGACTGGTAGAAGCCGACCTTGGGGAAGATCAGTTTGGATTCCGTAGAAATGTAGCAACACGTGAGGCAGTACTGACCCTACGACGTATCTTGGAGGAAAGATTGAGGAAAGGCAAACCTACATTTCTAGCATTTGTAGACTTAGAGAAAGCTTTTGACAATGTTGACTGGAATACCCTCTTTCGAATTCTGAAGGTGGCAGGGGTAAAATACAGGGAGCGAAAGGCTATTTACAATTTGTACAGAAACCAGATGGCAGTTATAAGAGTCGAGGGACATGGAAGGGAAGCAGTGGTTGGGAAGGGAGTGAGACAGGGTTGTAGCCTCTCCCCAATGCTATTCAATTCGTATATTGAGCAAGAAGTAAAGGAAACAAAGGAAAAGTTCGGAGTAGGTATTAAAATCCATGGAGAAGAAATGAAAACTTTGAGGTTCGCCGATGACATTGTAATTCTGTCAGAGACAGCAAAGGACTTGGAAGAGCAGTTGAACGGAATGGACAGTGTCTTGAAAGGAGGGTATAAGATGAACATCAACAAAAGCAAAACGAGGATAATGGAATGTAGTCGAATTAAGTCGGGTGATGCTGAGGGAATTAGATTAGGAAATGAGACACTTAAAGTAGTAAAGGAGTTTTGCTATTTGGGGAGCAAAATAACTGATGATGGTCGAAGTAGAGAGGGTATAAAATGTAGACTGGAAATGGCAAGGAAAGCGTTTCTGAAGAAGAGAAATTTGTTAACATCCAGTATTGATTTAAGTGTCAGGAAGTCATTTCTGAAAGTATTTGTATGGAGTGTAGCCATGTATGGAAGTGAAACATGGACGATAAATAGTTTGGACAAGAAGAGAACAGAAGCTTTCGAAATGTGGTGCTACAGAAGAATGCTGAAGATTAGATGGGGAGATCACATAATTAATGAGGAGGTATTGAATAGAATTGGGGAGAAGAGGAGTTTGTGGCACAACTTGACTAGAAGAAGGGATCGGTTGGTAGGACATGTTCTGACGCATCAAGGGATCACCAATTTAGTACTGGAGGGCAGCTTGCACAGGATAGAGTAGCATGGAGAGCTGCATCAAACCAGTCTCAGGACTGAAGACCACAACAACAACAACAACAACAACAACATTTGAATCAGAGACTGAACCATTTCCAGTGGAAATTTGCTTTTATAGGTAAAATATTATGCACATAAACAATCTATACAATATTAAATGTAGCACAGAGCTGTAAATTAAGCGACTTTTGTATGATTTAACTTGAACTTGGTGATAGTGTATGGAATGGCTGACTTAAGTTTACATTATTCAGTGAATTACTCCGATTATGAGCATTTATTGTACTCTCCAACTTAATCCTGCAGTTGCAGATGTGTATAAAATTTAGGAATTACATATATTTCACAAAGAATTGCATTGGTCAAAAATACATCATTTACATCAGAAAAAAATGAGAACAACAAATCTGTCATACTTCAGTAGGCGCCATGTGATTTAATAGGGTTTGAATCTTCATTTTCCTACCATTAATACAGTTTTTGTTGGATAAAGATTGCAGTGAGCATGATAATGGATTAGACTTTCCGTACTTTACAGAGTGCAGCTCAATGGCTTAGCGGATAAATGTTGTGCTGCTAGTATCCAACAGGACCACATCTGGCAGAGCACGGACTGCTGTGGTCAGCCCAATTTTCAGGGGTTGAGGAGAGGTTTACAGTTTTACATATTTCACTATATGAATAATTTTTTTTCCTTCTGTTGAGACAGTTCCTCAAAGCATTGATCAACAGTCAGACTATCTTGATCCTCAGCTGCATTACTGTCTCAGTGAATCTTGTAAATGGAAGAAGTGAGACTCTCAAAATTAATTGTACTATCAACCATAGACATGGTCATTATTAAAGACTTGTATCTCATTCTTCATTGACACAACACAGAAAATATTATAAAGCGAAACAAATATTTTGCTTTTTACAGGTGCTGGTATTAATGACTTTATTAGTTGTATTATATTTATCATTCTTTTTGTTACATCTGCTTAATACTCTTTCACCAATCTTTGTTTACACTGACTTTTGTCAAGCCTGCCATTAACATATCTGGGAAAGCAGATGAATAATGTGATGAAATGAATATTGAGTTATCAACAGTCAGCTCATTAAAATAATTTTTGTGACATTTAGTGTTTCTGTCATAATATAAATTGTACTGTATAAATAATAACACGTTGCAGAGCATTATGAATAAACACTAACTACTGCCTGATATTCTTTTCTTCATCCACACAGCCCCAAGCGTCATTGACAGTGAAGATCCAATCCAAGAGCGGTCCTTGGACTCTCTGGACAGCTCATTGTGTGGTGTAAGCAGCCAGAGGCCACGTGGACAGCCAGACCTGCTCTCATTCCCAGGCCAGGTGTCTCCAGCTGGCAGCTCTGCTTCAACAGTTCCTGACAGTACACGACTACCTCCACAACATGGGCCTCAGTCACCACCTCCTCAGCCGTATGTGATGGTGACTCCGCACGCATTTGGAACACTGCCGTATTCCCGTTCTCAGTCTCCATTTTCACCTGCAGCAATTGCTGTTCCACCGCGTTCTGCAAACGGTTATGTGACAATTCCAAGGAGGCCACGTGTACCTTCATGGAGCAGCCCTCCAACACCTCTTCAGTTACAGCTGGAGCTACCGCCCAGACTGCCTGTGTACGACAATTTGGGACCGCGCACTACTGCTGATGGCAGTTCTGTACTGTCCTTAAATCGTGCCGGATTGCCACCCTATTATTCCCCTGTTCCTCCGACAGCGGAGGAGCCGGGATGGACACAGAGATCTGTAACAGAGAGTGTCTCATCACAGAACTGCATTGAAGATGATGTGGCTTTGACAGGCTCACCAGCAGCTCCAAAGAGTGTAAAGGTGCCACCGAAGCCACCACCAAAACCAAAGAAAAAGCCAGCAGATGCAGTGTCGGGCCCACTGTATGAGGATGAAGGTGAGGATGGTACAGAAGTGTAGGTCGGTGCAACACTTAACTGACTCCCTGTTTAATATGAAGAATGTTGTGAAACTGTTGTGTAGCCAGTATTTCAAATGTTCTTGATACAAGAACAAAAGGAGAGAGAGAGGGTGAGAGACAGACAATCGATAGTCTGATGTTGGTGAACGCTATTGTGTGTTCCTCAGGTGTTAGAACTAACATGGAGGGCTCGTGACACAGGGTATACATTAAGAACTTTGAAATGTTAAACTGTTTTTAAGTGCCTTCTGTTATTGTACATTGGAAACGATATAACTATTTTATGTGACTGGAGAATGATTCTGTGATTAAATGTAGACTTTAAAATTGTATATAACATACTTTTGTCTTTGTGCACTAAAATTGCTACTTCTATTCAGTAACTTGAAAGACATGGATATATATTTGAGAGTATTTCTATAGATGAAACACAAATTACTTCTTTGCAGAACATGAGGAGAGCCCCTGTAACTAAGAAAAATAAGTACTGATTATATAAAATATGATTTGATACATTTTGATTGTTCATAGTTTTATTCAAAACTGACAACTCTAACAGAATTTCACAGGTGGAAATTTTGCATGAGTTTCCAAAAATTACCACAGCAGTTAGCAGTTACGACTTCCATCTCAGCAGTAAAGAAATGTTTTTTATGAATGTCATTTAACAATTTCTTCATTAGTAGAAACACATGATTTTATTTTCATGGAAGAGTATGACAAATGATTAAAGAAGTGTTTGCATTTCTGAGCCTGTTATATCATTGGGGTTCATTATGAAAACCGCAAATCTAGCATTTATTTTTCTGCTGTTTTGGGCTTCCAAAAGAATATACGCATGTTCAGCTAAACAAATGTTTCATTTAATATTATATTTGTCAGTATATTTTATAAGAAATGGCATTTTACTGAGCCAATAGTACGGATAAATGAATTATGCATTTTTTTTTAAAAAAAAACAGCTGGTTAGCCTTTTATCTACAGATACAATAATATATTTGACTGAAGAAAATATTCTAATTACAGTGTTTTATGTAAAAATCATACTTATTGATAGTGGACTATAAATACGATTTTATTTTTACATTGTATAATTTATTGTATAATATGTTGTTCCTCTTCATATTGATTTTATGGCTTTTTGCACTGAATTTTCATCATTGTCATGCAAAATCAAGATTAAAAGAAATACAATTTAACTAAGACTGAAATTTTCAACAATGATGTTTCAGCATTTAAAAATGACTGTTGCAGAACATGTGTCTTTAATTGAATAACTTGCTAATAGGGGCACAATTTAAAATAATAATAATAATTTCTTTTATAAGTTTAATGAAGCAGATAGCTTTATTTACTGAAATTTAATCTAGAAATTTTTGAAAAGACTATAGACTGGCTATATGATGTCCTCTGTCACTTCACACTCTTTGCTAATCTTTCTGTGTCTACACAGTTGCAAAAAGCAATGCTCTCAGTAATTTGTTGTACAAGTTCCCATTTTGTCTGCCCATGCAAGTTTCCCTATACCTACGCATTCTGGTTCCAACTTAACTACTCCTTGGTGTCTTTGCATGTGGTCCACTGTGTTGCATTATCATGTTATAGCTGAAGGTAGGGCACAGTGTAACAGAAAAGTTATTTTGGAAATTTTTTTTAAAAAAAAGATTGTGAAAATGATGATCTTTTCACATGTCTTTATTTAAGGAACCTTAAACAATCATTTAAAACTGGCAGACTCAGTTTGGCCTTGAGATTGTTGTATTTATTGCAAATATTGAGTATGGTTGCAAACAGTTACAGTGTGCCCCGGTGTGGGGCAGAGTGTAACACATACTGGAGTACAGTGTAACAAGCATGCAAAAGTACATTCATGCTAGCATAATATGTATTTTTCAAAACATTCAGAACACAGGCTACATTTAAATGTCAGACAAAATTAATATATGCAATCTCTTAAACCAACTGCAATTTTTTACAATATTCACAAAAGATTAAATTTTTTTAAAACTGATATCAAAGAAAGACCATTACTACATTTTTTATGACATGTATGAAGTGTAGGCTACATACTGATCTACAAACACATTGGGATTGTTGCCACCCCCCCCCCCCCCCCCTCTGTCCCCCCTTGGGAAAATGTCACGTTATAGTCCCCACCATCATCTCTATTCTTGATTACTTTACCTACATAGCGAAATGAGTTCTTGCAGGGAACTCTACTAAAATGTAATCATCTCAGACAGCTTTCCTTCATCGTTCTCTGTTTGACTTCTGATATCTCCACTGGGCGAATAATCTAAAGATGCACACATTTTATTTTCAACTTCCCAGCTAAGTCAGAGTCTCTTGAAAATAGACATCTCATGTGAGATTTACATTTCTTTTCCTCTTTCATCATCTGCATTCTTCAGTGTTCTTCAAACACCTCTTTAATTGGAGGATCTATTGTGATGCAACTCATTCCTATCTCTCTATTTCTTCTGTTGCTTATTCTTCCATCGTCTTTAGGATAACCTTTGAAAATATCAGGACCAATCATAGGTCTACTCTGCAATGGTGGATCTTCCTCTGGTAGAATATTAAAGGGGTCTTTCTGTGACTGCCTTTGACACTCAGTAGCTCCTAGAGCAGGGATTACACTGCTTGCATCATTGCCTGTCACAGGAACAGCAACTGAATTTTGATTTGATGAGACTTGAGGAGCACTGTCATTTAGTGCTGGGGCTGGGTTTTTGTTGATCAAAACATAGTCTGTCACAGAACTATGCATAAAATCATATTCTGTGAAAATATCACAGTCATCTGGAAAAATAGAAAAATACCTGTTTGCTTGAAACCTGTCATGATGTTGGTTGGTGTCACTGAGCAAGTGAAGGCTTTGCCAACACATCCAGCAACATCATATATAGACAGTGGTTTACCAGGATAATGCATTAGCCATGAATCAACTGCAGAGTTGTAATGAGCCTGGAATGGACTGAACACACAAACATCAAGAGGTTGCATTTGATTGCTGCAGGATTGTGGAATGGTTAGCACTGTTACACCATTTTCCTTAGCAATATTCAGTGCCTCTATAGCAAAGTGGTTCTCATGGTTGTCTAGGATGAGTAAAAAGAAGCACAAAATGCTCCATAACATGTGGAAACAACACTCTATCCATCCAGCCTGATGTAGCTGCGAGTCCTATGGAGTGTCCCTGGAGGAGCACCTGTGAGCATGTGGCCCTTGAAATTGATTTTTGGGAATGTTATTGTTGGAGAAAGAGCAATACCACAAGCATCGATTATGCATACTATGGTCACAAGTGTACCTCTTTCCCCTCTGGTAACCTTGTTCAGCTGCTTAATTCGTTTAGAAGCAAGTCATTTTTTCGGAGTCTATACTGTTGAGGCACCAGTCTCACCAAAACTGAAAATCCCTGTTTCATCACTAAACTCTGAATTATGGTTCAAAATATTTTTCAGATTACTGAAGAATATTGCAACATTAGTTTTATTGAATGATGTAGCGCTTCATAAACAGCAAGCTTCTGGACATTGGAGGCTAAGGCTTGGATGGCATCCTCTAAAAGCATAGAGCCAATCTATGCCAGCCATATTTTTTCTTCTATCTGGTTATATTGAGGCATTTGGAATACCAAGTGTTATACTTCTACAGTGTCGAAGTCATAGCACATTAAGAACATTACACCAAGTAGCATACCAAAGATTTTTGTTGTTCATCAGTGAAAAATTCACTGGCAGTTTTATTGTGGACACATACAAATGTCTGTTTTTCCTGTCCTTACTCTTCTTAATATTCCTGCAATATATGGAAAAGTAAATTATGTAAATTAAATTTATGTGCTGCGATTTTCCATAAAGTACTCATTTTGGTAAAAAAAACTGCTCAAAGGAATTTTTACGCGCAAAAAGTTCCACAACTCAGGTTCTTAATAGCAGCTGCCTTGCAAAGACTAGTTCCAGAAAGCATCAGTTCAACAGCAACCATCATATCATCCTCAATAAAGACATCAATCTCTGTTTTTTGTGCTCTTTTATGAAGCATATTGGAAATCTATAATTGAATATCCTAATTTAAAACCGCTAGTTTATATTCTGTTCTCAGTTGTATTCATATATACAATTTTAGAGGCAAATAACTACTTTTTATTGGCATACAGCATAATGGGGTACATTGTAATGGTGTTACACTGCGCCCCACATTAACCCATTAAGCTTTGCCCCATGGGACTGCTTTCTATAATTTTCTAAGATTTGAAAAAGGACAAAAAATTATGAAATCTTCGATATTCAGTATTGTATGTGTGATTAACACTCAGAATTACACCAATTATTTGTCATTATAAACAACAGCAAAAATTTGTGTGTCTACAAAAATTTTCTTCATATACCTTAAAAAATGTTTTCCTCACTACAAACAATATTTGAATTCTGGATGTGGGTGTTGTCCTCATCACCATTTCATCACAATCAATGCACAAGTTGCCAAATTGGCATCAAATAAAAAGACTTGCTCCAGGCAGCTGAACTTCCTGCTAATAACACATACACACATTACATTTCGCTTTTGTGTTTTAGATGCCTGCTTAATTTTCAGCAATCTGTTATAGCATCACATTTTAAATGCTTCACGTTTCTTATTCTTCAGACTTGCACGGACGATGTCCCACTTCATACAATGCTGCACTCCAGATATATACTTTCAGGAACTACTACTTCACTTCCACTTGATGCACACAGGACTCTTATGATGAAGAAAATTCCTGTTATCTGTACCATTCTGATTCTGCTAGCTCTTATCTATTGTAATCTTACTCCCTAGGTGAAAATATTATTTCACTATTTCTACTGCATTCTTCAGTTTTATGTATTAGGCAGTTTGCTCTGCTTTTTACTATGTTTGCTCATCTTTTTACTACTACTCTCTTGTCTACACTTCATTTATTCTTAATCCACATTCTGTGTTACAAAAATTGTTAATTGTATTCAAAAGTTTTACTAAATATCCCTTACCTTTCTGCTTTTAGCAGAAGGTGCATGTTATATTGTCGATCAAAGGTGGTGTTGCTATCTGTACCTGTTGCTCTTTTATTCTTATTCTTCAGATTTGATTAACTTTTTCATTGCTACTTCACATTAAACAACACTGGTGGCAAGCTACAGCCCCATCACACAGTCTACTTTAAACAAACTAGTTTTTCTTATTTGTTACTCCTGTTTCTTTCCTCACTTTATTCCCATTCTTTTCAGTATTTGGAATTTCTTATTACATTTTACTTTACCATCTACAGCTATACTCTTCAAACCATTGTGAAGTGGATGGTGGAGGATACTCCTACTATACCCTATAGAAGGGTTTCATGCTGTTTCATTGATATACGCAGTGTGAGAAGAAAGACTACCTAATGTATTATGTATGCTATAATTAATCTGATCACGTCTTTGTGGTCCCTATGGCAGGAATACGATATTTACACAATTATAATTTGCCATGAAATGTAATGCACGCCCCAATTTTAAAAATTAAAATAATGAAAGATGAGTTTCTTGGTGTGTCACTGATAGACTAAATTTGCGCAACAATGCATCTATACACAAACTATCAAAACAACAACAGTTTTTAAGTGACCCATTGTTAAGTGACACAGTCATTATTAAAAATTAATGCCTAATTTGATTACCTACATGAGAGCAAACTAACATAATGTAAATTGCAGGTGTTACTCATCATTAATCACTAATGTCATCATTACTGGTCTCCTCAGAGGAGTTTCCATCAAGAATGCATTCATTTCCATTTTCCCTATCTTCAGTGTTTTTCCAGAACACATCATCCTCACTTCCAGAGTATTTGAAATACAGCATTTCTTGAATGATTTTATGATCATTGGTGCTGCAATGCTTTTTCTGAGCAGCTGAAACCCAGTGTGCAATAATGCGGGCTGCAACATAATCTTTCCTGCTGGAGTCAGTTCATGGTTTGGTTTTCAAAACTGTTTTTCATTCTGTTCCTGTGCATAACCTTTGAAAGGTTTATTTATACACCCCGGTTCCCAGAACTCCTGAAGATAGATGTAGACAATGGATATTGTATCACAGGCACTGTCCCTTTGACTGTTCAGAAATGTCACTAAAACCACACAAAGATGTCAACAACCATGCATGAGCAGCACCTATTAGATGGAGGGGTCCAACAGCCAATCAGTCCCAGCCATTCCACCAGGAAGGAGGTACACAGCTTGTGTTGTCTGTAATTCAACCATGCCTAGACAGTCAACACCGTGGTTCAATCATGTCCGCATTGTTACTTTGTGCCAGGAAGGGCTCTCAACAAGGGAAGTGTCCAAGCGTCTTGGTGTGAACCAAAGCGATATTGTTCAGACATGGAGGAGATACAGAGAGACAGGAACTGTTGATGACATGCCTCGCTCAGGCCACCCAAGGGCTACTACTGCAGTGGATGACCACTACCCACGGATTATGGCTCGGAGGAACCATGACAGCAACGCCACCATGTTGAATAATGCTTTTCATGCAGCCACAGGACGTCGTGTTATGGCTCAAACTGTGCGCAATAGGCTGCATGATGAACAACTTTACTCTGAATGTCCGTGGTGAGGTCCATCTTTGCAACCACGACACCATGCAGCGCAGTACAGGTGGGCCCAACAACATGCCAAATAGACCGCCCAAGATTGGCATCATGTTCTCTTCACTGATGAATGTCATATATGCCTTCAACCAGACAATCGTCGTGTTTGGAGGCAACCCCGTCACGCTGAATGCCTTAGACGCACTGTCCAGCAAGTGCAGCAAGGTGAAGGTTCCCTGATGTTTTGGGGTGGCATTATGTGGGGCCAACGTATGCCACTGGTGGCCATGGAAGGCACTGTAACAGCTGTACGATATGTGAATGCCATCCTCCTCCTGATAGTGCAACCATATTGGCAGCATACTGGCAAGGCATTCTTCTTCATGGACGACAATTCGTGCCCCCATCATGCACATCTTGTGAATGCCTTCCTTCAGGATAACGACATCGCTCGACAAGAGTCGCCAATATGTTCTCTAGACATGAACCCTATCAAACATGCCTGTGATAGATTGAAAAGGGCTGTTTATGGACGACGTGAACCACCAGCCACTCTGGGGGATCTGCACTGAATCGCCATTGAGGAGTGGGAGAATCTGGACCAACAGTGCCTTGATGAACTTGTGGATAGTATGCCACGATGAATACAGGCATGCATCAATGCAAGACAATTTGCTACTGGGTATTAGAGGTACTGGTGTGTACAGCAATCTGGACCTCCATCTCTGAAGGTCTCACTGTATTGTGGTACAACATGCAATGTGTGGTTTTCATGAGCAATAAAAAGGGTGATAATTATGTTTATGTTGATCTCTATTCCAATTTTCTGTACAGTTTCTGGAGTTCTCAGAACTGAGGTAATGCAAAACTTGTTTTGATGTGCTTACTAATATCCAGGGTTTGTAACACAGAATTCATTCCTACAGGAATAACAACAAGGTCACTGGCTTGGTTGTGCATCTACTTTTTTGTGTTGTCAGTGAGATGACCATGAAATGCATCAAGACAGAACATTGATGGTGGTTTGAAAAGCTGACGAGGATGGAATTCCCATATGTTTCAGAGCCAGTCAGGCATTAAAGTTTCAGTTATCCATCTCTTCTCTTGATTTCGAACAATGGCATAATCAGGAAACAGCTTTTCATTTTTAGGCGTCTTGGGCCTTTTTTCCCACTTAAATACTAAGAAGGCGGGGGGGGGGGGGGGGGAGTTGTGCCCATCTGCTGCAATTGCCAGCACTACAGTTATATGCTGTTTTTCACAACCTGATGTTTTGATAGTAACTAATTTTGTCTCCTTCTCATCAATCATGTAATTACGTGGCATATCCAACCCAACCAAATGTGCACTTCATCAGTTGGCCCATCAAACAGTTCGGTCCATTGAACAATTCTTCTCTTTTTGGAGTGTGATGACATAATGATGAAATTCTTGAAATTTTTTTTCAAAATCTTGTGAAAGCTTTTGCCATAGTTAGTTAGTTAGTTACTTTCATGTTTCATGGATCATTTTGTATGATAAATCATCATGATGTGGAACAAGTCTTTTACATTCATATTGCAAATTAATTTGTACATCTATTTGTATTCTTAACATCACCATATAATTATCCCCCCCCCCCCCCCCACTTCCTCTTGAAATGAAAATGAGATATACAGATTGAGTTAGCAATTCCGACCCACCTCCTTTAACACATTACAAACTTAGAAATTCTTCTACAGAATAGGAGGAGTTGTCAAGGAGAAACTTTTTCAATTTATTTTGAAATTTTAACTTGCTGTCTGTTGCACTTTTTATATCACTAGGTAAGTGGTCAAAAATTTTGGTTGCAATGTTGTGCACCCTTTTCTGTGCTAAAGACAATCTTAATGTTGAGTAATGAATGTCATTTTTGCTTGTAGTATTGTAATAATGTACTTCATTGTTCCTTTCAAACTGTAGTGGATTATTTATGACAAACTTCATGAGGGAATAAATATACTGTCAAGCAGTAATCGGAATGCCCAACGCCTTAAACAGATGTCTACAAGAGGACTGCGGGTGAGCACCACGTATTATTCCTACAGCACATTCTTGGGCAATGAAGACCTTCCTTAAAGATGAGTTACCCTAGAACATTATTCCATATGACATTACTGAATGAAAATAAGCAAAATATGTCAGCTTACTGATTTCTCTCTCCCCAAAATCTTCTATGATTCTAAGTGGTTCATGGTGTGGGTTCCTGTAGCCATGTCCTAGTTCATGAACCACAGGCAACGTATGAGTGGCCAAGTAAGTGGTCCCGACAGTCGGGATACCAGTTACTTTGGAATAAGGCTGGGCATCTCGGACATATTCTGAGTCGTGGTCACCTTTGTGCTCATACGGCAAAGACTACCAAATCCACCGGTTAGTCTCTCAGCCGTTAGGGGTAAAACCCAGTGGGACTCGGGGCAAGTAAGGCTAGCAACCTGCTTCCCTGGTACTTTAAATATGATGCTGGCAACAATCAGAGCAAAATGCCTCGGACCTTTGGAGGTGACGGAGTCCCACCTCTAACTGACAAACCAGGGACTCGAAAGATACGACTTGGCAAACAAATGGTAATGAGATGGGGAGCTATTAATATCAATGGGGGCTACTCTGGGAAGAAGGTAGAGCTGGCAGAGGCTGCAAGTAAGATGGGGCTGGACGTTTTAGCTGTTAGTGACATTCGGGTAAGGGGTGAGAAAGAAGAGGTAGTGGGAGAATACAAGGTCTACCTGTCAGGAGTCAAAGCAGGAATAGCACAATGGGGTGTAGGGCTTTACATCAGGAAAGAAGTGGAACCCAGCGTAGTTGCAATAAGGTATGTAAACGAACGACTGATGTGGATAGATTTGACAGTGTCTAGCAAGAAAATTAGGATTGTGTCAGTATATTCGCATTGTGAAGGGACAGATCAAGATAAGATGGATAGTTTTTATGAGGCACTCAGTGATGTAGTTGTTAGAGTAAAGGACAAGGACAGTGTTCTGCTCATGGGTGATTTTAACGCCAGGATTGGAAATCGAACAGAAGGGTATGAAAAGGTTATGGGTAAATTTGGAGAGGATATGGAGGCCAACAGGAACGGGAAAGAACTCTTGGATTTCTGTGCCAGTATGGGCTTAGTAATCACAAACTCCTTTTTTAAACATAAGAACATTCACCGGTATACTTGGGAAGGCAGGGGAACCAGGTCTGTCATTGACTATATAATAACAGATCAGGAATTCAGGAAGGCTGTGAGGGACACACGTGTATTCAGGGGATTCTTTGATGACACTGATCATTATTTAATCTGCAGTGAAATTGGGATTGTGAGGCCGAAAGTGCAGGAGGTCAGGTCCATATGTAGGAGGATAAGAGTGGAGAAACTTCAGGATAAGGAAATCAGGCAGAAGTACATAACAGCGATCTCAGTAAGGTACCAGTTAGTTGAGTGTAGTCAATTACTGTCATTGGAAAAGGAATGGACAAGGTACAGGGACACAGTACTAGAAGTGGCTAAAGAATGTCTTGGAACAGTAGTGTGTAAAAGTAGGACGAAGCAAACAGCTTGGTGGAATGATACAGTCAAGGCAGCCTGTAAAAGGAAAAAGAAGGCGTATCAAAAATGGCTACTTACCAGAACCCAGGTAGACAGAGAAAGTTATGTTGAAGAAAGAAACAAAGCCAAACAGATAATTGCAGCATCCAAGAAGAAATCGTGGGAAGACTTTGGAAACAGGTTGGAAATTATGGGTCAAACTGCTGGAAAACCATTCTGGAGTGTAATTAGCAGTCTTCGAAAGGGAGGTAAGAAGGAAATGACAAGTATTTTGGACAGGTCAGGAAAACTGCTGGTGAATCCTGTGGATGCCTTGGGCAGATGGAGGGAATATTTTGAAGAGTTGCTCAAAGTAGGTGAAAATGCGATCAGTAATGTTTCAGATTTCGAGGTAGAATCGGATAGGAATGATGATGGAAATAGGATCACATTTGAGGAAGTGGAAAAAATGGTCAATAGATTGCAGTGCAATAAAGCGGCTGGGGTGGATGAAATTAAGTCGGAACTCATCAAATACAGCGGAATGTCAGGTCTTAAATGGCTACACAGGATAATTGAAATGGCCTGGGAGTCGGGACAGGTTCCATCAGACTGGACAAAAGCAGTAATCACACCAATCTTTAAACATGGAAACAGAAAAGATTGTAACAACTACAGAGGTATCTCTTTAATCAGCGTTGTGGGTAAAATCTTCTCAGGTATTGTTGAAAGGAAAGTGCGAGTATTAGTTGAGGACCAATTGGATGAAAATCAGTGTGGGTTTAGGCCTCTTAGAGGCTGTCAGGACCAGATCTTTAGCTTACGGCAAATAATGGAGAAGTGTTATGAGTGGAACAGGGAATTGTATCTATGCTTTATAGATCTAGAAAAGGCATATGACCGGGTTCCTAGGAGGAAGTTATTGTCTGTCCTACAAGATTATGGAATAGGAGGCAAACTTTTGCAAGCAATTAAAGGTCTTTACATGGATAGTCAGGCAGCAGTTAAGAGTTGACGGTAAATTGAGTTCATGGTTCAGAGTAGTTTCAGGGGTAAGACAAGGCTGCAACCTGTCTCCACTGTTGTTCATATTATTTATGGATCATATGTTGAAAACAATAGACTGGCTGGGTGAGATTAAGGTACGTGAACACAAAATAAGCAGTCTTGCATATGCAGATGACTTAGTTGTGATGGCAGATTCGATTGAAAGTTTGCAAAGTAATATTTCAGAGCTAGATCAGAAATGTAAGGACTATAGTATGAAGATTAGCATCTCCAAAACGAAAGTAATGTCAGTGGGAAAGAAATATAAACGGATTGAGTGCCAAATAGGAGGAACAAAGTTAGAACAGGTGGACGGTTTCAAGTACTTAGGATGCATATTCTCACAGGATGGCAACATAGTGAAGGAACTGGAAGTGAGGTGTAGCAAAGCTAATGCAGTGAGCGCTCAGCTACGATCTACTCTCTTCTGCAAGAAGGAAGTCAGTACCAAGACTAAGTTATCTGTGCACTGTTCAATCTTTCGACCAACTTTGTTGTATGGGAGCGAAAGCTGGGTGGATTCAGGTTACCTTATCAACAAGGTTGAGGTTACGGATATGAAAGTAGCTAGGATGATTGCAGGTACTAGTAGATGGGAACAATGGCAGGAGGGTGTCCACAATGAGGAAATCAAAGAAAAACTGGGAATGAACTCTATAGATGTAGCAGTCAGGGCGAACAGGCTTAGATGGTGGGGTCATGTTACACGCATGGGAGAAGCAAGGTTACCCAAGAGACTCATGGATTCAGCAGTAGAGGGTAAGAGGAGTCGGGGCAGACCGAGGAGAAGGTACCTGGATTGGGTTAAGAATGATTTTGAAGTAATAGGTTTAACATCAGAAGAGGCACCAATGTTAGCACTGAATAGGGGATCATGGAGGAACTGTATGAGGGGGGCTATGCTCCAGACTGAACGCTGAAAGGCATAATCAGTCTTAAATGATGATGATGATGATGATGATGATGATGATGATGATGATGATCTAAGTGCAAATGTGGCTGAACCAAGTTGTTTTAGGAGTTCCAAAAAGTGTTTTTGCCAATTTAAATTCACATCAATATGGATACCAAAGAATTTTGAAGTTTCCACCCTATGTATTATTTCATCACCATGTGTTACACTTATCATTGGTGCAGTACCCCTAGAGGTACAGAACTGAATATGATGTGATGTTTAAAGCTTTCCTGGCGTGCTGATTGCTCCATAAAAACACAGAAGAACTGCTGGATATTAGTAATGTCCTGCCACGATATTTTGGCGCAGAGTCTTCTGGCCATTTTCAGGTGAGTGCCACTGTAGTAATACTGGTGATTACGCACTGAGCTCTGCTATTTAAGCCGTACTTAGGTGACATTTTGCTTGCGCTTCTCAGCGTGCACGTTCATAACACCTCCGTGCTCTGCGCCTCGTGCTCTCCACGGTGAAAGCTTGGCGTATCAATATCAGGTCGATTTTCATCTTTATTCAGATAACTATGTCGACTACGAAGTTTCTCTATAACAGGATTCCAAGCAGAGTTTAGCTGATAACCACTATCTCGATTGATGAGAGTCTTGTTGTCAGACAATCTTATTTCCACAGATTCATTGATAATCAGTGTCCAAAAGCTTTTTTTTTTATCGTTGTAATTCATGGAATGATCTGTGGAAATACAATGTTCGGCGACTGCGGACTTGGTGGGTTGGAGAAGGTGAGTATGTTGTTGGTGTTCCACAATGCGGTCCTGCACAGTTCGTGTTGTTTGCCCTATATATGATTTGCCTCATTCACACGGAATTTTGTAAACACCTGATTTTTGCAGGCCCAGGTCGTCTTTAACAGATCCCACCAGTGATGAAATTTTGGAAGGAGGGCGAAAGATGACTCTCACTTGATACTTTATCAATATTCTGCCTATCTGTGAAGAAATATTCCCAATAAATGGTAGATAAGCAGTTGACCTGAAGGCCTCTTCCTCTTCCTTGTTCCATCGTTTGTAGGTCTTCATCGCTCTGTTCACTAGCCTAGGTGAAAAGCCATTCTTCAGAAATACTTTTTGCAGGTGTTCCAGTTCTGCTTGAAGAATGTCGGTGTCAGAGATGGTATGGACACGGTGGATCAAGGTTTTGAGAACGTCCATTGCTTGTGCTGGATAGTGGCAACTAGTAGCTTGTAGATACAGATCTGCATGAGTGGGATTTCTGTACACCGAGTCACCAAGTGTGCCATCACTCTTCCGTTGCACCAAGACGTTAAAAATGATGGTTGTCTGCCAACAAAATGAACTGTGCAGGAACGCATTGTGGTTCAACACCAACGACATACTCGCCTTCTCCAACCCACCAAGTCTGCAATTGCTGAACATTGTATTTCCACAGACCATTCCATGAATTACACCGATTAAAAAATTTTGGACCATAGATCAAGCTTTTGGACCCCGATTTTCAATGAATCTGTGGAAATAAGATTGTCTGACAACGAGACTCTCATCAATCAAGATATCAGTTATCAGCTAAACTCTGCTTGGAATTGTGTTATAGAGAAACTTCGTAGTTGACGTAGTTATCTGCATAAAGATGAAAATCGACCTGATATCGATACGCCAAGCTTTCACCGTGGAGAGCGTGAGGCACAGCGCATGGAGTTGTTATGAACGCGCACGCTGAGCAGCGCATGTGGAATGTCACCTAAGTATGGCTTTAAACAGCAGAGATCAGCACGTAATCGCCAGTACTACTACAGTGGTGCTCACCTGAAGATGGCCAGAAGACTCTGCGCCAAAATATCGTGGCAGGACGTTACTGGTATCCGGCAGTTCTCCCGTGTTTTTATGAATATGATGTGTGTTTGTGAAATTCAGGGTGAGACCATTTGCAGAAAACCAGTCAATGATACTTTTGAGAACTTTGTTTATCATTTCTTCCACTTCTGTATGTATACTGGGAGTGATTACAATACTAGTGTCATCTGCAAAAAGAACAGCAATGCTAATGGTTGCTTAACAGTATGTCGAGCATAAAATGTAGTGTGTTGATGTCTTCTTGAAACTCTTATCATTTACCCCACTGTTTTGTATTTTAGATTTGATTCACGGATCCAGTTATATGGCTCCTTCTGTGTATAGCGATTTTACGACTATGACACGTGGGGCCTGAAGAGGCATCAATGTAATGCCGAAACTGGTAGCATATAAGTTCATAAAATAAATTTCTACAGTACATATGGCTGTTGGTAAATTATTGCATCAAGAAATACATGCCAGCCATTGTCCCACAGTCCATAATGGATCAACAAAGGTTGAATGGATGCAGGTGATCAGACATCATATCTAGACGTATCAGGGGTCCCATATCACTCCAACTGCAGAACCCCACGCCATTACAGAGCCTCCATCAGCTTGAACAGTTCCCTGCTGACATGCAGGGTCCATGGATTTATGAGGTTGTCTCCACATGAGCACATGTCCATCCTCTTGATACAATTTGCAATGAGGCTTAGCCAACTAGGTAACATGTTTCCAGTCATCAGCAGCCCAATGCTGGTGTTGAAGGGCCCTGGCGAGGCATAAAGCTTTGTGTCATGCAGTCATCAGGGTTACTCTGAAAGCTCATATTGATGATGTTTCATTGAATGGTTTGCATGCTGACACTTGCTGATGGCCCAGCATTGAAATCTGTAGCAATTTGCAGAAGGGTTGCACCTCTGTCATGCTGAATGATTCTCTTCAGTCATCGTTGGTCCCGTTCTTGCAGGATCTTTTTCCAGCCACAGCGATGTTGGAGTTTTGATATTTTACTAGATTCCTGATATTCACAGCACACTCGTGAAATGGTCGCATGGGAAAATCCCCAGTTCATTGCTACCTCGGAGATGCTGTGTCCGATCGTTAATGCGTTGACTAATACACCACATTCAAACTCACTTAAATCTTGACAACTGGGCCACACATTTATTGTCTTATATAGATGTTGCTGACTGCAGGGCCGTATTCTGACTCTCACAAATAAAGCTTTGTGTTTGTTGTCCATTTGTGATGAAGGCCGAAAGCTTTATTTGTGACAGTCTTTTTGTTGTGCCTATCTGTGACTCAGCATCTCCATTATATGGTGAGTGGCAACTTTCCTTTTCATAATATTGTTATATATGTAGCAGTTTGGCCTGCTTTATTTATCTCTTCATTTGTTGTCCTCGGTGTTGATGCACTGGCTAAAAAAATTTGGGATCGACGTGCAGTACTGTCTACTGTAAATGATGTAGCCGACAGATGCATAGTTGCGTTTCACAGTCCTTTACATTCACTTTTCACAACCCCCCAATAATACACAGTTATATATGGCCAGTGCACTATTGTTTAACTTTTGATAAGCCTAATTAATAGGTTGCAGGTGAACATCCACATACTGCTACAATATTTTCCGGTTGAACATCTAAGAGCAGTAAAAATCTAACCTCAAAATTCACAGTTCTTGAGGAATAAAAGGTACTTATGGAGCAGACACTGTCATTGTTTTAACACACAGCCTAATTGTGTAACACTTTTTTCACAGATGCATTGTTGTTGTTCTAACCAACATAGGTTTGTCATCTGAAACATGACCATGGACTGACTGTCTCGTGACCAAAATTAGAGCCCTTATATATCATAACAATAATAGGTGTTGAAACTACACATTGTCCTAAGTTTAATTCACAGAAATTACACTTAAGACTTAAATCATTAAATTAACTGAATACATCAAAAAATTGCATCTTTTTAACAGTTTCTTCTGCTACAAGGGTTAAACCGAATTATTTGTTTAAATGATGAAATTAACATACTGTATATGGTTATGTAAACAATACTTTTGACAAAACTGTTAATTACTTTGGAATTCATGAAGGGCTGGTTTTGCTAACATGTTTCTGACAAGCGCCAAATAGATACTTCAAGAATACTCGCATTTTGTCCTCCAAATGTTTACAATTATTACAGAATTTATATTTGTTTATATATCAACAATAGAATTTAAGTTGCAAAACAATTACTGATTTCACCCTATAGCAAAAGATACTAGGAATAGTCAAAATAAATTAGAAAATCTACTACATACCTAAAACTAAGCACAAAATTAGATCTGGTGTTAAATTCTTTAAAACTGAGGGCCAACCTTTCTCTTATATGAAAATGCAGATGGACAGAATGATGAATAGAGTGTGGGAACAACAGAGAGGACAAGGGAAAGACAGGAACCAAGTGGGTTGTTGAACTTTGGAAGGACTGTTTGGAATTGGAGATCAAGGTTGAAGGAAAGGAAAATTGGAGGAACAAATATACACTGACCAAGATTCCGGAGATCAGTGACAGAGAAGAATACAGGAAAAGATTAAAGTGTCACCAGGAGAAAAGGACACTGAAGATCTCGGAAGAAGAGCAGTAGAGAAGAAGAGAAAGAATGTAGAGGTTCTGGGAGAAGAAGAGGAAAATGCAGTCCACAAAGGGGCTACCCATGGTCCTACAGAGACTGTAACTCAAGAAGAAGAAGAAGAAGAAGAAGAAGAAGAAGAAGAAGAAGTATATTAATGGTAATTAGTTAAAACTGAAAAAATGAATTTAAGGAGGCAGATTGCAAAACAAGAGGAGAAGAAAAAAATATCCCAGCTTGCTTCATCACACATTCCATCCTGGATTTTCCATCGTTTGACTCTCTGCATTTTGTTAAGTTTTAAATAATCAATGAGTTTTGGGTAGTCTTTCATAATAACAGAGGATAAGTTAACAAGACATAAAAGACATGGGTCCCCAAACATCGAAATATACCAATAATCTCATGTTTAAAAACAAATAGATAAGTAAATAAATACATTACTAATGTTACAAAATATGAGCCATGTTATGCATCAGAAGACCCAAGCCCCATTTCTTTAAACTTTTTGATGTGAGAGTATTCTGATGGGAAACAATGTATTTGGAAAAAGGTCACCATTGTCATGTTAGCAGTGGTTGCCACAAAATATTGGAAAGGACTATGTGCTGCTTCGCTTATATTTGATCTTCAATTTTGCATCACAAGCCACAATCCAAATTGTAGTTTTGCAACAGTAAACCAAGCACCACTTACCAGTCTCTGGTCTAGTGATGGTAAACAGAAAATGTGGCAATGCTGATTAACAACATCGACTGTGTCCACAGACTAAGCAAAATGCCTTCTTTCCTTGATCTGTGAAGTGTGTGGTGTTTAAGGACCTAATATTAGATTGTGTGTTATAACATTGTGAATGTTATGATTATCAGATGCAATAATGGATGCATTGAAAACAAGAACACAGTATGTAACTGAAAGTGCAAGAAGGGTGTCTAATGGATTTGGAACTATAAAGGTATAAAAACAAGTTTCTTTTGCGGGGTAACTTCACAACTGCTCGAAAAAGACCTAGACCTTACACATTCCATTCTTTAGGGAGAATATACATCATCAAGTGTGGACATTCCAAGCAAAGATTGTCCTCCGAATGAAAATACCTGTAACAATGATTTGACCTCAAATGTAGTAGTGAGAATGGAACCCTGTGACGGATCTGAAACTTGTAATGAAGATGAGAATTGCAGATCTAGTAGTAACCACGTTGACAATGATGAAACACAAATAAACTTAAATGAAGATATCCCACAGCAGAATGTGTGTACAAATGATGTACAAACTAACATTCCTGGACTAGACAGAAATTTATTGCAGTGGAGACCAAAAAGGGGACGGAAACATAAGAACGAAAACCAAGACAGGGAGACTAGGGAAAGATGTTGCATTCAAAACAAGGGCTATTTTATGCAAAGAAATTGCTTTGACATGACATTTTGGTGCTTGTCTAGTGACACATAATACTGTCCATAATATAATAGCAATCATGTTGTATGACTAATTACAGCCGTATCGCCATCTTCTTCCTATTCCATTCGCATATGGAATGTGGGGAGAATGATTGTTTGAATGCCTCTGTGCATGCAATAACTATTCTAATCTTATCCTCACAACCCCTATCTGAGTGATGTGTAGGGGGTTGCAATATATTCCTAGAGTAATCTTTTAAAGCCAGTTCCTGAAACTTCATTAACAGACTTTCTCAGGATAGTTTACTTCTACTTTCCAGAGTCTTCTAGTTCAGTTCCTTCAGTATCTCTGTGACATTCTCCCACAGATTAAACAAATCTTGTCACCATTTGTGTTGCCATCATCTGTAAATGTTCAACATCCTCTTTTAGTCCTGCCTGGTATGGGTCCTACACACTTGAGTGATATTTTAGAACCAGTCCCACGAATGATTTGTAAGCAATCTCCTTTGTAGATTGATTGCACATCCCCAATAAACTGAAGTCTACCATCTGCTTTACCCATGACTGAACTTACGTGATCATTCCATTTCATATTCCTATAAAGTGTTATACCCAGGTATTTATATGAGTTGGCAGATTCCAACAGTGACTCATTGATATTATAGTCATAGGATACTACATTTTTTTATTTTGTGAAGTACAAAATTTTATATTTTTAAAAATTTAGAGCAAATTGCCAATCTTTGCACCATGTTGAAATATTATCAATATCTGGTTGAATGTTTATACAGCTTCTCTCAGACAGCACTTCATTATAGATAACCGCATCATATGCAAAGAAGCCTAATTTTACTATTAATATTGTTTGCGGGATCATTAATGCACAACACAAACAGCAAGGGTCCCAACACACTTCCCTGGGGCACACTGGAAATTACTTCTACATCTGATGATGATTCTCCAGCCAAGACAACATGCTGTGTCCTCCATACCAAAAAGTTCTCAATCCAGTCACATATTTCACTTGATACCCCATATGATCGTACATTTGACAATAAATATAGGTGCAGTACTGAGTCAAATACATCTTGGAAGCCAAGAAACACTGCATTTACCTGGTTGCTATTATCCAAAGCTTTGAGTATGTCGTCTGAGAAAAGTACAAGTTGGGTTTCACATGATCGACATTTTTGAAATCTATGCTGGTTGGCACTGAGGAGGTCACTCTGTTCAAGATACCTCATTATATTTGATCTCAGAGTATGTTGTAAGATTCTAGAACAAATCAATGTCAAGGATATTGAATAGCAGTTTTGTGGATCACTTTTTCTACCCTTCTTGTTGATGGGTGTGACCTGCACCTTTTTCCAAGAACTAGGCACAGTTTTTTGTTCAAAGGATCTGTAAGCGATTATAGTTAGAAGGGGGGCTAACTCAGCCACAAATTCAGTATGTAATCTGGTAGGGTACCATCAGGGCCTGGAGCTTTGCTCAATTTTAATGATTTCAGCTGTTTCTCAACACCACTGACACTAATACTTATTTCATTCATCTTTTCTGTGGTTCGAGGATTAAATTGGGGCAATTGTCCTGGGTTTTCCTTTGTAAAGGAATATTTGAAAATGGAGTTAAGCATTTCAGATTTTGCTTTGCTGCCATCAATTTAAGTTCCTGATTCATCTGCTAGGGGCTGGACACTTAACTTTCGTACCACTAACAGCCTTTACATACAACCAGAATTTCTTTGGGTTCTGTGAAAAATCATTTGATAATGTTCTGTTATGGTAGTCATGCATTGCTCTCTTGACAGCCCAATACATTTCATTCTGCATTACTCTATCTATCTCCTTATGCTTCGTTTTATACCTATTATGCAGTAATCTCTGTTTCTTTACAGTGACTGTATACCACGGAGGTTCCGTCATTATGAACTGTTCTACTGGGTACATATCTGTCCAGTGCTTGGTCAACTATTCTTTTAAACTTGAGCCAGAGTTCCTCTACTTGCTTCTGACCTGTGCTGAAAGTTTTGAGTTCCTTATTGAGATATCAAAATACTAATTTTTTATGTAGTTTACTCAGCATATATATGTTTCTGTTTATTTTAGCTGTCCTTTGTACTTTGGTAATCATTGTTGCCACAACCTTATCATGGTCACTGATACCAGTTTTGATGTGGACATCCTCAAAAGGTTACATCTAATTGTTGCCTTTAGATCCAATATATTTCAATCATGAGTGGGGGTTCCTAACTATCTGTTCTATGTAATTTTCAGAGAAGGCATTTAGTAGTTTCACAGGATGTCTTATCATACCCACCACTAAGAAGACTGTACTTTTCCCAATTAGTTGTTTGGTGATTAAAGTCTCCACCGATGATTACAGCATGATTAAGGAACTTATGTACAAGTGAACTGAGGTTTTCTGTGAAGTTTTCTTATGGGTGATAAAAGAATCCAGTTGTCATTTTATGGCCACCCCTGGTACTGAGTCTTACTCTAACAAACTCACATACAGCTTCAATTTCTATCTTGGTGGATTTGAGTTTTTGTAACAAATATATCACCTCCATTTCCCTTTTGCCTATCCTTTTGATATATACTTAAATTTTCCCCAAAAAACTCACTGCTATCAATTTCAGGTTTCAACCAGCTTTCTGTACCTAGTATTACAAGAGCTTCACTGATTTCAACAAGTACTTCAAACTCTGGCACTTTGTTGTGAATGCTATGGCAGTTTACCATTAGGATTTTAATAGTGTCATCTGTGGGAGGTATTTCTTTCAATCTTACACTGATTCTTCTGGGTTTACTACAGCACCCCAAACACTGTCAGCTATCTGAGTAACAACCTCTGATGTGTGGTTCACACCTGAGCTGTTTGGGGGATCTTACAGTTCTCAACCCTATGGCATAAGTCTAGGAAGCGAGAGCCTAGCTTGTCATAGTACCTTCAAAGTCTGTGGTTCAGTCCTTCCACTCAACTCAGAATCAAAGGATCATGATCAGTTCTGGGGACAATGCTGCAAATTGTTAGCTACATTGAGACTCCACATGCAAGACTGGTCTTCTCAGCCTTCTCTGCCAGTCGCTGGAATGAACCAAGAATGACTTTGGAGCTCAGACAACAGGCATCATTTGTTCCAATGTGTGCCACAAGCTGCAGTTGGTTGTACCCTGTTCCCCTGTTCCCTCAATGGCTGCTGGAATAGCCTCTTCAGCATGTTAAATGAGGCCTCCAGGCATACACATTGAGTGCACATGGCGTCCTCTCCTATCTCCTGTTGCCATTTCCCTGTGGGGTACCATCATTAGTCATAAGTTTGAAGTGCTGATGATTAATAGATCCCTACCCTTTTGTGTTTGCCCCCTCCTGACACCAAATGAAACAGTTTTCCCCATAACAGGTGAAGAGGGTCCCACCGGCTCAGTTTCAGTATCAGTGAAAGACAGCACCTCAAACTGGTTGGTTACAGGGATTAATATAACACCCTGAGTCCTCCCTAGTCCCCATCCAGAAGGCCTAGCTCTACTGTTGACATGCCACTCACAGTCATGTGGATGGGTATTTCCTCAGAGAAGACAGGATGCACAGGAGAGGATAGTACTTGAGGTATCTCTGGTACAGGTATCACAGGAACCTGATTCTTGTGAGCTCTTCCAACAAACTGATTTGCAGCAGCTGTCAATTGTTTGATAGTAGTCAGGGCTATTTCCAGCTGCTTGTAAATGCTAACCAATTCATTCCATGTTTGAGAACAGCATTCAAGCAGAGCTGTATTTTGGCTGGTCAGTGTATTACAGCACAGGGGAAAAATAACTTCATATTAAGCCTGCTAATATCTTTTAATCTGCTAATGTAAAAAGTTGCTAATTCCCTATAAGAATTGAAGCAGATATATGAAATCAGATTTGTATTAAGGCAACACAAAAATCTTTGGTAAAAATTACTAATTTTCTAAAATGTTTTGATATTAATTATAGCTGTTAGCATACTCGAAAACTGAGTTAAATTATGATAAATGCAAGTAATACATGGTGTTACTCCTCTTTAAGGGAAAACTAGATTTAACAATACATTTGAAAATGCTGCAGTAACTAAATCACAAACCCAGTTTTGCTCATAGATTATGCAATGGACAATGGTAGCTTCCAAAAATTCTCAAAAATGCACATTTATTTGTCTTTATATACAATGAAATTCAGTGATGATGTATACTTTGGCTGAACTGTGAACCACAAATGCTGATTTGCTATGAATTAAATTACACGTCCAAAATACTTGTACTGGTAACTTACAAAAATATAGTTTTGTAAGCATCTGACAATTCTGGAACATACCTATTTCTCATGTAATTGTACAATACAATTAGAAAAAGATTGTTTTGAACAAGGATAGGCCTATAGGCCTACTGTCCTTAAAAATTTTAAAAAAGCACAATTTTGTTTAAGCCTACAGCTGACGACAACAATACTAGTTTACCGCAGCATTTTTTGCGAATGTTCAAAATTTCACAGTATATCAGAATACAAATGGGTACTGGTACAATCAATGAAAGATTACACAGAAGAAGTGATGTGAACAGTAAAACACATGAATATAGAACTTCAAATCGATACACAATCTTGCACAAATGATCTCTCACAAGTTGGATTTCATATATAAATAAATGTGCGTATTGCATGGGTTTCTCACTTAGCTGATTCTGTGCACCCTTCTACACTGGTGTGCTGAAGAATAACACTGCAGCACAAGTTCATCTTGATCAAAATCTCTAAAATGTGCAGCACCAACAAAGCATGCCTTCTGCCTGTTGCAGATAACAATGTAGGTCCGACTGGAATGCAACTGCCACATCAATAGCAATGTGGAATGTGGGTGGGGAAGGGGGAGCGATAGCAGGGTAAGCATGACACATGTTCCTGTACATGTCCTATAATTCAGTATCTTCTTTCAGAATCTCTGTCTCACCGTTATGTAATCCTGCTGGCATCTTCCTGTGTTCCCAGACAATTTCTAAGTATGCCTCTCCTCTTGTGATTCTTGAACAGTTTACTCACTGTTACTAGATGAAATTTACTGCATAGTTCACTTAGTCTTTCTCCTCTCTCTACGAAACCAATATTCTTCTCAATTCTTGTCTTCTGTTCCTTCCTCTACTTCCACAGTCTAGTCCTCTGTGATTATTATATTATTATCTCCCTTTACATATTATTCAGTGTCCTCATATACTTTCTCTCTCTTCTTCATTTTCTGCTTGTTACTTCTACATGTATACCTGCAATGTTACATTTATGATAGTTTTGAGCTGAAGGAAGAGATTGCATTAGTCTGTATTTTATGTTTCATTTCACATTTGTAAACTGCGTATTCAAACACTAAGACACACAGTTAAGTTTACATCGCTCAGTTCACCAAAGAGTTTACAGCACTAGTGCTGCCAACCTCACTTTGACCCTTAATTATATACAGTCAAGGATAACTCCAACACTTTCCCTTATTTAACTAAGATAAAAGGACGAAATGAGAAACACAAACATATCAACATGAAAGACCCAATTTTGGACATAAAAGTAACAGTCTTGGTTTTGCCAGGGGCTTTGTCAGTTTATCTGCTAACTGATCCTCAGCTGAAATGTGCTGAATGCCCAACTCTTGTTCCAAAATTTTTTCTCTAAAGAAAAAAATACTTTATATGTTTTGTTCAATGATGGAATTCAGGATTTTGTGTGAGTTTCACTGTTGCCTGATTGCCAACCTTAAGAACTGGAACTTCTGCTAGCTTCCTCATTCCTCTAAAAATACTACACAGATAAATTACCTCTTTAACAGCTTCTGTTGCAGTTACCAACTCAGCTTCTGTTATATATGTGGCAGTCATCACCTGCTTTTGGCTGAGCCGGATGATGACTCCACCAGCATGTGTGATAACTATACCAGGTGTTGACCATCCAGTTTTGTTGTACTCCCAAAGTCCACATCACTGTAGCAATATAACATCCCACTACACAAAATTTGGATGACAGATTATGCCTAGCTCACATGTACCCACTACATAGCGGAGTATCCACTTCAACCTCACTACATCTTCAGTTGATGCTAAGTCCAGGGTTCGAGACAGGAAGCTCACACTTTAAGCTAGATCAGATCACATTCAAGGCATCATGTACATCAGTACTCCAACTGCTTGTCGATAGGGAAAGTTACACTTATCTGCATTCTTCCTTTCTATCTGTAATGTATCTGGTTCCTTCACAATTGGTGTTGAGACTGGTTTTCAGTCCTGAAAATCAAAACACTTAAAGATCTTCTTTGCACAGGCTTCTTGACTTATATAGGTTGCATCATCATCAAAGCACTTTATTTCAAGTCCAAGGAAATATGATGCTGGTTTCACAGTGATCTTGAATTCAGCCTTCAATCCATCAACAAACTTCTTGGCATTCTGCTGATCACTTGCCATAACTAACCCATCATCAACATAAAGGGCAATGAACAGTTTCTTGTCACCTTCTCTGATACGTAGTCCAGGATCTGCATCACTTGCCTTGAAACCTGCAAAACATTTACTCCAACATTTTGGGGCTTGCTTAAACCCATAAAGACTTCCCTTTAATTTGAAAACTTTCTCTGTGCCATCAGTGTACCCTTCTGGCTGTTGCAAATAATTACTTCTTCTAATTCTCTAAACAAGAATGCCGTAGATGCATTAAGTTGTATGAGATGCATCATTTCAGCTGCAGCAACAATTACATTGAATGAACTGTGTCAGCTTAGCTACAGGACTGAATGTTTCACTGTAATCTACACCGTATCATTGATTAAAACCTTTGATAACAAGCCTTGCTTTATATTTCTCAATACTTCCATCGGGATTAGCCTTCACACGAAAAGCCCACTTACATGGTATAACTCTAGCACCTTCTGGTAGAGTAGTCAGTTCCCATGCTTGATAGTCTTGTAATGACTTCATTTCATTTCTCGTAGACTCCTTCCAGTGAAAACTTTACATATTGTTTACATCTTCTTCATATGATGCTGGCTCTTCATTTGTTTGATTTATCATCTCTTCAGTGATCATCACAAAGTCTTTCAGCTATGAGGGTTTCAATAATTTTGAGAAGTTTTGCAGTTGATGACGACACTGAGCAACGATTTTCTCTTCTCTGGTATCAGCACTCTCCTTTTCAGTCTCTGATTCTTCAGACTCTTCTTTGCTGGGGCTTACTTCATCTTCTTCTTGGGCTGTGTAACTTTCTCTGATTGTTTTGCTCGTTGTCCTCCATTGTCGACCCACCATGTTGCTGAATCTTTTACAACTGAACAGGCCTCTTCACATACAGACATCAACACAGTAATAGCAGCTGCACAATCTTCCTGGCTTTTATTTCTATTTTTCTTTGGTTTTCCATCAGAAATCCACTTTTTGCAGTCCCTCACCAAGTGGCCCTTTCAGTTACAGTAATTGCAAGTGTCACCTCTTCTTGATTCACTCTTAACAAACATGCCTTTGCCATTTGCCTTTTGTTTGCTTACATTTACCATTAATGCATCCTTTGGTGTTCTGTCACCATTGATATTCTTCATGAAATTTCTTTCAAACATACATAAATGTATTGTTAATTTGTCGAATGTTCTCTTCTCATCCTGTGTTAACAACATACAACTTGATTGAAAGTTTTCAAATTCACATGGTAAAATATGCATAGTCATGCAAACTAGCATTAAGTCTGGTAAAACAGTTTCATTTTTAGCTTTGGTCCTCTGTTTAACTCATTCCATAAACTTTTCAGTTTTGCTGCATGAGTAGACTCATTCTCACTTGGTAACCAGCTAGAAGAGAGATGTCTGTGCAGACTGTGAACAACTGATCCTTGGCTGAAGATTCAAACTGCTGTTTTAAGGCAGCCCACGTATAACCGGCAGCAATACTTCTGAATGTAGATATTTTAATCTAAAACTCAGCTGTTGATGTTTCTAAACTCAAAAGTCAGCTGCCTGTACATTACTCAAATCTCAGTTGATGAAACTTTAGCCTCCAATTCTGACTATGTATTTGCTGGGGGCAAAAAAATCACCCTTTTTAACGCTTACCTGCACTAACAAAGTTCACAGGAAGATTTCACAACACAGTTTTCACTCAAAGCAGGTGTTGTAGTATTTTCAATGACTTTTCGTCACTGTTTTGAATTGTTGATTAACTTGAGGCACTTAAATGAAACTGGGCCCATAAACTGTTCCATTTATAATAGTTTTAAGCTGAAAGAAGAGATTGCACTCATCCATATTTTATTTCACATTTGTAAATCATGTGTTCAAACACTAAGACACACAGTAAAGTTTACATCACTCATTTCACCAAAGGGTTTATAGCATTAGTGCTGCCAACCTTACTTTGAAAATTAAATCCAAACAAAGGTAACTGCAAATGAACTACTGTCAATGGTGTTGGTTTGCTGTCCATTTTGATGAGAACAACCCTATCACTCAACTGTTCACAGTAACTCACTCTCCACCCTACATTACTATTCATAATGAATCCTACTCCTGTTACATCATTTCCCACTGGTGCTAGTATCACCCTACGTTTTTCTAACCAGAAATTCTTATTTTATTTTCATTTCACTTCACTTCACTGAATCCCCACTACATCTACAGTGAGCCTTTGCATTTCCCTCTTCAGATTCCTAGATTCCTTAGCACATTCAAACTTCTGGCATTCCATACTCTGGCTCACAGAATGTTACACTTTTGTTGTTTATTCAGTCTTTTTCTCATGGTTACCTTCCCGTTGGAAGTTCCTCCTGCAGACTGAAACAAGGGATTAATGGGAGAGATCATGATATTCTTTAATTACAGGTGACAAGTACTGAGGATGATGCACATTACCTGTGTTTAATGCAGTGGTTTACATTGCCTTCCACATCCTTGTGCTGTTGATCATTACTGATTCCTCCACCTTTTAGGAGCAGTTTTCCACCCCAAGGGCCAAGAGGTTGTCCTGAACCTCTGGCCAATGCTCCAGTCTCTGTGACGAGGCCACTGGCACAATGATGGTGATTCCCTATGTGAGAAGTCTTCAGCCACTATCACTGCTGATTTTTACTCAGAATTTTAGCAACAGCTGGGATTGACTGTAGGATCTAGGACATTTTGATCATTAATCAAATGTACTAAACCTAGACGACAGGTACATATGACCAGAAATTCTTTGGCTTTTATGAGAGATCTTTCAATAAGGTTCTGCTACAGCAGCCATTCAAGGCTTCTCACATTGCCCTTCTACCTCTCCAGTGTTTGGTCAACTATTTTTCTAAAGTTGAGCTACAGTTCCTCTAAAATTTTCATGCCCAGATTAAAAGTTTCAAGTTTTTCCATGAGAAATTGCTGTCTCTGTACCTAGTTTACTGAACATGAAAATCTTTCTACCTCTTTTAGTTGCCTTTTATACCAAGGCAATCACTGTTCTTACAACTGCCTTATGGTCACTGACGCTATCTTGAAAGAAGTCATATCTTGATGTTGCTATTACATTGAACACAATTCTGTCATGACTGGGCTCCTTTTCTAAGTAGTCTTCAGAAACAGTGTTTAGTTGTTTTAGGGATCTTTTGTCATGTCCATCACTTACAAAACTGCAAGTATCCTGTTTGATTGTTGTATGATTTAGGTCTCCTCCAAATATGACAGTGTGATTGGGAACTTATGTTCTAGTGAACTGAGGTTTCTTCTAAAGTTTAGAGTTATATCTGCAGGTGAGTCTGGTGGTTGATAGAAGGACCCAATTACAGCTCTATGTCCAGTCGTGATTGAGACTTGTGCAAATAATCTCACAAGTAGTTTCAGTTTCTGTCTTGGTGACTTTGAGTAACTGTGACAAATACACCACCTCCATATTCTATTAGCCTTTTCTTTAATATACACCTACATTTACCCCAACAAAATCTCACTGCTGTCAGTTTCAGGCTTTAGCTCATATTATGTGAGATCTGCTACTTTTTAGGAGTGCTTCAAACTCTGGAACTCCGTTAACACTTCAGCAGTTGATTAGTGGCATTTTAACAGTCTCATCTGTTGGGCCATTCTCTATTACACTAATACTTTTGGGTCTCATACAGCTTTCATTATGTAGACTGGGCAGAGAATCACCAATCAAAAAAGTCCTGGTGTACAGCCCACACATATTTGGCTATGTTGGTAGCTGCCTCTGATGTGTAGCACACCCTCAACCCTATAGCTGACAATCCTATGGTGCCAGTCTAGGAAGTCACAGCATAGTTTTTCACAGAACCTTCTTAGTCTCTGGTCCAAGCATTCAGCTCAAATGAGAACCACAGATTGTTAGCTTTGTTGAAAGTTCACCAGCATACCTTCTCTGACAGTTACTGGAATAACTGAAGAATGACATCAAAGTCCATATGACAGTAGGTATTGTTTGTTCCAGTGAGTACAACAATCTGCAGGTGATAACACAATGTTCCCTTACCACTGCTGAAACAGTCACTTTAACATGTTGAATGGGGCCTCCAGGTGTACAAACTGATTCTTCCCCTCCTTTGGTGCCATTTTCCTAATGGGTCCTATTATTCACCATACATTTGAACCACTGACAATTAACAGACTCCATCATTTTGTACTTATTTATTCTGGACTCTGGATACAGCAGGATTCTCAATGGGTGAAGTGTGATGCATTGGCACAGATATTAGGTCATGGAGGGGTTGCTCCTTTGTAGCTGGTTCTTGGGGGTGGTGGGAGGATTGGGGCTGTGTGGGGATATGACACAGGAAATCTGTTTGCAGACTAGATGTAGATGTTAGACCTTCAACACACTGAGCAAAGGAGTTCTTGTTACTACCAATACACTGTCCTTCAGTAGCCAGGCTGCATGAAAGGGACTTTTTGGTGTGGAAGAAATGGCAGTGGTTGAAATGCAGGTATTGTTAATGGTTGATGGGTTTAATGTGAGCAGACATGTGGATGGACTCATGAGAGAGGAGCAGGTCAAGATCCAGGAAGGTTGCATGCTCAGTTGAAAAGGACCAGGTGAAGTGGATCGGAGAGAAGGTGTTGAGGTTGTGAAAGAATGAGTCAAGATCATCAATCTGGACAGGTACCTTGATGATTTCTTCATGATCAGGACTATTTATGAAGGTTGGTCTTTTGTTTCTGAAGCTTACCTGGTTTTCTTACAGTAACCCCTCATTTTTCATTGTATTCTTGTAATTACTATTCCAGTGAACCTTTTACAAAAGGGGAATGACAGAACAATAATTAGATTCTCCTTATTGTCTGACGGTAATACTCATATGGAAATCTGATAGAAACTGTTATGTTTCATAGATTTTGGATGCAAGATCAACCCCTACTGCTTTTCACAACATCAGTTGTACACTATTGATTCATGTTAATTTATACATGTTGGATCATGAAGTGCCCTCTCAAAGTCTGATCATAGAGGGTCACATACACTTTTTCTTTACCATCAACCATCTCCTCTTGAGTCACATATTAAAATATTTATTTCACACTCCTAGAACATTCTGTTTAATTTGCTTGTAAGCAGTACCGAATTTTCTTACACTGCTCTTGAAGTCAGTTTATTAATTTATGCCCCTGCTTCATTCTGTCTTTGGACATCCCTTTAATATCATTCTATCATATAATTCTGACTTTTCACTTCACATATTACGTTCTTGCATTTTTTTAACGATGGTCCCCTTACATGAATCATGGAACTTAAACAGCAGGTTGGCTTGCATGCCTCAATGATACAGATGTCTGTGCCAGACAAATGTGGCTCTTGAAGAGGAATAGCCTTTTCAGTAGCTGGAGGGGCAACAGTCTGGACAACTGACTGATATGGCCTTGGAACAGTAGCCAAAATGGCCTTGCTGTTCTGGTACTGCAAGTGGCTGAAAACAAGGGAAACTAAGGCCACTATTTTTCCACAAGGGCATGCAGCACTACAATATGGCCTAACAAAGATGGAATCCTCTTGTACAAAATATTCCACAGATAAAGTAATTCACTATTCATATCTCCAGGCTGTGATTACTCTTGAGGATGTTTCATCAGGAGAAACAAAAGTGGTATTCTCTGAGTTGGAGCATGGAATGTTAGAGCCCCTAATCAGGTAGGTAGAATGGTTAGAGAATTTTAAAAAAGATAGCCACTCAGACTGGCAACACGATGTGCATTTCGTGGAACTGTTTCAGCGTCACGATCTGCCTCATCTTAATACAGCCGTCAGGCGTAATAACATGAGACTTGAGGGTGCGCTGATGACAGAAAGCATGGGTCACATTTCAGTGGTGTCAGTAGAGTCTATCAGCAGGACGGGTTTCGCTAGACATGGCCTGCACCTCAACAGGTATGAGAAGGGGAGGTTGGCAAAGCTTATAGGTGACAGTATAGGTGGGGTTGGTGGGATCACTCATGGGAAAATTCCTGCAGTAGTGGGTGCTAGAGCTGCACCTTTTTTAGATTGAAGTCAGCTGATAGGTATTCCTGCTTAAGGGAAGTCTCTCTAACAAGGGAATCACTTTTGACAAAGCTTAGGTATCCGAGTAATGAGGGAATTAGTATATTTCTTCAAAATATACAAGGTATTAGAGATAGCCCCGTGATGACTGGGTGTTGTGTGATGTCCTTAGGTTAGTTAGGTTTAAGTAGTTCTAAGTTCTAGGGGACTGATGACCATAGATGTTAAGTCCCATAGTGCTCAGAGCCATTTGAACCATTTTTTGTATTAGAGATAAAGTTAGTGAACTGCTTATAGATGTTGACTCTGAAATAACACTTCTTAAATAAGGAGATAATTCAGAGGCTTCCTTTACCAGGATACAGGTTGGCTGGCAGCTTTTACAGGAGCTCTTTGCGGTGTGGGGGAGTAGCCATGTATGTGAAAAACGGCATCCCATTTGAGTCAATTGATGTTTCAAAGTACTGCACTGAAAAGGTGTTTGAATGTTGTGCAGGTGTGGTTAAATTTAGTGGAGCTAAACTTCTAACTGTTGTTATTTATAGATCCCCAGACTCTGATTTCACAACATTTTTGTTAAAGCTAGAGGAGGTTCTTGGTTCACTTTATAGGAAATACAAAAAGTTAGTTATATGTGGTGACTTCAAAATTAATTGTATAAGTGATTGTTAATTAATTTTGAAGTCACCACATATAACTAATTGTATAAGTGATTGTGCCCCCCCCATGAACCACGGACCTTGCCGTTGGTGGGGAGGCTTACGTGCCTCAGCGATACAGATAGCCGTACCGTAGGTGCAACCACAACGGAGGGGTATCTGTTGAGAGGCCAGACAAACATGTGGTTCCTGAAGAGGGGCAGCAGCCTTTTCAGTAGTTGCAAGGGCAACAGTCTGGATGATTGACTGATCTGGCCTTGTAACAATAACCAAAACGGCCTTGCTGTGCTGGTACTGTGAATGGCTGAAAGCAAGGGGAAACTACAGCCGTAATTTTTCCCGAGGGCATGCAGCTTTACTGTATGATTAAATGATGATGGCGTCCTCTTGGGTAAATTATTCCGGAGGTAAAATAGTCCCCCATTCGGATCTCCGGGCGGGGACTACTCAGGAGGATGTCGTTATCAGGAGAAAGAAAACTGGCGTTCTACGAATCGGAGCGTGGAATGTCAGATCCCTTAATCGGGCAGGTAGGTTAGAAAATTTAAAAATGGAAATGGATAGGTTGAAGTTAGATATAGTGGGAATTAGTGAAGTTCGGTGGCAGGAGGAACAAGACTTCTGGTCAGGTGACTACAGGGTTATAAACACAAAATCAAATAGGGGTAATGCAGGAGTAGGTTTAATAATGAATAGGAAAATAGGAATGCGGGTAAGCTACTACAAACAGCATAGTGAACGCATTATTGTGGCCAAGATAGATACGAAGCCCACACCTACTACAGTAGTACAAGTTTATATGCCAACTAGCTCTGCAGATGACGAAGAAATTGAAGAAATGTATGATGAAATAAAAGAAATTATTCAGATTGTGAAGGGAGACGAAAATTTAATAGTCATATGTGACTGGAATTCGAGTGTAGGAAAAGGGAGAGAAGGAAACATAGTAGGTGAATATGGATTGGGGGACAGAAATGAAAGAGGAAGCTGCCAGGTAGAATTTTGCACAGAGCACAACATAATCATAACTAACACTTGGTTTAAGAATGATGAAAGAAGGTTGTATACATGGAAGAACCCTGGAGGTACTAAAAGGTATCAAATAGATTATTTAATGGTAAGACAGAGATTTAGGAACCAGGTTTTAAATTGTAAGACATTTCCAGGGGCAGATGTGGACTCTGACCACAATCTATTGGTTATGACCTGTAGATTAAAACTGAAGAAACTGCAAAAAGGTGGGAATTTAAGGAGATGGGACCTGGATAAACTAAAAGAACCAGAGGTTGTACAGAGATTCAGGGAGAGCATAAGGGAGCAATTGACAGGAATGGGGGAAAAAAATACAGTAGAAGAAGAATGGGTAGCTTTGAGGGGTGAAGTAGTGAAGGCAGCACAGGATCAAGTAGGTATAAAGACGAGGGCTAGTAGAAATCCTTGGGTAACAGAAGAAATATTGAATTTAATTGATGAAAGGAGAAAATATAAAAATGCAGTAAGTGAAACAGGCAAAAAGGAATACAAACGTCTCAAAAATGAGATCGACAGGAAGTGCAAAATGGCTAAGCGGGGATGGCTAGAGGATAAATGTAAAGATGTAGAGGCATATCTCACTAGGGGTAAGATAGATACCGCCTACAGGAAAATTAAAGAGACCTTTGGAGATAAGAGAACGACTTGTATGAATATCAAGAGCTCAGATGGAAACCCAGTTCTAAGCAAAGAAGGGAAAGCAGAAAGGTGGAAGGAGTATATAGAGGGTCTACACAAGGGCGATGTACTTGAGGACAATATTATGGAAATGGAAGAGGATGTAGATGAAGATGAAATGGGAGATACGATACTGCGTGAAGAGTTTGACAGAGCACTGAAAGACCTGAGTCGAAACAAGGCCCCCGGAGTAGACAATATTCCATTGGAACTACTGACGGCCGTGGGAGAGCCAGTCCTGACAAAACTCTACCATCTGGTGAGCAAGATGTATGAAACAGGCGAAATACCCTCAGACTTCAAGAAGAATATAATAATTCCAATCCCAAAGAAAGCAGGTGTTGACAGATGTGAAAATTACCGAACTATCAACTTAATAAGTCACAGCTGCAAAATACTAACACGAATTCTTTACAGACGAATGGAAAAACTAGTAGAAGCCAACCTCGGGGAAGATCAGTTTGGATTCCGTAGAAACACTGGAACACGTGAGGCAATACTGACATTACGAATTATCTTAGAAGAAAAATTAAGGAAAGGCAAACCTACGTTTCTAGCATTTGTAGACTTAGAGAAAGCTTTTGACAATGTTGACTGGAATACTCTCTTTCAAATTCTAAAGGTGGCAGGGGTAAAATACAGGGAGCGAAAGGCTATTTACAATTTGTACAGAAACCAGATGGCAGTTATAAGAGTCGAGGGACATGAAAGGGAAGCAGTGGTTGGGAAGGGAGTAAGACAGGGTTGTAGCCTGTCCCCGATGTTGTTCAATCTGTATATTGAGCAAGCAGTAAAGGAAACAAAAGAAAAATTCGGAGTAGGTATTAAAATTCATGGAGAAGAAATAAAAACTTTGAGGTTCGCCGATGACATTGTAATTCTGTCAGAGACAGCAAAGGACTTGGAAGAGCAGTTGAATGGAATGGACAGTGTCTTGAAAGGAGGATATAAGATGAACATCAACAAAAGCAAAACAAGGATAATGGAATGTAGTCTAATTAAGTCGGGTGATGCTGAGGGAATTAGATTAGGAAATGAGGCACTTAAAGTAGTAAAGGAGTTTTGCTATTTGGGGAGCAAAATAACTGATGATGGTCGAAGTAGAGAGGATATAAAATGTAGGCTGGCAATGGCAAGGAAAGCGTTTCTGAAGAAGAGAAATTTGTTAACATCCAGTATTGATTTAAGTGTCAGGAAGTCATTTCTGAAAGTATTTGTATGGAGTGTAGCCATGTATGGAAGTGAAACATGGACGATAAATAGTTTGGACAAGAAGAGAATAGAAGCTTTCGAAATGTGGTGCTACAGAAGAATGCTGAAGATTAGATGGGTAGATCACATAACTAATGAGGAAGTATTGAACAGGATTGGGGAGAAGAGAAGTTTGTGGCACAACTTGACCAAAAGAAGGGATCGGTTGGTAGGACATGTCCTGAGGCATCAAGGGATGACCAATTTAGTATTGGAGGGCAGCGTGGAGGGTAAAAATCGTAGGGGGAGACCAAGAGATGAATACACTAAGCAGATTCAGAAGGATGTAGGTTGCAGTAGGTACTGGGAGATGAAAAAGCTTGCACAGGATAGAGTAACATGGAGAGCTGCATCAAACCAGTCTCAGGACTGAAGACCACAACAACAACAAAGTGATTGTGCAAGGAAGAGGATGCTGGTAGACCTCTTTAATTCATATAATCTTATGCAAACCGTATTCTTTCCAACAAGAGTGCAAGGGAACAATAGAACAACCATAGACAGCATTTTTGTTCATTCCTCATTACTAGAAGGGCATTCTGTTAGCAAAAAGGTGAATGGCCTTTCAGATCATGATGCACAAATTTTAACTTTAAAAGATTTTTGTGCTGCAACACGTGTTAAATATAGTCATCAGCTGTTCAGGAAAGAAAGCTGATCCAGTTGCTGTAGAGACCTATGTAAACCTTATAAAGGAACAAGAGTGGCAAGATGTTTATAGCGCTGATATAGTAGACGACAAATATAATGCTTTTCTCAATACTTTTCTCATGCTCTTTGAAAGTTGCTTTCCGTTAGAACGTTTAAAACAGGGTACTAGCACATACAGGCAGCCTGGGTGGCTGACTAGAGGGATAAGAATATCTTGTAGAACAAAGTGGCAATTATATGAAAACGTTAGAAACAGTCAAAATCTAAATGCAGCAGCCCATTACAAACAGTATTGTAAGGTGCTTAAAAATGTTATTCAGAAGGCAAAAAGTATGTGGTATGCAGATAGAATAGCTAAGTCTCAGGATAAAATTAAAACCATATGGTTAGTCATAAAGGAAGTTGCTGGTCTGCAGAGACAGGTCGAGGATATAGAATCAGTGCATAGTAGGAATGTCCGTGTTACTGATAAGTCGCATATATGTACAGTATTTAATAATCACTTTCTGAATATAGCAGGTGAACTGAATAGAAACCTAGTCCCAACAGGGAATCATATAGCGCTCTTAGAAAAAAGTGTTCCGAGACTGTTAACTGAAATGCTCCTCCATGATACTGACAAGAGGGAGATTGAGTTAATAATTAAATCACTAAAGACCAAGAACTCTCATGGATATGACAGGGCATCTAGCAGAATACTGAAGTATTGTTCTACACTCCTGGAAATTGAAATAAGAACACCGTGAATTCATTGTCCCAGGAAGGGGAAACTTTATTGACACATTCCTGGGGTCAGATACATCACATGATCACACTGACAGAACCACAGGCACATAGACACAGGCAACAGAGCATGCACAATGTCGGCACTAGTACAGTGTATATCCACCTTTAGCAGCAATGCAGGCTGCTATTCTCCCATGGAGACGATCGTAGAGATGCTGGATGTAGTCCTGTGGAACGGCTTGCCATGCCATTTCCACCTGGCGCCTCAGTTGGACCAGCGCTCGTGCTGGACGTGCAGACCGCGTGAGACGACGCTTCATCCAGTCCCAAACATGCTCAATGGGGGACAGATCCGGAGATTTTGCTGGCCAGGGTAGTTGACTTACACCTTCTAGAGCACGTTGGGTGGCACGGGATACATGCGGACGTGCATTGTCCTGTTGGAACAGCAAGTTCCCTTGCCAGTCTAGGAATGGTAGAACGATGGGTTCGATGATGGTTTGGATGTACCGTGCACTATTCAGTGTCCCCTCGACGATCACCAGTGGTGTACGGCCAGTGTAGGAGATCGCTCCCCACACCATGATGCCGGGTGTTGGCCCTGTGTGCCTCGGTCGTATGCAGTCCTGATTGTGGCACTCACCTGCACGGCGCCAAACACGCATACGACCATCATTGGCACCAATGCAGAAGCGACTCTCATCGCTGAAGACGACACGTCTCCATTCGTCCCTCCATTCACGCCTGTCGCGACACCACTGGAGGCGGGCTGCACGATGTTGGGGCGTGAGCTGTTTCTTCTATTATTACAGGTGATTCAAAAATATTTCTGTTTGCTGATGACACCAGCTTGATAGTGAAGGATCTTGTGTGTAATATTGAAACAGTAACAAATAATGTAGTTCATGAAATAAGTTCGTGGCTTGTGGAAAATAATTTGATGCTAAATCACAGTAAGACTCAGTTTTTACAGTTTCTAACTCACAATTCAACAAGAACCGATATTTTGATCAGACAGAATAGGCATATTATAAGCGAGACAGAACAGTTCAAGTTCCTAGGCGTTCGGATAGATAGTAAGCTGTTGTGGAAAGCCCATGTCCAGGATCTTGTTCAGAAGCTAAATGCTGCTTTATTTACCATTAGAACAGTATCTGAAATAAGTGACACTTCAACACGAAAAGTAGTCTACTTTGCATATTTTCATATGCTTATGTCATATGGTATTATTTTTTGGGGTAATTCTTCTGATTCAAAAAGGGTATTTTTAGCTCAAAAATGGGTTGTTCGAGCTATATGTGGTGTAAGTTCAAGAACGTTTTGTCGACCCCTATTCAAAAATCTGGGAATTCTGACATTGCCCTCACAGTATATATTTTCTTTAATGTCGTTTGTTGTTAGCAATATTAGCCTATTCCCAAGAGTTAGCAGCTTTCACTCAGTTAATACTAGGCAGAAATCAAATCTGCATCTAGAATGCACTTCCTTGACTCTTGTGCAGAAAGGAGTGCAGTATTCTGCTGCATCCATTTTCAATAAGCTACCACAAGAACTCAAAAATCTTAGCAGTAGCCCAAACTCTTTTAAGTCTAAACTGAAGAGTTTCGTCATGGCTCACTCCTTCTATTCTGTCGAGGAGCTCATGGAAGAGCTAAAAAATTAAGCAAATTCCAGTGTTACATTGTTGATTTTCTTCATTTAAACTTACGACTTGTCACCTGAATATGTTTTTATATATTTCATTTTATCTGTTTCTAATATCGTGTTATAATTTCATGTATTGACTTGTTCCATGACCATGGAGACTTCTCCTTAATTTGGTCCCATGGGACAATAAATAAATAAATAAATAAAAATGGATAGGTTGAAGTTGGATGTAGTGGAAGTTAAGGAAGAACAAGACTTCTGGTCAGCTCAGTACATAATGATCGATCAGCATACACTGAGATGACAAAAGAAATGAGATACTTCCCAATATGTTGGACCAGACCTCCTTTTTTGCAGCTTAGTGCAGCAACTTGTTGTGGCATGGACTCAACAAGTAACTGGAACTCCCCTGCAGAAATATTGAGCCTTGTTGCCTCCAAAGCTTTCCATAATTGCAAAAGTACTGCTGCTGCAGGATTTTGTGCACAAACTGACCACTTGATTATGTCCCATAAATGTTTGATGAGATTCATGTCAAGTGATCTAGTTGGCCAAACCATTTGCTCAAATTGTTCATTGTTCTTCAAACCAGTCTTGAATAACTGCGGCCAGTGACATGGTGCAATGTCACCAATAAAAATTCATCTTTGTTTGGTAACATGAAGTCCATGAATGGTTGCAAATGGTCTCCAAGCAACCAAACATAATCATTTCTGGTCAATGACAGGTTCAGTTGGACCAGAGGACTCAGTCCATTCCATGTAAACTCAGCTCTCACCATTACAAAGCCACCACCAGCTTGCACAATGCCTTGTTGACAACTTGAGTCCAAGGCTCCATTGGGTCTGCACAACACTTTAACCCTACCATCAGCTCATACCAACTAAAATCAAAACTCTTCTGACCAGGCCATTGTTTCTCAGTCATCTAGGGTCCAACCAATATGGACACAAGCCCAGGATAGCCACTGCAAGCGATGTCATGTTGTTAGCAAAGGCACTTGCATCAATCATCTGCTGCCATAGCCCATTAATACCAAATTTTGCCACAATGTCATAATGAGTACATTTATCATACGTCCCACATTGATTTCCATGGTTATTTCACACAGTGTTGCTTACAACTGTGCAAACACTGCTGCTCTCAGACATTAAGTGAAGGCTGTCGGCCACTGCATTGTCTGTGGTGAGAGGTAATGCCTGAAATTTGGTATTCTTGGCATACTCTTGACACTGCAGATCACAGAATATTGAATTCCCTAAGGATTTCCAAAATGGAATGCATCTAGTGCCAGCTACCATTCTGTGTTCAAAGTCTGTTAATTCCTGGTGTGCTTGTGTGATTATATTGGAATCCTCTTCACATGAATCCTTTAATACAAACTGCCAAGGAACTGCTGTTTTATTCTTTGTATAAGTAACACTACTGCCATGTGCTATCACTGTCTCATGACTTTTGTAACCTCAGTGTAACTCTATAAAAAATAAGAATGTAAGGTATGTGAATAAGCTGCAGTAAAGTCAGTGCATTATTCTAGCCAAGATATACACAAAGCCAACATCTACAGAAGTAGTACAAATTCATATGACAACTAGTTTCATTGCCATGGAGCCAGGAGGGGAGCAGATAACTGGGCCAAGAGAGCTGTGTACTTCATTAATGCTGTGTGCAATACATTACATGTAAACACTATTAGTCTCAAATATTTATCAATCTTTTTCATGCTTAGTATACCAAATTCCATGGATAACACAACCACGCTGTTACAATTTCAAATCAACAACTTCAATACTTTCAGAGATATAAATTTTTACATAAAACATATAATAACTGAGTTAGGGCTGTAATGTATTCATCTATAGTATCAACTGAAACTAGAACCATGTGGATAGATTCATATAATCCATTTTTCTGGAATTTTCTTTAGGCCTATTGCCACAGATTTCTGATCTAATTGAAAGTAGTTTGGAAAATTATTATTTCATCATATTTTCATTGCATGTGGTTTTGGAAAGACTGTGAGGACATATGTACAGAGAGAATGCGATGTTTTATTAAATCTATGTAAATGTAAGTGTGAGAGAGTTGTGTAATAAGGGAATTTGTGACGTATGTCTGAGTAAGCTTGATTTTGTAAAGGGCAGCCAGAAGGCGTCTCTAGTACTAAATTTATTAGTAATTTATTTTGTGAAAAGGAATCACATTTTGTTTTCATTAAATTTTATCTAGTTATGGAATTATGAGAATTCTAGTCTAAGTTACTTGTGGTAATCTGACTGGCTGGCATTAGAAATACTGTGAGTGTAGAAGTGATCAAAATGATCTGATTGGCTGCTTAACATACTAGCCAATAGGAATTGAGCATTTTCCATGTGTTTAAATGGGGCTTGGTGCCTCAGGTCTATGAGCCGAGAGTCGCTCTGGAGCTGCCTTGTGGTATACACCTGTGTTAAATTGCATTGACCAGATTTGTACCAAAATGAAGAATCTGCATGTCTGATTGATTCTCAGTGTCAATGGAAGTGTCTCACCGGTCCGCTTTGCACTTTGACCTGTGACGTAAGGGTGTTGTTTTTTTGTTTTGTGTGTGTGTGTGTGTGTATGGGGGGGGGGGGGGTGGTTTGAGCTATATAGGTCAAGGGAAATGACCGATTCCTGTGGATTTTTTTTCTTTTTTTTGTCGCTTTGTGTGGTTTGGGATCGTGGTGAGCATTTTTTTATATTTATATTTAGCTTGTCCTCACCCTAAAACCCCAGATTTCTCGCAGTTGTCCCGTTAGTTTGATTATGTTTCTTGGAGGGCAATGTTATTGTTGTATTCATATGTATTTTAGTGTTTGCTCTCGTGTTCATGTAGTGACATCATAGGTGCCATATTGGAGACACTGAGAATGGTCATTTCCACCATATTGATGATGTAATGGGTCAAAGCAGACTGGTGGAATCGGACGCTTCTGTAATCCCGATTCTCATGTAGTTGATGAAAAGTGACTACAGTGTTGAGTGTTTTGAGAAGGTTTGAACTTTGTGATTTATTTTAGGAGAATTTGTATGTGAACATTTCAAGTCATGCATAAACTCCTCGTAGTGTGTTCCGTGCAAATTACAAGACATTATGGTGAGCAAATCTATACTAGAAGACTACTGAATGACTGACTGAGTTAATTCACAAATAGTCATGGGTCAGTGACTATTTAGGATGTTTAAAATATCAGGTCAGACTAAATATGGTTCCACTTCTTCTGTGTGAATGCACAAATATGTCCGACCTCCTGTAGGAATCTCTAAGTATCAAATGGGAGTGTAAATGGACAGGGACTGCAGATAGGTGGCACTCAGTGAGAGCGTGGATCAGCCTTGAGGCATACCAAGATAGCCAGTGTAGTTGTGATATAGCTGTGTCCCTGAGCAGTTGTGATAATACTGTGTCCCTGAAGGTGTAGTGGTTACTGCACCTGCCTAGTAAGTAGGAAGTCTCAGATTTGAATCCCGGTCTGGTACGCATTTTCACTTCTCGCTGCTGATTCCACTTAATGTGCCACTGCAGCTGACAGCAGTGATCTCCTTCAACTTACATATGACTCTTTTTGCTCTGTCATTAATTGTAACTGGTAGATCATTAATTTAGATCAGGAAACAAGCCCTGGGGAGCCCCGTGTTTTACATTTCCCCAGTCTGAGAGGATACAAAATGCAGGCTAGCTACAGCAAGGAAAGCATTTCTGAAAAACAATAATTTGTTAACAATGAATATAAATATAAGTGTTAAGGAGCCTTTTCTGAAGATATTTGTCTGAAATGTGAGCTCGTACATAAGTGAAATGTGGATGATAATCAGTTTAGACAAGTATAGAGTAGAAGCTTTTGAAATGTGGCGCTATAGAGGAATGCTGAAGGTTAGATGGGTAGATACTGAATTGAACTGGGGAAAAATGAAATTTATGGTACTACTTAATTAGATGGAGGGATTGGCTGGTAGGACACACCCTGAGGCATCAAGGAATAGACAGTTTGGTAATGGAGGGAAGTGGAATACAGTAATCAGGTTCTTCAGATAAACGTAGATTACCACAGAGATGAAGAAGCTTGCATGGAATAGACCAGCATATGGAACAGCATCAGATCAGTCTTTGGACTGCAGACAGCAACAACAACAGCAGCAGATCAATGGAAGCATTAATTGAACCAGCGACTATTTTTCTACATTAGCATTTGCAGTATGTATACTGACCTCTCTGGCTTTAATTATGTCCTATCTTGTTATATCTCATTGTCATTATACTGTACCCCCTTCAACAAGTTTACCTACAATTCATTTTACTTAATTTGTCACTATCTTCCTTCATGTGTTACACTACATGCATTCATATGGCATTGCCCCCCCCCCTCTCCCCCCTAGTTGTGAATACAAGCATCAAGATATGCAGCATGGAGCTTTTGTATGTCTTGGATGTAATCCTGTGATATTCCAACCCATGCCACTTGCACCTGCATAGATTCAACAGATTGGTAGGTGAAGGTGGCGTCCTGATGACTTGCTATGTGGCATCCAACAAATTAATTATTGATTAGGAAGAGATTGGGCAATATGGCTGGCCATGGCAGAGTATTCACAGCTGCAAGACACACTTGGGAGGTGGCAATGATATGAAGATGAGAACTGTCCTGTTCAAACAAGGCATGGGCATGGGTGTTCAAGAGCAGTAGAGCTTCCACTTGCAGGACCTCATCCATGTACCATACAGCTGTCATGGAGCCTGTTAGGAACACTAATGGTGAATGAACACCCTTAGGATAATGCACCCCACACCATCACACCAGGCTGGCACGATGTGAGATGGGAGCATAAACTACTCTTCATATCACTCTTCACTGTGCCTCCAGACACAGACCCTGTGACAACCACTAAATATAATACTTACTACTAAAAATAACTTTCTGCCAGTCTGCAGGGCTTCATGTCCATTGTTGCTAACACCAGGCAACCTGGGTACAATGGTGTGAGTATGTGAGGAGCAGGTGTCATAATAGTTGGCACAGGAGTGTCCTGCATCAGGCAGGCACCTTCCAATGCTACTAGCACTCATGGGATGTTGTACAGAAGAAAGTACAGACCACTGAATGGCTCCTATTGCTGCTGTCAAATCTGCTTGTGTTTTTCAGGCAATCCTTCGGTACCTCCTCCTTGTGGTGCATGTCAGAAATCCAGATCTGACATGCCGTGCACATGTGCCTTCCTGTATCCTTTACCAGAAACAATGGGCAATGGTGTGTCTGTATGGACAGTGTGGTGCGGAATACAATGACAGTACCACCCAGCCTCCCGCAGCCCCATTAAGTGGCCCCTCTCCAACTCATCCAGCTGGGCAACCTACTGTCAAATGTTTCACCTGGGCACAGTGCATCCTCAGGTAATTCTTCACTGATGCTGCCCTCTTGTATTAGCCAATGTGCATGACATTATGGCCCTACCCATGCTCCCTGACTGCATGGCTGACTGTGTAAAAGAAATCATTGTCATAGCTGATGGTTTGCAATACCCATCCAGTTTGTAGTAAATTGGTTGGGTTCTTCTGGCTGCAGCTCTTTTCATGACAGTGAGTGTGTACTTCTATTTCTAGAGTCCTATTGCTATCATTAGGCTCACATAACCCAGTGGGTAAGGACCTGGTCATGTTTTGTGGATGAGTGTAGTTAAAATAAACAATTGGTTGCCAAGGGTTATGCAAGTTCCATAAATCAATGTGCTGCCAATACAGCTCATTTGAAAGAAAGTGGCTAATTTCCTTCCCAATTCATGTCCAATTTGTGCTTGTGCATTGTTGTAATGTCCTCATCACTGATAGGGCATGAAAACCTTACTCTTTCTTCCTTTTTCATTCCACTAAATTTTAACCATTCGTCCATCATTACTACATTATAGTTGTAATTTTTTTAATAATTTTCCCAGCAAATTTAAGGTTCAAAGAAATTTTGGGCTTGTAGCCAGATGTTGTTTAATTCATTGCATGATATTTTGACTAGGCACCTCCCACTCATCATCAGGTGAGTCCTCAAAGACTGATTAAGACTTGCTCTGTTCCACAATATATAGTGTGCTGCGAGTATTCCACATATACGTCAAAATGAAGTTGACAGACAGACCACAGTTTCCACCAGCAGCACCCTCACTAGTGGGACTGCAGTACTCAGTTGTCCTCTGCATTATCACTTGCCATGGCCATTGGCACTTTCTGTCATCTTCAATTAGAACAAATCATGGAGATGATGGGGTTCCATGCACAGTCCAACAGGTAGCCACTATCACGGTTCATCATCTTTTCTGCCAAGCATACTTCCATGGCTTCTTCAATATGGAGTCCCAAAAAGATGTCACTATTGTCAGAATAATGGTTCTATCATACTCCTTAAATGTCCAGTGGAAATACAGTGTTCAGAAGTAGCGGACTTGCTAAGTTGCAAAAGGTGAGTGCAACATCAATGTTCGATACAATGTTCTTTCACAGTGTGTGTGGTCTGTCCATGTAAGCCATACCACACTGACCAGGTATTTTGTAAATTCTGGCATTCTGCAATAGCAAGTCATCCTTTACTGATCCCAAGAGATCTGCAATCTTATATGATGGATGAAAAGTAATTGAAGAGGATTCTTGCTATTTTAAATGAAATGTTGCCCACAAAAGGAAGAAAAGCTAAATATATTGCTGGTGTGTTCAGTTCTTTATCCACTTCCTGATTCTTAGTGTTAACTGACAGTGCCCTATTAATCTGATGGGTGGAATGTCAATTTTCCTAAACACTGTCTTTAGAAAAGCCTAGATCTGAGACAGTGTATGCTCTATACGTGAGTGTTTTGAGCATTCTCTGTGGAATTACTTTTTCAATATTTCTTGATAAATATTTGCCAGTCATCAATCGACAAATCAAAGCTAAGTAAGAGCACTGATAAACTCTGAGAGACAATAAAATAATTATGCTCTTCAATTATTAGCTTTAGTAGTAGTCTTCTCTTCTGTTGTTGTTCGTCGTAAAGGGTAGACAATATGTGAAACCTGGTACTATATTTATGAAAGTTTATTTGAATAATCACCAATTTAAGTCAAAATGAAATCTCTGTGTTTATTCTTATTTATGGAAGCCCCAATAACACGTTCTCCTGGACCAATATTGTTATTATTTATACAAGATGGATACAGATAGCAGCAGCAATCTTCATGAAGGCACAGAACAAAAATGGAGGTTGATGTACATGCCCTTTTCTTTCTTTGTGGCTGTCGTTTTAATTTTTTTTAATTTGGTCATTTGCTGCAACAGAAATACCTACAATCTTCATTGCTTCTCTTTTTCTAAAAAAAAAATGCAATTCCTTTGTTGCAATTTTTATCTGATTCTTATTTCCACCATAACCGATATTCTTTGCAGGCAGGCCACAAGGTAAGGTAAATCTAAGAAAATATATATGCCTACCTCTCCTGTATATTTGTCATATGTGAGTGACTTTTACAATAATTACAATTTCTTGCCATCATCCCCAAATGCAGTAGTTATTATACAGCCCACTCACTTGTGAATGTATGTGCCTTTTCACGTTGTTACAGCATCTGGTGTTAAATATTACTTATATTTTATTAATATTCTTTGGCATTGTTTCCACTTGTGCATATTGCTATTGTCACAACACTGCTTGATGGCGAGAATTATTACATGACTTTATAATTACACCCAGTTTCCAAATTATCCACTGGCTTGAAAAATAATCAGAAAGGTTAAAAAACAATGGAGAAGGTGAATTACTGCTCCTAGTATGCAACGGGTGATAACAACTTAATGCTTGCTAATGCATAGGACAACTGAGTTCCATGGTTCCATCAGTGAGGGTACTGCTGCTGTGAAATGTGGTCCATCTATCAACTTTATTTTGACATATGCATAACATACTCACAACGTGCCATATATTGGGGAATAGAACAAGTCTCTATCAGTGTGTGATGGCTCACCTGAAGATGAGTAGCAGGTAACCAGTCAAAATATTGTACAATGAACCGAACGACGACTGACCGTAAGCCCAAAATTTGTTTGAACATGCATTACAATATTTATACCCTGTAATATGCAGGGACATGTGAAAGATTGGCATTTGATTCTTATAACCTGATGGTGATATGTTCCAATAGATGCACTACAGTGTCTCCAAGCATTTGTAAGTTTGAAAGAAGTTGTACATTACAATGAGCTGAAAGAAATCACCAATTCACTTGCTATAGTGACCATCATCTGAATTGTCAGAATGTCTGATGAAAAATTTATTTTAGGTTAATGTCTGGTCTTAAAAGAACAATTGAGAAACTGACTTCTCATAGTAACTTAGACTCTTGTCTTCTTTAATCATAGCAAAACCATCACATGGTACATCTTTGATGATGTACTTGTTATTACCACCTTCTAGTCAGGCATGAATCCAGCTTTGGTGATGGGGACACAGTATGTTAATAAGGCCCCTGTAACAAATCAAACAATTTGTCAACCTTCACTAGTTTGTCAAATTATTTAGCAGAATGCTGCTTTGTTTGATGTGTTTACCAAACATAGACTGCGTATGACATGTCTGAGAGAAAGTCCAATTGACAGCCAATTTGACAAATAAGTTTGATCAATTCTATACACAGTTCCCAAACAACAGGTAGTTGCTTGCCAGACTTACCTACAGCTTTAAAATATTTGGGAACTTGAGCAGATTTTGAGGATTTATTGTATTGCACCTCATACAATGCCATATAGTGTCAAAATACTTCACAACACAACATACACAGATAGACAGCTTAAATTTGACATATTTGGTTGGTGCATCTGTGTGATTGTTTGGTGAAACAGTGAATCTGACAAACAACTTTGATCATTTCTGCCACTCCCACTATTACTGCAGCACAGATACGGTGTTGTCATGTAATAGTTTGTGTCTAATAGTGTGTAACACCTCACCTTAGCATAATTTACAAGAAAGTGAAGTTCAGGAAAATACATTATTTTAAAAGTGTTTGCCCAAAACTTTTCTAAAGCTCAAGTGCTATCTATGTAATTGATTTAAAATTATAATAATAAAACCTTAAACAACTTTGATAATGCCACAATGTACATAATATAAAATCGATGTGTGCACTCAGTGTTTTCAGTATGTGACTTAGGACAGTGTACAAAATGAGGCCAAAAGATAGAATACAGGTGTATAGAAGTATATGATACATAATGTATTACAGAAAATGTAAGAAAAATATCTACTCTGCTAGTTATACGTGGACATGGCATTCAGATTTTCAGATCTGTGGAATTTTCTGTTTCAAGACAAATGATACAAAGTCAAAACTACAATACTAAACTACAGAAATAAGTGCAGAGGCAATGTAAATTACTTGAATTACAAATTGCAAGTTTACATCTATAAAGTCACACCTTCAAAATCACCAAAATAATCAGAGCCCAAGTGTACGACAAGTGAGTCAACTCAAAAAACTCACAACGTTGGGTACAGACCACAAGAATATACACAATCACTAATAGGAGTACAGAACAACATCAATCAGTCACATAAACCACAGTATGTAAGGATATGTTGACTGATGAAAGGAGAAAATAATGAAAAAAATATTAGGGCCTGTGCTTATTATGTGGGGACTGAGCCATGAATCCAAAACCAAAGTGGCTACACACCAGCAGAAACGTTTTGGCACAACAAAATGAATGAAGTTCATAATCATATCTCAATAAGTTCAATCATATGTAAAGAATAATCAGAGGAAGCATCTAGCCTCAATCAATAAGCAAGAGTTTGCAGACAACTCAAGTTCCCAAAACAGAGTTAAGTGAGATTTTGCAGACAACTCAAGTTCCAAAGAGATACAGTAATGCAGTACTCAGGATAAATACAGATAATAAGAGCAATAAATAACTTTGAATGCTGATGTAATCGAGTCACTTGAGGACCAAAATCAGTGTGTGAAATCAGAAATGTATACATCTTGATATACAGTCCATACACAATTTATGATCACAATCATAAATGTATTCCATACTATTTGCTAATTGTTCATACAAACTAACCTACATACATCTCATTAACAATTGATAAAAAAATTCATACTGAATGTTGAGATAAGAAAATTCATTGAAATGTATGACTACTAACCTAACAGTGCCTAATTTTATCAGATTCTGATAATTATTTACAACATGGTTCTTAGAATGTACTCTTGAATTTTTTAAGTTTTCACATTTCTTTGTTGAACATAACACTATGTAACCTTCCACAGCATTATAAAAAGTTTTATAGTGTATTGGGTAGTTAATCCTCCTACTTGAAAAAATATACCTTTATGTGGGACAACACTGTTCATAGCAGCGACTACTTTTCTAAACAAATAGTTCCACAATTTTTTCATATGGGATAATTTATTAGCTAACAAGACTGACATAACTGACACATGCTTGGGTACATTACCCATGATCTCTTGTAAGTCAACTGGACCAACAAGGGTGCAGCCATACAGGAGTGTGGGAGTGAATCCACCTACATCTTTCAGTTTTCTCCCTAGGTTTCTCACCACATGCTCCAACGGATAGATAACTTCCTGTCTAGCTTTCACATCAAATCCTGAAACATTGTTTTGTGTACTAAGCATGCTGTTTAATACTTCCCTTACATCGCACGGCATATCTTTTGCCTGTCTATATTGAAAAAATAAGTACACAGGGGTCACGTCAGAATGGATTAAAAAGTGTTCACATATATGGTAAATTAATAAACAGAGCTAAGTCCAATGAAAAAATGAACTAGTAAGGTAATATACGTAGATATACTAAGATGTCTCAAAGCAACATTTATTTAGAAATTAGCAGATTAGAAGAAATTATTTACACAAGCAAGACAAATTGGATTGCACTTACACAGCATCCAAAAAATACCTACAAAATGAGATATGGACCATAGTACATAATGTGGATTTTCAAGAATTTCAATAGATCTTATTTAAATATTGAAAAAATTATTTATTTCAGGTGTCAACACTTTACATTTCTCTTTGGCTTTCACCAACACAAGATCTCCTACCTCAAAGTTAGAAAATCTGCCCTTACCATCAAGTCTCTGCTTTCTCCTATCCCCCTGCTTTTTCATCATCTGCCTGACACACTCTTCTTTCTCTTGCGGTGACAGAATTTTACATGGTGGAAACAAAATATACTTAGAAATAAAGTTAACTGGTCTGCAATTAAACATGATTTCAAATAGTGAAAAACCTGTTGAAGAATGTAGTAAGCCATTCATAATATCCTCAAAGTTTTATGGCAATATGTTCTAAACAGCCTTCCAATTTCTCTCATATATCTTTCTGCAGGATTACTTGACAGGTGGTACACAGAGGCTAAAATACGCCTTATTTTTGCATGATCAACAAAATCTTTTGAAGCTTGTGATGTAAACTGAGAGCCATTGTCAGATAAAATTGTTTTAGGAATACCCACCTAATGAAAATATGTGTTTTCAAACTTAGGAATGATTTGCTTACTGGTAGCTTTCTTAAGAGGAAACAGCCTTATGAACCTCAAAAATACATCAACCACCACAAAAATATAACAAAAAACCATTATTAGACTTAGGCAAAGGTCCATAGACATCCACAGACATGAGATCTAGGTTCACTGTGATCTAGGTCACAGTTAAGTGGATGCATTGTTGTTGATCTAACCAATATGGGTTACTCGTCTGAAACTCAGCCATGGACTGTCTTGGGACCAAAAATTGGGCCATTATATATCATCACAATAATAGGCACTGAAACTACACATTGTTTGATGTTTAATTTACAGAAATTACAATTAAAAGTTAACTCATTAAATTAACTGAATACATCGAAAAATTCCATGTTTTTAACAGTTTCTTCTACTACAAGAGTTAGGCTGAATTATTTGTTTAAATCACGAAATTAACAAATATAGTTATGCAAACAATACTTCTGACAAAACTGTAAATTACTTTGCAATTAATTAAGAGTTGGCTTTGCTAACATGTTTTCGAATAGAGCCAAATAGATCCTTTATGAATACTATTAGCTGGTCCTCTAAATGTTTACAATTCTTACAGAATTTATATTTGTTTATAAGTCAACAATACAATTTAAGTTACGAAACAATTACTGATTTCACCCTGTAATGAAAGATACTAACTAGGAATAGTCAAAATAAATTAGAAAATCAATTACACACAGGAAACTAAGCATAAAATTAGATCTGGTGTTATATTCTTTAAAACTGAAGGCCAACTTTTCTCTTTTATGAAAATGCAGATTATATTAATGTATGTTAATATTAATAAGTCAGACATGAAAAAATGAATTTTAAGGAGGCAGATAGCAAAACAAGAGGGGAAATAAAAATATTCCAGCTTGCTTTGTCACATCACCTCCTCATTGGATTGACCAGATAGATATTTCAAATAGCTAACTGGGCAGTTCAATAACCACAAGTGACCCCAGACTGTGGTTTAACAAGCTACACACAAAAAAAAATATTACATAAGAAATCTTATCAAAAACTACAGTACATATATTTTTTCAAATTTATACTTATATGAACTGGCCATACAAAAATCCCCATACTAAATATTTACATACAGTGTATCGTACATTTGCACAAAATATCCACAAGTTATACTTTAATAAAAATTAGGCTTCTTCATCGTAAGTGATGTCCTTTTTGGGTAAACAAAGATTACATTCTAAGATCCGTATCACTTTATACAAGTCCTTCTTGCTTAAGAGAATAAATCCTCATGGGTTGCAAAAAGTTAAATTACACTGCGCATTGCAGTTCACTTTTTAGACATAAAATTTCAGTTGCTCAGTGTTTAGTATTTTTCGCGAGCACTTTCACTATTTTTCAATGAGCTTTTACACATTTTCTTACCAAGTTGTCCATGCCTTCAACATGTCCAAGTGGGAGTCAGTAAGGAAATGCACTGCTATCAGTTCTCTTGGAGGTGTTTCTCCTCCACCACAGCACTTGAAAAAATCAAGACAAATTACTCTACATTAGTACACTTACTGTTACTTCTAACTTAGTCTAAGAAAAAACGTTTCACACTAAAAATGATAGCCATTACTTCATAAATAGATACATTACACAGTTCTCATAAACAATAATTATCACTAAAATTGACTATAGTATGAAAGGTGGGGACTAGTAAAAATTTAAAATCAAGTGCACATTACACTACAAAACATTACTCTTAAGTTATAACTGTCTGAAACTGGTTAAACCTGAAAGACTAGGGTCTCTTTCCCATTTGCAAAATAGCAAAAACTCAAGGCGTGCAGTAGCATAGATTTACTAATCACTATGTTATGAAAAAAGTTATCCACCATCACATAACTTAATTACTATTCAAATCAAAATCAAGGGGATGGAAGTTGTACTAAATCCTTTCCCTACTTCTCCACTCAACTCTGAGTACTACTCTCATTCACCCAGAAAATTAAATAATCACAAAATGTTACAAAATAGTTGACCTGTCACAATATTCATATCAGTCTAGCACCACAGTTATCAGTTAATCAGGAAAATTACTTTTCTTTATTCCAGTTTTACCAGTTTAAGCTCATAATTCTTCAGAACACAAATAGAGGATTTCAGATAGCCTATAGATCCAATAATGCAGCATTATATGACTTCTACCTCACAAAAAATTTGCTCTTTCTGTTAAGCTCTCATTCCCAGTTGCAGTGTCATGAATTGCACAATATACACAGTACCCAATGCCGCCTAGTTCAAAAATTAGATCATCAACACAGTTACACCACATTTGTTTGTATACAGGTATATTTTTCATTAATTATGTCTGTCAGCTCCATTATTTTACTTAACTTTCTTACCTTGTTAGCCAGTAGAGTGCATTCTCAAAAAATATCCCTACTGCAGAGACAGGCTCCCTAACCATTAAGACCCTAACTTTATTCATTATTTTACTATTTCATTATTGATATCTAATAAATAAACGCCTGCTCTGCTTATCTTATGCGAAACTGATTCTACTGGGAAACACTCCACAGTAACAGTTTCTTATGCTAAAGCAAACTTAACCTTCATTACCAAGCAGACAAAGTTACCACTTAGAAAAACTATTATTTCACTGTATTGCATCAAATTGCTTAAGATTCTATCCTGAAGGGTGATATACATACAAACCTTGCTTATTCTTTCCACACACATTACTCCAGGCAACTATGTTTAAAGTTGTAATTCCCTAATGTTAGAAAAGACTATTCCATGACACAGATAGATAGTTATCTCACATATACTTGACTGTGCCAAACACAAACACTTCTACTATACCACAATTAATATTAAGACCTGGTATCCCAGATGGTTTATATAGCATATTGTCTCTGTTGTTGCACCAAATCACACTAATTTCACACATGAGCTGATTACTTCAGATGTTAATTATCCTTCACATATGCTGACACCTTTCATTGTCTGTTTACAAAAAAAAGGATGTTTCTGATTCACTTATAAACTACAGATAGGATAGTAGAAGAGTTTGAATGCCTCAGAAAACATGAAAAATGAGACAGACAGCTGGATTAAGCATTATTGCCACATAATGAATCCACCACAGAATGTTGAACCCCCTATTTGCTTGTAGGTCTTACTTCTGGTACAATGCACACTCCATTCTCCTAACAAAATCAATACTACCCAAGCTTAGAAATGTTTTAAACTGTTGTGGATTGATATTCAAACATGTAATTGGTGATGCTCAGGGTTTCAGGTCAATAATATTCTTTAACCCAACATCCTATCAGTCTTTGTGTAAACCAATTCATGAGAGTTGTCATGGGCAATGCATGGTCCTCTGAAAGGACCATGATACACATGCAAAAATTTCTTTATCTCATCATTTACTCTGCTAGATTTCTCTTTGGTTTTGACGAAGACAAGGTTATCTATTCTGAAACTAGTTGGATTCACTCCTTTGCCATGCCTTCTCTTCCTTCATGCTGCTTCCCTTTTCATCATCTCTTTAGCCAATCTGATCTTTTCATCCTGTGCTTCCCTTTTCATCATCTCTTTAGCCAATCTGATCTTTTCATCCTGTGCTACTTAACTTACTTGATAGAAATCCATTTCTTCTCTGATGATATTACTGGGTCTCTCATTGAACATAAGTTCATATGGGGCATATCCTGTCGATTCATTCCACAAGTTGTTTATAATGTTTTCCAAATGTTGACTATGACCTGCCCAAGCAGTGTGTTTCTTACTACAATACGTCCTGCACAGTCTATTAATCTCCTTCATAATCCTTTCACTCATGTTACCTTGTGGAAAATATATAGAAAACTTTAAGTGTTTTATCTTGTGTGTTGCCACACAGTGTTCAAAAGTGTCTGAAACAAATTGTGGACCATTGGCAGATAAAAGTGGCTTTGGTACCCCTACATTGCAAAAGTAATCAGATGTCATGTTCTCAATTATAGTACTAGTATTTGCCTTCTTGATAGGATACAGTTTTACATATTTTGAGAATGTGTCCAAAACAATGAAAATATATTTATGTGGGCAACACTCCTAGGAGGTCAGCTGCTATAAGCTCCTTAGGTTCATTAGGAAGGACAGAATGCATTAAGCCTTTTGTTGGCTCACCAGTTGTCTTTACTCTCTGACATTTATCACATCTTTCTAGTCTCTGCTTAGCCCTTCTCCACAAATTGTTAAATATTGCTGTCTCCTGTATTTTAGTTAATATTTTCCTGGTCCCGTAATGTCCATAACTCTTATGCAAGTAGTCAATAAATTTATCAACATGTTGGTCAGGAAAGCATTACTTCCAGTCCTGATTATTCAAAATTTTCCTCCTAAATAACAACTCTTTATGTATAGTATAGTACTGCTTCACCTTTGGCATGTTGTCTGAATTGCAGTACTGCTTAACCAGCCTTAAATTTGGATCCTCATTCTGCTCCCTTTCTCATTTGCTTGCAAATCCTTCTAATAAGCTTGTGGGATTTCTGGCTATAGTGACTGACTGTGCACAGAAAACTCCAACTTATTATGATCAGGCACTTTTATTAAAGTTCATATAGTTACAAAAACAGAAGAAAAACAATACAGAAACTCACAACATGCACATCGTAACCTAAGTCCACGAGACCGTACCAAAGAACAACGATTCCCCAAAGACCATTTATTTGCCGGTGGCAGTTACTCACAGACACGCCCCACCCTCCCCCCTCCCCCTCCCCCTCCCCCTCCCCCTCCCCCTCCCCCTCCCCCATGAGTGCAGAGCACTGGGAGAAGGAGGTGGGTGTCTTCCTGTGTAGTGGTGTTGTGGGATGCTCACTGGTTGATAGCGGCATGTGCCAAGAGTCCATGCTGTCTGTGCAGGGTGGACTAGCCCTGGTATAGTCTGCTATCCAGTGGTGGGGACAGACTGTTTGACCTGTAAGTGTGAACTGGAATGGCACGGAAGCTGTCAGTGTTGCAGTACAGGCAGAGGGGGTATGAATCTTGAGCATCCCATTGGTGCTGAACATTGCAGCTATGCCAGCCATATCCACCCGATTTCGGATAGGGACTGTGCACAGGTTGGTGATACATGACGTGGATGTGGACTTGCGTGAAGTGTCGCTTATGTGGGGGCTGAAGATGGATCCCTTGTGGAGCTGCAAGGAAGGGTCGTCACATGGGCACTCAGAGGCATCGACTGAGATGCAAGTTTTGTTGATAGTGGACATAGGGGGCACTAGGGGGTGGGAAGTGGGAGGTGGGGGGAAACAACGTAGTTCAGGAGAAACACTAGAACTCTCTGTGGGGGTATTGGATGCCAACACTTGTGACGAGGTAATGTCACATGCAACATGTGATTGGGCCTGAGGTTGTGGATTGTCACATACAGTGCCTGAATGAAATGAGGATACAGTATCATCACAAGCAACCATTGAGTTGCCCATAGGTGTAGGCTTACTGCACTGCACATATGATCATGGTGGGGCACAGGGGAGTGGGCAGTCTGTGTGAGATCGGGTTTGTCACCTGATGGAGGAACACTCGACTCGAGAGGGTGTGGTACAGATTCCTCGATCGTCCAGGCTGTTTCATGCATTGAAGGGAAACTGTCTGCTGATGGCCACTGGTGAGAATGTCCATAGTATTGTCCATGTGAGCCACTACTCGATGCTAGCCAGAGTAAGGCGACTGTAATGCCAATTTGACTGTGTAATCCTGTAACATAATGAACTCACAAGAGCCCAGTGCTGAATACAGAAAGACCCAAGTATGGGTATGTGGTCATAGAGGGAGCATGTGGATTGCAGCTACCACCTCCAGACAAGCTCATCTAGAGTGGGGAGGTCAGATAGGTCGACAGTTGCTTCATCATTGATGAACTCTGCAGGGAGAACTAGGGTCTCACCGTACAGGAGCTCCGCAAGTGAAGCCTGGAGGTCTGTCTTGTAAGCCATGCGTATTCCTAACATAACTCAGGGAAGGGTGTTGGACCACTCACCACCATGGCACATGAGGGCCACTGTCAGAGTCCTGTGCCACTGCTCGACCAGTCCATTGCTCTGTGGGTGGTAAGCCAGAGTACAGAATCTATCCACCTCACAGAGTATACAGAGTTTGTTAAACATCAAGGATTCAAACTGCCTTCCCTGGCCCTGGTCAGTGGTGATGGATGTAGGGCAGCCGAATCAAGCTATCTAGGAGGATACAAATGCGCGTGCTATGGAATCTGCTGTGATGTCCTGCAGGGGTATTGCCTCCACCCAACATGTAATGTGGTCGATGAAGACAGGATATATTGCAGCTATGTCCCTCCAGACACACTTATCTAGAGTGGGGAGGTTGGATAGGTTGACAATTGCTTTGTCGTTGACAAACTCTGTGGGGAGAACTAGGGTCTCACCATTCAGGAGTTCTGCAAGTGAAGCCTGGGGGTCTGTCTTGTAAGCCGTGCATGTTCCTAACATAACCCAGGGAAGGGTGCTGGACAACCATCAGACATGGGTAACAGTCCTATGAGGCCCAGATCTACATGTCGGAAGCGGCCTTTCAGGATGCCAAATTTATCTAGACGGGGTTGTGTGTGCCTGCCGACTTTGCTGCACTGGCACTGTAAACAAGCACAAGCCCAAGTACGACAATTCCTCTTCACACTTGGCCACACAAAGCATTATGTAACAAGATGCGTAGTAGCCTTAGCACCAGGATGTGAAAGGTTATGTAACCTAGTGAATACTTGGCAACACAGTTAAGGGGATACAATAGGTTGGGCGGTGCCCATGGACGTATCACACTACAGTGGCCTGACCAAGCCCAGTATGTTGCAAGAAACGATCTGGAGGGAAGTATCTGGGTCCTGTCAGAGGTTGGGCAATTTGGTATCATTGTCCTGAATAAGTGGACCAATTATTCGAAATTAATGGGGTACGAAATAGGAGTGATATGTGATAGGTTGCCGGTCACCACATTTTCTGAACCTCAGATGTAATGGATGTCTGTTGTGTATTGACAAATTAAGTCCACCTGCCGAAACCTACGTGGCAGAAGGTCAACAGTGGGGTTACATAGAGGCTCCATGAGGAGGCAAATGGTATGTGAAAATTGTTATGTTCCTTCCTTCAATGTCTGTGCAGAAATATTTTACAGCTTCGTAAACTGCAAGCAATTCTCTGTCAAATGCTGACCACTGATGTTGAGCCATAGATAGCTTTTTTTGGGGGGGGGGGGGGCGGGGGGGGGGAACAGAGTAGTTGTGTCATGTCACCGACATGCTGTTGAAGGACTGCACTGATTCCAAAATCACTTGCATCCGCTGTAATAGAGATGCAGGCATCTGTCAAAGGGTGGGCAAGAGTGACACCACATGCTAACGCTGACTTAAGGTCTTCGAAAACTCTCACTATGTTGTCAGACCACTTTATTCAATGATTGCCCATGGTTTGTTTCCTGGCCAATGTGTCAGTCAAAGGGGCTTGAATTGCTGCCGCCATCGACAAGCTATGGTGGTAGAAACTGATAGTTCCTAAAAACTGGCGTAATTCATGAAACGACACTGGAAGAGGTAGATCACAAATGGAATCAACCTATTCCTGAGGGAGGTGTATAACTTCCAAGGAGATGATGTACCCCAGAAAAGTGACAGCAGTCTAGCAGAGTTATGACTTGTAGTTATTGATCTCGGATTTGTTACCTGTCAATATTTCCTATTCTGAGGCCAGTTGGAGTTCATGTTCTGTCAGTGGAGGAAAAAATGAATATGTCATTGAGGTATGCATAACAATGTGTGCAGTTAAACAGAAGTGAGTCTATAAAATGTAGCCAAGTTTGGACCGCATTTTTGAGACCATAAGGCATGTAACAAAATTTGTAGAGGCCGAAAGGTGTGATCATCACTGTCTTTGGTGTGTCACTCTTTTCTGTGGGTATCTGTAAATATGCCTTGGCAATAGTCACCACAGAGGAGCATTGTGCTGTCATTTTTGGGCACTAAATGTATGGGCAAAGACAGTTACTGTCCAATGGATGAACAATACCTGCCCACAGAAGTTCCTCCACTGTGGCCTTAGCAAGGTGTAGTTTATGTGGTGGCAGTCAGTGTGCTTTATGACGCACTGGTGGCCTGTCTGTTGTGAAAACATTGTGTGTTATTCCATTTGTGATAGCATTCAGCTGGGCTGGTGAACTCACTCAGGGGCCATTGTGAATGGGAATTGGTAGCACGTGAGAGCCACAAACCTGATGTGCCGTGGAAGCTCTCTGCATTGGCAGTAACAAAGTTCCACGAGGTGTGTCTCCAGTGTTGGGGGCCATCGGTGTCAAAGTCCCACATGGTGCATCACCGTGTCAGGGGCTGGTGGCGTTGACAGGTGTTGTACGAGGCATCGCGCCTCGGAAACGGCTTGCATAGCCGACAATATGGCACGGTTCAGTTTGGCACTGCGAGGGCGGAGATCACCGACTGCACTCGATCTGAAGCTGGGCAATGGAAGTTGTGAGGCTGTACGCCAGTGAAGAGCACTCAATGAGAGCCGTGTCACAATCATCAGGAAGCTGAGGGGGAAGGGGAGCTGAGGAGGCGACTGAACACACAATATGAGTGGACGAGGCGTGGTGCAATAATGCGACTGACTGGAGGTCTGGAGACAGTCTGAAATGAAAATGGAACTCAATGCCTAATACTGGGTCTTCTACGTCAGGAACTCAGTGCCTAATACGGGGTCTTCTACGTCAGCCACATAGAAGGACCAAGTGAGCTGTTTGCCAGGTATGAGTTCAATAGGTAACTCGGCCAAACCGTTGACATGAAGTGGTGATTTATTTGCAGCTCGAAGGAACAGTTTGGCTGGTGTCGTGTCCTTTACGGTAAATGTGGGAGGTACAATACTGACATCTGCTCTGGTATTGACAAGAACATACCGGCGTGAACCTAAATCCGAGGCATACAGACATCTTCGTGAGGTGGGGTATCTGACAGAATGCAACATCTGTGGGTGCCCTTGCATGTATCCGCGGGCTGTGGCGCCTACTGTGGTCTGCATGAGGCGTTTGGAAATGTGCAGGGCAGGAGGCAGTTGCGAGCAGCATCCCTGTAAGTAGAGTGGAACCAGCATATGCGTGAGTCAGCTGTACTCGTCCCGCCAGCTGAAGCATCAGGCGAGGGGAAGGTGGGGCGGGCAGGCACTAGCCCGGATGGGGTGGGGAGAGGCTGGTGCCAGCCCATTGGCGATTCCCATTCTTGGACTCTAAATGGTTGCTGTTCTGTGTGCTGTCCATGATATGCATGCACCCAGCCTCTACTGCCCGATGGTGGAATTATATTCACAGGATTACCAACCTCGGCAGCATTAGGCACTGTGCTGTGTGGAGGGAGGTGGCAGTCCCGGATAATGGAGTATGCCTGGTCTGCCAGCCATAGTGATGCTGTGATAGGTAGGAGTAAGTGCAATTGTAGTTCTTGCAGCAGCTTTGCCAACCACAACACCCAGAGCACTAAGTTTGGCAAGATCTCGGTACTGACCTCCACGTGCGAGTGTCGCAACAGCTGTGAGGGGGTTCTGTCGCTTAAAGTCCTGTCATAACTAATGTTGTGAATTGTATCAGCTGGTGGACAAGAAACGCATTTGATGAGTAGTGTGCAGGCAGAGGCATATTTGTTGCTCTTGGATGGGTTCAGCAACAAGTCGCTGATGAGATCAGGGTGGTCACGCAAGTGGTTCACTAAACACACAAAATGAGTGCTGTCATCTGCAATACCATGTATGTCCAACATATTGTCCACCAAGGTAAACCATGTCACTGGGTTGTCCAGTTGTAACAGCAGCAGCTTCAGAAAATGACCGGGGACCAGTGCTAGTGGGGTACTGTAGGAAAGGCATGAACCATACAGGGATTCTGCACTATGTTTGCTGATGCGAACTGTGCCTCAGTGATGGGTGATGTGTTGTGTTGAACGTCTGTTAGCTGTGCAGATGAGACATGATATCCCATCCTTGTAGGCAGGAAATCTGTACGACCACACGACAAGCACAGCACATCAGTCATGGAAGGATCAATGGCTGATGCAGACGAAATCGCGAGTGAGTGCCAAGTGACAGGGCAGAACCACGATAGGTGCATCGCCCGAGGTGTGCGTGGGGTGGCAGGATGGGTAGGCATATACATGGCCCGGTGCTGTTGACATGAGTGTCCCTTCAACCGGCGTGAAGGGGGGCATATTAAAACAGCGAACTGCTCTGAGGAGGAGGCGACCACGCTTGTGGATGCCAAAACTGGACAGCCATTTGGTCCATGTTGTGCAGTAGAAACTTGGGCAAGAGGTTTCCGGGATCTTGTGCTGGAGGGGCATTCTGTTGAGTGTAGAATGCCATAGGTGTCCGCACCAATGTGAACAGTACCCGGTGGGGTGTGCCGGCAGAGGGTCATCTGGCCAGTCGAAGCAAACATCGGAGATACGAACATTCCCCGTATATTAGTAGCACATGGGGTAAAGCGTTTTGCTTCACAGTCAAATGTCCATTCTGAGGTCTTGGCAACCTGCCCTGCCGGAAGAACTGGAGTTTGTGACGCTGTCTATTGGCGAAAAATCGGTGATACAAAGTGAGTGTATGCAACATATTTTCATGACTCAGCGTCACCAATGTGGGTTTTCTGGCTATAGTGACGACTGCACATAGAAAACTCCAATTTATTATGAGCAGGCACTTTTATTAACGTTTGTATAATTACACAAAACACCAGAAAAACAATACAGAAACTCACAACACACACATCGCAACCTAATTCCATGAGACTGCACCACAAAACGAGTCCCCAAAGACTGTTTACTCTGTACTTCACTGGTGGCAGTTACTGGCGGTCGATGGTCATCACAAGCTTCTCATCCTTCACTCCCCGTAAATAAAACGACCTTACTTGTTCTTCACAGTTTTCACTACTGCCAGTATCCATCTTTCCTGCTGGAATCCTATTGTCCTATTGTCTTTTCCTTTTACATGCCTTACCTCCAAATCAAATTGTTACAAATACAAATCCCACCTAGTTAACCTGGTGTGTTTCAGCCAGCACTTCTGAAGGTAATTCAAAGCCTTATGATCTGTATACACTATAGTCTTATGTCCAGTCACCGGCCACTGTGGCTGAGCAGTTCTAGGCACTTCAGTCTGGAACCGCACTGCTGCTACGGTCGCAGGTTCAAATCCTGCCTCAGGCATTGATGTGTGTGATGTTCTTAGGTTAATTAGGTTTAAGTAGTTCTAAGTCTAGGGAACTGATGACCTCAGATGTTAAGTGCCATAGTGCTTAGAGACATCTGAACCATTTCTTACGTCCAATCAAATAGTACTCAAACTTTTGAAATCCAAAAATAATTGCCAAAGCCTCTAATTCTGAAATGTAATAGTTCTTTTCATGTGGCTGTAATGTTGTACTAGCAAAAGCAATAGTTTGTGTTCAACCCCCATCTCAGTAGGTACTAACTGGAAAATTTCTACCCCAAAACCACAAAACCGAACTTTCAACCATCAAGAAAGAAAACGATACATTAATACAAGAAAAGAAGTCCTGTGTGTGTAAAAGCCATCAAACGGAAAAGCAAGAAGATCGCGAAAATACGAATGACCGATCGTACTTTAAAAACAACATTTCAAGTGTTCCCGTTGATGTCTCGGTAAACTCAGTAAGCCAAAAACCGGAAGATAAATATAAATGGAAGGTGGTGACATACAGCAAAAGGAAAAACAAGGCGACAGATACGCAACAAAAGGAAAATGACTTTTTAATAATTGGCGATTCGCTGCTGAAGAATATCGCTGTCCCCAATTGCAAGATCGATGTACGACCTGGCATTAGAACGCATCAACTCGGTAAACATTTTAAAAATATGGTAAATGCAAGACAAGATACTACAGAACCAGATTCTGAAACCAGACATAACTATAATGGGGTGTTTATACATGTTGGGACGAATTCGTTAAGGAGCAGCAGTGAGGAAGAAATGGCAAGCGAAACAAGAAACATGATCCGTACTGCAAGAAATATGTATGCAGGATCTCGTCTGATACTTAGCGGAATCATAAACAGAAGGTCGGTGAGTGAAAAATATATCGCCAAAATAAACTGTGCTCTTAAAGAACAATGTGATCGTCTTGGGGCAATTTTTATAGACCCAAACAAATTCCTATGTAAAAACTCACTAGCGAAGGATGGCTTGCATTTAAATAGACTGGGGTCTGTAACGTTCAGCAGAATGTTTGCAGATGTCTGCAAAATCATTAGATGCAAGGGAAACTAATATGGCCTGAAGGGGATGAAAAATCATACACTACAGCTGGAAAAGAAAAATATAAGCACCATACAAAAAAAGACGATACTAAAGAATTTGCCCCAGAATACAGCTCACAACATGTAAACCAACAAAATAAAAATTACATAAAAGTACTTCATCAAAATATTCAATACTTTGGTAACAAAAAATTAGAAGCAGAAGTACTCCTGAGTGAAGTAAGACCAGACATATTATGCATAAGTGAACATGGACTAACTGAAAGTAAAATACATAATGTGGCAGTAAAGGACTACAAACTAGCTAGTTACTTCTGCAGATCTAAATATAAGGGTGGTGGCGTTTGTATATATATTAAAACAGGTACTCTTTCAAAGAATGTAAACAGTGAAGCTGCTACATTTCCCATAGCTAGAGAAAAAGACTTTGAAGTTACTGGTATAGTGGCAGAAGATTTTAGAGTGTTTTGTGTGTACAGGTCACCATGTGGCAATATTAGCATCTTTCTAAAAAAAGTTGCTAGCTTATTGAGAATGAATATGAAGAGAAATCTTATTATATGTGGAGACTTCAACATTGACATGGGAAAAGACACAAAAATAAGACAGGATTTTGAAGAATTGTTAATACAGCATAACATGAAAGTGACAATAACTGCACCAACAAGAGTGACTTCACAAAGTGAGACAATTATTGACAACATAATTACTAATATGTGTAACTATGAGTCACATGTAGTTCAGACAGAAATATCTGATCATCATGGACAACTAATCAGCTTTTGCAGAAGTAATGACACAGTATCAGAACCAAAACAAACAACCAAAGAAATTAGGATCATCAGTGAACAAAATATCAACATCTTTAGAACAATGTTAAGTAAGGAAACCTGGAATGAAATCCTACAGGCCCAGAGTGTAAATGAAAAATATGATGCATTTATTTCAAAAATTAAGTACCATTTTAACGTAGCATTTCCCAAAGTAAAGAGACAAGAAAGGCATCAAGATCAAACACAGTGGATTACGAGTGAAATACTAGAACAGCGAAGGAAGCTTCAGGATGTGAGACGGATGGGCGAAGCTGAAAACTATAAAGTGTTAAAAAAGAAGTATAGAAAAACAATAAGAGAAGCGAAAGCAAGAGCAATTGACACCACTATAGCGAACTCAAAAAACAAGGCAAAGGCAGCTTGGAAGGCAATCAATGCTGAAAGAAAGGAAAAAGATGGGTCAAACAAAGAAGAAGGTATTAGGTCAATTAAAGTAGACAACACAGTGGTCACAGATGGTATGGAAATAGCAAACATACTGAATAATAACTATATCAGTGTAGTAGAAAACCTAAAATTGGAAAGAAATAGTCAAAAACAGAAGGGTATTAAGGTACCAAGAAGATCATGCAGTACTATGTTCTTAAGACCAGTCACGGAAGATGAATTGCGGAAAACTATACAGAAACTGAAGTCCAAGAAATCAGCTGGTGATGATGAAATATCAAATCATGTAATAAAGCTGGTATGTGAGGAGATAATAACACCACTGCTGAACATAGCAAACTGTTCTTTCAGAGATGCAATTTTTCCAGAAAAACTGAAGATAACGAAGGTAGTGCCAGTGTACAAGAAAGGGTGTAAGGATGATCCCAACAACTACAGACCAGTTTCACTGATATCAGGTTTCTCAAAAATCCTAGAAATGCTTATGTATACCAGATTAGTTAACTATTTGGACAAACATAACATTCTCATGACCTCACAACATGGTTTCAGAAAGGGTAAATCTACAGAATCAGCAATTGTCAGTCTAACAGAATACATTTTACAGTCCTTAGATGAGAAAAAGGTTGTCTCTGCAATGTTTCTGGATCTTTCAAAGGCATTTGACACCATTGACCATGAAATGCTGATACAAAAATTAAGCAACTATGGCATTCGGGGGCAACCAGGTGAATGGATAAAATCATACTTGTGCAACCGCAAGCAGTATGTATCATTAGGAAACTCATACCAATCAGAAACCCAATCCATCAAATATGGAGTGCCGCAGGGTTCGGTAATGGGGCCATTGTTATTTAATGTATTTGTTAATGATATAGGTGTTGAGGAGGAAGAAAAGAAAATATTGTATGCTGATGACATGACAATACTAAATAGTGACCAAAATATGGAACAGCTTGAGAGAAGAGCATACATATCTGCAAATGTCACAGCTCAATGGCTGTTGGAAAATGAACTGGTTATAAATCTAAAAAAGACTATGTATGCAGTGTTTAAAAACAAGGAAAAGGCTGTAGACATGGATTTAGAGGTTGACGGAACAAGGCTGGAAGAAGTAGAATCTGCTAGATTCTTAGGTATTCTTGTGGATAATGAACTGAAATGGAAAAAACATATTAATAATGTCTGTAAGAAACTGAGCTCTGTCATATTCTTAATGATGCAGCTATCACAGTATTCAGACAAGAACCTTCTGTGTACAGTGTATCATGGACTTTTCGAACCATACTTACAGTATGGAGTGACGGTGTGGGGAAACTCAAACAAACAAGAGACAAAACGAGTGTTCACATTACAAAAAAAAGCAATTAGGACCATTTTAAGAAGAAAGACCTCTGAAACATGCAGAAACTGTTTCAAGAATTTAGGTATCTTAACTTTTTCATCATTATATATATACAAAACAATAATGTACATCACAAAAGGTAGTGAGGACTGGATTACAAATGCTAGTGTACACACCCACAATACAAGAAAGAAGAATGAAGTACGGAGCATACCCCACCGACTGGCAATGCTAGAAAAAGGACCCCAGTACTCTGGTATCAGACTACTAAGAAGTCTGCCCAAAACCTTGCAAGATAGTGTACTTCACAATGAATTTACAAAGAAACTTAAAGACTATCTCATTGAAAAAGAGTTTTACAGTGTTGCAGAATACTTATGCCATTAAATTTGTATATATTGTTACTCATTATCAGTGATGTAAAAATGTAAGCTAAAGGTGTAGAAAAATAATTGATAAAGAATTTTAATACTTTGACATGTCCTATATTACACGTACATTTACTGTACATGATGTAATCTTACAGGATCAAATAAAATTCAATTCAATTCAATTCAATTCAATTCAATTCAATTCAATTCAATTCAATTCAATACAGAAAGGCAGCGAAAAATTTGAATTTCCTAACATCTTACTGTTTACTAATTCTTTTTTCAAACTCTGAAATACCTCTTCACACTCCTCTGTCCAATTCCACACAACATTCTTTTTCAATAAATTACCAAGGCAAGGATGGTTAAATGACTGATCTGATACAAACATTTGGTAGAAGCCGAACATAACTTTAAGATCCTTCTTGTTCTTTGTGGGTGGGAAACCTGCAATAGCAGCAAGCTTTTCTGTGTCATGTGTAATCATGTGTAATCCTGTGACCCAAAAATGAAATTTCCTTCTTTACAATTCAGAGTTACTTAATTTTTCTTTCATACCTCCCCTATACATAGCTCTCAGTACTTCATTCAGAATCTTAAAGTGCTGGAATCATTCTGCACTCACTATGAGGATATCATCTACATAGACTGTGATTTCATAGGTTAATATCTCACCTAGCACCTTTTCAATAGCTCTGATAAACACGCACACAGACAAATTCAGACCAAGTGGCACCACACAGTATTGGTAACACTTACCTTCATGTAAAAATGCTGTTCATGGCCTAGATTCCTTGGCCAAACTGCTATTCCAATAGTCACAAGTCACATCAAAAGAAGTCAGAAATTTACATTCATGGAACTTTTGCAAAATTTCGTCTATGTTAGCTGGTCTGTCACTCTTCCCTATTACAATTTCATTCAACTTCCTGGCATCCAGAACCAACCTGACACGACTATTCTTCTTCTTTACAACTACAAGTGGGTTATTACACCTGCTAATTGACCTTTCAATAATCCCCCATGAGACCATCTTTTGAATTTCTTTTCTCACTGCTTCCTTTCTGAAAATGGAATAATATAAGGTCTCTTGAAAAATGGTTCATGATCCTCAAACTTTAATTTGCACTCGAAATATTTTACCAAGCCTGGCCTGTCTGAAAATGCCTTACAGTTGCTCAGGAGAATACCTTTTAATTCCTCTCTTTGAATACTGCCATCAAAATTCCTCCTACAATCTTCCACTGGGGGCTTCACCCTCTCCATTTTATGAACATAATTCAATAAATCACTAATACTACCTGTAGAGGCAGATACAAGCAATTCTCTAACTTTCTGAGGCAACTTAGTTTCTACACCCATAATAATTGATTCACTACCTAGCTCTTTGTCCAAATATTTCAGTTTGTTTATCTAAAGCCGACAGGTACCTTTCACAGTACCCTTCCCAGAGTCAAATTCACTCAGAATTCTCTGCTGCCTCTCTTTGGACCAATATTCAACTAAAATTGCTTTCTTAAAACTTTGCCATGAAGTACAGCTATCAGCTACCTGAGCTGCCCATCTATAAGCATCCCCTTTCAAAATACCTCTCACAAATGACATTTTCTCTTTGTCATTCCATGTTTCAGACAAATCATTAAATCCTCTAATGAAATCCAGTGGATGCATTTCCCGATATGATTCAAAATTATTAATTTTCTTACAACTAACAAATGAAGGACATGGGACACTACATACCCTATGCTTTAGAGTTTGTACCTCTTCCATCTTTTTCTCTATTTCAGCCAATTTTGAATCTACATCTTTATTTACTTTTACAATTTTTCCTCTACCACTACTGCACACTTGGTTTCTACCTCTGTTTCAAAATCATTTTTAATCTGATCGATTTGATTCTGAAGTTTAACACTGTTTTCAGCAAAAAATTTCCTGGCATCTTTGACTTCATCTTGACACTGTCTTTCGGAAGCCTCCACCCCATACTATAGTCATCACAAAGCCTTTTTCTCTTTTTTACACATTTACTAGTCATAATTGTTAATGATGATGGTGTCCTCTTGGGTAAAATATTCCGGAGGTAAAATAGTCCCCCATTCAGATCTCAGGGCAGGGACTACTCAAGAGGACGTTGTTATCAAGAGAAAGAAAACTGGCGTTCTACGGATCGGAGCGTGGAATGTCAGATCCCTTAATCGGGCAGGTAGGTTAGAAAATTTAAAAAGGGAAATGGATAGGTTAAAGATAGATATAGTGGGAATTAGTGAAGTTCAGTGGCAGGAGAACAAGATCTTTGGTCAGGTGAATACAGGGTTATAAATACAAAATCAAATAGGGGTAATGCAGGAGTAGGTTTAATAATGAATAAAAAAATAGGAGTATGGGTAAGCTACTACAAACAGCATAGTGAATGCATTATTGTGGCCAAAATAGATACGAAGCCCATGCCTACTACAGTAGTACAAGTTTATATGCCAACTAGCTCTGCAGATGCCGAAGAAATTGATGAAATGTATGACGAGATAAAAGAAATTATTCAGGTAGTGAAGGGAGATGAAAATTTAATAGTCATGGGTGACTGGAATTCAAGAGTAGGAAAAGGGAGAGAAGGAAATATAGTAGGTGAATATGGATTGGGGCTAAGAAATGAAAGAGGAAGCCGCCTGGTAGAATTTTGTGCAGAGCATAACTTAATCATAGCTAACACTTGGTTTAAGAATCATGAAAGAAGGTTGTATACATGGAAGAAGCCTGGAGATACTAAAAGGTATCAGATAGATTATATAATGGTAAGACACAGATTTAGGAACCAGGTTTTAAATTGTAAGACATTTCCAGGGGCAGATGTGGACTCTGACCACAATCTATTGGTTATGAACTGTAGATTAAAACTGAAGAAACTGCAAAAAGGTGGTAAGTTAAGGAGATGGGACCTGGATAAACTGAAAGAACCAGAGGTTGTACAGAGTTTAAGGGAGAGCATAAGGGAACAATTGACAGGAATGGGGGAAAGAAATACAGTAGAAGAAGAATGGGTGGCTTTGAGGGATGAAATTGTGAAGGCAGCAGAGGACCAAATAGGTAAAAAGACGAGGGCTAGTAGAAATCCTTGGGTAACAGAAGAAATATTGAATTTAATTGATGAAAGGAGAAAATATAAAAATGCAGTAAATGAAGCAGGCAAAAAGGAATACAAACGTCTCAAAAATGATATCGACAAGCAGTGTAGAATGGCTAAGCAGGGGTGGCTAGAGGACAAATGTAAGGATGTAGAGGCTTATCTCACTAGGGGTAAGATAGATACTGCCTACAGGAAAATTAAAGAGACCTTTGGAGAAAGGAGAACCACTTGCATGAATATCAAGAGCTTTGATGGAAACCCAGTTCTAAGCAAAGAAGGGAAAGCAGAAAGGTGGAAGGAGTATATAGGAGTATATAGAGGGTCCATACAAGGGCGATGTACTTGAGGACAATATTATGGAAAAGGAAGAGGATGTAGATGAAGATGAAATGGGAGATATGATACTACGTGAAGAGTCTGACAGAGCACTGAAAGACCTGAGTCGAAACAAGGCCCCCGGAGTAGACAACATTCCATTAGAACTACTGAGAGCCTTGGGAGAGCCAGTCCTGACAAAACTCTACCATCTGGTGAGCAACATGTATAAGACAGGCGAAATACCGTCAGACTTCAAGAAGAATATAATAATTCCAATCCCAAAGAAAGCAGGTGTTGACAGATGTGAAAATTACCAAACTATCAGTTTAATAAGTCACAACTGCAAAATACTAACGCGAATTCTTTACAGACCTCGGGGAAGATCAATTTGGATTCCATCAAAATGTTGGAACACGTGAGGCAATACTGACCCTATGATTTATCTTAGAAGAAAGATTAAGGAAAGGCAAACCTACATTTCTAACATTTGTAGACTTAGAGAAAGTTTTTGACAATCTTGATTGGAATACTCTCTTTCAAATTCTGAAGGTGGCAGGGGTAAAATACAAGGAGCGAAAGGCTATTTACAATTTGTACAGAAACCAGATGGCAGTTATAAGAGTCAAGGGGTATGAAAAGGAAGCAGTGGTTGGGAAGGGAGTGCCCAGAGTTGATCGCGGTCCTCTGGTTTGGAGACGTGTGGAGGGTCTAAACCAGAGGCTCAGACGACTCTGCGACTATAATGGTTGCAAATTCATCGACCTCCGTTATGGGGTGGAGAACTGTAGGGCCCCCCTAGACAGGTCAGGCGTGCACTACACACCGGAAGCAGCTACTAGGGTAGCAGAGTACGTGTGGCGTGCACACGGGGGTTTTTTAGGTTAGAGGGACCCCCCCTTGGGCGAAACGATAAAATACCTGACGGCTTACCAGAGAGGACATTATCATCGTTGATAAAGAACGTCCGTCCTCAGAGACCAAAAACAGGAAAAGTTAACGTAATATTGGTAAACTGCAGGAGTATCCAGGGCAAGGTTCCTGAATTAGTATCTCTTATTGAAGGAAATAGTGCGCATATAGTATTAGGAACGGAAAGTTGGTTAAAACCGGAAGTGAACAGTAACGAAATCCTAGACACAGAATGGAATATATACCGCAAGGATAGGATAAACGCCAATGGTGGAGGAGTATTTATAGCAGTAAAGAATTCAATAATATCCAGTGAAGTTATTAGCGAATGCGAATGTGAAATAATCTGGGTTAAGTTAAGTATCAAAGGTGGGTCAGATATGATAGTCGGATGCTTCTATAGACCACCTGCATCAGCAACCGTAGTAGTTGAGCGCCTCAGAGAGAACCTGCAGAACGCCGTGAAGAAGTTTCGTGATCATACTATTGTAATAGGGGGAGACTTCAATCTACCAGGTATAGAATGGGATAGTCACACAATCAGAACTGGAGCCAGGGACAGAGACTCTTGTGACATTATCCTGACTGCCTTGTCTGAGAATTACTTCGAGCAGATAGTTAGAGAACCAACTCGTGAAGCTAACGTTTTAGACCTCATAGCAACAAATAGACCAGAACTTTTCGACTCCGTGAATGTAGAAGAGGGTATCAGTGATCATAAGTCAGTGGTTGCATCAATGACTACAAGTGTAATAAGAAATGCCAAGAAAGGAAGGAAAATATATTTGCTTAACAAGAGTGAAAGGGCACAAATCGCAGAATATCTGAGTGACCACCATCAAACGTTCATTTCTGAGGAAGAGGATGTGGAACAAAAATGGAAAAAATTCAGAAACATCGTCCAGTACGCCTTAGATAAGTTCGTACCGACTAAGGTCCAAAGCGAGGGGAAAGATCCACCATGGTATAACAATCATGTACGAAAGGTACTACGGAAACAAAGAAAGCTTCATCATAGGTTTAAGAGTAGTCGAATCATAGCTGATAAGGAAAAGCTGAACGAAGCGAAAAAGAGCGTAAAGAGAGCAATGAGAGAAGCATTCAACGAAGTCGAACATAAAACATTGGCAAACAATCTAAACAAGAACCCTAAAAAGTTTTGGTCATATGTAAAATCGGTAAGCGGATCTAAATCCCCTATTCAGTCACTCGTTGACCACGATGGCACCGAAACAGAGGACGACCGAAGAAAGGCAGAAATACTGAATTCAGTGTTCCGAAACTGTTTCACTGCGGAAAATCGTAACACGGTCCCTGACTTCAGCCGTCGCACGGACGCCAAAATGGAAAATATTGAAATAAACGATATCGGAATTGAAAAACAACTGCTATCACTTAGTAGCGGAAAAGCATCCGGACCAGACGAGATACCCTTAAGATTCTACAGTGATTATGCTAAAGAACTTGCCCCCTTTCTATCAGCAATTTATCGTAGATCGCTGGAAGAACGTAAAGTACCTAGCGACTGGAAGAAAGCGCAGGTCGTTCCCATTTTCAAGAAGGGTCATAAATCAGATGCGAATAATTATAGGCCTATTTCGCTTACATCAATCTGTTGTAGAATAATGGAACATGTTTTGTGTTCTCGTATTATGACGTTCTTAGATAATACAAATCTCCTTCATCATAACCAACATGGATTCCGCAAACAGAGATCATGTGAAACTCAGCTCGCCCTATTTGCCCAAGAAATTCACAGTGCCGTAGACACTGGCGAGCAGATTGATGCCGTATTCCTGGACTTCAGGAAGGCATTTGATACGGTTCCGCACTTACGTTTAGTGAAAAAAATACGAGCTTACGGAATATCGGACCAGGTTTGTGATTGGATTCAGGATTTCCTAGAAGAAAGAACACAACATGTCATTCTTAACGGTTCAAAATCTGCAGATGTAGAGGTAATTTCGGGAGTACCGCAGGGAAGCGTGATAGGACCTTTATTGTTTACAATATACATAAATGACTTAGTTGACAACATCGGTAGCTCCGTGAGGCTATTTGCAGATGACATGGTTGTCTACAAGAAAGTAGCAACATCAGAAGACTCGTACATACTCCAGGAGGACCTGCAGAGGATTAATGCATGGTGCGACAGCTGGCAGCTTTCCCTAAACGTAGATAAATGTAATATAATGCGCATACATAGGGGCAGAAATCCATTCCAGTACGATTATGCCATAGGTGGTAAATCATTGGAAGCGGTAACGACCGTAAAATACTTAGGAGTTACTATCCGGAGCGATCTGAAGTGGAATGATTACATAAAACAAATAGTGGGAAAAGCAGGCGCCAGGTTGAGATTCATAGGAAGAATTCTAAGAAAATGTGACTCATCGACGAAAGAAGTAGCTTACAAAATGCTTGTTCGTCCGATTCTTGAGCATTGCTCATCAGTATGGGACCCTTACCAGGTTGGATTAATAGAAGAGATAGACATGATCCAGCGAAAAGCAGCGCGATTCGTCATGGGGACATTTAGTCAGCACGAGAGCGTTACGGAGATGCTGAACAAGCTCCAGTGGCGGACACTTCAAGAAAGGCGTTACGCAATACGGAGAGGTTTATTATCGAAATTACGAGAGAGCACATTCCGGGAAGAGATGGGCAACATATTACTACCACCCACATATATCTCGCGTAATGATCACAACGAAAAGATCCGAGAAATTAGAGCAAATACGGAGACTTACAAGCAGTCGTTCTTCCCACGCACAATTCGTGAATGGAACAGGGAAGGGGGGATCAGATAGTGGTACAATAAGTACCCTCCGCCACACACCGTAAGGTGGCTCGCGGAGTATAGATGTAGATGTAGATGTGAGACAGGGTTGTAGCCTCTCCCCGATGTTATTCAATCTGTATTTGAGCAAGCAATAAAATAAACAAAAGAAAAGTTTGGAGTAGGTATTAAAATCCATGAAGAAGAAATAAAGACTTTGAGGTTCGCTGATGACATTGTAATTCTGTCAGAGACAGCAAAGGACTTGGAATACCAGTTGAACGGAATGGACAGTGTCCTGAAAGGAGGATATAAGATGAACATCAACAAAAGCAAAACGAAGATAATGGAATGTAGTCGAATTAAATCGGGTGATGCTGAGGGAATTAGATTAGGAAATGAGACACTTACAGTAGTAAAGGAGTTTTGCTATTTGAGGAGCAAAATAACTGATGATGGTTGAAGTAGAGAGGATATGAAATGTAGACTGGCAATGGCAAGGAAAGCTTTTCTGAAGAAGAGAAATTTGTTAACAATGAGTATAGATTTAAATGTCAGGAAGTCATTTCTGAAAGTATTTGTACGGAGTGTAGCCATGTATGGAAGTGAAACGTGGATGATAAATAGTATAGACAAGAAGGGAATAGAAGCTTTTGAAATGTGGTGCTACAGAAGAATGCTGAAGATTAGATGGGTAGATCACATAACTAATGAGGAGGTATTGAATAGAATTGGGGAGAAGAGGAGCTTGTGGCACAACATGACTAGAAGAAGGGATTGGTTGGTAGGACATGTTCTGAGACATTGAGGGATCACCAATTTAGTATTGGAGGGCAGCGTGGAGGGTAAAAATCATAGAGGGAGACCAAGAGATGAATACACTAAGCAGATTCAGAAGGATGTAGGCTGCAGTAGGTACTGGGAGATGAAGAAGCTTGCACAGGATAGAGTAACATGGAGAGCTGCATCAAACCAGTCTCAGGACTGAAGATCACAACAACAACAATGTTAATTTATCATTTACATTCATGTCTGACTTATAACCACTATCATCTACTGAACCAGGCCCCTGTTGTGCCTTGTCTCCCATTGCACTGTCTTGTTCATTAAGCCCACTCATTATCTGTCACTTAATATGAAACGGCTTTTGCTATGAAATTACGTTATTCATATTCACTCATCTGCTGCTGCTATGATTGTCATCTCAATTCGTCATTTGCACAGCTGCTCCAAGTTGTAATTTTCTAGGCGAAGCATCTTATCTCGGTCAGCTGTGTCCACCTGCATGCTGATTGGCTGCTCCTGTACTCTATGACTGCTTCCATAGAAACCGCTCACTGTTTGGCTGCTGCCCTACTGTGACAAGGAAACCCAAGTGCTGAAGGCTCTTACATCACTGTACTGCAAACTGCTCTTGAGTTAACTAGTTCAAAGTTCACAAGTCCTACTTTATTGTGCACAATTACAATATTCCTCACCAGGGGCACCATATGTGGCATTCACTTGCTTTATTTTTTTGTTGATGGTCATTGGTGTTAATGTACTGTGTTGTGATATTGGCTGAATAATGGGGAGTGGAAGTTTAACACTGCCTACTTTAAAAGATGTAGCCGACAGATGCACATTTGCATTCCACAGTTCTTTACTTTCACTTTTCACAACCCCCCTCCCTCGCCCATAATACACAGTTACATGACCAGTGCACTATTGTTTAACATTCAGCAAGTAACTCGTTAAATCAACATACTGCTACAATAGTTTACTGTTGAACATCTACAAGCAGTAAAAACCTAACCACACAGTTCTTGCCACATAATACGGTACGCATTGAACAGAGACTGTCATTGTTTTAGTGCACAGCCTATTACTCTTATTTAATGGTTAAATGGATACATTGTTGTTGATCTAACCAACATGGGTTCCTCGTCTGAACCTCAACCATGAACTGACTGTCTTGGGGCCAAAAATCGGGCCCTTATATATCATCACAATAATAGGCACTGTTCCTACACATTGTTTGATGCTTAATTTACTGAAATTACAATTACAAGTTAACTCGTTAAATTAACTGAATACATCAAAAAATTCTGTCTTTTTAACAGTATCTTCTACTACAAGGGTAAGGCAGAATTATTTGTTTAAATCATGAAATTAACAATCATAGTTACGCAAACAGTACTTTCGACAAAACTGGAAATTACTTTGGAATTAATTAAGAGCTGGCTTTGCTAACATGTTTTAAAATAGAGTCAAATAGATTCTTTAAGACTACTATTAGTTGTCCCTCCAAATGTTTACAATTAGTACAGAATTTATATTTGTTTATACGTCAACAATAGAATTTAGGTTACGAAACAATTACTGATTTCACCCCATAACAACAGATACTAACTCAGAATTGTCAAAATAAATTAAAAAATCAATGACATACATAAATCTATGCATAAAATTAGATCTGGTGTTATATTCTTTAAAACTGAAGGCCAACTTTTCTCTTTTATGAAAATGCATATTATACTCACGTATGTTAACGTTAATTAGGCAGACAAGAAAAAATGAATTTTAAGGAGGCAGATGGCAAAAATAAAGGGGAAGTAAAAATATCCCAGCTTACATCGTCACGTACCCACACCAATATCACTACTGTTTGTCACAATACAAAAAGGAAGAAACAAATCTGGCCTGAACAAAATATCACTGAAAGCATCCTGATTTTCCTGATTCGAATCCCAAACAGTATTCTTCTTCAAAAGTTTACACAGGTATGAAGCATTCAAACCTTGGCTACCACAGAATTTTCTACAGAATCCCTTTAACCCAAAAAACAATTTAAGTTGTTTCCTGTTGTGATGAGCAGAAAAATTAGCAATACCATCTAGTTTCTCTTTATCAGGTTCAGTTCCTTTCTCAGATATAGCATGTCCTAAAAATTTTACTTCTTCCACACCAAATTTACAGTTACCTATTTTCAAAGTCATACCTCCTCATTCCGCTTATGAAAACATACTCTTACATCTTAACAGATCCAAATGTTGTTTCTAAGTCTTTTCAGTGACAAAAATGTCATCAACATACATAATTAATTTTTAACTCACTTCACTTTGAAAGCCAGAATCCAGAGCTCTTATGAATTCGTCTACAGATACATTTAGCCCAAATGGCACCTCACAGTATTGAAGATACTTTCCTCCATACAAAAATGCAGTATACTTTCTAGAATTAATTTCAAGTGGAATCTGATGAAATCCAGAGGTCAAATTGAAACTACTCATGAGTTTTACATAATCAAATTTGTGTAAGAGCTCATCCACACTCTCAGGATGATCAATCTCTCTGATAAGAAACATACTAAGATGTCTAGAGTCCAAAACAATGCTCGCTCCACCATTCCACTTATTTACCACAGCCAAAGGATTATTGTAAGCTCTCCTACTTCTCTCAATTACTCCCCACATTTACATTTTCTAGATTTCTCTCTCAACATCTTTCCTTTTTGAAGAAGGTATACTATATGGCTTGAGAAAGAAAGGTCAATGACCTCTAAGGTAAAGCAAGCACTGATAGCCTTTCACTTTCGCCGTCTTTCACTGAACACATTTCTTAACTCCAATAACAAATTCCTAATTGTTTCCTTTTGTTGATCATTAAGAGTTGTAGCTTCCCTCACTTTAGAATCTACTACACTTTCAAAATCCTGATCCTCAGTCTCATCAAAATTTATATCATCATCAAACTACTCATACTCACCTTGGTTCATAACGTTTTGCAAATGGTTACAACTTTTCCCACAGATTGAAATACAGAAATTAAATTTCATGTAAGTAGTACTTTTAGGTTCCAAAAGAAACAGTTCTTTAGCACTCCATCCAAAACAAGCCTCAACTTTCACTATCCAGTCCATACTGATAATTATATTTTCTTACAGATTAGCAATCACTAAGCATCCATGTTCAAAGGTCTTGTCTTCTATACTAAAAATGATTGTACCTGAGATTTTACCAATTTTTACTGGTACCTCCTCTTATCTTTACACCTACAATGGGCATTTCCATAAAATTCTCACTATACTTGATCTTGTCCCTAAACTGTTCAGATGTATCACAAATCTGGCTATCTGTATCAATCAAACAGTTACCTTCCCACTGATCAGTCTTAATTTTAATGTGAGGACACCCAAAATCTGAATCATATTCTCTGTTGTCAGACACTCTGTGCAAAAGATCACTTTCAATTTCATCAACTGACTGTCTTCACAAGGTTTTATGAACTTTACATGTATCATAATATTATTTTGATTACTCATATTGTCAGGTAAAGATTGAACACAATGAATAGATTTCATGGCACAGCTAACATCACTTGTTACAGGAGGAACTTTTGATCAAAACATAAATAAATGAGAAATCTGAAGTTCCTTCTGTCAAAATTACACTTCTGCCTTAGATCCTCTTTCACACCATTCCACCAATTGGGATACAAATTCTGACTAACCACAGCTAACTTATTCCAGAATACACCTTTATCTGTGTTATCATCATGCTGGTCCCAGACTAACCTCAAAATGTCTGAAGATTGCCTTATAGGCTGAAAACTGGTTAACACAATAAAAGTAATATTGTAGAACAAAAGCAAACTGGTGCTCTTTATTTATTAAACTTCAAAAAGTTTTCACCTTTATTCTCCAGGCTTACAGATACCTCACCTTTACTGTTTGGATCATTACTCTGCATGACATTAATGAAAAACTGTTTTGACTGGTCTGGTATTCCATGACCCTCACTTACAATGTCACATACTTCACTTACCTTACCTGTACCATCAACATCATTTACAAATAACTCTGAAACTTCATTATTCTTAAACTTCACAAATACCTGATACTCATCATCATCATCATCATATTCCTCCAAAATTATTTCATCAACATCACTGACAATACGAGTCTCGTCTCCATCAAAGTCATGTACCTCACCTACATTCATTTGCAATTAGCCACCAGTCTCAGACTTACCAAACTCAGTTACTTCACACCTCTCATTCACATTTATATAAAAAATACCACCTAGTTCAGATCAAATACAGTAAACGCCTGATTTACATACATCAACACTACTGTTTTCTGCCCAAGAGAAGAAATCATTAGTACATACTACATCAAAATTCTCACTACTCTCACATTCTGGTTTGTGATTAGCACTTACATCACCATAATTAAAGATAGTAGCCAAAAACTTTTGATCAAATGTAAGTGAGAAATCTGATGTTCCTTCTGTTCAATTTGAGATACATGTGCCATATCATTAACACTGTTATTATTGTCTAATTGCAAGTATAACTTGGGGGGGTCCTGTGCTTGTTATGTTTCCTCACCCCAAAACTATGGACCTTCATTGAGGCAAGCTGCCATTTCCCAAGTAATTACTTCTATGGTTGTTTTTTATATTAAAGTGCCCCTGGTTATCCCCATTATTCCTGTATTGCCAATGTTCAGAATTTCTCTCTCTATTGACACTTTGATCCTGAAAGGTGTTACCATTATCTCTGTTTTTGTGATTACTCTCATTGTGATTTCTATCATTCTAATTATTATGGTACATACTTCTTTGTACTGCCCTATCCAGCCTGTCAATATATTGTAAAAATTATTTAAGAAAATCGTCAGGTCTGCATACCAAATTCCACTGCACTCTTTCTGGTAATCTCCTTTTAAGTGCATCAATCAAGGGCATTTCATCAAATGGTTTGTCAAGATGTGCTAGTTTTTTAAGTTGTTTCTTACAAAACTTTTTCAAAGTGTCGCCCCTATTCCTGTATTTAGGACCATTCAAAAATACACTTTTGATTCTCTTCTGTTCAGCTTCTGACCAAATTTATTTTAAAAACTTTTCTCAAAACTCTGATATACTTCCCACTGACTTAAATTTAAATTTACCCATGACAGAGATTCATCTTCCAGAAATCTTTTAAAAAAATTAATTTTCTGATTGTCATTGAAGCCTGACACAAATCTGTCTCTGCAGTGGTACAGAAAATCCACTGGATGTAAATTATCTGATGGAAAACTTTTGATAGGAATGTTGGACCACACAATACTATTGTTTGCAACAGATTTTTGGGAATGTAAATTTCCTGAACTGCTTAAATTTTTTGATCTAAAGCAGTTTGCACATTGTTTTCTACACTTACAATTTTTTGGTTTCAACTGGTTATATTTTGTTGTTTTTTTCCACTACAGCCTTCTGTTCAACTATGATGTTATCAACACACTTTGATTGTTTCACTGACTCAGCTACAAACTCATTTTCCAAAACAATAAATTTATTTTCTAAAGCACCATCTTTTTCTTTCAAACTTTTAACCCCTCTCACAATTCATTTTTTAACTCTGAAACTTGATTACTAAGTTGATCTATCTGATCTTGTATTCTGTCCATTTTGCTAATGTTTTCTTCTTATTTCAGTTAATTGATCATTAACTGCCCTAAATTTGCTTTGTTATCTGGCTTCATTTCCTCTAGTTTCGTCAAAATTAACTGCAAAATATCAGTATTTACTGTTTATTTACTGACTATGATTTCACTTGGCTCAAACATGTCCTGACTGGATTCTGCAGCTTTCATTTCTACCTCATCTTTGCTTTCATCCCTATTCACTTAGTTAACAAGCACACAAGTCCACAAACAAATTAACTTCACAAATAGTTTATACTTATCTTTCAAACAATGGAAAATCCAGGATGAAACGTAACAATACTAGTAAATGGAAAGTTGCCACTCACCATATAGCAGAGGTACTGCATTGCAGATAGGCACAACAAAAAGACTGTTACAAATAAAGCTTACAGCCAGTAAGGTCTCCTTCAAATACAGAAAAACACACACACACACACACACACACACACACACACACACACACACACAGATATATATATATATCACACACACGTGATTGCAGTCTCAGGCAACTGGTGCCACAATGGGAGCAGCAGCACCATTGCATGATTAGAGTGGAGACTGGGTGTTGGTAAGGAGGACACTGGGGCAGGGATGGTGAGGGGTAGTAGGGTAGGGGTGGCAGACAGTGCAGTGCTGGTGGGGAGCGCACAGGGATGAGGTAGAGAGAGGGTGCAGGGCAGCTATGTGCATTCGGGAGGTTAGAAGGTGGGCAGGTGAGAGGTGGGGAGGAGGGGTAGTGGGAAAGGAGAGAAGTAAAAAGCCTCAGTGCGATGGTGGAATGAGGGCTGTGTAGTGCTGAAATGGAAACAGGGAAGGGGCTGGATGGGTGAGGACAATGACTGATGAAGGTTGAGGTCAGGAGGGTTAAGGGGACCGTAGGATATATTGAAGGTGAAGTTCCCACCTGCACAATTCAGAAAAGCTGGTGTTGGTGGGAAGGATCCATATGGCACAGACTGTGAACCAGTCATTGAAATAAAGGATGTCATGTTTGGCAGCGTGCTCAGTAACAGGGTGGTCCAGTTTGTCGGTGGCCATTCATGCAGACAGAAGCTTGTTGATTGTCATGGCCACATAGAATGTAGCACAGTAGTTGCAGCTTAGCTTGTAGATCACATGACTGCTTTCACAGGTAGCCCTGTCTTTGATGGAACAGGTGATCTTTGTGACTGGACTGGAGTAGGTGGTGGTGAGAGGATGTATGGGACAGGTCTTGTATCTAGGTCTATTTCACGGGTATGAGCCATGAGGTAAGGGTTTGGGAGCAGGGGTTGTGCAGGGATGGACTAGTATATTGTGTAGGTTCAGTGGATGGCAGAATATCAAATAGTTCAAATGGCTCTGAGCACTATGGGACTTAACTTCTGAGGTTGTCAGTCCCCTAGAACTTAGAACTACTTAAACCTACCTAACCTAAGGACGTCATACACATCCGTGCCCAAGGCAGGATTCAAACCTGCGACCATAGCCGTCGCGCGGTTCCAGATTGTAGCTCCTAAAACCGCTCGGCCACTCTGGCCAGTGCAGAATATCACTGTGGGATGGGTGGGAAGGATAGTGTTCTGGACATTTCTCACTTCAGGGCACAACGAGAGATAGTTGAAACCCTGGTGGAGAATGTAATTCAGTTGCCCCAGTCCTGGGTGGTACTGAGTTATGAGGGGAAAGCACCTCTGTGGCTGGATGGTGGGACTTTGGGAGGTGGTGGGAAGCTGGAAAAATAAGGCAAGGGAGATTTGTTTTTGTGCAAAGATGGGAGGACAATTATGGTTTGTGAAGGCTTCCGTGAGACCCTCAGTATATTTTGAGAGGGACCTCTCATCACTGCAGATGTGACAACAACAAGTGGCTTGGTTGTATGGAAGGAACATCTTGGTATGAAACAGGTAGCAGCTGTCAAAGCAGAGGTATTGCTGGTGGCCAGTAGGTTTGATATGGATGGAGGTGCTGATGTATCCATCTTTGAGGTGGAGGTCAACATCTAGGAAGTATGCTTGTTGGGTTGTGTAAGACTAGGTGAAGCAAATGGGGGAGAAGTATTTGAGGTTCTGGAGGAATGTTGATAGGGTGTCCTCACCCTTGGTCCAGATCACAAAGATGTCATCAATGCATTGGAACCAGGTGAAGGGTTTAGGATTTTGGGTGTTTAGGAGGGATTCCTCTAGATGGTCATGAATAGGTTGGTATAGGATGGTGCTGTATGGGAGCTCATAGCTGCACGTCAGATTTGTTTGTAGGTAATGCCTTCAAAGGAGAAGTAATTGCGGGTGATGGTATAGTTGGTCATGGCAACTAGGAAGGAGGTTATTGTTTTGGAATCCATTGGGCATTGGGAAAGGTAGTGTTCAATAGTGGTGAGACCATGAGCAGGGAGGTAGCATCAATAGTGACGAGCAGGGCACCATATGGTAAAGGGACAGGAACTGTGGAGAGATGGTGGAGGAAATTGTTGGTATCTTTTATATAGGAGGGTAGGTTCCAAGTAATAGGTTGATGGTGTTGGTCTATGAGAGCAGAGATTCTCTCAGTGGGGGACACCAAGTGAGGTGGTGCAGTGGTTAGCACACTGGACTCACATTCGGGAGGACGACGGTTCAATCCTGCGTCAAGCCATCCTGATTTAAGTTTTCTGTGATTTCCCTAAATCACTTCAGGCAAATTCCAGGATGGATCCTTTGGCAGGGCATGGCCGACTTCCTTCCCCATCCTTCCCTAATCCAATGAGACCGATGACCTCACTGTTTGGTCTCTTCCCCCAAATCAATGCAGTTCAATCTCTCAGTGGGGGAACAGTAACCTGCCACAATGGGGTGTCCTGGGTGGTCAGGTTTATGGACTTTAGGAAGCATGTAGAAGGCAGGAGTGCAGGGAATGGTGGGGATGAGTAGGAAGATGGACTCTGGGGAGAGGTTCTGGGATGGGCCTAAGGATTTGAGGAGCGACTGGAGATCCTGCTGGATTTCTGGAATGGGGTCACTGGGGCAAGGTTTGTAGGTTGATGTTTCTGACATCTGGCAGAGTCCTTCTGCTGGATAATCCTTGTGGCTCAAAACATTAGTGCTGAAGCCTTTGTCTGTAGGCAGGACAATAAAATCAGGATCAGTTTTTAGATGGTGGACTGCAATTCTTTCTGCAGATGCAAGGTTAGTTTGCATATTGAGGGATTTGGGGAATGAAGGTGAGGCAAGGTTGGAGGTTAAGAAATTCTGGAAAGTTCACAGGGTGTGTTTTGGGGGCAGTGGAGATGGATCACAGTTGGATTGAGCAGTGAACTGAGTTAGGCAAAGTGTTTCTACTGTAGGGACTGGAAGAGGGAGAGAAGGTCTTTAACAATTTGTGCATGACTGAATTTGGGAGTGGGACAAAAGGTGAAGCCATTGGATAGGACTGATATTTCTTTGAAGCTAAGGCTTCTGGAGGAAAGGTTCATGATTTTGTTTTGTGTCTGTTTAGGTTCTTCATTCTGTGTGGTGGTGGGAGGGAGTTTTGGAGCGTGGGCTAATGTAGTAGGTCTGTGAGACAGGGTTTGTCAGCTATAAGGGGACATGGAGGAGGATTGGATTTTGTTGTAGAGGTGGTGGAAGGTGGAGCTCCAAGGCAGGAGTAGGAAGTGAGCAGGGTGGAGAGCTTTTTGAGATGGTGTTGTGCATGTTGCTCTATTTCCTGGAGGACAAGAGTTTCAATTTGTGTTATGGGTTCCAGGAATTTGGTATTGCATAACTGGAGAATTTTGTGGATGGAGATAAGGTACTGGAAGGACATTTGGGCTTGGTTGATGTGGTTTTGCAGGACTATGTTGGTGAGGGCTAAGAATTGGCAGAATCTGAACAGGTGGAGATCATTGTGGAAGGAGGGGTGGCTGCCAGAGATGGGTAATTTGAGGGTAAGGCCATTTGGATGGATTCCATGAGCCAAGCAACAACTTAGGAACAGTATGTGGGACTGGGTTCTCACTAGGGATAAGGAAACTTTTCTGTACTGATACAGATGGAAAGAGCAAGGATCCTGGTGTTGGAAAAAAACCCTTCAAACTATTACCTGGAACCTAACCTCCTACATAAAAGATACCAACCTGAGCCATGGCGCTATTGAATTAGTAGACCATTCTGTCTAGTGCCACTGGCTCAGGTGTAATATCAACTACCCCTATTGCATGACTATGGATAATGCTCCTGGCTTTCTGGCAAGGTCGTTCAGACAATTCTGTTTTGGCAGCGGGATAAAACATGTTACCACCACACCTTATTATCCTAAGGCTTCCTTTGCTGAAAGAATTAACCACAACTTGAAGTTAGCATTGATTATTTACCGCCATAAATCACCCAAGAAGTTGGATAGCGCCTTGCTGTGGTTAAACTTAACATTTAACTCCATGCGGCATGAAGCATCCCAGGCCACCCCAGCTAGCCTAATGCTCGCATATCCCATGAATTCCTCGCTCCCCAATTTATGGGAGACAAATGACAAATGATCTTTTACCTCCATATATCACTCTGGAGGTTCCTTAGGGAGAAATGGGAGTGAGCTTGGGCTGACAGATTGACAGGCTTGTCACCATAAAAGAAACAAGCACTCCCTTCAGGGGAAGACAGGGGATCTTGTCTACATCAGGAACGTTCCTGGGCAGACTTCCCTGGATAAATGTTTAGGGGAGCTCTCCCTGTGTTTCCTAGGTCCATATTCCATTGTCAAAATTTTAAGCCCAGTCAATCTTTTGGCCAAATATCTGGAAAAAGTGAAGCTCATAAGGGTTCGTCTCAGTCAGATTAAACATTCCAGTGGAGTCAGGGGTTCTTAGCCCCAAGGGAGGCTTCTTCAGGTATGAGAGGGGGAGGTTGAGCCATGGCGCCGTTGAATTAGTAGACTGTTCTGTCTGGTGCCACTGGCTCAGGTATAGTATGGACTACCCCTCTTGAGGCCCCATTGCCAATATCTATAAGGAAGAGTTGGTATCTGTGGGTTGTGTCCTTAGAAGTAACATTGCAAAAAGAGGTGGTTACGAGGTTCGACTGGCCAAAGCCACGAGCTGCGCGAGGACGGACTGCACAGAGCAAAGATAATGGAGTATTTCACCAGGAGCAGTGTCAACAACAAGCAGCAAACCCACATCCTGTCTGTTGGCTGGCAACATTCATGTCGGATGACTGCTTGTGGCCTGGCTGCCCTCTTCTACCTGGCTTCCATCGGCATCACTCAGTATCCACTCTGACACACCATGGATCCATGGAACTGGCTTCTGATAAAGGAGAGTAACTTTCTGTGATCCTCATGGTGATTTGTTTCATTGTCTACCTGCCCTCCTTATTATTTTCTGGTTTGTACCTGACACTTAAGAGTTTTACTCGATTGGCTCTTTGTTCTTAAATATAGGCAGTAGTATTGTACTGAGACACAAGTTGTCATTTGAAGATTTGTCCCATTGCTATATTGCCTTTCCTTCTGGTCTGTACCTGATCATTAATGTTCTAATTAATCAGCTCTTGGTTGTAAATACAGCTGAAATGATTGTACTAAAGCACAGGTTGCTGATAAACAAAAGAGGGACCTGGTGGTTAGATTTAGCTTTCAACCAGTTCAATTCTTTGATTGTAATTGCATTTCTTAGTCATTAGTTATATTCTGAATAACCTGTTGCACTAAGCTGTTTGTTTCTGTGTTTGAAAGACCGGGTCATTATTGGTATGTTTTAGCTGGATCTTGTGGTTCCGCCGAGTGAATTCTCTTGTAATAAGTGTTCACAAGTAATGTGTTAAGATGTTCTTTCAGAGTGGTCTTAATAACTGTCAATCAGTTTAACTTTGAAAATATTATCAGCCAACTGTCACCAGGGCTTTAGTCAAAATAAAATTGTCAGAAGAGAGAGGTTGGGATCCAGTTGCACCTTGGTTGACAATTGAAATTAAGAGGTTGGTTACTTTGAAGTAAGACTTATCATTGTCATATTGTTTGCTAATCTGTTTAACCTTTAAACACAGGTGTGCTTCTTAACCCCGAACCTTTCGACATAGAGCTTTCAAATTAAATTCAAGTCATCTGTTCTTAGTAATTGAATCACTCTTGTTATCAATGGTGCTTATATAGTTTTCATGTTTTGCAGAAGGACATTTAATAAGACAGACTGTGTCCAGTGTTGTAGTAAACACTGCTGTTTCACCCAATAATGGGCAGGCTGCAAGTCCTGCTGCCTGGTCATCATTGTCATATTGTCTGCTGTTTTGCAACACAGCACTTTAGATTTCTTTTTCAGGATTAAAAGCTTATTCAGTTCAAGGTTTAAGGTCAAAAGAATTCTGCAAATTGTTCATTTTGTCAAAGAAAATTTTATGGTTAAATGCCTCGATTATCTGTAAAACACAGTTTATACATTGTTAAATAAACAGTTTGTGTTAAAAGAAAGTTATATTGGTGGGTCCTCCCTTCCATGTTTTCCTTAATTCCAGCAAGTACCACATATCCCAAGCATTTTCTTCAACAACTGTCCATAGTTTCTCTCCCTTTACCACATGGTGCCCTGCTCATCACTATTGATGCTACCTCCCTTTACACTAACATAGCTAATGCCCATTGTCTATCCACTATTGAACACTACCTTTCCCATTGCCCAATGGATTCCTAAAGAACAACCTCCTTCCTAGTCGCCATGACCAACTATACCATCACCCACAATTACTTCTCCTTTGAAGGTATTACCTACAAACAGTTCCAAGGTTCGGCTATGAGCACCTGCACGGCACCATCCTATGCCAACCTATTCATGGCCATCTAGAGGAATCCTTCTTAAACACCCAGTATCTTAAACCCCTCACGTGGTTCAGATTCATTCATGAGATCTTTGTTATCTGGACCGGGGGTGAGGACATCTTATCCACATTCCTCCAGAACCTCAAATACTTCACCCTCATTTGCTTTACCTGGTTTTACTCAACCCAACAAACCACCTCAAAGATTGCTTCATCATCACCTCCATCCATATTAAATATACTAACCACCAGCAATACCTCCACTTCGACAGCTGCCACTTGTTCCATACCAAGAAGTCCCTTCCATACAGCCTAGACACTAGTGGTCGTTGCATCTGTAGTGACAAGCAGTTGCTCTCAAAATGCACCAAGGGTGTCACTGAAGGCTTCACAGACCATAATTATCCTCCCAACCAAGTACAAAAACAAATCTCCCATGACCAATCTTTCCCATCTCCCACCACCTCCCAAAGACCCACTCTCTGGCCCAGAGGAGCATTCCTCTAGTAACTCAATATCACCCAGGACTGGAGCAACTGAATTACATTCTCCATGGGGGTTTTAATTACCACTCATTGTGCCCTGAAATGAGAAGTGTCCTGCCCACTTTACCTCCCACCCCTCCCTGCCCTCTACCATACAGCCTGGGCAGAGAGTGGGGAAGGAACAGAGAGGGGCAGGAGGAGATGGATCAGAAGAAGGAAATTTATAGATATGGGAAGAAGAGTGGATGATCACAGAGGATGGGGAGGCAGTGCTGGACATATCAAACAAATCTGCAGGCAAAACTACCCCCCTCCCTCCCACTCTCTCTGGACCATTAACTGCCCTCCCTTATCTTACTACCCACATTGTGCAGTGACATGGGTAAAGTGGTGGTGTCCCCAGCCCCTGGTTGCCCAGTAAGGCAGATGGGTAGTGTGGGATTAGTAATGGCATACTGCATCATCCATCAACAATGAGGCATATCCATGGATGTGTTCAGTATACAATCACACCTGGCATCATACATTGTCTATGGTTGTGCCATGCTGCTCACTCCACAGTGATTCCATGCCTCTGCAAGAGCACAAGTACAAACAAGATGGCAGACAGGAGAGAGAGAGAGAGAGAGAGAGAGAGAGAGAGAGAGAGAGAGAGAGAGAGAGACTTGATGAGAACCATCCACTACATGGTAACATTAATAGATAGTTGTTGTTGTGGTCTTCAGTCCAGAGACTGGTTTGATGCAGCTTTCCATGCTACTCTATCTTGTGCAAGCTTCTTCATCTTCCAGTACCTACTGCAACCTACATCCTTCTGAATCTACTTAGTGTATTCATCTCTTGGTCTCTCTACTACTTTTACCCTCCACAGTGCCATCCAATACTAAATTGGTGATCCCTTGATGCCTCAGAACATGTCCTACTAACCAATCCCTTCTTTTAGTCAAGTTGTGCCACAAATTTCTCTTCCCCCCAATTCTATTCAATATGTCCTGAGTAGTTGTGTGATCTACCCATCTAATCTTCAGCATTCTTCTGTAGCACCACATTTTGAAAGCTCCTATTCTCTTCTTGTCCAAACAGTTTATTGTCCATGTTTCACTTCCATACATGGCTACACTCCATAAAAATACTTTCAGAAACGATTTCCTGACATTAAAACCTAAACTCGATGTTAACAAATTTCTCTTCTTCAGAAATGCTTTCCTTGCCATTGCCACTCTACATTTTATATGCTCTCTACTTTGACCATCATCAGTTATTTTGCTCCCCTAATAGCAAAACTCATTTACTACTTTAACAGTCTCATTTCCTAATCTAATTCCCTCAGCATCAGCCAACTTAATTCGACTACATTCCATTATCCTCGTTTTGTTTTTGTTGATGTTCGTCTTATATCCTCCTTTCAAGACATTGTCCATCCTGTTCAACTGCTCTTGCAAGTCCTTTGCTGTCTCTGACAGAATTACAATGTCATCGGGGAACCTCAAAGTTTTTATTTCTTCTCCATGATTTTAATACCTACTCTGAATTTTTCTTTTGTTTCCTTATTGCTTGCTCAATATACAGATTGAATAACATCAGGGATAGGCTACAACCCTGTCTCACTCCATTCCCAACCACTGCTTCCCTTTCTTGCTCCTCGACTCTTATAACAGCCATCTGGTTTCTGTACAAACTGTAAATAGCATTATGCTTCCTGTATTTTACCCCTGTCACCTTCAGAATTTGAAAGAGAGTATTCCATTCAACATTGTCAAAAGCTTTCTTCAAGCCTACAAATGCTAGAAACTTAGGTTTGCCTTTCCTTAATCTATCTTCTAAGGTAAGTCATAGGGTCAGTATTGGCTCACATGTTCCAATATTTCTACAGAATCCAAACTGATCTTCCCTGAGGTCAGCTTCTACCAGTTTTTCCATTCATCAGTAAAGAATTTGTGTTAGTATTTTGCAGCCATGACTTATTAAACTGATAGTTCCGTAATTTTCACATCTGTCAACACCTGCTTTTTTGGTATTGGAATTATTATATTCTTCTTGAAGTCTGAGGGTATTTCGCCTGTCTCATATACCAGATGTTCCGGTATGAAATGAGCGTTTTTTTGTGAAAATGAAACACTAATTTTGAATTGAAAAATAAAAACATTTTATTCAAAGTACTGACCTTTGCTTTCTATACATTTTGACCACCTCTCTGGCAATTTGTGGACACCATGCCAATAGAAATGTTCGTCTTTTGAAGCAAACCAATCAGACACCCAATTTTCGACTTCTTCATAGGAATCAAAGTGTTCCTCAGCCAATGCATGTCCCATTGATGAAAAACAATTGGTAGTCAGAAGGGTCCAAGTCTGGTGAATACGGCAGCTGGGGTAGCAGCTCCCAGCCAAGTGTTTTGATTGCATCCTGAACCAGTTTTGCTTTGTGTGCAGGTGCATTGTCGTGTAAAAAAATTACTTTACCATGTATTCTGTCCCATTCTGGTGTTTTTTCGATCAATGAATAGTTCAAATTGATCATTTGTTGTCTGTAGGGATTAGTATTCACAGTTTCACTGGGTTTTAGAAGCTCATGATATGCCACACCTTTCTGATCCCACCAAACACAGAGCATTATCTTCTTGCCGAATCAGTCTGGTTTTGCAGTTGATGTTGATGGTTGCCCCAGATTAACCCATGATTTTTCCCATTTAGGATTCTTAAAATAAATCCATTTTTCATTGCCAGTAACAGTTCGATGCAAATAGATTTTCTTTCATCTCTTTGAAGTAAAACTTGACAAATGGTGTTTAGGTTTTCCATCTGTCTTTCATTCAATTCATGTGGCACCAATTTTCCACATTTTTGGATCTTTCCCATAGCTTTCAAACGGTCAGAAATTGTTTGTTGTGCAACACTTAGCATTGCTGCCATTTGCTTCTGACTCAAAGTATCATCTTCATCCAACATTGCTTGCAATTCAGCGTCTTTGAACTTTTTTGGTGATCTTCCATATTCTTCAATTCTTACATCAAAATCATTATTTCTGAACCATTGAAACCATCTTTTGCCTGTTTCTTCTGATAGTGCATGATCACCATATGCCTCGACCAAGCATTCGATGCGACTCTGCAGCACTTTTTTTCAAATCAAAACAAAAAATTAATGCTTTCCGCAAATCATCACTTTCTGGTACAAAATTCAACATTGTTAACACGATGAAAACATAGGATGTTGTTTGTTCCATGACTTGATGTATACTAAATATCTTTGACAGATGTCGTACCAACCAAACAAAAAAAAAAAAAAAAAAAAAAAAATTAAGGCTCGTTCACAACAAATGTTCCCTATCGACACATTTGTATCTTAATACTCATTTCATACCGGTACACTTGGTATCTTGCTCACCAGATGGTAGAGTTTTGTGAGGGCTGGCTCTCCCGAGACTATCAGTAGTTCTAATGGAATGTTGTCTACTCCCGGCACCCTGTTTCGACTTAGGTCTTTCAGTACTCTGTCAAACTCTTCATGCAGTATCATATCTCCCATTTCATCTTCATCTACATCCTCTTCCATTTCCATCATATTGCCCTCAAGTACATTGCCCTTGTATACACCCTCTATATACTCCTTCCACCTTTCTGCTTTCCCTTATTTGCTTAGAACTGGGTTTCCATCAAAGCTCTTGATATTCGTGCAAGTGGTTCTCCTTTCTCCAAAGGTCTCTTTAATTTTCCTGTAGGCAGTATCTATCTTACCCCTAGTGAGATAAGCCTCTACATCCTTACATTTGTCCTCTAGTCATCCTTGCTTAGCCATTTTGCACTTCCTGTCGATCTCATTGTTGAGACGTTTGTATTCCTTTTTGCCTGCTTCATTTACTGCATTTTTATATTTTCTCCTTTCAACAATTAAATTCAATATTTCTTCTGTTACCCAAGGATCTCTATTAGCCCTTTTCTTTTTACCTACTTGAACCTCTGCTGCCTTCACTATTTCATCCCTCAAAGCTACCCATTCTTCTTCTACTGTATTTCTTTCCCCTAATTAATAGATTACAAAGATTAAAATTAAGATATCAGTCCTCTACTACACCTTGGATGGACCCTCTGTCAGCTACCCTATTTCAGAACATCCAACAACTGTTGCTGAATTAAACTACAAGTCATGGATGACGCTAAACTGTATCAGAACTGGTGTAGCCCATGTAAAAATCAACCTGATGACAATTAATATGACTATGGAGAAAGACGAAACATGGAACATCATCTAACATGCCAAAATTGTCACCCGCCGGTGTGACCATGCGGTTCTAGGTGCTTCAGTCCAGAACCGCGCAACCGCTATGGTCGCAGTTTCGAATCCTGCCTCGGGCATGGGTGTGTGTGATGTCCTTAGGTTGGTTAGGTTTAAGTAATTCTAAGTTCTAGGGTACTGATGACCTCAGATGTTAAGTCCCATAGTGCTCAGAGCCATTTGAACCATTTGAACCAAAATTGTCTTGCATGTTGCTACCTGGACTACCTCTGGCTATGTAAAATTGAAGCTTTTGACCTAGTGCAGTACTGGGCCAAAAATTAATAGATCCGGACATGAAAAAGTAAAGTAGAAAGTAATTTCACTGATTTTCTTTCCAAATTCTGATGTCAAAAGTTCCTGCATTAAGCATAAGTTGTGCAAATTATCAAAATTATAGAAACATATTCCCTCCACGAAACTCTGTTATTCAGATCATTTAAGTTTGTTGTTCTGATTGCAATGAGCTAATTAATTTCATCAGAAATGTTTCCAATCCAAAGCTGTTAACAAACAATTTCTTAAATCTAGCCAAAGGGAAAATTTTATGAGCTACTACGTAAATTTTGAGGGAAAGATCACTTCCAAATTAAAGAGCTATTTTCTCTCTATATATTTACATTTTCTCTTTATATTTACATTAGCCCAGACTTAATTAATTTAAAGGATACTGTTACTTAATAACTTCATCTGGCCCCAACTTTCAGTGCCAATTATAGGCAGAATACTGTAAGTCTCCTGGGTATTGTAATGAGACATCCTCCTCCAGCATTACTTTTTCTCAACAGTAGTTATTGATACCAGTGTTATTTTTCGCATTTTGGACAGATCAATATTACTTCAGCTGCTTTTCTGAAAGTTTTCACATAATTTTATACCCAATATGTTATACTTTAAGCTAAAATTCATGAAAAGGAATTACTATATTTTAATGCTACAGTTTATACTAGCTCTGAATGTACAGTTACAATTAATTTTCTTAGAAACATTAGAAATTACAAATTATTTGGCACACTTAGAATTTCTGTTATTAATTACGCAATCTAGTACTGTTTACTATGTTTATTTCTGGATTCATTTATGAAATAATAAGCAAAATTAACAGAAATTCATTTGTCAAGAAAAACTGTCAACTCTTTGGAATATGGTTATTTACTGGAGTGTGAAGTAGTAGTAAGCATGCCTCTGATGTGATCGGATGTATTTTTATACACAGTGGACCCGCACATAGCAAGCATAATTCATTCCTGAATCTTACTCATAGTGTGAAACAATTATTAACTGAAACAATTTATCTCATATAAATTAATGTAAATGTGATAATGCATTCCACGTAGAAAAAGTACTGAAAATTTTATTTTATTTGTATAATTTATTCAAAGAAAATTATACATAGAATATTATGTATTTTATATATAAAATCAAAGATGAGGTGACTTACCGAACGAAAGCGCTGGCAGGTCGATAGACACACAAACAAACACAAACATACACACAAAATTCAAGCTTTCGCAACAAACTGTTGCCCCATCAGGAAAGAGGGAAGGAGAGGGGAAGACGAAAGGAAGTGGGTTTTAAGGGAGAGGGTAAGGAGTCATTCCAATCCCGGGAGCGGAAAGACTGACCTTAGGGGGAAAAAAGGACAGGTATACACTCGCACACACGCACATATCTTTCCGCTCCCGGGATTGGAATGACTCCTTACCCTCTCCCTTAAAACCCACTTCCTTTCGTCTTCCCCTCTCCTTCCCTCTTTCCTGATGAGGCAACAGTTTGTTGTGAAAGCTTGAATTTTGTGTGTATGTTTGTGTTTGTTTGTGTGTCTATCGACCTGCCAGCGCTTTCGTTCGGTAAGTCACCTCATCTTTGATTTTATATATAATTTTTCCCACGTGGAATGTTTCCTTCTATTATATTGATATTATGTATTTTATTATTCATGATACACAATGAATTAAGATCTTGGGTTGTCGGGTGTTCTGCCGGATATCAGCGTCGAACTTGCACGATATTTCGGTCACGTAGCTCGTAACCTTCATCAGGTGCGACCTGAGACTGCTCCTCGAGTGGACCTGGTCCAGTATTTATGCCTATGGCCTTCCCCCTCCACCAACAGCAGCAGGCGCTTCCTCTGTGGTCCGCGCCCATTCTCTGCGACCTGCTGGAGCGTTGCTGCTCTGTTTTCCGTCCGCTGCGGTTCTAGGTGTTCCCTCTGCGGTCCGCGCCCACCAAACCCACTCCTGGGGGTTTCATCTACGGTCTGGGGTACCACGGACCGCAGAGGGAACACCTAGAACTGCAGCGGACGGAAAACGGACCAGCAACGCTCCAGCAGGCCGCAGGGAATGGGCGTGGACCACAGAGGAAGTGCCTGCAGCCGTTGGTGGAGGGGGAAGGCCATAGGCATAAATACTGGACCAGGTCCACTCGAGGAGCAGTCTCAGGTCGCACCTGATGAAGGTTACAAGCTACGTGACTGAAATATCATGCAAGTACGACGCTGATATCCAGCAGAACACCCGACAACCCAAGATGTCATTAGATCGCCAGGAAAGCCTGAAGAGTTACACAATGAATTGTTTTTACTAGGAAGCTATCTATAGTCATTTTTTTCTACCGATGCTTCAATATTTGGCAAAAAAGCAGCACAGCATTATTGTCAAATAAATTTGTAGCATGAGTAACCATTACTTTATTGGGGTGATGATTTTCAGTGTACAATGCAACCAATTCCCATGCCTTCACCATTTCTCTTATTGCACCAGAAGATTGCTGCTTTGCTGTTACCACCTCCTCCTCCGAAGAACTCCTCTCCACAACTTTCTGCTGAGAAACACACTGCAACTTCATAAGCACTTTGGTGGTCATTTCTTGGCTGTGATCTTCCACAAGCTCATTGAGTGCATTTTTATCTACTTCTAGTCCCATGTTCTTGGCCAAACACATACTCTCATTGATTACCGACTCCACAGGTGCTGACTCAAATGCTTCAGAGTCACATTTGACAATGCACTTCAGCCAAAGCTTACACCAAGCAGAAGTGAGAGTTCTCTTGGTAACCTCTTCCCATGCCTTTTTGATCACCTTAATGCATGCAACGGTGTTGAAGTGATATTTCCAAAACTCTCAGAGAGTGAGATCGGTAGCTTCAGTCAACTCAAAGCAGTGCTTGAGTTAGAATTAGTGTGTCTTAGAGTCTTAGAGATAGGTGTTTATCTTGATGGACTGAGGAGGTGATCTTGCAGTCCTGGAGAATGAGCAAGGCATGGATTGGCAGATTCATCTCAAACAAATATTTTTTCACCAAAGGCTTGTTGTTGGACCTCCACATCATATTTAACCTGCTCTTCTGGAATTGCACTTCTTGAAGGCTCGTGGAATTTCTGAATGGTAACCAAGCAGTGGTTTAATTTTCAAATCGTCACTTGCATTGGCACAGAATAGCAGTGTGACATGGTCTTTCATTGGCATGTGACCAGACAGTGCATTCTCATATGCAGTTATAAAGGTAGGATTCAGCATCTTTTTCCTGAACAGACCCATCTCGTCACAATTAAAAACCTGTTGCAGGAGATAACACTGAGAATTTACAAGCATCTTGAATTTGCTGGTGAAGTTCTCTGCTACCTTTGTGTTGGAGCTGGCTGTTTCACCATGCCTCACAACACTGCCATTGCCAGTTCTTCTCTTAAACTTCTCAAACCACCCACAGATCCCCTCGAACACTTCTTTGGTCGCTGATGATCCTGGTGTCTTCTTAGAGAGTTCAGCAAAAATCATTCTTGCCTTCTCACAAATGATGTTCTCATTAATAGTGTTGCCTTGCAATTGCTTTCATTTATCCATATAAGGAGCAACCTTTCAACAACTTCGAGAATACGAAACTGCTGTTTAGATACTCTTGCCACACCCTTTGAAGCATCTATCTCCTTAATCTTGTCCTGGTTCTTGAGCATAATGCAGATAGTTGAATTAGACTGAGTGTGTGTTCATGCTAAATCAGCAAAGAACACACCACATTCACGATTTTCAGTGATTTTGCATTTCATTTCTAAGGCCACTTTCTTTCTCTTGTGGCTTTCTTCTTTCTACCTCTTGTGGCTTTCTTCTTGTGGCTTTATCTTTGCAGACATTTCTATGTAGGTTATTAAAATTTGCACATAAAAAAAACACTGTGTAAATGTAAATTTAGAGAAATGTGTGCTCACAGGCTGCACTAAGATGGTAGCAGAATGAGCACTAAACCCAGACTCATCTACATCTGCATGTGTACTCTGCAAATCACATTTAAGTGCCTGGCAGACGGTTCATCGAACCACCTTCACAGTTCTGTATTTTTCCAGTCTCGTTTAGTCCACAGAAAGAACAAACACCTATATCTTTCCGTACAAGCTCTGATTTCCCTTATTTTATCACGGTGATCATTTCTCCCTATGTAGGTTGGTGTCAACAAAATATTTTTGCATTTGGAGGGGAAAGTTCGTGATTGGAATTTTGTGAAAAGATTCCACCGCAATGAAAAATGTCTCTGTTTTTTTAATGATATCCACCCCAAATCCTGTATCATTTCAATGACACTCTCTCCCATATTTTGCGATAATACAAAATGTGCTGCCCTTCTTTGAACTTCGTCAATGTGCTCTGTCAGTTCTATCTGGTAAGAATCCCACACCGTGCAGCAGTATTCTGAAAGAGGATGGACAAGCATAGTGTAGGAAGTATCCTTAGTAGATTTGTCACATTTTCTAATTCTCCTGCCAATAAAATGCAGTCTTTGATTAGCCTTCCCCACAACATTTGCTGGGTGTTACATCCAATTTAAGTTCCCATAATTGTAATTCCTAGATATTTAGTTGAATTTATGGCCTTTAGATTTGACTGATTTATTGTGCAAATTCCTTTTAGAACTCATCTGGATGACATCACACTTTTCATTATTTAGGATCAATTGGCAATTTTCACACCACACAGATATCTCTTCTAAATCATTTTGCAATTTGTTATGATCTTCTGATGACTTTATTAGTGAATAAACAACAGCATCATCTGCAAACAATCTAAGTCTGTCTCCCAAATCATTTATATAGATAAGGAACAGCAAAGGGCCTATAACACTATCTTGGGGAATGCCAGAAATCACTTCTGTTTTACTCAATGACTTTATGACAATTACTACAAACTGTAACCTCACTGATAGAAAATCATGAATCCAGTCACATAACTGAGACGATATTTCACCAGCCATCAATTTCACTACAAGTCATAAGCCTTCCTAAATCCATGTTGACTGTATGCCAATAGAAAGTTTTCTTTGAGGTAATCCGTAATTTTTGAACTCAATAACCTGCATATCGACGTTAATGATACAGGCCTGTAATTTAGTGGATTACTCCTACTACTTTTCTTGAATATTGATGTGACCTGTGCAACTCTCCAGTCTTTGGGTATGGATCTTTTGTTGAGTGAATGGTTGTATATGATTGCATCAGCATACTCTGAAAGGAACCTAATTGTTATACAGTCAGGACCAGAAGACTTGCTTTATTAAGTGATTTAAGTTACTTCACAACTCTGAGGATATTTAAGTCTTTGTTACTCATGTTGGCAGCTGTTCTTGATTCGAATTCTGGAACATTTACTTCATTTTCTTTTGTGAAGGCATTTCAGAAGGCAGTGTTAAGTAATTCTACTTTGGCAGTATGTCCATTGCTATTGCGCAGAGAAGGCATTGATTGTGTCTTGTCACTAGCATACTTTACATATGACCAGAATATCTTTGGATTATCTGCCAGGTTTCGAGACAAAGTTTTGTTGTGGAAACTACAAACATCAAAAAAAGTTTTGCATCACCTCAGTTCCGAGAGTTCCGGAACCCATGCAGAAAATTGGAATAGAGATACACATAAACATCTTTCCCGCCCTTTTTATTGCTCATGAAAACCAAACATTACATGTTGTACCAACATACAATGAGCTGTTCAGAGGTGGTGGTCCAGATTCCTGTACACACCGGTACCTCAAATACCCAGTAGCATGTCCTCTTGCATTGATGCATGCCTGTATTCATCGAGGCATACTATCCACAAGTTCATCAAGGCACTGTTGGTCCAGATTGTCCCACTCCTCAATGGCAATTCAGCATAGATCCCTCAGAGTGGTTGGTGCATCACGTCATCCATAAACAGCCCTTTTCAATCTATCCCAGTCATGTTAGATACGGTTCATGTCTGGAGAACATGCTGGCCATTCTAGTCGAGCGGTGTCATTATCCTGAAGGAAGTCATTCACGTGGTGTGCACAGTGGGGGCGTGAATAGTTGTCCAAAAAGATGAATGCCTCGCCAATATGCTGCTGATATGTTTGCATTATTGGTCGGAGGATGGCATTCACTTATCAAACAGCCATTACGGCACCTTCCATGACCACCAGCAGGGTATGTCAGTCCCACATAATGCCACCCCAAAACAGTAAGGAACCTCCACCTTTCTGCACTCACTGGACAGTGTGTCTAAGGCATTCAGACTGACCGGGTTGCGTCCAAACACATCTCCAACAATTGTCTTGCTGAAGGCACATGCGACACTCATCAGTGAAGAGAACGTGATGCCAATCCTGAGTGGTCCATTCGGCTTGTTGTTGGGCACATCTGTACCACACTGCTCGGTGTTGTGGTTGAAAAAATGGACCTCGCCATGGATGTTGGGAGTGAAGTTATGTATTGTGCAACCTATGGCACACAGTTTTAGTCATAACACTACATTCTGTGGCTGCACGAAATGTATTATTTAACACGGTGGCATTACTGTCAGGTTTCTTCCAAGTCATAATCCACAGGTAGTGGTCATCCACTGCAGTAGTAGCCCTTTGGCGGCCCTCTCTGTATCTTCTCCATGTCCGAACAACATTGCTTTGGTTCACTTCGAGATGCCTGGACACTTCCTTTGTTGAGAGCCCTTCCTGGCACAAAGTAACAATGTGGATGTGATTGAACAGTGGTATTGACCATCTAGGCATGACTAAACTAAAGACCACATGAGCTGTGTATCCCCCTTCCTCGTGGAATGACTGGAACTGATTGGCTATCGGACCCCCTCCGTCTAATAGGTGCTGCTCATGCACGGTTGTTTACATCTTCTGTAAAAGATCACCAATCTTGGGGATTTTGCATCTGTTTAAATTTGGCATGCTTGTTTCACTGTTTCTGCAAACTTTTTGTGTACAAGGAGGATCAACTCTATCGTTTGTTAATTTATTTGGTATAAATCACTCAATTGCTGCTGGTACAATTTCTTTGAATTCAAGCCCATCTGGTCTACACTTATATTGGTAATTTGGAAGGAGTGGACATTGTCTCTCAGGAAGGTGTCAAGTGAATTTTTATCTGCTTGTTTGAATAGGTATATTTTTTGTTTATTTTTGGAGGATATTGGGATTACAGTATACAGTCTTGCTATGACAACCCTGTGCTCACCAATCCCTGCTTCATTTTGATGCTTGTTATTAACTCAGGATTATTTGTTGCTAAGAGGTCAAGTGTGTTTTCACAACCATTTACATTTTGCATGGTCTCATGAACTAACTGCTCAAAATAATTTTCAGAGAATGCATTTAGCATAATTTGGGATGAAGTTTTATGCATACCTCCAGAATTAAACATGTATTTTTGCCAACATTTTGAGGGTAAATTAAAGTCACCACCAACTATAATTCTATGAGTTGGATACATGTTGCAGTACATACTAAAGACATTGTTCATATGCCATTGCCCACAATGAGAGTAGTTCATATTGTTGAACTTTTCCCCCAGTACAAGCATATGGCTGGTGACATCACATCAAATCATTGTCACTCATTATGTGAAACATTGCTCATTAAGTGAGCCATTCTTTTACAATTTGTTTTTCTTGTTACGTAAATTGCGCATTATGGGAGGTGCTCATTAAGCGAGGTTCCACTGTATATAAAAGATTTCTGAAGGGACTGTATCTGTAAGTGAGTGCATTACATTTAATAACTTTTTTGCAGATTAAGATTTTAACAAAATCCATTTGCTGAATTGGCCAGTATGCAGTCATGTTTTCATGGAGAAAATGGACATCACACCTGAAGTTACCGACACATAGCAGAGATTGAACTATGAAAAGAAGGTGGTGGACCAGGGTCAGACTATGAGAACAAGATGGTGAAGCGGGGGTCAGAGATCAAACTATGAGAACTGATGAACTGATTTTGATTGTGTGCTATGTTTCTCTGTCCCCATTTATTATTGTATGGAGCAGAATGGTTGCAGTTAAGAGTGGAAGTGAGAAGAAATTGGATACAATCCTTAAAGTCCTGCAAATTTAACTATGTAGTGTACACTGAAGGGAAATGTGCCAGTTGATTCAGTACAGAATCGCACAGATATTGCCGCTGTAGCCAGATCCCTATTGTGGTGACACTGCACCCCTGTATCATTTTAGTAAATAAAATCAAACTATAAACCTCCTTAAAACTGAAAATAAAACAAAATCCATTCCTGTTGTTTAGGGCAGCTACAGCTCATTGCTTATATTGTGACATATAACGAAGAACAGTTTTATTTTCATGAGTTATTAGTAAGTCATAAATTATTAATTAGCAATAAAAGAAGAAGTGTATAACCAAGAGTTGAGAAAATGTTTTTTTCCAAGGATGATGACTTTAGTATAATTTTATTATGTGTTTCCTTGTTTTGAGTATAGAAAACTCATTGATTATAAGACTGAAGTCAAGTTTAGAAAGTGTGTCAGATTCTATTGACAAGATAAGGGGCAATCAAGAAGTTTCTATTTGAGAGTATTGCTGCAGCATACATGCAACATAACACAACTACGAATCGAGTATGTAAGACCTGAAATGTAGGCATGGGGATTAGCATGTTGTTACGAAATGCATCCAAACAGAACAAAAATGCTGTTATTCTTTTCTTGCCTGCTGAAGGAAAAAAACCAGAAGAGATTCATCAAAGAAAGAGAAATCTGTACGAGGCAGTATGTCAGTCCACTACTGTTGAATGGTGCACCAAGATGTGTCATGGTCGTGATTCGACACAAAAGGCTGGTTGATCTGGGAGGCCAGCTTCATCCATTACACTAGCTGAGATGGGAAACAATCAAGCACCTGCTCTAGATTCCTGATCACTGTCCATGTGATTGTCATGCCTTCAGTGCCTTAAAAAAAGGCCTCAAAGGATCAACAATTCCTGTCAGATGAGTATGTGCAGCAGGCAGTTATGCACTACTTTACTCAGCAGGACACAGTGTTATACCAGACAGTTATCTTCAACCTGATACATCTCCAGGATAACTGCCTCAGTGCTTACAGCTCTGGTCTGTACAGCCTTCAAAAAGAAAGTTTTTGATCGCTGCTTATAAATTTGACAGCCTGCTTTCACCTGTGGTGCCGGTGACCATAAGGGGAGGGTGGGGGTGGGGGGGGGGGCAGAGAGGATACTTACCACCTCCTCCCCATTGGAATCTGGAGTATACTTTATTCACTACACATTCCTGTAAACCAAAGATAACCATCAGTTCTATAGGAAATAATAATTTTTTGTGTCATCTGTAAAATATGTGCACATGGCGTGAAGTGGTGTCAAATAAATAGCCTTTCTCCCAAATATAAAGACTTGCTCCAGGTAGCTGAACTACCCAGGAGAAGTTTCTGTTCAAATATGCCATGCACACATTTCATTTTGATTTTGGAAAGTGACCAACTCATTTACATAAAAAAGTAGCAGTTTTGTGCCTTGCTCTTCCAACTGAATAAACTTCTATAGGCACCTATGACCTATAATCAACATTAAGTAGTTTTTTTATAATCTTTAATTTGCTAAAACTTTGTTCATAAGCTGCTTCAGTCAGTGACATTGTTATACAAGGTCCAGTCACATTAATATGACCACCCCTATGTTTGACATCAAAGTGCAATAATGAATCCCAGATGGCAAGTGGCAACACTAGCAGTTGAGGGTATATAAAGTGTGTCCAGGACACGGAAAACAGTGCTGTCATTGTCTTAATGCAGGAACAGAGTGACTCATCTCATGCCCAAAAAGGCATGATCATTAGCTTTTGGACCAAAGGTGGAAGTATTTATGAAATGACTAAGTTTGTAAACTGTTTGATTGCTGCCGTGGTTGAAGTATACCCCACATGGTGAAATAGCACTATTCAAAACTATAGGAGGCATCTGTAGCGCACAACAGGCCACTGATGACAGGGGTGAATGACAGCTCTGGAGATGTGTACGTGTGAACAGACATGCAACTGTTGAGCAATTGACACCAAAATGAACCATGGCCTACCTCAATCACCATTCAGCGGACTCTGTAGTGTATGGGCCTGTACAGCAGGCACTTGATTCACGTATCCATGCCAACTGCTGTTCACCGGCATTGAAGGCTGGAATTTGCATGTCAGTACCACAACTGGAAATCTTCTGAGTGCCAACAAGCAGAGATTGTCGTTAGTGTGTAAGGCATGTAACATCTGAAAGCAAAGGGTACAGATCAGAGGAGGTAGTGTTGTGGTCTGGGGAATATTTTCGTGGCATTTTCTGGGTGATCGCATCATTCAACAAGCAACACAAGTGTGCATATATCCTTGGGAACATGTCCACCCCTACATGCAGTTTGTTTTTCCTCAGCATCATAGTAACTGCCAGCAGCGCAACATGATGTGTCATACAATTCACAGTGTATGCACATGGTTTGAAGAGCAACAGAATGAGTTTACTACACTCCCCTAGCCACCGAATTCCCTGGACTTAAACCCAATTGAGAATCTGTGGGATCACCTTGTCTGGGCTCTTCACACCATGGATCCTCAACTGGGAAACCTAGCACAACTGGCCACATCACTGGAGTTGTCATAGCTGCACAACCCTACCTGTAACATCCATAACCTTACTGACTTTCTTCCTGCACATCTCGTAGCAGCCTATGCTGAAAAGGTAGTTATTCAGGCTTTTGACAGGAGATCACTTTAATGTTACTGGGTGGTGCAATTGTCGTCAAAGCTATTTTGATTATAGCACCATTATCAGGTTGGTAAAATTTGTGAGAAGGTGGAGTGGAACTTTGCTAGCGACTGGTGGCTGGTGAACATAGCATGTCTACATTTGAGATAAGACAACAGGCATGAGATATTATTGTGAGACACACTAGCCTCTCTCTGCATACCTTGCCAGCCCAATGATAATGCACAGGACAGGAAAGACGATGTCTCAGTCTTAGGGATTTCAGCAGTATTGTCAAGTACATGACCAAGTGTGGTTGCAGTGGCACAACTACACCGCTATCTGAATAAATAACCATTAATTCTGTAGCAGATTCATTCACAGTCCAGCAGTACCACCAGGAAACAGAGGCTGCACTAGATGTGGAGATGGAATGTAGCTATGAGCCACAGCTGCTGGTTTGAGTCCCTGCCAGGATACCTGGTTTTTGCACTAGGAAACCATACAACAATGCAGTAAGCTTGCTGGACCACCCCATTTGCAGTTGGCTTCCTGCCAGGAGGTACCAGATCAGATCCTGGGCACAGCAGATGACTTTCGACAATACAGTGGGTGTGTCTCTTGCCACTTGCCTTGGCCACTTGATTCGGCCATTCATCATAAGTGACTATTAGAGTCCTGCATGACCGAGTAAGCGAGCACAAAATACGAGGTGGGGCGAGCACACCCTAACTGGATAGGCTGCCCGCACTAGTCCTAGTGACCGAGCATAGAAGCCATAACCGAATACGTAGCGCGTAACTTCAAACACATTACACGTGTCATTATCCGTGTGAGACTGCAGCCAGTAAGGGCTTCCCATTTGCGGTGTCTCTCTGTAATCATGCAGCGGGAAGAAACCAGTGCAGTAAGACGTAAGATTGAAACCAATGTTTACACATTGAAGAAACGGGAAGGTCTAAAAAGCCAAGTATGGAGTACATTTCTGTTAGTTGTAGACGAAAACAGTGAGTCTACTGGGTACGTATCGTGCATAAACTGCTCCACATTATTGTGTTTGCAGTCAGGAACCACTCATTTAAAGAAACACAGTTGCAAGAAACCTCACAAAGATACAGCTCCTCCAGGGATACTAGCAGTAATAAAAAGTTGTATTACAGCAAAGTGTGTTGCAATGTGTGCTAAAGCTATGAGACCTTTTAATATTGTTTCTGGTGAAGGTTTCAGAGAACTAGGCCAAGAATTAATACATCTAGGTGCGCATTATGGAGAAGTTAACATGGCAGATGTCATGCCACATTCCTAGAAGACATGTCAAAGAGCAAGCTGATGCAATACAAAAGAGCATAATGCCTTCTGTTATTGCGGAAGTTACTAATAAAACATGTGCTGCGGCATTTGATATGTGGACTGATTCGCATAATAAGGTGCACTATTTGACGTTTACAACACATTACATTAACACAGATTGGTCTCTTGTGAACAATGTTTTATATACAATGATGATGACATCTTAAAGTGGTGAAGCAGACATGAAACAAATCTGCCAGGCCTGGCTGCAGTTTCAAGACGTATTTTATGCATCCCAGCAACAACCGCACCTAGTGAAAGATGCTTTAGTAAAGCCGGCATGTTACTAACAAATCGCCCCAACCAAATAAATCCGGGACGCGTTAGTGATTTACTGCTGATCAACAATAACTATAATTTTGTTTCTGTTGGAAACATGTGCAAAGTATGACAAGTTAAGTATGTGAATGTTTAATGTTCTTTGTATGCTTTCTTTATGAAGATGGTTGTCTTCTAGATTACAGGGCAGCACTTATTTAATATTTTCTCTTAATGAAAGAAAAAATACATTTTCTGTTTGGAAATGAGACTCGTCCTCTATCCGCGATTGTATTTAAATATCATTTTACTTTCCAAGTGCTTTATGAATTTAGCTGTGTCGCGTACCCGTTCTTGGAAACGTTACTTTTCTATCAAAAGAGAGAGAGAGAGACAGAGATAAATACATTGTGTGTGTGAGTGAGAGAGAGGGAGAGAGAGAGAGAGAGAGAGAGAGAGAGAGAGAGGGAGACGTCAGATTTGTACAGTACAGTGCAGCGAACTGGGGCAAAGCGAGGTGAGACGTCAGCGGTGACCAGTCATGCTCGGTTATCCGTGTGTCCGGAATCCGGACAACAGACATGGGGCGAGTACGTGACCGAGCCGAGTCGTGTGGGGCCGGACACGAGCGGTTCAGTCCCCCCGTCAACAGGCGAACCGTGATCGATCAAACATTGAACGTTGCAGCACTCTAGTGACTATCTGCAAGATTCATGTGCTAATGATGTTGGAGCTGTGGGTCATGCAACACATTCCTGGGCCCAGCACTGAGTGCAGATGTCAGGAAAGCAGGACACCACCATGTTTCAGCCAGCTGGATGGACACAAGCCACAGTTGACTGACTATTGGCTCCCTCTTCTCGGCCAGGGTATGGGTTGCTTCTTCCTTGGCCTCATCAACCTGCCTTCAAATTTGACACCTAGGCCGCCAGACCTCCTGACAATATAGCTATCCCATGCTACCTCTGAGGTCAGCTATGAAGTGGTGTCAGAAGTACTGATGATGTGTTCACTGGGCAGCATAGGGTGCATTGCCTGTGCATGTGACCTCAGGGTCACAAGCTGCAGTACCACCTAGTGTGATGAGTGGAGAAACTGTATTACTTTTTATGTGTGTCACTCATCTAAGGAATGTCATTGTAGCCTGAGGGTTACTTTGTTTTGACCAGGAGAACTGGCTGATGTGTGTAAATTTTGTGGCATTAGCAAAGAGCAGTTCTCAGAGGTGTTCTCAGTGCAATCTGCATGGGCATTCTGCACCATGTGCTGAATCTGTATCTGTAACTTGTTTTATGTGGCATGATTTTGATCATGTTGTGAAGCAGTGTAGAGAATGTAGATACTTGAGGAAAAGGCACAAGGTGTAGTAATAATAATAATAATTATTATTATTATTTGCTGTTGGTAATTACTGCAAATTTGTATTGTGTATGAATGAAGGATAAAGATATTGCAACAGCAGCGCCAGAGGAGCAGGGTGTCACTGGGCCCAAGGCAGTTCAGGCATTAATTAATGAGGCAACATAATGGAGAGCAGCAAATACAATGCCTAAGAAGATGGCACGTAGAGATGAGGAGTTATCACTGCTTAGAGCACCAAGCCTTGTAATTGATCCAGCTGCTGCTAGCCAAATCAGTCCTTTTTCTGGAACGACATCTGAGAGTGTGACGTCCTTCATGTAGGATCTGACATCAGTGAGTATTGGGGGTTTGGCCAGTAACTATTTGTTGATAGTAGTGAAGTTACGTTTAATGGAAGAAGCAAAGACTTTTGTGAGATGCTCAGAGATGTTGAAAAAGGTGGAGACATTTGAGCAGTTGAAATGGGCTTCTTCAGAGATAAGAGAAGCAAAGTAGCATGGGATTCCTTTGGTAGCAGTCCAATACTATTATAAAGACGCAAGGGGAAGCTGTTGAACATTTTGCTGACAGAATTAGAAAAGTGAATGTGTGAGCATATGAAGTGACTGAGAGTGAAAGTTTTGCTGCAGGAGGCCAAGCAGATGGTGCTCATAGGTTTCCTATAGGGTTTACCACCAGATATGTTGAGGAGGGTGTGTACTGGGGTGCCTAGGGCTATGAGATTAGCGATGGAGTGTGGGGAGACTGATGTGTTGATGGACAGGCTTCACGTATTCTCTGCAGATGTGAAGCACTGCAATTGTGGGTATTCCGAGCATGTACAGAAGCAGTGTCACCAGCCTTAGTGAAACAAACATGGCATGTATCATCAGCGGCACTATGGTAATGGTAGTAGGGGTGGAAGAGAGGAAGGAAGCAACTGTTAAATGCAAAGGGAATCTGAAGTCCACCAAAAGGTGCTCATGTTAAAATGAATTGCAACAAGTATATGTATGCAAAGGCAGAGGTGCAATAGTGGGTGTGGTGAACGTAAGAAAATATAAGTTTTTAATAGACACCGGGGCAGATATGTTGGTAGCCAGTAGGGACCTAGTGGGTCGGAGACAGTGGAACCTATGATGCTATTGATTGCTTCATGTGGGAGATAATAATATAAGGCCATTGGTGTTAATGGAAGTAGATTTTCAGGCAGAAGCAATTGGGCCTAAGCAGTGTATGGAAATAGTGACTCATATAAATGAGGGCTACTGTGTGATCCTGAGGTTATAATTTTTGCATCAACGTCATGCCATAACTGACTTTCAGCAATGTTTGATTGAATTTAGTGGGAAGACATTCCAGCTAGAGGAAGCCTTCTCCAATGTAGATCTGAAGCGAGTTGCTTCCATCATTGTGGGTAATCTGATTAAGCTATGTATATTGCTTTGGATAAGTATGGTGCCAGACTGATTAGGCCAGATATTAGTCATAACAGAACCACTGGAAGGGAATGATGTATTAGCTTCAGGAAGCTGTTTTGCTTAAGGAGTATTGTATTCACATGGGAGAATGATGGCAGGAAGGTGGTACCCATGAATATTGGCAATTTTAGTGCTGTAAATTAATGCTGACCAAGGGGATGTTGATAATCAAGACTGGAGATTCCAGAGGAGGGAGATTGCTGTCCAGCATGTGTACGCCATAAACAGCAACAAGACATCACTAAGACACCACCCCATGGATTGCCATTTTGTTTCTGGTTTGAAGTGATGAAACCCTGATTCATTACCTGTGACAATGTCCAACAAAAACTGTCATGATCAATCTCGTAACGTGCAAGCAGTTCCACATGAATGTTCCTTTGTTGCCCTTTATGGTCTTCAATTAGATGGCAAGGAACCCAGCAGACACACACATGAGTGTGTCAGCCCTGCCACACACACAATGGAGACATCCAGTTGTGCAGTGAGGGGTTTCATTAAGATCCATTGACCATCTTGAATGAGAGTGTCCACACATTCCAACATTCCAGAAGTCACAGCTGTGTGCAGCTGGCTGGCATGCAGAAGATGGGACAGGTTTGTGTGACCTTGTTGCGATGATGACAGGTGCCTCTTCCAATGATGCACCCTGCTTTTATTCACTACCAAGTCTACGCAGACATTTTGGAAGGACATATGAATATCTGCATTGACCTGGTTTTTCACCAAAAGAAGCTCAATGACAGGTCTATTTTCGGAATACGCTTCCATTACAGACTTAATTTTGATGGCTACATATAGTTCTGGCAGCTGTTGGAACTTCATGAAGCTATAAGGGCTGAAGCACAAATATTCCATGATGTCCCACTGCAAATTCTGCCGAGAAAAAAGTGTGTTGCATTACTTATTGAAATGCCTCTCTTACACTGTGCTATGAATTAGAGATTGATGGGTATCCAAAGTTCCACCCTGCTTGGCAGTTGGTGCTAGCACTGATGGTGTGTTTTACCGTGTTGGATTACTGATTGTAAAATTACCGAACGCAGTGCCCCACCGAGGATGGGGACCGCCTGGAGTGACAGTGGAGAGAGTGATGGAACAGGACCCCCTTAAAAATCGATCGAACTAGAAATGCCAGTGCTCATCTAACAAAAATGGAGGTACATCACCCCTTATGTCTTATGTACTAAAGTTTGAAAGTAACTGAAACCAATAATGTTTCACTTCCCTCAGGATTAACTGAATATTATGCCCACATCTGCAAATCACCATACATCAGTGAAAATCAAAAACTTCCCTGTCCCAAAGCACATGACTGACATGAACACACTATCTGATTTCCTGCTGCCTGATAGTTTAATGGCATACACAGGACAAATTTGCTCAGTGTGCGCCAATAATCCACTTGAGAACTGTCACAAAAAATCGATTTGCAATTGCAAAAATAACATTAGCAAACAACACAAATATGAAAAATCAATTAGAAGCAAATATAAAAGACTGATTACCTTTAGTCTCACTGATAACAGTAGCAATTATGCTATTGTTTGTCGGAAGTTAATGGGTTGGCAAAATTATAAAGTTTATAGCAATAAAGAGTTTATTCAAGAAAAGAACTTTTAATTATTGCTCTGAGTGTCACTGAGAAATACAGTTCAATGCGGTAAATTGCAGCTGAGTGAAAATTAGTGGTAATGAAAAACCAACATAGCTTTTTAAAAAATTCTTTACGACATTATATGTAGAAATAATTCGTGAAGGTTGAGCTTTTTTATCAATGTTTTTCACAGTAGTCTCCATTTAACTGGTGCTGTCGATGAGTCATCAACGGCTGAATTGTTGATCCACAGTCCTTGAGTATGCAGCCCAGTAATTTATCATAGTCTTGCTGCTTCTCTCAGTTGTAGCTGTCCATTGTGAATGCAGCAAGAACGTGGAATGTTTGTAGAATTATCTCATTTAGCATATCTACATACAGTGATGAAAATAAGACACGCTTCATTCAATTAATGCACTGCATACCTGAGGTAATAAGGTTAGTCATATACCGTATACAGGGTGGTCCATTGATGGTGACCAGGCCAAATATCTCACGAAATAAGCATCAAACGAAAAAAATACAAACAACTAAATTCATCTAGCTTGAAGGGGGAAACCAGATGGTGCTATGGTTGGCCCACTAGATGGTGCTGCCATAGATCAAACGGATACCAACTGCATTTCTTTAAAATAGGAACCCCCATCTTTTATTACATATTCGTGTAGTACGTTAAGAAATATGAATGTTTTAGTTGGACCACTTTTTTCGCTTTGTGATAGATGGTACTGTAATAGTCACAAACGTATAAGTACGTGGTATCACATAACATTCCCCCAGTGCAGACGGTATGTGCTTTGTGATACATTACCCATGTTAAAATGGACCATTTACCAATTGCAGAAAAGGTCGATATTGTGTTGATGTATTGGTATCGTGATCAAAATGCCCAACGGGCGTGTGCTATGTATGCTGCTTGGTACCCTGGACGATATCATCCAAGTGTCCAGACGTTCACCAGATAGTTACATTATTTAAGGAAACAGGAAGTGTTAGAGACACATGTGAAATGTCAACCACAACCTGCAACAAATGATGATGCCCAAGTAGGTGTTTTAGCTGCTGTTGCAGCTAATCTGTACATCAGTACCAGACAAATGGCGTGAGAATTGGGAATCTCAAAAACTTCGGTGTTGAGAATGCTACACCAAAATCGATTGCACCCGTACCATATTTCTATGCACCAGGAATTGCATGGCAATGACTTTAAACATCATGTACAGTTCTGCCACTGTGCACAATAAAAATTATGGGACGATGACAGATTTTTTTGCATGCATTCTATTTAGCGACGAAGCGTCATTCACCAACAGTGGTAACGTAAACTGGCATAATATGCACCATTGGGCAGCAGAAAATCCATGATGGCTGCAACAAATGGAACATCAGCGACCATGGTGGGTTAATGTATGGTATGGCATTATAGGAGGAAGGATAATTGGCACCCATTTTATCGATGGCAGTCTAAATGGTGCAGTGTATGCTGATTTCCTATGTAATGTTCTACTGATGTTACTACAAGATGTTTCACTGCATGACAGAATGGCGATGTACTTCCAACATTATGGATGTCCGGCACATAGCTCGCTTGTGGTTGAAGCAGTATTAAATAGCATATTTCATGTCAGGTGGATTGGTCGTCGAAGCACCATACCATGGCCTACACGTTCACCGGGTCTGACATCCCCGGATTTCTTTCTGTGGGGAAAGTTGAAGGATATTTGCTATCATGATCCACTGACAACACCTGACAACATGTGTCAGTGCATTGTCAATGCATGTGCAAACATTATAGAAGGCAAACTAATCACTGTTGAGAGGAACGTCGTGACACGTATTGCCAAATGCATTGAGGTTGACGGACATCATTTTGAGCATTTATTGCATTAATGTGGTATTTACAGGTAATGATGCAGTAACAGCATGTGCTCTCAGAAATGATAAGTTCACAAAGGTACATGTATCACATTGGAACAAGCAAAATAAAATGTTCAAGTGTACCTGTGTTCTGTATTTTAATTTAAAAAACCTGTATGTTACCAACCATTCACCTAAAATTGCGAGCCACATGTTTGTGACTATTACAGTGCCAAAGCGAAAAAAGAGTGGCAATCTGGCAGCACTGTAACCACATGTATGGTAACTACTTCTGTCAACAAATATTAGTCATGCTTTACAATCGGTGCAATGGGTAGAGTTTTGGGTCAGCATGCAGGAGGTCGATGGTTCACTCCTGTGTTGAGACATGTTTTTTATTTGGTAAATGTAGTCCAGGTGGTACAGTATCTGACATCTTAATTATCAACAGTGATTGCAGTGGGTCCTCTAGAAAACACTTACATACTATAATTGTAGAAATGGAAGATTGGTCAGCTGTGAAAGAAGCCCTTTCCACATCGTGGACATGAATTTATTTGCACCACTTCATCTACTAGATGCGAAACCAGTTTTCTTTGTACTCTTTTCAAATGGTCCCATAGATTAGTACCAACTATTATTCTTGCTTCGTTCAGGTCAGTTACATTTCATTAGGCCCTTATGTTACCAGTAAGACTAGCAAGACGCTTTGTCCAAACTCAGTTACTATTTGTTTGTGTTATCACCATGGTCCCACTAATTATGCCTTTCAACAATGAGTCCGGTAACTGCATGCTGTTTAGTATGTATCTCAATGCATTATTATTATTATTATTATTATTATTATTACTATTACTATTTCTTTCTTTCCTTTCTCAGACGTTTATGTCTGGTTAAAAATGGAAAGTGACATGGACCTGGATTAAGTGTGACTTCCTTTTAACTGTACGGTATATGTTACATTACATTTAGGAACTTTCAGGTAATTGAACATGTATCAATAATTGCAGATTTCTGTAGTTGTATGTATACGTTTGGATGTAGCTGTATTGCATCGATGTACTGGTGGATATTGTGTGGTATGACTCCTGTAGTTGATAGTGTAATTGGTATAATGTCAACTTTATCCTGATGCCACATGTTCTTGACTTATTCAGCCAGTTGGATGTACTTTTCAATTTTTTCTCCTGTTTTCGTCTGTATATTTGTTGTATTGGGTATGGATATTTCGATTAGTTGTGTTAATTTCTTCTTTTTATTGGTGAATATGATGTCAGGTTTGTTATGTGGTGTTGTTTTATCTGTTATAATAGTTCTGTTCCATTATAATTTGTATTCAACATTCTCCAGTACATTTTGTAGTGCATACTTGTATGTGGGAACGTGTTGTTTTATTGGTTTATGTTGTATGGCAAGTTGTTGATGTATTATTTTTGCTACACTGTCATGTCTTCTGGTGTATTTGCTAGTATTGTACATCTGCTTGTGATGTGATCTACTGTTTCTATTTGTTGTTTGCAAAGTCTGCATTTGTCTGTTGAGGTATTGGGATCTTTAATAATATGCTTGCCGTAATATCTGGTGTTTATTGTTTGATCCTGTATTGCAATCATGAATCCATTCATATCGCTGTATATATTGCCTTTTCTTGCAATGATTGATGTGTGGCTGTGTTAGATGATACAGGTGCTTGCCATGTAGTGTTTTCTTTTTCCAATTTACTTTCTTTGTATCTGTTGATGTTATGTGATTTAAAGGGTTGTAGAAGTGGTTATGAAATTGTAATGGTGTAGCCGATGTATTTATATGAGTGATTACTTTGTGTATTTTGCTAGTTTCTTAATTTTCTTAAATTGTCTTCTTGTCCATAATGTAGGTTTTTTATGTCGATAAATCCCCTTCCTCCTTCCTTTCTGCTTAATGTGAATCTTTCTGTTGCTGAATGTATGTGATGTATTCTATATTTGTGGCACTGTGATTGTGTAAGTGTATTGAGTGCTTCTAGGTCTGTGTTACTCCATTTCACTACTCCAAATGAGTAGGTCAATATTGGTATAGCATAAGTATTTATAGCTTTTGTCTTGTTTCTTGCTGCCAATTCTGTTATCAGTATTTTTGTTAGCTTTTGTCTATATTTTTCTTTTAGTTCTTCTTTAATATTTGTATTATCTATTCCTATTTTTTGTCTGTATCCTAAGTATTTATAGGTGAGGGAATATGGTATAGTTGTAGGTAAACAACTAGAATTCTCTCATATACAGATTTATTCACACTTAGCGTCTACACAGATACAAGTCCGGAGCCTAACTGCCGTTAGCGTCCAACATCCTGCCCCCAAAAGCCCTCTTCTCAAAGATAGCACACTTGCGCACAGAACAAATATCGATGTTTATGGCGCTCTACACCACATAGCCCCCCCCCCCCCCCCCCCCCCCGCCCAGTATGGAGTACGTCCCTGTGAATGGGGGGGGGGGGGGAGAAGTTCTTCTGTGTCGGGCGGAAGCGGTCGACTGGTAGGAGACCGGGGGGTGAAACCCGGTACGTCGACGGTGAAGTCAGCAAGCGACGCCAGCGGCTGAAGACAACGTCCCATCCTGGAGTGGAGGTGTAGCACTTCGTCAGCCAGCAGACGGAGAATCACCTTGCCAGAAGGCCTAACAAAGGCACGCAAATTGCCACACGCAGCACTTCTGCTCAATTTAAAGCGGCACACCACACGAGATTCTGCACTTCCTCCCTCAGTATTGTCACACGCGAGTACCACACACACCATGTCGCCATCTATGACAACAGATAATTTATGTATGTCATCAGGGTGCACATGTGTTGTGAATTCTTGGATGGCACCTGTACGAGCAATGGTAGGGAGGCAGGGAGGTGTGGGAAAGCCATGGCAGGGGGAAGCATCTGCTAAGAGGGGGGTGGCAGGTGCACTGGACTGCGCAGGAGACAACCTCGGGCGATCAGCTGACAGACGAGGGAGCGTGACCGAAGGCAACGAGGAGCCAGCGTGGATTGAACTGCATGACAAAGAGCTGTCACACGAAGATGGTAACACAATGGTAGAATCCAAGTGGTTGGCAGTTCGACTGCGAGGGCTGTGAGGAGTGAACCCACTCGAATTAGATGAATGCGGAGAAGGAGCAGTGCTCAGCAGAGAAGCACGCTGTGGAGAATCAATAGCCAAATGCATGGTGTGGGAAGATGGATGGCCGCTTGAAGCAGGAGTGGGAGAAATAGGGGCAGAATCAGAGAGGTTCACCTGAGGCTCAATGAAAGCTGGTTTCACTCGGTTGAGTGAGACCGTGGTTACAGAGTCTTTTATGAGGAGATCCATGTTATTCTCAGAGCGTTTGACAACCTTGTAAGGACCTGTGTAGGGTGACTGAAGCGAGGCTTTGACTGAGTCGTCTCTGAGAAACACGTACTCACAAGAGTCTAGCGAGCGCGGTACATACACGCGCAGAGGTGTATGAGCAGCCGGAGGTGGCGGCTGAATTTTGCTGCAGTGCAAGCGCACCCACTCAAGAAGTGAAGGGAGTTCAGAGGGCCGTGGAAGTGGGGTCGGAGTGACTAATTCTCCAGGCAAAACCAGAGGTTGGCCATACACAAACTCGGCTACGGAACCCTTGAGGTCTTCCTTGAAAGTTGCACGAAGGCCAAGGAGCACGAAGGGCAGTGCCTCTGTCCATAGTGAGTCATGGCAACGCAGGGCAGACTTTAAGGTGCGATGCCATCGCTCGACAAGCCCATTGCTTTGGGGGTGGTATGCAGAAGTATGAATTTTGACAATACCACACATTTTACATAAGTCAGAGAAAACTGAAGACTCGAATTGTCGCCCCTGGTCAGTGGTGAGGTAAACAGGTGAGCCAAATCTAGAGATCCACGAATCTAAGAATGCTCAACTTACTGTCTCGGAGGTAATGTTTAGAATAGGCACAGCCTCAGCCCACCGAGTCATCCTGTCAATAGCTGTAAACAAGTAACGGAAACCCTCGGAGGGGGGCAAAGGGCCTAAGAGGTCAACATGAACATGGTGAAACCGGCCTGGCGGTTGGGCAAAACAGCCAAGGGGTGGGAGAAGTGTGCCTGGAAACTTTGTTCTGTTGACACACCATGCATCCCCTTGCCCAAGACTGACAGTCACGGCGCATGTCTCTCCAGACAAACCGCTCAGTTACCAGACGGGTGGAAGCTTTGACACCGGGGTGCGCTAATGTGTGTAGTTTGTCAAAGGCCTGGCGTTGAAGGGGCTTAGGAATGAATGGTCGCAATGTACCAGTCGATTCATCACACCACACTAAGTCAGATATGCCAGGGAAAGTAGAGCGTACTGGTTGGAGAGAGGAGCTGTGGTCTGAAAGTAACTGCATGGTATCGGGGTCTGCCGATTGCAACCGAGGTAGGTCCGTTATGTCAATTAAGGTTGTGACAGCACCAACACGCGAGAGAAAATCAGCGACCACATTGTCCGCTCCTCAGATGTAGTGAATGTCATTTGTAAATTGCAAGATGTAATCGATGTGATGAAAGCGTCGTGGGGGTGGATCAGCCGCAGGATTTTTTATGGCAAGAACCAATGGCTTGTGATCAGTGAGCACATAGAAATCTCGTCCCTCAACATCAGTTCTGAAGTGTCTTATGGCCTCGTAAACTGCAAGTAATTCTCTGTTGAATGCTGAGTATTTCTTCTGCGCATTGTTTAGCTTTTTTGAGAAAAACTGCAGGGGGGTCGTAACATCGTTGTATGTCTGACTCAGTACTGCACCAATAGCATTGTCACTAGCGTCAGTAGTGATAAACATTGTGGCGTCCGCCCGTGGGTGAGCAATAGTGACAGCAGAGGCCAACAGCTGTTTGAGTTCATTAAATGCCTTGTCCATGTCTGGTGTCCATGGTACCTGGCGGGTGCCAGAAGTTTGTGGGCCAGCGAGAGCATCTGTGAGAGGAGCCTGCACCGCAGAAGCGGCTGGCAAATGTTTCCGGTAATAATTAACTGTTCCGATGAACCTGCGTAATTCCCTATAGGTCTGAGGGCGTAGCATCTCGAGAACAGGCTTGATTTTGTCCTGTGGTGATGTCAGACCATCCGATGACACAACATAACTTAGGAATGTGACAGATGACTGGTGCAATTGAGTCTTTTTATTGTTCAGTTCAATACCAGCGGCTGCTAAAATATCCGTCACGACTTGAACACGCTCCTCACTCTGTTCTAAAGTAGAAGCAAAAACCAATATGTAGTCCATGTATACGAAACAAAAGTCTAGATGGGATAAAGTTTGATTGATGAAACGCTGCCACGTTTGGGGGGCGTTTTTCAACCCAAACGGCATAAATTTGTATTGGAACAGCCCGAAGGGAGTGGTTATGGCAGTCTTTTCAATGTCCTCCGGAGCCATAGGAATCTGATGAAATGCGTGCTTACAGTCCAAAACAGAGAAGTACTTTGCACCTGCGAGCGCATGATTGAAGTCTGCGATGTGGGGGACCGGATATTTATCAATGATGGTGCGGGCATTTAAACGCCTATAGTCTCCAACCATACGTCAAGTACCGTCTTTCTTTTGGTCAAACAGGATAGGACTAGCCCAGCAACCGGAAGAAGGTTCAATTATTCCCTTTTGTAACAGATCGTCCAATTGTTCTTTTGCAATTTTCATAAATTCCGGCTTGAGGCAGCGTGGACGTTGCGATATGGGCGGCCCATCGGTTAGACGTAACCGATGAACTGTGCTGTTAGTGACTACTGCAATACGTGGCGCGGCACGACAGTCAGATGTCCGTGAAGCAGAGCAGGCAGTGGCGGACGGGCACGGAAGTACTGGTGTGCCACGTGCTCGTAGGCTGCGTAAAGGCCGCACACGTGTTAACATGGGCGAGGTTGGTACACTGGTTCTTGGTAGTGGGCCGTGCCGCTACGAGCGCTGTAGGCACGAGTGGGCATGGCCGGACAGCAGATGGCCGTAGTTCATTGCCGCGAGCTTGGCAAGTTAATTGTCCATTCGGAACGCAAGGAGCATGAGCACTCGGGTATACCCTATCATTGAAAAAGGGGGTGCTGACACAGTTTACAGAGTTCACAACATTGTTGTTAATGTGCGCAGGCACGGGAACACCAGATTGGCATGGACTGACCTTGTCTGTAGCCGACGAGTCGTCTGCTTGTAGTGCCGCGAGGCGTTGTTGTGTGGAGGCCAACTCGTGGTGTACGTCGCGGAGATGCAGCAGCATTTCCATACGTTCCATCCGCAACTTCGAAGACTTGGCGCACTCCACTAGCCACTTGTTTGTCCAAGATTGCAGCTCCAAGGATAGGTTTACACACTTCTTAGCACAGCACACATGTTTGGTGTTAGCCGAACTGTCACTCGGTGAAGCGAAAGGAATATGTTTGTTAAGGGCAGGGTAAAACACAGTATTTTGCACAAAATCTAGTGACAACTGATAGTGCTTGAGGAAATCAATTCCGAGAATAGGTTCTTCAATTGTTGACACTAGAAACGTCCACTCCAGCTTGCACTCGGGCGAAAGTTTCACTGTATACAAAGTGGAACCCGAACACTGTAGGGTAGACAAGTTCACTGCACGAAGTACTGTTTTGTGTGGTTGCACTTTATTGGTTGCTAGGCGAACCGGCAGCAAAGAGACGTCTGCGCCAGAGTCTACCAGAAAACATACACCTGATCGTAAATCGTGAACATAGACTCGACCACACTTACTGTTATTGTCCGAAACGGAGTGCAACATGGGATGGTGCCCATTGTTTACATCGCAGGAGGTGGCACCGTAGCCTACCTGTGGTTGGAGTTTGGGTAAGAACACGGTGACTGGCATTTGCGAGCTTGCTCCCCGAATCTCGCGTGGAAGAAACAGTAAGGTTGGGCGGGCCTGTGCTCCTGTGGGTGGTTGCTAGGTGACGGAGTATGTGCCCCAGAATCTTCCACAGAGGCCGATGCACTGTCGTTGCGAGGAGTTGAAGGTGCAGGCCGGGTGGCTAGTTTAACAAACTTGTTATTAGCAGCACCAGACAAGGGCGTGGCGTCAGGAAGCGTCTTAGTGCGGTCACGTCCAGAATGCAGTGCACGGAGCTCATGTTGCCTGGCAGAGTATGCTCTGTCGGCGGTGCGTAAACGTTCATTTACTGGCCTATCTTCATACGCAGAGATTGCAGTCTGGACAGGCAGAGGCAGCTTTTCAGTCCAGATTTCTGCGAGCGTGTCATCAGGCATAACTTGCTCATCGACGAGAAGACGGATGCACCGTCACAGCTGGGACGGAGACCTGTCACCGAGACGCTCTTCGTAGATGAGCTGTCGCACATTTTCTCTCCTGGTTTTAGAGACGCGCTCCAGTATCGTCTGTTTCGCTGCAGCATACTTCCCTGCTAGGGGGGGTGCTTTGACCAGATCGTAAATTAAATCGACGTGGTCGTGAAGATGGTTCATGAGGCAGGTGAAGCGTGCGTCATTGTCCAAAGCACAGACATTGAATGTCTGCTCAACCAGGTTAAGCCAGAACTCTGGGTGAGCGTGTTTGAAGTCTGGTAATTTCGGCAGATTCGGCACTGCAGTCACTGTGGAGGTGCGCCTATTACTTCGGACGGAAGTAGAGCATGCAGGGGATTGCGAGTCCGAATTATTGGCATCCCGTAATGCGGGAATCGTGAAATTCACTTGACGTCGGAGGGGCGGCTGAGAAGTGGTGGACGCTCGAACGGTGTGAGGATCGTAGTCAAAATGTGCATTCTCATTGACGTGGTAGCTCAGAGAGAAGCCACAAGTGCTTAAGTACGCCGGTGAATGTCCGTTATGCACACAGTATTCACTCGACCGTGGGTGCTGGGGCTGGTTGTAGATGTTGGAGTAATTACTGTCCAGCACAGAATTGTTGACTTGATTAGGAGCAACACAAGGATCCCACACACGTCCACTAGGATGCACACGCGGTGTGATATTTGCTGTTTGGCGAGCACTGAACACCAGTTGACTAGCCGGCGCAGAAGGATACACACGTGGCAGGAACTGATTCGAGTTTGAATTTACTACTGGGTTTTCCAAAGTAGCAAAACCTCGCTCGACGCCACGAACTGTATTGAATTGTGTGTTTGACACAGGAGTAGGAATGTTCCGACCAACACGCTGTGGAGAACACGTGGGAAGGTCCATGCTAACAAAGCCAGAGTCCACGACCGTTGGTGGTTGGAAGATACTGGTGGCACGCGATGAATTCCACTGCATGTTCTGGCTGAAGGATTCCAAAGATTCTTGCGGCGTGCCCACTACAACGGCAGGAATGCTGGGGAGATGTTGCTGGAATCCGGGCGGCGATGAATGCTGAAAGGCCATTGTCTGGAGCTGAACAAAGGCCCTCGCGATTGCGGAGAAACCTGACACAGTAGGCGCGTAAATAACCTTCGGGCGGTAACTCGGACGTGTATTACACAAAACGGGGTCACCAGTGAGGGAATATGGTATAGTTGTAGGTAAACAACTAGAATTCTCTCATATACAGATTTATTCACACTTAGCGTCTACACAGATACAAGTCCGGAGGCTAACTGCCGTTAGCGTCCAACATCCTGCCCCGAAAAGCCCTCTCCTCAAAGATAGTACACTTGCGCACAGAACAAATATCGATTTTTATGGCGCTCTACGCCACATAGGCATCTGTTTTTTCCATTGCTTCTATCCAGTCGCTGTGGTTATCCAATGTGTAATCTTCTTGTTTAGTGTGTTTTCCCTTGACTATGCTATTTTTCTTACATTTGTCTGTTCCAAAAGTCATATTTATATCATTGCTGAATACTTCTGTTATCTTTAGTAATTGGTTGAGTTGTTGATTTGTTGCTGCCAGTAGATTTAGATCATCCACGTATAGCAAATGTGTGATTTTGTGTTGGTATGTTCCAGTAATATTATATCCATAATTTGTATTATTTAGCATGTTGGATAGTGGGTTTAGAGCAAGGCAGAACCAGAAAGGACTTAATGAGTCTCATTGGTATATTCCAAGCTTAATCTGTATTGGCTGTGATGTGATATTATTTGAATTTGTTCGGATATTAAATGTGGTTTTCCAATTTTTCATTACTATGTTTAGAAACTGTATCAATTTAGGATCGACTTTGTATATTTCCAATATTTGTAGTAACCATGAGTGGGCTACACTATCAAAAGCTTTTAGGTAATCAATGTATGCGTAGTGTAGTGACCTTTGTTTAGTTTTAGCTTGATATGTCACCTCTGCATCTATTATCAGTTGCTCTTTACATCCTCCTGCTCCTTTGCAGCAGCCTTTTTGTTCCTCATTTATAATTTTGTTCTGTGTTGTATGTGTCATTAATTTCTGTGTAATGACTGAAGTTAATATTTTGTATGTTGTTGGTAGGCATGTTATGGGGTGATATTTTGCTGGGTTTGCTGTGTCTGCTTGATCTTTAGGTTTCAGATAAGTTATTCCTTGTGTAGTTATTATTATTATTATTATTATTATTATTATTATTATTATTATTCTACTGATGTGATTGTGGAAACATCATTTCTATTACCATTAGGGAAACAGTGTAATTCAAAACCAAACATTTCATAATTAGCAGTGTTGGAATGAATCATACAGAACACTATCTGTCAGAGGGGTAATGTGCATTAGCTGGAACAGTGCACAGGACTGACAGTGTGTTTATACTGTATGTGATGTCCACTAGTTGCAAGCAGAGTAACATGCTTGTGACACTCCAACGTGCATGTATACACATATCAAATTTTCTCATTGTAGACCTCTAAAACAGTGTGGCAGACATATGGCATACACAAACGATGAATATGTGGGTATGCTTCTGGTCCTTGGTGCATCTGATAACCGGGGTGGTGTTACCTCTTGTGAATATGCTGCTAGATATCCTCATCGACACCATCCAGATAAAAATGTATCTGTAGCTGGGCCTTTGGGAGTCAGGTTCCCTCTTTCCACCATCGCGTGAAAGTGGTCATCCGCAGACTCACCATATTCCAGCTACTGAGGAAGCTATTCTGGAGGTCATACACCAAGACCCTAGGTGAAGTATAAGTAGCATAGCAAGGCAACTGCCTGTCCCGCAACACACGGTCATTAACGTGCTGTACGAGCATAGGCTACAACCCTATCATTATGCTTTCACGCAACATCAGCATCCTGCAGATCCCCATCAGCGGATGCAGTTCTGTTAATGGTTCCAACAACAACAAGGAGCTAACAATGACTTTGTGAACACTGTAATATAGTCAGATGAGGGTTGGGTTGTTTGGGGGAGGAGACCAGACAGTGAGGTCATCGGTCTCATCAGATTAGGGAAGGATGGGGAAAGAAGTCGGCCGTGCACTTTCAAAGGAACCACCCTGGCATTTGCCTGGTGCAGTTTAGGGAGATCACAGAAACCCTAAATCAGAATGACTGGATGTGGAATTGAACTGTCATCCTCCCGAATGTGAGTCCAGTGTGCTAGCCACTGCACCACCTTGCTCAGTGCATAGTCAGATGAAGCAGCATTCACTCGTAAGGGTGTCTTCAATATGCACAATGCCCACCATTGTTGGTGTGAGGTTAACCCACACGTCACCCATGGTCATGGATACTGAGATCACTTTGCTATCAACACCTGTGGTGGAATATTGGGCGACATATGTTTTGGCCCCTACATGTTGCCTGCAAGATGGTAGCACGCATTCCTCTCAAACTATCTGCCTGATGCACTGGAAGGTGTTCCACTACATGTTCGGCAGAGGATATGGTTCCAGTATGATGGTCCACCTCCACACTCTGAAATTAATGCGCAACAGTATTTGGATGGAACATTTCCAGGGTAATGGCTCGGACATGGAGGTCTAGTTGTGTGGCCACCGCATTCACCTGACCTAAATCCCCTGGATTTCTGTCTGTGGGGACACCTGAAGATGAATGTGGAAGAATTGGTAGCATGTGTTCATAATGCTCTTGTTACAGTGAATGCAGCTTTGCTGCGAAGGGTCCAGAGTTCTTTGATCTGGTGGGTTGCACAATGTTTGGACATTCAGGGATGTCACTTTGAGCATCTGTTGTTCTGAGGACAACGTATTCTGTTGTGGTCATGCAGTCATTAATATGGACATTATTATTGTCAATGGTTGCTAATGTGTGACATTTGAGTGCTCATATTACATGTAGTATAAATGACAAGTACACGTTGTGTTATTGTAATGTGCTATCATCTTTAGCATCTCAAAACTGATATTGTTTCTGTAGTTATTCTGTCTTATGACATGTCATTTGTTTCAACTGTCTGTTTCTTAATTGTCTAACGACTTATTTGTCATATGCAGCGTTACAAAATGTTATAAATTGAGGGTACATCTGTCCTAAGAAATGGTGTAGATTACAGTATGAAATGTCAGAATAAAATTAGAAAATAAAAAAAATGCGCCCCACCCCAGGCTCAAACCCTCGACCCCCTCCATACTAACCCACCCCAGACTCAAACTCTCGACCTCCTCCATACTAACCCAAAACTCTATCCACTGCACCAACTATACAGCACAATTACTGAGGGCTGACAGAGAAGTTTACCATGTATTTGGTTACAGTGTTGCCAGATTGCCACTCTTTAATGTCCTTTTTCTGAAGGATGTACTCGTGGGCCGAAATTTTCTGAGAGACATTTTTTTATCGCTGGCATGTGAGGAGTTATTCTGTGAAGCCCGAGTGTGCAAATTTCGCTTCACCCTGTATGTGTGTGTATGAGTGTGTGTAATCTAAAGGAACAGTTCACAGTATGAGTCAATCTGTACTGTGCACAATAATCATGGCACACTCACACATCAGTTGCGTTGCTATCGGCACACTGCACATTCAGTATTAAAGTTCCGTGTATCATTTAACGATGAGGATGCATGTTAGCATCTTTCTGTTTAATTTTACACAATATGCACCATTCAAACCGTGAAGTCTAAAATTAAACTGTGAACTTACAGGGTTCACACAGCTGGACAGTCTGCACATCATAGTTTTTAAGATTAATCTGTTTATTTATTTCTTTATTTATTGATAGGATTTGTCAGGATACATTTCAACAAATATATAATATCTTTCATCATCATCATCATCATCATCATCATCATCATCATCATTTAAGACTGATTATGCCTTTCAGCGTTCAGTCTGGAGCATAGCCCCCCTTATAAAATTCCTCCATGATCCCCTATTCAGTGCTAACATTGGTGCCTCTTCTGATGTTAAACCTATTACTTCAAAATCATTCTTAACCCAATCCAGGTACCTTCTCCTTGGTCTGCCCTGACTCCTCCTACCCTCTACTGCTGAACCCATGAGTCTCTTGGGTAACCTTGCTTCTCCCATGCGTGTAACATGACCCCACCATCTAAGCCTGTTCGCCCTGACTGCTACATCTATAGAGTTCATTCCCAGTTTTTCTTTGATTTCCTCATTGTGGACACCCTCCTGCCATTGTTCCCATCTACTAGTACCTGCACTCATCCTAGCTACTTTCATATCCATAACCTCAACCTTATTGATAAGGTAACCTGAATCCACCCAGCTTTCGCTCCCATACAACAAAGTTGGTCGAAAGATTGAACGGTGCACAGATAACTTAGTCTTGGTACTGACTTCCTTCTTGCAGAAGAGAGTAGATCGTAGCTGAGCACTCACTGCATTAGCCTTGCTACACCTCGCTTCCAGTTCTTTCACTATGTTGCCATCCTGTGAGAATATGCATCCTAAGTACTTGAAACCATCCACCTGTTCTAACTTCGTTCCTCCTATTTGGCACTCAATCCGTTTATATTTCTTTCCCACTGACATTACTTTCGTTTTGGAGATGCTAATCTTCATACCATAGTCCTTACATTTCTGATCTAGCTCTGAAATATTACTCTGCAAACTTTCAATCGAATCTGCCATCACAACTAAGTCATCCGCATATGCAAGACTGCTTATTTTGTGTTCACATATCTTAATCTCACCCAGCCAGTCTATTGTTTTCAACATATGATCCATAAATAATACGAACAACAGTGGAGACAGGTTGCAGCCTTGTCTTACCCCTGAAACTACTCTGAACCATGAACTCAGTTTACCGTCAACTCTAACTGCTGCCTGACTATCCAGGTAAAGACCTTTAATTGCTTGCAAAAGTTTGCCTCCTATTCCATAATCTCGTAGAGCAGACAATAACTTCCTCCTAGGAACCCGGTCATATGCCTTTTCTAGATCTATAAAGCCTAGATACAATTCCCTGTTCCACTCATAACACTTCATTATTTGTCGTAAGCTAAAGATCTGGTCCTGACAACCTCTAAGAGGCCTAAACCCACACTGATTTTCATCCAATTGCTCCTCAACTAATACTCGCACTTTCCTTTCAACAATAACTGAGAAGATTTTACCCACAACGCTGATTAAAGAGATACCTCTGTAGTTGTTACAATCTTTTCTGTTTCCATGTTTAAAGATTGGTGTGATTACTGCTTTTGTCCAGTCTGATGGAACCTGTCCCGACTCCCAGGCCATTTCAATTATCCTGTGTAGCCATTTAAGACCTGACATTCCACTGTACTTGATGAGTTCCGACTTAATTTCATCCACCCCAGCTGCTTTATTGCACTGCAATCTATTGACCATTTTCTCCACTTCCTCAAACGTGATCCTATTTCCATCATCATTCCTATCCCATTTTACCCCGAAATCTGAAACATTACTGATCGTATTTTCACCTACATTGAGCAACTCTTCAAAATATTCCCTCCATCTGCCCAAGGCATCCACAGGATTCACCACCAGTTTTCCTGACCTGTCCAAAATACTTGTCATTTCCTTCTTACCTCCCTTTCGAAGACTGCTAATTACACTCCAGAATGGTTTTCCAGCAGCTTGACCCAATGTCTCCAACCTGTTTCCAAAGTCTTCCCAAGATTTCTTCTTGGATGCTGCAATTATCTGTTTGGCTTTGTTTCTTTCTTCAATGTAACTTTCTCTGTCTACCTGAGTTCTAGTATGTAGCCATTTTTTATATGCCTTCTTTTTCCTTTTACAGGCTGCCTTGACTGTGTCATTCCACCAAGCTGTTTGCTTCCTCCTACTTTTACACACTACTGTTACAAGACATTCTTTAGCCACTTCTAGTACTGTGTCCCTGTACCTTGTCCATTCCTTTTCCAATGACTGTAATTGACTACATTCAACTAACTGGTACCTATCTGAGATCGCTGTTATGTACTTGTGCCTGATTTCCTTATCCTGAAGTTTCTCCACTCTTATCCTCCTACATATGGACCTGACCTCCTGCACTTTCGGCCTCGCAATCCCAATTTCACTGCAGATTAAATAATGATCAGTGTCATCAAAGAATCCCCTGAATACACATGTGTCCCTCACAGCCTTCCTGAATTCCTGATCTGTTATTATATAGTCAATGACAGATCTGGTTCCCCTGCTTTCCCACGTATACCAGTGAATGTTCTTATGTTTAAAAAAGGAGTTTGTGATTACTAAGCCCATACTGGCACAGAAATCCAAGAGTTGCTGCCCGTTCCTGTTGGCCTCCATATCCTCTCCAAATTTACCCATAACCTTTTCATACCCTTCTGTTCGATTTCCAATCCTGGCGTTAAAATCACCCATGAGCAGAACACTGTCCTTGTCCTTTACTCTAACAACTACATCACTGAGTGCCTCATAAAAACTATCCATCTTATCTTTATCAGTCCCTTCACAATGCGAATATACTGACACAATCCTAATTTTCTTGCTAGACACTGTCAAATCTATCCACATCAGTCGTTCGTTTACATACCTTATTGCAACTACACTGGGTTCCATTTCTTTCCTGATGTAAAGCCCTACACCCCATTGTGCTATTCCTGCTTTGACTCCTGACAAGTAGACCTTGTATTCTCCCACTTCTTCTTCTTTCTCACCCCTTACCCGAATGTCACTAACAGCTAAAACGTCCAGCCCCATCTTACTTGCAGCCTCTGCCAGCTCTACCTTCTTCCAAGAGTAGCCCCCATTGATATTAATAGCTCCCCATCTCATTACCATTTGTTTGCCAAGTCGTATCTTAGGAGTCCCTGGTTTGTCAGTTAGAGGTGGGACTCCGTCACCTCCAAAGGTCCGAGGCATTTTGCTCTGATTGTTGCCAGCATCATATTTAAAGTACCAGGGAAGCAGGTTGCTAGCCTTACTTGCCCCGAGTCCCATTGGGTTTTACCCCTAACGGCTGAGGGACTAACCGGTGGATTTGGTAGTCTTTGCCGTATGAGCACAAAGGTGACCACGACTCAGAATATGTCCGAGACGCCCAGCCTTATTCCAAAGTAACTGGTATCCCGACTGTCGGGACCACTTACTTGGCCACTCATACGTTGCCCGTGGTTCATGAACTAGGACATGACTACAGGAACCCACACCATGAACCACTAATATCTTTACAAAATTTTTTTTCTATGCTGAATTCATATGAATCTGTCTTATGCTTAATACAATATACAACTAATAAGTATTTTTATAACATAATTTCTTATGTGGTTGACAGACCTATTCCTTGATGTTGTGATTTCATTTGTCACATTTATGATATCATATATTCGTAAACAGTTGAGCAGAGCTATTCACTTGTACTGTAGTGACATTTGTTAAGCATGTGGTTCTTAATCTTCTTATGTGCTTGACAGACATATTCATGGATGTACTTTCATTTGTCACATTAATTTAAACATATATTCTTATACATTTACGCAGAGATAATCACTTATGCCGTAATAACATTTGTCAGGCATGTGGTTCTTTATATTCTAATACAGTTGAGCATAGAAATTCACTTACACTGTAATAACATTTGTCAAGCATGTGATTCTTTATAACAGTTTTAAATTTATCCTCATTTTCCAGCTCTTTGATATGTGTTGGTAGTGCATTAAGAAGTTTGATGCCTTGATTACATACATGTTTCTGACTTTGGGTCCTTGTTACAGCTTGTAAGTGGAGATCTTTACATTGCCATGTATTGTAATTATGGTAGTCTGTATTGGTTTTCATTTTGTCCTGATTTCTTTTGATCACCAACAGATATTTCAGAGTGTATAATGATGGAATTGTTAAAATTTTCAATGCTTTCAAAAGGGGCCTACAATGTGTTTGATGTGGGCTCTGGGTCATTATCCAAACAGTGCATATTTGTAATTTGAAAATCTCGTTTGGACGACAATTTGTTTTTCTCCAGAATAACATCCCATAGGATGCAATGGACTGAAAATAGCCAAAATATACTAATCTGGTACAGTCATTACTACACACTCTTGAAATTATTCTGAGTACAAAACATGCTGAATTTAGTTTTAGTGCTACGCTCACCACATGGTCCTTACAGTTTATTTTCTCATCAATGTGCATACCCAGGGATTTTGCACACTGTACTCTTTCAAGTTGTTTGCCCTCCATGGTGGGATTTAGGTCGTCATGCTCACTTATTTTTCCATGTTGCACATAATTAGTTTTTTTTTGCATTCAGTGTTAGCTTGTTTGCACTAAACCATTTTTGTATATCTTGTAGGACAAGGTTCACAGTACTGTGCAATGACTGCTTCATATTGCTAACTATTAAACTAGTATCATCAGCAAATAACATGATTCTAGCTTTTCTCTCTGACACCTGAATATCATTAATGTAAATGAGGGACAGCAAGGGGCTAATACACTTCCTTGGAATACTCCTACTGTGACCTCCCTTGGATCTGATCTTAGTTTAATTTTTTGGTTAATATTTGGTGCTGTAATTTTAACCACCTGCATCCTCTTTTCCAGATATAACTCAAACCACTTTTTTATTGGTCCTCTGATACCTACAGCTTCAAGCTTTTCCAAAAGTATGCTGTAGTCAACAGTGTCAAAGGCTTTTGACAACTCTAGATTTATCCCAGCTACACTTTTTCCCTCTTCCAATTTACTGATTATTTCTTTTGTATATTCCAGTACAGCTATTTTGGTACTTTTCCCAGCTTGAAATCCATACTGATTACTGTTTTAATCAGCTTGTGGATATTACGATAATGTGTGACTCTATATTTCATTAGTATCTCTAAAACCTTAGAGAAAGTTGGGAGAAATGTGACAGGTCTGTAGTTTTCTATTTTAAGCTTATCACCCTTTTTCAACAGGGGAACGACTTTAGAAATTCTCAGTTTCTGTGGAGACACACCCTCAGTCATTGACAGGTTTGCTACGTGCATCAATGGTTTCGCTATTTGATTAGCTGTTCTCTTTACTAGTATTATTGGCACCTCATCTACTCCAGCTGACAGCTTGGACTTCAGACTTTTAATCACTTTTAAAACTCCCTTTTCATTTGTTGGGGCTGCCATCTTACTACTGGCTGCCTTGGGTGCTGCTCTCTTAATCTGCTCCCCAAAATTCCTGCTTAATGTCTGGGGTATATTTAAAAAGTAGTTATTTATATAATTAGGCATGGCATATTTATCTGCCATTTTATTCTCCTCATCTTTTAGAATAATTTCCTTATCTTCGATAGGTATCCCATTTTCTTTCCTCACAATTTCCCACGCTATTTTAGTTTTATTTCCATGTCATTACTTAGTAACTTTGCATTTGCAATTACTCTGTAGTATATTTTCCTATACCTTTTTACATATTCTATAAAATCAATATCTGCACACTCCCTAAACTCTGAACTGAGTTTTTTCATGTTTTCACACGATTTCTTAATGCAAAGAGTCATCCAAGAACTTGACTTTATGTGTCAAAAATGGTTCACATGGCTCTGAGAACTATGGGACTTAACTTCTGTGGTCATCAGTCCCCTAGAACTTAGAACTACTTAAACCTAACTAACCTAAGGACATCACACACATCCATGCCCGAGGCAGGATTCGAACCTGCGACCGTAGCAGTCGCGCGGTTCCGGACTGAGCGCCTTAACCGCGAGACCACCACGGCCGGCTTTATGTGTCCAGTAGACTTGATTCTGGTCAGTTTCTTTGGAAAACACATCTCAAAGTTCATCATATAATTCGATGCAAATACACTATATGCCTCATCTGTACTTGTTTGCTTCATAACATCTAACCAATTTTCATTTTCTAAGATACTTATGAACTGATGACAGCTGTTCACAGAGAAGTTTCTTTTGTAAATATTATTTACACCTTTATCTTCCTTCGACCTTAAAAGGATTTCAATGGTGAGAGCATAGTGGTCAGACAGCCCTAAATCTATGTTTGTTACCTCTATGTCATTTGTTGACATATTTGAGAAAATGTTATCTATGAGGCTACTGGAGGTGTTTGTTATTCTAGTTGAATTGTTTATGTGTGGTGACATGTTGAAACTCTTTAATATGTCCAAAAATTGCCTTTTTTGTTGACTTTCAACTAGAATATTAATATTTAAATCACCGCAAAGAATAATCACAGATTTTTTTTTTTTTTGTAAAAAGTATTTAGCAAAAATTCTAATTTATCAAAAAAGACTTCTAAGTTTCCACATGGTGACCTATACACTGTTATGACTATGACTTTTTTCTGCAAGCCATATAGCTGGACAGCACCTGCTTCAAAGAACTTTTCAAAACTTAAGTTCTCTGCTTCACATCTCTTTTTAAATTCTAACCCTTGTCTAAGATAAATAGTGACTCCACCACCTTTTGCAATTTTCCTACTATAATGATTTGCCAGTTTAAATGAATTAATATGAACACTACTAATTTCATGGTCCTTACACCAGTGTTCAGTAATACACAAGAAATCAGGTTGTGTGTTACTTAACTGCTATTTCAAGTTCATAATATTTGTTCTTGAGGCACTGCACATTTAGAGTCATAATCTTTAGAACAGGGGGTCATGACATTTTAATATTAACTATAGCAGATGTTGATATTTTCAGTGCTTCAGCAAATGTTGCTCTAGTTAAGGTTTTCATTTCTTCTGCTTCTGCCCTAATTTGGAGTGGGATTTTAGGGAACTTTTCTATTGATATACAGCTTATTTTGTCTAGTATCTTTTCACTTGTCATCTTTTTTCCATAATAGTTCCTGTGCTGCCCGTGCCTCGTGAAATGATTTCTCTCTGAGCTGTTTGCATCCACAGAAGTTGCACACTTAAAAGCACAGCAGCTCTTGCTATGTTTATTATTTGTTGACTTTATTTCTTTGTTTACACATGATTCCTCGATTAGATCATGTCTATGTGGCACACTTACAATGAGAACCTTTAAATTTAGATCTGACAGCATTTTTAGAGTTGTTTGAAGTGCCCTTGTTGCTAGTTGGCTTTCATTTTTGTATATGCCATTTGCTCCACCAATTAGCACACAGCATGTTCCAGTCTTAACTAAGTTTTCACAATTATTTACTATTTCATTAAGGGGAGTGCCAGGTTTGATAATGCCTGTTACCCTAAATTGGGACTGCCGATCATTTATTATTTGCGCCACACACTTTGCATGACTATCACGTAATACACAGACCTGATATTTGTTGTTCTTCAAGTGCCCTCGTTCCATTGGCTTTACAGTACATTTTGAAGAAACATTTCTCACCTTAGAACACACAGATGATCTAGATTCACTTTCACTTTCACTTGTCTTATTTTTTGAGTTCACATTTTGTCCTGTAGTGTCTTTGTCACCCATTTTTCATTGCACTCTATTCACTGACAATTCCATACCATCAGAAAGATTTCGTTCACTATGAGTAGAAGTTTTGTTTGAAACGAAAATTGCCGGTATTTTTTCATTACACTCGTTTTTTAAATTGCCACCTTTCCATTGGTTTATCAGTTCCTCTAACTTATTTACATAACGATTTGCAAGCACAAGGTCTTGCTGAAGCGATGGAGTAACACTTTCTTCTATGCAGTTATCGTATCTTGACAAAGCTACCATTAGTAGATCACAGCATTCCATGCCACAGTCACATTTCGTGTCCCATTCTTTCATTCTCGCGAAACACTTTGCACGAATCCTTTTGTGCGACGCTGCACATAAAGTGATACCTTTCGCAATGTAGTTATTGCACTTTATACAATTTATACTTGATATGTAGCCATTTTTCGTGGAACTGTTTATACACACTTCTATACGCAATGCCGTCTTACATTTACACAGAAACGTACCAGCGTTCAAACAGTTATTTTACATTGACCAAGAGCACAGGATACTTGCACTTGCCTGGCACAGCAATCACCTTCTCTCCTATTTAATGATGCTTTTCTCTGCCAACCTATCTGTATCTCTCTACGCCGTTCAACATATAACGCTCAGAACTATACCGAGTACAACATCACATTACTTTTTTCTTGGAAAACAAATTTTGGGTAGCATATTAATAAATTTGCAAACATGCAACATCAGAAAAAAAACAGATAACTAATACATTCATAACAAGTGCATGATGTAGACAGAAACCAGGTTTACAAAGAAAGAAATTTACAAAATTCATTCTAAAGTAACTCATCTGATGTATCAAGGAGATCAAGCAGTAAACAAGCAAAAAGAACACACAGGAAAAAGGAAAAAAATAATTATATCGAAGAGTAGTGTTATCTTCACAAGAGGAGCCAGTGGTGGAATAGCCAGGGTATTCACTTAAGAGTTATTGTTGGGGATCGTGGACATCAGCAGGACAAGATTTCAGTTGTAGTGCAAGGCTATGGATGGCACACCGTCTAGTCTTGTTATGTCCTGATGTGGCGGGCTTAGGGTGTTGCCACCTGGTTATACATGTAGTACTTGGCAGAAGGCAGCCAGTAGCCCTGTGTCTAGGGAAGATGGAGTAGCCACTGTCACCATGGGACGGGGAGCCTCAGCAGTGACATGGCAGTAGGAAGACGGCCAGTGAGAAAGCGTCATAGCAAGTGAGTGTTTGAGAAGGCAGCCAGTTGGATGGGCTTTTGGCGTCTTGCTGACAACGTGGGACAATGTTTACTGTCTGGGGAGGAGGTGCTTGGTGTTTCTTGTCCAGGGAGTGTGGCGCTGACAAGATACTGGCTGATATTAGCTGTGGCATGGGTTTAGTCACAAAAGTGTGAGACGAGTTTATGCCCGTTGTGTTCAGTGCAAAACTTGGATTATGCAGACGTCTGTGTCAAGCTGCGTTTCAGTTCATTTAAGTTGTGTGAGTTGTTGTATTGCTGTCACAGCGACACCACCGCAAGTATTAGTATGATAGACCTTAAAGGATCTATACTTTGTTGAAATTGTGTTCAAGGATTGTCTGTTGTCTTTTACTGCTGACGTTAGTCGAATTATTGATCACATTTGTTGTGGTCTGTGGTCAGCAGTGGATAGCCGGAAATATGTCTGCTTGTGTCTGTATGTGTGGATGGATATGTGCGTGTGTGCGAGTGTATACCTGTCCTTTTTTCCCCCTAAGGTAAGTCTTTCCGCTCCCGGGATTGGAATGACTCCTTACCCTCTCCCTTAAAACCCACTTCCTTTTGTCTTCCCCTCTCCTTCCCTCTTTCCTGATGAGGCAACAGTTTGTTGCGAAAGCTTGAATTTTGTGTGTATGTTTGTGTTTGTTTGTGTGTCTATCGACCTGCCAGCGCTTTTGTTCGGTAAGTCACCTCATCTTTGTTTTTATATATAATTTTTCCCACGTGGAATGTTTCCTTCCATTATATTAATTACCTACACAGTTTGACAACTGCTGAAGAACAACTGTCAGTTACTTCAGAAAACTGACAATTTCTGCAGAATACCTGACCATTGATAGTAAAAGGAAATGCTGAGGATGGGACATGTTAACTGCAGCGAAGCTTGTTTATGAATGCTCTGCATGCATTCGACAACTCATGCAGTATGGTTTTTGGTGACGGCGGTTGTGGAACTGATTAGTGTGACACTTCGTATAATATGGCAATACGTCTGCAAGACATAATTTGAGTCCTTGTGATCGTGGACGAGTCGGCTGAAAACAGCTGCTGAAGTTGGAAATGCTATGCGAAAAGCATGCCGTGAACAAGACAAACCACCACACTGCAGTATTGGGACATGGGAGGTGCTGCCACACATTTCATTGTTGCCAAATTTATTCAAGATGGCGGTAATGACGCCATTCAAGATGGCTGATTTTTCTGGGAAAATAGGCCAATTGGGCTACCTCCACTAACCTAACCCCCAGAAAATTGGAGGAAATTTGGATTTTGGTGGGAAAAGAGGTCAATTGTGCTATGGCCTCTAACCTAACCCTCCAGAAAACATTTGGCGCCAAATTCAAATTCCAACATGATAATGTCTCCAAAACCATACTTGTCTTTATTATTATTCATTATCATTTATTATTATTTATATAATGCACATGTGTTCACCACAAGGTCCGCAGTCCAGCTGAGTTAGTTCATATCTCTGCCACCAGGGAGCGCTGCCATGACGCTATCCAAAATGGCCGATTTTGGCGGGCAGAAAGCTCAGCTGACTTGAATTGCTCCTGCACATTCAATCTTTGCTGAGCTGTCCTTGTCAAACCATCGCCATGTGTTCGATCATTGAGATGAATGTGAAGGATAGAGCAGCTTTCAATAGCTGCATTACATGTAGACATTCGAGGAAGTACTGTAGCCACAGTTCACTACACCACATATGGAAGAGTATAATAATGGAGGAGTGTCGAAGGAATAAGTACAAGAATTCTGTTCAGCAGCTTTCGGCCATGCAGAGGGATGGAGTCAGGATGCATATTGTAACCAGCACATGCTCATGCGCATGCGCAAACTGCAGACATGTTCACCATCAAGCATTCACTCTCCCAAAATGGAAGAGACATCCAGTTGATGTCAATTCGCTTCGGACTAAGCATATTTGTATACTCCGTGTATACCATTGAAGATCAGCTGCTCATCCCCCCATCCTCGTGGCCACATCGAATGTGGTCCATCGATGAGTTACTGGTGTTTGAGTGGGATGAGTTTAACAGCTATGTTGTTTTAAGCATACAGTTGAGGACTGCCCCCATAGCCTCCTACATGCTGTATGGAAGCACGCATTAATGCTAGAACATATGAAGAGGAAATAAATGCATTGCAGTGAGATGCTTTAAAGATGCATTACCCATCTCATGGAAACATCGGCTATTCTTGGAACTGTCTGACTTTTCTAAAAGCACCATATAAGCTCCCAGCCCACAAGAGATGACTGCCTCCAATCCAGCAGACCGAAGAACTTATCTAGTTAACGAGCTCACCGCTCGAGGGCGCCTCGATAGGTCATGTGATCATACAATTCAGTCAATATGAACACGGCATCGTCATGACGTAGGTGGATGGTATATAAGGAGGACTCGGCAGCTGACGATCTCTGTTCAGGTCAGTCAAGTCAAGATGAAGTGTCAGTCACCGCAGCAGCAGAAGAATAGGCGGAGGAAGCAGCAGAAAAGTAATTATCAATTTAGCAAAATTATTATTATTATTTCTGTAACAGCAGCATATTATGCTTATGAAATTTCTTCTTTGTCCGCTAGCTTCACCCGTGACGTCAGCATCAGCAGGTTCCAACCTGTCGGGACCAGCACACGTGGTAACCTCGGACTCTTCCATACAGGATCCTGTAGTACAGCTCCTCAGAATGCTTGAGCAGGATAGCGAGGTACTAATGTCAGTGTCAGAGACTGCGTCTGAGGCGGCTTCACAGTACTGGACTCCTCCATACGTGCCATGCATTGATCATCGCACAAGAGACTTACAACCATCAGTGCAAGAACAGTAGGCTAACCGCGCTGGTATGGATGTTGTGGATGAGAAGATACCGACCTCCAGTGCACCACAGCCTTTACTGTTCGCCTCATGCTATGTGTTAACAGTTAGTGGTTCAAAGTGTCTTCATGTAGGACTTGAAGTTTCACAAGATAGTAGCCTGTCAACTGTGTTAGTGCTCAAAAATGTACCCAAAAATATTAAAGTTAGGTTTTCTGACTACGAGTGGGATGAACTCTGTCATCTAAAAACATACATCAAGAAGCATATGACTACCAAATACGCTCCAGCCCACTCCTACCAGTGCATGTACTGTGGTAGTCTAACTGTGAGTACTCTATCAATGTATGATGGCGCTACACTAATAATTAAAAGTGCTGATGGTCATAGTAATTTCATGCAGCACTCTACTATTGTTAATTTTTTCAATCTAGACATGGCAGTAACTAGTACAATAGAGAGACTAAATAGGTGACGTCCCTACGTTCAAACTGTATGCAGTGACATCATTAACTGGCTTCACACATGTAGCATTCACATAGAAGATATAGATCATTGTTTTAGTACCTGTATAACTGCAGTGCTGAAGTCTTGTGCTATTTCTTGAATAGGTGTTGAAAATGTTGAACTCAAATTTACTGATGGAATACCAGACTATTGCAATGCACCTGTAACATTATGAGGTATACGTGCTGAATTTAAGGGATATAAGAAGCAGCTATTTTCGAAATAGTGTACTTCTGCTGCACCTTTTAAAAAAGAATTAACTTATTGTTTTCCATGCCGATCATAATTATATATCTAGAATAAATAAATATATTTATAATGTTAAATTTCTGCTTGTCTTTTTTATTTCTCTAGACAAAAATGTCACATACCTTAATGCATGTTTGTATACGTCTATGTACGTGACACTCTTCCCTTTTAATATATGACTTGGGAGTTCATTCTATCCTGTAACCATTGTAGCTCAGTTGGTAAGGTGACTGCGCTATAGTGACTACACACACATATTATTTATCATATAAAAGCCTATTGCATGCCAGCACCTAGCACAATAGGTATCATGGCAGACTGGGTGAAGCACCCTCGCTGCAAGGACTTTGTTGTACGTGACTGATCCTGTGATGATGACCAAGACCAGAAGACCAATAAGAATGGAGCACTCCTTCCCAACAGCATACGAGTGATAATTGTAAGTCCTTCCAACTGTGGTAAGACAAATGTCCTCATAGCTCTGTTAACACACATAGACAGAGTCCGCCTCGAGCACCTTTTCGTCTTCTCCAAAACACTCTTTCAACCCAAGTACCAGCTACTGCAGAAAATATTAGATGGGGTAGATGGTGTAAAGTACAGAGCATTCAGTGAAAGCAATAACATCCCCCCACCTGAAGAGGTAAAGCCTAACACTGTCTCCATATTTGACGGTGTGGCTGTTCAAAAGCAGGATCATATTCGTAGATATTTCTGCTTTGGTCGTCATATGGGTGTTGACGTATTTTATCTGAGTCAGACATATTCCAGGATCTCTAAACAGTTGGTGAGGGATAATGCCAACCTAATTATAGCCTTCAAACAAGACAATCTCAATTTAAAACACATTTACCAGGCTCATGTAGGGAGCGACATGTCGTAGAATGAATTTGTAAAGATATGTGCTGATTGTTGGATCCACTCACAATACGGGTTTCTTGGTACTGATAAAAGTCAGAAACTGAATGACAGTAGGTATAGCTGGAACTTCCAGGACTTTCTACATATATAAACATACAAAATAGCTGAGCCTGTCAGTAGACACTACGCTATGGACAAATTCGCACACATGGCGGACGCTCAGTCTGAGAGGTTAGGTGTGCATAGACAGAATGCTCGCACGTACACCGATATGAAATTTAAGAATCTTGACGCAAGAATCGATAAGGTTGTAAGGGAATTAAAAGACACTCACAAACTTCTTGCGCTTAACCAAAATCGGCTAGAGAATATAATTAGCATAATTGAGGGGAAGATAGAAGATGATGTGGTTGTTATTGAAGAAGGTGGTGTGGGAAACAAGCGTAAGAAGAAAAACAACAAAGCATTTATAAAACCACGTGATACATAGAGCTCTGATTAGATGTCGACAAAGCATAAAGTTATTCAGGCGCACAAAGCAGTTCGAGAGAAATTACATTTGCTAAAGTTGGGACATGTGGATCACGAGCAAACACTAAGAGAAACTTTTAATCCGGTTACCAAATCTATCAGTAAGATGGCTTCGCGTGATAATGATCCAATCACAGCCACGCCTTCACTGTTGTATCCCCCCTACCCTCCTTCTCTGCACCCTTCAACTCCTTTCCCAAGGTGGCTTCCATCAACTCCCCTTCCCGGATGATGCCCTCTCTCCCTCCATTTATCCCTCCTATCAAATCTGATCCTCACACCCCTCCTTTCCTCCATCCTTTACCTGGGCTCCCTCTCCCCCCCACTTCCATCCTGTTTTCTCCGCACCCACCCTCTCCCTACCTCCCCCCAAGTCCTTTTGTATTCTCCTCCTCTGCCTTCCCCACTCCCTGTCACGTCTGCCCAGAACCCCCGCCCCTCTTATGGGTCCTCATCCTCCATCGGCTCTTTCCCCCCTCCCCCCCTTTGTTTTTCCACTCCTGCCCCTCCTTTTATTTTTCCCTTCTTCTGTCCAGGTTCCCCCCACCTGCCCTCAGCTGTGGCACGTTATATTTGCCAACTTTTTAGTGCAGTGTTCAAGTGAAAGTTCAGTGTTGTTCGTCTTTTTAAAGTGTTGCGAACAGAAATCATGCTGTCACTTGGTGTAAATTTTACGTCTCTTGCGAACAGAAAACAGACTGTCGCTGTGTCTTTTTAATTGTCTGTCTATTATTTTACCTGTCTGCTTCATATATATATTTTATTTGCATCATCATCCCTTTGTTTCTGTGTTTTAAGTTCCACAATTTTTTCCGCAATGTTAAAATTTAAGTCTCCGATTTTATCACCTGTTTTTAAAACAAATTCTGTAGGCTGAAGAGCGGCATACTAAGCTGCTGCCAGCCCGACCCCTTCGGTGGGAAATCGAAACTCAATAAAGAAAAAAAAAAAAAAAAAAATACACCGTATGTCTGCTGGTGCAGCCGACAAAGACGGCAAAAGCCCAATTAAAGGGTGTCAACGCAAACTTAGTCACAATGACATAATTCATATCACCAATCTATTTATCTCCACCCCCCTTTCACTCTTCCCTCCTCTACCCCCCTCTCGTTTTTCCTTGTCCTATCATTTCCATTCCCATCAAGCAAATGCTTGGCGAAGAGCTCCCAAAAATGAACTCACCTCACATTCACCTGCTCATTGAGAAGGCACACGCTAGCTGATCTATGATGACAAAAGATCTTCATATCCTCTAGCAAATCAAGATAATTTCCCTTTTCTGCTCTATGTAGTAACCTCACATGTGTCTCAATTCGAGGAAGTCCAGGTCCTCTATTTATAACGTGGGCTGCAAAATTTGACCTATCAGCTGCATCCTTTCTGTCAACGGCGACATGTTCAGCAAATCTAGTTTCAATTTTACAGCTTGGACAAAGTATTTTGTAAACCCCTGACTGGTGTAAAACTTTTACTTTATCTATGCCATGGTATAAAATTTGTCCCAAATTATTCTTGGTTGAAAAAGCAATCTTAACCTTGAGTTTCCTAAAAATAGCTGCAACTTTAAGACTAACTGCCCCATAGTATGGTAAAGAAATATATTTCATTGCTTCATTTTTCCCTACAATTACTTCATTTGCTCCCATGTCTTTATATTTACTAGCAAATTTTTCATAACTTTCTTGAACAAAGGGTAGCGGATAGTCATTAGATTTAGCTACGGAAAAAATAATATCTAACTCAGTTTTATGATCCTCTTCAGAAAGTGGGGTACAGAAAACACGATTCAATGCAAATCTGAAAAATGCTGATTAGGGTGGGCTGAATGACAGTTTATGTCTTTTTTTGAAATATGCCAAAACGAAGCCCTCCGTAACTATTCCTTATGTATAGATCCAAAAAACTAATAACCTCATTCGTTTTTTTTTCCAGTCAGGGGCTTACAAAATACTTTGTCCAAGCTGTAAAATTGAAACTAGATTTGCTGAACATGTCGCCGTTGACATGTGCCGAGCATTTGCTTGATGGGAATGGAAATGATAGGACAAGGAAAAACGAGAGGGGGGTAGAGGAGGGAAGAGTGAAAGGGGGGTGGAGATAAATAGATTGGTGATATGAATTATGTCATTGTGACTAAGTTTGCGTTGACGCCCTTTAATTGGGCTTTTGCCGTCTTTGTCGGCTGCACCAGCAGACATATGGTGTATTTTTTTTTTTTCTTCATTGAGTTTCGATTTCCCCCCGAAGGGGTCGGGCTGGCAGCAGCTTAGTATGCCGCTCTTCAGCCTACAGAATTTGTTTTAAAAACAGGCGATAAAATCGGAGACTTAAATTTTAACATTGCGGAAAAAAATGTGGAACTTAAAACACAGAAACAAAGGGATGATGATGCTAATAAAATATATATGAAGCAGACAGGTAAAATAATAGACAGACAATTAAAAAAACACAGCGACAGTCTGGTTTCTGTTCGCAAGAGACATAAAATTCACACCAAGCGACAGCATGATTTCTGTTCGCAACACTTTAAGAAAACGAACAACACTGAACTTTCACTTGAACACTGCACTAAAAAGTTGGCAAATATAACGTGTCACAGCCGAGGGCAGGTGGGGGGAACCTGGACAGAAGATGGGAAAAATAAAAGAAGGGGCAGGAGAGGAAAAACTAAGGGGGGGGGGGGAAGGAGCCGATGGAGGATGAGTACCCATAAGAGGGGCGGGGGTTCTGGGCAGACGTGACAGGGAGTGGGGAAGGCAGAGGAGGAGAATACAAAAGGACTTGGGGGGAGGTAGGGAGAGGGTGGGTGCAGAGAAAACAGGATGGAAGAGGGGGGGGGGGAGAGGGAGCCCAGGGAAAGGATAGAGGAAAGGAGGGGTGTGAGGATCAGAGTTGATAGGAGGGATAAATGGAGGGAGAGAGGGCATCATCCGGGAAGGGGAGTTGATGGAAGCCACCTTGGGAAAGGAGATGAAGGGTGTAGAGAAGGAGGGTAGGGGGGACACAACAGTGATGGCGTGGCGGGGGGGGGGGGGGAGAGGAGGGAGCAACCAGGGGGTGAGAGGGATCAAGGCAGCGGTAGGGGCAGAGTAGGCGGAGATGTTTGAGGAATAGTAGGAGATGGGGGAAAGGAATGAAGTCATAGAGGATCCACGTGGGGGACGGGAGGCGTATACGGGAGGCGAGGCGGAGTGCATGACGCTCAAGGATCTGGAGGGACTTTTTCCGGCAGACACATGGGCTGCTCCCAGCACAGGGGCCCACTCGCCACCTTCCTCGTGCCGCTGCTAAGTCAAAGCATCCCGTCACTGTCCATCACACGCCGCCCCGCAGACCAGATTTGTACCGAAAGCCTCTCTAGCAAAGAGATTCTACACAACCATCGATTCCACCTGAAAGGCACAAAGTCGAAAAATACCAAAACTTTGTGGAAAGTTTCGATGCACGGCGCTACAGCGCCAAGGGACTAGAGTGTGAAATAAATGTCAACATGATGCCTCTACCTGTTCCTAAGAGAGAGGGTTTTTAAAGTCGGACAGACAGAAAGACAGACGGGCAACAGAGTGATCGTGTAATGGTTCCTTTTTTGCCGACTGAAGTAACGAACCCTAAAAATGGAATTTTGGAATTTCACCTCCGCTTGGATAACTTCCTGCCGACGACTGTGACGCAGGCGCTTCAAAATTCAGCCACAAGATGGCTTTCGAATGAGGTTAATTGGGCTGGTGGGGGGGGGGGGGGGGAGTATCAACTATAAATTTTAGTGGCGTGGCAAAAAGTGGCTTCACTAGAATGACATAACTGGAATATGGGTGCATATATGCAGACAGAAGCGACGAATGAAAATTGTACCAATACTGGGGTTCGAACCCATGTCTCCTGGTTACTAGGCAGATGTGCTAACCACTACGCCACCTGGCGCAGCGGCTTTGCTCAACTGAACGGATTACCTTTGCACACCTCCCTCCTCAATGCACAATTCCTAGTCACACCTAAACCGACTTCCTATTCTCCCTAAACTCGAACAGCAATACAGAGACTTTCTAACAGTACTGGGATAGCACGTCAGCATCGAAGAAACAAGCAGCTGTTTATTTATTGTTCTCTCTCTTCATTTATAACATCGTGATATGAATGCAACGAAACATAGCTCTTGAGTTTTCACCAGTCGTCTGTCATTAATAAAAATTAATGTCTTGTAAAATTTCTGCGGTTTTCAGTTATACAAAGCACTATACTGAGAAACAGTTTATAACGTTTAATCACAAGTTACAGCTCTACATCTACATTTATACTCCGCAAGCTACCTAACGGTGTGTGGCGGAGGGCACTTTACGTGCCACTGTCATTACCTCCCTTTCCTGTTGCAGTCGCGTATGGTTCGCGGGAAGAACGACTGCCGGAAAGCCTCCGTGAGCGCTCGAATCTCTCTAATTTTACATTCGTGATCTCCTCGGGAGGTATAAGTAGGGGGAAGCAATAAATTCGATACCTCATCCAGAAACGCACCCTCTCGAAACCTGGACAGCAAGCTACACCGCGTTGCAGAGTGCCTCTCTTGCAGAGTCTGTCACTTGAGTTTGCTAAACATCTCCGCAACGTTATCACGCTTACCAAATAACCCTGTGACGAAACGCGCCGCTCTTCTTTTAGGTCGAACGAGTGTTTTGTAAGCCACCTCTTTTGTTGATGGACTACATTTTCTAAGGACTCTCCCAATGAATCTCAACCTGGCACCCACCTTACCAACAATTCATTTTATATGATCATTCCACTTCAAATCGTTCCGCACGCATACTCCCTGATATTTTACAGAAGTAACTGCTACCAGTGTTTGTTCCGCTATCATATAATCATACAATAAAGGATCCTTCTTTCTATGTATTCGCAATACATTACATTTGTCTATGTTAGGGTCAGTTGCCACTCCCTGCACCAAATGCCTATCCACTGCAGACCTTCCTGCATTTCGCTTCAATTTTCTAATGCTGCAACTTCTCTGTATACTACAGTATCATCCGCGAAAAGCCGCCTGGAACCTCCGACACTATCTACTAGGTCATTTATATATATTGTGAAAAGTAATGGTCCCATAACACTCCCCTGTGGCAAGCCAGAGGTTACTTTATCGTCTGTAGACGCCTCTCCATTGAGAACAACATGCTGTGTTCTGTTTGCTAAAAACTCTTCAATCCAGCCACACAGCTGGTCTGATATTCCGTAGTCTCTTACGTTGTTTATCAGGCGACAGTGTGGAACTGTATCGAACGCCTTCCGGAAGTAAAGGAAAATGGCATCTACCTGGGAGCCTGTATCTAATATTTTCTTGGTCTCATGGACAAATGAAGCGAGTTGGGTCTCACACGATCGCTGTTTCCGGATCCATGTTGATTCCTACAGAGTAGATTCTGGGTTTCCAGAAATAACATGATACGCGAGCAAAAAACATGTTCCAAAATTCTACAACAGATCCATATCAAAGATATAGGTCTATAGTTTTGCGCATCTGCTCGACGACCCTTCTTGAAGACTAGCACTGCCTGTGCTCTTTTCCAATCATTTGGAACCTTCCGTTCCTCTAGAGACTTGCGGTACACGGCTGTTAGAAGGGGGGCAAGTTCTTTTGCGTACTCTGTGTAGAATCGAATTGGTATTCCGTCAGGTCCAGTGGACTTTCCTCTGTTGAGTGATTTCAATTGCTTTTCTATTCCTTGGACAGTTATTTCGATGTCAGCCATTTTTTCGTTCGTGCGAGGATTTAGAGAAGGAACTGCCGTGCGGTCTTCCTCTGTGAAACAGCTTTGGAAAAAGGTGTTTAGTATTTCAGCTTTACGCGTGTCATCCTCTGTTTCAATGCCATCATCATCCCAGAGTGTCTGGATATGCTGTTTCGAGCCACTTACTGATTTAACGTAAGACGAGAACTTCCTAGGATTTTCTGTCAAGTCGGTACATAGAATTTTACTTTCGAATTCACTGAACGCTTCGCGCATAGCCCTCCTTACGCTACCTTTGACATCGCTTAGCTTCTGTTTGTCTGAAGAGGTTTTGGCTGCGTTTAAACTTGCAGTGAAGCTCTCTTTGCTTTCGCAGTAGTTTTCTTTGTTGTTGTACCACGGTGGGTTTTTCCCGTCCCTCACAGTTTTACTCGGCACGTACCTGTCTAAAACGCATTTTACGATTGCCTTGAAGTTTTTCCATAAACACTCAACATTGTCAGTGTCGGAACAGAAATTTTCGTTTTGATCTGTTAGGTAGTCTGAAATCTGCCTTCTATTACTCTTGCTAAACAGATAAACCTTCCTCCCTTTTTTTATATTCCTATTAACTTCCATATTTAGGGATGCTGCAACGGCCTTATGATCACTGATTCCCTGTTCTGCACGTACAGAGTCGAAAAGTTCGGGTCTGTTTGTTATCAGTAGGTCCAAGATGTTATCTCCACGAGTCGGTTCTCTGTTTAATTGCTCGAGGTAATTTTCGGACAATGCACTCAGTATAATCAACACAGACCTTGGTTCTTTTTGGGCTTCAACACGAATCCCGTATTTGGCAGAAATTTTCATTCGTTGATTCAGTCTGCGGATATACATCACAGGTGACTGAGTCTTGAAAAGGTCACTGAGCCGTGGCAGCTTCTGCGAGGGCGCTCGCCCAGTCCTACTGGCGCCACTTGTGCGCGCGTTCCATCGATTCTAGCCCTCGTCGTATCATCTTCGCTTGGTTCTGTGTTCCCTCTGGGGCTGTGTGGTAGCGTGTGGTGCGTGGAACACGGATCTGGACGGGATATGCTTGAGTACTCGGCGTTGCACCGAGTTGAAACCGTTGACTGCTGGGCTATGTAGGCCCGCGTTTTCTGCAGCGTTGACCGTTGCTACCGGCGAGTTTGGCGGGCAAGGAGCGGTTCTGGTCGCGTGCAACCTGGTTACGAAGGGTATCAGTCAATTTCGGTGTGCAAAATACGTCGAGACGTATTGAAAAACTTGTTAGCAGCGTCGAGCAAGAGGGCAATACTATCCAGTGCCGACCTGGAGTCCTGAAGCTATAGGCCTCTTTGACATTTATTTGAAATTATGTATGAAGACTGTTCATTAAGTACTGTACTTAAAGATTGTGTGAGCTGGCCAGAATCCGGTTCTGCCTTTGAGGGACCCCTTTTGGGGCTGTATATGACAAGTCAATCTGGAGGTTTCTGTAGGCGCCAAGCTAGTATTTTGCAATATTAATATGGTACTTGAAATCATTGTTTGTTATCATTGAGTATTTGATAATAATGATTGTAATTTCTGTTTGTGGCTGTTCCTGGGGGCCGCGCGGTCTGAGGCTCTTGTCACGATTCGCGCGGCTGCCCTGTTGTCACGATTCGCGCGGCTGATTGAGTAACATCGGGGACGGGCTACAACCCTGTCTCACTCCCTTCCCAACCACTGCTTTCCTTTCATGCCCCTCGACTCTTATAACTGCCATCTGGTCTCTGTACAAATTGTAAATAGCCTTTCGCTCCCTGTATTTTACCCCTGCCACCTTTAGAATTTGAAAGAGAGTATTCTAGTCAACATTGTCAAACGCTTTTTCTAAGTCTACAAATGCTATAAACGTAGGTTTGCCTTTCCTTAATCTTTCTTCTACGATAAGTCGTAAAGTCAGTATTGCCTCACGTGTTCCAACATTTCTACGGAATCCAAACTGATCTTCCCCGAGGTCGGCTTCTACCAGTTTTTCCATTCGTCTGTAAAGAATTCGCGTTAGTATTTTGCAGCTGTGACTTATTAAACTGATAGTTCGGTAATTTTCACATCTGTCGACACCTGCTTTCCTTAGGATTAGAATTATTATATTCTTCTTGAAGTCTGAGGAAATTTCACCTTGCTCACCAGAAGGTAGAGTTTTGTCAGGACTGACTCTCCCAAGGCCGTCAGTAGTTCTAATGGAATGTCGTCTACTCCCGGGGCGTTGTTTCGACTCAGGTCTTTGAGTGCTCTGTCAAACTCTTCACACAGAATCGTATCTCCCATTTCATATTATCCTCAATTACATTGCCCTTGCATAGACCCTCTATATACTCCTTCCACCTTTCTGATTTCCCTTCTTTGCTTAGAACTGGGTTTCCATCTGAGCCCTTGATATTCATACAAGTGGTTCTCGTATCTCCAAAGGTCTCTTTAATTTTCCTGTAGGCAGTATCTATCTTACCCCTAGTGAGATAAGCCTCTACATCCTTACATTTGTCCTCTAGCCATCCCTGCTTAGCCATTTTGCACTTCCTGTCGATCTCATTTTTGAGACGTTTGTATTCCTTTTTGCCTGCTTCATTTACTGCATTTTTATATTTTCTCCTTTCATCAATTAAATTCAATATTTCTTCTGTTACCCAAGGATTTCTACTAGCCCTCGTCTTTTTACCTACATGATCCTCGGCTGCCTTCACTACCTTATCCCTCAGAGCTACCCATTCTTCTTCTACTGTATTTCTTTCCCCCATTCCTGTCAATTGCTCCCTTATGCTCTCGCTGAAACTCTGTACAACCTCTGATTTAGTCAATTTATCCAGGTCGCATCTTCTGAAATTCCCACCTTTTTGCAGTTTCTTTAGTATTGTTATTAAATAAAAATGTGTTGATAAACGGCGCATCAAGTTGGGTCACCCTTCCACGCGTTTTCCTTAAATTGATGACGATCAAAAATGGTTCAAATGGCTCTGAGCACTATGGGACTTAACATCTGTGGTCATCAGTCCCCTAGAACTTAGAACTACTTAAACCTAACTAACCTAAGGACATCACACACATCCATGCCCGAGGAAGGATTCGAACCTGCGACCGTAGCAGTCGCGCAGTTCCGGACTGAGCGCCTAGAACCGCGAGACCACCGCGGCCGGCCCTGATGACGATCCTCGTTGTTCAAATGGCTCTGAGCGTTATGGGACAACAAACGGTTCAAATGGCTCTGAACACTGTGCGACTTAACTTCTGAGGTCATCAGTCGCTTAGAAGTTAAACCTAACCTAAGGACATCACATACATGCATGCCCGAGGTAGGATTCGAACCTACGACCGTAGCAGCAGCGCGGTTCCGGACTGAAGAGCCCAGAACCGCTCGGCCACAGCGGCCGGCGATCTTCGTTGTGGGACTGTTACTGGCACCGTATACTTTCATATCGAACGTGGGTGTTTCCACCCGCAACTTCAGTGGCGTCAATCGCGTGATGTCACCTTAGTTGCATATGGAAAGCCGGCTTTTTCTTGGGGATGAGGGGCGAATGCGCCTAGAATGCAAGACCGCCCCTGCGTGTGGCGCGCACGGCGGCCACTGTAGCGCCAGCGGCGGCTACCGGAAGGCAGCGGCGGGCCGGCCGGCGGCGGCTGTGGTGGGGGCGGCCCACGCCCGCGGGCCGCGCTGCCCGGCGGCCGGCGCCAGTGTGGCCACCGCCGACGCCCCGCCATGTCCAGCAGCCCGGCGCGCGACCGCCTGGAGCTGGAGATGCACGCCGTGCCGCCCGCCGGCGACGACGCGGAGGGCGGCGACGGGCAGCCGCAGCGCTTCGAGGTGTTCGCCGTGGCGGACGAGTGGCGCTCGCTGGGCCAGCTGACGAGGGAGGTGCCGCCGCGGGCAGAGCACTACCGCGACTTCACCAACTCGCCGCACGCCTACCGGCCCACGCTCGACGAGCTGCACGAGGGCAAGTACTCCGGCAAGGTAAGCCGCCGCGCGCCGGGACCGCCCCCACCTGTTGCCGCACGCCGCCGGCTGCGCCCCCGCGCGCTCTCGTGCCCGTCACCCCGTTACGTCCACCTATCACCTCACACTTGTACCCGTTTTATTTCGTCAACCGTTCGGGAAACTGAAATTAGGTTTTCGGCAAAACGTAGTATGCAGAGGGGCACGTAATTTGCAGGTACAGTAGAGCGTCGATTATCCGAAGTAATTGGGGGACATGGGTGTTCGGAAAACTGGTTTGTTCGGATAATCGAACTGTACATGTTTATTTGCCAAAAAGAAGTACTGTACAGTAAATTTATTCATAAAAACAGGCATCTCTTTTAGTATTACAAAGTAACATACAAAGGCAACTTCAGTAGGAATATCTAGTATGTGGCACAGTTTATTAAACAAAAATATATACATATCACATACGCACTTAGTATGAACATACACACAGTATACAAAATTAACGTTTAAAAAAATCCTTTATTTTGGTCTGTCTAAGCAAGCCTACACGCTTATGAGCAGCTAAGTCACGTACTTTTTTCATTACAGATATCTGAAACTGGTCACTTTCATCTTGGGCTTCAAACCATCGCAAGGCAGTATCTAAACAAGTAAACGCCTCAGAAGCTGTTGGTACACTTTCATCTTCACTTTCTTGAGCACTGACTGATGAGATGCTGGCGGCGTCATCTTTATCAGTGACGACGTTTACAATCTCGCTGTCCTGCATGATTTGGTGTCCTGGATCTGCATCATCGATTTTCATCCATTCATTAACGTCTTCTTCATCCCATTCGTGGCAATCTATTTCTTTTAGCATACCGAGAATTTCGGACATATCATTCTGTTCGTCATTTTTTTGGTAGTGAGGGGGATGATGGACGGTAGGGTGGGAGAGTAACAGGTGCGAGCGAGTACACAGTTCGGTTAAGCGGCCGTTCGGTTGACTGACTTTCGGATAATCGACGCTCTACTGTACCTCATGTAGGGATGGCGATTATCACCGAAGCAGCCGGTTTTTCGTCACGCCAATTCAACCCAGCTGTTAAACCCTGCCGGTCGGAGTGGCCGTGCGGTTCTAGGCCCTACAGTCTGGAACCGACCGACCGCTACGGTCGCAGGTTCGAATCCTGCCTCGGGCATAGCTGTGTGTGATGTCCTTAGGTTAGTTAGGTTTAATTAGTTCTAAGTTCTAGGCGACTGATGACCTCAGAAGTTAAGTCGCATAGTGCTCAGAGCCATTTGAACCAATTTTTTTGTTAACCCCTCTCAAAATAACCAGTTTCTGAAATGACCGATTTTCGTTTTTTATTCTCATTATTTCCTGTAGTAAACGTAGAAATCGAATAAAGAATGAAAAACTGTGACTCTTTTGATTTCAAGATACATAGAATCAGAATATTAAATTAAATACACGATAAAAGAAAACTTAATCCGTCCACCGTTCCGTTTTCAAATGGTTCAAATGGCTCTGAGCACTAAGGGACTTAACATCTCAGGTCATCAGTCCCCTAGAATTTAGAACTACTTAAACCTAACTAACCTAAGGACGTCACACACATCTATGCTCGAGGCAGGATTCGAACCGTAGCGGTCGCGCGGTTCCAGACTGAAGCGCCTAGAACTGCTCAGCCACACAGGCCGGCCGTTCCGTTTTCCTCGAAAAGTGATACGTGGTTGATTACTAGAAAAATCGCCAGTACTCTCCTATTTGTTCTAATTTTTTGAAACTCTGCCAAAAATCATACTGTAGTTGGGGATCATATCACTATTTGGACATTAGGGATAGGTAGTTCTAAAAGGTGAAATCTGAGTGTGAAGAACTCTGATTTTGCTTCAATTCGTCCGTTATCAAGGGCTACAGGCAGATAGAGGGTTATATTATGTAGACAGGCATCCACAATTAGCTGCTTGCTATTTTTATTGTTTATTATGAGTGAATATTTAAGTTTTTAATTTATTGCTGTTACCATAGTAAAGGAAACGAAAGAAAAATGTGGAGTAGGAATTAAAATCCATGGAGGAGAAATAACAACTTTGAGCTTTGCCGATGACATTGTAATTCTGTCAAAGACAGCAAAGGCCATGAGTTTTGCTATTTGGAGAGCGAAATAACTGATGATGGTTGAAGTAGAGAGGATATAAAATGTAGACTGGCAATGGCAAGGAAAGAGTTTTTGAAGAGGACAAATTTGTTAACATCGAGTATAGGTTTAAGTGTCAGGAAGTCTTTTTTAAAAGAATTTGTATGGAGTGTAGCCATCTATGGGTGTGAAACATGAATGATAAATAGTTTAGACAAGTAGAGAATAGAATCTTTCGAAATGTGGCACTACAGAAGAATGCTGAAGATTAGATCACGTAACTATTGAGGAGGTACTGAATAGAATTGGGGAGAAGAGGGATTTGTGGCACAACTTAACAAAAGAAGGGACCGGTTGGTAGGACATTTTCTGAGGCATGAAGGGATCACCAATTTAGTATTGGAAAGCACCGTGGAGGGTAAAAATCGTAAAGAGAGACCAAGAGATGAATACACTAAGCAGATTCAAAAGGATGTAGGGTGCAGAACTTACTTCGAGATGAAGAAGCTTGCACAGGATAGTGTAACATGGAGAACTGCATCAAACCAGTCTCTGGACTCAAGACAACAACAACTTTTACCATAATTTCCTTCCTCTTTCATTATTTTATTGAAATGGCAGACAAAACTTCAATCTCTTAAAGCAAATGCAGCAATGTGCCTCAGGGCTACGTCACAGCGTAAAAATATTTCCAGACTATGGTTGGTGCCATTCTGCAACGAGAAAATGCCGTATAGAGTACTATGAGGTATGCGAGTCTTGCACACTAAATGTACACGGCCACGTAACCACGACACGCGGCAATAGGGGTATTATTGTCGCAACAATTCCGTACCAATTCTTATTCCATACATTTGTTGTTCGTTTCGTCCGGATTGCTATGAAAAAAAAGCTCTGATCGGTTTTCGCATTTTCTGTAATAACGAAATATTTCAAACCAGTGCGGATTCTATTTAAAGAAAGTTCATTTAAAAAAGAAAGAAAATTAGTACTGCTGTTATGGCTAATTGATATTTCGGTTTTTTGCTCGGTAATTAATAAAAAGTAAAAAAAAAATGTTATAACCTAGACTGAACAGGGACCGAAAAATACCGGTTATTCAGAATTAAATTACCGGTATCAGTTTAAACCAGTCGGTTTTTCGCATCCCTAACCTCAGTCGGTAATAACGGAATTCTTATACTATCACTCTGTTATTTGTCTGTCTGATAAGACCACTTTTTCTCAGAAACAGGTATAGGTATCAAGCTGAAATTTAGGCAGATACATAGGTCTTCGATCTCTTGGTGGTATAAAAAATTCAAGGTTCTAAGTCAGTGCAATTAAATACACTGCCATTTATGTCACACATTTTGATGCTCACTCATCGAAACTTATGGGGTACCTCTCGTTGACCTAGAATCATGAAATTTGCCAAGTAGCAAGGTTTCATAGAACAAGTAAAGGAAGAAACCTGAAAATTGTTAACCTGTAATTATATCATACAAAAAATATTCTTTTTCTATTTGTTGCCTGTCTGTCTATCCGTCCATCTGTTAAAACCCTTTTACTCATAAACAGATAGAGGTATCAAATTGACATTTACGTCAAATATCAATGTCTACGATCTCCTGGCGGTGTAAAAAATCATCTTCTAAGTCAGTGTAATCAAAAGGTATGGCTATCAATGTCACACTTTTGACATTCACAAATTCACTCATCAAAACATACATACATAATTAAATATGTATGGAAACCTCAAGCGCGAGTCCTACCAGCATTTGTCAGGTTTTTGTGTACGTGTAATATGCAATCAGTCGCTTTTTAAATATGATACGATTATTGTACCACTAAATAGTTTTCCAACCACTTCAGGCTCGTCATCAAATGGAAGTGTTACAGAAGCATTTTCTGGAGCACGTGCGGCTCGATCGTTGTGACTCCACTTCCTCGTGGCATCCATGATAAATTCATTCCGATAAACTACATTTTGGTAGTTTACACACGCAAACACACAGTACTTACGCGCATTTGGTTTCACAGTAAACGAACACTGAACTCACATGCTCGAATTTACGTTCAGTGCTTGTTTTTAATGTACGTTACTGGAAAGGATAGTACGAGACAGCGCAAGCACGTGGACATCAGCACTTAGTTGCACATGGTCCAGAAAATATCGTTTCCGTGACACCGTCTTCTGCGAATGAAACTGCAGTGAGTAGTAAAATAGTTAATGGTATCATAAATCTTATCACTTTCTAAAAGCGACTGTTTGCATATTACAGACGTACTACTTCGTCCTCAATGGATGTAATGCATTCACGTAATTTTGTTGCACGTTTAAGCCACTTAAAACTTGTATCAACCGAGATATTGAAGTAAATATGTTTGTAAATCGAACGATGCCATTTGATTAATGGTACTTGACAGCTCTGGAAAAGACGTGCGCAGTGTTACAGTGGTTGTTAATGTTGACAGTGAAACTATTCATAAAATCGTCCGTGAGACGTGCTGAATTTCAAACGCAAAGCGGCCGGAATCGTTTATTACGATGTAAACGCTGCCAAGTGTGGTTCTCGTACACATCGCAGCAAGTGCAATTATCTTCCAGTTTTTTTCTGCTAGTTCTTATGACCGTCCGCCGACGCAACTATCCAGCACACAATAGCATCGCTAGCCCACGCTATTAAGTGCTGCTGGTCGTTAATGTATACACTCTCGATTATGCTTTCTAGTTTAGTGTTATGGTCAAAACAATGGAACTCCACTTATTGTTATTTAAGAGGTTGTAGCTCTTAGAAAATTTTTTTCACACGCATATCGTCTACTGATTTCGAGTTATGATGTGTTGAATTTGGTATCCGAGTAGATGTGGCTCGAAGAGAATCTCTACATCAGGGTTTTCCAAACTTCTCCTCTGATGCAACACTTTGAAAATTCGGGTGTTTTGATGAAAGTCCTTGTTTATTTTGAAAGTTGATAGAATTCTGAAAGAACGAGAAACTCGTTCTGTTCAGCGATTACTTCAATTTCAAATCATAATTAATAACAAAAAATCATCATTAAGTTTAAAAAAATTAGTGTCACCAAAACATTGAAAAGGAATGCCATGTTATTAATAGTTTTTCGCGTAGCATGTATTCACTTGCTGCGGAACACTGGTGTGCATAGAGTGTTTAAATATAATGTGTATTTTTCGTTAAATGCTTTTTTCCGTGACTTAAATTTTTGGTTCTGAACTCATATTTTCTCAAAATCTGCTCGACAGATTTTTACTCTAGCTTTTTATAGTATCCATTCTCCAGCCAACGAAATTGTTTTGTAATATCATACACCTATAAACTCATAAACAATTCGAAGCTGAAAATTATAAATAAAAAGTGCTTCCATACTTATAGAATTAAAAGTACCTGAAATACAATAGTTTTATTTCATTAGATTGGGTCATAGATATTTTTTGGCGACATTGTAAGTTCCATTTGTCTCCTGTTAATACTTTTTAAGAAAAGATATATGCAGTACTTCTACTACAGCAGTGGAACGTAGTTAGAAGCTGTAAGTTCGTGACAATGAAATATTTTAAAATGAATTCTTTTAATTAACGAGAGCCTTATGTGCATATTAGGTAAATTTTAGAGAAATTGGTATGAAAGTTAATGGGGAAATGAATTTTAAATGTTTTGGAAGAATTGCGTTCAACACTGAGTTATTGCACTCCTAAAAAAAAAAAAAAAAAAAAAAAAAAAAAGATCAAAGAGGTACGAGCCATAAGCTACGTGTATTTTATAGACATTTACAATAGGCCGCGATGCGTTGCAAGTCATAAATCATCATCAAGCGATCATTTAGTAGAATATTAACACATGACTGTAGTATTCTTATAAATTAAATTTCAAAGTATCAGATACATGAGGCATTCGGCTCGCTCGACTGAAAAAATTCAAATATGTGTGAAATCTTGTGGGACGTAACTACTAAGGTCATCAGTCCCTAAGCTTACACACTACTTAACCTAAATTATCCTAGCGACAAACACGCACACCCATGCCCGACGGAGGACTCGAACCTCCGCCGGGACCAACCGGCTCGACTGAAGATTTGTTGCTAAAGACTGGAAAGTTTTACAGGATACACTAATTCACAAAAGGGAAATAAAAGTAATCCGCAGAACTGTAGACTATTTTCAGTAATATCGAGTTGCACTTGCATTTTGGGACATATATCTTGTTCAACCATTACTAAAATACGTCGAAGATGTACTACTGACATACACCAAGCAAAGTTTCAGAAAATCTCTCTCTTCATTCGTCTGAAGTAATGAGTTACCGCCGGCCGGAGCGGCCGTGCGGTTCTAGGCGCTACAGTCTGGAACCGAGTGACCGCTACGGTCCCAGGTTCGAATCCTGCCTCGGGCATGGATGTGTGTGATGTCCTTAGGTTAGTTAGGTTTAATTAGTTCTAAGTTCTAGGCGACTGGTGACCTCAGAAGTTAAGTCGCATAGTACTCAGAGCCATTTGAACCAATGAGTTACCGACAAGGGCTCTTCTGTTGATATCCATACTCGAAGATTACCAGCAGAATACGGACACCGCTCGTTACAAGTAGCTTTATAACAAATGGCGTTCTATGGCATATCGTCTCAACTACGCGACTGAACTCATGATTTCCTGCCATAAGGGTCGCAGTAAAGCATGACTGATGGGAACTCTTGTGGTGAAACTCAGGTCATATCTGGCGACAGAAGCGTTGTAGCTCTTGATCTATATAAATCGTTTGTAAGACAGTCTGAGGAGCCCTCTTAGTATGTTTGCAGATGACACTGTGGGTTCCTAGTCGCTTCAGTCCGGAAGGGGACTGATGACCTCAGTCCCGTAGTGCTTAGAGCCATTTGAACCATTTAAAGCCAACAGAAGATAAAAACGAATTACAAATTACTTAAACAAAATAGTTGAGTATTGAGAAAAGTGTAAACTGATCACGAACAACGAAAAACTTATGCTCTCCGCTTGAGCACTAAGTGAACTCCGTATAATTTCTGTAATATCCTGGATAAACAAATTTAGAGGTTGTCAGTTCAAGGAAATGTCATGGGATTGTAATAAAAACAATTTAAATGGGTTGATATAGAGAATGAGAATCAAAGACTCTGTTTTATAAGCCGAACATATGCGATGTCACGGAAAAAGGACAGAGAATTACTAACTGTAGAAAGAATTAGTTTATAAATATTCAAGTAGTGGTTACGTTAATTGTTCAGTGGGCCTTCCCTCACGACATACTGCTGAAGCCTCATTTTGGTGTGTAGTTTCTTTCGGACATTCGAACGGAAGTCAATTGTATGCCTGCACTTAACTTTGATTGTGTAACCGCTTTAAATGGTTAAGAAAGAGATACACCCTGCTTTTCTGCGTAAAGAGTATGCATCATCGTGAGTGCAGCCTATAATCAAATCTACAGCAATTTGAGTGTCACATTTGTCGAAAGCGAGAATTGTGATAAGAGGTTCTCTGCCTCAGGCAGAGCTTGGGAGACGAATTGGCAGTTTACCTTCAAAGTAAATTGCGTACAAATAGGTGGAAGGACCCAATACTGTTAGATTACACTGTTGCCAATAAATCACGGCAACAGTAGCTACCGTAAAATATCTGGGAGTACCCGCCCCAAGTGGAACAGTCACATAAAACTATTATAGGAAAGCAGATGCCAGGCATGCACTGGAAGATTCGTAAGGATATGTAATGCATTCACGAAAGAAATAGCTTGCAAAACACATGTTCGATTCATGAGTACGACGGACGTCCAGTAAGTTAGGGAACTCATATTTTTCTCGGCCAGTTTCGGTTGAAAAAGTGCGGGATTTGTTGTGGAATATTATGGAATATTCACACTTCAGCACCTACAGCTTGGTGACATTTTGATAAGTGGCGGTGCTATACCTAGTCTTCAAAATGGCGAATGTAACGGAGGTGCGTTTCAAGCAGGTAACTGCGCTGAGTTTCCTTTGCCGGAAAACCGGAGCACCGCAATTATTAATAGATGCATGCTGAATATCTGAGACCTGGCAATGAATAAAAGCACGGTGAGTCGTTGGCAGAGGCGTCTGTGATCACCGCAACAAGGTCGCGAAAATCTGTACATCTCCCGCGTGCTTGCCGGTCGCACACAGCCGTGACTCCTGTAAAACTGGAACGTGCGGACACTCTCATTCGAGGTGATCAGTCAAACACCTCGCTGCTCAACTGAACGTACCTGTTACTAGCGCTGACACACACCTCCACCAGTTGGGGTATTGATAGGTGTGTGCCCGCTGGAATCCTCGCCTCCTAACAGAAAGCAGTAAAGAGCAACGAAGGACCATTGCGCAGAATTGCTTGCGCGTTACGAGGCTGATCGTGACAGTTTTTTGTCGAACATCGTCACAGGTGATGAAACATGGGTTCGCTACTTCGAACCGGAAACTAAACGTCAATCAATGGAGTGGCGTCACACCACTTCTCTTCTGAAGAAATTTTCAAAGCCACACCATCCGTCGGTAAAGTAATGGCGACGATCTTCAGGGACTCTGAAAGAGTTACTCTGTTTGCTGCTACAATCAACTCTGAAGTGTATTGTGCTACCCCCAGGAAACTGAAGAAACGACTGCAGCGTCGCCAAAAAAAAAAAAAAAATGCAAACAAACTTTTCCTTCTCCATGATAACGCAAAACCTCACACAAGTCTGTGATCCGAGAGGAGCTCACAAAACTTGACTGTTCTTCCTCAGTCATCCTACAACACGGATCTCGCACCTTCTGACTCCCATCCGTCTGGGCAGATGAAGGATGCACTCTATGGGAAGCAGTATGTAGATGATGAAATTATTGATACAACAAGATGTTGACTCCAACGTCCAACAATATAGTGATACGATGCCAGCATGCAGTCACTCCAGTAAGGTGGTGTAAGGCCGTCACATTGGACGGAGGTTACGCTGAAAAATAGGGTGTTGTAGCCAAGAGTGGGGAACAATATGGTGTATTGGAATCCTGAATAGAACCAACCTGATTTCTGAAGGACTCCCCTCTCAATGCTCGACGCCAAACTTGACACTTTACGACGTAGGACTGATGGAGAAGATAGACAAGATCGATCGAAGAGCGGCAGGATTTGTCATGGATTCCTTTACTAAGTGGCAGATCCTACAAGGAAGGCACTGCACATTGCAGACAAGTCTGATTTTAAAATTTCAAAAACAAACGTACTATGAAGAGCCAGGCAACAAATAACTTTCTTCAACATACATCTCGGGAAATGATCGCCACACACCTTGAGGGGGCTTGCAGATTATTGGTGTGGGTGTAGAACAGCTTCCTTCAGACACGAGTAACTTGACAGATGTGTGTCTGCAGCATTTCGTAAGGGGGTGAATAAGCAAGTGCTGTAAACGGCTTCAGCATACAGTGTGGTGTTGTGTTTGAATTGGTGACGATGAGAGAGATATGGGAGAGGATGCCGTTACATAGATTACTCCTCGCGGACATTTGCGCACATAGCGGATAACAGTCAAAAGACTCAAATGAGCCTCATCTATGTGACACTGAGGAGAGCTTCCGAATTTGATCCAGAGCACAGACGCAAAGAAAACAGGTGATCGGCTACTTCACGCTACCAGTATCTCTCTCCTTTTGCGGCGAAATACTGGTTGTGAAAATCTTCTTACATATCCGAAATTCGAGCCCGATACCTGCGCATACGCTAGTGACTTCACTTATCTCGGCTCCAGAGGCTTGTCTATGAAGTCACACCTGTCACCGGTTAAAAAACATTTCACTCTACATCTACATCTACATGACTACTCTGCAATTCACATTTAAGTGCTTGGCAGAGGCTTCATCGAACCACAGTCATACTATCTCTCTACCATTCCACTCCCGAACAGCGCGCGGGAAAAACGAACACCTAAACCTTTCTGTTCGAGCTCTGATTTCTCTTATTTTATTTTGATGATCATTCCTACATATGTAGGTCGGGCTCAACAACATATTTTCGCATTCGGAAGAGAAAGTTGGTGACTGAAATTTCGTAAATAGATCTCGCCGCGACGAAAAACGTCTTTGCTTTAATGACTTCCATCCAAACTCGCGTATCATATCTACCACACTCTCTCCCCTATTACGTGATAATACAAAACGAGCTGCCCTTTTTTGCACCCTTTCGATGTCCTCCGTCATTCCCACCTGGTAAGGACCCCACACCGCGCAGCAATATTCTAACAGAGGAGGAACGAGTGTAGTGTAAGCTGTCTCTTTAGTGGACTTGTTTCATCTTCTAAGTGTCCTGCCAATGAAACGCAACCTTTGGCTCGCCTTCCCCACAATATTATCTACGTGGTCTTTCCAACTGAAGTTGTTCGTAATTTTAACACCCAGGTACTTAGTTAAATTGACAGCCTTGAGAATTGTACTATTTATCAAGTAATCGAATTCCAACGGATTTCGTTTGGAACTCATGTGAATCACCTCACACTCTTCGTTATTTAGCGTCAACTGCCACCTGCCACACCATACAGAAATCTTTTCTAAATCGCTTTGCAACTGATACTGGTCTTCGGATGACCTTACTAGACGGTAAATTACAGTATCATCTGCGAACAACCTAAGAGAACTGCTCAGATTGTCACCCAGGTCATTTATATAGATCAGGAACAGCAGAGGTCCCAGGACGCTTCCCTGGGGAACACCTGATATCACTTCAGTTTTACTCGATGATTTGCCGTCTATTACTACGAACTGCGACCTTCCTGACAGGAAATCACGAATCCAGTCGCGCAACTGAGACGATACCCCATAGGCGCGCAGCTTGATTAGAAGTCGCTTGTGAGGAACGGTGTCAAAAGCTTCCCGGAAATCCAGAAATACAGAATCAACTTGAGATCCCCTGTCGATAGCGGCCGTTACTTCGTGCGAATAAAGAGCTAGCTGCGTCGCACAAGAACGATGTTTTCTGAAACCATGCTGATTACGTATCAATAGATCGTTCCCTTCGAGGTGATTCATAATGTTTGAATACAGTATATGCTCCAAAACCCTACTGCAAACCGACGTCTATGATATAGGTCTGTAGTTCGATGGATTACTCCTACTACCCTTCTTAAACACTGGTGCGACCTGCGCAATTTTCCAATCTGCAGGTACAGATCTATCGATGAGCGAGCGGTTGTATATGATTGCTAAGTAGGGAGCTATTGTATCAGCGTAATCTGAAAGGAACCTAATCGATATACAATCTGGACCTGAAGACTAGACCGTATCTACTTCTAAGAAACTCATGCTAGCAGCTGTTCGTGTTTCAAATTCTGGAATATTCCATTCGTCTTCCCTGGTGAAGCAATTTCGGAAAACTGCGTTCAATAACTCCGCTTTAGCGGCACAGTCGTCGGTAACAGTACCATCGGCACTGCGCAGCGAAGGTATTGACTGCGTCTTGCCGCTTGTGTACTTTACATACGACCAGAATTTCTTATGATTTTCTACCAAATTTCGAGACTATGTTTCGTTGTGGAACCTATTAAAGGCATCTCGCATTGAAGTCCGTGCCAAATTTCGCGCGTCTGTAAATTTTAGCCAATCTTCGGGATTTCGCGTTCTTCTGAACTTCGCATGCTTTTTCCGTTGCCTCTGCAACAGCGTTCGGACCTGTTTTGTGTACCATGGGGGATCAGTTCCATCTCTTACCAATTTATGAGGTATGAATCTCTCAATTGCTGTTGCTACTATATCTTTGAATTTGAGCCACATCTCGTCTACATTTGCATAGTCAGTTCGGAAGGAATGGAGATTGTCTCTTAGAAAGGCTTCTAGTGACACTTTATCCGCTTTTTTAAATAAAATTATTTTGCGATTGTTTCTGGTGGATTTGGAAGAAACGGTATTGAGCCTAGCTACAACGACCTTGTGATCACTAATCCCTGTATCAGTCATGATGCTCTCTATTAGCTCTGGATTGTTTCTGGCTAAGATGTCAAGTGTGTTTTCGCAACCATTTACAATTCGCGTGGGTTCGTGGACTAACTGCTCGAAATAATTTTCGGAGAAAGCATTTAGGACAATCTCGGAAGATGTTTTCTGCCTACCACCGGTTTTGAACAAGTATTTTTGCCAACATATCGAGGGAAGGTTGAAGTCCCCACTAACTATAACCGTATGAGTGGGGTATTTATTTGTTACGAGACTAAAATTTTCTCTGAACTGTTCAGCAACTATATCATCGGAGTCTGGGGGTCGGTAGAAGGAACCAATTATTAACTTAGTTCGGCTGTTAAGTATAACCTCCACCCATACCAATTCGCACGGAGTATCTACTTCGACTTCACTACAAGATAAACCACTACTGACAGACACAAACACTCCACCACCAATTCTGCCTAATCTATCTTTCCTGAAAACCGTCTGAGACTTCGTAAAAATTTCTGCAGAACTTATTTCAGGGTTTAGCCAGCTTTCTGTAACTATAACGATTTCAGCTTCTGTGCTTTCTATTAGCGCTTGAAGCTCATGGACTTTCCCAGCACAACTACAACAATTTACAACTACAATTCCGACTGTTCCTTGATCCAAGAACGTCCTGTATTTGCCATGCACCTTTGAGATTGCAGCCCACCCCGTACTTTCCCGAGGCCTTCTATCCTAAAAACCGCCCAGTCCAGCCACACAGCCTCCGCTACCCGTGTAGCCGCCAGCTGAGTGTAATGAACTCCTTATTCAGCGGAACCCGAAACCCCACCACCCTATGGCGCAAGTCAAGGAATCTGCAGCCAACACGGTCGCAAAACCGTCTGAGCCTCTGATTCAGACCCTCCACCCGGCTCTGCATCAAAGGTCCCCAGTCGGTTCTGTCAACGATGCTGCAGATGGTGAGCTCTGCCTTCATCTCGTAAGCAAGACCGGCAGCCTTCACCAAATCAGATAGCCGCTGGAATCCAGAGAGAATTTCCTCAGATCCAAAGCGACACACGTGATTATTGCCGACATGTGCCACGACCTGCAGCTGGCTGCACCCTGTGCTCTTCATGGCATCCGGAAGGACCCTTTCCACATCAGGAATGACTCCACCCGGAATGCACACGTAGTGCACACTGAATTTCTTCCCCTCCTTAGCCGCCATATCCCTAAGGGGCCCCATTACGCGCCAAACATTGGAGCTCCCAACTACCAATAAGCCCACCCTCTGCGATTGCTCGGACCTTGAAGGCTGAGAATCATCCTCTGAAACAGGGCAGGCAGCTGCATCTGGCTCAGTCACAGACAGTGCCTGAAACCTTTTTGTCAGACGCACCGGGGAAGCTTTCTGATCAGCCTCCGGGGACGTCTTTCGCTGCCTGCCACGCCTTGGAACGACCTCCCAATCAACCACAGGCGAGGGCTCAGCCCCACTGCGGGCAGCAACCGGGGCAACCACAGAGGCAGACCGATCTGGGGACAGACGGGACGAGGTTGACATCGCCGTGATACCCAAGTCCGGCTCCCCACAGTGGTGCCTATTGGCAACAGCCTCAAGCTGCGCGACCGAAGTCAGCGCCGCTTGCAGTCAGCCCTCATCCGAACACAGCAATCACAGTCCCTGTCCATTCTAATCGATGTTGAACAACAGTTACTGAAACACGAGTCCGTGCCTAGATAACGCAAGGGAAACACGTAAAGAATGTATGAACTAACGTGTACAAATGCCTAACGATTGCGCTACAATCTGCCTGAATTTACGATTACAGTAACTAAAACTCGAAATTACACCTCATATACGAAACTCACACGCAATTTAAGTAAGAATCTACGAAATAAACACTAAAGCGCGATGCTACAACTCTCAAATACTATAATACTCCCGAAATTTATGAATTAAACAATGCAAGTACCCAAAAACACGCAAAGAACTTAAGAATTAAACTATGTAATAAATAAGTAAGTTAAGAGTATACGACTTGCTGCTGGCAGCTGCTTATCCAACGGCAGCAGGGAGCACACTTTCCACTCTTAAGCCATCTCAGAGAGTCGTAGCAACCCAAGTTTTCGTAAAATATTAAAATTCGCGATAAAATCAAACGACACACGAAGTGTTTCGAGAGCAGGTCCAGCAGGTCCTCATCGTCAGGTAAAACATACAAGAATATTTATGAATGGTTAGTAGGTTTCAAAGATTCTTTTATATTTTACCTTTGAGAATAAAATTAAAATTACCACTAATTCCTAACCTTGACCGCAATTTAAACTAGAATCGAAAACTCCAACCTGTCTGTTTCTGCGGTCCACAGTGAAATGGATCTCTGCGTTGACAACCGATCTTCCCTCTCCATTGTATCTCGCCATCGCTGATAGTAAATTAATAAATATTCTGACCTATTTCTGTAGGCCCTTCGGTCATTACCATTGCTAGAAACTATTATGATGTGCTAGGTAGGGATTCGAATCCGGACTTCGGCCGTTCGGCGGAGATTCTGTTCTCGACTGAAGCAACAGCGGACGATTCACTCTCAGATCCCAACCTCCACTTGTTAGTATCTCTCTCTCCTTCTTTCCAGGAGCTTTCATGGCAAAATACAAGTCATTTGTATGAAAGCATGGTGCCTGTTCTTTCGGATATGTCCGAAAGAAGAGACACCGCGCATTCAATAACTGATGTGCCTCGATGGGGAATCGATGTATCACCTTCAGTGCTGATACACAGTTATGTTCGACCTCCTGCGGGAATCTCAAAGTAGCGAGAGTGGAGGACGTGGATAGGGACTGCGGATAGGTAGCGCTAGGTGGGAATGTGGGTCGGCAGAGAGGCGTGCCGAAACGGTCTGCGTAACTGCGATAAAAACTGTCCATATGGCGCAATGGTTAGCGCGACTGCCTAGCAAGCAGGCGATCTCAGATTCGAACCCCAGTCCAGCAAACATTTTCACTCGTCGCCTCTGATTACTCATAAAGTCCCGATGCAGCTGACATCAATAGTTCCTTCCCTTCACTTTCCTTTTCCCCCTCCACCTTATTCTGGTAACAACCTCTAAACTAAGAAGATACAAAGTATATGAGGACGCCATGAAAGCCTATACTGTTATGTAAAAAACGTTAATAGGTAACAATGTCCGAAAGCTATCTTTCGATGGCAGTACAACGTCGACAACATTGTTAAATAGAAACAACAGTTACATTCTTCACGAGAATGGACTGATAGGCAGTTACAATAGTGCAACGTTATCTGTGGCAAGATTAAAAAAAATAAATAAAAATAAAAAGGTTAAGTTCTTTGACAACTAATCTGGCGCCGAAGAAATCTGATACCTATAAATGGCTGCATGGGTGAAACATAATACGACGGTGAACCACACTCATGCTCATGAATTAAGGATAATGCTGATACATGGTGAAACAACGCTCTGGTGGGTGGATTGCGGGTTTAAATCACCTGGAGGTATGACCATGCGGTGCATTTGACCTGCGGTCATCGCACGGTGGCGCTGGCAGCAGTCCACATAAGCAGAGATGTGTTGGTGCATGTCAAAGTCCGGTGCAGCGAGTAAGTATGCAGTCGTTTTCAGATGTGCTAATGGTGACTGTGTGTTGAAAATGGCTCAAAGAACACATGTTGATGACGTTATGAGGGGTAGAATACTAGGGCGACTGGAGGCAGGTCAAACACAGCAGGTCGTTGCACGGGCCCTCCGTATTGCACAATGTGTGATCTCAAGATCATGGCAACGATTCCAGTAGACAGAAAGCGTGTCCAGGCGCTACAGTATGGGACGTCCACAGTGTACAACACCACAAGAAGACCGATATCTCACCATCAATGCCCGCAGACGGCCACGGAGTACTGCATGTAGCCTTGCTTGGGACCTTAACGCAGCCACTGGAACAGTTATCTCCAGACACACAGTCTACAGACGACTGAACAGACATGGTTTATTCGCCCGGAGACCTGCAAGGTGCATTCCACTGACCCCTGGTCACAGGAGAGCCCGTAAAGCCTGGTGTCAAGAACACAGTACATGATCATTGGAACAGTGGTCCCAGGTTATGTTCACGGACGAGTCCCGGTATAGTCTGAACAGTGATTCTCGCCGAGTTTTCATCTGGCGTGAACCAGGAACCAGAGACCAACCTCTTAATGTCCTTGAAAGGGACCAGCATGGAGGACGTGGTTTGACGGTGTGGGGTGGGATTATGATTGGTGCACGTACACCTTTGCATGTCTTTGACAGAGGAACTGTAACAGGTCAGGTGTATCGGGACGTCATTTTGCACCAGTACGTCCGAATTTTCAGGGGTGCACTGGGTCCCACCTTCTTCCTGATGGATAATAACGCACGACCACACCGAACTGCCATCGTGGAGGAGTGCCTTGAGACAGAAGATGAGGTGAATTGACTGCCTGTTTCCCAGACCTAAACCCAATCGAGCACGTCTTGGATGCTCTCGCTTGACGTATCGCTGCACGTCTTCAAACCCCTAGGACACTTCAGAAGCTCCGACAGGCACTGGTTCAAGAATGGGAGACTATACCCCAGCAGCTGCTCGACCAACTCACCAAGAGTACGCCAACCCATTCTGTGGCCTGTGTACGTGTGCATGGTGATCATATTCCATATTGATGTTGGAGTACATGCACAGGGAACAGTGGAGTTTTGTGGCACATGTGTTTTGGGACGGTTTTCTCAACTTATCACCAAGACGGTGGACTTACAGATCTGTGTCGAGTGTGTTCCCTATGTGCCTATGCTGTTAGCGCCAGTTTTATGTAGTGCCACGATATGTGGCTCCACATTCTGCATTTATCCTAATTTATGAACATTAGTGTATATTGTTGGAAGACTTAGTAATTTTTATTTTGACGAGGTTGGCATTGCTGCAAAGTGGTATGTTGTCATTCACCTGTCTTCAGAGAAGAGTGGCCCCACAATTACTCCAGCAGATATAAAGCCCGTCACTGTAAACTGGTTGTACTTCCATGGTGTGACACAATGTCTACCCACGCTAGCAAACAAGCAATGTTGTCGTTCTAGCTCAAATACAAACAGTTCTAGTCGATTGTCTTCCCCGAAACTAACGTTATTTATGTTCAGAGTTTGTAACTATTAGTCCAGGGATTGTTGAACAACCTGAGTTTTCCCCGTACGTGTTTATAGTAAATAACTTACTGTTTGGTCTGTCGAATTTCGATCAACGAACAGAATCGAGTGAGCGTTGTACGTACTGTGTTACTAAGAGCGCCTCCGCTAGTGAACTAGTGTGTGCCCAACAAACAAAAGGCAATATCGAACAGAGCGGACACAATCAGTATCTTCAGGAAGAGGATTAAGCGAATTAATGTTGAATCGAACTTGAAATTTGCTACTAATAAAATTACTGATTTCATCATAAGAGCAAAAATAATAAATTATGTACAATAGATGCTGAAATATACTTCTTAGATTCTGAGGTGTGAGGAATTCCTGATTATCCCGCACTTCTTCCGGTCAAGAACAAAAGTTGAGACCACTACTCAAACTGCCAAATGTATATGATATTATTCATAGACGTAGGGTGGCTGTGGAGGACCTAGAATGCAGGACGATGGGAAATAAGGCAATACGAAGGTACGTACGCATGTATGTATGTGTGTGTTTTGTAAGAAATAATTATGCGTCGTGGACTCTTTCTATATATCCACAAGTCCACAATACTTTTCCTATACGGCCCACGAGCTTAGGAAGAGAAAATGACGACGGACCATGGTTGTAACTCGTTAATTATGTAGCCAAAGAATAACACACTTCTAAGTTTCGTGAAGTGTATGGATTCACAATTTATCTAAAATAAGAGCTAGTTGCCAATGTTTTCGTCTGGCTGATATTGTCACGAGATCTGCCCGTTTGATAGTACAATTTTTGCCAGATTTAGTTTCCTTGTGAAGATGGCCTCATCTACGAGATGCCTGAGATTTTTGTTAACACTACCCTCTAAGTCATTAACATATAAGAATACAGCCACAGCGACTGTCCCATTACACTCTATTGGGCCAAATCAGATATTACTTCAGTGTCAGTAGATGACTCCCCATCCAGGATAATCAGCTGCAATCTTCCCCTTGAGTACATTCTCAATACAATCTCAAATCTGATTAGACATAACTCGGGAACGTAGTTAATTTAGAAGGCGTCAAGGCTGGTACTGAATGAAAAGCTTTTCGAAAGTCTAGAAACATCGGTTCAGTAAAGCTTCTGCTGTCCAAGGGACGGAGCTCATCACGTGTGAAGAGTGGGAGTTGAGTTTCGCATGATCAATATTTTGAAACCCACGTTGACTTCCTCAAAGAATGTAATTTTGTTCCAGCTTTGTTCCTGTTTGAAATCAGAATAGGGTTCAGTTTTCTGGCACAGATGATTGTATGTGATATAGGGTGGTGGCAGATCTTCGGTTGAATTGCTTTTTCTGCAGATGGGTGTGAGCTGCGCTCGTTTCCAGTCACAGGTAACTTTTCTCTGCTCAACGTATCCACGGCACATTTTCATCGAAAACGAAGCTAATTCAGATGCAAATTCCTTATAGATCGTGGCCGACTCCATTGCGCCCTGAGACCTTGGTATGTCGTAGCGAGTTAAGCTGTTTTTCAACACTACTTGTAGATTAGTATGTCACTCAATTTACCAGCGGTTAAACTATTAAATGATGGTCATCAGGGCTCAGATCGAAGCGGAGCTCATCACTGAAGAGAGTTTTATTCCAGTCAATGAGATTACACGTCGAAGACTTGTCTGGAAACGGCCCTGACAACGGCGGGGTTCCAACCTGACTGTCGCCCGCCATACGACCCAACAACCGGGGTTGATGGTCTGGGGTGCTATTTATTTTCATAGTAGGACCGCTCTGGTTGTCATCCACGGTACCCTTACAGCACTGCGGTATGTCGACGAAATTCTATGCCCCGTTTTGTTGGCATTCTTGGCAAGCCTCCTGGGCTTACATTTGAGCCAGACAGTGCCAGCCCGCAAACGGCGAGACTTTCATCTGCATGTCTCCTTGCTTGCCAAACCCTACCTTGACCAGGAAGATCGACAGATTTATCCCCAATTGAGAAGGTTTGAAGTATTATAGGCAGGGTCCACGAAACAGCTCGGTATTTTGACGAGCGCCAGCTGGACAGAATTTTGCACGATGTCCCTCAACGGGACGTCCAGCAGCCCTAACAGTTACTGCCAAGCCGAGTAACTGCTTTCCTGATGGTCACAGGTGGACCAACACATTACTATCTTGTTCAGTTCGTAAAGCTCTCGCTCTTGAATAAATCATCCAATTTTTCTGAAATGGTAATCATTTGTTTGTCTGTACATGTACACTACTGGCCATTAAAACTGATACACCAAGAAGAAATGTAGATGATAAACGGCTATTCATTGAACAAATATATTATACTAGAACTAACATGTGATTACTTTCGAGCAATTTGGGTGCATAGAAACTGAGAAATCAGTACCGAGAACAACCACCTCTGGCCGTAATAACGGTCTTGCTACGCCTGGGCGTTGAGTCAAACAGAGCTTGGATGGCGTGTACAGCTGCCCATGCAGCTTCAACACGATACCACAGAGTAGTGACTGGCGTATTGTGACGAGCCAGCTGCTCGGCCACCATTGACCAGAGGTTTTCAGTTGGTGAGAGATCTGGAGAATGTGCTGGCCAGGGCAGCAGTCGAACATTTTCTGTACCTAGAAAGGCCCATACAGGACCTGCAACATGCGGTCGTGCATTATCCTGCTGAAATGTAGGGCTTCGCAGGGATCGAATGAAGGGTAGAGCCACGGGTCGTAACACATCTGAAATGTAACTCCCACTGTTCAAAGTGCCGTCAATGCGAACAAGAGGTGACCGAGACGTGTAACCAATGGCACCCCATACCATCACGAAGGGTGATACGCCAGTATGGCGATGACGAATACACGCTTCCAATGTGCGTTCACCGCGATATCGCCAAACACGGATGTGACCATCATGATGCTGTAAACAGAACTGGATTCATCCGAAAAAATGACGTTTTGCCATTCGTGCACCCAGGTTCGTCGTTGAGTACACCATCGCAGGCGCTCCTGTCTGTGATGCAGCGTCAAGGGTAACCGCAGACATGGTCTCCGAGCTGATAGTCCATGCTGCTGCAAACGTCGTCGAACTGTTCGTGCAGATGGTTGTTGTCTTGCAAACGTCCCCATCTGTTGACTCAGCGATCGAGACGTGGCTGGACGATCCGTTACAGCCACGCGGATAAGATGCCTGTCATCTCGACTGCTAGTGATACGAGGCCGCTGGCATCCAGCACGGCGTCCCGTATTACCCTCCTGAACCCACCGATTCCATATTCTGCTAACAGTCATTGGATCTCGACCAACGCGTGCGGCAATGTCGCGATACGATAAACCGCAATCGCGATAGGCTACAATCCGACCTTCATCAAACTCGGAAACGTGATGGTAGGCATTTCTCCTCCTTATACTAGGCATCACAACAACGTTTCACCAGGCAACGCCGGAGAACTGCTGTTTGTGTATGAGAAGTCGGTTGGAAACTTTCCTCACGTCAACACGTTGTAGGTGTCGCCACCGGCGCCAACCTTGTGTAAATGCTCTGAAAAGCTAATCATTTACGTATCACAGCATCTTCTGCCTGTCGGTTAAATTTCACGCCTGTAACACGTCATCTTCGTGGTGTAGCAATTTTAATGGCCAATAGTGGACATCATCTCTACAGAAATCCATCAAATTCGGATAATTCCTTTGTGGTGCGACGTTTTCTGTCTTGGAGCGTATTTCCTCTTACACCAATTTACAAACGGGATAATGCTCGTCAACATACGGTACGGTACGTGACTCTGTGAACTGTCGGTGTGATGTTAATGATAACAAGAGCTGTTCTCAACAGAACGTGTGCGGGACCAGCTCTTATCTCAGTTCTGCCCCAATACTAGTACCCAGGATACCAAGAATTAGTTACAAAAATTGTGGGCCACTTTGCCTCAGGACAGGATATAACTGCTTTATGACACCGTTCCCAACCGAATTAATGCATGCATCCAGGCGAGGGAAAGTGGCGGGGAGGGAGATGCAACGTCATAATAATGTGTGAGGTAATACTGCCACGTTCATGGCAAATTAAACTCGATGTCATAATCCTTGAAATAGTACAACACACCCTCACAACTCGTCAAATTTCATTTCGTTACCTCGTCTCCTTTTGGCTGCGTCAAGTTTTTTTGTCAAACAGTGGAACAGGTTAGTTTCAACGTGGTATTAATAATGCAGTTATTCCGTGGGCTTGCGATTACATACCATATACTTCACAAAATTAAACGAGTTGAATCTTACAGGGTGACAATAATTGAACTGCGTAAAAACGTAAATTAGTTACAAAATACGGCGCGCACACACTTTATTCAACATATAAACGTCACTACAGATATTAGGATTTAGGTTACGACATGTTCAATACGCCTACCATCATTGGCGATGATGTGGCGCGCACGAATAGTGAAGTGCTGCATGACCCGCTGAAGTGTCGGAACATCGATGCCGTTGGTGATCTCCTGAATGGCAGTTTCCAGCTCAGCAATGGTTCTGGGGTTACTACTGTACATCTTGTCTGAAGTATAGCCCCATAAAAAGGAGTCGAATTTGTTCAAATCCGGAGAATATGGCGGCCAATCGAGGCCCATGCAAATGGCCTCTGGGTACCCCAGAGCCAGAAAGAGGTCCCCAAAGAGCTCCTGCAGCACATCAAACACTCGCCTGCTTTCATGGGGTCGAGCTCCATCTTCAATGAACCAGTTCTTGTTGAAACCAGGGCCATTTTGGACTATGGGGATGAAATCATCTTCCGAAATCTTCACGTATTGTTCGGTAGTGACCCTGCCATCAAGGAATATAGCACCGATTATTACATGATTGGACGTTGCACACCACACAGTAACCCGTTGAATGCTGATTCTCAGTCCCCCAAATGCACCAATTTTGCTTATTGACGAACCCATCCAAATGAAAATGGCCGACAACAAGGCGCGTGCGCATGCATATACCAGTTCGCATCATGTCCCGCGCCCAATCGTGCAGTTTGAACGTCCTAACGTAAACCGTTCATGAGTTACGATTTTATTTACTCCTAGACCCTGGTCTAGCGAAGCCGACACGTTACCTCAGCGTGTTCGGTCAGGGAACTGGTTGGCCTCTGTAATAAAAAAATTGAGTGGAAGGATCAACAAACGAACTTTAACGGATGTCATGTGACGTCCGCAACGACCAAACCCGACGATCAACAACGGACAAAAATAAAAAAAATTTAAAAAAAGCGGTGGCGTCTTTGATTCATAATCAAAACGTCTTCGGTCCCGGTTTCGAAACCCGCTGCTGTTTAAATTTTGATTAATAATCAGCATTGGCAGTTGAAGACTTCTGGCTTGAGAAGTCATCCCTCATTCCGCCATCGGCCTTTTCAAAGAGGGCAGAGGAGCGGACAGAGGTTCAGGGCACTCTCTTGTCCTAGGGATGGGAAACTACCCTTAAAGGCGGAACAATCAGCAGTAATCAACGGCATGAGGATGCAGAAGGCAATGGAAACCACTGCATTAAAGACACGTAACGTGTATGCACAGGGCATGTGGTCTGTAGTTGAAGAAATGTCATGATGATCTCTCCATTGGTAAACGTTTCCGGAATAGTCCTCCATTCGGATCTCCGGAAGTGGAATGCCAAGGGGGAGGTTACCACGAGAGAAAGGTTGAATGTTCAACGGAAGGATAGCGTTCTACGAGTCGGGGCGTGGAATGTCAGAAGCTTGAACGTGGTAAGGAAACTAGAAAATCTGAAAAGGGAAATGCAAAGGCTCAATCTAGAAATAGTAAGCGTCAGTGAAGTGAAGTGGAAAGAAGACAAGGATTTCTGGTCAGATGAGTATAGGGTAGGGTGACCAAATTATTTTCGGTGAAAACCGGGACACAGTCACCCGCTTGCCAATGGACACCTCATTCCACATGTACCCATGTTTCTTAATTTTAAATATTAGTGTTTTGTTGATACATTTTGTTAACCCGATTATTATAACTAATAAGAGGATACAAAAGATTGATATAATCTAGATTATCTGTATAATTAATGACATTTAATAAACGTATACAGTAATAAAGAAATGTATTACGATTTTACAAAATTTTACAGATATTCAACTTTTAATCAATTAACATTAACATGAGCTTTAATATTACTGAGCACTTGTAGATGGAATTGACTGTCCTTGGAGAAAAGGGTATTTTTCACTGCATCCAGCCTTCTTGATCATGTCTTTGATCTTTGAGACACAGTGATAAAACTCGGCACAATCCGTTTTGTAGTTGTACAGGATCCGCAGGATTGCTTCAAGAGAGTCCACCTCAATTCTGTTTCTTTCATCAGTCCACTGGATATTCATGAACGAAAATATTCTTTCCACATTGGCATTATGGGCTGGGATTGCAAATAAATACCTTGCAATTATTACCAACTCAAAGTAATACAGTCACAGCTTTTAAAAAAACTCATCCACTTCTCATGACATTACAATGGTGTTTTTTTTTCATCATTCCACTTGTGAAGACTTTCTTCAACAAAATTTGTCAGTATGCCGAACTGATCAAAGAGAATGGAATCATCGATTTCAATCTCTTTACTCTTCAAATAAGAAACTGTCTATTCAACACTTTCCCATTTTGGCACTCTCTTCAGTAACATCCAATTAAACACCGGCGATGAGGGTAAATATGAGGCGCTCCACTTGCTGAGATATTCTACAGAAGTGTTATAAAACTTGATAACTTCTTCTCTAAAACTCCTTTCCGCTGCTTCTGATACTTGTGCTCTTTTAAGGACTGATTTAACATTAAAAGAAATGCTTTTCTCTCCTCTTAGTAACAGTTTCCAGAGTATTTTTCAAAACATCATTTACCTCTATTACACTTTTCGCGCTTCCCTCAATTTCCTTTATCCCATGCTGCAAAGTGCTAAGCTGACTGTGAATGAACCATAAGTACGCTTCACTTAAAGGGTTACTGAAAAACTGAACCAATATTTTGGGGGCTTTGTCTTCATTTAGGAAAAAATCTTTTAACGGTTCGAACAGGCGGATTACTCTTTCAACTGCTGGAAACAGTGATGACCAGCGAGCTTTCGAGTGACACATTACATTCATATATTCAGTTCCCACATAATCACAGAACTCCTTAAGCCCCTCTGTTCTAAGAGTATATATGTAAAAGTGTGAGTATACCTTCATGACGATAGTTTCAACATCACAGCTTAAACTGTCAGCAGATGTCTGCACGCTATTGTGTAAAACATGTGCAGGGCACCCTATGCCTTCAATGCTTTCATGCAATGTTGCCTTTAATTTAGTAAATACGTTGCATTTGCCTTGTCTTTTTAAACCACCAAAGTGTGTGTTGGTGTTGTCTCCACAAAATGCCGCACATTTATTTTTCTCAAGATCAAACATTTCGATAGTATTCATACAAAATCTTGAAATTTCGTCAGATGTTTCATTAGGTAGGGAACTCACCTTCAAAAGTTTGGTCTGAATTCCCTGATTAATATCGAAAAACTGAACAAGAAACGGAAATATTTTAGTGGTCTTATGATTGCTGGCATCAGTGGATATCCCTTAGAAAGAAGACTTTTTGATGTATTCAAGGCTTTCCTTTACACTCTGGGGAGAAATAACTCCTTTCACTACGGCTGACACTTTAGTTCTTACTGAACTAAACTTTTTTGCAATGGAAAAATCATCAAACATAATGCTGTTAAGCTTATTAGTACAATCACTAGATCTATAAATTTGGTGATGTTTTACCGTGTGGTAGGCTGCTCGAACTTTCGTCTCTTCACTTGACTGATGTTTCACAAAATAATTTTGTAGAGTTTTACTGCAGCTCGGTGCACTGTATCTGTTAATGTGTTTCTTTGACCTGATGTGATCAACTGTGTCGGAACGTCCACCATGACTTATACTAAAAAAACAGTTAAATACGGAACACTCTGCTTCGTAATCAAAACGACCTTTCTTGATGAAATTCCATTCCTTGGAATAACAGTCACTGAACTTGCAGGCACGTTTCAGCATTGCGTTTCACAGTACTGCAGCAATAATACCACTAATATGAGAAAAAACTATTGCAGTTTGTCTGATAAAACATCAACTACTACACTGTTCTGAAAATGAGTGTGTAATTGGCGCGACAATCGGACGGTTTCATAGCTCTGTTACAATAATACAACTTACTACTTGTTGGGCAAAGTACCGCTCAAAGTAAATTATTGCCTGAGTGTATCAATACTGATACTGTGATTACTCGTATGGGACAATGGAGGTTTTAGACAAAAGTTAAAATATATTAATTTATTGTGTTGTATTTCCTTTAATATAGCGAAATCCCAAAAATTTGAGAAAGTTCCACGAAATGTATTTAAAAATTGAATTCCGGGACTTTCGAGCGTCCCGAAACAAATTTTCGGGACACCGGAACACAGGGATGAAAACCGGAACAATCCCGGTTTTCCGGGACGTTTGGTCACCCTAGTACAGGGTAATATCAACAGCAGCAGAAAATGGTATAACGGTAGTAGGATTCGTTATGAATAGGAAGGTAGGGCAGAGAGTGTGTTACTGTGAACAGTTCAGTGATAGGATTATTTTTATCAGAATCGATAGCAAACCAACAGCGACAACGATAGTTGAGGTATACATGACGACGTCGCAAGCTGAAGATGAAGAGATAGAGAAACCGTATGAGGATATTGAAAGGGTAATACTCTATGTAAAGGGATATGAAAATCTAGTAGTCACGGGAGACTGGAATGCAGTTTAGGAGGAGGAGTAGAAGAAAATCGGCTTGGGACAAGGAATGAGAGAGGAGAAAGACTGAGTTCTGTGACAAGTTTCAGCTGGTAATGGCGAATACTCTGTTCAAGAATCACAAGAGCAGGAGGTATACTTGGATAAGGGCAGGTGATACGGGAAGATTTCAGTTAGATTACATAATGATCGGACAGTGATTCCGAAATCAGATACTGGATTGTAAGGTGTACCCAGGAGCAGATGTAGACTCAGATCACAATAAAGTAGTGATGAAGAGTGGACTTAAGTTTAAGACATTAGTCAGGAAGAATCAATACACAAAGAAGTGGATACGAAAGTACTAAGGAATGACGAGATACAGTTGAAGTTCTCTAAGGCTATAGATACAGCAATAAGGAATAGCTCAATAGGCAGTACAGTTGAAGAGGAATGGACATATCTAAAAAGGGCCTTCACAGAAGTTGGGAAGGAAAGCATAGGTACAAAGAAGGTAACTGCGAAGAAACCATGGGTAAGAAATACTTCAATTGATCGATGATAGGAGGAAGCATAAAAATGTTCTGGGAAACTCAGGAATACAGAAATACAAGTCGCTGAGGAATGAAATAAATAGGAAGTGCAGGGAAGCTAAGACGAAATGGTTGCATGAAAAATGTGAAGACATCAAAAAAGAAATGATTGTCGGAATGGCAGACTCAGCATACAGGAAAGTTAAAACAACCTTCGGTGACATTAAAAGCAAGTTAGAAGAGAAAGGGGATCCAGTATTATTAGAATCAGTATTAGAATCAGAATTTAAAACAATTTTGGAGGACTTAATATCAAATAAGGCAGAAGGGATAGATAACATTCGATCAGAATTTCTAAAATCATTGGGGGAAGTGACAACAAAATGGCTATTCACGTTGGTGTGTACAATGTATGAGTCTGGCGACACACCATCTGACTTTCGGAAAAGCATCATCCACACAACTGCAGAGACAGCAAGAGCTGACAAGTGCGAGAATTATCGCACTATCAGCTTAACAGCTCATACATCCAAGTTGCTTACAAGAATGATATGCAGAAGAATGGAAAGGAAAATTGAGGATGCGCTAGATGACGATCAGTTTTGCTTTAGGAAAGGGCAATTCTGACGTTGCGGTTAATAATGGAAGCAAGACTACAGAAAAATCAAGACACGTTCACAGGATTTGTCGACAAGCGTTCGACAATGTAAAATGGTGCAAGATGTTCGAAATTCTGAGAAACGTAGGGGTAAGCTACAGGGAGACACGGGTGATATACAATACGTCCACCAGCCAAGATGGAATAATAAGAGTGGACGACCAAGAACGAAGTGCTCGTATTAAAAAGGGTGTAAGACAAGGATGTAACCATTCGCCCCTAGTGTTCAATCTGTACATCGAGGAAGCAATGATGGAAATTAAAGTTTCAGGAGCATAATTAAAATTTAAGGTGAAAGGATATCAATGATACGATTCGCTGATGACGTTGCTATCCTGAATGAAAGTGAAGAAGAATTACATGATCTGTACGGAATGAACAGTCTAATAATTACAGAGCATGGATCGAGAGTAAATAGAAGAAAGACGAAGGTAATGAGAAGCAGTAGAAATGAGTACAGCGAGAAACTTAACATCAGGACTGATGGTAGATGAAGTTAAGGAATGGTAGATGAAGTTAAGGAATTCTGATTCCTAGGCAGTAAAATAGCCAATGACGCACGGAGCAAGGAGGACATCAAAATCAGACTAGCAATGGCAAAAAGGGCCTTCCTGGCCAAGAGAAAACTACTAATATCAAAGATCGGCCTTAATTTGAGGAAGAAATTTCTGAGAATGTACGTCTGGAGTACAACATTGTATGGTAGTGAAACATGGACTGTGGGAAACCCGGAACAGAAGAATGGTTCAAATGGTTCTGAGCACTATGGGACTCAACTTCTGTCATTAGTCCCCTAGAACTTAGAACTAGTTAAACCTAACTAACCTAAGGACATCACACACATCCATGCCCGAGGCAGGATTCGAACCTGCGACCGTAGCGGTCTCGCGGTTCCAGACTGCAGCGCCTAGAACCGCACGGCCAGAACAGAAGGGAATCGAAGCATTTGCGATTTGGTGTTACAGACGAATTTTGAAGATTAGGTGGACTGATAAGGTAAGGTATGAGGAGGTTCTGCGCAGAATCGGAAGGAATATGTGAAAAACACTGATTGATAAGGAGAAGGGACAGGATGATAGGACATCTGTTAAGACATGAGGGAATGACTTCCATGGTACTAGAGGGATCTGTAGAGGGCAAAAACTCTAGAGAAAGACAGAGATTTGAATACATCCAGCAAATAATTGAGGACGTCGGTTGCGAGATGAAGAGGTCAGCACAGGAGAGGAATTCGTGGTGGGCTGCATGCAATCAGTCAGAAGACTGATGTAAAAATAATAATAATAATAAATAAATAAAGGTTAATAACTGTCAACTTGTTCGAACGTACTTACATCCAGTAAGTCGTTCGCAGTTGATACAAGGTCGGACCGATTTCCCGAACCGTGGAACGACCCGGAGGCCAGGCTATTGTGTTCACATGCGATTGCAGTCTTCCTTGGCGTGTTCCACTGATGAATTCTTCTAGGGTTATCAGCCGAGTGGTGGCGTCGTCTTGTCGCAACGTTTCAATGAGTTTCATACCCATCATCTTATGGCGAAGTGTTTACATTTTGAGCCCGGGCCATTGAAACTTAAAGCTCAGGTTAAGGGGGTAACTGTATATGTGGTGTCTGTTCTTTCGGACATTTCGAAAAGAACAGACACCACATGTGTAATAGATAAGCACTGACCTGGTGGAACTGGGACTCTCACTGTATTATTTTGATTTTTGATGGTGGGGATATGGGCGTCTGCATAAATTTGTGCGTGAGGATGGGGGCAAGTACCTATGTATGGGGACGCTAATGTACAAGACGAACTATTTGCAGTGGTGTATTAAATGTTGGACTATCAACACACAAGAAGTTATGATAGTTTTTTTTTCGTTCTACCTGAATTCTCTCAACAATTTTCGTGAGTGATCCTTGACGCTCCTTGAACCAGTTTCTCATCCACCTGCTTTTCTGTAACAACGTAAAGCAGTTATCACAACAAAAGCGTCTTTATCATCCAACACTCCAAAACACAGTATTATAGCTCCGTGTTATTGACAATATTACTGATCAGTGTAGAGAGAACGTCCGTAATATTTCACAACACTATTATTCAATATTATTGACAGTCTAGGCTCCGCTTCTGTAGGCTTGAGGAGTACAGATATAGATGTAAATTTGCAGTGTCCAGACGTAGATATAGATCAGCGGAAAGAGGCTTGTGGATCGGTGAATCACTGTTTATTCTATACTGGTCAGATAAAAGCGGGCATATTTAGTGAATGTCTGGTGAAACGGTATTTCCAGGCCTGCATATTGCCTAATGTGGAGTTCTGCACATTAGGAAGTTACACTGTGGTCTTATTTCTGGTGTAGACAGCCTGGAGCCCTTTTGTTTACTCCATGCAACGTCACGGCAGAAGCTAAGGAGCATATTTTTACAGAAGGCAGCGGTATCAGGTAAAAAATGCAGTGTTCATGAACTTCGCTTATCAGAGCTCGTGACTTGAAAATAAAGAGAAGTTTTATGAGTTGTTTCCGATCGTCTATTTCAGACAGTCCGCAAATTCTCACGTGGACATATGGCTCTAATTGTAGCTCTTTACGAATGGTGGGCTCTTTTGAGGAAGCTTTCCTCTAGGTAATCGGTTGCACGCATGGATCAGAGAATATTAAAAATAATGAAAATTAAGTGCTGAACCCGTATTTGACGGTTACTATGTGGCTAGTACTCATTCAAAGACACCTACTACAACCAAACTCGGATACTCTGATACCTCCGTTTTGTTCGCGTGGTCATCATGTGCAGCAAGTATATAAATACTAGCGGAAAAATGCTCGGTGTCGGAGCACAAAAAGGCAGATGCGTTCCTTTTTAAAAGACTGACGGAAAAGTGGGGAAACAGCTGCCTTAATCCTCATTTCGCTTTCCTTGGCAAAAATTTTGGCATGCGACCATATTCACACAGAACATTCTTAATCCTTTTACCCAGTCTCTTTTTGTAGTTAAGCTTTACCTCCTAGCATCCCCCTCTCATTGCCACTGTCTATATATATTTGTCTCATTTTTCTCCCATTGATTTATAGTATATCCGACTGCCCCTGTCTTCTCTCTCACATTGTCTTCTTTTGTCTTTCTCTCCCATTGTAACAGTCACCGCCATACCTAGGCAGCTCAAAACTTCTGGATGTCCAACATATTTTTTCTCTGTATTCGCGTGTTTAAAATTTCGGTCCAAAATATGCCTCGCCTATAACTACCTGCTAAAGTTCGTCGGTCTGGCACGGTCCAGACTCTCTTAGGTCTCATCTGTATTTTTCATTTCCACTGTCTCTTCTCTCTTTTGCTTCTACTGCTTCTATTCCATCCATCTCTCTTTCTCTTTTACTGCCACTGTCTCTCACTGACCACCAGTATCTCCTCTCTATTTGGCTCCCACTGTTATTGTCTTCATCTATTTCTCTCTCTCTTTGACTGCCACTTTCTCTCACCCTCCATCACTTTCTCCTCTCCCACTGGCGCTGTCTTCTCTCTCTTCCACCGTCACTGCCTCTTTGCTACTTCCTTTCGAAAAAAAAAAATGCGAATATGTTCGTATACTAAACTTTTGCGGTGAAGAAGGCGGACTGAGGTTTGAGGTAGCTGGTTCTCGTTTCCTGCCAGACTCTTTTAAAGAGAAGCATACCTGCCTTCTTTATTTTCGGACAAGAGCATTTTTCCGCAAATTCTCTTCTTTTCACTGCTACAGCAGGGTGTACAGGTTGTATAAACCGACTTCTATGGGTCAGTAAAGTTTTGACACTTTATTTATACACTTCATCACATTTATATAACTTGACACATGTAAACAACATATATGATAATATAAGATTGACTCAATTATTTCTCTTTCTTGATGCTTTGCTCATCGATCGCATTTCATGGAAAACGCCCAGCTTATGGTTTTTATCTTAAAAGAGTAAAAATATATTGCTGAATTTCCGGTGCCTTCAATTTCACATAATTTTTGGGAGTCTTTTTGTGTTCGTTTCAGACTTAATAAGACTCTTTTCAGCCCATTTTTTTTGTAACTGCAGTAAAACTTTAAACATATTTGTATAAGCATGAAGTGCCCATTACACAGAGGCACAGCGCCACGAAAAAGTTTTATTGGTGAAAAAATGGTGACTAAAAATGTAGTGACCATAGAATCCTTGCGATGACCCTAGAACCCCTGCGCCATGTGTTAAAACTATATTTACGCCTGAGACCGGACATTATGTGCATATTTTACATACGTAAGTTCGGTAACGTTGGACCTCTGGATCTCGGTAACGGAAACGATATCTAAAAATATTTCAATGTTCTTTGGAAAAAAAATCGTCTTAAGAATAAATGGTAAAAATTTTGACGATTTTCCATGAATAGAAATGTAAATCCCGAAATCACCCAAAAATTATGGTCTTTCAGGGTTTTCTCATGAACCACCCGCGAGCAAATTAGTTGTGCTTTTACAAGCCGCCTAGAGTCTAGCCTAGACCACATCTAATGCAAAAGAACCAACCAATTTGATCAATTTGCCTGGGCTGCAGAAAGTGCGTAACGTTCATATTCCCACTTCACTGTAGATTAGCTACAGTGTGCCTGTTCTTTCGATAGGTATACAAATGATTCCTGGGCCAAGGGCTATCCAAAACACTTGACCCCTTATCTCTGTGATCAACAGGACCCGAGATATGACCCCCCTGAAAAATCACATTTTCGCGCGCGGCTTTTTGGAAAATATTAGAAAGTGCTCTATGGTGCAAGAACCGATTCGTTTTATAAATTCAAACTCTTTTTTCTTGCTGCAGTCTATTTATTCCAGACGCATTTAGCCTTTTACTATAAGGCATATTCAGTGGATTTAATCTGGAATAATGCAGTTTCTTTTCACATGCAATACTTATAAATGTGGGTGAATTCCTAAGGGACCAAACTGCTTAAACTAACTTACGCTAAGAACAACACACACCCACCCATGCCCGAGGGAGGACTCGAACCTCCGGCCGGAAGGGGCCGCGCAGTCAGTGACATTGCGCCTTTAACCGCGCAGCCACTCCGCGCGGCGCAATACTTACAGATTAGAAAACAGTTCACGGCATAATTTTGACATAAATAAATTATTACTTAGAGTTATTCGTTTCTGCGGGTGAAATCTGAATTTCCTCTCATTTCGTCATAGGTTAGAGGGTGTACTGTCACCTCACCTCAAGTTGGAAGAAATGCGGATTTCGATCTGAGATACAAATAAACTAGACAGAAAATCATGGCGGAAAGAAACCTAGCAAGCAGACCCTGTATCAATGCAGGACACATCATGGGAAAGAAGATCAGGGGAATTTTATTTCTTCATTCTATGAGGTGGTCTGTAGCTCTTTATGACATACGTCATGGGATAGCGATAGGCACATGTACAGACGGTGGTGGTACCATATACACAAATTATAGAAAGGACATTGCATTGGCGGAGATGTCAATTGAACTCACGTGATCCCTGTGTAAATGTTTCCGATGTGATTATGGCCGCACGACAGGAATTAACAAACTTCGAACGCGGAATGGCAGTTGGAGCTAGACGTATGGTACACTCCAGTTCGGAAATCACTAGAGAATTCAATATTCCGAGAAACACAGTGACAAGAGTGGCCGAAGATACTTGGCATTACCTCTCACCACGGACGACACAGTGGCCGACGGCAGCGGCATTTGCGTAGAGTTGTCAGTGCTAATAGACAAGCAACAGTGCCTGAAATAACCGTAGGAATCAATGCAGATCGTACGACGAACGTTTACGTTAGGGCAGTGCGACGAAATTTGGCGTTAATGGGCCATGCCAGTAGATGACCGTCGCGAGTGCCTCTGCTAATAGCACGACATTGCCCGCAACGCGTCTCTAGGGCTCGTGACCATATCGGTTGGACCCTAGGCGCCTGAAAACCGCGGCCTCGTCAGATGAGTACCGATATCAGTTGTTAATAACAAATTGAAATGGCTCTGAGCCCTATGGGACTTAACATCTGAGGTCTCAGTCCCCGAGAACTTAGAACTACTTACACCTAACTAACCTAAGGATATCACACACATCCACGCCCGAGGCAGGATTCGAACCTGGAAGGTAGCAGTCGTGCGGTTCCGGACGGCAGCGCCTAGAACCGCTCGGCCACCCCGCGGCCGGCTGTTAATAACAGATAGTAAGTTCCGAGTGTGGCTCAGACCCCACGAACCCATGGACCCAGGTTGTCAACAAGGCACGGTGCAAGCATCTGGTGGCTCCATAATAGTGTGCGCTGTGTTTACATGGGATGTTCTGGGTCCTCTGGTCCGCTGAAAGGAAATGGTTGCATTCGCTTACTTGGAGACCATTTGCAGCCATTCATTGACTTCAAATTCCCAAACAACGCTGGAATTTTTATGGATGGCAAAACGCCTTTTCAGTGGGCCGCAGTTGTTCGCCACTGGTTTGAAGAACATTCTCGACAGTTAGAGTGAATAACTTGGCCACCCAGATCGGCCGACAATGAAATCCATCAAACTTTTATGAGACATAATCGAGACTTTCGCAATCATGGGTCAATATTTATACAGGGGACTTCCAACGACTTCTGGAGCCCATACCACATCGAGTCGTTGCACTACGACGGGCAGAAGGAGGTTCGACACGGTATTAGGAGGTGTCCTGTGACTTGTCACCTCAGTGTAAGCTGAGGATGCCACCTTGCTCATAGACATCGCTGTTCCAAACGCCTATAATTTGCAAACAGTGAGAAAAAGTCCAAATAATTGAATCAGGGAGTTGAGGTAAAAACCATGTGGAAACAGAAGTTTGTGTACATCGTCTCAGTTATATCAGACTCTGGCATTATCCGAAAGCGAACTGGTCGTCTCTAAGGATATCGTCGTCAACGGAACGTTGAACACTGATGTCGTCGTCGCCGTCGTCCTCCTCCTCGTCTTCCTCCTCTTCTTCCTCTTCCTCCAAAGCGAACGGGAAAGTGTCTACAGGACCAAAAACAACATTCTTGACTTCTGTTGATAGCAGAAATCGCGCAGAACACATGCTGAACATTTTCTGGCAAATTAAAATTGTGTGTCGGATCGGGACTCAGACCCGAAAGTTTTCCTGTGGTCCTGGGTAGCTCAGTTGGTAAGAACATTGCCAACGACAGAAGAGCGTCCGGATTCGAGTCCCGGTTCGACACACACTTTTATCCGTCAGGAAGTTTCAAAACAGCGCTCATTGGTTAGATTCATTCTGCAAATCTGTTGACATGTTCGACGAGGTGTCGGAGAGCATATGTAACTTATTGACGGTTTCTATATAAACCACTATCATTGTATCAATAACAAATATCCACAAATATTATTTAAATGGATGTATGTGTGTGTATGTTCCTAAACCAATGGACCGACTTCAACCAAGCTTGGTGCACATCTCCTTTACTGTCAGGCAACAATCGCTGTGGAGGTAATAATCACCTACCTATCATAGTCGGGGAGATATGACGTCATAAATAATTAGGTAGGTGAAAAGCTGCCGCATCACGCATAACTTTTAAATGTAGTACCTCTATGCTGCTTACTCTATTCCCAACACATTTTGCAGACAGTATCGACATATGCCCCGGAGGTACTTACGAAATTATATCACTGTATGACGCTCAAATCAGGCGATATGACGTCATAAACGCTGGGATCCGTGAAAAACTGCCATATCATGCATCAAGTTTTAATATATTTATTCTTTACTACTGAGACATTCCTACAATGCAGTCAACATAAGGAAACCCCTGACACTTGGCAGCACTTCTGACAGCTTTCAGCAGCGAAACACAAACTGCTATAGGCGAAAATAATAGCCGTCTATAGAGCTACGAAGTGGCGTTGCCATGGAGACGTTTGGAAAATCGTGGAGCAGAGACACAAAGCAGCTGCGCCCAGCGCACAGAAATCGTTTCATAATTTCAGAAGTGTTTCTCTTCACGAATACATGGAAATAAAATTTATTCGAAATTACACTACAAACACAGTTCAGTTTTTGTTTTCGTTTCTAATAGAAAAGAGGCAAAAGGAATACCTGAGCCATGTCGAACTTGTCAGCTGGTATAATAATAATTTAGTCGACAAATAATAATAACCCCTTCTGCTGCGTCATTTGCCTAAGGAACAGACGTCGCCAGATGAAGAAACAGAGCAGGGAAGGTGGCAAAGAACGAGGTCTTTAAGGGAAGGATCACAGGCTCGAACTGGAAAAAGGATGGATTAGCGTATCGGTTATGCCCTTTTGAAAGGAACCACACCGGAGTTCGCCTTAAGTGGTTTAGGGAAACCGAGGAAAAAATAAATCTGGATCATCCAACGGGGATCTGAACTACCACCGTCAACTCCTGTGTGTTAACCATTGTGCCATGTTGCTTCTATTTATTTTACAGTCTAGTCCGTAGGACCAAATTGTGGAGCAAAGCTCCATGGTCAAGAAACGAGTCAGTACAAGATATTAATATTATGAAAGTCAATAAATACATGAAACAAAATGTACACGAATCGTCGCAGACGACAAGCTGCTGAGTACATATTCGCATAAACAACAAGAAACAAGATAACACAGGGATCTGCTTAATTTTTTCTAGGAACTCCCCAACAGGCCTGGGTGGGGGGTGGGGGGGAGGTGGTACCCGCGACCCTACCTCATTGATCTGGCTACTCTCTCATTGCTCTTTTACTCTCTTTTAATCGCTGTTGGATTCTGTTTGCCTCCCTTCTGCCTTACCCAATTTTCTATTCTGCGTGTCGCACTTCGTTGAATAGTGGGCGCTCTTGACTGTAATGGATCACAGGTAGGAAAGCTGTGGGCGGGGCGTCTCCTGTCCCACCAGAGGTCTGGGACGCCCACCTGCTGACCTCCATATTCCTTTCATCTTTCTTTTATTACTGATGTCCATTACGTTTTTAGCCTTTTCACTTTTGCTGTTATGAATCTTCCGACTAGATAAGAAACCTACCCCTCACACTTTCCCCCTCTTCCCAAATCAACCAACCAGTCCAACAGAATAGACGGGTTTGATATGAGGAAGTTCATCAGTTTGGATCTGAAAGTGCGTGAATTACTGCTGATATTTTTTTAAATACTTGTGGTAGCTTATTGAAAATGGACGCAATGGAATACTGCACGCCTTTCTGTACAACGAGGACGTGTGACCCAAGTACAGATGGATTTCTGCCTTATCGTATTCATTTATTCGGCCTCCGGCAGTTAACGGCCATTTTGCCAGGTAAATGTTAAATAAGAGATATGTAGTACAATCCGTAAATTAATGACATAGCAGTGATGCAAGTATAACGACATTAACGACTAACGGCACCAATTAATACATAACACGAAAAAATAGGAGTACTAGAAATACAACTTTTCTGAGCCTAAATTAAAATAACTATAGGTATGAAATACATATAACATAACAATTAACATAACGACTAACAGCACCAATTAATACCTAAAGCGAAAAAATAGGAGGACTAGAAATACAACTGTTCGGAACCTAAATTAAAATAACCAAGCACAGAAGATACATGTTAACATAACGATTAAAACAACTGCTAACATAGTTTGCGGTGCTGGGTTTTATTACAAAGATTTCTTGGCAGCTTGTAAAAATATGAAAGTCTCTTTGTTATGTGCGCTATTATTCAAATAAAAGTAGAAGGGCGGCAGCCGTAAGTAATTGTTGTAAAAAAAAAAAAAAACAAACAAACATGGTCTCTGCCTTTCCATTTTGCACATGCAAAGAATATGTGCTCGATGTCATCTTCTGTAGTGCTATTCCGGTCACAGAACGGAGTTGGAGAAATTCTAATACGGTGGAGGTGCACCGGAAAGCTTCCGTGGTTGAATCTCGGACGGCAGACAATAGATATCAGCCGTCTGGGTACGCTAACACCGAGAATTTCTGCCGCCTTGTATTAACTGCGTGACAGCTGATTATTCTCGGGAATAAGTGCACATTGTTAACAACAAATAAGGTTAAATATAAATACGTTGAGAAGCTAATGTCATTGATTCCCAGATTCCAGAACAGGGGTCGACAAGAAGTTCGCAAACTTAACTTGGATCACGTACTGTTCGAACTAACCGTTTCTGAGCCATAAATCTGTAATGTGAAGAATTATCCCAGAAGATATACCGTATTTCATAAGTGAATGAAAATAGACAAAGTAGACTAATTTTCGTGTCGTACTATCACTTACTGCAGATGCTGTTCTAATGCTAATTACAGCTGCATTCAATTTTTGAAGAAGTTCCTGAACATGGGCTTTCCATGACAGCTTTCCAGCCGGTCAGAGTGGCCGTGCGGTTCTCGGCGCTACAGTCTGGAACCGAGCGACCGCTACGGTATCAGGTTCGAATCCTGCCTCGGGCATGGATGTGTGAGATGTCCTTAGGTTAGTTAGGTTTAATTAGTTCTAAGTTCTAGGCGACTGATGACCTCAGAAGTTAAGTCGCATAGTGCTCAGAGCCATTTGAACCATTTGAACAGCTTTCCATCTATCTGAACACGTAGAAATTCGGATTCTTCAGACTCGCTAATCATAAGCCCATTCTGTTCAATTAGCAGGTCCGTTTTAGTTGAACTGTGTGTTAGAAATGGTAAAAACCGAGTCTTACTGTGATGTAGCATTAATTTATTTCCTGCAAGCCATGAAATTATATATAGAACTGCGCTAACGGATACATTGCCTATGATGAACCCAACATTTTCACTAGCAAGCTGGTGTTCGATGGAACAGTGAAAGCAGTGACCAATAATCATTGAAGTCCGTGTTGAAAATCGTCTGAGGTTAGAATAATGAGAAACTGATAATAAAACACGACACCGGCTACAAAAGAAGCCCCGAGAAAATAGTGGGTGGAAAATAAATAAACATTCCTCCGTTTGCAGATGTTTAAGACGAACCTACAGAATGTAAAACGATGGTTGTGGCAGAGCTTGTAACAGCAATTGCACACGCTCTACAGGAGGTGGGAAATTTAAACGTTCTTAAAATAGAACGCTATCGAGTACATAACCGAATCGGCAGCTGTCATTTGATCGTGGTCCCGAGAGTGATGGACTGCAGCAACTGCTCCGCTGCCACAAATAGCGGTCCTCGTGCTAGATGCCTTTAATACGCCACTAAAAGCTCACCCGCGCGCTCGCAAAATTAAATTTTTGATCCACAAAAGGCAAATGAATAGCAGTTTCATCCTGCGGCGCCTCCACATCGCTCCCCTCCAACTTCTCTGTGTCGTGGGGATTGATCGAAGGGAGAAGTTTGATGTCTGGTTGCCCTTGGTCAGCGACGAACACGCGTCCGCAACGTCATTGATTCCTGCTGCCAGCAGATGGATCAGACGAGCATTACCAGTGGACGCACGAAATGGCCCATTTTACCTTAAAAGCTCATTGTAGGTAACACACCGCAAATGGAAGACGAATAGGAGACACTCAAGGTTATTTGTTAAGGCCGCATTTATATGTATGACAGTTTCAGGCTGTAGCAACTGCAGAAAACATTCGTATCCGCTTGGTGTAAGCAACAGAAACATCTTCCTTTCCGAGAGTTTGTATCGTATAGGATCAACTGTTTTCATGATTTTTCATTTTTGTTTTAATCAGCTTTGCAGCAGGATGACATTGCTGTCGCGACAACCATCAGTTAACCTAAAATTACCGATGATGGTGTCACTAAAGCGAAGTTACTAAATACAGTTTTCCGTAAATCCTTCACGAAATATGACGAAGTAAATATTCCAGAATTCGAAACCACGAGTGACATAAAAGTAGATATCTTAGGTGTTGCGAAACAACTCAAATCACTTAAGAAAGGCAAGTCTTCCGGTCCAGATGGTATACCAATCAGGTTCCTTTCATAGTATCCAAACACAATAGCGCCTTTCTTAGCAATCATATACAACCGCTCCCTTGACGAAAGGTATGTTCCTAAAGACTAGAAAGTAGCACAGGTCACACCAATATTCAACAAAGGAAATAGGAGTAACCCATTGAATTACAGACCCATATCACTGACCTCAATTTGCAGTAGGATTTTGTAGCATTTACTGTATTCGAACATTATGAATCACCTTGTAGAAAATGACTTATTGATACATAACCAACACGGATTCAGAAAACATCGTTCTTGTGCAACACAGCCTAGCCCTTTATTCCCATGAAGTAATAAGTGCTGTCGACATGGGATCTCAGATCGGCTCCATATTCCTAGATTTCCAGAAGGGTTTTGATACCGTTCCTCACAAGCGACTATTAATTAAATTGCGTGCATATGGAGTATCGTCTCAGTTGTGTGACTGGATTCGTGATTTCCTCTCAGAGAGGTCACAAAGTACGTAGTGACAGACGGCAAATCATCGAGTATAACAGAAGTGATATCTGGCACTCCGCAAGGTAGTGTCGTAAGCCCTATGCTGTTCCTGATTTAAATAAATGATCCAGGTGATAATCTGAGCAGCCCCCTTAGATTGTTTGCAGATGACGCTGTAATTTACCGTCTAGTAAAATCATCGATGATCAATTCCAATTACAAAATGATCTAGAAAGAATTTCTGTATGCTGTGAAAAGTGGCAATTAGCACTAAACAAAGAAAAGTGCAAGGTCATCCAAATGGGTTCTAAAAGAAATCCGATAAATTTTGGGTATCCGATAAATCGCACAAATCTAAGGGCTGTCAATTCGACTAAATACCTAGGAATTACAATTACGAACAACTTAAATTTTAAAGACCACATAGATAATATTGTGGGGAAGACGAAACAAAGACTGCGCTTTGTTGGCAGAACACTTAGAAGGTGCGACAAACCCACTAAAGAGACAGCCTACATTACACTTGTCCGTCCTCTGCTGGAATACTGCTGCGCAGTACGGGATCCTAACCAGGTAGGATTGACGGAGGAGATCGAAAAAGTGCAAAGAGGGGCAGTTCGTTTCGTGTTATCGCGCAATAGGGGTGAGAGTGTCACTGATATGATACGCAAGTTGGGGTGGCAGTCGCTGAAGCAAAGGCGGTTTTCATTGCGGCAAGATCTATTTAAAAAATTTCAGTCACCAACTTTCTCTTCCGAATGTGAAATTATTTTGTTGACACCCACCTACGTAGGGAGAAATGATCATCATAATAAAATAAGAGAAATCAGAGCTCGAACGGAAAGATTTAGGTGTTCCTTTTTCCCACGCGCCATTCGAGAGTGGAATGGTAGAGAAGAAGTATGAAAATGGTTCGATGCACCCTCTGCCAGGCACTTAAGTGTGAATTGCAGAGTAACCATGTAGATGTAGATGTAACGCGTGCGCCATCTGTCTGTAAATCGTGTAGACTGTCTTCTGTGTGCTATCGTATTTTTACTGCAAAATAGAACTTCGAACTGCTCAAAGTGCTATATAAAGGTCACTCCTAGGTCTCACTGAGAAATATCAGAAAGGGCAACAATAGGTTTTCAGGGTGTCGTGGAAAGGATAAAGAGTCTAAAAAGGAAATGGACAGGACGTACCATACGAAGATGGACAAAGGCTGTGTTAAAGTGGAATCCCAGAGATAGATTACCACTACAAAATACCCCATCCGACCGATGGGATAAAGAACTAAAGAAAGCCACTGTCTTCAATTGGCAGAGGATAGCTGGAGCTAGAGAGGCACGGAAACTGATAGCTTGCGATTGAAGAGGCTACATTTTTAAATGTTGAATTAACTGAGGACTGTACAATACAAAGGGGACTCAAATGAAAGCGAGACAGGTGGAAGAGAGGGAAGTAATCTGTTTAGTATACATTTATCCTACTGTGAGATAAGACGGTCAATGCCGTCGTGGGAAAATGTTTACGGTTCCCTACGGAACCATGATTGTACCCAGCCGTGCACCTCTTCGTCGGAAGCAAATCCACATCCACGAAATTCTTACTTCAGGGCACAAAAATCGCAAGGGGAGAGATCAGGATTGCATGAAGGATGTGTAAGGGGTTCCCAGCGAAACTTCTGCAGCGTAGTCTATCCAACGTTATCAACACGTGGGCGGGCATTATCCTGCAACAGAATGATGCCGTCCGTCAACATTACTGAGCTTTTGGACTTGATGGCGCACTTCAGTTTTTGCAAAGTCACCACGTACTGCTGTCCATTTATTACGGTGCCTTGTTCCAGAAGCTCTATGAGCAGCGGGCCCTTGTAGTCTCTACCTTCCCGGAGCTGGCGTGCAGGTTGTTTCAAATACGCTGCACAATTTTCTCGGGAAAGCCGTTAAAAATCCTCCATACAGATCCCATCACTAACACTGTAATCTTCACGTCTTTACATCAACGGTGATTGGTGGAATTTTAGAGTTCATACAGTTCTGCATCGGTCCTAATTCTCCGAGCACTATTTTCATATACTGCGTCATATATCTTGTTCAAAAATGTTCAGATGTGTGTGAAATCTTATGGGACTTAACTGCTAAGGTCATCAGTCCATAAGCTTACACACTACTTCACCTAAATTATCCTAAGTATCCTAAGGACAAACACCCACACCCATGCCCGAGGGAGGACTCGTACTTCCGCCGGGACCAGCCACTCAGTCCATGACTGCAGCGGTATATCTTGCGTTCCCATGCATTCAAAGCGGTATTCACTTGTTCTGTTATTATCTACGTTTCAGACCTATATATAATTGATTTTATAATGGTTTAGTAAAGTGTCGTCTTCAGCTGTCCTGAAATTTTGGAGAATCGCAACATGTTAAAGACGCTGAAATAGCATCTGCTACCTGCACCTCTTCTTGCCTTTATCTCTGTTGCTATCATATTATCTTCCATAACCATCCCTCTCAAATACTTATTTAGTCTTTCAAACCCTTCAGACTGCTCAACGCCTCTCCATCTTGTTTTGTTTTTTGTGTTCATCATCTGCATTGTTTTTCCTAACTTATGACCAAGCCAAGGGCAGCCGCTTTGCGTTCCAAAATTACTTAGTTTTTTAGTAAATATTTCTGAGGAGCACGGCTATGTAGTCGGCAAATGCCACATTCTGAGTCGTCCTGTTGAAAATAGTACCGACTGTTTTGCTTGGCAGCCTCCAGAGCCAAGTTAAATAACGTCAGAGATACAGTTTCTTCTTGCAAAATCCGAATACTTGCCATTAGCTAAACTTTTGGAGTTGGTGTTGTTTGCGGTGATTTTCACGAACCTTATGATCTTTGTGAGATCCCCTATCCCCGTAACGCTTTAATAAGACCGCTTCTGTTGACACTGTCATAGCTGCTTTAAAATCCACAAACAGCTGATGCAACGCTATATTGTATTCGTAACACTTTCCCATCATTAAACTAAAGGCGAACATCTGATCTGTTGTTGCTCTTTCCTTCTTAAACCCGCACTGGTATTCCCCAGTCGTAGCTTCTGCATATGTTCACTATCACAACCAGTATTCTGTAGGTAGTATTCACCACTGCCAGTCCTCTATGATTATTGTAGTTTGCTCTGTCGCCCTTCTTATTTATTGGAATACCGATGGATGTGTTCCAGTTTGTTGGCATCTTTTCACTTCTACATGTTTTGCGAACCAGTTCACGCATATATTTTAATATCCCTATACCACCATACCGGAAATTTTCACTTGGTTCAAAATGGTGCAAATGGCTCTGAGCACTATGGGACTCAACTTCTAAGGTCATCAGTCCCCTAGAACTTAGAACTACTTAAACCTAACTAACCTAAGGACATCACACACATCCATGCTCGAGGCAGGATTCGAACCTGCGACCGTAGCGGTCTCGCGGATCCAGACTGTAGCGCCTAGAACCGCACGGCCACTCCGGCCTGCTTTTCACTTGGTATCTTCCCCCACAGCTCTTAGCTCCGTATCTCCTTAAAAGCTACAATCGCTTCTTCGAACATTAGTTTCCGTTCATTATCATTGCTGACAGCTTATTCCACCTGTTCCTCTTCCCCAAATTATTGGATTTCCCCATATTTCAGTAACTCTTTAAAACATTCTTCCCATCTTTCTATTATTTCAGTTTCATCTACGGATAAATTTCTTCCTTGTCCCTGCACGTCGTTGTTCGAGGATGTCACCCTTGTTTTATACGTTATTTGCTTAAGTCACTGCAGTGCCCACCGATTCTTTTATTCCAGACTGCTGTGGCTGTCTTGTGCGGTCCACCCGCCAGGTGCCTAGTCTACAGGTAGACGCTCCATCTAGTCAGCAGGACACCCCTCTGCGACGACGGACCGCTGACCGGTCGATTTGCCAGCCTAATACAACGTACAAACCCAGTACCAAATTTATCGGAATGACGTTATTAAAGGGATGCTATGATCTCCGCACCATCCATGCCTCAACTGAAATATGAAGCCCTGCATCAATTAATTAGGAAAAGGAAACGAATGTAATTAGCAAAAATAGTGAAGGAATAATGATAATAAACAAAGATGAAACCACTGGCTTCCTCCAGCGTGGCGCGTTCCAGCATGAAATTACAATTTCGTTTTCATTGGCATAAGCAACTTTCACCTGATAGCAAAAACTTAAGCTCACAGCAACTATTTAGACTACTGACACTCTCGCCGAATGCATGGCATCGTAAGTGATTGATAAAACTGGAATATAAGTTATCATTTGGCTTCACTGTTTGCAAACATTGTTTGTGACAGGACCGTATTTGCTGCTGCGCCGTAGCTGTCAACACTGACGGAACAAAACATTAACACAAAAAAAAAATTAATGTAGAGTAATGAAATTTCAGGAACCTATTTGTCTAAGTAACATATTTAAGTGATCAACATTGCAAGATCACAGGTTAAGGTTAGGCCGAGATAAGCCATTGCAAATGTGAATTGCTGGTACATTAATAACCGGTGTGATCGCCAGAACGATGAATGCAAGCATGCTAACGTGCTGGCATGCTGTTGCACAGGTGCCGGAGACGTTTGTGTGATGGAATTCCATACCTGTCGCACTTCGTCGATCAATACAGAGACGGTTAATGCTGGATGTGGATGACGCTGGAGCTGTCGTCCGATGGTGGCCGGTATGTGGTAGACTGGAGACAGATCTGGTGATCGAACAGGTCAAGGCAACATGTCGATACTCTGTATGTGGGCGAGTGTTACCCTGTTGGAAAATACCTCCTGCAATACCATTCATGAATGGCAGCACAACGGGTCGAATCACCAGGCTGACGTACAAATTTGCAGTGAGGGTGCGTGGGATAACCGCGAAAGTGCTCCTGGTGTTATACGAAGTCGCACCTCCGACCATAACTCCTAGAGTAGGTCCAGTGTATCAGTGTATCTAGCTCACACACAGGTTGGTTGCAGGCCCTCAGCTGGCTTCCTTCTAACTACAACATGGCCATCATTGGCACCGAGTCAGAGCCAACTTTCGTCAGAAAACACAACAGACCACCACACTAACCACCAGTGAACTCTCCTTTGGCACCACTGACATCGCAAATGGAATGTAAACTACAGGGCATATGACTTGGAGCTGTCCTTGAAGTAACGGATTTGCAACAGTTCATTGTGGTGTCAACTGCTGCCCGAACACGATGATCTTCCATCTTGGTAGTGCCACGTGGCCGTCCAGAGCCCAGTCTTCTTGGAATCGTACATTCTCGTGACCAGCGCTGCTAGCAATCATGCACAGTGGCTACACTCCTGCCAAGCCTTTCTTCAGTATCGTAGAAGGAACGTCCAGCTTCTCGTAGTCGTATTATACGATTTCGTTCAAACTTAGTGAGGTGTTGGTGATGGCATCTTTGTCACCTTAAAAGCATTCTCTACTAATAACAAATGACGACATCTAATCTCAAAGGTAGCTAACGGTTACGACCGTTACAGTGTGTATTTAAAGCAAGCCAGATTTGCAACCTCATAGCGGCGTTACTGGCGTCACTTTTATGCGACTGGCGCAAAATTTGAACAGACATCATCTGTCAGGTATAGGACCAAGTCTACCAACTTCCGTTTACGTCGCACAGTTCCTCCTTGGTGTTAAGAGCTGTTTCCCGTCAGAGTATTTCCAAGTGCAGATCCAAAGAGCGATCAGCGGTGCTTGTTGAGGGACGTTCTCCACTGTGTGAACACATCTTTTTCTTCTTTTTTTTCGAAATCTTTCCTCACTTCACTATGGCTTCAGTGAATCAGTGCCTCGTATGTCTCCATCCAAGACTATAAATTCTATCCAATAAAATGGCGCCCGTTGCAAAACTTTTGTCTACACACTCGTTCAGGTTTCTGGGCACTAATTCCTGCTGCACCAAACGCCAGCAATAATCATCTTACGCTCCTGTTTTTTCCGTCTTTGGGAATTAAATTTTGTTTTTATAACTGCAGCGTCTGCAGAACATAATGTCCTCCCTTTTTTAAATTCTTTATCAAAATACTTTTCTGCAATTATCTCGTCTTCAGTGGATCCCCATTTATTTCTGTGAAACATTTTACAAAATTTGGTTGGTCCTCTACTTTAGGCCTAAAAGCTATAACATGTACATTTTACACACCGAGTTGTTAAAACTATTCAGATTATTTCTCTGCAACTGGTTTCGACCTAACATTTCCTTTTGTCGTGATTGTTCACCTGAAACTGCAGCAAATATATTTTTAGACTACTTTGAAGATGACGTTCTGTCAAGCCACAAAACGCTCAAAAGTAGGCCAACTTGAAGAATTCCATCTTTAAAATTACTGTAGTTTCAAGCGAATGGACATAACAACAAAATAAATCGTACATGTTATATTTTTAGGCCTAAAATAGAGATGCCTGCAAGTGCAGTCTTTTAGTCAGATGCGATCGAGCAGACATCGACCGATTATTTGCTAGTGATCTCTGTGCGACGAGAGTGGCGGATTCATGAGAATGACACCACAAAATGTATCTATTTCATCAACTGCCCTAACCACTGCGTCAGTCTACTCGGTGCCAAAGTAGAGCCGGGACTCACCGCTTCTGATACCACTGTCTCCGCTGTCACACACATGGATCCTTTTGGATCGGCACAAGCCTTACGCAGAATGACAGCCCGATATTCTCGAAACGGGCGGGCATTGGTGTGGTACTTGATGACTACACTTGAAGATGGCCATGATAGTCTGTGTAGCCTGGCTTAAATTATCTGGCATCTGATGTTTCAAATCGAAGTTGCATCGTTGTTGCGGCAAGTACTGTGTGTAGGCAGCCACCACAGTCCTAGAAAAAATCTGAAATTGACGTGCGATATACGAGGTGTGATTGGAAAGTTTTAAGAATGGGCTTGTAATTATACAATGGTGGTATTTACATGCTACTGTGATGCATCTCCTTCAAAATAGTCCCCTTCTGACTGAACACACCGACTCCAACGGTGTTTCCACTTTTGGAAACATACCTGGAAATTTTTTTCCTGAAGTGTGTTAAGGACACTCTCCTTATTTGCCTGGATGTCTTCAGTTGAGTCAATCCGCTTCCCTTTCAGAGAAAATTTCCCTTTAGGAAACAGGTAGAAGTCCGCAGGGCCAAAATCAGGGGAATATACCGGTTGTGGAAGCACAGGAATTTTTAATTTCGTCAAAAATTCTACGATGGAGGAGGCACGATAAGCCGGAGCATTGTCATGGTGTAGCACCCAACTCTTGTCTTTCCACAATGCTGGCCTTTTCTTCCACACCTTTTTGCGCAAGCTCTCAAGGACACATTTGTAGTATTCTTGGTTAATTGTCTGTCCTCCAGTAATTGCCATATTTAACAAATCGGGGTCATTTTCAGTCTGATTAATGAGTTCTTGGCACACTTCAAGTCGGTATTATTTCTGGTCACTTGAAAACACTTTCGGAATGAATTTTGCGGACACTCGATGCATGTCCAGATCTTCAGTTGAAATTGACGGAATCGCATAGAAACTTAAATTAAGTTCATCACCCATCTCCCTAACTGTAAGTCTACAGTCAGAGGGCACCAAGTCGTGAACTTTCACAACATTTTCATTCGTTTTTGAGGTGGAAGGACAGCCAGACCGAGGTTCATCTTCAAATGATTTGCGGCCAGTTTTAAATCTGTTGAACCAGACAAAAACATTTGACTGGCTCATACAATCGTCTCCAAATCTCCAAAAGCTGTTTTTACTAGTTTGTAAGTCTTAGAAGCCGATTTCTCGGTCTTAAAACAAAATTTCACACAAACTCGTTTCTCCGTTTTTACGTCCATTTTTACGCAGACAGAATCCGGCAACAAGCCCTAACAGAACCACACTTAACCAGCTGGCACAATGAACTGAATAAAAGAAACGCAGTTTCCTGTCAGAGGGCGTTCAAGGGCAAGGCAATGACTCACTTCCCACCCTCCATGTACCTGCCCCCCCAAACCAGTAAGCAGTAGCGGATGGATTCTTAAAACTTTCCAATCTCATCTTGTAGATCTCCGTAGTGCTTCTGACTTCTGCAGTATGTTGTCTTACTTTTATTTTGGCCGGTATTAAGGAAATTTTTTGGAAAGAGAAACAATTTTCCTGCCCAGATAACAGTTTCAAACTTATCACTTGATGTCCTGAAATCTACTGAAATTACTGAAACAGATATTCCGTTGATTCTTAAAATACCTCGCTCGAAAACAGATCTTTCCAGATTTTCATATCATATTGAGTTTACTACGAGTAAGCTTCGAAAAAAGCGTTTTTTTTTTTCAATTTTATGAATATGTAACTCTTGATACACAAAATATGAGACAAGAGAGAATACTCAGACTTCAAGAAGAACGTAATAGGTTAATTTTTTAAAGAAGTCAGGTGACGAGAGACGTGAACACTGCGGAAACATCAGTTTTATAAGTCATGGTTGAAAAATACTGAGAAATTATGTACAGAAGTACGGAAAACTGTTATAAGCCGACTTTGGGTAAGAACCGTTAGGTTTTCTTGAAAAGTTAAAATGCGCTATGTTGACTGAACGCATTATATTAGAAGATAGGTTGAATAAAGTGAAAGTTATGTTTATAGCATTTGTAGATGCAGAGAAAGCTATTGACGATGTGGACTGAACTGCATTCTTTATGTATCTGAAGGTAGTAGGTTGATTTCAATTTGTATAGAAACCAGACTGCTGTTATAAGACTCGAAGGACATAAAACGGAACCAGTAGTGAGACCAGTAGTGAGATTGGGGATAGGTTGTCAATCGTTCCCTAATGATCTCTCTAGTACTCCCTACAACCTCTGGTTTAGTCGGTTTATCCAGGTCTCGCCTCCTTAAATTCCCACCTTTTTGCAGTTTCTTCAGTTTTAATCTACAGTTCGTAACCAATAGATTGTGGTCAGAGTCCACATCTGCCCCTGGAAATGTCTTACAATTTAAAACCTGGTTCCTAAATCTCTGTCTTACCATTATAATCTACCTGATACCTTCTGGCATCTCAAGGCCTCTTCCATGTATAAAACGTTCTTTCATGAATCTTGAACCATGTGTTAGCTATGATTAAGTTATGCTCTGTGCAAAATTCTACCAGGCGGCTTCCTCTTTCATTTCTTGCCCCAATCCATATTCACCTACTACATTGTCACCAGTCAACAATGTCAAAAGCTTTCTCTAAGTCTACAAATGCTAGAAACGTAGGTTTGCCTTTCCTTAACCTATCTTCAAAGAGCAGTCGTAGGGTCAGTATTGCCTCACGCGATCCAACATTTCTACGGAATCCAAACTGATATTCCCCAAGGTCGGCTTCTACCAGATTTTTTTTTTCATTCGTCTGCAAAGAATTCGTGTTAGTACTTTGCAGCCGTGACTTATTAAACTGATAGTTCGGTAATTTTCACATCTGTCAACACCTGCTTTCTTTGGGATTTGAATTATTATATTCTTCTTGAAGTCTGAGGGTTTAAGAATGGTTTGGTTTAAGGATCATGAAAGAAGGTTGTATACCAGAAAAGGCCTGGAGACACTGGAAGGTTTAGGAACAAGGTTTCAAATTGTAAGACATTTCCAGGGGCAGATGAGGACTCCGACCACAGTCTATTGGTTATAAAGTGTAGATTAAAACTGAAGAAACTGCAGAAAGTTGGGAATTTAAAGAGATGGGACGTGCATAACCTGAAAGAACCAGAGGTTGTAGGGAGTACCAGAAAGAGCATTAGGGAACGATTGACAAGAACGGCGGAAAGAAATACAGTAGAAGAAGAATGGGTAGCTTTGAGAGATGAAACAGTGAAGGCGACAGAGATTAAAGTAGGTAAAAAGACAAGGGCTGGTAACACAAGAAATATTGAATTAATTGATGAAAGGAGAAAATATAAAAATGCAGTAAATGAAGCAGGCAAAAAGGAATACAAACGTCTCAAAAATGAGATTGGCAGGAAGTGCAAAATGGCTAAGCAGGGATGGCTAGAGAACAAATGTAAGGATGTAGAGGCGTATATCACTAGGGATAAGATACATACTGCCTACAGGAAAATTAGAGAGATCTTTGGAGAAAAGAGAACCACTTGTATGAATATCAAGAGCTCAGATGGAAAACCAGTTCTAAGCAAAGAAGGGAAAGCAGAAAGGTGGAAGGAGTATATAGAGGGTCAACACATGGGCGATATACTTGAGGGCAACATTATGGAAATGGAAGAGGACGTAGATGAAGATAAAATGGGAGATATGAGACTGCGTGAAGAGTTTGACAGAGTACCGAAAGACTTAAGTCGAAACAAGGCCCCGGGAGTAGACAACATTCCATTAGAACTAGCCTTGGGAGAGCCAGCAATGACAAAATTCTACCATCTGGTGAGCAAGATGTATGTTGTTGTTGTGGTCTTCAGTCCTGAGACTGGTTTGATGCAGCTCTCCATGCTACTCTATCCTGTGTAAGCTTCTTCATCTCCCAGTACCTACTGCAGCCTACATCCTTCTGAATCAGTTTAGTGTATTCATCTCTTGGTCTCCCTCTACGATTTTTACCCTCCACGCTGCCCGCCAGTACTAAATTGGTGATCCCTTGATGCCTCAGAATATGTCCTACCAAGCGATCCCTTCTTCTAGTCAAGTTGTGCCACAAACTTCTCTTCTCCCCAATCCTATTCAATACTTCCTCATTAGTTATGTGATCCACCCATCTAATCTTCAGCATTCTTCTGTAGCACCACATTTCAAAAGCTTCTATTCTCTTCTTGTCCAAACTATTTATCGTCCATGTTTCACTTCCATACATGGCTACGCTCCATACAAATACTTTCAGAAATGACTTCCTGATACTTAAATCTATACTCAACGTTAACAAATTTCTCTTCTTCAGAAACGCTTTCCTTGCCATTTCCAGTCTACATTTAATATCCTCTCTACTTCCATCATCATCAGTGATTTTGCTCCCCATAGCAAAATTCCTTTACTACTTTGTCTCATTTCCTAATCTAATTCCCTCAGCATCACCCGACTTAATTCGACTACATTCTATCATCCTCGTTTTGCTTTTGTTGATGTTCATCTTATACCCTCCTTTCAAGACACTGTCCATTCCGTTCAACTGCTGTTCCAGGTACTTTGCTGTCTCTGACAGAATGACAATGTCATCGGCGAACCTCAAAGTTTTTATTTCTTCTCCATGGATTTTAATACCTACTCCGAATTTTTCTTTTTTTTCCTTTACTGCATGCTCAGTATACAGATTGAATAACATCGGGGACAGGCTACAACCCTGTCTCACTCCCCTCCCAACCACTGCTTCTCTTTCATGCCCCTCGACTCTTATAACTGCCATCTGGTTTCTGTACAAATTGTAAATAGCCTTTCGCTCCCTGTATTTTACCCCTGCCACCTTCAGAATTTGAAAGAGAGTATTCCAGTCAACATTGTCAAAAGCTTTCTCTAAGTCTACAAATGCTAGAAACGTAGGTTTGCCTTTCCTTAATCTAGCTTCTAAGATAAGTCGTAGGGTCAGTATTGCCTCACGTGTTGCAACATTTCTACGGAATCCAAACTGATCTTCCCCGAGGTCAGCTTCTACTAGTTTTTCCATTCGTCTGTAAAGAATCCGCGTTAGTAATTTGCAGCCGTGACTTATTAAATTGATAGTTCGTTAATTTTCACATTTGTCAACACCTGCTTTCTTTGGGATTGGAGTTATTATATTCTTCTTGAAGCCTGAGGGTATTTCGCCTGTTTCATACATCTTGCTCACCAGATGGTAGAGTTTCGTCAAGACTGGCTCTCCCAAGGCGGTCAGTAGTTCTAATGGAATGTTGTCTACTCCCGGAGCCTTGTTTCGACTCAGGCCTTTCAGTGCTCTGTCAAACTGTTCACGCAGTATTATATCTCCCATTTCATCTTCATCTACATCCTCTTCCATTTCCATAATATTGTCCTCAAGTACATCGCCCTTGTATAGACCCTCTATATACTCCTTCCACCTTTCTGCTTTCCCTTCTTTGCTTAGAACTGGGTTTCCATGTATGAGACAGGTGAAATACCTTTAGATTTCAAGAAGAGTGTAATAATTCAAATCTCAAAGAAAGCAGGTGTTGACAGGTGGAAAATTACGAAACTATCAGTTTAATAAGTCACGTTTCCAAAATACAAATAAGAATTCTTTACAGACGAATGGAAAAACTGGTAGAAGCTGACCTCGGGGAAGATCAATTTGGATTCCGTAGACATGTTTGATCACGTGAGGCAGTACTGGCCCTACGAATTATCTTAGAAGATAGATTAAGGAAGGGCAAAGCTATGTTTCTAACATTTGTAGACTTGAAGAAACCTTTTGACAATGTTGAATGGAATAATCTCTTTCAAATTCTGAAGGCGACAGGGGTAAAACACAGGGAGCGAAAGTATATTTACAATTTGTACAGAAACCAGATGGCAGTTGTAAGAGTCGAGGAGCATGAAAGGGAAGCAGTGGTTGGGAAGGGAGTGAGACAGGGTTTAGCCTATTCTCGATGCTATTCGATCTATATATTGAGCAAGCAGTAAAGGAAACACAAGAGAAATTTTCGTAAAATCCATGGAGAAGAAGTTTGTCGATGACATTGTAATTCTGTCAGAGACAGCAAAGGACCTGAGAGAGCAGATGAACGGAATGGACAGTGTCTTGAAAGGAGGATATAAGATGAACATCAACAAAAGCAAAACGACCATAATGGAATGTAGTCAAATTAAATCAGGTAATTCTGATGGAATTAGATTATAGAATAAGACACTTAAAGTAGTGAATGAGTTTTGCTATTTGAGGATCGAAATAACTGATGATGGTCGAAGTAGAAAGGATATAAAATGTAGATTGGCACTAGTAAGAAAAGCGTTTTTGAAGAAGAGAAATTTGTTAACATCGATTATAGATTTAAGTGCCTGAAAGTCTTTTCTGAAAGTATGCTTATGGAGTATGGCATGTATGGAAGAGAAACATGGACGATAAATAGTTTTGACATGAAGAGAATAGAAGCTTTTGAAATGTGGTACTACATAAGAATGCTGAAAATTAGGTGGGTAGATCACGTAACTAATGAGGAGGTACTGAACACAACTGGGGAGAAGATGAATTTGTGGGGCAACTTGACTAGAATAAGGATCGGTTGGTAGGACATGTTCTGAGGCATCAAGGGATCACCAATTTAGTATTGGAGGGCAGCGTGGAGGGTAACAATCGGAGGCCAAAAGATGAGTACAGTAAGCAGATCTAGAAGGGTGTAGGTTGCAGTAGTTACTTGGAGATGAAGCAGCTTGCAGATGATAGAATAGCATGGAGAGCTGCATCGCCGCGCGGGATTAGCCGTGCGGTCTGAGGCGCTGCAGTTATGGACCGTGCGGCTGATACCGGCGGAGGTTCGAGTCCTCTCTCGGGCATGGATGTGTGTGTTAGTCCTTAGGATAATTCAGGTTAAGTAGTTTGTAAGCTTAGGGACTGATGACCTTAGCAGTTAAGCCCCATAAGGTTCACACACATTTGAACATTTGAGAGCTGCATCAAACCAGTCTCTGGACTGATGACCACAACAACAACGAACTATTAATCACTTATAAGTTTATGTAAATGTAAAAACAAATCGATCTTCACGAAAATAGTTACCTTTGTATTGCAAATTTTGCATCTTTTGTGCGCTTTGGCTTGTAAACTGTTGTACGTTCGTGACGCGAAGGGTTACATGTTGGTTGTTTTTGTTTTAAGAACACAAGGAATTGTCGTTATAACTGTTAGACTGAAGTAATGTGGAATAAATATGTACTGAGCACCTGCGACTTTTCTCACTCACGTTAGTGACCAGCTATAAAGCTGAACCAAAATATCGTTCTGGAACCAACAGGAATGAAAATACTTACCGACAATAGAGCCTACAAATGAAGAAACTACAATGGATTTCGATAAAAAAGATAATTATCAAATTAACAAATGAACTCTAATTTTTGACCTTTTTATTTCAGTGAATTAAAACGTAAGAGAAAGTGAACCACATCATTGGATAAATGATTATTGTGGAAACTTTTTAAGTTCTGATACAATTCAGTATTTTTAAAGAAGGAGAACATTTAGTAGCTGCATCACTCTTCAAAGTGAAGATAGCAACATCATAAACACCAATAACAAATACAACAACAACAACAACTGATAATGAGTGTGAAGTGTAAAGTCTTTGTCTCCTACAAAAACTACGTACACATTTTGAAATTAACGTATGGTATACACGTCTATAACGCGTTTTAAGCGTCTCAAAATCATTCTTAATTTTAATTGTAGACAGCTGTATGTTTTGTCTTGAAAAAGGGAACATTTTCGTGTCCGTAAACGTCTTGCACTTGAAGCCTGGCAGGCACCATCCTTTGCACAGGGGAAATAACAACACAGTGGGAACCGTCAATGCCAGTACAGCTGCTACTGGGGCATCGCTGGCGAGAGTAGTCCAGTGCGCTCGCTGCCAAATGCAAGCTACTTTAAATCGGACTGTAGTTGCTTGGAAGGTCGTATCTCTGGGAGCCGGCGCCGTGTTCCGCCGTGGTCGCAGTACAAACATTGCCGCTCCGGCCCAGTTGCCTGACCTCGGCTTTGATAGTGCAGGATGTGGATGACGCACTGTCCGCTCCGAAAACTTTGATATCGCATCCAGGAATGGCGCCTTCAAACAAGTGCTCTCGAAATAGTACCTTCCGTCGTCAGAAGGACGGACTCTGTTACGGAAATAATCAGGGGCCTTATTGTGGAACTTTGAAGACCTTGAAAGCCAAAGAGCTATTATCCCGAATGAGGGGAAGTGCTGAGGTCAAAAACATGAAATACAGCGACAGAGAAGATATGTGTGTGACAAGTAAAATACCGTTATGGATAAAAAATGACAGACACAGCTTTAGAGTTTCATGTTCCGTCAACGACTAGGTCGATGGGGACTAATCAGCAGCACAGAAGGGGAGAATGATGGGGGAAGGAAATATTCCGTATCTTTTAAACGGCTTAGGCGTAGCTATTGAGGAAAACCGAAATCTGCCGAATGACAGTTGAGAGTGGCAGCCACTCCGCCACCTCGCTCGGTCTGGTGTTGCGATTGATTCACCGTTATAAGCAGGTAAGCGAACAAAAAAAGTAGAACAGTAGTGGGTCAGATGTAACAACAAAAAATAAGACTATGATACGGGAGAAGCTGTTCCTAGTAACTGTCGATATCTCAGATAGTGTTTTTCAGGGTGCTCCTAGGTGCAAATACTGGTATTTATTGCTTATCTACGACAAAGTGCTACGGAAAAAAAATCGTGAATATTTGAAATTATGTGATAACTCTGGTTTTCTTGGTGTGACTGATAAAACGAATTTGTGGAAGCCGGCCGAAGTGGCCGTGCTGTTAAAGGCGCTGCAGTCTGGAACAGCGAGACCGCTACGGTCGCAGGTTCGAATCCTGCCTCGGGCATGGATGTTTGTGATGTCCTTAGGTTAGTTAGGTTTAACTAGTTCTAAGTTCTAGGGGACTAATGACCTCAGCAGTTGAGTCCCATAGTGCTCAGAGCCATTTTTTGAATTTGTGGAAACAATTCGGCAATATACCTGGAAGCACACAATTATTCGAAATAACAATAGTTGAAGACAGAATGAAGATAATAAATTAAAGTCCTGTCAAACGACTAGATCGTTTAAAACGGATCACATACTATGGTTTGGGAAGGATGGGGAACGAAATCGGCCCTTTCAAACCAACCATCTTGGCGTTCGTTATAGCCATGGAAGTTCTTCCAAGGGCTCTGCTGTCAGTATTGTCGAAGTGTACCTTTACTTGCATTTCTGGTATTTTGTATACTGTTTGTGTCGTAAACGTGCGTTGTGCAGCTAAGGCCAATGCCACCTAGGTATCACCGGTGGCGCTACGAATACAAGAATTCGGTTGCATGTCATGATCACATATTCACATCTATCTCAGAGAAGCACTGTTTCATTATGTATGATATCTGGCAGAAAGAAAATTCGACGAGCAGTAATAAATAATAATGTCGTGTCACGAGGGCCTCCCGTCGGGTGGACCGTTCGCCGGGTGCAAGTCTTTCGATTTGACTCCACTTCGGCGACTTGCGCGTCGATCGACGAGCAATAAGGTAGCAAGAGGTAAGATTCCTTGCTCAGAGAGTGTACGATTCTAACGACCCTTACTTACTTCGAGTAAAAGTTTGAACTCTTAAGGTGCTAGACAAGTTTGCGTCAGGTATTCTTACATCCCACTAAATTAAATAATGTCTTGGAACCGATTCTCTTAGTGCAACTGAGCGAAAATATCTGTAATGCACGGCGTGCTCATTACGTGTTTTTCCTTGCTCGTTTAGGCAAATGCTGGGTTGATTGCCAATGTCCGCTTTAAAAAATACAATGCACGAGCATTTAAAATTCGGTAATATGCAGAAGAAAAAGATTAAGCGATTTACAGACTGCTGAGAGAAAGGGCACCCGGTCATAAAGTTGAAATAAAACTAAAATTGACAAATCATGAAAACAGCGGACCAAGTACGACGAGATATACGCTGCGGTAGAGAGACTGAAACCGAACAAAGTTTTTTTTTTTTTTTTCCTGCGGTAACTAACGCTGCTGTGGGACTGGTGTAGCTAAAATTCTGTTAGGTGTAAAACATATTTTCTTTAACTGCGTCCCTGCAGCACTAAAATAAATATTCTTCTTTACCCAGGTTTCCAATGGAGCGATGGAGCTTATTCCACCACTCTCGGTGAACTGAGCCCACAGTTACTCTCAATATCAATGAGGTTGCATATTCCTCCATTCTAGTTGAACTGAGCCCACAGTTTCAGGTTACTCTGAGGATGGACAAGTCTGCTTGCACTACCATTCTCTGTGGCCTGGGACCACAGTCTCAGGTTTCTTTGAACGCGAACGAAGCTGCTTACTCCACCATTTGCGGTAAACTGAGCCTGAAATTCCAAGCCACTCTGAACGTGTACGAGGCTGCTTTTCCCACTATTCTCGGTGACCCAAGCCCACAGTTTCACGATATCCTGAACATGAATAGGGCTAGAATGAGATTTTCACTCTGCAGCGGAGTGTGCGCTGATATGAAACTTCCTGGCAGATTAAAACTGTGTACCCGACCGAGACTCGAACTCGGGACCTTTGCCTTTCGCGGGCAAGTGCTCTACCAACTGAGCTACCGAAGCACGACTCACGTCCGGTACTCACTGCTTTACTTCCGCCAGTACCTCGTCTCCTACCTTCCAAACTTTACAGAAGCTCTCCTGCGAACCTTGCAGAACTAGCACTCCTGAAAGAAAGGATATTGCGGAGACATGGCTTAGCCACAGCCTGGGGGATGTTTCCAGAATGAGATTTTCACTCTGCAGCGGAGTGTGCGCTGATATGAAACTTCCTGGCAGATTAAAACTGTGTGCCCGACCGAGACTCGAACTCGGGACCTTTGCCTTTCGCGGGCAAGTGCTCTACCAACTGAGCTACCGAAGCACGACTCACGTCCGGTACTCACTGCTTTACTTCCGCCAGTACCTCGTCTCCTACCTTCCAAATCTCATTCTGGAAACATCCCCCAGGCTGTGGCTAAGCCATGTCTCCGCAATATCCTTTCTTTCAGGAGTGCTAGTTCTGCAAGGTTCGCAGGAGAGCTTCTGTAAAGTTTGGAAGGTAGGAGACGAGGTACTGGCGGAAGTAAAGCAGTGAGTACCGGACGTGAGTCGTGCTTCGGTAGCTCAGTTGGTAGAGCACTTGCCCGCGAAAGGCAAAGGTCCCGAGTTCGAGTCTCGGTCGGGCACACAGTTTTAATCTGCCAGGAAGTTTCATATCAGCGCACACTCCGCTGCAGAGTGAAAATCTCATTCTGGAAACATCCCCCAGGCTGTGGCTAAGCCATGTCTCCGCAATATCCTTTCTTTCAGGAGTGCTAGTTCTGCAAGGTTCGCAGGAGAGCTTCTGTAAAGTTTGGAAGGTAGGAGACGAGGTACTGGCGGAAGTAAAGCAGTGAGTACCGGACGTGAGTCGTGCTTCGGTAGCTCAGTTGGTAGAGCACTTGCCCGCGAAAGGCAAAGGTCCCGAGTTCGAGTCTCGGTCGGGCACACAGTTTTAATCTGCCAGGAAGTTTCATGAATAGGGCTGCTTAAGCCACCATGCTCGGTACCCTTCGCTCACAGTTTCAGATTACTCCACCATTCTCGGCTTTTTATTCTTCATGATGAGTGTCCTGTGGACACTACCGTGTTCTGAAATAACAAAAACCATCTTCGCAGGGCTGCTCGTGTATTTTCCTGCTTTGACGAAGTTTCAGGCACCCTGCTTGACTGGGCCCGCTGCATCACACAACATTAAGCCCGCAGCAAATGTCTGGTACTATTTCGAAGAGCAGGTGAAATATAAGAATCAATATCCACGCGATTTAGCTGCTGTATTATATCTAATGATCAGTGAGACGCTTCAGCTGGATATAGGATACTGGAAGAAACTAGTAGAGTTTCTTCCTCGCAGAACTGAGGCCATTATAAATGCCAGAGTAGGTGTTACACGTTAGATGTCTCCTAGGAGTGAATAACGTTTTTCGCGTGTGCTTATGCAAAAACAGCGTCCTTAGGGGAACGGGCTGGGGCATAACCCTCCCATATCGATACGTTCCAGACGAATTATGTTTAGTGATGAAAAAATGAATGGAGTTAGTTGGAAAGAAGTGAACGAATACGTTGACACAAATTTCTGTTTAACAAAACATACAAATGTCTGATCGGATGTCACTGATATCATTTAACGTTGCTGCTTCTTCACTGATTTCATTCCCATTGATACCATTCACTTGAGGAGTATATCAAATTGCCTGAAACGAAGTGAAACTCAAAATAATTATTGAGATAGGACAACGGATGTTACAGCCTAAACTGGAAGACCAATCAAAGATTTGAGCTCCGGTCCTCTCGATTCCGTCATGTGCTCTAAGCAATGCACCACCTCGGTCGGTAATAAAATTTAAGCCTTGTATGTGAATTAGCACCAGATGAGTGGAAAGCCAAACTCAGTAACGTAATACGAGGGTTACCAGAAAGTAACGCACCGCATTTTTTTCTTCAACAGTTCCGTATTGAACACAATGAGAATTACAGAAACCAAAGAATGGGGTTTTATCGACACACCTTACTTTTTCCACGTAATTTTCAACCCCGTTCCAAGGACTTCCTCCAGCGCGAAAGAAGGGCGTGTATACCCTGTAGGTACCAACCCTTGTTCTGGTGGCGGAGCTATTGCTTCACTGTGTGAATCACCTCCTCGTCGCCGGCCGCGGTGGTGTAGCGGTTCTAGGCGCTCAGTCCGGAACCGCGGGACCGCTACGGTCGCAGGTTCGAATCCTGCCTCGGGCATGGATGTGTGTGATGTCTTTAGGTTAGTTAGGTTTAAGTAGTTCTAAGTTCTAGGGGACTGATGACCACAGATGTTAAGTCCCATAGTGCTCAGAGCCATTTGAACCATTTGAACCTCCTCGTCATCCTCAAAACATCTTTCACGAATGGCGTCATTTAATGGCCCATGCGATTTATGATCCACTGTTGGACACCGCGGGACCCATCTTGCACACACTTTTAATATCCAAGAGTGCGTATAATTGCACTCACACTTCCTTTGCTGATTGACAGATGCAGCGCCAACTGCCGAATCGTAATGCGTCTGAACTTGGGAATTACAGCATTAGCTCGCTGCAACATGTCAAGTGTGACAGCTGTGGATGGTCTTCCCGGCGAACCGCCTTCTGATGACCTCACCGTTCGTGCCCAGCAACTTAATTGTACATTTGCCGACAGTAGATGCTCCATAGACTTTGCACAAGCGTTTGTGAATATTCCCCACAGTTTCTTTCTCTGCAGTGAGAAATTCGATGACGTACATCACCTACAGACGACGTTTTGGAACTGTCCTGCAGCTATGCTATCTGTCGGAAGTGACAGAAACTTGGCGCGCTCATCGCCGTGGCACCGAGGTGGCCTAACCCCGCCTGGGCATGCAACTGCAGAGCTGAGTGGACAAACGTCAGCTAGAAAGCAACACTCAGCTGAATGAGCAACAGCCGAGGCTGGTGCCGAAGAGTATCAAGAATAAATGATTAAAATCTAATAATATTTTAGTATCGTCGCCGACCCCTCACAAGTTCCCACAAGTATCCTGGCGTCACGCAGAAGTGTCTCCATTCGGCCCTCTAAATGGAATAGTTATACTCGTAATGAAAAAGGGGAAACGTATGTTTAACGCAACAACGTTGTAAGTCTACAAATGCTTACACGATATTTCCAAGGATTATGGATGATGTAGAAGGTATTTTTACCCGTCGAAGAAGCTAAAGATTCCAGGTACACATAATAAAGAGCAGCACAAATTGTTACTAGGTCTACACTGCTGAAATGTCCAGTCAGAGAAGTTTTACATCGCGATGTGGTTTATTGTTGAAGTTCCTAGGGCTCTCGGTCATAGAAGAGTCAGCAAACATATTGCTTCCTTCTACGAATATCTCGCTAAAAGACCATGAAGATAATGTTAGAGAGATTCGTGCCCACACGGAGGCTTATTTCCGCGAAGCATATTCGCTACTGTAACAGGAAAGGAAGAATGTGGCAGCGAAACACAAAGTAACCTCTGCCACACACTGCAAGGTCACTTGCAGAAGGTATATGTAGATAAAGAAAGATAAAATCCCCCTCTATATCCTTACCGGTTTATCTGAGAGAGCACATCGCTTGTACACAAACCGTGCCAGTACAAGCTTTCGGCATAGCAGCAAAGCTCATTCATTTCAACTACCAATCGCTATAAAAAAAGATGAGAAATGCCTGAGGATCTTGTTAGGATGAAATTACTAATTTTTAATTTCTTTTACAATATTCGATTTTCGAATGGTGCCACTGTCACTTTCTGTCCCATATGAATCAGAAAACGTCAGTTTTTACGTTGGCAGTGGAACTTATAGAACTGAGGTGGCATCGAATATGTTCAAGCTTATCACGAAAACACTGTAGAGACCGCTAAGCACAGTGATAGCAGAGGCGTCAGTCACTGTACGAACTCGAGGTTGTTAACCTACAAAGTCTGGAAGTTTGTCGATATTATTTTGTTGCACCATGAATATGACGGTTGTCTTTCCAAACAGATATCAGGAGTCATATGTCTCTGGTATTTAGACAGATATCTGCAATTCCGTTTACTCAGTGTATAAGTAGTCAGCTGAAACAAATGTTGCTCATCACTTATGTGACGACTGCTTTGCCGGAAAGCCTCGCTTTGTTTCTCGTTGTAGTCAAAATATTTTGTAAAGTGCTATTTCATGTGCACATTCGAAGATCGGTACTGAATTAGTCTAGTGCGATATACAATTTAACCCTATGTTTTAACAGGTGCACCAAAAGTACTCCAACATCGACTGAACGCGGAGTATGGATTTTGAAGAAAGTAAGTATAGGACCGAAACTTTTAGTCCTGTAATTATATTCTATGATCGTATCTAAAAGATATAAAACATTGAGTGTGACCATTACTTCGCCCTGTCTTCTGTGCCGTGTGGTGGTGCTTGCCACGCCGTGCAGTAGCGATACTCCATCGCTGCTGGAGTACACGTTACTTTTCCTGTTTTACTACCCCTGTTAGGACACGTAGTCAAATCGAATACCCTAAAAGACTAATTCGAGACCCCATCTATCAAATGTGCAAATAAAATTCCAGCTAAACAAATAATTATTGGTAATGAGAAACAAACCGATGCTTTTTGTCGATGCCGAGCATCGCACGAAAATGTGATAGTATTTTTTAGGGCTGACGTCATTTACACATTCAAAAAACAAATAACGTAAGTGATTGGGTGGTAACGAGTCGGCACTGAGTACAGTATGAAATATTTTTTTAATTTCTGAACATGTATTTGAAATGTAAACTTCTCAATTCAGCCTTCAAAATGGTTCAAATGGCTCTGAGCACTATGGGACTTAACATCTGTGGTCATCAGTCCCCTAGAACTTAGAACTACTTAAACCTAACTAACCTAAGGACATCACACACATCCATGCCCGAGGCAGGATTCGAACCTGCGACCGTAGCGGTCACGCGGTTCCAGACTGAAGCGCCTAGAACCGCACGGCCACACCGGTCGAATTCAGCCTTATGCAAGACGTCGTTTTATTACTTTTGTTTCATCCAAACGTGTTTCACCATTTTCGGTGCAATCTACAATGAATTTATATTTATATTCTTTCTGAAAATTATTATTAATGTTAAATGATTATGGAGATAATATGACTTTTTGGCATAAAGCAATTTACTTGTACAAAGGAGCAGTAATTAGGTGTCGAACTGTATGTTAATTTATCTTCACAGTTAAATACACATGACACAGAGTTGACGCATTGTACTTTGTAGACGCTTTGCTGAAAAGTTTAGTCTCGAATACTAATTTGGAAATAAGATGGTTATACACTTGTTCACATAGCTCACATGGTGCAGTCAGTTATGTATGTTGGTAGTCTACCGTGTATTCTACACATCTAATAAAACAACTCTTGTAAATGATCAGCATGTAGACTTACTTTCAAGTCTGAATGTATAATATGTATGTAAAATGACTCGTTAAACATCACTGCGATTAATCCTGCAAATGATACGACGAACTAGCAAGGACTCAGTAGCAGAGAAGATCAGACACACTCCCGCTGTCAACTTCAGGAAACCATTGAGAAGTGCGTGACACAGTAATGGAAGACTGCAGGATGAAACTGCGCGAGGTATACTGACGATGAAGTTAACTTCACAGATAGAGTACGCTACATCATGCACAGAAAACTGAACAGGATAATGGTGTGTGTGTGCGCTGGCTATCATAACTATTGACTTTGATTCAAGGAAACAAAAGACTGTCGAAAATGTTCCGATTTCTACATGTGACACTCAATTTTCTAGCGTCTCGAAGTGGCAAAATGACAATATGTAGACTCAAACAGCAACAGTGAACAAATAAAAAATGACAATCGATAAATAAACTCCAATACCAAAATAAAAAACAAGAACGCTACGAACTTATGCACCAAGCTAATACTTTCGTCTCGATCAAATTGCGAGCGGAACAGAAAAGAATTCTTCCATGCAGCTGACGCAAACTGTAGACATAGCCATTGGTTTTAACGGTGACGGTGCGTGTAAAATACTTGTCTGACGTTTAAAAAAAGAGCAGAAGAACCTTGGCGCGCTTAGTGCATACGACTTTTGTCTCTTCATCCTATACAGCATTGTCTCTGTGTGAGAGACAAACTTGAAGATTCAGAAGGTCAGAAAATTACTGTACCTTACGTAGCTGTCTAAATTGAGATGGAAAGGGCTGCCGTTCAAGGGAAGGGCGGCGAAGCGTTTCTGCCATACGGAAGAGAAAATAGATTCATTAGGCTTCCTTTGTTCTAAAACTGCTATTACAACACGGTGTGGCGATGTAGAATGCTGCCAGCATTAGAGCTGGAAGAACTAGGTTCAACGAAAACGCAATGTTTCAATTTGGATGAGTAGTTTCTGTAGAGACACAGCGGGTTGCTGACGCAGATATTAAATATCAGTACAGCTGCTGAATTCTCTCGCAATGATTATGTCGGCTGTAGTTTCTAATGTTAGGCAAACGGGTCTAGTAAATACATTTAGGAACATATACTTATCGATGCTTTTAACGATCATTCGTTCTTGATGCTGCAATTTCAGTATGTAGGATACTGATGATGTAGAACACCCATACACACCCACCGAGCGAGGTGGCGCAGTGGCTAGCACACTGGACTCGCATTCGGGAGGACGACGGTTCAATCCCGTGTCCAGTCATCATCCTCTACGTCTACATGGATACTCTCCAAATCACATTCAAATGCCAATAACTGTTCGATTTAGGTCCGAAAACTGACCTAATTTATTTTTTAAATCATCTCTATTATCCTGATTTGGGTTTTCTCTGATTTCCCTAAATCGCTCTAGGCAAATGCCGGGATGGTTCCTTCGAAAGGGCACGGTCGACTTCCTTTTCTAATCCGATGACGTCGTTGTCTGGTCTCCTCCCCCAAAACAACCCAACCCAACACACATACACACTTCGTAGATCGCTGTAAATGGTTTGGCAGAGGGTATTTTTTACCTTACCATAGTAAGTTAGTCCCTATTCCCATAGATAATACCCATAACATTTTGAAACCTGCCAAATAGGCAATAGGTCGCGTAAATAATAGAAAATTTTATGTGCTGGCCATTTTTAGGTTTGTAATTTTATGCTTATTTATATTCAATAATCTTTCTGTGGTATAGAAGGAGTCGTTAAGGAGAACGATTTTAATGTCTATTTGAAAGCGATTCTGTTGTCTCTCAGACCTTTTATTTTTATTGGTGGATGGTGTGCCAAAGGTAGATTCACTAGAACTTTGGTTCCTATTCAGCTGGTAATTACCTTTGCGACGACAAAATGAAATTTTCTAGGTGGTAAAACCAATAACTGTTCGATTTAGGTCTGAACAGTGACCTAATTTATTTTTTAAATCATCTCTATTATCACTCTCAGATTCTACTAGGTACGTAAGCGGTTATTTGTTGGCAGGTTGTTTCGAAAAAGTTTCAGAAGTTTCGCTGGAAAGCCCTTACACATCCTCCATATTGTGCCTGTCTCTCCCCACGCGATTTCCATATTTTTGGAGCCTTAAAGACATTCGTGGGCGTCGATTTGCTTCGGACGAACAGATGTACGCCTGGGTACAATCATTGTTCCGTAGGCAACCGCAAACATTTTTTCATGAAGGCATTGGCCGTCGTGTCTCACAGTGGGATAACTGTGGTAACAGTTATGGCGATTAATTTTGAAATAATAAATGATTTACTTAATTTTTCCATCTGCCTCGTTTTTATTTGACAGCCCCTTACACATCTCTTCTACTGAGAGTACTCTACTTTCCATACTTGGAAAGGTAATATTATGGACCAAGCAGTACGAAAATGCCCAGAAAATATGACTCTAAAGGGTATACCATGAGAGGTATGATCACTTGTTTATATTTCATACTGTGAAACACATCTCTTCTATTGAACAAGTTGTCGTAGGTCTTAAGCCGTGCATTTTAGAGGCCGTGTTTACGGCATATTTTTTCTTGATTTGGTCCATAATGGCTTCCAAAACATGGAAAGCAAAGTGCTTTCAATAGAAGATATGTGTTCCACGATCACGAAGACGAACAAGTGCTCATAGCTCTTAAGGTATGCATTTTAGAACCCATATTTACTAGATATTTTTTTCTTGTTTTGGTTCTTACTACCGCCTATGAAAGTTTGTCGGTTTTTTTGTTCACCCTGTATAATCTCACAATAAAGAAGTCACATTTCTTCGAAACCAACGAAGAGTTTATGTTGAAATCATTTCGATGCTTCCAGAGCTGACTATGGTGCTTTACGCACGTTATGGAAAATGTTCTTTCACAGATTTATTAAGTCAGCACTAGTCATGAATAATAAATTCTATTAGTACCAGCTCTCCCATTTGGAAAATCGAGGAACAAACAGCTGGGTTATAAAACCGTTTTCATTGAATAAAGGAGTATTGGACATAGGTGAAATCAGGAACAATGCACAGTATTTTGTGTCCCTCTAGAACAACATATCGAAAATAGGTACTTGATAAGATAGAATTGGCAACATTGAGACCAACGTCACTGTCCCTTATTATCTACACTGCTCGAAAAAAAAAAGTGTACGGCCCAGAAGACATGCTCGGATGTCAATATAACTTCATATATGTATACACAATGGCTCTGAGCACTATGCGACTCAACTTCTGAGGTCATCAGTCGCCTAGAACTTAGAACTAATTAAACCTAACTAACCTAAGGACATCACACACACCCATGCCCGAGGCAGGATTCGAACCTGCGACCGTAGCGGTCACGCGGTTCCAGACTAAAGCACCTTTAACCGCACGGCCACACCGGCCGGCTATGTCTACACCATTGGTAGGTATGTAGAAGAGCTACAATACTCCGTGACAGGTACAAATGCCACCATAGTGCAATATTGTTGTAAGTGTATGGTTATTACTAGACCTCGTAGGGTAGGTAAGGGGCGAGAACAGCGTCAGATGTTGAATTATCATTGAGAAGAACACTGGGAGACCGTTATTAGAACCTGACGGAGTTTGACAGGGGTCTTATTGTGGATGTCCATTTGCTGGGCCGGTCGAATCGTGCAATACCTAGAACTGCAGGGCAATGGGATGCGACACTGGCCCGTCGTTGGACTGTATAGGAACAGCAAGGCAGGTATACTCGTCGTCAAGTTTCCGGTCGACCACAACGAGGACGGACCGCTATATTCTGCGCGAAGCACACTGTAACCAATTCACATCAGCTCTTTCCGTCCGAAAGCAAGTGTACTAGCAAACAGTGGACACGGAAACTTCCTGAAGAAGATCCCACAAGAGGGGTCGAAACACGTCGATTATTTTAAAAGGAAATATGACGCAGTCTAACAACCTAGAAGATTTTAATTTAGTGACAACGGCCACGAAAGCTTGCAGACTAACAAGTAATGCCTTCCTTGGAACATTCTATGTCATCCGGCCGCACCGGTCAGAGACTAGCAGCACCGGATTAGGTAACTACCGTCCTTCGCGTAGGCTGCGTTTAGCAGTACAACAGAGCTGCGTGTAGAGTGAGACCGTGACCGGGAAGCATGGTTTGCTAACGAATGGTGTCGCATGGTTTTCAGCGATGAACCGCAGTCCTGCACTACCCCTGATGACCACAGTCGGTGGATATGGCAGCGACCTGGTGAGAGGTTCAGTTCTTCCAATGTTTTGGAGAGGCACAATGACGTTACTTCTGACTTCATGATGTGGGGAGCCATTGTGTGTGACTTCAAAACATGGCTAGTGGTGACTGAAGGAACTCCAACGGTACAGCGGTACGTCGCAGATTCAACATGATAATGCTTGAATGAAATTTTCGCTCTTCAGCGGAGTGTGTGTTGATATAAAACCTCCTGGAAGATCAAAATTGTATGCCGGACCGAGACTCGAACTCGGGACCTTTGCCTATCTCGGGCAAGTGCTTTACCAACTGAGCTACCCAAGCGCGACTCACGACCCGTCCTCACAGCCTTACTTCCGCCAGTACCTCGTTTCCTACCTTCCAAACTAACAGGAGAGCTTCTGTGAAGTTGGGAAGGTAGGAGACGAGGTACTGGCGGAAGTAAGGCTGTGAGGACGGGTCGTGAGTCGTGCTTGGATAGCTCAGTCGGTAGAGCACTTGCCCACAAAAGGCAAAGGTCCTGCAGCGCAGGATTAGTCGAGCGGTCTCAGGCGCTGCAGTCATGGACTGTGCGGCTCGTCCCGGCGGAGGTTCGAGTCCTCCCTCGGGCATGGGTGTGTGTGTTTGTCCGTAGGATAATTTAGGTTAAGTAGCGTGTAAGCTTAGGGACTGATGACGTTACTCCTGACTTCATGATGTGGGGAGCCATTGTGTGTGACTTCAAAACATGGCTAGTAGTTAAGTCTCATAAAATTTCACACGCATTTGACCTTAGGGCAAAGGTCCCGAGTTCGAGTCTCGGTCCGGAAGTTTCATGATAATGCTTGTCCACACATCTCCCGTGTCTTTATGAACTGTCTGCGTGATTTTAAGACATACACTGCCTCAAGATCCCAGCAAGATCCCTTGTCAGCAAGACCGTAGGGAACAGCAAGGATGCATTCCGCGGGAAGCAGTACGTGGGTGATGGGGAGGTTACTGATGCAGCAAGACGTTGGCTCCGACACCTACCAGTAGAGTGGTACCGTGCCCTTTTGGCCCTCCCAATAAGGTGGTGTTAAGGCCGTCGTCTTGAACAGAGACAATGCTGAAAAACAGCGGTTTGTAACCACAAGAGTGGGGGATAATATGGAGTTCTGGAATCCTGAACAAAACCAATGTGATTTCAGAAAAAAATGTTGCGTTACTTATTAAGGGGTTGGTTTGGGGAAGGAGACCAGACAGCGAGGTCATCGGTCTCATCGGGTTAGGGAAGGATGGGGAAGGAAGTCGGCCGTGCCCTTTCAAAGGAACCATCCCGGCATTTGCCTGGAGCGATTTAGGGAAATCACGGAAAACCTAAATCAGGATGGCTGGACGCGGGATTGAACCGTCGTCCTCCCGAATGCGAGTCCAGTGCCTAACCACTGCGCCACCTCGCTCGGTTTTACTCATTAAGCTCTCTACAACGTCTGGTGGAAGATAATTCATAAATATTTAGTCTCTTTTCTCCATCTGTATTTACGTAGGGAGATGCTCAGAAAGATGCAAATTCAGGATTGTTAGTTGGCAATACTAATTTGTAGTTTCACCATCAACAACTCCAGTAGAAATTTCGTTTTCCCACTTGTCGCTTGCATCGACAGCAAAGGTGCATCCTCCGTTTAAAGAGTATCGCTACATTCTGCTAAGTCATCGCTATATCACTGAAAAGAAAGGCTAATGGAACAGTCATTTACGTAATAACTAGATTTTAAAATCCATTTTTAACACGACGAACAGCACGCTTAACGTCACGCGCTACAAATCTTTGGTCATCGTGGCTTGTGGAACACTCTTCTACATCGCGCTAATAGAAACTCTTATTGTACATTTAAACATATGGATTATAGGGCTATTCATAATTATATCACGATGCACGCGGTATTATAAAATAAATAAGTAAGCTTCAAAGCTTCAGTCAGTCATCAACATGATGGTGTCTTAAGTTACGCTCTTCAAGAAGAGGTGGTTTAATACCTTCAGCAGTCGAAATAGTTGTTTTAGGTGCTCCTAGTACTTTTTTCCTATATGATACACTGCAGAGGGAAGCAGTACGTGGGTGATGGGGAGGTTACTGATGCAGCAAGACGTTGGCTCCGACACCTACCAGTAGAATACAGAACACAGAGTGAGCCGGAACCCCAAGATCCGGGGGTCGCCCTTCACTCAAACTGGTGACGATCTATCCACATGGAAGCAACGGTATGTAAATCACATACTGGACCATCTAAGCTCAAAAAAGTATTACAACATGTGTAGGTTTACGACACGGATTCAACCATCCATAGACTAACACTTAATTCGACGTTTATCTGTCAAAATGCAACACTTGTGTATGCCCACTGCGCTAGAGGCTTTGAATCCGTTCATCGCTAAAGGAGGACTTTCCAGCAAATCTTCGTACCTCGATGTAAACAGTGTCTGTCAAGTAACATCACATCGCTTTTCTAGCCGAGCCCTCCTGTTCAAGGTTATGTAAAACTAGCCGGTAACAGACTCATTTAGTCAACCTGAAACGTAACGTTTACCACACAATGCAGTGCAGTACGGAATATCAAATTCCGTGTTGACAATGAGTCACTGTAGCCGTGGGTGGTAGAATCCTGAATGCTTTAGATTGTTCCCGGAGCAATACGTCACCTCCTTTAGATCGCCCTTCATAGACCGCTGTCAGTCCTGTAGTAATACTTGACCGTGCTTATGGTCACTTGTCTTTTGCAGTAAGTTTCTTTTATCTATTGGGAAGTATCTTTGCACCGTGTAACTTTAACACACTGCCGCAGATAGCCTGATTTCGTGGAAGGGAGGGGGAAGGGAAAGTGGTTGTGGTCTGCTAATGGGATTAACAGTTAAGTGTTTGTTGTAGCACTTAATAATAGTAGTAATTGCCCGTGGGAATATTGTCGATAACAGCAAGGGAAGTTACTAAACATTGTTTTCCGAAATTTGTTGACCAAAGAAGGTGAAGTAAATAGTCTACAATTCGAATGAAGAACAGCTGTCAATATATTTTAAAACTACATATCCTCGGTGTAGCAAAGCAGCATAAATCACTTTATAAAAGCAAGGCCTCCGGTCCAATAAGGTTCCTTTCAGAGCGTGCTGAGACAGTAGCCCCATAGTTAGCAATCATGTAGCCTATTAACGTCACTCTACGACAGATCTGCATGTAAAGACTGGAAAGTTGCAGAGATCACACCAATACTCAAGAAAGGAAATATGCGTAATACGATGAATTGCAGACTCATATCACTGATGTCTATTTGCAGTGGAATTTTGGAACACGTACGGTGCTCAAACATTATGAATTGTCTCGAAGGTAACGGAATTGGTACGTAGCACAGATTCAGAAAATATCGTTCTTGTAAAACACAACTATCTCTTCACTCCCACGAAGTAACGAGTCTTATCGACAGCGGATCTCAAATTGATCGCATGCTTCTAGATTTCCAAAAGGCTTTTGATATCTTTTCTCGTGAGAGACTTCTAATAAAATTGCGTGCCTATGGAATATCATACCAGTTGTGCGACGGGATTCGTGATTTCCTGTCAGAAAGGAAAAAGTACTTAGGATACAGTAGGTAGTAATCAACAGAAAGTCATTGAGTAACGCAGAAGCGATATTTGTCATTCCCCAAATAAACTGTTATAAGCCCTTTGCTGTTTCTGATCGTTGTAAACGATTTAGGAGACAATCGGAGCAGCCCTCTTAGATTGTCTAGTAAAGTCATCAGAAGATGAAAATCAATTCAAAAAATAGTTAGATACGACTTTTGTATGGCGCGAAAAGTTGCAATTGATTCTGAATAAGGTAAAGTGCGAGGTAATCCACATGAGTACTGAAGGAAATCCTTTAAATTTCGGTTGTACGATGAATCACACAAATTTAAAGGCACTTACAATTACGTACAGCTTAAATTGGAACGATCACGTAAATAACGTTGTGGGGAAGGTAAACCGTTGATTGTGTTTTATTGGCAGAACACTTATAAGAAGCAACACGTCTACTAAAGTGACTGACTGCATTTCCCCTGTTCCTCCTCTGCTAAGAGTAATGCTGTATGTTATGGGGACAGTACCATATAGGATTGACAGCAGAAACCGGAAAACTCCAAGGAAGGGCAGCTCATTTTGCACTATCGCGAAATGGCGGTGGGGGATGGGGCCAGGGGAGGGGGGGGGGGGGGGGGTCGCGGATAGCACAAGGAAGTTGAGGTGGCGACGATTAAAACAAAAGCGTTTTCATTGGCGGCTACCTACATAGGGAGAAATGGCAATCATAATAAAATACGATGAAGATTTAAGTGTCCGTTTTTCCCATGTTAGAGAGTGGAGCGATAGAGAAATTGTCTGAAGGTTGTTTAAAGAACCCTTTGTTAGGTACTTATAATATTACATACCCCTTACTATTAAAATGTTCGTAGATGTACAGAAAGTAAATGCCCTACGTTAGACTAACTATTCTAGTGTTGTCAATGTTTATATAATTTCATAAGAAGCACAAACATTGTATTAGCAGATAAATCTTGCTACTATGGCTGTCTCGTTACCTAGGGTATCGGTTCCTGTTTATGCTTTCCAGTTAAGAGGTCTAAGGTTTTTTGTTTCAGAAAAAGTCGCTGGAATATTATTGATTTTTGGCATTAGCACTATTTATTTATAAATTCTTGATACTTTTTAAAACGCCACTTGTTAAGTAAATGCGTTGTGCAGCATTTAAAGACAACAAAAAGAAAGTGATAGTTACATTGACCAATCTCGACAACAACGGAAACTGTTATGACGCCTCTGGCGCCTGAAATGTCTATAAGTATTGCGATTATAGCTTCCAGATCCTTCTAGAACAGGATGCAGCTCAAATTAATTTTATTATGACTGACTTAACTGAAATTACTTTTTCATATAATTTACATAATGTTTTCAAGAAATAATTATTTATAGAAATATTAATGCGCCTAATAATTAACAATGAAGGTTGCAAATCTTGACAATATAAAAACTGCCAGCTTCCCGTCTTTTATAGCTGTCGACTGAATTATCAATAATAAAATTAGAAAAATTATAAATGAAACAGAGCCGCGCGTGATTAGCCGAGCGGTCTCAGGCGCTGCAGTCACGGACTGTGCGGCTCGTCCCGGCGGAGGTTCGAGTCCTGCCTCGGGTATGGGTGTGTGTGTTTGTTCTTAGGATAATTTAAGTTAAGTAGTGTGTAAGCTTAGGGACTGATGACCTTAGCAGTTAAGTCCCGTAAGATTTCACACACATTTGAACATAAATGAAACAAATTTTGTTTACATGAAAACTAAAGCGTAATAACATTAATTTCACTGTAAAATGGTTTTTGATTCTTTTAAGTTAACAACCGTTATTACCAATTTTCCTGGTTCAAAATCAATGTTGGCAAATGGATCGCTGTGAAAAAGAAAATCATATTATAAGAAAAGTAGAGTTTGGTGAACAAATATATGCAAAATTATCTTTAGAAGTGTAACATATAACTTAAGTACAAAACTATCTAAGTCAAGCCGAAATTTATACGGAATCGAACATTTAAATTGCAGTACAGAAGTTCTGAGGAGACAAGATTCATTACAGACTCAAATGCGAGAAACAGAGTAGTCACGTAGATGTAGAATTATTTAACTGTAGACTTTGTTGGAAAGCGAACGGAAATTTACCTCCTACCAGCTTTAAACAGTATTCATCTTCATCAGCCATTTGACGTCCACTGCTGGATAAAAACCTCCTCCAGACGTTTACACGCATTATAATCTTTCGCTACGGGCCTCTGTGTTGCTGAATAGCCCATTGTGTCGCTATCTTGCCCTTTTGTTCTGTCTGTATTACTAAGTGGCTAATCCAGTTCATGGTTCACAGAACACAGTTGCAGTTACAGATTGCCTATATAACGGGTTCCAGGGGCAACAAAAATTTGAGTTTCAGTATTTAATATAATTATTGATTGAATTTAATCTAAAATACTTTCTTGAACCACTCATTAACAACAGTGGCGTAGCTAGATAGCCTGGTACCCAGTTCTCAGTTTTACACAAAAGAAGGCCAAAAATTGGACACCTCAAGTGCACTTGATGTAGCTCTCATAAGGTCATATATGGTGCAGGTGGTTGGTGATGACGAACACTGAAGGAAATGGCTCTTAGTCTGCTGAACGCCACACTGGCAAAGAACTGAGTCCACAGAGAAACCCCAAGTCCTCAGATTGGTCTTGCCTCTCGTTGTGTTTGATCGTAATCTATTGAGAGACCTCCATATTGACCACTTCTCCGAATGTCCATGGGGAAGTTCTTCCTTTGGAGCCATCCATTCTCCCAAATACCGACATTTCTCCCGCCATAGTGAGATCCTTTTTTTCATGTTTCTGTACCTTTGACACGATAAATAAATGAATCAAAATATATACCTTTGCCTACATTATTTTCGACTCAGAAAATTGCAAAACTAAAATGGCGTGCTTGACTCATAGTGGACCTAACACAATCGGTAATTAGATTGAGCTTTGAAAAAATGCCCTCACAAAAATGGTTCAAATGGCTCCGAGCACTATGGGACTTAACATCTGTGGTCATCTGTCCCCTAGAACTAAGAACTACTTATACATAACTAACCTAAGGACATCACACACATCCATACCCGAAGCGGGATTCGAACCTGCGACCGCAGAGGTCGCACGGTTCCAGACTGAAGCGCCTAGAACCGCTCGGCCACAACAGCTTGCCTCCCCTCACATTACGCTATCGAGAACCCAATGTTAAGTAAAATCTTAACAGCAAAACTGGGTTGGGAGTAGGTACGGAAAATTCATAATTATCCACGAACTGTGGCTCGTGGCTCAAAGAAACATCTCACAGATTCATCACCATTATTGAAAAATATTTCCGCATGAATTTTCAGACATTTTGCATCAAGGAAAAAGAAACCCCTTGTCACCTAAATTACGAATAAAACAGGAACAAAATGATATACAAAAAATATTCGTGAATAATTCCGTTTACATACGTATAAATGAATGAACACTTCATTCGATCTTCTGTAGGCAATATCTTGCGGCACGCCAGACGCACAATAATGACTATTTCACTTGCAACAATAATACACCTACCAACATTGACTCCGATCACATAATTACAAACATACAGACAGAAAAAAAATATATCACAGTAAAAAGTTTCGGAACAGCAAAAGTCTATCAGATCACTTTCATCCGACACTACTGTTTATCTACATTATTTGCATTACGTCATTAAGAATGTGAAATTGTTCTGGAAAGTGTGTCCCATCCAAAAACGTGGTATCATCGCTACGTAATTTAACAAACCTAAGCACATGCAACCGACTAGGGAACCTGATCTTGGAGGAAACTATAGTTTAACATACGCTGAAGGCGACAAGAGTCATGGGACAGCGATATGCACATGTGCATATGGCGGTAGTATCGCGTAAACAAGGCATATATGGGCATTGGCGGAGCATTTTCATGTGAAAAGGTTTCCGACATGATTATGGCCGCACGACGGGAATTAATAGACTTTGAACTCGGAATAGTAATTGGATCTAGACACATGGGACATTCCATTTCGGAAATCTTTGCGAAATTCCCAGTGTCAAGAACGTGCCGAGAATACCAAATTTAAGGTATTATCTCTCACCACAGACAACGCAGTGGCCGATGCTCTTTAGTTAACGAATGAGAGCAGAGGGGTTTGTGTTGTCAGACGCAACATACAACCAACACTGTGTGAAACAACCGCAGAAATCAATGTGGGACGGACGACCGTATCCTTTAGGACAGTGCGGCGGAATTTGGGGTTAATGAGCTATCGTCGTGCATCCATATTTAAATTGGATGATGGTTGGACATCAGCTGGTATAATTTTTATAAAAAATTAAACTCCTCCAGCTGTACTTAATACTTAATATTTATTTGGCTACTAGTTTCGACGTTGCGTCAACATCATCTTCACGCCCGTACACTTTGATGATATCAATTGTGTGTGGCTGAGTACTAGAAGTCCGCGGTGAGACCAATACGTCCTCCACATGGATATGTGGTATGAATATGAAATCTTAAGTACAGCTGGAGGAGTTTCATTTTTAATAAAAATTAATGAGCTATGGCAGCAGACGACCGACGGGAATGGCTTTTCTAACAGCACGACATCGCCTGCAGCGTCTCTCCTGGGGTCGTGAACATTTCAGTTGGCCCTAGACGACTGGAATACCTTGGCCTCGTCAGATGCGTACCGACTTCAGTTGGTAAGAGCTGATGATAGGGTTCGAGAATGACGCAGACCCCAAGAAGCCATGGATCCAAGTTCTCAACAAGACACTGATCCAAGCTGCTGGTGGCTCCATAATGGTGTGGGTTCTATATACAAGGAATTGACTATATTCCCTGGTCCAACTGAGCCGATCACTGACCGGAAATAGCTATATTCGTCTACTTGGAGACCATTTGCAGCCACTCATGGACTTCATGTTCCCAGACAGCGATGGAATTTTTATGGAAGACAATGGAACATGCAATTTGTTCGAGGCCAAGATCGCCAAACATGAATCCCATCGAACATTTATCGTCGTGTTCTTTGAACCAGCATGAAAACTGCGAGCTGTGGGACACGTTGCATTGTCTTATTGGTAGACGTCATCGTGTTGAGGAAAAACAAACTGCATGTACGTTGCCAAGGATAGAGGCATCCTCGTGTTGATCCACTGTACCTTCCAGAATAACATCACCGAGGAAATGCAAGGGAAACATTCCTCAGACCACAATGCTCCCTCTCCGGTACGCACCCTTCCGACGATTGTTGCAGGGCCGTACGCGTCAACGATCATGTGTCCGATGAGGCATAAAACATGATTCATCTGAAAAAGCCACCTGCCACCCACCAATCAGTGGGCATCCAGTTGAGATGCTGGCGTGTAAATGTCAGTCAGCATGGGTGCATGAACCAGAGCCTTCTGAGGAAGCCCACAAGTAGCAAAGTTCGCTGAACGATCGTTGAGGAGACACTGTTAGTAGCCCCTTGGTTCGTCCCCTGAACAGTTGCACGTCTGCTGACCCGTACTTCTCCACCGCCGGCGTCTAGCCCTGTCATCTAAGGCCCGTGGCGCACCGCAGCTGCCTTGGTGACGGTTTGGATAGCGCCATTTTGCAATGCGTAGTATAGGCCCCACTTTAATGACGGCGGCAGGCGAATAGTTTACAAATTTATCCGTTTCGGAAGTGCTTCCGCCCTTAGCCAATGATCACGCCCTCTGGGACGTCAGATAAATCGCTTCGTTTCCGCATAACGACAACGACTCCACTGTTTTCCGCTTCCGGCGACAAGTTTTATACACCCTCCACTGTTAATGCTTCCACTTGCTGTCTGTAAGTGATCTACGCTGATGTATTACATAGGCGGGGACCACATTAATGTGACTGGACTGCGTATAAGTGTACATAATTTTGGAAAAGCTGTTTACTTTCCCAAAACAATTTTAAGCTATTTTTGCGCTTGTGTATTATTCTTTATAGTCCGTCTGGTCATTGTCTCCCACTGCCCTGAAAATAAAAATTCATCTAAAGATTTTATGATTTCTCTGTTAATTCGTTCCACTTTCTTTTCGATATGCTGGTTATACACAATTTTACTCTTCTTATTACTGTTGCTTACCAAGCATTCTTACAAACTTGCTCTATTAGGTTCTTCCAATCGTTGGTGTGCCTATTTGCAGTTAAGAGCAAGCAGTAGAATATCCTAAACGAGACGAAGAGTGTTAAATTGTATTAGCAAAATGCGAGACTATACAGTGGCAAATATAAAAATGAAGACTATAGCATTCTCACAATCTATTCATTCGTCGTCATATAAATAAAGAGTTGAAATGGTTATGTCTTGAGCTGTGGCGTATATCTTTGGTTCAGCTGAAAGAAAGCAAGAAAATGTGTTGTAGTTAATCAAATAAATGTAAGATATTGTACAATTAAAACACTTCTTTGCCTACATTTTGTATCATTTTCTTCAGTAAAAAAAGTGTATTTTCTTGTGTAATAATTACAATGTTTCATCAAAAATCCAGTCAGTTTGCAAAATGATTTCACTGACACATTGTACTGGATTATTTGTCACTGGATTTGTTTACTGATAACTGGTCTCTCCATTTATTGATTAACTAGATCCAGATGCTGACTAAATATCTCCAAGCAACACCTTTTATTCTTCATTGCGTGCACGTTTTCCATAGGCTTCGTCTATCCGGTCACACTGCACATCCAAAAATCGACGATTCAGTCCCCAGCTACCTTATGATTTTTCTTCTGTTACTTGCAGCTCCTTTCGTCTCTGGCAACGATTTCAAATTCCAAGTTGCTTTGCAGCTGCCCCCCCCCCCTCCCTACTCCCCTCCTCTTCCTACAACCGGGTTCGAAAATCGGTTCAACAGTCGGAGGAGGGTAAGGATCATGCTTCGTAAAACACGTGTTCATACCAAACTTCTCCTTATGGACAGCTATACCTTTTAGAAAAACTTCATTTAGTACTCCATCTCACCACTTAGTTTCTAACCTTCTTCTGAAGTATCACACTTCAGTTGATCCTTTTCCTTCTGTCCTTTGTTTTCTGCTACTTTCCACCAGTTATTTTTCCAACTGCGCTCTTAACTCTCCTTCTTAAGGTCAATTTACGTTGAACATCGCATCAGGATAACAGCAGGTGCGGTAAAGTAATACTCGGTGTCATTTAATGTCGCTTTTCGGACTAACAGTCACTATCACGCCAAGCCAAGATTTCCCGCCGCGAATGCTTGGACTTAAATTCACGTGGTGGCAGAACTCAAGATGTGGTATTAACCTGCACTCCCAAGCTTTTTTTTGCGTTGGATGAGTTTGTTTTTCTATTGCTCATTATTTTTTACTGCTGCCCTGTTCTTCTTTGATCATTAGATGAGACGCGGAAAGTTTTTTGAAACCGCACATTATAAAAAAGTAACATCGCAACTCAGTACCCGTCATTTGTTGTCAGAATTGTCATTTGGCTTCAGGAAAGGAGCATCAACAGGAAATGTGATTCATCTTACGTGCGTGACGTACTTGCAGAGCTAAATGGGAAGTTGAGGGCAGAAGGTACCTACTTCGATTTACCAAACATTTAATTATGTTGATCATTCCATATTTTAGCATAAGTCGGTCGATTGCGTAAATTTAGGGGAAAGTTGTCCATTTCATACCTAGAAAATTGGAAAGAGGCAGTTGTCCTTACGTAATGATAAACAGGGAATGGATGTTAATCTGGCTCGTATTCTATAATGATGCTGTACTTGGTCCATTGCTTTCACTAATCAATGGCAACGATCCGTAATTAAGTTTTTCAATTTGCAGACGATGCGAGTGACATTATGGAGGGTGTGCAATGCAGTGTAAATGTGTAGCACCCAGTAGATGAATTTTTAGATATAAGTTAGTAATCACATTATTTTAAAAAATGTTGGATTATGACATGTAAAGACAATTTTGTTGAAGTGACACTTTTGTTATACTGACACGTTCTACATCGTTACAAAGTGTCGTATTCATGTTTTCTAACAAGTTTTATTCTAATCTAGGGTAGTGAATACATTAGCTCATGGTCTACAGGAAATAGATTGACGTTTAAGTGTAAAAAATCCTATACAGTTGCTGATACGGTAGTCTTGTGCAAGTGAAACTTTATTGTTTCAGGATGATCAAGTAATCAGTGAAGTCAAGCATTTTAGATTTTTTAGACTGTATACAGAGTATGGAAACTTTCCAAAAGCTGACAGGTCAAACAGTTAGGACGTCCGAAATACGCACCGAGTGAGGTGGCACAGTGGTTAAACAATGGACTCGCATTCGGGAGGACGACGGTTCAACCCCGCGTCCGGCCATCCTGATTTAGGTTTTCCGTGATTTCCCTAAACCGCTTCAGGCAAACGCCGGGATGGTTCTTTTGACAGGGGACGGCCGACTTCCTTCCCTATCCTTCCCTCATCCGATGAGACCCATGACCTCGCTGTTTGGTCTCTTACCTCCAATTAATCCAATCCAATCCAATCCGAAATACGCTTCAAAGAGCACTCTTCAGTTCACAGTAATAAAACAACGTTTGGTGAGCGCCTTCTAAAATCGGTGCATGCTGTTGGAGCTATTGATATGGATTTGGAAAAACTGCACATTAAACCAAAGGGACACCTCCCGATAAAGAAACTGAGATTTTTCCACACCGTCTGCAAGAACCTGGCAACATATTAAATCAGCAGTTATAGTGCTATCTCCGGCATCTGACCATATGAGAGAAAACGCAGATGCCAGCAAAAAATGCGAAGAACTACAAGTAAAAAAAGACGTGAACTGTTTTATAATCTACAAATATCGCATATCAAAACAAAACTGTATCATTTCAGATTTCATTGAACATGCCTTAAAGTAAAAGTCTGAAAGCATCTAGGAGAAATACAATGTATTGTAGCAAGAAAAGTATCTACAAAACGTTTGTTTGATATGATTAGTTTTGCGTTTTTCTTAATTTTATTTTTTTCTAGCGCTATGTGATAAATTTACATTGTTTTTTTTATTTTTAGCAGAAAAGCCTTCTGTTTCGCATTACAAATCATTTTTCCAGTAAAATTAAACACTGACAATTTCAGTTTTGAGGTAAATATTGTGTATTTTTTTAAGTAACAGACAGGAGGATAACTGTGTACAACAAAAATGTTCCGTTGGTTATGCAGCCCTTTATATAACCTGATTCAGTTTCAGGACTGTTCACCGTTTCCGGTTTCTAGGGGTATCTAATAAGACACTGATCGCACACGCAGACAAAGCGATCGAAGTGAGGCAACGCCCGATAGTTATGCAAAACACCGTGCATACAGGTAACGCCGTTACGATCTTAACTGACTAAGGCTGCTAGAAAAACCACAGCAGTGTTAGCTTACTTACGATAGTCTACGGTAGTTTTACAACTCTATATCTGGGTTGAAGATCGTATCAGCATTACAATGTACTTTGTCATAAAGCAGCAACGGTGAGCAATGGGTTGTAGACAATAACATTCCTGAAATAGACTGACCTGCCCAGAGTCCCGACCGCAACCCAACTGAACAGCTTTGGGATGAGTTAGAACGTCGACTTCGCTTCAGACTCCAGCGTCCAACCATCTCTGATTTCGGCTTTTGAGGAAGAATGGTCTGCCATTCCTCAGACATCACACTGAAAGCTTTCCCAGAAGAATTCAAGCAGTCATAAAGACGAAGGGTGGATACACCCCATATTAATGTCCAGTAATATGTTGCAGATCCTTTTGATCAGATAGTGTATGTGATAAATTACAGCTGTGTGCACTAAAACTGTTCATTTAAACACTTGATTCGAATAAACCACAAATTACATTGGATTCCATTTATAATATAGTAGACTCATGTACAGAAAAAACAGAACAGCTTGAGGATTAGAGACAGGACGTTCATATTCACAGGACGTGTACGTTTTAGTATGTTCTGCAGAAATGATTACTGTTTCAGCCTCCTTGATGATGATGATTATGTTTGGTTTGTGGGGCGCTAAATTAAGCGGTCATCAGCGCCTGTACGAAGTCCAAATTTTTACAGAGTCCAATTTTTTACACAGTCCACAGGAGCCATTGTCACGAATGATGATGATGATCATCATCATGCTAGCCCCTGGGCAGAGAAAATCCCCAACCCGGCCGGGAGGCAGCAACGCTAGCCACTAGACCACGGCTGATCCCGGCGGAGGTTCGAGTCCTCCCTCGTGCATGGATGTGTGTGTTTGTCCTTAGGATAATTTAGGTTAATTAGTGTGTAAGCTTATGGACTGATGACCTTAGCATTAAGTCCCATAAGATTTCACACACATTTGAACGTTTGAACTAGACCACGAGCTGCGGACGTTTCAGTCTCCTCGGTTCAGCATGTGTCCAGTTGCCTAGGACGCATAGGGTCCACCATGGGCCCTGAAAACTTGTCCCATACGAGATGGCATCGACACGTATAAGGAACGAATAGCGTCCTGTGGTGTTGCCACCCATCTGTGGTGATTGACGTTGGGTCACTGTGCTCCACCCATCGTTTCACCATAACCAACATATTTTCGGTTGGCGACAAGTCTGGTGATCTGGCGAGTCAGGTCAAAAGGCTGACATTCTGTGACACCAACAAGACGCGTATTCGTGCAACACGGGGTCGTGCGGTGTCTTCCTGGTAAATGGCGTTGGTGTGTTGTGCAGAAAGGGTATGGCTACGGGTCGCACCATGTCATTCACTTTGGTCATACTGGTCACAGTGCCCTGGACACGCACCTACTGAGATTTGTGCTTGTACCCAATAGCACCCCACACCATAAGCGCTTGAGCTGGCGCTGTATGTCTTGCGCAAATGGAGTCACTGTTATGCCGCTTCCACTGTCTACGGCGAACCAAAATGCCGCCATTATTTTCAAACAAACAGAACCTGTATTCGTCCGAAAACACTCTCTGGTGCCAGTCCTACCCCTAGTGACGTCGTTCCATGCACAACTGCAGTCTAGTATGTTTCTGCACATTCATCAAAGGCAGGCGGAGAAATCGACGACGCGCACGTAACCCACGCCGAATAAACGGCGATGGACTGTCACCCCTGGTAGCCTACGATGTGTTCCCCTGCTCCAATGTTGAGTCAGAGCCGAGGAGGACGCAGACCTGTTTTTCAATGCCATTTGGATGATGTGGTCTGGGTGGTGCGACGTGACCTATCTCGTCGTGTTCTACGGCCTTTAGTGAACCAATCGGCACACATCCGTTGCACTGCTGAAACACTCCGACCCATATGAGCAGCAATTACGCGGATGGATGCATGACAATCTCTCAGGGCAACGATTTGCCTTCTTTCAAACTCACTGATATAACGGTACGGTTCGCACATACGTCTTCGAGGCATCTGACACATCTGCTCATGTCATAATGACCCATTACCTTCGGTTTATAGCGGCAACGAGAACCACATGCACATTTTACCAATAGGAGGTGTTGCGCCGCGGCGTCGACGTTAACCTTAAACCCATGGGTCGACATGATACAAATGCGCTATAGAACGTACTAATGTACCCGTCCTGTGAATATGATCGTCCTATCTCTAGTTGTTCAAAGTGTTCTTCTTTTCTTTCTGAACATTAGTGTAGAAGATTCATCTTTGTAGGGTAAAGATGAAATTCCTTCTAGTTGTATATCTTCGGCCTATAACGACAAACGTGTGATTGCACTATTGCATTTTTCACGGTTGAAATAGAATAACTCGATAGGCTCTGTTATGGTAGGCGAGGCGAACACAGCAAAAGCCATTCTCGAATCTGGTATTTCCATCCAAGCGACGACCAATCTTTCTTCGTCAGGGTAGTCGCCCTTTGAAGTTTCTGTTGTGCGAAGGGTATTCCTCAAACGAGAAGCACACGATTCTCGTAAATTGGCTGCGGACAGTGCTCGCGAACACGAGAAGATTATGAGTGACAAGCACGTGTTCCACGGAGTTTTAAAATGGGAAGTGCTGTAAGGTTTAAACTAAATGAACGCCTTCCTTATTACCGGAGGCTTACATTACATTGAGTCTTTTTTATCCAGTTTCATCTGAGCAAGTACTGTTTTATTCTTGAACAGAGGAAGTCACACCTGACACTGATAATGCTGTCCAGTTTGATATCAGTTGACTGTAAAAATAATTTTCTCCATCGTGAATCAGATAGAGACTATGACTTCAAATTTAGATTTTGTTTTGTTTTAGTGTTCATTTCTTCCAAATTATAATTTATTTCAAGTTCTCAGGTATTTTTCTTAGCTGAATTCATATTCGCCGTCTAGGAGACCTTAGTCGGCAACGAATTCATCACAGCCCTCCAGCAACCATAGCTGATCCTTCGTGAAATAACATAGAACTCTCTTTAGAAGTAGGTTTCACAGAAAACAGGCTATGATTCCTCAGCACGATTTTAGAGGATTTTTATTTTATTATTTTTTAGTTTTTTGAGTCATCAGTCTTTTGACTGGTTTGATGCGGCACGCAACTAATTCCTCTTCTATGCCAACCTTTTCGTCTCAGAGTAGAACTTGCAACCTACGTCCTCAATTATTTGTTGGCTGTTTTCCAATCTGTTTCTCGCTCTACAGTGGAAGTATGATGTCTTAACACATGTCGTATCATCCTGTTCCTTCTTCTTGTCACTGTTTCCCACATATTCCTTTCCTCGCCAGCTCTGCAGAGAACCTATTCAATTTTTACCTTTATCAGTCCAGCTAATTTGCAAAATTCTTCTGTTGCACCACATCGCAAAGGCTTCGATTCTCTTTTGTTCCAGTTTTCCCGTAGTCCATGTTTCGCTACCATACAACGCTGTGCTTCAAAGGTACATTCTCAGAAATTTTTTCGTCAAATTAACACCTATGTTTGACACTACTGGACTTCTCTCGCCGAAGATACGACAGCAGTAAATGGTGGCTTCACGCCACATTGATTTCTCACAGTAAGAGATAAATGAAATGGGCTGTAAGACTAATTATTTGTTTGTCATGTAATTAATCTATGGTCTCAGTTTCGTTTTGGTCACGTGTAACCATCATGATGATGTACTTTTTTGATTTACGTTAGTATTATGTACAATAATGACGATCCTTGATCATGTGGTCTTATCTAACAAGCAGTAATAAGGGAACACCAGGAACAATCGAGTGTGTCAGCTCATATCTTTAAGCGAGAACACTCAAAAGAAACCCTCTGACTTAGCAAAGAAATTTACATGATAAAAATGCATCTCAAAAAGCACAAAAATCTCTAGAACACGGCCATCACACCAGAATGTCTGAAACAGAATGCGGGACATAAAAAATTGAAACGACGGAACAAATAGTATTTCAGAAAATAATTGGTCCAAAATACACTAAAGAAGCCGAGGGCAAACAGTGAAATTCAAAAGTATCCCAATATTTAATACGCAGACCGTCGCAGAGTTCCAACGCAGCGTCCGCGGCTAACCGACAGCTTTCCATGAAGTGGGGCCGGGGCTGTTCCTCAGCTGAGTAACGTAGCTTGACATGGTACCACGGTACTTTAGCTTTTTATGTTTGACTGTGCATTGTTCTGGCATGTATTAGTTTATTTTATGCTTCTGAAGAAGGCTAGATTACTCTAGCTGAAAACTGAGTAAAGACCAGTAACTTTTCGCAACTGAGGCTGTTCTTTGACGTATTAATTTATAACAGTTGCTAACAGGGCTGCAACATGTTAAAAAATTTTATATCCCAATATTTATTCAGACATGAAAAATGAAAGCTCATATTTTACTGGTACATTCAGAAGATGAACTCAAGCAGGCAACTAGACAAGTATTGGAGTTCGGCGCAACTCGAAGTAAAGCCACAACTACTACAATAAAATGATCCACAGGAAATACGAGGTAGAAAAAAAGTTAGGCAGAAAATTTACGACTGGATACTTGCTGGCGAGTAAAACCCATAAAGACCGGTAGCACGTGGCTTGAAGGTACTCTGAGGCGACAAAAGTGATGAGATATCTCTTAATGTCGTGTCGACCTCCTTTTGGCCGACGTAGTGCAGCAACTCGACTTGGCATGAACTCAACAAGCTGTTGGCTGTTCTGCAGAAATATCGAGCCGTGCTGCGTCTATAGCCACCGTAATAGCGAAAATGCACCTGATGCTGGATTTTGTGCATGAACGGACTTCTGTATGATGTCCCATAAATCGTTGACGGGACTTTTGTCGGGCAATCAGGGTGGCCAAATCATTCGCTCGAATTGTCTAGAAACTGTGGCCCTCTGACAAGGCGTATTGTTATCCATAAAAATTCCATCGTTGTTTGGGAAATTGAAGTCCATGAATGGCTACAAATGGCCTCCAAGTCGGTGAATGTCACCATTTCCAGTCAGCGGACCAGGGGACCCAGTGCATCCATTTAGACACAGCCCACACCATTATGCAGTCACCGTCAGCTTGCACAGTGCCTCGTTCATAACTTGGATCCCTGTGTTCGAGGCGTCTGCACCGCACTCGAACCCTATCATCAGCCCATCCCAATTGAAATCGGCGCTCGTCTGACCATGTCACGATTTTCCAATCGTCTAGGGTTCAGCCAATATGGACACGAGCCCAGGAGAGGCGCTGCAGGCGACTTCGTGCTGTTAGTAATGGCACTCGCGTCAGTCGTCTGGTGCCATAGCCCCTTGAAGCACCGACGAGTCTATGCTAATGCCGCTGCTTTCGGTCGTTAAGTGAAAGCCGTCGGCCATTACATTGTCCGTGGTAGGAGGTAATGCCTGAAATGTGGTATTCTCGGCACACTTTGACACTGTGGATTTTGGAATATTGAAATCCCTAACGATTTCCGAAATGGAATGTCCCATGCCTCTAGCTCCAACTAACATTTCGCTTTTCCGTCGGAAATTTCTTCACATGAGTCACTCAAGTACAAATGATAGTTCTGTCAATGCCTTGCTCTTTCATACCTGATGTACGCGACACTATGGCCATCTATACATATGCATACTGTTGTGCCATGAGGTTTTTCATCTCAGTGTAGGGAAGCTCTTGTTATGAGAGACTGAAAGTATTATTCGCAGAAAGAAAGGCTAAAAAATTTGAGATGTCCATTGTTATACATCGTGTGATGCAACACGGATAAAACGCGAATAAGAATTATGTAACGGATACCGAAACAATGTTTCCAAGGAGCGATAATAACCAAAAAAGTAAATATTTTTGCTGCATGACTGGTACTTTTAAGCTTTTCTCCTACCGAAGCTTTGATGCAACGTCCTGATTAGTTCGTGCCACTGGAACGACAAAATGGTTCAAATGGCTCTCAGCACTATGAGACTTAACATCTGAGGTCATCAGTCCCCTAGAACTTAGAACTACTTAAACCTAACTAACCTAAGGACATCACACACATCCATGCCCGAGGCAGGATTCGAACCTGCGACCGTAGCGGTCGCGCGGTTCCAGACTGTAGCGCCTAGAACCGCTCGGCCATCCCGGCCGGCCTGACACGACATACTTAAAAAAATTAGTATGAAGAGTGAGGCAACAGGAAAAGATGACCGTGATAGGCAGTATATAATGACCGATTAACTGTGATTCCCGCAGATTACAATTGTATGCTAGATCGTGACTCGAGCATGGGAGCTATGCATTAGGCAGGCAAGTGCTCCACCGAATGAGCTATCTTGTTCTTTATTTATTGAACTGAAATAAGTATTATGAGGTCCTACAAGTGTTTATGCATATTCAGATTTATAACACATTTTAAAATAAAAAAAACTAATGAGTTACACTAAACAATGACTTGTCTCTGTTGCATCCGCATAATTATGTGGTCTCAAAAACAGTCTTTGTAACTTCAATTATTTTCTCGATCGTCTTATTCGATCAGGTGATTACGTTATTGGCTAGTGCATGCTCTTCACCGTATTTTCCTTTCTTAACCTGTCTCGAGAATCACATGCAGATAATTGTGCACTGACTATCCATATCTGATTCTAGTCGAAATTTAAGGTTCAGATGTTGCAACGACAAACTCCTGTAAATCAAATGTCCGACAAGCCAGGCAAACGCATTGTGCTTAGCACCAGAAAAAAATTCGAATCTGGTCGCAAAACTTCATCGACGTTTATCTTATTCATGGCGGTTCTCGTGATAATAAACAGCTTTTTTTATAACCAATTCCAAATACTAATCGTTTTATGCTACAGATACATGTGTTCCATGTTGATTTCAACACTGCACACCGCATAAGGCTGAGAAGTGTAAGTTTGATTTTATATTTCCTATCAGAGCTGAGTACGTTTCGGTAATGACATTTACCCACGTAGCTCTAATATTTGTAGGTAAAACCTTTGTCTGAACATTTCTCCAAACACGTGACCAATTTGGGTGAGGATATTTGATTGACGTAGGACGCTTAGGAGCGCGTTGGAATAATTATTGGTAGAGTCTTGCAGAGGAATGCTTCAGTGTGCTCCTTGTTTCTACGTAGTGGGTGTAGACATATTTGTGAATTTTGCACTCTGTGCCGATATAAATCGGCGGCCTTAAATCTGAGGGTCAAAAAATTTGAGGATCTTTTCTGTACTGCAGCCTGCGCCTTTCCTGTGTATCTTGCTTGTACGTTTTGGGAATAAAGTAATGAAATACTCGTACGGATTTCTCAGCCAAAATGAACCGTTGATACATGCGGTTGCTCATTTGAGAAAAGGCAATTTGAACAAGCACAACCGCCAACCAGCCTTCACAACTACACTTTTATTACGCGTTAGCCATAGCCTGAGAATGACCGTCTGGAGTACAGCATTGTATGGTAGTGAAACATAGGCTGTGGGAAAACCGGAACAGAAGAGAATCGAAGCATTTGAGGTGTGGTGATACAGACGAATGTTGAAAAATTAGGTGGACTGATAAGATAAGGAATGAGGAGGTTCTGCGCAGAATCGGAGAAGAAAGGAATATGTGGAAAACACTGATAAGGAGAAGGGACAGGATGACAGGACATCTGTTAAGACATCGGAGAATGACTTCCATGATACTAGAGGGAGCTGTAGACGGCAAAAACTGTAGAGGAAGCCAGAGATTAGACTACATCCAGCAAATAACTGAGGACATAATTGCAAGTGCTACTCTGAGATGAAGAGGTTAGCACAGGAGAGGAATTCGTGGCGGGCCGCATCAAACCAGTCAGAAGACTGATGACAAAAAAACAAAAAAACAAAAAAAACCATAGCCTAGGTGATGTTTTCCAGAATGGCACACAGTTTTGATTTGTGCAGAAGTTTCAGATCAGTTGACCCTGAGCTGCAGAATGGAAATTCATTCTAGATTGATTAACTGTGTTAGTACGTTTTGCTATTGACTGTATAATGTATTTTATCATTGACGGCATTAATTTTATTTGTCACTGCAGTAAAAACGTTGCCATGTAGGCTGCTGTAAATAATGTTATGAAACAAGATGTTCAGAAGGTTGAAACAGATAGCGCAGAAAGAGTAACTGACGGCGGCTCTTGGCAGATTTAAGATATAGATCCATTTTCAACATAGTTGACTGATTCTTCCGTCGTTTCACGGTATAATTATAAATGAGAAGAATCGAAGCAACAAACAGCCCTCGGTTGCAAAATGAAGTCTTTTTGACCTAGGTTTCGGTCACTTTTAAGAGTGCCTTCATCAGAAATAAAACATTTAAACTGGCATGTCATGAATAAAATAAATATCAAGCGATAAAGTTTTAGTCACATAATTTTAAAATAAAGCTTTATCGCTTGATATTTATTTTATACGTGACATGCCAGTTTAAATGTTTTATTTCAGATAAAGGCACTCCTAGAAGTGGCCGAAACCTAGGTCAAAAAGACTTCATTTTGTGACCGAGGGCTGTTTGTTGCTTTAATTTTACGTTGTAACGGTCGCTGACAATGTAGCCATGTTTAAAACTTTAATAAATGAGAAGCACAGAATTGTGGGTGTTCTACAGTCTTAATTTGTTTAGTTAACTAGATTGCAGCCTAAAAAGATATCATCAGACTTCCAAAAAGTACAAGAAAGATACGCAGGAAAGGCACAAGATGTAGTACAGAAAATATCCTCAAATTTTTTTACTCTCAGATTTAAGGCCGCCGATTTATATCGGCACGGAATGCAAAATTCACAGATCAAAGAGGATATAATTCTGATGAACAACGCTGGAAAAGAAATTATGCATGGAGAGTGAGTTGTAAAAACAGAGTAAATGTAATCTGTGGCAACGCCGTGGTAACGTAACTGAAAAGTTAAACAGCAAATAAGACAAACACTAAACACCGAAAAACCGGTGTGTGTGGCGCGCGTGCGTGGGCGCATCCATAGAGATTAGGTAGAACAAGAGGAGGATAACATTCTCAAGAATTACACTTAGCAGAATAGTAAACGTAAATATGCTAAAACACCCTAAAAGACTATATAACAATTTAAAGCAAACTAACAATCACAATAAAATTAAATTAATTTAATACAAGCTGTGAGTTCTGAAGAATAAGCTGAAGAGGTATTACATGTGGAAGCTGGTGTCGAAACAGAGTAAAACACAGGACTGACAACTGTAAGAGCAAATAGACAAACTAAATTATGTCTCAGTGGTGTGATTTCTCTCACCCCAAGGAAGATGTGCATATTCGAGGGCCTACTGAAAAGTAATACTTCCAAATTTTTTATTCTCTTCTCAATATCGGTTGAAGTATAGCATGTCACGCACATTACTCAGCCGACGTTCCCGCTTAGCTGAAGCATGATCCTCTGCCGCTAGAGGATCCCGAAATTGTAGGGTGCAACATGACGGTGTGTAACAACCATGTCGGTGCGTGAGAAACAACGAGCTGTAATCGGGTCTCGAATTTGAAGAGTTCGTCCACACATGGAGCACAATCTTCTTCAGCATAACTATGCGAGACTACACACGAGCCATGCGACATCTGCAGCAATCCGACGCCTTGGGTTCGCAGCCATCGATCATCCTCCATCAGTGGCGGACGCTGATCTGAAGATGGCTGGACGGTTGACCGCCGAAATATTGTCGCAAGAAATTAACATGATGCTGCTGCAATCCCGAACCCTCGTAGAATCCTCCATCAGTCCCGACTTGGTCCTATCCAATTTTCATCTGGTTCCGAAACTTCAGGAACACATTCGAAGACTTCACTTTGATAGTGATGAAGCAGTGCAAGCAGAGGTGAGGTTGTGGCTCCGTCAGATATGTCACACATGCTACAGTGACGGTATCAAGACACTGGTCTCTCATTGAGAGAAATGTGTTCGTCGTCAGAGTGACTACACTGATAAATAAGACATGAAGAACAAATATGTAGAATATTAATAACGTTTGTTTTTACAATGAAATGAATACCGATAGCTGCATGCAGGCGTTGATATAAGGCAACAGGGATAGTTGAAAATGTGTGCCCAGACCGGGACTCGAACCCGGGATCTCCTGCTTTTTTTTTTTCGATATAGTTCGTTGCGTTTGGTCCAGGCGGACGTCACAAGACATCCGTTCAAGTTGGTCGTTGTTTCCTTTACTCAGTTTTTTTATTACAGAGGCCTAGCAGCCCTCTGACCGAACACGCTGAGCTACCGTGCCGGCTACCCATCCGAGACACTGAGGACACAGAGGAGAGTGCGACTGCTGGGTCTTAACTCTGGCACGCCTCCCGTGAGACCCACATTCCGAACTTATTGTCCCGCGCTATATTCATAGTCCCGCTGCCCATTATACTCGTTACTCGCGGGTTTTTGCCGATTCCCGTAAGAGTTCGGGCACTGTTTGTGCATCCGCACGGAAGAAGATGGCCAAATGGCCATATATATATATATATATATATATATATATATATATATATATATATATATATATTATAAGACGTCGCGTAAGACGTAACACCCCCATTATTCCGGGAGCGATTGCACGTATCGACAAGCGGTGTTTGGCGAATCATAGCCGACTATGGGGCACATACTTTGGTACATGCACAATAATCACAACGTTTGTATTGACCGAGATAATGAGGCAAGTACATGTTCTTTAAATGGGATGCTGTACTTTTTCTACCATCATCCGAACGCTCTGGAAAAGACGCGTATAGTGATGTAACGCATATTGCTATTGCGATTCAAACTTCGCTTAAAAGACGCTGGGAAATATTGTACGATAGAAGGTCGAGGCGGTCGGAAGCGGCTGCAGACTGTAAACACGCCTCGCGCGACCCGCAGGCCGAGTTGCCGTGCTCTATGCAGCATGCACGGCCTACGCTACGTAGGTAAATCCTCATCCGTCCAGGAACACCAAAACCTATTTCGCTTATCCAACGGCACGCAAGTACAGGAAACGGCTGTATGGGGTGATACTGGTATCCTACGTGCCCGCCGACAGACGCTGCGCAGAGGTGTTGCACAGTACAGATGTAGATTTAGACAGGAGAGGAAACTGCCGCGGCTGGAGACAGACTTTGCGGTGACAGATGTGTGAGAGTGTCATCTGCGCGGGTGGGAACGGGAGCGCCGGCGTCTGCGGTGCGGGGCTGGATTGGAAGGAAGCGCGGAGCCGCTGGCCTAGATTGGACGGACTGCTGGAAACTGCAGGAAACATTAATCACGACGACGGAGTGCTAAATCGAACAGATGGCGCCCTTCAGATGACTGCGAGTCATCAGGCGGAGCGCCGCCGGCAGCGGACTAAGGGCCGTGGGAAGCCGTCCACGTGCCCGCTCGCCGACGCCGCTCGCTTTTGGACGCGGGGGGCCTTTTTTGCAAAGCCTTGCTTTCAGCACCGTACAGTGCAACGCCTTGCTTTCAGCACCGTACAGTATTGGTGCCTCCGTTTAACGAAGCTTTTGACGGCACGCTATCAGATAAGGCGCAACTTACAGACAACATGCCTTCGGAATTCCTAAAATCATTGCGGGAAGACGGAAACAAAAGACTACTCAAATTGATTGTAGAATCAGTGGTCTTGAGACATACCATCTGACTTTCGGGAAAAATATATTCCACGTACTTCTAGAGTTAGCAAGAGCAGGTAAATGTCAAAACTATCGCGAAATCACCTTTACATCTCACGCAACCGAGTTGTTGACAGGAATAATATACAGAAGAATGGAACAAAAAGTTGAGAGTCTATTAGATGACAATAGTTTAGTTTAGGAAAGGTAAAGGCTCTAGGAGACAGTCTTGACGTTACGCCTGATAATTCAGTCTACACAGCAAAGAAGCAACGAGGAAAATGAAGCGAAGGTTCAGGGTGAAACAATATCAGTGATAAGATATATTGATGACTCGGCAATCCTCAAAGAAAGTGAGGAAGACCTGCAGGACGTGTTAAATGAAACGAACAGTTTAACCAACAAACACTACAGATTGAGAATAAACCATTGAAAGACGAAAGTAATGAGTAGTGACAAAGATGAAACTACCCATAAGTATATCATATTAACTGAAGACGACTTGAAGGAATATACTGCTACCTAGAAAGGAATGTAACACTTGACGGATGAGGTACGAAGTACATAAAAAGCAGACTAGAAAAAACAAAGAGGGTATTCTTGGCCAAAAGAAGTCTACTAGTACCAAACGTCGGCTACGATTTAAGGAACAAATTTCAAACTATGTACATTTGGAGCACAGAACTGTAACGGAAATGAGTCACTGAGAGTAGGAAAGGCAGGAAAGAAGAGAATCGAAACATACGAGATGTGGCGCTAAATAAATTAGGTCGACTGATGATAAGAAACGAGAAAGTTCTCCGCAGAATCGGCGAGAAGAGAGACATGGAAAATACTGAAAACAAGAAGGGACAAGAAGATTAATCATATGTTAAGACATCTCATCTTCCAATGTATTCGGGGGATCTGTCGAAGACTATGATTGGAATGTTGTTATTGAGCTCTTAAACACACTCATCCCCAGTACCAAACTGACGGCTTCCTGCCTCAGAAGGGGTCCTATCAACCGATACCCCTCTTAGTTAAAATGAACCGTAAAATTCTTTGCCGGCCGGTGTGGCCGAGCTGTTCTAGGTGCTTCAGTCTGGAACCGCGCGACCGCTACGGTCACAGGCTCGAATCCTGCCTCGGGCATGGATGTGTGTGATGTCCATAGGTTAGGTAGGTTTAAGTAGTTCTAAGTTCTAGGGAACTGATGACCTTAGATGTTAAGTCCCATAGAGCTCAGAGCCATTTGAATCAAAATTCTTTCTTCCCCAGTTAGATTCATTATCCCCTCATCAGTTATTCGACCTAACCATCTAATCACCAGCATTCTTCTGTACTACCACAGTCTGGACTGCTTATCGCACACGTTTCACTTCCGTACAAGGCTATACTCAAGACAAATACCTTCAGATGCCTTCCTAACCCTTAAATTTATACTATTTATATGTCTGGCGTCTTTTCTGTCGCTCATGTCCGACACAACAGACAGCACACACGCACACACACACACACACACACACACACACACACACACACACGCACACACATAGTATATCTGTAGGTGTGACTGTCCTAATAACATCAGTGAGGTTGCACAACAGGGTCCGAGTCTCTTGCTCGCTGCGAGCACTATGTGAACGGTCAGTGGACGCTACTAGCGTGTAACAAGTTGACAATTTGGGTCGGCGGGGATACATGTCCGGAAAACTGAGGCGGTTAAGGCAACCGCTCGCGTTAAGCAGGAGACCCAGATTGGCTCTGATGGTTCAAAAGGCTCTGAGCACTATGGGACTTAACTTCTGAGGTCATCAGTCCCCTAGAACTTAGAACTACTTAAACCTAACTAACCTAAGGACATCACACACATCCATGCCCGAGGCAGGATTCGAACCTGCGACCGTAGCGGTCACGCGGCTCCAGTCTGTAGCGCCTAGAACCGCTCGGTCACACCGGCCGGCCGACCCAGATTGAGTCCCAGTCCGGCCCAAAGTATCAACTTTCACCATCGAATTATTTATATGCCCTATTGAGGCCTTCCCTTGGAAACTTAAATTTATATTAAATGACAGCAAATTCTTCCTTGTCAGAAATACTTTCCTTGCTACAGTCAGCCTGCATTTTATATCCTCTCCACTTTGGCCATCATCAGTTGTTTTGCTAACAAATAAGCAACCTCATCTAGTGTTAGTTGTTATCTCCTAACTAATACCCTTAGCTTCGCCTGATTTAAGTCACCTACATTCTATTACTCTTGTTTTACTTTTGTTTATATTCATCTTATGACCTCTTTTCAAGGCGCTGTACAACCCATTCAGGTGCTATTCCTAGTCTTTCACTGTCTCTGGCAGTGTTACAATGACATTTCTTCTGTCTAACTTCCAATTTCTTCTCCAGCTTTTCTTCTGTTTCAGTTTCTGCTTGCTCAATGCACAGACCGAATAACTTTGGGGGATAGGCTAGAATCCTGTCTCACTTTCTTGTCAATTAGTGCTTCACCTTCATATCCTTCGGCTTTTACAACTGCCGTCAGGTATCTGTACAAGCTGTATGTAATCTTTCGTTCCCTGTGTTTTACCATTCCTTCCTTCATAATTTCACAGAGTTTATTCCTGTCGACATTGTCGTACGCTTCAGCTAATTCTACAAATGGAATAAAAGTAGGTTTGTCTTTCTTTAATCTACCTTCTAAGTCATTGGGCTAAAATTGCCTCGCATATCCCTCCATTTCTTGGTAACGCAAACTGACCTTCCCCGAGGTCGGATTCTATAAGTTTTACTATTCTTGTGTTAATAAGTCATATCGGTATTTTGCAGTCCTGAACTGCAAAACTGGTAGCTTCCTAGTATTCACACCTTCAGCACTAGCCATCTTTGGAATTATTACAATATTCCTGAAGTGAACAATCCTCAGGAAATGCAGTCGAAAGTACGCAGAATGGGATCCATAGCAGATAAGACTGAGAGACAAAATAGAGAAGCGTGAAAGAAGAGCAGCACTTTCGTTACAGGTAAGCGCGAAAGAGTCACGAATATGTTCAGCCAGTTCCGCTGCAGCAGAGGAGATCTACATCACGTTAAGATCTACAGTTAAAGTTCCGAAGCGCACGTTCCTACATTGCTTCCTCCTACGTACATCTCGCGAAAAGTCCATGAAGATAAGAGAGTTCGAGCTCACACGGATGCCTACCAGCAGTCGTCTTCCCGCAAACCATACGCATCGAACAGGAAAGGAGGAACTGGCACCGATACATAAAGTACCCTCGGCCACACACCTTGTCGGTGCCTCTTCAGTCGTCGCCGCCATCTGTAGGAGCCGCTGAACATCATCAATCGGGCTCCCCTGAAGCCGCATCAGCGCCCCTATAGCATTGTACATGTGCTGCTGCCAGGCCTGTATCACGGGCTGGACCTCAGTTGCACCTGGACTGGGGCCCTGAAGTCAGCGGACATCCCCTTGAGCTACTTCAAGCCTCTGCGAGCCAAGGGGGACTCGGCCGCTGGATAGGGCCAAACGACCGGCGATCACGACTTCTGGCGCTGTGGAAGATAGGGCCAGTCATAGACAACTCAGGCCTGGTTGAGGCGCAACGAAACGTCGCGGCGTTGGAGCGGCACTTCACATGGGAAGGACACCTTCTGAAGACGTCGGTGCAGGTTGGGGAGATGTGGGCGACTCGCTTACATATCACCTTCGACGGAACGGCCTTCTCGGCGTCCGCCGGCTGTGGGGGCAACACCAGTGGGTCGCTGAGACCAGTCGATTGTTGTCTGGGGGAGACTACATCAACGCCATCCGCTTAAAAGCTTTACCACCTAAGACGTGGCTGAGTCGCGGGCGGATGACGGACACCAGGTGCAGAACGGGCTGTAGAGCTGTGGAGACCAACAACCACATCACGCAGGCTTATGAGCAGACGCACGGCTCCCGCGTGAAGCGTCACGACGCAGTCGTAAAGTAACCCGCCCGCGGACTCGCGCAGAGGGGCTTCGACGTCTCTGTAGGACCCCACCTGGAACAACCGATGGATTCTGCAAGCCTGACATCGTGACGATCTAAGACGGCCAAGCGCACATAGTCGATGCTCGGCTCGACTGGTGCCACAACGAGAAAGCGACAAGGTAAAGCACGCCGTCCTCGACCTGCGTCCCAGCGTCACCGATGTGTCTGTAACATCGGCCACATTTAAGTGGAGGGGGAAATGGCCCCCAAAACTGACGTCCGACCTAACTCAACTGGGATTCAAAGTGCGTGAACTACCTATTATCGGCCCCATAGTGCTAGTGTCGTGCTGTGCGACCCATAGGATTTTCGATCGGATGACTTATTTTTCAAAACTGTTAATTGTTTGTATGTTTATTCGTTGTGATTTGTTACTTTATTGTATTATAATACGGGAGTTGTGCGCCACCTGTAAACTCCTACCACGTCTGGGGGTCCTGGCGCAAGTACCAAACACACACACACACACACACACACACACACACACACACACACACATACACATAATACTAGAGATATATATGAAGGGCTTATTTCAATAGTGGTACAAGTCCATTCCCTCCACTTTTCTGCCTACAATGCTTCTGACATTAATGATCCAAACAAACAGAAAGAAAGGTTTATCTCTAGCAAGAAACCATATGCTTGAATATTTCTGGTATCTCAACTGCAGATTTTTCAGCGCTCATTTAACTTTAGGACTCTATCTCAAAATGAACAGGATTGGACTTGTACCACTATTGAAATAAGTCCTTCATATAAATGTACAGGGTGGTCCATTGATAGTGACCTGGCCAAATATCTCACGAAATAGGCGTCAAACGAAAAAACTACAAAGAATGAAACTTGTCTAGCTTGAAGGAGGAAACCAGATGACGATATGGTTGGCCCGCTAGATGGCGCTGCCATAGGTCAAACGGATATCAACTGCGTTTTTTTTAAAATAGGAACCCCCATTTTTATTACATATTCGTGTAGTACGTAAAGAAATATTAATGTTTTAGTTGGACAACTTTTTTCGCTTTGTGACTGACGGCGCTGTAATAGTCACAAACATATGGCTCACAATTTTAGACGAACAGTTGGTAACAGGTAGGTTTTTTTAAATTAAAATACAGGTACGTTTGAACATTTTATTTCGGTTGTTCGAATGTGATGCATGTACCTTTGTGATGAACTTATCATTTCTGAGGACGCATGCAATTACTGCGTGATTACCTGCAAATACCACATTAATGTAATAAATGCTCAAAATTATGTCTGTCAACCTCAATGCATTTGGCAATACGTGCAACGACATTCTTCTCGACAGCGAGTAGTTCGCCTTCCGTAATGTTCGCACATGCATTGACAATGCGCTGACGCATGTTTTCAGGCGTTGTCGGTGGATCACGATAGCATATATCCTTCAACTTTCTCCACAGAAAGAAATCCAGGGACTTCAGATCCGATTAACGTGCGGGCCATGGTATGGTGCTTCGACGACCAATCCACCTGTGATGAAATATGATATTCAGTACCGCTTCAGCCGCACGCGAGCTATGTGCCGGATATCCATCAAGTTGGAAGTACATCGCCATTCTGTTATGCACTGAAATATCGTGTAGTAACCTCGGTAGAACATTACGTAGGAAATCAGCATACATTGCACCATTTAGATTGACATCGATAAAATGGAGGCCAATTATCCTTCCTCCCATAATGCCGCACCATACATTAACCCGTCAAGGTCGCTGATGTTCCACTTGTCGCAGCCATCGTGGATTTTCCGTTGCCCAATAGTGTATACTATGCCGGTTTACGTTACCGCTTCGTCGCTAAATAGGATGCGTGCAAAAAATCTGTCATCGTCCCATAATTTCTCTTGTGCCCAGTGGCAGAACTGTACACGACATTCAAAGTCGTCACCATGCAATTCCTGGTGCATAGAAATATGGTACGGGTGCAATCGATGTTGGTGTAGCATTCTCAACTTCGACGTTTTTGAGATTCCCGATTCTCGCGCAATTTGTCTGCTACTAATGTGCGGATTAGCCGCGACAGCAGCTAAAACACCTACTTGGGCCTCATCATTTGTTGCAGGTCGTGGCTGACGTTTCACATATATCTGAACTCTTCCTGTTTCCTTAAATAACGCAACTATCAGCAGAACGGTCCGGACACTTGGATGATGTCGTCCAGGATAGCGAGGAGCATATATAGCACACGCCAGATGGGCATTTTGATCACAATAGCCATACATCAACACGATATCGACCTTTTCCGCAATTGGTAAACCGTCCGTTTTAAGACGGGTAATGTATTACGAAGCAAATACCGTCCGTACTGGCGGAATGTTACGTGATGCCACGTACTTATATGTTTGTGACTATTACAGCGCCATCTAACAGAAAGCGAAAAAAGTGGTCCAACTAAAACATTCATATTTCTTTACGTACTACTATATAATAAAGAATGGGGGTTTCTATTTTAAAAAAAAACAGTTGATATCCGTTTGACCTACGGCAGCGCCATCTAGCGGGCCAACCATAGCACCATCTGGTTTCCCCCTTCAAGCTAGACAAGTTTCGTTCTTTGTAGTTCTTTCGTTTGACGCTTGTTTCGTGAGATATTTGGTCCGGTCACTATCCATGGACCACCCTGTATATGTACAAGTGTGAGGGAATTTTCGGTGTCTCATATATCTTTCACACCAGATAGAGTAGTTTTGTTCAGGACTGGTTCTCCCAAGAATATCGACAATTATGAAGAAATATCGTCTACTCAAGGGGCCTGTTATCGGCTTAGGTCTTCAGGTGGTCTGACAAATTCTTCTCGCATACTCTCTGTAATATAGCTTTCATTACCCATCCATTCACCTTTCAGCTTCCCCTTTTTTGCTTAGCACTGGGTTGTCACCTGAGCTCTTGATATTCATGCAGTTGCTTCTCTTTTCTCCACAGGCCTCTCTAATTTTCCTGTAAATGGTATCTATCTTTCCCCTAGTTGTAAATGATTCTACGGCCTTGCATTTGTCCTCTAATCATTCCTGCTTAGCCATTTTACACTTTCTGCCAGTTTCAGTTTTTAGTCGTCTGTATTCCCTTTTGCCTGCTTCCTTCACTGCACTTATATATCGGCTCCTTTAGTCAGTTAAATTCGGTATCTCCTGTGTTATCCAAGAATACCTACTAGGCGTCACTGTTTTACCTACTCGATTATGTTCTGACTTCACAATTCCATCTCGCAAAGCTACCCATTTGTCTTCCACGACTTCCCTTACCTTGTTTCAGTTAAACGTTGCCTAACGCTCACATTGGAACTCTCAATTACCTCTTGTTCTATCGACTTAGCAAGGTCACATCTCACTAATTTCCTACCTTCTTGCCATTTCTTACGTTTAACTTCCAGTTCATAACCAATGAATTATGGCCAGAGTTCACGTCTGTCGCTGGAAATTTCTTACAGTTTATAAATCTGGTTTCAGAATCTCTCTCTTTACATTACATAATCAGTCTGAAACTTTCCAGGGTTTCCAGGTTTGTTCGATGTGTACAACCTTCATGCTTGATTCTGAAACGTAGTGTTAGCGATGATTAAATTGCGCTCGGTGCAATATTCTACTAGATGGATTTCTCTTTCACTCCTTTCATCCATTTCATATTCTCATGCTATATTTCCTTCTATTCCTTTTTCTACTATCGACTTCCAGTCCACCACGACAATTAAATTTTCCTCCCGCTTAATTACCTTCATACTGGCATATGGGAGTATGTCGTAGAAATAAATGAGGACGTTAGATGCAGCTATTACTCTGAGATAAAGAGACTGGTAGCCGAGAGCAACTTGTGGAAGGCCGCATCAAATCAGTTAGAAGACCGAGCAAACGAAAAGCGGCTGTTAAAGAAGTTACGTTCAAGAGAGACCTATGCCCTGATTTGAGACCACACTGAGAACCTAAATAGCAAGCGCATGCGTTCCCTAGGATGTAGAGGTTTAACGTCACTTCAATGACGAGGTGATCGGAAAGCAGTGTTAAAGTCGGAGTGGAGAAGTAACCTGTCCGTGTCCTTTTCAACGGACCCAGCCTTAAACGATATAGAAAAAACGAGCAAAATGTATTCTGAATGGCCAAAATGATTGTTTGAACTCAGTTCCTCAAATTTCCAAATCTTTTCTGTTAATTTCATCACCATCAAACTCGGGCCAGGCAAAGAAATAATTCTGGGTAAAACCTACCTTTTATTTATTTATTTACGAAAATAATTTCAGATGAGTAAATACACTCCTGGAAATTGAAATAAGAACACCGTGAATTCATTGTCCCGGGAAGGGGAAACTTTATTGACACATTCCTGGGGTCAGATACATCACATGATCACACTGACAGAACCACAGGCACATAGACACAGGCAACAGAGCATGCACAATGTCGGCACTAGTACAGTGTATATCCACCTTTCGCAGCAATGCAGGCTGCTATTCTCCCATGGAGACGATCGTAGAGATGCTGGATGTAGTCCTGTGGAACGGCTTGCCATGCCATTTCCACCTGGCGCCTCAGTTGGACCAGCGTTCGTGCTGGACGTGCAGACCGCGTGAGACGACGCTTCATCCAGTCCCAAACATGCTCAATAGGGGACAGATCCGGAGATCTTGCTGGCCAGGGTAGTTGACTTACACCTTCTAGAGCACGTTGGGTGGCACGGGATACATGCGGACGTGCATTGTCCTGTTGGAACAGCAAGTTCCCTTGCCGGTCTAGGAATGGTAGAACGATGGGTTCGATGACGATTTGGATGTACCGTGCACTATTCAGTGTCTCCTCGTCGATCACCAGTGGTGTACGGCCAGTGTAGGAGATCGCTCCCCACACCATGATGCCGGGTGTTGGCCCTGTGTGCCTCTGTCATATGCAGTCCTGATTGTGGCGCTCACCTGCACGGCGCCAAACACGCATACGACCATCATTGGCACCAAGGCAGAAGTGATTCTCATCGCTGAAGACGACACGTCTCCATTCGTCCCTCCATTCACGCCTGTCGCGACACCACTGGAGGCGGGCTGCACGATGTTGGGGCGTGAGCGGAAGACGGCCTAACGGTGTGCGGGACCGTAGCCCAGCTTCATGGAGACGGTTGCGAATGGTCCTCGCCGATACCCCAGGAGCAGCAGTGTCCCTAATTTGCTGGGAAGTGGCGGTGCGGCCCCCTACGGCACTGCGTAGGATCCTACGGTCTTGGCGTGCATCCGTGCGTCGCTGCGGTCCGGTCCCAGGTCGACGGGCACGTGCACCTTCCGCCGACCACTGGCGACAACATCGATGTACTGTGGAGACCTCACGCCCCACGTGTTGAGCAATTCGGCGGTACGTCCACCCAGCCTCCCGCATGCCCACTACACGCCCTCGCTCAAAGTCCGTCAACTGCACATACGGTTCACGTCCACGCTGTCGCGGCATGCTACCAGTGTTAAAGACTGCGATGGAGCTCCGTATGCCACGGCATACTGGCTGACACTGACGGCGGCGGTGCACAAATGCTGCGCAGCTAGCGCCATTCGACGGCCAACACCGCGGTTCCTGGTGTGTCCGCTGTGCCGTGCGCGTGATCATTGCTTGTACAGCCCTCTCGCAGTGTCCGGAGCAAGTATGGTGGGTCTGACACACCGGTGTCAATGTGTTCTTTTTTCCATTTCCAGGAGTGTATGTTTGGTACATATATTAACGACCGAACAGTGTTTCTTGCAGTAATATGTTTTTCGCAAGTGTCATGATTGCCTATGATGAACTGTCATAGCATTATCTCTTAACTAATTACGACTCTCGTCCAGCATCATGAGAAAACGATGTAGTTTTGTACAGAATACGAACCACTGTTTTGCACACATGACCAGGACGTGTCACCAGGAATGACTTGGCCAATTATGACTGTCCTTCTCTAAGACCTGTACGTTTGTAATTTAATAAAATCGCGAAGAAGTTGACCACTATTCAGCTGGGATCCATAATTATGTATCATACCTTTTTGTCTTTGTCTATTTAGGACCAACAACACTGAAATCTAAAGCACAATTATTTTAGATATATTGTATATCAAATCAATAACCTGGCCTTCCTCCTTTCCGAAAATACAATACCAAGCAAGACAAAGTTTCTTACCAGTTAGAGTTAAATATTATCATACATTCCATGTGCCAATTAATTTATTTCAAAGAAAGCTCCCAGGAAATAATAATTTTTGTGGGCTTACTCATCAGTATTTAGATTTTCAAGTGATATGGAAGAGGATGTGGCAGTGATGGTCTAGAGGGTAGAGCACTAGACTCTGACCATAGAGGTCTTGTGTTCAATTCCGGACAGGGACAGCGATTATTCTTCCTTCCAGTCTCCCCAGGACGGCACCAGGTCCACTCATCCTACTGTCAAATGTGTGCCGCACGGACGGAGTGGTGATGTTTCAACCCTGCAACTCCTAATGCTGTGGCGAAGAAGGACTGCAGACAGGCCAGGACCCCGGTTGCCGGGTTGCGCCACACAGTTTGATTTACCTTTTATAAAATGGGATAGCTTGCTTCACTGTGAATTGGCACACTTCAGCATTGCATATCAGTCTTGATTACATGTTTCAGTGCGTTGACATTTTTGTAATTAACTGTATTTAATCTGTTCTTTCCCTTAAGTAACATTTTGTTGGCGATGACTTGATGTTTTTTTTTCAAAAGTTGTATTTTAAAATTGTTCTCAGTGTAGGAGCTATACATATTTTTCTAATGCTTTACATAACAGGCACTGTGTTTCATATGGTAGAATAGGGTTTGACCTCTGAGAAAACGTTCTATCAGGTTATAGAAGTTATACGTGTTTACACGCCTAACAGCATTGGAAATTTATACTGAAGAAGCCAAAACCTTTGTCATGTTACGGCAAACTGATGAAGTAAATTACTTAAAAATTGGTGCACAAAAATTGCAAAAGTAAATCAGTTTACTTACCTTTTAACCATGTTAGGTGCAGACAAAAATATCAAAGGAGAAATAAACAGCAAAATTCAAAAAGCAGGTACACTACTAGCCATTAAAATTGCTACACCACGAAGATGACGTGCTACAGACGCGAAATTTAACCGACAGGAAGAAGATGCCGTGATATGCAAATGATTAGCTTTTCAGAGCATTCACACAAGGCTGGCGCCGGTGGCGACACCTACAACGTGCTGACATGAGGAAAGTTTCAAACCGATTTCTCATACACAAACAGCAGTTGACCGGCGTTGCCTAGTGAAACGTTGTTGTGATGCCTCGTGTAAGGAGGAGAAATGCGTACCATCACGTTTCCGACTTTGATAAAGGTCGTATTGTAGCCTATCGCGATTGCGGTTTATCGTATCGCGACATTGCTGCTCGCGTTGGTCGAGATCCAATGACTGTTAGCAGGATATGGAATCGGTGGGTTCAGGAGGGTAATACGGAACGCCGTGCTGGACCCCAACGGCGTCGTATCAATAGCAGTCGAGATGACAGGCATCTTATCTGCATGGCTCTAACGGATCGTGCAGCCACGTTTCGATCCCTGAGTCAACAGATGGGGACGTTTGAAAGATAACAACCATCTGCACGAACAGTTCGACGACGTTTGGAGCAGCATAGACTATCAGCTCGGAGACCATGGCTGCGGCTACCCTTGGCACTGCATCACAGACAGGAGCGCCTGCGGTGGTGTACTCAACGACGAACCTGGGTGCACGAATAGCAAAACGTCATTTTTTCGGATGAATCTAGGTTTTGTTTACAGCATCATGATGGTCGCATCCGTGTTTGGCGACATCGCGCAGAACGCAAATTGGAAGCGTGTATTCGTCATCGCCATACTGGCGTATCACCCGGCGTGATGGTATAGGGTGCCATTGTTTACACGTTTCGGTCACCTCTTGTTCGCATTGACGGCACTTTGAACAGTGGGAGTTACATTTCAGATGTGTTACGACCCGTGGCTCTACCCTTCATTCGATCCCTGCGAAACCCTACATTTCAGCAGGATAATGCACGACCGCATGTTGCAGGTCCTGTACGGGCTTTTCTGGATACTGACTGCTGCCCTGGTCAGCACATTCTCCAGATCTCTCACCAATTGAAAATGTCTGGTCAACGGTGGCCGAGCAACTGGCTCGTCACAATACACCAGTCACTACTCTTGATGAACCGTGGTATCGTGTTGAAGCTGCATGGCCAGCTGTACCTGTACATGCCATCCAAGCTCTGTTTGACTCAATGGCCAGGCGTATCAAGGCCGTTATTACGGCCAGAGGTGGTTGTTCTGGGTACTGATTTCTCAGGATCTATGCACCCAAGTTGCGTGAAAATGTAATCACATGTCAGTTCTAGTATAATATATTTGTCCAATGAATACCCGTTTATCATCTGCATTTCTTCTTGGTGTAGCAATTTTAATGGCCAGTGGTGCATGTAGCATTTTGGACTACTGGACAGAATAAAAAATAAAATCTCAAGAATTCTAAGATGTGAATACATGAAACATTTATTAGATCTGTTCGTTATAGCGTTAGTGAGACTTGGACATGAATTTAATGGGATGAAACTAAAAATCTTTGATAGGAAAATTTTGATGAAGGGGTTTGGAGAGATTGAAGAAAGACCACAGCTGAATGGACAAAACTAACAAATACAGAAGTCTATGATTTATTGGGAGAGCCAGACATTATATCCGAAATAAAAGATAAGAGACCTCGTCGGGCCGAGGATGCACTTCGAACTCCGGAAGAAGGGAAAGTAATCCACCAAGAGTAAACGTCATAGACCTCTCGGGAAACCTAGACTTCGTTTCTGTAAAGTCAGAAAAAAATACGAAAATCCTATGTGTGAGGTACTTGGAAATTAAATGCCAACAAGACAGAACTACCAGTCAAAGCATTGTTAAATAAGGTACTACGGGCTGTCATAGCTTTTGAGGTTTGTTAATAACTAAATGCCTTTGAAATAAGTCGATGGAGTCGTTTATTTTCAGTGGTGTTTTGCAGGTACACGCTGTCATGCTCGACTAGTACTGAGGAAACAAAAGGACTTTCGTGCAAATAATTACTGCATATGCACAAGTTCGCAACGAGGAGTAAGGGAGGTGGGGTGTTCATCAATCTGACTAGTTTGAGACAGTCCGCTACAGTTTCCTCTCCTGTACTCACATGTTCAACTCAGAGTATCCCTTACATCCCACGTTCTCAATTATTAGCTGTGTATATTGCATTTTCAGTCTTATCCTGTCATTTTTCCCTCTCCGGCTCATTCTTGTATCATGGTATGTATTCTCTGCTGTCTTAGTATAAGTTCTATCATTCTCCCTCTTCTTCTACTATTCTCCATGTACTCCTTTCCTCACCGATTCTGCAGAGACCCTGATCAGTGCAATTAGGTGTCAGCACGGTTTTGTAGCACCACTTGTCAAACGCTTTGATGTTCTCCTTCTCAGTTTTCTGCTACACTGCGGTAAGTAGCAGCACCTGCGTAACTTCGACACCACGAGTGGTCTCCCGGAGCAGTCTGGTCTGTCGGTGGTCACCTGCAGCGCGTGAGAGGCGCAGAGGACGCCGCCGGCGGTAGAGTCTGCCAAGTCAAGCAGAATGACGGGAAGTGCCTGATTAGACGTGTCCGTCACCGCCCAGCAGACCAGCAGCTCTAATCGCCAGCTATGCGGGGCCTCTCCGGCGAACAGACTCGTTCCGCGTTTGTAGAAACCGTTCCCAATGTGAAAGCGAACCTTGACTTCCAGCAGAGAGGGTGGTTTCCTTCTGCACCACATGGACTGTGGCCTGAAACCCTCCGCAAGGAAAAGATAAATGCCGTCAGAAAATTCTGCATTATGTAACTATCCTTCTTCGTCTTCCTACATTTTCCCGCGTCTTCACGGGATCGGCGCGTTATTTCGGATTTGGCAATGATAATGGAAGTGGGTGACCGATTGCCCTTCCAGATGTCACCCGGACGGAATTCTTGTACCCCATCTGTTTGTATCTAATGTTATGTTCAGAGGTGAGAACGTTTCTTGTGAACATTTGCATATCGCTTATCTGAGGCGAGATATGGGAACCAGACCGCTATTTACCTAGACAGATGTGGAAAAACGCCTACAAACAACCGGCCCTCGTCGTTAATTCGTGTCCCGGAAGCGGGCGCTTTCAAGCGCTGAGGTATCCTTTCTAAGTGGATTCTTACTGCTTGAGGCGTTCTTCATAAATAAACGTTTTATTGCACTGACTTTCTGCCGGTTTCGTCCCTTGGCATTATCTAGTACCCTGAGGCTAGGAGTAATACTTAACAGTTAGAGTGCAGAAACAAAGAAAGTTGAAATAACAATGTACAGGACCCAGTTACTTAAATCAGGTAACAGGTTATATACTACAATTCGTATGTGCTTCGCACAGCAGTGCGGATAGATCAAAACGAAACGGGACCACCAATATGAATGTACAATAAGGGACACCGCTTGTATGAGCGTCATCATTTAACAGCATCACACGTTAAACAGATTTAGTTCAAGAAATTGAACGTGGCTCATATCGATTCATAAAAATCACTTTTGTAACTCCACAAAAGTCTCAAGAATTACGTGACTGTCAAAGTTATTTATACGGTCCAGTGACATTAATGTGATATCTATCAAAAGGTTGAATAACCACCTCTTGCAGCGGAAACGTACGGGAAAGAGTCAACGAGGTTCTAGAAGGCACCATCAGGGATGCGCAGCCATGCGGACACGAGTAGCGTGCCCAGGTGCGCTACGTTTCCCCGTTGAGACTTCCGGTCGAGCTGGTCCCATAAATTTTCGATTAGGTTTAAATCCGGGAAGATTGTTGGTCAGGGGAGTACGGTAAACTCATCCTGGTGCTCTTTGAACCACAACACGTACACTGCGAGCTGCGTGACACGTTGCGTTGTCCTGCTGTTAAATGCAATCGTGCCGACAAATAGCAAACTACTTGTAAGGGTAGACGTATAGTTGTGTTGATCCACTGTGCTTTCCTGAAAGACGATATCACCCAGGGAATACTGCGAAAACATTCCCCAGACCATAACGCTCCGTCCTGCGGCTTTGTTTTTGTTTTGTTTTTGGACACAAAAACAACTAGAGTCATACACGCCCATGTCGGAACCGTAGGACACGAAGACAAGAAAAGGAGTTAGAAGCGACTACTTGTTAAGCCCAATCGACGAACGGAAAGACAGTCAAAAACAGATACTTGGAGAATATTCCACAAAATAATAGAGAAACAGTGGTCCTGAACCTAAGACTAAATCTCCTTAGCCATATTGCTATGATGGATAAAAAGTAAAACGCGGCCGACAACCCGAGCACCGTCCGCTAAAACAGCCGATAACTTAGACGGCAAATATAAATTAGAACGTAAATGGTTAAAAAAAGGGCACTCCGTCATGAAATGGCCAACCGTCAAAGGCTGAGGGAAATGAGCCCAAAGTTGCGAGGGAGTACTACTTAGCAAATGACGATGGCTAAAAGGACATTGCTCAATACGCAACCTAGCTAAAATGATCTCATGGCTAGAGGACCGAGAGGAGGTCGTCCAAGCCGCTGGAAGAGGTTTCATTCTCTGGAGCTTGTTCCCATGAAGGGAGGACTAGTGGGGATGCCAAAGTAACACCACCTGCCGACGGACGGCAACACAGAGATCATCGGAGGCAATGGAAGAACTAGTGGGCTGGGGTACCAGGACGGCAGCCTTGGCAGCAGCATCAGCAGCCTCTTTTCCCGTCAGTTCGATGTCACCAGGAACCCACACAAGCATCACAGTGGCTTCATCAAGACTGAGCAAGTGACAGCTTTCCTGGACCCATTGCAGCTCTGGAGACTGCTGAGAGAGTCGGAGCAGATGACATGATAGAAAAGCCTGTGTACTGCGTGACCTGATACAGGGCGAAGAGCTCTGCTGTAAACACTGAGCAGAGTTCCGGACGCCGATACCGAAAAACGTTGGTGCCAATGACGAAGGCACACCCGGAATCATAGGGAAAAGGTGAAGTGAGGAAGGAAAATGCGGACTGCAACAGCTTAAAGCCGGGTAGTCGGGGAGATGGGCTGACTATGAACGTCATCCTGGATGAGCAGCGTGACTCCCACATGAGATGGAATGCCATCCTCGGAAGGGAAGATCAAAGCGGACTCGGAAGAAATACGGGAGCCCAAAGTGGTCGTGAGGCCGCAATTTTGCTTCCAGTAGGCAGAGAACAAGCTGCGATTCTGAGAGCAGCTGTAAGTCCTCTTTGTTGGATCGAAGGCTGTGAACATTCCTTTGGAGGAGAGTCATGATGAAAGGGGAGGAGGGAAAGCATGAAGGGCTGTCACCTCGACGGCTGCGGGTGCCTGCCTTCGAAGACTCACTGCACAGGGCACAGAGGCTGGAGGATCCATGAAATCTACAGAGGAGTCAGCATTCTTCCGTCGGTGTGCAGAGCAGGGAAAAAAACGGTTGGGGGTGCGCAGTGTCGACACGAAGATGGCCAGGCGAGGGTATCACGTGGAATCTCTGAGTCGGCGAAGGAGAAGACCATTTGTCTATGTTTGACTTCTTGGAGCCTTTCCAGTTGGCAGAGGAAGACTCAGATGTTTGGTGGCTGAAGGGAAGTAGGAAGTCTTCGCGGGAGTATTCCTTCTGTCCTTTCAAGTGTGCTGGTTGTATAGCAGGTGACTTCGCCCTGTGAGCGAAAGTGAAAGTTTGATGGCTTGCTGCACAGCTGGAGGAGGAGACGGGAGTGCTACCATGACACTGGGCGACATTGCAGCCACGGTACCGAATTTTAGATCAAATGTCTGCGTGGTCCTGTCCTTCGTGGAGCGAAAAGCAGCAAGAACAGTATTGTAAGCGCCGGACGGTAGAACGCAGGCCAGCCAACAACTTGCGAGCGACCGCGTAAGGCAATTTTTCCTTCACCCAGATCTCCTGGACAGCCTGCTCACCGAAATACACGGGGCGATTGTGGGAGGAGCCGGCATGGTCGCCATTGCAGTTGATACAGCAGGGACAAGAAGGGGGACAATCGCCCTCATTACCATCCCTACCACAGGTTACATATTTGGCTGGGTGTCGAAAGGACATTCGAGTGTGGTTGTAGCTTCACATCAGGTTTGGAATGTACAGTCGGACTATGGTAACTTCATAATCTGCTTTCATTTTTGATGGGAGCACCAATCTAGTAAAAGTGAGGAAAAGAGTTCATGTGGGCTCCAAGGAGGCGTCTACCTTTTTCATTACCTGATGGACTGCAATGACACCCTGATCAGAGAGGTACGTTTGAATTTCTACATCGGTCAGACCATCGAGCAGCCTAGTGTAAATAACACCACGGGAAGAATTCAGCAATCAATGGACCTCGACACGAATAGGATACCTGTGGAGGAGTGAAGCTGCAAGCATTTGTTGCGCTTGAGAATCAGAAGTAGTCTCCAAAATCAAAGTGCCATTGTGTAAACGAGAGCAGGATCTCACAGGGCCACAAAATGGCATCAACACCTTTCTGAATAATAAACGGATTTACCGTAGCAAAGGACTGACCATCATCAGTGCGTGAAACCACGAGGAAGCGTGGTGCAGCTGGGAGGGTTTTCGAATCGTTGGCCTCATTCCGTTTACGTTTAGTAGACATTGACTGTGAAAAAGATGATTGGCTCATTACGAGAAAAGCCCCCATGGTTGCCAGCATCTCCGATAGTGCGCTCCTTCCAACTATGTGCCCCCTTCAGAAGTGGGCGCACACGCCTTAGGTGATTGTTCACATCTCAGTTCACCAATCGGCAGTTTGGGAAGGTAGCAGCTCAGGCCGTCACCCCTCCCAATGGTCTGGCCTGTACCAGGTGGTACGTGCGAACTCGACCTGTCAAACTGGGACTGGGAATACGCGTTTCCCAGTCACCTCTTACGTGCGAGACGCGTGGGCTGGCCTTCAGGAGCGCACATGGAGCAAGAAGAAAAAGAAGAACCACAAACCCGGAGCGGAGGAATGATAGGAGAAGGGGCATGAAGAAAAAAAGGAACGAGAAACAATGGAGAGGCTGTTCTGGTATCGGCTACTGAAAATGCAGAACACATTTCCAAAAATATCCCAGACATGTTCCCCGATGGAGTGGACAAAGAATAGCAAGAGGACAGACATGCAGCACGGAAGAGAAATGATGCTGCCAAGGCTGAGGCCCCATAGTAGCCAAGCACGAACCCGCCAAAGAGCAGCGAGCCCACTGGGGGGAGTGGGGGGCGGGGGGGGGGGGGGGGGGCTCCGGCTTAGACCCTTTGCTTTCAGACGTTTCACAGCGTACACCCTAACATCCATCCGTTCGATGGAGCATAAAATGTGATTCATCCGAAAAAGCCATCTGTCGCCATTTAACGGGGGTCCAGTTGTGGTATTAGCGTGTAGCTTCCAGTCTTTGTGGTCGATGAATGACGAACAGCAAGGGTACATGAACCAGGCATCTATTGTAGAGACAAATTCGCAGCAACGGTAATTGAATGGTCGCTGAGGAGACACTGTTGGTTGCTGCTTAGTTCATCTAAGCAGTCGGTTGTTCAACAGTTGCACGTCTATTCCCTGTACACATCTCCGTAGCCGTCGGTCACCTCTGTCATTTATGGCCCCTGTGGCACCACAGCTGCCTTGCATCGGTTTTGGATAGCTCCATTTTGCCATGCACTTTATACTTTAAAAAGAGGGCAGACGGACATTTTACAAACTGGGGTTACAACATTCTACCCACTGCAGTCATACATCCTCAAAAGTAATGTTTTTATGGGCCAATGTTAATTAATTCAGTATTTATAAAAAGCTAGCGATTAAGCTAAACTGTACATCTCAAATAATTCCGGAACTGTTTAAGACTTCATGATTCTGTTTTCAGCCCGCAAATTAGAAATTAAGGATCTGGTGACACAAGCAACCAATTTTGAACATCTTTCATGGTATTTGCTCTAGAAGATTTTCGCGAATACCTTTCTCGACATCTTTTATGTTTCTGTTTCGGCGTTATTGAGGTTCCTTGGGTAGTAGGTTCCTTGGGTAGTCGCTCGATTGGCAGTGGTAGCCATTCATCAATGAGGGGACCGTGTTTTAGTACTTCATAGAGAAACGTAGGTAAATAAACCACAGAACAATTTCTACTAACATTTCCACAGTATCCACACAATTCTGTTTAAAAAGATCTACATTAACACCGAATACGAACGACAGAACTTGGATTGAAATGTCTGCATTAAATATAAATTGTTTCTTTATCTTCCGATTCACAACTTTCTCGATGTGTTGCAAATGAAATTGCTTTTACAGAATATCGAAGATTTCATGCTGATTGCACTGTAATCGCTCAAATACGCGACCCTAACTTTAAAAAATTTATATTGAGGAAAACATAGTTGGTTTCAACTAACACTCGCACAATGAAAGCAACTTAGCTCTCTTGGCTCAATAGCGGTCCTATTGGCTACCTGTGCATCGTGAGTTGTGATATTAAAAGTTACGTTAAAAACGCTCGTGGTACAAGATCTCGGAAAAAAACAATGTCCTAGGCTTCTTCTTCAAATTAAGTAGACCATCAAATTCGGTAAAACAAAACACCACATTGTTCAGTTTAAAAAATATATATGCATAACAATAATGGAAGAGAGCGTCATTTTAATATCAGTGTTTATATCCATAAAAAATTAATTATATTACACACTCATAGAATTGTCAGCCTCTTCTGGAAAATGGACCAGAGTGTACTGCCGCATCACGCCACTTTAGTGCCATGAGCTAGGTCAGTGACCTGTCACATGACCTTCTGGTACCATTTCTACGACATCTACGGTACTCCAAAGCTACCAGTGTGCCCTGTTAACGGGGAATTAACTTTTTCTCCGGTGAGCTTAAGTATTGTGTGGTTAAAACAATAGAGTAAGATCGTATAAAACGGAAACAACACGTCTAGTGTAGGGAAAGATTTAGCGATTGAATAGGTATTCAGTAACAAACCAGTAGTAAAGATGTTGACGAAGAATCAAACGGCACCCTCTGAAAAACACACTGATGATGTAACTGGTCTTTGTTCCATGTTTCTTCCAAAAATTGGACTTAGAGACGGTTCTAATCTAATGAACAATCCACAGGTCTCCATCGAAAAAACGTGTTTCATAAGAACCTCCGACTCTGATGGCCAACGGCCTTGCCGCAGTGGTAACACTGGTTCCTGTCAAATCACCGAGTTAAGCGTTGTAGGGCTGGGCTAGCATTTGGATGGGTGACCATTCGGTCTGCCGAGCGCTGTTGGCAAGCGGGGTGCACTCAGCCTTTGTCAGGTAAACTGAGGGGCTACTTGATCGAGAAGTAGCGGCTTCGGTCTCGGAAACTGACATACGGCCGGGAGAGTGGTGTGCTGACCACTTGCCCCTCCATATCCGCATCCACTGACGCCTGTGGGCTGAGGATGATACGGCGGCCGGTCGGTGCCATTGAGCCTTCATGGCCTGTTCGGGAGTAGTTTTTTTTTCGACTTTGACTTACATTACCTCTTAGGATTCTTTCAATTACTGTGAACCTGTCTTCTATCCTCCCAATATTCAGATGTAAGTGGTTGTTACTCCAGAAGCCACCGTAATTTTTCTGAGCGTCTTGGTTGATCAGAGATTCTACGTTTATGCACAGTCCATTTAATTTGGTTATGATGTGGGGCATTATTAGTCTTCGTGTCAACTCATGTTTCTCTGCTAGCGTTACTATGGATGAAAACAATTCCCTATTAATGAAGTAGTGATGCAACACCAGGACACACGCGTAAACAGGTTGTATTTTCAAGGTCGGTAAGGGACAGATTACAGAAGAATAAGAGTTGAATCTTCGGATCATAACCATCATTTACAGTTACTTTTCTTGATACAGCACTAACGCTTCTGACAGCAGCATATTATTGACTACAAAATTCTGAGTAATTTGATACCAATAGGCTTAAAAAACTTTTGCATATATAGATAATAGTATAAGAGGTGAAATTGGTTTTTTTATCTTTGTTTTGCGTTCAACATATATTTTCTTGTCATTAATTGTAAGACAAAATGAGAGAAAAATCACATAACATAAAGGACTTCGTAGGAGATTGCTTCATTAATGTACTCTATCACGCCTGAAATGTACAATTTGTGTACTACTGATTACGTTATTTTGATTGTCCCGTACGTTAAACAAACCATTGCAGACTACCCCAGCATTACTAATCGAATGCAGTCAAATGGATATGTTTTAATTAATATATAGTTAACTAAAATTCCTGATAATTTCTAGTACATATATCTTGAAGCGCTTTAAGTGTCAAAAATGTTGTTTGCGCACTTAATACAAACATTTAGGTATTGTCTTATACACACTTACTAGTTTTGAACAAAATTTAGTTTTTATTAAGTGTTTTCCACGATGCTGTCTAGAAACAGACCTGGCTGAATTTATGTGAATGGTGATTCAAATTCTAAGGAACTAGAATTTAGCATTTTATAATAAAAATCAATTTATCTGCGTTTCTGACATTGGTCGTAAGTTCCATTTGTGTTATTCAAGAAAATGCCATGACTAAAAAGTGTGTTTACGTAATGTAATTAACACTATAAAAATAACGTATCTAAATACTGTCTGTTTCATTTCCTGGATTCTCATATCCGTAACATCAAGAAGGGCAGATGAGGACCTTTTCTAGGCAGGTCAAAAGATCAAAAGTAAAGCATCACATGGTACTTAATTTCCGTGGGACTACGTGCATTGTGGTACAATTGTACTGAGAGAGCTCCGACCCAAACTAATAAACTAACCCAGATGCCCAAGAGTATTGCGATAAGGAATTTTCACGGTATTTCTTCCTGTGGTTAATAAATGGCGTCCAGAAGCAGATCTGAGCTGACAGTTACGCGGATGCCGCAGCAGCTGACACGCACGTGGATCGTAGCCCTTGTAGTCATTCGCGAAGATGGCGTAAAGCAGGAGTGGCATCATTTATAGGCCACACCGCTGTTTGCGCAACGTGCGCGCCGGAAGTCATTTAGAGGGCAGCGTCATTAACGCCTGGGGTCAACGAGACAGATAACAGCCTCCATCTCACTGTGCTCGCATGTGCGGAAATGGACTTCGTCCTCGCGTCCTTGCATGACACGCGCCTCTCGTGACTGTCGACAAATAATTGTAACTTAGAAAATGGAAACAAGTGACTACAGTACAGTTGTAATACGCAAAAACGCACCAAAACTGTCCCACCTGATTCTGGTAAGACTACACTACTGACAACGATTTTTGATGATGATGATGGTTGATTTCTGGGGCTCTCAAATGAGCGTTCATCAGCGCCCTTTCAAAGTCCGAATTCTTTCACAGGCCAATTTTGACACACTCCAATCTAGCCACAGACACGAATGATGATGATGATGAAACAATGAGGACAATACAAAAACCCAATCCCTGGGCAGAGAAAACCCCACCTCGGCCGGGAATCGAATCCGGGACCCCGTGATCCAGAGGCACCAATGCTGGACACTAGACCACGGACTGCGCACACATCGATTTTTGGCAGGTTTTTACCCTAGCATGCAACGCCTAAGGACGACAGTAGCTTTCGCATGACGTATTACTACCAACTAAAAGAACTCGATAAAACTTGGGCCACGCACAAAAAAAATTGCTAGAATATAATACACAAGATAACTACGAGACATAAGCAGTGAGACGAATAGAAATCAAACAATTACTCAAAAACAAACCACTAAGGGAACAAACGTCATGGCATACCTCCTAATATTGTGTCGGATCTTCTTTAGCCTGGCGTAGTGCACCAACTCGACGTGACATGAACTCAGGTCGTAGGAAGTCCCCTGCTGAAATATTGAGCCATTGCTCCATCTATAGGCGTGCGAAAGTTTTGCCGGTACAGGATGTCGTTCACGATCTGACACCTCGATTATGTCCCATAAATGTTCGATGGGTTTCATGTGGGGTGATCTATGTGGCAAATCATTCACTCGAATTGCCCAGATTTTCTCCAAACCAGTTGTGAACAAGCAGTCGATGACTGGCTGCAAATGGTCTCCAAGTATCCGAAAATCACAATTTTCAGTCAATTATCGGATTAGTTCGACTAGTCCATTCATGTTATACACTCCTGGAAATTGAAATAAGAACACCGTGAATTCATTGTCCCAGGAAGGGGAAACTTTATTGACACATTCCTGGGGTCAGATACATCACAAGATCACACTGACAGAACCACAGGCACATAGACCCAGGCAACAGAGCATGCACAATGTCGGCACTAGTACAGTGTATATCCACCTTTCGCAGCAATGCAGGCTGCTATTCTCCCATGGAGACGATCGTAGAGATGCTGGATGTAGTCCTGTGGAACGGCTTGCCATGCCATTTCCACCTGGCGCCTCAGTTGGACCAGCGTTCGTGCTGGACGTGCAGACCGCGTGAGACGACGCTTCATCCAGTCCCAAACATGCTCAATGGGGGACAGATCCGGAGATCTTGCTGGCCAGGGTAGTTGACTTACACCTTCTAGAGCACGTTGGGTGGCACGGGATACATGCGAACGTGCATTGTCCTGTTGGAACAGCAAGTTCCCTTGCCGGTCTAGGAATGGTAGAACGATGGGTTCGATGACGATTTGGATGTACCGTGCACTATTCAGTGTCCCCTCGACGATCACCAGTGGTGTACGGCCAGTGTAGGAGATCGCTCCCCACACCATGATGCCGGGTGTTGGCCCTGTGTGCCTCGGTCGTATGCACTCCTGATTGTGGCGCTCACCTGCACGGCGCCAAACACGCATACGACCATCATTGGCACCAAGGCAGAAGCGACTCTCATCGCTGAAGACGACACATCTCCATTCGTCCCTCCATTCACGCCTGTCGCGACACCACTGTAGGCGGGCTGCACGATGTTGGGACGTGAGCGGAAGACGGCCTAACGGTGTGCGGGACCGTAGCCCAGCTTCATGGAGACGGTTGCGAATGGTCCTCGCCGATACCCCAGGAGCAACAGTGTCCCTAATTTTCTGGGAAGTGGCGGTGCGGTCCCCTACGGCACTGCGTAGGATCCTACGGTCTTGGCGTGCATCCGTGCGTCGCTGCGGTCCAGTCCCAGGTCGACGGGCACGTGCACCTTTCGCCGACCACTGGCGACAACATCGATGTACTGTGGAGACCTCACGCCCACGTGTTGAGCAATTCGGCGGTACGTCCACCCGGCCTCCCGCATGCCCACTATACGCCCTCGCTCAAAGTCCGTCAACTGCACATACGGTTCACGTCCACGCTGTCGCGGCATGTTACCAGTGTTAAAGACTGCGATGGAGCTCCGTATGCCACGGCAAACTGGCTGACACTGACGGCGGCGGTGCACAAATGCTGCGCAGCTAGCGCCATTCGACGGCCAACACCGCGGTTCCTGGTGTGTCCGCTGTGCCGTGCGTGTGATCATTGCTTGTACAGCCTTCTCGCAGTGTCCGGAGCAAGTATGGTGGGTCTGACACACCGGTGTCAATGTGTTCTTTTTTCCATTTCCAGGAGTGTATAAAAGCTATTAAATTCTTTAAAAAATCGCTTAATTTGATAAATTTAACTGTAAAATGTGAAGAAATGGTGGGTGATACAGTTTTTTAAGTATCAAATTTGGATTTCACACCCTAAAAAACATAAGAATAAGGTATTTTCAGCAAAAAAGTTTTTCCATCGTTGGCCTGTGTAATTAAATGCGGAAGTTGACACAAATGTACGGTTCAAATGGTTCAAATGGCTCTGAGCACTATGCGACTTAACTTCTGAGGTCGCTCGGTTCCAGACTGTAGCGCCTAGAACCGCACGGCCACTCCGGCCGGCCAAATGTAAGGATACGATAATACACGGTCAGTCACATTAACGTGACCACCTCTGAGTAATTACTTTTTACAACGCGGACGTGCAGGAAGAGAGTCACTGAGGTTCTGACAGAGATGTGGAGCCATATTGACTCCATTGCCGTGGCCAGAAACGCTAAGATTCGCCGGTGACGATCTGTAGGGTGAACAGCCAGATCGAGGTGGTTGCGCAGGTTCTCGATCCGAGAACTTTGGTGGCCAGAGTAGCACGATAGATTCATCCTGGTGGTCTCCGAAACTCCCTCATACACTGCGTGCTGTGTGACACATTGCACTCCTTCAGGAGTGCTAGTTCTGCAAGGTTCGCAGGAGAGCTTCTGTAAAGTTTGGAAGGTAGGAGACGGATACTGGCAGAAGTGAAGCTGTGAGTACCGGGCGTGAGTCGTGCTTCGGTAGCTCAATTGGTAGAGCACTTGCCCGCGAAAGGCAAAGGTCCCGAGTTCGAGTCTCGGTCGAGCACACAGTTTTAATCTGCCAGGAAGTTTCATATCAGCGCACACTCCGCTGCAGAGTGAAAATCTCATTCTGGAAACATCCCCCAGGCTGTGGCTAAGCCATGTATCCGCAGTATCCTTTCTTTCAGGAGTGCTAGTTCTGCAAGGTTCGCAGGAGAGCTTCTGTAAAGTTTGGAAGGTAGGAGACGGATACTGGCAGAAGTGAAGCTGTGAGTACCGGGCGTGAGTCGTGCTTCGGTAGCTCAGTTGGTAGAGCACTTGCCCGCGAAAGGCAAAGGTCCCGAGTTCGAGTCTCGGTCGGGCACACAGTTTTAATCTGCCAGGAAGTTTTCGTTTCGGAATTGCTTGCACCATTCGCCCGAATGCCAGTCACCATGCCCTTTTGGACGTCAGATAAATCGCTCCATATGACAACGACTAAACTGGTTTTTCGTCCTCCCGACACACTTTACATACCCTACACTGCTAGTGTTGCCGCCTGACATCTGTCAGTGGTTATTGCACGTTCACAGGCGGTCACAGCAATATCACTGGACCGTGTAGAAAACGTTCCTGTACACAGACGTGCTCTGTTTGCGAAATAAGTGCGAATGTGTGGTTACGAACGTGCACTGTTATCAGCACGCAGTATTCTCTCAACAAGTACAAAAGTATTTAAATGTAAACACTTGTATTAGACCTCATGTAAATGGGCTCAGATTCCATCAACGACGTACCTTAAAAAGAAATACGATACTGAAACAATACGGTACTTCTTTATATTTACTGTACACTCGCAACATAAATGAATTGTTTGATGTGTCGCCCGTCGCCCTCGCTTTTTAATTAATCACTACGCTGACCTCTAGAGGCAGTTACGAAAGCTTTCAACCCCCCCCCCCCCCCCAGCTCGCCTAATAATTCTTGACAAGACTATAAAATTTGCTGCTCCCTTTCTTCAACGGTATTAAGGAAATCCTGCCCTGCAAATGACCACACACACAGAAATCCAGATGACGGAGGTTAGATCATCTTGGAGGTCAAGGTACTGGGCCCTACTCGACCTACGCTTCATGGAGCGTTACTTTTATTACATTCAGGTGACAAAAGTCATGGAACATTGATATGCACACACACAGAGGGTGATAGTATCGCGTACAGAAGGTATAAAAGGGCAGTGCATTGGCGAAGCTGTCATTTCTACTCAGTTGATGCATGTGAAAAGATGTCCGACTTGATTATGGACACACAATGGCAATTAACAGACTTTGACCGCAGAAAGTTAGTTGGAGCTAGACACATGGGACGCTCCATTTCGGAACTCATTAGGGAATTCAGTATTTCGCGATCCTCAGTGTCAAGAGTGTGCTGAGGATACCACATTTCAGGCATTATCTCTCACCATGGACACCAACGGCCTTCACTAAACGAGCGAGGGCATGGGTGTTTGCACAGAGTTGTCAGTGCTAACAGACTAGCAACACTACGTGAAATAACTACAACAATCAGTGCTGGGAGACGACCGGCGCAAGTGCCTTTGCTAAAGCACGATGTCCGCAGCGCCTCTCCTGGGCTGGTGTCCATATTGGTTGGACCCTAGAGAATTGGAAAACAGTGGCCTGCTCAGATGAGATCCGATTTCAGTTGGTAAGAATTGATGATAGGGTTCAAGTATGGCGCAGACCCCACGAAACCATGGACCCAAGTTGTCAACAAGGCACAGAGCAAGCCGGTGGTGGATCCATAATGGTGTGGGCTGTGTTAAAATGGAATGGACTGTGTCCTCGGGTCTAACTGAACCGATCATTAACTGGAAATGGTTGTTTCCCATTCATCGACTTCTTGTCTCCACACAACGATAAAATTTTTATGGAGGACTTGCGCCAAGTCACCGGACCATAAGTGTTCGCGATTGGTTTCAAGAACATTCTGGACCATTCTAGCGAATGGTCTGGCCACCCAGATCACCTGACATGAATCTCATCGAATATTTATGGGATGTTATCGAGAGGTCGTGCACAAAATCTTGCACTGGCAACACTTTTGCAATTTCGATGGCTGTAGAGGCAGCATGGTTCAGTATTTCAGCAATGGGCTTGTTGAGTCCATGACACTTCGAGATGCTGCTCTACACTGGGTAAAAGGAGGTTCGACGTGATGTCAGGAGCTATCCATGATTTTTTTCACCGGAGTGTAGATCAGCAGCAAAATGTGCCGGTACGTCTTCACGCATGTACCACATTCCCCAGCTAAGGACATGGGTTAAACTTGTTCCCAATTAGATGAGGACTTCGTCAAAGTGTATATTTCAAATAAATTTGTACTGACCAGGATTGTATTTCATAACTGTGTCAATGACAGCCCGTAACCACACGTTCACAAATATCTCTCTAAAGTCTCGTTTGTAGATCCATGGTTACTGAAACAATTTTACTTCTGTTACCGTCTGATTTCACCTATGTCAGTTCTCGTCGTGCACACCCTGTGGAGGGAAAACACATTTTCTCTTGGATGATGTAAATTTAATTTACAAATGGCGCCACTACAATGTTAGGTTTTAAACAGTTGTAGTACTGATGGTTTCTTGGCCAATACATATTTAATTGCGTACAGTTAGTAATGATGTTTTAATACATCCGTTGTTTCTGTTCTGCTGGCTGAGGGTGGTCTGATTTCATCGCATTTGGCTAAATGGCTCTGAGCACTATGGGACTTAACATCTCAGGTCATCAGTCCCCTACTTAAACCTAACTAACCTAAGGACATCACACACATCCATGCCCGAGGCAGGATTCGAACCTGCGACCGTAGTGGTCGCGCGGTTCCAAACTGAAGCGCCTAGAACCGCTCGGCCACCAGCGGCCGGCTCATCGCAATTAACAGTTGCCAGTACAGCACATACGTATCCACGATTTCCATGTGTTACTCTACATTGCTGTAGTATAAACTGGAGAGAAAAGCATATAGTAAAATATTAATTTCATTTATTTGATGGTAAACAGACGTAATCTCAAACTCATTCATAAAACAACTCAGAAATGTTCAGAATGTAACCATATGTACAAATTAATTTGCGATATGGGTGTAAAATGACTAGTTCCGCGTCATTAACATTTATCGTGCAAAATGATCCATCGAACATGAAACTAACTAACTAACTAACTAAATAGCAACTGAGGTCAACAATATTCAAGACGGTTGACATTTCATCTTAAATTATTGTCTACACAGACTACACAGGCAACAGATGCGGCTAACAGCATTTTTGGTATCAACGTTGGTCGCTAAGCACTGTCCCAAAGAATTATTTTCTTACCAACATAAAATGAGTGTCTCTATGCTGCTGTACTTATGTTTACAGCTAATACTCAACATAATCTTGGCTGATAATTTTTTGTTCGGACATTAGGTTTGATATTAATACATTTCTCATAGTCTCTTGTTTATAAAGACATTTACACGTGCCCTAGTATCCCTCTTTGATGCAAGCTCTGTATTGTTTGACAACAGGCAGTAGAAAATTACTGAATCTTCATCTCTCAACTCAGAAAAGTGACTCGTAGCCGTTCCTTAAAAGTTTGTTAACCCTCGAAACTGTCGCCACATAAACACATAAGAAATGTATCTTCACGTCGCGTATGTTGATAAGTCTAATCTCAAACTATTGTCGGGTAATGTGGATGTATAAAACTGTTTTCGTAATGTCGTTATGCTTTACACATTATACACTCTAATGTGCACACTTATAGCCACAGTAAGAGTTACTGAATTGAAACCAGAGTATAGCAGCTTCGCTGAGTCATTTTTCGTAACTACCTCCCGACGGTCAAAAGACGAATAAGACAAAATGTATTTACTTCTTTTTCTAGGAATCTTGCAGCCTAGCACGTTAACCAATGCTGTCAGCTGAGGAATGGTACCCTACACATACGCCTCCAGTAGGATCCTAGAGTGAGTGGAATCCCGTAAAGCGAAGGAGAGATGGTGGCCCCCAGTTCCCTCCTTTCCTCTCAATCAGATACTCATCCGAGACCGAAAACAAGTGACGACCCTGCACAAGAATTAATAAAAATCATGCATAACGCATACATAAACACATGACGCTTCAAAATGTATCAAAAGGAAGCTTCGTAATCGTTACACCAAATGATTGTGTCCAGTCCCTGTAAGCATCATGTCCAGCTATCTTTGGAAAACATGAAATAACGTTTGGCTTGACTTGTTCTGTTGGTCTGACCCGTCTAGGATTTCCTTCGACACCGTATAAAGCTTTCCATACCTGCGTATATACTGTTTCCAAGACGTTAACTGTACTATACGACGGGCGTTCAATGAATAATGAAACACTTTTTTTCTCGGCCGTTTTGGGTTTGAAAAATTGAGGAGTTTTTTGGAGACATCCTGGAATATTCCCGCTTCAGCCCCTATGGTTTCATGAGGTTCCAGCAGGTGATGTTACTATATGTAGCCTCCAAAATGGCGTCCAAGCAGAGAGCTGCCATTGGCTTCTTTTGGCCAAAAACCAGAGCATCTCACGTGTCCACAGGTGCTTGCAAAATGTCTAGGGAGTCCTGGCAGTGAAGAAAAGTATGGTGGGTCTTTGGGCGAGGCATTTGTCATCATCGCAATCAGGTCGCCAAACCTGTCCTATGTCCCTCGTGCCGACCGGCCGCACACAGCTGTGACTGCTACGAGGTTGGAATGTGTGGACATTCTTTCGAGGTGATTGACGGATCACAAGCAAACGCCTCGCCTCTTAACTGGACGTCTCCACTAGTAGTGCTGACAAAGTCGTCCGTCAGCAGATGTTCTCAAAAGTATGTGCCTACCGGGGTCGCCGGCCGCTGTGACCAAGCGGTTATAGGCGTTTTAGTCCGGAACCGCCTGTTACTACGGTCGCGGGTTCGAATCCTGCCTCGGGCATGGATGTGTGTGATGTCCTTAGGTTAGTTAGGATTAAGTAGTTCTGAATCTAGGGGACTGATGACCTCAGATGTTGAGTCCCATAGTGCTTAGCGCCATTTGAACCTGCTGGGTTCCTTGACAGACCATAAAGAGTAACACAGAACCATCTGTGCCAACGAATTTCTCCTTCACCATGATAACGGAAGGCCTCAGACAAGTCTGCGCACCCGAGAGAAGCTCTCAAAACTTCATTGAACTGTTCTTTCTCATCCACCCAACAGCCCCGATGTCGCACCTTCCGACTTCCATCTGTGTGGCCCATGAAGGAAGCACTCCGCGGGAAGCAATAGATGGATGATTGGGAGATTATTGGTGCATCAAGACGTTGGTTCCGACGTCGATCAATAGGGTGGTACCATTTGGGCATACAGGCTCTCCCAGTAAGATGGCGTAAGGCCGCCGCACTGAACGAAGATCATGTTTAAAAATGGGGTTTTGTAGACGACTAAAACCAATTGTAAAACACATTGTAAATCACGCATTGAAGAAGTCTGTGCCGAAAAAGTGGGTTACGGACGGAACAGACCCACCGTGGTTTAACAGCGCAATTCGGAGAATGCTCAGGAAGCAAAGACAGTTGCACTCACGGTACAAGAAAGATCAGGAGAATGAGGACAGGCAAAAGTTAGTAGAGATTCGTGCTGCTGTAAAAAGAGCGATGCTCGAAGCATACAACCACTACCACCGCCATACCTTAGCAAAAGATCTTGCTGAAAACACAAGGAAATTCTGGTCTTCCGTAAAATCGATAAGCGGGTCGAAGGCTTCCATCCAGTCACTCACTGATCAGTCTGGTCTGACAACGGAAGACAGAGAAACGAAAGCTGAAATTTTAAATTTAGCATTTGAGAAATCTTTCACGCAGGAGGATCGTACAAACATACCGCCGTTTGAGTCTCGTACAGATTCCCGTATGGAGGACATATTGACAGACATCCCTGGGGTTGTGAAGCAGCTGAATGGGTTGAAAATAAATAAATTGCCAGGTCCTGATGGGATCCTAATTCGGTTTTACAGAGAGTACTCTACTGCATTGGCTCCTTACTTAGCTTGCATTTATCGCCAATCTCTTGCCCAACGTAAAGTCCCGAGCGACTGGAAAAAAGCGCAGGTGACACCTGTATATAAGAAGGGTAGAAGGACGGATCCTCAAAATTACAGACCAATATCCTTAACATTGGTTTGTTGCAGGATTCTCGAACATATTCTCAGTTCGATTATAATGAACTTCTTTGAGACAGAGAAGTTGCTGTCCATGCATCAGCACGGCTTTAGAAAGCATCGCTCCTGCGAAACGCAACTCGCCCTTTTTTCACATGATACCTTACGAACCATGGATGAAGGGTATCAGACGGATGCCACATTCCTTGACTTCCGGAAAGCGTTTGACTCGGTGCCCCACTGCAGACTCCTAACTAAAGTACAAGCATATGGGATTGGTTCCCAAATATGTGATTGGCTCGAAGACTTCTTAAATAATAGAACTCAGTACGTTGTCCTCAATGATGAGTGTTCATCGGAGTTGAGGGTATCATCTGGAGTGCCCAGGGGAGTGTGGTAGGTCCGCTGTTGTTTTCTATCTACAAACAGGGCGTGCAAAATCTCGGACACCCCTGTGTTATGTCACTTGGCGGAAGCAGCGGCCAGTGCCCCTTGCGGGACAAACCAGTCTGCCACCCTACTCCAGGCTGCTCGGCGGAACGCGTCAGAGCTTTTAGCAGCTCACTGCAACATCCAGTCTTTACCTGCGCACTACGAAGAACTTAGCCTCCTCTTCAACCAACTAAACTACCACGTAATCCTCTTATCCGAAACGTGGTTGAAACCACACATATCCTCTGCATCTTTTCATCTCCCAGGGTACACATTTCTTAGGGCAGACAGATAAAAAAAAGCGAGGTGGCGGGGTCGGCGCGTATATACGAACAGATCTCAAAGCGAAAGTCTTATGTACGTCAAATCCTGCTGAAGAAAAAGAGGCTGAATTCATGTTCATTGAAATAAATATACAAAGTCGGAAATTCTTGACTGGCGTCGTGTACAAGCCGCCAAAAATAAGCTCAATGAGTTCCTTCCAGTCGGAATTACATTCACTTCAGTGTCAATACGAACATGTCATCGTAATGGGTGACTTGAACATAGACCTGCTAAGAGACACTCCCTCCGCAATAAACCTAAGAAGACTGTTTAGTTGCAATAGCATGAACATTCTTCCATTACAACCTACACACCATACGGCGCACAGTCATACTCTTATAGACGTAATCGCAACGAAACAGACTGACAAAGTAAGAGATGTTGGTCAAACATTGGCCCCTGGCCTCTCAGCACATGATGTAATATTCCTGGCCTACTCTGTGCAGCCCCCAAGGATCAAATCGCGTTACATAACTTGTAGGAACATGAAACGTATTGACCTTGACGCTCTAACAGCCGATTGCTCAGAAATCTCATGGCATCAAATAATCAGAAAACCCACAATCGACGGCAAAATTAATGAACTTGGTGATAAACTCACTGCCCTCTATGACAAACATGCACCTGTGCGCACAATCCGTGTAAGAAAATCTCCTGCTCCATGGCTGACAGCTGAATTACGTCAAATGATGACTAATAGGAATGCTGTCCACAGGCGTTTCAAGGCAGATCCGAAACCCGAGCGTTTCGAAGAATATAGAAAGCTACGGAACAGAGTGAAACAATGCATTCGCAATGCTAAAATCAGGCACGCTCGCTCCCTTGTATGCAGCGATCTGACGCCCACGACTCTTTGGAAGAATCTCGTAGCTTGGGGGTCGGAAAGGCAAAATCGGAAACTACTTTTCATGTGTCAGCTAACGAATTAAATGAATTTTTCTCTGCACCTCTGAATACCAGCACAGCTGATAATTACCATCCACAAGAATCCACAAACAGGATAACTAACAACGATACCTTCCATCTAAAACATGTAACAACAAATACGGCAAGAAAAGCAATAATGAGAATCTCTTCCGATGCAATAGGCAACGACAGTATCGGTATAACCATGATTAAGAGTGTTGCCGATATCTTAGTACCTGTCTTAACTGACATATTTAATTTTTCCCTCGTGAACGGAATATATCCCACTGCATGGAAAAGAAGCCTAATTCGACCCATCCCTAAGATCGAAAACCCGCAACTGCCTAGTGATTACCGACCAATTAGCATACTGCCTGCTGTTTCCAAAGCACTTGAATGTATTGTTCATGACCAAATCACTGAACACTTGCATGAATTCAGCCTATATGACAAATTTCAATCCGGTTTCCGTAAACATCACAGCACAAACACTGCTCTAATTAAAGTAACTGATGACCTGAAATATGCCATCGACAATCGAAAGGCAACAATATTGACGCTACTGGACTTCAGCAAAGCTTTTGACACTGTTAACTTTGACATATTGCTCAGAAAAATGCAACAGCTTAATTTCTCTGATAGTGCAATGAGATGGTTTGAAAGCTACTTAAAAGACAGACAGCAATGTGTTGTCTGCGTAAATGAAAAATCTTCCTGGAAACATGTTTCCTCGGGAGTGCCACAAGGATCAGTCTTAGGACCACTTTTGTTTTCTTTATATGTCAACGATATTTCGTCGGTTCTGTCCTCCTGTAAATATCATTTCTATGCCGACGACCTCAAGCTCTACCTAAGCGTCAGACCTGAAGATGTAAACACTGCAATCGCTCAGATGAATGATGATCTGTCTTCAGTAGTGAGATGGGCGAAAAACCTGGGGCTTAAACTAAATGCAAAAAAGACGCAATTAATCTTAATAGCCCATCAGAAATTAATAAGTTCAGATTTCCACGAACGGCTACCTCCTATTCTGCTCGACGGTACTCCAATACCATATCAGAAAACAGTGAAGAACTTGGGTGTAACTTTGGATGAGCATCTCAACTGGGCGGAGAATACAGTCGCAGTGTGCCGAAAGACGTCTGCTTGTCTCTATGCTCTCAAAAAGTTTCGGAACATATTTCCACAGGACTTGAAACGCCAGCTCGTGCAAGCACTCGTTCTACCGAACCTCCACTATTGTGATGTGATTCAACAAGGCAGGAGTAGTGAAAACAAAAGACGGCTAGAGCTAACCATGAATGCCTGTGTGCGTTACACCTGCAACATTCGCCGATATGATCATGTTAGTGCTTCATACTCCGAGCTAGGGTGGCTGCGGCCGGACAAATTGCGTGACTACCACACTCTATGTCTACTCCACCGACTCCTCATCGCGCAAGCACCCCAGTACCTTGCTTCAGAGATTAAAAACCTGTCATGTCATCATAATCGAAACACGAGGTCACTCTTATTTGGTATCCTAACTGTGCCCACTCACAAAACAAAAACTTTTGCAAACTCCTTCTCAGTTGCCGCTGTCCGCCTCTGGAACAAACTGCCCCTTACCTTGCGCAAAATTCGATCTCCTGCTGCTTTTAAGAAGAAGTTGAAGCATTTCCTACTATCATCCTCACAAAGTTCTCCACAAAATTAATGTACAAGGACAATCCCCTCATCTGTCAAATAGCAAAGCTAGCGTCTCCTATCTTGCTCCTGAGATGCCTTCCTCTTCATCTTTCTCTATTAGCCACGCAATCTTCTTTTCCTTTATATTTCCTTAATTATGTTTCATCATGTCTCTATTCTTCTCCTCCCTTCAACATGAGTCTCCCTCATACTCCCTGCTGCCGGCACTCCTATCTAAAATCTGTCTCTTCAATAATGTCTAATTATAACAGTACTTGTGACCTAAGAATATAAACTCTATATGTATGTATTTTTCCAGGTGTACCTTTCAAATTGTTTATTTCACTTTTTGTACTAGATGTACTTTAACATGCCTACTAAAACATATGAATGTAAAATAAGTAGAATGCCTGGTTAGATGTAAGAGAGGGCCTGATGGCCCTAATCTTGCCAGGTTAAATAAATCAATAAATAAATAAAATAAATAAATAAATAAATGATCTTTTGGATAGGATGGATAGCAATGTGCGGCTGTTTGCTGATGATGCTATGGTGTACGGGAAGGTGTCGTCGTTGAGTGACTGTAGGAGGATACAAGATGATTTGGACAGGATTTGTGATTGGTGTAAAGAATGGCAGCTAACTCTAAATACAGATAAATGTAAATTAATGCACATGAAAAGGAAAAAGAATCCCGTAATGTTTGAATACTCCATTAGTAGTGTAGCGCTTGACACAGTCACGTCGATTAAATATTTGGGCGTAACACTGCAGAGCGATATGAAGTGGGATAAGCATGTAATGGCAGTTGTGGAGAAGGCGGATAGTCGTCTTTGGTTCATTTGTAGAATTTTTGGAAGATGTGGTTCATCTGTAAAGGAGACCGCTTATAAAACACTAATACGACCTATTCTTGAGTACTGCTCGAGCGTTTGGGATCCCTATCAGGTCGGATTGAGGGAGGACATAGAAGCAATTCAGAGACGGGCTGCTAGATTTGTTACTGGTAGGTTTGATCATCCCGCGAGTGTTACGGAAATGCTTCAGCAACTCGGGTGGGAGTCTCTGGAGGAAAGGGGGAGTTCTTTTCGTGAATCGCTACTGAGGAAATTTAGAGAACCAGCATTTGAGGCTGACTGCAGTAAAGTTTTACTGCCGCCTACTTATATTTCGCGGAAAGACAACAAAGATAAGATAAGAGAGATTAGGGCTCGTACAGAGGCATATAGGCAGTTATTTTTCCCTCGTTCTGTTTGGGAGTGGAACAGGGAGAGAAGATGCTAGTTGTGGTACGAGGTACCTTCCGCCAAGCACTGTATGGTGGATTGCGGAGTATGTATGCAGCTGTAGAAACTGCTTTCAAAAAAATGTATTGCATTACTAATTGAACTCCCCTCGTGCACTTCCGTTATTGACAACCCAGAAAATGTTTACCCTCTGTTGCGATCATCAGCGATAGCTAAAAGATTGGGTTGATAAGCTGTGATTAAAATGCATCACAACGAATAAATTTTGTTTCAATAAAAGAACAGTTTGTCAAGACAATAGCCATCCAGCTCATTGCATTTCGTCGTGTGTAGTTCCAGTTTATTTTGTTCTCTAGGCACACGACAGCTCCTTTTCCGATCGTACATCTACATCTACATTTATACTCCGCAAGCCACCCAACGGTGTGTGGCGGAGGGCACTTTACCTGCCACTGTCATTACCTCCCTTTCCTGTTCCAGTTGCGTATGTTTCGCCGGAAGAACGACTGCCGGAAAGCCTCCGTGCGCGCTCGAATCGTTCTAATTTTACATTCGTGATCTCCTCGGGAGGTATAAGTAGGTGGAAGCAATATATTCGATATCTCATCCAGAAACGCACCCTCTCGAAACCTGGACAGCAAGCTACACCTTGATGCAGGGCGCCTCTCTAGCAGTCTGCCACTTGAGTTTGCTGAACATCTCCGTAACGCTATCACGCTTTGTATGTCACGTCCAGTATGTCACGTCTCCACGTCAAGTTACCTTACCGCGCTTCTTCCATACAACCGACTGCCACACGCATTTAACTTTACTGCCATGATTGCGTCAGCAGTAGAGAGTCATGTGGCCGGATTTCTACACCTCCTACAGATCAGCACTGCAAAGCTGCATGCTCTTTTAGGGGGAGGGTGGGTGGGGGATGGGTGCGGACTAATATTTCCTCCGATTAACTTATGATATAATTTTTTTTTTCGGTCATCAGTCTACTGACTGGTTTGATGCGGCCCGCCACGAATTCCTTTCCTGTGCTAACCTCTTCATCTCAGAGTAGCACTTGCAACCTACGTCCTCCATTATTTGCTTGAAGTATTCCGATCTCTGTCTTCCTCTACAGTTTTTACCCTCTACAGCTCCCTCTAGTACCATGGAAGTCATTCCCTCATGTCTTAGCAGATGTCCTATCATCCTGTCCCTTCTCCTTATCAGCGTTTTCCACATATTCCTTTCCTCTCCGATTCTGCGTAGAACCTCCTCATTCCTTACCTTATCAGTCCACCTAATTTTCAACATTCGTCTATAGCATCACATCTCAAATGCTTCGATTCTCTTCTGTTCCGGTTTTCCCACAGTCCATGTTTCACTACCATACAATGCTGTACTCCAGACGTACATCCTCAGAAATTTCTTCCTCAAATTAAGGCCGGTATTTGATATTAGTAGACTTCTCTTGGCCAGAAATGCCCTTTTTGCCATTGCTAGTCTGCTTTTGATGTCCTCCTTGCTCCGTCCGTCATTAGTTATTTTACTGCCTAGGTAGCAGAATTCCTTAACTTCATTGACTTCGTGACCATCAATCCTGATGTTAAGTTTCTCGCTGTTCTCATTTCTACTACTTCTCATTACCTTCGTCTTTCTCCGATTTACTCTCAAACCATACTGTGTACTCATTAGACTGTTCATTCCGTTCAGCAGATCATTTAATTCTTCTTCACTTTCACTCAGGATAGCAATGTCATCAGCGAATCGTATCATTGATATCCTTTCACCTTGTATTTTAATTCCACTCCTGAACCTTTCTTTTATTTCCATTATTGCTTCCTCGATGTACAGATTGAAGAGTAGGGGCGAAAGGCTACAGCCTTGTCTTACACTCTTCTTAATACGAGCACTTCGTTCTTTATCGTCCACTCTTATTATTCCCTCTTGGTTGTTGTACATATTGTATATGAAACTTCCTGGCAGATTAAAACTGTTTGCCCGAGCGAGACTCGAACTCGGGAACTTTACCTTTTGCGGGCAAGTGCTCTACCAACTGAGCTACCGAAGCACGACTCACGCCCGGTACTCACAGCCTTACTTCTGCCAATATCTCGTCTCCCACCTAACAAACTTTACAGAAGCTCTCCTGCGAACCTAGCAGAACTAGCACTCCTGAAAGAAAGGATATTGCGGAGACATGGCTTAGCCACAGCCTGGGGGATGTTTCCAGAATGAGATTTTCACTCTGCAGCGGAGTGTGCGCTGATATGAAACTTCCTGGCAGATTAAAACTGTGTGCCCGAGCGAGACTCGAACTCGGGACCTTTGCCTTTCGCGGGCAAGTGCTCTACCAATTGAGCTACCGAAGCACGACTCACGCCCGGTACTCACAGCCTTACTTCTGCCAGTATCTCGTCTCCCTCGCAGGAGAGCTTCTGTAAAGTTTGGAAGGTGGGAGACGAGATACTGGCAGAAGTAAGGCTGTGAGTACCGGGCGTGAGTCGTGCTTCGGTAGCTCAGTTGGTAGAGCACTTGCCCGCGAAAGGCAAAGATCCCGAGTTCGAGTCTCGGTCGGGCACACAGTTTTAATCTGCCAGGAAGTTTCATATCAGCGCACACTCCGCTGCAGAGTGAAAATCTCATTCTGGATATTGTATATGACCCGTCTCTCCCTATAGCTTACCCCTACTTTTTTCAGAATCTCGAACAGCTTGCACTATTTTATATTGTCGAACGCTTTTTCCAGGTCGACAAATCCTATGAAAGTGTCTTGATTTTTCTTTAGCCTTGCTTCCATTATTAGCCGTAACGTCAGAATTGCTTCTCTCGTCCCTTTACTTTTCCTAAAGCCAAACTGATCGTCACCTGGCGCATTCTCAATTTTCTTTTCCATTCTTCTGTATATTATTCTTGTAAGCAGCTTCGATGCATGAGCTGTTAAGCTGATTGTGCGATAATTCTCGCACTTGTCAGCTCTTGCCATCTTCGGAATTGTGTGGATGATGCTTTTCCGAAAGTCAGATGGTATATCGCCAGACTCATATATTCTACACACTAACGTGAATAGTCGTTTTGTTGCCACTTCCCCCAATGATTTTAGAAATTCTGATGGAATGTTATCCATCCCTTCTGCCTTATTTGACCGTAAGTCCTCCAAAGCTCTTTTAAATTCCGATTCTAATACTGGATCCCCTATCTCTTCTAAATCGACTCCTGTTTCTTCTTTTATCACATCAGACAAATCTTCACCCTCAGAGGCTTTCAATGTATTCTTTCCACCTGTCTGCTCTCTCCTCTGCATTTAACAGTGGAATTCCCGTTGCACTCTTAATGTTACCACCGTTGCTTTTAATATCACCAAAGGTTGTTTTGACTTTCCTGTATGCTGAGTCTGTCCTTCCGACAATCATATCTTTTTCGATGTCTTCACATTTTTCCTGCAGCAATTTCGTCTTAGCTTCCCTGCACTTCCTATTTATTTCATTCCTCAGCGACTTGTATTTCTGTATTGCTGATTTTCCCGGAACATGTTTGTACTTCCTCCTTTCATCAATCAACTGAAGTATTTCTTCTGTTACCCATGGTTTCTTCGCAGCTACCTTCTTTGTACCTATGTTTTCCTTCCCAACTTCACGCTTATTTCCGTTATTAATTAGCACATCCTCCCATACGACAGTTAACTAAACTCGTGACCCCAAGAGTATAACGCCATGTTTAACAGCATGTTGATGCACTTTTTGAATGCAGTACAGCAACGATTCTTGGTAGGTTTCCGGTGATTTAGTGAAAAAAAAAGCTTGCCGAGTATTGGACCAGATTTACGACTGATTTCAAGACATCCTTGCAGATAGAACTCAACACCTCGACAATTTAGTTTAGTAATGTCATGCTTCTTGGATCATTTTCACGGTTATTCTATCGATATGATGTGGAACAGGTCCGATTACAAGCTATATATTCACACATGAATAGTGTTAATAATATTAATACACTCCTGGAAATTGAAATAAGAACACCGTGAATTCATTGTCCCAGGAAGGGGAAACTTTATTGACACATTCCTGGGGTCAGATACATCACATGATCACACTGACAGAACCACAGGCACATAGACACAGACAACAGAACATGCACAATGTCGGCACTAGTACAGTGTATATCCACCTTTCGCAGCAATGCAGGCTGCTATTCTCCCATGGAGACGATCGTAGAGATGCTGGATGTAGTCCTGTGGAACGGCTTGCCATGCCATTTCCACCTGGCGCCTCAGTTGGACCAGCGTTCGTGCTGGACGTGCAGACCGCGTGAGACGACGCTTCATCCAGTCCCAAACATGCTCAATGGGGGACAGATCTGGAGACCTTGCTGGCCAGGGTAGTTGACTTACACCTTCTACAGCACGTTGGGTGGCACGGGATACATGCGGACGTGCATTGTCCTGTTGGAACAGCAAGTTCCCTTGCCAGTCTAGGAATGGTAGAACGATGGGTTCGATGACGGTTTGGATGTACCGTGCACTATTCAGTGTGCCCTCGACGATCACCAGTGGTGTACGGCCAGTGTAGGAGATCGCTCCCCACACCATGATGCCGGGTGTTGGCCCTGTGTGCCTCGGTCGTATGCACTCCTGATTGTGGCGCTCACCTGCACGGCGCCAAACACGCATACGACCATCATTGGCACCAAGGCAGAAGCGACTCTCATCGCTGAAGACGACACGTCTCCATTCGTCCCTCCATTCACGCCTGTCGCGACACCACTGGAGGCGGGCTGCACGATGTTGGGGCGTGAGCGGAAGACGGCCTAACGGTGTGCGGGACCGTAGCCCAGCTTCATGGAGACGGTTGCGAATGGTCCTCACCGATACCCCTGGAGCAACAGTGTCCCTAATTTGCTGGGAAGTGGCGGTGCGGTCCCCTACGGCACTGCGTAGGATCCTACGGTCTTGGCGTGCATCCGTGCGTCGCTGCGGTCCGGTCCCAGGTCGACGGGCACGTGCACCTTCCGCCGACCACTGGCGACAACATCGATGTACTGTGGAGACCTCACGCCCCACGTGTTGAGCAATTCGGCGGTACGTCCACCCGGCCTCCCGCATGCCCACTATACGCCCTCGCTCAAAGTCCGTCAACTGCACATACGGTTCACGTCCACGCTGTCGCGGCATGCTACCAGTGTTAAAGACTGCGATGGAGCTCCGTATGCCACGGCAAACTGGCTGACACTGACGGCGGCGGTGCACAAATGCTGCGCAGCTAGCGCCATTCGACGGCCAACACCGCGGTTCCTGGTGTGTCCGCTGTGCCGTGTGTGTGATCATTGCTTGTACAGCCCTCTCGCAGTGTCCGGAGCAAGTATGGTGGGTCTGACACACCGGTGTCAATGTGTTCTTTTTTCCATTTCCAGGAGTGTATTAGCGAAATTTTTAGTTCTACACATGCAAATACATTAGGGGTACAATTTTTTTTACCAGTTTTGAAACAGAAACTCGTCCATGGAATAGAAGGAGTTGTCCAAAAGAAATTCAAATTCAAATGGTTCAAATGGCTCTAAACACTATGGGACTTAACATCTGAGGTCATCAGTCTCCTAGACTTAGAACTACTTAAACCTAAGGACATCACACACATCCATGCCCGAGGCAGGATTCGAACCTGCGACCGTAGCAGTAGCGCGGTTCCAGACGGAAGCGCCTAGAACTGCTCGGCACAGCGGCCGGCTCCAAAAGAAATTAACGGAACAAAATCGCCAGGTGTAAAGTTAACTTCCGGAGTATGCCAAAGAAGTGTGATAGGAGCGTTAGTGTTTACAGCGTACGAGAGGCGTTTAGTAAGTAACGCAACACTTTTTTTTTTCCTGATAGCAGGTTGGTTATATTCCAAATTTCAGTATACCATATTATTCTCCAATATTCTGGCTTCATTTCTCAACATAATGTGACGGCCTCACGCCACTTTACTGTGAGGGCCTGTGTGTCCGCATGGTACCACGCTACCAGTTGACGTCGGAGCCAACGTCTTGCCGCATCAATAGCCTCCTCAGCATCCATGTACTGCTTCCCGCAGAGTTCATTCGTCATTGAGTCAAACGGATGAAAGTCAGAAGGTGGGAGATCCGGGCTGTAGGGTGGATGAGGAAGAACTGCCCAATCAGGTTCTGTGAGCTCTTCTAGGTTGCGTTGACTTTTGCGGTGCCTTGCGGTATCATGGAGAAGAAGTTAGTTTGCATTTTTGTGGAGGGTAGCGCAATACACTTCAGAGGTGATCGTGGCAGCATGAGAGAGGACATCAAACAGAACAGCCCTTTCAGAAGACCGTCTCCGTGACTTTACCGACTGAGCGTTTGGCTTTGAACTTTTTCTTCCGAGGAGAGGTGACGTGGCGCCACTTCATGGATTGCCGTTTCGTTTCCTCTTCGATGTGATGAGCCCATGTTTCATTGTCTGGGACGATGTTCGACAGAAAAACTGTAATGGTAACCTTGTAACGCGCAAGTAATTCCACATACATGGTCCTTCGTTGCTCTTCATAATCTTCTGTTAGGTGGTGAGGAATCCAGCAGGCACACTTTTGAGTACCCCAACTGGTGGATGAGTGTGTCGACACTACCAACAGAGACTTCTAGTTGAGCTGCTAGGTGTTTATTTGTGATCGTCGATCACATTGAATGAGAGTAATAAAATGGAACACATACAGCCGTCATTACAATGTTATTTATTACATGGCTACCATTTTCGGTTCTTCAGTACCACACATCAACTAGTTGATGATTGGAGACACAACATCGTTGTTACATGTTACAGGTAGTCTGTGGAAACCAGTTCATAGACGCTGGACACTGAGAAATCGTGTATACGATCGGAGCTAACCTCCTCAGCGTCTGTTAAGGCCTGAAGATGGTGTACTGAAGCACCGAAACTGGTAGCCATGTAATAAATATCATCGTACGGACGAATGTAACTCCATTTTATTACGTAAGTGAACGTCTGAAGTCCTCAGACCTCCAATTAGCAGGATGGTCATGCAAAAACTCGAATGAGAGTGTCCACATGTCCCAACACTGCTGAAGTCACAGCTATGTGCGGTCGGTCAGCACGCTGGATATCAGGCAGGGATGTGCGACCTTGCTGATGACGAATGACGCCTCGCTCAACGACTCACCTTGCTGTTGTTCACTTCCAAGTCTCCATAGACATTCTGCAAACGCCTATGAATATATGCGAAGCTCTGTTTTTCACCATAAGAAACTAAGCCCGCCACCTATTGGGACATCGCGAAACTATAAAGGCTGAAGCGGGAATATTCAATGATGTCGCGCAACAAATTCCGAATTTTTTCAACTGAAATCGGCCGAGAAAAAAATGTGTTGCATTGGTTATTGAAATCCTCTCGTATGTTTATGATCTAGCAGAAAGCGTTGGGAGTTTTTTAAGACTGTTCGCAGATGATACGGTTGTCTATAAGAAACTAGCAACGCGAGAAGGCAGTATCGGATTTGCAGAATGGCCTGCAGAGGATTGATAAATGGTGCAGGCTCTGGCTGTTGATCCTGAATATAAATAAATGTAACATAATGTACATACACAGGAAAAGAAATCCTCTGTTGTGCCACTATACTAGTGATGACAAATTTCTGGCTTTAGTATCTACGTTTAAAATACATAGGAGTAACTATCCACACTATCTTAAATGGAATGCCCATACAAAATAAACAGTTGAGAAGCGGAAGACAAACTGAGATTCGAAGGGAGAATCATAATGAAACCTACCTCATCCACGAAAGAGGTGGCTTAGAAAGCGCTTCTTCAACTGATTCTTGAGCATTGTTCGTCGATCTGGGATAGGTAGTAGGTAGGACTGATAGAAGACATAGAGAAGCTCCAACTATGAACGGCACGAGAGCGTTACATAGATAGTCAACAAACTTCGGTGACAAACGTTGCAAGAGATACTTTGTGCATCACGGAGAGGTTTACTATTGCAGTTTCGAGAGAGCTCCTTCCAGAGAGAGTCGGATAATATATTACTATCTTCCACGTACATCATGCAAAATGACCACGACGAGAAAATTTGAGAGATTAAAGCTAATATAGCGGCTTACGAACAGTCATTTTTCCCACGCGTCGTTCGCGTGTGGATCATGGAAGGAGGGGTTCAATTAAGGATACCAGAAGTACCCTCCACCACGCACCGTTAGGTGGCTTGTAGAGTATGATGTAGATGTAGATGAGGTATGCGGCACAAGATGTCTATGCATAGGTCAAAAAATTTCTGTAAATTATATGCGCTGGTGGTTTGTGTGTGTGGAGCTGGTGCCTGGTAGCATCACAGACATCTCTCATTTGGTTCAGATCAGGCAAATTTGGCAGCCAAGTGATGAACGTGAGACCACTATCATGATCCTCTAATCACTACAGCATGGTTCTGGTTTTGTGACAATTATCCGGCTGGAAGATGCCATCACTGCTGGGGAAGGCATCGCATATAATGAGATGCAACAATGTTCACGAAGTCCACAGCCGTCATGGTACCTTTGACTGGTTCCACAGGTCTCCTGAAATTCCAGGTGAATCCCCCCTCCCCTCCACCCACAGTAAAACACAGCACCTACCATCCTGTGTCCGTGATGCAGTGCACGTTTTGAGAATTGGTTCCCTGGACGACACTGTATCTAGGCACGACCATCGAGCTAGTGTAACAGAGCGACACTTTTACATTGCTCCAAGGTCCACTCTCGATGATCACATTCACATTGCAATTGTACTTGAAAAAAGTCGTCGGGTTAGCATGGGAACATGTAAGGGTTGTCTGCTGTGGAGCTTCATGTTCAATAATGTTCACTGAGCTCTAAGCTGTGAAACACTTGTGCTTGCTTCAATATTGCGTTCTGTTGTCAGATCTGCCACAGGTCGCCGCCTATCCTGCTTTACAGGCTGGAAAAGCCTCCAAACTCCACGTACTTTGGTGAGGCATGGACCTCCAACAGTTTGGTTCCTAGTCGTTGCACCATCCTTCAACCACTTTTCGTAGATGCACATGATAGTGACATGTGGCAGTCAAACAACTTGGCCATTTCTGAGATGCTGTTCCTCGTCGGTGGCCCATAACCATGTGTCCTATGTCAAAATCGATTATGTCCGTGAATTTCCCTGTCTGCGGCCTGTATAATCGCTAGAATGATTTCGCATTCACTCTGCTCCACTTATGTGATTTCCTTGCCATGTCATGTATGCTTAAATATCACTAGTGGCATTCAGTCTGGCAGTGACCAGAAGTCATAATCTACTGACTGGTCAGTGTATAGGGTGATTCAGCTGCCCCTAAGTATCGGTTTTTGCAACCGACAACACCTTCGAAAACCACATGTGAGCCTTTTATATTCTCTCACTAGCTACATGCAAAATATTAGTCCTACAGAGAAAAAAAAAATATTTATGTGGGTAATTTAATGTGTTAAATTTTGTGTTGGGATAAGTTTTCGCCGGAGACCATCGGTTTCGAGTAATTCAAGAAAAATGTACAAAAGTCACCTCCAAATGCATATTTCTTAAATAATTCGAAACCTGGTACCTTCAGCGAAATCATACTGCAGTACAAAATTTAACTATATTAAATTTGCCACAAAAAGATCCCGTTCATTTTTTTCTGTAGGACTATTAGTTCGTGTCTAGCGAGTGAGAGAATATGAAAATCTTGCGAGCGGTTCTTGGAAGAATTGTGACAGGTGATGAAACATGGGTCCAACATTTTTCACCAGAGACGAAGAGGCAATCAATGGAGTGGCATCATGCAAATTCACCCGAGACAAAAAAAATCTAAGCCACACGTTCTGCTGGAAAAGTTATGGCTACGTTGTTTTTCGATTCCGAAGGACTCTTGCTTGTGGACATCATACCAAGTGGAACCACCATAAATTCTGATCCATATGTGACGACACTGAAGAAACTTCAAGCTCGACTGAGCGGTGTTCTACCACATCGGCAAAAGCAGGATGTTTTGCTGCTGCACGACAATGCACGGCCACATGTCAGTCAAAAAACCATGGAAGCGATCACAAAACTCGGATGGACAACACTGAAACACCAGCCTTACAGTCCTGACTTGGCTCCATGTGACTATCATCTCCACCGAGCGAGGTGGCGCAGTGGTTAGACACAGGCCTCGCATTCGGGAGGACGACGGTTCAATCCCGCGTCCGGCCATCCTGATTTAGGTTTTCCGTGATTTCCCTAAATCGCTCCAGGCAAATGCCGGGATGGTTCCTTTGAAAGGGCACGGCCGACTTCCTTCGCCGTCCTTCCCTAATCCGATGAGACCGATGACCTCGCTGTCTGGTCTCCTTCCCCCAAAAACCAACCAACCAACTATCATCTCTTTGGAAAACTGAAGACTCTCTTCGTGGAACAAGGTTTGAAGATGATGGCTCCAACAGGTTGGTCCAGCATTTTATCGTGTGGGTATAAAGGCGCTGGTTCCAAAATGGCGTATGGCAGTTGAGAGGGATGGAAATTACGTGGAGAAATGAAAATATTGTTCCTAAAGGATGTATCTACACACTGTAAAACTTTCAAACATATAGAATAAAATATGGATTTAAAAAAAATAGTGTGCATTTCTTTTGGAGTGACCCTCGTATTACTTTACTTTGTTGTAGTCCATAATCTGTTGGTTGACAAATAGAGAAGACGCGACTAGATTAAGCGTCTGTAGAATGACATAATTTTTAAGTCACAAATCTTGCAGTGACGAATTAAATCTTGAATGTTGAATCCGGTAAATCTGAAGACTAACTGGGAACGGAGCTAGAAAGACTTGATGGCAGCAATGACTGAGCTGCAAACGATGACTAACATCGGCGCTGGCTGACCACTGAACGCGGTTGCGAACTGTAGACTGGCACAACTGCTCTAACTCCTGCTACACATGAGGTGGCCCAGCGGCGCCTCGCGGCGGGCATAAGTACTGCGACTGGCTGTGTACTCATTGGCTAGCACAGCCGTTCTTCTGTTCCGTTTATCGAGAGAATCGCATCCGGAAGATTTCTGAGGCGGCGGTGTGGTCGTATGACTGACGACATCACAGTAACGATGCTGCAAATTGCGAGCTCTGCTTGCACCCCGCGCTCAAGTCCTGCAGTCTTCACCACCGCCGCCAGCCGCCTGTACGAACCGAGGATCGCCTCAGAACCCATGCGACAGGCGTCGTTGGTGCCGCCTTGAGCCAGGACATGCGGACGACTGAACTCTGCACGCTCGATAACCACAGGCAAGGCCGCCTCCACATCTCGGATGATGCCCCCCTGGCAGACATACCGAGTGCACATTAGCTTTCTTCCCAGCCCAGAATGCTCTCTGCCTAAGGGTCTCCATAACGCGCCTAAAATTGGAGCTCCCAATAATTAGTAAACCCCTCGCCCCGTGTGCCTGCTCGGACCCTTCTGAAAGAGCGGCCACCTGACAACTCACAAGGCCAGTATTCACAATGGCCCTCCGCCTCGAGCGACGCTAATGCGTTACCACCAGTCACTGACCCTACTGTGAGGGCCCATCCACAGCGTTGTGCATTAGGAGGTGTCTCGGAAGCAGAGCCCATGGACAAAACAAGCTACACCTGTGGTGTCTCGTGCGACGCACCAGATTCTCCGCCACCTCTACGCCCAGAGGCAGTAGCCTGAAGGTGAGTGATCGTAGCCAAAAGCACATTCAGCTGTTCGCGAACTGCGGTCAGCTCATCGTGCGCCTGCACACAGCGTGCACCCGTCCTAGCCGTGCTAGCAAGACTGACTGAAGAAGTAAAAACGATCGTGTGGCATTGTTGGCCGAGAGGTCCCATCCGGGGAAGTTCGCCCGCTAGGTCGCAAGTCTCATTTCAGGTGACGCCACATTGGGCGATTGCATGTCATTGATGACGAGATGATGATGAGGAGAACACAAACCGAGTCAATGAGTGGAGAAAATTCCCAACCCGGCCAGGAACAGAATCCGGGCCCACTGTATGGAAGGCAAACACTCTACCGCTCAGCTAAGCAGGCGGCTACTGAAAAATGGAACTATAAAAGCAGACAGCACTGTATATGTAACTTGCTACCCTACTGTGCTGATGCGTAAACGAGCTACGTAGCCGGCTTTTCAGTGAGCAATTATTGCGCTACAAATTGAATTTACGCTTACAAAAACGCGAGATTAAACCTATTAAACAGAGAAACAAGCACAAAATTTAATAAATATACTACGTGGAAACGCATAAAAGGAAACATCTAAGTTGCCGCTCTGTAGGCGTATATCAGCGGAGGGCTGGAGCTTTTACTCTGAAATACAAGAGTTCTCCTGTTAGGTCTGTTCAAATACCTGTGTCCACACTGTGAACGCTAGATTCATCTCATCTGTGAGAATTAAACTCAGAATAGGGAAAGGAAGGTTTGGCAAGCGTATTAGATGCCCTATTTGCAAGATTAACAAAAAAGCAAGGCGGAGAAAATGAAAATGATCTCCAACAAAACATTCCATTTAGTTGGAAAAGGATCTACATTTAGAGTTCCTGTTCATGAAACTGATAAAGTTCGTGGGGACGCTCGCTACATTTTGGCTGTAGTGGTTGATGTGACAGAAGATAGTTTTTATAAATCATATTTGCAATAATTCTTTAAAAATAGGGAGTTTTCAATTGTTTGTCACATTTTAGTAATATTTCAAAAACTAATAAAACCAGTTTTTTTGGGATAGGCCAATGTGCTTTCACAATTGTGGTAACTCCCATGTTGTACTTTAACTTTCGTAAAATACATAAATTTCTAATTTGAAACTGTTAGTCCGCAGCTCGTGGTCGTGCGGTAGCGCTCTCGCTTCCCGCGCCCGGGTTCCCGGGTTCGATTCCCGGCGGGGTCAGGGATTTTCTCTGCCTCGTGATGACTGGGTGTTGCGTGATGTCCTTAGGTTAGTTAGGTTTAAGTAGTTCTAAGTTCTAGGGGACTGATGACCTCAGAAGTTGAGTCCCATAGGGCTGAGAGCCATGTGAACCATTTTTTTGAAGGGAGAAGGAGAGGGAACTTTATTTTAATAGGTTGTTGCGGTGGCGGGAGAACGTGACCTCTGTTGTCCATTGGCTCTTGTGTTATGTACCATGATTGGTGGCCACCGTCGAATGAGAAGTTTGCTGCTGTTTACCAACTGCTGGACGTTGGCCGCGCGGCGGCAGTTACTCGCCGGTAGTGCTCGTGCCTCGTGTTGACAGTGCATAGCTGGAAGGCACCATTAGACCCAGAAGAAGGCCGCTGCAATTGTGGCCGAAACGTTGGTTTTTCTATAGCAGCAGTAGTTTTTACATTATGACGCAGTTCCAAACCCAGAAAACTTTTATGTTACTTCATTGTAGTTTTATTCGTATACGTTCTCTGTGTCCATTTAGAGTTTTACAAAATACCCATGCATTTTATACATTTCCTAGGGAAAGTATTGTATTAAAATTAAGCTAGACACCTTGCAAAAAATTTTAGTATCTTTCTATATTGCTTAGGCATTCTATACTATGCCTTGGCTGACACTTCTTGGTTGACACAACGCCGGCAACCAACACACAGATCTAGATATGAAGTCGTAAGATGCCGTCTAAATCGCCACTGTGTTGTATGCGAGGGAATTTCAAAAAACAACTTACACATTACTGTCGCAGACCAAGTAACTTTTATTCACTACTCTACTACATTACAAGGTACCAGACATTCATAACACCATTTTTCAACAGTCAGCAAGTCTCTGTAAACAACGGTATAAACCTTCTTCCAATCGTTCAGTTTCTCGACGACAGAAATGTGCTCCTTGTCACGAGCCATCCGAGAGCCGTTGTGTGAACGTCCACACGTTGGAAAATCTGTGACTCCTGCGGATAATTTCCTTGCCTGGATATTGTACACTATGGTCGGTGCCGATGGCCTGCCTTCCTTCCTTCCTTCCTTCCTGATCCGCACCACTCACATGTGTGCGGCCTTGATCAAATTGTTAGCATCAGTTCACTACGGCTGGATGCAAATGCACATTTGGTCCAAATACCACCAGAGTTTTACGGCGAATCTGTGTGCAATTTGGAATTTTTACCCACAACAATCGTACTGCCCCACCTACTTCCAACTTCGGAGCACGTTTGCAGCTACCGAGCCCTTTCATTCGCACGCTGTGATGCACCTGTTATCCGTACCGCATCAGAACTGTATCTGCAGGAAACCCAGAGCACTTAGTTCCATCTATCTATCTATCTATCGCTTGCGCCTTGTCCCGCAGTTGCACAGGGTCGGCCATAGTTAACCGGATTTGGCATGTTAATTGTAATGGGTGGCCGGATGCCCTTCCTGACGCCATCCCGCACCCCACCCCTCCCTCTCCCCCAGAACGGAATTAGTGTACCCCAGCTGTCTGCGTCTAGTGTAAATCGTGAAATGGTGTGTGTGTATCGAATGTCTGTGAGTCGTGTAACTGAGGCGGGAGTCGTGTAACTGAGGCGGGAGTCGTGTAACTGAGGCGGGACGTGGGGACCATCCCGATATTCACCTAATAGGATGTGGAAAACCGCCTAAAAACCACATCAGGCTGGCCAGCATACCAGCCGTCGTCGTTAATCCGCCGGGCGGATTCGATCGAAGCCCGGAGCACTTAGTATTTATCAATAATGCCCCACTCTCGTTGTGCAATGCTCTTGGCGTGGGAGGGTATGTTTAACTTACTTTTTGAAGTCCACTCGTATTAATTACGAAAGAAGACAGTGACCCACCTTTGCCCCGGCACCTGCTGGAGTCGTCTTTCTTCATTTAATTTCATTCGCTTCCCTCCGGCCGCCCGCCTGCCCATGGCGCGTGTCCCCGACGGGCGTCGCCAGTCTGCGATGCATAGTCATGAAGAAGGCTGCCGGCGTAAACGAGCGCTTGTCGCTGAATTCCGCCGCCATTTACATTCGCGCACGGAGATTTGCCGGAACGGCCGCCTCGGACGCACGAGGCTTTTACGACAGGCGCGACTGCGACTGCGACTGCGCGACGGGCGCGGAAAGCGAAATGCGGCCGTCACTTTCTGGAAGGCAGCGAAAAATCTGGCGGCGAACACGACTCCCATGGCAACGACTGCTTTTGTGATTTATGTTCATACCGATCATGTCTCGCGCTCCTCTCTTTCACCAGAGTTGCGTCCCGAATACGCTGTGCATCCACGTACGCTCGTTCTCGCACACGCCGACACTACTCTTGTCCGACGATGATCGACAGTGAGGGATATCGATGTTGGTGTTTAAACACCGATGTATCAGTATCGGTACTGATGTCTTTGAAATATCTTAACAACGATTCTGAAGACAAAATATCGAAGTTCGACGTTACGAGTACGTAGGACAACCAGACGTTTTTGAGCAAATCTTTCTCATAGCAAGAACTTCAGTTATTATTAGAAGAACCGTTTCTCGATTTATGTTCAGTTCTTCTGCAATCATTTTCACGAATAATCTTCGATCAGATCGTACGAGTTCACGCACCCTGGCCAAGTTGACATCCGTCCGTGGGGTTGATGGTCGTCCACTGCGGTCTTCATCTTCAACATTCGTTCTGCCTTCACTAAACATTTTGTGCCAATGAAAAACTTGAACTCTTGACATAATCTTCCCTCAAAAAAGCCTTCTGATGCTTACCGTAAGTTGTCGTCGCGTTTTCACCCAGTTTAACGCAAAAAGAAATGGCATACCGTCGCAATATTATGCGGTTCCATTTCCGTGACGAGAGAGACAAACAATAGTTAACTTATTACGGCACAACTCATGACTGAGCAATTGCATGGATGTGCCGCTTGGACTAGAAGCAGCTTATAGACCAAGGTCAAAGATATTGTGCCTAAGCAAGCTTGCAGCGTTTCCACATCTTGCAAAGAAAATCAGTCTCATTACTGTACTGTCGCACCTCATATATTATGACATCGCCACAATTCGGCAACCTTATGACTTTATAAAAGAGCGAAACCGATCATGACAAAATATATGTATTATCCAGTTGTCATAACATTCATTACTCTTCATGTGCTGTTTTTCGCCCACATGTTCAATTTGATAGCAAATAGGTGTATTGAAAATAAAAACCGCCTGAGTTGAGTGCCCGCTGTGAGGACTGTAGTGTGGATTGTGTGAAGTCTAATGGTGACTGATGAGCTAAGTAAATAATCAGTTTCTTTCTTTAGTAAATAAAACCTTAAAGGGCACATGTTTTTTACTTATTCTGGAAACACATTTATTTACATTTTAAGTTTAAGTACATAAGCAAGAAATGTGTTTCAAATATATACATAAGTAAGTGTGTGTATATATACACGAAACTTAAAAAGTAAATAAATATGTTTTCACAATAAATAACACACATGAGCCCTTAAATGTTTTCTAAATGGACCCACCCTTTGACAAAGTCCTGTCTACGTCTTTGCCGACCCTGGTAGAGAAACGGATGTGTGGACGTATAAAGGTGTGTGTGTGTGTGTGTGTGTGTGTGTGTGTGTGTGTGTGTGTGTGTGTGTGTACGTTCGTACGTTCCTGTGTTCCACATCTCATCCTACACGAATGAATCGATGAGAGCCAAAACCAAACTCAGTACACATACCGCTTACCGTCAGGGAACAATTGCTGTGGGGGTGAAAACGACCTACCTATCATAGGAGATAGACGTCACAATCAGTGAGATGCGTGAAAAACTGCCGCATTCCGCATTATGTTTAAATTTATTACTTCTTTGCTACCAATTCTATTCGCAACACATTTTGCAGAAATTATCCACGTATGCAGCTGAATATACCTACATAAATATACCTTCCTACAACAAGAGATATAAAGTCATACCGGTAAGCACTGAGGCATGTCAAAAAACGCCGCAGAATGCATGAAGTTTTAATACACTTTTTCTTTACTACTGAGACACTCCTACAGTCGTGTCAACTTAAGGAGCGCTGCGGTCGCAGGTTCGAATCCTGCCTCGGACTTGGATGTGTGTGATGTCCTTAGGTTAGTTAGGTTTAAGTAGTTCTAAGTTCTAGGGGACTGATGACCTTAGAAGTTAAGTCCCATAGTTCTCAGAGCCATTTGAACCATCAACTTAAGGAAATCCCCGACTCCTGGCAGCGCTTTTGACAGCTTTCAACTGCGAAGCGCAGACAGCTGTATGTAGCAACAAAAGTCGTCTATAGAGTTAAGAAGAGATGTTGCCATAGAGACGTTTACAAAATCGTGTTGTTGACACGTAAAGCGGCTGCGCTCAGGTTATAGAAGCTGTCGGGAATACTGCTCTACAAACGTAGTTCATTTTTTGTTTTTGTTTCCAATAGAAAAAGGACAAATGAATACTCGGTCAATGGCGGGCTTCTCATTTGCAAATACGCAACTAAATGTTTCTTTATTTAGCAATATGATAACTTCATTCTATTGCCAAACAAATTTAAGTTCTAATGTAATTGACTCTTTACTAAAAAACACAGCTCCAACAAATTAAAATTCTAATATAATGTATTGCCTCCCAGCTAATAAAACACAGCTCAGTCATCTAATATAAGGTTCACTATCGCCGAGTAGAAGAATTTTGGTAATAGCCATCTTTCTTCTACTACAAACTTTTATTTAAATTTTCCATTTATGTGAAACAAAGACTGAATTCGTTCAGCGGGTGAAATCTTCGAAAGTTCCTCAATTCAATCTCAATTTTTATTAAAGTATCTGTCATTTCATTAAAATTCTTTAATTAAATGAAGTGATCGAGAATTAAAAAAAAATGATTTCAACATTCAGCTTCAAACTACAGCAACTAAATTAAATGGTAAAACAAAGGGAATACACAAATACTATGAGCTACAATTTTGAGACTGTAACAGTGATTCATGCATTTATATCAACTACATTTCTAAGGTATGTGACTTCATAAATAGGTTTGTATTTACTCATGAGACGAAAATTTAATAGCCATGGGTGACTGGAATTCGATAGTAGGAAAAGGAAGAGAAGGAAACGTAGTAGGTGAATATGGATTGGGGGTAAGAAATGAAAGAGGAAGCCGTTAATCATAGCTAACACTTGGTTCAAGAATCATGAAAGAACGTTGTATACATGGAAGAAGCCTGGAGATACTAGAAGGTATCAGATGGATTATATAATGGTAAGACAGAGATATAGGAAGCAGGTTTTAAATTGTAAGACAGTTCTGGGGGCAGATGTGGACTCTGACCACAATCTATTGTTTATGAACTGTAGATTAAAACTGAAGAAACTGCAAAAAGGTGGGAATTTAAGGAGATGGGACCTGGATAAACTGAAAGAACCAGAGGTTATACAGAGTTTTAGTGAGAGCATAAGGGAACAATTGACAGGAATGGGGGAAAGAAATACAGTAGAAGAATGGGTAGCTTTGAGGGATGAAGTAGTGAAGGCAGCAGAGGATCAAGTAAGTAAAAATACGAAGGCTAGTAGAAATCCTTGGGTAACAGAACAAATATTGAATTTAATTGTTGAAAGGAGAAAATATAAAAATGCAGTAAATGAAGCAGGCAAAAAGGAATACAAACGTCTCAACAATGAGATCGACAGGAAGTGCAAAATGGCTAAGCAAGGATGACTAGAGGACAAATGTAAGGACGTAGAGCCATATCTCACTAGAGGTAAGATAGATATTGCCTAAAGGAAAATTAAAGAGACCTTTAGAGAAAACAGAACCACTTGCACGAAAATCAAGAGCTCAGATGGAAACCCAGTTCTAAGCAAAGAAGGGAAAGCAGAAAGGTGAAAGGAGTATATAGAAGGTCTATACAAGGGTGATGTACTTGAGGACAATATTATGGAAATGGAGGAGGATGTAGATGAATATGAAATGGGAGATACGATACTGCGTGAAGAGTTTGACAGAGCACTGAAAGACCTGAATCGAAACAAGGCCACTGGAGTAGACAACATTCCATTGGAACTACTGACAGCCTTGGGAGAGCCAGTCCTGACAAAACTCTACCATCTGGTGAGCAAAATGTATGAGACAGGCGAAATACCTTCAGACTTCAAGAAGAATATAATAATTCCAATCCCAAAGAAAGCAGGTGCTGACAGATGTAAAAATTACCGAACTATCAGTTTAATAAGCCACAGCTGCAAAATACTAACTCGAATTCTTTACGGACAAATGGAAAAACTGGTAGAAGCCGACCTCGGGGAAGATCAGTTTGGATTTCGTGGAAATATTGGAACACGTGAGGCAATACTGACCCTACAACTTATCTTAGAAGCTAGATTAAGAAAAGGCAAACCTACGTTTCTAGCATTTGTAGACTTAGAGAAAGCTTTTGACAATGTTGACTGGAATACTCTCTTTCAAATTCTGAAGGTAGCAGGGGTAAAATACAGGGCGCAAAAGGCTATTTACAATTTGTACAAAAACCAGATGGCAGTTGTAAGAGTTCAGGGACATGAAAGGGAAGCAGTGGTTGGGAAGGGAGTGAGACAGGTTTGTAGCCTCTCCCCGATGCTATTCAATCTGTATATTGAGCTAGAAGTAAAGGAAACTAAGGAAAAGTTCGGAGTAGGTATTAAAATCCATGGAGAATAAATAAAAACTTTGAGGTTCACCGATGACATTGTAATTCTGTCAGAGACAGCAAAGGACTTGGAAGAGCAGTTGAACGGAATTGACAGTGTCCTGAAAGGAGGATATAAGACGAACATCAACAATAGCAAATCGAGCATAATGGAATGTAGTTGAATTAAGTCGGGTGATGCTGAGGGAATTAGATTAAGAAATGAGACACTTAAAGTAGTAAAAGAGTTTTGTTATTTGGGTAGCAAAATAACTGATGATGGTCGAAGTAGAGAGGATATAAAATGTAGACTGGCAATGGCAACGAAAGCGTTTCTGTAGAAGAGAAATTTTTTAACATCGAGTATAGATTTAAGTGTCAGGAAGTCGTTTCTGAAAGTATTTGCATGGAGTGTAGCCATGTATGGAAGTGAAACATGGACGATAAATAGTTTGGACAAGAAGAGAATAGCAGCTTTCGAAATGTGGTGCTACAGAAGAATGCTGAAGGTTTGATGGGTAGATAACATAACTAATGAGGAGGTATTGAATAGAATTGGGGAGAAGAGGAGTTTATGGCTCAACTTGACTAGAAGAAGGGATCGGTTGGTAGGACGTGTTCTGAGGCATGAAGGGATCACGAATTTAGTATTGGAGGGTAGCGTGGAGGGTAAAAATCGTAGAGGGAGACCAAGAGATGAATATACTAAGCAGATTCAGAAGGATATAGGCTGCAGTACGTACTGGGAAATGAAGCAGCTTGCACAGGATAGAGTAGCATGGAGAGCTGCATCAAACCAGTCTCAGGACTGAGGACCACAACAACAACATTTGTGCTGTTAGGCGTATTCTCAAGACGCTTGTTATGACAGTCTATAAATGTGTCATTTAACATTGATGTTAAAACCATCCACTTTCGGGGCCAATTATAACTGTCCATTGATGTTCAGAAATCGATGATGAGATCTAAATCAGTATCGATTATATGAAAACCTCGCTCGTCTTTCGTAAGTCCAACAGGCGCGCGCGCGCGCACACACACACACACACACACACACACACACACACACACACACTCTTCACTCTGCAGCATACTTTCCGCAGTCTTATGCAGGACATGTTGCAGCGGACAAGGATAGATACAGAGTAAAAACTAATGTCTTTCGCGCCAATTACATTAATATTAATGTTACCATACTTTTTAGGACGTGATGGATCAGGGTAAGGGGAAAATCAAGATACGGCAGAAACGTCCCGACGATATCAATGAAATTTAGTTGTTTTTATTGTTAGTACGTACTGTGGAAAGACATCTTTGCCCGACTAAAATACACTGATGAGCCAAAGCAATGTGAACACCAGCTTGATCATGTGTTGGTCCCTCTTTGAAGCATAAAACAGTAGCGATTCCGCATGGTATGGATCCGACAAGTCCTTCACAGGTTTTCGTTGATACGACGCATGATAACTACGTACGGGTCCGCATATCCCGTAAATTAGGGGTCGGTGGTTTGTGGACACAGAGCTTGAGTCAGCCCGGTAGTGACCCAGACCCGTTCCATCGGATACAGATCAGGTGAATTTAGTTGCCCAGATGTGTACCATCGGTTTCATGTCAGGTGAATTTAGTGCGCGACATATCAAGGTACGTTTATTACCATGGTCCTTGAACCACAATAGTTGATTCTGGCCTTGTGGCGTGGACAGTTATTCTGCTGGAAGAAGTACTCGTTGCGGAAGAGGCATCAAGCTTGAAAGGATGTTGACAACCTGGAGCAATGTTCATGTAGTCTATAGTTGACAAGGTGCCTTCGATTACTAACAGAGGTCCTCAAGTGAATCGCCTTCACAGCGTAATATTTCTCCTACAGAACTGCGTCCGCTGCGCGGTAGTTGTTTCGAGTAGCCCTTCGCTGGATGATGGTGTATATGGACAGGAGCATCGAGTTCTTGTAACTAGAGCAGTGATTCATTCGGTCATGCGACAGTTTCTGTTGATCCCCCAACCCTCTCGGTGATCCCGTACCCGCTACAATCGTAGCTGTTCCCATGTTTTCATTGGGTCAACATGCAAACACATAGAGCTCGTTTGATGTGGAACCTCCTCTTCAACAATGTTCTCTGAACTGTGTGTTCTAAAACATTAGTGCCTGCACAAGCATTGTACTCTGTCCTTACATCTGCCGTAGATCACAATCTACCCCGCTTTAGATCGCGTAAGGTTCTGATTTCCACGTTCTGTGATGAGACGTAAACATTCAACCTCTTGTCACCCTCTCGTGTTTTCACCGTCCTTCAATCCCTTTCAACAGATGCTCGTGGCAGTAGGACACGGACAGCCGACCTGCTTCACCAATTACGAGATGCAAGTTCCCAGGCGCCGGACCATAAAAAACTATCGTTTGTCAAAATCGATTATGTCAGTGGAGTTCTTCATTTGGGCTCGTATCGTCGCTAGAATGATTCCCCATTCTCTGCCCCGCTTTCAAACTTCCCTTACCGCCTCATGTACCTGTGACGACCTCAGACAGAATTCAGTCTTCCTGTGGGCAGCGGTTATAATACATGTGATGCCTTTTCTTTCGGACAAGTCATTTAATTCTTTAAATTCTTTTGGCATAATGTTGTAATGCCAATCCATAGCAAATTTGTGGTACTATTCTGTGACTACATAATAGTTACTGAGAGTTCTCATCCTTCTCCTCGGTGATTCCCATTCATTTTTAAAGGACTGCGACGATAAATAACTAGACTGCCTGTGTCCGGATGGCGTAGTGGTCAGAGCGTGTGCCTACTAAGCAGGAGTCTCGGGATCGAATCCTGCTCTGGCACAAATTTTCATCTTTCCCCATTGATATAAATCAATGACCACTGGCAGCTATTTTCTTTGTGTCATAGTGGTCATAATATTTAGGCTTGTCAGTGTGTCATTCCGGCGACTAATTCTGCAACTAGCCACACGAGTTGCCACGGACCGGGAGTCGGGGAATGACGTGCCTTCCTACACACTGTATGGCAGCTGTTGCTGTCGCTCACTGCAGCATTTCTACCGTAGTTTACCCTTAGGGAAGAAGAAAGGCGTCAACTCCAATGAAATCGTCATTAGTGATACGATCTCGGAACATAAGAGACGGGTACAAAAAATAAATGGAATGGCCTAGCTATTTCTTTACATAAAGCTGAAGAAATAATCAATGCAATTTACTTTACGTATTTGTAGGAACGGCATACCTAAAATCTCTCTTTTAGATAGATCGTTGTACCTGGTAATGCTGTGTATCACGCCATTTAAGAAAAATGAAGCTCCCAGCCTTGCTTTCTGAAAAGAAAATATACTATTGGGCATGAGAAAAACCGTATTTCAGTGACGGAAAAAATGACAAAAAATGTCTGACAAAAATAGATGAGAATCTGTACTGTTTTCTCCTTTTTTCCCCTTGTCAGTTTCGTCTTTTCTCATTGTAAGAGGTTGTCGTAACCCAACTTTCCTTTTATTTCTGTGTCTTTGCCTGTAATTATTGCGCTTAACAGCTGTCTGTCATTTTTCGCTTCGCATCTGTTGCTTGAGATGGAGTACTTCCTTTCAATTTGTTTCATAAGAATGCTAGACCGTAGAATCTCGCAGATTTGCTTCTCAGTCTCGTGAACTATAACCTAATAGGAAAAGTTTTCGCATTTTTCCAGATTACTGCCAGCTTTCTTCAGCATCCTTACAAAAATCGACGTATTTATTCGGTTCTCTTACGAGTCTAATTTCGATGTTACACAGTAGTAAAAAACAAAAGAAAGAAAAACTGATGCAATTGAATTATTATATGCTTAAGCTCACTATTTCAATTAAAGAGGAGTCGATAGAGCAGAAAGAATAGTTTACATGTTATATGAGAGACAGAAGAGGTGACCCTGCGCATGATGTGTGTAGAAAGGTTAAATACAAAGCAATTTAAACTGCCTTTTGTAATGATCCAACGATCGTTAATCCGATAAGTCATTTAGATCCACGTCTGCCGCAAGTGTGGCAATCGTAGGCTAAGATTAAGACGTTATGTGGAATACACTGCCTCAGTCAGAGCCCAAAATACAGTGTTTTACCGAAGGGACATGGACTTAATTTTTGATGTTGGATGCCAGCCGGGGTGGCCGAGCGGTTCTAGGCGCTACAATCTGGAACCGCGCGACCGCTACGGTCGTAGGTTCCAATCCTGCCTCGGGCATGGATGTGTGTGATGTCCTTAGGTTGGTTAGGTTTAAGTAGTTCTAAATTCTTGGGGACTGATGACCTCAGAAGTTAAGTCCCATAGCGCTCAGAGCCATTTGAACCATTTTGATGTTGGACGGCTGACATGTCGTATGTCGTCATAGATTGTTGCACGTCAGCCGTTTCATTTAATTTGTTGTGGCATTTCGATATATCCTGTAGATAAGTAGATAGATAGACAGATAGATAAATAGAGAGAGAGAGAGATCACTGGACATAGAGCATAACTCACTTTGATAGGTGTAGTGGAAGCACCTGAAATGCTACTATGGAATTCGGGAAGAATACTTTTACGACTGTTATAAAGCGATTACGTCCGAAAAGGGTCGGTATGTGATATTTATTGTTGGCCATCGCCTGGGCCACAGCTGTAAAGAAATTTATTTGATTATTCTTTTCCAGTATGCGCAAAGTAAAAGCAAAGAGCTTCAAATAGAATTAATACAAAATAATTGCTTCCGGTTTCTGAATAAAACCTCACAAAAGAAACCATGCGTGAGTGAAAATAAAATCACATATCTGAACCGTTAATTCCTTCCTTTAAATGAAAACCAGAAAATTGAAATTTTCTATAGAATAATTTACAGGGTGTTTCAAAAATGACCGGTATATTTGAAACGGCAATAAAAACTAAACGAGCAGCGATAGAAAAACACCGTTTGTTGCAATATGCTTGGGACAACAGTACATTTTCAGGCAGACAAACTTTCGATATTACAGTAGTTACAATTTTCAACAACAGATGGCGCTGCGGTCTGGGAAACTCTATAGTACGATATTTTCCACATATCCACCATGCGTAGCAATAATATGGCGTAGTCTCTGAATGAAATTACCCGAAACCTTTGACAACGTGTCTGGCGGAATGGCTTCACATGCAGATGAGATGTACTGCTTCAGCTGTTCAATTGTTTCTGGATTCTGGCGGTACACCTGGTCTTTCAAGTGTCCCCACAGAAAGAAGTCACAGGGGTTCATGTCTGGCGAATAGGGAGGCCAATCCACGCCGCCTCCTGTATGTTTCGGATAGCCCAAAGCAATCACACGATCATCGAAATACTCATTCAGGAAATTAAAGACGTCGGCCGTGCGATGTGGCCGGGCACCATCTTACATAAACCACGAGATGTTCGCAGTGTCGTCTAAGGCAGTTTGTACCGCCACAAATTCACGAAGAATGTCCAGATAGCGTGATTCAGTAATCGTTTCGGATCTGAAAAATGGGCCAATGATTCCTTTGGAAGAAATTGCGGCCCAGACCAGTACTTTTTGAGGATGCAGGGACGATGGGACTGCAACATGGGGCTTTTCGGTTCCCCATATGCGCCAGTTCTGTTTATTGACGAAGCCGTCCAGGTAAAAATAAGCTTCGTCAGTAAACCAAATGCTGCCCACATGCATATTGCCGTCATCAATCCTGTGCACTATATCGTTAGCGAATGTCTCTCGTGCAGCAATGGTAGCGGCGCTGAGGGGTTGCCGCGTTTGAATTTTGTATGGATAGAGGTGTAAACTCTGGTGCATGAGACGATATGTGGACGTTGGCGTCATTTGGACCGCAGCTGCAACACGGCGAACGGAAACCCGAGGCCACTGTTGGATCACCTGCTGCATTAGCTGCGCGTTGCCCTCTGTGGTTGCTGTACGCGGTCGCCCTACCTTTCCAGCATGTTCATCCGTCACGTTTCCAGTCCGTTGAAATTTTTCAAACAGATCCTTTATTGTATCGCTTTTCGGTCCTTTGGTTACATTAAACCTCCGTTGAAAACTTCGTCTTGTTGCAACAACACTGTGTTCTAGGCGGTGGAATTCCAACACCAGAAAAATCCTCTGTTCTAAGGAATAAACCATGTTGTCTACAGCACACTTGCACGTTGTGAACAGCACACGCTTACAGCAGAAAGACGACGTACAGAATGGCCCACCCACAGACTGCGTTGTCTTCTGTATCTTTCACATCACTTGCAGCGCCATCTGTTGTTGAAAATTGTAACTACTGTAATTTCGAAAGTTTGTCCGCCTGAAAATGTACTGTTGTCCCAAGCATATTGCAACAAACGGTGTATTTCTATCGCTGCTCGTTTAGTTTTTATTGCCGTTTCAAATATACCGGTCATTTTTGAAACACCCTGTATCATTACTTTAGTTACCAAAATGGAGTGCTTACTTGAGCTATAACTGGCACATGACAAAGCTAGCTCGCTAATAACATTCTATCAGTTTTAAAATACTGTTTTATCTGCTTGATATAATTCAGAGAGGAAACGTCTGTAACTGGAATAGATCTACAGTTAAACGACTAGGTATTTTAATTAGCTCATAGGTTTTTAAAATTAATCTGCAATAGGATATCAAGATTTTAAACATGGCTGTAGCAGCAACTGTTAAAATTCTTCACAATAAAAGGATGACAGCCAAAAACAGTTGCAGGATAAAATTTTTTATTAAAATTCTTGACCAAGGTTTCGGTACATATAAATATACCTTTATCAGAAGTAAAACTTCCTGAACAGAAAGACACATTCATTAGAAAAGCCATATCAACTAAAGTGAGAAACAGAAGCTTAAGTAACGGTGAAATTACCAAAGTAATACAGGCACAAAATCTTTCGTACTTACTAAAATTACATCATGCAATGGAGAATAATAAAACAATTACGCCAAAGGCGTCATCAGTAATTAAGATATCATCTCCATTTGTATAACGTGTGTGATGGGCACAGGGTCAAAGCGAACAGTTTAGCACCATTACTTCGCTTATGAACTATTGAGACACGAGTGTGAAAGCACTAGGGCAGATGGTTTCGCCGAATAAAAAATTTTATCTTGCAACTGTTTTTGGCTGTCATTCTTTTATTGTGAAGAATTTTAACAGTTGCTGCTACAGCCATGTTTAAAATCTTGAAATTTGTACCTGCCCAGGTTTGAAAGGCTGTTTCGAAATACATGGACATCTCATTTAAAATCCTGAAAACAGGTATGGCTATTAACTTCACTAAACAGTGTGAGAGACGCCATTTGACACCGAATTACGTGAAGGCTATTATCAATGTGAAACAGTGTAAGAAGTTTCCATCTACTAAAGCTAAACTGGTGAAACAAATTATGTGTGACAGAATCAGTGACCTTTATAAGAAGAAAGATAAACTAAATGAAGAAACTTACTCATTGTATCTCTGTATTAGTAGAACTTTTAAAGATTATTTTAACTTTCACGTAGACTGTATCTGGCATAGTGTTAATGAGTGGTTACGCAATCGTAAGGTTGAAATTCAGTGTAGGCATGATTTTAAACTTCATAAACTAGAAAATGTTACCCCAAAATCTAATGTTGTTCATGCAAAAAGAACCGTCAATTGCGAACACCAATTTTTCGACAGAGTACTAAACAAAACTTATATAAGCTTTACCCCTCAAGAAAGCGCTATGCTAGCGAGAGGTTTTAAATACAATTTCATGCCTAATATTAACGATCCTAAAGTGGTAGATAATTTTATTGTTGACCTTAAAGTTGGTCTTGACTCCGTAAAAACTGAAAAATCCCAACAAAATAGGATTGCTCATGAATGTAGCGCAATTATAGAAAGAGAGGTCAAGTCGGTAAAAAAAATAGTGATTTGAAACAGAGGGGGCAGCATTATTACTAGTATTAACCGTAAATTAAAAAATAATGAGGCTCTTATCACTAAATCAGACAAAGGAAATTCGCTTGTTGTAGCTTATAAAAGTGAATACATTGCTAAAACTTTGGCTTTTTTCGAAGAAAATGGTATATTTGAAATTGAACAGGATCCTACCCCTACGTTACAAAAGCAAATTAGGGATATGTTAAGAAGTAGCAAACATCTCATGAAAGAGTTTCAAAAGAAAACCTTAATTAATATGAACCCTAGAGCACCTATGCTCAGAAGTCAGTTTAAGGTACATAAAAGTCAACACCCAGTTCGTCCCATCGTTAACGGAATAAAGAGCCCACATCATAAATTAGGGAGATTTTTACACACTAAAATTAAAGAAGCCTTTGTTTTTGGAAACAATTATTCTGTTAAAAATAGTGCTGAGGTAATAAATAAGCTAAAATCGATAGAGATCACTTCTTCCTCTCGTTTGGTTTCGTTTGACGTCGTAAGTTTATACACTAATGTTCCAGTGGATATCACTCTTAAGATTATTGAAGGTAACATTCGACAACATAGAACTCTAAGTGAGCTACAGTTGTCAGAACTTATGTCACTACTGCAGGTTGTACTAGATTATAATTACTTTCAGTTTAATGGTAAAATGTATGAGCAACCATTCGGCCTAGCCATGGGTTGCCCGTTAGCTGGCATCTTAGCTGACATCTTTGTGAATGCACTAGAAGAAAATTTCTTCAAAAACAATCCTACGTTAGGCAATTAGATTTCTTTTTATGCTCGTTATGTTGATATACTCATACTATTTCAAGGGTGTGACCAAGATCTACAACAACTGTTTCATGTTTTCAACAGTTTCCACGAGAAAATGAAATTTACAAAAGAGATACAAAATAACGAGAGAGAACTCCATTTTCTTGATTTGAAACTTAAGTTATCGGGTAATACTATTAGCTTCGACATTTTTCGTAAAGAAACTTTTTCTAATAATATTATTCCAGCAGATTCCTGTCATCCTCAAACTCACAAGATCGCCTTTTTTCATTCTGCAGTTCATCGCGCTGTGAGCATACCTTTAGCACAGAATTGTTTTGAAAATGAAATATCTTTATTAAAATCAATAGCTACTAACAATGGATACGACCCTAAATTAATTGACCAAATTGCTAAGAAAAAAAAAACAGCTGTAAAATTTTCTACTTTAGGAGATAACGTGGCAAAGAAGTATGAGAGTAATAATTTTATTTCTATTCCATTTTTGGGGAACGTTTCATATAAGATAAGAAGACTTTTACAGAAACAATACGGTTATAGAGTTGCCTTTTTCGTAAATAATAGCCTGAAACGTAGAGTAATTCATAATATTGGAGCACGAGAAGAACTCAGCACTAAATCCGGGGTATACAAAATTACTTGTAACGACTGCCCAAACTATTACATAGGGCAGACAGGTAGACCCATTAAAGTTAGGTATAAAGAACACATGTTAGGTAAAAATGGGGAAAACGTATATAATTCCACCTTTGCTGAACATCTATGGCTCTTACGGCACACGCCGTGTGAACTGGACGACGTAGAGCTGCTTCATGAAGCTAATAAAGGTTACAAACTAGACTTGCTTGAAGAACTAGAGATTTTCAAGCATCTGTCTCTAAAAAATGGTTTTGTTCTTAATGAACAGGTGCAGCTTCGAAACAAAAATTTTTTAGACAGTTTCAAACCCCTCATTGCCTTAATGTAATATAGTCTGGCTGACTAGTAGTTATTTTCTTGCTTGTTGATGCCGTTGAAATGCGCTTTTCCTGTCTTGTTGGGATTCTACGTATATTGATGTTTGTTAGTTATGAATTTCAATGTGTATGTGTGGTTAAATGACTATGTTTTATTCACAATGACAGATGGTTTCGTTTTATTATAACATTTTGGTTGTTTCACTAGTATGTATTTCACTGCCTACTTTACGCGAGACTCTCGCGCATTACAACGACTCTCGTTAGATGTTCCAAGCGCAAGCTTTATCCGTTTGACACTAGGACACAGGTAAATTGATTCTATATTTCTATTATACATAAATGTCTTTTATTGGCCTGATACATTTTATTTATTAAGACAGAGTTTGAATTAACACAACCTTTAATAATTTTTGATGCGTGTATGTACGTATTCATGGGTTTTTAATATGCGCGAGTCTGGCACATGCAAGTGCCCTCTCTCGGCGAAACCATCTGCCCTAGTGCTTTCACACTCTTGTCTCAATAGTTCATAAGCGTAGTAATGGTGCTAAACTGTTCGCTTTGACCCTGTGCCCATTACACATGTTATACAAATGGAGATGATATCTTAATTACTGACGACGCCTTTGGCATAATTGTTTTATTATTCTCCATTGCATGATGTAATTTTAGTAAGTACGAAAGATTTTGTGCCTGTATTACTTTGGTAATTTCACCGTTACTTAAGCTTCTGTTTCTCACTTTAGTTGATATGGCTTTTCTAATGAATGTGTCTTTCTGTTCAGGAAGTTTTACTTCTGATGAAGGTATATTTATATGTACCGAAACCTTGGTCAAGAATTTTAATAAAAAATTTTATCCTGCAACTGTTTTTGGCTGTCATCCTTTTATTGTGATGCAATAGGATATTTAACGAGCATGGGGGTGAGTTGAATGTTTTAATGCTCAGATATAAAAACAAGGAGATGAGACCGTATTTTAAAATTTTTCTTTTTATTTAACACTATGATAGATATTGGTAAATATCTAATAAATTATTATTTACTCCCGTAAATTATTTAGTGGCAGTATTAAAGCTTTAAAGTCAATCTGCTGGCTCCTTATCGGTCACGAAATACACATGGTCCACAGGAACAGGTCCTGTGAATCACGCTTTGACAGTGGTTGCAAGCTAATTAGATCTGTTATGATGCCTGGTCGCATTTTAGTGTCGCAGCCCGGTAGATGCAAACCACGTTTTAGGTGTCTATCAAGTACTCAACACCGAAGCAATCTAGGAGACGTACTGTAACGTAATTCAGTTTGAACATAGATAAACCATCAGGCAAAACCAAAGGCTATACACGGGGGTGACACCGAGCTCTAAGAGAGATTATTCGTAGCGGTTGCAAACCTGGCTACTGACAATTGTAGATCACATAGTGCTCTTCGCAGGTAGCCCATATAAAACGAGATGACGAAAATCATGGGATAGCGATATGCAGATGCACAGACGGCGCTAGTTTCACGTATACAATTTATAAAAGGACAGTACATTGGCGGAGCTGTTATTTGTTCTCAGGTGATCCACGTGAAAACGTTTTCGACGTGGTTATGGCTACACTACGGGAATTAACAGACTTTGAAAGTAGAATCTTAGGTGGAGCTACACGCATAGGACATTCCATTTCGGAAATCGTTAGAGAATTCAATATTCCGACATCCACAGTGTCAAGACTTTACCAAGAATACCAAATTTCATGCATTACCTCTCACCAAGGACAACGCAGTGGGCGATGGCCTTCACTTAACGACGTAGAGCAGCGACGTTTGCGTAGATTTGTCAGTGCTAACAGACAAGCAACATTGCGCGAAATAACCGCAGAAATTAATGTGGAGCGTACGACGCGCGTATCTGTTAGGACAGTGCGGTGAAATTTGTCGTTAATGCGTTTTGGCAGCAGACGAACAACTCGAGTGCCTTTGCACGATACCGTTAGCAACACCTCTCCTGGGCTCGTGACCATATCGGTTGGACCCTAGACGATAGGAAAACTGTGGCCTTGTCAGATGATTCCCGATTACAGCAGGTAAGAGCTGATGGTAGGGTTCGAGTGTAGCGCATATCCCAAGACGCCATGGACCATATTGCCAATAAGGCACTGGACAAGCTGTTGGTGGCTCCATAGTAGTGTGGGCTGTATTTACATGAAATTGACTGGGCCCTCTAGCCAAGCTGAACCGATCATTGACTGGAAATGTTGATGTTCGTTTACTTGGAAACCATTTGCAGGTATTCATTGACTTCATGTTCCCAAACAACGATGGAATTTTTAAGAATGACAATGCGCTCTGTCTCCGGGCAACAATTATTCGAGATTGATCTTATGAACATTCTAAACAACTTGAGCGAATGGTTTGTCCACCAAATCAGCCTCCATCACCCCATCGAACATTTAGGGGACATAATCGAGAGGTCAGTTGGTGCACTAAATTTTTGCACCAGCAGCACTTCCGAAATTACGAATGGCTGCAAAGGAAGAATGAGAGTGGTAGAGCACTTGCCTGCAAAAGGCAAAGTCCCGAGTTCGAGTCTCGGTCTGGCACACAGTATTTGTCTGCCAAGAAGTTTCATATCAGCGAACACTCCGCTACAGAGTGAAAATCTCATTCTGGAAACAACCTCCAGGCTGTGGCTAAGCTATGTCTCCGCAATATCCTTTCTTCCAGGAGTGCTAGTTCTGCAAGGTTCGCAGGAGAGCTTCTGTGAAGTTTGGAAGGTAGGAGACGAGGTACGGGCAGAAGTGAAGCTGTGAGGACGGTGTGTGAATCGTACTTGGGTAGCTCAGTCGGTAGAGCACTTGCCTGCGAAAGGCAAAGGTCCCAACTTCTAGTCTCGGTCCGGCACACAGTTTTAATCTGCCAGGAAGTTTCATATCAGCGCACACTCCGCTGCAGAGTGAAAATCTTATTCTGGGGACCTTACACGTATCACTGACGCGCCTCCCTCAGTGCTGGTTGCTCCATGCAACTATGTATGATGCGCTGGAACGGAAAGGGAGAACAACATTTCGAGTTATCTGTTTTCCCTCGATAAAAATTGTCTTACGTAAATGGAACAAAGCTACATCCATTTCTCTAATTAGTTGTTCAGTAAAGATTGTACATTTTGTTTAAAAAATAAGAAAAAAAGATTATTTTGTTCTCCTCTCTGCAGTCTTCTCTTTTCACTCTGAGGGAACTGTCTGGTAAAAAATACCGATTACATCACATCTTGTAGTCTCACATCACAGATTGATACTGAACTGGTTTTCTTTTCGCTACTGCCCTTAGTTATTGTTATATTTTAGGAAATTAGTAAACCATCCCTTATACACTGGCGAAATTTCGGGAATACATTCGTTTAGGTAACATACTTAAGTGATTAACACTGCAAGATCACGGGATAAAGTAAGCGTGAAATAAGCCTTTGAAAATGTGAAATACTGGCAGATTAATAACCAGTATCCCGGCCAGAATGTTGAAAGCAAGCATGCACTGTGTCGTACAGATGCTGGATGTCAGTTTATGGGCTGGAGTTTCATGCCTAATGCAGTTGGTCGGTCAATGCAGGGAATGGTAATGCCGGGTGTGAATGACACTGGCGTTGTCGTCCCATATGTCCTCAATTGAAGATGGATCTGGTGATCGATATGGCCAGTGCAACATGTCGAGTATCTAGAGCGCGCTGGATTACAATGGTGGTATGTGGAAGAGCGTTCTCACGTTGGAAAACATTCCCTGGAATGCTGTTTATGAATGGCAGCACAACAGGTCGAATCATCAGACTGACGTATAAATTCAGTCAGGGTGATTGGGATAACAACGAGAGTGCTCCTGCTGACACATGAAATTGCACGCCAGACGATAGCTACAGGTGTAGGTCCAGTGTGCCTAGCATGCAGACTGGTTAAGTTGCAAGCCCTCAACTTGACGCCTTCAACACGTGGCCATCAATGACACCGAAACAGAAACAGCCTTCATCAGAAAACACAAAATACCTTCACCCTGTCCTCCAACGAGCTATAACTTGACACCAATGCAGTAAAAAATGACGATAGTTTGGGGTCATTGTAATGCACTCTACGGGGCATCTGACTAGGAGCTTTACTTGAAATAACCGATTTGCAACAGTTCTGTGTGTACTGTGGTGTGAACTGCTGCCCAAATTGCCGCACCAGATTTGATACGACGCGCTACACCCGTACGTTGGTCACGATAGTGTTTCCTCCGGGCAGAGACACGTGGCTCTCCGGAGCCCCGTCTTTCTTTGTCTGTACATTCTCGTGAACACCGTTGCCTGAAGTCATGCACAGTGGCTGCATCAAACTCAGTAAAGTGTAGATAATGACGTCGTTGTCGCCTAAAAGGCATTTTTAACTAAAACCAGCTCACCACGTTCAATCTCATAGGTAACTAATGCTCACGACCGTTACAGCGTGTATTTAAAGCAATCCTGATCTGCATCGTGGGGCTACTAACGTCACTCTTATGCGACTGGCGCGAATTTAGAACAGATATCTTTCAGATGCAGAAACACGCCTACCAGCTTTCGTTTATGCCATACAGCTCCTTCTTGGTGATTGCGATTTTCTCCTGTCAGTTTGTCTTGAAAAGTTTGCCGTGAATGAATTAGTCGTTGGTCAGTTTACATTTGGTGATTTTAGATTATACATTGCTGTATTTTAAATGTAGCTAACACTTTGAAATTGTTTTTCACACTGGAACGAGAGCCATACTTCTTTTCAGTCATGAGTAAACAAGTGATTTATATTGTAGGTTGTCCACGACTAGGTTGGTAGTAAAATCACACCTGAAGCTATTGCCACTTGTTACGCGGAGTTGCCTCACGTTTCTGTTTTTCGTCTTATGCTGATATTAGCCACAGCGTCGACTTGCATGGGTGTTTTCAGTATGGTAATACGTCTTCATCTGTACATCTCTTTCTGTGTTGCGTATCAACACGTTGTTCACGCAAGCTTGTTGAAAAAAGCCCTTTTCTATGGAATTACATACCGAAATTGTACCGGAGGGCAGATGTGACTATATTGGCATGGAGGTTGGTACCAATGGAAATGAAAGAACGAGGTAAGAACTTACAGTGAAATATGTACCATGGTTCTTGAGACGCCCGGCAAACTGGCAGGGTCGGCAGTTGTGGCCGTGCGGTTCTAGGCGCGTCAGTCTGGAACCGCGTGATCGCTACGGTCGCAGGTTCGAATCCTGCCTCGGGCATGGATGTGTGTGATCTCCTTAGGTTACTTAGGTTTAAGTAGTTCTAAGTTCTAGGGGACTGATGACCACAGATGTTAAGTCCCATAGTGCTCAGAGCCATTTGAACCATTTGAAACCGGCAGGGCAGAACAGGTAATCAGGATTGTGGAAAGGGCCAAATAAGGTTTCGGTCAGGTTCTCTCAAAATTGTAGTTTATTGTAATTTAATAACACCTTTAAACCAAAACGGCACATAGCCAAACCTTTAGAACTACGAGTTTCAAAAAGGCAATTACACTCCTGGAAATGGAAAAAAGAACACATTGACACCGGTGTGTCAGACCCACCATACTTGCTCCGGACACTGCGAGAGGGCTGTACAAGCAATGATCACACGCACGGCACAGCGGACACACCAGGAACCGCGGTGTTGGCCGTCGAATGGCGCTAGCTGCGCAGCATTTGTGCCCCGCCGCCGTCAGTGTCAGCCAGTTTGCCGTGGCATACGGAGCTCCATCGCAGTCTTTAACACTGGTAGCATGCCGCGACAGCGTGGACGTGAACCGTATGTGCAGTTGACGGACTTTGAGCGAGGGCGTATAGTGGGCATGCGGGAGGCCGGGTGAACGTACCGCCGAATTGCTCAACACGTGGGGCGTGAAGTCTCCACAGTACATCGATGTTGTCGCCAGTGGTCGGCGGAAGGTGCACGTGCCCGTCGACCTGGGACCGGACCGCAGCGACGCACGGATGCACGCCAAGACCGTAGGATCCTACGCAGTGCCGTAGGGGACCGCACCGCCATTTCCCAGCAAATTAGGGACACTGTTGCTCCTGGGGTATCGGCGAGGACCATTCGCAACCGTCTCCATGAAACTGGGCTACGGTCCCGCACACCGTTAGGCCGTCTTCCGCCCACGCCCCAACATCGTGCAGCCCGCCTCCAGTGGTGTCGCGACAGGCGTGAATGGAGGGACGAATGGAGACGTGTCGTCTTCAGCGATGAGAGTCGCTTCTGCCTTGGTGCCAATGATGGTCGTATGCGTGTTTGGCGCCGTGCAGGTGAGCGCCACAATCAGGACTGCATACGACCGAGGCACACAGGGCCAACACCCGGCATCATGGTGTGGGGAGCGATCTCCTACACTGGCCGTACACCACTGGTGATCGTCGAGGGGACACTGAATAGTGCACGGTACATCCAAACCGTCATCGAACCCATCGTTCTACCATTCCTAGACCGGCAAGGGAACTTGCTGTTCCAACAGGACAATGCACGTCCGCATGTATCCCGTGCCACCCAACGTGCTCTAGAAGGTGTAAGTCAACTACCCTGGCCAGCAAGATCTCCGGATCTGTCCCCCATTGAGCATGTTTGGGACTGGATGAAGCGTCGTCTCACGCGGTCTGCACGTCCAGCACGAACGCTGGTCCAACTGAGGCGCCAGGTGGAAATGGCATGGCAAGCCGTTCCACAGGACTACATCCAGCATCTCTACGATCGTCTCCATGGGAGAATAGCTGCCTGCATTGCTGCTAAAGGTGGATATACACTGTACTAGTGCCGACATTGTGCATGCTCTGTTGCCTGTGTCTATGTGCCTGTGGTTCTGTCAGTGTGATCATGTGATGTATCTGACCCCAGGAATGTGTCAATAAAGTTTCCCCTTCCTGGGACAATGAATTCACGGTGTTCTTATTTCAATTTCCAGGAGTGTATTTCACGGCTGAAGGCCTCCAAACAAGAAATCTTAAAAATCAACAAAATAAAAATGCAGTTAAAACAGCAAATTAAATAGTTAAAATATACATGGCATCACAGCTAGGCTGGAAAGTCTCAGGGCAAAAGTAAATACAACAAACATATGCAAGGCGCAATACAAGCGGCTCAGGGCCACAAATTTGAAAATTTTAAAATATATTACCATAATCTTTTAAGGCAAAAGGCCGCAATGTTTTTGCTTAAAGGGTAATTTCAAGAATAGGGTTTCAAGCGACTTAAAGCCCACAATTGACTTACCAAAATTCAAAAATACCTAAAGTCCACTAAAACAAGAAATTTTTAAATAATTGGCTATGATAGATTATAAACAGACAATTAAACACCGGTGAGGAGGACAACAAAGAAAACGGCACTCAGAAGCCTCCAGGGAGGTTGGTCTACCCTCGTTCACTTAGGTGAGACAAGTGGTGAGCCCAGCTACACTTGATCCGTCGGAACCCAACCAGGGGACATCCACGGACCGACAGACACAACGACTTGCTTGCCACCAATCAGTACACGAGAAGTCAAACACAAAAGGTTACGAACGTGATAAGCCACAATGAAGTATGTGTTAGCTGTCAAAACTAAACACCATGTTGGACAGCGACAACAGGTGAGGAAAGGACGCTGCCTGAAATTATGTAAGTGGCCAGGGCAGGTAACCGGAACACTAACGGCCACAAGGCAGAAAATTCCGCTGGTACACTCGAATTTGAAATACAGTAATGTAGTTAACTTCACCCAATAGGAACACTGCTTGAATTTATGTCAGTGGTGGGGGCAGGTAACCAGAAACTAATTGCCACAAGGCAGAAAATTCCGCTGGTGCACTCTAATTGAAGTCAACCAATATGGTTAATTGCACCGCATTGCGGCAAAATTTCAGCAATAGAAACACTCGGTGTTGCTCAGAGGAAAACCTCCCCAACAGCGAACGACCGAAACGAACTACATAACATGAATGGACGTGGCTTGGGTAGTTGAAACCACTACTCAACTTTGATGTCCTGGGTTGGTGAACCACGAAGCTCGTAGCGATCGGACAGCTCCACACACGCTCCGACACTGCGCAGGGACCGCCAGCGGACCCAGCCGACTGCACCGCGCGGAGATAACTTCCCTGGTCCGCAGCAACCGACCGTCTCCTCTCAGAATGCCGACAACATCTAAAATAGTCGTCAGTGGAAATAACGCCAACTACAGACACAACCTGACAAACACTTGCACGAAGACCTGAACGATACCCAACAGTAACTAAGCACGCACAAAGACAAATCGGGAGTCGATACGCACACACACGCACGCACACACACACACACACACACACACACACACACAGCCGACTCATGAACGATCGGCGAGCCAAAACGCGTCGTCCGGTAGGACGACCGACCGAGATCCACCAAGACCATGGCCCGGCTCAAGTGATGCGTAGCGGCAATGGTCAGGCGAGCCAGGTCGACAAAGACCTCACTGCTGTTCTAAGGCGACTGCACTAGTGCCGCATTGCAACTCCCCGATAGGCTGTTCCGGACTGTACCCCAGACGCGTTACAACTGACTAGCACACCGAACTTGCGACCGGAACTGCCTACGACAGATAACGACCGGGAAGTAATAGCAGTTGAGCAAAGATGCTAGAGAGGATATATCAATATACGCTGCTCACGGTCGAGCAAAGCAGCAACTCAGTGATAGTAGTAATTTGAATTAACGTAATGGGGTGGAAGTACGTTAAAAACAGGGTGTAAAATAGATGATGGCGGGAACACGAGCCACACACGGCTCAATTCTCAATTTCTTATCTTCATTGTTGCACTTTCTAATACAGATAAAAAAGTCTATGGTTTTGGTCTGATATATTCTACAGTAGCTTCATTCGAAGCTGAGGAGACAACATTGAAGGCTCTGAAAACAATTTCAGGTGTAAAAACGGAGCAAGCCCCGGTTTCAGTACATTTAAACATTCAGGTTCGAATGAAATTTTTGTACAACTGCTTTGACGAAAAGACGAGGCTACAGTTCAGGTTTAATCGCAGGATGTCATGACGGTGTAAAACTGATTATAAGGTTCCACAGTAAAACCCTAGTGAATATGACTCAGAAAGGCGCACAGGTTTCCCCCTATCGCTGGGGTACTTCATGTGGACCAGACAGCCATGAATTATTTAAATGGTGTTACTTATCGCTCTTTTATTGCAAGTAAGCAACCTCAGTGTAAGATCAAAAATTTATTCATGGTGTAGTTTGCTACAGGACAGACCCAAATGATGTGAGGGAAGTGAGACTGCAGTGCGATGAGCAGATGGTGTAACGAGTCAACATTGCCCCACACAAGCATTTGTCAACCAGCAGTTACTTCACACTTGTTGCTGATAGCAGTGGCCAAGGGAGACGTTGTGAACCTTAATTATATTCTTGTGATTTACTAAAAAATGCTCTACACAGCTACTTACAACAATATGAAAATGGCAGTTGCAGCACAATGAGCAGCATCTGTCGATGGTGCTACTTTACGTACCACTTGTTAGTCAGTTTGAATGAAATTATAGAAAATGTAGCATTGGATAATCTAAATCTGTCTACTTCAATTGAATAATAATTGCTCCTTCTGACATGAGAAAGTAGTTATCAGCATCTTCCACAATCGAACAGCTTGTGACTCCTCTAAGGCAGGGATTCCCAATGAGGCGCAAGGGGGGGGGGGGGGCGGGGAAGCCCCCTTGCCAGCGTGATGGATTTATTGGGCGGTGAGAGATTTATTGGGGGATACACTCTTTCACTGAAGTGCGGATTGCAGATTATTGTCAAACAAAGTTTTTCAAAAGGAGCAAAAAAATGGCTCTGAGCACTATGGGACTTAACATCTATGGTCATCAGTCCCCTAGAACTTAGAACTAATTAAACCTAACTAACCTAAGGACAGCACACAACAGCCAGTCACCACGAGGCAGAGAAAATCTCTGACCCCGCCGGGAATCGAACCCGGGAAAAAGGAGCAAAAAAATTAATAAGTAAGTAAACAAAATAAATAAACATAGGGAGGCGTGAGATATTCTGGAACAGCAAAGGAGCTATCCAGGTAGAAAAGTCTAGCAACTACTGTTATAAGGTACACCAGGAAAGGCATTACTGGTACAGCAGCAAGTCTGCGTGCAAAAAGTGAAGGATGCTGAAACTTCCCATCACAATAGCAAATGAAGTTATGCTAGACACAAGCCGCTTTTGCTACGGCTGCAGAAGTTTCGAGGAAACTTGCTGGTAGATTAAAACTGTGTGTAGCAGCGGGAATATAATCTGAGACCTTTGCCGTTTGCAAGCATGGCTCTACCGACTAGTGCTCTACGTATCGAGCACGACTAACGTCCTGCCCTAACAGCTTCATTTCCGCCAGTACCTCATCTCCTACCTTCCAAATTTCACTGAAGTTCTCTTTTATCTGAGACTACCAAAATATCTGCAATCGGTCATGTAGATCTACATCTACGTGGATACTCTGCAAATTACATTTAAGTGCCTGGCAAAGGGTTCATAGAACCACCTTCACAATTCTCTATTATTCCAATCTCGTATAGCGCGCGGAAAGAACGAGCTCTGATTCCTTTATATTACCGTGGTGATCGTTTCTCCCAATATGGGTCGGTGTCAACAAAATATTTTCGCATTCGGAGGAGAAAGTTGATGATTGGAATTTCGTGAGAAGATTCCGTCGCCAAGAAAAACGCCTTTGTTTTAATGACGTCCAGCACTCTCTCCCATATTTCGCGATAATACAAAACGTGCTGCCCTTCTTTGAACTTTTTCGATGTACAGTACTCCGTCAGTCCTATCAGGCAAGGATCCCACACCGTGCAGCAGTATTCTAAAAGAGGACAGACAAGCGTAGTGTAGGCAGTCTCCTTAGTAGATCTGTTACATTTTCCAAGCGTCCTGCCAATAAAACACCGTCTTTGGTTAGCCTTCCCCACAACATTTTCTGTGTGTTCCTTCCAATTTAAGTTGTTCGTAATTGTAATTACTAGATTTAGTTGAATTTACGGCCTTTAGATTTGACTGATTTATCGTGTAATTGAAGTTTAACGGATTCCTTTTAGCACTCATGTGGATGACCCCACACTTTTCATTATTTAGGATCAACTGCCATTTCTCGCACCTTACAGGTACCTTTTCGAAATCCTTTTGCAGTTTGTTTTGATCTTCTGATGACTTTATTAGTCGGTAAACGACAGTTTCACCTGCAAACAACCTAAGACAGCTGCTCAGATTGTCTCCCAAATCGTTTATACAGATAAGGAACAGCAAAGGGCCTATAGCACCACCTTGGAGAACGCCAGAAATCACCTCTGTTTTACTCGATAACCTTCCCTCAATTACAACACATAACTGAGACGATATTCCACAAGCACGCAATTTCACTATAAGCCGCTTGTGTGGTACAGTGACAAAAGCCTTCTGAAAATCCAGAAATACGGAATCTATCTGAAATCCCTGGTCAATAGCATTCAACACTTCAAGCGAATAAAGAACTAGTTGTGTTTCACAAGAATGATGTTATCTAAATCCATATTGACTGTGTGTCAATAGACTGTTTCCTTCGAGGTAATTCATAATGTTCGAACACAATGTATGTTCCATAATCCTGCTGCATATCGACGTTAATGATATGGGACTGTAATTAAGTGGATTACTCCTACTACCTTCCTTGATACACTGCAGCGTATTTTTAACAGAAATTACCACTGTCCATCAACTTTTGATATCCGTGAATGTATAAGCAGTGAACAGAAATTATAAGAATCGCAGATACTGGGAATACAGTTGAAATTGTTTAGTAGTGTTATATGCAATGCAAAATGGAGACAATAAAAAATTTAGACAGAATGCCGGAAGCACCAGTGCTGTAATTATGTAATTATGCAGCATGATGGGCGTAGTGTCAGGACTCGTAATATATATAACTTGTCTTTAGAATGTTTGCACTCCGTCTTCGGGCCACGAGTGGTCTACCGGGACCATCCGACCGCCGCGTCATCCTCAGTGGAGGATGCGGATAGGAGGGGCGTGGGATCAGCACACCGCTCTCCCGGTCGTTATGATGGTGTTCTTGACCGAAGCCGCTACTATTCGGTCGAGTAGCTCCTCAATTGGCATCACGAGGCTAAGTGCACCCCGGAAAACGGCAACAGCGCATGGCGGCCTGAATGGTCACCCATCGAAGTGCCGACCACGCCCGACAGTGCTTAACTTCGGTGATCTCACGGGAACCGATGTAGCCACTGCGGCAAGGCTGTTGCCTCTTTAGAATGTTTAAAGGATGAAATTCATTGAGCGTTATGTCGCTATGGGAATGTCGTATGGAGGATTGGAAGTAAGTCATTTGGTCAGATGAGTCTTGTTTCACACTTTTTCCAGCTTCTGGCCGAATTTACGTTCCAAGAGTGGACCATGGGGGAGCGGGGGACGGAAGGTGATGATTCGGGCTGCCATATCGCGGAATTCCATGGGTGCCGTGGTTACTCCGCCAGGTCGCATTACTGCCAGGAATTATGTGACCTTTTTTGCTGATCACGTCCAATGCAATGTTTTTTCCGCAATAGTGGTGATGCTGTGTTCCAAGACGACAGGGCCCCTGTTTACACAACTCACGTCGTCCAAGATTGATTTTCTAAGCACGAGGATGAGTTATCGGATCTCCTCCGCCAAAGGTTCGCGCGGCTGCCCCCGTCGGAGGTTCGACTCCTCCCTCGGGCATGGGTGTGTGTGTTGTCCTTAGTGTAAGTTAGTTTAAGTTAGATTACGTAGTGTGTAAGTCCAGGGACCGGTGACCTCAGCAATTTGGTCCCATAGTCCTTACCACAAATTTCCAAAATTTTTCCTACGCCAACCCCTGTCACCAAGCCGCAGTACTGTTGAGCCTTTGTGATATACTTTGGGCAGAAAGGAGATAGTTCTCCACCTCCATCATCGTTACCACTACTTTGCAGCAAGGATGGTGTAAGATTCCCTTGAAAACCATACAGAGCCCGTATTCATCCACTCCGAGACGACTAGAAGCTGTATTGAACGTTTCCTACACCGTATTAATCATGGTAATGTATTGTATTTTCGGCATTTCCAAATTTTTGCCCACACTCTCTATAGTACTGTTAGACGGTTTCAACTATAAAGAGTTATCATTATAAACATCCAGTACCTTGTTACGAAACTAACGCATGAATTCGTCATCAGAAACGCATTGTGGTCATTTAATAGGCAAGTAACAAATGCAGTCACGATATTTGTGAATAAAAGAGCATTTTAAATGGTCCGCATGCTACAATTTGGCAAAGTCATTAAAGATGTCTCACAAGGTAACATCACCAACTGGACATCTTATTTTAGGGAGAAAAAAGAACACTTCCAGGATGTCAACCCCAGCAATCGACTCCGTAGGAAAGTTGGGGCCATAGTACTGATAGTACGCAGTTATGACCTAATGAAAGTACAGCAATTAAACATAGGGCGCACTGTTTGTCACTCGCTCTGTTCCACTGTAGCCTCTGGATGCCCGAGCGCCATACAGCGGAATGACAATCATAGCCCAACTACTCGCGGAATATTGAGCGTGACGCGTTCTGAAACCTTATTCCAAAGCAGTTTCTACGCGAAAAACAGTACATAATATAAGTGCGTAATATGTCAACCTCATGCACATACAGTAGTAGAAATAAGTATAAAATCATGGATATTTGCAGGAAAATTAACATCGTCGGTTGGAATAGTTGTGTACAGTGTATATGGAATAGTTTAGAATCAAGTATATCGACAATGCAGTCTAATGGTATCGCATTTGATGTCGGTAGTCCAATATACAACAAGACATCAACGATTCAGTTGGTAGAGGGCGAAACTCGGCATAAAGTCAGTCGGCTCCGTGCGGTGTTAGGGTGTGCTTACGTTCCTTTATTGCAGATAGGAAAGAGTCATTGACAGTGGATGTTGCGTACATAAAACACGATTGTGACCATGTCACGCGGAAAACAATTATCACGTGATGAAAAAGCAAAAACTGGTACTTACTGGGAAATAGCACACTCTAATCGTGAAATCGCAAAGAAGTTGAACCGTTCAAGTACAGTGATTGATAATTTCGTTAGATTGGGGGCACGATGTGGACACAACGTAAAATATAGGCAAAGCAGGAAATTATCTGAGGCACAGAAAGGATTACTTTTGCGCAAAGCAAGGGCCGCAAATCGTTATTCTTCTCAACTTGTCGCTGATTTACAATTGTCAGTAACTGCCTGACGTGTACGACAGATTTTGTCACATGACTGCAGAAAATTGCGTCAACATCCAAACATAAACAGGCTGGACTGGAATTTGCCGAAAAACACATGTCACGGACTTCAGAATGGGATAAAGTGATCTTCGGTTATAAAAAGGTTAATTTAGATGGGCACGATTGATTTCAGTGTTATTAGCATGCTCAGAGAACAGGTAAGAATGAGCAGAAATTTTGATGGTGGAAGTGTTATGATTTTTCCAGACTTCTGCGCTAAACGTAAATCAACGTATTGCTCGGCTGAACATTAGAATGAACTCTAACAGGTACACTGAGGTGATAGAAACAGAACTGATTACAATGTATAAGGACCTAGGGGACGAAAGTCTAATGTTCAAAAAGACAATGCACCTGTGTCTGGTTTTGTTAGAACCAAATTGTGGTTTGGAGGTTAAAATATCGATGCCTTGCCATGGCCTGCATGTAGCCCGGATTTGAACCCCATGGAAAACCTTTGTGGAATACTTGCAAAGCGTGTTTGTCGCAATGGAAGGCAACTTGAGGCCGTATGTGAGCTGAAAAGAGCAATACGAGAAGAATGGCGGACAATTTCACTGGAAGAACTACAAACCCCAACAAAATCAATGCCGAAGAGAATTTTTGGAGAAATTAGGAAGAACGGAGTTTGGACAAAGTACTAATAACACAACAGGACAGGGAGTGCCTTTATACTAGTTTCCATCCAGGAAATGCAAATGCCTTATTTTTTTGCTTTGTTATGAAAGAAACTTTGTAATTTCGTCATGACTGTTTATATGTTATATGTGTCTAGTGCTTCCATAGTAAATTCGATACACGTATGCTTCCGACATTGCGTTATTACGTTCGTGGAACCCTGCCTTTTTACTGATTTCCACTACTGTATACCTTCACTATCATTTTAACGACATTCTCATATTGATATTTTGTAGTTATATATACGCCTCAAAACCACAATTAATAAAGAAAGTAAGTGAAGAATAATTAAGAACATAATAATTTTGGATTTATAGCTTAATAACGACAAGCACATTGAAGGACAGCGCATCCTTTGCAAATGTACACTCAAGCTCATAAATTAAGGATAATGCTGATACATAGTGGAACAACGCTCTGGTGGGTGGTTTGCGGGTTTAAATCACGGTGGCGCTAGCAGCAGTCCACATACGCAGAGGTGTGTTGGCGCATGTCACAGTACGGTGCAGCGAGTAAGTGTGCGGACGTTTTCAGACGTGCTAATGGTGACTGTGTGTTGAAAATGGCTCAAAGAACCCATATTGATGACGTTATGAGGGGTAGAATACTAGGCGACTGGAGGCTGGTCAGACACAGCAGGTCGTAGCACGGGCCCACCGTGTGCCAAAAAGTGTCATCTCAAGATTATGGTAATGATTCCAGCAGACAGGAAACGTGTCCAGGCGCTACAGTACGGGACGTCCACAGTGTACAACACCACAAGAAGACCGATATCTCACCATCAGTGCCCGCAGACGGCCACGGAATACTGGAGGTAGCCTTGCTCGGGACCTTACCGCAGCCACGGAACAGTTGTCTCCAGACACATAGTCTACAGACGACTGAACAGACGTAGTTTATTCACCCGGAGACCTGCAAGGTGCATTCCACTGACCCCTGGTCACAGGAGGGCCCGTAAAGCCTGGTGTCAAGATAACAGTACATGGTAATTGGAACAGTGGTCCCAGGTTATGTTCACGGACAAGTCCAGGTATAGTCTGAACAGAGATTCTCACCGGGGTTTCATCTGGCGTGAACCAGGAACCAGAGACCAACCCCTTAATGTCCTTGAAAGGGACCTGTATGGAAGTCGTAGTTAGATGGTGTGGGTGGGATTATGATTGATGCACGTACACCCCTGCATGTCTTTGACAGCGGAACTGTAACAGGTCAGGTGTATCGGGACGTCATTTTGCACCAGTATGTCCGCCTTTTCATGGGTGCAGTGCGTCCCACCTTCCTCCTGATGTGTGATAACGCACGGCCCCACCGAGCTGCCATCGTGGAGGAGTACCTTGAAAGAGAAGATATCAGGCGAATGGAGTGGCCTGCCTGTCCTCCAGACCTAAACCCCATCGAGCACGACTGGGATGCTCTCGGTCGACGTATCGCTGCACGTCTTCAAACCCGTAGGATACTTCAGGAGCTCCGACAGGCACTGGTGCAAGAATGGGAGGCCATACCCCAGCAGCTACTCGACCACCTAATCCAGAGTATGCCAACCCGTTGTGCGGCCTGTGTATGTGTGCATGGTGATCATATCCCATATTGATGTCGGGATACATGCACAGGAAGCAGTGGCGTTTTGTAGCACATGTGTTTCGGGACGGTTTTCTCAACTACCACCAATACCGTGGACTTACAGATTTGTGCCGTGTGTGTTTCCTATATGCCTACGCTATTAGTGCTAGTTCTGTATAGTGCTAGTTCTGTATAGTGCTAGTTCTGTATAGTGCCACGTTGTGTGGCACCACATTCTGCAATTATCCTTAATTTATGAGCATGAGTGTACTTCAACAGGGCCAGCATTGAAATCCAAAAAAAATAAGGCCAACAGCGATAGCTGAAATAGCGATAACTGAATAACGCTACGCTACTTCTTAACGGCACCCCAATTCATTTCATTCATTAATGCTGCATTTGGTTACTGCAACATAAAAATATCCGAAGCAAAAAGATGTCTGGCATCAGCTACAGCTTAGTAACTGCGCTTTTGGACACAACGATCAAAGCATGTTACGAATATGAAAACAGTATTTCACAAACCTGTCACTCACTCCATTGTACAGTACTTATCGCACGCGCATTAAGTGGCTGCAGTGGAGCGGTGCGAGTGACAAACAATTGGTATGCGCGACTGCTGAAAATTTGCTTGGCATGATTCAGTTGTAAATCCAAAATTATCAGGTTCTTAATTATTCTTCACTTACTTTCGTTTATTAACTGCGTGCTATGAGAATTATGATCCAAATTTTCGAGTGGTATCGATTCGTAGGGCTGGAATCTAGAGATTGTGCTCTTTTCTCCTTAAAATATTAGGTCGAGTCGGTGACGTTTCCCTGTCAGTGAGAGCGGGTGACGATGGGACGCGCAGGCTGCATAGCAACGTTCGACGCGACCACAGAGTATGTATATGCATGGAGTGAGCGTAGCCTATTCCGGATGTTCTCAACATCGAACGGGTCTGGTGGTGTTATTCTGGGACGCCGCTGCTTTTTTTTTTCTTTTTTTTTTTTGGTGGGGCTTAAGAGCGCTCAACTACTGAGGTCATTAGCGCCCAGTCACTGTTGTTAGCGCACATGGAATCTAGTAAAACTCAAGGGGAGGGGGGAACACCAGAAAGACCTGACAAAGATGCAGATAAAATAAGTAAAAAGGTTAGATGTCTTTGGACAAGCCAGTCAAAGTTATAAAACGCAGAACACGAGCAGCTGTTCGAGCGTCATCAGCTAAAATACCCGGTAAAGTAGATGGCAGGGACAGGACAACACGAGATTGACTAAAGCGGGGACACGACAATAAAACATGGCGCACTGTTAATGCTTGACCACAAAGGCACTGTGGGGCTGGGTCACCGGAGAGCAGGTAGCGGTGGCTAAACCGGCAATGCCCAATCCGCAACCTGGTCAGAAGGACCTCCTCTCGCCGAGATGGTCGGGAGGAGGTTGTCCAAGCAGTTAGGAGCGGTTTTACTGCCCGGAGCTTGTTTCCTTGGAGGGATGACCAAGCATCCCACCACAACGACACAAGTCTCTTACAAACATCCTCACGAACGTCAGATGACGGGACACAATGGGAGGCTGGCCGAGGCAGGAGGACTGCAGTCTTGGCTGCAGCATCCGCAGCCTCATTCCCAGGCACTCCTACATGTCCGGGAACCCACAGAAAGTTGACAGGAGAACCATTATCAGCGAAAGAATGGAGGGACTGCTGTATCCGTTGAACCAAGGGATGGACCGGATAGGGAGCTCCAAGGCTTTGAAGAGCACTGAGTGAGTCACAGCAGAGTACATACGATGAATGGCGGTGGCGGCGGGCATACTGAACAGCCTGATGGAGAGCAAAAAGCTCGGCCGTAAAGCTGGAACATTGGTCGAGGAGCCGGTATTTAAAGGTGGCGGCCCCGACGACAAAGGCACAGCCGACACCATCGTCAGTTTTGGAGCCATCGGTGTAAATAAAGGTGTGACCGGCAAGTCGAGCACGAAGTTCGACAAACCGTGAGCAATACACTGCAGCCGGAGTACCCTCCTTCGGGAGTGAGCTGAACCGGAGCCTGGAGCCAAGGTGGTGTCGGGCTCTCACCCTCTCTGAAGGTGGTAGGGAGGGCAAAATCCAATTATCGAAGCAGGCGACGGAAGCGGACTCCGGGGGGCAGCAGGGCAGACACATACAACCCGTACTGACGGTCGAGAGAATCGGCGAAGAAGGACTGGTAAGAGGGGTGGTCGGGCATAGACAACAGCCGGCAGGCATACCGACAAAGCAGTACGTCGCGCCGGTAGGTCAATGGTAATTCGGCAGCTTCAGCATAAAGACTCTCGACAGCACTAGTGTAGAAGGCTCCGGTCGCAAGACGTAACCCCCGATGGTGGATGGAGTTGAGACGGTGTAAGAGGGATGGCCGAGCAGACGAGTAGACGAAGCTCCCATAATCCAGCTTCAATCGGACTATGGACCGATACAAGCGAAGCAGGACAGTGCGATCCGCTCCCCAAGATGAACCACTAAGAACTCTGAGGACATTAAGGGAACGTGTACAACGGGCCGCCAAATAAGAGACATGCGGAGACCAACACAGTTTCCTGTCCTACGTGAGCCCTAGAAACTTAGTTGTTTCCACGAATGGGAGAACAACGGGACCGAGATGTAAGGATGGCGGAAGGAACGCTTTATATCGTCAAAAGTTGATACAAACCGTACGCCACTGCTTGTATGTAATTTGTGGAAGTAGCGAAACTTGAATATTATTCGCATTCGACTTGTTTTATGTGCGTTTCTGCACGTTTGATTTTTAGTAACAGCTATGGTGCTGTATTGACGTTGTTACGGACTTAATGAGAAGTATGTGAAAGCAGAATCAATAACTTTTCATGGTTATGTCTTGTATTATAGAGATAATTTTTGCGATTTTATGGCCACGTGTTTACGAGACGAGTGTTACATAAATTTGGAAGTATAAGCGAACTGGCAGTCAGTGCGTACATATTGCTGCTATGTTCATAGGCAGATAAAATTTGTGCTTGACAGTCGGATTGTTGTTGTTGTTGTGGTCTTCAGTCCTGAGACTGGTTTGATGCAGCTCTCCATGCTACTCTATCCTGTGCAAGCTTCTTCATCTCCCAGTACTTACTGCAACCTACATCCTTCTGAATCTGCTTAGTGTATTCATCTCTTGGTCTCCCACTACGATTTTTACCCTCCACGCTGCCCTCCAATGCTAAATTTGTGATCCCTTGATGCCTCAAAACATGTCCTACCAACCGATCCCTTCTTCTAGTCAAGTTGTGCCACAAACTTCTCTTCTCCCCAATCCTATTCAATACCTCCTCATTAGTTACGTGATCTACCCATCTAATCTTCAGCATTCTTCTGTAGCACCACATTTCGAAAGCTTCTATTCTCTTCTTCTCCAAACTAGTTATCGTCCATGTTTCACTTCCATAGATGGCTACACTCCATACAAATACTTTCAAAAACGACTTCCTGACACTTAAATCTATACTCGATGTTAACAAATTTCTCTTCTTCAGAAACGATTTCCTTGCCATTGCCAGTCTACATTTTATATCCTCTCTACTTCGACCATCATCAGTTATTTTACTCCCTAAATAGCAAAACTCCTTTACTACTTTAAGTGTCTCACTTCCTAATCTAATTCCCTCAGGATCACCCGATTTAATTTGACTACATTCCATTATCCTCGTTTTGCTTTTGTTGATGTTCATCTTATATCCTCCTTTCAAGACACTGTCCATTCCGTTCAACTGCTCTTCCAAGTCCTTTGCTGTCTCTGACAGAATTACAATGTCATCGGCGTACCTCAAAGTTTTTACTTCTTCTCCATGAATTTTAATACCTACTCCGAATTTTTCTTTTGTTTCCTTTACTGCTTGCTCAATGTACAGATTGAATAACATCGGGGAGAGGCTACAACCCTGTCTCACTCCTTTCCCAACCACTGCTTCCCTTTCATGCCCCTCGACTCTTATAACTGCCATTTGGTTTCTGTACAAATTGTAAATAGCCTTTCGCTCCCTGTATTTTACCCCTGCCACCTTGAGAATTTGAAAGAGAGTATTCCAGTTAACATTGTCAAAAGCTTTCTCTAAGTCTACAAATGCTACAGTCGGATTATTTAATCCAATTTCTCGCCGTGCGGGATTCGCCGAGCGGTCTAGGGCGGTGCAGTCATGGACTGTGCGGCTGGTCCCGGCGGAGGCTCCAGTCCTCACTCGGGCATGGGTGTGCGTGTTTGTCCTTAAGATAAATTAGGTTAAGTAGTGTGTAAGCTTCGGGACTGATGACCTTAGCTGTTAAGTCCCATAAGATTTCACCCATATTTGAACATTTTTTTTCCAATTTCTCAGACTCCTGTATGTGTCTGAGTATTCCTGCGCGAGACAATTTCTTATTCAGTGTCATTGTAACTCGATTAATTAGAATGAATTCGACAACATGAATCAGTGCAATAGAAAACCCCAAAAAAAGAATATTGTTGGCTGTCACTTCTTTTGTTTCTCCAACATTCGAGCATTGATGTTGTATTTTTTAATGTGTGTACTGTATGGTTTCACATCTCTGACGATGTAGCGAAAAAATGGTAATGGTGTAGATATTTTACTTGTCTGTAAAAAGTAGAAGGATGATAATAATGAACAAGCAGATGGTGCAAACCGCTTACCGTATTTGCTATAACAGTTTCATAGTTCCAAATGCATTATTTTTTGGTGACACTTCCACGCAGTCTACAAAATGGCTCTGAGCACTATGGGACTTAACTTCTGAGGTCAGCAGTCCCCTAGAACTTAGAACTACTTAAACCTAACTAGTCTAAGGATATCACACACATCCATGCCCGAGGCAGGATTCGAACCTGTTACCGTAGCGGTCGTGCGGTTCCAGACTGAAGAGCCTAGAACCGCTCGGCCACACCGGCCGGCACACGCAGTCTACAGAATCATTGTAAAGTAGTTAGCTGGAACAGAGATTCGGCAATATGAACAAGTGCGATAGAAAACTTACGAAAAATGTTGGCTGCCATTTCTTGTTGCGTTGCCGAAAAAACGTAAATCAAGTGAATCCTGCTATCAAACTGTTAAGATGTCTGTAAAACGCATATACAAAGTTTTACGACAATTCTGAAGGATCCCGGGGAAACTGACTGTAAGGGAATTCGTCACAAGGCATTCGTGCGACCCGTAACAGAATATTGCTATACGGGGTAAAATGCCCCGTCAAAAAATCACATGAGTTGAGTGCAGGAGATGTTGTAGACAGAATTCTCCATAGATATTCATCCTCTATGGAGGTGCCACGTGCTGCCTGTGTCCCCACGATAGTGTGGTGTCTCTGCTTGCCGGTGTCAGTGCCGCTGTCCACCCAGAACGGAGGGCAGGTCTGCTGAGAGACGAGGCAACCCAGGGCCACGGGCGGCGCAGGGGGCCGCGTCGAATGAGATGGGCTGGGCAGGACCAGCAAAGCCCGTGGGACTGTTGAGCGGCGGGTCACACTGCACTTCTCTGATTTAAACCTCGCTGCATGTAGAGCGGCAACCACTGCGCTGTCTCGCTAGGCTTGCCTTCCAGTGAGTGACGTTACTGATCTGCAGACAGGTACCAGCCACAGTTTGTTGCTACTGTACACGGAGGTGATAAAAGTAATGTGGTATTTCCCAAAATAGTGTCCGTCCTCCTTTACCTCAGCGTAGCGCAGCAGCTCGACGTGGCAGGGACACAACAAGTCGTTGGAAAGTCGCCTCTAGAAATACTGAGCCATGCTGTCCCCACAGCCGTCCATAATTGCAAAAGTGTTGCCGGTGGAGGATATTGTGCACGGACTGACCTCTCGATTATGTCTCATAAACGTTCGATGGGATTCAAGCCGAGCATTCTAGGTGCCCAAATCATTCGCTCGAATTTTCCAGAATGTTTTTCAAACCAACTGCGAACAGTTGTGGCCTGGTGACGTGGCACATTGTGATCTCTGCTGGCCATTAAAATTGCTACACCAAGAAGAAATGCAGATGATAAATGGGTATTCATTGGACAAATATATTATACTAGAACTGACATGTGATTACATTTTTACTCAATTTGGGTGCATAGATCCTGAGAAATCAGTACCCAGAACAACCACCTCTGGCCGTAATAACGGCCTTGATACGCCTGGGCATTCAGTCAAACAGAGTTTGGATGGCGTGTACAGGTACAGCTGCCCATGCAGCTTTAACAAGACACCACAGTTCATCAAGAGTAGTGACTGGCGTATTGTGAAGAGCCAGTTGCTCGGCCAACATTGACCAGACGTTTTCAGTTGATGAGAGATCTGGAGAATGTGGTGGCCAGGGCAGCAGTCGGACATTTTCTGTATCCAGAAAGGCCCGTGCAGGACCTGCAACATGCGGTCGTGCATTATCCTGTTGAAATGTAGGGTTTCGCAGGGATCGAATGAAGGGTAGAGCCACGGGTCGTAACACACCTGAAATGTCCACTGTTCAAAGTGCCGTCAATGCGAACAAGAGGTGACCGAGACGTGTAACCAATGGCCCCCCATACCATCACGCCGGGTGATACGCCAGTATGGCGATCACGAATATACGCTTCCAATGTGCGTTCACGGCGATGTTCCCAAACACTGATGCGACCATCATGATGCTGTAAACAGAACCTGGATTCATCCGAAAAAAAAAAAAAAACGTTTTGCCATTCGTGCACCCAGGTTCGTCGTTCAGTACACCATCGCAGGCGGTCCTGTCAGTGATGCAGCGTCAAGGGTAACCGCAGCCATGGTCTCCGAGCTGATAGTCTATGCTGCTGCAAACGTCGTCGAACTGTTCGTGCAGATGGTTGTTGTCTTGCAAGCGTCCCCATCTGTTGACTCAGGGATCGAGAAGTGGCTGCACGATCCGTTAGAACCATGAGGATAAGAAGCCTGTCATCTCGACTGCTAGTGATACGAGGGCGTTTGGATCCAGCACGGCGTTTCGTATTACCCTCCTGAACCCACCGATTCCATATTCTGCTAACAGTCATTGGATCTCGACCAACGCGAGCAGCAATGTCGCGATACGATAAACCGCAATTGCGATAGGCTACATCCGACCTTTATCAAAGTCGGAAACGTGATGGTATGCATTTCTCCTCCTTATACGAGGCATCACAACAACGTTTCACCAGGCAACGCCGGTCAGTTGCTGTTTGCGTATGAGAAATCGGTTGGAAACTTTCATGTCGGCACGTCATTTGCATATCACAGCATCTTCTTCCTGTCGGTTAAATGTCACGTCTGTAGCACGTCATCTTCCTGGTGCAGCAATTTTAGTGGCCAGTAGTGTAGTCTCCAAGTAGCAGAACGTAACCATTTCCAGTCAGTGATCTGGCCCAGAGGATTCAGTCCCTTCTATGCGTACACGGCCCACACCATTACCGAGCCGTCACCAGCTTACACAGTGCCTTGCTCAGAACTTTGGCCCATGGCTTCCTGGGGCCTGCACCACATTCGAACCCTAATACCAGCTCTTACCAGCTGAAATCGGAACTCATCTGACCAGGCCACGGTTTTCCAGTCATATAGGGGCCAACCGATATGATCGCGAATCCAGGATAGGTGCTGAAAGCGATGTCGTGCTGTTAGCAAAGCCAAATTTTGCCGCACTGTCCTAACGGATACGTGAGTCGTATATCCCACACTGATTTCTTCTGTCAGTTCACTCAGTGTTGCTTGTCTGTTAGCGTCGACGACTCTGGGTAAATGTCCCTGGACTAGGTCGTCAAGTGAAGGTAGTTGGCCACTACATTGTTCTTAATGAGAGGTACTACCTGAAATTTGGTACTCTCAGAACACGTTTGGCACTGTGGATGACGGAATATTGGATTTCCTAACGATTTCCGAAATGCAATGTCCCATCCATTTAGCTCTAACAAGCATTCCGCGTTCAAAGTCCGCTAATTCCCGTCGTGTGGCTAAAATCACGTCGGAAACCTTTTTGCATGAATCATCAGAGTACGAATGACAACTCCACCAATTTATTGCCCTTTTATACCTTGAATACGCGATACTACCGTCACCTTATATATGTGCATATCACTATCCAATAACTTTCGTCACCTTAGTACGCTTTAAAACTAGCTTTGGATGTTCAGAAATACAAAGCCTGTCAGTTGTCGGAACGCAGAGACGCAGTATCCTGTGACTACGATACCAGTGAGTCGCAGTTGGAATCAGCCAACTCATACAAACACTTGGGTGTGACAGTTTCTAGACGCATGAAAAGGAATAGTTAGTTCATTCGAAGGTACGCTTCAATAGTCGGATCCTGCGGAAATTGTCTATAATCGGGATTGGTCACAAATTATTTCTGCGATCCATAGCAGAACATCGCTGAAGTGTGTAGGACACATAACAGACCGGGCTAAGCGGCGACACTGACTGCATACAAAGAAGGGCAGCACGAATGGTTAGAGCTGTCTCTAACTCACGGGAGAATGTCACTGAGGTGCTGGAGCCCAAATGGCACACGCTTGGAAACAGACGCCAAATACTCCGAGGGGAAAAAAATCGTAACACCACAAACTAATTAATGTATCGTATTGAAATTTCGGGAACACTTTTGTCTGGGTGACATATTTAAGTCATTAACACTGCAAGACAGCAGGTTAATGTAAGCGCATGTACAGCCATTACAATTGTGAAATGGTACATTAATAACCGGTTTAACGCCGGAATGTTGAATGCAAGCATACAAACGTGCATGCAGCGTGTCGCACAGCTGCCGGATGTCAGTTTGTGGGATGGAGTTCCATGCCTGTTGCACTTGGTCGGTCAATACAGGGACGGTTAATGCTGTTTGTGGATGACGCTGGCTGTAATACTTTGAAATGCACATGAAATTGTTTTGGATCATTAACGAGCACATTTAAGAGAATCCAACTTCTTTAAAAAAAATATATGACATGGACAGGGAGGCGGTACTGATTGTGGTGAATTACTAGGACTGAGTTTTTTTTTGTTTTGCAAAATTATATGGCAAGTTAGGTTTGTCTTTTCAAAAACATCTGATAACTGAAGTTACATTACTCACAATTGATACACAAACTATGAGATTTAAACAGCAAGTGTTATTTAACCTCACTAATCCAACATAAATGCAAATCATCAAATTAAATATAGCTCTGTTAACAAATCTTAGAAACATTACAAAGTGAAATATCTAACTAGCCTTTTTACCAAAACGGTTCACGCACATTCTGGGGTTACTCAACAATTACAAATTACCAGCCAACTCCTCTACACTAACGCGACGACAAAAAAAAAAAAAAAAAAAAAAAAAAAAAAAAAAAAAAAAAAAAAAAATCACAATTATTTAATATCTTTACCTTGGCTGCATGAAGACTTCTGCCTCCATGTTCAACAATATTGACATATCTACATTAATCTAACACTTGGTGGCTTCACACAGCACACCAGAAAAATTGCCTACTCCAGAAAAACTGCCTACTCCATCGTCTTTCCCTCGCAGACAGCTACCTACAACTGTGCGCCCAGCGCTCTCTTACTCCAACAAAGCAGTATCTTTGGCTCTGCGGTCGCGCGCAGTCAGCGATCCGCATCATCGAGCCTATCAGAGACGTTCGTCGTTTATAGTATACTAGTTTCATTTTAATTTATTAATATTCTTATCGTATTCTGGTGCCGCATACTAGTGAGCCCCAGTACACTCCTTTCAGGGTGGACGTAGACCTTAGCAGTGTTGGCTAATAAATGTCCCAGCAGTTTTGATCAGATAGTGAATACCACAACCTTATACACATCTCTCCCCTAACGACCCCGAAAACCAGGTTACACTACTATAGTGCACAAAGAGGCATTTGTTATTCTTCCTGAGTTCAGTGCGTAAAAGGCAACAGACACGTTTCACTATGAGAAGTACAGTCTTCCATGCACTTTACAGTAATTAGCAAAGTACAAATATAGAAGTTTAGGTGTACGAGAAGTAGCCTCGAATGGCTGCCTTAGTCTATTATCTTATAACTCGACTTGTTCCATATTCCTGAGATCTTAGTAATTGGTCTTATGGAACACGATGCATGAATGAATGTGCATTGGATTTGTGCATGTGACTCTTAGAAACTGTTACTGTACTGCACTTGGTCTACAGGAGGAATGTTCAGTAACAAAAATAACGCATCCCACATGAGAGTAGTAACAATGGTCCCATACCAGTATGCAAACGAAGTTTTTGGTATTTGCTACTGTTCCTTCTCTGGAAATGCTGCTATTTCTGTGACATCAAATAAAGGTCTGTCGGATGCCTTGCATTGCCGGGAGACCGTAGACAGCTAAACCATAATTCACAAAGTCGAGTGGTGGTTGCTCGTAAAGGCTGTAGCCTCGAGCCAGCAAGTGGCTGTAATACGGAGGAGCGGATACGGCGGCGCTCTACGCAAATGACCGTGAGAATGGAAAGACCTCGAGGAGGGCGCGTGGTGGCCACCAGCCGTGACACGCGAAGAGATCTGGAAACACATTCCGCGGTTAGGCGGCGTGAAGCGCAGCTACCGCGTTCGTCACTTTGCGAGAGGCCGACACGCTATTGTTAGCGTTTGCCCAAGGCCGTACCAAGGGCGTGGGGGATGGCAAAAACCAAACGGTTAAAGCCGATGCCGGTGTTCTAGTTCTGAATAACCACTATTTTTCGGTATTTGTTTGGCCTCCGTTATAAAAGGAGTTTTTTATTTTTACTAATAACCGAGTGAAAAAAAAACCGAAATATCAATTGGCTATAGCAACAGTGCTAAAATTTTTCGTTTATTAATATTTTTTTTTTTAAAAAAGAGGGTTTTTATTCGTAAGATATACATAGGTTTTTATAGAAAACAGGAAAAGTGATCACTGCTACTTTAATAATAATGCCCACAGAAACGAGCCACAAACACATGGCACAGGGATTGGCACAGCATTGCTGAGACGATAATGTCCCTCTCATCGTGTGTTGTGCCTAAAGTACGAGTGCACATAGAGCGTGCGAGACTCCCCCCCCCCCCCCCCGCCCCCCCTCTCCACCCATGACTAGGTGTTGAGTGATGTCCTTAGGTTAGTTATGTTTAAGTAGTTCTAAGTTCTAGGGGAAGGGGACTGATGACCATAGATGTTAAGTCCCATAGTGCTCAGAGCCTCTCCCCCCCCCCCCCCCCCTCACATGGTCTCTACGGTAGTTCCCCGCTGTCAGTGCTGGTTACCCGTTGTACTGCAGAGTGACACCAGCCGTAATCTGGAAATATCTTTACGAAGTGATGTACCAATGAAGTACAATGCTTCAATTGTTTTAAAAGGTTAAAGACATGTCGTGCATTTCCATGAAATAATAAAAGGGGAAGGAAATGAGGGTAACAGCAATAAATTAAAAAGTTGCCAACAATTCATTAATGGCATACAATAAAAATAGAAAGTAGATGATCTGCTGCCTGCATTTGCATAACATGCCTTTAGCTGCCTGTACGCATTGAAAACGGACAAATTAACACGAAAAACAGTTCAATGCGGGCCGGAGTGGCCGTGCGGTTCTGGGCGCTACAGTCTGGAACCGAGCGACCGCTACAATCGCAGGTTCGAATCCTGCCTCGGGCATGGATGTGTGTGATGTCCTTAGGCTAGTTAGGTTTAATTAGTTCTAAGTTCTAGGCGACTGATGACCTCAGAAGTTAAGTCGCATAGTGCTCAGAGCCATTAGCCAGTTCTTCAATCTCAGTTTTCACCCTTTATCACTGACTATTCGTAATGCCTAAATGGTGGTATATCCTCAATTACAACATGATTTTTCAGCAGAATTTCAAAAAAATTAGCATCAATAGCAGAATATTGGTGATTTTTTTATAGTATTCAACCATATATAACTTTTTGAGAAACGCAGCGAACTGTGGACAGACTAACTTTTCTTTTATTTGGCCATATTTAATATTCCAAGACTACGCTGGTCTGGAGGTTTGATTTGAAAGATTACAAGTGACTGCAAGTTTACACCCTGTCAGCAATCGCTTTACCCTGTAAGCCTCCCACATGTCTACCTGACCACGCGTCTGCTAAATGAAATCTGCACTCTGACAGTGGCCTCTATTGCTAGCCTGCACTGGAATTTATCACTTTTATCAAAATCTGAAATAAAAATGGAATCCTGAGAAAAATGAATAAAAAGATCACCCTGTCATTTATTGTACTCAATTAGTGATGGGTGATTAAAGTATACCAATACAGATTTTATCTTTTATAAAATGGCAGGAATTTATTAATTATAAAATAGGACAAACAACACAAGATAAGCGAGATGACAAATAAACCACGAACTCACGGTAACACACCGCCGGCCGCGGTGGTCTAGCGGTTCAGGCGCTCAGTCCGGAACCGCGCGACTACTACGGTCGCAGGTTCGAATCCTGCCTCGGGCATGGATGTGTGTGATGTCCTTAGGTTAGTTAGGTTTAAGTAGTTCTAAGTTCTAGGGGACTGATGACCACAGATGTTAAGTCCCATAGTGCTCAGAGCCATTTGAACCAATCACGGCAACACAAATAGAAGCAACAAATAACTGGCACTCCACTGAATGGCGTTTGTATGGCAAAGTCTAAGATTTATCTGTGCAATCAGTACATGGCTTCCTAGCACCGAATGTCCACTACAAGATTTGCTGTCAAATAACCAAACCGCATGCTTGTTGTCAACCCCAGAAAATACTGTTCAGAGGAGAACTACCAAAAAGATTAACACTGTACATGCTCCTATCAGCACTTGTTCATGTTGATAACTTCCTGCCGTCTCCAAGAAAATGATATCTGGGTTGTAACAAGAACATTAAAGAATAGCACTGAATTTTCAAATAAGTGAGAGAGAGACTTGACCTCTCTCAGTATAATATTTTGATTCTGTGCATCTTGAAACAGAGAGCAAAATTCTTCAGTGTTCATTACCCGAAACAAAAGTAATAAAAAATACAAATTCGGTTATTGCAGAAACCAGTTACTTCCAGCGGTTTTAACTGTCAGATTAATCCAGCGTGGAAAAAAAACGATACAACAGAAAAGCGGTTGTTTCAGCGATAAACGTCATCCCTGTGTTGAGACAGGTCCTCGCCAAGTATGCAAGAGAAAGGGGGCGCAAAATGCGATCAAAAGAGGAAACAAAGACTATTTCAGGTGTCTAGAATTAACTGGAGGAGGTGAGTGACTTCCCCTACCCATCGTGTTCCTGTCTTCTGCCGATGATCAGAAGCATTTCCGTCTACCTGAGACTGTAAACGCACGCTGTTGTCACAATGTCATTTCTACAGTGTCATTAAACCTAAGTATCATCTTGAAGAAACGACTCCTAGCGAACATACATTTATTTTTGACACGATCTTTGTGGCAACAGTGCTTTTGTTTCAAACAGCTCCCTTCTACACAGCTCGCTAATGGGTTGTTCCATTTCAGTTCGGACAGGAAGGAACTTTGCATTTTCTATGGGGGTTCCGTTTGCTGTCATCTGAACTAGACGCTACGTTCATATCTTTTGCAAAGTCGCAGGTGCGGTAAAGAAGCGCCTTCGCATTTGTTAAGAGTCGAAGTTACCGTAATTTAATAAAACCACGCGATTCTGAAATTGTAGGTCAGAAATTACTCAAAGTAAAATTCTCAGATAAAATTCAAAATGAAGCTAATATTGTACAGTTTGAGGTAGTATTTATGTGGTACTATCAGAACTTAAATTTAATGTAATTTTCATTATGTTTCATATTTTTTATGAAAACATATTTTAAGTGGAATAAAAATTACTCTTATAGTTCAGCGTTTGAATTAAAAACAATATTAGTAAAAAATGTTATGGTATCTTCAGTAGAGAGCTGTAAAAAAATTAAAAGAAGGTAAAAACAGCGGTAAAACCCGCTGGCTGCGCCGCACCATGTTACGCAACACAACGCTGTGACGGCTCTGGCCAAGTTGAGTTACAGACGGCAGTCCATCACAAACTAAGTACAGCGAGAGCGAAAATATTTATTATATAATAATTTTTTACACGCTTCAGAGAAGTGAATCCACGAAACTTGAAACTGAAATCAGTGTGTAAAAAAAAGAGGTTCAACTCCATATATGTTAAAACTTTATGAAAACTGTGTTACTTTATGTTATACCTCCATGAACGACAGAATTCAGATTCAAAATGAATCGCAGTTAACTGAAATCCGTTATAAGGTTCTTGGGTTTCACAGCAAATTGTCTCGTACGGAAAATAACGCGAACTTTACCGAATTTCAACTCGAAAACTCGTAAACATTTAAGACATAACTTTATGAAAGTTACTTTCTTTCAGAGTATTTGTCATATGTGGAAAGAAATAACGATTTTAAAAAAAGTGCGAGGTCAGTTTTCTTATTTTTCGTACTATTTGGAATGAAATAAAATGAAATGATGGTACGACACTGATCTCCGCCACACGCCATCTGGGAAAGTTCAGCCGCCGATTTCCGGAGGAAATCTCCGACCCGGGTAGCACCCGGGCCCGCAGCATGGCGGTCAGACGCGCTGACCGTTCAGCTAAGGGGAATCGAACGGGTAGTTGTAATGTTCAACGGTGTTCTTGCTGCTACTTCGCTACAGTTTTGTAGGATTTCAAAGGTCGGCGAGCGGGTGCTGAAGCAAATATGCGGTTTCACGGACAGTTTCCGATTTTTGCCGACTGAGGGAGCCGAGGAGAAAGCAGTCGATACTTTTACTGCTCGTTTCACACTGTCTGTGAGTTTGTCTGTAACATTCCCGAATGGTACCCTTGGAATTCCAGGCCTACACCGTCTACCAACTGTTATAGTTAACACTGAAGAACTTTCTCCAAAGTAAGAGATGCTGGACGAAGTCCACGGGCAGAATAATAACTGGGACGTCCTATGCTCACAAACCACGCGTTGGTAGCTTACGCCGGCAACTACACTGAAGAGCCAAAAAAACTGGTACACCTGCCTAACATCGTGTAGGACCCCCACGAGCACGCAGAAGTGCCGCAACACGACGTGGCATGGACGCGACTAATGTCTGAAGTAGTGCCTCATGGAATTGACACCATGAATCCTCCAGGACTGTCCATAAGTACGTAAGAGTACGAAGGAGTGGAGATCTCTTCGGTGATCAGACAGGATGCCTATGTACCTGTCACCTGTCAGAGTGGTATCTAGACATATCATGGGTCCGATTTCACTCCAACTGCACACGCCCCACACCATTACAGATCCTCCACCAGCTTGAACATCCCCTGCTGACGTAAAGGGTCCATGGATTCATGAGGTTGTCTCCGTACCCGTACACGTCCATCCGCTCGATACAATTTTAAATGAGACTCGTACGACCAGGCAGCATGCTCCCAGTCATCAATAGTCCAATGTCGGCGAGGCGTAACGCTTTGTGTCGTGCAGTCACCAAGCGTACACGACTGGGGCTTCGGCTCCGAAAGCCCATATCGATGATGTTTCGTTGAATGGATCACACGCTGACACTTTCTGATGGCCCAGCATTGAAATCTACATCAATTTGCGGAAGTATTGCATTTCTTTGACGTTGACCGATTCCCTTCAGTCGTTGTTGGTCCCGTTCTTGCAGGATCTTTTTCCGGCCGCAGCGATGTCGGAGATTTGATGTTTCATCAGATTCCTGATATTCAACATACATTCCTGAAATGGTCGTACTGGAAAATCCCCATTTCATCGCTGCCTCGGGGATGATGTGTCCCATCGCTCGTGAGCCGACTACAGAACCACGTTCAAACTCACTTAAATCTTGATAACCTCCGATTGTAGCAGCAGTAACCGATCTAACAACTGTGCCAGACACTTGCTGTCTTTTATAGGCGTTGCCGGCTGCGGCGCCGTATTCTGCTTGTTTGCATATCCCTGAATTTGAATACGTATGCCTATACCAGTTTGTCTGGCGCTTTAGTGTATAACGAGGAAGCTTTTCTTTAACTGAGGATACCCAGGAATTCATGCGTGTGACATAAGTTAAGACCATTGTCAAACGAGTCTGCCCGTGGACAACGTCGGGGTTCCACTGACGATCGCCACATCCGGGCGCAAATCGCTCTGCCTTCGTCCTGCCAATAAGAACGTGGACTTCTCCGCTCCACAGTGTTACAGGCAGCTCACCCGCTTGTCTTATCGAGGCGCTTGTTCACCATATACATCTACATCCATTCTCTGCAAAACATGAGGTGCATGGCAGAGGGTATTTCCATTGTACCAGTTATTATGGCTTCTTCCAATTTCTTTACGTATGGAACGCGGGAAGAATAACTGTTTAAATGCCTCTCTGCGTGCTGCAAGTAATATAATCTTGTTCTCATGGTCCCTACAGCAGCGGTGCATAGGTGGTTTTAGTGTATTCCTATAGTCACCATTTAAAGTCAATTCTTGAAATTCAAAGTGAGATTCCAGGGGATAGTTTTGCGCCGGCCGGTGTGGCCGAGAGGTTCTAGGCGCTACAGTCTGGAACCGCGCGACCGCTACGGTCGCAGGTTCGAATCCTGCCTCGGGCATGGATGTGTGTGATGTCCTTAGGTTAGTTAGGTTTAAGTAGTTCTAAGTTCTAGGGGACTGATGACCTTAGAAGTTAAGTCCCATAGTGCTCAGGGCCATTTGAACCATTTTATAGTTTTGCATCTGTCTTCAAGAGACTGCCAGTTCTATTTCTTCAGCATCTCTGTGCGACTGTTCCATAGAAAAAAAAAAAAGTAAAATTTGCTTCACAGAAAAAAACACAACGTGATAGCAAAATTGAAAGGAAAAACAAATAGTAATACACAGAGTTGTTGTGCTACAAACTGCCGCAACCCACGCAGGCGCAACTTCAGCAACGTTCATATCGTTAATTCAGATATGCCGCAAGTGATGATAAAAATTACGAGTTAAACAAGCAAGTAGTCATTGAGTATAAACTCAAATTAAAATGTGCAAAGAGATCCAGTTCTTAATCTAAAGCAAAATACATTTTTACATAGCGTTACGAAAAGTGATGCATTCCCTATTAGCATTTTTGGTGGCACTCAGCGTCAAACGGCACGACGAAACATTTCGTTCAACACGACATTACATTTGCAGTTTTCAGGGTGATTACCTGCACTTCTAAGTACTTGATATGTTCTACACTGACAAAAATCGCAGTATCAAGAAGGAGATGTGGGACATAAATCAAAGTTGGTCAACGTCTTTCTACATCTTGTGATAAACCTTTTGCATTTCTTTTATGTTTTCGCCTTCTTTAAAGGCAAAGAGAAAAGATGAAGCGGTAGCCCATCATAGAGCCTATGCCTACAGTCAGGTATTTTAGATTTTCAGTTGTTAAAAAACAGAGGAGTTTTTCTTGTACCAGTAGGAGGAAGGAAGGATTCGCACTCAGCTAGTGAACGAGAGAGAACCACGCCATTTTTGGCGAGTAATTGTAGACCGTCATTTTGGGGTCGCTATGAATAAGTGAGGAGCGTGTATTTCATATGTGCACCGTTTAGAAAAATACAGGATTGTTTTATTAACAGAAATGTCGTGTGAGTTGTTATTTCAAATAGTACATAATGACAAGTACTGAAGCCCACCTGTGTACTTTGGAAAATTACGAAGATCCGATAAGCTCAATGGGAACATGGTCAAGACTTCGAAGGTGAACACGGCGACCAAACGTAGCATTACAAAGAAGGGTTAGCACAAATCTACAGCAGAGAAAGAAACTACTTCCCCCCTGCAAAATAATATGAACTAATACGAACTTATTTCCAGGCATAGCTCAGCTTATTGTGCTTGTCATTGATGCCGAAAAATTAATCTCCTTAATTCAACACATTTTGAAAAGTCACGCATTTCAACATTTTATTATCATTTATTCCAGTATTTTATTATATTATAATCTGAAAGGTCATATCTATTCCAATTTCGGGCCAGTCGCATAAGAGTGGCGCTAGGTGCGCCACTATGAGGATGCAAATAAGGTTTGCTTTAAATACACGCTGGAACGGTTGTGAAGGTTAGTTACCTTTGAGACTGGACGTGGTGAGTTGATGCGGATCAAGAATGCCTTTTACGCTACAAAGACGCCATTATCAACACCTCTTCTGGACATGGTGAGTTGATGCGGATCAAGAATGCCTTTTAGGCGACAAAGACGCCATTATCAACACCTCTTCTGGACGAGGCGAGTTGATGCGGATCAAGAATGCCTTTTAGACGACAAAGACGCCATTATCAACACCTCTTCTGGACGTGGTGAGTTGATGCGGATCAAGAATGCCTTTTACGCTACAAAGACGCCATTATCAACACCTCTTCTGGACGTGGTGAGTTGATGCGGATCAAGAATGCCTTTTAGGCGATAAAGACGCCATTATCAACACCTCTTCTGGACGTGGTGAGTTGATGCAGATCAAGAATGCCTTTTAGGCGACAAAGACGCCATTATCAACACCTCTTCTGGATGTGGTGAGTTGATGCAGATCAAGAATTCCTTTTAGGTGACAAAGGCGCCATTATCAACACCTCTTCTGGACGTGGTGAGTTGTGCGGATCAAGAATGCCTTTTAGGCGACAAAGACGCCATTATCAACACCTCTTCAAATCTGAAGGAGGCCGTGTCACAGGTCTACGAGAACCTAGGGTTTACTTCTGCAATATTCCAGAAATACTTGGCAAGAATGTAGCCACTGTACACGCTTCCTGGCAGCAGTGGTCACGAGAACGTACGGTCGCAAGAAGACTGAGCTCTGGACGGCCTCGTGGCACCACCAAGCAGGAAGACCATCGTGTTTGGCGTATGGCTCTGGCGCATCGTACTGCATCTGCAGCAGCAATCTGAGCAACAGTTGGCACCACAGTGACACAAAGAACTGTTTCAAAACGGTTACTTCAAGGATAGCTCCAAACCAGACGCCCTGCAGCGTGCATTCCACTGATCCCAAACCACACTGATTTGCGACTTCAGTGGTATCAAGCAGGAGCTGTTGGAGGGCAGAGCGTAAGTCTGTTGTCTTTTCTGATGAAAGCTGGTTCCGCCTCGGTGCCAGTGATGGCCGTGTGTTGGTTAAGAAGAGGCCACTTGAGGGCCTGATCCCACCCTGCCTGCATGCTAGATGCACTGGATCTATACCTACAGTTATGATCTGGGGTGCGATTTTGTATGACAGCAGGAGCACTCTTGTGGTTATCCCTCATACCCTGACGGCGAATTTGTACATCAGTCTGATGATTCGACCTGTTCTACTAGCATTCATAAAAAATGGTTCAAATGGCTCTGAGCACTATGGGACATAACTTCTAAGGTCATTAGTTCCCTAGAACTTAGAACTACTTAAACCTAACTAACCTAAGGACATCAAACACATCCATGCCTGCGGCAGGATTCGAACCTGCGACCCTAGCGGTCGCGCGATTCCAGACTGTAGCGCCTAGAACCGCACGGTCACCACGGTTCATAAATAGTATTCCAGGGGTGCTTTCGAACAGGACTATGCTCACCGACATACTGCTGTTATAACTCAACATGCTCTACCCTACAGAGTGTCGACATGTTGCCTTGACCTGCTCGATCACCAGACCTGTCCCCAATCGAGCACATATGGGACTGAAACCTTGTAGGTAGGTACACAGACTGCGCACGGGATAGGGTTAAGGTTGTGGATGGGGCCGTAAACAGTTACTGTGAGTTACACAATCGAACACACAACTTTGTTTTTCTAAGAACCGCTTATTTACACATTGCTTTAAAAGATCACAGCCGCGCGGGATTAGCCGAGCGGTCTGAGGCGGTGCAGTCATGGAACTGTGCGGCTGGTCCCGGCGGACGTTCGTGTCCTCCCTCGGGCATGGGTGTGCGTGTTTTTCCTTAGGATAATTTAGGTTAATTAGTGTGTAAGCTTAGGGACTGATGACCTTAGCAGTTAAGTCCCATAAGATTTCACACACATTTTTAAAAGATCACAATTAGACAATACGGCTGAAGGCCTAGTTAAAGAAAACTTGAGATGTTTCGTGGACTGAAGGCCCAAAACCACACCAAAAACAAGAATGGTTGAAGGCCTGGCTTAGAAATCAAAAGAAATTAAAAATAGAATGTAAAATAAAAAAAACATGCAATGGAAAACAATTAGTGGCTGCTGGCCTACACTACATGTCTGAAGGTCAACTATAATTAAAACACATTAATAAACAATTTTGCTAACCAAGAAACTTCTTAAGCTTACAACAGAACAGCTGAGAGCCTAATTTAAAAAAATATTAACTTATTGCATGGCTGAGGCCCACAAACAAATTTGAAAAACGGCTGAAGACCTGAACAACAAGTCAGACAAACAATTTAAAATAAAACCCTTCCTTCTTACAAAAAAAAATTCCTTTAAAGAATACACATCACTGAAGGCCTTATTAAAAGAGGTTCACGTAAATCCTCGTCTGAAGGCCACACATAACACGTCAAACAGCTAACGGCTTAGGGCCTGGATTACAAACAATTTCAGATAGAACAAATTTTAAGAAAAAAATTTTTTTAAAGATAACGTCAATCGTCAAAATTTTAATTTAACGTGGCTGAAGGCCTTTAAGTAACATTTAAGAAGAACTGTATTAATACACAGCCAAAGGCCTCGCACAATACTTAAAACTAAAATGAAAATCACAATCTGAAACAAACAAAACAAGTGGTGCTCAGAAGTGTTCCAAGGGTCGGCCTGAGAAGGTAGCTCAAATGTAAAGTGCGGTGAGACAGGCAGCCAAGAGTTGAAGTTAAATAATCGGATGGCAACCCAAACAAGGGACGGCCCAAGGACCGACCAACAATTTAACCAATTCCCTTCCGACTGACCAACGGAACAACGATGGAAAATGTCGGCTGAGGACGAGGATACGAACAGCACTATGTCTTCAGAAATTGGCGTCTAAAAACAGCCTAGGAAACAATAACCACTAAGGAAAATATGAACCAAACAACTTAAAATCTGTCGCACAACAAGCCGTGCTGGACAGCATCAATACGACGAGGAAAGGCACACTGCCGGAAAACTACGCTAACGACCAGGGCAGGTAACTGGGGCGTAAACGGCCACAGGGCAGAAAATACCGCTAGTGCACTTCACTGGCAAGTAACAGTCAATTTAATAATTAATCGCAATATAGGAAGACGGCTGCAAGATTCTGCCGACTCCAACACATCATACATTGCTACTAGCCCAAACGGCCCAGGGAGCAACAACCCACAAATCAACGAAGAGATGTCACAATAGTTGAGGTTTCATAACAGGTTAAGTGATCGCTCAACTTCAGCGTCCAGGTTCGGTGGGCAACGAACCCTGTCGCTCTTACAGCTAGCGCCTCACGATCCGTCAGTGCGTGCACGCTGCCAGAGGTCCCGGCCTGATCCCGCACCGCCTAGACGTCCTCGCTGCTCCGTCCCAACCGACTGACCCCAATCCAGCACACAGACAGCATTAAAATAACTGCTTAGTCAAAACCACAAAAGCTACACACGGTTCCGCAAAACATTTCCACGAACAACTCACCAGTCGCTGAGGAACAACTAGGAGGAATCACAAGTCGACACTCACAGAGAACCAAATACACGTCGTCCGACGAGACGACCGACTGAACGACCAACCAAGGTCCTCCACACTCAAGTTATGTGTGTCGGCAACGGTCGGACGAGTCCTGGCTGTCCGGGCCTCACTGCTGCTCCCTGCCCACTGAACTCCCGACACACGACGATCCGGAAATACTAGCGGTCGCTCCAAAGATAGTATGACAATGCTCTTATGGATAAGCCCTGCTGCTGCCACTCACGGGCAGGCAAGCCAGCAACATAGTGACACCAGTAAATCGAATAAGAAACGAGATGGGAGTACCACCAAAGCAAGATGTCAAGAAATAACGGCACGAACACGAACCGTGTACGGCTCAGGGACATCGTCGGATGACAACTCCAGCGTCATCCACAAACAACATTAATCGTCCCTGTATCGACCGACCAAGTGCAACAGGTATGGAACTCTATCCCATAAACTGATATCCGGCACCTACAAAACACAACGTTTGCACGTTTGCGTGTTTGCAGTCAACATTATGAGGGTTACACCAGTTATTAATGTACCAGCACTTCACACTTGTAATTGCTTACCTGGCACTTGGATTAACCTGTTATCTTGCAATGTTAATGACTTAAATATGTTATCTAGAGAAATTTATTCCAGAAATTTTACTACTCTACATTAATTATTTCTTGGTGCTGCAATTTTTTCTGCCAGTACATTTTGAAATCAGTGGTGCATGTACAAGGTGGAATAGATTTCTGGAATAACATTGCAAGTTCTGTTCAGTTTCCCGCAGGATAGAGGTAAGAACCACGCAATATATTTCTCGAGAACTTAAGTTTCCATTACATTTAGCAGGAACAAACCACGAGAGGCACAGAGAAATTTATAGTTTACGAGAAGGAAGGAATTATTCTGTTTATGTGAGAGTCTTGTAATGCAGTCTGCGATAGTCCCATGTTTCAGGCACTGCTGGAGTAAGTGGCAAAACGTTCATAAGGGGAAATAAATTGATGAGACGTAAGATTAACGTCATTAAAGGTGTTGGTCCACGATGCAAAGCAATACAGCAGCGATTCTATGTGGCATGGATTCGGTAAGTCCTTGATACGTTTCCGGAGGTATGTTGCACCAGATGTTTTACGGACAGAACATGCAATTCCCATAAAGTGCGGCCGGCCGCAATGGCCAAGCGTTTCTAGGCGCTTCAGTCTGGAACCGCGCGACCGCTGCGAACGTAGGTTCGACTCCTGCCTCGGGCATGGATGTGTGCGATGTCCTTAGGTTAGTTAGGTTTCAGTAGTTCTAAGTTCTAGGGGACTGATGACCTCAGATGTTAAGTCCCATAGTGCTCAGAGCCATTTAAACCATTTGAACCATAAAGTTCGTGGTGATGATTTATGGACGCTGAGCTGGCGCCTGATAGCGTCCCAGAGGAGTTTCCTCCGGTTTACATCAAGGAATTTGGTGAACAACAGATTAACGTAAGTTCTCTATGATACTCCTGAAACCACTGTAGTACGATCTAGTCTTGTGACACAGATAGCCGTTGGGGAAAACATTAAGCATGAAGAGACGCAGGTGGTCCGGAAAGTGCCTCTGGGAACTACCACAGGTCCTATGGAAGCCCCGGTGCATGTTCGCCTTAGCGTAATACTGTCCCCCACCAGCCTGCGTCCGTGGTACGGGACGTATTTAGAGCAGCAGTTGACCCGTATGATGGCGTGTCCTGACACGTCCGTTGCCCTTGTTTTACAAGAAAAATGATTCATCCGACCAGGCGACTAATTTCTACTGATCCACGGTCCAATCTAGACGATCCCTTGTACGTTGCTATCACACGAAGATGTTGTTGGAAAACTTAGGTACAAGTAGGTGTTCTGTGGAGTCCCATGTTCAATAAAGATTTTTGGTCGGTATGCTCCGATACACCTCTGCTTGCACCTGAAATGTACTCTGTCATCAGAATTGTCACAGATAGCCACCTACCCTTCCACATACTGTGATAAGGCGTAGACATCCAATACCTAGTCACCTACGCCATTTCTTAAGTCACTTTCCCTATAGGCTCAAGACAGCAGTCTATCAGCTTCGCTGTTTCCGAGATGCTCGTTCCCAGGCGCCAGCCCAAAACAATCTGCCCTTTGCCAAAGTCGATGGATTTCATCTACATCCACATCTACATACATATTCAGCAAGCCGACGTACGGTGCGTTGCGGAGGATACCCCGTATCACTGCTAATCTTTTCCTTTCCCGTTCCACTCGCAAATAGAGCGAGGGTAAAACTGTCCATATACCTCCATACGAGCTCTTATCTGTCTAATCTGTTCATAGTCATTACGCGAAATGTAAGTTGGCGACAATAGAATCGTTCTACAATCAGCATCAAATGCCGGTTCTCTAAATTTTCTCAACAGTGCTCTTCGAAAAGAATGTCACCTTTCCTCCAATGATTCTCATTTGAGTTCCCGAAGCATATCCCTAGCACTTCCGTGTTGTTCGCACCTACGCGGAACAAATCTAGCAGTCCGCCTCTGAACTGCTTCGATGTCTTCCTTTAACCCGACCTGACGCGGACACCAAACGCTAACTGTACTCAAGAATGCGCGGATGAATTGTGTATGGATGAAGAAGTAGGCTATAACTCAGTCCTTCAACAAGCATATGCAGAATTTCTACACGTATCGGTGTTGCACCCACAAGAATATGATGGACATTAAGTATGTACACCATCTACAGCTGGCATTTACAGCGGATTCAACACTTTCGAGAAGGAGCTGAAGATAGACGGTTGCAATTTCCTAACTGATAATCGCCAAGTAGAGCCATTAATTCTGATGGAGCCACTTTAAAACTCGCAACTCTCATCGGTGGTCCGACGACAATCTACATGTCCTTGTATGGACGCTTTTTCGAGAACATTTCTCTCTAAATGTGTATTGTGGTATCAAAGACGACTGTTTGGAGGTGTTGTGTAACCGCGTAATGTTACAGGGCTATGTCGTCTTAATTTTCTTGAAAACGAGCTTCCTGGATTATTGGAAGAGGTTCCTTTCACATGTTCTTCCAGCAATTACGGGTCCCTTGCACTTTCTAGTGGTCAGGTAACATAATCTGAACCATAAATTCCGAGGAACAGGGATCGGCATATATGATCATGTTTCTTGGTCACCTAGGTCCCCGGGTAAATGATAATTAATTGAAATCCTCAGCTGACGACAGGATTTGTTGATATACCTCAATGGGGACAGCTGGAAAGGTGTGCCTCGACCGGGGCTCGAACCCGGGATCTCTTGCTTACATGGCAGACGCTCTGTTCATCTGAGCCACCGAGTACACAGATGAATAGCACCACTGCAAGGACTTATCCCTTTCACACTTCCCGTGAGACCCATATTCCCAAGTGTCCGCATTCTATTAGGAACATTATGTATGTAGAATGTGGACAGTTGGGAATGTGGGTCTCACGGGAAGCGTGCGAGGGATAAGTCTCTGCAGTCGCGCTATTCATCTGTGTCCATGGTGGCTCAGATGGTGCCGGCACGGTAGCTCAGCGTGTTCGGTCAGAGGGCTTAGCTACCCTCTGTAATAAAAAACTGAGTGCACGGATAAATGAACAACCTGAAAGAGTGTCATCGGACGTCCGCCACGAACAAATTCAACGAACAATATAGAACAAAATGAGATCAACAAGAAAAAAATGGATAGAGCGTCTGCCATGCAAGCAGAAGATCCCGGGTTCGGGTCCAGGTCGAGGCTCACATTTTCAGCTGTCCCCATTGAGGTATACCAACAAAACCTGTCGGCAGCTGAGGGTTTCAGTTAATTATCATTTATTCTAAAGAAACTGCACGGTCATCAATGGTATCTGTTCTTTCGAGAACAGTTACTATCTTCATATATAGGTCCCCGGGCTCAACCCCTTCAGATGTTTGCCTGTGTGTATGGTTGAATGGCGAAATCTACTAAGGCGTAGATCGTACGGATTATGTACAGCTCTGTCCTCACAATAGAACACCAAGAAGCACTCAGAAGAGCTACACGTAGTGCTGTCAAGAAAATTCGAAAGTGCTTTGAAGTCGGAAGTGTAATTTCTTAAAATCAATTTTTTAACTTAATCATTTGCGTTTGTGCGACACCATGTGTGAGTATTTGTTTGGGTTATGTTCTAACATTGGTGTCTCTGTAAAAAGTGGACATGCGTTATATGGAATGTTTTATTCGAATTACACTGCTCCTAAAATATTTAACAGTCATCTTGACACACCCTGTATGGCAGGCATGCACAATATTTGAAACACTCGTTGAAAGAAAACATCGCTGGTTCTGGTCGTGATTGACACACTTTACAGCGTCAGCCCGTGGAGCATAGCATAGCAGCAAATGCGGCGACCCGCGTCGGAGTGGCACGAAATAGTGTGCTAGCTGCAAACGGCAGCCCGTTGTTGGTTGTGGTGGTGACGGTCCTCGTAACCTCAGAATATTTACATGATGTTGCTAGGCCCGAACTTCTAACCCGGAATGTTTTTGTCATTTATAAAGTGCTCTACTATTATGCCCACTGCAATGTAGTGCGGCTTATTGTCTTATGCGTTTACCGCAACCCTTGGGGAGGACCGTGAAACCGATGGGGTCGATCGCCTACCATGTTCAGTGCCACAGAGTAACATATATCTTTGTGAGTGTTAGTGCCCACACTCACGTTAGGCAGCAACACAAGACGAAGTGTAGCATAATCACACTGAAATATACAGCGACGCAGTGTTTAAAATTTGTGGGATTCAAAACCGTCTTTGATTGCAAAAATTGTTCTTTAGTTTTGGACTGGTTTCGATCCATGAAATGATCGGATGCGTCTGTCCTCCTAAACTAGTAAACAAAATCTTGTAGTTAAGACAGGCACCGTCAAAAGATGTAAAAACATAATACAACTACGAAAAACACAATATGCGTACTGTGGGTCCAGACTATGGGTCATTTGTGTGTACTACTGTGATAAACACACATTATGCCGAAGGCGACGCTACACTAAGAGTGTTTCGTGTTTATCACAGTTTTATTATGTATCTACGGCTACTCACGAAGCTTATCTTCATTGTAAGTTTTACGTGTTTTGTTTAGTGCTGTAGGAAGAAAGGCGCATCTGATGACAGTCATAACAAAGAAAACACTATGCAATAAAAAACTGATTTGAATTCCACAGAGATATAAGGCATGGTTGCTTTAATCAGGTGGGGCTGCGTTTCTGTCTTGGTGCTGTGCTTGTTTTCTACTTTTTCGTGCATTTTGGACAGGTGACCGTAAGAACCTATCGATTCCGTTCTGTTGTAGGCGAGGCTCACTATTCTGTAAAATCAAGCAGAAGTAGAGGAAGCACGACCAAATTCTTTAATTAGTACTCCATGATGTTGCAAGTTTAGGAGGACTGTTAAGCACTGGATACTGGACAGATAGATGTAAAAGAAATCTGTGATTACGGTGGGCAGCCTTACGAGATGCTCGTGTCAGGGAATCATCGATACTGATCGTGCTATGAGGAAGTTGCGACGGTACCGAAACATCACGTTGGAGGTGAGTGTGGGCTGGTGGCTGTTAGCGGGTGCTGACGCCACGGTTGGCGTGTGGCCGCATCGTGGGTGGTACCAGCTGTCCGCCACTCTGCTGGTAGCTCGCATCGGCTGCAGACATAGTAAGCACCAGAATTTTTGCGAATGGCTCTATTCGCAAGATTTCCACTAAACAGACTACTGCAAATTACGGTGCCGCAGCAGATAAATTAATGCATACGATATGTTAGTTAAATGAGTAGCGTTCTCGTACTCACGGTGGGTTGAACGTGCTAAGAGTATAGTAACGGTAGTGCCGAGGGTTAAGGCAGTGGATTCTAGCACTTTGTTTACCAGTGATTACCGAGTGAAACCAACATTTTTAGGTCGACTATTTAGTTTAGCAGTGGTGTGATTGCAAAACCAAGACGACTACTGGAATCTACTGACCTCTGAACGCCTCCTCCAGTACTCGGTATTGAAGATCACACATTTCCCGCCTTCCGTGGCTATGCGATTACCGCTGCAGCTCATCCTTTTTGTCGCTCCGTTGTCTGTAAATTGTTCCTTGTCTGATGACTATACCGTTCAAAGAACTTTATTTTTTGTTGACGTTTGGTGTTTCGGAAGCTGTCACTAAGTGTGAGCTTCTCCACTAAACAACATAATAGTGTGTGTTTTCAGCCTGTAAGCAGTGGCAAATAATGGTTGTGTCACCTCCTCTTCTCAGCCAAGAAATCATGGAACCTGTGTGCTGGTCACCTGAACAGTGTAATGCTGTATCAGCTACTGGCTGAATAACAAAGCGATCAGCAGTCAGCAGCCTCCGAAATGGACAATGAAAGTGGAATATTAGCACGACATAATGTGGCATTTTTTCTGTCTGGCTGTTGCTAATACCAACATAATCGACAGCGAAATTAAAGCAGAAGATAGAATAAATTTTGAGTTGCTGCCACTGGAGGGCTTGGGTGAGCAGTAATCTGTTCTCCTACAACAAGACGTGCGGGGTAGCCGCGCGGTCTTGGGGCGCCTTGTCACGTTCGCGCGGCTCCCGTCGTCGGAGGTTCGATTCCTCCCTCGGGCATGGGTGTGTGTGCTGTCCTTAGCGTAAGTTAATTTAAGTTAGATTAAGTAGTATGTAAGCCTAGGAACCAATGACCTCAGCAGTTTTGTCACATAGGAACTTCCCAAAAATTTCAAAAATTTCCTACAAGAGCACATAAAGCTCTACGCATCGGATGTAACAAACCAGACATTCCAGAAGTAACTGAGTAAACGAAACTAATCATATATCTCTAGACGCCAAAGTCATGTAGGTGTGCATTTTGTAGCCAAGTGTGGCACCTCCTTCGTCTCAAATAGAGGTGCCAGACATGTGGTGTTGCGCTCTGCATGAGTAGTAATAAAGCTGCTTTTCAAAATACAACAAGTAACAAAACAAATTCAATAAAAATACTGTAAAGAATTTTTTCTGAAAATACTTCTACAATGTTAATTTGACACTACCTTGATGTACGCCGGCCGATGTGGCCGAGCGGTTTTAGGCGATTCAGTCTGAAACCGCGATACCGCTAAGGTCGCAGGTTCGAATCCTGCCTCGGGCATGGATGTGTGTGATGTCCTTAGGTTAGTTAGGTTTAAGTAGTTCTAAGTTCTAGGGGACTCATGACTTCAGATGTTAAGTGCCATGGTGCTCAGAGCCATTTGACACATTTGACCTTCATGTACCCGTATTAGGAAAATAGTATTTCTAAAAAGATCTTATTACCGGTAAACAAAGGGTTTTTAGGGTTATGGCATATATATTACTATTTCCCCTCTCAGATGCCTACAGAGAATAGCTACGACCTAATGTCATGTGACGAGCGCCACCGAAATTAGTTTGTAGTGGTACTGACACATTGTCTGTATACTCACACCTAAAAAAGCCTTATCTTACCTTTGCCAATGCTGATCGGATTCCTGCTACTCCAAGATTAATCACTTACCTTAACTCCTTGAAAGTCATGTTCTGGCCATTGAATGCTGCAAACGCCAACCCACTCCTACAAAACTAAAACAAAACTCCATCCGAAAGATCTCGGAAGACACAACTGTTCTGACCGACCGAAGTGTCATCCTCAACCTATAGGCGTCACTGGATGCGGAAATGGAGGGGCATGTGGTCAGCACACCTACATTGGTGAAACTGAAAGGCTTGTTATTACCCGCATAGCAGAGCACAGGCACTAATGTTCGATTGCAGCAGCGCAACAGACCGACACTAGAGGAGCACCATAGAGATTGTGAGCAACCTATTAAGTTTCAAGAAGCGCAAGTGCTGGTAAGAGAGTTGTGGATTCGCACACGAAAAATAAGAAACGCAATCGAAATCTTGAAGCAGCCTGATGACATCAACGTGGAAGACGGTTCCCGGGGCGTAGTGGCTATCAGCAATAAAGGTACGCTGGGTTATGTGTGATCGCAGGGCAGCATCTTCATCGGACACTGCCGCGACTGCCTGAACTATAGGTGTCCAAAGCTTTTAGCTTAGCTGGATCACACTGTAAAAAGACAAGTATTTTTGGGCCGCACATAATATACTTAGAAAACGACGGCGAGAAAGGGGTTGCTACAATGAACAGCATTATGAGGCAGGAGTTTCAAATTTTATTTTTATTTTTTAATTTTTTATTTATATTTTTTTTACCAAACGTTTAACAGATGCGCCCACTTCTTGGGTCCCTGTTGGACACCTCTGGCATAAAGAGCGCATGGACAACTAGTGTCGCTTCTCCGCACTAACAGCAGGAAAACACAGCCCCCCCGAAGCTTGTCGCTGATCTGTAGCGGGTTGCCAGTTTCCACCAAGCCGTGTAATTCCCCTGCCTCTCTCTCGACACCAAGTAATGAAATCTAACAGATGTGACGTTGGTGGTCTGCTGATACCATTACGAGCTCCTCGAGCAGAGTTTGAAGGCCCAAAGGATGTCGAAACGCCGTCATGTCACCGTCTACCACTCGACGTCATGCGAGTGCAGTATGGAGGGGCAGCGTTCTGCCGACACTTTTGCCGACTTTCCAGACTTTGGAGCCGCTACTTCACGACCGACTAGTTCCAGAATTGGCATCACGAGGCTGTCTATATCTCGTAGCAGTCCTCCTACTAAGGAAAACTCATTGGTAATACCGGGAATCGAACTTGGGTCTTTCCCATGGCAGCCGTCTACGATGACCACTCAACTACGGAGGCGGACACTGACACCATTAAAGGTGCAATATATTGAAACACCCACCCCTACTAATTTGCCTTTACACTGAGGAAGGCTGCTGCAGTACGGCTGAAACGTCGGTCTTTCATCATCTCAAGTATTTTATGAAATTACGCGGCAGTATACCCAGATGAATTTCAGAGAGTAAGTAGATATGTACTTGCATACAAGTAGTTAATTTTGATTTTTGCGTGTAAGAACCTAAGTGTGTCGTTCGCTTGTGCACCAGCGTGTAGAAAAAGCAGTTGTGAAGTTGGCAATGTTTTTGTAGAGACAATGGGATTCACACAGCGTCACCGCGTGAGTTTCCCGCCAGAATGATTACGAGGTTAGGCGACAGAAAGCGCTAGAGTCACGTGTTAATAGCAAGGAGCGGTGAATGTAACGAGTTCCAAGTGGCAGCCAGAATGTGTAAATAACACATGGAAACATAGGCGTCCACAAGGGGAGGACAAGAGGTGGCACTTGTCCCCCCCTGGAATCTAGAAGACAGAGTTTACATTCCTATATTGAGTGCCTAACCACCAACTGTCTGGGATTTAATAAGTTTTTAGTGTCACATATAAATTTTAATTATCCTGGTATGACATGTCTCGAAACTGATTAACCCAATTATATCAAAAATGTCAACGGCAGATTCGCCGTAGCGAAAATAGCACTCCATTGCGAAAACACGTTGTTGTTTTGACCAATACGACATAAGTGACCTGTAAATGGGGTAAAACTTGACACTCCGCTCTACTAATAGACTGCGCCATCGTTGCTGTACCTTGCTTTCAGCGAGCGTTATTCAAACAGCAAAATCGTCAGAACATTGTGAAACACCTGTACAACAGTAGAAGGAAAAAATTTTCTGCATTACTCTTTAAAGGAATGTACAGCATAGGAAGGTGTGAAATAAGCTACTATAAAGCTCTTTGACACTACCATGCAAATAAAACTGACGATGTGTGTGTGTGTGCGTGTGCGTGTGTGTGTGTGTGTGTGTGTGTGTGTGTGTGAGAGAGAGAGAGAGAGAGAGAGAGAGAGAGAGAGAGAGAGAGAGAGAGTGAGAGGGGCAGAGAAAGAGGGGTGATGCCGTTTAATAAAGTCACATTTTGGCAGCTAGGATGGGTGCGATAAAGATGTAATTCGCTCTTCCGATTTACTATAAGAACTATCGCAACTTTATTGCTGTTATATTTGTCTGTTTAGTTCAGTTTATACGATTGTACATTCTATTTTTCCGTAATCGTATCAAGATCACAACCTACAGCACAATGATTATTCATACGATTTGTACAAAAGACTGACGCTCTTAGCATCTGAACGTTTGTATAAGCTTGTGTTTCCCTTCTTACGTGCATGGAAGGAATTTGTTTGACAACAGCTTCCGAAACAAAGATTTTAGGACGCACTACAATTTTTCCTTTTTTTTTTATTATGCACGTTGAAGCAGTACTGTACACATGTCGCAGTGAATTTCGTATTTCTGCTGCGTCCAGCAGATTGCAAATGCAGACGTAGGTGGCGCAGGTGGGACAGGGTCGCTACGTTATCGACGTAGCAGGCGGGAGCCACAGCAGTCGACGTTAAAAGCGAGGCTGAATGCTCAGTGTGCGTCTGTGCGTGGGCGGAGCCGCCAGATCGGCTGGCCGCTTCCGGCACTGCGAGGGCCCGCCAATGCCCTGCTCTGCGAATCTGCGAAAATGCTGCTGAGGTCGCTCGCGAAACTAGACACAGACATCGAGAAAAACAATTTCAGCTGTGTTGGGTAAACGAACAAGGAATAAGTTCTGTTTTTATGACTACTTTAAATGGTTTGCCTCGAGTGCGGATAAGTTGCAAGAGCTAATGGAAAAACGGAACCGACCAATTATGTTATACTCTGTTCATCGTAAGAATAAACCTGAGCCGGCAGGGGGGGGGGGCCGAGCGGTTCTAGGCGCTACAGTCTGGAACCGCGTGACCGCTACGGTCGCAGGTTCGAATCCTGCCTCGGGCATGGATGTGTGTGATGTCCTTAGGTTAGTTAGGTTTAAGTAGTTCTAAGTTCTAGGGGATTGATGACCTCAGAAGTTAGGTCCCATAGTGCTCACAGCCATTCGAACCAATAAACCTGATGTAAACAACCACAAACGGGATGATTGGTCAGAAGCCGTAGCACACGTACATTGGCGTTGTTACGCTCTTGGAAGTAGTTTGTACTAATGTATTAGATATATCATTACTAAGTTACGTTAAATGAAACTTTAAGATCTTCTAATGTATTAACAGCCATCAACGTTTTTCTTAATCACGCTTTAGCTACTTAATTTTTATTTAAAAAGCCATGTACAGTCACAGTCTCTCTACTTTTGTGCTCCTACTGTCGCGCTGTTCATACGCACTATGAAAATGGCTGAGGCTGCTTCCTGTTCCGTATTGAAACACGCGTGTCTAACACGGTTAGAACGTGCCGAGAAATAGGTTGTTCTTAATATTTTTCTTAAATTTACAGAAAAAACAGCTTTGAAGTTTTCCGAGGAACTGTATTTGATACAGTTGAGATACAAACACGCATCGGATGTATAGTGGAATTGGTTGCGTAGTAGCTTGATAACTTTGCAAAGTTCATGGGTCGCTGCTTCAAGCCTCTATTTTTTTCGTTCAATTTGAAATACTTACACCTCGTAACTGTAAAATTCATCATCTTTTTCATGAATAATGCATATCTTCATGTTTCTTATTAAATGTTGCACGGGAAATTCCTGTTTTCATTTCAAATATAATTGATTAACTATCGATATTTCATGAAAGAGTGTCAGTAAAAGTTGCTTAAATTAAGAAAACATAACAATTTAATTTTTAGAGAAAAAATTAAGAACCAAATATAATTTATTGCTTTATAATACAGATGTAGAGTCACACGAACCAGAGTGACGTGTCGCAGAAACATGAAAAACATCTTTACAGCATCGAGCACAACATATAAATGCTACATTTGACATTTGCTATTGTATCATTACAATATGAACACAACAGAACAGATCTAGAGGCAAGTTTTTAAATAATAAGACTGTTAAGCTGCCAGGCATACTGGAACTAACGCAGGCAGCTTTTCTCATGCCAGTGATGAACTCTGGCGGGATAAAGAACGGCACGTCATAAAAGGAGAAAACGCGGCGCCTGAGTGGCTTCGTGGATTTTTTGTTGATCGACTCGTTATTGACGAAACAGATGACACTTTCAGAACTGAAACGTATTTCTCGGATTCGAATAACGAAGAAGCTAAGAGATTTCCAGACGACTGGCTGTAATAAATACCTTCAGTGGCTTCAGTATTGAACAATACAGTGAAATCCTCGCAGTATGCTTTCACACCACACATTACCCTGTGTTAAAGTTAAGAATGTTCATCTCTCTTGTATGTAATTAGAATACTACGTTAGGTGAAGACTAGAACATTTTATCCTTTCCGTCTGGTCACGTAAGAAGCGTACGGTAGTGCCGGAGTTTTTCAGAATATTATTTCATTCTCTTTAAAAATTATAAGAAATGACATTCGAAGTTATACTTTTTTTTGCCCGTCTCTTTTTACATTTGAACTCAGCTGTTCACCTCATTGCAGGTTAGTTGGACCAGCTGGCTGACCAGAGCTGTCCAAGTTTAATGCGCCGGTAAAGTTGTTGTCCCACGTTATCGTTCAAAATGGTTCAAATGGCTCTGAGCACTATGGGACTTCACTGCTGAGGTCATCAGTCCCCTAGAACTTAGAGCTACTTAAACCTAACTAACCTACGGACATCACACACATCCATACCCGAGGCAAGATTCGAACCTGCGACCGTAGCGGTCGTGCGGTTCCAGACTGTAGCGCCTAGAACCGCTCAGCTACTCCGGCCGCCGTTATCGCTCATTCTGCGTGCCTGTAACACAGCATAAAACGAATCCTTATGATCGTACTTGACTATACTAGACATAGCTTGCCGGCCATTTCGCCAAGTGAGTGGATAATGGAACAAGGAATTCTTTCCTGAATTCTGAATCTACATACACTATGTGGTGTAAAGTATCTGGAGACCACTGTCTATGCAGAAAAAACTGCTAGATGTCACGTAAGACATGTAAAAAGGGCGGGGCTCACTGACGTCGAACGTGGACTATTCATTAGATGACATGTAGGCAACAAATCAATCAGGGACATTTGAACCTTTCCAAGGCTGCCCAAGTCGTCTGTCGGTGGTCTGAGTGTGAAGAGGAAACGCGAAAGAACAACTACAACTAAACCAACAGCAAGTAGACCTCATGTACTGATGAAGAGGAACCGTCGAGCATTGCGGGGAGTGACTGTAAAAATATCACATGACATAAGTGGAAGTAATCTCTTGAGTGTTCGAAAGTGCTACCCGCAGTCCACCTAGCACATTCCATAGGGAGTTAAAACAGAATGATCAAGAAGTTCCTCGTAAGTCACATATTTGTGTAGTCAAAGCGATACTTGAAATTATGTAAAGAAAGACGCACTGGATAACTGCAAACGGTGATTTGGATGAATCACCCTATACCCTTTGGCAATCCAATGGAAGTGTTTGGGATTGGTGAATGGCAACAGTGAATTACGGGGATAGGGTGTCACAGCGTGGAACTGTTTATGTGATTAGGGTATGATCCCCTTAATACGCTCAGGAAAACGCTAAACCTGGAAGCAGTGTGTTTTGCGTGCAATAGAGGAAAAGTTCGGAGACGATGATTGTATCGTCATGACGATACAACCTGACATAAACCAGCATGGCTGAAGCAATGGACAACAACATTCCCAAAACGGACTGGCTTGCTCAGAGCCCCAACCTGAACTGAGCAGACGTCCACTGGGATCAGTTACAGCGTCAACTTCGTTCTAATCCCCGGCGCCCGCCATTACTACCTACTCTGGTTTCGGCTACTAAGGACTGCATTCCTCCACAGACACATCAGCGAATGTGTCCTCAGCACAGCTCAGGTCGTCATAAAGGCGAATGGAGGTTCGCTAACAGGTGTCCGGTTACTTTTGACCATGTAATGTATACACTCTGCAAGCTACTGCACAGTGTATGACGGAGGGTGCTTTCTACCAATATCAGCGACTCCGCACTATTTCGTTCGCTTATAGAACGAGGGGAAAAACAAGACTTTAAAATAAGCGACATGACATCAATGGTTTCTTAAATCACTGTAATGTAACATACCACTTGTCTGTATAAAGTATACGTTTATACATGCAAGCGGTATATTACGTGACAGTTATTCAAGAAACACTTGAAATCATTCTCACTTTTGCCTGTAACTGTTTTTGTTGCGCTACTGCAGATTCGGCTTACGTGTCACCGTCAAGGATCTATGGCTGTCATCAATTACACGAGTAACATGAGATGTAGATTTGTATTTAGATGCAGATTGAAGTGAGTCAACATTGACCCTATTATCATCAAGGATGACGCAGCCCTAAAAGAACGCTCTACGCTGTTTCTGTAATATAATATGACAACGACTCGTAATTATGTGAATGTTAACAGACTGCAGATCTGTTGTACATGCTGTCGTTCCATATTCTCCTTGATACATTGTATAATATCTTTTTGGATGCTTCAAAATGTTCAAATGTGTGTGAAATCTTACGGGACTTAACTGCTAAGCTCATCAGTCCATAAGCTTACACACTACTTAACCTAAATTATCTTAGGGACAAACACACACTCCCATGCTCGAGGGAGGATTCGAACCTCCTCCGGGACCAGCCACTGGATGCTTCATAGAGTCACACAAACCAAAACCGCAGCACATAATAAAAACAGTTACGGCCAAAACCGGTAATGACGTCATTTAAAGAACTTATAGAGGCTGTGCATCCCGAGCAACGATAACCCAGTTCGTTGATATCGTCACTGTAGAATATTTGACTTTGTTGACGTAGCCACAACCTCACCTCGGCTTGCGCCGCTTCATCACTATGAAAGCGAAGTCGTCGAAGGTCTTTAAGGCAGCGAACGCAAGGACCGTTGCAGATGTTGCAGAGCTCGTGTGTGGTCTCGCATTGTCAAGCGCAAGGAGAGGCTGCTCCATGTGTTGACTAACCCTTCGAATTCGTGTTTTCAGTTTTTTGTGGCTAGCCTCCCGATTGCAACACGCTGTTTTTCACGCACCGATATAGTTATGTTACACACCGTCATGTTATACACTACAAGTCGGATCCCTCTAGCGGCAGAGAGTGCATCTTGCGTTAGCGAAGCGGGAAATTCGACCTAGTAATACGCATGACGTATAATACTGCAACTAGTATTGAGAACAGAATGAAAGTTTTGAGGCATAACTTTTCAGCCCGCCCTTGTATGTCCCTTTTGACATGTTATACTACACAGGCGAAACTGCAGCAGTGGAGACTACAAACTAAAATCATATTTAATCCAAGTACAGACGCCAAGTGACGAAGATTACTCTTATTCAGGAAAATGAGTACTTTTTGAAAGGAAGTAATGTTCGGAAACGAGGTCCTAGTTTTCACTGACATAAGCAAGTTAAACACATAGCAGGTGTTCCAAATAACTAGCGTCAGTATAATTGTTGCTCCAGCAGTACTCACCAGACTGTGTTCTTCGAAGGTCGTTCTCACGGGAAAATTGACGCATTCATGTTGATAAATCTTCTCTGCCAATACCATATCCTCAAATTCTAGATTGTGAGCAACTATTTGATAAGAACCTTGGCTAGTTCAGTGTAGCTGAAAGTTACAGTGTCTCCTCAAGTTTCTATCCAACGTAATTCATTTCTTTCAACTACGATGGCGGCTGTTGTTGCACACTCGTCCGGTTTTCCGGCCACTATATCCTGCTGTGCAAATTATTAAATGTACGTCTGTAAGTTGTTATAGCGACTAAAGGTCCATGTTTGGGGACCAGTCATGAACTGTAAACATTGGTTAGCTCCACCGTGCGAACATCACTGACAGCTGTGTACCGTTTTTCAAGGTAGTGCCACCATCGCTGATGTGGCGAGTAGCTGTTTCTTATGAAACATAAACAGTTTATAAGATACTACTTCTCACGTATTGCTGATTCAAGACCTCGCACCGCCTGAAATGTCATTTTTCGCCTATTAGTTCCTTATCTCAAAATATCTCGTCTGGATCTCTGTGTCTACGAAATTTGTTTTGAGATATGTAGTGGCATATCATGGCCCACTGTCTGTTATTAGCTCAGAAATTCTGGATAGATCGTATGAGTTTATTGAACATGTGATACAATTGAAACGTCTCTGTCGAGTCTTTTCATACAAGTTTGCCTCATATGATTCAGTTACGTCTCATGTGATCCACTGCATAATTGAGATTTTGCTTATTAACTCTCTCAGAAAGACTGAGCAGTGGAACTGAAAGTAATTCACTATATATCCAACGTAAAATGCAAGCAAATGGTGCCTTGCACTAGTATTTCAATGTATTGTATTCTAATTTTATGTTCTACGTGAAATCATGAGCCATATTTATCATGCCCCTCCGTTATGTTATCTTATGTGTGGTTGAATGTGAGTGAATGGGTGTTTTACGTATCTTTTCGGGCTTATTTTGTGGTGGAAGCTAGTTGGTTGTCGTCTGCTGGGAGCAGAAGATGAGTGCCTGTCGTTTGGCAGGGTTCACAGACTCGCCAACTTAGAATTGCGTACCTGAGCAAAGAGGTTCATCCGAGGTTCATCCCTTTTGTCCCGAGATTTGTGTGTTTGTCAGGTTGGTGGCGAAAACGATCCCTCTGGTCGCTTCCGTCTCAGCCAGGGGTTGCTAGGAGCTTTGTGTAGAGCAGGCACTCTTCTCCAGGCTGTTGGTCAGTACGGTTCTCAGCTCCTAAGTAAGGCTGCTAGTACTAATGACAAAGTAGGAAGTAGTGTTAATCGCGATTTTCCTATGTTAAATTCGTTGGAGTATTTAAGTCGTTCAACCTAACTGAAACCTTACGAATTTCTGCTCGGACTGTGGTACAATTGGTTAATAATAGGTCATGATCGCGTTTAAAAATAGTTGTGGAGGAAATTGGCTTGTTCCTTTGGGAAATCGTCGTGTGGAGCATCCACCACTGAACATGATTAGGAACAGCTAGTGAACTTATATCTCGTGCCAATGTGAGACTAATAGTGTGTTTTTGAGTGAGTGGGTTTATTTTTTTCTATTTTTTGTGGCTTCTTGATGATAGTATATGCTTGTGTTCGTATTGTACTACGGGTCTGATAAACCATGTACGTTTCCGCTTCCTATTGCATACCGATGGGTTTTTACAGTGCTGATTTAATCTGTTTTGTGCGGAATAAATTCGTTGAAACATCGGATTTTTGTGAATTAAGGCGAACTTTTGTAATGGTTTGGTTCTTAATGGACCACGTGTACCTTGAATCATCGGAAGGTTTCTGCCATGGTGATTTAGTTTTCCGTTGTAGTGACAAATGCATTTTATAGTCGTTCGCTAAGAAAAGAAACGCTTCTTGTATTTGTGCTTTCCGCTTAAATTCTGCTTTGAAACCATAAATGTGTGATCCAATTCACCACGTGGTGAACTGCGTTCTTTGCACGTGGGCGCACGGCTTCTCATTTCATGTACTGCTGACCAAATCTTGCAACGGAAATAAACCTCTTTGGAAATTAGTGTATGTTTGTAAAGGTGGTCGGTTATTACTGTGATCTTTCTCTGTCGTGTGAATCTAGATTAAATGATTGAGAGGATGTTTCCAGTTTCCCCGTCCTCACCTTTTCCATTAATCACAACAGTTAAATTGTACAATATAATTTCAGTTATCGAAAATAAATTAATGTAGTTCATGTTCAGGCACCAGATAAGTGTACCCATAGGATGTGCACGCTATTTCAAAAATCTTTATTAACGAATAAATATGCCGTAAATGATAATACTGTGTGACCTGCTACTTCATTTGTTTCCATTGAATTCCAAATTTGAATTAATTCCAGTTCAGTCATTCTTGTATGTTAGGAAGGGCTTGGGCTGGTGGCGACCCTGTAAATTTTATTGTAAAAAAATGGTCTTTTGATGGTATCTTAACCGCAGATATTGGCCAAGTGCGGATGCAATTCGACACTTAATATGGTTCGATTCAGGCCATTACCATCGATAAGGTTACGACGTGTAGCTTACACCCATAAATAGAAGTAGCTCCCACTGTAGACCGGCGAACTAGCGGTTTACATAAGTAGCTTACACATTTTGTCATCTGAGCGCCGAATGGTGAACTGATTTCGGTCCGAGTGCGATTCTGAGGTTTAGGTATTCCGGCGGCCAAGGCGAGGAATGTAGGCTGATGAAAACTATCTTCATACCTGCTACTGGACATTACTACGATTGTGTCCACCCTTCGCCTTTATGACCTCTTGAACTCTGCTGGGAGCACTTTGAATGAGGTATCTGTGGACGCGAAACTAGAGAAGGTAATGATGTTGGAAGCAGGGGTCTGGAGCAAAGTCGACATTCTAACTCGACCAAAAGTTGTCTTGTTGCGCTCAGGCCCCGACGTTGGGCAGCCCAGTCGTTTTCGAAACTGTTATTGTCCGCAAACCATTGCCTCACAGATGCTGCTTCATGACAGGGTGCTGGTACGCCCTACCGGCGTAAGGTTGCCACAGAGTGGGAGGACGGGGTAATATAACGATTGAACATCATTCGTATCAAAATTTTTATCAACTCTCCTCAGGAAAAGTAACTTTAGCAATTAAGTAAACATATAATACGTCAGCCTCAGTTGCAAATAGAAACCAATCTTTACCTAGGTTTCAGCCAAAATAATTTGGCCTTCTTCAGAAGCTATTGACACTAAACTATTGCATGCCAAAGTATAGCCATGTCAAGTATAAAACTATAGTACCGTAGTACCCAGTCATAAATCTACATTACTTAGCTAAAGAGAAACAGCAGGCCCCACTGCACGGACGAGGTCGGTAGGCCGCGAGAGCTGCGCTGCAACTAATCGTAGAGCAGTAGCTACCTTTACGTTAGGAATTGGATTAATATAAGCATTAAAACTGTTAATGGCGGAATATGTAACCGAGCTTACTTCTGAGGAGAACGAGAACCCTACAAACGGATTCGGAGCCCGTAACAAAGACTAGCTATTACTCGGCAAAATTTTTCCTCAATTTTGAATACATTAGTATTCGACTTGAGAAAGTGGGGTCAGGCGACGGCGACTGCAAAGGCAACGTAACATCAGGGCCGGTGCAACAAAGGTTGAAAACCTTCGAAGCCGGCCGGAGTGGCCGAGCGGTTAAAGGCGCTACAGTCTGGAACCGCACGACCGCTACGGTCGCAGGTTCGAATCCTGCCTCGGGCATGGATGTGTGTGATGTCCTTAGGTTAGTTAGGTTTAAGTAGTTCTAAGTTCTAGGGGACTTATGACCACAGCAGTTGAGTCCCATAGTGCTCAGAGCCATTTGAACCAGCCAGCCAAAACCTTCGAAAAAGTTATTATTTCTCAATTGTAGCTGGTCATTAAGTAGGATTTCTTTATCAAGCAACAGGTGTTTAAAGATTTTCAACTCCTCAAGGATGTCAAGCCTAGTGCCTTTAACCTCGCAATTTAATAGCTCTGTCTTATTTGGTGGATTGGGAGCATGAGCCAATTGAACAAGGTGCTCGGCATAAGTCGAGCTACGCGTGCCATCACCACTTTTCGTGGGTATATGTTCTTTATATCTAGCTGAGAGGGACCAAGTTCTTTTTGAGGCTATTATTCGTAGAATATACCGTGGCTCTCTACGAGTCACCCTATTTTATAAGATTCTTTGCCTATGAAGGGAATAGAAATGAAGCTAGTGGAGTTATCCTCTGGTGCGACACCTAGTGTAGATGAGGTCGCGGGTTTTTTTACCTGTTTTCTTGTTAAAGAGCTGTCTCACAATTTCTGGTTTGTATCCATTATTATAGGCGATAACTTCTAGGGTTTGTAACTCGTTCTCCATTGCGTCTGCTGAAAGAGGAATGGCGAGCGCTCGGTGTATGCAAGAATGGAAGAAGGTTTGGGGGTGACTATTTGGCCTAAATTTGGCAATAGAGGACAACCTTATTAGGTTTTACATTTTTCGGAAAAATATCTCGTCGAGGTAAGCGAAAGAGAATTGCATGCTTTCCAGCACTGAATCGACGAACATTTGACACGTTTGCACTGCATTCCTGAGACCTAAAGTCATAAATTTGCTTTCAAATGCGCCAAATGGCGTATCTTCGTCGACCACTGGAATCTGTATTTAGGCCTAGGCGCAATCTAGTATAGACACAAGCGCCGCTCAGCGCTTAGTTGAAGTCGCGGACCAGAGGTATCGGGTACGTGTCAGGTACCTTGCAGGCGTTCAGTGCTCTGTAATCCCCACAAGGCCGCCATGCACCACCCTCAGTTGTCTTGATACAGTGTTGTGCCTGAGGCCTTCGGTATGGCCAGTGGCTTTGTTAACGCTGGAAAGTACTTCAATAGCGCGGCATACTCATCGTCAGTGGCTCTAATCAGACAGGCAGATTGGGTGGATGTCTGACGAGGGAAAACCGCGGCCGTCAGCCCTATGGTCCGGTCTACAAGGTGGGTGTTGGTCATATCTAGCAAAAGGATATAGTACAGCAAGAAATCCGCTCCTATTATTGACTCTGCCACATCCGCCACTGTGGAATTCCAAAGGAACGCGTGGTGGAGGCCAAGATCAGCTCTATTCTGGGCAAGCCGTACATTGTAATAGGCGAGTTACTTGCGACTATTAGACAGAACGACGTTCGTGGTCGGCACTAATGTAGCATCATACATGGGTAAATACATAAGTTGGAGCCAGTATGAATCAAATATTTACAGCTGGTGTGTCGATCGCTGATGAATAGGTGCTATGATGTTGACCGGCAATCAGACGAAGTGCCTACGTCAGTTACTGCTGGCATTTGAGAATGCATACGGTTTGGTGCAGCATTGCGCATGTTCCCCGAAACGCCAGTGGTACCAGGACATGTCCTGCTACAAACTCCACCGACGCTGCAACACGCTACCAGCTGGCTAATCTATTGCATCAGTTGATCGACCTCCGCCACTAATGCGTTGTACTCAGCTCGCGCTACCGAGGTGACTGTACTCGCGCACTGCACGGCACAAGCACCTTGTCGGCCAATTCTGCCACGCCATCTAACAACATCTTCTACTGCGTAGCGATAATCACCTTGATAGATGGAGGTAAGCGACTGCTCCAGACTGTACCCAGCAGATGATCGAGTATGATACCAGCACCAATTTTACTTCTAAGATGCCACAGGTACTCTGATGGTCTTCGGTCTCCAATATGTTCTTGAGTTAGTACCTGATGGATGTGCTCTTCTTGGGAAGCACATATGCAGTGGATCAGTTCTGTCTTCAACTGTTCGTATGCAGTCCCTTCAGGTGGTGCGACGATGATATCTTACACTTCTGCCACATATTGCTGCTCCAATTGGCTCACCACCAATGCAAATTTAGATGCGTCAGCGGTAACGCCTAAATAAATAAAATCTGCCTCTACCTGGGCAAACCACAGTGCCGGATTTTGTGGCCAGAACGGCGGTAGCCGTATAGATACTGCTTGGTTAGCAGCTGCTTGATTCTCATTCATACTTTACTGACGTTACGTGCGCACAGGCAGTCCAGATCTTGTTGGGTTCACCACTTTAGCTGCAGAGTAAATGAATTAGGTCCTGCGACTCTGCCATTCCATCAGCAAAACACCTACATTCCTGTATTGCAATGTGTCCACGGCCAAGCTACGTTCATATTTGCCTCTGAACTTCCGAGAGCAAGAATTAGAATCCTTACGCAGTCTGAGCACCCAGGTACGAGATCTACGCTCTGTCAGGTTCTACGTAGATCGCTTTGTGTGGATGGGAGCAAGGAAGGATTGTAGACAGTGGACGAAGTGTTGTCTCCAGCGCCAACGCAGTGAAGTCGGCAGCCACATAAATGTGCCAGTAGGTAATTTCCCCGACATCACAATGCGATTCACACATATTCACGGAGGAGATAGAGAAGATCCAAAGAAGAGCGGCGCGTTTCGTCACAGGGTTATTTGGTAAGCGTGATAGCGTTACGGAGATGTTTAGCAAACTCAAGTGGCAGACTCTGCAAGAGAGGCGCTCTGCATCGCGGTGTAGCTTGCTCGCCAGGTTTCGAGAGGGTTCGTTTCTGGATGAGGTATCGAATATATTGCTTCCCCCTACTTATACCTCGCGAGGACATCACGAATGTAAAATTAGAGAGATTCGAGCGCGCACGGAGGCTTTTAGACAGTCGTTCTTCCCGCGAAGCATACGCGACTGGAACAAAAAAGGGAGGTAATGACAGTGGCACGTAAAGTGCCCTCCGCCACACACCGTTGGGTGGCTTGCGGAGTATAAATGTAGATGTAGATGTAGACGTCGTCGAACCGCTGCCGCCTTCAAACGGCCAACGAGTGAACCTGTCGACGATGGTGAGCAGGTAACTTTAGCTGCAGTGTAAATGAATCAGGTCCTGCGACTCTGCCACGCCATTAGTAAAAGAGCTACACTGCGCGCCAAAATGTCCGCTAGATGTGCTGTCGATGTGTCGCTGTTTTACTAACGGCGTGACAGAATCGCAGGAGCTAATTCATTTACACTGCGGCTCAAGTCATGCCGTTAGTAAAACAGCTGCACTGCGCGCCCCTGGCAGCGAGCACGGAGCTACTGACGCACGCGCGGTAATTTCACACTCGCGCACTCACACACACACACACACACACACACACACACACATCATAGGCGGCTGCTGATCGCTACAGGGTGATTCATACAAATCACCCGTTTCCATTTATTCAGTGTCCAGTACATCTCTTGCTACACCACTTCAAGCATCGTTTTGACCACAGAAATATGTGAGTTAGGAGGAACTTCTCAATCAATCTTTTTTAACTCCCTACAGAGTTATTGCGCTAGATGGATGGCTGGTAGCACTTTCGGACCTCACAAGTGATTTCATGTGATTTTTTACAATCATCCTCCGCAATGCTTGATGGTTTCTGTTCACCAGTACATGAGCTCTTCCGGCTCTTGACTTAGCTGTGGTTGTTCGTTCACTTCTCCACTTGTGAATCGCATCACCAACAGCTGACTTGGACAACTCAGGTGACAAGCAATGAGACCACTTTCGAAGTCACTGACCTCTCCTGACAGACCCAATCTGCTGTTATGGCTTCTCTAATGACAACATAACACTCCACTCCTCTTTTTATACTGGTGCAATCGTCTCTAGCGACATTTAGTATCAGTTTTGCGTTACATAGGGCTGTCCGCATACTTTTGATCAGATAATATCTGGCCACCCCCTCCCTTTTTCCCTCTCCCAGGCACCCTTTCCTCGCCAACGTAACACTAAATTCTAACATTTTGTTTCTATTTATGTTACAGCAACTATAATGCATCCCAACTTATCTGGTTTAGTAGCAGTAGTGAAATTTAGGAATAGAACACAGCAAAGTGTACGAGCATATCAACATAAAGAAAATCGAGTGAGAATCATCCAAATACTAAACAACCCATGGACACCATGTGACAGAATAGTGGTTAGTTTCTCAGCAATTTATTTCCACTGTAGTTCGTCTCGTTCTTGAGAAGAGCTCATGCTATTTGTGACACCGCAGCTTAAACAACTGTATACTGCACCTAAGCATTAGCATATCAGTGTTTTATTTTGACTGCTATTTTGGTAAATAAACTGGTGCACGTGCCACCAATAACAACTTGGAGGTGAAATCCCGATTAATATTTTACATTTAGAGGTTGTATTTATTCAAGAAATATGTTGCAGTGGATTTTACTAGTGTAGGAAAAAAAGTATCTGTGCACTTCAGTACTCATACATCCGTGCCAGGAATTACATTAACATTAATAATAACATTAATCACAACCATGCAATTAATCATTCAACTGCAAGGAAATTATCTGTATGTACACTATACTGCACAAGCCACCTTACAATGTGAGGTGGAAGGTACTTCTACTTCCACTAACTGTTTCCACCCTTCCCTGTTACAATTCAGAATGGCGGGTAGGGAGAATGATTGTCGTCCAGCCTCTGTATTAGCTCTAATTTCTCAGATTTTTTCCTTTGGGCATTTCGCGAGACATACGAGGGAGGCAGTAATATGTTGCCGACTCTTCTCAGAACGCACCCTCTCGGAATTTCAGTAGTAAACCTCTCTGTGATGCACAGCACTTCTTACAGCGCTACCCTCTGGAGATCGTTGAGCATCCCGCACTTCGCTGGTTTTTCTCTTCTACTAATTCAAACTGATAAAGGTCTCAGACTGATGAACAGTACTCAAGTATCGATTGCACAATGTTTTGTGAGCCATTTCTTTCGTGGATGAATTACATAATCTTAAGATTCTTCCAATGAATCTCAGCTTGGCAGATGCTTTTCCTACAACTTGTTTCTTGTCGTTACTCCATGTTAGGTAACCCCGAACTATGATATACAGGACAAAATCCCTTCTGAGACCTGCGATCATTTTTATGTTAGTAATTGGCTACCAATGCTGTACAATCGCAATCAAGTCATGAGTCAATTGAACATCTCATGACTGTATTGAGATTGTACGGCATTGGCTGCCAATTATTAACCCAGATTATTAACCCAGAACAAATTATAGGAACGGAAAACTTTTGAGATTAAGATTAGGAATGAGATACAATAAAAAGTCCTTTTCACTTTTGTGTAATGCTTTTGGTATGTACATGGTAGGCTTTGAAATACTCTTCCACGCCAGAGAGATGAGTCCCACTTCTCTGGTTTCTGAGTGACCACAAGAATCTTCTGTAACTTCCTGGCTAGAATACTGAACCGCCAAAACCCTAAGCTGACAAATCCAGTTTGTGAAAATTTTCTGGATTCCCAACAGAAACTTGTTAGCTCCAAGTTCCCTGATTCGCCGACTTCGAAAGATTCCTTACATTACACTTCATAACCACGGTGTTCGGATGATGCCAACCTAGTGTGTTTATTAGGTGTTAAAATAGAAAGTAAAATATAGCTATAGTTTTCACTGTCAAAACGAACTGGCCGAAGCAGCACACGTTCCGATGTATTTTGCCCTAAGCAAGCATTATCATTAAAATACTGTATTTGTAGGACAGACATTTCTTTTAGATTCTGGACTCTAGCAGTAACAGGCTGCCGTCTTGGTGCCGCTATTGCTGTTGTGGTGCCTCTGTTTAGTTGGTTTACAGCAAATTTCCGTAATAGCTGTGGTATTTACAACTCTGTTCAAGCACGTGTTTACAACTCCGCACACGCATTGTTCTGACGAATGTTTCTTTTTAGTACTTCTCGCAACAGCAACTGTTACGTCACGAACACATAACAGATTCAACTTAGCGCTCCATGTGGTTTGCTCGAGAGAATACGTGATGTAGCATGACTGGATTGAAAGTGCTTTGTGAGACAGAAAACAATGCGGATGCTGCCCACCCATTCATTCCTCGAAACAATATGGCTGTCTTGACACCGCTATCATATTTTCCATTACTTGCGCATATGTATAACTAATATTAGAAACAAATAACAAAATAGCCTTATTTCTAAGTAAAATAAAATGTAAAATTAAAAGTACCTTCTGCCATCTGTATTTTGAATGCAATTTATTTATACGACCGGTTTCAGCATTTCACAACGGCATTTTCAGGCTCCTTGACCAAAGTGCAGAAGGAATTCCACCTCATTTGGAGTCGAAATAGGGACCACCATTAAGTAACTGGTATCTGTAGACTCCCAGATGTAACAACGCGATCCCTTGTTCATTACATTACATTACATTAATATTTGTTCCATAGATCATGAATACGATATTTCATAATGATATGCAACATGTCAGTTTAACACAGATTTCCCTACACAATATAATTAACTTTTTAAAGTTAATATTCATATCTAAAAATTCATCTATTGAGTAGAGGGAGTTGCCATTCAGAAATTCTTTTACTTTCTTTTTAAATGTTGGTTGGCTATCTGCCAGGCTTTAAATCCTATTTGGCAAATAATCAAAGATTTTTGAGGCGCCATAATTTACCCTTTTCTGTGCCAAAGTCAGGTTTAATCTAGAATAGTGAAGATCATCCTTTCTGGAATGGGCTATTAACTACAAATTTCATTAGTGAATATATGTTTTTCGAAGGTAATTTGAATATCCCGAGTTCCTTAAATAAATTTCTGCAAGGTGATATTGGGTGGGCTACAGCTATTATTCTGATTATGCACTTTTTGTGCAATGAATATTTTTATCTTAACGATGAATTACCCCAAAATATGATTATAAATGAAAGCAGTGAATGAAAATAAGCACAGCTGGCTAATGTACTGATACATTTATCACCAAAATTTGCAATAACCCTAATAGCATAAGTAGCTGCACCTGACCGTTTCAGCAGATCATCAATGTGTGTCTTCCAATTCAATTTCTCATCAACACACACACACGGACACACACACACACACACACACACACACACACACACACACACACACACGCACACACACAGAAATTTGGAATATTCTGTCTCAGCAACATACTTTTGTTCAAAGTCTATATTATTAATGGTGTTATATCATTTATTGTGCAGAACTGAGTATACTGTGTTCCCGCAAAATTTAGTGAGAGTCCATTTACAGATAATTACTTAATAATTTTCTGAAAGACATTATCTACAATTTCCGCAGCTGATCCTTGTTTGTTGTGTGTGATCACTTGTATAATTAGCAAAAATTACTAGTTTTATATCTTCATGAATACAGGTTGGCAACCCACTAATATATATTTAGAACAACAAGGGACGCAAGACTGGACCCAGTGGGACACCATTCTTGATACCTGCCCAGTTAGAGGAGTCTGCTGATTTTTTGCAGACTATCTGTACTGTTAATGTCAACCTTCTGCATTCTTCCAGTTAAATATGAATTAAACCATTTGTTACTGTCCCACTCATACCACTCTAGAAGAATTTCATCATTCACACAATCAAAAGCCTTTGAGAGATCACAAAATATCCCAATGGGTGATTTTTGGTTATTCAAAGCATTTAATATTTTATCATTGAAATCATATATAGTACTTTCTGCTGAAAAGCCTTTCTGGAAACCAAACTGATATTTTGTCAGTACTTTATTTTTTTCAGATATATGATGCTACACTTGAATACATCACATTTTCAAAAATTTTTGATACAGCTGTCAGAAGTGAGACATGGCAGTAGTTGTTAGCATCACACCCATCCACTTTTTTATGCAATGGTTTAATAATAACGTATTTTAGTCTAGTTGGAAAAATGTCATGTTTCAGTGGGATACTACATATATGGCTTAGAATCCTACTTATCTCTTGGAACAAGCTTTTAGTACTCTGTTGGAAATGGCATCAGTTCCATGTGGAATTTTATTTTTGAGTGAATTTATGATTTTCCTAATTTCAGGTGAAGAGGTGGACTGAACTTCAGTTTAATCAAATTGCATAGATATTGCCTCTTCCACATACTGCCTTGCATTTTCTAATGAATAGCTGGATCCAATTTTCTCTACAATACTTAAAATATGACTACTAAAACTGTTTTCTACTTCTGACTTCTTGTTAACAAACTTTTCATTGAGCATGATAGAAATACAGTCTTCCTGTGCTCTCAATTGCCCTGTTTCATTTTTGACAATATTCTAAATTGTTTTAATTTTATCAGATGGGCTAATCTCAGACATAATGGACATACCTCTGGAATTTTTTATAACTTTTCTTAAAACTGTGCAGTAACTTTTATAGTGTTTCACTGTTTCTGAATCATTACTTTGAGTAGCTATAAGATACATTTCCCTTTTCTGTTTACAAGAAATTTTTATCATTTAGTAACCCATGGCTTTTTAGATGGTTTCTTACAATTATATGTCGCTGATTTCTTAGGGAAACTTTTTCAAATATACTCACAAAGGCATAATGAAATAGGTTAAATTTTAAACTAGTATTAGGTTCCCTATAGACCTCATCCCAGTCTAACTGTTGCAGACTTCTCCTAAAATTTTCAATTGTTAAATATTTAATTGAACAGATTATTTTGGTGGACTATTTTGCATTGCTGTACAGAGCTATGTCATATACTGTAGCTAGCTGTGCATCTTAATTGCACAGACCATTCTTAACAGGAAAAGTTTTCAGTTGATTAAGTTTATCTTGGTCTATAAAAACATTATCTATCAGTGTTTTCCTGTGCCACCTGAATAAGAAAATTAATAACTGATGTCAAATTTAAATAAGCAATTTATACTTCATGCTCACGCTTTCTATCGGACTCTTTCACAAAAACTACACTGAAGTCCCCACAAACAATAATTTGCTTCCCTCTGTCTGACAGACAGCACAACAAAGAATCCATGTTTTTCAAAAACAGCAGAAAATTTCCCAATAGGAACCTATACATGGTAACGATTACAAAAGTACCCGCTACGGTCGCAGGTTCGAATCCTGCCTCGGGCATGGATGTGTGTGATGTCCTTAGGTTAGTTAGGTTTAATTAGTTCTAAGTTCTAGGCGACTGATGACCTCAGAAGTTAAGTCGCATAGTGCTCAGAGTCATTTGAACCATTTGAACAAAAGTACCATTATTTAGTTTAAGCTCACAAGCACATGCTTCTATATGTTGCTATACAGAAAATGTTTTAGTTTCTCAATTTTTCACACTATGACAGATTTTAACAAATATGGCAACTCTTCCTCTCTCCACGGTGTCCCTGCTTACATGTGCCGAAACCATATATATCGATCTACATTTACCCTTTCCATATCTGTGATTATATGATGTTCAGGCAGGCATAGTACATCTATTCCACACTCAGTTTTTAATCTTCTAAACAAGAAGCTAATCTACTTTGTTTTTTTATCCCCTCATATTCTGATGAAATATACTAGCATTATTTTTCACTGTGCTTTTATGAAAACCTTGTGGCATACTTACTTTATTTTTCAGTGTAATTTTATGATAATCTTGTGATATTAACATCTTTAGTAGTTCAATTGAAGACTGCTAGACAAACATTCAAACCGAACCGTCTAACTTACAGAGATTTATTCCTAATTCTCCATTCCCTTTGGGAGACGTTGGACCTACTCCTAACGCATATTGCACTAGTGTCTTATACAGGGAGGTGAACCAGGCCCAAGTCGAATCCGCGTGGTGGATCAGCGAGCTTTGGTCTGGTACACCATTCTACGTAAGTGTAATTTTTACTGTTTACACGGTCATTCACGCAAATGCTGGGCTTTACCGCAATATCTGCCTTAGAAAATTTGACACCACAAACAGTTCAAATATAAGAAGCGGTCAAATGAAAATGTGACAGATGTAGAAAAGTAAGTAAACTGTTTATTATTTCTAAATTAATCGTTGTAACTGTTAATACATTTATCTCATTATGTGATAAGACGATCAACGCCTTAATGGAAAAATCTTTGCTGATGCCTACGGTGTGCATCCCTTTGTCCGGGGTAAATTGATAGCCACGAACTTCTTTATTCAGGACTCCAAAAATATGGAAATCGCTTGGGGAGAGATCGGGACTCTATAGAGGATGTGTAAGGGTTTCCCAGCGAAATGTCCGCGGCGTTGTCGAAACAACGACGCGCCCATCACCACACACATTGGTACCTTTCGTCTCGTCGTTTATAGTATTGTGGCGTAAGTTCTCTTGGTTAGTGTAAATGACTGAGGCAAGTGCGTGTAGTGCGTCATGTTACATTTACGTTGCAGATGAGAAAATAGAAAGGAAGAAATCTGTTTCTGGCACATAACTTGCTCCTCTCGAATGGCTGTAAGGGCACCGCCGAACTTAAACTCCACAGCCAACGGACCAATTGCTATCAGCCGTGTGAAGTGCTGTTAACATCACAAGAGACAGTGCAGACGCTAGGGATTTAATCTATGATAATGACCACAGTGTGGTGATCAGGAGCTGTGGGTCGTCACGTTTTTCCTGCCTCTATATCGAACAAAATTACTTCTCGTATCCGATTTCCAATTAAACTACTTTCTGCTCCAAGTGAAAAAAGTGAAACTGCTCTGTAGTTGTAATTAATATTAAACTAGCTATTAACTAAACAAAGCGGTATCAAAATGCTGTTACGACCTGATCTGTTCAAGCTGAATTTCTGCTTGATAAGTGTTTTACTCAATTGTGAATCCGAGAACTCTATATCGGAGATCGTCACTTTATATTACAAACTGTATTAGTCATTTCATGGAGTGAAGAGCCGTCAGAAGAAAAGACAGAACGAAGCGGACACCTGTTTTCCTCGTCGATACACGTACAGCCCCTTCTTTCTGCCAGTGCAATACGTTCTCTGACCACAAGTAATATTACTGTCTACGAATCGATCAGCTACTGGTGCATGATATCTGTTTTCGTCTTACGCCTCAGCACGTGCGACCTCTTCTACAGCTCTTCAAAAGGATTTGAAATCCTTAGGAAGAAGCAAGACATAACAAGGTTCACCTTGCTTGTTATATTCTGATGACGCTACGAATGTAAATCAGACATGCGCGGAAACCTGTAAGTCTCTACGACTGATTCAGGCTTGTAACGTTTATTAACTTTCCGCACGAAACTGTTCCTAACGTCAACTTGTATTTCAAGAGCGTTGTACACTGGCTGACAAATAATATGAAACACCAGAAGGGAACGAGGAAACGAAATGAAACTGCACGAGTTGGGAGTATATTTGTTCTTATTTTGGCGACTATGAAATCTAGTCAAATTTGCAAATAACTCGACAGTATGAGCCCATATATCACCATGACGCTGTACCACCCTCTGGCCCGCATGCATCCATTGCAAAATGCCTCTTAATGGTGATTACACGTTTTGTGTGTATCAGAGTAAATGTTACCATAGCACATGAAATGAAGATCGCATTGCACGTACTGTTATATCTGATTCTGTGACTGTTCAACTGAGATTTAATGGACTTCGAGTTTAGCTTCATACTAGGGTAGACGCAATTTATCGTACAGCAACTAGCCATTTCGTAGCAGCCAATATTCGCACGATTCTTGTGATGTGCTGATACTGATTTTGTGTGAGAAGACTGAGAGTATGAAACAGGGCTCTGGTGAGGCATTTCCATAGTAATTAATCAAGCTCATTTAATTAATTGACATAGCTATTCATTTTTCCTTAATTATTTTAAAATATTAAAATATACTTATCACACTGACAATTAGCCGCGTAGGAGCATCGTGCATTGTTCTGTGCGCGATATGTACTTATCAAAACAAGAAAAAAGTCTAATAACAATGAGTTATACAAAGCATACATTATGACATATGATAACTTGTTCAGAGGAGGTGCTCAATATGATGTCTATTCATCACAGTGCATGCCTCTGCCGTTCGCTGTGAGGACTCATGCGCTCTTTGGAATCGCCATGACTGATTCTGAATGTGCAGAGATGCACGGAAGACACGATTGCGAAGCTTCTGCACATCAGTTATTGGAGTGGCATAGACCAATTGTTTCATGTGTCCCCAAAACCAGAAGTCTAGGGGACTGAAATCCAGGGAACGAGCAGGCCAAGGTATGGGACCTCCCTAGCCAGTCAACCAGTTATCAAATGTCTTTTTCAGGTCCCGACGCACAATGCAGAGGAAATGTGCCGGTGCGCCATCATGCATGAGCCACATCTGCAGTCTTTCCTTACATGTCACATCAAAATGCGACTTAACATCTGAGGTCAACTTAGAAGTGCTTTAACCTAACTAACCTACGGATATCACACACATTCATGCCCGAGGCAGGATTCGAACCCGCAACCGTAGCAGCAGCGCGGTTCCAGACTGAAGCGCCTAGAACCGCTCGGCCACAAGGCTAGCCATGTCACTTCCTCCAGCAGGATAGATAGTATGTTTTTCAGAAAGCGGTGATAACGAGCCCCGGTGAATCTCTGTAATAGCACGAAGGGCCCCAGTAATCTACCCAAGAATGCCTACCCATACATTCATTGAGACTCGATCCTGATGCCCTTTTTCTTGAACTGCCTTGAGATTTTCGTCGACCCACAGATGCTGATAATGGAAATTTACAATGCCATCTCGTGTAAACCCTGCCTCATCAGTAAACAAAATGTTGGAGGCAATTATGGACGTGCACTACATTGCCGCAAGAACCACTGGCAGAACTGCGCTCTGGCAGTATGGTCTTGTGCCCCAGGGCCCTGCAAGCGCTGAACTTGGTACGGATACAACAACTGCTTATGAAGTACAACCCAGACAAGAATGTAACTAACACCTTCAGCTGCAGCTATTCGTCACACGCTGGTTCCAGGATTGTCGTCCACTGCACCTAGCAAACGCTCCTCCATTTCTGGCGTGCGAATTGAACGAGACCTTCCACTGCCTACTCTGTCTGCATTGTTGGGTGCTACGGAATCTGTTTCCTCAACAAGCTGGAACAATGGACTGAACAGCTTAACATATCGTACCCTGCGTGTTGGGAATGGCTCAGTGTATAGGTTACGGGCTCTGTGATTATCTCAATCTGCTAAACATAGCAGTAAATCATGTCCGCCATTTCCCCTGTGGAATAAAAGACCTCCGTTTCTAGGTTATGTCAGACTATCTGCAAGGGGGAAAACATGTTGTACCGCACCACAAACATCACAATAACATGTACTTTAAACCCTGACCTGTAAGTAGGCCAAACATCACGGTAGGACCCGAAGTTAGGAGAAGAACTTAAACAGATGTAACAAAACTACAGTATAATCACACAGCCTAAAAGGAATAGCTCACTGCAGACCACTGAGCCAACTAATGCTTACGTGAATACTGCACAGCAGTATCCCAGCACGCTCTCGACCATGCCGCGCATGGTAGCCGCGTGGTTTGAGGCGCCATGTGACGGATTGTGTGGTCCCTGCCGCCGGAGGTTCGAGTCCTCCCTCGGACATGGACATGGGTGTGTGTATTGTTCTTAGCATAAGTTAGTTTAAGTAGTCTGTAATTCTAGGGGCCGATGGCCTCAGCAGTTTGGTCCCTTAGGAATTCACACACATTTGAACAGTTTCTTGACCATGGTATGACATGGAGCGCCAATGCAACAAAGGTGCTCACATCCGCAACCAGATGCCTTCCTACCTCGCACTTTCCATGCCAGGGGCTCTAATTCATGTTAATTAGCGGGTAGTCGTCTGTAGTAGGACAAGTAATGCATTACCATGGGTGACATCACAAGAGCACCTCCTATGAACGAGTGTTCATATGTCAGAACGTATGCTTTGTAGGACCAACGGTCATAAGACATTTTTGTCTTGTTTTGATGCTTACTGTCATCCCCTGAAATAATGGTTAATTTTTTAAACGCCGTGTATATAATGCGTAGTGAATAGAAGGCGTATACAAAGACATTTTAACTCATCCGGTAGGAAAGCCGTTGTAACCTCACCCGAGGCAAGTTAGGCCACACTGTTGTAACTGTTCTCTCCTATCCTCCATACTGGTCCCACACATGTTCTGCTTGGGGCGAGTCTGGGGATCTTGCTGGCCACAAGAGTACCTCAGCAACACGCAGACAGTTCATACAGACGAGAGCCACGTGTGGTCGAAGATTGTCCTGCTGAAAAATAACACTACCATAGTGTCGCTTGAGATGTAACACATCGACGCATAATAACCGTCATACCGTCAGAGTTCCCTGACTTAATACCAGCCATGACATGAGGTCAAAACCGATGGCTCCCCACACCACAACGCCATGAATAATACTACTAAGCCTCTCCAAACAAGAACGGGACCTCTTCCAAGCTCGCCGCCATCTTCTCTGACCATCTTCTCTGGCGATGATCATCCAGGGTATTACAGAACCGAGACCCCATAAACCCGATTCGACCAGTCGGACAAATGGGGGCTCAAAATGAGGCCCGTTCCAAACTCTGTCACCTGCTGATAACTCTGTTACGCCCGAGTACACGGTATTTTTGTTTCCTTCACAGTGATCATGCTACATCCGATATGCTGTTCATGCCACTTACACACAGGGTGTCGTAGTTTCATTAGGATTGATTAGGATTGCTTATGTGAACAGCAAACTGCAATGCTATCTCGTGGTGAGTTGCGGTATTATGATCCTTGAAATGTAAAAAAAAGAAAAAAAACTGAGTAGAAACTCAAAGTGCTAGCTTTGCTGAAGTAGGCATCCTAGCCCCGTATCTAACAGCACGTGTCTTACACTCGTCGGAAAATGGCAGTGAGGAAACATCAAGTTTTTTGAGTCGTCCAGCGTTCGTGGGCGAGAATTCGTCGCATTCGACCTAAATATCGAGAGCCTGGTTCCTGGTTGCTCCTCCATGACGACACTCCAGCGAATAGATCACAGTCCTGGATCACCCACCGTAATCCCCGGATTTGGCCTCAGCCGACTTATACTTGTTCCCCAAATTGAAGCTGAAAATGAAAGGACACAGTTATGACGTAATGAAGGACATCCAAAATAAATTTTACTGCAGTACTAAACGCAACTCCAAAAGAGGGCTACTTGATTGTTTCAAAACACTTGTAAAACAATTTAATCTGAGTTTTGATTCAGAGGGAATCTGTTTTGAATAAATATTGTGAACATTATCCATGACTTATTTTTCATAGCCACAGTCCTAACGAAACTGGGACACACTGTATATATCCTACCAAGGCCGGTAACAGCACTAATGCACTCTGCTGGCCATTCTGGCTGTCACAGATAATTGTAGCGTTGCTTTGTCTGTGTGAGCGGATAATTGATAATAACAGTAACTGAACTTATATTTAAATACATTACGCATTATGAGACATGATCACAAATGTTTCGTAAATGTTTTGAGTGTTTTCTTCTGCTCATTGTGTTGCATTATAACGGCCTCTATTTCATTTCATACTGCTTGCTACAACTATCAACTGCATTTGAAGACGATCGTCTGTATAACGCGCATTCAAGTATAGATGTTACTTCTGTCATACCAACTGATCATTACATGACACATGTGGCCGTGAAGTGTAAGTACTGTAAAACATACAGTAAAACATTCCTCGTCTCACATTCTCTAACCTCGCAGTGACCACACCACTTGCCATTCTACCACCAAGGTATGCGGCCAACTACTATACTTAACTCATGACCAAATTCATCAACGGTAATTAAAATTAAGCACAGCTTAAATTATTATTGTTTCTGAAACTTACTGGCAGATTAAAACTGTGTGCCGGACCGAGAGTCGAACTCGGGACCTTTGCCTTTCGCGGGCAAGCGCTCTACCAACTGAGCTACCCTAGCACGAGTCACGCCCCCTCCTCACAGCTTTACTTTTGCCAGTATCTCGTCTCCTACCTTCCAAGCTTTACAGAAGCTCTCCTGCGAACCTGGGAGAACTAGCACTCCTGAAAGAAAGGATATCCGGAGACATGGCTTAGTAACAACCTGGGGGAAGTTTCCAGAATGAGATTTTCACTCTGCAACGGAGTGTGCGCTGATATGAAAATTCTGGAAACATCCCCCAGACTGTGGCTAAGCCATGTCTCCGCATATCCTTTCTTTCAGGAGTGCTAGTTCTGCAAGGTTCGCAGGAGAGCTTCTGTAAAGTTTGGAAGGTAGGAGACGAGATACTGGCAGAAGTAAAGCTGTGAGGACGGGGCGTGAGTCGTGCTTGGGTAGCTCAGCTGCCGGCACGGTACCTCAGCGTGTTCGGTCAGAGAGCCGATTGGCCTCTGTAATAAAAAACTGAGTGGGAGGATGGACAAACGCACTTGAACGGATGTCATGTGACGTCCGCAAAAAAAAAAAAAAAAAAAAAAAAATTGGTAGAGCGCTTGCCCGCGGAAGGCAAAGGTCCCGAGTTCGAGTCTCGGTCCGGCACACAGTTTTAATCTGCCAGTAAGTTTCATATCAGCACACACTCCCCTGCAGAGTGAAAATCTCATTCTGGATTATTGTTTCTGTATGTGTTTTTGGAAATTGGAAATTTGTGGTAAGACTACGGGACCAAACTGCTGAGGTCATCGGTCCCTAGGCTTACGCATACTTAATCTAACTTAAACTAACTTTCGCTAAGGACAACACGCACATTCATGCCCGAGGGAGGACTCGAACCTCCGACGGGGGCAGCCGCGTGAACCGTGACAAGACGTCTAGACCTCACGGCAACCCCTCGCGGCTATGTATTTTTGTCTGGTACTGAGCAGAAACGCTACACTCTTAAGAACCTATTAACGTTATTTGACGATTGTACATTCGCCTGTTAGTTGCTAGATTCATATTATCATAAAATACCGCTGAGAGTCTTGGACTGCACATATACTTGATTCAGGCCGCATGCAGCCCGCGGGCCGCAGTTTGATTACCACTGCTCTAAAATCTTCTATTTTTTCGATGTACAGGAGATAAACCTATGATGTAAGCCCGTGTCCACAACCGTCATCCACTGAGGCTACAGTGCATCACATTGATAGGAGGCAAGGAATTTCTAAGTAGCAAGTAACTCCACATTCTCCACTGCCGATCGTGACATTCAGTCGAAATCACTAAATAGAAAAGAACAGTGCGAGACGACCCGCAAGCTGCCGTCAGCATAAAAAGTCATGTTTCCTGCCCAAGGGACGGCCTCTTGCCCGGTGCCGGCGCCTAGAACTGCGCCGTCCTGTAGCGTCGTTGGGTGACGGTTCAGGACGTGGGTTCCTCGATTTGTTCCTCAAGGCTTCCTCGTGAACCTCTCGAAGTTTGTCTAACACTTCTGGGACAGTGTGTACGGGATCTTCTTCGTTTGCTAGCACCTGTGTCCCGCATCTTTGCGCAGGGTCGGCATGGTTAAACCGGATTTGGCATGGTCAGTTTTTTAAAGGGTGGCCGGATGCCCTTCCTGCCGCCACCCCGTACCCCCCCCCCCCAGGACGGAATTAGTGTACCCCAACTGTCTGCGCCAAATGTAAACCATGAAACAGTGCGAACGTTTTTCAAATTGCGGGGCGTGTAATTGAGGCGGCACGTGAGGACCAGCCCAGTATTCGCCTAGTGTGATGTGGAAAACCGCCTAAAAACCACATCCAGGCTTGCTGGCACACCGGCCCTCGTCGTTAATCCGCCGGGCGGATTCGATCCGGTGGCTGCCGCGCCTACCCGAGTCCAGGAAGCAGCGCATTAGCGCTCTCCGCTAATCTGGCGGGTACCCCGTCTACGGAATCTGAATAGTATATTTGATTTCTGGTAAACTTGAAGTTATAGGCATTACTTTCACTAATGCCACATTGTGTTGAAATTGTTGTACTGTATGGATCTATGTCAATTGGGCACGGTACTAAGGACAAAATACCGAGTATTGATTTTTCGTGTGTTCTCTGCAGTTACTACATCGTCGTAAAGTACTCCTTTTAATATCTTGACTTCTATCGTATATTTAATGTCACAGTTCTGATCATGTGGTTCTCCAGAAACTCGTCGTGTGATGATAAATAATATTATTTGGTGATCAAGGCACATGTTTTAACATGTAGTGCCGACATGATCGGAGATTTCCTTGGAGGCTATTTGTTTAAAGTGATCAAAAAGATGTTTAGTATAATATAAAACTTTCTGAGGAACGACGTAGGAAATGAGACGAAGATTATATTTTAAATGCAATGCCGACTGAGATGCAATTACATGGAAGAGAAACTTGGACACGTACAAAATGGGGAGAACCAATGCTGCAGCCCACAGAAATGAGATTTCTTCAAGCTATAAAACGGAGATATAGTGAAGAGGTATTCTGAAATGAAGACACACTTAAGGAATTAAAAGCACACAGTGTATTGAAGTACCGTACACGCTGAAGAGATTCTCATGTTTATGTAGACAGGCCAGCTGACTTTTGAAAGCGTGAAGGTATCGACCTACCGACAGAAGAAACTCTGTAACACTGAGAAAACGATGGTCATCGGAACAGCACAATTGGCTGTATTATTTGGCATTTAAGAAAAGAATTACAATTCTGATATTTATTATTTTCACTGCTATCACAACTGTCTTTATACAATCTTAATATATGAAACTATTTGTTGTTTCGTTAAGCCACATTACGTTGCTTTTAACATCGTGTCTCTTCCTATGTCTAAAATCTAGCGGCTTGGAATGTAACAGCTACGCATTTATTACAGTGTTCTGCTTTTATTACGAAAAATTTTTATACTCTTTAGTCAACAAAATTATTTATATTTTATCAGTGCAGTAATTCAAGGTTCAATTAGCCCTGTCTTATGACAGTTTAGCCTGTCGTCACGGACGAAATGGCAAAATTGCTTACTTCGTGCCATGTTGTAATGCTTGTGTCAATTTGGGCACTGATGGTCTGCTGGAATGCAGTGTAAGGTGTATGATTTGTGACAGGTACGTTTGTCAGCTTCACCGCGGTGAAATATATATCTTTCCTTGTCTTACATTCTACGTTTATACCACAGATCTGATGATAGGGATATCCCAAAACGCATAATGGTGAGATGTTAATATAAATTACATTGATGAGTAAGACTAGTATATTTTCATTCAGTGCTGAAGATGGTCGCAGATCTGCTAAGTAACTTCTCGTCAAAAGTGACATCCTCTTCATTTCAGCATAGCTGCTGTATCACGTATGCGATTTACGATACATACACACATTCGACTCTTGCTGTCCACCTTCCCTTAAACTATAGTTTACAGTAGCGAATCATCTCAAAATGTGCCCAACCGTTCTCCCTCTTCGATTCATTATGTTATCAGGCATTTTATTCTCGTTGCCTCGTAGAATGTGTTTATTGTGCACTCTGGCAATCTCTTTGATCTTCAACAGTATCCGGTGAAACAACAGTTCAAAGTATTCTAATGGTTTTATTTCTGTCTTTTCCACTGTCCACGTTTGCTTCTGTTTTCAGCAATCCCACACAACTGCTCGCTCGACTGAAGAACCGCACCTAAAGACTGGAAGCCGCACAGGCCACACCGATACACAAGAAAGGAAACAGAAGTAATCTGCTGAATTATAGACCCAAATCACTGATATCGATGTCTAGTAGGATTCTGGAACATTATACTGTGTCCCAACGTTGTGATTATTGTCAAACACCACTGTCTCTTTATTCACACGAAGCAATGAGTAATACCTCAAGTTCTTTCCATGTTCTTAGATTCCCAGAAGGACCTCAATGTCGTTCCTCAAAGCGGCTTCTAATCAGATTGCATGCCTATAAGTTGTGTGACTGGATTCCTGATTTCTTGTCAGAAAGGCCGCATTTATTGACAGAAAGTCATCTAGTGAGGCGGAAATGATATCTGTGTTTGCACAGGTTAGCGTTATAGGCCCTTTATTGTTCTTAACTTACGTGAACGATTTAGGAGAAAATCTGAGCATTCCTCGTAGTCTGTTTGCAGATGCTACTGTCGTGTACTACGTACTAAAGACATCGGAAGATCAAAACAAATTGAAAAATGGTTTAGACAAGATTTTTGTATTGTGTGAATTAACCATATACAACGAAAAGAGTGAGATCTCCCGAATGCTTAAAAAATTCCGTTCAATTTCTCTTCCAAGACAAATCACACAAATTTAAAGATTTGTCGATTCAACTAAATGTCTATGGATTGCAATTAGGAACTACTTAACTCGATTATCACATAGAAAATGCTGTGCCGAAGGAAAACCAAAAAAATGCATTTTATTGGCAGTAGACTTAGAAGGTGCAACAAATCTATTAAAAGCACTGTCTACACTACGCTTGTCCATCATCTGGAGTACAGCTACGAGATATACGGTCCTAACCAGATAGGACTGACGAAGAACATTTAGAAAGCTCAAAGAAGGGAGTTTGTTTTGTATTATTGCGATATACGGGAGAGAGTTTGAGGTATATGATAAGTGAGTAGAGTTGACGATTTCTATACAAAGGTGTTTTTTGTTGCGGCGAGGTCTTTTCACGATATTTAAAGATCTTAACTTTCTCCTTCAAATGCCATAATATTTTGTTAATTCCCAACTACGTCGGGAGAAATGATCATCGTAATAGAATAAGAGAAATCATACCTCGCACGGAAAAATTTCATTTTTCACACATGCCATTCGTGAGTGGAGCTGTCGAGAAATAGTCTGAAAGTAGTTCTATAAACACTCTGCCAAATAATTAACATTAACTTCGGAGTAGTTTTATAGATGGACATACGCAAAGGTATACAAAGCTAAGATCCAATTTTTCTGATGCCAAGGTTTCTATTTTTGGATATTAACAGCTGCAAATAGCAACCAACCGTACAATATTAACGAGCTCTTTCTCTCATCTACTACTCGTATTTTTGCAGGGGAGCTACAATTTCACATAATGCCACCAATGACTCTGTCACTGCCGTTGCCACAGAGACCATGAAATCATTTGATTTTATATTCCCCTTGCTCCTTTGCATATGTATAAGATAACTGAAACTGCGTAGTTCAATCCCTTCATTTTCCCCTAGAACTGGTCAAATTCTGCTAACCTTCCACGTGGCACATAGACAGTGCAAACATATTTTATTTCTCGCTTGCTTCAAGTCAGCACGCCCACGTGCAGATGAACCGTAAACACGAAGGAGAAAATTCAAAAGTAGTGATTATGTCGCCGCAGTATAGTGACAGCCTGAAACTTCTGAAACACGCGCAGCTTAGAAAGGGGGGGGGGGGGGGGGTTATGGGCGCTCAACATCGAGGTCATCAGCGCGCGCAGCTTAGAGACAGCCAATAAACTGAAGAACAACCATTAAGCGTCTGAGTATCTCGGAGGCGAGTAAAAGGATAAGAGGTAATACATGTGAAACACTGACTGTAAAAACGTGTAACAACAGTCTGATGACGCTAGTTTCGCTGCAATTTCTTGCAGACGTCGTACTTCCTTTCGTAGAAACTCGGTGCGAAACATCAATGAGAGACAACTTCAGATATGACTGATAACAGAGGGAGACTACAGGTAGTGCAGAATTCACAGGTAGATGGCGTTCGCAGTACAACGGATATCTGATAACAGGTGTTCCTGTGCTGCGCCCTGGCGATTTGATTTTCACTTAAGTGAAACTTTGCTACAGAGTTTTTCCTCCATGACGAGACATCTGTAGGGTATTTTATGTTCGCTCGGTGTCGACAGCACATTGACCACAGCAATTTCTTAGCATTACAAATAACTTCTCTCAGCAACTTCCTGGCAGATTAAAACTGTGTGCCAGACCGAGACACGAAATCGGGATCTTTGCCTCTCGCGGGCAAATGCTTTACAGACGAGCTACCCAAGCACGATTCCCGACCGCTCCTCAAAGCTATACTTTCGCTAGTACCTCACCTACCTTCCAAACTTCACAGAAGTTCTTCTGCGAAATTTGCAACTCTTCTTTTACAACAGTCACAAAGGAACCATTACATATGTGACACAACGAGCTTAATGGATACCCCACCCACATGCTGCATTATGCTGACACTGCCTACCTAGCCACTCACCACACCTTTTCTCTTTTCCATGCCTCCCTCCATCGTCACCTGAATATCCTCGTAGAATGGTGCGGCATGGTTATGTGGCAAATTCAAATTAATCAACAGAAAAGCCAGCCACCAACTTTGGTCGCACCACTCGGCGTTTCTGTCGTCCAGATTTCCATCTCTTTATCCACAATCAATCATCTATCCCTCTGACTAACACAGTAAAGTATTTGTGATTAACCCTCGACAGGAATATAACACGGAATGTTCATGTCCTTACCATCCAATACAAAGCCCGAAACCGATGAAAATTACTAAAACTACTAAAAGGCCGCACGTGGTGTCTATATCCTTTTACTATTATCCTCACCAATAAATCCCTCATCCTCCATCAGCTGTGCTGATGCTGCCTGGATCTTAATTTTTCCTGAATTCTACAAGACACTTGAAGTTCTGGAAAGACATTCACTCCGCTTTGCGTTTCGCATCCGCCTACCTTCCGCAACTCGTATTCCTACCAAGTCATCTACGTCCCACTCTTAACTTCGTATCAGGGTACGATTTAAGCTAATGTAAAGTCTGGATTGTCAAAGCAAATCGTAATAAAATATTTCCATTGTTGAAAAAGCTGTATGAGAATGTTCCGAAAGCTAATAAATAAAAAAATATACTTCCCTTTCTCTCTTCTGTTCCTAGAACACCTGGATCCAACAAATTAATCGCAAAACCTAGTCCCTGAACCAAGTATCCCATACACTAATCACCAGTCTAGGTACCGTGCTGTGCCACTACATCCATAATCCACCTTTCCTGCAACTTCATGCCTTATCCATCCTCTCCTGTCGGAATTTCAACCAACTCCCACTCTCCAAAGATTAAATCTGTGCCGAGGTATACACCTCTTCTAACCCTATTCACAAGGCCCCACCTCACACCATATTCCATTTTCCCTCTTCTCCTTCCTCCACCTTGCTGACTTAGTCGCTATCTGCGGTTCCACACGATCCCGTAGTCATACTCATCATTCCGTCTCCGCCATAACCATGATCATTTACATGCATCACCAGCATCAGCGTTACACCATAGCATCATTCACATCATCAGCGGTGATTTTATTTTAATTGTAACATAAAAGAACATACAAAATTTTAAACATCATCAATATTGTCCACCAACGTATTTTTAAGCAGCCTTCATTTATTGTTATTCGTAATCGCTAATATTGTCCACCAATGAGATTTTGAAATATAATCATTTATTTTCATCTGTCTTTATTTAGTTTAATCCATAGTTTCTCTTTGTTTGACCTTTGGTTGAAGATCGGTTTCGTCCGCTGCCATTCTGCCTTTCGTGGGGGGTTGAAATAACAAACAGAGGAGAAAAAAAGCTTGAACGGATGGAACGGAATAGCCGTCAGAAACAAAATATATTCTTAATGGCCGCTGCTGGACAGTGAGGTCTAAAGTTCCTGCATGTGGAACTCTCGTCTTTTAACACAGAATTTCATCGCGTGTTCTGATTCCAGTCGTAAGCATTGATTGCCATGTTGTAGTAAGGCAAAAAGTTTCCATCGGCTTCTATGTAACTACCAGTCAAATACCGTAACAGTGTCTGAAGCAGGGATGTATCATCTCAACATAATATTGCAATACCTCAAAGCGAGAATAGTTCCTTTCTTCACATAACGTACGAATTTTGCAACGTTTTTTGTGTTTTTGGTCCCGTAAATGAAAACGTAAAATGTTGTGCCCAGAAACATTTCTTGCGCTTTGTATCTTTACTGTGTATGTCCTGCACGAAATTGACAAGCGTTTGCAAAATTGTTTGCGATATCCATTTACGTCACCTTGTACATGTACCGTTGTTGTGAAACTAGACTACACGTAATATTCAGAATTGCAGACAGTTTTCCTGCGAACTCGATTTTAATACTCTGTTGAGATTAATAAGTAAGCGTATTTGCAGTACGTATCCCTATGACACTAACTGGCGACATAAATAATGGAAGACAATCCATTTCATATAACATGTTTGTGAAAATGTATTTCACTTTAGTGTGAGAAGAAGGTTCCCTTGCAACTTTAATATCAGTTTATGCTTAATGCTTTCTTAATTAGTGTATTCTTAATTATAATTATTGGTAAAGGCGAGTCCGAGCAGACAATGTCAGCTTTGTTTAATAGGCATCTGCACTGTTTGACACAATTTTTTGAATTACATGTACTGAAAGGTTTATATAATACACTATCCAATACAATTTCATAATATACAGGGTGAGTCACCTAACGTTACCGCTGGATATATTTCGTAAACCACATCAAATACTGACGAATCGATTCCACAGACCGAACGTGAGGAGAGGGGCTAGTGTAATTGGTTAATATAAACCATAAAAAAATGCACGGAAGTATGTTTTTTAACACAAAGCTACGTTTTTTTAAATGGAACCCCGTTAGTTTTGTTAGCACATCTGAACATATAAACAAATACGTAATCAGTGCCGTTTGTTGGATTGTAAAATGTTAATTACATCCGGAGATATTGTAATCTAAAGTTGACGCTTGAGTACCACTCCTCCGCTGTTCGATCGTGTGTATCGGAGAGTACCGAATTACGTAGGGATCAAAAGGGAACGGTAATGGACCTTAGGTACAGAAGAGACTGGAACAGCACATTACGTCCACATGCTAACACCTTTTTATTGGTCTTTTTCACTGACGCACATGTACATTACCATGAGGGGTGAGGTACACGTACACACGTGGTTTCAGTTTTCAATTACGGAGTGGAATAGAGTGTGTCCCGACATGTCAGGCCAATAGATGTTCAATGTGGTGGCCATCATTTGCTGCACACAATTGCAATCTCTGGCGTAATGAATGTCGTACACGCCGCAGTACATCTGGTGTAATGTCGCTGCAGGCTGCCACAATACGTTGTTTCATATCCTCTGGGGTTGTAGGCACATCACGGTACACATTCTCCTTTAACGTACCCCACAGAAAGAGGTCCAGAGGTGTAAGATCAAGAGAACGGGCTGGCCAATTTATGCGTCCTCCACGTCCTATGAAACGCCCGTCGAGCATCCTGTCAAGGGTCAGCCTAGTGTTAATTGCGGAATGTGTAGGTGGGGCAAGCCTGACTGCTGTGATATCCTCAGTGCAGATGCACAACAGGGTCCGAACTCTTGCGGGAACACAGGAAACCCTGCCAGCAAATGAGGTAATTTCACAGGGGTGCTATTTCGTAGTGGGCTGTAAAGCGTGAATTTAGGTCGGACTGAAAGCGTGCTCGGATATCCCAAGTGGTTAAGGCGACCGCTCGCGTAAAGTACGGCTCCAAGTCGCGCTCTGGCACGAATTTTCAACTTTCGTCACTGAATTATTTTAATGCCCAGTTGCGCCTTGTGCCGGTACCTCCAAGAAATATTGATAATTGCGTAGGGTTTCGTGACCAGAATAAATTAACACGGAGATTCTCTGCGTGTGGTATTAATGGTGTAACTAGTAAACCATAGGAATGCCACTGTAACCGTGGCCGAAACGTTGGTTTCATCACTAATAGTTTTTTTACAGTGTGATGAGATACCAAGCCCAGAAAACTTTCGTGGTAGTATAGTATCTAATTTACTGAATTCCACTGTATCACATGGCGTTGTCTTATGCGCCAATAGAATTTATGAGTAACGCGCATGTGAAATAAAGGAGAAACCATTTTCCTGTCAGTCTGTCAACGTTTTGAAATGATCGAGCAGAACAGTTACTGCTTTTTATTTTGCACTGGTTCTCAAACAGTGTACTTTATTCTTTTCCAGAAATTTGGAACAATTAATATAATAGGCTCATGGGGAACATACTCTACTGTCACGTCCTGGCTGCCATGTTGTACTTAGGCAAATAACGAAAATGAGAATCTTTGACCGGCACGTGCAGACAGTGGCAGCTCGTCATCCTGTATTACTTAAAGATCGTTGGTGTGAGATGAAACCGATGAATCTCGATTGCTGAGAGCTACAGCCAGCATGCTGCACATGTCTGCTGTGTTTACTCTTCATCATGGTTTCTACTGAAAACGGGGTTAAAAGTCATTATTTGCATTAATTCCTTGTTTGTTTCCTAAACAGAGAGCGTCAGCTACTTTGTTCATCATAAAAATTGATCTAATGGAAATCTTCCCTAAAACTGGTGAGAAGTTCGGATATCTATTCTTTACTGAACATGTTACTTCTCTGAAATTTTATTTATTTTCTTTAAAAATGGCATATTTCCTTCCTAGGACAGTGAATCGTTGAACCGAGAATTTTCTGTGGTTGGACAAGAATAGAGAAACAATCTATAATGGCCCACGTCCGCCTCGAGTGATTTAAACATCTCCATGTCAACCCACTTCAATAAATACACTCCTGGAAATGGAAAAAAGAACACATTGACACCGGTGTGTCAGACCCACCATACTTGCTCCGGACACTGCGAGAGGGCTGTACAAGCAATGATCACACGCACGGCACAGCGGACACACCAGGAACCGCGGTGTTGGCCGTCGAATGGCGCTAGCTGCGCAGCATTTGTGCACCGCCGCCGTCAGTGTCAGCCAGTTTGCCGTGGCATACGGAGCTCCATCGCAGTCTTTAACACTGGTAGCATGCCGCGACAGCGTGGACGTGAACCGTATGTGCAGTTGACGGACTTTGAGCGAGGGCGTATAGTGGGCATGCGGGAGGCCGGGTGGACGTACCGCCGAATTGCTCAACACGTGGGGCGTGAGGTCTCCACAGTACATCGATGTTGTCGCCAGTGGTCGGCGGAAGGTGCACGTGCCCGTCGACCTGGGACCGGACCGCAGCGACGCACGGATGCACGCCAAGACCGTAGGATCCTACGCAGTGCCGTAGGGGACCGCACCGCCACTTCCCAGCAAATTAGGGACATTGTTGCTCCTGGGGTATCGGCGAGGACCATTCGCAACCGTCTCCATGAAGCTGGGCTATGGTCCCGCACACCGTTAGGTCGTCTTCCGCTCACGCCCCAACATCGTGCAGCCCGCCTCCAGTGGTGTCGCGACAGGCGTGAATGGAGGGACGAATGGAGACGTGTCGTCTTCAGCAATGAGAGTCGCTTCTGCCTTGGTGCCAATGATGGTCGTATGCGTGTTTGGCGCCGTGCAGGTGAGCGCCACAATCAGGACTGCATACGACCGAGGCACACAGGGCCAACACCCGGCATCATGGTGTGGGGAGCGATCTCCTACACTGGCCGTACACCACTGGTGATCGTCGAGGGGACACTGAATAGTGCACGGTACATCCAAACCAACCCATCGTTCTACCATTCCTAGACCGGCAAGGGAACTTGCTGTTCCAACAGGACAATGCACGTCCGCATGTATCCCGTGCCACCCAACGTGCTCTAGAAGGTGTAAGTCAACTACCCTGGCCAGCAAGATCTCCGGATCTGTCCCCCATTGAGCATGTTTGGGACTGGATGAAGCGTCGTCTCACGCGGTCTGCACGTCCAGCACGAACGCTGGTCCAACTGAGGCGCCAGGTGGAAATGGCATGGCAAGCCGTTCCACAGGACTACATCCAGCATCTCTACGATCGTCTCCATGGGAGAATAGCAGCCTGCATTGCTGCGAAAGGTGGATATACACTGTACTAGTGCCGACATTGTGCATGCTCTGTTGCCTGTGTCTATGTGCCTGTGGTTCTGTCAGTTTGATCATGTGATGTATCTGACCCCAGGAATGTGTCAATAAAGTTTCCCCTTCCTGGGACAATGGATTCACGGTGTTCTTATTTCAATTTCCAGGAGTGTATGTGAGGGGCGATTACAAAATTGCCGTTTGGGGTCTTTGCTGCAGCGTATACGCAACGTATTGCGACTCCGATGTGGGTATATAAGCACCGACCTGTACGTAAGAGATTAGTGTGGCATTTGTATCTTTCCGTCGTGCGTGGAAATAGGACCAACGTGATGTTATTCTTTTCTTAGATGCCAAAGTACAAATGCCCCTAGACATCCATCGGAAAACGCAGAATATGTAAGGGCAGCATCTGTTCAAAACCACCGTTGTGGAATGGCGCACGTGTGGTGCCCCTGTTTCATAGTAACGCACGTCCCCTATTGCAAATATCGTAATGCAGTAGTTACATTCGAGCACCCGCCCTGTAGTCTAGTTCTCCCCCATGCGAGTATCAGACCTTAAAAAAAGGCCCAGAATGATCAATGATTGTTGTCGGACGAAGATATGCCGCAGACAGTTACGGACTTCTTCATGTAGGAAGTCACAGTGTTTTTCCAAATGGGCATATTCACCCTCGTGCATCGTGGAATGTTTGATTCAATGCTCCGGGGGCCTTTGTCTGATAAGAATATTGATTATGAACTGTATGACCTTAGAACGGAAACTTTTTGATCGCCCCTTGCATTTTAAATACTTTGTAAACATAATTTAAACTAAAACAGAACTAGTTATCTCTGTGGCTCCCCGAATTCTGTATTTATGGACTGAATAAACTTAAAATTGGTTTTCTGCGTAATTTGAAATTGTATAAATGATAATTTAACTTGAAACACACGCTTAATTCTGATGTTTGTCATGGTAGACGAAAAGAATGACGTTACAAACCATACAATAAAAACAGCTACGTCAGCAATTTGGGGAATTCGCTACAGATAGTACTAGAGCGACTGGGCGACAAGAGGTACTTTCGTTTCACAGTTTCATTTGACACTTCGTACTTTCGTTTATGAGTTGGCGGTATGATGTGAACACTGGCGGTAGCCATACTGAGGTGCAGTGGATCCTTGTTTTTATTTGGGGATACCTTGGTGGCATTGCTGGCTTAAACCATCAAGATGAAATGTTCAAATGTGTACGAATTTCTAAGGGACCAAACTACTGAGGTCATCGGTCCGTAGACTTACACGCTACATAAACTAACTTAAACTAACTTATGCTAAGGACAACACACACACCCATGGCCGAGGGAGGACTCGAACCTCCGGCGGTAGGGGCCATTAAGATCACCTCAGGCATATATGGAGCCGTAGATCTGAAACCCACAAGAGGAAAGAAAAGTAACGAACATAAGTGTATCCATGGGAATTGGGACTGAGAAACTACTGATGGGGGCCCGAATTATGTGTCCAATAATAAACATACACAGACGTCATATTGAGTGTGTGTCTCTTAATCACAGGTTGCTCTTTCTAGTTTCTCATTTAGAACAACTTTATTCGACAAGGAAGTGAAAATGAATAGTAAGTGTCCTTTTTAGGCGTTCGCTTGAGTTGTTGAGAGAGAACACAAACAGCTTTATCAGGAACAACAGACTAGGATTCGTTCTCTGCACCTCTTGTGCGTTAGATTACGTACTACTTTTCTTTATTCTAACGCTACTCGCATTATTTAAGGATGGGCTTTTTAAGAGCCAGGTTTAGATTGGCTTCGATGGGTTGGGAATAACAGCCAACCAGCTGCAAAATAAAAGTTTATTGAACCTTGACCATGGTTTCGACAATTTTAAAGCTGTCTTCTTCGGAAAGTATTATACCAATTAAGAAATATTGTTATTGTGTGTAGAGCAGATTCGGTATTATTATAACACACAAAATTACGGGAAATGTTTACAAGTAATTTCAGTAAAGCGTACTCACGTAAAATCACGTATTATCTATATCCGATGTGGGAGTCATTGATAGTGTAGTACATGTGCGTGTCATCCACTTCATCGCCATTTAAAATACATGATATAAAAGTATTAGCTCTCTACTGTAAAGCTTTACCTTAAAACTTTTTAAAATATCACACATTTAATAATGAACTGTGCCACCTGAAAGATTTGTATACATATGACATTTAAATATGAAACGCGGCGTCGGATCCTACAAAGCGTAAGTGTGCCACGTACATAGCTAGTGGCTGGTGCCGACAGCCTGCAGAGTAGAGACGCTAGCCTTCAGTTGCCTCTGGTAGGTGGCGCTCCTCCGAGTCCTGTGTGCGCTTAGCTGCAATGGACGGCGTGTGCGATTTCACAAGTACCGGGTGATCAAAAAGTCAGTATAAATTTGAAAGCTTAATAAACCACGGAATAATGTAGATAGAGAGGTAAAAATGACATGTGGTTTTGTTAGAACCAATCCATATTGCTAGACGCGTGAAAGATCTCTTGCGCGCGTCGTTTGGTGATGATCGTGTGCTCAGCCGCCAGTTTCATCATGCTTGGCCTCCCAGGTCCCCAGACCTCAGTCCGTGCGATTATTGGCTTTGGGGTTACCCGAAGTCGCAAGTGTATCGTGATCGACCGACATCTCTAGGGATGCTGAAAGACAACATCCGACGCCAATGCCTCACCATAACTCCGGACATGCTTTACAGTGCTGTTCACAACATTATTCCTCGACCACAGCTATTGTTGAGGGATGATGGTGGACATATAGAGCATTTCCTGTAAAGAACATCATCTTTGCTTTGTCTTGCTTTGTTATGCTAATTATCGCTATTCTGATCAGATGAAGCGCCATATGACGGACATTTTAGGAATTTTTGTATTTTTTTGGTTCTAATAAAACCCCATGTCATTCCAAGCATGTGTGTCAATTTGTACCTCCCTATCTACATTATTCCATGATTTATTCAGTTTACAAATTTATACTGACTTTTTGATCACCCGGTACATATTCATTACTAGAATTAATATATTAATTAAAAAGTTGATAGAGGGAGAGAGGAGAGGAGTATAAAAGCGTGCAATTAAAGTCATATGGCTTATAAAGACCATCAGGCTGAGGTAAACAAAATGATTAAAATGGCTCTGAGCACTATGGGACTCAACATCTGAGGTCATCAGTTCCCTAGAACTTAGAACTACTTAAACCTAACTAACCTAAGGACATCACACACATCCATGCCCGAGGCAGGATTCGAACCTGCGAACTAGCTGTCGCTCTGTTCCAGACTGAAGCACCTAGAACCGCTCGGCCACAGCGGTCGGCTTGAGGTAAACATATCAAACCCTTTACAATGTCAAAAAAACGCACGAGAAGCACTAGTGTGTGAATACAAGCAAGAGTGTTAAAGAAAACGCTTCAAGGAAACATTGTCAATGTACAAGGGGCCTAATAATTGACGTATTAAGTTGACCCCTGACCTGAGGGAATATTGTAAAAGGGCACACTGTGACGGAGAAACTGAAAATATTAAAAAATCATCACTTGTGAAGCACAATGCTAAAGGAAATGGTCGTACTGATGGAGCATACTATAAGAACAAATATATTACAACACAAGGTATTATAAAATGGCCAATAAGATAATGAATAAACGAACCCACACTAACCAGTGTACGTATGTCTAGAAATCTCTATGTTAAAGGCAGAATAAAAAACACTAAAAATGAGAAAAGAGGGGGGGATGGGCCTAAGGTGGTTCATTACTAAAATGTTGACCAGCCACGTAACTGCGGACGACGAAGTGTATATTGCAAAACAAGAAAATAAAGGAAGTATCCTACTGAACATAGAATTCTGAGGAAAAGAAACACCGTGCGGAGGCACCACCGAGCGGTAAGCTTGGCTACTCGGCCTGAAGTAGAGGCTTAAAGCCTTCCAGTAAATGTCTACTTGCAAGCTGAAATCGATCATTTGAAATGCAGCAATCGCTTTTCCCTAAGTGTTTGAAAATTTCGAACTTCTCACACAAATTAATGGTTCAAATGGCTCTGAGCACTATGGGACTTAACATCTATGGTCATCAGTCCCCTAGAACTTAGAACTACTTAAACCTAACTAACCTATGGACAGCACACAACACCCAGTCATCACAAATTAATCTACGCCTTTTTACTTCTTTCTGTAAGCTTAAGTTATCCTCTAAATCCTTGAGAGTATGACAAGCAAAAAATAAATGTTCTGCGAAGGTGGAATTGTGTGCATTACTGCCTTTCTTTCCGAAGAGATGTTCGTTACATCTCTACTAGATTGGTCTACCAGTTTGTTCGCTACAGTAACTAGGACATTTGCTGCAGATCATTTTGTAAATGAATTTGACAACAAATCTTCCGCGTCTTTGATGATATGCACAAGATATTTCTTTAGGTTGTTAGCAGAAAAAGTTAAGTAGCGTTTATATTTATTCACGAAGAGGCAGTTAATCCTATGGGACACATTGCCTGAAAACGGTATGGAAACGAATTTACTCTTGTCCCCCTTACTGAATGGGCATCTGTTACCTTGTAGAGTTGAAAATTATTTGGTAGTTTTGTTAATGAGGATATGATCTACTACTAGCTTATATGTTTTGTTGGCAGCGATGGATTTTACTATATTAATTCTATTTTGTAGATTACTAGAAGTTAGGGACGTTGTTATGGCATGATTGGTAGCGGAATGAAAAAATTCTAATTTGTGTGTTCGTGGGTGAGCGGAATTATTGGGATAGTATTATCTCAATAAGATGGCTTGCGGGAAACACGAAAGCTGATACTGTTATTTGCTGTAGATATTTTAAGATCGAGTAACGTAAGCTCCACGTTTTCATTCTGGATTTCTGTTGTAAAGCATATTTTCTCATGACCAGTATTAAGCGTATTGAACGACTGTTCTAATTCTTTGTCATTGCCATTAAAGACAATAATTATATTTGTTACAACTGAAGAAAGCACTTTGCATAGAATAAACGAAGATATCAGCTAGGATTCCGGAAAAAGAGCTACCCATCGCTAGGCCGTGTGATTGTAATTAAATTTTATCATTTAACGTGAAATAATTATATTTAAGTACCACAGCTACCAAATTAATAAGCTCAGCTATTTGTACGTCAGTTAAATTTTTGTACAATAATAAATTGTTTCAGATAATGTTAAAGAGTCAGATCAACACGTACAGTAGTGTAAAAAAATTACTTTGTAAATGAGATCAACCTAATTTCCGGTATACAATTTATTGGTTTTATTTTGTTGATTAAGTCAGCACTATTTTTAACTGAAAAGTTGCGCTCGAAAACGAACGAGTCTCTGAATCTGTAATGAAGCCCCCTAGCTAATCTATGGTGTGCGGTCCCTATCCAACTGACTACAGGACGGATCGGACGGTTTTGTGCTATATAGTTTAAACTGACTTCTAAGAACTGGAGGCTTCGGGTTCATTTTGACAAGTCATTTCTCTTTAAACTTTTCAAACAAGCTATCAGTATTAGCTAAATATCGCCGTATTTCTTTTTGCAGATTAACAGTGACATCGGTGGTGATCTTAACGATGTCGTTTACGTCAAAAATCTTTACAGTTTTATCTATGTATTCTTTTACGTAGGCAATAACAATGGAGTTACCTTTGTCAGACTTCTTTATCAGACCAACATTTTCTTTTAATTTGCTATTAATACTATTAATCAGTTTTTATCCTTTTGTACAAAAGTTAATATTTTACGCAATTTCTTTTTCTATTATATTATGCCATTCGTGTTTGACCTTGGCCTGTTTGATCTTATCAGATTTGGGGATGTCTACACCTATTTTGAGATCTATTACAAAACTGTAAATAACAATTGAGCTTTGGGGCAACCGTTGTACTTGAAACTTTTACGTAAAATTACATTTCCCTCTGGAGCGAAAATACTCCATCGAAAAAATTATGCTTTGTAGCGGCATTTGCAGTAATTATTCGTCAATACGTGCAGTACATTCTGAAGAAAGCAATTTTAAAACTGTCTAAATCATGGTCGAGGTTTAATAAACTTGTATTTTGAAATTGGTTGGCTGTTATTTTCAGTCCGTTGCAGTCCTCGGATGCACAGTTGCTGAAGCGCAGCCATGCTCAACATTAGGTTTAGATTAATCCGACAGAAGACTGATACGGGGAATTACGCATAATTCGCATTCGCCCTCCAATACTTAATAATTGTCGCACAACTTCTCTTATGTAACCGTCCGTTTCCGTAGCGCAACGGTAGCGTTACCGCCTATCACGCAAGGGGGCCCGGGTTCGATTCCCAGCAGGGGACTGGGTGTTGTGTGTCATTCATCATCACTGATACGCAAGTCGCCGAAGTGGGATCAAACAAAAAGACTTGTAATACGGCGGCCGAACCCCGAGGGGGATATCCCGGCTAATAAATGCCATACGATCATTTCATTTCTTACGTAACTACATTTTAAAGGCTGACGACACCGCGTTTGCACGACTCTAAGACTGGAACAAACATATTTCCGATGCTGCTATCACTGAGATCCATCTGATACGCCTGAGTTCACATCAATCAGGCGTGTCCGTGGTGCCAGCACTTGACTTGTCTATTGCCACCGATAAACGTCAGTAGTTACATGTTTGCGTTATCGGGCGCCCGACCAAGTACATGGCTACGGGAAAACAGTGTCCTCCTTTTCCGTCGTTACTACGCTCTTTGTATGAGGGTTACACGCGTGAAGAAATGTCAGGGACCCACGTCAATGTCTCGCTTTTCTTGGAGGTGTGAACGGCCGCTGCGGGCGCGGTTCAAAAGTCGTAAAGCAACACGTGATGAGCGCCAGACGATTGCCTAGGCTACGACTGTCACGAGCAGTCCACATGTAATATTCATCAATTGCGCCTGTATCACTTCCATTCCAGGCTATCACGCTGTAGCCTCGTGTGGAATAAATGTTACCTTAGTCTAGCCTGACGGAAGGGTGGTTATGATTAAATTTTAGCTACTTGACCGGGCCTCCATGAAGAACGATTAAGCGTAGGACAATGAAACTTTGTGGACACATTTGTAAGGACATACGGAAGAGAAATGACGAATAAACCATTCACAGAAACACATTTTAATCTTCACATTAGGAGGTAACATTTGTTAATTGCTTACCCTTTTTACCAAGTTACAAACGTTTCCGATTGAGACGATCACGACTAACAACATCCAAGACAGCCTGGAACAGCACTAGAGATTCATTTACTGCGGCCCGAAACATCTCAGCTGGACCATACAACGTGCAGCTGTCGTGACACAGCTCGTGTAATGTGTAATGCCTGAAGAATGCTCATTGCGTCCAGTGCCTCTCCCAGGAGCAATTTCCAAATCGTCAGTTAATTCAAATGTTTTTCAACCCCGTTGCGGAAGGAGCGGTTCTCCGTATTCCTTTAACGTGTGGATACAAGCGAGAGCAGCACCATTAATGCTGTTGTTTTGATAAAACAACTTTACGAGTAAAGCCCTTCTCATCTTGTCCAGAGCTGAGATAAGTGTTTGCACCTGTAATGCACACTGATGCTTGTGTTTGAATCGCCAGTCGCCGTACCAGTACGCCACCTGACGCTAAGCCGTGACTACTGAGACAAACCTTTCAGCGCACTGTCTGAACATCGCTCCCATACGGTAAATAATTTTGCGTCTACACTGGCTCAAATAACGAGTCACTTTTTTTCAAACAGCACACCACGATTTGACTGTGTATTTCTTTATCTATCTTCTGTATCTATATAGATTTCGGCTTTAATGCCATTATGCTAAAACCAGGAACAGGCAAACAGTAAGACATAGTAAAAATTCAAAATTTTAAGAAAATATTAGATGCACACTGATATAAAATTACGAAATATTCACTTACTTCTTAGGCCATTAACAAGTCATACCTGTAAGGGAGACCTAAGCAGTTAAACAAAACTAATACATGTCTTTAAGATGTAACTGTCAAAGAATGTAGACTCTAGAAGACAGTAAATACAGTAGTATCACAGATATAAGCTTACAAGTGTTAGGTGTCATCTCATCGCATGTGATCACCTTTGGAGGCAGCATTGTGAGTCATCATCTTTGCATTTACATGTATACATCAAATCGTTACTAATATGAAGCGAGCATGCGTTATACAGCATGAAGAAACCGAAGTCTCTAAGTAACAGACAAAATAAAGTACAGAAGACAATGAATCGCACTTAGCGATATAATAAGTGCTAGTAATAATATAAAAAGTACTAAACATAACAACATGAGTGAAATACAGGGGAGGATAGTGGGAGTGGAAATGGGGGCAGAAGAAATAGGAGTAGATATTATTATGTGAAGATAGTATATGATTAAGAAAAGGAAGAAAGTGAAGAGAGTGCTTGGAAGAGAAAGCGGGATGAGGGACTGGAGGAGGAGAGACGGCTTTCCTATAGAGGTCAGTTAGCGAAATGGATACATAGGAAGTATAATGTTGGAAGTGAATGTTTGTAGGGGAGAGAGAGAGAGAGAAAGAGAGAGAGAGAGAGAGAGAGAGAGAGAGAGTGAAGGGGGTGTAGGAGGGAGGCGGGTTGGAGGAGGGAAACAGCATAAGAAACATGTATGAAATGGATCAATGGCTCTAAGCACTATGGGGGTTAACATCTAAGGTCATAAGTCCCCTAGACTTAGAACTACTTAAACCTAACTAACCTAACGATATCACATACATCCATGCCCGAGACGGCAGTGCGGTTCCGAACTGAAGCGCCTAGAACCGCTTGGCACAGCGGCCGGCGAAACTTGTATGAATATTTGCTTAGATACTGAAGTTGGGCAGATCAGAATGAGGATGTGGGGGGAGGGGAGAATTCTTGGAAGGGGGATGAAGAAATTACAACGGACAGATAGATTAACACACATGTGTGCAAGGTTTTTTGGATCAATGTACTTTGCTGGAAGCTCCAGTAATCGAGCTGATATGAGGAACGTATTGTAGTTACCTGTTGGCACTGTAAACGTGACTACTACAACTTCTACATTAAGTTACTGCTGACTTCATTTTTGCATTATTATTCTACAATGAATTAACTATCTTCCTCCAGCACACATGTTGGGTTGAACCAAAGTTGTTTTACACTAAGTGGTTTTTCCTACTTAGGGCCTGTTACACCATGTTATGCAATACATAATACGTTCCTATGAGCATACCGTGGTTACTATATGGTTTCTTTTTCTTGCAATGTAGCTCACAACGACACTGGGATGGGGAATTGTGACTTTTTTGTACAAGTCCATTTTAATTGTTTTAAGTCCTCCCTTTCATAGGTTCCATCTACAATATGTTTTCTTCTATGCACACCAATTTTATAATAGTCTACACTTTTAATGTTTTGTGCCGATTGACTTGCATCGCACCTGTAATATATAAACCTGTACGTTAGCATGTCACAGTAGCAAACATTTCTAGGTACCTGGTACTGTGGTTTACCCCTGTGTTGCTGATTGCTTTTCTAACTTAATTAAGTGTTTGTAAACTTTTCTGGTTAGATGTACTTTGTTAAAATTTTCTGTAAGTGGTTTTGTATGAGCAGTGGATTTTGATTACTGGTTGACAGTGTAAACATGAGCACTACTGTTTTTGCATTATTGGTAACTTCTTTTTCGCAGTATCTTGCGTTTGATTTACTATCTTCTTTGAACAGAATAATTCTGGTGCTCTTCACGGTTGAAGCATATACCAATTTTGCACAGGTAGTCTCACTCTACGTTAGAGTGCATCGTACCTGTTGGAGAGTTTGTGAATTTCCTGCTCCTAGTAAAATTCCTTACAGAATTTAGGATCTATGTATATTGTTAATAAGATATGGTGTACATGTGCACTGAAGTGTTCATGCTTTGTTGAACAAAAGTAATTTTTTATGTGTCCTTACCTTCCAAGAAGTAATAGCCGCATGCCATATGTAACTGGTAATGCATTAATACGGTTCTGTATGCATATTATAGCCACTATATTTATCCCATTTTTGCATTATATTTCGTATGCATACTTGTATGCTGCATTGTGGCTGTAGTCCCGTGTTATCCCACCACCTCTGTACCCTCACCCATCTGTCCCACACCCTTGTCTTCTCAGACATTCCCGCCCCCTCCATTCACCCACATCGTCATACAAGACTACCATGTTTCCTTGCACTTAATTATACACGTCTGCCAGTATTCCACTCCGTGACATGTTACATGCATCGTATACTTCGCCTAAGGGGGATCCATGACGTATGAAACATGTTACGCAAACATAAGCAGACGTACAAATGTGAGTTTTACTTATAACGCGCGTTTTCAGAATTAACAAGCCTCTACGAGTGCAACGTATGCAAACTGGCCCCTGTGCATATGGTACTTTTTAACTGCAAACGGCTTTATTGTCAACAGACCTGTGTATAGTGTGCTGTATTTTATTCATCATAATGACAACATGGCATGAGTCACAACGGAACACGTTTTATAATATTGACCTCAAATACATCGTCCTTGTTACAACAGTCACGACTGTCAAAACCGGTTGTCAACACTAAGGATTAATTTATGCGATCACGGCTATTGAATTTTTCGTAATTAAGTAATCCGATTTAGAGAGAATTTGGAATGAGACACTAAGAACAGTAGATGAATTATGCTGTTTGGCCAGAAAAATAACGCAAGATGGCTGAAGCAGAGAAGGCAAAAAGGCAGAAAACAATAGCAAGAAAATAATTTCAGTAAATTTTTATTAATGTCTAATAGAAATTTAAGTGTTAGGAAGTCTTTCCTGTCTGTATTTGTGTGGAGTATACCCCGAAGTGAAACGGAGACGATAGACAGTCAAGAAAAGAAACGAACATATGCTTTTGGAGCGTTGTGCTACAGGAAAACACTGAGTGTATTTGTATGGAGTATAGCCCCGTACGGAAATGAAATGGAGACGATAAACAGTGAAGATCTCACAAGAACAGTTGCTTTTGATGCGTTGTCCTACGGAAAAATACTAAAGAACAAATGAGTGTATCGGATAATTAAGAGGTGCTTTACTGAATCGGAGGGAAAAGAAATGCATAACACAACTTGACCAAAAGAAGAGATCGGCTGATAAGGCGCGTCATGGACCATCAGGGAACCACCTGTTTGGGTATGAAGGAGAGTGTTGGGGTTCATGTTATAGATCAGGACCAAGAATTTGCTTTAGAAAGGAGAGTCAAATGGATACATTTTGCAGTAGTTATGCAGAAATTAAGAGGGTTTCCTACGACATACTAGTTTGAAGAGCTGCATCAAACCGGTCTGGGGGATGAAGGCCGCAGCACTAGCAAATGCTACTAAGAGAGAGTTTCGAATTTTACTTGCGAGTTGGAGCAATCATCATGAGCTTGAAAGCAGACGTTTCTTTCCCTTTGCGAAAGTGCTTTTAGAGATGAAAATTTCATCGAGTAGCCGACAGTGAAGAGATTGCTTCTGAGCTGACTTCTACGTTTTTATCATACTTATAGGTTTCAGTGATGATAATAGTACTGATAGTATTTCATTATCTATACAGAATGTGACCATCAGTGGTTCTGTTATGCCTTTTGTGGTCAATCGCTTCCGCAAAGATTTGCAGTCGATGACAACGTTCTTGTTACTATCCTGCATCTGTACTCCGCCCTTATTAATCTCAGGATTCAGGACGTTTTATTCTACTTTGCATTTCTCTCGACTACAATTGCTACAAAAGCATCCTGGTTCTTTCTTTGTCCTCCTTTCATTACTAGTTATAGTGTCAGAATAAGCTCTCTGACAGTTTAACAGTTCTAAGTGAAATGCAAATATAGGTTTTTGACGCTTATTTCGTGAGATATTTGGCCTGGTCATGATCAATGGACCACCCTATATATATATATATATATATATATATATATATATATATATATATATATATATATATATATATAAACAGACAAAACAGGAAGGAATTATCCAGATGGTACGAATATCAGTAGATGTGTTGTACATAACAAACAAATGATTACATTTTCCGAAAAAACTGATGATTTACTCAAGGGAAAGACCTTCACAAATTGAGCAAGTCAGTAATGCATTGGTCCACCCCCGGCAAGCAATTATTGCTTCTTCTCCGGAGAGACATCGTGCCCAGTTCTGTCCAACTGACGCGTTAGATGGTCAAGATCCGGAGGTGGTAGGAGGGTTCTTCCATACTGCTCCAAATGTTCTCACTTTGGGAGACATCCAGCGAACTCGCTGGCCGAGGTAGAGTTTGGCAAGCACGAAGACAAGCAGTATAAACTCTCGCCTGTGCATGCGGGCATTGTATTACTGAAATATAACGCCAGCATGCTTTGCCATGAAGGACAACGAAACGGCCGTAAAAAATGGTTCAGATGGCTCTGAGCACTATGGGACTTAGCGGGCGCGCGGTTCCAGACTGAAGCGCCTAGAACCACTCGGCCACACCGGCCAGCGAAACGGCCGTAGAATACCGTCGACGTACCGCTGGGCTGCAAGTGTGCCTCGGATGACAAACAAAGGGATCCTGTTATGAAAAGAAAAGCAACTGCAGACCATCACTCTTGGTTGTCGGGCTGTGTGGCGGTCGACAATTAGGTTGGTATCCCACTGCTTTTCGGGGTGTCTCCAGACAGATCTTCGTTTGTCATCATGATTCAGTTCGAAGTGGGACTTATCACTGAAGACAATTCTACTCCAGTCAATGAGATTCCACGCCGAAGGTGTGTCTGGAGACGTCCCGAACAGCAGTGGGATACCAACCTGACAGTCGCCCACCATACGGGGTCTGGGGCGTCATCTCCTTTCATTGGTTATGATCCGCATCACGCTTACAGCACAGCGGTACGTCGACGATATTCTACGCCCGTTTCGTTGCCTTCATGACAGGCCATCCTGGGATTACATTTGAGCAAGACAATGCTCACTCGCACACAGCGAAAGGTTCAAATGGGTCAAATGGCTCTGAGCACTATGGGACTTAACTTCTAAGGTCATCAGTCCTCTAGAACTTAGAACTACTTAAACCTAACTAACCTAAGGACACCACACACATCCATGGCCGAGGCAGGATTCGAACCTGCGACCGCAGCGGTCGCGCGGTTCCAGACTGTAGCGCCTAGAACCGCTCGGCCACTCCGGCCGGCACACAGCGAAAGTTTTTACTGCTTTTCTTCGTGCTTGCCAACCCTACCTTAGCCGGCAAGGTCGCTGGATCGCTCTCCAATTGAGAACGTTCGGAGGATTATGGAGAGGATCCTTCAATCAGCTCGGGATTTTGGTATCTAACTTGCCACTAGGACAGAATTTGACATAATGTCCCTCAGGAGACCATTCAACAAATCAGTCATTGCCTAGCCGACTAACTGCTTGCGTAAGGGCCGGAGAAGGACAGATGCGTTATTGACTTGTGAATCGTTTTCTCTTGATAAATCATCCATTTTTTTCTAAATTGTAATTTTTTTTTATCTGTACATGTAAATCATATCTCCCAACTTCCGTTCCATTCGGATAATTCCTTCGTGGTGCGTCTTTGTTTTTGCCCTAGAGTGTATTTCTACTGGAGTTTAGATAAGATAACGTGGAATTTCGAGTGCGAGTGTTTGCTTGTCGGTCGTTTCGCAAGTGCACCTCGCGACCCTAATTGGCAGGGTTAAGGACCGGAGCGCCGGCAGATATTGGCAGGTCCGCCTTCCCACGGCAGCCGAGGGCGGACAGCGCTCATCAACTAATTGGAGCGCCGTGCCGGGGTGTGGCGTAGCCGGCGCTGTGGCCGACCAAGGGCACACGTTTCCGGGTGCGGTGTGGCTGCGGACCGCCTGCCGCACAGCTGCACGGGGCGTGACGAGAGGCCGTCGCCGTCGCTTATGGGGGCACTCAACAGGTTGCTCTTGAATCGTACGCTTATTTTTCGGATCAACTGATACAACAAAATTATACAAATAAAACAATACAATGTACAGAGTTACTCTTAAGTTTCACAAGACTACTGAGTGAAAACTGCAAGACATCCAGAAAAATTGGCCAGTGAGACGATACCTAACGGTTACTGCTAGCGTAGTTGCCCTTCCAAACAGCACCTCATACGAACAAACCAGTTTAGTCTTTACCTGCAGTTATTTGTAGTTCAGGTACTTAGGCTATGCACAGCTATGTTTAAAAACAATAACTCGATGTAGTCAGTGGGTCGAGCAACGCACGTCTGCTTTCATGCCCGCACTAATTCGCTGCGAATAATAATCTATAGCTGGGATCCTGCAATCAAATAGTCTAAACACTGGCTGGAATTGCGAGTAAAAAAAGTCACAGAAATACACAGCGGAAATGAAATAAATAATTTAATAACACGAGTTTTATTCTAACGTCTGTAATTGATAAAGACGACTGAGAATTATGTTGAATAACGTTTATTTAAGAAAGGGTATCTCAAATAAACTGGCAGTGGTTCTAGGATTTTCAGTTAAAATATAGACAGTGAATACCCTTATGAAATGCAGAAAAGTTATGTTGAGGACGTTACAAGAACGGTAGCAAAATCCCCAAACTAAATAGACATAAAAAGGTATGTGAAAACCAAGTTATTTCGTGGTCACAATACAGGGAGTATTGACTAGCTCGAAACAGTCCAGAGTTCAAAATCATGATCTATAAATTAACAAACGTGACATGACGAGTAGAAATTCATACCTCATCTATCCTAAGTTCTGTAATACAATCGGAAAAAGAGTCCTGCTCTGGAGCACATTCAGACCTCTCGAAATATAAAATCCCTTCAAAAGTTAGTTTATTGCAGCAGCCATTCACCGCCCAGAGTCTATCATTAATACGAACCAAATATGACACATTATCACAGGCAGGTCTGCGTTCTTCCAGAACGAACACCCTAGTTTCCGTATTGCTGACTGGTGCTCTTCATTCAAAAAGTCCCTGTTTCCAATCGACTCTCATAGTGTTTCTCTACAGTCTGCTTTTCCATTGGCTGAAGGCCATCCCCACCAAAGATACATCGCTCTTAATTCTACAGACATGATTCGACTCAACTTGACCGCTTCCCAGACTAAACTAATATATCACAACAATATTTAAATCCATCAGTCTTCACAGTAATTACAAATAAACCCTTGTTCACAAGCCGGCCGTTGTGCCCGAGCGGTTCTAGGCGCTTCAGTCCGGAACCGCGCTGCTGCTACGGTCGCAGGTTCGAATCCTGCCTCGGGCATGGATGTGTGTGGTGTCCTTAGGTTAGTTAGGTTTAAGTAGTTCTAAGTCTAGGGGACTGATGATCTCAGATGTTAAGTCCCATAGTGGTTAGAGCCGTTTGAACCTTGTTCATAAATAAATAAGCTAATGTTCTTGTTGCAAGTGCACTCACTTAAATGACAATCACTTTTCGTTAAATATTGTTTAAAGAATTATATATGTCTTCTTGACAAAAGCATCTTTTGGTTCTCTTTTCAATTGTGGTGTCTGCTATCACATATCACTGATCACTTTTAAGCAAGCACAGTTTTTAATAGCATCTGCAATCAACATTTCAATAAAGTTACTGACAAAATAGTAAACTGTACATTAAATAAGTACACATGCATGCCAAGATACGAAGTGTTCATGCTGCACTCATATGCTGTACAATTGTGGAGAATATAAAAGACGTCGTAAGTTAACAAATAAAATAAATAGAGCAGATTTCTGGTATGATAACTATAGTGCAATGGTATAATCTGAGATATCGTTGTTGAAATCCCACAAAGTGTTTAAAAGTTGTTAATTCAGATGGTCATTGTGAAAATGCGTAGTCACTGTGAAGTATTAACTCCTGTGATTTCAAAGATATTGAAAATATTGTTGTGTCATCGGATGCGGCTCACTTTTCTAAGATCGCAAATATATTCAGATTTACTTTCATACTTGACTGTAAATTATTATAGATTATCAAAGAGTTATAGGAAAGCCATCTCGTAGTATGTTTGCAAAAAGGTCTTGTGAGCAACAGCCGTCCAAATTCCCAGCTTTGGGGTTTACCCATTTCCAGCGATGCTGCTCGTCTTTGTAACTGAACTCGCCCTTACCGGTCAACTAGCCGGATATGCTGTGGCGTGCCCTTAGCCATGGACCAACTAGTGTTCAGCCGTACAACAATTCCATCTTGCCTCGTACCAGTTCTAGGGAGCCGATTAGATAGCCTATGTACTCGTGACGTTACAGCAGGTGCGAGCAGGACTTGCGTTTAGTGTATTCGATAAAAACTCAGATTTATACCGGGTGAAGGAAAAAGGACGGACGCTTAAAAATATTTATATTGTTACTTGTGCTTCAAAAAATTTTTATTTACAACATAATACTCAAATAATGTTGCCATTTTACAAAATTAATGCTTGAAAACAGGATCGTACAGGTGACGGCCGTTCCAGCGACGCACCTCTCATGCCGCTCTCAGAAGTTGCCTTGCACTCTCTTCAACATCGCTCTGTCAATTTAAACAATTTACGAACTGCTTCCTTCAGTTCTTCAAGTGTACATCGCTTATGCTCGTATACACGTGACTTGAGGTAGCCCGACAAAAAGTAGTCGCACATGAACGGGACTGGGGAACAAGAAGGCCAACTAATGTCACTAAACCGGGAAATGCCACGACCACGAAAAACAGTCCGAATAGCTTCCATTGACATTCTTTCTGAGTGAGCTGTGGCCCTGTTCTGCTGAAACCAAACGCACCGAATAGCAGTACCCTTTCTTCTTAGCTCAGGTAGGAAGAATTCAGTGATAATATGTCTATAAGGTTTCGAGGCTACATTTACAGTGTTCGCGGTATCGACTTGGGAGAGGTATGGACCAGTAACATCTTTACCGGTATGAGATTTTCACTCTGCAGCGGAGTGTGCGCTGATATGAAACTTCTTGGCAGATTAAAACTGTGTGCCGGACCGAGACTCGAACTCGGGACCTCTGCCAGGAAGTTTCATATCAGCGCACACTCCGCTGCAGAGTGAAAATCTCATTCTGGAAAAATTCCCCAGGCTGTGGCTAAGCCAGGTCTCCGCAATATCCTTTCTTTCAGGAGTGCTAGTTCTGCAAGTTTCGCAGGAGAGCTTCTGTAAAGTTTGGAAGGTAGGAGAAGTAAAGCTGTGAGGACGGGGCGTGAGTCGTGCTTGGGTAGCTCAGTTGGTAGAGCACTTGCCCGCGATAGGCAAAGGTCCTGAGTTCGAGTCTAGGTCCGGCATACAGTTTTAATCTGCCAGGAAGTTTCATCTTTACCGGTTACAGCACACCGATCACCTTGGAACTATGTAGTGGTCTCTCATGCATTAATTTTGGAATTTCAGTGGCCCAAAAACGACAGTATTGTTGATTTAGCATGCCGTTCAGATGAAAATGAGCTCCATCACTCGTAAACAAAACTGTGTTGTCATTTGGCTCAAGTATGGCCTCCCTTTCTCGAGCAGAATTTAGCCGCGGTACATAATCTCTAGGGTTCAATTGTTGCATCATGGCGATTTTGTAGAGATGATATCCTAGATCAATATGCAAAATACGCCTTACTGAACGATTACTGAGGTGCTGTTTAGCAGAATGTTTCCAAGCAGATCGATCAGGACTACGGAATATGGCTTGCCGAACTCTTTCAACATTTATTGCAGCGCGTACTCAGGGAGGAGCCACTCACGATTTTGTGTTCATCACTGTCCCTCATAAACGAAATGTGCAGCCCAACGTAAAATATTGTTACAAGTGGGAACACTATCATGTCTTGAAAGACTGAAATGGCAACGAAACGCACGCCGAGCTGCAACGATAGACTCATTGTTAGGCATAAAACTATCGTAAGCAAATACACGATCTTTCACAGTCCACGGCTCCATGACCTCGACTACACAAGATGGCAGGAGGTACCAAACACGTGACCATATCAGTCCCCACACTCCTACTACCTGAGCTGGATTCTGTATGTTCTAAAAATGTTCCGTCCTTTGTGCTTCAACTGTACATTCATAAATCATCTAGCCCAGGAATCAAAGATTTTCGACGATTTTTGCTTGTTCTCTACATTGATACTCGCGAGATATGGGTCCTGGGAATTCCATGGCTTTCGAGAATATTATAAGTTTGTAGTCGTATAACAAATGACAAAAATATCTTTTGTGTGTTACATATCTACAAACTAAGAATTATCGGATTCTTTTCTTCACCTGTACTTCGAAACGTTCCTGCTTTCCAAATTTCACGATTGTAGGTGAATGGCAAGTACTTTATACACTGCTGTGGCAGAAGTCACGGGATAACGACATGCACATATACAGATGACAGTAATATCGCGTACACATTGTATAAAAGTGCATTGCACTAGAGGAGCTGTGACTCACGTGAAAGTTTCCGACGTGATTATGGCCGCATGACGTGAATTAGCAGACTCTGAACGCGGAATGGTATTTGGAGCTAAATACATGGGACATTCTATTTCGGAAATTATTAGGAATTCAATATTCCGAGATCCACAATGTTAAGAACGTGCCGAGAATACCAAATTTCAAGCATTACCTCTCACCATGTACGACACAGTGACCAACGACCTTTACTTAACGACCGACAGCAGCGGCCTTTGCGTAGAGTCGTCAGTGCTAACAGACAAGTAATAATGAGTGACATAACCACAGAAATTAATATGGGAGATACTACGAACGTATCCGTTACGACAGTGTGGCGAAATATGGTGTTAATGGCCTTTGCTAACAGCGCAACATCGTCTAGAGCACCTCTCCTAGGCTCGTGACCATATCGGTTGGACCCTAGACAGCTGGAAGACCATGGTCTGACCAAATGAGTCCAGATCTCAGTTGATACGATGAGGTGGCAGGGTTCGAGTGTGGCACCGATCCCATGAAGCCATGGACCCAAGTTGTCAGCAGGGCACAGTGTGCAAGCTGGTGGTGGCTCCATAATGATGTGGACTGGAAAGGGTTATGTCCGCCCACTTGGAAACCATTTGCAGCCATTTATGGACTTCACGATACCAAACAACGATGGAATTCTTTTATGGATGAGAACGCGCTATGCCACTGGACCACAGCAGTTCGTTATTAATTTGAAGAACATTCTGGACAATCCGAGCGCTTGGTTTGGCCACCTAGATCGCCCGACATGAATCCCATCGAACACTTATGGAACATAATCTAGAGGACAGTTCGTGCACAAAATCCTGCACCGGCAACACTTACGTACTTATGGATGGCTGTAGAGACAACATCACTCATTATTTCTGCAGAGGACTTCTGACTTTTTGAGTCCGTGCCACGTCGAGTTGCTAAACTACACCGAGCAAAACGAGGTCCTACACGATATCAGGAGGTATCTCATGACATCTGTCATCTCAGTTCTAGTTTTGATGAGTGGGTTTGCTAGTGTCAAAACATGTGACATAAATGGCCGTGGCTTTTGATTGCACCGACTTAGACGCTTACATTTGGTACTCCGCCAAGGGACCGTACACCTTAGTAAGCGACATAAAGTTCAGCTTGATACATCTACCCGTTCCTGGGACTGACGTATCTTAACAGACGGGCGGACAGACAGACAGCCGGATTAAGAATGAGAAAAAAAATTTCTTCTTATATAATTACAAACTACCAGTTTTCCTTTTTTTCCTTTCATTGTACTGTGAAACCTTGCTTCTTCCCAAATTTCACGATTCTACGTCAACGGGGAGTACCCTGAGTTTGATGAGTGAGATTGCGAGTATCAAACTGTGACACAAATGGCCGTATCTTTTGACTGCATCGACCTACAAGCTTCATTTTTACACCGTCAATGGATCGTAGATCTTAGTACGCGACGTCAACTTCAGCTTGGTACGTCTAACTGCTCTTGAGAAGGGGGTTTTTAACAGTGGGACAGACAGATAAACAGAACGACGTAAAACAAAGTGATCCTATAAGGGTTCCATTGTCATCTACTCAGGTACGGAACCATAAAAAGACAGTGATTAGAACATCTTTCTAAGTATCGATTCGTAACACGTGTCGTGACTTATTTACAGAGAGCACCACTAGGTGGCAGGCGTATACTTTGGCGTATAATGGAACGAGGCACAAGTTTTGTGACCTTGAGTTTGCTAAATGTTGGTCGAATTAAATCAGACGACGCTGAAGGGATTAGATTGTGAAGTGAGACATTGAAAAGAATAGATAAGTTTTGTAATTCGGACAGCAAAATAATAAGACCGAAGGAGAGAAGATATAAAATGCATATTGGCAACAGCAAAAACAGCGTTTCTAAAAAAGAGAACATCGTTAATATTAAATATAAATCTTAGGAAGACGATGACGAAGGTGTCTGTACGGGGTATAGAACTGTACAGGAGCGAGACGTAGACGATAGAGACGTAGACGATAAATATTTGAGAATAGAGTACAATAGAAGCTTATCAAATGTGGCATTACAGAAGAATTCTGAAGATTAGGTGGGTAGATCTAATAATTCATGCTTTTAGTGTACTACCCAATACACGTACTTACATTACAGTTTCCTCCTATGTGCACGCCCGACGTATCCCGCCAATACAGTAGCCAATTCTTGTGAGTCGTCTTCTCCTGACTTATCTAAACAATCATCCCACTAAGGTTTTAGAGCCGAGGGCATCGCTCCTCCCTAACGAAACTACACAAACCATAACTCAGTTTGGTCTGGCCACATGTAGACATACATTTGCGACCCTCAGTCGAAGAATCATGAGCATCATGGTGGCCTTCGCTGTCCGCTTGAATGATATCTCGCCCGTGGAATACATCTAGGATATTTTATTGCGGATTAGTTCCTTTTTCTTTCTACATCGAAACAACTCCAGTCATCGATTTCAAATTAACTTTCTATCTAGTTAGAAGCCGCAACGCCCTACCTACAGGCACAGGAATTTTTTCTCAAACGCAGAGATCATGTAATTTTCTGCAATCCTAATTATTTGTATTTATTAAAGAGTTTTAAATACATCTTTGCAACTAGAAGAAAACCATATTTTGTCACCAAACGAGTTTCGTATTACTGAAATAAAACACCATTGGTGGCCTATAAAGAGAGATATTCGCAATCTGGCTTGCTGTTTAGATCGAAAAATAGTTCGCTACCGAGTATAGATTTAAGTGTCAGGAAGTCGTTTCTGAAAGTATTCGTATGGAGTGTAGCCATGTATGGAAGTGAAACATGGACGATAAACAGTTTGGACAAGAAGAGAATAGAAGCTTTCGAAATGTGGTGCTACAGAAGAATGCTGAAGATTAGATGGGTAGATCACATAACTAACGAGGAGGTATTGGATAGGATTGGGAAGAAGAGGAGTTTGTGGTACAACTTGACCAGAAGAAGGGATCAGTTGGTAGGACATGTTTTGAGGCATCCAGGGACCACCAATTTAGTATTGGAGAGCAGCGTGGAGGGTAAAAATCGTAGAGGGAGACCAAGAGAAGAATACACTAAGCAGATTCAGAAGGATGTAGGCTGCAGTAGGTACTGGGAGATGAAGCTTGCACAGGATAGAGTAGCATGGAGAGCTGCATCAAACCAGTCTCGGGACTGAAGACCACAACAACAACAACAAAAGATATTTATTTCACTCATGGTATTTCATTTCCGATTTTCACTCGTGTCAGGGACTGCCGTCTGTTTGCACGTTTTCGAGGTATTCTTTCGTTTAAAGCTGTTGATTCCAACCTAAGTCCATATTTATTTGCATAACTATATATTTCTTAATTCGAAAAACAACACAATATTACATCACTACTGTTAGTTTGCATCTTTCTCGCTAAATATGTCTCCTCTGTTTTGAGCAGTATTACCAGCGTAATCGCTACTTTTTCCTTTGGTGCACAAATATGTTCTTCTCTGCATAGTGATGCTATGCTGATGTGTTAAACATCACGAAATTCATCGTTCTGAAAAGGAACGTGAGATTAGGCCGGAAACAACAGTACCAAAAGATGGAATACCTCAAAGAGAGCAAGAAGTGTGAAGGAAAATCTGACATAAAACACCATAAGTAAAATCGACATCTTTTGCAACGAACTGTTTTTCGATCTAGAAAGCAAGGCAAATTGCAAATATCTCTCATTACAGACGACCTACGATGCTTTATTTCAATAAAAAGAAACGTGTTTGGTGACAAAATACGCATGTTCTTGTAGTTGTAAGGATGATTTAAAATACCTTCAGTAATTATAAAGGAATTATGGGTAATATGGCCACACAAATCAAGAATCTAATTATTTGTATATTATCATTTACCTGCACTGGTAGATGAAGTCTGTATAAGTCTCATGTATGCTTCTTAGAGCTGCAGTTTTCAAAAACATTCCTTTGTTTCGTAATTTGGAATGTGAACCTGTCGTCCAAACCTCACAAGAGTTACGGTTTTTCTTTGTAGCTTTATCAGTGTCCACGCTTCCGCCCCGTGCAGAAGAAATGTGGAAACATGGCATATTAGTAGCCGCAGTTTCATCTGTTGAATATTAAGCGGAAGGTGATGAGGAGGAGGAGTAGCAGTTTCGACTGTACTTAGATGGAGACGTTTTCTCGGCGAGAATTGTTGTTTAGAAATATTGAGAGCTCTGTTCAATGTATTTAATATAATATGAATTGTCCTCATATGAATGTCATGATCACTAGCTTTGTCATGTTATCACCTCTCTCAGAAGTGACAGTCGGAATACGTTCACGTTTTGCGCAGTATTTTCAGGGCTATCATGGCGATCTCAAATGCTATACTCGGTCCGCAGCTCGTGGTCGTGCGGTAGCGTTCTCGCTTCCCACGCCCGGGTTCGATTCCCGGCGGGGTCAAGGGTTTTCTCTGCCTTGTGATGACTGGGTGTTGTGTGATGTCCTTAGGTTAGGTAGGTTTAAGTAGTTCTAAGTTCTAGGGGACTGATGACCATAGATGTTAAGTCCCATAGTGCTCAGAGCCAGCCAAATGCTGTACTCGAGATATCCCCGACCACATCGAACTCTTCACTGTGTCACTGTCTTGCCTGTTTTATCATTTTGAGACATCATTTGATACAATATAGTTATCGGTGATGAGATCTACGCAGCCCGCACAGCAGTAGACCGAGTTCCCACGGTTGGAGTCTTCTATGCAAGACAAATAGCGTCTGGATCACTTTTTTCTTTTTTTTTTTTTTTTTACCGGCAATGATCGCTTTCGATCTATCAAGCCAACTTTACAAGTTGGGAAAAGGAAAACGAGCCTAAAAATAATGTACGTGTAACACTATAAAGACTACCGTCAATGGTACGGCAAATAACATGAAAACATCCTTGTCTTATTCATACAAAGTGCTTCAAGGTGTAGTTTGCCAGTAGCTGTAAGAATGTAACATAAAACTACGTAACATAGTACAGATGGTGCAATGAGGAAAATCGCTTATCGGTAACGTGACGTGTGGCGAAGTCAGTGGCCAGTGCGTTGATACAGTTTACAGAAGATTCTTCCATCATGAAATTAAACTTTGATAATTTCACGCTTTCCATCTTACGAAATACTTAAACAGATACGAAAATGTAAATTTACTGTGAGATGGTTTTCTACATTTGTATTCTTACTTTCATCTTATAATGCAGCATACATTCTGCAGTATATTACTTCGATCTGCTTTTTATTTTAGTAATTCTCTTTATTTCTTGACGGAAGAATTCTCTGTACGCTGCACCAATGTACTGGCGACTGAGTTGTGCACATATCACGTTATTCTCTGTTTAATCATCCCCATTGCATGCTCCATACTTTCTTACGTAGGTTTATGTTAAATTTTATAGTGTTACACTTTCACAATTTCTTTTATATTGTCGCACTTCATTCCATTTTCCCAAATCGTGACTGAAGATGTTTTGCTAGTAAGACCGAAACTGGTCCTCACCAATATAGAACAGGGGTTCAGACGGCGCGTATGTCAGAAAATCGCGAAATGGGGCAAATCGCAGCAAGGGTTTTGGTGTAAATCCCCGCAGCTCCAACAATGTGACGACAGTTCTTCAATGACACTGCCCGCAAAAAATGTCTTTCAACACACACTGCGTAAGATTATCCCATCCGAAGATATAATTCCCCTGTCTAACAATAAAATTAGGAATTAGGAGTAACTTTCTGGCAAAGCACTGAACTCTGTGCTTGTAACGTCGACACGCAATAAAGAACGAATGGAAGAAGAATGCATGGGAAAAGAAAACTTTGCTACTGAGAACGAAAGACGTGCTAAAGAAACAAACGAGCGTGCTGCAGAAACAAAACGCCGCAAGTTAGATTTCATTACATCAATGACAAAAAAAAGGAAAAACGAAAACAGATCACATAGCCCTCTAATAATTGTTCAGAGTCAGATTCACACATTTAATATCATGAAAGTACTTTAGATATAGACATGGACTTCCTGTCTTGTGAAGTTCCTGTCTTGGGAGTTCAAGAAAGGATCAGAAGACCTAACGAGGTACAATACTTACTAGGTATCTAAATAGCTTAGCCTCAGTAATTGAACAGTTCCAGGTTACCCTACGAATCCTCCTTTCGTGGAAAGGAAATTATTATTTCTGTACACGTATTTTTAAGCATTATGTTCAAATTTACGAGCTATTTCAGTTCAATATTGTGCTGGGTAAGTTGGCTACAACACCACAATGTTACAAATAAGTTATGTCAAGTGTTTTATTATGCAGTCATCTATTGTTATCCACGTTTATTTCAAATGGCGTTAAGACCCGCACTCAAGGGCTTTACCCCATTTGTAGGGTAAAACCCCGAAATCTTTGTTTTAGCTAAATTGTTAATTTCTCTGTAATCAGACAGAGCTGGAATTTAGGTGAATTATAGGTAACATCCTAACCTTCGACTTTAACTCGAAATCGCATGGAAATCTGCCTCTCACTGCCCGCAGTATCACAAACAAACTGAACATTGTGGGCCATTACCCCCTCTCCCCCTTCGCTACTATTACAGACCGCTCAGGAACAATCGGATGGTAAAATTGCACTAGTTGGCAGGTGAATTACCTCTTTATGCACTTAATTCTCGTGATGTAGGCTGTTTGTGACAAGATCGTATTTTGCCTCGTATAAGAACGAGAAACGCCTACCAGCACCTATTGGAATTAAGCAGTAGCAGGATCGATTCTTATAGACACTTCGGTTTATTGTTACCCGACAGGGCTGCTCGTGTAGGTTGGGATACCATGACTGCACCTGGAATGCGGAATCGATGGGTTAAGGAGGGCCACGTTCAACGCCATGCCAGATTACAGGGGCCCAAGAGAGACTGGCACCTCAAAGGACAGACATACAGGGTGCAACAGGTCCAAGTGAAGATATTTTTATATCTGGTTCAGAATATGTACCCACTTCACTGTGCTCGTTGTTTTCTCTCCGTGTCGAATGGTCTTCCTACAAAGACGTCACCAACTTTACAACCTGATGTCTTCCGCATGATCGTAACTGCACCATTAAGTGGACTACGCCTGTCAGAATAGACTAACCATTTTGCAGCCACGCTTCCACACTTCAACGTCTGACCTGCTGCCCCAGCGCTCCCCCAAAGCTTGCTCTTGCCACACATGCTTGGATGTAGTAAACAAGCTAAAAACATACGACTTGTAACAGCTACAATTGTTAGTCTGCAAATGGCATAAATATTGATGTAATGTTGTTCAATAGACCGCCCTCAGTCAACAATAGATATATCTGCACTTATACCTGTTACACCATTGGATCTAAACGTCCGCAGACCACCTGTGGTTTGCAAGAGTTAAAAAATGGCCTGCTAAAGATTGGAAATTTCAAACTACTCGTTATACAAACTCAAAGGAGAGGTGGAAGTGTTTGTGGTGGGAAAAAAATGGAAGCAGTGTTCTGATCTGACATCTCAGTTGCATTTGGCTTATCATGTCAATATTTTCAAACGTTTGAAGAAGTTGAAGTTGTGAGGTTCCGGAAAAAGGCATTTAGAAGACGTTGCAAATATATTTATGTTTGAAGATAAACTTCATGCCTTTATCTGCAACCTTTAGTTATTGATTGGTAAAACTGGCGAAAATAATTATTCTTCATTCATGATATTAAAAGCACTAGATAAAAAAAGGTATGACACGATTAAGGCAAAGGTACAAGAAGACATCAAGAGTTATCTGCAGATGTTGGCTTGTGACTTCAGTCATTACTTCCCAGAATATAACAAAACAGAAGCTAAAGTTGACCAAAAACTGATTCGCAATGCTTTTAGCACTAATGCAGGATTAGCTGCAGAAGAAACCAAGAAAGAACTCATTGAAATCTAAAACGATTGAAATTGTAAGGACGAATTTGACTCTGATTCTCTTGATCGGTTTTGGTGTAAAAAAAGCCATTTCAATACATTAAAATTCGAGAAATCACCTTGCGATATCTTATGCTTCCCTCCAAAACTGTTTATGTGAACAAAGGGTTTCCGCTTTTCTAGCAATTAAAAACAAGTCCAGTTCTTGATAGAAGTTAAGTGATGACATGGGTGTACCTCTGAACAAAAATATTAGCCCATTTTACAGAAGATGCAAGCTCATAAAATCACATTGATGCAAACCGAATTTAATGTTCTACTAAAATACTGTGTTTTCCATTATAATAGCGCCGTTAATGCATGCTACTTTTGAGTTTAAAGAATATGTTAAAAGTTCCACTTCTGACACCAAACGCAAATCCTAAAGCCGCCTTCGATACACGGACCGTTTTCGAACGTCAACGACGGGTGCGCCGAGTTAAATGTGCTGCTGAACGCTCAGAAACGATGCGACTTGTGCAAACGGTAAAATTCCTACGGTAGCTCTGTTAAAACGCACATTTCCTCCCTTGTCAATGCGATAGTCATGTTGTTGTGTCTGTAGTATACTGGCTGTCCGTAATTAAAGTCAATTTTGCAAAACATATTATTCGCGCAAGCAGGAAACGCCTTGGGATAAAAGCAATTTAACGAAAATCTGACCAATAGATGGCGCTGTAAGCCTATTGGTGTGCCACGAACGACGTCAAGATGTTGCTGCTGGACGCATTATACCGCGCAACTTTGGGCACGATATCTGAAGAGTCCGTGACAGACAGTGCGCATCGCACATGACAGCACGCTTCAATTTAATCGACTTTGGATCTGGGATGATAACCGTTGCTACACGCATGGACCATGGCATATCGGATACTACAAAGAAATTTGTTTTTCCGAGATCAACAGTTATTATATTTAGAATCGCAGAGACGTTCCCACACACGAATGGACGTCACGTGTCCGCTGTGGAGCCATCGCGGCGATCGACGATGACCGACTGTCAGTCAAATGCCGTCGATTTGAATGTGTGACGTGACCAAGACATTCTTGCACGACTGAAGCGAGACAAGTGCATCACGTAGTCTTCGGCGTGCGACGTCCGCCACGTTTACCAGTGCCTTCCCATGTATTTCGCCTCTCAATGTATATGTGTGGTATTGGCTAGTGAAGAGTATTCATTCCATAGTCTTCATTTGTATTCGACAAATATGTTACTTACTACATGAAAAAATTTGAATTGAGAAAAGCACTGACGGTCTAGGACATTCCTAGAACTCCTACATCTACATCTGTACGGATACTCTGCAAGTGACATTTAAGTGCCTGGCAGACGGTTCATCGAACCACCTTCACAATAACTCTCTATTATTCCAATCTCGTACAGCACGCGGAAAAAACGAACGCCTATATTTTTCCGTGTGAGCTCTGACTTCCCGTATTTTATTATGATGATCATTTCACTACACGTAGGTCGGCGTCACGTCTCTTAGGGAAAAAGATAGGGGTAGCGGACATATAAAAGTACGTTTTAGTTACATGAAATTATTTCAACCGAATATAACAAAAGTGTGGCATTCTATGAGGGAAAATACCCAGGGATGTAAGACACCCTGAAACATGTATGTTTGAAATGTGATTGAAATTACGTAACTGACAGTAATCTGAAACGCAACTGTTAGGATGGGAATGGGATGTGAACGTGTATTTTATCTCGTCCCTTATGCGCTTTGCCCTGTACTGAACTTTTCTCACTGCCAGAATGTAAATTTAATTTAGCTGCGAGAAAGTAAACTGTTAATAACTTTAAACCTAATCAAAACTGCAGTTAATTTACGTAACACAAAAACTGAATCTGATGCCACACTGTTCATATACATCTGCATGATTACTCTGCTATTCACAATAAAGTGCCTGGCAGAGGCAGTGATTGAAAATGGCCCTAGGAATAAAACAAAACTTGATCGGTTTGGAAATAGAGGTCCCTGTGGTTAATGAATGCTATCTCTGAAATAATCAAATTTCTTACCTTTATCTGCGCAATGGTAAGGCTCTTCGTACTGCTCTATGTTAGCACTTTAAATAGTATAGTTAGCAAACGGCTATTGTGCATGGCTGTTGCTTAGTATACATTTTAATTAATGGAATATGACTGAGACAATAACTTCTTGAGAAAAATAGGTAATCGAAAATGATATGGATCTGGGAACTGGTAGTGGCTTGCGGTAAGCAACAATGTGGCACTAACAAAATAAGCAACAATGTGGCACTAACTTTAAACCTTGTGTTTTGACTCTGTGAAACTTAATAATGGTCACACACTGTCTCAATCATCACTCATGAACACGCGCATTGCATTTTAGTAACAAAACAACTTTCTTTACCTTAATTAGTTCCAGCTTCAGTTGAGATTCCTTTTACAGTTAGTAAACATCATTGTATCATGCAAACAAAAAAAATCATTACTGCACGTAGCGAGTAAGTATATATCCAGCACACATAAAATACAACACGTCTTTACACTCGAGAATCCTCCATCATCACTCCATACATTACTCGATGTAAAGTTACCCATAACACATTGAATCAGGGATCGCTGTTAAGCAGTGACGCTACTACACAATCGATACTACATTTGACCATCCCTGGTTCAATATAATATCACAGTCTAACGTAACAGTCGCAACACTCACTACTGTAAAAGTTGTTACCGTTTGACAGATAGAGCTACACTAGCGCTCCAAGCGGCAAGTAAGGTGAACGCCAGATGCGTCTAAGCATAATATTTGTTTTGCATCAATTTCCTACGTAATTTACGAAATATTTGAGTGATTTTCTTGCCGCCAAGTGTTTGTATATTATCAGAAGGCATATATGTTTCTAAGAATGATTCTAAAATAAGCGCAAGTATGGACAAAAATCGTGAATCGTGTGGCAAGCTACAACACAATCGTGAAGAAACACTTTTGACGCTGGATAGAATTGCAGCTTACCACGTTGATATCAAAAGAATATAAACACACGGATTCACATGTAAGAAGCACAGACATGTACCTCTACAAGCAAAAACGATCGACAGATCGTTTATCGTTCTGTAGGTCTACTGTGTTTGTCATTCTCGCCTGTTGCCACAAGCACGACCTTCATCTTTATACACTACTGGCCATTAAAATTGCTACACCACGAAGATGACGTGTTACAGACGCGAAATTTAACAGACAGGACGAAGATGCTGTGATATGCAACTGATTCGCTTTTTAGAGCATTCACACAAGGTTGGCGTCGTTGGCGACACCTACAACGTGCTGACATGAGGCATGTTTCCAACCGATTTCTCATACACAAATAGCAGTTGACCGGCGTTGCCTGGTAGAACGTTGTTGTGATGCCTCGTGTAAGGAGGAGAAATGCGCACCATCAAGTTTCCGACTTTGATAAAGGTCGGATTGTAGCGTATCGCGATTGCGGTTTATCGTATCGCGACATTCCTGCTCGCGTTGGTCGAGATCCAATGACTGTTAGCACAATATGGAATCGGTGGGTTCAGGAGGGTAATACGGAACGCCGTGCTGGATCCCAACGGCCTCGTATCACTAGCAGTCGAGACGACAGGCATCTTATCAGCGTAGCTGTAACGGATCGTGCAGCCACTTCTCGATCCCTGAGTCAACAGATGGGGACGTTTGCGAGACAACAACCATCTGCACGAACAGTTCGATGACGTTTGCAGCAGGATGGACTATCAGCTCGGACACCATGGCTGCGGTTAGCTTTGACGCTGCGTCACACAGGAGCGCCTGCGATGGTGTACTCAACGACGAACCTGGGTGCTCGAATGGCAAAACGTCATTTTTTCGGATGAATCCAGGTTCTGTTTACAGCATCATGATGGTCGTATCCGTGTTTGCCGACATCGCGGTGAACGCACATTGTAAGCGTGTATTCGTCATCACCATACTGGCGTATCACCCGGCGTGATAGTATGGGGTGCCACTGGTTACACGCTTCGGTCACCTCTTGTTCGCATTGACGGCACTTTGAACTTGTGTTACGACCCGTGGCTCTACCCTTCATTCGATACCTGCGAAACCCTACATTTCAGAAGGATAATGCATGACCGCATGTTGCAGGTCCTGTAACGGGCCTTTGGGATACTGAAAATGTTCGACTGCTGTCCTGGCCAGCACATTCTCCAGATCTCTCACCAATTGAAAACGTCTGGTTAATGGTGGCCAAGCAACTGGCTTGTCACAATATGCCAGTTACTACTCTTGATGAACCGTGTTATCGTGTTGAAGCTGCATGCGCAGTTTTACCTGTCCACGCCATCCAAGCTCTGTTTGACTCAATGCCCAGGCGTATCAAGGCCGTTATTACGGCCAGAGGTGGTTGTTCTGGGTACTGATTTCTCAGGATCTATGCACCCAAATTGCGTGAAAATGTAATCACGTGTCAGTTCTAGTATAATATATTTGTCCAATGAATACCCTTTTATTCATTGCATTTCTTCGTGGTGCTGCAATTTTAATGGCCAATAGTGTATTATTCTAATTGGGACAAGCAACTGCCAAATAGTGGGAGATATATGTTGAAAAAATTATAATGAGCTGATTACATTACATTTCACACAAAACCAAATATTTGAATAATTTTCAAGCAATCTGTCAGTGAACAAGGTGCTAACAAAATAACGTCATCACACGAAGGAAGCTAGGAAATTTAAGTGACTAACAACAGAAGTGAATGAAACACATACCAAACACTACGCTTTTGTAAGACACGTATAACTGCACTTAATCTAACCACTTCATCGTCAAAGCAGGAGTGTTAACTGGTTGCTTCTGTGTCATAGGACTGTTTTACAGCTTTAGATGGATTGTCGAATCTTTCTGGCAGTTCCCTCTTCATCGTCAGTTGGCTGGCTTATTTGGGATGTCAAACAGTGTAGGTACTGCATTCCACACGAGTTTATTATTGTCTGCGTTCATGAACTGGTTTTGTTCTTAATGTAATGAACAAAACCTAATATTATTATGCAAGTATACTGTGTCTTTTTTCATAAGGTCTTCTCGTCTGCTATTAACTAGCCATTTTCCGCTCCTAAAACGAAACATTGATCATTAATACACATGTAGTTTGCAAGTGAATACTGACGATACAGTTTAGTAATATGATGGTATATACCTCTCAGGATCCTTAGGAAACCTAAAAAAAGACAGTTGTGGTGTCTTCTTCCTGTTGTTGCTGCAATTTATTGCGCTACAAACGCTCCCACTTGTAAAAACCATTGTAGAAATAAATATAAACAACCACTATTCGCTTTCACGAATGCGCCGAACTCTCGGTTTAAGTTACTGGCCGCTTCGGGCGCTGCTGGCGCGGTGGGCAACAAAATCGAGGCGAAGTGTCGCGACTGTTATATTAGACTGTGATAATATTTTCTTACAAAACTTGAATTAATTTACCATACGTCTATACCTTTCAACCCCTGGTACCGTTACGCCGACGGCACACGGATCGTGCATTCGAACGTTGAGCACTGAGCGTTTAGAGTTTTTGACGTAGTAACACGATAAAAAACCAGCGTTGGCGAGTCTTTCCGAAGGTGTAGAGCAATATTTAGCACGTATGATACTCTGAACGTGAGTTTGAATGTAGGCCAGTGAGAAGGAAGAACGGTACCTACGTCACATGCATGTCATCTCTCTCGCGAGGCACCATATTGGCTTTCAAGTAAAGCTCATATGGTATGTACGCTGTTTCTAAGCAACAGAAAATTGAGTATATCTAGAAAATCCGTCGTTAATTTTGTGATCTGTTGCAACAAAATGATAGGAAATGTTATATTGGTGGTTAAAGAAGTATTGTAACTTGCGTGTTATGGAAGTATGCCGTTTAACGCAGCGGCACATTGACGATTCATCGAAAACGCATTCTTCTTGGTATAGCTGTTTATAATTAAATGTCAGTTAATAACATACGTACGATTACAGCTTTCATGAGATGACAAGATGTAAACTATGGTCAATACTTATTCGCGGTCGGTGTAGCACAATGATTACAGTCGCGGAACTGTAAGGTGTTAGGTTATGTCTTGTTGATTGCGCCTCACTCGATCCAAACATTTTTCACAAACATTCACGTTTTCTAATATGTTCTGACATTTTCTTACTATTTTAATAACAGTATATTGTATAATATCCAATATTATGTGAATGTAAGAGCGCAATTTCGGAGGAGTGAGTTTGATTGGTTGGCTTAATATACAAAACTACTTGCACTACTTGCAGTAAGATGCTTTACACTAAGTTTTGTATTTCCAGTCTGTAAAGATTCTGCTACTGAATAGCAGCAACAGTGATCAAGTAGCAATGACCTAAGGGTTTTTATTAAAAAAGTGAGAAGATGAAACAATTTTTATCTTAAGTAGAGAACTAACGAAAATTGCATTGCACTTTTTGTAATGGAATTTTCATAAGCCGATGGATGACCTCATTGGCTGCATATACTGCATTCCTTTTTGCCTTGTAACATGTTCATGGACATTGAAGTTTAACAAAAGTTCCAGTTTTAAAACACTGTAGAAAAAGGACCACTGCTCAGAATGACGTCAAATTTAAATAGCATATCATTGACGCAGAAGGACACGTCACGGAACAAAAAATGTTTTAATGGAAATTTTACTAATAGATGACGCTGTAAGCGTCTTAACTCAAATGGAGTCAGCTAAAATGATAGATCTGTATTGCTCAAAGTGTACAACTGCACGGTTTCGGAAGTCAACAGTTGTAGCACTGTTAACAAGGTAAGCCCATTATGCGAACGATACTAGTTTCATAATAAATTCCATTAGAGAGAAAGCAACAGAAGAATCGGTAAATGATATTTTCAAAAGAATTATTAAGTGGTTCTGTGAAAATGGACTCTCCCTACATTTTGAAGAAACACACTACATTCAGTTCCGTGCAACAAATAGAGTCATACTAACGACTGATGTAGCACATGAGAAAGAGTCAGTAAGTAGGGTAGAATGCTCCAAATTTTTGAGGAATACATACTGCTGAAAACTTGATCTGCAAGATGTATTTTACGGAGCTTCTTAAACAATTAAGTTCAGCTACTTTTGCTGTTCGTACAATTGCTAATCTTGGAAACAAACGTATCAATCTCCTAATATATTTTCATACATCCACTCGATCAAGACGTAAAGAATAATTTTCTGTGGTAACTCATCCATTAGAAATAAAGCATTGATTACACAAAAGCGAACAGTAAGAAAAATACGTGGTGTTCACCTACGGACATAGTGTACGTACCTCTTCAAGGAGCTAGACGTTTTAACTGCCCCCGTCATAACATACATATTCGCTAATGAAATTCGTCATAAATAATTCATCACAGTTTCAGAAGAACACTGATGTGTATACCTACAACGTAAGAAGGAAAAGTGACCTTTATTACCCATTGTTAAAGCTGTCAGTGGCCCAGAGAGGATTTCAATACTCAGCAATAAAACTGTTTGGTCGTTTTCCCAGTAACATAAAATGTCTATGATAAGTAGAGAAATAAATTTTAAATCTAATTTAAAATCATTTCCCCTGGACAGCTCCTTCTATTCGATTTATGAATTACTACTTAAAATTGGAAGACAGCTAAAAAAAATCTTGTTTAAATGTAATTGCATGTTTGGAAATAAAATAATGTGTTCATTAATGTTAATACTAATTATGTATACATACATCGTAAACTGACTTGTTCAACATCATTTCGATAAAAGAGTCGTTCAGTGGATCTTTGTAACATCTAACTAAACAACTAACATCAACCACGGCAAGGTCGTATCATATCGGATGGGAAAAATCGGTTTTTAATTGTACTGAGGCCAAAAACCTCATAAAAAACAAACTAACATTGTTTTCTAATCGTCGTGAGACTGGCGGAAGACAGGTTCAATACACCATCCACCGTTTCCTGCCATAAGTTGCAATCGAAAAACAGCGTGCTCCACAAGATATCGGAGTGTCTTGGCGCCGACGGTCAGAATGCGTTGCGCAATGCGTGCCTTCAATTCTCTACGTTCATAACTGGACCGCTGAACACAACGTCTTTCAGATAATCCCCAGCCAGAAGTCATACGGATTAAGATCAGGTGATCTGGTCGACCAGGCTGTAGGAAAGTGCCGGATGATAAGTCTAAAATTTCCGAAATGCCTCTGCAGCAGCCGTGTCAATGTACGGAGGAGTGCACTTCTGCATACAAATGGTGCTACCCACACATCCACGCTGTTGAAGTTTTGGAAAGACGTTGGTGGGCAAAAGACTCTCACAGCCTTTACCAGTGATAGTACAGGTAACAGGACACGTAGGACTCATCTCTTCGAAAAAATACGGCCCTACAATAAACGATGTCTTCAACCCGCGTCACACAGTCACATTTGCAGAATGAAGAGGTACCTGTTTATGTACGTACGGATTTCCGTTGCCCATATTCTGCAATTCTACGTATTGAGATGTCCTTGGAGACGGAAAAGGACTTCGTCTGCCAACTGAATCAGAATGTTCCATGACCATTCATCGCGTACTTCATGGGAGCAAAAAATTCCAGATCGAAGGTTTGTATTGTTGGCAGGTCAACAGGAAGTAATTCTTGAACATGAGTGATACTGTATAGATAGCAATTCAGGATGCTTCGTAGGATTTTATGCACCGTGCTCACAGGAATGTCCAACGTGCCGACAATTCCCCGTGCACATTGTTACACACCACCGATCAAACTCTCAGGCAGTGCTGTGACCACATCTTCGATAAATGTCGGATGAACTGCTTTCCTCCCTCTGCCCCATTGCACATATAATCATTTTCTCGAGACTCTTAGGAGACATCGGACCACTGCCATTTTTCATGCCCTTGAGTGTCCGGAACTTCTGCGGGGCTACTGACGCACAGTCACTGTTTTTGTAAAGAACTTTACCAGCACCGTGTACCCTTCATGGAGACAGTCATGGCTCGGACACAAACCGAGGAAAAGCCAAGTGCCGCGTTCCTGTTGGTTAACTCCTTAGGTTCCATCCACATACGTGACATACGTAAATAAACTGTTAACATTGATTTCATTGGGCCAACGTCTGTAAACGAGCATGTTTCATTCATGATATTCATGTTTTTAAGTAAACTGACTCGGCAAACTGGAGAAACAACTCGACATTCCTTTACATGAGTGTGGGGAATAGCATACGTTAGATGAATCTTCACTTCCATCTCAAACACAACAACTATCAGTGACTGAGGTTTTCACCAATTTTTAAGCCTAGACTAGGTATAGCTTCCAGTTCCTGAATGGAACGTCGTAACTGGATTACTAAATTCTTTTCGCAGACACACACAGAGAGCGAAAAAATATATTAACCCTTTTGTTGACGGGATACAAATGTTCCACTAAAGTAGTATGCAGTTCTGAGCATAAGGACGCCTGTCTAGTGCTAACATGTAGCGAGATGCCTTCTGAACTCGAAGAAAAATGCTACCGACCATGGGGTGGATATTCAAAAGGCTATGAGCGATCATATAGGGCTGTGTTTGTTTACAGGTGACACAGCGAGTTCTTGACAGAAACTCAGATCAAATCAACATCTTCTCCATTTCGAGAATGCCTGAAGTAACTAACTGAGTTTTCTTTTACAGCATAGACACTGATTTGAAATATTAGTACACATCTGAGTAATTCTGCGGTTTCCTCATAATTTGTATGCAGTGGGACGTATATGCCCCAGAAAACTTCATAGAATGTTGAAAACATTAGCGTGTGGTATGTCAAAGCCATCTTCGAATGCTATGTTGAAAACCCGTGTGCGATATTTTATGTTTTTCATTGTCATCGTGATAAAATCATTCTAAAATTAAAAATTTACCTCTGAAAATCCTAGGTTCACATGAAAACATGGATCTTGTTAGGTTCGTGGGAAACATGTGTTCCACTTCACCGATTTCAAAAAGGGTAAGGTTAAAATTTTTTATGGCGAAAGTTTGTTACTTATCACAAGTCCTATATTTTTTATAGTACTTGAAGAAATACTTAAGAACCAAGATCACATTTAAATACTTATTTTGAATTGATGACCGGTTTCCATACTACTTTGCTGTTATCTTCGGATCTCATCCGATCTCATCCGAAGATGACAGAACAGTACTGTTGAACCCGATCAGCAGTTCAAAAATAAATATTTAAGTGCGATCTTGACTCTGAAGTATTTCTGCAAATATTACAATCAGCTGATCGCCTCCTGATAAGAACGTTTGTAATATTTTATTTTCCAACTATTTGCAAAATAAATTTTAACCATGAAAGGGTTAAACAGTTCTTTTGGATCTTGAAAAACACGTAGACGTCCAACATTATTGTTCCTCTGATTGTCTGAATGTGATATGGAAACTAGCTCTCACAACTTGATACGATGCGCAGTCACTTTACGTTTTAAAAAAGAGATCAAACGGTGATGGAAGGAAAAGTTTGGCGCTCTCCGTTAAGAGTTTCTGCGAATGGAAACGTCGTCTGTCCACTGCGGGACGCGCCTAGCGGCCGCTTCCTTACGTAAGCGCTCGTGATGCAATCGACGCTAAATGTCACTTTATTGTTTCTTCCGTCAATTTCGCATTTCCTGTGCCGACGTTCCGCGAGCGGTTTGTGTCCGGTTACTTCTGGCTGCTGGCACGCGCTGAGGCACCGCCCGAGGCAGTTCCTTCAGCAAGCCGCGGGCCAATTGTCCGCAGTAAGTTCTAAGTTAAGCCGAGCAGCTTCGCTAGTCCGTGGGCCATGTCTAACAGCATGAGGCAGTTCTATAACGATCAGCTTCAAGGGCACGAGCGAATGACCGGGCAAGTGGTCAGAGGGGAGGAGAAAGAGAGAAATACAGAAAGAAATATATAAAGTGAGAAACGAGAAAGGAAAGAAGAAAGCTACTTATTCGAGCACATGGGCCCAACTTAGGAGTGTTATTTATTGAAGTCTTCAGTCCGGAGACTAGCTTGATGCAGTTCTCCACGCTAGTCTATCCTGTGCAAATCTCTTCACCTCTGCATAACTACCGCAACCTGTATCATTCTGAACCTGCTTACTGTACCCAAACCTTCACCTCCGTCTACAATGTCACTCCCTCCATTGCCAAATTAGTTGTTATTTGTTGCCTAAGAATGTGTAGTGCCAAACTTCTCTTTCCTTCGGTCAAAGTTTATGGTAAGGCAGTTGTACCATTTGCCCCCTATTCTCTTTCGAGCTTCCTCATTAGCCGATCTACCCATCTAATCTTCGGCAGTTTTCCCTAATATCACATTTCAAAAGCGTCCATTCTGCTCTTATCTGTACTACTTACTGCCCATGCTTCAGTAACGAGGCGCGTTCAACAAGTAACGCAGCACATTATTTTTCTAAAAGCACATTGGTTTTTATTCAGGATTCCAACGCATCACATTATTCCCCACTCTCTTGGCTACAATGTTCTATTTTTCAAAATAATCTCCGTTCAATGGACGGCCTTATGCCTCTTTACTGTGTGGGCCTGTAGGCCCTCTACTAGTCGACGTCGGAACCAGCGTCTTGCTGCATCAGTAACCTCCTCGTCATCCATATACTGCTTCCCCCTGGGCGTATGCCTCATTAGGCCAAACGGAAGTCGGAAAGTGCAAGATCCGAGCTATATGGTGGATGAGGAAGAACAGTCCAGTGAGGTTTTGTAAGGTCCTCTCTGGTGCACAGACTTCTGTGAGGCCTTGCGTTGCCATAGAGAAGTTCGTTTGCATTTTTGTGGCGACGAACATGCTGAAGTCGTTTCTTCAGTTTCCTCAGGATAGACCAATACACTTCAGAGTCGATCGTTGCACCATGAAGGAGGACATCAAACAGAATAATTCCTTCAGAGTCCCAGACGACCCTTCACCATGACTTTACCAGCTTAGGGCGCGGATTTTTCTTTGGAGAAGAGGTGGTGTAGCTCTGCTCTATGGATTGCCGGTTCGAAATGATGAAACCATGTTTCATCGCCTGTAACAATATTCGACGAAAAATTGTCATGAAAGTGTTGAAAGTTAAATTAACTATAAAATGTTCTTTTGTATGTCCGGTAAGATTGTTTGATAAGCTGCGGATAGAGAATTGAATATTTGTGCGGGTCTACATGTACTACCTAAACAGAACTTAAAAACAGTATACAAGATCCGCATTGTACAGAAGAGACATATTCGGATACAGAAACGTATTCAGATACAATCATATAGGACGTACATAGTGACATACATTTAGACACATTCCATATTCTGCTGAATAGCATATGGGAATATAGTCGGTTAACTGAGCGCTGCTTGTCTCCTGGAATTCTAATTTCCAAGCGCAGGGGCCTGCATCTGTCGACGAACTCGTATAGTAGTACATATGTTGCTATATCGTTGGATGCGAACAAGATTTGGAGACTGCTTGGGAACCGATGGCCAAGAGCCCGAAGATTACTTACTAGGACGTTTATGTGATACGTGGATAACAATTATTGAACTATATGAAATAAAATCGTGACAACTTCTGACCGGTTTGCGTTTCGGCATTCAAACTTCAATGTTGGCCACGGGGCATTATGGAATTAGTATGTGCATGCGCACGCGCCTTGTTGTTGTAGGCTGTTTGCACGAGAAAATGTCATGGTACTACGTGCTGAGAGCATAGCGCTTGTGAAGGCCTTCTATGAGGGCAGTAATAGCCCAGTTGGTGTTCAAAGGAAATTTGCGACAGAGTTCAAGCTGGAGACGACCAGTCCAAGCGTGCCAACAATCAAGAATTTGATTCGCAAGTTTGAGAGAACGGAAAGTTTTCGTCATGACAGTGTTGGCTATGTTGGTCGTCCAAAAAGGGCGAAAACGACTGAAAACATCGAAAAGTCACGCTCTGTATTTCAAATAAGACCCAAGAAATCGATCAACCGAGCTGCACGTGGAAAGCAACCAGGAGACACTGCGACAAATATTGTTGTTGAAGACCTACCTCTCTTTCCATACAAAATTCAAACCCATCCGCCATTAAGCCTCAGGGTCATGGGATAGCGGTTGTGTTTCGCCAACACTATTGTCCATACAATTGACGAACAGGACTTTAATGCAAATATGGTTTATCGACGAAGCCCACTTTCATTTGGATGGGTTCGTCAACAAACAAAACTGGTGCATTTGGGGGACTGAGAACCCTCATTTCGCGATCGAAAAGTCTCTTAAGCCTCAACGAGTGTCTGTGTGGTGTACAATGTCCAGTCACGGAATAATCGGTCGATATTCCTTGATGGGACGGTGACTACTGAACGGGACGTGAAGGTTTTGGAAGATGATTTCATCCCCTCTATCCAAAGTGACCCTCATTTCAATACGAGGTGGCTCATGCAAGACAGAGCTCGACCCCATCTAAGCCGGAGAGTGTTTGATGTCCTGCAGAAGCAATTTGGGGACAGCATTCTGGCTCTGGGGTACCCAGAGGCCACCGGCATGGGCCTCGATTGGCTGCCATATTCTCCGGATCTGAACACTTGGACTCCTTTTTGTGAGGCTATATTAAAGATAGGGTGTAAAGCAATAATCCCAAAACCGTTGTTGAGTTGGAAACAGCCATTCAGGAAGTCAGTGACAGCATCAATGATCCGACTCTTCGGCGGGTAATGCACAATTTCGCTATTCGTCTGCGCCACGTCATCGCCAATGATGGCAGGCATATCGAACATGTCATAACCTACATCGGAATATCTGTAGTGACGTTTGCATGTTGAATAAAGTGTGTGCACTTTAACTAAATTACGTTTATTTCATATAGTTCAATAATAGTCACCCTATACCTAATTGTTCATTTACAGGTATCCCAGAGCTGCCTTTAATCCTTACCATCACGATGTTGCCATAGTTCCGCTGTACCCGAAACACAACGTTGACAATTGCTGCAACTGGTGGGTTGGCCCACCTACTATGATGGTGTCTAATACGTTGTAGGTGTGACATACTATCAGAGATACGACTACTGTTTCTGCTGTGATCGTCTGTGCCAACAGCAGGGTGTCCAAAACAGCAGTCAGCTCGGCTGTCATGACAGTGGTGTGTGGATCTAGCTTGTATAGGCCTCGACGTCCTAGTAGGACTGCCAGCGCTCTCACTAGATTTGGACCCATCTGTGTACACCATGTACGCATCGTGACAGTGAGATAGGAGATGGAGAGGGATCACTGCCGTCAGCTGCATCGGAATTCCATTGCCGTTGCGTTAGATGGGTCTCCGTTTCGAAACATAGCTCTGCTCCTGGCATCAATCTGCAGAGTCGACGTACCGTGCGATCCGTTGGAGCGCGGAATAAGAGATTTTCCCACACCATCTGCCTTAATGCCTGCACTCCACACATTCAGCCGCGATTGTGGAAGTTCCTTATTTGTCAAATATCGTCCGCTCACGTAGGAGGATGTTAATTCCCTAATTTTTTTGTCAAGGGGCTGTTATTCGTCGAGAATGGGCCGTGGGAGAAATTGTTCCAGAGGAATATTCGTCGCAGCTCTAACGATGGTTCATTTGCTTCACATAGTAATAAGTTGGTTGTCGTTGACATGAATGTACCAGTAACTGTACGTAAAGGTTTGTGCTGCATGCTGTCGAGTATTTGGAGCGTGCTGTGTGACGCTGGTCCGTAGCACATGTGTCCGTAATCAGAGTGTGTCTTTAGAAGATACTGTTATAGCTCATTGCTACCCGTCGATCAGCGCCCATCATACTCCAGTCGTAGCTGTGATAAGATTGCATGCTTTTTCGCGTCCACAAATGATATGTCGGGTATGATGAGCCCACCCTAGTTTATCACTGATGATCATCCCAAGATATTATATTGTTTTCGCAACTGAAAATTATGCTGTCCCAGTTTTATTGATTGGGGAAACGGAATGCTGTTATTATAGTAGAATTGCTATAAGATATTACGAGGTCATTTTCTGTACACCATTCATGCAGCGTATGAGAGCAGTGTGCATTTTAAGCTGGCAGGACTGAAGAGTACTGTCTTCGGAATAGATGAATACGTCGTCTGCATATTACAACATTTGGATGTCTCCGGCAAAGAGGTCATTAAGGTCCGAGAAATAGAGATTGAATAATATGGGAGCCAAGACTGATCTCTGTGAGAGACCTTTGCTAGTTTCTCTGGGGCCCAGTGTAGTTCCGTATTGCAAAATGATTGTCTTCCTATTTTTGAGGGAGCTTACAGTGTTACGCACGATATGTGCCTCCAAATTTTTCCGTAAGACTGACAGGACGACTTTGTCGTATGGTTCATTCTATAAGGAGCATTCAAATGAAACACGGTTGTCCAAAAGTAACGGTAACGATTTTATTAACTCAAAAATGTAGTTATATGCAGTGCACATACTCAAAAATAGTAGCCAAAACTGTTGACAAATTTTTCCCATTGCGACACTAGCTGGTCGATTCCATCCTTGCAGAAGCTAGTAGGCTGCTGTCTGATCCAGGCCTGGATCCAGTCACACACTTCGTCGTCCGTTGCGAATCGATGTCTGTGAATAGCTTGTTTTAGAAGTCCAAACACATGAAAGTCACAAGGTGAAAGATCAGGACTGTACGGTGGATGTTCCAGCGTTTCCCACCGAAACTGCTGCAGTGTCGTCTTCACCGCATTGGCCGCGTGTGGGCGGGCATTATCATGCAGGAGGATAACGCCATTGGACAACGTGCCTCGGCGTTTCGACTTGATGGCTCGTCTAAGTTTCTGTATAGTGGCTTGATAACGCTGGGCATTGGTGGTGGTTTCCCGTTCCAGGACCTCGACAAGTAATGGGCGCTTGTGATCATAAAAGGACATCATGAGCTTACCAGAACTGGTGTGCACGGCCTTTGAAGTGGTGAAGTCACATGTTTCCACTGCTTGCTCTGACGCTTGTTTTCCGCTTCAAAATGGTGACACCATGTTTTATCACCTGTGACAATACGCGACAGATAGCCGTATTCCTCCTCATAATAACGTTTCAGATGACTCAAAGACAGCGCCATTCCAGTATTGAGCTGTTCGGCGGTTAGTTGGTGGGGAACCCACTGCGCAGAGTTTTTTCGAAAGTTCAAGTGTTGATGCATTATGGTGTGGGCGGAGCCCACGCTAATACCAAGTAACCGATAGATCTCGTCCACGTTGATTCTGCGGTTGTCCAAGACTAAGGCATCCACTTCCGCAACCATTTCCGGTGTGACGACACGATGAGCTTGTCCAGGACGAGCATCGTCTTCCAGTGACTCGCGCCTCTCAAGGAATCGTTTGCGCCATTCCACAACACTTGAATGACTCAGACTGTACTCACCGTACACAGGCTTCTTCCGTCGATGTCTTTCATAGCCTCCAACTCCCTCCGCCGCTAAAAATCGAATCACTCCTCGTTGTTCCTGCTTACTCGCCTGCATGTTCGGTAGTGGACGATAACTTGTGTGACTACCTGCTCTTCAGCGTGAAACCACACTGGCACTATGCAACATCAAACGGTGCGCACGAGTCAGTCTCTCTACCAATAGATGGCGCAACCATACTCGCAGTTACGTGGTGCCACCTTCCGTGTAAGGCAAAGGTAGACGCACTGACCAGGTTTCATTTGAACGAACTTCCTACATTACGAAAGCAGCCATCATACAATTATTCCTAGAGAAAGTTAGCTGCATGTCAGTAACTAACCACAGAAAGAAGTCGGTTGTCCCTTTTCCTTTGCGAAACCAAAGCTGTTTTTCCGATAATATTTTCTTCTTTTTACACCACCATTCTCAGCGCCACTTTATAGTACTTTCCATCATCTTCGCCGAGCACAGTAGTAAGGCGGCAGGCCGATAATAGTCGGGTTTATCATATCTTTTTCCCTATTTGTAGGTGGGGACAACACAACATGTTTTCAGTGAGTCGATTTTGATCTTTTGTGTCCATACGCTTTAGTAAATTTTGAGCAGCAGCAGTTTGCCTTTCCTTGGGAGGTGTCGTAGCGTTGGGTAGTCAATATAACCCGGGCCAAGTGCAGTACCCTTCTCTCGAGAGCGCACAATCTGGAGTTCTTCCAGTAAAAAGGTTCGTGTACGTACACTGTTGTCCTCCTCATATTCCGCCTCGTCTTCGTTGTTCAGTACGTCAGATTGTGGAGGTGCTCACATGTCGATTGTCAGGCCGTTTTTTATGTTCCTTACGACATTCCAAATCGTGGTTGATTATGTTTCTTTGCAGACTGTATGATGTAGCGCTGTAACGCTTTATGAATCTAGGAGCGCCACTGGCATTTCTCCCAATGCGTAGGCACGCCCGCAGCTCCACAATGTGTGGTGCCCGCTAAAGTCACCTAATAGGGTTTCCCGATAGAGGCAATGATTGTTGTTAACTGTTGCCTTGACGTTTTTATGGTCAGACCAAATTCAAATGGAAGTCTTTGATGCGCATGCGGATATTTCCTATTGTTGAATGGCAATATTAACAGCAAAAAAGTGGATATTTTGTATAACCAACAACGCTGCACCGCTGTAGCCACTATCTCTATTTTGCAGATGACATAGTATCCAGTTTAAACATGTTTCGGTGATGGCACAAACGTGTACTTTAGTTACGAGCAGAAAATGTCGAAGGCTGTCTTTAGTTGCCTTGAGCTATCTTGCGTCCCACTAGATGATTTTACAGGCGAATTTGGGGGATAAGGAGTGGGGTCGACATGTTTTGGATTGACATCCGGATCGAATCTGTTTGTAGTACAGGAGTGGGCCCATTAGTAATCTGCTGGTACAATACATCATTCACTACTGCGATTATTATACTTGAAATGTTGTTAACCAGGTAGTTGCCAACATCATTTTGTTGGCTGAGTCTGTAAAATTGTGATGGGTAGGGGTTGGGATCCGTTGGAGCAAGAGGCAGGCAGAGTTCTGGTTCGTACAATTGGTCCCGGGGGACTGCGCTTTGGTGGGATCCATTATGTTTTGTTTCCTTTATGTTTTGTTGAATTTATCCGTTGTTGGTGCTGTAGATGGGCATGCTGTATGAGAGGAGGGGGCGGTGGTATCGGCGATGAATCCACTTGGAGCCACCGTTCCTGACGTCGTTGTGGGGTTCTGCCCATTGGTTGCTTATAGGGTGCCTAAAGGATGCTGCGTTCTCGGATATCTCTACAAAAATTCGAGCAAATCACATTAATAGTTTTTATTACAATAAAGAGGATTGACAGTACTTAACTTGGTATTTACAAGAACGTGTCGCAAGTGATTGGCGACATTCAAACTGTCAGTCCTTGGCTATACACAATATCCATGTATGCCATTGATATGGATCACTAATAACTGTTATGCGAGTGCCAGTTTAGTATTGTGCGGCCGAGGATGGCAGGAGCTGTGCTTATATTCTCTTCTTGTAGGGGCCGCTCCTGTCGTGGCGCGATCTTTGTCAGCGGGCTATTGGCTGACGTCGTCTCACAGCCTTCTCTGCTCTTGCGTTCTTCGTATTCGTGCCGGCGCTTGTGGTTACGCCGGAACAGTCGTCATTACATGGCTGGTTACTGCAGATATAGGTGGCAGTGCCGGTAGTTGCATTGATACGCACCTGAGTCGAAAATGTCGGATAATATGTATCCTGTCTCGGAATTTTTGAGGGAGAAGTAACTGCATTCGCATAAGGTCTTTTTTTCAAACACAGATGCTGCTTCTCGGTAGGTAATGTTACTGAGAGAGACAATTTTGTTAATTCTCTTGTTTTTGAGATACATTGGGCAGGTTGGAGATAGGGCAATGTGACAACTGATACCATGAATATAGGTTTGATGATTGGCCCCCCACAGTACGAATATTTTATATATTTTATCTCACTTCTCCACCGTTCGCTGCCATATCCAAATCGCAAACAATTATAGCACTTTAAGGTGGAGGGTACACACACGTCCACTGGTCGGAGGACTCCATGAATATAAACCAACTGTGAGAGCCGCAGTGATCTGTTACAATAAAAACTGGTGACGGCTTTGCTCCCCTTTTTCCGCTCAGGTTTACAATTTTACTAAATCACCTGATGGCAATAACTTCGCTGAAACAGGTCGTTTCCGTCCGTAATTCGCCCTCCGCAAGGGAGGTTTCAACATCATTGATGATGCCTTGTTTAATTGTGAAAACTTCGGAATATAGGCCTCCAAATTTGGTCTGGCTAAGAAAGAACGCTAATCCAAGAACGCTGATACTCTTGATGCAGTCTCAGTTTTTCCCTGCCGCTGTAATATTGATTGTATGTTTAAGTAATAACTCACATTCCCGTCTAATAAGTTTGCCTAGCGCCATAGGATTGAGTCTGCCTATGTTTCTGTCTCTACTTCGAAAAAAACAAGATAAAAGGTCATTTGTGGTAAGTTGCTTAAAAATTAAAAACGCAATTTACATATTGGTAGGTGACGGTTCCTTCTTTGGTGGCGCCGACACGCAACACTTTCTCCATTTGGTCTCGGTCGTCGTGTCCCTCTGTTACAGTCGCGCTGACGTTTCTATGAGGGTTGCAGGTCTCTCGTTTTAAATGTACAGACAGATGGAATATCTTGGTGTGTGTGTCTGCGTTGTGGGACGCAATGACTGCGTCGCTAATCACTTCACTGATTCGTGCATAAAGTGCATCAGTATCCATTGTGACACCGTGTGGCTGGTTTTGCGAAGCTTGTGTTGCAAACGGGCTGCAATCACCACGGTCCATGGTGGTGGTGGCAACGTAGCAAAAGTTTTGGCGATTTGGCAGAGTCTATTTCAGTTTATCGAATACCACAACGAATTATCACCGTACACATTGCACGATCACTAGCTGAGTAAGAAGTGTTTGCACAGCCAGAGCGCGCTAATGTTCACCTTCCGCTTTTCGGAATCAACTGCCTTAACATTTCTAACGATGGCTTTTGATCTCTGTTCGTGAACTGGCTGCATTATTACTCAGCATTCGGAGGCCCATTTCTTCCAAAATATATTTTGTTGATTGTGTTGCACAGCTCTGATAAACTGCATAAAAGGCGATGAAAAAGTATCCATTCGAAGGACGTACAGCCCAGAATCGGTATGTCAGTCAGGCAAAATCGCCATAAACATTGAGGCAATCATCCCATCGACGCACCAGGTTCAACAGACCCGTTTGGTAGTATACCATTTCCAGCTGTGCGAAAAAGTGCGCCGGCCTGTGTAGCCGATCGGTACTAGGTGCTTCAGTCTGGAACCGCGCGACCGCTACAGTCGCAGGTTCGAATCCTGCCTCGGGCATGGATGTGTGTGACGTCCTTAGGTTAGTTAGGTTTCAGTAGTTCTAAGTTCTAGGGGACTGATGACCTCAGATGTTAAGTCCCATAGTGCTCAGAGCCATTTGAACCATTTGAAAAAGTGCGTAACTGCCTGCTGAACATCGTCGTCCGATAGGAATTGTCGACGCTGAAGGCCTTTTTAAGGTGTCAAAGGCTAGACAATCGCGTGGGGGGACATCAGGGCTATAGGGTGGGAGCTCGAGTGACTCCTACTTGGTTTGGCGTAACTTCTACGCTACGACACTTGCGATATAGGGACCTCTTGTGTCCAATCGCGACCAGCACGGAACTTGGCACACGTTTCCATAACGGTGGCTTTCGACAAACATACTACATTCTTCATTCCCCGCCCCCCCCCAAAAAAAAATTGTCTCTGAGCACTATGGGACTTATCATCTGAGGTCATCAGACCTCCTAGAACTTAGAACTACTTAAACCTAACTAACCTAAGGACATCACACACATCCAAGCCCGAGGCAGGATTCGAACCGTAGCGTCTAGAACCGCTCGACCACCGCGACCGGCTCTTCATTCTCCGATGGATGTCTACCGGTGTTTGTCCTTCCGCAGCCAATAGAAGAATAACAGTACGTTGGTCCTATTTGGACGCATTTGGTAATAATGTCTCCATAGTACACGTCCCCACATTTACAGCACGCAAGTCGGAATGACACGTGCGCCACACTAATTCCTTGCATGTCGATGTTTATATTCTCGCATCGGAGTCCCATTACATTGCGTATAGGCTGCAGCAACACCATCAAACGAAAATTTTTCTTCTCCCCTTACAGAAATGACTTCGTGTAATACCATAAAACTGTTGTTTATTTTTTATTATGCAATGTGTTGCGGTCACTGATTTTAACAACAGGGGTTACATATAAAAATAAAGACGCAGTGCAAATATGTAATATGTATAAATAACGATTTCTTATGCAGAAGTAGATACATGGAGTAAACAGTTGCTTAAATTGTTGCTTGACGTCATTTCTGCCCTTTCCTTCCGTTTTAGTATCATCGACCACTTTGGTTACGCGAAGAGTTTGTATGTTTCATCCTCATGCCCTCTCTAGTTCTCCGAGATTTCTTCTGCACACCGTGAGTATGAACCATATGTCTGTTGTTCCAGATCGTTTATCGCGCATCCTTAAGACATTTACGTCATTTTTTTTCAGTCTACTGTATCATTGGTAGTTGTAATAACACTCTCTATATCGTCCAGCTTCAACCTGTGTGAGACCACCTTGCAAACACACCGTGACATTGACTTTGTAACACTGAGGGATTACTTTATCTGTTAGCAATATCAGTATCAAATTGATTATATCTAGAAGTAGCCAATTTGATCAAAGCTGTCACTGATAAAACACAATTTACTTTAGCGTAGATGCGAAATTTCCAATCAATCTTCTATACTGCTCCTGGAGAAGCGTCATAGAATCTCTAATGTCACGAACTATTGTAATGTATCATTTCCTGGCCACCCAAATGTGACAGCCCTATTCGCTATTGTAGTCACATCGATTATTTTCCACTTGCAGGAGGAAGGGGGTTTTTGTTCGACATGGACTCGATGTGGGTGGGCTTTCCTTAATCCTCCTAAATTGGTGGTGCTCGGAGCTGACTGAGCTGATTTTAAGGACGAATAATTTCCCCAAGACTGCCTGTGTTTCCAGCGTTCGTTGGAAAAATAGTTCGTGAAGCCTTCTCCTTAAGAAGCATCCTACAGAGGCGCCGTAAGCAGGAGCAGGAAATGGCTAATGAATTGCACAGTCTGTGCTCCTGATTCTGGTTGGCAAGAATGTTTAAGGGTTAAATACTTTCGAGGAGCGTTTTGGGGGCTCCCGAAATCGAAAGTTGTCCAGCAGCCCTCGTGGAATTGAGGTGACATGTCTTGGGCCGTCTGGGACGGAGTTTGTAAGTGGTTATATCGGAAGTCGAGAGTTAGTGATCCTTAGTGATCGACGAGATTGCTTTTCCGGTATGGAACAACTACAAATCATTCGAAAGAGCGTTCTCGTGCGCGGGCGTGGAATTCTGCTCAGGCGCTTTCCTATCTTTCTCCACGAGTTTTGTGGATTACTGCGTTTGCACTTGTTCAGTAAAAACACAGAACTCAGAACATAGCACAGCGTAGCTAGTTGGATGGATGAACATAACGGATGTGGCTGGAGATAAGTCACGACAACAGATTTAATTTCATGCCAAATTTGAGAGTGATGTTTTTTGAGTGACTCTCTCCCTATTGACTTTGAACTATATTCCCTTAAACTGTATTTCTGATTCTGAGGTGGTTGTGATTATCAGCGAGAGTTGATAGTGGCCAGCTGAAGTCTGCTTATAAACTGTGGTAGCGATTCTATTCTTGCCCAGAGGTCGAAGGTCGGAATCTTTCCTGAAAGTGGTTTAATGACTTTCGACTTGTGAGAAGTCTAACAGTGTCTCACAGTCGAAGTGAGACTGGCGACTCTCATACGTACGCATGTATGTGTTTATTCCATTCTATTAGTTCATCGCCTCTTTCACCCTCTCTCTGTCCATCTCCCCCTTTCCTCTCTCTGTCCTGCTACTCCCCTCTCTCTCATTCCATTTGCCCCTTCCCCCTCTGACCCTCTAGTTTGTCCCCCTCTGCCCATTTCATATTCTCCCTCCATCTTCTCCTCCCCCTCTTTCCACCTCCCCATCCCTCTGTCTCTCCATCTCCTCTTCCATCTTCTACCTGTCCATATCTCTTCCTCTCTCTTCCTACTCCTCCCCCCTCTCCCTGTCCATCTATCCACCTGCTCTCTCTGCCAATCTCCTCTTCGCTTCTCTTGGTAAATCTCCTCCTCCCTTCTCTCTGTCCATCTCCTCCCCTCTGTCCGTCTCCTTCTTCCTCTCTCTCTCTCTGTCCACCTCCTCCACCCATTCTCTGTCCGTCTTCTCCACTTGCTTCTCCTATCTCTCTGATCCTACCCCTCTCTCATTCCATATGTTCTTCCCCCTTCTGTCCATCTGCACCTTCCCCCTCTATTCAACTCCTCCTCCCTCTCTCTCTCCATTTGCTCCTCCCCCTCTCTCTAGCCATCTCTGCCTCTTTCCTTTCTCTGTCCATCTCCTCTTTCCCACTCTCCTTATCCATCACATCTTCTTTCCTTTCTCCGTTTCATTCTCCCCCTCTTTGTCCATCTCCACCGGGCCCCCACCGCCTCCCTCTGTCCACTTCCTTCTCTTTCCTTTCTCTGGGCATCTCCTTCTCTTCCCTTACTCTCTTCCTTTCTTGCTCTCCATCTCTCCATTTATCGGCTCCACCCCCGATATGTGTCCACAGCCTCCTTCCCCCTCTCTTTCTCTTTCTGTCCACATCTCTCTACATTATCACCCCACCCAAATAGGTCACTGCTAGTTCTTAGCCCCAAAGTATTCCTTTCCAGACAGTAACATGCATACCAAGTTTGGCTGAAATCGATCCAGGAGTTAAGGAAGGGCTTTTTACCCACTGCTTTCCCTGCATAAGCACTTGTCACATATAGTTAACATATACCACTTGCCTCTGAACACATATTTCTCCTTTATCTGTAGCAAATTTCCCCCTGCAGTTTCGCTTTCACGCAGCTCTGTGTTTATGACGTCATATCTCCTGATCTATGTGCCGTAGAATCATACATTTTTCCAGGTACATTCAGTGGTCTATGTGAACAAATGCAGCATATATGTGAACACATGCAGCATTCACAACATATGTTGCAATTAGAATTAGGAGTAAATAAGTAAAAAATTAAAACGTCATGCCTAATGTGGCAGTTTTACTGGATGAACATCCAAAATGTAGTAAGCGATAAACATTTTTCCTTGCATCGTTTTCTGTCGTAAAGGTTGGAAATTATGTGTAGAGTTAGTTGCACATCACTAAGAGCTCTCATTCTCAAGTACTGGATGAGTATTGTTTCGCTGTTTGCGTGTCGTGAGCTGTGACACTATTTCACCGCTACCGCTTTAAAAGTGAGTTGGTTCTTACCACACAGTGATTCCTTCCAGGCGGTAAGTGATATGTGACCAAGGTTGGTTGAAATCGATCCAGTGATTTAGGAGGAGATGTGGTACATACATACACTGTTGTAATATGTATGGATTTTTTTTCATGTAGTAGTTCAGAGAATTAATCCGGGTTCGCTACTGAAGTTTCCATTAAATCCGCGGGGCAGTATTCGCGTAATTTGTCTCGCGCGCCTTACATGCCAAGAGTGCGAGGATTCACGGCGGAGTCATGACTATGATTTCACGCGAAACCACGAAAACTCCGAGTTACGGACAAAAGGAACGTTTCACTACGTAAAGCATCTGTCACAGAGTGGACAACAGCGTGAGGTCGTTGACTGAATTCATCATATACAAAACCGTCAAAGTTGACATATAACGCAGTGAAAGCTTCAGTCCGGTCAGAAGTAGTTGACAGCTGTGTGAGATTGTTGACTTAAGTTGTAAACTCGATCTGTACGACAATAAAACGGCTTCAAAATATTGCTGTAACGATGGTCTTTGTTCGGTGACACAACTCTCCTTACTAAAGCCGGAAATGGTGATTGTACACTAACAAATACTTTCTCTGGTAAGCACTCCACGAACGCCCAATTTTGACGCCACTAATAATGATCGTATCGACTTGCAAATCTGTCGCCTGCTGGAGTGGCCTAGCGGATCTAAGCGCTACAGTCTGGAGCCGCGCGACCGCTACGGTCGCAGGTTCGAATCCTGCCTCGAACATGGATGTGTGTGATGTCCTTAGGTTAGTTAGGTTTAAGTAATTCTAAGTTCTAGGGAACTGATGACCTCAGAAGTTAAGTCCCATAGTGCTCAGAGCCATTTGTGAATCTATCGTTCGACATAATCTCGAATATCTCTTTTTTTTCACCTTCAGTCCTCTGAAAAAGTTAGAGCCAAATATGCTATCCTAGCTTGTGCTGCAGTGGCGTTTCGTACTTCGAAACTGCATATCACTGATCTGTCTTCATTGATCACTTGTTAAGGCGATAGATATCGCATAGGATATGCGAGCTGTCTCCATTGATCACTTGGTAAGGCGATAGATATCGCGCAGGATGTGAGAGTTGCGTGTATATTATCAGCTTTCATTCACAAGTCACGAGAAGAGCACGATATTTATCAAATGAAATTTTGACCTTTCACACGTACTTTGCATCACAGAGAGATTGTGAAGTGTTTTTCATATTTATAGAAAATTTCGTAAGTAGAACTCAAGATGCGTTTCGATAAATACGATACCTGACGGACGGAAGCTACTAAGATACTAACCACAAGTTAAACGGAGAAGGCTAAGATATTAGATTTCATCATTCGTGACCTCACACAATTAGTTACAGCGACCACTACGTTAATCGGAATATTGTGATCATCAACCAAGCAGTATGTCAGACCACTTTCATCAGGCGGAGGATTTGTGCTTCTTCATAAAATGAATGCAACAGATCCTTCATACATGACCAGAGTTGTTGACGTTAAGTGTTCACTCACAGGTCACGCAATTCGTGCATATCACAGTGGATGGATTACCATAAAGTATTTGCTAACCAATGCAATTGTGAATGGAAGGAGCAATAACGCCATTGCAGAAGTTATGCTCAGTAACAGTCTTCATGAAGAGTTCCAAGATAATTCAATTTCTATGTAGAGAAGAGCGCAAACTTTAGGAGAACTCATGAGAATTTCGTGCTGTTTTTTTCTGGTACTTATATTAGCTACACAGCATTAATGAATATATTGGCTGGTGGGTGGAGGAGGGAGGGAGGCAGATGGGATACCTATCACCTTAACTCGCACTGCTGCCCCGACCGATCGGTTTTATGCAAGTCACAACGCCTTCAAAAACCCTATGTGCAATTTTCTTATTTCTCGCTCCCTATGCACAAACTATTAGCCCTGTAGAAAAAATGAACAGGACCTTTTTAGGAAATTTAATGACGTTAAATCTTGTCCTGGGGTATGTTTTCGCTGGAGGTCACGGTTTTTGAAGTTATTCAAGAGAAACGCATTTGAAGCTCACACTTGAACGCTTTTCTTGAATACTTCAAAAACTATGGCCTCTAGCGAATACGTATCCCAGTACAAAATTTAACTACATTAAATTTCCTACAAAAAGGTCCTGTTCAATTTTTATATAGTTACAATACTTTGAGCTTACCGGGCGAGAAAATATGAAAATTTTGCAGGTGATATATGAAGGCGTTGTGAGTTGTATAAAATCCAGCAGCAGGGACAGCTGAATCAGCCTGTATTCAGTTGAGCAGCAGTGGCGAAATAGGTCCTGATTTGGTGTATTACGAGCCATATTAGGCGAGTGTCTACCTCCAAAACATTTCAACTGCACAGTATTTTTCTCTCTCCCTTACTTCTGCATTTAGAACTATGACATTTGCTATTTTGTGTGGATAAATGAATGAACTATAAGGTGTTGAAGTTTTCACTGTAGAACAGCAAAATTCATACACTGCGATTGTACTTAGAGCTATTACACATTCTAAAGTATTAAGCGATGATAACAACCAATAAATAACACGACAAAAATTACATTAACTCGTCATATTTTCTGTGATCACTCTGAGTTGCGCAAGATTTTGTATCAATTGCTATCTCAATACATAATAAAATTATGAGACATTACCGAACAGTAAATAACTGTTACTTCGCAACCTATCAACTGTAAAAAGTCTTTATTCGTAACAATAAAACTTTTACGAGACATTAGTTTCGTCCAAGTGAGCATATACATACAATATAATCTCCAGCAGTGAGTTAGTTGTGTATGTTTCTTATCTGTTTGGGGTACCATGTTTGTGATATTAAGGCGTGGAGAGCAATTACTTAAAGAGGTGGAATAAGACTGAGGCACAACGTCTACAGAGTGGTTCGCAGTCTGTGATAGTCACGTCCACAACGAAAACCGACGTCGCCAGCTGTACAAGAAAATAGATCTGAAGTACTCCTGCATCTGAGTCTAAATTTAGACATTGCATAATTCTGTAAATTGCATGGCAGAAGATTCTTCTCTTTCCGCCGTACAATAAGTGATTAATGAAAAGGTGCGTCTTACTTGTGAGAGGTAACGCTATCATCGCCTGGGAAATGGAACAGTTCGTCATGGCTCATGATACTGAAGACGTCAGGTACTGTGCCTTTGTCAGGGTGATGTTACCAGATTCAGCATTTTGATCAAGTATATATCACTAGATACGGATAAGGCACTCTATTTCGAAAACCATAAATAAACTGGGCCTTTTGACAGCAACTTTGTGAAGGGTCAAGGGAAGGTACTGGGAAAAAAAGCAGATACCAGAGACAATTACAGTGGGCAACAACGCTGTCAGCTAGCTTCGACTTTAACGAGGCAAATTGGATCACAGTATAACAGTTCACTAAGAAGTCTGTTGTGGAAACTAACGTAATCATACCATACGGGACCGTAATTTCATTAAGGCATATATGAATCACGAGTCGTCAGGTATTTGTGTGGATGTAGACAAGTAGCAGGTAAAATATTTGCCCGGGCTGATGGCACAAGGAACATGTTGATCCTGAAACATCAAAAACCACTGGAGACGATGGATGTATCTAGGAATCAGGATAGCATTCAGTCTTGTAGCGGTAGCCTCATGTTGCGGATATATAATGGAGTGAAACTGTGAAATTTCTTAAGTCAATCACAGTGCTTCAGAGCTTAAGACACGTAAATCTGACGGACTATCACAAGGAAGCCTTAGCTAGCACCGTACTGAAAATAACTACACTTGTTTACTTAGGCATGTATTGAACCTGGCAGGATTAGAACTTTCATGCCCTCTCTTAGCTCTAAATGGATATCCTTAGTGAGTTAACATTGCAGTATGTAGCAAATGAGCAGTATATAATAATAATAACAATAATAATACGAAGAAGAAGAATAATGAAGAGGAGAAGAAGAAGAAGAAGAAGAAGAAGAAATACCACTTTGTATACGGTATTTCAGAAATACCACTCTAATTAACATTGTGCAAAATAATTTCTATGTTTCTTTCTTTTTCGAAAATATGAAATGACTTCTACGAACAATGTATGGCAGCATTAAAGAAGGAACCAAATCTGTGTAAGTTGACTGGCCTGACTAAGAGCAAAAAAATAGTAGGTTAAGGCTGGCAGTAAGGTGGAGGAAAGACAACAGATATAGAATGGAATGAGGAAGACATGGATTGTGTTGACAATACAGCAGAAATACTGGTTCGCTGCTGGACAGAAACAGTATAGCTCAGATATTCCGAGGGACAGTCTAAGCCAGTGATAGCAGGTAGCTACGGATTTAATCCTGAATCCAGAGTGATTTTGCTTAAGAAGCAGGTTATTGGTTGGAAAGTTTCAAACTCGTATGACTGAAATGGAGAATATGCATAGATGTAAGTAATATGATGGACTTGACAAATTTTACATCGCAGTTATCGAATCATAATAGCTATTTGATATGCGAGGAGACACTCGTGACTACGAAACCGACGAAGAAATCAGAATGTTTGAAAATGCCACTATTTTCGGAGCAACATGTATGGGCACTAGAGAGTGTACTCGGCGAGAACGTTTCCTGCAGTGGAAGTGGGCCTCGGTATGTTCCTGGGTCTCCTTTGTCGGCAGAGAGCAGTCTGTGAATCTCATTCAGTCAGTCATACCTCCTTGAATTGTCGAACAACTGCCAGAGAAGTCAGGCTGTGGCAGACGCCGGTTTGTGTGTTGGACAGTGAAGACCGCACCCGATTTACCATCCTCTGGAGTGATATGAGTTAGACATTTTTGGTTTTATGCGTTAGCTTTAGAGGCCCAGACACTGAAATGCTGCTCGGCCAGCATGGGAGCACCCATTCTGACTTGCTCCAAATATTTGGTTTATCGAATGAGAATGTGTCGTTCCACTGACATGTGAGAGCATGGTGTGCAAGGGCCGAACAATCAAAGTAACACTTTTTCAGTGGAGTGCCAAATCTGTGATATAAGCTTCGGGTCTTATATGCAAACATATAAATAAATATGGCTCTGAGCACTTTGGGACTTAACGTCTGAGGTCATCAGTCCCCCAGAACTTAGAACTACTTAAACCTAACTAACTAACCTAAGTACATCACACACATCCTGCCCGAGGCAGGATTCGAACCTGCGACCGTAGCGGGTCGCGCGGTTCCGGACTGAAGCACCTAGAACCGCTCGGCCACATAGGCTGGCTAATATAGAATGTTCACGTAAAAAATTGGGGGACATTACTCTTCAGCATGCCCTCGAATGTATAACGAAATTCCAAATGGTAAAAACTGCACTAATATCAAATTAGGTCAGCCTTGTGCAAAGACTGGATACTACCTCTCCATGTAGAGAAATGTCAAGCTGCGCGCTTCAGGAAATGTAAAAGCGTGGTGCCTTTGACTATTGCATTAATAAGTTATATACAAATGTTTGGGAGTAAAGTGTGTAGAATTGGAATGACAAATAGACTCATCACTAGGCAAAACAAGTGACAGTTTATATTGGGAAATAGCGGTCTGTCTATAAAAAATTGCTAAAAAACAATTTAATGGCCTATACTTCAATACTGTTCGTATGTATAGGACTCATATCATGTCAGACATACAGGGGACATCAAACGTGTACGAAGAATGACGGTGCAAAAGACGACAAGCTTTTTTGGATGACGAGGGAAACATAAAAAAATCTTAAGTGTCAGATACTCTGAAAAACATATGGAACACGTCACGAGAACCTGTGATTATACAACAAACAGTAAACTTTGCCACACACTTCAAAATGATTTTTAGAGTGTATCTGGAAATTTGATGTAAACAGAGTGAGACAGTTACGTTAATAAAGATCACCACAGCTGTATTTCAGGTTTTGTTTTACTGTAGCACCGGCGGTTTTCTTCTAAATGAATATCTTTAGGTTACATCGATAATTCACCAACAGTCTTTGTAGCTAATTCTCACAAAATGGTAGAAAGGTGGTGGCGTCATGACTGTATCACTTTCGGAGAATCAGTTACGAGGCCTGTTGCTAAATGCTCCATCTCCATATGGAAGGAACTCGGTTGTAGAGCAAAAATTGAAGGAAGAATACAGTTGTGGTGGTCTTTCTTATCATTACATTATTCATCTGTGGAGGCACAAAATGAACAAGATTAGAGTGAGAGACACGGCGCAATGGTAGAGACACTGCAATGTGAGGGACGGTATTCAGATTACAGTGCAGCCAATCAGGTTTAGAATGCCGGTAGTTTCCCTAAATTACCGGTATTAGCCTCTAAACCAGCTCAGAGATTAATTTGCTTTCCAGCACATATTCGATCTGTGCATGTTCTCCTAATGACTTGGCGCCAGCAGGACATCAGACTCTTAACCTTCAGTCGTCATGTAGAACAGGTAATACAGAAATACTGACTCACGAGGTACGCATTATCTCCATCTTGGTAGCGGTTGGGTTTCTTAATCACCTCGAGACTCCGGGTGCTTCAGTGTAAAGCCACTGCCGGTTATTACCAGATGCGAATAATAAATTAATCTCTAATTATAGCTCTGCCAGCGGAACTTCCTCAGGAGAAAATAAAATACGATTAAATAGACGTCACGAAAATGGTAGCCCTCAAATGCAACTGGTGATCAGGTCTGCCGGCCACATTGCGTCATACATCGAGCGATTAGCTGGCGTACAGGATTTTCCTGTCAACTCTGCCCAGCGACAATGGTCTTGCTATCAGCCATTGTGCGATAACGACTGTCGTATATGTAATCAGACGTCAGTGTGGCGCCAGGCGCTACTTAGGGTGCCGGTTACTCAAGAGCAACACGTGTACTTCTATTACTGATAAAAGTCTGCACATCTCGCGCCAGATAAGCTCTCACGCCAGGTGGGTGCTACAAGAGCGTGGGAACTGTACAGCACCTCTCTCTCTCTCTCTCTCTCTCTCTCTCTCTCTCTGTCTGTCTGTCTCTGTCTCTCTCTGTGTCTCTCTCTCTTTCTCTCTCTTTCTCTGTGAGTAGGGTGGTGGAGGTCATAGAAAGGAAAACAGAAAGGAATATTAGGGTTTAATGTCCCATCGACTACTAGAGTGTTGGACCCGGAGCGCATTGGGGAAGGATGAGCAAGGAAATCGGCTGTGTCCTTTTCAAAGGAGCGATACTTACTTACCGTAAGCGACTTAGGGAAATCGTAAACCTGCTGTCTTACCACTCTGTTCACCTCAGAAAAACAGCCTCATCGAACAATCTTAATTATTTGTTGTACGTATTCCAATATTTGTATTGTGTTTTTCTACTTCGTCTAGTACCAGGGAAGCTATTCCCTGACATACTAGCAGATATCCTATTACGCAGGATGTTTCAAAATCTTTGTATAAAACGTCTTGGGGTGTGAATGAATTAGTACAGAACAACTTTTGTGTGAAACAAAATTTTCGAGCCATGCCTCGGGCATGGATGTGTGTGATGTCTTAGGGTAGTTAGGTTTAAGTACGTCTAAGTCTTGGGGAGTGATGGCCTCGGATGTTAAGTCCCATAGTGCTTAGAGTCATTTGAACAAAATTTTCTTTCACACTTCTCGGCGACGCTAGAAGTCTTTTATTCAATTTTCCGCCCTGGGATGATATTTCACCGAATTAGCCGTTCTACTTGTATTAACAACATGAGCTGCATCTGCTTACTACCTACCCCAGTAAATTGATAGAGTGATTTTCAACAAGGAAACCTTAATAATGAGTATCTGTAAATGGAGAAAGATATTTTAGAAGCTCGGCCGCCCTTCTATCACGCGTAGCAAAAGACAGCTATGGGCAATTCATAATAGGTATTAGCACCGCAGTGTTCCTACGCTCTGGCGTCTCTCTGGGCATCACCAGTTGTAAGAGGGACGTTCAATAATCAGTGCAACACATTTTTTCTCGACAATTTCAGTTGAAAACACACGGAATTTGTTCTCGCTTCAGCCTCTGCAGCTTCATGAAATTCCGATAGGTTGCGCTACACGTAGCCTTTAAAATGGTGTCTGTAACGGATTTGCGTTCCAAGCAGAGAGTTGGCGTTGAGTTTCTTTTGGCGGAAGAACAGAGCATCTCAGAGATTCACAAGGGCTTGAAGAATGTCTACGGAGACCTGGCAATGAACAGAAGCACGGTGAGTCGTTGGCGAGGAGTCTGTCATCATCGCAATCAGTTGGCGCTAACTGGCCAGTGTCCCGTGCGACGGCCGGCTGCACACAGCTGAGACCCCTGATATGTTGGAACGTGTGGACACTCTCATTCAAGGTGACTGACGGATCATAACCAAACACCTCTCTGCTCAACTGGACGTTTCTCTTGGTAGTACTGTCACACTTGTCCACCACTTTGGTTACTCAAAGATGTGTGCCTGCTGGGTTCCCTGCCATCTAGCAGAAGATCATAAAGAGTATCTGTTTGGCCCAATAAAGGATGCACTCTGCGGAAGCAGTACGTGGATGATGGGGACATTATTGATGAAGCAACACGTTGGCTCCGACGTAGACAGTAGGGTGGTACCATGGGGGCATACAGGCATTCTCAATAAGTTTATGTAAGACCGTTGCATCGGACTCAGATTACATTGAAAAATAGGGTTTTCTAGCCAGAAGAGTGGGGAATAATGCGACGTATTGGAATCCTGACTAAAACCAAACTGTTTTCCCAAAAAAAAGTGTTGCATTACTTATTGAACACCCCTCGTAAAAGAGGATTAGCATCGCTGGGAAACATCAGAGAACATTTTGCCTGCAACGGATGACGTGATCTACCACCCCTAGGCGCTTGATTCACGCAAAGTCTCAAAACCCCTTTATATTATGCTGTCCCTTCTTCTAGTAAATTTAATAGATGTATTCCGTTCCTCGCAGGCTTTTCGACGTACTGCACCATATTATAACCCCCATCTACTTTTTTAATATTTCTCTGTAATAGTACATCTCATACGCTTCAGTCCCATTTTTCCTTGCTTTCCTACAGTCGTACAATGTTGTCCTCCAGAAGCAGACTGGCGTTATCAGAAAATACTTTCCCTAGTGATGTCCTATGTTTGATACTTCCATACTTCGTTTGGCGAGGAATGATCTCTTTGCCTGTACTTCCTTACTTCGTCTGTGATGAATTTCCAAGGTTGCAGAATTCCTTCACTTCAGAACGTTCATTGACCCCAATTTTGACCATAAGTTTGATCTTTCTTTTCTGCAAACCAAATCATTGCCATCCGTAATCCTAATTTTAATCCCATTTCTCAACCTTTTTTTTTATTTTCTTTATTGCTTCTTCGACACGTGGAAGGAGTAATACTGCATCCTTGCCTTACGCCATTCTTAATGCGAGCACTGTTTCTTGGCATTCCATTCTTATTACTCCCGCGTGGTTCTTTGTACACACTGCTTATTAATCGTCATTCTCTACGGCGTATATCTATTTTCCTGAGGACTTAAAGCTATCTCTCTGGTACCATTATTTTTCTAAAGCCATAGTGATCGTCAGTTTCTTTCCTCTTTCTTTTGTATATTATTTAGGTCAGTAACTTGGAAGCTTATGCTGTAAAGCTGATTGTACAGTAGTTCTCGCATGTGTCACATCCGGTATGTGTGAATATTATTCCTTCAGACAACCTTGTGGGTGGGGCAACCACAGGTATGAGTATTCATCTTGGGTATCAATACTCGCTTCAGCTGTAATTTGGTCCTTTATTACTTTACCACTACCGGTTTCGTGGCGTTAAAGCCGCATCTTCAGGTGACATCTGATGTTTTAATCATATGAGTAATAACATTTTCATATTCTCATCTAAAAGGTTTTAATATTTTCTTAAAATCTTAAAACAATTTACTATACCAGGGTTGTATTTCTTCTGGATTTATTGTTATACAGATGTCACCTGAAGAGTTGGGTTTAACGCCACGAAACCGGTAGTGGTACAGTAATAAAATACAGCTGGAGCGATTATTAACACCCAAGATATTCGAAATGGTTCAAATGACTCCAAGCACTATGGGGCACCACAACGGCCGGCCCAAGATAATCCTTCAGAAGTCTGGCGATATGTGTTTAGTCTCAAAATTCAATAGAATAACGTTAGTAATGGTTTCTTGACACTTCCTACAACGATTCTAGAAATTCCGAAGGAATGGTTTCTACCTCTCCTGATTAGTTTGATAACAAGTCTTCCGAAACTCTGTGAAACTCTGATACTAATTCGATAATATACATGCTCTCCAAGTCGATATCCATTTCTTCTTCTGTTACTTCAACAGACAGTTCTTCCCCATCGCAGCAGAGACACACAATGAACTCTTTCCACCTATCCGATCCATACTTTTAACTAATGGACATCGTTATGCACTGTTATTGTTGAAAATTTTGTTATCGAATTCTCCTAAAGTTATTTTGACTATACTTCATACTGACAGTGTCTTCCTAAAGAGAATTTGTTTTTATTTTCTTTTTCACTTTTCCTGCTGCCATTTCACTTACATCCCCAGAAATTCAAAGGAAGCATCTTTTGGACAGTTACGCAATTATGGACTTTCGCCAACACTGTGAATAAATAACTGATCTAATCACTGTCCCAAAAAGATAAGTAAGAAACACTTAACACCGACCAAAAAGGGATTTAGAGAAATAAGATTACAATTAACCCTCATCGACTACAAAGTCATCTGATACTGAGGTCAGTCCCTTGACAAAGATACTATAGGACTCAGGCTAAGCTGGCCGCTACATTCGCAGGTTCGAATCCTGCCTCGGGCATGGATGTGTGTGATGTCCTTAGGTTAGTTAGGTTTAAGTAGTTCTAAGTTCTAGGGGACTGATGACCTCAAAAGTTAAGTCCCATAGTTCTCAGAGCCATTTGAACCATCTGAGCTCAGGCCAATGCCTTATAAAATGGCCATCCCAGCTTTCAGATGAAATTATTTAGGGAATCCCTGGGAAACCTATATTTAGATGCTAGGACTTTTAATTGAGCCGCCTACTCCCAGTTTCTTAAACACTTCATCACCTAGCTGTGTATCAACGGCCTTGAATATGGGTCTCATGTGCAACACGACGGAAAAACAAAGTTTGAGTTCATTCTCGCCTCAAGTGGATTTCGTATGAGACTCTAGACTGATGTTGTAGCACACCTTTTGAATTCTGGCAACGTCACTGGAAAAAGATGTGATGTAGATTTGACGCTATTGGACGTGAAGAAATAATGCTCTGAGAGATCTGCGATCTCTCGTCTGTCATATCAATGATTGTTACTCGCAGCTCGTTTAATGTTGGTCATCTATTTCCTTTACCCATGACGTGTCAAATTAATTATTATTTTTTAAACTTCTCTAATGTTGAACGGGAAATGATATGGGCTATAAACTATACGAAGAACAAGTTTAAGTGTTAACCGTATGCACAGAAAGAAGTAATAACATCCAGCCGTAAGTTATGGTGCGCAAAATGTTATTCATAAAAACAATTAAGGTTCGAATTAACACACTGCACATGGATTCAGTAGGTCTATGTAGGCTTCAAGTGGTGAGAAACGAAGGAAACTCATTTAACACATAGGGTGTGCTGCGGAGCTCCCATGGAGAAGAGTTAGTAAGGAACGGTTCTAGGATGAGATTTAGACGTGAATTTTAGAGGTAGCTGTCTCCATTTCTGATATTGTGACGAATGGTTCCACTAGTCATGACAGTCAGTACGCTCAAAACTACGTAGCAAATTGGACAGTAACATCATGAAGAAGGGTCGGACCCATGCACAGTAATCCCTTGCGCAGAAAAGAAACATAGAGCGTTCCGCATACTAAAACAGCGGCCCACGATTACAGTTGGCTTTACACAGTGCTTAAGTTTTTTGCCGGTTGCTAACACTACTGAAAACAGACGACCAGAAGGTGCGGTCCTTTAGTAATCCCCCGCTTCTACTGAAGAAACAGATCATTTAATACAACATACAATATGTTTGCAGGCGATACGCGACCACTCCATCCATCCAATTGGTAAATGTCGATTTAGGTTTGTATGCCAAAGTGGCGGTTTATCTGTTGGAAAATGAACACCCGCTGTTTCTGCTCCTTTGTGAGTTGTGGCATTAACCCACATATAAACGTGTGGAGCTACAAGTGATTTCCCTTTGTTCTCTAAGCAAGAAAAAATGGGCCAAGCATAGAACTTTGGAAATGGCTACAGACCAAACTTATTTTTGAACTATCACCTCAACGGAGTCACAGAGTTTCACATTCTCTATAAGCGGATATTAAGTCTACTGAATTTTCTAAATAAATGAAATATTTCTTCGTCACTCATGGTGACTCATCTGGAAAGCCCTTTAGCACTTCACAGCGCGAGGTGGCGTAGTTGTCAGTATATTGGGCTCGTATTCGGGAGGACCATTGTTCAAACTCGCGTCCGGCTATCCAGATACAGGTTTCCTGTGACTTTCCTAAATCACTGCAAGCAAATATTTGGTTGGCTCTCTTGAAAAGGGCACGGCTGATATCCTTCTCCATCCTTTCGTAATCCGAGTTTGTGCTCCGTCTCTAACAACGCCGCTGCCGACGACGGGACGTTAAACTCTAATCTTCTTTCTTTGCTCAGACATTTCAGTAATGGCAGTAATATTCTTACAAAACGCCTTTCTCTTTGTGTGGTCATCAGGTTGTGGTTTATACGGGATATACTGCGACCATTACCACAAAATCTTTTTCACATGTGATGTTTCTGACTTGCTCCTTGCATTTGATTTCTCTGAGTAAATGTGAAACATCCACGCGATTTGTTGACTGCGTACTCACATTTCCCTTAAAGACGCATACATTCTCTGCCACGAAATTGCTTATCACACCTTCTCAGCGACGGCTCTGGATAAGCAATATATCGAATTTGCCATTAAATGCCTATCGAACGGGAATAAAAATTTATATTAGCTCAAATCCAACAGTTCCTCCATGAGCAACATCGTGTACCGTCATGTTATGTCTAACACATCACCAGTTATACAATGTGGTCCATTGATCGTAACTGGGCCAAATATTTCACGAAATAAGCGTCAAACGAAAAAACTTCAAAGAACGAAACTTGTCTGGCTTGAAGGGGGAAACCAGATGGCACTATGGCTGGCCCGCTAGATGGCGCTGCCATAGGTCAAACGAATATCAACTGCGTTTTTTTTTTAAATAGGAACCCCCTTTTTTTATTACATATTCATGTAGTACGTAAAGAAATATGATTGTTTTAGTTGGACCACTTTTTTCACTTTGTGATAGATGGCGCTGTAATAGTCACAAACATATGGCTCATAATTTTAGACGAACAGTTGGTAACAGGTAGGTTTTTTAAATTAAAATACAGAACGTACGTACGTTTGAACATTTTATTTCGGTTGTCCCAATGTGATACATGTACCTTTGTGAACTTATCATTTCTGAGAACGCATGGTGTTACAGCGTGATTACCTGTAAATACCACATTAATGCAATAAACGTTCAAAATGATGTCCGTCAACCTCAATGCATTTGTCAATACGTATAACGACACTCCTCTCAACAGCGGGTACTTCGCCTTCCGTAATGTTCGCACATGCATTGACAATTCACTGACGCATGTTGTCAGGCGTTGTCGATGGATCACGATAGAAAATATCCTTCAACTTTCCCCACGTCAGATCCGGTGAACGTGAGGGCCATGGTATGGTGCTTCAACGACCAATCCACCTGTCATGAAATATGCTATTCAGTACCGCTTCAACCGCACACGAGCTATGTGCCGGACATCCATCATGTTGGAAGTACATCGCCATTCTGTCATTCAGTGAAACATCTTGTAGTAACATCTTGTTGTAACATCGGTAGAACATTACGTAGTAAATCAGAATAAATTGCGCCATTTAGATTGCCATCGACAAAATGCCGCTTCATACCCGCCAAGGTCGCTGATGTTCCACTTGTTGCAGCCATCGTGGATTTTCCGTTGCCCAACAGTGTATATTATGCCGGTTTACGTTACCGTTGTTGGTGAATGACGCTTCGTTGTTAAACAGAACGCGTGCAAAAAATCTGTTATCGTCCCGTAATTTCTCTTGTGCCCAGTGGCAGATCTGTATACGACGTTCAAATTCGTCGCCATGCAATTCCTGGTGCATAGAAATATGGTACGGGTGCAATCGATGTTGATGTAGCATTCTCAACACCGACGTTTTTGAGATTCCCGATTCTCGCGCAATTTGTCTGCTACTGACGTGCGGATTAGCCGCGACAGCAGCAAAAACACCTACTTGGGCATCATCATTTGCTGCAGGTCGTGGTTGACGTTTCACATGTAGCTGAACACTTCCTGTTTCCTTAAATAATGTAACTATCCGGCGAACGGTCAGGACACTTGGATGATGTCGTCCAGGATACCGAGCAGCATACATAGCACATGCCCGTTGGGCATTTTGATCACAATAGCCATACATTAACACGATATCGACCTTTTCCGCAATTGGTAAACGGCCCATTTTAACACGGGTAATGTATCACGAAGCAAATACCGTCCGCACTGGCGGAATGTTACGTGATACCATGTACTTGTAAGTTTGTGACTAGTACAGCGCCACCTATCACAAAGCGAAAAAAGTGGTCCAACTAAAACATTTATATTTCTTTTCGTACTACACAAATATGTAACAAAAATGGGGGTTCCAAAAAAAAAAAAAACAAAAAAAACGCAGCTGATATCCGTTTGACCTATGGCAGCGCCATCTAGCGGGTCAACCATAGCGCCATCTAGTTTCCCCCTTCAAGCTAGACGAGTTTTGTTCTTTGTAGTTTTTTCGTTTGATGCATATTTCGTGAGATTTTTGGCCCGGTCACTATCAATGGACCGCCCTGTATATCACACATAATCAAATGTCAATTTCTAATTTTATTAAAAGTTTCTGCTTGATATGATGCTCATTTATTTTAGTATTTCTCAAACAAACCCTTATAATTCGTGCTATAATTTTAACTACACTGTGTTTATTTGAAAGTTCTTTTAAAGAGCTTCAGAGATAATTATTAACTGTTTTCATCGGTTTCACGTTTTCCAGTTACCTGTTAAATGGTTCAGTCGGCAAACTTTTTATTCATTTCTGTTCATGTCAAATGAGACCAGTGGGAAGCCAGTTTGATTTTTCCAGTTTTCTTACACAGACGCGTTAAGTATTTCGTATTTGCTATCAAACAGTCGTGTGCGTACTACAAGAGTATTGTGGGGTCTGAACGATGTGTCCTCGACTCCTATCGCGTGCAAGGTCACGACCGTGCCTGCTTGACTGCCTTATCTCGAACTGCTGGATAAACAACATCGGACACTGATCTCAAGAGGCTTCTTCCCTTTAAAAACAGCTCTTCATTACCTATAATGTCTCGCTACATAGAAACGACAAGTACTACAAACTCCAGTTTGTTCATGACCAACAGATACGACATTGCAAGATATATGTACACATTAGCATCATAAGGTGCTCATAAAATTTCTCTGTACATAAATAATTGTATGTGATTGTATAACAGACAGGACGTTACACTCTACCCTACCTTTTTTTTTTTAACATAATGCAGCGCGTCAGCAACCGTGAAATGTACAGAAAATAAACAATTTTTTCAGCCTTCAGTTGCAAGGTAATTTTTTACTCGTTTACCTAGGTTTCGATTCCAGTAATGGAATCTTCTTCAGAACAAAAAATTAAATTATTTTGAGAGCCAAACACTGGCCATGTCACAGATTAAAAATTAAAACAATAAAGACGCATAATCATAAGAGTTTCCGTGCCGCTCACGTGTGGTCCTTATTTCTGGCCGGCGTAGCTCCGTCTATGTTCGCCTTAATGGTTTTTATTTTGACAGACATAATCTTATGATTATGCGTCTTTATTGTTTTAATTTTTAATCTGTGACATGGCCAGTGTTTGGCTCTCAAAATAATTTAATTTTTTGTTCTGAAGAAGATTCCATTACTGGAATCGAAACCTAGGTAAACGAGTAAAAAATTACCTTGCAACTGAAGGCTGAAAAAATTGTTTATTTTCTCTACCCTACCTTCCTTGTTTGAGTGGGCTATATGAACAGTGGTAATGTTTGACAGGCAGATAAAAGTAATGATTCACAAAAAAATGATTACAGTATGATATCTGTGTACCTATATTTATTAGCGGTATGCTGCTTGAAAGTCACGTCGATTAAATATCCAGGCGTAGCATTGCGAAACGACGTCAAACGGAAGTGTTTGCAAGACAGCCGAACGGTCGACTTCGGTTTCCTGAGCCAATTCGAGGAAAGTCTAGCTCTCCTACAAATGAAATTGCGGACGTAACCCTTGTGTGATGCATTTTTGAGTACTGATCGAGTGTTTGGGAACCCCATAGATGTGATTAAAGGTAGGCGCCGACGCGATTCAGAAGGGCGCCGCTAGTTTTGTACCCAGTATGTTCGATAATCACACGAGTATTACGTAAATGCACTGTGAACTCAAATGGGAATTCCTCGGATGGAAGATGCCGTTCTTTTCGCGAAAAGAAAATTTTTCAGAGACTTTAGAGAATCGTATTTGTGACAGACTGCAGGATAACCCTGCTGCCAAGCACATACGCTCGCGTTGAGACCCGAATTCAAAAGAAATGAAGATTCGTATGGAAGCGCGTAGACAGTCGTTTTTTCCGCGCTGCATTTGCGAGTGGAACAAAGGGAATTACTAGCAGTGGTACAAGGTACCCTTCGCCATGCACCGCAAGGTGGTTTGCGGAATATGTATGTAGAAGGAGATGCACATTGTTCAAAGAGAAACGAGGAAGGTCGAATTATTAAGGAATTATTTTTCGTGATGTACTTTATTAGTATGCGGTTGTTGTTTGTTCTTGAACTGTCTTGAAGCTGTGAGGCGTTTCAAATTGATCGATTATCTCACAGGCAGTGGTTGTACTCAATCGCTCTACCGGAACGCAAGAACAGTAGAACTCCTGCGTAGCCTTACGGAAACGCAAGAATGTTTCGGGAAATGGAAGGAATACTTCAGACGTTTGTGAGCTCAGTTGAGGTCTACGTTAAAGACAAACACCAAAAACTGAATGTCTTTCGTAAGTCCACAAATTTGCATAATCTCATTCATTTTGTGTCTGACCATGCACAGGACATTTTCCGGTGATGAGAAAGAATACATATGCAGTAAAATGCTGGTCCACTGCCATTCGCAGGAAGAGAAACAGTTTCCAGCAGAGCGAACTTGCATTCTGGAGGTTGTACTTTCAAATCCCCATTCGACCACGAAAGTTTTCCTACATCGCTCAGGGCAAAAGCAGGAGTGGTTCCAACCTAAAGGACGCAAACGACTTCGTTTCCCCAAAACGAGCTGGTGCTCTGTCTCTAATGATCTCGTCGTCGGCGGGAAGTTAAAACATCATTTTTACATTTCTTCTTTCCTTCGTCTACCGCCACTTTAGTTGATAGATTTCGATGTACCTTATCACAACGGAAGGACGTGTAAATAAGAAACCATTCAAACATAAATACACCACGACAAATTATTTCTTAGCGAAGCGAAGAACCTTTTTTTGTCAGACCTTCGTATACTACGCTACTCAGTCAAACACCGAGTACCTGACTGTGATGTTAGACGCCACTTTTCAAACTCAGTCTTCCAGTTGGTGCTGGATGGAGTTGCTATTATCGGTTTACAATGATGTCCACCCTATACAGTTGAAACTTCACGCAAAATCTTCTTCTTATGCCACTCTAAGACAAGGCCTAGAGCCTGTTCCGGTCTCACCATCTCATTCTCGGTCTTTCCACACCTCTTTTGCCCCATGGTTTATAATCGATTGCTAGTTTAGGAAGTTTTCGTGTTGACATACGAAGTAAATGTCCTCTCTACTTTTCTGGCTGTGGATTGCCTATTGGTTTATCTGTTGCATTCCTAATTCCTTCCTTATTACTTCGTTTCTTATGTTGTCTTTCCTAGTGCAGCCTTTCACAGATCTTAGAAATTTCATTTTGATGCTTCTTGTTGCCGTAAATCTTTCTCGGTATCCAACTTTCTGCCCATATGGTAAAGTAGGAATCGCCACGACTTCGAAAATTTCAGTTGTGTATCTTTCGTTGTTTTACTCTGAAATGTTCTTCTTATTGAGTCACATATACGTTTCTTCTGTATATCCATATCTTGATCACTTGATGTGTCAATCCCTAAATAGCTGAAAAGGTCTACCTGCTCTTTCGGCTTATTGTTGATGACTATATTTTTTTCATATTGGATTCTTCGCTGTCTTGCACGATAACTTGATCACTCGCGAATAATATGGTATTACATTGTTTATTCCTTCCAATATTTATGCCTGATGGTGTTCTATCTCTTATCCATTTCCTGATCATGTCATTTATATAGATGTGTTAATGTTGGTGACAAGCTACACTCTTGTTTTATTCCTTAATTTATTTGTATTTCAGGCGTTATCTCTTTCAGGTGTCACTTATAATTCTGGTGCTATATATAAACTTTCCTCCCTTCATGAACCATGTACTTGCCTTTGGTGGGGAAGCTTGCGTGCCTCAGCGATACAGATAGCCATACCGTAGGTGCAACCACAACGGAGGGGTATCTGTTGAGAGGCCAGACAAACGTGTGATTCCTGAGAAGGGGCAGCAGCCTTTTCAGTAGTTCAGGGGTAGCAATCTGGATTATTGACTGATCTGGCCTTGTAACATTAACCAAACCGGCTTTGCAGTGATGGTACTGCGAACGGCTGAAAGCAAGGGGAAACTACAGCCGTAATTTTTCCCGAGGGCATACAGCTTTATGGTCAAATGATGATGGCGTCCTCTTGGGTAAAATATTCCGGAGATAAATTGCTTCCCCCTTCGGATCTCCGGGCGAGGACTACTCAGGAGGATGTCATGACCAGAAGAAACAAAACTGCCATTCTACGGATCGGAGCGTGGAATGTCAGATCCCTTAATCGGGCTGGAAGGTTAGAAAATTTAAAAAGGGAAATGGATAGGTTAAAGTTAGATATAGAGCAATTAGTGGTGTTCGGAGGCAGGAGAAACAAGACTTCTGGTCAGGTGAATACAGCGTTGTAAATACAAAATCAAATACGGGTTACGCAGGCGTAGGTTTAATAATGAATAAAATAATAGTAGCACGGGTAAGCTACTACAAGCAGCATAGTGAAAGCATAATTGTAGTCAAGATAGACACGAAGCCCACGCCTGCCACAGTGGTACAAGTTTATACGCTCACTAGCTCCGCAGATGACAAAGAGGTTGAAGAAATGTATGATGAGATAAAGGAAATTATTCAGGTAGTGACGGGAGACGAAAATTTAATAGTCATGGGTGACTGGAATTCGATATTAGGAAAAGGAAGAGAAGGAAACGTAGTAGGTGAATATGGAATGTGGGTAGAATTTTGCACAGAGCATAACTTAATCATAGCTAACACTTGGCTTAAGAATCATGAAAGAAGGTTGTATACGTGGAAGAGGCCTGAGAGACTGGAAGGTTTAAGTTAGATTTTATAATGGTAAGACAGAGATTTAGCAACCAGATTTTAAATTGTAAGGCATTCTATTGGTCACGAACTGTAGATTAAAATTGAAGAAACTGCAAAAAGGTGGGAATTTAAGGTGATGGGACCTGGATATATTTAAAGAACCAGAGGTTGTAGAGAGTTTCAGGGAGAGCATTAGGGAATGAGTGATAAGAACATTAGGAAGAAATACAGGCGATGAAGAATAGGTAGCTTTGAGAGATGAAATAGTGAAAGCAGCAGAGGACCAAGTGGTAAAAGGACGAGGGCTAGTAGAAATCCTTGGGTAACAGAAGAGATACTGAATTTAATTGATGAAAGGAGAAAATATAAAAATGCAGTGAATGAAGCAGGCAAAAAGGAGATCGACAGGAATGCAAAATAGGTAAGCATGGATGGCTAGAGGATACATGTAAGGATGTAGAGGCATATCTCACTATTAGTAAGATAGATACTGCCAACAGGAAAATTAAACTGACCTTTGGAGATAAGAGCTCAAATGGAAAACCAGTACTAAGCAAATAAGGGAAAGCAAAAAGGTGGAAGGAGTATATAGAGGGTCTATACAAGGGTGGTGTACTTGAGGACAATATTATGGAAATGGAAGAGGATGTAGATGAAGATGAAATGGGAGATATGATACTGCGTGAAGAGTTTGACAGAGCACTGAAGGACCTAAGTCGAAACAAGGCCCCGGGAGCAGACAACGTTCCATTAGAACTACTGATAGCCATGAGAGAGCCAGCCATGACAAAACACTCTCATCTGGTGAGCAAGATGCATAAGACAGGCGAAATACCCTCACATCACCCTTGTATAGACCATCTATATGCTCCTTCCACCTTTCTGCTTTCCCTTCTTTGCTTAGAACTGGGTTTCCATCTGAGCTTTTGATATTCATATAAGTGGTTCTCTTTTCTCCAAAGATTTCTTTAATTTTCCTGTAGGCAGTTCTGTCTTACTACTAGTGAGATAAGCCTCTACATCCTTGCATGTATCCTTCTGTCGATCTCCTTTTTGCCTGCTTCATTCACTGCATTTTTATATTTTCTCCTTTCATTAATTAAATTTAGTATATCTTCTGTTACCTAAGAATTCCTACTAGCCCTCGTCTTTTTACCTACTTGATCCTCTGCTGCCTTCACTATTTCATCCCTCAAAGCTACCCATTCTTTTTCTACTGTATTTCTTTACCTCATTCCTGGCAATCGTTCCCTAATGCTCTCCCTGAAGCTCTCTATAACCTCTGGTTCTTTAAGTTTATCCAGGTCCCATCTCCTTTAATTCCCACCTTTTTGCTGTTTCTTCAGTTTTAATCTATCCTTCATAACCAATAGATTATGGTCAGAGTCCACATCTGCCCTTGGAAATGCCTTACAATTTAAAACCTGGTTCCTAAATATCGGTCTTAGCATTATATAATCTATCAGAAACCTTCCAGTACCTCCTGGCCTCTTCCATGTATACAGCTTCCTTTCATGATTCCTGAACCAAGTGTTAGCTATGATTAAGTTATGCTCTGTGCAAAATTCTACCAGGCGGCTTCCTCTTTCATTTCTTACCCCCAATCCATGTTCACCTACTACGTTTTCTTCTCTTCCTTTTCCTACTATCGAATTCCAGTCATCCTTGACTATTAAATTTTCGTCTCCCTTCACTCTCTGAATAATTCCTTTTATCTCATCATAAATTTCATCAACCTCTTCGTCATCTGCGGAGGTATTTTGCATATAAGCTTGTACTACTGTGGTAGGCTTGGGCTTCGAGTCTATCTTGGCCACATTAATGCGTTCACTATGCTGTTTGTAGTAGCTTACCCGCTTTCCTATTTTTTTAACTCATTATTAAACCTACTCCTGCATTACCTCTATTTGATTGTGTATCTATCATCCTGAATTCATTTGACCAGAAGTCTTGATCCTCCCGCCACCGAACTTCACTAATTTCCACTATATCTAACTTTAACCTATTCATTTTCCTTTTTAAATTTTCTAACCTACTTGCCCGATTAAGGGATCTGACATTCAACGCCCCGATCCGCAGTACGCCAGTTTATTTCTTCTAATAACGACGTCCTCCTGAGTAGTCCTCGCCCGGAGATCCGAAGGGGGGAGTATTTTACCTCCGGAATATTGTAGCCAAGAGGACGCCATCATCATTTAACCATACAGTAAAGTTGAATGAGGTCGGGAGATATTACGGCTGTAGTTTCCTTTTGCTTTCAACCGTTCGCAGTAGCGGCACAGCAAGGCCATTTTGGTTAGTGTTACAAGACCAGAGCAGTCAATCATCCAGACTGTTGCCCCTGCAACTACTGAAAAGGCTGCTGCCCCTCTTCAGGAATCACACGTTTGTCTGGCCTCTCAACAGATATCCCTCCGTTGTGGTTTCACCTACGGTACGGCTGTGTGTGTCGCTGTGGCACGTAAGCCTCCCCACTAATGGCAAGGTCCATTGTTCACTGGGGGAGGGGGGGTGTCAACCCTCGTATAAAGCATATTTCAGTCAATGCTCACGTAAATTGTATGATGGGTATACTTGTTTCAACCCACTGGCCACTGTAAGGCTATGAATACTTCTTAGCCAATGGTTGCTTCAGGAAATGAGTAACCACTTACAACCTGTGCAGTCGCTAAGCAATTTAAGTGAGCGTTATTGTTAAAAATAATGTATTCACCGATGTTCTTCTTCAACAAAATAAATATGAGGAAATTTATGAAATGCAGTGATGTAAAAGTCCGGTGATCGCAATCCTCCTTCTCTGTCTCCTCTGCGGTATTCACGAAAGTTGTGTAAGTCCTGTTTTAGTCTGACTGAAGATGGTGGTCTTTGTGCAATGTCATAAACATAAACGACATTGATTAAATTTTTAGTGGTTGTACATCTCGAATATAAAATGCAAATGTTGTGCGCCACTATTCGCTGACATATTCCGTAGGGATTCTGATCGCTAACCAGGAAGAGTACCTTCACGTGTTTCGATTAAAAAATCTTTCCTCAAAGGACAGTGTGTGTTGGAAATTTGTGGTAAGTTCCAACGTGACCAAATTGCTGAGGTCATCAGTCCCTGGGCAAGGCGCCTCAAATCGCGCTGCTACCCCGCACGGCACCTTGTGTGTTTTGTGACAGTTATCGTGTAGATTTTTACTATCAAGACGTTAGATGTGAGTTTCATTTGGAGAGCATGCCGGCACATAGTCTACTCCTCTCAAAGAGCACCAAGTAGAATGCCAAACTTAACGTCCTAGTCTGATTAAAGGATTACGTCAAAAATGTCATTCAGCCTCCTTCTGTGAGATAATGCAAAGCACTTTGTAAATTATTCCAGAACATAGGGGCTACGTTTGTGATCAGAAACTTTACACCACTATCTCTCGTCCTGAAGGCGGGAAAAAATCGGCGGTGGCAATTTCTTTTCCCACGAGGATTCGAACCGGAAACCTCAGATTCGATCGCCACTGCACGAATGGGTGTTCGTGGCCATTGTCCCTTCCTGACAGCACACCGATCTATCAACAATACACAATTTTACGCCTCACGACAGTTACGTGAGCTCATTTTTTAGCTAATTAATTTAGTAAATGGTTCTTAGTCGACAAACACGCTCTACAAAAGTCAGTTTTTTTAACAGAAAAGGAAGATTAGGATAAGCGGCAGGGAAAGGAAATCCGCGATGTATTTTGAAAAGGAACCATCCCTAGGGACCTAACTTGGGAAGGTTGTACGGAAATTTAATCTCGCTGTTCCCGAATGTAAGTCCAGTGCCTTAACCAGTGCCATTTACCTAGGTGGTATTTGCTTCCGTTTTAGGACGTTTGAACCCACGCTACCAACTGAGTTGCCTCAACCAAGGCTGTCGAGATTCTTTGCCTTCGTCAGCTTGAGCCGTTTCGGACATGTAAGGAGAGGAATTTTCCTTGGAAGAGAAGGTAATTTAGATTGGTACACTTAAAATTTTGTTGACACGCTATCAACTTGGGATAATAACTGATATCTTACTTCTGTGGTTGCTTCAGAGTGAACAATTGACGTAATCCAACACTGGCGATGCAGGGATGTGATCAATGTGTGACTTTCCGCTCACGCTGTCGGCACGCGTGTATCCTTCACTCTCGCCATCTCTGCTCGAGACAGTGGGACCAATTCCTGTCACACCCTCAAATCTCTATCGATCAATGTTTCCTATTCCATCACAGACATTAGAATTTTTCCAGCTTTGTTCGAAGTCTACTTTTATGACTGAAAATAATACAAATATAAACCGAAAACTGCTTATTTCAGAAACAGGTTATGTTGAGCGGTTTTAGCGATCAGGCTGCACTGGAGACGAAAAAACCGGTATAATCGAAGACCGATTGTTTCAATGATGAATGGCATCTCTACTGCTCAACCGAGATGTACACAGCTCTGTACGAGATATATTACGATGCTGGTTGGTTTGCAACTTGCTTTCGCTCGATCTCAAACACTGATGACAACACAATCAAAATAAAGGTGATCCAGATCAGAACCCCCTACCACCGAAGTTGTTTCTGTTGCTAGGTGACTTTCCTTTCCCAGCAGTTACACAGATCCGTCACAGTACTAAATAGCGCTAGGCAACAGGTTTGACAAAATGAATGGAAACACAGGTTAGAAACAATTTACAATGATTTGTACTTCTTCTTCTGCTTTTACAGCCTTACTGGATCGCTTCAGACAGTCATTTTATGGCCATCTTCTACAACAGGTTTTCCTTCCGAATTGCCTGGTATCTTTCCATTCGTTCTGATCCTTTTTGTTGTTTCTCATATTTAATAAATTTTTATAATTTGTCTTTTTATACTCTTGATTTGAATTTCATTGTGATGTTTTTCAGTTTCTTTAAATTTTCTGTTTTGCTTTTTCAAATTTTCCAGGATTATTTCTAACTTTCATTTCCTCCTTGATTTTCTCTATCCTATTTGTTGCTTCGTTTTCGAAAGTTTCTCAATACCTTTTTCTTGGTATTCCACAAAAAGGAGATCCTTTTTTTCGTTTAATATCTGTAATGGGCTCCAGTTCGCTGAAAACCACTTAATTTGGCACTTTCCGCCTTTGTCCATCTTTTTGACATTTCTCATTTATGCATGTTCTAGCTGTTCTTCTCTCTTCTTTTAGGATTTAGTCGATTCTGTGCTTCTAAGTGACTTTGGAAACAAATTTCACTGTTTTATATCACCTCTCGCTGAACCACCGTCTTGTAATGTTTTAATTTAATTTTGACTGATAGACTTTTTTATTTTAAGTAGACCAATGATTTATTGATAGAAGTTTCACAGTATCTAATTGGAGTCTGATGATGATGCGTGGCAGTGTAGTTCAGTTTTCACTTGCACTGATGTGTGTTTTAACACTGCTAAGAGTGTTAAATCCAGTGACCGGTGACTAGCACCACTTTCAAAACGCCCAGTATAGTTCTTCTTTGCGGCGACAGTAGATGAGTCTGGGACACTGACCCAACTTACATCATCCGTGGCAGCTGGTCAGCAGAGCCGTTTTGTTTGCTTATATTCATCTCTGGCGGATGGATGTCCATTTAGTAACTATTTGTGTGACATAAGGCCGATGCGTAACGAGGCCCCTGTCGTGTGTGCCCTATCAGGAATCTGACCTCAGGTATGTTGCATCTGAGTAGTAGAATCTCAGCGCTCTTTGTCCTGTGTCTTCTGGACAACACAGCAGATTTTGGTCTACATTTCAGCTTCCTGGATGGGGCGCGATGTAAACTGCCAATTCTCTCTCTTATGTAGAATTCCTAAGGGACCAAACTGCTGAGGTCATCGGTCCCTAGACTTATGCACTACTTAAACTAATTTATGCTAAGAACAACACACACACTCATGCCTGTGGGAGGACTCGAACCTCCATCGGGAGGGGCCGACTGCCAATTCATTTGACGTGAATTTGGCTCCTGATGGTACTTGGAACAGGTAAGTTTTAGAGTAAATCAATAATGCTGCCTTATGTTAATCCTTTAAAAGAGACAATCCCTTCCATTGCGAAAGGGTCGTTCAATGGGTAATGGAGAGATGCATGTTGAGAATTACCGAGAGTGAAACGAAAAAACAGCAAATAGGGTGGAGTGTAAGATGTGATGACAGCTACAATGAAAATGAATGGGAGATATTTGGGACATGCACCGACACGAATGAATGATAGATGGGACAAGTATGAACTTGGTCCCGAAATATTTCATGCACCTTAAGGCAAGCAACCCAACTTACATCATCCGTGGCAGCTGTGAATGATGGTTAGTTGGGAGATGATAAAGGTAATTAGAAAACATGTAGGTTCGACGTGGCTGCAGAGAGCTGAAGACAATGACGTATGCCGAAGTATAGAGGAGGACGGTATCCGGCATAGTGAAGTATCGTAAAGAAAACGTAAAACATAACAACAATATGAAACTTCCTGGCAGATTAAAACTGTGTGCCCGACCGAGACTCGAACTCGGGACCTTTGCCTTTCGCGGGCAAGTGCTCTACCATCTGAGCTACCGAAGCACGACTCACGCCCGGTACTCACAGCTTTACTTCTGCCAGTACCTCGTCTCCTACCTTCCAAACTTTACAGAAGCTCTCCTGCGAACCTAGTCTCGGTCGGGCACACAGTTTTAATCTGCCAGGAAGTTTCATATCAGCGCACACTCCGCTGCAGAGTGAAAATCTCATTCTGGAAACATCCCCCAGGCTGTGGCTAAGCCATGTCTCCGCAATATCCTTTCTTTCAGGAGTGCTAGTCCTGCTAGGTTCGCAGGAGAGCTTCTGTAAAGTTTGGAAGGTAGGAGACGAGGTACTGGCAGAAGTAAAGCTGTGAGTACCGGGCCTGAGTCGTGCTTCGGTAGCTCAGATGGTAGAGCACTTGCCCGCGAAAGGCAAAGGTCCCGAGTTCGAGTCTCGGTCGGGCACACAGTTTTAATCTGCCAGGAAGTTTCATATCAGCGCACACTCCGCTGCAGAGTGAAAATCTCATTCTGGATAACAACAATAGGTCAACATACTTTCTTCTTCAGACGTGTTAGTTAATAACCCAAGGAGAAAGCTGATGCTCTGTAATTATGCTTACTACTAACTTTCAAGCAATACAAAACTTAAAAATCAATGCGACGTATCGTATTTACAGGGCGTAATAAAGTTTAGTCACATAATTACAGAAAATGATGAGATTTTTTTCAGTAATGAAACAAATTTTCTGACAGAATAGTTACATTTCTCATCAATAGGTGACGCTGTAGCAGCCTTTGCCCTTCTGCCCGTTTCTTATTGAGAGATACGTTTACTAGCTGCTACAGATGGAAAATAATCTGATTGGCTGTTAATTGTTCGGCTGTCGGACAAAGGCGCACTGTATAAACTATTAATACAGCTGTCAGTGAATGATGTAAATGTCTTCGCAGTTCATATTGACGGCGTACTTTTCAAAACACATGGCTCTAGAAGTAATACTTAGCTCTTCCGGGCGGGGAGGAGAGCCTGGTCCCCGGCACGAATCCGCCCGGCGGATTTGTGTCGAGGTCCGGTGAGCCGGCCAGTCTGTGGATGGTTTTTAGACGGTTTTCCATCTGCCTCGGCAAATGCGGTCTTGTTCCCCTTATTCCGCCTCAGCTACACTATATCGGCGGTTGCTGCGCAAAACAAGTTCTCCACGTACGCGTACACCACCGTTACTCTACCGCGCAAACATAGGGGTTATACTGGTCTGGTGTGAGACGTTCTCTGGGGGGTCCACCGGCGGCCGAACCGCACAATAACCCTGGGTTCGGTGTGGGGCGGCGGAGGGGTGAAGTGGACTGCGATAGTCGTTGTGGGGTTGTGGACCACTGCGGCTGCGGCGGGGACGGAGCCTCTCCGTCGTTTCTAGGTCCCCGGTTAACATAACATAACATAATACGTAGGTCGCTTGTGGAACTCCCGTCTGCCCAGCTTTTCCCCGCTTCTGTAGGGCTCGGCTACAGCCAGCTAGAAGATAACTCTGTTCGCATGTGACTTGCTCATTCCATAGAGAATGTGTGTGGTCGGTTGATGCTGAATCTCATCGCCCTTGTAAACTGCTCGTCCATCGGAACTTTGATTGAAATGCTTTCCACCTCTGACTGCTTTCTTCCATTTAAAACTTCGCTACACATTTTTAACTACTTAACGTAAATGTTTTCAAAACGAATTTCGTTACATTGATGGTGACACTGGATAATTAGCTGTTGTGCCCCGTTAATGGCAATTCTTCATTTTTCAAAAGAATTAATCCAATATATAAGAACAACAAAAAAATTAATGTAGCGAACAGGATAATAAAACCATAGAAACGACGTGCAACGCGAGGAAACAGAAGTTTTCTTGCAGCCAAGCGCAGTATAATTCGTTTCTCACACTCTGCTAATAGGTCACTGTTTCTTAATGGGACATAGAAATGAAACTCAACATTGTAAGGAGTGAATCAAATTTCAATATATATTTCCCTAATCCGTCTGCCCAACAGAGCGGTAGTTCTAGCTACATAACTACATGCGCGTGAAAATAAGAATCACCACATTTATGATTATGGTTGAAATATTGGTCTATGGAGATGCGATTGTAAGAAAGTCCCATGTGCGCTTATTTTAAAACTCGTACGCAGTATTTACTAATGAAATATTTTCCCAAGGTAAGGTCAGTGACGAAACATTGCTATGACTTGCTGAAAAGCGGAAACAGATCTTATCCTTATAGACCAAAACTACGTTAAGAGATCCGCAGTCTGGCATTCAAAGACAGCAGAGTATAGTTCATGGGAAAAAATTAAGTGCGGAGCCCGAAAAAAAAAGAAAAAAAAAACGCCGCGTCGTGAGAACGTGCGTACCGTTTCTTTAATTCATAATGGCGCTTTTCTGTAAGATTTTTAGCAGACTATACTTAAGCCGGTCGCTGTGGCCGAGCGGTTCTAGGCGTTTCAGTCCGGAACCGCGCTACTGCTACGGTCGCAGGTTCGAATTCTGCCTCGGGCATGGATGTGTTTGATGTCCTTAGGTTAGTTAGATTTAGGTAATTCTAACTGTAGGGGACTGATGACCTCAGATGTTAAGTCCAATGGTGCTCAGAGCCATTTGAACCGTTTAGACTATACTGTCTCGTAAGTTGCGGTGACGGTTGCGAAGTTCAACGGTATATACTATGCTTATGTCCGAAGCAGAGAGTAACAGCTAATATTAGACACAAGTAGACGATAAGTCCCTGTATCGTTTCAACGTAACATCGCCGATAGCTCATAAGATTCATTCACGTCGTAAAGCTTGGCGCAATCCACCAAAACAGCATAAGCCTGAAAGATTAAGATAATCTCGTAATGGCTGAGCAAGTGCCAGACGAGAACTTACAGCTTTTCGAAGAACAAGTAGCTTACCAAACAATCGTGGGATAAGCCCATGAATATTATCCATCTACATGATAGCGATAAAACTGGAGAGACTGCGACTTAGAAGCGCAGAAGCGGTCGATTCTACAGGGAACCAACCGAGTATGTAACACAGAGGTCAGCACACAAACACGTACCATAGACGCTCCACCATACGTCGTATGGTGGTCCACCTTTTTAAAGTGAAGATCAGAATGAATTAAAATAATAAGTTTTTCACTCCATATCCCCAGATCTGCGAGGTGCTTGAGATCCGACCCATTCTTGAATTCAGTTCTTTTCAACTAAATTCCAATAATCAGAGAGAAGGGGTTTCCAGTTGTGATTTATAGGAGACCATTGCCGTATTCGTCACTCACATCGCAACCAAGGAAAATCTCTCGATAAATCCTGATAGGAAGCAAGGCACTGTAAAATATGAATGCCTAGTTCATGTACAGCGTGACAATTATTAAAATATATGGAAAAAACGTAAATTAATTACAAACTGCTGTGTGCACACATTTTTTTCAACATGCAAATGTCACTACAGATATTCAGATTTAGGTTATGACATGTTAGATATGCCTGCCGTCATTGGCGACAATGTGGCGCAGACGAATAGCAAAATTCTGTATGACCCTCTGAAGTGTCGGAACATCGATGCTATAGATGACCTCCTGAATGGCTATTTTCAGCTCAGCCATAGTGTTGGGATTATTGCTGTACACTTTGTTTTTCAATAGCCCCACAAAAGGGAGTAGCATGTGTTCAGATCCGGAAAACATGGCGGCCAATCGAGGCCCACGCCAGTGGCCTCTGGGTACACCAGAGTCAGAATGCGGTCACCAAAGTCCTCCTCCAGGACATCAAAAACCCTCCTTCTTCGATGGGGTCGAGCTCCGTCTCTCATACAACCACATATTGTCGAAATTAGGGTCACTTTGGATAATGGGGATGAAATCATCTTTGAAAACCTTCAATTGCCATTCGGTAGTCACCGTGTCATCATGGAATATATCGCACCGTATATTCCTTGACTGGACATTGCACACCACACAAGTCACCCGTTGAGGGTAACGAGACTTCTTAATCGCGAAATGCGGATTCTCAGTCCACCAAATGCGACAATTTTGCTTATTGACGAACCCATCCAAATGAAAGTGAGCTTCGTCGTAAAAACAAACCATACTGCGCATTCTAATTCCCTTCATGGCCCGCGTCCAACCGTGCAGTTTTAACGTCCGAACGCAAACCGTTCAGAAGTTATGACAATTTTATTTCATGTAGCTCAGTAATTGTCACCCTGTATATACGTATATCTTTTAGTGTGTAAAAACCGATGACTTGATCGACATGTCACTTCTTTTTCCATTCCCTACTCACAAGAGCAGTACAGATTATACCAGGACGTTGTTCTTTTCAGCCAAATCCCAGTAAAGCTTGGAGTGCGACAAAGTGATTCTTAGCTATTAATATTTGGGAGGTGATTTCTAGTTCTGACATTCGACTGGTAATCAAGAGAAAATCCTTAATCCGAACGGGGGGGCTGGAGCTATTTCTTTTTCTTTTTTTAATTCTTCGACGATTGGAACCAGACAAAAATATGAAAACCTCATGTGTGTTACAGAATAATCTCCACGTGTGTTTCAATCTATTTTTATTGAACCAGTTCATTTGTATTAATTCTAATGAAAAATTTAGCAGTACGACCTGTATAAAAAGAAAAACCGAGTTGCTGTGGCGGGCAATAAAACCAGCACTGTGATGTATTGCCACTCAAAATGGTTTCACATCTTCTTGTAAGCAGATACACTCGTATAGAGAGTTGTGAGTTACGTTGAGTCTGCAGAAGTAACTCAGAATAATCTATTTTTGCAGACTTCCTAGCGTGTAATAATCCAATTTCAATTAACTTTCTTTACCATGCCAAGACATTCAAGCATCACAGTTTCGAAAATTTAATTTTCTTCGATCGATTCATACTTTTTAAGGGGAGAAGAGGAGTTTGTGGCACAACTTGACTAGAAGAAGGGATCAGTTGGTAGGACATGTTCTGAGGCATCAAGCGATCACCAATTTATTATTTGAGGGCAGCGTGGAGGGTAAAAATCGTAGAGGGAGACCAAGAGATGAGTACACTAAGCAGATTCAGAAGGATGTAGGCTGCAGTAGGTACTGGGAGATGAAGAGGCTTGCACAATATAGAGTAGCATGGAGAGCTGCATCAAACCAGTCTCAAGACTGAAGACCACAACAACAACAACAACTTCAATATATCGCTAATAATTATTATTTCGTGAAAAAATTTGCTAGTTATCTGTGACACAATGTACCTTGTAGTCACTGTTGCTCATTGATCTGATTAATTATTGGCATGTTCTTCATAATGTACCTTAGGGGACTCATTCTAGGTATCTGTTAGCAATCATGTTGTCGCCTCCAAAATATTCTCAAAAGTAAACCACCGAAGTTTGTCTAACGGCTAAGTGCTTTAGAGTAGGTAACAATTTCATAAATTATCCCTTGCTGGAGAGATGGGCGTACATTCCTGCTACTTGAAATTCCTGCTGTCATGTAGCAGTCTTCATCATGACTTGATAATCAATTTTTGTTTCGCTGTTACCTTGGATCAGCCTTTTTCCATAATTCTTGATACGATGCTGCTGACCGACACAACAGATACCGCAAACAAATAACTGAGACATTAAAGACTAAAAAGGGAATATTGTAAAAACTTCTTGAATCACACTAACAAATTTACATTTTTTGAGTTCCCTCACGAGACTTATAAAGTGTTGTTGCTACTGTTTGAAAACATGTTTCATTGATGATACACCATCATCAGTGTGACTTCAAGTGGAATGACCACGTAAAACAAACAGTTGGAAAAGCACACGCCTGACTGAGATTCCTAGGAAGAATCTTAAGGACAGGTAACTCACCCACCAAGGAACTGGCTTATAAGGCATTTGTTCGACCGATTCTTGAGTATTGTTTTCCATCTGGTATCCCTACCAGATACGACTGATAGAAGAGATAGGGAAGATCCACGTTTCGTCACAGGATCATTTAGTCGGCGCGAGAGCGTTACAGAGATGCTCACCAAGCTACATTGTCAGTCGTTAGAAGAGAGCCGTTGTGCATCACGGAGAAGTTTACTATTGAAATTTCGAGAGAGTGCTTTCCAGGAAGAGTCAGACAACATATTGCTTCCTCCCACGTGCATCTCGCGAGAAGACCACGACGAGAAAATACAAGAAATTGGAGCCGATATGGAGGCTTACCGACAATGATTCTTCCCACACGCCATCAGGACCTGCAATAGTATAGGGGGATCAGTTAGTGGTACCAGAAATACTTTTCACCAGACACTATCGGCTAGCATCCGGAGAATAATGTAGATGTAGCTGTATATCCATTCAACAACGTGAAGTATTCTTCACCACACTTCCAGTCAGATAAGTGAATGTGGTATGTGGAAAACTTGTGTGGAATGCAATACTTGTACCATTTCAAGTATTAAATAATCCACGAGAACTGTAGCTGAAGGGAAAACCACACACAAGTGAAACTGTGTCCCAACACAGGCGAAACCAGTTTCACAATTGTTGCTTCATCTGAGCCACAAACAGCAAGAATAAATCGCACAAATCTAAGGGCTGTCAATCGAGTAAATACCTAGGAATTACAATTACGAGCAACTTAAATTGGAAAGACCACACAGATAATACTGTAGGGAAGGCGAAACAAAGACTGCGCTTTGTTGGCAGAACACTTAGATGATACGACAAACCCACTATAGAGACAGCTTACATTACACTTGTCCGTCCTTACCAGGTAGGATTGATGGAGGACATCGAAAAAGTGCAAAGAAGCGCAGCTCATTTCGTGTTATCGCGCAATAGGGGTGAGAGTGTCACTGATATGATACGCGAGCTGGGGTGGCAGTCACTGAAACAAATGCGGTTTTCTTTGCGGCGAGATCTATTTACAAAATTTCAACCACTAACTTTCTCTTCCGAATGCGAAAATATTTTGTTGACACTCACCCACGTAGGGAGAAATGATCATCATAATAAAATAAGAGAAATCAGAGCTCGAACGGAAAGATGTAGGTGTTCCTTTTTTCCACGCGCCATTCGAAAGAGGAATGGTAGAGAAGTAGTATGAAAATGGTTCGATGAACCCTCTGCCAGGCACTTAAGTGTGAACTGCAGAGTAACCATGCAGATGTAGATGTAGATGAAGAATTTTAAACACACCTGCTTCTGAAACAAAAGTTACTACATTTACAAAAATATTCAAGCTTTAGAAATTCGAGTGACATGTAAGAATCTCCCAATCATTAGACTCCATACAAAATTGTTGGGTGTCAAGGAAAGTGCTTATCATATTAAGAACAGGAAATAACAGAAATATATGCCTCTCATGCATGAAATATGTGTTCATATCCTCTTGCTTTCAGCAAATTAAGCTGTAATTACACACATATTCGCAAACATTTCTTCATGAATAAATTGTAGCTTACGTCGCTGAATCAAGGAGATTCAGATGTTTTTACATTTATTTCGCTGTCAATCGTGCCTCTTAACAATTTACTAATTTACTAAGCAAAAATTCAATATCTATCTCCTTAATTAAGCAACAAAATAATTAAAAACAAACAGTAATTTTACGGCTGGCTTTCTCGCCGCCGGGAACGCTAATACCGTTCCAACTGTCAGATGGTAACCATTTTCACAACTCTAAATGTCGCGACTGTATATGTTAACCAGGGGTCTCCAAAATAGGGCCCGCGCGCCGAATGCTGCCCGCGAAGGGATTTAATACGGCCGGTGCGTGAGTGACAGTTATTTAAAATAGGGCGCGATTCCTCCCACTTATTTAACTCTAAGAGAAGTCGCTAGAAGCATTGTATGTTATCTGTAACGAAGATATTGCTGTTCTCAGGAAATACAATATTCGTCGCCACTACGATTGAAAGTATGATGCAAAGTTTGATAAATCCAATGTCAAGGTCCGTGAACATAAACTCGAAACATTGACATGGACATTGTTTTCAACAAAACATTTTCATGATATGAGTTCAGGAAAGTGAAGGCATTACGAACGTACGTTTACGAATAGCCAATGAAATAGCCAAACAAGGCAAGTCAATCAGTGATGATGATTCCATAACGAGATGCGTTTTGCATTTTAATTACAGCAGAAGAACGTTTCCCAAGAAAATCGAACAATGTAACGCGGTTACTGTTTCGGAAATTCTACGGAGTATCGCATTGAAGATGCTGTTTATTTTGTCAAATCACTTTATCAAATCACTTACAAGAAAAGGCCTCTAAGTTTTCTTGGTCCTCAGTAGGCCTAAACGAATTTAAAAGCATTTCTGATACTGCTCAAATACTGGTGTTTTTTAGTGTTGTCAACACAGATTTCCAAGTTACTGAAGAACTATCAGATCCAATTTCCTTCGTGGTAAAAATACAGGCGTACAGTTAATTCCAGCTGAAACGTATGAATTTCTTCTTTATCAGTATTAAAACAGATGGGAGAGATATACACTATGTGATCAAAAGTATCCGGATACCTAGCTGAAAATGAGTTACAAGTTCGTGGCGCCCTCCATCCGTAATGCTGGAATTCAGTATGGTGTTGGCCCACACTTAGCCTTGATAATAGCTTCCACTCTCGCAGGCATACGTTCAATCAGGTGCTGAGCAGTTTCTTGGGGAATGGCACTCCATTCTTCACGGAGTGCTGCACTGGGGAGAGGTATCGATGTCTGTCGTATGAGGCCTGGCACGAAGTCGGCGTTCCAAAACATCCCAAAGGTGTTCTAAAGGATTCAGGTCAGGACTCTGTGCAGGCCAGCACATTACAGGGATGTTATTTTTGTGTAACCACTCCGCCACAGGCCGTGCACTATGAAGAGGTGTTCGATAGTGTTGAAAGATGCAATCGCCGACCCCGAATTGCTCTTCAACAGTGGGAAGCAAGAAAGTCCTCAAAACATGTGTAGGCCCGTGCTGTGATAGTGCCACGCAAAACAACAAGGGGTGCAAGCCCCCTCCATGGAAAACACGACCACACCATAACACCACCACCTCCGAATTTTACTGTTGTCATTACACACGCAGATGACGTTCACCGGGCATTTGCCGTACACCCATCCTGTCATGGGATCGCCATATTGTGTACCGTGATTCATCACTCCACACAACGTTTTTCCAGTGTTCAAGCGCCCAATTTGTACGCTCCTTACACCAAGCAAGGCGTCATTTGGCATTTAGCAGCGTGATGTGTGATTTATGAGCTGCCGCTCTACCATGAAATCTAAGTTTTCCCACCTCCCGTCTAACTGTCATAGTACTTGCAGTAGATCCTGATGCAGTTTGGAATTCCTGTGTCATGGTCTAGATATATGTCTGCGTATTACACATTACGACCCTCTTCAACAGTCGGCGGTCTCTGTCAGTCAACGAACGAGGTCGGCCTGTACGCTTTTGTGACGTGCATGTTCCTTCACGCTTCCACTTCACTATCACATCGGAAACAGTGGACCTATGGATGTTTAGGAGTGTGGAAATCTCGCGTACAGTCGTATGACCCAAAGGACACTCAATCACTTGACCACGTTCAAAGTCCGTGAGTTCTGCGGGGCCCCCCATTCTCACGATGTCTAATGACAACGGAGGTCGCTGATATGGAGTACCTGGAAGTAGGTGGCAGCACAATGCACCTAATATGAAAAACGTACGTTTTTGGGGGTGTCCGGAAACTTTTGGTCACATATGTATGTTTGTGGAAAATATACAAGTTTCGTTGTAAGACTAAACTCAGAACGTGGAGAAAGTTGTGTCTCCAAACCATTGACAATACTTTCTTCAAAGTCAATGGATATGTCGATATATCCTGTGTGCTGAAGCCAGTAATTTCTGTTCAATTTCATTCGATGTCATAGACTCAGACACTATCAGTTCCACTCTTTCCTGGAAGAGGTAGAATCTTTGTCAGGTGATTTCCTGTATCACACGGTACTAAGGTGGTCAAATTGCGGTGTAATTTTGTCGAGGTTCTTGTTTATGAATGAGGAAAACATCCTTCAGAAGTGCTGTCGGACAAAGAATGGCTATGGATACTAGTATTCTTGGCTGATGTTGTCTCCATTAGACGAACTAAACAAAAACTTTGAAGAGGAGGACAATATTGTTGTTGACCTTTACACATGTTAAAACTTCCAGGGAGGAACTGATTCTTCTTGAGCATAAAACAGGAAATTTTCTCACACTCCACGAACTGGAGTTCTGAAGGGAAGTCCTCAGATTTAGATGCTTATTCCTGCGAGATCCAAATTTTCCAGAGCCCCTTTTTTATGAAGTGGATGTCTATCATTGATCTGCAAGCCGATGACACAATGAAGGACAAGTTTAAAGAAGGGAGCCTAGTTCAGTTTTACAAGTTTCTTCCAGAAGAAAAGATCCCAAGATCAAAGACATTGCACTTGATTTGTAATCTGTATTTGGAAATACGTACAGGAGTGAACAAACATTTTTCTTTCTGGAATTTATATTCCGTGATGTCTTAACAGATGTCCTGCCGTCCTGTCCTTTCTTCTTGTCAGTGTTTTCCATACATTCCTTTCCTCGCCGACTCTTCAGAGAACCTCCTTATTCCCTACTCATCAGTCCATTTAACTTTCAACATTTTTCTGTAGCAATGCTCCGATTCTCTTTTGTTCTGGGTTCTTACCGTCCCTGTTTCACTATCATATAATGTGTGCTCCAAATGTACATCCTCAGAAATTTTTTCCTCAAATTAATGCTTATGTTTGATACTAGTAGACCTCTCTCTTGGCCAGAAATGCCCGTCTTGCTGGCGCTAGTGTGCTTTTTATTTCCTCCTCGCGTCGTCCGTCATGCGTTATTTTCCTGCCTAGTTAGCAGAATGCCTTAACTTCACCTACTTCGTGATCATATATCCTTATGCTAAGTTTTTCAATGTTCTCATTTCTTCTACTTTTCACTAGTTTCGTCTTTCTTCGTTCTTCACTTTCACTAAGGACTCAGACATCACCAGCGAATCTTATCGTTAATATCCTTCTACCATTCATTTTTATTCCACTCTTGAACCTTCCTTTTGTTTCCGACATTGCTTCTTCGATGTGTAGATTGAACAGTACGGGCGGAAGACTACATCCAACACCTCGTTTTTGGTCTTTCAGTCTTATTCTTCCCTCTTGCTTCTTGTACACATTGTACATTACCCGTCTTTCACTATAGCTTACTCTTATTTTCCTAAGAATTTCGAATATCTTGCACAAAGTTACACTATCCTATGAAAGTTTCTTGATTTTTCTTTGGTCTTGCTTCGAATATCAACTGCAACGTCAGAACTGCCTCTCTGGTGCCTTTACGTTTGTTGTTGTTGTGGTCTTCAGTCCTGAGACTGGTTTGATGCAGCTGTCCATGCTACTCTATCCTGTGCAAGCTTTTTCATCTCCCAGTACCTACTGCAACCTACATCCTTCTGAATCTGCTTAGTGTATTCATCTCTTGGTCTCCCTCTACGATTTTTACCCTCCACGCTGCCCTCCAATACTAAATTGGTGATCCCTTGATGCCTCAGAACATGTCCTACCAACCGATCCCTTCTTCTGGTCAAGTTGTGCCACAAACTTCTCTTCTCCCCAATCCTATTCAATACTTCCTCATTAGTTATGTGATCTACCCATCTAATCTTCAGCATTCTTCTGTAGCACCACATTTCGAAAGCTTCTATTCTCTTCTTGTCCAAACTATTTATCGTCCATGTTTCACTTCCATACATGGCTACACTCCATACGAATACTTTCAGAAATGACTTCCTGACACTTAAATCAATACTGGATGTTAACAAATTTCTCTTCTTCAGAAACGCTTTCCTTGCCATTGCCAGCCTGCATTTTATATCCTCTCTACTTCGACCATCATCAGTTATTTTGCTCCCCAAATAGCAAAACTCCTTTACTACTTTAAGTGCCTCATTTCCTAATCTAATTCCCTCAGCATCACCCGACTTAATTCGACTACATTCCATTATCCTCGTTTTGCTTTTGTTGATGTTCATCTTATATCCTCCTTTCAAGACACTGTCCATTCCATTCAACTGCTCTTCCAAGTCCTTTGCTGTCTCTGACAGAATTACAATGTCATCGGCGAACCTCAAAGTTTTTATTTCTTCTCCATGAATTTTAATACCTACTCCGAATTTTTCTTTTGTTTCCTTTACTGCTTGCTCAATATACAGATTGAACAACATCGGGGAGAGGCTACAACCCTGTCTTACTCCCTTCCCAACCACTGCTTCCCTTTCATGTCCCTCGACTCTTATAACTGCCATCTGGTTTCTGTACAAATTGTAAATAGCCTTTCGCTCCCTGTATTTTACCCCTGCCACCTTTAGAATTTGAAAGAGAGTATTCCAGTCAACATTGTCAAAAGCTTTCTCTAAGTCTACAAATGCTAGAAACGTAGGTTTGCCTTTCCTTAATCTTTCTTCTAAGATAAGTCGTAAGGTCAGTATTGCCTCACGTGTTGCAACATTTCTACGGAATCCAAACTGATCTTCCCCGAGGTTGGCTTCTACTAGTTTTTCCATTCGTCTGTAAAGAATTCGTGTTAGTATTTTGCAGCTGTGACTTCTTAAGCTGATAGTTCGGTAATTTTCACATCTGTCAACACCTGCTTTCTTTGGGATTGGAATTATTATATTCTTCTTGAAGTCTGAGGGTATTTCGCCTGTTTCATACATCTTGCTCACCAGATGGTAGAGTTTTGTCAGGACTGGCTCTCCCACGGCCGTCAGTAGTTGCAATGGAATATTGTCTACTCCGGGGGCCTTGTTTCGACTCAGGTCTTTCAGTGCTCTGTCAAACTCTTCACGCAGTATCATATCTCCCATTTCATCTTCATCTACATCCTCTTCCATTTCCATAATATTGTCCTCAAGTACATCGCCCTTGTATAGACCCTCTATATACTCCTTCCACCTTTCTGCTTTCCCTTCTTTGCTTAGAACTGGGTTTCCATCTGAGCTCTTGATATTCATACAAGTCGTTCTCTTATCTCCAAAGGTCTCTTTAATTTTCCTGTAGGCGGTATCTATCTTACCCCTAGTGAGATAGGCCTCTACATCCTTACATTTGTCCTCTAGCCATCCCTGCCTAGCCATTTTGCACTTCCTGTCGATCTCATTTTTGAGACGTTTGTATTCCTTTTTGCCTGTTTCACTTACTGCATTTTTATCTTTTCTCCTTTCATCAATTAAATTCAATATTTATTCTGTTACCCAAGGATTTCTATTGGCCCTCGTCTTTTTACCTACTTGATCCTCTGCTGCCTTCACTACTTCATCCCTCAAAGCTGCCCATTCTTCTTCTACTGTATTTATTTCCCCCATTCCTGTCAATTGCTTCCTTATGCTCTCCCTGAATCTCTGTACAACCTCTGGTTCCTTTAGTTTATCCAGGTCCCATCTCCTTAAATTCCCACCTTTTTGCAGTTTCTTCAGTTTTAATCTACAGGTCATAACCAATAGATTGTGGTCAGAGTCCACATCTGCCCCTGGAAATGTCTTACAATTTAAAACCTGGTTCCTAAATCTCTGTCTTACCATTATATAATCTATCTGATACCTTTTAGTATCTCCAGGGTTCTTCCATGTATACAACCTTCTTTCATGATTCTTAAACCAAGTGTTAGTTATGATTATGTTGTGCTCTGTGCAAAATTCGACCAGGCGGCTTCCTCTTTCATTTCTGTCCCCCAATCCATATTCACCTACTACGTTTCCTTCTCTCCCTTTTCCTACACTCGAATTCCAGTCACCCATGACTATTAAATTTTCGTCTCCCTTCACAATCTGAATAATTTCTTTTATTTCATCATACATTTCTTCAATTTCTTCGTCATCTGCAGAGCTAGTTGGCATATAAACTTGTAGTACTGTAGTAGGCGTGGGCTTCGTATCTATCTTGGCCACAATAATGCGTTCACTATGCTGTTTGTAGTAGCTTACCCGCATTCCTATTTTCCTATTCATTATTAAACCTACTCCTGCATTACCCCTATTTGATTTTGTGTTTATAACCCTGTAGTCACCTGATTAGAAGTCTTGTTCCTCCTGCCACCGTTTACGTTTACTACAGCCAAACTGATCATCATCTAACATATCCTTAATTTTCGTTTCCATTCTTCTGTATATCATTCTTGTCACCAACTTTGATGCTTGAGCTGTTAAGCTGATTGTACAATAATTCTCGGACTTGTCAGCTCTTGAAATCTTAGGAATTGTGTGGGTCAGCTCTTGTAATCTTCGGAATTGTGTGACTGATGTTCTTCCGAAAGTCTGATGGCATATCGCCAGAGTCATATATTTTACACACCAACATGAATTGTCGTTTTGTTGCCACTTCCACCAATGATTTTAAAAATTCTGGTGGAATGTTATCTAAGTGTTCTCCATAGCAATAAAGTCTACCTGAGGCTTCCACTGAATATTGTGTTCGTGTCAAGCAACAATAAACTACTTTATAATAGTCTTCTTCAATTTCTGGAAAAATTAGTATCCGCCCACACTTGATATGTGGCCCTCACGGTCTAGTAATTTGGAGAACCCCGTATTAGACTGTGATAGCACTTGACCTAACGTTTCACGTGTTCTCTTGCGGGTAAGCGGGAGAGCAGAAGAGTGCAGTTTTGTACGGCGGCTACGCGAGGGACAGGGAGTTTGGCACGGAGAGGAGACGGCGGAGCAGGCGCGGATTCGCGTCCAATCACTGGCAGCGACCCACTCCACTGGTCGCTCATTGGGCTCTTCCTGGCTGCTGCCGCGACCTGCTCCACGCCGCCAACTGCTCCGCGGGCAAAGCGCGGCCGCCGGGCTGGACTGGACGGTCGATCCGTGCCGGGGACGCACCGCCATTGCCGCCGCTTTAGCCGGGCGTCTGAACGAGGACGCCACACAAATAAATTTTGAACAGCAGCTTGCCAATGAACCCCCGATTCCTTTAAGTATCGACCTCCCGTGTATAAAACTAACGTCAGATCTCTACACAAAAGAGTTAATACTTTAAATATTTTGTATTATGAAGGCTTTAACGAGTGGATGTCATAGTTGCTGATGAGTCTTCCGGGCTGTATGGCTGCGGTCAAAGAAGCTTTTAGGTTCCTGACGTGTCCAGCACAGCTCTGGACTAAAGTTTCTTCGGCCACGCCCATACAGCGCGGGAAACTCATTAGCAATCAAGCTCTTTATGACTGTATGTCTGGGCAGGTTCTCAATGGTAATTCTGCCTCGGATTAATTCCCAACGACTCAGATTTCGAAACAAGGCCGCGTGCTTGCTCCATCACTCTTTGCTGTGTATATGTCTGCCATGTTGGGTGAATCATCTGAAATCAACCGAGGCGTCGAGATTAAGTTTCGTTTTGATCCATATTACTCCAAAACTTCTGGCAAGATTTAGTTTGCAAAGAAATACCCAGTCACCCGGGTAGCAGAACTACAGTACGGCGATGACGCAGCTTCTCCAACTCTAACACTGTTAGGATTACAACAGTCAGCTGCTTTAAAATGCATGTGATCGCTTTAGTCTTACGATTAATGCAAAGGTACGCGCACAACCCGCCCCAGCATTAACTCTCCCTTAGTTCGATATCTCCGTCTTGGACACAGCACTGGATAAAACTGATAAGTTTCCATATCTTGGAGACAACTTGCCTGAACAGTGTACCTGCGAAAAAGACGCTGATAAAAGAATTGGGGCTGGACATTCAACATTCGGGCCTTTAATGCACAGAGTCTTCATGAATAATGACCTAAAGCTGCATACCAAACTCATAGTGTACAGAAATGTTATAATTTCCACGCTCCTGTTCGGCTATGAAACTTGGAAACTGTCACCGTGATATCAAAAAACTGAGCGGTTCCACCGTCAAAAAATGAGACACATCTCGAAAATTAAGTGGGAGCACCATGTGACCAACACTGCGGTTCCCGAGAAAGCGCAGCTAACAGCACTGAGACAACCACGATATCTCATCAGCTTTGGATTAGGCCGTGCTCACATCTACATCTACATGGATACTCCCTGGCAGAGGGTTCATCGAGCCACCTTCACAATTAATTTTTCCAATCTCGTATAACGTGAGGAAAGAATGAACACCTATATCTTTCCGTACGAGCACTGATTTCCCTTATTTTATCTTCATGATCGTTCCTCCCTATGTAGGTCGGTGTCAGCAAAATATTTTCGCATTCGGAGGAGAAAGTTGGTGATTGGAATTTCGTGAGAAGATTCCGTCGCAACGAAAAACGCCTTCCTTTTAACGATGTCCAGCCCAAATCCTGTATCATTTCTGTGACACTCTCTCCCATGTTTCCCGATAATACAAAACGTGCTGCCTTTCCTTGAACTTTTTCGATGTGCTCCGTCAGTCCTATCTGGTAAGGATACCACACCGCCCAGCAATATTCTAAAAGCGGACGGACAATCGTAGTGCAGGCAGTCTCCTTAGTGGGTCTGTTACATTTTCTAAGTGTCCTGCCGATGAAACGGAGTCTTTGGTTAGCCTTCCCCACAATATTTTATATGTGTTCCTTCCAATTTAAGTTGCTCGTAATTGTAATACCTAGCTATTAATTGAATTTACGGCTTTTAGATTCGACTGATTTATCACGTAACCGCAGATTAACGAGTTCCTTTTAGCACTCATATGGATGACCTCACACTTTCCGTTATTTAGGGTCAACTGCCACTTTTCGCACCATTCAGATATCTTTTCTAAATCTTTTTGCAGTTTGTTTTGATCTTCTGATGACTTTATTTGTCGATAAACGACAGCGTCATCTGCAAACAACCGAAGACGGCTGCTCAGATTGTCTCCAAAATCGTTTATATAGATAAGGAATAGCAAAGAGCCTATAACACTATTTTTTGGAACGCCAGAAATAACTTCTGTTTTACTCGATGACTTTCCGTCAGTTACTACGAACTGTGACCTCTCTGACAGGAAATCACAAATCCAGACACATAACTGAGACGATATTCCATAAGCACGCAATTTCCCTACTAGCCGCTTGTGTAGTACAGTGTCAAAAGCCTTCCGGAAATCCAGAAATACGGAATCGATCTGAAATTCCTTGTCAATAGCACTCAACACTTCATGTGAATAAAGAGCTAGTTGTGTTTCACAGGAACAATGTTTTCTAAACCCATATTGACTGTGTGTCAATAGACCGTTTTCTTCGAGGTAATTCAAAATGTTCGAACACAATATACACTCCTGGAAATTGAAATAAGAACACCGTGAATTCATTGTCCCAGGAAGGGGAAACTTTATTGACACATTCCTGGGGTCAGATACATCACATGATCACACTGACAGAACCACAGGCACATAGACACAGGCAACAGAGCATGCACAATGTCGGCACTAGTACAGTGTATATTCACCTTTCGCAGCAATGCAGGCTGCTATTCTCCCATGGAGACGATCGTAGAGATGCTGGCTGTAGTCCTGTGGAACGGCTTGCCATGCCATTTCCACCTGGCGCCTCAGTTGGACCAGCGTTCGTGCTGGACGTGCAGACCGCGTGAGACGACGCTTCATCCAGTCCCAAACATGCTCAATGGGGGACAGATCCGGAGATCTTGCTGGCCAGGGTAGTTGACTTACACCTTCTAGAGCACGTTGGGTGGCACGGGATACATGCGGACGTGCATTGTCCTGTTGGAACAGCAAGTTCCCTTGCCGGTCTAGGAATGGTAGAACGATGGGTTCGATGACGGTTTGGATGTACTGTGCACTATTCAGTGTCCCCTCGACGATCACCAGTGGTGTACGGCCAGTGTAGGAGATCGCTCCCCACACCATGATGCCGGGTGTTGGTCCTGTGTGCCTCGGTCGTATGCAGTCCTGATTGTGGCGCTCACCTGCACGGCGCCAGACACGCATACGACCATCATTGGCACCAAGGCAGAAGCGACTCTCATCGCTGAAGACGACACGTCTCCATTCGTCCCTCCATTCACGCCTGTCGCGACACCACTGGAGGCGGGCTGCACGATGTTGGGGCGTGAGCGGAAGACGGCCTAACGGTGTGCGGGACCGTAGCCCAGCTTCATGGAGACGGTTGCGAATGGTCCTCGCCGATACCCCAGGAGCAACAGTGTCCCTAATTTGCTGGGAAGTGGCGGTGCGGTCCCCTACGGCACTGCGTAGGATCCTATGGTCTTGGCGTGCATCCGTGCGTCGCTGCGGTCCGGTCCCAGGTCGACGGGCACGTGCACCTTCCGCCGACCACTGGCGACAACATCGATGTACTGTGGAGACCTCACGCCCCACGTGTTGAGCAATTCGGCGGTACGTCCACCCGGCCTCCCGCATGCCCACTATACGCCCTCGCTCAAAGTCCGTCAACTGCACATACGGTTCACGTCCACGCTGTCGCGGCATGCTACCAGTGTTAAAGACTGCGATGGAGCTCCGTATGCCACGGCAAACTGGCTGACACTGACGGCGGCGGTGCACAAATGCTGCGCAGCTAGCGCCATTCGACGGCCAACACCGCGGTTCCTGGTGTGTCCGCTGTGCCGTGCGTGTGATCATTGCTTGTACAGCCCTCTCGCAGTGTCCGGAGCAAGTATGGTGGGTCTGACACACCGGTGTCAATGTGTTCTTTTTTCCATTTCCAGGAGTGTATGTTCGCCGGCCGAAGTGGCCGTGCGGTTAAAGGCGCTGCAGTCTGGAACCGCAAGACCGCTACGGTCGCAGGTTCGAATCCTGCCTCGGGCATGGATATTTGTGATGTCCTTAGGTTAGTTAGGTTTAACTAGTTCTAAGTTCTAGGGGACTAATGACCTCAGCAGTTGAGTCCCATAGTGCTCAGAGCCATTTGAACCATTTGAACAATATATGTTCTAAAATCCTGTTGCATATCGACGTTAACGATATGGGCCTGTAATTTAGTGGATTCCTCCTACTACCTTTCATGAATATTGGTGCGACCTGTGCAAGTTTCCAGTCTTTGGGTACGGATCTTTCGTCGAGCGAACGGTTGTATATGATTGTTATGTATGGAGATAATGCATCAGCATACTCCGAAAGGAACCTAACTGGTATACAGTCTGGACCAGAAGACTTGCTTTTATTAAGTGATTTAAGTTGCTTCACTACTCGGAGAATATTTACTTCTACGCATGAGTGATACCAAATATCCTCGCCAAATCCCTTGTGGTGAAATCTGCTCTGGCAGTAGACGTCATAGAATGTATCTCAGACACTTTAAGGGCCAACTGAAACATATCATGAAGACGACTGGTATAAATATACGATCATAACCGTTAACCGTGGAGGAACTCAACGTCCACCGCTGTCAACTTGTTTGAAGGATAACGCCACAGACGTGAAAAGGCCAAGCGACAAACAAGAAAGCTCTGTCAGTACAACCCCTCCCTCCTGTAACCACTTGGTGTGAGTTGTATGGACGCACGTTTTATATCAGGATTGGTCTGCTCAGTCATCAGACACCTATATGATATAAGTTAAGCTGAAATGCTCGTTCTATGAAGGAAGACTTTACGAATTTTCGCCGTGTTGCAGTCGACGACAATTTGAAGTTAAACATGTAAAAAGTGTGTTAGCCAGAAAAGGTTTCGAAAAGGTTAGAAAATATGTTTAAAGTTTGTTGGAGGTTCTCTCAATACGAAACAAATGACCAATATAATCTGTGTAATTTGCAATCCATTTTAAGCAAATGCTAGTTTTACACTCATCTCAAAGTTTCTGAAGTCATATCTCCTGAACTATGTATCGTACAATGATATAACGTTCCAGTTACATTCAGTGGATACTACAGATACTGTAGACAGTAAAGCAGTAATAAATTAAAACGTCATGCCTGCTGCTGAAGTTTTACTGCATCAATGGGGAAAATATAGTAAGAGGTAAAAATTTTGCCTTTCATCACTTTGTGAGGGCTGTCAGCGACAAAAAGTTTCGTCAAGGTTTGAAATTATGTGTAAAGTTTGTTGGAAGTCGCTAACTGCTCTCACTCTCAAATACTGGATGAAGAAACACCTGGTATTTGCTAGCCATCAGTTACGCTGCTTCGAGACATACACACATTGTTTCTAATTGTAATACTTATCTTAATGAATAGATTACGGCAGAATTTTAAATTTTTAAATTCGGTCAATAATTACGTGAAATATTGAAAATCAAATTTTTGTCAACCCTGGAATCTAAACTGATACTGGATTCCAGAACATCGCTTAGTAATATAGATGATCACCAGAAACATTTGTCGATTGAGAGGGCAAAGAAGGAACTGACGTTAATATCGAATCGCAGCCTTAACTAGTTTAGCCATAGTCCCCATTTGCTAAAAATAACATGTTTACACGGATTATTGGACATTATACTTGTATGCTGTGTGTGCCCGTATCACAGAGGCCTGGTAATCGACTTTGTACAAACTTTAATAAATGAGATTTTAAGACAAAATTATTAAGGCTTTCGTGGCCACTTGTTCACGTACCTCCTGTTGACTTTTGTGGAGGGATCTTCTGCTGAAGTTTTCTACTTTGTCGTTTCGCCACGACGAGTGGCTACCGAGCGAAGTGGCGCAGTGGTTGGTATATTGGTCTCGCATCCGGGAGGACGACGGTTCATATCCGCGGCCTACCATTCTCATTTCGATTTTCCGTGATACGCCGAAATGGTTACTTTGGAAAGGGCATGGCCAACTTCGTTCCACATTCTTTGAAACTATCAGAGCTCTAATGGCGTCGATGTCGACGGGACGTTAAACCCTAAACTTCTTTCCTCCCTTCCTTTAGGACGAGTGGCTGTCATTGTCATATATTCACCTTAAAGTCTGCTACGAGCAATGGAAGGCGAGAAAATCCAACAGGCAGTGCGCCAATCTCTTAGGAATACGTGTACATCCTAGAAACAAAGAAATAATGAATGGGGCTTGATAACTACGCACGTAGAATAGGATTTATTTATTTTTAATTTAATTATTTTTATTATATAGGCTCCGTTAGAATGTTGAAGCAGATAAGAACGGTGGGACAAAATGAAGAATCTTCCTAAATCCTCTGTTCTAGGCTGCTCTTCTGTAGGTAGAATTTGATCTACACCTACCTCTACATCTACATGGTTACTCTGCAATTCACACTTAAGTGCCTGGCAGAGGGTTCATCGAACCATTTTCATACTACTTCTCTACCATTCCACTCTCGAATGGCGCGTGGGAAAAAGGAACACCTAAATCTTTGGGTTCGAGCTCTGATTTCTCTTATTTTATTATGATCATCATTTCTCACTGCGTACGTGGGTGACAACAAAATATTTTCACATTCGGAAGAGAAAGTTGTTGATTGAAATTTCGTAAATAGATCTCGCCGCAAAGAAAACCGCCTTTGGTTCCCATAGCCAAACCACCTTTGTGTGCGTAGATGCCGCTAGGGCCCAGGCATTGGAAAAACAGAAAGTTTAAAAGAATGTACGATCTATCAGGACTGGCTAACGTAAATAAACTAGCAATAGAGAAATATGGCTGTGCTGTTAAGGATTCACCTCACTGGTCATAGAAAATTACAGAGAGAGCAGAACACTATTCTTCGGCACCAAATGTTAGGTAACACTTCCAACTGGTTAACCGCCTAAAATAAGAGTCAGAGAGAGGGCCAGCGTCTTGTAAGGCATCTTTTTACTGGTCAGCGCCCGGAATCCGTAGCATAGACAATTGAAATGACGTAAAGAACCAAAACACACAAACCTGAGTGTTCCACATCGGAAGTACATGGAACAAAATCACTTTGACTTCATCCCCTGGCGTCTTCGCCAGCCATCACTGCTAGCCAGGAGCCGAGCAGTTGAGTGCCTTTTCGAGCAGATGAGCTGAGGACTTGCAAGAACTGCAGTCTGAGTCACACTTAGCTGCAGATGCAGGTTGTAGCCACTTCAGCTTCCACCTGTAAATCAACATACGTAGTGAGATCTAGCCATGACAGCGAGATGAACCGTTGCGACTAGGTTTCGGTTATTTTGAAGCTCCAGTCTTGATGTACTTGAAAATTTTTACGGTCAATATGCTTTCACCTCCGGCCGCACATACAAACGCACACCCTTCTACTGTATATCGTTGTGTTAATATCAACATTTCAGCAATCACAGAGCGACTTCGCGAACGTAATCGTTTTATACTGGGACGTAATTATTAGAATCAGACCCTCGACACTTCATCCAGATGTGCCACGGTAATATTTCGATATTGTCAATTTTTCCAGAATGACATTTTCACTCTGCAGCTGAGTGTAAGCTGATTCTTGTGAATTTTAGTCAGATTTGTTAATGAGCACTGTAATGTGGTATCTGATTCAGTTGTGATTCTTGCTTATTTTCGTAGCTAACGAATTGCCTATTTATTATTTTGGATGAGCTACGATTTGTTTATGTCAAAATTAAAGCAGAAACGGAAATATTGCAAGATTTCGTTTATTTTGCCACTAAACAGTATAAACAGGTGATTAGTAAAGTAGAAACAATGTAAAGATTACAGAACGTAATCAACAGCAACATGCATAACGGTAGACAAAAATGTTCGTTTTTTCCCCAACTTCACCATTAGCACATACACCCTGGCAACTAGTTAATGTGCTCAGTATGGGATGTGACCACCTCTGGCACCAATACAGGCTTGACAACGACGGGACATGCTGTAAATTACGTCATCATCTCATGTTGAGGCAATAACTCCCATTCTTCCTGAAGAACTGCTCACAAGTCTTGGAAAGAGGTTGACAGATGCAACCCATCACCCCAGTGCATCCTAGACATACTCCGTGGGATTCAAATCGAGAGAGCGAGCAGGCCACGCCATGCGTGCAATCAGTAGAAAAAAAAAAGTTAAATGTTGCTGATTCACCTGTGCAATTTCATGAAGAGGTGTCGCTGCCCACATCATTAGGGATCTTCCCCGATATCGGTCTCTTTCCGCAATGTTTGGGTACCGAAATTGTGTTCCACATGCCCTCCAGATGCGAGTAGGTCGAGAATCTCTTTCCAGACCCCATCGGGACGCATCTGTGAAAAGAACATTGGTCCTCTGTTCGACCGTCCAAGGTGGCATATTGATGGCTCCACTCTAGACGATCCCTTCTGTGAAGACACGCCAGGGGTAAACAGAGAGCACGTCTCCAGCAATGAAAGCCACCCTGCTGAAACCTTCTGTACACCGTGTGCTCGATAAAAGATGTCCAAATGCTGCAAGGTCAGATGCTAGTTGCAGTGCAGTACTAAGGCGATACCGTCGCGCCCTTACAGCTAAATAACGGTCCACACTTTCTGATGTCACACGTGGTCAGCCCTGTCCTGGTCTCCGGGATACAGTTTCGGTCTCTGTAAACTAACATCTCATCCGAGAAACAACAGAACGATTCACATTAAGCCATCGGGCCACATCAGCTTGCGACTCTCCTGCTTCCATTCTTCCTACGGCCCTCCACGGCAAAGAGTCTGTAGGCGTCTTCTCTGCGCCATATTGCACCGTCTGTATCTGTGTACGCTGCGACTGTTGATGCGGGATTACCCTGCAGACACTACCAGGCTTGATAGGTGCCTCAAAGTCATTGTTAGCGTGCTTGTCAGTAGATCTGAATGCCATCTTCCGTGCAGAACACGATCGTAACATTTGTTGACGGTTTGTATGATTATATCGTGATTTAGACACAGGACGGGGAAATTGCTGTTTGTTGCTTTAATTTTGGGCACCAGTGTATATGTTATACACATGTACGCTAGTAACGTGTCACTGCAAAATAACAGAGACTGATGAAACTTGGACCGTACATAGAAAGAAGTACTACAGTATCGTACAGAAGGTAACTAAAATAAATACGTAATGAGACGAACATAAATGATACTTTTGTTCAAAGACAATAATTACAATGAATTCACCGCGATTCATGATGGTCTCCAGAACATTATAAAACGCGGGACATGGTTTTTATAGGGTGTGTGATCACAACGGACGTAATGCATGCTCTGGAACGTGCGCCAATGCTCCATGCTGGCCACAAGTTTGTTGGGGCGTTCTTATCGTAAAGTTTTTCATTCCTCTACCAGCGAGACTGTCAACTATTGGATAGTCGTTGGTGCATGTGAACGTGCTACAATACGTCTCGTCAACGCACACCACACGTGATCGATGGTACTAAAGTCAAGGGAACTAGCTGGCCAGTCCATCCGCCAAATATCCTCTCGTTCCGCCGCGCGGAGTGGCCGTGCGGTTTGAGGCAGCATTTCACTGATTGCGCGGCCCCTCCCGCCGGAGGTTCGAGTCCTCCCTCGGGCATGGATGTGTGTGATGTTCTTAGCACAAGTTAGTTCAAGTAGTGTGTAAGTCTAGGGACCGATAACTTCAGCAGTTTGATCCCTTAGGAACACAGACTTGAACAGTTGACGCGCGGGGTAGCCGCGCGGTCTCAGGCGTCTTGTCACGGTCCGCGCGGCTCCCCCCGTCGGAGGTTCGAGTCCTCCTTCGGGCGTGAGTGTGTGTGTGTGTGTGTGTGTGTGTGTGTGTGTGTGTGTGTGTGTGTGTCGTCCTTAGCATAAGTTAGTTTAAGTTAGATTAAATAGTGTGTAAGCTTAGGGACGGATGACCTCAGCAATTTGGTCCCATAGAACCTTACCACAAATTTCCAATTTTTTTTCCCTCGTTTCAAGAGCTCCTCCACCTGAGCAGTCGATGCAGTCAGGCGTTGTCATCCCTAAAAATGAAGTTAGGGCCAAATGCATCCCTGAAGACAAGCACATGGGTGACGAGTACACTGTGACAGTAACGTTGAGTGGTGAGCGCACCGTGTTCGAGGATCTGGAGGCCAGTATGCCCACGCAATGTAATGCCTCCGCACACCGTAACACCTGGACAACCAAAACGATCATGTTCGACAGTGTTCCTGGGAGTGTTACGCGTTCCTACTTCCTACCGTGTGATGGCCTATCCTTTAATTTTTATGGATGACAATGTGCGCCTGTGCCGGCAGCTGTGGACGAGCGGTTCTAGGCGCTTTAGTCCGGAGCCGCGCTGCTGATACGGTCGCAGGTTCGAATCCTGCCTTGGGCATGGATGTGTGTGATGTCCTTAGGTTAGTTAGGTTTAAGTAGTTCTAAGGTCCAGGGGACTGATGACCTCAGATGTTAAGTCCCATAGTGCTCAGAGCCATTTGAACCATTTGAATGTGCGCCTGCATAGCGATGAACAGGTGGGGGATCTCTCGGAACGAGAGGATATTCGCTGCATGGGCTGACATGCCCGATCACCCGACTTAAATCTCATTGCGTACGTCTTTCTTTTTCTACAGTACACTCATACAAAAAGCTTCAGACATCACTTATACTATGGAAACGCATGCTTCCTCGGCGAATTTCATTGATGAAATCTTCTCGGGTTGCCAGTCGAGTCTTGGTGTCGTGTTGTGGCAAGGTTTCAACGAATTTTCTGCACATCTTCGCCTGAAAATGACCAGTAGGAAACTCGTCTAAACGTTCCGAGGACATGAGCCGGCTGAAAACCCGAGAAGATCTCATCAATCAGTTACTCTATATATTAACGAGTTGCCTTGATATGGGTTCAAACGGTAGGTTCACAGTCAGATCGCCCCTCACATTTATTTTACTTAATTCACATAGTGTTGACCATACGATGTCGATTGTTTCCAGTTGTGGTATAAGTTGGTTGGGGTGTTAGTGCCCCAACTGTCAGTTAAACAACGGTAGCGCCTGTAGTTTGTTAAAAGAAAATAGTCAATAGCGGCCAGTTGCTGTTTTAACTTCCCTAAATATTACCCCTATATTTTCACAAAGCGACGGTTTCATTGTGCCACTTTTTGAAGTAACCTTTGTTAACTAGTTTTTCATGATAACAACATCTTCGCCATTTCCAGTGATTACAATTTAAGTTACCCTGAATCCTTGTACGTACTAAGTAAGCAGTGTTTCTCCGACTTTCTTCGAGATCATTTTCCACTCAGCCTTATTACAATTTACACTAGCCCTACATATTTCCACACTTCAATAACTTGGTCTTCCATTTGCTTTCCTTTCACCTAACTTCTTTGTACCCGTCAGTTTCACACTGTTACTCCTACTTCCAGATATTTACTAATATATCTATGCATATTATAAAAATGGATGCATGTTTCACATCTGCCCCTAAAGCACTGGATTAATTTCAGCCAAACTTGGTTTACGTATCACTTACCGTCTGGAAAGAACGACCTATGTATAAGGGGTGGGGGAAAGAAGCGTAGCTTACGACGTGCAGAGTAACCAGACCACATTCATTCAGTATTTGAAAAGAGAGCACTTGGTGACTTACAACCGTCTTTACGCATAGTTTCAAACGTTTACGAGACTTTTCCTCGTTGACATCCCACACAAAATGATGAAAGAAAGGATCTTATACTTTACTACATTTTCGCTGTTCATGCAGTAAAACTGTCACATTAGGCATGATGTAAGTTTTGACTTTTTTACTACTAACTATATTCAAAACATATTTTGCAGACTATATTCGCCCGTAACACTGAATGTACCTGCTAAAATATGTGTTCCTAGGACACACAGATCAGAAAACGTGAAGTCCTAAAATTTAGCACATGAAAACGGAACTGCAAAGCGAAATTCGAAGAGATACAAGTGAAATACATGTTCAAATATATTAGTGATATATGTTAAATATATGTAAATAGTGCATACGCAGGTGAAGCTATGGGTAAAAAGCTGCTCCCAAACCCATGGATCGATTTCAACCAAACTTGGTGCACAAATTATTTACTCTCAGAAAAGAAATACTGTGAACGTAAGAACCAGAAACCTTCTGCTGGAGGGGGGGTGACAATGTATAGAGAGGAAGAGGGGAGGAGGAGATAGGCAAATTGTGAGGGAGAAGAAGGATATGGAGACAGATGGGGCTGGGGGAGGATATGGACAGAGAGAGGAAGGTGGGGGAAACGACAGGAAGAGAAGAGGAAGAGATGGTGAAAGGGAGAGAAGATAATTGACAGAGAAAAGAAAGAGGAGGAGACAGACCGAGAGAGGAGGGAGAAAGAGATAGCTAGAGAGGAGGTTGAGGAGGAGTTGGTCAGAGGGTGAAGGACGAGATGGAAAGAGGGAAGGAGCAGACGAACAGAGGATGAAGGGGCAGTTGGACAGAGTAAGGAAAGGGAAGTATATGTACAGGGGTAAGAAAGAGATGAACAGACGGAAGGGGGAAGAGGATGGACAAGAGGGAGGTGAAGGACAGAGAGGCAGATGAGACAGGGATGTACAGAGAGAGAGGTAGGAGATGAACAAAGGGGGACGATAAGATGGACTTAGGAGTGAGAAGAAGAAGGAGGAGGAGATAGTCGAGAGGGGGAATGAGATGAAAAGAGGGCGGAAGGAGTTATGAATAGGGGTGGGCGAGGGAGGTAGAAGCTGATAGGGAAGTACATGTGCGGGGGGGGGGGGGGGCAAGATGGAGAGACAGGGGGACAGAAGGAGATGGGCAAAGAGTGAGGGTGGAGGAGGTGAGAGAGTGGGAGGAGGAGATGGACAGAATCTTGAAATAAATGAATACCTCATCGACTATGGGTGCCCAGCTAGCATATACATAAAATCGATGTGGATGACCAAAAGCTTATCGTTAATTCTGAACTTGAATAAAAACAGATATGTTCTTTTCAGGTGCAATATATATATATTAACACACCAGATGGACATACGGCACTTACAGAATGGATAAATCTCGTATTAGTGGGTCAGTATTTCCTTACAATTATCAAGTAACTTTCCAATGGAGAAGAGTACTCTCCTCTGTCTTATAAATCCATTATACTGAGTACCTCTCGTAACGAGAACATTCTCAAGATTCCATGTTGTCGAAAAACAGTTTCCCTGAAGTACTGAGCAAAGAGCGAATATTTTCTGCACACCAGTAGTTCTATCATATGCTGCCGTACTGCGAAAAAAACAACAATTTTTCTTTGTTCTGAAAGAAATTATGTTTATCATACAGGAATGTTAGTCAAGAAATGGATCCTTATCACCACATAATCACCGAACTGACTTAAGCTAACCTTATGACACTATCCTGATTATGCACTTCAATAACGTGTTTCAAAGGCAGTGCAGTCTAAGAATTTCTAAATTTTCGAAGACCTTAATGGAATGATTACGGGATAAAATAACAAATTTGAAAATATTCCATATAAAATTTCCTGATTTTTTCCTTTTAAAATAGACAATTCTCTAAATAATGTGTACTGTTCCTTGCTTTCTCTTTGAATATTGATATTATATTAATTTCTTTCCATGACTGCAATGTTTGATTGCTTACATACGTAAAGGTACCGAAATAATCAAGAGTAACATGGCCGTATTACAATTATGACTTTAATTCTATTAAAATATATGGTATTACATCCTTTTTTCTTTCTTTCCAGAACGAAATCAAAGAAGAAGAAGAAACTCTTCAAAAGAAGAAGGGGAAAGTCATAAAATTCGGATGGGTGGAAGGCGTATTTGTAAGTATTTTCTTACGATATTTCATAATCAGCTTTTATTGTGGGGGTATGTTAGATTATATTTTACCGTTGACATTTTTACATCAGCAAATTTTAGCATATCCTACTAAAATTTAGTGCTAATTTCTTTGTGGTAATTCGCCAGTGCAACACAAGGCATAAGAATAATAATTTGACTTTCTGACAAATAAAATCTCTATAGGACTCGACATTGCACTCTTGGAACTTTGATTCCGGACCTGAGTCGCGCTTGGATAGCTTGTGAAGGCAATGGTCAAGGTAAGAATCCCGGTCCGGTACCCGATTTTAATGCCAGGAAAACCCAGAAGAGCACACGCCTCGCTGTAGCGTGAATGATCGTTCGAGAATAAACGATTATTTTTCTGGGAAAAACAGTCAAATTCTCTGGTTGACGTACATCATTATTCTTTATCAATGGAAAGTCGTGGTTTCTTATCTCACTGCGCGATTAGGAGTATTAAGCGAAGTGGTGTAACAAATAACACGGCTGTCATATTTACATTAGTCCTCTAAATTAAGACAGGTTTGTTTGAGGCCAGCGTTTCAGACTAAATCTACTTCAGTTTCGACAAGCAAGGCGTACGAAATCGGCTGTGGTCACGGTATTATGTTAGCGTAATTTAGAGGAAAATAAAGCTGATCTCATCTGAACCGCCCAATTTCTAATGTTAATCATAGCTTTAGCTCCATCGACGGATCGTCGAAGTTTCGTCTGCTTTCTTAAACACAAACAAGCAGCAATTGGCTGTCATTACGACCACATACTAGATTAAGAAATGACAGAGATCTATTGCGCATTTAACATCACAGTACAATGAAGGGGAAGAGCAAGCGCTCCGGATAACAGTAGTCGTCTGATGTTATTTACAAACGTAGCTACGCAGAGACGACCCGTACGTCTTTGCTGATCGGCTGAGGTCATTAGTTGCTACTGTACTGGGTGGTTTAGTATCTTGGTTCAATCATGCAGCAGTGATAATAGCTAATTTGGCAGAAGAATCTATCTTGCTGTTCCATTTAGTCGATAGCTGATACATAGTTTCCAAGCTGAGGCCTTCTCGACACGTACATGTACACAGAATAACGGTGTAAAGTAGGTGCATTTACAGCAAACGACGAGAGAATTCACAAATTCTTAGTGAGCAAAGATGAAGGAAATCGCGTAGCAGGCTGTTGATGACGAAAAACATCAATCTCCAGATTGCAGCTGATAACACAGGAACAGAAGTAGACAACAGCAACACGAAAGATAAACACTTAAAGTCCATTTCAGATGTTGCCTTACTTCGGGAAATACAAGCTTCTTATCACCAATAAATTCAGCAACTCTAATTCACAAAAGAAGCGATCAGATACTTACCGGTATATACTCTGCACATTTATGTTCCAACGCCAGAAGTTATAACTAGTGCCGATCATATTTATTTCTAGAGTTGTATTTATGGAAGCTAATAATACATTGAAATCATAAACTATCGTTTAGGACAGACTACCGTTATGATGTAAGTGTATTATGAAACTATTATTAGTGACCCAAGAATCTTAAATCGTTGTTTACACCAGCTATGAGGACGTGTGCCATTTATAATTCTCATTTTGTGTTTTGTGCAATAATAATCGTACATTTAAGTCCAGTATTTCTACCAGATTATTTTTCTGTATGATATTTAAATGTCAGTAAGTTAGATTATTTTGCATTTTATACTCTTTCCTCATCAAATTCAGCAATCACATGCATAGTGTAAGCAGTTAAACGTATCTAGCCAAGAACTTATATGATATGTGACTTACGATCCGAAGTCTTATGAATATTCATACACAGAATCAGTGAATATTCTCTTTCATACACCTTAAATTATGAACCATATGAACACTGTTTTTCCTGAGTTAACTGACAGTCCATTTACAGAGAATCAATTATTATTGTAAAAAATGCCATTTATCTTTAATTCACCTACTACATCTGTGTGTATCTGATTTTAATGTTTGCATCATCAGTAAGTAAGACTATTATACTTTTTCAATAAGATATATAATAGTTTTCATAGACCCAGCATCAAACATTACATATACCAGTAATGGTTTGTCTGCAGGAAGCAGATAATCTTATGATTTGTGCATTTAGAAAGCCTTGTACACAGCCAATAAAATTTCAGTTGCAGGTATTGTATCATTTAAATGTTTTAATATGTGGCGGGTTAATCAATAAATACTGCATCATTTTTAGTGGAAATATCTCAGTGGAATAAAAGTTGTGCCTTTCCTCAGTCTGCAATAGTTGCTTAGATGTTCAGCAATTCTGTAGTACATTGTCTTTCACAATATTTATGAAATTTGTTACTAGAGAAAGTAGTTAACACCGTCATTAATATATGTCTTAATTTTTTCTTATAGAGAAGTCTAATACAGTTAACGTTAATCTGTTGAGAGCGATATACTAAAGCAATAATAAGTATGTGAATAAGTATAATAATACAAAGTATAAGAATGTCATCTCAGATGAGCAGACTTTTATCATTCTGTCTGGAATCTCACTAACCTCGTCTGATTTTTTTTGAACAGAACTACTTATTTCCGAGATTTTTACACACAGTGGATTGGTGTTTATGTGAGCTAATTGTATTATCACCACTGTTGCGCTTTGTGAGGATGGCTGATGAAGCCAGATACCGCCGCTACAAGCGCGGTGATAGTGTGAGTTGAATAGCAGGGCAGAGGGGTCGTGGAGTCAGGTGGATGTCCGGCGGCAAATCATAACTGACATCTGCACATTTATTCCGATCGAAAGATAGTTGTAGAGTTGGCATGGTGCGGTCAGCTCCCCCGAGACGCAGGCTGGTATCAGTTGGGGGAAGATGGTCACTTCAGCAAGCGTCCTTATGTAATGGCTAGCCTATGGCCTAGACCTGTCGAGCAGGCGACAGCTAACACTGAGTTATGTGATCAGCTCTTAGTCCAGTCAACGAAGAAAAATTAGGGGATAACATTCACGTAGTAGCAAATTTTTCTACGGCACTTCGACGGAGTGTCATGAACAACATATATTTTTAAATTCTTCATAATGAAGCTCTGATTACAATATGCCCATCATACACATTTATTTAGAAGCAAGCACCTTCTTAGGTGTACAGTTAACAAAACAAATCAAACTAATTCTCTGCTTCCTAAACTAACAAGGCAAATAACGAATAACCAAATCAAAACCAAAATATAACTGTCAGTAATGGTTCCCATAATCCATTCATACTGTGCTACACATAAACCACTGGCATCTCCGGCCCCATTACTCAGAAAACCTCAAAGTGCTGAACTCATGTGAATCCTTCACAACTGCCGCAACTGTGCACTGTAGCACAGGATAAAATCACTCTGGACACCAAAGAGTCTCCAAGACAGTCCATTAAACATTGCACCCATGAATTAGAAAAAACATACTCCTACAATCAGTTATAATAAATGAACGTCTGAAATACAGTAAATAACCCTCAAACTGACACCTTAAGTAAAACGAATACACACGAAAAATGAAACGTAAATAAACGAAAGCCTTCGTAGAGAATACACTGAGGAGAGGTGAGAGATTAAGTTCATTCTGTCTCATCTTCAAATAACACCTATAATTACACTATGTGATCGAAAGATACGTTTTTCATATTAGGTGCATTGTGCTACCACCTAACGCCAGGTGCTCCATATCAGCGACCTCAGTTGTCATTAGACATCGATGAGAGAGCAGAATGGGGCGCTCCACGGAACTGCGAACCCGGTCAAGTGATTGGGTGTCTTGCCACTTGTGTCACACGTCTGTAGACGAGATTTCCACACTCTTAAACATCCCTAGGTCCACTGTTTCCGATGTGATAGTGAAGTGGAAACGTGAAGGGACACTTACAGCACTAAAGTGTACAGGCCGACCTCGTCTGCTGACTGGAAAAGACTGCCGACAAGTGACGAGGGTCGTAATGTGTAATAGGCAGACGTCTATCCAGACCATCACACAGGAATTCCAAACTGCGTCAGGATCGACTGAAAGTACTATGACAGTTAGGCGGGAGGTGAGGAAACTTGACTTTCATGGTCGAGCTACACATCACGCTGGTGAATGCCAAACGACGCCTCGCTTGGTGTAAGGAGATTGTGTGGATTGACGAATCACGGTACACAATGTGGCGATCCGATGGCAGGTTGTAGGTATGGCGAATGCCAGGTGAACGTCATCCGCCAGCGTGTGTATTGCCAACAGTAAAATTCGGAGGCGGTGGTGTTATGGTGTGGTCATGTTTTTAATGGAGGGGCTTGCACCCCTTGTTGTTTTGCGTGGCACTATCACAGAACAGGCCTACAATGATGTTTTAAGCATCTTCTTGCTTCCCACTGTTGAGGAGCAATTAGGGGATGGCGGTTACATCTTTCAACACGATGGAGCACCTGTTCGTAATGCTCGGCCTGTGACGGTGTGGTTACACGACAGTAACATCCCTGTAATGAACTGGCCTGCACAGTGCCCTGACCTGAATCCTTCAGAACATCTTTGGGATGTTTTGGAACGCCGACTTCGTGCCAGGCCTCACCGATGAACATCGATACCTCTCCTCAGTGCAGCACTCCGTGAAGAAAGGGCTATCATTCCCCAAGAAACCTTCCAGCACCTGATTGGCGGTATGCCTATGAGAGTGGACGCTGTCATCAAGGCTAAGGATTGGCCAGAATCTTATTGAATTCCAGCGTTACCGATGAAGGGCACCATGAACTTGTAAGTTATTTTCAGCCAGATGTCCGGATACTTCTGATCACATAGTGTATATTCCCGAATGTAAATAAGATGCTCTACTCCCATCGTCTGCTATAATTACATCATCAATACACATAAAAATGGAACATCCCTATCTACTACTTCTCCTTCTGCTATCTCATTGCATGTGGAATCGTATGTGTGTTTGCTTAAGTTTATCTACTTTCCTCTTTTTCTTCCCACCCCATCCTTCCATATGATAGAGTGCTGCCACCACAAGCAACAATGAATCTGATGCACCTACAAAAGGTCGAATAGGCCCAACATTCACAAAAGCCGTACATGTCAATAACTACAGCTTAATATCTACTGGTGAGGTCATCTGCACATTCTAAAACCAACCTTGGTACCAGGTGACAGGCTTTTTCGTTTTACCCTTTGGAGTGCATGCTCGTCAGTATCACTCACTGACTTACACAATATGCTGGTAACTTAGCATTCCGTCGAACGACTCTTTCTTGACAGTCCACACTTCTTTCAATCTCTTCATGATTTTTGTACAAATTCACCTTTAAGCACCCAACTCTGGTTTGATTGCTTCAAAAGGCGAAGCGAATTTTTTACCATGCACCCTTGTAATGTGACAGGGCCTGTGTTCTCATGGGGCTTCGAATTATGTGCTGCCACCACATATTGCAAGAAAATATCCCAATCATTGTTATGGATTTTCATGAAATAGCTTGGTACCTTGCTTGTTGTCCGATGTACTTGTTCTGTCCTACCATTATCGTGTGGAAGTGATGGGTCTGTTTTTAGCTTGCAAATAATTAGCAAGGGATTCAGTATTTCATCAGTTCTGAAGTAAAGTTGGTGCCCTGATCCATGATTATCATCACTGGAACACCGATCCATAGCAACCAATTACTTACCAACATGTGCCACCATGTCCACTTCATGATTAGGAATAGCTATTATTGTAACATAGTGAGAGAAATGATCTATAACAGTACATAGTGGTTCCCCACTGCAGTCTGGCTAAAAAGCCCCAAAATACCTATTCTGATCATCTCAAAAAGCTTAGTAGCCACTGGCAACTTCTCCAGCGACATACGCTGATGATTTAAATCTGCACACTATGCACAAGGCACACAACTGTTTACATACTGTTCTACATCTTTTTGACGTGTTCTTGATTAACAGAACTCAGATATTCTCAGGCCTTCGGTTCTACATCATCCATGACTGGATAACATGTGGTAATGCACTTTCTTTAATACTTATACGGCAGGCACTACCATGCAAGGCCCATGTCTAGTTGTCCTACATAATACCCCCTGTGAATGGCGAACTGTGGACGCAATGTGAAAATCTTGCAATCTTCATCAGCAGCCACTCTGCAAGGCTAGTCGAGTGTCTGCACTACACCAATTCTCCCACTATGCCCATCTGCATTACCATGTTTCTTACCAGACTTATGAATTACTCTGAAGTTTAATTCACCAAATTTTAATGCTCATCATGTAAGCTTACTTGATGGATCCTTCAACTCAAACAACCATTTCAATGCTGCATGACCTGTCAGCACTATAAATGTTTCCAATATAAATAACTGTGGAAGTATGTGACACCATATATAAAACTCAGCATCTCCTTTTTGGGGGTAGAATAATTTCTTCAGCTTTCTTCAAGTGCCATGATTCATACGTAACTGGATGTTCCTCACTCAGCACTTCCTGACTTAAAACACAACCCACTGCATGGCTGCTAACATAAAATGATAAAATGGATTCCTTTACACAATCTTGGAAGATCAGCGTAGTACTATTGTGAACAGTTTTTAAAATGTGGTTTCACACTCTGGTGTCCACTGTAGCTTCACACCCTTTTTTTAACAAGTGCATGAATGATTGTGCTATATCTGCAAATCTCATTATGAACTTCTTATAGTAATTAGTCACTCCTAGAAACGACTACAATTCCTTATTATTAGTTTGAGGCATTGGAAATCTTCATACAGCATTAACTAACGCTGGGTCTGTTCTTTCCCTGTCTTGGCTAGTCATGTATCCCAAGTAATTCACTTCCTTCAATGCAAAAATGGCACTTCCCTGTACTCAGGGTCGAAAGAGCAGTCTCTTAAAAGCGTCTTTCAACCAGTGCACATGTTTCTTCAAAATCTTTGCAAATATAATAATATCATCAAGATTCACTATATTCTGTATCGGTTTGAATCCTCTGAAAACTCTATTCAATAACCACTTAAAGATGACTGGTGCAGTTTACAAACCAAACATCATTTGCTGTTAGTGGTAAAGACCCCAAGGAACTGTAAATGCCTGTTTTTTGGTTCTGTGCTGCAACTTTCAATCGATGATACCCACTTCTTACGTCTAATCATGGAAAAATATCTACAGTGTCCACATTGTTCAGGGTTTCCAGATATCTGGCACTGGATATGCGAATAGAATTGTCCTTGCAATGATATTTGTGATCGCAGCGAAATCGATATTTCTTCGACCCATCTGAAGATTTTTTTCAACACTGTGAGAATAGATGTACTCCATGATGTCATTGCACAATTGCTGGTTAACGAATTCTTCCATTACCAGTTGTAGATGATGGGGCAAACTATGTGTCTTATAGTAAACTGGTGACCAATTCTTTGCTGGAATACTGTGCTCCGTCATCGGGTATTGCTGACAATGCCCCACAAGGATTAAATAGATCCTCTGATACCAATAGTAACATCTCTATTGCTACTTTTTCTGCACTGTCCAAATGTCACCCTTTTGCACATAATGCTGTCACACTGGCGACTTGCTTATGGGTAGTTTCCGAACGTGTCCTATCTGTCATACTTTTCCGGAATATCTAAGTTGGTGATGAATAATTTCTTCGATAAAGTTACGTCACTGGTATCCAAATTATCCACTGCTCGTTCGCCATCTACTTCCCATACATGTACAATACCCATGTGCACAAAACACCACATTTTAAGTAATTCATCGTTTTCTTTTAGTGTTTCTGCCACACACAACATGTTTGCAAGTAGATTTGTTCCTATGTTTACCTAAATTAGTTTCCCTTGAAACGTCCCCTTTTGAACAATTATACATGACTGTCCTTAAACTGACACACAATATTTTTAGCGTAACGCAATCTGACTTTCAATAATCCCTACAAAAGAATGGCCCTGACTAACATTAACCTATACCTTTCACAAATCACATACCTCACAAAAATCTTCGTTACTCGAACTACTGCAATATAGCGAGCGCCACTACTGCCAGCTAAATAAAAGATTCTAACTACTGAAGGCACTAACTACTGATAGGCAAAGTTAGCAAATGAAAGATTTTGATAGAGAACAAATGATGTATTTACCTTAATAGTCATAATATATATAGCAGTTCATGACATCCAGTCTTACAAATTTCAAAACTCCGCCATCTCTCTCCCCACATCGACCACTGCTGGCGGCTCACCTCCAACTGCGCAACACTACGTGCTGTTAACATCCAGCTGCCCAACACTACAATGGCAGACAACAATGCAAAGTAGCCACAGACTGCACACAGCACAGCCAGTGATTTTCATACAGAGCTCTGCGTGGCGTTACCAATAAGAAAATCTAAACAGCCTACTTACATAGCCCCCATGCTCCCCACAAAAATTTTACAAATTGTTTTGGGCACTGGCCAATACAGATTTGAAAAATTTTTTCATAATTACAATAACAAAGATATCAAATGCACACACTTATTGATAGAATGTGGGTCAAAAGCTAAAATTTTCTCACAGTCCATAAAGACAGTCCAGATTGTTCCTCATGGTAAAATTGCAGTGTTTTTCTCAAAGTCTGAGCAGTCAAAGAAAATGCACACAGAAGTAATGGATTTCCATGCAGTCTTGAAGAAGTAGTGTTGTCCTTCCAACAGAAAGACAATGCTGACTCTTGACATGCTGACAGGTAATGGGTCACAACTGAGCAAACCCACAGCTTAGTCATTCGAAGTTTTGAAGAATATTGGTAGGTAGGTCATCACCCACTGTAGTCCTGGTAGAGATTACGGTATTGGTGGGCCACCAGAGGTGCAGACCCACTGCAGTCTTGTAGAAATAATGGTACTGGTGAGTCAGCAAAGGTGTAGACTCACTGTAGTCCTTGTAGAGGTGGCCAGCAGCCATCTGCTGCGACTGTGCAGGTGCACAATCACCATTGAAGAGTCTTGCGGATAATATAGCAAGTCCATAACCACCACTTGTGCACTCACAAAGTTTTTTGGAATTGTCCTTAGAACCAGCAATGCTGTTATCCAGTCCCTTGCTGTATTATTAACACACGTGCAAACACTAACAGTCCCTACTTCTCCCATATTGTCCATATACTATGACCAACAGAAACGTGTACAGTGAAATGGAACTTACAAGTTAATAATATGATGAACTGATGTCAATTACAATTTTATAACATAAGAATACAATTACAAAGGTACAAAATACATCATTAAAGAACATAACAATACAGATAACTCTGTAGTAGTACAGGCTTTACAAAAGAATCGAAATAAAATATACATCAGTGTTACAGGAATTATGACATAAGTATATACATAAAGATCAGAATAACTTTTGAAACATCACCTTCACATATGAGCAACAAAACAGAATAAATAATGTCTAAACATCTTTTCAAAGTAAATAACATATCAGAAAAATTCTACAATGTAACTCTCATCACATAAACACATAAAGACAGGAAGAACACAAATATACAAGAGTACACAAACACATAGTGGAATAACAGAAAGGGAAAGGACAGGGTTTGTTTTACTGCAGTATCTTGCAAACAAAACTTTCTTTACTTCTTGGAGATCTCCCTTCGTTCTTCATTATTTCAAAAAGTGCTACCTATACCTGCTTCCTGTACTTTTTTCGTAAAATTTCTCAATGCATTTCTTCCAATTCATCGCAACTCATTCTCTTATATAGTCTACCCCCTCTTAAGCTAACTTAAATCTACTGAGCTCAGATGCTAAACTAAGGGACGAGGCAATGCAGCAGCATTAAACAGTTAATACAAACAGCAATGAAAAAAATGGGAATTGTCAAAGCAAGCTGCAATAAATCTAAATTACCAAGCAATGCAACATTACAACTAATATGAGCCAATGTGCAGCAACAAGAAAAATAAATCAGTAGTGAAACTAGCTTAACAGAGTAATACAAAGTGAAATTTAGTAGCACTATGCCTGGCAAACAGCAGCAGCAAATGCAATAACTTATATCTAAACATGACATAGCTCAAGTAAAAAAAAATAGTACACTAAAGACAACAACGCAGATAAGGGAAATGTATATTCACATCTTAATGTCTATATAATTAAAGTGGTGCACCACAAGAAGTTATTCTACAAAAAAAATTACCAAGTAGTTGAAAAGAAAATTCCGTATGCAATTCCTGTGAAGGGAAATGTCTTTTTATGCTGCTTCGTTTTTTTGAATAGATCATAAAATTATTTACTGGATCTGTAGGCATAAAATATTTATATTAGTACATCTATTAAATTTTATTTTAACCAATGCTGCTGCAGCTAGAAACTTGATATTAAACAAAATGAGCAAACTCTCAACTAGAAAGACAATAGATGTAAAATGTTTCTCATCATTTCATTAGGCATTTTAGTAGATATCATAAATTAAAAGCTCCACAGTATAATCATATGTTTTCAAGTTTGAGCGTGTCGTATTTGCGATGCTTTCTACAAAGAAATGTCAATACCAAGGATAATGGCCTCTTTTTTTCCACCTGTGCCTCTGAAAGGCACACACTAATGGCTTTTTTCCAGGCGACTGTCGCACAGCTGCCCACGACGCATTACGTACGGGTGGTCACTTAACTTTCTTACGGAAATATTTACGACAGCAGTTTCCGCTACAGTGACAGTCTCATATAAAAATATTTCACAGGTCAAGAATTTGCATTACAAATCTGTAGAAACAAAATCCTATTGATATAACTGTGTCCAAAAAATTGTCGTTGGCATTGTAATACATTCACGCATTTACATACATTTCACAACTCTTAAAGTACGATTCTTGGTTTCCAACAACCTTTTTCACAAACCAGAGTCCCTAACCACTACTCATTATTCCTTACCTTATTCGTCGACACTTCTTCAATATTTCATCATAACAGATACGTAGTATACTCAAATAACTCATATAGCATCAGCTTATTGATCACAAACATACCGCAACAGCATAATACACATAGTCATCGTAATAATAACATCATAACACCTCAGTCAACTCTCAAAATCGTCGTAGCTTCCTCCAATAATTTCAAAACCTAAAAAAAATTCTCTGCTCATGTCAAAAGTGTCATCTGCCTCAAACGTACTTTAAAAATCGTAATCCCATACCAAATATATCATTCAAAGCTCTCATAATATCACAATGGGTCTGAAAAAATATGAACAGTTCACAAAGTACAGACAAAATACAGTTTCGTAAGTGTGAAGTTACCCAACTGTGTAATTGCGTAAACATGTGTCACTGATGTAGTAAAAAAATGTTTGTTTCTCTGTTATATAATCAGGTAGCTGTGTAATTCTGTGTTGGAGAAATATGGTACCGATGTGTAAAGTTGTATAAACAAATACCATATTAACTAGGGCTCATGTGCTTGCCACACACATGGTACACAAAGTAAGCGTGTACCCCCCTGAGGATTAATGTAATTATACCCTCAGGTGTTACAGATTACAGAAATGGAATGAAATGTATCACGGAAAACCTTTGTATCATTGTACTTCAAATATCTTTAAAAATAAATGATATAAGTACAAAATTAATCACTCAGATACGTGTACTGTAGCGCTAAACTGTGTGTCTTGTTGTAAGATAATCTCTGTGGAAGTGTCGTAGTTATCGTCCTCCAAAAGCTAAGTTCTGCAGAAGTCAATATACTGACCTCATGATACACAAAAATGAAATGCTTTGCGTATAGATATCTTAGTTATTACGCTTATTGCCGTGATGAAGAAAGTACTGTACAGTAACGTATCGTTGTGCCACGAAAAAGGCTGTCTCATTGTTGCTATACCACAAAAGTTACTACTACAACATCTTTTACTTTCCAGAATAATGGAGAAAAACTGTGCAAATATAAAACAGAAACACCGCAAAAGCAACATTGTAAATTGTCACTCATTAGTAGCATCGTGATAAAACCGTGTAGTTGTCACATAAACTAACCACTGTGTCGTCTGGTATCTCAGAGACAGTACTTTAAATCCAGAATGTATTTTCAAGTAAACCAAAATGTTGCATTAAAATCTCATTAGCAGTACCAGTATATGTTCTAAGTATGTGAGCCTTATAGTCATTATGTGATCGTGCAACTAACAAGCAAGAATGTACAAATAACAACACTGTGTCGTCTGTTCACTATAACAATGCATTCGTAATTTCTGTTTAAATAAGTTCTCTTGGTTCTTGACTGGATATTTAACTTCAAACATTGTTGCATGTTAACCGATTCTAAGTCTGACAAAGCATACTAGTAATGTAAAGTGAAAAGTTATATGGCAAGTTAAAAAGCAGGTTATCATTCAATAAACGGTTTGACATGTGAAATGTGGTGTAAACCTTTACTCTTCCTAGTACGCAGAGTTTCAGCTTGAACGCAGTTATCATGTGGTGTACATCGGTAAACAATACTGGAATTTTTCTGAAGGTTAGCGCCTATGTTATTTTTCTCTGAGCCAGCCGGCGTACGTGACTGCCTGCGGTGCAAGTCATTGTCTGTTCCTTTGTTGGCACGCATCGTTATTGGGATTAGGAGACCTAACTTCTACAAATACACCTTGTCGAGAGTGCCCTGCTCTGTTTGAATCTCGCCAGTTCTGATGCAATTCAAGTATGTCGTTACGATTATATCGTCTGTCGTCATGTCGGTAGTTCCTGTAGTTTCTTTCTTCTCGGTTAAGTACAGGAGAATTTCTCCCTGAATTATCACTGCACGGTGGACCGTTGCGTCTAAAGTTATTCTGTCTCCCTTGATAATATTTGTTTTGGTTCCCATATTGTCTGTTTCTCTGATTGTCTCTGTGATAGTCATTACAGTGGAGAGATGATCTTTCCCTGTAATTATTACTACTCTGCCAACGGTTGTCATACGGGTGGTGTCTGTTTTGGTCAGGATTTTTGTTGTGAGAATAGCCTTGTCGTGTCCAGTTATTATTTCTTTCATCGCGGAATTGCGACGGATGTGACCTGTAATTGTTGTGTTCTTGTTTTCGCATTCCGCGATTGTCAGTGTCAATTTCTAATTCTTGTAAGAGTCCCTGAAAAGCTTCAATGTCGTCTTTGCAACGTCCTGCCAAAATAATATGTCGTAAATGTTCAGGCAGTTTGATTAAGCAAATGCGGATGAGTTCTGAGGGGCTGTATGGGTTTGAAAGATACTGATTCTTATGCAACATGTCTTCAAAATGGAAAATTCAGATTGTTCGAAATGTTTCATCATTATGATGCTATGTTTTACTTGGTCTTGTGTAGCTTGAGACCAATATGCTGAGAGGAAGGCATGATAAAATTCTCCTTCACTGTGACAATCGTGAATGACCAATCGCATTCTTACAGCTGGTTCATTCTCTAAGTAGCCACACATAAATTCTAATCTGCGTTCTAACGACCAGTTGGGAGGAAAACAATGAGAGAATTGATGGAGCCATGCTTGTGGATGAATGTCGTTGCCAGAATTCTTAAATGTTTTGAATTTACGTGTAGTAATGAACAGCTTATAGTCAAAATCATCATGTCGGCGAGTCGCATGTCGGTCATTGTTACGTCGTTTCGGCGGTTCCATCTCAAAATTCGGTGTGCCTTGCCAATTTCTTTCATAATTTCTGAAGTGTCCTGTGTTATTATTTTGTGGTTGTTCCGTATTTCTAAGTCCCTCTTCCCGTGTTGGAGCGCGAGTGTCCTCTGAAATATGTAATTTTTGTATTACTTGGGCCGGGTATTAATTTGATTCTGATTTTGTTTGAATTTCTTAATTTGTTCATACTCTTCTGTGTCAGTGATGGCTACAGGTCTTGTGTCATTCAGATCATCATCTACCTTTGTAGATAAGTTAGTGAACTGATCCGAAAGTTCGGCTACTTTCTCCGATAGTGTACTTATTTCCTCAGTGTGTTTTTCTGAACCAAGTTTCAGGGTATCTACTGTGTCCTTTAAGTTTTCCTGAGTTTTTGCAAGTTGCGTAACCGAATCGGTAGATGCAACTGAGTAATTTTAGCTTGCAAGGTGTCGTGATTTTCATGAACAATGGTTTGCAGTTCTTTTATGGCTGCTTCGTGATTCTGTAATGCATTTTCATGCTGCGAAAAAATTGGTTGAAAATGCTCACAAATTTGTGTTTTTACTTCATTACAGACTTTTTGACATTTCGATTCAATGTTATGTAACTCAGTAGTTAAATCTTCACGTGTTTGTTCAAGTGTGGTGTCTAACTTTTGAAGCTTTTGCTGTGTTTGTCTCTGATTTTGTTCCATTGTGTCCAACTGTTGCTGTGTTTGTCTCTGGTGTTGTTCCATTGTGTCTAAGTGTTGCTGTGTTTGTCTCTGGTGTTGTTCCATTGTGTCTAACTTTTGCAGATTTTGTTCCATTGTGTCTAACTGTTGCTGTGTTTGTCTCTGGTGTTGTTCTATTGTGTCTAACTTTTGAAGCTTTTGCTGTATTTGTCTCTGATTTTGTTCCATTTGTTGCATTAGCTGTAATAACAATGCATTAGTGTCTGGAATCTGTTCCTCTACGCTTTTCGGCAGTGCATTTGCACCGGCAACATTCGCATTTTGACAAGCAGAAAATGTGTCTTGACTTATTTGAGAAAACGGTGAGGACCCAAAACCTGAATCTACAGTATTTGCGAGATTGTGTCCTGTCATTTCGGATTCCTGAGGCGAGCTATTGCCGACCGATCGATCGATAATGCTTCCCTGTTCACTAATTGTTTCACTGTCTACGCCATTGTTTGCCGTCCGCTCCATTTCCCTATGCACAATTACCAAATTACTATGTTGAACGTTAGTTAATTCATTACACAGTGGCGCTAACACACTGCTTTCGTCTTCACTGTCGTTTCTCAGCTTACTTTGGAGCCTAGTATTACGTTTTTCACACGCCATAATTGTCACAATATTTCACACGATAACACAGAAAAGCACAATTTGAAGAGCAAAATAAGATAACATATCAATGGAAATAATGTCTACTTAATCGCAAGCGCAGCTGCGAAATACTTGGTGCAAATCTACATGCATGTCACAACTATTTTACTGTACAACAATGAAAAACTACAGTTACAAAGGAAATTCTCTTTATGATTACGCGATAGCAATAAACAAAGGCTACACTAATTACACAAACTACAAGAAAAAAAATCAGAAGATTCCAGTGAGGTATCCTCGGCTAAGGGTCGACATATGAAACGTCCACTTTTGAACAATTATACATGACTGTCCTTAAACTGACAAACAATATTTTTAGCGCAACGCAATCTGACTTTCAATAATCCCTACAAAAGAATGGCCCTGACTATCATTAACCTATACCTTTCGCAAATCACTTACCTCACAAAAATCTTCGTTACTCGAACTACTGCAATATAGCGAGCGCCACTACTGCCAGCTAAATAAAAGATTCTAACTACTGAAGGCACTAACTACTGATAGGCAAAGTTAGCAAATGAAAGATTTTGATAGAGAACAAATGATGTATTTATCTTAATAATCATAATATATATATAGCAGTTCATGACATCCAGTCTTACAAATGTCAAAACTCCGCCATCTCTCTCCCCACATCGACCACTGCTGGCGGCTCACCTCCAACTGCGCAACGCTACGCGCTGTTAACATCCAGCTGCCCAACACTACAATGGCAGACAACAATGCAAACTAGCCACAGACTGCACAAAGCACAGCCAGTGATTTTCATACAGAGCGCTACGTGGCGTTACCAATAAGAAAACCTAAACAGCCTACTTACACCCTGTATCTTGCGATGCTCTCTCACACGAATTAAGCCTGAACACCTTTGCAGCGACGTGTCACCAACAACAGTCTCCTACAGTTGGAACGATGTTTCCCCAGTTTCTACCAGGCTCTGCCCAAGGTCATGGTGCTTATACACGAAATCTAACCCTAGGATAACGCAGTACCCTTCATATACATAGGACAAAACTTCCACACTTTCTCAGAACCGCTTTGCTCCAACCTGAAAATATAACATCGCTGACATAGCAACCACACATCATTATCTCCCACTCAACGTAACCTATAATGTGTGTGTGTGGTGGGGGGGGGGGGGGGTGTTTAAAAGTCTGTTCCCCATGAGACACAAACTCATCACAGATACGTGAGCGTCTGTGTGTGATATAAGTCTATCTTCCCTACCGTCTACTACCCCAAGTCAAGCAACATTTCGGCGAATGGGGGCTCCTCTTTTGGTTTTACGCTTGATTATTTGTCTTTCGTCTTTTTGCACTATGCACCTTTTGAAGTCTCACTCTCGGTGCCCCACTTACCTGCCTTTTTTACACTGGTGTTGGTGACATTCTCCTGAATGTCAACAACGACAGCACTTCGCGTTAGTAGAGAGTACCTTCTTTATCTCGGATTTCTATCACCGCATTTATATCTTCCAGTGCCTTGATTATACTAATAGGCCAGCCAGGTCCTTCGGAATTTCTTCCTTGCCGCCTCAGGTAGAAGTCCCCTTAAGAATGCCTATAATGCCTCACGTTCTGCATCATGCAGAATGATTCTGTTTGCTTCATCATTATCTGTCAACTGATATACATCCTATGCACAAAATTCTCAACAGACTCATTCTGCTTTTCCGACTCCCGCATTGTTTGCAGTAGAGGCTGCATCTCTTCTGCCTTTTATAACGTTGTACTATGCCTTCCTTGAGTTCAAGGGATGTTTGAGCATTTCTTAGGTCCTCTTGGTTTATAACATCTGTTTTCTCTTGTCCCACTGGGCTTAACTCAATCACTTGTAACAGCTAGTCATCTCTCTAAAATCCCATCTTCCAGCTGTCAACAGATAATCTATAAATTCCAGTATATACTCTTCTGTCTTGCCAAGAAAAAAAGATTACCTAATCCCGTGGTAACTGAATCTTAGCTAGAAGCAGTCAAACTGGACGAGGCTTTGTCCTTTACAGCATCCAACTGATTATGCAGTTCTGCATTATTCTCCTTCAAAGTATCTGACTGCTTACGCGGGTCTGCATTATCCGCTCTCAAATGAATTACTGGTTCTATCAAAGATTTAATTGCTTCCTCAGAGATAAACGCGCCTGTTCTTGACCCCGGTATTATGCAACTTTTATCTAATAAACAAAACAACAGGGCAAACAAAAACAATGGGGTCCGCAGCTCGTGGTCGTGCGGTAGCGTTCTCGCTTCCCGCGTCCGGGTTCCCGGGTTCGATTCCCGGCGGGGTCAGGGATTTTCTCTGCCTCGTGATGACTGGGTGTTGTGTGATGTCCTTAGGTTAGTTAGGTTTAAGTAGTTCTAAGTTCTAGGGGACTGATGGCCATAGATGTTAAATCCCATAGTGCTCAGAGCCAGAGCCAAAAACAATGGGATGACATGAAGGTCACTTAAATGTAACTCTACCATAACATTGCTTTCTATAACTCAATTTCTCCGTCTGAGTGACTGATCATGTTTTCGCTTTACATATTTCAAGATAAACTGCATGTAGTAATTGAGTCATATTCCCTGGCCACAACAAGTTACATTGCCCATATTAAACGGGCGCAAATTAGCATTCATCACATCCTAAATTTCTTTATACACCCTGGGGTCATCTTCCGATTGTAATGTCACAGTATGCACACACAAACCATAATTGGAAATCTTACAGAAAAATAACTGAATCTTCATTGCAAAAATAGCCAGAAACAGGTTTTCGATTCACCCCACTACAATGCCGATGCTGTACGTCGCACTTGATCTACATCTACATGGATGCTCTGCAAATCACTTTTAAGTGCCTGGCAGAGGGTTCATCGAACCACCTTCACAATTCTCTATTATTCCAATGTCGTATAGCGCGCGGAAACAATGAACACCTATGTCTTTTCGTACGAGCTCTGATTTCCCTTACTTTATCGTGGTGATCGTTCCTCCCTACGTAGGTCGGTGTCAACAAAACATTTTCGCATTCGGAGGAGAAAGCTGGTGATTGGAATTTCGTGAGAAGATTCCGTCGCAACGAAAAACGCCTTACTTTAATGATTTACGGCCCAAATTCTGTATCATTCCTGTGACACTCTCTCCCATATTTCCCGATAATACAAAACGTGCTGCCTTTCTTTGAACTTTTTCGATGTACTCCGTCAGTCCTTTCTGGTAATAATCCCACACCGCGCAGCAGTATTCTAAAAGAGGACGAACAAACGTAGTGTAGGCAGTCTCCTTAGTAGGTCTGTTACATTTTCTAAGTGTTCTGCCAATAAAACGCAGCCTTTGGTTAGCCTTCCCCACAACATTTTCTATGTGTTCTTTATAATTTAACTTGTTCGTGTTTTGAATTTATGGCTTTTAGATTAGACTGATCTACCGTGTAACCAAAATTTGAGTTCCTTTTAGCACTCATGTGGATGACCTCACACTTTTCGTTATTTAAGGTCGACTGCCACTTTTCGCACCATTCAGATATTTTTTCTAAATCGTTTTGCAGTTTTTTTAATCTTCTGATGACTTTATTAGTCGATAAACGACAGCGCCATCTGTAAACAACCGAAGGCGGCTGCTCAGATTGTCTCCCAAATCGTTTATGTAGATAAGTAACAGCAAAGGGCCTATAACACTACCTTGCGGAACGCCTGAAATCACTTCTGTTTTACTCGATGACTTTCCGTCAGTTACTACGAACTGTGACTTCTCTGACAGGAAATCGCAAATCCAGTCACATAACTAAGACGATATTCCATAAGCATGCAATTTCACTACAAACCGCTTGTGTGGTACAGGAATACGGAATCGATCTGAAATCCCTTGTCAATAGCACTCAACACTTCATGTGAATAAACGGCTAGTTGTGTTTCACAGGAACGATGTTTTCTAAACCAATGTTGACTGTGTGTCAATAGACCGTTTCCATCGAGGTAACTCATAATGTTCGAACACAATATATGTTCTAAAATCCTGCTGCATATCGACGTTAACGATATGGGCCAGAATTTAGTGGATTACTCCTACTACCTTTCTTGAATATTGGTGTGACCTGTGCAATTTTCCAGTCTTTGGGGTACGGATCTTTCGTCGAGCGAAAGGTTGTATATGATGGTTAAGTATGGAGCTAATGCATCAGCATACTCAGAAAGGAACTTAATCGGTATACAGTCTGGGCCAGAAGAGTTGCTTTTATTAAGTGATTTGAGTTCCTTCATTTCTCCGAAGATATTTACTTCTACGTTACTTATGTTGGCAGCTGTTCCCGATTCGAATTCTGGAATATTTACTTCGTCTTCTTTTGTGAAGGCATTTCGGAAAACTGCGTCTAGTAACTCTACTTTGGCAACACTATCTTCGATAGTATCTTCGATAGTATCTTCGATAGTATCTCCATTGCTATCGCGCAGAGAAAGCATTGATTGTTTCTTGCCGCTAGCATACTTCACATACGACCAGAATCTCTTTGGATTTTCTGCCAGGTTTCGAGACAAAGTTTCGTTGGGGAAACTGTAATAGGCATTGAACTCCGCGCTAAATTTTGAGCTTCTGTAAAGGATCGCCAGTATTGGGGATTTTGCGTCTGTTTAAATTTGGCATGTTTGTTTAGTTGTTTCTGCAAGAGTGTTCTAACCCGTTTTGTGTACCAAGGAGGATCAGCTCCGTCGTTTGTTAGTTTATTTGGTATAAATCTCTCAATTGCTGCCGATGCTACTTCTTTGAATCTAAGCCACATCTGGTCTACACTTATATTATTAATTTGGAATAAATGGAGATTGTCTCTCAGGAAGGCGTCAAGTGAATTTTTATCTGCTTTTTTGAATAGGTATATTTTTCGCTTATTTTTCGAGGGTTTGGGGACTACAATATTCAATCTCGCTACGACAACCCTATGTTCACTAATCCCCATATCGGTTTTGATGCTCGTTATTAACTCAGGATTATTTTTCGATGTTCTCCCAAAACCACATGGTCACTGCTGCCTCTTGTTGTCAGCAGTCAGCCACCCGTCACCAGATAAAGCACACTGTCAGGTTGGTTGGTGAAATAAATTAGTTAGAGCTTGACACGAAACCTGAAACTCCATGTAGGCACCCTGAAGTCGGTAGAAGGTGGCCAGATGGTCTCTTGGCAGAAAGCAACCAGTTCGGTTTCTGTACGTCCATCCTTGTAGTTGGACGTTTGAGGGACTTGGGCCGTTCACTTATGTAATAAAATAGAACAGCTGTAGCCGCCCGTACGATGTTACTTATTATATAGCCACCAGTTTCGGTGCTTCAATGCACCATCTTCAGGCCATAGTCGATGCTAAGGGGGTTAACCCCAGTCGTATATGCCATTCATCAGTGGCCAACATCTATGAACAATGATGTTGTGCCATCAACCATCAACTACCAACTGACTGGAGAAACTTTCGTCTTCGCACTTGTTTCTTCCGGCGCATTGGCTATGCTGATAGGCCAGCCATGTCCTTTGTAAATTCTACACCCGTCTTTCTCGACAGATAAGGTGGCAGTTCCCTTAAGAATGCCTATAATGCCCGATGTTCCACATACTGCAGAATGATTCTATTTGGCTTCATCATTATCCGACGCCGATAGGTATCCTGTGCACAAAGTTCTCAACAGACTCAGTCTGCTTTTGCGACACGCCTTTTATGCAGGGGTGGATATAGTCCCCGAGGATAGGTGTAGCTTGACCCATTCTGCCTTCCAGAATGACAAGATCACGCTGGGAATGTCACGAGAACCTTCCACAGACAATAACGCCCCATCCTCCGGCCTGGGCCCCGCCGAGGATTGTTGCTGGATGTTTGCTTTATGAATGATGGAGCATAGAACGTGTTTCACTTTCTGAAAAGGCCACCTGGTGCCACCCAGTGATGGTATTGGCGTGCAAATTCCAGCCTTTGTTGCTAATGAATAGCAGTCAGCATTCGTACATGAACCATGAGCCTGCAGAGGAGGCCCACACAAAGTAACATTTACTGAACGGTCATTGGCTCATCTCGGCAGTCGGCTGCTCAGCAGTTGCACGACTATTCGGCCATGTACATTTGCAAAGCCCTCGTTCACCCCTGTCATCTATGGCCAGCAGTACACCACAGCAGTCTCGGCGAGAGTTCCGGATAGTGCCATTTTGACATTCAGGGTTTGCTTTAACCTTGGCACCATGCGAATGGTTTACAAACTTAGCGGTTTCGGAAATTCTTCCACCCTTGGCCCGAATGCCAATGATCATGGCCTTTGACCATAATTCGGTCTCTTTCTGCATCACGATAACGACTGCACTGTTTTCTCATCCTCCATACACACGTATGTTGGCCTGAAACGCCAGTAGAGGTATGCAATCATTATTATTAATATAATTGGCTGGATTTTAGAAAAACTGAGTAGTAGCGAACAACAGGTACTAGTTCTTTTTGGTGCATTTATGTCAAATGATATGTTTCAGGCTCCACCCACCATCAGATTTCCTGGTGTAAAGAATATAACAAATAATTAGTTATACATTTTTAAAACATCTAATGTTAACAAGAAAAGTATGACAACCATGCCTCCATTCTTGCTACCCTCCCTGTTTTCCTTTCCCTGTTGCTTCATAACCTGGGTTGTGAGTAACTGAATCCACTTTCCCTTCTTCCCTTTCTTTCCCCTCTCTCCTCCCTGATGAAGGAACTAAGTTCCGAAAGCTAGGAACGTAAATTTTCTGTGGTGTTTTGTGTATCTATCGGCTGTACTGAGCTGAGGTAAGTACTGGCCAGCCCCTGTATCTCTTTGTTAGTGTTTGTTTCACATCTTTATATGAGAACCAATATATACCATTCTATAGCAAAAGTAACTTTGATAGCTTCTTCCTAACTCCTACATTCACGAACCAGAAAGTGTTACGTACAATTTTAAACTTGGAGAATAGGAATGTTGGTCGTGAGAAAACGGCTACTTCAGTGCGCTCGCACTTGGTGGGTAAACCATGCGATGCACATGCACCTTACGGCATTACAGCTGGACAAGTGCCGATATGTTTACTAAAAATTAAAACGGTAACCAATAACAACCAGACGAACATGTTGTATCGCAATAGCAAAAATACAAGAAAGTACATAACTAAATTGTAGAAAAAGCATTTTGTCTTGAAAAGACATGACTTGTCGAGAATTACGGAAGTATTTGTTTCAATTTGCAATTACGCTTCTTCTCCATTCATTAAACATAAAATATTAAGACATTTGTCCCACCCCGTGGTTTATTATTGCTGCTATCCATATGCCAAAATGTTTACTGCCCGTTGAAATAGTAAAATACAACAACAAAAATACATGTAGTGTGCCTGCACATAAGCACAACGAAAGAATCATCACTGTAGTACATGGGCACGAGATTGTACCTTTCAAAATATTAAAATATTTATCCTAAAAGGATAAAGTATGAAAATTATAGACAAATTTGAATTGATTCACTGATCAGAGTATGTTTCAATCTTTAGTCATTGATGAACCTAATTAATGTGGTATTCACTAATCACTGTAGGACACAAAAAATAGCAAAGGGAAGGTGGTTGTGTTTATACCCAACTTCAGAAAAGTAAACATATCGGCATTTGCACAACCTCAATGCACCGCATGGTTTACGTACCTAGTGCGAGCGCACTGAAGTAGCCGTTTTCTCACGACCGACATTCCTATTCTCCAAGTGTAACTCATGTGTAACACTTTTTGGTTCGTCAATGTACGAGTAAGGAACAAGCTGTAAAAGTTATTTTTGGTATGAAATGGTATGTATTGATTCTGAGACTTAGTTTGATTTTACGCTTTCTTGTTAACATTTGATGTTCAAAAATGGTTCAAATGACTCTGAGCACTATGGGACTTAACTTCTGAGGTCATCAGTCCCCTAGAACTTAGAACTACTTAAACCTAACTAACCTAAGGACATCACACACATCCATACCCGAGACAGGATTCGAACCTGCCACCGTAGCGGTAGCGCGGTTCCAGAATGTAGTGCCTAGAACCGCTCGGCCACTCCGACCGGCCATTTGATGTTTTAAAAATGTGTAACTAATTATTTATTACATTGTTTACACCAGGAAATATGATGGGCAGAGCCCGAAACACGTCAGTTGGAATAAATGCACCGAGATACAACTATACCTGTTTGTTTGCGACTACTCAGCATTTCTAAAATCCAGTCAATTACTTTTCGTATACCTCCGTTGCTAGCGCTGTCACTGGCCGTCTGTGAGTGAGCACTGCACGGCGGTGGTCGCATTTATGTGACTGAACCGTGTATTTTAATTTCTTCATTACCCATCTCTTCTCCAATGCTGAATTTGTTCCGCATTTTACAGGTTTCATTCTGAGTAGCTGTTGAAGGTAAATTTACCTAGAAATGCATCGAATTTAACGTTCGCATCAAATGCATTACATCCATCATTCCAACTAATATTCTGTTGTGAAATTATTAATTACTCTAAGTGGTTTCTTTGTCATTCGCTGACTTAGACTACTCATTTCGTCGCGTACATCTGATAACTGTGATGACAGAACCTTTTTGTAATAAGGTGAATGTTATCGTCATTTATGTCCCCATATAGCACGATGTTACCTGTTAATGGGCTATTATCTTGTGAATTTCTGGGGAGACATACATCACTGAAATCAATTAAGAGTTCAGTTGTATTTCTGTGTCATGTTTTCGCTTTGATTTCTTCAAATACTTTCTTTTGTAGTCACTACAAATTGTTATTTACTTCCTTTAATCGTAGAGAAAGGAATATTTTTCAGTTCTCTATAGAGTCTCCCAAATATTTCATAGTAGCGATCTTGAAAAACTATTAGTCAGTAACAAACGACATGCAGATGCTTATGTTTCTCTGCTGAATACACAGCTGGAAAAAATTACACCCTTTCAAGAACAAGATCATTTTACTGACATGTGATGTAACGGATAGTTCATCACTGTAGGAGTATATGATAGCAAATTAAGTACAAATGAAACACAATGTCATAGTAAAGGGAGCCAAAACAGTCAGATCAATACATAATGTAGCCCGCTCTGGCGCCAATGGAGGCTTGTATTCTCGCATGCAAACGATCATAAACGTTCTCACTGGCAACCTCCAAAAGATTGCCCCAAGCATCTTACGCCTTTTTCTACAATTTGGCATTGGTTTTTGCAGTCTTTGGTGGACGAGTACGTTCCCGCGTCACCGTGTCCGACACGTGTTCAATTGATGAGAGATTTGGTGAGCCTGCTGGCCAGGGCGGTTGTTTTACATCATTAAGAGCACGTTGCATTGAGCAGCCGTAATGGACGTACATTGCTTTTCTGAAAAAGCATATCATCTACCTGTCGAAGAAATGGCAGTAGGATAGACATAACAACCTGTACAATGTAGCGGACACTGTTTACTTTATCCTGCAGAAACATCAAATCTGACAGCGAATTGCAAGTAATGATCTCCGCACCTGAAGCCTGGGGTGGAACCTGTGTGTCGTGGGCGAATGCACTCTGGAACAGGCAGCTCTCCATGTGAACGCAACACATGTGTACGTCCATCACTCGTTTGCAGACAGAACCTAGTCTCATCACTGAAGGCAACACAGCGTCATTCCACACTCCAATCGACTCTTTCATGACGTCAGAGTAACTTTGCTTGGCGGTGTCGTGGAGTCGGTGGTAGTCTGGCCAGAGGCACACATGGTCTTAGTCTACTGCAAGCAGACAGTTCCCTGTGGTCCTTGGTAATACAGCAGGTGCAACATGTGCCCGGATATCTTCCCTGGATAATGTTCGGACGGTCAGTGCTGCTCGCACAACGGTTCGATCTCGATGTGCGTGAGTACTGCGTGGAAGTCCAGAACCTGGTCTACGAGTGTGGCAATGTTCCATAGACCACTGTTGAAAGCAGCAACACACCACCGATACAGTCCCGCTTCCCGTAGACCCACAATTCAAATGGCTTATGTTTTACAACAGGAGTAGTTACTTGTCGGCGGGGCATGGCTTTACCGTAGGATGAATGTTGCAGATACTGTTCACCTCTAAATTCAGCATAAGTACTCCCCAGCGTCATCTGATCGCCGATGACTGTGAGAAAGAATCACTAACACTACAAATACCCAGCCTGCACATTTTATACCCTGGTGCCACTAAATAAAGTCCTTGAGGGTGTTGCACTTTTTCCGGTAGTATATTACTGATACCTATACTTTTAAATTTGTGGTTGCTTTTCACAAATGTGAAAACTTGTCCTTTCTCCGTACTGATTCTGCAATCGGAAACTACTAATTTCTAACCTTCCATGTTCATCATCTGCATTCTGTTCATATGATATTTTGACAGGCATAAAGTACCAACAAGTCTTTCACTTATAAGTTCAGTTAAACAGACAAGAAGATAGTTTATTTGCTTTCCAAACATCCAATACTTTTATTAATAATTCTAAATTAATTTCTCCGTTTATCTTTTTGTACCTTCTGCAGTTTCAATTGTTTGAGTTTCCTTGGGTATCCTATGTTTGGAAGAAGAGAAACATCACTAGCATCAGGGATGTTGTATGTTGTCAAGACACATCCCCCCCCCCTCCCCCAAACTATTCTTCTCCGCTAACGGATGTTATGCTGTATTATTCATTCTCCTATTAAGACGAGTCATACAGTGAGAAAAATGTTGCCTCCCACAACAGCAATTAAGTTATGAGCTGTGTCATATGCGGACTCTTGTCGTTCGAATGGCTTGCTGGTCAGACGTCGTGATATTCTTCTTGTAGTCAATATTTGCGTCCTATATCTATGGCTGCTTAATCACAATAAAATAATTGTATTGCATACGTCGTGTATCTTTTACTTGAAGTGGCGCCAATGGTAAAACAATGTACATGCATTCAGGATGACCGGAGACTAATTCCCCGTCTGACTACTGAGATTTAGGTTTTCCGTGGTTTGCCTAAGCCAATTAAGGCAAATTTTAACATGGTTCCTCCGAAAAGGATAAGGACGTTATCATTAGCCATGCTTTCCGAATCTGCACTTGTGCTCTGACTCGAATGACCTCGTCGTCGACGTGAGGAACTTGCAAATACGTTACGACAAAGAGGATCGTGAGAGAGTGATTAATTTGTGCAGCTATGATACCTGAATACTATTCATCCACTTCAGTAGAAAATGTGGTATTGAAAAGCAGGTAAAATGTCAAAGACTCATCAAACCCGTTATCGACGTACCCAGTGATTTGAAATGAGCACAATTCATACACATATAAAGGACGGCAGAATTGTATTCAGTATCATCAGCTTCATTTGCATCAGAATTGTAGAACATTTTATGCTTCATATACTTCGAACGAAATGGTCTTCACTCTGGAACCTAGCTCTATTTCCTAAAATAGAGATCAAACAAAACGCAACTTGTGGTCTTCATGCGCGATACCGTAAACAAGATAGATAGATATGAGAAAAGTACCGCCACAGCTGTATCCAGAGAATTTCTTTATTCCACCTCACGACTAGATGTGGTGACACATTACCGCCATCCTCAGGCCATTTTTACCAGAGAACAATAACTCAATGCCAATATTAGTTTTCCTGTATTGGCATTATGTCCTCCTCCTTTCGTAAACAGGGCCTGAGGAAGGCGGTAATGCACCGCCGAAATTAGTCGTACGATGGAATAGACATTCTCAAGATATAGCTGTGGTGGTACTTTCTCTCATACATATAATCAGCTGAAGACCTTCGTCCATGCAATAAGATGGACATCCATAAATTGAACATAGATGCGGTTTTAAGGTGGGTTTCATGTATGTACTTTCGAAAAGATGTCGGTTTAGTACCAACTCGATGACTGCTTAAAAAATTTCACACTGCAGCGAAAATTTTTGGTCCGACAGAACTCAATACAGAGTCGATTTCAGACATAGAACAATTTTGCGATGTGTGTTCTTGGCATTACTGATATATATATAATGACTTAGCGGATATTAAACTGGCTGGTGATGAATTTTTCTCCTAGACTTGGAATCAAACCTTGTTGTTACTTGTCCGATTTGCCTATGTCATCTTCAGAATTCTTCCTAGCTTCTATTCTCTTCTTGTCTGAGGTGTTTATCACCCACACTTCAGCTCTGTATGAAACTAAACTTCAACAAATATATTACGAAAAATTATGAACTATGTTAACGAATTTCTGTTATTCAGAAAGGTATTCTTGTTATCGCCAGTCTGCATTCTATATCGTCCCGAACTCGGGCGTCGTCAGTTATTTTGCTGCCAATTAGCAAAGTTCATCTACAGCTTCGCCTGATTTGATTAGACTTCATTTCGTTACCTTTGTTTCACTTTTGATGACCTGATCTTCTAGGTCCTTCTGTATCTCTGAGAGGATTATAATGTCATTAGCAACGGTATTTTTTTTCCTTCCTGAACACTACTTCCCACGTAAATTTTCCCTTAGTTTCATTTAATGCTTGCTCAATTTACGTACAGAATAACATGGGGGATAGGTTACAATCCTATCTCACTGCCTTCTCGATTACTGCCTCCCTCCCATATCCTCCCCAGCCTGTATAGAGTAAATGTGGTAGATAACGTTTCGCTTTCAACATTGGCAAAACTTTCTCCAAAGCTACAAATGCTATATTTTACACTAGATTATCTTATCTGATTCGTATTGCTTAGTGCGTTCGTACATTTTATCTTCCTTCTGGTCTGTTTTCCATTACTCTGTCAGTAATTAATTAAAGTTGAAAATTTAGGTTATTCACGAGCAGCTAGTTGAGAATATGTATGAACTTCAAATGACACGACGAACCGTCTCGTTCTGCATATGGATTCAAACCCAGGTCATGCAGACTAAGCAAAGATTTCGTGACTGACGGAAACTAACAGTCATTCTTGATTAGGCATACAGAGAGTGATATACCTCGATTTTAGACAGTATTAGTTGGCAAATATCAACTTTAAATTACATCAGGCAAACATTTTTAACGGACGCTAATTCCTACACAGCACCTATTATCCCTGTTAACGAACTACGAGAGGTGTTAAATATTGCTTCCTAACAAGTAACTTACTGAAATGCCGTGAGGTAAAGCTTTGTGTTGGACAGGGATTCGAACCCAGAACCTAATCGGATAGATATCGAAGCACAATCAGCTGTGACACATCGCATTTTCTAGGCAGTAGCTAGATGTTTTAACTGAAATGACGAGACGAAACATTAATTTTTTCCTTCCCAGGACTCCAACCCGGCACCTATCGCTGTTATATTCTAGAGAAAACGAACGTTAAATAGCGGTTTCTTGCACCAGGAGCGACATGTGAATATGTTTTAACTAGAAACAATATGACGAAGAGTTCAGTGCTGACTGGGAATAGAGCTCCACACATGCCGTTGTTGACTACACACAAAGAGACGTCAGCTACCCAATTTTTCTCCACCAGCAGCTCGGAATAGCATCTTGAACTTACAGTGATCACGCAAATGGTTCTGTGTCTCACTGGGAGTCAAAAACGTCAAATATCGTTAGTGTTGACAACGAATGAAAATACATTTAAAAAAAAATGGCTCTGAGCACTATGGGACTTAACAACTATGGTCATCAGTCCCCTAGAACTTAAAACTACTTAAACGTAACTAACCTAAGGACATCACACAACACCCAGTCATCACGAGGCAGAGAAAATCCCTGACCCCGCCGGGAATCGAACCCGGGAATCCGGGCGTGAGAAGAGAGAATGCTACCGCACGACCACGAGCTGCGGACTAAAATACATTAAATATCGAAATTATTATCCACCAGCAGATAGGTGTTCTCATGGCAGAGCTTGATAATACATAATGAAATCTTTAGTGCTGGTCCAGGATTCGAACCCATTCACGCGCAATATGTGGAGATGTTGAGGAATCTGCAGTTTTGAACAAACAACAAATTGTAACCGAGCTGTATTGTCACGAAGGGAACAAAGTCCGCGTTAAGGGCGGTCTGAGTTGCATTCCCAGTTCAGAACCAATGTTATCGATACACAGAAGCTCAGATAAAAGATGGAATAAGTGTCCTGTGAGCCTACATAGCGTTTGTTTCGTCACTATAAATACATAACTAGTATAAGAAAGGCTACTGGTGATAAAGTTTCTACATGTCGCCACTCCAGACTTTATTGTGGCTCAACGTAACGTCTACTTGGTAGAGAAGGAATATCATTTTTATGTGAATTTCAGATCACAGTGCCATTATATCTTCTTCACTTGATGTAGCCAGAAGAGAATGGAATCTGTCTCTCCCTATCTAAACTCACTGACCGAAGTAGGAATCGAACCCAGACCACAGATATATGAACCTATCATCAGGCCAACAGACCACCAAATCCTCTTTTCAGGGGCTTATTTTTCTATCAAAAATGTGGTTCAAATGGCTCTGAGCACTATGGGACTTAACATCTATGGTCATCAGTCCCCGAGAACTTAGAACTACTTAAACCTAACTAACCTAAGGACATCACACAACACCCACCCATCACGAGGCAGAGAAAATCCCTGACCCCGCCGGGAATCGAACCCGGGAACGGGAAGCGAGAACGCTACCGCACGACCACGAGATACGGGCTATTTTTTTATCATAAAGCCGTTGTGCCACACTGGCTGAGAATTCTGACACACAGGCTCCCTGTATCAATTTGCGGCATGTTCAGTAAATTCATTTACTTGGTTAATTGAATCACCATAAACTAGATGCTTCGGCTACCCAGTACATACATTCAACTTTATTTTGTAATCAGCAAAATAAAATCACGTACCTGCCACCAACACAGAACTGACAACAGAGAAGGATGCAGAAATTTAAATAGGAAGTTTTCCTTTCCACTTGAGCTACTCTATTGCGCTATCTGTTTGTTCAAATCGTCGAGCAGTGCAAAAGAAAAGGTATAAATGTTTGTCTCTCTTAAGTATTGACCTGGCCATATGTATTATCCCACAGCACTGTGGAATGGAGAAGTTCTGGAGGAATTGTTGTAGACTTCTGGAGGTGTTACAGCTATGTGTCAGCTAGTAGTGTAATGGAAAGTATCGCGCACGGTAGATAAAATGTCGCGAGTTCGAGGACATTCACTGCTTTATTTTTTAAAGCGCAATTCTGCTGTCTGCTAAAGTTATCAATCTAATGGAACTTTTAACATAATTCCCTTCACTTCTCAACCCAAAATAGTCGTATGTGGAAAAAAGGCTAACTTCTGCGACATTTTGTTCATTTCGGGTTTAACAGACAGCCAGACAGTAGATGCATCTCGAAACTTTTGTATTATGTATGGGTAGAGCGCATCGTGCCAAAATATGTCGGAAAAGTATTTTCTACATTAGCTGTCGTCTGATAGTGGTATTTTATTCTTCTTCAAACCTTGTTTGAGAGCTTTAACTCAGAACAAGTTTTCTACATGCATGTAATCAATAAACTGCATGTGCATTTTCAAACTGTTATAGATAACATCAGAGAATTAGCGTATATCGTTGATGATTAATTTCTCTCTCATGTTTACTATTGTTTTAACAACATTAATGGAAACCTTACGAAAATTGTCAACTGTATTATAAAAAATGAAATAAAACTACCCACAATAACCGTACGGCGAAAGTCTGTTTTAATAAAACTGAGTATCTGTACACAAGCATGCCTCTATCGTCACGAATTGGTAAAATACTACTCACTTAGATTTTGATTGGGTCTTTGTTTAATTGGTATGCTGTGTCATAGTCAAGAGGTATGCACATGTGGCATTTCATAAATAAAGTTATGTTTTCCTACAAACCCAAAATTAGCTTGTAAGCAGCGGAAAGAGAGGTTACCTGTTGTGCAGCATTGTGAGTTTTTCACCATTGTACTATGAGCCGAAAGTGTTTTCTTGCGATTTCCTTATCGATGTTCGATCTGACTGTTTGTAGCTCTTTCACAGAAGGGATAAAAACGCTACACTCAATGAGACTGGAACTGCGAACCATAACAGACGCTTTTGCACAGGTCAGCACGGTAACATAGAGCTGGCGAAGAAGTACGTGCCTGAGCTTCCTCTTACGAGACCAGTAGTGGCTCGAACTCGTGAACCGCTGTTTGAAGGACGAGATTAGTTGCTATTTCCGCGTGCAACGACTTTCCTGGGCTGAAAACCGTAAATTTACAATCTTTTGTTACACCTCAAGTGATAATAACTAAGATTATTCAACGGAAATGACAGGTAAAATCAAGTGAACTTTGAGGCTTAATTTCGTGCACACCAGGAAGTAACTCGTCTATCACAGAGTTGGCAAACATACACTGCCTTGTTGCCAAATCTCAGTTAGAATACCAGCAGGAAGAAGACGAACCTATGTGATCTTACAGCGGGCTGGGAAGTGACCGTAGCTGGTGTCTCCAAGTCGCGGTTGCAACGGCCTGGAATACGTAATGCGTCTGATTCGCATTTCTGTAACTAGGTTCAGGGACTGGAGCGTAGTTACTAATAATACTCAGAACTGACTGCAAACTAAGCATCATAAATCAGTAACTGTAATAGTTCTTTTTATATTTTTTTCGTAAGTGTACTCAAAACTAAGAAACTCATTCACAAACGTTTTCGTGCCTCGCCGATAGTCGAGCACAACAAACAAATAAAAAAAAGTGTGTGTGTGTGTGTGTGTGTGTGTGTGTGTGTGTGTGTGTGTGTGACAGAGAGAGAGAGAGAGAGAGGGGGGGGGGGGAGGGATAAAAATCAAAATGAATGAGAGAGAGAGAGAAAAAAATTGTAAAGAAATTGAATCATGGTATGTAAAGAAATCTTTCATTAAAATGACACATTCCACATCATTACAAAATATCGTATCCATGATCTATGAAAACAAGAATTAATCTAATGTAATGTAATCTAATTATATCATATTCATGACTAGCCATGAAGAGTACTGAATTATCGAAGTTTTTTGCCAATACCAGTAACAAAATCTAAACTTGAAAATAAAAGACGACAGTTTTTGTAATAAACCGGGACTTCTATCAAGACCCTTTCGTCCCTGTTAACTAATTACGAAAGATATCTGATATACCTCTATCCTGAAGCAACAAAGTGTGCATGCATTTAAAGATGAAGTGCATGATGTGAAGTTCCGTGACGGAGATACGAACCCAACACCTAATCGGATTGTTAACTAAGTAAAATCAAATGTTTCGTCTCGGTTTTTCTTACCAGCTGCTAGGTGTTTGAATCTAAAATAAGGATACATCCTTTTGTGCCTAAGCGACAATCGAACTGCACACCTACCGTGCATCCACGAATATAGATTAAGTATCAGTTGCTTACTCACCAATAGTAAGATGTGTGCGTGTTTGACCAGAAATAACGACACCTATTGCGATTGTTGGCAACACATGAACAGACATTAAAAATATACGTTAATTTTCACTAATAGGCCGGTGTGCACGTGATAGGGCTTGAAATGAAATTATGATAATTTTTTTCTGGATTAGGATTCGGACCCACATACTTACCTTTGGAGGAGAACTAGAGAAGATTGCAGTCTTGAGAAAAGGAACGAAATGATTGAATTATACTGTTCCGAGAGATGCAGATCCTCGAAAGAGGAGATACGAATTCGAATCACAGTCCAGCACCAAATTTTTCAACGTCTCTAGTTCTATGAAGTACAAGTAAAGTAAGAGCCCTGTTCCTTTAATTGGCTATCGGTTCGTCAAATAAAATAAAATTTTCTAATGTAAGTAAGTTTACTGGCGACTGTGTTTCTGTTTACCATGACTTCCGCTATGTCATTTCCCAACGTAAACTGGCTCTGCCCAGTTGGTAATGAAGGAACGTGATTTTTAATGCGGATTCTGGATTATAACGTCTTTCTCTTGATGTTACCAGGGGTAAAGTAAATCTGTTGGTGCCTCTTAAAAGTAAGTGCCTGAACCCACGCATTGCACCTGTGATAGTTCGTTCCGCCAGACCAATTTGGCCACATTTCCCAGCCCCAGGAGTGTGCTGTAACAGATGATGTGCTTAGCTTACAAAATTAGTCACTGTGGAAAAAACACGAGTCTATTAAATGGTTAAGTAGAAGCAAGCTTCTGAAGCGGAGATTATGCTATCCTCATGTCAGGAGCATGTAAAGACTCTTCTAGGCATCATAGGCTCGATGTGAAGCCATTTTGAAATTTTCACAAATTCAGCAAATTTCTTAGTTCGAGAAAATCCACTGGGAAGTGTGAAGTTACCGGATAATTCGATTATTACCGTCTTTATTACTATCATTTTCTTCATACCGCTGATGGAACACTGTACTTGAAGATCATTTCATGCCTTTTGGTCACTATAGAAGTAGTTTCCCAAGAACAGGTTCTTTCCCTGTCTACGGAATATCAAACGTCAGTAATTAATCGTAGATTACATTAAAACTAAAGTAATTGATGAAGACGTCACTTGATAACAAAAACGCGCTGCCTTTCTTCATTTATTTGCGCCTAGGAATGGCTATCGAGTACTGCCAAACCAAAAGGCAAGAGATCTTACTGCCTTCCGATATACGTCGCTGTCAGTTCTTCCATATAATTTGGTCGACATGACCTGTTTCAAGTTGTATATGACAGACAATGTTTTAGAAAATGAATTTTTTCCCTTTGCAATAAACACAAAGATTTTCATTCTGAGCTATCCAAGTACAAAATTTTCGCAATATTAGTTCAAATTTAATATTCGCTTCTATAATGTAGGAAAGTATTTCACAGTTGCAAAACTCGCATCCGACTCATTGACCTTACACTTAGTCGCTGACCATAAATTCTAGCTCAGAGTGACACCAGTTTAAGTAACCTAATGCAGCGAAGACTGTTTGCCAGTGCTCTTTCTTACCGGAAAATACGCAATTCACTCATTGGGCTCCATAAGTACACTATAACAGTAATTTCTGTGTGTATGCAATGCATATGGATTAGAATTTAGTGGTGCTCTCTCTTCCACTTCTGTATACAATATGCCTGACCTAAACGGGCCCTTCATCAATACAGGCCCTGGGCAGTGCAACATCATACTGACAACAGTAATGTGCTTATACTGACAACCTGACTGTTCGTTTTACCTGATTTTGTAACCATTTAAATAAAACAACATGACCTTCCAGTGGGAGACATTTCTTCCCTCTTTCCTCCTGTGAAATTTGTCAGTAAGCTTTTTGCCTTCCAACCAGTGAAATGCGGCAGAGTACGGCCGGTAAATGATTCACAAACCACGATTTAGTGCCGTTAAGACGATTTATTTAAACGTCACAAGACTGCACACAGGTGCAATGGATTTCGAGGTGCAAAGTGTTTGTTATCTTACTTTTGTGACAGGTGGGCATAAGTGACTTCCAAAGACTTTTTATTGTACTGAAATAATCTTTTGTCACAAAGTAACAAGGTAAGTGTTTTATTCGTATATATTTTGTAGGAAACTGTAATCGTGATGGAAGATTATACACCTGAATGTTTGACACAACTGGTAGGAGAAAACGCTGCATATTAACCAAACCCTGCGCCTCCTCTCCATATCCATATACACCTGAATGTTTGACACAACTGGTAGGAGAAAACGCTGCATATTAACCAAACCCTGCGCCTCCTCTCCATATCCTCCTATAACACGAGCACTGGATTCTCCTCGCATACCGCTACAGAGCTGTTCCTAGCACCGCTGAGAATTGGCAACATCGTCACAAACATTAGGCAACACTGTGACAGTGCAATCACTTCCGCGTATGGTACTGCATTGACTCGCTAAATTCACTTGATATTCCCTTTCCATTTGAATGACTCGTGCTATATAATCCCCATGTAAACTGGGACAGAAAATTCAATCTTTTGCCTAAAAAAATGCTATTCTTCACATAAGTGACAACCCGTTTACCGCCTACCGGCGGGGCTGAGGCACTGCATTGTCTCGCCTTCTGCCGACAACGTCTGCTCCACTCCGCACTTTCAAGATGCGTTATGAGGCTGAGTGACAAATACCATGATGAGAGTGGCGTACAGGCAGCAGTGTCTCCGTAGCCCGGTGGTACTGCCCGTGTCTCCGGTCAGAACGGCTCACACAGTCGTGAGTTCTAACCGTGGTAGGGGCCAGAGTATGCGAGCTTTTTTTCTGATATATTTTATGGAGCTGCGAATTTCCAGAAAAAATTCTGTATCGAAATCGGAAGAAAACCTTTACACATCAAATCCTCTTGGTAGCTCGACTCAGTAAGTTGTGTCAATGGTCACAGATCTTGGCTTTCTGACTGCCAAGCTGCTTCGCAATACCAGCGTCTCTGAAGAAATTTGAACCGACCATCAGCGATACGAATTTCAATATTGTTCTTCACTTAAGACTCACATGCCAGGGTGAGGGTGATAAGTATGAAGGAAATGAACCTCTTGATTACTATCTTGCCTCTATGCTAAATTTCCACAGTAACAAGTAGGAACTCCCTGCAGACATTTGCTAACAGCGGCTCTAGCAACTTACTTTTTCTCTGGGTAGCTTCAAATATGGGCAATTTTGTCGCCTTAAATCCAATTGAATATTTTAAATATCACTTGTGAACAGCGTTAACTTCTCCATTAATTAAAGTATAGACCACAAAACAAGCAATTTGCCTGAGTAGCTATAGAGCAGGTTCTGATAGGTACTGACACAATCTTTGCATCCATTTACCACAGAGAATCAAATTAAGAAATCAAACACATTACATTGCATTTACTCTCTGTGCCTTCACTAACACATATGAATCCATGACAATAATAAATTATTTGAGGAACCTCCCGTGAAAGGAAAAAGAACAGAACGTGACGCTTTAATTGTAGTGCACTGGATCAGAAACAATGAAATTAATTCTGTGCCACATTGATGTATTGCATTCTAGCGTAATAAAATAATCATCAAATAAAAACGGTTTTGTGTCTCCTTTACTATCAAGAGTGAAACACAAATCGTAGATAGATTTTATGGGTCACCATTCAACAGCATTAAAGTGCGGAGTGGAGCAGACGTTGTCGGCAGAAGGCGAGACAATGCAGTTCCTCAGCCCCGCCGGTAGGCGGTAAACGGGTCCCAGAAAACTCAGACGCATGCGGTGTTCAGGGGCAGATGGTTGTCAAGGAAATCTTTCGCTAAAACACTGTTGGACCAAACTGCTATTACCAGTGTGACAGAAAGCGAAATATATTGTAGATTCGCTTGAATTACACTCATAGCTTCAGCACCGAGAGGAAAGGGGCGATAAAAACTTTGTCGACGTGTGCTTTTAGTTACCAGACGTCGTATTAGCCATTCTCGCGTTTTACCTCAAGACTACGGGCGTATTCAAGAATAAAGTACTAAGACTGAAGTCAAGACTTCCTCTGAGAAGTGTCGCAGTCTACAATGTTGCCAGATCGAGAATATTGCCGGACATAGGATTCTGAGAGGAGCACGACTGTATTGCCCACCCCTTATGTGAACGACTCGGCGGTCAATTGTTTGCTCTAAGACTGTATCTACAACACATATTGCACGCTGAAGACCCAGAAGAATTAAAAATCAAAAGTAGTGTATGAGAGCAACGTCAGCTATAGCGTTCGAAGTATTCATAGTATTGTATACGTGTGTGGAAACGCCTTCCAGTGCCCACTCAAGGAAGACAAGGATACACATTCTAGCTTCAATATTATAAACTCGCCTCATTTTTCGGAGAACTGAGACTTAAGTTGATAATCATTTTGAATATTAAGCAGTACAGTACCCATTGGTGTTAAACTCGTTTTCAATGATTCCCACAGCTACAGGAACACTTCTTGTGATACCTCATAGAAAAAATACTTACGCAGTGCTATCGGACGAAAAGATCAACTGTGGGAAGTTTGTTTTACAACTTTCGTACGTGGATAATGAGCTTTTTCCTGTATGAGATGTCAGTGAACATTGCTGCTTGAGACGATTTAAGACAAAACTAAATTCCTTCATCTACGACAATGTTTAAAGAAATCGTCTTAACGCACTAAATGGTGGTTTGTGAATCGTTCCCCGGCCGTACTCTGCCGCATTTCGCTGGCTGGAAGGCAAAAACCTTACTGACAAATTTCACAGAAGGAAAAGAGAGACGAAATGTCTCCCACTGGAAGGTCATGTTGTTTTATTTAAATGATTACAAAATCAGGTAAAACGAACAGTCAGGTTGTCAGTATAAGCACATTACTGTTGTCAGTATGATGTTGCACTGCCCAGGGCCTGTGATGAGAAAGGGCCCGTTTAGGTCAGGCATATTGTATACAGAAGTGGAAGAGAGAGCACCACTAAATTCTAATCCGTATGCATTGCATACACACAGGAATTACAGGTATAGTGCACTTATGGAGCCAAACGAGTGAATTCCGTATTTTCCGGTGAGAAAGAGCACTGGCTAACAGTCTTCGCTATGGTCAGCGACTAAGTGTAAGGTCAATGAGTCGGATGCGAGTTTTGCAACTGTGAAATACTTTCCTACATTATAGAAGCGAATATTAAATTTGAACTAATACTGCGATAATTTTGTACTTGGATAGCTCAGAATGAAAATCTTTCTGTTTATTTCAAAGGAAAACAATTCATTTTCTAAAACATTGTCTGTCACACACAACTTTAAACAGGTCATGTCGACCAAATTATATGGAAGAACTGACAGCGACGTATATCGGAAGGCAGTAAGATCTCTTGCCTTTTGGTTTGGCAGTACTCGATAGCCATTCCTAGGCGCAAGTAAATGAAGAAAGGCAGCGCGTTTTTGCTATCAAGTAACGTCTTCATCAATTACTTTAGTTTTAATGTAATCTACGAGTAATTACTGATGTTAGATATTAACATGAAAAGGATTCCGTAGACAGGGAAAGAACCGTGTTGGGTTCGCATCTCTGTCACAGAACATCACATCATGCACTTCATCTTTAACTGCATGCACACTTTGATACTTCAGAATAGAGGTATATCAGACACATTTCGTGGTTAATTAACAGGGACGAAAGGGTCTTGACAGAAGTCCCGGTTTATTACAAAAATTGTCGTCTTTTATTTTCAAGTTTAGATTTGCTTCCTGGTATTCGCAAAAACATCGATAATTCAGTACTCTTCATGGCTAGTCATCAATATGATATAATTAGATTAGATTACATTAGATTAATTCTTGTTTTCATAGATCATGGATATGATATTTCGTAATGATGTGGAACGTGTCATTTTAATGAAAGATTTCTTTACATACCATGATTCAATTTCTTTACAATTTTTTTCTCTCTCTCATTCTTTTTGATTTTTATCCCTCTCCCACCCACCCTCTCTCTCTCTCTCTCTCTCTCTCTCTCTCTCTCGCTCTCTCTCTCTCTCTCTGTCTCACACACACACACTCTCTCACACACACACACACACACACACAAACACACACATTCTTTCTTATTTTTATTTGTTCGCTGTGCTCGACTATCGGCGAGGCACGAAAACGTCTGTGAATGTGTTTCTTTGTTTTGAGTACACTTACGAAAGAAATATAAAAAGAACTATTCAGTTACTGATTTATGATGCTTAGTTTGCAGTCAGTTCTGAGTATTATTAGTAACTACGCTCCAGTCCCCGAACCTAGTCACAGAAATGCGAATCTGACGCATTACGTATTCCAGGCCGTTGGAACCGCGGCTTGGAGACACCAGCTACGGTCACTTCCCAGCCCGATGTAAGATAACATCGGTTCGTCTTCTTCCTGCTGGTATTCTAACTGAGATTTGGCAACAAGGCAGTGTATGTTTGCCAACTCTGTGATAGACGAGTTACTTCCTGGTGTGCACGAAATTAAGCCTCAAAGTTCACTTGATTTTACCTGACATTTCCATTGAATAATCTTAGTTATTATCACTTGAGGTGTAACAAAAGATTGTAAATTTACGGTTTTCAGCCCAGGAAAGTCGTTGCACGCGGAAATAGCAACTAATCTCGTCCTTCAAACAGCGGTTCACGAGTTCGAGCCACTACTGGTCTCGTAAGAGGAAGCTCAGGCACGTACTTCTTCGCCAGCTCTATGTTACCGTGCTGACCTGTGCAAAAGCGTCTGTTATGGTTCGCAGTTCCAGTCTCATTGAGTGTAGCGTTTTTATCCCTTCTGTGAAAGAGCTACAAACAGTCAGATCGAACATCGATAAGGAAATCGCAAGAAAACACTTTCGGCTCATAGTACAATGGTGAAAAACTCACAATGCTGCACAACAGGTAACCTCTCTTTCCGCTGCTTACAAGCTAATTTTGGGTTTGTAGGAAAACATAACTTTATTTATGAAATGCCACATGTGCATACCTCTTGACTATGACACAGCATACCAATTAAACAAAGACCCAATCAAAATCTAAGTGAGTAGTATTTTACCAATTCGTGACGATAGAGGCATGCTTGTGTACAGATACTCAGTTTTATTAAAACAGACTTTCGCCGTACGGTTATTGTGGGTAGTTTTATTTCATTTTTTATAATACAGTTGACAATTTTCGTAAGGTTTCCATTAATGTTGTTAAAACAATAGTAAACATGAGAGAGAAATTAATCATCAACGATATACGCTAATTCTCTGATGTTATCTATAACAGTTTGAAAATGCACATGCAGTTTATTGATTACATGCATGTAGAAAACTTGTTCTGAGTTAAAGCTCTCAAACAAGGTTTGAAGAAGAATAAAATACCACTATCAGACGACAGCTAATGTAGAAAATACTTTTCCGACATATTTTGGCACGATGCGCTCTACCCATACATAATACAAAAGTTTCGAGATGCATCTACTGTCTGGCTGTCTGTTAAACCCGAAATGAACAAAATGTCGCAGAAGTTAGCCTTTTTTCCACATACGACTATTTTGGGTTGAGAAGTGAAGGGAATTATGTTAAAAGTTCCATTAGATTGATAACTTTAGCAGACAGCAGAATTGCGCTTTAAAAAATAAAGCAGTGAATGTCCTCGAACTCGCGACATTTTATCTACCGTGCGCGATACTTTCCATTACACTACTAGCTGACACATAGCTGTAACACCTCCAGAAGTCTACAACAATTCCTCCAGAACTTCTCCATTCCACAGTGCTGTGGGATAATACATATGGCCAGGTCAATACTTAAGAGAGACAAACATTTATACCTTTTCTTTTGCACTGCTCGACGATTTGAACAAACAGATAGCGCAATAGAGTAGCTCAAGTGGAAAGGAAAACTTCCTATTTAAATTTCTGCATCCTTCTCTGTTGTCAGTTCTGTGTTGGTGGCAGGTACGTGATTTTATTTTGCTGATTACAAAATAAAGTTGAATGTATGTACTGGGTAGCCGAAGCATCTAGTTTATGGTGATTCAATTAACCAAGTAAATGAATTTACTGAACATGCCGCAAATTGATACAGGGAGCCTGTGTGTCAGAATTCTCAGCCAGTGTGGCACAACGGCTTTATGACAGAAAAATGAGCCCCAGAAAAGAGGATTTGGTGGTCTGCTGGGCTGATGATAGGTTCATATATCTATGGTCTGGGTTCGGTTCCAACTTCGGTCAGTGATTTTAGATAGGAAGAGACAGATTCCATTCTCTTCTGGCTACACCAAGTGAAGAAGATATAATGTCATTGTGGTCTGAAATTCACATTAAAAATGATATTCCTTCTCTACCAAGTAGACGTTACGTTGAGCCACAATGATGTCTGGAGTGGCGACTTGTAGAAACTTTATCACCAGTAACCTTTCTTATACTAGTTATGTATTTATAGTGACGAAACAAACGCTATGTAGGCTCACAAGACACTTATTCCATCTTTTATCTGAGCTTCTGTATGTCGATAACATTGGTTCTGAACTGGGAATGCAACTCAGACCGCCCTTAACGCGGAATTTGTTCCCTTCGTGACAATACAGCTCGGTTACAATTTGTTGTTTGTTCAAAACTGCAGATTCCTCAACATCTCCACATATTGCGCGTGAATGGGTTCGAATGCTGGCCCGGCACTAAATATTTCATTATGTATTATCAAGCTCTACCATGAGAACACCTATTTGCTGGTGGATAATAATTTCGTGTTTAATGTATTTTCATTCGTTGTCAACACTAACGATATTTGACGTTTTTGACTCCCAGTGAGACACAGAACTATTTGCGAGACCACTGTAAGTTCAATATGTTATTCCGAGCTGCTGGTGGAGAAAAATTCTGTAGCTGACGTCTCTTTGTGTGTAGTCAACAACGCATGTGTGGAGCTCTATTCCCAGTCAGCACTGAACACTTCGTCATATTATTTCTAGGTCAACCATGTTCACATGTCGCTCCTGGTGCAAGAAACCGATATTTAACGTTCGTTTTCTCTAGAATATAACAGCGATAGATGTTGGGTTGGAGTCCTGGGAAGGAAAAAATTAATGTTTCGTCTCGTCATTTCAGTTAAAACATCTAGATTTTTTTTGGTCATCAATCTACTGACTGGTTTCATGCGGCTCGCCACGAATTCCTTTCCTGTGCTAACCTCTTCATCTCAGAGTAGCACTTGCAACCTACGTCCTCAATTATTTGCTTGACGTATTCCAATCTCTGTCTTCCTCTACAGTTTTTGCCCTCTACAGCTCCCTCTAGTACCATGGAAGTCATTCCCTCATGTCTTAGCAGATGTCCTATCATCCTGTCCCTTCTCCTTATCAGTGTTTTCCACATATTCCTTTCCTCTCCGATTCTGCGTAGAACCTCCTCATTCCTTACCGTATCAGTCCACCTAATTTTCAACATTCGTCTATAGCACCACATCTCAAATGCTTCGATTCTCTTCTGTTCCGGTTTTCCCACAGTCCATGTTTCACTACCATACAATGCTGTACTCCAGACGTACATCCTCAGAAATTTCTTCCTCAAATTAAGGCCGGTATTTCATATTAGTAGACTTCCCTTGGCCAGAAATGCCTTTTTTGCCATAGCGAGTCTGCTTTCGATGTCCTCCTTGCTCCGTCCGTCATTGGTTATTTTACTGCCTAGGTAGCAGAATTCCTTAACTTCATTGACTTCGTGACCAATAATCCTGATGTTAAGTTTCTCGCTGTTTTCATTTCTACTACTTCTCATTACTTTCGTCTTTCTCCGATTTACTCTCAAACCATACTGTGTACTCATTAGACTGTTCATTCCGTTCAGCAGATCATTTAATTCTTCTTCACTTTCTCTCATGATAGCAATGTCATCAGCGAATCGTATCATTGATATCCTTTCACCTCGTATTTTAATTCCACTCCTGAACCTTTCTTTTATTTCCATCATTGCTTCCTCGATGTACAGATTGAAGAGTAGGAGCGAAAGGCTACAGCCTTGTCTTACACCCTTCTTAATACGAGCACTTCGTTCTTGATCGTCCACTCTTATTATTCCCTCTTGGCTGTTGTACATATTGTATATGACCCGTCTCTCCCTATAGCTTACCCCTACTTTTTTCAGAATCTCGAACAGCTTGCACCATTTTATATTGTCGAACGCTTTTTCCAGGTCGACAAATCCTATGAAAGTGTCTTGATTTTTCTTTAGCCTTGCTTCCATTATTAGCCGTAACGTCAGAATTGCCTCTCTCGTCCCTTTACTTTTCCTAAAGCCAAACTGATCGTCACCTTGCGCATTCTCAATTTTCTTTTCTATTCTTCTGTATATTATTCTTGTAAGCAGCTTCGATGCATGAGCTGCTAAGCTGATGGTGCGATAATTCTCGCACTTGTCAGCTCTTGCCGTCTTCTAGCTACTGCCTAGAAAATGCGATGTGTCACAGTTGATTGTGCTTCGATATCTACCCGATTAGGTTCTGGGTTCGAATCCCTGTCCAACACAAAGCTTTACATCACGGCATTTCAAATAAGTTACTTGTTAAGAAACAATATTTAACATCTCTCGTAGTTCGTTAACAGGGACAGTAGGAATTCGCGTCCGTTTAAAATGTTTGACTTATGTAATTTAAAGGTGATATTTGCTAACTGAAACTGTCTAAAATCGAGGTATATCACTCTCTGTATGCCTAATCAGGAATGACTGTTAGTTTCCGTCAGTCACGAAATCTTTGCTTAGTCTGCATGACCTGGGTTTGAATCCATATGCAGAACGAGACGGTGCGTCATGTCATTTAAAGCTCATACATATTCTCAACTAGCTGCTCATGAATAACCTAAATTTTTAACGACATTTTGTGTTAAATAATAAATACGGTATGTTACTCTGAAGAGGAAATAATGAATACGACGAACTTACTACGTGCATTACCTATCTGACATAATAATGAGAGTGGTAACATTTCAGGTATTGCCATTTATTGCAATAAATGTGAGCTTATAAGCCTTGCATGGGGGCTTAATTAAATAAATGAAAATAATTTAAATTTTTTAGTAGCTGTAAGTCCGATTACGCTGTGTCTCGTAATCGGTTGGCCCTGACTAGTATTATTACGCTATCTGACTGCAAAGAACAATGTAAGAAAATTTCCGTAAACACAGTTAATTAATTAAGTCCCCAGCAACTAAAAAAAAAGAAAACCAACAAGACCAATAAGCACAAGAGTCACTGTTCTGTATGTGGGAGTGTGACTCAACATCCACATCTGGCACGGTTCTTTTCCAACAAGACAAGAATTTTTAAATATCAACTATGCTGACGTGACAAAAGAAATTTAGAAAAACTATAATTACGCAAGAAAACCAGAATTCACTCTAATACAAGAACACAAGCCAGATGCTTTGTTGACTGAACCTGTAGTGACGCATTATTTCAGACACACAAATAATAAAAAGACATTGTAAGTTTTACCTTCATATATATTGACGAAATGCACACAATAACATCTGCTATCTCTCCCATCAAATAACTGCATAAAACATGGAACAACACTCTTTACTACAACATCTTACTCCAACTTCACGACAAGCAGTGCCCACTAGCACATCTCGGTACGAACTCTTAACACACACTGTCCTCTCCGATGTCACAACAAGCACTGACTGCTATGAACTCTCGACAATCACAGTCTTCCACGAACTCTCAACAAGCACTGTGGAGGCGGCTTAATAGTACTCTTTGGCGCTATCTCTGGCGCAGTGGCACAGTGTAGCCACCTTTCATATGCCCCTCCTCCACAGGCCAGAATTTGATGGTATTTTTGCCAGCATTGGTGGTGAAAATACCACCAAATTCGTCCACAAAAATACAGACAAAAATAAAAGATAATATTAATACCTAAATATCACATAATTAGTTAAAAATTTTGGCTTTGCACTGACCTTTTACTAACCTAACATATGAAATACAGAAGGCAATACAAATTATTTTCATACATGTGACTTTACATAATAGTTTACACAATATACAAAAAATCAGTTTATACAAATGTTCACATAAAATGCTTTCAATGATTAGTTTATACAAAAAAGAACACCAACAGGTAACATCTTTTCAGTAGAAGCAGTCCATCAGTTGCACCCAGTAAAGTTTAGCAGGTACACCCAGCAACAAGTCACATTAGTTCAGTAGAAGCAGTTCATCAGTTGCACCCAGCAATGTTGAGTAGGTGCAGACAGCAACAAGTGACTTCATTTCAGTAGAAACAGTTCATCAGTTGCACCCAGCAATGTTGAGAGCAGGTGCAGACACCAACAAGTGATACCATTTCAGTAAAAACAGTCCATCTGTGGCACCCAGCAATGTTGAGCAGGTGCAGACAGCAACAAGTGACATTATTTCAGTAGAAGCAGTCCATCAATGGCACCCAGCAATGTTGAGTAGGTGCAGACACCAACAAGTGACATCATTTCAGTAAAAACAGTTCATCAGTTGCACCCAGCAATGTTGAGTAGGTGCAGACAGCAACAAGTGACTTCATTTCAGTAAAAACAGTTCATCAGTTGCACCCAGCAATGTTGAGAGCAGGTGCAGACACCAACAAGTGACATCATTTCAGTAGGAGTAGTCCATCAGTTGCACCCAGCAATGTTGAGCAGGTGCAGACAGCAACAAGTGACATTATTACAGTAGAAGCAGTTCCATGTGTGGCACCCAGTAAAGTTCAAGAGGTACACACAGCAACAAGTCACATTAGTTCAGTAGAAGCAGTCCATCAGAGGCACCCAGCAATGTTGAGTAGGTGCAGACAGCAACAAGTGACTTCATTTCAGTAAAAACAGTTCATCAGTTGCACCCAGCAATGCTGAGTAGGTGCAGACACCAACAAGTGACTTCATTTCAGTAGAAACAGTTCATCAGTTGCACCCAGCAAAGTTTAGCAGGTACACCCAGCAACAAATGACATTATTTCAGTAGAAGCAGTTCCATCTGTGGCAGAAGCAGTTCATCAGTGGCACCCAGCAATGTTGAGTTGGTGCAGACAGCAACAAGTGACATCATTTCAGTAGAAACAGTTCATAAGTAACATCATTTCAGTAGAAGCAGTCAATCAGTTGCACCCAGCAATGTTGAGCAGGTGCAGACACCAACAAGTGATACCATTTCAGTAAAAACAGTCCATCTGTGGCACCCAGCAATATTGAGTAGGTGCAGACAGCAAAAAGTCACATCTCTCAGCAGAAGCCGTTCCAAAAATTCACTAGCACTGATCACACAGTTCATCAGCAGAAATTAAACACGACCAAATGTCACACATCATGTTGAAAAGTGCAGGTAACAGTTCAGAATATTTATCTTCACTAATCAGACAGTTCAGGCATGAACAATAGTTTGAATGCACATACAGATGCTTTTACAGTAACATACAAATCACAACAAACACACAAATGATATCAGATAATTATCCTATTAACTATTACAATACACAAATACCAGTAAACCTATAATATTCATGGGTGTCAGTGCAAGCCACTACAAACAAATAAAATAATATTTAGGAGATAGGTGGGTAGGATTAGTAAAGGAAAACACACAGAACACACTCACTCATCTCTCATCCACATTAAGTACTACTGTGTAACTGAATAGTGTTAATTGTGTAAATGTAATTCTGTCAAAATCTGATGTTCATCATGTGTATCAAGTAGTACTGGCAGCAATGTATAACAGTCACTAATAGTTAAGTCAACGTCATAGTCATCATGTCAAGTGCATGGGGGCTTAATTAAATATATGATTGAAAATATTTTTAATTTTTGTAGCTGTAATGTCCGATTACGCAAGTCTCGTAAACGGTTGGCCCTGACTAGAATTATTACGCTATCTGACTGCAAAGAACAATGTAAGAAAATTTCCGTAAACACAGTTAATTAATTAAGTCCCCAGCAACTAAAAAAAAAGAAAACCAACAAGACCAATAAGCACAAGAGTCACTGTTCTGTATGTGGGAGTGTGACTCAACATCCACATCTGGCACGGTTCTTTTCCAACAAGACAAGAATTTTTAAATATCAACTATGCTGACGTGACAAAAGAAATTTAGAAAAACTATAATTACGCAAGAAAACCAGAATTCACTCTAATACAAGAACACAAGCCAGATGCTTTGTTGACTGAACCTGTAGTGACGCATTATTTCAGACACACAAATAATAAAAAGACATTGTAAGTTTTACCTTCATATATATTGACGAAATGCACACAATAACATCTGCTATCTCTCCCATCAAATAACTGCATAAAACATGGAACAACACTCTTTACTACAACATCTTACTCCAACTTCACGACAAGCAGTGCCCACTAGCACATCTCGGTACGAACTCTTAACACACACTGTCCTCTCCGATGTCACAACAAGCACTGACTGCTATGAACTCTCGACAATCACAGTCTTCCACGAACTCTCAACAAGCACTGTGGAGGCGGCTTAATAGTACTCTTTGGCGCTATCTCTGGCGCAGTGGCACAGTGTAGCCACCTTTCACAAGACCAATGTTTGCCAAGCCAGATCAAATGTACTGTTGCTGAACAACTGTCAGTGAGCCACGATATGCAATTACTTCCTCTCTCCAAAAAAAAGTATATACTGCTTAGTGATTTAACAAAGTGTGTGTATAGACTGTCTTCTTTCTACTTTAGTGTTTTAGTCTGCTCTCTTCATCCTCTTTGTTCCATAAGACCAACAAAAAAAATATGCTCCTCACTTACTTTACCTCTTATCCACCAAAACTCCAATAATCATCAGCATCACATAATCTCAATAATACCTCAATAATACGTCGATAAATGTAAACCTCAGCACCAATATCACCTTACCTCTTGTCCACAAACAACTTCATATACTCTCAATACCTATAATAATACATCGATAAATATAAACCTCAGCACCAATATCATTTCACTTCAATAACAACTCTTTCCTCTAGTCAGTCTCCTCGAACAAGAACAGATAAAATCCTAATGCAACTTCAATTCAGCATCCCATACAATCCGAAGACACAGTGTCCACACACAACCTCTGTGTAATCCATCTGACCCAAATTTTCTACTCATTATAAATTATAAACAAAGAAATGCATACATGACCTCTAACAGACTTAGTTCGAATAACTCTCAGTAATTAAGTACGATTACGGAGTGTGAATGATCATAATATTTCACAGTGTGTACACCACTTCAAGAATTATGGCAAACAGAAGCAAACATGTGGAGTATTTCTTGTGTCAAGTGTCACTTCCTATTTCAATTGCTTACGAAAAATGCAGTCTAATAATTGTTAATGGTCTAAACCTCGTAATGGTATGTCATGTCGTTAGCTTCCTTCCTATTAGCATAAATTTATACAGCTTCCATAAAACCTCAGCTCATGTGACTTCAATGACTTTCTTGTACTAATGTCGTTCGTCGAATTATAGCAGTTCATTTTCTTATCTTAAAATGTAAGGCACTGAGCGTAAGTAAAACAAGCAATAGCGAGTAAATATACCAGTGGAGAACAGAATGTCAACAAGTGGATGCAGCACAATCCCTACAACGAGGCTCTGCCAAGCGAACGATCTATAATTAATCCAATAGTGTGACCTAAACTCTATGTTTATACACAGTATATCAGCATTTCTATATACCAAATTAAAGAGCAGTTATGGCAACAAAACAGAAATGTGTAAATATGTAATCCATACAAAAAGCAGCAAACATATATCTTACGTAATAAACAGGTCATTAGCATCATATCAGCATAAGCAATTAAATGTTCATGTGTCATCCTAATAAGTAAACATGAAGGCGCAAGCAGATAAATGACAAAGTACAACATACATACATAATCATAGTCAGCACAATTAATCAGATAACAATTATAATTTAAATAAATAAGCACAGCAGGCACATAATAGAAAAATATGACATCAGTGAAAAAGCATAGCAGCCAAGCGATGCATAATATACACAAGTTACAACCCAGTTCATTAATCAATAATTGTCAAAATCAGTAAATGTATGCAAGCATGTCGCTTCACAAGTAAATTCATAGAACATGAAATTAGCACAAAGTATGAATCACGTAATCGCGAGCAGCAAATTACGTCTAAGTACGTACCTAAGTGAATTTATGTTACCTGAAAAATAAACTCAATTAATAGTTACCCTTTTTAGTTTATTAGTTTCTTCTTCGAAATTACATTCTTCCTGAAAATTTCTCGATAGCAAGTCCTCTTAACGTCGGAGACATATAGAATTTACCTGAAGTTCTTAAATATTTTACACAACCGTATCCTGAAAAATACTGAATGTTAATAACAGAATTCATCAAGTCACTATAGCTTTATACTGAATTTAATCGGAGAAATTAAACTGAGTATTTGTTTACGGCTATCAGTGCATTCGCACTGAGCGCTCGATCAGCTGTGGGCGCGTGACGTAGGAAGCTATTGTTCGCGGTCAACGACTGCCTTGTGCGGCGCGCAGACTTGACTGTTGCTTTGAGTATGTGCCGCCGCCAAAACACAGCGCGGTATCCTTGTACTCTCCGCATGTTTACATCTAGCTGTTAGTTTCTCACAAGTATGTCATTCCACAAAAATTTTAACATTTGATATATGATGTATTCCTTTAGAGCGTCGTGATTTAAGAGTTTCTACTTCAACAGTGTTATCATGAATAATTTTGCGAATTCTATATGGACCGTTATAAAGCAGAAAAAATTTGCGACACAAGCCTTTTCCTTTATGAGACAAACGGTGGGACTTAATTAATACCTTTTGACCAACTGACAAGATTTTTAAACGACCAGGACGTTTCGCTGATTTCTCTCTTCTAGCAGCCGCAGATGCAATATTTTGTAGAGCCAGGTTGACGACTTCAGAATGCCGCAGTTTCCGTGAAGGCGGAAAAGGAACGATTTCAGAAATGCGATTTGTCGGTACTTTATTTTTTAATATTAATAGAGGCGGTAAAGAAGTTGAGTCATTAGGAAGTTCATTCAGAATGTTTTGAAAAATATGAAGATACTGATCCCAAGTTCTGTGATTCTGATGACAATAAAGACGGCACAATTTATTGATTTCCTTCATCCATCTTTCTGAAGCGTTAGATTGAGGGTGAAAAAGTGAAATGAAAATTGGTTTAATTTTACGACGCTGTAGAGTACGAAGCCAAACTTTAGAACGAAACTGTGATCCATTATCTGATATAACCTTGTCAACATCACCAACTTCTTTAAGAAAATGTTTGATAAAAGCGTTAGATACTGAACGAGCTGTTGCTTTGCGTAACGGTGTAAAACACACATATTTTGATGTCAGTTCCACTGCTACGAAAATGTACGCAAAACCATTAGTAGAACGAACCACTGGACCAAACAAATCGACTGCAGCCATCTCCTTTAATTTCGCTGGAATGATGGGAAACAACGGTGCTCTGTGAGAAATCGTTGGAGGCTTAGCCATTTGACATAATTTACATTTGGCAAGAACAGATCAAATACGTTTTTCCATATTATTGAAGTAACAATTTTCTCGTAATTTGTGAAAGCATTTTCGGGGACCAAAGTGTGCATAACTGAGATGCGTATACCAAATCAGTTTATTGACCCACTCATCAGGAATACAAACTAACCAAACAAAGTTGTCGACGGATTTTCGTTTAAAAAGAATGTCATTGCGAACTAAATAATGCTGTCTAATCGCCACGCTTTCCTTTCTCCTCCACTTCTCCTTAATGTCCTTCCAGATTGGATCCTTATTTTGCTCCTTAGCGATGTCCTGGAGCGAAGACGAAATAAAGTTCTCAAACGCAACACCTTGAATATACATCAAACAAAAATTGTTTTCCTTGCAGTCCTCTTCAGCACTTTGTTTCAAACCCATAGGTGCACGTGATAAAGCATCGGCAACAATATTTGAAGAACCCTGTATGTAAACAATACTAAAGTCAAATTCCTGTAGGTACAACGCCCATCGTGACAATCTGCCGTGAGTTAATTTTCTTGACATAAGAAATTCCAGAGCTCGATGATCGGTGTAAACCTTAGTATGTCTGCCAAACAAAAATGTGCGAAATTTTGTAAAAGCCCAAACAACAGCCAAAGCTTCAAGTTCCGTAATCGAATAATTCTTCTCTGATTTAGAGAGAACACGACTTCCAAATGCAATAGTTTTCTGGACTACAACGCCGTTTTCTTCTATCTCTTGAAATAAATGTGCACCTAGGCCCTTGTATGATGAGTCCGTCGCCAAACAAAAATCTTTAGATAAATCCGGATGTGAAAGAAGTGGAGCAGCAACTAAAGCATCACGAAGCTGTTCAAATTCTGACTGAGCTTCCTCATCCCAACACCAATTAGATTTCTTTCCAGATAGTTCACATAAACGAGGTGTGGCCAAATCGTCCAATCTAACAAAGCGTCGAAGAAAATTACAGACACCAAGGAAACTACGAACATCACGTTTTGTAGTAGGAACAGCATAATTACGAATAGCATCTAATTTCTCTGGATCAGGAAGAATACCCTCTGTAGAAATAATGTGGCCGAGAAATTTCACCTGAGAACGACCAAATTCAGATTTTTCCAAGTTTACTGTAATGCCAACTCTTGCAAAGATACGTAACAATGAATCCAAAATTTTGTTATGCTCACTCCAAGAACATTTAGCAATAATAATATCGTCAACATATGAAGTGATATTGTCACGAAGATAAACAGGTAAAATTTCGTTTAACTACGAATGAATGCTGCTGAAGGTACAGTAACTCCACATGGTAATTTCCGAAATCACTTTTGGGTAAATTAGTCAAATCCGGTTGTTGTTTACTTACTCACTAGATAGATTGATAGTCGAAGAGTTGGTTTGACAGATGCAAAGAATAGTAAAAGAATAGGCAGCGGTACAGAAAACTAAAAGAGAAATAGCACCACTACAGCTCGGGGCCCTATGCTCGCTACCGCACATATTCACTTAGAGTAGTGAATCCCCTGAGGACATTAATAGCTGCACATAATTTCTAGTTTGTGACTTAGTGGCACATCTGGCGGAAGTACGTACGTAAATTGATCTAGCCATGAACATGGATGTATGTCATCCTTAGAATTACGAAAGATCTGAAATGTCCGAACAGTTAAAAAGTGTTTACAGTCAAAGTTTTCGCATCGTGGCGACAAAGACCTACCGCGTCTGTCCCAGTCCAAATGTCGATTATTGTAAAGTTCGCGCGCCTGGCGCTCTCTTGTTGCATCCCGTAAATGAAATAAATTACTTTCTTCATACCCCTCTGCTATCTGTGATTCTAAGTTCCTTCTGCCGTCTTTTCCTACGATTTCGCCTTCGATCTGCTTGACTTGCTTTCGTAATGCCTCAAATTCCCTTTTCACGCGTTCATTAAATTTTCCCTGATTTTCAACATGCTTATTTATGTTCTGGTATTCTTCGGTTTCTGAAAATGGCAATGGGGCTGTATCATCTGAATCTCTGTCCCCATGTAAACTAAGATTTGTCAATTTATCTGAAATTTCCTCAACTCTTTCCGATAAGTCACCTATTTTTTCTTTCTGTTTATTTACGTCTTCCGTAAGTGTCGCGACTCGGGTTTCGGTATTGTCACATTTAGTAGTGAACTGTTCATACTGTTGCGTTAAGTTATTTATTCTGTCATTTGGTACGAATTCCTCGATTCTTTCAATTATTTCTTCCTTATCGTGTGCACATTGTAAATTTAATTCTGAAAATTTTTGTACTATCACGCGATCTTTTTTTTTCTGTTCTCCGTCCTGTTCCTCTTGTCTGATTTCTGTTGAAATTAAACTATTATTGTCAGCATTCAAAATCGGCTGTACTTCTTCTCTGATTTCTTTCTTTAATTCATCTTTCATGTTTTTGAAAGATGTCCCCGTTCGTGAGCCTAGCCGTGTTTCCATTGTTCCCATCTCAGTTCTAATTGTTCCTATCTCTGTTTTAAATTCAGATCGAAACTGTGATCTCACTGCTTTCATCTCGGTTATAATTGTTCCTAATTCTGTTTCAATTGTTCTCATTTGTGAGTCTAACCGTGATCCGACATTTAATATTGCACTCATTAACTGCTCCATAGTAACTGGTTCGAAACTCTTTTCACCCTTAACGTTTCCCGCGAAATCGACTTCTTTCGTCATAGCTGTAAAGCTATCTGTGTTCGATACTATTCCAGAATCTTCCATCGTTAATCTCGTATTCTGTGAATTTTCTGATTGAGAAAAATTTTGAAATGGTTCCGGACTATCTTCCCGACTTATTACATTGTTTTCAACTCCATTATCCACCATACTGTTTTCCTCTGTTGGCGAGTTCGCCATGTCAACAATTTCGTTATTCTCACTATTCATCATTTTCGCTTTTTTCATTGATCGCGTAATCATTTACAAAACATAAAAAAAAAAATCGTCACTGTACGAAAATTACACACAATGACTCTTTATCTCCAACAATACTATTCACACCAGATGTTTCCTTCAAAGACGATTAACGAACAATTGAAATAATTGCACAAAATTGTCAAACGCGTATATAAGGCAATAAAAATTAAATTTTGAAAAATACCATTAGAAGAATGCCAATTACCAAATCTACACATGCAAAATAGACTACAATTACTAACTACAAATTACTACAACAATACCACTGTCTACTATTTTTTACAGTCAGAAGATTCCAAGGGACGATCCTGGCAGGGTCGCCACGTGCATGGGGGCTTAATTAAATAAATGAAAATAATTTAAATTTTTTAGTAGCTGTAAGTCCGATTACGCTGTGTCTCGTAATCGGTTGGCCCTGACTAGTATTATTACGCTATCTGACTGCAAAGAACAATGTAAGAAAATTTCCGTAAACACAGTTAATTAATTAAGTCCCCAGCAACTAAAAAAAAAAGAAAACCAACAAGACCAATAAGCACAAGAGTCACTGTTCTGTATGTGGGAGTGTGACTCAACATCCACATCTGGCACGGTTCTTTTCCAACAAGACAAGAATTTTTAAATATCAACTATGCTGACGTGACAAAAGAAATTTAGAAAAACTATAATTACGCAAGAAAACCAGAATTCACTCTAATACAAGAACACAAGCCAGATGCTTTGTTGACTGAACCTGTAGTGACGCATTATTTCAGACACACAAATAATAAAAAGACATTGTAAGTTTTACCTTCATATATATTGACGAAATGCACACAATAACATCTGCTATCTCTCCCATCAAATAACTGCATAAAACATGGAACAACACTCTTTACTACAACATCTTACTCCAACTTCACGACAAGCAGTGCCCACTAGCACATCTCGGTACGAACTCTTAACACACACTGTCCTCTCCGATGTCACAACAAGCACTGACTGCTATGAACTCTCGACAATCACAGTCTTCCACGAACTCTCAACAAGCACTGTGGAGGCGGCTTAATAGTACTCTTTGGCGCTATCTCTGGCGCAGTGGCACAGTGTAGCCACCTTTCAGCCTTAAGGACAGTGTTACCTGTGATAAGGTGTTCCCTGATGTTTGTAGTATCTTAGTATTACCTTACATCTTGAGTTATTGCGATGCAGAGTAGTCTTTTCTAGTGGTGACTTGTTGGAACCATTTCCAATAGTCAAACGACTGTACCAAGGAGCGATTAGAGGACCTGCTAGGCAGCTGCGTTATGTGGGTTGCATGCGAATCAGGCGAAATGCAATTCAGTTCGTTCGGATACTTTTGAGTATGACTGTACATTCCCGGTCAAAAAACTTTTTGCCACGGAATAGACAACGGGACTTCATTTCTCGACCGCTGAACAATGATGATAATGATGAGTTGAACGAAACAGTCAGTGCCTTGAAAAGAGGATATAGATAACACCAACATCAGTAAATATAAAACTAGTATAGTGGCGTACAGTCGAATTACCTCAGATGATGCTGTGAGATTTACAGTAAGAAATGAGACTTTAAACTTTGTAGACAGTGTGGGGCGGCGAGTAATAAATCCAATGGTCGTTACTTGTTTCGTCGTGAAAAGACACTTAAATTGTCTGTGAGTGTTTTACACTATCTTTGCCGTTTACAAGAGCCTGAAAACTATTTTTACAGTCAGCCAGAAAGCAATAGAGGACACACTAACCATAATTTCCATTCTGAAAGCCAATACTACTCTTTGTGCTCATTAACGGAAAATGTTCCTACTTGCTATTGACTCAGTGGGATCAAGAACTATATGACTATAAACTATGATCATAAATGAAAATTTTGAGTTTTAAATGATTGATTTATTCTGTAAAGGTTTACACGCACAAAATATAATAACATCCCTAATAATAATAATAATAATAATAATATCCCTATTGGAAACAGCACTATTATAACAGTTCAGAGGCGACTTCTACGGAAAGTTCCAAATAAAACGGTCTACCGCCATGACTTCTAAACCACCAAAAGTTAGTTGCTCATCTTAAAATTGGAAAATAATCTCGCCACTTACCACGCGGTTTTGTCAACATTACGAGTGACACAAAAACAATTACTTTCGTGAGATCTGAGCGACCTAGGATGGTGTACAGTCCTCACGAGTTCACTTCATACTTCTACCGAAAAAGCATTCCAATCTGTCCAGTTTTGACGCCATCCGCGGCACAATGTACGTGGGCGTTTGACAGACGCAGATTGATATATCGGTGTTGATGACGCTACTTATTAAGAAAAAATAGCGCCGTTACCGGTTTCAAATTGACAGGTTCATCATCAGACGGCTGTTTAAGTTTAAGTTGCTCATAGCTTAAGCTGCACAAGCGATCTTGGCTGATTTTCGTTGTGGCGAAAGTTTGTTGAGTTTGATGGTCCCCTACGTCCAGTAGTTACGTAACAAAGAGGATTATATATTCAAAGATTCCTAATCTATCAGTCGAAATTCAGCTAAACCGGCAAGAGAGCTATATAAAACGTTGTTACACTCTGCCTTTTTTGGGTGGGTCGCCAGGTAAAAGATAATCATTATAAAGTAAAATATTTCGTTGTTTTAATTTACTTATCTCCTTCACTTTAATAGTTGATCTACTGGCCCACTTATTGCGTATATCTGACAATTACTTAAAAATGAAATGGACACGTTTCTTTTAATATATTAATCAAGGAGACAGAATATCACATCTAATTTCATTAATGGGGTTTCATCGTGTTCCTCCAAAATTTCCTTACTGGTGGAAGATGGGACTGCAGTTAAGAAGCCATGACTCTCTTTTGAACATATGATACGAATAATACACTGAACAATTTATTTTAGACATAGGCTAAGCATAGATAGCAAAACTTGCATTTAATAGTATAATGCATTGGTATAGCGTCTGCTTCACACGAAAGTTAAATGAAATTTATCAGTGCACTGAACTGACTAATGATACAGCGTAGCTGGAATATCATAAAGATACGTGAACTAGGAAACCAATCTTGCATTCGTGCATACCGCAATAAATCGAAACAAACGTCCCATTACCACTATCAATACCACTTTGAGCGCCAATGCCTACTCAGAAGAGAGATTCCTTAGCAGAGAGGTGAAATGCAATGTACTCTGAACAACACGTGGTAGCATATGGCACCATACATACAGAGAAGAACCCCATTACAACTTTGTCAACATCAACAGAAATTTAGTGATATGCCCAAATGATTCACAAACACGAAAATAATTTGGCCACGTCACAATTCATTCCATTCTGCAAATTGAGATCACTGATTGATAAGGGATTGCTACACACTTTACCCGGAACACGCGTGATTGAGAACATCCAGGCTCACACATTGGAAAAGCATCTGTTTACGAAAGAAAAACTGACTACAGAGTGTCTAGGTTAAACATATAGTAACGTAAAATTTAATAAGCTGAGAAATAACTGAGACGTTTATTGACAGTATGTGTCTACAAGTATGGTAACTCAGAACACTTTTTTTTTACATGCCTAATACACCCCGATGTGCGCACTATCAGTGGCGCGACAGACATCTAATCTGTATTCCACTTCCTTCCTAGTGTTTTGCAGCATTGCAGGAGTAACATGTGCGACAGCTGCACGAAAGCGATGGCGCAGATCTGACAGATCACAAGCTGGTGTCTGGCACATTTGATTCTTGATAAACTCGCACAGAAAAAATTCAAGCGACGAAATGTCTGGGCTTCTACGGGGACCAAGCAGTCAATGGCCTTTCTCTCCGAATCCAGTGATCTGGAAACTCGTGATCCAAGAGCAACACTGGCGTTGAAAAATCACGTCACGAAGAAGTTGTGACACAGCATACATTTCCATCATGTTTACATACGTTGTTGCAGGTTCCGAGAAGACGCATGGGCCCATAACCCTGTCCTTCAACAATTTCCTCCATACATTCACTTTCTGAGAGCCACGTTCGCACTCTATCAGTACGTGGGGGGGGGGGGGTTCAGTTTCACATATGAGCCTGTTGTGAGTGTTTACTGTGCCAGAAGTGTTGAATGTAGCCTCGTCCGAGAAACAGACGAAATCGAAGAATGCCTCGTTTTCATCCATTTTTGCCAGAATTGTTTCTGCGGCTGCCTTCCATCGCGACCTATCCTATGGGTTGGTTCGATGATGAACCTGCAGCTGTTTTATGGACGACATTGTGTACTATCAAACTTGGTAACTGTAACTGCCTACTTGGTTGTTGGATTGGCATACGAGGTCTCCACTGGATGGACGCATGGATTAATTCAACAGTACCCTCTAGAAATGCGTGCATGGCGTGGTGGCCCGGCATCGAAAGCAAACTCCTAATTTCGCGAAGCCGCTTGTCCCATTTCTTGATTGTTACGTAAGTGGAAATATCGTCAGTTGGTCGTAGTCCATACGTACAACGAAAACGACGTTGTTTCGGTGTAACATACTTTAGCTCTGCGAGAGAAAGCACATAGAACACCCTCTTCTCTGGAGTACATGCGGTACCAACTGTCGCAAATAAACACAGAAAACATTTTCAGTTACCATACTTGTAGAATCAAACCGCCAATAAATATCTCAACAGCGTCTCGAATTACGTTTCATATTTTTATATATTTAACCGGGACACGTTGTATAAATTTCGAATATACTACGGGTAACACTCACGCACATAAGGCACATACATTTACTGAAAATAACAAGGAGTAGATTTAACTTCTACTGCACAAAGTCACCGAATTCCAAGTTCCGAAAAATTCATATCACGCCTCTCGCAATTACATTTAATAAATTAATCCCACACCTTGAGAACAGTTCAACTGCACAACCTAACTCGGAAAATAAAGTCTCTTTGTCTTACTCCACACGTGGAGCCTAACACACCCACACACAAGGAATTCCCTACCAAAAACTGAAGGATAATGTTAAAACCCCACATATAATTACTCTGTCAATAACTAGCATGTGTACCCCTGATTACCAAGAGTACTGAAGTGGAAATGTTTATAATTCACACACTAAATAATTCAAATGTCTGCATTGGTGGACTGCCTCACTAACGAGACAGCAGAGCACTGCGTATTCGCACAGGCCAAAGTACTATCCGCTTCATCTAATCTTGTGGTGAGGATATCCACCAGAGGTGCGTACAATAGTTATCTGTCAACCTAACTCGTTCTACCTGCTATATTCGTGTCCTGATGACCTAGCTAGACCTCTCTGCCTTTTTAATTACTATACAGCTATTGGCAAAACTACAGTAGCAGACAACAGCTACTACTGGAAAAGTCACATTCACTGGTTTCAGCCACACATCATAGGTAAACTGATAGGACAAGGCTATGAGAATGACTCAGGTGCACTATTACCAATAATACAATAAAGCAAAGAAGCGACACACTTCCTTCCGAGAAGATCGTGACACAGGCAAACAACGGAGACAAAAAAATTAGCAGAAAAACAAATGTGCTCGGTCTAATGGATCTCTCTCAATGTTTATTTTACTGTAATGAGATCTACCAGAAAATTAAAACAACGTAAACAACTTTCTATGATAAGGGTTTAGTTAATGTTGTGTTACACCGCTAATTCTCTTGTAGCATTGTTGACTGCTTTTGAAGAAGTTAGTATTTCGACAAATAGTAAGCAATGTTCAACACTTTTCTGAGTTTCGAAGATACAGACAATGTACAGCACCATAAGCACGTAAACATTTAGACCACATGGATGTTTACGTACGAAGATCTGTGCTGCGCAACTTGACATAAATAAGGTATGCATTGATGAGACGCGTTCTGAGGCATGAAAGATTATTTATTTTGCTAATAGAGGGAATTGTAGAGGTGAGTGAAAATGCTGGGCCGGCCGCGGTGGTCTAGCGGTTCTACGCGCTCAGTCCGGAACCGCGGGACTGCTACGGTCGCAGGTTCGAATCTTGCCTCGGGCATGGATGTGTGTGATGTCTTTAGGTTAGTTAGGTTTAAGTAGTTCTAAGTTCTAGGGGACTGATGACCGCAGATGTTAAGTCCCATAGTGCTCAGAGCCATTTGAACCATTTTTTTTTTTTTTTATGCTGGAGACAGTCAAATAAACGAATGCATTTATAAGGATGGAAAGGATCTAGGTTGTAACAGCTATGCAGAGATGAAGTGACTTAAGCAGGGTAGGCAACGATGGAGATCTGCAAACCAGTTTTCAATGAAAACAACAACAATATTAAGAAGTTGTCCATTACAGTAAAGAATGGTTTCATGTCCAGTTATCGAGACTATATGATTATCGAAGCAGTACATTCAATTGGGGAAATAGGTCCTCACTGAGTATTAAATGAAGATAGATAGGCTTTGCTGTTTACGTAAGCACAGGAAAGTGCAGAAGTATACATTTGTTTTTTCATGTTTTCAGATGCGATGCCTGCTCAACATCTGGGGTGTAATGCTGTTCCTGCGACTTTCTTGGGTCGTGGGACAGGCCGGCATAGGTGAGTCAAATTAATTATTCACAACTGTGGTGAAGTTTATTAACATACTTCAAGTCAACAGCTAGTCTTAGATAGCATTTTGCGGCAACCAAGTCTTCGCTATCTGAAACTGAATCGTGTATTGAGTTAAGCAATGTTACATTGAGGATTTGTCCTTTTGAACCCATGAAAACACACTATTAAAGAAGCACTACGTATTTTTCCTAAGTCAAATCAGCTGTTGACTGATTGTTCTAATTCCATCTTTATTGCTGTATGGCGGTACGATTTTGCCACCGATCGCGAACAATTTTGTCAATACGTAATTCATATTTACTTAGTATGGGATCGCATTTTAGGTGGGGTTATCGAATTATTAATCATTTATTGGTTGATACAGGGTAGCCTCATACGAACATTTCAGTATGCTTGGAAAGTAATTTCGCACTGGCTCTGACAGCAGGGTGAAGTCAAGGGCGCCCACAGTCTTCGAAAGAGACATAGGCCAAGGGAGATAGCGCTGGTGGTAGGGTATATTTAATGGCTCTGAAAACAATAGTACGATAGATAACATTTACTGCCTAGGCCCGCACCCTGTCCAGAAGCCAAGGAAATGGGCTCCTCGTGGTGATCCGTGTCGCTAAAAATAATTAGGGCGAGAGGGTGGCTGAAAGGCATAAGGCATAAGCATAAGGCATAAGGTCGTAGAGATGACTCTTACAAGCGTCGCCACCAGTATTGCTAGCACAAAGGAATGTACGGGGGACACCTGATACAGACGTGGGCTAATGCACACGAAAATTATGACGCAAGATGCCAAGCTGTATTCCCACAACAGAGCAGAGAAACGAGTCTGACTGGTTGAATTTGTAGCCGTAAGAGGACCTAGAGGATATTCTAGAACCTTTTTCTGAACTGAGTCGAAAGCGGTTGGGTTGGGTTGTTTGAGGAGGAGACCAAACAGCGAGGACATTCGGGAAGGAAGTCGACCGTGCCCTTTCAAGGAACCGTCACGGTATTTGCCTGGATCGATTTAGGGAAATCACGGAAAACCTAAATCAGGATGGCCGGATGGGGGATTGATTCGTCGTCCTCCCGAATGCGAGTCCAGTGTGCTAATAACTGCGCCACATCGCTCGATTCGAAAGCGGTTGGTTCGCAGCTTTGTCACTCGTAGGGTGGGAGCCATTCCATTTGTAATGGGTATGACGATTGATCGCATGGAGACTGCTTACAAAAGAAGCGAGGTTTTTCTCTAATCCGGAGCACGGCTGAGCATAGGGATGTAGACAGGACACCATCGCTTGAGAGCGTTTTGAGACATTGCTGGCACGGTGCCAGTGAACAGTCCCACTATTAGATTCCGTAAAGTGCTGATTTCGCCACTAGGAGCAGAAGTATTCGTTTCTGCATGAGCAGAGAATCGAATCTGTGCTTCTTGTGGAGACGGCGGCATTACGAAGTGCTTCTGTATAACAGCATGCCCGAGTCAAGTTTCTGCTCCTGGCTTATGAGCAAGCAGAATTATTGATTCGTGTCCTGCATTGTATTGAAGTAGTTTCCAACCCTAGGAGTTTGTAGCCGCTATTTCACTTCCTCTTTGTAGCCGGCTAAACAACCTACGTCATCTGCACGACGGCCATCAGTGCTGACCAGATCAGCGCAGCAGAAACTGCTCTTCCCTGCAGTGAATTCGGTGATACGCACCACATCTCGTCAAATAGGGAATATTTAATAGTAAATGTGTTAAGCTCAGTTTGCTAGATCTCTGAACTCCTGACTGGGAGTGCCATGTAGGGTGGAGGCTTTCATAAATTCAATGCTACAGTATTAACCACTTAGTACTTCCCCCGAATAAAAAGGGGCGCGATTTCAAGTCAAGTCACAGATGTTTTACCGATCTTAAATTTCGACTAATGAGTATGAGTTACCGTTCTATGTCAACACCTGCTCATTTTACATTTTTTAGCGTTGCTTATCATAATAAATACTTTTACAGTACCCAGCTGTTCTACTTTTCCTAGATTAGATTCCAAGTACCAGTCGTGATTTAGAGTGGAGTATTATTACAACTTGGGGACTTACATTTTAATCCTGGTTGAAAGCTGTCTATGGCAGTGCTAATTTTACTCACTTTTAGGCGTGAGCATTCCATTGCGAACACAACTTTGAAAACCATCACTCCTACACATGCCGTATGTACAAATACACCCGGGGAAGCATTGGTGTACTTACAGACTTTTGTAAAGTCAGAGCTGGCAATGAAACGGTATGTTGTTACACGGCAGAAAAATAATAGAGTGATCATAGACTAAAGTAACTTTTTCCTAATTTTATTTCTAAATTCTCTGATTGTGAAAAGGTCGTGGGAAGGCACTGGTTGAGATGTTATTAGCGAGTTTACGCACTGCTGCTGAGGCCTATGCAGCGCGTGGTAGAAAAAGTAAAGTCGTATGGCATAAAAAGCTTGGAGATACCGAAGAGCACATTGGCCACCTAATTCGAAAGTTTTCCCTTATCCTCCACGACCACAGGCACCTTTCCTTCGAGAAGTATCAGAGTGGTGCGTGTAAGTGCGTCTGTTAAGTGTAGACGACTGTAATTGTGCGCGTGGAGTGTAGTGATGTGTTGATGTCGGAGATGATAAGGGATGGTGTAAGACACATCACACAGCCTACTCCTCTCGGAGAGCACCAAGATGAGAACCGAGTTTAACATCTCTATCCTATGGACGAATCACCATCTACAGTATCTCATGTTCACATTTCATGACACACTGCGGAGAGATAGAAACGAGTTCGTGACGCTCAACATTCATATCGGCGGTGATCTGATTCACGATAGATAGTCGATTGCCCCTGTGGCTAAGAGGAATCGGAATGGCGCCTTTCATCAAACACTTATGGTCGTTCCGTGAGGGAGCCTGTTTTTTTTTTTTGGGCGGGGGGGGGGGGGGGGGGGGGAAGGGTAATCAATCTTCTGACTTGTTTGATGCTGCCCACCAAGAATTCCTCTCCTGTATCAACCTCTTCACCTCAGAGTAGCACTTGCAACCGACGTCCTCAATTATTTGTTGGATATATTCCAATTTCCGTCTTCCTCTGCCGTTTTTGACCCCTACAGCTCTCTCTAGTACCATGTAAGTCCTTCACTGATGCCTTAACAGATGTCCTATCATCCTGTCCCTTCTCATTATCAGTGTTTTCCACATGTTCCTTTCCTCTCCGATTCTCCGCAGAACCTCCTCATTCCCTACCTTAACAGTCCACATAATTTTCAACATTGGTCTGCAACAACACATCTCAAATGTCTCGATTCTCTTCTGTTCCGGTTTTCCCACAGTCCATGTTTCACTACCATACAATGCTGTACTCCAAACGTACATTCTCAGAAACTTATTCCCAAAATTAAGGCCTGTGTTTGATAACAGTAGACTTCTCTTGGCCAGGAATGCCCTTTTCGCCAGTGCTAATCTGCTTTTGATGTCCTTCTTGCTCCGTTCATCATTGCTTATTTTGCTGCCTAGATATCAGAGTTCCTTAACTTTATCTCCTTCGTGACCATCAATCCTGATGTTAAGTTTCTCTCTGTTCTCATTTCTGCTATTTCTAAATACTTTCGTCTTTCTTTGATTTTCTCTCAATCCATATTCTGTACTCATTAGACTGTTCATTCCATTCACCAGATCATGTAAGTCTTCTTCACTTTCATTCAGGATAGCAATGTCATCAGCGTATCGTATTTAATCCATCTCCTAAAACTTTCTTTTATTTCCATCATTGCTTCTTCGAAGTACACATTGAACAGTAGGGGTGAAAGACTACATCCCTGTCTCAGACCCTTTTTTTATCCGAGCACTCCTATTATTCCCTCTTGGCTCTTGTGAATATTGTGTATCAATCGTCTCTCTCTATAGCTTACTCCTATTTTCCTCATAATTCCGAACATCTTGCACCATTTTGCATTGACGAACTCTTTTTCCAGATCTACAAATCCTGTGAACGTGTCTTGATTTTTCTCTAGTCTTGCTACTATTACCAACCGTAACATCAGAACTGCCTCTCTGGTGCCTTTACCTTTCCTGATCGTCATATAACACATCCTCAATTTCCTTTTCCATTTTTCTGTATATTATTTTTGTCAGTAACTTGGATGCATGGGCTGTTAAACTGATTGTGCGGTAATTCTCGCACTTGTAAACTCTTGCAGTCTTCGAAATTGTGTGAACGATATTTTTCCGAAAGTCAAATGGTATATCGCCAGACTCATACATTTTAAACACCAACGTGAATAGTAACTTTTGTTGCCATTCTCCCAATGACTTAAGAAATTCAGATGGAATGTTATTTATTGTTTCTGCCTTATTTGATCTTAAGTCCTCCAAAGTTCTTTTAAACACTTGGTCTAATACTGAATCCCCAATCTCTGTTGACCCCAGTTTCTTCTTCCATCACATCAGACAAAGCTCCCCCCTCACAGAAACCTTCAATGTACTCCTTCTACCTACCCGCTCTCTCCTCTGGATTTAGCAGTGGAATTCCCTTGCGCTCTTAATGTTATCACCCTTGCTTTTAATTTCACTGAAGTGTGTTTTGATGTTCCTATATACTGAGACAGCCCTTCCGACTATCATTTCTTTTTCGATTTCTTCACATTTTTCATGCAGCCATTTCGTCTTCGCCTCCATGCACTTTCTATTTATTTCGTTCCTCAGCGACTTGTATTTCTGTATTCCTGAATCTCCCTGGACATTTTTGTACTTCCTTCTTTGATCGATCAACTGAAGTTTTTCTTGTGTTACCCATGGTTTCTTCGCTGTTATCTTCTTTGTATGTGTGTTTTCCTTTCCAACTTCTGTGATTAACCTTTTTAGAGATGTCCGTTTGTCCTCAACTGTACTGCCTACTGAGCAACTTATGGGTATGGAAATACTGTCTTTGCGAAATTAAAGATCCGCCCTACACACTGTTGGGCTAGGAAAACCCAGTTCCTCTGTAGTCACCATCTTGCACCGATTATAGTTTCACGTTCGAAAATCGCGATATGCTGTTATGTTCACTACACATATCTTGTCACACTGTTCAGATTCGGGGTTATACAAGGCACATCATCAAGTGCGACAGTCTTTCTATGACTTCTGACGACTGAACTTTTAAATGGGCGTTAACACTAGCAAATGAAATCCTACAAAACGATGCGTAATGTTATCATTTGTCGCACATTATGAATCGTAATTACTTGTTCATTGTTCAGTAACGATCAGCACAAAAAGCGACTTTTCAAATTTATAATGTGATTAGTATCCTGTTTCTCACTCCATACAAATTATTATTATTACTAGTCAGTGTTCGACTCGCAAGGCTCATCAAGGACAATCACTTTTTAAAAGAGAAAGGAGATCGGCTTTTCCACTTAAATGCGTTATGTTACTTGAAAAAGGAAAAGAAAGAAAACAATTTTGCCTCGCATCGATTTGTGGTTCAGGTACAAAATTGTTAATATAATCAAGATGACCGCAGAAGTACTGTTTCCTATTAATTAAAAATTGTAAACCATGTTTAATTTTTAATTCTGGAAAAAAAGAATAACACATTAAAGGGAATTAATTATTGAATAGTAAATAGTCAAAGCCATGCATTTTTATCTTCGCCTGAATAATTATCCGTAATAGTCCTTTTTATTGTTATACTTCTTTTATTGCAGTATTTTTATCTCTTACATTTTTGTATCACACTGTACTCTTTCCATACTGGAAAACTAACACCTCTTGTGTATCAGACATCTCAATTAATTGACATCATGAATTGTTTAAAAAACATTTAGACTGAGATTTTTTTTTCAGGCGAAGGAGTTGGTGTGATAGTCGTAGCAAACTTTGTTACGTTATTAACCACAATCTCAATGTCGGCGGTCTGTACCAATGGACAGATAAAAGGAGGTAAGCAAATCACAGTGACACGGACAAGCTGTAAATATAACTTTGCGTTTGGTATTGTGCATGAATGATGAGTTTATTTTATATGCTTGTCTCTGCTCTCAGGTGGTATAAAGGCCTGCTACTTAATTGGATGCTTCTTCGGTTTGAAAGAAGTCTAAAGATTTTGCAGTTCTTAGATCGGTTATTGCTGCTACGATGGCAGGTTGTCAAGTTTAAGTGAGTTTGAATGTGGCGTTATAGTCGGCGCACGGGAGTTGGAACACAGCATCTCCGAGGCTGCGTTGAAGTGGGGATTTTTCCGTACGACCATTTCACGAGTGTACCGTGAATATCAGGAATCCGGTAAAACATCGAATCTACGACATCGCTGCGCCCGGAAAAAGATCCTGCAAGAACTGGACCAATGACGACTGAAGAGAATCGTTCAACGTGGCAGAAGTGCAACCCTTTAGCAAACTGCTGCAGATTTCAATTTTGAGCCATCAATGAGTGTCAGCGTGCGAACCGTTCAACGAAACATCGAACAAGCCTCGTGTCAAATTGTACCGTGGGGATGGACGTGTACAGGTGTGGAGACAGCCTCATGAATCCACGGACCCTGCATATCAGCAGGGAACTATTCAAGCTTGTGGAGGATCTGTAATGGTGTGGGGTGTGTGCAGTTGGTGTGATATGGGTCCCCCTGACACGTCTAGATACGACTCTGACAAGTGACACGTACGTAAGTAACCTGTGTGATCACCTGCATCCATTCATATCCATTGTGCATTCCGTCGGACTTCCGCAATTCTAGCAGGACAAAGCGACACCCCAATAGCCCAGAAATGCTACAGAGTGACTCCAGGAACACTCTTCTGAATTTAAACACTGCCGCTGGCCACCAAACTCCCCAGGACAATTACCGACCAAAATTTTGAAACTTTACAAGCACATGTCCCAAGGTGGTGATGAGCATATACGAGCAAAGTGAGAGATTAATAGAAATACGTAACAAGCTGTATCGAAGAGATCATGAGATTCGCGAAAATTTCAAGTGGACTACATCATGATTAGACTAGGTACTGGACTGCAAAAATATACTCCTTTTACCTATCTACATGTCTCCTTTGTCCATTCTGAGGGAGATTGGTTTCACAGTCCCCCACATTGTCCTAATCTCTGAAATCTTACTAGTGTGATTCTTGGGTATTACGAATGTGTGGAGAGTTATTATCAACCGCGCTCGTGGATTGTTGGAACTTTTAAAGTACGCAAATACTTTATGAACAGCATTTTCCCCTTAAAGTCTTCCCTAGAGCTACGCTGAGTACCTTCTTCAACCAACGATACAAACCCATAATAAATCGCAATATTTTAACTTGCACTGCTTCGATTTCTTCAGTCGTTTTGACATGAAAAAACACACTTATATATGAGCAACACTCGAGAATGCGATAAGGGATATGTTTTAAGCCATATAGAGAAAAATACTCTGCTAGGATTATCCAAATATGCCGTCTGAAATAGTACTAATTATTAATCTTACAAGACCTTATAAGGGCTCATTGTCATATGAGACAGATGTTCACAGAGTCTTTCATGATGGTATGCCTGAATAAATATACAGAATCCAAATAATTCGCACTGTCTCTGAGCTTTATGCTGAGCACATGTGCCGTATCAGGGAAAAGGAAATGAGAAGTCGGACGTGGTTGAACACTGCCGACCGGACGAACGCAAAATACAGTTTTAAAGTTTATAGTCTTAGCCCAGGCATGTTCATATAAGAATTCCGTCATGCAGGAGGCAGTAGAGATTACAATAAATTGCAACAATTTTAACCCGAGATCAAGGATACACACTTGGTAAGACATAAGTCGGGCTGTGGATACGGGTCGGAAGCAAATACGATTGCTTAGAGCTTGTGTGGAGGTGGGAGCGACATTTCAAACGTGACGCCGGCTCCACGCGTCACCTAAAGTCACCCAACACCCCTCCCCCCTCTCCCTTCTTCACATTCTTCCCAAAGGTCCAAGAGAAAAAAGCACGCCATGGCGCGTACATCACAGTACGTGACACGGCAGGTCTTTCGAGATGCAGTAGCCGTCTCAGGGAGGGAGCAAACAACTGTTTCAGACGAATTTAATAATTCTTCACTGCGCATATAAATGTATGCAGGTTCTCGATAGCACGCGATGGATGTTAAAATCTTTAGTGGATACCTTTCCATTGATATATTGATTTCCCTGGGCCCTGCAAGGAGCTGAGCAGTCGCGAAGTATGGCGGACAAGGCGACTATAATCCGTTCATCATAAGAATATATGCGTGTGAAATCTTATGGGACTTAACTGCTAAGGTCATCAGTCCCTAAGCTTACTCACTACTTAACCTAAATTATCCTAAGGACAAACAAACACACCCATGCCCGAGGGAGGACTCGAACCTCCGCCGGGACCAGCCGCACAGTCCATCACTGCAGTGCCTGAGACCGCTCGGCTAATCCCGCGCGGCATCATAAGAATAAACCTGATGTAAACAAACACAAGCGCGATGATTGGTCACAAACCGTAGCACACTTACACTGGTGTTGTTACGCTCTCATGGAAGTAGGTCCTACTTATGCATTAGATACATTATTACTAAGTTACGTTCAATGAAACTTTAAGATACTCAAATGTATTAACAGCCATCAACGTTTTTCTTATTCAAGCTTTAGCTACTTAGTTTTTATTTCAAAAATCGTCTGCAACCAGAGCCTCTGCAGCTTTGTTCTCTGATTGTCGCCCTGTTAATGAACGCCGGCCGGGGTGGCCGAGCGGTTCTAGGCGCTACAGTCTGGAACCGCGCGATCGCTACGGTCGCAGGTTCGAATCCTCCCTTGGGCATGGATGTGTGTGATGTCCTTAGATTAGTTAGGTGTAAGTAACTGATGACCTCAGAAGTTAAGTCCCATACTGCTCAGAGCCATTTGAACCATTTTTTGTTAATTAACGGTATGAAAATGGCTGAGGCTGCTTTCTGTTCTGTGAAAATGGCTGAGGCTGCTTCCGTAGTGAAACACGCGTGTGGAATACACTTAAAAAGAGTCAATAAATAGGCTGTTTTTAATGTTTTTCATAAATTTACGGAGATAATCGGCTTTGAAGTTTTCCGAGCCATTGTATGTAATACAATTGATAAATTACTGCACATCGTACATATAGCGCAGTTGGTAGCGTTATGGAATGTTAACCGCATACAGTTAATCGTTCTTTGGCTTCAATCTCCCCTGCATCATTTTTTTCTCGTTTAATCTAAAATATGTACATCTCGTAAGTATAAAACCTATCATCATTTTTTTATGAATAGTGCACGTCCTCTTGTTTCTAATTGCATATAGGACGCGAAATGTCTATTTTCATTTTAAATACAAATGGTTGATTATCGATGTTTTATGAAAGATTGTTCATAAAAGTTGCTTAAATTAAGAAAACATAAGAATTTAATTTTTAAGGCAAAAATGAAAAACCAAATACTCTTTATTTGGACTGTGTCCATCGTTTTACATCACAGAGGTAGATAAGTATCGTAGAAACATGAAAAACAATCATTTTCACAGTATCGAGCACATCATACAAACGCTGCATTTTTATATTTGCTACTGAAATGATCGTATGGCATTGTTGGCCGGGAGGCCCCCTTCGGAGAGTTCGGCCGCCGTATTGCAAGTTCTTTCTAGTTGATGCCACATCGGCGACTTGCGAGTCAATGATGATGAAAATAATGATGGACAACACAACACCCAGTCCCAACCCGGGCCCCCTGCATGGCAGGCGATAAGGCTACCGCTACGCTACGGAGGCGATCCTAGCAACTGTATCACTATAATATGAACCCAACAGAACTGCTCTGGAGCCAAGTTGCAGAACTTGGCCCGAGAAGTAACAAGACTGTTAAGCTGCCAGGCATACTGGAACTAACGCACGCAGCGGATAAGGAAGGAGTTAAGAGATTAACAGACAACTGACTGTAATTAATACCTTCAGTAGCTTCAGTATTCAACAGTACGGTGAAATCACTGCAGTATGCTTTTGCATTGTACACAGCTCGCTCAGAAAAAATACCTTATGTTTAAGTTAGAAATTTTCATCACTCTTGTTTGTAATTAGAATACTATGTCAGCTGCGAACGAGTGCATTTTATGCTTTTCGTCTGGTCACCTAAGAAGCGCTCTGTAGTGCTGGACTTTCTCCCGAATATTATTTCATTCTCTTTAAAAGTTAAATGACATTAGAAGCTATATTGTTTCTTTGCTCGTCTCTTTTTACGTCTGGACTGCAACCGCTCACATCATTCCAGGTTAGCTGGACGGCTGGCTGGCTAGTGCTGTCTAAGTTTAATGCGCCGATAAAGCTGTTGTCCCGCATTATCGGTCAGTCTCTGTGCGTGTGAATACAGCATAAAACGTATTCTTATGATCGTACTTGACTGTACAGGTCACAGCTGGGCTTCCGCTCCACGTGAAACGAAATCCAATTAGATTCAAGCAAACGCAGAAGAATACGTGGCGTAATTGTTACATCAGGTTTATTCTTATGATCAACAGAGTATAGTGTGAGATCACAAGTTTGTTGTGGGACCCGTATTTCTCGTGGGACCCTAGTGCCCCCAGCGGCCAGGAACTGCCAGAAACTTGAGTTCTGTGTCGGCCTCTGGGGTGTGACGTTCAGGATGATACACGGGTTGTGTTAGCATATAGCTGGCGCCGCCAGTACCCACGACATACGGAATTCCATTTTAATCTGCACCCATCGGCCAGAACATTATGACCACCTACCTAATAGCTGGTATGTCCACCTTTGGCACAGATAACAGTGACAACGTGTCGTGGCACGGAAGCAATAAGGCCTTGGTAGGTCGCTGGAGGGAGTTGGCACCACATCTGCACAAATAAGTCACCTAATACCCATAAATTCCGGGGAGGGTGGCGATGAACTCTGACGCCAAATTGAGTCGTATCCTAGATGTGTTCGATTTGGTTGATTTAGGGAGGCAGCACATCAACTGAAAATCGCCACTGTGTTCCTCGAACCACTCCATCACACTCCTGGTCTTGGGAATGTCGCATTATCTTGTTGGGAGACGTGGTCGACATGATGGGGTATACGTTGTTTACAAACAGTGTGCGATACTCTTTGGCCGTCGTGGGCCTTGCGCGAGCTCCACTAGATCCATGGAGGTCCACGTGAATGTTCTCCAGAGAATAATGGAGCCGCCGCCAGTTTGTCTCCGTCCCGCGGTACAGGTGTCAAGGAGCTGTTCCCCTGGAAAACAACGGATCCGCGCCCTGCCATCGGCATGATTAAGAAGGTACTGGGATTCACCAGACTATGCAACGCTCTGCCAGTGCGCCAAGGTCCAGTGCCGATGGTCATGTGCCCATTTCAGTCGTAGTTGCCGATGTCGTGGTGTTAACAGTAGCACAAAATGGTTCAAATGGTTCAAATGCCTCTGAGCACTATGCGACTTAACTTCTGAGGTCATCAGTCCCCTAGAACTTAGAACTAATTAAACCTAACTAACCTAAGGATATCACACACATCCATGCCCGAGGCAGGATTCGAACCTTTGACCGTAGCGGTCGCTCGGTTCCAGACTGTAGCGCCTAGAGCCGCACGGCCACTCCGGCCGGCTAACAGTAGCACATGCGTGGGTCGTCGGCTGCGGAGACCCGTCGTTAGGAGTGTTCGGTGGACTGTGTGTTCACACACATTTTGACTCTGCCCAGCATTAAAGTCAGTTTCGCCACAGTTCGCCGACTGTCCTCTTTTGCCAATGTGTCTACGACGTCACACATCTGTAATGATGGGTGTCTGCCCAACCCCACGACTTCTGGACGTGGATTCACCTTGGTTTCATCATGTGTTGAAGACACTCACCACAGTACTCCTCGCACACCCATCAAGTCCTGCAGTTTCCGAAACGCTCGTGGCGAGACTCTGGGACATCACAGTCTGCTCGCGGCCAAACTCAGATACATCGCACATCTTCCCCATTCTACAAATGGACAGTACGCTCACTGATGCTACAAGCACTGTGCGTTTGTCTTACTAGCAGTCATTCCTCGCCATGTGAAGCTGCTATGCCTGGGCGGATCTATATCGGTAGTCGGACGGTGGTCATAGTGTTCTGGCTGATTGGTATATTTTATAGGTTGACGGTGATCAAGATATATATCTTGACAGGACACAACTGTAAGGGAGGTAGCCACGTTATTTTATTATTACTTTTATTGTTGTTGTTCATGTTTTATACTAGTAACATTTAGAGATTTTTGTAAGATTGTTCTTATGATGAAAGCTCGACCTTCGAAGCACGTAACATTGAGTTTTTTACACTGTAAATAGATGTTTGAGCCGATATTTTAACATTTATTCCCCAACTGTCGCAATAAGCATCTCCAAAAATGTCCTCTACGCGTACAAGTGTGAAACACTTTCATCATTGTGACACAAAAAATGGCTCTGAGCTCTATGGGATGTAACTTCTGAAGTCATCGGTCCCCTAGAACTTAGAACTACTTAAACCTAACTAACCTAAGGACATCACACACATCCATGCCCGAGGCAGGATTCGAACCTGCGACCGTAGTGGTCACGCGGTTCCAGACTGGAGCGCCTAGAACCGCTCGGCGACTTCGGCCGGCCATTCGGACAAAATATGATGCAGGTCCTATAATGTAGTAGCTGGTTGACTATGCCAATGCGGTGGCGAAATAGATACAATGGAGTACCATTGCAAGATAAAATATTTCTAACGACAAAATCAAAAAAGCTATTTCTCCAGAATGAGATTTTCTCTGTGCAGCGGAGTATGCGTTGATATAAAACTTCCTGGCATATTAAAACTGTGTGCCGGACCGAGACTCGAACTCGGGACCTTTGCCTTTCGCGAGCAAGTGCTCTACCATCTGAGCCACCCAAACACGAATCACACCCCGTCTGCAAGGTTCGCAGGAGAGCTTCTGTAAAGTTTGGGAGGTAGGAGACGAGGTACTGGCAGAAGTAAAGCTATGAGGACGGGGCGTGAGTCGTGCTTGGGTAGCTCAGATGGTCAGTCTTAATGGATAACTTAACACCTGCGGTTCGGCAACAAGCTTATCGTATCGCCACGCTTAACTTGAACACGATACGAACGGCAGTGAAGATCCAGTTGTTGCGTGAGATGCCACGTTCTTAGGATGTTGACATTGCCCTGTTGCAAGAGGTGTATATAGCGGCCCTCCCCGTTTTCTACGGTTACGTGACATATGTGTCACCGGCGAACCGGAATGGCAGCGGTACGGCAATACTAGTACGCGACGGAATTGCCATCGAAGAAGTGACTTACCTTCCGTCAGGAAGGGGACTGGCGATCACAGCACTGGGCACGCGCATTATTAACATTTACACTCCATCAGGAACTGACCAACGCAGCGAACGATCGCTGTTCTACTCGGAGGATATCGCCCCCCTCTTTATCAGCCGCTTCGATCAATATATCTTCGGCGGCGACTTTAACTGTGTGGTCCACCCCAAAGACCAAGTCCCACATATCTCGACTTGTCAAGAACTTCGGCTCCTGGTTCGCGATCTGCATCTCACCGACACGTGGGAGACAGTGCACGGTGACCGTCCCGGGCCGACATACCTTACTAGTCACTCAGACAGTCACCTTGCGTGGTTGGATTCTGAAAGTCGTCTTCCCCGATACCCTTCGACTCTAGCATGGTTGGTGGACTGTGCAAAACCAGCGTTTCGGCGTGTGCTAACACAATTCGGAAAAAATATCACAGCTTGGCATCGTCACACATTGGACTTTTATTACATGATGCTACGCGAACTCGACAGCCAACCACCATCTCCAAACCGACAAATGGAAAGCCGCCGAATTAAAGGTAAAATATTGTCTCTGACGAGGAAACGTTTGGAGGGGGTCGTAGTGCGATCGCGACGTCAAGACCGAGCGGAAGGAGAAAACCCGTCTATGCATCACATCGTGCTCGACAGCCGCCGACGCCGACAGCAGCTGATCACGGACCTCGTATTGCCAGGTGGTAGGGTCGTAATGACTCAGGCGGCTGTTACAGAAGCCGTTGCAGATCACTATCGCAGGTTTTACGACGAGGTGAATACAGAGGACGAGGAAGCGGGCGATCACGACATACTGCAGCACGTGTCGCACACCCTCGACAATGCAGCAGCGGCGACGCTGTTAGGTGGACTTACACGGGACGACATCGAGGACGCGCTTAACAAGGGAGCACTCAACAAATCTCCCGGGCCAGACGGACTGCCGCTCGAGTTTTATCGGACTTTCCGCGATCTAATGACGCCCCGATGGATCATCATGTGCCAAGAACTGATGACCCCCGGTTCCCACGTGCCACTTGCATTCGTGGAAGGTCTCCTTATGCCGATACACAAGCCTTCCAGAGGTCGGACGGTCGAAGACTACAGGCCAATTACAATGCTCAACTCGGACTATAAAATCTTCGCCCGACTACTCGCCAGCCGCATAAAGAAGGTTCTGCCCCTACTCCTCTCAATGGAGCAAACTACACAGGGCGGAGTGACCAACATGCAAACGGCAACCAGCGAATGCAGGGATTTAATAGCCATCGCCACATCCTGTCGCCTTCGAGCTGCTCTGATCTCCATTGATTTCGACCACGCCTTCGACAGAGTTCACCACAAGTTCCTTCTGTCCGTTATGGCCCGCATGGGCTTCCCGCCTGACTTTCTCGACGTCTTTCAGTGCCTTTTCCGTGGAGCTGCATCCCGTGTACTGGTGAATGGACGGATTGCGGTTCCCTTTCCAATCCGACGGTCAGTTCGCCAAGGACGCCCACTCTCCATGATCCTTTACGCGATCGCACTCGAACCACTTGTCGGAGGGTTGAAAAACAGGCTCTAGGGCATGTCATTGAGGGATCACACCTTTCACTGCAGGATATATGCTGATGACCTTCTATTACTTGTCCGACCTGGTGACGAGATACGCTCGGTGATACAATGGATCAATCGCTATGGATTGGCAGCGGGCAGCCTCATGAATGTGGCCAAGTCGGCAGCGATGCCCATTGGGAGAGGTCTACAGGAGGACGTTTTAGCCCCACTCCCACTAGTTAACAAGATCCGGTTCTTGGGCATAACATTTACACAGGATGTGCGCCGCACGGCTGCTAAGAACTATGCACGATTATTACAGGCAATGCGCACAGAAGTTCGCCAGAACTTAATTCGACGGATGGACCTCCTACAGCGTGTGGAATACCTCAACCTTCACGTGGCGACTAAGATGATCCACATGGCCCAGGTCCTACCGATATCGACAGCGTTGGCACACAGACTGCAAGCAGCATTTGGATATTACCTTACCGCCGGACACCTATTCAAAGTCCGCTACGAAACACTCACCCTCCGTCCGCGTGATGGCGAACTGGGACTTATAAATGTACGAGCGAGAGCTACAGCATTATACTTGTACACAATGTTGAAATTGTGGACCCACAAAGATGCTTCCCTTACGGGACGTCTGTTAGAGGAATTGCTGCCGGCGTCTCTTCTGCCACCTGACACGGTTGCGCACGTTACACCCTCACTCTCGCACCTCTCGGCATTTATTCTTGAGTATAGTTACGTGCACCCAGACCTTCCCAACACTCGCACTCCCAAGGCGAGAGACGTTTACAGACTGCTGCTAAGGCCCATCCCTCGCAATGTGATTGAGAGGAAGAGCCCTACGACCCTATGGCCCGCAGTGTGGAGAGCGGTCCAGAAGCCGTTCCTCCCCACGCGGGTACGAGCCGCGTGGTACCAGGTGGTGAACGGGAAGGTTGTAACACGACAAAGGCTGCGCGCTATTGGGATGACGGATTCCTCCCTTTGCCCACGTTGCCACCTCGTGGATACTGGCGAACACCGTTTAACATGTGGATCGGCGTTAGAGGTATGGCTGCTAGTGCAGAAGATCTTCGCCTGCTACCTACGTATCGCGCCTCACACAATTGAGCCACGGCTCCTTCTTTGTCCAGAGGATACTTATTTCCCACCTGCGAAGACTCACACTCTCACATGGTTTAAAGGCATGTCCACATACTACCTCTTTCGAGATGATGAGAAGATGGTGCTTGATTACTGGCAATTTCTCCACGACAGTACACTTGAGTGTACACCCCGATACCGACAACTATTTGCGAACTATTTGCGCAGTGTCTTCGATAACCCCCCTCACAGTTGGGGAGCACCAGGCAGAGGATGACCGCCTTCATGGGGCTCCACACGCTGCGAAATGTTGTACCAATTTGGAACATGGAATCTGTACGCAGATGGGCCATGCACATGGAATGGCATGCGGGATTTGGTTACATTTTTCTTTCTTTATTATCTATCATCACATTATTAGTTTCAAATTCTATTTCATAGTTTAGAAGGAACTCTTGTTCTGTTGTTGCTACGGAAGTACGTTCTAATTTTGTTTGTCGTAACTGAAAGACGCCTTTCTCCATATATAAAAAAAAGGTTGGCAGAGAAAATAATTTACAATTAAAAAAAAAATATGGTAGAGCACTTGCCCGCAAAGGCAAAGGTCCCGAGTTCGAGTCTCGCTCCGGCACACAGTTTTAATCTGCCAGGAAGTTTCAAGCTATTTCTCCCTTAAAATCAAAAACTTTAGGAGTTCAACAGATACCGAATATGTTTTTGATTACAAGCATAATTTAGAAGATTATGTAAGATTCGATTAAGTGAAATCTCATAAAAGACGTGGTAGAAACTCAGCTCATAAGAACTATAGAACCACTATCGTATCCTAGTGCAACACAGTTCAGCTATTAGACACTAAAATATAAACTGTGGAGTTAATTTCTTCGCCGAGCACGTACGGCTCACAAAGGTTTAGTCCGAACTGATGTGTCGAGACGAATTGTTTTTTTCTTCCCACTCTCGTAGTTAACGTAGCTTAAAATTCACGTGCCGAAATTCAACAGCCTATACACGCTGTAAATTGTCCCAGAAACTCAAAAAATCAAATCAAATGTGTGTGAAGTCTTATGGAACTTAACTGCTTAGGTCATCAGTCCCTAAGCTTACACACTACTTAACCTAAATTATCCTAAGAACAAACACACCCATGCCCGAGGGAGGACTCGAACCTCCGCCGGGACCAGGCGCACGTTCCACGACTGCAGCGCCCTAGACCGCTCGGCTAATCCCGCGCGGCCCAAAAAACTCGCGAAAAAGGTTATTTTCACGATTGACCCTTTCATTTAAGAGACGGATAAATCTGGATTCGTTAGCTGTTGTTACGCCGATGGTATTGCATGTGATCGTGGAAGTGCGGTCTTCTAATTATCGGCGCAGCACTCACTGAACAGGCTTTGTTGAAAACTGAAGCTAATATTCGTATTTTGCATCTCTGTCTTTCAATTTTTGAAAAAAGTCTGCAAACGCACCATTCTGATCAACGTCCAAGCACCGAAATTTATTTGTTCATTCCATCTCGTCATACAGGTGATGAGGAACAGTCTGAATGTTTCACTACTTTTTATGGAGATACACAACTGACGCCAGCTGGAGTCAAGACCAGTACACAAGCGTGAAGGCCGTGTGAAGTGCGAGACGGTGGTGAACGTTTAAATAGAGAAGAAATGTGATTAGAAACGATTGAAACGATCGATATCACAGACTGAAAATCTATAAACGTTTAAACAGAGCAGAAATATGATTAGAAATGATTGAAACAATCGATATCACAGACTGAAAATCTATCAATGGCGAAGAAATTGGAGATAGTATAGGTCACTGACGAATTAAAGAGTGATAAGAATATATTGTATTAATATATCACCCCGAAATAAAAGTCAGAAATTAAAATTGTCTCGTCAGGTAAAGAAAAAGCAGTAATGTATTGGGTGAAAAGAGGACGTAAGAAAACCCAAAATCTCAGTACTGTTGAAAATGAATTTTTCTTTTTCCTTCTGTGCGTCAAATATCTAGGTCGAGAAACGAATATGCAGAACGAAGTAAGAGTCAAATCGAAAATAACGGCGACGTTACATACGCCATCTTTTCTGAATTTTATGAAACCAGACAAATTTGTTTTTACTCTCAGTGATACTTTACTGTCTTGCAGAAGTGGTGGACTTTAGATACTGCTAACAACATTGGAGCAAAACAATTAACGGTTTTGTGAAGTTGAATTACTCGCTTCAAGAAATCGCACAGTGTTGTGTCTATAAAGTTAACGCGTCAAGAAACACGTCGAAAAAAATATGTAATTCAAATGGGAAGTGATCGAAGCGTTTGTTGCGAATGCGGAGTATAAGATTGCTACCTGTAGTTTTAGTGAGTCGTGCATGAATCCTCCAGATCACTTCAATTATGAAAAACATGTTTTCATTCATAGAGAAAAACACATACAGAGGCATTTGTGTATTACTGTTTATACTCGTGCACAATAATGGCCGCGATCAGTCTGGATGGTTCATTGTTACCTGCGTTGTGTACGTTTTCTTCAAGAATCGATCGGAAACTTTGCACTACGCGTAAAAACATTAATTTTCTGCACAGAAAATGTTGTATTACTGTTCCCAAGTCTGGAGAATGAGCACTGAAAACGTTACATTTTTGCTTGCATCATGCTGTTCTTCTGTTTTGTAGCAACCATTCCGTCCTACTTCTACCCTCTTAGTAAGGCCATAAAATTCAGAATTAATCCATCAGCCGTATTTCGAAATGATCCTGATAAATCAACAGGGATACGTCAGATTTCACTTGATGTGACTTAATCATCAGGGCGAGAAATATCCCGACAGAGGCGGGGATTTTACAGAACATTGACAGAGTGATTATGAACAGATCCTGCGGTTTCCACTCTACCACCGCGACAGTATTCTTAAGTTGTAATCACTATTACAGTGCCAGCCTTCTTCAAAATCTCATTCCTCAACATAGTATGTTTTATGTACCAACGTCGAAATTTGTCTGCGGCTCACAAGGCTGTCAAAGATCGTCCTTATTTATGCTCAAGGTGCAGAAACAAACATTGTTATGGATAAAATATGAGTCTGGTTTTTCTCCAAAAACATTTAGTTATATTGAATCGTGGATTTAGCGTTCATCTCGCAAATCAATTGAAGCAGTTACAAGGAAGCGCCGAGTTGTTTTGCACATGAATTGACGGCTGTTCACCAGCGAGTTTCAAACACGAAAACCAAGCGAGAAATACCGCATTTCATACATTTTTGAGTAGCTTCCAGTTTGTGTCGGCAGCTAAAATTGTGCATATGGAAATTTTGCAAAGTCCGCGAATAATAGGGAAAGCAATCGAAGCAGTTTTCCGCAGTCAAATCTGACCGTTAACCTGACAGCTTGCCGGCCGGAGTGGCCATGCGGTTCTAGGCGCTTCAGTCTGGAACCGCATGACCGCTACGGTCGCAGGTTCGAATCCTGCCTCGGGCATGGATGTGTGTGATGTCCTTAGGTTAGTTAGGTTTAAGTGGTTCTAAGTTCTAGGGGACTGATGACCATAGATGTTAAGTCCCATAGTGCTCAGGGTCATTTTTTGGTAACTTGGGGAGACATTGATGTACACATCAATAAAGGGGGCGGGGGTTATGTAAATACAGGAAATACTCAAAATTACACTTATTCACTTACGCGTAAACTCACCCTCAACTCATCATCAATACATTAGTATCAGAAACGGTAAACTGACGTGGCACGTGCCAGAAGGAATTTTAAGGATTTTGTGCTATTCTAACTATGTACTCGTACGTGTGAAACAGGAGTATGTAAAACTGGAACCTTGGGCTCGCTACGATGCCCTGTAATCATTCAATGCAGGTTTATTTCGACTGAGCGTTCGTTGTTGATATATGCTATACACGTTAAAGTAACGCATGCCAAAGAACTCTCACGGATTGTGTAACTTCGTTACCTGCAGTCGTAATATTGATGTGAAGCAAAGAATGGAGCATTGAAGGTGACTCGCTCACGTTACATAATCTTTGTTTCTTCCGTTCCTGAAATGCACGTTATGTCAGAAAGTTCTTAAGTTCCCGACTCTCTTAATTACTTTTAACAGTTGTAAGGAAGTAAAATGTTCTAAAAATCTTAAGTCGCCTTCTAAACTATTAATTGTCTATAGACGTAATTGAAAGCGAGGATTACGAACTTACCACGCTCCAACAGAAGTGGAAACTTCAGGAGGAAGATCGATCCAAAAAGAAAGAAAAAACGATGTAAAAAACAGCACGAAAAGTATTGTTAGAAGTACTTCTGTAATAATGCGTTACGTCAAACATCGTTGCGTATAACGCATGCGCCAAAGAACGATGGAAGATATACAACAAACACTGCAGCGTAAGTTCTCTGGAAATATTCACGAACAGCAGGGGAGATTGTTGTACGTTGGTGCACTTTTCAGACTTTAGCCTCTATCCAGCCCTGTAAAATAAGTTTAATTAATTTCTTATTCCAGTTTTAAATGATGACATTCACCTTTTATGTAGTGCAGTCTTTTTCTGAAATTACAAAAAATTGCTCCGAAAAATTAAGGGTTTTCCAAATGTGAAATCATGTTCCAAGGAAAAAATTATGTCATGTACCTGCGAACAAATATTCCATTCAAATTTAAATAGAAACTCTGGTCTTTACTGTATTTCATAGTCTATCCGTTACGTTATTACTCTATTACACACCAATAAACAGTAAGTAAAATAAAATTAAGAAATATTATTAAAAGCCAATTATAAGTTGATTACATTTGAAATAGAAGCTACTCGAAACTAACGCAAATTTCAATTATCAAGACAGATAAAATGGTTAAACATTAAAAGAACTCCGTGCATATGCAAGTATCACTTGTTGCATGGCAAGGGGCCTTCTTTTTCGAGGTACAGGATGGTGCACGACCGAGGAAGTATGGGTTGATGAACCACATGTTATATAAACAGTTCTAAAAATGTGAAGCATTTTACTTACCATAAAATTCTGTATCTGACGCCTTAACAGTATGTTGCAAGCTTGTTTAATATATTATACAGTACTTAAATCTGTAGAACGCGATATACTTACAAGTGCTGCACAAAGCCCAACCTCAGTTCCAAAAAAAAAGAAAACCTGTAAAACGTGCTGGGAACTGCTTACGGCGGTCCCTAGTGAGCATTCCTTCCCGCGATTCTAAAATCAGTCTCTAGACTGCAGTAACGATCAAAAAACATCGTTTGTTCCTCGGTGCACTATCCTCTAGGTACAATACTCTCCCCTTTACTAAACACTTCAAAATCGCGCATCACCAATGCTCTCAATGTACATAAAAGTTTACTGATAAATTTCAAGAACCCGTCACACCGTTTACTATTTAGGGGTAATATTAAGAGGCAGTATGAAATGGCTCTAATACGAACGAAAGACTTAAAGTTGTTGGAAGCGCTCTGCACTAAGAAAATCGCACACAAGACCTTTCTACCAGCAACTGCAAAGAATTGTTCTTTCGTATTCAGTAAGTAGCACCTAAACCATGACAGCAGACGCAGAACGAATTCAGAGATAACGCTGCTACAGTCGAGTTGCCGTAAGAAGATCGCTGGTATTTGCACGACAGCTTCGTACATCTACTTCAGCCAACCAAGTAACGCGATTTTTTAAACGTCTCTGTAGCAACGCCACAGAATAGAGTGTAGAGTACACAGAAAGAAAAGCAGAGGGCGGCTTCTTTCATTTGTACGAAGTCAAAAGTTGCACTCGAAGCCACATTCAAGCCGAGCAAAAGCGGAACGATAGCTGCCCACTAGTAAGGCACGAGATGGACATTCTTACGAAATGGAACTAATCTAACCAACTAAGTGAAAACTTACACAAAAGGAAACGCTAATGAAACAAATTATAATAAACCTTTAATTAAAAACTTATTTCATAAGCTTTTAAATTCATTACTGTTCACATGCGCAAATTGTGAACTGTCACTGTTTATAGCTTAAGTTGACAATAAAGTTACTTTTTGTAAATAACGTTCTTTTCGTTTCGGAAATCTTATTTGATTTTTTAATTTTTCTTTCCTGGTACTTTGAGTTAATAAATCAACTTCACTTTCAACAGAAACAGCTGTTATGAGTCACTGTGCAGGAGTTTCGGTATTTGTACCGGGGCTGGAATTTTCTTTCAAGTTTTCAGCCGGAAAGTAACGCATAGATATTACTTTAAATGGAGACAGTAGGCTGCACAAAAATTTAATTTATGCAAATATTCGGGATTACGTCCAGAGCTTTAAGTGCACTCTAATACATAATATAATATGAATTACATTTGTTTAATAGATGACGATTGGTAAGTATCACTAAGAAGTTTCTCTGTAATTTTGACGTAAAGATGAGATGTGTTTCAGCTTTTCCATTATGTAACATTGAATATATGCAGACAAGCGATGAATGGTATTCCCCCTAAATTGGAATAGCATGTGGGCTGAGGTGTTAATTGCAATTTGGATTGAGAGGGGAGGCATGCTAGTGTAGTGCGTACATTTATGCAGAGGCACTGTGACAGGGTGGGGTAATGGTTAGAGATCCGCCTCGAGATCAGGGAACCTGGGTTCGAGTACTCGTTTTGGTACAAATTTTCATTGGCTGCTTCTGCTTGCATATGTACATCGTAGATGTTTGAGACTTGGAAAGGCCTCTGGAACCATAGAGTTTTATTTCATCGTGTAACCCGGTGTGGAATGTCTTCTTCATTTAGTACAACAATAAATCGCGATCACTAATTTGGGAAACGAGCGTCTACTTGCACGAAATGTTCCCGACTGAGCTGCATGCTGGTTGCACGTGGCGCTATCAGGTAGCACGTTAAAATAAAATACTTTATTTTTTTTCCACACTGTAGTGAGATGTCGCTTTCTTTCCAACTTTAAAAACAATTTCGATGTGTTAGCTACATTTAGTACATAGAAAAGTATCATCTAAAACGAAGCAAATGTAAACCGACCACAACCATATTTATCACTGCAAACTTTTCAAATTTTGTACTTCAGAATACTTGGAAATTAAGTATCACAGTAACTATGACCAATATCGAAAAAAATACACTTCCATTAAAATTTAATTTATTCAAATATTTTCAATTATGTCCAGACCTATAAGTTCACTTAAACATACGCTGAAGAGCCAAAGAAACTGGTACACCTGCCTAATATCGTGTAGGGCCCCCGCGAGCACGCGGAAATGCAACACGACGTGGCATGGACTCGCCTGTTGTCTGAAGTAGTGATGGAGGGAACTGACACACCATGAATCCTGAAGGACTGTCCATAAATCCGTAAGAGTACGAGGGGGTGGAGATCTCTTATGAACAACACGTTGCAAGGGATCCCAGATATGCTCAATAATATTCATATCTGGGGAGTTTGTTTAAACTCAGAAGAGTGCTCCTGAAGCCACTCAGTAGCAATTCTGGAGATGTGGGATATTGCATTGTCCTGCTGGAATTGCCCAAGCCCGTCGAAATCCACAATGGACATGAGTGGATGCAGATGATCAGACGGGATGTGTCAGAGTCACTCGCCCCACGTCATTACAGAGCCTCCACCAGCCTGAACAGTCCCCTGCTGACATGCAAGATCCATCGATTCATGAGGTTGTCTCCATACCTGTACACGTCCATCCGCGCGGTACAATTTGAAACGAGACTCCTCCGACCAGGCAACATGTTCCCAGTCATCAGCAGTCCAAAGTCAGTGTTGACGGGCCCAGGCGAGGCATAAAGCTTCGTGTCATGCAGTCATCAAAGGTACAAGAGTGGGCATTCGGCTCCGTACGCACATATCTATGATGTTTCTCTGAACAGTTCGCACGCTGACACTTGTTGATGGCCCAGCACTGAAATTTGCTGCAATTTGCGGAAGGGATGCACTTCTGTCACGTTGAACGATTCTCTTCTGTCGTCGTTGGTCCCGTTCTTGCAGGATTTTTTTCCGGCCGCAGTTATGTCGGAGATTTGATGCAATACCGGTCTCCTGATATTTACGGCACACTCGTGAAATGGCCGTACGGGAAAATCCCCACTTTATCGCTACCTCAGAGATGTCGTGTCCCGTCGTTTGTGCGCTGAATATAACACGATGTTCAAACTCACTTAAAGCTTGATCACCTGTCATTGTAGCAGCAGTAATCGATCTAACAACTGCAGCAGACACTTGTTGTCTTATATAGGCTTTGCGTACCGCAGTGCCGTATTCTGCCTGTTTATATCTCTCTGTATTTGAATACGCAGATATGTACCTGTATTATGTAATATGAATATGCAGATATATATTATGTAATATGAATCACATTCGTTTAATAAATGGCGATTGATAAGTCTCACAAAGAAAGTGTGATCTAAGATAGGAAAGAAATCAATTCTGTGTGACAATCACTATCCTCGGAATGAAATGAGAGATATTATATACAATAGTGAAGAAAACGTGCAAATGCGGAACAAGTTGTTTTTAATTTTTTTAATGAAAAGGAGAACCTCTACCGAAAAACTAACACGAGTAGTTCATTTAGCTTTGCTTCATTTACATACAGTATTTTTTTACAATTTAATTAGCTTTTATTGTTTACAGCAAGAAAATCAGAAAACCCATTTTACTCACGTATTGCCATCAGCCATTTTGTAGAAACCACTCGTTTGTTTCCTGTTTGGTCTTTTCTCTTACAACTGCTCATAATATGTTTCTAAGTTTGACAGCTACAATACACAACTTTAAAAAATAAACCAAAGGTACCAGTTCGCCTTTTGCTTCACACACAGTTGTTTACTATGTTTAAGTACGGCAGCTTCGTATGTGTGCACTAAATTTTGGCACACGGATTGCAGTCGAGTTTCCATTCTCTGTACTCTCTACTCTATGGCAGCGCCTCAGTGTTGCCATAGCCCTATAGAAGACGAAATGGGTCGAAGACTTCTATCTAGGCACTCTTTGCCTGGACTGGTGTTGCGACAGAAAAAAGCAAATGGAAAGCTGAAGTTTTGAATTTCGCATTTAAGAAATCCTTCACGCAGAAGGATCGTGGAAACCTATCGTCGTTCGACCATTGCACAGACTCGCATGAGAAGGACTTACTAATAGGCCTCTGACGTAGAGAAGCAACTGAAAGACTTGAAGTAAGTCGCCATGTCTGGGTAGAATTCCAGTTCGGCTTTACGAAAAGTACTCTAAGGCATTGACCCCTTACTAAGCTTTCATTAAACTTGAATATCTCGCCCAGTACAAATTCCCTAGCGGCCGGAAAATAGTGCAGGTAACTCCTGTTTATAAGAAAGGAAAAGGAACAGACCTGCCAAATTACAGATGAATACCCTTAATATTGGTTCATTGCAGAATTCTTAAGCATATTCTCAGTTTGAATATAATAAATTTCCTTGAGAAAGAACAGCTTATGTCCGCGAAACAGCAGGTTTTCAGAAGGTATCGTTTGTGCGAAATTCAGCTTGCTGGTTTTCTCACATGATATACTGGGAACAGTGGATAAAGGGCAACAGACAGATTCCATATTCCTAGATATCCGAGAAGCATTTGACACAGTGCCCCACTGCAGGCTGTTGTACAGGACGGCCAGATGGGAAGGCTGGGGGCGCGGAGGAATGATTAAAAGAGTTGAAGTAATAGGTCATTTATTGACCACTTTTGCCTTGTGAAGCGTCACATCGTCAGACCTAAAGAGGCGAGGGTGGGCCAGAGCGTAGAATATGGTGAAACGTAGTTCGCGAAGCTAACGAAAGTTGGTGTCTGCCAATCGGGCGAATTCGAGCAGCATGTTGGCTGCGAAAGCTAAGTCCACGGAGCTGCAGCACCGGGAGAAGTGGGAGATGTTCACTGCTACAGGGCGCCCGTCCAAGAGAGAGAGCCCCGGTGGCAGGCGGCCGGGTACATCCAACGCCGCCACGCGGCCTCCTCCACCCTGATTGGTCAGAAGCCGAGGAACCCGCGGGGGCGGCAGTGAAACTTCCCAGAGCGTGGCCTGGTCAGTGACGCCTGGGAAGCATTACTTCGTCAGCACACGAGGGAGGCGCGTGATCGAGGTAGCCTTCCTTGGTGCTGACTTCCTGTTGCCAGGCTGTGGGATGAGAAAATTTACGGGCAGCCGACACTGCGGCCGAGACTTGGCCATAACAAGAAAAATAAAGTTATCTTTTGAAAGTTAATAAAGTAAGGTAAAATCCCCTACTGTCTGACTTATCCTTACACTGTTAACGAAGGTACGGGCATGTGCAATAGGTTCCCTAGTATGTGAGTAGTTCGCAGTGTTCACCAGACAAAAGGATACCATCAACAATGCTGCAGGGAAGTGTGATAGGACCGCCATTATTCTCTACATACATAAATGATCAGACGCACAAGATGAGCAGTAATCTGCGGCTGTTTGCTGATGATGCTGTGGTGTACGGGAAGGTGTCGTCCCTGAGTGACTGTAGGGGGATACTTAGACAAACTTTCTAGTTGGTGTTGTGAATGGAAACTTGCTCTAAATGTAGAAAATGTATTTTGAAGCGGATGGGTAGCAAAAATGTATTTAGGAGTATGCTTGACACAGTCATGTCGATTAACTGTATAGGTGTAACATTGCAAAGCGATATAAAATGGAACGAGCACGTGTGGTCGGTAGTAGAAAAGGTGAATGATCGACTTTGGTTTAGTGGAAGACTTTAAGAAAAGTGTGTTTCGCCTATAAAGAAGACCTCATGTAGAACAGTAGTGAGACCAATTCTTGAGGACTGCTGGAGTGTTTGGGATCACCGATAGATCGAATTAAAGGAAGACGTCGAAGCAATTCAGGGACGGGCTGCTAGATTTGTTACCGGCAGGTTCGATCAACACCAACTTTTACCGAGATGCAGGAAGTCAAATGGGGACCCTTGGAGGGAAGGCGACTCTCCTTTCGAGGAACATTACTGAGAAAATTTAGAGAAACGCCATTTGAAGCTGACTGCTGAACAATTCTACTGTCGCCAACTGTACGTTGGACTACGAAGATAAGTTTAGAGTGATTGGAGCTCGTACGGAGACATATAGGCAGTCGTTTTTCTCTCGCTGTATTTGCGAATGGAACGAGAAAGAATATGACAATTGGTGGTACAAGGTAGCCGCCGCCACGTACCATGCCGTGGCTTGCGGAGTATGTATGTAGATGTACTGAAAGGCTGCAGTCGTTTGCGCTTCGCGTTCGAACAGCGCTGCCAGCTGTCATGTACTTCCTTACGCAGACTTGACTAGAACTTCGGAAAGTTCGCTGTAGCCCCTCAAAAGTAGAATAAAAGTGTTCTGGTAACTAAATTAGCTAAATTTAGAGAACCGATATTCGAAGAGTACGAATGCAGTCTCGTCACATTCAGTATTCTCAGAGGCTCCACACACGGGTGCGTTGTCGTCGAGGTTCTTTCGGCTGCCTCGTCAAGGGAAACCGCATCAATGGTCGTCTTGCTGACACTCCATGGTGCTCCTGATGTCATCGCACTGTCAGTGTGGGTACTGGGCTTGCTGCAAACAACTGTGCCTTTACCGGCTCAACTATCATTCGGCGCCAAGTGAATAACATGTCTATCGTCTCGGGCACTAGCAGCGGGGGCCGTTGAGATCTTGCATGGTACTGAATATGAACCTCCTGCCCCACACGATTCAATATTCATGCGATATCCGAACGTGAGGACCAACACAGACAGTAATATCGTGGGACAATAAACCACAGTCTTGGTAGGTTACTATTTTGCCATTGTCAAATTCCGGCTCGAAACGAACGCCACTATGTTGTCAACAGTAATCGCTTATGAAACAGAGTGGCGTAGTTTTAACGTAACTCTGTTAGTACATTTGTAGTTAACTATTTTCTATGAAAAACATCACTAAATGATGAAAATATGGAGCCACCAATAGTAGATAAAACAGCAGCTGATACGAATAAAGAAAGAAAATTTGTCTTTCAGACGAGCAGCTGTGTGTGTGTGTGTTGGTGATTCAGAGGTGCTCAGCGAGGAGGTTATGAGCTCCCATACGAATGTGGGTAAAAAGTAGAAAATGCGATAAAAGAAATAAGAAGCAGTGAGAGATAAAATCGCACTTACTCCCTCCCAGCCTCACCCATGATTGCCTGTACAGTCTCACTAGGTCAGAACATGTACGATAGCGGTAAAACGGTGAGCTGTCCTAAAACTGTCAGTTAAAGCTCGAGAAGTAAAAGAGGAAAACTAAAATAGATTCGCCCGGGTTCCCGGGTTCGATTCCCGGCGGGGCAGGGATTTTCTCTGCCTCGTGATGACTGGGTGTTGTGTGATGTCCTTAGGTTAGTTAGGTTTAAGTAGTTCTAAGTTCTAGGGGACTGATGACCATATATGTTAAGTCCCATAGTGCTCAGAGCCATTTGAACCAAAATAGATTCGCAAGAGTATGGGGCTGGCTCATTACTTAAGAAAAAAAAAGACGTACCACATTCGTGTTATTGTCATTTAAAATAGAGGGTAAATTGAGGCCATTGACCTTTTTTCTGAATACAGAAACAGTCTACCAACATATAGCACACTGTGATCTACACACCACAAGCACTACACATTGGAGGGTTCTCTCGCCATCTCGCCAGAGCAAGAAGCCATGCGTCAGAGGGCTGTCTCATATGTGAAGACGATTGAGAAGAACTTCATCCTGTAACACTTCAGGCTTTCGCGGCGAGATCTTGATATGTGGAATAATCGGGTCTATTGCCGGATGTTTGTGTCGCTCTGGCACAATATTTCGGCCACGTAACTCGTTGCCTTCTTCAGGTGCTACCTCAGGTAGCACCTGAAGAAGCCAGAGCGACACAAACATCCGGCAATAGACCCGATTATTCCATATGTCAACTTCATCCTGTCTGAGCGAATGGACCCAGATACATTGTGGCCGAATTGTAGACTTCATCAGAGTAGTTTGCTATCTGTTACTTACAGCCACTCCTCTTCTCATTGATGCATGATTCTGTACCGCAACAGCGAGGTGATAGCTTATAGAGGGATAGCACACTAAAGAACTGAGGACTGTGAGATGCCTCCTTGGCTACTTGTCTGCCATTTCGTTGCCTGCAATACCCATGTGCCGTGGCACTCAGCAGAAAGGCTTTTCTCCAACCCCATACTTTGTAAAGTGGAGAAAAGCGTCCTGGGATATCCTGGACTACCATATCTGCTCGGTACAAGTTGTTGCAGAGAGTGAAGGGCACTCAGGGAGTTGGAACAGACGAGGAATATTAACACGCATGGCACATCGCATCTCCACCAGCACTCTCAAGATCGCGTATAATTTGACATCGAAGGCAGTGAAGTCCGGAGGAAACCGAATCTTGAGGACACGATCAGCCGAAACTATAGAGCAGCTAACGGAATCCCCCTGTTTAGACCCATCCGTGAGTACAGGTACATGTAGTTGTGGTGCTCGGTTAAAATGTAAGAAAATATCGCATTAGAAACTTAACGGGCGTGCAATCTGTCCTGTACTGCACTAAATCTAAAATTACTTTGCGCCTCTTCAGTAAATGGGTTTCATACTAATTGACAAAATTACTAACGCACGTATAAATATTATTGATCCATATGGTGATACTGCGTAGTTAATACAGAGTACATATCACATGCTGCTTATCATTTGTCAATGTATATCGTGATTCGTTTCACATTTCTTCTTGATGGAATTTATGGAGCAGTACACGAATCAATGAATGAATATCCACGGATAGCGGTACCTTGGTAAAACTGCCACACTTGCAGATTGCATGCTGCATGTTTAATTCGTTAGTAAATTTAGAAATAGTCTTAGCGACTAGTAATTCTCTACAGCATTAGGTGCTGTAAAGTTAAGATCTGTGACCATGAAAACTGTTTTTTGTCGTTATTATTTTCATCCACTACAGTGACATCTCTATGATATCTTTAACATTATGTACATTTATGGTGTTTCAGGCGGTATTTATTACATGATATCTCGATCTCTTGGTCCTGAATTTGGCGGCGCTATCGGTCTGATGTTCACCCTAGCCAATGCTATAGCTGTATCGATGTATATTGTTGGTTTCTGCGAGTCACTGCAGGACCTGCTAAGAGGTTATTCACTCACCATTGTTGACGGTGACATCAATGATATAAGGATCGTTGGCATCATAACACTCGTTGCTATTCTAATACTGGCGCTGGTTGGAATGGACTGGGTGACAAGGGTACGTGCAACAGAACACTTTTACTGTTTTTCACAATAATCTCACTTATTAGAAGTTCTCATTTCAAGCATTTTAATAACTGACTGTTTATGTTGTCTGATTGTTCTTGTTATATCATAAAAGTGTAAATGGTACTGATGCAAATTAACACAGTGATGCTCACAATTGTCTCCCGTAATTTCTGCCTTAGTGTAACTTTATTAAAAGTAATGATTTATGAGGACGACCCATAACCAGCTTTTTGCTTGATGAACTACCAACCATTCACTGAAACTGATGCTGAATCTTCTTAGTGCGAATTCAGGTCTGAACATGCGCCTCAATTTGCAAGATGCGATGCCTAATATTTTCATCTAAAATATATTTCCACACATTAACGACATTAGCGATCTGATTTTACTAGATGTAAAAAACGAAGCATGTCCATTCGTAACCTTTCCAGCATCTGCCATAAATAGATCAAAAGAAATTTTCTGGAATTATGTTGTATTTTGGTACTGTAACAGAAAGAGGGATGGAAAGGATACATATACCTTTCGTAGAAACCAGACGGTAATTATTAGAATCAAGGGGTCAAGAAAGGGAAGCTGTGGTTGAGAAGGTAGTGAGGCAGAACTGTAGCCTACCTCAGATGTTATTCAGTCTGTACACTGAGCAAGCAGTCAAGGGAACGAAGGAAATATTTGGAGAAGGAATTAAAGTTCATGCTGAAGAAATAAAAATTTTTATGTCTATCGATGACATTGTAATTCTGTCAGAAATAGCAAAGAAACTGTAAGAGCAGTTGAACTTAACTGATAGTGCCGTAAAAAGAGGTTTGGTTTTTACAAAAGTAAAACTACAGTAGCCGGCCGAAGTGGCCGAGCGGCTCTAGGCGCTACAGGCTGGAACCGCGCGACCGCTACGGTCGCAGGTTCGAATCCTGCCTCGGGCATGGATGTGTGTGATGTCCTTAGGTTAGTTAGGTTTAAGTAGTTCTAAGTTCTACGGGACTGATGACCATAGATGTTAAGTCCCATAGTGCTCAGAGCCATTTGAACCAGCCGAAACTACAGTAATTGAATTTAGTCGAACTAAATCAGTCAATGTTGAGGAAACTAGATCAGGAAATGAGACCTCAAAGTAATACTGTAGATGAGTTTTGCTATTTGGGCAGCAAAATGACCGTTGAGGGACAAAGTAGACTGGATATAAAATGCAGACTGCCTACAGCAAGAAAAGCATTTCCGAAGAAAGGGAATTTGTAAACATCGCATATAGATTTACGTGTTATGAAGCCTTTTCTGAAGTTGTTTGTCTGGTGAGTCACCTTTTACTGAAATGAAGCGTTGACAATAGGGAGTTCAAACAAGGAGAGGATGTAATCTTTTGAAATGTGGGGCCATAGGGGATTGCTGAAGGGTAGTTGGTAGATCGAATAACTAACAACGAGGTACTGAATCTCATTGGGGAGGAAATAAATTTATGGCACAACTTTACTGAAGGATTGGATCTGTCGATAGTACACATTCTCAGGTATCCTCGAATTGTCGATTTCAAATTAATAATAGTGTTTGAGGTAAAAATTGTAGAGGAAGATGAAAGGCTGAACACAGTAAGCACGCTTAAACTGACGTAGGTTGCAGTAGTTATTCGTAGATGAAGAGGATTGCAGAGGATAGACTAGAATGGAGAGTTGCATTAAACCTGTCTTCGGACTGGCGGCCACAGCGAAACCAATACCAATAACAAAAAGCCTCTGGGACAGCTAATTCCATTTTAAGTGGCCCAACACGCTATAGATCATACTTCGATCAAAGGAAATACGTATTTCACTTATTTACTGCTCTTCGTAGGATTTGAACGAAGTTCACTGCAACCAGTCGCGACATAGATCCAAATTCCTGACATTATTTGTCTCGTTATTTTACGTCCTAAAGAGAAAGAAGTATTTACTATCTGAATAAGTCAAGTGAGTCCATTAGCGGTTCTCACTGAACTATTAATAGAATTGAGGGTATGAAATCATTTCTTTTATTACTTCTGCATAAGATATTGGTACAGTGCCTCGTGTTTTTTCAGGGCCCCCATTAAATAGATATGTGTTATTTAATTAAACTGATGATGGTATGAAACGTGAAGAAAGAGTTGAAATTCTCTTTAACCTTGTAATTATTACTGAATCCCAAGAATACAAAGGCGTTACACAGAACAATAAGATTAATGTTACATGACTCTTGTGGTGCCTCGACACAGTCGTACAAAGCCTTGTTCCATAATATAAAGATGGAAAAACACTTTGGTGAATGAAATACCAGCTTACTAAACTTGGTCAAGAATCAAGTATTACATGAAACAAAACGGAATCTCCATCACATTAATCGAAACCGCAAACATCACTCTGCTAGTCATTCAAGAACAGTGCCTAAGAAATCTCGTTATAACAGTGTGGCTCGTCAAGAGTGTATTTGAGGAACGATATTACTTTGTGTTCCAGAGTAAACACGTGGAAAAGAACTGTATATAATTGTGCTTACAACTTCGCCAATATAAACCTATAACTGCTTTCATAGACAGTTCTTTCTCCACAAAGCAACACCGTTCATTAACACGTCATATCACTAACAAGGAAAAGCATATATTCTCTCAACAACAGTCTCGAATAGAACAGACATAAAGAAGAATGCTCTGTTCCTATTCAAAACTCACAAGCTTGGTTCAAATGGTTCAAATGGCTCTGAGCACTATGGGACTCAACTGCTGAGGTCATTAGTCCCCTAGAACTTAGAACTAGTTAAACCTAACTAACCTAAGGTCATCACAAACATCCATGCCCGAGGCAGGATTCGAACCTGCGACCGTAGCGGTCTTGCGGTTCCAGACTGCAGCGCCTTTAACCGCACAGCCACTTCGGCCGGCAAAACTCACAAGCCATTTGGTGTCTCAGTGCCCTCCTTCCTCACTGGCTGAGGATGTTCTCGCTACAAAGATCAGAGGCAGAGGAAGTAGCGTAGCAGATGCAGCAGGGAATTTATGGAAGTCGACCTGTGGATGTAAGTATGACAGCAAAGACTGCTTGCGAGCAGTAGGCAAGAAACAAACGTAATATGTTGAATGGAAATCAATAACAGGCTAATTACCAAAACACTGATTCCGAGTTATTCAGTTATTTTTGTTGTGACAATAATGCACTTATGAAAAAACATGAACAATGCTTTTAATTTGACCGCGGGATTAGCCGAGCGGTTTAGGGCGCTGCAGTCATGGACTGTGCGGCTGGTCCCGGCGGAGGTTCGAGTCCTCCCTCGGGCATGGGTGTGTGTGTTTGTCCTTGGGATAATTAAGGTTAAGTAGTGTGTAAGCTTAGGGACTGCTGACCGTAGCAGGTAAGTCCCATAAGAATTTACACACATCTGAACATTTTTGAACTTTTTATTTACTGTCTGGAATAGGAATCACACAATAACGACAATTTTTTTAAGTTGCTTTTCTCTTATCAATGAAAATAAACAGTTTATTCTGAAAAACGTAGGACAATGAAAGAAATCTCAAGCATTTATCAGTTTTTTAATAACAACATCTTACAGATACATTTTACAGATAGAATTTCCTGTGGTTAAATTATTACTGACCCTCTTTTCAATTTTATAGAGCACAAAGCAGTTTAACTGATAAACTGCTCTAAAAATATTCTGTTAGCTACTTTCACATATAGCATCATCTGTTGCAGATCCCTTTATATTTTTGTGATCGTAAAAATTATGTCAGTGGTAACTATTTCCTCTAAAATCTTTTAGGCGATCCAGTCTTAAAGTTCGTTAAACATTGTTCTCGTCTTGGCGACTTCACGAGCAGTTTTTTTCACTTAATTCAAATACATTTGGAAATATTTATTTTCGTTGTGTTTACATGTGTATCGACTGCTTTTTTAAAGTCAAAAAGTCCTCAGGCTGTAGCAAAGTGGCCACAAATGGATTTCATTTCGTTCATCGCATTAGATGATTCAGGAAAGCCTACAACTGTGTCATTCATGATTTAAATAATCAAAACTGCACCAATTACTTACTTTTTATGCTTAGCACAAGGCGCATCGTGAATTTATTCACATTTTCAAGTGCATTTGTGCATCTGTTTACATGAATATGTCTGTTGATGTTTGCATGTGTGATTTTCTGCCTCCCTTGCGTCTTTTTGAAGTTAGACTGCAGTCGGAAAATCGGACAAAATAAATCTTTGAGTGTTTTTTAACGCTAATGTTAGAAATGGTATTTTTGTTTGCCTACTTACAGGAATTGTGCCTCCTCCGTTATAAGAATATCACACACATGCAAACCATCACTTACCCTGTTCGTTAACAAAACATGCCACATAGCTATTATAAAACATATTTTTACCACTGTTGACTACTAAATTATCAATGACTTTATTCCTAATGACGATATGTGGATATGTATGATAACTGTTACAGTTGTCATATGCAGGAGAAACATTTGAAGAAAGTAACTGCCGGCCGCGGTGGTCTAGCGGTTCTAGGCGCGCAGTCCGGAACCGCGCGACTGCTACGGTCGCAGGTTCGAATCCTGCCTCGGGCATGGATGTGTGTGATGTCCTTAGGTTAGTTAGGTTTAAGTAGTTCTAAGTTCTAGGGGACTGATGCCCACAGATGTTAAGTCCCATAGTGCTCAGAGCCATTTGAACCATTTGAAGAAAGTAACTGATTCACTATCTAGTTTTTCATTGAGAATATTTTTTCCTTTCTTCGCGATGCAAGAATAATTTCAAGCTCCTACATTACATCAACATGAGATTTTTGGAAGTGGTGGAGTATCTTAAGATATTCGTCCGTGTACTCGAATGAGTGTCCAGTGTTTCTTGTCTGTGTTGCTATTGCTGATTTTGTAAATTGGTTATGTATGTAACAGTTGACATGTTCAGTGTATCTAATGTGAAAATTCCTGTCAGTTTGTCCAATGTAGTAGCTTGAGAAAGTTTTACAAGTTATTTTCTATATTACTGAGTCTCAGAATTCATCTATGTTATTGTTTAAGATGGGGACTAGTTTCTGTTGTAGTTTTTTGTTTTTGGTGAAAGCTACTTTCACATTATGTGGCCTAAGTAGGTTTGTCACTTTTTGAGAAATTTTACCTGTGTAAGGTATGCTAGCCATACATTTGATTGTATAATTGTTTCCTTTTAAAGAGTCAGGAATTTCTTTCTTTTTTGTTGTTTGTCTCTGCATACTGTCGATCACTGAGTTGGGGAAGTAATTGGGCACTGCTGTTTGCTTAATGATGTCTAATTCTTTCTCCCTGCCCTCTTTGTTCATTGGGATTTTGTTTCCTCTGTTTATCATCGTTTTGTATGCAGCATTCTTGTGTACATCTGGGTTACATTTTGTGGCATGTAACCCAATAACACTGTAACAATGCTGACTGTGTACAAACTCATTATGCAGCCACAGTGTCGTTATATCTTTGTAGTATGTTTTGTAAACAAACAGTGTAAGTGATGATTAGCGTGTTTGTGATTTTCTATATAATGGAGGAGGCGCAATACTCGTAAGTATGCAAACAAAAATACCCTTTCTAATATTAGCGTTTAAAATACTCAAAGGTTTATTTTGTCCGATTTTCCGATTGCAGTCTAACTTCAAAAAGATGCAAGAGAGGCAGAAAATCACACATGCAAACATCACCAAACGTATACTCGTAAACAAAAATACAAATGCAATTGAAAATGAGAGTAAATGCTCGAAACTCTTTGTGCTAACCATAAAGAAATAATTAGCTGGTGCTGTTTTCGTTATTTACATAACAAATCGATTGTTTGGTGTCGAATTCTCCATAAGTTTTACACGGTTCTTAGGTACTTGACATTCTTACAGTCTCCAGCATTTTTCAGTCTGGGAAAAATCTGTCACACGACATAAATGAATGGCCAGAGACCAAAAATTTATGGTTTATCTCATCATACTTGCCTTTCTTTCATCGCGAACTGGTTCTCTCTTCTTTATTTTTCTGCTTGTGTCACTGTGTAAATCCATCGCATTTATAATGTACTTTCGTGTAGTTAACAAACAAAACAAAAAAACGGATTGTGACTGCACAGTAGCTGCGCGGGATTAGCCGAGCGGTCTCGGGCGCTGCAGTCATGGACTGTGCGGCTGGTCCCGACGGAGGTTCGAGTTCCCTCGGGCATGGGTGCGTGTGTTTGTCCTTAAGATAATTTAGGTTAAGTAGTGTGTAAGCTTAGGGACTGATGATCTTAGCAGTTAAGTCCCATAAGATTTCACACACATTTGAACATGTTTTTGAACTGCACAGTATTGTTGCAGACAATGCTCGCAAACAATTCCAAAGCTTTTGTGGCACTTAACACGCTTTAGCACCACCATACCGCTCATACCATCTTCGGGCCTTATTCGGTCTGCTATAAATAATCGTAGCTCCTAACCCCCTTTTCAGGTTGTTGGCAATGGCGCGTAGCTTCGTTTTTCGGGTGTAACTAAAAAAAAATTGTTTTGGCGCTTAGTCCGTTATTTATTCCCACTCTACATAGATGGAAGCTGGCATATATAACAGATAAGTTTTGGGTTCTTTCGACAACTTTCAACTTACTAGTAATGCCTATTGCCAATATTGATTTGCCTCTGGCTTATAAACCACATTTCTGCCGTAAACGAAATCTTTCATAGAAACCTCATCACTTATCCTTTCGGAAAACGACAGTCCAATTTGAAACTCGCTGCCATGAAGCTGTTGGTGGAGAGGAATGTGGATTGCATTAAATGCGTTGGGATGTAGTATTGGCAGGGAACGTCTTGGCAGATCTCACTCGCATATTCAATTGTCTCGTGGTGACTTGTGGCTTGCATGTTACCGCTGCTGCAATGTTACGAGCATTCCTCTCATAAATTGTTACACTTTATCGTTGACGTCTTTTATTTCTCCAATTTCCGGTTTATTTCAATTGTTTTACAATGTTTGCAACGATAGATCCTGAGTGTTTTCACGGTCAGGTTTCCATTCAGCATATAACTGCGAAACTACTCAAACGGTTTGTTGACAATGACCATAAACGAAAACCATATCCACTTTCTCGGCTACAGTATACATTGTAGAAGTGTGAAAAGGTTCATGAGCAAATTGTCTGATTGCTACAATAGGAAATATGCAGACTAGTGAGCTTCAGTACACAAGTGAACACACGATCTGTAAGTGAGTTACGTGTTTGCTTACGACTGGTACAAAAGTTCACAGGACTTCATCTTCTGAAGGCAGGAAGGTGGTTTGTGGAGCTAGTACCCGTAACTGTGTAATTATGTCCCATGCATGCTATGTCGCGAAGTCCTCTTCAGAGGTTCTTCCCAATGCCACAAAAAAGTATTTCGTTACATTTAAATGAAACAGTCAGTGCCATAATTCGGCAACTATAAACATTACAGATTCCTTGCGTATCTCACGAAATTCACCACATTGGCCACTTGGGGAACACGGCACTCGACAAAAGTCATGGGATAACGATATAGACGTATTCAGATAGCGGTAGTATCGCATACACAAGATATAGAAGCGCAGTGCACTGGGGGAGTTGTCATTTGAACTCAGGCGATTCATGTGAAAAGGTTTCCGTCGTGATTATGGCCTCACGAGTTTCCGTCGTGATTATGGCCTCACGACGGGAATTGAGACTTTGAGCGCCAAATGATAGTTGGAGCTAGACGGTGGGCTGTTTCGTTTCGGAAATCAGTAGGGTATTCAATATTCCGAGATCCACAGCGTACCGAGAATACCAAGTTTCAGGCATTACCTCTGACCACGGACAACGCAGTGGCCGAAGGCATCCACTTAAGAACCCAGAACAGGAGTGTTTGCGTAGAGTTATCAGTGCTAAGTGCAAGCAACACTAGTGAAATAACCGCAGAAATCAATGTGTGACGTACGACGAACGTATCCGTTAGGACAGTGCGGCGAAATTTGGCGTTAATGAGCTATGGCAGCAGACGATCGAAACGAGAGCATTTGCAAACAGCACGATATCGCCTGCAGCGCCTCTCCTGGGCTCGTGAACGTGTCGGTTGGACCCTAGACGACTGGAAAAACGTGGTCTGGTCAAATGAGCCCCATTTTAGTTGGTAAGAGCTGTTGGTAGGGTAAGAGTGTGGCGCAGGCTCCACGAAGCCATGGTCCCAAGTTATCAACAAGGCACTGAGCAAGATGATGGTCGCTCCATAATAGCGTGGGCTGTATTTACATTGAATGGACTGGGTTCTCTGGTCCAAATGAACCGATCATTGACTGGAAATGGTTGTATTCGGCTATTTGGAAACCATTTGCAGCTATTCATGGACTTCATGTTCCCAAACAATGATGAAATTTTTATGGACAACAATGTGCCACGTCACTGGGTGACAATTGTTCGCGATTGGTGTGAAGGACATTTTGGACAATTCAAGCGAATGATTTGTCCATTCAGATCGCCCGAAATCAATCCCATCCAACATTTATGGGACATAATCGAGAGGTCAATTCATGGACAAAATCCTGCACTGGCAACGTTTTCACAGTTATGGATAGTTGTAGATGCAGCCCGGCTCACTATTTCTGCAGCGGACTTCCAACGACTTGGTGAGTCTGTGCCACGTCGAGCTACTGCACTACGCTGGGAGAAAGGAGACCTGACACGTTATTAGGTGGTACCCCTTGACTTTTGTCACGTCGGTGCATTTACTTGTTTGGATGTATTGGGGGTGACCTGTCTTTGCTACCTCATCTTCCATAAATGTTTCGAATCAGAAGTTTTGGATGGAGCCGTAAGCCTGTTCCTGAAATTCTATGAGAGATTCTAGGAGAGCTGTAGAAGGAAGGGCGCAAAATCGTTACAGGAGTATTGGAATCTAATTGCAAGAATGGAGTACATAAAATAATGCACCGAAGAATTTTACTGTTAAGTAGGAGAACTCGCAGAAACGTTTTCAGTGAGGTGGGTGCTATGTTATGATTACCTCAAATGAATCGACGGAAAAGGTGTTACTATAATGATAAAAAAATAAAAAAATAAATACTATTGTTTATAAACACCAAAGGAAACTGCAAATATTAGAACGTAGGCACAACATCTCTTCCAAGAAAGGGATAAACTGAGTCTATCAACCAGATTCACGACAAGTGTCCCCTTGGAATGATAGTCAAACTCTATCCAATCAAAAATAGTAAAAGAATTTTGAGCGCATAGGTCCAAGCTCATTGCAAAATGCAAGATAACTTAACTGTGATCGAATTGCCCATTACGAATAAATAAAACAGATTTGCAGAAGAAATGGTGTCATTTAGCTCAGCGCTCACTCCGCTGCTGAGTGAGACATTTCCTACGCTGTGGTTAAGTCATTTCTTCGAGATACCCTTTCTTCTGTGAGTGCTAGACTAGAACAAAAAAAGTAGGATAGATTCTGCGAAGTTTGAAAAGTTGAAGATAGGTACTGGCTTAAATTTCAGTGCTGCTGACAAGCTACTGTTGAATAAGTAATCACTTGAACGAGACTGGCCGTACGGGCAAGAGACCTACACGTACTTTAAAGCAACACACTGTTGGGGATCTGGATGTACCAGAGTTACGGTTTGTTTGCGGGCGAGACTTTTCCCCCCTCCCCCACTCACAAGAGGTTAAACAGAGTTCTAACAGCTGTCAAAGAGGGGCTGCTTCACGGACACTTACGCAGCTACACACTCCGTACGATGACCTCATTGGAATGATAGCCAAACCCTCCATGTTATTAATAAGTTGACCGTAAACCAGTTCCTATTGGTGAAACCTGGCTCGCTGAATTATTTCAGCTGCCACTGTCGCGTGATCAATCGAATCAATGTGTAGGTGTCTACCGCAATCACTACAGCGTACGGCAGACGCACCGACGTTGACGGCATGCTCTTAAGAGTGGCGTTCAGCACATAATAGCCGAGTCAGAGCACTTTTTAGGTTCTCAAACCTCAATCGGTAGAAACAGAACCCATTTGGGTCACTTTTTGACCAACTTCTTGTCTGTATGTCCGACTGTTAAGAGTCCTTTTCTCAGGGATGGACAGACGCATAAAGTCCAAATCTATGCTAAGTACTAAGGCATGCGGTCCCTTGACGACGTAAAACATTTAAGCTTCTACGTCAGTGCAATTGAGAGATATGGCTCTCAGCACGTGACCAGATAAGAGGAAACGCAGGTGCCATCTAAAAACGCGAAGAACCTTAAGTAATCACTTATATAAAAAGCGAGAAGTGAAATGTTTTCTAATCTACGAATAATACATATAAAAACAAACGGTATATCGTAACTGTATCGTTACAGATCCCACTGATGATGCCTTAAAGTGAAAAAAGGTGAAACGAGTCTGGGAGAATAAAATAAAATGCAGCAAGAGAAGGCGTTTTTTATTTACAAAACAAATATTCCTGTGTTTGCTGCCGAGGATGGCACGCAAACAAACCCGCCATTCATCAAAACCTGTACGGTACTTGTCGTTGACTTAGAATCGTTATATTTGGTAAGAAGCAAGATTTCACAGTACAAGTGAAGGAAAAAATCCGAAGACTATTAATTTGTAATTATATCATAAGAAAAAAGTATTCTTCTGTCATTTGTTATCCGTCTGTATATCTGTCCATCTGTTAAGACCCCTTTTTCTCAGGAATGGGTAGACGTATCAAGATGAAATTTATTAAAGTCTACAGTCCCTTTAAGGTGAAAAATATCTAAGTCTCTAAGTCAATGCAATCAAAAAATATAGTCATTTATGTCACATATTTTGATATCTTGCCATCGATATCAGCAAGAGGCAATAATCGTCGAAACTCTTGATTCCTAGGACCGATGAAGAATATATATATATATATATTATTGTTTTTGTACGGAACCCTCGGTTCGTGAGTCAAACTCGCACTTATCCGAATTTTGTTTTTTATTACTCCTTGGTCAACAGGCCGTAACCTACAAACGGGAGCGCAGCATAAAGATCTGCAAAAATATAGTTTAAAATATAAAACACATGCAAATCTACCCATTGAAATGATACAATTAGATATTCACAGTGTATCATAATAAATGAAAATAATACACGATACCATCATCTCCTCTGTAGGAATCGACATGAATTCCGCAAAGCTCGCGTGAAACGCAGCTCGCTCTGTCCGTCCACGTGGCCGGGAGGGCAGTATATGCCAGCGCCCAGGTTGGTGCCGCGTTCCTTGGCTCCAAGAAGGCATCCGATACAGTTGTGCAGTACCATCTACTGATATAAACGCGAACGTATGGAATGTAAGACCAGCTGTGTTACTGGTATGGAGACTTCTTAATAAACGGAACACAGCGTGTCACTCTGGTGTCGTTGTTGTGGTTTTCAAACCGAGGACTGTTTTGATGCAGCTCTCCAGGCTAGTCTATTCTGCACAAGCCACTTCATCTCTTCATAATTACTGCAAACTGCATCCGTCTGAACTTGCCTACTGTATTCATCATTTGGTCTCCCTCAACAATTTACCCCTCACACTCCTTTTCATTGCCATATTGACGATGCCTTCGCATCTCACGTTTTGTCCCATCAACCGATCCTTTCTTTAACCCAAGATTATTAAATCTTCATAAAATTTACGATTGCAGTTGGTACCAATTCGCGGTTCCCGCCAAACTGATACCGTCAGTGTAGGGTTTGAAACGGGACATTTTGTACTTATTTTGTATGTGATATACCACTGGAGACCTTGTAATAATTAACTAGTGCATAAACTTTACATTATGGCTTACGTTGAGTAAAATATGGCTGAAATCCCTGGGCTAGCAGGACAGAGCAGATGGGGTTATATTTGTAGAAAGGGCCAGAATAAGTTACTGTCAGTTGCACTCAACATATAAACTTTATTTCTTAAAACAGTCAATCACACAAGCAAGAATCAAAAACTCTCAAGGTGTTAACGAAAGATCTCCTTTGATTTATTTAGATCGGCTGAAGGCCACATCGAAAATACAAAGCACAAGGCCTAAGCAAAGAATTGAGGTACAGGAGTTCTTCTGGAGGTTTCCCTTCTTTAGAAAAAATTTTTATCTTCAATATAAATAGGCTTCAATTTTTCACGTAGAAATCTGCTGAAGGCCTCACATTAATCAAGAACAGTGTTACGGATATAGGCCGAGACAAAGATTTTCAAAGTTTAATCTAAATAGGCTGAAAACTCGGCTGAAGGCCGCATATCAACAAAACAATTTAACGGCTTAAGAAGAGCTTTCAATTTGAAAAGACTGAAGTCCTTACCTTAAAATATTTCGTGTAACCCTCGGCTGAAAGCCTCATACTAAAGATTAACAATCTTATGACTTAAGGATTTTGAATTTTTAATTTAAGAGAGATTAAAACTCGGCTGATGGCCACACACCATGCAGAAAACAATTCTGCGGCTTAAGGCCTACAGGAAAGAGCTTCAAAATTTCAACTAAAATAGGCTAAAGGCTTTATCCTAAAATGCTTCACATAACTCTCGGCTGAAGGCCACATACGAAACCCAAACTATCTCACGGCTTAAAACCCAGACAAAGAAATTTCCAATTTGACCAAATTTTTCAACTTTTGATTTGAAAAGGCTGAAAACTCGGCTTAAGGCCATTTACCAACTTTAAACTAATTTACAGCTTAAGGCCTAGGCACAAGGAATTTTCAATTTTAATTTTGAAAGGCTGAAACTCGGCTGAAGCTCACTTACCAAACAAGAAACAATTTTGCTTTCGGCTTAACGGCTAAGAAGAAAAGCCCTGCAACTTTAATAAGGTAAAACTCAGCTGAAGGCCATACGGAGTACTTAAGACTAAAAAGGAAATCACTATGTAAAACACAAGGAGTGGCACTCAGCAGGTTCGAAGGATCGGCCTGGGAAGGTAACACTAACGCACGTTTAGGTGAGACAGGCAGCCAGACAGACAACCTCTTAATCGGAGGGCAACCCAACCGAAAGCCAGCAGACGAACCAACCAACAAGATCAATTCTGTCTGCTCCACCCGACGAGCAAAACGACAAGATGTCAATAGCACAATGTTCTGGATACTGGTGCCGAATCCAGCCATGTCAGAATAAACACCCAAAACTACCAACAACACCTCAGCTGTCGAACTACACGCCGCGCTGGATAGCATCAACACTGCCAAAAACTACGTCAATGACCAGGGCAGGTCACCGTAACGTCAACGGCCACAAGGCAGAAGATAGTGCTGGTACACTTCATTAATGAAGGAATGAATTAAATTAAGTTAAACACCACACAGAAAGACGGCTGCAATTCTAGCCGATTTCATTGCACACATGTTCTTGATCATGGGAATCTCCCAGAAAGCGACAACCAGGATCAAATGAGAAATGTGATAGCAGTTGAGGCTTGATAGCAGGTTAAGTGAGCACTCAACTTTAGCGTCCAGGATCGGTGGGCGACGAACTTCGTAACCCTCGCAAGAAGCGCCTCACAACTCCAACCGCGCATGGAAGCCGCAAGCGGGTCCGTCCTGACTATCTACCACGGAGACTTCCTCACTGCTCTGCCCCATCCGACCGACTGCCTAGGCCCGGAAATGGTCACAGGACCAAATACACGATGGCCGATGAGACGACCAACCGAAAGACCAACTCACGGTCGTCTCGCTCCAATCTCCTTCCGTCGGACAGTTCATGTGTGTCGCCAGCGGTCGGCGAGCACTGGCTATCCGCGGCTCACCGGCGCTCCGTCCCCGACTTCACTGCTGCTGGGTCCCGGCTGCACTTTTGGTCCGTCTCCAACCCACTTCCCGACTTCTCAACACACGACGACCCAGAAAACTATAGGCCGCTCCAGAGATGGTACGAGACAGTGCACTATCGATACGGGCTGCTGCTGCCACTCACGGGCAAGTAAGGCAGGAAGTTAGTGACGCCAGTAAATGGAATAAGAAAACCAGGCGGCAGTACCGTAATAGAAGGTGACAAACAATAAATGGCCTGAACACGAGCCGTGCACGGCTCAATGGCGTAGTAAAATTTACGATAGTTTAGTAACACTGTAACATTTCCCCCCTTTAGTGTTCTAGGGTTAAGTCATATTGTGCCATAATTTTTTTTTTCTACAGTATGATTTGGTTCCTAGTTAGGTACTCCATCTCCTCATCTAATCTTCAGTAGTTTTCAATAGCACCACATTTCTAAAGCTTCTATCCTCTTCCGACTCATTGGCCTATCTTCTCCTTCACTTCCATACACGGCTAAACTCCAGAGAAATATCTCCAGAAAAGACTTCCTAGTATTTTAATTCATATTTATTGGCTTAAAATGGCTCTGAGCACTATGGTCATCAGTCCCCTAGAACTTAGAACTACTTAAACCTAACTAACCTAAGGACATCATACACATCCATGCCCGAGGCAGGATTCGAACCTGCGACCGTAGCGGTCACGCGGTTCCAGACTGAAGCGCCTTTAACCGCACGGCCACACCGGCCGGCAATTCATATTTATTCCAAAAGGAGAAACATCTTCAGACATGAAAATGACTTTGAACGTACACCGCGAGATTGTTAGAGAACCGTTATGTGTACAGTATACAGAGCGTAAACGGTAACTGTCTACAAGATACTGGGTGGTTTAGGGAAAGTCTAGACGAAAAAATTGATATCAAAAACTTGTGATCTATCAAGCCGCGAGACAACCTAAAATTGGCCTAGGAAAGCCACCTACACTGCAGCACTTGCGTCGTCCCGCCTCTTACGCCAACGGCTTTCTTTAACAGGAGTAGGTTAACCTTTCCTGTGAGAGTGATAAAAGTAAAATACTTTTGAAAACGTTATGCAAAAGCTTGTTACATTTTCATTCGATCTGAAATGGCAGCCACAGCACTCACGCAGTAAAACGGCGAAAGAAACAAAACGATTTCATTGTTATTTTTACATTATTAAAATTCACAAAACTGTAAGTTACAGTTTACACCAACGTCAGTTTTACAATTTACAAGTGCACAACTACGCCGGTGGCGTCTCAGCCATGCTTCCTGGCATGAAAGATAACAACTATCCTACATACATCAAAAAAAGTTTTGCATCACTCCGGTTCCCAGAACTCCTGAAGATAGACATTGACAGTGGATATTGTATCACAGACACAGTCCCGTTGACTGTTCAGAGATGCTACTAAACCCGCCCAAAGATGCAAACAAACATGCATGAGCACCGCCTATTAGACGGAGGGGGTCCGACAGCCGATCAGTTTCAGTCATTCAGCCAGGAGGGAGATACACGGCTCGTGTTGCCTCTAGTTCAACCATGCCTAGACGGTCAATACCGCGGTTCGATTGTGTCCGCGTTGTTACTCTGTGCCAGGAAGGGCTCTCAACAAGGGAAGTGTCCAAGCGTCTAGGAGTGAACCAAAGCGATGTTGTCCTGATATGGAGGAGATACAGAGAGACAGAAACTGTCGATGACAAGCCTCGCTCAGGCCGCCCAAGGGCTACTACTGCAGTGGATGACCGCTACCTACGGATTGTGGCTCGGAGGAACCTTGACAGCAGCGCCACCAAGTTGAATAATGCGTTTCGTGCAGCCACAGGACGTCGTGTTACGACTCAAACTGGGTGCAATAGGCTGCATGACGCGCAACTTCACTCACGACATCCATGGCGAGGTAAATCTGCAACCACGACGCCATGTAGCGAGGTAGAAATGGCTCCAACAACATGCCGAACGGACCACTCAGGATTGGCATCACGTTCTCTTCACCGACGACTGTCGCATATGCCTTGAATCAGACAATCGTTGGAGACGTGTTTGGAGACAACCCTACCAGGCTGAACGCCTTAGACACGCTGTCCAGCGAGTGCAGCAAGGTGGTAGTTCCCTGATGTTTTGGGGTGGCATTATGTGGGGCCGACGTACGCCGCTGGTGGTCATGGAAGGCACCGCAACGACTGCACGATACGTGAATGCCATCCTCCGACCGATAGTGCATCCATATTGGCAGCATATTGGCGAGGCATTCGTCTTCATGGACAATTCGCGCCCCCATCGTGCACATCTTGTGAATGACTTCCTTCAGGATAACGACATCGCTCGACTAGAGTGGGAAGCATGTTCTCCAGATGTGAACCTCATCGAACATGCCTGGGATGGATTGAAAAGGGCTGTTAATGGATGACGTGACCCACCAACCACTCTAAGGGATCTACGCCGTTGAGGAGTGGGACAATCTGGACCAACAGTGCCTTGATGAACTTGTGAATAGTATGACACGATGAACACAGGCGTGCATGAGTGCAGGAGGACGTGCTACTGGGTATTAGAGGTACCTGTGTTTATATCAATCTGGACAACCACCTCTGTAGGTCTCGCTGTATGGTGGTACAGCATGCAATGTGTGGTTTTCATGAGAAATAAAAATGTAGGAAATGATGTTTATGTTGATCTCTATTCCAATTTTCTGTACAGATTCCGGAACTCTCGGAACCGAGGTGATGCAAAACTTTTTTTGATGTATATGTCGAATTGTTCGTCTGGACTTCCTCTACACGTCTATGGTACGTTGTGAATAGCTCTCGCTTACACTCGGTGTATAAACGACCTAGTATATAACGTAGGAAAATTCATGACACCGTTCACAAAGATTCTGTTGTATACAGTGTAGTCACGATCCAAAGAAATATAATTGATTCGCCTCAATGGACAATGAACCCAGAAGTTTCGGTGAGGATGCACATTTACATTCGATCTCCAGCGCAAATCTAAAATTAGCAAGCGTGAAGGACATTGACGGGGTCTCCGGAGGTCTCCGGATATGTGGCGCTCGATAGGAGTGTGGCTCAGCCGGGGAGCGTCGGAAAATAGTCGGTGCAGGTGCGATAACCACCGTGTCCGGGTTGCACAACTGTAAACGTAACTGCCTAATAAGCAGAAGGTCCCGGGTTCGAGTCCCGATCTGGCATACTGTTTCACTTGCCGCCGCTGATTCCACATGTAAGTCCCGATGCAGCTGATATAATTAATTCCTACCCTTTCGTTTCCTTCCTCCCCCTTCCTCTACCCATCTACACAATAAGTCTTGTATGATTGCAGTGGAAGATGTGTATTGTGTTTCAGTTCTTAATAAGCTTCATGTAGTAATAATAGGATCAGAACTGAACGGTACATCTAACATTTTAGGATTCTGAGTCAAAGCGTGTATCCTAGCTCATTTTTTCTATTCTTCGTAGTAGAGCGATCTGGAATATTGTACCTTTCGATTTATTCTATTTTGCACGTTTATAATCTCTAGTGTTAGTCTTTTATACCGACTTTAAAATTCCTGTTAATGTTGAAATGAGTAATTCCATTTGCGTTTGACCTTAAGTATATGTGAGAATTTTATAGTACGTGACAATGTGGCGTTCCCCGCGGTGTAATTCTTTTACTTATACATTTGTCCTAAATGAAAAGTCTTACATTTAACATTGCAACTTCTATAGCACATAAGGTGTACATAATAATGGTAACTGTAACAGTAGTAACATATATAAGTAATACAGTAATATCAGTCTTATTATGAAACACAATAACCTTCTACCATTACGTTCCAGTCAAATGGGAATAATGAAATGTTAACAGAAACGCTGGTGTCAACCAGTGCACAAGGAATTAAATTTGGAGAAGACAGAGATCAGGAAAGCACGGATAGTATTTTGTGTTACAAATGCTGATTCACTTTGTACGGAAGTAATACGACTGGGATATGCCTAGAGGGAAGCTATGTTATAATAGGTAATGCTCTCATCTCCTCTTGAATGCTGCGTGACTTTGGGTCAGACGCAGGTTGCTGGACTATTTGTTCCAAAGTCCATTAGCTCAAATGGAGGAAAAGATAGAGAAAATTTAGTGTCTGGTTTAGTTACGGCCGACTACTGGACGTCTAAGATATTTTTGTTACAGTTATGAGATGATGAGACGTAATTTGTATGCTAAGAGAAGGACACCAGTGACTAAGAAACCAATGGATAAAAGCATAAAGTGTGAAAATCACATCGCTTATCTGGTCGCATCCACCTTAACTGATCTCAGGAAGGATTGTAGTGATGAAACAACTCAGTGCTACATACACATATCGTACGCAAGAATTCATGGTGAACTCTTGACTCGTCAAAAGTTTTCGCTATTTATGTCGTGTTGAATTACACAACAATAGCAGGGAAACGGCGGAATAAATGAGTGGACTAGATTTTACTTAATTTGAGGTGGGTCAGTGACAGGTGATAGTCTGTCCTTTCCATCCTGGAGATTTATCCAAGATTACGCCTAAATCTTTTAAAAGGTGGCATTCTGTCTATGGAGGAAAGTGTGTGACATGTATTAACATTTCTGTTTATTTCGTCTATACACAATCCTAGAACACATTTTTAATCCTGGTTGGTACGGCCACACATTCGTCAACTTCAGGAGCCATAGGTTTTAGGCAGCATACGTGCTGTCCACAACACACATTGCCAAAGTATGGGCGAAACAAGTCACGAAAAAAAATGTATTCTACCGTTGTGTCTAAAAGTAATAAAGAGAATTAACTGTGTAATATTTTTCTGTTTTTGCTCTGGTAACTCGGTACCGTCAATCAGTGTGGGATTAACGGTCTCACGAAATTATCGCTTATCAGCTTTCGTTGCGATTTAATGATCACGTGGAACATCTTAAAGTTCAGTATAAGATCCTGATTTTGTACCCATTGTGCACTCTCTTAATAATTTAAGGTAGACTTATCGGATTTTCTGCCTCATTCTAAAAACAACTTGAGACGTTAAACTGATTTTATAGTCCTTCCTGGGAAGCTGATGGAACATTACTTTGCAGTGGCTTATTTCAAAGGTTTGGGCCTCTGAGTCCCACGGTAGCACAGAATGTGAAGTATTCCACTCCTATCAGCTTCAATGTACTCGTTCTGAGATGTAACAGTATTGCAGACAAGGAGAATTTCCTGCAATTTTTCCATGGTTTGTTGTTGTAAAACAACATTGTTAATAAACTAACTGTAACTTGTTCCCTTAACTTTATCACAAAGCACTGCCGACGGTACAAAAGCTCAGGTATGTTAAAGTTACCGTCAGCTGGGTCGTTGCTAAGAGATACAGTGAAAGAAAATCCGCGCTACGGTATCGTTTCGAGTATATTCAAAGCAGAGGTTGAATTGACTCTTTAAGTACGAAAACATATCATTTGCCATTATCTGATATTTTTCTTCCAGCATAGCTAGTAGTTTTCATAATCTTTAAAAATCTTTCATTACATATCTATACACCACGTACAGTTACGAATGGAATACGTTTGTAAAAATGTTTTTGGTTGCACACCATAGTTTACAGACCATCACTTGATTATTCATATTTAATTATTACCAATAAAATACTTCAGAGGTTTCTCACCACAAACTTTTGCTTATTTCGTTATCACATTTTTCACGAGTAACGAATTACGTACTCTGGTCGCGGACACTGTGGAGAATATCTTTCTGTTGGAAAATTCTCTGACGCTTGTATCCTGGAGTTTCTATCTCTATGTCCTTGAACATTGTTATCATTAGTAGTTTCATTCTATGTGTATTTTTAACTAGGTACATACAAGTGACTAAGAAAGTGTCAGGTTGAAATTTAGTAACATCAGTTTGGATGAAAGAAAATAAACTATTTTAGTATTGTGTGTGTTAATTACGGAATACATCAAGCAGTCTGATGACTGGATCTTGCTATGTTTCACAATCTTCAGCAATTGAGATTCTAATGAAATCGTTGTTTCCAGACGCAGATGATACTTCTATTTGTTCTGATTGCTGCGCAAATAGACTTTATAGCAGGAAGTATAATCGGACCAAAGAGCGCCGAGGAAAGGTCTAGAGGATTTGTCGGCTACAATAGTAAGTGGTTGAGTAAACGTATCAGTTCATTCTTACAATATTCTAGTATTTGATGTATTTATTCTTCAGATTACATTCAAAATTTATTTTAGTGGCATGATGCGATTAGCACGTCTGACAATGCAGTATTCCATTCGACGAGTCGGCTGTTGTGTGTTTCAGTGGAGACTTTCAAAGAAAACTTGTGGAACGACTATCGTTACTATGAGGGAGTCCATCACAACTTCTTCTCCGTCTTCTCTGTCTTCTTCCCGGCCGTCACTGGAATTGTGGCTGGAGCCAATCTGTCGGGGGACCTCAAAGTAAGTATGTGTAAAAATGGTGCTTAGAGTAGAATAGCGTCCTCGAACTGTCCTTACGTTCTAGAGATCTTCATCTTTTATCTGAAAATACCGGGAAAGAAGGTATGCTTCAGGTAATTCTTACAGAAACATTACTCATATACAAATATTTCGAATACTATTTAAGAGCTTTTTGTCATTGTGAGTATGATATTTTTTTCAAGTTTATTTAATATGCTACCTGAGCACGGCTGTAATGTGACTAGTTACTTCAATACAAACAATACATGTTTGGTATCATACACTCCTGGAAATGGAAAAAAGAACACATTGACACCGGTGTGTCAGACCCACCATACTTGCTCCGGACACTGCGAGAGGGCTGTACAAGCAATGATCACACGCACGGCACAGCGGACACACCAGGAATCGCGGTGTTGGCCGTCGAATGGCGCTAGCTGCGCACCATTTGTGCACCGCCGCCGTCAGTGTCAGCCAGTTTGCCGTGGCATACGGAGCTCCATCGCAGTCTTTAACACTGGTAGCATGCCGCGACAGCGTGGACGTGAACCGTATGTGCAGTTGACGGACTTTGAGCGAGGGCGTATAGTGGGCATGCGGGAGGCCGGGTGGACGTACCGCCGAATTGCTCAACACGTGGGGCGTGAGGTCTCCACAGTACATCGATGTTGTCGCCAGTGGTCGGCGGAAGGTGCACGTGCCCGTCGACCTGGGACCGGACCGCAGCGACGCACGGATGCACGCCAAGACCGTAGGATCCTACGCAGTGCCGTAGGGGACCGCACCGCCACTTCCCAGCAAATTAGGGACACTGTTGCTCCTGGGGTATCGGCGAGGACCATTCGCAACCGTCTCCATGAAGCTGGGCTACGGTCCCGCACACCGTTAGGCCGTCTTCCGCTCACGCCCCAACATCGTGCAGCCCGCTTCCAGTGGTGTCGCGACAGGCGTGAATGGAGGGACGAATGGAGACGTGTCGTCTTCAGCGATGAGAGTCGCTTCTGCCTTGGTGCCAATGATGGTCGTATGCGTGTTTGGCGCCGTGCAGGTGAGCGCCACAATCAGGACTGCATACGACCGAGGCACACAGGCCTCATGGTGTGGGGAGCGATCTCCTACACTGGCCGTACACCACTGGTGATCGTCGAGGGGACACTGAATAGTGCACGGTACATGCAAACCGTCATCGAACCCATCGTTCTACCATTCCTAGACCGGCAAGGGAACTTGCTGTTCCAACAGGACAATGCACGTCCGCATGTATCCCGTGCCACCCAACGTGCTCTAGAAGGTGTAAGTGAACTACCCTGGCCAGCAAGATCTCCGGATCTGTCCCCCATTGAGCATGTTTGGGACTGGATGAAGCGTCGTCTCACGCGGTCTGCACGTCCAGCACGAACGCTGGTCCAACTGAGGCGCCAGGTGGAAATGGCATGGCAAGCCGTTCCACAGGACTACATCCAGCATCTCTACGATCGTCTCCATGGGAGAATAGCAGCCTGCATTGCTGCGAAAGATGGATATACACTGTACTAGTGCCGACATTGTGCATGCTCTGTTGCCTGTGTCTATGTGCCTGTGGTTCTGTCAGTGTGATCATGTGATGTATCTGACCCCAGGAATGTGTCAATAAAGTTTCCCCTTCCTGGGACAATGAATTCACGGTGTTCTTATTTGAATTTCCAGGAGTGTATTTAGGGGAACGTAAGTATGGCAAGTGATTAAGAGCATATAAACTTCCATAAGGGATGCTAAATACTGATGTTGCATGTTATAAGAGTCGAGGGACATGAAAGGAAAGCAGTGGTTGGGAAGAGAGTGAGACAGGGTTGTAGCCTCTCCGCGATATTATTCAATCTGTATATTGAGCAAGCAGTAAAGGAAATAAAAGAAAAATTAAGAGTAGGTATTAAAGTCCATGGAGAAGAAATAAAAACGTTGAGGTTCGCCGATAACATTGTAATTCTGTCAGAGACAGCAAAGGACTTGGAAGAGCTGTTGAACGGAATGGACAGTGTCTTGAAAGGAGGATATAAGATGAACATCAACAAAAGCAAAACGAGGTTAATGGAATGTAGTCGAATTAAGTCGGGTGATGCTGAGGGAATTAGATTAGGAAATGAGACACTTAAAGTAGTAAAGGAGTTTTGCTATTTGGGGAGCAAAATAACTGATGATGGTCGAAGTAGAGAGGATATAAAACGTAGACTGGCAATGGCAAGGAAAGCGTTTCTGAAGAAGAGAAATTTGTTAACATCGAGTATAGATTTAAGTGTCAGGAAGTGGTTTCTGAAAGTATTTGTATGGAGTGTAGCCATGTATGGAAGTGAAACATGGACGATAAATAGTTTGGACAACAAGAGAATAGAAGCTTTCGAAATGTGGTGCTACAGAAGAATGCTGAAGATTAGATGGGTAGATCACATAACTAATGAGGAGGTATTGAAGAGAATTGGGGAGAAGAGGAGTTTGTGGCACAACTTGACAAGAAGGGACCGGTTGTTAGGACATGTTCTGAGGCATCAAGGGATCACAAATTTGGCATTGGAGGGCAGCGTGGAGGGTAAAAATCGTAGAGGGAGACCAAGAGATGAATACACTAAGCAGATTCAGAAGGATGTAGGTTCAGTAAGTACTGGAAGATGAAGAAGCTTGCACAGGATAGAGTAGCATGGAGAGCTGCATCAAACCAGTCTCAGGACTGAAGACAACAACAACAACATGTTTCTTTATTTACTAGCTTTATATGGACATTCACTTTTAGATTAAGCTATTTGTTGACACAGGCAGAAGCAACAAAAATTCAAATAAGTGATATTCTAAATGCAATAGAGAAAGATACAGTGAGGTATATATTCAGCACAATGCAGCGTATGTGTGAGATTTGAAAAAGAATGATCATCTAACCTGCTTACATAAATATTAACGTTAAGACTATGTTGGCATACTGGGTGCTTCTAGTTAAATTTTGGCTACTTGAGTCAGAGTAGACGGAAAATATTTATCGTGTGGATACCCAACTTCATAGGAATGGTGCTCAAACTGTGGGATTTGCGTTGTCAGTAGTGTTAGTGACATCTCGTCGACGGCGAATGTTCACCAGAGACAAGGGTATAGTCTGGAGTAACCCAGAGAAGGGTGATAGCACCGCTGTTGTTCTCTGCATTCACAAATGACCAACGGACAGACAGAGCAGCAGTCTACGGATATTTGCTGATGATCTTGCGGTGGTGACTGTAGAAACATACAAAATGACTTGGACAAAATTTCTAGCCGTTGTGATGAATGGCAGCTCGCTCTATATGTAGAAAAAGGCAAGTTAATGAGGATGCGTAGGAAAAAAATTCTGTAACGTTCGAATACAGTATTAATAGGGCGCAGCGTGAACATTCATTTCGATTAAATATCTACACTTACCGTTACAAAGCGATATCAAATGGAATGAGTAGGTCAGGTTGGTAGTAACGAAAGCGAATGCTTGTCGTCGTTTTATAGGGAGAATTTTGGGAAAGTGTACTAATCAGTACAGGAGACGGCGTATAAAACGCTGGTCCGACCCGTTCTTGAGTACTATTCGAGTGTTTGGAGTCCGTACCAGGTCAGATTAAAGGAAAGTATCGAAGCAATTCAGCTGTTAGATTTGTTACTGGCAGGTTGGATCATCACGCAAGTATTACTGGGATGCATTATGAACTGAAATGAGAATCCGTGGAGGGAAGAAAATGCACGTTCCACAAATTTGACCAAATTTAGAGACCCGATATTTGATGTCGACTGCAGAACGATGCTACTGCACCAATGTACATTTCGCATACGGACCGTGAAGATAACATGCGAGAAATTAGGGATCATACGGAGGCTTTCAGGCAATCGTGTTTGCGAGTGGAACAGGAGAGGAAATAAGTAGCAGCAGCACAGGGTACCTTCCACCATGCGCTGTGCAGTGGTTTGCGGAATATGCAGATCTAGATGTAGACTTGCCGTTCAGCGTCGGTACTGGTACGGCGACGTATAGTTGAAAAACAAGCACAAACACAACAAGAAACACAAGCGTTACAGTCGCAGACAGTCAACATCGATCTGGGCAATACGAGCGGGACCGTTGCTCGTAATGCTGTTTTATCCCAACGTCAGCAACAGTGCTACTGCTCATCGCGAGTGTCGACGCATTAAAGGAATACGGAGAGATCCTCTTTCCGCACCGGTGTGGATGAATATGATTCGGAAGTTCGAATTAACTGGCGATTTGAGAATTACTCCTGGGAGAGGCCGACGGCCAATCGTGCCACAAATTATTGAAGAAATTGTTGTTGCCATGGCTGAGAACGTTGGACGCAATGTGCGAGCTTCATGTAGCGGACGACCTGTGTTACGACAGCTGAATATTCCATGGTCTTCTGTCCGAAAAGTACTGCAAACAACTGTGAATGGCATCCATATAAACTCCACATTGCTCACCAACTTTTGGCACGTGATACAGAAATTTTAGCAGATTTTGCTCTTTATCTTGCTGGGACTGAAGTTGACAACCTGTGGCCGTGGTGCATTTTGTGGAGTGATGAAGCACACTTTACGCTCACTGGAGCCGTCAGCACACAATTGTCGCATTTGCGAATCGTCCCGAACGTTCATGAAATTCCGCTGCGTAGTGAACGCGTCGCAATATGATTTGACTGCACGATACAGTCCATGATTGGACCATTTTTCCTTGAGGAACTTAAAGACCGATGATATGCAGCGTGAACGCACACGTTACTGTAATCCACTTCGCCAACATGTGATCCCTACTCAAGAGGAGAGAAGTGCTTTGGGCTCAACTGTCATGATGCGCGATGAAGCTCCACCTCTGTTCCTGAGGTTACTCGGTTACTCGGTAAAATATTCGGAGGGAACGGGATCATTAGCGAATCGTTCCAAACTGCGTGGCCATCAAGATCATCAGATTTGAACCAGAGTGAATTATGGCTGTTGGGTTACCTGAATGTCAGGGTTTATCAACGGGACACTAACACAGTTTGGAGTTTGCCATGTTTTTGCTACACGGCATGGCACCGCAGTCTTCACACCGCGCAGCTACAGGGAAAGTTCTTCAAAATAAGGCACATACTTTTATATGCAATGCCATTAAGTTTTTGTCGAAACAGGCAAACAAAGAAGCAATAATCTCATTCAAAACTGTTCTTGAGACGGCCGGCCGGAGTGGCCGAGCGGTTCTAGGCGCTTCAGTCTGGAACCGCGCGACCGCTACGGTCGCAGGTTCGAGTCCTGCCTCGGGCATGGATGTGAGTGATGTCCTTAGGTTGGTTAGGTTTAAGTAGTTCTAAGTTCTAGGGAACTGATGACCTCAGATGTTATGTCCCATAGTGCTCAGAGCCATTTGAACCATTTTGTTCTTGAGACGGTTAGAGGAAGAGTTATCTTTTCCAATCTCTCTCAGTAAAGAGAACATTGAGTGAGAGGGGAAAACGTACCTACAGTTTCGTCCCAGGGCTTCACTGCTTCAGGAAAGATGCGGAAGAAGGAAAAGAAAATTTCATTTGTGGGTAATATTGCTGAACAGGTTATGGGGGACTGACAAATAATGTTCATATGACATACGTTCTTTAGATTGCATCGTCAGTATCATAGTAAATATCATGCTGCATTTTTACCCGCCTTTTTGTGTTATGAGATTTCCTTCCAGCTGTGTGTGGTTGATTTTGTTTTGCTTTGAGATCTTTTGTTTATATGATTATTTCTTTTTGGGTACCGTCCGTCCCGGGTAATTGAGTAGTCAGCGTGACTGATTGTCAATCCTCTGGGCCCGGATCGGGGAATTTTCTCCGCCCGAGGGCTGGTTGTTGTGCTGTCCTCATCATCATCCTGTCATCCTCATCGACTGCAGGTCGCCGAACGGCCTGCCCGACGGGGGGCCCTAGCCATACGATTAAATAAATTTTTGGGTACTCTGGCGGGAGTCTATTGATTTTGAACATCTATACAGGGCGTAACAAAAAAGGTAGGACCAGATTTTCAGGGAACATTCATCACACACATAGGGAGAAAATATGTTATATGGACGTGGGTCCAAAAGCGGTTCATTTCCGTACTAGTGCTCAGTTTCTACAATTCTTCCATATATTAACCATCTACTATGAAACAAAACCTTATCCACGAACAGTACTTGAACTAAAGTGAAGGTTGACACATTGCTGAAGGAACCATTCGCAGACGTCGAACTCATGCAGAAAAATCAACAGCTGGTAGTGCCTGCCTCACATAGCATTCTCCAGACAGTCATGTGGTCAACATTATGTACTTGTTACAGCTAACAGTCTTACGCTGACATTTACGGCTGTTATCAACTGGACAAAGACGTTCCTCCTCCAGTTGATGTGTCCTCGTGCTTCTAAGCCCCCCCCCCCCCCCGGTTCCCCCCGCTCACCGCTAGTCGCGAGTAGTAGACAGACGTAAGCGTCCCATGCACCCTAAGACGGCGATCAATTTCTTCATAGGTCCTCCTGTCGGGGCATCATCCTTCTGGTGATCTCTTCCAATACAAACGTTGAGCGCCACGGCACTTTCCATCTCCTAATCCGTAGAGCAGAAGGGTATCTGCCAACTCCTCATTTGACTATACTTCCATTGCACTACACCGGAAACTAAATTCGTGAGGAGAATTAAACTGTTAATGCCACATGCATCATCTTAGCAGAGCAATGATATCGTCGCTTGTCAACACAAGCAATGAAGTGAGTCACATGTCAACATTACCCTCGTTCAGATGCGACAACAAACGCTGTCGGTGAACTTAAAAATTGCCTTACTGTACACTCCAACCAAACGTAATCAAGAGGGTATGTTGATTATTTCATGTAATGCTGGTACATTGTTTCTGTGTATTTCCGATGATTAATCTCATTATGAAGAGAAGTAGAAAATGAGCTCTATCATGGAAATAAAGTGTTTCCAGGGACATCATCACAGAACACATTTTATTCCTCTTGGGTGAGGAATGTTTCCTGGAACTTTGGCCATACATTTTGTCACTTACTGATTTGTCCTATTACTGTACGTACTGACAGAACCTAATCAGTTACTGCAGTCGTTTACAAACTATCTAGCTGTAGCTTACAAATTAACATTTGCGCGTAAGTTACACGTGTCGAACCATAACTCCCCTACCGCAGGATGGTCGCTCGCAGTGAAGCTCACACCACTTCCATTGTTCTTTCCTCTACTGCATCACCAGCACAGTTAAGGACCAAGTTATTTTGTGTGGACGCTGTAAGAAATAGCCGTAAAATGGAAGTTATTTCTATAAATAAATGCTGCACAGAACAACATGTTGAGGCATGTGGTATGACGCGAAAATGCGTAATGGTCGATTTCTAAACATTATAGGTTACAGTTTTCTCTAGGAAATAAATTTCCACCTCTGAAACAAATAAAGCAGATACTAATTTGAAGCAATTATAAGACCGAAGAGAATATTAACCCTGCAAACTGCTTGAAGAATACGATGTTTATTGATAATTAGTTTCGCTTAGGGTACTGTTCTCAAGCCAACTTAACAAGGAAGAGTACAAAAAAAATGGGAATCATTATAATACAGTGTGTGGATAAATATAGTATCTAGATAATAGAACACATGCATCATCATATATAACTGGGTTAAAAATGTGACAAGTTTCATATTTCTCAGTTAAAACAACAAACGTGGATGTTTCATTGTTAAATATGAAATTTTTATATCAAGCAATGACGAAAGAATCCATTAACAAAACCTTTCTACATGAAGTATTGTTATATTGTTGTATATAGGCGGACAGTCATAACATAGTCTGAACTATTGCAAAATTTAGAAACAGGTGAAAAAGTTAATGTACAAACTGCTAGTGCACATTTACAAAGAAACAGAAAAATTGCTACCTGTACAATTTTTATGATAATGACTTACACGTAAGTTGCCACCCTTATTCTCCTAATGTGCGTATATAACTCGTGAGAGTAAGAGAAGTCAGGCCTGCACTGCCAGACTAAACGAATGGTATCTCCATGCATAATAGTTAGAGGGATATAGAGGACTATTTAGGGGCCAAAGACAATATAACTGTTGATTCCTCTGTCAAAGAAATGTGCATAAATATACATTCATAACGTTCACTATGATGAACATACATCACCCTCTTTGATCAAAAGTTACAATGTCTTAGGATCTTTCAATAAACGTTGTGTGTACGAAGTAGCTTAATTGTAACACTACAATGAATCATTCTTTTGAATATATTTAATGTTTGCAACGCTGTTACATTATATGTCAAAATACTCGTACTTCTCGTAAAATAAACTGAGTGGAAACAAGTACTGTTTAACACGTAATTTGCTTTAAGTTTCAATGTATCCCTCCCTCCCCCCCCCCCCCCCTCACACACACACACACACACTTTTAAAAGACGGTAGCAGTTTCATAGCTAATGCTTTGTTCACGAAAAAATTATTAAACAACCACCCAGTTTTAAATTGGCTCTCGGTGCATGATGTTCAGTTGGCCTAGTAATAGATAACATGACATCCCAGAATCAGCTGTTGACAAAAATAGTTCTTAATGCTAGCAGGACATTAGTTTAGAATAAATTCTGTCTCATATTTACTGCAATCAACGTATTTTAAGTGATAGTTTCATGTTTATGACCACCTTTGAAGTGCTATTCAAAATAATTGAGAGCTATGTGCAAAATATTGCACCGTCAGGACCGAAATTGTGAGCGTTTATAAGTTCAAATGATTATTTACGTACGCTGAACAGTGATTATGCATTAGACTGTCATCCATCAAGAACTCAGAGAAAGCTCCAAGACTAACTGAATCTTGACTGCGACTCTTCGCAAATGCAAATTAATGACACTGTCATTTCAACTCAAGAACGGATGCCACGACGTCACAAATGGTGTACAGAAGGCAGAATGTCAGCCTACAATTCTGAACAACGGTCATTCTTGTCATGTTTGCAAATTATTCAGAGGTAGAGGAACAACATTTAATAATTATAGGGTGTATATCCAAATGCACGTAAAGTTTATTAGAACCCAATGGGTGTTATAGAACACCGCATTCTTCTTGTTTATTTCTTTTTTATCTCATTTCAGGACCCAAGCAGCTCTATACCACTGGGGACTCTGTTGGCGATCGTCGTCACATTCCTGTCGTACGTTGGCTACGCTTTCATGGTGGGCGCCTGCGTACTGAGAGATGCTACTGGTAACGAAACCATGTACCCCATGAACGTATTCGACAACGCAAGCAGTGTAGATCCATTATCACTCATCAACTACTGCGCCAACTCAACGTGCAAATTCGGACTTCAGAACGATAATCAGGTGAGATGGATGGATGGAATTTTTCTTCTTCAGGGCCAGCAGAATTATACAGGGTGTACATAAACACCGCGAACACATTCAATTATTTATTGCACAAGAACGAAACATTGTACAGATATCATACATATGCCATTTTGAAGAGAAACTCTGAAAGTTTTTTTCATGTATACCGCCACAGCGTAGTTTGGTAATTTGCCGATAGTCAGCGCTAGTCGCAAACATGGCGAGTTCAGGTGCGGAGGGAGCTTTCTGTGTGTTGTAGTTTCATGAAATGGCCTCCCCGATTACCATATCTCACTCCGTGTGACTTTTTTCTGTGGGGGCACATTAAAGATCTGGTGTATGCGCCAGCTTTACCACCTGATGTAGCAGAGCTCCGGGAGAGAATACGGGAAGCGACTGCCAGTTGACGATGCCATGCTGGGACAGGTATGACAAGAATTCGATTACCGTATTGATGTCTGCCAGGTCACCCATGGTTCGCATGTTTGTAAAAACAGAGTTTCTCTTCAAAATGCAATATGTATGTCATCTGTACAATGTTTAGTTCCTGTGCGGTGAATAATTGAAAGTGTTCCCGGACTTTATCTAAGCCCTGTATATGTCTGATAACGACATGATTATTAGAATAGATGTAGCAAAATTGCTGCTTATAATAACAAATCTTTATTTGCGACAGACTGTCTCGGCATTTACCGCCATTTTCAAGTACGTCTAGACTGATGTGACGTCCTTATTACGTCGTTAGTGAACTCTCTTATAACTGTCACTGTTTTAATAAGATGGTATATGATGTAATATAATGAAAACAAAATATGAATTGCGGTGTATCAGTAGTTTGAGACTTCCATTCCTACGCGCTATATATTTACAAAGATCTTTGCAAACATACAGGGTCGTAAGAGTGGAACTGTCAAACTATTGTCACACCGATTTTTTAACGTTTTATTTTCAATATATTACGTCATTTACCATCTTATATAAAAAAGTGAGTATTATAAGACAGTTCACTAACGACGTAATATGGAGGTCACATCAGTCTAGACGTACTTGACAATGACAATAAATACGGAAACAGTCTGTCGTAAATGCAGATTTGTTATTATAAGCAGCTATTTTGGTGCATCTGTTCTAATAAGATGAGACGAAGCTTTGCGCTCGACAATTTTCAACAGTTACTGTTTTTACACTGGAATTTTCTGCGTCATTAAGACACTGTAACTATTTTACTGAAGTATTATGGAAGATTAAATCTACCTCTCTCAGCGAGAGACACTGAGTTGTGCTTTTCGTATTAAACACCAGGTAAACAACATTTTTATGATGTAACTTTGCCACAAACATTCCTGTTTCAATCAACTCTTTCGTAATCTACGTATTTACCACCTTCATAATCCCATAGCATGTTATGTACACATTTTCTACAGTGGATATTGTTTGAAATGTGATAAGAAAAAGAACTACTTTCAGTCATAAGGTTTACATTTTTTTTATTTGTATTATAATTTTCTTAGCATGATATATTTTGAGCTCTGGTGGCCCCTGCCTTGCCAGGTGTTTAACTCATTATTCCGTCAACATTTGAATGTAGGAGTTCCTGCCGGTCTGATTGTCTTCGACAGTTACACATACGCGAAGAACGGATAATCTGCATTTTGCAGCACAGATTTCCCACATTTCGATGGTTTCCTTACACGTACGTGGCGTAGTCATAAAGTTTTAACTATCACCTCGAAAAAATAAAGGTCGTCTTTTTTTATTTTGCGATAATGCGTAATCGATTTACACAGGAAAACAAATTAATTACAGCTGTGGCCACTAGTTGCTAGTCTGACGCTGTACACTGTCTGTGTGACACTATGACATCCACGCTGTCATTTGAGAAAATATATAGTGAGTGAACAGTACGGGTATCGAGAAAAGAGACTGTGCGCTATTTGTGAAACTGTTTTATGTGAACGGCAACAATTAAAATGCTGCATTGAGATAATATCGCCGACAGAAAGGTCTTAGGAGTACCCTGATGTCATTAAATAGTTTAAAGAAGAAGAAAATGAAAATCGAGAACACGGGTGAGCATGGCGTGGCACTTGGAAGAGGAAGGCGTCCTATCCCGGTAGAAGTTATTGACGAGGTTGCTGTTGCTATTAACTGACCATGCACTACGTGCCCCTTGTAGTATTAGTACTCAAGCAATGTCACGAGAATTATACATCCAACGATAAGCAGTAAGGCAAGTTTTGCCGTCTATTTTACACTGGTATCCGTACAAGATGCAGACTGCGCAGCAACTGAAACCTCATGATCCGCAGCAATGTCCTGAATTCACTCTTCTGTTTCTGGCAAGGATCGAAGTCGACGACATGTCACCGGGGAATATTCTATGGAAGGACGATGCATCTATTACACAACAGGGTACAGTGAATAGACATAACTGCCGAATTTGTAGTACTGTTACACTGCGATTTCTGCACGAATAACCATTGCACTCGCCGATGTGACTGTGTGGTGTGGATTCACAAGCATCTTTATTCTTGGCCCGTTCTTCTTTGAAGAGAATACAACGTGAGGGCTTGTCAGGTGTACGTGACATCTTCACATCATCGAGACGTCCTTCTACAGCATCTGATTCCTGCTTTGGGAGAGCGCGGCTCTGTGGAAACCACTGAATTCGACACCACATATCTCTCCCCTAGTGAAAGATCTGCGTAATGCTACATGTGCTGAACGTATTATCTCCAGAGGTTTTCCAGATTAAAAAAAATCATCTGATCTGAAGCGACTTTTGGCTCTGTGGATATCCGAAGGAATCGTGAGTCGTGCTTCGGTAGCTCAGTTGGTAGAGCACTTGCCCGCGAAAGGCAAAGGTCCCGAGTTCGAGTCTCGGTCGGGCACACAGTTTTAATCCGCCAGGAAGTTTCATATCAGCGCACACTCCGCTGCAGAGTGAAAATCTCATTCTGGAATAATAAAGGTAACATTATGCCTTTCTCATTTGTTTCGCCTTTTCTGCCCATGTCCCATTCCTGTTCGTCTTTCTTGCATTCAGAGCGCCAGATGATGATGATGATGATGTTTGGTTTGTGGGGCTGTCAACTGCTCGGTTATCAGCACCCATACAAATCCCAACCTTTGTTCAGTCCATTCTCGCCACTTTCATGAATGATGATGAAATGATGAGGACTACACAAACACTCAGTAATCTCGAGGCAGGTGAAAATCCCTGACCCAGCCGGGAATCGACCACGGGACTCCGTGCTCGGGAAGCGAGTACGCGACCGCGAAGCCACGAGCTGCGGACACAGCTCCAGATTTGGACCTGGTGGTCAAAATTAGAACTAATTATTTTGTCAAGGGTGAATATCTACCAAATTTCGCTGCCACGATAATTACAGCCCTCTTCAAGGAGCTGCATTTTAGTTATAACAACTTGGTGCACGTCTGCAGTCCTGGTAAACACCGATTTCCCCGCGCCGCAGTTTCATAGCGAGCCGCTAGAGGAGCTAAGACAACGTGGCGCAGCCGACATGGCAATGCACGCCGAGTTGGGGAAGTATGTGGCATAGTAAACCATCATATGACACTGGTTAGGTGGTGCTGACGCTTCCAGTGTGATCAGTGTAGTCTTGGTGATGAAAAACAAAGTGGTAGACCATATCATTGTGAAGAGGCGACTACTACAAGAGACGTTGAGGCCCTGGAAGACTGACGTGTCATAACCCAGTGGAAAAAGTAAAATTCAGTAGCGGATGAGTATTCAACATCTGCCCTGACATCTTGTACTTGACAAAGGTCGCTTCTCGCTGGATTCCCCATTCAAGGATCCGTCAAACTGAAGCAGCAGCGGAAATGTGCAACTGTGACAGGCAAATGTAAAAGGCATCCTTAGCCGCCTAGTTACCATAGACGAGAGCTATATGGCCACAAGACAAAGGAGAAAAGCTAGTAGTGCAAACATATGGATTCGTCTAGGGATAAGACCCAATCATGATCGGGAAAGGCAACGCTGACTGTTTTTGGGACTGTAATTGTGTGATCTGTCACAGGACAGTAATCTCCTGACGTGGTTAGGGGAGTCTGTGACGATGAAGCGTCATGGCAATGTTTTTCCTCAACGACAACGACCGAGCTCATCCAGCACAGGATACAGCCACACATGTTGCTTCTTTGAGCTATCAAATTGTGCCTCCCCCCTTCCCCCTTCTCCCTCCCTCCATCACTCATATCTTCGTCACAAGACACCCAGTGACTTCTTTCTCCTTCCTTGAGTGAAGAATCTAATGTATGAAAGGCCTTTCCAGAATGATGATTTTCAAGGTGGGAGGTTTCCTGAACGCTGAAAATGAAGACTTCTACGACCGATTCCTCCGCCAAACCATCAATCATTGGGAAACAGGTGCCGCTGTGAAGGGTGAAAATGTGGAGGGCGACTACTGCCAGGTCTCATCCTCACAGCTTGATTTTTCCAAGTGATAATTATAAATTTATGAGTAGCCTTTGCATTAACATTTTGAAGACCTGTGTACGACACAAAAACACGAACCACAAGTGTTCAAAATGTTAATATACAGGGTGACTTTTTCCATCGTGTACAAACTCAAATGATTGATCGACAAGAACGGTCCAGTGATCTTATGTCCGGAAATGTATGGTTTTTCAGTCATACATTGTTATAGAGAGCCGGCCGCGGTGGTCTCGCGGTTAAGGCGCTCAGTCCGGAACCGCGCGACTGCTACGGTCGCAGGTTCGAATCCTGCCTCGGGCATGGATGTGTGTGATGTCCTTAGGTTAGTTAGGTTTAAGTAGTTCTAAGTTCTAGGGGACTGATGCCCACAGATGTTAAGTCCCATAGTGCTCAGAGCCATTTGAACCATTTTGTTATAGAGACTGCTGTCAAATACGCGCTGCACCATGCAGCCAAAGTTACGGTATGTGTTGAAAATGGTTTCCATATGCCTCAACGCATACATGTACGCCCTGTAGCATGATCTATCTCACACGTTCACATCGGTCAGGCTGTCTCTGAACAGTGACAAAGGCAGCATGAATACGCTGCTCCAGTCTCTGCACATCTGAAACGGGCTCTGCATACACGATACTTCTGAGATGGCTCCATAACCAGAAATCACACGTGTTGAGATCCGGTCGACGAGCAGGCCATGCAACTGGACCCCCTCGTCCAATCCATCGACCAGGGAAGACACGATTGAGATGCGTCTGGACCTTAACGGCTACCATCATGTAGCAGCCACATAACCATTCGAATCATAAAGGCATTTCTTCCAGCAAGGGAGGCAGAGTCACCCGCAAGAAACGCCGATATTTCCGGCCTGTTAGGCGATGTGCAAGGAAGACTGCTTACAAAATACTGTCGCCAGTTATCCCATCCTATACATTCCGGTTCCATCAATGCTGATTATTCACTGTCACCATTCCATGAGGGTTCTGCAAACTATGCTACAAATGAGTTATGAAAGTTGAAGATACTACTCCGCCTAAAGGTGGTCTCATCTGTGAATAGCATGGATGACACAAATCCTGGAATTGTGGCTGCCTGGTGAACAAACTAGTGAGAAAACTGCTTTCGATGTGGAAAATCTGTCGCTAGTAAGCCCTTCACACGCATATGATAAGGGTAATAACAACTGTCATGGAGAATGTTCCACATGGTCATCTGGCTTACCCCGTACTGGCGGGCCAACTGCCTGGTACTGACACGGCGTTCGCCTTCCACAATGTTAATCACATTTTCCTCTAAGTCTGGTGTCCGAACATTTCGGGTTCACCCTTCATGTTTTCCTGCTCCCTGGAACGACCCTGTCTCAGACAAACGGCGAAACACTGTTGCAAACATTTTGAATGTTGTTGTTGTTGTCAGCGGGTATAGGTCTCCTGATACAACCTTCCTGCCCGCTCCCGTTGTCATTTGCGTTTCCGTAAGTAAACACCATGTCGGTAAGCTCTCGATTCGAATATGGGACCACTGTGTACAAAGTTGCATCACACCATTACAAAGTGAGTCAGCAAGAGAAGTGAATCGGACGCAACATTACCAATTACTATGGCGGGAGAGGGCGTTAGAGCCTGATGTATGATGAACAGTACCACCCTCTAGGAGGAAACCAAGGATGCTGTAACTGTGGCTGCATGGAACAGCGCATATTAGACCGCAGTCTCTGTAACAAAGTACGACTGAATAAGTGCAAACCATGTATTTCCGGACCTAAGTTCATTAGACCTTCTTTTTGTTCCGTATCCTCTCACAGATCAATCCGTAGATTTTGTACGCGATGGAAAAATCACCCTGTATGTACGGAAACCAGTGTAATGTGCAAAATCTATCTTTCGTAACGTGTGCCATACATACAGTCCGTGCAAGTGATAACAGAAGTAATGTGGAGCACCTAAATATACATATTTGGGAATAGATATGTATCCTGCTTCTTAATAAATATCACGACTGGTGACTGAGGGTGAATGTGTTTCCTATTACCTTTTATGAATGTAACACGATCACAAGTCCAAAGATAACATAAAAATTAGGAATATCTTCGGCTACTGGGATTCCTCAATAGTACGCTAACAATTTTCTTCAAGCATATTTAATCCTCTATGTTTTACTGGACCAACTTCCACGTGCTGATTTTCATAATCTTGCTTGTAGCCTTATCAGTAAGCTGTTTAGGGACGCATTTCATACAGAGTTTAAGAGACGCAAACCAGTTGTCAATTGTTTTTATAAGTAACTTCATAAATATTTTGAAACCCCATCAGTTACGAATAGTCTTTGCGACGGAATACATTCAAGAGTACACTAATAGATTTCGCAACCAGTGAATAGAGATACACGACTTACTTGATTATTTAATGCATTTGACACAGTAAACGTTTTGTTTGATGTGCGCGGAGTGTACAATTACCGTCGCCCCACAAATAGCTTCAGAATGCGTTATATATATTTTTTGTTTGTTTGTTGGAACGAGCCACAGATGAGCTTTCATCGCTATATATGGGCATGCCTTGATTCAGCCTATGCTGCGCCCTCTTCTTCCTCGCGCTCGCTGGATCTCACGCCGCGCTGAGCCACAGCCCACCATCTCTGTTAAGGACGTTTTCAGTGATTTTCAATTCGATGGCTTCTTTAACTGTATGGTCCCAGAAGCCATAAGTGCGAGCCACGACATACGTTTCGTCAGATTCGATCCGGCTACTGTTTTCTAGAACATACTCATCTAGAGAGGAATTTTCGGGCTGGTGTAGGCTATAAAACTTCGCATGCTCCTTCCTGCGTTGCTCTGAATGAGCGCACTATATGTCCGACGTAAGTTGGCCACATTTCCAGGGCATCTTGTAGACTCCAAGTGTTTGTACTGACTCGTCTGTTCCGCAACTTCGTTCAGAACATGTGAATGGTTTGTCATGCTATATTCACCCTAAAAGCCAACATGTTCCTTCGCTTGATCAAAATGCATGGGTTTATTTCTATGCGCTTGATAATATTTTAGTGAATATCTTGTGTATCAGGCTTATAGGTAGATAGTCCTACAGCTTGTCTTGCCTGTCTCCTTTCTTTTAAAATACAACAATTAAAAAATTGCTCCATATTTGGAAATTGTCTTCTTTCGACATTATGTAAGCAAATTACAAGTTTCATATGTTTACTTTTTCTAGCGCTTTAACAATTTCTAATGGAACACTGTCGTCTCCCGGCTCCCTCGAATTACTTCATCCACCTCATCAGACATTAATGCAACGATCTTATTATTTTCGTAACAGTTTATCTACATTTCTGATTCAGTGGCTTAATAACCGTTAAGTGTTTATCATGTTCAGGTAATGGAGCTGGTGTCGTGGTGGGGACCTCTGATCTACGGTGGGTGCTTCGCAGCGGCACTATCGTCAGCTATTGCAAGTCTCGTGGGAGCTCCTAGAGTTTTACAGGTAAGTAATTTTCTACTAGCGTGGCGGGAAGTCCAATGCATATGTCGCAGATATACTGTTCTTGAGCTGGTTTTCGTGTTAGGCCGCATTTGATACTGTGAGGGTGCATAGCATTACCTGTGGTCATACAGAGACAGGGGCGGGAAAGTTGCAGTTTTACATCCCCACACTTATCACTGAGTTCATGTAGGGTGAACCAAGGATGCCTCTACGCCTATACTTGGTAAGCCGCCTTATTATGTGTGGCAGAGGATGCTTTTTATGCCACTGCCACTTCCTCCCTGTCCAAATCCACTGGCCAATTATGCGCGGGAAGCCTCCGTGTGAGCTGACGTTTCTCTAATTGTACGTTCGTAATCTTTTTCACGGGGTGTACGTAGGAGAAAACGGTATATTGGTTGACTTTCCTAGGAACTTATGCTTTCGAAATTTTAACAGTAAATCTCACCGAAATGAGCAACGTCTGTCTTGCAGCGTCTATCACTGTTGTTGGATGGGCATCACCTTGATGGTTTCACGCGTACTAAACGAACGAGTGACGAAACGTACTACCCTTCTTTGGATCTCCTCTGTGTCCTCCATCAGTCCTATCTGATAAGGTTGTCAGAATTTCGAGAAGTATTCAACTATCAGTAAGACGAGGGTTTTGTAGACCGCCTCCTTCGTGGATGGACTACACGTCCTGAGAATTCTTCCAAAGAATCTCACTCTGGCATCTGCCTTTCCTAACATTTGTTTTGTGTACTCGTTCCATTTGAAACAGTCCCCCCCCCCCCCCCCCCACACACACACATCCTGAGGTTCAACTGTCAGTCTTGTGTCAAGCGTCGATCCTCTACACGTTTATCTGCAATTAGCTGAAATTTTCTAGCTCTGCGACTATAAACAACATTATCATTCGCTAACAGCCTCATTAATTATCCGACGTTACTGACTAAAGCTTTCAGCTACTATCGTTAACGACCGCGGAGTTCTCACGATCCAACATGAATAAAATAACATTTACATACATTCTAAGACAAAAAAAGACGCACCACGAAGGAATTATCCGAATAGGACGGGAATCGGCATATGTGATGTGCATGTGCTGTCAAACAAAAACTACAATTTCACAAAAATTGGATGATTTATGCAATAGAAAGATTTTCAAAGATTGAGTAAGTCAATAATGCGATGTTCCACGTCTGGCTCTTATGCAAGCAGTTATCCGGATTTGCATTGATTGATAGAGTTATTGGATGTCCCATTGAGGGATAACGTGCCAAATTCCGTGCAATTGGCACGTTAGATAAGAATACCGAGCTATTTGAAGAGTCCTGCCCAAAATGCTCCAAATTTTCTCAGCTGGGGAGAGATTCGGCGACCTTGCTGGGCAAGGAAGGGTGTGGCAAGCACGAAGAAAATCAGAAGAAACTCACGCCGTGTGCCATTGGGATAAGTCCTTCGTGGTGTGTCTTTTTCTTTTTTTTCACCCGAAGTTACTTTTACGTCTGAAGATCTCTCTCTCTCTTAAGATATACGAGGGTTATTCCAAAAGTAAGGTCCGATCGGTCGCGAAATGGAAACGACTATGAAAATCCGATAAAGCTTTGCACAGATGTGTTGGGTAGTGTCTCTAGTATAACCCCAGTTAGCATCACGTCGCTCTTCTCATTTCTGAGCTCGCAGTGAGTGCGTAAAGATGTCTAGAAAATAGTGTCTGCCGCCAAGTACGAGGGCCTGGTGAGAAATTTCGCCTGAAGCTATGCAGCCAACATTACATAACTGTCGTGCTGTTTCGTCTTCACGACAATTCTCAGCCGCATTCTGCAGGGGCAATGAAGATGCTCCTGCATCGTTTTCAAATGGAAATGTTAGATTACCCACAATACAGTCCGCAATTGTCTCCCCCTGAGTTTCATCTCTGGTCACATGAAGCGCTGTCTTTGAAGACAACATTTTGACACAGACAACGAGGTGTAGGCCAGCGTGGAGAATTGGCGGAAAGCACTGGCGGCTGCCTTCTATGATGAGGCTATTGAAAAGTTGGTACAACGCTATGACAAAAGTCTAAGTCAGAACGGCGACTACGTAGAGAAGTAGCTGAAAGGTGTAGCTAATTGTTACAAGTAAAACATTTCTGATGTTCACTGTGGTTTCAATTTGGCAATCAATCGGACCTTACTTTTGGAATAACCCTCGTATATAGGTGTTCCATTAATTAGGAGCTCCTCAAACTTCACAAAGTTGGTCCGATATTCCGTATGCTCGTCCTTTGTTGATTAGGCAGCAAAGCCGAACTCTATCTAACGCGTTACGGAAGTCGGGGAACACATCAGCCTGAGCGCCAGTAATTAATGTGGTCGAACTGAGTGAGTTGTTTTTCACACGTGCCTTATTTGTAAAATCAATGTTGATTCCTGCAGAGTGGGTTTTCGGTCCACAGAAAGTTCAGAATACAGGACCTTAAAATGTATTCTAAAACTGTGTAGCAGTTGTGTGTTTCTTCGATGCCCCTTCTTGAGAACAAAATTGATTTGCGCAGGTTTGAAATCACTTGAAACGTTTCGTAGTTCGTACCGCCAGTCACCTGCGGTATACTGCAGCTAGAAGAGGAGCAAGCTCTTTCGCTTTCCCTACGTATACTCGTTTTGGTCCAGTCGCCTGTCCCGTCTGTTGAGCGATTTTGGCTGATTTTCTATCACACGTTCACTAACCTTGATTATTGCTATTTCTTGGGAAGATTGTAAGGAGAGACAGCAGTACTACCATCTTCAGCGAAACTGTTTTGGAAGAAGGAACTTAATGTTTCGATCTTCTCTCTGTCATCCTTCGTTCAACTTCGTTACAGTCGCTGAGTCTCTGGATAAATCTCTTTCATTGTTTGCTGTTTTAACGGAATGTCAAAGAATTTATTGTCAGATCGCTAGATAGAGTTTTACTTTCGGATTCGTTGACTGGTTCGCTTATAGTTCGCCATACGCTATTCTCCGTTTCTTTCTGTTTCTGCTTGTGCTCGAGGCTTTGGCTACGTTGTTTTTGAAGCAGCTTTCCAACACAATTGTAAAACAACAGTGCATTTTTCCATACTTCACAACCGTGTTCGGCACATATCTGTCAAAGGCGTACATACAATACTCTTGAACTTTGTCCAGCCATACGCAACATTTTCAGTTTCAGGGATGAATGTTTGATACTGGCTGCTTACATAAATTGAAATCTGTGTCCTGTAACGATTAATAAGCAAAAATATCCTCCTATCTTTCTTTAAATTCCGATTGGAATCTGTTGTCAATGATGATATCACGTCCTTATCGTCATTGATTCCCTGCTCTCCGTTAACTGATCTGAACCGTAGTTCGCCCTTATGCGAGTCCACTGTGCTAACCACGCATCACCTCTCTCCGTTTTAGTTTCGATTTTAGCCTTCGCTGAAGCTATGTTCTGTGGGAGCAAATAAGATCTGTTCTTATCGACATGACTGATCAGCAGCTGAGGAAGGATGTTTGCAAATATCAACAATATTATTTCTTTGAAACGCACCAGTCGCGCCATTACTCAAATATATAATATTATTTCTGACTGTTAACAAGGGCGCCTATTCTCGTGGGCGACGGTTGTGGAGTGGGAGGGGAATGCGGAACACCCTCCCCCCCCCCCCCCCCCCCGTTTAGCTATGAGGGAAAAAGATTTAAAATCGGTATTACGTAGGTTTTTAACAGGATCGGAACTGGATCTTCTTTAAGGCTACTTACGAGTTGCCATTCGTCTTACAAAATATTAAAGATACACCATATCCCCACGTCCAGGCCGCCCTAAAAACTATGAAATGGCCGCCCTTGTCTGTTAAGCATACCCTTTGCAGACCTACAACACGTGCAAGAAGCCCCTCATACATATCAATAATGAAAAAGTTTAAAATCAATAAAAAGTGTAATCAGTATTATTTGAGTCCAAATTACATTTGGGTAAAGTTAAGTAGTGATTCTCAAGCATCGTGCAAAGCTATGTTAGCAGCACAGAGATATTGGTTAGTAGTGAAATTAGGGAACTATATGCAAAAAAAATTTGACCTAAACAAAAAATATATAATTTTCATTTGCAGATACTTATTTACGTGAAGAATCCTACAATCCTATGACATATGGTAGACAAAACAGAACAGATAGCTCAGAAAATATCAACAGAAAGCAGCAACCATAATTAAGTATGTTCATGAAAGAACAACTGCAGTAGAACTTCCAGAAGACATTTTTACCAAAGAGTATTGAATCTCACTGTCATACAACTAAGTAAAGTGGAAACATACTTGTTTGGAAAAATTTTAAATACATTTCATTACATGATATTAATACTTGCTTAACACATCATGAATACATTTTGTAACCATTTGTAACATGTCAGTTTAACGTAAGTTTTATTCACATGATATAATTAAATTATTATTATTTTCTTACAATTACTATTTCATATCTAAAAATTCATCTGTTGACTAGAAGGAATTGTCACTCAGAAATTATTTTAATTTGTTTTTAATGCTGGTTGGCTGTCTATCAGACTTTTAATCTCATTTGATACTATAACATTAACAAGTAAAAGGAACACACATACACAATAGGAACATCATAATAGAAACAGAAAGTACTGTAGCACAAGAAGGAAGAACAATAATGTAAATATAGGACGAATGAGGAAATTCATAATAAAACAAGTAAATGACCTTGTTAAAACTGCAAAACTCATAGAAACAAATAGTAAGATAACAAAGAAGCCATATTGAAATCTATAAAGGAAAAAGCAAGAAAAAGGGGACTATAGCTACAAAATCAGGTAAAGTAATACTGTGGTGCTCATAGTTATAAGTTACAGGGGAATATCCGAATAAAACAGAGATGAATTATTAAAAAAAATAATGTCCAAAAACCAAAGTCTGATCCATCTATTAGATTCCAAATGAAATTGAAAAATACATTAAAAATATCAAATACCTGATCAAGAATACTGAAACAAACATTATTACAAAACAAAGAGGTGTCACCAAAACACAGAATCCAGTCGAAGACATATATAGAAAATAACCCCTTCAGATCAGTTATCAATTTCAAGAGTGGTCACACATGCCACACTGCAAAGTTTAGAGATTATTACTTAGCTTAACATTATAAACTAGAGAACAACAGGACTATATAAAACTCCTTAGCATTAATCACAAAACAAAAAGATTCACACATCCTGCCAACTGCAAAACTGATCTCCTTTGATGTGCGAGATATACACTTTAATCCACTCAGTGACACAATCAACATCAAAAAAGAACAACTGGCAGAAAACCCAAAACCCCAAATACCGTTACATAGGAACTGATACAAATCACAAAAATAATCCTGAGCAGAAATACATCAAATTTAACAATTCAACTGTTTAAAAATAAAGGCATTAGAATGCAAAACCAACGTCATACATACTAGCAAATATCACAATGAAAACAGAATTTTTGCAGATATCACAGAAAAAAAATGTAAAGTCTTATACTGGCACATGTGTGTAGATGATATCACATGACTCGTAGATGAATTACAGGGACAGGGCTTAGAAAGGAGTTGAGAAATGTGATTCTACAACAAAATTCTGAACCGCTTTTGGGAGAGCTAAGTGTTTTCTTAATTGCTCTCTGATTGACCTATTTCCAAAAAAAGAGGGAGGAGAGGAAGGGGCGTGGCTTCAGAATGGTGTGGGACTTAAGAGAGGCAGGGTTTATCATTACGTTACGCTTTTGCCACAACTTGTAGGCAACTCGGCAGTCAAAGGACAAATTGATCCAGAATGCCCATTCCATTACTACTTCTCTGTATTGCACCTTTTTTAATCTGCACACTTCGTTCTTAGTTTTCCATTCTTATTGTTTTCTGTTCTTTCCCTATAGCTTACACCTATTATTCTGAGAATTTCAAATTTCTTCACCATTTTAAATTGTCTGAAGCTTATTCTAGGTCGATAAGTCCCATGAATGTGTCTTGATTTTTTGTAATCTTGCTTTCATTAGTAGGGCAATGTCAGAACTGTCTGTCTGGTGCCTTTACTTTTCCTCAAACCAAACTAATCGTCATCTAACATTTATTTTATTTTATTCTCCATCCTTCTTTATACTGTGCCGTTTGAATAGAGAGTTTGGAATCTTAAAAAGTGTAACAACTTAGCGCCACATTCTTTTTCTTAAATTATTCAGCCTCCACGTTTCTGATATTCCAACAAAATTCGTGTACACCAATGAAAAGCGCTGGTCTCGATAGCAAACGACATAAAAGAAACACAAACATTATTATCAGGGCACTTGGAAACAAGAACGTTTCCTTTTTAAAAACGGTAGACAGCCATTTGCAGGCGACCAGCGATTGCCTTCGTTATCATCTGGCATATTACACGCAGCACGTGTAACGAGCGTGTTGTCAGGAAGATTTTTGTCGCATCGCTGATAACTTACCAAGAGCTTTTTTTCCTATGACAAAAAATGGGAAGCATGAAGATTAAACAAAACCCTTCAAAAGTTTCATCAGGACTGAATAGTAAGAAGGAATATTCTGAGACCGTATATTTTCCCTCGTTCGTAACGGCATGCTGTGATTTGGTTCTGTTATAGATTAGTGTACCCCTCCCCCCCCCCCCCCCCAGTTATTTTCTTACTTCTAGGGGTACAATTAATCAACATTTCTCTTTGTTTTCACCTGTAGTTTTCTTTGGGCTCACACTGTTTTCATCTTTCGAGAATGTTGTTCCTCCTTTTCCTGTGCTCATTTTCTTCCAGTTTTTCAATTTTTTCCTGTCTTGAAAGCCTGCCTTTTAATTGTGTTCTATTTCTTATTGTATCCATGTCGACTCCCATATTTTGATGTTTCTTCATATTTTTTTCTTACCAATGTGATTTTGGATTTGTGATTCTTTAGGAAGTCAGAGCTTTGTTTAGTTATTCTGCCATTATCTGTCCTGCATATGGGTTCACGGAATAATTTTCTATTTATCTGTGCTCTAATTTGCTGCTGATTTTGGCTCTTAGTATTTGTATTGAGGTTCTTCTTTGAGTTGCTTCTATTTTCTACAGCTCTCCCTTCGTAGTCAGTTTAAGAGTTCCCACAGGATAGAGTATTTCTAGTATGACCACTCTTCCATAATGTTCCACTTTTGTGTTTCAGGATAAAGATTTTTGGTAGACATGTTTCTTGATATCTGAAAAGTCCTCCCAGTATTATGTAGGGTAGTCTCTATTTCTGTCTTTTCCTTCGTGTTGTTTCATACCCATTCTCCTAGATACTTAATAGTCTACTTTAGATATTGTATTGTTATTTATTTTAAGCTTTTGAGGTGCGTTATCGATGTCTGTCATGAATTCCATTTTTTCAAATGGTGTTTGTAACTGTACTTTTACTATTCGACTTTGTAGTTCTGTGCGTTTTCGAGTGAGTCTGTAGTAAGTGCCATGTCATCTGCAATAGCTAGACATTGTACAGTGGTCTTGTTCGGCGTTCTCCCTAGTTGTATACCGTTAGTATTTATGGAATTCCTCCAATCACTAACCACTTTCACTAATGCACAGTTATAAAGTAGGTGCGATAAACCATCTCCTTGTCTTACCCCAGAATTTGTTTCACAATTATCTGACAGTTCTCGCATAAATTTTGCTTTTGACTAAAGTTGCTTTAAATATGTCTGTTGTTTTATTACTTTCACCAAACTCTTTTAAAATATCGAGTGATATATTTCCATCAATAGAATCGTGTATCTTTTTAAAGTCTACAAATGTCAAAACTTATTTCAAGTTTATGATTTTCCATATTTCTAAGTTGTGCTTTAAATTTGTGACTTTTTCTACACATGATCTCTCTCCTGCCTCTCATCCTGTACGTTCCTTTGCGTTCACGTAACTATGACTCAAGTATTGTTTCAGTTCTGTTTAAAAGGGCCTTCTACAAAGTCTTACAGGTCACTGACAACGGGGAGAGCCTTCTGTATTTGTTAGCATCAGTTTTATCTCCCTTCTTTTGTAGGGGATGTATTAAGGCAGATGTCTATCCAGCTAGGAGTCTGCTGGTTTTCCAAATTTCTTGAATTATTTTTGTTATGCATGCTATCATATTGTTTTCTTTGGTAGGTTGCAGTTGTGTTATTGCTTGAAATGTTCTGCAAGTATTTTAAAGTTTTCGTTGTTTTTGTATACGGTTTTGAGCGTTTTTAGATACTTGGAACGTAAATTTGTTGGTGTATTGAGCTGGTTTGGAATACTTTGTAGAACTGACTTACGGTGTTTTACTTAAACTCCGATTCTTTTGAGCTCAACCGATCATACAGTGTGACCCTCTGAAGAACTTTTGATGTTGCTTTCCTGTCTTATATAAAGGCTTCTCGATCCTTACCTTTTTTGCGTTGCAGATGTCCGGGCTCTCTGTCTGTTGAGGACAAGTTCACCATATTCATCATTCCACTTAGGGTGTTCATTTATTTATTTATTTATTTGTCTATTTATTTTTGAGGCCAATGGCATTTTCTGCTGATCGTATTAATATTGTTTTAGAATCACTGTCCTTGGCTAATCACTGTGTGTCAAACTTCTTTCGTTGGTACTGATTCTTTATTCTAACTGTGGGTCTAATTTTGAACTTGATTATGGGCATATAACGATCTAAACCCAAACAAGCACTTTTAGCGATTTTAACATGGAATATTTTATCGCAGAGTGTTTACTTATAACCACATGATCAAGTTGTTTCCCTACCTAGAACTAGATTCAGTGACACCAATGTAGTTTGCTTACGAGGAAGCTTCTAAAAGAATATTGATTTTAATACCATACCCTGTTCTTCACATAGGCTGGTAAGTAGTTATCCATTTGCATTAGTTACGGTATGTGCAGTATGTCTGTCTACTACACGTGACGAAGTTCTTTGCTGATTTGGGCATTAAAATCTTCAAGCAATATTACTTTGTTTCTTTACGGAATTCGGTCTAATGTCTTGCTGATTAATTATTTGCCAAAATTCTTGTGTTTGCTCTGTTTGTGTTGTTTTTATTTTGTTTGTTGGTGCATGTGTGTTGACAGTAGTGTATATTTTCCATGTTGACTTAAAGGTTAATGTGGAAAGTCTTCCATTTATGAGTTTAAATTCTGTTCTCGAGTTCAATTTATTTTTATTTACAATTAACTGTGTTGAAGATAATGGCTTTTTTATACTCCTTCTTGGTTTTCCTTCTTAAAAATCTGGAATTTTTCTGAGTCAAAAAGGTGTTTCAGTGATTATGTTTTTTCTTGGAGTTCAGTTACCACAATATTTTTCTTTTTGAGAAATTCTGTTAATGTTTTTAGTTTGCCTGCTTTTAGAGGGGGGTGCACATTAAAGGTGGCTAGACAATATATATTCTTATGTTTGATGTTACATCTTTGTCGTTTTAAGTATGTTTCAAGACGCTCCGACTCCCCCTTTGCACGATGTTGTAAGTCCACAGAAACCGAATTCTTACTTTTCATTTCCTTAGAATTGGGAGATTGGTTACTCCCTGGGGTAGAATCTCTTACAAAATTCATCCTCATGTTGGTTGCTAGTTTTTGTTCTTAGCCACTGATATTGTGCAGGAGGAATTGTTTATAGAAAGTGAGTGTAAGAGTAATCGGAAGAACTACGCTGTAATGTTTAGATGGGTACAAACTTATGAGTCAAAAGAACCAGAAAAATGCACTTTTTGGACGAGGACACTCAAAAATTAATGAATTGATGACACATGCCTGAATTGCCTTAATTAAGTGTGACTTGTAGAGCATATGCTGCCATGCAATATCGCTTAATTATGTCAGTATGTTTTGCTATACTTTGATGATGAATACAATAAGCATGTGTTTTCAATTTTTCTAGGCTCTCGCAAAGGACAGGCTGTATCCATTCATAGGATTCTTCTCCGTTGGGTATGGTGCGAACAACGATCCTGTCAGAGGTTATATTCTCGTGTCGCTAATTTCCTTCGGATGCATATTAATCGGTGAGCTGAAAAACTTGTAATAATCTTAAAACCGGTGCTACTAACAATTATGATAGAATGAGACATTTCTGTAATAAGACCTGTAACTTGCTGATTAATCTGAGTTTGTATTTTTTTTTTCAGCACAGCTGAACGCGATCGCACCTTTGCTCTCCAACTTCTTCCTCGCAGCCTACGCTCTCATCAACTTCTCCGTCTTCCATGCTTCCATATCAAAGAGCCCCGGTTGGAGGCCTGCGTTCAAGGTACAATCTGGTATACTTTTATTTTACAATATCATCTTTTCATTGGTTATGATGGTTCTTCCTCTGTTTTCTGTAAGATATACTTTGTTTATTTTAAATTCGTAGTCATATATAACTGTCAGATTAACAAAAACATCTATGACCTTACACGAAGACACGGATCTTAGGTCCAGTACTCAGCTACAGACCTAAACTAACATTTCTGATGCTTCGTTAAAACTATTAACGACTTTTCATCCGTGGATCAGCTTACGAAGAAGGTATCACGATATCAGTGGAAGAAGAAGTGACTGAGCGAGGTTCCTTTTTACAGTACCAGGCGTTAAAGGTGATAGTAATGTGAAGTTTTAATGTAAGACATAAATCAAAGACTTTCACATCATACTTCTTATTTTATTGTCGAGTAAAAAACTCAAAAATCTCAGCACTTCGATGGATATGATACTTTAATTTAATATTACATTGTCATGTAAGAGAAAAGGGAGTTATACTATAATTGCATGGAGAGAACAAGAAACTCTGAATAGTAAATTGAAAGTATATGGTCGTTTGTAAGAGGTATCATGGCAGGACATATTACAACTGCAGTGTGTGAGGATTACAGCATCAGTGATCCAGCATAATTGTGCAACATCCTCAGTTACCAGTGTCTGTCAGTTCTTGGAAAGTTCAGTCAAAACGATACTCTTCTCCACAACCTTTTCAGTGTGGTATTCCAAAGCAGTTGCTGCATCATACACAAACATGGAACGAGGAATGAGGAAGTACCACCATTTCTTAAATTAACGAGAAGTAAGTACTGACATTATGACGAAACACCAAGTAGACGTACGAATGTCAGTGCACCAAACATTAGTGCTGCACTCAGCAAACTATGCAACGCGTCTTTCTGGCAGGATGTTTCCACGAATCGTCAGAAGACTGTAACAAGATACAGAGAGACATGCGGATGGATAATGGTTAGTACAGGGACTGACAGTGGACCCAGAACGTGTGTAAAAATGTTACATATTGCTCGTAAGTAGACAAACAGATCTTACTGCACCATTACGCTATTGGAAAAAAATCATTGTGTACAGCAGCTACTGAAAATATGTAGGAGTAACCATACGAAGCGACCTAAAGTGGACTGACCATACGAAGCAAATTGTAGCGAAAGTAGATTACAGGCTGAGATTCATTGGAAGAATCCCAAGGAAATGTAGTTCACCCACGAAAGAAGTGGCTTACAAAATGCTTGTTCGACCGATGCTTGTGAATTGTCCACCAGTCTACGATCCATACCAGGTTAGACAAACAGAAGAGACAGAGACCCAATGAAGAGCGGACATCTTTCGTTATGGGATCGTTTAGTCGGCCGGGAGTGTTACTGAGATGCTACACTGCGTCACCGTGAGGGTTGCTGATGAATTTACGAGGTGTCGCGAAATGACTACACCAAGAAAATCAGAACAATGAGACCTCATACTGAAGTTTATTGACAGTCGTTCTTTTCATATACCAATGAAACAGGGAAGTTGGAGGAGAATAGCGGTTAGGGGTGATCTACCGCCACACACTATACGGTAGCTGACGGAGTATGTACATAAATGTGGAATTAAAATACTCGTTAGTAAAACTGCTTCATAAGAAGTGAGAGAGAAACTTCACAATTACAGCTCAGTTTCCTTGTTATCAGTGTTGTCGAAGGCCTTAGAGAAGGCAACCAGTACGAGAACAGTATCAGATCTCAGTGCAGACTCATAATATGGCTCGAGAAAACGAGACTCAATAGTAATTTCAGTTTATTATTTCGTGTTTGAGGTACTTTAAAGGTCTAAACGATGAGTGCCCTAGTATCTCCTGTGATGTAGCAGCGGCATTTGACATAATGAACAATAATATATTCTGTCATGTTGGAGGGAAAATCTGATTCCACTATATTTAGCAAACCGGAAGCAGAAGGTTTTCCTTCATTTCCAGAAACAAGGAACAAATCTGAATCTAACTGGCTAGTGCCACAGGGATCTGTCCTAAGTCCGTCGCTTTTGCTGATCTGCATGTGTTGGAGAAGTCCTCGAACGTCACATCTACCGATTGTCGTCCCATTTGGGTAATTCCTTCGTGATACATCTTTTTTTTTCTTTTTTAAGAGTGTGGCCAACAAGATTATGCATCGCAAAAACTTATTTCAACAGCCAGAGAAGAACTTTTCAAAACCAAAGACTGCGATAAAGACGGACTACGCATTGATTTAGCACAGCTGAACCTCCTTCGTTTTGCTGAAATTATGCCGGTTGCCTCTAGCGCAGATGAATTAAGAAAACGAATAGAGAATCTTAGTCCAGAATTTTGCAAGTAGGCTGAAATAGAGAATAACGAACAGATCGCAAGGAGCATTCTATAAATCAGCAAAGAAGTTATAGAAGAAGTTGACGAGTTTTTGTTCAGGGCAGCTGATAACAGTCACTGGACGGAGAGCAGAAGAAATACGAGAAGAATATAAATGTTCTGGAGCATTTTTGATAAATTAAGTAATGTTTTCAGAACTATGCCTTTGATGTGTCTGAAAAGAAAAGTTTACAATAAGTATATGTTTTTCCACTTTTGATAAATGGTAGTGAGGTATGATCTTAAAATGCGAAAAACTATTCATGGACATTCATCGTTACTCAGAGATACAGAAAAACAGGTAAGTCAGGAAACAGATCGGACTATAAGACGTAAATTCGACTGTCTTGCGACTGAAATAAACGTAGGTAGATCATGTAGACAAGCGAATAAGCGTCATACACAGGGTTCCAAGAGATAAGAAAAGACCATCGTACCAGCTAATGGATGGCAGTTAGATGACATTAAAGAACACGTATAAGGGATAGTAATAAAGCTTTAGAAATCACCTCCAAAACGCAAAGTTACGCAATTGATTTTTTTTCTTGTTAGTTCATGTCTGCAGTGCTAGTATTCATTGAAATCCTCATGCCACAATATCGCAACACGCCTCTAGAGGATCCAAAACAAAACGAAGCTTCCCCTTTATGAACTTGAGTATCTTGCAGTAATTCATTTGCTTCTGCATTTGAAGCGGAACAATACAGCAACAATCCACACTGCGTTGGTGGATATGTACAATGACACAGTGAGCAGCTGGCACAGACACTTCCAGTGTTGTCAAACAAATCTGAATGGTGAACAAGTAGCAGATCAAGAGCCTGTGAAGAAACGAGAACCTCAAGAGAAGTAGAGTCTGGTGCCGAAAGACCGGCATATCACGATCGAAGTGATTGTGGAAAAGTGAAAATTTGCCATTGATCAGTTTCCATTCTCTTTCGCGATATTTTGAATTTGACAAAGATTGCAACCCGCTGGGTTCTACGACTGCTCACACCCATTCAGAAAGCCTGTAAAATCGAGGCAGCAGAGGTTATGTTATAGCGTTGTCAGGCCAGTCCAGAAGACGTCTTTAGCCATCTAATCATCGTGGACGAATGGTGAATGCATCACTTGGACTGAGACAAAGAAGCGGAGCTGGCAGCGGAAACAATTGGATTTGCCACCTCCGAAGTCGCGAAGACACAACCATCATTGGACAAGGTGAAGCCGAGTGTTTACTGGTTCAAATGGTTCAAATGGCTCTGAGCACTATGGGACTCAACTGCTGTGGTCATCAGTCCCCTAGAACTTAGAACTACTTAAACCTAACTAACCTAAGGACATCACACACAGCCATGCCCGAGGCAGGATTCGAATCCGCGACCGTAGCAGTCGCACGGTTCCGGACTGCGCGCCTAGAACCGCGAGACCACCGCGGCCGGCAGTGTTTACTGGGACTGCTATGATATGGTGCACATAAATTAATCTCATAGGGGGTAAACCGTCACAGGAGCATACTATCCAAATATTCTGACGAGATTGAGGTATACTGACCAGACGTCGCATCGCTGGAAGCTGTCATTAGAGGTGTTCCTGCCCCACAACAACACCTCAGCTCATTCTGCACAGGGCAGTCACAGATACGGCTACTGTAGGCTGTCAAATTTTGCGTCATTCTGCGTATTCTTCTGACGTAGCACACTGTGACTTCTCCCCCTTTTCCCAAATGAAGAAGCCGTTGAATGACACGCATTTTCAGAATGACGAAATGGCAATTTTCTGGAAATGGATTGTTTTCTGAACAGGCAAAATGCAGAATTCTACCACCAATGTTCCCGTTATGCCTTCCATCTATGGAAAAATCCAGCGCATTGAGAAGTGAATATGTGGAGAAGGACTAACAACATGTACAATTCACAAGATGGTAGTTTTTTTGAGGTGTTAAACTTTATCACTGACAATTAAAGTCAGCAGCGAGTAGCACTACATGGTGACCTCTTGTTGCAGTACTACAATGCCTGGGTGAGCCTGCTGGGAACCCTCATGTGTATCGGAGTGATGTTCCTCATGTCTTGGGTCATGGCGCTCATCACCTTCGTTGTGGTCGTCACCCTCTACCTCTACGTCTCCTACCGCAAACCAGGTAAGCCACCATTACTCTCGTTTCTTGTAATGTAATCTACCCACATTTGTAAATACATCCTCTTTATCGTTTGATTGCATTTGATATTCTTCCATTTTTTAATCAGAGTTGTCGCATTCCATTTTGATCGCTGCAGCTCATCTACAATAAGATGTCCAAGTTATTTCTTGCAGTAGCATATTCTTGTTTTTAGGGAACCGTACCTCAGAGAGTAAAAAAGGAACTCTTATAGGATCGATTTCTTGTCCGTTTGTCTCTCTTCCTGTCCGACTGTTAAGAACCCTGTTTCTCAGGAATAAGTAGATGTATCAATTTGAAATTTATATCACATGCTAAACTCTACGGTATCCTTGCGGTGTAAAACATTTAACCTCCTAAGTAAGTGCAATCAAAAGATGCGGCCATTTGCGTCACGTATTTTAAAACTCGCAAACTCACTCATTAAAACCTATAGCGTACTTCTCGTTAACCAATAATCATGAAATATGGCAAGAATCAAAGTTTCCGAGTGCAAGTAAGGTAAAAAGATCCGTAAATTATTAATCAGTAATTACGACACATGAAAAAATATTTTTTTGCCATTTTCTATTCAACTGTCAGGTTGTTTGTCTCTTAAGATCCCTTTCTCCAGGAAAGGGTGGATGTATGGAGTTGAAATTTACGAAACATACTTAAGTCTATGATCCCTTGGCGCCGTAAAAAAATGGTTCAAATGGCTCTGAGCACTATGGGACTTAACATCCTAGATCATCAGTCCCTTAGAACTTAGAACTACTTAAACCTAACTAACCTAAGGACATCACACACATCCATGCCCGAGGCAGGATTCGAACCTGCGACAGTAGCAGTCCCGCGGTTCCGGACTGTAGCGCCTAGAACCGCACGGCCACCGCGGCCGGCGGCGCCGTAAAAACTTTAAGCTTCCAAGTCAATGGCAGCAAAAGACACGACCATTAATGTCACTATTTCGATATCTTCCCAGTATCGATATCGATAAAACGCAAAAGTCGTTGAATTTCTCGACTCCCGGGAAGGATGAAATTTCTATATACATAAGTAAGTTTATGAGGAATCCACAATCCGCGAGTCCTATTCGCACTTATCCTGATTTTTTTCTTTCACTTTTCTCTGTCATATACGTGATCCTCTTAGAGAGGTGGACTGGTAGCAGCCATATTGTCGCTCAGCCTTTGATTAAAACAATCACATACGTAAACAGACATTTTTTGGAATATAAACAGTGACCTCAAGGTTAAATGTACGGTGATATGTCTAATATTCAGCTTTATGGAGCAGATGATACTATGGTCTTCTCGTAATACTTCCTACGTATGGTGTTTCCATGTAAATTGGATTGGAGGGAAAGTTCTGTAAAAAATTATGTGGGATGAGTATTTGGAAGGGTCAAAAGACGGATTGTAGGAGGTGGGCTGCACTGCAGTTAAGCGGGAAAAGAAAGAGGTGAGGTAAGCTGTGATTGGTAGAAGGGATAGTTCTTGGAGATGATTTCGTAGCCTGGGAGAGGGAGGCGGTTGAAATTACGCTGTGAAAGGACAATAAGTGCTTGGAGGGATAAGGAAATTGGAAGCTGTTGGCAGAGACGAGGCAGCGGCCTGAGTACACAAGGATGCGCATACAGTGGATTGTTGGGATTACATTTTGTGAGATGTATAGGACTGACGAAGGTATTGAGGGTGTTAGAGGAGATAGGGGAATTTTTTCAGCTAGTTCAGGGTGCGGGAGGAGAGGGGTTAAATGGATACGGAATGCGAGGAGGAATGCATGGGATGGGCTGAGATCCGTGCATCATTTGCATAAGATATGACTGGACAGCCCCCCAAGAACCATGGACCTTGTCGTTGGTGGGGAGGCTTGCGTGCCTCAGCGATACAAATAGCCGTACCGTAGGTGCAACCACAACGGAGGGGTATCTGTTGAGAGGCCAGACAAACGTGTGGATCCTGAAGAGGGGCAGCAGCCTTTTCAGTAGTTGCAGGGGCAACAGTCTGGATGATTGACTGATCTGGCCCTGTAACACTAACCAAAACGGCCTTGCTGTGATGGTACTGCGAACGGCTGAAAGCAAGGGGAAACTACGGCCGTAATTTTTCCCGGGGGCATGCAACTTTACTCTATGATTAAATGATGATGGCGTCCTCTTGGGTAATATATTCCGGAGGTAAAATAGTCCCCCATTCGGATCTCCGGGCAGGGACTACTCAGGAGGACGTCGTTGTCAGGAGAAAGAAAACTGGCGCTCTACGGATCTGAACGTGGAATGTCAGATCCCTTAATCGAGCAGATAGGTTAGAAAATTTAAAAAGGGAAATGGATAGGTTAAAGTTAGATATAGTAGGAATTAGTGAAGTTCGCTGGCAGGAGGAACAAGACTTTTGGTCAGGTGAATACAGGGTTATAAATACAAAATCAAATAGGGGTAGTGCAGGAGTCGGTTTAATAATGAATAAAAAACAGTAGTGCGGGTAAGCTACTACAAACATCATAGTGAACGCATTATTGTGGCCAAGACAGACACGCAGCCCACGCCTACTACAGTAGTTCAAGTTCATATGCCAACTAGCTCTGCGGATGACGAAGAAATTGAAGAAATGTATGATGAAATAAAAGAAATTATTCAGATTGTGAAGGGAGACGAAAATTTAATAGTCATGGGTGACTGGAATACGGTATCAGGAAAAGGCAGAGAAGGAAACATAGTAGATGAATATGGATTGGGGCTAAGAAATGAAAGAGGAAGCCGCCTGATAGAATTTTGCACAGAGCACAACTTAATCATAGCTAACACTTGGTTCAAGAATCGTAAAAGAAGGTTGTATACATGGAAGAAGCCTGGAGATACTGACAGGTTTCAGATAGATTACATAATGGTAAGACAGAGATTTAGGAACCAGGTTTTAAATTGTAAGACATTTCCAGGGGCAGATGTGGACTCTGACCACAATCTATTAGTTATGAACTGTAGATCAAAACTGAAGAAACTGCAAAAAGGTGGGAATTTAAGGAGATGGGACCTGGATAAACTAAAAGAACCAGAGGTTGTACAGAGTTTCAGGGAGAGCATAAGGGAACAATTGACAGGAATGGGGGAAAGAAATACAGTAGAAGAAGAATGGGTAGCTTTGAGAGATGAAGTAGTGAAGGCAGCAGAGGACCTAGTAGGTAAAAATACGAGGGCTAGTAGAAATCCTTGGGTAACAGAAGATATATTGAATTTAATTGATGAAAGGAGAAAATATGAAAATGCACTAAATGAAGCAGGCAAAAAGGGATACAAACGTCTCAAAAATGAGATCAACAGGAAACGCAAAATGGCTAAGCAGGGATGGCTAGAGGACAAATGTAAGGATGTAGAGGCTTATCTCACTAGGGGTAAGATAGATACTGCCTACAGGAAAATTAAAGAGACCTTTGGAGAAAAGAAAACCACTTGTATGAATATCAAGAGCTCAGATGGAAACCCAGTTCTAAGCAAAGAAGGGAAAGCGGAAAGGTGGAGGGAGTATATAGAGGGTCTATACACGGGCAATGTACTTGACGACAATATTATGGAAATGGAAGAAGATGTAGATGAAGATGAAATGGGAGATACGATACAGCGTGAAGAGTTTGACAGAGCACTGAAAGACCTGAGTCGAAACAAGGCCCCCGGAGTAGACAACATTCCATTGGAACTACTGACGGCCTTGGGAGAGCCAGTCCTGACAAAACTCTACCATCTGGTGAGCAAGATGTATGAGACAGGCGAAATACCCTCAGACTTCAAGAAGAATATAATAATTCCAATCTCAAAGAAGGCAGGTGCTGACAGATGTGAAAATTACCGAACAATCAGTTTAATAAGTCACGGCTGCAAAATACTAACGCGTATTCTCTACAGACGAATGGAAAAACTAGTAGAAGCTGATCTCGGGGAAGATCAGTTTGGATTCCGTAGAAATATTGGAACACGTGAGGCAATAGAGTAAGAAAAGGCAAACCTACGTTTCTAACATTGGTAGACTTAGAGAAAGCTTTTGACAATGTTGACTGGAATACTCTCTTTCAAATTCTAAAGGTGGCAGGGGTAAAATACAGGGAGCGAAAGGCTATTTACAATTTGTACAGAAACCAGATGGCAGTTACAAGAGTGGAGGGACATGAAAGGGAAGCAGTGGTTGGGAAGGGAGTGAGACAGGGTTGTAGCCTATCCCCGATGTTATTCAATCTGTATATTGAGCAAGGAATAAAGGAAACAAAAGAAAAGTTCGCAGTAGGTATTAAAATCCGTGGAGAAGAAATAAAAACTTTGAGGTTCGCCGATGACACTGTAATTCTGTCAGAGACAGCAAAGGACTTGGAAGAGCAGTTGAACGGAATGGACAGTGTCATGAAAGGAAGGTATAAGATGAACATCAACAAAAGCAAAACGAGGATAATGGAATGTAGTCGAATTAAGTCGGGTGATGCTGAGGGAATTAGATTAGGAAATGGGACACTTAAAGTAGTAAAGGAGTTTTGCTATTTGGGGAGCAAAATAACTGATGATGGTCGAAGTAGAGAGGATATAAAATGTAGACTGGCAATGGCAAGGAAAGCGTTTCTGAAGAAGAGAAATTTGTTAACATCGAGTATAGATTTAAGTGTCAGGAAGTCGTGTCTGAAAGTATTTGTATGGAGCGTAGCCATGTATGGAAGTGAAACATGGACGATAACTATTTTGGACAAGAAGAGAATAGAAGCTTTCGAAACGTGGTGCTACAGAAGAACGCTGAAGATTAGATGGGTAGATCACATAACTAATGAGGAGGTGTTGAATAGGATTGGGGAGAAGAGAAGTTTGTGGCACAACTTGACTAGAAGAAGGGATCGGTTGGTAGGACATGTTCTGAGGCATCAAGGGATCACCAATTTAGTATTGGAGGGCAGCGTGGAGGGTAAAAATCGTAGAGGGAGACCAAGAGATGAATACACTAAGCAGATTCAGAAGGATGTAGGTTGCAGTAGGTACTGGGAGATGAAAAAGCTTGCACAGGATAGAGTAGCATGGAGAGCTGCATCAAACCAGTCTCAGGACTGAAGACCACAACAACAACATGACTGGACAGGTGAGGGCCTCGTAGATTTATGTGATATCCGAGGGGTTCAGTCTCCATTTCGAATGGTTAGTAAGTTTAGTCTGCTGTCCACCTTCCGTTACAAGATGCGGTTGTTGATTGTGAAGTAGAGTCTCGAGAAGGGAAACGTTGGGGATTTTTGTTGTAACTATTATCTGAATTTTTGCAGGATTTGCGGAAATTGAGTAATATTACAGATGCAATTTTTATTCAGACACGCTGATACTTATATGAACATATTAGCCATTTTATGTATTTATATTGTGTTTTCAGTAGAAACTGTAAGGCTAAACTACGAATCAGATGACCATAACGTTAACAAGTATTAATAAAACTACATTCCAGCGTTGCAGATGTTGCAGTAGTACTATGAAAATCCATGCAATAATAAATAGGTAGCGACTCAATGTAGAGCTTTTATATCCGATATACGTGTTCTGCGTTCAGGTATTCCTGTTTTAAAAGATCCTCTACTATTTCATGAATCCCTAATTGCAGTTTGGCTATTCGGTCCGTCGGTGAACCACCCGTCTACTTGTTAAGGCGTGCTGGATTCTAAGCTCACTCTCAGTGATTTGCAGTATCAGTAAATGAATCCAGAGCAACGAGACAGTTGCAACAAAAGCTGGTTTTATTCCGCCATTGACCACAGTTTCGACGGATGTACACCCGTCTTCTTCAGAAATTCGTTAAACCTTGAAACAATGTAACAGCAATAATTACAAACCGGGAAAAATGCATGTTGAAATTACACTTCATACAGAGACTAGATCCTCACAAAAGGGTGAGAATATCACATATATCATGTTTTCGAGCTTGTAGCTATTGCTGTTACATTGTCTTCAGGTTACACATATTTCTGAAGAAGACGGATTAACATCAGTCAGAACCATTCTCAAAGGATGAATAAAACCACCTTTTGTTGCAACTGGTTGGTTGCTTTGGATTCATTTACTATTTTCTAACCGTTCCTAAAGCACAGGCTCAAAATACTGATTTGCAATATATTGTATTTATACAATAATCGTGTGCGCGTGTATAGATTAATAACTGTTGTCTGTATACTTTCTTCGCTGTAGCTTATTTAGGGGTCCTGTGTGTCTGTAGGCTCGCTGTAGTCAAAACTTGTTTTACTCAAACCGTCGCATCGAAGCTGAAAGTGAAAGCGTTGACGGGAAAAGCTACTAGTGTTGTCACCCGACTATGGGTGAAACACTTCACCAAATTCATCTAATTCATGTGGTTTTCACATTGACGACGCAAGTCACAGGTCAGATTAAGCTACGAGCGTTAACTAATTGCACGACCACCAAGTGACTTAACTGCCTATGTGACTGCAACTCTAGAACAAGGGAGAGACGCCACATAGATGTAAGATACATGTGTCGTCCACCTTTTGGACGAAATGCAGCAACGATTCTGCGTGATATGGATTCGGCAAGTCCCTAGTAGATTTCCTGAGGTATGTGGTACCAGATGTTTAGGCACAGATCACGCAAATCCCTTTAGGTGCTGCTCGGTACTTTGTGGGAGCAGAGCTGACGCCCGATCGGCCCAGATCTGTTCTGTCGGATTCTCGTCACGTGAATTTGGTGGCAAGACATCGACATGAGTTCCAGCTGACCTGCTGAAAGATGCCTTCGATTTCCTGGAAGACACCAAGCATGAAAGGAAGCAGTGGTCCACAGTACTGTTCAAGTAGTCCACAGTTGCCATGGTGCCTTCGGTTACTACCAAAAGTCCCATGGAAGCTAAGGTGATTGACCCCGTAGTACAATACTGCCCTCAACGGCCACCGTTCGTGATGGAGTGTATGTATCGAGCAGTTGATGGCTTGGACGACGGCGTATCCGGACGCGACCGTCGACCTGAAGTATCATGAAGCATGATTCACCTGAATAAGTGATGTGCTTCCATTGATCCACTGTACAATCTCTTTGATACCGTGCCCTCTGCAGTTGTGCGACGGGAATCCAAAGGTGAAGGGAGTTTTACAGTTTCTAGCCGTAGGGCTTTGTAACGCTGGTAGCATCCAGGAATGAAGTATCGTCGCAGCAACAATTCTATGTAACGTTAGTCGTTGTATCGTTGCAGACCGTGATACATGGCAGCTCCATTGTCAACTGCACAAAGGGAGAAATCAGGGTAATTATTCGTTTTTTGTTTGCAGAAGACGTTAAACCTGCGGAAACCATTCGTCGAATGCAAAAGCAATATCGGCTGTCCATTGCGGAGCAAGATCTACGAGTGAACAGAGCACTTCAAACAGGGAAGAACTTCTCTATGTGACGAGGAAAGATCGATCAGCCATGGTTCAGCGTCTTCCGTCTAACACGGCAGGCTAAATTTTGGGAAACTGCGTGCGGGGTAGGTACGAAAGAACTGTCAGCGCGGCGTAAGACACAGAGGATGGACATCTCTCGTAAACATCTGGCCCGTTATCATCGCGAGGAGATAGATTTTTACACCAAATCGTTACTGCAGACGATACGTGGGTGCATCATCACGAACCGGAAAGTAAGGCTGCGAGCATGGTTTCGAAACACTCGTAATCACCAGAAGTTAAGAAATTTAAACGTCAGCCAGCAGCTGGTAGGATTATGCTAACTCTATTCTGAGACATGGAAGGCGTGGTAGCCGTTCGTTTCACTCCAAATGGCGAAAATATAAACAGTGAGAACTATTGTGATGTGTTGCGAACTAAACTGAAACCTGCAATCAGATCCGAGCGTCGCGGAAAACTGCAAAAAGGTGCCATCCTGCAGCAAGACAAAGCTCGGCCACATTCTACCAGAGGGACTGCCGAAATAATAAAGGCGTCGGGATTCGAATTGCTGGAGCATCCGCCGTACAGTCCAGACCTGGCTCCAAGCGAATTCCACACGTTTCGACCATAGAACAAAACGCCCAGGGAAGATAATCTGCAACCGATGCAGATTTCATTGAATCGGGGCAAAATTGATTACAGCTACTGCCAAAAAACATTTTTTCCGGCGGAATCAAAAAACTTGTGAAACCCTGGGAAAAGTGCGTTGAAGTGGAGGGTGATTATGTAGAAAAATAATGTATGTTTCAGTCTTCTGGCAACAGAATAAATATTCCTTTTCTGAAAAATCCAAGCCTGCAGCGTCCGGGGTGTGTCACGAAGCGTAGACGTTCAACAGCTTATTGCTTACTGGCTCTTTAACCACCCTTCCATCACGTTCTGTAGGTGCTGACGGTAGTAACAGGAAAACAGCCGACTAGCTTCGCCCTTTGCGAGTCGCTCGTTTCCAGACACCGGTCCATAGTAATCTGCCCTTTGTCGAAGTCTCTTATGCCAGAGAATTTCCCCATCCTCTGCCCATATCGTTTTTGATCCGATTACATACTTCCCTTACCGCTTCACAAGTCCACAACGCCAGCGCGCGCCTTTCAGCGTCGGGGTTAGCAGTGCTCACCACTGGTCATCAGTGTTCAGTCATAAGCCATTTCACATAAACTAATGGAGCTATATATTTTTCTACACATTACGGTCTTAGCCGCACCCTAAAAGTTACCTGTTTAGTGTTGATGTTGAAACTGCCTTTCATTGAATTTATCGCTAACAATCTGAAAACCGAGTGACTTCTAAACTTCCGATTACAGATTCTGATCTTATTATGCAAAATAATTTCAAGAATGTGTTTTCATTAATCTAAAATGTATCTGTTGATCTGTAAATTTGGTAAACCAAAGAACAATTTACAAAAATACTCATAAAGACTGTTGTTGTGGTCTTCAGTACAAAGACTGGTTTCATGCAGCTTCTTTTCTCTTCTTGTCCACACTGGCTATTGTCTATGTTTCATTTCTACACTGGCTACATTCTACACAAATACTTTCAGAAAAGACTTCTTAACATTTAGATTTCTATTTGATGTTAACCAATTTCTCTTCTTCAGAAAGCCTTTCTTGCCATTGCCATTCTACATTTTCTGTCTTCTCTACTTCAGCCTTCATCAGTTATCATGCTGCCCAAATAGCAAAACTCATCAACTACTTTAAGTGTCAAGTTTCGTAATCTAATTCCATCAACGTCACCTGATCTAATTCACTACATTCCATTATCCTTGTTTCGCTTTTGTTGATGTTAATCTTATATCCCCCTTTCAAGACACTGTCCATTCCGTTGAACTGCTGTTCCAAGTGTTTTGATATCTCTGACAGAATTACATTGCCATCGGCAAACATAAAGTTTTTTTTTCGTTATTTTTAGAATGACTACCTGTCGCGTAACTTAAATATGCCCTATCACAAAAATGCATCTGGTGAATGTACATGAAATTTCACTAATTGGAAATTGTTCCTAATATTCTGTCACAAAATTTTCATTTAGACGAACAAAAAATTCTTACCTTGCAACGGATAACTTGACTCTGCTCTTTTTAGTTGATGTTTTAGCAAATCAGTTGATTCACTTTTCAAAATTATCGATTACTGTTCACGAGGAAGCGCATGGCGTGACAATGTATATTCTACTAAACATTTTTCTTTGAAGAGTGGGAATATGTTTCGTGAAATATTTATATACGAAGGAAGTACTCTGACATTTTTTTTAACAACGCCATTTGCTTGAATTGACAAAATTTTGAATAAACAGATGCTTTTCATTACATATGCATTTAAAAATGTACCAGTTGGTAATATACCAAAATAATTGCGATTTACTACTAATTCAATTACTGTATAAACCTTTCAATGTACACTCCTGGAAATTGAAATAAGAACACCGTGAATTCATTGTCCCAGGAAGGGGAAACTTTATTGACACATTCCTGGGGTCAGATACATCACATGATCACACTGACAGAACCACAGGCACATAGACACAGGCAACAGAGCATGCACAATGTCGGCACTAGTACAGTGTATATCCACCTTTCGCAGCAATGCAGGCTGCTGTTCTCCCATGGAGACGATCGTAGAGATGCTGGATGCAGTCCCGTGGAACGGCTTGCCATGCCATTTCCACCTGGCGCCTCAGTTGGACCAGCGTTCGTGCTGGACGTGCAGACCGCGTGAGACGACGCTTCATCTAGTCCCAAACATGCTCAATGGGGGACAGATCCGGAGATCTTGCTGGCCAGGGTAGTTGACTTACACCTTCTAGAGCACGTTGGGTGGCACGGGATACATGCGGACGTGCATTGTCCTGTTGGAACAGCAAGTTCCCTTGCCGGTCTAGGAATGGTAGAACGATGGGTTCGATGACGGTTTGGATGTACCGTGCACTATTCAGTGTCCCCTCGACGATCACCAGTGGTGTACGGCCAGTGTAGGAGATCGCTCCCCACACCATGATGCCGGGTGTTGGCCCTGTGTGCCTCGGTCGTATGCAGTCCTGATTGTGGCGCTCACCTGCACGGCGCCAAACACGCATACGACCATCATTGGCACCAAGGCAGAAGCGACTCTCATCGCTGAAGACGACAAGTCTCCATTCGTCCCTCCATTCACGCCTGTCGCGAAACCACTGGAGGCGGGCTGCACGATGTTGGGGCGTGAGCGGAAGACGGCCTAACGGTGTGCGGGACCGTAGCCCAGCTTCATGGAGACGGTTGCGAATGGTCCTCGCCGATACCCCAGGAGCAACAGTGTCCCTAATTTGCTGGGAAGTGGCGGTGCGGTCCCCTACGGCACTGCGTAGGATCCTACGGTCTTGGCGTGCATCCGTGCGTCGCTGCGGTCCGGTCCCAGGTCGACGGGCACGTGCACCTTCCGCCGACCACTGGCGACAACATCGATGTACTGTGGAGACCTCACGCCCCACGTGTTGAGCAATTCGGCGGTACGTCCACCCGGCCTCCCGCATGCCCACTATACGCCCTCGCTCAAAGTCCGTCAACTGCACATACGGTTCACGTCCACGCTGTCGCGGCATGTTACCAGTGTTAAAGACTGCGATGGAGCTCCGTATGCCACGGCAAACTGGCTGACACTGACGGCGGCGGTGCACAAATGCTGCGCAGCTAGCGCCATTCGACGGCCAACACCGCGGTTCCTGGTGTGTCCGCTGTGCCGTGCGTGTGGTCATTGCTTGTACAGCCCTCTCGCAGTGTCCGGAGCAAGTATGGTGGGTCTGACACACCGGTGTCAATGTGTTCTTTTTTCCATTTCCAGGAGTGTACTTTTGATGCTCGTACATTTATTTCATTCTCATCCATTAACCTTTCTTTAGGTAGACATTTCTGTCTTTTCTCATCTCTCAGAATTTTCTTGGCTCATCTTTTGTCAAATCGCCCATTTACCGTGTCACGCCAGCTCCGCTTCACTTTCATTATTGTCAAATTATGTCTTACACTCCATTCTTGGCTTTATCACCTGTTTGATCGCCCATTTACCGTGTCACGCCAGCTCCGCTTCACTTTCACTATTGTCAAATTACGTCTTACACTCCATTCTTGGCTTTATCACCTGTTTGATTTACTTCCCAACATACACTTCTACACTGCTTGCTGAGAGACACCCTTTCCCCCGATGCTATAAATCAAAACTGGTAATACACAATGACTGTAAAATTTCCTTTTCAAACACATTAATTTTTAACGTCATATTTAGTACACTAAAACCACTCCGGGTATGCACTTTTGAGTTTGTCTCTCTTCCTTTCCATTTAGCCCTTGTCTGCAACTGTCCTAAGAACAAAAACTTCTCCGTTAGTTCTACAACTTCATTTTTAATTGGTACAACTTTTCTTTTCGATTTGCTTGTGATTCATAATTTTCGTCTTATTATATTTCATTTGCAACCCTTCTTGCAAACTTACTCTTTTCGGGGTAAAGTTTTGCTGCACCAGAAGCAAATAGTACTCCGGCGTGTCAACCCGTAGGTGGTCTAGTTATGTTCGATTAACAAGAATTGCTTCAGGTCTTCGCAATTTAAATATGTGAAAGAGACATCTAGGAACACTAGGAATAACCTTGGTTGCACTGAACCCGCTTACACAATTCTAAATTTCCCACTGTCTTGATTAATACTGGTAAAACCAGTAACATTGACAGATATTTTCTTCACTAAACACACATAAAATGTATAAACACCTTGTTTCTCTGAGTCGCTTTGCATAGATTTCGTGGAAACCAAATCAAAATCTTTCTCAGTATCTATGAATACTAGGCAAAGTGTTAATTCGTGCTCATTACTTCGTTTCGTAATTTCATTCACCACTTGCAAGTGGTTTCTTGCACTAAAGCCATTATGTTGCTTCATTTGCATCTACATCTACATACATACATACTTAGCACGCGCACAGTATGATGCGTGGAGGAACGTATCTTTCCCATTATTAGTAGTTTCCTTTTCTGTTCCACTCGCAAATAGAGCGAGGGAAAAACGACTGTCTGTATGCCTCCATACCAGATCTATTTTCGTGGTCCTTCTGCGAAATGTATGTTGGAGGCAGTAGAATCGTACTCCAGTCGGTTTAAAGCGCCTGTTACCTAAATTTTCTCAATAGCGTTCCGCAAATAGAATATTGTCCTCCATGGATTCCTTTCTGAGTTCACGAAGCATTTCCATAATACTCACGTGTTGATCGAAACTATCAGTAACAAATCTAGCAGTCCGCGTGTAAACTGCTTCGACGTTTCCTTTAATCCCGACTTGTTGGGGTCCCAAACTCTCGAACAGCACACAAGAAAGGATCGCACTAGTGTTCTATACGCGGCTTCTTTTACAGATGAACAACGTTTTCCTAAAATTCTCCCATTCGCCTTCCCTGCTACCGTCCTTACGTACTCGTTCCGTCCGCAGCTCGTGGTCGTGCGGTAGCGTTCTCGCTTCCTGCGCCCGGGTTCCCGGGTTCGATTCCCGGCGGGGTCAGGGATTTTCTCTGCCTCGTGATGACTGGGTGTTGTGTGATGTCCCTAGTTTAGTTAGGTTTAAGTAGTTCTAAGTTCTAGGGGACTGATGACCACAGATGTTAAGTCCCATAGTGCTCAGAGCTATTTGAACTATTTTTACTCGTTCCATTTCATAACGCTTTGCAACGTTACACCTAGGTATTTAATCGACGTGTGCTCTGATGCCATAATCGAACATTACAGGATTGTTTTTCCTACCCATCTGTTTTAATCTTCATTTTCCTGTATTTAGAGAATCACACAACGACGACACCTTCTCGTACAAGCCATCATCATCAACAAACAGTTGCAGGCTGCTTCTCAGGCTGTCGGTCGTATCATTTGTGCATACTGAGAATAACAGCGGTCCTATCACACTTTCCTGGGGCACTCCTAACGACACCCTAAATTCTAATGAACTGGACAACGTACTGGATTCTGTTACTTAAGAATTCTTCGAGCCACTCACTTTATCTGGGAACCTATTTTGTATGGTTGTATCTTCGTTAACGGTCTGCAGTGGGGCACCATGTAAAAAGCCTTCCGGAAATCCGGGAATACGGAATCTGAAACTTCCTGGCAGATTAAAACTATTAACGGGATCGGAACTCGAACCCGGGACCTTTGCTCTTCGCGCAAGTGCTCTACCGGCTGAGCTACCCAAGAACGACTCAAGACCCATCCTCACGGCTTTACTTCCAGCAATATCTCGTTTTCTACTTTCTAATCTACACAGACGTTCTCCAGCGTAGCTTGTGGGACTAGCATTCTTAGCAAAAAGGATATTGCTGAGACATGGCTTGTCACAGCCGGGGGATTGTTTCCAGAATTAATCTCTCGCTCTGTAGCGGAGTGTGTGCTGATGTGAAATTCCCTGGCAGATTAAAACTGCATGCCGGACGGGGGCTCGAACCTGGCACCATTGCAGGAGAAATGCTGTGAAGTTTGGAAATTAGGAGATGAGGTGCTGGCTCAAGTAAAGCTGTGAGGACGTGTCGTGAGTCGTGCTTGGGTAGCTCAGTCGGTAGAGCACTTGCCCGCAAAAGGTAAATGTTCTGGGTTCGAGTCCTAGTTCTCTGGCACATAGGTCACAGGGTTTTAATCTGCCAGAATCAGTACACAATCCGAAACAGAGGGAAGGTTCACTCTGGATGGAATCTCCCCACTGCCTTTTTCAGTGATTCGCAGAATATCATGCGAGCAAAGAACAAGCTGACTTTCATATGAGTGATGCTTTTTAAATCCATGCTGATCTGTGGAGAGAAGCTTTTCGTTCTCAAGGAAATTTATCGTGTTCAGCGGAGAATGCATCCTGCAGTAAGCCGATCTTAAGGATATTAGTTTAAAATTTTGCGGATCCGTTCTTGTACCCCTTTTATATATAGGAGTCACCTGCGCTTTGTCCAGTCGCTTGGGACGTAGTGCTGGGCGAGAACTCAGCAATAAATAATACCTAAGTAAACGACCTGCGACGTAGAGTGCTCTCTGTAAAACCGGATTGGGATTCCATCCGGGCCTGGCGTTTTCATTTTTTCAGCTCTGTCAGTTGCTTCTCTACGCCAGAGATGACTATTACTATATCCTTCATACGAGAGACTGTACGACTGTCTAACGACTGAATGACTGTACGAGTTTTGAATCTTGGTTTATCCATTTGCTGTCTTCTATTGCCTCACCATACTGGTCAACAAGTGACTGGATAGAAGTCTTCGACGCACTTAGCGATTTTACGTTGGACCAGAATTTTCTCGGATTCTCGGCAAGATCTTTCGCTATTCAGAAACACATATTTTCAATACATGCAAGCAACCATAAAAAAAGTAATAAAATACAGTTTACGTGTAGGCTAACTGATTTATTTATCGCAAAATCCTACACCACTGATTTCGTAGAATAACGATTTCATGTTCCTGTCTGCGCCTCCTAACGTAAATGTTATGTATGGTAACATGTGACTTTAATACAGCTACAGTGCAATAATGCAAACTGAAACAAGAGTGGTAGTTATTGTATGCTTCACGCATCGATCGTTTTACGTAAGCAAGAATTTCTAGTAATTTCTTCCTGTCATCACCTGCGCGCTCGTTTTTGAACCGAGAATGCTACAGTTTCTGCTTCCTCAGCAATTTCCGGATTTTTCTATTAAATGCCGTGGATCTTTTCCGTCCTTAACCCATTCACTAGGCACATAGTTCTCAGACCACGATTAACAATCTGTTTAAACTTTGCTCATATCTCTTCTACATCCATATTCGTTTACTATGTGGGATGCTAACAAGTGCTTATCTCCTCTTTATAGCAAAAATACGAGTAAAACTTTCACCGCGAAATTGAGTGGCCAGTAAAAACATCCGATAATTTACTTTAGTTAACCTAGACCTGTTACATGCTTCCTTATAACTTCACAGTCAGACTCAATTTCGATGTCGATAAACAACGGTGAAGTCACTGATGATATAATCACTAAAGCAGAGTTATTAAACACGGTTTTACGAAACTCCTTCACCAAAGAAGACGAAGTAAATATTCCTGAATTCCTATCAAGGACAACTGCCAAGATGAGAAACATAGAAGTTGGTATCCCCAGTGTAACAAAGCAGCTTAAATCACTTAATAAAGGCAAGGTCTCCGGTCCAGAACGTATACCAGTCACGTTTCCTTCAAAGTATGCTGATAAAATAGCTCCATATTTAGCAATTATATACAACCGCTTCCGTAGCTTAAGACTAGAAAACTGCTCAAGTCACACCAATACCCAAAAAGGGATATAGGAATAATCCGCTGAATTACAGGCCCATATCACTAATGTAAATTTGCCGTAGAACATATACTGTGTTCGAACATTATGGATTACCTCGAAGAAAACGGTTTATTGACACAGAGTCAGCACGGATTCAGAAAACAGCTTTCTTGTGAAACACATCTAGCTCTTTTTACTCATGAAGCAATGAGTGCTATCGACAGGGAATGTCAAACTGATTCAATATTTTTAGATTTCCAGAAGGCTTTCGACACCGTTCCTCACAAGCGTCTTCTAACCAAACTGCGTGCCTATGAAATATCGCCTCACTTGTGCGACTGGATTCGTGGTTTTCTGTCAGAAAGGTCACAGTTCGTAGTAATAGACGGAAAGTCATCGAGTAAAACAGAAGTAAGTGCTATAGGCCCTCTATTGTTTCTGATATATACTAATGACATAGGAGATAATCTGAGGAGCCCTATTAGATTTTTTCCAGATGATGCTGCCATTTACCGTCTTGTAAAGTCATCAGATGACCAAAACGAATTGCAAAATGATTTAGATAAGATGTCTGTGGGATGTGAGAAGTGGCAATTGACGCTGAATAAAGAAAAGTGTGAAGTTGTTCACAATAGTACTAAAAGAAATCTGCTAAATTTCGATTACGCGATAAGTCACACAAATCTTAAGGCTGTAAATTTAACTAAATATTTAGGGATTACAATTACAAATAACCTAAATTGGAACGACCACATGGATAATGTTGTGGGTAGAGCAAATCAAAGACTGCGATTCATTGGCAGAACACTTAGAAGATGCAACAGATGTACTAAAGAGACTGCTTACACCACGCTTGTCCGCCCTATTCTGGAGTATTGCTGTGCGGTGTGGGTTCCGCATCATGTGGGACTGACGGATGACATCGAAAAAGTACAAAGAAGGGCAGCTCGTTTTGTATTATCGCGAAATAGGGGAGATAGTGTCACAGACATGATACGTGAATTAGAGTGGCAATCATCAAAACAAAGACGTTTTACGTTGCGACGGGATCTTCCCATGAAATTTCAATCACCAGTTTTCTCCTCCGATTGCAAAAACATTCTGTTGGCACCAACCTACATAGGGAGAAATGATCATCACGATAAAATAAGAGAAATCAGGGCTCGCACAGAAAAATTTAAGTGCTCGTTTTTCCCGCGCGCAGTTCGAGAGTGGAACGGTAGAGAGACAGCTTGAAGGTGGTTCATTGAACCATCTGCCAGGCACTTCATTGTGAATAGCAGAGTAATCACGTAGATGTAGATGTTTGTCCACTGCAGTCAACATTCCCTCTCCTATGGCGTATAAACTGTTTTTCCGATATGCGTTCCATGCCTCGCTGGTCATTGGGGTTCAGTTCGAAGCGGGACTTATCACTGAAGACAGTTCTACTCCAGGTAGTGATATTCCAGTCCGAAGACGTGTCTCGGGTACCAACCTGACTGTAACCTGCCATACGGTCCGACAACCAGGAGTGTAGGACAGATGTAAATTACATCTACCTATTCCCGATCCATGCGGATAATTCTTTCTTGGTGCGCCATCCTGGAGGGCAGTAAATTCAGGAACTTCGTTACTGTTGAATTTTGAAGCGTCTTTACTTTGTACGCTGTATGATTGTGCTCTCTGCTTAGTGACTAATGGGAGTTCATCAGATGATCTCGAACTACCACCTCACCTAAAAAAAAGCGTCACGTACACTCCAAAAGTTCCTTGCTGTGCGAGTAATTTCTTCTTTTACGTAGTGCACTGCTGACCTATCAAGAGAAGTACTACAATTCTCCACTCCACAACGCAGGTCCGGAAATCTGCAGATAAGACTGCCACAGAACTATCAGAGCCTTAAGTTGAGACCCTTCATTTGACTCTAAACTAACGGGCCCCAATCAATTCCGGGAACGATGGGGTAAATTGCGAAGTCTGTTTGCAACCCATAAGCGAGGCCAGCAGCCTTCACCACTTCCGCCAGACGCTCTTATGAATTGAGGATAGCGTCGGAAACCAAGCGTAGACGTCATTGGTGGCGGCCTGAGGCACAACTTGCAGCCGATTGCACCCTGCACGCACGATAGCTGCAGGAAGGCCCTCTCTACATCTTGGATGAGTCCTCCCCGGCAGATACACCGAGTGCACACTACATTTCTTTGGAGCCCCGGACGCTATTTTCCTAAGCAGCTCAGTAAAGCGCCTAACATTGGAGCTCCCGGTAACAGGGAAACAAAATCCAATATTTTTTTCTGACGGTTGGAGACCATGCCTTCTCTGTTAATAAAAGCAGGACTATGATTCTCTGGTTTCCTAAGTCTTGTTTGTATCATTTCTTATTAATACAGTAATTATATCATTTTTTCCAGTTTTGGGGAGTTATGTTCCTCTGCAGACATTCTGTAAAACATTTTCAAGTTATTTCTATATTACTTTTCCTCCACCAATAATAATTTATAATGAATATTGTAACTATACATGTAGCCATTAGTGCTGGATCCATCCCGACGGAAATGAATTTAGATTAAGGCAAAGTATTTCCATTTATGGTGGACCCTCCACAGAGATTGATTATCAGTGTCCACTTCACTCATGTGACCTGATAAGAGATATTAAGTATTTCGACTGCGATAATTTATCTTCTTATTTTTCATGTCAGTACATTCACAATGTCTTTTTATCTGTTGTACATGTTTATCGGGACAAGTCTAGATTAAATGTTCTGCTACCGTTCCACAGCTGAAGATTTGTGGCTGAAATTTTAATAAAACTTATCAAACAGGGGTTTTACGCAACATCTCAACTAGTACCTGATCAAATATCCTACGTTATCCGTCGTAAGTGCGCTAGTATTACCAAAGGCTATTACGCCTTTTCCGCTGTTTTACTTTTTAAGAACTTTCAGTTATCTACTTCGGGTCTCAGTCAGCTATCAGACAATATCTCCCTGCTGCAATCTGATACAGACAGTGCTATGCAGCTTGAGCACAGGCGAACAGTGGAACAGTCCCAGACAACATCATTTATTGTTCCTTAATTGATGGGTGTACTGTGAGACAACTAGTCATTGATTATGCCCAGGTATTGAAACTGAAAATACAGAGGAAAAGGCATAACTGAAATTAGTACAGAAAAGATTTAAAAGCGCACCATAGTAATACAAAATTTTTTACAGTAAATTATTGTAAGAAATTTTGTACTACTATGGTGGGCTCAAAAGCGCAAATTACTCTTATCGTGGTATAACTTTCCAGCCGTTCATGCCAGCTTATGCTTGATAATGGTCATTTGACCGAAACTAGTAGCGAAGCGTATAGTGCAAGCTGAAGGTTCACCATGAATTTTAGCACTGAGAGTTAGTCTGGAAGGGCGAACTTCGGAAAGGGTCTACAATACAGACAACTTGAAAGAAAAGTCTAACACATTTCTAAAACATTTATCACTTCATTTAATAATTTATTCTCATTAAAAATTGCTAGAGAACAGTTTAGATAACCAATTGCATTATACGAGTAATATCTCATAATAGAAAACGGAGATGCAGTATATTCCAACTTAAACTCAGTCGTAGCCCACATATAGTTTTTTACTGTAGACGATACTACAACGTATTGAAAGAATATCATCAAACAAGCTAATAACCTGCAATACACAAAGAGAAAAGGGTGTTCTCAGGCAAAAGGCACGAGGTGTAAGCTCAACATATTATATCTCTTTCGTGGGAGAACTGTGCGAAATATTTAATTATTACTTCCCGTCAATTGTTGAAAATTTAAATAAAAATGTAATCAGTAACTGTTGAGCAACTGATCGTCCAGATAAAACAAAGGCTACCAACAGTGTCCCTCAACAACCGTTTAGCGAAAGTTGTTGCGAATGGGCGTCTGCAGCAAATGGTTCAAATGGCTCTGAGCACTATGGGACTTAACATCTGAGGTCATCAGTCCCCTAGAACTTAGAACTACTTAAACCTAACTAATCTCAGGACATCACACACATCCATGCCCGAGGTAGGATTCGAACCTGCGACCGCAGCAGTAGTGTGGTTCCGGACTGAAGCGCCTAGATCCGCTCGGCCGGCGAAAACAGAAGAACGACTGTACAGTTTAAGCAGTTCTCCGTCTTTGTCCTCAGTCATTTCACGAGATATACGCCAGTGGAAGTAAAGTGTTGCCTGACTTCTTGCAATGTCCACGCTCTCTGTATAGGGTAATTCTAAAAGGATTTTACAACTTTACTTCTAAATAGAATTTTATTGAAAAGGGTTATGTACGTAACAGCGGCGTCATCTTATAGCAAAATACTTCAAGCTTAATTACAAACACACATACACACACAGAGAGAGAGAAGCTGCTTTCTTACAAACAATAACTAGGAAAATTCTCAATCGGTCTATTACACATTACCGATTATGATGGCTGATGCACACAATGAATGTCTTCACAAGACAAAATTTTGCATGCCAGTATGAGTTGTTATCGTCCAATAATAAACATAAAGTTTCTTTCTCATCTCTCACTAGTCAGCGAATTTTCTTCTTTCCGAAATTAGCGCAAAATCGTCTTCTTTTTCTCAAGCTGTTTTTTAATCTATTGTTCTACTGAATTTTTTCTTCAAAACTGTTGTTGAATTCCAATCTTTTGACCGGTATTCGGCTGAGAATGTTGTTTAAAACTCTGCAGATATAAATTTTTTCACCCCACACTTTTTCAATGTGTAGTCATTAACATACAAGTGTTGTGTATAATTATCAATATCATCTACCTCATTGGGAATTCCTAAACATGAAACATTAAATTATTCGCTGATAGCGAAATTATTGGTCGTTACATCAGAGTAGCAGTTATCATTGTGGTTCTCTTATATTATCGAATCAAAGATTACAATTATGTTTGGCCTTGATCAGTTGATACAGCTCGTTAACAATTATTTCAAGATCACAAGGATTTTGTCGTACAATAGAAACCAACTTGTCCTCTGAATTACTTTCGTCAAGTGACTTTGGCATGATAACAAGTCATAGTGAATTATTGTACTTGTTTCAGTAGTCTGATGAGCTTCTAGTCGCTGTAAGATTGACTGAGACTGAACTTCGACCACTTCGAATTCTTTGTCTTCATCATGTTGTTTACTGCCATGCATGTAGTGAGAATTTTCGATTTAGTCAATCCCATAAGCTAGTTTTTCGAATCTGTGAGTAGCTCTCGCATGTCGTCCTTTTTCTTTAACTCGCACGTCTTTTTTTATCGAATTGGCAGAAGTTGAGGTCTAGCATATTGTTCGTTTGTTTAAAATACTGAACATTTAGGCAATTACTATCAACGTTTCTAGCATTGTTCATCATAGTGTCTGAACTGAACTAGAACAATTTCAGTTTGCATCGACCATCGTAACTGAATCCGGCTAGTTTATTGTTCTTACCAGTTTCACCTAATTCTTATCTATTAGCGTCACTTCCAACTACTGGGTCACTGTTAACAGATCCGTCCTCCATTGGTACAGTTGTTTCACACACAAAAACGCACAAAATCGCAGAAATATTAAAAAGATTGATAGTTAATGCAATCAAAACTCACAGTTCCCACTTTTTAAGTGTATCGAAAGTTGGAACAGCTAACACTGAGAGGTTTTGCTGTATATTTTAATTCACATTCGCCGTTTCTTCTTGTCGACGATCGGACTATGCCTTGGGAGATTTCTAGGTTAATCCATGACCTGCAATACTCGCCGTGTGTCATATTGCCACAAAGGTATTAGCTACAATGCTACATTATACCTTTCTGTATCCGTTTCTCTACTCAGCTAATCATACACTTTTGTGCAATAGGATATTACGAAACGACCTCCAAAGACTTAAATTCACAACAGTTAATGATGGATCATAGAATATATTGTTAGTATTGGAATTGTTCCTTCTTCCAAAACCATTTCAGGCTACACTTTGAATCAAAGAAATGTTGTAAGCCAAAATACAGGATGTTTACAACTACTTGAGAGTGCTCCCATGGGAAACTAGTAACCTAGGTCAATGAAATTTTCTGTAAACATTTGTAAGGACACGTTAAAGGGATATAACGAATGACCATTGCTAGAAGCACATTTCAATTTTTACATGAGAGGGTAATTGCGTATTATATTTACATTTCAGGTTACAAATGTTGCTCATTGTGACGACAGTCTGCATCCACGATAGCCTGGAACCGTACTGGAGATACCATTTCATAATTATTGGCATTACTACACTCCTGGAAATGGAAAAAAGAACACATTGACACCGGTGTGTCAGACCCACCATACTTGCTCCGGACACTGCGAGAGGGCTGTACAAGCAATGACCACACGCACGGCACAGCGGACACACCAGGAACCGCGGTGTTGGCCGTCGAATGGCGCTAGCTGCGCAGCATTTGTGCACCGCCGCCGTCAGTGTCAGCCAGTTTGCCGTGGCATACGGAGCTCCATCGCAGTCTTTAACACTGGTAACATGCCGCGACAGCGTGGACGTGAACCGTATGTGCAGTTGACGGACTTTGAGCGAGGGCGTATAGTGGGCATGCGGGAGGCCGGGTGGACGTACCGCCGAATTGCTCAACACGTGGGGCGTGAGGTCTCCACAGTACATCGATGTTGTCGCCAGTGGTCGGCGGAAGGTGCACGTGCCCGTCGACCTGGGACCGGACCGCAGCGACGCACGGATGCACGCCAAGACCGTAGGATCCTACGCAGTGCCGTAGGGGACCGCACCGCCACTTCCCAGCAAATTAGGGACACTGTTGCTCCTGGGGTATCGGCGAGGACCATTCGCAACCGTCTCCATGAAGCTGGGCTACGGTCCCGCACACCGTTAGGCCGTCTTCCGCTCACGCCCCAACATCGTGCAGCCCGCCTCCAGTGGTTTCGCGACAGGCGTGAATGGAGGGACGAATGGAGACTTGTCGTCTTCAGCGATGAGAGTCGCTTCTGCCTTGGTGCCAATGATGGTCGTATGCGTGTTTGGCGCCGTGCAGGTGAGCGCCACAATCAGGACTGCATACGACCGAGGCACACAGGGCCAACACCCGGCATCATGGTGTGGGGAGCGATCTCCTACACTGGCCGTACACCACTGGTGATCGTCGAGGGGACACTGAATAGTGCACGGTACATCCAAACCGTCATCGAACCCATCGTTCTACCATTCCTAGACCGGCAAGGGAACTTGCTGTTCCAACAGGACAATGCACGTCCGCATGTATCCCGTGCCACCCAACGTGCTCTAGAAGGTGTAAGTGAACTACCCTGGCCAGCAAGATCTCCGGATCTGTCCCCCATTGAGCATGTTTGGGACTGGATGAAGCGTCGTCTCACGCGGTCTGCACGTCCAGCACGAACGCTGGTCCAACTGAGGCGCCAGGTGGAAATGGCATGGCAAGCCATTCCACAGGTCTACATCCAGCATCTCTACGATCGTCTCCATGGGAGAATAGCAGCCTGCATTGCTGCGAAAGGTGGATATACACTGTACTAGTGCCGACATTGTGCATGCTCTGTTGCCTGTGTCTATGTGCCTGTGGTTCTGTCAGTGTGATCATGTGACGTATCTGACACCAGGAATGTGTCAATAAAGTTTCCCCTTCCTGGGACAATGAATTCACGGTGTTCTTATTTCAATTTCCAGGAGTGTATTTGGAAGTTGGGCCATGGAAGATTCAGCTGTCGTGCACTGCTTAAAGACTGCACTTTGCGTCCAGCATTCTCAGCCATGGCAACGGAACTTCTGCAACACTTTGTGACGCATTGGCCGTCGTCGTCTCCCAGGAGCAGTTCCCAAATCGCTAATCCATTCGAACTTTCGAGCCATGTTCTTCAACCCCAATACGGAAAGACGACCTCTGCGTATTCCTTTAACGCGACTATAATGCACGGACGGTTAAGCTTGTTTTGAATGAGGCTGGAGTCGTCCGATGGTGTCTCATATGTGCTGCATTGGAGACAGATCTGGTGATGGAGCAGGCTAAGGCAACATATCGACACTCTGTAGAGCATGTTGGGCTACAACAGCGGTACGTGGGCGAGTTACTGTTGGAAAACACCCCCTGAAATGCTGTTCATGAATGGCAGCATGACAGGTCGGTCAAATCACCAGACTGACGTAGAAATTTGGGATAACCACGAGAGTGCTCCTGCTATCGTACAAAATTGCACCCCAGACCATAACTCAAGGTGTAGTAGGTGCAGTCTATCTACAACGCAGACAGGATGGTTGCAAGTCCTCAACTTGCTTCCTTCTAACCAATACATGGCCTTCATTGGCACCGAGGTAGAATTATCCTTCCTCAGGAAACACAACAGATCTCCACCATGCCCTCCAATGAGCTCTCCCTTGACATCACTGAATTCACAAATGGGAGTGTTTTAGGATCAGTGGAATCCACTCTACAGAGCGTCTGGCCCGCAGCTGACCTTGAAGTAATCGATTTGTAACAGTTCGTGCCAGTTGCTTCTCAAATTGCTGCTGCAGTACAGTACGATGCACCAGATCCATACGCCGAACACTATGGCCTTCTCTCGCGGTATCGCCATATGGCTGTCCGGAGCCCGATCTTCTTGCGACCGCACATTCCCTTGGCCACCACTGCCAGCAATCATGTACAGTGGCTACATTCCTGGCAAATGTTTCTACAATATCACAGAAGGAACATCCATTTTCTCGCAGACCTATTACACGACCCCTTTCAGTGAGGTGTTGAAAATGGCGTCTTTATCGCCTTAAAGGCAGTCTTGACTGACATCAACTCACCACATCCAATCTCAGAGGCAAGTAACGTTCACGATCATTGCAGCGTGTATTTGAAGCAAACCTGATTTGTATCCTCCAAGTGCCGCTACCAGTGCCCCTCTTACGCGACTGGCACGAATTCTGAAAAACATCTTCTTTAAGACACGCCTATCAATTTTCGATTATGTCACAAAACTCCTTCTTGATGTTGTGATTTTTTTTCGTCTACGCTGGTTCAAGTAGAAGAAGTTTAATAATAACCACCCTCTACATAACTAACACCTTCATACTAAAATTTCAGATATAAGCGAACCGCTGCGGGAATAACCAGACTGAGAACATTCTTGAGTTGGATTCAATTTTATCCCAGTTATATCCAAACTTGCGAGTAAACGCATCTGTATCTCGAGAACGCTGCCGAAAAGCTGCCCGACAAAAATTTTACGCCCAGCCGGCTGCGACACGATAACAATAACTATCATTCGCATACCATTGTCAGCAAGCAGAGATTTTTACCGCATGATAAGGCTTACCAGTTGTTGCTGCTCGGTTATCGATTCTCAGTATGCAGCCAAAGAAGAAATAAACTTCTAAAATTTAAAAAAAAGTAAATAAAATGACTCGTAATGATATAGCGTCTTCACACACTAATATTTAACCTGGGAGTCTGTTTCCCGGCCACGTTTATCCATGTTTAGATTTTTTCCGACTTTTTAAAATTTCTTCTTGGTCAAACAAGTTGACCATTTCAAACGACAGACAGAAAGCTTATTTCGCAGCCTTTTTAAAATAAATTCTTCCTTCTTGAATTTTCTGCCGCTATTCGTACCTGGTTTTTGTAGATACTGTAAATTACTCTGCCTCTGTTCCGTATTTCCAGTTTCCTCAGAAGTGCAAATTCTACTGTAAATATTTGCGTACTTTCTCTAGCTTCACAAACATCGTGTCTTGCAAGAGTAATATTTCTTTCAGATGCACTAGTCTGCTAGCTTTTCCTTTCGGAAATTTTACCTTCAGATTTTATTTAAGTTCTTATGTATCTCAGTCAATTGACTAATGTACAACCTCTAGTTTCACACTGCAAATGCTTCATTTCCAATACATTTCTAACATACTTGCATTCATGATTTCCTCAATAACGTAAGGATAATTATTACCCCTGTTTATCTAGTAAAACACGAAATCATATTAAGTACAGGAAAACCTGACTAACTCGCTCGTCCGGTACTCACCAACCTTGAATCGCTGATTAATTTTGCTGTTACATCTTCCATTTTTGGTATATCGGTGGCTTTACAAACTTTTATGTCCCATGACATCCTTTCCGTGCGTTAAACGACTAACCCGTTGCTCTTCAGACTAAGATTTCTCCTCAACCACGATCTTTCTGTTACACGTGGTCGCAAGGTAATTCTGCATTTCAAAATTGCCAACAAAACCTACGTCCAAATCTGCGAAGTCGAATTGGCTTCAATTGGCAAACAAGGCAGTATAAAACATCTTACTAACTATCAGTCAATCTTTTGCAGATACTGGCCGATTAAAGCGTGCTCTTTCTTTAGAACTTCACATTTGACTGCAGAAGGCAGCCGCATCTTGGTTAAGCATACGTTATTAAAACCGGTGGAGCTGTACCACCTGAGTGTTACTTTCCAAACCTTGAGAATCCTGTAATTCTTTGGATTATCAGTTCTCTGACTGGTTTCACATGGCCTGCCACTACTCCCTCTCCTCTGCCAACTTCTTCATCTCACAGTTACAGTTAGATGTAACTTCCTCAATTATGTGCTGGACCTATTCCAATCTTTATCTTACCCTACAGTTTTTATCCCTTGCAGATCCGCCTAGTACCATGGAATTATTTCCTGACTTTTTAACACGGTTTACCATTCAGTCTCTTCTTCTTGTCAGTTTTTTCACATATATTAGTCTTCGACGATTCTGCGAGGTATTCCTCATTTCTTACATTTCAACGTTCTTCTGAAAGTACCAAACATCGATTCTCTTCCTTTCTAGCTTCACCGTAGTACATGATCGCTTTCATAAAATGCTGTGTACCAGACGTACATTCTCAGATATTTCTTCCTCAAATTAAGGCCGATGTTAGATACTTGTGGATTCATTTTGCCCAGGAACACCCTTTTTACCTCTGCTGGTCTGTTTTGTATGTCGTCCTTGCTTCGTCCGTATTTTGCTTCCTAGGCATGAGAATTCCACGACTTCGTCTACTTCTTGATCCTCAGTTTTTATATTAACTTTATACATAATCTCATTTCTGCTTTTCCTAATTAATTTCGTCTTTCTTCGGTTTACTCTAAATCCATATCCTGAGAGCACCTCATCCCGTTCAGTACGCTCTATCATTCTTCCTCGATGTGAACAAGGATAGTTGTGTCATCAGCGGTTCTTATCATTATTATCCTTTCTACCTGACTTTTAATCCCACTCATCAATATTTCTTTTCTTCCCGTCGATGCTTCCTCGATGTACAGATTGAGCAGTGAGGGAGAAAGATTGCATCCCTGCCTTACAACCTTTTTAATCCCAGCATTGATCTCAGTCTTCAGTTCTTATGTTCCCTCACGGTTCTTGTATGAACACTACCAGTCAAAAGTTTTCGAGCACTCATTATAAACCATATACTATGTTTCAATGTAAAACCACATTAGAAAGCTAAATAGACAAACAAAATAAATATTTTCGCACTATATCTTTAAATACAATGCAATATGATTTAGGGTGTAGCCTCTTCAAAGTATCCACATTGTGCAATCAGAACAGCTCCTCACAGTCCTGGCATTCTGGAGATAAGATTTTGTAGTGTTTTGGCAGAAATTGCAGTCCAACACGCCTGTAAATTACTCCATTGACCTTCAACATTGGATGATGTCAGTTTTCTGACCTCCCTGTTAAGTTCATCCCGTAAGAGTTTACTGGGATTTAAGGTAGGTGACTCACTTGCCCAACTCACGTACGTTAGTTCCTCAAATTTTTCTTTTCTATTGACATACCCTTTGCACAATTTAGAAACATGTTTGGCATCATTGTCCTAGTGCAGAACAGACCCGCGTCCAAAAAGTATCTTGCCAGATGGAACTACGTTATTGATCAGTATCCTATGATATCCTTCTCCCATAATGTTCCATTAATTCTCTCTAGATCACCGACTTTATCACCTGGAAAACATCCCCACACCATGACCGATCATCCACCATGTTTCACCATTGGTGTCACACACTGACTCCTCATACGTTCTCCAAGACGTCGACGCACAAACATCCGATGATGGCTTCCAAATACGTAGAACTTGGATTCGTGCTTGAATAACACCTAGAACCACATGCTCCTGTTTCTATTGCAGTCTTTTTACCTTATTTTTCTTTTTTGGGTAATAAAGGTTTTTCAGCCGCTAGGCACCCCATTAAACTTAGTTCACAAAGACAGTGTTTCACAGTTGGGGTGAAGATTGGAGCTGCTCATATACTTGTTACTTCCTTGCGAATTTCAGGTACATTACGAGTCCTCTGACCTTTACTCCATACATACATGAACTGATATTCCTCGTACGAGGTTACACGGAGTCTTCGAGATTGATTGATTGATAGTGTTTTGCTTCTCGCACTTACCTGCAGTTGTTCTCTTCAGAGTTGTGAGGATGATATTGTTACGCCGTAACCACACTCAAGTCCAAATCCGAAAGTAGGGTAGTCAGTGATATACTTGTCACGGAAATAATATTTACTGCAAGCACCAACGTACAGCCAGAACTGAGCTGACCACCCCGACTGACAGTGCTGCTATTTATAAAAATAGAATATTCCAGAATGCTGGTATTTACAAAAGCATCGAATATTCCAGATTACATGAAGATTACAAACTTAAGATATTTCAAGAACTGCCTGCAGTATTCCAGCTAGCGACGCTAATCATTATACTATACACTTAATGCACCAGAGTTCACAGTGTTGCTCCTTCTGCTGGAGAAACAGCAAGCCGCTGTTTCAAAAGGTCTGGCTGGAGCGGTCTACAGCACCCTGTGTCTAGATGTTATCAGTGGTCTTCTATATGGCGGCTCTGACAGATCATCGTACTCTGGTGCTGTTGTTATGTTCTCTCCGCTATGATGAGCATCGAAAGTAGCTTTTCCCGCCGAAGCTTCGCGAGCGTGTCTTCAGTTTCCTTGAACCTCCCATTGTCGATCTCCACTTCTGGATTGTAGTAGGGCTTCATACGAAGGACACGGACGACGTCTATACTCTTTTATTTTCTTGATGAAGGGTCATGATCCTCGACTTCATGTGTGACATCTGACAAGTGATGAAGGATGCGATACGGCCCAAAGTAGTGCTTCAGAATTTTTCTGATAGTCCTACTTTCCACAAAAGTGTAGAAACAAACCAGTTCTCATAGGTTGTATTTCACTGTCCTTTTCCTGGTATACCTCCTCCTGTTGTGGTTTTTGAACAGAGTATTCGCTGTTACCAGCTAAAATTTATTGCAGAACTCATCTAGTCTTTCTCCTTTCTCATTCCTACTACAGAGCTCATATTCTCCTGTAACACAGTCTATTTCTTCCCCTACTACAGCGTTATAATTACTCATAGTTATTGATTTCATCTCCCTTCACATACTGAATTACTCAGTCAATATCCTAATATACTTTCCCTATCTCTTAATCTTATGCTTGTCACACCTATATGTATTCCTGAACTACTAGTGTTGGTGTTGATCTGCTGTCGACTCTATTGAGAGTAATCCTGTCACTGAACTAATCACAGTAACTCAGTTTCTGCTGTTCCTATTCATGACGAATCCTACTCCCATTATACACTCTTCTGCTGCTGTTGGTATTACGCTATGTTCATCTGACCATAAATCCCTAACTTCTCTCCAGCTCATTGATTCCTGAGTGTTTGTATTTCCTATTTTCAGATTTTCTGGCTTCCTTATCACACTCCAATATCCGACTCATAGACTTTTGCTTATACAGTCTTCTCCTTGTGGTTACCACCTCCTTGGCAGGCCCCTCCCGTAGTTCCGAATGGGGGACTAACCCGGAATCTTCAGACAATTAAGAGATCATTATGACACTTTTTCAGTTAGAGGCCACATGTCCAGTGGATACACATTATGTGTCTTCAATTTAGTATTTCCATTGCCCTCTGTACCCTCACTCCTTTGATCAATGCTTATTCTTCCGCCTTTTACGGACAGTTTCCCACCTCAAGGGCAAAAGAGTGTCATGTACCTCTGGCCTCTCCTCCGTCCTCCTTGACAAGTTCGTTGACAGAACGTCGTGACTCCTTATGTACCACCATATCTGATATGGTGTTTCAGTTGCAGAACAAGCACACACATACATACACTAAAATATATCACAACACTTAGACTTTGAATTTTGCCTTCGTCTCTTACCACATTAATTTCAAAGTTAATTGCCACATAGTATCGCTCAAGCTGAACGCCGCATTGCTCCCTATGGCCAGCTTCTCCTCCAATCTGAGCAGAGCTTTACCTCTGATGACCCAACCATTGATAGGATGTTAAACACTAAGCTTTCTTCGTTGGCAACCATTTCAGTTAGCCCAAACACTTTCAAAATACTGTAATTCCTTTCCGCGTGTCTCATCCACTCTGTGAATCTTTCTTTATATCCCCAATATACTGGTGAGTACAGCCAAGCGTTCACAGCCTGATTCGGGCAAATAAATGCCAGATTTGAACGACAGAGATGCACGGAACTCAAAGCTTTAAAGAAAATTGCCAATCTACGCATCACTTTGAAATATTACCAACATATTTTTTCAGCTACTATTTCGTTACCGATAACTGCACCATTTCAGAAAAGTCTCAGTTTACTATTAATATCTTCTGCAAGGTCATTAATATACAAAATTAATAACAAGATCCCAACACACTTTCTTGGGGCACACCTGCAGTTGCTTCTACATCTGTCGAAGTCTCTCCATCCAAGATAACATGCTGCGCCCTTCCTGTCAACATATCTTCAGTTCAATCACAAATGTCGTTTGATACCGCAGACGATCGCGCTTTCGATTATAAGAGTGGGTATAGTAAAGTGTCAAATGGTTTCCGGAAATCAAGAACTACTGCATCTTCCTGACTACCTTGTTCCATCGCTTTCGGGATGTTATGTAAGACAAGTGAAAGTTCGTATCTTCATCTTGAGGTTTAAACTCAGTCTTGTGTACGTGTTTGCTTCAAACTAAATTTGTTTCTGGGTAAGATCCATCTTTAGCAATCGCAGTTTATTCTTTTTTTCAAGCACACATGTTTCGCTGCGGGTGCGTTTAACATGATCGATGTTTTCGAAATCCGTGCTGTTTGGCATGGTGGAGGACATTCTGTTCGCGATCCTTACGTTAGAGGTCCGAATATGTTCTAAGATTCTACAACAAATGGATTCCAAACATATTGGACAGTAGTTTTGTGTATCATTTCTGCTGCCCTTCTTGCAGATGGACGTAAGGGATATCTTCCAACTATTGGGCATGTGTCTCTCTCTTTGTCTCTTTCAAGAGAGTCTCGGCGCTAAGTTTAGTACCACTGACAGCCTCTACATAAGGCCAGAATTTCTTTGGATTTTGTGAGAGATGACTCGATAATATTCTTCTACGGTAGTCGTTGAAAGCTTCAAGCATTGCTCTCTTCACAGCCAAATGTGTTTCATTCGGTGTTAATCTATAGCGCTATGCTTTGTTTTACAGCTACCGTGCAAGCAATATTTTAAACTTGAGTCAAAATTCTTCTAAGTGTACCTCTCCAGAACACAACAGTACTGCCTCTTTATCCATTTTGCGTAACATATAAATCCTCCCATTGTTTCAGTGGGCATTTGTACTTCGATAATCATAGCTGCTACAACTATTTCATGGTCATTGATACCAGTTTCGATGTGGACATGCTCAAAGAGGGCAAGTGTATTTGTTTCCATTACATCTTATGTATTTCTATCATGAGTGGACTTCCGACCTAACTGCTCTAGGTAGTTCTCGTAGACGGCATTTAGTACTATTCCGTAGGACGTTCTGCCAGGCCTACCACTTACAAAAGTGTAATTTTCCCAGTTCATTGTCGGATGATGAAAATTTTCTCTTATGATGAAATGCCAGCGGCCTTGAAGTAGTGGTAACGCCCGGTCCCATCAGATCGCCGAAGGATCATCGAAGTTAAGCACTGTCGAGCCTGGCTAGCACCTGGGTGGGTGACCTCCCGGATCGGCCCAGCGCTGTTGGCAAACCGCTGCACTCAGCCCTTGTGAGGTCATTTGAGGTGCTACTTGACTGAGAAGTAGCGGCTCCGGTCACGAAAGCTGGTAACGGCCGGGAGAGCGGTGTGCTGATAACATGCACTTCCATATCGGCTTCCGGTGACGCCTTTGGGTTGAGGATGACACAGTGATCGGTCGGTATCGTTGGGCCCTCCGAGGCATGTACGGACAGAGTTTTGTTTTAGTTATGATGAAAGTATTACTTACGTACTAATGAACTTAGCCTTTCTCTAAAATTTTCCGTTACACCTGGAGTGAGTCTGGTGATCGATAGAAGGATTCAATTACAAGTGTATGCCCACCCTTGATATTAAGTGTTGCCCAAACAATCTTACCTGTAGCTGCAACTTCTGTTTGGGTCGAATTGAATATATTCTCTACAGCAACAAATTCACCACCTCCATTTACCAATATACACATACATTTTCTCAAAAAAATTCACAGCCGTCAATTTTGAATATTAACCAGGTCTCGGCACCTAGTATTAGTTAAGCTCCACTGCTTTTTAGGAGCGCTTGAAATTCTGACACTTTGTTGCGAATGCTTCGGCAGTTAATCACTCTTTACTTTAAGGGACATTTCTTTGGATAGGGAGTCACATAATCTCAAAAGCTCTTATGTGCAACCCGCATACAGATAGCCTCTAAAGTGCACACCTGGCCCATTCAGGGTACTCTTTAGTTATCAAAAAAATGGCTCAAGTCAAGGGGATCACAGAGTAACTTACCGCAGAACTTTCAAAGCATCTGGTTCATACATTCCACTCGACTTAGAACTGGTGTGTCACCATCAGTTCTGGGGTCAGTGCTTCAAAGTGTAAGCGTCGTTAAAACTCTGTGAATATGGGTGATATTCTCAACCTTCTCTGCCAGTCGCTGAGTTATCCAAGTATGGCCTCGGTGCGCAGAGGATTGACATCATTTGTTTCAGCATGCGGCACAAACTGCAGTTTTTTTCTCCCCCATTCCTCCAGTGGCTGCCGGCATAGCCTCTACATCATACTGAATGAGGTCCACAGCCATACACAGTGACTGAAGCCGGTGTCCTTTCCCATTCTTTACTGTCATTCACCGTTATTTGCCACATGCATGAACTGCCGACGGTTAATGGCCTCTATGCGTTTGGGTCATCTTGACTCAACACACATCAATTTTCCCAACAGGTGAAGTGAAAATCACTGGCTTAGTTTCGGATTCGGTGGAAGAGAGCACTTCGAACTTGATAATTATGGGGATGAGTGTAACACACTGAGTTGTCTTTCATCCCTGTCTTCCATGTACAGGCGCCTAGACCTACCACTGACACGTCACTCACAACTAAGTGGACGAGCAGTGTTCGATCCCATACTTCTTGGAGAGGAGACAGCGTCCACAGGATAGCATGGTACTTGAGGTAGCTTTGGTATCGCTGATTCACGAGGATGCGTAGCCACCAATCACACCCATCTGCAGCATTTTCCAGTCACTTGCCAACATTCATGGCGATTTCCAGTTCATGACTATCTTTAACTCTTCCAACACAGCCACCTGCAGCAGTTTCCAGTCATTTGCCAATAGCCAGGGCGATTTCCAGCTGCTTACAAACAGCAACTAATTCATCCCTTACCCAAGAACGGCATTCGCAGTGGGGTTACATTGTGACTGGTGTAATATTTTACAGAATAGTAAACAAATAACTTTAAAATAAGCTTGCTGATTTCCGGGATCTGTTAATCTACTTTGTATGGTTCAAATGGCTCTGAGCACTATCGGACTTAACTTCTGAGGTCATCAGTCCCCTAGAACTTAGAACTACTCAAACCCTACTAACCTACGGCCATCACACACACCCAGGCCCGAGGCAGGATTCGAACCTGCGACCGTAGCGGTCGCGTAGTTCCAGACTGTAGCGCCTAGAACCGCTCGGCCACCACGGCCGGCTCTACTTTGTATATATGAACTTTGTGTACATGGGCAATGTCAAGCTGCAACTTGATATGGTTTCTGCCTGTAACTGTAGGCTACATGAAGTGGTTATCAGACTGGAGAATTGCGTTGATATATTGACTACAACTGCAGAGAACTTAGTAACGCATTGTAGTGTGAACATTCCATTATTTTATGTCTCGCGTTAAATTATTCACCCTGTATAGTGAGGTCTTAACACAACTGACTGAACAGAGAAATTCCAGCTCTGTCGTAGGACAAGGACGACTTCTTCGAGTAATGTAGTTGAAATATTTAGATCTGGCGTAACGGTCGTGTGTTGCAGACGTGAACTGGGGCTCGTCGACACAGGCGCAGTGCTACAACTCTGCCCTGAAGGCGATGCTGGAGCTGAACCACGTGGAGGAGCACGTGAAGAACTTCCGGCCGCAGCTGCTGGTGCTGGCGGGCATGCCCGGCACACGGCCGCCACTCATCGACTTCGCAGCACTCATCACCAAAGGCATCTCGCTGCTTGTCTGCGGACATGTGCTCAGCGTAAGTAGCCCGCAGCGGCGCTCATCACCGAACGCATCTCGCTGCTCGTCGGCGGACATGTGCTAAGCGTGAAAATCCCACAGCATCGTTAATCAGCAAAGGCACCTCGCCGTTCACTGTGAACATAACCTGCGTAGCGCTCATTATCACAGCCAGCTCGCTGTTTGTCGGTGGACAGGTGCTCAGTAAATTAGCCCACAGTGGCGCTCGTCACCAAAGACATCACGCTGCCCAATGTGGCCAAGTGCACAGTGTAAGTAACTTGTGTGACACTTATCACTGAAGGCATATTGCTGCTTGCTGTGGACTCGTGCAGTGTAAGTAACATTCCTGCTATTCATCGCCACAGACATCTCACTGCTCAATGTCGAAAACTGCTTAGCGTAAGTAGCCTGCGTTGGCATCTTGGTGCTTCTCTGTTTACACGTGCTTAGCATAAGTTGCCTGCACTGGCGCTCATCACCATAGGCTCTTACTATTCGTCTGCAGACACGTGCTCATTGCAAGAGTTCTGCATGGTACTCATCACCAAAGGCATCTCACTGGTCATCTGTTTGCACATGCTCAGCGTAAGTGGCTCGCAGTGGCGTTCATCATCTAGGGTATTTCTTTGTTTGTCTACAGACATATCCTCAGCGTAAGTAGCCTGCATTGGTGCTCGTCACCAAAGATATCTAACCGCTCATCTGCTGAAATGTGCTCAGTGAATGTGTCTAAGGCTGAGTCCAGGCTTATAGTACAAACCTTTCCATAATATCTTAACGAAGTAAGAATGAGGGCATTGTTGATGGCGATATATATGTCGGATGGAAGTGTTTGATTTGGTGCCTTCCTTGATGGCACCTCTCCCTTCCTTTCTCACCTGCAATCACTATCATATATGTCTACACTCTGCAAGCCACCTTATATTTCATCGTGAATGATACGTGGCAAGAATGAGTTTGTCTGATTCTTTGGCCAAGGTTATTACGCGAGATGTTTGTGAAAAGATGTAATATGTAGCCTGACTCTTCTTGTAAGAACAGCGCTGCTCTTGCTCACATTATTGGTGTTTGCCGTAGTAGCATTTTGATCACTTAAATCTGTTTGCTCTGCTCACGAAATTTTGGTAGTAAACGACTCCGAGATGCACAACGTCTCTCTGGAAGCGTCTGCAACTAAAGTTTGACGAGCACATTCGTAACGCTCTCGTGCTTACTAAACGATCCTTCGGCGCTATATGCTGCTGTTCTGTATCTCTCGTTTCCATACTTGCTGAAGGTCTCCAACTCGGAGGCTCACGCCGAGAAAAGTACATTTTCGAAAAATCACCTGATTTTGCTAAGGAGGTGTGTCACACTGTCTGACGACGCAAAATTCGCCGTTCCACAGTCGACTATTTCGATTCAATGTGCGATAAACGCGCACGCAGAGATTCGCACTCACTAGCAAAGACAACTGACAAGAAAGTGTGACAACGCTAACAGGTGCTGCTGAAGACTCGTCAAGACTGCATAGACTTGACAAAGCTTATCAGTCCTTAGCACATTTCCCTGTCAGTTTTCCTTCTATCGGCCGTCCATATTGTGCAGTTATCGTGTGCAGTACAAGCACGGTTCCCTTATCTGATAAGCATTAAATTATTTCTTATTTTGTCATGTTGTCAGGCAATGTAAAAAGCATGGATCTTGATCACGCAGGTGATGACTGCAATGGAAGCTCTGCAGTCACTAAGATGTGACGATTGAGCGGCATTTAAGGAATGAAGGAATATAGGCGTATTGTGTCTGTTACAGGGAAGGCATTCTCAGCGTGTGCACAATGCTCTGTCACGAAAAGCGTACCTGTGGCTGCGCAAGCACAAGATAAAGGCGTTCTTCGACGTCGTGGACAGCGACAACTTCGAGACGGGCACCGAGACGCTGATGCGGACCTCTGGGCTGGGCAAGCTGCGGCCCAACACCGTCCTCATGGGGTACAAGGCCGACTGGCAGCACTGCGACCACGACGAGCTCCGCAACTACTTCAACATCATACAGTAAGGAACGCCGCCACGCGTCCCACCAACTCTGACACAACACGGCAACATTTCCGCCACACCCCAACACTCTAGAGCAAGTCATACTACCGCATGTCCCAGGTCACTGCACATCAGTCAGTAGGAAACACTACCACACGTCACAGTTCTACCTCAGTTACTAAGAAAGCCTACCCATTGTCTCAACAACTTCACCATCGTATAGTAGGGAGCGTTACCACCCTCCCAGTTACCACAACATTAGACAACAGTCAACACTACAACACCGCACAATCACCCTATCATATACTATGGATCACGATCACACGTCTCAACAACTGCAATATCAGACATTAGGCAACGTTACCACATGTATCATCACCTCATCGGCATACATTAGGTGATACTATCATACATGCCAATTACCACAACATCAGACAGCAGACAGTACAACCACACATCCCAATTACGACATCAGACAGTAGGCAACATTACCACAACATCATATAGTTGTTACCATGAGCAACCCTTCCTTAAACTACCACTGATTTTGACCGCCTGTACTATTTAATCCGTGCTCATTTCTCAATTCTGTTTTATATTCACGTAAGGAGAATAGATTACAATCCTATCCCTGTAGTTGATGCTACTCTACCTCAGAATAGAAACCATTTCAATCGTTTCTACATTATAAAATACCTTCTCCAAAACTACAAAAGCGATGTTTTTCCTAATCTGTCCTTCGTTATTAACAGCGTATTGAAATATCTTCTCGAATGCAACCTCATCCGCCCCACACTTCCTCTCTTCCTAATTATACACTCATGCTCATAAATTAAGGATAATGCTGATACATAGTGAAACAACGCTCTGTTGGGCGGTTTGCGGGTTTAAATCACCTCGGGGTATGACCATGCGGTGCATTTGACCTGCGGTCGTCACACGGTGGCCCTGGGAGCAGTCCACATACGCAGAGGTGTGTTGGTACATGTCAGAGTACGGTGCAGCGAGCAAGTGTGCAGACGCTTTCCGACGTGCTAATGGTGACTGTGTGTTGAAAATGGCTCAAAGAACACATATTGATGACGTTGTGAGGGGTAGAATATTAGGGCGACTGGAGGCTGGTCAGACGCATCAGTTTGTAGCACGGGCTCTCCGTGTGCCACAAAGTGTGATCTCAAGATTATGGCAACGATTCCACCAGACAGGAAACGTGTCCAGGCACTGCAGTACGGGACATCCACAGTGTACAACACCACAAGAAAACCGATATCTCACAATCAGTACCCGCAGGCGGCCACGGAGTACTGCAGGTAGCCTTGCTCAGACCTTATCGCAGCCACTGGAACAGTTGTCTCCAGACACACAGTCTACATTCGACTGAACAGACATGGTTTATTCGCCCGGAGGCCTGCAAGGCGCATTACACTGACCCCTGGTCACAGGAGAGCCCGTAAAGCCTGGTGTCAAGAACACAATACATGGTCATTGGAACAGTGGTCCCAGGTCAGGTTATGTTCACGGACGAGTCCCGGTATGGTCTGAACAGTGATTCTCGCCGGGTTTTCATCTGACGTGAATCAGGAAACATACCAACCCCTTAATGTCCTTGAAAGGGACCTGTATGGAGGTCGTGGTTTGATGGTGTGGGGTGGGATTATGATTGGTGCACGTACACACCTGTATGTCTTTGACAGAGGAATTGTAACAGGTCAGGTGTATCGGGACGTCGTTTTGCACCGGTATGTCCGCCTTTTCAGGGGTGCGTTGGGTCCCACCTTCCTCCTGATAGATGATAACGCACGGTCCCATCGAGCTGCCATCGTTGAGGAGTACCTTGGAACAGAAGATATCAGGCGAATGGAGTGGCCTGCCTGTTCTCCAGACCTAAACCCCATCGAGCACGTCTGGGATCCTCTGGGTCGACGTATCACTCACTACACGTCTTCAAACCCGTGGAACCTTCAGGAGCTCCGACAGGCACTGGTGCAAGAATGGGAGGCTATACCCTAGCAGCTGCTCGACCACTTGATCCATAGTATGCCAGCCCATTGTGCAGCGTGTATACGTGTACGTGATGATCATATCCCATATTGATGTCGGGGTACATGAGCAGGAAACAGTGGCGTTTTGTAGCACATGTGTTTCGGGACGGTTTTCTCAACTTATCACCAATACCGTGGACTTACAGATCTGTGTCGTGTGTGTTCCCTATGTGCCTATGCTATTAGCGCCAGTTTTGTGTAGTGCCACGTTGTGTGGCACCACATTCTGCAATTATCCTTAATTTATGAGCATAAGTGTGCATCCATATTCTGCAAACCATTGTGAGGTTGAAGGCAGAGTGCACTTCCCATTGTACTATATGTTAGGTTTTCTTCCCTTTTTATTCGCGTATGAAGTATGGGAAAAATTACCACTTAATCGCCTTCTTAGGCAGTCTAACGTATCCTCTGAGGGACTGGTGTGAAGGGGGCTGTAGCGTACTCCTAGACCGCTCATTTAACATTGGTTCTTGGAGCTTCGTAAGTAGGATTCCGAGAGACCGCGTTTAATAAACTTATCAACTTTTAAATAATTACTATTAAAAACAGTCTTGATCACGATTTATTTTATAAGGTGACCGGTTTCGACCACTACTGTGGTCATCTTCAGACCTACAAGATGTATACAAAGCACTAATTAGAGGGCTACATGCATTAATGAAAATACATAGAGTTATACGGCTATAAAACGTTGAATTAACATTGAGTGGAAACCCCTTTCTGTTGGAGAATCACAACTGGAGAAACCAGTTTTTTTTTTTTTCTTTATTGTAATTTGGACACCCCATACAAGGGGGGCTGGCAGCGGAACAGTGTACTCCGCTCTTCAGCCATAAGCAGTACAATAAAAAAGAAAGGGAGACAGACAAGTAACAGAATGGCGGTTTAAAAAACAGGAGATACAATAGTTAAAAAAACATGAAGCCGTTCACACTTGACGAAACAAACAAGAAAAACCGTCGGCACTGGGCACAAACACTGACGAGGTAGATGACACACGTGAACGAAGGAGCGTGGACGGCGAAAAACACTGATGCACAGACACGACAGCACAGACACTAAACCGAGGGCGATGATCTCCGGCGCGCGAAAGTTCACGATGCGTGTGCGAGTCCGGGGACCTGCCAAGAGAGGAGGAGGAGGAGGAGGAGGAGGAGGGGGAGTGGGAAAGCGAGAGGGGAGAACAGGGACGCCACGGGCAGGGGAAAGAGGGGGGAGAGAGGAAGGGGGAGGGGAAGCCCGGAAGAAGAGGGGTGGAGGGAGGGGACGGGGGAAAAGGAAAGAGAAGGGAAGGAAAGAGAAAGGAGGGAGGGTGCCGAAGGGAAAGGACACCAGGAGGGAGGGGGGGCAGGGTCAAAGTTGATAGGAGGGGTAGATGGAGGGGACGAGGACATCATCAGGGAGAGGGTGCTGGCGGAAACCACCTTGGGAGAGGGTAAGGAGGGTGGAGAGATGGAGACCGGGTGGGACATGAGAGTACAGGCGCGGCAGCGGGCGGGGGTGGGAGAGGATCGGGGAAATGAGCGGGTGAGGAGGATCGAGTTTACGGGAGGTGTATAGGATTCGTATCCTTTCGAGGAAGAGGAGGAGGTGGGGGAAAGGGATAAGGTCATACAGGATCCGCGTGGGGGAAGGGAGACGGATGCGATAGGCAAGGCGGAGAGCATGGCGTTCAAGGATTTGGAGGGATTTATAAAAGGAAGGGGGGGCGGAGATCCAGGCTGGATGGGCGTAACAAAGGATAGGGCGGATGAGGGACTTATAGGTGTGGAGGATGGTGGAGGGGTCCAGACCCCACGTTCGGCCGGAAAGGAGCTTGAGGAGACGGAGTCGGGAACGTGCCTTGGCTTGGATTGTCTGGAGATGGGGAGTCCAGGAGAGGCGACGGTCGAGGGTGACGCCAAGGTACTTAAGGGTGGGGGTGAGAGCGATGGGACGGCCATAAACGGTGAGATAGAAATCAAGGAGGCGGAAGGAGGGAGTGGTTTTGCCTACAATGATCGCCTGGGTTTTGGAAGGATTGACCTTGAGCAACCACTGGTTGCACCAAGCGGTGAAACGGTCAAGATGGGATTGGAGAAGGTGTTGGGAGCGTCGCAGGGTGGGGGCAAGGGCAAGGAAGGCGGTGTCATTGGCAAACTGGAGAAGGTGGAGGGGGGGGTGACGGCGGCGGCATGTCCGCCGTGTACAACAAGTACAGAAGGGGGGAGAGGACGGAGCCTTGGGGCACACCGGCGGAGGGGAAAAAGGTGTAGGAATCGGTGTTAAGGATGGTGACATGGGAAGGACGGCGGGAGAGAAAGGAACCGATCAGACGAACGTAGTTAATGGGAAGGGCGAAGGTTTGGAGCTTGAAGAGGAGACCGGAATGCCATACGCGGTCATATGCGCGTTCGAGGTCAAGAGAGAGGAAGATTGCGGAGCGACGGGAATTGAGCTGTTCGGAAAGGAGAGAGAAACCAGTGCACGTCTTACTTTATATAATGGAGGCTCCACCCACTTCTGGCTGCATGATGTCATTATTAACCAATGAGTTATAAGTCGAATTACAATTTAAAATTTCTTAGTTAAAAGAACATTGTCAAGAATTAGAAATAAATATACATTAAACTTAGCTTATTTAACAGCTATTGTCAATTAAAAAGCTTTAAAAATATTTAAAAATGTAGGAAAATGAACTTCAGTTTGGCAGTACATGGGTTGCCCTCTCGTGGCCTGTCAGTGAACCATTTGGAACCACTGGTTGCTATGGTGAAGTTAGACGCCGTTGCAAAGATGAAGGAGCAAGCTTTTTCCACTGAAGTTGTTGTAGAGTCGATAGTTGAACTAGTGGTTGCCATGGTGAGGACAAACGCCAATGCAAAGATGTGGCAGCAGGCTTCTTTCCAATGAAGTTGTTGCAAAGTGGAATGGAAAAGACTGTGGCGTCAGACGATGTATTATTGAGCAGCAACTTGTCTTTATTGAAACGAAAAGAGTAAGCTACAATAATCTGTAGCTGATATATATAACTCATGCTGCACAAATACGCTACGAAGTAGTTGACCGTATATATGAAATATTATCTATGAAGTTAGTATGTAGATTACCAGTGCCATTTTTTTTTTATAAGGCATTGCTATTCGTCAAGTTACATACCAGTCATATAAGCAAATAAAATTGAAAGAATTTAAAATTATAAAATTATTAAATTATGAGCCATTGTCAATAATAAAATAAAACGATGTGAATTAGCAGTCTAAAAGCATAAAAGCAATAATTCTAAAACAGATAGTCAATCATAAAATAATGTTTGGTAAAATACAATTACAATGTAAAGATAAAATATTTGCTAAAAGTCTTAATAATTAGAAAGACCTTTTTTTAAAACAAATACAGAAGAGTAGACATTCTAAAGCAGATCATCGAAAAGCTCAAAGAAATGTTTGTCTTTGAACTGAAGTTGTTCGTTTAAAACAGATAATGGATTACTTTTGTGAAGTGAAAAAATTTCAATTTCTTCTAAGGTATTTAGCAGTGGTCCTTTTGGCACAGTATGTAATATTTTCAAATTCCTAGAAATGCAACCCTCAGAATGATTGTATTCATCAAGATGTTGACCGAATATTGATTTGATACGTGCAGCACCAGTAGTATGTTCTCTGAAACGTGTTAAAAAGTTTCGGCCAGTTTGGCCAATATACTGTTTCTCACAGTCATTACATATTATTTTATAAACACCTGACTTTTGGTATCTATTTGAGTCTCCAATTGTGTGTTTCAGTTTCATCTGTAGGGGGTTATTAGTTTTAAATGCTATTGCCACGCTTGTGTTCTTAAATAATTTATTTATTTTATCTGAGATAGGTCCCATGTATGTCATTTGTGTAAATCTCTTCTTGGAATTTATAACGGCATCATTTTTTTCTTGTAATTTTTTATATAACAGATCAACCTGATGGGAATTATAATTGTTAGAAACTGCTATCTGTTTTAATGTATCGATTTCCTTTTGGATTGCATCATGTTGGAGAGGTAATTTCAGTATCCTATGTATCATAGTTTTAAAAAATGCCATTTTGTATCTTAATGGATGGCATGATGTAGCATTTATTATTACGTCAGTTGATGTGGGTTTTCTATAAATAGAAATATTATGTCTTCCATTCTGTTTTGTAATTGTGAGGTCAAGGAAATTAATACTATTTTTACTTTCATGTTCTACTGTAAATACAAGTTTTGGATGTAAATTATTTAAGTTGTTAGCGAAAGCATCAATTTCTTCCTTAGAGCCGTTATATAATAGCAGTGTGTCGTCAACATATCTTTTGTAGTATATAATTTTATTTGTTATTTCTGGATTATTTTTGAAAAATTGGATTTCAACATAGTTGACGAAGATATCTGCTATAGTGCTAGCCAGGGAATTTCCCATCGCAAGTCCATCTTCTTGTATGTATATTTTATTATTAAATGAAAAATAATTAAAATCTAGAGTAATTCTTAACAGTTCAATGAATTCTACTATTTCTTTGGGGCTCATGATTTTGTGATGCGTTAAGTTATCATTAATAATAGAGATAGTCTCTTGAATAGGTATATTCGTGTAAAGATTTGTGATGTCTAACGATGCAAACCTTAGTTAATTCGAAACTGTTTTTAATACTATAATTTTCTTCATAAACATAGAAGGATTTTAAGATTTGATTGAGCTTTTTGTTTAGGTTATAAGAGGGACAGTTGGTATTGTTAACAATTGGACGAATTGGTAAGTTTTGTTTGTGTAATTTGATTTGCGATCTCAACTTAGGTAAAGTGGGGTTCATATACTTTAAGTGTTATTTTATCTTTAGGTGAAAGTAAAGAGTCATTATCATCAATCAGTTTTTTAATTTTTGTTTGAAATCTTGAAGTCGGGTCTTTATTAACCTCAGTTATTCCATTAGCGTTAAAAAATTGTAAAGTTTTAGAAACATAATCCTCTTCGCTAACAATGACTAGAGTACTCCCTTTATCTGCCTTGATTGCAATAGCTTTATTAGTTATTAACTTCTGGTTGATTTGCTTTACAAGTTTTAATTCATTATTATGTTTATTTTTATCTTTTTCATTAGTAATAACATTCTTAGTTTTACGTGCAATGTCACATATTTCAGACCTACTAAATTGTGCATGTTTTGCAGCAATCTTTACATCAGCAATCACACGTTTAATATTTGCATTGCTCAATTGTGGAGCTAAATTATGTTTTAGGCCTTTGTTTAAAAGTGTTGTCTCGGCAGGAGTAAAAGAAATTTTGGTTAGATTGGTTACTCTTGGATGAAAGTGATGTACATTTGGTGAAACATCTTGTGAACACATATTTTGGTGACTAACAAGGGCTGCAATTTTCTTATTATGCTTATTAAAAATAGTTTCTCGCACTGCATTAATTTTCTCATCTGTAAAGTTAAGTAGCTGTGAAAATATTAATGGTGACAACTGACTGCTAATTTTTAAATGTAAATTGTACATTTCAAGATTTAATGTATCTTTTTCTTTATATGCATCTTTAATTTCAGATCTGATCCACAGAATGCTACTCTTCTGTCGTAGAAACTTTTCTATATTTGATCTGGTATTAAGACTAATTTTTACATAATTAGGAATCACATTATTCATCAGGCATTGTTTGTTAAAAGATATTTTGGTATTAAGTTTCATAATTTTAGTGCGTAACCCTCTAAACTTCTTGTAATCTCCCAATACCTGACTAGGCAATAATTGAATTACTTTTGAATGCATTATGGGAACAGCAGTGATCAATGTCTTGTAAATAATTACTATTAAAAACAGTCTTGATCACGATTTATTTTATAAGGTGACCGGTTTCGACCACTACTGTGGTCATCTTCAGACCTACAAGATGTATACAAAGCACTAATTAGAGGGCTACATGCATTAATGAAAATACATAGAGTTATACGGCTATAAAACGTTGAATTAACATTGAGTGGAAACCCCTTTCTGTTGGAGAATCACAACTGGAGAAACCAGTTTTTTTTTTTTTTTTTTTTTACTTTATTGTTATTTTAAAACCTGTACAACTCAGGTAGGCTGGCAGCGGCACACTACGCCGCTCTTCAGCCATAGCGTTTTACAAGAGTATAAAACATGGTGAATGACAATGAACAAAGTGACGGGCAAAAGAGAGAGGGCACAGAGACATAAAAAACACGGAGTCATTCACATGTGACGATAACAACACTGACAACACGTTGGCACGGCGCACAAAACACTGATGAGTCCGACGGCACAAGTGAACGTAGGAGTGGGACGGCGGACACCAAAAACACTATACGACGTCACACACACGAGACACAAAAGGCGACGATCTCCGGCGCGCGAATGTTCACTATACGTGTGCGAGTCCGGGGACCTGCCAAGAGAGGAGGAGGAGGAAGGGGAGTGGGAGAGCGAGAGGGGAGAGCAGAGATGCCACGGGCAGGGGAGATAGGGGGGAGGGAGGAAGGGGGAGAGGAAGCCCGGGGGAAGAGGGGGAAGGGAGGGGACAGGGAGATGGAAAAAGAAGGGAAGAGAAGAGAAGGGAGGGAGGGTGCCGAAAGGAAAGGACACGGGAAGTAGGGGGCGGGGCAGGGTCAAAGTTGATAGGAGGGGTAGATGGAGGGGACGAGGACATCATCAGGGAGAGGGAGCTGGCGGAAGCCACCTTGGGAGAGGGTATGGAGGGTGGAGAGATGGAGACCGGGTGGGACGTGGGAATACAGGCGCGGCAGCGGGCGGGGGTGGGAGAGGATCGGGGAAATGAGCGGGTGAGGAGGATCAAGTTTACATGAGGTGTACAGGATACGTATCCTTTCAAGGAAAAGGAGGAGGTGGGGGAAGGGGATGAGATCATACAGGATCCGCGTGGGGGAGGGGAGACGGATGCGATAGGCAAGGCGGAGAGCATGGCGTTCAAGGATTTGGAGGGATTTATAGAAGGTAGGGGGGGCGGAGATCCAGGCTGGATGGGGGTAACAAAGCATAGGGCGGATGAGGGATTTATAGGTGTGGAGGATTGTGGAGGGGTCCAGACCCCACGTGCGGCCGTAAAGGAGCTTGAGGAGACGGAGTCGGGAACGTGCCTTGGCTTGGATTGTCTGGAGATGGGGAGTCCAGGAGAGGCGACGGTCGAGGGTGACGCCAAGGTACTTAAGGGTGGGAGTGAGGGCGATAGGACGGCCATAGACGGTGAGATAGAAATCAAGGAGGCGGAAGGAAGGGGTGGTTTTGCCTACAATGATCGCCTGGGTTTTGGAGGGATTGACCTTGAGCAACCACTGGTTGCACCAAGCGGTGAACCGGTCAAGATGGGATTGGAGAAGGCGTTGGGAGCGTTGCAGGGTGGGGGCAAGGGCGAGGAAGGCGGTGTCATCGGCAAACTGGAGGAGGTGGACAGGGGGCGACGGCGGCGGCATGTCCGCCGTGTACAAAAGGTACAGAAGGGGGGAGAGGACGGAGCCTTGGGGCACACCGGCAGAGGGGAAAAAGGTGTAGGAATCGGTGTTATGGATGGTGACATAGGAAGGACGGCGGGAGAGAAAGGAACCGATCAGACGGACGTAGTTAATGGGAAGGGCAAAGGTTTGGAGCTTGAAGAGGAGACCGGAATGCCAGACGCGGTCATAAGCGCGTTCGAGGTCAAGTGAGAGGAAGATGGCGGAGCGACGGGAATTAAGCTGTTCGGAAAGGAGATGAGTGAGGTGAAGGAGAAGATCGTCGGAAGAGAAGGATGGCCGAAAGCCACACTGGGTGACGGGAAGGAGGCGGTGCTGGCGGAGATGCTGGTGGATGCGGCGGGTGAGGATAGATTCTAGGACCTTGCTGAAGTCCGAGGTAAGGCTGATGGGACGGTAGGAGGAGACGGCGGACGGCGGTTTGCCAGGTTTAAGGAACATGAGGATACGGGAGGTTTTCCACAGGTCGGGGTAGTAACCGGTGGACAGGACTACATTGTAGAGCCTGGCCAGGGTGGAGAGGAAAGAGACAGGAGCTTCACGAAGGTGACGGTAGGTGGCACGATCGTGACCAGGAGCGGTGTTGCGTATTGTGCGGAGTGTATCAATGAGATCCTGTGTAGTGATAGGGGCATTGAGTTCCGTGTGTGTAATGTTGTCCAAGTACTGGAAGCCAGGAGCGAGGGGAGGGGAAGAGGTGTCAGTTCGATCGCGGATATCTGAGAAGAGGGAGTAATCGAACTGGGGATCATCGGGGACGGAAAATACATCGGAGAGGTAGGAGGCAAAGTGATTGGCCTTACTAAGGGAGTCAGGGAAAGGGTGATCATCATGGAGAAGAGGATAATAGGGGGAGGGTTTAGTTCCGGTAAGGCGACGGAAGGCCGACCAGAACTTGGACGAGTTGATTGGTAGGGTTGCATTTAAACGGGTGCATGTCTGTCGCCAGTCCCGGCGTTTCTTAGCCGCGAGCAAATTACGAACGTGTCGCTGGAGTTGCCGGTGGCGTCGTAGGGTGTCCGGGTCACGCGTGCGGAGGAAGGCACGGTAGAGACGACGGGATTCATGGAGGAGGAGAACGGCCTGTGGGGGTAAGGTAGGACGGTGGGGGTGGATGGCGACAGTAGGAACATGGGCCTCCACGGCCTCAGACAAGGTCCGCTGGAGAAAGGAGGCGGCATGGGTGACATCGTCAGGGTGGTGGTAGGTGAGAGGGTGGCTATCGACCTGGGTGGAAAGGGTATCCCGGTAGGCATTCCAGTCGGCTCGGGAATAGTCGTGGACATACTTAGGGGGAGGGTCAGTACGAGGGTCGGGGCGAGGGCGACGACCGTCTGAAACGGTGAGGAGGACAGGGAGATGGTCGCTACCAATAGGCTCCAGGACATCCACCGTTATGCGGCCAAGGAGGTTGGGGGAGGAGAGGATAACATCAGGAGTGGAGTTGGATTCAGGACGGGTATGCCGGGGGATGGGGACGAGGTCACCTTGAAGGGTGGAGAGGAACCGATGCCATCGCCGTAACTGGGCAGCGGAACGACTATGGATGTTGAGGTCGGCGGTGATCACGTAGGAGGAAAAGGTACGGTCGATGTGGGAGAGGAAGTCGAAAGGAAGAGGGGCATTGGGGCGGACATAGATGGTGGCACAGGTAATGGTAAGGCCGGGGAAGAAGAGACTAAGGATCAGGTGTTCGGTGGGGTCAGGAAGGAGAGGTTGGAGCCGAACGGGGATCTGGCGGTGGTGGCCAATGGCAACTCCGCCACGCGCAACTGGGAGGGGATTATCGGAGCGGTGGAGGAGATAGGGGGAGGTGTGGATGGAGTGGTGGGGTTGGAGGAAGGTTTCATTGAGGAGGAAGGCATCCACACGGTGGGTAGCAAGGGTGTGCAGGAAGAGGTTCTTGTTGGCGGGAAGGGAGCGGCTATTGTTGAAAAGGATACGATGCTGTCGCGCCATGATAAGGACTTATACGAGGGTGTCAAGGCGGGAGAAGGTGAAATGGGCCTGGTTATTGGAATAGGTGGCGTACATTTTAAGGTGGAATATGGAACGGGCGGCGAGGGAGATCTGTTGTAAGGTGTGGGGGCGCTGAAAGGGATGGACGTTTTGGAGGACAATGGTGAGGAACCTGATGATGTCCTCAGCAGTGGGGGGGGGGGGGGGACGAAGGGAATTGCCAGGAGGGGTGGGGGCGTCCAGGGGACGGACAGGTACGGTGAGTTCAGGAGTGGTGGGAGGGGGTCGGGCTTTACACTTTTGGGAGTAGGTGGGGTGGGGGAGGCTGCAGGTATTACAGGAGGGAGGGGATTGGAGGTTGGGGCACTGCCGGAGGAAGTGCGCTTGCCGACAATGCGGGCAGGTGGGGGCCTCGCGGCACTCTGCTGTTGGATGTGCATTGTAGCGCAGACATCTCTGGCAGCGCAGGGATTGAGGGGGGGAACGGGAGGGGTCGACCTTGTACCGCTGATTGAAGAGGAGGGCACCCTCCTTCAGGAGACGGTCAATGGAGGGGGCGTCCTCAGAGAAAACCCGCATAAGGCGGGTGGGGCCGGTCGCGTTGAAAATGCGGCGGACTGCCCGCACCTCCAGGGTGGGATTGGCCTTCAGCTCCGCCAGCACCTCCTCCTCCGTGATCGACGGGCTAAGCCGAGTGATCACGGCGGTGAGGGTCGGCGGGCGACGCGGGGGTTGGGGTTGGCGGGTAGGAGATGGGGAGGGAGCAGGGGTGAGGGAGGCGTGAGGACCAAAACGGGTGATGGGGAGGCGGGAGAGGATGTCATTATGGAGGGTTGGGCTGGGGGAGGAGATAAGAACAGAATCCCGTCTGGGAGTAAGGAGAGAGATGGGGGCGCCAGGGAAATGTTGGCGGAGGAGGAGGGAGAGATTCCGGGCCTCGAGGAAGGAAGGATCGAGACGGGACAGGAGATATTTGTAGAGACCAGGTGGGGAGGAGGAGGAGGAGGAGGAGGAGGGAGCGGGGCCTGGTGGGGAGACGTCCATGGCATTTTGGGGTGGGGATGGGGGGCGGGGTGGAGCCTTTTTAGGAGCAGAGGAAGTGGAGGCGCCACTAGGGCGTTTGACAGCGGCAGATGGGCGGGTGGTGATATGAGGGACGGGAACGATGGGGAGGTGGTGGGAAGGGACAGGTCCCGGCACGGACGCAGCAGTCGGCGCCGGAGATAGTGACTGTGACGGTGCAGGCGAGTGTGTCAGTGATGGTGATGGCGACGATGATGACGGTGGTGGCGGTGGCGGTGGCGGCGGTGATGGCGATGGCGACGGGGAGAGCTGGGCGTGGGCAGTGGCCCGACGGGCCACCACCCTAGCCGGAGCTGCTGTGACAGGCTGGGGGAGTGGGGGGAAAGGATCAGAACGAGAGGAAGAAGCGGGAGAGGGGGCGACAAAGAGCGAGGGCGAAGGGATAGAGAGGAGGGGAGGGATGGAAGGAGGGCGGTGGGACTGGGCACACCAAGTGATAGTGGTGGAGGCGGCGGAAGGGGACGTATACACGATGGCGGTGGTGGTAGTAGTGACGGTGGTGGTGGGGGCGGACATGACGACAAGAAGAAGAAAGAAAAAACACAGCACTAAAAGGACAGGACACACACTGGGAGACGACGGACGGCGACGGCGACGGCGACGGCGACGGCGACGGCGACGGCGAGAGGCAGGGACGCTGCTGCCGCGGACGGGGCCGGGGCGGCGGCGGCGGCGGCGGCTGCTGCTGCTGCTGCTGCTGCTGCTGGCTGGACTGCTGCTGGCTGGACTGCTGCTGCCACCGGAGGGCTGGCTGGCTGGCTGGCTGGCTGGCTGGCTGGCTGGCTGCGGGACCACTGCTGCAGGCCGGGACCGGGAACTGCTGCTGCTGCTGCTGCTGCTGCTGCTGGCTGGCTGGCACCTGGAACCCCTAGCACTTCGATGAGCGCGAAAATTGCACTATCGAAGGGCGGTAACCTTTCGGTGTACCGCCGGAGATGGAGAAACCAGTGCTTTTTTTTTTTTTACTTTATTGTTATTTTAAAACCTGTACAACTCAGGTAGGCTGGCAGCGGCACACTACGCCGCTCTTCAGCCATAGCGTTTTACAAGAGTATAAAACATGGTGAATGACAATGAACAAAGTGACGGGCAAAAGAGAGAGGGCACAGAGACATAAAAAACACGGAGTCGTGCACATGTGACGATAACAACACTGACAACACGTTGGCACGGCGCACAAAACACTGATGAGTCCGACGGCACAAGTGAACGTAGGAGTGGGACGGCGGACACCAAAAACACGTCACACACACGAGACACAAAAGGCGACGATCTCCGGCGCGCGAATGTTCACTATACGTGTGCGAGTCCGGGGACCTGCCAAGAGAGGAGGAGGAGGAAGGGGAGTGGGAGAGCGAGAGGGGAGAGAAGAGATGCCACGGGCAGGGGAGATAGGGGGGAGGGAGGAAGGGGGAGAGGAAGCCCGGGGGAAGAGGGGGAAGGGAGGGGACAGGGAGATGGAAAAAGAAGGGAAGAGAAGAGAAGGGAGGGAGGGTGCCGAAAGGAAAGGACACGGGAAGTAGGGGGCGGGGCAGGGTCAAAGTTGATAGGAGGGGTAGATGGAGGGAAAAACCAGTGCACGTCTTACTTTATATAATGGAGGCTCCACCCACTTCTGACTGCATGATGTCATTATTAACCAATGAGTTATAAGTCGAATTACAATTTAAAATTTCTTAGTTAAAAGAACATTGTCAAGAATTAGAAATAAATATACATTAAACTTAGCTTATTTAACAGCTATTGTCAATTAAAAAGCGTTAAAAATATTTAAAAATGTAGGAAAATGAACTTCAGTTTGGCAGTACATGGGTTGCCCTCTCGTGGCCTGTCAGTGAACCATTTGGAACCACTGGTTGCTATGGTGAAGTTAGACGCCGTTGCAAAGATGAAGGAGCAAGCTTTTTCCACTGAAGTTGTTGTAGAGTCGATAGTTGAACTAGTGGTTGCCATGGTGAGGACAAACGCCAATGCAAAGATGTGGCAGCAGGCTTCTTTCCAATGAAGTTGTTGCAAAGTGGAATGGAAAAGACTGTGGCGTCAGACGATGTATTATTGAGCAGCAACTTGTCTTTATTGAAACGAAAAGAGTAAGCCACAATAACCTGTAGCTGATATATATAACTCATGCTGCACAAATACGCTACGAAGTAGTTGACCGTATATATGAAATATTATCTATGAAGTTAGTATGTAGATTACCAGTGCCATTTTTTTTTTTATAAGGCATTGCTATTCTTCAAGTTACATACCAGTCATATAAGCAAATAAAATTGAAAGAATTTAAAATTATAAAATTATTAAATTATGAGCCATTGTCAATAATAAAATAAAACGATGTGAATTAGCAGTCTAAAAGCATAAAAGCAATAATTCTAAAACAGATAGTCAATCATAAAATAATGTTTGGTAAAATACAATTACAATGTAAAGATAAAATATTTGCTAAAAGTCTTAATAATTAGAAAGACCTTTTTTTAAAACAAATACAGAAGAGTAGACATTCTAAAGCAGATCATCGAAAAGCTCAAAGAAATGTTTGTCTTTGAACTGAAGTTGTTCGTTTAAAACAGATAATGGATTACTTTTGTGAAGTGAAAAAATTTCAATTTCTTCTAAGGTATTTAGCAGTGGTCCTTTTGGCACAGTATGTAATATTTTCAAATTCCTAGAAATGCAACCCTCAGAATGATTGTATTCATCAAGATGTTGACCGAATATTGATTTGATACGTGCAGCACCAGTAGTATGTTCTCTGAAACGTGTTAAAAAGTTTCGGCCAGTTTGGCCAATATACTGTTTCTCACAGTCATTACATATTATTTTATAAACACCTGACTTTTGGTATCTATTTGAGTCTCCAATTGTGTGTTTCAGTTTCATCTGTAGGGGGTTATTAGTTTTAAATGCTATTGCCACGCTTGTGTTCTTAAATAATTTATTTATTTTATCTGAGATAGGTCCCATGTATGTCATTTGTGTAAATCTCTTCTTGGAATTTATAACGGCATCATTTTTTTCTTGTAATTTTTTATATAACAGATCAACCTGATGGGAATTATAATTGTTAGAAACTGCTATCTGTTTTAACGTATCAATTTCCTTTTGGATTGCATCATGTTGGAGAGGTAATTTCAGTATCCTATGTATCATAGTTTTAAAAAATGCCATTTTGTATCTTAATGGATGGCATGATGTAGCATTTATTATTACGTCGGTTGATGTGGGTTTTCTATAAATAGAAATATTATGTCTTCCATTCTGTTTTGTAATTGTGAGGTCAAGGAAATTAATACTATTTTTACTTTCATGTTCTACTGTAAATACAAGTTTTGGATGTAAATTATTTAAGTTGTTAGCGAAAGCATCAATTTCTTCCTTAGAGCCGTTATATAATAGCAGTGTGTCGTCAACATATCTTTTGTAGTATACCTTTTTTTTGTTATTTCTGGATTATTTTTGAAAAATTGGATTTCAACATAGTTGACGAAGATATCTGCTATAGTGCTAGCCAGGGAATTTCCCATCGCAAGTCCATCTTCTTGTATGTATATTTTATTATTAAATGAAAAATAATTAAAATCTAGAGTAATTCTTAACAGTTCAATGAATTCTACTATTTCTTTGGGGCTCATGATTTTGTGATGCGTTAAGTTATCATTAATAATAGAGATAGTCTCTTGAATAGGTATATTCGTGTAAAGATTTGTGATGTCTAACGATGCAAACCTTGCGTTTTTTGGAATATCCACATCATAAATTAACTTAGTTAATTCGAAACTGTTTTTAATACTATAATTTTCTTCATAAACATAGAAGGATTTTAAGATTTGATTGAGCTTTTTGTTTAGGTTATAAGAGGGACAGTTGGTATTGTTAACAATTGGACGAATTGGTAAGTTTTGTTTGTGTAATTTGATTTGCGATCTCAACTTAGGGAAAGTGGGGTTCATAACTTTAAGTGTTATTTTATCTTTAGGTGAAAGTAAAGAGTCATTATCATCAATCAGTTTTTTAATTTTTGTTTGAAATCTTGAAGTCGGGTCTTTATTAACCTCAGTTATTCCATTAGCGTTAAAAAATTGTATTGTTTTAGAAACATAATCCTCTTCGCTAACAATGACTAGAGTACTCCCTTTATCTGCCTTGATTGCAATAGCTTTATTAGTTATTAACTTCTGGTTGATTTGCTTTACAAGTTTTAATTCATTATTATGTTTATTTTTATCTTTTTCATTAGTAATAACATTCTTAGTTTTACGTGCAATGTCACATATTTCAGACCTACTAAATTGTGCATGTTTTGCAGCAATCTTTACATCAGCAATCACACGTTTAATATTTGCATTGCTCAATTGTGGAGCTAAATTATGTTTTAGGCCTTTGTTTAAAAGTGTTGTCTCGGCAGGAGTAAAAGAAATTTTGGTTAGATTGGTTACTCTTGGATGAAAGTGATGTACATTTGGTGAAACATCTTGTGAACACATATTTTGGTGACTAACAAGGGCTGCAATTTTCTTATTATGCTTATTAAAAATAGTTTCTCGCACTGCATTAATTTTCTCATCTGTAAAGTTAAGTAGCTGTGAAAATATTAATGGTGACAACTGACTGCTAATTTTTAAATGTAAATTGTACATTTCAAGATTTAATGTATCTTTTTCTTTATATGCATCTTTAATTTCAGATCTGATCCACAGAATGCTACTCTTCTGTCGTAGAAACTTTTCTATATTTGATCTGGTATTAAGACTAATTTTTACATAATTAGGAATCACATTATTCATCAGGCATTGTTTGTTAAAAGATATTTTGGTATTAAGTTTCATAATTTTAGTGCGTAACCCTCTAAACTTCTTGTAATCTCCCAATACCTGACTAGGCAATAATTGAATTACTTTTGAATGCATTATGGGAACAGCAGTGATCAATGTCTTGTAAATAATTACTATTAAAAACAGTCTTGTGATTCTCCAACAGAAAGGGGTTTCCACTCAATGTTAATTCAACGTTTTATAGCCGTATAACTCTATGTATTTTCATTAATGCATGTAGCCCTCTAATTAGTGCTTTGTATACATCTTGTAGGTCTGAAGATGACCACAGTAGTGGTCGAAACCGGTCACCTTATAAAATAAATCGTGATCAAGACTGTTTTTAATAGTAATTATTTACAAGACATTGATCACTGCTGTTGCCATAATGCATTCAAAAGTTATCAACTTTTGTCATGCCATTATTTCTCTATACCTTTGCATCCCCTGGTAGTCTCATTTAATTAGGTCCTGCACAGTAGAGAAATATTCTTGGGTGAGTCGAACGAGTATATTGTAAGGAATTTCCTTTGTAGACTGACTGCATTATCCCAGTACCTACAAATAAAACAGTCTGTCAATTCCTTTACTGCAGAGGAGTCTATGTGATCATTATTTTGAAGGCTTTAAGCACTGCTCCTTTGACAGCTGAAAGTGTTTCATTTAGCGTCTCTCTCTCTCTACAGCCATATACTTTGATTTAAACTTAATGGTCTGTAGTTGTTCTTCCTTTAGAATTTTCTATATACACTGATGAGCCAAAGCATTATGATCACCTGCTGAATAGCTTATTTCCCTGACTTTGGAACGACATATATCTCTGATTCAGCGTATCAGGGATCTGACAACTTGCTGGTACGTTTGTAGAGGTACACTATGTGATCAAAAATATCCGGGCACCTGGCTGAAAGTGACTTATAAGTTCGTGGTGCCCTCCATCCGTAATGCTGGAATTCAATATGGTGTTGGCCCACTCTTAGCCTCGATGGCAGCTTCCACTCTCGCTGGCATACGTTTAATCAGGTGTTGGAAGGTTTCTTGGGGAATGACAGCCCATTCTTCACGGAGTGCTGCACTGAGGAGAGGTATCGATGTCGGTCTGTGAGGCCTGGCAGGAACGTCCCACAGGTGTTCTAAAGGATTCAGGTCAGAACTCTGTGCAGTCCAGTCCATTACAGGGATGTTATTTTCGTGTAACCACTTCGCCACAGGCCGTGCACTATGAACAGGTGCTCGATCGCATTGAAAGATGCAATCGCGATACCCGATATGCTCTTCAACAGTGGGAAGCAAGAAGGTGCTTAAAACAACAATGTAAGTATGTGCTGTGAAAGTGCCACTCAAAACAACAAGGGGTGCAAGCCCTCTCCATGAAAAACACGATCACACCATAACACCACCGCCTCCGAATTTTACTGTTGCCACTACACGCGCCAGCAGATGACGTTCACAGGATATTCGGCGTACCCACACCCTGTCATCGGATGGCTACGTTGTGTACCGTGATTCGTCACTCTACACAATGTTTTTCCACTATTCAATTGTCCAGTGTTTATACTCCTTAGATCAAGTGAGGCGTCGTTTAGCATTTACCGGCGTGATGCGTGGCTTATGAGCAGCCGCTTGACCATGAAATTCGTTTTCTCACCTCCAGCCTAACTGTCAGAATACTTGCAGTAGATCCTGATGCAGTTTGGAATTCCTGTGAGATAGTCTGGATAGATGTCTGCCTGTTACACATTACGACTCTCTTCAACTGTCGGCGGTCTCATGGTTCAAATGGCTCTGAGCACTATGGGACTTAACTTCTGAGCTCATCAGTCCCCTAGAACTTAGAACTACCTAAACCTAACTAACCTAAGGACATCACACACATCCATGACGGAGGCAGGATTCGAGCCTGTGACCGTAGCGGTCGGGCGGTTCCACACTGTAGCGCCTAGAACCGCTCGGCCACGTCGGCGGTCTCTGTCAGTCAACAGGCAAGGTCGGCCTGTACGCTTTTGTGCTGTACGTGTCCCTTCTCGTTACCACTTCACTATTACATCGGAAAAAGTGGACCTATGGATGTACAGGAGTGCGGAAATCTCGCGTACAGGCGTATGACACCAGTGATACCCAATCACCTGACCACGTTCGCAGTCCGTGAGTCCCGTGGAGCGCCCTATCCTGCTCTCTCACAATGTCTAATGACTACTGAGGTCATTGATATGGAGTACCTGGCGGTAGATGGCAGCACAATGCACCTAATATAAAAAAACGTATGTTTTTGGTGGTGTCCTGATACTTTTGATCACATAGTGTATGTGGCATTACATGTATACGCTTAGGTCATGTAATTTGCGTAAATAACGGGCGCCCAGTTTGCGTGCGAGCTAATGGTGCCCGGGTCACCCAGACGTCAACGTGAGTTCACTATAATTCTCCGAGACACAGACAATTATACTGCTGAAAGATGATATCGTCGTCGGGGAAACCATCAAGAATGAAGGGATGCAAGTGGTTCGCAGCTGTCAGCGTGTGTTCGGTTACTACCCCACGTCTCATCCAAGCACAGGGGAATGTCTCCCATAGCATAATACTGCTCCCACCAGCCTGCATCCTTGGCGCGCTACACATTTTGAGCCGACGTTCATATCGATGACGGCATGTGTAGAGGAGACAAGTGGCCTAGTGTAGCAAAAACGTGATTCACTCGAGATACCGACACGTTTCCATTGATCGACGGTCCAATCCCGATGGTCCTGCGCTCACTGCAATTGTAGTAATTGACATGTCGTTGGCTCAACATGTGAAAACATAGGGGTAGTCTGCTGCGGAGCTCCATGTTCAACAATGTACGATGAGCGGTGTGCTCCGAAACACTTGTGCGTGCACCAGCAATGTGCTCTTTCGTCATAGATGCCACAGATCATCATTATACTACTTTACAGAGCAGATAAGTCTCCAAACCACATCTTAGTGAAGAGTCGTAGACGTCCAAGCATTTAGCGCTAGTGGTAAATTTCCTGCTCTACCCTTTTCGTAGGTGCTAGCGACAGTGGCACCTGAACATTCGACAAGCTTCGCCGTTTTCGAGACACTCGTTCACAGATTCTGCGTAGTAATAATCTGCCCTTGTGAAAGTCGCTTATCGCGACGGATTTTCCCATTCGCAGGTCATAACTTCGCTAGGGTTATTTCCCGCCAGTTTCTGCTCCGCTTAAATACTTTTGTTGCCATGTCACGTGACCGCAACTCCATCAGACGGCATCCAACGTCGCGGTGGGTAGTGCTCATAATGTTTTGGCTTATCAGCGTAAATACTGTGTACCGTGGAGGACCCCCTCATCACGATCTGTTGTACTAGATGCTTATCTATCCAGTGCTTGGACAAGTGTTCTTCTAAGCTTACTCCAGGCTAAATGTTTCGAGTTACTCCTTGGATATGATATTACTGCTTCTTTTTTTTTTCGCTGAACACAAAGCTTTTAGCTTGTTTTAGCTGTTTTTCATACTTTGGAAATCATTTTCACCACAGCTGCATCAGCACCACTGGTTCCAGTTTCAATGTGATCATCCAGAGGGACCAGTTCTATTTGTTGCCTGTTGCCAATAGAATTGGATTTGTAACTGTTTTGAGTAGTTTTGTTAGAAGGTACGAGTATTTAGTATTGTTTCACATAATGCCTCGTCATGCCCAGCATTTACAAAACTGTAATTATACCAGTCGAGTGTTGGATGACTAAAATCTCCTCAAATAATGGCAGTGTTAAAAAGAAACGTTTGTTTTAGTGAGCAGAGGTTTTATCTGCCCTTTTCGACTGCATCCGGAGGTGCATTTACTGATCGATAGAAGGATCCAGTTATAAATTTCTACACACCTTTGTAGTGAATCGTGCCCAAACGACATCGTATGGAGAAACAGTTTCAATCTCAGCGAATTTGTGTTTCTTATCTAAAATCAAACTGGTCCTGTCCAAACCTACTACAATTTTCCCTTCCTAAGCATAACAATTTCAGTCTTTCGACGTCTTGTGGAACTTCTCGAGATACATGAATTTCGTTCACGAGCTTGTGTGGCTGTTACTGTGTCCATCGGCCTGATGCCCATAAGAGTTCTGCTGGTATTTTACGAACATTTGTTCCGAATTCGTGCTAAGTTTATTAATTCGAAAATAAATACTGCATCGCCCCCATCATCAGCTTCTACCGTATGCTCATTTACAGTTGGCTAATTCCTTCTGGACCACTATAAATATTCTTCAAGTATTGTTTGCATCTTCTGGAATTATTCTTACTTTCATTATTCATTTACTTTTATCTACCATCATTCTGATTCTCGTTCTTTACTCTCTAAAGTAACTGTTAATTAGATTTTATTACATATTATTTACATTACAGTATTTCAATTAGATATCTATTTCTTGGCATATATCCAGTAATTCTTATTTTAATTTTCTACATTTCTGCTTAATTTCCATGCTGAGTGACCCATGTTGTTGCTGTTCTCTTTCGACTGCAGTGCATTTCCATTGATCTGCTGCCTTTCTGCCTTCTTCAATATGCTGTAGTCACTTAATTTTTAAAATCATTCCATCGATTTTCCAGTTTCTGCTTGAACTGTCAATATTTCTTTTGTCAACCTTTCTACAAAGGCAGTCTCAGTTTGTAGTTTCATCAACTTTTCTAGGTTCCAACATTTCAGATACTTTCTCTTTATTTTCTTGAATTTTAAATAGAATTCATTTGTTATAAGTTACGGTGAGTATCAGTGTCAGCACACTGGTTCATGAATCTTTGTTTTACAAAATAATAATCAATCTGGTATTGCCCTTGATCCCCTGCAATCTTCCATGTATATTTCCTTATAAAGACGTTTTAGAAAAATGTGTTCGCAACAAACATCAAAGATTTCAGTTAATTTTCCTCTCTTTCACATTAATTGCCGAAACCACTCCATTCCTGCCTCTCATTGTGATTAAATCCTCCCATTATGATTAAATTCTCATTCTCTTTTGTATATATTATCATATATTTGCAGTTGTTATGACATTCACATCTGTGGCTAGCTTGTATTATTGTGTTATTATGGAAACTGTAGTATATTCATTCAATCCCACCGTCAATGTTTCTTTCTCTTTGTTACAGATAATACTTTACTTCGTTTCAAAATCACCTACTCGTTATTATTTTTACTCCTGCTGTACCTGCTATGAATAATTCTATGAACCCCACTCAGAATATCCCCAACACTGCTTACTGATTCTTGAACTATCTTCTGCGTCCTTTCCATTTGTCTCTTTAGATTTTTCTAGTTCACCACACTGCTTTACCATATTAACATTCCATGTTCCCATCCTGTTTAGTACTACCTAGCGAAGTCTCACTGTAGTAAAGTAACAGACATATATTGGACTTGGAGGGGGCGAGGGGGGGCGGTGGTTCAGATCCCCCTCCGGCCATCCAGGTATAGGATCCACATGATTTTCCTAAATCACTTAAGGTAAATTCCAGAATGGTTCCTTTGAAACAGCTCACCCGATTTCACTCCACATCCTTCGCCAAAAACAAGTTTGTGCTCCGTCTCTAATGACAAGACCTTAAGTTGTCTTCTTTCCTTCTAATTAGTACACTCTTCATACCTTACACCTCTTCCTTAGTAGTCTTTTGGAAATATCCTTCTACATCAATACACATACTTTGCAAACAACTGCACAGTGCTGATCTGAATATTTTACGCAAAAAAAATGAAACGTCATAAAGTTTTTAATTGAGGACTCCTTGTAAGAGAGAAAGGTACTAAGCTAATTTCCCACTGCCTTTCGCATCACTGTACAACGGCCGTTCACGTCGCCCCTTCGACGCCTGCATCTAGCACTGTAGTTTCCATACCCCTCTCCTTGATTTTCGTATATTGCTGCCTTCTTCTAGGATGAAGTTTCTATGTGTTCCAACAGAGAGGATTGGTGCTTCTGCCTGAATCCACAGCCAAGAGTCTCATGGTAATTCTTGCAAGATGCCCTCGCTAGACATTACCAGCCGGACCTGTTTTTACCAAGGCTTTTTTAATCAGATGTGACTATTCTATCACTCCCACCCTTTATTCTGGCTTAAGTGACGTCTGCATTTGTGATCTGCGCTCATTATTATCTAGTATTATTTACCCTTCATATGTCGAGTAGTACATATTACGACTATGTGAGTTACAAAAATCAAATTCTGTTGTTGACATGAGAACCGCTCACGTTCTGTTAATGCCTAGCTAATGTCATAGTACCATCGCAATATGGACATGTCTAATATGCAGAGTCTTGCCGTCATCAAAGAAGTGTTTCGGTTCAGGTGGGATAGCTATCATGATGTCTTCTGTTTCATGTCTTCTTTCCATGATGCACTCAAACTGTTGAGGGGAGGGTGCAAACTGAAAGAGATCTGCATGGCCACTAACGTCAGAGACAAGTGATTCTTCATAAATCCAAATGCTCCTATACTACTCCTAAGGAACTGACATACTGTCCCTCCAACGACACTAAGAGAGGACTTTTCCTGCACCCAACTAGACCTTGCTAATGGGACATTAATGAAAAAGGAAAAAAATACACCATTCAATATTTGTAACTATGTACCATATAAGGTTTCGAATCTAGATATTCAGCTCTCCCATCCTATATGATTATTTAGGTCATCGTCTTTGCCATGTATTGATAACAATTGATAACAGGGTATCGTGAATCAAGTCCCAATATGGCTCGCACTTATATCTTCTCAGTGGCTCCAGACTGAAGACTTCCTTGCGTAGTCTCTCCTACATCCTGCTACATACTCTTTGATGAACGCCCTCTCTAAATAATCGTACGTAGTACACGACTCCATCATTTCCGTCACCTACAATACACGTTCCCCTGTACATACCCCGACTCGTAACTTATTTTCTGCTTATAATTCCAGTACTGTGACAGGATATCCTTAAATCCCTTTATAAAGGCTACGAGGCTTACACATTTGTTATCTGGCACAAAAGGCTGAAACTGTCTATGCTTCAGGAGTTTTTCTTTCATGATCATATCAGCATAGATATTCATAGGTACTATGAACCAAAACAAGAAAATAAGTCCAGTAAAGGAGGGTCCCAAACTGCATACCGTAAGAGCTATAAACACTTGTTCATCTTTCCTAATGTGAGACACATCTCTTCTACTGGCGAGGTGTTCATAGGTCTTAAGATATACATTTTGGAGCCCATGTTTACTAGGCAGTTTTTTCTTGTTTTGGTCCATACTACCTCCTCCCAAAATACCGACAGCAAAGAGCTTGCAGAAGAAGAGATTTTTTTTTCACTGAATCAAAGGCGAAGAAGTGCTCATAGCTCTTCAGATATGCGTTTTAGAGCCCACGTTTACTAGACTTTTTTGCTTCGGACGATCGTCCCTGTCAAAGCCCTGAATACTGACCTATGCTCCTACTACCAAAAGTAGTAACAGCCGGGATTACTATACACACTAATGAGCAAAAACATTATTACCATCCGATTATTAGCTTGTTTGTCATCTTTGGAACACAATTCGGCAGTACTGCCGACGTGGTATAGCAAGAAACTTGATTCCTCCGACCAGACGTTATCCTTCCATCGATCCGTGGTTAAATCTCGACGATTCCGTGTTCATTGCAGTCGTAATTGGCCATGTCATTGGGTCTGCATGGGAAAACGTAAAGGTCGTATGCTTGGTTTCCTATGTTCAGCAGTGTTCGGTGTCGGTATGCTCCAAAACACTCGTGCCTACACCAGCATGTTCGGGCACGCGCGCATTTGTCGTCAGATCTGCCACGGATTGCAGACTACCGTGCCTTATAGATCGGGCAAGCCTCCAACCTCCAAGTTCTTTGATGAGGCGTTGCCGTCAACAGGCTTATCATCTAATCGTGATTTCACTGTCGCTTAACCACTTTGCATGAATCCCCGGGACAGTAGCACGAGAACACAGAAGTGGCTTCACCATTTCTGAGATGTCGTTTCCAGGCGCCAGGCTATCAAAATTTGTCCGTTGTCGGAGTTGCTTATGTCACTGGATTTTCTCATTTGCTGGCCGTGTCGTCACTGGAATGATTCACATTCGTCTTTGCTCCGCGTATGCCACCAGGCGGCATTCAGTCTCGCAGTGAGCAGTGGTCCTAATGTTTTGTCTCATCAGCGTATTATGTAACACCAATTAGGCTTCAATAATAAGTTCTGTGTAGTGTATCTAAATCCCACTCGCAGACGAAAGCAGGTGCTCGGCGTTAGGATTTTATCTTCACCTGTAACAACTTTTTTTTATTTTTTGTTTTAAATGTTTTTGGTGTGAAACACACTCTGAGTGACGTTTACTGTCATGTTCTTCTCCAACAGCAATGCCTTGGACAGATACCTCGCTGTAGGCATATTGAGACTCGACGGAGGCCTGGATTACTCGAGGGTTCTGCAGGACGACGAGTTCGTTCCAATATCTAAACTGGACAAAAAGGACGAAGAGGAGAAGCTTAGGAGAAATCAGTCAGCTTGTCAACTTACACAAGGTAAATATGACATCACGTCATTTGTGTGTATCGTTTCATCGTAATTTTGATACTGTAGCCCTTGTAGTGCTGTAACTCAGACTTCTCTGCATATCAGTGAAAAACGATCGCTATTTTTATCGTATACAAATTTTAATTGTCAACTAAAGGAGATGCGAAATCATAGCAACATTTCCTGTACGTATATAATACTGCACTGTCATCTATAATACGACTTAATTCTACAGAGATAGTCATAGTCTTCTATCCATATAGGTGACAGGCCATTACAAAGACTGTTTGGAACAAGAAAAATATCCAATAACTACATTTGATTCTCGCCGTGTAGACGGCATCATCCTCCTCCTCCTCCAGATATCTAATTGATCAGTCTTCGGTTTAGATCCTCAACTGGCTGCTACTTCTCAACTGTATCATCGTGACCCTGTAGGTTCGTCTTTCGTTATATTAAAAAAAATAATAAATCTCAAGCGGACAAATATGGTGATCTTAGAAACCATGGAACATTATTGTATTTGGGAAGATATCCTTGCCGATCAGTTTTTAACTTTTCTACTTGTTTATTTTTCGTGAACTGAATAAACTAGAAACCTTACAAGTTTCCCCACACTAAGCATTGTCGTGCCATTCCGTGGAAAATAGGCATTGTGAAGTTATGGAGACTGTTCATTGTGGATCCAAATAAGAGACGATTACGTCCCAAAATACCAACAATAAGTCCAGTTCACTATGCTCGGTTCTTCATTTACGAAACTGCAGAGTCGCTGGACTCCCTGTTACTGACCTTCCCACCATATTGTAATATTGAAGGTGTGTAAATGAGATATGTAAACTTTGTCGCTGTTAATATCCGACCACTCACGATCTCTATAAAAGAAATGTGGTTAATTTAACAGTAAATCGTTTTTTAAATAAACAGACATTTCAAAAAATTTATCAGATTACATTGCTTTACGTTAGTATTCTGCCAGGATTATTGCCTTCTCTGTAGGTTACAGTAAGTCAGTCAAGACGACATGCACCGGTTTTTTGAGAGCAGTTTCAAATGTCGAACACCGACTGAATCCTTTCACATTCACACAGAGTATTTACGTCTTCTAAAATAACCCAGTTATCCAACTGTCATGGATGTGTCCACTTTAAAGCTCTGCCTAAGGGCATCCTAACATTAGTCATGACCTGGAGAAATTTCTTTAGCAGGTTTCATCCGTTCATTGACTTTGCTTAAAGTTGTTTAATTCAAACGAACTTTTCTCCCAGATATGAGCATTCTCCTTGATTGAGGTCGTGATTTGCTCTAAATGGTCCCATGCAGTGAATGGTTACTGCCTTTTAGGTACTCTGTAAATTTCTTTGTCAATACAGACTTTCTTGGTGATGTTCACATGTGCAGTTCCTGCTAAGAGGTAAAGTTTTTCGGTGAATGTTCTTCCCCTTATCAAATTTGCACGATAGAGCCATTTATATTGCTTGAACGGACACAGGAATTACTCCATCCATTTCCCGTCAATGCTACAATCTAACCCTACAGTGGATTTTCAGAATGCTTTTAATACAGTAAATCTTCGAGATGCTATGTGGGACGTGCCCGAAGGCTCAGTTGTGTAAAGAGTTCCTCGCAATTGGCAATGATACGGCACTGGCTACGAGGTCCAATCCGAAATATAGCTTTGATACCCAGGAAACTTCCATACTGGTTGGATTTTCAGAATGCTTTTAATACAGTAAATCTTCGAGATGCTATGTGGGACGTGCCCGAAGGCTCAGTTGTGTAAAGAGTTCCTCGCTATTGGCAATGATTCGGCACTGGCTACGAGGCCCAATCCGAAATATAGCTTTGATACCCAGGAAACTTCCATACTGGTTGTCTAACGTCTAATAGTTGCTGCGACAGGCGCCAATCCTCTGCAATTTTGCCGAATTTCGCAACATCTCTCACTCACCTCACCATAAACAACAATATCGTCTGTGAACACCTAGCTTCTGTCACAGGTACATTCTTATACAGGGTGTCCCAGAAATGATGTCACAAACTTAAAAGGGTTGTAGAAGGTGTCTTGAGGAACAAACCGAGGATAGGAACCCGTGTCTGGAAACGTCACCCAACAACGCGTGCCACTAGGCCATCTCTTCGGTAGCAAGCGTGGCTTTGTACACTGGCGGACCGTAGAGCGGAACATCTCCCAACGTTGTGTGTCATTCAGAGATCGCGACTGATTTTCACTATCGCCAGTGGAGGAGGTTAAACCACCTGCTGCATAGAAAGGCCTTGTCTCCAGTGAATGTAATGCTCTGTTACGTCTGTAGATAACAGTTTCGGACACGAGTTTCCATGTGTAATTTATTCCTCCCCTGTATATTGAAATACAATGGAGATTTTAAAGGATTCCAGGAGGAAAATACACTGCTGATGGGAACCTGTGTCTGAAACCGTCATTCACTGTGGCATCAGAGCATTGCAATCATAGGAAACATGGCCTTTCTACGTTGCAGCTAGCTGTATCTTCTCCACTGGTGATCGTGGCAATCACTCGTGATCACTGAATAGCAAACAACATCACGAGATGTTCCGCCTGCTCTCGGTCAGCGTACGAAGTCACGTTTGCTGCTGCAGGGGTGGCCTAGTGGCAGGCGCCGGAGCCTATAACTTCGACGCTCTGTAGCGTTGTTGGATGACGTTTCCTATCCTAGATTTGTTCCTCAACACACCTTCTACGACCCGTCGCGTCATTTCTGATGCACCCTATATAAATTTAAAACGAAGTGTTAAAAGTGTGACTAAAAGCGGGGATAAGCCAATAGAATACGTCCTGAGCTTCAAGGGATAGGTATTTGGTAGCGGGGAGGAGTGTGTGAGATAACATGTGTAAAGAGAAACCAAGACTTGACCACAGGAAGCAGGTTCAGATGAAACTTCCTGGCAGTTTAAAACTGAGATTCGAACTCTGGACTTTTGCCTTTTGCAAGTAATTGTTCTACCAGCCGAGATGCCCAAGCACGACTCACGACCCGTCCTCGCAGCTTTACTTCCGATAGTACCTCATCGCCTGGTAGAGCACTTGTTCACGAAAGACAAAGGTTCTGAGGTCGAGTTTCGGTCCAGTCTGCCAAAAAGTTTCATATCAGCGCACATTCCGCTGCATAGTGGTTTAAACGGCTATGTGGGTTGAGTTAGCTACGCTGAGACTTCCACTGAATAAGTTAGCTATGCGAGACCAGTCTTCTGACTTAAATTACAATCATGTTCTTCTGTTACAGCTGTTGTTATCAGCAAATTATATAATGCATAATGCATCACTTTTTTCAGACGAAGTAGGGCATTGTTAGCCCACCATTTAAGAAGTATATTCTGTCAGATATTAATAACCATAAACCTGCTACATTATTCGTTACCTTCTCAACAGCTTTGAAAAAGGGTAATTGGCCAAGAATGGTTGAAAATATCTGCAAATTCGAGATTTTGAGCCTACTGCAATTTGGATTCCAGCAGGATTCCGCCACAGAATAGACCATCCACAATTTCACCGACTGTATACCAAAATATTCGAATGGTATCGCCTACTAGTATCTGTGTCATTTACGTAAGGCATTCGAATTAGCAAATCACAGTACTACTTCGAAGAAAAGACGTTCAAGGCACAATGGGTAAGCGACTCGCTTCATATCCAAAGCAATGTGCTACGTTAGATAGCTCATACAGCCTTCATGATGAATTCTCTTGTCCGTATGCATAAGTTACTACTGGTGTTGCACACAGTTCATTCTTAGGACTGCTCCTGTTCTTGCCATGCACATCTCCATACATACTCCGCAAGCCACTATATGGTGCTTGGCGTAAGTACCTTGTATCAAAACTAGTCATTTCCTTTCCTGTTCCACTCGCAAACGGAGCAAGGGGAAAACTACTCGACGGCACCACCTTCCAGTACACCACAGCATCATCAGCAAACAGCAGGAGATTGCTGCTCACCCGGTCCGGCAGATCATTTATTTAGACAGAGAGTAAGAGGAGTCCTATCGCACTTCCCTGGGGCAGACCTGATGATGTCCTTGTCTCTGATGAAAACGCACCATCGAGGACAACATACTGGGTGCCATTGCTTGAAAAGTCTTAGAGCCACTTACACATCTGGGAACCTATTCCGTATGCACCTACTTTCTGTAACAGTTTACAGTGGGGTATCGTGTCGAACGCTTCTCGGGAAATCTGGAAATATGGAATCTGCCCGTTGTCATTGATCTATGGTTTGCAGAATATATAAATTATCTTCCACTTTAAACTGACAAAGCATAACATAGTGCTCTTTCCTGGTGTAGTAAGAATCATAATAAAGCCTAACAAAATGGCAACCGTAGAAGGAACATCTAATAAAATATTCAGAAAAAATAATGATCAATTCTCAGTATATGGTCTCTCCCATAACTGAGACAGAAACACAGATAATTTAAATTCAGTTAAGTCTCCGTGCTTCTAGGAAGCATTCGACAGCTTACGAGATCTATGAAAAGTGACATAGGCCTCATGACGCCAGGAATATAAAAAATACCATGCTGGTGCAGCCAATTTTACGTTGGACAGCACTGTTCATGAGATGACAGGTGTTTTCGCCTACGGCATCCTGATAAATCAGCTGTGGAAGAACATGCTCTGGATAACGGACACCGAATTGCATTCGATGAAACATCTACTATTAAACGAACAAATGGTTTTCTGGTATAGCGTTATAAAAGAAGCGAGCGAGATAAACATATCTGACAATGTCATCAATAAAGATAAGTGTCTGCCGTTAAGCACTGCTTGGAAGCCGTCCGTTAGAAGAATGAAGAAGGTGCAGCAGTCTTGCAGCAAAATCTTACCTTATATGGAGCTGGACTGGGCGTCAGTTACTTCACAGGCGGTAGCGAGGCTACATAAGTGTGGCAGCAGTAACAATACGACAGATACCATCTGACAGTGGCAAAGAACTCGACCGAGAGCTCATAGTTTTTAAACCACTGGCGCACCTGGAATCTCGAGAGAATTTTAATAGATAATAGTTCTGTACATATCATCGTCAGCAGCAACAGAGTACAGGGAAAGGAAAGATGTAAAACTGAATTTTCAAAATTCAAGTGTATGTATACTGACTAAAACTTTACTTGCAAACTTCATGTTATACATCTATCCAAAAGCTTGAGTCCAGTATCAAGTGTTCTGTATTTTAATTGGTAATTTTGTTGAGGAAAGCATCCGAAAGTTAGGTTACTTTATGCACTTATATTCGTTAATTTCATACGAAATAATTTTCCGAGACAATGTCACACGTAGATACAAAGCATTCTTTGCGCAGAAATGTTCTCAATGAATAATATCTGGTGTCTCCATTCCAACCTCATGTAGGCAGCTAATTAAATAAAAGAAGCATACTAATAATACCCTCGCAATACATATACCCTCTTACAAATTTGTTTGTTAAATTTGAAAATAATAGCACCATTCATAAATTTAGCACTAGGAACGTAAATAATTTCCACTATCCACAAATTTTTTACCTTTTTACAGAAAGAAGAATAGTGTGTAGCTTTTTTAAATTATAGTTGCTGGCAGATAGTGAAACTTTTAACAACTAACTGAAGTAATTTCTACTTGACAACTCCATCTACTCTGTCGATAAATTTCTGAATAGATAATATTTTATACAGCGTTGTGTTACAATGGAAATTTTTTACGTATTAAGATTATACTCCCCCCCCCATGAACCATGGACCTTGCCGTTGGTGGGGAGGCTTGCGTGCCTCGGCGATACAGATAGCCGTACCGTAGGTGCAACCACAACGGAGGGGTATCTGTTGAGAGGCCAGACAAACGTGTGGTTCCTGAAGAGGGGCAGCAGCCTTTTCAGTAGTTACAAGGGCAACAGTCTGGATGATTGACTGATCTGGCCTTGTAACAATAACCAAAACGGCCTTGCTGTGCTGGTACTGCGAACGGCTGAAAGCAAGGGGAAACTACAGCCGTAATTTTTCCCGAGGGCATGCAGCTTTACTGTATGATTACATGATGATGGCGTCCTCTTGGGTAAAATATTCCGGAGGTAAAATAGTCCCCCATTCGGATCTCCGGGCGGGGACTACTCAAGAGGACGTCGTTATCAGGAGAAAGAAAACTGGCGTTCTACGGATCGGAGCGTGGAATGTCAGATCCCTTAATCGGGCAGGTAGGTTAGAAAATTTAAAAAGGGAAATGGATAGGTTGAAGTTAGATATAGTAGGAATTAGTGAAGTTCAGTGGCAGGAGGAACAAGACTTCTGGTCAGGTGACTACAGGGTTATAAACACAAAATCAAATAGGGGTAATGCAGGAGTAGGTTTAATAATGAATAGAAAAATAGGAATGCGGGTAAGCTACTACAAACAGCATAGTGAACGCATTATTGTGGCCAAGATAGATACGAAGCCCACACCTACTACAGTAGTACAAGTTTATATGCCAACTAGCTCTGCAGATGACGAAGAAATTGAAGAAATGTATGATGAAATAAAAGAAATTATTCAGATTGTGAAGGGAGACGAAAATTTACTAGTCATGGGTGACTGGAATTCGAGGAGAGAAGGAAACATAGTAGGTGAACGTGGATTGGGGGACAGAAATGAAAGAGGAAGCCGCCTGGTCGAATTTTGCACAGAGCACAACATAATCATAACTAACACTTGGTTTAAGAATCATGAAAGAAGGTTGTATACATGGAAGAACCCTGGAGATACTAAAAGGTATCAGATAGATTATATAATGGTAAGACAGAGATTTAGGAACCAGGTTTTAAATTGTAAGACATTTCCAGGGGCAGATGTGGACTCTAACCACAATCTATTGGTTATGACCTGTAGATTAAAACTGAAGAAACTGCAAAAAGGTGGGAATTTAAGGAGATGGGACCTGGATAAACTAAAAGAACCAGAGGTTGTACAGAGATTCAGGGAGAGCATAAGGGAGCAATTGACAGGAATGGGGGAAATAAATACAGTAGAAGAAGAATGGGTAGCTTTGAGGGATGAAGTAGTGAAGGCAGCAGAGGATCAAGTAGGTAAAAAGACGAGGGCTAGTAGAAATCCTTGGGTAACAGAAGAAATATTGAATTTAATTGATGAAAGGAGAAAATATAAAAATGCAGTAAGTGAAATAGGCAAAAAGGAATACAAACGTCTCAAAAATGAGATCGACAGGAAGTGCAAAATGGCTAAGCAGGGATGCCTAGAGGACAAATGTAAGGATGTAGAGGCCTATCTCACTAGGGGTAAGATAGATACCGCCTACAGGAAAATTAAAGAGAACTTTGGAGATAAGAGAACGACTTGTATGAATATCAAGAGCTCAGATGGAAACCCAGTTCTAAGCAAAGAAGGGAAAGCAGAAAGGTGGAAGGAGTATATAGAGGGTCTATACAAGGGCGATGTACTTGAGGACAATATTATGGAAATGGAAGAGGATGTAGATGAAGATGAAATGGGAGATACGATACTGCGTGAAGAGTTTGACAGAGCACTGAAAGACCTAAGTCGAAACAAGGCCCCCGGAGTAGGCAATATTCCATTGGAACTACTGACGGCGGTGGGAGATCCAGTCCTGACAAAACTCTACCGTCTGGTGAGCAAGATGTATGAAACAGGCGAAATACCCTCAGACTTCAAGAAGAATATAATAATTCCAATCCCAAAGAAAGCAGGTGTTGACAGATGTGAAAATTACCGAACTATCATCTTAATAAGTCACAGCTGCAAAATACTAACACGAATTCTTTACAGACGAATGGAAAAACTAGTAGAAGCCAACCTCGGGGAAGATCAGTTTGGATTCCGTAGAAACACTGGAACACGTGAGGCAATACTGACCTTACGACTTATCTTAGAAGAAAGATTAAGGAAAGGCAAACCTACGTTTCTAGCATCTGTAGACTTAGAGAAAGCTTTTGACAATGTTGACTGGAATACTCTCTTTCAAATTCTAAAGATGGCAGGGGCAAAATACAGGGAGCGAAAGGCTATTTACAATTTGTACAGAAACCAGATGGCAGTTATAAGAGTCGAGGGACATGAAAGGGAAGCAGTGGTTGGGAAGGGAGTAAGACAGAGTTGTAGCCTCTCCCCGATGTTGTTCAATCTGTATATTGAGCAAGCAGTAAAGGAAACAAAAGAAAAATTCGGAGTAGGTTTTAAAATTCATGGAGAAGAAATAAAAACTTTGAGGTTCGCCGATGACATTGTAATTCTGTCAGAGACAGCAAAGGACTTGGAAGAGCAGTTGAATGGAATGGACAGTGTCTTGAAAGGAGGATATAAGATGAACATCAACAAAAGCAAAACAAGGATAATGGAATGTAGTCGAATTAAGTCGGGTGATGCTGAGGGAATTAGATTAGGAAATGAGACACTTAAAGTAGTAAAGGAGTTTTGCTATTTGGGGAGCAAAATAACTGATGATGGTCGAAGTAGAGAGGATATAAAATGTAGGCTGGCAATGGCAAGGAAAGCGTTTCTGAAGAAGAGAAATTTGTTAACATCGAGTATAGATTTAAGTGTCAGGAAGTCATTTCTGAAAGTATTCGTATGGAGTGTAGCCATGTATGGAAGTGAAACATGGACGATAAATAGTTTGGACAAGAAGAGAATAGAAGCTTTCGAAATGTGGTGCTACAGAAGAATGCTGAAGATTAGATGGGTAGATCACATAACTAATGAGGAAGTATTGAATAGGATTGGGGAGAAGAGAAGTTTGTGGCACAACTTGACCAGAAGAAGGGATCGGTTGGTAGGACATGTTCTGAGGCATCAAGGGATCACCAATTTAGTATTGGAGGGCAGCGTGGAGGGTAAAAATCGTAGGGGGAGACCAAGAGATGAATACACTAAGCAGATTCAGAAGGATGTAGGTTGCAGTAGATACAGGGAGATGAAAAAGCTTGCACAGGATAGAGTAGCATGGAGAGCTGCATCAAACCAGTCTCAGGACTGAAGACCACAACAACAACAACAACAACAACAACAACAAGATTATACTAATCATAAATACAACGATAAACGTCAAATAATCCCTCTGTAGGAGCTAAATACCACAATAGGTGATGTCCTCATCTCAGAAGTAGTGGGAATTGTGTGGGAGAAAATTGTAAAGGAAAGAGATTTTGCTGTTTTTAACAGATTAAAAATAAAAAACAAATTCTTCCGAAAAAAGACCTTCACAGATTTATATTGTCAGGAAGGGGATACATGTCTGTCAGAGACTACGTAGTGACAAACGACAAAGTAAAGAGAATAGTGAAAACTGTAATTGATTTCATTCTTTTCTTGGCTTAAAAAAATCAAGACACGTTCACAGGATTTGTCGACCTAAAAAGAAGCGTTACACAATGTATAATCATGCAAGATAATCAAAATTTTCAGAAAAATAGATGCAGGTTATGGGAAAATAACGGATAATCTACAATAGGTACAAGAACGAAGAGGGAAAAAATAAGAAGCTAAGGCCAAGACCGATGTACTCGGATTAAAAAGTGTGCAAAACAGGGATGCCATTTTTCAGCCCTACTATTCAATCTACGCATCGCAGAATCAGTGACGGAAATAAATGAAAATTTCAGGAGTTGGATTAAAGTTCAGAGTGAAATCTATCAGTGGTAAGACACACTGCCTACATTAGTATCCTCTATTAAAGGGAGAAAGAATTACATGACTTATTGAATGGAATGAACAATTTCACGACCACAAAATATGGACTGAGAATAAATTGAAGTAAGACGAGAGTAATGAAGAGTAAAAGAAAAGAGATTAGCGATTAATTTCACGTCAAAACTGGTGATCACGAAGCAGTCGAAGTGAAGGAATTCTGCTACCTTGGCAGACATATAATGGATGAACCAAGGAGAACATAAAACATAGATTGCTAGTACAGACAAAGAGGGCACTCCTGGCCAAAAGAAGTCTACTAATATCAAACATGCCCGCCCGGTTAGCCGTGCGCTCTAACTCACGGCTTTCCGGATTGGGAAGGAGCGCCTGGTCCCCGGCGGACCCAGTGAGCCGGCCAGTCTGTGGATGGTTTTTAGGCGGTTTTCCACCTGCCTCGGCGAATGCGGGCTGGTACCCCTCATTCCGATTCAGCTACACTATGTCGGCGATTGCTGCGCAAACAAGTTCTCCACGTGCGCCTACACCACCATTACTCTACCACGCAAACATAGGGGTTACACTCCTCTGGTGTGAGACGTTCCGAAGGGGGGGGGGGGGGGGGAGATGGGGGGCGAACCGCACAATAACCTTCACAAAGTGGTGTGGTGTGAGGCGGCGGAGGGGTGAAGTGGACTGCGGTAGTCGTCGTGGGGTTGCGGACCACTGCGGCTGCGACGGGGACGGAGCCTCTCCATCGTTTCTAGGCCCCCGGTTAACATACAATACAACATCAAACATTGTCTTTCTCGGAGGAAGAAATTTCTGAAAATTGACGTTTGGAACACAGCTCTGTATTGAAGTGAGTCATATGAAACCCAGGAAAGAAGAGAATCGAAGCGTTTGAGATGTTGTGGTACATAAGTATGTTGAAAAGGTACATAAGTATGTTGAAAATTAGCTGACTAATATGAAATGAGACGTTTCTGCGCAGAATCGATGAGGAAATTAACATCTGGAAAACACTGATAAGAAGTAGGGACAGCTTGATACCACATGCGTTAAGACAGGATGGAATAACTTCGATGTTGCTAGAGGGATCAGTAGAGTGTAAAAACTGTAGGATAAGATAGAGACTGGAATGTATCCAACGAATAATGGAAGAAGTTGGGCGTAAGTGTTACCCTGAGTAGAAGAGGTTGGCACAGGTTAGGCAGTCAGGCAGGCCGAATAAAACCAAAGGATAGACGAACTGTCCTGAATTGCGCCTCACGGTAAGATGTCTAACGTCACATTTGTCAATATTTACAAGCTATATAATCGAGCGGTAGGCTTACTCTTTTTCATATGAAGTGGTAAAGGAATTTAACAATGGTTAAATTTGTGAAAGTCGAAGGTCCTGACGCGTCCTCATTCAGTACTTCAATGTCAAGATTAAAGATAGTGAGTTGTTTAGTTACACATATCATTGTTCACACAGAAGTGTTGTGGAAAAGTTGGGTACTGTTTTCATATCCATATTATAAGTAGTAGTGTGTAACACTTCCATGATATCCGAATCTTGTCGTTCGTTTCCAGTGGCGTCGTAGATCTACAATTACATGTTTGTTTTTTCCTGATATGAAATGATCTTTCCAATGACACATTTTACCGGGGAATAAGTACCTGTTGAAAAATTTGAAGATACTCTCGACTTTTATTCAAAAATGGTTCAAATGGCTCTGAGCACCATGGGACTTAACATCTGAGGTCATCAGTCCCCTAGAACTTAGAACTACTTAAACCTAACTAACTTAAGGACATCACACACATCCATGCCCGAGGCAGGATTCGAACCTGCGACCTTAGCGATCGCGCGGTTCCTGACTGAAGCGCCTAGAACCGCTCGGCCACGCCGGCCGGCGACTTCTAATCGGTAGATAAAAACAACAGTGCCAACGTTATTGGTCAAATGTGCCCCTCGCCCCATTCAGTCAGCGTCTAGACGTATTCAGGAGTGTAACACTCTGCTGATAGATGGAACGAATGAGAGAAGTGAGATTAGTACGTACGTTGGTGCGACAGCGCCCAGATACCGTTTCCCGGGGCAGAGAGGCGCGAGGGAGGAACAACTGTGCGACTCTTAACCGCGAAAGCTGTATCACATGTCAACGTGTGTCGCCACACGTCAGCGTTGTAGGTCAGGAACTGCACGCCACTGCCCACTGTGAGCCGACGCTCCCTACAAAACCCAGTCAGCAACAAAAGCTATCAGAAACATGCACAGGGTCATCTCGCGTTGATTGCACGACAAACTTGCACTGACGGATTGGTTAATTCGGAACGATAGCTTCAACAGTAGTGGTAATATACGAGGAAAAGTTCACATTGTTAAATATCCTCCGAATGCTACGGTTCAAAAACTTTGCGACGGCCCCGTATCCTCGAAGGAGGCAGAGCTGAAAGTTATTTGATAACCCTCAGTCACAAGCGGTAGAGTTCAGTAAAAATGTATGTTTATTCTTTTGAAGGTGCCTAACTGCATTAATGTGCCTAATTGATACCCCTGGGAAATTTACGTTAGCAGTAAAAAAGTTATGACAGCGTCCCTAGATTTAATATCGGGTTGCAAGGAAAATGTTTCCACTGCTTCGGTGCCTCTAAGCGGACAACTGAACGAATAAAATGTGAAGCCAAGAAGCAAATGAATATCATAGCTTCACCCACCGGTTTAGAAACTGCATTCTACGCAAACTGAGTGTAATTAAAATGAGCACAATTTCACGTCAGTTCATTCTGTGATGGAAAAGACTGACTGCCGAGGAACAAAATAAATATATTTTTCAATGTCAGTAGACCTGATCTTTCAGTTTTAATCAATAATAACTATAATGGCCCAAGCCAGGCGTAAATTTCCAACACGTCAGTCTTAAGACGAATACAAAAGAAGGACTGGCTGGTGGGTTATGCCTTTGGTACCTCTTGTTTCATGGTAATTTTTCCTCGTCTCCACCGCATCCACAGTAGTTTCACGAGTACTCCATTCGCCGGAATGCTATTGTGCATGGGAGCTCTGAAGTTCTTTCCAGTAAATATGCAGCGCATTTTTATAAAACTGTTAACAAAATTTTTCCCACTCATTGCCCTTCTGCCACACTCAACAAGCGTTGAGATATGATTCTTTTCCCCTATGCATATTAATTTAATACTTCAGAGGGAATAGGAAAACGCATGCATTTGGATTGTTACATTTTCTTTTGTCTGCTCCTTCCTCCTTCTTGGTGCTCAAAAGCTGCTCAAGATTCTGGTCGGAAACAAACAGATGCAGCTCGGTGCGTTATCGTGAGGAAGGAAACACACTTATTTACCCTATACCTACAGTCAGTGAAACATACAGCTCTTATGACATTATGTCAGAGTTTGTAGCAGGCATGAACACACGCCTGCTGGAGTCGAAGGCTGACGCTTTGCCTGGAAAGTGCTATTATAGTATTGGTTTAGAGTATAGAGGCTTCTAACGAGAGAACTTTAGCAAACATTAATATTTACAGAAATCGATCAAACTGGTTTGTTTTGGCCCACGCCGACTGCATCTCCTTTGCTAAACTCTTCATCTCAAGTAGAACTTACACCTAACGGTCCAATTATTTGTTGAATACTTTCAAATCGCTATCTTCCGTTCCAGTTTTTACCCACTGCAGATCACTCTAGCAGCATGGAAGTTATTCCATCATGGGTTAATAGATGTCCTATTCCTTCTTATTATCAACGATTCTGCGTAGAAACTCCTCATTTCATATTAGTCCAGCTAATTTTCAACATACTTACGTACCACCACAACTCAAACGCTTCGATTCTCTTCTTTCTTGGTTTTCCCATGGTTCACTTCAGTACAGTGCTGTATTCCAAACGTATATTCTCAGAAATTTCTCCCTCAGATTAAGGACAGTATTTGACATTTTAGTAGAGTTATTTTACCTAGTAATGCCTCCTTTATCTGTGCTAGTCTGTTTTTCACGTTCTCCTTGCTTCATCCGTCATGTCATAATTTGCCTCCAAAGTAGCAGAATTTCTTCACTTCGATTAGTTTGTGGTCCCCGCTTATCGATAATCTCATTTCTCCTACTCTTCATTACTTTCATTTTACTTCGGTGTAGTCTTAGTCCATACTCTGTGGTCTTTAGATTGTTCATTCCATTCAAAAATTCATGCAATTCTTCTTCCCTTTAATCAGGATAGTAATGTCAGCAGCGAAACTTTTATTTTATTTCATTTGCACGTAAAGTTCGGTAGGACCAAATTGAGGGGCAAATCTCCAAGGTCATGGAACGTGTCAGTAAATGAAATTATAACATAAGAGTAATACCAGATAAAAATAAAATGCTTATGAACCCAAAAAAAGTCAAGCCATAAGTTTAAGTAAACGCAATCAAAAATACACTCCTGGAAATGGAAAAAAGAACACATTGACACCGGTGTGTCAGACCCACCATACTTGCTCCGGACACTGCGAGAGGGCTGTACAAGCAATGATCACACGCACGGCACAGCCGACACACCAGGAACCGCGGTGTTGGCCGTCGAGTGGCGCTAGCTGCGCAGCATTTGTGCACCGCCGCCGTCAGTGTCAGCCAGTTTGCCGTGGCATACGGAGCTCCATCGCAGTCTTTAACACTGGTAGCATCCCGCAACAGCGTGGACGTGAACCGTATGTGCAGTTGACGGACTTTGAGCGAGGGCGTATAGTGGGCATGCGGGAGGCCGGGTGGACGTACCGCCGAATTGCTCAACACGTGGGGCGTGAGGTCTCCACAGTACATCGATGTTGTCGCCAGTGGTCGGCGGAAGGTGCACGTGCCCGTCGACCTGGGACCGGACCGCAGCGACGCACGGATGCACGCCAAGACCGTAGGATCCTACACAGTGCCGTAGGGGACCGCACCGCCACTTCCCAGCAAATTAGGGACACTGTTGCTCCTGGGGTATCGGCGAGAACCATTCGCAACCGTCTCCATTAAGCTGGGCTACGGTCCCGCACACCGTTAGGCCGTCTTCCGCTCACGCCCCAACATCGTGCAGCACGCCTCCAGTGGTGTCGCGACAGGCGTGAATGGAGGGACGAATGGAGACGTGTCGTCTTCAGCGATGAGAGTCGCTTCTGCCTTGGTGCCAATGATGGTCGTATGCGTGTTTGGCGCCGTGCAGGTGAGCGCCACAATCAGGACTGCATACGACCGAGGCACACAGGGCCAACACCCGGCATCATGGTGTGGGGAGCGATCTCCTACACTGGCCGTACACCACTGGTGATCGTCGAGGGGACACTGAATAGTGCACGGTACATCCAAACCGTCATCCAACCCATCGTTCTACCATTCCTAGACCGGCAAGGGAACTTGCTGTTCCAACAGGACAATGCACGTCCGCATGTATCCCGTGCCACCCAACGTGCTCTAGAAGGTGTAAGTCAACTACCCTGGCCAGCAAGATCTCCGGATCTGTCCCCCATTGAGCATGTTTGGGACTGGATGAAGCGTCGTCTCACGCGGTCTGCACGTCCAGCACGAACGCTGGTCCAACTGAGGCGCCAGGTGGAAATGGCATAGCAAGCCGTTCCACAGGACTACATCCAGCATCTCTACGATCGTCTCCATGGGAGAATAGCAGCCTGCATTGCTGCAAAAGGTGGATATACACTGTACTAGTGCCGACATTGTGCATGCTCTGTTGCCTGTGTCTATGTGCCTGTGGTTCTGTCAGTGTGATCATGTGATGTATCTGACCCCAGGAATGTGTCAATAAAGTTTCCCCTTCCTGGGACAATGAATTCACGGTGTTCTTATTTCAATTTCCAGGAGTGTATAACAAGAGTCGGCTTAATTTTTCAAGGAACTCCTCGATAGAATAGGAGTGACCCATGAGGAAACTCTTCAGTTTCGATTTGGAAGCATGTGGATTACTGCTAAGATTTTGGAATTCTTCTGGCAGCTTATTGAAAATGGATGCAGCAGTATACTGCACACCTTTCTGCACAAGTGTGAAGTGCGATCCAAATGCAGGTTGGATTTCTGCCTAGTATTAACAGAGTGACAGCTGCAAATTATTGGGAATAAGCTGACATTGTTAACAAGAAACTACGGTAAATAGTATACATATATACTGAGAGGCTAGTGACAGGGGTCGACAAGAGGTTCGAGAACTTACACCACTAATTGCCCGAATTGCCCGTTCCTCAGCCAAAAATATCCTTTGAGAATGGGAAGAGTTACCCCAAAATATAATACCATACGACATAAGCGAATGAAAACAAGCAAAGTAGAATCATTTTCGTGCCGAACGATCACTTATTTCAGATACCGTTGGAATAGTAAAAATGGCAGTATTAAGTCTTTGAACAAGATTCGGAACGTGGGCTTTCCACGACACTTTACTATTTATTTGAACACCTAGATATTTGAACTGTTCAGTTTCACTAATCATATGCCCATTCTGTGATATTAAAACGTCGGGTATTGATGAATTGTATGTTAGAAACTGTAAAAACTGAGTCTTACTGTGATTTTGCGTTAATTTCTCTTCTACAACCCATGAACTTATGCCATGAACTGCTCTATTTGAAACAGAGCCAATGATGCACACAACATCCTTAACTACCAAGCAAACAGAAATATTTTAGAACTACCTGTAATATTAGAGGATATATCATTTATATAAATAAGGAACAGGAGTGGCCCCAACATCCCCCATTTGACTGTACCCCACTCAGACCCAACATCACAGCCATCTGTTGTTAAAGTGAGAGGTGAACCAATTGGGAGCTACTCTGTATTCCATAATGGTCCAACTTCTGCAGCAATATTTTGTCATCAATACATTCAAATGCCTTAGTTAAATAAAAAGTATGCCTAGCGTTCGAAACCTTTTGTTTAATCCATCCAGTACCTCACAGAGAAAAGAGATTATAGCATTTTCAGCTGTTAAACGAATTCTAAAACCGAATTGTACATTTGATAGCAAATTATGTGATATAAAATGATCAATTATCCTTACATACATAGCCTTTTCAATAACTTTAGAAAACACTGATGGCATAGAAATAGCTCTAAAATTGTCTACATAATCCCTTTCTCCCTTTTCATAAAACGGCTGTACTACTGAGTACTTTAATCGTTCAGAAAACTGACCATTCTTAAAGGAAAAGTTACAAATATGGCTACGTACAGGGCTAGCATGTGCTGCATAGTACTTTAGTATTCTGCTAGGCACTCCATCATATCCATGAGAGTCCTTAGTCTTCAGTAATTATTGGCTCAATCTCCCCCTTTTCATATCACGGAGGAGTGTTTCAGACATCAATCTGGGAAAGACATTTTCCAAGAGGGCTATGTGATTCACTCTAGAAAGTAAGTTTTTATTTAATTCACCAGCAATGCTGAGAAAATGCTCGTTAAATACTGTACATTTATTTGATTTATCAGTAACAGAAACATTTTTACTACGAACAGACTTTATATCGTCGACCTTGTGCTGCTGACCAGACGCTTACTTCACAACTGACCATACGGTTGTAATTTTATTCTGCGAATTAGCTATTCTATTTGCGTACCACATACTCTTCGGCTTCCTAATAACATTTTTAAGCACCTTACAGTACTGTTTGTAATGGGCTACTGTAGCTTGATTGTGGCTACTTCTAACATTTTTATATAATTCCCGCTTTGTTGTACGTGATATCCTTATCCCACTAGTCAGCCACCCAGGCTGCGTTTTATTGCCAGTACCCCGTTTAGAACGTTCTAATGGAAAGTAACTTTCAAAGACCATGAGAAATGTGTTAAGGAAAGCGTTATATTTGTCATCTATGTTATCGGCATTATAAACATCCTGTCACTATTGTTCCTTAACGAGGTTTAAAAACCTTTGCCATTGTATTAGCTTTCCTACATAGATTGTAATTATATGTGACATTTTTTAGTACACAAACCTTTTAGTGTTACAATTTGTGCATCATGATCTGGAAGGCTGTTCACCCTTTTAGTAACAGAATCCTCATCTTGTAACGAGGAGCGAATAAAAGTATTGACTATGGCTGTGCTACTGTTCCGCTGCACCCTGGTTGAAAAAAACAGTCTGCATCAGATCATATGAGTTTAGGAAATCTACCAACATCGTTTTTCTTGCACAGTCACATGCAAAATTTAAGAATTTTTAGCATATTGTGCACACCTGTCCGATCTCCCACGTGCTGGCCTGTCGCACACATCAGTGTCTCCTGCAATGCTGGAACGTGCGGACCGTCTCATTCGAGGTGATCGACGTACACAGTGTAACATCTCTCTGCACAACTAGATGTCTCTGTTGGTAGTCCCTTCAAAATGGCGTCTGTAACAGAGGACCATTCGAAGCAGAGAGCTGTCATTGTGTTTCTTTTAGCGGAAAATCAGAGCATCGCAGATATTCATAGGCGCTTGCAGAATGTCTACGGAGACGTGTCAGTAAACAAAAGCACGGTGAATCGTTGGGCGAGCGCCTGACGTCATCGCAACAAGATCTCGCAAACCTGTCCGATCTCCCTTGTACTGGCCTGTCGCACACACCAGTGGCTCCTGCAATGCTGGAACGTACGGACCGTCTCATTCGAGGTGATCGGCATTACACAATGAAATAGCTTTCTCCACAACTAGATGCCTCTGATGGTAGTGCTGACACACTTGTTCACCACTAGTGGTTTCTCGCCGCCTAATAGAAGACATAAAGGTCTATGAAGGACCATCTGTGCGGAAGCAGTACGTGGATGAGGAGGAGGTTATTGATGCAACAAGACGTTGGCTCCGACGTCGACCAGTACAGTGCATGAGTACAGGCCATCCTGGTAAGATGGCGTAAGGCCGTCGCGTTGAACGGAGAGTATGATGAAAAATATGGTTTTGTAGTCAAAAGAGTAAGAAATAATATGACGGATTGGAATCCTGAATGAAAGCTACCTACTCTCGGAGAAAAATGTGTTACGTTACTTATTGAACGCCCCTCGTACTTACAACACACAAGTAAAGATTACGCATTGGGTTACTCATTTACACATTTCATTTTAATGTTGTAGTTTGTGATAAAATTGCGTTATGTCTCGTGTAGGACGGAGAAACCTGTACCAATGTGTGTCGGAATTTCTCAGCTGCAGTATCATTGTCTACACAGACTGTGGTTTACCATGCCGCGGAACTATTGCTTGCGATGGTCAGGATCCCACGACTGTCATGCGAATATGCAATCGACGAGTTCAGATGAGCCATACTCGATGGCATACCGGATCTCAGTGGCCCCATTTCATTATCGTGCGAGAGGATAGACATGACGTTCACTCCACCGTTCATAATCGTATAACCACGACATACGTTTGTTGCATGGGCTTGTTTGCAGCAAGGTAAGTGTCCAGACGGACAGTGCGACAACGTCTGAATCGTAACGGACAGCCAGAGCAGTGACCATCGTTGCAGTTTCCCTTGAAGAGACCGCAGGGAAGAGCGAGTGGGCGTGTCGATAATGATACGCACAACAACAACACTTGGCGCAGGAGCGGCACTATGTAGCCTTTTCAGACGAGTCTCCCTTATGCATAGAGCATCACGATGGACGTATCCGTGTATGGAAGTTTGATGATATCGGAAGTTGCCATTTGCATTCGTCATCACCATATAGGCCAGAACGAGACTCGGTGGTGTGAGATGCCATTGGTTCGCATAGCCGATAATTAGGAAAACCGCCGTTTCGTTCCTGACGCCTGAAGGCCAGTAGCTTCCCCGAAACTTTGAGGTCTTGACTTTATGTTTCAACAAGATAACACAAGATCCCATCTTTCCCGTGCTGTCCTGTAGGACTGTTGATATTTTTTAAAAAATTCGGGAATCAAATACATCGATCTCTAAAAAGGGCCACAATCAGTACTCGATTTATCGAAATAACTATAGCTATATCGATATATCGACGAAAAAGTTCCGATATATCGGCATATAAAAATATCAGCTGCGGACTGATCTGGTTTTAGAGCTGCATATTTAAGAATCATTTGTTATTAGATATTCTGTACATCAACAAGCTAGCAGCCTGCCTATCCCTCTTAAGGCAAGAATTGAAAGGCAAACGATCCACATTCACGCTTGGCAATAACCACTTTGCTAACAATCGTAACTGCATGTAAGTGGCACAATAAAAGGTGTCCGATGGGTTCGTCGTTCGGTTTCGTCACATATCCGATTTGTCCGGAGCACTTCATGTCGCCTTCCCTGTTTTTTAATTTCAGCCAACTACAGCGATTTGTCAGTTGTAGCGTCAAAATCGCACGGTGAAGCTAAACGCTGCAGATTTGTTGGTAGCGCCGAGCGCCTATTACGTCAGCATTTCCCCTCACACGTCTCCGTCAACCGGAAAGACCAATCTTGTTATTCAGATTTTTGTTCATCACCTTCAGCAACTGGTTTTGAAGACTGTCGATGTGAACAAACAACACACTAGTCGCATTAAAATTGTTTATTTTAACGCAACTGGTGTGCTGTTTCTTCACATCGGAATCTTGTTATACCATTCACACCGACAACCCCCAGCACAATCGGACTTCTTTTTTTGTGCCACCTACAGTTGCTTCGCACACCCAAAGAGAAAGATTAGATGAGATGAAAGCTCAAAAAGTAGTAAGAGTTCTTCACACAGTAAAAGTAAAATTATGTTCTACTGCAATATGAGAAGAACAACTTACGATATTTTAGGAAATTGTGAAAGAAATATAATATAGAATAAAAATATCGGCACTCGATATTGTCATTTTGATGTCGAGATTTTGGGTAAGGTATCGAAGATATGTATCGATATTCCGAAGAAGCAATATCGATAATTCGAAATTTCATCAACAGCTCTACTGTCCTCTCCTAATTTGATACAGATGATGTTCAATTGTCGGTAGGATCATCACTTTCTCGAGATCTCTCACCATTTCAAAACATTTGGTAGAGGGTCGCGGTCGCCGAGAGGCCGGCACGCAGCCACTCGCCGGCCGCTATGGTTGATGAAGTCTGGCCTAGAGTCGAAGCATCACAATGACGTACCCATATACGTCATCGAACTTCAGTTCGCCTCGATGTCCAGTCGGGTTATAACCATTTTATTGGCCAGACATGGCAACTCTATGTACTAAATTTCACGTCCTGTACACATCCAAATCACATATAAATACACGGTCCGGTCCCATTAATGAGATTACCGCCTATGTTTGACGTTAAGGTACAATAACCACTCACAGCCTGCAAGTGGCAGCACTAGCAGTGGAGGGTATAAATGTGGTGCGTTTGAACAGTCCGTGCAAAGTCCGAGAGATGGCACCACCGGCGCGTATCGAGGTCATGTTTAGTTAGTAGCATCTTTGGAAAGAACGCACACCAAGTTTCAGCCATATTGGTCTATTTCTTTGTGTTTGGCATTCGTGTAAATCAAGGAAGTCGAGTGACTGTCAAAAAATGGACGAAGAAGAACTTCGTGTGGTGATTAAACATAACTTTATGAAAGGCAAAACGCCTCAGGAGACTAAAGAGAAGCTTGAAAACGTTACGGTGACTCTGGACCTTCGATTAGAACAGTTTATAAGTGGTTTCAAAATTTTCTGAGTGGCCGTATGGGCACAAGTGATGCTGAACGTTCTGGACGCCCTGTGGAGGATACGACTCCAGAAATCACTGATATAATCCATGATATGGTGATGGATGACAAGAGTTAAGGTGCTTGAGATTGCTAGTGCTGTGGGCATCTCGAATGAACGGGTACATAGTACAGGGTGATTCAAAAAGAATACCACAACTTTAGGAATTTAAAACTCTGCAACGACAAAAGGCAGAGCTAAGCACTATCTGTCGGCGAATTAAGGGAGCTATAAAGTTTCATTTAGTTGTACATTTGTTCGCCATTTCAGCCAATAAAGTTGTTGGTCCCTTTTTCTTCGAAGGTGCTACTGTAACTGGACTACAGTATCAGGAGATGTTAGAGAATTGGCTGTTCCCTCAGCTCGAACAAGAAGCACAACAATTCATATTTCAGTAGGATGGAGCGCCACCACATTGGCACTTATCTGTCCGTAACTACCTGAACGTCAACTACCCGAGGCGAGGGATCGGCCGCCAGGCAGCCCGTGACAGAGCACGTCATCACTGGCCTCCAAGAAGCCCTGATCTTACCCCCTGCGATTTTTTCTTATGGGGGTATGTTAAGGATATGGTGTTTCGGCCACCTCTCCCAGCCACCATTGATGATTTGAAACGAGAAATAACAGCAGCTATCCAAACTGTTACGCCTGATATGCTACAGAGAGTGTGGAACGAGTTGGAGTATCGGGTTGATATTGCTCGTGTGTCTGGAGGGGGCCATATTGAACATCTCTGAACTTGTTTTTGAGTGAAAAAAAAACCTTTTTAAATACTCTTTGTAATGATGTATAACAGAAGGTTATATTATGTTTCTTTCATTAAATACACATTTTTAAAGTTGTGGTATTCTTTTTGAATCACCCTGTATTTTGCATAAACATTTGGACGTGAGAAAGCTATCCGCAAGATGGGTTCCGCGATTGCTCACGCTTGAGCAAAACCGGAATTGTGTGAAGTGTTGCAAAGATGGTTTGCAGCTGTTCAGGAAGAATCCGCAGGACTTTAAGCGTCGTTTCGTCACTGTGGATGAAACATGGATACATTACTATACTCCTGAGACCAAACGACAATCTAAACAATGGGTTACGAAGGGAGAATCTGTACCAAAAAGGTCGAAGACCAGTCCTTCGGCAGGAAAGGTTATGCCAACTGTCTTTTGGGATTCGCAAGGGATAATCCTCATCGACTATATGGAAAAGGGTAAAACTATTACAGGTGCATATTATTCATCATTACTAGACCGTCTGAAAACCGAGCTGCAAGAAAAACGCCGGCGATTGGACCGCAAAAAGTCCTTTTTCATCACGACAACGCACCAACACACACCTCAGCAGTTGTGGTCGCAAAACTAATGGAAATAGGATTCCAACTCGTTTCACATGCCCTCAATTCTCCAGACTTGGCTCCCTCGGACTACTATTTGTTGCCCAATTTGAAGAAATGGCTGGCGGGACAAAGATTTTATTCAAACGAGGAGATGATTGCAGCAACTAATAACTGTTTTGCAGACTTGTACAATTCCTATTATTCGGTTGGGATCAACAAATTAGAACAGCGTTGGACGATATGTATAAGTCTAAAAGGAGACTGTTAAAAAATAAAAAAGGTCTACCCCAAAAAGGTAAGTAGTTTCTTTTTTTTTTTTTTGCACGTACTTTTCAAAAGTCCCTCGTAAAAAGTGTCTGGTTGACACGAAAAACATTACAGTCGTTATCATAATGCGGAAAGATAGCGTTTTATCTGACATCTAAAATGACATGATCATTGTCTTTCGGGCCAAGTGTGAAAACATTTGGATCTATCTACAACTTGGCACCGTGGCAACTGTGGCGCACCACAGGCGTAGATGACAGGGGTGAACGACGATGTGTACGGGCGAATAAACGTGCAACTGTTGAGCAGTTGACCGTCCAGATGTAACAAGGGCTACCAACAGCGTCTCTCAAAGACCCCGAACGTTGTTGCCTATGGGCCTCAACAGCAGTCGCCTGGTCCATGCACACTTGCTGACTGCTGTTCATCGGCGACGGAGGTTAGTATTTTGCATTCCAGTGTAGCAACTGGACGTCCACTGAGTGGCGACAGGTGCAGTGTGTTTTCCTTTGGCACAATGTCAACTAGAAGCAGGATAATGCAACACGTCACGTAGCCCGCTGTGTACGTGCTTGGTTCGAAAGGAAATGATCGTATGGCATTGTTGGCCGGGAGCCCCCATTTGGGGGAGTTCGGCCGCCGCATTGCAAGTCCTTTTCAGTTGACACCACTTCGCCGACTTGCGAGTCAATGATAATGAAAATGATGATGAAGGACACACAACACCCAGTCCCCTGCCGGGAATCGAACCCGGGTCCCGCGCGTGATAGGCGGTAACGCTACCGCGGACAGCACAAGGAACAGTTTACCGCACTCCCCTGGCCTCTGAACTCGCCGGATTTAGGTTCAGTCGAGAATCTGTGGAGCCGTCTCAATCAGGCTGTTCGCGCCATCGATCCTCAACCGAGAAAACTTATGCTCCTCCACTGGAGTCGGAATGACTCCACATCCCCGTCCGTACCGTTCCAGAATCCCATTGGCTCACTTCCTATGTGTCTCACACCGGCCCGTGTTGTAAATGTAGTTATTCTGACTTTTTACAAGTCCTCGCATTAATCATGTGTTTGTGTTGTACTTTATGTCTAGAATAAGTAAATTTTCCTATTGTACTTTATATGCAGAATAAGTAAAATTTCCTGGTATTACAATTTCAGTGCCTATCAGTGCATAAACGGTGCGTGAAAGCGTCAGTGCGTTGCGTATCTCAAACGAATGAAAGGAGCCAAAATCACGTCGCTGTAAAGAGTTTGCGTAATAATGGCCTGAGTTAGCAGACAGAGCAGCAAGTGAAACCTATGACAACATATACTGGCGCAATCACATGCGAGAGAAATGAGAAAAACACGACGCCTAATCTGTGCCTTGATACTGATGGCGCCGAAAGTTCGCCAGCTCCTATCTCTCTTGAATCGTGGTTTACAGTACGCTTCAGTTCGTTCGAACTTCTTATCGTGGCTGTTAACGCCAGAGCACTGCACATACAGCGTACCGCTAAGCTATTGTAAAGCTAAAACACACGCGGAATAATTAAGTACTCATATTCGTCTGGCCTAAATCCAATCGTACCCATCAACGACGTTCCTGCAAAATATCCAGCGTCTGACGAACCTGCTAAACAATTCGGTCAACATATGTCGAAGATCACTTAGCACGGAAGTAGGTGCGAATGATGTACCGCCAAAACAGGTTAATGTGTGACGTAGAGATGATACTGAATAAGGACGTCTAGCGCCAAATAACGTGGTATTACTGAATTTCCGATTCATAATTCGGAGTATGATCCTTGAAGGTATTGTTAGACATCGTCATGATTTATCATCAACATTTTGTTGATACTGAACGTACAGTAGCGTAATTCACAGAAAATAAGCAGGGGTAAGAGCTCTTCTTCGGTGAATGGATTGGCCCACCGGTTCCGCCGACTCAGATCCCATCCATACTTGTAGGTCGCACTGGGAAGCCCTATCGCAGCACGTCTACATGCAAAAACGACCGTCGAACAGCTGCCAAACGCGGCGGTGTGGGAATGGAACGCCCAACCACAAGGACTCCAAAAATGGCTCTGAGCACTATGGGACTTAACATCTGAGGTCATCAGTCTCCTAGACTTAGAACTACTTAAACCTACATAAGGATATCACACACATCCATGCCCGAGGCCGGATTCGAACCTGCGACCGCAGCAGCAGCGTGGTTCCGGACTGAAGCGCCTAGAACCGCTCGGTCACAGCGGCCGGCACAAGAACTCCGGCCGGCCGGAGTGGCCGAGCGGTTCTAGGCGCTACAGTCTGGAACCGCGCGACCACTACGGTCGCAGGTTCGAATCCTGCCTCGGGCATGGATGTGTGTGATGTCCTTAGGTTAGTTAGGTTTAAGTAGTTCTAAGTTCTAGGGGACTGATGACCTCAGCAGTTAAGGCCCCTTAGTGCTCAGAGCCATTTGAACCATTTGAACAAGAACTCCTTACCAACCTTGTGGTCAGGATGGGAACACGCTGCAAAGCATGAACTTCCGTCCGCGGTGATCACATGGCCCGTTAAGAACCATTTCACGCCTTTTTTAATGTCTAGGAGCTTCAATGTAGTAACTGTCTTTGAATAAAACTGTCATTTCTGCTCATCTCATTGCGTATTTTTTCCAGTTACCTTCTGTACTAAACTGTAGCAGTTCTTTCTGTGGTTCAAGTTTCGTCGAACAGCGTTACTTTTTGCCATAAGTTTTGCACAACAGTGTATGTCTTCAGTTGGCATATTGAACGTTATTCTAGATCCGTAACCGCAAGCGTAAAAATGTCTTGTAAATACTTTTGAACGGCAGCCTAATCACAGGGAATAAGTTCTTATTTATTAATAATGGTGCCGTTCTCGGGGATTTTGTCCTTCACCTAAGAACGTAATGTAGTGTATGACAGAATTATAAGTTGCGTAAACGTTTCTAGCTCATACAAGTAGTATGTACCTAAAACAGAGCTGCAATCGAATCAGTGATCGCAGAAACCACGCATACATCGTATTTGTTCGCAGTACGTTTCAAGTCATTAATGAAGTTGTCTCAAGTCAACATATAGTGAGTGCGCGCGCGCTCGCATATATGTGTGTTTGTGTGTGTGTGTGTGTGTGTGTGTGTGTGTATGTAGATATCACGCTAGTTCTGTTACTTGCCCGAATACACACGTCTTATCACGGTAACTGTACGAACAGCTTAAATCCGCAACTCATGTGGTTTCTGCTCCAAACGACAGATGTCATGAAGCAGAATCAAAGAAACGGCTCAGTGATGTTTGCAGCATGTTGTTCAGATGCATAAATTAATCTTTAACTCCTATAATTTAAAGAGATTGCCTTTTCTGGCTTTTGACCATGGCGAAACCGATTTTGCGGTAACTGCACGAACAGCTTAAATCCGCAACTCATGTGGTTTCTGCTCCAAACGATAGATGACATGAAGGAAAAGCAAAGAAACAAAGCAATGACGTTTGCGGCATGTTTTTCAGATGGATAAATTAATCTTTAACTTCTGTAGTTTAAATGGCTTATTTTCTCTGACTGTTGACCTGGGCGAAACCGATTTTGTCTTTCTCTGAGTAATTACCAGAATATTGTTCAACAGTTTGGACCGTCAAAATAGGACGAGGAGCGGTCGTTAAACCTAAACAAAGAGGGGTTGCACGAATGTATTAGATTTGTTTGACCCACGGGAATGGGTCACCGAGATGCAGGAAAACATGTACCGGCAGATGCATGAAGATAAGACATCAGCTATCTTGGGGAAGTCCACTTGCAAAGTTTCGAGAACCAGTATTAAATGCTAAATATAGGAATTTACTAAACCCCTCACGTACCTCTCCCGTGGGGACAGTGCAGACAAGATCAGAATAGCTAGATCATGCACAGACGCGCTTAAGCACTCATTCTTTCAGCACTCCTTACGCATATGGAACGAGAAGAAGTCTCAACACGGGTTAGAACTGGAGACAGACTCTGTCATGCACTTTACAGCGGTTTGCAGGTTATAGACGTAAATGTGCGCTATCGATGCTTCAGCAAGATTACACATGTTTTTCATATTAGAGACCATTTCTATCTTCCCAACTGTCGGATGCAAAAAAGAACTAAATAAAGATGACCGCGTGTATATCCCAGAAGAATATGCAGTCAACTATAAACTATCTTATCCTGAGTTTCAAGCCACAAATTTCGAATCTTTACACGCTTCGGCTTTTGATAACTGGTTGAAAGGTTGTTACAAGAAAAGTCCTTTAGCCTTTAGTCGGGAATCACTACACGTTTGTTGCCGAATAGGATGTTACATTTTCGCCTAGTAACTACCTGAAATTTCAGCATTATGCACAATATACAGGACTTTCAATTGTTTGTCGATGACGAAAAAAGCCACTGCAGTTTCAAAACAGCAATACTTTCAGCTCGCTACGTAACTCTTCTGTGGCTGGTTCACTGAATAAAAAATGTTTGAGGATTTGAAGAAAATTGTTGAATATATATCGCAGAATTTTCGCAGATGTAATGACACTCTCATCCAGTAGTCCATAAACCTAGTTCTGAGGCTGCCAATGGCTCAACAAGAGATGTTACTTTTTTAAATTCATCATGTAATCTTTTTGTATTATTTGTCTTATGTAGCAAATTTTCGGTATGTTGCGTTGTGTAACATCTAATTTATGTCAAATTCTTTCATAAAACTGGAAAACACTGATTGCTCTTTCGAGTTCTATATATTTTTGTAATGAAATGTTCATTTTTCTAAGTTTTTTCAGAAATTCTATTTTTAGAACAATTTTTTCATACTAAGGTAAAGTTAGGAAAACTTGACTTGTGATTTTTGCGATTACAGAGTAATTAATAAATAAAAAATTAAATTTTTCATTGACAAATGTCGTTCCAACTGAGAACCACCATCACTTTACGTCATGGAAATCCAGAAACGTATAGTGCTAAGATACATCGTTATGCTCCACTGTTAGAACTTAGTAACTTCTGCTTCCCCTAACCAAAGCGTGTGGGTGAGTCTGAAGTGGTTCATTCAGGTAATGCAAGGTCCCTAATGGACAGCTCGGACCTACGCTGTCAGCGATGTTTCCCACATCTGTTGAAGGAAGTGTAGCAGACGATTCACCTATCTCCTCTGCCTATCGATACAGGTTCATAAATGTTTCCCCTGTTTCAGATTCGTGGAAAGTGGCAAGGTGTGTTATCCCGATTCCTCCTAGGCAAGATCATATGGTTTACAAACCAACAAATCTCGGAATCCAGGGTGAATTTACTAAAAAAACTGTTGTTTTCTTCCGCGAGTGCTTGTCCTGGAGAACAGGCAAGAGAGCTAAGATTTTCATTGCATTTAGAGAAGTAGAGGAGAGAGGTACTGTCAGATTTGGAACTAAGAGGAGGGGATTACAACAGTTGTGCCTCAGTCTCTATGAACATTAACCGCAAAAGGCATGGTCCCAGTCCCAATCCAGCAAAGTTTTAGACTGTCAAATTGTTTTCACGATCTCCGATAACTAAATGGTCAAGAGTGCCTTTATCGTGGATTAATGACTGTACAAAATATAGTACAACGTTTCACTACCATAAAGGTCGATTCTTCCGACAATGGGACGGAAGGAAGAGAAGGGGTTTAATGTCCTGTCGACAACCATCTCATTAGAGTCTGAGCACAAACTCGAACTGGGGAAGGTCAGAGAAGCAACTAGCCACTCAAAGGATCCGTCCCAGCATTTGCATTAAGCAAGTTACGGAAATCATAGGAAACTTAAATCTGTTTGACTAGACGGGAATTTCAACTGGCTTAATTCCAAAGGCGAATCCAGTACCTTGACCTCTGCCCCACATAGCTCAGTTTGGACAATGGGAAAGAAAGGATATAAGATCAGGGTTTAACGTCCCGTCAGCTATTAAACCAATAGTGACCAAAAGTATTGCGAATCAATATTTGGCACATGGCATCGATGGAGTGGAAGTGAGGGTTGTCTTGGCCTAATGTCTTAATTTTATTAATAAAGTGTAAACAATTTAGAATGCATACAAGATAAGAAACAACAAGAAAGCTCATCACTTAGATTAACAAACTATTACTTAAGATCGAATACAGGATATTACACCTTTTAACAACTTGCACCCTGGTATGAATCACTTTACAATAAAGGGTACACAGATAAATATACCAAAATCACAACACACTAATACTTAATAAAACAGGACACGATATCGATAAATCAGCCCCTCTAAATTTATTCAGCCTTACAATACAAGGAACATGAAGTAATAGACACAAATGGCAACACACAGTAAAAGAAGAATACGAGAATACCCAATAAAATGTCTTACCAGAGAATCAGACCCTAAAATGCACCCAACTAACTCTGACACTTTACTTAATACTAGACACGCAACACAATAGTGACAAAATCCACAGGAAATCCAACATCTGTATACTGCTGCAAGGATAAAATAGAAAGAGTAATACACTGAAATGCAACAGCAATGGCAAATAAAATGTCACACACTCCGACCACACAGAACTTTTTCAACTGATTACACTAGGCCCAAAGTGGTCTCATAACGTTTTACAAAAGTAACCAACAGATGGCTTTAGTAGGCCAGCCATGACGCAGTTGTATGCACTACACGCTAGCACGGATCACACCAACATGCTCTCTGCTCTGTCGTTTCTGAAGACGCGCCACTGCAATCAGTTCTTTACTTCTGGCCGCGCTGTGTTTTCTGGATCCACGAAGTCAAGCACTGTCCACTGATTTGGCCAGAATTACGCCCAAAACTGACCGCAAGCCAGCACTAGCGTCGGCTGTCCGTCCACCAGGTCGCCTCGCTGCACCTCGGCACGATTCCTGGTTCATCTCTCCAGGCAACTGTTGGGTCCAAATTACTGGTAGTGTTCTCCTTCGCTGGCCGTTCCATACTCTCCACTGAGGCTGTCCATCCGATGACGACAGCAGCTGCCCCGTCCTCCACCTACATGGAGCGGCACTACACTGTCAACCCGCTGAGACATTCGCGTTTAAACACAAACAAACTCGGCCAGTGTGCCACAAATAGCCACGTTGACGCACTGACGTCCGCTGCTGTCCGTGGCCCCAAGCTGCTCGCTCGAAAATTTTGTTATCTCTACAGTTCCAGTCACCAGGTTCCCCACTGCAGCTCCCTGCGGCAGCCATGCCAATACACAAACAAGCTCATCCCGTGTGCCACGAATGGCTCCAGTGCCACACTGACAACTTTTCTACCACCGTCCATGGCCACCATGTGCTGGCTCCAAAATTTTGTTGTCACTACAGTTTCAGTCACCAGACTCCCCACTGAAACTCCCAGAGGCTGCCACGCTGATACACAAATAAGGTCAGCTAATGTGCCATGAATGGACCCGTTGCCACACGGACCACTTGTCCACCACTGTCCATGGCCCTCAGCTGCTGGCTCCAAGATTTTGTTGTCACTACAGTTCTGGTCACTAGACTACCAATTGCAACTCCCTAAGCCAGCCATGCTAGTGCACAAACCAGCTTGGCCGGTGTGCCATGAATGGCTCTGGTGCTGCACTGATGACTTGTCCACCACTGTGTGTGGCCCCCAGATGCTGACTCCAAGATTTTGTTTTCACTGCACTTCCGGTCGCCAGACTGCATACTGCTGTGCCACACAGCCACAGCTTCCTTAGACGTGTTTGTACATGGACGAAACTCGCTAATATGCATGCGCCCACTGGGGAAAGGGGTACATAAGCTGAGCAACCGCCACCGCTGGATATGGAGGGCATCAACTGTGTGGTGAACTAGCAATCCATGGCATAAGTGAAATACATGGTGTACATAAAGTCCGGAAAGACTTTCAATTATTTATTCCACAAGAACCAGACATTGTACAGATATCATACATACGTCATTTTGAAGACAAACCCTGAAAGTTTTTTTTTTTTCATGTATACCGCCACAGCGTAATTTGGTAATTTGCCGACAGTCAACGCAAACATGACGAGTTCTGGTGTGGAGCGAGCTTTCTGTGTGTTGGAGTTCGACAAAAACAAGTATGCTGCAGCTGTTCAACGGATTTTTAGCACCAAGTACGGTAAGAAGCCACCAACAAGGAAGGCCATTTACCACTGGCCCAACAAATTTGTTATGACGGGTTGCTTGTGCCTGGCATAGAGAAGCGGACGTCCCAGTGTGAGTGAAGTGAATGTGGAGCGAGTACGAGCCCCTCTTTATACTTCTTTACCGAGAGCACTGTCACTCGATATTCCTACTTGGACATGTTGCAGCAATATCTAATACTACAAATGGAATCGGACTCTCCGTCTATCTTTCAGTAGGATGGGGTCCCTGAACACGGAGCTGCCGTATCAATGGATCAACCGTGCTACAGTAGGGGACAACTGTTTCATGAAATGGCCTTCCCAGTCACCAGATCTCACTCCATGTGACTTTTTTCAAAAAAATGGTTCAAATGGCTCGAGCACTATGGGACTTAACATCTTAGGTCACCAGTCCCCTAGAACTTAGAACTACTTAAACCTAACTAACCTAAGGACATCACACACATCCATGCCAGAGGCAGGATTCGAACCTGCGACCGTAGCAGTCGCGCAGTTCCAGACTGAAGCGCCTAGAACCGCTCGGGTACGGACTTTTTTCTTTGGGGACACATTAAAGATCTGGTGTATGTACCGCCTCTAGAACGTGATGCAGCAGAGCTCTGGGAGAGAATAAAGGAAGCGACTGCTACAGTCGACGATGCCATGCTGGGACGGGTATGGCAAGAACTCGATTAGAGTAAGGACGTCTGCCGGGTCACTCGTGGTTCGCATACTTAATGTTCGTAAAAAGAAGAACTTCCAGAGTTTCTCTTCAAAAAGCAATTTGTATGACATCTGTACAATGTTTTGTTCTTGTGCAATAAATAATTGAAAGTGTTACCGCACTTTATGTACACCCTCTATAGTAACAAACAAAACATCAAATGCTAAATATACTAAGTGACTGCACCCTGCTGTGCCACACAGCCACAGCTTCCTTAGATGTGGTTATACATCGACAAAACTCGCTAATATGCATGCCTCCAATGGGAAAAGGGGCACATAAGGCTGTGCTGCTGCCATCGCTAGGTAAGGTGGGCATCAACTGCGTGGTGAATTAGCAATCCATGGCACAAATGAAGTATAGTAACAAACAAAATAACAAATGGTAAATATGCTATGTCCTCTTTTGTTGCATTGGCTCATTTTCATCGTAGGAGTAGTTCCATCTAGTAGCTAAAAATACTTGAGTATGTGCTGCAGGCAAAGATAGGTGTTTTGTAATGGCTGTTCAACACAATCCAACAAGAACGACCTCTCGTTTTCTATTCATATATCTACTCTCCTTCCAAATTTAGTGCCTTCTCAACCTTCCGCTTCTTTTTTTTATTCTTCTTCCACTTTTTCTTCGTCCCTCTCGTAATTTACCTCCTCTTTTTCTCTCGCTCTTCCCTTTTCCTTGTGCTCCTTCTCATTCTATTTTGGCAGTCATGAAATGGCACCTGGGGCAGACGTCCCGACTGGCACACCCTAGTTGTGCCGCTGGTCACCTCTCTCTCGCCCCTTGACCACGTTCAGGTCTCATGCTCTGCTCTCTTCTCCTCAACGCTCGCGCCTGAGTGTCGCTGACCCTGCACTCTGCGCAGTGGCGCGCGACTTGGCCGACCTGGAGCAGACGGACGAGAGCTCGGACTGCGACTGCGGACCCGGCGACGCCGTCAGCGCCGACCCGGACCCGGACCGCGACGCGGACGCCGGCGCGCTCTCCTCGGTGGCGGCCGACGACTCGCCGGCGGCGTCGGCGTCGCCCGCGGGCAGGGCTGCCAACGGCGTGTCGCGGCGCATGCGCCGCTGGGGCAGCCAGCTGTTCCTGGGACCCACCGGCGAGCCGCTCAGCCCCGAGCTGCTGGCGCGGCTCACGCGCTTCCGCCAGAAGCAGCCCAAGGGCTACATCGACGTCTGGTGGCTCTACGACGATGGCGGTGAGCACCTCCGCTCCGGTTACGGCGGTCTTCCGTGACCTGTCCTAACCTCACCTCTCTTTGCTCTACCCAACACAATACGATAACAGAACTTCACAATGTTTTCGCTTCAGTTACTTCATTTTTACACAGACTGTTTTATGTTATATGAATCAGAATAGATACAGTAGAAAACTCGATCGCAACACCTAACAACAGACTCTTTGATCCTAGCCCTTCTCGATATTACGCAAATTCTTTTTTTTTTTTTTTTTTTGTACATAAGACATGTTTACAACAACAGCACAACATTGCTATTTGATCGATAATTACATAGATACGTACAATCCTTCTGAAACTGTATTTTAGGATTCCTGTAAGAAATCCACATTTCGAATACTGGAACCACACTACTGGCCATTAAAATTGCTACACCACGAAGATGACGTGCTGCAGACGCGAAATTTAACCGACAGGAAGAAGATGCTGTGATATGCAAATGATTAGCTTTTCAGAGCATTCGCACAAGGTTGGCGCCGGTGGCGACACCAACAACGCGCTGACTTGAGGAAAGTTTCCAACCGGTTTCTCATACACAAACAACAGTTGACCGGCGTTGCCCGGTGAAACGTTGTTGTGATGCCTCGTGTAAGGAGGAGAAATGCGTACCATCACGTTTCCGACTTCGATAAAGGTCGGATTGAAACATATCGCGATAGCGGTTTATCGTATCGCGACATTGCTGCTCGCGTTGGTCGAGATCCAATGACTGTTAGCAGAATATGGAATCGGTGGGTTCAGGAGGGTAATACGGAACGTCGTGCTGGATCCCAACGGCCTCGTATCACTAGCAGTCGAGATGACTGGCATCTTATACGCATGGCTGTAACGGATCGTGCAGCCACGTCTCGATCCCTGAGTCAACAGATGGGGACGTTTGCAAGACAACAACCATCTGCACCAATAGTTCGACGACGTTTGCAGCAGCATCGACTATCAGCTCGTAGACCATGGCTGCGGCTACCCTTGACGCTGCATCACAGACAGGAGCGCCTGAGATGGTGTACTCAACGACGAACCTGGGTGCACGAATGGCAAAACGTCATTCTTTCGGATGAATCCAGGTTCTGTTTACAGCATCATGATGGTCGCATCCGTGTTTGGCGACATCGCAGTGAACGCACGTTGGAAGCGTGTATTCGTCATCGCCATACTGGCGTATCACCCGGCGTGATGGTATGGGGTGCCATTGGTTACATGTCTCGGTCACCTCTTGTTCGCATTGACGGCACTTTGAACAGTGGACGTTACATTTCAGATGTGTTACGACCCGTGGCTCTACCCTTCATTCGATCCCTGTTTTCCCTACATTTCAGCAGGATAATGCACGACCGCATGTTGCAGGTCCTGTACGGGCCTTTCTGGATACAGAAAATGTTCGACTGCTGCCCTAGCCAGCACATTCTCCAGATCTCTCACCAATTGAAAACGACCGGGTAATGGTGGCCGAGCAACTGGCTCGTCACATTACGCCAGTCACTACTCTTGATGAACTGTGGTATCGTGTTTAAGCTGCATGGGCAGCTGTACCTGTACACGCCATCCAAGCTCTGTTTGACTCAATGCCCAGGCGTATCTAGGCCGTTATTACAGCCAGAGATGGTCGTTCTGAGTACTGATTTCTCAGGATGTACGCACCCAAATTGCGCGAAAATGTAATCACGTGTCACTTTTTGTATAATATATTTGTCCAATGAATACGTGTTTATTATCTGCATTTCTTTTTGGTGTAGCAGTTTTAATGGCCAGTAGTGTAGTTAAATTCATCACCTCCTATATTGGTACCACGAGCAGAGGATCTATAACAAGATTATAGTACGATGCTAGGTATCATAGGAGACCTATAAATTCATCACATCCTATTTTGGTACCACGAATAGAGGATCAATAACAAGATCATAATAAGGTGATAGGTTTCGTAGGAGACCCGATCATTTGGCTAATTCCAAAATTGTGGCACGTGTTAACGAAAGTAGTTATGGTGCAGTACTGAAATACAATTAAACGACTGTTTCCAAAAGTAGGGTTCATTCAACCAACGCTAGAAGGCAAAATATAATGTTTTGCACATACAACTGTAGCCCAAATGCGGCAGATGAATAAATATTGACAGAGCGTTAATCATGACATTAAATTCTCAATAACTTCGGAAACGTTTCAGCTTCGCATAATCTAAGACAGTTTTTGAATTAGCGCAAAAATTACTTGTAGATGAGACATTTTACACAGTCGTATTAAATTCCGTATAAATTATATTTATATTATTCCGATAAGATGTTAGCAGGAGTTACGGAAAGAATAGTTGACTCAAATGTGGTTTCAACGATATTAATAGGCATTGCAATTAATTTAAGGTACAAAGGAAAAACTCTATTGTGCTAAAATTTATATAAATTAAAATAGCGCTAGCAATTAGGCAGCTTGTTTCCACAATGAAGTGAATATCTATACTTCGTTATCGTGACCTCACATCTTTACGCTGGTAGGGAGGGGCATGTTTATATTTAGAGTTTTATGTGATACCACAAAGCAGTTCGATGTGAGCTCATGTCGAAGTAGGTCGGTGAGACCGACAGTATCTGTGTTTCTAGGAATAGGTGGAATAGGGTGGTAGCAGTGAAAAGACTTGTTAATATCTGTTGTTATTGTGATTTCTGGTTGTATGTGCTGTCTACGTAATAAGAATCATAGAGTGAATACATGCTTCTGGCTTATTAATATGTACCTAGCACAAATGAACTCGTGGAGTGGACTGGAGCCAGATTAATTCATCGTGTCGTAGATGAAATCCAAAAGTTGGACTTGTAGCTTCTGTTGAATATGGGTTCAGGAATGTAAATTTTTATTGGCTTCGATTTTACAAAAGGAGGGCAGTCACCGTCGTGTAATGAAATTCTTTTAGTGTGTTTCTCAGCCTCGGGTCACGCTGGTCATGACCGGTTTCGATTTCTTAATAGGTCCGCTCAAGACAGAAAGTAGTAGCAAACACTGGTGATGAGAAAAGCACGCGAGACAGACGTTGGCAGAGGTATTAGACAAGGGTGTAGTGTTTCGCCAACGGTTTTCAGTATTTATGCTGATAGACTCACAGAAAAAGCAAAAAGCACGAAGCATAATCGTGGAAGGAGAATGGATAAAGACAATGAAGTATACAGATCTCCAAGTAGCGTTTGCTGAATCGGAGGAGGAACTGAACTTGGTGACTAAGAGGATACTAGAAGTGAGAAAGAGTATGACGTGAGGATAAATATAGGAAAGGCAAAACTGATGAGTATCAGGAAGCATACCATTGGAATAAAAGACTGTGGAACAAATAAAATCTTGTACGTAATCAAGAAATTTGGTGACAGAAATCGGAACTGCGTGGAGGAAATACTTAAGCGAAAAATCTTTTGAAAAGGTGAAAGATTAGTTAACAATACAAGGAATTCCGATAGAATTAATAAAGAGATTATCCAAGTGTTTTATCTGGATTATGAATGAAAAACACAATATCATGTATGTGCTACAGGATTATTTTTTTAAGTTAACCGGTTTTCGGCTTACACAGCAATCATGAAACTTTAACGGGCTGTCGTCGTCAAAGAAGTTACAATATTTGTAAACAACATTGGAATAGATGCTATAACATAGAGTGAGGCACGAACCTAGAGTAAAAGTTGTATTTGACAGTGGAATGGCAACGCAATTAGAAAGTTAAAAGCTGAAGAATAAATATGTATAAAATGAGAAAATCAGGAAAACATTAGCACTAAATTCGAAAAACTGTGCCTCTACATAATTTGAAATTAACTGTCCCAACAAAATAAAATTAATAGCTGACAAGAAACCAAGGAATAGCTTGAAGAGTTCCTACTCATGGACAGTGATGCAGAGACAGAGTAAAAGACAATTGTAAAAACAGGATATAAAGAGAACATATGTAATTACAATAAAATAAATAAATACAGGAAAATAGACGAATAGCAAGGAATGTGGGAAATATTGTGAAGCCGTGAGGATTGTGTGAAGTTTGGAAAAGGTTAAGTATTGAACAGTTTCTGTCCATTTAATATTAACTTTAAATTCGTTACCACTCCACTGTCAAAGATGACAGTTACTCTGCGTTCGTACCACACTCTAGTTACTGGTAACTTTCTTGACGAAGAGAGGCAGTTAAACTGTGATGATGGCCTTGTAAGCCGAAAACCGGTTAACTAACTAAATTAATCCCGGTGACCATACACAACATTTTAAATATTATTTTTAATCCTGGAAATCGCAGTCAAATCACCTCATTTTTATATAAAGGCAATAAACATCTTTATTAAAACCACGATCAGTTTCACGTCTGTTTGGGGTGCATCCTCAGGTGATCTAAACATGGATTAGAAAGGAAGTATTTTACATTTTTTTCTTTGTACATAGGCTTAGTGAATACTGTCACATGTAGTAAAATAGACCCGCACGTTAGATAGTTACATAATTATGTGTACGACATTATTTAACGCTTTTCTTGAAGCATCTCCCAGTCCGTCATGTCACTGATAAAGCTGAAGCGTTAGTAAAATAGATAAAACGGGGTGTTCCTAAAACAAAGTAAAACGAGTATTTCGTGCGGAGGGAGAAAAATAAGCCCTTCAAAGTGTGCGGAATTTCATGTAAGAACCAATAAAAACATACCATAATATCAGCTGTAGACTCTGCGGGCTCAGCCATGAGAGACACTGGACTAGCTAGCTACAGCCCAATGCAAGCAGCCACGAGGAAAACTGCATTGGCCGTGGTACCTGAAAACACAGTGAAATGGCGCTAGAAAAGTAGGGCTAGTGACCGAATGGTGAAGCGTGAAAGAGGTGCTGTACATAAAATAATTACAGTTTTAATCAGAAAACACCGACGATGCGTAGATTGGAAGATAATACTGTTAATCCCGTATGATGCAGACTAGTAATATTTATAATGAATATTATTCCGTGCATTGTGAGAACCAATGGAGAATTTATAAACAGTAGAAGTTCGTACTCGCAGCACAATAAGTCGTCGAAAATTATAACAAGGGTCTATCCGAACAAGAAATTGTTACGTCTTAGTTCTGGCTATGCGTTCAGGGTGAGAACCAAATACTCATTTCATTTTATTTTGTGGGCACTCCGTTTTATCTATTTGACAAACGCTTCCAGCGGGCTTTAATTTTATCAATGGCGTGATGGACGGGGAGAGGCCTCAAGAAAATCGTTAAATAATATTGTACCCACTATTACATTAGTACTAACAGCGTGGGTCCATTTTACTCCATGTATCAGTATTCTCTAAGCCTATGTAAAAAGACAAAAATTGCAAATACTTCATCTCTACCCCTGTTTAGATAACCTGAGGATTCGCCTCAACTAGCGTGAAACCCTTCGTGGTTTTAACAAATTTTCTACAGTAGGGATGGTGTTTGTTGCCTTTATTTAAAAATGTATACAGTAATGTGCTCTTCGTTTTTAAGCAAGATGTTCCGCCAAAAAGCGACAGAAGGAACAGTTAACATGTAACATCTGGAATGTAGTACTTCACACCAATGAATCATGGACATGAAAATAAACCTACTTGGACAGTTTTTCAAGGTGGTCGTGGATAAAAATGCTAGAAGTGAAATGGACTCACAGAATGTCGATTGAAGATGCATTCAAAAAGAAACGTGCCGGAGGCTATAAAATTAAAACCGCTAAAATGATTGGAATGTCGTTATTTGCGGAAGGAAGTGTGGTCCCTATTAGAACGCTGAGGCCCCAGACTCGCCGCTACGAGGACACGGGCGTATACCCACATGAAGACAGAGCGAGCACACTTACAAGTTGACGGTCCACTGCACTAATTCGTACTGAAAACAGAAGAATGGACGTCACCAAAGACGATCAGGTGGATCTAGTGAGTTTCCTGACAGCGGAAGGGATGCTGCGAACGAAAATTCACAGAAGAATGGCACAAGTGTACGAAGAGGACTACATGTCCGTTGCAAGGGTCAAGGCACAAGAGATTCAGGGCAGCGCGGATGTCGCTGGCCGATGAAGTGTGGGGCGGAATGCCACACCTTAATAACAATGCCATACTCTAGGACTTAGGATCAAATAAGCAGAAGGGACAGATAACATCCCATCAGAATTTCTAAAATCATTGGGGGAAGTTCCAACAAAACGACTATTTACGTTGATATATAGAACGTATGAGTCTGGCGACATACCATCTGACTGCATCGACACAATTCCGAAGACTGCAAGAGCTGACAAGGGCGAGAAGTGTCACACAATCAGCTTAACGGCTCATGCATCCAAGTTGCTGACGAGAATAATCCACAGAAGAATGGAAAAGGAAATTGAGGATGTGCTAGATGACGATCAGTTTGGCTTTAGGAAAGGAAAAGGCATCAGAGAGGCAGTTCTGACGTTGCGGTTGATATTGCAAGCAAGACTAAAGAAAAATCAAGACACGTTCATGGGATCTGTAGACCTGGAAAAAGCGTTCGATAAAGAAAAATGGTGCAAGATGTTCGGAATTCTGAGAAAAATTGGGGTAAGCTATGGAGAGAGACGGGTAATATACAATATGCACAAGAGCTAAGAGGGAATAGTAGGAGTGCTCGGATTAAAAAAGGGTCTAAGACAGGGATGTAGTCTTTCGCCGCTACTGTCCAATCCGTACATCGAAGAATCAATGATCGAAATAAAAAAAAGGTTCAGGAGTGGAATTAAAATTCAAGGCGAAAGAATATCAATGATACTATTTGCTGATGACATTCCTGTCCTAAGTGAAAGTGAAGACGAATTCATGATCTGGTGAATGGAAAGGTCTAATGAGTGCAGAATGTACATTGAGAGTAAATCGAAGAAAGATGAAAGTAATGAGAATCAGCAGAAATGAGAACATCGAGAAACGTAACATCAGGAGTGATGGTCACCAAGTGCGTGAATTTCAGAAATTCTACTGTCTAGGCAAAAAAATAACCAATGATGAAAGGAGGAAGGACATCAAAAGCGCACTAGAGGTGGCAAAAAGAACATTCATGGCCAAGAGAAGTTTACTAGTATCGAACGTAGGCCTTAATTTGAGGAAGAAATTTCTCAGAATGTATGTTTGGAGCACAGCATTGTATAGTAGTGAAACATGGAATGTGGGAAAAGCGGAACAGAAGAGAATCGAAGTTTTTGAGTTGTGGTGCGAGAGAAGAATGTTGAAAATTAGGTGCACTGATAAAATAAGGAATGAGGAGATTCTTCGCAGAATTGCAGAGGAAAGGAAAACGTGGAAAATACTGACAAGGAAAAGGAACAGGATGACAGCACATCTGTTAAGACATCAGGGAATGACTTCCACGATACTAGAAGGCAGTAAATAATCGAGGATGAAGGTTGCAACTGCTACTCCGAGATGAAGAGATTGACATAGGAGAGAAATTCGTGGCGGGCCGCATCAAACCAGTCAGAAGACTGATGACATAAAAAAAAGGTCGAAAGGGCGGAGACCCTCATTATTCAACAATGGCAGCAGCCATTGTCGCAGAGCTCAGATTCAGCGTCAGGAGTGATCACGCCTTCATCAAGGACAAACTGAAATTTCCAGTCTTCCCAGCACAGGCAGCGCATCGAACAGTACTCTCTCTCGAACATCAGCAGTATTATGCCAAAAAAAGGAATGATTTCCAATCACTAGTGGTCGCTGGAGACGAGATATGGTGTCATCGCTTAGAACCCGAATTAAAACGACAAAGTCTAGTGGAAGCATGCGGGGTCGACTGCATGCAATGGAAGGTCGACGAGTGCACTTGCTCGCTCTGCCCTCAGGTGGGTACACACTTGCGTTCTTGTAGTGGAGAGTTTGGGGCCTCACCGCTCTTATAGGAACCGCACCTTCCTCTCCAGGCAATATTACGATTTTTTTTACCAGTTTCCGTCTCGTTTCTTTTTGTATGCAGTTCCTACTGTTAACACGCTGCCGAAAATGCCTCTATGCTCGAACTGAGTGGTTACTTTTAGAAGGAACCATCCCAGAATTTGTCTCAAGTGATTTAGGCAAATCATGAGATACCTAAATCTAGGTTGCCGGACATGGATTTGGGCCGCAGATCTCCGATCGCTAAACATAGAAATGTTGTTGAGTGCCTACGCGGCATTATGTGCTAATTTTCGACACTATTAATCAGTACACTGTCTAACAGAAGTGCCTTATTTCCAGGTTTAACGCTGCTGATTCCATACATCCTGAGCACGAGGTCACAGTTCTCTGGTTGCAAGCTGAGGATCTTTTCGTTAGCGAGCAGCAAAAACGAACTCGACAGAGAGCAGAGAAAGTAAGCACCGTGCATTTTCTAACCATACCACAAATGTTACCCATTTTGAATGTTTATGTACCAGCCCTTTATCACAGTAACATTTCTATAAAAGCAGAGAAGATTCTAAGCACAGAGAGTGTCAAAAATTGCATAGACATTTTTTTTGGTCATCAGTCTACTGATTGGTTTGATGCGGCCCGCCACGAATTCCTTTCCTGTGCTAACCTCTTCATCTCAGAGTAGCACTTGCAACCTACGTCCTCAGTTATTTGCTTGACGTATTCCAATCTCTGTCTTCCTCTACAGTTTTTGCCCTCTACAGCTCCCTCTAGTACCATGGAAGTCATTCCCTCATGTCTTAGCAGATGTCCTATCATCCTGTCCCTTCTCCTTATCAGTGTTTTCCACATATTCCTTTCCTCTCCGATTCTGCGTAGAGCCTCCTCATTCCTTACCTTATCAGTCCACCTAATTTTCAACATTCGTCTATAGCACCACATCTCAAATGCTTCGATTCTCTTCTGTTCCGGTTTTCCCACAGTCCATGTTTCACTACCATACAATGCTGTACTCCAGACGTACATCCTCAGAAATTTCTTCCTCAAATTAAGGCCGGTATTTGATATTAGTAGACTTCTCTTGGCCAGAAATGCCTTTTTTGCCATAGCGAGTCTGCTTTTGATGTCCTCCTTGCTCCGTCCGTCATTGGTTATTTTACTGCCTAGGTAGCAGAATTCCTGAACTTCATTGACTTCGTGGCCATCAATCCTGATGTTAAGTTTCTCGCTGTTCTCATTTCTACTACTTCTCATTACCTTCGTCTTTCTCCGATTTACTCTCAAACCATACTGTGTACTCATTAGACTGTTCATTCCGTTCAGCAGATCATTTAATTCTTCTTCACTTTCACTCAGGATAGCAATGTCATCAGCGAATCGTATCATTGATATCCTTTCACCTTGTATTTTAATTCCACTCCTGAACTTTTCTTTTATTTCCATCATTGCTTCCTCGATGTACAGACTGAAGAGTAGGGGCGAAAGGCTACAGCCTTGTCTTACACCCTTCTTAATGCGAGCACTTCGTTCTTGATCGTCCACTCTTATTATTCCCTCTTGGTTGTTGTACATATTGTATATGACCCGTCTTTCCCTATAGCTTACCCCTACTTTTTTCAGAATCTCGAACAGCTTGCACCATTTTATATTGTCGAACGCTTTTTCCAGGTCGACAAATCCTATGAAAGTGTCTTGATTTTTCTTTAGCCTTGCTTCCATTATTAGCCGTAACGTCGGAATTGCCTCTCTCGTCCCTTTACTTTTCCTAAAGCCAAACTGATCGTCACCTAGCGCATTCTCAATTTTCTCTTCCATTCTTCTGTATATTATTCTTGTAAGCAGCTTCGATGCATGAACTGTTAAGCTGATTGTGGGATAATTCTCGCACTTGTCAGCTCTTGCCATCTTCGGAATTGTGTGGATGTTGCTTTTCCAAAAGTCAGATGGTATGTCGCCAGACTCATGTATTCTACACACCAACGTGAATAGTCGTTTTGTTGCCACTTCCCCCAATGATTTTAGAAATTCTGATGGAATGTTATCTATCCCTTCTGCCTTATTTGACCGTAAGTCCTTCAAAGCTCTTTTAAATTCCGATTCTAATACTGGATCCCCTATCTCTTCTAAATCGACTCCTGTTTCTTCTTCTATCACATCAGACAAATCTTCACCCTCATAGAGGCTTTCAATGTATTCTTTCCACCTATCTGCTCTCTCCTCTGCATTTAACAGTGGAATTCCCGTTGCACTCTTAATGTTACCACCGTTGCTTTTAATGTCACCAAAAGTTGTTTTGACTTTCCTGTATGCTCAGTGTGTCCTTCCGACAATCATATCTTTTTCGATGTCTTCACATTTTTCCTGCAGCCATTTCGTCTTCGCTTCCCTGCACTTCCTATTGATTTCATTCCTCAGCGACTTGTATTTCTGTATTCCTGATTTTCCCGGAACATGTTTGTACTTCCTCCTTTCATCAATCAACTGAAGTATTTCTTCTGTTACCCATGGTTTCTTCGCAGCTACCTTCTTTGTACCTATGTTTTCCTTCCCAACTTCTGTGATGGTCCTTTTTAGAGATGTCCATTCCTCTTCAACTGTACTGCCTACTGCGCTATTCCTTATTGCTGTATCTATAGCGTTAGAGAACTTCAAACGTATCTCGTCATTCCTTAGTACTTCCGTGTCCCACTTCTTTGCGTATTGATTCTTCCTGACTAATGTCTTGAACTTCAGCCTACTCTTCATCACTACTATATTGTGATCTGAGTCTATATCTGCTCCTGGGTACGTCTTACAATCCAGTATCTGATTTCGGAGTCTCTGTCTGACCATGATGTAATCTAATTGAAATCTTCCCGTATCTCCCGGCCTTTTCCAAGTATACCTCCTCCTCTTGTGATTCTTGAACAGGGTATTCGCTATTACTAGCTGAAACTTGTTACAGAACTCAATTAGTCTTTCTCCTCTTTCATTCCTTGTCCCAAGCCCATATTCTCCTGTAACCTTTTCTTCTACTCCTTCCCCTACAACTGCATTCCAGTCGCCCATGACTATTAGATTTTCGTCCCCATTTACATACTGCATTACCCTTTCAATATCCTCATTCACTTTCTCTATCTGTTCATCTTCAGCTTGCGACGTCGGCATGTATACCTGAACTATCGTTGTCGGTATTGGTCTGCTGTCGATTCTGACTAGAACAACCCGGTCACTGAACTGTTCACAGTAACACACCCTCTGCCCTATCTTCCTATTCATAACGAATCCTACACCTGTTATACCATTTTCTGCTGCTGTTGATATTACCCGATACTCATCTGACCAGAAATCCTTGCCTTCCTTCCACTTCACTTCGCTAACCCCTACTATATCTAGATTGAGCCTTTGCATTTCCCTTTTCAGATTTTCAGGTTTCCCTACCACGTTCAAGCTTCTGACATTCCACGCCCCGACTCGTAGAAATCCTTTCGTTGATTATTCAATCTTTTTCTCATGGTAACCTCCCCCTTGGCAGTCCCCTCCCGGAGATTCGAATGGGGGACTATTCCGGAATCTTTTGCCAATGGAGAGATCATCATGACACTTCTTCAATTACAGGCCACATGTCCTGTGGATACACGTTACGTGTCTTTAATGCAGTGGTTTCCATTGCCTTCTGCATCCTCATGTCGTTGATCATTGTTGATTCTTCCGCCTTTAGGGGCAATTTCCCACCCCTTGGACAAGAGAGTGCCCTGAACCTCTATCCGCTCCTCCGCCCTCTTTGACAAGGCCGTTGGCAGAATGAGGCTGACTTCTTATGCCGGAAGTCTTCGGCCCCCAATGCTGAATATTTATCAAAATTTAGGCAGTGGCGGTGATCGAACCCGGGACCGAAGACGTTTTGATTATGAATCAAAGACGCTACTCCTAGACCACGGGTACACATTTTAGGGAAACAAAATAACTGTGTCAAAAATTGATAGAAAAAAATTCGCATCCACCCTTACGCTCCGCAAGCCACCTCATGGTGTCTGGCGGAGGGTACTTTCTGGTCCACTGTCACTTCCCCCTTTTCGCAACGATTCGCAGGAAGAACGACTGCTGGTAGTGGTAAGAGGCCGTGTGAGCAGGAATCTCGCTGATATTCTTGATCGCAAGATACACAGGATGAAGCATATATCGAATGACCCTTCTAGGAACGTACGATCTCGGAAGTTTAACAGTAAAGCACATCGTGTTACAGGACTCCTCTGTAGCAGCGTCAGCCGCTGGAATTGGCTGAATGTCACCGTCACTCTTCCGCGATTACTGAATGAATCTGTAAAGAAACGTGTTGCTCTTCTTTGGATCTTTTCTATTTCCTCTATCATCTGGTACAGATGTAAGGTTGTCGAGCAATATTAAAGTATTCGTGGAACGAGGGTTTCCTTTGTGTTCAGATCGCAATTCCTGGTGATTCTTACGATAAATCGCAGTCTGGCATCTGCCTTATCTGCGACTAGTTTTATGTTGTCTTCCACTTTCAGTCGCTCCGAACGCATAAGCCTAGATATTTAGTGGATGTGACTGTTTCCAGTGTTCCGCAATTGTGTAATGATACAGTAATGGGATCTTTCTGCCTGTTTGAGCGCAATACGTTGCAGCTCTTACGGAAACACTCTTTATGTCTGACGTGAGGCTGTTGTAGAATTTTGGAACGTGTTTTATGTTCATGTATTCTGACATTCCTAGAGGGACCGATAATCTTCTCTACAGGAATCATCATAGGTTCCGAAAACAACGACCGTGTTTAACCCAGCTCGCTCTGTTCGTCCAGGAGGCCCAGGAAGCAGCAGATGTCGGCACACAGGTTGATTCTGTGTTCCTTGACTTGCGGAAGGAGTTCGATTCAGTACAACATTATCGCCTAGAGAAGAAATTATAAGCATACGGAATATCACCATCAGCTTTTTGATTGGACTGAAAAGTTTCTAGCAAAGAGAACACAGAATGCATTCTCAAGGCAGAGATATCTTCAGACGTAAAGGAACATCTGGTGTTCTCACGAAGGAGTGTTATAGGGCCATCACTTTTCACTCTATATATATTCCCTCCAGGGAAACTACTGAGAAAATTTAGAAAACTGGCATTTGAAGTTGAGTAGAGAACGGCTCCACTGCCGCCAACGTAATTTTCGCGCAAGAACCAAGAAGACAAGAGAAGGTAGGGCTCTTATGGAGGCATATAGAGAGTCGTTTTTCTCCTGCTCTGTTTGCGAGTGCAACAGGAAAGGAAATGGCCAGCCCTAATGCAAGGTACCCTCCGCCAGGCACCATAAAGTGGCTTGGGGATTATGTATGTAGATGTGGGTCTACAGTGATACTTGTCCTCGCCATCGTGAGGGCACAGGACGTGTGGAACTGTCCATTGCCCCGGCCTACAAGCACCTCATGATGCCCATGACGAAATTATTTTTGTTCTGTGGTGTACCCAAGAAACTAGCAGCCATCTGTAGCGCATCAGTAGATTCAGATTTCACAACATTTTTCATTTAGTAAACAGAACAACTTCCTTTATTAGGTTGACGACGGCACCTCGGAATTTATTAAATCCGCGTATTATTTAAACATCGCATCCTATGTACTTCTAATCTCTCGTGGGTCTCACAACACTGACGACTTCAGACACCCTCTTTTCTATCTCCCAAACCGAATCCTATTCTGATACCCAAAATGTCTACCAGTTTGAAAAAACCGTTGGTGTTCTTCACTGCAGTCTTAGAATCTTGCACTATAATTTTCAAAACTAAAATGAGAGTGAGATTGATTGGGTCGAGTCTGAAATTTCATTTCAGTGACTGCTAAGCGTTTCCTACCTTGAGTGTGAATGTTCCATATTTCGCTTCTCTTTGGAGTTCTGTTATTTGGGAATTTCTTTTTTACTTTGTATGATACGTCAGAAACGTATGTATCAGACAGTGTGTAATCTAAACGTTTAAAAGAATTGGTTTGCCTTAATACCGAACTGTTTGCATAAATTTGGTTTCTAATAGGCACTTTCCCTAAAAAAAATGATTTAACTTTTCGTTATTGGGACTGCCTTACAACAAGTGTTTTTTTATATAACCTTAGATGCTGAACGGAGTATTTCTGTCCTTCTTCAGTACTAGCAAAGAATTTGATCGATTGCATGTAGTATGGCGACGAATGTGTTGTTTACCTTGAAACTATGTTGCCATCATGAACTGTTCATCTTCATTACAGCAACACTGATACAGTTGTTGAGTACCTTAGTGATAAGGGACAAGTGGGTCGTAGCACACTATTTATTGGCCAACATTCAGAAAATTCTATTCTTCATTTCGTTGATCAACACCGCTGTCAAAAATTTAAGGACGAAAATAGCTTTCGCATGGTGTGTCACTACCATGTAACGTAGTTCGATGAAACTTGGGACTATTCTTAGAAAGAACTGATAAAGATATTACAGAACGTAACTGAAAGAAATACGTAATGAGACCAACTAAAATGACACTTTTATTCAGAGACAGTAGCTACACTGAAGTCACTGCGATTTATGATGGTCCTTCTGACATTACAAACGGCGGGATATGATTCTTCATGGTTGTGTGATCACAACGGACGACAATGCATGCTCTGCGACATGCTACAATGTTGGTTGGCAAGGAGTTCCTGTGGAAAGATGTTTCATTCCTCCACCAGCGTGGGTGGTCGTTGGTGCATGTGGACGTGCTTCAGTACTTCTCCCAAACGTCCCCCACACATTTTCGATGGGCTGTAAGTCGGGACATCGGACAGGCCAGTATATTGGCCGAATAACCTTCCGTTCCAAGAGGACCTCCAAGTGCGTAGATCGATGCGGACGCGGATTGTCATCCATAAAAATGAAGTCGGGATCGAATGCATCCCTGAAAAGACGCACATGGGGAAGGAGTACTGTGTCACAGTAACGTTGACAGATGAGTGTATGGTGCTCAAACAGTCTGAGGTCAGCATGCCTATGCAACATTATACCTTCTCAGACCATAACTCCTGGACTACCAAAACGGTCATGTTCGACAATGCTGGACGTATCCTCACATGGTGAGATGTGGGAACACGAAATCTACATCTACATACATACTCCGCAATCCACCGTACGGTGCGTGGCGGAGGGTACCTCGTACCACAACTAGCATCTTCTCTCCCTGTTCCGCTCCCAAACAGAACGAGGGAAAAATGACTGCCTATATGCCTCTGTACGAGCCCTAATCTCTCTTATCTTATCTTTGTGGTCTTTCCGCGAAATGTAAGTTGGCGGCAGTAAAACTGTACTACAGTCAGCCTCAAATGCTGGTTCACTAAATTTCCTCAGTAGTGATTCACGAAAAGAACGCCTCCTTTCCTCTAGAGACTCCCACCCGAGTTCCTGAAGCATTTCCGTAACACTCGCGTGATGATCAAACCTACCAGTAACAAATCTAGCTGCCCGCCTCTGAATTGCTTCTATGTCCTCCCTCAATCCGACCTGATAGGAATCCAAAACGCTCGAGCAGTACTCAAGAGTAGGTCGTGTTAGTGTTCTATAAGCGGTCTCCTTTACAGATGAACCACATCTTCCCAAAATTCTACCAATGAACCGAAGACGACAATCCGCCTTCCCCACAACTGCCGTTACATGCTTGTCCCACTTCATATCGCTCTGCAATGTTACGCCCAAATATTTAATCGACGTGACTGTGTCAAGCGCTACACTACTAACTGAGTATTCAAACATTACAGGATTCTTTTTCCTATTCTTCTGTATTAATTTACATTTATCTATAGTTAGAGTTAGCTGCCATTCTTTACACCAATCACAAATCCTGTCCAAGTCATCTTGTATCCTCCTACACTCACTCAACGACGACACCTTCCCGTACACCACAGTATCATCAGCAAACAGCCACACTATGCTACCCACCCTATCCAAAAGATCATTTATGTAGATAGAAAACAACAGCGGACCTACCACACTTCCTTGGGGCACTCCAGATGCTACCCTCACCTCCGATGAACACTCACCATCGAGGACAACGTACTGGGTTCTATTACTTAAGAAGTCTTCGATCCATTCACATACTTGGGAACCAATCCCATATGCTCGTACTTTAGTTAGGAGTCTGCAGTGGGGCACCGAGTCAAACGCTTTCCGGAAGTCAAGGAATATGGCATCCGTCTGATACCCTTCATCCATGGTTCGGAAGATATCATGTGAAAAAAGGGCTAGTTGCGTTTCGCAGGAGCGATGCTTTCTAAAGCCGTGCTGATGCATGGACAGCAACTTCGCTGTCTCAAGGAAATTCATTATATTCGAATTGAGAATATGTTCCAGAATCCTGCAACAAACCGATGTTAAGGATACTGGTCTGTAATTTTGAGGGTCCGTCCTTCTACCCTTCTTATATACAGTCGTCACCTGCGCTTTTTTCCAGTCGCTCGGGACTTTACGTTGGGCAAGAGATTCGCGATAAATGCAACCTAAGTAAGGAGCCAATGCAATAGAGTACTCTCTGTAAAACCGAATTGGAATCTCATCGGGACCTGGCGATTTATACATTTTCAACCCATTCAGCTGCTTCACAACCCCAGGGATGTTTATCACTATGTCCTCCATACGGGAATGTGTACGAGACTCAAACGGCGGTATGTTTGTACGATCCTCCTGCGTGAAAGATTTCTGAAATGCTAAATTTAAAATTTCAGCTTTCGTTTTGCTGGCTTCCGTTGCCAGGCCAGACTGATCAGTGAGTGACTGGATGGAAGCCTTCGACCCGCTTACCGATTTTACGTAAGACCAGAATTTCCTTGGGTTTTCAGCAAGATCTTTTGCTAAGGTATGACGGTGGTAGTGGTTGAATGCTTCACGCATCGCTCTTTTTACAGCAGCACGAATCTCTTCTAACTTTTGCCTGTCCTCATTCTCCCGATCTTTATTGTACCGCGAGTGCAACTGCCTTTGCTTCCTGAGCATTCTCCGAATTGCGCTGTTAAACCACGGTGGGTCTTTTCCGTCCGTAACCCACTTTTTCGGAAGATACTTTTCAAATGCGTGATTTACAATGTGTTTAAAATTTGCCCATAATTGATCCGCGTCCATCGTACCGGAAGTAAATGAAGTCGATTCATTTACTAAATGCACCCAAGCACACCGTCGAACATGATCGGTTTGGTAGTCCAGGTGCTATGGTGTGATAAGTCATAATGTTGCATGGGACTGGTGACTTCCAGATCTTGGAACATGCTACGCTCACCATTCAATGTTATTATCACACTATACTCTTTTTCCACGTCTTTTCAGGCATTTATTCGGCCCTGATTTCATTTTTATGGATGGCAGTGTGCGACCGCATCGAACTGCTCACGGGGAGGAGCTCTTGTAACGAGAGGATATTCGGCCATTGGACTGACCTGTCCGTACCCCCGACTTAATCCCATCGACTATGTGTGAGACGCGTTGGGAGACGTAATGCAGCTCGTCCACATGCTCCAAGACCATCCAGAAATTGTCAACTGCGCTGGTGGAGGAATGGAACGACCCACCACAAGAAATATTACTAAACTTGTGACCAGCACTGGGACACATGGCAGAGAATGCATTACCGTCCTCGGTGATCACACATCGTTATTAAGAATCATGTCTCGTCGTTAGCTCCATGGGATCATCGTCAATGTCAGCGTAATTAATGTTTTTGAATAAAAGTGTAATTTCTGTTCATCTCATCGCGTATTTCTTTCTGTTAGCTTCTGTACTATATCGTAGCAGTTCTTTCCATTATTGGTCAAAGTTTCATCGAATTATGTGCCAGTGACACATCGTTCGAATGTGATCTGATTACAAGTTTCATCATTTCTAAAATTTCAATAAGGTTTTTTTTTTATTTATGGTGTTGTGTTCTGTCTATGAAAGTAAATGAATGGCAGTTAATGCCGTAGACAGAACACACCTCAATGAACTTTGCAGTAACTAAGGAACGACGGAAAACGAAAAGAAAAAAACATATTTCTGTTTACACAATCAAATTATTTCTCATAATGAATGAACGCAATATGTGTTCCTCTATGAAAGCCTTCATGGTCTTGAGTTCTAAGTTTCAATTCTGAATAAAACTTTTACGTTCGAAAACCAATTTATTCTTCATCTAGTAAATTTTTGTACTGATTTGTCACTTCAGTACTTTTTAAATTCATTAAAAATTTTAATCTTCTATTGTCATCGAAATATATAAAGAATGCAATATTAAATCTACCTGTACATTATGTTTTATTATTTCTACACGACTTCAGACTTCAGTCACTGTTAATAATAGGAAGCAGTACAATTACAGTTCATTATTATCATCAACCACCTTCGACAAGTTTGCAATATTTGTGCACAAAATCCTTGTAGTTTAAAGCTTGAATAATGTTGCATTACCGGATACAACAAAACATGCGGAGACGACGCACTGGCCTTATATACAAAGAACTCGTAGCATTTTACAGTTGATTTTCCCTGATGTTGTTATAACTATTAACAGACTTAACTAACCAGTATTGCTCAATATTACGTCTAGAACAGATCTTTGCAGACCAGTATTCCACGAAAATCTTGTAATGTGTCCAGCTGGCTTCACTCACCAAAGATAAATTTGTCATCTCTTTATATCATATTCGCATCACATTCCCATAGAATCTCATGAATTTGTATTTTCAAGTCGGAGAGTCAATAATCGGAACACGTATCACCTTAAGTGCCCCTAACCTTGCGAAAAAATTATATGGCGCCAAAGCGTTTTCGGTATCAGCAGCCGATACCCATCAGCAGATGTATCCACTTGAGATAACCAGTGGCAATGTCTTCTCGACAGTTAGCAGTTCTCATTACGTCTTTATACTACTTATCAGTGTTTTGCAATACTGCCGTCAAGAAAAGCGTATTAAGAGACTTTCCTGTAGAGATAAGAAATATACTGTACCATGTTATAATTAGCCGCTTATCAGGTCCTCATGTGAAAAAAGACAAACAACAGCACTCCATCCCTATCGGCTTTAAAGTGGTTGTTTCATGTGCTTTAGAAAATTACACAGAATATAGGCTATCCTGTCAACCGATTGGTATAATCAAATTGTGTGTAGTCCCGCTTCACAGCTATTACCATCGTAATAAAGGATTGCTAGTGCAAGAACAATATTGCAGCTATTCTGCGGTACGTCGAATCTTCTTCACTTACAATTATTACCAAGACCTTAAGTATTTATTCGTTATTTATTGGAGTCGTAAACAAATACAATACATGGTAACTGACAAAACAAAAGAGAGGAAGAATTATTAAGCTACACTATTGCTGCCCAAAATTTTACAACATCAGTTCCTCTCAGAGCCGCGAGCAGAAGATCTCCATCTATGCAACATGCTGGGCATAGTTGTCAGACCAGCAGCTGTTCCATGAGGTGTTCTACTCTGCAGTGACAGTTGTGGTATCCACGGAAAGTGCCATTTCTGGAGGTTACTCCGGGTCTTTCAACTTCAGATCGAAGGCAGCTGACTGAGCTCCAAATGATCCAATTCTGTTCCTGCCCAGGTGGGAGGGTTTCCGGAAGGGGTGACCAGATTGAGTGAGTAATTGTCAAGTCGAGAAATTCACAGTTGTGTACCTCATGTAGCTGCTATTGTTCACAACACTGAGGTGATCTTGATGAAACTTCTGCTGGACCTCATACTTGTGGCTACTGTAAAGTTCTCGTTTAATGGATGGTTTTCCTAATAAGCCTGATTAGTTCCCTTCGCATTAGCGGCTACTTCACAAAGAATAACTGGTGGCCCTACGCCTGCCGGTAGAGTTCTACAAGTGGCGTAGGTTTCAAACATCCTGTAATAAGCCAACACGTTTCGTTTAGTGCCTTGCCAACTTTCTACATCTACATTTATACTCCGCAAGCCACCCAACGGTGTGTGGCGGAGGGCACTTTACGTGCCACTGTCATTACCTCCCTTTTCTGTTCCAGTCGCGTATGGTTCGCGGGAAGAACGACTGTCTGAAAGCCTCCGTGTGCGCTAGAATCTCTCTAATTTTACATTCATGATCTCCTCGGGCGGTATAAGTAGGGGGAAGCAATATATTCGATACCTCACCCAGAAACGCACCCTCTCGAAATCTGTCGAGCAAGCTACACCGCGATGCAGAGCGCCTCTCTTGCAGAGTCTGCCACTTGAATTTGCTAAACATCTCCGTAACGCTATCACGGTTACCAAATAACCCTGTGACGAAACGCCCTGCTCTTCTTTGGATCTTCTCTATCTCCTCCGTCAACCCGATCTGGTACGGATCCCACACTGATGAGCAAAACTCAAGTATAGGTCGAACGAGTGTTTTGTAAGCCACCTCCTTTGTTGATGGACTACATTTCCTAAGGACTCTCCCAATGAATCTAAACCTGGTACCCGCCTTACTAACAATTAATTTTATATGATCATCCCACTTCAAATCGTTCCGCACGCATACTCCCAGATATTTTACAGAAGTAACTGCTACCAGTGTTTGTTCCGCTATCATATAATCATACAATAAAGGATCCTTCTTTCTTTGTTTGTGTTGGTAGATTTGTATCAGACTGGGAACGCCCACCCTGAAAAATTGTAACATGTTGCTATTGCCATCGTTCTCAAGGTTTGCTGTCGACAGCCGCACGGTATACCAGTGACCCTGAGGCGGATATTCAATGAAATCCTATTATTTGATCTGACTTTTATGGGGAATACTGATTTTCATGTATAGTAGTGCTTTTAAGATGGGTCAGGGTAGCTATTTCGAGGTGAGCTTTTCATTTTTCATCAATGCTTAGACTCAAGGCAGACACAAACGTTTTATCAACTTGACACAGGTTCTTTTTTTTTTTTTTGGGCGGGGGGGGGGGGGGGGGGGGTCTGGAAATATTTTAAATATTTAAGACTACGTTGAGTGAATTTCTAATCTAGTTGTTATTGCGAGAGAGAAATATAAAGTTGGGATATCTGATGGATAGCCCTTAAAATTGTGTACTTGCAACAGTTAAGAAATACTGGTGGTGAAATAAATTACTGTCTACACCTGCATATGAACTCAGCAAATTGCTGTAGAGTCTGTGGTGGGGAGTACTTCGTATTAATACTAGCGATTTTCTATCTTAGTCCATTCGCGTACTGAGCGAGGGAAAATGACTATCTATGTAACTGTTTCAGCACCCTAAACTCTGTTATCTGATTCTCCTAGTCCCTATGCGCTATATGCAGGGTGTTTGAAAGCACTGTTCAAAGAGAACCATGTTACGAGTAAGAATGATGTCAGATTTGATCAGTGTATTGTCGACGCGGAGGGAAACGTCATACAACAACAAAATTTAACGAAAATTTTACCAGTAGATGACGCTGTGCGCCTTAACGTAAATCGGGTCGGCGACAAATGACAGATGAATCGCAGTACGACAACTATGATTTGAGTTGCAATCTACACCATCCGTCCTGGTAAACTGCATCACTACACAAATTCGGCAGTCGACATTTGTGCCACTGTTCGTTATGTAAGCGGGAAGGTCGCTCGCCAACGGAGGGGAAAAATCGGTTTTTAACTATCCTGAAGCCAAAACCGCATAAAAAGCAAAATGAGATTGGTTTTCTGTCCAGAAACCAAAAATCGCATAAAAAGCGAAATGATATCGGTTTCTAACTGTCTTGAGACTGGCGCAAGACATGTTCAGTATGCTGTCCATCGTTTTCTGCCAAAAGCTGAAAAAAAAAACAGCACGTTTCACTACACATTGGAGTGTCTCGGGGGTCACTTTCAGAACGCGTTGCGCAATACATGCTTTCAATTCAACTACGTTCGTAATTGCAGCACTGAACACATCTTTCAGATAACCCCATAGGCAAAAGTCACACAGATTAAGATCAGGTGGACAAAGAGTAGAGAAATGATGGTTGATAATTCTAGCATTTCCGAAATGCCTCTCCAACAGCCGCTTCACTGGCTATGCAATGTGCGGAGGGGCACCATCTTTTATAAAAACGATACTATCCACACATGCACACTGTTGAACGGTGGAATTCTTGGTGCGTAAAAGACTCTTACAGCGTTTACCACTGACACTACACGTAAAAGGGTCTGCAGGACTCATCTCCTCGAAAAAATACGGCCCTGCTGCAAACGATGTTGTCCATCCGCACTACACAGTCCTCTTTGCAGAATGAAATATAGCCGGTTGATGAAGTTGACGAACGTGCGGATTCTCCGTTGCCCATGTTCTACAGTTCTGCGTATTACATGTCCTTGGAGATGGAAATGGGCTTCCTCTGTCCAAAGAATGTTCCATGGCCATTAATTGTCCACTTTCACGCGAACAAGAAATTCCAGAGCGAACGTTTGTCTTGCAGGCAGGTCGGCGGAAAGCAACTCCTGAACATGGGAGATTCTGTACGGATAGCAATGCAGGATGTTTCGTAGGATTTTATGCACCGTGCTTGCGGGCATCTCCAACGTTCGGGCAGTTCCCTATACACTGCATGTTTCCACAGCACCGCTCGACCCCTCATACAGTGCTGTGGCCACATCTTCGACAGACGTCGGATCAACTGCTTTGCTTCCACTGCCAAAATGCACTTCAAAAGAACCTGTTTTTTTTTCGAATTTTGTAACCATTTTCTCCAGACCCTTAGCAGATATCAGACTCATGCCTTTCTTCCATAGTGTTGAGTCTCTGGAACTTACGCAGGCCTACTGGTACACCGTCACCGTACTTGTAAAAGAGCTTTACCAGCAGCGCGTTATCTTCATGGAGTCATGTTAGGTGCCTTGGACGCAAAATGAGGAACAACCGTGTGCCGCGCATCTATTGGTGTGCATATTCTGGCGTTTCCAGCGCCATCTGCTGGTCAAATTTTCGTTTTTTTTTCTTATGACATGCGTGAATAATATGTTGGTCAAATTTGACGACATTCTGAGCAGTGGTTCCCTTTTTACACCCTGTATTGTAATGGCAAGAGGATTTTTGCACAATATTTATCCAATGCAGGTTCTCGAGTTTACCCGACAATACCTCGCGAGATCAACATCATTATTCCTCAATAGATTACCGTGAAAGCTACCCCTAGTATCTCTATTACACTTTTCTATGGGCTACACCTAACTGGTAGCTCAGCAGATTTCTGCTATTATGCCTACTTGATACCAACTCCAAAGGTGTGAACAGTCCTTCAGAATTGGTCGCACTTGCGCCTTCTATCCCGTTTGCTTTACAGATGAATTGCACTCTTCCCAGAACTCTCCCAGCAAATCTAAGTCTTCCATTCGCCTCCCTTACTACTAATTTTGGACATTCGTTCCATTCATGCCGTTTCTTAGCATATCGTGCTGTGATGTACAGTCCGAAGATTGGTTTGTTGCACCTCTGGTAAGTGTGGCTGAGTGCCATGCGTAGGACCAGGATCGATTCCCGGTACTTCCAGGGGTTTTTCCTTGTTGGAAGGATTGGGACGGTGGTACACTCACCCTCGTGATGCCAGTCTTCGAGCAACATCAGTGAGCAGTATCGGTACCATGTCTACTGAACAGGCAACGGCCGGGAGAGCTGTGTGCTGATCCCCACCAACCCACACCGCATCCAAATGATGCCATTGGCACGGGATGACATGGCAGTCGCTTAGTCTAAACTGGCCCGTCTGTGGCCAGAACGACAGTGCTTTCCGTTGCTTTTTATCTCTATATATCTCCTACAGCGTACATCTATTTCACCCTGCTTATTGTAGTCATGCCTTGCTTTCCCTCTATAGTTTTTAGCTCTCCAGCCGCCCCCCCCCCCCCCCCAAAATGCTTAATTCCATTGCCAAATTGACGACACCTCGATGCCTAAGGATGTGTCCTACTTTTACTCAAGTTGTGCCACAATCTTTTTTTCCCCAGTTAGGTTCTATACCTCTTCATTACTTATTCTATCTACCCATCTAATCTAATCTTCAGCGTTTTTCTGAACTTGAATCCCCTACCCAAATTTTCCTTGATTTGCTTTCCTGTTTGCTTCATATCCAGATGGAGTGACGTCTAGAGAGGCTATACCACTGTCTCATTTCCTTATCTGGAAATTTTAAGGTTACGTATCTCAACAGATAAAAACGGAAACCCTATAGGATCGCTTTGTTATCTATCTGCCTGGCCGACTGTTAATAGTCTTTTCCCTCAGCAATGGGTAGACGCATTGAGTTGAAATTTAAGTCACATGCTAAGATCTATTGTCCCTTGGCAGAGTAAAACTTTGAAAATATTTACTATTAAAAACAGTCTTTAATAGTAAATATTTGTAATACATTGATCACTGCCACTCCCATAATGTATTCAAAAGTAATTAAAACATTGAAGCTTGTAAGACAATGCAGTCGAAAGACACGACCGCTTGTGTCACTTATAAGAATACTCGCAAATTCAGTCAAAATCTATAGGGTAGTTCCTGTTGATACAGAATCATGAAATTTGGCAAGAAGCAATGTTTCACAGTACAAGTAAAGGAAAAAAATCCGAAAATTATTAATTTGTAATTATATTAAACGAAAAAATATTTCTTTTGTCATTTGTTCTGCAACGTCAAACTTGAAACTAAAACAATCAATAGTTCCGCAACGGTAAAAGTCAAACATCTGGCAAGGAATGACTTTATTGCTCATATGACGCGTTTCGGACTCTATCCATCATCAGATATCCAAGAGCGATTACTGCACGTGCAGCAATCGCACGTTGATATCTGATGATGGATAAATTCCGAAACGCGTCGTATGAGCAATAAAGTCATTCATCGTCTGATGTCTGACTGTTGCCGTAACGCGTCAGTCAGCCTGAATTCTGAACTACTGGTTATTATAATAATGGTCGCCTGCTTCCTTCATGACTTTATGGCACATTTATATTGTTGTTGTTGTTGTTGTTGCCTTCAGTCCAGAGACTGGTTTGATAAAGCTCTCCATGCTACTCTATCCTGTGCAAACTTCTTCATCTCCAAGTAACCACTGCAACCTACGTCCTTCTGTATCTGCTTAGTGTATTCATTTCTTGGTTTCCCTCTACGATTTTTACCCTCGACACTGCCCTCCAGTACTAAATTGGTGATTCCTTGATGCCTCAGAACGTGTCCCACGAACCAATCCTTTCTTGTAGTCAAGTTGTGCTACAAATTCCTCTTCTTCCCAATTCTATTCAGTACTTCCTCATTAGTTACGTGATCTACCTATCTATTCTTCAGCATTCTTCTGTGGCACCACATTTCCAAAGCTTCTATCATCTTCTTGTCTGAGCTATTTGTCGTCCATGCTTCACTTCCATTCATGGTTACACTCCATACAAATAGTTTCAGAAAAGACTTCCTGATACTTAATTCTGTACTTGATGTCAACAAATTTCTTTTCTTCAGAAACTCTTTCCTTGCCATTGCCAGTCTACACTCTATATCCTCTCTACTTCGACCATCATCAGTTATTTTGCTCCCCAAATAGCAAAACTGATTTTCTACTTTAAGTGTCTCATTTCCTAATCTAATTCTCTCATCATCGCCTCATTTAATTCGACTACATTCCATTAACCTCGTTTGGTTTTTGGATGTTCATCTTATATCCTCCTTTCAAGACACTGTCCATTCCGTTCAACTACTCTTCCAGATCCTTTGCTGCCTCTGACAGAATTACAATGTCATCGACAAACCTGAAAATTCTCATTTCTTCTCCATGTATTTTAATTCCTACTCCAAATTTTTCTTTTGTTTCCTTTACTACTTGCTCAATATACAGACTGAATAACATCGGAGGATAGGCTACAAGCCTTTCTTACTCCCTTCCCAACCACTGCTTCCCTTTCATGCCCTTCGGCTCTTATGACTGCCACCTGGTTTCTGTACAAATTGTAAATAGCTTTTCTTTCCCTGTATTTGACCCCTGCCACCTTCAGAATTGGAAAGAGAGTATTCGAGTCAACAACATTTATATTACTAAAATTAAAACATTCTCGAAAATCTTGGAATCTTGGGACCGATATCTTGCCAGTATCAGTACCGGTAACAGGCAAAATGATCGAGATTCTCGATTCCACGGCCGGCCGCTGTGGCCGAGCGGTTCTTGGCGCTTCAATCCGGAACCGCGCTGTTGCTACGGTCGCATGTTCGAATCCTGCCTTGGGCGTGGATGTGTGTGATGTCCTTAGGTTAGTTAGGTTTAAGTAGTTCTAAGTCTAGGGGACTGATGACCTCAGATGTTAAGTCCCATAGTGCTTAGAGCCATTTGAACCATTTATCGATTCCACGAATGTATGAACTCTTTGTATACATAATTAAGTTTGTACGCAACCCTCAGTGTGTGTACCCTACTCGCACCTGGCCAGTTTCTTTCACTTTCTTATCCCTAGACTCATATAACTGCTGTCTGATTTCTATACAAGCTATGCTCGGCCCAGTCATCTTAATGTGAGGTCTTGCGGTAGCGTTCTCTCTTCCCGCGCACGGGGTCCCGGGTTCGATTCCCGGCGGGGTCGGTGATTTTCTCTCCCTCGAGATGACTGGGTGTTGTGTGTCTTTCATCATCATTGCATCCTCATTCACTCGCAAGTCGCCGCAGTGGCGTTAAAGAACGCTCATTATTATCTTAATGAGCATCTCCTATGTTTTACGTCAATAATCACTCACAGACGACTCGTAGGAGCATTAGCAGTGGACGCGGAAAACATTGCAGTCGATGGCATGATGCGGAACTGCGTGGTTCAAAATGGCTCTGAGCACTATGGGACTTAACTTCTAAGGCCATCAGTCCCCTAGAACTTAGAACTACTTAAAGCTAAGCAACCTAAGGACATCACACACATCCATGCCCGAGGCAGGATTCGAACCTGCGACCGTAGCGGTCGCGCGTTTCCAAACTGTAGCGCCTAGAACCGCTCTGCCACTACAGCCGGCGGAACTGCGTGGTCATTTGCTTTCGAGCCAAGGGTGAAAGCATTTCCGAAACAGCTAAGTTTATAAATAGTTCGCGTGCTGCCGTGGTTAAAGTAAATCGCGCACGGCAAAATGGCTCTACCCACAACCGGCGCTGTGACAACTGTGATATACCACCGCGATCATAAATAACAAAGCTGAACGACGGCTGCGGAGATGGGGTACGGGCGAATAGCAACTGACCGCCCAGATAAAACAAGGGCTACCAACAGTGTCTCTCAAGAATCGTTCAGCTAACGTTGTTGCGAAAGGGCGTCCGCAGCAGGCGATTGGTTCATGCACCCATGCTGACTACCGTCAATCAGAGGCGCAGGATGGAGATTGCACCTAAATACCGCAAGTCAACGTCCACTGAGTGGCAACAAGTGACCTTTTCAGATGAAACATACGTTATATTCCGTCGTAGAGATTAGCGCTTGCGTGTACGGCGTGAAACTTCTGAAAGGAAACACCCTGCATACATTTTAGTCTGGGGAATGTTATCGTGGCATTCTTTGGGTGATCTCCTAATTCTGGAAGGTTGAAAGGGTCCTGTAGCCACCTTTCATTAGTCCGTTAGCCTATTTTCACTAGCATTTCTCTTTCTTTTCCTTGTTTATCTTTTCTCATAACTCTCATAGTGGTGTGATTGAATGAATGTGGTTATGTGTCACGTTGCTAGACGGTGGCGTAGTCTGCTGCAGAAAGTCTGCGATAGTCGTACAGATTCAGCAGCAGTTGTACAGAATAGCCAACTCTCGTAGTGGTCAAGTAGGCAAAGAGGTTTGCGCTACTTGTGAGAAATCCACCTGCGTTAGGTTGGTGGCGGAAATGGCATCTTTGGGTCTTCCGGGCCACGCGGAACGTGGAAGAGGCTGAAGAAGAAAAAGGGAGGCAGTCTGCCGCCGGTACGGGAAGCGTCCACAGTTGTGCTCCAGTCGAAGAAGGGTGAGTTAGACTGACCGCGTGGAGCGTTGTTACTTGGCGAGGGGAGAGCTGTTAGCTTTTGGTCTCGCTTTTCAACTCTGAAAGGTTGCTTTGCCTTGTCGCAGCAAGAAATGCAAAACTTTGGCACATTTTTCTTTTAGAAAATTTCTATAGCAGACTTGGATCCGCCGGAAGAGCGCCACACAAAGGTGTCGTTAAGAACTTAGCACTCGCTCCTGTATGAATGTCTGTTTGCCTTCAGCTGTGCCTGTATAAGCGTTTATTTTCCTGAATATCAATAGCTTTGCCTTCTCGTAAATTTTCCTTGCTTTATATATCTTTCGTCGGTGGGGAGCCAACCACGCGGTTGAACATAAGAGTTTGTTGGGCTACCGTCATCACTAACTGTCCAATCTCTTGTTTGTTTTAAAGAATGTTAACTGTTCATAATTGTGTGATGTGATATTGTTGCAACTTGGCCACGATACCTAGAAATTGCGTCTCCACAAACCACGTGCTCACGCGGGTGTACTGCGAAACGTGTACCGTTTCACGAGTTATTGCAATCAGTTATCAGGCAACAGCAGTTGTATGAATGATTCACACCAATGATTTTAGGTGTAGATTATAACGGTGAACGTATTGATGCTTTTCTTTAATGTTTTAGGAATTAATGTTATCAGGAATTGTGTACATGCCTAACATCCATGTCTTAGGAATAAATGATTTTGCTACGGTCGCAGGTTCGAATCCTCCCTCGGGCATGGATGCGTGTGATGTCCTTAGGTTGGTTAGGTTTTCGTAGTTCTAAGTTCTAGGGGACTGATGACCTTAGAAGTTAAGTCCCATAGTGCTCAGAGCCATTTGAACCAATAAATGATTTCATACACAATTTTCTCTTCTGTTCCGAGGTTACGTTTTTGCACCTAAGCCACTCACCTCGTAGCTTTCCCGTTAGCACATCCAACGCGTTTCCTTACGCACAGGTCCAGTGATTAGTTTCCTCTTTTATTTTAAAACAAATGCATTTGATTAAGTCTTCTTTTCAGGTGTGTTGCTGGAACTGATCTTATGCACAGTGTTCATTCATTTACTATTTTATTTTAAATGTTTGATTCTCGTGAACAGTGCGTGGGCAATACTATTAATTACATCGAATCCCTTGTGAGCGATATCACGACGTATTCATTTTTATGAGTTTTTGGTCTGTGATCAAATTAATTTATTTTCCGACTCGGCCAAACCTTTGTTTAGTTGTATGGTTAGAGTCGGTGGCGACCCTAACCTTAACGTAATAACCCGTAAACAGGTTAGTTACAAGGTACAAAGGATCAATACAACTATACCTCTATGCTTGGGGACTATGTCCAACCCTGCATGCTGATTGTTTTTTTTTTCTCGACAATGCACCTTGTCACCCAGTTCGCAGCGTACGTGCATGGTTCGAAGAGCACTAGGATGAGTTCACCGCAGTCCTCTGGCCACCAAACTCCCCGGATTTAAAGTGAATCGAGAATCTGTGGGTTCACCTCGATCAGACTGCTTGTTCCATGGATCCTCAACCGAGAAACCTACAGCAGCTGGCCACGGTACAGGAATCGGCACGGCTCCATATTCCTGTCGGTACCTTCCAGAAACCCAGTGACTCTCTTCCTACATTTCTCGCAGCGGTCCGCGTTGCAAAAGGTGATTATTCGTTCTTTTGACAGGCGGTAACATGAAGGTAACTGCACAATGTAGACAACATTTTGCGCTCGTTATTTTATACCTGTCACCATCAGAATTTCAAAGGGTATATTACAGTTAGCATTTTCAAAAGCCTACTCTAACCCACAAATAGTATTGGGGTATTTTGGGCTTAATTCAGTATATCTTCTAAGATACGTCGTAGGATCAGTATTACCTCTTGTGTTCCTACATTTCTCCGAAAACCGAATTAATCTTCCTCGACGTCGGCTTCTATAAATTTTCCGACCTTCTGTAAATAATTCGAATCAGTATTTCGCAACCATGACTTAATGAAACTGATAATTTGGTAATATTCACGTCTGTCAGCACCTGCCTTCTTTGGAATAGAAATTATTGTATTTTTCTGAAAAGGCGTAATAGAAAGCCTTGCATATCACACGAGATACTGAATTTAATATATGAAAGGAGAAAATATAGAAGTGGAGCAAATGAAACAGACGAAAGGGAAACCAAACATCTAAACAGTGAGACCAACAGAAAGTGTAAAATGGGTAAGCAGGAATAGATAAACAACAAATGCTAATCTATAGAAGTATTTGTAACTAGGGGAAAGATGGATACCGCCTACAAGAAAACGAAGTAGACGTTTGGAGGAAAGAGAAGCAGCTGTATGAATATCAACAGCTCAGATGGAAATTCGGTACTAAAGAAGAAGGGAAAGTGGAAAGATGGAAGAAATATATAGAAGGGCTATATCAGGGAAATGAATGCAATATTATGGGAAGGACAGAGGAAGTAGGTGAAGATGAAATGGCAGATATGATATTGCGAGAAGAATTTTAAAGAGCACTGCAAGGCCTAAGTAGAAACAAGGCCTCGGAAGTAGTCAACATTCTGTCAGAACAACTGATATTCTGGAGAGAGTCAGCCATGACGAAAGTATTCCATCTGGTATGCAACACACATGTGATAGCGCGCAATACTCCCAAGACTTCAAGAAGAAGGTAATAATTCCAATTCTGAAGAAGGCTGTTGCTGACAGGTGTGAATATTATCAACCACTACGTGAATAAGACTCGGTTGCAAAATAATAACACAAATTATTTACAGAAGAATGGAATTATAACCGGTAGAAGCCGATCTTGGGGAATATCGGTTAGAGTTAGAGAGCAAAGTAGAAACGCACGAGGCAATACTGATACTACGACTTATCTTAGGCAAACCTATGTTTACAGCATTTGTAGACTTAGAGAAAGCTTTTGATAATGTTGAGCGGAATGCATTCTTGGAAGTTACGAAAGGAGCGAGGGTGAAATACAGTGAGGAAAAGAAGAGTCTAAGGGCGTGAAAGGGAAGCAGTGGTTGGGAAGGAGTGAGACAGTGTCATAGCCTATCCCCAAAGTCTTTCGATCTATACATTAAGCAAAAAGTACAGGAAACGAAAGAAAAATTTGGGGAAGGAATTAAAGTGCAAGGAGGCGAAACAAAAACTTTGACGTTAGCTGTCAGAGACAACGAAAGACGGAAGAGCAGTTGGACGAAATGGAAAGTGTTTTGAAAGACGGATGTAAGACAGACATACATTAAAGCAAAACTAGCGGAATGAGATGAATCTAATTAAATAATGCGATGCTGAGGGACTGCCGGCCGCGGTGGTCTAGCGGTTCTAGTCGCTCAGTCTGGAGCCGCGCGACTGATACGGTCGCAGGTTCGAATCCTGCCTCGGGCATGGATGTGTGTGATGTCCTTAGGTTAGTTAGGTTTAAGTAGTTCTAAGTTCTAGGAGACTGATGACCATAGATGTTAAGTCCCATAGTGCTCAGAGCCATTTGAACCATTGCTGAGGGACTTAGGTTACGACATGAGACACTAAAAGTAGTAGATGAGTTTTGCTAGATGGGCAGTAAAATAACTGATGATGTCCGAGGTAGAGAGGATATAAAATGTAGATTGACAATGATAAAAAAAGTGTTTCTGAAGCAGAGAAATTTGTTAACATTCCATGCAAATTTAATTATTAGGCAATCTTCTCTAAAGCTATTTATCGGGAGTGTAGCCTTGAACGGAAGTGAAAAGAGTACGACAAGCAGTTAAGACAAGAAGACAATGGAAGGTTTTGAAATATCGTGCAATAGAGGACTGAAGATTAGATTTGTATATCCCGTAACTAATGAGAAAGTACTGAATAAAATTAGGGATCGGTTGATAGGACACATTCTGAGACATCGAGGAATTCTCAGTTTAGTATTGGAGGGAAGCGTGTGTGTGTGTGTGTGTGTGTGTGTGTGTGTGTGTGCGTGCGTTGGGGGGGGGGGATTAAAATGGTTAAAATGATACAAACCGAGAGACGAATTCAGTAAGCCAAGTTCAAATGGATGTGAGTCGCAGTAGTTATTCGAAGAGGCTCGCACAGGATAGAGTAATGTGGAGAGCTGCGTCAAACCAATTTTCTTGGACTGAAGACTACAACAACACGAACATTCTTCTTCAATTCTGAGGGTACTTCACCTGTTGCATATATCATGCGCATCATATGGAATAGTTTTCTCATGGATGGTTCTGCCAAGGATGTCAGTAACCATGAAATCCAGAGGAAATGTCATCTACTTCACATTCTCTGTTTCTTAGTAGTCGGGTTCTTTCTGTTTCTTGTGAGAATTGTCTTTCATTTACTCACATTTAAAGATATCTACCATTCGTTATAGAAACTGGAAATTTTGCCCAAGTCTTTCTTTACGATCGTCCGAAGATGGGACACTTTTCTGGAGGCACGAACAACTCGATTGTGCCGCTGACGCCATCTGATAAAATGTTCATGTATATTGAAAACATTAGGGAATCTGTTAGCTTTATTGGGCCACGTCGTATGTTTTCACTTCTGATCAACATTCACAGTCCACTACTAGTTTATACTGGTCCATCGTTATTCTTCAAACAAGTCATTTATCTATGGACATGTCGGTACGATCCTGTTAGCGTAATACGGATAATAAGGGAATAATAAAACATCCATAAAATGATCTTATATTTCCTTGATCAAGTGTTGAATGCAAATGACCTGTTGCATGTAGAACTTAAACATACACATTTTACGTACACTTATTATTCTAACACAAAAACTTTATAATTAAAATGTTCTGTCACAGTTTAGCTGCGCTCCTGTCAAAATTCCGAATCGACTACAGCGATGTGGTCGTGATACCGAACATCACTCAGCAAGCACAAGAAAAAACAAGATTGGAATTTGAATCTCTGATCGAGAAATTCCGAATTAACAGCAGTAATGGAGAGAACTCTTCCAACGGTAAGAGCTTCTGGTTGTAATTTTACAGTATCACAACACAAAGGATACTACTCTTACATTTTAAAGAAACTCTCTAGATTCTAATTAAAAAGATCAATAAACTATGAGTTTATGGTTCTGTGAGTCCATCATTATGAGCAGGTTCCCCAAAAAAATACATCTACTACGCATCTATTGCATATTCATAGTTGCCAACCATTAGCAACTAAGAAATTTTTTTTTAAAATCTGGTATAGTTATTTCAGATGTTTTAAATTTAAATAAAAACACACGATCTGGAGCTTATTTAACAATTCATTTAAGCCACTTTTACCTTTTGTCATTCAAAGTATCACACTGAAACAAAATTAGTAAGTGAACTATTTATTTTGATGTGCCGTGCCAAATACATGGGAGCGAACGCCATCTCCTGTGAGATTAATATCGAGATATGTAACACCATCATTAGACCAAATGCTATCAATAGCGCAGAAATATGGGAATTCAGGAAAGCAGATAAAGACAATCCTGACTTCTTTGAAAGAAAGATGATCACATGAATACTAGGTCCAATCAAAGATGGGAAAGAGTGGAAATAGCGGAAAAATGGAGGTAAATGTGGCATGGCAGAATGTCAACGCATCACAAATATGTTCAGGAGCCCCGAATCAACTGAGTTAGCCATGTGAAATGAATAACGGGTGCGCTATGCCAAGGGCTATAACGGAGGGACTGTCCTCACGAGTTCGTAAAAGATTCAAACGAGCTGGACATTGAAGGACAGTGTTAAAAAGAAAGTTATAAATTGACATAGATGACAATTTGAGGTAATGGGTGGCTTCACAGCCGATGATCCTAGGATGATGGTTTGATGATGATGACGATGCTGTGTGCACTCCCGATCATCTTGAAGGAACCGTTGAGGGAATTAGGCATTATAGCTGTATATATTCATAAAATTTATAGTCAAAAATGCATTACAGGTCACGAGGAATAATGGTGTCAATAATTACATTATTATGAAAAGACGGCAGTCAAGCAATAAAAGAGTGAATGATGCTACTTCCAAAGTCTTTCATCAGTTGCTTAATGATAAAAGATGTGGCAGACGGAAACATTAAATTCGTAAGCAATCTGAAAAAGTGTTCCGTGGTTAACTCGTATTCTATGAAAAGATGTTGTTATGAAATTTGTTCTTTACATCGTGAAAAACAATAAGTTACACCAGGCCTTTACCCCTGAATGCAATGAGGTGTTAGCTCGTACACCCCAACCCATCATACTCCCCCCCTCCTCCTCCCCCCACCATCATCAACTTCAGTTCCTAAGTAAACTTTAGAATTAAAAAGAATTTTCTTTGAACACTTTTACTTGTAAACTGAAAAAATTGAGTGACAGAGTATTTAGTTTTTTAGATTTTTTTATTAAAACCTGTACTAATGAGACAATGACTACTGCTTATTTCGAACAACCTGTGTTTACAGAGTAGCGAAGCAAGTCTCGGTGCTTTTTGTGTGCTACCTGCAACTTTTTCTCAGGAAAGAAAGTTAACTATCCACATTGATGGTAGACACTTGTTACATAACCTGATTCCTCTACATTAGTCCTCTTCCTAGCTACAGATGCTTATTAACACCTTGTACTCACATTTAAATCAACCACGTTAAAAGTGTGCACTGTGCGTTACATTTGTAAATCCCTTGATTTCGGGTCTCCTTACTTCTGAACTGAAAGCCTTCAGGCCGTCAGTGTTTGTGTCTCACCACTGCCACTAATAATAATACTACTGCGTAGGCCAGACAGCAATGCAGCAGCCATTACATAGGTACTATGGTATTGCGCTGTCAATGTCATTTATCTGCTGTGAAGCGAATAATGAAGAAATTTCTGGTCGATTGCAGGAAGTTGGAGAACACATTTTCAAGAACAATTTTAGTATATGTGACGTATATGTCCCAATTTTACTGCTATCGATACATCGTAAAAAATACAAAGTATGTGTGTACCGGTAGAACAATGTGAGGAAGGTGTTGTTCACGCATTCGTTTCACAAACTGTAACTCCACCACATTGTGTCACGCGTTAATCCTCGAATTTGTAAAAAAAATTATTGGCAATTTATGTAATAGTCATTAGTCTTATAAGATATTGATAATAGTAATGTTCTTTTAAAAATAACGTTGTTTCGTAATCGAAACAAAATCGAACCCTTTTGTTTTGACCCCTCAGAAAACTATGTTTTACCCCTCAGATCGTAACTATCCCCAATGTGGGAACCATTGACTTACACAGTTCCCTTATTTACTATTATGCAAAGTGACATGTCATTATTTAACATGTAATCATATTTAAATAAATATTATACTACATATCTTATAGGTCATCAGTACAATATGTCGTACAAATTGGCAGAGTAAAATGTAACTTATTAAACTGTACAGTCAACCAAATAAGAATATCTGTTATTATTTCATTGAAATTGTATGTTTCCGCAGTACAACAAAATTCCTGTAACAACAGCTACAATAAAAGTTCGATTTCACTAATTGAACATGATATTATAAAAATATTTGAAGATCAATTCATGCACCCCAAAAATCCTTATGGATTGTTGAAGAAAGTCTGCGAGTTAGGGTACATTTTGTTTTCGTACCGAGTACAGCTGTGAAATGCAAGTTATTTTAATAGTTAAAATTCGTAACCAATCACATCTGCACTTAAGTGGATGTTTTTCCTTTTTGGGTAAGAATTTTCCTTTTAATTTATTTGTACAAGCATGTTCTCTATTTCATCTTATGCTCTCCTATTTACAGTAGTTACTGCAAGTTGAATAGGTGTCTAAAAACTTTCCGAATCAGTTAAAAATAATCGTAGAACACATTTCAAACTTAATTTTATAAATAATACACCTTCTTATTCCATTTTTAAATGATGACATTCACTTTTTATGTAATGCAGTGTTTTTCTAAAACTAAAAAGTAAAGTTTTTCAAATGTGAAAACATGTTCCAAGTTACAACATGGTCAATTACCCAGGAACAAGTGTTCTATTGTAATTTAAAAGCGCTGCAAGCGAGAAAATCTTGTCAATTCTGTACTTGATAGCCTATGTGTTACATTATTACTCTACTATACACCAATGACCAGTACATGAAATAACATCAAGCAGAAGTATTATCAGAAACCTGTTACAAATTAAACACGTTTTGAAATAGGAGCTGCTGACGACCACTACAAATTCCTGTTTTCAAGGCACGTTAAATCATTAAGACATTAATAAAACTCAGCTGCTTTGCTAATATCACATGCTCTTTGTCAAAAGGTCACCTTTCGTTTCAAGGTACAAGACAGTATTCACTAACGAAGTATGGTTTAACTGTCCACAGGTTATATAATTAGTTTTAAAAATATGTTAAATTTTACTTGCCACAAAAACATGTAACTGAAGAATTAACAACATATTCCAAACAGCATCAACATATAACATAATACCTAAACAAGTTGAGGTCGTAATACGAGGGCTGTCAATAAATAATGTTACATATTTTTTTCTGAAAGTAGATTGGTTTTATTCAGGGTTCTAATAAACGGTATTATACTCCACTCTTTTGGCTACAAAACTTCATTTTTCAACAAGCTCTCCTTTCAATGCGATGGCCTTACGCCACCTTACTGGGAAGGCCTATTTACTCGCATGGCCCCACTCTATTGGTCGACGTCGGAACCAACGAGTGTGTCAGCACTCCCGACAGAGAGGCCCAGGTGAGCAGGGAGGTGTTTGAATGCGATCCGCCGACCACCTCGAATGAGAGTATCCACTCGTTCCAACATTTCAAGAGTCACAGATATGTGCCTCTGGCCGGCACGAGGGATATCGGACAGGTTTGCGCGATCATGTTGCGATGGTAGCAGACGTCTCGCCCAACTTCGCATCATGCTTTTGTTCACTGTCAGGTCTTCGTAGCATCTATGAATATCTGCGATACTCAGCTTTTCCAACGAAAGATACTCAATGACAGCTCCTGCTTGTAACGCCCCTTCGTCACAGACGTCATTTTGAAGGCTACGTATGGCGCCGTCACCAGTCGAAACTTCATGAAACTATACGGGCTGAAGCGGTAATATTCCACGACTGCCCACAATAAAGTCCGCATTTTTTCAATCGAAACTGGCCGAGAAAAAAATTTGAGCATTGCTTATTGAACGTCATTCGTATTTATAATTTCTGCACAAAACACGTCATGTCTAACAACTACAAAAATTGTAGAAAATGTTGGAACCTGCTTCTGGCGGTCTCTAGTGCACATTCCTTCACATATTTACAAAATCAGGCACTAGACGGAAGTACCGACCAAAAAGTAACATGCGCTCCAAGGTACACTATTTCCTAGGTACAACATCATCCCCTGCTGGTGACAAAGGTCTAGTACTCGTGTGATTGACACGATTTATTTGTAACTTTTTCCATGTAATCTTAGTTGGTATTACCTCAATGGTGTTGAAAGCACTGAAAGCATTTAATTTTTATGACTAATGTAAATGTAACGTATATCTGTTGCAGCCAATCAAGGGATTTACATAACAGATTCTGAGCTGTTCGCTCTGAAGGAAAAAACGAACAGACATATGAGGCTGAGAGAACTGCTGTTGGAATATTCCATCTCATCAACTTTTGTTGTAATGTGAGTTACTACTTCTAACAACTTCAATCCCATTTCCAGATCGCTAAGTTTATTACAGTACTACGATTTATGTCAACTCATTACCCTATCATCATTCCAGTATATGTAATTAGTTTTTTATGTTATTTATAGAATTCAACACTGTGTCAATGTGTGCGTGACCAACCGTTTCTGGAATTTAGGTCTGTTTACCTGTGTTTTGCTAAAACGACTTAAATATTTGGAAGCGCTTGGTAACTTCAAAACACCTCGTAATTTCACAAGATATCAGTGCAAATGCTGCATGTTCCAATAGAAACCAAACAGCTTCCCAGAAGAAACTGATAACTCTCTAATCAATTTGGAATGTCCTATGACGGGAAACCTTCAGAAGTACAAACTCCCATCTGATCACGAACTGTGTTTCAGGGCGCTTCCCATTCCACGGAAGGGAGTTGTGTCCGCACCTCTGTACATGGCGTGGCTGGAACTGCTGACCAGAGGAATGCCGCCGTACCTAATCCTCAGGGGAAACCAGACATCTGTCCTCACATTCTATTGTTGAAAACTTTGTTGCTAGTCCTAAAATTATAATTAGAACAAATTAATAGAGAATTTTTAGATTTCATCTGTCACATACATTATATTTGTTGCCTATTTATATTCATAACATGAAATGTACCAAATAATTACATCAAGAAATTTACTTTTGTAAATAAACTTTCTTATTTTCAAGGCTATATTTTTAAGCCTGAATGACGGAGAGTACTACTTCAGGAGTTGCAAGACAAATGCCTGTATCTTGAAAGAAACAAAGGGCGTTTTAGAACGTCAGTCTTCTGAACATGTGTTAACTGGTTGTAAAGAGGCTAGTTCTAGTGTTTTAGAGTTCTATCTAAATATTCACTAATGACACTATTGAATGATAATCCTTTTCGATAAAACATATCATTTGCGAACACCAACCTATCATCTTTCACTAATACTACCTGAATTTAGAATCAGACATAGCACTACACATAATCCAAATGTTACTAAGCATTTTAAAAACCAGAAAACCGCCTCGATTGGGAAAAAAAGCACATAGTGTTAACCTAGGTTTCGGCGTAGATAACTACACCTTCTTCAGAACAATAAAAAACACAAGTGCCTAAGAAGACCTTTGTCAATGATTAAAAGAACACCATGGCTATACATTTATAAACGAAAAAAGGAAAACACAAACAGTACATATGTACAAAGTCTAAACCGTTACTTAACTTAATGGTGTAACCTCCACCTCACACTGGCCTATGTTCGATGGGCCATGACCCGCCATAAACTGCAGCTACAAATGGTCGTTCACTTATACGCCCGACCCGCTACCTATGCACATGCGCAAGACAAGGGACGTTACTTGAATGTGCATGCGTATACGAATACGTGAAAGTATATACATGGGTCTTGGCTAAATAGCCCTTATATTCCCAGCCGTGGATCAACGTATAGCAAAAAATAGAATGGATAGAATAAGTAACGAGCTAAATAGGATATGAAGCTTAAAAATAACCGCACATGGTTGCTTATGCTAGGAAAGAAACATATATGAAGCTACCTATGACAACAGGAGGAACTCTTAAAAACTATTCCTAAAGCCAATAGTTAGCCTGTGGGGAGGGGCGGGGGGGAGGGGGGTGGCTGAGGGGACGAAATCTAAAGACGTCGGGGTAATAGAGATATAGGGATAAAACGTGAGGTGTTCAACGGGCTAAAATCACCTTCATCGTAAAGGTAATTTCTTCCAAAACATCCAGTTTTAAGCCCTTAACCTCGGCATGAAGTAACTCGATATTAAGTGGAGGGCTCGGCCCATGACCCGTTTGCACAAGGTGTTCCGCATAAGTAGAGCCCTTAGTACCGTCACCGCTTCTAGTAGGAATATGCTCTTTATACCTGAGACCCAGAGCTCGTCCCGTTTGTCCGATGTAAAATTTTGGACAATCCTCGCATGTAATTTTATATACTCCTGATTGGGAAAGTTTATCGCTCTTATTGTGCAAGGAGTGGATTAAATTCCTATGTAAACTATTATTAGCAGAATAGGCGACTCTGAAATTATGGGCTCTGAGTAAACGCCCCAATTCGTAACTTATATTGCCTATGTAAGGGATAGATATCGTTGCCATGTAACCTCCCCCTCACTTATCGACCTTAATGACAGTGAAAAATTAAACCGCGTATACCTAATGGAACTTTGGGAAAAGCAATCGTCACCGAAGTTAATCTGTCGGTAAAGAGGGAGGAAAGGGTTACATCTAAATGAAAGGAAAAATGCAAATGAAACTGGTGGAAATTAATTTTGAAAAGGGGTAAAGTTAATAAAGAAAGTAAATGTGCGGCCGTTACGTTAACAATTAACTAGCGGTAATTAGATATTTGTGATTTGGGGGAAATCACGGTCGCCAGTCCTAAGGACAATTACTATAGTAACTGAAAAAGAAAGGTAATTACACATATAATTAGCACTAGAAGCGTGGCAACTGAAGGTTGACACGTGTAGTGTGAAAACTGAAAGTTTGTCAGAAGTAATAAATTTCGCTACACTCTGACTTAATTTAGCAAAAGAATTAATAAAACCGGAAAATCGAAAGTTAATTTAGTGACTGAAGTTAATAGTGAGCTTTCTTTCTGAAGCACATCGAATTCCAGTAAAATACGGTTAGTCTTGGACTACCTCAACAATCATTTCAAAAGCAACTTGACTCTACACAATTTAGAAACAAGAGATTTAACTTTGAACTTGAATTAAATGATTCTGAACAATTAACAATAGTAAAATTTAGTACGTACCAAGCTGAGCTGCAGTCACAGGTAAGCTAAAATATGCTAACAAAACTCGCATTCTTAATTTGTGCTCATGTAACCTAAATATTGTAGCCAGCTATGAATACTTTAACTGAACTTTGAAATTAAAGCAGTGAAATCTAATTATATTATTGTAATGCTGGCGTTTGAATTTCAACGACACTCGGGTTCATTTCGGAAAAGGAAGGGACCCTGCTTGGCAATGCAATTGGGACAATGAGCAACAAAGGTTCATGTTAAGTTGCTGTAATTTTGCGAGGCAAATGGAACAATTTGAAAAGCTGAGGTCTGCCATACAGTTCTGAAACTTTACGTGCTTTTAGTCTTCCTTGTTGGTTGATTGAAGGTTTGAAGCCGTCGATCGAGGAGGTGGCGACAGTCACTCATTGTCGGCCGTCGCTGTTGCAGAAGCTGGATGTTGGCGCGCCTTCTTCTCAACACGGTCACCAGACGAAACGGGCTCTTGATGTGCGCCAGCTAATGCTTCCCGTCCGCGACACCATGTCAGAAACTATCATCGCAAGTCGAGCGCAATTACATGCTGCCAAACCCCGAAAGCGCGGCAACTCGCGGGAGCTACACACAACACACCTGCTCCACTCGCTACTCCAGCCGGACTCTCCCATGCTCTGCCCGCGCTCCACGCGGCAGAGTTAACACTACCAAAGATCCTACACACTTTGATTCTTCACACGACCTATCGATGTAATCGTTCGATAGCAGTTTTCCCTAGGCAAGACCCAGCGTAAAAATACAAATAATCTTTACACAACAAACCAATTATACATCGACATAAATGCATAAATATATATATATATATATATATATATATATATATATAGAAATAGTAAAACAATTACCATATGTAAAGACACAGAAATATCATATATTCAGGTAGCAAAAATAAGGAAAAAATTTACAGTACAATAGATGGAAATAGGAGGATATGCATTTCCGGCGTTACACGTGCCCCACATTGTCTGAGGATGTTCGTGTAACCTAAACAGACTCAGAAAATGTCCCAAAAAAGAAACAGCGGAAATGCATATGCTCAAAACATCATCAAAATTTAGCATTCGTCTAATTAAGCATAAATCAATTTTTAGACCATAAAATTTGAGTGGAGACAGTCCTAATCTTATTCCACTCTGTCATCTTGCACAAAATAAAACAGGTTGACAACATATTAAAATTCATAGAAAGCATAGAAAATGGTTTAGCTACTTCAAAATCATTAAAATTCGTAACACTATCAAGAAATGGAATACTATTTACAAAATTAATCGGAGTACATGGTAAAAAAAAAAACAGGTATATTAAAATACGCAAATTAATATTTAATTACATAGAATACGCATTTTATATAACCTTTTCATAATTATTATCTCGTCATGAGAGTCCAATTAAAATAATATTCAGCAGATCGAAAAAAACCCATAAATATTGACAGTAGAATTCTTTCAGCTGTCCAGGAAGAAAAACAATTCCGCCTTCCGTACTCGCAAGTACAAAGAATGCCGACAGCGGCACAAGAGCCGACAGCGGCACAAGAGCCGACAGCGGCAGAAGAGCCAACAGCGGCTCCGCCTCGCCAGTATTGTTGCGCCCGCCTGTGCGGCACGCTTGATCTCACTCGCCTGCGTAACGGCATTACCAGAACGTCCGTTTCACTGAATTCTTTAGGAAAAACTCACTCCCGAGTAATCTCAAGGAGTCCCTTAATACTATCACAGTGGATAACTCAACACTGTCCATCATCACACGCATGTACTAGCCTGAAACTTAAAACAGCGTCTAAGTACATCGGCAATGACTAATAAAACACACATTCATGAAATCTGACAGCTAGTTACAAAAGCATATTTACATTCCTTAATCTACTGTGACTCAGCTGAAAACTTAAACTAGCAGCTTGGATTTTTCAGTTGGTTAAAACGTCTAATCAAAAATTAGTTACTTGTTAATTACAAGTTCTTTAATGACCTCTAGGTCAGGCAAAAGCATCGCAACATGGCACATCTTTAAATCTTACACTCTATATTACATACTGTACAAATTACCCATTGTGTGGTATTAATCGATCCTAGGTTGGTACAATTTCAAGTCTACAATGTTCCGTATACCTAATAGTTTTCCAGAGCTTGGATACTCTAAGCAATAAGCATTTGTGTGAGGTATACCAACGACTTTATATGGTCCATTATAAACAAACTTAAATTTAGAGATTTCATGGTCTATCTCGCTCGATTTCTCATGAGCTTTTACAAGTACTAAGTCTCCGATTGCAAACTTAGCAAAACGCGCTTTAGCGTCATGACGACGTATGCGAGCATCGGCTTTTAGCTTCATTACTTCTCGCAAACGATCTTTTTTCACACCAATACTAATGTTAATCCGTGGAGGGAATTTGATTATCTCTTCCAATTCACTTTCTACACTTTTGTCAATGTCGAAATTCCTCATGTTACGGCAGTTCAAACTCATTCCTACGTCAATGTCATCCGGCCAGTTAACAATGTGTATAGGGTGGTATTGCCTATGCACACCGTCTCCTGCCTCGTCAAAACCAACTACCATTGTTTTATCTAGTGACATACATGTCAAAGTTTTGCTTTCGCAGTTAATCACTGCACGGTACTTTAATAGCCAATCTAACCCGATAATTACTTCCGTAGTTAAGTCTGGCACGACGACAAACTCTTGTTCAAATCGTGCCCCACATATCTCGAAGTTGACAAAAATCTGTTTTGTGACCGGTTTACTGGCTTTCCCAGTAGCACCGATAATTTTCACTCCTGTTACTGGCATAACTACGATGCCGGGTCTGTCTTTCAGTAACTCAAATATTTTCCCAGATACAGCACTCAGTTCTGCACCGGTGTCAATCAACACGTTTAGTTGTAGGTCGTGCATATTAACAGACACTACTATCTGTCTACACTTGTCCTCGACTGTTTCTTTATTTTCCCATAATAAATCCTCGTCTATATCCATGTCATTCCAGAAACAACCGTCCGGCTTTGATCCTAAATTCGGCTTATCTGGCGGCTTTTTCAGCCTCTGTTCACATACAGTTTTAATTTCAACACGTTTGTCCTGAGGCGTAGTCTGTAGCTTCGCTTCCAATACCGAAACCTTATCCTGTAACTCGTCAACTAGTGAGTGTTGCTTTGCTATCGATTCACTAATTGTCACCTTCGTTGATTCCTCTTTGGTCAGATCGATCTCATCTGCCAATCTACCTGGAGGAATGTGCCCAGTAGTATCTGCAATTACTTCCTCTGGATCTGCGCAACCCACACTGCCATCATCTGACCGTATAATGTCAGCTCTAACCTCATACACGCTGTAATCTACGTGCTTTTCTACCAATCGTTTCTGGCTATCACTAAAATTTTCGTAATCTTTCTCCTTAATACTCTCGCAATGTTTAAACTGGATGTTCGCGTCGGATGGGTCGGCTACTTCTACCACTACAACTTTCGATAAAGTCTGCCGGTTAGGGCCAGAACTTTCTATCACTTCACAATCACTATCTTCCTGCGGGACGAGACGCGGCAAATCCTGCCCGCGCTCCCCATAAACACTTCTCCCGTACAGGCCCCTATAATCTCTTAGTTCGTCGTATAAGCGACCGAACTGCCTTAACCAGACCTCATACCTCTCTGCATCCCCTCGCTCGATGACGGACGTTTTATCCGACATCTGATCTTCTTTCAACACTTGCGAATCATTCTTAAACTCAATCTCCAGTTCCACTGTGGGTGTTACAGCTGCCACTTTATAATCGATTTCCGGAACACTGCTTAAATTGTTCTCACTGACAGTGAATGTATTTTCTACGGTCGTGTCTACAGCTGATCTACTACTTGTGGGCGCACTCCTTTCTCCTAACACTGGCACACTCTCCCGCCGTTGATTATTCCATACGGAATTTTCATAACGACGACACCTGGGTTTTCTCCTGTTATTGGGCCGCCAAAATTTCTCCACGCCCGGTCGGCCCCTCACCGGCACGGCTAATGGTTTCCCTGTCTCGTCCCAGTAGATACGCTCCCCGGATACTGCTGAGGCGGCTGGTCACACCCTCTGGCGTTATTACTATTCTGCGCAGCCCGTATCACGCTAGTATGATACTGGTTTCCGTCATTCCGGTTATTATTTGCATTGTACCGATTGTTATTACGGTCCGAACCACTATTGTTATTGCTGCCAAAGTTGCGGTATGCATTATTCCCATGGTTATCGTTGTTGTGGTTGCTGTGGTACCCGTTGTTGTTGGTTCCCAGACTATTTCGGATTCCGTGCGGCGATCACGCAAATATTCCAACTTGCGGATCCAGCCCTCACAAAACTCCTTCATCGAGCCGCGCGAATTCGCATCGAAAGGCCTCGATACGACAAATTCGCGCCAGACACTTTGCTGTTTTTGCTCTGACCAGTATTCAGCCAGAAACAAATTTTTAAACTCGTCAAATGTCAGGTTCGTAATGTTGAGGTTTAAGCCCCAACGCTTGGCATCACCAGTCAGCACATCAATAACCGCATTAATTTTTCTCTCATTAGTCCATGATCTGGGTAAAACTCTTTCACAATTTTTAATGAAATCCGTCGCATGTATACCGCCTTTTTTCAAGGGATCGAACCGATCCTCTTTCATCAACAATTCCGAACTGTGTGCACAGATTGGCACATAGCTCTGTTTTTCGTCAAGTTTCCTTTCTAATTCCGACACCCTCGTAATCACTTGGCAAGTGGTTGTCGCAAGCGTTTCCACTTCCCTCTTTTTCTCTTCGCAGGTATTAGCCTGCTTCGTCACTTTGGTATCTACTTCGGATACTAAAGCCTTTAAAGATTCCACCTTCTGTTGATCCTCTTTTCTCACTAATTGAATTTGTTCCGTCACCTTATTCTCGATGATCGGAGCAACTGCGTCTCCTACACTTTTCTCGATTCTGCTAATTTCGGAATCAAAACGAGTATTTATGCTCGCAATTTCCGCCTGAACGTCTATCATTTCCTGTTTAAGATTACCGATTTCCGTATTAATCACGACAATATCGTCTTTGATTTTATCAACTTTTGTGTTAACAACTTCAACATTGTTGTTAACAACATTAATAGCTTTGTTCTGATTGTCTAGCATTCGTTCAATTTTTTCAGACTGAGCTACTTGCTTGGCAGCCTGAGCTGCTTGCTTGGCAGCCTGAGCTTCTTGCTTGGCAGCCTGAGCTTCTTGCTTGGCAGCCTGAGCTTCTTGCTTGGCAGCCTGAGCTTCTTGCTTGGCAGCCTGATCGTCTTGCTTGGCAGACAGAGCTTTAATTTCTGCCGATTGACTCTTGATTTCGTTAATCAAAACATTCAATAAATCAGTTAAATTCTCGGAAACTACCGGTTTTACTTCCGCAGCGGCTTCCTCTTTAATTGTCCCCCCGTATTCGTCATCAAGGGATTCAGATTTGATTTTCACTTCCGATTCCGAAACAATTTCTAAAGTTTGGAATTCCATTTCTGCTCTTTGTTGCGTTTCGGCGGCGGCGTCTTTCATGCTAGCCGCCTGCCCCTGAACAATGGGTACCGTGGTGCGCGTTTCCCACTGTTCGACCGATTGTTCCGTATCCAAGTCTACCAAATTTTGGCAATTGTTGCCTTCACTCATTTTAATATTTTTCAATATAAATGCCAAATCTCAAATCTAATTAGGATTCCTTACACTAATATTCTCGCCGACGTATCGACCATTTCGTAACCAGTACTTTGTTACGAGATTTGCACAATGCAAAATTCGTGTCCAGAACAACCTCAAATCTGAAGATTGTCCTGTCACCAGGTCACCACGTGTAACCTCCCCCTCACTTATCGACCTTAATGACAGTGAAAAATTAAACCGCGTGTACCTAATGGAAATTTGGGAAAAGCAATCGTCACCGAAGTTAATCTGTCGGTAAAGAGGGAGGAAAGGGTTACATCTAAATGAAAGGAAAAATGCAAATGAAACTGGTGGAAATTAATTTTGAAAAGGGGTAAAGTTAATAAAGAAAGTAAATGTGCGGCCGTTACGTTAACAATTAACTAGCGGTAATTAGATATTTGTGATTTGGGGGAAATCACGGTCGCCAGTCCTAAGGACAATTACTATAGTAACTGAAAAAGAAAGGTAATTACACATATAATTAGCACTAGAAGCGTGGCAACTGAAGGTTGACACGTGTAGTGTGAAAACTGAAAGTTTGTCAGAAGTAATAAATTTCGCTACACTCTGACTTAATTTAGCAAAAGAATTAATAAAACCGGAAAATCGAAAGTTAATTTAGTGACTGAAGTTAATAGTGAGCTTTCTTTCTGAAGCACATCGAATTCCAGTAAAATACGGTTAGTCTTGGACTACCTCAACAATCATTTCAAAAGCAAAATGACTCTACGCAATTTAGAAACAAGAGATTTAACTTTGAACTTGAATTAAATGATTCTGAACAATTAACAATAGTAAAATTTAGTACGTACCAAGCTGAGCTGCAGTCACAGGTAAGCTAAAATATGCTAACAAAACTCGCATTCTTAATTTGTGCTCGTGTAACCTAAATATTGTAGCCAGCTATGAATACTTTAACTGAACTTTGAAATTAAAGCAGTGAAATCTAATTATATTATTTCAATGCTGGCGTTTGAATTTCAACGATACTCGGGTTCATTTCGGAAAAGGAAGGGACCCTGCTTGGCAATGCAATTGGGACAATGAGCAACAAAGGTTCATGCTAAGTTGCTGTAATTTTGCGAGGCAAATGGAACAATTTGAAAAGCTGAGGTCTGCCATACAGTTCTGAAACTTTACGTGCTTTTAGTCTTCCTTGTTGGTTGATTGAAGGTTTGAAGCCGTCGATCGAGGAGGTGGCGACAGTCACTCATTGTCGGCCGTCGCTGTTGCAGAAGCTGGATGTTGGCGCGCCTTCTTCTCAACACGGTCACCAGACGAAACGGGCTCTTGATGTGCGCCAGCTAATGCTTCCCGTCCGCGACACCATGTCAGAAACTATCATCGCAAGTCGAGCGCAATTACATGCTGCCAAACCCCGAAAGCGCGGCAACTCGCGGGAGCTACACACAACACACCTGCTCCACTCGCTACTCCAGCCGGACTCTCCCATGCTCTGCCCGCGCTCCACGCGGCAGAGTTAACACTACCAAAGATCCTACACACTTTGATTCTTCACACGACCTATCGATGTAATCGTTCGATAGCAGTTTTCCCTAGGCAAGACCCAGCGTAAAAATACAAATAATCTTTACACAACAAACCAATTATACATCGACATAAATGCATAAATATATATATATATATATATATATATATATATATATAGAAATAGTAAAACAATTACCATATGTAAAGACACAGAAATATCATATATTCAGGTAGCAAAAATAAGGAAAAAATTTACAGTACAATAGATGGAAATAGGAGGATATGCATTTCCGGCGTTACAGCCACTTGTTTGTCAGCCCCTCAGCCACCCCAGGCTAACTATTGGCTTTAGGAATAGTTTTTAAGAGTTCCTCCTGTTGTCATAGATAGCTTCATAAATGTTTCTTTCCTACCATAAGCAACCATGTGCGGTTATTTTTAAGCTTCATCTCCTATTAAGCTCGTTACTTATTCTATCCATTCTATTTTTTGATGTACGTTGATCCACGGTTGAGAATATAAGGGCTATTTAGCTACGACCCATGTATAAACTTTCACGTATTCGTATGCGCATGCGCATACAAGTAAGTTCCCTTGTCTTGCGCATGTGCATAGGTAGCGGGTCGGGCGTGTAATTGAGCGACCATTTGTAGCTGCAGTTTATGGCGGGTCATGGCCCATCGAACATAGGCCGGTGAGAGGTGGAGGTTACACCATTAAGTTAAATAACGGTTTAGACTTTGTACATATGTACTGTTTGTGTTTTCCTTTTTTTCGTTTATAAATGTATAGCCATGGTGTTCTTTTAATCATTGACAAAGGTCTCCTTAGGCACTTGTGGGTTTTATTGTTCTGAAGAAGGGAAAGTTATCTACGCCGAAACTAAGGTTAACACTAGGTACTTTTTTCGCAATCGAGGCGGGTTTCTGGTTTTTAATATATTAACCAACGATTGCTGACGCGCTGCGATGCTGAAGGTTCTTACTAAGCATTGCTTAGGAAAGGACCACAACGATATACCTCTGTGAATAAGTAAAAAACGTATGAAGTCTGCCTTGTTGACTAATAAGGTGCAGTTATATACGCAAGATTCAAGTTTACCACGATAGAAAAAAGCGTTACACAGTCAGCAATAGTTTGACGATACGAATGATTTTCTGATTTTCGGAAAACTAATTTGCCCTAATGGTGTAAAAGGCTACAACGCCTTTAGGAGAATTCCCAAGTATTAAACAGCAACAATGAAATATAGACGCAGCAGATCTGAGAATAATGTCCATTATTATCTGAACAAAATATGGTCTCTAATTACCGGAGAAAGTAATAAATACACATTTCTCCCAGTGTCAACACAACACGGTATTTCGTTCCCTCGTTGCCAAACAGTGTTACTGAAAGCATCAATAGCTACAGTCTTTATGGAATTCAAAAATCGTGAAAAATTATTTGTGTTCAAGACCATCCCCAAGATCTGAGTAAAGGAGAGAGGAACTCATACTATTTTTGAGGAACTAGGGGAGAAGAAGAAAATGAAGTACAATTTCTTCCAAAATAAAACCCAAAACTACTGAGAAACTGTGTTTATTAATCAGCAAATACTAGTTAGTTGTTGAAAATTACCAAGTAAAATATTATTCACTTTTGGATAGTCGGTCCATAGTCGGTCTACGTTTGGACAGTTGGTTTATATACGAGGTGCGTGACGAAACTAAAGAGACTGACAACACTGCGAGCAATCTGGCAACGCTGTGTTATTCTGCTTGTGCATACCAGTGTGTTCGTCCCTTCCGGATGCACAGTCCGACTTTCAGCCCCGTACAGCCGTCACGTTACTTTTGAGAGCGCCATCAGTGAAGCTGTGTGTTTGTTGTTTGTTCCGAAAACAGAACAGCTGAATTTAGAGGAATGTTTTGTCACCAAGTTTTATGTTAAACTTGGAGGAATCCGCGAGTGTGACCTTTAATTGGCGGGCACAAATCATTTTTGGAATGCCCAGAACACGTTCAGGATGTACCTCGCCCAGAAAGGCCTTAAACTTCAAAAACCTACGAAAACGTCGAACGTGTGCGTGCTCTTGTGGCACCAGTCTGACCTTTAGCAATAAGGATGACCTGTTAACCTAAATTCAAGCAGATGAATAAACGTAATTTAAAATCAAATCGTATGAACTGAGCTCTCGTTAGTCGAGAATTACCAAGTAAAATATTATTTACGTTTGGATAGTCACGGGTACATAAAATTTTGACCGACGTTTTGCACATGCGAAAGGTTTGTGTCAAAATTGTGCCGAAAAACATCACAGCTGAGCAGCAGGACAACCGAGGAAACGTGAATATTGAGCTTCTTGAGAGGATTGCCAATGACCACGAATTGTTCTGTTGTGTGATCACAGGTGATGAATCCTGGATTTTTTAGTACAATCGTGAGACAAAGCGGCAAAGTCAGGAGTGGCACACTGAGACATCTCGAATGAGAAAATCAAAGATCAAAAAAAAGATTTGCTGTTTTGACTGTAGGGGTATTCTGCATAAAGAACTTGTTCCTTCAGGGAAACGATCAACCAAATGTTTTACAAAGATGTCTTTAAAAGGCTCAGGAAAAAGGTGAATTGAGTGAGACCGGACATCGCAGACAAGTGGATGCTGCATCGTGACACCGCCCCATGTCATACGGCCATTTCCACTTTTTGACCTCAAAAGGTATTCCTGTTGTTGGCCCACAGCCCCCTTTATTCTCCTGATGTGAGTCCTTGTGACTCTTTTCTTTTCTCTAAAGTGAAAAATGTCTTTAAAAAAAGTCATTTTCGTACTGTGGAGAACATTCAAAGGAAAACTTTGGTATATAGCAAATCAGCCGCATTACTTTTCTCACACACCTCGCACGTGAATTGGAAGTTATTAAAGTTTAATCTATCCACAATTGCAGATTAATGGAAAACAAATATCTTATGCACCATAGTAAGTGTAGAGTGAACTGTGATGTGCTTAGCCACAGGAATGTCTTACATTGAAACAGTTAAACTGTTTTCTCTTTACCTGAAGCCCCAGCAGTTAAGGATTTCCTCCAGTTATCACCATTACAGTGCCACAAGCCCACAACCAAACACATCCACGGCAGCGGAAGAGACTTCTCTGAAGACAAAAGAAAAACTGTAAGGTGTGACTAATTTGGACTTCTCCTACGACAACCTTGCGTGTATGGTAGCTCTGTTACAACCAGAGGCCTATTACTACGTTACGTCTAACGATCGGCATTTGCGTGTATAAGTTTTTTTTTTTTTATTACTATGAGCAGCATCCACCCAGTGGTATTCAAACAACAATTTGGAGGAATATTTTAAACAGTCGATGACGAGAAGAAGACAGGGTGCGCAGTTAGTACACTAGAAAGGGGAATGCGAATTGGATCGTAATGTGAAACATTCAGTCAGTTCATTACAGCATTCATGATTCATTATTGCTCAAGCAGCGCTCTGAGATCATATAACGAGAGACTTGTCTGAGGTACAAAAGAATTGCAGACAATGGCTGCGAGTGGGCACTGATTTAAAACCACGTGGAATGTCGGAAATTTGTGCCGAACCGGGATTCTAACCAGGATCCCCTGCTTATGAGGCAGAAGCTCTGACCATTAAGCCATCCGAACGCACAGCCAAGCAATGACAAGAACGAAGAAAGTACAAATAAGGAGCAGCAGGTAAGTTCATGTTACGATAACAACACTTGTAAGTGACAGTATGGACGCATTTTACAACATAATTCATGACATAAAATTAGGGTTAGAGAAGGAAGACAGTGATCTACATCCACCTCTGCATCCTCAAACATTCTCTGCAAAACTCCAAACGGGGCGTGGCGAAGTGTACCCTGCACCACTACTATTCAATTCCTTTCCTGTTCCACTCACCGAGCGAGGTGGCGCAGTGGTTAGTACACTGGACTCGCATTCGGGAGGACGACGGTTCAATCCCGCGTTCGGCCATTCTGATTTAGGTTTTCCGTGATTTCCCTAAATCGCTTCAGACAAATGCCGGGATGGTTCCTTAGAAAGGGCACGGCCGATTTCCTTCCCCATCCTTCCCTAATCCGAGCTTGTGCTCCGTCTCTAATGACCTCGTTGTCGACGGGACGTTAAACAGTAATCTCCTCCTCCGCTCCTCCTGTTCCACTCGCAAATAGAACGAGGGGAAAACGACTGCTATATACCTCCATATGAGCCCTAATTTCTCGTATCTCATCTTCGTGGTCCTTACTCGAAATGTATGTTGGTGGCAGTGGAATAGCTGTGCTGTCAGCTTCAGATGCCGGTTCTCTAAATTTTCTCAATAGCGTTCCTCGGAAAGAACGTCGGCTTCCATCCAGGGATTCCCATTTGAGTTCCCGAAGCATCTCCGTAAAACTTGCGTTTTGTTCGAACCTGCCGGTTACAAATCTAGCAGCCTACTTCTCAAATGCTTCAATGTCATCCTTTAATCGGATTTGGTACGGATCCAAAACACTCGAGTAGTACTCAAGAACAGGTCGCACTAGTATCCTGTATGTGGTCTCCTTTACAGGTGAACCACACTTTCCCAAAATTCTACCAATAAACCGAAGTTTATCATTCGCCTTTCCTGCCATAATCCTCACATGTTCGTTCCATTTCCTATGGCTTTGCAACGTTACGCCCAGATATTTCAACGATTTGAGCGTGTCTAGCAGGACACTACTAATTCTGTATCTGAACATTACGGGTTAGTTTTTCCTACTCATCTGCCATTCATCACGCCAACTAGAAATTTTGTCTAACAAGGGAACCTCCCCATCGCACCCCCCTCAGATTTAGTTATAAGTTGGCACAGTGGATAGGCCTTGAAAAACTGAACACAGATCAATGGAGAAAACAGGAAGAAGTTGTGTGGAACTAGGAAGAAAATAGGCATAATATACAAACTGAGTAGTCCATACGTAAGATATGCAAAATTAAGGTGATTCTGTGTTGAGGAGTGCCGTGGTCTCGTGGTTAGCGTGAGCAGCTGCGGAACGAGAGGACCTTGGTTCAAGTCTTGCCTAGAGTGAAAATTTTAATTTTTTATTTTCAGATAATTATCAAAGTTCAGGCACTCACACAGGACATGTTCAGATTTGCTTGAACATATGCAGGATTTGACGGTCTACACACGGAAAAATTTGAAAACGTTAAAAACATGTTTTGACAGAGCACAGGGAAAACTGAGCGACTGTGAAACTGTTGCATTCATTTGTTGCATTTTATGTGACAAACTCTTATGTTTTCATCACTTTTTTTGGGACTGACTATCACAACCACAAGAAAACCTAAATCGGGCAAGGTAGAAGAATCTTTTTATCCATTCGCCAAGTGTACAAGTTAGGTGGGTCGACAACCTATTCCTGTCATGTGACGCACATGCCGTCACCAGTGTCGTATAGAATATATCAGACGTGTTTTCCTGTGGAGGAATCGGTTGACCTATGACCTTGCGATCAAATGTTTTCGGTTCCCATCGGAGGGGCACGTCCTTTCATCTACTGATCGCACAGTTTTGCGGTGCGGTCGCAAAACACGGACACTAAACTTATTATAGTGGACAGAGACGTCAATGAACGAACGGACAGATCATAACTTTGCGAAGATAAAGAAAGTAAAATTTTCGCTCGAGGGAAGACTTGAACCAAGAACCTTTTGTTCCCGAGGTGCACTCGCTATCCACGGGACCACGACGATCCTGAGCTTACAGTATCCTTTATGTTGCCTATCTTGCAGATGGACTAGTCAGTTTGTATATTTTGCTTATTTTTTTCATAGTTCCATACAACTTCTTCCTGTTTTCTCGAGTGATCAGTGTTCAGTGTTTCAAGGCCTATCCACTGTGCCAACGTATAACTAAATCTGAGGGGGGTGCGATGGGGAGGTTCCCTTGTAAGTCATCTTGTATACTGCTACAGCCGCTCAACTTCCACACCTTCCCATATATCACAGCAACATCAGCAAACAACCACAGATTGCTGCCCACCCTGTCCGCTACATCGTTTATATATGTAGAAGATAACAGCAGTCTTGTTACACTTCCCTGGAGCAATCCTGACGATACCGTTGTCTCTGATGAACACTCGCCGAACAGAACAACATACTGGATGTTATTTATTATTTAAGAAGTTTTTGAGCGGGCACACATCTGGGAACCTATTTAATATGCTCCTTACTTCGGTGGGGCACCGTGTCAAACACTTTCCGAAATCTAGAAATATGGAATCTACCTGTTGCTCTTCATCTATAGTTGCTGTGTATCTCGTGAGGAAAGGGCAGGCTGATCCATGGACATCTTTTCGGTCTCAAGAAAATTTATTGTATTCCAACAGAAAATATGTACAAATATTCTGCAGCAAACCGCTGTTAGGGATATTGTTCTATGATTCTGCGGGTCCATTTTTTTACCCTTCTTCTATACAGGAGTCACCTGAACTTTTTTCCCAGTCACTTGGGATATTAGCGATGGGGAGAAAGATCAGGACATGGTCGTATTAGCAAAACACGATAAATGCAATGTACCAGTTTATCTCGTTAAAGTTGACGCGATAAAAACTAATTCAGGTAGTGGAGAAAATCAGTACGAGGTTGACTATGAAGAACAAAGTGACGGCAGTAACCAACAATAAAAACCTCCGCGGAGACACACCTTTTTGTCGGGATGTAGGTGGCGATTCCAGGGGATCTGAAGCTACAGCAGTATTGTTTTATTTTAGATTTCTGCATTATTGTCTACTCTCCTACTTTCTATAAATCTATCAACAATACTCTTTAACTATTGATCTACGAGGAGTTGAATTAGGCTACGTAAAGCTCATTTATAGAGTGAAGGACACTGCCCAGCTCAGTAAAAGGAGAAACTTTCTTTAACTATCCCTAACAACAAGGATGCAAATCTTTAGAAGTTGTGGAAATCACGAACATGAAATAGATCACAAAACAAAATAACACGTAATTGGTGCAGAGCTGTCTAGTGCTGAAGTGACATGGTATCAGACAAACATACCAAATATCTTGTTACATATTATCAATGACGCAACTATTTCAGATTCATTATTACGCTATGCAGACATAACATACTCTAAAAGTTGCATGAGCATACAAAAATAAACACAATAGGCATGATGATTAAAAGTTGCAATGCAAAAGAACACGTAAGTGAATAGCCTCATGAGTGTAAATCGATATTTGCATTGGTAAGTCAAGAAACGTAAGTTCTATAGCAAACCAGCTGGGATATACAGCTCAGATTATTAGAATATTAAATACTATAGGCAACTGATAAAGGGCCACAGATCATTATGACATGGAAAAAGTGAGAGAAGATGAAATACAGTAACCAAACGATAGTGTACCACAGATTATTAAGGTAGAAAAGATTCAGTAATGTAGGCAACTGGTAATGGGCCACAACTGACTTAGTAAGTAGTAGGTGAAGTAATTCCACAGTATAAAAATTAGCAAAAAGTGAGCCCATTAGCACTGAGGTAGGGATGTGATACTGAACTTTTCAAGACGGGCATACTGGAAAATCCCAACAGAAATACTAATCATCGTTTTAGCACAATAATAAGATAGCATGAAGCACCCAATAAAACCTTGCAATGGTACTTAACGGTTATTTCTGGTGTAGTTGCTCTTCCACAAAGCATCCCATACGAGCAAACCACTTTACCTGTTGTTACTTGTACTTTAGGTACCTAGGGCTATGCACGGCTCTTTTAAAAAGAATACATTATGTGATCAAAAGTATCCGGACACCCCGGATCCACTGCAAGTACTATGACAGTTGGGCGGGAGGAGAGAAAACTTTAGATTTCATGGTCGAAGTGCTACTCATAGCCACACATCACGCCGGTAAATGCCAAACGACGCTTCGCTTGGTGTAAGGAGCGTAAACATTGGACGACTTTACAGTGGAAAAACTTTGTGTAGAGTGACGAACCACGGTACGAATGTGGCGATCCGATGGCAGGGAGTGGGTGTGGCGAATGCCCGGTGAACGTCTTCTGCCAGCGTGTTTAGTGCCAACAGTGAAATTCAGAGACGGTCGTGCTATGGTGTGGTCGTGTTTTTCATGGAGGGGGCTTGCACCCCTTGTTGTTTTGCGTGGCAGTATCACAGCACAGGCCTACATTGATGTTTTAAGCACCTTCTTGCTTCCCACTGTTGTAGAGCAATTCGGGGATGGCGATTGCAACTTTCAACACGATCGAGCACCTGTTCATAGTGCACAGCCTGTGGCGGAGTGGTTACACGAAAATAACGTCCCTGTAATGGACTGGCCTGCACAGAGTCCTGACCTGAATCTTACAGAACACCTTTGAGATGTTTTGGAACGCCGACTTCGTGACACGCGTCACCAACCGACATCGATACTTCTTTTCCTCAGTAATTTCCAGTCACCATTTGACTTCCATGGTGCTCCATCACTGTCTGCTTTTCCGTTGGCTGAAGGCTGTCCCCACCACAAATACATAGTTCTTAAGTTCTACAGGCATAATTTGACTCAAAATCACCACTTTTCAGACTAAACTAATGTTTTACAACAATATTTAAATATGCAGCACTCCATGAAGAATGGGCTGCCATTCCCCAGGAATCCTTCCAGCACCTGCCTGAACATATGATTGCGAGAGTGGAAGCTGTCATAAAGGCTAATGACGGGCCAACACCATATTGAATTCCAACATTACCGATGGAGGGCGCCACGAACTTGTAAGTCATTTTCAGCCAGGTGTCCGGATACTTTTGATCACATTGTGTAGCTCAATGAAGTCATAGAATCGAGCCGCAAACATCTGCTTTCATGCCCCACAGTTAACTCGCTGCAAATAATAACCTGTAGCTGTGATCCTGCAGTCAGTTAGCCTATACATCGGCTAGAATTGCGGTTTAATAAAGTACACAGCAAAAATAAAACATAAATGACTAATTTAATAGAATGGCTATATTGTGACGTCTGTAACTGATGTAGACAACAGAGAATTACGCTGAATAATGTTTATTCAAGAAAGAACCTCTCAAATAAATAGAAAGTAGTCCTACTATGATCAAGTATAATACAGACAGAAATATTCTTCTAAGCTACAGTAACGTTTCGTTGAGAGCATTAAAAGGATGGTAGCAAAATACCCAAACTAAACTGTAATCAAATATACGCAAAAACTAAGTCCATTTCGTGATCACAGTACATGAAATATTTAGCAGCCAAAACAGTTCAGAGTTCAACATAACGGTTTTCAAATCAGATTAACGCACATAATACAAAGAATAGTAACTCCTACTCTGTCTATCCTCAGTTCTCTAATATAAGTGAAAAAAATTCTAGTCCTGCAAGGGTTTTCATCTGGATCTCTCGAAATATGAAGTCCCTTGAGAAATGAAAGCATGGTATTGGTCGTTCACTGCCCAGAATTTATCACCCACTTCATCAAAAACCATCTGATACCACAGGAAAGTCTGCCTTCTTCCTGAACGAACATCCACGTGCCCAGAATCGCTCCCTTAAACTCTTCATTCGGTAATTTCCAGTCACCATTTGAATCCCATGGTTCTCCATCACTGTCTGTTTTTCCATTGGCTGAAGACTGTCCCCACCAAAAATACATAGTTCTTAAGCTCTACACGCATGATTTGATTCAACATCGCCACTTCCCAGACTAAACTAATGTATTACAACAATATTTAAATTAAGATATGCCATAAACATTCAGTTACACTCAGACCATTTACAATAAATATAAGTAATCGTTGGTTCATAAGAAAATAAGCCAGCATTCTTGTGCAACTGTGCTCATGAAAAAATGACAACAGATTGTCGCTAAATATTGTTTGAACATTTATTTATGCCGTCTTGACAGAACCGTCTTTTGATTTTCTTTTCAGTTGTGGTGTCCGCTAATATATGTGATTGACCGCTTTTAAATTTGGACAGTTTTTTTTAACAGTACTTGCAATCAACATTTAAATAAACTTATTGGAAAATAGTACACTGTTCATCAAGTAACTTCACAGTGTATGGCAGTATGAGGTAATCAGACTCTATTCATTTGTTGTGTAATTGTGAAGAATATGATGTTCTGTCAAACATGTGCGTAATAAAAAGATATAAAATACATCATAAGTCAATATATAAAATGGATATAGATGAGTAGCTTTCTGGGATGATAACTATACTCAATTCTGTCGCCTGAGATATTATTTGTTGAAATCGTATGAAGTGATTAAAAGCTGCTAATTCAGAGGTTCACTGTGAAAATGTTTGTTCACTTTACATTATTAACGTTAGTTGGTTTAAGGATATTGAAATTATTTTTGTCACATTGGATGCACCTAGTTTTCCTGGGATCGCCGATATTTTCAGATGTGCATTAATATTTGATTGAAGATTATTATGGGCTCTCAAAAAGCTGCAAGAAGTCATCTTTCACCTAGCTTGACACTCCACCATTTTTGGAGCATTGTCTCCTGCACAGAGAGCATGCGAACAACAGCCGTCCAAATTCCCAGCTTTGGGATTTACCCATTTCCGTTGATGCTGTTCGTCTTCGTACCTGGCTGGCCTGTAACGGTTGCCCAGCCGCGACGCTTTGGCTATAAGACGGCCACGCCGCGCCCTGAGCCCAGGCCCACACAAACAAGTTTACCTTACCTCCTACTAGTTCTAGACTAAAACTAAACTCCACCCGCACTGACCACGAAGACCCAACGGTACCGACCCGCTGCCTTGTCATCCTCAGCCCACGAGCGTCACTGGACGCGGATATGAAGGGGCTTCGCTCTTGGTTGCTCTATAAACCTGCAGCTCAATGCTGGACTAGAATTTGCTATGGACTTGGCATTGCCTCTGGCTGTCAGTTCCCTGTTACTGTATTCTTTTCTTTCTCGTGTGTGGTTCAATAACCCAGTTAACTGTCAGCACACCGCTCTCTCGGCCGTATGTCAGTTTCCGAGAACCGCCACTTCTCACTCCTCTGTTTGCCTCACAAGGGCTGAGTGCACCCCGCTTGCCAACAGCGCTCGACAGACCGAATGGTCATCCACCCAAGTGCTAGCGTTTTACTTCGGTGATCTGACGGGAACCGGTGTTACCACTGCGGCAAGACCATCCTACCAACTCCAGGCGGCCAAATTGTCCACGAACATACGCGTAACGTTACAACCTATCCAATACTACACCAAAGTTGATTACCACTCAAGCGGTGAAAAACGAGATTAGAGAAACAGAAATACATACTAAGTACTGAATAAGGTATTAAAACAAGAAGAAAAGATTGGCTCTGAGCACTATGGGACAACATCTTAGGTCATCAGTCCTCTAGAACTTAGAACTACTTAAACCTAACTAACCTAAGGACATCACACACATCCATGCAAGAGACAGGATTCGAACCTGCGACCATAGCGGTCGCGCGGTTCCAGACTGAAGCGCCTAGAACCGCTCGGCCACAACGGCCGGCCAAAAAAAGATTCTTTGAACGCAATACTAAGTGGGTAGGCACTGAATACCAAATGAATACTGTTGGTTACGAAAAAAGAATTCTTGCAGACTCGAGATAGGTACACACATCCACAACGGAAACACAGTCGATATTCGGACAGAGAAAAACAAGTTCAACTAATGGCTTTCAGCTGATTGCGGGCACAGTGACCCTTCGCTAAGTGGGTTCACAGTAGCCTCGTAATCATGTAAAGCTGTTTTCTGCAATATTTTTGCACATGTTAAAGTATTTGCCCCAATGTGATTCGTCCTTTTTGTCTCACTATCAGTTCATTTACTCACTGTATGAGGTCCAGGTTCAGGGTATTCTTCAGGAACGTTCTTTTTTGGGTTGACATCACTTTTAATGGTTTTTCCGAGCAATGGTTTGGCGGAGAGTGTGGGCAGCATTCTGCGGTTGTTTGCTGATAATGCCGTGGTGTACGATAAGGTGTCGAAGTTGACCGACTGTAAGAAGATACAAGACTACTTAGTCAAACTTTCCAGTTTGTGTGATGAATGGAAACTAACCCTAAATGTGGAAAAATGTAAGTTGATGCGGAAGATCAAGCCTGTAATGTTCGGATACAGTCTTACAACTGTCCTGTTTGACATAGCCAAGTTATTTAAATGTCTGGGCGTAACCTTACAAAGCGATATGAGGAGGAGCGAACATGTGAGAACTGTGATAGGGAGGGCGAATGGTCGACTTCTGTTTATTGGAAGAATTTTAGGAAGGAGTGGTTCACCTGTAAAGGAGACCGTGTTAGGACGCTGGTGCGACCTATTTCTCTTGAGTACTGCTTGAACGTTTGGGATCCATGACAGGTCGGGTAGCAAGAAGATATCGAAGCAATTCAGAGGCGGGCTGCTAGATTTGTTACTGGTAGGTTTGAACACATTACAGCTCAACACCAGCATCGACAACACTGGTCCGGCCGCGGAGGCCGAGCGGTTCTAGTTCGGAACCGCGCGACTTCTACGGTCGCAGGTTCGAATCCTGCCCCGGGCATGGATGTGTGTGATGTTCTTAGGTTAGTTAGGTTTAAGTAGTTCTAAGTTCTAGGGGACTGATGACCTCAGACGTTAAGTCCCATAGTGCTCAGAGCCATTTGAACCATTTGACAACACTAGTGAACACTATGTTGGCCTATGTCTGGGATGACTCCAGCTTCCAAACTAGATTCTTCATTACGCTGTTCACTGTCATCATACCACGCTGCACCTGAGATTTCGATACACTACACTGTTTGGACTCCACTCTTTGTTACTCTATGATCGTTAACGCTACATTAGACTAGAACTTTGCTATGCACCTGGTATCGCCTCTAGCTGTCGTTTCCCTATTATTGTATTCCAGCTTCCAAATTTCATTCTTCATTGTGGATTTCACTGTCATCATACAGTACCTCACCCGAGATTTGGATATGTTTTGTTGTTTGGACTTCGCTCTTGGTTACTCTATAAACCTACAGCTCTATGCTGGACTAGAATTTGCTATGGACTTGGCATTGCCTCTGGCTGTCACTTCCCTCTTCCTGTATTCATTTTCTTTCTTGTATTTGGTCCAATAACCCAGTTAACTGTCATGTGTTCATCTGTATTCTGTGCCACAATATGAATGTATTGTCACTTTGTTGACCATGCACAGTGAACCAACAATACCTAAGCCACACACAAGAATGGCTTTCAGCACCCGGTTGCTGCAGCAATAACCGAACTGAAAGCCTCAAGAACAGAGTTGCGACCCCCTGGAACAGTGTAAAGCGCTGACAGGTTCGGAAAAGTAGGGCACAATCGGTCGTTCTCGTCACACAATAACGTCATCAGGACAGACCAACCGTTACAAATATCCTGACTTCCACAGCTTAGTTCTCACTTTGCAGCTAACCAGTCCTGAGGTGGGACCTGTGACGCTCTATCTGTAGCCTGCCTAGGTGACTAGGATCTACGATGCAACAGCCAGGCTGCCCTGAAGGACTTAACTGCCTTAGGCTGCTACCACCTTGATTCCACCTTCGTTGATGAGAAGTCTTGGGCCCGCTGGAGGCTTCGCTCAGGGAACCTGGTGAGGTGCTGAACTACCATCAACCCATGGAAATGCAGTAGCTGCCACCTCCCTAGCTATGTGTACGATTAGACACCGGCATCACTTACCATTCTCTTGCTGAGAGGTCATGAGTAACCACCATTCAGGTTTTATATGTATCGGTCTCCAAAATGAGTAAACCTGTTATGAGCGCAAAAGAGCTCTATTTTTATTTAGACAATAAAATCATTTTCCCCAGTCCCAATAGGTGCCTACTTTCACTCTCTATCACCGAAAATTTTTGAATCCTTCGATAAATTTGCTTAAGTCCTTATACCACGTCTAGACTTTTTTAAGCTAGTATGTACCATGACCTGTGTCCCTTGCGACATTTTGCAAATCATGTAACACAATGTTATTATTTGTCTAAATGTCTATTCTTGTACCACGGAGGCTATGCGTATCATGCAACCTTATCTCTTATACGTGTAATGAATACTTTCTTAAATGGAAAACAGCAGGTGCTGGCTGTCACCGAAATACCAGTTCCAATGAAAAGGATTCCCACGTCGACAGCATTTCAATCATTTCTCTCCTTCCCAATCTCGTACATTTAAATCTTGTTCCTCCAGATGGATTACTTTTATCAAAAACTTATCTTTAAATCCGACTCTTCAATCTGGTCATTCATATTCTGCTCCAGATAATATTTCTGATGGTCTTTCATAAATTTGAATGAGTTGATATCTAAAACACACAGACACTGATAAAGCTACTGATAAGGTACAGAGATGTATAAATAAGACATATCTGAAAGATTCATCTACAGTAAAGGCTTAGCATAATCATGTTGGAGAAGACATCAGCACCTTCTGGCGCCAAGCCATTCAGTAAGAAATTGCATACTTACTATATGTCCAGTCTTACTAAACTTAACGCGTTTTATTACCTCGGAGTTTCAGTATGGTCGTAACTTAAAATGAGTAGTCACTCCTGTCGGTATAATTTGCTTAAGATATACGAACAAAATAGTGTAGCTTTTTTACTCGGTATAATTTCGTTGCCCTGCAAACATAATTCACTCTATAGACAGTTTTGCAATGACATTAACTTGTTATACTTGATAAATGCCGATTGTATGCATAAATGAAAATCGATTAACAATACCGTTTCTCTGTTGGGAGGGTTCAAGGAGCCGTCTATTGAGAGCTCATAGAAGGCCGTGCACTAGTTCATCTACGATAACGTCCTCCAATTAAACCGAGTACGACGTTGCTGAAAATATTTTCTCAGCTCTCACTCAAAGCGGTTTTTCAGTAATTCTTTAATGAGAGAGAGTAGAAGCGATTTGAAATCTACTAATTTTGAAAACGAGCTCAGAATTTTGTTGCCAACAGGACGCTGAGGGTATAAGCACATTGAATATCACAATACTGTGGTAAAAGGGGAAAATAAAAACTTAAAATTTTGCTTAACTGGACAAGTAAACGATCATGTTCTGTCGGAGGGAACAATATAGAACTACTGGGTAAGCTACGGCTCAAATTTAGACTTCATCATGATTTAACAAATATGTTGCAGAAGTGGTAATATGAGAGACACCTCCTCAGTGTGCAACCGACACGTGAGCTGGATTACTCTCGGTTGCACGGAAACCATGTTTGAAATCTAACAGTCTGAAAACGCAAGAAAGTTCACTAAGTCCTATTTTTTTAATGTAACTTGCTGAAACTGCTTGTGAAGCAAGGATGAAATTTCATATAAGGGGCAGTTAAACGACATTCGAACGCCCACTACAACGGGACCATGGAATAGTTCCATTCAAAATTAATCACCGCACGCATTATGATAATTATCCCACTGGCCGACGAGACGATCAATTCCTGTTTCGTCGACCGCTGACGGATCCACAAACTCACCTTCTCTTGGACTTCCTCGTTCGACTCAAACCGACGTCCACTTATGTCTTTCTTCAGGTCGCCAAAGATGTGAAAATGACACGGTGAAAGATCCGGGCTGTACGGGGCAGTGTGGGAGCGGGCGTTATCGTCCGACAGGATATTTCCATCTGACAGCCTTCCTGGGCAATTTGACTTTGTGGCGCTTCGAAGTTTCTGCAAAGCGTTTCCATATCACTGCGCGTTGGTTGTGGTTTCACGCTCGAAAAATTCGACGATCAGAGGAAGCATCCTGTTGCAAGATAACGCCCGTGCCCACACCGCCAATCGGACGAAGGCTAAGCTTCGGTGATTTGGTTGTGAAACACTGCGACATTCTCCGTACAACCCCGAACTTTCACCGTTTGATTTTCACATTTTTGTCGACCTGAAGAATGACATGTGTGAACGTCGGTTTCAGTTGGACGAGGAAGTACAAGAGTGGTGCGGTTGTGGATCCGCCGGCGGTCGACCCCGTTCTATGAAACAAGAATTAACAGTCTCGTCTCCCAGTGGCGCAAATGTCTTAATGTGTGTGGTGGTTACCTTTGGATGGAACAATTCCATGGTGCCGTTCTAGTGTCTGTTTGGTTTTCATTTGACTGCCCCTTATAATTTCGTAGAGACTATATGAACACAAACAGGTAAAAACCACACGAAAATAGAAAATACAGGTTCCGTATTTCGTTTCAATATATTGTTGTTGTTGTGATCTTCAGTCCTGAGACTGGTTTGATGCAGCTGTCCATGCTACTCTATCCTGTGCAAGCTTCTTCATCTCCCAGTACTTACTGCAAATTACATCCTTCTGAATCTGCTTAGTGTATTCATCTCTTGGTCTCCCTCTACGATTTTTACCCTCCACGCTGCCCTCCAATGGTACGTTTATGATCCCTTGATGCCTCAGAACAATATAAACCTACAGCAAATACTGATATTTGAACGCTACATTTCTCAATATCTAAAATATAGTCTGTCAGAATTACAGTAATTAAATAAATAAATGAAGAAGATTTTGATACGGCATAATATAGAACCTGTTTAAGTTCTAGTATGACTTTTGCGGCCCATTTTAACACTGCTGTGATAGATCACGATCCTACGCGCAGAGCACTGTATTGACAAAAGTCGGAACGCAAACCGGCGTTACCTGCGTCTGCGTGAGGACAGACACCTAGAAGCCACTCTCCGCTACTGAATTGTCTGTCACCTGTCTTAATTCTTTGGACAATACCACGTTAGAGACGCATTTATCTATCGGGAGTAAAGCTAACTACTCTGAAAGATAAAATGAAAGAAAGAAATTTCAACACCATATCGAAAGAGATTCGTGATTTTATCCAAAAGATTTCATCAAAGGCAGCGTACTACGCTAGAGCCACAGCTAAATACCGCCTAGCATTCTGGGCTGGGATGTCCTTTAAGGAATCTGCCGCTTTAAGGTTTTCTCTGTACAGATTCACTAGGCACTATCCCATTGCGAAATGCATGTGTCTTATCTTACAAGTAACTGTTCCATGTAGGTGACTGACAATGTTTCCAGAGTACTTCGACGTAAAAGAGAGGAAGATTATGGTTTAAAGTAGCGTCGACGAGACGAGGAGTTCTTCAAAGGCGGAGTATAAACTCTGGTTGTAGGAAGGATGGGGAAAGGGATTCAACCGAGGCCTTTTTTCGGTAGGAACCCCTCCTCCCCCTATATTATCCGTTTTAGGAAAACCTCGTTCGGTATTATTTAATAGAGCCGTCGTGCTTAACGTCCCATACGACGTACAGATCACCGTTAACTTTGCCAGAATATCAATTCGCGACACGTTCCATAAAGGTCTGAGATTTAACTCATAGCATGTTGCTCATAGCCAAGTGATCAGAAACTTCACAACCCTACCTCTATTCCAATCGTTAAGCACGTGGCAGAGGGCACTTTCCATTGTACCACATTTCAACGTTTCTTCTCATTTCATTCACACATGTAGCATAGGACTACCGAATGCTTATATGCCTTCGCGAACTGTAATTTGTCGAATTTCACGTTTACGGGCCCTACGGTAGCGATGTATATGAACCAAGAAAGGTGATAGATTATGCCATATAAATTGGTTTTGCTATTTTATAAGCATATTTTCTAAAGATGTTGAGCCCTTTTTTGTTTTCCAGTGGTTACCTGGACAAAATTTGCGTCATTTCTGTAGCACCCTCCCACCAATCGAACAAGTATTCGAACAGTTTAGACTCCCACATGAGTCGTACGTTTTATAAGACCAGCTGCAGTTTCCAAAATCATATCACTGAATCGAATTCTGTCATTTTTTACGTCTAGAAATGAGACTCTGTAACCAACAGACTTGATATCCCCGAACGTTGCCACTTTCAGGTATTTATATGTGTTTGACTCGAACTGTGACTGATTAGCCGTATAGTCAAAAATTTCTATATTTTTACGTTTCACGAAGGACACAGTTTAACACTTTTCTGTATTAAGAGTTGGGTCTATATCGTTTCAATGACTGGCTGAATATTATTACAGTCTTAAATGGTAACAGTTTTTCACGTTGTTGTTATTGTTGTTGCGGTCTTCAGTCTGAAGTCTCTCCATGCTACTCTATCTTGTGCAAGCCTCTTCATCTCCAAATAACTACTACAACCTGTGAATCTGCTTACTGTATTCCTCTCTTGGTCTCCCTCTATCATATTTACCCCGCATACTTCCCTCCAATACAAACTGGTGATCCCTTGATGTCTCAGAATGTATTCTCTCAACCAGTCCCCTCTTCTAGCCACATTAAGCCAAAAATTTCTTTTCTTCCCAGTTCTATTAGCTATATGATCTAACCCATCCAACATTCAGCATTCTTCGTAGCATCACATTACTAAAGCTTCTGTTCTCTTCTTATCTAAACTGTTTATTGTCCATGTTTCATTTCCATAAAAGGCTGCATTCCACACAAATACTTTCAGAAAAGGCTTTCTAACATTTAGGTCTCTATTCGAAGTTAACCAATTTCTCTTCTTCAGAAAGGTTTCCTTGCCATTCCATTCTACATTTTATGTTCTCTCTATTTTGGCCATCATCAGTTATTATGCCCCCAAACAGCAAACCTCTTCTACTACTTTAATGTCTAGTTTCTTAATCTAATTCCCTCAGCGTCATCTGACCTAATTGGACGACATTCCATTATCATTGTTTTGCTTTAGTTCACGTTCATCTTATATCCTCCTTTCAAAACTAACTGCTCTTCCACGTCCTTTGTTGTCTCTCAAAGTTGTTACTTTTTCTCCGTCGACTTTAATTCCTACTCCAAATTTTTCTTTGGTTTCCTTTACTGTTCGCTCAATGTACACATTGAGTGACATTGGGAATAGGCTACAACACTGTCTCGCTCCCTTCTCAATCATTGCTTCCCTTTCACACCCCTCGATACATGTAGAAGTTGGAAATAGCCTTTCGGTCCCTGTATTCTACCCCTGCCACCTACAGAATTTAAAAGAGAGCGTTTCAGTCAACATTGTCAACAGCTTTCTCTAAGACAACAAATACCATGAACGTAGGTTTGCCTTTCCATAACCCATCTTCTAAGGTAAGTCGTAGGGTCAGTATTGCCTCGCGTTGTCCTACATTTCTCTGGAATCCAGACTAATCTTTCTCGTGGTTGGCTTCTAGTTTTCCCATTCTCCTCTAGAGAATTCGTGTTAGTATTTTTCAATCACGCCTTACTGAACTGGTAGTTCGGAAATATTCACATCTGTCAGATCCTGCATTCCTTGGGACTAGAATTGTTATATACTTCTTGAAGTCTTTTTCATATACCTACTTACGCAAAGTCTGAAATTGCAGCCAACATATTCAGTTGAATCATTAGCACACAACGTGAATAGTAGTGGCCTTATCGCATTTCCCTGGCGCATGTCCAAAATTATTTTTCTGGAAGATTCCATTCACATAATATGTTGTCTTCTCCTGTCAAGAGAAATTCAGTGTACTCTCCAGTCTAGTTAGATATCCCATACGGAACTTTTTTCGTTACTATGCGTTAGTACAGCAATGAATCGAAAGCTTCTCCATACATCACTTTACCCTTCTTTATTTATGATGGGATGTGTTGATAATTACTATCTGCGCGACCGAACTTGGTCAACACTTACAGAAGCAGCAGACAGCTGACACAATGAGATATTTATACACACACCGCCATCTTTATTTCGACAAAAAACCAAGGTTAATTTTATAATTTGTCTTTTAATTCAAATTTACTACTCCTGACGTAGCATTCGTGTCTTTTATCCTCTCGTGGATTCTAAATTTGGTAATATTTCTACAGAAACAGATTTTAGTCTGTTATTAACCCCGAGGCTGTGTAAAAGAGATCCTCTCTACAACATCACCTGATCGGTTAAGGTTACGGTAAACACTGCGTCGCATAAAGCAACGCCTGCAAGGTAGGCCTGCTGCGTAACGGCTACAATACATTTGCACCGGAGGCGGTTCAACCGACACCCCCAGGATAACAAGGCCGCCCAGCAGTGTTAGTGACGTCACACTAAGCGGCCCATAGCCGACGCAGCAGTCCACGGACACCTCCGTATAGACGCGCCTGGTGCTAACCATCTTCTGTCCGTCATACAGAAAGGAGCGAACTATAATTCGAACGAAAGACCAAATTATATATATATTCTTGTAAACAGTATAAAGGTTCATAACGAAATACCGATTACATATACGGGCAGGAATAAGTTTAATCGATTGAGGAACTTTGCCACTATTTTATAATTGTCAGAACACTATTTAGCTTTAAAACTCGCACACAGGTGGTGACAAATGCCAACTGACAGCAGGACTTAACATTTTCAAGCTATTACACTGAAAGTAAATGATCTTAAACACTGTCATACATAGCAAAACCCTCACAACTTTCGTTTACAATAAGTTAACAAGAGTTCGCTTTATCTCATAAAACACCTGACTATTGTGAATTTACTCATATGTTCATGGTGACAGCTCTTTCAAGAATTTTTACAAGTGTATCCCCAGTAATAAAGAATGGAAACAAAAGATAGATATCAAATATTCTCCTTTTAACATAGACATCACTGAACACAAGATTCTGTCTTGCACTGTGATACTAAGGGACTGCTCTTTCCTTTAAGAAAAGCCTGACAATTTGAAGTTCACTCTGCTATTGAAGATACACTTCTTGAAAAAATATTAAAAATGTTATGAAAGGTAAGGAAATGAAAAACAACCAATTGCATTACATGTAAGAATGTGAGCAAAAGGCTGAGGCTCTCTTTACTTACCATTTTCAATCTCTCTACAGCTTATTTCCTTTTCCACGTAGAAATCACCAACTGCAAGTCTCATTATTGCTGTCTGTTACTAACAAAGTGCTTTTCTATTTAGAAAACCTGACAATTTGATGTTCATTCTGGTACTGAAGATAAACGCTTTTCAGAGGAGTTCTAGAACCTATTCCTGCCCGTATATGTAATCGGTATTTCATTATGAACCTTTATATTGTTTACAAGAATATATATATAATTTGGTCTTTCGTTCGAATTGTCGATTAGTTCGCTCCTTTCTGTATGACGGACAGAAGATGGTTAGCACCAGGCGCGTCTGTACGGAGGTGTCCGTGGGCTGCTGCGTCGGCTATGGGCCGCTTAGTGTGACGTCACTAACACTGCTGGGCGGCCTTGTTATCCCGGGGGTGTCGGTTCAACCAAACAGCACGCTAGAGGCCCCGTGCAATTACTGGCCACACAGACGAACAACCAGGTTTCTCTGGGGGAAAATTAACTGTTAGCAGTGCTGGATTGAAAATAGTACTACTGTGTAGGATTATATGATCGGGATTGTGCATAACTGGAAATAGCAGATCACTGACATGTTTGTAATTTCGAACGATTGAAGAATATATTTACCAAAATTCCACAATACGTAATCATGTTTTATGTACTACAAATTGACACAATAGTTTTATTTACATCTTAAGAATCTGTACAATATTGTCGACCCGAGATTATTTACTTTACATCATTCAGTTTTCGCCTAAAAATCAATTGTTGATACACTCTTGCACCAAACTACGTAGGACGCTAAAAGGAACAGTTGGACAATCGGAATTAGTTTCAATTAAGATTAGCGGTAATTTACATCGCTCAGTAATATTTTTCAGATCCTTTTCTACGTCCCTTTCACTAATTTTAAGTTCAACCAAAGTCCCTTAACAGTAGACCTAACTATCATGTTTCAATGCATTTCTGTGAAGTTTAAGTGTGCTTATTCCCAATTGCCTAGTGACGCAGTTTTAGTTTTCCAGTTTCCTGCTCTTCGTACAACATATACCAGGTTCCCCCCACCAATCGTTCACGACCGTGTTGCACTGTTTTATGGAATAAAATTTTTTTATTATATCCACACGTCTAAACTTTATAAGCTTATAATGGGACGCATTGCACTTTTTAAGGTGAGTTGCAAATAATTTCGAGATAGTCTGTACAAGACAGCGCCTGAAACGGCAGGCAATGGTCAGTTCTGCTTGCCGGTAATTTCAGCGGTGGTAAAACTTTGAACTATGGGTAATGGTGCAAAAATTTTTTTTTCTATTTCATGATGGAGAGCACTATTATTGGTGAAAAAAAAACAACCTAGAGCTTAAATTAATAAAATAAAATTTCATCAGACGTTATCTTCACATTTTATGTAAAAGTAAATTAATAGGTTAAAAAAAGGAGTAGCCTACCTGCATATTTCTGCATAGTTCACGTTGCCGCTGGTTTGCACCGCTGTATCATGTCTCTTACTTCAAGTTTCACAATTACACTATATATTTTGCAGTTTCATTTTGACGAAGCAATGTTACTGATACCATTTGCGCGTTCAAGAACAGCGTAATGCGTTTAGATAATTTTTAGCACAGACGCGATATTTAATCGACGCTGAATGGTCACAATGTTAGGTCGATTAAGCAGAACATGTATGTTCGCCGCCATATTATGTTGGGGTTGTCTTTCTTTAAAATGACACTGTGGGTTTCCTCGTTGTTACGGAGTGCACTGCACCATTTATAGCTTAGCTTGATTTTGCGTTACACATGGCACGTAATACTATTCACAACTCGCTTGCTTCTGTACTTCTGATAAAGCGCGCTACCCGGAAATTCCGCGTCTTTCACCACTTTTCACAACTCTTACATAGAATGCACTTCGTTTCAAAATAAATATTAAATACTGGTTGAAATTATACACTTCGCTTGGCCTTTTTTACCATTTGTTTTCTCAATTAGAAAAATACAGGCTGGGACAAATAAAAGTAGCCCTGAGAAGAGTACCAGGGTGCAAAGGGAAACTAAGAGAGGAAAGTAAATGCAGTACTAATCCTACTATAACAGATGTTGAAAGTGACCACAATTGCAGCCAGTTAAAGCTAAATGGTAAATTGGATGAAATAAGTGCAGTTTCTGATATTGGGAAGTTTACGCTTTCGTCTCGGTTTATCACTGTACCAATCGATTTAAAATATTTTATCTTCATCTGGAACAATATTTTGTATTTGCTAATTTTTTGTTGAACTGCGTCGCTAAGTGTAGTAGTTTCTGCGTACAAGAGAAAATTTTATCGATAAGTTGTTCCTTTGTTTTTAATACGTTGCACAAATCGCAGGTTAAGACGTATTTTGCCGGAGTGTGCGTCAGTGACTCAGTGCCATATGTGCCGTTCCCAAGTTCTATTCTTGAACATCCGAAAACATATATGAATATTCGTAAAAACTCGAGAAATTAGAGACCAATCTTGAATGTTTTCCTTGAAAAATGCGTTGATACGAAAGAGTCATAAAATGTCCAGGGGACCACCACGATGTGATGGTAACCACTTCAAGCACTCATATCTGCACAACCACGGCAGTTACAACGGCACAGCCACTACAGTGATCAAGAACAGCACCATACACAAAACTTTGTGACTGGTGGTCGGTGGTTTGGGAATTAATTTTACAGTGCACACACTTATCAGTGCCGTTTTTATTTGCACACTGCAGGGCAAATAAGCAAAAACCTCAAGGATAAGGTTATTTTATTGACGCGGCATAACGGGTGGGTTTTCGTTGTAGACGTATGTGACGAATTCAGACCGAACGAAACACACACGTCACAATAACGGGCGCCCAAACAATCGCATCAGTCCACCGTCTACCACCCTCTGGCAGCTATGCAGGCGTGTATCCTCGCATGCAAAGTAGCGAATGGTCCCCTGTGATAGATTATTCCATACATTTTGCATCTTTCGTTGCAGTTCAGTAACGGTTCTTGCAGAGTAAGGAGATCGAGTAAGTTCTCGCTTCATCATGTTCCACACGTAGTCTACTGGCGAGGGACCTGGCGATCTTGCTGGCCAGAAGAGTTCTTGTACAATATGTTTGCAGCAACCGCATGTGGACATGCATTGTCGTGCTGAAAAAGCATACCACCTTCCTGTGGAAGAAATGGCAGTAACATGGGGACAACAGTGTGTGCAATGTAGTGGGCACTGGTTACTTTACCCTGCAGAAACATCAGATGATGACCCCTCAAGGTGTGAAACCTACTGTAGGACTTGTGTGTCATGGGGGAATACATTCCAGAATAGGCAGCTTAGCCTACCAGGTCTACACCGTACATGTGTATGTTCACTACTAGCATGCATACAGAAACCACTCTCATCACTCCAGACAACAGAGCGCCATTCCGCTCCCCAGCCAATTCTTTCACAACACTACTGTAGCCATGCTTAGTGGAGACTCGGTAACAGTGGTAGCCTGGCCAGGAACCCACACGGTCTTCGTCCTGCTGCAAGCAGATGATTCTCAAAGGTCCTTGGTGACACAGCTGGTGTAAAATGTGCCTGGATTCCTTTCCTGAACGATGTACAGTCAGCCACTTCTGCTCACACGATGTGTTCATGTCTGTACTACGTGGATGTCTATGAGTGTGGCAATGTTCCACAGATCACTGCTGAAAGCAGTGACTCACTACCAACACACTGTCCCCAAAATAATCATCAATCTGTCAACAAACACACCCAGCTTCCAGCAGGCCCACAATGTGAGCCTCTTCAAATGGTTGAAGTTGTTCCACAGGTGTAGGTACTCGTCAACAGGTGCAGGTACCCAACAATTATGTCGCGAAAACTGTTCATTTCTAAGTTTCGCACAATTACCATCTGCAAGGGGTACACAGACAGGCGTCCTGAGAGCCAGCTCATCATTGATGACTGTGACAAATGTTTCCTTAACACTAAAATGACTCAGTATGCACATATTATACTCTGGTGCCATTGAACACAGTCCATAAGGGTGGTGTATTTTTTTCTGACAGTGTATTAGTGAGCTACGACACACAGGATCTACACATGCTGCTGTATTGCTACCAGGTTTAAGAGCTGTATATCAAGGGGGGCTTCAGGCATTTGATAAATTAAAAGTAGACCAGCTATGCTGTATTTAAAACCCTCTTGTCTGAAGGACTGCACTTCATTGAATGCTGCATTCTTTTATTACTAAAATTTCATTTCACAATTTGGTATCATGAACTAATCTGCTATTCTGGATGCAAAAAACTGACAGCAGTGGTGTGAGAAAATATGAAGAGACTGGAGACATACACTCACAATGAAGATATGTGGCAGGATGCTATGTACCGTAGCACTGATGTGTACAAAATAGTTCTATGACTTTTCCTGAAGAATCATTAAAAATTGTGAGATGCCTACCTGACACATTAGTAACAGGAGATACTGAAAGTTCAAACATAAGATATGAGCATACATTACGACTACATGTCTGAAAAGTATGTGGACATTCAGTGTCATTTGTTCCAAAAATGAGTAGTAGATCAGAGGCGTATTTTACAACTTTTATAGCATTCGTCTTTGGGGACATCTTTTCACCAAACTCCATACAGGTGACACTGACTTTTGTTTGCATTCTTATAGGACCATTTTTATCTAACCATGAAAAAAGTCATGAATTATCGTGTGGAAGACTACTCACAAAGTTTCAAGAACAAGTATTAAGAGAATAATCTAGAGATATGCTTCATTCACCTGAAAACTGCTTTAATAAGGACTGTGAAGAAAAAATTAGATAAATTACACCACACACACAAGCATTTAGGCAATCATTATTCACATGATCCATACGCAACTGGAACTGGAAGAAACCAAAACATGTGTTACATGCTATGTATTCTCTGCCACCACTTGACATTGGTTTGCAGAGTGTGTAATATGTAGATAGGTATGAAGAATCTTTCTGAAGCTTGGTGAATAATTGGTGGGTGAAGTGATCTGCTACTGAGCTGATGATGTACTCTAGCCAAACAATAACTGGGGAGTGTGATAAACATTGGGACTTTGAACAGGCCACTCCAACTAACCCATGCAATCTTTTTCAAAACTATGAGGGTCTTTGCTTCTGTATAGGGGGTTTATCATGTTGATATATAAGAGATGTTGCTCCAAAATGTTACTACAGTGTGGGAAGTATGCTATCATCTAAATATGTTTATAAACTCATGCAACCATTCTGCTCTCAATGAGAATTAGTCCTATGTCCTTATGCTAGGAATAACATCCCCAGACATTCACACCACATCCAGCTAATTTTACTACTTCCTTAATGAACTAAGATACAACTCCTTTCACCAGGTATCTGCCAGATCCATGTATGACCACTTGAGTTCCATATTATTTACCACTCCTATTTCAACTGCGCTGCTGACCAAAGGTCACCTTGTTTGAAACTTACTAAACAAAATCATGTACTTATTCTTATGGTCAGTGGCTTCTGGTTCCTGCAATAGGCTGTAGTTCCTATCTGTTTGATTTCTCAGACATTCTAAAGTGATAACAAAGATTATCACCTCCCACATGTTTCCATTTTATTCTTAGTTGTGGACCAATGTTGACAAACACGGAGAAGAGTGACTTGGTAATCATCAACAGCAGGAACAGCATAAAATACAGGCAGCAACTGAGACTGTGTGATATCTCAACAAGACAACAATGCCAATACATAATGTGACACTCAGTGAACATATATCAGGTGGCAAACAAAGTATTTTGGTCTCTGTTCAAGTTAAAGAGATAATGAAGTAAGCAAGAAGCAGCACAAAGGAGAAAGCATACTTGTCCCTTGTAAGAACTCATTTGTGCTCTTCTTCAATGATATGGGATATTTTGCCAAAATATGTACCAAATCAGATAAAAGGAGTCCAATGGATAGAAGGAGTCAGGATTGGTATAATTTACCAGGGGATATTCTTGGCACTTCCTCAGAAGGCATCACCATAGTTAAATGTGATACACAAATGGTCAAACGCCCAACAAAAAGAAAATCAGGATAACTGTCAATTTCATAGTAAGTAGTAAGGTTTTCATAATAAAATGTTATTATGAAGGGTAAATTGCTGCAAAATAATGCAGAGTACTGTGAGGCATACTAATGTTATGTTCTACAATTTGACAACAGACAAACAGTGGGCTAATATGAAATGAGTTAATGGAAAAATAAAATCATTCAACTTTTGAAAGCACTCATTTCATCACACTGATTTATTCTGATAGAAAACAGATCTATGATGTCAGTGTACTGAATCTACATTATATATCATCAAATTTAATGTCTAATGTATAAAAAAGTGTATTCAATCAAGTCTTCGGAGAATTTTCACCCATTAGAGAGTTAAGTCCCTTTCTTGTTTTGTATTGTGTAACTAATATTTTGAAATTCTTTTGCAGCCTGCTTTCCAATAAGATATGCTGTGGCTGTGTTGGGGTTCCTTGGAATTGCTTTCCAATATATGCTAAAGGTCACACTGTCAGTAGCGATTGTGGGAATGGTATCCAAACCTGACAAGGACGAAGATGCAGTTCTTGATGATACATGTCCCGTCACAGTGACTAACACAAGCTCAAGTTCACAGGTAAACCTCATGCTTATTTCTTACAATGGAAACTAAAGGGAGCTCCTTCTTTTCTTTATTGATCACTAACTAATTTCAGGGTGTTGTCTGATAATTTATCCCAGTTTTATTCTAAACAAATACATTATACTAATAGACAGAGCTCTATATTATTATTTAATTCTCAGTTGACTGAACACAAAACTCAATTACATACTGGCTTTTTAACTTCCCCTCCAGTTGACTAAATGAATTTTTGAGTAATTCCATTCTTGAGCAAGCAGCATGAGCTGTCCATCAGAGAAACTGGATCATCTCAAATTCACTCCAAAGTACTTCATAGACTGCCCCTGTGGTTTATTGACTGTCATCAGGAACACAAGTCTCAGCGGAAAGCGCAATCTCTTAAAGTTAAAAGGAAAATCTGTTGGAATGAGTGATACCTATAGGATAAATATTGTTTCACCCTTTCCCTTTATTGTTACGACTGCCAGTTCTATTAGATTCCCCAGTGTTTTCTTTACTGACCCAACTGCATAACTAGAAGTTTACAGGTACCTTTGTGCCACAACCTTGTTTTTTTACCAAGTTTGGCTAAAAGTTTTTGAAACAAGCAGATGCCAGATCAAGATCCATCCAAAGATTACCCTGGAAATGTCATTCACACATGAAAGAGACTGTTTACAAAACTCTCATTGGACCAATTTGTGAGTATTGCTCCTCAATTTAGGACCCTTGCTAGAGACTGCTAACAGAGAAGATCCATACAACAGTGGTATGTTTAGTCATGAAGCTGTTATCATTATTGTTATTTCAATGTTCTGACACTTGATTTATTATTTTGCCTTCTTGCTTCGCAGTACAATGTGGTTAAGCCTGAATTATTACAATCACTTAATTTTTTACACTCGTTTAAACATTCTTTGTTCATGAGCAAACCAATCTTGTAACACACAACACAATCTGAAGACAGCAGGATGAATATTTCATGCAGACAGATGACCAAAGAGTAATATCCAGTAGTCAAGCAGAATATGACTACCGCTTCTCTTCTCGATCCATCAGACACTACCATTTGATAGATGAGATTTTTCCAGATCTTTCGCTCACATGAAATTTTATTGGAACTTTATAATTCTTTTTGAAATGTGTTAATAATGTGCTTCACTGCAAAATACAACATTTTAGTTTTTACAGCCCGTTTAATTTTTGTGCCCTTCTTGGCTAGAAAATCTGCTTTTTCTTTACCATCTAAGCCACAGTGAGATGGTACAAGCACAACAGTGTCATGTAGTTGTTCATGATACTCCAGTGGGAAATTTATTTATTTATTCATCTGTAAACAAATTTCTTTGTATGGATGTCATCATTATACATACATATGTACATTATTTTGTCACATAAGATAATGAAAGCTATATACAATAAATTCATAATATACATATATGTATATTACACACACAATTTATCATTGAATTACATAGAGAGGCATTATACGCATTTTAAAGTTAACTGTTGAAATTCTGAAAGCATAAATTCTTTCACACACAAATCTTGAAGTGATCATGACATGAAAATCAGAAAATTTTGAGTTCCTACATATGCTAACAACAGACATTCTTCCCATGCACCACTAACAATTAGAACAGGAGGAGGAGTAAATCATTGTGGTTCTGGAAGTGTACTCTGTCAGTCACCAAAAGGTGGTTTGTGGAATGCAGGTGTAGATTCTCAACATTTAAGATACGGAGGACGGGATTCAAATGTGCCACACTTCTCCTTAAGGTGTTGAATGTGAAGAATATCACAAAACTGCAACTACAAATGAGAACACCAATAACATCCACAATGTTATACTGGATGATCAGTATTGAATGTGTATGAATTAACTGACATCATAGGCACACGACAAGAGAAGGTTTGGTCCAGATTATAAAATGGATCAGTTAAGAGGAAGCTTTGTGAGAATGGAGGGGGAGGGGGGGGGGGGCCACATTTGTTGAATACTGGGAAAAAGTTGCAAAAACTAAGGTATTTGTAGCATTTGTTCCATTCTGGAAAGAAATCAGTACTTTTTGTGGATAATTTTATCAGCCAGAATATTTGTGAAATGTGTATTCCATTACACAAAGGGGATTATTCTACATGATTACAGTAAAATGACAACTGGTGGATACCATGCAAGCATTCTAGGGGAACTGAATGTGAAAAAATGCTAGACAAAATCTGGATTTCAAAAGAAGAGACTGTCATTCCTCAGAACGATGTATTTGCCTCAAAGTTACTTTGGAAATGGGAAAATTGAGTGACCTGTAATAAAAACTGATGGAACTCCCACCATTCACATCAGATTTTGCTTCCTGCGATTTCTGATTACTCTCCCATCTAAAGAAATTAGTGGCTGGAAATCCAGTGATAAGATTATGGCAGTCACAGTTGGTTATTTTGCAGACATTCTATAGTAAAATTTCAGGGATGGAATCTACTTACTGGAAAACCATTTTAGAAAGTATGCTGACCTAAGAAGTGTATATTTTGAATAATATGTGCATACTTAACCTAAAAAATGCAGTACTTCCCTAGTTGATCAAGCACTTTTCACCTTGCTCTTACAAAGCCAAGCAAGAAATTAAAATTTGGTTGTTTCTTACCTGACTGAACAACCAACTCATTATACAACTAAAATAATTACTGAAAACACATATGCATGACATTTATGCTATAAATCATTTGTAAATTCCATGAAATAAAGAAAAAATGAAACAAAAGTATACAAACATTTAGATTCCAACATGCGTTATTTAAATGTTAATGGTTTGGTTCCATTTATTTCTTTGTAGACACACATCAATATCATTATTACTGTCACTCACACAGATTTGAATATGATTTTTCTGTGCCATTGTGGTGTTATTATTCTGGTTTAGTCTAACAATAGTGTGTGTGTGTGTGTGTGTGTGTGTGTGTGTGTGTGTGTGTAAGGCCTGTTTTTTTCTGTATGTTTGTATCTGGGCATCACTGAAATAACATTATCATGAATTAATGCTGTTGGAGGAAGTACCTGTTAACAAAACCATTCTTTTGCAGACTGGAGAATTCGATTGGGATGAGGAAATGCAAGGTCATATTCTGTCTTCATATTATTATGGATATGTGGCAATGCAGATAGTTGGTGGCCACAGTGCTGCGAAGTTTGGTGGGCGGTGGGTGTATGGAGCAGGACTCTTTGCTGCAGGGCTCCTCACACTTTTGGGGCCACTAGCAGCATATGCTGGACCTGTAGTCTTCATGGTCTCACGCATAGGTGTTGGACTTGCTTCTGTGAGTAAAGAAATTTCTTTGAATCAGAAAAAGCTGTGCTAGTTTTATGATTTAAATGTGCCACATAAAAAAGAATTACAGCAGAGTTCCACACACCGTTGGGTGGCTTGCGGAGTATCAATGTAGATGTAGATGTAGTTGATGTGCTGGAATATTCAAGTCACTGCTTTTATCATATTAAGTGTTCATTTAATTCTACTGCAAAGAATTTTCCCTAAGACATTTGTTTAGTGCTTCATTCTCCTAAGTCTAATATTATGAGTAAGAATTCCAAGATTGATAAGATGTATTTTTGCATTGTATCACATACAGGCACCCTAATATTGTTATACCTCCACATTCATTGAAATGAAACATCTGTAACTAGGAAATAGTGAAAGAGCAGCATCTAAATGATAAATTCAGCTAATCTGCAAAGCAATTCAATAATGAAATGGTTTCTCCTTTTCCAACAATCACCAAGTATTTAGGTAATTAATGACCCCTATAGTCACATCAAAAATTTCAGTTAGACTCTATGTTTAACATGAGTAAAATGAACTGTGTCATTATAACAAAACCATCTAAAGTTAATTAATTCATTCATTCATCAATAGTTTTTCTGTGCTGATTTCATTTTCCTGGATCCCAAAGAGTATTATACAGGATGTTTCATTTAGTGTCTAAACAGTAATGTCTACTATACGTGCTGAAAGGTCATTTTTATTAATTTGAAATCACAGAATAATAGGAACATTTTGGGAGTATTTTGAGTAAGTATCCATGTTTAAGAAATGTCTTTAACAGAATAATTCAAAGAAAATGTTCAAGAAAGGAAGCCCATTGAAACAAAGATAGAAAAATATGAATATTTCATATACCATCACACCTATGAGTATGCTATTAATCTACAGTGTGTTCATTTTAACTGAACACACTGAAATATCTCAAAAACTCCACATCAGATCAAAGAACGTTATAATTCTCATGTGTTTGTCTCAGAGCAGAACATCCAATGATACCATACTCGACCCCTCATCCCACCGTGTGTGCGGGTGGAAGGAGGCAACTGTTTTTCATTGCAAATTACGATTCTATGGCAAAATCTACATACTTTTGTTTGAAGCATTTTCTTCAGTTCACCACAGAGGGCACTGTAATTGGAGAAATAGAAATGGATACATAATAATAATTTATGACATGCTACTCAAAGACCCTTGAATATCCAATAGCACGTGGGTCTCCACCTCCATGCTGAAAGGGTAGGACAGGACAGTATTTCATAATTTCTAATTGGAAACACCATTCACAATGTTGTATTCTTCCAATATATTGAACAGGGGACTACTCAACGTGCCTCTGTGGCCATGACTCAAGACAAATGCTGCTCTATTTCTTCATTTAGAGGAAGTGTTCAAACAAAGTACTGCCAACTTCAATACACTTTTCAAATGACCATATGCAGGACAGAAGCATATCTTTGGGGATGTCAGCACAGGCGTTTCGGATACAGTCAACCGTGACCTCACCGCCTGTTGGCACTTGCTGGTACACCATATCTTTTAAATATCCCCACAGAAAGAAATCTGGCGATGCCAAATCTGGCAACCTAGTGGATCTCTGCTGCTCCACCAACAGGTGTAAACATGATCTAATACCTCCCATGCTTCAACTGAGTAATGCACTGGGCAACCGTCATGCTGAACCCACATATTTTGTCAAATGTCCAGGACACCATCCTGCAGTAGTACCAGTAGTTCCTATTCCAAAAACATTTGATACTTGCATCCATTCAACATCCTGTTGATAAAATATGGAGCAATAAATTTGTTCCCTATGATGCCACACCTTATGTTAACTGACTAAGGATGTTGATGATCAGCTTGCCATAACCAATGGTGATTGGCTACATTCCAGTAATGCATATTATGCCAGTTAATATTACCATGTTTTGTGAATGTAGACTCATCAGAAAATAGTTCCTCAACAAAGAACATGGGTGTCATTTGCGTTTGTTGAAATGCCCATTCACAAAAAACTACTGAGTTATTGAAATTGGCCACATGAGGTTCTTGATGCAGTAACACATGGTGTGGATGATTCTTATGATGATGCAATATTGTGAAAATAATACCTATGGACATATCAGAATCTCAGTGTAATTGCCGGATGCTTATGAGTGGGTTGGTGCACTCCCACTAGTACAGCTATTTTATTTGCGTCTCCTGTAACATGTTTGCTTCATTTCCTTTTGTCAGGGGTACACTGTCACCAGAGATAAAGGTACTCACAACCCTGTAAATGAACAAATGAGACTGGGCTTTCTGTGGAAAATGCTCTGTATATGAGGCTACAGCAGCCCCGACATTTCTCCTATTTTCTCTGTAAATCAGGATCATTTCAGTTTTTCTTATGTGGTTGCAACATTCATCATCCATTTGTGCATCTGCACAAGTATTGTAACATTTAGAGCCACTACCTGTTCTATGTCTGTACAGTACTTGAGCTTTGGTCACAGTGTACTGTCTATTATGATATGCAGTAGTTCGCTACATGGCCATGGTGGCACGTCGAGTAGTCCCATGTTCGATATGCTGGAGGAATACAATGTTGTGAATGGAGTTTCCAATTACCTAGGAGAGATGAAATACTGGCCTCTCCTACCCTTGCAGCATGGAGGTGAGGTCCCACATTCCACTGCATATTCATGGGCCATTGAGCAGCATGTTGTAAATTGCAAAATGGTGACTGTGTGGTGTGCAATGTCAAAAAATGGCTCTGAGCACTATGGGACTTAACATCTGAGGTCATCAGTCCCCTAGCACTTAGAACTACTTAAACCTAACTAACCTAAGGACAGCACACAACACCCAGCCATCATGAGGCAGACAAAATCCCTGACCCCGCCGGGAATCGTACCCTGGAACCCGAGCGTGTGCAATGTCCAGTCACAGGATAATTAGTGTGATATTCCTTGATGGCATGGTGACTACCAAATGGTATGTGAAGATTTTGCAAGATGATTTCATCGCCATTATCCAAAGTGACCCTGATTTTGACAAGAGGTGCTTCATGCAAGACGGAGCTCGACCCCATCAAAGCAGGAGATTGTTTTATGTCCTGGAGGAACACTTTGTGGACTGCATTCTCACTCTGGAGTTCCCAGAAGCCACTAGCATGGGCCTCAATTGGCCACCATATTCTGAGTATCTGAACACATGTGACTCCTTTTTGTGGGGCAATATCAAAGATAAGGTGTACTGCAATAACCCTAAAACCACTGTTGAGCTGAAAACAGCCATTCAGAAGGTCATTGACAGCATTGATGTCCCGACACTTCAGCAGGTTAAGCAGAATTTTGCAATTCCAGGTCAAGCAGAATTTTGCAATTCACCCATGACACATCATCACCAATGGTGGAAGGTATATCAAACATGTCATAACCTAGATCCAAATATCTGTCACGACTTTTACATGTTGAATAAAGTGTGTGCATGCCATAGTTTGTAATTAATTTTTTTTCATATAGTTCAATAATTGTCACCCTGTAAGTGATTCTTTTTTCAATACTGGTAATGTACGAACGTGATGTGGGAAATTGATAAATCTAATGTAACTGATAGGTATATTTTCAACATAACACTGAAAAATAATTATTTAATACAAAATAAAGGATGTACAGTGTCTGAAATATAAGCATACAAAATCACACAAAAACTAACAAAAAGTAACACCAACATTAGCAAAAAATAACAGAAAAGTTTGCTAAAAATAACACCAAAACTGGCCATAAAGTAAAACAATATTTTCCTGTCCCTTTTCACAACATTGTTGTTGTTGTGGTCTTCAGTCCTGAGACTGGTTTGATGCAGCTCTCCATGCTACTCTATCCTGTGCAAGCTTTTTCATCTCCCAGTACCTACTGCAACCTACATCCTTCTGAATCTGCTTAGTGTATTCATCTCTTGGTCTCCCTCTACGATTTTTATCCTCCACGCTGCCCTCCAATACTAAATTGGTGATCCCTTGATGCCTCAGAACATGTCCTACCAACCGATCCCTTCTTCTGGTCAAGTTGTGCCACAAACTTCGCTTCTCCCCAATCCTATTCAATACTTCCTCATTAGTTATGTGATCTACCCATCTAATCTTCAGCATTCTTCTGTAGCACCACATTTCGAAAGCTTCTATTCTCTTCTTGTCCAAACTATTTATCGTCCATGTTTCACTTCCATACATGGCTACACTCCATACGAATATTTTCAGAAATGACTTCCTGACACTTAAATCAATACTGGATGTTAACAAATTCCTCTTCTTCAGAAACGCTTTCCTTGCCATTGCCAGCTTACATTTTATATCCTCTCTACTTCGACCATCATCAGTTATTTTGCTCCCCAAATAGCAAAACTCCTTTACTACTTTAAGTGTCTCATTTCCTAATCTAATTCCCTCAGCATCACCCGACTTAATTAGACTACATTCCATTATCCTTGTTTTGCTTTTGTTGATGTTCATCTTATATCCTCCTTTCAAGACACTGTCCATTCCATTCAACTGCTCTTCCAAGTCCTTTGCTGTCTCTGACAGAATTACAATGTCATCTGCGAACCTCAAAGTTTTTATTTCTTCTCCATGAATTTTAATACCTACTCCGAATTTTTCTTTTGTTTCCTTTACTGCTTGCTCAATATACAGATTGAACAACATCGGGGAGAGGCTACAACCCTGTCTTACTCCCTTCCCAACCACTGCTTCCCTTTCATGTCCCTCGACTCTTATAACTGCCATCTGGTTTCTGTACAAATTGTAAATAGTCTTTCGCTCCCTGTATTTTACCCCTGCCACCTTTAGAATTTGAAAGAGAGTATTCCAGTCAACATTGTCAAAAGCTTTCTCTAAGTCTACAAATGCTAGAAACGTAGGTTTGCTTTTCCTTAATCTTTCTTCTATAATAAGTCGTAAGGTCAGTATTGCCTCACGTGTTCCAGTGTTTCTACGGAATCCAAACTGATCTTCCCCGAGGTTGGCTTCTACTAGTTTTTCCATTCGTCTGTAAAGAATTCGTGTTAGTATTTTGCAGCTGTGACTTATTAAGCTGATAGTTCGGTAATTTTCACATCTGTCAACACCTGCTTTCTTTGGGATTGGAATTATTATATTCTTCTTGAAGTCTGAGGGTATTTCGCCTGTTTCATACATCTTGCTCACCAGATGGTAGAGTTTTGTCAGGACTGGCTCTCCCACTGCCGTCAGTAGTTCCAATGGAATATTGTCTACTCCGGGGGCCTTGTTTCGACTCAGGTCTTTCAGTGCTCTGTCAAACTCTTCACGCAGTATCATATCTCCCATTTCATCTTCATCTACATCCTCTTCCATTTCCATAATATTGTCCTCAAGTACATCGCCCTTGTATAGACCCTCTATATACTCCTTCCACCTTTCTGCTTTCCCTTCTTTGCTTAGAACTGGGTTTCCATCTGAGCTCTTGATATTCATACAAGTCGTTCTCTTATCTCCAAAGGTCTCTTTAATTTTCCTGTAGGCGGTATCTATCTTACCCCTAGTGAGATAGGCCTCTACATCCTTACATTTGTCCTCTAGCCATCCCTGCTTAGCCATTTTGCACTTCCTGTCGATCTCATTTTTGAGACGTTTGTATTCCTTTTTGCCTGTTTCACTTACTGCATTTTTATATTTTCTCCTTTCATCAATTAAATTCAATATTTCTTCTGTTACCCAAGGATTTCTACTAGCCCTCGTCTTTTTACCTACTTGATCCTCTGCTGCCTTCACTACTTCATCCCTCAAAGCTACCCATTCTTCTTCTACTGTATTTATTTCCCCCATTCCTGTCAATTGCTCCCTTATGCTCTCCCTGAATCTCTGTACAACCTCTGGTTCTTTTAGTTTATCCAGGTCCCATCTCCTTAAATTCCCACCTTTTTGCAGTTTCTTCAGTTTTAATCTACAGGTCATAACCAATAGATTGTGGTCAGAGTCCACATCTGCCCCTGGAAATGTCTTACAATTTAAAACCTGGTTCCTAAATCTCTGTCTTACCATTATATAATCTATCTGATACCTTTTAGTATCTCCAGGGTTCTTCCATGTATATAACCTTCTTTCATGATTCTTAAACCAAGTGTTAGTTATGATTATGTTGTGCTCTGTGCAAAATTCTACCAGGCGGCTTCCTCTTTCATTTCTGTCCCCCAATCCATATTCACCTACTATGTTTCCTTCTCTCCCTTTTCCTACACTAGAATTCCAGTCACCCATGACTATTAAATTTTCGTCTCCCTTCACAATCTGAATAATTTCTTTTATTTCATCATACATTTCTTCAATTTCTTCGTCATCTGCAGAGCTAGTTGGCATATAAACTTGTACTACTGTAGTAGGTGTGGGCTTCGTATCTATCTTGGCCACAATAATGCGTTCACTATGCTGTTTGTAGTAGCTTACCCGCATTCCTATTTTCCTATTCATTATTAAACCTACTCCTGCATTACCCCTATTTGATTTTGTGTTTATAATCCTGTAGTCACCTGACCAGAAGTCTTGTTCCTCCTGCCACCGAACTTCACTAATTCCCACTATATCTAACTTCAACCTACCCATTTCCCTTTTTAAATTTTCTAACCTACCTTTCCGATTAAGGGATCTGACATTCCACGCTCCGATCCGTAGAACGCCAGTTTTCTTTCTCCTGATAACGACATCCTCTTGAGTAGTCCCCGCCCGGAGATCCGAATGGGGGACTATTTTACCTCCGGAATATTTTACCCAAGAGGACGCCATCATCATGTAATCATACAGTAAAGCTGCATGCCCTCGGGAAAAATTACGGCTGTAGTTTCCCCTTGCTTTCAGCCATTCGCAGTACCAGCACAGCAAGGCCGTTTTGGTTATTGTTACAAGGCCACATCAGTCAATCATCCAGACTGTTGCCCTTGCAACTACTGAAAAGGCTGCTGCCCCTCTTCAGGAACCACACGTTTGTCTGGCCTCTCAACAGATACCCCTCCGTTGTGGTTGCACCTACGGTACGGCTATCTGTATCGCTGAAGCACGCAAGCCTCCCCACCAACGGCAAGGTCCATGGTTCATGGGGGGGTTTTCACAACATTATATTGGAAAAATGTTACTACAATATCATTTTCAGTTGTGTATAATTAGACATATTGACTTGTTTCACAGAAAAATTAATTTTAAACATAATACTGAAAAATAATGAAATTAGACATAAATAAGGGGAATTATATGGTATGGTAGCCCTCTAACCCCATCCAGGAAGAACATTGCCATTTTAACCTGAAGGGTGTGCTTTAGAAGATGTAAGAGCTGGGAAGTTTTGCCCTCTAGAAATTTCTAGAGCATTCTAGAAGATTTGAGAGTGTTTAAGAATGTTCCAGAACATTTGAGAGAATTCCACAATATTCCAGAATGTTCTGGAATGTTTCAGACTGATCCAGGATGTTCAGGGATAGTGTGGAACATTCAGCAAGATTCCAGAATGTTTGGGAACATCACAGAACATGCCAGATCATTGTCGAACATTCCAGAACACCCTCAAATGTTGTGGAATGTTCTGGAACATTGTCTGCCATTTGAAGCCTTTCTAGTATATTCTGGAATTCACCCTGGTGGGGCTACCCAGTGGTAGGGGTATAAAGTAAGACCTGTCGCAGGTTCAAGCATCAGTTTCTTATCAGTGACAAAGATAGGATCTGAAAAACAATAAATAAAAACAAACAGTGAAGTGTGAGTAGTCAAAGTGATACAGTGACTGCATATAAATCAAGTGTGAAAAATTTGTAAAGTGTACTTAGTGTATTTGTTAGTAAAACATTTATTTTATTTATACTTTAGTCAATGCCCAAATGTAAAAGAGGAAGAGCTCTTGCCAGTTCTGAATCAAAATGGCAAAAACAAAAAGAACAATGAAAAAACAAAACAGACAAAGAGTGCGAAGCATGTTTAAGTTCCCAACAAATAACAATGAGCACTGTGAAAAGCAGGGAAAACAAAGAAAAACAAAATGAACAGATTGAAGAATCAATAATTGCAACACAGTCTTATAATAAAGGACTGCAAACTCAAGCCAGCCATGAAAATATCACCCTAAGAGAAGCACAGACAAGTAAACAGTACAACATAACAAATGAAGCATTTCACTATGACCTGACAAAATAATGTAGCAAACACAAACATCTCGTAATTGGAAAAAATGAATAACATCTACCAATTTTGCAATGCAAAAAAATTCAATAGAGAAACATCAGGATTCTGTTGCCTGAATGGGAAAATTCAATTACCACCACTGAACACACCACTGCAGGCAGTTTTACGTTACATGATTGGGGAAACTCCAGATTCAAAACACTTCAAAATATAAAAGCGTACACCACCTGCTTCCAAATGATTTATTTTGGCACCACTTTGTTCAACACTAACAGAGCTCAAACTGATTACTTTTTTTCCCATTCAAGGAAAAATCTATCAAAACTTGGGATCATTACTATCACTACCCAATGGAGACCGTAAATTCCTGCAAGTACGTTTCATCAGAAATGAAGAAACAGAAATTGATCAACAATGCACAAATATCAGTGGATTGAGATGAGAAGTAGTCTAAGATGTACAGAAGATCTTACACAAATAGAATCAACTGTTTTACATATTCAAAACAGCAGTAGACCGAATGATTTTTGATGACTATAAAGTTATAATTTGAGCTGACAAAATACCACCAGTAGATCATGAAGATAAAACATGAACATCAATTTAATCCACCTCAGATAGACAAAGTTGCCACTGTAATTAAGACACAAGCGTGACATAATTGTACAACAAAGAAGAGGAGAACTACAATGCATTGCAGAGACACACTGTTCATTTGGTGCCCTCCAATATCCATTAATATTGCTGCATGAAGAGGATGGATATCATTTTTACATGAAACAAATCCAACCTGAAACAGGTGCAGAAACAAACCAAAAAGTCACCTCCAAGGAGTTCTATGCTTACTGTTCAATGATCAGAGACAATGAAACATACAATTCTTTGCACTCACTGTTTATTCTAATAATTCCTGGTAGATATGTATGCAAAAATAGAAGTCGAATGGATAATTTACATAAGACTAAATCAGAAGAAACTATGTATAGAAGACTACAGCCACCTTCAAGACGCAATCATAAATTATGGAAACTCTGATGACATTGGAACAATAGTAATCTTACCCTCATCATACATAGGAAGTCTGAGGCACATCCATAGGCACTTTCAAGATGCCATGACCTCCACAAGAAAATATGGGTGACCTGACCTTTTCATAACATTCACATGCAACTCATTGTGGCCAGAAATCAAAGAACAACTAAGATATGGACGAGCCCGTCTGCATTGACAAGACATAATAGCATGAATTTTCTGACAAAAACAAATAAGATCTATCAAAGTTATGACAAAATACCACATCTTTTGAACCATTAGATGCTGGATGTACATAATTGAATGGCAAATATGACTGCCTCATTCATACAATCTTATATGGCTGCATAACAGAATTCAATCAACAGGTATCAACAAAATCATCCAAGCTGAATTTCCCAATCCCAATATGATTCAGAACTGTGTGACACAGTAGTGAAAATAAAGATTCACTGACCATCCAAGCCATTAAACCCCAAGTCCCTGTGTATGAGTGATGGAAAACGAACAAAAAAAATACCCAAAACCATACTTGGATGACACACAAACCAGAGTTGATGGCTATCCCAAATAAAGAAGATGATGACTCAAAAGTTGTGGCTTCAGCAAAAATATGAATATGAGGCAGCGATGTACTGGAAATAGACAATCAATTGGTAAAAAATGGAAAGGAGCATATGGTGTTGTTGGCCTGGAGGCCCCACCTGGGAAGTCTCATTTCAATCAACGCCACATTGGGCGATTTGCATGCTGGTGAAGAGGATGAAATGATGATGAGGACAATAAAACAAACAGTCCAAGAGCGGAGAAAATCTCCAATCTGGCCACGAATCGAACTCAGGCGCACTTGCATGGGAGGCAAATACATTACCACCCAGCTAAGCAAATCAATGGGTAGTAGCGTACAACAAACTACTTTCCAAAATGTTCCAAGTACACATAAATGTAGAATACTGCAATTTAGTGAAATCCACCAAATATGTCTGTAAGTACGTGAACAAAGGCAGTGACAAAGAGTATTTCAAATAGCCAAAGACAGCAGACAACAAAACAGAAATCACAATATCCCCAAGTACAAAACAGGAAGATACATCAACAGTAATGAAGCAGCAAGGCAGATTTTCGCTTTTCCCAGACACGAATGCAAACACACTGTGCAACATCTAGACGTGCATTTAGAGAATGAACAGAGAGTTTATTTGATAGAAGACACCAACGGAAAAATTGCAAGTGAACCACCTTAGAATACAACATTAACAGCTTCTTATCAACTGTGCCAAACAGATCCATTCACAAAAACATTACCTATTATATGTGGAACACAAGAAGAAAAATCTTTCAATGATGAAAACAAGGAACTCCAGTAGAAGATCATCATGAAAACTGGTGCATTGGGCCAAGTATACATCCAAACAGCACTGAATGTTTGTATCTCCAGATGTCGCTACATGAAATACAAGGACCAACAGGTTTCACAGATCTCAAGAGTGTTGACAGTTACCAATACCAGACATGGAAATACAAGGACCAACAGGTTTCACAGGTCTCAAGAGTGTTGACAGTTACCAAAGCCAGACATACAGAGATGCATGACAATGCTTAGTACTATTCGAAAATGACAACCACTGGAAATTAACAAAACAAAAAGCCTCACTCACAGCCTCAGGTGAACGAATGAGAGACTTATTCACCATAGCGTTAATGACAAGCCCATTCTGAACTGACTATCAAATTCAATGATGACATCTTCAATGAAACACTCATTTACTTAGAAGATAAATGTTAAGCAACAAATAACCAGACCTTAGTACAGCTTGGGGTGCAAACTCCATGAAAAGATGGTATCAATGTGCTAAACTTCGAAATTACAAAGGGAAAAAAGCTACAACATCAATGAATTACTTCAATACATTGCTCACAGCAAACCACTCCTCAATAACAATCAAAAGGAAATTTACAATGTTGTCATGGACCAGATCAACATCAACAGTGGTGGAATTAGTTACCTGAAAACACCAGGCAGCACTGGGAAAACATTTCTTACAAATCTATTGCTGGTGGAAATGTGTGCTAAACAACACATTGAACTTGGACTGGTATCATCTGCCATTGCAGCCACATTAATGGAAGGTGGATGAACTGCCCATTCCACCAAACTACCATTGAATATAGCCAAAGAACAATTCCTGATATGTAAAATGTCAAGAGCATCTGGATGGGATGAACTTCTAAAGCAAGCTAAACTAACTCCTAAAGCGAGCTAAAATTATCTTCTGGTACAAATGCACAATGGCACACAAAAAATCACTTGAAGCCATGGACAGAACATTACAAGACTTGTGAGAAAATTCTGAAGTGATAGAAGGAACTCTACTCATACTCTCAGGAGATTTTGAACAAACAGAAGCAGACAAGCTTTAAAAAAATCACACATACAAATACTTTGACTAACAAAAAATATGAGAGTTGAACTACTGAAGGTGATACAACAGCATATTTTGTTCAACTTCTACCAATAGGTGAAGGAACATATCCTACTGACTGGATGATCAGCCTCATTAAACTCAGCAGTGATTTCTGCAACATTGCCACTGCTGAAAATGAACTCGTTGACCAAATTTATCCAAACATTGTTCACAACAATACCAATCCAGACTGGCTATTTGAAAGGGCAATTTTGGGAACTAAATATAATATTGGCGATGATATCAACTTTAATATTTAAAATAAAATTCCTGGTGAAGAGTGAATATACTAACCAACTGAAAAGATGGTAAAATCATTGAAGAAAATGTGAACTTTCCTACAGAGATTCTAAACTCTTTGCAAGTACCAGGAAATCCATTATTGGATTTCTGATTGTACTACTCAGAAATCTCAACTCACCAAAACTATGTAATGGAACAAGGATGATCGTCAAACAGCTATCAAATAACATCACTGAGGCTGAACTTATAACTGGAAAGTACAAAGGACGCACACTATTTATCCCCAGAATACCACTGATCTCCACTGAACTGCCATTTCAGTTTAAAAAACTGCAGTTTCCAATGAAATTAGCCTTCAGTTTTGCAGTTAACAAAGCACAAGGACAAACTTTAAAATATTGTGGCATCAAACTCAAAGAGTCCTGTTTCTCTCATGGTCAGCTGTATGTAACTTGTTCTCAAATAGGAAATTCAAAAACTTTGTACATATTCATCCTGGATAAGAAAATGAAAAATGCTTTTTATAAAAAAGTATTGTAAACAGTTAGAATATGTTTTCAATAATTTTTTACCTTTCATACTTTAACAAGAATTGTAAATAGAATATTCTTTCACTAACATCTTTTTTACATCTTATACTTTACAGTTCATCCTTTTATTCCAACAACCACACAGTCTCATATCAACTCCCTGAGCAAAGTGGTGTACCCCACCTAGTTATTTGTAAATATTGTGTTACAGTTTTTAACCCACTGACAAATATGCATATTTCTTTTATTCTTTCAGGGAGTAATAATTCCTGCAATGCATGTGATGTTTACAAAATGGTTTCCCGACCATGAACGTCAGAGACTATCTGGTGCCATATTTTCAGGTTATTATCAGATGTTTACTATTATATATGAATTGTTTACTTTTCTTGAAGGAAAAGTAAGAGCTAAAGGTAGAATATCTATTTTTGCTGCTTGTTAGTAAGGTAACATGCAAAATAATTTACTAAAACATTCATCAAATATTAAAAAGCCACCTAATTTTCTTACGTACATTTTCAGTTACATGTTGAGCTAAGTGATGAGTAACGTGAGGTGTCATTAAAGATGGTGTTTCATAAATACATATCTTGTACTTATTGATGAACTATTCGTAGAAAAGGATTGTGAAATTTTTACTTCCACTTGTTTGCAGCAAACTACATGGGTACCCTACTTTCAATGGCAGTATCAGGAACAATGGTGAAGAACTTGGGATGGCCCTCTGTATTTTACGTTTTTGGTGGTATTTCAACAGTTACAATAATTCCATGGGTATACTTTGTATACAGTGAACCTGAATCTCATCCAAGAATTACAGAGAAAGAATTAAGATATATTCTGGAAAATACTGGATGTAGTATGAAAGAAAAGAGTAGCAAAGAGCCAGCGGACAGCCAGGTACATTTCAATAATATTTATGGAAATTAAATAATAATCGTCTCTCAAGCTTATCACTTTGTAGAAATAACTGAATTTGCATGAATTTATAATTTTAATTTGTTTCTTTTCAGAAATAATTTTAATTTATGGGGGCTATTCATAAATAAACTTCCAATGGCTATTAAAAAAAAAAAAGATAGATAAAGTATTTTATATACAGTTTGTACCTACATGCAGAAACTACTCCACATAATTGCCACCCCTATTCAAACATTTGTCACCCTGTGACACCAGCTTCTTTATCCCTTCATCAAAGAATGTTGCTGCATGGTGCTTCAGCCAGTTGTTGACAGCATCTTTGGGTGCAGCGTCAATCATGAAGTGATGAGTGGCAGCTCGACCTTCATCTTGGAAAGTGATGAAAATCACTTCATGCCAATTCTGGACTATAGAGAGATTGTGCCGACTGAGACTCAACTCAGGACCTTGGCCTTTTGCGGCAAGTGCTCTACTGACAGAGCTACCAAAGCACAAGGTAGGAAATGAGGTACTGGCATAAGTAAAGGTGTGAGGGGGTGATTTGTGCTTGGGTTGCTCAGCCAGTAGAGCACTTGCCTGAGAAAGGCAAATGTCCTGCATTCGAGTCTCAGTCCAGCATACAGTTTTAATCTGCCAGGAAGTTTCATATCAGTGCACACTTCACTGAAGAGTAAAAACGTCATTCTACAGACAGAATGCTGAAAAATCTTCCAGCCAAAAATATGAGATTTACTTTCATTCAGTTCGCATTTTACGGTCACACATTGTTGTAAAGGAGAAGGACTTTTTTCCCAAATTGTTTGTTTTAGATTGATCCTAGGAGTTCCATAAGAGTTTGATAGTAAACCTGTGATGTCACTATATTCTCATTTGTTACTCTTATGAATTTCATTTGATATCTTGGAAAACTGTAACCATCATTTTGCAGTTTGACAGCATTTGCTTGAATGTTTTGCATTCACTGGAAAAATGAGTGTGCTTCCACTGATGGACTGTTCATTATTACTGTAATTCATGTACTGCACCCATGTCTTGTCCTCAGTCATGATTCTGTTCACAAGCTCATCCAACATCTTAGTGTAGTGTTGAAGGGATGTCACACCCAAATCCATTTTTTCAGTTTTATGTGTATCAGTTAGACATGTTGTTACCCACCGTGTACAAAACTCCTCATAACCTAACGTCTCTGAGACAGTGTTAAAGAGGGTCATCCTTGAAATCTGAGTCTTATCTTCAGAATGTTCAGAAATAGTGAGTCAAAGTCTCACATATACATTTTCATCAGCATGTTGCACAAGTTTATAAGTCACATCTGAATGTCTTTCCTGACCAATTTCATAATGAACATATGTGCAACCAGGCTCAAATTTTCTGTACTGCTCCGTCACACCACTATCACTCTTAACTCCATCCATGTACACACTACACAACTGACAAAAAATCTCAGCATCATTGACACCTTCTGCTTGCTTGAAGCGAATGACAGAACATAGCTCACAACTATAGGAGATGCAATAACATCATCTATTTAAATCACTTGCTGCTTATGCAGTGACAAACACAACAGAGCTGACTGACACATGACCTACAAAGTCTGTTTTTGAACCCCTCGCACAATGTAACTGCAAACATTTATTTTTAACAGCCAGTTGTGGGTTAATTTATGACTAGCCCTCATATTTATTTTTTCTGATAATATGTTATTAATCTAGTTATTTTCTTTTTTCGGATTTATGAAGTCCATTAAATCCTTCTTATTTTAAAAATAATACACTTTGGACTTTATTAAATATTCAGTATTTCTGTAATCTATGAGACATTATTTTCTTCAGCTGAAAATAGATAAAAGATTTGTAAAAACAAAGAATCATATAAAAATGTCTTTGTAGGAATAAAATTTCAAGTTTAGTTTTTTTATTTTTTATTTTCTTTATTTAATTTTATTTCTTATGTGGGACAAAGACATAGAAATGAGAGGAAATTATAATGATGTAAGAGTTTAATAGCAAATGACAAAGTAATTAGAATTAGAGTAACATTCAAGTTAGTTTGGAAGAAAAGTCAACCAATGAATTTGTATAGTAGCAGGAAAGAGGTGGGATGCTGTTCATTTATTGGAACAATATTGAGGCGAAAATAATTAACTAGTCAGGAGGTTTAAGAGATGAACATATTAATAGAAAAGAAAGAAAGAATAATAATCTTCATCATTTTTCAGGCTTCTTCAGTTCTCAATAGCAGATTTAAATGCATCAATAATCATTCTTTGACATTACAGTTACATCATACAGACTTTCGTCTTTTTAAAAATGACACACAGTTCCATTTTTTTCCTCTTGCTCTCTTCTTAGCTCATGCTGAAGAGGTGATCATAAAGCTTGAGATGTAGTATTCCTTTATATGCAAGTAATAACATTTTTTATCAATAACAGATACTTCACTTATGTTCATAATCATCTGATGTCTACTTTTGAACTTTTAATTTTCCAATTTAAGCTTTATTTACCCTGTATTAAAATTTGTATGATTACTGTTATGACAATAATGATAATCTGAAATTCTCACTTCTGTTAGGATAATTCAAACAGAACTAATCCATGGATTATGATACCATTGACTCCTGGCATGTGGGCACACTGTCTTGTTCTATTTGCTGTTGGATGGGTCAACTACACATTGCTTTCAGAATTACCAACATATATGCAAAACATTTTACACTTTGACATTGATGAGGTAAGTATATTATTTACTTCTTATGTAAGTATATTATTTACTTCTTATGTAAAATACTGCCCATTGATTACCATTACAAATGCTAGATGAGTCATTATTGCTTACATACAAGTAAACATGACAAATTAATTTTAGGTTTTCCTTGCATTTTTGAATAAGAAACAGTGTCTACCTCTACTATGGCCATCAGAAAGTTTGAAGATTATAGTTCACTGAATAATTATCATTAACTAAAACATTTATCTAAAATAAGTAGTATTCATAAGATTATTTAAATCTTACTATTTATTAAAAAAGTACCCTTAACTGAATTTCTTGGGTAAAATACAAAATGTGAGCTACTGACAAACTGAATAAATGTAATTTTTCGTCAATAAATTAGTATAATTTAGTTTATTTAATCAAAATAAGTGATGGTGAAAAGAGCTAAAAAGACCAAATGGGTCCTTCTGCTGAGTAGAAATGTATTTAATTGCAAATATTGTTTTCTGAAATGTATGCTTAATACCATTAAAATGAGTGTAAATTCTTACCTGATGCAGTCGAATATAAATGTCTTAAATTCAAAATCTTCCAGCAACCTAAGCTACAAACTTGATGATTTACAAATTCTTCACTCAGAATGTAAAATTATATAAACTGTTTGTTTAAATGAACATTGTCTTAGCTAGATACAATAATATTTTAAATAAAACTGAAAATTTCAAAACTGAAAGCAACTACTGCAAGGGGGAAAAAAATATTGTGGAAATTGCTGTGTATTCCTGAATTCTGCTATAAGCTATGTAGTGAAAACACATTTCAATTACTTGAATGAAGATTGTATACTTGGAACCCTCTGCATAGAGCTTAAGGACCTCAACATGTTAGTCATTTCAGTTTACAGAATTCCAGAAAGAGCATTAATTACACCATTCCTCTCTAAATTCCAATACATGCTGGATAAACTAAAGAAAGAAAAAATGTTTAACAGTTGCTGATTTTAATAAAAACAATGCAAATGACAGCAAAAAATCAACAAAATTTATTGATTCAATTAAAAAGCATGGTTTTAAACTAAATTTTTCAGAGTCCACCAGAGAAAATACTCACTCAGCAACATGCACTGATAACATTGTAATAAATTACTTCTTTGATATGTACATAAATTCTGATTAGACTTAGGACTTTCTAATCACTCAGCCTTGTTTTTCTCACAGTCAAAAACTGATAAATATAATACAAGAAACAACTTAGGTATATTACAAGAAGTTCCAATAAAAGAAATATTGAAATATTCTATGAGAAACTGAGTAAAGCTACATGGTCTGACAAGGACAGTGATTTAACAAATGAAAGCTTTAGTAAATTTTTAAATAGTTTTCTTGGAGTATTTAATGAAACTTTCCCACAAGAACATATTGCAATAAAGTATTTAGTAAGATAAGGTGGATCACACCTCTACTCAGTGAGAGGAAAAGAAAGTTACACAATCATCTGAAGTACAACAAAGATTCTCATTTTGTAAAAGATGTTAAAACTATAAAATTATTTTTTTAAAAGCTGAAAAAGATTAAAAACAAATGCAAATAATAAAGTCATTTTAGGGTAAAAAATAAAACAATGGCAGTATGGTCTTTAGTTAAGTCTAACTTGGGTTTAAAAAATTACAAGCAAGACATTTCAAAAATTAAACTTAAGGAAAAATTGTTTTAAATCCAGCTCAAATATCTGAGTATTTCAATGAGTACTTCATAAATGTATAAAAATCTGATTTAGATGTACCGAATTATGAGCACAAAGTAAATAGTTTTGGGTTGAAAGACGGTGTCAGTGGATGTCTTATAAATACAACATGGTCTCAACAAATGATGTTAAAAATGTCATACTGTCCTTAAAAACCAAAGACTCTACAGGTTGGGATGGGTCACCATCAAAGTAATTAAAGAAAGTTACAACATGATAGCTCACCCTCTATCTCTCATAATGAACAAAACATTTAAGAAAGGTTGCTTTCCAGTTCTTTTAAAACAAGTAGAAGTATTTTAAAAAGGTTCAAAAGATGATAGGTGAAGTATTCTATTTCTATACTCCAAATCATATCCAAAATATTTGAAAAAATTGTTGCTTAACATATTCAAAGCTTCATTACACAGTACAATATCGTTTCAGATAATCAATATGACTTACAACAAAGTAAAACCACACCAGATGCCATAAATGAGTTTATTGAAAAAATTTCTTCATTGTTAGACAGGAAATCTAAATTTGCAGGAATATTCTGTGATCTTCCAAAAGCATTTGATTCTGTAAGCCATGCCCCGCTGTTTTTCAAACTCGATAGGTCTGGAATAAATGATATGCTTTGAATTGGTTTGAATCATATCTCACTGAGAAAGAACAAATGGTAATAATTACATCAAATGGAGCAGTTTACTTCTCAGAGTGGAAAACTGTATCACAAGGTGTTTCTCAAGGCTCAGTCCTTGGGCCAATTTTATTCCTGTTCTCTGAAAATGATTTGCTCTCAATATAAATATTCATCCACTGAAAATGTAAATGCTGAAAATATACCACAGAGTGTCATGAAGGACTTGGAAACATGGTTCACTCTAAATCAATTAATGTTAAACATTTCAAAAACCCATATGATGAGTTTTAAAACAAAAATGTCAAAATCTGAAGAAATATTTATTATTCACAAAAATCAAAAAATAACTCAGCTCTGTCAAATTCCTAGGAGTAGATTTAGATAGAAATTTCAAATGGAGAACACATGTAGAATATCTAGCAAATAAATTAAACAGGCTTTCATTTTCAATGGAAATTTTAGCCAGTGCTACTTATATAGACACTAGGGAAGTGTAATACTAAAACTTTTTTCAATCCATTATTAGACACAGCATATTTCTTGAGGAGGCTCAGGAAACATTATAAAAATTTTAAAGCTACAAAAGACAATCATTCATAACATGTGCACTGCAAAGCCAAGGGCATCGTGTTGACCATTATTTAAAGAACTAAAAATATTTACTGTCCCCTCATTATACATATTTGAGATGATTCCTTTCCTATGCAGCAGAGCTGATCTATTTTAAAGAAATCATTTTCAACACTTGAACTACACAAGACATAAAGAAAATGTTATGCTCACTTTACATCACTTAAAATTGTATGCGCAGACCCCTTAATATATAGCCATGAAAATTCACAACAAAATAAAAGGGTGTGACATAACAAATATGAAGCTAAATACTTTAAAAAGCAAGTTACGTCATTTTCTAATTGAAATAAGCTACTACTCAGTTGAAGATTGCAATGACGAACTGATACTTTGAGCTGGACTCTTAAAATGAAATAAAAAGTTACCTGCTACTTATAGTGGATGCAAATTCTTCAAGAGCTTCAGGGAGAAGCGTGAATAAATTCTTCAATGAGTAATATTTTAAGTTTGACAAATTTTAAATAAGTAAATTCTTCAACAAGTAATACTGTAAGTTTAGCAAAATTTTTAAATAAGTAAACTGTGAGCCTGTCTTGTCTCCTGTACATCACTCTCATGTTTTGAAGTTCTGTATGTTATGAGAAAAGACATTTCACATTTCAAACGAGACAGCTATATGTGTTTTCCTCTGTGGCATTTAACAATTTATCTACACAGCTGAGAAAACAGAAAGTTTATTTTTAAATTTCAAGCTGATTTTGAATCAGCCCAGAAAGAATTAAAACACTCAAGAATTTTATACTGGAGCAATAATGTTGTAAATGTCTTATATGACAAGATTAGAATGAACCCTGCCATTTAATCTGGGGGTATAGCAAATTTTCAATATTTTTAATAGTTTTGGTGCTTTGAAGTATTTTGACAAAACCATGCATATAAACAAGAGATTAGGTTGTTGGAAATAGCCCTGGTAAAAATTCAAAGATTGTGGTCAGAGAGCTAAATATGTCCTTCTAATAAGTGGCAGTCACAGATGTGTAATGTCAGAAACTGTTCATAAAACCCTGGATAAGAGCTACCAAATTATGATGATGATCCATACTCTGAAAACCTTTTCTTTTTATTTTTCAGGCTGGATTTATATCTGCACTGCCTTACTTATTTGGTTGGATGAGCTGCAGCATATACAGTTTCCTAACACAGTGGTTCATACAAAAGGGCATGCGTAAGATTGTTGCTTTCAAAATATGGGATGCAATAGGTAATTATTATTTTTATACAAAACTGTCTTCTGCTGCTCTTTTATTGTCAAATGGATGAAGCTTCTTTATAATTACTAACCCTCTCTTATTGACACAAAACTCTAACAGTTCCAGTAAGTATATGAGTAAAGATAAGCAAAAATCTATTCCCCAAATGTAATGCAATTGATGAGTAGAACATTTCTGCATAAAGTATATCCAGAATAAAGTACAATTAAAGAGTATTTCATCCATTGTAAGTGTATAAGCTTCTGCCCCATTCAGTACATTTGATGTATTATGTTTCTGTCTTCATAAAAATTTGCTGAAACCACAAATTACTGTTGCTGATCTGAAATTGTATCAGATAAAATCTACGAACTAAGCAGCCATTTCTAGTAAGAGATTCTGTTTATAGTTTAGAAGATAGCAGAGGTGTTAATTATCACCATAAAAGCAACTGGATCACAGCATCCAGAAGGTAAGACCTATTCATCCAGTGCAGAAAAAAGAATGATCAAGTGGAAAATTGTTCTTTTATATTGTAAAATATTAAAATAATAATTAACAAGAATTTTATTGCACTCACATATAGCCTTCCACTGCAGCTCATCCTCTGTCATCTGCCAAAGCCAAAAAAATGTTTTTATTTGTGTCTATTTGATTATTTTAAAACAACAATGTAGGAAAAGACAGATTGCTACTTACGGTAAAGAAGACACATTAAGTTGCAGACTGGCACAATTAAAGGACACTTATATAAAGCTTTCAGCCACAGCCTTCACCAGTAAAAAAGAGACACAAACACCATTCACACATACAAGCAAGTGGACCTCATGGACATGATTGCCAACTCCAGCATCTTGAGCCAGAATGCAACCATCACATGGAATGCAAGCATCAATCTGGTGGGAGTGGGAAAGGGGAAGGTATGGTACTGTATTTGTGTAGAGAGAGATGAACACTGTCTGGTGGAGAGTACAGGCATAGTGCCAGGAAGTTGTGGAGAAGGGAGGTGGGGAAAAAAGGAGCATATAAGGAGAGGAGTGGGGAAAGATGGACAGATGTGTTGGCAGAAGGCGGCAAATAAACAGGATGGGAGATGAGAACGGAGAGGAGATAACAGGACAGAGAGAGTGGAAACTGTTGGGTGGAGGGTGTGAGGACAGTATGCTACTGTAGCTTGAGAGTGGAATAATTATGGGAACAGGGAATATGTTGTAAGGATAACTCCCAAATGTGCAATTCAGAGAAGCTGTTGGTGGAGGGAAGGATCCAGATGGCTCAGATAGTGAAGCAGCCATTGAAACCAAGTGTGTTATGTTCAGCTACATGTTGTGCCACAGGGTGGTCTACTTTGCTTTTGGCCACAGTTTGGCAGCGGTTGTTCATGCTGGTGGACAGCTGGTTGATAGTCATACCAATGTAAAAAGCTGTGCAATGACATGGCTGCTTTCATATGTGGCCCGGCCTCTGATTGTGTAGGACAAACCTGTGACAGGACTGGAATAGGAAGTGTTGGGTGGATGGATTGGGCATGTTTTATAGCTGAGTCTTCCACAGGGAAAAGATCCTTGTGGCAAGGTGTTGGGATTGGGAGTGGCATGGGGATGGAAAAGGATGTTGTGGAGGTTGGGTGAGCAACGGAACATTGCTTTAGGAGGGATGAGAAATATCTTGGGTACGATGTCACTCATTCCTGAGTATCATGATAAATAATGAAAGCCCTGGCGAAGGATGTGATTCAGTCGTTCCAGTCCAGGTTGGTACTGGGTGCTGAAGGGACACTCCTTTGTGGCTGGTTTTTGGGTGTGGTGGGAGGATTGGGGGTGTGAGGGGAAATGGCACGGGAGATCTGTTTGTGGACTAGGTCTCGGGGATAGTACCTGTCTGTGAAGGCATTGGTGAGACCTCAGCACACTGAGCAACAGAGCTTTTGTCACTGCAGATAAGCTGTCCCCAGGTGGCCAGGCTGTATGGGAGGGGTTTTTATGTGAAAGGGATTACAGCTGTCAAAATACTTGTACTATTGGTGGTTGGTGGGTTTAATGTGGACAGAGGTGTGGATGGAGCCATCAGAGAGGAAGAGGTCAGCATCTAAGAGGGTGGCATGCTGGGTTGAGGTGGACCACCAGAAGTGGATGGGAGAGAAGGTGAAGAAACGAAGATAGAGTGTCTTGGCCCTCAGTCCAGATCATGAAGATATCATCAATGAATCTGAACCAGAATAGGATTTAGGTGTTTCGGGAGGCTAGGAAGGTCTCCTCTAGATGACCCACAAGAAGTTAGGCATAGGAGGGTGCCATGCAGATTCCCATGGTTGTGCAGGGGATTTGTTTATCTACCTTTCATTCAAAGGAGATGTAGTTGTGGGTTAGGACAAAGTTAGTAAGGTGTATGAGGAATGAGATAGTGGATTTGAGCCTGAAGGATATTGGGAAAGGTAACATTCAATAGTGGTAAGACCATGAGGATGTTGGTGTACAGGAAAGTGGCATCAACAGTGACCAGTAAGGATCCAGTGGGTGGGTAAAGGGGTGGGGATGGTGGAGAGTCGGTGAAGGAAGAGGTTGGTATCTCTGACATGGGAGGCTAGATTGTAGGCAATTGATTCGAGGTGTTGCTCAATGAGGGCCAAAATTATTTCAGTAGGGGCTCAATAACGAGCCACAATAGAGTGTCCAGGATTGTTGGGTTTGTGGATTTTGGGGAGCACATAGAAGGTGGATGTGCAAGGTGCCATAGAGGAGAGGAGGGAAATGTATTCAGGGGAAATGTCCCAAAAAGGACCTAAGGCTTTAAGCAGAGACTGGAGGTTGTGTTGGACTTGTGGGATGGGATAACTCTGGCAGTTTATAGGTAGAGGAGTCAGATAACTGCCAGAGTCCTTCTGCCAGGTAGTCACTGTGATTCATAAAAAGTGTTGGAACCTTAGTTTGCAGGTAGGATGATTAAGTCAGGATTTGTTTTGTGGCTGTGTATGGCTGTACCTTCTTCTACTGAAAGTTTGGTGTTCTGAGGAAGGGACCTGGAGGAGGATGGTGAGAATAAGTTAGAGATAAGGAATTCCTGGAAGATGACCAGTGGATGGTTAGCTGGGAGGGAAAGGGGGGAGGGGGTGAGGATGATCACAGTTAGATGGTGGTATGAACTGGAAAAGGCAGGGTTCAATGTCGGAAATAGGGTGGTTTGTTCGAAAGGCGGGAAAAAAGTGCTTTCATTGCAGGGATTGGGAGAAGGAAAGTAGGTCTTTGACAAGTCCAGCACAGTTAAATATGGGTGTAGGGCTACAGGTGAGGCATTTGGATAAGACTGAAACTTCTGTGGAGCTGGGGGGTTTGGTGAAAAGATTAACAACAGTGATACGGGGATGTCTTGGCTATGGATTTGGTGGAGAGCTGGTAGGGAGTTTTGGGGATTGTGCAATTTGAAAAGATCAGCTAGGCTGGGTTTAGCTGCTATGAGGGGTGGATGAGGAGGAACACTGTGGGTATGACAGGGTTTGGAAAGTGGTGCCCCAAGGTGGTTATAGGATGTCAGCACGTTGGATAACTCGTGGAGGTGGTATCTGGAATGCTGCTCTAGGTGCTGGAGAGCAAGGAATTCAATTTCAGTGATGTGATGCATGGGATTGTAGAGTAGTAGTAGTAGTAGTAGTATCTTGTGGAGCGAACAGAGGCGATTCTGGGTTGCCTGTGCCATGTAGATGTGTTTTTACAGTACCAGATTGTTTATGGCAAGGGACTGTCAGAATATGAAAAGGTGTAGGTTATTGTGAAAGAAGGGGTGGGATCCAGAAAAGGAATCCTTATGGTTAGGCCATTTGGGGGGAATTCCGTGGTTTAGGCAGCCTGTTGTTGTTCTTGTCCATGCACCAGACAGTGTTCGTCTTTCCCACACCCTTACACTACTACACTCCTGGAAATTGAAATAAGAACACCGTGAATTCATTGTCCCAGGAAGGGGAAACTTTATTGACACATTCCTGGGGTCAGATACATCACATGATCACACTGACAGAACCACAGGCACATAGACACAGGCAACAGAGCATGCACAATGTCGGCACTAGTACAGTATATCCACCTTTCGCAGCAATGCAGGCTGCTATTCTCCCATGGAGACGATCGTAGAGATGCTGGATGTAGTCCTGTGGAATGGCTTGCCATGCCATTTCCACCTGGCGCCTCAGTTGGACCAGCGTTCGTGCTGGACGTGCAGACCGCGTGACACGACGCTTCATCCAGTCCCAAACATGCTCAATGGGGGACAGATCCGGAGATCTTGCTGGCCAGGGTAGTTGACTTACACCTTCTAGAGCACGTTGGGTGGCACGGGATACATGCGGACGTGCATTGTCCTGTTGGAACAGCAAGTTCCCTTGCCGGTCTAGGAATGGTAGAACGATGGGTTCAATGACGGTTTGGATGTACCGTGCACTATTCAGTGTCCCCTCGACGATCACCAGTGGTGTACGGCCAGTGTAGGAGATCGCTCCCCACACCATGATGCCGGGTGTTGGCCCTGTGTGCCTCGGTCGTATGCAGTCCTGATTGTGGCGCTCACCTGCACGGCGCCAAACACGCATACGACCATCATTGGCACCAAGGCAGAAGCGACTCTCATCGCTGAAGACGACACGTCTCCATTCGTCCCTCCATTCACGCCTGTCGCGACACCACTGGAGGTGGGCTGCACGATGTTGGGGTGTGAGCGGAAGACGGCCTAACGGTGTGCGGGACCGTAGCCCAGCTTCATGGAGACGGTTGCGAATGGTTCTTGCCGATACCCCAGGAGCAACAGTGTCCCTAATTTGCTGGGAAGTGGCGGTGCAGTCCCCTACGGCACTGTGTAGGATCCTACGGTCTTGGCGTGCATCCGTGCATCGCTGCGGTCCGGTCCCAGGTCGACGGGCATGTGCACCTTCCGCCGACCACTGGTGACATCGATGTACTGTGGAGTCCTCACGCCCCACGTGTTGAGCAATTCGGCGGTACGTCCACCCGGCCTCCCGCATGCCCACTATACGCCCTCGCTCAAAGTCCGTCAACTGCACATATGGTTCACGTCCACGCTGTCGCGGCATGCTACCAGTGTTAAAGACTGCGATGGAGCTCCATATGCCACGGCAAACTGGCTGACACTGACGGCGGCGGTGCACAAATGCTGCGCAGCTAGCGCCATTCGACGGCCAACACCGCGGTTCCTGATGTGTCCGCTGTGCCGTGCGTGTGATCATTGCTTGTACAGCCCTCTCGCAGTGTCCGGAGCAAGTATGGTGGGTCTGACACACCGGTGTCAATGTGTTCTTTTTTCCATTTTCAGGAGTGTATCACTTCACCTTCAGTGCCCCCCTCCAGATTGTTGCTTGCATCCCATGTGATAGCCGCATTCCGGCCAGCAATGCTGGAGTTGCCAGGAATGTGTGCGTGAGGTGTGCTTACTTCTGTGTATGAGTGACATGTATATCTCTTTTACTGATAAAGGCTGCGGCCAAAAGCTTTATGTAAGTTTAACTTCTCATGGTTGGGATTCAGAGTCATATAATACTTCTTAAAAGACATTATAGTCACCGTTGAATGTATGAAATATTTATTATTACGATTGCAATTTCGTCCTTAATGTCTTCCAATTGTATCTGTCTGCAACTTAATGTATTTTCCTTATGGTAAGTAGCAATCTGTCTTTCCCTACATTGTTGATATTCCTACCTGGAGTTTCCATGGTTTGATTACTTCAAAATTTTTTGCCTACTAAGTAGATCTGAATAAACAGAACTTATGAGCATTTTACAAAGAAAATTGCACTGTTCTCACCATTCATTTTCTGAAAATTCTGCTTATGAGTGTAATCTCTATTTGATCATTAATAAAAATATAAGTGAAGTTAAATGTCTGAAAGAACTCATGTTCCCCATTTCTTTTTTTCACAGCCTGTATTGGACCTGCACTTTGCCTGTTGGGAGTGACACTTCTCGGATGTGATGTGACAGGAATTGTTGCGATGTTTGTCCTCACAATGGTTACACGGTGTGCAATTTATGGAGGTTCATACCTAAACCACATTGATATGTTTCCTCATGCTGCTGGAACTGCAGCAGGAATTGCACAGACATTCATCACTGTCCCAGGAATTATAACACCACTTGTTACAAGTGCATTCATTTCTGGACAGGTATGTTACCTTAAATGGAAGACTTCCACTAATATTAACATGACAGGTACTAAAATTCGACAACTATGACAGTATTTTAATTTTCTGCATTTATACCTTTAGATAAGAATTCTTGTTTGAATAGTAATCTGTTGCACTAGTGTGTAACGATATGTGTTCTTGTACTTTACTAGTACCACTTATGTCTACATTTGATACACATTTATGTATCTGGAAACAAGAGGAACAGCTATTAATGATATTTCACTGCTGTAAATTTCTTCCAGTAATCAGAATTTTCGTAACTCACTGAAAAAACTTTATATTACTGAATGACTGAAAACACACACACACACACACACACACACACACACACACACACACACACACACACACACACACACAAACACAGAAAGAGAGAGAGAGAGAGAGAGAGAGAGAGAGAGAGAGAGAGATATGAAAGACATGGACTATGGACACCATATGCTCTCTATGCCATTGGTGAAAATTTGCCTAGTATCCATATGGCATCCCTGACAGTTGAAGTTGACTTTGACCAGCTGCTTTGCACTTTTATTATGACCAATCACATAATGCAATTTTCTTATGCTCCTTTATCACCACAGTGTTGCAACAGTTTAGGCAGCTATTGCTTTCAGGTAGCATTCTCCATATCACAGTAAAAGATGGCAACAATCCAACCGTCTGTCAGAGATCTTTTTTTGCTGTATGGAGTAAAGTAATCACAACAAAATGGTGTGTGTATATGTGCAGCAGAGGAGTGGGGAGTGAATAGAAGAGATATAGAGAAGCACAAAACAAAGGAAGGACACAGAATGAGACAAATGAATGAGATAAGGAGATGTAGGATAAGGACTAGCAGAGTGTAAAGGAGATTGGAGGATGTTCTAGATAGACCATTTCTATCTGTGCAGTTCAGGGGATGGTGACTGGTGGGAGACGATTAATGTGGTATAGAAGCTGAAGTGACAGATTAAGTCACTGGTACAAAATGTTCAATTTCAACCTGAAGATTGCATGAAAATAAACAAAAGCAAAATGCAAACTGAAATAGGACATTTTTGTACAACTAAAGATCATGGACAATCCATAATGATGAACATGTCTAGTTTTGATCAAATCACTGCTGTTGCAGTGTGCTGCACATTCATTACCCAAATGGCTAGCCACAATTTAGTGCTGGCCATATAACCACAAAGGATGATTCACAGCAGCCACAGTACAGCTGCTTGATGACATAACTGTTTTCACATGTAGCCCTAACTCTGATTATATAGGAAAGTAATGTGAAGGATTAGCAACAGGAGGTAGTGGGTGGAGGAACAGCGTAAAAATTGTATCTGAGACGTCTACCAAGGAATGTCATATGAGGTGTTGGGCTGGAAGTGCAGGTTGGGCAAATGATAGAAGACAAATTTAGAGGGAGAAATCATTATTTTGAGTAAGATATGCATCATATCAAATGGCACACACTCCACTGCTCAAGCCAACACTGCCTTATGCCAGCCTATATGTCAGAGTCTGGCGCGATCCCACCAGAGAGCATGCCCAATGATCAGTGTCATTTGAGTAGTGGCACCATATAGGTTAATAGTAGTTTTATACCAGCTACTTGGTTTCAATGATAATGTTGGGTGGTGCCATTACTCTCTGTTCTCCTCCGAGCAGAAACTGATGGGGGAAAAGATGCAGGTGGTACTTGGTCTGGATGAGCTATCATCAGTGAAGGCAGTGGGTTGATATACACGGGTGTTGCTTTGGATTGCTAACACAGGATAAGATCCAATGGGAAATGCCTGAGACACCATGGGACTTGAGATTCTGCCAGAAATGGGAAGCAGATAGATGCCGGCCAGGGTGGTGAAGGTTAAGCTGATTCCATTGCCACTGCAGAAGTCTGTGGGTGGAAGCCACGGTATACAACATGGACCAATGGTGGGCAGAGATAATTCTGTATCCAGGTTGAGTGGCACCTGAACTGCCACACCCACACTGTAGTGCTCACTCAGAAGGCAGAGGGCTGGGCACTGGTCACAGTATATTCAAAATGGTGTGATGAGGATGACCAAAAAACCACTCTAACTGCCTGCTGCCCTCAGCTGTGGTCGTCCTGTAAATAGCTAGAAACCTACAGAAAGCATTAGATGTGTTGTTTCACATCATTTCCTTGTGCAGCTGGGTTTTAAACATGGGGATCTCTCTGCGTGATTGTTGGAGGCCAGGTGAAAAGGTGTGGTGTGAATGTGTTGAAACCTATTACAGGTGGAAAAACTTTTCTGGTAAGATGTAAACACAATCCCATTATGAGAAATCAAAATGCATGAGCCTGTGTACTGTGGCCAGGGGTGTGGACTGTTGACTATGGGGAATAGGTGTTAGCATGTCTTCATGAGTGAGCCTATCCAGCTCTGTTTCAGTGTTGCCAAGCACAATGGGTGGTCTTTGAAAAAAGGATGGGCTGCAATCACTTTAAGCTTTAAAATAGTTGTTGTTTGGGTATGCATATCACATGGAGTCTTTAATGCACTGCAAGGCCCTTCAGACTGCACAGTATGCAAAAGTGTGGGAATAGCCTATCCCAGAAACATTGTCCACTTTGGTCTCAGCTGCTACCCGAAAATTTACTGGCCAAGTGACTCGATTATAAGAATTAAAACAGCAGACTTTCCTAGCAAAGGCAAGTGATGATATCAACAAGCTCAAAGATTTGTCTCACCTGCCTGCAACTCTAAACTTAAGTAGACTGATTTAAAAATGACACAGAAGTACCAGTGTCAAAAAGTAATCCAAGAGGGTGTTTGTCAACGACTGTGTCCATGTACATAAAATAAAGAAAAGGCAATAACTCACCTATAGCTGACTGGCACATGATGCATGGAAACACACAACAGAAAACAGAATTTACACTAGCTTTTGGGCTCTTGCTCTTTCTCTAGTTAAAGTACACACATTCATGCAGACACCCACACACATACGTCCATGGCAAGAGATGTGTCCAATTACATTTTTCTGGGCTACATCTCTAGAACTGGCAATTCTACAGATTGCTCACTCACTTGGGGAGTAGGAGGGAGGGATGGTGGAAGAGCATACACATGCAGCACAAGTTTCTGGCTTTGTGTATCTTACTTCTAGCATCTTGAAATACAGTTGGTTTGAAGAGAGCTCTGATGCAAAAAACTCAAAATCAGTATGCTACATTTCAATCTTCCAGTGTAGTGTTCATAAAAAAAATTACCATCTTTTTATCAGCAAAAGTTGATAGCCACATGTAACATGTACAGTGCAGAACTAACATCAAATACTGCCAGTTTGACAAACACTGTGTTGTGTTTTGGACAGTGGAGAGAGATACAGACGCTATCTTACTATGTCTTTTATATTCCATCATAGTGGGAAATGTGCCAGTTCATTTGAAATATATTTATACTGTGTATGTGTGTATTGTTCCTCATAACAGCTTAATTCATCTTCACCTAAAAGAATTTGACCATTCAAAAACACCTTGAAGTCACTGAAGTAATGGAAAATCGCCAACTCTTTTCTTCTTTATACAGCAAAATATTCAGCAGTGGAGTAAAGTACTATATGTGGTTATGGGTGTATCTGCCATTCCATACTTAGCCTATCTGTTATTTGGGACAGTTGAGGAGCAAGAAACACGATGGATGAACAAAAGGAAGGAAAAGGATGTGCCGAAGGTCTAACAAGTGCTGCAGGTGAGTCACTAAAACATACTCACTTCTTCCTTGTATAACAAATTCTTTGTACATTCGAGTATGCTTTATGACGACAGCATCAACATGAAGTTTCCATGACACAGACAGGCCGCAGAGGCAGCAACTTACAGAATGGTGCTACATTTTGCTCACATAAGAATTGTGAAGATAAGATTACAAAAATTAATTCACACACAGAAGCATTCAAACAATCATTCTTCCTGTGCTCTATATGTGAATGGAACACAAAGAAACCCAAATAACTGGTACAATGGGACGCACCCTCTGTCTTGCACCCCACAGTGGTTTGCAGAGTATGGATGTATATCTAGATGTAGATGATTTTATTCTGTGATGCAGAAATTACTGAGTTCTTCAAATATTTTTCATTCTACTGTCAATTTCATTGTGAGAAGTTAAGAAGCACTTTCAGCTTAACACTGAATAAAAGGAGGAACACTCATAGTAATATGGTATACAAAGGAAAATTTCTTCAGAAATTAAAGATGAGGAAGATAGAAATCAAAACGAAAGGAGCATGATTGATTAGAGCATTTGCAAAATATGATTACAGACTGAACAATGTTAAAACTGAGTTGAATGACACTTACAGAATAAAGTGTCATATATGACTTTTTTATGCCTTCTATTTTATTATTTCTTGTGACTTCTTATCTCCTGAATAAGTACCTCTGAATTTTCTTTAAAAAATTAGTTTACTAATACTTACACGCTACTAACTTCATGCTTATCAAATACAAAGTTTTTTTTATTGAATTTTAGATAACTATCTGGTCAACAGAATTGCACTAACATAGAAAAAATCTTGAAATAGTGAAATTAAGCTTGAAGTCAATGGAAGCTAAAAATTAAGTAAGAACTAACAGTAAAAGGTAATAATCAGTAAAATGTACAAAGCTTTGTTGTACCCTTTTTCACACTGTATTTGTATAACACACATTATATAAACATTACATCTTTCTAAAAAGGATATTTGATTACAATAGCCTCAATTCAATAATTATTTATTTTGTCATATTAGCTACAATGCTACATTGTTTCTAGGAAGCTGTTACTTTTATCTGTTTTTATTGATGTTTTGAATGTTACTGAAGCTCTGGAAATCCAACCAAAAAATGTTGTAAATGGTTCTCAACCTCACACACTGTGCAAATTTCCTGATATTTGTACGAAGGAAGAAGTAAAAGAAATGATTTCCCCTAGTGCTGAGTTGTTGAGCTGCAGACACACACAAATAATTACAGCTTGCAACTGTCTTGTTCACTCTTTTCTTTGTACCTATCACTAAGTGACTCCTTCCATTTACTGTATTCCAGTCAGGACTTCTCTTTATTGTGTTAATGTTCCCTATATTCGTTTAGGACATCAGTCATTATTTCTGCTGTGCTATATAGATTGTTATATTGATCACATCCATTTTGGGATAAGGAATGAGTTCCAGCATATATTGACAGAGAGACATTAGCAATACAAATGATCCTGAATGACACTTTTATTTTATTTGTGCTTATAAATGCTACAAAATAACACTATCTACAATTAGGAACAACTTGTAGCTAAGTAATAATATTATTATTTTTTAAACTATTGATTTTCCATTAAACTAGTATTATTGCTTGCTGACCATTAATAAGAGCACACTCACAACTTGTCAGTGGTAACATTCACCCTCGAGTAGGAGCAAGTCAAGGACATGTGGCTCAAGTTTAAAAGAATCTTTGACCAAGCACTGGATAGACATATACCTTTTGTGACAGGAGGCTCTCTATGATATAGTCTCTGTGAAGAAATTTCTAAAGAAACAGTAACTGCTGCATAAAAGATATAAAACAAATCAAAGGGCTGTAGATAGATAGATGCTGAATGAAATGCATTTGGTTGCCAAAAGAGCACTGCAGGAAGTCTTCACTGATTACCAGAGCAGAATCTTATTGAAACATTTGGCTCAGTTTTGCAGTCACTGAAATAAAATCTTATACCCTCTCAACTCATGAAGTTTCAGTTCGTTTCTTTCTGCCCTTCTAGGTGCTTCACATTTTTTGTCAGGTAGTATAACATGCTACAGATGCCTAGAATTTCAATAACAACTATAAAATATATACAATGGAAAATCCAGGATGAAATGCAACAATATTATGAAAAGGAAAGTTGCTACTCGCCATGTAGCGAATGCTGAGTCACAGACAGACACAATAAAAAGACTGTCACAAACAAAGCTTTTGGCCAGCAATGCCTTCATCAAAAATAGATGATAGGGGTGCACGTGTGCCCACACACACACACACACACACACACACACACACACACATAATTTTTTATATGCACTACATATGTACTCTGTAAAACACAGTAAAGTCAGGTGTTGATCCAGCAGGTCATGATCCCCTGCACAAAGCAAGACCAAATTTAAATAAATTATTATGATCATATGATAATGTTGCATATATTTATTTTATGAAAAGGAAAGTTGCTACTCACCGTTTAGAAGAGATGCTGAGTCACAGATAGGCACAACAAAAAGACTGTCAAAATAAAGCTTTCAGCCAGCAAGACCTTCATCAAAAATAGACAACAGCACACACACACACACACAGTGTGAGCTGCATATGCGTGTGCATGTGTGGGTGTGTATGTGTGGGCTGTCGTATATCTTTGATGAAAGTCTTGTTGGCTGAAAGCTTTATTTGTGACAGTCTTTTTGAAGTGCCTATCTGCGACTCAGCATCTCTGCTATATGGAGAGTAGCAACTTTCCTTTTCATAATATAAATATATGGAACATTTTCATATGATCATAATAATTTATTTAAATTTGGTTTTGCTTCATGCAGGGGATCATGAGCTGCTGGATCAGCACCTGACTTCACGGTGTTTTACAGAGTACATAGGTGGTGTATATAAAAGGTTTCAAACTACCTGTGAAAAACTCCTGCATGTAGTCCATTGCTTTCATCTACAACTACTGTGAAGTAATATTTTTCATTGTAATAGCAGATCCACTTGCACATTTAAGCATGATACCTGTTGTTTGATGATCTGTACATCCACAAATTGGCATTGTTAACACAAACTCTACACAATTTTCTTCAATAATTTATAAAAATATGGATTTTTCACTTCTTCAAAAGACAATGGAAACACAAAACACATGCATGGCAAGATACCAATTAAAATAAGATAATTCTAGAGTTGCTTTAATATATGTACCTCATATTTAAGCAAAACATTAATGAAACTTGTTTTTGACTACTTTTACAAGGGTTGGAACTTTAATAGTGGCAACTACTTATTTACAGCTCATACAAAATAGATACATGTTTCAAAGTTTTACTGACCTTCAAAGTAGTCACCAGCATTGTGTATAACCTGTTGCCAGCAATGTGAAAGTTGTAGGATACTCTTAGCAGTGCCAGTTGTGTTGAAAGTTCATTTTTGGAACACAACCTTCGACCAGCTCAGAGACAGAAGTGATCACACTTTCTGCAGGACCTGACCATCATTTTGTAGGACAATGCTCAAGCGCGTACAGTGCAAGCTGTTACTGATTTGTAATTCTTCAAGCTTTCCCTGTGAGGCATTGTCATGTTGATTAATCAGGTTTCTGCTGGTTATTCACATGTTTCCTGCACGATATTTCAACTGCGTGACTCGCAGTCTTCTTCAGGTGCTGTCTGATACTGATTCCAGTGTGGAATGAGTTCTGTATTTATGCCTACGTTGTGCTAGGCGTGCCCACTGTGGACCGTGCAGTGTCTGGCACTCTGTCCTTGGTGTGTGCCAACCAATAACAACGGCTGTAGCATTTTCTTCTAGTCGCGGCTGTCCCGAACGCTGTGTGCATGCTTTGTGGTTATTATCCATTGTCAATATAGCTGAATTAAGTTCGGAATGGCGTCCAAGCTGTGCTAGACATTTATCTTCTGATTGTCATCATTTGAGTCCTTCTGTGAATTAGGACGTTCTGTTACCATGCTGTGCCGTGTTAGACAAGCTTCGACAAAGGAAGGGCAGACTGCTCAATTCTCTCTGTTTCCTGCTGCAACACCGAGAAGAGGACGTGGTTCCAGTATTTGCTAGAATCAAACATCACCTCAATTCTAGAGTGGCCAACAGAATTAAACATTGAGCATGCTTAGCATTGGTCAGGGAGAGAGTACATGACATGCGCCACCGACTTGACGTGATATCCACAGAGTTGCTGGCTCTACACATTTTTATAGCAAATTCTCTAACCAGACAAGACTGGGATCGAGTTAATGGCACCTCCTGGTCCCTAGCTGAGTGCATGAGGAAGAAATTGGCATCCTGTCAACAATCCAAGTCTGAACGTCTTAACCACAAAGTGCAGCTGAACGATGATGCTCACAATGTTGTCAACCTGAGTGAGAAGGAACTGGATGCGACCACCTTGAAAGTATTGGGCAAGGATCTCAATTTTGCAGTTACCCCCAGAAATATTCCAGTTGTGGCCTTTGTCAGTGCAGTAGGGCAGGTGGCCCTAAAACTTCCTGCCAGTGAGTCTGAAGAAGTCCGACGAGAGACACGTAGGATGCTCACTAAAACCGAGCTGCCCAAATCAAACATCTCCGGTGACAAGAGGTTGGCTCTCAAACAACTCCGGGAAGATGACAACATTGTGGTGTTACCAGCAGATAAGGGGAATGCAACTGATATCCCACAGAAGGCAGATTATGATAGCAAGGTGCGACAACTTTGAGACAATCTGGCATACAGACCAACAGAAAGTGACCCCACAGACAAAGTGGATAAGAAGACCAGGGCTCTTCTAAAGGAAACCGGCCTTCCAGAAAAGACCATTGAGCAGCTAAGGGTTAAAGCACCAGTGCCACCCAGATTTTATGGCTTGCCTAAGGTGCGCAAGGAAGGGGTTCCTCTATGTCCAATAGTCAACAATATTGGCACGACCACCTGCCTCACTGCTCAACACCTTAAGAAGGTTCTCTCGCCATGAGTGGGGAAGTGTGCCCATCACATTCACAACTCAGAGAATTTCCTACAACACCTCAGGCAGCTACAGATCTTGGACTGTGACACAATGGTCAGTTTCGAGGTGGTCTCCCTGTGCACCCACGTACCACTGAATGATTCACTTGAGCTCAATGGAGAAAAGTTCAACAGTGTGCTCCTGGACTTATTCAGATACATACTGACTTTGATGTACTTCCTGTATGGGGGTCAATTCTACAAGCAAATGGAAGGGGTAGCAATGGGCAGCCCACTCTCACCAGTGGTGGCCAATCTCTTTATGAATGATTTGGAGAAGACGCACATACATTGGCCCCAGATCAACCGAAATGCTTTTTTAGATATGTGGATGACACCTTTGTCATATGACCCCACGGGAGGGAAAGGCTTGATGTTTTCTTGGACTACTTAAACTCATGCCACCCTAACATTAAATTCACCATGGAACTGGAGAAGTAAGGACTGCTCCCTTTCCTAGATGTACTTGTTAGGAGGAAGGGAGACGTTACCTTCAGTCATGGTGTGTACTGCAAACCCACTCACACCAACTTGTACCTGCAGGCCAGCAGTTGCCACCACCTGGCACAGAAAAACGGTGTACTCAGAACACTGGTTCACAGGGCATGAACTCTATCAGATTCGGATAATTTGGCAACAGTGTTCTACAAAAATGAGTACTTTTCTTGAGATCTTCAAAAGGTGCTGTGCCCTGTTTCCCCATGAGAGATTCCTGAAGAGATACAAGAAGAAATGGTGTGTTCCATCCACCCACCAAGATTAAGGTTCTGCTAGGGAGTGGGAAGGATGACCTGCACCTACAGAAACTGGGTGTTTACCACATACCATGTGAATGTGGTATGGCATACATTGGCCAGACAACCAGGACAATTGACAACAGGTGCAAAGAGCACCAAAGCTACAAAAGACTGAGACAGGCAACCAAGTCAGCAATTGCCGAACATTGTTTAGAACTCAATCATTCTATGAAGTACAGTGATGCAAAGATTTTAACACAAACATTGAGATACTGGGACAGTGTCATCAAAGAATCTAATGAGATTAAGGTTGCAGAGAATCTCATTAACCGGGACACCAGTTTCCAGCTGAGCTCGGCTTGGAACTCAGCACTTGATGTTCTGAAGACGCAACGTAGACAACACCCAGACCCTAAGGGGCACAAGCATAAGGATGGAATTAGAGATGACAGCCCAATACATGCAACCAAGGACATACGTGAAATGGCACCTCAGACAACAGACAAAGTATCTGAGGACGCACTTCCGAGTCTCGAGCAACGATCTGAACACAATCGTCCTGAAAATAATGCTGCAGCCACTCCTGGGGGGTGAAAACTTTGGACAAAACGCCTAAAACAAGACAGAATGGTAACAGAACGTCCTAATTCACAGAAGGACTCAAATGATGACAATCGGAAGATAAAATGTCTAGCACAGCTTGGACGCCATTCAGAACTTAATTCAGCTATATTGACAATGGATAATAACCATAAAGTACGCACACAGCATTCGGAACAGCTGCAGCTAGAAGAAAATGCTACAGCCATTGCTATTGGATGGTGCTCACCACACACAGAGTGCCAGACGCAGCGTAGGCATAAATACCGAACTCGTTCCACACTGGAATCGGTATCAGACGGAACCTGAAGAAGACTGTGAGTCATGCATTTGAAATATCGTGCAGGAAAGACACGAATAATTGGCAGCAACCCAATTAATCAACATGTTACTGATTTGTTTGACTGATGGGGCTGCTACGTGCTATACCACCTACTGCATTCCCCTGACTTAAGCCCTTGTAACATCAATTTGATTTCTAAACTGAAGGAAACACTTCACGGCATTCACTTCAGAACTGCTACAGTTTTGTCAGGCAACAGATTGTGCTGCTTTAACTGTCAACACAACTGGCACTGCTAAGAGTATCCTATGACTTCCACATTGCTGGCAATGGGTAATACACAATGCTGGTGGCTACTCTGAAGGTCAGTAAAATTTTGAAACACGTATCTATTTTGTAAGAGCTGTAAATAAATGGTTGCCACTATTAAAGGTTCAACCTTCGTATTTCTTGTTTCTGGGTGTTGTAGTAATTTGAATTATAACTTTCAATTGCTTCTTGTTTATCCTCCTTAGTGCCCTGTGAATAAATCAGTTTGTGTGTGTGTGTGTGTGGGGGGGGGGGGGGGGGGTATTTAAGTGATATTAATTGAGAAGTCATCTGTACGTGTATTTCGCAGAGAATCAATTTAGTTCTATAGCTTAAAAAAAAATTATTTCAGCTGTGTGCTAATTCAAACACAGGTTTGTATAAATTCTTGAACACAGTTTTTGTAACTGTGGATATGTCGGTTATTGAATGCTGGAAAGATATTTAGACATTTAAATCTAAGCGTGAATTCATATTCAGATGATTCCATAATTAATGCTACTGTCAAACTATATTAAGTAGAGTATGTTTTGTTTCAACTACTAAATAAATCCACATGTAAAAGACAGACCCTACATTTTGGTACCTCTGTAAAAAAAAGTATAAATTACAAATGACAATAATGACCATAATTAAATCAACAATTCTTTTCAGGTATGTTCCAGGAGACAGTATGCAACACAACATGTGAAGAATAACAGAAGATGAAAATTCTGACAACAGTATTTATGACTTGAAGACTGCTCAAATTCATTGTAGAATCTGTCCAACTTAGAGTGAAAATAGGCCTCAGTACTGTTGGAAGTAAATTACTTCTACCTGAGAGGGAAAGTATTAATAGGCTAATTAAATCACGAAGCAAAATAACAGACAAAAAGTGGAACTTTTCCATATGATTGATAACTGTATCAAACAGTAGGAGCACATGACCATGACAGTCAGGGTGCCAGAAATAGGAATCTCACAGTTTTTAGTGAAAACAAGAGAAATGGCCATGGCATGAAGCCAGTGAAACAGATGGAAGGCAAGAGGAAATAATAGAATAGTGGAAATGAAAGTGGCCACAGAATGGAATAACATGAAATGAAAAGGGAGTTATAGGCGAGAGCTAGGGAAGTTAAATGTAGTATGTAAACACGATTGTAACAGACATAGGGAAAGAAGTGTGCAATTGTCTGAAGGCAATATATTATTTCTGCTGTCACATGCAATAGCAGAAGAGGACGTACAAGATAGACCACAATATTACTCATACTTCTAAATGAGTAATAATGAGCAGAATATGTGTTATGAACACATATAAATAATTGTAATGTACGTAACAACACACAATTCAATCTACATTGGTGTGTACTTTGAAATCAACTCATAAATAGTCTGTTCTTTATATCACTTATATAAATACTACAAGAAATATCTATTTTTTCCAGTGCAAATCTGTATATTTGAACTATGTTATGGAATAAATAAAATAATGTTTAAATTTAAAATCATATATTTTCATTTGTATTATTATAACCGACCAGCACTGGATTCCAGACATAATATTTACCTGTTGTTGGTTTTGATGTAGATTCTTCGTTATGCACCATTTCACCAGTGCTATGCATCCTTTCAAATTTTCAGTACATATCTATATTTTTGTCAAAGAATATGTCTAATGTTTGATTTCAGTATCAGTTCATTTGCAATAAATCATGAAACATCAAAAAGTATACTCCAAAACGTCCTTCAGAGATTTCAAAGCTATAAAAATTAAAAAATTAACAATGCCCTCTGGAGCAAAAACAACTGTTAACATGATATTGAGAGATACTACTACAAAAATGTTAATAAATATGTAGCACTTTAACCTGCAATCATCTGGCAAAAACCACACACGATAAATAACACTGGCATGGAAAAAAATAATTATAATTTTCTAACAAAATCCTTTAAATCTCTTCGGTAAAATTATATGTCATGCAATACAATATTCACCATTTAGCAGACAGGCCATACTTGACTGACTATACTAGAGTTGGTAATACAGCACCCAGCAGTTCTCTTCTTAGAACTGAAGTATTATGCAATATTAATCAAAATTAAGGACACACATTTATTTCAACTACTATGACAACTGGTACTAATGCAATCCAGCGAAATACTGTGTATTTACATTTTACATTTAGAGTTTGTTTATCTCTTATTGAATTGCCTATGCACACCAGTCAGAAATGTCGGTAAATATATGTGATGTACTTAAGATACGTCTAATGCAGTTCTGTAAAACGATTTCCTTATTAATTATTACCTTGGCTCTCAAGCTTAACAACATAACTCCAAAATATACACTTCCTAAATAGTCTACTTGCTCACAAAGCTAAATTCACACCTAACTTGAGTCAATCTGCAGTATGCGATACTGTCATTAAAAATGTAAGAATACCAATGTTATTTGAATTGACAAAAGGAAAAAAAGGAAAAACATAGAGAACAGTAAATCACATGTATTTTTCCTCTCATTGATACATAGCTCCCATTGAACTAAACTTTTAACTCAATATTGACAATAGTTTTACAACAAATTATGTAAAATCCTACCTAAACTTCAAAACAAATGCTCATAAACAGTCACATAATAACATTCCATGGGTGTATTGGCAGCCCATAATGTCCAATGGGCACAATATTTCAGCAATCAGACATCTCTGACTGTCTGATCAACAAATATGCAGGGAGAAACTGAAGAATCACTGTCACAGAACAATTAATTACAATATTTCAGTGATCAGACTTCCCTGGCTGTTCAATCTACAAATCAGCCTTCCTTACTTAAACAATGGAAACTCCACGTAGGAATATCAACAGTGTAGGAAAATATAGACTGCTACTTACTGTAAAGAAAACACATTGGGTTGCAGACAGGTACAATTAAGATACACTTAGACACAGGTTTCAGCCACAGCCTTCAGCAGCAAAACAGAAACATAGAAACACACACCATTCATACACACAGGCAAGCACACCTCACACACACATGACCGCTAACTCCAGTAGAACAAGTGCAGTGTCAGGAGGTCTTGGAGCAGGTAAGTGGGGAAAAAAGGAGAGGAGTAGAGAAAGGTGTGTGGGTGAATTGGCACAGGGCAGCAAACAAAGAGGCTGGGAGATGAGAATGGGGAGGAGGTGGTAGGACAGAAGGGGTGGAAACTGTTTGGTGAAGGGTGTGGGGACAATTTGTTACTTTAGGTTGAGTCAGGGATAATTAAGGGAGTGGAGAATGTGTTGCAAGGTTAACTCCCATCTGTGCAGTTAAGAAAAGCTGTTGGTGGAGGGGAGCATCCAGATGCCTTGGGTAGTGAAACAGTCACTGAAATCATACGTGTTATGCTCACCTACATGTTGTGCGACTGGGTGGTTAGTTTGCTCTTTGTCACAGTATGGCAGCGGCCATTCATCCTGGTGGACAGCTGGTTGGTAGTCACATCAATATCAAAAGCTGTGCAATAGTTGCAGCAGAGCTTGTAAATGACATAGCTTCTTTGACAGGTGGTACACCCCCAAGAACCAGCCACAAAGGAGTGCCTCCATTCATCACCCAGTACCACCCTGAACTGGAACAACTGAACCACATCCTTCACCAGGGCTTTGATTACCTATCATCAAGCCCTGAAATGAGGGATATCGCACCCGAGGTGCTTCCCACCTCTCCTAAAGTTATGTTCCATTGCCCATCCAACCTCCAAAACATCCTCATACATCCTTATGCCATTCCCAACCCCAATATCTCTCCACAAGGATCCTGTCCCTGTGGAAGACCCAGGTGCAACACCTGCCCAATCCACCCAACCAGCATTTCCTATTCCAGTCCTGTGACATGTTTATCCATCCTATCAGAGGCTGGGCCACCTGTGAAAGTAGTCACATCATTTACCAGCTCTGCTGCAACTATTGCACAGCTTTTTATATTGGTATGACAGCCAACCAGCTGTCCACTGGAATGAACAGCCACACCAAACTGTGGCCAAGAGTAAAGTGGACCACCCTGTACCACAACATACAGCTGAGCATAACATGTTTGATTTCAATGGCTGCTGACTACCTGAGCCATCTGGATCCTCCACTCCACCACCAGCTTTTCTGAACTGCGCAGATGGGAGTTATCCCTACAACACATTCTCCACCCATGTAATTATCCAGGCCTTAACCTACGCTAACATATTGTCCCCACACACCCACCTAACTGTTTCCACCCACTCTGTCCTACCATCTCCCCATTCTCATCTCCCAACCTCTTTTGATTGCTGTCCTCTGCCAACACACCTGCCCATCTTTCCCTGCTCCTCTCCTTTTTTCCCCATTTCCCTGCCCCACAACTTCCTGAAGCTGCACCTGTTGGCATTCTAGTCCCTGCACACTTTGCCAGACAGTGCTTCTCTGTCCCCCATCTGTACACTATTATCCCTTCCCCAACCCCTCCAGATTGCTGCTTCCATCACATATGATAGTTGCATTCTGGCCTGAGCTGCTAGAGTTGGCAGTCATGTGAGCATGAAATGTGGTTGCTTATGTGCATGAATGGTCCATGTTTCTCTGTTTTTCTTTTGCTGATGAAGGCTGTGGCCGAAAGCTTTGTGTAAGTGTATTTTAATTTGCCCATCTGCAACTTAACATGTCTTCTTTACTGTAAGTAGTAGTTTGTCTTTTCCTACAATGATTTACTTAAAACACAATTAATTTTTTTGAAGTAGAGTTCATTTATACGCTGTTAATGGGAGATGGAGCAATAAGTGTTATTTCAAAGGTAAATAACAAGAGAGAGAGAGAGAGAGAGAGAGAGAGAGAGAGAGAGAGAGAGAGAGAGAGAGAGAGGGGAGGTACTTTTTCTTAGGTTTGTGTTGATGGTCAACACAAAATAATTCTGATACATCTCTGTCTATAAGTTGAACAGTGAAACTAATCCATCATAAATGTGCAGTTACAGGCATGATTATTTTCTCTCTATCTCAACACCATGACACCATCACACCATGGCTGGATTTAGCTCACAGTGGTCAAATAGCACTGGTGCTATGTACCACATGTTCATAAAACATAAAAATATAAGAGGCCCTAAGTACCTCAACCTCAACATTTAATTTAAAACTAAAAATACAAAGTTAATAGCTGTATTATCATCATTCTTGTGTGAAAGCTTGTAAAAACACTTGAAAAGAAAAGAATTTTGTTTAGAAGACAGTCCCTAAGTAAGTTGCCCCCCCAAACAAAAAAGGTAAATCACAAAGCCTGCCTCACAACCATAAGCTGCAGTGCCTCATAGACATATGCAGGGGCATCCGTTTTTGCAGACATCTAGCCCTTGATCCACAGCCAAATTGCCAACTGTAAGCTACATGTTAGCAAATCTGACAAACAGCACTGCAGCTGGGTGAAGTTGCTGGCACTCTCTCAGAATTTACAGTGGTCTTTTGTATGTGCTATACATTCAGCCTTCTCAGTTAATGAGAGCGTTTTGCTGGTTCTGAAACTATACCAAGTAGTTACAAGTTCTAGTACCAATTGGTTTTTATCTCTTCAATTCCTCATCATGGAAGAGCTCCTATCAGGTTTTACAAAAATATTACAGGAAAACATAACCCTGAAATTTTCAGTTAAATTTCAGACATTGAAGTTGGTATGCCAATCAATATGAAATTCCGCAACTATTTTTTAGTAGATAGTCAATATGTATCAAAATTCTGCCACACTGGATCCTGATGTTGTATCTGTATTTTCAAGAATACTGGATGTCACTCCTTACTTAGTTTGAAATCTGTATCACAACTGATGTCACCACCTCCATCTAGATAGAAAGAACAAGGCAAAGGCGCAAAAAAGTATATTTTATAATGGGATAAAACTGTATAACAAATTACCACAGGAAATTAAAGAAATAAATGAGCCCCTCAGTTTCAGACAAAAGATTAAAACCTTCTTAGTAAGTAAAAGTTGTTATACAGTAAAAGAATATTTAACATAAATGTAGATTATTATCAACATATGACATTATCACCAAAATATAATGTAATTATAAATTTGTGTCTGACTAGTTACAAAAACTACACAAAATATGAGAAATCTGTTTTATTGTAAATGTAAATGTGTGCTCATGTATTATAAACTGACAACATCCATACAATATACATTGTTCCACAGATGAATAAATAAATAAATAAATAAATAAATGAAAAACTCCATTCCAGTGGATTTTGAGTTTGCAGTTGTCAAGCATTACACTGTATTCTGGACTGTAAAAGTAATTCCATGAGCAAGAAAGTAGTCTGTTACTACCATTTACACCTGACCTGAAATTTAAATCTTAAGTTTCTTCTTAATGTTTATATACTACACGATACAATCTGAAAGGATGTATGATGAAATATAATTTAGCATCATTGTCCAGCTGTACAAATGAGAAGAATATACAGTCATCTACACACTGTAACGTATCTGTTCTTTTCCCTCATACTCTTTCTTGAACACTGTTGTATTGGGAATTTGAGAAATCCATGTACCCCTGTTGTTGTTGTACAACTGGGCACAGATACATTTTGTTTTATTGATATCCCTAGTTTGAAGCTGATAAAAAGCATTGTTGTCAGTAGTGCACTTTTTTGGTGGCCAAGCCCTGGCTGACGTTAGCACTCTCAGTTACACTGTTGAAAAGTGATCACTAGCATTCATGTGGGTGCACAAACAACAGGTCAAACAATAACAGAATCTTGACATGTCTTTAGATTGCTTTAGCAAGGTCGCACCTGTTGAAACAACTCTGCTTCATTGGGAGGCATATGCTCTACCATTGACTAAACCAGGCTGTGATACTGGCAAAAGCATCTAACCCAAAAAAAGCAGCAGAACCAAGTTCCACACCTGAAGATATTCAAGATACAACAAGAAGAACTGGGCACTGGAAACCAGAAGCAGTACCTACAGGAGACCCACTAAGGACATCAGCAGATCCAGTCTCAAAAGTATCACCAAAGGAGACCAACTAAGGACGTCAGCAGATCCAGTCTCAAAAGTATCACCAAGGACATCTAATTTTACATGTATCAGTGAACACCAACAATCAACAACTACTACCCCAGCAACAGGAGGAAGTTCAGCAACTCCAGTGAGAAGAAATGTAAGGCGACGACGTCATCTATAAGATTTTTTATTCCCAAAAAGCCTCAAGACCAAATTAGAATAACTAGTGCACCTATCAACACCACCTCCAGTAGCAGTCCTTGCAGTAAAGACAGAAACCACCTCAATATCGACCACACAAGTAAAATGACCAGAGAGATGGAGAACAGCCCTTTTCACCATCAGGACATTTTCTTACGACCAATGGAAAAAACCAGCTCACGCTTCTAGATGAGAATGAAGATTTCTCACACAATTTAAATTCATGAAAAAAGGTAAGTAGTCAGCCAAGTACAATCAGAACAAACCTAAAATATTACCAGGTCACTCTTCTTCATCAGAATATACAGTCACTTAGGAGTAAAGTAAGAGAGCTTGAAATCTTGCTATCAAGTGAACTCAGATATGTTAATATACTGTGCTTAACTGAACACTGGCTGAAAGAAATGAGTTAAAGACAGTGAAAATAACAGATTATGTGTTAGCAGCACAAACTTGTAGAAATCAGTTTACATGTGGAGGGAACTGCATATACATAAAGAAAGATATCTAATTGAATAACTTAGACAATGTTGAATCCTTAAACACTTAGAAAGATTTTGAAATATCAGGCATAGAAATTCCAGCATTCAAGTTAATTGTAATATGTTTATATAGATCTCCAGATACCCACCTAAAAAAATTCAATACACAGCTTGATACTTTACTAAATGAAGTAGCAACAAATCGAAAATCAGTTCTTATATGTGGAGATCTAAATGCAGACTTTAATAAGCAAAGCAATTCAAAATCTGAGCTGATGAACATATTAACAGCCAATAATTTGGAGATTACAATCCACTCCCCTACATGTGAAACGAATCATTCTAGTACTACCATAGACCAAATAATAATTGTAATTAAAGCTGGACTGGCAGACCATCACAGGCTATAAGTTTTTGTGTAAACACTAATCCATCCTATAATTATATGAGAAAGACTACATACATGGGCAGAACTTTCACTAATACTGCAGTACAAACATTCCAGAATTATCTCCAACAAGAATCATGGGAGATAGTGTATAGTACAGAAAATATTTCTGATAAGTTTCAGACATTCATGAATAATTTTAAATATTATTTGATCTTGCTTTTCCATTGAAAGCCAAAACAACTCAAACCACTAAAAGCAACAAGTGGATTACTAGTGGTATAAGGAAATCTTGTGCTAGAAAACGGTACCTTCACAATATTGCAAGAAGCTACAACACAACTCAGGAGTTTGATAGTTACTTTAAAATATATATATCTTAAATAAAACAATAAAGGAGGCAAGGAAACGAGTCAATGACAAATACATAGAAGATGCTTCAAACAGAACCAAAGCAATCTGGCAAGTTGTAAAAAAGGAAACCAAATCTTACAAAAATAGAGTTACTAATATAGTATTAAAGGCTGGCTTGGAAAACATTAATAACCCACAGGAAGTAGCTAGTATGTTTAATAACTATTTTATAAATGTAACAGAGAAACTACTACAACAGACTTTTAATAGAAAACAGCATACAGAAACAGGGAAAAAAGTCTCAAGCAGATCAGTGTTTCTGTAGCCAACAAATGTAGAATAAGTACAGGTTACAATAAAAAGTCTCGAAATGAAACACCCTGCAGGTGTACATAATATACCTGATTTCATTATAAAGAAGTGTGGGGACTTGATTACTGAGTCCTTAACCCACCTATGTAACCTATCTTTTGCTACAGGAACTATTCCTTCATGTTTGAAAATAGCAAAAGTAAAGCCATTATACAAGAAAGGTAACAAAGATGATATTTCCAACTACAGACCACTGGCACTTCTGTCTGTTTTCACAAAAATGTTAGAAAGGCTTTTCAATAAGAGGCTAACAGACTTCTTAGAGGATAATGGCATTCTGTCAGAATCTCAACATGGATTTAGAGCAAACCGCTCAACCAAATCAGCAGTTCACTCCTTTCTATTAGAGGCACTGATAGCATTAGACAACAAAAAACTTACCATGGGCATATTTTGAGATTAGTCAAAGACATTTGACACCATAAATCATGACAAATTGCTACACAAGCTAGAAAATTTTGGCATTAGGGGAACAGCTAACAACTGGCTCAGCTCTTATCTTAAGAACAGGGAACAATATGTGGAAATAGATCAAGAAAGGGACAATGTCATTAGGAAATATAATTCCAAGCTACTGACTGTTAAATATGGAGTGCCACAAGGATCAGTAACGGGTCCTGTTCTGTTCTTACTCTATGTAAATGACCTAAACTTGCTGATGATATGAGTGTTTTTATTACGGGAAACTCAGAAGAAACTCTTGTAAAAAACATAAAAGAAGCCACTGACAGGCTAACATGTTACTTTGATGACAATGACTTAATAATAAACACTGAAAAAACTGTAGCTATGGATATACACACAGCACAAACAAAAAATCTGATATCACCCAATCTAGAGCTATATGGACAGACAATTGCCAAAAAGCCTGTACCAAATTTCTTGGACTTCATCTACAAGACAACTTCAAATGGAAAGCACATATTGAGGAAATGAACAAAAAATTAAGTACTTCTTGTTTTGTGTTGCATACATTAAAAAATTGTACCAGCTACAACACCCTTCAGTGTGTATATTATGCAGTTGTACACTCTCACCTCCAGTATGGGATTATGTTCTGGGGAAATTCTGGAGATGCCATCAAAACATTCAAAATTTAAAAAATAATTATAAGAATAATGGAAGGGGTAGATAATCGCAAATCATGTAGACCATTGTTTCAATAAAGGATGATCCTGCCACTTCCTTGCATATATATACTTGAAAATGTAATGTATCTAAAGCAAAACTTACATACCAAAAGACCACTCATCACTCAAACTCACACAATAGACAGCTATGATACAAGACAAAAATTGGATGTATATGTTCAAAGTGCCAACACAAAGTTATTTCAAAACAGCCTTATCCATCCTAATATCAAACTATACAATGCCTTACCAGATACCATTAAACACATACAAAACATTGGTCACTTCAAATCTAAACTGAAGTTGTGCTTTGTTGATCACTGCTTTTACACAGTAAATGAATACCTACAAAACTAAATTTTTGTGTGTTTACCCAATGTAGTCTCATTCAGAAGAACATTTGTATTTTATCTCTCTGTATATAGCGAAACAACATTTATTTAAGTATTCATCATTAATTGCTATATTAACGTGTGTTATTATGTACAAAGGTAAATTATATGTAAAACTGTTAATATTAACAAAAAATCCAAATATCTCTTGCACGTTGTGCAGCTGTAGATGAAAGTGGATCAATAAATCAATCAATCAATCAGGCAGTGCAAAAATGAGACTGTGTAGTGCACATAAGAAAATGGGAGAGGAAACAGGAGCTGCTGTCGTACAGTCAGTTGAGCTATCTTGAATGAAATCCATTCTCAGAAGTGCAGCTAAACTTCAAAAACTGCAGTCACAAGTGCATTAGCACATTAAAATAGATTTGAAAATGAAAGTATTTACATTGATGTTTCTGAATGGATTATCTGATGTCAGCATGGAGCCTGCCATGGTCTCTCAAGGGTATTATGTTCTTATGAATGGGTAATTTAACACAGTACACACAAAGAGGACGTGGTTTTCTGAGTTACTAAAAATCCCCACTGTATGCAACAGTGGGAAAGGAACCCTCTTCATATTATTATGGACTGGGATGGCTTCACAATAACTGTTTGAACCAAATTTTGTTCAAAGGTGCATGAAAGGAAATTCGTATTTGGACATCTTTCAAATGTGGCTAATACATCAGCTTGAAGACTAGGGAATCATGGATCATGTGTGTTTATAGCACTACGGAGCTCCAGCACACTTTGCTGTTAAGGCACACGAGTTCCTTGATGAGTAATTTCAAAGTGTCTTGAACTGGACATGATTCAGCAAAATCTCCAGCCCTATTTAAAAGACCACCAAGAAGCCCCGACCCTACCACACTAGACAATTGGTTATAGGGGATAATAAAATCCCATGTTACCCAACATCGGTATAAAACTAGCGAAATCCTGCAAAAAAGTGCTGAGGATGCATTTCAAAGCCAAACTCCTGAAATGCTCTGCAATATGTCGAGGAGGACAAGGAGACAAGTCTGTGTAATGTACGGTGGCGTACATACAGGTCTGCTGGATATGTTGTTTTTAGATATAAGTACATCAATATAAAATATTATGTTTTGACCTATGGGTTCAACAACTTTTCAAACACACTGTACTTATGAGACCACTCAAAGGCCTCATTGTATCGGCAAACTCAGAATATTGTTTCATTCTATCCACAGATTATACATTGGGGTCCTCAGCCTGAACACAGCGACTATCAAAGATTTTGTTAAACCATCACACTACTTCGATCTGGGATACCTAGAGTTCATTCTTTTTGACTGAAGAAATGCAAGGAGGTTTCAGTACAGCAATACTGGCCATAAATAAACACAGAAACATATAAAGTAACCACAAAGATAAATTAGTCACTGAGAAAGAAACATGCAAATAGAAACAGAACTATAAAAAGAAATTGTTGAAATTCAATTACTTGGCTTTTAAAATCAAAAGTTTTCATCAAGTTTACAATATGCTGCACCATCATTGGAAACATATTTAAGTGATAGTGCACCATTGTTCACCTTGCTATCAAAAACTCAGTAAGTCATTTCTACTGAATCCTGATACTCACTTCCTTATTATTACAAGGGCATGCTGAAAAAAATGCCTTCAAAATTTTTATGTGAAAACTCTTAAAGCTTTTTGAATGAAACAAAATTTATTGACATTCTACATCTTTTATTTCTTGTATAAATATTTATTTCCCAACATAGCCATTATGACAATGAACACAGTTCCTCCAATGAGAGACCATTTTGATGATACCATCATTGTTGACAGCCTCACTTCTGCTTGCACCACTTCACCACTATCAGCAGTAAGTCCTCAAAGGTACTCTTTAAGTTTTGGAAACAGATGAAAATTGGATGAGGTCAAGTCAGGACTATATGGAGGAAGATTGACGATGGTGAACCAAAGGCGTCACATTGTTGCTGATGTCACAGCACTCATGAGTGGTCTGAGCTCTCTGGACTCATGTTTTCAGTTTTCCGGGTTTTCAATTTTTGGACCAACATAATTATGTTACACACCACCATGTTACATGCTACAGTTTGGAGACCCCTAGCAGCAGACGGTTGTAACTTCTGTTAGAGAAGTGGGAAAGTCAGCTGAGTAATATGCATGAAATGTAAAACGTCAACCAGTATTTAGAACAGAATTAAAAATTTGGAGGCATTACTTTTCAGCATTCCCTTGTACTCGAATGCCTGTACCAGAATGTGTTAGTATTTCCTACTTACAGAGTCTCCTGTCACTTCTTGCTAGAAAAATTTCATTGTTAAAATTGAAAAACAGACATAATGCTTTTTTGTTCTACTAATATTTGTTTATTATGAACCAGTTTTCAGTTTATTATGCCATCACCAAGAAACAACTGACTAGTGTCCCTTAGAGCATAATGGGAACAAAATTTACAAACAAAGATCATCTCAATACACATAGAATCTCTGGGCATGAAATTAGGTGAAGGATGTTCAATTGAGAGCTCATCACTCATATCAGGTACCAAACACGTTAAATTATATTTTAGAAGATGGATAGTATCCAATCCAGTGCATAACGAAAACATACAATATTGAAATATATAAGTTGTATAAATATAACACTAAAGGTTGTGAGGGAAAACAAAGGTACGCATATGTAATCATTGGAATCTAGGTCTGTAAGTATTTAGCTGGTGAAGCTTAAGGTGGGGGTGTGGTCAGCTGTAACTGATCATTTAGAATTGGGTGAGGGCTTTGAGCTAAATGCGTATTTACCTCAAGCGCTTCAAACAGGTTAGGTTTTTCTCTCTTCTACATCGACATTATTACTCTGCAGTTCACAATTAACTGCCTGTCAGAGCTATTTCTCTACCATTCCACTCCTGAACAGTACATCAGAGAAATGAACATTTAAAGCTTTCTATGCAAGCTATGATTTATCTTACTTTATTATGGTGATAGTTTATTGCAGTATAGGTGGGCACCAGCAAAATATTTTCACATATGGCGGAGAAAGTTGGTGATCGAAATTTCATGAAGATATCCCGCCGCCACAAAAAACACCTTTGTTTTAATGACTGGCACCCCAATTCATGTATAACATCTGTGGCACTCTGCCCTAGTTCACAGTAATACAATATCAGCTACTCTTCAGTGTCCTATACCAATCCTTTCTAATATGGAGCCCACACCAAACGGCAGTACTCCAGAAAATGACAGACAAGTGTGGTGTATGTAGTATCTTTAGCAGACTTGTTGCACTTTCTAAGTGTCCTGCTGGTAAATCATAGGCTGTGCTCCACTTTCCCCACAACATTATTTATGTGGTCATTCTAATTTAAGTTATTCATAATTTTAATCCCTGCATACACAGTTGAATTCACAACCTTTAGATTTTTCTGATTTACTTTGTAACTGAAATTTAGTTGACTTCTGTCAGTAATTTTGTGGATGACTTGACACTTTTCATTATTTAGATTCAGTTGCCGATTTTTGCACCACACAGATATCTTGTCAAATTGTTTTACAGTAGACAGTAAATGAGGACACTATCTGCAAACAGTTTAAGAGGTTGCTCTGGTTGTCCACTAAATCACTGATATAAATTGGGAACAGCAGAGGGCCTATAACGCTTCCTTGAGGAACGTCTGTTATTACTTAATCATTGACTTTACATCAGTTACTATGAACTGTGACCTTTCTGGCAGGAAATCACAAATCCAATCACGCAACTAAGATGATAGTCCACAGCACACAATCTGATTAGATGTATCATGTGAGGAGTAGTGTCAAAAGCCTTTGGGAAATCTAAAAATACGGAATCAATTCAACGTCAGATGTTGATAGCACTCATTACTTCATGAAAATAAAGGGCTAGTTGTCCTTCACAAAAATGATATTTTCTGAATATGTGTGGCTATTTGTCAATAAATCATTTTCTTTGAGGTAATTTGTAATGTTCAAACATAGTACATGTTCCAAAATACTACTTCAAATTAATGTTAGTGATATGGGTCTGTAATTCATTGGATTACTCCTATTTCCTTTGTAGGGTATTGGTGTGATTTGTGCAGCTTTCCAGTCTTTGGGTAAGGATCAATCTATGAGTGAGCAGTTAAGTTGTATATGACTGCTAAGTATGGGGCTATTGTATCAACATGTTCTGAAAAGGACCTATTTGGTATACTATGTGGACCAGAGACCTTGTGTTTATTAAGTGATTTAATCTGCTTCACTACACCGTGCATACCTACATCTATGTTGCTCATGTTGGCAGTTGTTCTCGACTCAAATTCTGGAATATTTACTTCATCTTTTTTAGTGAAGTAATTTCGAGAACCATGTTTTTTAACTCTGCTTTAGTGGCATTGTCATCAGCAACATCACCATTGCTATCATGTGGTGAAAGTATTGAGTCTTGCTGCTAGTGTACTTTACGTATGACCAGTGTCTCTTTGGACTCTCTGCCAGATTTTGAGAGTGTGTTTCACTGTGGACTCTATTAAAGGCATCTCACATTGACACTAGCTCTAAATTTTGAGCTTCTGTAAAACTTTGCTGATCTTGGAGATTTTGCATTCTTTTAAAATTTGGCATGCTTTCTTCGTTGCTTCTGCAATGGTGTTCTGACCTGCTTTATGTACCACAACAGATCAGTATCCCCTCTCATTAATTTATTTGATATATATCTCTCAATTGCCTTTGTTGGCTATATGTAACGTTTCTGAGTGGACTTTGTATCTATGACATTCCTTCAGCACATGTTTAGCAGAACTGGTCTGACTTATGTAATCTCCAGCTACGTTCATACTCAGTCTAGTGATTATAGCCCTGCCTATATAAAATTTTGCAGTCAATGCCCCACTATTATTTAATAAATCTGTTTTATCCTTGCTGTGTACGACACGAACTGTGGTGCCTCTTACATACAATGCAGTTTTATAGTGGTATATTTGAGAGTTTTGGCTAATTTGTTGTATAAATTTTCTAAATATGGGTTAGTACACCAGTTGATTTTAGTTGTGACTGTTACTGTAAAAGGAGCATAACTGTTGGGTAAGAGCTTCCTTCTTTGGTATTCATGCAGAATGTCATCAAATAAGTTAGGGCTATAGCCATTGCTAGATGCAGTAAATTTAATTTGTTGTGTTTGACATTGGTATGGATGTAAAACAATGCACCATAGAACGAGCTATCAACAAAGTTTCAAGAAACAGCTTTAAATGATGACTCTAGGAATATATTACTATCCTCAAAAATTGCTCCAAAAGGGATTGTGAGGACAAGATTAGATTAATTACAGCATGCACAGAGGCATTTTAACAATCAATCTTCCCTTGCTGCACATGTGAATGGAACACGAAAAGGCCCTAATAACTGATACAACATGCTATATTCGCTCCCATGCACTTTACAGTGGTTTGCAGAGTACAGATGTAGCTCTAGGTGTAGATGTAAGAAGGCCGCATGTTTGTGTGTCACTGGTTGCTATGTACAACAAGATATTTCAGCATCTGTTGTATGTTGTATCTTTTCTCCAAATTTGGAAATAATGTGTATTTGTAGCAATGTCTACATTATGATCCAAGAAGCTAATGGATTTTTCGCTAAGTTTCATGATAAACTGTATGTTTTTGTGTTGCGAGTTTAGATGTTCTAACTGTGTTAAGTTGTCTGGTGATGCCATTCCACAGACAAATTACATCATCTATGCATTTAAACCATTGTTCAACATTAACACTGAAGTTTTCTTCGTCTACGATACATTTTTCGAAATTGTGCATGAAGATTTCTGCTAAAAAAGGGACTAAGAGGAGACCACATTGCCAAGTCGTCTAATTATACACAGTTCCTAGAAACTGAAAATAATTTTGTTACAAACATGTCTTGGTGGTCAGCCTTACATCTTATGCTACTTGTACTGGTCTGCCTACATATTTTCTACCCAACTACACTTGACAAACACAGACAAAATAGTTTAGTTTTTTACTTTTTCATGGATTTGATGGTAGCTCACTACCCAACCCTGTACACATTCACTGTTGCACTCACACTGTCCATGTTCTTTCAATGTCCATGTACAAACCAGACCACCCTCACCTTCAGCCCTGATCCTCTTGATCACCTTTCCCCCCTACTCATCTACTTGAGTAATCACAGGTTTCAAAATACCTGTAGAAAAAACACCATGGATGCATCAAAATTGTTAATAACAATTTTTAGAATTAGTGTACATGTTTTACTTATCTGCACAACTTTGAAGATACACTGCTCAAGCCACACCCTGGGAACTACATTGTTCAGGTTCTCTCATTTGTGGATTTTTCACGGCTGCAAGAAAATTCACCATCTACCCCAGGTGTGTTATCCAGGCTACCAGTTATAACATCTAAACCTCCATTACTCTGTTCAGCCACTACACAAAGCAAGCACGAATACCAGGATGCATTTTAGTGCAGTTTATTTGTAAATCCCTGGAAACTCTGTCATGACGGGAACTATGAACACGAAATATTTCTGTCACATTCTTTGCACTTCCCACCAATCATTCTATTCTGAATTCCAGTTGCAATCTCCAGTATCGTAAGAAGAGGCATTACAGCTTATTGTATTCCTTCATGAAAAATATCTGATGCAAAATGAGCTCCTTCCCATGCTGTGGAGGCTCAAGGGATGTCCACTGGCCACAGTATCATTCTCTGTCTTGCAGCATCATGCAGACGTGGTATGGATGGGCATGTGGTTAGCACACAACACAGACAGCCATTTTGCACACTTTCCAGACCGGGGAGCCACTACTACTTAGTGCTGTGCAATTGGCATCATGAGGCTCAGTGCACCCCATACCCATCGTCTCAGCAAGGAAAAATCCTTGACAGTACCAGGAATCAAACCTGGGTTCTCTGCATGGCAGCCATCTACATTGACCACTCAGCTATGGAAGCAGACAAAATGTGATAGGCACACACCAATTTCTTGAACATTAAGTTTCATTCTCTTTTCAAAAGGCTAAGGATAGGTGCAATGAAGACTGCCTCATTTTGACACTAGGTGTATTTTATGTTCTGTTTTTAATATCCTTATGCTAGTATGTATTTGTCCTTACTGCTGGTGGAATTTTCCCAAAACCTCAGCAATGCTTCTTCACAGAGTAGATGTGTGCTGTTGTGTAGGGTTGTCGTCTCATCATCTGGTTTTTCAAAACTGACTGATTCTAATATAGACAGAGTGGAAGTGGATACCTATAAGACGGAAAGTTTGCAATGTAGGAGTGTGTCTCGATTTCTTCTGTAGTTAATGTTGTACTTTAAGCCTCCATATTTTTGAAGTTCTCTTTATCAGTTTAGAACCTAGAGGTCCCATCTTTTATTGTTCATATACTACTCTTGCGGCTTTGTTGGGAGCCATTTTGAACATGGTTCTAAGTACTCTCCTTTCTGTCGTGCATAGTGTGCATGTAACATGGTTGTTGCGTTTGTGTCCTTTCCCCTGCCTCTCATGTGTTTCTTTAGTCCCCACTACGTGTCTCATATTTTTGCATTTATCTTTTAAAGGTCTTCCTTTTTATCTAGTGTTATGCCAAGATATTCCATAATTTCCTTTGGAGTGATATTGTATCCCCAAAGCATATTCTGTGTTCTGTCTTTTGTCTATGCTGGAAGACTATTATGTCTACATCTACTTACATACTCTGCAAGCCATCAGATGGTGAATCGCAGAGAATACTTTGTGCCACTACAAGTCATTCCATTTCGTGTTCCGTATGCAAATGAAACAAGAGGATAATGACTGTCTATTTGCCTCTGTTCAAGCACTATTTCTGTTAACTTGATTTCTTGCTCCTTAGACAACATATACATTGGCAGCATGGCAGCAGTAGATTTATACTGCAGAAGCCAAAAATGTCAGTTCTCTTAACTTTCTCTATAGTGTTTCGCAAAAAGATCATCGTCTACACTCCAGGGATTCCAATCTGAGTTCACAGAGCATCTTTGTAACAATCACACATTGACCAAACCTATCGCTAAAAGTCTAGCAGCACACCTCTCAATTGCTTTGACATCTTTACAAATGTTCTATAGGAAATATCCTTTCTAGATGTGCTAAAATTTCCTAGAATTCTCTCAATAAACCAAGGTCAACCCCGATACCAACCATATACACTTGTTCCAATTTACACTGCTTTGTAACGTTAAGCCTATGTATTTAATTGATGTGGCTGTGTCAAGGGGTCCACCACTGTTACTGTATTTGAGCATTACAGAATTGTTTACCCTAGTCATCTGCATTAACTTATATTTTCCTGCATTTAGAGCAAAGCGCCATTCATCACACGAAACGAAAATTCTAAGTAATCCCACATCTCCTACAGTCATTCAATGACAGCACTTTCCTGCACGCTACAGCACCATCAGTAAACTGTTGCAGATTACTGCTCACCCTATCCATCAGATTGGCCATATTTTCCGTCCTCCTGGCTATGGACCGAGTGAAGTGGCGCAGTGGTTACCACATTGGACTCGCATTCAGGACAAAGATGGTTCAAACGTGTGTCTGGCCATCCTGATGTACGTTTTCCGTGATTTCCCTAAACTGCATCAGGCAAATGCTGGGAGGGTTCCTTTGAAAGGGCATGGCCAATCTCCTTCCCCATCCTTCTCCCATTCTACAGGACCGATGACCTCGCTGTTTGGTCCTCTCCCCCCAAATCAACCTAGCTACAGTTATAGATTTTTGATAAACTGGCACTTCATCTCTCCTTGGCTCCTTGTTTTTTCGTGTGTGGCATCTATACACCAGGTCATTGGCATATATTACAAAGTCCTGCATTTGGCCTGGTGGTCTGAGGGATGTCTGTGGTATACAGTGATTACAGTAATGGCAAGGGTCCTTGTGGTACACCTGCTTCTGAGTAGAAAATATCACAGGTCTTGTCATTAACATATATTTTCATCAGTTTTTGGCCCAGTATGTTTGTTAGGTGTGACACTGTATTTTGTGCCATACCTTGTCAAATGTCCCTCGACGTCCAGAATTACCGCAAAGGCGATATTACATAGGTCAACAGCTTACATTATGTTGTCACTAACACACATAAAGGGATCTATTATGCCACACTTTTTCTGAAAGCCTCTTTAAATTATTTTTTTGTCACGTATTTTTGAATGTGCTTGGTTACAACTCTTTCAGAATTTTGCTATAATGAGAAGTTTTGGTATGGATGACAGTGGGTTGCTAGGCAGCTTTGCAGGTTTTAGCAGCTTACCATATTTACTCGAATCTAAGCTGCACTTTTTTCTGGTTTTTGTAATCCAAAAAACTGCCTGCGACTTTGGATCGAGTGCAAAGTAAGCGGAAGTTCTGAAAAATGTTGGTAGGTGCCGCCACAACTAACTTCTGCCGTCGAATATATATAGCACTATACAGGCATGCTTTGCAGGCACAAAGATAAATACTGGCGCCAAAAATTTTGCGCCAGTAAATGAATTAAAAAAAAACAAGGTGGAAGACGAGCCTTTTTCTCCGCCCCGAGTTTCGACCACTGCATTTTCATACATTATCCAAATACAAATTCCGTATTGTTCATCTTCGAATGTAGCAGCATTTTGATGTACTACGAAAATCCGACTGGCAAGACTGTTCGGGATGTTTGTCAATATGGCCAACTCTACGTTCTGAATTTTTTCCTACCTGTGAGAAGACACGGTTGTTAATAGGAACTTTTATGAATTGAGAATCACATTCAGTATTATCTTCACCATAAGAACAATATGAATGTAAACATTTTGCCAAGTATTCTTTCGTGTTTGCTGCTATCTCATTTAAATCCTGTCTGCCGAATAAACTACGAAACTAGAGTGAGAAAACAGTTAAGGCGAAACAATATACATATCATGTCATGTTTATATTCATATTATCCTTATGCCTAATAGTGATTCAGTCAGAAATGAAGCACGGCAATTGACTAGATTTTTAAATCTAAGATGACTAATTTCTGTGCAGAATGTAATGTACTGAAGAGGCATCTGCAAAGATTTTCAAACGGAGAAAAATTTTTCGCCAAACTCTCCTTCAGAACATCTTCTATCATACGCAGTCCATTATTTGGTTCTTGTTGACGATTATCAAAGAAAGCAGCAGTGTAAGTAACAATAATGAGACGATTCCTTTTTTTTTCCGGTATCGTGCACAAAAGGAAGCCATGCCGCGAGGGGCGACAAGCTGTAGACACTCATTATCAGAATGCGACAAACAATGCATGACACAGTACAGTAATGCATTTTCAGCTTAGACTAGAGTGACGTAAACACCTATAACAAAGAGAATGGCACTTATCAGATCAAAGAAAAAAAGCAATCAATTCAAACCAGATGAAGCACGTGAAAAAGGAAGGGTACACGTATAAATACGGACTGAGTGCCTGACACATAGCAATGGCTACCTGGTAAAGCGTAACTGCTAAGCTTACGACTCGAACCAAACTACTACAGCTGTATCGTCATTCATTCGACTTAAATTGTGTCTCATATTAGAATGGACCAACTTTGTTTTGATTTGGAGGTATGGCCTAAAACTTTTCTCCCCCCTTGAATTTCGAGTCTCAAATTTAAGGTGTGGATTAGATTTGGGATTTTTTTTTTTTTCCTCAATTTCGAGTCTCATTTTTCATGTGCTGTTTAAATTCGAGTGCGGCTTAGATTCGAGTAAATACGGTATTCACTTTTGCTCTTTTCCATTTCATTGGGGTGTTTTGCAGCCTAAGCAGTATTCTCATTGGATTTACTGCCTTGATTTGAGATGCTAAATGAAGACAGTACCTGGTGAATCTATCTGCACCTGAAGCATCTTTTTTCTGAAACCTCTTTGCCTTTTATTTTGGCCATAGAGGTGCTTCGTTGACATTTTAGCTGCGGGAAGGACAAGATGGAACAGTGTTTGCTTTCAATCTTTTTTTTCCATTAAATGTCACATCATACATCTATAAGGAACTTGTCAATATTCTGTAGCACTTTTATGAGGACTTTAACCTTATCTTCATCATTGTCTATGATGGGCACCAAAGGAAAAATGCACAAGACTTGACATTAAATGACAGTGGTGCATAGTTCCTACAGCATGTGATATTTCTTAATTGCAATGAGAGCTAACTTGCATTTGTTTCCAGCACTTTAAGAACTGGAATGCTGCTTGCAGTACTAGCTGTTACAGGTGCCCCCCCCCCCCCCCCCCCCATCAGTTTCATAATCAACTACTATTGAATAACAGCACATAACTTCAAGATCAGATCTATAGGTAGCTAGTATATTTATATGGCCGATGTCATAAATCACATCAAATTGTACCCATTACAAAGGCACCTTTTGGAGAGATTTTTTAATGCAGTGTATGTCAGCTTCAATCGATACTTAAAATTTTTCACACTTTCCGTTATAAACTAGAGATGTTTAATGTTTCATGTGTGTTCAATATGCAGTGCGTACGAATTCATGAGACGAAACAGTAGTGTTTCCGTGGTCTTGCCGCAAGTTTTGTGCTGTGATTGGCTTATATAAGCAACCAAACGGTATAAAATAATTGCTTCAAAGGCTTTTGTGAAGCTATCATACCACAGGTGTTGGTTTTTAATTTATACTTGTATATTATGAAAACATCGAGTTTAAGCGATATACAGCAACAAAGATCTCACCAAAACACACAATTTTTTGTATGGTTTGTTGTGGCAGCTACAAAGCAGGAACTGCCTCTAATCATTTACTATTGCACATTCTGCTTATTGTAATTCATTTGTTTATAGAAGAAATCAGTTTGCCCAGGTTCGTCTCCTCTTCTGCGCTGCAAAATGGTCTATGAGCATTTCTTTAACACCTGGACAATTCAATAGTTCTTTTTCAAGATTATGTTTTTACCGAATAAATTGTACACTGAATTCACATTGTGTTGTTTTCAGACTCATGGTACGCTGTAGTTATTTGCAAAAAAATGACACCAACCACAACTCGGGCACAATACACTCAAAACTGAAACTTGCTAACAGTAACAGAACATTTTTCCCATGCATATTTCCTCTGTTCCTTAATGAATCTCTCACTAAGTGGTGGCATACATGTTACCACATTTTACTGTACTCTGATGAGACATTTACAAATTACATTGGATAAATTTGCAGTGCTAAAAGCAAAAAACCTATCCAAAACATTAATATTAAATATCAATTACTGATATACAGAGACAAGGACAGGGATTTGATATCGAAGCCACTCTGTTTGCTTCCTTTTCATGTAGCAACAGAATGTGAAAATTATGTGGAAGGTGGTAGGACAACCTTAGGCTCTGCTAGTCGAGGCTTTGGAGACGGATAAGAGCCGTATTCTGTAGAGGCAACAACCCCCAGCCCCTACTAGAAAGAGCTAGGTGGGGTTTCAAGGTGCACCTTAACATTAGCTACTATCATTTGATAAACATCACTTAACAGTTCCAAAAAGATTCACTGCCATAATTCACTTAGGAAATATTCAAAATGCAACCTAATAATTTAAATTCTGTACTACGTTATTAAGAAATGTATTAAAATATATATTTTTGGGCAGTTTCGTTTCAGAGCCTTTAACCACAAGAGGTGCCTGATTTTTAAATAAATGATGTTGGATGTTCTAGTCTGATTTGTATCACATTTTGTCACCATGTTCATAAATATGTCTCAAAAGCATGTGTACAGTATTAACCATATTGATATTAGTCTGCAGTCAGCTGTTTGAGAAGTTACATGTGTTTCAGAAGTATTGATTATTATTTATTTTGTATAAAAATGGATCAGAGAAATTATATTAAATTTTTGTATAAGAATTGACTAAAAAGTCCATCAAAGTTTTAGAAATGTTAAATATTGTTTTGGTAAATCTGCTAAGTAAAACAAGGGTTTACGACTGGGTGGGGGTAAGGAGTAGGCTGGGGCAGAGAGGGGGAGGGATAGTAGGGAAAGGGTGGTGATCTTCGGCCAGACATGGCTGCTTGTCCTGTTCCAGAGGTTGCCCCTCAGTCTGCAAGATCCGGCCGGTCGCAGAGGGTGGGCTTACTGGTACTTGGGAGCTCCAACGTCAGGCGCGTAATGGGGCCCCTTAGGGATATGGCACCAAGAGAGGGGAAGAAAACCAATGAGCACTCCGTGTGCATACCGGGGGGAGTCATTCCAGATGTGGAAAGGGTCCTTCCGGATGCCATGAAGGGTACAGGGTGCACCCATCTGCAGGTGGTCGCTCATGTCGGCACCAATGATGTGTGTCGCTATGGATCGGAGGAAATCCTCTCTGGCTTCCAGCGGCTATCTGATTTGGTGAAGACTGCCAGTCTCGCTAGCGGGATGAAAGCAGGGCTCACCATCTGCAGCATCGTCGACAGGTCTGACTGCAGACCTTTGGTACAGAGCCGGCGGAGGGTCTGAATCAGAGGCTGAGACGGTTCTGCGACCGTGTGGGCTGCAGATTCCTCGACTTGCAACATAGGGTGGTGGGGTTTCGGGTTCCGCAGGATAGGTCAGGAGTCCACTACACGCAGCAAGCGGATACACGGGTAGCAGGGAGTGTGTGGCGTGGACTGGGTGGTTTTTTAGGTTAGATGGCCTCGGGCAAGTACAGAAAGGGCAACAGCCTCAAAGGGTGCGGGGCGAAGTCAGGACATGCGTGGACCAAGCAGCAATTGGTATTGTAATTGTAAACTGTCGAAGCTGCATTGGTAAAGTACCGGAACTTCAAGTGCTGGTAGAAAGCACCCAGGCTGAAATTGTTATAGGTACAGAAAGCTGGCTGAAGCCAGAGATAAATTCTGCCGAAATTTTTACAAAGGCACAGATGATGTTTAGAAAGGATAGATTGCATGCAACCGGTGGTGGCGTGTTTGTCGCTGTTAGTAGTAGTTTATCCTGTAGTGAAGTAGAAGTGGATAGTTCCTGTGAATTATTATGGGTGGAGGTTACACTCAACAACCAAGCTAGGTTAATAATTGGCTCCTTTTAACGACCTCCCGACTCAGCAGCATTAGTGGCAGAACAACTGAGAGAAAATTTGGAATACATTTCACATAAATTTTCTCAGCATGTTATAGTCTTAGGTGGAGATTTCAATTTACCAGATATAGACTGGACACTCAGATATTTAGGAAGGGTGGTAGGGACAGAGCATCGAGTGACATTATACCGAGTGCACTATCCGAAAATTACCTCGAGCAATTAAACAGAGAACTGACTCGTGGAGATAACATCTTGGACCTACTGATAACAAACAGACCCGAACTTTTCGACTCTGTATGTGCAGAACAGGGAATCAGTGATCACAAGGCCGCTGCAGCATCCCTGAATATGGAAGTTAATAGGAATATAAAAAAAAGAGAGGAAGGTTTATCTGTTTAGCAAGAGTAATAGAAGGCAGATTTCAGACTACCTACCAGATCAAAACGAAAATTTCTGTTCTGACACTGACAATGTTGAGTATTTATGGAATAAGTTCAAGGCAATTGTAAAATGCGTTTTAGACAGGTACGTGCCGAGTAAAACTGTGAAGGACGGGAAAAACCCACCGTGGTACAACAACAAAGTTAGGAAACTACTGCGAAAGCAAAGAGAGCTTCACTCCAAGTTTAAACGCAGCCAAAGCCTCTCAGACAAACAGAAGCTAAACGATGTCAAAGTTAGCGTAAGGAGGGCTATGCGTGAAGCGTTCAGTGAATTTGAAAGTAAATTTCTATGTACCGACTTGACAGAAAATCCTAGGAAGTTCTGGTCTTACGTTAAATCAGTAAGTGGCTCGAAACAGCATATCCAGACACTCCGGGATGATGATGGCATTGAAACAGAGGATGACACGCGTAAGGCTGAAATACTAAACAAAGTCCACTGGACCTGACGGGATACCAATTCGATTCTACACAGAGTACGCGAAAGAACTTGCCCCCCTTCTAACAGCCATGTACCCCAAGTCTCTAGAGGAACGGAAGGTTCCAAATGATTGGAAAAGAGCACAGGCAGTCCCAGTCTTCAAGAAGGGTCGTCGAGCAGATGTGCAAAACTATAGACCTATATCTCTGACGTCGATCAGTTGTAGAATTTTAGAACATGTTTTTTGCTCAAGTATCATGTCGTTTTTGGAAACCCAGAATCTACTCTGTAGGAATCAACATGGATTCCGGAAACAGCGATTGTGAGACACCCAACTCGCTTTATTTGTTCATGAGACCCAGAAAATATTAGATACAGGCTCCCAGTTAGATGCTATTTTCCTTCACTTCCGGAAGGCATTCGATACAGTTCCGCACTGTCGCCTGATAAACAAAGTAAGAGCCTACGGAATATCAGACCAGCTGTGTGGCTGGATTGAAGAGTTTTTAGCAAACAGAACACAGCATGTTGTTATCAATGGAGAGACATCAACAGACGTTAAAGTAACCTCTGGCGTGCCACAGGGGAGTGTTATGGGACCATTGCTTTTCACAATATATATAAATGACCTAGTAGATAGTGTCAGAAGTTCCATGCAGCTTTTTGCGGGTGATGCTGTAGTATACAGAGAAGTTGCAGCATTAGAAAATTGTAGCGAAATGCAGGAAGATCTGCAGCGGATAGGCACTTGGCGCAGGGAGTGGCAACTGACCCTTAACATAGACAAATGTACTGTATTGCGAATACATAGAAAGAAGGATCCTTTATTGTATGATTATATGATAGCGGAAAAAACACTGGTAGCAGTTACTTCTGTAAAATATCTGGGAGTATGCGTGCGGAACAATTTGAAGTGGAATGATCATATAAAATTAATTGTTGGTAAGGCGGGTACCAGGTTGAGATCCATTGGGAGAGTCCTTAGAAAATGTAGTCCATCAACAAAGGAGGTGGCTTACAAAACACTCGTTCGACCTATACTTGAGTATTGCTCATCAGTGTGGGATCCGTACCAGATCGGGTTGACGGAGGAGATAGAGAAGATCCAAAGAAGAGCGGCGCGTTTCATCACAGGGTTATTTGGTAACTGAGATAGCGTTACGGAGATGTTTAGCAAACTCAAGTGGCAGACTCTGCAAGAGAGGCGCGCTGCATCGCCGTGTAGTTTGCTCGCCAGGTTTCGAGAGGGTGCGTTTCTGGATGAGGTATCGAATATATTGCTTCCCCCTACTTATACCTCCCAAGGAGATCATGAATGTAAAATTACAGAGATTAGAGCGTGCACGGAGGCTTTCAGACAGTCGTTCTTCCCGCGAACCATACGCAACTAGAACAGGAAAGGGAGGAAATGACAGTGGCACATAAAGTGCCCTCCGCCACACACCGTTGGGTGGCTTGGGGAGAATAAATGTAGATGTAGACTCAACCAAAGATCAATGTTGAACTCTGCCTAACTCAGTTTGCTCCTCCATCCAACTGAGATCCATTCCCACTGCTCCAAAATCACCCCGTTAACTTTCCAGAATTTCTTAGCCTCGAACCTTACCTCACCATCATTCCCCAAAACCCTCAACATGCAAACTAACCTTACATCCACAGAAAGAACTGCTCTCCACCATCTAAAAACTGATCCTGACCTTATAATTCCAGCTGCGGACAAAGGCTTCACCAGTTTTACCGCAAGGGTTACTTGGCAGAAGCGCTCCGCCAGCTGTCAGACACATCACCTACAAACCTTGCCACAGTGAACCCATTCCAGAAAACCAGCAGGATCTCCAGTTACTTCTCAAATCCTTACGCTCATCCCAAAACCTCTCCCCAGAGTTCATCTCTCTGCTCATCCCTATCACTCCCTGCACTCCTACCTTCTAGACCATAAACCCAGCCACCCAGGATGCCCATTGTGCTCAGTTACTGTGCCCCCAACTGAAACAATCTCTCCTCTCACAGACCAACACCTTCAACCTATTACCCGGAAACTACCCTCCTATATAAAAGATACCAACCATTTCCTCCACCAACTCTCCACAGTTCTTGTCCTTTTACCACACGGTGCACTGCTCGTCACAACTGTTGCCCCCTCCCTTTACACTAACATCCCTAATGTCCATGGCCTTACTGCTATTGAACACTACCTTTTCCAATGCCTGATGGGTTCCAAACCAACACCCTCCTTCCTAGTCGCCATGACCAACTATATCCTCACCCACAATTACTTCTCCTTTGAAGGCATTAACTACAAACAAATCTGGGGTACAGCTATGGGCACCCGTATGGTATTATCATATGCCAACCTATTCATTGGGCATCTAGAGGAATCCTTCCTCAACACACAGAATCCTAAATCCCTCACCTGGTTCAGATTCATTGATGACATCTTTGCTATCTGGAACAAAGGTGAGAACCACATTTCTCCAGAACCTCAACAACTTCTTATCCATTTGCTTCACCTGGTCCTACTCAACCCAACAAGTCACCTTCCTAGATGTTGACTTCCACCTCAAAGATGGCTACATCAGTACCTCCGTCCATATCAAACCTACTAACCACCCGCAATACCTCCACTTCGACAGCTGCCACCTGTTCCACACCAGAAGTCCCTTCCATACAGCCCAGCCACCCGTGGTCGTCACATCTGCAGTGATGAGCAGACCCTCTTAAAATATACCAAGGGTCTCTCTGAAGCCTTCACAGACCGCAATTATGCTCCCAACCTTGTATAAAAACAAATCTCCTGTGCCTTATCTTTCCAGTCTCCCTCCATCTCCCGAAGTCCCATCGCCCAGCCACAAAGGAGCATTCCCCCTCATAACTCAGTACCACCCAGGACTGGAGCAACTGAATTACATTCTCTGCCTGAGTTTCGACTACCTCTCATCATGCCCTGAAATGATAAATATCCTGCACACTATCCTTCCCACTCGTCCCACAGTGGTATTCCGCCACCCACCGAACCTACACAATATACTCATCCATCCCTACACAACCCCTGCTCCCAACCCCTTACCTCATGGCTCATAATCCTGTAATAGACGTAGATGCAAGACCTGTCTCATACATCCTCCCATCACCACCTACTCCAGTCCGGCCACAAACATCACCTATCTTATCAAAAGCAGGGCTACCTGTGGAATCAGTCATGTGATCCACAAGTCAAGCTGCAATTACTATGCTGCATTCTATTTGGACATGACAACCAAGAAGCTGTGTGTCTGCATGAATGGCCACTGACAAAACTGTGGGCAAGAAACAAATGGATCATCCTGTTGCTGAGTATGATGCCAAACATGACATCCTTCTTTTCAATGATTGCTTCACAGCCTGTGCCATTTGGATCCTTCCCAACAACACCAGCTTTACTGAAAAGCCCAGATGGGACTTTCCCTGCAATATATACCATGCTCCCGTAGCCCTCCTGGCCTCGACCTTTGTTAGTCATTGTCCTCGCACATCCAGTCCCTTCCCTGTTCCCATTCCAGCACTACACAGCCCTCATTCCACCCAGTCTTTTTACTTCTCTTTCACTGCTACACCTCTCCCCCCACTTCTCCCCTGCCATTTGTCTAGCCTCCTGACTGCACATAGCTGCCCTATGCTCTCCCCACCTCATCCTCGCACGCTCCCCAGCAGCACTTCACTATCCACCACCCTATCCTACTGAGACAATCTGAAAAAGGTCCGGATTTGTGGTGGAACAATTCATAGTTTTCTGCACCATGACAGTGCACCTGCTCACAGTTATTTCAATGTTCATGAATGTTTGGCCAAAAACAACACTATAATGATGCCTTAGCCTCCATATTCACCTCATGTGACTCTTATGTATCCAAAAATAAATAAAACCTTCGACAGTTATTTTAAAAGCAAAGGTGAGATTGAAAATGATATGCTGAAAGGGCTAAAAGCTACCTCAAAGACAGTGTAAAAGAACTGTGCTAGGAACTGGAGAAAGAGCTGACATGAGTGTATGATATGTAATGGAGAATATTTTGAAGTGGGTAAAACTGATATAGACCAGTAAATAAAATTATTTAAAAAAAAATAAAAATTCCCTTAATATTTGGATGCACCTTGTGTCTCAAACTTTTTACATTTAACTTGAGAGCCAGAGTGCATCTTTTGAAGGAAATTTTAAGAATGTACAGCACAGCTATTGTATACATGTTTTACGCAATGTTCCTTATTATCAGGTGAACAATAACTGAGGTAGAGATTTAGTGAAGGAATCCATTCAGGTGAGCCATGTCTCATAAGCAGCAAAGGTTTGACACAACAGAAACACATTCTATTAGCAAAAAATTAATGAATTTGAGTATAAAGTTCTTGAATTATTGCTGGTTTTGTACAAACAATAATAAAAATGTTTATTTCTTCGGACCAAGTTTGACTGCATTTATCTTGGAAAATTTTATAATACTTTTGTCATCATGTAGTACATTCATACCAAAATAAAATGTAGACTGTATGAAAATGGAAATGTCTGAAAACATAAACACATATTTAAAAAAATTTATTATTTATTGCCCAAATATGACATCTTCAACAATATCACTGTCTTGATCATCGCCAATTGCTAATGAATAATTATGGCATCTACTTGCATTATTCCTTCTTAACACCATCCTGAACCCAGCACACTTTTTCAAATTTCTCTATGTGCAGGCAGTATGCAATCCATTCATCCTGAGTGACAGTTTTCAAACCTGAAACAATTGGGGGCAAGTGAGAATATATGCTTTTTCTCAGTTACTGAAAATTGGTTTGGAATAAAAAAAGAAAACTCACAAAATTACTACACACCTTCTTTCACCAACTGTAGTAACTTCATAATGCAAATTTTTCTTCTTCTGACAACATTTTTAAGCTTTGCCCGTGCCACTTCAACTGGATTAAGGCTGCGGTTGTATGGTGGAAACTGCAGCACAGTACGTTCTCGGGTTTCAAATATTTTATTAATTTTAAATACTTGGTCTTTTTGCTTAAATTGTACAATTAAGTGAAATATTATTGTTTTTGTCACTGACAAGTCAGAAATCATATAACTTTTTAACAACCACTCAATTATTTCCCCCTTTTATTCAAGGGCCAAATTGGGAGCTTTGTTATGAAACTTATTGTGATATGAAGCACTGTCCATAGCAGTAGTACTGGTGAGAGGCAGATTCATAACTATTTCAGTCTAAATCCAATCCAAAATAATTCTTAGGTTCATTTTGTTGTGATAGTCCTATGGGGCACAAGACCAGTATCAGATCCTATACAGACAACAATAATTATGTTACTTCCTGGCAGATTAAAACTGTGTGCCAGACAGAGACTCGAACTCGGGACCTTTGCCTTTCGCGGGCAAGCGCTCTGCCAGGAAGTTTCATATCAGCGCACACTCCGCTGTAGAGTGAAAATTTCATTCTAATAATTATGTTTCTGCCATTAACTGTCCACGAATCTGTCGACATTTTCTGTTATTAATGTTGTTCTCCACCCAAGTTTCATCAATATAAAGAACTTTGTCTTGCTCACTTAACTTCCTTACTTGCATAAAATACTTGCATCACCAGTCAGTTACATCAGTTCTCTCTACCAAAATCTTCCTTTTACCTACACTTCTCTTCCAGATAAATCTCAGTTCATGCAGTGTCATCGGCAAAACAGCTTTCTGCAAAGAAAAATGAATTTTCTGTTTTACAGCAGTAAGTAATTTGCATAATGTTGACACTGTTTTTTGAAAGTCCAACAGCATTTATCAAGTTACCAATTTTGTAAAACTGTCTGTAACAATCGTTTCTTAGCACCCTCTCTTGGCGATTTCAGTAAACAATGTGGTTTATTTTCACACTCCTTTCTGATACATACTATTGTGGCATGTCTGACTTTTGTATAAATTGCAGTTCTTTGGAGCTGGCAATATTACCCAACAGTTCTTTGCGTATTGACTCTTTAACACAAGCTGTAATTACGTTACAAGTCTGCAAATACCTCCTCTTTGTATTGTGCACATTTTCTTGCGGTGTAATAAGCTTATCCATCACTTCTGAAAAACTAAGTAAATCACCAAATATTCTAAATGAACTGTCTGACACTATCAGACAAACGGAATCGACATAAATCGCCGCCTGCTGTACTTCACTACTAACCAGGAAATGGGCAACTGATTTCTGGTGTGCCTGTAAGGCAGTTGCAGAACTAGTGACTAGTTTTGTGATACTGGCGGCCTAAAGGACAAGTACATGGCAATGAGCAGGTCGCAGTGCACTGCAGGTGTTAGTGCAAGTCATGTGGTGTGGGGAAATAGCTGTTCAACAATCCATTGCTGACCACTTCCTTAGAATTCAGCTTTCTAAAAACATCACACCTTACTATGGGTAAACATGAGAATTTAGTTTGCTTTTTTGAGGAAGCGAGGGTACATTTTACCTTTTGTGTAATGCATCCTTTCAGCTCCTCTGTTTACAGGCGATAACATTTCTGGAAGCTCTTGCTGTGTGGCACAGTGCTCATAGTGTAATGCAAATGTTACATAACTGTTGACTGTCATGCTGCATAAAATCTGTCCATTTGCAAATAATTAATACTTAGCAACAGACTGATAACTGTTTTCAACAATGTCAAATATGTTGGTCTACTACAGTGAGGAACTCTGACACAAGAGGCGAAAACTTCTCTTATTTTTTACATATTAAACAAAATGATCTTCCACTTGGTACACTACTCAGACAGTTAAGAGAAATGTGTTTGTTCAACTGATATTCTTTCTTTTCTTTACAATTAATTCTCCTTTACCCTCATATTGTCTTGTTGCCACATCTGAAATATGTAAAATAATGATATGTCATCAAACTTCCAGTAGTACCCTAACCTCATCAAAGTATCAAAAACATTTTATATAAAATATTTTATTAGTTACAACATTCCACATATTTTCATTCATCATCATCAAATTTAATCTTCTTTCCTTGAAATGCATGAATATTCAGCTGTTGCTGCTGCATTTTCTTTTTTGCCTCCCAAGATGGATGTAGTGATACTCCTGCATCTGAAGTTAAAAGAACATGTTAAAAACAGAAATTCAAGAGAAAATAAATCTCAAAGCTCTACACAAATAAGGCATTTAAACAGACGTACCATTCTGGCTAGTTTTCAGTTCTGTGTTTTGTCTCTTAATGTGGGTGTTCAGTGTATGCTTTCTCTTGAGAGGTTCCCCTTGGAATCTTTTCCTCTCTTTCTCCATTCCTGTTCTTCTTCCCTCATTCATGTGTCTATATTCATCTTTCACTCTCATTGGACCTCGCAACTCATCATTAAAGGCATTTTTGGCTGAAAACATGATACTCATGTTTAGTTTAATGATAATAGCATATAACCTACATTTGTAGTCCCAGATGAGGACTGATTACATAAACAATTTATAAATGAAGAAAGGATGGAGCACAGGTAACCACCCACTGTACAGCTGGGGTCTTGAATAGTCAATGTGCACTGAAAAATATCAAAATCATTGTTAAGAATTTGGATGAGTCTTTCCTTAGAGCTTATTGACTAATGAACTCAGACTACAGTGCAGGGAACTGTAGCTGGCTGGGAAATGTAGCTTAACTGTACATAAAGACACTAAAGCGAAAAAGAAACTGGTAAAGGCAAGCGTATTCACATGCAGAGAGATGTTAACAAGTAGAATATGTCGCTATGGGCAACAAGTGTCTGATGCAGTTGTTAGATCGGTTACTGCTGCTACAATGGCAGGTTATCAAGATTTAAGTGAGTTTGAAGTGGTGTTATAGTCGGCGCATGACCGATGGGACACAGCATTTCTGAGGCAGCGATGAAGTGGGGATTTTCCTGTATGACCACTTCACAAGTGTAATGTGAATATCAGGAAACCGGTAGAACATCAAATCTCCAACATCGCTGTGCCCAGAAAAAGATCCTGAAAGAATGGAATCAATGACGAATGAAGTGAATCGTTCTATGACAGAAGTGCAACCCTTCTGGAAATTGCTGCAGATTTCAATTCTGGGACATCAACAAGTGTGAGCTTGCGAAGCATTCAACGAAGCATAATCGATATGGAATTTCAGAGCCAAAGGCCTGCTTGTTGACTGCACGACACAAAGCTTCACATCTTGCTAGGCCCGTCAACACCGACATTAGGCTGTTGATGACTGGAAACATGTTGCCTGGTCGGATGAGAGTCTTTTCAAATTATACCAAGCAGATCGACATGTACAGGTATGGAGACAACCTCATGAATCCATGGACCCTGCATGTCAGCAGGGTACTGTTCAACCTGGTGGAGGCTCTGTAATAGTGTGGGGCGTGTGCAGTTGGAGTGATATGAGACCCCTGATACCTCTAGATATGACACAGACAGTTGACACATTCATAAGCATCCTGTCTGATCAATTGCATCCATTCATGTCCATTGTACATTCCAATGGACTTGGCAATTCCAGCAGGACAATACAACACACATCCAGAATTACTACAGAGTGGCTCCAGGAACATTCTTCTGAGTTTAGACACTATTGGCCACCAAACTCCGCAGACATGAACATTATTGAGCATATCTGGGATGCCTTGCAACATGCTGTTCAGAAGAGATCTACACCTCCTTGTACTCTTACGGATTTATGGACAGCCATGCAGGATTCATGGAATTCCCTCGTGCGCTGCTTCAGGCATTAGTTTGAGTCCATGCCACGTCATTTTTTGGGACTTCTGTGTGCTTGTGGGGGGCCTACACAATATTAGGCAGGTGTACCAGTTTCTTTGGCTCTTCAGTGTATTTATGGTGTGTTTCTGTTAATCAGTCAGAAGTTTAGGGGCAATTTCGATCTTTCCCATGTGTCTGACAATCACTCAACACCTCAACTATTAAGTTAACAATATTCCTATCATTAGTTGTATTCCCTCCAAGACTTTGCAGTACTATGTTAGTAAAATATATATATATATATATATATATATATAGTTTGTATTAAGTGAAAATACAAAACAATGTGGTGCGCAATACAAGAGAGATAAAATGGATGTTACAGGAAAGTGCAATTTTTTAAAAAAAAATCATTACAATCACACAAATCTGATCCATAGGAAAAAATGTTACAACTAGAATTTTTTTTTTGACATACTGGTATTTAAGATGAAAATACCACAAACTTAAAGCCTCCCAAAAGGTGGTCATTGCCTACAGTTAATCCTGCAGTCACTGAACAAATGTATGTGTCAGTCACATGTATGGACAATATTTCAGTAATAATAACCTCACAATTGACTGCAATTATGATATAAAATATGTTTTCACTGTCTAAAACTGTCAATAAGACCAATTCATACAAACATAATTAATTTATTAAATCTCATTTCTAACTGCCTGCCTTCCCATGGGAAAACAAGCTACATTATACTGATTATACCTACCAATTAATGGTAGGTAGCACTTGTACAACTCAAAGTCACAACTTAACATTTAGAAAGAGCAGCAATCTATACAACACAAGTTCAATGCACTGAATATCTAATTTGATTCTTACGCACACATGTCAAACTACATACAGCATACATTATCAGTCAAACCATTCAGAGAGAGACTACTACTGTAGCTTTGACACTGACAGCCTTTGAAGAAGCTGTGACTTCACTGTTGAAGACCTCCAAGATAAATCTGGAGTAATCAAAGATAAATCAGGAGTAATCTAGAACAACAACAGAAAACTATTTATCAGTAGAGCTCCACAAGGGCTTCAACCCAGCTCCTCATGATGTAACTGTAACATTTTACCACTGCTCAGTTCATAAGACTATCAAACAAAGTTATTTGTCATATAATACATCACAAAGTATGTGTTCAAGACTGCTCATATGCCACTTCAAAGTAATCGCTTCCAACGTCTTTGTTGCTATTGTACATTATTAATGCTTTTGGCAGAGATCTGTTCTTTTGTTTTTTCAGGATAAATTATTTTGTCATCCCGTATGCGTCTACTTCTTGAGATGATTGTAATTTATTGATCACTTCACTACAGTGCAGATCCTTCTAACCTCCCAACAATGTTGTTTTGTCATGTTACCTTGAGTTGCTTACTTTCTCATAAAACAATAAATTAATAAAAACTTCAAATATAATATTGCAATAGAGTTAAAAGCCAATTTTTGTGTCTTTCAGCAATAAGCATTGTCGAGCATTGTCTTACATTGCACTTCTCAGGGTTAAGTATTCATTTCCTTTCTTTATAATATCTTCTCATCTGTAAAATGTTAGTTACTTATTCTACAGATTATTCGCATGACATATTGTGGTGTTGAGTGTCACACACACATCAGTACTTGCTGTCTATTTATAATGGAATACATACAACACTGAAAATTACTTTAACAAAGCCAGAGTGTGTACTACACTTCTTACTTTAGTATCATTACAATAAAAAATCTTTTCTATTTGTTAACATTTTACATCATTGGGAAGGTTATCAGAAGTTTTGCCATAAAATAATTGAACCCTGTTTTGAGCCAAATTCAACTTCAAGGAAGTGTAAGGAAAGTCATATTTATTTTTATTTTGTGTCGTATGTTATGGCCAGTATTATTCCTTTTGAGCTGTGAATGATCATCTACTACATATTTCATTACAGAATATACAGTTGTGTTGTGAAGCTGCAGATAAGTGCCTAACTCTGACCATTTGACACTGATTTGACAGCTAGATTTTTGGAAATACTGTCACAGTTTCAATTCAAAAATCTATCTTTTGGTGTATGTGAACTCACATATCTTAAGCTCTCATGTGTACTTTCAGACAATTCTGAACAGATAACATATACAGAGCGTTATCCATTACTAACTGACCTTTCAAAACCAATCATAAACACTGGATATAAAATTAATTTTTCTCTGAAGTTACTGTTATGAAAAGCCCATTTACACACACACACACACACACACACACACACACACACACACACACACACAGAGAGAGAGAGAGAGAGAGAGAGAGAGAGAGAGAGAGACAAACTAAATTTTAGCTGCTTCCTCTTCTCTCTAGATTTCTCTAATCGAGACACACAGTGTACTACTTCCACAAGCATATATTTTAACAATATTATGAGAAGGAAAGTTTCGACTCACCATATATTGGAGATGCTGAGTCGCAGATAGGCACAACAAAAAACCTCACACAATTACAGCTTTCGGCCATTAAGGCCTTCATCAACAATACACACACACACACACACACACACACACACACACACACACACACATGTTGACGAAGGCCGTAATGGCCAAAAGCTATAATTGTGCGAGTCTTTTTGTTGTGCCTATCTGCGACTCAGCATCTCCGCTATATGGTGAGTACCAACTTTCCTTCTTATAAAATTGTTACATTCCAACCTGGACAAGCATATACTTGTCTAACATAATTTTAGAAAGCCACAGGAAATCTGAAACAATATGTAATTTCATATCATTCCAACAAAAAGTGAAGTGATTTAATATAATGCCAGTTGATTACAATATTGGGATTAACTGACACTTCAATACCACTTTGCCCACTCACATTCAAACTGCCATCTTTCAATCTAACTTAGGGTTTGGGCTACACTACAGATCAGTATATCACCACAAGTAAGATTTTGTATTTGCATTTGTTCGTTTCACCTACTCACAACCAAACTGTCACTTTTCAATCTAACTTATACATTGGTCTACATTACAGATCAGCCTACCACCAAAACCTACACTACAACAAAAATATATAAACACAAAAATTTTGTCTGTGTTCTGTTCTCTTTGTGTATGTGCTTGTATGATGCCACAAGCAACAACACCATTATGGCATATTTGGTATCGATAGGTTCAGTTGACCCTAATATTGTATTTTGTGATATGTGTCACACCAAAAAGTCTGAGTAGGCATATAACACTGTTTTTTTTTGTTATTGGTTCCAAACAATCAAGAGCTTAGAACAGAAATTGTTAATAATTAGATTAGATTTACTTTCATTCCAATTGATGCATAGTGAGGAGGTCCTCCAGGATGTGGAACATGTCAGAAAAACAACAATACATTACAAATATTTACAACTAAAACAAATAAGCTAATGTCACATTCCACAGGTCCCAAGTGGAATGATCGTCATTTTTTAATGAACACTATATGAAAGAGTCATTTTACAAATACAAATGCACTGAATTTAAAATTAAAAAGTTTATTTATTTATTTATTAGGTAATAAACATGTAATACAACTACTATAATACTTACAATTAACACATTACTGCACTGAAAAGGTGCAGAAGTTAGATTGTACTTACTTACATACACACACACACACACACACACACACACACACACACACACACACACACACACACATTTACAATGAACACATTACTGCACTGAAATAAGATGATGTGACTTACCAAATGAAAGTGCTGGCAGGTCGACAGACACACAAACAAACACAAACATACACACAAAATTCAAGCTTTCGCAACAAACTGTTGCCTCATCAGGAAGGAGGGAAGCAGAGGGAAAGACGAAAGGATGTGGGTTTTAAGGGAGAGGGTAAGGAGTCATTCCAATCCCGGGAGCGGAAAGACTTACCTTAGGGGGAAAAAAGGACGGGTATACACTCGCACACACACACACACACACACACACACACACATATCCATCCACACATATACAGACACAAGCAGACATATTTGAAGACAAAGAGTTGGGGCAGAGATGTCAGCCGAGGCAGAAGTGCAGAGGCAAAGATGTTGTTGAATGACAGGTGAGGTATGAGTGGCGGCAACTTGAAATTAGCAGAGATTGAGGCCTGGTGATAACGGGAAGAGAGGATATATTGAAGGGCAAATTCCCATCTCCGGAGTTCGGATACGTTGGTGTTAGTGGGAAGTATCCAGATAACCCGGATGGTGTAACACTGTGCCAAGATGTGCTGGCCGTGCACCAAGGCATGTTTAGCCACAGGGTGATCCTCATTACCAACAAACACTGTCTGCCTGTGTCCATTCATGTGAATGGACAGTTTGTTACTGGTCATTCCCACATAGAATGCGTCACAGTGTAGGCAGGTCAGTTGGTAGATCACGTGGGTGCTCTCACACGTGGCTCTGCCTTTGATCGTGTACACCTTCCGGGTTACAGGACTGGAGTAGGTGGTGGTGGGAGGGTGCATGGCACAGGTTTTACACCAGGGGCGGTTACAAGGGTAGGAGCCAGAGGGTCGGGAAGGTGGTTTGGGGATTTCATAGGGATGAACTAACAGGTTACGAAGGTTAGGTGGATGGCGGAAAGACACTCTTGGTGGAGTGGGGAGGATTTCATGAAGGATGGATCTCATTTCAGGGCAGGATTTGAGGAAGTCGTATCCCTGCTGGAGAGCCACATTCAGAGTCTGGTCCAGTCCCGGAAAGTAGCCTGTCACAAGTGGGGCACTTTTGTGGTTCTTCTGTGGGGGATTCTGGGTTCAAGGGGATGAGGAAGTGGCTCTGGTTATTTGCTTCTGTACCAGGTCGGGAGGGTAGTTGCGAGATGCGAAAGCTGTTGTCAGGTTGTTGGTGTAATGGTTCAGGGATTCCGGACTGGAGCAGATTCGTTTGCCACGAAGACCTAGGCTGTAGGGAAGGGACCGTTTGATGTGGAATGGGTGGCAGCTGTCATAATGGAGGTACTGTTGCTTGTTGGTGGGTTTGATGTGGACGGACGTGTGAAGCTGGCCATTGGACAGGTGGAGGTCAACGTCAAGGAAAGTGGCATGGGATTTGGAGTAGGACCAGGTGAATCTGATGGAACCAAAGGAGTTGAGGTTGGAGAGGAAATTCTGAAGTTCTTCTTCACTGTGAGTCCAGATCATGAAGATGTCATCAATAAATCTGTACCAAACTTTGGGTTGGCAGGCCTGGGTAACCAAGAAGGCTTCCTCTAAGCGACCCATGAATAGGTTGGCGTACGAGGGGGCCATCCTGGTACCCATGGCTGTTCCCTTTAATTGTTGGTATGTCTGGCCTTCAAAAGTGAAGAAGTTGTGGGTCAGGATGAAGCTGGCTAAGGTGATGAGGAAAGAGGTTTTAGGTAGGGTGGCAGGTGATCGGCATGAAAGGAAGTGCTCCATCGCAGCGAGGCCCTGGACGTGTGGAATATTTGTGTATAAGGAAGTGGCATCAATGGTTACAAGGATGGTTTCCGGGGGTAACAGATTGGGTAAGGATTCCAGGCGTTCGAGAAAGTGGTTGGTGTCTTTGATGAAGGATGGGAGACTGCATGTAATGGGTTGAAGGTGTTGATCTACGTAGGCAGAGATGCGTTCTGTGGGGGCTTGGTAACCAGCTCCAATGGGGCGGCCAGGATGATTGGGTTTGTGGATTTTAGGAAGAAGGTAGAAGGTAGGGGTGCGGGGTGTCGGTGGGGTCAGGAGGTTGATGGAGTCAGGTGAAAGGTTTTGCAGGGGGCCTAAGGTTCTGAGGATTCCTTGAAGCTCCACCTGGACATCGGGAATGGAGTTACCTTGGCAAACTTTGTATGTGGTGTTGTCTGAAAGCTGACGCAGTCCCTCAGCCACATACTCCCGACGATCAAGTACCACGGTCGTGGAACCCTTGTTCGCCGGAAGAATGACGATGGATCGGTCAGCCTTCAGAGCACGGATAGCCTGGGTTTCAGCAGTGGTGATGTTGGGTGTAGGATTCAGGTTTTTTAAGAAGGATTGAGATGCAAGGCTGGAAATCAGAAATTCCTGGAAGGTTTGGAGAGGGTGATTTTGAGGAAGAGGAGGTGGGTCCCGCTGTGACGGAGGACGGAACTGTTCCAGGCAGGGTTCAATTTGGATGGTGTCTTGGGGAGTTGGATCATTAGGAGTAGGATTAGGATCATTTTTCTTCATGGCAAAGTGATATTTCCAGCAGAGAGTACGAGTGTAAGACAGTAAATCTTTGACGAGGGCTGTTTGGTTGAATCTGGGAGTGGGGCTGAAGGTGAGGCCTTTGGATACGACAGAGGTTTCGGATTGGGAGAGAGGTTTGGAGAAAAGGTTAACTACTGAATTAGGGTGTTGTGGTACCTGATTGTGTTGATCGGAATTTTGAGGTTTTGGAGGGAGTGGAGCTGGAAGTGGGAGATTGAGTAGATGGGAGAGACTGGGTTTGTGTGCAATGAGAGGAGGTTGAGGTTTGCTGGAAAGGTTGTGAAGGGTGAGTGAGTTGCCTTTCCGGAGGTGGGAAACCAGGAGATTGGATAGTTTTTTGAGGTGGAGGGTGGCATGCTGTTCTAATTTACGGTTGGCCTGTAGGAGGATGCTCTGAACAGCCGGTGTGGATGTGGGAGAGGAAAGATTAAGGACTTTTATTAAGGATAGGAGTTGACGGGTGTGTTCATTGGCTCACACTTAAAGTTCCCATCTCTGGCTGCAACCCTTCCTTCCATCAGTCCCCATACCAGTTCCAAACTGAACAATCCATTGCCCTCACCCACCTAATCCTTCACCTACACATCAACTCAGCCAATGAACACACCCGTCAACTCGTATCCTTAATAAAAGTCCTTAATCTTTCCTCCCCCACATCCACACCGGCTGTTCAGAGCATCCTCCTACAGGCCAACCGTAAATTAGAACAGCATGCCACCCTCCACCTCAAAAAACTATCCAATCTCCTGGTTTCCCACCTCCGGAAAGGCAACTCACTCACCCTTCACAACCTTTCCAGCAAACCTCAACCTCCTCTCATTGCACACAAACCCAGTCTCTCCCATCTACTCAATCTCCCACTTCCAGCTCCACTCCCTCCAAAACCTCAAAATTCCGATCAACACAATCTGGAACCACAACACCCTAATTCAGTAGTTAACCTTTCCTCCAAACCTCTCTCCCAATCCGAAACCTCTGTCGTATCCAAAGGCCTCACCTTCAGCCCCACTCCCAGATTCAACCAAACAGCCCTCGTCAAAGATTTACTGTCCTACACTCGTACTCTCTGCTGGAAATATCACTATGCCACGAAGAAAAATGATCTTAATCCTACTCCTAATGATCCAACTCCCCAAGACACCATCCAAATTGAACCCTGCCTGGAACAGTTCCGTCCTCCGTCACAGCGGGACCCACCTCCTCTTCCTCAAAATCACCCTCTCCAAACCTTCCAGGAATTTCTGACTTCCAGCCTTGCATCTCAATCTTTCTTAAAAAATCTGAATCCTACACCCAACATCACCACTGCTTAAGCCCAGGCTATCCGTGATCTGAAGGCTGACCGATCCATCGTCATTCTTCCGGCGGACAAGGGTTCCACGACCGTGGTACTTGATCGTTGGGAGTATGTGGCTGAGGGACGGCGTCAGCTTTCAGACAACACCACATACAAAGTTTGCCAAGGTAACCCCATTCCCGATGTCCAGGCGGAGCTTCAAGGAATCCTCAGAACCTTAGGCCCCCTGCAAAACCTTTCACCTGACACCATCAACCTCCTGACCCCACCGACACCCCGCACCCCTACCCTCTACTTTCTTCCTAAAATCCACAAACCCAATCATCCTGGCCGCCCCATTGTAGCTGGTTACCAAGCCCCCACAGAACGTATCTCTGCCTACGTAGATCAACACCTTCAACCCATTACATGCAGTCTCCCATCCTTCATCAAAGACACCAACCACTTCCTTGAACGCCTGGAATCCTTACCCAATCTGTTACCCCCGGAAACCATCCTTGTAACCATTGATGCCACTTCCTTATACACAAATATTCCGCACGTCCAGGGCCTCGCTGCAATGGAGCATTTCCTTTCACGCCGATCACCTGCCACCCTACCTAAAACCTCATTCCTCATTACCTTAGCCAGCTTCATCGTGACCCACAACTTCTTCACTTCTGAAGGCCAGACATACCAACAATTAAAGGGAACAGCCACGGGTACCAGGATGGCCCCCTCGTATGCCAACCTATTCATGCGTCGCTTAGAGGAAGCCTTCTTGGTTACCCAGGTCTGCCAACCCAAAGTTTGGTACAGATTTATTGATGACATCTTCATGATCTGGACTCACAGTGAAGAAGAACTTCAGAATTTCCTCTCCAACCTCAACTCCTTTGGTTCCATCAGATTCACCTGGTCCTACTCCAAACCCCATGCCACTTTCCTTGACGTTGACCTCCACCTATCCAATGACCAACTTCACACGTCCGTCCACATCAAACCCACCAACAAGCAACAGTACCTCCATTATGACAGCTGCCACCCATTCCACATCAAACGGTCCCTTCCCTACAGCCTAGGTCTTCGTGGCAAACGAATCTGCTCCAGTCCGGAATCCCTGAACCATTACACCAACAACCCGACAACAGCTTTCGCATCCCGCAACTACCCTCCAGACCTGGTACAGAAGCAAATAACCAGAGCCACTTCCTCATCCTCTCAAACCCAGAACCTCCCACAGAAGAACCACAAAAGTGCCCCACTTGTGACAGGATACTTTCTGGGACTGGATCAGATTCTGAATGTGGCTCTCCAGCAGGGATACGACTTCCTCAAATCCTACCCTGAAATGAGATCCATCCTTCATGAAATCCTCCCCACTCCACCAAGAGTGTCTTTCCGCCGTCCACCTAACCTTCGTAACCTCTTAGTTCATCCGTATGAAATCCCCAAACCACCTTCCCGACCCTCTGGCTCCTACCCTTGTAACCGCCCCTGGTGTAAAACCTGTCCCATGCACCCTCCCACCACCACCTACTCCAGTCCTGTAACCCGGAAGGTGTACACAATCAAAGGCAGAGCCACGTGTGAAAGCACCCACGTGATCTACCAACTGAACTGCCTACACTGTGACGCATTCTATGTGGGAATGACCAGTAACAAACTGTCCATTCGCATGAATGGACACAGGCAGACAGTGTTTGTTGGTAATGAGGATCACCCTGTGGCTAAACATGCCTTGGTGCACGGCCAGCACATCTTGGCACAGTGTTACACCGTCCGGGTTATCTGGATACTTCCCACTAACACCAACGTATCCGAACTCCGGAGATGGGAACTTGCTCTTCAATATATCCTCTCTTCCCGTTATCCACCAGGCCTCAATCTCCGCTAAATTCAAGTTGCCGCCACTCATACCTCACCTGTCATTCAACAACATCTTTGCCTCTGCACTTCTGCCTCGACTGACATCTCTGCCCTAACTCTTTGTCTTTAAATATGTCTGCCTGTGTCTGTATATGTGTGGGTGGATATGTGTGTGTGTGCGAGTGTATACCCGTCCTTTTTTCCCCCTAAGGTAAGTCTTTCGGCTCCCGGGATTGGAATGACTCCTTACCCTCTCCCTTAAAACCCACATCCTTTTGTCTTTCCCTCTCCTTCTATCTTTCCTGATGAGGCAACAGTTTGTTGCGAAAGCTTGAATTTTGTGTGTATGTTTGTGTGTCTATCGACCTGCCAGCGCTTTCGTTCGGTAAGTCGCTTCATCTTTGTTTTTTTTTTATATATATATACACAAATCAGTTGGTTTCACTGAGAAATTCATCAATGGAGTAGAAGGAGTTGGCCACCAATAAATCCTTTAGACTTCTCTTAAAGTTAATTTCATTGGTTGTCAAGCTTTTTATGGCTGCTGGCAAGTTATTGAAAATGTGTGTTCCTGAATAATGCACACCTTTTCGTACAGGACTAAGTGACTTTAAATCCTTGTGAAGATTATTCTTATTTCTAGTATTGACTCCATGAATTGAGCTGTTGGTTTGAAAAAGTGATATATTTTTAATGACAAATTTCATTAAGGAATAAATATATTGGGGAGCAGTAGTTAGTATCCCTAATTCCTTAAACAGGCTCCTGCAGGATGTTCTTGAGTTCGCACTACATATAACTCTTACTGCACGTTTTTGTGCCCGGAAAACTTTAGCTTGGCTTGATGAATTACCCCAAACGATAATCCCATATGACATTATGGAATGAAAGTAAGCATAGTATGCCTGCTTTTTCATTTTTATATTCCCTATGTCTGACACAATTCGCATTGCAAACAGAGATTTGTTAAAACACTTCAGCAGTTCTGTGGTGTGCTCCTCCCAGTTGAATGTATTATCTAGCTGTAATCCCAAGAATTTAACACTGTCCACTTCTTCTATCTTCTTGTCATCGTATGTTAGACATATACCTGTGGGACACCCCTTACAAGTTCTGAACTGCATGTAGTGTGTTTTTTCAAAGTCTAGTGACTAGGAATTGGCTAGGAGCCAGTGATTAATGTCCACAACTATTTTATTAGCTGATCTTTCTAAGACTACACTTGATTTGCTATTTATTGCAATGTTTGTATCATTGGCAAACAAAACGAACTTGGCATCTGGTAATGTTACTGATGAAAGGTCATTGATCTACACAAGAAAAAGTAAGGGCCCTAAAATGGAACCTTGTGGGACTCCACATGTAATTCGTTTCCAGTTGGATGATGCCTGATAGTTTAATACTGTCTCTTTCCTAATAACACCCTTTGTTTCCTGCCAGGGATACAAGATTTGAACCATTTTGCAGCATTTCCTGTTACACTATAATATTTTAATTTACTTAAAAGGATATTGTGATTTACACAGTCAAATGCCTTGTCTAATGAATTAAGCACATTTTCACTGTAAGTGTAGATAGCCTTCTCAATATCAGAACCTTTTAGAAATCCAAACTGTGACTTTGACAGTATGATATTTGAGATACGATGGTTATAAAGCCGACTGTACATTACTTTTTCTAAAATTTTTGAGAATGCTGGCAACAATGAAATTGGACGGTAATTTGATGCTATTTCTTTATCTCCCTTCTTAAACAGTGGCTTAACTTCAGCATATTTCAAGCATTCATGAAATATTCCACTGATAAACGACTGATTACACAGATAGCTTAATATGTTACTTAGCTCAGAATCACATTCTTTAATTAACTTTGTTGATATTTCATCATACCCACTAGATGTTTTTGATTTTAAAGATTTTATGATGGACATTATTTCTGTTGGGGTAGTGAGGGTCAAATTCATATTATGGAAGTTACTTGAAATGTCTGGTCTGACGTATTCCATAGCAGCATCTACTGAACCTGACAACCCCATCTTCTCAGTAACAGTTATAAAATGTTTGTTAAAAAGTTCTGCAAGACTATACACATCTGTCACCAATGTATCATTTACTCTTAATGCTATTTGTCCCTCTTCATGTCTGGTTCTACTGGTCTCCTCCACTATATCCCATAATGTCTTTATTTTGTTATCTGATGACTATCTTTTCCTTGTAATATATTTGCTTTGACGTCCGTATTACGGTCTTTAATATTTTGCAGTATTTCTTGTAATGTGCTACAGCATCAACATCGAAACTGTTTCGGATTGACAGATACAGCTTTCTTTTTGTATTGCAAGATACCCCTATTCCTTGAGTAATCCATGGCTTCTTTGTAGACTTTGCTCTAATCTTGGTAAGTTTTTGGGGAAAACAGTGTTTGAATAAGGTAAGCACTTTATTAGCAAAAGTGTTATATTCTTCATTCATGCCATGAGCACTGTAAACATCAGTCCAGTGAATGTCTCTGAGGAGTGTCCTAAAATAATCAACTTTTGGCTTATTGATTACGCTCTTGAGCTCAGATTTAACAAATTTTATATCCTGTCCAGTATCAACATTTAACAGAAGGAACTGCATGTCATGGTCTGAGAGGCCATTGACTATTGGTTTTGTAATATAATTTTGTTCGTTGGACTTTTCTATAAAGATATTATCAATGGCTGTTTGTGAGCAATTGGCTACCCTAGTGGGGAACTTTACAGTGGGAATTAAGTTGAATGACAGTGCTACTAAGTCAAATAAGTTCTTATTGGGAGAGTCTTTAAGGAAACCTACATTGAAATCACCAGCAACCACTATTTCTTTGTTTTTGGTTGTTAAATGGGCCAGTACAGCTTCAAGGTGGTTTACAAACAGATTAAAGTTGCCTGCAGGTGCTCAATATACACTTAATATTATAAAGGATTTTTTGTGAAATTCTACTTCTGTTGCACATGCTTCCATATGCTGTTCTAGGCAAAATGTATGAATGGCTATGTTCTTAAATTTATGACAGTTCCTGATGAATGTGGCAACTCCTCCTTTCTCCATTTCTGATCTACAAAAGTGAGATGCTAACCGAAACCCTGTAACACTTAAAAGTTCTATACCAGCGGTCACATGATGTTCAGAGAGGCAGATTATGTCAGCTGGGTTTGAAGACTCTAATTCATCTATGCATATAGTTAATTCATTAATTTTATTTCTCAGTCCTCGAATATTTTGATGCAATAAAGATAGCTGACATTTTACATTAACTGAGTTAAAATTGGGTAGAGTTAAAATATCTGTTGACTGTTGAAAATTCTTAACCAATAGCTGTTTATGCTGATGTAATAAGCTGGAATTATGTTTTTTGATTTCTTTCTCAAACTGAAGGTTTGTCTCAGTTCTAACCTCTCTTAAAATTTGCTTTCTTTCTGTCCTCCCTACCCTAAAAAAGGGTCTTTTCTGAACCCTATAACCACTGATATTTTACCACTCATGAGAGTGCCTCCCCCCTTTAACTTTACTGCTATTTCCCCAGACAATTTACCTTTCCCCTTCCTGTTGAGGTGAAGGCCATGCCTACTATAATCCCACCTGCTGAGAGAATCAACAGGAACCACACCAATGTGTGACCCTGCACCTGACATAAGCAGCCGTTCCAGCTCCAAATTAACTCTCTTGACAGAAGAGTTCATATGAGGCCGGTCATGGCGCCCAAGAACAGATACAAACTCAACACTAGTATGCTTCGATGCTGATGCAATCTTTGCCAGGTCACACTCTATACTGTGCCCAGGATCTCTGTCAATACTGTTACCTGCCCACCCACTATAACCATGGTGTCTTCCTTAATGAAATCTTAGCAAAGTGATTCTAAATCCTCTGTCATCTGCTCCAGACAAGCACTAGGTTTAAAAAAATTGGTGACCTGGTATTCTGATCCTAGTTCATACTGCAAAAGTTGGCCAACACCTCTTCCATGGGAACTACCTAACAACAACACTTTCTTTCTCTTTACTGATTTCCCTACATTCTTACTTTTCAATTTGCTGCTGAAAGTTTGTTGTGCCCTGTCTACACCTGCAACTGCTTGAGGCTCACCAGTTTCTAACTGAAGCAACAGGTCAAATCTATTTTCCACATTTACCATGAAGCTGTAAGACAAAGTTCTAGGCCTGTTCCTCCTGTTGCCACTTCCCACCTCTCTTTACCCTTCTCCCTCCTTAACCTGTCAAGATCTCCCCTGGCCTTGTCTAACTCGGCCTGAAGGGCGGCAATTTTCCCCTCCTGTTCCAGTATCTTCCTATCTCTACTACAAATCCTACAAAACCACTGATGAGTCTCATTTACTTCCCCTATTCCCATGCCAATAATGAAGACAATGGACAGGTATTATGCCACCAGTGTTTTTTCACATGTGTAAGAAGAATTTCTTCTTCAATTAAACAAAAGAAAACAATATGGGCATTAAATTCCAGTTAGTAATTATACAGGATTCCATATGTATGCCCCTAATTTCTGTACCTTTCTGATTTCTGTTCATCTTGGGGTATTTTGTAGACACTCTGCTGCTAGAATTTCCAAGTTTTTTCATAGTCTGTTCTTCACTGTGTACACTTTCACTTTTTACAATACTGCTTAAATATTCTCCTTCATCTGTTAAGAAAAAAGGATCCGGCTGTAATGATTTTAAGTTTTCACTGGTAGCAGATCTTATGACTCTTTCATCAGACAAATGTTCTCTCTCTTGATCTGATGATTCACTGAAATTGTTATTGTCACCAGATGAAACATTTTCTTCACTTGCGACATTTTTCCTTTTTACAGAATGCTGAGGGACATCAGATGCCACAGGATTGGTATTTTTAGGTTTACTTTTATTTTTATTCACTGAGATATTAACACCTACAGCTGCATCTGGATATATATTAGGTTTTTTAATTTTATGTTCCCATTTTGCCTCATCTGATGTCTCAATTTCCTCACTAATTACCACATCAGAGGTAAGGTCTTCACTGCTAGAAGTATGCCTTATCCTGACAAACCTCCCAGGCTCATATTTTTGCAGATTTTCATTTTGTTTTGTCTTTTGCTTCTTGTTCTTCTTTTTCTTCATTTTTGTCTGAGATCCGAGATCATCTAGAAGTGCTACCCAGTCAACAGGTTCAGATCGTAGTTTTCGTACATGTGCCTCCACATCAGGATGACAAGCCAGTCGTCCAAGGGCACGCTCAAGACAGGATGACTGCAGCTGTTGCACAAGGAGAGAAACAGAAAAAAAGTTGCTCACTACGACTGAAAGGACTGCAGTAACCCACCTGTACAAAAATACTTATATCTGCAATGAAATTAAACATTTGGTAAATTAGCTGTGAACTACATAAAAGAATATGGATAACTACTAAATAAATAATTAATCGTTAACTAATGTACAACAATACAATGCAAATGTATTTACATGTTACACCCCATATCGATTATCTGGGGTGACATTAAATGTGGGCAAGTGCACTACCTCTGAGCTACCCAAGCACGACCCACTACCCATCCTTGTCCTTACAGCTTTACTTCTGCCAATATCTCATCTCCTACCTTCCAAACTTTACAGAAGAGCACTTGCCCGCGAAAGGCAAAGGTCCCAAGTTCGAGCCTCGGCCCAGCACACAGTTTTAATCTGCTAGGAAGATGTTGGTATAGTATTATATAAAGATGAAGACTCAATATAACACAGGAAAAGGTGAAGAACAGCACCAAACCATTCAAAAGACTGATCTCTAACCGGTACTGTGTGCGCCACATGCTACTGTCCCTCATTTGATTCTTTCCCTCAACATGTTCTGTTGATTCTATCAAGAATGGATGTGGAGATAAGTGCATTGTAAAAATGTAATCTGTATTAACAATAAATTATCACTACACTGCTTAATGCTAGTCAAGCATATGCCGTCTAAATTAAACCCAGGAAGTTAAAAAAATGCTACTTTGTAAAATGCTGCTACTTTACAGTTATACTAAACAGCTGTTGTTGGTAGCTGAATGTTTACTTTATTACACACGACTTTTCAAAGAAAATATTTACCTATATTTGAATATACTGAAACCTATTTGTAGCACATTACTACTTGTCATGCACTTTTACAGTGAACATTCTTATGCATACTATGTAAGAGTTAATCCCCAGCTTTGTGTTATTTAGGTTGCTGTAGTCTCTTTCCAGGCAGAGGAATGCAATTACAATTACTTGCCTCCTCCTCGAAGTCAGGATAATCCCAAGCTTTGTGTTATTTAGGTTGCTGTAGTCTCTTTCCAGGCAGGGGAATGCAATTACAATTACTTGCCTCCTCCTCCTCCAAATAACATTCAAAATGGCAAGAAAGATTAATCAGAATTTGAACCATTATTTTGCTATATGCTTCCGTGAATTATTAACTGTGGAGCAGCATCACAGCTCAGGATAACACAATGAACAGTTTGCATATGAGTGTGAGATTACAAAGTCCTTCAGAGTGAGAGTGTATTTAATTCATCTTCTCTTGATGGACTCTTGGCAAGCTTATAACTGATTTTATAGGTAACAATGGTACAATGAAATTAGGATACTAATACATGGACTACTTCCTTTGGTGTCATTCTTTGAAAACATCACTCCCCACTACAGCAGTTACTAAGTATATTTCATTTTTCTCCAAGTATCATTAGTGTTGACTGCGAGTTATGACTTGGTAGCTCAGTGATAAAGTGAGAGATTATAAATCCAAAGATCTGGAATTCGATTCCTGGTCAATCCCAGGAATTTTTTGCTGAGCAAGACTACTTAACATTTATTCCAATGAAATTCATGTATGGTGCAATAATACGGGAGAAGGGAAGTTGCTACTCACCATATAGTGGAGATGCTGAGTCACGATAGACACAATAAAAAGATTCACTCAATCATAGCTTTTGGCCATTAAGGCCTTTGTCAGCAGTAGACACATACACACACGCACTCACGCAAGCGCAACTTGCACACACTTCTGCATGTCAGAGAGCTGAAACTACACTCTGATGCTCTATTCCAACATCCTCCACTACAAACAACAACATAAACCTTTGGCGTACTTATCAACCAGGATACAAGTTTTAATAATCACCCTGCATTATTTTTACTAAGATTTTTGAGCATGTTTCATTACTGCTGCAGGTATCCTCTTCGGTAGGTACCCCCTTCTCTTTGTGATTATTTATACAGGATGATTCATGAAGTTATGCAAATATTTTAATTATGTTATTCTACAAGTAAAACTAATGAAAAAGTTCATGTAAACATAGGTCTGGAAATGTTTAGTTATGGAGTTATGGCTAATAAAAGTTTTTGCCTGGAATTTAGCAACTTTGCTAACATGAAGCCATCGCAAAACTGTACGAGGTTAAAGTAAAGCATGTTTTCTATTTATTTTGCCGTTATGGGTCTGGCGAATCTAACAAATCATGTCCCAGATGTGTATCTGAAGTAGTTTTCCAGAATATCCAGAGAAGTAAAGATTATTATACAAGTAAATTTTTTTACTTTCCATTAAGAATGAAGAAACATTTATGTCACTGTCGGCAACCGTTAGCGAGTTGTTCAGTCATTCCTAACCTTGAAACGAGTTGGTTTCCTGTATTTTTCAGTGAAAGAACATAATAACAACAGTGTATTTAAGTGAAACCACATAGTAACTGTTGTAGTTTGTTGATTATTTATGAAATGGGGATGCCTTTCAAATTTATGACAGGAATATGCCAATATGGCATTTATTTGTGGCAAATGTGATGGTGATGCTACGGCTGCAGTTAACAAATATCGCATATGTTATCCAACTCAGATGATTTTGAATGCACAAACCATTAGCTGAGTATTTGGAATGTTACGGGAGACAGGTTCTCTAATAATCAGTACGAGTGCTCAATACGTGAAGACGATGATGAGGATATTATGGACATTGTTCAATGTAGCCTGGGTACCAGTACATGACGTACCTCTCAATGATTAAAAAAAATTGTGGTAAGGTCTTATGGGACCAAACTGCTGAGGTCATCGGGCCCCACAGCTTACACACTACTTAAACTAACTTTTGTTAAGGACAACACACACACCCATGCCAGAGGGAGGACTCGAACCACGGACGGGGGGCTCAATGATTAGGCATTTCACAATCTAAGGTATGGTGTATACTGAAGTACAGTAATCTGTATCATTATCATAAACAAAAAGTGCACCATTTACATCCGAGAGATCCTGCCCTTTGCTTGGAGTTGTGCAACTGGCTAAATACTAATCCGCAGTTACACAAATACATTTTATTTACTGATGAGGCACACTTTACTTGAGATGGTATAAACAATTTACATAACAAGCACATATGGTCTCAAGCAAACCCACATACAACAGTGCAATGCAATTTCCAGCAGTGATTTAGCATAAATGTGTGGTGTGATACAATCAACACACACTTTTCTGGACCATTCATTTTTCCAGTACGTGTAACTGGTGAGTCGTACTTACAATTCCTTCCAGAAGAAATTCCCCGCTTGCTCAAAGATGTTCCACTTGCTACACGATTGCAAATGCATTTTCAACATTACGGCACACCTACACATTTCACCAACACTGTTACTACACATTTAAATGAACATTTTCCTCTGAAATGGATTGGTCGTGGTGCTACACGTCTGTGGCCACCCAGACTGGCCGATTTAACACCAATGGATTTTGGTGTATGGAGATGGATGAAAGACATAGTTGATGAGAACAAGTCAATACATGTGAAGCATTACTTGCTCACATTCTCAATGCAATAGACGAAATTAAGAACAACCCTGTGAAATTGAAAAGAGCAGCAAAATCTGTTTATACATATGCAGCTAAATGCATTGAACTCGGTGGAAAAATTTTTGAACATCTATTGCGAATGTATTGTGGAATTGTATGTGCTCAGTACAACTTCCGTAACACTGAGCTTTATTTTTTCCTGTTTAATATGAATTCACGTAGTAAACAAAATAAAAATTTTACGAAATTACATCTTTTCTTCTTTGGATGTTCTGGAAAACTACTGCAGATACATGCCTGGGACATGTTTTATTAGATTCACCAAATCAATCACAAAAAAATAAATAGAAGTCGTGCTTAATTTTAACCTGGTACAGTTTTGCGATGGCTTTATATTAGCAAACTTGCTAAATTTCAGGCAAAATCTTTTATTAGAAGTAGCTCCGTAACTAAACATTTTCTTTAATGTTGCATGTAGAACAACATATTAAAATATTTGCATAACTTCACGAATCACCCTGTATACAGTTTATTTTCAGAACATTTGAGTTCAAAGATATAACTACTATCTCCAATGCATGTGATGTAGCAACTACCTTCATCATTTTGTCATGTTTGCAAACAACAAAAGCATCATTTCAGTTCTAGTAAAAATCTTAGGATTTTTCAACTTAGTTGGTAACAGGGTTTGTTACAAACATAAGAAATGTTAGAAGGAATGAAAAAAGAGAGGAGGAGAAGTTAGTTAGTTACATGTTCCATGGATCATTCTGCACGAGGTATCATAATGATGTGGAACAAGCCACTTTAAATTCACATTGTAAATTAATTTGTGCATGCAGATACATTCTGAACATTAAAAAAAAGATAGACAGATGTGAATTAGTAGCAAATAACCCACCACCTTTTTACACAATGCTATAATAAAAATAATTCTACACAATGCTATAATAAAAGTAATTCTACGGAATAAAAGGAGTTGTCAAAGAGAAACTTTCTCAGTTAGTTTTCAAATTTTGCTCTGCTGTATGTGAAACATTTTATAACACTGGATAACTGATCAAAAATTTGTACCTATTGCAGCACTGTACACCTCTTTTTGTAATAAAGAAAACTTTAATGTGGAGTAATGAATGTCACTTTTCCTTCTGGTATTGAAATTATATACATCATCATTCCGTTTGTACTGAAGTGGATTATCTACAATAAACTCAATGACAAATACATATACTGTGAGTAAAAGCAATCAACACATCTAGAACCTACTCACACCATGCTAGAAGAGGGGAAAGGACTGTTTGAAGTTATAAAGGATATGAGTGATAAAGTGTTTCTGGTCTTCTTTTCATAACTTTCTGTAACGTATATGACAAATAGAGAAAAGGAAACTTAAGTATTGTATACACTGCATAAATAACATGATAAGAAACAGAGAAGTCTTTATCACGTGACTGTACATATTTACCAATTTTTACACATATTTTAAAATAAGAAATGTGTTTAATGTATTCATATAGTCTTATTTGGCCAACAAAACAGATTCAAATTCTACTGGACTGCTGGACCTTTGTACTAACGGGATGTCAGATTAAACACACTTACGTCAGTCAATATTTCTTGTAGTTCTCTAGTATTTTTGATAGCAAACTTCGAAACATCATCTTCTTTAAGTTTCTGTATGGGGGGAAAACAGAAAAGAATTAATGACAATAATATCTACTACAGGCCTTGCCACATATTTCAAATAAAACTGGACGAACCTTTATATTTTGCAGTTCTTCTATCAGTCTTTCTGCTTTCCTTTTACACTTTTCAACTTGTTTTTCATTACCTTTCCTATTCTTAAGTTTGTTAATTTCTCTGGTCAGTCTATGAACAATGTGCACTTGGGCCTTCCTGACACTGTGTCTCATAGACACTATCTGTTTTAAGTACAACAATAATATTAGATAATATTAATAATATTTGCAAACTGTTAAACACAGTCACACTTAGCAGCCACAAACTACAATGTCATACACAATAAAAATGTGAAGAAACAATAATCACAGATAGAGCAACTGAAGCACATAATGCATAGTGATAAATGGCTAAAATTTATTTTGGGCCACCCACTTGTTGCATTTAAGCGAGGTACAATACAGATGATGGCAATAAGTCATCATCACGTAAGGAAGCAGCCTGTCAGAGTAAGCTCTAAGGTAGCAAACTACAAATTTTTTACCCAAAGACACATACACTGGGGAATATGAATCACTTGCATTGTGTGAATGGCCATTCCCTCACACTATGTGTTGCCTCATGTTGATGTATTTATTAGTGATGTACCAAATATTCATAGCTAACACTTGGTTTAAGAATAATGAAAGAAGATTGTATACATGGAAGAACCCTGGAGATACTAAAAGGTATCAGATAGATTATATAATGGTAAGACAGAGATTTAGGAACCAGGTTTTAAATTGTAAGACATTTCCAGGGGCAGATGTGGACTCTGACCACAATCTATTGGTTATGACCTGTAGATTAAAACTGAAGAAACTGCAAAAAGGTGGGAATTTAAGGAGATGGGACCTGGATAAACTGAAAGAACCAGAGATTGTACAGAATATCAGGGAGAGCATAAAGGAACAATTGACAGGAATGGGGGAAAGAAATACAGTAGAAGAAGAATGGGTAGCTTTGAGGGATGAAGTAGTGAAGGCAGCAGAGGATCAAGTAGGTTAAAAGGCGAGGGCTAGCAGACACCTTGGGTAACAGAAGAAATATTGAATTTAATTGATGAAAGGAGAAAATATAAAAATGCAGTAAATGAAGCAGGCAAAAAGGAATACAAACGTCTCAAAAATGAGATCGACAGGAAGTGCAAAATGGCTAAGCAGGGATGGCTAGAGGCAAATGTAAGGATGTAGAGGCTTATCTCACTAGGGGTAAGATAGATACTGCCTACAGGAAAATTAAAGAGACCTTTGGAGATAAGAGAAAGATTAGTATGAATATCAAGAGCTCAGATGGAAACCCAGTTCTAAGCAAAGAAGGGAAAGCAGAAAGGTGGAAGGAGTATATAGAGGGTCTATACAAGGGCGATGTACTTGAGGACAATATTATGGAAATGGAAGAGGATGAAGATGAAATGGGAGATACGATACTGCGTGAAGAGTTTGACAGAGCACTGAAAGACCTGAGTCGAAACAAGGCCCCCGGAGTAGACAACATTCCATTGGAACTTCTGACGGCCCTGGGAGAGCCAGTCCTGACAAAACTCTACCATCTGGTGAGCAAGATGTATGAAACAGGTGAAATACCCTCAGACGTCAAGAAGAATATAATAATTCCAATCCCAAAGAAAGCAGGTGTTGACAGATGTGAAAATTACCGAACTATCAGTTTAATAAGTCACAGCTGCAAAATACTAACACGAATTCTTTACAGACGAATGGAAAAACTAGTAGAAGCCAACCTCAGGGAAGATCAGTTTGGATTCCCTAGAAACAATGGAACATGTGAGGCAATACTGACCTTGCGACTTATCTTAGAAGAAAGATTAAGGAAAGGCAAACCTATGTTTCTAGCATTTGTAGACTTAGAGAAAGCTTTTGACGATGTTGACTGGAATACTCTCTTTCAAATTCTAAAGGTGGCAGGGGTAAAATACAGAGAGCGAAAGGCTATTTACAATTTGTACAGAAACCAGATGGCAGTTATAAGAGTCGAGGGACATGAAAGGGAAGCAGTGGTTGGGAAGGGAGTAAGACAGGGTTGTAGCCTCTCCCCGATGTTGTTCAATCTGTATATTGAGCAAGCAGTAAAGGAAACAAAAGAAAAATTCGGAGTAGGTATTAAAATCCATGGAGAAGAAATAAAAACTTTGAGGTTCGCCGATGACATTGTAATTCTGTCAGAGACAGCAAAGGACTTGGAAGAGCAGTTGAACGGAATGGACAGTGTCTTGAAAGGAGGATATAAGATGAACATCAACAAAAGCAAAACGAGGATAATGGAATGTAGTCGAATCAAGTCGGGTGATGCTGAGGGAATTAGATTAGGAAATGAGACACTTAAAGTAGTAAAGGAGTTTTGCTATTTGGGGAGCAAAATAACTGATGATGGTCGAAGTAGAGAGGATATAAAATGTAGACTGGCAATGGCAAGGAAAGCGTTTCTGAAGAAGAGAAATTTGTTAACATCGAGTATAGATTTAAGTGTCAGGAAGTCGTTTCTGAAAGTATTTGTATGGAGTGTAGCCATGTATGGAAGTGAAATATGGACGATAAATAGTTTGGACAAGAAGAGAATAGAAGCTTTCGAAATGTGGTGCTACAGAAGAATGCTAAAGATTAGATGGGTAGATCACATAACTAATGAGGAAGTATTGAATAGGATTGGGGAGAAGAGAAGTTTGTGGCACAACTTGACCAGAAGAAGGGGTCGGTTGGTAGGACATGTTCTGAGGCATCAAGGGATCACCAATTTAGTATTGGAGGGCAGCGTGGAGGGTAAAAATCGTAGAGGGAGACCAAGAGGTGAATACACTAAGCAGATTCAGAAGGATGTAGGTTGCAGTAGGTACTGGGAGATGAAGAAGCTTGCACAGGATAGAGTAGCATGGAGAGCTGCATCAAACCAGTCTCAGGACTGAAGACCACAACAACAACAAACCAAATATTCATCCATTTTACTCAATTGTAATAAAAAACTACTTGAGTGTAGCCCTTGGGCCAGGTTGGATTGACAGGTAATAGCTTTATTTGCTAGAAACAACTGAAAATACTACCTGTACTAAGTCTTTTGAATGAGGTACAGCTGGATGATTGCAAAAAAAACCTTGTCCACTACTAACGAATAAGATATATTCTGCAGGGAAAATTGCAAAAAGTGCGGAGAAGGTGCAATCAAAATGTGACTGACTTCAAATACGCCAAATCTGTCATGAGAATGAATGATGATGAGCAGCAAAAGTGATAAATATTTACATTAATATCCTCCAAACCACTGTGAAGTGCCTGGCAGAAGAACTTCCCATTGTATCATTCATTAAGGCTGCTTCCTGTTCGATTTCCACATACAGTGCAAGAAGAATGCCTCTGTGTCTGCTATAACTAGTCTAATGTTGTCTTTGGGATCACTGTGGGTGCAATATGTAGGAGGTTGTAGGATATTCGGGTCGACCGAAGCATCCGATCCCACCCGTCGGCTTTCACCTGTGAAGTAAGCCCGCTGTGGTGTGTGACGTCACGAAGGCGCAGAATTTAGTTTGTGAGAGTGGCATGTTTGTAGGTGTCATTTTGATGCGATCGGTGGTGCTCTCTGGTGGTGTTTAGGTGATGTTTTTGGTTTAGTTTGCAAGTGTGGCGTCGTGTTTGAATTTTGGTAAATTGCTCTTTTTATGTCTTTGGTAGGTACGGATATGACTGACAGGGTCAACAGTTTTCGGTTGTCGGCTATGATGAGGGACAATGCGTTGTCTGTAGTAAAATTTCTTCAACCATTCGGATTTTTGGGTGAAGTCGTGAAGTGTTCAGTATGTCGTGAAGAAATGAGGCTTACTTAAAGTTCCGGCATCTCGGACCAGGGACGACTGTATGTGGAGATGTCGTAAGGATAACAGGTCAAGGGAAGTGTTCGATCCCAATGTGTGGCTGTGAATGTAGGTGTTTTTGAGCTATATAGGTCAAGCTGTATGTGGAGGTGTCGTAAGGATAACAAGTCAAGGGAAATGTTCGATCCCAATGTGTGGCCGTGAATGTTGGTGTTGGTACCGGAAGATGTTTTTGAGCTATATAGGTCAAGGGAAGTGACGGCTGTATGTGGAGAGGTCGTAAGGATAACAGGTCAAGGGAAGTGTTCGATCCCAATGTGTGGCTGTGAATGTTGGTATTGGGAGATGTTTTTGAGCTATATAGGTCAAGGGAAGTGTTCGATCCCAATTTATGGGATCGGGAGCTGCTGTTGAGCCAAACTTTGGAGGTCATTTTGACTGGTTATTTTTGAGTTTAGGATATTTGGTGTAATAGACAATATTCTAAAGGACCATAAACCACGATTCCAATATGGCGCATATAAAGTCGTTACGTACACATTATGAGGATTTTTAAAAAAAAAAAAAAAAAAAAAAAAAAAACCACACACACACACACACGTGCCACAAAAAGCCTAATGACACTAACGGGACAAGCGCGGGAAATAGGGGGTTTTTGGGTGGGGACAAACTAAATATAAACAATATTACGGTATATTGATATTTTTTTTTTCTTTTACTTATGGACCGTCTGACAGCAACTGAATAAAACACAATTTTAGTGCCACTAAAATTGTGTTTTATTCAGTTGCTGTCAGACGGTCCATAAGTAAAAAATTATCAATATACCGTAATATTACGTGCAACTGAGGAAGACAGGACTACAAAAAGTTGAAGATGTAAATATAAACAAATTTAGACACCCACCCCCATACAAAACCACACAAAACGTCGAAAAAAACCGACATCACAAACTCCCCAAATACCACTAAACACAATATCATCTGGAATCGGACACTTCCCTGACTATCCAAATTTTCAAAAATCCACTTTTTAGGCCGAAAAATAACGAACGAGGAGTAATTTATGAGAGTCTATTGTTTCCTATAGTTAGATATCGTACACTACTAGCCTCATGTAGAGCAAGAACACTTAACAAATGTTTACTTAATTTTTATGAACTTTTGAAATTTGATAATTATCATTTTTTTTGTTAAGTTTCGGGTTAGTTGCCTCAGGTGTGATTGAATATAAGAATATGATTTTTGCACAGTTTGTACGCCTATATGATAGCAACATACTGTAAAAATTTTATCATTGATATCTGGCTCAACAAAGATATGAATTTTTGAAAATGAGGACATAATTCACTGATAACTGTACAACTGATCTTACGGCTGTTGCCTATCATGTGTGATAGTGGTGGGTTATAATCAATTATTATTGAAGTAAGGTACTGAATTACAAGGGCAGTTCAATAAGTAATGCAACACATTTTTTTTCTCGGCCAATTTTGGTTGAAAAAACCGGAAATTTCTTGTGGAATATTTTCAAACATTCCCGCTTCGTCTCGTATAGTTTCATTGACTTCCGACAGGTGGCAGCGCTGTACAGAGCTGTTAAAATGGCGTCTGTAACGGATGTGCGTTGCAAACAACGGGCAGTGATCGAGTTTCTTTTGGCGGAAAACCAGGGCATCTCAGATATTCATAGGCGCTTGCAGAATGTCTACGGTGATCTGGCAGTGGACAAAAGCACGGTGAGTCATTGGGCAAAGCGTGTGTCATCATCGCCGCAAGGTCAAGCAAGACTGTCTGATATCCCGCGTGCGGGCCAGCCGTGCACAGCTGTGACTCCTGCAATGGCGGAGCGTGCGAACGCACTCGTTCGAGATGATCGACGGATCACCATCAAACAACTCAGTGCTCAACTTGACATCTCTGTTGGTAGTGCTGTCACAATTGTTCACCAGTTGGGATATTCAAAGGTTTGTTCCCGCTGGGTCCCTCGTTGTCTAACCGAACACCATAAAGAGCAAAGGAGAACCATCTGTGCGGAATTGCCTGCTCGTCATGTGGCTGAGGGTGACAATTTCTTGTCAAAGATTGTTACAGGCGATGAAACATGGGTTCATCACTTCGAACCTGAAACAAAATGGCAATCAATGGAGTGGCGCCACACCCACTCCCCTACCAAGAAAAAGTTTAAAGCCATACCCTCAGCCGGTAAAGTCACGGTTACAGTCTTCTGGGACGCTGAAGGGGTTATTCTGTTCGATGTCCTTCCCCATGGTCAAACGATCAACTCTGAAGTGTATTGTGCTACTCTTCAGAAATTGAAGAAACGACTTCAGCGTGTTCGTAGGCACAAAAATCTGAACGAACTTCTCCTTCTTCATGACAACGCAAGACCTCACACAAGTCTTCGCACCCGAGAGGAGCTCACAAAACTTCAGTGGACTGTTCTTCTTCATGCACCCTACAGCCCCGATCTCGCACCGTCGGATTTCCATATGTCTGGCCCAATGAAGGACACAATCCGTGGGAGGCACTACGCGGATGATGAAGAAGTTATTGATGCAGTACGATGTTGGCTCCGACATCGACCAGTGGAATGGTACCATGCAGACATACAGGCCCTCATTTCAAGGTGGTGTAAGGCCGTAGCATTGACTGGAGATTACATTGAAAAATAGTGTTGTGTAGCTAAAAGATTGGGGAATAATATGGTGTATTTCAATGCTGAATAAAACAACCCCTGTTTCAGAAAAAAATGGGTTGCATTACTTATTGAACTGCCCTCGTATATACAAAAAGTGGAAACATCACTGAAATTAACATTTATATTATTTTGACATCTTAAAATAAATATTTTCAATTAAAACCCTTCGAAGTGCGACTGTTTCTAAACCTGGTGGTGAATGTTGAGAACACTTATTTCTTCAGACAGCTTCTGTGACATAGAATAAGACATCCCAGTTGCTGTGGTAAGCTCAAGCACTGGAAGTTTCCTTAAAATATTTATCATTGGTACCAAACTTTGTTACTAGTAGATTTCTTGAATGATGTTCTTGGGCCAGCAGGTGGTAAAAATGCACAAAAACATCATTGTTTTCCAAACTCACTCTTTCAACCTCTGCAAGCCACCACTGCCCATCATACACACATGCCACTATGTCTTTCAACATTAAAGACAAGAGATGTAATTTCACTCATACAATGATCCTCATAAATATTGATTTCAGGTGTTACATAGCACCGAACTAAGTTTTCTGCAATGCCAAGGAATTTGTGGAAATGCATTGTTCCTTTAATTGCTATACAGTTTTGAAATCTGGTTTGAAGTGGGCAATTCCACAGTTACGGGTGTTACATGTACACACCTTAAAATCAGGAAAAATAATCTAAGGAAAAATATTTATTGAATTTAATATTGAAAACTTTTAAGGATTACATTATATTTCATCTTAGAAATGTTGATACTGGAATTGTTTTATTGTTCTCCTGGTTATTAATCAAAAAAGTAGTGTTACGTGTGTTACCAAAAGTAGACCTGGCCCCTGTTATGAGTTAGGGAATTCTCTAATTTCTGCAAACTTGATGAAGCTTTTATTCTTGTAAAACACCTGTTAAGAGGTATTGCCCCAAATTTTATTTTGAAATATAAATTTTTATTTTTTTGGACATTATAACTTTATATATATATATATATATATATATATATATATATATATATATATATATTTTTTTTTTTTTTTTTTTTTTTTTTTTTTTTTTTTTTTTTTTTTTTTTTTTTTGCTGTTACGGGTGTTACATAGATGCATCAGATTTGATTCTTGAAGGAATAAATTTACCTCTTACAATTGCATAAAAAGAAAAGAAGTATTGTAGTTTATTTGGAATAAAAGTATGTACTTAAGGAAACATATCTGAAGGATAAAGCTATTTATTACACAAAAAATTTTGTTACAACTTTATAGTACAACTAGGCCAAGATATCGTTACTTACTTAACATTTACCTCATTTTGTAGGCCTAATAAATTTACGACAAAAATGTTTTCTTATTATTGATTGGTTTAAAAACTTCATTTAATAATCTTTTTCCGCAACATCCAACTCAAAATTGAACTCTTAGTACAAACGGTTACCTTGTTGTTTGATTTATGGTGTTGTTACCTTAGATAGTACTTGACAATCTCAAAAAACAAACATCAGTTTCATCTAGTTTAAAAAGTGTCTTACCTTTTCCTACTGACTTCAGAAACATTATTTTCACATCCTCCTCTTCATCAACCTCACTCTGGCAGATTCCCAAGTAATGGTATTGAGTTTTGGATAGGGTTGGCTTCTTTTTGTCACTTGGAATGTCAACCAAGACAAATAACCCAAATTTTAAATCAGACTTTTCAATTTTATTACTTAGGTTTAACTCACAAGCACTTCCAATATTGTCTTGTGATTCAGATAGTGAAACCGCCTCCTGATCAGAATCATCAGAACTGCACACTTCATAGAAGTTTATGCATCTTTTGCATGTAATGTTTTAACTTTGGCCTCCTCAGTGCTAAATACTGACACCCTTGTCATTAATGACTCTGCTGTTTTTGAAACCAGCAAATCAGTTGTGTTACAAGGCCGAAAGTGACGGCAGCCGGGGATTTGAGGAATTGCTTGTAAATTTTTCCACCTTTCATCCAAAATAGGAATGTTTGGAGGGCAGCGTGGAGGGTAAAAATCGTAGAGGGAGACCAAGAGATGAATACACTAAGCAGATTCAGAAGGATGTGGGTTGCAGTAAGTACTGGGAGATGAAGAAGCTTGCACAGGATAGGGTAGCATGGAGAGCTGCATCAAACCAGTCTCAGGACTGGAGACCACAACAACAGGAATGTTATGCTCCACTGTTATCTTATCAACCAATAGTACCTTAATTTTAGAAAAGCTCATCAGAGTGTAGTCATAAAAGTCAATTGTGTTGTTAATAATAACTTTCCTAGATCTAACAGCTGTCCACACGCTCCTCTTCAGTGCACCTCCAATGCCATCTATGGCTCCTTTACCATGTGAACTGGCAACAAAATTCCACTCAACTGTCAATCCGAAGTCTGTCTCAAAATAACATAGATTGGACACAGTATATTTATTTTTGAACTGCCCAGCACAGTTGCAGAAAATATAAAAACTCTTTTAACTTTAGGAAACTCTTTTTTAATGTCCGTTATAACTGTTTTAAGAAAAGTCCACACAAAATATTTTGTGTGTGAAAGGTCATTACTGATGACTGCATAGGACCTGACTTCATGGTTTGCAAACTAAATGCAGAAAGTGCAAATAGTTACTTGTGAATGTGCCCAGTGTGCACTCTGTACCTCATCTTGTGAAATTAGAGCATAATTCTCTGCAAAGTCCATTTGAAGAACACATTCTTCAGCGTCAAGGCTGTTTTTCTTTCCTTTGATGAAATCACTCTGCTTTATCTTCACGTAGCAATGTTTTTTAAACTGTGGCAATCTGTCAACCAGGCATCATTGCAGCTCCCTGAATGTTCACTAAGGCAAGGACGATGTTTCGCATCATTTTCCCATTGCTGCCAGACAATCTTTTTAGTTACGTCAAAGCCTTCTGGGATAAATTTTCTCAATTTAATTTGACATTCGTGGCATGACCCAAAAACACAGTCTTCGTTGTGCGAATTACAACTTAATTCGTCCAATAATTCCTTGTGATTGCTTGGAACAGCTTTGCTCAAAGACTCAAGTATGCTTATGAAATTGTAGGCTCTTATGAATGACTAGAATTTGCCTCAATAAGCAGTTTACTGGGCCTATATAAAATTTAAAACTGAGGTTAGCAATATTGTTGTCCTTGGGAAAGTTAGAATGGAAAACATAAACTATATGTAATCTAAAGAATTTTGGGCTTAATTAACTTTTTAGGAGAACATCAGTTGATTCAGGTTAATGCCACAATTAACTTTTATAATGTAGGTGCAGTGCTTAAACAAGTGTATGCAGAGGAATAAAAATTTTTGTTTTCAAGCTTAAAAATGTTTTCATATGTAATAAACATACACTCCTGGAAATTGAAATAAGAACACCGTGAATTCATTGTCCCAGGAAGGGGAAACTTTATTGACACATTCCTGGGGTCAGATACATCACATGATCACACTGACAGAACCACAGGCACATAGACACAGGCAACAGAGCATGCACAATGTCGGCACTAGTACAGTGTATATCCACCTTTCGCAGCAATGCAGGCTGCTATTCTCCCATGGAGACGATCGTAGAGATGCTGGATGTAGTCCTGTGGAACGGCTTGCCATGCCATTTCCACCTGGCGCCTCAGTTGGACCAGCGTTCGTGCTGGACGTGCAGACCGCGTGAGACGACGCTTCATCCAGTCCCAAACATGCTCAATGGGGGACAGATCCGGAGATCTTGCTGGCCAGGGTAGTTGACTTACACCTTCTAGAGCACGTTGGGTGGCACGGGATACATGCGGATGTGCATTGTCCTGTTGGAACGGCAAGTACCCTTGCCGGTCTAGGAATGGTAGAACGATGGGTTCGATGACGGTTTGGATGTACCGTGCACTATTCAGTGTCCCCTCGACGATCACCAGTGGTGTACGGCCAGTGTAGGAGATCGCTCCCCACACCATGATGCCGGGTGTTAGCCCTGTGTGCCTCGGTCGTATGCAGTCCTGATTGTGGCGCTCACCTGCACGGCGCCAAACACGCATACGACCATCATTGGCACCAAGGCAGAAGCGACTCTCATCGCTGAAGATGACACGTCTCCATTCGTCCCTCCATTCACGCCTGTCGCGACACCACTGGAGGCGGGCTGCACGATGTTGGGGCGTGAGCGGAAGACGGCCTAATGGTGTGCGGGACCGTAGCCCAGCTTCATGGAGACGGTTGCGAATGGTCCTCGCCGATAACCCAGGAGCAACAGTGTCCCTAACTTGCTGGGAAGTGGCGGTGCGGTCCCCTACGGCACTGCGTAGGATCCTACGGTCTTGGCGTGCATCCGTGCGTCGCTGCGGTCCGGTCCCAGGTCGACGGGCACGTGCACCTTCCGCCGACCACTGGCGACAACATCGATGTACTGTGGAGACCTCACGCCCCACGTGTTGAGCAATTCGGCGGTACGTCCACCCGGCCTCCCGCATGCCCACTATACGCCCTCGCTCAAAGTCCGTCAACTGCACATACGGTTCACATCCACGCTGTCGCGGCATGTTACCAGTGTTAAAGGCTGCGATGGAGCTCCGTATGCCACGGCAAACTGGCTGACACTGACGGCGGCGGTGCACAAATGCTGCGCAGCTAGCGCCATTCGACGGCCAACACCATGGTTCCTGGTGTGTCCGCTGTGCCGTGCATGTGATCATTGCTTGTACAGCCCTCTCGCAGTGTCCGGAGCAAGTATGGTGGGTCTGACACACCGGTGTCAATGTGTTCTTTTTTCCATTTCCAGGAGTGTAGTTAAAAAACTTTTTCCATTCATAATAATACTCTCTGGTTATAATTTAAATGTAGGGCCTAGGCCTACTAAAGATGAAGCTGGCATTAAACCTTCCAATTCAAGTTACGGGTGTTACGCATGTGTTAAGTAACACCCGAAACAAAAATTAGTAACACCCGTAACAGCTCTAAGAGTGTTAAATAAGACTTCAAAATGCCATGTAATGGTATGATATTGTGAAACATGTGCATAACCTCACTTTTACAGAAAGGTATTGTACAGAACAAATTTACTAGATTACAAACTAAACTTTTGTATCTTTTTTGTTACGGGTGTTACAAGCTGCACATATATTATAAAACTAACAAAATAAAGAAATGCAATTAGCTTAGCTCAACAAAACGAATTATTGTGAGCTATAACAATGTTGACTTCAATATTCTTTGCAACAATAGAACATTCAGCCACAGATAACACAACTAATACTCATCTGGAAATAGCATAAAACATACCTCTCCGTGGTGCCATAGAGTAGTGCACTTTAAACACTTAGTGAAGGTAAAAATTTAATTTTTTCATAGTCATGATTATTTTGCAATGAACAAATGTACTTTTAACTAGGCATTTTTAGGATTATATTTGAAATATTGTCATTTTAATTTTTTTGTCACAAAGTCTCTTTAACATGGAATGACCCAAGTGTTGTTTTCATATGCAGAAGCACTTCTTTCTTGATCAGAAAATGAATCCAACTGTGAAAAATCACTAAAATTAATATTATCCTTGCAAAAAACATACATGTCCTGTACTGTGAGAATTTGGTCTGTGATTCGACTTTGTAGGCTGAATGTACTTACTTCACGTTTTGTTGTACCTCTTACTCCATCACATGCATTTTTACCATGGCAAGACGCAAAAAAGTGCCATTCAGCCCACAGCCCAAAGTCAATTTTGTGGCTGCACAGATCTGAAAAAGTCTTTTTGTTCTTATACTGACTGCCACTTCCACCTGAAAAGTATATCACCTTCTCAATGTTGGGAAAATTTTCTTTTATGTAATTTATTACATACTTTTGAACACATGTACAGCCAAAGTGATGTGCTCCAAGTAGTCACTTAGAATGCAAATTGAAGAACTGCAAACTTCACCTTTCTCATTTTTAAAGTAGAGAATAAATGGATGCACTGTTGCCTGGTCATTGACCCAGTGGTACCCTTGTATTGCATCCTGAATCACAAACGTAAAATTTTCTGCAAAATCAGCTAGCACTATGCATTCAGTTTCATGAAGTTGGCCGAAGATCATCATTCAAAAAATCGATTAGTGACAAAGTTTGGATACAAAAGGAAAAATGTTTTGAGGAAACTTTCACTGCTTGAACTTACCACAGCAACTGGGAGGTCTTATTCTATATCACAGAAGTTGTCTGAAGAAATAAGTGTTCTTAACACTCACCACCAGGTTTAGGAACAGTTGCATCTCGAAGGATGTTAATTGAAAATATTTATTTTAAGTATTTCAAAATAATATAAATGTTAATTTCAGTGATGTTTCCACTTTTTGTATATAATTCAGTACCTTACTTCAATAATAATTGATTATATCCAGCCAATATCACACATGGTAGGCAACAGCCATAAGATCAGTTGTACAGTAATGTGAATTATCTCCTAATATTCAAAAATTCATATCTTTGTTGACAGTCAGATATTAATGTTGAAATTTTTACAGTATGTTGCTATCACATAGGTGTGCAAAAATAATATTTTTATATTCAGTCCAACCTAAGATAACTAACCCCAAACTTTACAAAAAATGAAAATTTTCAAATTTCAAAAATTCATAAAAAATTAAGGAAACATTTGTAAGTGTTCTTGCTCTATATGAGGCTAGTAGTGTATAATATCTAACTACAGGAAACAACATACTCTCATAAATCACTACGTGTTTGTTATTTTTCGGCCTAAAAGTGGATTTTTGAAAATTTGGATACCAAACTTTGGAGATCATTTTGACTGGTTATTTTTGAATTTAGGGTATTTTGTGTAATAGACAATGTTGTAGAGGACACTTTTCTAAAAACAATCATGTCAATTGGAATGTTGTAACTTAACCAGTGTAGAGACATTCAAATTTTCAGTAATGTCTCCAGACTGAAAAATCGTCGCACTTCTACAAACAAAAATTGCTGCCATCCAGTAAATGCGCAAGATAAATTATTTAAAAAAACTGTTTTGCACTTTTCAAATATGGGACAACCACATATAAAAAAAAATTAAAATATTTAGAATTGGTCAAGCAACCATCACTGGACCACATCATATGGATTGACCCATATCCAAATTTACTCAAATTCTGTACAGGTCCCATATACTTAATATTCTAGCCTGGATCACAAGAGTATTTTGTAACTAATCTATTTTTTGACTGATTGCATATTCCTAGTATTCTATCAATGAATTAAAGCTTGCAACAAGTATTACCAATGACTGAGTCTATATGATTTTTTTGGCCAGAGTGGCATTGGACTCCCTGAAATACTGGTTGTGGTGTGAGAATGAAGTCTAGATAAGGTTGAAAGGTGACGATTTATTAAGGGGTGGTAAATGCCAAATCATGGTTGCGGTAACAGCCTGACCTGTAGCCTACCTTAATTTTGACGTCAGCGTCTTATACGTGCACGCAAATTCACGATATTTATATTAGGTAATTGACAAGTTTCCGAGTGTTTTGATGAGTATTATTAACATGTCTTGTACATAAAGTAAGAAAATTGGAACAGATGTCCATTACATGAATTTTACCAAAATTTATTTCATAGCCCTACGAACTGTCGTACTCAACACTCACTGATATTGTGGTCATGAATACCATGTCCGGTCGTTTTGTGACGCGCATAATTTTACATTTCTGTATATTAAAAGCAACTTACCAATGTTTGTACCAGTTTGAAATCTTATCTAGCTATAACTGAATAACTATGCAGCTATGTTTCTGCCACCGAGATTGCTATTAATACTGTCTGCAAACTTATACATTGTGACCGGTAACGATAAATCAAATAAAAACAATCGCGATACAAATCACTGCAAACAAAATTGTTATATCGCAGAAAATCAATAGTAACAAGAATTTTGTCCGTACGAGGAGGAGAGGTTGGGAAACAGACTTAAAAATATGTTCACAATACGCTTTTGTAAACCGCAGTAATCTACAGAAAAAAGTGCAAGTGATAAAAGTTACCGCTGCAATTCAAGTACGATAAAAATATTTCTACAAAAAGCTCTATATTTACAACAAAACACAGTCAAACCTCATTATTCAATCTTAGCTTCTCCATCGTACACAAAACACAAACACTACACCCACATGTCCTGCAATTGTAAACACTATCAAAGATCGACACAAAAAAGATGTCTGAAGATCGTTGTCAGTGATCCTCCGTTCTAGACAGCACACAAACGCTTCGTTGTAACACGAACTGTGGAGGTATTTGGTGTACTTACTAAACTGCGCAAAGTCATTGGAAACTTCCGTATTATCAAAAATCTTTAGTTACTATCATATTTGAACATAGGAATTCGTCCCTATAGACTCGTCTAAAACCGCCCATCATTTCAAGCCATGAACTGCCTTATTTTTAGTTCACATTTAGACATCCCTTCACATTTTAAAATATCATTTTTGTTCCACTTCCATCCAGTAATTATGTTATATTATAAAACCGATGTTCTGCCAACCAATTTTTCAGTTCAACGTGAAAAATTCTAACGACCTAGAAAGAGCCGAAGATGGAAGTTTTAAGAAATATTTTGTAGGAATAATAACCAGTTTTTACCATCTGTGTCTAGGAATATCAATTTTTCTTTTACATAGTGCTCCGTTAGTAAATGGTCTCTTACAGTATGTTCATTCTTGTTATAAATCGTTTCGTTTCGTTATTTCTTTTGTTAAAATTTATAATAAATGACGAAATATTAATTGAAGCAGTTAGGCAGCAGTCTGAATTGCCCTGTATTATATTTCTAGAGTAGTTTTTTATACATACCGTTACAGTATTTAATATTTTACTATGAAATGGATTGCATTATGGCTGCAACTTACAGTGAAAGAAGCACTGCGTGTAGAATCAAATTTATTAGTACGTGGAATTTGTATGTTGTCAGGCATTTGTAGTGTTCCATAATGAAAGGTACTGAAACCTTCAGACACTGCAAGTTTTTTAACTATGTGTTTGGGGCAGGCTTATATTGTGTGTGAAACAGTTTTTCAAGCATCAGTGACAAATATCTATGTTGTTTCACTAGCTAACTCATGTACAAAAAAGACACTTGAACTATTAAAAACCAAATACAAGATGTAAAGAAAGCTTATAGTTCTCGAAGGGAACGGCATTGAGAGAGACATGAACATTGCACAAAACTTTGCACTGGAGTATCAACTAAACTTAATCTTAACAAGCCAATTTTTCAAGGGATGTGATGGCAGCTCGTAACACAATGTTCCTTTTGATATTTCTGGGCGCAATTTAATGTAACTAATGAAAAAATTGATGCTTCGACTTTCTAAAATATACAGATTCCTTTTCTCGAGCTTTTTGATAGTGTGTGAATTTCCCCTTCTGTACCACTTACAAATGAGGATTCCTACATGGACATACATAAACTACTGCAGTGTGAATGTGTACTTCACCTGTAACAACAACTGAAAATCATCTTGTGAAGATCGCAATTCCCATGAAACAAACAGCTGAGGACAGCCATGCGAGTTGTGATCACGTGACTTGAACTGACTCGACATGCCATGTCGTGATGAATAGTGACTACCACAGTCTAACATAAAGTTGTGACACTTTGTCTCGATTTTGTTGCCTACTATGCCAGCAGCACCCTAAGCAGCCAGTAAGTAAAACTGTTGAGTTCGGCGAGATTGTGAAAGGGAAAGCGAATAGTAGCTGTTTAGCTTGGTTCGTACAATGGTTTTTACAAACAGGAGGATGTGCAGCGCAATAAATTGTAGCAACAACAACAACAAGGAGACACCAGATCAGTCTTTTTTTCTTTGGGTTTTTGAGGATCCTGAGAGGTATGTATATACCATCATGTTACTAAACTGTATTGTCAGTATTCGCTTGCAAACTACATGTGTATTAATGATTAACGTTTCGTTTTAGGAACATAAAATGGCTAGTGAGGAGCAGACGAGAAGATCTTCTGAAGAAAGATCCTGCTTTCCTTTACAATAATGATAAGTTTTGTTCGCCATGAACCAAACCTGTTCATGAATGCAGACAATAATAAACTCGTGTGGAATGCAGTACCCACACTGTTTAACAACCCAAATAAGCCACTCCACTTGACAATGAAGAGGAAACTGCCACATAGGTTCAAAATCTGTCTAAAGCTGTAAAACAGTCCTATGGCACAAAAGCAGCCAGTTCAACTCTCTGTCTATCAGTGCCAGATTCATATGCATCGTCATCACAGATCTGCTTCGACTATGAAGTAGTCATATTAAGTGCAGTTATTTGTGTCTTGCAAAAGTGTGTGATCGCTAGATTACGGGCAAAACTATTACAGAACAGGGAAAGTGCCTATCATTTTAAGTACAGACAGCAACAGAAACTGTATCAAAAGGATCAAGTGAAGAAGGACAAACAAATTTTGAAGACTATAGGATCCTGATATTTAAAAAACAGATGACCGTGACTCATTGTTAAGCCAGATTTGCACGCCACTGAAGGAGAGACTTAATGCAAGATGGAAAGACGAAAATAAGCTGCTTGCTCTAAATTTATTATATTACAGCGCTCAGTCATACAGGTTTTGTCAGAATGATTTATACTTCAGAGGTATGTGGAAGGCATACAAATACAATGTGGAGTAAGTAACAATATATTCCACCTTTTAATGCGAAAGGTACAGAATTTCTCTGATACTGATAAACTGGTGAACTGTTATTGTATGAAATGTATCTAATGGCAAATTTAACGTTTGGCAACACTTCTGGCACTGAAATTGGCTTTGAGGACTTGGGGTTTACACGGACAGCTTATTTCTACCACTATTTGTCAGTTGCTTGTCCCACTTAGAATAATATAAAGATGAAGGTCGTATTTGTGGCAACAGGCGGCAATGACTAAAACACAGTAGGCATACGGAACAGAGGGCGTCGATCCCTTTTGCACATAGGGGTACATCCCTGTGCTTCTCATATGTGAATCTTTGTGTTTATACTCTTTTGATATCAACGTAGTAAGCTGTAGTTCTATCCAGTGTTACAAGTATTTCTTCACGAATGTGTTGTAGCTTGCTACTGAATTCGTGATTTTTATCTGTACTTGCACTTATTTTAGAATCATTTTTAGAAACATCTGTCTTCTGATACTATACAAAGTCTTGGAGGCAAAAGTTATTGAAATACCTTTTAAATCATGTACGAAAGGGATACAAAACAAACACTATGCTTACGATGCATCTGACGTTCTCCTTTCTCGCCACTTGGAACGCTAGTGTCGCTCCAGCTGTCAAACGCTAACAACTTTCACAGCAGTGAGTGTCGCGAGTCGCGACTTTTGTGTTAGACTGTGGTTTCCACATTTACGTGTGACACATCTTCCGAAAGACGAAAATCGAATTTTGAATACCGTTTTCCGCTGCTGTGTTTACATGTTAAGATCTGAAGCAGATTTGCTAGTCCAGTTATATATGGCGCTTGGAAAACAGCTGTTAAAGTTTCTGACTTAGCCAGCACACCCACCAGTTCTCTTCAGTTAGACGACAGCACACTGTACTCGCATTTGGGAGGACGACAATTCAATCCCGCGTCCGGCCATCCTGATTTAGGTTTTCTGTGATTTCCCCAAAAGGCTCCAGGCAAATGCTGGTATGGTTCATTTGAAAGGGCACGGCCGACTTCCTTCCCCATCCTTCCCTAATCCGATGAGACCCATGGCCTCGCAGTTTGGTCTCTTTCCCCAAACAACCCAATTAGACGAGGTGTAAACAGCTTCAGTCTAATATTTCCACTTACTCTTCACTGCACAAAAAGCCACTCCGTCCATATTGAACGAAAATGTTTAGAAACAAGACGAAACCTGTCAGCCCAAGTACGTTTCAAAACCGGTTGCATTTACATGATACCAAAAATTGATTAAGCGATTGGGAAGCCGACAGCTACAATCGGATTTCCAGAATCGATTTCGAAGTATTTACATGACCACCCAAAAGCGGTACTGGAAAATTGGTTTACGAAATCTGAGTTTGGGAGCTCTATGTAAACGGAGTGAGTGTGAATACAAACTGACGTGACTGTGCTGTTACGTGACGGTGCATTGATGGCTAGTGTGAATTGGTCTTTAAAGAGAGGTCGCTAGCGGTCTATTTGGTCAGCCCTCGTTATTTTCTGTTCAACTTTTATGTTGCATGTTCAGCATATCACAGATACAAATAGCACCTTTTATGACTTAAGAGACTGCATAAGATCAAAATATATAGCTTTAAATATTCACAATAGCTACATCTCTCGGTTTCCACACAAGTTTGGTTAACTTTGATGCTCTTTTGCTAATATCGTTGATCTCCACAGATCAATTAGGAGTCAATTTAACTAATTAAATACGTTCTTTAGTGTACTCTTCAAGCTCACCATTAAAAGTTTTTCGTTTATTTGCGCAGTGTTTCAATAATCGCGAAAAGTTTGTTTGTTTACTTACTGCTGCTTAGGTCTAATTTTTCGAGTGTGCATATTTAGTGTTATAGGGCAGTCGTAAGTGCATTTGCTGTAGTTTAACTAATTAAATACGTTCATTAGGGTGCTTTTCAAGCTTACCATTAAAGGTTTTTCTTTTATTTGCTTATTGTTCCAGTAATCGCGAAAAGTTTGTTTTGGTTACATTCGGCTGTTTAGGCCTAATCTTTGAATGTGCATATTTGGCATTATACCACAAATTTAAGTGCATTTGCTAATAGTTTACTTACATATTAGTTTCCAAAACATATTTAGTGTCCTTTTACATCTGTATTTAATATATTATCGTTATCACTTAGTAAATCTCTAATTTCCAAACTACCATGGATACTAAGTGTGTGAGCTGCAGTAGGAAAGATAGTTCAGGGGTTTTGTGCAGCTGTTGTGACAGGTGATTTCATTGGGGAAATTGTAGCGGCGTGGGAATTGGGGAAGCAAACGAGACTCTTTCATTCTTTGGCAGGGTTTGCTCAAGAGATATGATTATAGCTGAACAGAAGGAGAAAATTAGAGCCCTTCAGGCTGATTTGGACAGAGAGAGGGAGAAACTGAAGAGGTTAAGGGGGAGGAGGGTAAACAGCGGTGGGAAGTGGTAGCTGGGAACAGGGGCCACAGAAATAGAACAGGGTCTGACAGTTTCCCAATTGGCACAACCAATAGATTTGCCTTGCTACCACAGTTAAATAAGGAAGAGACTCCAGTATAAGTAGATGTAGTTAAGATGCACAGAATCTCACTAGGAAACCAACTGTTTCAAAAAAAGTAGAAAGTAAGAGGAAAGTTCTGTTGCTAGGTAGCAGCTATGGAAGAGTTGTGGGCCAGATTTTGCAGGAAAAATTAGATGGCAGGTACCAAGTCACAATCTTTTTCAAGCCAAGTGCTTGTCTTAGCCAGGTGGTAGAGGATATAGGTTCCTTGCGCAAGGGTTTCTCAAAGCAGGATCATGTGATGAGAGTAGGTGGAGTGAGAAACAGTATTGATAGGGATCAGGGCTACAGTGTTGAGTGAGACCTGGTGAAAATAGCCTCTGCAACGACCCATGCCAATGATCAGGCCCAGTTGAACCGCTCTGCCAGGAGGGTAAATATGGAGTTGGATCAGTTGCATAGGGCAGCCACTCTGTCACACTTTGGATCGGTTCCTGTCGAAGCTACCGATAGGGGAATTTCACAAGGCATGGCCTATACCTCAATAGGAAAGGGAAGTGTAAACTGGCAGGGTTGTTAGTGAAATCCATAAGGGGGACACCAGTAATCATGGATGTACCTCTTTTTTAGACTAATAGTATATCAGTGTCCAATGAGAAATTCATGCAGGCAGGTGCTAGAGAGGTTCAAAACTCACAAGATTCTCACAACAGTAAAGTAAATAATAATGTTACCATATTTAACCAAAATATTGGTGGATAAAAGAAAAAAGTAGATTCTCACAAAAGTAAAGTAAAAAATAATGTTACCATTTTTCACCAAAATATTTCGGGATTGAAGAATAAAGTAGATGAGCTCCTGGTTTGTTTAGATGACATTGAATCTGATAATGTAATAGATATACTATGCCTGTCTAAGCATCACATTGTGTCTGATATGGAAAAGGTAAGTGTCAGTGGTTATAAACTAGCTGCACATATGAGTAGAGAGAATAAGGTGAGAGGAGGAGTTGCTATATATGTCAAAAGTTATCACTGTGTAAGAAGCTTAGATATAAAAAAGTTTTGTCTAGAGCAACATATAGAAGCATGAGCCTGTCAACTTAAACTGAAGGAGGGCTCTTTTATAATTGTAACTGTATATAGGCCCCCTTCAGGAAACTTTCATTTATTCCTGGAAAACTTGGATGCCCTGTTGTGCTATCTGTCAGATAGGGCAAAGCAAATTATTATTTGTGGGGATATCATTGTTGATTCACTGAATGAGTGTAATAGGAAAAATGACCTGGAAGTCTTGCTCGGTTCTGTCAGTTTGACATGTGTCATTGACTTTCCTATTTGGGTCGTAAAGGACAGCAGTACATTGATACTTAACACTTTTATAGACCAAGGTAAGTTTAAAAAGATAAATTCTTGTCCTGTTGAGAATGACCTTTCTGATCATGGCGCTCAGTTAGTTACAGTATATGACACAGCTCCATTCAGTAATTCAAAACTACCCTCCAAAGTTGTGTGTTCAATTAATGACTCAACAATTAGAAATTTCAGGGAAAATCTTCAGCAGTTAGACTGGGATGAGGTGTACAAGGAACCCAATGCTAGTTTAAAATATAACTTATTTCATGTGATTTGAGACTTTCTCGGCGTATTCCATTCGTGAAATCTTCTCGGGTGATCAGCCGAGTAAAGGCGTCGTCTTCTCGCAACGTTTCGAAGGGTTTCGTACCCATCATCTTCAAGCGAAGTGTCGAGATGCTGTGTTGCGCGGTCCTATAAAGGCTCTTGGACCAGTGACTGATTCCGGGCGCCGACCAATCAGGTACCTGCGGAATCGGCCGCCGCGCCAGTGGTGGGGGGTTCGCGGCGCGGACCGGGCGTCGAGTCCCTGCCGGTTCCTAATACGTCTGTGGCCGCTACCGTCTTTGTGCCGGAGCGTTCTCTTCTAATTTTAGTTATTGCGGGATTCCAAGCTGTACTAAGTTGGAAACCAGTGTCTCGATTGATCAGGTTGCTGTTCAACCGAATTTCTACAGCCTCTTTGAAAACTGAATCCCAAAATCCTTTAGTGTCACACAGCTTCTCCGTACCCTCAAAGAGGAAGGTGTGTCCTTCGTTAAGGCTATGTTCCGCTACCGCCGATTTTTCTGTCTGACCAAGGCGTACATTTCTAATGTGTTCCGAGCGCCTCTGCGTGATGCAGCGCTGCGTTTGTCCGATGTATTTCGTACCACATTCACATTCAATACTGTATACGCCCGGAGTCTGCAGTCCTAGGTGGTCTTTGACTGAGCCAAGTATGTCCTTAATTTTACTTGGGGCATGAAAAATTGTCTTGATGTTGTGTTTCTCCAGAATGCGGGCAATCTTGGCTGTTGGCGGTCCCGCGTATGGTAGAAATGCCAGGCATCTGGTCTCATCTTCTTCTTCTGGTGTGTCTACCTTCCTGCTCTTGTGTAGGGCGCGCGAGATTTGCGTCTCATTATAACCGTTGCTGCGGAAGGTCTTCCTTAGGTGTTGTAACTCTGCAGGTAGGCTGTCATCATCACAGATGGACTTGGCCCTGTGCACAAGTGTGTTAAGCACTGAGTTGCGTTGTGCTGGGTGGTGGCAACTCTGTGCATGAAGGTATAAATCCGTATGTGTCTTCTTCCTATACACAGCGTGACCCAAGGTGCCATCAGGGTGCCTCTTGATTAGAATGTCAAGGAAGGGCAAGCTTCCGTTTTCTTCCACCTCCATGGTGAATTGTATGTTGCTGTGTATGCTGTTGAGATGTCGCAGGAAGTCTTGCAGGTTCTCTCTGCCACGTGGCCACACGACAAAAGTGTCATCCACATATCTGTAAAAGGCTTTAGGTTTCAATGGGGCGGTGTCCAGGGCTATGTCTTCAAAGTGCTCCATGTAAAGATTAGCGATGCCTGGAGCTAAGGGGGACCCCATGGCTACACCATCCACTTGTTCATAAAATTTGCCTCCACACTTGAAGTAGGTGTTTGTTAACACATGCCGGAACAGCCTTATTGTGTCCTCACTAAAGCGTGTTTCGAGCAGCGCTAGGGAGTCTTCCAGCGGTACTCGTGTGAAGAGTGAGGTGACGTCAAAGCTGACAAGAAGATCTTCTTTATCCAGGCGAAAGCCTTGTAGTACCTTCACAAACTCCGCCGAGTTCTTGACATGGTGCTCACAGTGATCAATCGAGACACTGGTTTCCAACTTAGTACAGCTTGGAATCCCGCAATAACTAAAATTAGAAGAGAACGCTCCGGCACGAAGACGGTAGCGGCCACAGACGTATTAGGAACCCCTTCAAAACGTTGCTCAGGCTGCGGAGTTGAGCTAATCGCTGCACGTAAGCGCTAGCTCTCCAGCATGTACGGACGTGGCGGAAAGGGAGGCAAAGCTGCTGCCCTGCTGCAATTGCTGGGCCTCGTGCTCGGCGCATCAGAAGACGGGAAGCGCACGAAGACGGCGGAGCGGAAGGAGCAGTGTTACCGCTGCCAAAAACTTGGCCATGTTGCCAAGTACTGCCGCAATGCAGTGGCGTGTTTTCGTTGTGCGCAAGCACACGATTCGCGCCACTGCGCCAAGAAAGACGCCACACGCTGCTGCGCCAATTGTGGCGGCCCTCATGCGGCGAATTACCGCGGCTGCAGCTACATCAAGAGCTGGAGTCGCGATGACAAAGTCGGGCGGAGACGCAAGATCACTAAGAAGGCGGACACAGCCGAGGCCGTTGCGTCCTCGCCACCCCCCGCCTCTAGCGGATCTGTGGTGGCTGATGACGTGGCTGTACCACCGGACGCGGTCAGCGAGGCGTGCGCCAGGGTCCGCGTCGCCGCCGACGAAGAAATTGCTGCCCTCAAAGCCGCAATGGCGGAAGAGAGGGCAACACTCCAAGCCGAGCTGGCCGAGGCTCGGCTGCTGGTGCACAGTCTCCGTGATGCACTGGCCAGCCAGCCCCTCCCAGCACAGAAGAAGGACGCCGACACGCAGACTGCCGCCCCCGTGGAACCTGTAGTAATACAGGAAGCCACGAGGGTGAAAAAACAAGACGCAGCCGCACAGACGATTGTCGTGGCTGAGACCATGGCAACCCAAACCATCATGGAGGAGGCTCCTTGCCCCCTCTCAAAGACGCAGTTGCAGAAGGTAGTGTCCATTCACTTGGACACTCTCAGGTCCTACAACGCCCGCCCTCCTCTCACGCCTGTCCAGTGGGAAGCTCTCTTCGTTTCAATAGAACAACAAGAGCAACAAGAAGACTACGCAAGCCAGGAACAAGGGGCGAGGACCGCTGAAGACGCCGACTGGGAGGATGTGACACATCCTAAAGTGTCACAAGCAGACAATCACCACAACAAGAAGAAGAAGAAGGACAAGAAGAGATACCCAGACGCCAGAAGGACCTAGAAGACTCCTTTCCTCACTGCGTCCGGCACCCATCACCATCATCTTCATCATCATTAAATATCCGCTCTGTCAGTCGCCGACTGACAGTACCAGGCGTCGACAGGGCCAGTTAAGTAATGGCCCCTAGCCGATGCATACTTGTCAACTCACGTGACCAACCGCCTGTCTCCGACAGGCAATTCACATGAATCCAAATACGCACAACCGTCCCAGTTATTCCCAAAGTCCCAGCATACCTCAACCCATTTCAGTGGAGTAAATGTCTAACGACAACAAACTCCCCCTTAACATCCTCAAGAAGAGGAATTCAAGTGCGAAGAGAGACAGTATCTCGACACTTCGCTTGAAGATGATGGGTACGAAACCCTTCGAAACGTTGCGAGAAGACGACGCCTTTACTCGGCTGATCACCCGAGAAGATTTCACGAACTTATTTCATGATACACTTGTAAGAGAATTTGAAAACTGTTTCCCCAAAAAAGTAGTTATATCTAATTATAAGAAACCATGCAAAAAACTATGGCTCACTAAAGGAATAAAAATATCTTGTAACCACAAAAGGGAACGGTATCTAACAACAAGAAAGAATAATTACTCAGAAACAGCCAAATATTATAAAAACTATTGTGCTACATTAAGAAAGGTTATTAAAAAGTCCAGAAGCATGTGCATCATGTCTGAGATTAATACCTCTGATAACAAAATCAAAACAATTTGGAATATTATTACAAGGGAGACAAGGCAACCTAGAGTACATGATGATGGCATTACCATTAAAGTGAATGGAAACTTGACAAACAACAAGCCTCAAGTCGAAAACATTTTGAATAATCATTTTTTAAATGTTGTAAAGAAAATAGGATCTAAATGTTCATTGGAAGAAGCAAGGCAGTTAATGGAAGAGGCCTTACCCACACAGTTTGATACAATTGAAATTCCACCCGCCTCTCCTTCTGAAATTAGGAAGATAATAAACTCTCTTAAGAATAAAAGCTCACATGGAATTGATGGCATTTCCAGCAGGACAATAAAAGCTTGTTTTCTATAGATAAGTGGGATTCTTAGCCACATATGTAATAGCTCTACAAAGCAGGGTATTTTCCCAGATTGACTGAAGTATGCCATTGTTAAACCACTGCATAAAAAAGGGGATACGTCTGATGTCAACAACTATGACCCAATCTGCCTTCTGACTGTCTTATCCAAAATTCTTGAAAAAGGAATGTATTGTATAGTAGCTTCACACCATTCTAAAAATAAAATTTTAACAAACTGTCAGTTTGGTTTCGAGAAATGTTTTCAACGGAAAATGCTATACATACTTTCACTAATGAAATATTAAATGCTCTGAGTAACCGGAAGTCACCTGTTGGGATTTTTTGTGATCTCTCAAAGGCTTTTGATTGTGTAAATCATGGAATACTTCTAGATAAGCTCAAGTACTGTGGTATGAATAGGACAGCGCTCAAATGGTTTAAATCATACCTAACTGGAAGAGTGCAGAAAGTTGAAATAAGCAGTTCACATAATATGCAAAAAATGGGTGATTTCTCAAACTGGGGAACAATCAAGAGTGGGGTGCTGCAAGGTTCAATCTTGGGTCCTCTGCTGTTCTTGATATATATTAATGACTTGTCATTTTATATTCACGAAGGTGCAAAGCTGGTACTTTTTGCTGATGATGCAAGTATAGCTATCACACCCAAGAGACAAGAATCAACTGATGAAATTATAAACGATGTTTTTCAGAAAATCATTAAGTGGTTCTCTGCAAATGGGTTGTCATTAAACTTTTTGTCAAAACACAGTACATACAGTTCCACTCAGCAAATGGAATAACACCATTAATAAATATAGACTTCGATCAGAAATCGGTAGCTAAGGTAGAATATTCAAAATTTCTTGGTGTACACATTGATGAGGGGTTGAATGGAAAAAACACACTGAAGATCTGCTGAAATGTTTGAGTTCAGCTACTTACGCTATTAGAGTCATTGCAAATTTTGGCGATATACATCTCAGTAAATTATCTTACCATGCCTATTTTCATTCTCTGCTTTCATATGGCATCATATTCTGGGGTAACTCATCATTGAGTAAAAGAGTGTTCATTGCACAAAAGCATGTAATCAGAATAATTGCTGGAGCTCATCCAAGATCATCCTGCAGACAACTTATTTAAAGAGCTAGGGATTTTCACTGTAGCCTCACAATACGTATATTCACTTATGAAATTTGTTATTAACAATCGGAACGAATTCAAAAGTAATAGCTCTGTACATGGCTACAACACTAGGAGAAAGGATGATCTTCACTACTCAAGGTTAAATCTAACTTAGGCTCTGAAGGGGCTAAATTATGCTGCCACTAAAGTCTTTGGTCACTTAATTGCATCAAAAGTCTGACAGATAGCCATATAGCATTTAAAAGGAAATTAAAAGAATTTCTGAATGGCAACTCCTTCTACTCATTAGACGATTTTTTTGATATAGTAAGTGGGTAATTTCCCCAACCCCACCAAAAAAATTAAAAATATTAAGTATCATGTAATAATTTGTGCAGTGTAATATCTAGCATAGACACCTTTTATTAACCGTAATTATGAAGTGTTGTATTTGTGATCTATGGAACAAGTATTAATCTAATCTAATCTACATAATCCTGAAAGTCTAGTTGGCTTATTTTCTATATCTGACATAGCTAACATAAGACGATGGCTCTTATTTGGGTTAAAATGAGGTTCACTACTTCCTCAAGAATTTCTTGTGAAAATTGTTCTAAGGCAGATGGAGGTTAATGAGTGGCAACTACACCACAAAATGAAGTTGAAATGCTTAATCACTATAATGAAGAATGCTTCATGACCTGAGCCCTGTAGTGAGCTGGTCTCAACGATTTCCATAAAATGGAATCTTTCTCAAATAATAGCATATAAAGACTACCATTAAAAGATTTATTACCGTCATATAAAACAATAGAGACTTATCCTTATTTTCAGTGGTTATGATTATGTCATGATATGCTGAGATGGCACCTTTTCCTGACCAGTAACCAGGCTGATTGTTAGAAAACAAATTATATGTTGCAAAACAACCATTCTTTGATTTTAGAGCAGGATTTTAAAATATTTTGGAAAACACAGGAAATATTGAAAACTGACAATAATTTTGGGACAGATATTTATCATGCATTTTCAAAATTGTTATTATAATGTTCGAAATGTTTATAATGTGAGAGAAAATTCTAAACTTTAGGTATTTGTTAAATGTAAGTGCTAAAGGTCCACAAATCAAGTTAATTGTTTTCTTGGTGAAGCAGCTGGGTAACAAGTAATTACCTGTACTTTTGGAGCAAGACAATTTTGTGGCTGCATTTATAATTGTTGTAGATATGATACTGTTCTGTCTTACTAGCCACCATTAACCAAGTTGGTCACTTGCAGAAGTATCACTTGAGGCGACATAATTTCCAAATTCTTTCACTGAAGACACAAAGAGTTCATTTAATTTTTTATATTGAAAATAAAACAATCACAATAGCGAAATGATTTTTATTTAAAAATAAATGGTTTCATCACGGGCAGGCATCATCAGATTAAGTAAAACTGTCAAATGAAGTTCATTGTGCCAGCTACCAAAGCTCTGCATTTGCCATATACACATAAAACTCTCTGGGTGAAAATCCGATCGTCAAAATAACTAAAGGAAACTGCAGAAACCTTTGAACTGTTATGACAGCAAGTAGGGCACATCATATAGCCACACCAAACAGCTGAGCGAGTGCCACTGCCAGTAAGATCACTTAGCTGCTGGCATCCAGGCCAATATGTAGGTGTGGCTCGAAGCTGTACTCTACTTGCTGTCACAACAGTTCAAGGGTTCCCACATATCCTTTTAGTTATTCTGACCACCAGATTTTCATACAGATGGTTTATGTGTTTGTGGCTGACGGAGTTTTGGTAGCCAGAACAGTGGCCTTCCTATGACAGTTTTACATAATCTGATGATTCCTAACCATGGCAAAACACATTATTTTTAAATAAAAATAACTTTGCAGCCGTGGCTGTTTTATTTTTAATATATCCATGAAAACCAGTTGCTTTATTAATCAGCCAATGGTGGAATAGAGTAAATACTACATTTAATTTGTTATGTTCAAGCAATAATTATTGTCTGTGTGTATGAAAGTGTTATTGTGTGACAGACTCCCATGCTTCTTGAAACCCACTGAGAGGGAGTTTGACTTTGTACAGTCTTTTATAATTTACATATGCATAATAAATTGAATCTACCTATTGCATACCAAATTAACAGTTACTTTTACATATATGTGTAGTAACAACGTTGTCCCCTAATACTGCCAATATCACAATCATACAATTTCTTTTAGATTTAAATTTAAAATGAGTCATTCATAGAGGGAGAAAAGGAGAACAAAACCTTGATGTATTCCCTAATTAATCAATCAGGCATAGTTTCAACATTAGTTTCTTCATCTTCATTACATACAAAAGTCAACTTTTGCATTACTTGGTATAACAGTGGGCATGTATACACATTCTTATTTCTCTCCTATCGGTCATCTTTCTACATGTTGCTTTTTGGTTGAATTGATAGTCTGAATTGACTATTACACACAGAATGTGAAAATAAAGGTTTGTGGTCATAAAACCATCCATGTACATGACTGGTGGTACAAATAACACTAGGAATTCAACAACAATACTATCCAGGCAAGCTTTTTAGTGCGTAGTACTTCTGTTTATATAAAATAACTTTAATAATCTGAGAATATTGAAACAATCATCATGACACTGGCTTTTCAGAGTCTGAGATTTCTGTTCGAACATCACCACAAACAGTAATGTTTATTTTTGTCTTTAATACTTTGTAATCATAATGCAAAAATTTTTGAAAAGTATTTCTTCAACCCCCTTTGGAAACCCGTAAAGACTTATACCTGTCATATTCTAGTTTGTTAAATTTATATAACTGAACTCCGAACTCTTAATCTAAATCAGAACATGACTGGCTTACATCAACTTCGTGATTTTGTGACTAGCACTGATAACATGTAGAGCAACACAGTTTTGTTTCTATTTCCTACTTTTGAAACTTGCAGCTACATAGGACTGATGAATGAAAATGTATACTTTAGTTATTGTCTGCCATTGTTCTGATACGCAAACAACACCAAGATTCGTCCTTCTACAATACTCTTATAGTTCAAGTAGTTCATTTATGGTGAGGCTTAAATTGATTTTCAGCAATGTAAATGTCTTTCCTTTTTATCTGTTCGTACTAGTTCTCACTGAATCATGTATAGTGGTATTTGTATTATCAGTAGCTGTTAAGTCAGTTCCTCTCTTATTGTGAAGAAGAAAATATTCTCTTTTTCCTACCATGGTGTTCTCTCGTATGAATTTTTTGCCAAATGGTGTGATGTGGACAATTACCGTGCTCCACATTCACAGTGAATGTCATGGAATGGAAAAAAATCATAACATTCCACAAAGCATCTGAAGTGGACATACACATGCACAGACCGTCAACAAAAAGAAGAGCATGTCAGTATCAACTATTGTCAGGAAGAATGTTTGAACGTGACATTGTTGGGTGGGGGAAGAGAGGGGAAGTAGTTTTGTCTGCCAACATTGAAAGTTAACCTCATTTCACTGTGCTCACTCTTTTTATGGAGTTAGAGTATGAGTTTTAGTATCTTTATTTTACGAATTTCTTTATTGTTGTGACATTTTACAAATATTTCACGAAGACTTCCTTATTTTGCTTCCAAAAAAGGGTCAAATACCTGAAGAAGAAAAATGAATTAGCTTTTTACAATATGTGCACCAAAAAACCATAAAATTTCATAATAGAAACATAAATTAATGAAACAATTTTCATTTTCATGATATGGAATCTACATCTTATATTATTCTGATGTACATTTTCAATACTTTACTATTTGCATTTATTTTAATAATATGCTTGCAACATATATTTCTCTGTTCACACAAGGCGCCATAATGGGAGGTCATATCTTTGTGGAATGCCCAGTGCCAGAAAATTTTAATGAATAAAGTGTTCTGAACACCTTTATAATTGCTCATTGCTGGAAAAGGTCACCGATTCCTCCAAGCAAAAGAAAAGTACCTTAAGATAATTTATTGATTTCAGGCAAGTGGACAAGTTTTCTTATGCCAGACAAATGAGCATCACACTCAGCAAATGATGTTTCCTTTCCGGCTGTTGTTTCATTTTTCTGAATGGAAATTCCATACTTGTCAGTAAGTGCAATAAATTTTCTTTGTATTTTTGATATTTTAGAACACTGGGTTTGGGCTATGACTTTAACATGCAATGATATGTATCTGAAACTTTCATTGAAACTGAGATACAGTATTTTCAATCAATTTTCAGATATTAAGCCACAGGACACATGCAAGCGTCCTCAGATATTCATTACACATTTGAGTAACAAGCACTACTTGGTACTATAATCAGCTTGAAATGGAATCAGTAGGATGTTTAACCCTTGGATCCATGATGGGGGCCTTTCAAGCTAAGGAGTGAATTAATCACCCATTTAATTATATTAAAATCACATATAATTGGACCTTACGTTGTATTTAATGTCGCAAAGAGTTTATGAAATAGTGTTTTCTTAATGGTATGTGCATAATGCATGAAGGGAGCCTTTCAGGCCTGATGTATTCTAATGCGTTAGTGAGCGCTTTTCTTCCAGTTTATGAATGTTGGTACCTGTGATATTTTTATACTTGCAGTTGTTGTATGAGTCAAAATCCAGCGACAACAATAATGGACTTACTACTCATTGTAGACGTTGACCTCAGATGTGAAAGAAGTCTCTCTCATAGATAATGTAAGTAATTGCGTTTGTTATTATCTTTGTTTTCCTTTCTTCTCTCTTTCTCTGACAAAGTAATTATTTAGACTCCCTCTCTAGTCATGGAATGTTCGTTTCTTACAGTATGGAATCATCGAGTATATCTCGAAAGAGAGAACGTAATTCTGCTATAAATGCAGATGATTCAAATGCTTTAATGATTATTTCTGAATGGTTGGACGAATGTGACTCTATTATTGCTTCTGAAGATGAAACTGATCCTGCATATAGACCTTTGATGGACAGCCCAAAATCTAAAGAAAGTGGTAACGAATATTCCGACAAAAATGAAGAGGGCTTACCAACAAATGTCTGGTCTGATAACAGACAGCTGCCAACAAATTCAAATAATGTAGCAAGTACATAACAGCCTGCAAATTTTTTTATTGGGCGCGATGGGACTCATTGTAGAAAAACACTACCTCTTTCTAGTGGAATGCTTACGCATAATATAATGAGAATTTCTCCAGGTCCTGTTAGGGTAAGTTACACACAAATACCAAAAGATACTTGGAGTTACTTCATCACACATAATATTGTGAATGGAATAGTTCATTGCACAAATCTGAAAGGACGATGCTCAGCAGCTATAAAAGGTCAAACATTATGTAATGTCACATATGGGGAAATGAATGCATTTTTTGGAATTCTCCCACTGGCTGGCGGTGACAGAAGCTGGGATGTTCCTATAAGCGAATTATTTCACGACTCTTCTGGCAACCCTCTTTATATGGCAACTTCTTCTATAAACAGATTTGAAGAAATAAGGAGAGCTGTAAGATTCAACAATAGCTGCACTGGACAAGCCAGGAGCCAAGATGATAATATGACAGCTTTTGGCAATATGTGGGAACTATTCAAAAGCAATTGCAGGCAAAGGTTTCATCCAGGAGTGAGCTGCATAACAGATGAACAGCTAGTCTTTCAGAGGGCGTTGCAAATTTCTACAGTTTATTCCAAGCAAACCAGGAAAATATTGAATAAAGATATTCTGTCTCTGTGACTCTTTGACATCATACACCATAGATGGGCTAGTGTGCACAGGAAAAACTCCAGATCGCCCTCATGAAGTTAATGTTGCAGCTTATGTGGTAAATTCTCTGGCAAAGATGCTCAGTGGAAACTCAACCACCATCACAATGGACAACTACTTTACCAGTGTTTCCCTGTTTCAAGATTTATTGAAGGATAAAATTACAGAAGTCGGCTCTCTTCGCCATAACAAACCACAAATTCCTCCTGAAATGAAACAATGTAAGACACGAGTGGGTTTATCTTCAACATTTGGATTCAGAGATGATTTGACTATTGTGAGCTACGTACCAAAGAAGAATAAGAGTGTGGTGCCACTAAGCTCCATGCATCACGACACCGCAGTTGATGAAACTCATAAGAAGAAGAAATCAAAAATGATTCTATTTTATAACAAAACAAAATCAGGTTTAGATTCTGTTGATCAAAAAATGTCAAATGTGTGTGAAATCTTATGGGACTTAACTGCTAAAGTCATTAGTCCCTAAGCTTACACACTACTTAACCTTAATTATCCTAAGGACAAAAACACACACCCATGCCCGAGGGGGGACTCGAACCTCCACCGGGACCAGTCGCACAATCCATGACTGCATCACCTTAGGCCTTTCGGCTAATCCTGCACGGCTCTACTAATCAAAAGGTACGTGCATACACTTGCAAAAGACAGACAAGGAGATGGCCTTTTGTATTATGGACTAATGTAATGGATCCAGCAACTATAAATGCTTTCTATTTATTCACAAAACAACATCCTGAACATTAAAATGGAAAATCACATAAAAGGAGGCTTTTCATGAAAGGCTTGGCTCTGCAACTTATTCATTCACATATGGAGTCCAGAGCCAAAATTCGAAATTTGCAAAGAAATGTCATACCATCATTGCAAAGATGTGGCGTCAAAAGCTGCCAGGACATCAACAACCAAAGAAAAAGGCACAGAAGAAGATGCCTTTGTGCCCATGTGAACTGGAAAGGAAAATCGCTGTGTTCTTCAAAACATTCTGACAATGTATGCAATGAACATAGTGTGCTTGTTTGTGAAGATTGTTTCCAGTAATGCGTAAAACTTACTGTTTGTATACAATGCTGTGTATCTCAGTTTCAATGAACATAGTGTGCTTGTTTGTGAAGATTGTTTCCAGTAATGTGTAAAACTTACTGTTTGTATACAATGCTGTGTATCTCAGTTTTGATATGCCAATTTAATATGCAACTTAGCATTTCCTTTCGTTCTATTTTATATTCGGATGCTTTATGCATACTGATTTACATTGTACCACTCCAATGTACAATTCATAGTTTATTTGAATATCAATGAAACTTATTGTATACAATAATAATAAAATTAGTATTCATTCAATTAAAACTTATTCCACTGAAATTATTGTCCACAGCTTTTGTTTAGTATTTTTCTACTTAAACTAGATTAGGAAATTGCAAGCTGGACTTACGATGTAGCTTGACATAATATAAACAGGTTGTTGTTGTGGTCTTCAGTCCTGAGACTGCTTTGATACAGCTCTCCATGCTACTCTATCCTGTGAAAGCTTCTTCATCTCCCAGTACCTACTGCAGCCTACATGCTTCTGAATCTGCGTAGTGTATTCATCTCTTTGTCTCCCTCTGCGATTTTTACCCTACACACTGCCCTTCAATACTAAACTGGTGATCCCTCGATGTCTCAGAACATGTCCTACCAACCGATCCCTTCTTCTAGTCAAGTTGTGCCACAAACTTCTCTTCTCCCCAATTCTATTCAATACCTCCTCACTAGTTATGTGATTTACCCATCTAATCTTCAGCATTCTTCTGTAGCACCACATTTCGAAAGCTTCTATTCTCTTCTTGTCCAAACTATTTATCGTCCATGTTTCACTTCCATACATAGCTACACTCCATACAAATACTTTCAGAAACGACTTCCTGACACTTAAATCTATACTCGATGTTAACAAATTTCTCTTCTTCAGAAACGCTTTTCTTGCCATTGCCAGTCTACATTTTATATCCTCTCTACTTCGACCATCATCAGTTGTTTTGCTCCCCAAATAGCAAAACTCCTTTACTACTTTAAGTGTCTCATTTCCTAATCTAATTCCCTCAGCATCACCCGACTTGATTCGACTACATTCCATTATCCTCGTTTTGCTTTTGTTGATGTTCATCTTATATCCTCCTTTCAAGACACTGTCCATTCCGTTCAACTGCTCTTCCAAGTCCTTTGCTGTCTCTGACAGAATTACAATGTCATTGGCGAACCTCAAAGTTTTTATTTCTTCTCCATGGATTTTAATACCTACTCCGAATTTTTCTTTTGTTTCCTTTACTGCTTCTTCAATATACAGATTGAACAACATCGGGGCGAGGCTACAACCCTGTCTTACTCCCTTCCCAACCACTGCTTCCCTTTCATGTCCCTCGACTCTTATAACTACCATCTGGTTTCTGTACAAATTGTAAATAGCCTTTCGCTCCCTGTATTTTACCCCTGCCACCTTTAGAATTTGAAAGAGAGTATTCCAGTCAACATTGTCAAAAGCTTTCTCTAAGTCTACAAATGCTAGAAACATAGGTTTGCCTTTCCTTAATCTATCTTCTAAGATAAGTCGTAAGGTCAGTATTGCCTCACATGTTCCAGTGTTTCTACGGAATCCAAACTGATCTTCCCTGAGGTTGGCTTCTACTAGTTTTTCCATTCGTCTGTAAAGAATTCGTGTTAGTATTTTGCAGCTGTGACTTATTAAACTGATAGTTCGGTAATTTTCACATCTGTCAACACCTGCTTTCTTTGGGATTGGAATTATTATATTCTTCTTGAAGTCTGAGGGTATTTCGCCTGTTTCATACATCTTGCTCACCAGATGGTAGAGTTTTGTCAGGACTTGCTCTCCCAAGGCTGTCAGTAGTTCTAATGGAATGTTGTCTACTCCTGGGGCCTTGTTTCGACTCAGGTCTTTCAGTGCTCTGTCAAACTCTTCACGCAGTATCGTATCTCCCATTTCATCTTCATCTACATCCTCTTCCATTTCCATAATATTGTCCTCAAGTACATCGCCCTTGTATATACCCTCTATATACTCCTTCCACCTTTCTGGTTTTCCTTCTTTGCTTAGAACTGGGTTTACATCAAAGCTCTTGATATTCATGCAAGAGGTTCTCCTTTCTCCAAAGATCTCTTTAATTTTCCTGTAGGCAGTATCTATCTTACCCCTAGTGAGATAAGCCTCTACATTCTTACATTTGTCCTCTAGCCATCCCTGCTTAGCCATTTTGCACTTCCTGTCGATATCATTTTTGAGACGTTTGTATTCCTTTTTGCCTGCTTCATTTATTGCATGTTTATATTTCCTCCATTCATCAATTAAATTCAGTATTACTTCTGTTACCCAAGGGTTTCTACTAGCCCTCGTCTTTTTATCTATTTGATCCTCTGCTGCCTTCACTATTTCATCCCTCAAAGTTACCCATTCTTCTTCTACTGTATTTCTTTCCCCGATTCCTGTCTCCCTTACGCTCTACCTGAAACTCTGCACAACCTCTGGATTAGTTAGTTTATCCAGGTCCCATCTCCTTAAATTCCCACCTTTTTGCAGTTTCTTCAGTTTTAATCTACAGTTCATAACCAATAAATTGTGGTCAGAGTCCACATCTGCCCCTGTAAATGTCTTACAATTTAAAACCTGGTTCCTAAATCTCTGTCTTACCATTATATAATCTATCTGATACCGTTTAGTATCTCCAGGGTTCTTCCATGTATACAACCTTCTTTCATGATTCTTGAACCAAGTGTTAGCTATGATTAAGTTATGCTCTGTGCAAAATTCTACCAGACGGCTTCCTCTTTCATTTCTTAGCCCCTATTCATATTCACCTACTATGTTTCCTTCTCTCTTCTTCCTACTCTCGAATTCCAGTCACCAATGACTATTAAATTTTCGCCTCCCTTCACTTCCTGAATAATTTCTTTTATCTCATCATACATTTCATCAATTTCTTCGTCATCTGCGGAGCTAGTTGGCATATAAACTTGTACTACTGTAGTAGGTGTGGGCTTCATGTATATCTTGGCCACAATAATGCGTTCACTATGCTGTTTGTAGTAGCTTACCCGTACTCCTATTTTCTTATTCATTATTAAACCTGCTCCAGCATTACCCCTATTTGATTTTGTATTTATAACCCTAAATTCACCTGACCAAAAGTCTTGTTCCTCCTGGCACCGAACTTCACTAACTCCCACTATATCTAACTTTAACCTATCCATTTCCCTTTTTAAATTTTCTAACCTACCTGCCCAGATAAGGGATCTGACGTCCTCTTGACTAGTCCCCGCTAGGAGATCCGATTGGGGGGCTATTTTACGTCCGGAATATGTTACCCAAGAGGACGCCATCATCATTTAATCATACAGTAAAGCTTCATACCCTCGGGAAAAATTACGGCTGTAGTTTCCCCTTGCTTTCAGCCGTTCGCAGCACCAGAACAGCAAGGCCATTTTGTTAGTGTTACAACGCCAGATCACTCAGTCATCCAGACTGTTGCCCCTGCAACTACTGAAAAGGCTGCTGCCCCTCTTCAGGAACCACACGTTAACTGGCCTCTCAACAGATACCCCTCCATTGTGGTTGCACCTATGATATGGCTATCTGTATCGTTGAGGCACGCAAGCCTCCCCACCAACGGCAAGGTCCATGGTTCATGGGGGGGATAAACAGGTATCGTATTGAAATAATTTTGGTATCTTGTTTTGGATGATAGGAAGATAACATGTGTTGTCACTGTATTCTGCTAGTCCTGTCATTACTGGTAGATAGCGATTGTCAGTGTCATTTAGATATTTCGGTGTATCTATTTGTGATGTAGTAGCGTTGCTGTACGACCTCGAATTTTTTGTATAGCGAAAATGTTGTTTGTTATTATCTAGCATTTGAGTCTGCTGTCGCGTCAGTATTTATTATAGTTGCAGTTGATAATCACCAACGGGTTGATCTGTCCTTAATTTGCTGTCTAAGAGTGCAACTACTGTACAAGCTAGATTTCAAGTGTTTGCCAGGCGCTCAGCTACCTTCCAAAAGAGCTGACTGAAAATTTCCTAGAGCTGAGGAGAATCGAGACACTTAGGCGGTGTGCCTGCAGACATACCATAATTTTTTGGAGGCTATACACAAATAAACGATAATTGAACTGCTAGTGTGAAACGTGTATGTGTTGAAGTGTAAAATTACTGTGGCCAGTGATCCGACATTTCTAAAAGAATGGTGTGGGTGGGACTACATTCGTTCATAAGGGAGTTATAGATATGACATGAAAAACTGTGACTGCAATGCATTAATAGCCGTAATGGTTATGTAATATTTTATGTGGAACATTATTTCCAGTCATAAGGAGAATGTAGATTTACAGGGGAAATAGATATTTCCAGAGCCACAGTCATCAGGAGGAGATAATTCCAATATTTTGCTCACTTTTTAACGTCACCGGATTGGTGCTGTAAGCGTAATATTTAATTGTAATTAAACTGATGATTACTCATATGTGGCTGATTTCCTAGCAGAGCTCTGCCTGGCGTTCGTGCATGTGGCAGAGGTAGCCAGTAGTGGAACAACTGGACATTTCCAGTTTAAAGCACAAGCCATCATTGAGCCTCTCAAACTGGTCAGATGTGGTACGGGATGCAGTTGACCTCACTATGTCGCCCTCAGAGCCGGTGAATAGTGAACTAATACTCAGTATGTGTTGGGCTGCATTTGTGATCACATGTGTTGTCATCCTGATCATCCATGACACCCTCTGTGACCAGGCAATCCTCTCCAGCTGGCTGAGTCCATCTGCTGGCCTGGTGCAATCGTGGAGACTCATGTCCACTGTGGCAACTAGCACTGCGTGACCTGTGGCCTGATGTGCTGCATGTGAACATTGGGACATAAGCACATGAGATGTGTGAATGTTTCAGCGAACTCTGACCTATAACCATTACAGCTACTACTATGGAATGGTATATGGTTTATGTCTGCAGTGTTCAATGCTTCTCAATACAGTCCACTGTACTATGCCTTGCAGTCAAAAGGTGGGAGTTGTTCATTGTTGTTACTATCCTATCATGTGATAGATCCATCCACCTCATTCTTCATCCTGCTGTAGGCGAGAGAACCAACTTAGGCATTATATAGTACTTTAATAACCAATAGCAACGTCGAATTCCCGACTGATCAATTTATTCTTTCTGCTAGTGATATTGCGAGCACACACACCAGTCCAACCCAATGCCCTAGCTCCCCCAGATTGTTTAAGGACATTGAATGCAATTGAGCTGAAATTTGAAATTTTCAGTTACCTCCAACGTAATGGACTTTCTGCCAACTGCCCTAGCTGTGCCAGCATCCATCAACAGGATGCAAGGAAAGTACAGAAGGGGGTAAGAGTAGGGTTTGGAAACTGGTTGGTTGTGGGATTGATTCCCGGATAGCCTCAGAATTTCAAACCAAATATGCCAATCCAAGTGTCCACCCATAGGAAGCAAGGAATTACTATCACTTAGAGAGGGTATCGATTTAATTAATTATCAATAAGTATGATAGAGTGTGGGTAGCATGAATGGACTAGTTCCAAAACATCCAAAGTTGGATACTTATCAGGTATCGACTACTTTATTCAGGACAAAAGCGGAGTTAGTGTGGTATATGTTCACTGGGTAGGAAGTAGCCACTTGAGAATGAGAGAGAGGGAGGGAGGGAAAGAAAGAGAGAGGAGAGAGAGAGAGAGAGAGAGAGAGAGAGAGAGAGAGCATGTGTTTCAGCAGGAATTTCCCAGGTATCAGTGTAAAAGACGTACCACCACCTGTATCAAAGATTTACTGCCACCTGATGATTTGTCCAATGGGAAATAACCAGAGGGGTGAGAAGCAGGGGACAAGATGTGGGAAGGTTGCTTTTTCCAGCGTCCTCTGCCAGTGGTATTGTGAACTAACTCAGTAAGTGTATGCACAGCAGAGCGAACATATAGAGCAGTTGTTTCGACCCACCTGGTATGGAAGGTGTGTGTTTGGGAGCACATTGTGCATTTGCTGCAACCAGAAGTAGTCACTTGAGGTGGGAATTGCCCAGCGAAGGATGCTACTGTGAACAAAGGGAAGCATGGCTGTGGGGTGACCTGGTTGCCAGATAGTCATAGAAAATGTATCTTGAGTCTGCTGTCATGAGCAAGAGAGCTTGTTGGTCCCTCAGTATGCGTCACGTAATTTCAGTAATGATTGACAGTCAATCGATAGTTAACATGCTAATGCTGGGAGACGTGAGCTGAACGGTAGATGCCTGGCAGTCCCTTACGGTACATTGTGGTGTCATGAACCTGGGTGCGCCACGGCTTCCAGCAGATGGTGTGAGCTTGCCCCTTGGCCAACCTGAGCACTGCAGTGGACAACAATGTGTGGTGCAGCCCAGTGAATGGCGTGTGTGCATGTGTGAAGACGCTATCAGGATGTTTTCAACAGCGTAATTGTGTGTGGTGAGGTATGCTGATGGCTATTTCAGGATGGTATTTCTGACGCAGTCGGAAAAAAGCGATCTATTAACACATTTAATTACATCTTTGTGATGTATTTTACAAGACCTTCATCTTAGAAAACAGCAGAGAATGATAAGCTTTTCCAACCAAATAAAGAGCTTCATCTCCTGGAAATTGGTATGCTAACTGAATTTTATAAACAAACAATATATTATTATGCCCTCTTCATTGTAGTTGAATTTCCTGTCTTGTTATCCTTCCTCTACAGCCCAGACTGAGTCTTTTTCCTGCAAATTTCGAGGTGGAGGAGGGGTGGTGGGAAGTGGCGGAAGAGAAGGGAGGGCTAGGGGATTTCCCAGAGAGGGAGGGGCTAATTAATTATCGATTTCATTAATGAGTTAGTTTGATATAAAAAATGTGTTTGTACTGGCGAGGGAGGTGGGGGTTTGGGGATTTCCCAGAGTATTAGGGGAGTGGGAGATGGAGCGGGATGGGGTGGATATTTCTCAGAGGGCTGGATTATTCCCATGGGCCATAAATCAGTTAGCTTAACAATAGGTTAAAGGGGAAGGGGGAGTGGTGGTGTGTTTCTCAGAGGGATGGATCATCCCCCAGGATGATGTAAATCATTTAGCAGAACAAGGTTGAGGGGAGCAATTATGTGGAAAACCACTTAGCAGAACAAGAGGTTAATCTCATAAATCAATCAAGTTTGCCTCTGAGTGTATGCAACCTGCAAAAACCAAATCATCCAGCACTCTCTTTGCATTACTACTCACAGAATATGATCCATCCTGCTCTCCCCCAGAGATGTGCTGTTCTGGCCTGACACTATCCATAACGTCACTGTACAATGGTGCTGCACTCATTCTGAGACTGGGTAGTCAGTCCATTTATTTAGAGCACTCTACCCTTACAAACTTGTTTTGTCTACAAATAGTGCTATCCACTGTGTTGGAATCCAAAGTGCATATAAAGACATTTTGAACTATCGCCATACATATAGTATGCATGTAGACTAATTAAAACACCATATTGACAAGAGACCAAAAGAAGAAGCTAAAGGCCTGCCCATCACTTTCAGGTAAGTATACAATGAATTCTGTGCATACAAGAAACCATTCTTTGCTGAATACTATACTTGTGTGAAGAAAGAACCAGTGGATTTTGTTGATGTACCACGTCCTATGTACGATTACTGAAGTGTGAATAAAATGTATTATGATAAACCTTTTGTTTTTCTTACCTCATAACCTTTTCATTATAATGTAACCATTGTAGTTCAGTAGGTAAGGTGATGATTGCGCTGTAATGCTACATATTTTATTACAAGTGTTTTTCTGTAAAATGTCTTTGTACTCCAACACCTGTTGTAATCGGTACCATGGCTGGATGAGTGAAGCATCAGAGCTTTGCTGTAAGCGACTGGTTCTGTGTGGAAGGAGACAAGAAGGAGAAGAATGGATTACTCTTCCCTGATAATATGCAAGCGATAGTTGTAGGTCTAGCTAGTTGTGGCAAGACAAATGTTTCCACGTCAATGCTAACACTCCCAGATGGAGTCCAATTTTAGCTTGAATGTGTTTTTAAAAACACTGTTTCAATCCAAGTATCAGTTGCGCCACAAAATACACAAGGTGTCATTTGTATAACAAACACAGCTGTAAAGGTTGATGGAACTGAAAAGAAAGTACAGGTGATGGAATTAGGCAAAATGTATGTAAGGTGCAAATTATGAAGCAGTCCATTTGATATGTAACATGATGTCAACTAAGCATAAGGCCATCACTGACCAGAAGTCAGTTTGAGAGAATTTGTGACTGCTACAGCTAGGGCAATTGAATCAAGGGCACATACTGAGAGAAACCTTTAAGCCAGTGACAGAATCATTCGATGAAATCCCAGCGAAATTTCGCACTAACGAGGAAATTGCTGATTTGATTAACAGCCACAGTGACAATAGGAAAGACAAAATATTTGGTGTCAGTGGTGAAATACCGCACATGATGGGCATGCAACCTACAAGTTTAAAAGAAAAAACATTACAGATAGGTGATAGGGAATTTCAAAGAACAATTATCTGATGAGCCTCATATTCCCAAATCCCTCAAAAACTGTAAATCTGGAGATGCATGGTGAAATACTGCAAATGCCTGGTGTACTTAGGATAACAGGAAAGCAATGCAGTGCAAAATAAAAAACCATTATAAGACCTATATTAGATGCTTGATACAGCATTGGTGATGGTATTGACACCCAGCATAAAAGAGTCAGCTGGTAATACTGCTCATTCAAACTAAGTTGTTTCAGTAATTTCTGAGCATAGAGAGACAGTGGTACGAGAACTGCACAAATCCGCACATAAACTATACCATCATAGACAAGTTATGAATAAAGATTTGGATGACTTATGGCAGGCTGATCTTGTAGATGTGGGGGAATATGCACATGCCAATAATGAATCCAAATATATTTTAATTGTCATTGAAACATACTCTAAATTTGTCTTGGCATTGATGGTTAAAACAAAAACAGGGCAAGATCTTGCATGGGTGTTTGATCATTCGTTGCAGACAGGGTTGAATTGACAACTGGACAACCTTCAAGCCAATCAGAGTGGGGCGTTTTACAATTGGTAGCGGTATGAAATAAACCACTATTCAACATTCATCTACCTGAAGCCGCCTATCATGGAACATCTGAACAGAACAATAAAAGATTAAATGTGGATGCATTTTAATCTTTGTGGCTCATACAAATAGACTGATATCCTCCTAGAAATAATTTCACAATGTAGTCAAACCAAACATAATACAATAAAAATGAGACCAACCAATGTTCATGATAATTGACTCATGGAGATGGTGCACTATGGTATTAAAATACTGGATCCATGTCAACAGAAATTTAGTGTGGGTAATTTGATATGTATCTCAAAACACAAGACAACATTTGAGAAGTCATACCTCCAAAACAGGTCAAGTGACATATCACAGTTTCCAAAGTGCAGAGGACAAACCCAAGAACTTACATCTTAAAGGATGGCAGTGGTACTGAAATTTAAGGATGCTTTTACACAGAGGAAAACCAGAAGAGCTCATAATCACACAATTCTCATAGAGCATGTCGTAAGACATCGAGTGAATGGAACACTAGTTAAATGGTTTAGTTTTCCTGCAACAAAAAACTACTGGATTGATGTTGACGACTTCCTATGTAATGGAGTGCACAGAGCATAACCAGCACAGCAGCATAGCGTGCTTGATAGGGACACATTATAGGAGGCAGTGGTATTATCCACAAAATTGCAGCTAAATTGCACATTCTGGGGTATAACTACTGTCGACCTGGTACAAAGTTAAAAAAACATTTGGCTTGTGGTGATAAGGGGATTAACCTGATTGATGAGAAGTGTTTGGAACACAACACTGCGTATGCAAAACATAAAGATCTCCTGGGACATCATGCTACAGATTGATAAAGCCAAGGCAATATACGTATATGCAAGTAAGGGTGTTGTTACAAAACAGCGCATTGCAGCGTTTGTAGTTGATAAAACCATAGATGGTAAAATTAGGTTGTGCTTGGATGTCAATTTCGAGCAAGTTATGAATGCTGCACATCGTGCACTGAAGAAGAAGACAACAATGAAGAAGAAGAAGGCGAAGGGAGTTTAAAAGATTGTATCCTGTCAGCGATGTATGCAGCTAAAAAGGGCCGTGAAGCATAAAGGACCGGCTACAGCAGCCTGGGTTTTGTCAACACCCAAGACATAATGTAGAAGTATCCCCTTTCTTATGCCTGCGCTTGCATGACTGTCAGCGATGGGATCATTGGCTGGTGGTGATGCAGCTATTGCCAGAACAGTCAAGAATGCATGGAACTCTCAGAAGCAGCTAGAGGAGGCAGAGCGACATAACCACATGATGGCAGCAGTAGCCATCGGGAAAGGACTACACCTGAAACTAGCAAGAAAGGACTGCATCCCTTCATATGTAAATAAAACAAACAACCTGTTAGCCAGCCCACCAGATAGACAGCTTAAAAATACAGATCTGCTCAAGTTTTATGGAAAAAAATCAGCATTCCATGATTCCGCATTGTGTTTACTTGGGACACATTACCGAAGACTACGTGGAAACACAGAGAATGTGGAAATGTGAATTTAAATATTGCTGGGGGACCTGGAACCTTCTGGGTAGCATTTGTTAAGAAAAATACAAATAGTTTCTACTATTTCGACTCATTTGGTCATTTAGAGACCTGCAACTAACAGAAGAGTTACAACAATACTTCACCGACAGGAGATGTGCGCTTCACAATTTTTATCGCAATCAAGACTTTAATACTTACCTGTGGGGCGTCTATGCATCATGTTCCTCCTAACGTTTACGAATGAGGATATATAAAGAGGTGCACTAAGCATCCACTCATCAGTTGAGGTTCAGATGCAATGTCGTATACTTTGACTTGAGAGGAACGATTGTTTGCATTATTCGCAAATTATTTCCCATCGATTGATTTAAGCAATGGAGGATGGAGCATTGCATTGATTGGACTGGAGACATACAACAGCACTCCAAATATCACAGAGGCTAACAACAAACTTCATTTGGAAATTAATGGTCGAAAAGAAATCGTGGATATAGAACATGACACACATGATATTGATGATTTAAACGAAATTTTAAAACAGTTTGGAATAGGAATTGTGCTACATGCAAACATCACCACACTTAAATCTTAAATAAAGGCAGAAAATGCAACGATTGACTTTAGACGGAATTTTCAGTAGATGACTGTTGGGTTTCTCAAAAGGAAGATGCTAATAAATTTTACAGATCTCATCAGTCAGTAGACATACTTCCTGTCAGTATCATCCTCGTCAAGTGCAACACTGCAGCAGACTCCTATGCATATCAACAGTAGACTGATTTATACATTTTTCAGATCCTTCCCATTATTTGGAACTGGGTAGAAAATTACTGACACCCATACCAACGCTATATACCTACCAGTAACAGTCCAGACAATCGACTATCTGGATGTGTGTATTGAGGTCCAGGATAATCAACTTGTCGACTTTTCTGGCGAGGAAATAATTGTATGGCTACATCTAAAATGGAACCACAAGTGACCTTGAATGTGCAGAGACCAGCAATGACCTTCAACTAGTCATGACTTGCAGTGGACCTGCCTCCAAACTCTTGTTAAGAACAAAGACACCACCTTGGCAAGAAACCAGAAGTGGCAACAGCAACCTTCAGCTAGCCAAGTCTTGAGGCATGCCGCAGATCAGAAACCGACAATGGGAATAAGAGCTGGCCAGGGTGGCCGAGCGGTTCTAGGCACTACAGTCTGGAACCACGCGTCCGCTACGGTCGTAGGTTCGAATCCTGCCTCGAGCATGGATGTATGTGATGTCCTTAGGTAAGTTAGGTTTAAGTAGTTCTAAGTTCTAGGGGACTGATGACGTCAGAATTTAAGTCCCATTTTTTTGGGAATAAGACGTAAAACCGACAGTGTGGCACTTCACAACAGAACAAGCTCTAACTATGAGTTTCTTAAATCATTGTGCCTGAAACCTTCAATGACGTCATTTGATAGAACTAAACAGGAGAATATGATGGGCATATTATGTCAGGACTACTGTTGCATAAACCTTATGCTTCAACCCATGCACAAGCTTCATATATCTTGGTAGATCATTTACGAAAAGGGATGGTACTGCTACAGTGGCATTGAACTTTACACATAATGCTTTAGCATTCCTGTTTCATGGGGTACAGTATGAACTTAACGGAGTTGAGAGTGACCATACATGTAATGCAGGCATATCATTAACTCTTAAAACGCATGTCTCTGCTTCTCCTTCGGATCTGAGCGATTTAGATATTGCTGGATGGTTCATAGACGAACCAGTGGGTAGAACAGCTGAAGAGTACAGGAGATTTACTGGATGTATACTCCTAAAACTGCTTACGTGATACTATGAAGACATGCAATTTTCAAAGCTAAGCAGGAACTTATTCCGTTATGGAGTGCAATGGACAACAAATCAAACAATTAGGGATCATAAGAGGAGAATGTGATCACCATCAATAAAATAATATGGAAAATGCCACACATCACTGCATGGGATAAGCAGTGTTTGAAGCTTTTAGAAGTTTTGAATGCAGTTGTGTTTCTACCATTGTCTTTCTGTTCATGGGAGCTTTTTGGATACCCAGTTCTACCGACTGTAAGGAAACAAAGATGGGCTATTAAAACCTCTCCTCAATTGGAGACAGCTAGATTCATCATACTTGCATTCCAGATCAACAGAAGAGGGAATATAGCAAATGATTCCACCAGATTTGATGATTGTGGGTAAACTAATGCCAGAGTCTACCTGAATTCAGAATTCTAGTAATATGATAATTTACACCTGCAGCGGAGTGAAAATGTAAACAGTTTAGCATTTGGCATGTGTGTGCACTTCTACACTGCTTATTGTGAAGAGGAAGTATGTCGACTCAGCCCACGGAAATCCAAGAAGCTGGCACCAATCATCATAACAGACTGCTAAAACAGAACGAGATAGTTACATCAGTGACTATACATGTCAGAACTGATTTTGAATCTTCAGCAAATTTCCCAGAACCCAGTGCATCTTATGCTCTAGTTCTACATGATCATGTGATTAACTATTGCCTTCTTGCTGGTGTTGGGCAACGAGCTATTTAATTGAACAAATGCTGTGCCGCACCAGAAGCATTTCACAATGGCATCTCTAGGTATGAACATCACTGCCAACGTTCAGGGTTTCTATGATGAACAGCATGGACAATTCAATTCATGTTTAAAGACATTGCATTCATAGCATACACAGAAGATCCTTATATAATATAGACATGCTCAGCATGCATTGCATAACCAAGGTCTTTCAAGACGTGTAGTGTTTTAAAACATGTAGGAGTGCAAACCGACTAACTCATTTCTTCCATAGAATTCACTGGTCTGATCCTGGTATACACTATAAAGATATTATGACATCGCTTCGATTATCTGACCACATGGCTACCCTCATCTACATCAAAGACGAGGAGTAGGCCACATGGATGCGTCGAATATTCATATTTTCTGCTATTCAAGACCTAGAATTCTATGGGTACCCTGCTCTCCATTCACTAAAGAAGAAGATGTTTGAAAATAGTTTTGCTGTGCGTGCCCATGAAAATGTAAAATGACTTTTAATTCAGAAGAGAAATAAGTAAATTTTTACCTCATAATCTGTGTGTACTGTATTTTCGTTCACGCTTTGTCAGTATGTAACTTTTCTCAGCTACCTTGTCTGTAACTTTTCTGAAGCACAGGAGACATAATTTTAGACATGTTTGCTATACATCTTTGGAAGTAGATATAGTCATGGGCTACCTGCTCCCACAACAAAACACATGCAGCACAATACTCATAGTCCCATGCAACCAATACATATATTTCTTTATTCCACATCTTAAACTTCACCTCCTTAGTAGAACTCATGTTCAAAACTAATGTCACTTGTCTCCTACACGTCCTTTATACAGAAAAATGGGATAGGCTTTCTGTAAATAACAAAAACAAAGACATATGGTAAGGAATTTCTACTTTTACTCAGTTCTTACAGATACAGTTTGATTCTTGAGGTGCAATTTAGTTCTTGAGGTAGAATTGGTTCTTTTAGAACAAACACAAATGCTTGTCAATGTTCAGTAATACATTTCGGTTCCTTCTACACATTGGTTCCCCAGATTCGGTACGCTGATAGAATTTGTTTCATATGACACAATTTAGTTCTTTTTCAGGAAACACACACATTTTTGCTGCTGTTGACAAAAAGCAGCATGTTAATATGCAGCTTGCACTGACCTATAAAATTGGTTAAATGGAGGGGTCTGACGACTTTGTGAGTGATTTTACCATTGTCATGTGACTTCTTATTCTCCAGGCCGAAAACGTTAACCGAAATGCCCTCATTCTGCCTCTTGAATTTGAGTATGTCCTGGAGTTTAATGGGGTACTCGATACTCTCAAAGCTGTAACATATTTTAATACCACAATATCGGGGTATTTGTCTGGAACTGGATGAAATTTATAACTTTTTTCACAAGCCAGGATTGACCACGTGAAACAGACATTGTCTGTTTTATTCTTGACTTAATACACGCCTGTTTGGCTACTATATCTTTTGGCAGCTCGATATAGCTGGACCCTCCGTTCATTGGGTCATGGAGTTGTGAGTGGGTGTCGATATGCAGAACATTGATGAGTGCTTTACCGGATCCTCTACCAGCCATCTCTGAAAGCCTGGTCATAATAGCAACCAAGATGAGGTCATGGAGCCGGCCGGAGTGGCCGTGCAGTTCTAGGCGCTACAGTCTGGAACCGAGCGACCGCTACGGTCGCAGGTTCGAATTCTGCCTCGGGCATGGATGTGTGTGATGTCCTTAGGCTAGTTACGTTTAATTAGTTCTAAGTTCTAGGCGACTGATGACCTCAGACGTTAAGTCGCATAGTGCTCAGAGCCATTTGAACCATTTTTGAGGTCATGGAACCACTCAGTGATCTATGAACTCCGCGATACCACACCGTTTCTCCTCGGCAGCGCCTTCTTCTTTGGGAAGATGTGATAGTTTGCAGCATAGTACAGCGCTGCATTTCATAGAGGGATATCGCGGCGCTGCATTTCATAGAGGGATATCGCGGACCATTTATTAGTATCATGAGCTCTCTCTCCATGACACGGTAGCATGCCAACAGGAAACTTGTACCATCCTGCCGGATTTTCAAACCTTGTAAACGAGAATCGTTCATCAAATGCGCACTCGATCACTGCGTAGTCTAGTTCCAGCATGACGTTTGTAATCAGATGTCAATTAACATAACACAGGAGGGGATTGTTACTAGCCATAACACTGTCGCCATTACTACTACTACTAAATACTACTACTGCTACTACTACAAATAACCAAAGGTAATGGTGGGGTGGTGGCATAGGACGCTGGTGCGGAGGGAGCCCTGCCACCTGGCTTAGCAAACAGCCAGGTTGCAGAAATGCCGGCCATTGTGGCTGTGGCTGAGGGTTGTGGCGCCACTGTTTCTCTGGCCAGCGGCATATGGGCTGATCCATGACAGCTTCCGTTGCCTTGTGTGAGCGCCGTGCACATGGCTCCCCCAGAGGGTTTAAGTGCGGAGGTTGTCACCGCCAGATACTGCCTGTTGACTAGCTGTAGAATGAAAAAGTACAGTACTTAAACACATAGATGAGCCGGCTGTAGAGAGAGGAAGAAAAGTACATTGATTAATACAAACACAGATGCTGCAAAGAGAGAAAACGTGAGAATATAATAATTTACCCGAGTCAGCAGCGCTGCCAATGTCGTCGTTCTGATGCCAGGAAGCTATCATCTCCCCCCAAAAATCATCAGGCACCGCATGGGCCCATTCAGGTAGCAGCAGCTCGAACCCTTATCCCCCCTGTCTCTCGGGTAATACCAACTTCTCAGAGTCTGAGCTACTCTGCAGCTGCTGGTCAGCTATGCCGAAATTGGGGGCTACAACAAAATATCGATTTGTTACAGCAAGACCTCCTCTCTCCTATACTATGGACACAAAGAGAGTTTATTTTAGCACTACAGAACTTTTTTTTATTTTTACTTACAAGGCTGCTCAGACGTCTCATTGTCTGCTGGAGACTGTTCCAGTACCTGTTGTTGCACGTGAACAGTCTCCATCTGCCTAACTATGAAGTCAAGCGCCTCTAGAGTAGTTGCTGCAACAATAAGAAACACAATTTTGTTAACATTGAACTACACACGCACATACAGAAGGATTACACAGCTAATACACAGATACCAGGGCTATTCTGAAAGTAAGTCCCTATTGATAGCGAAATGGAAACCACTTTGAAAATCAGAAATATTTTATCTACAACAGCTAGCTACAGCTTCCAGCCACTGCTCTACATAGCCACCACTCCGTCTTAGACATTTGTCGTAACGTTGTACCAACTTTCCAATACCTCGTCATAGAAAGCAGCTGCCTATGCTTCCCGCCAATCGTCTATGCTCATCTATAGCTCGTTGTTTGTGCGAAAATGTTGTTTTCATAGCCACTAGTTAATGTGAGCAGAGGGAGCCAATTATGGGCTGTAATCCGAATGATCAAACGCTTCCCATCGAAAACGCTGCAGGAGCATTTTCATTGCCCCTGCAGATTGCGACCGAGAATTGTCACAAAGTAGAAACAGTATGACAGTTCTGTAAAGTGGGCTGCATAACGTCAGGCGAAATCTCTCACCAGGAGCTCATACTTGGCGGGAGACACTATTTTCTACGCATTCTTATGTGCTCACCATGAGCTCAGAACTGAAAAGAGCGAAGTGACCGACTGGCATCTAGAGACACTGTCGAACACATATGTGCAAAGCTTTATTAAATTTTCACAGTGGTTTCCATTTCTTGACCGATCGGAACTTACTTTTCGAATATCCCTCGTATTTATTTCTGTGCTTAAGCGACTGATGCTGCTAAGCATTCTCTGCTGGTGGGAGTTCCACAGCATGTTGCTGTTGTTTCTTTGCAGCTTCCAGCATTATCTCCAGTTCAGCCTGCATTCTTGGCATATAAACTGTAAAAAGAACAAGCACGAAACAAAACTTTGGACGTTAAACCATTGCTACTACTACACCTACTACTAAGAGAACAAATTACAGAATGCTTTTTATACTTACCAGACATTCCTGGCTGTGGGTTTTTCACAGGAGGCTGGACCTCAACAAGAACAGGCTGAACAGTCTGCCATGGTCCATCGTCCACGCCTTCCTGTCTCTCCTCATACTCTAGAATAAAATCCTGGAGATGTGATGTAATGAGCGAAAGGAAATGGAATTACTGACGAGAAATTCACAATAGAATTTAACACGCGGATTTTTCGCGATTTCCACACCATAACCACAGTTCTATGAAAACAATTATTTACTTTCGTGGTAGTTTGTCTTCTAGAAATCTTCGGCGGTTGCTGCTAATTTTGGAGTTGCTGCTGCTGCATTTCATTGTCAGAGACGCACACACATTGACAGACAAAACAGAAAAATAACTGTAGCCACCAAGCGGGTAGGAGCAAATGAGGATGAGAGAGGTGGGTTGGGGGCTTATATAGACTCACCACGTTTCACAGGCAGCCAACCAGAGGCCCCGAATTTGAATGGACGCTAGTCACGAAGGGGAGCTGATGAGAAGTTCCGAAGGAGTATTTTCAGGATCCAATGAAATTCAAACTTTGACAAAAACTTTCAGAAATCCCTTGGTCGACTGTAATGTGATGTGAGCCATGATGTTACACTTTTCAGAATGAGACAAGTCTCTCTCTCTTTCTCTCTCTCACCATCCAGCAAGTCTTTGTGTTGGACTTGTGGTTGCTTACAACACACCCCATTCAACAGTGGACAGCAGTCTGGTTCCACTTCATAAAAGCATGCACGGTGGCAGGATGCAGTATCCGAAGTTTCTCCTGGATTGTGAGAGATGTTTCGTGATTATTATTACCATGGGGATGGGGGGTTCTGTCGAGTAGGATGGTGCGTTGCAATTATTAGACTTTGTTTCTTTCGCAGTTTTCTCGTCTGTAAGACTGTGCCGCGAATTCCATTGGCTTTTGAAATACGTGGTGATTGTGAGCTCTGTGATCGTGGAATAGGAAGCTCTCCCACTGCAAGATATAAGATAATTGTTTAAATAAAGATGCGAGTATTCCTACTACACAGCGTACATTTTAGACTTCGTACCAGACGATGGCAGTGGCCACAGATGTGATTCGCCAGTTGGAACGGTAATAAAGTGCTTTTCGTTACCAGACATAACAGAAAAGAATAGTTTTCTTTATCGGATGAATCAATACTTTGAGGAAATACACACTATGACATACTGCTGCACAGGATTTTCGCGGTACTTTAGCAACGTGAAGACGTAATTTTGCTCAGTCGCTAGAGATAGGGAGTGGGATACACGTTTAGAAAGTGGTGGTCAGCAGACAGGTATTTTTCTATTTTCACAAGGCCGGCATGTGTTGCTTTGCAGAAAGCATTTCCCCCTCAGTGTTCTGGGATGTATTTGAAACCAGAATATTTAACAACTTGTGAGATATGTAGACAAAGAACTGTTTAGCTTCGACAGGTATTACCTCTCTCTCCTTGCTGCAGGTGCTGAGAAAGCTTTTAGCATTAACAGCAGAATGCTCTGAAAATAGCTGTATTATTGAGGTCTGCTGCAGAAAGTTTTGACATCAAGGAAGCTGGAGAGCTGTATCTCAGGAAGGACTTTGTGAAAATGATCGACAGATTCTGTTATTTATGATTGTAGAGGACCGCTAACTGCATAAACTACCATACACACACACACACGTACACACACACACACACAGAGGTGTCGCGAAAGTATGCTATTGTTCTAGACTGGCGACAGTTTCTGTTTGCTCTCGTCCATCTGTACAAGTAAGGCTGAGTGCATATTTGTGTTTGGATCCTACGGATAGACTGTGTCACTCTTGTGAAATCATAACAGGAGTCTGCACACTGTCTCACATGTCAGCAGCCTGGAGCACTAAGTGAGTCACAGCTATCATGATGGCCGGCAGCGTGTGCGGCAGCTCTGCTACAAATGGCTCTGAGCATTATGGGACTTAACATCGGAGGTCATCAGTCCCCTAGAGCTTAGAACTACTTAAACCTAACTAACCTAAGGACATCACAAACATCCACGCCCGGGGCAGGATTCGAACCTGCGACCGTAGCGGCGGCGCGGTTCCAAACTGACGCGTCAGGCCGATTTTGTCCGATGTTCAACAACAACGGACTTCTTTTCGATCATTGGATTCTTCCAACTAGTGCTGTTGCGATTTATCGTTTCTGCCGTCTTCTCCCACCGGCGCGCTGCGTGTCTACTTGCCGCCAGGAGGCGCTGCCCATCATCTAGCGCACCTGTGGTGCTCTGTTCGTGATGTATAAAGGTTGCCGTCGTTGTGGCTGGAATTTATCCTCCCCCTCCCTCCTTCTGAGCGGATTTCCCCTCCTACTCCCCCTCCATCTCTTGTGCCTTCTTTCAGTGTCTCTGCGCTCCCTCCTGCCCTGTCTTCCCTTTTCCTCTCGCGACCCCATGTGTCTCCTGCCTCTTCGTGAACCCACGGTTGCCCCTCCTCTCTTCATCCCGCCGCTTCCCCAGCTGCCCCATGCTCTCCCCTCCTTTTCCATCCTCTCTGACCTTTCCCTCGGCAGGTCCCACCTGGTAGTTTTATTCTTCGTCGTGTCTGCTCCAAGTGGGTTTTAAGTGTGTTGTTTCGGAGTGTTTTTAATACTGTGGCCAACTTTTAACCTGTGCATGCGCATCCAGTGTCTTCTCTGTGTTTTAAGAATCGCCAACTGTGTTTTTTAACTTTCTGGTGACTTTTTTAACTGTCCCCAATGAACGTCTACATGTCAGTGTATTTTTACCTCCATTTTCTCCCCTTACTCTGTTTTATGATCCCCTTTTTTACCTCCTTATGTATGTATTACTTTATTCTTGTTGTAGTTGTTATGTCACTCGGCTGAAGAGCGGCGGATTGTGCTGCTGACAGCCCTCCCCTGCCCATATGGGGCAGGGGAATGAAATCACAATAAGGAAAAAAAAAAAAAAAAGGCTGGAATTCAGTTCCGGCGAGGCAGTGTACTAGCATTAAATCACCTGAAGATGGCGGCCAGCTGGTCAGCCGAAATATTGTGTCTCGACGACGACATGATCCTGCTGCAAACCCATGAAGAATATCAGAAGTTATTAGGCCGGGAAAGTCTACGAAATCACATCCAAAGCCTCTACGGGGAGGAGATGGTGAGTCTTGTTCGAAAGTTGGATCATTTTCGCAAGAAGAAAGGGAAGTTACTGAGTGCTCTTGTGTTTGTATTGAGATGTCGGGATGAGCATATTATCCCTAAATTTTCCAGAATTAATCATTATATTGACACAAAAGCGGCCAACAAAATCAAGAAGCGGGCCAGTCAAGCATTGGTACGGGAACGTATTTGTTTTACGCGGCGACAATTGGACTTTGTATCCAAAGATTTACATTATTTGCACTTGGAAATTTCTTCAAGACTGTATGCCACATCGCGGGAATGGGTGGATAGCGTTTCATGGGCTTTTTCCGACTCAGTGCATAAAATTGCTACTAGTAAACAGTTATCTAAGTTCCAATGTCTCTGTGTTTCTACTATTATGTCTGGTGACGACACCCGCCAACGGGCGGCTATTAACCTTACAAATTAGGAATTTGATGATGCTACATTATCTGTTTTGGAAAAAGGTTTAAATTTTGCACCTACTCCTAAGAGGACTCCTATTACGGATTTTATTTGTGCTGCAGAACAAGCTGCGGCCCGCTTACCTGAGAACAGGGCAGAAGAGATCAAGCAGGAGGTTGCCTATAAACTTCGTCGAGTTCTCGCTCCACAGAATAATATACCATATTGTGAAAGGGCTGCTATTCGGTCTCTGAGAGAAAATCGGGATCTAATAATTCTTCCGGCTGATAAAGTTAATGTCACGATTATTCTCTCACGTGAGGATTATGTCGCCAAAATGGATCTTTTGTTAGAGGAATCGACCTATCGGAAAATCAAAAATGATCCCACGGATAGTATAAAACGGAACACTCTCTCACTTTTAAAGAAGAGCTGCTTACCTAGTGATGTCATCAAGAAATTTCATCCTGGTGCGGCGGTTCCTCCAAGATTGTATGGTTTACCGAAAATTCATAAGAGTGGTATTCCTCTGCGTCCCAATGTCAGCAACTTGGGCGCCCCTACCTATAATTTGGCCAAATATTCAGCTTCAGTCCTCAGACCATACGTGGGAAAATGTGAACACCACATATCAAATTCGATCCGACTTTATTCGACGATTAAAATGCTTGTACTGTGGTCCTTCTGGCTTGCTCGTTAGCTTTGATGTTACGAGGGCAGTTCAATAAGTAATGCAACACATTTTTTTTCTGAAAGAGGGGTTGTTTTATTCAGCATTGAAATGCACCAGGTTATTCCCCAATCTTTTAGCTACACAACACTATTTTTCAACGTAATCTCCATTCAATGCTACGGCCTTACGCCACCTTGAAATGAGGGCCTGTATGCCTGCACGGTACCATTCCACTGGTCGATGTCGGAGCCAACATCGTACTGCATCAATAACTTCTTCATCATCCGCGTAGTGCCTCCCACGGATTGCGTCCTTCATTGGGCCAAACATATGGAAATCCGACGGTGCGAGATCGGGGCTGTAGGGTGCATGAGGAAGAACAGTCCACTGAAGTTTTGTGAGCTCCTCTCGGGTGCGAAGACTTGTGTGAGGTCTTCCGTTGTCATGAAGAAGGAGAAGTTCGTTCAGATTTTTGTGCCTACGAACACGCTGAAGTCGTTTCTTCAATTTCTGAAGAGTAGCACAATACGCTTCAGAGTTGATGGTTTGACCATGGGGAAGGACATCGAACAGAATAACCCCTTCAGCGTCCCAGAAGACTGTAACCATGACTTTACCGGCTGAGGGTATGGTTTTAAACTTTTTCTTGGTAGGGGAGTGGGTGTGGCGCCACTCCATTGATTGCCGTTTTGTTTCAGGTTCGAAGTGATGAACCCATGTTTCATCGCCTGTAACAATCTTTGACAAGAAATTGTCACCCTCAGCCACATGACGAGCAAGCAATTCCGCACAGATGGTTCTCCTTTGCTCTTTAAGGTGTTCGATTAGACAACGAGGGACCCAGCGGGAACAAACCTTTGAATATCCCAACTGGTGAGCAATTGTGACAGCACTACCAACAGAGATGTCAAGTTGAGCACTGAGTTGTTTGATGGTGATCCGTCGATCATCTCGAACGAGTGTGTTCGCACGCTCCGCCATTGCAGGAGTCACAGCTGTGCACGGCCGGCCCGCACGCGGGAGATCAGACAGTCTTGCTTGACCTTGCGGCGATGATGACACACGCTTTGCCTAACGACTCACCGTGCTTTTGTCCACTGCCAGATCACCGTAGACATTCTGCAAGCGCCTATGAATATCTGAGATGCCCTGGTTTTCCGCCAAAAGAAACTCGATCACTGCCCGTTGTTTGCAACGCACATCCGTTACAGACGCCATTTTAACAGCTCCGTACAGCGCTGCCACCTGTCGGAAGTCAATGAAACTATACGAGACGAAGCGGGAATGTTTGAAAATATTGCACAAGAAATTTCCGGTTTTTTCAACCAAAATTGGCCGAGAAAAAAAATGTGTTGCATTACTTATTGAAAGGCCCTCGTATTTCTCTCTTTACTCAAGCTCCTCTTGAAGAAGGCCTGTTACTTACAGGTGAGAAACTAGATGAAGAAACTACCAAGTTATGTCGTCATGTGTTGACTTCAAAGTATTTTCTTTTTAATGATGTATATTTTGAGCAAACTGACGGGGTGGCTATGGGGAGTCCACTCTCCCCCATAGTCGCCACCCTTTTAATGGAAGACTTTGAGGATATGGCACTCAAAACTTCGTTTCTTAAACCAAAGTGTTTTTTGAGATAAGTAGATGACATTTTTATGGTTTGCCCATGTAGTGTTGGCAGAAGAGCCAACACTGTGTTTCTAGAGGAGGCCGAAATGCACGCGTTTAATTACACGCTGACTGGCGTGAGGTCTGGAACAGGACAGTATCTTGAGAATTGCAAATAAAGTACGTAGTTGATATAATACTTAACTTTAATCCACAATTGTAGAACATCTCTCGTTACGGTACATGCTTCATAATATTAATTATCAATTGAATACGGCGCCTTGCTAGGTCGTAGTAAATGTAGCTGAAGGCTATGCTAACTATCGTCTCGGCAAATGAGAGCGTATTTGTCAGTGAACCATTGCTATGAACGTCGGCTGTACAACTGGGGCGAGTGCTAGTAAATCTCTCTAGACCTGCCATGTGGTGGCGCTCGGTCTGCTATCACTGACAGTGGCGACACGCGGGTCCGCCGTATACTAACGGACCGCGGCCGATTTAAAGGCTACCACCTAGCAAGTGTGGTGTCTGGCGGTGACACCACAGCCCACATGGAACTGATGCTTTGAATCGCTTCTTAGATAATTTCAATTTTCTACATCCAAGTATTAAATTTACTATGGAAATTGAAAGAGATGGTAAACTTCCATTTATTGATGTTTTAGTGCAAAGAAAGGATGGTGGGACTTTTGGACATAGTGCGTATCGGAAACCCACTCATACTGACCGCTAACTTCATGCGACCAGCTGTCATCCACCACACCAACGTAGTGGAGTTTTGCGGACTCTCGTCAAAAGAGCTTATGCCATTTCGGACGACGAACATTTGAAAGAAGAACTTGATCATTTGAAGATTGTTTTTAAACAGAATGGATATACGGAACAACAAATATGCCGTGCTCCTCAGTTTGGTCCATCACATGAACCCATAGAGGATACTTTTGAAGCTGTTGCTTATTTATCCTTTGCAGGAAGTATATCATCCAAAATTTCAAGAATTTTAAGAAAATATAATATTAAAAGTGTTTTTACGCCGGTGGCCAAGACTAGAGCTCTTCTTGGCTCAGTTAAAGATAATCTGGGCTTGAGGAGGCCTGGGGTTTATGAAATTCCGTGTCACTGTGGAAAGAAGTATATTGGTCAAACTATTCGAACTATTCAGGACCGGTGTGTGGAACATCATCGGCACACTCGGTTGTTCCAGCCTGAGAAGTCGGCAGTGGCGGATCATTGCCTTAACGAAGGACACAGGATGATGTATGACAAGACACAATTGATCTCTCCTGCTTCTCGCTGTTGGGAATGTGTTCTTAAAGAATCCATTGAAATTAGATTATCCAGTAATATTACTAACAGCGATAAAGGTTTTCCTCTAAGTAAGATATGAATCCGATTTCGTCCGATATTAAACAACAACGGACTTCTTTTCGATCATTGGATTCTTCCAACTAGTGCTGTTGCGATTTATCGTTTCTGCCGTCTTCTCCCACCGGCGCGCTGCGTGTCTACTTGCCGCCAGGAGGCGCTGCCCATCATCTCACGCACGCGCGGTGCTCTGTCCGTGGTGTACAAAGGTTGCCGTCGTTGTGGCTGGAATTCAGTTCCGGCGAGGCAGTGCACTAGCATTAACTCACCTGAAGATGACGGCCAGTTGGTCCGCTGAAATATTGTGTCTGGACGACGACATGATCCTGCTGCAAACCCGTGAAGAATATTAGAAACTGTGTATTTCTTAGATCCATCTGTAGATTTTTTAGGCACAACGACAATGCCCGCTCCCCAGCAACTATTACTATGCTCTATAGACCGTCCGCAAGCTGCTGATCAATGAAATCCTCCACAATCGGCTGCCAATACCACGGTATTCTGTATGGTTTACAGTAAAAAGGTGCTTCATTCCCCGTTGGTATCCTATGTCCAACTAATGGAGTTGCTGGCAACGGCCCATGTGGAAAAAACAAATCCTTAATTTCCCACAATAATTCTTCCATATGCTCTCTTATTCCTCCTTCCAAATGCTTAATTTTGTTATGCAGTGCAGTTCAATCGACAGTTAGTGGTTGATCGCTTAGCCTACCTATCGAACACCAGTCTTCGTCATCCGACACATCCAAATTTGCTACTAAAACTCCTTTCCTCAAATTTGTGTCTACAGCGCTAAAATTACGCACGTTCACAGGAACTAGTCGCCCGTCGTTCCCCTCCTGTACGCGTACAACACTACGTTTCACAAAACAACCCAATGAACCCAAATCTTCATTATCCTCCAATGGTTCAATAACACATACTGTACCCACAGGTAGATTCAACTCCACACTTACCCAAAGCGACTTCCCGGTGCCACTAGACACACACTCATTGAAACACGTATATTGTATGGCGGCGATGGCGAGGCATGATAAAATCTTTGATCAGAGAGCCATTTATCGTGGTTAGTCTGCGCTTGACCGCGCGAGTGTTGCGAGCAGTACTCTGTCAGTAGTCGGCGAGTAGTAGTCTGTCAGTAGTCGTCATGCAGTACAGTTGCGAGCAGTGTCAGTGGACAGTCTGTCGGTAGTAGCAGCCCAGTGCAGTTGTGTGTGAGGAGTCGGCGGGCGCCGACATGGCATTCTGGTCAAGATTCAGGACGAGGTATATTATTTTTTAAACAAGGTAATGAATCAGCAATGCCCTTAGCTAATAATGTAAATAAATTGTGACTAATTTGTGCAATAATCGCCCCAATAATAATTCTGATTTCAAAGCAATTTTTACAAAAGAACCTTTTAATTGAACCAACGATCTCCTTCCATTTCCTTTAAAGAAAAGTTTCAGTTAAATTTCAAAAAAAGAATATTATTCGCAATGCATTTCCTCCAAGCCGTGGCCAACAATAAGAGCAGAAATTTGACATGCAGTTTCAATGAGGTAAGAAATTAATTATAATTTTTTTTGCACAGGGCCAAAGACCGATATTTCGGTTTAATTGAATTTTCATTGTCACTGAAGTTTCATTAGCACTGAATTGTCTTTCATTATTTTCGTGAGAGCTTACACCTTGAGTCAGATTGCGATTCAAACACTTAAATGTCATTGTCATTAAATTTAATTGCTAGGGAGGTTACGCTTGACTCTCATTTCTATTAAATATTGTCATTTTAAATTTCTCTGGGGAGCTTACACTTAGCACAATGTCCATTAGCATTCATAAATAATATTGTCTTTTAAATATTTGTGGGGAGGTTACACTTGGCGACACCCAGTCCAGGACCGTATTTCGTTGAGAATCTTTGAAAAACAGTCAGATATCTGCTCTTATTTGCTTAAGAATAATTAGGATTTGGCGCTACGCTTTTACTAATTTTGTGACTTTCTTTCCACAGATCAACGGCAATTCGTTGCTCTGTTGTATTTGTGTGTTGCTTTTGCATTGTGCTTATTTATTTTGTGAATAATTTTGACTATTGTAAAAATGCCGCGAAAGACTGTGAATAGTGTATCGCGAGGTATTATGAGCGAAATTACCGACTTAAACAACGTGACCGATAGTAATTGTGACACGCATTGTAATGATGACAATCCTGCGTTCACTGACAATCAGTACGTTCCAACAATTAATAATGATGTAGACCTTAATGATGAACAAACGAACTCGATTGTGTCTTGTGTTGATTTGACGACAATTGATGACGTGGGGCGCACTATTGTAATGAGTGCTGCCCAGCTTAACACAACCGGTTTACTAAATTCACGTGACGAACAGACAAATTTGTCTAATGAAAATGAACAGATTACACAAAGTAGGACGGATTTATTTAATTCCGAAATAGTGACCGACAGTGTACATTCGACTGGCAAACCTTTTTGTAAATCTCAGAATAACCAAATGGTTACAGAAAGCGAGACAATTCCAGATCCACCATCAAACAGCACAGAGAATAGAAATGCTAATTTTGGGTTGGAGCAAATTATGGGATTTTTTAAACAATTTAATGAAAAACTAGATAACAATTTCAAACAACTTAAAGAAGATCTCAAACAACAACTTAGTGAACAGGTCAGACAACAGAGTGAAGATTTCAAACAACTTAGGGAACAGAACAGACAGTTAAATGAAAAATTAGACGACAATTCCAGACAGCTTTATGAACAAATTAGAGCCGTTGCCGCGCAGTGTCATGACGCTAAGGAACAGTTGCGCGTGGAAATTGAGGCTTGTTCAAAGAAAAGTAGCGAAGAAATTAGGTCTGTTGCGCAAGAGTTAAGGGAAATGCAAACAGCCGCAACAGAAACGCTTAGAGCAGAAATTAGTACAGTCGCTAAACAATGCTCTGAAAAGGCTACACAATTATGCGACGAGTTTAAAACAATGACAGCAGAACTTTCGCGCACAATGGATGAAAAGATAGACGCGAAATTCGAGCAACAAAACTCTCAAATTAACGAACGTCTTAATCACCATATACAAAACAGTGATACGCGTTTCCGTAAATTTATTCAGGATCGAAGCAAAGTAAAACGACAAGTAATGGAAACAATCACTGCTCAAAGACAAGAAGACAAACGTAAAATGTTCGCGAAAGCGAAGACGTATGTAGACAATAATATTACTACAGTGTCCGACAAAATTAATACCATCGAACAGTTGAACGCGGAATTACGTGATGAAATTTCTGATCTTAAATCAAAAACAGATACACACACAGTAAATATTCAAACAGTGACAGACAGATTCGAGCAATTAGAACTAACACAGGATTGCGATGTCATCAAAGCTGATGCTAAAAAACTGAGCGAAACTACACGTAAGTTGCAAAAACAGATTAATGCGTCTGATTCTAAAACCGATGATCAGGTTAAAATACTGACTGAAAAATGTGATGAATTGGCCAGTCGTATTGATGTTATCGAAAATACTAATGACAATAAATCAGACGATACTGCACCGGTTTCATTTAACCAAACACCTGAATTTCAAAATTTACAGCAGACTATTAATGAGATCGATTCATCTAATAACACGTTGCGTAGAAAACTGTCAAGTTTACAGCAAGAAGTAACAGAGATGAAAAATATTTCAGTTAATAACACACCACAGCAGACGCCACCTTTCGAACATTTGTCAGACTCACGCAGCGCATATAATTTGGGTAATCTACACAGAGTACGGGACTTTGATTCCGAACAACCACAGTTCAACAGATTCTCTTACAATCCTGAACCTGTTCCATCACACAGAGACGATAGTTTTGATTACAAACATTTTCTGTCAGTGAGAAAGTTTAAAGTGTTTAAAAACGACAGAACACAGATTCACCCGCTAGATTGGATTCAACAATTTAGCTTTGCTCTTCCACCGACTTGGCCCGTTACGCATAAACTTGAATTTATTTGCAGTTTTTTGGAAGGCGAACCGGCAACTCGTATGAGACCGATCGCGAGACAATGCTATTCGGTAGAAGAATTCCAGAATGCATTTCTGTCAGCGTATTGGTCGAAGACGACACAGCGCGGAATTAAAGACCAGTTAATTAGCTTACCAAATTATGAGAACACAAATTTTCCCAGTGTCACGCAATTTTTTGAGCATATGGTCCAACAAAACCAGTACTTAAGTGAACCGTACAGTGAATCTGCACTTATTCAATTATGTATCTCTAAATTACCACGGTCATTAAGAGTGTCACTTTTAACAGGTCAGCAAAAAGAAAATATTTCAGCATTCAGAGATTTGTTACAGCTTTTAGAAGTGCAGCAATCTGATTATTCTTTTGTAAACAAAAACTTTTCGTATAATAACCAAGGTCAACAAACTTACAGTAATTATGATCAGGGACGTAATTTTTAGTAACAATAGAGGTGTTTCACAACAACAACATCAAAACCAGCCGGTTAGCATACCTAACCAACAATGGAATGCACAAGATCAACCAGGCTTTAATGTTCCGCCGCGTGCACGTATAGTCCCAGATCCAACAAATAGTAACGCACGGCAGCAAGGAAACAACTACGTACAAAGAAGACAGTATTTCAATTCCTATCGCAATGCACCGTATAGGAATGACTTTCACGACAGACATAAAAACAATGAGCATAATTACCAACATACGTTTAATAACAGTCGGTCCTACCAGCAACAAAATGATCAGCAACAGCATATTCTCATGAATGAACCCGACAGTAGGTACCATCCAGAACGTAATACGTCTGGAAGAAGTAATAGAACAGTTCAAATAGTAGAAATGCCACAGAATCCTCCTAATAATAATAACACGTCAGATAGAATCTGACTAGATACTGCACAGGACGCATCTTCCAATAACACAAGCACTACCTTTGACACGCAAAATGTTGTTCACGAAAATGTAATTACTTTTGACGATATCAGAGACACTCTCTTGCAGGAAAGACCATTTGTTCAGAAATCTATTTCACATCCTGTATCGAAATTAAAATTGGTTCATCGACATTCTCAGCAGTAATTGATTCCGGATCACCTATATCAGTAATAAATGAAGAAACTTTTAACGAGTGTAACAAAGAGAATACCTATCCGACATTACCTTTAGGCAAAACAAAAGTGAAAGGAGCAGTATCGAGTAAAGGAGTAGACGTTAAATTACAGACGCATTTATCATTTTGTATAGGAGGTCACACTTTCCACTCAAATTTTTGGATTGTTCCTTTATTGACAACAGACGTCATTTTAGGTACTAATTTTCTGGTACAACACGACGCAGTTATTGATTTTCAGAATTCTTATTTAATGTTGAAGGATGAAAATATACAATTTGCTATAGAATTTCAGCACTCACTATCTGCGGAAGAACAAACAATTAATCGCACAGAGGTCATTTCCGTATCTCGTAACATAGGCTGTAATCCCACATTGTTCACGGATACGTACGTACATAACTATAATACTCCAGACGAAGCTGACTACGACGTAATGCAAATGATTTCTGATAAAGTTAAACAAAGCAGTGCAAATACAGACGACGAACGCATGCAGTTACACAAAATTCTTTTACAGCAAGCTCCAGTTTTCGACAACATTCCTGGTACTATGTCCGGCTTTATGTATGAATTTCAAGTCAAACAGCACGATACATTTAAAGCTAAGCATTATCCCATTCCGTATTTCCATAGAGAACAAGTTAAGAAAGAATTGCAGGATATGCTTGACCAAGGAATTATAGAACCAGCAGTTAGTCCGTACATAAACCCGCTACATATTGTTAAGAAAAAAGATGGCTCACTTCGCCTTGTACTTGATTCACGTCACATTAATGTCATTATTATTAATGAAACAGATCGACCACAGACTTTAGAGGAACTTTTACAGAAATTTCATGGTACTGCTATTTATACCACACTAGATTTGAAATCGGGATTTTGGCAAATTCAACTTCATCCGAATTGCAGAAAATACACAGCTTTTCTCTGTTTTGGCGACTGTTATCAATTTTGCAAATTACCATTCGGCTTAACTGTTTCTTCTGCAGCTTTTATTCGCGGTTTGAACACAATACTTCCGACAGAACTTAAAGACAGAATTACAACGTACGTAGACGACATTCTTATTGCAGAAGCTAACTGGTCTGAACACAATATGATTCTTGAACATCTGTTACAAACTTTTCATGCACAAGGACTTACAGTTAACCTTAGTAAATCGCACTTTGGCAAAACTTCTATAAAATTTCTTGGACACGTAATTTCAGCAGAAGGCATTGCACCTGATCCGGAAAAACTTCAAGCTCTACGTGACATTACTGTTCCTACGACGAAGAAACAATCACGCAGTTTTTTGGGCTTAATTAACTTTTTTCGTAAATTTATTCATCATTCTGCTTTAGACACACCTAGATTATGCCAATTAACAGGTAAAAACACTATTTGGTCATGGGATAAGGAAGCACACTTTGAATTCGTGAACCTGAAACATGCTTTGTTGAATGCTCCACTTTTATCGCACCCAGATCTTACTAGAAATTTTTCCATTGCCACCGACAGTTCCAATACCGCTTTAGGCGTACACATTTTCCAGGAAATTGAAGAAGATGGCTCTACAGTAATTAAAAACATCGCATTTGCAAGTCGCATTTTGTCACCTGCTGAACGAAATTACTCCGTTACAGAATTGGAAACATTATGTGTTGTATGGGCTTTCACGAGATTTAGGCATTTTCTTTATGGCAGACATACCACCGTTTACACAGACCACAGAGCGATACAATTTTTACTTTCGGCTAAATTCACTCACGACAGATTAAGTAGATGGAAACTTTATTTACAGGAATTTAATTTTACAATAGTTCACATTCCCGGCACACAAAATGTTATAGCAGACGCACTATCGCGTTCTCTCAGCAACAATCAGCAAGACGTAGCAACCAACTTCTGCAAAGCAAATTTCAGTGTCATGTACATTCAGCAAGTAGCATTTGAAAATTTTATTTCATCGTCATTACAGGACATAGCAAAAGAACAAAATAAAGACAACGTGTGGAAAGAAATTAAACACCTTTGGCAAGATAGGAATAATGTTACGATTAGAAACCATTACACTGTACGCAATGACATTCTGTTTCGCCGCTCTCATCCTGACAGCAACAATTGGTTATTATGCATTCCTGACGAACAGATTAACAAATTAATTTGGTACACTCATTTAAGTTACGCACATTACGGAGCACGAAAATGTTTTCTTATACTGAGACAGAACTGTTATTTTACCAACATGGAGAAACGTATACGACGAGTTTTAGCGTCTTGTAAAATTTGCCAGAAAGCTAAATCAGACACCACTTTACATATTCCTCCTTTATATCCCATTGTACCTGTTAAATTAAGACACATGGCCGCTGTAGACATTTTTGGTCCTATTCCGAGAACTAACAGAGGTTTTTGCTACATCTTTGTCGCTGTTGAGCTCACTTCAAAATTTGTTGCTTTCACTCCGTTACGCAAAGCTACTGCTAAAACTGTTTCGAAAGCATTTGTAAAACATTTTCTATTTCATGTAGGGCATGTGATGAAAGTAATTTCTGACAATGGATCACAATTTCGTTCTGCTATATGGACACGCATGTTACGAGCTAGAAACATTTCTCCGATTTATATATCCAAGTACCATGCTTCTTCGAACCCCTGTGAAAGATTAATGAAAGAAATTGGTAAGCTGTGCCGAATATACTGCCACAATAGACATATTGATTGGGATACACACATACTCTCATTCCAAGATGTAATTAATTCCATTCCAAATGAATCCACTATGCTATCTCCGTCTGTTATACTGAAAAACGTTGAACCACCAAACAAAATTAAAGAGTTAGTAAACTTCCCTAAATGTCGTCGCCTACGACACCATGAAATAATTGACATTGCGCTGAACAACATCAAACGTGCCGCAGAGCGCCGGAGAAGACAGCAAAAACAGGTTTGTACACGCCGCGACTTTCACGTTGGACAGAAAATATTAGTACGTACACACTATTTATCCAGCAAATTAAAAGGTAAGTGCAGTAAATTTGAACTTCTATACGCAGGTCCATATCGTATTCGCAGCATCCCTCACCCCAATGTTGTACACGTCGAAACTTTGAGAACCATAAAATCGAAAGGCAACCACCATTGGTCAAATATTAAACCCTTTATTGAATGAAGACACTGTATGATTCGACACACTATGATGCCATTTACTAATGCAATTATATTCACATGACTAATTATTGATGATTATCGTATTTTTTCTTGGCAAGTGCCCGACAAGGTAAGGTTAGCAGGTCGCTTTTCTTGTCGTTACACATCAGACCGTGCATATTTTTCCAGATGAACTTACGTATTTTATGAATAATTACGCAATTCTATGTAGTGACGTATTAATTTTACCAAATTCTCTCTCCATTAAAGTCTTTAATTTTCGCCTCTATTAACTACACTACATACAAGCTGAACACAACGAACATCACATTTTTTGTTTCTTATATATATATACGATTTTTTCAAGTTTTGTTTATATGCACTCTGAAATAGTTAAGATATAACACACACCAGTTGACTTTGACATTTTTGTTGCCCTATGACATCTCAAGATCGTGACTGTTTTACTTTTTTTTTTGCTGCTGCATTGTATTATTCTGTGTAATTTTTGCATCTGAACACTGTCAATGTCTTTGACATATTACGTTTTCTGTCATGTTATGCTGTATGGTTAATTATGTCACCATAAACCAGTCATTATTTAGTGGGTATATGATTTAAATGCAAGACATTAATCTTTGTTCATCAATTTCAGAAAGAAATGATGCGTGTAAGAAATAAATTCAACAGAAATGGGAATTTTACCTACGGAATAAACAAAAGAAGATGCAATAACTTTATGAGGAAGAGTAAATGGATCAGGATTAACAAGCATTAACAAGAATATACTATACACATCGTAGAATAGCAGTCTTAACTAATTTTTTCTTTCAGAATACAAGGTGATTGATGCAGGCTGTCAGACAGAACTACACATCTTAGTTTTAGTGATGAAATATGCTAGAAATAAGGAATAGTTGTATAATGAGTAATGAAGTGATTTTTTTTGCAGATGATAATGAATGCTGATGAATAATGATGAAGGATATGCTACTATGAATAATGAAGTTTTTCTTTACAGGTGATGATAATAATGAAGTTATGATAATATGGATAATAAAGTTTTTTTCTTTACAGATGAGGATAATGTTGAAGTTATGTATTTATGCTATGTAGTTATTTAAGTATTTGTTGCAGTTTGCTTTGACAGCAGGTGTTATATTGCATGGTATGATGATTGAAGCTTTTGGAAAGGACAGCTATGGAACACATTTTTATACACATTTCACTACCTGTTAATTCGAAGTTCACTACTTTTCAGCATAGTATGCGTTTCTTCTTTCAGCTCAATAATCCATTTTGTATTTTTTTCCAGGAGAAGCTTTTTATGATACTTACTAAACCTGTTACTTATTATACCTGTTCTAGTACTTGCATTTTTATTTTTTTTGTGTCTATCATTTATAAATGTGATCACATATACTGCCTTGTTACATAACCTTGCTACAGCTGACTCATGACGAATGACGTTACCTATCCTCATTTGCAGCAATAGGTCAAAAGCAAATATTGTTATGCCTCAGCAATTAATTATCGATCCCAACGCAATGCATTGCTAACAAAAAAATGTATTACCACTCCCAAATAATGATAGTAGTTTAAGACAATTTTGAGTAATGCTGATCAGCTCTGAATAGTATGTCACTTCAGTAATGACTTCTTAATGATACAAAAAAAATATATATAAAATAATGCTTTGTAACTGGCTAATAACTGCCACTGTTTATTGTAATGAGAATACTTATAATGCCCATGATTATTAATGCAATGACTGTAATTAACTGATTTTTAATAATGACTTCTTAATGATCTGAATAATACTGAATGATGAACAATGTTTTATACTATTCAATACTTACTGGCCACTGAGTGCCAATAATTAATATCACTAAATGAATTATGTTATTAATTATGCCATTAATTAGCTCTTGTTTTCAATGTTGACTTTTCATGTTTTGGTAAATGGCCAATGAGTGCCAATAATTTGCATCACTCAATGTATTATGTTAATGCTAGGCCAATAATTGACTCTCCTTCAATTAAGACTTCTGATGAACATTATTCTGTCATACTAAATATGCTTTGTAACTGGCCAAGGACTGCCACTGTTTATTGTAATACGATTACCCATGATGCCAATAATTTAATTTTATGAACATTATTCTGTAATACTACATACTTGGTACAGAAATGTTCAATAACTGGGCTATGAATGCCGCAAACTACTACTGTAATTCTCAATATTATGTGACTTAATGTCCTTCACCTTATGAGCTAACTACCCTGAATTACTGCAATGTCCATTTGTCCTGTCCATCCTCATGATCATGGAGCACTATATTTGGTTTTTGCACTAATTCTACGTTGGTGTGCCTTGTAAGAGCGTGGTGTTGACACGACATGCTGTCCACCACCGTGAGCGATGAAGACGTTATTATGGTTGCACTGTTTGGTGTACCTAGTGTACTGCCAAAATGAAAACATGGAACATTACTACGACAGTTCAGTGTCTTGGCTACGCTGATAAATTCTGATGGGAAAAGAACTTCAAATTGTGTCACTTGGTGTTGTACTTCTGTGGAAAGATATGGACTTTCAGAACAGCTGTGTGCAATCTAAAGTGCTACAACCATGATGCAATCCTTCCCTTTCCTATTCTAATTCTTGTCACATAGTGAAGATCATTTTTCCTAACATCATTTATGTTCATGGGTTATACATTTTTTTCGATTTGCTGAACTCCAGTGCGAGTACACTTATGTCACTTGTCGACATGATTTTTTTTTTGCCATTATGTTTATTTGTTGTGAAAATGCTAAAGACATTTTTTCGATTTGTTCTGAAGTACAGTATATGTGCACTCTTGTCTTTTATATTGTATATACATTTTTATTTTGATGATATGTTCTGAACTACAGTGCATGTGCACTTATGTTATGTGTTAATATGTTTTCTACTGAACTTCAGTGCCTGTGCACTTTACTCATTTTTCAATATGATTTGTACGCATTCTGTATGTTCAATTCTTCAGTGCGTATGCACTTATGTCAATTGTTACTCATTGTATATACATTTCGTCATTTGCTGATATGTTCTCAACTGCAGTGCATGTGCACTCATGTCACTTGTCAACATGATTTTTTGCCATTCTGTTTATTTGTTCTGAAAATGCTAAAGAATTTTTTCGGTGCGTGTGCACTTTGTTATCTGTCAAATAATTTGTATATACAGTTTTCTGATTTGCTACTATGTTCTGTACTCACATTTTGTCTTTGTGTGAAATGTTTTGTACTCGGTGCATGTGCACAACATTTGATTCATGTACTACATCAAAATATTCTGTAAATTGTACAAGTTGAATATTAAAGAAAAATTTTGCCGCGCTTGGCAAGTCCAAATGACTCACCATCGCTGCCAAATTTTTGCCCCCCCAGTGGAGGGTTATGAAACACGTATATTGTGTGGCGGCGATGGCGAGGCATGATAAAATCTTTGACCAGAGAGCCATTTATCGTGGTTAGTCTGCGCTTGACCGCGCGAGTGTTGCGAGCAGTACTCTGTCAGTAGTCGGCGAGTAGTAGTCTGTCAGTAGTCGTCATGCAGTACAGTTGCGAGCAGTGTCAGTGGACAGTCTGTCGGTAGTAGCAGCCCAGTGCAGTTGTGTGTGAGGAGTCGGCGGGCGCCGACATGGCATTCTGGTCAAGATTCAGGACGAGGTATATTATTTTTTAAACAAGGTAATGAATCAGCAATGCCCTTAGCTAATAATGTAAATTAATTGTGACTAATTTGTGCAATAATCGCCCCAATAATAATTCTGATTTCAAAGCAATTTTTACAAAAGAACCTTTTAATTGAACCAACGATCTCCTTCCATTTCCTTTAAAGAAAAGTTTCAGTTAAATTTAAAAAAAAAAATATTATTCGCAATGCATTTCCTCCAAGCCGTGGCCAACAATAAGAGCAGAAATTTGACATGCAGTTTCAATGAGGTAAGAAATTAATTATAATTTTTTTTGCACAGGGCCAAAGACCGATATTTCGGTTTAATTGAATTTTCATTGTCACTGAAGTTTCATTAGCACTGAATTGTCTTTCATTATTTTCGTGAGAGCTTACACCTTGAGTCAGATTGCGATTCAAACACTTAAATGTCATTGTCATTAAATTTAATTGCTAGGGAGGTTACGCTTGACTCTCATTTCTATTAAATATTGTCATTTTAAATTTCTCTGGGGAGCTTACACTTAGCACAATGTCCATTAGCATTCATAAATAATATTGTCTTTTAAATATTTGTGGGGAGGTTACATCATGCGAATTAATCCTTAATACTAATGTACGCGATTCAATTGGTTTGTTCATTACGTTGAACGCCCCCCGTGACGGCTCTGTAATGACAACAGTTTCCCCTAGCGGAAATAACATTCCACAAAGTTCCACAGTTCGTTGTCCAAGGTCAATTTTGGCATGATGTTGATGCAAGAAATCTACTCCTAGGATCATGTCGTAGCCATCGCTCACCGTTGGTACCACGTCCATGTTTGCATTAAATCGGACTTTCCCTATGCAAAAGTCAACTGTCACCGACCCCAAAGGTGACTCCAACTAACTTCCTTCGTCCCATTATATTCTTAGTAGCCACTGACACTTGCGCCCCTGTGTCCAACAAAATCTTAAACTTATTAGTCCCTATAGATCCAACCACTGAACGTTCCACCTCTGCATACGTATTCGTAGCATTGAAATTAAACGGGAGCTCCATTAGGTGGGTCTTGGGGCCCCCTCTGCTCATTAACTTCCCTTGTCCTATCCGCAAATTTCCCTACCGACTCCCCCTGTCTCTTTGTCATTGTACTTAACCTCTCCCTAAAGTACCGAGTGCTATTCTGTTTCTTGTACCTTTGTAAAAACCATTCCTTTAACTGCTTGAACTGTCCTGCCTTCCTTAAGGCCTCTGAACACCTTACGTATGTTTCCGCTTCACCCGTTAATCTAATCTTGGCTATATGTAACAACTGCTCACCAGACCAACCATTCATCACCGCTGAAGTCTCCGAGTCCACCACAAACGAACGCACATCCTCAGATGCCTTGCCAGAAAACGGAATAATCAAACTTGAGGCATCCTGCACCCTAGACAACAACGACTGATCAGATGCGGTTTCCCACTCACTTCTAGATGTTAATTCATTTCTCAACTGTGTATTGTCCTCTGTCAACTGTGCTATCTTTTCCATCAAAATCCGCACCGCTTCTGGTTCTGACACACCTTGCCTCCTTGAATCTGCCATTGTGTTGTTTTCGTTCCCAGTTAGTCGCTTTGTTTTGGGACTAAGTATAAGAATAGCCTGATATCCTACAGCTCCGTATCGTCATACTCAGTATCATCATACTCAAATTAACACAAAAGTAATTAAACGAAACAAAACAATGTTACTCTTTCAACATACTAATACTTATTCCGACAAAATAATATGTCTACGCAAAACATCTAAAAATGTGGCTTTTGACACTACATACTCAAAAAACAAACAAAAAAGAAAGCAAACATCCAACACTCAAAAAAGAACAGTTTTGTCAGCACTCAGCAGATCTTGTGACTGTACTGCAGGCGGTGGGCTCTAACGTCGTACTGGACAGACGACGTCCGCTAGTCTGACACCAAATGTTGTGGTATCCGACGCCAAATGTGGCGTATTGACACCAAATGTAGTGGGTGGGTGCGCCCGGAGGTGTAGTATTAAAACTCGGCGAGAACTCTCCAAATGATTGATTTGTTTCCTCTACAATGCTCCGTTCACCTCGGTTCACGTCACTGGGCCCAGCAATGCTGAGGCCACTGCCCCAGCGACACACTGCAACGCAATGCTGTGTCGAGCCGGCCTTGTACGCCAGCGGAGTGCGTCGTCGTCAGGGTGCCGCAGTTGACTCGGCGGTCTGCGTCCCTGCTCAGCGCAGCTCAATGTGAGCTGCAGGCGGCTAGCTGCGTCCTTCTTCTCGCTGGCGTGGCTGGGCGCGGTGACGACCAAGCGCCCGCTATCCGGCGTCCACCTCTGCGGCCCTCGCCTCGGAAGTCTCCGGTGAGTGTCGGGAGCCGTGACGACTGCCCGTGGTAGCAAGCTGAAGAGTGGCCCGCCCTGGCTGGCTGCGGATCCCGCGTCGGCCTCAGAGCTTTGAACCAACGACCAGCCTTAGACTGTGACACTGTCGCCCCATCTGTTGCTGCGTATAGCCCGGCGGTGTGACACGCCTCGCCATCCAGGAGAGCTGCCACACTTGAATGAATCTCATTAGAAAACAACACCTATTTATACTCGCCTGTGCACCTCGACCTATACTTGAGTATTGCTCATCAGTGTGGGATCCGTACCAGATCGGTCTGACGGAGGAGATAGAGAAGATCCATAGAAGAGCGGCGCGTTTCGTCACAGGGTTATTTGGTAACCGTGATAGCGTTACGGAGATGTTTAATAAACTCAAGTGGCAGACTCTGCAAGAGAGGCGCTCTGCATCGCGGTGTAGCGTGCTCGCCAGGTTTCCAGAGGGTGCGTTTCTGGATGAGGTATCGAATATATTGCTTCCCCCTACTTATACCTCCCGAGGAGATCACGAATGTAAAATTAGATTAGAGCGCGCACGGAGGCTTTCAGACAGTCGTTCTTCCCGCGAACCATACGCGACTGGAACAGGAAAGGGAGGTAATGACGGTGGCACGTAAAGTGCCCTCCGCCACACACCGTTGGGTGGCTTGCGGAGTATCAATGTAGATGTAGATGTACTTTCGCTAATGCACCACTTCGCGTCACATACGCATAACACTTAGGTTGGCCAGTGGCCCTCTTCTGCTGTGACTTGCACCATGGAAACTGCTTTGTGCGCTCTCTCCAGGAGTTCTACGCCACGGTGGCCTCTATTTGCCTTCGCAACTGCTGGTATGCGTAACTTACTGCAATCAGGCCCGCACCTGGCTGTAACTCGTGCTTCAAATATCGCACAAAGCTAACTTTCCCTATTCTAAATGGTGGTGCCGCTACAATATGAACACCCACTCCCATGGATGCTCAGAATTAGTCCACAAAGACTGATGAGGATAAGCATGATTTGGTCCACTTATATGGGTCTTGCAGATGTTATGTTCCATCTCACTGTCGATTTTGGGCCAGCGTGCATGATGTCGAACAGTTACCTTCATTCGACACATCCCAAGTGTATCTGCTGCAGCATCTAGAGGATACAGGACCGGAGCAAAGTGATAATGACGACACACATTCTGACTCATCAGTGGTCAGCAGCAACATAGTGTCCGATGTGATGAGGTAATATCGCAGCTAAAAATACGTTTTATAGCATGGGTCTGTTTCTGTGAGTAAGTGCTCTGGCCATGCACACTCAACCAGCGATGTAATCCTACAAAGTCACGGATCCTGAACTGTACTTCATGAGCAGTAATAGCAAACAACTGCAGTGTCTGACAATTGTTGTCGCTGATAGTGAAGCATAAGGCTTCTTGTTTCTTGAAGTCCTTATCCAGGCCAATAGGCAGGCGAGGCTAAGCAATGGCGTTTACGTGCTGCTCAGTGGTCCTATGCTGTAAGTCATATGTGTAACCGGTCAAAAACAAGACCAACTGTAGCAGCCACTGTGACATTTTCTCCAGCAGCCTCAGTCAGGAACCGAACAATAATATCAGTGGCTTATATTCAGTTATCAGTGAAATTTGGTGCCGTACAGGAAAACATGAAATTTTTTGCTACAATGGATCAAGAAAGAACAGACCGCGTGCCGTGTGCAGCGCATAATTGATCTGACAGCTACCTACACCAACCAGTCGTTCTTTCAAAATCTTTCTACTCACATTTCATTCCCTCCCAGAAAGGAGAAGGTGGGCCCTTGTAGGAGTTAGTTCTTTTGAGCCATACCAATCTAGCTGGAATTTCAGCAGGAGGATCAAGATACGGAATAATAACTTGTCTGACGGCATGTTATTTTTTAACTTGTGCAACATTGTAGTTGCAGGAACAGGATCAGTACTGGGCTTCCAGGAAACGAAATTGTTTAGCTGTCAATAGTTCGGGTATTCTGCAGTGCATACTTGTTTCATTGGGCTATTCATTAATTCACTGAACTTTCTGCAACAAAGGTAAGCAATAATTTTATGTTTTTCTGTAAATCTGTAAACATTTACTTTACGGTCGTCAATCAATAATAATATACGAAAATTTTATACAGCAATCGTTTTTAGCATATGGACATATTTTTCTCTTTATAGTCGTTGTTGTGAAGATTTACTGTCCCCACCACGAGAAGGTCTAAAATTAAACCTAGACTTGATAAAGCAGGACCAAGCAGGAAATGCAAATTGCAGGATGAGAAGTGGTAGTGTCAGGATAGTTGGAGAGAAACATTTTCATTCTGTGCAATTGCTGAATACCATCATTCGTCACATTTGCAAAGGAGTTGTAGGCTTTCCAAAGGAAAACAAGTTAAGAACACGCTATGAAATCTGCAACTTTTCCCGTTACAAAGTCACAGTTAGCCTACGATACTGCAACTCTGTACACTCCTGCCATATATTGTTGTCAGGGCTTCATTTTCCAACTGTGAATAATTTAAATGTGCTGCTGATACTTTTTTAGAAAGGAAAGCAAGTGATTGTTCAGTTCTTTCAGCCTTTTCTTCGACAGTACAGCACCTATCCCGTAGTGCAATGTGTCCATTGCAATTATGAAGTAGGCAGACACGATGCAGATTTCAGGTACTTTTTAGGATTCTGTACCTCAGTCGGTAAAAATGGAACCCTTATGGGATAATTTTTTAGCTGGAGACACCCTTCATGGCACACTTCTGATGGTACAAACTTAGCACATTTTTTGCATAACTGTTCTAATGGGTACGCTATTTGGGCAATCTTTGTAGTGAACTTCGTGTAATAATAAATTTTACTCATGAAATAATGCAGTTTCTTAAGATTTCTAGGGAGAGGAAAGAAAAATATGACACTGAACTGTTCGCCCCCAGGTTTAGATCCGTTCTTGCTTAAAATATTGTTGCTGACAAAACAAATGAATCACGTAGAAGCTCAGGAGGACACGGAATGAAATATCATTGGTTGAGATTGTATGTGATGTTTCTGCAGTGGTCATAAAATAGAGTGAAATTTACAGGTCACTTGGCAGTGTGAGCCAACTTATCAGTATTATGTTGCACTCCATCTGGCTTAGGTACACACACTGTTTCAGTTGGGTACAGTGCTGCAAAGTCGTTTCATCCTCTCCTGAGGCAAGGTGCCCCACAACTGTCGTAAATGGTCCTTCATATCCAGGATACTGGCACTGGGGTGGAGGTGACGTCCATGCTGGTCCGACATGTGTTGTACTGGGACTAGATCTGGGGATCTTGCTGGCCACAGGAGTGGCTTAACATCACTCAGACGTTTCACAGACACATGTGTCATGTGATAAAAAGTGAGGTGATGCATATGGAGGGGGGATGTCCATGAAATACTGTTTCCGGCAACAGGTTCCCTCAGCCACTACCAGCCATGACCTGAAATCATTTCCACTGATTAACTACACCATGACGTCACGAGTAACACCACTGTGTCTCTTCAAAGCAATGGGGAACGGGATTTCTCCCCCTGACGCCACCACATTCGTCAACACGGGTCATCTGGGGTAGTGCAGAACCGCAATTCATTGCTAAATGTGATGCCCAGTCATTCATCAGCAGTGTATGCTTCGCAGTCACGGTTACACTCCAACTGCATCCACTTCTGTTGTGGCGTTAACGGAAGTCTATGCATAGGATGGTAATTCTGCAGCCCGACTGCTGCCAGTCTTCAACCATTGGAGTGGCATGACACAGAAAGTTGCAGGAAGTCAGTTATTTGTTCTCAGGTGGCAGGTGTAGATGTAAAGCATTATAATGTGTTTGGTGCACAATAGGGCGATTCCCCCTTGTTGTGGTTAGACATAGTCGCCCGGAACCTTGATGACGAGTTTTTCTGCTCTCATGTTCTCGTGCAGTTCAACATTAGGAGACTGTCACATCTTCTAGGCCAAGTACCTAACTGAATAGGTACCTCTCCTCCGTGTCACAGAAATTTGCAATTTAACAGAAAATATTGGAATATCACCGGACTGAATGTAACGTTTCTCGGCGCAGAGAAACAGAAAGCACTCCGTCTTTAGGCCACAAGTGGCCCATCGGGATCATCCAACCGCCGTGTCATCCTCACGTGAAGATCCAGGTAGGAGGGGCGTGTGGTCAGCACACCGCTCTCCCGGTCGTTGTGATGGTGTTCTGTGACCGGAGCCGCTACTATTCGGTCGAGCAGCTCCTCAATGGGCATCACGAGGCTGAGTGCACCCCGAAAAATATCAACAGCGCATGGCGGCCCAGATGATCACCCATCCAAGTGCCGGCCACGCCCGACAGCGCTTAACTTCGGTGAGAGAAACAGAAAGGCAAAACAAAACGTGTTGTAGATAAATACATACAAGAAATAAAAAAAAGAAGAAGATTTAAACCTGAGCGCAAAGGACAGTTTTAAACTAAATGATTTCAATGTTATTGTAGATACAGTTATAGGAAACTGAACTGTAATACACTCTGTCTTAGACAACATGGACATATTTCGTTTCTTATGGAACTACATAAGGCTAGACGTTTCTACACTATCAGATCGCGTAGAAAACATGGTACCTTTGCACAGCGTTAGACGTTAAACAATAAATTTTTCAGTTAAAAAAGATCCAAGGAACTAATTTTGGATCTGAATCACTTCGTCCTCTGCGCTTTCACCATGCTCTTCATAACTACTGTTTTAATAATATATTTCCAAATTTAATGGCAGCCTTAGGGATTTTCTGTAGTTTGTTGTTACTGCTACCCAAGCAGAGTGGTCATTCAGCGTTCTTGCAAGAGTTAAGAATTCTTTTAAGACTACAATACGGCTTGCTGGATTAACTGTAACAGCAGTAATCAGAGTTAACCCTGTGCTAGATTATACTGGGGTTATAAAAGAGTTTGCATCTAAAAAAGCTAGAAACAAGGAACAGTTTCGTAAAATATCGAATTTCTGTGAATTGCGTGCATTAAAAACAGTTTCTTTAAATAAGTCGTTGCTTGATTTTTTGCGTTAAAATGTTCTGAATGCCCAAAAAATCAAAGTTTAAAGGAAATGGAAATGAGCGTTTGGTGTCATTGGCCGGGAGGCCCCTTACGGGGCAGGTCCGGCCGCCTTGGTGCAGGTCTTATTACATTCGACGTCACACTGGGCGACCTGCGCCCCGGATGGGGATGAAATGATGATGAAGATAAAGAAAAAATTTTTGGAAGGAATCGAAGAAAGATTGCCTGGGGCCCAAAAATCCTAGTGCTAGCCTGTTCACGGTTATAATAAACTATACCGACAAGTTGAAAGCCATGGCACAGAGTTTATCAGAACATGTTGAAAACAAACGTGAGAATGATTGCCAGAACATAAGGCCAAAAAATTTCTATTCTCAAAATCTCACACAAGCATGGAACGAGACAATTGCAGGCCACTTGTGCAAATTTTTCATAGTTGATACAGAAAAAGGGGCAACAGCATCAGCTCCTGTCGTGGAACGTCAGACAGCATTAGTGACAGTATAAACAGAGGTAGCAGCAGTATCAATTAAAACAACAACATCAACACCAATAGTAGCAGTAGCACCAACAATACTAACAAAAAGGCAAAAGTAGTGACAATGACAGTAGGCACACGAACAGAAACATTTACAGCAGCAGCAGCAAAACCAGTAGCTACACAATCACCATCAGGGTCAACAATTACAACACCAACAAAACTATAGTCCGTTTCACGAATGATGGCGGTTCGCGCATGTCGAGGTACTGATGGGGATTGCATTGTTGCCAGTTCCAAGCGACAATTGTGGTACTTGTATATGCAGGTTTTGCGGCTGAAGAAAACATGTATCCTGCAAATTATGTCTCTCTCTTGCTTATGTACACTCCTGGAAATGGAAAAAAGAACACATTGACACCGGTGTGTCAGACCCACCATACTTGCTCCGGACACTGCGAGAGGGCTGTACAAGCAATGATCACACGCACGGCACAGCGGACACACCAGGAACCGCGGTGCTGGCCGTCGAATGGCGCTAGCTGCGCAGCATTTGTGCACCGCCGCCGTCAGTGTCAGCCAGTTTGCCGTGGCATACGGAGCTCCATCGCAGTCTTTAACACTGGTAGCATGCCGCGACAGCGTGGACGTGAACCGTATGTGCAGTTGACGGACTTTGAGCGAGGGCGTATAGTGGGCATGCGGGAGGCCGGGTGGACGTACCGCCGAATTGCTCAACACGTGGGGCGTGAGGTGTCCACAGTACATCGATGTTGTCGCCAGTGGTCGGCGGAAGGTGCACGTGCCCGTCGACCTGGGACCGGACCGCAGCGACGCACGGATGCACGCCAAGACCGTAGGATCCTACGCAGTGCCGTAGGGGACCGCACCGCCACTTCCCAGCAAATTAGGGACACTGTTGCTCCTGGGGTATCGGCGAGGACCATTCGCAACCGTCTCCATGAAGCTGGGCTACGGTCCCGCACACCGTTAGGCCGTCTTCCGCTCACGCCCCAACATCGTGCAGCCCGCCTCCAGTGGTGTCGCGACAGGCGTGAATGGAGGGACGAATGGAGACGTGTCGTCTTCAGCGATGAGAGTCGCTTCTGCCTTGGTGCCAATGATGGTCGTATGCGTGTTTGGCGCCGTGCAGGTGAGCGCCACAATCAGGACTGCATACGACCGAGGCACACAGGGCCAACACCCGGCATCATGGTGTGGGGAGCGATCTCCTACACTGGCCGTACACCACTGGTGATCGTCGAGGGGACACTGAATAGTGCACGGTACATCCAAACCGTCATCGAACCCATCGTTCTACCATTCCTAGACCGGCAAGGGAACTTGCTGTTCCAACAGGACAATGCACGTCCGCATGTATCCCGTGCCACCAAACGTGCTCTAGAAGGTGTAAGTCAACTACCCTGGCCAGCAAGATCTCCGGATCTGTCCCCCATTGAGCATGTTTGGGACTGGATGAAGCGTCGTCTCACGCGGTCTGGACGTCCAGCACGAACGCTGGTCCAACTGAGGCGCAAGGTGGAAATGGCATGGCAAGCCGTTCCACAGGACTACATCCAGCATCTCTACGATCGTCTCCATGGGAGAATAGCAGCCTGCATTGCTGCGAAAGGTGGATATACACTGTACTAGTGCCGACATTGTGCATGCTCTGTTGCCTGTGTCTATGTGTCTGTGGTTCTGTCAGTGTAATCATGTGATGTATCTGACCTCAGGAATGTGTCAATAAAGTTTCCCCTTCCTGGGACAATGAATTCACGGTGTTCTTATTTCAATTTCCAGGAGTGTAGAATTCATGCCTTATCTCTACCATCAGCGATGACAGCTCGCAACAAGTGGAGCAAAATTTCGCTAAATATCTCATTACGACCAAGTTTAATGTTGATATTGACTAAGACATTCACTGTGGAGCGTTCAGAAAAATAATGAACGCTCATTGGCTGTCGGAGGGTGCAGAAAAAAACCTAAACACGAGCGCTTCTTTTGTAGCTCCGACTATAGCATCTTTAACTAACCTTGAAAACTACACCAAAACATCTTTAGTACAAAACACGGTAGCAGAAGCAGTCCCAACAACAGTAGCTGTAGCAGGACCACTGCAAGCAGTAACAGAAGGTCCATCAATAACAGTAACAGCAGCACCAACAGTGTAACTAAAATGAGGGAAGAACTCTACAGTAGAAGAAGCATAGTCAAGTATTATGAGAAGAAAGAAAACAGTATATTTATGGGCTCTTTGGCATTTTCCGGTCAGATTGCCTGCACACAGCGGCAGGAACTTATTGACAAAGCATGACACCATCAAGATGTCATATGGAGAAATTTAAAAATCCAGGAAGGTGGACTCCAGGAAATTTAAAAATCCAGGATGGTGGATCGTGTGAAATATAAAAAATAATGACTGCAGATGGTGGGAAATTTAAAAGTTAAAGATGGAGGGGAAATAAAAAGAAAACAAAAAATCCAAGATGGCAGAACTATCCCAATTGTGCTTTGTTGCATTTCCAAACTTTCCCCTCTCCTCCAATTGGAGCCTAGAATTTTAAGACCATTAAAATAAGACAGTCAGTCACAATGTCATCTTGGCCAAGCTCAAAAGTATTGAATGATCTGAATTTTTTGATGCCATATTTAAAAGTGTGTACCCAGAAAATTACATAATGGTTGTAACCTGCATTATTTTTGGTCATACTCAAAACTGTCTGAATGCTCCGAATTTTTTAAATTTGTTTTGTTGCACCATAATCAAAAGTATTTATCAAAAAAGTGCATTAAAGTGTAATTAGCAGTATTTCCACATCCAAAAGTACTTGACAGGTCATTAAAATGAAACAGCCAATGACAACGTAGTCGTCTTACCCAAAAAATTGTATAAAGCAGCAGTGTATGGAACAGTACAGTCACTGTGTGTAGGGAAGCAACCTACTCACGGCATTTAGAATTCACATGCTTTCCATTTTGTGCCAACCTAGTCCACTGTAACTAGCTATGACGTCACGAGTGTTGCACAATACCTTAAAAGTAAAGTAAATAATCTGATAAGTTAATAGCATGTCAGGAGTGATGCCAAAATGATAATGTGTTAAGTTTCAGTTTAGTAACTTTAACAGTTTTCGAAATTTGGACGTTTTACGTAAAAATCATCGGCACAACAGCAAGGAACTAGAAACTTCAAAATTTATATTCGGATTCCTTTTTCATTGTAATTTAATGGAAGCAGCATGCCGGATCTCACAAAGTAATATATTGGTTGAAATTGATGATTTTCTGTTTTTGTGTCCTAAAAGTACGGAAGCAAGATAGATTAAGTAAGTGATTAGATAAAGCTAGAATGTTTAGATTTAGGTAGAATGGAGATACGCTATAATGACAAAGATGTGAGAAGTTTCCAAAAGGTAGCTATAAAACTATAGCTGTAGCGTCTCTCCAAAGGGCAAGTTCAGAGCTCATCTATTGCGTGCAGTTCAAATAAAATAATTCTCTCGCCAAAAGTATTTAACCTAGCCACATCAGAATTTTATTATAGATACGTACCCGTGTGCTGATTGCACAATTAAATTGAGAGCTTCATCGGCCTTCAGCGAATGAAGCAATTAATTATTTAGTAACTTAAACTGGTGCTCTACTAGCCCCAGCGGCTAGTCAGGAAGGCAAATTGTGTCAGCTATGCTTTTCGTATCAGCGCGCACTCCATGTCGGAAGCCGCGTCGCATCTGTGCAGTTGCAAGGACCAGCCTTGGATGCCGTATTACAAAACTCGGTAGGCACGTAACAATGAGTTCGCGTTGTGGTAAAGTGTTAATTGTGGAATGACCTCACTGATTTATTCTCAGTTTGCGTATGTCGTATTTTCACGTGTCGTCGCAGGACAGAGCTTCTACCATTACTAGCGTGGCGTTTGATGAGTATTAACATCAAATTTTGGCGAGCATTCACTTTGAACATTTACATCGATAACGATCATTGAACAGTTTCGTTATCTAGGGATAATAGGATCAGCGCAATAGACTCTGAACAGCTCTGATAGTACAAGAGCTAATAGTAGCATTGCTTGGGTAAACTTTTGTCTGGAACTTTACATTTTATCGTTTTCAGAATATAGTGAAAACTGTTATAGTAAACTGCATTCTCTATTAATCCCAGACATCATCCTATATCCACAGCGTAATGAACTTCAATGATCAACAACTTTATTTCTCCATCATACAGGGCACAGTGAACTTTAATTACAGGCATCACGATTTTGCTAATCACTTTCTGGTTGCCAACATAGTAGTTAGAGAGCCTGTGTTGGGAACGGCAACAATAGAAAATTTCCACCCACCACCAATTGCCAATTGCCGGGAAAAATACTGTTAAACTGAGTGAAAGTGATTTTAATTCTTCGGATTCGGGAGTGAAATGCGACATGCAACTGAACAATAGTACAGTGATAAACAGTGTTATGTGTACCTATTAACGACGCCTTTGGATTACAACGCATCTGGATTGACGAAACTGGCTCTGAATCTAGCTGCGCCGTCGGCATCGCAAGAAGCCAGTCTCTCCCCACCGCAGTCGTCCGTCCGTGCAGCCGGAGCCGCGCCTGCTGCTGCGGGCCACGCACACACACAGCAGCTGTCGAGGTGCCGTATGCAGTTCAATGTGCTGCGCCACATCAGTAATCCTTGTACGCCGCGCCGACATCGCCATACGTCGTGCAGAAGGAACTAAGTGAAAAGCTGGTCAACTTTTGCTAACCTTCGCTAAAAGACTGTCGGTGATGAAACCGCCGAAAGAATCTGAGGTTAAAATTAAATCAGAACCAATGTCTGATGAAGAAAGTGCAAATCCAGACAACGTTTCAAATGTAAATCTACTTGAATATAGTGATGTTAAAGTGAAATCCGAACCATTGTCTCCTGACAATAATGTGAAAAGAGGTAATGATTCAATAATAGAAACCCCTGTAGTAAAGCAGAAATCAGAGACTGGTAATTTACTGGATGGTAGTTTCTCTGATGATTTAAAAATGAAACAGTCATCAGTGGTGGTAGTATTGAAAAAGGAGAAGTTGGATATAACAGATCAATCAGATGTTTTCGTTGAGTTTTGATAATTCTGGTGTTGGGTCTAGTTTTTGGTCACCTGAGTGTGATAAGAAACCAGCTACTGAGCGACCCAAAGATACTGAGACAATCGATTTAAACGTAATATTGCAGGCAATATCAGCCAGTAATGTTAAAATGACAGCTGAATTAAAATATGATATAACTGAGGTAAATAACAGGATTGTGGCCAGCCAAACTAATTTTAATAAGCGATTTGACGTAATGGACAATACCTTCAAGGCTGGCTGCAGTAAGTTGAAAGAGGATTTAAAAGCTGAGCTCAAAGCGGATCTGAACAGTTTGAATTATAAGATTGATTCCCACCATGCTGACTTTAAGGAAAAGGTTGCTCAGCAATTATCTGAGTTGCATAAAACGGTAAAGTCCAAGGTTACCGAGGTTCGCAAAGCCTTCCAAAAGGAAGATGCGAAACTGGAGCAAAAGTTAACAGAAAAGATAGAGGTGGAATCTAAACTGTGTTCAGATAGATTTAAAGATGTTAATGTAAAAGTGAACATATGTCAAGCAGAAGTAGAAGCAATTAAGACTGATACTACTCATGTTGTGCAAAGAGTAAGTAATGTTGAAATGAAAGCAGAAATTATTAGTACTAACATTGCTGAAATTGAGAGTAAAGTAGCTTCAGTAGCTTCTGGTAATGATAGTGTACAACAAAGTGTAGCTGAAAACGCCGCTTTTATCGGGTGTCGGAAGTTCTTACGGTTCGATACAGACAAAAATATCCATCCGCTAGATTTCTGGAACGATTTTGAAGATGTGTTTCTATCAGATTGGCCTGAATGCGAGAAAATTTCATTTATTAGCAGTCATTTGGCAGGTGATGCCATGCGTTGGTCAGCTGATGTCATGTTGAAGAGCAGCCCATTAGCGGAATTTAAGACAGCTTTCACTCATGAATACTGGTCTAGTCATAAGCAGAATGAGGTGTTGAGAGAATTTTGGAGTGGGAAACGCTTCAATGCAGGCAGGGAATCTATCAAAGAGTTTGCCAGATTTTGGATTTCACGTCTGTCACATTTGACGGAAAAGCTGCAACCCGAAATCATAATGCTAGGTCTTGAAACTAAATTGCCATGGTATTGGCAAACTAGAATCATATCCGCCCCTAGAGACAATCTTGACCGTTTCATTGAATATTTGGAGCGTGTAGAGGGTGTTGCTACCAATGAGGAGCAGGCACGTAATAATAGAAATAGTAATAGAACTAATGGTAATTTTAAGAATGAGCAGAATGGCAATGTAAACATCCGAACAGTAGGTTCGCCATCCTAACAAGGGAACCTCCCCATCGCACCCCCCTCAGATTTAGTTATAAGTTGGCACAGTGGATAGGCCTTGAAAAACTGAATACAGATCAATCGAGAAAACAGGAAGAAGTTGTGTGGAACTACGAAAAAAATAAGCAAAATATACGAACTGAGTAGTCCATGCGCAAGATAGGCAACATTAAGGATGTTCTGAGCTCAAGAGCGCCATGGTCCCGTGGTTAGCGTGAGCAGTTGTGGAGGGTGAGGTCCTTGGTTCAAGTCTTCCATCGGGTGAAACTTTTACTTTCTTTATTCTCGCAAAGTTATGATCCGTCCGTTCGTTCATTGACGTCTCTGTTCACTGTAATAAGTTTAGTGTCTGTGTTTAGCGACCGCACCGCAAAACCGTGCCATTGGTAGACGAAATGACGTGCCTCTCCAATGGGAACCGAAAACATTTGATCGCAGGGTCATAGGTCAACCGATTCCTCCACAGGAAAACACGTCTGATATATTCTATACGACACTGGTGACGGCATGTGTGTCACATGACAGGAATATGTTGTCGACCCACCTAACTTGCACACTTGGCGAATAGGTAAAAAGATTCTTCTACTTTGCCCGATTTAGGTTTTCTTGTGGATGTGATAATCACTCCCAAAAAAGTGATGAAAACATAGGAGTTTGTCACATAAACTGCAACAAATGAATGCAACAGTTTCACAGTCGCGCAGTTTTCCCTGTGCTCTGTCAAAACATATGTTTCTAACTTTTTCAAATTTTTCCGTGTGTAGACCGTCAAATCCTGCATGTGTCCAAGCAAATCGGAACATGTCCTGGAATTTTGGAGAGAGAAATTGATTATGTTTGAGTGCCTTAACTTTGATAATAGTCTGAAAATAAAAAAAATTTCATACGAGGGAGGCTTGAACTAAGGACCTCTCGTTTCGCAGCTGCTCACGCTAACCTCGGGACCACTGCGCTTCAGACCTTACAGTCTCCTTGATGCTGCTTATCTTGCGCATGGACTACTCAGTTTGTATATTTTGCTTATTTTTTTCATAGTTCCACACAACTTCTTCCTGTTTTCTCCATTGATCTGTGTTCAGTTTTTCAAGGCCTATCCACTGTGCCAACTTGTAATTAAATCTGAGGGGGGTGCGATGGGGAGGTTCCCTTGTAAGAAAGGTAGGAAATGGAGAAATAATAACCATAACCAACAATGGCAACCTGATGTTCGTAAGGAAAATGTGCAGGCAAACAACAGTGTTGAAAGCGATACTGTTCCAGTTAACAATAATGGCAATAAGGGAAGCAGTAGTCGGCAGAGGCAGGAAAACTAGTTCCCGTCTATGAGACACTGTCGCATACCAGGCGGCTACTTTTTCTAAGCCAGTAATTACAGCAATTGGTAAGACAGATCAAAATACTCAAACGGAGCATTCGGATGATGAGCGGTAGCATCCAATGATACAGCAGAAATATTAAACCACTCACAGTATTTAGTTGATACCGTGTTAGAGACGCTTTCGAAGTGGGAAGAGAAAGAGAAGACGCAGCAACGTAATGTTAGGGAAGAGCTACAAAGTACTGAACTGTCAGGTGAAGAAGCAGAAGAAATTCATGCTTATATCTACGATGAGAATGATGTGCTCTCATCTAAAGTGCTTGTGCAGGATGTTGATACTGTACTTATAGATTTAGGGCAGAATGTAAGTGAAAATGTTGTCACTTGAGAAGGAACCCGACGATAATAATGAAAGTGGTTTGGCTGTAACTGCCCGGTTTGCAGGCGCAGAGTCGCTCAGACCACAATAATTTGGGTCATGGTTAAGCAAACTAAACGTAATGAAGTCGAGCGGTGTTTTGATTTAAAATTAGCAGACCGACTGGAAAAGGGAGCTGAAAATGTGGTTCTGGAAACCCCTGCGGTGTTGCAGGCTGTGTGACTGACGCAACGTACTATAAGCATCAGAACGGTTCGGTCTTCATGTCGAGAACAAACATAGATGGTATGTGTCTAGGGCCAAGGAGAAGGAAACGGTTGTGAGGCAGCAAAGCTACAACAAAACAAGCACGAGAACGTTTCAAACCCTCTTTGGGCCTTTGTGTGATCAAGGGGGTTCTACAGGACTGCCGGATTCTACAGCATACTGAGACATACTTTGGGTTACGCCATGTTGGTGGACCACTTTCCTGCAACTTGTATAGGGTTCGTCCCAATATTCTGTAAAGCCTAGTCCACCAGACGTGGTGTACGCACAGTCCGCCGCCACCCTGCACGTTCGTCACTCTGGAAGGATCCATGATCACGCAAACACCCAAACAAGGCTTGACATTCGTGTGATGTAGTTGGTGTCTGTGACGATACTTGTTTTGGTATAGCCGTGCTGTCTCTCGAGCGTTTCCATCTGTTATGCCGTACACAGACACATAGATGCCGGACCATTTTGCTGCTCACAGCACGCTGCGTCAATCACACAGCCTGTTACTCACAAGAAACAAACGGCACGTGGTCAGAGGACCTTTCATTCGCCAGCGCCGTCTGCTGTAGCAACGGTGCATTTCCGGACACACGTTCACAGGTGCGCTTTCCCTCCATTTCCAGTCAAGAATCCGACCCTCCAACTTGTCGGTTTTATTGAAGTGTATTGCGAGCACCTCAGAGCATTAAAAATTGACAGTACACACTCCACTCTTGCAGATTATCTCATACGATAAACCACCACGAAAACAATACACAGAATAGAGGGGAACTAACTCAGATAAAAAGCATTGATACAAGGAAAGGAAGTGTTGAATGACAATACAGCACTGTACAATAATACAATGTTAGCACTAAATTAATTCTCAGCTGCCTTCAGGTTCGCATAATAACTTGAAATGTTTTTGAGGACTATATTTTATTTCAAAAGCAAACAGTGGTATGTAGACTACATATGCAGTCCGTGGAAGAAAGATTCGAAGTGAAGCCTCAGATAGTGTGATTCTTATGAATCGGCGTCTGGCATAGGCGCTGGCGCACGTACCATCAAACTCTGTAACAGAGGAGACAAAACATAAGTAAACATAAAATTCACGATAGTTCCAGTGTAGAGAGAGGTAGAGAGAGAGACATTAGCATTTCTTGCGGCCACAGTACCCCTTTGATCTAAAGGTAATGAAGACATATGTCGATCACTTTAGCTGGAGACAAATCCAAAAGGAACTGTGGATGAATTTGAGGAACCACCTGTACAACCTAGAATAAGCCACCCTATGATACTAGTAAATATATTAGGTGTCAATGTTCATTCTCTCTTAGACAGTGGCAGTGAGGTGAGTGCGTTGTCTCAGTCCTTCTTTGATGCATTACCTAGTAAAAATAAGCTTACAGTAAGGAGGGTATCGGGACTGAGAATAATTGGTGCTACTGTCAAGGTGCCAAAATCGGTAAAGCAAGAAGCTTTGCTCCCCTTTAATATTAATGGTAATGTAATTGATCATCCATGCTTAATAGTAAACAATCTCGGTATCGAGGTTCTAATTGGCATAGATTTCTTGTCAAAGTATCAGGGTGTTGTTGACTTTAAAAGAAGCCAGTTAAAAATGGTCTTGCCAATAACTGGAGCAATTACAGTATCATTTATTGACAAACACATAGTAACTAATGATGAGACTTGGGAGCTGCCTATACGAGTTCTGAAAAATTGAAGGTATTGGGACGAAGACGTTGTTCTGTAGGGAGGAGGTTGTTCTGTAACCTCTACGCAGTGTGTCAGTTGTGCAGTCCCAACTGTGTGAGATCTTCTTTCCCCATTCCAGGTCTCACTCATTCTTCACCTTTCCTATCCACCATAGTTTCGACCCCTTCTTTCCAATACTAAAATTTTCCGATATGGCTATCAAGGCAGTAATAAGCCAATGAATTCTGTAGAGAGGAGGTTGTTCTGTAACCTCTACGCAGTGTGGCAGCTGTGCAGACCCAGCTGTGTGAGATCGTCTTTCCCCCTTTTCAGGTCTCACTCATTCTTCATCTTTCCCATCCCCAAGTTTCGATTTCTTCTTCCCATAACAAATTTTGCAAATATTGTCAGTAACAAATCAAAAGTTCTGTAACCATTCTATCCATCGATTAGTGAAGAAACTACTGGATGTGGCAAACCTCATAGTGACAAGTAAACAATACAGAGGTATGAAGTAATGAAGACGTAAATGTATCTGAGTAACAAATAGGTAGGGTATATACGTTTTAGTAAGAACCCTGGTAATGTTATAAGTACAAAGTGTTGTTTTATTGAAAATGGTTCCACAGTAATATTAAAAAGATATGCAAATTCGTTTGTAAGCAGAAGCTGAAGTGGCAGTGAGACATATTGCCTGCCTTAGAGCTAACTAGTAAATGCTAGAAAAGATTGCTTAGTATTACGGAATATATGCAGATAAGTTGTAATGATTAACTCATCTTGTATAGCAAGGAATGGCAATAATAATGGAATTGAACAGTGTTTGTGGCTGAGACGTGAAGGACACGTCCTTGAAGTATTTATGAGGTTGGAGCTGGCCATTATTTTGGTGTAGTGTGTGCTACGACACGTCTACACATATTAAGGTTATGAGTTGGAGGAGTGAATGCGACTGTAGGTACCCTTATGTTAGATGAGACAAAGCAGCTCATGGTGTCCTATAGGTTTAAGGAATTTAGCATAACGCATATCCATGATTACTTAATGCAATTTAGTGGTAGTCGAGAGAGGCTACCTGTGGTATCAGCATCCGATCGAGTGGATATGGATTGCCATGTGAGCAAACTGATCAGCTGCAATACACCATAGAAATGAAACCAATGTGCTATCCTGTCTTTAAATTTTAATAGAGTGACTATTACATAAGTACATACACTAGCAACGTAATTGAATAACATAACTGGAGAAGTGAAAAATTAGTAATAGCTCAGCATAATTAAACTTCAATGAAATGTGGAACTGACACAGCAGTGAAGGACCAATAAGTTAATTTAGTAATCGACTAATCAGAGTGTATTTTGAACACTAAGCAATTGTACTCCTATTACCACAAGTTACTCAAATGTACAGAGAAGCTAAGAATGACAACTAATAATTAAATATATTCTTACCATCTGTAAGAATGAGATAGTTGACGATGAGTCAGCCTGTAAATAAATACAGATGTGTCAGGAATGTACCGAGCATTGGTTCAGTGTTCTGGCCCAGAAATAATAATTTAAGATTTAAAGGTTTCATGATTGTATGCCTTGGGCATAAAATTTTCTTTAGTACGTGATTAACGGCGTATTGAGCCATCTGTTTACCAATTTAATTACAGTAAAGTGACCATGAGTCTGAAATAGAAAACCATTCAATTAACTTTGCTTCAGTAACGAGTTGAGAGATAAAATGTATATATCCCCATTTGATTGTGACCCTCCCTTACCTATTAAGTGAACGGAGTCTGAGGCAATTTTGTTGTTTGTTCTACAGGACATACCAGATAATGGCAGCCTGGTAGCTGCATGAAAACGTGGGTGAATTGGACGCAACTCACAGTGACCCCTCCCCTTTCCCCATTGTAGTATAGAGTGGACGTGAAGGGCGCACACCATAGCAACTCCCCCCTCCCCCCCCCCCCCCCCACCACTCTACCCTTTGAATCGAAATGTAGAACGCCAGCCAAAGCGGCTACAACAACGTATGTAAAAATGGAAGTCGACTAACCTATAATTTATTTCAGTAGCACCAATGCCCAAGCTGCATGTATTTTAATGAATAATACAGACAGTTGATATGTGGAAATATTTAAATTCAGGGTTCATTGTGCTTACAATGTGTGATACAACAATCGAACTCTGGTCATTAGCAAGGGCTGCTTAACCTAAAAGTCTTGTCAGTAGTGTTAATATGCAAGCTATATGCATTTTTTGAAATTTCATAGATTAATGAAATTGCATCAGTACTGCCATATGTGTTTTGTGCTTGAAGTCTTCCATATTTAGAGAAATAATTGTATTTTGCTGCATAGTTTGAATTTATGTTTTCAACTGGAGATCTGTAACTATGCTTACATTTCATATAAGATACCTGCATGTGTTTTGTGTTCGATAAACGATACATAATTTTATCTTGGTGACGAAAGATTTTATTTTCAATATCTTAAGGTTCCACTCTGCCTCGTTGAACTATCATCTTTTGTTATGTTTCAACTCTTTCTTGTTGCACCACCAGTACCATCTTTGCTCATGTTGTGAAAAATGTAAATGTTTCAAGGTCATGGACAATCAAGTTCAACTTGCATGTTACAAAGATATATAGTTTAAGTAATGTAAGACATCATTGGTGTCAACAGAAAAAATTTTTTAGTATGGTTTGTTGTGGTAAAGTTTCAAAAAATGTAATGTTGAAGGATAAACTTGTTACCACACGTATGTTCAAGATCAAATATAACAAAAAATCAATAATGACTGTTGAATGTTACTACAATGCCTGCCAGTTGAGTTTTATCTTGTTATAGGACAATGCAGGCCTAAAAATAGCATTCTGGATAATAATTTGAGAGTCTCCCGTGATGTTTCTAGGTTTTATACATTAATTGGACTGTTCCAGTAGTTGATATGTTGTTTCTCCTGAACATGTGCTTAAAACAACAATTTAGACACGGTAATTACATTGACATACTCATTATGTGTGTGCTTGCATATTTTTGATAAATAATAAATCGTTTCTGCATTACTGGATTCACACTCTCATTTCACTCTATAAGGAATTATTAACTGCCTGATACGTGTATTTCATACTGTTTCATAAAAATAGTACAGGTACATAAAACATGGAAATAACTTAGGGTATAATTTGAAAGATGTCAGTCATGTTTTAGGCACCAACTTTAGCGAATCCCCACTCCTCACCTATATAAATGTGTATTTATATTGTACTATAATGTTTGCGTTAGCGACAGAAGGTGGCAAACATTTTGCGCTGTAGGATAAAACTGAAACCCTAGTATTGACTTGGTTAGTATTTAACTGGCACTGAAAGCATAGTAACCATTCATTCATCGTCCCCATAACTGCGTATTACTACTCTTCAGTATGCTCGTTCATCAGGTGGCATGCATGGTGCAGAACCTATGTCGTGCCAGTTTTAGGTGGGGAGTGTTTTGAACTTTGGTTGCGTAAGATACTGGTAGAGGTCAGGTCTGAACTACTACTACCAGCTACAGCAAACATTGGCGCTGTAGCCTCTACCAAATGCTTTGTGTGCTTAAGTTTGTTTTGTGTTGCGAATGGCTAATTTTTTTGAAATTATCATAAGGGAATTTGAGTGCGACTCTCACCACATGAAGAGGAATGAGCGATCATAGTCGCTGGTGTGTCAGTTCTGCTTTCTTAGGAGCTCAGAACGCGGACATACGGTGAAAGCCATGCGAGAGGGTGGAGGAGGTTTCTTTCCCATACCGTTCCTCTCCCCTCGGACATTAAAAGTTCTCATTTGATCCACTGTCTACACAATAGCTTCCACAGTGTGACAGCAAAAAAAGACAAGCTTTTTGAACTACAGGTTGAAGTTATGTGCTAACATAGAGTTATTATACTACTTGGCTGACTTTGATATTGGTTTTAGAAACGAGTTTTGGCAATTATAGACATGACCACATTATTGTTTACTTTGGTTGTTCTCGTCATCAAGTGCACTTTAAGCTGTATATTAAATCAGCAGGTATCTTGGCAGTAAGAGATATTGCCATTACATAACGAGCTGAGCCAAATGAATTGGATGTAATCTAGACAAGACTTGTTGAAACATGTCATTATACAACGAGCCAAGTCAAATGAATTGGGTGTAAAGTAGACAAGACTTGTTGGAACATATCATTATACAACGAGTTGAGTCAAATGAATAAGATGTAACCTAGACAAGGCTTGTTGAAACAAGCAAAACGATCAGTCAGTGAGCTCAGTCTTCACGATGCCTGCCTTGTGACACTGTTTTTGACAAGCATCACAGAACAATTTAGAAGTGTAAAATAATTAATTTGAGATCCTTACTACCTTATACCATCTCCACTGCAGAAATCAAACTTTGCACATACAATTTTTTGAAGAAACGCCTTAGAGCATGGCGCAAGAAGTTCAAAGTGTTCGGGTGCTTTTGAGTACAGCCCGTATGACTACATTGTTATGGGCTGTTTCATTTTAATGGCCTGTAAATTACTTTTAGATACGGAAAAACGGAAACATTTATATAAATAATTTTGAGTGTGGCACAAAAAAATCTGAACCTTCAGATACTTTGAGCACAGCCAAGGTGGCTACATTGTGAATGGCTGTTTCATTTAAACGGTCTTTAAAGCGCTACACCTGATTGATGGAGAGAGGTAGAGAGGGCAAATGCTACAAAACATAACAAGTCTAATTCCACCATCTTAGGTTTATGATTTTTAATTTTTAAATTTCTCACCATTTGCTATCTTGGATTTTTAAATTTACCACTATCCACCCTTTTACATTTTTAAATTTCCTGTCACCCATTATCTTGATGAATTCACACATTCCATATCATTGATGACGTCACTGCTTCTCGTGTAGAGGTACGCCTTACACCTGTGCGTAGGCAACCTGATGGGCGAAGTGAGCTGCAGGAGCAGTGGGCCCCATAGATGTTTTCCTCTCCATCTTAAATAGTTCTGACTTGAAACAGAAAGAGGAAGAGGGCTAACAAGATCAGTAGTGTAAAATATTTAATAGCCTGTCACCAAAACATTCAGACTAAAGAATAAGTTTCTGACTTTAAATATTGGTAGTTTTCAGTTAGTTGTAAAATCTTTCTGCTGGTCACCAATGTGTATCATTAATATATTCTTAGAAAAACTGGACATGCTGTTAGATGTTTTAAGACAGACTAGATGGGTGCAATATGATACTGTAGTAGGGAGACATATAAACAAAGATTTCGATTTAACAACACATAAACATCGTGTCACTGTCTTGAAAAACCTACTAATACACAGCAATTTATGCAGGGCCAATAGTGCACCTAAAAGAAAGCAATTATGTGTAGAAGATATTTTCGGTAATTTCAAAATTACAGTAGTATCATGTGATATGACAAAGTTTCCATTTTCTGATCACAATTGTGTATCTCTGAATTAACCAGTTCGATCCCTCTTAATAAGAGTAATATAATTAGACCTGTCCTAAAACTTGTGATTACCAGACTTGTCACTGATGATAAAACTGTCAGGTTTTGTAATTCCCTTGCTAACAGAAACTGCTTTAGTCAATGTTAATGTGCCATAAATTGTACTTCAAGTATTGGTTTTTCACAAAGGATAATATTTGACAGATATTTAGTGGTAATATTCTCATGAAGAAGTGCAGCATAATGTTTCAGAACAAAGCTTCCAAATGGATATAATCCTTGTGTAATGACACATTCCGACGCAGAGACATACAATACCTTAAAGGCTGCGCCAAAGATTAAATTGAGAGGCATGTACATTATAATCTTTGTAATGTTCACATTGGATTCTCTTTTGTTTCATACTCCAAGAAGAGCTAAGAGACACTTTCGATTGTTGCCTCGTGGAGGATGCACGTAATTTTTGGTGTGTGCGGAAAGGTAGCCATATTGTTAGTAATTATGGTTTGTGCGACGAGCAGAGCAAGTCTTATTGTCTTGTGAATAAAAAATAGTGAGAAGTATCGAAGTGTTACGAAAATTATTTAAAGTGACGTAGCATTGTATTCCTTGGTTTCCACCATCATCGTGAAGTGAACTGATGCCAACTCAGGAAGGTACACACGGTCAACAAAGAGAAGAACATCGATGGCGACTGATGAATTAATATTGTGGCAGAAGGACTAATTCTACGTCTAAGGGGAGAACTCTGATTAAATCAACATTGATGTAGTATTCAAAATGTAACTAAACGGAATGGTAAATTATATTACAGGCATTCAAACAGGTCAATACAGTCCGTAAAAAAGGCCTTTCAAAAATTCTGAAGTTACAATTCCATGTCCACAAATGTTCCTCTTTTCAAAAAATCAATAAATTTAATTTTTTTTATTTATTTCGCCACACTTAGTACACAAAATAAATGACTAAACTGAAAAGTCGAGTTATATTTTTGTACAACACATATAATAGATTGAATACTGACCAAGCCTGATTATCCTATATTAAATATAAAAATGAGTATAAGAAAGCCCCTGTGGAAGTCAAAACATAATCTCAAAAGTACTGTGAAATCCCCCAATAAATGAATGGAAACCAGTAAGTAGTGTTGTTAAAGTTGCAAGAAATAATAAAATTAATATCTCTCCCCAAAAATTAAATGATTTTTTAAACTAAATCAGTTGAAGAAGCAGGAAATAACTATCATCAAGCCTGATAACAGTTCATTCAGTTGCTTTTAAAAAATGTTGTACTGTGTGTTGTGGGATCAGCATTAGATAGTATTGACAGAGGACATCGAAAAAGTTCAAAGAAGGAGAGCTCGTCTCATGTTTACGCAAAATAGTGGAGAGAACATGATGGGTATGATAAGAGCGTTGGTGTGCCAATCATTAAAACAAAGGCTTTTTTTCATTGGCACGATCTTTTCAGTCTCCAACGTTCTACTCCGACTGCGAAAATATTTCGTGACACCTACTTACATAGAGGGAAATGATAGTTGTAATAAGACAAGAAAAATCAGAGGTCGCACGGAAAGATTAAAGTGTTTGCTTTCCTAGCGCTCTGTTAGAGAGTGAAAGAATAGAGAAATATTGTGAAAGTGATTTTATGAACCCTCCATCAGTTATTTAAGTGTAAATTGCAGGGTAGTCATGTAGCTATAGCTGCATAGTGTATTACTTATCCTTTGTGGTATAAACAGGTGTATAGCTGTTGGATATTTTCCTGATAACTTAAACTGTCTAGGGCAGTTCTTGTACACAGAACAGGAGATAAAGGCTCTCATTCAAGTTACAGGCGAATTTCCATAGTCACAGCCTTTATTATGCTGGAATTGTTATTTATCAACAGTTATACATTTACTTTGAAAATCTAGGAATAATTAGGGGATCACAACATGGCTTTAGGAAAAACCTGCCAACTATTAATTCCATAGACTATGTAATCAAACACTTCCTTCCTACCTTCCAAACTTCAAAGAAGCTCTCCTGCGAAACTTGGAGAACTAGCACTCCCGGAAGAAAGGACATTGCAGAGAAATGGCTTACCCACAGCTTGTGGGATGTTTCCAGAATAAAGGAGAGCTTCTGATAAGTTTGGAAGTTAGGATGGTTGGTTGGTTTGGGGAAGGAGACCAGACAGCGTGGTCATCGGTCTCATCGGATTAGGGAAGGATAGGGAAGGAAGTCGGCTGGGCCCTTTTAGAGGAACCATCCCAGCATTTGCCTGGAGTGATTTAGGGAAATCACGGAAAACCTAAATCAGGAAGGCCGGACGCGGGATTGAACCGTCGTCCTCCCGAATGCGAGTCCAGTGGGAAGTTAGGAGATGAGGTACTGACGAAAGTAAAGCTGCAGGATGGGACGTGAGTCATGCCTGAATATATCAGTCGGCAGAGCACTTGGCTGCGAAATGCAAAGGTCTGAAGTTAGAGTCTCGGTCTGACACATAATTTTAACCTGCCAGGAAGTTTCATCCCAGCGTACACTCTCCTTCTGGAAACAACTTAGGAGTACAATAGGTTATATTTGTTATTTTCAGGTCACCTAACCATGGAAAAGCTGTAGAACATCTAAGGGATCTTGACATTTAATTCAAAGCTGAGTATAATGCACTTTTGCTTGCTCTTTGTGATGCACACAATTAACAAAAAGTTAACAGATAGCAGAGTTCTCTAAAACTTCAATCGAACTTACACAAAATGACGCTTACGCTGGTGGTGGGGTACCAAATTATGTGAAGACTGTATGGAGAAAAAGCAGCAAGATCTACTCATCTGGGCAGCTCGCTAACTCAAAGTAAACGTGACAAAAGGGACGAAATATTACAGTCAAACAGGCAACACAAGTTGGGTAGCACAACAGGTTGTGAGCAGCTCAGAATATGGATTGCACTACACAAAATTGCAGTAATTACATTTCCCCAAAAATATGGTAGGGCGCGCCGTTCAGCGCTAGACGGCGGCCGCGAGACGAATAACCCGGAAACTTCCTTCTCCACCTTCAACTCCCAACTTCTTTTTTTTTTTAAAAAAAAAAAACCTATACGTGGATGGGACGACTCAGTGTTCTTGCCAATGTGCTGTATCAACATATTGCTAATTTCACAAAAAAAAAACCACAGGGGAATGCACCAAAATCTCTCAGTCTTGGCACACAAAAGACACATTAACAAATAAGAAACTGCATTCGCTGATAAGAGCGATTCCTGGCGACTTTGAAGCGTATTGTGACTGACAAGGTGTGACACTCGTCTCCGATCCCTGACAGATATTTTTACGACCGCTCTTTGTTCGCGGCTTTACACAGCTGTGAGCAGTGCATCACGCTCCGAAAACACGTTGGGTAGATCGCCTTGATGACAACTTTATTCACGGTATGATAACGAGCACAAGCAAACATGATAGCTCGTTACTGCCTTATCGACCCATCTTACTGTGCTGATTCCATGCATCGACAGTGGAAGGTAACATGAGCACCTGGTACGTTTATACAATTTACAGCCGGACAAAACGACCACTATGTTATTTTACGTAAGTGACGAATATTTTTCCTGTTGAACGTATTTCAAATAACCTACAGCCAGCATTACTTCAGTAAGGAATTCTGCGTATCTATTATCCGGTAAGATTTCTTCAATTAAATGAGGCCTACTTCACATAGTGTCCAATATTCCTGCTCTGCATATTCACAATCTATTGCCTCTTACACTGAGGTGAAATAAGTCATGGGATACCTCCTAATATCTTGTCGGACATCCTCTGGCCAGGCATAGTGCACCAACTCGACGTGGCATGGACTCAACAAGTCGGTTGAAGTCCCCTGCAGAAATACTGAGCCATGCTGCCTCTTTAGCCGTCCATAATGGCGACAATGTTGCCGGTGCAGGATTTTCTGCACGAAATGACCTCTTGATTATGCCTCATAAATCTTCAACGAGATTCACGTCGGGCGATCTGAGTGACCAAATAATTCGCTCGAATTGTCCAGAATGTTTTTCAAACCAACCGCAAATAATTGTGACACAGTAACATGAGTAGCTGCAAATGGTCTCCAGGTAGCCGAACAATACCAATACTTCTTGATGCAATAATTTACAAACGGCCGTATGCATTGTGGAAATTTATTTTATTTTATGAATTTCTATGTGCTACCTGTTTCGGCATTACAGTGATGCCATCTTCAAGCCACAGTCGTCATAGTCGTAAAATCATTATACACGGAAGGAGCCATAAACTGGGTCCGTGAATCAATCGTCCTGCAACACCTCTTGGTGGCCAGGCGACACAGCTGTTGCAGGACGATTAATTCACGGATCCAGTTATATGGCTCCTTCCGTGTATAGCGATTTTACGGCTATGACGAATGGGGCATGAAGATGGCATCAATGTAATGCCGAAACTGGTAGCACCTAGAAGTTCATAAAATAAAATAAATTTCCACAATACATACGGCTGTTGGTAAATTATTACATCAAGAAGTTCATGCCAGGCGTCCACGATCCATAATGGATCAACGAAGATTAAATACCAATACCAGTCAATGATTGCTTCACTTTGACCAGAGGATCCAGTACATTCTATGTAAACACAGCCCTCACCATTGTGGAGCGACCAACTTGCATAGTGCACTATTGACAACTTGGGTCCATGGCTTCGTGGGGACTGCGTCACACTCGAACGCTAACATCAGCTCTTGCCGACTGAAACCGAGGCTCATCCGACCAGGATACGGTTTTTCGTCGTCAAGAGCCCAACCCATATGGTCATGAGCTCAGGATGGGCGCTGCAGGCGATGTCGTGCTGATAGCAAAGGCACTCGCATCGGTCGTCTGTTGTCATTGCCCATTAACGCCACATTGATTTCTGCGGTTATTTCAGCAATGTTGCTTGACTGTTAGCCCTGACAACCCTACGCAATCACCGCTGCTCTCGGTCATTAAGTGAAGTTCGTCGGCCACTACATTGTCCGTGGTGAGGGTGTGTGTTGGCAGAAGAGCCAACACCGTGTTACTAGAGGAGGCCGAAATGCACGCGTTTTAGCTCACGCAGGCTGGTGTGAGGAGGGAAGAACTATACTGACGTGAGGTCTGGAACATGACAAGGAATTATAATTCAAAAAGCGGACATAATTAGTTTGATACTTAACTTTAATCCATTAATGATGAACATCGCTCTTGACGGTACCTGATTCACAATATTATCTGTTCAGAATAGTAACTGAATATGGCGCCTTGCTAGGTCGTAGCAAATGACGTAGCTGAAGGCTATGTCAAACTGTCGTCTCTGCAAATGAGAGCGTATGTAGTCAGTGAACCATCGTTAGCAAAGTCGGCTGTACAACTGGGGCGAGTGCTAGGGAGTCTCTCTAGACTAGACCTGCCGTGTGGCGGCGCTCGGTCTGCAATCACTGATAGTGGCAACACGCGGGTCCGACGTATACTAACGGACCGCGGTCGATTTAAAGGCTACCACCTAGCAAGTGTGGTGTCTGGCGGTGACACCACAGAGAGTAGTTCCTGAAACATGATATTTTCAGCACACTCTTGATCTCAGGATATTGTATTCCCTAAAGAATTACGAAATGGAGTGTCCCATGCGTCTAGCTGCAACTACCATTCCGTGTTCAGAGTCTGTTAATTCCCATCGTGTGGCCGTAAGCATGTCGGATACTTTTTCACTTGAATCACCTGAGTACAGATGATAGTTCCGCCAATGCAATGCCCTTTTATACCTTGTGTGCACAATACTACGGCCACCTGTATATGCGTATATCATTATCTCATGACTTGTCGCCTCACTAGATTTTCAACCTGTCCTAGTTTGTGCGGAGTCTCAAGAGTCCATTGATGCGTATTTCTTATGTGGTGTGTTCAAAACAAACGGTGCCAAATAACGATGTTTTCCTACCTGACCAAGCACATGGAAGTCAGAGCGACATGTTCGGGCTATAGTGCGGATGCTCAACCTGCTCCCCCTTGAACTTGGCCATTACGCCTTGTGTGGCCTTCGAGACGTGTGGGCGCGTATTACCGCGGAGCAGAATCATTCTCGCCGAGAGCAGCGCAGGTCGTTAGCTCTTGAAGGACTTGCGAAGGCTACGGAGTGTCTCACGGTACACGTCACCGTTAACTGTTTTACCGTGCTCGAGGGATTCGATGGGTATTGGACTTCGGGGTTCGAAAAAGACTGCAGAGCTTCGTATTATTTAGCGCGAGGTGACGACGCATGCTACCATTGCCTAGGTGTCTCACCACGTTATTCCAAAGCGGCGTATGCAAATTGCGACCGGTTTGGTTGTTACGATGTTTCGTACCTATTCATTTCAACACTCCCTATACTTTCAGACTGCCATGACTTGTAAAGGTTGCTTCACTGGTAAAGAGAATTATTTCAAGAAGGAACCTATTGTCTTGATGTGCATCAGAACAGGATAACATAATTCCATGTGTCTTCTGAAATCTTGTGTGGTTAATATACTAATTAAGTGACACATGATATGGGTGGAAACTGTTAGCGCCCAAAATGCGAAAGACCCTTGACTGACGTATTCCAGAGGCACTAGAAGTTTCGATGGTGCCAACATACGGATTAGCGAGCACAACTGCCAGAATACTTATTTCGTTCGCTCTTCTCGCTGCTGGTTTGCCACTTACCCTCAGATAAACATTTCAGTGCTCCTTCAGTTATAGTTTTTTTAACATTTGCTGAATTGATATTTCTGTTGGACTTTTGTGGGTAGAACTCAACCGTTCACTTCGAGTATTTTCTGCATTATTTGTAGAGAAGTAGAATAGCTAATTTCTCTTGGTTTGTGAAACACGTTTTTTCTAATGTATCCATCACTCTGTAGATTGGTGAGAAGTACGCTGGGAGAGAATAGAAATCTGCATTTGCGCTGAGGTCTTTTTATATGTGCGATGTGGCGGTGCATCCCTTTCTTCTTAATCTTACATAAAGTACTTCTTTATTTTGGTGTGAAAGCACGAACTTCCGCAATCTGTTCGATGTTCAAAACAGTGAAATCCTAAGTTCTCAGTATTGTAATTTGTCTGAAGCTACTATTTAGATTTTGAAGAGTGAAACGCAGTTTCAGAACTATCGTATTATCAGCATAATTATTTATAATATTACTTGCAAAAGCGACGTTGATATCAATATCTCAATAACTAATATAGCTACGACAAGTTCCTTATCTTTTTAAAAAAGCCAGATTTCTGTAAAAGTCCATTCCTATTCGTAAGATGCGAAACAATTTGGAGACAGAACACATTGTAATTGCTGTAAATGTTCGATTCCACATTCCTCAGTTTGCTGAAATATAAAGATCAATTTTGAAATACATTCAAAAAATATTACCGGTTATACAAAGGCTTGATATTTTACACTCTGTGTGCCCTATAGTAAAGCACAATATGTAACTGCTCTGTACATGAAGCACTCAGTAATGACTATCTCCTACACTAATAACATCATGTGGTGCAATGATAGGAGCTTGGAATAACTGTGTGACGTTTATCACTTTTTGTAATGATATCACAAATGACGCATCTGCCATACACAGTGTAGGGTCTCAGATAAGAGAATTATCAAACAGATTTCGTCACCCATAAATGTATTATACATAAATGAAGCGTTTCCCATGCCGCAGCACGGTGAAACAATTCGCTTACCCTGCAGTGATAAAATGTAGCAGAGGTTTATAAATAAAAGTGAAAATAGTTGGCCATACGTTGCACTGGCATGGCAGTGGCATCACTCTCACGGAGTCAGATATACATAAAATATTTTCGGAGTCTTCACCTATAACATCAGTAACTGCTTCGTCCACATTTAATTTAAAGCAAAATACGAAGTTTTGTTGCAACCCTGCAAAAATGTTCTTACTGGATAAGTTGTGAGCATCTTTCACACTTAGTATATCATGTGCAGATTCTCCTTTATATGCATTGAGTAAGCATGTTGAGCTGGAAGCAATTGTTGCTGACATCTGTTACAACATGTGGTGCAATCACTGGATACTATCGTCATTCCTTCTCATTTTAAATACCACAGACTCCACCTCGAGTGAGAATTCACAGGGATGTAAAAGGACCTGAAAAGTATCCTACATTAACGCCAGCGGTGAAGATCTTTTATTGTTGGATTGCATTGATTACTACTAATAATAATTAGAGACATGGCTCTGCGCCATTTGTCACAAGTATTTGCCATACATATTTATATTTGATAAGCTGCATTGAGCATAAAAATTGGTTCATTATTAGTTGCACAGCTCGACTGCTGAATCTACTACAATAGCCTCAAAACTACACTCCTGGAAATTGAAATAAGAACACCATGAATTCATTGTCCCAGGAAGGGGAAACTTTATTGACACATTCCTGGGGTCAGATACATCACACTGACAGAACCACAGGCACATAGACACAGGCAACAGAGCATGCACAATGTCGGCACTAGTACAGTGTATATCCACCTTTCGCAGCAATGCAGGCTGGTATTCTCCCATGGAGACGATCCTAGAGATGCTGGATGTAGTCCTGTGGAACGGTTTGCCATGCCATTTCCACCTGGCGCCTCAGTTGGACCAGCGTTCGTGCTGGACGTGCAGACCGCGTGAGACGACGCTTCATCCAGTCCCAAACATGCTCAATGGGGGACAGATCCGGAGATCTTGCTGGCCAGGGTAGTTGACTTACACCTTCTAGAGCACGTTGGGTGGCACGGGATACATGCGGACGTGCATTGTCCTGTTGGAACAGCAAGTTCCCTTGCCGGTCTAGGAATGGTAGAACGATGGGTTCGATGACGGTTTGGATGTACCGTGCACTATTCAGTGTCCCCTCGACGATCACCAGTGGTGTACGGCCAGTGTAGGAGATCGCTCCCACACCATGATGCCAGGTGTTGGCCCTGTGTGCCTCGGTCGTATGCAGTCCTGATTGTGGCGCTCACCTGCACGGCGCCAAACACGCATACGACCATCATTGGCACCAAGGCAGAAGCGACTCTCATCGCTGAAGACGACACGTCTCCATTCGTCCCTCCATTCACGCCTGTCGCGACACCACTGGAGGCGGGCTGCACGATGTTGGGGCGTGAGCGGAAGACGGCCTAACGGGTGCGGGACCGTAGCCCAGCTTCATGGAGACGGTTGCGAATGGTCCTCGCCGATACCCCAGGAGCAACAGTGTCCCTAATTTGCCGGGAAGTGGCGGTGCGGTCCCCTACGGCACTGCGTAGGATCCTACGGTTGGCGTGCATCCGTGCGTCGCTGCGGTCCGGTCCCAGTTCGACGGGCACGTGCACCTTCCGCCGACCACTGGCAACAACATCGATGTACTGTGGAGACCTCACGCCCCACGTGTTGAGCAATTCGGCGGTACGTCCACCCGGCCTCCCGCATGCCCACTATACGCCCTCGCTCAAAGTCCGTCAACTGCACATACGGTTCACGTCCACGCTGTCGCGGCATGCTACCAGTGTTAAGACTGCGATGGAGCTCCGTATGCCACGGCAAACTGGCTGACACTGACGGCGGCGGTGCACAAATGCTGCGCAGCTAGCGCCATTCGACGGCCAACACCGCGGTTCCTGGTGTGTCCGCTGTGCCGTGCGTGTGATCATTGCTTGTACAGCCCTCTCGTAGTGTCCGGAGCAAATATGGTGGGTCTGACACACCGGTGTCAATGTTCTTTTTTCCATTTCCAGGAGTGTATGTAAATGCACAGAATACCGTATACAGAATGTTGAAGACTCATTTACAATGCATAATGTGTCCCGCAATACTTTCTGATAGGGATTTATAACACCAGAATGCAACTATCCGAGGATTTATAAAAAAGAGTAATAAGATAAACTTTTGATTTAGTACTGAATTTGTGAATGAATCCATAATTGTGTGTACTGGGCTAGTGAAAACCCGTGCATAACTAGAGAATGGCATGTTAATCTACCTGGAGTATAAGTCTGGTGTGGCCAGTCATCTACAGAGTTAACCTGGCGGTACTTCTTTGAAAGGACTTTCACAGATGATTCTTACCTACAAAATGATGCATTCGATAACTCCAGGTCTTAGTGATATTTTTGACAGTGCGGATTATTACTTGCAATGAGATGGGCCACCATCTCACTTTCAACTTGATGTGAGGGAATTTCTCAGTCGCACATTCCCTTCGAGATGGAGAGCACCAAGGGGAAGCGCTGCGGAGCATCAAGCTCTGTCAACAGATTTATCCCGTTTAGACATCTATCTCTGGGATATTGCAAAGAAGACAATGTGATGTGTCGGCAGCTGGGCCAACACCTTGTAGTTCGAGATGGCTGAAAATGCACGCTAGACTAACGCAGACGGGCGTGAAGTACTGGAACAGGCTACGTAATTAATGCTATGAAGAAAAGTACGTAGCTGGATTAATACTTATCTTTAATCAATCATTGTGGTACATCGCTCTTGACTATACACAGGAGACTTTAATTACAATCACTGTAAGGCTAATGGCGCCTTGCTAGTTCGTAGCCATTAACTTAGCTGAAGGCTATTCTGTCTCTCGGCTAATGAGAGAGAAAAGCTTCGTACATCTAGTCGCTAGCTAGGTCGTCCGTACAACTGGGGCGAGTGCTTGTTCGTATCACGAGACCTGCCTTGTGGTGGCGCTAGGTCTGCGATCACACAGTGGCGACACGCGGGTCTGACATGTACTAAATGGACCGCGGCCGATTTAAACTACCACCTAGCAAGTGTGGTGTCTGGCGGTGACACCACATTCCTCCCCCGCAAATCGGCGAACGGTCGTGAGATAAGGCTTCCGCCCGCCGTGGGGAGGACCCCATGTTGACGTATGCGATGAGGTGGGGAGCCTAACAACAGGCGAGGCTGTGCTATAAAGGCACATTTGCATACCGAGCGTGAGTTTCCTCGGAAACGCGAGATATTAATTAAATAAATAATCAGTGACAAATAAATAAAGCCTATGGCACACAACTGCAGCGCTGTGTCGCTGATAAAACAAAAGCACAATTACGTTACTCGTATGTTTGATGAAGAAAGGAGAGCTCTGGTTGAAGTGGTGCGAGAAGCACGTATTTTAGTTTATTGTCTGGCACACCGCCATATTTCATGTTATAGAAAATTACTGCGAGTTGCAACCATACTAGGCACTCGATTCTGAAAAGAATTTATATTTATAAAAGTAAGTAGGATTATGAACTGTAGGCTTATTCATTGAATATATCTGATTTAACTAACTGTGTAATTTTTTTGTTTAAGTAGACAATCACCTCTGTACGACGTTTTGGCATGGCTGGCAAATTATTGTAATATTGAGATTTAGATTATGAGTCCGCACCTACCGCAGCAGTCTTTGGAAACGATTTAAATACGAAGTCCGATTATTTCAGTTTTATTTCACGGTCAACTACGAGTAACATTGCCTTTACGAAAAAGCCATTGTCAAGCGTCTGATACCGAATAATTAAAACCTGACGACTCATAGGAGAGACAATCATACAAATAAAATAATTAATATTTTATTTTATTGTATTTTATTAATTTTATATTGGCGACTGCGTGTCGGACTTGTTATTTTGTCATTTGTTACATTGTTCTCTTTGTTTCATGTGAAAAATCAACTTTCTGGACTTGGACTTGACTATATGAGAAATAACAAAAATCAGAAAATATTTGCCAATTATAAAATTTTGCGGGAAGACGCAAAGAAGCTTCCAGCAAAATAAGGTAAGACGCAGCATCTTTGCATTAGCAGGCTTGACCAGACGTATAATTCAGTGTATTAGCTTTTCAGTAGATTCTGTAGTGTTTCTTTTCCGCATAACAGTTTCAGTGATAAATTCCATTCTCAGTATTTTTCCTTAAACAATAACGTATGCAACAATACCAATACACGAGTGTACAATATGGCCGACTTCTGTACGATATCATGTAACATGGCCAGCAGCCATTACCAATAATCTCAAATTCAGTTTATATTTTTAAATTAACAGACAGCCATTGTTGCTACGAGCGATTCATGCTCAACTGCATTTTATTTTAAAATCAGTGTCAAATATTTTCTTGAAACATATATCACGTGTGGCATGGTAATAACTAGAAAACAATACGCAAAAATGGAACAGCAAAGACGTACTATTCAGACGCAATCCGACTCGGACGAGAGACAAATGTTAGAAAATGACTTTACGACAGCAACCGGTAGTGACGATTCATCAAACATTGACGCAAGTGTTGACGAAAATTTTGACAATAGGCCCTCCACCACAAAAATTTCAAAGTCTCAATCAGAGCCCATGTTAATGCATGACGTCACGTCTAATGACGCGGCGGGGACAGAGACCTCGCAAACGGTAAACATTGCCGACATGTTACAAATGCTAATAAAACAAAACGCCGAAAACATGGCAACCTTACAGAAGCAAAATGAACAGTTAAAGACACAAAATGACGGAATCAAATCTGATCTCATAGCACTCAAGACAGCTAATGACACTTTATGTAAGCGTGTGGAACTTATAGACGCCACACTGACCAAACAGATGACTGAACTCAGTACTAAATTTTCCCAGCTTAATACGAGACAAGAAAAGACTACAACTGACGTAGCACTTTTACAGACACAAGTAAAAAACCTTAATGTCACGTGTGAAGTTCTTACTGAACAAATTCAAACATATCCTTCAGTACATGACAACCTTGAAAAACGAATTACTGACGTACAGAATAAATTTGACAATGTTGAACAACACCTGACTGACATCTTACAATCTGATGCCACAGCTCATTTTCAAAATATTAATAAAGAATTTCATGATTGGGTAGTCAACAAAGACAAACATTTTGATAGATGCTTACGTGAAAATTTACCAACAATGGTGCACGACTCCGTAGCGCAATACATTACTAATAACAAACAGCTGATCAGTGACGCAGTACAATCCGTCACTGCACCCATGAGACAATTCACCGATCGACCACAGTCTGAATGTAACGAAAATATCAGTCAAAATGCACAGTTCAGGAACCAATATACATTCGAGTATGACACACTCATACCGCACACGACAAACACACAAGAACAAAACACACCACGACTACAACACATACCACGATGTGGAAACACAAACACAAGCTATTATCATGGTAAACCACAGCAACATTATCGTAATTACTCGCCAGCTGGACATAGCAGTAATTACAGTGGGACAAATCCATATCATAATGCAAAGGAAGACGAAAGCTTAATGAAACACAGGCAATTTCAGATTTTTATCCCAGAAAAACGAACCATTCATCCGGTGATTTTTCTCAAATCTTTTAGTAACGCATTTCCACGCACTTGGAGTGACCGGAAAAAGATTTCATATATTGTCGGTTACATCCAAGGCGATGCAGCTGTCTGGGCATACAGTCAAGCTGACGTATGTACCACGTACAGTGAGTTTGAGCGTGCTTTTCTGAACAAATTCTGGTCGCAATCCGTTCAGGAGCGACTCAGAAGACAAATTTTAGAACCTGAAACTTTTAACAGTAAAAATGGTAACTTACGCAGATATTTTGAAAAATACTTGAACATGGGACACTTTTTAGATGAACCAGTCGCAACGCGAGATATACTCCGTGCGTTGAAGGCCAAATTGCCTTTCAACATTAAAGAAAAACTCCTACATATCCCGGATGACGATTCAGATTATTTTTTAACAGCTTTAGATTCGGTTGACATGTTACTTGAAGATCAGCGCTTCGCGCGGCAAAACAGCAGCCACAATGTTTACACTAGTGGTATGCAAAACATGCAGGCTTGCCAACACAATTCTGGCGCGCCCACAGTTGGATACGCGGTACAACAAAAACAGCAAACTCACATGCCGTCTCAGTACGGAAATCAAAATCAACACGCGTATTCCAATACAAACAATAGTTACAACAGTAATAACATTTCATGCGGCAATCCATACAAGAGGCACCGCGGTAATAACTACAACGGTAACAACAGATACAAAGGTAATAACAAAAACACAAACAGAAATAGAAATAATAATAACTACGAGCCAAGACAGCATCAAGGTTGGACTCGTAACGATCAGTACTTTCATTCAAACTCTGCTTTACCACAGCAGCCACCAGGTCAAAATTGGAGCATACCTTACGACCGACAGGTAAGTTATAATGCGCGACAGCAACAACAACCACAAAAGTTTGGAGATCATAATAGGCAATATCCGAATGTGAATATAATAGAAATGACACCTGATGCACAACCTCAATCTGTGTCAGTACCTAGTACAAATGCTAATCCAACAAACTAGAAACAGTCACTACTTTGCCCCAGGTCGTGGCTGAAGAATTCTTGGGGGGCGGCTTCAATGTTAATCAGTTATTTGACACCACACTTGAACAACAGAATAATGATATGCCGAGTAATTCTAAACAAAAACTACCTGTTTTATTTATAAGATACAACCACAATAACAATATATCAGATGAACTTTTACAAGACAGTACACAATGTCGTTTAAACACAAATGAAATTGTTTTAGCATCCACTACTGGTGTAGTAGGTGGGATTCCAACTACTATTATCCTAGATACAGGTGCAGCTGTGAGCGTTATATCTTTTAATTTTTATAAAAAGATGTGTGAATTGGAACCTGTGCCTGAGTTTCCTGCCCAAAACTGTAAAATAACTACTGCACTAGGGAATAAGTCATGTAGGGTTACGAAGCAAGTTTTTGTAAACGTTAAAATAGGTAATGGAACCGTACAATGGCCATTCCTGGTTGTACAAAACCTTGTGACTAATTGCATATTAGGAATAGATATTATGAGCGAGAAGGACTGCATTATAGACTTCTCCAAAGGTAAATGTATTTTAAATGATAAAAGCAGGGTAATTATTATTGATTTGGACAGGAGAACTCTAAAGCATGACAAACACTGTACAGGGTACAAGGTTCAGTTAGTACTTGACAAAGACAGTCAAGACATGCAAACACACTCATCTGACGCAGAGCTAATGGACTGGAAAACATTGCTTGATCATAAGATAAGTGAAGCTACAGCTCTCAGTGTACATGAACGTATAAAACTACAGGAAGTGTTATCCAAATATTTACAAGTTTTTACCAAACGATTAGGTGTTATCAACACTTATGTGTACAAGATTGAAGTTAAGCCTCACAAGATCTTCTACCATAAGACATATAACGTACCGTTATCTCAACAACCTGCTGTGTGGCAAGAATTAAAACAAATGTTAGACTGGAAGGTCATTGAACCATCCACCTCACCTTACTGTAGTCCTCTACTTGTTGTCAAAAAATCAAATGGAAGCATTAGGTTAGTGTTAGACGCAAGAGCTATTAATGAAATAATTTTACCGGTTCACACAAAACCTGAAAATTTAGAAGAGCAATTACAGAAATTTCTAGATGCAAAATATTTTTCCACAATAGATCTCGCTAATTCGTTTTGGCAGGTGGATATCACTCCTGATTCTCGGAAATATACTGCATTTATGTTCGGGGGGCGAACCTATCAGTTTTGTGTTCTACCCTTCGGACTGAATGTCAGTTCTGGGGTATTCATTACAGCCCTGGATACCGTGCTTGGCGACGATTTAGTTGAGACAGTCACACACTATGTAGATGATATACTGATAGCTACACAATCCTGGAATGAACACGTTGACACACTTCAAAGAATTTTAGAAAAATTTGGACAAGCTGGAGTCACAGCCAATCTTAGAAAATCAAAGTTTGGTTGCAGTGAGATAAAGTATTTAGGACATATCATTAATTCACAGGGCATACGTCCGGATCCCAGTAAATTAGATGCTATCAGAAACTTTCCTAGCCCTCGAACTAAAAAGCAGTTAAAATCATTCCTTGGGCTATGTTCATTTTTCAGACGTTTTTTGCCACAACCACTTTTGAACAGTAAACATCTGCTAAATCTACTCAGAAAGAATCAAAATTGGATCTGGTCGGAACAGTGCCAGAATGACTTTAATACAATTAAACGTGCTTTAGTGAAAGCTAACATATTGAGCCATCCAGATTTCAATTTAGATTTTTGTATGACTTGTGACGCTTCACGTACTGGCTTGGGCTGTTGCTTATTTCAAGTTGTAAAGAATAAAGAGGAGGAACAGATAAGAATTATTGGGTTTGCGAGTCGCACTCTAACTGAATGTGAGCGTACATACTCCACTACTGAGTTGGAAACACTTTCCATGGTATGGGCATTCAAGAAATTCAATTATTATTTATTTGGAAAACATACAGTAATTTACACCGATCACCAGGCCCTGACATTTTTGTTAACTTGTAAACTTGTACATCCTAGACTATCACGATGGGCAGTTACACTTCAGAACTACTCTTTTGAAATTAAGTACATAAGAGGTAAGGACAACACCATTGCAGACACTTTGTCTAGACTTCCACTAGGTATGAATGATACCAACAGTGACTTAGAAAATATAAATGACTACAGGATTCTCTTAATGCAAGATAAGCAGTATCACCAATATTATATTGATATGTGCAGAAACATGGCTGAATTACAAAAATCTGATCCTCACTGGTATAAAATAATAACATTACTGGTAGAAAAACACAATCATCCTTCGACTAAGTATTACAAGTTACACAATGATGTGTTATTTTATCGACGACATCCAAATGCTACTAACTGGTGTGTATGCATTCCCAAAGAGTCTGAACGTAATTTAATTTGGCACACACACTTAGTATGGGGGCATTATGGGACAAAAAAGTGTTTAGCGAAGCTCAGTACATACTGTTATTTTAGCAATATGAGAAGAAAAATTTACAGGGAACTGAAAACATGTGTCATATGTCAAAAATTAAAACCTCAGAATTTATCCACAAAAACAGATTTACATTCTATTTTACCTAGTAAACCCCTGGAAATTCTGTGTACTGACATCAGTGGACCGCATCCAGCAAGCTCTGGAGGCGTCAAATATATCTTAGCTTTTTACGATATATTTTCTAAACATGTTAAACTTTATGCTTTAAAATCCGCCACTGCAAGTGCTATAATACGAAGATTCTCAAGTGATTACCTGACGCACGTGGGAAAACCTAAAGCAATTCTATCAGATAATGCAGCATACTACTCTGGGTACAAATGGAGAAATTTCTTGAAGGACAATAACATTAAAAGTATATTTATTTCGAGGTTTAGTCCACAATGTAACGCGACCGAGAGACTTTTCCGAGAATTAAATCGTTTCATGAGGACCTATATTTCATCAAAACATACTAATTGGGTGTCCTACCTAAGTCTTTTCGAAGACGTACACAATAACTTAAATATTTACGATACAAATTACACACCTAACGAGATCATGTTCAATTGCAAACAGAACGATCAGTGGATAGAACCATTACCTAGGTTGTCAGACAAGGAAATCACACCTGAACAGAAAATAAAAGAAGTATTGACTACATTGACACATCACGCACAAATACGAAACAAACATCACAGAAACATAATAAAAAGAAAACAAAAATTCGAGGTAGGAATGCTTGTACTACTTCGTACTCATCATAAATCTGTTGCACTCAAACGACGCAACGCTAAGTGGCGTCTGCTATATGAAGGACCTTATATAATTGTTAACATACCGCACCCTGGTGCGTATCTGTTACAACATCGTAGAACTAACAAAATTATTGGGCTATACGCACACCGAGATCTTAGAGCATTTCATGCTGAATAATGTCAAAGTCATACCCATCAAAATATTGCTAAGCAACTCGAAAAACTCTGTTGCTACAACACAGATAATAAGTAGTATAGAAATTTTCATTTCAGCGTTCCAGAGTCGCAGTTGAAGACAGAAGAACTTTTCTTTCAATGCCGCGGCTCCACCGAGAAGACTGAATATTAAAGTAAAATTTATGATTACGTAGCAGTGAATGACATATTAATTTTTCACGGAACATTTGTTATTGTAGGTACCACTGACTTGGTATGACACCTGACGAACTGACAGACGTCATCTGTGAAGCGATCTTTTACTTTGAGAAATAGATTAGACGCACATCTCTCAACACGAAAAGCATCTATCAGTAGTCAAGGCCACACAGACGCTCTACACACACGCACAAAACGCGAGGAATCGAACATTTTCTCTCTCTTACTATTTTGAATATTTATTGAGTAGCGAAAACGCCTGGTCTTGCCTACTGATGTAATGAATGTTGTGTCTAACCTATCTTAATTTCAGATGACATCACAAAACCGATAAAGAGGACGTAAATATCTGCAATTCATGTAATCAAATGTGACACAATGTAATAACCTGTAGCTATGTAATGATGATGTAAACATGTTTATGTGCAACTGTATTATGTTTATACTAAGAAAATATGTGACGTGTGTATGTATAATTACTTATTTTTTTAACTGATGTATCATGTAAAAATTTGAACAAAACGAGTGCCAAAAAGACATTGCATAGTGAACCTCTGTTCACGGACATTAACGAACATTACTAACTCTGCAACTACGCAGAAACCTATGTGTAGGAAACGGTTAATGCCATTCATTATGCATCGTACCTATGTAAATGCGATGAACGATTTCCTTGATTAATAACTACGAACATTTAGGTGAGCTATATTCAGCAAAAAACTGAAAATGTGAAGTGCATAATTCGTGCATCGTCTAGTGACATTACTACAGTACCCAACTTCAAGATGTTAACTGGATTAAATGGACACAAAGTGCCTGTCCAGAAAACAACATGACGGGTGGAAGAATTTTGGTTGGAACTTCAGGGAATGAAATGTTCTCGAAATGTGACGGACACTCTTACCTGGACTGTCCAAGGATCGACGCCAGCGATGTGCCGTCCGAGGTTCTGCAACCAAGCTTCCACGGAATGTAAAAAACGAACTGCACGTGGACCAATTACTCGACGGGTCACGTCTGATCTGTAATAAGCAATGCTTTTACTCACAACGAACTGCATCACAACGACTATAATGGAAATAGGAAATGGACATGCTTATGTATTAATCACGTTGTTATACAACGATGTTACTCTGATCAAAAAACTTTACCACGACGATACTAACCTGTAAAAAATTATTGTGCAGCAGATGAATATGAACTGCGATAACGACACGATGTGTATAGGTCAACGCACCTGAAACATACGGACATTTTTCTTTGAAGTATTTCAAAACAATACTATGTAACTAAGAACATTCAACAATCTAAGTTGTATTGTGTTATAACGAATATTGTAAATTTAAAACTAAGTTACCTGTCATAGAATGTAGTCTTCATATGTAATCTTGGTTGAATATTTTCTTTGTGCAACGACTGAGAAACGCGCGCACACGAACAATGTGAACTGCAATACTGTGCCGCGTGATCTAACTGTACGACATAACGGCAGTCACACAGACGCTTCTGCGCATGCGCGCACTCTATCTGCCAACATAAGAACTTTTACGGCGCACCCGCGTCATTCAAATTTTGTATATAATGTGTATAATGTGTATAATGTAGGTCATGTAAATAGTTGTAGATAACTTAGATTTTCTTGTGCCTTTAGGTGAATTGCTCGCCTGCAGGTGTGTCCTTTCGCCTCGCAATTCAGGGGGCAATATAAAGGCACATTTGCATGCCGAGCGTGAGTTTCCTCGGAAACGCGAGATATTAATTAAATAAATAATCAGTGACAAATAAATAAAGCCTATGGCACACAACTGCAGCGCTGTGTCGCTGATAAAACAAAAGCACAATTACGTTACTCGTATGTTTGATGAAGAAAGGAGAGCTCTGGTTGAAGTGGTGCGAGAAGCACGTATTTTAGTTTATTGTCTGGCACACCGCCATATTTCATGTTATAGAAAATTACTGCGAGTTGCAACCATACTAGGCACTCGATTCTGAAAAGAATTTATATTTATAAAAGTAAGTAGGATTATGAACTGTAGGCTTATTCATTGAATATATCTGATTTAACTAACTGTGTAATTTTTTTGTTTAAGTAGACAATCACCTCTGTACGACGTTTTGGCATGGCTGGCAAATTATTGTAATATTGAGATTTAGATTATGAGTCCGCACCTACCGCAGCAGTCTTTGGAAACGATTTAATTACGAAGTCCGATTATTTCAGTTTTATTTCACGGTCAACTACGAGTAACATTGCCTTTACGAAAAAGCCATTGTCAAGCGTCTGATACCGAATAATTAAAACCTGACGACTCATAGGAGAGACAATCATACAGATAAAATAATTAATATTTTATTTTATTTTATTTTATTTTATTAATTTTATAGTGCCACCCGCACCCGGCCATTCGGTCCGAGGGGAGCTAGGAAACGCCTGAAAACCTAGTCCAGGGTGCACGTCAACATGCGGTGTATGCGCCCGTAAAGAAACAGGAGGGGCCGAAGGGTCGACCTCCATTGCGTCGGGGTAGCCGACGCGCGAAGACGTCATGTGGTCCGGAGCGGGCGGGAGTTCCATGGCGGAGGACAGCTGGTCACGGGAAGCGATCGGCGGCGCGTGACCCTGGGAGGCGCTTGGCGGCTGCAGCGAAGCGTCGAATGCGGGCGGCGCCGGCGGGAGAACAGGCGACGGCGGCTGCGGCGGCGGCTGCGGCGGCGGCGCGTCGCCATGGGGCAAAATGGAAGGCAGCGTCGGTAACACCTGGGGATGAGGCGAGCCAGTAGATGGGTCCCCAGGGCGCTGACCGGACGGCACCGTCGCTGAAAGCAGACGGGGAGCGGCAGAACCCGTGCGACGACAGAGGCGCAGCTGATTGAGATGCCGACGCACCTCACCAGAGGCCCCCAAAACCAAATTCATCGCGCGGCCGAGGCAGCGAAGAATGCGCCCTGCGAGCCAACGCCGTGAACCTCGATAGTTGCGATAAAATACAACGTCGCCTGGAGCAAAAGCAGGAGTCTGCCGCTGCAAAGGAACCTGATGCGGCGGATGCAGCAAAGACATCAAGGTGCGATGAGTACGACCATGGAGCAACTCAGCCGGCGAGCGACCATCTCGGGGCCGAGAGCGATACGAAGACAAAAAGAGCAACAACGCGTCCTCCCGAGAATGCGACTCTTTCAACTTTAACATCTGTGACTTGAAAGTCCGGACCAATCGTTCAGCGGCACCGTTTGACTGAGGCGAAAACGGCGCGGATGTCAGATGTTGAATACCATTGGCCTGGCAGAATGACTGAAATTCTGCGGACGTGAATTGTCGGAAACAATAGTCTGCGGAAGACCTTCAATGCAAAAGATAGCAGACAACGCTTGGATGGTGGCGGAGGACGTCGTGGAAGACATCCGGACAACAAAAGGAAAATTACTGAAGGCGTCGACCAGAACCAACCATCGAGCATTCCAGAATGGACCAGCAAAATCAATGTGCAAGCGTTGCCAAGGGGAAGTGGCTTTTGGCCATGCAAAGACTTTCCGCGGCAGTGCGGAATGTTGTTCGGCACACGCCACGCAAGAAGAACACATATTCGTAATCGCAGCATCGATTCCGAACCAAGTACAGTGCTGACGAGCAAGTTGTTTCGTTCGCACTATACCCCAATGTCCTTGGTGAAGAAGCCGTAAGACAGAGGACTGTAACGAACGTGGGACCACGACTCTGGACTGATCATTATCAGAACGCAACAACAAAACACCACGTCGAACAAAAAGTCTCTCCTTGTGAGCAAAAAATCGGCGAACCAACGGATCCTCGATCCGAGACTTTGACAAAGGCCATTGTGTAGCAACAAAACGCAAAACAGTAGCAAGGACAGGGTCAGCAGCTGTGGCTGTAGCTACACGACGAAAATCAATCGGAAACGATTCGACCACGTCATCAGTTTCCGCATCAATGAACATGCAAGCAAGTTCGGAAGAATCGAATGCTTTATCCTCAGCAACAGGCAAACGGGACAACGCATCGGCGTTTCCGTGCTTAGCAGTGGACCGATACAAGATATCGTAGCGGTACTGCGAGAGGAAAATAGACCAGCGAATGAATTTCTGCGCTGTACGCGGAGGTACAGGCTTGTTCGGATGAAAAAGCGATGTCAAAGGTTTGTGGTCTGTGAGGATAGTAAAATGACGACCATACAAGAAATCATGGAACTTAGTAACACCAAACACGAGAGCCAAAGCTTCTTTCTCTATCTGGGAATAATTTCTTTGCGCAGACGAGAGCAATTTGGACGCAAAGGCAATAGGGCGATCATGGGAGCCAACTTTGTGCGCAAGCACAGCACCGATCCCGAAATCCGATGCATCTACCATCAACAAAAGGGGTTTCTGGGGATCGAAAGGCGTGAGGCAAGTATTAGAAAGCAACGCCGATTTCAACTGGCGAAAGGCGCGTTCGCATTCCGTCGTCCAGACGAACGGAACACCTTTACGGCGTAAGCGATGAAGCGGAGCTGAAATGGAAGAGGCATTGAGCATATATTTGTGATAATAGTTAATTTTACCCAACACACTCTGTAGCTGTTTCACATTGCGAGGGGAAGGTAAATCTTGTATGGCACGGAGGTGCTCTGGACTCGGATGTATGCCTTGGGCATTGATGACATGGCCCAGGTATGGTAAGTCACGAGCAAAAAACACACATTTGTCCTTCCTCAAGCGAAGACCATTTTGTCGCAAGACCTGAAATAACGTTCGTAGGTTCGCAAGATGATCTTCTTCTGTCTGTCCGGAGATCACTATATCGTCCAGATAGTTTGCTGCAGTAGGGACCGAAGCACAAATAGTTTGTAAATATTGCTGAAACAATGCAGGGGCGGATGCACACCCGAACGGCAGTCTTTTGAACCTGTACAATCCAAGATGCGTGTTAACCACCAATACACGCTGGGATTCGTCGTCCACCAGTATTGGCAAGTACGCATCGGCTAGGTCCAACTTCGAAAAATATTTTCCCGGGCACAGTTTAGCAAAAAGATCTTCCGGGCGGGGCAAAGGAAAAGTAGCAGTCGCTAGTTGTGGATTCACTGTGGCCTTGAAGTCCACGCAAAGTCTCAATTTTCCAGAAGGTTTTGGCAAAATTACTAAGGGTGAGGCCCAGAGAGAAGCTTGCACACGTTCAATTACACCCTGTGATTCTAGATCGTTTAATGTTCTTGCGACCTCATCACGCAATGCGTGGGGAACATTGCGCGCTCTGAAAAATTTCGGTTGCGCGTTTACTTTCAGTTCCAAATGTGCTTCATAGTTTTTAGCGCAACCTAAGTCCGGTGCAAAAATGTCTGCAAATTCGTCACATAAGCGAGAAACACTGTCTGAAGGCACAGTTTGATTCACTGATAGGACCTGATTTACAATAGACATGTTAAACAACTGAAATAAATCTAAGCCAAACAAGTTCACTGCCGTAGAAGAACGAAGAACGTAAAATGACACAAGTTTTGTTTGTCCTTTATATGTTGCAAAAAGAGTGCACTGTCCTAACACAGGTATTGTCTGTCCTGAATAACTATGTAACTTAACATTTGCGGCACGCAACGGAGGTGCGCCCAGTTGTATGTACGTGTCGTGATTGAGCAATGAAACTGCAGCTCCGGTATCGAGCTGGAATGGTATCACTTTGCCTTCAAAGTCTAAGTCCACAAAAAGTTTATTGTTCTGCTGACGACAAGAGCGACTGTTTTGTGCAATGTGAACAGACACTGGTACAGAATCACTTGCTAATTGACGTGATTTCCGGCGACGTCGACGCACAGTTTTTGTGGGACGAACACAGTCACTGTTAGAGAAAGTGGCACTGGACGAATCGGAATTAACTACATGAATGTCCATGGGCGAAGGTCCACGATCCTGTGTGTCCTTGGTTCGATTCCGGCGCGAAGCAAAGGGCCTAGAATGATTGTGATTGTCTGATCGAAGCTTTTTCTGGCAAACATTTGAACATGTCCTTTCCTATTACAGAAAAAGCAAATAGCTTGGCGTGACGGGCAATGTTCACGCGAATGTCTAGTAGCACACCGCGGGCATGATTTCACTGCATTTGTGGGCTGGCGCGGCACACGTGGCTTAGAGCGCGGCGGCAGCTGCGTTTGTTTGTGCGATGGCAGTTGACCGGGCCGCGCAGCTCGCCCGGCGGGCCGGTTAATGTTACACACTGCTGGCGAAGTGTCAAAAGATTCCTGAGCACAGTCAAGTGTGTCGTGTCTATCCAAAATGTCTATCACTTGTTGAAGGGAGGGATTAACTAGTTTCAATATTTGCTCCCGTATGCGAACATCAGAAACGTTCTGTGCAATAGCATCACGTACCATTGTATGTGAATAAGAAAGACCACAGTCACAGTCAAAGGCACAGTCCCTAGTAAGTCCTTGCAATGTTGCTACCCACTCCCTATTAGTTTGACCGGCCGTACGTTTTGTACGAAAAAACGTATACCGTTTTGCAACCACATTAACTGTTTCTTTGAAATAGACATCTAAAGCAGACAAAATTTCCTCGTAGGACAGAGTTGCTACGTCGCGTCGGGGAAACAATTTCACTATCACACGGTAGGTGGACACACCGACACAAGAAAGCAAAAACGGCTGCCGCTCATTACCTTGAATTCTGTAGGCGGCGAGGTGGAAGGCGAACTGGCGGGACCATTCCTGCCAAGTCTCATGGTTCGGGTCGTAGTGCCTAAAAGGCGGTGCAACTGCGAGTTGTGGCTGCGGTAGCGGTGAAGCGGCGGCGGCCGCATCGGTTTGAATGGCACGTTGACCCTGGACGAGTTGTCCAAGAGCATCCAATAACGCCTGCGTCTGCTGATTCTGCAAGCGATAAAATTCGGACAGTACATCTGGAGAATGTGGCGAAGCCATGACACAAATAAATTAGGGCAAAGTAAAACACAAGATCCTTTGTAGACTCGTCGCCATGTGATGTGTCGGCAGCTGGGCCAACACCTTGTAGTTCGAGATGGCTGAAAATGCACGCTAGACTAACGCAGATGGGCGTGAAGTACTGGAACAGGCTACGTAATTAATGCTATGAAGAAAAGTACGTAGCTGGATTAATACTTATCTTTAATCAATCATTGTGGTACATCGCTCTTGACTATACACAGGAGACTTTAATTACAATCACTGTAAGGCTAATGGCGCCTTGCTAGTTCGTAGCCATTAACTTAGCTGAAGGCTATTCTGTCTCTCAGCTAATGAGAGAGAAAGGCTTCGTACATCTAGTCGCTAGCTAGGTCGTCCGTACAACTGGGGCGAGTGCTTGTTCGTATCACGAGACCTGCCTTGTGGTGGCGCTAGGTCTGCGATCACACAGTGGCGACACGCGGGTCCGACATGTACTAAATGGACCGCGGCCGATTTAAACTACCACCTAGCAAGTGTGGTGTCTGGCGGTGACACCACACAATGTCTGCCGCAAAAACAACAAACACTGAACAATATAAGAGAAGAAATTGATCAATATGATTAGTATGTCACTCTAAGTAGTTGTGTCCGCAGCTCGTGGTCTCGCGGTCGTGGTCTCGCTTCCCGAGCATGGGGTCCCGGGTTCGATTCCCGGTGGGGTCAGGGATTTTCACCTGCCTCGAGATGACTGGGTCTTTGTATTGTCCTCATCATTTCATCATCATTCATGAAAGTGGAGAGATTAGACTGAGCAAAGTTTGGGAATTTGTACAGGCGCTGATAACCGCGCAGTTGAGTGCCCCACAAAACAAACATCATCATCATCATCATCATCCTCATCTAAGTAGTTGTGGTCGATGCACTGGGTTGGAAGGTGGTGATATTGAGCATACATCGCTCACACCCACTCTCCTTCGGAATAGAAGGCTCCAGGTCTTTCTCCAGGGTAAGAGGACCAGGTAGCACATACGAGAAAAGAACGGCCTACCACAACACATTGTGCTCGCCATCGTGCTTTTAACATTTACACCAATGATCAGCCCATTACAGAACACTCCAGGCATTTCACCTACGCTGATGACACAGCAGCATTAGCCCAAGTGTAAGACTTTTGAAGAAACAGAAGAAAATTTGGCTTCATCTTTGGACACGCCTGACATTTATTATGAGGTCAGGCATCTAAGGCGAAATTCCAAGTCTCAGGTGTGAACATTTCATTTGTGGTACAGAGAAGCCCAATGTGAATCGGATCTCATATGGCAACGTAAATGACTTCAACATTGACCAACACCTGTATATCTGAGTGTTATTTCTGACTATACACTATCCTTCAAGAAACATTTCTATAACACCAGTTAAACGTCAGCGCAAGAAATAATATTTTCAACAAAACTGACAGCCACTACTTGGGGAGCTAGTCCTCATGACCTAAGAACCCGTGCTCTTTCTTTGTGTATGTCTGCTGAAGAGTACGCCTCACCTGTGTGGTGTGCATCTACTCTAACATCTAGCAGCTTGACACTACTGTCGACGAGACTGTCTGAAACTTACATGAACGCAGATAGGTGGCGCTCGGTGGGAGTATGTATCGGCCATGATGCGTGCCGATACAGTCCGTGCAGTTGCGATAATGCTGTGTCCCGGATGGCGCAGAGGTTACCGCACTTGCTTAGTACGCAGGAGATTCCGAGTTAGAATCCCAATCCGGTGCACATTTTCGCTCGTCGCCGCTGATTTCACATACTGTACTGACGTAATATTCGAAACTTGTCAGGTTGTATGAAGCCAACTCCAACTTACAAACTCAACCCGATATTTGAAATAGCTCTCTCCAATGTCAGAAGGACCACTGACGCCGATGTGAAGAGGGCAAAGCAAATCAGTGACCTCTATCATCTACTGCATCATTATCAGCCTACAGTCCGTTCACTGAAATCTAAAAGGAGCTACGTAGTTAGAACTCAACCACTGGAGGGACATCAGAGTCTAACAGCATCACCAGGTGGAGAAGTAAGCTGTCATCAGATATCCCAGCAAAGGAAACGATCTGCCCACACTCTTTGAAGATCACTCAATCGTCTTAGGATGGGCATCTCCCATTGCAAGACCAACATGCAATACTGGGATATCTTACCAGCTGATGAATACATGTGCTGAGAGTGCAGCACAACGCAAGAGCTGGGCCACTTGCTCATATAGCCTCTAATGGAACAGCCTTGGACAACACAAAACTGGATCAATGTAAATAAGGCCATCCGAGTTGCTACATTCTGGAAATTCTGACTGGGCAGAGGAATGAATTACTCAGTGAATTATGTTTAGCGGAAGTACCTTTCAAGGTGGGCATGGATGAAAAATTTAAGAATTCTTTGCAAAGCTGTTTTGTTATCAGTCCTATAGCTACTTCCTGTAATCATACGAAACGAAGTAAGACTATGGTTCAACGACCGCTCGACAACGAGGTGATTAGAATCGGAGCACATGGTAAAAGTCTCATTGGATTTGTCCATGGAGATATCTGTGTTTCGATGCTATTTTCTACACTCTCTTCACTTTTCCATGCTTCTTCAGCTACCGTTGTGTGGCATACTACGTTACTCCACTACTCTGGCGTTATTTGCACCAATAACATATCTAATAGATTTTTTGAATTTCTGCCACAGTGAAGCTTTTGTTATTCGTTGCCACGTAATGTTTGACCTGCGTGTGGTGGATGCCTAAGAAACTTGTGGCCTTGTTCTTTAGCCACCTCATCAACAACATACTGTTGAAAATGTGGCTTATTGTCTTTCACTAGTCTTATGAGCTCCGCTTTATATAAACCATTCTGAACTTTCACACTGAGGCGTTTCAGGTGTTCAAGAATGTCGGCTTCTTCGCGGCGGCGGCCGACACGTTTTCCCATAGTTGTCCCTTGAACCAGTCCAGAAAACTGTCGTGGTTCATCTCATCGTGGTAGTCGCTTGATTTTGGCAACTTGTAATGGAGGAGACAGTTCGGAACCAAATTATGTTCCAGCATGCAACACAATAATTTTTGCACCGTTTCCCCTGGGAACAGGAGAACTTTTGCATATACGTACTATCCCATGTCCTGTCTTTTGCGACGGAGCGACCGACATTTATTCATGTTTCGTCGAGCCACACAGTGTCTTCAAAATAATATCTTTCAAAAATCGACAACACCACGCATTGATATCACATCTCTCCAACACAATGTTGACTCCATTACTTTGTTTTTCTTTGTACAGAAAATCGAGGGCTCTGGCATCTATTAACAACGAAGTCTTGCTGCCACTGAATAATTCTGCCTCGCAAAGAATAACCCACGGTTTTTTCTTTCTTTTTTTTTATTGTTGGATGTTCTCGATCCATAAGTGTGGCGGCAACCAGCATCTTGTTAGAATGAATCCAAGTTCGTTATTCGTTGTTCTGTGTTCCTCTTTTTTGTCCGTAGCTTAGATAAACCAGCCCCTTCTTGTTCTGCCTAGTATTTTTGCTTACAAACTTGACGACAGTGTTTTTATTTACCTCCAAAGAGTATGCAGTACTTTCGACTACCTTCATTAGAGGCAATAGAATCACACCACTATCTCTCTCTCTCCTTTTCGAATTATACCAGCACCGAGAACAGAAACTCACGTGTCTGACCACGCAGATCATGGGCATGTTGCTGAACTTTCCATTTAGCAGTTACAGTTTTCTGCATACTTCCGCTGAAAGCTTCAGACAGTCTGCAGTGCCAAACAAATTCGACACACAGATAAACAAAACAAAAACGAAACCTGATCACAACTGTTACAACCAGCCGGAAGCGTCGTCTGCAACTGGCTGTAGTAGCCGCACCTCAAAGAATACTAAAATATGAGAAGTGCAAGGCCCAGATTACAGTACAGAAACAGAAACCGACAGTAGCGCTCCAAGTGGACTGGTATGTTGTTGTTGTGGTCTTCAGTGCTGAGTCTGGTTTGATGCAGCTCTCCATGCTACTCTATCCTGTCCAAGCTTTTTCATCTCCCTGTACCTACTGCAACCTACATCCTTCTGAATCTGCTTAGTGTATTCATCTCTTGGTCTCCCTCTACGTTTTTTACCCTCCACGCTGCCCTCTAATACTAAATTGGTGATCCCTTGATGCCTCAGAACATGTCCTACCAACCGATCCCTTCTTCTGGTCAAGTTGTGCCACAAACTTCTCTTCTCCCCAATCCTATTCAATACTTCCTCATTAGTTACGTGATCTACCCATCTAATCTTCAGCATTCTTCTGTAGCACCACATTTCGAAAGCTTCTATTCTCTTCTTGTCCAAACTATTTATCGTCCATGTTTCACTTCCATACATGGCTACACTCCATACGAATACTTTCAGAAATGACTTCCTGACACTTAAATCAATACTCGATGTTAACAAATTTCTCTTCTTCAGAAACGCTTTCCTTGCCATTGCCAGCCTACATTTTATATCCTCTCTACTTCGACCATCATCAGTTATTTTGCTCCCCAAATAGCAAAACTCCTTTACTACTTTAAGTGCCTCATTTCCTAATCTAATTCCCTCAGCATCACCCGACTTAATTAGACTACATTCCATTATCCTTGTTTTGCTTTTGTTGATGTTCATCTTATATCCTCCTTTCAAGACACTGTCCATTCCATTCAACTGCTCTTCCAAGTCCTTTGCTGTCTCTGACAGAATTACAATGTCATCAGCGAACCTCAAAGTTTTTATTTCTTCTCCATGAATTTTAATACCTACTCCGAATTTTTCTTTTGTTTCCTTTACTGCTTGCTCAATATACAGATTGAACAACATCGGGGAGAGGCTACAACCCTGTCTTACTCCCTTCCCAACCACTGCTTCCCTTTCATGTCCCTCGACTCTTACAACTGCCATCTGGTTTCTGTACAAATTGTAAATAGCCTTTCGCTCCCTGTATTTTACCCCTGCCACCTTCAGAATTTGAAAGAGAGCATTCAGTCAACATTGTCAAAATCTTTCTCTAAGTCTACAAATGCTAGAAACGTAGGTTTGCCTTTCCTTAATCTTTCTTCTAAGATAAGTCGTAAGGTCAGTATTGCCTCACGTGTTCCAGTGTTTCTACGGAATCCAAACTGATCTTCCCCGAGGTTGGCTTCTACTAGTTTTTCCATTCGTCTGTAAAGAATTCGTGTTAGTATTTTGCAGCTGTGACTTATTAAGCTGATAGTTCAGTAATTTTCACATCTGTCAACACCTGCTTTCTTTGGGATTGGAATTATTATATTCTTCTTGAAGTCTGAGGGTATTTCGCCTGTTTCATACATCTTGCTCACCAGATGGTAGAGTTTTGTCAGGACTGGCTCTCCCACGGCCGTCAGTAGTTCCAATGGAATATTGTCTACTCCGGGGGCCTTGTTTCGACTCAGGTCTTTCAGTGCTCTGTCAAACTCTTCACGCAGTATCATATCTCCCATTTCATCTTCATCTACATCCTCTTCCATTTCCATAATATTGTCCTCAAGTACATCGCCCTTGTATAGACCCTCTATATACTCCTTCCACCTTTCTGCTTTCCCTTCTTTGCTTAGAACTGGGTTTCCATCTGAGCTCTTGATATTCACACAAGTCGTTCTCTTTAATTTTCCTGTAGGCGGTATCTATCTTACCCCTAGTGAGATAGGCCTCTACATCCTTACATTTGTCCTCTAGCCATCCCTGCTTAGCCATTTTGCACTTCCTGTCGATCTCATTTTTGAGACGTTTGTATTCCTTTTTGCCTGTTTCACTTACTGCATTTTTATATTTTCTCCTTTCATCAATTAAATTCAATATTTCTTCTGTTACCCAAGGATTTCTACTAGCCCTCGTCTTTTTACCTACTTGATCCTCTGCTGCCTTCACTACTTCATCCCTCAAAGCTACCCATTCTTCTTCTACTGTATTTATTTCCCCCATTCCTGTCAATTGCTCCCTTATGCTCTCCCTGAATCTCTGTACAACCTCTGGTTTAGTCAGTTTATCCAGGTCCCATCTCCTTAAATTCCCACCTTTTTGCAGTTTCTTCAGTTTTAATCTACAGGTCATAACCAATAGATTGTGGTCAGAGTCCACATCTGCCCCTGGAAACGTCTTACAATTTAAAACCTGGTTCCTAAATCTCTGTCTTACCATTATATAATCTATCTGATACCTTTTAGTATCTCCAGGGTTCTTCCATGTATACAACCTTCTTTCACGATTCTTAAACCAAGTGTTAGTTATGATTATGTTGTGCTCTGTGCAAAATTCTACCAGGCGGCTTCCTCTTTCATTTCTGTCCCCCAATCCATATTCACCTACTACGTTTCCTTCTCTCCCTTTTCCTACACTCGAATTCCAGTCACCCATGACTATTAAATTTTCGTCTCCCTTCACAATCTGAATAATTTCTTTTATTTCATCATTCATTTCTTCAATTTCTTCGTCATCTGCAGAGCTAGTTGGCATATAAACTTGTACTACTGTAGTAGGTGTGGGCTTCGTTTCTATCTTGGCCACAATAATGCGTTCACTATGCTGTTTGTAGCAGCTTACCCGCATTCCTATTTTCCTATTCATTATTAAACCTACTCCTGCATTACCCCTATTTGATTTTGTGTTTATAACCCCGTAGTCGCCTGACCAGAAATCTTGTTCCTCCTGCCACCGAACTTCACTAATTCCCACTATATCTAACTTCAACCTATCCATTTCCCTTTTTAAATTTTCTAACCAACCTGCCCGATTAAGGGATCTGACATTCCACGCTCCGATCCGTAGAACGCCAGTTTTCTTTCTCCTGATAACGACATCCTCTTGAGTAGTCCCCGCCCGGAGATAGTGGACTGGTAGTGAACCTCGAATTCAGGAAAATGGGGCCCAATAATCCCTATTATTGCTTTGCGAAATGCGATGCTAGATGATAATACTTTTCATTTTCACAGTCAGATGGAAAGCATTTTTATCTGAAGACTGCTTCTGCCACATAGAGGAATTTCTCAATTATTAAAATGAAATTATTAAAATGAATTTACACTAAATTGTATTTATGTGTAAAAACCGATAGTGCAATTTCGACTATGTGGATGTTATGAACTGGAAATTATGTTACTAATTACGACATTTTCATATGTGTTGCATTCTTTGATTGCACTGTAAATACACTCCTGGAAATTGAAATAAGAACACCGTGAATTCATTGTCCCAGGAAGGGGAAACTTTATTGACACACTCCTGGGGTCAGATACATCACATGATCACACTGACAGAACCACAGGCACATAGACACAGGCAACAGAGCATGCACAATGTCGGCACTAGTACAGTGTATATCCACCTTTCGCAGCAATGCAGGCTGCTATTCTCCCATGGAGACGATCGTAGAGATGCTGGATGTAGTCCTGTGGAACTGCTTGCCATGCCATTTCCACCTGGCGCCTCAGTTGGACCAGCGTTCGTGCTGGACGTGCAGACCGCGTGAGACGACGCTTCATCCAGTCCCAAACATGCTCAATGGGGGACAGATCCGGAGATCTTGCTGGCCAGGGTAGTTGACTTACACCTTCTAGAGCACGTTGGGTGGCACGGGATACATGCGGACGTGCATTGTCCTGTTGGAACAGCAAGTTCCCTTGCCGGTCTAGGAATGGTAGAACGATGGGTTCGATGACGGTTTGGATGTACCGTGCACTATTCAGTGTCCCCTCGACGATCACCAGTGGTGTACGGCCAGTGTAGGAGATCGCTCCCCACACCATGATGCCGGGTGTTGGTCCTGTGTGCCTCGGTCGTATGCAGTCCTGATTGTGGCGCTCACCTGCACGGCGCCAAACACGCATACGACCATCATTGGCACCAAGGCAGAAGCGACTCTCATCGCTGAAGACGACACGTCTCCATTCGTCCCTCCATTCACGCCTGTCGCGACACCACTGGAGGCGGGCTGCACGATGTTGGGGCGTGAGCGGAAGACGGCCTAACGGTGTGCGGGACCGTAGCCCAGCTTCATGGAGACGGTTGCGAATGGTCCTCGCCGATACCCCAGGAGCAACAGTGTCCCTAATTTGCTGGGAAGTGGCGGTGCGGTCCCCTACGGCACTGCGTAGGATCCTACGGACTTGGCGTGCATCCGTGCGTCGCTGCGGTCCGGTCCCAGGTCGACGGGCACGTGCACCTTCCGCCGATCACTGGCGACAACATCGATGTACTGTGGAGACCTCACGCCCCACGTGTTGAGCAATTCGGCGGTACGTCCACCCGGCCTCCCGCATGCCCACTATACGCCCTCGCTCAAAGTCCGTCAACTGCACATACGGTTCACGTCCACGCTGTCGCGGCATGCTACCAGTGTTAAAGACTGCGATGGAGCTCCGTATGCCACGGCAAACTGGCTGACACTGACGGCGGCGGTGCACAAATGCTGCGCAGCTAGCGCCATTCGACGGCCAACACCGCGGTTCCTGGTGTGTCCGCTGTGCCGTGCGTGTGATCATTGCTTGTACAGCCCTCTCGCAGTGTCCGGAGCAAGTATGGTGGGTCTGACACACCGGTGTCAATGTGTTCTTTTTTCCATTTCCAGGAGTGTATGTTGCTCATACTATGCTTAATTTTTGGTCTCACCCGTGATATTAGGTGGAGTAAATGATTCCAAATTTGTTTTTCTATCGTGTGAAGTAGAAGCTGGTTTCATCGCATGGTATTCTCTGACCTAATGTCTATTTCTTACTGCTTATGGCTCCATTTGTGAGCTGCTCGATTTAGATGCATTATAAGTACATTGCTCGTGTTCTACGTTGTTCTTGTTACCATTAATTTTTCTTACTGTTGCGTTTAATGGAGGCCATGAAATTTTAATTGAGTTTGCTAAAATGTACTGTTTGCAGTACTTATTAATAACGTGTGAAAACATTTGCGTAACTACTGTCGCATTTTTAGTTATTTCCAAGGAAGAATGCTCCAGTCACCAAGACTACGAAGCTTACTCATCTAATGCTACATCCATACTCGGCAAGCCACTGCGAAACGCAAACTGTTCAGTTTCAGATGCAAGAAGCAACGCGGTTCCAAGTAGAACTACATAAGCATTCTACAGGGTGTTACAAAAAGGTACGGCCAAACTTTCAGGATACATTCCTCACACACAAATAAAGAAAAGATGTTATGTGGACATGTGTCCGGAAACGCTTAATTTCCATGTTAGAGTTCATTTTAGTTTCGTCAGTATGTACTGTACTTACTCGATTCACCGCCAGTTGGCGGTAAATTTTCACACTCAACATGTGTGGGCTGACGAGAATCCGCACGCAATTGTGCAATCACGACATCAACACAGATTTTCTGTGAACGTTTGGGCAAGCATTGTTGATGTCTTGATTGGGCCCCATGTGTTTCCACCTACACTGAATGGAGCACGTTATCATGATTTCATACGGGATACTCTACCTGTGCTGCTAGAACATGTGCCTTTACAAGTACGACACAAAATGTGGTTCATGCACGACGGAGCTCCTGCACATTTCAGTCGAAGTGTTCGTACACTTCTCAACAACAGATTCGGTGACCGATGGATTGGTAGAGGCGGACCAATTCCATGACCACGCTCTCCTGACCTCAACCCTCTTGACTTTCATTTATGGGGGCATTTGAAAGCTCTTGTCTACGCAACCCCGGTACCAAATGTAGAGACTCCTCGTGCTCGTATTGTGGACGGCTGTGATACAATACGCCATTCTCCAGGGCTGCATCAGCGCATCAGGGATTCCATGCGACAGAGGGTGGATGCATGTATCCTTGCTAACGGAGGACATTTTGAACATTTCCTGTAACAAAGTGTTTGAAGTCACGCTGGTACGTTCTGTTGCTGTGTGTTTCCATTACATGATTAATGTGATTTGAAGAGAAGTAATAAAATGAGCTCTCACATGGAAAGTAAGCGTTTCCGGACACATGTCCACATAACATATTTTCTTTCTTTGTGTGTGAGAAATGTTTCCTGAAAGTTTATCCGTACCTTTTTGTAACACCCTGTATAACAAGAGGTAATAAAGTTGGATTCCAATACTGTCAACAACGGCTAACATGGAGTTCTCCACTAAATGCGAGGAAGTACAGAAAACTGGTGCAAACAAAAATAAAGTAGAATAAAGGCAGTACACTTAACATGCATTTAAATCGAACAGTTCACACACATATCCATAAGCAGTAATAAACACACAAAAGTCCATAGAACAATAAGTGACGAAGCTATCTTCTGTTTTGTATGATACAATACCAAATATGGGATCATTTAACCCACCCAGTATTATGGGTGCAAGCAGAACTCAGTCAGAATACAAGTAACATATTTACAATGCAATCCAAAGAGTGAAATACACACAGGATTTCGTAATAAGAAGCACAATGTCGTGAAACCAGATCCTGCTTACTACGAAACGAAAACAAATGTGGAAGACTAAATATCAACCAATAACAAAGTGAGATGATTGGTAAACTCGCAGCGCTCCAAGTGGATTGGTAGTGAACCAAGGTCGAGTTACTAGAAGTCCCTAAACAAGTTTCACCCCCATTCATAGCAGAGAGATTTGACAACAGGGACCGAAACAGAAAATGGATCAAGTTTGTTCCCTGATTGGCTGTTACTGTGGAAGTAGCCCTCCAAGCAGCGGGACATCAGTGTCTTTGTTATTGTGATCCAGTTATATAATGTTACCTAATGAGATCAGTCGAAAATATTTGTCACAAACACTATCCGAAAAGCATTTCTTTTGGTTTTCTTCAGTGTAAGTTAAGATACGGTTTGTATACCTGAACCTTCCCACATGTCCCAAAGACTTAAAAACAAAGGAAAAAGCAAGAAAACAGAGGTCTGGTAGATCACTCCTCATAAAAACAAGAATGTTCTCCGTTCTATCTACCTGTATTAATGAGACTTTTAGATTTTTAAGAATTATTTTATTGTAAATCCAAACCTGTTCCGCAGCAAGGAATATGTCTACGATTCTAACACATGGCAAACAATTTACAAGATCGAACAGTAAAAAATAACCTCAGTCAGTGAGCAACTTTACATTATGGCAAAAAGATTTACTGCTGGCTGCCCCAAGTATTAAATCACAGTCACACGGAAGGCATTTTTATCTTAAGACTGCTTCTGACACATAGAGGAATTTCTCAATTATTAAAATGAAAATGAAAATGAAAATTTTCTTGTAGGAATTTTCCTCTTCTTTCTACTGGCATTATCAGAAACAATGTAGCTTTAATAGTTTTTATGTTACTTGCGAAACTATGCAAATTAATAGAAAATTAATTAAAACATAGGAAAAATTATAAATCTTACGAACTAAATCTTACAGGTGATGTGCAATTACTTCTCACAATGCGTACTATCTTGCTAGTTGTGTAGGTGTCTAGTATTAAATGATATGCTGATTTTTCATTAAAGTTCAGTTAAAAGATGTGCTTCACAAGTCATTTGATTGTATTACAGCAGGTGGATTGTTCAATCTATGTGCTTTAATGAACACTACAATTTGACTTTCTTTTTTATACCACAAATAATATAAAGTTATTAATCATTTACTGATTTTCAGTTGGCTATGTCTTCTCAGTGCTGTAACTCCCCACACGTTAATTACAGAACATACCTACATATTAGCAGAATCACATGCATCTCATCAACCTGACACATCGTTTCATCTGTAGCTATAATATTTGTGTAGCAGGGTGCAAATACAAACAATATATATCAGATACTTGTGTGTGTGGATGGCAGAACTGATGTCACATCCATCTTGTTTGAATTTGATGGAGTGCATGACCCACCTAGTAATTTCCACATGTTAGCCACACCCTCATTATCAGCCACTGTCATGGCCACCATATCCCTAGCTGGAGCCGTGTGCACCCAGCTTCCATATCGTGCAGTGCCTGCAAACCAAATACACTTCTGACCAAAGCCAGTCACTTATTTTCAGTTACAGTATGTCATGTTACAAGGAGTACTGCAGCAGCTGCCTGTAATTTGCAAGCACAGGGTGTTATCATTTTGCTTATAGCAACTGAGCTATTGAATCATTGTAGTATGGGTCAGACGCACTCAACGAAATGTGCCAGCGCCGTAGTAATGTACAGTTTTTGCAATGTGGCCAAGGTGATTTCTCCACCAGTGGGTTTTGTTGGTTTTGGTGAGTATGTAACCAGAAGCAGTGCATTAGCATAACAGATGTAATTTTTATGGCAGTTTCATCCACAGTCCAGCAGTTCTACCAGGACATGGGCGCTATGTTGGGCGAAGGGACAACATGCAGCTGCCAGCAACAGTCATAAGTTCGAGTAACCACAGCTTCCTGCACTATGTCCACTTCCGGATGTAGTGCCACAGCATATCATGCCTTCTGAGCTCATTCCATCTGCAGCCAGGCTCCTGCCCAGGAAACAGTGGGTTTCATCACTTGCATGACAGCTGTCTCCCACCACAGTGGTGGGCCCACCCCCACGCTACACAGAAGCAGCAGCCTGGACATGGTCATTCATTGCAGAGTTGGTTTACAAAAGAGCAAGGCAATTTGAGTTGCATTTATTGTGCAATTTTAATTAGTTGTTTAAATATCTGAGGGGCATTCAGTAAGTAATCCAACACGTTTCTTTTCTGAAAGCAGGTTATTATTCAGGAGTCCAATACATCATATTATTCCCCCTATTTTGCCTACAAAACCCTTCTTTTTCAATGTAATCTCCGTGCAATACGACGGCCTAAGGGCACTTCATTGGGAGGGCATGTATGCTCGCATTGTACCACTCTACTGATCGAGGTCATAGCCAACCTTTTGCTGCATCAGTAACCTCTCCTTCATCCACATACTGCTTCTGTGGAGAGTATACTTCATTGGGCCAAACAGATGGAAGCTGGAAGGTGAGGAATTCAGCAGGCACACACCTTTGAGTACCTCAACTGGTGGACAAGTGTGTCAGCACTACCAACAGAGACGTCCAGGTTGTGCAGACAGGTGTTTGCTTGTGATCCACCGATCATTTCGAATGATAGTGTACGCACATTCCGACATTGCAGGAGTCACAGCTGTGTGTGGCTAGTTGGCATGCGGGAGATTGGACAGGTGTGCTTGACCTTGTTGCGATTATGACAGACGCCTCGCCCAACAACTTACGTCTTTGTTCACTGCCAGGTCACCGTAGACATTCTGCAAGCGGGTATGAATGTCTGCAATGTTCTGGTTTCCCGCCAGACTAAAATCAGTGAAAGCTCCCTGCTTGGAACGCACATCCTTTACAGTCGCCAATTTGAAGGCTACGTTTAGCGCCATCACCTATCGGAACTTCATGAAACAGTAGGAGCTTCAGTGGGAATATTCCACGATGTCGCACAACAAATTCCGCATTTTTTTCAATCGAAACTGGCTTAGAAAAAATGTATTTCATTACTTATTTAAAGTCCTTCGTATATGAAGAAGTTATTTAATTCTGAGAGGTCTAATTGCAGAATACTTAGATGACGTTACTTTACAGAAATACTATGTAGTGATTCGAGGAGGGAAAAGATTTACGAACTGTATATTGACCAAAATTATAAAGTGCGTTTTTTTGGGAATTTATCCTATGGAATTATTCAACTGCAATTGCTGATAAAGAAGACAATCATTCAGTGCCTTAATGGAATGCTCGTTTAAACAGGTTTCCTGTTGTCTGAGCAAGGAATAAAACCAGTAACTGTAATTTACAAATATTCCTGTAGTGATCACAGAAGAGAATCTTTCTTTCTTTCTTTACTTTGTTCTTTCTCAAATGACACGAAACTGCAGATATACAAGAAATTAACTACTTATAGTCAACGGATTTATTTACTTAAAATAGAAGTTTGCCACATTCATAATCACAACGTAGGTTCCGATGTGGAGGACCATCGACGTCAAAGTTAAAATTTATTAACCCCAAAGAGAGACTGAATCATATTAGCGATACAGTATCGAGTATTGTATCAAGTATCAGATGTAGTTGTGATTGTGGCAGAACAGCAGATGGTCGGTATTTAATAACATATATTCCTCGTCACTTTTCAACAATTTCACATTGTTTAAGTGTGAGATGTTTATCCATAATACCACCCGGCAACATGTACTAATCATGTCTTTCTCAACTGACTCAGCCAACAGGTTAGTGGGCCTTGTAGAGAACACAACAGAAATAAGAGTCTTCCACTGTGCTGGGACTCACAAGACATTTTCAGTTAATTCGGCCGTGTAAGAGGATACACTTGCCCACATTCCCATATAATCTGTGTGCTGCTATACTTCTGAACTGAATCCCACAAGTCTTCCTTTAGGTATATTGCATGCCCATGAATAAACAGATTGTTTCTAACCATTTACAGTTGGTGTTCCTGACATACAGCTTACGTCATATTCCCGTGCATTCCTGACGAAGCGGTGCAGTTGAATGCACTCTCAGCATGACAGCCTTTAAGCCACTCTGATTTATGTATGTTACTTGAAATCTACGTTATCTGACAACAGTTGTGAAATGCTGAAGCTGCGTCATGTGCTTTAGGAGTGGCTCATTAACTGATAGCAATCTCGAAGATAGCACCTCAAGTCTAGCCAATATTACTGTCACAGCTGTAGTTGGGAAATCTGATACGTGAATGATGCAGATGAATTATTCGTTACGATGACGACGTCCTGTAGTTGCTCAATATGTTAACGACAATTTAATATCGTGGGTTGGGCAGAGAGAATCTGCGCTGTATCATACGTTCTACAGCCGATACAATTATCGCACGAATAAGTGGGTGACAGTTGATCACGCCCAGCCATCAAGAAGTGGCGCCAGATAGTTCTTATATCTCTAAGAAGCCCAACGCGCTTAGTGAGATACCACATTATCAAGAGGAGAAGAGATCGACTGAATATTTCTCCTTGTAAGCGACACAAGGGAAACAATAAACTAGTAGGTGCACTTTGTTCTGAAATTAAGTAAATATTTGGTATAAGCCAGATGAAAATACAACTCTTTGTTGCCTTGTGGTGTTGTATTACCAGTTGTTATCGATGCGACGTACATCTTATATTGACCAAAAGTTGAAGCTAATTCAACAGCCTTTGAGATTACGCTAATACATAAGAGGCTAGAACATCGACCCTCTTATGCAATGGATGCTCTACGTAAATATTTCACTCAAGATATTACGAAAATCAGAAGAGTCTATATCCTTCCCTTATCAAGAGAAAGAAAAACCTGCATTTTACAGATTGTGTGTGGCAGAATTGTGCCAGTATCATTGGCGCCCATCGTGACTTATCAGTGCTGGTTTTACGCTGGAGGAATGACTGCTCGCGTACTTGAGAATTTCTTTAATATTAGCGTCACAGTAATGTGGGACGTAGTAAAACGTTGTTCGAATCCATTTGTAATTTTGAGAGCAGAAATTTTCATAACTTGTGGTGAAGTGAAAGAATACGCGAATTACCTGTTTTGATTCTCTATGCAGACCAAGGTGCTGCTAAATTGTTGCCAAGTCTAACCCATATTTGTTCCAAAACACAATATTTTATACGCCACGAGAGCCAAGCGTCAAATATTCTGACACTGTGATATAATTTCAATTACTTTTTGCACTACACTATGGTTGACTGTTGGATAATGGACGCTATTCCTTCTTATAGTATTACATACATCGATGTTACCGTTCTTTTTGAATTGCGAATGATAGTTAACAACGAACTTCATAAGGGACTTAATGCAGGGTGACGCCGTCGATAGTAGGGGTGTTACCTCCGTTATTTCTTGCTGTACTCAACCTCCTGTGGTTTTGCTGGTTCAACTTACGGGCTCTCGAACCATGTTGCGACCCAACTGTTCAAGGAGCTTCGGTTCAACTTAGTTCAAGGAGCTCTACGAAAAAAGGTCTAGAGTGGACACTATAATGCCCAGGCAAGAAAAGTGACACAAGTCAAAAGAACGGCAATTTCTAGTTTTGTCACCGAAAGAATACTTGTGAAGTCCCCCAACATGCACGAAAAACGTCACATCTCTATCTCGCAATTTGTCCACTCCGATCGTTAGGACGAGAATGACATGAAGTATGGACCTCAAGTGTCAGACTGCCACATTTACAGACTTATAAAAATATTGTAACAATCTTATTTCAGCTATCTGGTAATTTAGAATTCAATTTATTTTACTGATTCATATTCCGTCATTAATTTCATTCCGACTTTAGCAAGCATACATATATCTCTGCGCTGGTTCGACTGTTACTAATCGAAACTTGAATGTAAGACATGAAAAATTCTCATTTTGTAATTGCAGGATAGTTTTTGTAGGGTTTGGAATTAGCATTCCATTTGTATTTGCGTAATAAACTTACAGAAATGTTAGGAACATTATCCAACTAATAATCTTCATGATATAAGCAATTTTACTTAAACATTGTTAGCGAGCATATTTTACGAATTTCAATACTAAAAGCTAAAAGTCGTGTACAGCTTTATGTTGCAGAGTGAGAGGAACGAATTAATGCGTAACTGAACGATGACAGTCTGTGTACACTAGCAAGATTTTGATGTAATCCATAATTTTTTTTGTTTCTTATAATGGATGAGATAGGTAGTACTAGTTACAAATAAACATAAGTAGTGAAGAATCAGCCATGTGTATGTCAGTTTTCCGACAGTTTATGTGAGCCAGTGTTGTTACAGCATTGCGCAATAAGTAAGTGATTTTGGAAAAGGACACCATGTCAGCCTGAGTTTCTTGAAATTTCTCTTAGCACTACCAAACCAATAGCTATACTGTCAATAAATCAGCAAGGTGCAGAAAATTTTTGTGGAGCATAAAACTCTCAAATTGTTTTACAGCTTCTGCAGCATCAGAGAACACCGAGAAATGATGATGAGTATTTGCTAATTAATTGTTAAGCCCTGGTATATTTCAACTTCAGGGCAGATGTGTCGGTTTTGTTGTAGATTAATTCATGTTGCGCCACGGTAAAAACAATATTGCGTCAGCATTGTTACTGGCAGGTGGGCACGGGTCATTCACGAAGAGTGGCAAATTATGAGTTGTGGAACTTCTCATGTATAAGGTAACTTGAATGTAATTGTCAATATCGTTGATTATTATGACAATGTCATTGTTTATACAGTGTCTGCATCACATTACAGTGTCCTTCACACATGCCTGCATGTCTGACAGAACAGCTGATGTTTTGACGCTTACAGGTGTTGTAAATATTTCGTATGTTCCAACTCACAAGGAAAAGATGGACATTTCTCCCATAAAGAAAGTTCATATCGAATCCCTGTTATCGGCGAATAGTATTCCTTCATTATACAAGCACATTTGTGAGTCTATGTTTTAGTAGACTGTGTTCCTTAAATTGTACCTAATTGATCTACATCTACATCTACATCCATACTCCGCAAGCCACCTGACGGTGTGTGGCGGAGGGTACATTGAGTACCTCTATCGGTTCTCCCTTCTATTCCAGTCTCGTATTGTTCGTAGAAAGGATTGTAGGTATGCCTCTGTGTGGGCTCTAATCTCTCTGATTTTATCCTCATGGTCTCTTCGCAAGATATACTGCTTGACTCCTCGGTGAAGGTATGTCCTCGAAACTTCAATAAAAGCCCATACCGAGCTACTGAGCGTCTCTCCTGCAGAGTCTTCCACTGGAGTTTATCTATCATCTCCGTAACGCTTTCGCGATTACTAAATGATCCTGTAAAGAAGCGCGCTGCTCTCCGTTGGATCTTCTCTATCTCTTCTATCAGTCCTATCTGGTACTGATCCCACACTGCTGAGCAGTATTCAAGCAGTGGGCGAACTAGCGTACTGTAACCTACTTCCTTTGTTTTCGGATTGCATTTCCTTAGGATTCTACCAATGAATCTCAGTCTGGCATCTGCATTACCGACGATCAACTTTATATGATAATTTCATTTTAAATCACTCCTAGTGCGTACTCCCAGATAATTTATGGAATTAACTGCTTCCAGTTGCGACCTGCTATATTGTGGCTAAATGATAAGGGATCTTTCTTTCTATGTATTAGCAGCACATTACACTTAACTACATTGAGATTCAATTGCCATTCCCTGCACCATGCGTCAATTCGCTGCAGATCCTCCTGCATTTCAGTACAATTTTCCATTGTTACAACCTCTCGATGTACCACAGCATCATCCGCAAAAAGCCTCAGTGAACTTCCGATGTCATCCACAAGGTCATTTATGCATATTGTGAATAGCAACGGTCCTATGACACTCCCCTGCGCCACACCTGAAATCACTCTTACTTCGGAAGACTTCTCTCCATTGAGGATGACATGCTGCGTTTTGTTATCTAGGAACTCTTCAATCCAATCACACAATTGGTCTGATAGTCCATATGCTCTTACTTTGTTCATTAAACGACTGTGGGGAACTGTGTCGAACGCCTTGCGGAAGTCAAGAAACGCGGCATCTACCTGGAAACCCGTGTCTATGGCCCTCTGAGTCTCGTGGATGAATAGCGCGAGCTGGGTTTCACACGATCGTCTTTTTCGAAACCCATGCTGATTCCTACAGAGTAGATTTCTAGTCTCCAGAAAAGTCATTATACTCGAACATAATGCGTGTTTCAAAATTCTACAACTGATCGACGTTAGAGATATAGGTCTATAGTTCTGCACATCTGTTCGACGTCCCTTCTTGAAAACGGGGATGACCTGTGCCCTTTTCCAATCCTTTGGAACTCTACGCTCTTCTAGAGGCCTACGGTACACCGCTGCAAGAAGGGGGGCAAGTTTCTTCGCGTACTCTGTTCTTTATTGCTTGTGTTAATTTTGATAAATTACAGTTCTGAATTTGTATTTTTATAATACAAAAATGAAACTTATTTTCATTTTTTAAATTAACTTTAGTACTAATTGCGCCTGATGGAGGTTCGAATGCCATATTATATTGCAGTAAGTAAACAAAAAATCTAATATTTGGGATGGAAGGGTGGCAAAAGGATTACATGGAGGATTATAACAAAAACCAAATGGTTTTTAGAAAATCAAGAAAAGCTACACAAAGAATTAAACAATAGTTACTAGATAACACCTCACATTCCATGAGAACGGAACTGCATGTCCTTAGTACTGTTGTATAGACCATATTGGAATTAACTAGCAAAATTACTTCCTCGAAATTTAAAGGACGCTTCAATATAAGTTTTATAGAATTCTTTAAGACTATTTATCTCAAATAGCGCAATTTTTAATTGTGTCACTGTTCTCTCTGGGGTACAATTTGTTATCTTTAGAACGGATACAAACTTCTGCACATCAAACTCTTTATTCTCCAATGAATAATTTCTTCAGAACGTGATGCCATAAGATTTTAGTGGGCGGTGTAATATTAGTAATTTTCGCCTCACAAACATTAATATACGCTCAGTAGTAAACGTCTGATGGCCTAAAGTTATCGAACAATTGTAAAGTAAAAGAAATGAAACATCGCATAGCACCGACAGAATCTATTATTCTATCTTTGCCGTTCTTGCGCGGTGCCTGTAAATGTATCGATTAATGATATAAAAAAGAATTCTGTTGTTTCAAGACAAATGAGGCATTGGGCGCCTCACCTTTTACTGTTTGTATTCCATGAAAGGCGGACGCGGACTTGTTGCGTTCCGCATCGGTATTTTATATTTTGTGTGAAAATATTCAGTAAATATGCTAATTTTTATTTTTCCAATCAGAGAACATGTAGTTCCTTGTAACTGATTACGAACAGACAGCATCTTGACCGTTACGTATAAAGTGTTTAACCACAATGGTCATCCACTGTGATCTAATATGAAAAGGTACGTAGCATTAAAAACGTGTGTTAAAGATAAGAGTGCCGGTTACGTGCTTATTTTAGTAAATTAACCTTGATGATTTACATCTCCTCATTTACTTGAATGTTAATTACTTTGTGTTAGTTCATCGCCAGAAATTACGATCACGCTGATGGGCCGAACGCAGCATGAGGCAGAAGGAACATTATCGTTTTCCTATTATTTCTGAATCAGCTCTTTTTTTTAATTGTGTAGTGTTGCATTTCTTTTAAAGTCTATAAATCTTCTAGTCCCTTAGTGTTGTTCCGGGTATGACTAAATCGCGTCTATAAAAATGCACAGAAATGATAATGTTTCTTCCGAACGATCTCAAATAAATCAATCTGCTGCTCTTGTTGAAAATAATCCAACCAGGTATTTAATGCTCAACGTATGTTATTATAATAGTGTAATCAATCCCTGATTCTGTTGCCAAATGGCCCACCAAAATATTCACTTTTTCGACATTTTTCAAAAAATATAAAATAACAATTTTCTCTTTTGGCCCCCAAGAGCAATGCTACACTTGGCGCCCGAACAAGGACTTGATCAAAAATCATCTTATGAATGAGTTTAAAAAGAAAAGAAAATTCTGTGCTTGTTCTAATAATTGTTTCATCTTTTCATGTGGATGCAATTCAACCTAGAAAGAGAAGTGGGACAAACCTTTAATCAATTCAGAAGAACGACTTAAGATATGGCTAAATTACGTGAGTATCCAGTTGTACAGCCATCAAGACAGCCATAGTAAGTGAAGGCTAAATTACGGGAGTATCCAGCTGTACAGCCATCAAGACAGCCATAGTAAGTGAAATTTTCATACACAGTAGCCAAGATTTTGTAGTGACGTCGCATCTTTCAAGTTGATCACAAACGTAAACCTGTCTTTCCTCGCCTTGAAACAGTTTTACATCAATTTCTCCATAGTCCATTCTTCTGTAGTTAAATTCAGTGAAAGTGTACCATTGTTGTCAGTGCATCAAAAAAATTTTACAATATGGCGGATAATTACACTCAAAACTGGTAAAACGTGTGATATTTCATTTCTTTGTAATTAGTAGGAACCATCTTGTCTTCTTGGCGTACGTGAATGTCAGTTGTTACCTCAAGATTACCTCAAGATTTACCTGAATGATGTCAACGGATAGTTGATGAAGTTCGTACACTAAAGTGTCAAGTTGAAAATTCCCCACATCTCGCGTCAGGAGAGTGGAAAAATTCACCACCATGTGATGAACAACAGCAGGTACATTACCGTTCACCACCTGATAACGCTCAAACCCACAGTTCTATAGACGCACAATTTAATCAGAGTACCAGCCCACCTACTTTTGCCAGTTTGATGCAGGAGGAAAGCGTTTTTCCGACCTTTCACCCGCAGAAAAGAGAAATTCATCCTATAGTATTCCTCCGAAATTTTTCAGGAATTTTTTCCGAATAGCTGGAGTGACTGCCAGCGAAATGGTTCAAATGGCTCTGAGCACTATGGGACTTAACATCTGTGGTCATCAGTCCCCTAGAACTTAGAACTAATTAAACCTAACTAACCTAAGGACATCACACTCATCCATACCCGAGGCAGGATTCGAACCTGCGACCGTAGCGGTCACGCGGTTCCAGACTGAAGCGCCTAGAACCGCACGGCCACGCCGGCCGGCTAGCGAATTCAATTCGTTACTGGATTTACCGTAGGCGATGCTCCCTTATGGGGAACCGAAATGGTCGACTCTTGTAAAAGTTACAGAGTTTGAACAGATGTTTTTAGATAAATTCTGGAGTTCTGGTGTGCAGCAGCGCCTGAGAAAAGAGGTTTACAACGCCGAAGTATTTAACAGTAAGCGCGGTAGTCTGACGAGATATTGTGAAAAGTATTTAGCGAAAATCAAGTTCTGGGATTCGCCGATCACCGCCAAAGACGTTATTATGATTCTAAAAACAAGGCTACCGATTGCAATCAGAGAAAAGTTAGTAGACCTGTCTGAGGACGATACGGACACCTTCCTATCTGTGTTTAGCTCATTAGATCTGATTTACGAGGACGCTAGAGTTGATGTTGGCAAAGCCCACTTCAGTGCTGGCGGCCAGCACAATACGGAGTATGCAGGCAACAATGGTGGCCGAGCGAAAGCGCGCCACAGCGACGGCCAGTACCAACCCCACAACGGTTTCAGAAATAAACACACTACGTACTTCATCAGTAAATACAAACATAAGCACAATAACGGCCAGAGATACAATCCAATATATAATTCGTCACCACATCAGTACGGAAATGCACATGATAATACACAGCCCCAGCAATATGGAAACACGCAGCCGACCAACGGTAATTATCAAAACGATCAGTCTTACGATTCAAATCGTCAGTGGAATGGACATAAATGGCATAATCAAGGTGGAGACCAACGTACACCTTTCAATAACTGTTACAATCAACACAAGCCACAGCAAAATACTTTTCAGCCACAAAATATACACTTCACGCAACAAGCGTACGGACCTTCGGGAAGTCTGAAGCCTAAACGCCCCTATAATAAGCAAATTTATTATGCGCAAGCGAATATGCCAGGACAATATCCATTTCCACCCTAGTTCGTACCACAAAACCAATACCAGTTCGAGACGGAAGAAACTTTAAGAAATATAAATCAACAGGAAAGTAAGCGTCGAGCGGAAAATTAAAAGCAGCACCTTTGAGCCTCCTAGAGGATACTGCAGGTTTGAATGGGGTCACCCTGTCTATTAGTCCACACGAAATTAAAGCAATTAGATATGACAAAGAGACAAACTTACGGGGTGATCTAGTAGCAAACACGGAGACGAAAGAAAATGATGATGCATGGGACGAACAAGTTCAAGCTTCCATAAGAGTATCAATTGCCAACATACCAGTAACAGCCGTCGTAGATACAGGAGATAATATAAATGTCTGATCTTTATGTTTATTTAAGCAAATATCCTCTGTATGCAAAGTTTTATCACTTCCAATTCAAGGTTGCACCGTTTAGGGAGCAATTGGTCCACTAACACAACGTGTAAATCTTCAGACTCAACTTCGAATCCAGATAGAGTCTATTTCAGTAACATGCATATTTCTTATTGTTAAAAACCTATCAGTGCCATGTATCCTGAGTATGGAATTCTTGAGACAGACGAAAGCTAAAATTGACATCGAGTGTGGAATTTATACTCTAGTAGCAGGTCAGCAACAAGTAACAGTAAATTTGTTAAGAAGACAAACTTTGGTGTGCTTCAAACAGCAGTACGACCATGGACTAAAAGACAACAGCACAGTCAGACAGGAGACATGACAGATCTTGAAAGTATTAATGACGATGAATATAAAGACCTAATTCCCGGTCAGAATGAATTACACGTTAAAGCTAGTGAGTCCACTGAATTATCCAAACAATAGAATAATGAGCTTTACAATTTGTTAACAGATTACGTTCAAGTATTTTCTAAGAAACCTGGACTAATAAAAGGCTTTGAATATCGAATGGTTGTCCTGCCCCATTCAACCAACTGTAGAACAAGCTATTCCATTCCATATGCAAGACGCGAAGTTGTCTAAGTGCGAGATCAAGAAAATGTTACGCTGGAATGCGATAGAAGTGTCTCATTCACCTTATTCGAGTCTTTTATTGTCTATACTAAAATCAGATGGTAGCATAAGGCTAGTCCTAGTGCAAGATTAATCAATAAAATTATAGTACCCATAAGAACGAGACCTGAGGCTTTTGAAGAGCATCAGCAGAAGTTTCATGAAGTTAAGTATTTGAGTACCCTCGATTTGAAAAGCAGTTACTGGCAAGTAAAACTTGCGCAGGGGTCTAGGAAGTAGGCTACACTGCGTTTATATTTGCAGGTAGATCTTACCATTTCAAAGTTGTACCGTTTGGACTAAATGTGAGTTCCGGAATTTTTATTTCAGCCCTTTATTATTACTAGATCCTGAACTTTCAGATAAGGTAACAGTCTGTTATTGTAGCATCGAAAAATTGGGAAGCTTATGTGGCCCTTCTGCAAAAGGTATTTCAACGATTTATAGAGTATGGTGTTACAGCAAATCTTAAGAAATCCAAGTTTGGAAAAAGCGAAATTAAATTTTTATGACACACCATCACCCCTGAAGGAATTAAAGCTGACCCGGAAAAACTGTCTGCTATAAAAAGCTTTCCAACCCCTTTTACAAAAAGGCAACTGAGAGGATTTATCGGTCTTACGTCATTCTTCAGACGTTTTGCTTCCAATCAAGTATTGAACAATCCCGCTCTTCACAACCTTTTGAAAAAGAATTCACATTGGAATTGGATGCAGGAATGCCAAGACGGATTTCAGAAAGTTAAAGACCGTTTGGTTAACAGTAACATTCTCCATCATCCTCAGATGGATAAGGAATTTTGCATTATTGCACACGCTTTCTTTGTCGGCATCGGCGCTTGTCTTTTCCAGATTCAATTAGTAGATGAACACGAGCAAATCCAAGTGATTAGCTTTGCGAGTCGAGTGTTATGAGTGTTATCTGAGTGTGAAAAGTCTTATTCGGTTACGGAGTTGGAGGCACTCGACGTTGTATGGGCTTTTAGGCGATTTAACTATTATATCTATGGAAGAAAAATTAAAGTCTATTCAGACCATCAAGCCTTATCATTTCTCCTTACATGTAAGTTGCAATATCCCCGTCTTACTCGATGGTGCTTATTCCTACAGGAATATAACTTTGACATTGTATATATAAAAGGCAAAGATAATGCTATAGCAGATGCACTTTCTTGCTCACCTGAGGGCTTACCAGAAACCAGCCAAATGGTGGAACAAACGTCTAATTATAAAATTTTGTTAATGAAAGATCCAATTCACAGGAAGTATTTTCTTCAGTTATGTAGGCAGATTCAGATTCTTCAAAATACAGATCATAAACGGAAAAAGATTAAATAAATTCTTCACGAAAATCCAGCCCACAAGTTTTCAAAGTTTTATAAAGTTCATAACCAAGTGCTATTTCATAAGACGTCAGAGTCATCTGAGAGGTGGTGTGTTTGCATCTCTCGAAATTTCATTGAACATCTTCTGTGGTACATTCACATTTCATGGGGTCACTATGGACCAGTGAAATGTAAAAGGAAAATCTCGACTTACTGTTATGTTCCGAATCTACATCAGAGAATCCATAAATTATTGAGAAACTGTGTCATCTGTCAAAAGGCAAAATCCTTAAGCATTTCCACTTCAATCCCACTAAATATTATAATTGCTGAAAGGCCAAACCAGCTTCTTAGTATTGTTTTGGCAGGTCCACTACCCACCGGTAGGGGAGGCGCTAAATACTTAGTAGCAATCCTGGGCAATTTTTCTAAGCACATAAGACTGTGCGCAGTGAAATCATTTTGTGCAAATCCGATAATTCGTCGCATTGAAAATGATTATTTTCCGCGATTCAGGGTTCCTGAATCAATCTTATCCGATAATGCTACAAATTTAACATCACGCCCGTGGCGTGCATCTCTTGCTCGCAATGGAATCGAACAAATTTTGATATCCCGGTTTCGGCCGCAATCGAAACCGACAGAAAGAATCTTCAAAGAATTTAACAGATTTATAAGGGCGTACATTCCGAATAAGCAATCTAAGTGGGCACACTTCGTAACACCTTTCGAACAGATTGTAAACCACGTTCCTCATCTATCAACCGGATTCAAAATGGTTCAAACGGCTCTGAGCACTATGGGACTTAACAGCTGTGGTCATCAGTCCCCTAGAACTTAGAACTACTTAAACCTAACTAACCTAAGGACATCACACACATCCATGCCCGAGGCAGGATTCGAACCTGCGACCGTAGCAGTCGCACGGTTCCGGACTGCGCGCCTAGAACCGCGAGACCACCGCGGCCGGCACCGGATTCACGCCACAAGAGTTAATGTCAAGATCAAAAGAAAGGAATGAGTGGATAGACCCCCTTCCAAAGTTACAAGACAACTAATTGGACCTAGACGCAAAAATCCATGTGTTAAAGAAGAATCGTAAGTGGCAACAAATTTATGAAGGTCCCTTTGTGATAATGAGGAAACCACACATTGGTAGCTATTCGTTATTGACCCTGCCACGAATAAAATCAAAGGACTGTTCCACCATCATGATTTAAGAAAATTTTATAACGCCAGAAATTAAATCAATTTAAGCTGTAAGGAAATTCTAAGGTATTTGAGATCAGGATTAACCAGTGAGTGACAAGAACTGAACTGAACTGACTATGGACGTTAACTGGTGCTAAAAGAAAACCTTGTGTATTAAAACAAAATGTCTGAAAAATAAAATACAGAATAATTTATAGACAAGTATTTAGATGAATAATTTTTTTGTAAACAGGAGGACATGTCCTAGAGGCGATTTCCAATAAGTTAGTATGTAAGAAAAATGATGTACTCGAGAGGTATTAATTAGCCCCGAGGTACTAAAATGAGGAAAGAGGAAGGAGCAAATAATGCACTTCTCTCATTAAATAGTACTATGAAAATGAGGAGGAAAGGAGTGAATAATGCACCTCTATCGCTAAATAGCAAATATAAAAATGATGATTATATGCTCTTAGTATTAGTAAGTGAAATTTAATCGAGGACAAATTAATGACCTGTTTTGAAAGAAAATACTTAATGTCCAGACAAAGGAGGAAAATAGAGTGAAAAGATTCGATTCCATGTGGTTATTCCCTAATTTCGAATGAGAAGTAAATAAGGCACCACCTGTTAGCGCAAAGCAGTCGGTAGATTTAACTTGTTCAGTTCCAGCACAGTGCTGTGCCAGCGATAAAATAACATCTCTTTGAAGTAAACAGATACCTAGGATTAAGCATGAACAGATTGATGACGCAGCGCAATTCCTCTGAAAAGACCTGATGTTAACCTTAAGTAAAAGCGTGATGAAATAAAAAGTAAGTTAATTATATAAAGCAAATTAAGATGAGTCTAGACTATAAACAAGCTCAGTAAAAGAACATATGAGTAACATGGTTTATTATGGCAACTTCACGGTACTATAGAGCATTAGCGATACTGTAAACTTAAATTTTCGACCTCGTTGAGGAGTAATTTAAATTCTGTCGACGATCCGCGAGTAGGCCCACTTTGCCCACTTTTCTTTTTCAAATGTTTGTATTTCTACACGAGATCCAGAGGCGGATTTGCTATTTTCAAATCTGTCCTCGAATTTTCTTTAAAGACAAGCACATACGAGAGAAACTTTGGCATAATGAAGCATCACTCACAAGTCACTAAATAAGAGGAGCATTAAAAAATTTGTTGGGCCTACAAAATGAATAAGCAAGTGTGATAAAGATTACTATGAATGAAATTAATTTGTAAAGGAGATTGGAATGAATTTAGTCAAAGAAAAAGGACTTTTAATAGCTTACTTGTGACCGTAGGCATTAATAGTAAAAGAAAAGAGTAATTAAGAAACAATTGTTCTGATTCAAAGTGGTCAATTAGATTATTTCTTGATTTAAATGAACTCTTGTAAATATTAGTATGTAAACCAACTTGTAAACACAGTGTGATGTTATGAAGTGAGAATGTCATCGAATACAATTTTCACGCAGACATTCACCACAGTTCAAGTGAAGTTGTAAAGTACGACGATTTTCAGTGTCAGTGTTCTACTGACCATATGTGTGAAAAATTCATTGATGTGTGCGGTGTGTCATAATCAGTGGCATTCCACACATGCAGTTGCAGCGGTAGCTACCACTTGCCTATGAATCCGTAACTGGATAGTGGACAGGAAATGATGTGAGGCAGTTTCGGTGGCAGAAGCTCCCTCCAGCAATCTAAAAAGCACAAAGCCGCGATCCGACGAACAAAAGCAACGCACGGCACCTCAACGCGAAATCAACGCTCTGCAAGTTAAGCTCCAGTCATGTACGCGCGCAGACTGAATTTCAAGACTACTCGCAACACTGGAGGCGGAGAGACACCATATGACGAAATAATGCAAACGTTCAACCACCAACAGCAGTTGCTGTGCGTGACACCCAGTACTGAAAACATTTTTGCATGTATCATAATCCTTCTGAGAGACTCGAAGATAGAGAAGTTAGGGTATTTAGTATAATGACTGATTACACAGAGAAATAAGTAACAAGGTCACCTCAGAACACTGTTGAAATGTGAACTTTAACGAGAGGTCACGATTCGAAAGAAAATAAGAACACGAAAAAAAGTCAAAGGATCTGATCCTTCCTATATCCCATCCCACACGTATATAAAATTAGTTTTGTAAGCTATTCTAATATAAGATATTTTATCTGTTTCATATGTGAAATAATTCGGAGAGCCACTCTCGAGCCCTGAAAGTGAAAGATACGGACTTCCTTGGCGAAGCCATCACCAGTGGCCGCTCTACAATCCAAGTTTATCATAAATAGAGTATGTGCGACGAAAATAAGTGTATAATTAAGTGCGATAACTGACAAAGCAATCAACTGACAAGACGATGACAATATAATGAATACAGTCAAGTCAGAAAGTTGTGAACCAGTTGTGATAGTCAAATTACTTTTGCAACGGTGAAAAATGAAGTGTGACTCTTTTTCCTTATAAATTTTGTAAATATGTGTACGTATAGCCTAAATTTTAAGAATCATCAAGAAAGACTGAATCCATACAAAGACTGATGGAAACGCAGAACAAATTCACAATGATCTACCGTCAGTAATTGCAAATTGTAACGTGAATTCCTTTATTATGGAATGAATATGAAATGAAAACTTTTAATAACTCGTATGTTACCCCAAGAAATTACAAATATTCCAGTGGGCATGAGGATGAAAGTAATACCTTCGGCATTCCTTCCCTCCTCATGGGAGGCAGTGTAATATTAGTAATTTTCGCCTCACAAACATTAATATACGCTCAGTAGTAAACGTCTGATGGCCTAAAGTTATCGAACAATTGTAAAGTAAAAGAAATGAACCACCGCATAGCACCGACAGAATCTATTATTCTTTATCTTTGCCGTTCTTGCGCGGTGCCTGTAAATCTCTATGTATATGTATCGATTAATGATATAAAAAAGAATTCTGTTGTTTCAAGACAAATGAGGCATTGGGCGCCTCACCTTTTACTGTTTGTATTCCATGAAAGGCGGACGCGGACTTGTTGCGTTCCGCATCGGTATTTTATATTTTGTGTGAAAATATTCAGTAAATATGCTAATTTTTATTTTTCCAATCAGAGAACATGTAGTTCCTTGTAACTGATTACGAACAGACAGCATCTTGACCGTTACGTATAAAGTATTTAACCGCAATGGTCATCCACTGTGATCTAATATGAAAAGGTACGTAGCATTAAAAACGTGTGTTAAAGGTAAGTGTGTCGGTGCCGTGCTTATTTTAGTAAATTAACCTTGATGATTTACATCTCCTCATTTACTTGAATGTTAATTATTTTCTGTTAGTTCATCAATAGAAATTACGATCACGCTGATGGGCCGAACGCAGCATGAGGCAGAAGGAACATTATCGTTTTCCTATTATTTCTGAATCAGCTCTTTTTTTTATTGTGTAGTGTTGCGTTTCTTTTAAAGTCTATAAATCTTCTAGTCCCTTAGTGTTGTTCCGGGTAAGACTAAATCGCGTCTATAAAAATGCACAGAAATGATAATGTTTCTTCCGAAGGATCTCAAATAAATCAATCTGCTGCTCTTGTTCAAAATAATCCAACCAGGTATTTAATGCTCAACGTATGTTACTATAATAGTGTAATCAATCCCTGGTTCTGTTGCCAAGTGGCCCACCAAAATATTCACTTTTTCGACATTTTTCAAAAAATATAAAATAACAATTCTTTCTCTTTTCGCTCCCCAAGAGCAACGCTACTGTGGATGTAAGAGAAATTAATCTCCTTTGGACATTTTCATCTTCAAAATTTGCTAGTAGTCGTAATATAAAAGATGTATAACTTAGAAGTTGGAAATATCAATAATACTGTATGAGACTTCCAGCTCAGAATCGTATTAACATGATCACCGAATTATTTAGAGTATTCTGTTTATTATATTTCCGTATTATTCTATCGGTATGGTGAGTTCTATTCTGTACAGATTTGCATGCATTGCGGTTATTGTAAGATCACTGGCAGTCCATTTGTAGAGAAATATTTTTAAAAATTCCATGAAAATTTTATTTCCGATTTCAAGTGTAACTTTCTCCATTGGTTTTTATTATAATAATGTGCACCATCAACAAGGAGAACTATTTTAGTTTCTTCAAGGTACGATGGGAGATCATTTGTTTACAGGATGACCATAAAATCTGCTAACATTTGAAAATGCAATGGTTTGTGGAATAATGTAGGCAGAAAGGTAGATATTGACACACATCTTGGAACGACATGGGTTTTACTGAAAAAAAATGCGAAAATGACCAACAGATGGCGCGTCATACGAAAGCAATGATTAGCATAACAACTGATTTGAGCAAAATCGACCTTCTTTATGCAAATGCTCAACATGTCGGCCTTCATTCATCAACAATACCTGCATCGAGATATAACACTACCGGTTACTACTAAATTAGCAAGACAACGATGTTGTTCCTATGAAAGGATTTTTATTTGACAGAGAGCATGCGTAATGGAGACCTGTCGGACTACTTTTATTTTTTTGAAGATTTCTATACAAAGGAAGCATTAGCAGAGCAAACGGAAACCGAACGAAGGTTCTATCAGTAATTAAGTAAACTGTAATTATGTAAAAGGAAACGGTCGCCAGCCTAATAAGTCAAAGTTGTACCAAGTACTAGCATGGTTCATAAAGAAAGTTAACTATTGAGATTGACTTTACTGATCATTATTAGTATTCTCAAGCTGCTTTTACTTCCTCAAACTATTTAAATGAAATGGGAATTGTGACACCTGAACCTATTATAGTTTGAATAATAATGGTTATTTGCTTACTGTAGTACACACAAGCTATAAGAATGAAAGTTGTACTTTATAAGTACTGTTGCTGTAATATGCAATTTAAATCTGGTTCAACTGTTGGCGTGGGAATCCAGAAACTAGTATATCAGTAAGACTCTGATCTAAGCTGAACATCTTAGTCACAACACTATAGTAGGAACACTATAACTACATAACACATGAAATTATAAACACTGGTATTTTAATAAGAAAAACCTTTAAACTCAATACTTTAAATCTCTACTCAGAAACTGTACTTTGACGAAACTGTAACTATCCTTTTAAGAAAATTACGTGGATTACTTCAAGACTTATGCTGACTGAATAATTACGAAATTTACTACTCCACAAATTTTATTCACTGTAGTGAAAGATTATTGAAACAACTTTCCAATTCAATAAAATGGGATACTAGGAAAACTTGTAGCACTTGGAATAGGACTCTGTCTAGGTAAACGACTAAGGGTAGAATATGGGCGCTCAACACAGAGTTTATAGAGCACACACTCATTATTAAAAAAGAATCCACATATCTTGTCCATGCAATTATACAGCACACAACTGATAATTTCAGAGGAAGTTGGTGGCAATGTCGGTCTCCTGTACAGTTAAAAAAAAGGCGGCAAAAGTATCCATGGCTCTTGTTGTGTAATTAGCACTGAAAACTCTCTTCTTAGCGTCGGATTTTCGTAGTACAGAGCCAGCCAAAGTATGCCATGAACAATAAGCCAAATTACATCCACATCCGAGGCTATGTCATATAATCTTGCAGTTTTTCTCGCCTCGTTCAGTTCACAAGATGTGCACACGTTGCCTGCTGGCCACCGATTGACTGGTTCCTCACAGGAGCCTTGTAGTTCGACGGCCAGATCAACCTTTTGTATACTCGTTGAGCCAGTTCCGTTGTGGAGAGACTTCCCTCCAAGACTTACATGATTACAAACCTACTTTCCCTATGCATGAATCAGTATTACAAGTAAGTTTTTACATTTTCGTTCTTTTACAGCATATTACTTTTGAAATTACATCCATAGATTAATTACAGGTACATACAAGGTGATAATTATTGAAAAAAATATATAAAAAAAATAGTTACAAACTAAGGCGTGCCCACACTTTATTCAACATGTATACGTCACTACAGATATTCGGATTTAGGTTATGACATGTTCGACATGCCTGCCATCATTGACCATGATGTGGCGCACACGAATAGCGAAACTCTGCACGACTCGCTGAGTTGTCGGAACATCGATGCTGTCAACGACCTCCTGAATGGCTGTTTTCAGCTCTGTAATGGTTTTAAGGTTATTGCTGTACACCTTGTCTTTAATGTAGCCCCACAAAAAGGAGTCGCATGTGTTCACATCCTGAGAATATCGCGGCCAGTCGAGGGCCATGCCAGTGGTCTCTGGGTACACCAGGGCCAGAATGCAGTCACCAAAGTGCTCCTCCAGGACATCAAACACTCTCCTGCCTCGATGGGGTCGAGCTCTGTCTTGCATGAACAATATATTGTTGAAATCAGGGTCACTTTGGAAAATGGGGATGAAATCATCTTCCAAAGCCTTCGCTTACCATTCAGTAGTCACCGTGCCATCAAGGAATATCTCGCACTGATTATTCCGTGGCTGGACACTACACACCACACATTCACCCATTGAGCGTGAAGAGACTTTTCGATCGCGAAATGCGGATTATCTGTCCCGCAAATGTGCCAGTTTTACCTATTGACGAACCCATCCAAAAGAATGTGAGCTTCGTCGCTAAATCAAACCATATTTGCATCAAAGTCCTGTTCATCAGTTTTGTGGAGAACAGTGTTGGCCAAATAGAACCGATGTTTCATGTCCCTGGGTCTTAATGGCTGATGGGTTTGAACTTTGTATGGGAAGAGATGCAGACCTTCAGCAATAATTTGTCACAGTGTCTCCCTGTTGATTCCCACCTGTTGTGTAACTCGTCTGATTGATTTCCTGGGGCTCGTTTGAAACACAGCGCGTTTCTTTTCGATGTTTTCAGGCGTTTTCGCTCCTTTAGGACGACAGACATTGCCAACACTGTCATCACGAACACTAACTGTTCCCTCAAACTTGCCCATCAAATTATTGATTGTTAGTACACTTGGGCCGGATGTCTTCAGCGTGAACTCGCTCGTTCGGAAACTTCCATGGATGTAACTTCAATGAGCATGATTATACAGATATCACATTAAGTAAAAACAGACAAAGAAGTTAGATAAGACCATTATAGGTTATTCCGATAATAGTGTTGCAGAGGGACAAAGTTGTGGACGGTAAAGTTCAGCATATCAGTAGGTGTGGTAAGATACTGACGTCGGATACTATCTTTTAGCGTCTCTACTGAGATCAGATGATCGCTGCAGACTTACGACGTCTGGCAGCCCGACAACCAATAATCACACGGGTTCAGGTCTGGAGACCTGGAAGACCAAGCATAAAGGAGGTGGCGGCTCAGCACGAGATCCTCACCAAACGATGTGCGCGAGAAACCTTTCACACGTGTAGCATTGTAGGGTGGAGCGTACCTTCCAACAGGTGTTTATCAATGATGTTAAGAGATGACCCGACATCCTCTCTCACTAGGGCCTATTTTACACGCGATTCTCATCTGGCGTCACTGACATGTTGCTGTCGAGCGCCGTCTTTTGGCAGATTTTTGCAGTCGTTTTTATTTCCTATAAAACCCTCTGTTATTTCAGAAATGTGTGTCAGTTTTTATCTTTCTACCAACATTATTCCATGAATTAGTGCATTTTCAAATGTTAACTAACTTTTGCGTCACCCTGTATAAAAAGAACACATTTAATACTGACCAATGTACTAGACACATGTACAGTTCTGTTTACACTCTGAATGTCGCTTTGTGTACACTTCCTGGGCTTGTTTATGTGACCCTTGCATTCTGTCAGACTTGATGAATAACTGTTACCAGCGAGACCTCTGGTTTGTGTGGCGCTCAACTGCGCAGTCCTCAGCGCTCGTACAAAGTCCCAATTTTTACACAGTCTAATTGTTCATACAGTCCAGACTAGCTACTGTCACGAATGATGATGAAATGATGAAGGCAACACAAACACCCAGTCCTCGGGCAGAGAAAACCGCGACCCGGCCGGGAATCGAATCCGGGACACTGTGATTAAGGAGACCTCTGATACCTTTATGATTATGTAAAACAGTGGTCAGCAAATCGTAACTTCATTAACGAATGTATTCAGACAACAAATCTCACTGACGACGAGATAAAAGGATGATTTGTCGAACTTCATATCAGTTGCAACAGATTTCCTGTCTTACTGACGCAGCCTGCATGGTTGCCACATCGATTGTGCTGTGAAACTCCCTGGCAGATTATACTGTGTGCCAGAACAGGAGTCAAACCCGATATCTTTGCCTTTTGTGGGCAAGTACTCTACCAAATGAGCTATCTGAGCGTGACTCACAAACCATCCACACAGTTTTATTTGTCAGCGCTTGTCCCACGCGTTTTACAGGAGAACTTCTGTGTAGTATGGAAGGTAGGAGATGAGGTACTGGCAGAAGTAAAGCTGTGAGGTCAGGCCACGAGTCACGCTTGGGTAGCTCAGTTACTAGAGCACTTACTTGCGAAAGACAAAGGTCCTAATCCCGCTCTGTCACACATTTTTGTTCTGCTAGGAAGTTTCATATCATTGCACAATCTGCTACACAGGCAATGCTCTTCGCGATATTCTCAGAAGTGTTAGTTCCGCAGGTGTTGCAGGAGAACTTCAGAGAAGTTTGAAAGGTAGGAGACGATGTAGAGGCGGAAGTAAAGCTATGAGGGTACTTTATGAGGCGTGCTTGAGTACTTTAGTTGGCAGAGCAATTGCTCGCGCAAAGGGTAGGTTGTGGGCTCGAGTCCTGATTAGGCACATAGTTTAATCTGCCAGGAAGTTTCATATCAGCACACACTCGCTACATAGTGAAAATACATTCCGCTTTTGCTGTCTTTAGGGTCTGATTCTAGGTTTAAAATTGTGGAAAATTAAAACTAATTAATTTTCCCCTCTCCTATGTCATTAGTTTACTTATACTAAGAATCCACGTACGATAAGTTTCAAACAGTTTAGCTTGTATGTTCAAGCGATTTCCCTCACAACACCCCTGACATCACAATTCACATGTTTAAGCTTCTGCTACCGTGAGTGTAGAATCCCTATGTTCCTGGGTGCAATGCATGGTCGCACATCTTGCCATATAAAGGTACATCCATCACTGTTGAACATGAATTATGGTGTGGGGAGGCATAATGTTGCATGGACACACCGACTTCCAATTCTTTGAAGATGATACCCTCACTGGTCAACGTTATTATGGTACTACTCTCCTTCCCCATGTGCATCTTTTCAGGGGTGCATTTGCCCTTAATTCCTTTTCATGGATGAGCTTTTCGTGGAGGAGCTCTTGGAATGAGAGGATATTTGTCGAATGAACTTGCCTGCCCACTCTCCCACCGTAAATCCCATGAAGCATGTGTGAGATCCGATGGCGAGACATATTGCAGCACACCCATATGCAACAATAACCACAGCACTAGCGGAGGAGTGGAACACCCTACACAAGAACTCCTTACTAATGCTGCGGCCAGGATGTGGCATACTACAGAGCATTCATTGCAATCCGTGGTGGTCGCACACTGTATTCAAAATCATGTTCCACTTTCTGAAACGCGCATGGACTAACGTAAATGTCGATGACTTCAGTTTAATCATTGTTTTTAGATAAAAGTATCGTTTCCTTCCGTCTCATTGCATATTTTTTTTACTTACCTACTGTACTATACTGTAGCAATTCTTTCTATGTATGATTCAAGTTTCATCGAGCTCTGTTACTTGGCAGTCACACATGGAACAGTTACAGTCATCCTTAAATTTTGCACACCAGTGTTCGTATAAGTTTATCACATTAGATATAGCACAGAATTGCGTTCTTATTTGAATGATTACATATGCCTAGCTAAATGTAAGAGCATAAAAAACAAATGAATTGTGTGTGTTTGACATACGTGTTTTTTCCCTATAAAGCCCCAAGCATGCTGATGCAGTTATATAGTATTTACCCTGTACTGGCAGAAGAAACACCTTCTTCATAAGAGCTTTATGATAACTGATTGGACTGAGAATAGTGCAGACAACAGAATGAGAAGAAGAATGAATCACTACTTCCAGACAGCATCAGACTGATAATTCTAGGTCCATTGGATTGTGGTAAGACAAATGTTCTGATACCTTTGATAATGCATCCATATGGTACAATATATTTTGAAAAATACTATTCCAGACTAAATACCAACTGCTAGAGGAGATTGATGGCGCTACATACAAGATTTTCGCCAAAAGTTGCAATTTCCTACAACATGAAGGAGTGAAACCGAATACTTCGTTCATATTTGCTGATGTAGCAGTAGTAATCACGTTGAAATACAAAATACATCTGATTTGACCGACGTATAGTAACTAATGTCTTTTACCGAAATCAGACATACTCGAGCATCTCTAAGCTACTGATAAGAGATATAGCAAACCTTATTATTATCAAATAAGATTATATTAATTTAAAACACATTTACCATCTCCATGCAGCAACCGACATGAGATTCAACGAATTTACATCATATATTGTTGGAATCATTCACAGCATAGATTTCCGGTTTCTGAAAAGCGGCGACTGAATGACAGTTGATATGAACAGAACTTTCAGGAAGGTTTCAAAAGATGAAGGGAGGTGTAAATGGTGGAACAACAAAATCATTCTACATCTTTCTATGAACAGATTTGCACACATATCCCCTAACAATCAGTCTGAGAGGGGAAGGCAGCGAGGAGTCCTGGTAGTACTACTGGACAAAAACTTAAGCACACTCAATTCTATCATGGAAAGACCGTAGGCACAACTCCAGAGAAACACAAACACATATTATTTACATTTATTCAACAGCAAATTACCAAAAATAACAATTTGAATAATTAAAAAAATTTTCAATGGCAGTGAAGTTGGCATGCAACGAACAGTGTTGCCTCCAAACAAATAGCCCCTATGGCCTTGTTGACCGCTGCCTTAATAGAATACATTAAAATATGTTGGCCACAGAGAAACTCTAAAAAGCACATATATTAAAAAATTACAAAATGTACACTGGCAAATAATCATTCAATATAATTAAAGGAAACCTTCGTGAAACTTACATAGCTAATCTTGGAGCACCAATTAAATGTAATTATATGAGTTTAAGAACTAGTAATAAAACTAAATATTCACTAAAAGGGCTTTGCCCAGAAGTGTCAAAGAGCATATTTAAATGAAAATACACTGTTTTCAAAATTTGTAAGTTGTATAAACTCAATTTCAGGTCAGTATAACCAGATGACAGAGAGCCACAAAGCACCACAAGATAACTGTAACTCACTTCAAGGATCATAGTTATATAAATTCAAAGCAACCACAGGAACTTTGTCACTAAAATAAGTTGGACAATACAATAATAACGTTTAAAAGGTATTGTATCAACAAACACATAATAAAATTTAAACAGTTTAACCTCTGTTCTTGAAAGAAACAATTCTTAAACCAAGAAAAGCCTTAGGCCCAGTTATATTCAGTAATTTCAAAGCCCAGAGACACATTCAAACGATCAGAGCACATATGAGCGTTTTGGCCTAATACCAGAAAAAAATATTTACATCCAAATATGACGCTCAACATGCGATTAAGTGTTGGTTTGTTGTCCATCAGCATGTCTAGAGAAGCATCCACAGGAGGTGACTACACTACTGGCCATTTAAATTGCTACACAACGAAGATGACGGTCCACAGACGCGAAATTTAACCGACGGGAAGAAGATGCTGTGATACGCAAATGATTAGCTATTCAGAGCATTCACACAAGGTGCATCAACGTGCTGACATGAGGAAAGTTTCCAACCGAATTCTCATACACAAACAGCAGTTCACCGGCGTTGTCTGATGAAACGTTGCTGTAATGCCTCGTGTAAGGAGGAGAAATGCGTACCATCACGTTTCCGATTTTGATATAGGTCGGATTGTAGCATATCGCGATTGCGGTTTACCATTTCGCGACATTGCTACTCGCGTTGGTCGAGATCCAATGACTGTTAGCAGAATATGGAATCGGTAGGGTAGGGTAATACGGAACGGCGTGCTTGATCCCAATGGCCTCGTATCACTAGCAGTCGAGATAACAGGCATCTTACCCGCATGGCTGTAACGGATCGTGCAGCCATGTCTCAGTCCCTGAGTCAACAGATGGGGGCGTTTGGAAGACAACAATCATCTGCACGAACAGTACGACGACGTTTGCAGCAGCATGGACTTCCAGCTCGGATACCATGGCTGCGGTTACCCTCGACGCTGCATCACAGATAGGAGCGCCTGCGATGGTGTACTCAACAACGAACCTGGGTGCACGAATGGCAAAACGTAATTTTTTCAGATGAATCCAGGTTCTGTTTACAGCATCATGATGGTCACATCCGTGTTTGGTGACATCGCGGTGAACGCACATTGGAAGCGTGTATTCGTCATCGCCATACTGGCGTATCACCCGGCGTGATGGTATGGGGTGCCATTGGTTACACGTCTCGTTCACCTCTTGTTCGCGTTGACGGCACTTTGAACACTGGATGTTGCATTTCAGACGTGTTACGACCAGTGGCTCTACCCTTCATTCGATCCCTGCCAAACCCTACATTTCAGCAGGACAATGCTCGACCGCATGTTGCAGGTCCTGTACGGGCCTTTCTGGATACAGAAAATGCTCGACTGCTGCCCTGGCCAGCACATTCTGCATATCTCTCACCAACTGAAAACGTCTGGTCAATGGTGGCCGAGCAACTGGCTCGTCACAATACGTCAGTCACTATTCTTGATGAACTGTGGTATCATGTTGAAGCTGCATGGGCAGCTGTACCTGTACACGGCATCCAAGCTCTGTTTGACTCAATGCTCAGGCGTATCAAGGCTCTTATTACGGCCAGAGATGGTTGTTCTGGGTACTGATTTCTCAGGATCTATGCACCCAAATTGCGTGAAAATGCAATCACATGTCAGTTTTAGTATAATATATTTGTCCAATGAATACGCGTTTATCATCTGCATTTCTTCTTGGTATAGCGATTTTAATGGCCAGTAGTGTAAAATGGGGAGTGGCTGACAACTCCGTCTGATGTTTCTGGTCACCGACGTGCAGCAGAACTTTCAATAGGCTCTATCCGGCAACAGTTCACAGTGGCGACCACAGTTACTCCACTGGTAGGTGCACTACGTCAGTCAAGGAAGAACACCATGCATCCAACTGCGAAAGCGCCACCGCACAGCCCCTACATGATCTTCACTCAACAGCAACAGCAAGAGACTCACCGGTCCGGCCACTACTCGTCTGGTGTTACACTGAACACTGCCTGCAGGTGGGTCCTATAGCGCCCTTAGCTGCGCCATGTGAGCTACTTTATTTTTCAGAGTCGTGACTATCGCCTCCTAGCGAGGCGGGAGATAGCACGAACTCAAGCAAGGCCCTAGATCTTTGACAATCGATCACGCCACGCGTCGTCCTACCTATTACTATGAGCGTAAAGGTTTTTCACGTACATCAAGTCCCCAGCATGACGTGAATGCCCACTATGCCCTCGGGTTTACCACTTAGTCTGCCTTTGATGTGAAAGACAGATATTGCAGTGGGCCACATCCCATTTCTTCTTAATACTGCCCGGGTCCACTTTCTCAGGTAGGCTGCCGTCGATAGTCCACAGACTACTAAGTAGGGAATTAATGCGGTAAGCCAGCAAACACCTGGTGGGTGTATTTTTATGGGTATGATGAACACGGTATTAAAAGCAAAGGCCAACCACCTGATCCCACTGTGCCTACTTAGGAGGGTTATAAATAATAATTACTGTGGACTTCAGATATCTATTAAAGGACTGAGCAAAACATGTCTGTGGAAAATAAGATATGGTGGTCACATGAGAAATCACATGATCAAAACAAAATCATCAAATGAGACAAAGAGATCATCACAGATCAAGAGCTAAGGTTGGCCAAAACTGCCAAAAATTGCCTAGAGATGTTAACTGGCCACATCTGTAGTAACTGCCGTACTGGGTATCAATCAGAAAAATCTACTAAATGCATCTGCTATCATGAATACTTGCTGATACTTAGCCTTAATATGTGGCAAGGGTAGTCAATGAATATTTCATCCAAGGGATAACTTTCTCAGGAGGAGCATAAGAACCCCCTTACAGGTACTGGAATTTGGTTTTGCCATCTTCTACATTTTTGCAGGTATTGGAATTGGGTTTAGCCAACCTGGACAGTTCACATTTCCCAATCAGACTTTTAATATGATTCATAAGACCGTTCCATGGAAGGTGTTGTTCAATCTTCTGGACAGTTTTAGCGTAATCTACATGTCCATCATACAAAGGGTCATGGAAATGCTAATGCACCACTGGTATCATCCTCATAGGCAAGAGGATTTTCATGCAGCCGTTACATTGGGTTTGGTAACGCAATGGTCTCTTTGGTATGCGATATCAGTCAACCGTCTCTCCTCGATCCATGCTTCACATTAGCAAACAACAATGAGACCTGAGTCAAGATAGCAGCAACCCTTCTGCAGGGTGTTCCAAGCTATCAGAAACCAAACTGGATGGCTCCTCCTGAAACATCTAGCTCAAGGCGTTGGCAATATGATTTCCAGTGCTACATATGTGTTTGACTCGAAATACGAACCAACTCACCCAACTCAGCGCCTGGTTATCAGTTTCCAACGCGAATTATTTATGTTCAAGATGAAACTTAGATTTCTTGCGTGCAAAGGTCTATCTCATGTTCCAACTCTTAGAGAAACCGTGAGGCATAAGTGAGTGGCCTGCACTCATCCTCCTCCTCCTCCTGAAACAACAAGGCAAGAAATCCACTGTTTGAGGTATCAGTTTGCTCCATTTTCGTTGGTGATAACCGAAACTGGGTGTGTCTGATATATGTGTCACCAGGTAATTGAATGTGGTCTCGTATCTTATTAGTGACTCTCAGACTGTCAGAGTGTACTTCAGGAAATTACTCAAGAAGACGTAGCACGTATTTAGCTTGATTATTGGTTAACTAAGTCACGTTAAACATACTGACCTCTCTATTGACCGCACAAAGTCTTTGCTGGGTGTTATACTGACAAAGGGAAGCTTATACCGTCTCCTTAAATTAAAAGAAAATAATGTTTTCCAGCATAGTTTGACATGCATCCAGTCCTAGTTAAAAAATTACACACCAATATTACCTGAGTAGTCAACCCATAGACCACCATAAATGGGAAAGTCCATAAAAACTAACAGTCTTAGTCTTGATGTGACACTGGCCAACTATCGAAAGAAAACAACCATTAGTTGTAAAACACTTCCTCTGCATGTGGGTATTTGGCCCAAACCCTCCAACACTGCCATATCGAAAAAAGTACTTGCTGTTCACTAAAGGTACTGAACTGCCACAATCGACCAATGCACAGACCAGCCCAGAATTGAAAAAGAAACAAACAAATGCTAAAGAATTTACATGTAACTCATGAAATTTCGGTTTGCGGCGCCCTTGATGCCGCGCCACCGACCGAGAGCATCGTTTATTCCTAACTGACCCGTGTGGTTGTTGACAGTCAGGGACCAAGTTACCGGGTTTGCGGCAACGAAAACAGACTGATTCTTGAAAACGTTTTCATTTTTTACTTGGTGCTCGCACACTTTCATTGTCAGAAAAATGGTTCAAATGGCTCTGAGCACTATAGGACTTAGCATCTGAGGTCATCAGTCCCCTAGAACTTAGAACTACTTAAAGCTAACTAACCTAAGGTCGTCACACACATCCATGCCTGAGGCAGGATTCGAACCTGCGACCGTAGCAGTCGCGAGGTTCCAGACTGAAGCGCCTAGAACCACTCTGCCACCACGGCCGGCCTATCAATGTCTCGCACATGTCTACCTCCAAGGCTAACTGCCATTTTCGGTCTGCTGACCTAATGTTTACAGTTGCTGATATCATCCCATACAGATCAGCGAACGAACTCTGTTTATCACACCTCACAGAAGCGACCCGGTGGAAGCATTCCGGTTGGTTGGTTGGTTTAAAAGAGAGGAGGGACCAAACTGTTAGGTCATCGGTCCCACATTCCGATTAAAATAATTGCAGAAAGGTGGGAGAAAATAATCGAGACATACAAAACACAGCTGGAAGAAAGGAGAAAACCACAAGAATGACAGAAGGGCAACAAACACTAAAATGGACAAAAACGGACAAGAAACATGTAGAAGAGATCAAAATAAGAAAGCAGATTACCATGGCTGGCTGACCATGAGAATAAAAAGGAGAAGCCAGCCACTCTGCAACACATTAAATCCTCCACCCTAAAAGCACTAGCGTGGAAGACACAGAGGGACAAAGGACGTGCGGTAAAACTTAGATCAAATGATAAAACCCACCCTCATGAATAAAACGGAGCTGCTGTTGATGAACTGTCGCCCAATACAGAAATTAGGGTGCTGGGAAAGTTGAAAGTCTGCCGCAGAGTGGCTATAAGTGGGCAGTACAGCAAGAGGTGGACGACCGTCATTTGTGAGCCACAGCGACACCGAGGGGAGTCCTCACGATGGAGGAGGTAACCATACATTAGCCACATATGGCCGATGTGGAGCCAGCAGAGGACAACTGATTTCCTGCGAGAGGACCACATGGAAGACTTCCACACATTCATAGTCTCCTTAATGACACACAGTTTGTTGTGAGTACTGTTACGCCATTCCGTCGCCCAAAGCCGAAAAACCCTGTGGCGTAAGACAGAACGCAGGTCACGTTCGGAGATGCTCATCTCCAAAAGCGGTTCCCGTGTAGCCTGTTTGGCCAGCATGTCGGCAAGTTTGTTGCCTGCCATTCCGACATGTCCTGGGGTCCACACAATCACCACTGAATGATGGGACCGTTCCAGGGCATAGACGGACTCCTGAATGGACGCTACAAAAGGATGGCGAGGGTAGCACTGGTCGATAGCTTGTGCGCTGCTCAAGGAGTCAGTACACGGGAGAAATGACTCGCCAAGGCATGAGCGAATGTGCTCAACAGCACGAGATATGGCCGTCACTTCTGTAGTGAAAACACTGCAGCCATCTGGCAAGGAGTGCTGGGCTTCATTTCAGACAGAAGGGACAGGATGCGAACCGCAATCATAAGCCCTGACCTGGGCCGCCGATGCGGGAGATGAATCGCCGTGGTTGGGAAAAGGAGATGGCAACTCGGATGCGCAGGATAACTATGAACATGTGGAACGTAACTGGCGAGCAGTTGTGCGCGCCTAAACTTCAAGGGAGGGACTCTGGCCTCCACCAGGACACTGGTCACCACTCATTCTAAAAGCTCCCGTCGCTAGGCGAACGCCACAATGGTGCACTGGGTCCAGTAAACGCAACGCTGAGGGCACCGCTGAACTGTAAACCAGAGTCTCATAATCAAGGCGGGATTGAACAAGGGCTCTGTAGATCTGCAGCAACGTAGAGCGATCTGCACCCCAGTTGGTGTTGCTCAGGCAGTGGAGGGCATTGAGGTGCTGCTGGCACTTCCGCTTAAGCTGACGAAAGTGAGGTAGCCAAGTCAATTGGGCATCGAAAACCAAACCTAAGAATCGATATGCCTCCACTACAGTGAGTGGATCGTCATTAAGGTAAAGTTCTGTTTCTGGATGAACGGTGGGACGCCGACAGAAATGCATGACTCACGACTTTGTGGCTGAAAAGTGGCAGCCAAGGGCTACAGCCCATGACTGCACCTTGTGAATGGCTCCCTGTAGACGCCACTCAGCAACACCAGTCCTGGAGGAGCAGTACAAAATGCAAAAGTCATCCACATACAGAGAAGGTGAGAATGACGGCCCTACAGCTGCTGCTAGACCGTTAATAGCCACTAAAAATAGACACTCAATACGGAGCCCTGAAGAACGCCATTCTCCTGAATACGGGGGAAACTATGGGAGGCACCGACTTGGACACTGAAAGTACAGAGCGACAGGAAGTTTTGAATGAAAATCTGGAGCGTGCCTCAGAGACCCCACTCATACAATGTGGTAAGGATGTGGTGTCACCAGGTCATGTCGTACACTATACGTTAGTCAAAAAAGACGGCAACCAGATGTTGGCGTCGGAAAAGGCTGTTTGGATGGCAGTCTCGAAGAACACAAGATTATCAGTGGTAGTGCGACCCTGGTGGAAGCCACCCTGACAATGAGCCAGTAGGCCATGTGACCCCAGGACCCAACCCAACTGCTGACACACCACATGCACCAGCAACTTACAAAGAAACTTGGTGAGGCTGATAGGCCAGTAGCTATTCACATCAAGCGGGTTTTGATAGGGTTTGAGCACCGGAATGATGGTGCTCTCAGGCCATTGCGATGGAAAGACGCCATTGCACCAGATCCGATTGAAGATGACGAGGAGATGTCACTTGTAGCCAGACGAGAGATGCTTAATCATCGGACTGTGGATCGGATTGGGCCCAGGATCTGTGTCGGGGCAATGTGCAAGGGCGCTGAGGAGCTCCCATTATGTAAATGTGGCATTATAGGATTCAATGTGGCGAGTAGTGAACGAGAGAACTTTCCATCTTGTGTTTAAGGGTGTGAAAGACTGGGGGTAGTTCTCCAATGCAGAGGCTCGAGCATAGTGCTCAGAAAAGTGCACGGTAATCGAGTTTGCGTCGGTAGATAACACGCCATTTATGTTAATGCTAGGGACACCTGTTGGGGTCTGGTACACAAAAAGACGTCTAATCTTCGTTCAGACTTGGGAAGGTGACATGGCACCCAATGGTCGACACGTACCTCTCCCAATACACCGATTTCTGTCGTTTTATAAGCTGGAGAGCGCAGGCACAAGGCCGCTTAAAGGCTATTCGGTGCTCTAGGGAAGGGTGTCGCTTATGTCGCTGTAGAGTTCACCGATGCTCTTTAATTGCCTCAGCGACTTCCGGCTACCACCAAGGGACTGTCTTTCGCCAAGGGCACCCTAAAGAACGAGGGATCGCGTTTTCCACCACAGAAAGGATCGTTGTAGTGACCTGCTCAACGACAACACCGATGGCATCATATGGAGGAGATTCAGCGGTGACAGCAGAGGTGAAGGCTTCCCAGTCCGCCTTGTTTAAAGCCCATCTGGGTAGGCGTTTGTGGGCATGACGCGGGGCGAGTGACAGGAAGATGGGGAAGTGGTCACTACCACACAGGTATTCAGTGAATAGAAGGCCACGACTGCAAAACCGAGAGATCAATCGCCGAATATGTTGCCATGTGCCACATTGAAGTGTGTGGGGGCACCTGTATTTAAGAGGAAGAGATCGAACTGAGACAGTAAATTTTCGACTCCCTACCTCAGCCAGTAAGCATGGCGCCACCCCACAAGGGGTTATGAGCGTCAAAATCTCCCAGAAGTAGGAAAGGTTTAGGGAGTTGATCAATCAGTGCAACCAATACGTTCAGAGGTACTGCACCATCTGGAGGAAGATGTACATTGCAGACTGTTATTTTCTGCGTCGTCCTTATCCCGACAGCCACGGCTTGAAGAGTGGTTTTAAGCGGCACAGGTTCACCACATACTGAGTTCAAGACATCGACGCAAACTCCACCTGACACTCCATTAAAGTCACTACAGTTCCTGTTATATCACTTATAGCTGCAGAAGACAGGGGCCGCATAACTGGGAACCAAGTTTCCTGGAGGGCAATGCAGAAAGCAGGTCTATAGCTTAACAGTTGCTGTAGCTCAGCCAGGTGGTGGAAAAAACTGCCGAAATTCCACTGGCGGATTACGTGATCGTGAGACTGAGAAGGCATGAAACACTCAATGAGGCAGTCTACGCTTCAGGTCACCTGCTACCACCAGATGAGTACCTGTGTGGTCGACATCCATTGTGTCTGAGGGCCCAGTGAGATCTAGGTCCTGTGTGGACGCCAGAATCTCCACCTCATCCTCAGACACAGAGCTTGAAGATAGTGGTGGTGTGGGTGCCACTGCATTGCCTTGGTTCTTTGGGGTCTTTTTCTTTTCAAGTTTCACTCGCTGCTCCTTAGGTTTTTCCGGCTGGGGGAGCACTGATTCAGTCTCAGGGACTGAGGAGGAGCGTGAAGCCCTACGACCTGTGGTTACTTCAGCCACTGGTAGGTGTCAGCTTTGCCACCGGTTGGAACCTGGGAAGGGACTGACCCAAAGGATTCCATCCTGGCGAGAGAAGCCAAAGAAAACTTACACCTCTGCAGCTGAGAAGTGGGGACAGACATCCTCGATGGTTTGGGGAGGTGGGTCTTGCTCCTGAAGTAGATTGTGCAGGAGCAGCCAGGAGGGAAGTGCCCCCCACCATCAAGAGTCAACTGTATGTAGCAGAATGGAAGATGGTAGATTTGTTGTCGTAGTGGTGACGTAGGTTGACGTCATATGCACAGGATGTAGCCTGTCATATTTACTCTTAGCCTCAGTGTAGGTCAGTCGGTCCAGGATCTTTTATTCCATTATTTTTCTTTCTTTCTGGAGAATCCTGCAGTCTGTCGAGCAAGGCGAATGGTGCCCTCCGCAGTTGACACAGATGGGAGGCAGGACACAGGGAGTATTGGGATATGAAGGACGTCCACAATCCCGATAGGTGATGCTGGAAGTGCAGTGGGAAGACATATGGCCGAATTTCCAGCACTTAAAGCACTGCGTCAGCAGAGGGATATATGGCTTTCTGTCACAGCAGTAGACCATGACCTTCACCTTCTCGGGTAATGTGTCACCGCCAAAGGCTAAGATGAAGGCAGCGGTGGCAACCTGATCATCCCTCTGGCCCTGGTGGACGCACCAGACGAAATGGACACCTCGCCGCTACAAATTGGCGCGCAACTCTTCGTCCGACTGCAAAAGAAGGTCGCTGTGAAATATGATACCCTGGACCATATTTAAGCTCTTATGGGGCATGATGGGAACAGAAACATCCCCCAGGTTGTCACAGGCAAGTAGTGCCCTTGACTGGCCAGAGGATGCTGTTTTGATAAAGATCGACCCTGACCGCATTTTGGACAAGCCCTCCACCTCCACAATATTCTCCTCTAAATGCTCCACAAAAAACTGTTTCATTGACAAGAAAGATTCCCCATCAACTCTCATACATACAAGGTGCCGGGGTGAATAAGCTTCGCTGCAATCCTTAGCCTGGTGTTCCTCCTATGGTGTGGCCAGGGGGGAACGATTTGGGGTCGTATTTCTTAGCACTGAAGTTAGAGATTGACCGCTTAGAGATTGCTGGTGTCTGACCACCAGCAAGAGATGACATACTATGCATCAGGAGGTGTCATCTGCCCTGATGCGACCCACTCTGACCAGAGGTCCTCCCCACAGGTGCCACCCAGCCGCAGCAAAGGCCACCTGGCAGCATGGCCATTGCTGGGAGTCCCCATGCCCCAGGGGGACGGGCATCTACTCCTTGGCATACGTGGGGAGTTAATGGCGCAGACATCAGCAGAGGGGTCCCTGTGTGGTCAGGGGGCTACAACCAATAGGGTACATGGTGGCCCCACCACAACGAACTGGCTACTGTACTGGATATCAGACACAACCGAGCTAGGAAATCCATATCGTCGACAGCATAGAAAAATATACTGCACAGAGGATGGAGGAAAACGCATCCAGGAGGGCGACCTCGGCCAGCAGCTGGATAATAAACGAAAGTGCAGATCCACGTCGACGAAGAATACGAGAGGTCTCAGCACATGATGGGCATTATGTACCATGCAAGGCGCCCTTCCCCAATTGGCGCGCTCTTCGGGAAAGTTTTGAAAAATGGAGGTCAAACTCCACAGAGGACCATCACAGAAAGGCCGAAACATATGAGACTCCTTTAGTCGCCTCTTACGACAGGCAGGAATATGTCAGCCCTATTCTAACCCCTGGCCTTACAGGGGGAGTGGAAAGCATTCCCTCAATGATCCTGCATACCATCTCAGCTTCTGACAATTTTACTGACAACACAATACCAGCTTACGAATATCCTCCACTTAAGTACTCAGCCCTTCTTGCGTTCGCCGCACTCGAAAAACATACTCAGTTATTAGATCCTCCATCATATGGACACCCAACTTACCATGAACGATTTTACTACAGAGATACTTTATTAAAAGACCACTCTCTATGGCTTCAGCCACCAATTTATTGAAGAATCCTACTGTCACTGAACACAGTACTTCGAACACAAAATCATGTGAAAGCCGTAAAACGGCACCTGTTCATCTAACTTGACAGTTAAGAAAAGCACTTTCATTCTCCCCTTACTGTTTTTCAAGAACAAATTTTTACATCTTCTCATAATCGACATTAACAAGTTTGGTAATTTAGCAAAACCCTGCCAAAATTGGGCTTGCTCGCTACCAGTTTGCTGATCGGTACCTTGACGTAACTGCAGTATATTACCTCCCATCTCCTCTTCCCAAGTCAATAAACTAATTTTCTGTTAAAGTAAACAACTTGTAACTGTTGAATCTGTGGACGACAGGCGACTTCCGTATTTACGAAACTCAGATCTAAAATGTGATTGTATAAATGATTACACTATGCCTGCACATATTAAACCTGACACTGTGAAAGACCCACTTACTCTAAAATTACAACACTCTCTCAGCCATCACGCAACAGCTTAGCACAAGCAGTGCAAGCGGTACTCACCTCCCTAACGATGTTTACGGGAATCTTATCCAGCCAGTCCAAGAGACCCTCAACCATTGGACAATTTTAGAAACAGTACCTTCAGTAGAGGCCTCTTGTATATGAAGTTCTTATATCAAACACGCCTTCTTCAAATACGTTAACCCCCACTACTACAGGGGCTCAGATTCTTTCTGAAATAGTAGCAAAACAACCAGTACTCAAAACTACAAGAGTCCAAATGTATGCCTGCTCCTCGCACTACCGAATTTGTGTCTACTACCAATGAGCAGTCCTGGTAGTACTAATAGACAAAAAATTAAGTTCACTCAATTCTGTCCTGGAAGGGCCGTGGGCACAAACACAGAGGAACAATTTATTCAACAGTAAATTACTAACAAATAACACTTTGAATAATTTACAAAAATTTTCAATGGCAGTGAAGTTGGTACGCAACGAACAGTGTAGCGTCCAAGCAAACAGACCCTATAGCTTTGCTGACCACTGCGTTAACAGAATACACTAATATATGTTGGGTAAAAATAAAATATAAAACGCACATATACTAAAAATTACAAACTGTAGACTGGCAAATAATCATACAATAAAATTAAAGAAAACCTGGTTGAAACATATACAGCCAATCCTGCGGTACAAATCAAATTAAATTATTTGACTTTAAGAAATAGTAATAAAACTTAATATTCAGTAAAAGGGCTATAACAATGAGTGCCAAAGATAATTTTAAATGAAAATACTATTTGTTTTAAGGTAGAATTGTAGCACTTGCAATTTGTTCAAACACAATTTCGGCTCAGTACAACCAGCTGACAGAGAGCCACAAGGCATCAAAAGCTAACTGTAATCTTTCGTAGCTCGCTTCAAGCATCACGATTATTTAAATTCAAAGAAACTAAGAAAGTCTGTCTGTCTGTCTCTCTCTCTCTGTTTGTCTATCTGTCTGTCTCTCTCTCTCTCTCTGTCTCTCTCTTTCTCGCCTCCACTTGTGTATGTGGGTATATAAATTTTCACGTTATATTTATTGTTTGTTGAGACGTTTTTGCAGTAATACTGGACGATTTGGACCTTCCAATAATCATCGATGTCATCACCTGCAACTGCAACTAGGCCTTCACAATTGACAACGCCTACTTCACTACCTGCACGGATTGCATCCACAACATGGGTGGCTGCACCAGCATCTGGATTACTGTGAACCTAAGTGCTCACGTTGCCCATGCCAGTGCAATGCCCAGACTTTCACTAGCAGTCGTGCTATTAATGCTCTCACACCCAGACCATCACAAACACTGACATCTGAAGAGATCTTCGTAGCTTTAGTGATCATCATGCGTTATCCAGCAGCGTCCCTACCCATTTGGTTAGTAAGGATGATGGTCAGGTATGTCACACAGCTTTACTGCAGGTGATTCAAGATGCCTCTAGGGAAAAGATATTGCTTTCATGCATCAATAATATGGTCGGGTAACAAATTCTGATACTTTTCTTAAATATATACCTACCCATTTTGGAAAGTGAACTTTCCAAGATCATAAACTCTCTGCAGTGACCTACCATTAAGTGTTGTACAATGCTATTCAGCGAGTTCAATCTCCAAGCTAAGAAGGATGTGTCCAGAAACAGTATCGTAGATATGCAGGGTGGTAAAGGTGTGATATTATGGGTCACCACATATGAAAGTATGGTGTGTTGTAGTAGCGATTCGGTAAGGATACTGGTTAATTATTTTGTTTCAGCTTATTCACGTGTGAATTCTGTATAAATTGCTTAATTCATGTTGTAAAATAATGAGAAGTATTAAAAACTGGAATTAATATGACCCAGAAATTTTCTTTCTGTAAACAATATATTTATCTCCTTTTCTCTACTAATGATTTTAACAATGCCAATACCAATAACAATATCTCAAGCGAACTTATACCCTTTTTTACGCAGTTCAGTAAGTGAGGTAGCCTTTTCTAGAAATCCATTTATGAATTTTCGAAAAAAATGGTTTCACCAACAAATCGAGCTACCTGCTTGACATTACGAGACTGTGGAAACTGCTTAACAGTCCTATCCTGTCTGGGTCAATCCAGATTCCTTTACCCAAAACCTTATGCCCTAAAAATTTCATGGATGAACAAGCAAACATGAACTTCTATGAATTTACAGTAATATCTGCCCTTCTTAAACGTTGGAATACCTCTCTCAGATGTTGTATACGTCTGTGAGTAAACTACTCTATATCTCTAAATTATCTAGGCTGTGGTAAACGTATTTAAATTTGATGTAGGAAAAAATGGTATCCATAAGCTGAGGAATTACTGCCGCCCCTGTTGCTAATGTTGTAATTATTTGTGCTGCTCGAATCCACCCAAAGCAGGAACATTAGTCCGGTAGTGGCAACAATCTCAACAACCTTTCTATTCAGTTCACGGTAATCCACTACTGGACGATCTTCATCATTAGGCTTGGGCTCCAAGAGTATTGAGGTTGCATATGGAGATTTGGACGGATGGATAACTCTTTGCTCTAATATCCTCCTTGTAAGCTGCTTTAATAATTTCATCTTTCTTGGTTATAACCTACAAGGCGCCTTATTAACAGGGATCTGATCAGTTAATTCGACCCAGTTCTCATCTTAACTGGTCACTCCAGCTCCTCCATCAATACATTATGGAACTCTGCACACTGATCTTTAACTTTTTCCGAATCTGTCTAGGTGTATCAGCTGTTCCTCCAATGTCTCCATACTGCCTCCCCTCCTTTCTCGCCTATTGAAAGTATCCTCAGTTATGGCCTTGATTCCCCACTGTCCATGCCTACAGAATTCCAGTTGGTTCTTAGGGCTTATATGACCCTTCCTACCACTCTTCCAACATGCTAACTTTGATATCATTCCATTCCATTTTGATAAATAGGATCTACTCTGATGTGGTCTGCTACAATATAGCTGTGCTTCCATTTTACGAGTGTCTGTCTGCTAGCCATCTCGACCTTTCTCACGTAATGTTCCTCTTAAGGCACATCGGGTAATTCCATAGCCTGGGTTTACCTTATTACTTAGTTTAACCGTGCAAACTTTCCGGGAATCTGACAAAATATCATCCTTCGTCTTTTTTCTGTGTTCAGCCAACCTAAAATATGCCTCACAACTTGTTCTTCAGTGTATGCCAACTCAAACGCTACCATACTTTGATTAATTCACTTCACCTATTTTATTAGTGGCTTTCTAGTACCCTTTTCGCGCCAGTACTGGTTGTAAATAATTTCTTGCATGGCGTTTAGTGGGACTAGCTCAGAGATTCTACGTAGGGATTGCTGTCATGTAATTTTCTTTCAAAATGCCTGTAATACTTCGTGCAGTAAGTTTCCCTTCTCAGCGACAGCAATTAATCTAAATGCTTCTAGATCACTCATCTGCAGTGCTTGTGCTCTATCCTGAAGTTCCACCGAAAAGTTCAAACATTCAACTACATGGTCGAAACTGAGACTAATGATAACTTAGAACACTCTTGTAACGCATTTTGCAATAGATTTGGTAACTTAGATAAAACTGTATCCAAAACTGTCCCCCTAGTGTTGCTACCGTGATCTATCTGATTTATTTGCTCAATGATTTCGCTCGCGTTACCGTCCTGATCCTGCAATCATCCCTTAATAATATTACTATTAGAAAGCAACTGCTGCGCCTGCTCTCTCTCCACACCTACCAATTCATTCATCCTATCCAGGTAGTGCGTCAACGAGCCTGCTACCTACGGGTGTGGATAGGAGAACAACTAGGCTGGCTCTGCACGAATTTGTATTTCCTTAAATGCCGTTATGATAACGGCGGCAGCCAAACTCCCTCACTGGGGACCGTTGTTTTTTTGTGCGTGTAGATGACTTTTGATGCACTTGATGACCAACTCACGAACAGTTCCCTTTGTCTCCATCTTCCGTCTCTCTAATTCACACACCAACTCACTTCTTCTCAAACAAGCCTGGTTCTTTACATCTGCCATTCTGAAAAAAGCCAGATGTCGAAGTGAACAATTACAAAAGACAAGCTATATTTTAGTCAAACATTACTCAATCGATCGAGCTCTCTCGGCTGCCACAAATGTTATCGGTAACTGGGCCACAGTAGGAAAAGGGTGAAGCGATTGATTGACTTTGGATTACATCTGCAGTTTTAAAACATACATTAGAGACCAAATTTGCATAAAACTTCGGTCACTGATGACGGCACAAATATTTTCATTAATGTGGGCCACAATTACTGTAACAGTGTTAAACATTGAAACAAGAATTATTTTCAAAAGTAAATAATTAAAAAAATACTTTAGTTCTGAAACAGACCTTAGAAAAGAACCAAAAAAACCTCTCAATTAAATCAGTAAATTTAATAAAGGAACGAAAACTTTACCTCACAATAAATTTCACTGATCCAGAATGAGATTTTCACTCTGCAGCGGAGTGTGCGCTGATATGAAACTTCCTGGCAGATTAAAACTGTGTGCCGGTCCGAGACTCGAACTCGGGACCTTTGCCTTTCGCGGGCAAGTGCTCTACCAATTTTAATTTCACTGATGTTTACTTTGCACAAACAGTTAAGAACTGCCTCTCTCACATTTACTTATGAGGCCCATATAAACATAGCAACTGACATCAATACCAGTCAGTAACGAATTAACAGTTTCACACTGCAACGTCCCCTTAGAAAAATTAGTGAATTACTGTGCTGATAAACCTCTTACGTTATTTGATTTTCAAACAGCTCAGCAAAACTGAACGTACTCAGACATTACTCTCTTTATTTATTCTGATCATCACTAAACTGACACAATATTTTTTTAGCGCAACGCAGTCTAACTTTCAATAATCCCTACAAAAGATGGCCCTGACTAAGAATAACCTATACCTTTCATGAATCACTTACCTCACAAAAATTTTCGTTACTCGAACTACTGCAATACAGCGAGCGCCAACACTGCTAGCTAAATAAAAGATTCTAACTACTGAAGGCACTAACTACTGATAGGCATAGTCAGCAAATGAAAGATTTTGATAGAGAACAAATTATCTTAATAATGTTCAAAAGTCATAATTTATATATCAGTATTACAAATTTACTCTTTCTGGCGGACACACGTCCAGATTGTCCACTCTTAAAATTCTGCCATCTCTCTCCCCACATCCACCGCTGCTGGCGGCTCAACTCCAACTGCCCAACACTACAATAGCAAATATTCCAACAATGCAAACCAGCCACAGACTTCACACAGCACAGTCAGTGATTTTCATATAGAGCGCTACGTGGCGTTGCCAACATAAAAACCTAAACAGCCTACTTACAACACTACAGAAAGGAATCTAAAGCACTAGATACTAATGCTCACTTAAGAGTACATAATCTGAGATGGAACATAGCCTCCCTTGTTTATTAACGGCTGGCCATGTCTCGACCACTTCTGCATCATTGAGAGCTTCACTAGAATCCACCATAGTCTGTCTCTCCACAGAAATGCAATATCAGCTCTTACACCTGTAGCAAGTATTCCAAAAACACAACAGCCGCATTTCACTTCACGTCTCTGTCCTGAAAATGCTATGTGCAGGCAGCCTGCTCCAAGCCACAGCGTCCGCCACACACCACGCGATGCGCTAACCGCTCTGTCCAGCGTAGTCTTCAATAAACAAACAGCGGCTCTCCAAACATGCGCCTCGCCCAAAATTTCATCCTCCACCGTCTCTCGGCAAACCTGTTACATACTCTGCTGCCGGATACCTTTTTCCTCCATTGCTCACTCGTTCGGAAAGAGAAACAAATCTGAAGCAAAGAGGCTCCGCTACACTGGGACAAGGAAGTATCAGCAACCTAGTTCGACGGTTGCCAAACTAGATCAAAATGTCCTGTACGACTCAGTAGGTTCGACAAGAGCAGTCAATTAACTTACCAAACTACGCTCGTTCACTACACACGTACACAGCACGTGATAACAGCAAATACGTATCACAAACAGATACTACTAACTGAATGACCACAGGATGAGATAATGATCTTAGGAGCAGAGACCTCCGGCAGATCTTACGGAAGCTACGCAGTCTAGATAAAAAAAAAGCTAATTCACTTAATGTATATTGATAAAATCGTGACGTCTTTTAAAAAATGGAATTTTTCAGTTTCTTGATGTCTCGTTCTCTGAGTGCCCAGCACGTTTCGCGTTCTGTGCAGATGTCATCGGGCGATGAAGGCCGTCACTTATATCTGGCTATCGATCCGCAGAGTCGAAATGGCATTTAGAATTAATAAAGAAATCGTTTTTGACCGTCAGCAAGTTTCATTTTTAACCAAGAATGCTCTGTTTTAAAAGAATTTAACAACGCTAAAACAATTTTCTTATCCTGAGAGCCTGTTTTGTCTTCTCGGAATCTTGCATCGACTGCTTCATCGTGTTATGCCACATGCTGGAAGAGCACTTTGTGGATAAACCAGTATCCAATAGTTCAGTAAATTCGTCCAACATAGGTGTAAAGGATGTGAGGTAGCACTACTGTTTTCTTCTTCTTTCCTTTTTTTCTTTTTTTTTCAGTCATCAGTCTTATGACTGGTTTGATGCGGCCCACCACAAATTCATCTCCTGTGCCAACCTCTTCATCTCAGAGTAGCACTTGCAACCTACGTCCTCAATCATTTGCTGGATGTATTCCAATCTCTGTCTTCCTCTACTGTTTTTGCCCTCTACAGCTCTCTCTAGTACCATGGAAGTCGTTCCCTGATGTCTTAACAGGTGTCCTGTCACCCTATGCCTTCTCCTTGTCAGTGTTTTCCACATATTCCTTTCCTCTCCGATTCTGCGCAGAACCTCCCCATTCCTTAAATTATCAGTCCACTTAATTTTCAACATACGTCTGTAGCACCACGTCTCAGATGCCTCGATTCTCTTCCGTTCCGGTTTTCCCACAGTCCATGTTTCACTGCCATACAATGCTGTGCTCCAAACGTACATTATCAGAAATTTCTTCCGGCAGGTTAAGACCTGTTGTCGATACTAGTTGCCCAGGAGTGCCCCTTTTGCCATTGCTAGTCTGCTTTTGATGTCCTCCTTGCTCCGTCCATCACTGGTTATTTTGCTGCCTAGGTAGTAGAATTCTTTAACTTCATCTACTTCGTGACCATCAATCCTGATGTTAAGATACTCTCTGTTCTCATTTCTGCTACTTCTCATTACTTTCGTCTTTCTTTGATTTACTCTCAATCCATATTCTATACTCATTAGACTTCAATCCTTTCAGCAGATTCTTCTTCCCTTTCACACAGGATAGCGATGTCATCAGCGAATCGTAACACTGATATCCTTCCACTTTGCATTTAACCCCACTCCTAAACCTTATTTTTATTTCCATCATTGCTACTTCGATGTGGAGATCGAACAATAGGGGTGAAAAACTACATCCCTGTCTTACATCCTTTTTAATCCGAACATTTAGTTCTTGGTCGCCCACTCTTATTATTCCCTATTGGCTCTTGTACTTATTGTACATTACTCGTCTCTCCCTGTAGCTTACCCCTGTTTCTCTCAGAATTTCGAACATCTTGCACCGTTTTACATTATTGAACGCTTTTTCCAGGTCGCCAAATCCTACGAACGTGTCTTGATTTTTCTTTAGCCTTGCTTCCATTATCAACCGCAACGTCAGTATTGCCTCTCTGATGCTTTTACCTATCCTAAAACCAAACAGATCATCATCTAACACATCCTCAATTTTCTTTTCCATTCTTCTGTATATTATTGTTGTCAGGAACTTGGCTGCATGAGCTGTTAAGCTGATCGTGCGATTATTCTCGCACTTGCCAGCTCTTACAGTCTTCGGAATTGTGCTGATGATATTTTTCCGAAAGTCAGACGGTTATGTCGTCAGACACATAGACTCTACACACAGACGTGAATAGTCGTTTCATTGCCCCCAATGTCTTTAGAAATTTTTATGGAATGTTATCTGCCCTTTCTGCTATATTTGTTCTTAAGTCCTCCAAAGCTCTCTTAGATTCTGATTCTAATACTGAATCCCCTGCCTCCTCTCAACGACACCTGTTTCCTCTTATATCACATCAAATTCTCACCCTCATGTATGTCTTCAATACATTTTTTCCACCTATCCGCTCTCTTCTCCGCATGTAACAGCGGAGTTCCCATTGCACTCTTAATGTTACCATCTTGCTTTTAATTCCATCAAAGGTTGTTTTGACTTTATTATAAGCCGAGTCTGTCTTCCCGACAGCCACTTCAGTTTCGATTTTTTTCACATTTTTCCTGCAGCCACTTCGTCTGAGCTTCCCTGCATTTCCTATTTATTTCATTCCTCAGCGATTAGTATTTCTGTATTCCAGAATTTCCGTGAACATTTTTGTACTTCCTTCTTTCATCAATCGGCTGAATTATTTCTCCTGTTACCTATGGTTTCTTCACAGTTACCTTCTTTGTACCTATGTTTTTCATTCTAACTTCTGTGATTGGCCTTTTTAGAGACCTCCATTCCTCTTCAAGTGTACTGTCTACTGAGCTATTCGTTACTGGTGTATCTATAGCCTTACAGGACTTCCGACGCATCTCGTTATTCCTTAATACTTCCGTATCCCACTTCTCTGCGTATCGATTCTTCCTGACTAATGTCTTGAACTTCAAACTATTCTTCATCACTATTAAATTGTGATCTGCGTCTACATCTGCTCCTGGGTATGCCTTACAGTCCAGTAGATTATTTCGTAATCTCTGCCTGACCATGATGTAATCTAACTTCTTTCCTACGACTCTCTAACATTCTGCCATGGAAAACACTAGAGCGGCAGCAAACGTAGTCTCTTTAAAAACAATCATGCCAGTTTCCACATAGAATTATTCAGAAACACAATACAAATGTTAAATAAGAATCCGTTGACCCCCACCAAAACGCCGTTTGTCTTTGACCCTCTTAGCTTAATCGCAGCCATCTTTAACGCTATTAACTAATTTTCTGATGCACAGGGATATTATTATAATGGTCTAGAAAGTCAGTTGGAAAGTTTTAAAATGTATCAGTTATCTTAATTTTGAGAGCAATAAATTGATAAATAAATATATATGTTGTTACGAAGTCATCTAAATAATTGACTGCCGTTGGTAACATTCTAGGATGTCTCACAAATAACACTTCTTTATTTACTGGAGAGAGATTAAGGGTCACGCCCCGTCGGTTGCGACATCATTTGAGACTGTGCCTAAACTTGAGATGATTGAGTATGGGACAAAAAATCAACCGTGTCTTTCACAAAGGAACCCTCTCTCAGTCTTTTCAGGGGATTTTCGGAAACTATGGGGAACCTAAACCTCGCTAATGTGAGATCAGCTTCTTGAGCCAGAGCCTCCACATTCAAGTGGAAACTCCCAGATTATGAGAGCGACGAGTGTCACACGTGTTAAATCCAGCATAGTCGTCAAATGTGGGGTGTCTAGGAAACCTGCTTTCTCGGATCGCTAGACAATATTCAAACTAACTGTATTAATGAGTTTTATTACAAAAGGAAAAGATTACATTACTCAACTTTGTGATTACACAGATGTGTCGCAAGCAAAGGGCGATATACGAAATACTCAAGTTTCTTCATTATAGACAATGCTACATAGTACAAGCGAAATGACTAGTCTTGAAGCCACTCTTTGAATTGGCTGCCACCAGTCGGGCGCGGCGCTTGTGTCTTCTTCAAGCAGGGGCTGCTGTTGTCGCGTTGTCGTCCTGGAGAGGGCGGTCAGCGTGCGATTGGCTGGCGTTTTCTCATAGCCCTCTCTGCTCTGTCCTTCCCGACTGGCTTGCCGGCGCTTGACTTTACGCCGTCACATCCCCCCCCCCTCCCCCCCAAAGCGAAGGACCATCGTCGTATAAAGAGCACGACAATGGGAGGGGAGGCAGGAGTGTGGACGCTGCAATAGACTGGATGCTGTGGCTGCAAGGAACGTCAGACCTCCAGTTGTACACCGCCATCTGGCCTTCGCTCTGGTGGAAACGTCCCCCAGAAAACGCCCAGAAGGGTACGCATCCACCATCTGAGGCCTGTAACCAGATGTAGAAGGTGTCAGCTGCTGCAGTGTAGGTGGGTCCAGCTTCATCGGTAGGACAAGAGCAGGCGGAGGAGACGAAGACCCTGCCTCCATGGGGTCGTCCCTCGGTGTCGTGATTGTATCCTCTGGCAGATACTGTGACCGCGCTGTACTCGGCGTCCGTGAATCTGGGGGAAGAGATACAGAAGAATCACCGTGCACATGACAGTGGCGAATTTGATTGTGATGTCGGCGCTGCAATCCGTCTGGGCCTGAAATGAGGTACTTGCATGCGCCAAGTCGACGAAGGATCTTGCTTTGTGCCCACTGTCTGCTGCCAATAAAAACTCTGAAAAACACAATATCATGCTTCTTTTTTTTTCCTTTAGAGTCAGTACCGCCATTAGACTGTTGTTTATTTACAGTGTAACATTTGCACTTACACAATCATGATTTCGGCTTCAAAGTGCCATTATCAAGTGTTTTCTGAAAGCATATTAGACAATAACCGTGAAATACATAACAAGCGATATAACCATATAAGAATCCATATTTATAATGCTTACTTACAAGTGTTATACAGTGCCTAAGATGGCATACTGTCGTATTTAAAATACACTATTAGACACATTGTCTAGGAGTCGATATTTCTCGCAGAGCCTACTGCTTTGTTTCATCACTGAATATACCATCTTGAATGAATGACAGTTGGCTAAGTGTGAAATTGTCTTGGTCAAAGAAATTCCTGTTACAAAGGTGACTTTTTCTTTTAATCTTTGGACTCAGTGTCCGGTAGGATAGGAACGGTTAGGAGCAATTTTTTTTCCTTGGTAGTTGTTACATCTTTGCAATACCTGTTTATCTTAAGTGTACAATGAAGTTGCCTGCTCATAAACATAAACAGTAACAAACCTTTCGATAATATTCACTGCATCCATAAATATAACAGTCCAGCTAATCATTGACGTTGTTTAAAGTACATTTCAGTAGGTAACTATACTGTTTTGTACGTGAAATTTAACACATGGCCAACTCTAAGTTGTGTAATTTTGCCTCAATTCAGAATTAATACAATACAGTGCAATTACTTATTCTGCTCAATAATTAATTAACCAGTGAGGTTTGAGGCGATATTTACGATGTACGTATCATCAGGCATATAAATCCTATTACATTTGGTAGAACATTACTGAGGAATAAGTGCAAATAACACAGGTATGTGAAACATGTCTTGTACATAAAAGCATTTAAACAAATAAAAGAATCAAACGATTTCATGTTAGACAGCACATTTAAATTTAACATAATATAAAGAGTAGGGATGCCCTAGTATTTGTTAATGGTGGCTCAGATACAATTACAAACGTGAGTGCATCATGGTATTGATACATATGGCTGCATTCTTGGTGCTGTAATCTTATTTACACGTTATAGTAGTGGCATCTTACTTACATGATGTAAAGATGACATAGTAATGTTAACAACGTAATCAGCTACCACATATAAAAGCCCCAAGTGGGTTAATTCCTATTTCTTAACAACAAAGATAAATCTAACGTTATTGATCATAGTTACTTCTTAGAGAGGTAATAATCAACTGAGAAGAAACACAAGGTCAAGAATACTATCAATCATTCATTGAAGACTGTAGGCATATGGAATGGAAGTGTAAGGGGAGGGGGGCGTAGAAGGATGGATGGGGGGAGGTTGTAAAATGACTAATGAGATGAAGAAGAAGCTATTATAGGGGGGGGGGGACAAAAGGGTAACTAATAGAGGAATAAGAATAGAACTGTGAAGTCAAAGACTTTTTTTTTTGTAAATTAAGATACACCTATGGTAAATGGGCACTTTTGAAAGTTAAAGCTAGGACCAAATATAATATATGTTAGGTCATTATGTGGGAATGCTGCATCCAAAGTGAAGGTATGGTTTAAGTGTGTATCAGTATATTCTCTGCGTGGATTCATATATCCTAGTATTTTATGTATTAAATACACTCCTGGAAATGGAAAAAAGAACACATTGACACCGGTGTGTCAGACCCACCATACTTGCTCCGGACACTGCGAGAGGGCTGTACAAGCAATGATCACACGCACGGCACAGCGGACACACCAGGAACCGCGGTGTTGGCCGTCGAATGGCGCTAGCTGCGCAGCATTTGTGCACCGCCGCCGTCAGTGTCAGCCAGTTTGCCGTGGCATACGGAGCTCCATCGCAGTCTTTAACACTGGTAGCATGCCGCGACAGCGTGGACGTGAACCGTATGTGCAGTTGACGGACTTTGAGCGAGGGCGTATAGTGGGCATGCGGGAGGCCGGGTGGACGTACCGCCGAATTGCTCAACACGTGGGGCGTGAGGTCTCCACAGTACATCGATGTTGTCGCCAGTGGTCGGCGGAAGGTGCACGTGCCCGTCGACCTGGGACCGAACCGCAGCGACGCACGGATGCACGCCAAGACCGTAGGATCCTACGCAGTGCCGTAGGGGACCGCACCGCCATTTCCCAGCAAATTAGGGACACTGTTGCTCCTGGGGTATCGGCGAGGACCATTCGCAACCGTCTCCATGAAGCTGGGCTACGGTCCCGCACACCGTTAGGCCGTCTTCCGCTCACGCCCCAACATCGTGCAGCCCGCCTCCAGTGGTGTCGCGACAGGCGTGAATGGAGGGACGAATGGAGACGTGTCGTCTTCAGCGATGAGAGTCGCTTCTGCCTTGGTGCCAATGATGGTCGTATGCGTGTTTGGCGCCGTGCAGGTGAGCGCCACAATCAGGACTGCATACGACCGAGGCATACAGGGCCAACACCCGGCATCATGGTGTGGGGAGCGATCTCCTACACTGGCCGTACACCACTGGTGATCGTCGAGGGGACACTGAATAGTGCACGGTACATCCAAACCGTCATCGAACCCATCGTTCTACCATTCCTAGACCGGCAAGGGAACTTGCTGTTCCAAAAGGACAATGCACGTCCGCATGTATCCCGTGCCACCCAACGTGCTCTAGAAGGTGTAAGTCAACTACCCTGGCCAGCAAGATCTCCGGATCTGTCCCCCATTGAGCATGTTTGGGACTGGATGAAGCGTCGTCTCACGCGGTCTGCACGTCCAGCACGAACGCTGGTCCAACTGAGGCGCCAGGTGGAAATGGCATGGCAAGCCGTTCCACAGGACTACATCCAGCATCTCTACGATCGTCTCCATGGGAGAATAGCAGCCTGCATTGCTGCGAAAGGTGGATATACACTGTACTAGTGCCGACATTGTGCATGCTCTGTTGCCTGTGTCTATGTGCCTGTGGTTTTGTCAGTGTGATCATGTGATGTATCTTACCCCAGGAGTGTGTCATAAAGTTTCCCCTTCCTGGGACAATGAATTCACGGTGTTCTTATTTCAATTTCCAGGAATGTAGTTGTGATACTAAAATTTATTCCATACATGCGTATCATGTGGCGCGAAGCTATACTTGCCGGATGCTGATGAGGGTGGAGCAGGTGGAGCAGTGTCAGATGACGCCAGCCGTGAGGCAATTCCACCGGCCTTGGTCCATCTCGTGGAAGAGAACGATAGGACGTGAGAAATAGTTTCAGTGCTTGATCTCCGGAGTATGCGGTGCGATGTTTGGCCATCTGCTGCTTGAGGGTGCTGACAAAACGTTCCTCTTCACCGTTTGACTGTGTTGGATGCTGTATGCCATTCGGTTCACAGAATGTTTCAAATTCATATGACGTGAACTGAGGGCCGTTGTCAGACACTATGACTTCAGCCAAACCTTCGAGGCAAAAAATGGAGGACAACACTTGAATTGTGCTACGTGACGTTGTCGAGTTCACTGGCACAGCAAAAGAAAACTAACTATAAGAGCCTACCACAGTCAACGAACTGGTATTCCAAAAAGGTCCCGCAATGTCTATGTGTACACGTTGCTATGGTGATTGCGATTTAGGCCAAACAGAGAATTTTTGTGGCGTAGCGGACTGATTTTCCGCACATGCGTGACACTGTGATGTCATCTATTCTATTTGTGAGTCCATACCCTGCCAAGTACGGTGTCGACGCGCTAGCTGTTTCGTACAAACAATCCCCGAGTGTCCTTGGTGAAGTTAAGTGCAACACTTAAAAAAATGAAAAAAAAGAAAAAAGCTTTGGGGATCAACACACGTGACTGTCCACTGTCCTTTTGAACAAGAATCACACCTAGCTGTACAGCCATGCTTTGCCTACGTGCAAAGTATCGGCACACTACAGAGTTCTTTATGCTATGCAATGAATGAGGCCAAGATGTGCGAATGTATTTCAGCAAAATGTGCAAATCTGAATCAGCTTTCGCGGCCAGTGCGATCTTCCTATAGTTCATATGAAAGGATTGAAGCAATTCAAAATCGTGAGCATCAATTTGACAACAAGATGCAGCAGAACCGTCGAAGTCTGTATCAGGACCAATCGGAAGACCTGCAAGGACGTCCGAATTACCATGTTGACCTGTCGGACGATGCACAATCTCGTACTGATATTGAGACAACAACAAAGCAAATCTTTGCAATTTTTGGGCAGTTCGTACAGGAACCGCCTTCATCGGATGAAATAAGAACTGCAATAGCTTGTGATCCTTTACACAGTAAAATTTTCTGCCATACAAATAGTGGTGAAATTTGATGACACCATACACAATAGCCAATGCCTCTTTCTCTGTTTGTGGGTAGTTACACTGAGCTTCGAAAACTCTTTTGATGCGAAAGCAATAGTCCTGTCTTTATCACCAAATCTGTCCGAAAGTACTGCACCGATTCCGTAAGAAAAAGCGTCAACTTGCAACACAATTGCTTTGTCAGGATCAAAGAGAACCAAGCATCGATCACTGAGCAATTCATCCTTAAGTTTTTGAAAAGCTTCTTGGCACTCAGCTGTCCAAACAAAGGGGACGTTCTTGCGACGCAAGCGACGCAATGGAGCTGCGATTTGTGCAGCATTCGGTATGAACCGAATATAATAGTTCATTTTTCCTAAGACTGATTGCAATTCTGTGACATTGCAAAGAACTGAGAGGTCACGTAAGGCTAACAAACGTGACTGAAAAAGGTGTACACGTTGATAACACACGAAACAAAGCAAGCCAATTTGCAATGTGATCTTCACAGTCAACCTACAAACTGTGGGGATACTTATCCGTTGACATGCCCAGAGGATCTCATGGACAGATTAGGCACTGGTCTACCGAACTATCAGTTTAATAAGTCACAGCTGCAAAATACTAACGCGAATTCTTTACAGACGAATGGAAAAACTAGTAGAAGCCGACCTCGGAGAAGATCAGTTTGGATTCCGTAGAAATATTGGAACACGTGAGGCAATACCGACCCTACGACTTGTCTTAGAAGAAAGATTAAGGAAAGGCAAACCTACGTTTCTAATATTTGTAGACTTAGAGAAAGCTTTTGACAATGTTGACTGGAATACTCTCTTTCAAATTCTGAAGGTGGCAAGGGTAAAATACAGGGAGCGAAAGGCTATTTACAATTTGTACAGAAACCAGATGGCAGTTATAAGAGTCGAGGGACACGAAAGTGAAGCAGTGGTTAGGAAGGGAGTGAGACAGGGTTGTAGCCTTTCCCCGATGTTATTCAATCTGTATATTGAGCAAGCAGTGAAGGAAACAAAAGAAAAATTCGGAGTAGGTATTAAAATACACGAGGAAGAAATAAAAACTTTGAGGTTCGCCGATGACATTGTAATTCTGTCAGAGACAGCAAAGGACTTGGAAGAGCAGTTGAACGGAATGGGTAGTGTCTTGAAAGGAGGATATAAGATGAACATCAACAAAAGCAAAACGAGGATAATGGAATGTAGTCGAATTAAGTCGGGTGATACTGAGGGAATTAGATTAGGAAATGAGACACTTAAAGTAGTAAAGGAGTTTTGCTATTTGGGGAGCAAAATAACTGATGATGGTCGAAGTAGAGAGGAAAAAAAATGTAGACTGGCAATGGCAAGGAAAGCGTTTCTGAAGAAGAGAAATTTGTTAACATCGAGTATAGATTTAAGTGTCAGGAAGTCATTTCTGAAAGTATTTGTAGGGAGTGTAGCCATGTATGGAAGTGAAACATGGACGATAACTAGTTTGGACAAGAAGAGAATAGAAGCTTTCGAAATGTGGTGCTACAGAAGAATGCTGAAGATTAGATGGCTAGATAACATAACTGATGAGGAAGTATTGAATAGAATAGGGAAGAAGAGGAGTTTGTGGCACAACTTGACTAGAAGAAGGGATCTGTTGGGAAGACATGTTCTGAGCATCAAGGGATCACAAATTTAGTACTGGAGGGCAGCGTGGAGGGTATAAATCGTAGAGGGAGACCAAGAGATGAATACACTAAGCAGATTCAGAAGGATATAGGTTGCAGTAGGTACTGGGAGATGAAGAAGCTTGCACAGGATAGAGTAGCATGGAGAGCTGCATCAAACCAGTCTCAGGACTGAAGACCACAGCAACAACTTCAGGTGTACGACCTGCCACAACCATATCGTCCAAACAGTTTGAACAGTTTGGTACTTGCGCAGTCAGCTGTTCCAAATACCGTTGGAAAATGGCGAGTGCGGAAGCACTGCCAAAAGGCAAATGGAAATATCTGAACAAGCCCAAAGGAGTTTTCACAACACACGCTTTTTGAGCTTCTTCATCTAGTGTTATTTGTAGGTATGCGTCGCGCAAATCAATTTATGAAAAGTTGATACCAGCGCCTAATCGGTCCATAAGATCCTCTGGGCGTGCCAATGGATAAGTATCAACTACAGTTTGTAGGTTGACTGTACACTTAAAGTCAACTCAGAGGCAAATGCGACCTGAAGGTTTGGGGAGCAAAACCAGTGGACTCGCCCACAGACTAGCTTGTATGAGCGCAATAGCTCCGCTATTTATCCAGTTTCACGCTGCACTGAATTAGCTTGCGAAAAACCGTTTTATTTTGAGAGGCATCAGATTCATCGTGGCCCCTGAGTGCCAGTTCCAAAGCACCACAGAACCGAATAAAGTTTACAGTTAAATTCAATACATCCTTATCATTATATATAAAATTCTCGTGTCACAGTGTTAGTTGCCATACTCTTCCGAAACGGCTCCATCGATTCTGATGAAATTTTACATGTATATTCGGTAGGTCTGAGAATCGGTCGTAATCTATTTTTCATGCCCCTAAGTGATACGGGTGGTCCACAGCAAAAAAAATTTTCTTATTTTTTGGACAGAACTTTTTAATTTTTTTGTTATGATGTAGTTTTATAAAATACACACAACCCTAAATTTTCACCCTCCTACCACCAACCTCTATTTTTTAATAGCGATTTTAGTAATTTAATAATTTTCAGCCCCAGTCTATAACTGATCAATTATCACTTGATGAGTTATCCCCGCCAGGTGTCTACCGGTGATAGTCTTTCACTATTCGATAGATTGGTAACTGAAGAAAACATACCAAAAGCGACGACTCGAATATCTCTCTTTGAATCGACGTAACTAGACCGAGAAGTTTAACCAGGTAGCACGCATCATTCGCCAAACCGACATTTAGGCCTAGCCCACACGCATCGATTTTTATCGTACGGAAATATATCATATGATCAAATTCTTTTAGTGGAACAAAGAATTTCCTATGCTCTCCTTTGTTCCTCTATAAGAATTTAATCGTACAATATTTTTACGTACGATAAAAATCGATACTTGTGCGCTTGGCCTTATTCGTAATGCTGGCGAACGCGCTTGGACACGAAATTGCCGCTATGTTTGTATGCTCATGAACGAACCATGTATCGGCTGCAGTTGTTAAATCCCCGCTATCTGCCGTAGAAACGGTAGAACTAATAGTGGCCGATACTGCCAGACTTCCACCTAAGCCTTTTCTCACTCCCTACACAGTTTTCGGCCATTATTATTGTTTGTGTCACGAGATCCCCCTAACAACGGCTATTATGTTACACGTATACATTGTGTTAAACGTATACATTATTCTTATGGACTAGAGATAATTTATATGGCAAAACAACGTTTTCTGGGTCAGCTATAACATATAAAGATTTTCAGAGGCGCAACGAAGTTCGCCGGGTATAGCTAGTATCTGAATATAAAGCACCACAAGTACAATTGAATTTTGATTATCTCATCATACCCTGCAAATCTGTCACCCACTTGCAATAACATTCTTCTGACCTTTTCTTGCAATTAAAGAATCAATACCTTGCTGCCAGCACATTCACGTGTTGGTCATAATAATTAGTTAGCGAATCTACAACCTGATCATGGGAAAGAATGAGATTTTCACTCTGCAGCGGGGTGTGCGCTGATGTGAAACTTCCTGGCAGATTAAAACTGTGTGCCGGACCGAGACTCGAACCCGGGACCTTTGCCTTTCGCGGGCAGTTGCTCTGCCATCTGAGCTACCCAAGCACGACTCACGCCCCCTCCTCACAGCTTTACTTCTGCCAGTACCTCGTCTCCTACCTTCGAAACTTTCCAGAAGCTCTCCTGCGAACCTTGCTGAACTAGCACTCCTGAAAGAAAGGATATTGCGGAGACATGGCTTAGCCACAGCCTAGGGGATGATTCCAGAAAGAGATTTTCACTCTGCAGCGGAGTGTACGCTGATATGAATCTTCCTGGCAGATTAAAACTGTGTGCAGGACCGAGACTCGAACCCGGGACCTTTGCCTTTCGCGGGCAATTGCCATGATCATGGGAAAGCTCTCTCAGAGTGGCGTTAGGGAACAATTTCTGAATGAGGCGGAAGTCAGCTTTTCATACCATTGACAAAAAGTAACATAGTTTCACAGTACCTGGTACATTGTGAGCAATTACGTGGGCTTTAAATTGTTGCAACTACTTGAGCCATTCGTCGTCTTTTTCGTCAAACTGGCGAAAAGGCGGTATAGCACTTGGAGCGACAGTTGTTGCCTGTTGTACTATATTGGTGGCTTGGTTGGTGAGTAGCTGCTGTACCATGTTTAGTAGTGTGGAGATCTGGTGCGTCTGAAATTGAAACATCAGTGCTAGACGCGTTGCATCTATGGCTTGCAATTGTGGTGCCTGAGCAGGGGCTGGAGGAGGTGGGTTGTTCATTTTGAAACAGACAAATGATATAAACAGACAATGCGAGCGACTACAAAAAAAAAAAAAAAAAAAAAAAAAAAAAAAAAAAAAAAAAAAAAAAAAAAAAAAAAACAGAGAATATGTGGTGGCTGTCGGCTGTCGGCTCTCGGTTGTTACTCTGGTGTTCGTTCAACTTCTTGTCGCCAAATGTTAAACCCAGCCTAGTTGTCAAATGTGTGTGTGGGGGGGGTCTAGGATACCTACTTTCTCGGATCGCTGTACAACATTCAAACAAATCGTATTAATGAGTTTCATTACAAAAGGAAGAGATTACGATACTTAACTTTGTGGCTACACAGACGTCGCAAGCAAGGGGTGATATACGAAATACTCAAATTTCTTCAGTATAGACAATTCTACATAGTATAAGCGAAATGACTCGTCTTGATGCTACTCTTGAACTGTTCGCGACCAGTCGGGTGCGGCACTTATGTCCTCTTCACATAGAGGCCGCTTCCGTCGCGTTGTCCTGGAGAGGGGTCGGTTAGCGTGCGATTGCTAACAGTTTCTCACAGCCCTCTCTGCTCTATCGTTCCCGACTGGCGTGCCTGCGCTTGATCTTATGCTGTAACAACATGTATGAAGTAAATTTTCGCCTAGCCACAAAAAGTTAAAAGTTGTTTTAACGTTTTGGTATCACTTACCTATCTCAGCGATTGATTAGCGCCGTTCGATTTCAACCTGATGGCTGTATTTTGAACCAGCAACTTGTATACTTTTTTCCCAAATACAACAGAAAAAGTGTGAGAGAATTGGGAATTGGCTGAAACTGAGTCTGAAATGAACTGTTTTGTACTGTTTACTCAGTATAGAATATAATTTTAGAAACTGTTAACTTATAAATGAGAAAACATCATGTATAAAAAAGCCGAAACAATACCCGCCAGGGTAGCCGAACGCGCTGACGCGCTGCTTCCTGGACTCGGGTAGGCGCGCCGGCCCCGGATCGAATCCGCCCGGCGGATTAACGACGAGGCCCAGTGTGCCAGCTAGCGTGGATGTGGTTTTTTGCGGTTTTCCACATCCCGCTAGGTGAATACCGGGCTGGTCCCCACGGTCCACCTCAGTTACATGCATCACAGACATTTGAAACACGTCCGCACTATTTCACGATGTACACTAGACGCAGACAGTTGGGGTACACCGATTCTGTCCTGGGGGAGTACGGGGTGGCGGCAGGAAGGGCATCTGGCCATCTGTAACACTAACACTGCCAAATCCGTTGTAACCAAGCCGACCCTGCGATCGCTGCGAGACCATGGCGTAAGTGAAAGAAAGAAAGAATAATAAGCCGAAACAATCACGACAGCAAGGTAAGGAATTTTATAAATGATTGAAGTGATTTCATGTATTTACTGTATCTACATAGTACGACATATTGTCAAAGGGTTTTGTTAGTTCTGTAAGTGCTACTTATGAGCCCCCTACAGATTCTGCAGGTATCGATAATCAAGTTCTCCCCATATTCGGCGGAGCAGTTTAGTATCAAGCTCTTCAAGAACACTGTTGATGCGAGCTCGCAGTTCTGGTAGATTTATTGGTAGAGGAGGCGTAAATACTGAAGATTTCACATAATGACACACAAAAAAAATCTCATGGGATTGTGGGGGAGAGCGTGGAAGCCATGAAATGAATTACTGACCTTCAAACCCATCACAATTGATCCGCCGGCCGCAGTGGTCTCGCGGTTCTTGGCGCTCAGTCCGGAACCGCGCGACTGCTACGGTCGCAGGTTCGAATCCTGCCTGGGGCATGGATGTGTGTGATGTCCTTAGGTTAGTTAGGTTTCAGTTGTTCTAAGTTCTAGGGGACCGATGACCACAGATGTTAAGTCCCATAGTGCTCAGAGCCATTTGAACCATTTGAACAATTGATCCATCAGTTTCTCAATTTCCTGCTTAAGAATTCATGAATGTTATGATGTAAGTGGTGTTCAGCACCATCCTGCTGTTAGATGAAGTGTATACTGTCGGTCTCCAGTAACGGCGCGTCCTGTAATGGCTTTACGGCAGAAGAAAAAGGGACCATAAACTTTAAACCATGAAACTGTGCAGAATACATTAACTTCTGGTGAATCCCGAATGTGACGCACGATAGCATGGGAATGCTCTGTCCCCTATACTGAGAATTTGTGTCTGTTCATTGTGCCATTCACAAAAAAATGTTGCTTCATCACTGAAGATGGGTTGCACACAGTCCATCCTCTTACACAGGCTATTGCAACTATACCAAAAATTCAAAGTAACTGACTTTGTTATCAGGAGTCAGAGCTTGTTGCAGTTGCAAATGGCAAGGCTACAGATTCAGTCGTTTCCTTAAGAGCTTCCAAACAGTCGGTTATGTTATGTCCAGCTCTCTGTTTGCTGTTCCTCTTCTGTCGGCTACATGCGAAACTCGACCGCATATGGTCAACTGTTTCTTCACTCACTGCAGGCCGACCATTGATTTCCTGGGACAGAGGAATCCTCAAGCTTTAACCTTGGAGCAGACGTGCTGGTGTATTTTATATACAAGACTCACCTTTTTGCCTTGTATCAGAAAAAGACCAGGGCTTACAGCCAACTCTTTGTTGACATATGGAATAATCAGGTCTACTGCTGGATGTTTATGTCGCTCTGGCACAATGTTTCGGCCACGTAACTCGCAGGTTCGAATCCTGCCTGGGGCATGGATGTGTGTGATGTCCTTAGGTTAGTTAGGTTTCAGTAGTTCTAAGTTCTACGGGACTGATGACCGCAGTAGACCCGATTATTCCACATGTCAAGATCTCTCCGGTAAAGCCTGAAGAATTACAACTCTTTGTTGATACCTTTTTATTCATTGTTTAGCTTAAGTAGTGTCTACTTGCCGATTCTGGACCAAAGAGCATATTTCCTAAAAATGTAAATTGCAAATTTAAAAAATAAATTGGGAATGTATGTTGCGAAAATTAAAACGTTTGACCAAACCATTTTTCATTCACTTATGCAATAAAAAAATTTCTGTTAAAGTTCTATGTTATGAATCACAAGTTTTTACCATACATAACTATATATGCAGTTGTATTGTTATATATATTTTCATTAACAATTAAAGGACTCTCAGATAGTAAACACTAGGTAGGCCACTCGTGAATCTGAATCTGAGGCAGCAAAGAAAAGATCGAAGCCGTAAGTTGAAAGGTGGCTACACTGAGCCACTGCGCCAGAGATTGCGCCAAAGAGTATTATTCAGCCGCCTCCACTGGCAGTGCTTGGGGAGAACTCGTAGTAGTCAGTGCTGGTCGAGAACTCGTAGTAGGCAGTGCTTGCTGAGATGTGATACTGAAAAGTTCTTGTTGAGATGTGATAGTAACGAGTCGGTATGGTGATATATTGTAATGTTTAGAGTGCTTTTCATCAATATAAACGAAGGTAAAAAAAAATTTTTTTCTTTTCTCTCTCATTATCTCAATGTCTTAAATAATGCGTCATTACAGGTTCAGTCAACAAAGCATCTGGCTTGTGTTCTTGTATTAGAGTGTAATTCTGCTTTCCTTACGCAATTATAGTATTTCTATTTTTTAATTACTTCAGTATAAATGATATTGAAAATTTCTTGTCTTATTGAAGAAGAACCGTGCCAGATGTGTACGTTGAGTCATACTTCTACACACAGAACAGTTATACTTGTGCTTTGGTTTCGTAGGTTTTATAGTTGCTGGGGACTTAATTAATTAATTGTGTTAACGAAAATTTTCATTTCATTCTTTGTTGTTGTTCTATGCAGTCAGATTGCGTAATAATACTAGTCAGGGCCAACCGTTTACGAAACAGCGTAATCGGACATACAGCTACGAAAAATAAAAATTATTTTCAAATTTAATAATAATTAAGCCCCCATGCATGTGGCGACCGCTGCTTCGGATCGTCCCTTGGAATTCTTCTGATTGTAAAAATAGTAGACAGTAGTATTGTTGTAGTAATTTGTAGTTTAGTAATTGTAGTCTATTTTGCATGTGTACATTTGGTAATTGGCATTCTTCTAATGGTATTTTTCAAAATTTAAATTTGTTGTCTTGTCTACGGGTTTGACAATTTTGTGCAATTATTTCAATTGTTCGTTAATCGTGTTTGAGGGAAACATTTCGTGTGAATGGTATTGTTGGAGATGAGGAGTCATTGTGTGTAATTTTCGTACGTACAGTGACGAATTTTTTATGTTTTGTAAATGATTACGCGATCGATGAAGAAGGTAAAAATGATGGATAGTGAGAATGACGAAATTGTTAACATGGCGAACTCGCCAACAGAGGAAAACAGTGTGATGAATAATGAAGTGGAAAACAATGTAATAAGATGGGAAAATAGTCCGGAACCATTTCAAAATTTTTCTCAATCAGAAAATTCACAGAATACGAGATTAACGATAGAAGATTCTGAAATAGTATCAAACACAGATAGCCTTACAGCTATGACGAAGGAAGTTGGTTTTGTGGGAAATGTTAGGGTCGAAAGGAATTTTGAACTAGTTCATACGGAGCAGTTGATGGGTGCAATATTAAATTTGGGATCACGGTTAGACTCACTGGGATCACAGTTACGATCTGAATTTAAAACTGAGATGGGAACAATGGGATCACAAATAGGAACAATTAAAACAGAGATGGGAACTTTATGATCTGAATTAAAAACTGATATGGGAACAATGGAAACACGGTTAGGATCTGAATTAAAAACAGTGGCAACACGTTTAGAAACAGAGATGGAAACAATGGAAACACGGTTGGACTCACGATTAGGGACATGTTTCAAAAACATGAAAGATGCATCAAAGAAAGAAAGTAGAGAAGAAGTACAACCGATTTTGAATGCTCACAATAATAATTTAATTTCAATAGAAATTAGACAAGAGGAACAGGACAGAGAACAGGAAGAAAGAGATCGCGTGATAGTACAAAAATTTTCAGAATTAAATTTACAACGTGCACACGATAAGGAAGAAATAATTGAAAGAATCGAGGAATCCGTACCAAATGACAGAATAAATAACTTAACGCAACAGTGTGAACAGTTAACTACTAAATGTGACAACACCGAAACCCGAGTCGCGACATTTACAGAAGACGTAAATAAACAGAAAGAACAATTAAGTGACTCATCGGAATGAGTTGAGGAGATCTCAGATAAATTGACAAGTGTTAGTTTAGCAGAGGGCTTTGAAGAAAATAATTTGTTTCATTTACGGGATGCAACAAGAGAGCGCCAGGTGCGCGAACTTGACAATAATCGACATTGGGACAGGGACAGACGCAGTAGGTCTTTGTCGCCACGAGGCGAAAACTTTGACTATAAACATTTTTTGACTGTTCGGAAATTTAAGATCTTTCGCAATTCTAAGAATGACTTACATCCATGTGCATGGTTAGATCAATTTATGTACGCACTTCCGCCAAAGTTGCCATTAAGTCACAAACTGGAAATTACGTGCGGCTATTAAGGTCCTCAGGGGATTCACTACTCTAAGTGAATATGTGCCGTAGCGTGCATAGGGCCCCGAGCTGTAGTGGTGCTATTTCCCTTTTAGTTTTCTGCACCGCTGCCTACTCTTTTACTATTCTTTGCATCTGTCAAAACAACTCTTCGACTATCAATCTATCTAGAGAGTAAGTAAACAGTAACCTGATATGACTATTTTACCTAAAAGTGATTTCGGAAATTACCGTTTGGACTTACTGTATCTTCTGCAGCATTCATTCGTAGCTTAAATGAAATTTTACCTGTTTATCTTCGTGACAATATTACTTCATATGTTGACGATATTCTTATTGCTAAACGTTCTTGGAGTGAGCACAACAAAATATTGGATTCATTATTATGTATTTTTGCAAGAGTTGGCATTACAGTGAACTTGGAAAAATCTGAATTTGGTCGTTCTCAGGTGAAATTTCTTGGTCACATTATTTCTACAGAAGGTATTCTTCCTGATCCAGAAAAATTAGATGCTATTCGCACCACAAAACGTGAGGTTCGTAGTTTCCTTGGTGTCTCTAATTTTCTTAGACGCTTTGTTAGATTGGACGATTTGGCCACACCTCGTTTTTGTGATCTATCTGGAAAGTTCTTTTTAAACGAAAATCGCTCGACAACTCTGTTTGATTAGTTTGTATTCCTGATGAGTGGGTTAATAAGCTGATTTGGTATACGCATTTCAGTTATGCACACTTTGGTTCCAGAAAATGCTTTCATAAATTACAGGAAAATTGCTACTTCAGTAATATGGAAAAACGAATTCGATCTGTTCTGGCCAAATGCAAATTATGTCAAAAGGCTAAGCCGCCAACAATTTCTCACAGAGCACCGTTGTTTCCTATCATTCCAGCGAAATTAAAGGACATGGCTGCAGTCGATTTGTTCGGTTCAGTGGTTCGTTCTACTAATGGTTTTGCGTACATTTTCGTAGCAGTGGAGTTGACATCAAAATATGTGTGTTTTACACCTTTACGCAAAGCAACAGCTCGTTCAGTATCTAATGCTTTCATTAACCATTTTCTTAAAGAAGTTGGTCATGTTGATAAGGTTATATCAGATAATGGATCACAGTTTCGCTCTAAAATTTGGCTTCGTACTCTACGACGTCGTAAAATTAAACCAATTTTCATTTCACTTTTTCACCCTCAATCTAACGCTTCAGAGAGATGGATGAAGGAAATCAATAAATTGTGTCGTCTTTATTATCATCAGAATCACAGAACGTGGGATCAGTATCTTCATATTTTTCAAAACATTCTGAATGAACTTCCTAATGACTCAACTTCTTTACCGCCTATACTGATATTAAAAAACAAAGCACCGACAAATTGCATATCTGAAATCGTTCCTTTTCTGCCTTCACGGAAACTGCGGCATTCTGAAGTTATGAACATGGCTCTACAAAATATTGCATCTGCGGCTGCTAGAAGAGAGAAATCAGCTAAGCGTCCTGGTCGTTTAAAAATCTTGTCAGTTGCTGCTCGCAATTACGTGATTCATACTTTGTGCTAATTTCATGTTCTATGAATTTACTTGTGAAGCGACGTGCTTGCGTACATTTGCTGATTTTTGTCAATGTTTTATTAATGAACAGGGTTGTTATTTGTATATATTATGCATCGCTTGGCTGCATTGCTTTTTCACTGATGTTATATTTTTTTTATTATGTGTCTGCTGTGCTTATTTATTTAAATTATAATTGTCACCTGATTAGTTGTGCTGATATGTATGTAAGTTATACTTTGTGATTTATCAGCTTGCGCCTTCATGTTTACTTATTAAGATGACATATGAACATTTCTTTGCTTATGCTGATATGATGCTAATGACCTGTTTATTACGTAAGATAACATATTTGCTGCCTTGCTTATAGATTGCATATTTACACATTTCTGTTTTGTTGTCATAACTACTCTTTAATTTGGTGTATAGAAATGCTGATGTACTGTGTACGAACAGAGAGTTTAGGTCACACTATTGTATTAATTATAGATTGTTCGCTTGGCAGAGCCTCGTTGTAAGAATTGTGCTGCATCCACTTGTTGACATTCTGTTCTCTACTGGTATATTTACTCGCTATTGCTTGTTTTGCTTACGCTCAGTGCCTTATATTTTTAAGATAGGAAAATGAACTGCTATAATTCGACGTAAACGACATTAGTACAAGAAACTTCAAAGAAGTCACATGAGCTGAGGTTTTATGGAAGCTGTATAAATGTATGCTAATAGGAAGGAAGCTAACGACATGACATACCAAAACTAGGTTTAGACCATTGACAGTTATTACACTGCATTTTTCGTGAGCAATTGAAATAGTAAGTGACACTTGACACAAAAAATTCTCCACATGTTTGCTTCTGCCATAATTCTTGAAGTGGTGTACACACTGTGAAATATTATGATCATTCACACTCCGTAATCGTACTTAATTACTGAGAGTTATTCGAACTAAGTCTGTTAGAGGTTATGTATGCATTTCTTTTATTTAATGATGGACAGGGTAACCAAAATCCATCTTATAATTTATAATGAGTAGAAGATTTGGGTCAGATGGATTACACAGAGGTTGTGTGTTGACAGTGTGTCTTCGGATTGTATGGGATGATGAGGTTTGCATTAGGATTTTATCTGTTCGAGGAGACTGACTAGAGGAAAGAGTTGTTATGGAAGTGAAATGATATTGGTAATAAGGTTTATATGTGTCGACGTATTGAAGAGGTATTATTGAGGTATTGAGATTATATGAAGTTGATGATTATTGGAGTTTTTGTGGACAAGAGGTAAGGTAAATGATATTGATGATAAGATTTATATGTATCGACGTAAGAGGTATTATTGAAGTATTGAGATTATGTGATGCTGATGATTATTGGAGTTTTGGTGGATAAGAGGTAAAGTAAGTGAGGTGCATATTTTTTTTGTTGGTCTATATGGAACAAGGAGGATGAAGATAGCAGACTAGAACACTAAAGTAGAAGGAAGATTGTCTACACACACTTGTTAAATCAATAAGCAGTACATATATATATATATATATATATATATATATATATATATATATATATATATATATATATTTTTTTTTTTTTTTTTTTTTTTTTTTTTTTTTTTTTTTTTTTTTTTTTTTTTTTTTTTTGAGAGAGAGGAAGTAATTGCATATCTTGGCTCACTGACAGTTGTTCAGCAACCGTACATTTTGATTTGGCTTGGCAAACATTGGTCTTGACATGATGACTATGACGTTAACTTAACTATTATTGACTGTTATACATTGCTGCCACTACTACTTGATACACAAGATGAACATCAAATTTTGACAGAATTACATTTACACAGTTAACACTATTCAATTACACAGTAGTACTTAATGTGGATGAAAGATGAGTGTGTGTGTTTTGTGTGTTTTCCTTTCCTAATCCTACCCACCTATCTCCTAAATATTATTTTATTTGTTTGTAGTGGCTTGCACTGACACCCATAAATATTATAGGTTTACTGATATTTGAGTATTTGTAATACTTAATATGACAATTATCTGACATCATTTGTGTGTTTGTTATGATTTGTATGTTTAGTGTAAAAGCATTTGTATGTGGATTCAAACCATTGTTCATGCCTGAACTGTCTGATTAGTGATAGTGAATATTATGATCTGTTACCTGCACTTGTTCAACATTGATGTGTGACACTTAGAAATGTTTAATTTCTGCTGATGAACTGTGTGATTAGTGATAGTGAATATTATGGACTGTTACCTGCACTTTTTCAACATAATGGGTGCCACTTAGAAATGATTAGCTTCTGCTGATGAACTGTGTGATTAGGGTAGTGAATATTATTGACTGTTACTTGTACTTTTTCTACATGATTGGTGCCACTAGGACATGTTTAATTTCTGCTAATAAACTCTGATGAACAGTGTGATCAGTGATAGTGAATATTATGGACTGCTCTCTGGACCTGCTCAACATTGCTGGGTGCCACTGATGGACTGCTTCTACTGAAATGATGCCACTTGTTGGTGTCTGCACCTGTTCAACAATGCTGGGTGCCACTAATGGAACTGTTTCTGCTGAGTGATGTCACTTGTTGCTGTCTGCACCTGCTCAACATTACTGGGTGCCACTGATGGACTGTTTTTTACTGAAATAATGTGACTTGTTGCTGTGTGTACCTGTTCAACATTGCTGGGTGCCACAGATGGAACTGCTTCTACTGAAATAATGTCACTTGTTGGTGTCTGCACCTGTTCTACATTGCTGGGTGCCACTAATGGAACTGCTTCTGCTGAGAAATGTGACTTGTTGCTGTGTGTACCTGCTCAACATTGCTGGGTGCCACTAATGGAACTGCTTCTACTGACATAATGTCACTTGTGGTGTCTGCACCTGTTCAACAATGGTGGGTGCCACTAATGGAACTGTTTCTACTGAAATAATGTTAGTTGTTGGTATCTGCACCTACTCAACATTGCTGGGTGCCACTGATGGACTGCTTGTACTGAAATGATGTCACTTGTTGCTGTCTGCACCTGCTCAACATTGCTGGGTGCCACTGATGGACTGCTTTTACTGAGATGATGTCACTTGTTGCTGTCTGGACCTGCTCAACATTGCTGGGTGCCACTGATGGATTGCTTCTACTGAAATAATGTCACTTGTTGCTGTCTGCACCTGCTCAACATTGCTGGGTGCCACTGATGGACTGCTTCTACTGAAAAGATGTCACCTGTTGGTGTCTGTACTTGCTCAACATTGCTGGGTGCCACTAATGGAACTGCTTCTGCTGAATGATGTCACTTGTTGGTGTCTGCACCTGTTGAGCATTGCTGGGTGCTACTGCTGGAACTAATCATTGAAAGCATTTTATGTGAACATTTGTATAAACTGATTTTTGTGTATTGTGTAAACTATTATGTAAAGTCACATGTATGAAAAGAAGTTGTATTGCTTACTGTATTTTATATATTAGGTTATTGAAAGGTCAGTGCAAAGCCAAAATTTTATCTAATTATGTGATATTTACGTATTAATATTATCTTTTATTTTTGTCTGTATTTTTGTGGACGAATTTGGTGGTATTTTCACCACCAATGCTGGCAAAAATACCATCAAATTCTGGCCTGTGGAGGAGGGACATATGAAAGGTGGCTACACTGAGCCACTGCGCCAGAGATTGCGCCAAAGAGTATTATCCAGCCGCCTCCACTGGCAGTGCTTGGGGAGAACTCGTAGTAGTCAGTGCTGGTCGAGAACTCGTAGTAGGCAGTGCTTGCTGAGATGTGATACTGAAAAGTTCTTGTTGAGATGTGATAGTAACGAGTCGGTATGGTGATATATTGTAATGTTTAGAGTGCTTTTCATCAATATAAACGAAGGTAAAAAAAATTTCTTTTCTTTTCTCTCTCATTATCTCAATGTCTTAAATAATGCGTCATTACAGGTTCAGTCAACAAAGCATCTGGCTTGTGTTCTTGTATTAGAGTGTAATTCTGCTTTCCTTACGCAATTATAGTATTTCTATTTTTTAATTACTTCAGTATAAATGATATTTAAAATTTCTTGTCTTATTGAAGAAGAACCGTGCCAGATGTGTACGTTGAGTCATACTTCCACACACAGAACAGTTATACTTGTGCTTTGGTTTCGTAGGTTTTATAGTTGCTGGGGACTTAATTAATTAATTGTGTTAACGAAAATTTTCATTTCATTCTTTGTTGTTGTTCTATGCAGTCAGATTGCGTAATAATACTAGTCAGGGCCAACCGTTTACGAAACAGCGTAATCGGACTTACAGCTACTAAAAATATTTTCATTTTAAATAATTAAGCCCCCATGCAAAGTTCAGGCCAGAAATGTACCAAAAGAAGAAATGGATTTGTGTTTGTTAAGAAAGAAACGCTGTTTTTGTTTTCCTTGTGTGTTATTTGGGGGAAATGTTCATTGGTGTAAGACCGGAATAACTGACATTGGGCATATATGGTCTAAAATGAAAGTACATGAAATGTCAAAGCGATACATGAATAATGCGCTTTGTCTTTTATTTGTAGGCAAAACCAACATTCAGCAGAAATTAGATTCACCATATAGACAAACAATTGACAGTCACAACAAACGTGTAGAAAAGAATAGATATGTATTGAACTTAATTGTAAACTTTATTCGGTTCTGTGGTGCTTTGGAGCTGGCAGTCAGGGGCCATGATGAATCTGATGCCTCTCGAAATAGGTGGGTATTTCGCAAGCTAACTCAGTTCATCGCGAAATTGGATAAAGAAAAAAATGGCTCTGAGCACTATGGGATTTAACATCTGAGGTCATCAGTCCCCTAGAACTTAGAACTACTTAAACCTAATTAACCTAAGGACATCACACACATCCATGCGCGAGGCAGGATTCGAACGTGCGACAGTAGCGGTCTCGCGGTTCCAGACTGAAGCGCCTAGAACCGCACGGCCACACCGTCCGGCCTGGATAAAGATCTTCAAGTTCATCTCATTCAAGCATCAGTGTTCTAAAGCATTTCTAAGACTGTCCAGTACGAACTATTGCAATGCACATTGGAAGTGTATCATGACGAAGTTCGTAAAGCAATAAAACGTGCCGATTACGTTGCAATAATCGCGGATGAAAGCACAGATTTGTCTCCAGAATTTCAATCGGTTATTGTTTTGCGTTATGTTATTGAGGGAAAACCTATTGAAAGGTTTTGGAACTTTGTTAATCGAGAAGGTCAGAATACTCATACTATAGCTCAGAGTATTCTGAAAGAAATTGAAGCATTAATTGGCGATGCTCTAGCAAAAATAGTAGCTCAGAGTTACCATGGTGCTGACGTTGCGAGTGGCAAGTCGAACGGGGTTCAGAAAATAATTAAAGACAGATATCCAAATGCAAACTACATCATCTTTTTTGCACATCTTTCAGGTAAGTCTTCTTTCGTTTCTAACTCGCCACAGAGACCAAAAGTGTTGTGTTCCGTGTGTGTGACGAGATGGAATTACAATTCGCGAGTAGTACCAGATGTTTTTGAAATCAGGAAAAAATCTTATTACTGTTATGGAACTCACTGAAACAAGTGAGAGCATAAAAATATCTTCCATTTCTGAAAAAACTGGTTCATACAAACAAAAACTGCAAGATAAGGAATTCATTTCCTGGCTATTATTTTGCTATAAGATAATGCCTCAAGCAGACATACTTTTTAATCAGCTTCAGAAGAAGACAACCGAATTGACCACAGCAACGCAAGACAACTAGAACTTTGAAGCTGTGATGCAAAACATCAGAGATGACATTAACTCCATCCTTAACGAGATTAGCTTCAAAAATGACGAAATGATGCCTGCCAAGAGGACACGGGTTCGTGAAGGGCATAAAAAAAAGATGCTTTGGAAGTGTACGATGCTGTCCTTTCTGAAATAAAATTACGTTTTCAGTTCACTGGACACATCATTGCAGCCAACTTATTTGTTATAAATTAATTTGACAAATACATGCAGATTTTCCATACAAATATCTTGAAATTAAAGACACATATACATTTCCGGAAGAAAGAAAGTTTGGAAGATGAGCTTCAAGTCTTCTATGCTAGGCCTGAGTTGAGAGCAATTGCTGATGCAGTTCCGTTTCTTTGACTAATACTAGAGGATGAATTTCGTGATACATTCGATGAGACTGTTAAAGTTTTGAAACTGCTAATCACAACGCCTATCTCCACATCAGAACCCGAGCGGTGCTTTTCAATACTCAAGAGCATTAAAACGTTCCTACGAAACACCATAAAAGAAGAATGACTGACTGCCTTAGGGATGCTATCCTCTGAAAAGTCATTCGTGAGTAAAACTGAACATTTCAATTTGAGATGACAGATTTATTTGCCAACAAGACCGAAAGATGAATCGATTTACAATATCGTTCCTACTAATTATTTTGAAGCTGTCTTCCCAAAGTCATGGCGTTGCTGCTTTTGGTGAGTACAATGCTTTTAATTTTAAATGTTGATAATTTGATTAAATTTGCTTCGAAAAAATCCAGATTAGAAGTTCTAATAATTTATACATGTTCTGTCACTTCTCGTAATGGCACTCGTGTTGTAGCAGGCACTTTTCTGGCAGTCAGACGCGAATGTAAAATAATCGGCCGCGAACGTAAAATAGAAGAGGAATTCTGGCTGTCGAGGGGAAAAGAGCGAAGTAGGGAGACAAGCCACGCCTCCCTCTTACAGGGCTGGCAGCCTACGTCCGTGTCCTGTGAAGGCAGAACCGATGTAATAATGGAATATTGATCGCTGATTCGATCTGGTGTTGTGAGAGTCGTATTCGAACCCTGTGACAGAGCAAGATAACTCTTTGCACTCATTTGAAAATACGGAAAGGAAATAACCAGCAAGCACAACTCAAAGCAAAGCAGAGCACATAGTTCATTCGGTAACGGCTGGAGCGCAATTGTTAACTGAGGTTGGTGGTGTCGTCACATGGTAGCTCAGGTCCGATCTCCACCGGTATTTTGAGCAACTTTACATCAAAACACCCTCTGCTTATGACTGCCACCTAAAAGCGACCGAACATACCCTATGAGGAGTGAATAATTAGGCTGTTGATATGTGTGCGCATTTGTGTATGTGAGAGAGATTTTTGGAGTTAGTGTTACGTTTTATATCTTATGCACATATGCGAAAAAAATAGCTAAAGCAACCTCGCTCACTCTCTCTCTTATACAAACACTTGCTAACATGATCTCCAGTAATATATCAAACTCTTACTGTGATCAACAAGGGCTCTGTTGTAGTAAGTTGAAACGTCCCCTTTGAACAACTATACACGACTGTGCTTAAACTGACACACAATATTTTTAGCGCAACGCAATCTGACTTTCAAAAATCCCTACAAAAGAATGGCCCTGACTAACATTAAACTATACCTTTCACAAATCACTTACCTCACAATAATCTTCGTTTCTCCCACTACTGCAATACAGCAAGCGCCACTACTGCCAGCTAAATAAAAGATTCAAACTATGGAAGGCACTAACTACTGATAGGGATAGTTAGCAAATGAAAGATATTAATAGAGAACAAACAATGTATTTACCTTGATATCATCATATATAAATATAGCAGTTCATGACAAATTTCAAAACTCCGCCATCTCTCTCCCCACATCCACGACTGCTGGCGGCTCACCTCCAACTGCCCAACGCTACGCGCTGTTCACATCCAGCTGCCGCTGCCCATCACTACAATGGCAGACAACAATGCAAACTAGACACAGACTGCACACAGCACAGCCAGTGATTTTCATACAGAGGTGGCGTTACCAATAAAAAAAACCTAAACAGCCTAGACACAGACTGCACACAGCACAGCCAGTGATTTTCATACAGAGGTGGCGTTACCAATAAAAAAACCTAAACAGCCTACTTACATAGCCCCCATGCTCCCCACAAAAAAATTTTACAAATTGGTTTGGGCAGTGGCCAATACAGATTTGAAAAATTTTTTTTGATAATTACAATAACAAAGAAATCAAATGCACACACTTATTGATACAATGTTGGTCAAAAGCTAAAATTTTCTCACAGTCCATAAAGACAGTCCTAATCGTTCATCGTAAAACTGCCGTTTCTTTTCTCAAAGTCTGAGCAGTAAAAGACAATGCACACAGACGTAGTGGATTTCCATGCAGTCTTGAAGAAGTAGTGTTGTCCTTCCAACGGAAAGACAGTGCTGACTCGACATACAGACAGGTAATGGGCCACAACCGAGTAAACCCACAGCAGAGTCAGTCGACGTTTTGAAGAACATTGGTAGGTAGGTCATCACAGAGTAGACCCACTGCAGTCCTGGTAGAGATTACGGTATTGGTGGGCCACCAGAGGTGCAGACCCACTGCAGTCCTTGTAGAAATAATGGTATTGATGGATCATCAAAGATGTAGACCCACTGTAGTCCTTGTAGAATGTCCAGCAGCCATCTGTTGCGATTGTGCAGGTGCACATTCACCATCGAAGAGTCTTGCGGAGAATATAGCAAGTCCATAAATCACCACTTGTGCACTCACAAAGTTTTTGGACTTGTCCTTAGAACCAGCAATGCTGTTATCCAGTCCCTTGCTGAATTAGTAACACGCGTGCAAACACTAACAGTCCCAACTTCTCACATATTGTCCATATACTATGACCAACAGAAACGTGTGCAGTGAAATGTAACTAACAAGTTAATGTAAGTAGGCTGTTTAGGTTTTTTTATTGGTAACGCCACCTCTGTATGAAAATCACTGGCTGTGCTGTGTGCAGTCTGTGTCTAGGCTGTTTAGGTTTTTTTATTGGTAACGCCACTTCTGTATGAAAATCACTGGCTGTGCTGTGTGCAGTCTGTGTCTAGTTTGCATTGTTGTCTAACTTTTGAAGCTTTTGCTGTGTTTGTCCCATTTGTTGTATTAATTGTAATAACAATGCATTGGTGTCTGAAACGTGTTCCTCAGTGCTTTTCGGCAGTGAATTTGCACCGGAAACATTCACATTTTGACAAGCAGAAAATGTGTCTTGACTTATTTGAGAAAACGGTGAGGATCCAAAACCTGAATCTACAGTATTTGCGAGATCGTGTCGTGTCATTTCGGCTTCCTGAGGCGAGCTATTGCCGACCGATCGATCGATAATGCTTCCCTCTTCACTAATTGTTTCACTGTCCACGCCATTGTTTGCCGCCCGCTCTATTTCCCTATGCACAATTACCAAATTACTACTTTGAATGTCTGTTAATTCATTACTCTGCGGCGCTAACACACTGCTTTCGTCTTCACTGTCATTTCTCAGTTTACTTTGGAGCCTAGTATTACGTTTTTCACACGCCATTATTGTCACAATATTTCACACGACAACACAGAAAAACACAATTTGAAGAGCAAAAATAGGGGAACATATTAACATAGCACTGAAAATATCTAGTTAATTGCAGCTGCGAAATACTTGGTGCAAATCTACATGCGTGCCACACCTGTTTTACTGTACAACAATGAAAAACTACAACTACAAAGGAAATTCTCTCTATAATTACGCGCTAGCAATAAACAAAATCTACACTAATTACACAAACTACAAGAAAAAATCAGAAGATTCCAGTGAGGTATCCTGGCAGGGTCGCCATATGAAACGTCCCCTTTGAACAATTATACACGACTGTGCTTAAACTGACACACAATATTTTTAGCGCAACGCAATCTGACTTTCAAAAATCCCTACAAAAGAATGGCCCTGACTAACATTAAACTATACCTTTCACAAATCACCAAATCACTTACCTCACAATAATCTTCATTTCTCCCACTACTGCAATACAGCAAGCGCCACTACTGCCAGCTAAATAAAAGATTCAAACTATGGAAGGCACTAACAACTGATAGGGATAGTTAGCAAATGAAAGATATTAATAGAGAACAAACAATGTATTTACCTTGATATCATCATATATAAATATAGCAGTTCATGACAAATTTCAAAACTCCGCCATCTCTCTCCCCACATCTACCACTGCTGGCGGCTCACCTCCAACTGCCCAACGCTACGCGCTGTTCACATCCAGCTGCCGCTGCCCAACACTACAATGGCAGACAACAATGCAAACTAGACACAGACTGCACACAGCACAGCCAGTGATTTTCATACAGAGGTGGCGTTACCAATAAAAAAACCTAAACAGCCTAGACACAGACTGCACACAGCACAGCCAGTGATTTTCATACAGAGGTGGCGTTACCAATAAAAAAACCTTAACAGCCTACTTACAAAGTATCTATTTCTGTATCTCTATACGTTTGTTTGACATAATATATTATGAAAATATGAAGTATCGATAAAATACTGTAGCACGTAGTATGCTACCAAATTAAGTTTTTTTTGGCACCACCAATGGAATGTCGCAGCGGCTGCCGCTGTTAGGTACAATCATAGACTGACATTTGACTGGCTGTATAAAGTTTTCTTTGATGTGAACCTTGGTTACTCCCTAATCAATTTTTTTTCTACATATATATTTGTGTTCTCCTTATCTGTGTGTGTGACCATTATCTTTACGTATTTATTTCTAGTGTGTAATCACTAACCTTATATGTCTCTTTCAATCTTTCTCTGGATACTTTTGTTCATTTCACTGATGCCCACACGAACATTTATTTGAATAGATTTAGAATCTTGTGTAGGGTCATCCTGTACAGATATTATAACTGACTATTATCGTGCCTATTACTGTACACTGTTTCACATGATGTACTTGTCTGATGTTTCTTTAGTTCATTATTGTAAACCCATGATGCTGTTTTTTTCTTAGATTTTTTATAGAGATAGAAATCTGTTGTTACCATTACACTTCATGTGCATTCCATATACACAACGACGTAAAATCTTATTACTCATGTCTTAAAATAGGTAAATGTATATTGTAAATGTAACAAATTGGAACTGATTGACCATTTACCATAAATGATTGAGACTTGCCAGGACAGAAGAAATATGTCTGCTGATTATACACTGACACATTCTGTCAGATGTTGGCATACTTCACTGATACAAGCTGCAACTAACTTTCATAAGGAACTTTTCGATTCTACAATGTGGTTTTGGAGTTATCAATGGATCTAAGTCTGCTTCAAGCAGATACTACAACATTTACTGTTTGTTCATGTGTGGGGTAGTCAGCTGAGAACTGTGCTTGGTCTAACTGAGTCTGCTTCCATATAACTTTCCACAACAGCGAAATTATTTCAACGAACTAAAGAAAGTTTAGTCGTTCGTGAGCAGGACACTCTTTTACCTACTTGCATCATGCGAATTACTACTGCCATATGTGACTGTGCTTCAGAAATGTAGGCCTTCTGTAATATAAACACACTAACATACTTCCCGTGTGCCACAAAAACAGTGAAGATCACCAATACTACGTACTTCAGTACAAAACATTACACATAAACTTCCAAAATAGGCCTGTATAGAACATTCTCATAGACATCATAAAAAACTGACTACTTACCAATGGTAAAACTATTTTGCTCTTTGTATTTGTAACATGTTTTGTATATTCCTATACTTAGTGTTTGTAATTTTGTCCTCGTCCCATTCCTATTTGAAATGACCCTCGTACAAAATTCTACTGTGGGAAGGTGGAGAATATGTAAGATGGACATGTCATTTTAATTTTTGTTTGTCATCGATGGGCAAGTCAGAGAGAGAGAGAGAAAGTTATATTACTCTTGAACAATCCTTGGTATTTTTGTGACACAGTCTTTGCCTCTGCACGGTTTGATGCGTTCTTACTTGGAGGGTGGTAGGTGATGGATGTATTGGGTAGTGCTGTGTTGACTTGTGACGGTAACTTTTTTTTTTTTGCAAATTTGTGAAACATTCATAGCCCACTTTCTGACACTTTTGAGTGGGTGTATTAGGACTAACTATCTCTGCTATTAGTACTACAGAAGTGGTTTATTAATGTATGCACACTATCTATTTATTACGGAACGTTGTGCTATATACGAATGATCGGCCTCTTAGCCTCTCTGGAATCTTGCCAGAGAGTTGCCCGTCCCTAGCCACGTGGAGGCGGGCCGCTACTACTAGAAGAAACCACTCCATTTATACCTCTCTTTTATTCCCCTCACCACCATACTGATCTAACTACAACTACTAGCTACTACAATTCAAAGACTTAAACAAACGAAGTATTTACATATTTACAATTGCGCATTAGACCTAAAGCACATTTATCCTCTCCAAAGGTAGGCTCGCTGGGCCTCCCTAGAGATTTTATTCACTAATTTTGCGAAATTACTAAATAATTCGCCATTTGTTAATATATCATTTATATCCCTTGTCTGCAGAAGCTGTCTCTCAACTGAGACAGCCTGTTCGTATATTGGACACTCAAACACTATGTGTTCTGGCGATCCTGCGTGGGCACCACAGTCACACTCCAGTGTTGTCCTTTTCCCTATTTTATGCATTTGACGCTTGCCAGAGGAGTGCCCATTATATTTTGCACCATGTCGATGTTCTGTTTGCGCAGCCAGTAGAAGGCTGCGTGCTGCCTTATTATCAGGTCTAGTGGACATAGACCCATAATTACCAACAGTGCATCCGTTGGACTTGTGTTGAATGCTCCAATGCATCTCAACAGAACGTTCCTCTGTATTCGCCTGACAGCAGCGGCAGGCCGCACCAGAGCTAACCTGTGGGCCCACACACTGGATGCGTGCCCTACTATTGGTGCCAATATACTGTTGTGATAGATATTTATTGCCTTTGACGGCAGATGAAATCTTCTTTGTCCAATTGATATTATCTTATTGAACAGAGCTAAGGGTTTTGTCGTTACTTGCTCAATATGCGGAATGAAACTCCAATTCTCATCTAGGTATACCCCTAGGTAACGGGCATATCTCTGTCGCGACACTGCCTGGCCATTAATTCTGACTGTTGGGTCCCTATTTAACTTGCCTTTTAAGAGCATATATAGCGATTTTTGTGGTGCAATAGACGTTTTAGTCTTCTCACACCAGTTTGTTAACAGTCCAATAGCCATTCGTGATCGCTCTTCTATCACATTGCGAGTGTCCCCTTCCACTAGAATTACGAGATCATCCGCATAAGCAACGACACTCAAAACTGCAGTCTCTCCCTACAGGACGTTCAACAATGGATCCATGTTGATATCCCAGAAAATGGAACCACACACCGATCTCTGGGGACAACCACGGGATACTCTTTCAGATACGACGGCTCCAGGAGCCGTTATTTTAGCAGTTCTTCCATCACAGTAGGCCTCCAGGCATCCATACAGCAGCTGCGGGCACCCAATCTCTCTTAGGCGAGAGAAGAGTGCCGGCCATCACAGGTTGTCGAAGGCCCCTGAGATGTCTATCATTATGCCAAGAACATACTTCGATGTCGCAGAGTGAACAATCCGGCAAACATCATTGATCGCATCCTGAGTGGAGCGACCCTTTCGGAATCCGAACTGCCTGTCACTCATACCGTGCAGAGTCCGGTGACTCAAGAGTCGGTCAGCCAGCAACTTCTCAAATGCCTTGCCCATTACATCCAGCAGACAGATAGGCCGATGGGATTTCGGCATCCTTGGATCCTTATCAGGGCCTTTCCTGATAATTACGACTTCTGCAGTTTTCCACTTTAGTGGATAATAGCCCTTTTGTAAACAGATGTTGTAAATACGACTTATTGCTGGGGCGACCAAGTGTGCGAGTCCCTGTAAGATCTCCACAGGGATCCCATCAGGACCAGGTGCCTTTTTCCTTGCAAAGGTGTAGATGGCTGCTTCTACCTCTTCTGCAGAGAAGGGGTTAACGTTTGTATCGTTAACGTACGGATTCGAGAGCGCCTGACGTATTTCCCGCTGCTCGTGCGAATCCCGGTCCTCGATGTCATCTGGTAGTAGGGTGTTCAACAGCAGTCTTGCTGTTTCTTCCCAATTCTTGGTCGTGCCACCATCCCCAGCACGTAGTGTAAACAACATCACGGGCGATCTAATTTTTTCTCGAACGATTTTGTAAGGAACTCCCCAAGGGTCTGTTCCCAACTGATCGTTCACAAATCTTTCCCAGGACAGGCGCCTTACACCGTCCAACTGATCCTTATACCTCTGCTTCAGACGACGATAAAAACGCAGGTGGTATTGCCGTTCGTCATGGGCAAAGCTTCTCTGGTAGTTGCTTCGCGTCCTTCTGACCGACCGTTTAAGCACAGTCAATTCAGGGGTCCACGGGGTGGGTTCCCTGCAGATGTATCTCGCTATTCGAGGTACAGACAGTGTGATAGCTGTTTGCACGGAGCTCACAAGCTCCTCCACAGCTTCATCAATGTTTCCTATGTCCTCTCCAAACTCTGGAGGACTGAACACCTGCACGAGTCGGTCCCAGTCTGTCCGAGCATAATTAAACCGTTCCACCCACTCGCCTGGCACATCCGCAATGGTTGTCGCTATTTCAAATGTTATGCAGTTGTGATCACTGACAGTCAAGTGTTCTCTTACTTGCCAGTTATGGACGTGGGGTGCTGCCCTCTCGCTTGCAAGTGTGACATCTATATTTGACGTTGCTCCCGCCCTCCCTGAGTAGGTTGGGGGGTACCCAGGCAAGTTTAGCACATGCATGTGCATTTCCATTATCAAATCAACAAGCTCCGCACCCCTACCGTCCTGTACATAACTGTGCCAGAGTGGGGACTTAGCATTGGCATCTAGAGCTACAATTATAGTCTGCCCAGCTAAAACTCTTAGTATCCAATTCAGCTGATCAAGATAAATCTTGATGTCATGTCTGAATTGGCAGTAGACGTTTACAACGTACATACTGTAAGACAACAAATTAAGTTGTACAACTGTAATATGCTCAGTACAGAATTGATTTAATATCGTAGTTTTAATAGTTTTGTTCAATATTATAATTGCACTCATGGGGTTCCCACCCGAGGAAACCACCTGTGCTGTTGCGGGAAAGCCAGGGACTCGACCCGCACAGGAGTTCGATTCTGGTATCAATAGAACATCTATTCGTTCTTGTTCCGCTACTTCCCTTAGCTCATGTGCAACCATCTGGCTGCGCATTGCATTGACTTGTACCATTTTAAACATCGCCGTAATCTGTTCTTTGTATAAGTCTATCTAAGAACTTTCAGTGGGTTGGACAATCTTTAGGTCCACCACACTTACGGCCTCGTCTTCTGCATGGTACACATACTGCTGCTTTGTCCTTATTAGGACAGCCTTTCTTTTTATGTCCAGACAGGCCACAATGGCCGCATATGACATCGGGTTGCGTACAATACTTATTAGTATGATTTATGTCTTAGTATGATTTATGTCCTGGCACTTAGTGCATCGTGGCACCGCCAGGTAATCTTTTATGTTCAACGCAGAGTAGCCAACATACAACCGACCCACTCTCGTTAGTAATTTCCATAAACTTGGCGAGACTTCTACCACGTGGTGTACTGTTAACTTCTCACGTGGACCTACTTTCAAGCGTAATTTGAACTGTTCGTCAAATTCTCCTCTTGACATGTTTACATCAAAATTTTGCGTATATATTGCGTCAACCGGAGTCCAAGACAAGGCGAGTGGCCATCGCCGACTTGGGGCAGGATCCCACCACAGCAAATGCAGCCATCAGAACCAGTGTACAAGTTGTTCAGCACACCGTCGCGCCCCTACCCTTCAGTTGCCCGAAGGCTTAACAGCTCCACCTCAAGAAGGGAGGTAAGGGCACTTGAGAAGGAGAGGCTGTTTGAGACGCATCCTTCCCCACACTGCCTTTTACCAACCGAGAGCCCGCACAGCTTGAGGGCCCACAGTATGAGACAGCCGGAAACTGTTAGACTAAATGAAAATGAAATGTCGTGTGGCGAGGGCCTCCTAGTGGGTAGACCTTATCGCCTGGTGCAACTTTGGCGACTTGCACGTCGATGAGGATGAGTTGATGATGATGAAGAGGACACAAACATCCAAATCTCCGACCCAGCCGGGAATCGAACCCGGGCCCCTCGGCATGACAATCCGGCGCGCTGTCCACTCAGCTATGGTGGTGGACATCTGTTAGATGAAGAAAGACTGATTGCAAAGGACAGCAAGGACGAATAAGATGAATACATTAGGAAGCGAAGAGAATATATACTTTGAATAATGTTATTATTTTTGAAGAGAAGAAGTTTGAGATACGGCTGTAGCACTGTGCAGCTAGGAATGATTATTGTCAGCTAGTTAACTAGCTCAGAGCTGAGAGAAAGATCATCCCACTTCACAGAGTCTTAGATTAACATATTAATTGGTTAAGTTGTTTGATTTTTATGAAAATTCGCTCTTGACACTATACCCTCTTTAAATCATTGTTCACTTCGTTAAGGTTAATATTGTTCAGACCTACGCTATGTGTGAAGATCACGTGAAGTGCTACTCTGTCTTTTTGAATATATAATTCATTCTAAAATCGTTGTCTTGGCGTATTATTTCGTAGAAATGGTTACTCTCCCCACCCCACTGTTTATCATTACGCATTACCATATGCAACAGTTTGAATATGTATTTAGAAACGGAAAGGGGAATCTACCTAAGCCGCTGCCCTCTTGCTGTTTGCTGTTGTGCTTTCGTGAAATTTGCAACAATGTTGTCAAGTCCTTGAGGTAAGTGGAAATTTGTGTATTTAATATAAAGACAAGTTGCTTTCAAAGCAGCTACAGTCAAATTCAAGTTAGGTTTATAACACTCCTGTCTGCTATTGCTGCACCTTAACCTTAAAGCTGGAAAAAGGTTGTGAAATAAAACTATTTTGTTAAAGCAATTATGGTATAAAGCAACAGAGCAGTGTTACCCTCTGAGAGGAATTTTGTTATGTTGACCGTATTGTACCTAATGGAGGTGGCTTATCGGAAAATGAAAGTCAGAATTACGTAAATATTCGAACAGTAACAAACAAGATTTTTGCCTATCTACACTGTTTAAAGAAAAAGGAAAACGGCCGCCAGCATAATTAGGCAAGAGAGAGATTAACGTTCTCGTTTATGAAAGTAGGTATGCGTAACTTTAACGGACAAACCCAACCTAGACTTAGCACACGCGAGTGCAATGAACTCTGACACCTGCATTTGTTAACGTTAAGGTTGAAACAAACAGCTAGAGCAGCACAAACTATTTGTAAAATTATAATAGATAACGAAACACACTATTACTATCAGGGCTTATTCAAACTAAATGGTCTTTATAACGTTACTATTTATATTCACTGCAGAATCATTAATTGGATATAGGTTAAGTCTCTCCCAGTTAAATACTTTACTATTTAAAATGAAAGTTAATTGGAATCCACTGAAAGGTTGCTTGCCACTATCATTTGAAGAAAGAAATTATGATTTTCATAGTTAATGGTCTTTCCGTTACTTGTTACCGAGCATTAACACAACAGACAAACTGTGGATCCAGCTATACTATTACTATGCACTTACAATACACAAGAGAGACAAACACTGAGCAATCATGAACATATAATTTCCTACTATTGCAGTTTTCCACTTTTACTACAGCGAAACACAATGTTGACAAAATTGCAAGAAACTGACTCACCTTTTAGAATTTACTACAGCTACCAAGGTGATCATTTGCTAAGCAAAACTTCATAAGCCTCAATCTTAAGAACTTTTAATTTTGCAGCTGGCAACAGCACTTTAATAAGCAGTTTTAATAGGAAAATTATTTTCAGCAAACAACATTTACTTTAACTCACTCTCTTGCCACATTAACTTTAACTTTCTTTTTACTGAGTTCAAGAGGCATTAATTAGCAAAACAATGGTCTTTAATGTTCTTTCAGTAGGGACACTTGGTAATTACTTTAGTTCAAACGGAAAGGAACCTGAGAGGTGTTATGATAAGGAAAATATTAAGGTAGGTACATAAATTCAGTTATAAATTACCTTATATTTGTGCACACTAAAACATCCAGTAAGCTGATCCTTCACTGTACATCACTATAGTATTACGTTACAGTGATTGCGCAACGTGGTGGCAACTGCATGTTGGTGGGTGGATCCGCAGGCAGAATTGCTGGACTCTGGCCCTTCTTGGTGGCGATGATGAATACCAAATCCAGAATCGTTCCAGCTATTTATCCATCCATCCGAGGCATTGGACAGTAGCAGAAAACGCCCCTCTCGGAACCAGGACAATATGCATCTTTTACATGGCAGTGCACAGTTTGGTAGCTCGTCCCCGACTGGTAGCTCGTCCCCGACTGACTCTTGTTCCACCTTTTCTACCTAGGCCAACCACAACTTGTGCGCGCTACACAGTTCCGTTCCTGGGGGGAACCACTACACCTTTTACATACAAACTAACTAAGAACCCTAAGTGAGGATCAGCAGTTTACATAACAGCAACCAAATTCATTCAATAAAACAGAACATTTGCACATATTGACATTTCTACAAAAAATTATTCATTCAGAAATTAAAATTATATATAGTAAGTTTTGTTCCCTCCAGTTAGGACAAAGAATTTAAATAACAGATATACTACAGTGCATAGAATCAAACCACGACATCAAAGTTTTAACAAAGAAAGGAGTACACAATTTTATGTTATCGATTCAAACACACACTTTTACAGAAGCTCAACGATGTAATATTAAATGAACAAAAGCAAAATAAATCAATAGAGTACTACAGTTATGGTGTTATAGGTTCTGTTTAATCTAAGGTTAGCATACGAGTTTAAGCTCGATAACAGTTTGTGGGTACAAAGTTTTGGCAATACATTGACTTTTATAGAGTGGGAGATAAACTGGGGTAAATTTCAGACAGGTACAAATTTAGTGGGGAGATTATACCGCAATGGAATGCAGACTGTTTACGAGAAACGTCAAGCAAAATTAAATAAATCACTTGTTGGTGGGGGCCATTGTGCTCACGTTTTGCAGCAGCAAATGGCCTGCCAATTGATGCTGAGGTGATTGTCTTCAAAATTTACGAATGTTTTGAAACATACATTGTTAGACTTACAAGAACTGTGAGTTAACCAGTGTTGAATACAAGTCCCCATTAAGTAACAGCAAAAGACGTTGGCTGCCTCTTCTTTCTGCCGAGCAGAGGATCCTGGATGTTCTAGAAGGATGTAAGTCATACTTGTCGTCCATTGACAACAGTCCTCAAATTTTGCTAGATTTCTTCTCTAATAGCTCCTCCGCATTATGGGTGGGATTTTTAGCAGATCAGTTCGAAGTTTTTGTTGTTACCATTAAACAAATCGAGAACCAAAATATCTCTGTCGTTGAAACTTCTAATTTAATTCGCAGTCTTACAGAAAAATTAATTTCTAGAAAGGTCAACATGTTCATACTAACAGCCTGTTAAAGAAATGTTGAAAAATCCTGTGGCAGACGACTTATTACAGAAAAAGAGTTCTTCAAGTCTTTCAAAACATTTTATGATAACAGTGAATTACTTAAAGAAGCGGACCTTTGGTCAGTTTTCAGACATACATCTTTGACTCATTGCGACAATCTGCCTTCCTGGAGAAATGTTCAGTATTCACTTCGATTTTTGTCTCAATATGGTATTCCTCTGTCTGATTTCAGTGAGAATTCATTGTCTGATGAGTTTGAATATGTTAAGAACATAATAGAACAGCAGATTAAAGGTTTGGTAACGAAGAAAGTGTCTCTAGAAGAAAGATGTATTGGAATACTTAAAATGTGTGAAATTTGCAATGTCTCTTCGGAAAAGTAGAGAAAATTGTTAATTTTGAGTTACCTGTGCCAGGTGCAGATGGTGCAGTAGAAACGGTTTTCAGTTTCATTAACATGTACTACCATGATGAAAATGACCACACTAGTTTTGAGGCAATGACAGCTATTATAATTGTGAAAACTCGTTTAAATATATATCGCACTGAATTTTATGATTATCTCTTTCTGACAAGGAACTGCTAGAATCAAGTCAGTCTTCTGATAAATGTAGCGAAGGTAAATCTTACGATTAAATGTATAATTTGTATCTGATTACTGATTAGCAATATTACATAGTTTTTATGATTAAGAAATTGTACCGATTTAAGCAGTAAATGACTGAGTATTGCAGGAAATGTATCCAGGCTGTTATAATAAAAAGAATATATCGGTCTTTTTTATTTCTGAAGAAAAGCATGTTATTGATGTGTAATGTACCAACATTTTTCTTTCCAATTCAAAAATGAAGATACAGTCTTACTATGGGTTTTTCAGCTGTTGGATCGTCATAGCCCTATTATCGATTCCAAAAATCATGTTAACCGGCAAGAAAGGAAAGCATAGTTGTGGGTAACGAAGTTAAGTATAAACATAAGGGTCCAGTTGTTTTCTCTTTGAAATCTGGTCAGCCTATACCTATTCAAAAATCCCGCCGAACAAAGGCATCAACGGAAATTCCACGTCTATGTTAGGCCAATCCAGATGACTTTTTCAGCCGGCCAAACATATTGGACGAATTCAGAAGGTATGACCATACCCCGAAGTAACGAAGCTGTGGAAACATGTGGATTGAACAGTTCCAAAAGAGGAGACGATCCAAGCGTCCTCAGACAGGGTGGTACTGAGTATATTTTGAGACTTCCATGATCTGGTGCTAACAGATTATGTTCGTAAGTGACAGACCATCGCAGGAGCACACAACGAAAATCAGTTAACGTAGCTCCTGGTGAGGGGGATTTTCATGATGAAGCGTCACTTGGAGCTGTCCAGGGGAGTGTTACCAAATTTTTCCTCACCACCGTATCGTCCAACTGTCGCTCCCAGTGATTATTTTTTCTTTCTTCGGACGAAGAAGTAATTATGTCGGAGGCATTTCCAAAATGACGATGAAGTGATTTTCGAGGTGGAACGTTTTCTGGACAGCAAAAAGCCAGACTTTGCGGTGTAACCGTCTTGCTGAGGATAAAATATAAGGAAATAATGAAATATTCGTTTTGTAAAAAGTAGCTGGAATAAATCTTCTTAAAGTTGGGTGGGTGTAGCTCAATTTTTTTCAAAATAAATGTTGTCCAGATGACTCTTAAGTGAAGACAGTCCAGAGAACACCATGATTCTCAAAAGACGTGAAAAGTTAATTTTTCAGGAAAATTTGTAATGTCACTCAGAGCTGCACGAGATCTTACATTGTACTGGGCCCCTAGACGATTTCTCACGGTCTTGTTCACTCTTCCAAACAACTGATGTATTGTTGCATACAGTAAATTTTCCAAGTACAATTACAGAAGTTGTTGATAATTATAAAAAATGTTATCATCTTATGCTTACAATTGAAATGCATGGAATTAGCTACAAAGACAATTACAGATGTTTTGTTTTCATGGGAAAAAATTGAAACTATACGAATAAACAATGTTGACGGCATTTTTATTAATTTTTTGTGAATTTTACCTTATATGCGACGGATTTTAGTGTGAGGCAACGACTAAGGAGACAGGACGCGTTCTACAGACTTGTGGTCGAAACCTGTATTCCGGCCCTCACCGAAGGTTCGGAAAAAGTTCTGCCCTGTTAAAAACATCGTTGGTCATTAAAGTGCTAGGTGCGTTCGGTAACCCCTGAAAATGCTATTGTGTTTACGTGAGACAAAAGATCCGCTGAAACCAAGCACCACATAAAACAAAGAGAACTGAACAAGTCGGACGTGGCAAGAACTTGTCTCGAGACTGACCACATCAAATTATTTGAGAAGAGGAGGATGCTGACCCAAACGATTGCATTCCGGGTTTCTGCTATAAAACAAGTAGCTGAGATTCGATTACGGCGCAGTAACTTAACAGAAAACAGGGGCACATACTTAGTAGGCATAGTGACAGGCAGTAGAAAGTGAACAGAAATACAGGAAAATGCTTGAGAATTACAGGTCGGGCAGGAGCAACAATTTCGAATTTGGCGTTGGCCTCTCACTCCTGCTGACGTCATCGGAATCGTGGAGGCCCGGACTGGCGGGCGAGACAGCTTCTTTCCACCCGAACGGCCACAGAAATTGACGACAAAATGACGTAATCTAGCGCCCATGTTAAAATATAGTTGTGCAGAATGCTGCCATATAAAACGTAATTGTTCCGTAATATTTAACCTGTACTCCGGTTCCCGCCTAACTACCACGTCGACACTTTCTGAAAAAAACTCTGAAATGTTTTTGAAAAGACCAGTCGTCACATCATTTGTCCATCGTGACTGTTTAACTCACCCTCCTGCGCATGCATTAAGTCGGCTCACCTCTGGATTGTTCCATACGCTGCTGGACGCAGCACGCAGTGCTCAATTGGAAGCACACAGTCGAGAATGGAGGCAAGAAATATTGCTGTTGTTACTTGGTGTAAAGTGATGATCTGCCTCATAAAACGAAAAGCTGGCGTAGTGCCAATAAATGTTTCAGATTCAAGGTAATTGGCACACATTGATAAAAAATAATATCACTTTGCTGAGCTTCACTATCCAAAAATTCTGTGAACATTTTCGAAAGTGATATTTCGAATGGTAATCTGAAGAGAATTTTGCGCAGCAACAACAGCGAAGACTGCACCAGAGATCTGACCATTCAAATGATCATTTTTTATTGAACTACACCCCCTTCGTAAGCTTAAAGGAAGTATGAGAGGATACCTAGACCAGCTGAACATTTGGTGACGCATTAATTGTTGGCATAATACCTTTAGGAAAAACACAGTGGCCCAAAGATTAACTGATAAATATTTACTCAGTCTAGATCACAGCGAAGATAATTTCGCATAAGCGATTTCGGCCAATACCGAATATCAACTAATGTGATCTAATCAGTAAGTTATCTTCGTTGCAATCTGGACTCAATTAATATTTGCCAGCAGCAGTTAATGTTTCCCACAGCAGTTAATGTTTCTTGGGAAGGAAACACATGAAGAATGAATAACTCTGCATGCGAAACGCGCAACAAAGAATATTTAAAAAATTTAAATGAGTTATAATTGAATATGACTGCGTTGTTAAAATGTTTGAAGAGGTCGGACTTCCTTACGTTTTTGTTGAAGCTGCAGGCAGCTGAGCACTCCGAGGACACCGACGCTTGTCGTAATCACGAAAACCCTCTTCCAGTAATTTTCCTCTTCACTTACTTCAATAAATAAAATGCTTCATACGGTTCTTTAACATTATATTATTCACTCACGCAATACTTCATCTCTAAAATCGCACATCCTCATCGTCCTTCTACATACGAGAGAGATAGACTGTGTCTGTCTAAAACAAAAAACTGTACAACAAATTGAATGAGAAAACGTTTTCGTTTGTCGGCGCCTTACCGCGCATTCGTAATTAACGACGTTGCCAACCCTCTGGTTACTTGGTGTTTCAATTTTTTTTATATAAATCTTGATTTTACGGCATCCTGGGGGACTGTCATCATGTACTTATACAATTGCCCCCACACTGTACGTTGACATGCTGTGGAGGTGTACAGTGTTTTTTTACTTAAATTTGCCGAGAGGTCGATGCCCTTTATTGTCGGTTACCTTTTTTTAAATTTTTAATTTTTTATTTATTTATTTATTTATTTTTGAATGGACATGTCAGCTTATCCTAAGCATGTTAAAGTTCTGCAAGAAATTAAAATATTATAAACATAATATGTGAGTCCATTACATATTTAAATTTTGCGCGCTAACAATAATGTCCACTTTGCTTCATTCTCGCTGCCGGGTTTCGCGCTGGCGCACAGGCACTGGCTGATTTGGCGGCAATAACTAGTTGCCAACGGTCAACATGCTATATGGTACCGTTGCACGTACGTGCACTCGTTTTCTTACTGTTGACGTCACATAGAGTCACTTTCATGTGAGTGCCACGTATCGAAGAATTGCTGTGGCGATTGTCTTCGTTCTGGGTGCAGTGAGTGTGTGCTTATTGTTCAAAATCCGACGCTGTGCCAGAAGATCTCCATTATTACGGCCCGGGCATCATTACAATCCGTCGTACTCGCATCTTCAGCGGAAAGAGCCCTGACCAACAGCATTCGTCGATGAGATGAGTACCTGCTCGAACAACTGTAGATCATTTGTCCATGTATCAAGCGGTGTGAGCCACGATATTCATAAGCTATTTCGTTGCACACCCATGTTCATGTCACCACACTTGACCGCGAACATATTGAATGACACATATCCGTCCAAAACATTGTATAAATTGCTTGTCTTTGAAGTTCATTTCTTCATATATAGTTTGCTTTCCAATGAAAATTCATACAAGTATTGAGTCACAACAGTATACATAATATGATAGCTTATACCTACGGCTGACGTTCCATCCATTGGTGACATTACGAATATAAATTTCTTAAGTTTTAAAACGTCATAAAAATTTCATTAACTGGGTTCTGTTACTACAGTTTGTTAGTTAGTTTCAGCTTATCTTCACATCACATATACAAATTAATTACATATATACATTTTTACGACACAATATAAGCATATGATACATTTTTGCCTCATTTTGTAGATAGGCTTTTATCACTCATGGGAGCTTATTTCTTTCTTACAAGGGAACCTCCCCATCGCACCCCCCTCAGATTTTGAAGTTGGCACAGTGGATAGGCCTTGAAAAACGGGACACAGATCAATCAAGAAAACAGGAAGAAGTTGTGTGGAACTACGAAAAAAATAAGCAAAATATACGAACTGAGTAGTCCATGTGCAAGATATCTAACATGGAGGACAATGCTAGCTGCTGAGCGCCGTGGTCTCGTGGTTAGAGCGAGCAAATGTAGAACGAAAGGCCCTTGGTTCGAGTCCTCCCTCGAGTGAAAATTTTACTTTCTTTATTTTCGCAAAGTTACGATCTGTCCGTTCATTCATTGACGTCTCTGTTCACTGTAATTAGTTTAGTGTCTGTGTTTTGCGACCGCACCGCAAAACCGTGCGATTAGTAGACGAAAGGATGTGCCTCACCAATAGGAACCGAAAACATTTGATCGCAAGGTCGTAGGTCAACCGATTCCTCCACAGGAAAACAAATCTGATATATTCTTTACGACACTGGTGCGTCACATGACAGGAATATGTTGTCGACCCAGCTAACTTGCACACTTGGCGTATGGGTAAAAAGATTCTTCTACCTTGCCGATTTAGGTTTTCTTGTGGATGTGATAATCACTCCCAAAAAAGTGATGAAAACATAAGAGTTTGTCACATGAACTGCAACAAATGAATGCAACAGTTTCACAGTCGCACAGTTTTCCCTGTGCTCTGTCAAAAAATATGTTTTTAACGTTTTCAAATTTTTCCGTGTGTAGACCGTCAAATCCTGCATGTGTCCAAGCAAATCTGAACATGTCATGGAATTTTGGAGAGCGAAGTTGATTATGTTTGAGTGCCTTAACTTTGATAATAGTCTGAAAATAACAAAATTTCTCTCGAGGGCGGCTTGAACCAAAGACCTTTCGCTTCGAAACTGCTCACGCTAACCACGGGACCAAGGCGTTTCACAGCTCACATTCTCCTTGATGCTGCCTATCTTGTGCATGGACTACTCAGTTCGTATATTTTGATTATTTTTTTCATAGTTCCACACAACTTCTTCCTGTTTTCTCGATTGATCTGTGTCCCGTTTTTCAAGGCCTATCCACTGTGCCAACTTGTAATTAAATCTGAGGGGGGTGCGATGGGGAGGTTCCCTTGTTAGGTACAGGATGGAGAAAAACATTGGAAATAGGACTAAAACATCGCACATTGCTAGCCTAACTACGCTCGGCGCCGCCTCCTTTGTTTCGAAGGGAAGAAAGGAAATACTCATCTACTGGTTCAAGGATTTATGAGGAAATGTTACTCGCACAATCATGGACTAGTGGCCGGTTAGGTTGGCCGAGCGGTTCTAGGCGCTACAGTCTAGAACCGCGCGAACGCTACGGTCGCAGGTTCGAATCCTGTCTCAGGCATGGATGTGTGTGATGTCCTTAGATTAGTTAGGTTTAAATAGTTCTAAGTTCTAGGGGACTGATGACCTTAGAAGTTAAGTCCGATAGTGCTCAGAGCCATTTGAACCATGGACTAGTTGCCAAGAAACTTTTGCTTCATTGAAATAATGTGTACCGACTAATATTGACTAAGTGTCAGGTTGTTTTTTCATGTACTAATGTTGTTTACTTCAATTCACGGATAGCTTAGTGTGAAATCTGATGTTTTAACCATCGTATACTTATCTTTCTCAAATACCTGGAAATGTCATTATTCAAGCTTTCATATGTGACGATAAGAAATTAATTGGTTTTTGTAAAATCTCATGCTTAAATGTTTATGTGTACTCTACAGCGAATAGGCAGCGATAATTGCCACTGAGATACACTGCGACGATCCATATTTCATTTTTCATTTGCCTTATGACCTTTATTGTAAATATAACTAAATTGTTTACTCGAGGTGCAGCCCGTTTCGTCATTTGGTACTTGCTACTCTCGGCGTAATTGTCTTCTTCCGCACCGTGACGATGCACTGGTTGCTGAAAGAGAAAAAAAAAACGTAAAACTAACTTAAAGCTAACTGAATTTCGTAGCTCGAAGTCACTGATACAATTTGTCATTGCATACGCCCACAGATATTTCCATATTTTGCTTAAATTCACAGACATTCGTTTATTCTGTTACCCTTTATGATCATTGTCCCTGCAAAGACAATTATATGACATTTCTTACGGTGTTTTGTCGTTCGTCCTTAGCTTACACGTCTCGTATAGTTTTTTATAATGCTTCCTTTTGTTTTTAAATATGTAGTATATAGCTTAGTATTTAATTAAATCTCTGTGTACGTATATCATTAGGTTCTTTAGTTCTTAGCCAGTATACGTATTTACATAGTATTTCCGTTTATTTTGTGTTTAAGTTAGGTACATATTGCATTCCTATTTTGGCTGCGCCTTGAGCCAGTCTGTCGCGTATGCGCACAGGTCGATGTCTCCTCTCCTGTTACTGACGTCAGCGCGTATTGTTGAGAGCGCGACAGCTGAGCCATAAGCTAATTTCTTTCATACTTTCGCTTCGAAGGAAGCGGTGTGTTACTTCTCATTGCTGATAACTTTTATGCCTATGTGTACAAATCAAAAGAATCACTTATATCCATACACATTACTTTATCTTAATATCTCTAGAAGAAAAATTACACTTAGAATTATGTAGACTATGTACAATTATCTTCTGAAAAAAAAAATGTTACCACGCTTCGTCATTCTATAAAGGCTTTTATATCTTTGTGAGGGTAGAGACCCCTGTCTCTTCCTGTTTTCTCATAGGCTAATCTGTACGTCCCAGGATATGGTATTTTGGAAATTACATATGGTCCTGCATAGAGTAATTGCCACTTCTTATTCGGTTTGCCAAGTTTTGTCAATTTAGGACGAGTCCGTAAGAGGACTCGTTGCCCTTCAAACAATTGTGTAACACGTTTCAGCTTCTTGTTATAAATTTTCCTTCTGTACTCGGCCCCGTTTTGTTTGATTTTATTTTGTAGTGTCATTTCTGTAGTGGATACCTTTTGTATAGGCGACTCCCACTCATTCGTTTGCTTTGTCCGGAACATCAATTCATTAGGTGTGAAACCTGTTGAAGAATGTGGAAGGTTATTGACAACTTGCATGAAAGAAGTTATGTATTCTACCCATTGGGTATGTTTGTGAGGGGTGTATGTCCTAATAAACCAGTTACATTATTTAAAGACTCGTTCAACTGGGCTTGCTTCTGGGTGAAAAAAACTGTGAGGTCATAAATTGTTTCCACTTCCGCCCAACGAAATATGAAGCATTATCAGTTAGTAGTATCTTTGGGCTACCTACTCTTCTCGAATAGTCTCCCTCAATTCTTTTTCTGATATTTGTAGCTGTTGCATTTTTAATGGTATACATTTTGATGTGTTTCGAGAAAAAATTGTGTAGTGCTACTACGTATCTCACTCATCCTTTACTCCTTGGTTATGGAGCAACTATGTCCAGGGAGACAATATCTAGAGGATTTTTTGTGAGTATTGGGTGTAGTTCAGTATATTTTGACACATTGGACTGTTTTGATTTTTGACATATTGCACACTTTCTTAGTACCTGTAGGACTCGCCTTCTAAAATTTGGAAAATAACAAAGTGCTGCAACTTTTGCAGTACATTTGATCATTCCACAATGTCCTCATAATTCATGTGTGTGTCTTATACATTCGTCGATATAATCTTCAGGAATACATTAATCAGATTTTTCATGTTTCCTGTGAAACAACACGCCCTTGTACGCGTGATACTATTTACTTACCTTGCCACCTTCATCTTGCTTAAGGTTTTGCGTGATTTTACTCCACCTGCGATCTTGCTGTTGTATAATTTTCATGTGCTTACAAAACTTATGATAGTCAGACAGTTGTGTTGTACCTTGCATTAATAACGTTTTGATTTCTGCAGCTTGCTCTGTTGATTCACTAAATTCCTCTAAACCTAGTGGTAGCCTAGACGAAGCGTCTGCAATAAAGTTCTGACTTCCTTTAATATAAATGATCTCAAAATTGAATTCTTTCAAATATAGACACCACCTAGCTAATCTATGATGCAATAGCTTACATGTTAAAAGAAATGACAGAGACTGGTGGTCACAGTAAACTTTGGTATTCTAGTCCCGCAAAAAATAATCAAACTTTTTAAATGCCCATATTACCGTTAAACTTTCCAATTCTGACCTTTCTGCTTCTGATAACGTGCGACTAGCAAAACTGATGACCTTGGGTACTTCCTTACCTTCTTCTTCTCGTATCTGGAATAAGCATGCCCCCAGCCCTTGAGATGAGGCATCTGCGCATAGACAAAAATCCTTGGACATGTCAGGGTGGCTAAGAATGTCTGCATTTACCAATGCCTGCTTAATGTTATTAATTTCCTCTTGACACTTATCATCCCAGAACCAGAGCCTATTTTTTCGTAACAAGTTGAGCAATGCATCACTGTTCATCAGTTGTACGAATTTACGGAAAAACGAAAGCTAGTCCTAAAAAGGCTTTTAGTTGCTTTTCATTCCTTGGAGCTGGACATTTGCGTATGGCATCAAGTTTTTTCTGATCAGGTAATATACCTTGTACTGACACAACGTGTCCGAAAATCGTTGAAGCACCTGTTCAATGAGCCTGATATGTTCTAACCAAGTAGGTGTGGCTATTAGCAGGTCGTCTACATAGACAGTGGCTTTGCTATGCAATTCTGGTTCTAAAACCTTGCCCAGTGCAGATATAAACACTCCTGCGCTAATGTTCAGTCCAAAAGGTAGGACCTCTTGAGATCGAATACACTGAAATATTTTGTACTGTAAAAATTTAGAAGCTGTTCGTCCATATTGTCTGATCTTATGCGTACTAGTATTATAATCTTATTTATACCTCTAGCGTCGAGAACTAATCTTACAGAACCATATGGTTTGCTTACTGTTAATGTTGGTCTACAATAGTGTTATAATGAAGGTTGTATAATTCCTCATTTAATCACATGATTGATCTTTTGCCTTACTACCTCTCGTTTTGCCCATGGAATAGGATATGACATTACACAAAATGTCTCATGTGGATAGACTTCAAATTTATATTCATAGTCTTTGATTACTCCTGTCTCCTTACTGAAAACGTTGGCATACTTAAATAACAAGTTAGAAAGTTATTGTCGTTGGATATCTTTTAGTACCTGTGATTCACTTAGTTTCTGCTCTACCATTTCGTAACTAACCTCAGTGTTCGCTTCTTGTTCAGTATCAAATTTGTTTTGTGAAATACACAGCTGGAAAGGAACATTGTACTACGACATTTGACTCTGGCTTGTTTTTCTTACTTTCATCAGGTGTTTTGACTAAATCAATAGAGAAGATCTGCTCCTTCACGTGAAAGTGGCATTTACCATTACCTATGTCAACCTGTGTTTTGTACGTTCTAAACATGTCCATGCCAATAAGACAATTAATTATAAGTTTGTCAATTATAAGAAAGTTGCACTTCACTGTAAATGCTCAGTTTGTACTGGAATAAGTGCTTGATGCTCAACCAATTTAGTCTTACTGCCTGTAGCTATTTGCAATTTTGTACAGGAAATGTTGGGGACTTGCCTCGCTTCTTCAATTAAAAAAAAATGCATTTGACATTGGGTTGGTAGTTGAATCTGTATCTAAAATTAACTGTGTGTCAATGTTAAATATTTTCACCTTAATGATTGCTTGTATTTGTTCTTCCTTGACTTCATCTACTAAATCTAACTCATGCTGATACAAATCATCCTTGATATCACCTCGTTGTCAAATCTTATGAAACATGTTTGTAGTTCTGCCTTGCCCCCACTCCCTGAGAGGTCAATAGCTTAACTACGACCGGTTGGTGTTCTCCGACGGCGTTGTGTGACTTGGTTCATTAGCTGGAGATATTTCAGTGAGTTCCACTGTGTGTGTACTTCGCTAATTTGTATCGTTAGCTGCTGTGCAGTTATTTTGCTGCCTAAAGGTCGGCTGCGGTACAGTGCAAGGCAAGGCATTGTTGCCGCGCGTCGGCCACTGCTGCGGCTGACTGTTTCTATTCATATTTGGCATAGGGCCTTGTGATGGTGAATTGTAATTCGTTCGTGCGTTGAAATTACCCCTGTTGTTTTGGAAATTTCTTTTAAATCGTTTGTTTTTCCCATTCCCGTTGCTGTACTCATTACCTCTGGGTATGTTATTTTGCTGTCGTGTGTACCAACCTTGCTGTGTGTTTAATTCACGTTTTGCTGACTGATCTACATAATTATGTTGTTGTGCCAGATTTTCTGTTTCTCTGTGGGATACCGGTCTTTCCTCATAGATTAAGCACTGCAGAAAATATTCAGTGTCACGCTCGGGCGTTGTAACTAATTTTTCTCTAATGATCGATGGTAAACGACTTTTAAAAATTTTTAACACGTCTACCTGTGATATTGGGGTCGTCCAGTACCGTGTCTTGTTCTCGTATTTTTCAAAGTACCCACGTAGACTACCGTATTTGCCACTGAATGGTGAATGGTGCAGTGTTGAAAACCTCGCGTCTGAGTATTTCTTGCACTGTCTCAGACCAGTACGTGTCGAAGAAAGCTCGTTCAAATTGGGTATAAGTACTGCAACGTTCGGCCACTTCAGTTGCCAATAAGAGCACAATTCCTTGCGTATATCCCGCGACAAATCTGATTTTCTGTGCTTCCGTCCAGTTGCGTGGAAATATATAACGAAAAACACTAATAAATACTACGAGATTCATTCTTTTACCTTCGGTAGTAAATGTAGGAAATTGTCGATGTCCCAGCAAACTTTCGTCTACAAAAATAGTTGATAGACTCGTGGCATTTTCGATCGTATTTATGTTGTTATTGTAGTTACCTGTAATTCCGGCTGGTAATTGTTCGCTGTAGCCTGTGTATTATTTGCATGCATATTTCGAGATCCGGTAATATTTTCTTCTAAAAGATTGCGGATCCTATTTTCCGCGGCTTGTAGGTTAATGTTTACTTTGTTCACGAATTCATTTTCTTTTTTCTGAATGGCCTTTTCTGTTACAATCACTCAGATTTTCATTAATCTTCTCTCTCTCCTTCTTAGCACATGCTAAGTCAATTTCTAATGTTGCTACGCTTAAAGGAAGCTTTCTACAGCTAGAGATACGCCTTCATAGTCTTTATTTAGTTTGTTAACGACAGTGGTTCCTTTTTTTTACTGTCGAAACCAACTGGTTTTGTGTGGCTTCAATGTTTGTGTTGGTCCCTGTGATTTTCTTTATCTGTTGTTTTACTAGATCACAATGGTCATTAAAAGAATCTACCTTCTGTTTTATCTCCGTAATGTTACTGTTAACTTCAGAAAGTACTTCATGCTATACCTGTGTTTTCATATCATTCAGTGGCTAAGTCATCGAAATTCTGTGAGAAAATGTCTTGCAAATTCTTGAATACTTGTTTTTGTTCTTGCTTCATAGTATTTACATCTTGTGTAATAGTGTTTTGCTGCTGTTTTACCATGTTCATGACTTGTGTCAAATTACTGAAATTGATGGGTATATTGTGTTTCATATCATCAAATTTCGCATTTATGATAGATAGTAGCTGCCATAGCAGTGCTCCAGTTGTACTACTGTGATTGCTGTCTGCTGTACTTCCCAGATTAATGTTTGTGTTGTGACCAAGTGGTGTTTGTAACGTGTTACCAAGATTCGTATTTAGATCACTCTCCGTCGTTTCATTCATCAGCGGTATGTTCCTCTGGGAGATGCGTGAACGTTGTCTCGTCAATTGTAAACATTGTGTCGTCAAGGTTATTCTGTTGTGGAGCGTCGCTATCATTTGTCACTGCTGCGACACTCATCTCTGATCTACATCTACATCTACATCTACATCCATACTCCGCAAGCCACCTGACGGTGTTTGGCGGAGGGTACCTTGAGTACCTCTATCGGTTCTCCCTTCTATTCTAGACTCGTATTGTTCGTGGAAAGAAAGATTGTCGGTATGCCTCTGTGTGGGCTCTAATCTCTCTGATTTTATCCTCATGGTCTCTTCGCGAGATATACGTAGGAGGGAGCAATATACTGCTTGACTTCTCGGTGAAAGTATGTTCTCGAAACTTCAATAAAATCCCGTACCGAGCTACTGAGCGTCTCTCTTGCAGAGTCTTCCACTGGAGTTTATCTATCATCTCCGTAACGCTTTCGCGATTTCTAAATGATCCTGTAACGAAGCGCGCTGCTCTCTGTTGGATCTTCTCTATTTCTTCTCTCAACCCTATCTGGTACGGATCCCACGCCGGTGAGCAGTATTCAAGCAGTGGACGAACAAGTGTACTGTAACCTACTTCCTTTGTTTTCGGACTGCATTTCCTTAGGATTCTTCCAATGAATCTCAGTCTGGCATCTGCTTTACCGACGATTAATTTTATGTGGTCTTTCCATTTTAAATCTCTCCTAATGCCTACTTCCAGATAATTTATGGAATTAACTGCTTCCAGTTGCTGACTTGCTATATTGTAGCTAAATGATAAAGGATCCTTCTTCTATGTATTCACAACACATTACACTTGTCTACATTGAGATTCAATTGCCATTCCCTGCACCATGCGTCAATTCGTTACAGATCCTCCTGCATTTCAGTACAATTTTCCATTGTTACAATCTCTCGACATATTACAGCATCATCAGCAAAAAGCCTCAGTGAACTTCCGATGTTATCCACAAGGTCATTTATATATACAGGGCTATTACAAATGATTGAAGCGATTTCATAAATTCACTGTAGCTCCATTCATTGACATATGGTCACGACACACTACAGATACGTAGAAAAACTCATAAAGTTTTGTTCGGCTGAAGCCGCACTTCAGGTTTCTGCCGCCAGAGCTCTCGAGAGCGCAGTAAGACAAAATGGCGACAGGAGACGAGAAAGCGTATGTCGTGCTTGAAATGCACTCACATCAGTCAGTCATAACAGTGCAACGATACTTCAGGACGAAGTTCAACAAAGATCCACCAACTGCTAACTCCATTCGGCGATGGTATGCGCAGTTTAAAGCTTCTGGATGCCTCTGTAAGGGGAAATCAACGGGTCGGCCTGCAGTGAGCGAAGAAACGGTTGAACGCGTGCGGGCAAGTTTCACGCGTAGCCCGCAAAGTCGACGAATAAAGAAAGCAGGGAGCTGCCGAATCACTAAAGGGGCACATATCGAACATTTGTGAATGCCTAAAAAAACTTTTTGAGTTTTTGTATGTGTGTGCAAAGCATTGTGAAAATATCTCAAATAATAAAGTTATTGTAGAGCTGTGAAATCGCTTCAATCATTTGTAATAACCCTGTACAGGGTGTTACAAAAAGGTACTGCCAAACTTTCAGGAAACATTCCTCACACACAAAGAAAGAAAATATGTTATGTGGACATGTGTCCGGAAACGCTTACTTTACATGTTAGAGCTCATTTTATTACTTCTCATCAAATCACATTAATCATGGAATGGAAACACGCAGCAACAGAACGTACCAGCGTGACTTCAAACACTTTGTTACAGGAAATGTTCAAAATGTCCTCCGTTAGCGAGGATACATGCATCCACCGTCCGTCTCATGGAATCCCTGATGCGCTGATGCAGCCCTGGAGAATGGTGTATTGTATCACAGCCGTCCACAATACGAGCACGAAGAATCTCTACCGGGGTTGCGTAGACAAGAGCTTTCAAATGCTCCCATAAATGAAAGTCAAGAGGGTTGAGGTCAGGAGAGCGTGGAGGTCATGGAATTGGTCCGCCTCTACCAATCCATCGGTCACCGAATCTGTTGTTGAGAAGCGTACGAACACTTCGACTGAAATGTGCAGGGGATCCATCGTGCATGAACCACATGTTGTGTCGTACTTGTAAAGGCACATGTTCTAGCAGCACAGGTAGAGTATCCCGTATGAAATCATGATAACGTGCTCCATTGAACGTAGGTGGAAGAACATGGGGCCCAATCAAGACATCACCAACAATGCCTGCCCAAACGTTCACAGAAAATCTGTGTTGATGACGTGATTGCACAATTGCGCGCGGATTCTCGTCAGCCCACACATGTTGATCGTGAAAATTTACAATTTGATCACTTTGGAATGAATCCTCATCCGTAAAGAGAACATTTGCACTGAACTAAGGATTGACACATTGTTGGATGAACCATTCGCAAAAGTGTACCCGTGGAGGCCAATCAGCTGCTGATAGTGCCTGCACACGCTGTACATGGTACGGAAACAACTGGTTCTCCCGTAGCACTCTCCATACAGTGAAGTGGTCAACGTTACCTTGTACAGCAGCAACTTCTCTGACGCTGACGTTAGGGTCATCGTCAACTGCACGAAGAATTGCCTCGTCTATTGCAGGTGTCCTCGTCGTTCTAGGTCTTCCCCAGTCGCGAGTCATAGGCTGGAATGTTCCGTGCTCCCTAAGACGCCGATTAAGTGCTTCGAACGTCTTCCTGTCGGGACACCTTCGTTCTGGAAATCTGCCTCGATACAAACGTACCGCGCCACGGCTATTGCCCCGTGCTAATCCATACATCAAATGAGCATCTGCCAACTCCGCATTTGTAAACATTGCACTTACTCCAAAACCACGTTCGTGATGAACACTAACCCGTTGATGCTAAGTACTGATGAGCTTGATGCTAGTACTGTAGATCAATGAGTCGCATGTCAGCACAAGCACCGAAGTCAACATTACCTTCCTTCAATTGGGCCAACTGGGGGTGAATCGAGGAACTACAGTACATACTGATGAAACTAAAATGAGCTCTAACATGGAAATTAAGCGTTTCCGGACACATGTCCACGTAACATCTTTTCTTTATTTGTGTGTGAGGAATGTTTCCTGAAAGTTTGGCCGTACCTTTTTGTAACACCCTGTATATCATGAACAGCAACGGTCCTTCGAAACTCCCCTGCGGCACACCTGAAATCACTCTTACTTCGGAAGACTTCTCTCCGTTGAGAATGACATGCTGCGTTCTGTTATCTAGGAACTCTTCAATCCAATCACACAATTGGTCTGATAGTCCATATACTCTTACTTTGTTCATTAAATGACTGTGGGGAACTGTATCAAACACCTTGCGGAAGTCAAGAAACACGGCATCTACCTGGGAACCCGTGTGTATGGCCATCTGAGTCTCGTGGACGAATAGCGCGAGCTGGGTTTCACACGATCGTCTTTTTCGAAACCCATGCCGATTCCCAGAGTAGATTTCTAGTCTCCAGAAAAGTCATTATACTCGAACATAATACGTGTTCCAAAATTCTACAACTGATGGACGTTAGAGATATATGTCTATAGTTCTGCACATCTGTTCGACGCCCCTTCTTGAAAACGGGGATGAGCTGTGCCCTTTTGCAATCTTTTAGAACGCTATGCTCTTCTAGAGACCTACGGTACACCACTGCAAGAAGGGAGGCAAGTTCCTTCGCGTACTCTGTGTAAAATCGAACTGGTATCTCATCATGTCCAGCGGCCTTTCCTCTTTTGAGCGATTTTAATTGTTTTTCTATCCCTCTATCATCTATTTCGATATCTACCATTTTGTCATCTGTGCGACAATCTAGAGAAGGAACTACAGTGCAGCCTTCCTCTGTGAAACAGCTTTGGAAAAAGACATTTAGTATTTCGGCCATTAGTCTGTTATCCTGTGTTTCAGTACCATTTTGGTCACAGCGTGTCTGGACATTTTGTTATGATCCACCTACCGCTTTGACATAAGATAAGAATTTCTTAGGATTTTCTGCCAAGTCAGTACACAGAACATTACTTTCGAATTCGTTGAACGCCTCTCGCATAGACCTCCCCACACTACATTTCGCTTCGTGTAATTTTTGTTTGTCTGTTAGGCTTTGGCTATGTTTATGTTTGCTGTGAAGTTCCCTTTGCTTCCGTAGCAGTTTTCTAACTCGGTTGTTTTACCACGGTGGCTGTTTTCCAACACCTACGATCTTGCTTGGCACATACTCATCTAATGCATATTGTACGATGGTTTTGAACTTTGTCCACTGATCCTCAACACTATCTGTACTTCAGATAAAACTTTTGTGTTGAGCCGTCAAGTACTCTGAAATCCGCTTTTTGTCACTTTTGCTAAACAGAAAAATCTTCCTACCTTTTCTAATATTTCTATTTACGGCTGAAATCACCGATGCTGTAACCGCTTTATGATCGCTGATTCCCTGTTCTGCGTTAACTGTTTCAAATAGTTCGGGTCTGTTTGTCACCAGAAGGTCTAATATGTTATCGCCACGAGTCGGTTCTCTGTTTAACTGCTCAACGTAGTTTTCAGATAATGCACTTAAAAAAATTTCACGGTATTCTTTGTCCCTGCCACCCGTTATAAACGTTGAGTCTCCCAGTCTATATTTGGTAAATTAAAACTCCACCCAAAACTATAACATGGTCGGGAAATCTACTCGAAATATTTTCCAAATTTTCCTTCAGGTGTTCTGCCACAACAGTTGCTGAGCCAGGGGGCCTATAGAGACATCCAATTACCATGTTTGAGCCTGCTTTAACCGTGGCCTTCACCTAAATTATTTCACATTTCGGATCTTCGTCAATTTCCTTCTATACTATTGCACTTTTTATCGCTATAACGGCTCCCCCTACACTGTCCAGCCTGTCTCTGCTGAATGCATTCGCCAGCCGCGGTGGTCTAGCGGTTCTAGGCGCTCAGTCCGGAACCGCGGGACTGCTACGGTCGCAGGTTCGAATCCTGCCTCGGGCATGGATGTGTGTGAGAGTCCTTAGGTTAGTTAGGTTTAAGTAGTTCTAAGTTCTAGGGGACTGATGACCTCAGATGTTAAGTCCCATAGTGCTCAGAGCCATTTTGAATGCATTCCAGTCTGAGTTTAGCATTTCATTACTGTTTACACCTGGTTTCAGCCAACTTTCCGTCCCTAGTACTATGTGGGCATTGGACTGTTTATTATTGAGAGCAGTTCTGCGACCTTTCTATAGACGCTTCTGCAATTTACTATTACCACATCAATACTATCATTCCCTGTTGCGTTTTGCCTTGTCGCGTCTCAGGAGGCGTCTTGTCGGGCCTAGGGAGGGAATTCTCTAACCTAAAAACCCACAAGTGCATTCCACACGTACTCCGCTACCCTTGTAGCCGCTTCATGCGTGTAGTGCACGCCTGACCCATTCAGGGGGACCCTACATTTCTCCACCCGATAGGCTTCCACAGTAGGCATGCATGGTGCTTGAACTTCAATTGTTCGATCTTGCACTTCTCCACCATCTTGGTTGATTGCGTTTTCGCTATCGCTATAAACAATGGGCATATATTTTTCAGCCATGTTATATAAATTTGCAAAACATGGAAATTTCACAAAAATGTTAAAAATTTCATACACTAATTATTACACTTGAAAAATTTAAATTATTTAAAGTCACAAATCTTTAAGTTTTACTGACAATATGTATCACACTGAAAAATTTCTGTAAATTTTTCCCCAATAAAATCCAAGGAAGGAAATAATGGTCAAAAGGTTTCTATCTACATCAAAAGTGGCGCTACCAAGCATAACCATGCAAGCAACTTGCATAGCCGTCCTACCTTTGCCGCGCCGAATAAAACAGTTTACTATGGAAAAATTTTACGTAACCTGCGTCCAATTCTTATCCCTTTCAAAATTTTTCTCCTCAATTTTTACCTTTTTGTGATGCTTGCTTCCCGTCTGATTCATGCAAACAGAAATACAGGCAATTAATTTTTATAATTCATAACAATGCCATAGAAATTTCTTACTATAGCCATAGTTAACAAACATTACTCATGGCCGGTGCACAGAAGTCCTGGCACACAGATCGACAGCTGTAATACAATATATTAAAAAAACTTAAATGAATTATAATTGAATATGATTGCGTTGTTAAAATGTTTGTGCTTATTGGTATTCTTTTGGGCATCGGACTTGCTTACATTTTTGTTGAAGCTGCAGGCAGCTGAGGACTCCGATGACACCGACGCTTGTCGTAATCACGAAAATCCTCTTCCTGTGATTTTCCTCTTCACTTACTTCAATAAATAAAATGCTTGATACGGTTCTTTAACATTATATTATTCACTCACACATATAATACGCCGAGATCGGAATACTTCATCTCTAAAATCGCACGGTTCTAGGCGCTGCAGTCCGGAACCGCGGGACTGCTACCGTCGCAGGTTCGAATCCTGCCTCGGGCATGGATGTGTGTGATGTCCTTAGGTTAGTTAGGTGTACGTAGTTCTAAGTTCTAGGGGACTGATGACCTAAGATGTTAAGTCCCATAGTGCTCAGAGCCATTTGAACCATTTTCTAAAATCGCAAATTCTCATCGTCCTTCTACATACGAGAGAGATAGACTGTGTCTGTCTAAAATCAAAAACTGTACGACAAATTGAATGAGAAAATGTTTTTGTTTGTCAGCGCCTTACCGCGTGTTCATAATTAACGTCTTTGCCAACCCTCTAGTTACTCGGTGTTTCAATTTTTTTTATATAAATCTTAATTTTACGGCATCCAGGGGGCCTGACATCGTGTACTCATACAAATGTAAGAGATATTATACTGAAATTTAACAGCTCGATGTAATTCATCAGAGTGGATTTGGTGCAGCAATACAGCAAGCTCGTATATGTGAACAGTTTACTGACGGCAGAAATCCAACAACAAAATCTTATTGAAACGAACTTGTAGCGGTGGTTGGCACTATTGCAATCGACAACAACTGTGTGAAAGATATCGCGAGGCCAGGTGACATCTTCGGCACGTTATATGAACGGTGGGAAGCGACGAACAGGCGGCGAACGGGTGTGGACGTTCCGGCTGGAGAGACAGTAATTATGAGTTTTAACTAATGATGTGATGAGCGTACTGAAACACAAACTACACACACTTTCCATATTATGCTATATGTATTCAGTGAACTGTTTTTCTTTAATTATTAGTGTATGGTTATTTTACGCTTAAGTGTAGTAAGTTTGTGTTGTCTTGTCGTGGGATAAGTCTAACTTAGCAACACGTTTTTTTGCTGGAAGATTATGAATCTGCTTTGAAATATCGTCAAAGAGATAAGTTTTCTTTCGCAAACAATTCCATTGTTATATTGTAAAGGATAGTGTTTCTAAGCATTGCTGGGGAGAGACACTTTTCTTGTCCTGGTATATGTACAAGATAGTAACTAGTTTGGAAAATCTTTGTAGACCGTCTGAGCAGAATCAGTCAGTGCTGTTGTTAATACGAAGACATGTCACAAAGTAAAATTAATTTTTAAAAATAAACTTTTTATTGGGAAAACGACATCGCAAGTCATATAATTTCTGTACATAATCTCCCTCAACCTCTATGCACCTTGTCCGTTTCTTGACAAATTTCCTAATTTCGTGCTGGAAAGAGCTCTGCAGAATAATGTGCATCGACTCTTGCACCGCCATTACAACCTTGTCAACCAAAAATGTGAAAACCAGTTGGAGCTATGTCAGGACAGGTGTAGAAGCAATAAATCAAGATTCCGAATGCACTGGATTGTTTTTCCAGCTATTTGAGAGTGGGCATTATCCTGTAGCCAGATCAAGAGTTTTGAGACCTTTGGGTTTCAAAAATCGCAGTAACTTACAGTACCTGTCACTATTCACTGTTTGAACTTCAGGAACATAGTGCTTCCACAGCTATCTGCTCCATTATCCACCAGCTCGCCGACTGTTGCCAGGAGCTGGACTGGCGAGTAATTTTGCTGCACCCTGACCCCTCTGTCTGTTTGGCACTATGGCAAGTGCAAAGCATAGTTCCTGGATGATCTCAGCCATGAGTACCTCATGCGCGAGGCACTGGCTGCAACCACTACGCATCACGCGTCTTGTCCACACTGCACGCGACTGTAAGCTGACGGCCACGTACTCTCAAGTAACATGCTGTTCGAATTTATTCACCGTAGCGACAGGACATCCTCCTTCGCATCAGCTATGATTAAATAGCTTATTTGTATCTGGCTTTTAAGGTCCACTCCTTTGCTATCTGCTTGAAGAGGCGAAATTCCTCACTTTTTGTTAATTTTCCGTGCGTGAAGCACTTCACGATGACGAGCAGACCTAATTTGAGCCTTATCGAGATCGGAGTGCCACTTGTAGCCACGATATGTGCCACTTCGTGCCTCGTTCGCATTCCTGCATCATATGAAGACTTCTTAACTTCTGCCATCTAATTACGAGACACTCAGGAGATAATGCAAGTGTGTATATAGAAATAACATGCACCAACTCTACATGAGAAGAACGTCTGTCTCAAATTTACCTCTATCTTTTGCTATGGTTGGCCCTTCAGAAAGGCACTAAGTGGCTTCACTGAATTGTTGTCCAGGTGACCAAACTTGCACTGTGGTGAACACTTGATGACACTGCACATCTTCATCCACGTACATGCTCTGCAAGCCTCTGTGAAGTAGATGGCAGAGGGCACTTACAAGGGAATGGTCAGACTTGTCATGCCGAAACATGTATTGCTTTTTTTTAGCACTGTTATTTAACTGTGGAAAAGGTCCATATGCAAAATTTTAGCTGCTGACATGAACTGGAAGTCACCTAAAAAAAATCACGAACATGGCTGTTTTTCCTGCTTGGCGCTTGCAGTGACGTCTGGCCACCCCTGGAAATGGAGAGTCGCGAGCGTTGTGCGCATGGTCGGGAAGTGCGGCCGTCTTATCGCGGCGTTCACGAAAGAGGAATATCGCTGCACGGTTTTGGTGGAAAGGGGAAACGAATATTCGTTTCCGTGTAATGCACGTCCTTTTAATTTCTGGTACGTATTTCGAAACATACCGTCCTGAAACTGGTTAGAGATGTGAAAGATGTTCTGTACATGTTCATCTATACTCCGCAAGCCACTTTACGGTGAACGTTCAGTCTCCCCTCACAGGTGATGGCGAATCCTGTAAATGTTTTTCTGCTTGCCATGGAGATATACCACAGACGCCAAATGAAGCAATCAACAAAAACACGCGTGAAGACTGTGTGTTGTGCGACATGGTTGTCAAACTTCTAGACGAGTATGTAAATGGCGCAAACATGTGGCTAGAAACAACTGAACACTCGATATTGCAGACAGTGAATCTACAGACGGCGAAGACATCGGCGAAAGTTGAACTCATGAAGACTCTTCGAGTGATAGTGCCACGTACCATCATCAATTATCTCCGAAAGTAACACCAGCAACTATAATTACCTTATCGGACAAAGAAAAAGCGGTGACGCATTGGTTGAACGAAAGTGGTAAGAATCGCCTACGTGTCAGTGCTGTTCAAAATAAGTATCGCCTTGTCCATTCTGAACGTGAATTGTATAGATGGAAAAAGGAAGTCGCTGGACGACGTAAGAGTCGACTGGAAATTGCGACGGGGATAAATGCGCGACTTTTTGAGCTATTTTACCGATGCCAGACAACAGTCATTTAGTGTCAGCGATACAACTTTGCGTGCTTGGGCGTTAGAGATTGGAAACGCGATAGGCGCTAAAGAATTTACAGCTTCTCAAAGTTGGATTTGTCGCTTCAAAAGATCACATAAAATTGTGGCAAGAAAAATAACAAAATTTGTATCGAGAAACAGGTCGGAAAATGAAGCGACACAAATCGAAATGATAGAAGCTCTTCTTACGAATGCAAAAAATCACATCGCTTGTTTTAGTGAATCGTACGTGTACAATGCAGATCAGTCAGGTTTTCAAAAAGAAATGCGTGCGAAGAGAACACTGTCATTCAAAGGGGAAAAAACATATTGAGGCGATTATGCAGTCCACGACTGCACTCAGCCATTCATACACTATAATGCCCATAATTAGTCTGGATGGTTCATTGCTGCCTAAACTATATGTGTGTCTTCAAGAACCAACTGGACGTTTTGGACCACGTGTCAAAAGAACAATGTTCTACGCAAACAATCTTGTGGTAGACGCATCGAAGTCTGGAAAAATGGGAAATGAAAACGTTACACTTTTCATGCGTCATGCTTTTCTTCCGCTCTGCGGGAGCAAATCTCTTCTCCTTCTAAATTCGTGGTCAGGTCATAAAAGGTCTGATTCATTAAAAGCTGTATTTCGAGCCCACCCTGACAAAGAAGTAGAGATACTCCAGATTCCACCCGGCACGACGAACGTAATTCAACCTTTAGACAGAGAATTTTTCCGTCAGTGGAAGGCAGAAAACTAACAGAGAAAATTATTGGGTGCAGATCACTGCAATTTTCTGTCTATCACCGTGACAATATTCTCAAGCTGCAGTCAGTAGTACATTATCAGTTTTCCTCCCCACGGTTTCAGAAGTTGATTAAATATGAGTGGCACTCCTCGAAATATACTGATACTAGGCCTGATTCATTCCTAACACCAGCCCCGTTTTGTCTACGGACATCTAACAACGTCTGTGATTCGCAGGGCTGTCATATGTCGTCTTTGCTTGTATATTCTTGGTGCACAAAAAACCTATGTTTTGAACATTGTATCAATATTTCGCATTTTTGCGGTAATTACAAGAAATAAAATTTGGACTTGTTCTAAACTGTATATTTATTTGTGTCTATTTCATAGCTATTTGGAAAGAATGTTGTAGATAACACATCAGCCATATTTGTCAACGAATGTTTAATTATCATACGATCGCTTTCACTGGGGGAAACAGCTCTCTCACTGCTGTGGCAAGAGAACAGCGCGTAGCTAACGCCACCTTGTCCCTAGATGGTGTTAGTATAACGTAGCGAGAGAAGGTTGTACAAGAGGCAGTTGTAAGCGCGGAAACCAAGCGACAATAATGTCTTACTTCATAAAATTGTTTACAGACTTCCAGGTCATGTCAGTAGCTAAAATTCTGCATACAGACTTCTTGCAATGTTAACTCACAGTGGTAAAAAAAGCAACACAGATTTCGACATGACAAGCCTGACCATTCCCTTGTTAGTATTGTACCACACGTAGCTTCAGCTACAGATTCGTGTACTGTTCGCTAGTAAATAAGTTTGCGACTCCGGAACAACTTCTGTTCGAACCACATCAGAATAAACATTGCCTCCGCCGACCATTATTACTATGGATGCATCTGCCTGGTTTTCTAGCTTTAGCACTGCCAAACTAACGAAATCCACTAATCAGGATCTTCATGACTAAATAAACATTTCGAATATACATCTGCTGAAGTTCTTTGTCGCTTCTGCTTTTTGTTGCCTCTCGTTAGCGCTGAGTCCAGCCTCCCCACAATTCCTCGTTACCCATTACAGCCTCTATTGTAAATATCTGTGTCTCCTTTTCTGTCAATGGATACTGCTATCTGTTTTGCACATTTCTTCTGCGATTCTAATCTTTGCTAAGTCCGTTCTCCTCGCTGCAGTCTCTTCAGTCGGGAGAAAGTTTAGTTATCCGACTGCTGCCTGGATCGGGCACCATTTTGCTGGCTATCGCCATTATGCCTACTATTGTTCGCAATTCTGTTTCACTGCTGATCCCTAGGGTTTCGGAATTTTGGTGATACTTATTCAAACCCCCTGGAATAGCTCACTATCTGCTCCTTGCACTTCTCGACAATTCCTTTCTGCCCGACTATTCCCAATATTGTTTCGTGAACCGTTTCCTTTGTATCTGTAACAAATCGCATTATACATGCGCTCCACGAAATCAAGGAACTCGTCTATCGACTCAGTAGGGCTATGAACCAAATCCCGCAGCAGAAAGTCTTGCAAGCGCCTTTTCAGGGTGGAAATCTCTGTTAGCATACCTAGCGGCTTGTCCAAATCTAGTAATTTCTGCAGTCCCTCCTGGCAGAACTCGTACATACATCTACGACCACTTTGATAGCATTCACCTTAGGAAAGCACTCTGCAATTCCATTTGTCTTCCTAATCCCCGGTACTAGTCAGGCTAATGTTTCTAATGTACCGGTACCGTTATCGCAAAACTGCGCAGCGTTCTGGTGCGCCCCAGTCTTAACTTTTGCGTCGTCGGACATTCCTTCAGTAAAACACTTTCGCATGAGAATAAGTCCACCACATGGTACTTTTTATCTCAGCTAAAATACTTATTTTCGGCTCGGCTTTAATTGCATACCTACTACCTCTCTTTGGTTCATCACTATGTTCTACGTATGTATGTATTGAACTAGGGACCTAGAAACGGAGGAGGGGCTTCGTCCCCGCCGTAGCCCTCAGCGGTACACAAGCCCACAACAGGCTACAGCAGTCCACTCATCCCACCGCCGCCCCACACCGAACCCAGGGTATTGTGCGGTTCGGCCTCCAGTGGACCAAACTTCGCCCCCCCCCAACCCCCCTCCCCCAACCCCCGGGGAACGTCTCATTCCAGACGAGTGTAACCCCAATGTTTGCGTGGTGGAGTAATTATGGTGTACGCTTACGTAGAGACAGTGTTTGCGCAGTAATCGCCGACATAGTGTTGCTGAGGCGGAATAGGGGGAACCAGCCCGCATTCGCCGAGGCAGATGGAAAACTGCCTCAAAAGCTATCCACAGGTTGGCCGGAACACTGGACCTCGATAGTAATCCGCCGGACGGATTCGTGCCGGAGACCGGCACGCCTTCCCGCTCGGTAAGCAGTGCGTTAGACTACACGGCTAGCCGGGCGGCCATCGCTGTTACTTAGAATGCTTTTAACCTAGGTTATCTCCTTCTTCCTTATCTCTGTCTCCCTCCTCACAGCAGTGTGCAGTCTGCCTAATCTTCCAGCGTCCAATTCTGTTTTCATCTCTATCTGGGGCTGTACCGTCTGGCCTCCATTCTCGGAAATTTTAGTATCAGCGGATTCTGTCTCCTAGGTTTTGTCCCCCCACACGGTTAACAAAGCGCCGAGTCTTTCCCCAACTCTTCCTCTACCGCAGTTATCCGAACTGCCAGCTTATTCTCTAACTTAGTTACATGTATACCAATTCACTCTAGCAAATCCTGAGTTCTTAATATCTTTGGATCGGAATATTACCTAGTTGCCTCATTCTGAAACTTTAATTTCTTATTTTGACTTTTTAATTCATCACATCTACCGGTTATTCCCTGAGTTTGACTTTTTAAACGTCCCAGCTTCGGTTCCCCTGCTCACTCATTACGCTACCGGTACCACATTCACTGGGCGACTTCTTAAAATACTATCGGCCATGGCTAGCAGTCTGCAAGAATAATGCAAGAGCAGTCATAGATGCAGCTTGGATTTACTCTCTTTGTACGACTGCCATATGCTGTTGACATGTTGGCGTGCTACAGAGCACTGATGCCTCGTGCTGCTGCTGACATGACGGCGATATACACACATCAAAAAAAGTTTTGCATCACCTCGGTTCCGAGAGTTCCGGAACCTGTACAGAAAATTGGAATAGAGATCAACATAAACATCATTTTCGCCCTTTTTATTGCTCATGAAAACCACACATTGCATGTTGTACCACCATACAGCGAAACCTTCAGAGGTGGTGGTCCAGACTGCTGTACACACTGGTATCTCTAATGTCCAGTAGTACGTCCTCCTGCACTGACGCATGCCTTATTCGTCGTGGCATACTATCCACAAGTTCATCAAGGCACTGTTGGTCCAGATTGTCCCACTCCTCAACGGCGATTCGGCGTAGATCCCTCATAGTGGTTGCTTGGGCACGTCGTCCATAAACAGCCCTTTTCAATCTCTCACAAGCATGTGCGATAGGGTTCATGTCTGGAGAACATGCTGGCCACTCTATTCGAGCGATATCGTTATCCTGAAGGAAGTCATTCACAAAATAAGCACTATGAAGGGGCGAATTATCGTCCTTGATGACGAATGCCTCGTCAACATGCTGCCGATATGGTTGCAATATCGGTCAGTGGATGGCATTTACGTATCGTACAGTCGTTTCGGCGCCTTACATGACCACCAGCGCCCGCATCTCGTGGTCGTGTGGTAGCGTTCTCGCTTCCCACGCCCGGGTTCCCGGGTTCGATTCCCGGCGGGGTCAGGGATTTTCTCTGCCTCGTGATGGCTGGGTGTTGTGTGCTGTCCTTAGGTTAGTTAGGTTTAAGTAGTTCTAAGTTCTAGGGGACTTATGACCACAGCAGTTGAGTCCCATAGTGCTCAGAGCCATTTGAACCATTTTTTTGACCACCAGCGGCTTACCTTGGCCCCACATAATGCCACTCCAAAACAGCAGGGAACCTCCACCTTGTTGCACTCGCTGGAAAGTGTGTCCAAGGCGTTCAGCCTGACCGGGTTGACTCCATACACGTCTCCGACGATTGTCTGGTTGAAGGCATATGCGACTCTCATCGCTAAAGTGAATGTGATGCCAATCCTGAGCGGTCGTTTCGGCATGTTGTTGGGCCCATCTGTACCGCGCTGCATGGTGTCGGGTTGCTAAGACGAACCTCGCGATGGAAGTCGGGAGTCAAGTTGCGCACCAAGCAGCCTATTGCGAACAGTTTAAGTCGTAATACGACGTCCTGTGGCTGCACAAAAAGCATTATTCAACATGGTGGCGTTGCTGTCAGGGTTCCTCCTAGCCATAATCCGTAGGTAGCGGCTATACACTGCAGTAGCAGCCCTTGGGTGGCCTGACTGAGGCATGCCATCGACAGTTCCTGTCTCTCTGTATCTCCTCCATGTCCGAACAACATCGTTTTGGTTCATTCCGAGACGCCTGGACACTTCCCTTGTTGAGAGGCATTCCTGGCACAATGTAACAATGCGGACGCGACCGAACCGCGGTACTGGCCGTCTAGGCGTGGTGAACTATAGACTACACGAGCCATGTACCTCCTTCCTGGTGGAATGACTGGAACCGATCGGCTGTAGGACCCCCTCCGTCTAATAGGCGCTGCTCATGCATGGTTGTTTACATCTTTGGGATGGTTTAGTGACATCTCTGAACAGTCAAAGGGACTGTGCCTTGATACAACATCCACAGTCAACGTCTATCTTCAGGAGTTCTGGGAAATGGGTTGATGCAAAACTTTTTTTGATGTGTGTATGTGCGTGACCGAAGAAAACCAAACTTGTGGCTCTCTTCATCCAAATTTCACACGCGATATTCACCTGTTCCATCTGAAACGTCCCCTTAGAAAAATTAGTGAATTACTGTGCTGGTAAATCCCTTACGTTATTTGATTTTCAAACAGCTGAGCAGAACTGAACGTACTCACACATTTCGCTTGTAATGTTGTTGCATTAATTTGTTCTGCAAGCGCTGCTGATATTCAAGACAATAAAAGCGGGTTAAAAGCTGTGAGCTATCTGAGAAGTTAACCTTGCATTACTGCGCAACTGTTTCACCAGGTATCCAGTCTAGCTTACCAAATTCCCAACCAGACTAACATTAATTATAATCTTTTAGTACTCATCTTACGATAACCGGTGATATATATATATATAAACAGACAATTTAAATAAAAAGAAATAAATCATTTTATATTTGGACATTTATTTTAACATTGATCATTGTTCCGTTAAAATTTCAGCATATCAAACTTGATTCATAACTAAACTGGTGCCTTATTTAGGATTGTGTAAATGTGAGTTTGTAATCTTATGGAACACATCAAATAGGGAGCCAAGATTGGGAGACTACATACAACACTGCATTCATAAAATAACACACGAAGAACGTTGAAACATGTGCAAGAGGAAATTAACCACAACCAACTGATTCAATTTTCACCCAAAGAAGTTACGTTCGTAGCGCAATCCTGTCCATCATGAAATTACCACACACTGGTATACTAAATTCATACTAACTCTCTGTGAAATCTTCCCGAAAAGAATAGCTGTGGGCTACTTTGATACTTACACCACATGCTTCACGTGGTCAACTTGGTTTACACAAAGAGTGTAACTCCACAATAATTTCGATAATTAAAATAAATTACATCGAAACGCAATTTACAAAATAAAAACCTTGAACTGGTTACTATCGTCTTACTATTAACCTGATGAGTTAAACAACTGTATAAGCACATGGTACTGGTCTCACAAAGTACACTCCACGTGGGTTGAACATAAAGAAAAGTTGCTATATTGAAAAATATTTTCAAGACGAGACGTTATAATCTCACGCACATTCGCATTTAAGATTGATGATCTTAGTTAGAGTTACTGATCAACACGTGGTTCCACTTTACTCACAAAGTAGTGACAAAGCAACTATCAGAAGATAATCTGAACTTCACACTCGAATTACACTGTGTTGCAATTTAAGATAACATTCGATATTTTAGAGCTAAACCTGAAATAAAGGTGCTTAAATTTTCAGTTAGGCTGAACTTAAGAAATCCATTGTCCTACAAACTTAGCAGACACGCACTTAGCCGGAGATCTTACCACTTCAGACGCTCGCCGCGGACAGACTGCCCTGTGCCCCTACCGAGCGTGCTTATCAGATACAAACGGAAGTGACCAGAGGGGCAGCTTCCTATACCAACATGACAAGGGACGGACAGGACCATACTAAGAATAGAAACCTCTCTGCTTTTAGAAAGCGTAGCTACCTGTTCCGACGTTGGTCCTACTGTTCTCTAGCAGACAGGCTTCTCTGCTACCATCAAGCATGCAACTAGAAATACATTTGCTCATTCATCCTCTCACATAGAAGGGAAGGGGGATGACAGTATCTTATCATATACAGTATATAAAAGAAAGCAGATGTAGGTTCCGTATGAGACTGTGTGACATGAATTACATCTAAACTGTGTTTCAAAGTGTAGTAGTGTGACAGATCGTTCTTGTTTATGTGTAAAAATAACACGTTTCACTGCTCAGTCTCCTCCCACATAGCCAGAAACACCATAGTAAATTTAGAAGAGGAATTTATGCCTTAAATGACAACAAATTTAAGAAATTAACATGAAAGGAATCCAATAGAGACCGTTCACGCTCTTTACCTATTGTGATCACCACTAAACTGACACACAATATTTTTAGCGCAACGCAATCTGACTTTCAAAAATCCCTACAAAAGAGATGGCCCTGACTAACATTAACCTATACCTTTCATGAATCACTTACCTCACAAAAATCTTCGTTACTCGAACTACTGCAATACATCGAGCGCCACTACTGCCAGCTAAATAAAAGGTTCTAACTACTGAAGGCACTAACTACTGATAGGCATAGTCAGTAAATGAAAGATTTTGATAGAGAACAAACAATGTATTTACCTTAATAATGTTCAAAAGTCATTATACCAGTTGATGACATCGAGTATTACAAATATACTCTTTCTGGAAGACACACGTCCAGATCGTCCGCTCTTAAAATTCTGCCATCTCTCTCCCCACATCCACCACTGCTGGCGGCTCACCTCCAACTGCGCAACGCTACGCGCTGTTAACAGCCAACTGCCCAACACTACAATAGCCAACAACAATGCAAACCAGCCACAGACTGCACAAAGCACAGCCAGTGATTTTCATACAGAGCGCTACGTGGCGTTACCAATATAAAAACCTAAACAGCCTACTTACACATCGTAACCTCAGAGTCTAGTTGCTGTGCATAATAAAATTCAGAAAAGCCCCAAACTGCGACAGAATTTGTATCTCTCAATGCTTCCCTGGACAAAATCTTCGTTTCATCTCTGCAACATATTTAGTTGTCGTCTCCAAGTTCGCAGTCTGTCCTTCACAATAAATTTACATTACCACCTGTTAAAAGCCTGAGTAACCTAACCACCTTCTGCTGCATCGGCTGCTGCAAGACGTGTAGGAAGAAGTCAGTGAGGTTCTGGAAGGTATCGACAGGGATGTGGACCTATGCCGACCCCGGCGCCGTTTCTGCGCTATGTTTCTCCGTTGAGGAACCATGGCGCGAACAGCCCGATCGAGATGGTTCCATAGATTCTAGACTAGGGTTCAATTCGGGGAGCTTTGTGGCCAGAGGAGTACGGTAAACTCATCCTGGTGTTCGAATGACGCATGTACACTGCGAACCGTGTGACACGTAGCATTGTCCTGCTGGAACATGTCATCACATCATACCGAGGAAAAACAAAATGCACGTAGGGTTGATGTGATCCTCGACAGTTGCACGTCTATTCGTCCCTACATATCTCCGCAGCAATGTTCACCCCCATCAACAATGGCCCGTGGTGCACCAAAGTTACTTCAATGCTGGTTTCCGGATAGGGCTATACTGCCTCGCACGGTGTGGTTCAACGATGGTGGCTCGCTAACTGTTTACAAACTTACCACTTCGGAAATGCTTCGACCCTTGACCCGAAAGCCAATGATTATGCCATTTTGGACATCAGATAAATCGCTCTATTTCCGCATTATATCAACGGCTGCACTGTTTCCAGCATTCCATCGACAGGCTTGATATACCTTCCACTGCTAGTGTTGCCACCTGGCGTCTGTGAGTGGTTATTGCATGTTAACTTCGAATGTCGGCGGTGGTCAAATTAACATGACTGGACTGTGTGCAATCAGGAAAAACGTCTGTTAGATCTGATAAATAGTTGTGGCATGTAAATGCAGTTACCCAACGACGAGATTTACAATTAAAGTATGACAGTAATTTATTAGACGAATCCACATCAACAACAGTGGACTAGTGAAAACATAATAGCTGCCATTATTGCGACCGAAATGTGACTTGAGCGTTCATATAGTGGTTTAAAAATCAGTATTAATTTAAATAAATTGCACATGTTCACAGACAAGAAATATTCTACGTCGACACTGTCCTGCCAGAGTTGAAGACCCAAATCACAAAAAGATAATCCGATGTCCACACTGGCTCTACACTCGAAAAACACAAGTATTTCTGGCTCAAGGCGAAATAATTCTAAGTCCAAGTATCTAAAAACCCGAAATTTTCGAAGTATAAAAATTCAAGTGGCTAAATCACTTCCCAGAGTGGCATTGATCCCGCCTCTGCAATCGTGTCCGTCAGTCTGAATCCAGGCCAAGATGATGGCCCTCCTTAATAGACGCGGCCCAAGTTTCCCGACAACTGCGATAAACAACTAGTGTGAGCGTTCACCAGCCCGAATTACAACCTTCCATCCTCGTGTGCATCTTAAAACTAGAGTTACCAAAAGATGTGTGCTGATTAAAATTACATATTACGCTAAATTTTCGAATGAATAATTCGTCCACAATCTCACTTAAATCAACCGCAATTCTCACATAATGAGAACCATATTTAGTCTTAGTTAACTATGACTCGAACGTTTACTACATACATACAAGTGGTACACTAGTCTTATAGGAAATGAGCTGCTCTTTTCACTGGTGTCATTCAAATTTATTTAGCTCTAATTCATTTTCAATTATGTTCACAACTGTGAGAAATCTAATTAATTAATCTAAAACAGCAATTACACACTGAAAACTTGCGATATGAATGTTGTTGATATTGTGTGCTTACGTGACCCAAAACATGCTGCAATGTTATTCATTTGACTGCCTTGTATAATTAGCTGTGCTGGCTTTAATTAATCATTTAATTCATAAATAAACAAGTGAGTAAGTCATTCTATTTGTCTCGATCAGTGCTTTCATTCGGTAGGTCGATCTCCTCTATGGCTTAATTAGTACAAATGCTATTACAGATATTGCAAAAAGTCGTTACATATTTATTTCCCGCTCACTAACTAATTAAATACGTCACTGCTACATTCAGTCTGTACAGGGAGATCGGAAACAGTCTGAAAAGCTTGTAAGCGTGTTGGACGGTAGATTGTGCTGAGAAATAATTATACAAATTTCGCCGTTTCTGAGTTAGGTAGCACTGAAGTTAATCAGTCAGGCCCATGGGCACGAAAATTCAAGCGGCGTGCTGGAGACAGTGTCATCAACCATGTTCTTTGATAGGTTTCCTAAAACCGAACAAGAGAGCAACGTATCGAATTTATTTATTAATAATTATTTCTCAGCGCAATATACCCTACAACACTTTTACAAGTTTTTCAGGTTATCTTGATCACCCAGTATATCTAAATATTCGTCTCGTTGAGCTCTCTAATCTGGTGTATTGTGCCCACTGCTGGTTTAGTGGTTTAGACTCCACGCGTGCAAATGTGCATTTCGATGATTTGAATTTTAGTAACGACTCTCGCGACGTCAAATCCGAACGGTAGCAAGTTTCACAGCAGCACAGGGGCCCAGCTGCCACAGTGTAAGTAGGCTGTTTAGTTTTTTTATTGGTAACGCCACGTAGCGCTCTGTATGAAAATCACTGGCTGTGCTGTGTGCAGTCTGTGGCTGGTTTGCATTGTTGTTGGCTATTGTAGTGCTGGGCAGTTGGCTGTTAACAGCGCGTAGCGTTGCGCGGTTGGAGGTGAGCCGCCAGCAGTGGTGGATGTGGGGAGAGAGATGGCGGAATTTTGAGAGCGGGTGATCTGGACGTGTGTCCATCAGAGACAGTAAATTTGTAAGACTGGATGTCATGAATTGATATATATATATTATGACTTTTGAACACTATTAAGGTAAATACATTGTTTGTTCTCTATCAAAATCTTTCATTTGCTAACTATGCCTATCAGTAGTTAGTGACTTCAGTAGTTAGAATCTTTTATTTAGCTGGCAGTATTGGCGCTCGCTGTATTGCAGTAGTTCGAGTAATGAAGATTTTTGTGAGGTAAGTGATTCATGAAAGGTATAGGTTATTGTTAGTCAGGGCCATTCTTTTGTAGGGATTATTAAAAGTCAGATTGCGTTGCGCTAAAAATATTGTGTGTCAGTTTAGTGATGATCAAAATAAGTAAAGAGAGAAATGTCTCAGTACGTTCAGCTCTGCTCAGCATAGTCCCTACTTATTACATCAGCATAAAATTAATATGTATATTGACTATTCAAATACAAATGCTATAAACTGTAGTAACTCACACAAAACTTGAAGTTGGACATATGGTATTTAGTGTCAGTTCGTTCAGAAATGATGCGTGTATGCCATGGTAGAATTAATTTTTTCAACATTTATGAACTTCCGAGTTTAAAGAATCGGGACAATGACGTTTGGGGACCCAGTAAAGGGAACGTACTCTGAGAAGCTGGTGTGTGTGTGTGTGTGTGTGTGTGTGTGTGTGTGTGTGAGAGAGAGAGAGAGAGAGAGAGAGAGAGGGAGAGAGAGAGACGAGGGGGAGGGGTGGCAGACTAGGCTACTGCACGAGACGCGTTTGCACAAGGTTCTGCGTCGGTATGGGTGACAATTTAGCTGCGTTCCGGACCGGTTGGAGAACATCTTTGCACAGAAGCAACTTTTTATTTGGTGCCCCCTTCTATTACTCCCTTTTCCCACGTACAGTTTCACTCGTTTCAGTTTGCACTACTATATGTGTGCAAATGTAACACGTGAACGCCCCTGGCGCTCCTCAGGTTGGCGCTCCATGCGGTCGCTAGACATCTCTGTCCCACATGGTAGGCCCACAACCGCCTCACAGTAGGTGACAAACATTCTGCGATTTTTATTCCTGGAACTGGAGTACCCCAGGGAGCCATCTTAACTTCATCGCTGTATAGTATATAACCTTATATTGCTGTTATACTTTGCCCAACTCATGAGCGAAGTTTTAGCGTTATACGCGAGTGAAACTGTAATTGTCGAAACGACAACATAAGGCTTAAAACAAATGAACATGAAATACTTCAGCAAACTAGAAAAAAAGGCTCGACTTGTGACTCATAAGACCCAAAGCCTAAGGCAGTCAACTTGTTGCCGAAGGCAGTCAGCTTGTTTTCTTCAGACAAAAAAATTATACAAAGAAGAAAAAGCGAGCACCAAAAGGAGTAAAGTTGCTGTTAAGGGCACTAAAAAAACAACAAACATTTCAGCTTGACTATGAATACTATATTATAATGGAAACGCTAAATCCACATCATAGCAAAACCAAGACGACAGTTTTAAGTTTTAAAACTTATTAATGGACGCATTAACGGTGCTTTGAATGAAACGAAACAACAGCTCATACATTCTAGGCATTCATTACACCAAACCTCGTAAATATCGTCTCATCGAACTTTCTAATCGGACTAAACAGATTAAGTACGTATAGCCGATAATGGTCCTACTTAAAAGATAAAAACACAATTTTCAATTCTCCACGTTACTGATACAGTTACCTGTCACATGTAAAAGGCTAATTCGCAAAGAAAACAAGGACTACAATGAAAAAGAACGCAGGCCGGTGTGACCGAGCGGTTCTAAGCGCTTCAGTCTGGAACCGCGCGACCGCTACGGTCCCAGGTTCGAATCCTGCCTCGGACATGGATGTGTGTGATGTCCTTAAGTTAGTTAGGTTTAAGTAGTTCTAAGTTCTAGGGGACTGATGACCTCTGATGTTAAGTCCCATAGTGCTCAGAGCCATTTGAACCATTTTGAAAAAGAACCACACATGGCTAGACATGAGAGCTGAAAGATCGAAAAATAAATAAAATAAAAACAAGAATTGCGCTACATCTAGTCTGTGGAGGACGATTTGCACCTCCGCTAGGTGATAGTCTAGCTATGTTATAAATGCCACCCGGGACGCGCGCCATTTCCATAGCGGTACAGATTTGTGACAGGGGAGAAAAGGAGGTAGGACGAAAGAAAATGGTAAGAGTTAGGCGAAGCAGGATGGGAAGCGAAAGGAGAAGAGATGAAGGGTTTGCAAAGCACTAAAATGCGGAGATGTACGAAAGGAAAACAACAGGAGATTCGGATTGGACTGTGTTCGGCAACAGTTCCGTAAGACCTACCTTTTATTGATACAACGGTCCTTGTTCCTCGCTTGCTTGATGTAGCCCTTCTCGTTCCCCCTCCGCCAAGTGAGCCAACACGTCTAAAACACCTAAATCGTTTGTTGTTTTCTTTGTTACGGCTTTGTATTGAACGACAATAAAAAATGAATCCAGTTATTGTTAAAAGTAATGCGACTTCGGTTTGTGTGCTTTGAATTGTATCATACAAAAAGAATTATCCATATTTGTACTTTTTCTTCGTTGTAAACTGATGATCTCGATACAGGGATAAAGAGACTAATGTGGACCAAAAAAAAAAAAAAATGAGATGATGTCGGTTGGTGCGGGGGGGGGGGGGGCAAAGTTTGCCCTCTTTAAACTGAATCGAATTGAAACGATTACACACAATGTTTCACATACAAAACAATCAAGTCACAAACAGCATCCCATAAAAATTGTGTAGCTCTGTTGCCGTCTTTGTCCTATAAAACTGAGAAAACGTAGAAAAAGGTTGCTCAATTGGCCGAATCACTGAGAAACACCTTCCATTTGTTTTCGTCGCTTATGATATTTTCTTTTCTACTTCCTTTACAGAAGACTCGATACTATAAGGCTCGATATGAATAATCCGTGCATGTTATAAAAGTGTAATATGTATATATGTTTCACATCAGTTGAACCAGTGGATCGATTTCAACCAAACTTGGTACACATAGTACACAGTATGGAAAAGACCACTGTGGGTTTAAGAACCTCTCAAAGGAATGGGGGAGCGGATGAAGTAACAGAGTAGCCGATGGCGCGAGCCAGACTACATTCACTCGCTCATTATTTGAGAACAAGAGCATGTAACGACTTCCAACAAACTTTACAGATAGTTTCAAACCTTTAAGAGGCCTTTTCTCGCTCACACTCGCCTAAAAAATGATAAAGGAAGAAAAGTTCATCACTAACTACATTTTCACTGTTCATTCCGTAGAACTGGTGCGTCAGGCATGACCTTTTATTACGTCTTTACTGGTAACTCTATTCGCTACACAGTTGCAGACAGTATCACACACACCACTAAATGTACCTGCAAAAGTATACCACCGTACGACACATAGTTCAAAAGATATGACGTCATAAACATTGAGCTGCATGAAAACAAAGCTGCAGATCCAAATTCGCTAGAGATACAGGTGAAATATGTGTGAAATACGTTAAACATATCTGAAACACATATGACGTGTGTGTATGCGGGTAAAGCCATGGGTAAAAAGTTCCTCCTAAACCCATGGATCGATTTCAATCAAACTTGTTACATACATTACTTACTATCTGGAACGAAATATTGTGGGGGTAAGAACCAGGAGGCTCCTATAGGTGTGGGGGTGGTAACGTGTAGATAGAAGGAAGATATGGACAGACAGAGATGGGGAAGCAGGAAATGGTCAGAGAGGGGCAGGAGGAGATGGACAGTGATGTGTGGGCGGATAGACGAACAGAAAGGAGGAGGGGGGACGGATATAGAAAGGGCAGGAGGACAGAGAAAGAGAAGGGGTAATGGGCACAGACAGAGGAGATGGACAGAAAGAGAGGGGGGTGAGAAGGAGGAGGAGATGGACGGAGAGAGGGAGGAGGAGGAGAACATGCACAGAGAAACACGAGGAAATGGACAGAGAAAGGGAAGAGGAGACGGACAGAGAGAGGGGAAACGAGTTGAACAGAAAAAGAAAAGAGAGGTGAAGACGGATAGAGAGAGGGAGAGGAGGAGTTGGACAGAGAGAGGGGGGAAGTAGTAGGTAGACAGAGAGAGTAGGGGAGATGGACAGAGAGAGAGGATAGAGGAGATGGAGAGAGAGAGGGACACGGAAGGAGGAGATGGATACTCGGCCAACGTCAGGTACTTAGCTATGTATAAAGAACGGAGTGGCACAAATCTTTGCCATGACTAGTGTTCAGATTCACTGTGTTTTCATACGTTCCAGGTATTTCATGTCATGATCTGTTCTAAGGCTGAAAGTAGTTTGTATTTTCAACTTAGTATTAAACAGCCAACCAGCTGCACATAAATGGTAGGTACGTTGACCTAGATTTCGACACTACTAGGCCTATCTTCATCAGAATGAGTCCGATGTTGTTCCCAGCTGGGCACAAGTGGCGAAAGCTGGGACATTGTATTTTAGTTTTGACTTGAACATAGCTGTTCCAAATTCTGACTATTGCTTTTTAGCAATGTAATTTTACGATTTATCAACATTTCATTCTGAAGAAGACATCCCTAGTAAGTGTCGAAACCTAGGTCAATGTACCTAACATTTTTGTGCAACCCGTTGGCTATTTATTCTGAGGTTTAAACTAGAATACGGTTGCCGAATAACACCCATATTTTTTTTTTTTAAAAAAAGGTACTTTGTATTCCTTCACTGTTGTATTTGTTGCCTTGTTTTTTGTCTACTTCTTCCCGTCACTCACCCGCCAAAATTCTCCCTCAATAGAGGCGCTTTTCGATTTGTGTTGACGCATGCGGCAGTGTGTTCCAGCATCCGAAGGGCAGCATTATCTGTTGTACGTGCATATCGCAGAAGGTCGGACCGAAGCAGTTCGCTTGAAATGAGAAGGCGTGGATTCGTTCGGTCGATGATTGACAACCGGTACTAACAAACTTCCAGAAAGCGATCTGTGTAACAACAAATCAATGTTTCCCCATATTTCGCAGGCGGTATAGGCAACTAGGTGAATAATACGCATTTTATCATTCGTGGGGAAATTTGTCATTAACAATTAAGTACCACAAAGAGTGGATCCGTGATGGGAGACAAGTTACACATACGGGATGTTAATGTTAATTTTAACTTCAGACAGCTAAATATCTCGAAAGCGACGCATCGCACGAAAAATGTTCTAGGTGAAAAGTTAATATTAGTAAAGAGGCTTATGTCTGTGCTACAACTGGTCACTTTCCTAACAACCTCTCCTGTGTGGGAGGTGTCAACTTTGTGTTTTCAAATGGGAACTGTCCATTTTTATAGAATATTCGGATTCTATGCAGAAAAGTGCGTACGGTTTACTCAAACCATCGTTTTTCATTCGTGGCAGATGGCGCTGTAATCAAAAAATGGTTCAAATGGCTCTGAGCACTATGGGACTTAACTTCTGAGGTCATCAGTCCCCTAGAACTTAGAACTACTTAAACCTAACTAACCTAAGGACATCACACACATCCATGCCCGAGCAGGATTCGAACCTGCGACCGTAGCGGTCGCGCGGTTGCAGACTGTAGCGTCTAGAACCGCTCGGTCACTCCGGCCGGCGCGCTGTAATCGATGAATATCAAGTGTGCTTGTTATTGCAATTATGAATCAACGCATTTGATTCTACATTGCATTTACTCACTATGTAAATGTAAACCATTGTGTTCTAATCTTTCTAACTTTACTTTAGTGTTGCAAATTTGATAGCACAATATAAAATGCTTAGCCGTTTCAATGACTGGTTTGATACCACGTTTAACATGATCCATGAACAAAACGACGTGTATGTGATAGTTTTCTGTGCCCTCGGGATGCTTGACATTGGTGAGCCCCATTGCCTCTCACTATTGGGGTGCTTCATTTCGTTGAGTCCCCTTTGCCTCTCACCACTGGGAAGCTTGATTTCGTTGAGTACCCATGGTAGGTGCGCCTGTCACCAGCACCGCCGGAAGCCGTGTAGCTACCAGCACGAGAGTTACGGCGGTTGGATGGAAACAAACACCGAATCAGACACTCTCATGGTAGGGTTTGAGGATAGCCACCGAAATTATGCAGTCCGATGGCTTGTGGACTCACTACTACCAACACCTTGGGGAACAGAACACTACGTTACCATACAAGTAGCTTATCTGCCAGAAATGTCAGTCTCTAGCCATATTATTTGTTCTGTGCAATCACATTTGCAACACTCAAGTAAAGTGTGAACATCTGTACCAACCGTTATACGTAAAATGAAGATTTACATTTACGTCGTAAATGAAGTTTAGAATCAAATGTGTCGTTCACACAGCCTTCTTCGTCGGATGTCCTTCGTGGGACGGCACCTCGACAGTGTTTCTGCCTCTCACTGTCTACCCAGTAGACAAAAACATCTGTTTTGTGCAGAATTTATTACCATAACAAACAAGTTTTCCAAACCCAAGCTTTAACAATTTTCTTGAGTTTTCTGTACAGCAATGTAGGAACGAAGACAGTAGAAGTGTTTGTATCAAATGCGTACTTAAAAAAAAAAAAGAATAGTCACTGATAAGCGCCATCAGGTGGTATAGGCCTCATGTCGTGTTTTAATGTGTTATTGCTGTTTCCATTAGTACGAGCAACAGATCCAACTATCATTGTTAACTCAATAGTACTGGTAGAAATGCCTCGTCTAGTTTGTAAAATCGCCCTGTCATCAGCCCGTAACGAAACTGGGCAGTGTGTCACACTCAGTTAAGAACACGATCCACGAAATCAGATTTTCGTCATTGGTTACTGATATCTTACATATTTTACTACTAAAGGATTGTAGCTACCAGATACATTAAAAAGTTTGCTTGCGTTTACATGTACTCAAGAAAATCTGAATAATTTTTTTTAATTCGCTTCTTGCACATTCGATTACGGAAAAACAAACATTTGTATCATCTCTTCTTTATAATTAACATTTTTAATCAAATTTGATCACCGTATATTTTGCATTTTTTACTCGGAATATTTTCTTGCAAATTATTAGGAATTATGTTGGTTGTGATATCACTCGAATTATAATGATAAGTAGAGCGTTTATTGTCCGTTTTTTAAAAAAATTTCTCAATACGATAACAAAGGTAATAATTCCTGCCTACCAGGTAATATGACATTTATGAACGAAATGTGTTTTATTCTGGAAAATAGCTGTAGCAAGAGTCATTCAGTGTCTCACGCGTGTCATCTCTGGGCACTCACTACATGCAGTTTCTGTTTTAGCAGTAGTGGAGAGTTATTGGTTCGACTTGGTCTTGTATGGGAGATTTTGTTAAAGAAGACGGAAACAATGATAAATATTCACTCAAGTCTTCAATCAAAATGATTATTTATTTGATGGAATGCATGAAACGACAGAACCTGAAAATCCATTTTGCAACAACAATCATCGAACGAGTCGTTTTACAACAAATTCTACTACAAAAGATAAGTAAATAAAAAATAATTACTTACCTTAATGAACGCAAAATACTCAACATCTAACCAGATCTTTTACTTTGTATTAAGGTACGAAGAAACTAAGAGTCAACAGTCTCAAGAACTGGGGGCATGAAGTTATGCTACATAACTTTTAATTGCCAGAGTATGAGTCACTGTAAAGAAATGGTTAGAAGTCCTTGATTTACTGAATGCACCTAGAAACGATTTCTGAACCTTTTCTTGCTCTTCTTTGGGGTAAAAGCGCTACCAGATAGGATGCGTCATGAAACCTATTACGATACAGGTTTTTTTTTTTTGTCATTGTGTGCGACCTCGAATGTACTTTCGCAACACCGTTTATTAATCCTTTCGTGGTTGATGAGATGCATACCGTACGTCCCACTAAAGTAATATGCAGTTTTGAGTGTTGGGTCGTCTATATCTCATTTCTGGACAGTGCTAGCATGTAGCGAGATGTTTTCGGAACTTGGAGGAAAACACTACGGATCATGGTGTGGACATATGCAGGATGTTTCAAAAATGAGCGGTATATTTGAAACGGCAATAAAAACTAAACGAGCAGCGATAGAAATACACCGTTTGTTGCAATATGCTTGGGACAACAGTACATTTTCAGGCAGACAAACTTTCGAAATTACAGTAGTTACAATTTTCAACAACAGATGGCGCTGCGGTCTGGGAAACTCTATAGTACGGTATTTTCCACATATCCACCATGCGTAGCAATAATATGGCGTAGTCTCTGAATGAAATTACCCGAAACCTTTGACAACGTGTCTGGCGGAATGGCTTCACATGCAGATGAGATGTACTGCTTCAGCTGTTCAATTGTTTCTGGATTCTGGCGGTACACCTGGTCTTTCAAGTGTCCCCACAGAAAGAAGTCACAGGGGTTCATGTCTGGCGAATAGGGAGGCCAATCCACGCCACCTCCTGTATGTTTCGGATAGCTCAAAGCAATCACACGATCATCGAAATATTCATTCAGGAAATTAAAGACGTCGGCCGTGCGATGTGGCCGGGCACCATCTTGCATAAACCACGAGGTGTTCGCAGTGTCGTCTAAGGCAGTTTGTACCGCCACAAATTCACGAAGAATGTCCAGATAGCGTGATGCAGTAATCGTTTCGGATCTGAAAAATGGGCCAATGATTCCTTTGGAAGAAATGGCGGTCCAGACCAGTACTTTTTGAGGATGCAGGGACGATGGGACTGCAATATGGGGCTTTTCGGTTCCCCATATGCGCCAGTTCTGTTTATTGACGAAGCCGTCCAGGTAAAAATAAGCTTCGTCAGTAAACCAAATGCTGCCCACATGCATATCGCCGTCATCAATCCTGTGCACTATATCGTTAGCGAATGTCTCTCGTGCAGCAATGGTAGCGGCGCTGAGGGGTTGCCGCATTTGAATTTTGTATGGATAGAGGTGTAAACTCTGGCGCATGAGGCGATACGTGGACGTTGGCGTCATTTGGACCGCAGCTGCAACACGGCGAACGGAAACCCGAGGCCACTGTTGGATCACCTGCTGCACTAGCTGCGCGTTGCCCTCTGTGGTTGCCGTACGCGGTCGCCCTACCTTTCCAGCACGTTCATCCGTCACGTTCCCAGTCCGTTGAAATTTTTCAAACAGATCCTTTATTGTATCGCTTTTCGGTCCTTTGGTTACATTAAACCTCCGTTGAAAACTTCGTCTTGCTGCAACAACACTGTGTTCTAGGCGGTGGAATTCCAACACCAGAAAAATCCTCTGTTCTAAGGAATAAACCATGTTGTCTACAGCACACTTGCACGTTGTGAACAGCACACGCTTACAGCAGAAAGACGACGTACAGAATGGCGCACCCACAGACTGCGTTGTCTTCTATATCTTTCACATCACTTGCAGCGCCATCTGTTGCTGAAAACTGTAACTACTGTAATTTCGAAAGTTTGTCTGCCTGAAAATGTACTGTTGTCCCAAGCATATTGCAACAAACGGTGTATTTCTATCGCTGCTCGTTTAGTTTTTATTGCCGTTTCAAATATACCGGTCATTTTTGAAACACCCTGTAGAAGGCTCTCAGAGATCAAATGGGGTGTCGTGTGGTTATAGCGTGTCTGTTTTACAAAAATCATATCAAATCACGCTCTTCTCCATTCCAAGAATGTCTAAAGTAACTAACTGTGTTTTCTTCTACGACAAAGACATTGTTTTGAAAGATTACTACAGTAACTCTGCTGGTTTGTACAACATATTTGATTGCACATACCTGTCTCAAAAAATCTGATAGAATGTAGAGAACATTGCTGTGTGGTATGCCAAAACTAACTTCAAATGCTATGTTGAAAATCTGTGTGCATTATTTCATATTTTTCATTGTCAGGAGAATAAATAAGTTTTGGTACTGCTTCGTTATGCTTTCTTCCATAATTGCCATCCTGATAAAATCATTCTAATATAAAAAAGTTAACACTGATAATCCCAAGTTAACATGAAATATGAAACACATGTATCCCCTTAACACCGATTTTCAAAATTGGCCAGCTTGAAATTTTTTTGGGAGTGAAAGTGTATTATTATTTATCACAAAGTAAGAAAGGTTTTGACCTTTTATTTTTCATATGTATGCTAAATAAATTTTAATCAGTCAGTTTTTGGGGTATGTGGTTATGGGGAAAGGTGAGCGGGGGGCATTCTGACTGCCTACATGGGTCATAACCTCTGCATAGTTTAAAATATCGAAATCAAGATGAAATTCGTGAGACCGCGTCCAAGAGTTGTAGCGCTGATCGAGAATCTAAATGTAGATTCGATCAATTAATTTCATAGAAGATATCATCTAGGATAGGCTGTTCCAATTCCTGTCCCGTGAAGTACATGTGCTCGCAACCCAGTCGCGAGTCATATGCATAGGCTCCCCGCTAGGTCACTGGATCTTAACTGTGTGAACACAGAGAAAAAAGACGACGCGAACCTCGCAGTTACACGTCTTGCATTCGGTAGTGAACATATAAGCAAAGATATCTCCTAGAAGAAGCAGCTATATCTCCCAGAAATAGCTCTTTTTCATTTTTGCTTTCCTGGAAAGAAGAATATTAAGAAAAATACGACCTGCCAGTGTTTTGGTGTCCCACAAGTCACTGAACACGATAAATAAGTAGAATATGATCATTTTGGATATTAATACCACGCGGAGTGGCCGCGCGGTTTGAGGCGCCATGTCACGGATTGCTCGGCTCCTCCCACCGGAGGTGCGAGTCCTCCCTCGGGCATGTGTGTGTGTGTGTGTGTTTTTTTTTAGCATAAGTTGGTTTAAGTTAGTTTAAGTAGTGTTTAAGCCTACAGACTGATGACCTCAGCAGTGTGGTCCCCTAGGAATTCACACACATTTGAACATTTGGTATTAATGACATTGCTTGGATGGAAGCCTCAGATTTTTTGCAGGTGAAGCAGTTATCTACACCGAAGCGCCAAAGAAACAGGTATACACATGCGTGTTCAAATACAGAGATATGTAGACAGGCAGAATGCAGTGCTGCGGTCGGTAACGCCTATAAAAGACAATAAATGTCTGGCGCAGTTGTTAGATCGGTTACTGCTGCTACAATGGCAGGTTATCAAGATTTAAGTGAGTTTGAACTTGGTAAGCGCAAGCCTTCAGCAGATTTCAATGCTGGGCCATCAACAAGTCTCAGCGTGCGAACCATTCAACTAAACATCATTGATATGGGCTTTCGGAGCCGAAGACCCACTCATGTACCCTTGATGATTGCACGACAAAAAGCTTTACGCCTCGCCTGGGCCCGTCAACACCGACATCGGACTGTTGCTGACTGGAAACATGTGGCCTGATCGGACGAGTATCGTTTCAGATTGTATAGAGTGGATGGACTTGTATGGGTATGGAGACAACCTCATGAATCCATGGCTCCCGCATGTCAGCAGAGCGCTGTTCAAGCTGGTGGAGGCTCTGTAATGATATGAGGAGTGTGTATTTGAAGTGATATGGAACCTCTAGATAAAGTACGTAAGTATCCTGTCTGATAACCTGCATCCATTCTTGTCCATTGTGCTTCCGACAGACTTCGGCAATTCCAGCAGGACAACGCGACACCCCACACATCCAGAATTGCTGCAGAGTGGCTCCAGGGACACTCTTCTTAGTTTAAACACTTCCGCTGGCCATCAAACTCCTCAGATATCAACATTACTGAGCATATCTGGAATGGCTTACAACGTGCTGTTCATAAGAGATCTCTAACCCCTCGTACTGTTACGGATTTATGGACGGCCCTGCAGGTTTCATGGTGTCGATTCCCTCCAGCAACACTTCAGACATTAGTTAAGTCCATGCCACGTCGTGTTGCGGCACTTGTGCCTGCTCGCGGGGCCCTACACGATATAAGGCAGGTGTACCTGTTTCTTTGGCTCTTCAGTGTATGATGAAGTACTGTCTGAAAAAGCTAAACAAATGTCGAGCTAGATCGTGACAAGATTTCAGTGTGGCGCAAGGATTGGCAGCTTGCTTTAATCCTACAGAAAATTAAAACTGTGTACTTGGCAAAACGTAGATTTTTAGTATCCTACTACTACATTAGCAATGAATCACAGTTTGGTTCAATGAACTCATACAAATACCTGGGTGTAACAGTTTGTACGGTTATGAAATGGACTGATTATATAGGTTAAAAGAAAGCAGGCGGCAGACTTCGGTTCATTGACAGGATACCGGGAAAACGCACTCAGTCTACGAAAGATATTGCTTCCGAAGCTCTTGGTGCGTCCCTTCTTAGAATATAGCTGAAGTGGGTGGAATCTGAAGCAAATAATACTGTCAGACGATATTGAAAATCTGCAGTGAAAAGCAGCACAAATGGTCAAAGGTTTCTCCGACTAACTGGAAAGTGTCCCAGAAATGCCGGAAAAGCTGTATTTTCAGACACCTGAAGATAGACAGCAAGCCTGCATTCAGAGTTTCAATAATCAGTATTAAGCGAAGACTCTAGAAATCTACTCCAGCCCCTTGCTCATCGCTTCCGTGGCGACGGCAATGACAAGAGTATATTAATTACAGCGCTCGCAAAGGCAGCTGAGCAGTCATTCTTGCTGTGCTTCATATATTATTGGAACTGGAAGAAAACCTAACGTGTGGTACAGCCTCTGCCACACACTTCGAGACGCTCGTTTACGCGCTGCACAGGCGTTTCAGGGGGTCCGGACGGGGGTGTAGCCTGAACGCAGCTGTTGAAACGTCCCCTTAGAAAAATTGATGAATGATTGTGCTGATAAACCTCTTACATCATTTCCCTTACGTGAATGGAACAGGAAGAAACTCTAATAACAATAGGAAGTACCCTCTGACATGCACCTCACAGTGATTTACAAAGTATAGATGTAAATGTAGATGTAGGTTTAGCGTCATCTAATTTTGATATTAATTTACATTTACTACACACATCAAAAAAAGTTTTGCATATCCTCGGTTCCGGAACCTGTACAGAAAATTGGAATACAGATCAACATGAACGCCATTTCCACCCTTTTTATTGCCCATGAAAATCACACATTGCATGTTGTATCACCATACACCGAGGCCTTCACAGGTGGTGGTACAGATTGCTATACTCACAAGTACCTCTAATACCCAGTAGCACGTCCTCTTGCATTGATGATTGATGCATTCCTGTATTCGTCGTGGCATACTATCCACGAGTTCACCAAGGCAATGTTTGTCCAGATAGTCCCACTCTTCGACAGTGATTCGGCGTAGATCCCTCAGAATGGTTGGTGGTTCACGTCGTCTATAAACAACCCTTTTCAGTCTATCCCAGGGATGTTCGGTAGGGTTCATGTCTGCAGAACATGTTGACCACTCTAGTCGAGCGATGTCGCTATCCTGAACGAGCTCATTCACAAGATGTGCACGATGGGGGAGCGAATTGTCGTCCATGAAGACGAATGCTTCGCTAATACACTACCGATATGGTTGCAATATCGATCGGAGGATGGCATTCACGTATCGTACTGTCGTTATGGAGTCTTCTATGACCACCAGATGCATACGTCGTCCCCACATAATGTCACTCCAAAACAGCAGGGAAGCTCCACCTTGTACACTCGCTGGACAGTGTGTCTAAGGCGTTCAGCCTGACCGCGTTGCCTCCAAACACATCTCCGACGATTGTCTGGTTGAAGGTATATGCGACAGTCATCATTGAAGAAAACATGATGCCAATCCTGAGCGGTCCTTTCGGCATGTTGTTGGGCCCATCTGTACCGAGCTGCATGGTGTCGTGGTCGCAAAAATATACCATGACATGCACGTCGGGAGTGAAGTTGCGCATCATGCAGCCTATTGCACACAGTTTGAGTCGTAACACGACGTCCTGTGGCTGCAAGAAAAGCATTATTCAACATAGTGGCGTTGGTGTCAGGATTCCTCCGAGCCATAATGCGTAGGGAGCGGCTATCCACTGGAGCAGTAGCCCTTGGGCGACCTGAGCAAGGCATGTCATCGACAGTTCCTGTCTCTCTGTATCGCCTCCAAGCCCGAATAACATCGCTTTGCATCACCCCGAGACGCCTGGACACTTCCCTTGTTGAGAGCCCTTCCTGGCATAAAGTAACAATGCGGACGCGATCGAACCACAGTATAGACCATCTAGGCATGGTTGAACTACAGACAACACGAGCCGTGTACCGCCTTCCTGATGGAATGACTGGAACTGATCGGCTGTCGGACCCCCTCCGTCTAATAGACGCTGCTCATGCACAGTTGTGTACGTCTTTGGGCGGGTTAAGTGACATCTCAGAACGGTCAAAGGGACTGTGTCTGTGACACAAACATCCACAGTCAACGTCTATCTTCAGGAGTTCTGGGACCCGGGGTGGTGCACAACTTTTTTTTTGATGTGTGTATATATCATAATAGCTAGGTGTTAATACCAGTGCACGCTGCAGTGGTAACAATCTGTTAATTATGAAGCGTATCAAAATTGTCAAATATGTTAATTTTTCAGCGGAAGTGCTGTAACAGATAGGTATGAAAAGGCGATTTTTTGTATGAGGTGGGGGGGGGGGGGGGGGGAGGGGGAGGGGATGTCTTGGTGCTCGGTTGCTATTTGGGACAGTGGAATAGAAAATTTTGTTTTATCTCGGACCAAAAACCATTTGTTTAGCCAGTCGAACATCTGTCTCACTGTAGCTATGTTACAGTATATTAAGCTAAGTCTGAACGACGAACTAGAGCTGTCGCCCAGCCAAACTGTGCGAATCGATTAGTTCTTTTTCAAAATATTTTAATTGGGCTGAAATTAATGCTCCACCATTTGTATGTACACCGTTGGGATTGTGAGTGCAAAACAGTCACCCTTAAATAACTCCGAACTGGAGCGAGAGTGATGGTTCAATTTGGTCCACCAGTGTTTCGGCCCTTGCTCTAAGATGAGTTTTAATCGTTTGAAAAATCTTGTGTCATTTCAACTTTACGTGAAATGACACGTCTTTCTGGGAGGTTTTTGAAGCACGTCGCTTCTGCACTTTAAACTTGTACGAATAGGTTGGAACTTTGCACAAAGGTTGATAAATGGATAAAGCAAAACGAATTTTTTTACCCAGTATTCTTTATACGTTGTCGAGTACTATGGTAAAGTCGAGCTAAATGTAGCACATAAAATTAATTTTTAGTTGAACTGAATGCGCTGGAACGGTTTCAAGTGGATAAAATAAATGAAATATGCATTCTTACCATAAGATTGAAAATTCACTTCCAAAAATGTAGCTTCATTCGTATTTTACGTGTAAAAAACACTTTCTTGATGAGTTTTTTTTTTGCGTTGGCCACTTCTTTGTTTCAAACCTGTGCAAATCGGTTCAAATTTCGTAAGAAGTTAGACAAGTACGTGTAATTAATGTTCGTCCTGTTGTTTTGTGGAAGTTGCCACCATAGTTGCAACATGGCTCGAAAGAAAATAGGAGAAGTCCTGTACCGGATCAGTCGCCACCTGAATCAACAAAAATCTACCTACATCGGTTGGCAAGCTATGGCGGCCTACGAAATTTAACACTGTTAAAATTGAAGCTAGGAGAAATGTAAGCGACGTATTTGGATTAGATGCGCATCTTACTTTGCTCGTTCTTCTTGCTTTTTCTTGTGCAGTAATCCTATGGCGGAATATGTGTACCCCAACTGTCTGCGTGGAGTGTTATCCATGTTAAAGTGAGCGCAAGTTTTCTAAATGTTTGCGAATCGTGTAAGTGAGGCTGGACTTGGGTACCAGCCCGATGTTCACCTGATGGAATGTGGGAAACCGCCTAGAAATCACATCCAGGTCGTTCATCCGCCGGGCGAATTCGAACCGGAAGCGGGCGCTTTAACACCAACGGCTATCCATCCGGGAGGGTTTCTTGTTCTGACCTTTATCCTTTGAAATTCCGAAGCTGGCTCGTTCACCATATTCTTGTTACCTGAGCTCAAAGTTAAATATAACGTTTCGCCTTTAGCCTACCTACGTCTACATCATACTTGGCAAACCACCTAACGATTTGTTGAGGAGGGTACTTCTGGTACAACGTAGTGCTCCCCCCCCCCCCCCCCCCCCCACCCTTATGAGTTCCACTCGCTATTGGCATTTGGGAAGAATAATTGTCGTAAGCTCCTGCATTAGCTCTAATTTCTCGGATATTCTCGTCGTGGTCCCTTCACGAGATGCATATGGGAAGAAGTAACAGTCATGTTGTCCGACTCTTCTCGGAAAGTGCTGTCTCGATATTTCAGTAGTAACCCGCTCCGTGATGCACAACACGTCTGTCACTGAAGTCTGTTAAGCATCGCTGTAACACTTTCGAGCCAACTAAACGATCCCGTGATAAAACGTGCCTGTCCTCATTGGATCTTCTCTATCCCTTATGCCAGTCGTACCTGGTAAGGATCCCAGGATCCCAGACTGATGAACAGTACAAGACTCGATCGAACAACCATCTTGTAAACCATTTCCTTCGTGGATGAGTTACATTTCCTGTAAGATTCTTCCTATGAATTTCAGTCTGGCATCTGCATTTTCTACTGTTTGTTTTTGTGGTCATTCCACTTAAGGTCACTCTGGACCACTACGCCTAAACTTTTTCGGTAGATACTGTTTTCAGCAATTTGTCGATAATGTAGGTGTGCAGCAGTGAATTTCTTTTCTTATGTACGCGCAGTATGTTATATTTATTTACGTTGAGGGTCAACTGCCAGAGTCTGCACCACTCGTCAATCCTCTGCGGGTCAGTTTGCAAATCGATACTGTCTCCTGGCATTGCTACTTACTTACAGACAAGCGCATAATCTGCGAACAGTATTAAAGGCGTTCCTATGCTTTGTACTACACTCGTGCTCATAAGTTAAGGATAATGCTGATTCATGGTGAAACAACTTTCTGGTGGGCGGTTTGCGAGTTTCAATCACCTCGGAGTTTGGCCATGCGGTGCATTTGACCTGCCGTCGTCGCACGGTGGCGCTGGCAGCAGTCCGCATATGCAGAGGTGTGTTGGTGCATGTCAGAGTACGGTGCAGCGAGTAAGGGTGCAGAGGTTTTCAGACGTGTTAATAGCGACCGTATGTTGAAAATGGCTCAAAGAACACATATTGATGACGTTGTGAGGGGTAGAATACGTGGGTAACTGAAGGCTGATCAAACACAGCAGGTCGCAGAACGGGACCTCCGTGTGCCGCAAAGTATGATCTCAAGATTATGACAATGATTCCAGCAGACAGGAAACGTCCACAGTGTACAACATCACAAGAAGACCAATATCTCACCATCAGTGCCTGCAGACGGCCATGGAGTACTGTAGGCAGCCTTGCTTGGGACCTTACCACAGCCACTGGAACAGCTGTCTCCAGACACACAGCCTACAGACGACTGAACGGACATAGTTTATTCGTCCGGAGACCTGCAAGGTGCATTTCACTGACCCCTGATCGTAGGAGAGCCTGTAAAGCCTGGTGTCAAGAACACAGTACATGATCATTGGAACAGTGGCGACAGGTTATATTAACGGACGAGTCCAGGTATAGTCTGAACAGTGATTCTCACCGGGTTTTCATCTGGCGTGAATCAGGAACCACATACCAACCACTTAATGTCCTTGAAAGGGACCTGTATGGCGGTCGTGGTTTGATGGTGTGCGGTGGGATCATGATTGGTGCACGTACACCCCTGCATGTCTTTGACAGAGAATCTGTAACAGGTCAGGTGTTTTGGGACGTCATTTTGCACCAGTACGTCCGCTTTTTCAGGGCTGCAGTGGGTCCCACTTTCCTCCTCATGGATGATAACGCACGGCCCCACCGAGCTGCCATCGTGGAGGAGTACCTTGAAACAGAAGATATCAGGCGAATGGAGTGGCCTGCTGTTCTTCAGATCTAAACTTCATCGAGCACGTCTGGGATGCTCTCGGTCGATGTATCGCTGCACGTCTTCAAACACCTACGACACTTCAGGAGCTCCGATAGGCACTGGTGCAAGAATGGGAGGCTATACCCCAGCAGCTGCTCGACCAACTGATCCAGAGTATGCCGACCCGTTGTGCGGCCTGAGTACGTGTGCATGGTGCATGTCGGGGTACATGCGCAGGAAACAGTGGCGTTTTGTAACACATGTGCTTCGGGACGCTTTTCTCAACCTATCACCAATACCATGGACTTACATATCTGTATCGTGTGTGTTCCGTGTGTGTCAAAATTACTAGAGCCAGTTTTGTGTAGTGCCACGTTGTGTGGCACCACTTTCTGCAATTATCCTTAATTTATGAGCATGAGTGTAGATCATTTATATACATTTTAAACAGTAACGATCCTATCACACTCCCTCGGGGTACTCCGGAAATAACATTTACATCTGCCAATTTTGTTGCGTTAAGAGCGACGTGCAAGGAAGCCTTGAATCCAATCGCAGATCTGGTCCCATATTCGGTTAAGTCGAATTTTTTTCGCCAATGACAGTGGTAGACGGTCTCAAATGCCTTCCTAAGGCTCAAGGAACACAGCATTAACATGAGCGCCGTTGTATACAGCGCTACGTATCTCGTGGAAGAACAGAGCAAGCTGAATTTCGCAAAATCTCTGTTTGCGGAATCCATGTTGATTTTTATAGAGGAGATTATTGTTCTCCAAAAACGTCATAATTATTGAGCATAAAATATATTCCAGATTCTACAACAGATTGACATCAACCTTATAGACCTACAATTATATGCATCTGCCCTACGACCCTTCTTGAAAACTGGTTGACCTGGGTATTTCTCTAATCGCAAGGTAGGTACCTTTCTTTCCTTCAGCGATCTTCGATAAATTACTGCTGGAAGGATAGCAAGTTCTATCGCATAATCTTCGCAGGATATTATAGGTTTCTCATCTGGTCCTGATGCCCTTCCATTACTAAGCGATTGTAGTTGCTTTTCTGTTTCGCGACCAGTTATCTCAACATTCGCATTTCGACATTCATATGATGACTGAATGGACGGATCGTCTTTAATTCTTAGCACTACAATGCTGAATTTTAGTTCAGTTAACTCAATGATAAAATGCCAGACTGCAAATTCTAAAGGTCCCAGGTTCGATGCCCGCTCACTTGTAAGATTTATTTTACCTGTTGCTTATCACTTTTTTCCCCGCTCTGTCAAAGTTTGTTGGTATGAGTTGCACCCTGATTCGGAATCCACGTTAAACTTTATGTCCCCTATAATTGGCTGGGTAAATCAGTTCAAAAGTCGGAGGAGGGCAACAGCATACCACCTCCAACAGGACCACATATAGTACAGCATTGTGGTGTTCAAAACAATCTTAAGATTGATGACTGCTTTACTTACTTAATGTAACAGGTCTGTCTCTGCGCAATTGGATGTCTCATTTCTTGAGTAAGGTTTCGTTTTTGCAACTTCCAGGTAGTTTTTTCATTACCGTGTGATTTTGGCTGGAATATTTTCTGTTTGGCAGCTCGTCCTCATCTGAGGATGAGTCGTGTGCTTCACTTGAGTTTGCCCCCCCCCCCCCTCCCCCTCCTTTTTTTCGTAAACCTTCGGATGGGTTAAATCTCTTAGACTTTCCAGGAAATTCGTTGTCATCTCGTTACCTTACGGACCTCCCGATGAAGACGTCGGGATATGGTGTCGAAATACCGTGTTGGGATGCCGCAGACCATCGGCAGGACACCCTGTCTCAACGTGATGACCTCGTCTGGATCGTTGAGTGTAGCTCGAATTCTGTTCGTTGCGTGTTACGTTTGTTTGGCGTGTCGGTTCTGCATTGTTTTGGCATTCCGTCCTCTTGCCTATTTGTAATACTATGTTTAGTTCTTTCACAGCGCCTGTGTTTTTGATATAGTGATTATCTGTTGCTCAGACTTTCAACAGCTAAATCTTAGTCTTATTAAACGCGGGCAGGCACGACACGTAACGACTTGGATTACTCTATTTCCTCACTAACGTCCCTGTTTTCGACTTTCCATAAATTCTTGGGTTACTCTATTTCCTCACTAACGTCCCTGTTTCCGACTTTCCAGAAATTCTTATCTAACTCTATTCTGCCTACAAACACTACAATAAGTTCAGGAAAAAAATTGCTGGATTTCTAGAAGTGGCGATTTGGCCCCGATGTGGCGCAAGCTGTCCGAGAAAGTAAACTAAGTCTCCGAGCTTAAATAAAACGATCAGATCTGAGCAGTACTTACAAATATGGAAACTCTATAACAACTATCAATTTTTACATTGAGCAGAACTGATGATTCAGTTACTGGCACTTCTGTTATTGGCTAAGGTAATTTTCACCGTGGAAATTTCTGTAAACGAACAAAGTGATCAAATTGAGTTTTGCTCTCAACAGTTGGTCAAGTAAATTCTGAACCGTAAGTACAGCAATTAATATTCAACAATGTGATTTTATAATTTTTTTTACCATCATTACAAGTCGTGCTCATTGCTGTGCATTGTGACCACATAAACAAAGCGTCTCCATTCTGGACGGTTACCAGCTTCCGTTCTTCCTCTCAGTCTCTTGCCTCAACTTCCTTAGATGATTATTTCCTCTAATTTTTCTCTATTCCTTCTCACAATATTTCCAAAGAACTGAAGAATTTTTTAGTTGATACGAGAAACAGGCACCTGGAAATATGAGCTGCTCAATAATAACTTGTTCCTTCAGTCCACTTTCTGCACAGCATCTTGCACCAGCACTAGACCTGAAATGCTTCAACACGCTGCTTGTTTCTGGCCTTAAGGGTCGATTTTTGCAACCATAAAAGAAGATGGAAAACATGAGTGTTTCAACAAGCCAGACTTTTGTGGTGTTCGTTATTGCACTGTTTTGCCAGATCTTGATGAAGTTCTGCATAGCCTATCATCCTAGTGAGATTCCTTTTCTCATATCATTTTCACAGGTTTCTGTATCACAGATGGTTGACCCTAGGTAGATGAAAGAAACCACGACTTCCAGTACCTGTAATTGACCTATCAGCTGTACTTGTGCACTTTGATCAATTATCATGAGTTTGGACTTGTTGAGACGTGAGGTCCAGTCCATATGATATACTACTGTCGTTTAGTTTTGTTAGTTGCTCAGGAATTTCATCTTCACTGCTGGCTAAAAGCACAGTGTTATCAGCAAATCGGAAGTTGCTAATAGTTCTACGACCAGCTGAGATGCCTTTAGTCCAACCACCAAGAGCATTTCTAATGAAGTGTTCTGTATGAATATTATGCAGTTGGAGGGACAAAACAGAACCCTGCCTCACAGGTTTTGATACACTGCCCATGCCTGACACGGTTCAATACACTGAAGAAATCAGACGTGAGCACTGTTCTTCCCTGTTGCAAGGTGATTATTGTACGGATGATCATTGCTGTCGAGTGTGATGGGACACTGAACACTGTAATCTCCTGCCACAACAGTTCCCAGGCACACAGTCAAAGGCTTTCCTATAATCAAGGAAACAGATGAAGATATGAACACAGAACTCCCATGATGTCGCGATTGTTTGTCATATACTGAGCATCTGCACTTAAACATGTATGGTGCTGCATATAATACTTGTTGCTCCACAAAGTGCATAGGCCTAGTAGATGGTGTTGCATGTAAGAATTACTCTTGCAGTTGCGTTACTCCACATCAAGTGGACTAGTTTTAGGAATCTTCCCCAACCGACGAACTCCAATTTCAATGGAAATTTGTACAGATATTGCCTCTGCAATAAAATTAAGCTGTGCCAAACTAGATCTCTATACAGAAAAAATTCAAGGTTTTGATAGACATTCAGTAGAGGGATGCAAAAAGTTGTGTGAGTTACATGTCAATTTTGGCCAAAGTTAAGATGGTTTAAAGCTGAAGCTAGGATTAATGTAAGCAAGATATTTGGCTTAGATGCACATTTTCTTTTGATCTTTATACTGCTGTAGTTTTGACACTGTGTCATTCACCACATTCTTGCTACCTGAGGTCAAAATTGGTGAAATATCAGTCAATAATTTTTACACCATTTTGTGACTCATAATTTTTGAGTAAACTGTGTACTGAATGTCTGTTAGCAGTTCTACAGAGGAGTTACTTGTTATTGACCCAATTGAGCTTGTTGTTTTTGAGTAGTCTGTAAGTTATCAATATGTAAACACACCAGCAAAATCTTTTACTTCAGCTTTTTGCACTAAATGTCACTTCCTATGTTACTGATTTTTGTTTCATTGGGAAGGGTGTGTGTGTTTTCATACCATAAGAGGTAATAAATGAAGCAAAGAAACTGCATAACATAGTAAACATTGAAGAATCTAACAATAAATGCAAAAAGGCCTGGAGCATAATAAACTCCATTGCTCACACTAAACACAAAGAGGAAATCGCCATTACCCCAGAAGAATTTAATAAATATTGCATTCAGTCCATTGAAGAAATTAGTAGCTCAATAAACAAACCCCCTGAAAATGTACTTAGTATTATGGACAGCTGCTTCGAAAAGCTTCCCCCAAGCACCTTCACTTTCACAGAAGTGAGCCCAAATAATATCCTAAAAACAGTAAAAAATTTCAAACCTTCAGTTAGTGTTGACCATGGCATGGGGCACGGACAGCGGAGGGAGCGCGCTGCGGGTGGACGGTATTTAAATCGGCCGCCGCCGCGACCGAACCCAGTTCCCTGTGAGCAGCCATAGCGTACGGATCTCCGTGCCAGCACGTTCACAGGAGCTCAGTCCGTCAGTTCACCTGATGATGGTGACATGTATGATCACCAAAATATTGTGCCCGCTGGACACTCTAGACCAGCAGTACACCCGTGGATATTTTGATTATCAAATACGCCGGGAGAAACTCAAGAATCACAGATAGAATCATGTATTTGCTGATGATACTAGTTTAATAGTTAGTGATATGAAGCATTCATTGTACAGTACTGTGGACCATGTCCTACAAGATATACAAAAATGGTTTAGTGCAAACAAGGTAACACTGAATGCAAAAAAAAAAAAAAAAAAAAAAAAAAAAACTAATTATGTGCAATATGGAAAAATAAGTGAGCGCGATGACCTAAATCCCACCATGGAGGGCAGACAACTTGAAAGAGTACAGTGTGAAAAATCCTTGGTATGCACATTGATGAGAAGATAAACTGGAAGGACCATGCGGTGAGCTTAGCACAAAATCTAAATTCAGCATGTTTTGTACTTAGAATAATTTCAAGAGTTTGTAGTAATGACTGTACCAGATTAGTATATTTTGGCTATTTTCGGTCCGTTGCATCCTATGGAGTAGTATTCTGGCGAAAAAGAAATTATTGTCTGAATGAGATTTTCAAATTACAAAAACGTGCTATTTGGATAATGACCCAGAGCCCACCTCAAACACATTGTTGGCCCCTTTTTAAAGCACTGAAAATTTTAACTATTCCATCATTATACATTCTGAAATGTCTGTTGGTGATCAAAAGAAACCAGGACAAAATGAAAACCAGTACGCACTACCATAATTACGATACACAACGATGTAGAGATCCCCACTTACAAGCTGTAACAAGGACCCGGAGTCAGAAACATGTATGTAATCAAGGAATCAAACTTTTTAATGCACTACCAAAACATCAAAGACCTGGAAAATGAGGATAAATTTGAAACTGTTATAAATAATCACATGCTTGACAAATGTTATTACAGTGTAAGTGAATTTCTATGCTCAACTGTATTAGAATATAAAGAACTACATGCTTGACAAATGTTGTTACAGCATAAGTGAATATCTCTGCGCAACTGTATAAGAATATATATTTAAATTAATGTGACAAATGAAATTACATAAATGAATATGTCTGTCAAGCACATAAGAAGATTAAGAACCACATGCTTAACAAATGTCACTACAGTATAAGTGAATAACTCTGCTCAACTGTATAAGAATATATATAATAAATGTGACAAATGAAATCACAACATCAAGGAATAGGTCTGTCAAGCACATAAGAAATTATGTTATAAAAGCACTTATTAGTTTTATATTGTATTAAACGTAAGATAGATTCATATGAATTCAGCCTAGAAAAAAAGTTTGTAAATATATTATATAGTTGTTAAAATGTATCCTGACAAATGTGATCATTGGGATGATAATAAATAAATAAAAGCTAGAACGGCTAAGTTAGGAAAGTTCACAAAAATTGTAACTAATGTCCCAGAGTGAGATATACAAGAACTTGCTACTCTGTTACCCTTCTTGAGGGCTTCAGATACTGAAAATGTGGAACATGTGGCAACTGTGGAAAGCATCAGCTTAGGTTTGTCAGGTTGTGACCGTTTCCCATTCTCCTCAACAACATCAAATCTCAAAATAAGATTCACAATGCTACATGTACAAGTTTTCTCAAGTCCAAAATGTAATTTGTGGGCAGATTGCAATTTGTGCTGAGTTAAGCAAGATACATTTGTGCAACAAAATTCTTATGATCATTGTTGTAGATACTGCAATGGTCATTATGATCTGCTCAGTGACCAGAGGTAAAAATGTTTCTTCAAATGTTGAAGTTTTCAAATGTAAACACTTGTTTCAAAAAGTTAGTTGGTACTGTTGCTTGATTCCGAATTTGAGGATTCGAGCAGGATGGTCAAAAAAGGTAGAAAGCCTAAAACAGAATATGGGTGATTACATGCATTTATTTATTTGTCCATATAAATCTCTTTTTCAGTACATATAATGTGCACAGGATATTGGACAGAAAACCTTTTTAGCTATTGGTTTTCCAAATGTCAAACATACATTATTAAAATTTTTATAACAAATTGGATCTATACAGTTAATAATTACAAATATTTTTAAAATACTGTATATTTATAACTTATTTGTGCAATTAGAGATACAAATTACATTTTTTCTTTCATAAGATACTGTGAGATTGAATAGTAGCAGTAGTTCAGGAAGAGATTTTATGTCTTGGTAATCTGTAGTAAAGTTTTGTTCCTGCATGGTATATGCCTTTTTGGCATAATGTGGTGTTACAAAGATTAACATGTATGTCACTGTCTGACCTGGTACTGTAATCATGGACACTTTTATTTGAAGGAAAAAAGTTTTCTTTTCTCAGTATGCTTTTTTGACATGCATGACTACTTCCATTATATAAATGCAGGGAAGGGATAGGATCTTTAGATCTTTAAAGAAAGGTTTGCATGGTTTTCTGCTTCTCACTTGTTTCATTACTCTTATAGTTGCCTTTTGTTTTCTGAAAACTGTTATAGCCTGGTGTATATTTCCCCAGAAAATGATACCGTGCTTAAGTATTGTATGTACACAAGCAAAGTATACAGCCCTAACTGTTTCTGCACTAGTATTGTTGCAAAGAATTCTTACTACATAGCTCATTTTTGATAGTTTTGAATTTAGGGATGTGATATGAATGCTCCATTTGAGATTTTCCTGGATATGAATCCCAAGAAATTTCGTTTCATTGACAGCACTAATGTTCTGGTTATCTATACATATTACGGGTTGTGCTGCATTTTTATTTTGATCAGTGTGGAAATTCATGAGTACCATTTTTTGGGGATTAACTATTAGCCTGATTCTGTTAAACCATTCAGACACTCCTTTTGTAATATCTTTTGCAGATGCAGTAAGATTTTATTCTTTATTCCCTTCAGTCAATAGACTGGTGTCATCTGCAAACAGTACTGGTTCAGAATCCCTAACGTGTGATGGGAAATCATTAATGTAAACCCAAAAAAGAAAGGGACCTAAAATGGAGCCTTGTAGAACACCATGACTTAGTCCACATGGTTCTGAAAGGTGTACCTGGAGTTCATTTCCTTCCATGTACTTAATTTCAGTTACCTGAGAGCAATATTTCAAATATGATTTGATCCACTGATTTGGCACACCTCTGACACCATACCATTCAAGCTTCCTCAGGAGTACAGAATGATCAATCACACGAAAAACTTTTGTTAGGTCCAAGAATAAACCTAAGATATTTCTGTAGCTGCCCACTGTATTTAAGACATGGTTTATCAGATTGAAAGTGCCTGTTTCAATTGATTGCTGTGGTCTGAAGCCATATTGACATCCAGAAATAATATTATTCTTGTTGAAGAACGTAGTTAGTTTTGAAAGGAAAACTTTTTCAATAATTTTTGAAAACTTGACAATAGAGGCACAGGCCTATAGTTACCCATACATTGATGATCACCTTTTTTATATGGGGATATTACTTTTACCATTTTCAGTTCTGAGGGATGGCACCACATGATAAGAATGAATTGCATTTGTCCAATAAAGGTGAAAGTATTTGTCTTGCTGTTATTTTTGTAATATAATCTGGAATATATTAGCAATCTCTTTCTGACAAAATAAAAAAGTAGAAATATTGGCTTTCTTTCAAGATAACAAATTTAGCTATATCAGCAGTAAAAATGTTTTTCGTGGACTGCTATGTCTAAAAACAATAAAATGTAATTGGATGGATGAGAAAAAATCTACCCACCAAGCAGCAGCAGGAGAACACACGCATAGAAGAGGTTTATATTTATGCAAGATTTTGGAATCAGTGGCTCCTTCTTCTGGAAGAAAGGTTGAAGAGGTACAAAGAGGGGTGAGTTTCCTTATGTAGCCAATTACATTATATTGTCAAAATTGAATATTTTCATTGTTATAAAACAATAAAAGTTTTTTTAAAAGCATTACTTTGCAGACAGGTTAAAGATAGCAGCAGCTACACTGTTAATTTTAGATTTCTTATATGAAATGCACTTGTTAAAATGATGGTTTGTGAATATTTGACAATAGTATTATTCAAGAAAATTTTTAAAATAAATGTTGTCCAAAGAGTCTCAAAAACAAACAAACCATTTAAGTGCAAACTTTATAAAAAAAAAAAAGTTTTGCTGCAATGTTTACACATTAATAACTTCCTGAATACTCACAAAAAACCACTGCAGTATGGTAGAATCGATAACATGTAACAACTATACAGAGCTGCCAAATGGCACCTTGTATACAGTAGGTACATTGCTCACTTAAAAATTAGTGCAATGACAAAGTTGTAGAAAAATATTCATTGTTGATTTTTCTCCAACTTTGACCTCAGGCAGCTGTGTGATGAACACTAAAAGTTGTAGATCTAATCCGAATAGTTCACTTAAATTACTACTAATTTCAGTTTTAAGCTGTATTAAATTTAGTCAAAACTGTAAGAGAGCTCATTACTGAAAATCTTGTAAAACCATGAGCGTTTTATATCTTCTGCTCAAATGTTTCTATAAAATCAAAACCAACATGAAAACCATGAAAGAAGTTACTTCTTATATCTGCAATGTACAGACATGAAAGAAAGATAATTATGTTGATAATACAAATTGAACAGAAGAAAGAATTACATTTTACAATTTACTTACAAAATATCAAACAAACATGAAATATAACAACAAAAATAATCAATTTTTGACAATATGAAGTAATTGGATGGATAAAAAATCTATTCAGACTGGATGTTCAACAGTTGCTGGATTCAAAGCACCCAACAAACCTCCAGCTGCCTTAGGTGATCAGCACCAGCAACCTGTAGTACAAAGACTTATCTGCTGTATTAAAGACACCAAACATTTTCTAAATCATCTGACATCTGTGACCATCCCACTCCCAAATTGCTTATCCGCATTGATTCCACCTCCCTCTGTACCAACATTCTCCACATACATGGTGTGTCTGCTGCTGAACATTTCCTCAGTCAGCACCCATCTGATTCCAGACCTATGATGTCCTACCTGCTCACCTTCATCAACTTTATACTTGGGCAGACATACAAACAGATCAGGGGTATGGCCATGGGAACCAGGACGGCTCCTTTCTATACTAACCTTTTCATGGGGTGCTTGGAGGGGGCTTTCCTGGGATCTGTAAGCCTTCAGCCCCTGGTTTGATTTTGATGCATTGATGACATCTTTGCCACGTGGACAGTCTGTTAAATTTCCTGGAATCTCTAAATACCTTCTCCCAATTAAATTTCACATGGTCCTATTCTGTATACCATTCCACTTTCTTGATGTTGACCTCATGCTCATCAAGGGCCAGCTACACAATTCTGTTCACATTGCACTTACTAACAAACAACAGTACTTTCCTTCTGATACTTGCCATCCTTTCTGCATCAAATGTTCCCTCCCACACTGCCTTGGCATTCAAGGCAAACCTATTTGTTCAGATGCAGGCTCTTTACAGCAATACACCACCATTCTCATCTCAGCCTTCACTGGATGTAATCACCCCACCAGCTTAGTTCAAAACCAGATTTCCCGTGCCATCACATCCAATACTGGTGCTGCTGATCCCTCCAAAAAACAACTTTGAGGCACACCACTTGCCACTCAGTATTAGCTTGGTCTTGAATGTATTAATCAACTACTTTGATGAGGCCATGACTTCCTAAAATCTTGCTCTAAAATTAGGTCCATTTTGTTTGAGATTATGCTCACCACAACTCGAACAGCTTTTTGTCATCGTCTCAGTCTCCACAATATCTTTGTCATCAGTCTCCACAATATCTTTGTCAGACCCTAGTCTCCTGCATCCATTTCCGTACTCTGTGGCTGCTCCGCCTGTGACCATCCCCACTACAAGACTTGGCCTAGGCACCCTCCTACCACTACCTATACCAGCCCTGTAACTGGCAAAACATATACTATCAAAGGAAGAACCACCCGTCAAATGGCACGTAACATATACCAGCTGTATGTAAACACTGTTTGGCCTTTTACATTGCCATGGCTACCATCAAGTTATCAATTAGGATGACTGGGCGTAGGCAGATGTTGAATATCGGCAACACACAGTATCTTGTTGCACAGCATGCTCTACGTTATGACAGCCATGACCTCAGTGCCTGTTTCACCACATGTGCCATCTGGCTTCTTCCTCTAGACACCAATTTCTCAGAACTCTGCAGGTGGGAATTAGAGCTACAACATGTCAGCTGGCCTTAATTTTTGTTAATTTCTTCCATGATACCAAATGTTAAAATTAATATTCATTATTCATTTGATTTTATGTGTAGGCCTGGATTCGTTTCACATTATTGTTAAATTATCATTTGAATTTTGTGATACGAATACCAATATTCTTAAAGGCAATCATAGCATTCAGTTTCGTTTCATTGTTGAACCTGCAAATAAAATATAGTGACTCAGAATGGGTGCAAACCATAGTTGTGATTGTACTGAGATTCAAAGATCTGTTAGCTTGAGGTTAATGACTGGTTCATGCAGAGATCACAAACAGCTGTGTGGCCGGAATAAAGTTGAATGTCACAGAAGTGAATATTTGTATGTGACTTTGGATGAAGAACACACTGAAAGACATGAGTTACCTACACAAACTGTAAGATGATTTAAGAAGGGAAAATTACATGGATTGGAGCAACAAGTTCTGCAGTATGTAGGAAATAAATGCAGTGAAGACTTCCCCATTACTTAAGGAATTATTATAATGTAGGTACTTGCAACAGCAAGTTGTGCTGACATGTGAATACATGCTGGAGCACGGGAACACAATCAGGGTGTGCTTATAAATGACAATAACAATGATCCTAGAAATGATGATGATGATAATGGTAATGTTGAAAATAGTGATTCAGCAGACTATTATCTCAGGCATTGAGTTAAAAGTAAACTAATTATGTAAACTATTTAATGTTTTACTGTGATTAGTCTGAATATGTTAGAAATAAGAAAATTCTCAAGAATGTTCAGCAAAACAGAAATCTCCTTATATTTAAAGACATCTTAAATGTTGGTAGAAACAGTACTTTCAGAGCATCAGGTAAATAGATTTCTTTGTTTTTCAGACATTATCAGGACACAAAGTAACTACTGCATTGGTTTATAGTGGTGCACAATAGGAGTTACATTTAATAAATATAAATATTCCTGAAGATTAGAGACCTCAAGTGATGATTCAGATGTATTTTTGCAAAGGGTTTTGTTCTTCACACACAATGGCATCTTATGTTCACAAAGTGTGAATGTTGTTGCTCAAATTTTTCTGTCCAGTGTCAAAAACTTTTAGTGAAGCAGAGCAACTCATGATTTCGTTTCACACTTTGTCAGATTTTACAAACCACTGAATGATTGCAGTGTGGGTTTTGTTTCCTATGTGACATCTCATTTCCTATTCACAGTAACAAGCACATGATAAAGAAATGGAACAGCTGAAAACATTTAACTGTGATACAGTATTCTGTACTAGTAAGTAAAAATCATCTGTGATATGCAGTATAAGTTTTCAGAAGTTACAAAATGATAAAACAAGCTGCATGTGCTTTATACATGATTAAAATATCTGCACCAATCACTGATAAGAACAGCAAATCAGATGACAACAGTGATTACCTGTTTCAAGTTTCAAATAAAAAGATAAAAACTGAGATTTATTGGCTTTGTATCAAAAGATAACTTTCCTGAGTGCCAGTCACTGTTTTATCATATACATTATCTGCTAGCTGCAGGTTCACATAATAAAATTTCCAACAGAATTATCTGATCACTTGTTTCTCATAGCTGTTCCGCTCTTATCTCTACTGATTAAAATATGCTCTGATCTTAGCCTAGACCCTGTCATGCACAGGATATCATCTCTTATTCAGCCACAGAGCTATTACATAATTGTTGCATTCTGATTGTGACACTAGCCATCTAGGAAAATGTACACGGCTCTATCAGCCAAAAGTTATTTCATCCAACCACACATTTTTGAAGATGCTCCATACTTTCATACCTCTGACATGTACTTCACATATATTGTTCGACAGAGCCATGCCAAAGGGATCCTGTGCTTCTAGCAGAACTGCAAAATCTGCCCCCCCCCCCCTCCTCCCCCCTCCCAACCTTCATTTTTTTCTATGAAGATTTAGTAAAATTTTATATTTTTGGAAATAGGTTTAATAAAAATGAGGCATTACTGAAAAATATTACTTCAACTATCAATATTCATGAAAAATTTGCATACAAAACATTTAGCAAAGTAATTAGCAAAGAAGATTGAGGCTTATGATGACATTGCATGTGCCAAAGTCTCATTAACACTACAGGAAAAACAAAATACCCAGTGCATAAATAAGGCCTGCACCCAGTTGGGTTACAACATCAGATATTTAAGCAGTACATTCTATAAACAATGACAGAACATATGTTCGTTTATTTGAATGTTCAACTTAGATGAACAGAATGTAGCTGTCTACTGGCACAATGAGTAGCAGCCCATAGTATTATTTATCAGCTATACAAGGTTCATTTTAGGATTCTTTTTTATTTACACTGCAGACTGTACCAACTGAAACATGGGAGCAGCAAAAGTACTGGCTGGACTTCCCCTTCACACTTGCTTCTTGCTTCATTCACTGTCATGCCTACCTCTGGTCCTCAATTGGAAGAAATGAATAAAGGTCAGAAGACTTCAGCCAAATATAGCATTTGCTGCAGCAGCTGTTAGCTGACTTTTGAGATCCTACAATATCATAATGAAAAAGCAGTAGGAACTCATTGTTGAATATGAGTGAGGTGTGTAGCTGACAGCTGTTTGAGCCAAGCGCATTGTTGATACATAAACAATGTTAACGATACATATCTGTTTGGTAGTAGTTATTTCTTTATGATGGTACTTGGATGAAATAGCACTGTAGATATGACACTGTGTTTACAGTTGCAGGTCATGGGAAAGGCTTCTTCTCACAGGTAGAAGACACAGATACAAGTGGTACTGAAGATGCATATACATGTGCTGGTAGTCCTTAAACCATCTTTTTTCCTCTCTTTCTTTCTTTCGTTTTTTCTTTCTATTTCTTTGTGTTCCCTCTGTGCTTGTTCACTTGGTGAGGAACTATCTCGCTCCATGGTTAGGTCCTGTTGCGCAGTTTGATTTTAGCATCTTTCAGATATCCAAGAATAGATTCACTCATGACTGTGATTTGTGAGATATCATATGAAATAAAAGATGACCTGCTTTGTTCATGAGTGATGCTTTTAACATCCATGCTGACTTTTTATTTTTACATTTCTCTCTCTAGTGATGTAATTATATTAAAGCTTAGAATATATTGTAAAGTCACATAATACACAGATTATTAATGATCCTGGTCTACAAATTTTCTCATCATTCTTCTTATAAACAAAAGTAACATGTACTTTCTTAAGGGATTGAGAAGTTCACATTAAATGTAACCTAAGAAGGGGGTCGATTCCCCAGCAAACTTAGTGTAACTGATATGTATTTTGTCAGTCCTTGGTTCAATATTTCTCTGCAACTCAATGATATTTCAGTAACAGGGATGATTATTTCTGCCATTCATTAAAGAGTTTGTGCAGCAGTCAAACTGTCTCCCCCCCCATAGTGATGATGAACCTTCAAAATTGGAATTTAAAATTGAAAGTTTCCTATTATTGCCTCTTAATGCAAGTCCAGACTAATTGACAGGTGACTGTACAAATATTTTCATTTGCTATGCAATTTTATGTAAAATCACAATATACTGGTTTCCTTGGAAAATACACCAGTTTCTGTCTGACAGTACAAGTTGTTATTGGCATCACAGATAACTCAACATGTACATCTACATACATGTTCAGATAGTGACCGTACAGTGCATGGTGGAGGGTACCCTGTACTACCACTAGTCATTTCCTTTACTGTTTCACTTGCAGATAGAGTGAGGAAAACTACTGTCTATATGCCCCCGTAAGATCCCTAATTTCTTGTATCTTATCGTCATTGTCCTTATGTGAAATGTATTTGGTGGCAGTAAGATCATTCTGCAGTCAGCTTCAAGTACCAGTTCTCTAAATTTTATCACTAATCTTCCTCAAAAAGCACATCACTTTCCCTAGAGAAATTCCCATTTGAGTTCCTGAAGCATCTCTGTAACCCTGCATGTTGTTTGAAACTACGAGTAACAAATCTAGCAGCCCACCTTTGAAGCACTTCAATACCTTCCTTTAATCCAACCTGGTGTGGATACCAAACACTTGAGCAGTACTCGAGCATAGGCCACATTAGCCATCCTATACAGTCTCATTTACAGATGGACCACACTTTCCAAAAATTCTTCCAATAAACCAAAGTCAACCATTCATCTTCCCTACCATAATCCTCAAATGCTCATTCCATTTCATATCACTCTGTAACATTTTGCCCAGATACTTAACTGACATGACTGAGTCAAGCAGGACACTACTATTTCTGTATCCATACATTATGGCTTTGTCTTTCCTACTCAACTGCATTAACTTACATTTTTCTACATTCATCACACCAACTATAGATTTTGTGTAAGTCATCTTGTATCATTCTATAGTCACTCATCTTTGACACTTTCCTATACATCACAGCGTCTTCAGCAAACAACCACAGATTGCTCCTCACTCTATCCTCCAGATCATTTCTGTATACAGAAAATAATAGTGGTCGTATCTCACATCTCTGGGGCATTCCTAGTGATACCCTTGTCTCTAATGAATACTTGCCATCCAGGACAACTTACTGGGTTCAGTTACTTAAGAAGTCTTCAAGTCATTCACAATATGAGAACCCATTCTGTATGCTCGTACCTTCGTCAACAGTCTGCAGTGGGGTGCTGTGACAAATGCTTTTTGGAAATCTAGGAATATGGAATCTGCCTATTGCTCTTCATTGATAGCCTGCAGTATATCATATGAGAAAAGGGCAAGCTGAGTTTCACATGAACTATGCTTTCTAAAGTGTGCTGACTTGTAGACATAAGTTTTTTGGTCTCTAGGGAATTTATTTTATTCGAACTCTGAATATGTTCTAGAATTCTGCAGCAAACTGATGTTAGGGATATTGATCTGTAATTTTGTGGGTCCATTCTTTTACCCTTCTTATATGCAAGAATCACCTGTGCTTTCTTCCAATCACTTGGAACTTTGCACTGGGTGAGAGATTTGTGATAAGTGTAAGGAGCCAATACCACAGAGTACTCTTTGTAAAACTGAACTAAGATTCCATCCAGACCTGGCAACGTATTTATTTTCAACTGTTCCAATTGTTTCTCTCCACCAGGGATGCTTATTACTATGTCATCCATATGAGACACTGTGTGATGGTAAACAGCATTATGTTTGTATGATACTCCTGCATGAAGGATATCTTAAACATGAAGTTTAAAACTTCAGCTTTTGTTTTGCTAACTTCAGCTGCCACACTAGACTGGTGAATGAGTGACTAGGTGGAGGCCTTAGACCTGCTTAGCGATGTTACCTAGGACCAGAATTTTCTTCAGTTCTCAGCAAATCTTTTGCTAAGGTATGATGATGGTGATTGTTGTATGCTTTGGGCATTCATGCAAAAGCCTTTGCTTCCTCAGCATTTTCTGAATTTCATTGCTAAACCATAGTGGGTCTTTTCTATCTTTAACCCACTTACTAGGCACATACTTGTCCAGAGCATAATTTACAATCTGTTTAAACTTTACCTACAATACCTCCATGAACATCACACTGAAACTAAATGATCATTGTCTAACTGAGAAGCTAAAAACTGTGTATCTGTTGTTTCTAGCAGAAACACTCTAAGCCTTCTTGACTAATTTATTAACTATTGTAACAATAGTTGCTATGGTGACAGCATGACCGCTAATCCCTGTATCTATACTGCCACCATTGATAAAGTCCACCCTGTTTGTAGCTACAGAGTCTAAGATATACACGGCTGTCATATGTGTACTAGTTGTTATTCAGATTCATCTGATTCTTTAAATTTTGGACCACAATCCCTCTAAATTTGTCAGATTCAGTACAAATGTTCTGATTTAACTGTCCTGTTAGTGGTACCTAGTGGTGGTTATCTGCTCATGTTAAAAAAAAAATTACTGCGGAAATATTGGTAACATACACACATGCCTTTATTTACTAACAGTTGCCGTTATTAATAATAACAATGCGAACTGTTACTACAATATGAATGGTGCATGGACACTACTTCAAATGATTATTATTGAAATTGTAATATGTTGCAATCCCACTGGCTCATGCATTTTTCATTTTTATTTAGTGGTCAGTCTGCTACATGTATCTGTGACAGTATTATTCATGCTTCTCTTTTTCTGTCACCGTAAATCTTCAAGGAGGCAGATATCAACTTGTTATTGTCGTTGTTTTGGTCTTCAGTCTGGAGACTGGTTTGAAGCAGCTCTCCATGCTACTCTGTCCTGTGAAAGCTTCTTCATCTCCAAGTGACTACTGCACCCCGCATCCTTCTAAATCTGCTTAGTGTATTCATTTCTTGGCCTCCCTCTACAATTTATACCCTCACTAACTTGGTGATGCCTTGATGCCTCAGAAAATGTCCTATCAACTGATCCCTTCTTCTAGCCAAGTTGTGCCACAAATTTCTCTTCTCCCCAATTCTATTCAGTACCTCCTCATTAGTTACATGATCTAATCTTCAGCATTCTTCTGTAGCACCACATTTTGTAAGCTTCTATTCTCTTGTCTAAACTATTTATTGTCCATGTTTCACATCCATACATGGCTACACTCCATACAAATACTTTCAGAAAAGACTTCCTGACACTTAAAACTATAGTCGATGTTAACAAATTTCTCTTCTGCAGAAACGCTTTTCTTGCAATTACCAATCTACATTTTATATCCTCTCTACTTTGACCATCATCAGTTATTTTGCTCCCTAAATAGCAAAACTCATCTACTACTTCCAGTGTCTCATTTCCTAATCTAATTCTCTCAGCATCACCTGATTTAATTAGATTACATCCCATTATTCTCATTTTGCTTTTGATGTTCATCTTATATTCTCCTTTGAAGACACTGTCCATTCCATTCAACTGCTCTTCTAGGTCCTTTGCTGTCTGTGACAGAATTACAATGTCTTCTGCAGACCTCAAAGTTTTTATTTCTTCTCCTTGGGTTTTAGTTCCTACTCCAAATTTTTCTTTTGTTCCCTTTAGTTCTTGCTCAATACAGAGACTGAATAATGTCGGGGTAGGCTACAACCATGTCTCTCTCTCTTCCCAACCACTGCCACCCTTTCATGCCCCTCAACTCTTATAACTGCCATCTGGTTTCTGTACAAACTGTAAATAGCCTTTTGCTCCCTGTATTTGACCCCTGTCACTTTCAGAATTTGAAAGAGAGATATCAACTTATACCTGCAATAATAATTACTTGGATGATTAAGACCTGTGAAGATGTGGATACGCACAGTACTAACTATGTTGTATAAACTTAAAGAACCATGTCAGTATGATTTTTGCATACATAGGCTAGCCTTTATGCTTCATAGCTCCAAAAGTTTATTCCACAAGATGACATGGGCTGAAGGCATACAAAATATGCTAGGAGTTTTATCTCAATATGGATGTTGATATAATGAGATATATATTTTTTCCCATCAAACATGCTGAATACTGCCTTTCATCATCCTAACAACATGCCAATGACATCCAACTTGTTATCTATCTCAAAATACAAAAATTCATGCTCCGGTTCTCAATCACTGTGCTTTTATGAATGTGCCTTTTGGGTAGCTCTTGGTCATTGTAATTTGTTAAAAAATATATAATATATTTCTGTGAACACATGATGATTGGGATCTAGAGCCAAGACACTCTATTCTCATTCCTCCATGGGCTCAACAACTCCTTTCCTGTCCACTTGTTTATCCTCAGCCCAGTGTGCCATCTTCAAGATGTGTATCTTCACCCCTCTAATGGCACTCTAAAACTTCTGTCCATATCAAATCCACTGACAATCAGCAGTATCTCCGTTTCAATATCTATAATCCCAATCATCCTAGAACACAAACAGATTACATGGGGAATATGTATCTGCAGTGGCACAAAGAGCCTCTTACCCCAAGTATACTGAAGGTCTAACCAGGGCTGTCACAGATAATCATTACCCACAAAACATAGTCCACAAACAGATCTGCTGTGCAATATCTACACATACTGCTAGTCCCATGACCAAGCTGCAAAAGATCACCCTCCCCCCCACCCCTCCTCTCCCCCCTAATATCACCTTGGAACAATTTAATCACATCGTTTGACAGGACTTTGACTACCTACCATAATATCTGGAAATGAAAAACATGGAAACTATGAAATATCTTGGTCCATCATTATAACACATCTACTCCCAAACCATTGCCACAACAGTCATAACCCTACAGAAGATATAGCTACAAGATCTATTCCGTATACCCATCCAGCTTATCCTATCCTATCATAGGTGTGATTGCCAACCTTGCCCACCTAAGTGAGTGGCCACTACGAAACTGTAGCCAAAAGCAGAGCTGGCCACAAAGTGACAGGACATACTGCTGACCAAAAAATGCTGAGTTTCAATCACTGTTTCACAACTTGTGCAATCTGAATCCTCAAATACCACTTTCTTTAAATTACATATACATAAATCATCTTTACAGCATATCATTTTATTTCATAACCATCCTAGGCTCAATCTCCTTTAGCCCCTATCCTGTGTCTAGCTGCACCCCTGTTTTTGTGCCCAGTACTTCATTCATTCATTCAATACTCACACCCACCTACTTGCAGTCTCTCTCTTCCTCTGTTCCGTGTCCCCTTCTCATTCACTCCTCTACATCATTGTGTGCCACGTGCAATTCCCCTTGTCTGTGCAAGGGTGAGCTTATGGTTGTGACACAGTTATCCTGCCTGCACACTCTCTCTTCCTCCCATCCATCAGCCAATCTTCCATCCAACTCTGCCTTCCCTCCCTTTGCACCAGATTTCTGTCCTCACTCACTCCACCTTAATGAACTCCCATTCCCATTGAGCAACAGCATGTGCACATTTAGTCAACCAGGACAATGTAACTGCAGGTAGGTGTAGGTGTGTGTGTGTGTGTGTGTGTGTGTGTGTGTGTGTGTGTGTGTGTGTGTGTGTGTGTGTGTGTGTGTTTGTACACGCCCACACACTGTGATAGCCACCTGCAGGTCTGATCACTTAATGTAAATCTGGTGTGACTGACCTTGGGCTCGTAGTCAATAAACTAAACCTTCAGTATATTAATAGCTGCATATGTTGGTTGCCTTAGTAGTATTTCAGATGTAAAAAATCAGCAGACTGGGAATAGCTCACAAACTCACTGAGGGGAAGGGGGGGGGGGGGGAATAATAATAATAATGTTTTCATAGTTGACTATAGTATGGATAATTTATAGAAGACTTAAGTTTATGCTGTGTAAATGTGACTAACAGGTATTTCTCTATGAATATTGAAACCATAGAAATCTGATATGAGAGCCAAATGTCCTATCAGTTAATGGCAATATTATGCCAGATAAATGATACACAAGTAATACTCCTCTTCAGCTGATAACTATGTTTTCTTTAAGGTCTCTGCATGTTGTACATTAATCTAACAAGCCACTACAAAACTACTTCTTCTTAAGATAAGATAAGGAGAGGAATAAAAACAAAGTAAACCATAGAGTGAACCTTCAGAGTGTGATTACCATTTCATCATCAAAGCCGGCAACATGACTTCAAGTAACACTGCTCGCAAGGAATCCAGTATGTAATTTTAATATAATAATCATTTTTAGTTATAAAGCTGTGTCATGAAGCTCTTGTCTTCCTAACTACATTCGGTACCTCCTCATCAATTACCTGATCTACCCACATACTTTTGAGCATTATTCTGTAACAACTCATTTCAAAAGTTTCTGTTCACTTTTTGTCTGTTCTGTTGGTTGTCCTTGTTTTGTACCCATGAAGATTATATTTCATACAAAGATTTTCTAATTCTTAAATTTATACTCAATTTTAATATATTTCTCTTCTCCAGACAAGCTTTTCTTACTGTTGCCAGTCTGCAACTTTATACCCTCTTTACTTTGGATGTAATCAGTTAGTGCTCTGTCTAAACAGCAAAATTCATCTACTACTCATAGTGTTTGTTTACCAATCAAATTTGCTAAGCATCACCTGATTTAATTTTACTGCACAGCATTACCCTTGTTTTACTTTTATTTGTGTTCATCTTATAACCTTTTTTTTGAGACACTATCCATTTGCATTCAACTGATTGTCCTAGTCTTTTGCAGTCTCTGACAGCATAACAAGTCACTGTCAAACTTCAAAGTTTTTATCTCTTCTTCAGGAACTGTAACTAATTTTTCAGAGTTCTCAATAGTTTATTTTGCTTGTTGTATGTACTTCTACAGATTAAATAACATGGATAGCCTCCAATTTTGTCCATCACATTTGTCTATTACTGCTGCTCTTTCATGTTGTAACATTACTGACCTAGTTTTTATTTCACAAGTCTAATAGAATTTTTTCGTTAACCGTCCACCTGTGTTTATTGGATTTGGTGGACAGTTGTTAAATAATGTACACAATGCTGACAGCATTATTTTTTGACCTTTACATGTTTATCAGACTAAGTTCCATTTTGATAATCAGCTTTACAAGAGTTAGTAGTCTCAATATTTTAACACAGGTGATTAAGCTACAATGCTTATCAGAATTTTCAAAAAGTTTGTAAGTGATAATAATTAACACGGATGACCACTAACTGGCTAACACAGAAGTTTGTGTTTCGTTTACCGGACACACAGTAACTGTACACATCAATTGTCCAATATGACTGACATTGAGGATAATCAATACAGCCTCACAGTAAATTTATATGTGATTACTGGGTGATGACTGAGTTGAACTTTCCAGGCATTGTCAGGTCATAGGCATGCTTATTACAGAAATTAAAAATTGCTAAAATGCATGATTCTCACATTTTACATATCAACATGGAAGATAGAAAAACTGAAAGATACAATAGATGATGAAGTAAATTTGTTTAACTGAAGTCTGAATAATTAAAAAATAATCAATTAATAGGTACTACTTTATGAGAGATAAGTTTTAATATGTATGGGATTCCCAAAATTTGCCAAGAATTTTCCAAATAGTGAAATTTTCTAATTTGAATAATTACAAACTAATAAAAGTATATAAATTCAGAAACAGAAAAATCTGGGCTAAAAAACAATAATTTTAGATTCCACACAATCTACATCAGGGACAGCCAACCTATTGTACCTACTGTTCACTTTTGTGTCTCTGTCAGTAGTAAAATTTTCTTACCACCCACCAGTTTCACAGCAATGGTGAGTTATTAAGTAGGGGAGTAACTTTATAAAATTTATAATACAGAGTTATATCAAGTTAAAATGTATAATAATAATTACGTATCAACTACTTCATGCTAAAAATCTTATGAAAACGTAATGAAAATTTTTACAACTTCTGTGAACTGAGGGGACATTTGGTTTCAACAGGATGGAGCAACAGCTCACACTGCAAAGGCATTGATAGCTGTTATGAGAGAACACTTCCCAGAGTGCCTCCTTTCAATAAGGGGTGATTTGTAGTGGCCAGGTGCTCCCCTGATTTGTCCCCTTGTGATTCTTTCTCTTTTTTTTAAGTCCTGCATTTATCATTTATGTCAACTGTCTAAAGACCTTAGAAGACCTGAAGGCTAACATCTGGACAGAAATTGCCAACATACCAGCTGTCGTGCTGGTAAGGGGCATGAAAAATGCCACAAATCAGCTTATTCAGTGTATGGGCAATGGGGGGGTTGGGGAGGGGGGTAGTGTCACCTACCTGTTATGATTTTCAAAACTGTGTAAAACAAAACTTTAGATGAGTATCTACATTATTTAAAAAATTTTAAAAATCTGATTCATAAAATGTGTTTTATTATGTTTTGAAATCTGGAAGCTATGTTGCTGCATCCTCTACAAAGCTTTCAAAAAAAAGTCAAACATTTGTTGAAAAGTGAGAATGAGGACTTTTAAATAAGTTAGATCAATTCTGAAACAAATCATTTTTAAGATCATTGACTTGTGATAACATTTCCAAGTGTTATAAGTTACAAAATGTAACAATTAAATGTTCTAATATCAACCAAATATACTGTTGTTGTCAGCTATTGGTATGCCTCAATGTCTCTTGATTCTTATAACTGCAGATGGCCTCTATACAAGTTACAAATAGCATTTTTCTCTTTGTATTTTATCCCTTAGAACTTTAGAATTAAAAAGAGTGTTTTCTAGTTAACATAATCAAAAGCTTTTCTTATAAATCTACAGATGCTATAAATGTGCATTTACCTTTCTTCAGCCTCTTTTCTAAGGTAAAGCATAGGGTCAACATCAATTTGTGTCTTCCTACACATCACAGGAACCCAAATTGATTTACATCTATGTGTACATTCTGTCAACCTGTTCAGTATCTATTGTACAAATGGTTCAAATGGCTCTGAGCACTATGGGACTTAACTTCTGAGGTCATCAGTCCACTAGAACTTAGAACTACTTAAACCTAACAAACCTAAGGACATCACACATATCCATGCCTGAGGCAGGATTCGAACCTGTGACCGTAGCGGTCACGCGGTTCCAGACTGTAGCGTCTAGAACCGCTCGGCCACTCCGGCCGGCTCAATTGTACAATTTGTGCTGTTTGATATAACTGGACCAATAAAAAATGATCAATCAACCACTGTGAAATGTGTGGCAGAGGTTGCTTACTGTGGTACCACGTGTTAGGGTTATAGCCCATTCCAGCTGGGCAGGAATGCATGAAGGATGCCTGCATGAATGTCTTGCTGCTTGCTGTAATTAGTCTGATCTTTTTCACAGTCCTTATGGGAGTGATATTGAGGGGGATGAAGAATAGCCCAAGATTTTTCACATATGTTCAATGTCTCCTGTTAGAATTATTCAGTATGGGTTGCGTACACTTGAGCAATATTGTAAGATGGAACACACGAGAGTTGTGAGCAGCCTCCTTTGTAGACTTACTGTATTTTTCCACTATCCTGCCAAAGAACCAAAGTCTGTGAGGTGGTTACCTACGACTTACCCTATGTGATCATTCCATTTCATACCACCATAGATTTTGGAGGTATGAATTAAAAAACTCCTTCAGTCACAGGTTTTCATCTTTTATTAAGGACACGATGTGAATTACACCTGATGATGGACCCACAGGGTCCAAAATGCATTGTGTCCTAAATAAAACATGACTGAAGGCATTTTTTAATTCATACCTCCAGTGTATAGAATACAGTCATATTTGAAGCTGTCAAATATGGATAAAATTAAATTGAATTTGTCCAGCCACTACAGATTGTTGCATTCCACATATTTTTGTTAGTCAGATGATTCCAGTTGTGGTTTGATGCCATTGCCGTAGGATACTACTTTCCTGAATTTTGTGCATTGCACAATTTTACATTCCTGAACACCTTTGCACTACTTTGAAGTCCTATCAAGATTTGACTGGATATTTGTCCAGCCTTCTTCAGGCTGCACTTCATTACTGATAACTGCATCATCTGCAAGAAGTCTGAGATAACTATTAATCATGAATGTTTCTTGATATCCCATATAAGAATACCTTTGCTAATAATTGTTGGTGTGGGTCTGAGTCGGTGCTTTTCAGAAGATAAGAAATACTGCAGCCACCTGCTTTCTTTTATCCACAGCTTACAGAAGGGCATGTGATGAAAGGGCAAGTTGAGTTTCACATGGTTGATGTTTTCAGAACGCATGCTGATTGCCAGGTATTTTGTTGGAGATAAACTATTTATGTTTGAACTCAAAATATATTCAAGAATTGTACAACAGAAAATGTCAATGTGACAAACAACAGATTTGTAAACCAATTCCACTACTTTTCTTTTAGATGGGCATGACTTGTGTTTTCTTCCAATCAATGTGCACAGCATTTGTTCAATGGTTCTGCACTATGTTATGGCCAAGATGGCAGTTAACTCAGCTTCAAATTCTGTATAGAAAGTAATAGGGATTCCATTGGGCCCTGGATCCTTGTTTAATTTTAGCAATATTGGCTATTTCTCAAGGCCACAGAAGTAATGCCACAGAAGTAATATCTGTATCGCTCATCTTTGCAGTGATGCAAGAAGTGAATTGGAGCTGTACATCTGTAACTTCCTTTGTATAGGACCTTTTGAAAATGGAATCATTTGTTCTGCTGTTCCTTTCTCATACATAAGTGCATGGACACTAACTTTGGTGCCAATAACAGCCTTTAAATATGACCAGAATTACTTGGGTTTTTTGAGAGATCTTTCAATAAGATTCTGCTGTAATCACCATGGAAAGCTTCACACATTGCCTTCTTCTCATACCATACACCGAGGTTTTAAAAGTGATGGGATACCTCCTAGTATCATGTCAGACCTCCTTTTGCCCGGCAGTGTGGCAGCTCTATGTGGCATTGACTCAATAAGTCGTTGGAAGTACCTTGCAGAAATACTGAGTCATGCTGCTTCTATAGCCATCTATAATTGTGAAAGTGTTGCCAATGCAGTATTTTGTGCATGAGCAGACCTCTCGATTATATCCTGTAAATGTTCATTGGGATTCATGTTGGGTGATCTGGGTGACCAAATCATTTGCTCTATTTGTCCAGAATGTTCTTGAAAGCAGTGGCGAACAATTGTGCTCCGGTGACAAGGTGCACTGTTAGCCATAAAAATTCCATCATCATTTGGGAACATGAAGTCCATGAATGGCTGCAGATCATTTCCAGGTAATGGATATAAAACTATGAGAGTTCTTTTGACAGTAATGTTTATTTTTACTTACTGTCCAATTAGGTCCTAGTTTTCTCAAATGAAACTTTGTAATAGCTTAAAATAGTGTTGACCGCTTCCTTAATGTGATTTCAAAGAAGATCTCTTTTTTTTATTGGAAATGATGTTTTAACATATCTATTTGAGGATGCCTTGTAGATTGGTCTAGAGATACAATTTGTACTGTTTTGCCACTATGACTGAGCTCAACCTTACACATAAGGATGGCAGTAACAGCTAAATATAATACTTTCTTGTGTATGAACAATAAATTCATTTCTTATTGTCTTCTTTGAGCTTTACAAGAGAAGAGCTTAAGTTCTAGTAGAGTGTACATCATTTTCTTTTGGTTTATGGATTTTTTGAATGGGCTAAAAAAAAGTATAAAAATTTTTGCAGCACTTATTCCTTTGCGAGCTGCTGTTGCAATTCTTGGATTTCTGGGGATAGCTTTCCAGTATGTATTGAAAGTGACACTGTCTGTTGCTATTGGTGGCATGGTGAAACAGACTGCCCAGGAGGATGCTACCGATAACACATGTGGTCCTGCAGGTGCAAACACCACATCTGGTGTATCTCAGGTATGTTGTTCCCAGATTGCATTGTATTGTAAAGAGAAGCATCTCTCTTTATGTTTCAGAGAGAAGTTTTGTATTCTAGTGCAAAGATCTTTGTTACTCTATTGGAAGATGTAAGAGGGCTGTTCAAAAAGTATCCAACCTTATATTTTATTGTTGAAACTAACAAAAGTATCAGGGCATGTGCAGTCTCTATGTTTATAGGCATATGTAGTGTGCATTCCTGTTCTTTTTTTTCATGACTATGGACATAACCAGTCACTGGCTAGCTGCTGACAAGTGAACAGGTGTAAGTGGTAGTCATCAGATTTTGTGTTGTGGGTAAAATAACAGAAAAAGTTGATCAGATTTTGTGTTGTGGGTAAAATAACAGAAAAAGTGGAACAATGTTACTGCACCAAATTTTGTTTCAAGCTTGGTAATTCTCAAGTTGAAACAATCTTCAAGATTTGAGAAGTGTTTGGGGACAAAGCAATCGGTACCTCACAGATAAAGAAGTGGGACAATTGCTTCAAAGATGGCCACTCATCAATAAAGAGTGAAGCATGTTCAGATAGGCCCCCAGCACCGGCAAATGAGGTTGTTATTGATCACTAAGGGCCCTAGTGATGCAGGACAGACAGATCATGATCAGAGAACTTGCAGATGAGGTCAAAATTAGAATTGGATCTATTAATTCCATTTTTATGGAACAGTTGGACTGCAGGAGGGTCTCAACAAAATTTGTGCCAAAGTTGCTAACAACTGAACAGAAGTAACTTCAGTCAGAGATCGCACAGGAGATGCTGGATTCTGTGAACAGTATCCCCAACTTCCATAACGCAGTGATCACTGGTGATAAGTCCAGAGTTTATGGGTGTGAACCAGAAACAAATTTCCAGTCATCACAATGGAAGCATTCATCATCCCCAAGACACAGAAAAATGAGGTAGGTCCTCAGCAATGTGAAAGTCATGCTTACTGTCTTTTTTTTACTCCAACGACATGATCCATCATGAGTATCCCCCACAAGGTACTAGAAGCAACAAGGAGTACTACCAAGATGTTCTGCACCACCTTTGTGAAGCAATTAGCCACAAACAGCCAGAACTTCTGGGCAGCAGAGAGCTGGCAGCTTCACCATGATACTGCACCCAATCATCCTTCTCAGGTAAGTCAGAGATTTTTGGTCAAACACAATATGTCTATGATTTGTCAGCCTCCCTGTTCCCCTGACCTAGCACCGAGCAACTTCTGGCTTTTCCCTAAACTGAAAATGACTTGGAAAGGGACCAGATCCCAGAACAGAGAAGATGTTATACAGAATTTGACAGAGCAGCTGTGCACCATACAAAAAGAGGCTTTCCAGAGATGCTTACAGCAGTGGTAGCAGCACTGGGAGTGATGTGTAGAAGCTGAAGTGGGCTACTTTAAAGGTGACTAGTGCCAAACAGTTGTGTCTGAATAAAGATTGATTTTATGAATAAAAGTCAGATACTTTTTGAACAGCCCTCATAATACAATAAATTAGGAAAATCTCATGTTAGTCACTTCTAAAGCTTATGAGGTTTTGCACATCTCAGCAATGAAAATTCTTCATAGGAGCACAGTGAGTAGTAACAATCACTGTAAATATTTCTCCATTCTTAAAGGTTGTAAATAGCTTTCTTAGACTGTCAGCACTTAGTGACATAAATATTTACTAAGCAATAGTGTTTAAACAAAAGATACCTGATATAGCTGAGATAGTACCACCTTTTTACAGTAGCAACTATTCTGCAGTTATATTACAGGGTGTATATGCCCCAGGACAATCAGGAAATCTGGGAACAGCCTGAGAATTTCTTCATCCAGGGAAAATGTGGTAAAACTGGAATTTTTTAAGAATTGCGGCAATTTTTTATTGTTTTAGACTTCAGATAATTTTTTGTAATTTTGACTGATAGGAACTGACACGCTAAGAATTTTGCTTCAGTGTATTACTACAGAATAGTACCGCAGCAACAGAACATAAATGAGAGAATAACACCTAAATAAAACTTTAGTTACAAAGAAAATGTGCCATTTACATGAAAACACATTGCACACACAAGCATCTATCTATAGCAAATGTGTCAAAGGTCATAGAATAAAGACTCTGCAGCATTTTGTAACAGGAAACTGTTCCGATGAATGTGATGGCACAACTGTTTACATTTCTAACAGGTTATGGAAAAATACTGTGAATGTTGATTTGAGAAGCGTTATTTTATGTTACTTGTAAGAATGTGTGATGAATGTCTGAAATCATGGAGCACTTGAATATCATTCAAAATATAACACTTTAAGGACCAGCCACTCCAAAAAGTTTTGGGCCCAGGAGACCAGCCATTTATGTCATTATTTAAAATTTTTCTGGTGCTTTTGTGTTTGACTTACCTTACAGGGTAACACACGCTAAAAAATGACCAAGGTTCAAGGTTTGTTTTTTGTATTTGTTTTAGTTCTTTCGTAGGTTACAAGTTACGCAGTTAATGATGACAAAAAATATAATTATCATTCAGAAAAAAGTGCAAGGTGAGTTCTTGAGCAGTTTTACAAGTAACTGGATGTTTTGTGGAAAAGTCAAAGTGTTCGACAGAACATTTATTAAGCCGGGTAACCCACAAAATGTTTGGTGCTCAGCAGTGAAATTTATAATCGTGCTTGTCAGAAACATTCAGTTACTGCAATTTAAGCTGTAATCCTATGATCCTACCCTTGGAAAAAAGCAAAAAAGATATTTATGACCAATTTATATGAGAAAGCTTAGGTTTATGATGTAACTATATTAAATGTATATTAATTTAAACCATTAACTTTTTCTATTTATGTGCTTACTTACTTTACTTTCAGTGTCTTGGCAAGAACATCTAAACTCTCTTCTTTCAAAACTTTGCAGCTTTAATGGCCTTGTCATTGCACAAAAATAGATCTTACACTGTGCAAACAAATTTGATCTGCGGGCACATGAGCAAATCTTCAGTTGTCCGTGTTTCTCCACATTCACGCCGGTCTCTTCAGAGAAGCCCATTTAACTGTGTTTACTTTGCATTTTGTGCCTCCTGTTCTTAATGTATTCAGTGCTCTCCATGTACTACACTTTAGTTGCTGCCCTTGTGTGATTTCCTCTTTGGACACAGGTTTGTAGAAGATAAGTGCAGGGAGTCAAGTTGGGCTTCTAGGGGTAGTGTCCATTGGACAAAGCTCTTCTTTGACTTAAGATGAGTTGGAAGTGTTTGGTGGTTATACATTAAGTGCCATGGATTGGTCAGCTGCTTTTTCTTGTCTATTTCACTGGCTACTTTGTGTCTGCTCTGCTTAACAGTGATGTTGCCATTGGTTGATTACATCATGTCCTATGCTTTGAATATATGCCATCATTGGCTGGTTATATCACATGAGTTATGACTGGGTAACGTGTGTTAATATGGAATACAGAAACATTTCCTGGCAGTAGTTTTATCTGTAAATAACCTTGACTCATTCCATATACTTGAAGGACTGCTTCATGAAGAGATATGTTCAACATGATAACAAGTGAGTTAGCCATTTACATTTTTCAATTTTTCAGAAAGCAGTGTCTGATAAATACAGCCAGATAGTCTCCATTATTAAGAAGTATGCCAGCAATATTGATTAAACTTATACATATGTCACAAAACTCATATGGGAAATGCGTATTTCAGTAATCTACTTTAGGAGACTGAAACAATATTGCTTATAATCATGAGGATTCCTAGTCTTATATCAATGAAATATTTACATATCTTGTAGACAGTATTGCACTTAACATAAGAAAGATTAACTAAAAACTGTTTAGCCACTGCTGAAAACAGGTTTGCAAAAAATTGTTTAGCCACTGCTACAAACAGTAAATATATATCTCCATTATCTTTGTTTCACAAAAAATTATAGCTTCTTTACAGCACAGTATATTATCTTATAAGACCCATGTATGCTTAAGACAACCAGTGGTAGCCTGTTTACAGGTTTACAGTGATACAGGTTGATGTCACACACTTGAAGGTGGTCCCCTAGGATGTGAATTGCATCATGCTTTGAAGTAAAAATCACAGGTAGTGACTGAAAGCAGTTTTGTTTCTTTAATGTAGAGGGAGTCGAAGAGATGAATACACTGAGCAGATTCAGAAGGGTGTAGGTTGCACTAAGTACTGGGAGATGAAGCAGCTTGCACAGGATAGAGTAGCATGGTGAGCTGCATCAAACCAGTCTCAGGACTGGTCGACAACAACAACAACAACTGTCGGAAAGGAGGTGTAATGCATTGTTGTTTGGAAGACCCTGCTGGCCTTTTCAGCCACCTAATCAGAAAGTGTTTTCTTCCTCATGCACAATGACCCCTTTCCACATTGTATATGAGAGTTGTGTTTTAAATGTTTCAATTGAGCGTAAGTGACTGCAAATGGGTGCATCTAGAGTGCAGTTTCCAATTTATACTGTACAGTGATGAAATAATGGAGAGAGTGAAACTTGGTGCACATAGCCTGCTCCTCTTAAACAGCACCAAACAGTGGGTGAGATTTGAGTCTTAGATGGATCAGTTGGATGTAAGCAACTGTAGTATGTGTGTGTTTATAGTGTGGTTTCATGTTTGGGCTGTATGATGATGGAGTAAGGTAGAGGGTGAAACCTGGTGCCAATACATAGCCTACTCCTCTTGAATAGCAAATGGGTCCTTGGCTCAAGAGTCCATATCCAGTTGATGGATCCCCATCAACCAGTGGTGGCTGCTGTGTAAGAGCACAAAAGTGTGTGAACACCTTAACTTTCCACACCTTGCAGATTTATTGGTTATTTTTCTTTGAATGCTGTTAAGCGTAACATAGATGCTGTAATCTGAAAGATATGGCACTTAAATCTATTGTGCTACTGCTCCTCTAGACCCATAAAACTTGGCATCTTGGCATCAGGGTTGTGAGCACACCTTCATTTGTACACTTTTTAAGGAGCTTCTGCGCATGCGCAACTTACGTGACATAATTGCCTTAAGGGCCAAATACATACAGATTCAATAAATAATGTGCTTGGTTCATAATGTGGACAGCTAGCCATTGCCACTCAACTAGAAGTTTATGTCGTCTCCACCAGCTGGTACACACTGTGGCAGACTTTTATCCCTGTTCATTCGGCATAAATCCTGCTAGATGATAGCACATGTCTCAGATATGGTAATTCGCTCACTATATACTGTAGTAAAATTACATCAGATGTCAGTATATGTTAAAACTTTACTGACAATAAACCTATTTTGTGGGTTTCTGAATGAGTTATAGTACATTAAGTTGTGAATTTTATCATACTGTAATCCATTTGAGGCACTGAGGACCATTTTGGCCTAAAGCACATCAGTGTTTATTGTGAGAGTGTAGCATTTATTCATGCTTCTGAAATCTGTTGATCTTATGGTGAGTCAGGTTTATCTGTGCTGTAGGCCCACAATGTAGATATAAAAATTCACAAAAAGCTATATCGCTGGATTCTCTGATATTCACTTACAGTAAATGTGGGATTGAAGGCAGTGTGCTTTAGGCCCTTATGGTGCTCAGTGCCTCATTTGTATTCTAGTCAAGTGGCCATGTTGGTAGACATTACTACTTGAGTTTAATCATTTCCACAAATTGTACTTTGTGTTTGGAGTTGGTTGTTTATTGTGTGGGAATCGGCTTTTGTGTGCAGTGTAAACATGGATTATATTGACTGTTTTAAATACTAATAGAAAAATAAAACTGTGAGGATGTACCAAGAAAAGTTAGCCTCAAGGGAAGTAGGGCCTCTGAGAACAGATAGTTTGATTGAGAGAGTGACAAAGTCAAATGAGCATGACTACAAGCAAACATGTAACAAGGGAGTGTACAGTTAGCACATAACGTAAGAATATCTGCTTTTCAGCATGGAAGTAAATTCGCGAACTAATACATCTGTTAGGGATTTCTACTTTGTCCAAAAAAATGGAAAGCATGAAAACTCCCACTTACACAAAAATACAAAAATGGACAGTTGTGAAAGCTTACACATTTTTTTGGTATTGCCATAAACTGTAGTTAATTATGTTCAAAACAACATAATTCCACAAAATAATTCTTTCTTTTGTCAGATAAGTTATGCATCTTTATTATTATTATTATTATTATTATAGCATTTCCTTTCTCAGACGTTATGTCTGGTTGAAAATGGAAAGTGACGTGGACCTTGATCAAGCGTGACTTCCTTTTAACTGTACGGTACGTGTTACATTGCATTTGGGAACTTTCGGGTAATTGAACATGTATCAATAATTACAGATTTCTGTAGCTGTATATATATGTTTGGATGTAGCGGTATTGTGTTGATGTACTGGTGGCTATTGTGTGGTATGACTCCTGTAGTTGATAGTATAATTGGTATAATGTCAACTTTATCCTGATGCCACATGTCCTTGACTTCCTCAGCCAGTTGGATGTATTTTTCAATTTTTTCTGCTGTTATCTTGTGTATATTTGTTGTATTCGGTATGGATATTTCGATTCGTTGTGTTAATTTCTTCTTTTTATTGGTGAGTATGATGTCAGGTTTGTTATGTGGTGTTGTTTTATCTGTTATAATGGTTCTGTTCCAGTATAATTTGTATTCATCATTCTCCAGTACATTTTGTGGTGCATACTTGTATGTGGGAACGTGTTGTTTTATTAGTTTATGTTGTATAGCAAGTTGTTGATGTATTATTTTTGCTACATTATTATGTCTTCTGGTGTATTCTGTATTTGCTAGTATTGTACATCCACTTGTGATGAGATCTACAGTTTCTATTTGTTGTTTGCAAAGTCTGCATTTATCTGTTGTGGTATTAGGATCTTTAATAATATGCTTGCTGGTGTTTATTGTTTGATTCTGTATTGCATTATTATTATTATTATTATTATTATTATTACTTTTGTTATTATTATTGACAGTGGCTCTATCTGTATAAACTTGTGGATAAGCATAACTGTTAAACAGAAGATGGTATTAATTTCACACTCTCAAATTTATCTCAATCTAAAAATTTGAGAACACGCACAACACTGGCACTGCCATCAACAGTGTACCATGCCCCGCTTCATGAGAGACTACAGACAGCTTTAAAATTTAGTCTAGTGCATTGTTGCCAAGTCTGGTGATCAGAAGCTTTACCAAGCTGTCTCTCCTCCCCTTGCCAATTAAATACTGGTGGTGTAAATTTCTTCCACCACAAGGATTCAAACTGAAACCTTCATTTTTCTTGAAATATGTAAATGTTTCCATTTTTAAATAACCAAGTTATGTTTCCTCCTAAAATTATGTATCTCTGACATTAGACAGGTGTTACTGGAATAACGTGAAAGCCTCTCAATGAGAAAGCAAGGAAATGTGCAACAGCCAATGTAATTTTTATATTTTATTTTATTTCTTCTTTTGTCTCAGATATTTTTCCTCTAAACTCATTTTCCTGCTCTCGTACACTTGTGTTGGGAGGAATGAGTGTTGTGCATTTACAAGCAGACAATGAATTTTGTATAGTTTCTGAACAAATGTAGCAAAGTCATGGGCAATCTCATATATGTTACTTGTCCTCCACATCTCGCATCCCAAGAAGTCTCCACATTCAATGTAATATCTTCTAATATCTTCATTGGTAGATAGTAGACATATTTCTTTTGCTCTTGTTGTTTGAAATGACTAATCCTGTTCTTTTTTTCTTTTTCTCTGGAATGTGTTGTAATTTTAAAAACTGTTTGTAATTCACAGCACTCCTCCCATGTCCAAATCTTATCACTTTTTCCTCCACTTTTATATGTTGTGTCCTTCTCTCTTAGTTTTGTTATTGTGATCATTTCTATGTCTCATTTTGGTGCTGTCTCCTTTGTTGCCTTCAATCACTTTAACCCACTCTTGCACTTTTCCTCTTACCCTCCTCTTAGTTGCTTAATTTCTTTCCTCTCCCTCCAGTCCACTGAAACTGAATTTCCACCCTTAAACAGTTAATGTAGATGTGGGTGGATGCATTTGGATATCTGTGCATAGGATAGTGTGCATTCAAACTAGGAGATTTAGCAGTACCTGAAAGATAGTAATGTCTATACTGTTAAGTGTGTCTATGTGCCATTCATTCATCAACTTCAGGTGGATAGTTATGTATCTTCATTATTGTTTATTAATTTTCTGATTATTCAATGTGTTCTACAAAAACTACATACATTTTCGTGGTTGTCTAACAACTATGTTTCATAATCATAAATTGTTTATTTCAACAGCCAGGTGACTTTGAGTGGGATGAAGATATGCAAGGATACATATTATCATCGTACTACTATGGATATGCACCAGTTAACATCATTGCTGGTTACACTGCCTCACGATACAGTGCTCGTTGGGTCTACTGCACAGGACTTTTGATGGCAGGCCTCTTCTCAGTGCTGGGCCCTTTGGCAGCTGAGGGAGGACCAGTTGTTTTCATGCTGACACGTATTATTGTTGGAATTTTTTCTGTAAGTAAATGTAATTATTTCCCTATCAAAGCAAACACTGCCAATTTGGAGCAAAAATAAATAAATAAATTTGCTTGCATGAAGTAGAAAATAATATGGAAATAAAAAACATAAAACATTAAAAATTGTCTTAAACATTTGAACATTTGTGTATGAGACAGCACTATCAAATTCTAAATTTTCTGCTTTGTAGAGTTTGTACCGTAGTAATTTTGTCTGGCGAGTACATCTTGCAGAGAAAGGATGTTAGAGTGGCAATCTGGCAACTCTGTAACCACATGTATGGTACCTGCCTCTGTCAGCACATAATTGTACAATTGGTGCAGTAGATAGAGTTTTGGGTCAGTCTGCCGGAGGTCGATGGTTCGATCCCCAGTTGAGGCATATGTTTTTTATTTGGTAAATATAGTCCAGCTGGTACAGTATCTGGCATCTTAATCATCAATAGTGATTGCAGCGGGTCCTCTAGAAAACATTTGTACTTACATACTACAATTGTAGAAATGGAAGATTGGTCAGCTTTGAAAGAAGTCCTTTCCACATTGCGGCTGTTAATTTATTTGCACCACTTCATCTACTAGATGCGAAACCTGTTTTCTTTGTACCCTCCTCCAGTGGCCCATAGATTAGTACCAATTATTATTCATGCCTTGTTCAGGTCCATTACATTTCGTTAGGGCTTTATGTTCCCATTACGACTAGCAATGTGCTTTGCAAATAATGTCCAAATTCTTTTACTATTTGTATGTGTTATCACCAGGGTCCCACTAATTATGCCTTTCAACACTGAGTCTGGTAACCACATGCTGTTTAGTACATATCTCATTATTATTATTATTATTATTATTATTCTATTGATGGGATTGTGGAAATAGCAAGTCTACTACCATTAGGGAAACAGTGTAATTCAAAATCGAACATTTCACAGTTAGTGCTGTTGGGATGGATCATGTGGAACAATATTTGTCAGAGGTATAATGTGCGTTAGGTGGAACAGCATGCAGGACTGATGGCATGTTTATACTGTATGCGCTGTCCACCAGATGGACTATTTGCAAGCGGAGTAACGCACCCATGACAGACTCCAATGTACATGTGTAGATGCATCAAATTTTCTTATTGTAAACCTCTAAGCCATTCTGGTGCATCTGATAATGCTGCTCATGAATATGCTGCTAGATATCCTCGTCGACACCATCCAGATAAAAAGTGTTTTGTAAGGGTCTACAGGTTGGCACGTAGCCATACAGTATGTAATACGTGCTCACCAGCTGACCTATCTTGGAATGCTGACAGTTTGCTTAGTCAGTAGACTTGTGTACAGCTGCAGTGCATCACAATGGAGTAAGCCACTGGCCGCTGTCCGCAGCGTGCCATATAACTAGCATGGTCTCGGGTGCGAATATGTCTCTCTTCTTAACTCACCATGGAGCCGTTCGATACAATCATAACTAGCCGGTGTTAGGATGTCAGACACAGTGGTAGCACACATAACGTGCAAGTTTATAATCAGTCTTTCGTTAATAAACTGTTTTATCTTGCTTCTCGGTGTTCGGGTATTTCTATACCTCAAGGACCCACTGTTTACAAATCCTGACAAAATATTTCGTGTAATTATCATCCGGGACAGCAACACAAACAACCTCCTTATAGAAGTGATGTGAGCATGGGGATAATTATGGAAAACATACAGTCTTGAAGAGGTGCAGCACAATGTGAACTTCGAGCAGCAGCAGCATGAACATCTTCCCACTACGTGGGGACATCCAACGCTGGAATTCAGGTTGATCTACTTCAGTTTGGCTAGAATACAAAAGGCAGTGATGGATTTTTATTTTACAGTTGAGTGACTCTTTGGCATTAAATTAAACAAAGTGCCGCAATCCAGTCAGAGTAACGTTGTTGATCTACAAACTATTATTAATGAAATGCAAGAAGAGATTCGGCAGTTAAAAGCAGAAACAAGTGAGCATAACATTCCGAAAGACTTGTCAAATGATAGTTCATGCAGTTCAAGTACAACTACAATAAAGAATTTTTCATTATTGCCATCAGTACCAGTGTTTAGCGGGAAACATGAAGATGATGTGAAAGTGTTTTTTTGTAAACTTGAAGGTGCCACCCTGTTAGGATCATGGACAGATTCTGATAAGCTAGTGGTTGCCAAATTAAGAATTCAGGAAGTAGCACAAGATTTCATTAGCGTGGAGCCTACTTGCGTGAAAAAAGAAGATTACAATGAGTTTAGAACGATTGTTATTCAGAGATTTAAATATAAAAACGTGATTAGATTTTACAGAGAGCAGCTTTACAGTTTGTGAATGCGATGAGATGAATCTATCGAGCAGTTTGCCAACAGAATTCGGAACATCAGCGCTGAAATGTACGGGTTAGTAGAAGATGAAAATGAAAATCGCATTCAGTTGTTCAAAGCTGACCAGAGAGCCTTGGACACATTTATTCATGGATTGTACACAGAGAGGAAGTAAGCAAAGCTGTTAGATTGGCATGATGTAAAACATTTGAGGAAGCAGTAGACTCAGCTGTTGGTTTTGTTGAAGCACTAAGACGACTGAATGAGATGCAGAAACAAGAACGCAGAGTTTTCAACACAGCAGTGCAATGCTGGGTTACAAGTATAAGGATTGTAAAGAGAATCGAATCTGCTATCAATGCGGAATGCAGGGCCTTGTTTCGAGAGATTGTCGCAACAAGAAGAAAGGTAATACGAGCAACAGACAATCTGCCAGATCTTTAAAGAAGTGTGGGGAAGTATGGGCCACCACTCCATTCGCCCCCTGCCAGAGACAGTGATTCCAGTTAGTTCCAGCGAAAACCAGATCAAAAATAACTTCATGATAGGTGCTATACATTGTAGGAGAAACATCAAACTACTTATTGACACAGGAGCACAGACCTCATTAATGTGGTGTTGCATAGATAAATGGGATAAATTGAAACCGCTGCTATTAAAAGTGTGTGTTAAATGGAGGAAGACTACATAACTATGGAGAAATTGACGTAGAATTAATTCTTGGCCAAGGCCAAGATCAAGGTGAAAATAAAGATAAAAATAAATACACAGCAAGGGTGCAAGTAATTTCAAATAACGAAATGCATTATGATGGTGTACTTGGATTTGATTTCTTGTCCACTAACAAGGCGGATATATTTGTCACAGAAAGAAAGATCGGACTAGGCCATAGTAACTACAACCTATGAAATCATTCTTCATATCGTACTCAAAGGAACAGCAATACTGACATTGCGGGAATCGACCGCCCAAGCGATGCATCAGTTCAAACTGTCCGAGTCGATGTTCAAATTGATCAGCCTCAGCAAATTCCCAAGGGAGCAGGAAAGACAATCTGTGTTGAAGTTAAGTCACCCTGATGCAAGGAAGGAACTTTGTTATTAATTGAGCGACCTGAGAAAAGTGAGTTACTGGATACAATGCATTGTTATGTTGCTAGAAGTGTAAGTGTCACTTCAATGGTGAGACAGAATGTCGCAAAAGTCCTAGTTACAATAATGAATATGGGCAATGAGTATGTTGTTTTGTCATGAGGAACGAAAGTTGCTGAAGTGTTGAGCATAAGTAAAAGTGACGTAATACAGATTCCAGATGAGGTAGCAAACGCTGAAGTTATAAACACAGATTTTTGCAACGGTACCGCAAAATTGCAACGAGGAGATGAAGTTAATAATGAACTGAAGGGCAAGATTTGGAAGAAGATAGAACATTTGACACTGATGAACAGAAGATTTTAGCACCTGTTTTGTTGGGGTATGCAGATTTATTCCAAGAATGTGCAAATTTACCTGTCACTCATTTTGTTCAGCATCATATTCATACAGGGAATGCAGTCCCAATCAAGCAGAAGCCAATACCATTCAGTCAAAGAGAGTTGGTAGAGGACATGGTTAAAGAACAATTAGAAGCTGGAATTATAAAACCAAGAGATCCTTCAGACCCACCGTGCTGTTTGCCTGTTGTAATTGTAAAGAAGAAATCAATTTCTGCAGAACTACAGTTCTGTTTTTGTGTTGATTACTGATCTTTGAATTCTGTAACCACACCCGAAATTTACCCCTTACCAAATTAAGTGGAAACCTTCGATTACTTGGGCAGATGTCAAATTTCTTCAGTATGTGATTTAACAAGTGGTTATCACCAGTAAACAGTGCATCCAGATACTCAAGCAAAAACTTCATTTGCAACTGCAACAGGAGTATATAAGTATCTTCATAGGCCATTTGGACTTCGTAATGCTCCAGCTACATTTCAACGCCTGATGGTTTCAGTTTTATGTGGGCTCATCGCCACAGAAGCACTTGTTTACCTTGATGATGTAATAATTTTTGGTGTCTTGTCTCAAGAAGTTGACGGTCTTGAACATCCAATCTCATTTTCTTCTTGGCAATTAAACAAAGCAGAATGTAATTATACTATGACTGAGAAGGAGCTTTGTGCTTTGGTTTTCAGTATAACACATAACACATGTTTCTTCACAGGAAGAGAACTTACAGTTATTACAGATCATGCTGTACTTAAATGGTTATTGATCTTAAAGGATCCAAGTTCCAGATTAAGAGGATGGGCATTAAGACTGAGTGAGTACCAATTTAAGGTTATTCACTGACCTTGTAAACAACATGTGAATGCTGATGCAATGAATCGAAAAGTCAATATTTGTGTTACAATAAGTCGAGAAAAAGAGTTAAAGGCAGCTCAAGAAGAAGATCCACAATGCAAATTATGAAAAAATGATCAATGTTTTGTTGAAATAGATGGATTATTATACAAAATCACTAGTAAAGGAAACCACCTAGTTGTTCGAGAAAGCATGAAAGAGCAAATTATGAGAGAACAACATGATTCTTTATTATCAGGACATTGCGGTAAAAAAGCAACAAACATTAAAATAGCTCAAATGCTTTTGTGGCCAAGCTGCAAAGCTGACATTTTTGAGTTTGTTTCACTATTTTATTCCTGTAACAGGTGGAATAATGTTGGAAAAAGTAGAGCACCATTGCAAGAACTGCCAGAGGCAAGTAAACCGTTTGAAAGAGTAGGACTAGATGTTGTAGGACCATTGCCTAAGACTAAAGATGGAAACAAATACGTATTGACAATGTTAGACCATTTATCTAGATACCTTCTCATGATACCAATACCTGATCAGAGTGCTGAGACTACAGCCAATGCTTTTGTAAAAGAATGGATTCTTAAGTTTGGGTCACCGTTAAGTATAACCAGTGATCAAGGAACGACTTTTATGAGTGAATTACTTAAACAGACTTGTCAGCTCATGCAAATAACTCAGTTAAGGACTACACCAGCACACCCTGAAGGAAATGGAAGAGACAAGTAAGTCCACAGAACAATTATTAAAATGGTTAGCCATTATATGGGCAGAAAGCACAACAATTTGGATGTCAACTGGCCTAAGACCATATGAGATTGTCTGTGGAAGAAGACTGCATTCACCCTTGGACTTTGCATGATCGACTGCCAAAATCAGCAATGAACACGTGAGGGATCTAGCACACAAACTAAAGGAAGCGTGGAGGGGAGTGAAACAGCGAAACCATCAATCTCTTCTTCAGCAAGCAAAACAACATGACTGACAAGCAGCAGTGCCACATTATCGAGTTGGAGGTCTTGTGTATCTGAGCAACGTGGTGTTAAAGAAGAGTCAAGTCAAAAAGTTTAAGAAGTTTTGGAAAGGACCGTATTGAATCTTGGAGGTGTTGTCACCAGTCACTCTTAAACTCCAACTGCCCTTTTGTTTGATTGTTGTTAATGTCAGTTGTGTTAAGCCATTTCTGGGTAGATTTCCGGTAGCATCGCAAGACAATGAGGACCAACCAAGAGATAGACCTGCTGTTCTCAAACCCAGGAAGCGAGAATCGCAAGGTCGTAGTCCAGACTTTGAGGCTGACGCATCGCCATGTTCTGAGCAATCCTGTTCCAGACACCCCTACAATCTGCGTAAACATGTGTAGCGTTTGAGAGTGCAATGCGTGTGTTTATTTCTGCCATGTGCTTATGTGAATGTGTTGCGAAAATTTAGTTTTGAAGCTATTACACAAGTGCACAAGTGAAACTAAACCTTTTATTCCACAGGTTACCAGAAGCAACTCATTTATTTTATGTTCATTGTTAACTCTAGTATACAGAACTGATTAACCATGTTCATTTTTATTCTAATGTTTGCTATAATAGCATATTCTACCAGTGCTGGAGTAATATTACCACAGAGTACAAGTGTTTTATTTGAACCACAATCAGACATGGTAGTTTCAAAAAGTAATGCAAAACTTGTACTCAAGTACAATCTGAGTGAAATCCATGAACAGTTCAATTCTGTAAAGAAGCAAATTGATCTAATTCATTCTGTTAAGGGTAATGAAACAATTTTGGAAATGGATACAGCTTGGTATAATAACTGGATCACAGCTAAAATGCAGGTAGAGTCTAAATTTGCTAATTATGAACAAGAGATTTACTGTTTTTTAAAGCTTTTGCCACACAAAACTTTAATTAGGCGTAAACATGCCTGGTTTGATTTTGGAGGGAGTCTCCTTCATACTGTATTTTGTACTTTAACTAGTTGAGATCTACTGGAAGTTAAAAGGTGAAATATTAGCTCTTGAACAACAGTCCAGTACAAATTCAACTAATCTCTAATGAAATTATCATATTAAAGAGTATTCAAAGAACCATTACTAACCACACAGGTTTCATTGAACAGATTGCAAAGCAATTTATCTCACATTTCCACATAATTAATAATGAAATGAATGCAAATAACCAAGAACTATTCCAAGGATTAAATGCTGTGAGTGCACATTTAGATTTAAACACTCTTTTGTTAAGGATTACTGATAGTTTATCAGATGCTAGAATTGATGCCCCTAACTTTAGAACAGCCTTAGAAAGTAGTTCAAATGATTGTTTGAGCAGTGTACAGAACAATTTTTACAGATCATACTGTCAATTGAAGGAAAGTTAGATGCAACATATACTATGATTTACCCTGTTAACTTTTACAGTTTATATGCTTACAACAAGTTAACCACCACACACTCTTTAATGATTGAAGATGAATTAACTGTTATTGTTTCTATGTCCATTGCTAGATCAAAGCATAATTTTAAAATGTATAAGATTTATACTTACCCTGTGAAATGGAGACAGGCAGGTATTCATGTAAAGTATGTAAGACAATGATTTAATTAAGGATATCCATGAAAATATAATTTCTTTCAATGAATGAGCTAAACTTCATTGAAGCAGCGAATAAAATTAAGTCCTTTGATTCAGCCAGTAATGTTAATGCACACTCAATTGTCAATATTGTGTTTTTATTGCTTTTATTAATACGTCTATTGTCAACAGCATGTGTCATGTATGAAATTGTCATCCTGAAAGCTCACTTCTTTGTACCAAACGTTACTGTGTCTGCAAATGAAATACATGTTGCAATGCCTTCTGATGTCACAAATGGCAAAAGAGATTCATAACACCCAGGAGGTCGTTTTGAGTCACTTGTGGTTGCTCTTTTTCTCTGGGGAGAGTGATGTAAGGGTCTATGGGTTTGCATGTAGTGGTACAGTACATGACACGTGCTCGCCAGCTGACCTACCTTGGAATGCTGACAATTTGCTTGGTCAGTAGACATGCGTACAGCCACTGTGCACCACAAGCGAGTAAGCCATTGGCCACCATCTGCAGCACCCTGTATAACTAATGTGGCCTCGGGTGCGAATATGTCTCTCTTCTTAGCTCACCATGGAGCCCTTCGACACGACCATAATTAGCCATTGTTAGGATATCAGACATAGTGATGATGGGTGCATGTAGCATGCGTTTTTATAATCAGTCTTTTGTTAATAAACTGTTTTAACTTACTTTTAGCTGTCTGCGTATTTCTGTACCTCAAGGACCCACTGCTTACAAATCCTGACAAATATTTCATGTAATTATCATCCGGGGGCAACAATTCAAACAATCTTCTTATAGTTTCATCATCTCCAGCTGTGCCTTTGGTAGGCATGTTCTCTACTTCCACCACTGCGTGATAGAGGTCATCCATTAACTCGCCGTACTCCAGCTGCTGAGGAAGCTATTCTGGAGGTCATACACCAAGAACGTCAGCGAAGTACATGTTGCATAACAAGGCAGCTGCTTGTCCTGCAATGCATGGTCATTAACGTGCTGCACAACATGGGCTGTACCCCTATCATCCTGCAGATTGCCACCAGCAGATGCAATTCTGTGAATGATTCCAACAACAATAGGAAGCCAATGACAACTTTGTGAACACCTTAATATGGTCGGATGAAGCAGCATTTACTCATGAGGGTGTCTTTAATATGCACAGTGCCCACCATTGGTGTGAGATTAACCCGTGTGTCACCTGCGACTGTGGATATCCATTTACTTTGGTATCAACATCTGGGATGGAATATTGTGTGACTGGTGTTTGGGCCCCTACATGTTGCCTGACTGGTTGACTGCATGAAGGTATCATGCATTCCTCTCAAACTGTCTGCCTGTTGGGCTGGAAGATGTTCCACTACATGTTCAGCAGAGGATTTTTTTTTGGTCATCAGTCTACTGACTGGTTTGATGCGACCCACCACAAATTCCTTTCCTGTGCTAACCTCTTCATCTCAGAGTAGCACTTGCAACCTATGTCCTCAATTATTTGCTTGACGTATTCCAATCTCTGTCTTCCTCTACAGTTTTTGCCCTCTACAGCTCCCTCTAGTACCATGGAAGTCATTCCCTCATGTCTTAGCAGATGTCCTATCATCCTGTCCCTTCTCCTTATCAATGTTTTCCACATATTCCTTTCCTCTCCGATTCTGCGTAGAACCTCCTCATTCCTTACCTTATCAGTCCACCTAATTTTCAACATTCGTCTATAGCACCACATCTCAAATGCTTCGATTCTCTTCTGTTCCGGTTTTCCCACAGTCCATGTTTCACTACCATACAATGCTGTACTCCAGACGTACATCCTCAGAAATTTCTTCCTCAAATTAAGGCCGGTATTTGATATTAGTAGACTTCTCTTGGCCAGAAATGCCTTTTTTGCCATAGCAAGTCTGCTTTTGATGTCCTCCTTGCTCCGTCCGTCATTGGTTATTTTACTGCCTAGGTAGCAGAATTCCTTAACTTCATTGACTTCATGACCATCGATCCTGATGTTAAGTTTCTCGCTATTCTCATTTCTACTACTTCTCATTACCTTCGTCTTTCTCCGATTTACTCTCAAACCATACTGTGTACTCATTAGACTGTTCATTCCGTTCAGCAGATCATTTAATTCTTCTTCACTTTCACTCAGGATATCAATGTCATCAGCGAATCATATCATTGATATCCTTTCACCTTGTATTTTAATTCCACTCCTGAACCTTTCTTTTATTTCCATCATTGCTTCCTTGATGTACAGATTGAAGAGTAGGGGCCTTGTCTTACACCCTTCTTAATGCGAGCACTTCATTCTTGATCATCCACTTTTATTATTCCCTCTTGGTTGTTGTACATATTGTATATGACCCGTCTCTCCCTATAGCTTACCCCTACTTTTTTCAGAATCTCGAACAGCTTGCACCATTTTATATTGTCGAACGCTTTATCCAGGTCGACAAATCCTATGAAAGTGTCTTGATTTTTCTTTAGCCTTGCTTCCATTATTAGCCGTAACGTCAGAATTGCCTCTCTTGTCCCTTTACTTTCCCTAAAGTCAAACTGATCGTCACCTAGCGCATTCTCAATTTTCTTTTCCATTCTTCTGTATATTATTCTTGTAAGCAGCTTCGATGCATGAGCTGTTAAGCTGATTGTGCGATAATTCTCGCACTTGTCAGCTCTTGCCGTCTTCGGAATTGTGTGGATGATGCTTTTCCGAAAGTCAGATGGTATGTCGCCAGACTCATATATTCTACACACCAACGTGAATAGTCGTTTTGTTGCCACTTCCCCCAATGATTTTAGAAATTCTGATGGAATGTTATCTATCCCTTCTGCCTTATTTGACCATAAGTCCTCCAAAGCTCTTTTAAATTCTGATTCTAATACTGGATCCCCTATCTCTTCTAAATCGTCTCCTGTTTCTTCTTCTATCACATCAGACAAATCATCACCCTCATAGAGGCTTTCAATGTATTCTTTCTACCTATCTGCTCTCTCCTCTGCATTTAACAGTGGAATTCCCGTTGCACTCTTAATGTTACCACCGTTGCTTTTAATGTCACCAAAGGTTGTTTTGACTTTCCTGTATGCTGAGTCTGTCCTTCCAACAGTCATATCTTTTTTGATGTCTTCACATTTTTCCTGCAGCCATTTTGTCTTAATTTCCCTGCACTTCCTATTTATTTCATTCCTCAGCGACTTGTATTTCTGTATTCCTGATTTTCCCGGAACACGTTTGTACTTCCTCCTTTCGTCAATCAACTGAAGTATTTCTTCTGTTACCCATGGTTTCTTCGCAGCTACCTTCTTTGTACCTGTGTTTTCCTTCCCAACTTCTGTGATGGCCCTTTTTAGAGATGTCCATTCCTCTTCAACTGTACTGCCTACTGCGCTATTCCTTATTGCTGTATCTATAGCGTTAGAGAACTTCAAACGTATCTCGTCATTCCTTAGTACTTCCGTATCCCACTTCTTTGCGTATTGATTCTTCCTGACTAACGTCTTGAACTTCAGCCTACTCTTCATCACTACTATATTGTGATCCGAGTCTATATCTGCTCCTGGGTATGCCTTACAATCCAGTATCTGATTTCGGAATCTCTGTCTGACCATGATGTAATCTAATTGAGATCTTCCCATATCTCCCGGCCTTTTTCAAGTATACCTCCTCCTCTTGTGATTCTTGAACAGAGTATTCGCTATTACTAGCTGAAACTTGTTACAGAACTCAATTAGACTTTCTCCTCTTTCATTCCTTGTCCCAAGCCCATATTCTCCTGTAACCTTTTCTTCTACTCCTTCCCCTACAACTGCATTCCAGCCGCCCATGACTATTAGATTTTCGTCCCCCTTTACATACTGCATTACCCTTTCAATATCCTCATACACTTTCTCTATCTGTTCATCTTCAGCTTGCAACGTCGGCATGTATACCTGAACTATCATTGTCGGTGTTGGTTGCTGTCGATTCTGATTAGAACAACCCGGTCACTGAACTGTTCACAGTAACACACCCTCTGCCCTACCTTCCTATTCATAACGAATCCTACACCTGTTATACAATGTTCTGCTGCTGTTGATATTACCCGATACTCATCTGACCAGAAATCCTTGTCTTCCTTCCACTTCACTTCACTGAGCCCCACTGTATCTAGATTGAGCTTTTGCATTTCCCTTTTCAGATTTTCTAGTTTCCCTACCACGTTCAAGCTTCTGACAATCCACGCCCTGACTCGTAGAACGTTATCCTTTCGTTGATTATTCAATCTTTTTCTCATGGTAACCTGCCCCTTGGCAGTCCCCTCCCGGAGATCCGAATGGGGGACTATTCCAGAATCTTTTGCCAATGGAGAGATCATCATGATACTTCTTCAATTACAGGCCACATGTCCTGTGGATACACGTTACGTGTCTTTAATGCAGTGGTTTCCATTGCCTTCTGCATCCTCATGTCGTTGATCATTGCTGATTCTTCTGCCTTTATGGGCAATTTCCCACCCCTAGGACAAGAGAGTGCCCTGAACCTCTATCCGCTCCTCCGCCCTCTTTGACAAGGCCGTTGGCAGAATGAGGCTGACTTCTTATGCCAGAAGTCTTCGGCCACCAATGTTGATTATTTATCAAAATTTAGGCAGTGGCAGGGATCGAACCTGGGACCGAAGACATTTTTGATTATGAATCAAAGACGTTACCCCTAGACCACGAGTAAGAACTCAGCAGAGGATATGGTTCCAATATGATGGTGCATCTCCACAATCTGGAATTAATGTGCGACAGTATTTGGACAGAACATTTCCAGGGAAACGGCTTAGACATGGAGGTCCAGTTGTATGGCCACCATGTTCACCCGACCTAAATCTCATGGAGCATGTGTACTCTTCTCCATTGACAAAAGTGGAAGAATTGGTAGCGAGTGTTCATTCTCTTCTTGTTATTGTGGATGCAGCTTTGCTGCAAAGGGTCCAGAGCTGCAAGACCTGGAAGTAGCACAATGTTTGGACGTGCAGGGAGTTTGCTTTGAGCATCTGTTGTTCTGAGGACAATTTATTCTGTTGTGATGGTCATGCAGTCATTAACAGGGACATTATTATTGTCGCTGGTTGCTAATGTGTGACATTTGATTGCTCATATTACATGTAGTATAAATGACAAGTAAATGTTGTGTTATTGTACTGCGCTATCATCTTTAGCATCTTGAAATTGGTATTGTTTTTGTACTTATTCTGTCCTATGACAGGTCATTTGTTTCAGCTGTCTATTTCCTATTTATCTAACCATGTATTTGTTATGTTCAGCATTACAAAATGTTGTACATTTAGGAAACTTGTACCTATGAAATGGTGTATATTACAGTATGAAATGTCAAAATGAAATTAGCAAATAAAAAAAAAATGCACCCCCAACCCATGATCGAACCCTTGACCTCCTACGTGGTAACCCAAAACTCTGTCCACTGCACCAACTATACAACGCAACCAATATGTACTGACAGAGGTAGTTACCATATATGTGGTTACCGTGTTGCCAGATTGCCACTCTTTAACGTCCTTTTCCCGCCAGATGAAATTGTGTGTGTCTGTGTACAGGAAGTTATTCTGAAATTCTAAATACAGGCCATACAAGTGTGAACTGCATCAACCTCCACCCCCAACCGTACCCCCATCACCCAGTTTGTGTACAGGCACTGCCTTACAAACTTGCAGTTTCAGTTCATTTCTACATGACCATTCATTAACGTACACAAACTACAGTTAAAGTATAGTAAAGTATGAATATATTGTAAATGAACAATAAGAATGAACATTAAATTACTCAAAAACAATATTAATTCTAAAATCGATATTTGTAAATGAAAACAAATCACATTGCATTAATGAATGTCACATTGGCAGTAAAGTGTGATGGGACTTCATGAACGTGTTCACAAATGTGCACCATTTTCTTGAAATGGAAGAGGTTTGTTTAGATAATACAATAGTGGAGTGTTGTGAATGGAAAACAAACTTGGCATGGGTTAAAATAATCTCTCACCAACTACTGGTGACATTAGGGGATGGGTACCCATGTAACAAGAACTAGAATGCCTTATATCAGCTTACAAATTTGTTTCACCCACCCACCCATCCACACTCACACACACACACACGGCAAAAATCAACCCCGAGAAAGCCACATGTTCATTTTATTTTGTATTTTCATTGAATTTCTGCTTGTGCTTTAAAACAAAATTGTAGCTATTTTAATGCATTAATGTAAGTTTGTTTTATATTTCAGGGCATTATTACACCATCCATGCACGTAATTTTTGGTAGATGGTTTCCCGAAAATGAACGTCAGAGGCTGAGTGGATTTATTTTTTCAGGTACAATAATGTATCACACTATAACTTAATAGCTTCTATTAGAGTGGTATCCTATGAAGACTCTGTCAGCATCTACAATTATACAGTGCAAATAATTTTATGAAGTATATTAGAATGTACTTCTTTTCTATCAAATATCATGAGATACCATAATTACAACCATGTGTTTCCACAAAGAGTGGTTGGTTCTACATGTGTATGAAAGCTATAATAATCAGAATACAAATTTTGTTTTTGTTAGGAAATGATAAATTTGTTGAACTTTTTGAAGTGTTTTTGCTAAACAAAACGTATATTTTTTATCGTCTTCCAGGTCAGGTTATTATCACTTATATGACATTCTTCTGTGTGTCTGATTAATTTTTAATAGGTTGTAACATATAATAAACAGTTGATAAAAACGCTACACCCATTATCCACATCTAAAGTCTACCACACAGACCCTAGCCATATTAAGAGTCTGTCATTTCACAAAAGGAAGTCACTGGCGATCCTTAATAATACTTAAAATTAATAAAACACAAATTAACAATTATGAAAAGATAGATGCCATTCACCATAAACATGACATGCTGAGTTTCAGACAGGCACAATGAAAAGACTGTTACACAGTGAGCTTTTGGTCAAAGTCTTCTTCAGAAAAGAAAGTAAAACACAGAATTTCACACAAGCAAACACATCTCATGCACACGACAGTCTGTCTAGAGCAACTGGAGGTATCAGCCATGCATGCATGAGGTCCACCTGCTTGTGTGAATGTGTGTTTTCCTTTCTTTTCTGAAGAAGGCTTTGGCCAAAAGTTCAGTTTGTAACAGTCTTTTTGTTGTGCCTGTCTGCAACTCAACAATTCATCTTTAAGGTGAGTACCAAACTACACTTTTTATAATTGTTGATATTGCAGCCTGGACTTCCCATTGTATAAAAAACAAGTTAGTAAAAATTAACACGTAAATAACACAATAGTAATACCATAGAAAAATACTTGAAATGTCTTCCCTAGCAGTCCATGAGGTGTGCTAACAATGTTATGTGCCATTTACTGTGATGGATAGAGAAAGGCTTAACAATGAAATTGAAGGGCCTGTGTGTGATTGTGAATAATACTTCTCCATGACTGTCAAATGCTACATCTGCTATTTCCCAAAGACTTTTAAAGTGAGAACAGCTTTGTGTACATGGCTATGTTTTGTGTGTACAGAGCTGGTAAAATTAATTTCTGCACAATATATGTATCTTCCCCACAAATAAGTGACTGAGTTAGTGTTTATATGCTAGATGATTTTTAATTAATGGACATCATCACAACCTTTCATTAAAATAGAGTGTAAAATTTGCCAATGTTTTTCCTCTTCTTCTACCCTAAGGGAACAATTATGGTCAACTTTCTATCCCCAGCAGTACATCAGCTTAATTAATTACATGTTAATTACATTTGAATGAATTTAATCCACAGCAATATGGTGTAGTAATGAGTTTTAAAAGGTGAAAAGACAGATTTCACACAGAAGAATGAATGGGCAGCTCAGTGAACTAAAACACTGAAGAGTGGTTTCAGTTCAAAGAACAAACACTTCGTTCAATTGACAGAAAAATTACGGACTGGGTTCACTTTAAAAGAAAGAATGAGTAATTCAGTCAATATGCAAAACTACAATGGACTGAATTGACTGTTTTCATTCAGTTACTCCCACAAACTGGTTTCAGTCTCAGGAAATGAATGAATAATAATCCAACTGATATGTAAAACTACAGTTGACTGAATCACTTGTTTGCTTCCACAGACTGCTTTCACTCAAAAGATAGAATAATTCAACTGATTCATAAAAATACAACCAAATCACTGAATTATTTTCCAACAACCAACCAAATTGATTGTTTTCATTCAGTTGTTCCCATCACCACTGAAGGCGAACACCATTTTTGAACTGTCACCACATAATATGCAGGTGATCTCGCTCTACTACAGCATGTAGCAACTACAAGAAATGGGAAGGCAGAGGCTTCCTAATTCTAAATCTGTAGACATTTAAAGACCTTGGACCACTAATATTTTGTGTGTACCCACTGCCAATGTTAGCAATCAAATTATAGTGTGGTCTTCATATATCATCCTCTGATTGCCAGTACCTTTACTTTATAGATGCAAGTCTCATTCAGTAGGACAATAATTTTGAAGATGACATTAGTAACACTATAGAAGTCATATACCATCCATTTTCTGCTTTATAAATATGTGGAAACATTTGAACAATGGTCATTTACTTTCAGTGAATTGCTGCAGTTATTGATTGATGACCTCATCCTTTCCTGAGTTATGGATAGTGTCTTGGGGAGTTGGATCATTAGGAGTAGGATTAGGATTATTCTTCTTCATGGCGAAGTGATATTTCCAACAGAGAGTATGAGTGTAGGATTCCTTGTATCTTCTAAGAGAGGGTGATTTTGAGGAAGAGGAGGTGGGTCCCGCTGTGACGGAGGACGTATCTTTTAGGATACTGTCCTACACTCGTACTCTCTGCTGGAAATATCACTTCGTTATGAAGAAGAATAATCCTAATCCTACTCCTAATGATCCAACTCCCCAAGACACTATCCAAATTGAACCCTGCCTGGAACAGTTCCGTCCTCCATCACAGTGGGGCCCACCTCCTCTTGCTCAAAATCACCCTCTCCATACCTTCCAGGAATTTCTCACTTCCAGCCTTGCCTCTCAGTCCTTCTTGAAAAACCTTAATCCTACTCCCATCATCACCACTGCTGAAGCCCAGGCTATCCATGATCTGAAGGCTGACCGGTCCATCGTCATTCTTCCGGCGGACAAGGGTTCCACGACCGTGGTACTTGATCGTCGGGAGCATGTGGCTGAGGGACTGCATCAGCTTTCAGACAACACTACATACAAAGTTTGCCAAGGTAATCCAATTCCTGATATCCAGGTGGAGCTTCAAGGAATCCTCAGAACCTTAGGCCCCCTACAAAACCTTTCACCTGACTCCATCAACCTCCTGACCCCACCGACACCCCGCACCCCTACCTTCTACCTACTTCCTAAAATTCACAAACCCAATCATCCCGGCTGCCCCATTGTGGCTGGTTACCAAGCCCCCACAGAATGTATCTCTGCCTACGTAGATCAACACCTTCAACCCATTACATGCAGTCTCCCATCCTTCATCAAAGACACCAACCACTTTCTCCAACGCCTGGAATCCTTACCCAATCTGTTACCCTCGGAAACAATCCTTGTAACCATTGATGCCACTTCCTTATACACAAATATTCCGCACGTCCAGGGCCTCGCTGCAGTGGAGCACTTCCTTTCACACTGATCACCTGTCACCCTACCTAAAACCTCTTTCCTCATTACCTTAGCCAGCTTCATCCTGACTCACAACTTCTTCGCTTTCGAAGGCCAGACATACCAACAATTAAAGCGAACAACCATGGGTACAAGGATGGCCCCCACGTACGCCAACCTATTTATGGGTCGCTTAGAGGAAGCCTTCTTGGTTACCCAGGCCTGCCAACCCAAAGTTTGGTGCAGATTTATTGATGACATCTTCATGATCTGGACTCACAGTGAAGAAGAACTCCAGAATTTCCTCTCCAACCTCAACTCCTTTGGTTCCATCAGATTCACCTGGTCCTACTCCAAATCCCATGCCACTTTCCTTGACATTGACCTCCATCTGTCCAATGGTCAGCTTCACACATCCAAGCACATCAAACCCACCAACAAGCAACAGTACCTCCATTGTGACGGCTGCCACTCATTCCATACCAAACGGTCCCTTCCCTACAGCCTAGGTCTTCGTGCCAAATGAATCTGCTCCAGTCCAGAATCCCTGAACCATTACACCAACAACCTAAAAACAGCTTTCGCATCCCGCAACTACCCTCCCGACCTGGTACAGAAGCAAATAACCAGAGCCACTTCCTCATCCCCTCAAACCCAGAACCTCCCACAGAAGAACCCCAAAAGTGCCCCACTTGTGACAGGATACTTTCCAGGACTGGATCAGACTCTGAATGTGGCTCTCCAGCAGGGATACGACTTCCTCAAATCCTGCCCTGAAATGAGGTCCATCCTTCATGAAATCCTCCCCACTCCACCAAGAGTGTCTTTCCGCCATCCACTTAACCTTCGTAACCTCTTGGTTCATCCCTATGAAATCCCCAAACCACCATCCCTACCCTCTGGCTCCTACCCTTGTAACCACCTCCGGTGTAAAACCTGCCCCATGCACCCTCCCACCACCACCTACTCCAGTCCTGTAACCCGGAAGGTGTACATGATCAAAGGCAGAGCCACATGTGAAAGCACCCACGTGATTTACCAACTGAACTGCCTAGACTGTGAAGCTTTCTATGTGGGAATGACCAGCAACAAAATGTCCATTCACATGAATGGACACAGGCAGACAGTGTTTGTTGGTAATGAGGATCACCCTGTGGCTAAACATGCCTTGGTGGAAGGCCCAGCACACCTTGGCCCAGTTTTACACCGTCCGGGTTATCTGGATACTTCCCCCTAACACCAACCCATCAGAACTCCAGAGACGGGAACTTGCCCTTCAATATTACCTCTCTTCCCGTTACTCACCAGTCCTCAACCTCAGTTAATTTCAAGTTGCCGCCGCTCATACCTCACCTGTCAATCAACAACTTCTTTGCCCCTGTACTTCCGCTTCGACTGACATCTCTGCCCAAACTCTTTGCCTTTACATATGTCTGCTTGTGTCTGTATATGTGCGGATGGATATGTGTGTGTGTGTGTGTGCAAGTGTATACCTGTCCTTTTTTCCCCCTAAGGTAAGTCTTTCCACTCCCGGGATTGGAATGACTCTTTACCCTCTCCATTAAAACCCACATCCTTTCATCTTTCCCTATCCTTCCCTCTTTCCTGATGAAGCAACCGTGGGTTGCAAAAGCTTGAATTTTGTGTGTGTGTTTGTGTTTGTTTGTGTGTCCATCAACATACCAACACTTTCGTTTGGTAAGTTACATCATCTTTGTTTTTAGATATAAATAAAATGTTATTAATAAATAAAATTTTGTGTCAAATGAACAGTGATAGATACCTTGTGCAGATAACAACATGGTGTTCTTTATTCTGGTTTCAATAAACCACTCACTGACCTTAACAAATTGGAAGTCTTACAAAATAAACTGTAAATCATGAATTACTAGTCATTCCATGAATGATTAATCTATTGGGATTCTTGCGAGTTCCTGTTAGCAATTTAGAAAACAAAACTCACTCTAATTAATCCTCCCTTGTTGTAAGGTAAATGAAATGACACAGTTTCATAGACTTTACTAGTCTCATACAGACTTTATGTATATAGACTGATGTGGCGAGTGAAAATTTGTACCAAGGCTGGGAATTACACCCATGTCTCCTGCTTACTACTTGGATTGAGAAGGGAGGCATGCTGGGGTAAGTCCTGCAGCTGTGTGATCTGCTCTGCCAAGGTGACTTAGTGGTTAATGCACCCGCCTAGTAAGCAGGAGGCCTGGGTTCAATTCCTGGCCTTGGTACAAATTTTCAGTTGCCATTTCAGTCTATATACACAAAATTATTGTAACAGATGTTGTAACAGATAAAGAGCAGTTTCTCTAAAGTTAACAATTTTCTACTAATTACATAACATGTGACTTGAAATATGAATACTGTATGGTAATTCCACTGGTCAGTAACATAAATATCTTATCATTAATCATGGTGGTTGTTCCAGTCCACTGTAAATGTGTTTATTGAAGGTGCACATCTAAGCTAATGTGTACATTAATGCAATCCTGATAAATCAAGGTCTGTTCAAAGAATTCTGGAAAATCGTAATTTCATACCATTGATGTGTTGGAAAAAAACACAGTTGGAATCCCCACATGTGCCTGTGTTTAGTGTGTAACTGCCAGAAATTTCACTGTTGTATGTCTGTTACTTATTGCTCAGTGCTATATTGAGTAGAACATTGTGTTGCACATTTTGCGAATTTCAAGATGGCTGAGTTAGAGGAGCAATGCATTTGCATTAAATTTCACATAAAACTCAAAGAAATCTTTATAGAGTCATACCAAATGATGCAGTAACCTACAGCGGTGAGTGCTTAAGCTGTACTTGGTGTTTCAAAAACGGTTGGACAGAATTTAAAGATGACCCTTATTCAGGATGCCCTTTGACATCTACCAATGATGATCATGTCAGGAATGTTAATGAAATTGTGCATGCCAATCTACGACTGACAGTCCAGGACATTGCAAAAGAATGTAACATTTCAGTTGGATTATGTCATGAAGTCCTGCACAGTGTCTCAGGATGCATCATGTAGCCGCGAAGTTCATACCATGGCTCATGAGTCAAGACCAGAAAGACCTTTTCCTTGTAGCCTGTGAAGAACTCTTGGATTGGACAAATGAGAATGAGTTGTTACTTAAGAGAATCATAACTCATGATGAAACATGGATCTATGGTCATTACGTTGAGACCAAGGTTCAGCCTTCACAATTGCTTGGGAAAGGTTCTCCAAGACCAAAAAAGCTTGTCAGGTGAGGTCAAATATCAAAGCCAGGCTGATAGTTTCCTTTGACTTTGGATTTGCTCATCCTGAATTCATGCCACAGTGACAAACTGTTAGTCACGGGTACTACTGGGACATGTTGTGATGCCTACAAGAAAATATGAGAAAGAAACATCCTGAAATGTGGCGAGACAATTCACGGCTCTTGCATCACGATAACACACCTGCACATTCATCTCTGTTGGTGCATGACTATTGCACAAAAAACGAAATCACTGTGTTCCCTCATCCTCTGCACTCTCCAGACCTGCCCCCTACAGAGTTTTTATATTTCCAGAGTTGAAACCCTGTTGAAAGGCAGAAGATTTGCAATGATAGATGAGGTAAAAGAAAATTCACAAATGGTTCATTGTGCTGTCCAGCAAGAGGTGTATCAGAACTGCTTCTGGAAGTGGAAACAGCATTGGGAGCAGTGTATCAATTGTGGAGGAGAGTATTTCAAAGGAAACCATGCACAATAAGTAAAAGGTAAGTGTAGAAAAATGTTGTGTTCAAAGTTCTAGAATTTTTTGGACAGGCCTTGTAACTGCACTCCTAAGTTATCACATAAGCGAAATGTCAAATGTAAAATGATTTATGAAGCGTGAACGAATGGCAACACATATAATATTTTACTGGCTCCAATGCGAGGCAATGTATAAGATGTTTGAGTGAATTATGAAGCACTTTTAAAGTAATATGGTGAGAATGGTAAGGGGAAGGAGAGAGAGAGAGAGAGAGAGAGAGAGAGAAGAGAAGAGAGAGAGAGAGAGAGAGCGAGAGTGAGAGCGAGAGAGAGAGAGAGAGAGAGAGAGAGAGAGAGAGAGACAGAGAGCACTATTGTAAACTACAGTTCTGTACTGTGCCATAAGGAACAGAAATAATAAATGTCAGTGTGCTTACAATATTAAAAAATATACATTCTATACTTACTGAAATGGTAGTCAATAGGCATCATAATTTATACGCAATTTTCTGAACAGACGTCATATATTAATGTGTTTACAATTACCTTTTCATCCTGCCACAAACAGCAAGTCTATGCATCTAATCAAATAGTTTTTCAGTTATCTACCACTTCTGTTGTCATATTTACTTAATACACTGTTTTTTATTACAAGCAGATGGTCGTCAATATATTGAAGTATTGGTGGTGTCATTCATGACTTACATTGCTTCTCTTAGTATAGAGGGCTTTAGAGTAAAGTTAGCTGAATAACTGTGCACTAGACAGGTCTGATTTACTATAGTTCCACATATGTATTCTTTTGGGCTTCTTATGTTTAGACATGACCACACCTTTCTTATCGCCACATGGTAACATTTTCTGTTCGTGGAGTTTTACAATAATATCATGTTTTCCAACCCCATTGTTGAAAGTTTCCAAAAGGGGTAAATTGGCTGGGGAAATAGCAGGAAAGTTAAAGGGGGGAGGCACTGTCATGAGTGGTAAAATACCAGTGGTTATAGGGTTCAGAAAAGACCCTTTTTTAGGGTAGGGAGGACAGAAAGAAAGCAAATTTTAAGAGACATTAGAACTGAGACAAACCTTAAGTTTGAGAAAGAAATAAAAAAAAAACATAATTCCAGCTTATTACATCAGCATAAACAGCTATTGGTTAAGAATTTTCAACAGTTATCAGATATAACTCTACCAAATTTTAACTCAGTCACTGTAAAATGTCAGCTATCTTTATTGCATCAAAATATTCGAGGACTGAGAAATAAAATTAATGAATTAACTATCTGCATAGATGAATTAGAGTCTTCAAACCCAGCTGACATAATCTGCCTCTCTGAACATCATGTGACCACTGGTATAGAACTTTTTAAGTGTTACAGGGTTTAGGTTAGCATCTCACTTTTGTAGATCAGAAATGGAGAAAGGAGGAGTTGCCACATCCATTAGGAACTGTCATAAATTTAAGAACGTAGACATTCATAAATTTTGCCTAGAACAGCATATGGAAGCATGTGCAACAGAATTAGAATTTCACAAAAAATCCTTCATAATATTAAGTGTATATCGAGCACCTGCAGGTAACTTTAATCTGTTTGTAAACCACCTTGAAGCTGTACTGGCCCATTTAACAACCAAAAACAAAGAAATAGTGGTTGCTGGTGATTTCAATGTAGATTTCCTTAAAGACTCTCCCAATAAGAACTTATTTGAGCTAGTAACACTATCATTCAACTTAGTTCCCACTGTAAAGTTCCCCACTAGGATAGCCACTTGCTCACAAACAGCCATTGATAATATCTTTATAGAAAAGTCCAATGAACAAAATTATATTACAAAACCAATAGCCAATGGCCTCTCAGACCATGACATGCAGTTCCTTCTGTTAAATGTTAATACTGAGCTGGATATAAAATCTGTTAAATCTGAGCTCAAGAGGGTAATCAATAAGCCAAAAATTGATTATTTTAGGACACTCCTCAGAGACATTCACTGGACTGATGTTTACAGTGCTCATGGCATGAATAAGAAATATAACACTTTTGCTAATAAAGTGCTTACCTTATTTGAACACTGTTTTCCCCCAAAACTTACCAAGATAAGAGCAAAGTCTACAAAAAAGCCATGGACTACTCGAGGAATAGGGGTATCTTGTAAAACAAAAAGAAAACTGTATCTGTCAATCCGAAACAGTTCCGATGCTGATGCTATAGCACATTACAAGAAATGCTGCAAAATATTAAAGACTGTAATATGGATGTCAAAGCAAATATATTACAAGGAAAAGATAGTCATATCAGATAACAAAATAAAGACAATATGGGATATAGTGAAGGAGGAGACCGGTAGAACCAGACATGAAGAGGAACAAATAGCATTAAGAGTAAATGATACATTGGTGACAGATGTGTATAGTGTTGCAGAACTTTTTAATAATCATTTTATAACTGTTACTGAAAAGACGGGGCTGTCAGGTTCGGTAGATGCTGCTATGGAATACCTCAGACCAGAAATTTCAAGCAACTTCCATAATATGAATTTGACCCTCACTACCCCAACAGAAATAATGTTCATCATAAAATCTTTAAAATCAAAAACATCTACTGGGTATGATGAAATATCAACAAAGTTAATTAAAGAATGTGATTCTGAACTAAGTAACATATTAAGCTATCTGTGTAACCAGTCATTTATCAGTGGAATATTTCCTGAATGGCTGAAATATGCTGAAGTTAAGCTACTGTTTAAGAAGGGAGATAAAGAAATAGCATCAAATTTCCATCCAATTTCACTGTTGCCAGCATCCACAAAATTTTTCGAAAAAGTAATGTACAGTCGGCTTTATAACCATCTTATCTCAAATAACATACTGTCAAAGCCACAGTTTGGATTTCTAAAAGGTTCTGATATTGAGAAAGCTATCTACACTTACAGTGAAAATGTGCTTAATTCATTAGACAAAAAATTGCAGGCAACTGGTATATTTTGTGATCTGTCAGAGGCATTTGACTGTGTAAATCACAATATCCTTTTAAGTAAATTAGAGTATTATAGTGTAACAGGAAATGCTGCAAAATGGTTCAAATCTTATATCTCTGGCAGGAAACAAAGGGTGTTATTAGGAAAGAGACATGTATCAAGCTATCAGGCACCATCCAACTGGGAACTAATTACATGTGGGGTCCCACAAGGTTCCATTTTAGGGCCCTTACTTTTTCTAGTGTATATCAATGACATTTCATCAGTAACATTACCAGATGCCAAGTTCGTTTTGTTTGCCAATGATACAAACATTGCAATAAATAGCAAATCAAGCGTAGTCTTAGAAATATCAGCTAATAAAATATTTGTGGACATTAATTACTGGTTCCTAGCCAATTCTTTGTCACTAAACTTTGAAAAAACACACTACATGCAGTTCAGAACTTGTAATGGGTGTCCCACCAGTATATGTCTAACATACGATGACAAGAAGATAGAAGAAGTGGACTGTGTTAAATTCTTGGGATTACAGCTTGATAATAAATTCAACTGGGAGGAGCACACCACAGAACTGCTGAAGCGTCTTAACAAATGTCTGTTTGCAATGCGAATTTTGTCAGACATAGGGGATATAAAAACGAAAAATCTGGCATACTATGCTTACTTTCATTCCATAATGTCATATGGGATTATTTTTTGGGGTAATTCATCAAGCCAAGCTAAAGTTTTCCAGGCCCAAAAACGTGCCGTAAGAGTTATATGTGGTGTGAACTCAAGAACTTCCTGCAGAAGCCTGTTTAGGGAAATAGGGATACTAACTACTGCTTCTCAATATATTTATTCCTTAATGAAATTTGTATTAAAAATATATCACTTTTTCAAACCAACAGCTCAATTCATGGAATCAATACTAGAAATAAGAATAATCTTCACAAGGATTTAAAGTCACTTAGTCTTGTACAAAAAGGTGTTCATTATTCAGGAACACACATTTTCAATAACTTGCCAGCAGCCACAAAAAGCTTGACAACCAATGAAATTCAGTTTAAGAGAAGCCTAAAGGATTTATTGGTGGCCAACTTCTTCTACTCCAGTGATAAATTTCTCAGTAAAACCAACTGGTTTGTGTATATATATAAGTACAATATAACTTCTGCGCAATTTCAGTGCAGTATTGTGTTCATTGTAAATGTGTGTGTGTGTGTGTGTGTGTGTGTGTGTAAGTACAATCTAACTTCTGCACCATTTCAGTGCAGTAATGTGTTCATTGTAAATAAGTATTATAGTAGTTGTATTACATGTTTATTACCGTATAAATAAATAAAAAACTTTTTTATTTTAAATTCAGTGCATTAGTATTTGTAAAATGACTTTCATATAGTGTTCATTAAAAAATGACGATCATTCCACTTGGGACCTATGGAATGGTACATTAGCTTATTTGTTTTAGTTGTAAATGTTTGTCATGTATTGTTGTTTGTCTGACATGTTCCACATCCTGGAGGACCTCCTCACTACGGATCAATTGGAATGAAAGTAAATCTAATCTAATCTAATGTGTCACACAAAATTGATCCAATTCAGAAGCATTTACTTTGTTCAGGTAATCTGCTACATTAGCATCTGATTTCATGATATTTATTTCAAAAGCCATTGAGGTAAATAATTCCAGTCAACATTCTATCATAGTTCCTGCCACTAATTACTTTCTTTAAATACTACTGGTAGTTTTTTCCCATCCACTTTTCTCTTACCCCAGAGCTGCAACGTATTTGATTTATGTACTCATACGTAGAACAATATACATTGTCCAGATGTTGTCAAATGTTTGTACAATATTTCTTATGAAAATAAACGTTTCTCTTACAGTATTTATAGCTCCTGTATTTAATTATGCTTTTTTTTATCGTGTCACAAATTGTTACATAGTAGTGTTCATGAATATCAGGTTACTGTCTATAGTTATTTTAAATATTCATTTGCAGTGTAGTAGCTATTATTTAGCAAATATTTTTTAGGCTTTGGCTGAAGGTGTGGGAATCATTCACATTTTTTATTTCTTCTGGCAGTCTATTGTACAATTTTGGTCCTTGGCACAATACACTATTTTGAGTTTTTGACTGATTAGATGCATAGACTTGCTGTTTGTGGAGGAATGAAAAGATAACTGTAAACACATTAATATATGACGTCTGCTCAGAAAATTCTGGAACATTCGTAATTATGCACCAATGGTGTGTTGGAGCAAAATGCGGTTGGCATCCCTGTACACACCTGTGTCTAATGTGTAACTGCTGGAGGTTTCACCATTGTATGTCTGTTAGTTATTGACCAGTAATATATTGAGTAGAATGTTGTGTCATGCAGTTTACTAATTTTGAGATGGCAGAGATAGAGGAGCAATGCATCTGCATTAAATTTTGCATGAAACTCAAGAAAACCTTTACAGAGACACACCAAATGATGCAGGTAGCCTATGGTGGTGAGTGCTTAAGCTGTACTTGGTGTTATGAATGGTTCACACAATGAAAAAGGCCAGACAGAAGTTAAAAAGACCCCTGTTCAGGATGCTCATGTCAGTAATGTCAACAAAACTGTGCCTGCCAATCGAAGACTGTCTGTCCGAGAGGTTGTAGAAGAATGTAAAATTTCAGTTGGATTATGTCATGAAATCCTCCACAATGTCTCAGAATGCATCATGTTGCCTCTAAGTTCATCCCACGCCTCATGACCCAAGACCAGAAAAACCTTTTCCTTGCAGTCTGTGAAGAGCTCTTGGATTTGGCAAATGTAGATGAGCTGTTACTTAAGAGAATCATAACTCATGATGAAACATGGGTCTGTGGTCATTATGTTGAGACCAAGGTTCAACCTTCACAATTGGATGGGAAATGTTCTCCAAGCCAAAAAAAAAAACTCATCAGGTCATGTCAGATGTCAAAGCTATGCTGATAGATTTCTTTGACTTTTAAGGATTTGTTCATTAGGAGTTCATGATACAAGGACAATCTGTTAATTGATGGTACTATTGGTATGTGTTGTGATGCCTGCGAGAAAATGTGAGAAAGAAACATCTTGAAATGTGACGAGACAATTCATGGCTCTTGCATCACGATAACACACCCTCACATTCATCCCTGTTGGTGTGTGACGATTGCATAAAAAATGAAATCATTGTGCTGCATCATCCTCTGTACTCTCCAGACCTGGTCCCTGTGAACTTTTTTTTATTTTCAAAGTTGAAAACCCTATTGAAAGGACAAAAATTTGCAAAGATAGGCAAGATAAAAGAAAATTCACAGACAGCACTTTGCACAATCCAGCAAGAGGCATGCCAGGACTGTTTTCAGAAGTACAAATGACATTAGGAACAGTGTATCAGTTGTGGAGGAGAATATTTCAAAGGTGACCATGCACAATAAGTAAAAGGTTAGCACAGAAAAATTTTGTGATCAAAGTTCTGGAGTTTTTAGATCAGACATCATAGGTTATTATTAACATAATTAATTTTAAAATATTAAATATGGTATAAAGCTATAATGTTGAAAACTATATTGGGGATGTGAGTTTAGTTCTCAATATTCTGTAATATTATATATTATATACTATGTATATTATATTCTGTAATATTAGTGAAAAAGCTTAAACGAGTTTCTGTATGAAAATTTAAGAAGTTCCTCAACTTCTGTAATTCATTGGAATGTGAGTCTCACGGGAAGCGTGCAAGTCGCGCTATTCATCTGTGTCCTCGGTGGCTCAGATGGATAGAGCGTCTGCCATGTAAGCAGGAGATCCCGGTCGGGTTTCAGTTAGTCATCATTTATTCCAGGGAAAAGCTGCATGGTCATCAACAGTATTCTGTTCTTTCGAGAACAGTTACTGTCTTCATATACATATTCATTATTCTGTTTTGCATAAAAAGTGTTAAGAGCAGGCTGGTGGCTCAAGGTTATTACATTTTAAACTCATTCTTCTTTAGTCTGAGCTGTTAATTATGGCAGTTATCTGGAAATCTGCAGGTTTCACCATAACAGATTTTTTAATGTTTATTTGTTATGAAATATAAAGGTCAGCTTACAGATGTAAAAATGAATAATGTTTTCTTCCTGTTGCAGCAAACTATTTGGGTACTGTTCTTTCAATGGCCTTGTCTGGAACAATGGTGAAGTCTTTGGGATGGCCTTCAGTATTCTACATTTTTGGTGGCATTACAATTTCCCTGACTATTCCTTGGCTCTACTTTGTGTACAGTGAACCTGAGAGTCATCCAAGAATCTCGCAGAAAGAACTTGACTATATACTAGAGAACACTGGTCACAGTAAAAAGATGAATGATGGAAAAAAGAAGCTGCCTGATGATGAGGTAAAACACATATAATTTAATATATGGAAAAGAACAATGCAGTTGCAGTTTTCAACAGAGTAGGTGTAGGAAAACATATGATTGCAAGTTTTTAAGGCCTATTTTCACACTAAAAATGGAACTTATCATTAAATTTTGGAGCAATAAATTCCTGTTATTGGAAAAAGACAGAGTCCAAACAGAGAAATGAGAATTAGGATGAAATGGGGACTTGACTACACTCCTCAACCTGAGTGAGACAACACAGAATTAGATGGAAATTATGCAGTAAATCATACTGAAAAACTGAGAAATCAGAAGTGGAAGAGAGAACCTTTATTCAGTTCAAATTATGAAACAAGAAATTAGAAGAAAATCATAGTAATGTACATCTGGGGAGAAATGCTGAATAGAAAAAGTAATGGGAGGAATACCTAAATGGAAAAGGGAAAAAGGCATATAATTGGCGAGAAAAGACTGAAACTAAGATCTAGAAAATGATAAGTTAAAGAAGAAATTTTTATAATGTGAAGGCAAGTAGGAGTAAAAGGATTAACAAACAGAAAAAATATGGGATGGAGTCAAATGAAATTATGTGATAGCTTGGGTTTTCTTGATGCAATTGGTTAATAGTTTGCTTTTGACTGTTCTGCTGAGTTGTCACATTTTATGCACAAGATTTCAATGACCAACAAAGCTGTCTTCTTCAGGTGCTGTGAGTTTAGCTGTTATGTGAACTTGCTGCCTGGACTCCAAACAGTCTGACAGTCTGATTGGAGTCCAGACGCGAGTACACATAGCAGAAAAACTCACAGCTCCTGAAGAAGACAGCTGCGTTGGTCACCAAAACATTGCACATAAAATGCAAACAACAGTTTAGCGGAATATTCAAAACCACACTATTAACAAATAAAATTATGGTATAGAACACATACCATGTGTAAAGTTCTATATTGTGGCTGATGAAAGGAATTCTTGTATCATTGATATGGTAAAGCAGCCACCATAATCTCTGCTATAGTGTTGCCAGTGAATGCTATTACTGTTTTGAATAAAATAGAATAATTTTATTGTCGTTAGGCCATTAAGGCAATAGACAAAGTCATACATATAATACAATATAATTCATGTTGCAGTAGAACAATAGGTTTGTTATTACAGTGTAATATTATAATTGATGAAATCCTACAAAGTCATACTTATAACACAATATAATTCCTGTTGCAAAAGAGCAATAGATTTGTTATTACAGTATAATATTACAATTGACAAGGTCATACATATAATACAATATAGTTCACATTGAAATCCTACAAAGTCATACTTATAACACAATATAATTCCTGTTGCAAAAGAGCAATAGATTTGTTATTACAGTATAATATTACAATTGACAAGGTCATACATATAATACAATATAGTTCACATTGAAATCCTACAAAGTCATACTTATATTACTATATAATTCCTGTAGCAAAAGAATAATCGGTTTGTTATGACAGTATAATATTACAATTGGTGAAATCCTTTATGTCGTAGAATGGGTGGGCAACTAACAAGACATACAGTGCTTGTCTGAGTGATTACTCTGGTAAATCTTGCATAGCTAGTGGAAGTTTGTTAAATAATTTGTGCCCCATTAGTTCATAACTGTTCAGTAATTTTGAGAGTCTGTGGAATGGAGTATAAATACATCTATTCAGTCTAGTGTTGTAGCAATGTATATTTTCTCTGCATTTAGCTTCGGTTAGCTTCTAGTATATATATAGGTTTACTACTGTCAAATTTTTTTGCTCAGAAAACAAAGGTTTACAGTGTGCCTTATATGATGAGCCTGTAATTACCCTAATAGCTTTCTTCTGCAGTAGAAGGATGTCACACATACAACTGGAGTTTCCCCATAAAATGATACCATAGGTTATTATGCTTTGGAAGAATGAGAGATAGGATATTCTAACATAATTTTTAGGTACAAAATCCATTAGTCGCCTTAACAGATAGATTACCCTAGACAACTTACCACTAAGATACTTGACATGTTGACCCCAAGATAATTTGTCATCCAAATATACCCCTAAAAACTTAACATAACTAGGATCATCAGATGGTAGCTTGTCTTTTAGACTAAATACTATCTGCTGAGTTTTATTTTCACTAAGCAAAAATACATTTGCTTTAAACCAGTATGATGCTTGAGCAATTGTCTCTGTAACACAATTTTTAAGGCTATTGAGGTCATTACTGCTGTTCAAAAAAGTTGTATCATCTGCATATAGTACAGTTTTTGATTTAATACATGATGACAGGTCATTAATCTTCATTAGGAACAGGAAAGGGTCCAGAACAGATCCCTGTGGGACACCTACCTTAACTAGTTCTTTGCCAACACACAGAGCTTGCTTACGGTTCTGTAAAAATGATTTTAATAGTTTAAGGCTATTACCTATAACACCACAGAAGTCAAATTTTTCAAGTAGTAGTGTATGTTCTACACAGTCAAGGTCTTTGCTTGGGCCACAAAATGTAACTTGAGCAAAGTCTTTATCCTCAAATACTTGATGGATGTATTTTACAACAGCATCTATCGCATCAGTTGTTGATGTATTTTTCCTAAAACAAATATTGATATTCACTACTAATTCCTATAGTATCACAGTAATCAGATAATTGTTTGTAAATTGTGCATTCCAGAACTTTAGAGAAAGATGGGACTATGGAAATTGGCTGGTAACTTGAGGCAGAGTCTTTATCCCCTTTTTTATAAACTGGAACTACCTTAGACAGTTTAAGCTCATCATGAAAATATCCTTCAGCTAGACATTTGCTTATACAATGTGTTAAGGGGTACACTATACTGCCTATGACTTTCTTCAGTATGTTACAGGATAAGTCATATATGTCTACACTGTCTGATGATTTTAACTGTTTCACTATTCTTAATACAGAATCTGATGAGACCTCAGAGAAACTGGAGGTACTTGTATTTGTTGATGATCTACAACTATTTTTTGACAGTAACTGCGATGAGCTGATTTTGGGTTTATCAATACTACTTCCTACTTCTTCAACTGATTTAACAAAATAATCATTGAATTTTTGGGGAGAGATATTAATTGTAACATTTCTTTCATCTTTAGCGACACTATTTATCAGCTTCCGAGCAGCTTTGCACTTGTTGGTGGATTTCTCAATACTTCTGAGGTTGTGTACTTTTTTTGCTTCTATGATTGCTTTTTTATATTCATTCCTACGTGTAACCTAGGCTAGTTTAGCTTGATTAGTCTTCAGTTTACAATAAACAATGTGCAACAACATAACTTGGTTTTTCAGAGTGGTCAGCTGTTCTGTATACCATGTGTTTTGTCTTTTTGGAACTTTAGTTTTCAGGACTCGATCAGTTAGGCCTATGTTGAATTTCTTTCTTGGAATGCAGTCATTAAAGTGTGCCAAAAATACTTTAAAAAACCTTTCAAATAGTATATTTGCTGTCAAATCATTACTTAAAGTATAGGGTGTGGCTCCATAACACTGGCCAAACCAGCCTCTGTCAACAAGGGAATTACAAAATCTATAATTTTTTCATCTGAGACAGGTCTGGTGATCACAATTTTTGGGACAGGCTTAGTTATACTAGTCTTATCAGGAGGGAACCTACTTGTATAATTTAAGGTTACGGAACTATGATCAGAAAATGCAAACTCTGGCACATTACATGTTTCGTCTGTTGTTTTAAAATTCACAAAAATATTGTCAAGACATGCTTGTTCTCTTGTGGGCCTAATATTTTACACAGTGTAAGTTGGATTGTCTTAGTAGGTTTCGAAGTTCAGTGACACTACGTTTGTGGGTTGTTACACCAAAATCCGAATTCAGATCACCACCTATTGCAATATCATAATTCATCCATCTAGTTTCGCCAAGTACATGCAACAGCTGGTCCAGTTTCTCTAGAAATACACTGATGATGTGCTTAGGTGATCTGTACATGGATATTACCAATAACTTAAAACTGTTTAAAACTATACCAGCAGCTTCAAAGTTCAGTTCATCACACAAAAAATCTAGATCCTATCTACTGATTGAACATCTAAGTGACTTTTTAACATAGGTTGCTACACCACCTCTTAAATTCAATTTTCTGCAGTAGCTATTGGCTATATTATAATTATCAAATTTAACAAATGTTAGGTTACTCTCAGTAGCCCAGTGTTCAAACACAAAATATCAAACACGTTTTCTATTCCATGACTATTGACAATAAATTCCTTATCCCTCACTCCTTGAATGTTAAGATAGCATATTTTAAGATCAAACCTGTCTTTCCTCACAGATGTACCATTATGGTGAAGGGCTATTAAATCTCCTGAACTATTTACCTTATGGGCTTCTTCTCCTTGCTGCCTTCCAATAAATAATCGTTTAGAATGAGAGGATGAACTGTTTTTTGCTTACCCACAACACTTGACACTTCTACTGCTAATTGAATTCTCTTCCCTTCTTCATGTTCATGTCTTGATGTTGATGAATGGGTCGCCCTTGTGGGTAGTTCAGATGTTGCTACAGAGTGGATACCTGTACCACTTGATGGAGCAATAGTTTTTGTAGCTGAGTATGCTGCCACCCTTGCTGTTTCTGTTTTCTCTGTTCGTTGCTGTGTTGTTCCATCTGTTGTAGCTGTTAATATTCCTGCTTCTTTCCCAACATGTTCTTCTGTAATCAATGTTACTGCAAGTTGTGTTACTGCAGCAGCTGGAGTAGTTGGTAGGCAAGCTACATTGCAGCTCTCCTTCACCATTGGCAATGGAATTGGAATACATTTCTTACTTCTAGGAGAAACACTTCCACTAGTGCCTCGATCTTCTGGCTGAGTAATGATTTGCCTCATGTATTTAAATGCATTCCATGTGTAGTTAAGTGCTTTCTCTCCAGGTCATCAATATTAAGGAAAAATGCATTGGAAGTGACCTTGCAGATCTTTTTGTACATCCTGTTTGCTTTTTGGATCTCTCTGTTCACACAAGAAGATTCATTAAGATCATACCTGTGTGGTATGCCTACCAAAATCACGTTTTGATTCACTAATGTACATAGCACGTTTCTTAATACACTGTTTGCCACTATTAGTTCATTCTTATACACATCATTTGCGCCACCCATTATTACTATAAATTCACTTTGTGACATGCAGTTATAGTTTTTACAGTCTTTTAAAACTTCTGTCAGACTTGCTCCAGGTTTCACAACACTTGTAACAGAGAGATCTTGCTGGAGGTGAAGAATACCTGCAACTCCTCTCCTGTGGCTGTCAGCAAGCAAAACTGTAGGCCTACTAAAGTTTATTTTCATCATTTTATTTGCATCATCGCGGCAGTTACGTTTTTCCAACATTATGTGTTTACTTCCCACCAACTCAGATAAATAATCTTGGTGCAAGCTGCAGGACTCATCATTATTAACTTCACAATCTGTAGTCAGACACTGAAATCTGTTTCTTAATGGAACTTTAAAATTGTTTGAAGCAGATTTAGGTTTTGCACACTTCTTTGGTTCATTGTGTTCCTGAAATTATCTGAGTTCTTTAAGTGGTTGATCAGATAGACTTTTAACCATATTTTCCAACAACTGAACATGTTCTCTTGTTGCTTTCAGTTCATTCTGCAGTGTTTCTAATACTATAAGTTCACGAGTTGCACAATACATTTCAGTTGTGGCCAAACGTCCTTTACACTTTGTTCCACAAGCACATGAAAGGTTTTCTTGATTTATTTTCATGAAGCAATGAGAGTGATACCATGTATGCATCATTGAGCATGTACTAATACCACTTGACACAATTTTGTCACATAATATGCACCTTATAGACACTAAATACTCGCAATTTACAGAGCGATATACTACCACATCTATAATCGCGGCCATCTTAACTCTCTGGTCAGTGGTTGTAAGTGGAAGAGGAACAGAAAGGTATTAGGGCTTTAAGTCCCATGACCAATGACGTCACTAGAGATGGAGCACAAGCTCAAATAGGAATTCTGCCCTGACCTATTCAAACAAACTATCCCAGAAATTGCTTTAATCTTTCTAAGAAAAACCTAAACTGGGTGGGCTGACAGGGACTTGAATTAAAATCCTTCAAAATATGACTGCGTTTCTTAACCACTGTATCATCTCTCTCAATAAATGAAGCAGAAGGTGGAGGGCAGATAAGGTTAAGTGTACAAAGAAATTAATATGTGTGAAGGAGATGGAGAGGGGTAAATGGAAGTAATAAAAAAGGGACCACAACATAAACTTTGTGGAGGAAAAATTATACGAAGGAATTCAAACACAACAGTGCTACATCTACATTAAAAAGTGAAGTTGTCCATGACCCAAAGTTTGGTTTGAAAATCACAGAATTTACCCAGGAATGATCATATTGCAAGTGGCATGCCCTTCACTTTCTGCAACCTTTGAACTGACATACTCAGACCATTTGACAAGGACTCCAAGACACAATGCCACTCATCAGTTTTTTACATAAACAAACAACTATCAGAGGTGAAAGACAAAGTAAATGACAGCAGAAATTTTTGACACTGACTGGGGATCAAACCCTAGACTTTTTGAATTCAGAGTCTGACTCTTAACCATTGAGCCACCATGTAAATTAAGAAGCACAGTTATTATTAAGGTGAAGGGGGAGCACAAAAGTGCTCTAACCACAGTAGTGGCAGGGCAGAGAAAGGTAGGGGGACCTCGGAGGAAGGGGAGGGGGGGAATTATCAAATTGAGCTGTTCAGAAAGAGAACACAGGTGGAATGGTTTTTGGAGTGGCTACTGAAGTTGAATCAATTTTGCTAAGCGGTATGTTCTGCAAAAGAGTAGTCAAACTTGCTGTTATGCACAATTTAACAATACCTATTTATTTAGGTACTTGGATGATGCTCATGATGTCATAGAATGAAGTACAGCAGTTACAGGAAAATTTGTATGTAACATGACTGTATTCATAAGTGGCTCTTTCACTAGGATGGTACATACTTGTGGAAGAATTAGAACAGGTGTGTGAGAGGGATACATTATGCAGGTCTTGCACCTGGCTGAGAGCAGGAGTAATGTGAGGATAGACAGATTTGTTTTGCAGGGTAGGTGAGGGTAGGAAGAATTCCATATTTAGAAATATGATGAGCTCAGATCAAGAATATGATTCAAGTTTGTTTGTTGGTGAATGATGCAGTCAGCCACAGTACTTTTTACATGTTTAATTTTAGTATTATAACCAGTTTCATGCTACCATGTCCAACTTCTGATGGCTAATATTTTTAGCTACACGGATGTTTTCATCAACAGCATGTCATCTGCTCCTACACTCCACAATAATATTTGAGTATTTAGTGTAGTGTGGGAACAGATAACATGCTTTTAGTCAAAAGATCCATGTAACTAAAAATATTAGCCTGAAATCGGTTATGGCACTAAAATAAAATATTTAAAAAGTATTTGTCAGTGGTTGCATCATTCATCAACTGTCATCAACAGCCATGGAGTTCATATATGTGACATGGATAAAATAACAATCAATTTTGTTTTCCGGCCATGGGTAGTACTTTGTAATGAGGGAAAAGAATGGGATTCCGTAATGATTTGTTAGTAGTGAGTGAAGGTTTAGGTGTGTGGGCGGATAAGCCACTTGATAAAAGTGTGAGGAACAGGGCTGTAGTATTTTGGATATCTAGAAATGATTTTTCTCAGTGATGCAGGAAAGAATGATATATGAAGATGCCATGCAAGTAAATTGAATTGAATTGAATTGAATTTTATTTGATCCTGTAAGATTACATCGTGTACAGTAAATGTACGTGTAATATAGGACATGTCAAAGTATTAAAATTCTTTATCAATTATTTTTCTACACCTTTAGCTTACATTTTTACATCACTGATAATGAGTAACAATATATACAAATTTAATGGCATAAGTATTCTGCAACACTGTAAAACTCTTTTTCAATGAGATAGTCTTTAAGTTTCTTTGTAAATTCATTGTGAAGTACACTATCTTGCAGGGTTTTGGGCAGACTTCTTAGTAGTCTGATACCAGAGTACTGGGGTCCTTTTTCTAGCATTGCCAGTCGGTGGGGTATGCTCCGTACTTCATTCTTCTTTCTTGTATTGTGGGTGTGTACACTAGCATTTGTAATCCAGTCCTCACTACCTTTTGTGATGTACATTATTGTTTTGTATATATATAATGATGAAAAAGTTAAGATACCTAAATTCTTGAAACAGTTTCTGCAGGTTTCAGAGGTCTTTCTTCTTAAAATGGTCCTAATTGCTTTTTTTTGTAATGTGAACACTCGTTTTGTCTCTTGTTTGTTTGAGTTTCCCCACACCGTCACTCCATACTGTAAGTATGGTTCGAAAAGTCCATGATACACTGTACACAGAAGGTTCTTGTCTGAATACTGTGATAGCTGCATCATTAAGAATATGACAGAGCTCAGTTTCTTACAGACATTATTAATATGTTTTTTCCATTTCAGTTCATTATCCACAAGAATACCTAAGAATCTAGCAGATTCTACTTCTTCCAGCCTTGTTCCGTCAACCTCTAAATCCATGTCTACAGCCTTTTCCTTGTTTTTAAACACTGCATACATAGTCTTTTTTAGATTTATAACCAGTTCATTTTTCAACAGCCATTGAGCTGTGACATTTGCAGATATGTGTGCTCTTCTCTCAAGCTGTTCCATATTTTGGTCACTATTTAGTATTGTCATGTCATCAGCATACAATATTTTCTTTTCTTCCTCCTCAACACCTATATCATTAACAAATACATTAAATAACAATGGCCCCATTACCGAACCCTGCGGCACTCCATATTTGATGGATTTGGTTTCTGATTGGTACGAGTTTCCTAATGATACATACTGCTTGTGGTTGCACAAGTATGATTTTATCCATTCACCTGGTTGCCCCCGAATGCCATAGTTGCTTAATTTTTGTATCAGCATTTCATGGTCAATGGTGTCAAATGCCTTTGAAAGATCCAGAAACATTGCAGAGACAACCTTTTTCTCATCTAAGGACTGTAAAATGTATTCTGTTAGACTGATAATTGCTGATTCTGTAGATTTACCCTTTCTGAAACCATGTTGTGAGGTCATGAGAATGTTATGTTTGTCCAAATAGTTAACTAATCTGGTATACATAAGCATTTCTAGGATTTTTGAGAAACCTGATATCAGTGAAACTGGTCTGTAGTTGTTGGGATCATCCTTGCACCCTTTCTTGTACACTGGCACTACCTTCGTTATCTTCAGTTTTTCTGGAAAAATTGCATCTCTGAAAGAACAGTTTGCTATGTTCAGCAGTGGTGTTATTATCTCCTCACATACCAGCTTTATTACGTGATTTGATATTTCATCATCACCAGCTGATTTCTTGGACTTCAGTTTCTATATAGTTTTCCGCAATTCATCTTCCATGACTGGTCTTAAGAACATAGTACTGCATGATCTTTTTGGTACCTTAATACCCTTCTGTTTTTGACTATTTCTTTCCAATTTTAGGTTTTCTACTACACTGATATAGTTATTATTCAGTATGTTTGCTATTTCCATACCATCTGTGACCACTGTGTTGTCTACTTTAATTGACCTAATACCTTCTTCTTTGTTTGACCCATCTTTTTCCTTTCTTTCAGTATTGATTGCATTCCAAGCTGCCTTTGCCTTGTTTTTTGAGTTCGCTATAGTGGTGTCAATTGTTCTTGGTTTCGCTTCTTTTATTGTTTTTCTATACTTCTTTTTTAACATTTTATAGTTTTCAGCTTTGCCCATTCGTCTCACATCCTGAAGCTTCCTTCGCTGTTCTAGTATTTCACTCGTAATCCACTGTGTTTGATCTTGATGCCTTTCTTGTCTCTTTACTTTGGGAAATGCTACATTAAAATGGTACTTAATTGTTGAAATAAATGCGTCATATTTTTCATTTACACTCTGGGCCTGTAGGGTTTCATTCCAGGTTTCCTTACTTAACATTGTTCTAAAGATGTTGATATTTTGTTCACTGATGATCCTAATTTCTTTGGTTGTTTGTTTTGGTTCTGATACTGTGTCATTACTTCTGCAAAAGCTGATTAGTTGTCCATGATGATCAGATATTTCTGTCTGAACTACATGTGACTCATAGTTACACATATTAGTAATTATGTTGTCAATAATTGTCTCACTTTGTGAAGTCACTCTTGTTGGTGCAGTTATTGTCACTTTCATGTTATGCTGTATTAACAATTCTTCAAAATCCTGTCTTATTTTTGTGTCTTTTCCCATGTCAATGTTGAAGTCTCCACATATAATAAGATTTCTCTTCATATTCATTCTCAATAAGCTAGCAACTTTTTTTAGAAAGATGCAAATATTGCCACATGGTGACCTGTACACACAAAACACTCTAAAATCCTCTGCCACTATACCAGTAACTTCAAAGTCTTTTTCTCTAGCTATGGGAAATGTAGCACCTTCACTGTTTACATTCTTTGATAGAGTACCTGTTTTAATATATATACAAACGCCACCACGCTTATATTTAGATCTGCAGAAGTAACTAGCAAGTTTGTAGTCCTTTACTGCCACATTATGTATTTTACTTTCAGTTAGTCCATGTTCACTTATGCATAATATGTCTGGTCTTACTTCACTCAGGAGTACTTCTGCTTCTAATTTTTTGTTACCAAAGTATTGAATATTTTGATGAAGTACTTTTATGTAATTTTTCTTTTGTTGGTTTACATGTTGTGAGCTGTATTCTGGGGCAAATTCTTTAGTATCGTCTTTTTTTGTATGGTGCTTATATTTTTCTTTTCCAGCTGTAGTGTATGATTTTTCATCCCCTTCAGGCCATATTAGTTTCCCTTGCATCTAATGATTTTGCAGACATCTGCAAACATTCTGCTGAACGTTACAGACCCCAGTCTATTTAAATGCAAGCCATCCTTCGCTAGTGAGTTTTTACATAGGAATTTGTTTGGGTCTATAAAAATTGCCCCAAGACGATCTCATTGTTCTTTAAGAGCACAGTTTATTTTGGCGATATATTTTTCACTCACCGACCTTCTGTTTATGATTCCGCTAAGTATCAGACGAGATCCTGCATACATATTTCTTGCAGTACGAATCATGTTTCTTGTTTCGCTTGCCATTTCTTCCTCACTGCTGCTCCTTAACGAATTCGTCCCAACATGTATAAACACCCCATTATAGTTATGTCTGGTTTCAGAATCTGGTTCTGTAGTATCTTGTCTTGCATTTACCATATTTTTAAAATGTTTACCGAGTTGATGCGTTCTAATACCAGGTCGTACGTCGATCTTGCAATTGGGGACAGCGATATTCTTCAGCAGCGAATTGCCAATAATTAAAAAGTCATTTTCCTTTTGTTGCGTATCTGTCGCCTTGTTTTTCCTTTTGCTGTATGTCACCACCTTCCATTTATATTTATCTTCCGGTTTTTGGCTTACTGAGTTTACCGAGACATCAACGGGAACACTTGAAATGTTGTTTTTAAAGTACGATCGGTCATTCGTATTTTCGCGATCTTCTTGCTTTTCCGTTTGATGACTTTTACACACACAGGACTTCTTTTCTTGTATTAATGTATCGTTTTCTTTCTTGATGTTTGAAAGTTCGGTTTTTAATGCCTCAATGTCACTTCGTAGTAACTTTATAATTTCGTTTTTTGTATCAACTGCACTTACAAGATCGGCCGTTTCGTCACGTAAACAACCGTGACATGTCCACGGAAAATCATCGCTGACGAACTTTAGATTTACTTTCGCGCACTTTTCGTGTAACCAGAAGTTGCATTTGATACACAGAATACCCTTCATCACACGCTTTTTACACATTCTACACGAAGAACTGTTCATTTTTTGCCTTTTTAACGAGAGAGAAGCGTCACTACACTTTCCTATTGGCGCCATGTAGTTTGATCCAAGTATACAGTTGATCACTCATAAAAAGGAGGCGGCAGTAAATCAATGAGAGAGGTAGTTTGATGGAAGAAAGACCATGCACATGGTAAATTTAGTATATAGATGTGTGGAATCAGCAATTTCAGAAATGAAATAGAAATTAGGGAATGTTGATGATGGAAGTAGTTGGTGTCTTTAACATTAGAAAGAAGGCTGTGGGTAATGAGCTAGATTTTTATTTATTTATTTTGTTTTATTTATTAATTCACTCAGGGATCATCTCACAATGATATAGGATGTGTCATCATAGTACAATGAAAATAAATAACTCCATTACACATGCACATAGAATATATAAGTATGTTTATGAGAGTGATACAGGCACTCAGCCATGGTCTTGCTACAGGAAGCATCCTGGCATTTGCCAGAAATGATTTAGGAAAACCTAAATCTCTATGACCGGACAGAGTAAAGTACCTCATCCCAAATATGAATTTAAGAGTCTTAGACAACTGCACTGTCTCATTTGGTTGATCACTAACATACAATGTTCTCTTGATTATACACAATTTGCACCCACTATCTTATAATAAGCTAGGAACCCGTCTCAGCTTTGCTTTGGTAGCACTAAGTACTTACAGGCAGGTGACCTGTCTGGCGTTGATGTAATTTTGTTTATGGGCCAGTTGGTAGAGCTATGATTAAAATTGAGAGAAGAATGTAAGATAACTGTGTATCATCACTTTCATGTAAGTTACAACAACCTGCCTAACAAAGCAAGCCAGGTATCAAAAGCAGCTGGCACTGTGGCCACACACTCGTTGGTGGGGCCACTTTGTGACCTGTATGTACACCGGCTATAAGAGCCACCAGTTAGCTGCCACTACCGCTGCAGGTGGCAGCTCTAATCATTGCCATGAGATGTCACTGCAAATACCTGTTAACATTCATGTGAAACGAAAGTGCTGTCGAAAGTGCATCTTCAGTGTGTCATGAAAACTGAATCAGTATCCTTCATGAAGAGTAAGATGTTGAGCTCAGGAGAATAACATGTTATAGATCTTGTTACATTTGGTTGTAAAAGTATTACATTGTGATGCTGTATTGCTATGCGACAGAGTGTTGTAGTTGCCCTTTTGTTATTAACCATCTCAGTCCTCTAAGTAATCTGTAATTGTATAGTATGCATTACTTATGAAGTATACTGTAGTTGCCTTTTAAATAGTTATATTTTAGAAATATTTTTTACCACATGGGAAAATTTATTATACAATTTTATTCTCTGGAAGACAACAGTTTTGTGTTTTATGTTTGTTATTCCTTTGTAAACACAAGTCCATACCAACTATTGTTCTGTGGTTATATATAGAACTATTAGTGAAATACTTACTAATGTTTTCCCTGATATGCACAACAGACTGATGGATGTACTTACTTGGGGCACTAAGCAAACCATATTTGTAAATAGCTCTTTGCAATGAGTCAGATTATTACTTTTTTGTATTATTCTTATTGCATTTTTCTGTAGTTTGAAAACAGTGTCCATGTTTTGCACCATTGATTCCCAGAAAAGAATTTCATAGCTAAGAACTGAGTTTATGTGGGAAGTGTACATCATCAAAAGACATGAGCTGTTACAAACTGCTGCTAGCACCCTAATAGCATAACATGCTGATGATATTCTTTTTGGCAGTATCTTTGTGTGTTAATTCCATGTTAACTGACAATAAATTTTCAACCCTAAAAACTCTGTGTTTGTTACACAATCAGTTGCTTTATTTCTGTGGTCAATGTGACAGACTTGTTTTTCCTCTTTATGAAGAAATGCATGTTGTTTGTTTCCTTTATTTGCAATGTTAAATTATTATATCTGCACACTTGTATACATCCATGAGGGCTTCATTTGCCTGCCCTATTTTATCAGTGACTACAGTATTGCTACCATCAGTAAAAAGAACTTTTTCCCCTTATCTTATACTGTCTGGAAAGTCATTGCTGTTCACTGGTGTGCATAACTTAAGGGCAAAAGTAACTTTCACATGATTTGTCACTGCCAAGTAATGTAGCTTGATGAAACCTGGACCTTATTTGTGAAGAACAAGAACAGTTACAGGTCGCAATGCACAATTATGCATTTGTGCCTGGTACCCATCTGCTCTATCAGATGATCTTGTGCTGTATCAGACAGTGTGTCAACCAGCCAAACAACACATAATGAACTTTATCCATCTGAGGACAACAGTACATCTCTTTGCTGCAGTGCCTGAGGTTTTTCCCTCAGCCATGCTACAGGAAACACCTCCAGCTCCCTGCACTTTCTGCACTAACACCAAACTCTCCACACAACAAGTGCAGCAATTTATTGTTCCTTTGGTGTTAAGTTTATGATCAGGTTATTTTGTTATCAGAATTTAATGGCTTGGCATAGTGGTAGTGGATAGGGGCATGACCTATGAAGATGTTAATGGTGAGTCAGTTTCATATGTGTATGAAGTGAACAGAATTGCAGGTTACCGCAACAGATAGGGAGAACTAGTACCGTAGGTGAGATTGATACCACACTTCAGGGGAGCATTATCCAGCACCTGCCTCATGGTCACATGTCCTGAGCATGTAGTTGTTATAACTTCAAGTTGAACAAATATATTTCAAGGGAGACACAATACATGAAAGTCACAGATCAAGAAACAGAGTAAGACGTGTGTACATTTTAACAGTCAAATCATAACTGAGTCCGAGTCTAGCGGCTGCTGGCTGGCTGGCTGCTTAGGTGGCACTGCTGCTGCATGGCTGGCAGACAGCGCCGCATGTAGAGGACACACGTAACTGCGCGGTGATACTTTGAAAGATCGGCGAGTCACAACAGTAGTATCCACTTCACAGAGCCTATTAAATTATAGTGAGTGTGGCAAGATCTGACCTCATTTTGCAAACTGTATGCAAACCACTTCTGCATCATGTGTGCAGTCGTTAAAGACTGAAATCCATAACTTTGATGGGCTAGCTTCACCTACAGTACTTCAAGTTTGTTTATTTGTGTTTTGTATTTGTTTTAGTCACTGAGTTAGATTAGCTTCACTTATGATACCACAAATTCGTTTACTTGTTTATTGTGTTTTTGCTTTGATCACTTTGTTAGATTAACTTCACCCATTGTACCTCAAATTAATTTGTTTGTAATTGTGTTTTTCTTTGATCACTGAGTTAGATTAGATACACTTATGGTATCTCCAAGTTCACTTAATTCAAGAACATTTCTCATGTTGTCTTAAATAAATTGTGTAAACTGATTCCCTGCATGCAGACAGTGGGCAATCCTCACATGCATTTTAGAACATGCAGAATAATGTGGCCATAGATGGACAGTTGCCAGGGCACACGTGGGTTCAAATGGGTCTGAGCACTATGGGACTTAACAGCTATCGTCATCAGACACGTGGGAATAGTGATGGTGGTGGTGGTGGTGGTGGTGGGGATTGTGGGCAGGTACTCTAGGAGAAATGCTGAGTGCTGCAGAGGAAGTGCCATTCTACGCTGAAGCCTGTGCTCACATTTTTTGTAAATATTAAGTGGAGTCCTTTCACACCCACACTTGCATGGTGACCATTCAAAAAGATCTGCTGTCACTTCTGCTTTGGCTAATATCTAGAAAGAATCGCATTGAAAAGCAGCAGAAACAGCTGTTTCTTTTTGCCTGGCTTGTTAACCATCTGTGACTTTTTAGAGTAGCATTATGAGTGGCAAATTTTGAGTAAAACCTACATGTCTCTTCTTGCCATGTTAAAATTTGCTTCTTTTGCCAAAACATAGAAGAATTTATACAATATCACTTCCTAACACATTGCGCAGATGTGATTGCTGGAGATTTCTGTAATCATGGTTTGTTAAAAGAGGAACTGAGGAAAAGTAAGGTGAATAGCTTATGAAAAAGCACATCCTCAGTACAGAAATAAATGTGTTGACTTATGCTGTTCCAAAACCTACAGCATTTCTTGTTTTGCTTTCTATTCATGGCACTTAAAAATTACATTCTTTCATGAGTGAAGTCTGTTGTTAGAGGAATAACACAGTAGATAATGAAGTTTTGCATTACATCCACGTGGAAAAACATGAGGGTTGAATGAAAAGTAATCCCTGCACCTTCGTTAACTGAGTTTTTATGGGAATAAATCAGATGCAGAAATAATCCTTAGAATGTGATCTTTAATTACAATTATTCACTTCCCCACATAACCACCAGCCAATTGGATACATTTCCACCAATGATGAACAAGTTTTCTGAAGCCATCACAGAAGAAGACGACACTCTGTTTCTGCAACCACAGTCTCACAGTTCTCTCAACATCTTCATCAGAAGCATAATGATGTCCCTTAGATCGTCTTTCATTATTGGGAACAGTTGGAAGTCAGGTGGTGCTAAATCTGGACTGTATGGAGGAAGCTGTACTGCGGGGAGATTCAGTCTCTGAAGTTCTGCTGTGGTGCCACATGAAGTGTGTGGTTTGGCATTGTCATGCTGCAGGAAAATATTTCCCTTTTCCTTTCAGACCCTTGTTACCCATTGTTTCAGAGTTCGCAGCATTGTGATGTAATGCTCTGAATTTATTGTTGTTCCATGATCAAGGAAGTCAACATGGATAACACCATCTGTGTCCCAGAACACGGTGGCCATGATTTTTCCATCTGAGGGCTGTGTCTTGAATTTCTTTTTCTGGTGCGAGTCTTTGTGTCGATATTCCATAGACTGACGTTTTGTCTCTGGGTCGTAGTGGTGTACCCACATATTGTCTCCTGTCACAACAGAATGGAGAAAGACGTCACCTTCATTCTCATAACACGAGAGGAGCTCCTGGCGTATTTGAAGTCTGTGTATGTTTATTTCAGGAGTCAGCACCCAGGCTACCTATCGTGCACAGATCTTCCAATAGCCAAGGAAAGTAATAATGTGACCCACACATTCTTGTGAAATGCTGATTGTGCTTGAAATTTCTCTCTGAGTGATATGACAATCATCCTGAATCAATCTGTCAACATTTTGCTTGTGAAACTCAGTGGTTGCTGTCACAAGATGTCCAACTCTTTGTTTGTCATGCAGGTCAGATATTCCCACCTCAGCATCTTTAAACTTACTCACCCAACAGTGCACAATACTCACATCAACACAATCAGCATAAATTTTTTTCATCCTCTAATGAATCTCCTTTGGGGTGAAACCTTCTGCTGTCAAGAATTCAATGACTGCACACTGCTTAAATCGCATTGACCAACTGTCTGTGCAGAGTTCCATACTTTACACTGTAACAACACAACTGCTCAATGCTAAGGCTTCCCACCAACTGTAGAGAAGAGGCTACGGAACAAGTCAGTACCTGCCACATACCAATGCTGCCAATTGTTGAAGAGTTACAAAGGTGGAGGCATTACTTTTGAGCCAACCCTCGTACTTTCCTCCTTGGGTACTGTAATTTGCCAAAATTTCATTTCAGTATCTCAAACTGTTTACGAAATATGATGAATATGTGGGTATTTCGTTCTCGCTTTATCGCTGGTGTGCAATTGCAAATGAGTGTGCTACATCAGATCAATTTTCTTTATATTGGTGACAGACGGAGATCTCCACCCAGGTCTACAGAAAAATTCAATGCGTTAGCTAAATTTCATATGCAACAACTTTTGTAATATGAACCAAGTGAAAAATCATAGCTGTCCCTATTTTTCATTGCAAAGTTTTTTGATTTTTATGCAGTGTCTTATTCAAATGCAAATATCACCATGACTCTGATCATGGATGGGCGCATCATCTCGAAGCTGACACATATAGTTATAAGAAATGCAAAATTGAATTTTTTTGTCAAATAGTTTCTGTGAAATTGTTTGAGAAAGACTGCAGGGTGCACACTTTGATTCTGTCATCGCAGCATGTCGTCAACTGGCCAAAAGTGGGCAAACAATGAGATGAATAAAAATGACACTTCATTCAAAGACAATAATTACACTGATGTCCCATAATTTATGGTGGTCTGCTGTACATTACAAAAGACAGGACATTGCTCTTAATAGTGTGTGTTATCACCACAGACAGCAATGAACGATCTGCAGTTTGCTCCCATGCAGGCCAAAAGGTTGGTATAGAGTTCCAGTGGTAGGGCACTCCATTCCCCCAACAACAACTTGGTCGACAACTATTGGTGCAACTGCTGGTACATCAAAATGTGCTGCAGTACATCTCCCCAACACATCCCAAATGAACTCAGTGAGATTTAAGTTCGGGGAAATGCGCAAGAGATTTAAGTCAGGGGGATGAGCAGGCCAGTCAATTTGCCATGTATCTTCTCATTCCACACATAATGCACTCAGGAACATTGTTGGATATGATCTTGTTGGTGGTTCAGGTATATGTTGTGGGTATTATGTTGCATGATTACATGGCCGTACTGACCTCCAAATCTTTAAACATTGTACTCATTGGTCAATGCTATTGTGACATTCTACTGCTTCTCCATGAGCCTTTCTAGGGTGCATTCATCCCTGACTTCACTTTTACGTTTGACAATGCATGACTGAGTCAAATGGTTGATTGTAATTATTGTCTTTGAATGAAGTGTCATTTCTATTCATCTCATTGTTTGCCCACTTTTGGCCAGTTGATGACACACTGCGATGACAGAATCAAAGTGTGCACCCTGCAGTCCTTCTCAAACAATTTCACAGAAACTATTTAACAAAATATTCATTATTGCATTACTTATAACTTTATGTGTCAGCTTCAAGATGATGTGCCCAACAATGGTCATAGTCATGGTGATATTTGCGTTTAAGTAAGACACTGCATAAAAATAAAAAAAAACTTTGCAATGAAAAATAGGGACAGCTATGTGGTGCTCCTCCACCATTTGATTCAGTCATGCATTGTCAAACATAAAAGTGAAGTCAGGGATGAATGCACCCTAAAAAGGCTCACGGAGAAGCAGTAGAATGTCACAATATCATTGACCAATGAGTACAATGTTTAAAGATTTGGAGGTTAGTATGACCATGCAACCATGCAACATAATACTCACAACATATACCTGAACCACCAATAAGATCATATCCAACAGTGTTCCTGAGTGCATTATGTGTTCCAAACTCTCAGAGTTTCATGGTACATCCAGAATCACTACTCAAACTCAATCTGTTCACATATGGAAAGAGCACGCGACCCTCCGCCTTGGTGGTCCAGTTCCTATGCTCTTGGCCCCATTGAAAATGGTGTCGCTGATGTGTGGTTTAACAGAACACAATGAATATAGTGATCATCTGGCAGAGACCACCCTCATGTAGTCATTCTTTGACTGGAGCAAGAGATTGCATGCCTTGCAGTTGTGTTAAATGTGGTTGCAATTGCACCACCTGTTGACATGGATCACTTCTTGCCTGTTTTGCAGTACAGCACTCATATGCTGCTATAGTTGATCTTAGTCAGCCACCTCCTCTCCTTCAGGCATCAGTATCTGTTGGTCGGAATGCTCCCCATGCACCATGCAAGACAATGCTGTGAGCAACACCAATTACGTGGGCTGTTCTCATCACACTTGGTCCTTCTTCTAGTTTTCTGATGATTCTTCCCCATATGAAGTCAATCAGTAGTTGTGTCTGGGCCACATTGTAATGAGGAACACTACCAAAGTACACCATAACTGTTCAGTGACTGACACACAGTGTCTTCGCCCATTCCTTCAACTGCCACAAGTTGCGGGGTCAGCCTCAGTTGGCACTACAATCGCACTGACTTCACACAATGTTGTGTCCAGCTACCTGTGCATGACATGAAACCTCTGGTGACATGCTGCTGCACTTTCAATCATTTTCACTGAGTTGTTAATATTTTATAGTACTTTATCTACCTTGACCTTAAGGGGAGTCGGATCATCCTACACTGACAATGTTAAATTTAGTGACTTGGCTTCCCTGTATTTCATGAAGCACTGTAGCCATTGACATGAAACTTTTACAGGACATTAAACTGTATGTTCTGAGTCTACTTAACTACAATAATTACATTTCAGCACTGCTTTCAGAAATACAATTTTTTAATTACACAGTTAAAATTTTTTGTACTTTTCTGTACGTTATCCTAAATAATTTTAACATATCATTATGTTCTTCTTTTAGTTCAGTAGACTCAGGATGTGTATGTTATTACTCCCAGAAAATTTGAATACTCTACTCGAAGTGGTTTCTGAGATTTAGGGAAAAATGCAAAACAAAATGTAAATTTTCAGGAACAGCTTCTAAGGTTACAAAAGACTGTAACCCACTTACTATATGCTTAATTTTTTATTTTTAGTCACTCAGAAGCGCCCTGCACTATTCTGTATATCATCCTCTTGATCGTTTTCCAAGTTTTTTTTTTTCTTTTCTCCTCCTTAGTGACCAACTGTGCTGTATGCTCTGCTTTATCAATGCGAACCGTACCATCCATTCAAGTTCTCTGATGCAGTTTGCTCCAGGACTAATTCCCATATGCTGTGGCACTTTTACCTTACCAATGTTGCAATCATTAAAAGCAATAACAGCATCACTGATATCCCCCCCCCCCCCTCTTTATTGTCTTCACTTCAGCAAAAACATTTTGTGGTAAGCGAGTCCATATAAGATTACTGAATGACTCATTGAGATTTTGAGTCTGACACTTCTTCAGTAATTCAGGATTTGTCAAGTCTCTGTAAACAGATTTTATGATATCCATGGCTGCTGTTGGGATGGATTGTTTATGGCTGTATGAACTGTTTGAGTACTAGGCATTGTGGTATTACACCATGAATCAGGTCCAGGAGGGCAAAGTGGTGTACTGGTTTTTCATCAGTTGACAGTTTGTGGAAGAACATAGCCCATACTGCCTGCTTCATTTTCAACCAATCCTCAGTATTATTTCTAATGGCCATCCCATAATACTGCTGTAGTTCATTAATCATTTTGTCTGTCAGCTGGTCTCTTATGGTTTTACCATAAGAAAGTTTCTTGTCTCTCAAACTTTACTTCAACTTCCCCAACCTGGTGCCCATCCTCTTCTGGACATGACTTTATAACACAACAATCAACAGCCTTTTATATAAAAAATTACCGATTTTATTAGGTCTTGAAGTAATGCACGTAAAAATTTTAACATTTTCAGCTGGTGTAAATTATATTTAAAAAAATAAAATAAAATGCTTCCCATGTGAGTTTATAAGTGAAATATATATTATTTTATTCAGAAAATTGCAAATTTTATAATGAGATAAAAATCTGAAAATGTGAAAAAAAAAACTTTTTTTTCATTCTAACTCCCCTTAAGTTTTGCAGAGCACTGTATATTAAGAAATTTCTTATCTGACAATTGTTTTATTAAAAAATTATAATCAATAGGTGTGTGAACCATCTCTACCTTTTGCACCCTATTTTCCAGGTAAGACAGGAGCCACTAATTTATTATTTTCAGACTGGAATCACTCATTTGCTATTCCTCTTACACTTAACGCTTTTAGATTGTTTAATAGTATTTTATGGTCAACAGACTAAGAATATAGTTTGCAACATAGTCATCCTCATCAGGAGCTTCAAGAACCCCTTTTGTGAGCTCTATTATGGCTAATATTGTACTTCTCCCACTTCAGGAGCCAAGTTGTGCTTTGCTGGCAAGACTGTCCTTATTTATTTGTATCTATAATGGCTTCTGGGTCTGATTTCAATTCTGTTTGTGTGTACATGCATAAATTCATTCCAGTTTCTTACCTGAAGTGTGAATTTGTAGAATCATATATGTATGCTTCTGACTAAAGTAAAATATAAAAAGTGAGTCCATATTTCATGATTGATTCAATATTTTTGAAACACTGGAAATAGAAAAACTGGCCTGTAGTTTTCTCTCTGCATTGCCCTTTCCTTAGTGAGAACACAACTAATATCTGGGATATTACACAAACTAAATGATACATTTATTATGTTTCTTGAGGGGGTGTGTATACAGTCCATGCCCACTCTCAGAACAGAAACTGGAACCTTTCCTAAGCCTTCTGATTTCTTATTTTTTAATTTAAAGTTCTGTAATGGGAAACACCACAGTGCTTGCACTGTAATTTACTGTGGGTGCTACATATGTTTTAGGTAGATTTTGTTGCAATTTCTCTGCAGCACCATAGTAACAGTTATTTACAAAATTTGTCAATTTTCTATTACTCTAATCCCATATTTGATTTGTATGCTAATATACTTGTGTCTATCTTTTCTATTTTGATACTGAAAGACTTTTTTGTAGCAAGCAGCACCATCCTGTATATTGTTTTGTATTTGCATTACTAATTTAGAAGCTGTTGATTAGTTTAGTGTTTTAGCAAAGAACTGAGAAATTTTAATGTCTGAACTAAGTTTCTAACACGTTAGCTGTTGAAATGGCTACTTTTGGATATACCTCCTTAAAAATACTGACAGTGCAGGGTGGAAATGTGCTCAGTGGGACAGCAATCAGTTTCAATGGGACTTCCCCAGACAGTTTGGTTTCAGAATTTTCAGAAGCCTGTGGAATGAAAGAAGGTAAATTCAGATGAAGATCTAAGCTCTGTTTAAGGATTTAAGTAAGCACTGTAGATTAAGCTGGACCTTTGGACCAGGAACAGGGTATTAAGACCTTCATGTGGAGGTGTCAAACAATTAGTGCATTGTTTCCATCTTGTAATTACTGGAGTCCATACCAAAAGTCATGGAACTTTTATTCGTATGTAAATGACTGTTGTTTGAACCTTCAACAGTTTGTTATCTTTGAGAAGGGACATCGAAAAGAAATACTGCTGGTTTAGTGCAAGTGAAGGAATCATGGACATGTCTGAAATTGGTATTGGACTCAGTTTTGGTCAGTAGGGTAAAAGTTGAAGATATTCTCATGATAGGGAGGGACTGAAGGAGGCCAGTCCATCGTGGTATAATTCTAGTGTGTGTGTGTGTGTGTGTGTGTGTGTGTGTGTGGGTGGGTGGGTGGGTGTGTGTGTGTGGGCGCACGCGCATGTGTGTTTGTATATTGTTTTCACATGTTCAAGTGGGTGAAGTCACAATATTGGCTGAGTGTGACTTCTGCATTTGACATGTGGCAGTACACTGAGGGTGGGGGAGCAATAACAGTATAAACCAGGTGCAATGTAGCAAAGATGCTCATTCTACAGGTATCACCTGAAGATGACGGTTGGGTACAGTGCAAAATATCATGTTTCATAAATGACCGCTTCTGGCTGGACACTAGAGAGCTACACAGACAGAAGCATGATAAAAACAAATTCAACAGCATAGCATTTATTGTGAATATGGTTTATGGTATATGTCTTCTAATAATAAGCATCAATATCCATAAATATTACTGCATCTGCTTAATTTCTGTTTATTCCCATGACTGGTTTTGGATATTTTCCCATACCCAATTGAAGTTCATGTGGTTACTGTCTTTTTGCAGTTCAAACTATCCAGTGCCAAAGGTAGATTGCCTTATATCATTTTAAATTGTGAAATGTAGTAATTGAATGAACTCCACTTGTGAATAAGTATCTAGACTGAAACTAATCATTGGTAGAGACAGAGTTTAAATAGCTGAGGCAGCATTTACCAAAGAAAAATGATTGAAAAGAATGCAGGGAACAATGCTCATTAAATTCCTAGTGGAATTCTTAAAATACCACTCACAAATGGATGAGTACATTGAGAGAAAGATTGTCAACTTTTACTACATGAAGTATTCTGATATTTCCAGGAGTCAAAAATTGGAAATCCATGGCCTATGGTTTTGTCAAATCCTCCAATGTGGGCGCATTGTTTTGTAATGTTTGGGATTGGATGGGTGAACTACACATTATTATCTGAATTACCAACTTATATGGAGAAAATACTCCACTATGATCTGGATCAAGTAAGTGCACTGCTATTTCAAAATAGAATACAAATCTACACATTAAATAAAAATCTAGGCATTACTTTGAGATGTTGGTCTGTTATGTTGAACTATTTTCCAGGCTGGTCTTGTGTCAGCATTGCCCTACCTGTTCGGGTGGATCAGCTGCAGTATATATGGTTATCTGACACGCAAATGTACGCAGAAAGGTGTGCGCATTATTACAACAATGAGGGTGTGGGATGCAGTAGGTATGTTATCTTTCAAGATAATATTTCCTCCAAGAGACTAAATTCTAGTTCTACAAAGTGAGCCCCTTTGAATTTTTATGTTTCTTTTATTGTCTTGATGTGATGTGGAACTTTATTGTAAAGTTTTTGCCAGTCTTCAGTGTTCCATTTTGTCTGGGAAGCTGTGTTTAAAGACTCATTGTGAAGCTTCAGTTTTTGCCTGGTGTCATATGTGTATACTTTTGATTGATTTTGTTAGGTCGACATATAACATTTTTCACACGCCTGTTCAGCAGAGATTTTCCCAGGCACTGGTTTTTTACTGTGGGCCAAATATGTCTACCACAAATTCTGTTTGTATTTCTTCTCATTTCCCTTCCATTTATTATATTTTATTTTGTGTTCCATCCCCTGTTTTATCTTTGCTTGTACTCCGACTTAGCAACACATAACTTTCCTCCTCCATTGTTACAACATTTCTGCACCTGAGCGACCCACAGCAAAATTACAACAAAATAAAAAAGTTACTTAAGTACATGTTTGCCAACTTAACTTCATACATGGCTCATTCTGACCAGATACAACATTTATGTGTGAAAACTCCGCATTCTAGAAAAGTGAGGGTTACAATGTTTTTGTTGGCAGGTATTCAAGTGATTGTGTACTGAAAATAAGTCCCTGTATTTATAGATGTAAAAATATTTTCTTTGAAAAATACCACCATAATCAAGTAAATACAAAGCTGTTAAGAGCAGATAAACAGCAGGTATGTAACGAAACTTCAGAGGAAGCTGCTTTTTTCCAAAATAGCTTTCTTACTATTTCACTCGATTAAATTTAGTGTGAATAGCATTAGGCAGTATAGTGATAGTTTATTGTTATCCAATAAACAGATTTAGGTTCTGTGATGTCTCTGTCTCATGTTAGTGCTTATCTTGACTCATTCCACATCTGTGAAAGTTCAGCTTCTTGATAGATTCTACAGAACACAATGAATGAATGTAGTTAATCCAATATACAGATTTAGTTTCTGTAGTATCTCTGTCCCATGTTAATGTATATCTTGATTCATTCCAAAGGCATGAAGGTTGTGTTTCTTGATAGACGCTATGGAAAACAGTGAATGAATGAATGAGTGACATCCAAATTTCAGAAACAGACTGCTATAGAATAAAGACAAGAAAGGAAGTTAAAACTTTCTCATGATATAGAGTGGGCTTACTATGGAACTTACAGTACTTCATTTAACCCTTCATTCACATAATGTTAATAATAGTTAAAATACCAAGTGTGAACAATTCAAGTGCTCACAAAAGAATGCAAGAAAAACAGTTTGTAGCTCTTAATGTAGCGTAATGAAAATATGAAGTGAAAGACATTCTCATGGGGGGAAGTCTTCCGAAGTAAGAGTGATTTCACGTGTGCCCTATGGGAGTGTCATAGGACCATTGCTATTCGCAGTATATATAAATGACCTTGTGGATAACACCAGAAGTTCACAGAGGCTTTTTATGGATGATGCTGTATCATATCGAGAGGTTGTAACAATGGAAAATTGTACTGAAATGCAGGAGGATTGCAGCGAATTGACGCATGGTGCAGGGAATGGCATTGAATCTCAATGTAGACAAGTGTAATGTGCTGCAGATACATAGAAAGATAGATCCCTTATCATTTAGCTACAAAATAGCAGGTCAGCAACTGGAAGCAGTTAATTACATAAATTATCTGAGAGTAGGCATTAGGAGTGATTTAAAATGGAATGACCATATAAAATTACTCGCTGGTAAAGCAGATGCCAGATTGAGATGCATTGGAAGAATCCTACGGAAATGCAGTCTAAAGACAAAGGAAGTAGGTTACAGTACACTTGTTCGCCCACTGCTTGAATACTGCTCACCGGTGTGGGATCTGTACCAGATAGGGTTGATAGAAGGGATAGAGAAGATCCAACAGAGAGCAGCACGCTTCATTACAGGATCATTTAGTAATTGCAAAAGCATTATGGAGATGATAGATAAAATCCAGTGGAAGACTCTACAAGAGAGATGCTCAGTAGCTCGGTACGGACTTTTGTTGAAGTTTTGAGAACATACCTTCACCGAGGAGTCAAGCAGTATATTGCTCCCTCCTAAGTATATCTTGTGAAGAGATCACGAGGATAAAATCAGATAGATTAGAGCCCACAGAGAGACTTACCGACAATCTTTCTTTCCACGAACAATACGAGACTGGAATAGAAGGGAGAACTGATAGAGGTACACAAGGTACCCTCCGCCACACACCGTTAGGTGGCTTGCGGAGTATGGATGTAGATATAGATCTGTGGGTAGTAGAGTCACACCATGTTCAATAGGAGACTTTGCTGTGTTTTTTGTGAGCTTTTTTTTTACTATGAATGAGATGTTCACTCTGTAGCAGCACATGCACTGATATGAAACTTCCTGGCAGATCAAAGCACTGTGCTAGACTGAGACTCAAACTTAGGACTTTTTCCTTTCGCAGGCAAGTGCTTTACCAACAGAGTTACCCAAGCAGCAGCCATGACCTGTCGTTTTCTGCCAGTACCTCATCTCCCACCTTCCAAACTTCACAGAAGTTCTCCTGTGGAACTTGTAGGACTAGCATTCCTGGAAGAAAAGGTATTGCAGAGACATGGTTTAGCCACAGCTTGGGGGTTGTTTTCAGAGTGAAATTTTCACTCTGCAGTAGTGTATTAGCTGATACAATATTTCCTGGCAGATTAAAATTTTGCACTGGACCAAGACTTGGTTCTTAAACAGAGTTCTAATATGTCAGGAAGTTTCATTTTTCTGATGATTTCTGACCAAAGGGTGCAGAAGAGTTTGATGTAAAGTGATGACACATTAGGTGATACTGAGCAGTAGATATAAAAAAGTAGAAGAAAGAAAGACTGGGAATGTTGTGATCATTGATCTAAATAAGAGAGAAAGTTTTTATTAGAACTGTCCAAAGATATAGTTGTCGGACTTCAATAAAGGAAGAAACTGTATAAATTCTTTTAGTGACAAAATATATGACAACAGTCACTCTTCAGGATTACCTGTGGGGTAAAAATAATAGTATCATTGACATATTGTAGCACACAGAGTTTTATGATGGACAGAGTATGGAAACATAGTTAATATATATGTTCATACATGGGCAGGTAAGTAAAGTAAATGGAGAAAGTGGAACTGAAAGAGATCTTTAATTATTGCAGATTTGCAGAAAAGAGACAGCAGTGCATGAATTTCACAATAGACAATGAACCAATGCCTTATTATTGAGCAGAATAATGTGGGACCCATGTAAGCAATATAATGCCCACAAAATTTAGTTTACTTTCAAATGATTATTAACATGTGTAGTGTTTTGGGGTATTTGCAAACATCACAACACACCCCTGGAAAGCCATCAACAAGACACTCATGAGTAAACTGAATAAGGATAAATGTACTGGGAAAGGGAAACTGTGTGTTTTCCTTTCTTGTATGCAGTGAACATTGAGCAATGGTGGAGCTGGTAAGAAGGGGACCAGTAAAAATGGTATTACAACCACTGGTCATCCAGGAGTCATTTGTGCTATGGTGCAGCAAGTGCCTGAATCCGAGAGCCATGGAGTAAAAGATGCACCAACAAGGGCATATTGAACAATTGAGTGGTATTTATTTTTCTTATTTTTTTCTCAGGTCCTACAGAATGTATGTATGGAAGTTTGAATGTACTCATGAGAGTGGTGTTACTGTGGCAATTGTTAGTTGTGTTGTGAAAAGTAATAATGAAAATAGTGGGCAAAATATACCCCTGTTTGTGAGAAGTGTGGCTATTTATTTAGTGGTGCAATAGAGAGAACTTGCGGAAGCATTCCAAGGATATTCACTGCAGTTGGATTGACAGGGAGGTGGCATGGAAGGATCCGGACCACCAAAAAAGAAAAAAAAACTACTCTGAGAAAAGAGGATGAAGGTAATACTACTTTCATCTGGCGGTGTATTGTGGTCGGCAAAATATTGCCCCGTCATATCGGCCAGGGATGCAACTTCTCACTAGTGCTGATGTAAGACCCACCACAAATCTTACAAAATAAACAGCAGCAGGAAAAGAAGGAAAAATACACCCCACATGCAATATGAAAATTATCTGCCATGACTGAAAGAAATGCACCATACAATTTTTAGTTTTGTATTTACTACCTATAGATAGGTCATAACTAAATTCATGAAGAAGCATTACTGAATATAGAATTATGGGTTTTAAAGGAATGGTATAAAAACTTTATTCCTGATGTTTGTTATCAAAGGAACTCAAAACACATGAAGACAAGTAAAATTTCAAACTGTTAATTACAAGTATATTAATGGCAGTAGTTATTTACTTCAGTTTATGGAAGTTTTGTAGATATTATTTCCATATTTTGTAATAAAGTAGTTTTGACTGTACAAGATCATTCTCTCAGTAGGCTTTTGTGTTGTAGATAGTGCAAAGAAGATATCTGATACTAGAAATACTTTTGTCTTACAGCCTGTATTGGAACTCCACTGTTCCTCCTTGGTGTAACCCTTGCTAATTGCAATGTAACAGCAATAATAGCCCTATTTGTCATGACTATGGTGGCTCGCTGTGCTATATATGGTGGTTCCTATATGAATCACCTTTATCTATTCCCGGAATCATATGGAAGTGCAGCTGGTCTTGCACTAACGAGCACCAACATTCCTGGAATTATTACTCCCATTGTTACAAGTGCATTTGTATCTGGCAGGGTAAGTATAATAATCTGCAGTTATCATTTATCACAAGTAATAAGTGTTTCAGTGCATCATCGTTTATCATCAGAACTAAACAAAAACATGTATTTTAGCATTATTCTCAAAAATGTTTATTCAGAATTGCCTTTACCTAGTTCCTTTGATGGATTGTGTGTATGAAACAATCTGTTCTTGAAGACACTACAAAAAGAACTGATTAATTACAATTACAGAATTATATCTATGTAACCTTCCTGACTCTAATTATATTTTCATTACAACAAACCTTAAATTGTATTTTCATTACAACAAACCTTAAATGAGTTAAAAAATTTTAGTTAATTAATTGTGAATGCTTCTAATAGTTAAGGGAGTAGATTTACAATATAAAAGTTTTATAAAAGGCAATTCTACATCTGTGATTGGTACTTAACTGCTTTTTAGCATGAGTAGTTGGAGATATTCAAGCATCTAAACTTTGGAGTTTGGGGACAGAATAAGAACTCCAAGTTCATTTAGAATTCACTTTTGTAATTTATTTACAGAATAATTTCTGACAATATTGTTCTTTCTAGAGAATACAGTTTTGACTTTCACAGTGTTGTCCAAACTTCCATGTGAATGCATACTTGTTCAGCAGGCAAAATGTACTGCACTGTACTGCTACGCACTCTTCCATTGTGTACCCTATTGGCATGAACTTGTGGGAATAACAGGTGGCAGGGATCAAGTAGAATGATATACAGACACCTCAGCAAAATATTCTACACTTTAGTGCTGTGAACATAAACTGGACATATACAAGAAACACTCACATAATACACACAATTCGAAAGTCCACCGGGAACTGGCAAACAAAGAGCATGAACTTAAGCTCAGATAGTCGATTAGGGTACTGGTGGTGTGGATATGGAATGTTTAGTACACAAACAGTCCTCCCTCACCCCCTGAGCTATCAGGTGAAGGTGCTGTAGTGGCAGGGTGATACATCTGAATTAGGATACTGAATGGCATGTGTGAAGGGACAGTGGTTAGTGAAAAGTATGAGAGGGCAGCCCTCAACATCTTGTCTAAAATACTTTACTACATCATAGAGGGCGAGCAGTTCATGGTTGTATGCAGTTCACAACTTTTGCAATCTGTTCAGTTTACATGTGAAGAAGTGCAAGGGTTGACATATGCCGTTAACTGTTTGCTGTAGAAAAATGCTGATGGCAGTGTCGCTAGCATCAGCTGTGAGTGATTGACAGGTGGGCCATTGGTGAGTGGTAAGTCAGGTTCACAGCCCTTGTAGCCCTTTTATTGCCTCAAAAGCCTGTGACATTCCTTGTGACCACAGAACAGCTTGGATGCCTTTGGTGTTGGCTCTGGAAAGGGTGTTGGTGAGGGGTGCCTGGATTTTGGATGCCTGCACAATATGGTATCAGTAGAAATTTGCCATTCCCAGAAATTTGCATAGCTCCTTGTAGGTAGTGGGCTTGGGAGTGAATTGCATGAGTTTCTTCCTCTCTTCTGTTGGTATGATCCCTGCTAATGACAGAATATCCTTGGAATGAAACTTCCTGATCGATTAAAACTGTGTGACCGACTGAGGCTTGAACTTGGGACTTTGTCTTTCATGGGCAAGTGCTCTACCACATGAGCTACCCAAGCATGATTCACAACCTGTCCCCACAGCTTCAATTCTGCCAGTACCTCATGTCCTACCTTCCAAACTTCACAGAAGCTCTCCTGCGAACCTTGAAGAACTAGCACTCCTGGAAGAAACTATGGGGACGGGTCATGAGTCATGCTTGGGTAGATCAGTTGGTAGAGCACTTGCCCATGAAAGGCTAAAGTCCCGCATTTGAGCCTCAATCAGGCCTACAGTTTTAATCGGCTATGAAGTTTCATATCAGTGCACACTCTGCTTCAGAGTGAAAATTTCATTCTGGAAATATCTTAGGAATGTTAGGTTCTGCTGATGCAAGGGGCACTTTTAAGTGTTGACGACTGCACCTAGATGTTCTAGGGTATAAAAAACTTGTCATATGTGGTCTTCATGCTCTTGGAGTGTAGTGGAATATATCAGTACATTGTCCAGATAATGGGAACAGAACTGGAATTTGTGTAGGGTGGAGCTCATAAATTGCTGCCATCTTTGAGCCACATTTTTTAGTCTGAATGACATGAATAAGTATTCAAATAACCTGAAGGGGTGTACTGGCAGTTTTTGCAATGTCTTCAGTCACCATTGGTATGCACATTCGAGAAGTATCACTCTTTTTGCAAACCATATATAGAAGTGAAGCCCAAGAGCTATTTGAAGGGCAGATGATGCCCGAGTTAAGCAGCTCGTCTATAGCTGCTTCAGTGGTTTGCCATTTCATGGGGGAGAGGCGGTCCTCTTTGGGAGACACAAGCAGTCCCTCTGTTGTTATAATTCTGTGCAGTGTGCCATTAGTAAGATCTTTTATCAGGGAAGAGATTTGGATATACGGGGGGACAGACATAACTGTCATAGTCACTTGTTGCATAAAAACTGACTGCACTGTCACTTGTTTTACTGGCCCTGACCTGTTCATTCACAGTATTTGTCAAAGGTGGTTGTTTGCTGTTTGTGAGAGGCGATGACCACTAACACTCAAAAAGATCAGTGCAACACTGGATTGTATCGAATGCTTGTTTGCAGTGATGATGATGATGATGATGATGATGATGATGATGATGATAATGCTGGTGGTGGTGGTGGTGGTGATGTTGTGTGTGTGTGTGTGTGTGTGTGTGTGTGTGTGTGTGTGTGTGTGTGTGTCACTGATAGTGTTCGTGAAGTCGATGGTAAGTAACATCTGGGTCAATGATTCATCAAGGTGATGATATTTGGAACAAGGATTGGCAGAGAATTTCTACATTCTGGTGTGGAGGTCCTTTACCATTTTTTGCCACATGTCTGCCAGGTTGTGCTGTGGTGGTAATTGTTGCACGGTGGTGATAGGGAAGGACTGAAAGATCCTAAGTTGTAATTCTCCCTCCACTAGCTAGTTTTGATGTGTCAATGTTGGTTGGTTGCTGTCAGTTGATTCTCAATAGAGGATCATAGCAGTTGGAGCCTGCATACATTGAAAGGCAGGTGTCCTTGTGTTGTCATGGGGCTGGGGCCGGTGGTTGTGTGATGGTGTCTTTGATGGTGACATTACTTGGTCTGCAGAGCAGTACTCCTTCTCATAAATCTGGGCAGAGATGAAATTGCCATAGGAAATCAGCCCCAACCAGTGGTTTGTTGACACTGGCACAAAGAAATGTCCATGTGAAACGTTGGCGATTGCTGAGGTAAATGTCACAGGTGGTGCTTGCGTAAATGGCAATGATCGATTCATTTGTTGCTTGCAGTGTATGTGCAGAGTAGGGGGCATGGGAGGATAGAGTGGTATTCAGGACCCTACTGATTTCCAACCCTGAGTCCACCAAAATGTGCTGTTTGGTGTGTTGTTATTGTTGACTGGTGTGTGAGACAAACTGGCTTGGTTTAGTGTGTGGCAAACTTTGTTGATGCTGCAGCCTCTGACGCCTAGTGAGGGTCACTGGAGGTGTTTGGGTATTGGCAGCACTGGGAATACTTGTGTGTGATGTTGCTGAAGTAGGTGTGAAACCAGCACCACTGCACAGTTGTCGTTTGTTGTCCATATGCCATGGTGTGGATGGTGCTGTGCCGTATGTAGTTGTCAGCTGTGCGGGCGTGTTGTTTGGCCAGCTGGGATTGATAACTGGCTGTGGCAGTGTTGGGCACTGTCAGGGAGGTCCAATAGCAGTTGGTTATGGACTGCTGGGAAGATTTGGTAAGATGGCCGCCATTGCTCCATGCATGACATGTTGGAGGACCTTGCTGCGAGAGGTTGGTACTGTTTGGTGGTGGTGTCCTGGAGTGAGAAACATGGTTACTGCTGCTCCATGCTGAGCACATCAGGTAATCTCAGAAGGGTTGGTGCATTCAGAAGCCATCTGCCAACTCGGTGTGTAACATGGCTGACTGCAATATGTAGTGCCAGTGGCTTCTGAGTAGTGTGAGTGACCATTTTGCAAAGCATATATGCTCTCTGCTAACTGTAATCTATGGTCCAATGGGAGTCCTTCATTGCATATTAGCACAGTTTGGACTTCACATGACAATTTTTTGACCACATGGCTGCAGTGAAATGTCAAATATTTGTGATGGATCCACTGTGGACCATAAAAGGTGCCATGGCTATGAAGGTGGTCATCCATTTAATTGTTCCACATGGGTGGCTTGAATTTTGTTGTTAGGGGGTCTTGCGTAGTCTCAGGGGCAACTCTGTTTTGGCTGCCTCGGACTTGTTAAATTTACGTGGAGACAACATGATGTTGCTAACCACGATGGTATGTTTGCCTAAGTGACACAAACAGAACATATACTTCAATGTGTCATTAAACGTGTTATGTGTGGTGACTACTGATTCAGTGATAGCGAACCAGGTATGAGGTTGATCTACTGGGAATGGAGGCAGTTTAAGGGGTGTAGATGTTACTGTTGGAGTGTTGTGGGGAAGGTGTCCATAGGTTATTATTGATTAGATTTGGGAGTGGAAGTATGCAAAACCTGATTGCTCGTATGCCATGCTGTTGGGAGACTGGGAATGTTCTGGCATGACTCAGCCAGCTGAGCTCTGCCACTAGGTAGGAGTGTATTTGTCACCTGAGAGCCTGATGTTATAGCACAAGTCTCATGGGGTGGCTGAACAATTGTTAGAGCATGTGGAGAGTGGCATTTTGTGGGATTGTGTGGTGGCTTACAAGTGTTGGCTCAAGTTGGTGTTCTGTTGGAGGTGGGTGGATCTGATTCATTGTGGTGTGAGATGGTGGCTGATGCCATGTGGGGATGAGGGTGTGCATATGGGGAAGTGGAAGAAAGTTCCCTGTTGGTCACTGTGTCCATTATCCTGACAGCAGTTTGTGTGTCCATTAAGTATGTGGCAGATGTGCTGTGGTCTGGGGTCGCCAATTTGGGAATAACAGGTGGCTGGGGTCAAGTAGAATAATATATCGACCATTTGGCAAAGTATTCCACACTTTATTGCTGTGAACATAAACTGAACATATACAAGAAACACTCACCTGATACGCACGGTTTGAGTGACAAGTGGGAACTGGTGATCAAAGATCATGAGCTTAAGCTACAGACAAACCATGTCCTTAGTTGCTGCAGTCAATAAATTGATCAGTGTCGTGTTAATACTGGTGGTTGATATTGCCATAAACTCAATTCTTGAGTGCAGCTGTCAAAGTATAAATATGTTCACAAAATGTAAATCAATACATGCATTTTTGACAGTAAAATATTAGTTGATTCATAATTGCAAACAATAATTGTGCAATGATGTAAACAAACCACAGCACACATGACAAAACATAATTACAGTTTCCACAGTGAAACTTCATAAATTTGCATTCCTTCATACAAAATTTATATTGCATTTTTAACAATTAATTGTCTAAATTATTAATTTTGAACATAATTAAACTATAATTTCATTTACCTCCAATTGTAGTAATTTCCTATGACAATTCATATTATTTTATATAAATTATTCCATTTCACTTTGTACTGAAGGTGACAGATGAGACATCTGTTTACATTACAAAAAGTTGTACACATAATTTTATGAAGTTTTACCTAAGCTTCAGTTATTTTCTACATGTAGTTATAAGTATCTTCAAGAACAGTTGTTTCAAGTTTAACTAAAAAAATATAAACTGTGTGTGTATACATACATAATAGAAGTGACTGGATTGGATGGTATACTAAACTGAAGTACTGCTTAGCACTATACCTCCGTCTTGATCTGACATTTCATAGTAATTAATTTTTTGTGTTCCACTGGCTCTTTCTTTCTCTGAACTCCATTGATTGAGCGTACAGGGGTGGGTGGGATAGCACAAACTGTGAATGTATGTTCTTATTCTTGAGAAAACAACTATTACCATTTTTTGTCTTTCTTATTTTGACCTTTGCCTTAGGATGTAGCTCTTCATGGAGTGCAGCCTTAGGCACCTGAAACACTAATCTATGTATGGTACAGTAGAGTCTCAATAGTTCAAGGTGAATGGGACCGGAACCACCTCGAACTATCGAAAACTTGGACTATCGAAATTTAAATGGGAAAAAGAAATATTATGATATTGCAAGTAATACAGGTTAAAATATGAACTTTATTAAAATAAAAGTATTTACACATGCATTTGCATTAGCAGAATAACACTAATTATTTATTTAGACAAGTAATAGTGAAGTGTCTTTTGTTTGGCAAAGCTGCAGTGTTTCCTCGCAGCAATGTCATGCCACCGTCTCAGGAGCAGTAGGTAAGTTGGTGTCGCCTCTGGCTGTTGTTCCATGTAGCATATGGCGGCCTCGAGAACAGCGTAGCCATTGGTGTGACTCATCATCAGTGCAGCATCTGCCTCGTCATCCTCGTCACTCTCACACTGCAATGGAATGTTAACCATGTCAATTATAGAAGAGTCTGTCACTTCCAACTGTTCGTCTGAATTTAACCACGTACCTTCTTCCACCTCTTCTACCTCTTCACACCCTGGCAATCTTCTGATTAAATGACACAATGGTTAATCGTCCTCATCTGCTAAATCTTCCATTTCTGTGTCTGGCATACTTTCCTGTAGAATTTTCCTCCATGACTTAGAAATTGTGTCTGACTTTATTTCACTCCAAGATTCGCTAATCCAGTACATGACATCCTTCAAAGTCACTTTCTTCAAAGCTCCTACAATGCTTTCATTGTCTTCGGAATGCAGGATTGACTGTAGCAATCACCATCAATACTTTTGTTTTAGACATTCCAAAATGCCCTGACCCATGGCCTGAATGAGACAGGTAACGTTTGGTGGGAAAAACAACGCGCGGATACCGTCGCACTGCAGTCCTCCTGCACTTGGATGTGAGGACGCATTATCCATGAGCAAAATTGCTTTGCATGACAGTCCCCTTTCTTATAAAAAATCCTTGCAGTCGGGTACAAATGAGTTACAAAAACAGTTCATACAGGGATTATTCTGATGTGTATAGACAACCAGAAGAGCTGAGATGGATACATTCTTGAATGCTCTTGGCTCGGCAGACTTCCCAATCACAACCAGTTTTAGTTTGTGATTTCCAGTTGCATTTGAAGCTGCCATAACTGTTAGCCACTCTTTGCTTTTTTGTGCCCAGGAGCACTTTTTTCATCACAAGAAGCAAATGTTCTCGCTGGTAACATTTTAAAATGTAGCCCAGTTTAGTCACAGTTATATGTTTGTTCATTAGACAAATTTTCATCAGTTATGATTTTTTTAAACTCGACAATAATTTTTGAAACGGCCTGAGTGTCACCAGAGAGATTTTCTCCACATACGCCTAGTTGACGCACTCCATACCTCTTCTTCCACTTGTCAAGCCAGCCCACACTAGCGGCAAAATTGTCATCTCCTTCCAGCAGCTGGTTTCTGAAAAACAAAGCTTTTTCTTGCAAGATTGGGCCAGAAATTGGAGCACCCTTCTGTCTCTGTTGGGTAAACCACATGAACAATGCCTCACTTGTTTTTTCAAAGTCTGACTTTTTTTATACTTCTTCGACTGAGAGATTCGTCTGACGATTTCTGTGAAGAAAACTGTTCCAATTTAAGTCGGTTTCTTTGCCAGTCACCAACAGTAACTTCATCGACACCACATTTGATAGCAATTTTTTTTTAATTGTTTCTCCTTTGTCAAGTCATCTGAGTGCTTCTAATTTTAGATGCAAAGGCACAAATTTCCTCTTTTTTGTTACAGCACTCATCTGTGTAAGGTGTACAACGGAGCACACAGTCAACAAACAAAACGACACACAACACTGTACAGTACAGGTACTGGGAACTACAGCAGCATATGAACTCCCCAGTTTCGATCGGTAGCAGCCGGCAGCAGTCGGGGTATTTCATGCATTTCGTGCCATACTGACAACAGATGTTCATGCAATAGGGCAGCGAGCTAATCGTCGGTGTTGATTGCATTGTTGTCTGCTTTGCCACTGAGCTGTACTCTCCCTGTCTATCTTTTGCAATGATGTTTTCATTATTTATCATGTCAGTAAAAAAAGAAAGTAGATAATTGCAACCTTTCTCTTTTTTTTTTAAGAAAAAAGAAAAAAAGAGACTCAGATTATTGGAAACTCGAACTATTGAGACTTGAACTATCGAGACTTGAACTATCAAGACTCTACTGTACCGTATAGATGAAAGACAAACAAACACTAATCTTCTTTTGCAGAATGAATCAAAAGTATAGACAGTATATAAGATTTTGTCAATGAGGTAACTTTCCTATGTATCGGTTGAGACAGTTATCTACTTATAACCTAAGTATATACATGTATATATATCTAAAAACAAAGATTCATTTACCAAACGAAAGCATTCATACATTGATAGAAACAATAACAAACACAGACACACACACAAATTTCAAGCTTTCGCAACCCACGGTTGCTTCATCAGGAAAAAGGGAAGGAGAGGGAAAGACAAAAGGTTGTGGGTTTTAAGGGAGAGGATAAGAAGTCATTCCAATCCCGGGAGCGGAAAGACTTACCTTGGGGGGAAAAAGGGACAGGTATACACTCGCACACACACACATATCCATCTGCACATAACAGACACAAGCAGACATATGTAAAGGCAAAGAGTTTGGGTAGAGATGTCAGTCGAGGCGGAAGTACAGAGGCAAAGATGTTATTGAATGACAGGTGAGGTATGAGCGGTGGCAACTTGAAATTAGTGGAGGTTGAGGCCTGGTGGGTAATGGGAAGAAAGGAGATATTGAAGGGCAAGTTCCCATCTCCAGAGTTCTGACAGGTTGGTGTCAGTGGAAAGTATCCAGATAACCCGGACGGTGTAACACTGTGCCAAGATGTGCTGGCCATGCACCAAGGCATGTTTATCCACAGGGTGATCCTCATTACCAACAAACACTGTCTGCCTGTGTCCGTTCATGCAAATGGACAGTTTGTTGCTGGTCATTCCCACATAGAAAGATTCACAGTGTAGCCAGTTCAGTTGGTAAATCACATGGGTGCTGTCACACGTGGCTTTGCCTTTGATCATGTACACCTTCCGGGTTACAGGACTGGAGTAGGTGGTGGTGGGAAGGTGCATGGGACAGGTTTTACACTGGGGGCGGTTACAAGGGTAGGAGCCAGAGGGTAGGGAAGGTGGTTTGGGGATTTCATAGGGATGAACCAAGAGGTTACGAAGGTTAAGTGGACGGCAGAAAAACACTCTTGGTGGAGTGGGGAGGATTTCGTGAAGGATGGATCTCATTTCAGGGCAGGATTTGAGGAAGTCGTATCCCTGCTGGAGAGCCACATTCAGAATCTGATCCAGTCCCGGAAAGTATCTTGTCACAAGTGGGGCACTTTTGGGGTTCTTCTGTGGGAGGTTCTGGGTTTGGGGGGATGAGGAAGTGGCTCTGGTTATTTGTTTCTGTACCAGGTTGGGAGGGTAGTTGCGGGCTGCAAAAGCTGTTTTCAGGTTGCTGGTGTAATGGTTCAGGGATTCAGGATTGGAGCAGATTCGTTTGGCACGAAGACCTAGGCTGTAGGGAAGGGACCGTTTGATATGGAATGGGTGGCAGCTGTCATAATGGAGGTACTGTTGCTTGTTGGTGGGTTTGATGTGAACAGATGTGTGCAGCTGGCCGTTGGACAGATGGAGGTCAACGTTGAGGAAAGTGGCATGGGATTTGGAGTAGGACCAGGTGAATCTGTTGGAACCAAAGGAGTTGAGGTTGGAGAGGAAATTCTGGAGTTCTTCACTTTGAGTCCGGATCATGAAGATGTCATCAATAAATCTGTACCAAACTTTGGGTTGGCAGGCCTGGGTAACCAAGAAGGCTTCCTCTAAGCGACCCATAAATAGGTTGGCGTATGATGGGGCCATCCTGGTACCCATGGCTGTTTGCTTTAATTGTTGGTATGTCTGGCCTTCGAAAGTGAAGAAGTTATGAGTTAGGATGAAGCTGGCTAAGGTAATGAGGAAAGAGGTTTTAGGTAGGGTGGCAGGTGATCGGCGTGAAAGGAAGTGCTCCATCACAGCAAGGCCCTGGACGTGTGGGATATTTGTGTATAAGGAAGTAGCATCAATGGTTACAAGTATGGTTTTGGGGGTAACAGACTGGGTAACGATTCCAGGCGTTCGAGAAAGTGATTGGTGTCTTTGATGAAGGATGGGAGATGGGCATGAAATGGGTTGAAGGTGTTGTAGATCATTCAACCCATTTCATGCAGTCACCTGTTTTATCAGGTACCTGTTTTCTGCACATTAATTTCAAAAATGTAACCAACTTTTGGTTACTGGCATTGCTCATAATCTGGCGAAGCCAAATTTGAAAGCTTAATGGATGTATTAATGTGTTTGCAAAGCGAAAAGTCCACAAAGACAACACTGTATCAGTGTGCTCAATGCTCTGGTACCATGCCAGTTGTGGGCAGTTGAATAGTCGATGTAAAATATGTGTCATTTAACACACCATACTAATCAGCTGTGGGACCAAGCATCTTAGAACAAAGAAACATGTACATTTGTCTGCTACCTAAAATTAAAAAAAAATTGGTAAAATGCTAACAAATTTAACGTGGCAGTTTTAGGGAGCAGGTGTTTTGAACTATGGCTGCTGAAATACCAGAAAGTGTAGCCCTCAACTAGCTTGTTTATGTCACTGCCAACCTCAGCAAGTAATTGTGCAATGAACTCTTTGTGTTGTACATTGTTTGTTGTTCTCTTATTTTCCAGTGTGTCCATAATGGAGTTTAATTTCACCCCCACAACACCAGTCAGTGAAACACAGAGCACTGGCGTAGGCTGCTGCCCTGTGAAGGAGGCAGGGCTCATTACCCCACACTGCTTCTTACCCCTGTGACACTATAATTCTAGTTTATTTACACTCAAGGCTGATGGCCGGTATGTGGTATCCACAGTCTGCACTGTAGCAATTGGAGAAAAAAGAAAACCTGTCAACATATTTCGACTGCATCATAATTTTTCCCTTAACATGCAAATAGAGATATTTTTAATTCTGTTTCTACACTACATGCCTTGTTGTTTTGATCTGTAGCATCGTCAACTGTTGGTCGCACAACTATGAATGCCCATGAAAGGCTGGTGTTAATATTCTGAAGATTTTTTGATTATCAAATTGAGTGGAAAAAGAAAAAGTATATAGAGGAACATTGTAAATCCGAGAAGCATTCAGTTCACCAGTGGGGAAATGCTGCTGTTTCTCAACAGAAACATCATTTGTTGAAAGCTTAAATAGAGTCAAAATAAGAGAAAAAGCAAAGACCATTCCAGAAAAAAACTGTCAAAATTTTTGAAAAGGCAAAGCATTAAGGATTTGTCTTCTTGCACAAAGCATAGCAACATTTTGAATTTTTATGTCTAATGATTTACACACAAAAAATAGGTCTGATTTTCACCAAAAAATAGGTGCTACGTTTTCAGACAGGTCCCTAGTTATTACACCTGATCATGTACTAAATACATGGTGACTGTGAGAAACTGAGTTAGTGTGTGCTGTTTTTCTCACAATTTAATACTGGTTCTCAATGTTACTCAATCTGTCTGCTTATCCCAATTTGTAAGATGCACTTATCCAGTCGGTATAGTGAAGAATGGTGTGGAAGGGGGGGGGGGGGATGAGAGAGAGAGAGAGAGAGATACAGCTGCTGGAAAGATTTATGCTTTTTCCACAGGTGCAGAAGTAACAAGAGCTAACTGTTTGATGAGAAAAGAATCACTGTTTTAATAATTATCTGTTTCTTAAATAAAACCATTTTTACAATGATAAGTAATTTGACTTCATTTCCTTAAACTGAATGTCTGAATGTTAGACAAATAGTTAGAAACTGAGAGTACTGTTGACATCATCCAAATGAATGATAAATACATATGGATTGTTCTACTTTCTGTTGCAGCAAACAATACAGCAGTGGAAGTATGTATTTTATACATCAATGGCAGTATGTGCAATTCCTTATGTCACCTTCCTCGCATTTGGAACTGCTGATGAGCAGGAATCAAAGTGGCTAGAACGCAAGGAGCAAAAGAGGAAACCGGCTCACATAACAGATGTACCTGTGACAAATTCTGTGTAAAAAGAAAAAGTTCTAACTTCAGTCTTATACAGTCAGGCTGAAGTATCATTGTTATCAGTACATGGAAAGATCTCTGATATCAGAGTAATATTCATCCTTGCCAGTTTTTTTTATGACTTGAATAGTGAACTATTTCTCAGAGCTAACATATCCTTTGTTCACATGAAGGGTCATAAAATGATTAGGATGGATCTAAAAATCATATACACTATGTGTTTAGAAGATTTAAGTTTCAGAGACCATTGCCGGTTGATGCCTGTTTCTAAACTGTGTTGTTTGTACATGCTACAAGGAACAGAAATGACATTGAGTCTATTGTGTTTCAGCGCAACCACAAGTGCATTGTATAGGTCTCAATAATATTAACCAAAGAGTAAAAAGATCTGTATGCCTGTTATTATTAGTTTTGGTTACATTGCTAAAAATGTGTTCTTTACTACTATTCAACAAGAACTGATGGGAAAAAGTGAATATTCACATTGTGCCAGTTAATACAAACATGCAACAAAGTGATACTGACAGCAATTTTGTACTTGCAATGTTAGTAATTAGGTACCTGCAATGATATTTTGCATACTGTGGTAATAAGCAACTTCCTTGAATGTAATTTAAATTATCACTGGTTAACAATAATAAAGTTCCTCCTTTAGAACTCCGGCATGACAGTACAGTTCTCTAAGCATGCGAAATAAGACTTCAAACAATCTGTTAACAGACTCACATTGTTATATTTACTTACACCATAGCAGAATTGTTGCTCTCATGTAACATAAAATTGTAAAAATCTACCCACTGACATCTGAGTTTCTCAGAACACTTCAGTATTAATATATAGAGAGGGTTCTTCTAGTCCTTCAGTTTCCTTTTGGGACACTTCTTCCAGATTCTTTACTCTCCTACATCTTATTATATTTTAACTCAATTCCATATTCTTAATTTTCTCATTCATGAAACTTTACCTTCCCCTCAGAATTTCCAATATTTTTATTATTGCCAATAATATCTCTGAGTATTCGTAACGGTTCAGATAGTGTGTTAGCTACAAGGGGTAAAAACTCAAGGAAAACCGTTTGTAAACATAAAGAAATGTAAATGTGATACAACTACATAGAATGGGATAGAATGACTGTCCAGTTCTTACCCTCAGCAGCTGAAATTGTATGTACCGCTAATGACACATGTAAGAGTAGAAGAACTATCAAACCTTTTGGAGCTGTTAGTTCCTTCCCCAGAAAAGAAAGAGGGTAAGTCAGAAAATGTTATAAAGGATGATCAGTCACTAGGGCACCAGAGCCAATTACATATTGTTTCTTTGTAATTCTGTAGTTTTCTCACTTAAAAATGAGATTTCAAGTACAAAAAGGTGTATGAATAATACCATAATTATCAGTGTATGAAAACTTGATCTGAAAGTTGCAAATATAAACAATAAATATTCTAAATGAAGCATTTAGAGTACAAGCTTCAGTCCCAGAGAAATGGGTGGTAACAGGGCACACAAAATAGAAATAATGCTATAGACACAAGATTAAATTTTTAATTAATACAAAATAGCAACAAGAAGTTATGAATCGTCAAAAGATGAAAAATAAATAACTGCAGATATCTATATTGTCTCTGCCTCTCCAATTGTTTTGGAGTGTGTTAGTCTACTGAAACTTTGTTTTTCTTTGTTTCTCTGTTTGCCTTTGTTGTCACTACGTGCACACAAACTATTTTGCCTCTGGTTAGACCAGAATTTTGTCTGCCTGTTAAAATGAATTGTGTTGTTACTCCTGCTAATTTCTGAAGTAAAGAACTATATCTGAGATTAATGTGTCAAATGTATGTTATTTATTTAAAATTTTGTAGCTCAGAGTATGTAATAAAATTCTTTTATGTAACATAAAAATTCTGATTCTACTTGATTTTATTGAAAGCAAAATATCTTGAGCTTTTCACTGTGTCCCATTTTTTAAATAGTTTCTACAAATAAATACATGACAAAACTGATAACAGAACATGTATAGCTAAGCTGTATATTTTTGGTCAGCCCATATACATTGCTGAGCTTTCACACAATGTCCTGCTCTGATAGCTGGGAGGGAGAGGCAGCAAGGGAATATAATATGAATGTTATACCCATGAACTTTCCCTGGTGCAGTCAGGGGAAGCAGTGTGTGATGTGTGATCAAATGAAGGAATGGGTTAGAAGAGTATAGAGAAAATGTAACAGAGGAAGGGACAGGGACAGTTGAGAGAAAAGTGGGTGTAGACATTAATGCCATGCAGTGGGAAGTATGGTTACAGGGTGGTGGTGGTGGTAGTGGTGGTGGGTGTGGGGTAGGAGCTAGCAGAAATTTGGGCCTGGAGACTGCTGGATAAAAGGAATGTTGTAATTACAATTTCCTTCAATGTAATTAAAAAAAAAAAAGTTGGGAAGGGGTGGAGGCAAGAGACCTAGAAGGCATGGGTTGTGAAGCAGCTATTGAAGTAGAATATGCCATGGTGTCATGCTCAGCAGTATATTCTGCAACTGGGTGGTCAGCTTTGCTCATGGCCACAGTTTAGTGGTGACATTCATGGAGTGGGTAGCTGGTTGGTGGTGATAACCACATAAAAAGTTATGCAGAAATTACAGCAGAATTGGTGTATGCTTTTATATGTGGCTCTGATATACCAACAGAATACAGAGCAAGGGATTAACCATCACTAAAATATACCATTCATAGGTAGCCACACTATATATGAAAGATGTTTTTGTGTGAAGAAATGTTGACTGTCAAAGTGGGGGTATTTTTGATAGAGTGAGGGTTTAATATGGACAGATATTGTTATAGAATCAGGAAGGTGACATGCTATGCTGTGAAAGACTAGGGTAAAGGGATAGGAGAGAAGGTGCTGAAGCGGTGGAAGAGTGGTAGTCATAGCAGATAAAATTTAATGTTCTGTTGATAGATAGGTCATTGAAGATTGAGCATAAGCTTGGACTGGGGAATTAAATTGGCTGTAACTTTTCAAAAGAACTATTCCAGCAAATGCTGCATAATGTAACAGTCTTGAATTGCATATTGGAATATGTGACACACATATTTTAATACATTATTCGATACACAACTTTTAATGTATTACTTGATGCATAGCATAATCCTTCGGCACCCATTTCCCTTCCCTGTGTCTCCTACCCTTGTGACCATTCCTGCTGTAAGACTTGCCCTATGCACACTCCTATCAACACCTACACCAGCCCTGTAACTGGCAAAATATATACTATCAAAGGGAGAGTCACCTGTGGAACAACATGTCATATACCTTGTGTTATGTAAACACTGTTCAGCCTTTTACATTAGCATGACTACCACCAAGTTATCAGTCAGGATGAATGGGCATAGGCCAAGGGTATATACTAGTGATGCACAATGCATGCTCTACAACGTGACAGTCATGACCTCACTGCCTGTTTCACTATATGTGTCACCTGGATTCTTCCCCCAGTTTCTCAGAACTCTGCAGGTGGGAACTGGTGCTGCAACATGTCCTTTGTTCTCACCACACACTTCACCTTAATTTATGTTAATTTCTTCAGTCTCATCATTTCTTCATAGCAATTATTCCTTTCTTCACTCCGTTTTTAGTTTTCAACCTGTGCACAATGTTTTGGCATTAATCTCTGTCTTGCTATCATCCTATTTCCACCTTTAAGCTCTCAGGTTTCCAAATCTTGTCCAGTGCGGTCACCAGCAATAAGACTTTCTTCTCATCACATCTGGTAAGTCTCCCCTGACCCTGGGTTCAGGATGACTTTTCTCAACACTCCCCATTTCCTAAACCTCATTAGTCGTTTTCCTTCACCCTTTTCCTTCTCCTTCATCTTTTCTGCCAGAAGGAGCCACTGATCCTGAAAGCTTGTTGATTTAAATACCTCTATATGTTTGTGTTCTCCTGCCACCTCTCGGTGAGAAGATTTTTTTTATCTATCAAATTACTTGATACATATTATGGAGTACTTCATTTTTATTATGCTGCATTTAATGTTGTGTGGAGGAATTGTAGATTATATACCAATTGACAGCGAACACATTATGTTACAACATAATCACAATTTTCAGTAATTCTTAATAACATATTTTTGAGTTTATAATTAGCTAAAACAAAATCTGTATTGTCAAACCTAAAGGAATACTACCTCAAGTTTGCAGTTAGGTTAATTTAATATAAAACTTTTGTGTTGAGATTTCCATAATATTGGCATACAATATTAAGACTGTTTAATAATGTATAACATTAAATACAAAGTAACTTGTGGGGGGAAAGCAAAATTTAATTCTTCTATTAGAACATGTGTAAATGGTAAATGTTAGTAATTGAAATAATTATGTTATTTAGTAGAAAATTAGTTTTTTAGAACTAATGGTTTACAATTCACATTTTAAGGAAATTTTTTTAATGAAAAACAAATTATTTAAAAAATTGAACTGTATCAAACTTTTCCTCATTACTATAAAACATCATATTATTTAAATATTTGTGAATATGTAATTTTTTCATTATGACATCACGGAAGTATATGTTCTGGTAACGAGCTGGGCATCATAGACTGTTACATTTTATATAGAGGCCTGTGCAAGGCTGAGTGGGCTGGTTGTTGTCAGTACAGAGATGGCTTATATATTTGTTGTATTTCATACTAATTGTAATATCAAAGATTGGATTTGTATTTATCAGCAAAATGCAACCAATGATTCCGAAAAATTGTGAATTTATCTGCTACAGCAGGAAAAATTAAAATGGGAGAATTTGTCCATTTGTTATTTGTGTTCAAGAGCCCTGGACCCATTTATTCTACACTACTGGCCATTAAAATTGCTACACCAAGAAGAAATGCAGATGATAAACGGGTATTCATTGGACAAATATATTATACTAGAACTGACATGTGATTACATTTTCATGCAATTTGGGTGCATAGATCCTGATAAATCACTACCCAGAACAACCACCTCTGGCCGTAATGACGGCCTTGATACGCCTGGGCATTGAGTCACGCTTGGGTGGCGTGTACAGGTACAGCTGCCCATGCAACTTCAATACGATACCACAGTTTATCAAGAGTAGTGACTGGTGTATTGTGACGAGCCAGTTGCTTGGCCACCATTGACCAGAAGTTTTCAATTGGTGAGAGATCTGGAGAATATGCTGGCCAGGGCAGCAGTCGAACATTTTCTGTATCCAGAAAGGCCCGTACAGGACCTGCAACATGCGGTCGTGCATTATCCTGCTGAAATGTAGGGTTTTGCAGGGATCAAATGAAGGGTAGAGCCACGGGTCGTAACACATCTGAAATGTAACATCCACTGTTCAAAGTGCTGTCAATGCGAACAAGAGGTGACCGAGACATGTAACTAATGGTACCCCATACCATCACGCCGGGTGATACGCAAGTATGGCGATGATGAATACACGCTTCCAATGTGCGTTCACCACGATGTCGCCAAACACGGATGCGACTATCATGATCCTATAAACAGAACCTGGATTCATCTGAAAAAATGACGTTTTGCCATTCATGCACTCAGGTTCGTTGTTGAGTACACCATCGCAGGCACTCCTGTCTGTGATGCAGTGTCAAGGGTAACTGCAGCCATGGTCTCCGAGCTGATAGTCCACGCTGCTGCAAACGTCGTCGTACTGTTCGTGCAAATGGTTGTTGTCTTGCAAATGTCCTCCTCTGTTGACGCAGGGATCGAGACTTGGCTGCATGATTCATTACAGCCATGCGGATAAGAAACCTGTCATCTCAACTGCTAGTGATACGAGGCCATTGGGATCCAGCACAGCGTTCCGTATTACCCTCCTGAACCTACCGATTCCATATTCTGCTAACAGTCATTGGATCTCAACCAACGCAAGCAGCAATGTCGCGATACGATAAACCGCAGTCGCAATAGGCTACAATCCGACCTTTATCAAAGTTGGATACATGATGGTACACATTTCTCCTCCTTACATGAGGCGTCACAACAACATTTCACCAGGCAACGCTGGTCAACTGCAGTTTATTATGAGAAATCGGTTGGTAACTTTCCTCATGTCAGCACATTGTAGGTGTCGCCAATGGCACCAACCTTGTGTGAATGCTCTGAAAAGCTAATCATTTGCATAGCACAGCATCTTCTTCCTGTCGGTTAAATGTCATGTCTGTAGCACATCATCTTCGTGGTGTAGCAATTTTAATGGCCAGTAGTGTACATGGAATACAAGCATGAATGATATTTCTGTTCTAACAATATCTGATGAACTGACGATGTGGTAATATGTCTTGGACTTATGTACCAATGAAATCATATACTAAATGACACTATAATCAATATTTTTGTAAAAGTTGGATAATTTTCTATTGAAATAATTGGATAGTTGTGTTAGAGCTAGGATCTCATTCTAGATAGCCAGATATGGGTTTGAACTGCCATCTTCCCACATACAAACTCAAGTGCTTAGCACTGCACAACCTCGGTCAAGGATGAATAATAGAATGTCTTGTCTTTGATTCAAATTATGAAGACAGCAGAAATGTTCTTTGTATGGAAGATACTGTGAAACATATTTCATGTACTCATGAAGAAAGTGACAGGCCTACATCAATATGGGTAACACACATATTTCTTAGAGCTACAGAAACTATTTCATATTAGTGTTTAGCTCTTTCTTAAATAAATCTAATATTTTATATTCTTTCTTCTGCAAGTAATTTATTGAAGATTACAGCATATTTTTCTGACACAGGACATTGCTATGTACTTCTGCATGAGAATTATTCCTACTTCTATATTCATAATTGAGAATTTGTCTGTTTAATGCAATAGTTTCCTACATGGTTTAAGGTAACACAGAAATCAGTACATATGCAATCCTTCAAGGGTAACAACTTAAATCCTTTGAAAATGTCCCTGGACTACAATGTTACCTATGGTAGCTCTTATTGCCCTTTCTTAAATTTAAATGATTCTTTTGCTAAATTCAGCAACATAGGAAAGGACTGACTTGCTACTTACCATTAAGAAGACATGTTCAGCTGCAGATGGCACAATTAAAAGACACTTACATAAAGCTTTTGGCCACAGCCTTCATCAGCAAAAGAAAAACACACACCATTTGTACACAGAAGCAAGTACACCTCATGCAAAGATGACTGCCAACTCTGTCATCTCAGGCCGGAGATGCTGGAATTGGCAGTCATGTGCACGAGGTGTGCTTGCTTGTGTGTATGAATGGCATGTGTTTCTCTTTTGCTGATGAAGGCTGTGGCCAAAAGCTTTATGTAAGTGTCTTTTATTGTGCCTCTCTGCAACTTAAAATATATTCTTTATGATAAGCAGCAAACTATCTTTTCCTACATTATTGATATTCCTACCTGGAGCTTCCATTGTTTGATTTGTTAAATTCATGTTCCCCTGAAACATCATACAGTGTCTTACCCTAACAGGCCATGCACATTCGTCTAGTAAGCACATAGCACTGTTTCTTTGTTATAGTGGTCCTTAAGCATTCTTAAGACATCGCTATTTACTCAACCATTTGTTCCATGGTTCAACATTTTTTTTCCTGTCTTAAATGAGTACCTAAGCAAACTCCTAAAGGTTCATGTAATAAGGATGTTCAATACTGGAGCAAGGCAATTCTATGATTATATTGCTTCTGGCTTATGTTCTTGTCTCTAAAGTTTATCCATTCCATCAACTTCTCATTTATCACCATACATATGTGTATAAAACATCTTTATGCTTCTTCAGTTGTCAGAGAGACCTCTTGCTGTAAATCAACTTCATTCCATCCTGTAATATAAATACTAAATCGTCTGTGAGCAACACTGGCTCTGCTGCTGATAAGTGCTATGGTAAGTCATTTGTAAGGGTCAAGAATAACCAAGGATGTGACACATAGCTTTTCTTTATCTTGATTAGAAAATTTTTTTCATGATACTTCTGCCATTTTTGCCTGTTAGAAAGACATGACTTAAACCATCATTTGAAGCTGCAGAGATAGCTTAGTTGTATAATCACCTGAGTAGCAGATCATTGATCAGATCAAAGGCTTCACAGAGTACTTGAAGTAGCCAACAGTTTAATAATTCATCTTGGCCTGTAGCACTCAGGACTTGCTTCAAGAAGTAAAGACTGCCATTTCAGTAGATTTGTTTTTCCTGAAACTTTTTTTGAGCCTTAACTAGTATTTTATTTTTATTCAGAAATGTAAATAACCTATCATATATGACTTCCAATTTCTTAGAAAAGCTATATAATAGTGACATAAGTGTGTTATTTTGTATGTTGCATGTATTACCCCTTTTTGTGAAATTGCTTTACTATTGAGTGTTTTAGGTTTGTCAGAAACATTTCTATACTAAATTATATATTGATTATATTAGTTTGCTGAGAATCTGTTTCAATTGACGTTTGCTTAAAGAGATTGCTTAGGTAGCACAAGGACCACAGGATGATTTACTCCATTGGTTTGCTGACTGCATCTCTTATTTCTGTTATAGTTACTGCTGTATACAGACATTATATTTTTACCGAGCAAGGTGGCGTAGTGGTTAGCACACTGGACTTGTATTCGGGAAGATGATGATTTAAAATCATGCTTTTCCTCGATTTCCCTAAATTGCTTCAGGCAAATGCTCGGATGGTTCCTTTGAAAGGGCATGGCTGACTTCCTTACCCATCCTTTCCTAATCCGATGACCTCACTGTTTGGTCTCCTCTCCCTAATCAACCAAACAACCATGATATATTCATTATGAGGGATTTTCAGGCATCACCATCATCAGATTGGTTTTGAACTAAATTTTATGGTATATTTTTATAATGTTCATTGGATATGTTAGTAAATCTATATTGAATCTTCAAAAGTCCTTTATTCAATTTTTATCATTAACTTATTGTGTCTTAGTTTATTTCAGCCCATATTGATAACATTCTGATGTGCATAGTGGAGGTTTGCTAAGAGAGATTAATAAAGCTGTTTATGAACTTATTTTATTAATTAAAATAACTGGCTTTCTTTACAATGGCTGACTTTTCACATGTAACAAAAAATACAAAGAATACTACTACTGCAAAGAAGACAAAGATAAACAGCTGCACTCACATAAATAAACTCTATGCACTAGTGGTCAGAATGTGAGCATAAACAAGAACTGCAAACACATGCAAATGCAATTATGTAAAACCTTTTCAACACTCCTACTATTTATGTGATTGCATTTACCAATTAACAACATTGAGCTTTAAGTGCAAAAATACAAATTTTTCTTGTTTAATGCTTTGGTCAACAAATCAGCAAGTTGTTCTTTGGTACACACTTAAACAACACCTGTCTCTTTACACTGCACTTTTAATGTAAGAAATGATAGTGTACATCTATATGTTTAGTGTGTTTGTGATAGGATGTTTTGACAACTTGATTGCATTCTGGTCATCGATTTGTAATGTAGTTAGTACTTTTTCACTTGATTCCCAGACCACCTACTAATTTTCTCAGCCAAATTGCATCATTAGCAGCAGTAGCAGCAGGTACATATTCGGATTCAGTTGTTTTGACTGTGAGAAGTCCAGGTTACAGGACCACCAGCCAAAAGAAAAACAAATCCTGTTGGTGAATTTCACAATGTAAGATCACCTGTGTAGTCAGCATCAGAAAAACATTCCAGTTGCATTTTGCTCCTACTGTTTCAGTACTCTATATCATAATATGGTGTTTCAATGAAGTACCTGTAAATTCTTTTCACTGCTTGCTAATGTGCATTAGTACGGCTGTTCAAACATGAAATATCTGGTCAAGAGATAACTGAAAAGAACATAAGAGATTCAACTGCTCCACAATATGATATTTTTTCACCACTGAACCCTTCATCATTAGATAACAGACTCAAATGAGGATCAGCAGGAACACTTAAACCTTTTGCTTCAGACCTTCCAAATTTCTGAATTATTCTTCTCGTGTACTGGCGTAACATTAACATATTAACATTTTCTTTCTCATACGATCTCACTCAATTTCCACTCAAACAAAGCAATGACCTTCACCAACATTGATTTGAATGACTTCTTTTAGTGATGTAACAACTTGTATTAAACATAAGATAGATTAATATGAATTCAGCACAGATACAAATTTTGTAAAGATATTATATAGTTGTTAAAATGTACCCTGACAAATTCTATATCACAAATGTGATCATTGGGATGATAATAAATAAATAAATAAAATTGCTTCCATTGACTTTTATGCAATAAGACCATCATCTACAAATAATGCTAACAAGATAACCTCACCACTGATTACCGTATTTACTCGAATCTAAGCCGCACTCGAATCTAAGCCGCACCTGAAAAATGAGACAAGAAATAAAGGAAAAAATAATTTCCCGAATCTAAGCTGCAGCTGAAATTTGAGACTCGAAATTCAAGGGGAGAGAAAAGTTTTAGGCCGCACCTCCAAATCGAAACAAAGTTGGTCCATTGTAATATGAGATAGAATTCAGGTCGAATGAATGATGATACAGCTGCAGTAGTTTGGTTCGAGCCATAAGCTTATCAGTTAAGCTTTACCAGGTAGCCATTGCTATGCGTCAGGCGCTCCGTCCTTATTTATGCGCGTACCCTTCGTTTTTCATGTGCTTCGTCTGGTTTGAGTTGATTGCTTATTTTTCTTTGATCTGATATATCTTCTGGTAAACCTTCCGGGATGTAAGGTCGTGGTCCATGAAACTCTTCAGCTCCTAACGTTTCGTCCAGAGCTGCGCTGGACATCTTCAGAGGGGTGTTTCTCCTCCGGTGAATCTTGCCTCTGAAGATGTCCAGCGCAGCTCTGGACGAAACGTTAGGAGCTGGAGAGTTTCATGGACCATGACCTTACATCCCGGAAGGTTTACCAGAAGATATGTCATCCGGTCGTGAAAGCCTTCATACTTTGATCTGATAATTGCTGTTCTCTTTGTTATAGGTGTTTTCATCACTCTAAGCTGAAAATGCATTACTGTACTGTGTCATGCATTGTTTGTCGCATTCCAATAATGAATGTTCACGACCTGTCGCCGCTCGCGGCATGGTTTGCTTTTGTGCGTGCTACTGCCGCTTACAATAAAAAAAAAAAAGAGAGAGTAATTGTCTCAGTAGCGAAACAATGGCAAGAGACTGCTATTTGTTGTTATTTACACTGCTGCTTTCTTTGATAATGATCAACAAGAACCAAATAATAAACTGCGTATGATAGAAGATGTTCTGAACGAGAGTTTAGCGAAAATTTTTCTCCGTTTGAAAATCTTTGCAGACGCCTCTTTAGTACATTATTTTCTGCACAGAAATTAGAGTCATCTTAGATTTAAAAATGTAGTCAATTGCCGTGCTTCATTTCTGACTATATCACTATTAGGCATAAGAATAATATGAATATGAACATGACATATGTGTATACTTCCGCGTTTGTGTTGTCTCACTCTAGTTTCGTAGTTTATTAGGCAGACAGGATTTAAATGAGATAGCAGCAAACACGAAAGAATACATGGCAAAATGTTTATATTCGTATTATTCTTATGGTGAAGAGAATATTGCATGTGATTCAGAATTCACAAAAGTTCCCATTAGCAACCATCTCTTCTCACAGGTAGAATTGGCCATACTGACAAACATCGCAAACGGTCTTGCCAGTCGGACTTTCGTAGTACATTGAAAAGCTGCTACATTCGAAGATGAAGAATACGGAGTTTGTATTTACTTCGTTGGATAATGTATGAAAATGCAGTGGTCGAAATTTGGGGCGGAGAAAAAAGCTTGTCTTCCACATTTTTTTTTTTAATTTATTTACTGACGCAGAGGTTTTGGCGCCAGTATTTATCTTCGTGCCTGCAAAGCATGCCTGTGTAGCGCTGCATATATTCGACGGCAGAAGTTAGTTGTGGCGGCACCTACCAGCATATTTCAGAACTTCCGCTTACTTTGCACTCGATTCTAAGCCGCAGGCGGTTTTTTGGATTACAAAAACCGGAAAAAAAGTGCGGCTTACATTCGAGTAAATACGGTACACCACTGGTTAAACATGGATCAGCATCAGTTGCTTGAAAACTATAACGTGAAAGAAAGACTATAAATTTCTTGTTCCAACACCAAGGAGCTTGCTTAAGTCCATACAGTGATTTCTCAAGTTTGCAAACTACAGGTTTCTCTATTTTAACCACCACTCCCTGAGGTTTATCCATGTAAACTACTTCTTCCTCATTGTAGTTAACATCATAGTCCTGTTTGAAACCTCTTGTGCACAGGCATGCTTTGTGCTGAGTAATCTTACCATCTGTGTTAAATAAAACCTGGAACACCAATTTTGAGTTAATAGCTCTCTGGATACTAGTTCTAGGAACTATCTTCCAGGTTTTGTTGTCTTCATGAGCTTCCAATTCTTCTTCAATCGCTTTTTCCGGTGTTTTCAGTCAGGACCAAAAATTTCTTCTTTGAAGCAGTAAGGGTTATTATACTGAGCAAAATCACCTTCATATCTTGCTGGAGAACGATCTTGTAGCTGCATCGATGGCACTTTCGTAGATTGCTCTTCAGTTTCCAGTTTAGCCTTATTTAGATCATTTTGTGAACTTCCCATCTCTTTCTGTGCTTGCACTGGTTCACCAGTAAATTGCTTGTGCCAATCCACGATATCTTGTTCTTCATCAGTCTTGAAGTTTAAGTATGTGTCATCAACTTCTTGTTGTGGAGACGCTGAGCTGTTGCTAACCTCATGGAATGTGACATCCCTCAATACAAACACTTTGTGACTCGCGGGATCATAAAGTCGATAATTTGTTGATTCTCCTTGATAACCAACAAGAACAACTTTTCTGGATTTGGCATCAAACTTGCTGTGAAATTGTTTTGGTACATGAGCAAAGGCATCTGACCCAAATACTTGAAGACGTCCAACATATGGTTTTCATGCATTCCATAACTCATGTGGTGTCTGCTCCAAATTGCATTTTGTTGTAACTCTATTTAGTATGTATACAGCAGTGTTAAGAGCCTCTGCCTATAAAAACTTCAGTAGCTTTTTGCTTCCTACATCATGCATGCACTTTTAACAATTGTGTGATTGTCCCTCTCAGAATGACTGTTCTGTTCTGGCATATATGGGGCAGTTGTTTCTAAGTGAATGCCATGGTTCCTCAGAAACTGTTTCACATCATAATTAATGTATTGAGTGCCATTGTCCACACATAATGTTTTGCCATTCTGACCAAACTTGTTCAACACAAGATTTATGAATGCACAAAATCGGTTAACGACGTCGGATTTGTGTCTTAGAAATTAAATGACTTTGTATCCAGTTGCATCATCTTTGAATATGACAAAAAAGTTTGCACCACCTATTGACTCAACTGACGTTGGCCCACACATGTCTGAATGAATAAATTCCCCTGGTCTTGTTGAACGATTTGTGTGTTTGTTGCTGAACTTCAGCTGATATGCCTTGCCTAGCTGGCATAATTCACAGAAAAAAAATCTTCCTGTTTTTTTATATTTAGTTCTTTGACTATCCCTTTTGCTGACATCTGTTGAATTGTTCATGCACTGACATGTCCTAACCGTTCATGCCACTGTTTCAGATCAATCACTGCAACATTAACTTCACTCCCTAGTGTGGATTCTGTCGCAAAACACATCCTATAAACATTGTTCTCTTTCATCATACCTTCAGCTGCAGTCTCACCATCATGTATTAGTGCAACTTGATCGTCTTTGAAAGCTGCAGTGATTTTCTTTGACATGCATATTCCAACACTAAACAAATCCTTTTTGGTACCTGGTACGTACAAAACATTTTCGAGACATGCCTCACTCCATTTGCTGGCAACGTCTTTGCTGACAATAATAGTACCAACACTGGAAACTTGGCATTCTTTATCATTATCTTTTATTTTATTTATTTATTTATTCATCCGTGGAACAATAAATATTGTATGGATGTCGTCAGATTACAACACATGAGCACACATTTACATTTACAATTAAACAGGTTTCTCATATTTTGTGTAGTTTTTATAACTAGTCATACACATATTTATCATTACATAATATTTTGGTGATAATGTCATATGTTGCTAATAATCTACATCTATGTTAAATATTCTTTTACAGTGTAACAACTTTTACTTACTAAAAAGGTATTAAGCTTTTGTCTGAAAGTGAGGGGCTCATTTATTTCTTTAATTTCTTGTGGTAATTTGTTGTACAGTTTTATCCCATTGTAAAATATACTTTTTTGCGTCTTTGCCTTGTTCTTTCTATCTAGATGGAGGTGGTGACAAGCTCTTGTTTCATGGTCATGTATTAGGCTGTTTGTGTTGTACGTGTTGAGATTTTTCTTAATGAACATTATGTTCTGAAAGATATACTCACAAGAAACGGTTAGAATTCCTAGCTTTCTAAATAATTCTAGACAGTGGGCCCTGTTGTTGCTATTTGTTATTATCCTTATGGCTCTTTTTTGTACTTTGAACACAGTTTGTATGTTACTGGCACTTGTTCCCCAAAACATGATCCCACAGCTGAGGACTGAGTGTAGATATCCGTAATATGTTATTTTAAGACAGGTATTATTGCATACTGGTGCAAGGATTCTAAGAGCATAGCATGCTGTGGATAATTTCTTTGCCAAAATGTTGACATGGTTTGTCCATTTCAGTTGGCTGTCTACTTTCATCCCTAAGAATTTGGTACTTGTTACACATTCTAATTCATTATTATTAACTTTTATTCTAGTGGCATTGTGTTTTTTGTTCAATTGGAAGTTAATATAGTTAGTTTTCTTTACATTTAGGGTTACTTTATTTTTTAATGACCAGTTGTGGACATCGTTGAGAGCCTCATTTGCTCTTTCTGACAGTTGTGTTGGATTTTCACCTCTTATTACTATGTTGCTGTCATCAGCAAAAAGTATTTTTTCGCCATGTCTGATACTTTGTGGGAAGTCGTTCATGTATATAAGAAACAATATTGAGCCTAATACACTTCCCTGTGGGACGCCTATATTCACATTTTCTGGGTCAGACAGGTGTTTTATAAGGGAATTGTTTGAAACTTGTGATATCTCAACTCGTTGAACTCTGTTTTCCAAGTATGATTTGAACCACTTCTTTGTCACACCTCTTATTCCTATTTGCCCTAATTTATGAAGTAAGATTTTGTGGTCAACTGTATCAAGGGCCTTGGACAAGTCTAAAAAGATACCACTTACATTTTCACCTTTGTCCAGTGCTTCTAAAATTACTTTAGTGAACTGTGCTATAGCATATTGTGTGCCTTTTCCGGGCCTAAAACCAAATTGGTCATTGGAAAGAAGATTATATTTATTCAGGTAATTTAGCAGTCTCTTTTTGACTAGTATTTCTATTATTTGGAAATTTCTGCTGTAATTTTTTTGCAGTACTACTGAAATATGAGTTTACAAAATCAGCTAATTTTTTAGGGTTACCTACTGGTACATCTTTGTTTTTAATATGTGAATTGAGGTCCTTTTTAGCAGAGTTAGATGTTTCCTGTTTGATGATGTTCCAGGCTGCTTTGCTCTTGTTTTCAGCTTCAAGTAATATTTTGTTGTTTGAAAGTTTTTTTGCGGCTAGCAACACCTTTCTGTAAATTTTCCTGTACTTTTTGTAGGATTGCAGAACTTTTGGGTTAGATTGATTATTTTTTATGGAGTTGAGATATCTAAGAGTTTCTGAGGATTTTTTGATACCTGTAGTCACCCACTGATTTCTCTTTGTAGTTTTAATTTGATAAAGAGTTTTGGGAAATATCTCTTCAAATCTGAGTTTAAAAATTGACATGAACTTGATAAATTTCTGATTTGCGTTGGTTTCTGCGTAGACTTCCCTCCAATCTTCATATTCTAGCTGGGATTTAAACTGATGCAGGGCTGATTTGGAAAACATTCTTTTGTATGTACAAAGTTTAGGAGGAGTTTCTACATGAATGTTAGTTTTTAAGATCTGGCAGAGGTGGTCTGCTAGGCCTAGGTTTTTGACAACAATATGACATTTTTTACTATCAATATCTGTAGCTACATGATCTATAGATGAGGAGGATTCTTTCATTATTCTAGTTGGACAATTAACAAGGGAGGATATTCCATAACAGCTTATCCAGTAACACATGCTCCCCAGTAACTGGACAGAACTTCAAAAACCATTCCTGTCGAAAAGTCATATGGCACGATGCACCACTATCCAATAGCCACACATCTGACTGATCATGTTCAAACTACTTAGCACATGTCTCTCTTGACTTTCTGACAACTCAACGCATGTTATCTGCTGACACAACAAATGTACACCCGGATTCATTTTCACGCCACTCTTACGTTTCCCTGTCTCTCATTTTTTCTTATGGCACTCACGAGCTATATGACCACGCTTCTTGCAGTAAAAACACTCGACATCTGATCTTGTTTTTCGTTCTTGTGAACTTATGGTTTTATCAGGATATCTTGCTTTTTCCTTTTGTCTTTTGATGGACATCACTGCAAATGCACCAATTTCTTTAACACTCATATTCAACTGGGACTCTTCTTTGATTAGATGTTCCGTCAAAGATTCGACGTTATGTTGACTAGCTGGCACAGTGTCCCAAGCTGTTTAAATATGTTATATTTTGATGGTAATGACACAGTGACTTTCACCATTACAGCTACATTGGAAACCTTTTCTCCAACATTTCTCACTTGAAATGCTAGATTTTCAACTTTAGCTACATGTGCAACAACAGAATCATTTGCATTCATCCAGTATTCATGAAAACATTGAGTTATTGTCAGTTTGCTGGTTGCTGACCGTTGCTCATGTCTTGATCTCAACTTTTTCCGCATTTGGTAGGCTGTCTCACAAACCAACAGACTTTGCATTTGTGTATCGTCTACTGATGTGGAAATCAGAAACATACCTTTTGCATTTTCTTTTGTCCATGCTTTCAAGCCAGCATCATCATCTTTGTTAGGATGACCTCAAGTACCAATTATAACATTGAGAATTCCGTAATCGTTTAACATTGCAGTTATCTGGAATTTCCATGTCTGATAATTTTTTGCGTCCAGTTTTGAGATTAAATTTGAAGACACTTCTTCAGCCATTGCAGATTTCTTCTCTCTTCTTTTTATCCAAGCACATCACAGTCGGGATACTGAAAGTTTATATGAAATTACAGCTTTCATCATGAAACCAAGCGATGCCTGGGCCCATAACCTGATGTGGGTAATGGAGGTTTGCTAAGAGCCATTAATAAAGCTGTGTATGAACTTATTTTATTAATTGAAATAACTGGCTTTCTTTACAATGAATGACTTTTCAAATGCAACAAAAAAATACAAAGAATACTACTACTGTGAAGAAGACAAAGGTAAACAGCTGCACTCACATAAATAAACTCTATGCACTAGTGGTCAGAATGTGAGCATAAACAAGAACAAGAGCTGCAAACACACGTAAAAGCAATAGTGCAAAACCTTTCCAACACATTCCAGACTGATTTATTACATTACTTTCCCATTTGATAGTTGAGTCATTTTTTAACATTAATGACCTTTAATTAATCATTTCATCATGTTCACTTTTTATCCAGTAGATATGCTCAACAAAGATCGAACTGCAGGGCAGACAGATGACACTTATTGAGTCAGCACACATTTTGGTTGCATCTTAGCTAGGGAAGATCAGTCATCAGATTACAATCACTTTCTATACGTACAAAATTTAGTAAGCAAACTGTATCTTGTTGATGTTTGGTGGCACCTGTGACCATATGCCATTAGATAAACCTGTATCATGGTGGCATCCGCATTCAATTGGGTGGGTTTTACACTGATGTGCCTTGTTACCAGTCATAGTACACTATAAATGAACTGTCTCTCATACAGTGCTATTAGCAGTGCACTAGCTAGTGGACCAGGAAAATGTGCCAACCCAGAGTGAATCCGTGTGGTGGTGTTTGGTGCAATTTCCAGGCTGAGTGGTTTTTTTTGTGCTGATTTAGGCAAATTCTAGGTTGATCCCCAATTTTTGCCTCAGAAAATATGGTACACAAACTTATTGGACCCTGTACTAGATGGGTTTAATGCAGAGTAAGAGAAGTAGTTGTACACTATGAATTGTTGCCATTGGATTCTCAGGGCACTCTGCCTCGAACAGCACTAGCCACAAAAGGTCTTCAGGGGTTGTAGTACTTGGCATCTACACTGCTGTTGAGAGAAGCCCAAATACCATGTAGTTGGCATACAACCTTGGCCATTCAAATCAGGTCTCTTTCACTTCTATTATGGTGCACATGTCTACTGAAGATCAAGCTCATTGCCTGTTCACACTCTTTTGTATCATCAAGACATCTTCAAATTCTCTATAGTGAACAAAAGTGTTTTTCCCTAATCTCTTACAATAAATGCTTATGCTAACTGAAAAATATCCAAGTGATTTTAAACACAAAAAAATGATATGGTTGTAGAAAATGGAAATAATTTTGGTTTTAAATGTCACAACAAAATATATTGACTTAAAAATTAAACTGTTCAAGTTATAAAAGACAGCAAATTATAAGACAACATTCAATTGATAGCTCTTTTGGGGTAGTATATTGAGCATTTCAATATTTATGTTTACATTTACAGTATATATATTCATAACTGCCAGAGCCATGAGTCTATTGTCTGCTATTGCATTACTCAGATACACCTTCAGTCTTCTTAATGTACTAAAGCTCCTGTTGCTGTTGCTGATGTCACAGGCTTCAGTGCAACTATTCAAAGAAGCTCATGTACATTGGGAAACATCTCTTTTTCACACCTGTGTAGCTTTTCAATAACTGATGAGTTGGTATCTGGAAATTCCCTCATTTGTCTTTTCCATAGCAAATAATCACCATGTGCTTCATCAGTGGTGATGAAGGTATAGTTTTCAAGATCATACATATAAGAATTAAAGCAATGTTTCACAATCATCTACAGGGTTGACACAGGTTGTGGAAATCAGGAAATTTCAAACATGCCTGAGAAATCAGGGGAAAAAAGACACTGTAAAAATCTCATTTTCATCTCAGTAGATGAAATGGTTTGTTCACTGAGAAGTCACGCATTGTTGTTGGTGGGGTGCAGTGGAGTACAAGCACTGCTTCCCAACTCCCTCATTGCTGCTGCTTCTCTCCTTCCTACCACTCCTCTTAGCTTGCAGTCAGTGCTGCCACTACTTCTTGCCACTAGCCTAACAGCTGCTGACAAGAGGCAGGAAGGCATGAGGAGTGGTTTGTTTGGATCTGATTCTCAGAGAATGTAGATGCAGTGGCTGGAGATGGCAGTCATGTATCCATAAGCTGTGTCCAAGTGATTGGATGTGTGCTCTCGTTTTCTGACAAAAACTACAGATGAAAATTTAATTGTGAGAGTGTGATTGTCTTTTCTATGTGCCTGTCTGTGGCTCAGCAATCATCTTTACAGTCAGTTGCTACTTATCCTCATTATTATTGATTCTCAGAGTATTTGAACAAATTATTTGTTGTGTGGATTGATCACTGTGGCATCATTTCATCAACATGTTGTCTGTGGCTCATGAATAGCTGGCCACACAAGTAGATTTCCCCAACGGGCCGAAACCACAGGCCATTTCTATGGGTATCTGCCAGTCTGAAGCCATTTGGTTCTCACTAATGTGGAGACCCTGCCAGTCAGATCTAGTTTCACCGATCTGCCCGGGTCTGTTTGTGTGTGGCGTAATGCAGCAGATTTTCATGGTTTATCCATGGACCCTGGACTGTGGTGCTCCTCAGCAGGCCAGAGGCCATGGCTGATGGATTTCAGGAATTGCTACTGTCTCACCAGAGTACGTTGTACAGTGTGGCATTTTATAGACATTTTATTTGTTCTAGTACTTTTTGACACATCAGAATAGTTTATATGTTAGAAAGTGTGGACATTAAGAAGAAGAAAATTGTGTCAGTCTCTGGCGGTTTGTATGCTATGTACTCATATATTTCTCGAAAGAAAAAAAAAAAATCACAAAATACTTGTAAAATAATAGATATAACACAGTGTGTAACAACCAACAACAACGAACATAGCAGAACTAACATTTTACTGGTTGTCACTTACAATGTTGGTTTACATGATTCTTCGCCACCTTATACACTTCTTTCAAGAGGCCTACCTCTTTCTGAGATAAGTGAAGGTATTTTAAATCTGTCTTGTGACTCCAATGAAATCCATATTTTTGTCACCAAATGTGTTTTGATTTATTGAAATAAAATAACATCAGTGGTCTTAATGAAACAGATATACCATTTGGCTTGCTGCCTGCATACAAAAACAGTTCATTACAAAATATGTTGATTTATACTTAAGATTTTTGCTCACATCAGGAAGTGCTATCTGCTTACAAGTTTTTTTTAGATGTTACTTGTCTTATGTCCTGTCTTACCTTTGAGGTCTCTAAATATGTCAGGGGCAAATGCTAGAACTTGTCTGGATATCAGGTAAATATCTGGGAATTTAACTTTGAGCTTCATTTTCAATGTGGCTACAACTCTCTTCTATGGTAAATGTTATCTTTGGCCAATTTCCAATCTGGGCTTTAGCCTTCATTATTAATTATTTTTCAATTCTTTCTTTGAAGTTTTTGTTGCGTATCTTATCATATTCTTTCATTCAGTCTCTATTTCATGATAAATATTATTATTCACATGACATTCCTGTTGATCAAATTATCACAAGTGTAAATTTTGTCATCAGTAGCTGCCGTCACTGTCATGATGACTTAATTTTCCTACTTCTTTTACAACAAAGGGTTGTTTATTGGGGTTTCTGTAATGGGGCGTTACACATGCCCCCCGGAAGATGAAATGTATATGTAACTTCCCACTTCAACATCCCTAACCAGGCAAGGTCCTTGTTTTTATTGTTGGCACATTAACATTCACACACATACACACAAACATATAAAGTTTAAATCATTACACTGTTTCTTGTACAATAATATGAACTTAAGGTTCATGTCTTATGAATAATTCATTTTTCATTTTATTTTTGGTGCATCGCCACACTGATGCAGCACCTGCACCAGACCATCCAAGCCACAAACATGGCCCGGTTCGGAGCCAGTTTCTTCTCCTCCATCAACCATGGCGAAGCTGGCACAGCATTGGATTGTATATGGCAGCAAGTATGAGACGATTACTTGTGCTCGTCTGGTTACTCTCGATGTCCAGTGGCTGCTCTCCCGGTAGACTGCACTAACACCTCAGCATAAACCACCCCAAGAATGTACACGTCACCACTGTTGTATTTGCTGCAACAATTAAATCACTTCTGTTCTTGGTACATAACAAGAACTATTGCAATTCATAATGTTCATTCTGCACATTCTCTGTGCATTTAGTTAATAATGTTTGTGGTAGGTATAACAAGTCTATCGTCACTTCACATGTGTACTATCAGTCTATGCACAAGTACAACATTCTACATATGGGCATCATTCTATGAGTTTTTCTTTACCAGTTAGTTTTTTCCTTTTTCTCAAGCCTTATTGGTTCATTTATTCATTTCTATTCTCCTGTAATTGTCTCTCATCTTTTCCCTCCTCAAAATAAGTGCTTTTGTTTAAAGAAATTTCCTTATTCCCAAATGATTGTGGAAAGATGTTTCATTGTGCTCGTAATCTTTTTCTTGAGGACTTAACTAAATAAAACTTAATTGTTGCAAGAATTACTCAGCACTAATTCATTGTCTACTAATTCTATATAGAAAAATTCATAAACATTGTCGTAATGTCTTCCTGTTTTATGAGTTATCCTAGTTTGCATACTTAAACCTAAACTTTCAGTCAACTAAAATATTTCTTTAACTATAAATGAGGGTACACCTCCTTAATCTTCTTGGTATCTTCATCTTCCAGCAGGTAACATTCTTCATGCGGAATCTTAATAACTCTATATGGTCCTTTATACAACCTACCCCATTTTCGATTTAAGGGGAGCCGGAGGTGCCTATACTGCCCATGTTAAAATCACTAAGTTTGAGGAACATTTATGAATAAACTACCAAATAGAAAAATTTGATTTTTTTTTACATATAGAGTGGTTTAGTATTGCAGTTATGACAGAGGGATTTTGGGGTATCTTTTCTAGTTTCCTTCCAATTATTTTTTTTATTAATGACCCAAATTTTTTTACAAATAATTGCTTTATAAATAATTAAACTGAAATGAAACTACTGAACATATTGCCAAATGTGTTACAATGTACGTTTGACTACTAGGAGTGCTGTATAAAAATTTCATCTCTCTAGCTTGAGTGGATTTTGAGACAATGTTCCTTATATTCGAAAAATTCTAACTTACGGGAAATGACTATCAAAGTTTCTCAATACATTCCTGCACTATAGGATGGATTATCAGGGTCTTCTTCTTCATCCTCCAAAAGCTTCCTCTTCTGTCTTCTTTTCTGGCCTGTTGTTCCATCATACTTCATATGCCTTTCTCTTCTTTCTGCTCCTCTTATCCTTTCTCTGTCAATATTTCTTAGTGCTCGTACAGTGTTCACCCCAGCTGTAAATCCTAATGCCTTCAGAACTTCATACTTCACACTGTTCCCTTGGTTGTAGGTTGCTATTGCATCATAAATGCCAAAGTGCAGTGTTTTTATGCTTACGAACACCCTTTTAGGAATCACTTTCCAAATCAAATTGTTTACGCTCTCATTAGGATTCTGCGTCTTTCCGTGTAGACATTTGTGTAACAATTCTGGCTGTGCTAAGTCATGAAAGATATCATGACTGTCACTAACATATTCACGAAATCTGTCACTTCCACCAGTCAGCTTCTTGCTAGAAGTTGTCACAGGGCTATGGCCGGCCATGTGTTGCTTAGCTGAAGAACGCACTGTTTCAGTAATTGTAGTATCGCAACTTGGTATTAGTGTTAATTTTCTTTTACCTACGTTCTTCCTCTTCTTATACACACGGTTACTAAAACGTGGCATCATAACCAGAACAACACTTTACACAAGAAGTATAATACTACCAACAACAGGCGTAACACTGAACTAATTTGAAACAGTAAACAGCAAAGAGACGATGTTCCGCGCACTTAGCACTTCATTTGTCACAGAAAACAATGTAGCCAACCCTTGCACGCTCGCTGTATGCATAACATAAAGCGCTGTATGCGTAACAGGCCGAGAAAATCCCAAGCAGTTCGCCAGGAAGTCATGAGAGGGTGTTAGATGCATTCAGCGCCCACCCATTTCCTCTGCAGGCGTGGGGGAAAATGGTAATAACTCCACTTCCAGGGCGAGTAGAACAATAATTCAAAGTTTACATTAAAGAGGAATGTTCCAATTAATTTTCAGTAGGAAAAAAAAAAAAAAAAAAAAAAAAAAAAAAAAAAAAAAAAAAAAAAAAAAAAAAACCGTAATTTTTTTTGGACCTCCGGCTCCCATTAATTTCCTTATCTTCAAAGATTTAGGATTATTTTGTAATAAAACACTGTACCAGCTTTATGCTTTACTCCTAAACCTATCTTTCTGTCAAATTGACATTTTCCAAGATTTGCTTTATGTTGCAATATTAAATATACCTTTTTTATAACTTCATTATGATCTTTCGGTTTATTATGCAGATGTGTAAATCACCAAGTCAACTATTATTATTTTGCTTATTAAATAAGATTTCATTTGGCGAATACCCAGTTGATATATGAGGTAATTCATTGTACATCTCTTCCAAATCTTTGACTAATTTGATCCACCTATGTTGGTGATTAGGTACATAACTTCTTATAAATCTATTCAATTCTCTAAAGACTCTTTCTATTGGGTTTCCTGACAGATTAAAGTGGGCAATGAATACATGAGGAATTCCAAATATCTTCATTGTATCCCTCCACACTTTACTTCGAAAATATGACGCATTATGTGAAATTAGCATTTCAGTGCCATATACTTTCTGGTTTCCTTTGATATTTTAATTTGCCAGTAGGAAGATTGGAGGTTGAGGGAGGTCAAGAATTTCATCCCGTGAAATTTCTGCAATAGTTCTTCTAAGTTCTTACAGGTTTGATAAACTTAATGTTGCGAGCGTCAAGAACTAGTCAAATATTGACATTCTGTTTAGTCGCCACTAACAATGGACTTGAGTATTCAGAAGCTGATGTCTCAATTACTCCCTGGTCTATCATTTTTTTTTATTTCTTTGCTCACAGCTTCTCTTTTCGACCAGGGGACTGAATAAGTAGTTTTACAAAACGTCGAGGGGAGGTATGTTTTAATACAACATTCAAAATCCTTAATTACACCTGGTTTCTTATTAAATACAGGCAAATATAAATGCAATACTTCTCCCAATTCATCCCGTTGTTCTGTTGATAGACATTGCGATTCGCGTACTTTTTCTATGATGCTTTATACATCTAACTCAGCATCAGTTTGTCTAACAGATGCAAAGCATTGTATTGTATTGTATTGTATTGTATTGATCAAGGCAATTATAGTATTGTACAATTGTACATATGATATTGGATAGGTTAGAGAGCATATTTACAAGTAATTTTTACAAATTGATTTTTCCATTATTTTGTAGCGAGGAAATTATCTATCTTAAACAAAACAGTCAATACAAATCATAGAATTGTATGGTTGTACATACGATATTGGACAGGTCAAGAGTACATATTTGCAAGTAATTTTTAATAAATTGATTTTACATTATTTAGTAATGAGGAAATTGTCTATCTTTAACAAAACAGTAAATACAAATGTTTTATAGTACAATACAAACAGACAATACAAATGTAATAGTAAAATAATCCAGTATATTTCATAGATAAGCACAACACACAATTTTCAGACCTGACTGAACATTTATTATAAAATTGTTTACAATTGTAACCCCTTTCAAAAAAATGATCACTGCATAAAAGCATTGGTCCAAGATATACTTTTTAACTCATGTGTGAAGGCTCTTGGGTTCTTTGCTGCTTTGATTTCATTTGGTAAATTATTATACATTTGTATCCCAACATTTAAAACACTTTTTTGGAGCAGGTAGTTCTGGATTGAATCATATGTAGGTCAGATTGCTGCCTTGTTGCATAGTTATGAATATCTCCATTGAATTTTAATGTACAGTCTTTGTTTAACAGGTATGACTTGACAAATGAGACGATATTATAAATGTAAGCAGAGGGCAGTCTCATAATGCCATTTGTTTTGAATTGTTGTCGGCATGATTCGTTATGTCTTAGGTTACATATTATGCGTATTGCCTTTTTTCGTATTTTGAAAATATATCTACCCCCAGGTGAGTTCCCCCAAAATATGATTCCATACTGTAATGTAGAGTGGAAGTAAGCATAATATACATGTATGAGAACAGATTCTGTGACTGACTTTTTGAGTATCCTTAAAATGTAACACACAGTTGATAGCTTTTTTGCGATATAATTTGTGTGAGTCTCCCACTTAAGATTTTCTTCGAGCTATATGCCAAGCAACTTGACAGAGTCCACACACGTAAGCTCTTGGTTATTTAGAATCACACTGGGCATACAGGGTGGTGCATGAAATGTGTTACCAATTGTTTCTTTCACAATTTACAATGCACATTAGATATCCCGCTGGGATCTCTATAGCAGTACCAGCAGAGCTTCGGAAAACAAATGAGTTACGAAATGACGTGTAATTCATGATACTGCTGCTAGGAGACTAGTAAACAGCAGAAGCGTCTCGCAGGCCCCGAGGAATCATGACGTCATATCATGGCATAACGTCGTCTCTCATGCAAGCCAATATCGCTGGTAGTTTTCGAAACGCGGATATTCTTTGAACATGGCATGCTGATGCCTTGTGGATTTGTGTATGATTGCGGGATTTGTGTGCGTTAAAGCTTTTCAATCACGGAAAAAATTTGATAATACTTGCTGCAAAAGCACATGTTTGCAGAGGAGAAAGGATAGTTTATATTCCAGACAATGGACGGTAAGTAACTTCCGTTAGTAATCTTATCACGCGCAAGAAAAGTAAAATGTATGGTAAATCTACAGAAATTTAATTCTTTGTGCCTATAGTATTCTGATGCATTATGTTACTCAGTAAAGTTTCTTTCAATGCATCTATGTGGATTATTTGTGGTAACGGCGTATTATCATAACAAATGGCTTCGGTATTTAAGTTGCAATCATCGTAACTTTTTCCTGATCAAAAATTGTGTAGTAACTGTATTCTAACAGTAACCTGCACATTTAAAACCTTTGAATGTTCACAATTAATCATTGATCATAGTCAGTATTTTTGACAGTAAAATAGATATGAATTGCAGTGACTGAATCCAGATTTGTGAGTGGTGCAATGTGTTTTTGTAATGGATGTTTCAGAGCTTCTGAAGTGAAAGTCCAAGGAAGAGAAGACAACGAGAAGTAGCTTTTTTTGTCTGTTTCATGGTTTATAGGCCTACTGGGGAAACTCGCCATGTAAAAAAACGAGTAACGCATCCAGCTTGGTACCTCTATGGTGATGTGGAAATCTGAGCATTGTTAATAAAGAAATTAATTCTGTGTGTGTCTTTCTTTTGATTCCTTTATCATGTTGCTTATAGTAGAGCAAATTTAATTAAAATACCCAAGTGATAATTTCAACATAAATTGGACTATGTGCATAGCTGCTTCTCACAGGCAAAGTATAAATATTCACCATACTCTGGCATGCGTGTTCACTAGTCAGTTATGGCAAAAGAAATCACTGACTCAAAGCATAATTTGCTTGGTAGACATAATTGGAAATGGCCTTTGTAGTTATAATTTTACATTATTAGATTATAGTACTCCCTGAGAGATTATCGTCTGCATTTCTTGGCCCTGACATGATTAGGTCTGGAATACAGCATTAAGTGTGCTGTTCTGCTGTCAGCAGCATGGTAGTCAATGTGTTAAGCAGTCGTTTAGGAACTAGTGTGAAGTATATGCACCTGTACAGCCTTGGTTAAAAAGATACAGCTAGAATGCTAATTACTGTTTCAGGAATTATCCTTCACACAGTTAAATATAATATGTTAAATATGTATCTAAAACTGAATTCATGAATAACTTTGTAGTCATTTAAATAAAAATACCGCAAACTGAAAAATCGTCTTGAAATGGTAAGGGATATCAAATATAAGTAAATATTTTTCCTCGGTAAGATTAAGGTGTAAAATTGCTGATACCTGGTTGTTACCATGAGATCAGCGCTGGCCCCAGCAGAGCAATCTGCTGTGACCACCGGCACACCTTCATGCCAGCCAACGGGTTAATACACAAAACAGGGCAGTGCAAGACTTGGTCCGTAATTGTCATTGGTTGAAGCAACTAAAATTAAATTTCTGAGGTATGCTGGAACTGTGTTATTGGTATATTCCCCAGCATGATTTAAAATCTTTGCATTGAAATGGCACTGACAGTGTGTAATATATCTTGCAACTGAGAATAGATACTTAAAAATTTATGTGGGAATATATTTCAAGAAACCCTTTCAAACCAAACCTGACAATTATATTGACACACCAGTAAACCCACCTGAATGGCGCACTGGGTTACACAAGCATTAGCTGTAGGTGTAGAATAGGTAATTTACACAGAAAACTTTTCATACAAATTTTATTGTAAAGCACACTGAAGTTAAGGGAAAGATGCAATGCCTAGATGAGATAAACATGGACACACAATAACTCATTTTGCTCAGATATATGGAAAATTAACTGTAGTATTATATGATGTATAACATATATATGACATATAACACATCTGAGGTGCAAATTTGTGGAGAGGAGAGATTGCATTGAACCTGTTGTGTATGGTGCATATTTTGTTGCAGTGCTGGGATGATGTCATCCAGATTTCAAAATTAGGGGTCTTGTAATGAAACTCCCATCAGTTTTAATATTTAAAAATAAACACGCCTGAAAAAGGAAGCTGAATAGGACTTTAAATTAAATTGCAAAAATTTTCTTGTTTTGCACATTCACTGCAGCTGACACTTACAAGCTCGTGGCTAGTAGCTCTTATTGACCTTTGTGTCAGCCACAGTGAACATGTTGAAGATTTTAAAGTAACAAAGTAGTTGTTGACATTCTGGTATTAATGGATGGCAGCAGTTAACACAGCAATGAAATAATGTGAATGACTTAAACCAGGAATTAAAGAAGTCTACATAGCTTTGAACACAGTCATTTCACACTTCTTAGTCACTGCATATTTGTGTGCTATAACTAATACAGCAACCTTTCATTTTCTCATCTTTGATCTGCGACACATGTCACATCTTACTTGTTTTCCTAGAGCAACTCTAGGTTTACAAGATCCACATTTCAGAATTCTGGTAGTTGCTAGTCCTACCTCATGCTGAAAGTGTGGTTTGATAGCTGTCTCTTCAGATATGATCTCATCAACTGCCATTTCAGAAACTTGAAGCAAAAATGTGATTATTCAATTTTCTGTCAGTGATGAATATATCACTAATGTATAGGTATGTTCATGATGGTATAGAACAGTGCAGGGCCATCTTCTGGAACACCTGCTGGGTAGCCTAAACTGTACACTTCACATCCAGTGCATCAATTTCTTCATAGATCTAACATTACTGATATGTAATACAGGGTACCCAGGACTTTGTACTGGGATACTTTCTTTTGTCGATTTATGTAAATGACAAAATAATGCTCCCCAAATTCAAGGATAGTTCTGTATGCTGATGCTACATCCATTGCATGCAAGTGTAAAGGTCATGAGCAACTACAAAAACTATGAAACTGTATTACAAATGAAATAATTCAGTATTTCTATGAAAGTCATCTCATTGTCAGCACAATATAGCAGCAGTAACAGATTTTCACCCCACAAGAGAGATTTTGAAATTCAGTTGTGCACTGGAACTGATATTGTCATCAAAGAAAACTACTGCTTGGTTACAGTTAAACTTTCTATATTTAACATGTTATAACATGGAAACTAATTACTGTACAAGAACACAACTTGGTAGCATTAATGTCAAGGACATGAGAAAGAGAAATAATGCAGAATCAATTCATTTGAAACACTTTTAATGTTTCCAGAATGAGAAACATCCCCCAGGCTGTGGCTAAACCATGTCTCCGCTATATCCTTTCTTTCAGGAGTGCTAGTTCTGCTAGGTTCACAGGAGAGCTTCTGTAAAGTTTGGAAGGTAGGAGACGAGATACTGGCAGAAGTAAATCTATGAGTACCGAGCGTGAGTCGTGCTTCAGTAGCTCAGATGGTAGAGCACTTGCTCGCGAAAGGCAAAGGTCCCGACTTTGAGTCTCGGTCGAGCACACAGTTTTAATCTGCCAGGAAGTTTCACTTTTAATGTGCTGCTACAGTACACCACACCAGTACCATTACTGGTGACGGTGATGGAGGCTGCTATGAAAAGCTTGCGCTTTTATTCAAATCTGATGTGGCAAGTAAACAAAACTTTTTATCCATGTGAGTAAAATTATTGTGTAAAATTGATAGCGCAGTGAGTCTTTTCAGGGCCCTTCGGAGTCTTTCACTTACATGTCAACATATTTACTCCCTAATAGTATTTGTTGTTCATAATAGGGGTAATTTTACTCTGTTCAGTGAAATGAACTTGCAAAATACTGGAAGTAAAAACAATGTCCATGTAGACTATACATCCCTGCCTACGATTCAGAATGGAATATCACATTCTGATCGAAAGTCTTTAACAGGTTGCTGCTAGACATCAGGCAGAAAACTGAAAATCCTAAGGTAATAAAAAAATACAAAGTAAAAAAAAATATTTCATTAGCTTCTCCTTCCATAATTATAATTAAACATAATGTTTTGACTCGAATGCAATTGCTAGTTAATGTTAACACTAAGGTTCAAATTAACAGGATTTTAATGTAACCATTATATGTACAGCTGACAGTACTCATTGTAAAATTATGAAATGACTTATACAAAGTATGAGAGAAAAACAGCACTTGAATTAAAAAAAACACAACCTTTCTAGCTTTCAGGATTGTTACTTCCTTCCTCTGGGAAGATGAATATAGTTTGTGACTGGAAATGAGGGGAAGATCACTTACACCATCCATATAGAACAATTATGTGACACATTCATGAGTACTGCTCCAATGTTTGAGATCCAGGTCAGATTTAAGCAACACAATGAAGCAACTCAGAGTCTGGATGCTATATAGGTTACCAGTAGTTTCAAAATATGTGCAAGTATAATGAAGATGCATGGCAAACACATGTGAGAATCCCTGGAGGGAAAATAATGTTCTTTTTGTACAACACTATTGAGAAAATTTAGAAGGCATGAGAAATCTAGGCTCGGATGGTAGACAGCCTTTCTTCCCTCTCTCTGTTTGCGAGTGGAACACGAAAGAAAATGATTTGTAGTGGTACAAGGTACCCTCCACCAGGTACCATTTGGTTGCTTGTGTAGTATGTATGTACATCAAAATACGGAAGAAAATTGTGACTGCCTACTACATTAAGAAGTAATAGTTGAACTAACCTAAGCTTTGTGATTTACTTCAAATGTTTTGCCCCACTGATACACTCTGACAATCAGTGACTTGCATCTATAGCAGTATTACAATTTGGAGATGTCAGTAGGCTTACTGCTTAGATCTATTAATATTCCCTCATTGAGCTCTTTTTATCTTAAGATCACATAAACTGGATTTTTGAGAAACTACATACAGGGAGATGTGATTGGCATATAGCTGTTCGTTTACAGAAAAACAGCGATCAAAATTTAAGCATATCGGTAACACACACTGGGCAAGAGCACATATCTGGGCTAGAGCACTATACTGGATTTCGCCCCCTTCCCCCCCCTTTCCCTAGAAACCTTGGCTGGAGTAATAACTATTTGTAGCATAGTCTGAGGTCTACATTAGGTTGAAAAGCGATAATTTTTTCGACAGTTGTGGAACACAGCGAATGAGAAATAACGGTTATGATAACAGACAGACGTGTGGCTTTGCCTAATATTTGTTTGCGGCGTATTTAAATGCACTTTCCCACATTTAATGCAATTCTCATAATAAAAAAATAAAACTACTGGGTCATCCCCAAAAAACATATATTAGAAAATGAACAATCATCCGACGTGTTTTGATGCATATTACTTACAGATATCGTACACAAACTGGAAAAATGCAATGGGTGTTCCACTACGTATCCTTTACCATATTTGATTTGTTTTTCCGCATTTGCTACTGCTGGTATGGGTTCAAAGACAAATTCGTGCTGCAAACGTCTCAGTGGTAGTTAGCCTACATTGGTAAGCTCAAAGCTGGGGACTAGTGTAGCAGGGGATACAACCCGTCGGCTTTGGACACTGACGTCACAAGTCGCCAATCGAGAAGCGATTCTTCTTAGTGTTGTAGCTCCCTTCAGTGGCTGATAAGTGTTTTTTGGCTTTTTTAAAAAAAAATCTCACGAGATAGAATAAACAGATCCACTTTATTAAGCAATCAGTAAAAAAACGAAACTGAAACATAACAGCAAAAGCGAAAATGGTAAACTGCTATCTGGCGACTTGTGACGTCATTGTCCAAAGCCGACGGGTTGTATCCCCTGCTGCACTAGACCCCAAAGCTGCAGTTAATGAGTTAAAAACATTTATACACATTGTTCTCAATGCGTAATATGTGTTATGCTATAAATCACTCTGCCTTTCGACCAATAATTTGTTATCAGTTGGCTTCAATCATTCACGTAAGACTCTAATGTGTAACTTTGACTACGCTGCGGATTATTATGTCACCATAATCCAGATTATTCGCATTCAAACCTTCTTTCTACATTTAATTCTGTTAATGGAAGCTTCATCAAACAATCTGGATTGATATGACGTTCCAAAACAATAGCTGATGGCAAGTCTGTATTATAAACGCTGTGGCCAACGTGTGACGTCACTTACGTCAACAGAGTTGTTTACAGGTCTAGTCACCAGGCAGCGCTGTCACGCTTTCAGCCTTACTGATGACATCATGACGCGATTCCTCGGGCCCTGCAAGACGCACGTTCAGTAACATAGAAGCGTCTCGCGGGCCCCGAGGAATCATGACGTCATATCATGGCATGACGTCGTCTCTCATGCTAGCCAATATCGCTGGTAGTTTTCGAAACGCGGATATTCTTTGAGCATGACATGCTGATGCCTTGTGGATTTGTGCATGATGGCAGGATTTGTGTGCGGTAAAGCTTTTCAATCACGGAAAAAATTGATAATACTTGCTGCAAAAGCACATGTTCGCAGAGGAGAAGGATAGTTTATATTCCAGACAATGGACGGTAAGTAACTTCAATTAGTAATCTTATCATGCGCAAGAAAAGTAAAATGTGTGGTAAATCTACAGAATTTTCATTCTTTGTGCAGATGGTATTCTGATGCATTATGTTGCCCAGTAAAGTTTCTTTCAATGCAACTATGTGGATTATTTGTGGTAACGGCGTATTCTCATAACAAATGGCCTCTGTATTTTTTCCTGATCAAAAATTGTGTAGTAACTGTATCCTAACTTCAGTAACCTGCGCATTTGAAAACTTTTGAATGTTCACAATTAATCATTGATCATAGTCAGTATTTTTGACAGTAAAATAGATATGAATTGCAGTGTCTGAATCCTGATTTGTGAGTGGTGTAATGTGTTTTTGTAATTGATGTTTCAGAGTTTCTGAAGTGAAAGTCCAAGGAAGAGAAGACAACGAGAAGTAGCTTTTTTGTCTGTTTCATGGTTTATAGGTCTACTGGGGAAACTCGCCATGTAAAAAAAAAACGAGTAACGCATCCAGCTTGGTACCTCTATGCTGATGTGGAAATCCGAGCATTGTTAATAAAGAAATTAATTCTGTGTGTGTCTTTCTTTTGATTCCTTTATCATGTTGCTTATAGTAGAGCTAATTTAATTAAAATACCCAGGTGATAATTTCAACATAAATTGGACTATGTGCATAGCTGCTTCTCACAGGCAAAGTATAAATATTCACCATCCTCTGGCATGCGTGTTCACTAGTCAGTTATGGCAAAAGAAATCACTGACTCAAAGCATAATTTGCTTGGTAGACATAATTGGAAATGGCCTTTGTAGTTATAATTTTACATTATTAGATTATAGTACTCCCTGAGAGATTATCGTCTGCATTTCTTGGCCCTGACATGATTAGTAATGGATGTTTCACCACCAGGTCTGGCATACAGCATTAAGTGTGCTGCTCTGCTGTCAGCAGCATGATAGTCAATGTGTTAAGCAGTCATTTAGGAACTAGTGTGAAGTATATGCATCTGTACAGCCTTGGCTAAAAAGGTACAGCTAGAATGCTAATTACTGTTTCAGGAATTATCCCTTACACAGTTAAATATCGTATGTTAAATATGTATCTAAAACTGAATTCATGAATAACTTTATAGTCATTTAATCATTTGGTTTTGTAAGATATTTAAATAAAAATACCGTAAACCGAAAAATCGTCTGGAAATGGTAAGGGATATCAAATATAAGTAAATGTTTTTCCTCACTAAGATTAAAGTGTAAAATTGCTGATACCTGGTTGTTACCATGAGATCACTGCTGGCCCCAGCAGAGCAATCTGCTGTGACCACCAGCACCTTCATGCCAGCCAACGGGTTAATACACAAAACAGGGCAGTGCAAGACTTGGTCCGTAATTGTCATTGGTTGAAGCAACTAAAATTAAATTTCTGAGGTATGCTGGAACTGTGTTATTGGTATATTCCCCAGCATGATTTAAAATCTTTGCATTGAAATGGCACTGACAGTGTGTAATATATTTTGCAACTGAGAATAGATAATGAAAAATTTTTGTGGGAATATATTTCAAGAAACACTTTCAAACCAAACCTGACAATTATATTGACACACAAGTAAACCCACCTGAACGGCACACTGGGTTACACAAGCATTAGCTGTAGGTGTAGAATAGGTAATTTACACAGAACACTTTTCATACAAATTTTATTGTCAAGCACACTAAAGTTAAGGGAATGATGCAATGCCTAGATGAGATAAACATGGACACACAATAACTCATTTTGCTCAGATATATGAAAAATTAACTGTAGTATTATATGACGTATAACATATATATGACATAACGCATCTGAGGTGCAAATTTGTGGAGAGGAGAGATTGCATTGAACCTGTTGTGTATGGTGCATATTTTGTTGCAGTGCTGGGATGATGTCATCCAGAGTTCAAAATTAGGGGTCTTGTAATGAAACTGTCATCATTTTTAATATTTAAAAATAAACAAGCCTGAAAAAGGAAGCTGAATAGGACTTTAAATTAAATTGCAAAAATTTTCTTGTTTTGCACATTCACTGCGGCTGACACTTAAAAGCTCGTGGCTAGTAGCTCAGTGAACATGTTGAAGATTTTAAAGTAACAAAGTAGTTGTTGACATTCTGGTATTAATGGATGGCAGCAGGAAACAGCAATGAAATAACGAGAATAACTTAAACCAGGAATTGAAGAAGTCTGCATAGCTTTGAACACAGTCAAAAAATGGTTGGTTCAAATGGCTCTGAGCACTATGGGATTTAACTTCTGAGGTCATCAGTCCCCTAGAACTTAGAACTGCGTAAACCTAACTAACCTAAGGACATCACACACATACATGCCCAAGGCGGGATTCGAACCTGCGACCGTAGTGGTAGCGCAGTTCCAGACTGTAGCACCTAGAACTGCTCGGCCACTCCGGCCGGTGAACGCAGTCATTTCACACTTCTTATTCACTGCATATTTGTGTGCTATATCTAATACAGTAACCTTTTATTTTCTCATCTTTGATCTGGAACACGTGTCACATCTTACTTGTTTTCCTAGAGCAACTCTAGGTTTACAAGATCCACATTTCAGAATTCTGGTAGTTGCTAGTCCTACCTCATGCTGAAAGTGTGGTTTGATAGCTGTCTCTTCAGATATGATCTCATCAACTGCCATTTCAGAAACTTGAAGCAAAAATGTGATTATTCAATTTTCTGTCAGTGATGAATATATCACTAATGTATAGGTATGTTCATGATGGTATAGAACAGTGCAGGGCCATCTTCTGGAACACCTGCTGGGTAGCCTAAACTGTACACTTCACATCCAGTGCATCAATTTCTTCATAGATCTAACATTACTGATAGGTAATACAGGGTACCCAGGACTTTGTACTGGGATAATTTCTTTTGTTGATTTGTGTAAATGACAAAATACTGCTCCTCAAATTCAAGGATCGTTCTGTATGCTGATGCTACATCCATTGCATGCAAGTGTAAAGATCATGAGCAACTACAAAAACTATGAAACTGTATTACAAATGAAATAATTCAGTATTTCTATGAAAGTCATCTCATTGTCAGCACAAGATAGCAGCAGTAACAGATTTTCACCCCACAAGAGAGATTTTGAAATTCAGTTGTGCACTGGAACTGATATTGTCATCAAAGAAAACTACTGCTTGGTTACAGTTAAACTTTCTTTATTTAACATGTTATAACATGGAAACTAATTACCGTACAAGAACATAATTTGGTAGCATTAATGACAAGGACATGGGGAAGAGAAATAATGCAGAATCAATTCAATCGAAACACTTTTAATGGGCTGCAACAGTACACCATACCATTACATACCAGTACCATTACTGGTGACGGTGATGAGGCTGTTATGAAAAGCTAGCGATATCATTCAAATCTGATATGGCAAGTTAACAGAACTTTTGATCCATGGGAGTAAAATTATTGTGTAAAATCGATAGTGCAGCTTCTTACAGAAGTCTCTTCAGGGCCTTCAGAGTCTTTCATTTACATGTCAACATATTTACTCCCTAATAGTATTTGTTGTTCATAATTTTACTCTGTTCAGTGAAATGAACTGGCAAAATACTGGAAGGAAAAACAATGTCCATGTACACTATACATCCCTGTCTACGATTCAGAATGGAATTTCAAATTCTGATCAAAAGTCTTCAACAGGTTGCTGCTAGACATCAGGCAGAAAACTGAAAATCCTAAGATATTAAAAAAATACAGAGGAAAATTAAAAAAATACAGAGGAAAATAATTATTTTATTTGCCTCTCCACAAGGATGCATATGCTAGTTAAAACTAAGGTTCAAATTAACAGTGTTTTAATGTTGCCATTATATGTTGGGCTGTCAGTACTCATTGTAAAATTCTGAAATACTTTGTACGAAGTATGAGAGAAAAATAGCACTTGAATAAAAAAACCATTTCTAGTTTTCAGGGTCATTACTTTTTTCCTCTGGGAAGATGAATGTTTTGTGACTGGAAATGAGGGGAAGATCACTTAGACCACCCGTATACAACACTTGTGTGACACATTCATGAATACTGCTCCAAAAATTTGAGATCCAGGTCAGATCTAAGCAACACATTGAAGCAGCTCAGAGGCTGGATGCTAGATAGGTTACCAGTAGTTTCAAACTGTGTGCGAGTATTATTTTGTATAACACTATTGAGAAAATTTAGAAGGCATGAGAAATCAGGGCTCGGGTGACAGGCAGTCTTTCTTCCCTCTCTCTGTTTGCGAGTGGAACAGTACCATTTGGTTGCTTGTGTAGTATGTGTATACATAAAAATACGGAAGAAAATTGTGACTGCCTACTACATTAAGAAGTAATAGTTGAACTAACCTAGTGCTTCGTGATTTACTTCAAATGTTTTGTCCCACTGACACACTCTGACAATCAGTGACTTGCATCTATAGCAGTATTACAATTTGGAGATGTCAGTAGGCTTACTGCTTAGATCTATTAATATTCCCTCATTGAGCTCTTTTTGTCTTAAGATCACATAAACTGGATTTTTGAGAAACTACGTACAGGAAGATGTGATTGGCATATAGCTGTTTGTTTACAGGAAAACAACGATCAAAATTTAAGCATATCGGTAACACACACATGGCAAGAGCATATATCTGGGCAGAGCACTATACTGCATTTCGCCCCCTCCCCCCCTTTTCCCTAGAAACCTTGACTGGAGTAAGAACTTTATTTGTAGCATAGTCTGAGGTCTACATTAGGTTGAAAAGCGATAATTTCGTTGGTAGTTGTGGAACACAGCGAATGAGAAAGGTTGTGGTAACAGACAGACGTGTTCTTTGCCTAATATTTGTTTGCGGCATATTTAAATGCACTTTCCCACATTTAACGCATTTCTCATAATAAAAATAATAAAACTACTAGGTCATCCCCAAAAAACTTACACTCCTGGAAATGGAAAAAAGAACACATTGACACCGGTGTGTCAGACCCACCATACTTGCTCCGGACACTGCGAGAGGGCTGTACAAGCAATGATCACATGCACGGCTCAGCGGACACACCAGGAACCGCGGTGTTGGCCGTCGAATGACGCTAGCTGCGCAGCATTTGTGCACCGCCGCCGTCAGTGTCAGCCAGTTTGCCGTGGCATACGGAGCTCCATCGCAGTCTTTAACACTGGTAGCATGCCGCGACAGCGTGGACGTGAACCGTATGTGCAGTTGACGGACTTTGAGCGAGGGCGTATAGTGGGCATGCGGGAGGCCGGGTGGACGTACCGCCGAATTGCTCAACACGTGGGGCGTGAGGTCTCCACAGTACATCGATGTTGTCGCCAGTGGTCGGCGGAAGGTGCACGTGCCCGTCGACCTGGGACCGGACCGCAGCGACGCACGGATGCACGTCAAGACCGTAGGATCCTACGCAGTGCCGTAGGGGACCGCACCGCCACTTCCCAGCAAATTAGGGACACTGTTGCTCCTGGGGTATCGGCGAGGACCATTCGCAACTGTCTCCATGAAGCTGGGCTACGGTCCCGCACACCGTTAGGCCGTCTTCCGCTCACTCCCCAACATCGTGCAGCCCGCCTCCAGTGGTGTCGCGACAGGCGTGAATGGAGGGACGAATGGAGACGTGTCGTCTTCAGCGATGAGAGTCGCTTCTGCCTTGGTGCCAATGATGGTCGTATGCGTGTTTGGCGCCGTGCAGGTGAGCGCCACAATCAGGACTGCATACGACCGAGGCACACAGGGCCAACACCCGGCATCATGGTGTGCGGAGCGATCTCCTACACTGGCCGTACACCACTGGTGATCGTCGAGGGGACACTGAATAGTGCAAGGTACATCCAAACCGTCATCGAACCCATCGTTCTACCATTCCTAGACCGGCAAGGGAACTTGCTGTTCCAACAGGACAATGCACGTCCGCATGTATCCCGTGCCACCCAACGTGCTCTAGAAGGTGTAAGTCAACTACCCTGGCCAGCAAGATCTCCGGATCTGTCCCCCATTGAGCATGTTTGGGACTGGATGAAGCGTCGTCTCACGCGGTCTGCACGTCCAGCACGAACGCTGGTCCAACTGAGGCGCCAGGTGGAAATGGCATGGCAAGCCGTTCCACAGGACTACATCCAGAATCTCTACGATCTTCTCCATGGGAGAATAGCAGCCTGCATTGCTGCGAAAGGTGGATATACACTGTACTAGTGCCGACATTGTGCATGCTCTGTTGCTTGTGTCTATGTGCCTGTGGTTCTGTCAGTGTGATCATGTGATGTATCTGACCCCAGGAATGTGTCAATAAAGTTTCCCCTTCCTGGGACAATGAATTCACGGTGTTCTTATTTCAATTTCCAGGAGTGTATATTAGAAAATGAACAAGCATCCGACGCGTTTTGATGCATATTACGTACAGATATCGTACACAAACTGGAAAAATGCAATGGGCGTTCCACTAAGCATCCTTTACCATATTTGATTCGTTTTTCTGCATTTGCTACTGCTGGTATTGGTTCAAAGACAAATTCGTGCTCAAACGTCTCAGTGGTAGTTAGCCTACATTAGTAAGCTGCAGTTAATGCGTTGAAAACATTTAGACACATTGTCCGCAATGCATAATATGTGTTATGCTATAAATCATTCTGCCTTTCGACCAATAATTTGTAATCAGTTGGCTTCAATCAATTACGTACGACTCTAATATGTAACTTTGACTACGCTGCGGATTTATCATGTCACCATAATCCAGATTATTCGAATTTAAACCTTCTTTCTACATTTTATTCTGTTAACGGATTGCTTTGACATTCCAAAACAACAGCTGAAGGCAGGTCTGTATAAACGCTGTAGCCAACATGTGACGTCACTTACGTCAACAGAGTTGTTTACAGGTCTAGTCACCAGGCAGCGCTGTCACGCTTTCAGCCTTTCTGATGAGGTCATGAAGCGATTCCTCGGGGCCCGCGAGACACACGTAGTAAACAGCAATGGCTGACAATGAAAGACTTATGATACAGCAACGATCGGTAATTTTGTTACTTTTTCATGAAACGTAAAGCCTTGTTGTGACTCAGAGGCATTTTCTACAACAGTTTAACACACGATGGGTCCCTTGCAAGAAGACCATCCACAGGTTGTATGATAAATTTGTACAGGAAGGAGCAGTATTGGAAGTGAAAGAACCTCAGCCTAAGCCTGTTTGTTCGCCGGAGAATATTGAACCGGTACGAGTTGCTGTACAGAGAAGTGCCGGGAAATCATGTAGAAAGGCAGCAGTGCAACTGGGAATATCCAGACACTCCATTCAATGCATTCTTAAAAGTGACCTCCATATGTACCCATACAAGATGACCTGCGCACAGAAGCTCACTGAAGAACACAAGCATCACAGACTACTGTTTGCTCAGTGGGCGGAGGATAGGGAAGAAACTCTCAACAACGTCTGGTTTACAGACGAGGCGCATTTTCATTTATACGATGTGGTTAACAAACAAAATGTACGCTTTTGGGCCACTGAAAACCCACAAGTGCTTCATGAACGACAACATTATTCTCCGAGGATTACAGTGTGGGCAGCAATTTCCAGTCACGGACTTATTGGACCATTTTTCTTTGAAGAAGAGTGAGCTTTATTTGAGCATGCTTCGCAATAGCTTCATTCCACAGCTTCTTGCTACTGCCTTGCTCTTCAACAAGCAGTGGTTCATGCAAGATGGAGCAAGGTCACATACTGCAAACACTGTTTTTACACGAGCATTTCGACATGCGGATCATTTCACTCAGGTTTCCAGGTCGCTTCAAAGACGGACAAAATTGGCCCCCCAGTAGTCCAGACCTCAATCCATGTGACTTTTTTCTTTGGGGGTATCTAAAGGGAAAAAAATTCCCGAAGCCTCCACGTGATTTAATGGAACTCAGAAGACTTATTCTTCAAGAATTGCAGTGAAATTACGGAAGACATGTGCTGTAGGGTAATCACTAACTTCAGTGTTCATTTGAAGGAAGTTAGGAAACACAATGGTGGACATATTGATCATGTGCTGAGTTAGAACAAATCTCCATGGATGGCTCTTAATCGTAGTATATGTTCCTTTCAGATTGTATTGACAATAAAGTTTATATTAAAAAACAAAATGGTAACACATTCCGTGCGCCACCATTTATTTTGGCAACACTTTCCCAAAATAATCTTTTTCTGTAACAAAATCACCCTTAATGGTTTGCCCTTAACTATAAAAGTTCACACACCTTCCTTAATATCAATTACTGCACCGTAGTCGCATAAAAAATGCATTCCCCAAATACACGGCGTGGACATACGAGACACTACGATGAAAGTGCAGTCAATGGCTACTCCTTGTAATTCCACCGCCATCCATACCTGTTTAATGATGCATTGTGCTTTTGAACTAAATGCCCCTGACACCGTGCAGCCTGTTACTGGTTAGGTGAGTTTTTTCGTTGCCGACTAACTATATTCATGAAACTCATCATCTTCACACTATCCGCCACCCCTGTATCTATAAGTACATTAATCGGTTTGTCATTAATTTTTATTTCGAGAATTACTAGCAATATATACTCACTCTCATTCACTTTCTATTTTGTTTCCAACATGAGATCTTCCCGAATGTAAGTTTCCTTACTATATTCCAGAATATTTATTAACTCGCAACATTTGCCTCCCTCCTCAATACCAGCCACCTGAGGAAGGCCTAAAATAACTGGCATTAGTTTGACCATCCATCTTTTAGGTCCCTCGGCTGTTCATGCACCTCAACTATATGAATTTCGTTTCCCGTTTGTGGATATTGATTGTCTACAACTACACCTCTTTCGTCTGTTTGACCCAGAAGATGCACCTGTATTATTACAGTTTCCCCAACTTACATTGTGCATAGGACAATTTCCTCAACTCGATTTATTCTGTGGCTCCATAGGAACGCAATTACTCCTACTGCCATCTTCAGAACATTGATTATTCGACGATTGCCACCCCCCATACTTTATTTTCATGTTGGTAGCTACGATGTTAATTCATTAAAAACCTCCCGCTCCAGGAGCTTGGCTATTATTTCCTACAAAATTCACTTTGGAATATTTGTAATTCATGTTTCAATTATGATTTTTCTTTTGTGTGCGATCTAAATGATCACTACTGCTCTTAGAATTACCGTTATTTGAGTTAAATTCTGGATGGTGACTGGTAAATTGATTGTCACTGTTCCAGTTGTTAATACTAGCGTTATTCCTAGAATAATAATAGTCCTCGTCTGATTGGCTGTTCGTTTCCCACGGTTCACCTACGTACGTGCCATGTTGCACTTGCGAGCGTTTTCTCTCGCAGTTTTCATATTGTTACGTATTTGTTCAATTTTCTCCTTGGAACTATTTCCCGACGGTTGCTCGGAAGACCGAGTAACTGCTAATTTACAGCCTTTAGCACATTCTTCGACAATTTTGTCTTTAATTTGCCGAAATTCTGTTACAAGGTTCTCTATCAAAGAATTATCTAGTTTCCTAGTTTGAGCTAGTATATGTGTATCCGCTTTACTTAACGAAGTTTTCTCTAAATCATTCAAACGACCAGTTAATCCCTCTATTCTTTCCGTCATACGGCTGTTATTCTCAGCTAAGGCATCAACCTTTTCAGACACAGCCCCGAACTGTTCTGAAAAAGTATTGATACTTTCATTGATTGTATCTACATGGTCATTAATTCTAACCTCCTCCTCCTATATGTTGGCTAACCTTGACTCTATATTATCAAATTTATTATCAACTTTAGCCTGTTGTTCGACAAGTTTAGCCTCCCAAATGGCAATTATATTGCCTGTTGCTCCGCAAATTTATTTTCTAATACCTGTTGTTGATCACTAAATTTAGCATCAATAGATGTTTGCTGTTCCGTTAACCTAGCATCGATGTCAGATAACTTATTCTCTAACATCAGCCGCTGTTCCACGAACTTATTGTCCACCATAGTTAACTTTGCTAATATCCTGATCCCGTTGGTGTAACATTCGTCATGTATTCATTGACTGCTTGCTCCATAGGTTCGGAATTATTACTATCAGATTCCACCGAGTGAGGTGGCGCAGTGGTTAGCACACTGGACTCGCATTCGGGAGGACGACGGTTCAATCCCGTCTCCAGCCATCCCGATTTAGGTTTTCCGTGATTTCCCTAAATCGTTTCAGGCAAATGCCAGGATGGTTCCTTTGAAAGGGCACGGCCGATTTCCTTGCCTAACCCGAGCTTCCGCTCCGTCTCTAATGACCTCGTTGTCGACGGGACGTTAAACACTAACCACCACTATCAGATTCCATTTCCTTACTTTCTAACCCAGAGCGAGATACAGTAGGAATGTTAATTTTCTCTGACTCGGCAAAAGATTCTATTCCCACATTGACAATCGTTCTGTTGATGTCCTCATGGTCTGATACTTCACCCAATTCATCACAGGATTCCGGAACAGTTTTTTCGAAATCGCTACGCAACTTTCTGCCTTTTCTTGACATGATGTAAATTTTATTAGCTACTTTCTACTAGTACCCACTCTAACTATAACCACAATTGTCACACAGTACTAAACTTACTATCTACTTGACACCAACACAATGAAACTCTCACAATTACGAATTTGGTAAAGAAATCTACCGTACCTGAATAATGACTTATTTTGAGTAGTGATTACTGTTTGTAGTCTGCTAGCATGTTATTGCAGTCTTGCTCACATCAATGCCGGCAGCTGATGTCGCTGTCTCGACCGACTTTCGGCTCTGTTCCTGTTCTCAGACGCGTTGCATCGCTCCGTCTGCAGATGTATCGTAGTCGCGAAGCGTCGACCCTCATGTTGGAGTCATGGTGGCATCAAGCTCCGCACGTTGTGTCGTTTGGCGTCGTCGAGCCTTGCATTGTAGGCTCCAAGTTATGTGGCGTCTGCGTCTCCTTAGAGTTGACAGGACTCGGTGGTGATGGTTGTCCCAGTTGGTATGACGTGGAACGGTGTCCGTCACTCACGACAACGCCATCCTGTAACTAGTAGAAAAACACAAACTCCTTGCGTGGTTTCCTTTTGTTATGAGTCTGCGACAGACTTTTCAGCTCGTGTGAACTGGCTAACTTTAGTTATTCATTTTATTATGCCAGGTAGGGTAATGGATGTTGACTATTAGTAATATAAAGTCTCGAATCTTCAATCCATCACCCAAGTCGTGGCCACATTAAGGAATTGTGAAGATGTTTAGTTGATAAATTGTTATTCTGTCATCAAGACGTTACTACGTCACATGTTCAATAACTACACGACGTAATTCCAGAGATAACATATACTTAAGCAGTGTTCAGAATTGTCAAGATGTTAAGTCGATAAATTTTTATTCCGTCATCAAGATGTCGCTACGTCGCATGTTCAATAACTACACGACGTAATTCCAGAAACGACATATACTTAAGCAATGTTCAGAATGCATCATGATCTTGGGACAAATCGATGATTGTTCACTGTTAGATAATCATGAATTCACTTTTCACTTCATGATATTCTAACAGTAAATTTATTTTCACTAATACACATGATAATGTCTATTCAATTATGTAGGTGACACAAAGAATTAAAGTTTGCATTCAGTTTTATTGTTCCTTATAATTAATTGTCCCTACACTGAGCACGCACACCGTTTTCTCACACAGGGAATTGCTTCCGTTTGCATCAGAAATCATGTCGTTGACGACAACTTCTGACAACTCGCCGCAATTGTACATTCTTCGTGTTGGCATTTGTATGTTACCTACTCGAGACTAATAATTGTTTTTCTATCGGCGATCTTTCTTTTTCGATGTCCTTGAACGTTCACGGTTATTCAGTATCACGAAGGCTAAGTCCTATCACACATCTCATACGATTTAACTTCTTGCGATTCTCTATATCCCGTTATCTTGCTAACAGTGAAGATGACTTTGCTCTAGTATGACTTCTGAATAATGCATCAGGCTATATCGCTAAACTTTCAAACTTCCGATTAGCTTAAAACAATCAAGTAGCACTTACATGCATGCTACCATCGCAATAGTACTAGAGTGACTAGATAGCAACTGAAGCTAACATTTCCATTTCCGGGTTACATTGTAGTCACATCGAACTTCATTTTCAATGTGGCTACAACTCTCTTCTATGGTAAATGTTATCTTTGGCCAACTTACCATCTGGCCTTTAGCCTTCATTATTAATTATTTTGCAATTCTTTCTTTGATGTTTTTGTTGCATATCCTATCATATTCTTTCATTCAGTCTCTATTTCATGATAAATATTATTATTCACATGACATTCCTGTTGATCAAATTATCACAAGTGTAAATTTTGTCATCAGTAGCTGCCGCCACTGTCAAGATGACTAATTTTCCTACATCTATTACAACAAACAGTTGTTTATTTGGGTTTCTGTAATTGGGGTGTTACATTATTTATTATCTACAGGGTTATTACAAATGATTGAAGCGATTTCACAGCTCTACAATAACTTTATTATTTGAGATATTTTCACAATGCTTTGCACACACATACAAAAACTCAAAAAGGTTTTTATGCATTCACAAATGTTTGATATGTGCCCCTTTAGTGATTTGGCAGACATCAAGCCGATAATCAAGTTCCTCCCACACTCGGCGCAGCATGTCCCCATCAATGAGTTTGAAAGCATCGTTGATGCGAGCTCGCAGTTCTGGCACGTTTCTTGGTAGAGGAGGTTTAAACACTGAATCTTTCACATAACCCCACAGAAACAAATCACATGGGGTTAAGTTGGGAGAGTGTGGAGGCCATGACATGAATTGCTGACCATGATCTTCACCATGACCGATCCATCAGTTTTCCAATCTCCTGTTTAAGAAATGCCGAACATCATGATGGAAGTGCGGTGGAGCACCATCCTGTTGAAAGATGAAGTCAGCGCTGTCGGTCTCCAGTTGTGGCATGAGCCAATTTTCCAACATGTCCAGATACACGTGTCCTGTAACGTTTTTTTCACAGAAGAAAAAGGTGCCGTAAACTTTAAACCGTGAGATTGCACAAAACACGTTAACTTTTGGTGAACTGCGAATTTGCTGCACAAATGCGTGAAGATTCTCTACCGCCCAGATTCGCACACTGTGTCTGTTCACTTCACCATTAAGAAAAAATGTTACTTCATCACTGAAAACAAGTTTCGCACTGAACGCATTCTCTTCCATGAGCTGCTGCAACCGCGCCGAAAATTCAAAGCGTTTGACTATGTCATCGGAAGTCAGGGCTTGTAGCAATTGTAAACGGTAAGGCTCCTGCTTTACCCTTTTCCGTAAGATTTTCCAAACCGTCGGCTGTGGTACGTTTAGCTCCCTGCTTGCTTTATTCGTCGACTTCCGCGGGCTACGCGTGAAACTTGCCCGCACGCGTTCAACCGTTTCTTCGCTCACTGCAGGCCAACCTGTTGATTTCCCCAGAGGCATCCAGAAGCTTGAAACTGCGCATACCATCGCCGAATGGAGTTAGCAGTTGGTGGATCTTTGTTGAACTTCGTCCTGAAGTGTCGTTGCACTGTTATGACTGACTGATGTGAGTGCATTTCAAGCACGACATACGCTTTCTCGGCTCCTGTCGCCATTTTGTCTCACTGCGCTCTCGAGCGCTCTGGCGGCAGAAACCTGAAGTGCGGCTTCAGCCGAACAAAACTTTATGAGTTTTTCTATGTATACGTAGTGTGTCGTGGCCATATGTCAATGAATGGAGCTACAGTGAATTTATGAAATCGCTTAAATCATTTGCAATAGCCCTGTATTGTAGTCTGGAATAACTCTGGGAAGAATAAAAGTGTTCCCTTCTTGGATATTTGTAAACCCGAAACTTAATAAAGCTATTTATGCATAGAATTCAAACTTAGCAGACTCATCCCTTTAAACTTTTGACTTCTGTCACGATACTGCCCTTTTTCCGTTTAGGAACAGTACCTGTCTCTTACTTGGGTTGATCATAGGAGTACCCTTTCCCCTTCCTTTTTTGGTAGGTAGGCCCCTTTCATATTCCTATCTTCCCATGGTACAAGTCAATCCCCTTCTTGGGGCCCCTGTCAGCGCAGTACAGGTCAGCCTTCCATAGGTCTCCTATCCATCCTTTTTCTCATCCACTAAATGTCAAGTGCCCCCTCCATATCCTTCTTGAGTAGGCCTCCTGGTTCATTGCCCTAGCATACATCTTTATGTATACTATACTTAAATATTCTCAGGTAAAATAACGAATCTACTTTTCACTCATATTCCACTTTCTAATACTTCATCTTATACCCTAGAGTCCTCTTTCACTCCTCACTTTTACTATGTAAACAGATATCATGTCCACACATAGTAGATGCTATGTCTAACTGTATTTACCAACTCCCAGTAGATACTATGCCTTTTCTCAAAGGACTAGCATGGCACATATAAATTGATATTTGAGATAGACAAAATTAGCGATGCAGAACCATCACCAATAAGAACAATAATCATAATAGTTCTTTCACATCTAAATATTTTTTGGTACTTACATATATGTGATGTAGAACCATCACCGCAAACTACAACTTGTGCATATTTTTCTATGTGCACATACTTTCTGCCTACAACACTTGACGGTTCTCACAACATTTCAATCTGTACTTTCCCTGTTTGCATCTTCCTGTTATGTTGTGTGTATGCTTACATTTGTTTGTGTATCCTGATTCTTTGGCCGCCTTACGCGAAATAAGTTGAAGGTTTTAATGAACCACTGAAATTGAGAAGGACTTCAGCAATACAAGTATATGCATATGGAAAGAGGGAAAGATAGATAGGTACTCAATAGAGAAGTAAGGAAGGAAAAAGTAGAGATGGTTGCTAAGATCGAAGAAGTGGAAGATAGCCCCAAAGACAGGAAACTCCTCACACCCCCCTTCCCCAGGATCCGTACTTCGCCGGATTTGAGTGAGAAGCCGGAGGAGGTATGATGTTAAACGTCTCCTACAGACTGGACATTCTCACCTTCACCTTTGAAGCCCCCAAAGAAAAATCTTAGCCATACCTACTGAACGGCAAATGGTGAAGAATCAGCTACACTTGTCCGCGAGCATTGTCTGAAAGGTGGGATGTGTGATTAGTGTTAGTCATGCTTGTACTTACACTACCTACCCCTTCCAAAGTTGATTCAAACCATCCCCTTTACATTACATCTCACAAAAGGAATAAAATATTCTATAAAAATAGAAAATTATACACTATGGTAATACAGTTCTTTAGTCGTTCACTTTACACCATATTTCATACACATGTAAAGTACTCCATTCAGTTTCTGACGTTTAGATATTACTTTGTTTGAATAGTACCCTGATATTTACTTTTATACTAGTACTATATTCTGTTCACCTAATTTCATGTCTAGAGATCACTGTTCATCTGTGATTCCCTTAAATTGGCCCTAATCTTGTAGTCATATTCGGTTTCAAAATTCTAGGATAGTTTAAGAATTCAAGAACAGGTTACAGAATAGTTTAACAATTGAAGGGATTCCAGTGCAGGAAAACTAAGTTTGAAGAAACACCGAAAACAATTAGGGAGCTGATGGTCGTCACTCCGCCCATTAACAGAGAACATTAATGTCCCTCTGGGACAGATGCGACTCTGCCCAGATCCCATGGATCTGACATTAACCTCAGGCGATTGTTTACAGACCAATACTTCTCATTAAATTTTATGCGAAAGTCTCCCACAACAAAACAATGGTTAAATTCAGTAATTAGTTGATTAATATGAGCATTCAAAGAACTAGTGAGTTTGCTCACTCTTTAAATCTAATTCCAGATTTTCTACCTTATTATTTATAGAGTCAAATTCAGTCTTTATTAAAACTATATTTGCTACTTGACTGTTCAAGGTTTCACTTTGATTACTTAAAATTTCCCTCTTAGCATATAATTTTTCACTTAGAATGGCTGAATCAGCCTTCTGGTCATCCAACTTAGCACTTTGGTCATCTAATCTAGCATTTAGTTTTTGTCTCAAGGTTGCCATTTGGGCGTTTTGAGCTCTGATTAAATTCACTACTTCAGACCAGTCAGGCCCTTCTTTAGCAGTTCTCGTAGCCATGGTTGGTTCTGACATCTCTCCAACTAGTTGTATACTGTCCAGGCTTCTATAGACTTTAGCTCTTGTGAGCATATAATGCTAATTTCAATAACACCAATTACATAGTAAACGTTCACCCCACAGTATTTTGTAACACGTCTTACTAGAAGTATAAGGTTTTTTTTTTTTTTTTTTTTTTTTTTTTTTTTTTGCACTCTCACCCAGAGTAGAATTCTCGCTGTGTAGGTGAGCGAGTGTGTAATCAGCGCCAGGGGACAGCGGCGTCGAATGTTGGTTTCAGTGTTGTCGTCAGCACTGATGAGCCAACAGCTGGTGCAATCGACGTCGGTGGCTGGTTACTGCGTCGGCGCGATGTACTTGTGTGAAGACTGCTTAGTCCCCATACCCGATCATCTTAGTCGAAAAGTTGAGATCTTCTCTCCAGTTCTCTCCGCTATTACTTTCTCCAGTATTTTACAGCGCTGCACTCGCAACTTTCCACCATTTGTTTATTGGGCTCAACACGATTACTGGAAAAAGTTCTCATATGTTGTTAGGCTTGGTTGCTATGACAACACCTAATATCTTCTTTTGTTTCTGTCTTTAAATTCCCATTTTGTTCGAGTCCTGTCACGTAGGTCACCAGGTTCTAACGGTCTTCGGACGACAGGAGAGACAGTGTGGTACAGGGGTGCAAGACTAACATTTCTCTCACAGTTGACTCACGTACTGTGTGCAGCTGATCTTCTTCTCAGGTCAGACGGCTGCGCCGATTTTCACAAACTCTTCTTCTCCTAAGACTCTAGCTGGTTAAGGGAATTTCAAAATAGACTTATCTTCTACTCTTGAAATGATTCTGTACTCTCAGGATACTTTTGTTCAACTCTTTGTATTTTCATCTCCACAATAAAACAACTTCAAAAATTTCACACAAGCGTTCACTCTCGTGAGTCAACCCCGTTTTGGGCCGTTAGAAACTAACAGATACAGTTATAATGTGTCTGGTTTAATTACCACTATGAAACCAGTTCTTGCTTCTAGCAAGTCCAACACCCGAAAGTAAATGTAAGTGTCTTTAGTTCAATACATAATTCATTTGTTCACAACAAAACAGGCGTTACACCATCAAGGAATAGAGCGTGCTTGCTCTTTGTACTGGACATACAGCTTCTCAGGCGCGCGCAGCAAACACTTGTCCGCGCCCATTGACCGTCACTATTGCCGCATTCTACCGATACACGTCCGTCCTGCACACACAGAAACCAGCGGTGAGGTTGACACATCTCAACTATCTCACCCTCTTACTTAAAATACCGGGTGTTCGAAACGGTGGAAAGCTGAGTGTCTCTAGAATTTACACCTAAATTCTCGAGACACTACACATACAGCGTTCAGAAGTTTGACAAAAATAAGACTGATGCCTCTCCATCCTACTTGTATAAAGTAGTTTATTTCAACACACTTTTTTCTTATTCAGGGAAAAATTCATCACTCTTGTTTGATGAAATGTCTTGCCTCTTTGCAGTGTGAAGAAACAAAAAAGACCTGTCAGTGGTGCCAAAACAGTTTCTGGTGTCTTGGACTCGGCAAGATTCTGAGACTGCAAGATTTAAACAGTGCAATATGCAATGTCCACAAATAGCTTTAGGTTGTAATTGGGTAGAAGCTGCTTGTGTCCTTTTAGTCCCTCCACTCATAACACAAGTGCCATCGTAACCTTGTCTCCTAAGGTATTTGAGATCCTGTCTCAGATCTTCCAAAGTTTTCAAAATTTCCTGAAAAATATTCAAAGCAGTTTGTGGAGTTCTTCTGCTTTATTTCGTCATTGATGGTCCTTGGTGTCTGCGTACTGTGTTGTGGTACAGGCTGCAAAAAATAGGGGGTGGAAGTGCAGTACTGACTACTGTAAATGATGTAGCCGACAGGTGCACAGTTGCATTTCACAGTTCTTTACTTTCACTGTTTACAACCCCCCAATAATACATAGTTATGTGGCCAGTGCACTATTGTTTAACTTTCGGTAAGCCTCATTAATAGTTTGCAGACAAACATCCATATACTGCTACATTAGTTTACTGCTGAACATCTACAAGCAGTAAAAGCCTAACCACTCAGTTCACAGTTCTTGAAGGTACATATGGAACAGACACTGTCATTGTTTTAACACATGGCCTACTTGTGTTACAGTTATTTCACAGTTAAGTTGAAGCATTGTTGTTCTGACCAACACAGGTTTCTTGCCTGAAACTTGGCCTTGGACTGACAGTCTTGGGACCAAATATCCGGCCCTTATATATCCTCACAATAATAGGCACTGAAACTACACGTTGTTTGATGTTTAATTTACAGAAATTACAATTAGAACTTAAATCCTTTGATTAAATGAAAACTTCAAAAAAATTGTTCTTTTTAGCAGTCTCTTCTACTACAATGGTTAGGCCGAATTATTTGTTAAAATGATGAGACTAAGAGATATCGTTACCCAAACAATACTTTTGAGGAAAGGAGTAGTGCTCTGTGGCAACCATCGACCGCTAGAGCTCTACTGTCCATTTTTGACGTTATGATACCTGATTCTGCTCTCTTTGTATTTATGTGACATTATGAGTCATTCTATTGTATTGAGTTTCTATGTTTCATTAAAATTTTTGATAGCAAACCATTACCTACCATACCATCATGATTAGAATTACCTCAACTTCAAAGATCTTTTACAATGAATAATTACAGTTCACAAGAATTTGTGGAAAGGACGAAGAGCCGAGAAGAAAAGCAATGCTAGGTACCGATTTAAGCATTTGCTGACAGTTCTTGCAGTTCTCAGATGACAACATTTTACTTCAATGGGATAAGTGCTGGGAAAGCTAAAGAAGTAGATGTTTAATGGGAGGAGGGAATGCTTTGTTCTAAACAAAGCTATGGTAATTATTAATCAAGACAGGTAAATAGGTGTGCATAGTAAAATACACAAAAATTCAAATTAATGTGGAGCTGTAGTGGCAGAAATAAAAGATGGCGGCCAGTTTAAAAGTCCATCGTGTATCTCGTCAAAAAAGGGGCAATTTTGCTGGTAAAAGGAAAGTGTGTGTACAATATAAACGTGAAATATCGAAATGACCTTGTTACTAAATTACAACTCATGATCAGTGAACTGAAAGTGGATATTAGTAAATTTACATTAGAAAAATGTGAGCTGTTGTGAAGCAGGACACGACGGCAGAAAACTCGACTTATTCCGATAAGCTGACAAAAGATATTTGCATAAACAGTTCACAGAATGTCGGATATCACAAAAAGTGTGAAAGCAGCCTATATTTAGTGCACAACAACGACTGTGATATGTTATTTACGATAAATTACGAAAACTCCAAAAGTAAACAAAGTGCTCTTGCATCATGAAGAAGTAGTGCATTTAGTAACTCCTGTAAAATAAGCCTACTCGTAAATAACTACTGCTACAAGAAAGTTTTAAGTACTGGAAAGCATGCAGACACAAGACACAAGATTTTATTTCTATCTGATAGTCATGGAAGACACTGCGCTAGTCTATTAAATCAGACACTTCCAACAAGATATTTTGCAACGTCTGTTGTCAAATCAAATGCACAGTTGAAATATGTTGTTAATAACACTGAAGAAAAGGTAAAGGACTTAAGTAAATTTGACTGTATTATTGTTCTGTCTGGAATAAATGATGTAGTAGCAGATATCAAGGATTACCAACGCACTGTGAACATGATACTCATAAAATCTATGCACACTAAAGGGATTCTGGGTACAGTAGCCTACAGATATGACAGGGCGGACTGGAACGACAAAATATACAAACTAAACACAGTATTGATGGAATATGTTGCCCAGTACAGTCACACTAAGGTACTGGATGTAAATCTCTTTTTAAGGAGAACTGATTATACAAAGCATGGGCTACACTTGTTGCTGAAAGGGAAGGAAGAACTATGCAGGAACCTTCATTATTCAGCCATGATTCAGTCCACCACACCGTCACTGATCTCTGTTAACTGCTTGCAACAGGCAGATCAGTCAATCAACGAAACTGTATGCTTACAATACGGGAAAAAAGAGAAGACGCAACCAAAAAATTAACAGTACAGCAGCTTTTGCAGGGATACATACAGAAGGGGTGGAACATGTATATATGTAAGAACAGGTATTAAATCAAGGGAAATTAGGCTTAAAAATGTTTGCTGTACTGAAAAACATTTGGATATTGTTTATGTGAACTAACAGATAGAAAAATTATAATTGCTTGTATATATAGGTCCCCATTTGGCGATTTTGAACTATTCTCTGAAAATTTGCAAAATCTTCTGAACTATCTAAACAATCAGTCAAAATAGATGATTGTGCTTTGGGATTTCAATATTAATTTCACAAACAACTGTAAAAAATGGCGAAAAACTTGTTTATCTACTAAAAACATACAATATGGACATGTGTCTAGAAGATACTACCAGATACAGCAGCAAAAGTGAAAGTACTATAGACCAAATATTCATTGACAAATCAAAACGTGGCTTTAAAGCTAAGGTACTGGATACAGGTTTTTCTGGTCATCAAGCAGTTAAATTGACTTCAGAGAAATCTCATGAGAAAAGTGACAGCAGGAGATATATCAAGAGAAGCTTAATTAATGATGACTGCATCAGGGTCTTTAATCTACTGTCAAAAAACATAAACTGGAACTTGGAAAGCAATAGTTCTGTAGATATAAGATTCAACAAGTTCTTTGCAAATTATAAATACTGCTAGGATATTTCATTCCCTCTGATGAGAATGAAAATAAACAAAAAATCAAATTCATGGATAACAAGTGAAATCAAAGAGTCACGAGGAAGTCTTAGAATGCTATATAAGTGTGCAAAGCAAAATACTATCGTGAAACCATATGCCAAGAGTTTTAGGAAAAAGAACAGGGAAGATATAATTGCTGCAGAAAGGAAGCACAATGGTTTATATATGAAAAAGGGTAAGAACAAAATGAAATCTATGTGGAATGTTATTAATAAGCATACAGGCAAACATGAAAGAGCAAGTAACAAAATCACCATAAAACATAAAAATGGAATTGTTGATGATACACATCTAATATCTAATATATTTTATGATCATTATATTAATGAAACCCAAAACCTGATCACCACTAAATATAATCCAAAGACAAAGGTAACAACTCCAGTAAATGAAAAGACAATGTACCTATATTCTGTAACACCCAAAGAACTGCAAATAAATGGCTATCAGCAAACTAAAGAGTAAAATGACCTGCAGATTTGATTGTAACCCTGAGAAAATTATTAAATATAGTACCGATAATGTTGTCTTTCAACTTGTGGGCATAATCAATGATGTCTTTGAAACTGGTGTGACTCCAAGTAAACTTAAGCAGTCAACAGTAATACCAGTTTATAAAAGTGGTGTCAAGTTGGACATAAAAAATTTCAGACCTCTATCAGTATTATCTGTATTTTCTAAAATAATTGAAAGAATAATGTATGACAGACTGCTCGACTTCCTAAACAAAAATAAAATGTTCGTAAATGCACAGAATGGTTTCAGAAAAGGCAAATCCACACAAACATCTCTCTTCAGTTTCCTAAAACTTGTTTACAAGGCTCTTGAGGACAAGGAACTGACCTGTGGGTTGTGTTTGGACCTTTCCAAAGTGTTTTATCTTATAAAACATGATCTATGGTGTTAAAACGGTATAATTATGGTGTCTGTGGTATTTCCTATCAGTGGTTCAAGTCGTATTTAACAGATAAGAAACAAAGAGTACAAATATCTCAGGATGGGTATGTGTACCATTCTGAATATAAAAAAGTTAATTATGGGGTGCCCCAGGGCTTGGTATTGGGACCATTGTCATTCTTGATATTTGGTTGGGGTTGGGTTGTTTTGGGGTAGGAGACCAGACAGTGAGATCATCGATCTCATCGGATTAGGTAAGGAAGTTGTCCATGCCCTTTCAAAGGAACCACTCGGCATTTACCTCGAGCGATTTAAGGAAATCACAGAAAACCTAAATCAGGATGGCTGGACGCGGGATTGAACCATCGTCCTCCTGAATGTGAGTCCAGTGTTCTTGATTTTTGTTAACAATCTACCTCAACAGTTTTCAACAGCTGATACCATATTATTTGCTGTTTATACCAGCTTCATTATAAAATGGAAGAATGATTATGCAGCAAACAATCGACAAAACAGCAGAAGTTGCAGAAAAATGGTTTAAAGATAACTGCCTACTTGTCAGCGACAAAAAACTGTATGGATGTACTTCAACCATGTAAGGAACTAAAATAGGACCAATGTAAAATTCACATTATCAAGTAGCCAAATTCAGCAAAAGAATCACATAAAATTTTTGGGATTATGGCTGGATGAGCATCTAAGTTGGGAAAAACATGTAGAAAAGCTTAACAAAAAATTAAGCAAGTACTGTTACGTAGTAAAAGTGCTTAAATATTACTGAAATACTGAAACAGTGTTAAGTGCTTATTATGCATACATGTGTGGTCTACTGAAGTATGGAATAATGTTCTGGGGAAAAACCTCTTTTGCAAAGCTGTCTTTTAAGCTCCAAATGAAAGTTTTAATATTAATAGATGATGTTGCTTACAGAGCACCATGTAGAGGTATCTTTAATGAATTAAAAATTGTAACTTTAGCATTATATTTATATTTGAAAGCTTATGCTTCATTAAAAATCATCAAGTTTTGTCTTTGAATAGTGAGATCCACCATTATCAAACAAGGAACAGGGATGACTATCATGCGGATGTGCACAGAAAATCAATATATCAGGTGAGTGCTGTTTAAAAACCAAAAATTCTGTCCAGTGCATTGCCACATAGCGTCAAAAAATACCAACCAGTAATACATTCAAAACAGAACTAAAAAATCTACTAATAAACAACAGCTTCTACAGCATTAATGAATACTTGGAATTTTTCTCAAATCTGTTGATTTACTTCATAACTCTCTAAACAAAAATTCATAATTATCAACCATACCTAGATAAAACCAAACTTCTTTCATCCATGTATGTATGTAATTATGCACCTAGCTTTTGTGCTGTATGTTACTATGCCTAGTTAACTAAAGTACTGGCATTTAATAGTTTTAGTAAAATCTACCAAGGGGTTACGCAAGCTTTTGTTCTATCTGTATGTACATAAGCAGAATAATGTTTTTGTTATAAAGATGTGTTGATATCAATGATAAGATTTTGTACATGATGTAAATATGTAATATTTTATACTGTTCTCTACTTTGACAAGTCAAATATCATGCATATGGGCGCTAAATAAATAAATGGAAAACTACATAGGCAAAGGTAATCCATGAAATGACCTCCAGTCTTCAACTGCATTAAAAAATAAGATAATTTAATAACTTAAAATAAACAATATAAAATACATATTGAATAAATAACTGAAAGTCATTAATTACAGAATCCTGGGAAACTCAAGTGATATGCTGTGTACTTCCTGAGAATTTTGTTGTGTTCTGCCATGTGGTTTATCACTTGTTGCTGCTGTTCTTTCATTTCATGAACTGAGTAATATTGCATTTTGTGTTTCTAGATTCTCATCTTCCCTCAGTTCCCTTCCCTCACTCCTTTCCTGCTCTATTTTGAGTTTAGCTGGTGATATTCTCTCTCCTCCACTAGTTAATCTCCTGGACAGCATTTCTTAATCATATGCTTCTTTGAGGGGGTATGGACAATCAGGTTTCTGAAAAAGTGACGTCAAGAATTTTTCTGCTAAAATGAGAAATGATTTAGCCTACGCAAATCACCACTCAGCTTTACAGTGGCACAGAAAAAAAACACTTGAGGCAAAAATAAATCTGAACAAATGTCCAATAATATAAAGTTTGGAGAGTAAAATCAACTCCAAACAAAAGCCTGTTTCACAGCTGCACCATTGAATAATTTCTGAATATAAACAAAAAGCACTGTGTACATATAAAAAAGCTTCATATATCTAAGCATGTTGCAATGTTTTCCACTGTGGAAGTGAGCTACAGTTTTAAAACATTCTACATGGATCGTATTTGTAATCCACATTAGGCCTATGTGCGAACAATAATATTTGATGAATTGTGAGATGGCTCAGGTTCAGAGTCTTGAAGTTCCTCAAAAACACTCTTATTTCTGGAGACTCACACACTGCTAAATAAATGAAAGTATTGTGTACCATTAAATTCAGTAATGCAATCTGTCAGCATCAAATTTTGTAAAGAAGTTGGCATTAAAGAAGCATCCAATTTCACCCATCTGCTAGGATCCATGATGTCGTGAACATGGTGGACACACTATCTGAGACGAGAAGAAAATCTTTCAAGGTTGTGGTTTCTGATCCTATAGAATATCTGCCACATTGGTAAGAGAGAAAACTACTGAAGTTTTTTGTAACACCTGTTTTATGATAAAACCTAATGAGAACTTAAAGTATTATCTTTGTAATGAAGTGGCCTGGTTAATTATTCTATGACTGTGAAATTTAAAATTATAATTAGGGAAATTTCTCTTCACAATGGCAAAATACACTTCGTTAAGACAAAACAGGCAGGTTCTAAATAATAAATATGAATAGTGATTATCTCAATGAGATGGCTACAATGGCAACTGGATAGACAGCGACCAAGCCGGTGAATTATGATTAGAAAAACGCATTGCTTGAACCTTGAGATGAACTATTAAACCAAAAAACTGACATTAAAATAGAGAAGTACAATACAATGAATGTCATTTATCTGTACTTATTGTTCAGTAAGTTAAACATAAATGATATATGCGCTAATACACAAGAAGGAGACCATAAAAACAGCTAACAAGAGAAGAAAGAATCAAGTGACAAAAAATTACAAATTCCCCTTTTAAAATTAAATCAGCTTTATCATGCATCATGTCCAAAACTATGCGAGTTTCTTTCTTGTTATAAAAGTACTGATTTTTGTTCAATAAAACATCACTGCCCATTCAAGATAACTTACACAAGCTAAGAAAACATATCATTGTGACACAACCCCTACTTCCAGCATATCCAGTAGGGCAAACATAATGTTGTTATGTTCACATGTGACCATAAATAAAAGTGTGCACATATTTCACTCCAGAACACTATGAAACTAAGGGGACAACCACTGAAAGTAGGAAATTTTGGGCAAGGACAATCTAAATATACAAGAACACAGAAAAAAGCACCACCAAAAACACACATTATCCACAAAATCAAACACCAAAAATTCTCAAAATATGCCATAATGCTACAAAGGCCAAAAATCACAGTAATCACAGATTTTGTGTTACCAATGTAGCTCAAATAAGCCCTTTATACGAAAATACAAGTACAAAACATGATATCACAAATTTCATTATAGCTTTTTACGACTATTGATAGCTCATCAGGCTTCTACAATGAAGAACACCAAGATCTTTTGACTTCACTGTGTGCTATGATCTTGTATTGTATGCTTGCGCTCTTGTGTATACAGTTTATTTAAAGAATAAAGTTCACATCGTTTCTTGTAGATGGACTACTTCCCTTACCTCTGGTGAGTATAGGGATAAATACCCACATTGGTGACTCTACATTCTTTTTCGTTCACAGCTATTTATTTGTGTTGTTGGTATTTACTGTTAGCCCGTGTTCACAGTGGATAGGTTACTATGGAACACATTGGACTCCCCAGTTCCTGTCTACACATCAGATGTCGATTGTAACGCACAGGCTTAATCAATGGTGCAAGTGCCAGTTTTTTGTGCTCATGTACATTCTTTTGATATTGGCCCACACTTGCCTAACCAAACCATGACTGCACCACCATGGGGACCTCATACAATGATGCCACTATACACTGCAATGTATGCTGGATACCAAGCTTTGCTTGCCAACACTGATCGAGGTCTACATCATTTGAAGCAAGAATCCACCTTGCAGCCTCTTGCTTCTACACATCCCTATGCATTGACCGCCTTCACTGGTTTATTCCCCACAACAGGCAGTCTACACTTACCATGCACAATTGCCACAGTGTTCCATTCAGGTACTCAAGCAGTTTCTCATGCACTTCCTGTGTCGCCTTCCTATGATCGTGGTTGTTCTATCTGCGTTGATTGGTTTCACTACTGTGTCTGCTGTGCCATGTAGCACATGTAGTCAACACTTTGGCAGCCCCCCCCCCCCCCCCCCAAACCCCATAGGGGCTTCGGATGATACACTGCGCCAACTTCTGTCCTTTCATGGCATACTCAATTCAGATTTCACACTCAATGTTGTGGAGATACCATTGCAACCAGCCAAATTACCACCTGTCTTGCACTGCACACTGATCCTACCGACTTCTATGTACCACATCCCAGTGGGCAGATGCCCCAAGTTAACACAGCGACAGAAGGAAAATCCAAAGACGTGGTTCACCATGGTGGATAATATTCTTGACATATATAGCATCCTATACAACGATGCTCAATTCATACGCTTCGTCAGCCACCTTTGTGACCATACCACCATTATTAACAAAGCGATTTTGAGCCCTCCCACACAACCCCAATATGCTATCATGCAGTTAGCTATCACTGAATGCCTATTGCAGCAATTCATTATGTTATCCATGAGGAGCAACTCTGTGGCAGATTGCCTTTGCAGCTATGGCAACACCTCCAGTCACAGGTCAGCTCCAAGGTCATGCCATTCATCACCCTTTGGACATTATAGCTTGTTAAGCTACCAAATGACCTACAACTTTAGCTACTCTCACACTCAGTGGACCCCTTACATGCTAAACTCTGGTTGGTGGATCAGGGACATATAATTACCCATCATTAGCAGCTACTTCCAACCACAAGCCCTTCAGCAGAAGGTTGTTAACAGGGCTTACACTGGCCCTCTGCCTCCCTCCCCCCCTCACTCCAACCCTTTCTTCCAATGTGCTCGGCTGGCAGAGGTCATGTGAGAACTCACATGATGAAGCAGAACACCCTGCTGTCACTTAGTGCCTGGTCATTAGCACTACCTGTGCCAGTTCCCCATCCACTGATGCTTTCCAGTATAATGAATTGCTGCAGTAGGCATTCAGTGGTAACTGACTTCATGGTAGCATATTTTGGTTGTGTGAGGGGGGGGGGGCCTCAAAATCATGTTGCTAACAAGGGTGGGTCATGAAGGTGGCTGACCAAGCATATGAATCGAGTATTGTCATATATGATGCTATATATGTCGAACACATGATCACACATTACATCTCCAGTGAAGCACAACAGATGGTGCGGGTGACAGACGTCTTACTCCACAACCTGTCTATACATTCGATTTGTTTCACGCTACCTTCAGCAACGTGGCAAGAAACTGTCAGTCTCCCTGTGTTCAGCAACCAACCTCCATACAAGGGCCATCTAGGCACCATGGCTAACAACGATGCTTCCTAGCGAAAGGCTTTACATCTTAGATCATGCTAACAACGTTCATTTCCCCACACACACCAGGATTGATTTCAGTGTCATTCGCCCCTTTTTGCCCTCATACATGTTCTCCCAGCAAAACTCGCCCTTCACATTGCCAGCATTTCTCACACAAACGTCCAAGATGTGGTTGAACTTCTGGTCGAACTTACACTGGATTTGCAGTTTCCCTGGACTTTTCATGTGGCTGGCCCTCAGGATCGAATTTCGTAGAACTTTGGCATTTCTCTGGATCTAAAGTAAATCTAATCTAATCTATGTTTGGCGTCATTGATACACCATGTGATGGGTGTACATATGCAGGCTCTTTCGGCCCTTCATGCCCCTCTTCTTTGGTGAAAAGTGATCCAATACTAGTCGCTCCCTCTGAGTGTTCCTTGTTGACTACTTACTTCAACTCTAAGGTGAACTTTACTACCCAGTGCTCTGAGATCGACGTTCTATGGACACACAGCTCGGAACTTCAACAGCTGATTGACAACATATTTGACACAATAGCATGTGCCCAACACACTATCAGCAGCCTCATTGGTTTATGGTCAACTATCATCCCAGACAAACCACTGCAGCAGCCCCTCCCCCCCCCCCCCCCCCCCCACCTCCTCCTTGTCGAGGTCTCTGAGTCCACAAACTAAGGTCAGTGACTTATGTCTTACCAGCATATTGTCTGACTGTGCTGCCTCTGCATAGAACAATGTGTGTGTGTCTACTCTGCCGGTACAGACAGTGCAACTAGGTGCAGTTACGAGCAGTACCTGGCATAGGATAACAATGATGGATGATCTGCTGCAAGGCATACCACCTCATTCTTTACATCATGTGAGAACAATTATTAATGAACTTTTAAATGAGGGCATTGTGTATCCTTCAGACACTAACAGGAGTTTCCCCATTCACCTTGTCAGAAAGATGGTTCATTCCAGTTGTGTAGAGACTATCAGAAACTCAAAGCCCATACCACTATGGACAGTTATGTCAACCCCCACATTCATGACTTTGTTCAGCTTCTTAATGGTGCGTGAGTGTTCAGCGTTACTGACTGTCCTAAGGCGTTCAATCACATCCTTATTTGCATAGTTGACATCCCTGAAACAGCAGTAATTACGCCATTCAGTTTATTCTAGTACTGCTTCATGCATTACTGTCTCAAGAACACGTTTCAAACTTGGCAAAGGTTCATTGACACATGGGCCTTAGTAGCCAGTATACTATTGACATTTGGCACATCTGAGGACCAGGCGACGTGGTAGCCAACTACCTGTCACAAGTGAACTCTGTAACTTCCACTTTGGACATGGATGAACTAGCTCGCCTGCAAGCACATGATCCTGAAATTCAAAACCTGCAACAGGACTCTAATTCGGCACAGGCCTTGGTGTCCTGCCTCCTTCCTGGTTCTTCCCCTCCGATACTGTATGATATCTTGACTATTAATCTCTGCCTGCTTCTTCTGGCAGCTCTACAATGGACAATTTTCTTGGTTAGCCATTATCGAATTCACCTAGACATTAACACTACAACATGCATCGTCACAGAGCATTTTGTTTGGCCCAGCGTCAAGAACGACTGCTGCTCTTGGACATGCATGTGCATACCATATCATCAGAGTACGCTTGGATACCATACACAGCCTTGAGTGGGAAACTTCCACATATTGAAGGGACACTTCCATGATATCCACCTCAAAATCATGGGCTCTCTACCCTCTTGCGAGGGATTCAGATAAATCCGTTTGGCCATTGATCAGGTAACCAGATGGCTGAGGCCTTACCTCTTTCGGACTTGATGGTTGATTCTGTTACACACACCCTCGGTTCTGCATGAATTTCCATCACTACCAATTAGGGAGGCCAGTTTGTGTCCCTACTCGGCCAAATTAAGCTCTCTGTGTGGTGTCGACAGGTTTCATACAACTGTGTACCATTTGTAGAACAAGGGACTGGTTGAACATTGGCATTATACCCTAAATGTGGTTCTCAGGTGCCATGATGGTTCCTGGTCAGAGGCCCTATCATGGGTCTTACTCGGCATACCTTTGGCTCACAAAGACGAAATGAGCTCTTTCCTTGCCGATATCCTCTATTGCTGGTCCTTAGGTCTGCCTGCCGAGTCCACTGAGAACAACGAGCTCCCATCTCAGGACGAGCTCCCTCCTCTATTCAAGCGTGTCCACTCACACATCATGAATATACGTATACTAGCACTGCTTCCTTACATGTTGCTGTGAGTGTTTATACACTATAATCTGGAACACTGTGAGTCTGTTACACTATGTGATGACACTGTTCATACATCTCTGAGCACCATACTCTGGTCTGCATAGGGTCCTCAGTCATGTGGCTAACATAAGGACATGCTTCTCAGTGGGAAACATTGGATGGTTTCCTTGAACCAGGTCAATCTTGCTTGGACACTGGATTCTATGATGATAGATGCAGATGTGGTACTAACAGAGAATACCCTCGCTGTGGGTAATGGTAGCTTCTCCTAGTAGTCTATCCCCCCCCCCCAGCGCATCCCCTGACACTATTGCCTCTTGTGATGCTTCCCTTTCTGTTGAAGTGGTTATGATGGGCGAGCATTCTCATTCTGTGCTTTTATCACACCCCTCCCCTCAGAGTGCTGCAGCAGTCTTCACTATTGATGTGTCGGACTTCTGCATCGAGGATCTGTCTCCTCAATTTCGTGACTAAGTGATCTTTGTGTGTGTCACTTCTCGTCATTCTCCTGATGACTCACCCGCCACTCACATCACCCTTCTTCACTCATTCCAGTTACCATGTTACGTTACAGAGGACAACATGGTGGCTGCCATGTTGTCTCACTATTGCTGCACCACTACTTGGGCAGCCACACAACCACACATACGCACCAGAATTCCCTTCTTCCCATGTGGGCTGACACCTGCGGCCACCTGTCAGGTCGTGGGACTATGTGGTCTCTAACATCTGCACCTCTATCCTTCACGTCATCAAGAAATGGTCCAACTGTGTCTCCCTTGGGGACCTGCCACAAAGCGGCTGGTCGCACACTACTGTCAACAGTCTCTTCCAACACCACCTGAAAACTGCTCCGTCCTATGGGACCTAACACTGGTTCCACATTGCTGGGGGAGGGGAGGGGGGGTCCTGTGGCGACTATCAGTACTTCATCAAGTATCTATGATGACAAACGTCAAGATCTTTGGATTTCAGTCTGTGCATTACACTGTTTTGATGTATACTTGTGCTCTCATGTATACAGTTTATTCAGACAATAAAGTTCACATCGTCTATTATAGTTGGGTTACTTCATTTACCTCTGACAAGTACAGGGATAAGTATCCACAATCTTAAATGAAGCTCTTGGTACCTAGAGCCCAAACGCACATCAAAAATCCTAGTATTGCAAATTTCATGTGATGTATATAGTTCAAACGTAATCAAAGATACCGAAATTCAGCACACAAATTGGAAACCAACATTCTCCAGGTTCACTAAACCAATTAAAATACAAACAAAAACCTATAAACCCAAAACAAAAAGCATAAAAATCGATTAAAACCAAAACAAAACAAGAAAATATTTACTAACCAAAGCCACTGACACATATACCTAGGCTGGTCATGTCACACACACACACACACACACACACACACACACACACACACACACAGACACAGAGAGAGAGAGAGAGAGAGAGAGAGAAAACAAAAAAACCGAACAGAGTCTTCCAGAAACATCCCAAACATCTAATCTTCCATCCCTAAACCAACCCCAACTCACCCCATGCCACTCGTAAACACAACAACCACAGAATAGTACAACAAACAAACACTAACATCATTCACACCTCACAAAAGAAATTAATAACAAAATCGATAAAAAAAAGCACCTCCTAAACCTACCCATACATCGAAAACCTAACCCATTATCGAACAAACCTCATACACTGTGTCAAATTTGACGTACATTAAAAGACGTTGTTCGCCTCCACATATATGCTATGTCTCTTGAGCTATGGGGGAGAAATACGAAAGGTTTTAATGTGATCATGTTGAATTGTTGGCTAAGATAATTGTAAATATCAACAAACGGCTGTAAAGTGCTAAACTCCTCAACTGTGCAGCAAAGCAGAGATTGGGCAGCGGCGACGGCGGAGTCCTGAGGTAGTTCCCCATCGCAGATATGTGGCCGTTGTACGACGCCGCGAGAACTACTTTCTACAATGTGAACATTATTGTGAAGTCAAAAAGATGTCACATTTTGTCGGTGATATGGTTTCTGAAGATCTTGACACTGTCAGACAGTTAGCTGAGTCCCCGTTTTGACATAGGACGCAACAAATCGTCCGACGGGAGATAATACTGGTAACAGTTTGCATGGATCGTTTAGTCTAACTGCTGAGAGAGGTCGCGGTTAGCTCGTTGCGAAATTTGTACGGGTTAGAAAATTTAGTAGTGTTCCTAACCGTGAGGTTCCGCATGTTCGAAACTGATCAATTAAGTTGCGAATGCAGTTACGTGGATGAGGGAGCTCGAGAATTTCAGTTACGAGCTGGTGCAGTAAGCTGTGTATTTGTGAGGCTGGAAAATTCCAGTGGAGGTTAGTTTACTTGGACTTAAAGAGTCCTACAGTACCGTGAAAGGGTGTTAGCGAATCTGCCGGCCGACTCTGATGTGACAGAGTTCGTGCTTAATTGGTGATTGCTTGCTATAGGATTTTTCTCGTCTCCGAGCGGTCTCGATTGTTTATAATTTGTTTGGCAGTCGCTAACGATTCATAGATTGGGAAGTGTGTCTTATTTTACTATTGCATGCAGTGTGTTATACGAAGTTTGCGATCTACCGTAACGTGTAAAGAAAAGGAATCGAAGGTCAGGAAATTTGGAACCGTGTTACGAGACAGTGTGTAACCATTTTAAGACTGTTGAAGAGATCTTTGGCGAGTGACTTTCGGAATTTGTTTGAAGTAGAGGGACCGCTTATTGTCAGCGTCTGAAGTGTTTGAGTTTTGAATTGCCATTCTGTTGTAGTACTTAAAATGGCGGTGACACGTAGGTTTTTTTTTTTATAAATTTGTTTTCATTCGAGGGGACATAGTTTTTTTGCTATCCCTCGATCACAAGTATAACCAGAAAGTGTATTGAGAAATGGATTTTACCAATAAATCATAAGAGAAGTGAGCCGAGATTGGCTAAAGAAAGTAAAACTTAAGAATTCGTCTTCTAAAAGGTTTTAGTGATTAAGATTCTTCTGGCTATTATATATTGTAAAAGGTTTGCATATGAGAAACTGTTTGTGAGTGTGTCTGATGTGTGACAGTAGTTCGAACCAAAGGTATTTACTATTCTTTGTGTTACGTCATGCAAAGATAAAAACTGGGAAATTATTAAAAGAGGTCATATTTAAAAGAAAGTGACTCCAAAGTGGTGACAAAAATATAAAATTATCGTTAATATTTCAGTAATAAGATTTCCGGACCACAGACGCTATTTACGTAGTAGTAGCATCTGAGTGAAAAAGTTTAACTTTGAATCAACAAAACGAAAGGTATATTTTTATGCTAGATGATAAGACACGAGAAATAATTACATACAAAAGATATTAAAGCAATTTAATTTTAATTATTTTAAAAAGGTTGTTAACATATTCTGCAATCGTTAATAGTATATGAGAATAAACCGACGATCCATTAACATTTTGCTGGATTAATGAAACTAGATTATGTATTATTACCATGGTGTAAAGGTTTGACTTTGCATTAATTTCAGTGGGTTTCTGTGGGAACAGCTTTGGTATAGTAATTAAAAGGGTTTTTGAGAGTCTTTGCAAATAATAGAATTGCCGTTAAAGTAATAGATTTGATATTCATTACATAATTAAAGGTGTTACGTAGGCTATATACTGGTACCTTGTGTTTACAGTAAATCGTGGGAGCTACGAGGTATTAATGGCTCTTCAACTCACTGTCAGTTGCTAGAGTCTAACCGAGTTCAGTCATTTCAGCTGAACTGATCACAGAACGCTTGACTTCTTGCTACGTACTGGACACTGTGAAAGTGGTTGGATGCAACTGCGCATCGTGTATAAAAATTACTTTAATTTTGCTGTGTATAGACTATGTATGTCATATAAAAGTGCGACGAATGTCATTCCTGTAATCTGCTGCATTATAACACTACGTATGTAGAGATACAGTTTAACGTATTCTAGCTAGCGAGATAACAGTCGACACAGGGCAGACGACATCATATATGCACTCAGATGAACTTTGACATAGTTCACAATCAATAACCTCCTCCCCCCTCCGCCAGACACCACCTCCTCAACTCATCACCCTTGGTCTGCACATCCTCCCCATTGCCCTCAAAAAAGCTCAAAAATGCAATAAGTTCCTGAGATGCTCTTCTGCCAGCAACGCTCACCTAAATGAGATTGCAGATTGGAAGTATATCTCTTCTTCTTCCCTATCAAAGATTTAATGCCCCCCCTCCAAACTCTTTTGCAATATTTGTGCAAGACCCAGTTTCATAATCCTTAAATTCAGTATTATGGTTTACCACCAAATGCTCGTACCCAATTTTCCCCAATCCCCTATAAGACGAAAATAAATCTGACATCACGGTACTCACCTCCTCAATGTATTCTTCAATAAGCCCCACAATTTCTCACCCAGTAAAACTACACAAAACCAAAAAAGCACCATCTCCATATGCGACCCCTGAAATAACATCCCCACATCCACAAACCAACTTGCGAACTACTCCTCCCACGCTTCCTCTTCCCAAACTGAGAGTTGTCAATTTCCATTACATCCTCAGTTCCCCCCACCCAAATTACCCCCTATAGTTAACATACGGTGATATACCTTCCTCGAAAAAGAAAACCAACCAAACACACTTCTCACACTCACTCCAGACTCACGTGCATGATAATTTAAGGAGGACCAATAAAAAAATAAGAAGTCAGCAAAACAATCTCCCTCACGGCCAACCTACATCTCCCAAACCAGGTTTCACGCTGACTTCCGAATATTATAATAACAACACCTCCACATGTGCTTATGGCATTACATGGTTCATATCGTCGACGTATTCTTCAATAAGCCTGGTATGAGAGGCCAGAACTCAGATCAACTTCTTCCTTTCACCGCAAACATGACATCTGATATACTCAGCAATCAGTCCAATCATCTATATGAATTTAATAGAACGCTGAGGTGAAAAAATCATGGGATGCCTCCTAATATCGTATCAAACCCCCTTTTGTCTTGCATAGTGCAGCATCTCGATATGGCACAGACTGAATAAGTCGTTGGAAGGCCCCGGCAGAAGTATTGAACCATACTGCCTCTATAGCCACCCATAATTGCGGAAGTGTTGCTGGTGCAGCATTCTGTGCACGAACTGACCTCTTGATTACGTCCCATAAATATTTGATGAGATACACGTTGGGCAACAAAACCATTCGCTTGTATTGTTAAGAATGTTTGTCAAACCTATCGCGAACAATTACGGCGTGGTGACATAGTGCATTGTCATCCATGAAAATTCCATTGTTGTTTGAGAACTTGAAGTGCATGAATGGTTGCAAGTGGTCTTCAAGTAGCGAAACATAACCATTTCCAGTCAATGATCGATTCAGTTGGACCCGAGGACACGGTCCATTCCACGTAAACGTAACAAATGCCATTATTGAGCGACGACAGCTTGCACAGTGCCTTGTTGGCAACTTCAGATATTACCAACTGAAGTCGGAACTCATCTGATCAGGCCACGATTTTCTAGTCATCTAGGGTCCAACCGATATGGTCACGAGTCCAGGAGTGGCATTGCAGGAGATAGAGTGCTATTAACAAAGGCACTTTGCGTCGATCGTCTGCTGCTGTACCCCATTAACGCCAAATTTCGCCGCACTGTTGTAACGGATACGTCCGTTGTATGTCCCACATTGATTTCTGGTGTTATTTCACGCAGTATTGCTTGTCGCTGCTGCAGTGTAGGTTGCCGGCCAGGGCGCAGCCTCGAATGCTCCCGCGGTCAGAAAAATGGTACCAAATCTCTCCAAGCCAGCAAGAGTTTAAAAAACGATGGGACCGAATCCTCCCATTTGAAGCAGGTAGCAGTTCTAAAACGTTAGGAATACTCCAAGCAGGGAAAGGAAAGCATATGAAGTTACAGTAGAAGATGTAAAAATTTTTCGTGTGTGTTGTATGTTTAAAAGTTTTATCTTTTATCTTATTTAGATATTTATTTTTAGAAACTGGAATCATTTATAGCCTTGATTTCTTCATAATTAATTTATTAAAATAGCAAATCATGAATTCGCAACACATATGCTATCATTTTATGAACTATGGTTACATTTCCAGCAAATCTATACATACAACAAATTGATAACTATCCGATGTCTGAATATAGGAGTTAGTTAAGAAAACTTAAGTTGAATGGTCTGTAGAAGCGCAATAGACGACAAAAAAAATATTTTTATAATTTCTTCTGCGTGCCTGTTTGTACTCGCATTATGCAAAAAATAATGCACGAAGTTGGATGCTGTTTTGACTCTTATATTGTTGCAGGTCTAATGTATTTCTTCATGATTGTGCTCTTCTTGACTCTCCACGACATCCACCTCCTCAATAGAAATAGTTTTACCAAAACTTCTGCAGCCATTAATGTTGCACGTCCATCGCGCTAGACCACCTTTCAGCAGTTTTTGAAAACCGAAGGTGTTACCTTTCAAAACCAACATTTTCCTTCCCTTCCTACTTACTGAAACTGTAAGCTCGTTTGAGGACATGTTCACCCTACAACGATCTGCCGCGATCTGCGAAGTGGCCGCAGGCAGCTGTGGTCATTAGCGCACACAGTGCTCTGTCGCATTGTGTCACTTTGGGAGGGTTCGGTCCTGTTACCTGCTTAACTACCTGGTTTCTGGAGGATTCGGGGCTTCGCCCGCCGGCCACTGTCTTGTCCTTGGTGAGAGGTAATAGCTGAAAACGTATTCTCGGCGTGCTCGTGATACTGTGTATCTCGTAATATTGAATTCCCTAAAGATTTCCGAAATGGAATGTCTGATGCGTCTAGCTCGAGTCACCAATCTGTGTTGAAAGTCTGTAATTCCCGTCGTGTGGCCATAATCACGTCAAAAACCTTTTCACATGAATCACCTGAGTACGGTTGACAGTTCCATCACTGCGCTGTCTTTTTATATCTTGTGTACGCGATGCTACCACCATATGTATATGTGAATATCGCTATCCCATGATTGCTGTTACCTCAGTGCCGTGATGATGTCTTCGCCCAACACAACATGGAAAGAACAACTGTTGAATTTGTGAGTCATAACCATCGCTAACAAAAACGTAAAAAAAGTCACCTTTACATTTCCTTCCACTGAACACACGACACTAATCATACCTAACTCAAAACACAAACGCATAAAGTGTAGAACCATTAAATTAAAGTAACTCACTAGTGACAAAGCACATTCTTCCCAGAACAAGTTCACACAATGATTACGCAGAGTCAAGTGACCAACTACCAGAAACAATACGACAACTTAGGTAATTTCCAAGATCACTTACACGCGGTTTATATGGAGCGCGTGGCTGTCTTGCACCAATTATTGATTGGTTATTGCTTTTGCTTGCAACATTGATAACGAACATATCATAACAGTGAACCTTGTCAGCAGTGCTCTAAATATGAATGAACTGAAGCCGGTGCAGTGTCGACGTTCATTGCTTTTACCTAACGGGAGTTACTCCTGAGTTTGCGTGGGGTACTGTGGAAAGTGATTTAGACTTCTGTTGGGAATATCATTTATTGGCGAGTCACGATTTTAGTAATTTTGTGGACTTACATGGGGAGATGTATGTGAAACTTGCTAAAAAAACGAAAGATGTTAATTTCCAATTTCTGTTATGTTATACGAAATGCCACGAAAGAACTACTATCAGGAAAAAAGGTGGGTCGATAGATGCAAATTCTTGATATAGCACAGTATTATTTTAGTCTCTTTCTGGGTTAAAAAATATACTGGTAAGTTAGATGTCACTGCTTCAGAAACTGGATTATTTACAAATCCTGTTTGCGGGTACTATGGTTTTTGTCGTGGGGTGTGTTGTATGATGGTGACGAACTGTTTGTGCTTCAGTACCTGTATGTTCACAATTTGCAGTTGGGTGACAAAAAGGTTCCTTGCAAGACTCCACAATTTGCCTGAGATATAGCTATAATGTGGCCTGGCTATAGAAAAACCTGAACTAGCTTCCGGCTGCGTACACAACTCGCGGAACCGTCGATAATGAAGTTCTGGATGATGAGGAAGTTAAGTTAAATTAACGTCGTCTTTTTTCGTTGTGGTTGTCAACAGTGTAAACAAAATCGATATCTAGCGCCATGACAGTCGCACTCGTGATATATATCGCTTACAAGTGGTCTTGGAAATTACTCAACTTCAGACCTCAACATCCACCACAAGAGCACGTCATCAAGTACCACAAAACGCATCTACAAACACCACAACATCAAGTCACTGATCAAACTAGACAGGTGGAATCGGACGCATTCAATGAATTCTTACACCAAGTAGCAATTTATGTAATTTACAACGTCCAGCTAGCAGTACCTGAGGATTCATATTTTTTTAATATATCGTCCATTTCGTTTTTGAATGCCATGGTTTTCCTTCCTCTACCTGACTATTTATTGTTGTTGACTACATTCTTGTAGTTACGTTTCACTACTCTCCACTTATTTTCATCCTACAGATGAGAAACAGGCCCCAGCCGCTCTCGTTAATTCCCTTGACATAATTTCTCATTATTATACATGTGTTTTAATACTGAGGTACCCACTCAGGGTTATACGCTTTGTAGCTCTCAGTGAGCTGCAATGTAGCTTCCCTTGAACAGTGTTCTTCAGAGGGAGTCTGAAAAAATTCTGACACATAGCAATCTAAAAATAAGTTGTGCTGTAATGTAGAATTTCTATATTCACTACAACAGATAAATGGGGAACAGAATACGGTTATTCTATAATGGCAACTAGTGTAGATGCTACTAAATGTATGTAACATTTGGATTGAGTAACATGGGAGATCTATGTTAATGACACATGTAAAGAAATTACATTCTCAACTATTTAAAATGGTTAGTCCTGTGGTTAAGAAAGTGATAGCAGAAGATAATGAATTAGCATTACCTAAGTTGGTTATGTACTAAAATGATCCAGTGGTAATATACACAGAGGTCACAAGAGTGCGGGAATACTTCCTAATATCGTGTCGGACCTCATTTTGCCTGGGGTAGTACAGTAACTCGATATGGCGTGGACTGAACAAATCGTTGGAAGTCCTCTGCAGAGATATTGGGCATGCTGCCTCTATTGATTTGATTTGATTTTAACAGGAGAGCTAAAACAGCTTAGGTCTAAGTCGCCACTGCCCGCACCGAAACTAGGTTTATCGTGCGGTATCGCTCCCTGTATATCTAGTAAAGCCAACCAGTGCCCTTAAATAATGCAAGGAGTCCCTCTACCAGTTTTTTGTTAGGCACAATTTCTTCAGGTCTAGTTGTCCTGAAGATTCTGTATCTTTTACTCTCCAATGCCATGCATTCAAAGATTAGATGTGATGCAGTTTCTTCACCCTCATCACAGTTCCTACATTTAGGGTCCTCTTATGCTGCCTCTATAGCCGTCCATAATTGCGAAAAGTGTTTGCCGATGCAGGATTTTGTGCACGTACTGACCTCTCGATTATGTCCCATAAATGTTTGATGAGATTCGCGTCGGGCGACCAAATCATTCGCTCGAATGTTTATCAAACCTGTCGTGAATAATTGTGGCCTGGAGACATAAAACATTGTCATCATAAAAACTCCATCGTTGATTGGGAACTTGAAGTCCATGAATGGCTGCAGATGGTTTCCAAGTAGTGGAAAATAACCATTTCCAGTTGGACCAGAGGACCCAGTCTACTCCGTGTAAACGCAGCCCACACCATTATGGAGCGACCAGCTTGCACAGTGCCCTGTTGACAACCTAAGTCCATGGCTTATTGGGGTCTTTGGGACACTCGAACCCTACCACCAGCTATTAGTAACTGAAATCGGAACTCATCTGATCAGCCCACGTTTTCCAGTCACCTAAGGTCCAACAGATAAGGTCATGAGCCCAGGAGAGGCGTTGCAGGCGATTTCGTGCTGTTAGCAAAAGGTGCTAGCGTCGGTCTTCTGCTGCCATAGCCCATTAACGCCAAATTTCGCGATACTGTCCTACCAGATAAGTTCGCTGGACGTCCCACATTGATTTCTGAGGTTATTTCACGCAATGTTCTTTTCTGTTAGCAGTGGCTACGCAAACGCTGCTGCTCTCACCCGTTAAGTGAAGGTCATCGGCCACTGTGTTGTCCATGGTGAGAGGTAATGCATGAAATGTTGTATTCCTGGTATTCCCAGTACACTATGACACTGTGGATCTTAGAATACTGAATTCCCTAACGTCTTCCGCAAGAGAATGAACCATGTGTCTAGCTCCAACTACCATTCCACATTCAAAGTCTGTTAATTCCTATCGTGTGGCTATAATCAAGGTGGAAACATTTCCATATGAATGACCTGGGTACAACTGATAGCTCTGCTAATGCAATTTCGTTTTATACCTTGTGTACGTCTTACTACCGCCATTTGTATACGTGCATATCGCTATCCCACGACTTTTGTCACCTTAGTGTACGTCCAACCGTGTTTTTAAAATCATTTGAGGGATTTTTCCGAAAAATGAGGCAAATGTTAAGGGCCTTTGAGTTATTTTTGGTCATTTAAGAGGTCAGAACTGCTAAGTGGGGTTTTAAATAACGAGGTAACTTTATAAGTTTGGATAAGTTCCAGGTTGCTTTTGTGAAAGAATATCTGTGTCCTGGCGAGTATACTATAGAATATGATGATTATAAGCTTGATTATGGAAAATATTTAAATTATAGTGAATACTCGAAAGAAGATTTAAGCTTTGAATGCTGTACGTGTCAAGGAAGTTTTCTTGCTAGTAGAGATACTAAGGTATGTACTGGTTTTAAGCATTATTGTAATAATCATATGGACATTAATGGATTTCTGAACAGCTACGAATACAGAGTGTCAACAATTTAAGTTCCATTTCAAACGCTGTAGAAAGAGAACCACATCTCAGAATGACGTCAAAAGTGTGCAGCATATTGTTGATGCAAGGGGAAACGTCATAGAACCACAAAAAAGTGAAAATTTGAGCAATTAATAGGTGGTGTTGTAAGCGTCAGAACACGGACGCCAACAGACGTGCGGCACACGGCTTCCTCAGTTTGTGTCCGAGACGCTCAGCATGACTGACTCCATGAAGGATAGCACGCTGCTGGTAAAGCTCTGTTTCAAGATCGGTGACTGTGCGCCAGTAGCCCTGCAGAAGTTCTGGACACTCAAGAGTATGGAAAACGGTGGTGGCCCGATGTCTACTGAGGATCTGGAGAAAATGATTACAAAATTCGAAAATACAGGTTCTACTGAAGTCCAATGTGGCCGAGAGAGGAAAGAAATTAATCCGATGTCCGTCAAAGATGTGGCCACAGGATTGCGGGAGGAGTAAAACGTTGGTGAGCAAACATGTGGTGCATGAGGAATCGCCCAAACGTTGGAAATGCCTGAGAGAACAGGGCATAAAATCCCACGAAACATCCTGCATTGCTGTCCATACAAAAACACCCAAGTTCAGGATTTGCTTCCAGCTGACCAGCCAGCAAGAAAAACTTTCGCTCTAGAATATCTTGCTCGAGTGGAAGTGGACAATGAATGGCCATGGGACATTGTGTGGACAGACGAAGCTCATTTCCATCTGCGAGGACATGTCAATATGCAAAATTGCAGAATACCTGGAAAGCAAAACCCGCATGCACATCAATCGGTACCACTACACACTGTGTGGTGTTGGTTGACGGCATCATTTATAGTAAGACTATTCTTTCAAGGAGATGAGTCCTGCAGGTCTTGCTACCTGTACCCTCATGAGAGCCATGAGAGTGTTTTGCACACCAACATCATTCCAACCATTCAGCAGCATGGATGTGTGGGTAGCAACATTTTTATGACGCTCTCCCGCACGTTGCACAGCCATTGAAGTGGCTGCTGCAGAGGTATTTCAGAGATGCTACAATTATCAGCCAACATTTTTCTACAGCCTGGCTATCCGGATCATCTGATCTTAATCCGTGTGACTTCTGGCTGTGGGGTAATCTGAAAGATGTTGTGTTCAGTGCTCCAATTACGAACGTAGCTGAATTGAAGGCATGCATTGCATAACGCATTCTGAACGTGACCTCCGAAACCCTTCGGTCTGTTGTGGAACACGCTGTTTCTCGAGTTCATCTTGCGACAGAAAACGGTGAACATGTCTTGAGCCAGTTGTTTAGCGCCCGAAAACCTCAAACCACACACACACTGAGCCAGTCTCACGACAATCAGAAACCGATTTCACTTTGCTTTTTGTGCGGTTTTTGGCATCAGGACTATTAAAAACAGAAAAGTGATTTTTCCCATCCGTTGTAGTAGTACCTTGCCGTCATGGATGGGCTTAATTAACTAACAATGCCACAACTGGTGACTGTGAACTTGGGCAGTCATGCACATTTTAGAGTACTGAGGGGGGGGGGGGGGGGTCCCACATAAAACTGGTATACTTCACGTACCAGTTAACCATCTCTAGCCGAATTACTTGTGAAAGGGTAACACTATTTCGAAAGTTCGCTATATTGCATTTTATCGGAGAGTAGAGTTCAGATGTGGTTTTCTGGGCGTCCGTGATTGTGAGAAGCTCGTCTGTTGTGTTGTTACAGAAATGGGGCACTTTTCATTAGATCACCGAACTGATGACGTGGAATTTTACACAAAGAAACGTAAAGAAATGTTTCAAGCGAAGTATCCTGATTGGAAACTCCCCACGACCAGCACTATTCAAGATCTATACAAGAAACAGATGGGTGTAGGATCCGTTCAGAATGTGCAAAGATCTAAACGACCGACCGTGAGGACCCCTAAACTACACTGATCAGCCAGAACATTATGAACACCTACCTTATAACTGATGTGTCTACCTTCGACATGGATAACAAAGGCGACGTGACGTGGTATGGAAGTAATGAGGCCTGGTAGGTTGCTGGAGGGAGATGGCACCACATCTGCGCACACAGGTCAGCAACTCGTAATTCCCGCAAATTCCAGGGAGGGGGCCGATGAACTCTGACACCACGTTCACTCACGTCACAGTTGTGTTCGATCGGGTTGGCTGGTTCAAATGGCTCTGAGCACAATGGGACTTAACATCTTAGGTCATCAGTCCCCTAGAACTTAGAACTACTTAAACCTAACCAACCTAAGGACATCACACACATCCATGCCCGAGGCAGGATTTGAACCTGCGACCGTAGAGGTCCCGCGGTGCCGGACTGCAGCGCCTAGAACCGCGCAGCCACCGCGGCCGGCTCGACCGGGTTCAGATCTGGCTAGTTGGGGGGGGGGGGGGGGGGCAGCACATCAAGTGAAACTCGCCACTGTTTTCCTTGAACCACTCTATCATGGCCTTGTGACATGGGGCATTATCTTGTTGAAAAATGCCACTGCTGCCACGAAGCATTATCATCATGAAGGGGTGTACCTGGTCTGCAGCCAGTGTACGATACTTCTTGGCCATCAAAGCGCTTTGCACAAGCTATACTAGACCCATGAACGCCCACTTGAATGTTCCCCAGAGCTTAATGGAGCCGCTGCCAGCTTGTCTCCGTCCCACAGTACTGGTATCGAGGAACTGTTCCCCTGAAAGACGACAGATTCTCGCCCTCCCATTGGCACGATGAAAACGATATTGGGATTCATCAGATCATGCAATGCTCTGTCACTGCGCCAACATAGTCACAGGCCCATTTCAGTTGTAGTTGCCGATGTCGTGATGTTAACATTGGCACATGCATGGTTGGTCGCCTGTGGAGCGCCATCGTGAGGAGTGATCAGTGCACTGTGCGTTCAAACACAGTTGTACTCTGCCCAGCATTAAATTCCGATCTTAGTTCCATCCACAGGTCGCCGCTCGTCCTATTTTATCAGTCTGCCCAGCGTACGATGTCCGCCCAAATCCACATCTGGATGTGGTTTCACCTTGTTTTCGTCACATGTCGAAGATATTCACCGCAGCACTCCTCGAACACCCAATAAGTAGTGCAGTTTTCGAAATACTCGTGCTGAGCTCCTGGACCATCACAACCTGCCCTCAGTCAAACTCAGATAGCTACGCTGCACCTACCCCATTCTGCACACTGACAGCACGTTCGCTGATACTACGTGCATCGTGCGTGTGTCTGACGAGCAGTCATTCCTCGCCAGGTGATTCTTGTATCGCCTGGACGGATTGATATCAATGGCAGGTCAGTGGTCGTAATGTTATGGCTGATCACTGTGTGGACGGAATTCGTATGGGCATTGTGAGAGGTCCTCACAACTCTGTAAGGAGGTTATCGCTGCAGTTTGCTCTATGTCCTACATCGTGTCCTCATGTACTAAAAGATATGAAATTAAAAGCCTGTCGTGTGAGTGTGGTGCAAGACTTGAAATTTGAGGATGAAGAAAAAAAAAAAGAGTTCATTACTGTAACTGCTAACATCAAATGCTAAAGATTACGTACACCCTTTGCTTTACTTCATGTCAGGTGAGACCAAGTTTCATTGGTCAGCTTCTTAAACTCCCAGAATTGCAGATACTGGTCGCAGGACAACTCACATATTCTGCATGAAGAACCCCTCCACTCAGAGAAGATAGGCGTTTGGTGTGCGTTGTCTGGCATGTGCATTATTTTTCAATTACGCCTTAAACAGTGCCAGTTATCTAGAGATCTTTGGCTCTTTCTATGCACAATTAACAGATGCAGAGAAGCTGTATGCAGTATTCCAACAAGATGGAACAACTACTCACATATCCAACCAAAAGTATGGTCCACATCACCAATGTGTTCCCTGAAGACAGACTTATCAGTAGAGGCCTCTGGCCCCCAAGATGTCCAGATGTAAGATGTGATTTTTATTTATGGGACACACTAAAAAGAAAACTAAATGCTGACAATCCTCGTACAACAGAAATAGTAAACGAAGCATTACTAGAGAAATTAACACCATCAGGCCAGCAGAATTACATCGTGTTGCTGGTAACATCATACGAAGTAAGCGATGCCAGGATACCCATGGCCACCACTTCCAGAATCTCTTATAAACAGGTAACCACATTATTTTTGACGTTACTATTACGTATTCTTTCTGAATTAGTTCATTGTTATTTGAATCTCAGGCATGAGGCATTTTGGTTATATAAACATAAGACGAGTGTGAAGTGAGGGTTAGCGGCGAGATTGCGGAGTTATACAGCCTCATCGCGGTTACATTTGTCAAACACGTACCACAATCTCTGGGTGGATCTGCTTAAAATAAATAAGGAGCCACACTGGGAGAGCTGTCAGAATGAATATTGCAGTTACCAGGTGCAGCTGTTAAAGTATATGGCCGACACCTGAGTGAAGCTGTTAGAAGCTGTGGTAACTGTCGTGCAACTGAGTAAGGACTGATGTATTTATTTATTGTATTTAATGTAGAATGGAAAGAAAGGTACAGTGAAAATTTGAGTGTTTACGCAAAAAGGAAATATTTAAGATGAGGATTGTAATTTATTATTAATGACAGTTTATAGTAGTAAGAGATATTACAAAAAAATAAATCGGTACTCACTTTTTAAGGAATAGCTACATCCACGTATAGGCACAAGCAGGATTTGTTGAAATGAATATAATTAATAAAACTAAGAACGAAGGGATTTTATATAATTATGTAAAAGCAATGGCCCACAAAGATCTGTTTTGTGGCGGTGTTCGTAGCGACAAACACTTGGCTGTAGAAATGGCTTACGAAGTCACCGCCACGCTTTTAATAGCGGGCCGACCGGTCCGCTGGAACAGTAAACAGAAAGATGAACCCCAAACACTCTGATTATTGCGAACAAGTTTAGTACCCACGCGAACCGTGGAAGAGTCTTTAAACGCGACCTTCTGGGCGGGCTGGCTTTGAAGAACATGAATATCCATGGGCTGGGCAGCACTAGAATTGTTCTTGCGTTTACGCAAACAAACAGTCTGGATGTGTCCTTTCCTTTGACAAAAGTGACAAACCGCGTTTCTTAACGGGCAACGTTCACGAGCATGAGCAAGAACACACTTAGGGCAAGACTTAACTTTATCATTTTGCACACGCGGCTGACGAATGTGTTTAACATGACGCGGCCGGCTAGTGTTTACAGTCTGACTCTGCCGGTGGGGCCGCGGGCGTGACATAACTTGCTTAGCACAGGCAATCTTAGAAATACATGGCTGATCTAACTCACACTCAGCATAGTCAAAAGTATCTTGGGCTTCAATGATGTTCATCACAGTCTCTAATGACGGGTCAGGCAACTTTAAGATAGCAGCACGAATACGAGAATCTGCAATGTTTTGCGTAATAGTGTCTCGTAACATGACATCACTGTAGGAAGCTCCACACACACAATTAAATCGGCACTGACGGGTTAGGCCCCGTAAATCTGTTAACCACTGTTTATTAGATTGATGTGGCAGTTTCTTTAATCTGAAGAACTTGAATCTGGCTGCTGCCACATGAACTCGCGACTCGAAATACTCAGCAAGCTTGTTAACAACAACGTCATAGTCTAAAGCTTCTGGCTGGGATTCCGGGAACAACTTACAAAGTAGTCGATAGATTTCCACGCCTGCAGTGGAAATTAAATAAGGCTGCCGCTCAGTACCTGTGATTTTGTAGACTGACATGTGCGCCTGCAACTGCGCGAAATATTCGCGCCATTCTTCTCTGGATTCATCAAAAGCCCGGAACTGTGGTGCTGCCTGTGCTTGTTCCTTTTGTGTTGGAGGATTAGCCGCTTGTTTGGCGATTGCTTCCACCAGACTTTGTATTTGCTGACTCTGTAACAAGATCAACTGTTGTAATTCGGCAGACATAGTGAACACAAATTAAACCAGCCCCCAAAAGTTTATCGCTATAATTAGTATAACAAGAACAACTTGAACCAGCCCTGCCCACGAGTTCGGAAGACCTCGTCGCCAGTTTTGTGGCGGTGTTCGTAGCGACAAACACTTGGCTGTAGAAATGGCTTACGAAGTCACCGCCACGCTTTTAATAGCGGGCCGACCGGTCCGCTGGAACAGTAAACAGAAAGATGAACCCCAAACACTCTGATTAAATAAGTCGCTACTTATCTTTATTCATGAAGATACAGAAGCACAATAGTGAACTCGGTGTCTACAGAAATCTGTCTAGTTCGAGTCGGAGCGGCTAGGTCAGCGTCGGCTGACGACAAACAACAACTCTGCCGCGATGAACACACAACTGACTAGCAAGTACACAATTCGGTGGCGAGTATACAACTGGGCGGCGAATACAGAACTGTCCTAGCGCTCGCGACTCCAGCGCTTAAGAAGCCAGAAGCCAGCGGTGGCGCGCGCAGACTTGCGGCGATTTCCTGTATCGCTGGCGCTGCTTATACGGACGGCGTCCGAACTTTGATGCTGCCAACCTTTTTGGCAGCGGGCTCGGTTGGCATTACTGGCTAGGACATAACAATCTGAATCTACAATTGCAATACTGAAAAATTTACTTTTATTACTATTAGATCTTCTGATTCAAACAGCCAAATTACAATAAACTCAGCTTGCGCCTTCTTTGCGTTAAGAAACTGATAGAGTCTTCATTCAAGTGTTATTAAGTTATTACATAAATTACAGGACTTTCAGTTGCGTCTATTTAATCTCCCACTCTCTGTCTCTGTCTCTTTCTCACTCTACTCCTCTCCATTTCAGCACTACCTTCTCCCCTTTTCCGTGTCATGGCCACCCTACTTTAATTTCCGTTACTTTTGCATGTACTGTCCACAGCCTTGTACTTCTCTAGATGTCTATCCTCTCTTCTTATCTACGACTTTAACTACCATACTATCCCTTCATTTTCCACTTATGTAACTTAATAAATGCACGTTCTAGAGACAGAACCGAAACAGAAATTGAAGATATGTCTAATTCCAGACGACTGATGGTGCTTTAAGCATATAAAAGGAAACGTGTATCGTAGAATAAATAAGCATTTTAGTAGTTGCAGATACGCGTTTTTAAATACCTTAAGTAATTATGTAGCTGCTACAAACACTGTGGGCACAGAACTGAATTTATAAGATTCTGTTTGAGAGTTTAATCTCTTGGTTTCACCATGATTATTACTACGCCATTTGTTATTCCGCTACAGAAACTGATATCAAGTTCAGAACTGACAGTGTCTTATACAACATTGTCTAACAAGGGAACCTCCCCATCGCACCCCCTCAGATTTAGTTATAAGTTGGCACAGTGGATAGGCCTTGATAAACTGAACACAGATCAATTGAACAAACGGGAAGAAGTTGTGTGGAACTGTGAAAAAATAAGCAAAATATACAAACTGGGTAGTCCATAGGTCACATAGACAATATTATGGAGATTGGGAGCTCAGGCCCGGCGTGGTCCCGCGGTAGTGAGAGCAGCTGCAGAACGAGAGGTCCTTGGTTCAAATCTTCCCTCAAGTAAAAATTTTACTTTCTTTATTTTTGCATAGTTATTATCTGTCCGTTCGTTCATTGACGTCTCTGTTCACTGTAATAAGTTTAGTGTCTGTGTTTTGCGACCGCATCGCAAAACCGTGCGATTAGTAGACGAACGGACGTGCCCCTCCAATGGGAACCGAAAACGTTTGATCGCAAGGTCATAGGTCAACCGATTCCTCCACCGGAAAAACATCTGATATATTCTATACGACACTGGTGACGGCATGTGCGTCACATGGCAGGAATATGTTGTCGACCCACCTAACTTGTACACTTGGCGAATGGGTAAAAAGATTCTTCTACCTTGCTCGATTTAGGTTTTCTTGTGGATGTGATAATCATTCCCAAAAAAGTGATGAAAACATAAGAGTTTGTCACATAAACTGAAAATAAAAAATTAAACTTTCCAATCGATGGAAGATTTGAACCAAGGACCTTTCGTTCCGTAGCTGCTCACGTTACCACGAGACTACGGCGCTCCTTCGTCCGCAGTGTCCTTGATGTTGCATATCTTCCCATGAACTACTCAATTTGTATATTTTGCTTATTTTTTCACAGTTCCACACAACTTCTTCCTGTTTTCTCAATTGATCTGTGTTCAGTTTTTTAAGGCCTATCCACTGTGACAACTTATAACTAATCTGAGGGGGGTGCGATGGGGAGGTTCCCTTGTAAGTATTAGACAAAATTTATGATACTCTAGCGACCGTCAACCCGTTTACCATATATGTAGTCTGAAGTGTGCAGCTTGTGCACGCGAAGGAGTTACATAACACAGGAATGATGGGTGCTTCAGTCATACTATCTGATGCAGGCAGTGTGCTTCCCGGGTAAAGTGCATGGAACAACAGCGTACTTGGAGATAATATCGTCATAGATTGTTCTGTACTAGAGGGCACACTGTGAAAGAGATTACTAACTGCCTGTCAGATCATTACGCAATACTGTAAACCTGAAAGGAATCGAGGCAGGTCATATCCCAAAACAGTAAACAGAAGATTTAGAAATATGTGTCCACTTGCACTACATATATTTGATGCCAGTCTCGACGAGAATAAAAAATGTAAGACCTTTTTATATAACTCTTTCTCGCTTCCAGTAGCTGATGTGACTAGAAGGACAAGGTTCATACCACTTCACATTGCACTGTTGCCAAATTTATTCAAGATGGCGGATCCAAGATGGTGGCGATAGATATGGCAATGTCACAATGATGTAATGATGGGAAGTTAGAATAGGTAAATTGGGCAACCACCACTAACCTAACCCCTCCCCTCCCCCAGAAAATGGCGGGAAGTTGAAATTTCATCAGGACAATGCAACACACCACAGCTTCCTTTACTAACCTAAGAAAATGACAGGAAAAAAGGGCACTTGGGCTACCTCCACAAACCTAAGTCATCCAACTGCCACCTCTCCCTAGGAATTGGCGGGAAAAGGACTCAGCCTGTGCTGGATAGGATGGACGTAAGTCTTTATTTAAACAATTTGAAGCAATACTGCCATCAAGTGTGTTCACCACGACGTCTGGAGTCCAACTCTCCTAGTACACAGTACTGCCACCAGAGGGTGCCATTGCCCTTCCGTGATGTAATCCAAGATGATGGTCTGGGGAGGAAAAATGGCAGGGAAAGGACTCGATCAGCGTGTCAGATTCGGACAAGAGGATAATAGACAATACTGGTGTGATTTACCCTCCACCATCTATTGTACAGCCGCTTCCGGTGTATTTGTTTTAGATATGGGAAGTTCGTAGGTGATGGAGTTGTCTGCAAGTAGGTGGGAAGACCTGTGATGGAGTTGGCTGTTGACCTAAATCTATTGAACATTAATTGGACCAGAAATTCCGTACACTGCCATCGGAAGTGCTAACGGTCGTAAAATGCCTAACAGTAAGCATCTGGAGTAAGCTGAATTAGAATGCATATGTTGGGATCAGATTCATTTCCCGGAATCTCATGGAAAGCAAACCAACCACCTGAAACTGACAAGTTGGTGAGCTAAAGCAGAAAAATATGTCAGGCTCAAATTCATTTTCATGGATTTTTAATGGGGATGTGATCCATCCACAAAGAAGTGACTGCAGATCCTGTCGATATGTCACCTAGCGAATGTGGTACTACAATTTAGATCGGAGGGAAAGAGGTAGTAAGATGACTGCTGTTGCTGGAGAAAACGCTGACATCGATATGGTCTGGTTTCTGCTTGTTCATTCATTAGCTCTCAATGTATGATAATTGTATAAGCATATACGTACTGTGTTTGCTTCTACATACATAATCACCACTATGCACAGGATTACTACTCACGTCAATGTACTCTGTTCTAGACTTAAAACAGTATCATGATTGCTTCCTACTGAATAGTGTGAGAGAGTAAAAAACGCGCAGTTCTATGATTAAGTCCCAAATCTCTCCCGTCTCTTGTAGCTCCAATTTATGCATGGAGGTGTGAGGTTGTTGCACGTATCCAGTCTGCTAGGAAAGGTTTTTTATAAAACCGATCTGAAGATGGTCATTATAGGTCGAAACCGGTAGTTTGACGACAAAAAATTTGTGACCATAGACGTGGAGCAAAGGAAATTTATTCTATATTCGGGTCACTGTTCGATTCGCGACCACGTCGCAGCTTGTGAAATCTGCAACATTAGCTGTGCAACCTTTGCACATGATATGTAAGCGCGTTTAGGTAACATTTTTGAGTGAACTCCAATGTCAATTTCATGTGGACTAGGTTATGAAGCAATGCCGCATTCCCATCAGTTTTTTCGAAAGCAGTATTGTGAATATCTCTCTCCTGGTACTAAATCCAATGAACGACAGACGACAAAAGTTTCCAATTTGTATGGGTATGAAGGTATCAGCAGTGAGAAGCATCAAAAAGTACACTATTGGCCATTAAAATTGCTACTCCAAGAACAAGTGCAAATGATAAACAGGTATTCATTGGACAAATATATTATACTAGAACTGACATGAGATTACATTTTCACACAATTTGGGTGCATAGATCCTGAGAAATCAGTACCCAAAACAACCACCTCTGGCCGTAATAACGGCCTTGATACACCTGGGCATTGCGTCAAACAGAGCTTGGATGGGGTGTACAGGTACAAGTGTACATGCAGCTTCAACATGATACCACAGTTCATCAAGAGTAGTGACTGGCGTATTGTGACGAGCCAGTTGCTCGGCCACCATTAACCAGACGATTTCAATTGGAGAGAGATCTGGAGAATGTGCTGGCCAGGCAGCAGTCGAACATTTTCTGTATCCAGAAAGGCCCGTACAGGACCTGCAACATGCGGTCGTGTATTATCCTGCTGAAATGTAGGGTTTTGCAGGGATCGAATGAAGAGTAGAGCCACGGGTCGTAACACATCTGAAATGTAACGTCCACTGTTCCAAGTGCTGTCAATGCGAACAAGAGGGGACTGAGACATGTAACCAATGGCACCCCATACCATCACGCCGGGTGATACGCCAGTATGGCGATGACGAATACACGCTTCTAATGTCCATTCACCGCGATGTCGCCAAACCCAGATGCGACCATTATAATGCTGTAAACAGAAACTGGATTCATCCGAAGAAATGACGTTTCGCCATTCGTGCACCCAGGTTCGTCATTGAGTACACCATCGCAAGCGCTCCTCTCTGTGATGCAACGGCAAGGGTAACCACAGCCACGGTCTCCGAGCTGATAGTCCATGCTGCTGCAAACGTCGTCGAACTGTTCGTGCAGATGGTTGTTGTCTTGCAAACGTCCCCATCTGTTGACTCAGGAATCGAGACGTGGCTGCATGATCCGTTACAGCCATGCAGATAAGATGCCTGTCGTCTCGACTGCTAGTGATACGAGGCCGTTGGGATCCAGCACGGCGTTCCGTATTATCCTCGTGAACCCACCGACTCCATATTCTGCTAACAGTCATTGGATATCGACCAACGCGAGCAGCAATGTCGCGATACGATAAACCTCAATCGCGATAGGCTACAATCCGACCTTTATCAAAGTCGGAAACGTGATGGTACACATTTCTCCTCCTTACACGAGGCATCACAACAACGTTTCACCAGGCAACACCGGTCAACTGCTGTTTGTGTATGAGAAATCGGTAGGAAACTTTCCTCAAGTCAATACGTTGTAGGTGTCGCCACCGGCGCCAACCTTGTGTGAGTGCTCTGAAAAGCTAATCATTTGCATATCAGAGCATCTTCTTCCTGTCGGTGAAATTTCGCTTCTGTAGCACGTCATCTTCGTGGTGTAGCTTTGCCAGCCTAATGCTTCTCGTACATGAGTCTGATTTTATTTTGCCGAGGACCACTTTCAGACAGTGCCGCTACTCCCAAAACGTTTGGAAGCACGCTGCTGTTGACCGTTCTTTTCGTCATACATAGGTATTTCGCTACTGTTCCAAGGAGGAGGGGCAGTACAGTATTTCAGAGAAATAGGTTTAATAGCTTGCACGTAGCGCCCAGTTCTTGAGGTTTTTGTGTCTGTGACTGATTTTTGCGGAATGGATACAGAATCCTCTTGGTAGATTGTGGCGTGGTGTGATTAGTGACGTCACACTTCTTTGTCAGAGCTGTAGTGAGGCGAGTCATTACAAGCCTCTCTCTCTCCGTCCGGCAGGTCCGAGAATACCAGAAGATTCTTGTTTGACTGAGCTATAGAGGGATCCTACACATTTCCTGTCTTAAAATGATTAAAAGGACATCTATTACGACGTGTTGTTTGCATGGCGATTGTGAAACACTCTGGAAGAGATATTTGTTGGTTCTCTAGACATGAGAAACACATATGGTTATGAATATTAAAATCTTATTTGACTCTGAAAACTACAAGGATGATCTGAAATCTGTTATATTACTAACATCGGTATTTGTCAGTTTCCTCAATTTTTGAGTTATCACATAAAAATCCTTGCAGACGAAATAAGTTTCTAGTTACTCAATGTCTTGTAGCATGTCCCACGCTAAAGTTTCAGGTCTCTTTAGGGGTTGAGACTTATACTGTGTAGGACGTCGGTAATGTACTTCTACGCAGTTGATATCGAGAACAGTCGCGTACATGTTATTATATTGCTTCTAACCATGAGAAAATACATAAAATTCTGAAAATTTTCATATGCAACTCGATCATTTCAGCATAAAAGTGCTGCAAATGTCGTCGATTTTCGTCGTGTAAAAACGGACTTTGTTGTTGATATCGGTTTCGAGCGTGGTAAATTAACTCGCGCATAACAGTCTCTACAGACTGGTTGAAACAAGACAGGGGCACAAGACATCTACGGGAAGTTCTGTGACGTCAGAGAGTCACGTGATGTCTTCTTTGTTCGAGTGTTCAGAGACACGTCCAGGCCATACACCACTAGGTGGGTTGCGGAATATGATCTAGATGTAGATGCTGTCCCCCATCTGCATTGTGGCTTTAGAGCATATCAAGACCAGTAGTTGTATGACATCAAAAATTCACCGTCTGTTGAACAGTGCTTCGAATCCTAGGGGAATCTTCTAGACATGCGATCTGGTGTGTGTCCATGCTTTTTCCACTTTGTCTTATGGGTTTTGAAATATATCATGAACTTTTAGATACATAATTGTTCTCATTTTCCTGTCTGTGTTTCTTCTTCTTATGCTCCACCATTATCATTGCCTTCCAACCCACAGGGAGCTATGGACATGGTTCTCGGCTGCACGATTACAGATGATGCAGCCATTCAACTTCTCCTTGTCCGACACTTACATCTCTTCCACTGAACACTCTGCAAAAACTTATGTCTTCCTATCCAAGAACTCAGTACAGACTGAAGCTTCCATACACAAATGGAAGAGTGATGGAAGTGGGGCGAGGAGTGGGGGGGCGGGGGGGGGGGGGGGGGGCGGGGAAGGAGGAGGGAGGCCAGCGGCACTGTCTGGTGGATGCAGGGTGAATGAATTAGCTGAGTCGGTCCCTGCATGTCGAGACAAACATACACGTCTCCGAGTTAGGTTACTGGAGTCAGCCAAACTGAACTGTAAATAAATAAATGAATAAAATACCCTTCCTTCCTCACCAACACAAAATTACCGTTTCCCGCCATTTTCGCGAGATATCTTACCCAATTGACGTTTTCCTGCCATTTCGAGGCGTGACATATTAGAAGGAGGGCAGAGGGGGAAGCTAGATTAGTGGAGGTAGCCCATGTGACCTTCTCTGGGGAAAATTTCCTGCAGTTTCCAGGGTGTGGCGGTGTGTGATCTCATTAGGGGGTGGCGAAAACCCAGCTGCCATTCTAAATAAATCATTTGTCCCCAAAATGGTTTTGTTCCATTATTGAAGTTCCATGCCTGCTGCATCTGATCGATCAGTATAAGGATGGTTAATGGTGGTTGTGGATGACAGAGTTGTCGTCCGATGATGTCTCATATGCGCTCGATTGGAGACAGAGCAGGTGACTGACCAGGCCAAGGCGATAAGTCGACACTCTGTAGGGCTTCGTGGGTTACAACAGCGGTATGTGGGCGAGGGTTATCCTGTTGGAAAACATGCCCTGGACTGCTGTTCATGAATGGCACCACAGCAGGTCAAATCATCAGATTCACTTACAGATTTGCCTTCAAGGTGTGTGGGATAACCACGAGAGTGTTCCTTCCTTTACGCAAAATCATACCCCAGACCAGGTGAAGGTCTGGTGTGTCTAGCTCACTGACAGGTTGGTTTCAGGCCCTCAACTGGCCTCATTGTAACTAAGACATGGTCATCACTGGCGCTGAGGCAGAATTAGCTTTCATCAGAAAACACAACAGACTTCCACACTGCCCTCCAGTGAGTTCTCGCTTGACAAACACTGAAGGCGCAAATGGCGGTGTTTTGGGGTAAGTGGAACGCAGGCTACAAGGCACAAGGCTCGGGGCTGTCCTTGAAACAACGGCTATGTAACAGTTCGTTTTCTCTGTGGTGCCAACTGCTGCTGCTGCAGATGAAATGGAAATACGATGCGCCACAACCATACGCCAAACACATTGGTCTTGTTGTAACCGTACATTCTCGCGATCACCTCTGCCGGCAATCATATATAGTGGCAATACTCTTGCCAAGTCTCTCTGCAGTACAACAGAAGGGATATCAAATATCTCGTAGCCCTATTACACGATCTCTTTCTAACTCAGTGAGCTGCTGATAACGGCGTCTTTGTCGGATTAAAGACATCCTTGGCCAACATCAACTCACCACGTTCAGTCTCAAAGGTAACTAACGTTCATGACCATTTCAGCATGTATTGAAGGTAAATCTGACTTGCATCTTTATATTGGCGCCACTAGCGCTACTGGTGCATTGTTCAATAGATATCGTATTTCAGATGTGAAAACACTCCTGTGAACTTTCGTTTATGTCACACAACTCCTTCTTGGTGTTCGATTTTTTCCTATCAGTGGATCACAGCATTTTCCATTGTACCAGTACATTAGAATTTTATGTCACAGGTCATCTGATACATTCTAGCCTTTTGCCTGAGATTAAGTTGTAACGTCGCAACATGTACCCTACAGGAAACAAATAAGGAGGCAAATGAGTAATTTCAAAGCACTTAAGAGTAAATTCTAAGATGAGAATGATGTAATAGCTTATGAAGAACAGTGCACCATATATCTTTCTGATGCTATCAGTTTCCATATGGATTAAAACACTCATTAACAAACACTTTATAAAACGAGAGAACGAAATAATGTTACCAGTTTTGTGGTTTTTTTTTCAGAAGCGAGAAGTAACACAACTCAGTGCTCATAGTTAGTCACTAAATTTACACCCTACCTTCAGGAGAAGAATTCAAAAAGAAAATGCAATTTATTGTCCTTATGTTACGGGAAAGACTGTATAATACCATGTAAACACTCTGGTAGTTATTATTGAAGGGACGAGGGAAATGTAGGGAATGCAATGAGGAGCGCCAAAATATCTGTAAGATGACGGTTTACCCGCCTGATGACATCGGGACGTTGGGAGACCGACTAGCCGGCCGGGGTGGCCGAGCGGTTCTAGGCGCTTCAGTCTGGAACCGCGCGATTGCTACGGTCGCAAGTTCGAATCCTGCCTCGGGCGTGGATGTGTGTGATGTCCTTAGGTTAGTTAGGTTTAAGCAGTGCTGAGTTCTAGGGGACTGATGACCTTAGAAGTTAAGTCCCATAGTGCTCAGAGCCATTTTTTTTTGACTGACCATAACACAAATGGACAAGTTCTTGGGAGGAACATCGCCATAGTCTTCCAGAAGGAATCACGCTGCTATTCATACGAAGCGATTCCAGGAAACGATGGAGTAACGAAATGAGGATGACCAGAATGAAGTTTGAACCACGTTCTTCTCGTATGGGCTAAGCAGTGAGAGAAAAACATCTCATCCGTTACTATTTCGTGAAATAAAACTATTTAGCTTTCACTAATTTTGAAACCAAGTCGATCTTCAAACGGAGACATTCGTTTCTTAATGCAATTCTCTTACGATTATCAAAAAAATTGAAATAGAAAGTCATTCTACTACATTGTACTTGGCTGCAGTTTTTTTTACTCATTGTTATCAGTGATCAACACATCGAAAGAGAGTCACATGCTCTCAAACAATATCTTTTTTCGAGCAACAGCAACGAAGTTTGCAGCAGGTGGGCACTCCCGAATCCTCCCACCTCCAACAGGGCACGTTGGTAGGATGCAAGCTGCTCAGACACCATGTCTTATACGCCGAATGTCACAGGAGAATATTGATTATCTTTGAGTGTCATGGACAACCTAAAAAGCTTATCTGCCAAATCATGTTCTATGCATTACATTTAACTGACACGTTTCCAGAGTTTTGACAGTCTCTCTCTGAGAAAAACCACTTGGAATCTTAAATCTTACTAAATTTTTTGCCATATTATTACGGGTTATACTAGAGAGAGCTTCACTGAATGAGATGATAGTTCTTGTCCAGGACGTACCAGCAGTTACTGCCTAGATAATAAGTTGATGGGAATGTAAGGCGTTACACCAAGAAGCACTAGTCCGATACTTATCAAAGTTTGTGCCTATGTTCATAACATAACAGGTATTTCATGATTAACCTATCATTTCATTCGGAACTGAGCCCCACAGGCATGAATACATCTTTGTATCCACTGTGGCGTAGGAGCAAACAGCTTCCGAAAATCATCTGAAGGAATTTTATGCCATGTCTGAAATACGGTATGTGTCAATTCATGAAGAGTGCTGGTTGAAGACTGTTAAGAAAGTACACGTTTTTCCATTACACGCCAGACATTTCCCTATGGGTGACAAATAGGGATTGGCAGGCCAGTCTAAGATCTGTATTTTCATCAAGACTTGGGACCGAGTGAGATGGCTAGCACACTGGAGTTGCATTCTGAAGGACGTCGGTTCAGACTGCTGTCCGGACATTCAAACTTCGATTTTCGGTAACTTTCAAAATTTCCCTAAAATAAAATACAAGGATGGTCGCTATAAAAATATGCGGCCGATTTCCTTCCCCATTCTCCCCTCATCTGAGCTCCTGCTTTGTCCCTAATGGCCTCATTGTAGACAGCACGTTAAATCTTACTCTTCCATTCTTCTTAGTGTAGAGTCTTGTTTTATCCTGCTCGAAAACGCATTATGGTGCCCGTGTCAAGAAGGGTGTGACAAAAGGGTTTGACATTCGTGTCACATCCTGTCGAATTTTCAGCCCTCCTCAACAATTACCAAATCCGTCTTATTGACATATCCAACTGTCCAATAGCTTCCTCCTCCCCCCTCACACCAAGATACCTCGCGTTGGCGATCGAGAATCGCTGCTTCTTGTGACCTTTCGCTACGTCGTTTATGGAAACGTCATCGACGATCTGTCCGCCACAGTCAGAAGCGAGACCAGTTTCTAAACATCGCAGAATGTCACTCAGCGATAAATTGAGTACTGCAACACGATATCTCAACCCAGCTATCAGTAATTTGTTTCCGACAATTTGTAGTGATACTCTACCAATAATCTCTACAGCATTTCCACATATTCCTCAGACCGGATACAAAAATCTTAGATTTTCTTTTGAGGTAGTTTTTATGAGAGGATCCGTGCCTACTGCTCTTGCCACACTTTTGTTAGGAGGCCATTCGTCACCAATCTTTCTATAGTCATTGTAATACGGCAAACTGTCTGTATGACCTGTCAGTATGATAATCCCATTTACCTCATGATAATTATGCAACCTTTCTCACAGGCCAAAAGCTGGTGATAATCCCCACCTGCACATCCTCTTGGCGAGCTTTGTTGCGATCTCCACTTGAAAAGTTCCAGTAATGTTGGTAATACCCGATAGCCATCGTGTAGACGCACCATTCTACATCTGTAGGAGCGGTTTTCTGGTACAGCAAATAAACTCACATAAGGATGAAATTTTAATCAACACCCGACAAGCCATCGACAATGCCATTGTTCAGTGCGATAACTGCCAGAGTCACAAGGCCATACTGGCGCTACAGAGATTCAAGGAATATGATACTGAACACACACGATAGTGAATATATGCTGGTGTCTTGGTCATGAAACGTGCCTGAACTGAACGCGATGGAACATGCCTGCGACTGCTATTGGGTGTGCCGGCCGCGGTGGTCTAGCGGTTCTGGCACTGCAGTCCGGAACCGCGGGACTGCTACGGTCGCAGGTTCGAATCCTGCCTCGGGCTAGGGTGTGTGTGATGTCCTTAGGTTAGTTAGGTTTAAGTAGTTCTAAGTTCTAGGGGACTTATGACCTAAGATGTTGAGTCCCATAGTGCTCAGAGCCATTTGAACCATTTTTTTTGCTATTGGGTGCGAGCTCTGCGCCCACAAACTGCTGACCAGTAATGTACATGCAATGTGTGACCTACGCATAGACGTCTGATGCCACATACTGTACCTCCGGCATCCTGCTGAAGACTTGTAGACTCCATGCCATGCAGTATAAATGTTGAATTATGTTACGAAGTTGGGTAAACATGCCCTGCACAAATAACAAAACTCACCTACATTTAATTTCTGATTTCCTAATTTAATTATCGTCTGATTTAATACGACTACATTCCAGTACCATTCTTTTATTTTTCTTGAATTTCATTTTACAATCCATGTTCTCAAGACAGTATACATTCCATTCAATCACCCCTCCAATTCGTTGATTGTCTCTGTCCGAATTTTGATGTCATCACAGACTTAATATTTTTTTTTGCTTCTTCTCCCTGACCTTCATTTACCATTTAGATTTCTGCTTGATTTTCTTCACGTTAGCTCTTCTATATGTTCTGTAACCTCCCCACAAAAATTTTAAAAGAAAAAAAGGACGATACTAATTAGAAATGCTGATGGACATGGCTCTATGCGTAACCTGCCCACAATGAAATGTACTGACAATGGCAACAAAAATGTGAAATACGCAATCTGACTCAAATATAAATCCTTCAAAAAATTAAAGTCCATTCAGTGATAAGAAAATTCAATTAAACCGAAATATCGGTCTTTGGCCCTGTGTAAAACAATCAGAATTAAAGTCTTACCTCACAATAAATGGATGTCACATATCTGCTCTTGTTGTTGCGCACCGCTTGGAGGAACTGCATTGCAAATAATAATATTCTTCTTTTTTTTTTTGTGATTCTAGTGAAATTTTTCTTCAAAGGAAGTGGAATGAAATGGGAAGTGCAACGAGATCTTTAGTTCAATAAAAAATTAAATTTTTGAGAAAATGCTTTTGAAATAAAAAGTTATTATTGGGAGACTTGTTGGAGAATAATTACAATAAATAAAATTTTTCATTATCTAATGATTATATTAATTAACAGTATACCTTATTCCTCATCTTGACCAGTGTTGCCGACCGCCTACATCACACAACCGCACTAGGCTGCTACTACTGACCGACCGCTCTGCATGACGACTACAGACTCAGTACGCGACGACTGACTGTACTGACTGAGAACCGCTCGCAACACTCGCGCGGTCAAGCGCATACTCTCTGGTCACAGATGCTACAATGCCTCGCCATCGCTGCTATGTTACATACGTGTTTCATAACCCTCCACTGGGGGGGCAAAAATTTGGCAGCGATGGTGAGTCATTTGGACTTGCCAAGCGCGGCAAAATTTTTCTTTAATTAACAAAATTCTACAACTTACAGAGTATTTAAATGTTGTGCACACGCACTAAGTACAAAATATATCAGACAAAGACAAAATGTGAGTACAAAACATAGTAGCAAATCAGAAAAGTATATACAAATTATTTGACAGATAAAGTGCACAGGCACTGAAAAAATTCTTTAGCATATTCAGAACAAATAAACAGACTGGCAAGAATAATTAGATGTAGTACATAAAGTATATGTTGTGCACACGCACTAAGTACAAAATATATCAGACAAAGACAAAATGTGAGTACAAAACATAGTAGCAAATCAGAAAAGTATATACAAATTATTTGACAGATAAAGTGCACAGGCACTGAAAAAATTCTTTAGCATATTCAGAACAAATAAACAGACTGGCAAAAAATATTATGTTGACAAGTGACATAAGTGTACTCGCATTGGAGTTCAGCGAATCGGAAAATGTATAACCTATGAACATAAATGATGTTACCAAAAAAAATTTTTTCTTTATGTGACAAGAATCAGGATAGGAAAGGGAAGGATTGCATCATGGTTGTAGCACTTTAGATTGCACACAGCTGCTCTGAAAGTCCATATCTTTCCACAGAAGTACAACACCAAGTGACACAACTTGAAGATCTTTTCCCATCAGAATTTATCAGTGTAGCAAAGACACTGAACTGTCGTAGTAATGTTCCATGTTTTCATTTTGGCAGTACATTCGGTACACCAAACAGTGGGACCATAATAACGTCTTCATTGCTCACGGTGGTGGACAGCATGTCGTGTCAACACCACACTCTTACAAGGCACACCAACGTAGAATTAGTGCAAAACCAAAGATAGTGCTCCATGATCACTAGGATAAACAGGACAAATGGACATTGCAGTAATTCAGGGTAGTTAGCTCATAAGGTGAAGGACATTAAGTCACATAATATTGTCAATTACAGTAGTAGTGTGCGGCATTCATAGCCCAGTTATTGAACATTTCTGTACCATGTATGTAGTATTACAGAAAAATGTTCATTAATTGTTTTACATAGAATCAGTAATCTTCTTTTCCTAGTTACAAAGCATTATTAAATAATCGCATTCTTTTCCAGTTACAGAGTATAATTAAGAATCATTAACCTTCTCCTAATTACAGTTAATTAATCATTTGTCATTCCAATAATCATTAGCCTTTTCCTAATTACAGTTAATTAATCATTTGTCGTTAATTAATCATTTGTCTAATTACAGTTAATTAATCATTTGTCTAATTACAGTTAATTAATCATATTAATCATTTGTCTAATTACAGTTAATTAATCATTTGTCGTTAATTAATCATTTGTCTAATTACAGTTAATTAATTGATCATTTGTCATTTCAATATAGTAAGAATTATTAGCCTTAATTAATTACAAAGCATTATTAAACAGTACCATAGTTAATTAATTATGTGTCATTACAATCTATTAAGAATCACTAGCTGGCATCATGGGTAATCGTATTACAATAAACAGTGGCGGTCCTTGGCCAGTTACAAAGTATATTTAGTAAGACAGAATAATGTTCATCAGAAGCCTTAATTGAAAAGGAGAGTCAATTATTGGCCTAGCATTAACATAATACATTGAGTGATACAAATTATTGGCACTCATTGGCCATTAACCAAAACATGAAAACTCAACATGGGAAAAAAAGGGCTAATTAATGGCATAATTAATAACATAATTCATTGAGTGACATTAATTATTGGCACTCAGTGGCCAGCAAGTATTGAATAGAATCATCATTCAGTATTATTCAGATTATTACGAAGTCATTATTAAAAATCAGTTAATTACAGTCATAGCATTAATAATCATGGGCATTACAAGTACTCATTACAATAAACAGTGTTCCTCATTCAGTAGTATTCAGATCATTACAAAGGCATTATTAAAATCAGTTAATTACAGTCAAATCATTAGTAATCACAAGCATTATAAGTGGTAACATTACAATAAACAGTGTTCCTCCTTCAGTAGTATTCAGACCATTACAAAGTCATTATTAAAATCAGTTAATTACAGGCAAATCATTAATAATCACAGGCATTATACGTAGTATCATTATAATAGACAGTGGCAGTTATTAGCTAGTGACAAAGCATTATTTTGAATATAGTCTCATTAAGAGGTCATTACTCAAGTGACATGCTATTCAGAGTTGATCAGTATTATTCAGAATTTTCTCAAACTGGTATCACTATTTGGGACTGTTAATACATTTTATATTTTTTTTTTTTTTTTTTTTTTTTGTTAGCAATGCATTGCGTTGGGATCGATAATTAATTGCTGAGGCATAATACTTTTTGCTTTTGACCTATTGCTGCAAATGAGGATAGGTAACGTCATTCGTCATGAGTCAGGTGTAGCAAGATTATGTAACAAGGCAGTACATGTGATCACATTTATAAATGATAAACACAAATGGGTAAAAAATATAAAAATGCAAGTACTAGAACAGGTATAATAAGTAACAGGTTTAGTAAGTATCATGAAAAACTTCTCCTGGAAAAAATACAAAAACGGATTATTGACCTGAAAGAAGAAACGCACACTATGCTGAAAAGTAGTGAACTTCGAATTAACAAGTAGTGAAATGTGTATAAAATGTGTTCCATAGCTGTCCTTTCCAAAACTTTCCGTCATCCTACTATGCAATGTAACACCTGCTGTCAAAGCAAACTGCAACAAATACTTAAATAACTACGTAGCATAAATACATTACTTCAACATTATCCTCATCTGTAAAGAAAAAAAAAAACTTCATTATCCATATCATCATAACTTCACCATTATCATCACCTGTAAAGAAAAACTTCATTATTCATAACAGCATATCCTTCATCATTATTCATCAGTATTCATTATCATCTGCAAAAAATCACTTCATTACTCATTTCATAACTATTCCTTATCTCTAGCATATTTCATCACTAAAACTAAGATGTGTAGTTCTCTCTGACAGCCTGCATCAATCACCTTGTATTCTGAAAGAAAAAATTAGTTAAGACTGCTATTCTGTGATGAGTATAGTATATTCTTGTTAATGTTTGTTAATCCTGATCCATTTACTCTTCCTCATAAAGTTATTGCATTTCCTTTCGTTTATTCCGTAGGTGAAATTCCCATTTCTGTTGAATTTATTTCTTACACGCACCATTTCTTTCTGAAATTGATGAACAAAGATTAATGTCCTGCATTTAAATCATATACCCACTAGATAATGACTGGTTTATGGTAACATAATTAACCATACAGCATAACATGACAGAAAACGTAATATGTTAAAGACGTTGACAGTGTTCAGATGCAAAAATGTACACAGAATAATACAATGCAGTAGCAAAAAATGTGAAACAGTCACGATGTTGAGATGTCATAAGGCAAAAAAAAATGTCAAAGTCGACTGGTGTGTGTTATATCTTAACTATTTCATAGTGCATACAAACAAAACTGGAGTACAATCATATACACAAAAAAAAGTGGAAAATGTGCATGGTCTGATGTGTAACGACAAGAAAAGCGACCTGCTAACCTTACCTTGCCGGGCACTTGCCAAGAAAAAATACGATAATCATCAATAAGTAGTCACATAAATATAATTGCAGAAATAGTCATAAATGTGTAAATTCATCTGGAAAAATATGCATGGTCTGATGTGTGACGACAAGAAAAGCGACCTGCTAACCTTACCTTGCCGGGCACTTGCCAAGAAAAAATACGATAATCATCAGTAATTAGTCAGGTGAATTAATTGCATTAGTAAATGGCATCATAGTGTGTTGAATCATACAGTGGTTTCACTCAATAAACGGTTTAATGTTTGAGATATGGTGATTGCCTTTCGATTTTCTGGTTCTCAAAGTTTCGACGTGTACAACATTGGGGTGAGGGATGCTGCGAATCCGATATGGACCTGCGTATAGAAGTTCAAATTTACTGCACTTACCTTTTAATTTGCTGGATAAATAGTGTGTACGTACTAGTATCTTCTGTCCAACGTGAAAGTCACGGCGTGTACAAACCTGTTTTTGCTGTCTTCTCCGGCGCTCTGCGGCACGTTTGATGTTGTTCAGCGCAATGTCAATTATTTCGTGGTGTCGTAGGCGACGACTTTTGGGAAATTCTATTAATTCTTTAATTTTGTTCGGTGGTTCAACGTTTTTCAGTATAACAGTCGGAGATAGCATAGTGGATTCATTTGGAATGGAATTAATTACATCTTGGAATGAGAGTATGTGTGTATCCCAATCAATATGTCTTTTGTGGCAGTATATTCGGCACAGCTTACCAATTTCCTTCATTAATCTTTCACAAGGGTTCGAAGAAGCGTGGTACTTGGATATATAGATCGGAGAAATGTTTCTGGCTCGTAACATGCGTGTCCATACGCTACTACGGAATTGAGATCCATTGTCAGAAATTACTTTCATTACATGCCCTACATGAAATAGAAAATGTTTTACAAATGCATTTGAAACAGTTTTAGCAGTAGCTTTGCGTAACGGAGTGAAAGTAACAAATTTTGAAGTGAGCTCAACAGCGACAAATATGTAGCAAAAACCTCTGTTAGTTCTGGGAATCGGACCAAAAATGTCTACTGCAGCCATGTGTCTTAATTTAACAGGTATAATGGGATATAATGGAGGAATATGTGAAGTGGTGTATGATTTAGCTTTCTGGCAAATTTTACAAGACGCTAAAACTCGTCGTATACGTTTCTCCATGTTGGCAAAATAACAGTTCTGTCTCAGTATAAGAAAACATTTTCGTGCTCCGTAATGTGCGTAGCTTAAATGAGTGTACCAAATTAATTTGTTAACCAGTTCGTCAGGTATGCATAATAACCAATTGTTGCTGTCAGGATGAGAGCGGCGAAACAGAATGTCATTGCGTACAGTGTAGTGGTTCCTAATCGTAACATTATTCTTATCTAGCCAAAGCTGTTTAATTTCTTTCCACACATTGTCTTTGTTTTGTTCTTGTGCTATGTCCTGTAATGACAATGAAATAAAATTTTCAAATGCAACTTGCTGAATGTACATGACACTGAAATTTGCTTTGCAGAAGTTGGTTGCTACGTCTTGCTGATTGTTGCCGAGAGAACGCGATAGTGCGTCTGCTATAACATTTTGCGTACCGGGAATGTGAACAATCGTAAAATTAAATTCCTGTAAATAAAGTTTCCATCTACTTAATCTATCGTGAGTGAATTTGGCTGAAAGCAAAAATTGTATGGCTCTATGGTCAGTGTAAACGGTGGTGTGTCTGCCATAAAGAAAATGCCTAAATCTCGTGAAAGCCCATACAACACATAATGTTTCAAGTTCTGTAACAGAATAATTTCGCTCAGCAGGTGACAAAATGCGGCTTGCAAATGCGATGTTTTTAATAACTGTTGAACCATCTTCTTCAATTTCCTGAAAAATGTGTACGCCTAAAGCGGTATTGGAACTGTCGGTGGCAATGGAAAAATTTCTAGTAAGATCTGGGTGCGATAAAAGTGGAGCATTCAACAAAGCATGTTTCATGTTCATGAATTCAGAATGAGCTTGCTTATCCCAAGACCAAATACTGTTTTTACCTGTTAATTGACATAATCTGGGTGTGTCTAAAGCAGAGTGATGAATAAATTTACGAAAAAAGTTAATTAAGCCCAAAAAACTGCGTAATTGCTTCTTCGTCGTAGGAACACTAATGTCACGTAGAGCCTGAAGTTTTTCTGGATCAGGCGCAATGCCTTCTGCTGAAATTACGTGTCCAAGAAATTTTATAGAAGTTTTGCCAAAGTGCGATTTACTAAGATTAACAGTAAGTCCTTGTGCATGGAAAGTTTGTAACAGTTGTTCAAGAATCAGATTGTGTTCAGACCAGTTAGCTTCTGCGATAAGAATGTCGTCTACATACGTCGTAATTCTGTCCTTAATGCAAACGTGTGTCGGATGGTGTCAAAATTAATAACATTTTCGTGAACAAGATTCTGCGTGCCTAAATTATTGCTTACGTTACTGGAATATGCAACCTGTACTGTATGTGGTCAAATTCTATCGTACGTGCCGTTATTTATTTTACGGGAGGATGCTGTGGCATGTCCACTATATGAACTGTTCTGTTATTTCTTACTGACGTGTTACGCTATGGATGACACCTATTGTCTGTTCCATTCATGATTATTTGTTGTTGCTGATGTTGTTGCTGCTCATAAGATCGACTGTTATTAAATGTACGCTGAAAATTGTGCTCATTAATTTTACGTCTGTCGTGATAGTCATTTCTATACGGTGCATTGCGATACGAGTTGAAATAGTCTGTTGTCTGTACGTGGTTATTTCTTTGCTGCCATGCGTTACTATTTGTTGGAGCTGGGACTATACGTGCACGCGGCGAAACATTAAAGTTTAGTTGACCTTGTAGACTGCATTGTTGGTTAGGTATGCTAAGCGGCTGACTTTCATGCTATTGTGGTGGAAAAACATCTATTGTTACAAAAATGTGGTTCCTGTTACTAATAATTTTACACATACTGATGATTACGATTTTTATCTGTTATTTAAGTTCTCGTGATTCTGGAGTGCCTAATGAAAATTGTCACATTCGGTAAAAATTTGTCATATCGGGTTTTCTTTAGTCATTTTTCTTAATTCTAGGTAGAGCAATAGTTAAAGAGCAGTTTTAATAGATATAAAGGATAGTAGAAGAGAAGGCAGCAGTGCAGAAAACTAAAGATGAAATAGCACTACTACAGCTCGGGGCCCTATGCTCGCTACGGCACATATTCATTAAAGCGTAATGAATCCCCTGAGGTCTATTACGCACTGCAAATAAATTTTAGCTTTTGTGTTACAGGCAATAGCGGTAAAATTCCAAAAGCAAATTGCTGTATTCTTGCTATTTCCAGTTTCTGCATAATACGTAATGCTGATGAAAGTACAATAGCAAATTGTCGCCTCAGATTCAAAGCTAGTTTCTCCATTACAGATAATAGCGGTGAAAGTACAAAAACAAATTGTCGTATATAGCTCAAAGCGTGTACCTGTGTTCTGTCATTATTAAATTCTTTACATTTTCTTACAAATACAAATTGCTTATTATCAACGCTCTCGTCACTGAATTTGAGAACACGTTCAGGTTCGTGTGTGAATCTGCTCGTCTGTATCATTTCGGATTTCACGTTGCGTAGCTTTTCAGATTTTAAGTCGCGTGGCTTTTCGGATTTTACGTCTCGTAGTCTCTGTAAATTGCTCACATTATACACGCTGCCTGACTCTGACAAATATTCGCAACGTGGCGGATTCTGTGACGTGTTGGTGACTGAAATAGTCTTTAATTCTGTTACTTTACTACTTTCGTCAATCTGGTTGTTGTGTCGTTCACTTTTCTCGTCAACTTCCGTATTCGGAGTGTGTGAAACTTCCACTGACTCTAAATTAATGTCGTCGCGAATCTGTACTTCGTTTTTAGGACATTCTTCAGTGACTGCATTAATTTCGTGTATCAATGTTTCGTTTGCTGAACATTGTTCAGTGACTGCAATAATCTCGTCTTTATGTGATTCTGTTGTGTCTACACGTGTGCTACTTAATTCTTGTGCAACAGTGCCAACTTCTTCATTACTGTTATTAGCACAAGTCTTAGTATCCACACGTAATTGTCCTCTATTATCATAATAATGCGCGGCAATGGCATCAAGCTGTTCATTAATCTGTTCATTCCGTTCACTAAGTTGTTTGATTTTTTTATTAATGTCGTCTTGATCTTCATTCGATTGTTTATTTCTTTCATCAATTAATTCACGTTGTTTGCGCTCGTTTCTCAGTATTTCAGACATTAGTTGTACAAATGCCGCAATTTGATCCAATGTAACTTTCCCTACTCTATTATTCGTGCTGTTTGCTCGTGTACATGGAATTGTTGCGCTTTGTATGACCATTTGGTCATTCTGTAATTTACAAAAACGTTTCTCACTCGAGTCCGTCATATTTTCGGTACACTGACCACTTTCATTAGACAAATTTGTCTGTTTGTCACGAGAATTTTTCACACCGGGTGTGTTAGGCTGGGCAGCGCTCATTACAATAGAGTGTCCCGCATCATCATTTGTCGTCAAGTTAACAGACGAGACAATTGAGTTCGTTTGTTCATCATTAAGGTAAAAGTCATCATTAGTGGTTGGAATGCACTGATTGTTAGTGAACGCAGGATTGTCATCATTACGTTGCGTATCACAATTACTATCGGTCACGTTGTTTAAGTCGGTAATTTCATTCACAATACTTCGCGATACACTATTCACAGTCTTTCGCGGCATTTTTTACAATAGTCAAAATTTTTCACAAAACAAATCAACACAATGCAAAAGCAACACACAAATACAACAAAGCAACAAATTGCCGTTGACCTGTAGAGAGAAAGTCACAATATTATTAAAAGCGTTGCGCTAAATCCTAATTATATCTAAGCAAACAAGAGCAGATATCTGACTGTCGCTCAAAAGACTCTCAACGAAATTCGATCCTGGCAGGGTCGCCAAGTGTAACCTCCCCACAAAAATTTTAAAAGAAAAAAAGGACGATACTAATTAGAAATGCTGATGGACATGGCTCTATGCGTAACCTGCCCACAATGAAATGTACTGACAATGGCAACAAAAATGTGAAATACGCAATCTGACTCAAATATAAATCCTTCAAAAAATTAAAGTCCATTCAGTGATAAGAAAATTCAATTAAACCGAAATATCGGTCTTTGGCCCTGTGTAAAACAATCAGAATTAAAGTCTTACCTCACAATAAATGGATGTCACATATCTGCTCTTGTTGTTGCGCACCGCTTGGAGGAACTGCATTGCAAATAATAATATTCTCCTTTTTTTTTGTGATTCTAGTGAAATTTTTCTTCAAAGGAAGTGGAATGAAATGGGAAGTGCAACGAGATCTTTAGTTCAATAAAAAATTAAATTTTTGAGAAAATGCTTTTGAAATAAAAAGTTATTATTGGGAGACTTGTTGGAGAATAATTACAATAAATAAAATTTTTCATTATCTAATGATTATATTAATTAACAGTATACCTTATTCCTCATCTTGACCAGTGTTGCCGACCGCCTACATCACACAACCGCACTAGGCTGCTACTACTGACCGACCGCTCTGCATGACGACTACAGACTCAGTACGCGACGACTGACTGTACTGACTGAGAACCGCTCGCAACACTCGCGCGGTCAAGCGCATACTCTCTGGTCACAGATGCTACAATGCCTCGCCATCGCTGCTATGTTACATACGTGTTTCAGTTCTATATTCCACTTGCACTTTTTTGTTAATACTGGCATGCTGCGTGAACTATTAATATTCATACATTTACTTTTCTTTTCCTAAAGAGCTCTTTAAATTTCCTATAGGTGGGATCTATCTTTACCACAGTCATGCACTCTTCAGCTAGATTTCATTTCCTTTTTACCCATTCTTGCTTTGTAGTCTTCCAATTTATATCAATATGATTTTCTGTGTGCCTATGTTTCCCCTCTTAATTCCTGTATTTTCTCCTTTAGTCAATTAAATTCAAAATTTCTTGTGTCACTCAAAAATTTCAACCGAGCCTTCTCTTTTTGACTTTTTGACCCTTTCTAGCCTTCGCAATTTCATTTCTCAAAACAACCCATTCTCCTTCTTGTAACGACAGGGCCAAGACAAGAGTCCAGTACCATATCCAGGCACGAGATGTAGCATTTTGCTATACTGACAGTTTCCTCAATAGTGGCCCAGTTCCCCAGGCAATGACAAGCCTTCAGGAAATTTAGGTGGCAGCACCTGTCTTCCACAGTAACAAGACCTTTTGGCCATGTATACAATACACCGCTTGGGTCAGCTGACTATGTCATTGGTTTGGCAGGGTTACGCATCGATTCCACCTGTGTGTCAGTCTCTGCCATGGGGTCCCCAATGCTTTTGTGACACAGCTATCATCATCAGAGCTGGGTCATAAACCAATGTCCCATGCATGATGGATTAGCCATCAGTTTTCTTTCACTCTACCACTGTCCACACAAGACCACCTACTGGAAATACTGCCATCGCTTTGTGGTCTGAGGCACGACCCGAAGGCCTACCAGCTCCGCACCACTGGGGTCTGACACCAGCAAATGTGTGCCCCATTTGTCAGTCCAGGATTTGTCACCTGGATCACACCACCATCTGCCATGTCACTAGGCCACTGGGTCACCACATAAGAAGAAGCTTTAACCATGCTGTTAGTAGGCGCCAGCTGAGCTACAGGGCAATTATTGCTTTATCACCATCTCAGCACCTAGTGCATCAGCATTGCTGTGTAAACATGGTGCTCCCAAGCAGTGTGTGTAAACTCCAGGGACACCAACTGTAGTAGGAATGCTATTAGAATTCTGGCTAACTTTGACCTTCAAATGTCTGCTGAAGGTCATCATGTGACTGTCAAGTGCACACAAGATGCCATCATTGATCTTGACATGTGGATGCATGATGTCATCCATGACCATGATTGTATGATATCGTCAACATGGTGGGGAATTTAAAAATTAAAGATGTCAGATGGCAGTAAATTTAAAATAATACAGGATGGGCCTGGCGGGAAATTTTTTTAAACCAATCACAATGTAGATTTTTTTTACCATATTCAAAAGTTTCCTGAGCACTATTTCGCTACTTATCCAAAGCTCACAGAGATGCACACACATGCGTGCATGCACATACATATGCACACGCATGCACACACATGCACACACACACACACACACACACACACACACACACACACACACACACAAAATGGTAAACAGTAAATGGTTAAAGGGGTTGTTAGGTTATGTGATAATGTGCTGTTGAGCAGGAGAGATAGAGTGTTTAGGTCATAAATACAGAAGCAACGAAATTATAGAGATATAGCAGTGTCTGCTGGAAACATCTATCAAGTGAGCTCAGTGTGCCGGCCGCACCGAGCGGTTTTAGGCGCTCAGTTCGGAAGCGCGCGACTGCTACAGTCGCAGGTTCTAATCCTGCCTCGGGCATGGATGTGTGTGATTTCCTTAGGTTAGTTAGGTTTAAGTAGTTCTAAGTTATAGGGGACTGATGACCACAACTGTTAAGTCCCATAGTGCTCAGAGTCATTTGAACCATTTTGAGCTCAGTGTACTACACAAGCTGCCAGTATTGAAGTAGGATTGTTACGTGAACTTCGTATAACACTGTTTGCTGTGATAAGAGATAAGTAAATTATATGTTTTTATTAGTTGGTAACAGATAATGAAAATCGAAATAAGTCAAAGCAGAAAAAAATGTTATTTCTTTACATACATATCACGAAGATATAATTATTGATCAACACAACACATAGATACCAAATTTAAAATCATATACTCCATGAAACCTCATATAACTGCACTATAAACGGTTTTTAAAATAATGAAGATGTGTTGAGAAACTCTCTACTGCTGTGTGAAACGCAGAGACATACGAAGGTTGATTTAAAAGTAATGCCTCCACCTTTGTGAATTGGGTTGGGATGGGAATATTTTAATAAATCAAATGCAGAAATAATCCTTAGAATGTGATCTTTATTTACCAATATTCACTTTCCCACATAATCACCAGCCAATTCGATACATTTCTGCCAGTGATGAACAAGTTTTCTGAAGCCGTTACGGAAGAAGTCGACACTGTTTCCGCAACCACAGTTTCACAGTTCTGTCAATGGCTTCATCAGAAGCATAATGATGTCCCGGCAGATCGTCTTTCATTATCGGGAACACATAAAGTCAGATGGTGCTAAATCTGGACTGTATGGAGGATGCTTTATGATAGTGAGATTCAGTCTCTGAAGTTCTGTTGTGGTGGCACGTGAAGTGTGTGGTTTGGCATTGTGACGCTACAGGAAAACAAAACATTTCCCTTTTCCTTTTGGACCCTTGCTAGGCGTCGTTTCAGAGTTTGCACCATTGTGATGTAACGCTCTGAATTTATTGTTGTTCCACGATCAAGGAAATCATCATGGATAACATCATCTGTGTCCCATAACACTGTGGCCATGGTTTTTCCAGCTGAGGACTGCGTCTTGAAATTCTTTTTCTGGGGCGAGTCTTATATGTCGATATTCCATAGACTGATATTTCGTTCCGGGTCGTAATGGTGTACCCACGTTTCGTCTCCTGTCACAATTGTATGGAGAAAGGCGCCACCTTAATTCTCGTAATGCGAGACGAGTTCCTAGCAAATTTCAAGCCCGTGTGCTTTCATTTCAGGAGTCAGAATCCGGGTTACCCATCGTGCACAGATCTTCCGATGGCCAAGCAAAGTGGTTCAAAATGGCTCTGAGCACTATGGGACTCAACTGCTGTGGTCATAAGTCCCCTAGAACTTAGAACCACTTAAACCTAACTAACCTAAGGACATCACACACATCCATGCCCGAGGCAGGATTCGAACCTGCGACCGTAGCGGTCGTGCGGTTCCAGACTGTAGCGCCTTTAACCGCTCGGCCACTCCGGCCGGCGAGCAAAGTGGTAACATGACCCATACGTTTTAGTGAAATGCTGATTGTGCTTACAGTTTCTCTCTGAGTGAAACGAAGATCGTCCTGAATCAATCTGTCAACATTTTGCTTGTGAAACTCGGTAGTTGCTGTCACAGAACGTCCTACTCTTTGTTTGTCACGTAGGTTAGATGTTCGCGCCTCTACATCTTTAAATTTACTCGCCCAACGACGAACAGTACTCACACCAACAGAATCAACATAAACTGCTTTTATTCTCTGATGAATCTCCTTTGGGGTGACACCTTCTGCTGTCCAGATTTCAATGACAGCACGTTGCTTAAATCGCATTGACCGACCGTCTGCGCAGGGTTCCACACTTTACACCGTAACAACACAATCGTTCAACTTCCTGCCAACTGGAGTTGTAGAGAAGAGGCTACGGAACAAGCCAGTACCTATCGCATACCAATGCTGCCAACTGTTTAAGAGTTACGAAGGTAGAGACATTACTCTTCAGTCAACCCTCGTACGTTAGGAATTATCGAATATCTACCTATTTGTAGATTACTGTAATAAGTTTCATCAAGATTCTGATATTCACAGATGCTAAACGTTCGATAATCTAGTGAACAATACTTACCTCTGTTTATGCTTCTAACAATCTAATCTCACATACTCTGTCAGAAGTTCCTTCGTTTAAAATCCAGGCTTGCTAACACATCGACAACATTGGCATCTTTCCATAGTCATTTATACAAGCAATGTCCAATTTTAATTAACGGAAATTAGAATATGATACTCTATTAAGCTGTGAACATTTAAAAATTTGATGTATCCTCCTCGATTTTGGTATTTTAGCGTATTTCCGCCACAGTAGTTATAAGCATATATTTATCCACATATGGTACAGAAAATATTTGTTGTCTTTTTTGAGCTTTTTTTTTTTTTTGGTCATCAGTCTACTGACTGGTTTGATGCGGCCCGCCACGAATTCCTTTCCTGTGCTAACCTCTTCATTTCAGAGTAGCACTTGCAACCTACGTCCTCAATTATTTGCTTGACGTATTCCAATCTCTGTCTTCCTCTACAGTTTTTGCCCTCTACAGCTCCCTCTAGTACCATGGAAGTCATTCCCTCATGTCTTAGCAGATGTCCTATCATCCTGTCCCTTCTCCTTATCAGTGTTTTCCACACATTCCTTTCCTCTCCGATTCTGCGTAGAACCTCCTTATTCCTTACCTTATCAGTCCACCTAATTTTCAACATTCGTCTATAGCACCACATCTCAAATGCTTCGATTCTCTTCTGTTCCGGTTTTCCCACAGTCCATGTTTCACTACCATACAATGCTGTACTCCAGTCGTACATCCTCAGAAATTTCTTCCTCAAAATAAGGCCGGTATTTGATATTAGTAGACTTCTCTTGGCCAGAAATGCCTTTTTTGCCATAGCGAGTTTGCTTTTGATGTCCTCCTTGCTCCGTCCGTCATTGGTTATTTTACTGCCTAGGTAGCAGAATTCCTTAACTTCATTGACTTCGTGACCATCAATCCTGATGTTAAGTTTCTCGCTGTTCTCATTTCTACTACTTCTCATTGCCTTCGTCTTTCTCCGATTTACTCTCAAACCATACTGTGCACTCATTAGACTGTTCACTCCGTTCAGCAGATCATTTAATTCTTCTTCACTTTCACTCAGGATAGCAACGTCATCAGCGAATCGTATCATTGATATCCTTTCACCTTGTATTTTAATTCCACTCCTGAACCTTTCTTTTATTTCCATCATTGGTTCCTCGATGTACAGATTGAAGAGTAGGGGCGAAAGGCTACAGCCTTGTCTTACACCCTTCTTAATGCGAGCACTTCGTTCTTGATCGTCCACTCTTATTATACCCTCTTAGTTGTTGTACATATTATATATGACCCGTCTCTCCCTATAGCTTACCCCTACTTTTTTCAGAATCTCGAACAGCTTGCACCATTTCATATTGTCGAACGCTTTTTCCAGGTAGACAAATCCTATGAAAGTGTCTTGATTTTTCTTTAGCCTTGCTTCCATTATTAGCCGTAACGTCAGAATTGCCTCTCTCGTCCCATTACTTTTCCTAAAGCCAAACTGATCGTCACCTAGCGCATTCTCAATTTTCTTTTCCATTCTTCTGTATATAATTCTTGTAAGCAGCTTCGATGGATGAGCTGTTAAGCTGATTATGCGATAATTCTCGCACTTGTCAGCTCTTGCTGTCTTCGGAATTGTGTGGATGATGCTTTTCCGAAAGTCAGATGGTATATCGCCAGACTCATATATTCTACACACCAACGTGAATAGTCGTTTTGTTGCCACTTCCCCCAATGATTTTAGAAATTCTGATGGAATGTTATCTACCCCTTCTGCCTTATTTGACCTTAAGTCCTCCAAAGCTCTTTTAAATTCCGATTCTAATACTGGATCCCCTATCTCTTCTAAATCGACTCCTGTTTCTTCTTCTATCACATCAGACAAATCTTCACCCTCACAGAGGCTTTCAATGTATTCTTTCCACCTATCTCCTCTGCATTTAACAGTGGAATTCCCGTTGCACTCTTAATGTTACCACCGTTGCTTTTAATGTCACCAAAGGTTGTTTTAACTTTCCTGTATGCTGAGTCTGTCCTTCCGACAATCATATCTTTTTCGATGTCTTCACATTTTTCCTGCAGCCATTTCGTCTTAGCGTCCCTGCACTTCCTATTTATTTCATTCCTCAGCGACTTGTATTTCTGTATTCCTGATTTTCCCGGAACATGTTTGTACTTCCTCCTTTCATCAATCAACTGAAGTATTTCTTCTGTTACCCATGGTTTCTTCGCAGCTACCTTCTTTGTACCTATGTTTTCCTTCACAACTTCTGTGATGGCCCTTTTTAGAGATGTCCATTCCTCTTCAACTGTACTGCCTACTGCGCTATTCCTTATTGCTGTATGTACAGCGTTAGAGAACTTCAAACGTATCTCGTCATTCCTTAGTACTTCCGTATCCCACTTCTTTTTGTATTCATTCTTCCTGACTAATGTCTTGAACTTCAGCCTACTCTTCATCACTACTATATTGTGATCTGAGTCTATATCTGCTCCTGGGAACGCCTTACAATCCAGTATCTGATTTCGGAATCTCTGTCTGACCATGATGTAATCTAATTGAAATCTTCCCGTATCTCCCGGCCTTTTCCAAGTATACCTCCTCCTCTTGTGATTCTTGAACAGGGTATTCGCTATTACTAGCTGAAACTTGTTACAGAACTCAATTAGTCTTTCTCCTCTTTCATTCCTTGTCCCAAGCCCATATTCTCCTGTAACCTTTTCTTCTACTCCTTCCCCTACAACTGCATTCCAGTCGCCCATGACTATTAGATTTTCGTCCCCCTTTACATACTGCATTACCCTTTCAATATCCTCATACACTTTCTCTATCTGTTCATCTTCAGCTTGCGACGTCGGCATGTATACCTGAACTATCGTTGTCGGTGTTGGTCTGCTGTCGATTCTGATTAGAACAACCCGGTCACTGAACTGTTCACAGTAACACACCCTCTGCCCTACCTTCCTATTCATAACGAATTCTACACCTGTTATACCGTTTTCTGCTGCTGTTGATATTACCCGATACTCATCTGACCAGAAATCCTTGTCTTCCTTCCACTTCACTTCACTGACCCCTACTATATCTAGATTGAGCCTTTGCATTTCCCTTTTCAGATTTTCTAGTTTCCCTACCACGTTCAAGCTTCTGACATTCCACGCCCCTACTCGTAGAACGTTATCCTTTCGTTGATTATTCAATCTTTTTCTCATGGTAACCTCCACCTCGGCAGTCCCCTCCCGGAGATCCGAATGGGGGACTATTCCGGAATGTTTTGCCAATGGAGAGATCATCATGACACTTCTTCAATTACAGGCCACATGTCCTATGGATACACGTTACGTGTCTTTAATGCAGTGGTGTCCATTGCCTTCTGCATCCTCATGTCGTTGATCATTGCTGATTCTTCCGCCTTTAGGGACAATTTCCCACACCTAGGACAAGAGAGTACCCTGTACCTCTATCCGCTCCTCCTCCCTCTTTGACAAGGCCGTTGGCAGAATGAGGCTGACTTCTTATGCCGGAAGTCTTCTGCCGCCAATGCTGATTATTTATCAAAATTTAGGCAGTGGCGGTGATCGAACCCGGGACCGAAGACGTTTTGATTATGAATCAAAGACGCTACCCCTACACCACGGGTGCTACAATTTAGTATGGTATACGGTTAGTGCCTTCTGACCAGAAAATTATGAGATCTGACCTGAAGATCGTTAACCAATGAGTATCCCTGTAGCAGTGATTGTCTCTCGTCTCCACAGAGTCTAATGCTTTGTGGCACTCTAATGAAAATTGTTCCATGGTCACTCGATGATATAATTTTATTTAAAAAAAAGACGAAGTTTGTATCCCAGGATGGCACATTTGGCTAATGTTCAATTTTTACCCATCTTGCCTAATTTTCGTACTGGCTGAACAAGACTCCAATAACAAAGGTCATAACTGATCTTATGTAAAACGCCCTTCTGTTTTTTTATATGTCACTTATGTAGCGAAAGTGAAACTTCGTGGTAACTATTAATGTGTCGCAGTGTGTCACAAAATCCGAACGTTTTAAGGTGTTGCACAAATGGAAACAAACAGACCACGGGAATAACTGTTGATAAAGCACCTAAAACAATCTGTGTATGAACAAATTTTGATGAAATTAACTTCATCAATGGTAGCAAATTATCGCGAGAAAAATATTATGCTCTGTTGGTAGGCCAAAGACGATGAAAGTAGACATATTATGAGCTCAGTGGCGTGGAAAACGAATTCTCAACAGGAACAGCTTGTCTAGATTTTTTCCACAGAATGTCGAAGAACCAGTATATTATGTTGTTTTTAAGTATTAAGGGCCTTGTACCACTTTTTAAAGCTGTATGTTCTCACGTACCAGAGGCAATTTCAGTACATAGTATTTTTCATCTTTAAGGCGGCTTCCAAAGTTTGGGGCATTTTTAGCTCTTATAAGTGGCAATAAGCAAAATTTGCAACGAAATTCTGAAAGACAGGAGATGTTGTTTCTTGCAGCTAATGCTATATGCATTGTATAGAGCAAATACAAAAGATGTTTGAACATTTGAACATTTGACCAGGCACATAGGCAAAACGCCTATCCAGCACCATTTCAAAATGATAGGATGTGGTTTTGCAGCCACAAGTAGATGCACACGGTGTGTGTTGTATGTGGAAGTCTGCACAAGGCAGCATCTTTTAATTGGGTGATTGACATATGCGACGGGTAAGGCTGCACTTGGCGGTGTACTCCGAGGTTTGCTGACTGCCATCACCGTGCTATCATGCATGAGCTGTCGTATTCAGAACCATCTGAATTCTGTGTCACGTTCAGAAGTATTCAAACGATCTGAATTTTCCGTAAACAGCCATTATGTTGGAAATTGCTTGGATATTTATGCTCCATTATTTATCAAAATCAACAATCATGATATGCATGTAGGTTAATGCTATGATGCTTGGAAAAATAATACTTTATGTTTCTATAATGCATTTCATGTCTTTATGTGGCTTACGATACTGCCAATGCACTTGACTCATCTCTGCATAAAATGATGCACATCCTGATTCCTTTGGGCAGGCAGTAGCGAGACTGAACTCACTGAGTATTTTGCTAGCTCTGACAAGTCTTGTCTTGCTTTTATGTCTCATCTGCATGATACTGAAAACATGCTGATTAGGCATTCACAAGCACTGGCTATGCATTTTGCTTATTGGAAGAAGCCTGAACTTGTTTGAACTTGTCAAGTCAGTAAAATATGATAAGCTGGAAACCTGCATAAATGTGTATGCACAAACGTCAGAAATTGCTGACTCAGCTGGAAGTAGGTTATAAAATCTGGAGCAGACACTAGGGGCGAATTACTGATGCTGGACTATCATAACTGTCATTCAACAGTTTCTTCTTTTTGGGACACGCAAGCAACTCTCCAAAAACGTAAGTATAACATATTTTAGTATTAACAAGCTTATATCTTTTCAACTATTGACTCCTTATTGCAGGTAAGATCTGTTTTTCCCTTATTCACTGTCACAGAATCTGCACCAACTGTCGTCAAAATACCTGGAAGTAAGGAAAATTCGACATGCATGGCAAATCTTAAAATATAGTCAAGTTGATACCAAAAGTGGGCTTGTATCGGCGTGGGGAATTCTCAGAGGGATGGGGGAGAAGGAGATAGAGGGGAGGAGGAGTAAGGAGAGGATGGGAAAGCAATAGGTTAAGGACCTGTGAATCAAACACAAGGATTATCCATAGGGGATCATAATCGACTTAGCAGAATAATAGGACCTGAATGTATGCTTGCCCCTGATGTAGACAACCTGCACTAACAAATTGTCCTGATGCCTCCCTTGTAACCCCATATAAATTATGTGTTTCATCTACTAATTCTTCTGAAACATTTCTGCTGATGCAGATGATTCACCATGTCTGTTAACAATCTTCTACTTCCTCCTCCAGGCATGTATTATACATGTTTCCGGAAATTCAGACCTTGCCATATCTATGAAAGCAAATAGTTGTCTGCCCTAAGACATAAATTCTCTCGTTTAGTGTTGCAGAACCTGAGAGCAGCAGGAGATAGAGCAGTGATGAGTCTGCAGCAGCCAAAGGACTCCAGTGGCTGTTACCCAGTCGACAGACAAGACCAGTGACAGGGAAGTCACTCAGTAGCCAGAACATCGGGAACGTTGCCGTCGACGTTGTGACTTCCTCACAAGTGAATTCTAATCAGATTGTATTCCTGTGGAGTATCGCTTTGGACGTGCAACTGGATTTTTCATATTCTACCTGTGTGAACTGTAAGTTAATTTTCAAGTAATAATTTTAAATGTTAATGAAGGAAAGACGCATTGTGTAGGCAACTGCAAGAGGATGGTAAAACAAATATAAATGTAAACTTCAGATTTGATGCGTTGAATGTATATTAAATTCTACTGCTGGGTGATCAGTTTCAAACTCATAAGATACGTTTTTTATTACTGTATTGTTAAAGCATTATGCTCAAAGTCGTCGTTGGTAAGAGGCAAGCTTGATGATACAAAACTCTGTCATTGTTACGTTGTAATGCAAAGAATTTGTTTGCGTGATAAGATGAATGATGCTCAGACTTACAAACACTGAACTGCATAAACAATAGTGCACCTGTGCAACAGCTCTTCTAAAGTTACTGCCTGCACTACATTTGTCCCTCTTTATCTGGAGCGTTGCTGTGTGGCATGGAGTCCTTACCACATAGGAGTGTAGGAGGACAGCTCGTTTTGTATTATTTAGAAATAGGGGAGAGGGTGTCATACATATGATACACGAGTTGAGATGCAGTCATTTAAACAAAGGTGTTTTTCGTTGTGGCGAGATCTTTTTATGAAAATTTCAATGACCAGGCTTGTTCTCCATCTGAAAGTGAAAGTATTTTCTTTATGTCACCCATGTAGGAAGAAATGATCGTGATTATAAAATAAGGGAAGCCAGAGGACATGTGGAAGGATCTAAAAAGGAAACATTCCCAAGTGCAAACAAACTATATTTATGGAACTCGCCTTATTTCACTTTCAAGGAGTAAAACACATCCTGAAAGGTAATATGTGATATTAGATTTAGAGCAAATATCTTCAGAAACATGCCATATAAAAATGTTTCATGTTAAAGTATATATGTAATTAACAGTCCTGAAAACTGTATAATCAACTAAAGTAATAATTTAAAATTTTACGTTATACCCCACCATCAACAACTAATTTTGAAGAAGACAACTTTTGTTACAACATAAATTAAAGACACTTTCCTGTCACATCTGTCCATGTCTAATAAAGCTGGCTTCTGAAATACCATCTATGGAATTACACAATGTGTTGTCAGAGAATTTTCAATATACCTGATTAAAATATGTAAATGTTCATTATTATTCTGATTATTTATTTTACTTTTTTTGTTTGATTTTTAAATTGTTATTTTAAATTCATGTTTTTTTTAGTTTAACTTTTCCCATACATGTGTTTTGTTATGTTTTGAGTTCTGAACCTGAGGACAAGGAACTCATTCATCTGGTGATCCCAAATGGCTTGACATGACAGGTACAGCCATTGGACATTCACTTTGCCCAGGTTTCCCAGTGTACTGAAATTTGCCTGAAACAAATCAGGATATTTAAAGGATTAACCAGTACAACTTAGGAATCCTGCTGAATTTTGCTTTATACTGTGCTGTACATCATGTGAATTATGTGAAGAAATACCGTTCATTTTGTGTCACATGGCATTAACGTTATGTTTTAAGCATTTCTTTACAGATAATCATCACCACAGTTTTTGTGTCATAATAATTAGCTACTTAGCATTTTAAATTAATAAAATATGTGTAGATGAAACAGTTGAATAGAGACAAACAAGAGAACATGAATATAAAACGTAAAATAACAATTTAAAATTCCTAAAACAAAAAGTAAAACAAATAATTAGAATGATACTGGTCATTTAGATATTTTGATTAGGTATGTTGAAAATACTCTGACAGCACATTGTATAATGCTTATTTTCCAACAATGGTATTTCAGCACCGACCTGTATTCACATGGATGGGTGTGGGGGGAAAATGTCTTTAATTTATCCTGTAACAAAAGTTTCAATTTTCGAAAATTAATTATTAGTGGTGAGGTGTATCATAAAATTTCAAATTATGAGATAAGTTGAATATACAGTTTTCAAGAATGTTAATTACATGCCAACTTTTACATGAAACACATTCTTCTATAACATAGTTTCAAAGATATTCCCTCTAAAACTAATATATGAGTATCAAATTATCTTTCAAGATAAAAGTGGAATTGTGTAAAAAGGAAAAATATATAAATTGCATTACTCCTTTTGACCCCTCTCCATACCTGCCAACTTTCATCAATATTGTTTATTTACTCTTGAGAAAGTTCCCTTATAAGTTTCTGTTTTCACTGCATGCTGTTCCAGAGTGGAACTATAGGGAAATAGTCTAAAGGTCGTTCAGTGAAACCTCTGCCAGGCACTGAAAGTATGAATTGCACAGTGGTCATGCAGACATAGATGCAGTATAGCACTTGTATTTGTGACAAGCTAGCAATAGTGGGTTAACCAGAACCAAATGCATTAAAATAGACAACCAGTGAGTTACTATTCACTACATATTTGAAAGTTGAATATGTACAAGTGTGACAGCAAGTAGGGATTAATTTCAACACTCTAGACATTTCCTGGATGCCTGTTTCTGCTTTTTTAAGAACAGAGCTATCGTAGTTAACCAACCTCTTCAGGTGAAGTAAAACAAATGTACCTCAATACAAATAATTCGAGTATAATGCCATCTGAAATTAGTGATGACTGATACTTGACTAATGTTATTCATAAGCTGTTAAAGAAACATGAGACTTTTCAAGAGAAGGATTCTAGAAGGTTTTGAGGGAAATATTTCAACAGTGCCTTTAAGGGTAATGAAAATAAAGAGTTTCATGAAAGGCTATGTGTAACTGTCCAAAATCATAGCAAATAAACACACAGTAACGAACATTCAGTCACAGGACAATGACCGTTTCAAGTGTTCAATTTTAGCTGTTTTGTACCCTGTAAATAAGAATGTGATTCTATGTATTGGCAATATGAAAACAAACTAAACTTTGCCAACATACTGTTCCCTGCAGAGGTGAAACATCTTCACAGTTTCAAAAAACAGAATTATGATGTTTCTGTAAATGTCAATGGCATCCAATAACCAGATTATGAACTGATGTTCGCAGATGACAGCTGAAAAAGAATTTCGAGTTGTAATGTTATTAGTCCATCACCTCTTTCCCTCTCTCTGTTTGTCAATCTCCTCCTACCATCTGATCTCTCCATGTTATCATCTCCACCCCAATACGAAACTGCTGGTTCTTACTCTCACAGTATTTCTTTCCAGATAGTAAGTAGTATGTGTGCCAAGTTTGGCTGAAATAGATCCAGGGACCTAGGAGAAGCTTTTACCTATGCCTCTGTCTGTATATGCACATTTCCATATATTTCAAATATTGTTAATACATTTCACATGTATTTGTACACATAGTTCACCTGTATCTCTAGTATTGCAGTTTCGTTTTCATGCAGCTTAATGTTTATGACATTATATCTCCTGAACTATGTGTCATACAATGATACATTTTTCTAGGTGCATTCGGTCGAACATGTGGTTACTCTCGGCAAATGCAGTTGGTGGTAAAGAAGTAAGAAATTAAAACGCCATGTCTGATGGAGCATTTTACTGTATGCACAGCGAAAATGCAGTAAGCTATAGACTTTTTTCGTTCATCATTTTGTGGGCGTTATCAGGAAGAAAAATATTTTAAAAGGTTTCAAATTATGTGTAAAGTTTGTTGCAAGTCACTAAATGCTCTCGCTCTCAAATACTGGATGAATAAAATCTGGGTGTTCACACGTTGTAGGCTACACATCTTTTTCATCTCCACCCCCAAACCTTTGATAGGCAAGTGGTTCTTATCCCCACAACGATTCTCTTCAGTTAGTAAGTGGTATGTGTACCAAGTTTGGTTGAAATCTGTCCTGTGGCTTAGGAGGTAATATGGAACATACATACAAACATAAATTTTTGTAATATGTGGTTGATCTACAGTGTCTGTTGTGTTTCACAGTGTAACGAATTGTAATGCACATTTTTTAATCGTTAAACTCTATGAATGAATGGAAGAAATAGCTAAAATAAATGTGTTTGTGTTATTGTGGCGAATATGGAGAAATATAAAATATTCACTAAATATGTAGCTGTGGGATATAGTAGTGACATATAATTTAGCCTTATATATTCCTTTAACTTTCTGATGTTCTCTCTGGACACATGAGCATCATTTTTGAATCCTGGAGAGTTGAAGATAACAAACGAGTATTTCCCTGACAGCGAGCATTTTAATTTGATTAATAACAAAGGTGTATTTCCTTACAAGCTTATGTAACTGGTGAATCCATTTTGTCAGAGGAATAAATAGAGAGGATTAAACCATCAAAACTTTTGAAACACCAACCAAAGAATTAGACTACCGAAGAGTATGTAAAGTGTGAAGTTTATCTGACTGCAAGACTTTAGGAGACTTCTCAAACATATATTTGAAAAACGACATCTTGCTATTTTCCAATGTGTTTGAAAACTTATACGCATTACATCCAAAAATATACAAATCAGATCCTGCCTGTTATGGTGACCTCAGTCGGTTTGGCATGGGAAGTGTTTCTGACTAATAGAGAATTACGACTTATCACAGACATAGAACAATTACAGTTTGTTCAGTGTGGTGTCAGAGGTAGTACTGTTCACTGCCAACAAGGACATGCTATTGTAAACAACAGGTTGATGTCTAGTTATAATGAAAATACGCATGAGTCTTACTTTATATATCCTGATGTTGATAGCCTCAACAGATGGGAAATGATGCATCACTTCCTGTGTCTAATTTTGTTTGCCTTAACCCAGAAACACTTGAAACCTTTGATGTGCAAGATGTTTCAGATAATTGAGATGTAGATCTTGAATATCCTGAAAATATCTCTGATCTTCATTATGACTTATCATTATGTCTTTAGAAAATGATACAACGAAGTAGCTGCATCAGCAGCAAGCATATAGCTCCAAAAAAGTTAATTTTTACTTCACATGAAAAGAAAAAGTATTAATATGCTTTAGGGGTCTAAAACATTGTTTGCGTCACAATACGCTACTGAAAAAATTCACTGGCTGTATGTCAATATTAATGCTACGAAATCTATGAATGCAAAGACTGTTCAAAAAATTTTTCTTAAACTCATAAATAATACTGTTTTCGGTAAACCTATCCACAATATGCGAAAAATGAGTGATGTGAAGTTAGTAACAAGTTACAAGTTGAGAAGATAGTACAAAGCTCCTACATTGATAGTAAAACCGAATTTCAAGAATGTTCTCATATTTAATGAAAATTTGGTTGCAATTCAATTAATTACATTTAACATTGTTTTCGAGAAACCTATAGCTGTAGGAACCTCTTTTTTAGATATTACTATGAACCTGCTTTTAGATTTTTATTATTACCACAAGTTGAATAAATTTGAACCAAAAAAGTTAAAATGCCATAGAGTCACTGTTAGACTAATATATATCATGTAATCACCTAAGTTACTTGCCATGTTATTGAAAGCGATGTGTACAGGTAGTTTGACACTTAGACATTTATGATGTTTGGTAGTCAACAAAAAGATAGTAAGTTAAACTGTCGGTAGAAATTAGTACTAAGTTCATAGAACAGAGAGCAAAAATGTACACTCTTGAAACTGAGCCAAAATATTAATATTTAGAGAAAAGGCCTGAAACTACCATTAGCAAAAGAAAGTACCACTAGTGATTACCAGGATGTGTGTTACATGATATTGAAAAACCAACTGTGTAGTATGAAATTCGTTTTAAATTTCACTTATTTTCGGCCATAAAGCAAAGCAAATTAGCACTTTTGGCAATGTATGATAAGTGTTTGATACTTCCCAATAATGAATATTAATTAGCTTGGGGTTATTTGAACTGAAGAATGATGATAACTGTCTTTATTTTGCATGGAAAATGTAAACTGTAGTTGTAATTGTAAATGTAAATTGTAGATGGCCATTACTATGTTCTAACAACGCACATAAATGTGTGCAATAAACGAGTGTGCACCTAACTTTCTATGAAATGTTACCTTCTTTAGGGATTTTGTTGTATATGTGCATGAAAATGTAAAACATTTAATGTGAAAAACATTGTAACTCTGAATATTTCTCGATATGATTGGTATGTAAGTAACTAGGGTAGCCACTTGCTCACAAACAGCCATTGATAATATCTTTATAGAAAAGTCCAATGAACAAAATTATATTACAGAACCAATAGTCAATGGCCTCTCAGACCATGACATGCAGTTCCTTCTGTTAAATGATAATACTGAACAGGATATAAAATCTGTTAAATCTGAGCTCAAGAGGGTAATCAATAAGCCAAAAATTGATTATTTTAGAAAACTCCTCAGAGACATTCACTCGACTGCTGTTTACAGTGCTCATGGCATGAATGAAGAATATAACACTTTTGCTAATAAAGTGCTTACCTTATTCGAACACTGTTTTCCCCCAAAACTTACCAAGGTTAGAACAAAGTCTACAAAGAAGCCATGGATTACTTGAGGAATAGGGGTATCTTGTAAAACAAAAAGAAAACTGTATCTGTCAATCCGAAACAGTTCCAATGTTGAAGCTATAGCACATTACAAGAAATACTGCAAAATATTAAAGACTGTAATACGGATGTCAAAGCAAATATATTACAAGGGAAAGATAGTCATATCAGATAACAAAATAAAGACAATATGAGATATAGTGAAGGAGGAGACTGGTAGAACCAGACATGAAGAGGAACAAATAGCATTAAGAGTAAATGATACGTTGGTGACAGATGTGTATAGTGTTGTAGAACTTTTTAACAAACATTTTATAACTGTTACTGAAAAGATGGGGTTGTCAGGTTCGGTAGATACTGCTATGGAATACCTCAGACCGGACATTTCAAGTAACTTCTATAATATGAATTTGACCCTCACTACCCCAACAGAAATAATGTCATCATAAAATCTTTAAAATTAAAAACATCTAGTCGGTATGATGAAATATCAACAAAGTTAATTAAAGAGTGTGATTCTGAGCTAAGTAACATATTAAGCTATCTGTGTAACCAGTCATTTATCAGTGGAATATTTCCTGAATGGCTGAAATATGCTGAAGTTAAGCCACTGTTTAAGAAGGGAGATACAGAAATAGCATCAAATTTCTGTCCAATTCACTGTTGCCAGCATTCTCAAAAATTTTAGAAAAAGTAATGTACAGTCGGCTTTATAACCATCTTATCTCAAAGAACATACTGTCAAAGTCACAGTTTGGCTTTCTAAAAGGTTCTGATATTGAGAAGGCTATCTACACTTACAGTGAAAATGTGCTTGATTCATTACACAAAAAATTGCAGGCTACTGGTATATTTTGTGATCTGTCAAAGGCATTTGACTGTGTGAATCACAATATCCTTTTAAGTAAATTAGAATATTGTAGTGTAACAGGAAATGCTGCAAAATGGTTCAAATCTTATATTTCTGGCAGGAAACAAAGGGTGTTATTAGGAAATAAACATGTCTCAAGCTATCAGGCATCATCCAACTGGGATCTAATTACATGTGGGGTCCCACAAGGTTCCATTTTGGGGCCCTTCCTTTTTCTTGTGTATATCAATGACCTTTCATCAGTAACATTACCAGATGCCAAGTTCGTTTTGTTTGCCGATTATACAAACATTACAATAAATAGCAAATCAAATGTAGTCTTAGAAAGAACAGCTAATAAAATATTTGTGGACGTTAATCACTGGTTCCTAGCCAATTCTTTGTCACTAAACTTTGAAAAAACACACTACATGCAGTTCAGAACTTGTAAGGGGTGTCCCACAAGTATATGTCTAACATACAATGACAAGAAGATAGAAGAAATGGACAGTGTTAAATTCTTGGGATTACAGCTTGATAATAAATTCAACTGGGAGGAGCACACCATAGAACTGCTGAAACGTCTTAACAAATCTCTGTTTGCAATCCGAATTTTGTCAGACATAGGGGATATAAAAATGAAAAAGCTGGCATACTGTGGTTACTTTCATTCCATAATGTCATATGGGATTATTTTTTGGGTAATTCATCAAGCCAAGCTAAAGTTTTCCGGGCACAAAAACGTGCAATAAGAGTTATATGTGGTGTGAACTCAAGAACATCCTGCAGAAGCTTATTTAGGGAACTAGGTATACTAACTACTGCTTCCCAATATATTTATTCCTTAATGAAATTTGTCATTAAAAATATATCACTTTTTGAAACCAACAGCTCAATTCATGGAATCAGTACTAGAAATAAGAATAATCTTCACAAGGATTTAAAGTCACTTAGTCTTGTACAAAAAGGTGTGCATTATTCAGGAACACACATTTTCAATAACTTGCCAGCAGCCATAAAAAGCTTAACAACCAATGAAATTCAGTTTAAGAGAAGCCTAAAGGATTTATTGGTGGCCAACTCCTTGTACTCCACTGATGAATTTCTCAGCAAAACCAACTGATTTATATACTTGGTAAGTCTCATCATCTTTGTTTATATATATATATATATATATATATATATATATATATATATATATATATATATATGTAGGTAGACAACGATGTGCATAAAGGTTAGGTGGTTGTGTTGATGCCAGAACACGTTAAAGGGTGGTGAAATTCGGGAAAATGCACATCGTTGTCTACCTACACAAGTTCACCACAGGAAAAAGGAAATTTTCCCGAATTTCTCCACCCTTTAACGTGTTTTGGCGGCAACACAACCACCTAACCTTTATGCACATCGTTGTCTACCTACAAAAGTTCACCACAGGAAAAAGTCTTTCCTGATGAAGCAACCATTTGTTGCGAAAGCTTGAATTTTGTGTGTATGTTTGTGTTTGTTTGTGTGTCTATCGACCTGCCAGCGCTTTTGTTTGGTAAGTCTCATCATCTTTGTTTTTAGATATATTTTTCCCACGTGGAATGTTTCCCTCTATTATATATATATCTTCAGCACAGTTTCAGTGCATTAATGTGTTCATTGTAAATAAGTATTATAGTAGTTGTATTACATGTTTATTACCTTATAAATAAATAAAAAACTTTTTTATTTTGAATTCAGTGCATTAGTATATGTAAAATGACTGTTTCATGTAGTGTTCATTAAATAATGACATTCATTCCACTTGGGACCCATGGAATGGTACATTAGCTTATTTGTTTTAGTTGTAAATATTTGTCATACATTGTTGTTCTTCTGACATGTTCCACATCCTGGAGGACCTCCTCACTATGGATCAATTGGAATGAAGTAAATTCAATCTAATATAATCTAATCTAGGATATGTTGAGTGGTGTATGTGCATGGGTACAGTCATGCAGTGGAGCTCTAACTTTCTTTGCAATGTAATATTTTTTACATCTAGAGTATGAGGTAAAATTTTTTAACATAAAAAATAGGGAAGTTCAAACTCTCAATATTCTTTGTCATTGTTAAAGTGTATATAAATGTGCTCATTCAACCAAGTAAGCAACGAACTGTCTTTGGAATGCAATATTTTTATAATAAATTTTATAACTGAAGTATTTTGTTTGAGGCTATTCACTTGTCAATCCTTATGTAGACTACTTCAAAAGACAGAGACAAAATTTACTGATGATTGGGTGTTTCAGTATTTGACATAAATAGCGAGAGAGAGAGAGAGAGAGAGAGAGAGAGAGAGAGAGATGAAATATGCTGATCATGCAGTATGGTATTTTGACATAAACATCAGTGGAGTATAAAAAAAAGAGACAGAGGTGAAATTTGCTGATGAAGAAGGTGTGAGACGCAATTTGCTGGTAATATGGTACAGTATTTGACAAACATTTCTACATTTCGGTGTGTGTGTGTGTGTGTGTGTGTGTGTGTGTGTGTGAGCGTGTGCTAAACATGGTGAGGCTTTGGAAAAAAATATATATACTGCTTTGCGATTGGCTGTAAAAATTTTACCTCAAGTGCCATACTGTATTTTTTAAATTTACCACCATCCATCATCTTCGGTTTTTAAGTTTTTGACTATGTGCCTTCTTTAATATTTTTAAATTTCACATCTTCCACCAACTTTAATTTTTAACTTTCCCATCATTTTGATGATGTAATACATTCAATGTCATTGATCATATATGTGCACATGTCAGGATCATTGATAACATCAGAAATTCACATATTAAGGTTATTGATGACATGTGATGGACACATGATGATCTTCAGCAGATGCTTGAAGGTGAAAGTGAGCCAGAGTCCACATAACATTCCTACTCACTGCATCTGCTAACCTAATGTAGGGACATTGTGAGTTGATGCCAAGCTGTGCCACAAGAATTTTTGAGGACACCAACTGGCTTGTTGCAGACACCCTCAATGGACTCATGTCTCTCTTGTCAGCGATATGAACCTGGTATGTCTAGGTGGAGCAGATAATTACCTTCTAACTAACCCAAAGAATGGCTCTCATTCCTCTGTAGCAGTTATTGCACATCTGGCAGCTAATTATTGTGTACTTTGTTTCATTTAGTTGTTGCTTAATGTTCCCTTTAAGCATCTCTGAAACTGGTGATTCTTCAAACTTATCTGGATTGTCCTACTTTTCTGTAGTTGCTTTATATTAAATCTTCAGTTTACGACAAATAAACTATGGTCAGGATCCACATCTACTCCTGGAAATGCTTTGTTCTTTAAGTCTGGTTTCAAAACCTGTTTCTTACCTTAGTGTAATATATCTGAAGCCAATGGTGTCTCGAAGCCTCTGCCACTCATACTGCCTTCTTTCACAATTCTTATATCAAGTCTGAGTAACAATTAAATATAGTGATTAAAAATTCTGTCAGCGTCCTCTTGCGTCTTTCCTCCTGTCTGTGTTCTTCTACTTCTTATCCTATTCCTTTTCTTACTATTGAATCCATCCTCAACAACTAAATTTTTGTTGCCTTTACACATCTGAATTACTTCTTTTTACCTCATCATACATTTTTTAATCTCTTCTTCATCTGTGGAGCTAGTCTATATCCATATATTGATAAAAAATCATTGTATGTACATAACAAAACTCCTACAATTCTCGATCCATTTGACTCATATTTGATACATATATCACTTATTAGAATAAAGTAGCTATCATAACTCGGCATCATATGGAGCAATTTAGACCAAATTTGATGTATATATGGCTCAGTTTTTGTTTTATTTATGTAAAAATACTATGGCGGTAATGTACCTGTTCCATTTCTATGATGTGGGTGAGAACATGTGATATGTAAAAATATTCGTGAAGACCAATATTAGTGTCGAAAGTCACAGTCTTGATGGAGTTTCACCCCTGGAATGGGGGCTGGGTTGGGTTAAGAGATAGTGACATATCAGCTATTCTGTGTAATTCCAGAAAGAATTTCTGGCAAACTTTAACACCTTGCTGTCTACAAAAAATTACTGTGATATCAAGACAACCTGAAGGTGGGGTGCAAAGGAGTGACACAACTCTCTTCTACCACTGACAGATTATTAGGATGCACTCAACAGGAAATGAAGAACTGGATGTACGAAAAGTTTAAAGTTGTGGCGTAAGGCATGATGTAGAAGTGACCCTTCAAAAAATGCTTCATTCGCTTTTTGAGCATTGCCTGTAAGCTGAATTAAAGATTGCTTTCAGAACTTCTGAACTTGTTATGTAAAATCATACTATTGCAATAGACAAAATCTAAATAACAGAACGAAAGGGAGTGAAAATGAAGGAATGAGTTAAAAATGTAAACGTGTTAAATTATCACCCATAAAAAGTTGAACCACTGAGCACATGATTTTGGATTCTTCTTACCCAGGGAGTATTACAAGGCTGCTCACATATCAGACGAAACTGCAGAGCAAATTCACTACAGATATAGATGAAAAATACATGAATATGTGGGCAATGGGATTAATATATATGAAATCGATATACAGGATTGACCATTTTAATCCATAATGAGAAATACTCAGGACAGAGATGAGGTACATCGAAATGCTTTAGATAAAATTTGTGGGTGATAAAGAGGGTCACGCATTGTTACTAATGGGCCATGACCTTGAACATGATTTTCAAGGCGATTTGGAGATTAAAGTGATTTTTTGAAATGGGAATCTTAATATTTGATTGGAGATTAGAAAAGAGCGGCAAATTTTACTTATAAATGATACATTATTCAAGGTCATGGCAAGGTTCAATGAAGATCAAATAAGCAAATACGTTTTTAGTTCTAGTTGGGATTAACTCAGGATAGAGTGATACAGCAAAACACAATGTTAGATACAAACTAGAAGGGGCCTAATGGGGCATAGAGCATTACCAATAACCATGATCATAAATGTAATCATCAAAGGTCATTCGAAGGCCGAGTTACTTTTCATGAAAACCCCTATTGGTGACAGTGAAGAGAGATTTAAACTCTTAAACATGAATTAAAATCTTTATTTGCAAAAATAAATCCAATACAATTTGTAAATGTTATTTTGCCATTTGCAGTACAGAACAAACATAAATAAAACGTAGATCATTGATTTACTTATTAGATATTCATTGACCTTACCATGACCTTGAATAATGCATCATATTACATATAAACTTTGTCGCTCTTTTCAAGTCTTAAATCAAATAATAGTTTCCATTAAAAAAAAAACACTGACCTCCGATCAACTTGAAAATAATGGGCAAGGTCACTGTCAATTTTAGCGATGTGACCCTCTTTGCCATCTACAATTTTTATCTAAAACATTTTGCTGTATCTCATTTCTGTCCTGAATTATTCCCCACTGTGGACTAAAATGGCCCACCACCTAAATGTGAGAAATATATATATATATGTATATATATATATATATATATATATACATATATATATATATATATATATATGTATGACATATATACAAGTGAAGCCCTGGGGATAAAACATATAAGCTTTGGAGTTCCATAGGTGCAGTCACATTGGAAGGTGTACTTTAGAGAGATTAGACTAACATATTATGGTTCTTGAGGGACAGCAGCTATTTCAATAGCTTTAGAGGCAACAGTCTAGATGACTGACTGATCTGGCTTAAAAAGAAAACCGCTGCCTATATGGCCTTCCTATATTTGTATTACAAACAGCTAAGGAAAAGGAAACTTCAGCAATTACATTTCCTGGAGATATACAGCTCTGCCACCAGCTCGCAAACATCTTCAATAACTTGTTCTGTAGATGAAATCTGGAGTTCAACCAACATGAGAACCTCAACTTGACGATTCTTTGGTCGAAATTGATATGTGTGGTTGAAGTATTATGACTTGGTCCATACTTACTAAGGCATGTATTCTGCCACAATGCTCATACTTAACCAGTGGGTACATTGGTCGCTTAACAGTGCAATAATTTTATCACAATAAAATCACTTTAGTAGACATCAAATTGAACAAAATACAGTAAAGGTGCATAAGAATATTTACTGAAGCGATGTCATCTACCACTATTTTAAGAGTAATGGTTGTTTATTTCCTGGTTCACCAGACAAATTCGAAATTGTGTTTTCTCCATTACTAGCCCTGTGCAGCATCCATCAATTCTATAGCTGTATCAGTTCTAGAACTCTCTGTAATGCTGCCAGATTTCCCTTCCCCTCCAGATCACTCCCCCCCCCCTGTGATATCATGCACTGTTGCCAGATTTCCCTTTTCCCCCCCCCCCACCATATCAGACACAGACCAATTGCCCTATGTATAAACTGATGGGTAATTCAAAGTAGCCCATTTGTGTGCAGGGTTTTGAACGAAGGACGTTGTTCATAAGGTCACCCCCTCCCTCTCAGTTGTTCTGAAACAGAGGACACAGTCCCTCACAGGTTTTCCAGTTGTGGGGCCAAAGGTATAGTTTTACAAAGTCACCTACCTTCCTCCCACCCTAGATTTTCCAGTTCTGGACAAAGGTCGTTATTTCCCAAGGTCATCCCCTTCTCCCTGTGTGGGTTCTGCGACAAAAGGCATTCCTAGGTTTTCCACAGCCCTGAAACCAATCTGAGTCTGCATAGGTTGATTTAACAGCCAGAGCAAAAGCTGTTTGTTTCCCCTGCAGGCCCAAGCCTGCCTATTAGGCAAAAGATTTTTTTTAATGATAGTCTGAATTGCAGGGTTCCCACAGCTCTTGTGATGTCACTGTGGAAATAATGTAGTTGTCCTAGGGGTAATTTGGCGGGAAATTAAAAACCATTCAAGTTTAACGTTGTTTTACTGGTGTGAAATTAAAAAAAATCAAATTGGTGGACCTGAGGATATGAGCACAGGTGCATGGTTGTCAGGATACTTGTGTTCTAAGTTTGGAATACTATCCTGATGGAAAATTAAAAAATGACGAATAGTTCACACTTATGTAACACATACCATGTTATTTCAAATTCAGATTAAGTTCAGTTCGAAATTCTGGTCCCACCAGCCTTAAATATAAAATTGTTGATAGCCTAGCAGCCCAGTGTTTAACAACTTGTTCCTTTGAACATTTAAGTTTAAACAGTTCCCCTAAATCAGTTATCCTAAGCTTAAAATTGACAGAATATTTAAAAAATCCGCAAATCCTATTTTAAAAATGGGAAATTCAAAACTCCACTTACCCAAACTGGTTGTCAGTACTACAGCAAGATTTTTGTAGCTAACTGTGCATCCTGTATGGTAATCAAACACTTGGCATTGCTGTGTGTAGTAGGATAGTGTGGGACAAAGACTCTCTTGTACACTCCTGGAAATGGAAAAAAGAACACATTGACACCGGTGTGTCAGACCCACCATACTTGCTCCGGACACTGCGAGAGGGCTGTACAAGCAATGATCACACGCACGGCACAGCGGACACACCAGGAACCGCGGTGTTGGCCGTCGAATGGCGCTAGCTGCGCAGCATTTGTGCACCGCCGCCGTCAGTGTCAGCCAGTTTGCCGTGGCATACGGAGCTCCATCGCAGTCTTTAACACTGGTAGCATGCCGCGACAGCGTGGACGTGAACCGTATGTGCAGTTGACGGACTTTGAGCGAGGGCGTATAGTGGGCATGCGGGAGGCCGGGTGGACGTACCGCCGAATTGCTCAACACGTGGGGCGTGAGGTCTCCACAGTACATCGATGTTGTCGCCAGTGGTCGGCGGAAGGTGCACGTGCCCGTCGACCTGGGACCGGACCGCAGCGACGCACGGATGCACGCCAAGACCGTAGGATCCTACGCAGTGCCGTAGGGGACCGCACCGCCACTTCCCAGCAAATTAGGGACACTGTTGCTCCTGGGGTATCGGCGAGGACCATTCGCAACCGTCTCCATGAAGCTGGGCTGCGGTCCCGCACACCGTTAGGCCGTCTTCCGCTCACGCCCCAACATCGTGCAGCCCGCCTCCAGTGGTGTCGCGACAGGCGTGAATGGAGGGACGAATGGAGACGTGTCGTCTTCAGCGATGAGAGTCGCTTCTGCCTTGGTGCCAATGATGGTCGTATGCGTGTTTGGCGCCATGCAGGTGAGCGCCACAATCAGGACTGCATACGACCGAGGCACACAGGGCCAACACCCGGCATCATGGTGTGGGGAGCGATCTCCTACACTGGCCGTACACCACTGGTGATCGTCGAGGGGACACTGAATAGTGCACGGTACATCCAAACCGTCATCGAACCCATCGTTCTACCATTCCTAGACCGGCAAGGGAACTTGCTGTTCCAACAGGACAATGCACGTGCGCATGTATCCTGTGCCACCCAACGTGCTCTAGAAGGTGTAAGTCAACTACCCTGGCCAGCAAGATCTCCGGATCTGTCCCCCATTGAGCATGTTTGGGACTGGATGAAGCGTCGTCTCACGCGGTCTGCACGTCCAGCACAAACGCTGGCCCAACTGAGGCGCCAGGTGGAAATGGCATGGCAAGCCGTTCCACAGGACTACATCCAGCATCTCTACGATCGTCTCCATGGGAGAATAGCAGCCTGCATTGCTGCGAAAGGTGGATATACACTGTAGTAGTGCCGACATTGTGCATGCTCTGTTGCCTGTGTCTATGTGCCTGTGGTTCTGTCAGTGTGATCATGTGATGTATCTGACCCCAGGAATGTGTCAATAAAGTTTCCCCTTCCTGGGACAATGAATTCACGGTGTTCTTATTTCAATTTCCAGGAGTGTATTTATTTAAACATATTTCACACTACACTGGAGAGAGAGCCACATGTTGAGAACATAATGCCACTGATGCTACACATTCTAGTCAACAGTCACTCCTCACCATGCAGGGATGCCACTAGTCACAAATTCCAGCTGTCTGCTGGCAGTGCCTCACAGCCAATTGTGTGCTTAGATAGATTACGTTGTGTGCCAGATGTCCTTCCACAGCAGCATCATATTCAAAATTGAGTCCAGATAACACAGTGTGGTCCCACCCCCACCACAGACACCTATGCATCGTCAGTGGTCCATTTCACTGCTTTTAATTGCATGTCAGAACTGGCAGAATGTAGGTTGTTTGTTAGTCACCTATTGTGTGCCACAGGTAGTGCTCCCCCCCCCCCCACCCACGTCCCCCACCCCCTTGGTTTCACCGCAGCTGAGTACCTGCTTTCACACTTAGCTCCTATTCTAATTCTTGAACTGTCGTGGGTTATATTGTGGTATGTGATGGGTCTCCTTGGCTGCCCCGGCTGCAGCCCTTACATGCACTTTGCTACCATCACCTCTAGCATTCACCCAGCACAGCCACATTCTACACACCTTATGTCGCTTGTGATAATGAACCGCTAAGTGCAACAACAGCTGAAAGTGGATGAACTGTTAAGTTTCTTTAACATAGAGATAACTATTGAAATTGTATAAACTGTTAAGTCTCATCTCATGTGAAATGTGCAAGTTCCATCAGTATAGCAGTAATCTTGGCTGTATAGTGTCTCTCTAGGTGTATTCATATGCTTTTACACCTACTATGTATGTCTTAGGTTGTCGATTTTGAGAGTTGTCTACTTAAAGCTGGACAACTATTCTATTAAATTTGAGCTGTAGTATTCTACATGCTTCTGTCCATAGATAAATGTTTCCAGTTCCTCCTTAAGAAAGGTTTTGACTGCCTCTTTGTCCAGTTTACTGAATATGTAGATCATTCTGCTTGTCATTGTTCTTTAGTAATCTTATATGCATATTTTATTCAACATGTTTGAGATTTTTGAAATGAAACAGCATTTAGAGAAATAAGTACTCAATTACTTTAACTTTAAAAAAATTGAGCTAACAGTGTAGGATATACAAATAAGAATTAATTCTCTAGAAAAGTTGGTAGCAATTGTGCTGATGCGTTACACATATTGTGTACTGAAGCATAACATGCAGTGAAATTAGCAGCAATGATTTCCCCTGAGCCGGCCGGTGTGGCTGAGCGGTTCTAGGCACTTCAGTCTCGAACCGCGCGACCGTTGCGGTCGCAGGTTCGAATCCTGCCTCGGGCATAGATGTGTGTGACGTCCTTAGGTTAGTTAGGTTTAAGTAGTTCTAAGTTCTAGGGGACTGATGACCTCAGATGTTAAGTCTCACAGTGCTCAGAGCCATTTGAACCTTTTTTTTTACTTCCCCTGAAGCGTTATGATGTAAAGCCTTGTAAGTGCATGCCATATATTTCCAAGACATCCATACACGTACTCCCACCACTCAAGATACTCATACACTGCACTCTGGATGGCTGAGCTGACGTACATCAAGTTTCAGAGAGTAGACTCCAGAAAGTGGGTACACTGTGTGACTTTCTCGTTGTTGTACATTTTCACTCTTTTTGGGTAGTCTGCAACACATATTTTATGAGGGTCAAGTATCACTGCAGGCATTTGAATGTCGACCATTGCAGTTATTTATAATATCATTCATAGTCTGACTGATTTCATGTTGCTAAATCATGATTTTCAAAAATTATTACTACACTGAGCTTACAATTTGCAGATATGCCAAAATAACACCCATTTCATAGCTACACTATGCCATGGTAGTCAATCAATGAGTGGTGCAGACGATGGTGGTAATGGAAACTCAAAGTCTGGAAACAACTCTGCATGCTGGCTAGATTTCTGCTCCAATGAAAAGGTGCACTATGCATTGCTGATGGCATGAGATCAGTGCATATACTGGTTATATTGGAAACTCTGATTCGGGAAAAAGTTCTGTGTTGTGCTCCGTTATATCAGGTACTGCATCATGAAGTCTGTCTGCATGCTGCCTTAATTTCTGCTGCTAAAATGTATCAGGTACTGTATCAAGTATGTCAGAGAGCTGTTTTGCTGTAGAATAGATAATGAAAACTGTGAAAACATATACACATGCACATACAATGAACAATAAGAGAAAGACATGGGTTAATACTTACTCAAGTTTTTTTTTGTCTGGAGGTAAAGGACTTGACAATGTTTCATGTAAACTTTTGACTAGCGTACTAAGTTCATTTGATAAGTAGACGCTGAGGATAAGTGGTAGCGGTGGAAGTGGTAGGGGGGTGTTGAGGACTGCAGCACCATGGAAGCTGGAAGAAATATTTTTGATTGGCAATGTTGTAGGCTGTGCTCATATTCCCAGGTCCACAATCTTGGAATCTGATGTCATAGATCGCTATCTTAAATTCTAAACTTAGAACCATGCAGACTGTGCCAGTAGCCTCGGGGCTACTGTCTTAGATTGCTGACCAAGCAAACTGATTTAAGATCAGTCACCTTGTTTACAGTTTGGGGGCAATTAGTTACAGTTTGGCAGCAATCTGTCACAGCTTGGGGACGTTTTGTTACAATTTGTGCTGTAACAAAGGGTAATTTGTTATAGTTTGAGGGAAAATTTATTACAATTTCAGGACAATTTGTTACAGTTTTGAGAGTATTTTGTTACAGTTTTTGCTGTAAGATGAAGATGTATTGGAGAAGTGTTACATAATTTCCACTGTGCAGTGTTCAAGTTGTTCAGTTACCCACCATACTCCCATTTTATATGGATTATTTAAAATCCAAACATCATCTAAAACATTTCAGAATGACCTTCGCATAATCAAACTCATTAGCACTTTCAATAACTCAAAGTTCAACTATTGCTCGGACTGTTTTACTACAGTCAAACATATTTCAATGTACTACAACCTAGCAGGCGTGTAGAATTTCCCAAAGACCACACATATGCGCCTTTCACAATCCGTGTCCAGATAGGTACTGTTGCGATCAGTAGAAAGACACCTGCAAAAGAGCCCTTGTTGGAAGAACCATACAGGCATTTACACCAGAAAAAGATTTCAAAACCGTATGAAAGCATGAGAGTTTGTTAATAGAAGTTCCACTATCCCACCAACCAATTACAAACATGTTTAATACATTATTAACATCTTCAGCTTCCTCAACTTTCAGTATTAGAAAATCACTGGCAATGTTAAACCTATGTATGATGTAAGAAAACTTACAATTACTTGAGGAATCACATTGAAGTCATATAAAAATGCAATGCTAATCTGGACATTAGATCACTTTCTGTTTATATAAATGATGATTGGAGTTTAACGTTTTGTCTGAATAGATTTCAAATTTAGAACAGAAGTGAAAATTGCTGTAAGGCAGAATATGTAAAATAAAGGAAAGGCAACCACTCACCTATAGCTGACTGATGTGTGGCACGTAGAAATATATGAAAGAAAACAGTATTCACATGAGCTTCTGGGCTCTTTCTCTTCCTAGAGCAAAAGTAAACACATTCAGATAAACAACCAGACACCCACATTCACTTACACCCATGGCTGCAGCGAGATTCCACATCTAATTTCCATCGCACCAAGGCATACCTAAATTGAAAATCAGTGTTAGTTAAAGAATAATACGGTCATGTACCAAAAAGTGTGTTGTCTTCGCAGTAAAAATAATTGTGAATCTATGGTGTGAATCTACTACTACAAATTGTTGGGAACCTATTCCAGTCTATAGAATGAGTCTGCTGTTACTATCTTATTGACATCTCCTTGAGACGTATTGCTTGAATGTATTGAATGAATGTACTATTACAACAACAAACACTAGCATGCTACCAACTGAACCATACTGACCACATATTTTTAACAACAACTTTTGTGCATTTTCCTGCATGTACAGCCTTATAATTGACTTTGTTCTAAGACTCAAATATGCTACAATGGTTTTAGGAGCACTCACATTGATGGCTTACCCATCAAATTCTTCTGATATGAATGCCACTGGGACATTATTGGACTATGTCTCCAGACTTAAAATTTACAGGACTTGTGCATAAACATATGGTGCTAGATACCTCCAGAAGAAACCACTGTAGAACTGATTCGTCTGTTTGCTGTATCTGCCATAAGATGTAACAGCAGACGTCTGCATCATGATCATCCAGAATCTTGGCTAGCAAAAGACTTTCACACGGGTCTGAAAGAATGATGTTAAAGGAATCACACCTGATTTCATCAGAAATGAATTCGGGAACATGTGGAATGTGCAGTATACACATCTGATAATTAATTCACTGCAAGTCTTCTCTGACACTCCTGAATGGTTGTAGTGGATAACCACTTCGATTGCAAACCTGTAATACTTGTCATTGTTCATCTAATATGTAGCAAAATGACACTTTCATGAATCAAAGGCGATATTCTTCCATGGCTAGAGCTATTTGCAGGGCTTGTGGTACAAGTGTTTAACCTATTTCTGTTAAGCTACAAACTGTGACCTTAGAAATATCGAGTGACCAAAATCACAAGCAGCACATGTCCACTTCAATTCTTCCACTGTCCTAAACAAGAAAATTCTAAATGATCTACTCTTGCAAGCTCTATCTGTAAAGTACATATGTTCACGTTCCATAAGATGACACTAAGCTCAACGACTCACAGGTTCACCTGATGGTGAACTTCAGGAGACACCACCACTAGAAATCCAATGGAGATGTTGAATGTCCTACATACAATGTAAAATATAATATATGTGAGGAATCGCTTAAAAGTTACAATGATTGCCTGAACACTAGATTGCTTGGTGCAGACTGGCTGTTGAGTGGTGCCCAAATAGTCTCATTGGCGGTGGTTATGACACATTGTTGACATGTGGCTCCCTCAAGTGCAGTGTGGAATATGTTTAAACAAAAACTTGCTAGCCCCTTCCCATCCTATCGTATTAGTACTGACAAGTGTTTGACTGCTGTAAAGACTGCACCAGTGAAATATACAGTTTTAAAAGTTAAGATATATGTCCCAGTTCTGACAGCCATAATGGCTCCCCATAGTTTTACACTTAGGGTAAGTGGAATTTTGAATTCCCCAACCATTTAAACTTACAGTAATTGGGTAGGGGAAAATTTTTAATTTGTGATGTCAGAGGAATGGGGGGGGGGGGAAATTGTTTATACTTTAAAATCAAAGTGATAATTGTTTAAACTTTGGGCAGCTTGTCTTGGCAACATTTTTAAACTTATAGCAACTGGACATCAAATTTTTGAATTGAATTTGAATTGAACTGAATATGAATTTGAATTTGAAATAACAGAATGCTGTATGATTTATGTGTGAGCTATCCATCAATTTTTAACTTCCCACTAGTATAGGGTTCCAAACTTAAAACACAAGTGACCTGCCAACCAGGCTGGGAGTGCTCATACCCACAGTTCTACCATCCTTTTTTTATACTTTCATACTAGGAGGAGAATACCACACCTTGAATTTCTTTAAATTTACTGTCAATCTACACTTAGAACAGCTGCCTTACTTCCACAGTGGCATCATAGGAGTGGGAGAAAACCTACAGACTTAGATCAGCAAGAGAAAAACATCTATTGTCTAATGACAGGCTTGGACCAGCAGGGGAAACAAACAAGTTTTGTCCTGATTATGAACATCAACGCATTCAGGCTCAGACTGGCAGAAGAAAAGCATGTTGCATCTAACAGGCAGTCTTGTACATGTGGGGGAAACAAATACTTTTTGTCCTGGCTGAGGTCAGCAGTTCATACAAGCTCAAAGAGCATGAGTCTTGGGGAAAACCCAGGAATGCCCCCTGTTCCAGAGCCCACATTGGAGGGGGAGGGGTGCCCTTAGGAGACAATGCTTTTGCCCCAGATCTGGGAAAACCAGGGGGGAGAGGGTGACTTTGTGAGACAAGACCCTTTGTCCCAGAACTGGAAAACTGAGGGGACAGGGGAGTGGTTGTGTCCTTCATTGCAGAACGATTGATGGAGAAGGAGTGACCTTGGGACATAGTCCTTTGTCCCAGAACAATAGAGGGGGATAGGGAAAATCCTGTAGCACAACTGTACTGTTTTGAATTTCCTGCCATTTTATATAAAGGCGATTGGTCTATGTCACAGTGGTGAGGGAAGGGAGGGAGGGAAAATCTGGAAACAGCATATGATTCCATAAGGGTGAGGGGGGAGTGAATAAATCTGGCAACAATACAGAGTGTACCAGAACTGGTACATGTATACTACTCACATCTGCTCACGAGTATTGAAACATCACATATTCACAGCATAAGCTCATCAGGCAAAATATTATGTTCCCACTTAAAATAGTACACTGGTTGCTTTGGCATGCTGTAGATGCTGTAGAAGTCATTCCAGTTGGTATATGACCCTCCACTGCTGATGTAATTTATGGGCAGTCAAGTGGAGTATATGGGTCAGCTAGTTTCATGGAATCATTGCAGCAACATGTGTTGGCATGGAGACGTGACAGGAAGGCAGAAAACAGCTATTATGTTTGGCTGTGCCTTTGAACACATCGTGAACGAAGTTGTCTGACTTGCTGGTGAATTACATAGACTGTCCAACCGGTCTGCAAGGAATGGTGTACCATCACTGCCATGTAACACAGCATAAGAACAGTGGTCGTAAAAGAATGATATTCACAGGGACAAGAGACTTAAGCTAAACATTGTCAGTGACAATCTGATTCAAACCGACAAGGAATTGCTATTGTCAGTGAGTGTATTTCGATCTTAGTCAGTTACTGAACGAATATTGCGACAGAAACTGTACGAAAAGGACATTTCGTTTAGGGTACCTTTCTAAAGACCATCTCTCACAGCAACAAATGAAAAAAAATAAGGAAAGAAAATTAGGTTTTAATATCCTGTGTATAAAAAGGTCATCAGAGATGGAGTACAAGCTGGTATAAGGGAAGGATGAAGAAGGAAATCTGTCATGCTCTTTCAAGTGAACCACCCCGACATTTGCTTGAAGAAATTTAGGGAAAACATGGTAATTCTAAATTTGAATGCCAGATGGGGATATGAAATGCCGTCCTCCCGAATGCGAGCCTAGTGTGCCAACCATTGCGCCACCTTGTTCGGTAGAGGCACATAAAGTGTACATATTCAGTAAGCCAAACAACACAGAAACTAACCAGTAACTGGCTGGGGGGGGGGGGGGGGGTTATAGTGTGATCCAATGAGTCGTGATTCAGCGGCTTTTTAAATGACGCAAGACTCTGAGAGTACCAATGGTTCAATGAGGAGCCCAATCTACAGCCTGTTGAGGATGTAGTTCAGGCCGAAAGTGGTTCTCTAATATTTTTGGAAGTGGTTTTGCACTATGATTTGGACTCATTTATTCAGGGTGTCGTGAAAATGAATTATCAGTGACGAAGTGTTTCCTTCTATTCATCTCCATTATAGTATGGTTTGCTCTCTCCTGTTTTCCAGGATAACAATAGCTGTATTCACAGGGCTTCACACGTTTATTCCAGGTTTAACGAACACTGAAGTACGCTATTATGCCACGACTGTCCCAATAAATCAGTCGATATGAGTATCATAGAAAAATCTGAAACTTTTTCAAATATGTGAAATGCAGCAATTAACATTCTTTTATTTCGTTAGCTCTACAAGATCTAATTATTGATGAGTGACTTCAGCAGGATACGGCATACGTGAAGAACGTTGTGAACTTTCTTCTTCGCTGAACTGCGGCCATGTCAAAGTTATAGGGAGTGTTACACGGGTATTAGTGTGATGTTTCCTGGAGGTGGCTACATTTTCGCCCACTCTGTCTACTTACGACAATCCTAAAACTAAAATAACCAGACGTGATTAAAATATTCGTTGATGTGTCGAAAATAACTGATCAGCCACATGCCAGTCGCCTCCATTTTCTTCTAGTCAAGTAGAATAATGCTTAATGTTTACAGGTACGACAAAGGCAATAGCCATAAATGTAGCTTGAACATATCTCCCTTATTGCTTATACTACCGACTCCCGACTCTCAACATACCGGCAAGAAGAATGAAAATAATGTTCATCTTAACAACGTTAACCTATGTATCACCTGCAAATAATTATGCGGTAAGTACAATGCTGTTCCTGCCAACCAAGGAGGATTAAGTCTGTAAAAGTGCAAAAAACCTAAAAAAAATTAAAAGTGAGCAGGCATATACGAAGAACCAATGTGTGTGCTTAAACAATGCATACAGAATATACAAGCTCTCTTAACAAACACCCTTAAAAGCCATAATAAATGAATCATTCACATCAGGAAATTTCCAGAGTATTTCAAACAGGCAATCTAAATAAAGGTAATGCACAAGACATAGAAAACTACCCACTCCATTTCCCTGTCCACACCGTTCTCAAAAATAATAGAATCATTTATGAATGATTAACGATTATTTGAATAAGTACATTTGCAATCAAGCTGCAGTAGAGATAAAAAAACCCGATTGAAATGTTGACAACGTTCCTCATATTACATAAGCGATTTGAGGTATCGAAAAGAGATTTGGCAAACGATAGCACACAGAGAGGAGAATATTTTCTCATATGTTGATTATACAAAACTTCGTTATCTACCATGCTATTCCACTAACTACAGAGTTTTTTTAATAAAAGAATTAATTTTTTAAGGCCATCGATAGCTGGTGCAATGAGGAATGCCATGGGTTTGAAATCAACATAATTAAAGACATTATATGTTTATTTTATATCGAGGATGTGCTTTCTTATAAGCTACTGACCTTACTTTTCCTCAGTTCCTTGCTTAACAAGCTTTATAAACCGTGGTTTCAGAATTCTCTCGTAATTGTTTCTACACAAATGTTAGTGAGGTGGCATTTTCTAAACTCCACTGAGTTTTGGCAAAAGAAGTGAATTTTAACATAGCACAAGAGAAATCTGTCTGTTTTACTAAAAATTCGCTACTCATGAAGCTTCTCTGAAAGTTAAAAATGGTTATCAAAGCAGGTGAAAATAAATCGCTGCATTTTCAGCGGAATTCTTTTTCGATACTAACCAAGCAGAGGTAACAGATTTTTTTGAATTGTTACTATGCACGTCTGGGCGTGGAGGGGATCCACTTAACATTTACAAACAATGTGAACTCAGTCTAGAATGGCACTTCCCCTCCAGCACTCGGCATTCCCTCTACTGCACCTGCCCTTAATCCCCACCACTGCCGCTCTCCCCACACGTGCCCTGCCGACTGCGCATCTACCGGCGGAGGTATTGTACATAGACTCTAACTGGTGTTCTTGACAAAGATGATTGCGTCACAGGCTTATTTTTAGATATTTCTAAGGGTTTTGATACTGTAGTCCATAAGATTCCACCAAATAAGCGAGAAGCAATAGGAACCCAAGGTGCAGTTAATGTCTGGTTTCATTCATACCTAGCAGATAGGGCACAAAACAGAGACATAACACATACCCCACATTAGTATAAACTTGTAGTAAAATACTAATGTATATATATATATATATATATATATATATATATATATATATATATCGAATCTTTAGATATGGCATCATTTTCTAGGGAACAAATGCAGAAAATAAGGACAAGGATATCAAACTATAAAAAGGGGCCAAAGAATAATAACCAGAAATAATAGTCAAGCTCAATGTAAAAATCCGTTCAAAACTCTGGGATTTTTTTTTTACACTGTGTAAGTACATTTACCACTCAGTTGCACAAATCAAAAGTAACACTGATAATAACTGCACAAACAGTTCTATCCATGACCGTGGAATAAGGGCTACACTGAACTTACATTTAAAAAGACAGAATAAGCACAAAACTCAAAACAGCACTTCCTACCAAGGAATGAAACTGTGCCATGAAGTGACTGAGGACATTAAAGAGATTACTAAAACAAATATATTTAAAATTGCTGTTTGTAGTACCTGGTAACCAATACGTTCTATACATTGACGGATTACTTAGATAATACAGAGTAGGTGTTTGGTTAGAAAATATAACATATATAAAAAATAAAGATGACAAAACATATTATATCATTTCACATAACACTTACATACTGTTGTTCCTCCTTCTTTTATTTTCTGGTAAAATTTACTCCCAAACCTATGCAGTGCTTAGTACAAACGCATTTTCGTCTTTCTGAGCTCAACACATCACTCGTTATAGAGGGATGCTGACTCAGTTTTCAGACGAGAAATAAGACATCGTCGCTATGGTTCTGACGTCAGTTGATATTGTATTTTGTGTTACATTATGAAACAATGTGTGTATAATGTGTTCTGTGACTGAGAGAAATCGATGAACAGTGTAGTACTAGCCTTTATGTTATTAAATAACTTATCTGTAAAACGGTATTGCACACTAGCGATAAACCGAATGAGGAAGCACTGTTTTAAACAGACTAGCCTTTTTTTCGGGAGCGCGGAGGCTCCAACCTTCAGCTGGTCATCTTGATATGGGTTTTCCGATGTTTCACTAAATTATTTCAGGCTAAAGCCGGGATGGTTCTTGCTACAAACTACACCAGTAAGAATGTAAATACGTATACGGTCATTATTTTATTTCTTTGTTGTTCTCAAAGTGTAATACCAAGACATGTACAAATCTTTGTAAAAGTGATCTACAGCTGAATAAAACTGCTACTACTATGCTACATAGTGGAGGAAGGGCTGATCTTCAGAGGAATGGAACACAAATGAAATTTCTCTGTATACCACCACATCAAGGCATCCAACAAAATAATTACCTGGAACATTTGAACACCTTGCAAAGGCCGCCACGCACAATGGGCAGTAACTTATCAAGTATTTGTAACATTCTATGAGAATTTGTAACATTCTTGGTCCTCCAGCAGCTCCACCCATGACGCCAGCATCAGCAGGTCCCAGCATGTCCCGGTCCACGCACGTGAAGGCCTAGGACTCGTCCACGCAGGATCCTGTAGCTCAGCTTCTCAGCATGCTGGAGCAGGATAGCGAGGTGTTAATGTCGGTACCAGAGGCTGCGCTTGACGGGGCTTCACAGTACTGGGCTCCTTCATACGCACCATCCACTGATCGTAATCTCACAAGGGACATCCCACCATCAGTGCAAGAACAGCAGGGTAACAGCGCTGGTGTGGATGTCGCGGATGAGAAGATACCGACCGCCGCTTCACCTCATCCTTTACTATTCGCCTCAAGCTATGTGTTAACAGTTAGTGGTTCAAAACGCATCAATGTAGGACATGAAGTTTCACAATATGGTAGCTTCTCAACTGTGTTAGTGCTGGAAAATGTGCTCAAAAATATTAAAGTGAAATTTTCTGACTATGAGTGGGATGAACTGTGTCGTTTAAAAAAACAAATCAAGAATCATATGACTACCGAATATTATCCATCCCACTCCTACCAGGAGATGTACTGTGGCAGTCTAACTGTGAGTATTCTATCAATATATGATGGTGCTACACTAAAAATTAGAAGTGCTGATGGTTATAGTATTTTCATGCATCACCCCACTGTTGATAACTTTCTCAATTTAGACATGGCTCTAACTAGTACGATAGAGAGACTAAATAGATGATGCCCGTATGTTCAGGCAGTGTACACCGACATCATTAACTGGCTTCATACATGAAGCATACACATAGATGATATAGAACATCGTTTTAGTATGTGTATAACACCAGTGCCCAAGTCTTGTGCTATTCCTCGAATAAGTGTTGAAAATGTTGAACTCAAATTTACTTATGGAATGCTGGGATGGTTCTTGCTACAAACTATACCAGTAAGAATGTAAATACGTACACAGGCATTATTTTATTTATTTTTTGTTCTCAAATTGTAATACCAAAAAATGTACAAATCTTTGTAAAAGTGATCTACAGCTGAATAAAACTGCTACTACTATGCTACATAGTGGAGGAAGGGCTGATCTGCAGAGGAATGGAACATAAATGAAATTTCTTTGGATACCACCACATCAAGGCATCCAACAAAATAATTACCTGGAACATTTGAACACCTTGCAAAGGCCGCCACGCACAATGGGCAGTAACTTATCAAGTATTTGTAACATTCTATGAGTCGGAGCGTGGAATATCAGAAGTTTGAACTTCTGAAGGGAAGCTAGAAAATGTGAAAACGAAAATGCAAAGACTTAGTCTAGATATAGTGAAATGGAAAGAAGACAAGTATTTTTCTGCAGATGGGTGCAGTATAGTATCAACAGCAGCCCAAAATGTGTAACGGAAGTAGGATTCGTTATGAATAGGAAAGTAGGGAAGAGAGTGTGTTACTGTGAATAGTTCAGTGGTAGGATTGTTCTCATCAGAATCGACAGCAAACTAAGACCGACAACGATAATTCAGGTATACATACCAACATCGCAAGCTGAAGACGAAGAGATAAAGAAAGTATACGAGAATACTGAACGGATAATCCAATATGTAATGGGAGATGAAAATCTAATAGCCATGGGGGACTGGAATGCAGTTGTAGGGGACGGAGTAGAAGAAGGTTTAGAGGAGAGTAATAGCGATTACTCTGTTCAAGAATCACAAGAGGAGAAGGTATACTTGGAAAGGGCCAGGTGATACTGGAAGATTTCAGTTAGATTACATCATGGTCAGACAGAGATTCCGAAATCATATACCGGGTTGCAGAGCATACACAGGAGCAGATATAGACTCGGATCACAATGTAGTAGTGATGAAGAGTACGCTGAAGTTGAAGAGACTAACCAGGAAGAATCATTCTGCAAAGAAGTGGGATACGGAAGTTCTCAGAGGCTATAGATATTGCGATAAGGAATAGCTCAGCAGACAGCTCGGTTGAAGAGGTATGGACGTCTCTAAAAAGGGCAGTCACATAAGTAGGAAAGAAAAACATGGGTACAAAGACAGTATCTGCGAAGAAACCATGGGTAACAGAATGAATACTTCAGCTGAGCAATGAAAGAAGGAAGTACCAAAATATACAGGGAAATTCAGGAATTCAGAAATACAAGTCGCCTATAAATGAAATAAATAGGAAGTTCAGGAAAGCTAAGGTGAAATGGCTGCATGAAAAATGTGAAGAAATCGAAAAAGAAGTGACTGTCGGGAGGGCTGACTCTGCATATAGAAAAGTCAAAACGACTTTTGGTGAAATTAAAAGCAAGGGTGGTAGCATTAAGAGTGCAATGGGGATTCCACTGTTAAATATAGAGGAGAGTGCGGATAGATGGAAAAAGTACAGTAAAGGCCTCTATGAGGGGAAGATTTGTCTGACGTGGTAGAAGAAGAAACAGGAATCGATGTAGGAGAGATAGAGGACCCAGTATTAGAATCAGAATTTAAAAATGCTTTAGAGGACTTAAGACACAGTAAGGGAGAAGGAATAGATAACATTCCATCAGAATTCCTAAATTAATCATTGGGGAAAGTGGCAAGAAAACGATTATTCACGTTGGTCTGTGAAATGTATGAGACTGACGATATAGCATCTGACTTTTTGAAAAATATCATCCGCACAATTCCGAAGACTGCAAGAGCCGACGAGTGTGAGAATTAACGCACAGTTAGCTTAATATTTCATGCATGCACGTAGGTGACAAGAATAATATACGGAAGAGTGGAAAAGAAAATTGTGGATGTGTTAAATTATAATCGGCTTGGTTCCAGGAAAGATAAAAGCAACAGAGAGGCTGTTCTGACATTGCGGTTAATAATGGAAGCAAGACCAAAGAAAAATCAAGACACGTTCGTACGATCTGTCGACCTGTAATAAACGTTCGTCAATGCCAAATATGGCACGATGTTCGAAATTCTGAGGAAAATTGCGGTAAGCTATAAGGAGAGTCGGCTAATATACAACATGTACGAGAGCCAAGAAGGAATAATGGAAGACCAAGAACGAAGTGCTCGGATTAAAAAGGGTGTAAGACGGGGATGCTGTCTTTCACTCCTACTTTTTAACCTATACATCGAAGAAGCAATGATGGAATAAAATAAAGATTTAAGAAAGGAAATAAATTCAAGGTGAAAGGACATCTACGGTAAGGTTCGCTGATAACATTGCCATCCTCAGTGACAGCGAAAAAGAATTTCAGGATCTGCTGAAGGGAATGACCAGTGTAATGAGTACAGAACATGGATTGAGAGTAAATCGATGAAAGACGAAAGTAATGAGAAGTAGCAGAAGTGAGAACAGCAAGAAACTTAACTTCAGCATTGATGGTTCACGAAGTAGATGAAGTTAAGGAATTCCGCTACCAAGGCAGCAAAATAACCGACGGTGCACGGAGCAGGCAGGACATCAAAAGCAGACTAGCAGTGGCAAAGAGGGCTTTTCTGGCCAAGAGAAGTCTACTAATATCAAACATAGGCCTTAATTTGAGGAAGAGACTTCTGAGAATGCGCGTTTGGAGCACAAGATTGTACGGTAGTGAAACATGGACTGTGACGAAGCAAGAAGAGAATCGAAGCATTTGAGCTGTGGTGCTACAGACGACAGTTGAAAGTTAGGTGGACTGACAAGGTAAGAAATAAGGTTCTGCGCAGAATCGAAGAGTGTTCTGGCGTAACGACAAGCGCCGGGGCGAAGATCAAGAACGGAAGAGCAGAGAGGGCTGTGAGACGATGTCAGCCAATTAGTACGCTGACGAATATCTCTCTAGGACGACACCAAGACAGGACCGGTGTCTACACGAAGAGAATACACTCCTGGAAATGGAAAAAAGAACACATTGACACCGGTGTGTCAGACCCACCATACTTGCTCCGGACACTGCGAGAGGGCTGTACAAGCAATGATCACACGCACGGCACAGCGGACACACCAGGAACCGTGGTGTTGGCCGTCGAATGGCGCTAGCTGCGCAGCATTTGTGCACCGCCGCCGTCAGTGTCAGCCAGTTTGCCGTGGCATACGGAGCTCCATCGCAGTCTTTAACACTGGTAGCATGCCGCGACAGCGTGGACGTGAACCGTATGTGCAGTTGACGGACTTTGAGAGAGGGCGTATAGTGGGCATGCGGGAGGCCGGGTGGACATACCGCCGAATTGCTCAACTCGTGGGGCGTGAGGTCTTCACAGTACATCGATGTTGTCGCCAGTGGTCGGCAGAAGGTGCACGTGCCCGTCGACCTGGGACCGGACCGCAGCGACGGACGGCTGCACGCCAAGACCGTAGGATCCTACGCAGTGCTGTAGGGGACCGCACCGCCACTTCCCAGCAAATTAGGGACACTGTTGCTCCTGGGGTATCGGCGAGGACCATTCGCAACCGTCTCCATGAAGCTGGGCTACGGTCCCGCAGACCGTTAGGCCGTCTTCCGCTCACGCCCCAACATCGTGCAGCCCGCCTCCAGTGGTGTCGCGACAGGCGTGAATGGAGGGACGAATAGAGACGTGTCGTCTTCAGCGATGAGAGTCGCTTCTGCCTTGGTGCCAATGATGGTCGTATGCGTGTTTGACGCCGTGCAGGTGAGCGCCACAATCAGGACTGCATACGACCGAGGCACACAGGGCCAACACCCGGCATCATGGTGTGGGGAGCGATCTCCTACACTGGCCGTACACCACTGGTGATCGTCGAGGGGACACTGAATAGTGCACGGTACATCCAAACCGTCATCGAACCCATCGTTCTACCATTCCTAGACCAGCAAGGGAACTTGCTGTTCCAACAGGACAATACACGTCCGCATGTATCCCGTGCCACCCAACGTGCTCTAGAAGGTGTAAGTCAACTACCCTGGCCAGCAAGATCTCCGGATCTGTCCCCCATTGAGCATGTTTGGGACTGGATGAAGCGTCGTCTCACGCGGTCTGCACGTCCAGCACGAACGCTGGTCCAACTGAGGCGCCAGGTGGAAATGGCATGGCAAGCCGCTCCACAGGACTACATCCAGCATCTCTACGATCGTCTCTATGGGAGAATAGCAGCCTGCATTGCTGCGAAAGGTGGATATACACTGTAGTAGTGCCGACATTGTGCATGCTCTGTTGCCTGTGTCTATGTGCCTGTGGTTCTGTCAGTGTGATCATGTGATGTATCTGACCCCAGGAATGTGTCAATAAAGTTTCCCCTTCCTGGGACAATGAATTCACGGTGTTCTTATTTCAATTTCCAGGAGTGTATAATCGGCGCGCCGCCTAGCCGCTACGGGGTGGAAGACGAGCCGCCATACAAACGCTACAGCAGTGACTTACGAACTGTACTGTTTTTGCTTGCATTGAAATTGCATATACCGAAGGACATTGATTATTTGCATGTCGCCATTGAGCACGCAAAATTAAATATTGTCAATTTTACTTACTGTAATAAGCTCCATTAACATGGTTTGCTTGAATTGTTGACTAGCGATTAGAGAAATCAGCTTCCTAGGCACCCTATACTAGACGAGGCGGATGAACATAAAAAAGGGAAAAATAATGGAAAACATTGATAAGAAGACAGGACAGGATGATAGAACGTCTGTCAAGACATCAGGGAATAAGTACCATGGTATTAGAGGAAGCTGTTGAGGGTAAAAACTGTAGAGGAAGACAGAGATTGGTAGGTTACAAGTGCATATATTTCCTGAAAGAACTGTGGGAACAAACAGAAGAGGAACCTCATGTGCTACGTACGCAACCGGCTCCCATCAGAATATCGTGATTTACGGATTCGACACACATCAGGCGATCCCCACATTCATTATAGGAACGTGCTTCCCCAGTCACCGCCATAGGACAAGTATAAGAGATAACTCAGCGCAAGATGCCGAATTGAAACATACATTTGTTACTTCGATCGCCGGCCGCTGTGGCCGAGCGGCTCTAGGCGCTTCAGTCCGGAACCGCGCTGCTGCTACGGTCGCAGGTCGAATCCTGCCTCGGGCATGGCTGTGTGTAATGTTCTTAGGTTAGTTAGGTTTAAGTAGTTCTAAGTCTAGGGGACTGATGACCTCATATGTTAAGTCCCATAGTGCTAAGAGCCATTTGAACCATTTTTGTTACTTCAATCAACGAATTACTGTTTGCAAGAGACTGAGCAAGGTGAATTACCAATTTTGCGCATGTATTAGCACTATATTCCCATCACCAAAATCTAACAACTTACACAGCCGTGGACTTTTTAAGATATTGTCATCTGCGCATATAATTGACTCTATTGTCTTGGAGACTCCTGTACCCTGTAAGTGACTTTCAGTACATATACTTGACTTTTATCTTATGCAAAACATCGAGTACCTGGAAGATGTTGCAGTATGAATTCAGAAAAAAGTTAGTGTGTTTATACTGTTCATTAACTTTTTTCTTTGTGTAACTATAAGACTGCGTTGTGTTGAGAACTATAATTATATACGATCTATTACCATCTACTACGCGATATGTATGTCATTACCCTTTCTTTTAATTATCAGATATGCTGCGTATGGAATAGGAAACTGGCGTTTGGTGTGTATGTATATGTTGCAACTGTGGGAATGTGTGTGAGCACTCACATCAACATCTAATAAGAGCTTCCGTTGTTCTCGTTCTTTTGTAGGTCTCGCCAGTGTGATCTCAATGGTTTATACTCAAATACCGTTCTAAAGACAGACAGTGAAACCATCCGATCACCTCTCGTGAGTCGGGGTCCAGTGTTGTCAATTACTTGTGTATCGCATCCGATTACGAGATTTCTTATCAATAATAAGAAAAAAACATGAGAAGAAAAGATATATCTGTAATCAATGACCACGTGGCAATGAAAGCAACACTGCACTGCACCGATAAGTCTCGGTCTTACGACTTGCATATTTCCCCAGTATTTTTCAAAAAAGTTCGTTTCAGGCTTTCATATCATTGTCATCAATATACATTTAGTATCAAAGCTATAAAATACTATTACAAAGTGCACCCCGCTGGGGTATTGAGAAGAGATGTGACGTTAATTCAGTGATCACCATGTCGAGTCAAATTTACGAAGAACTTTGTAGTGTAGCACTTATGAGTGTGACGTTGCAACACCGCTGGCTTAGATGCATATCCTGATGCGGATGGAAACATTGTCGAAAAACCATTTTATCTTCTCCTGAGGCAAGTGTCCCATAATTGTTGTAATAGGACCTTGATATCATCTACACTTGCTCTATGACAGAGTTGACGTCTGAGATAGTCACACGCATGTTCCATCGGGGACAGATCTGGTTATATTACCGATCTTGGGAGTGCCTCAACATCACTCATACAGTTCACAGACATGTCATGTGTGGACGAGTACTGTCATTTTCAAAAACGACACCACGATACTGTCCCAGGAGAGGTAACACATGAGGACGCAGGATGTCCATGATAGACCATTGTGCCAACCCCTCAGTCGCTACCAACCTGTGAGCTGAAGTCATACCTGATGGCTCTCCGTCCCATGACTCCAGAAGGAACACGGCTATGTCTCTCGAAAACAATGGAAGAATGGGACCTCTCTAGGTCGCTTCCCTACTCGTCAACGATGGTCATCTGGGGTAGTGCAGAACCGCGATTTCTCGCTGAATCCAATATGACGTCATTCATCAACAGTCCGTGCTTCCCAGTCATGGCGGAACTCAAAACTCAGCCGTTCTGTGTGGTGTTAAGCGGCAGCGTACCCATAGCACAGTGTCTACTCTAATTGGTGATAGTCTCTGATAGTGCGGGATGTCAAAGAATGTTGTAGGGAGTCCATTACTTGTTCTGCGTCGCAGTCGCAGATATGAAGGGACTTCGACCTGGTTGGTACACCATACAGCGATCCTGCGTCGTGGTCGTCACACGTGGTTGACCGAAATCTTGGCAACGAGTATACCTGCTCTCACAGTTCCTTAGAGGCCAATATCGGCCATTGTCACTACGAATGCTGCGCAAATCTGGATATTGCGTTATCGGCCAGCTGGCCGAATGAAGACCCACAGCGAGGTACCTTTCAATCTCTGTTAGGTGCTGATAGCGCTCTCTCATGAGTATGCGGCATCTCCATGTGCTTCACAGTGGCCAATCAACATCTGATACAGTTCATGCCTCTGATATAGTCTATCAGGCCTGGTAAAACTAAAAGTTGACGACACTAATGCACTCTGGGCGCCGTTCTGCCAGCAACTCTAAGCATTTACGTACCCACTGAAGGTAAAAATATGAACGATACACCAAAATATTTACTGCTTTGCGAACGTGCACTTGATCAACAGCATGTTTCGGCATCTTGATCAGTTTACAGTGAAGAAATCACTAGTGAGATGGTCATAGGCGGGTACGGCATGAAACCTTGTCCAGGTATGAAAAGAAAGACTAGGTTTTAACATCACGCCGTCAACTAGGTCATTAGAGGCAGTCTGGCCGAGAATAAACGCTGTTGTGGAGCAAAGTCGATACCATTCTCGAGATAGTTTTGAATATTTCACACATCTCACTAAAACGGAACATCCCTGCCACCATGCAGTTGCTGAAAGTTGCTACGGCGATGTCATGGCATTCCAACGCTTTTTCACGTTGCCTTTTTTCACGAAACCAAAGCATTGAGAGAATGGTAGTAATATTATGGGTCTGAAACTGGGGTGCTGTTCCAAGAAGTTCAAGCGAGGACGTTCACGTCAAAATTGTGAAATAAGATGAGAATCTCCACTGAAAGTGATATACTATCGGAATTTTACAAATTCAAGTGGATTAGAGATTGCATTAATACATAATACAGATAACGCCTGAAGAGGCTGACTGTGAGTCGTTCACTGTAAGGAATGGGAATTCTGAACAACCAAGAAGTGGCTTGCAGATGAGACGATAAGCTACCGGCAGTGTCAGCAAGAGATCTGATCCGAAGATTAGTTTCGATAGTCGTGCTTCCAAATTGTGCATCTTACCTGGCTACTCGTCGCAGATAGTGCTGTACATTAAAGAACGGCTGCTGCCAACGGTCTCAGGCAGTTTTTCTACGTGTGCGCCAACATGTCATCAGCTTCTGTTTGCCACTGGACATTTAGTGAGTACTTTCAAGCAGCAGTTTCGCTATTGAGTAACTGGTCTCTAGGAATTGTCAAATGTACTAAAAGAGCATCCCTATATAAACGAGCAGTGAGAACTCCTAGTTTCCATTTAAATATAAATAAATGATTAACATAATATATCCTTCGTAATATAGACACACAGGGTACAAGTCTATTATTAACTGACAAAAATATACCTTTGACTTCCTAACGAGTCGCAGGATTAAATGGAAATATCTAATCACTTTTAAATTATAATTGATCAGGCTGAAGTATAAGCACTTCGGTCGTTTACTTTCATTTACAAATTTAGACCTTTTCAGTCATTTAGTTTGGATAAATGTAAAGCTTTGTGACTCAAACAGCGGAAAATACCGTAAACGTAAAAATGCAAGTGAAAGTGGTTCTTTGTAAGTATTGGTTTTGGCGCGGTAAACATATACGAAAAAAAGATTGTTGGCAGAGACGTTTCTTTCTCAGTGAATAGTTAACTAGTACTCATACACTTGCACGTGGTGTTAAGCGGCAGCGTACCCATAGCACAGTGTCTACTCTAATTGGTGATGCGGTGTTCAGTCCGAAGACTGGTTTTATGCAGCACTCCACGCTATCAACCGATCCATTCTTCTAGTCAGGTTGTGCCACAAATTTCTTTCCTTCCCGATTCGATCAGTACGTTCTCATAGTTACGCGATGTAACCATCTAATTTTCAGCATTCTCCTGTAGCACTACATTTCAGAAGGTTGTAATCTCTTCTCGTATTAACGGCTTATCGTCCATGTTTCACTTCCGTACAAAGCTACAATCTAGACAAATACCTTCTGAAAAACCTTCCTAACAAATTTGTATTAGAAATTAATAAATTTCTCTTTTTCAGAAGTGCTTTCCTTGCTATAGGCCAGTCTGCTTTTTGTATTCTCTATACTTCGGCCATCATCAGTTATTTTGCCCCCCAAAGAGAACAACTCATCTGCTACTCTTAAATTCTGATTTCCTAATCTAATTCCCCAATCATCGCCTGATTTATATTGACTATATTCATTACACTTGTTTTGTTTTTGTTGATGCTCATTCTATAATCTCATTTCAAGACACCACCTAGTCTGTTCAAACTGCCCTTCCAAGCCCTTTGCTGTCTCTGACAGAATTATAATATTAATAACACTCGACACTCGATATCCACTCAGATTATCATAAAAATTACAACAATTAAAAAGTCAAGAACTATGAAGTGTTTCCAAAAGCTGCAAAGCTGTATAAAGGGGCTTTATTCGGAACTACCCGTTTCGCGTCAATTTAGACGCATCTTCGGGTCTATAAAAGTTGTCTTTCTATAATGTAGATGGACAATTACGGAGTTCCACCGTTCGGGGAGGTATCCATGTTACGACTCAAACCACACCAGTGGGCTGTCATAATAAAATGAGTACACCCAAAAGGGACTTGTTGAAATGTACAAAGCATGTCTCCTGGATGAGCCAGGTCGGATAACACCCCGTCGGATATATTATAAGATCCGGTAGATACCAGTTGTATAAACCCAATGAAATAAAATTTAAGATCCCGTGTAATGTGCGTACTTCCGCCGTATTGCTAATAGGCAGATGTGGTGCAAGCAGCCCATGGAGTCTAGCAATACAACAGAAAGTGGACGCTCACGGTGCCAAAGTGGAAAAAAAAGTAAATACACGGACAGATGGGAGGAGGAAATCAAAACTAGGATTGTATACCATCTTGTCTGCTTCATTTTCTGCATTTCTATATTTCCTCCTTTCATTAGTTTGATTCAGTATCTCCTGTGATATGCAATGCTTTCTACTAGGCCTTGTATTTTTACTTCTTTGGTCCTCTGCTGCCTTCAATACTTTGTTTCAAAATATAACAGCAAATGAGGTAATACAGTTAATGCAAGCAAAGTAGACAAGCCTTCGCGTTTGCGTCAAAGACAGTGGAGATTATTCTTGTGGTGAAATATCGTCAGTAGCACTCAGTCTACATTAGATCTTGAGTGTCATACTTCCGAGAAAGCTTTCCGTCTACCCTCAGTCCTAAGAATTTAAAATGGTTGACATTACTAACTGTTGATCCACTTGGGGCAGTAAAATTTCACTTTTGCGAGAGTTCCGTGTCAGAAACTATATGCATGGCAATTCCATTCTCGCTGCTACCTCTTAGTTTTCCATATGCCAGTCTGCAAGCGGATGGTATGTGCTTAGAAATACTTACAGTTGGAAGCAGGATCTTTAACAGGAAATTTAGTTGCATCAGCTGCATTTTTTTGTTATAGTTTATTTGCAGTCAGTTTCGGAGCAAAGACATCTTCAACTTTGCGGGCTTTCAAATAATAGAAATGAAATGGTGTGTTGTGATGGTGTGTTGGCCCTCAACTACGTATCCTCTGATTCAGAGTTGAAATAGTGAAGGTTTTGGCTGGTTTCATTGCCTAGGGGCTGGGATACGTAGTTGCCGCATTACAAGCCGAATACTGCTGAGTGTACAGTATACAGTATGAATATACACAAGAATCAAATGGTCGAAGGTTCCTGTCACTCGACAATTGAGAATTTTGAACGCAACATAAACATTTATATATGAAAGATTGCAATTAAATAAATTCTGCAGGTACTATTTTAACGACTTCAGATGATGAGTATGATAGGAGAAGTACCTTTAAGAATGCCCTTTTTTACTGTAAAACACTTATTGATGTCGATGGTCCAGCAATTAAATAAAATATAAGTTGAATAACTGGGAAACAATAGATTCTTACTTCACGTAAATAGTTATGAGCAACAACATGGCTCGCGAGATATTCACTTCTAAACGCATACTAAATTTTGACTGCAGAAGCCACGGAAATCTCACAAGGGCACAAGTCGGCACTACGAAGTATTTCTCTCTCTCGGGACCAGGCGCAAACTGCTCCACTCTCCAAGTCTTTCCCGCAACTGCGCCTCCGTCGCGCCGTCCTGTCCAGGACTGTCCCGTGTTCCCTCACGTACTGTCGCTCGCGCCACCCTGTCCAGAACTAACCGTCCTCTCTCGAAACGATCCTCCTCCCCCACTTCCATACAGTCTCTCCACGTGTCCTTTTCGGAACGATCGCTGTGATTGGCTAGAGAACTCTCGTCCTGTCTCCAAGCCAACGCACACTCACGAACATAATGAAACACATTCGAAATACTGGATTTACATTTAACTCACTTGAAATTAAATAAATATCCCTATGTCTGGACCATAAACACGCTCTAACACACATTATTAAATACATCAACAAATTAAATAATCATATATCAGAGGAATAGAACAAAAGGTAGGTCAGTAGCCTAATGTCCCTATGCTTTCTAAAACACAGTAAATATTTAACCAATTTCTTCATGAACAGTATATATCGGATATAAACAAAGACATAGACAAATAAATATATTTATAAGCATGCTGCTACCGTTTTTCGTGTAACTGTGGAGTACTTATAGCCTGACGTGATCGATAGTAATCAGCCACTTTGACCTCAGATAACTCATGTACCATTCAAGTTACATGCCTGTAATTTATACCTATTTAGGTTTACACTAATAGCTTTCTAAATACACGTGGATCGACAAAATCGGATTTTGGAAATTCGTTGCTGCGTGTTACGTCTATAATTTATCGTCAGATACTAAACTTTAAACTTTTAAAGGTATTGAAAATCTAATTACACCATCACAACTGTCGTGCAAATAATGGTGATGTACATGTTTCTTTTTGAGGTATCATGATTCATCTGGCTGCTATTAATTTCTATATGAACAGTGAAATGTTTGCCACAAAGGTTTCACAAAGTCCGCCATCTTTGGCACTCCCGGCATGTCTCCTTCATCGACACAGCGTCACCATGGAATTCTCAGCCACACGGTAGGCCCGCTGCGCGCCCCGTGCGGTGCCCACCCACTCCGAACTTAGAATATTTTCAGGGCGCCACAACTCGCCCGGTACCTCACAACTTCATGCAGTTTAGGAAAAGAACAAGAACTGTTTGATGAATTTTCTGATACCGTCATCTCAGATAAAACAACACAAAATACCGAATGAAGTTTAGGATACTGCACTTTGAATGTAATCGCTAAGAGCATTGAAATGCAGAGAGTTTGTGTACAATATAAATACTGTTTGTTACTAATCTGTATTAAGCATGGCGTCCACTGTTCTCTACTCGTTTTTATTTTATTATTTTATGAATGTGGAGGTAAAGCGTGGGAGATCAAAGTCTCACAATTACCAGCAGAGCAGTTTTCTGGGACCCAACTTCATTTTTGTCGTTATTTTTTTTCGATTCTTGTTTAATAATGTTCAACATCGTTTTTGCTCTGTTCTTGGCAGTTTTACTTTTTTACGCTGGTGCATAAGGTGAAACTTGAGTATAACTGCTTATATGATTTTCTACGAGTGTTTTATGTGATACAGTCTGTGAGGAATCTATGTTTTCAGTAGATACTAAGTGACTGTATGTGAAAGATTTAATTTAGGTTATTCAGCATTTTCGTTAGTCTATTCAAACAAACTTGCTGCGTGTTTCTCAGTATACACGCAGGTGTGCTCAGACAAACCTGACGGTGAAGGCGACTGCTCGTGATAAACCGGAAATACAGCTTCATAATTTCAAGTGTCACCATACACTGAGGTGACTAAAGTCTTAGGATACCTCCTAATATTGTATCGGACCTCCTTTTGCTCGGCGTAGTGCAGTAATTCGACGTGGCATGGATTCAACAAGTCGTTGGAAGCCTGCCACAGAAGAGCCATGCTGCATCTATAGCCGTCCATGATTGCAAATGTGTTACCAGTGCAGGAGTTTGTGCACGAACTAAACCCTCGATGATGTCCCACCAACATTCAGCGGGATACACGCAGGTCGATCTGGTTGAGCATATTATTCGCTTGAACTGTCAAGAATGTTCTTCAAACCAGTCACGAACAACTGTGGCTTGGTGACATGACGCATTGTTATCCATAAAAGTACCGTCTCTATTTGGGAACATGAAGATCACGAATGGCTGCAAATGGTCGCCAAGTAGCGGAACGTAGCCATTTCCAGTCAATGATCGGTTCAGTTGGACCAGAGGACCCAGTTCACTTTCACGTAAACACGGCCCACACCATTATGGAGCCAGCACCAGATTGCACAGAGCCTTGCTAACAAACTGGGTCAATGGCTTCGCGGGGTCTGCGCCAGACTCGAAGCCTACTATCAGCTCTTAGCAAATGAAATCGGGATGCATCTGACCAGGCCACAGTTTTCCAGTCGTCTAGGATCCAACCAATATGTTCACGAGCCAATGAGAAGCGCTGCGGGCACTGTCGTGCTGTTAGCAAAGACACTCGGACGTCTGTGTGCTGCCACAGCCCATTAACTACTGACCTAATGGAACTTTCGTCGTACGTCACACATTGATTTCTGCTGTTATTACACGCTGTTTATCGCTGTCGTGCCAACCACCCGACAAATGTTCGTCACTGCGGCGCAGTGTAGGTCAGTTTCTCTGCAGCAGGTGGTGAGTTTTGGGCAAGGAGTTTCCTCTCCGTGGTTGCACTTCAACGTCTGTATTCGCGCCGCTTCTCCCTTCTCTTAAAAACCTTCAACATCTTTTTTAAGAGAGTTCGCATTTGAAAAGTAAATCTATAAACACCTGTTCAAATTAACACAACATAATCACTTACCATTTGTCTGTAACCGAGACCGTGCGACAGTTTTTCTAGTGACAACGCTCTACTTTGGACCGTCACAATTGCTCTTATAGACGAATAAACAACGATGAACTGTGTGCTCAAGTGCTGCTATATTATCATGAAGTGAGTTTTAATTGCTGTAATTTAAACTGATTTACAACGAAATATGCGATATGGTGGACAAGACATTCACTTTTTCCTGCAAAGATAACGCATTACGTGGTGTAATCGTGATTGCTCAGTCTGAATGACTGGGTTCTGGAGTAATACGTTAGAAAGAGCTGCAGCTCCTTCACTATGTTTTCTGATAAATTTAACAGTTTCCTATATGAAACCAGGGTTCACAGATATTCCATAGGGTGTAAACCTTGTTGTAAACATGTTTCCATTAATGTTAGAATATTCATAGGTAATTGCTTATCTCGTTGAGAGGTACACTTAGACATGCCCTTAGCTGTTCAAAAATGTTCAAATGTGTGTGAAATCTTATGGGATTTAACTGCTAAGGTCATCAGCCCCTAAGCTTACACACAACTTAACCTAAATTATCCTAAGGACAAACACAAACACCCATGCCCGAGGGAGGACTCGAACCTCCGCCGGGATCAGCCGCACAGTCCCTGACTGCAGCGCCCAGACCGCTTTTTTTTTTTTTTTTTTTTTTTTTTTTTTTTTTTTTTTTTGCAGGAACAGGGTAAATTAACAAAAGATCTTTATTGGTACAAACTTAAATACAACAGAAATGCCATCCTTCCGGCGAAAATAACATAAGACATTATACTCGTGCCAGGCGAGCAATTTTTTTTTGTTTTTATGAACAAGGTGTAGGAAAAAAAGAATAATAATCCTGATGTAAGCAAGAGGTGTGAAGCAATATACAGTGGAGTGAGGGAAAAACCACTGTGTTCTGGTATAGTGCATAAACGAAAGGAGGCGCGTGTCCATGCGCCTACTCCACTGTGGGTTACAATATATAAAGTAGCGCGGGGAGTCTCAGATGTCAGCAGGGGGGGCGGGAGTGTTGTCGGCGTGTGGCACCATCCAACTGAGCGGGGGTGACATAAAGATCGCGTGTAGGTAATTGGCGAAGGAGGCGCGGTAGCGCGGTCGGTGTTCGACTTGACTATGGGCGGTTTGTAAGTACTGCCAGAAATCAAGGCGTGATTTGTCGCCATCATTATACATGTAGGTGATTGTCCATCCCTTGACCCATACAATCGCATGATTTTTGGCGGCGGGGAAATAAGTATTCTCAGGATGGATAAAAGTCCATGCGTCAATCGAGTCCGGCGGAACACGGAGGTAACAGGCAACGAACTGTCGGGCCAGTTTCCAGACGTCACTGGTGGCAGCACAAGTCAGTTGATGGACATCGTCATCCACGAGGTGGCAAATGGAACAAAGTGGAGAGTCCAGTAGTCCGATGGCGTGAAGGCGATGTTTGTGGCGAATTTTTCATTTGCGACTTGGTACCATGTTGCCCGGACGTGGGAGGGAAGAAAAGGCTGGTGGATATGACGCCAAACCGTGGGCCACCGCTTGGACGGATGTCTCACTTCAATATTGTTGCTGGATATGGAACGAAGCAGTGGGGTGTAAAAATCTTTAGGTTGAGGAGAACGCGTGGTCGGTAAGTGTGTGTGAGCGTAACTGAAGTCGACGATGAAATCAGAAATGTGCGCCAGATGGTGCTTGATGTGTCCTACTGGTACTGGTGGTGTTATGGTTGCGGGTACAAGAATTTCCAGCAAGCTGCGCGTAAGGGAGGTGCCCCCGTGCCACTGCTTGTGCATGGTGGACATGTACAAGGACGCCGCTCGGAGTCGCACGTTGACAAGGCCGAGGCCTCCCGCTCGCGTGGGAAGGGTGAGCGTGTCGTAGCGGACCTTAAAGAGCGTACCGGCCGTAAGGAAGTATCCGAAGGCAGCCTGGAGGCTGCGTCCAATTGTTGATGGCAGCGGAAGGACCTGTGCGATGTGGACCATTCTGGACGCCACATGTTGATTGAGGTATTGGACACGTTGTAAAGAATCGAGTCGTCGGAGAAGATTTTGTCTCACCGTCGTGCGGATAGTTTGCAGTGCACGCCGAAAATTGATGGCACGGTGGAGGTGAAAATAATACCAAGGTATCGTAGTTTTTGTATACACGGGAGAGGTGCTAAGTCGGCGTGTGAGAGGCCACGTCCAATGGACATCGCCGCGGATTTAGCCACATTCATGGTACTGCCCGCTGCAGTGCCGTATGTTGATATCAAATCAAGTACCGTGTGTGTTTCACTCCGTGAGCGGATCAAGAGGAGGAGGTCGTCCGCATACGCACGACATTTAAAACTGTGCTGTCGCAAAGTGAGACCAGAAAGGTGGCTAGTCAGACTCCCGATGAGTGGCTCCAGGCTCATGGCATAGAGTAGGGTCGAAAGTGGGCAGCGTTGCCGTACGGAACGCCGGATCGCCACTGGTCCCGCTACACGGCCATTAACCTGAATCAGCGATTCAGCTGTGCCGTACAGGCGCCGGATAACGTCGATAAAGGCTGGTGGAAAACCCATACGGTTCATCACTGAGAAGAGAAAAAGATGCCGCACTTTTCGAATGCGCTGCCAAAATCAATGGCAACCACCGCGGCGCGGAGTTTGCACGCCGCTGCCAGTGCAATTAAATCGCGACATTTTCCTGTGGCCGTTTGTATATTAACTGAGCCGCCCGGAGTTGTCTGTTCCGGGGATAGAAGGCTAGGCAGGACCTTGCGGCATCGCGTTGCCAGTAGGCGTGTAAAAATTTTATAGTCTGCGTTTAGCAAGGTCAGGGGACGGTAATGTACTGTCGTCACGCCTGGTGTCGGTTTGTGGATGGGTATAATAAGTCCCGTGACGAAGGACGGCGGTACGGCGTTCCCCATCGTCAGCACTTCGTGGAACATCATTGTCCACCGTGACGCCATTAGTGTGAGGAAAGCGCGATAAAATTCTATCGGCAATCCGTCGACACCAGGTGACTTATTCAGAGCGCCTTTTTTGATGGCATCGTGGACTTCGTCACGCGTAATTGGCTCCATCATCTCGTCCGCTTCGTCGTTGGTGAGGGTGCGAGTTACGTGTAGTAACACAGACTCCTCAGCGTGGTTGTCGGTGGTCTCCTCCTGGTACATTGTGCGGTAGTGGTCGACAAAGGCACTGACGATTTCGGCCTGACAAGTGACGTGCTGGCCGTGACAGGTGTTGATCTCGGTGATGAGTTGTTGTCGTCGATGTTTCCTATCGGAGGCGATATGATGCATGGTGGGATGTTCTTGTTCCGCCGAATCTTGACATCGGGTTCGCACCATAGCCCCCTGCAGTCTACGGCGTGTCAACGTTACAATTTGCGCCTTAATCCTGCTGCGTTCCCTCTGGGTTTCGGGGGTGGGCGGTTGGGCGTCCAGGTCGCGGAGAACGGCGTAGAAATAGTCGGTAGTGTGCCGGCGCCACGCAGCTACTTCCTTTCCATACTGAATCAAAGTACGGCGAATGGCAGGTTTGGCACATTCCAGCCACCAGGTCAAGGTCGTGCAGTATGTAGGTAAGCGACGTTCACAGGTGGCCCATGTCTCGGTAACACGTTGAAGACATTCGGGATCATTAAGATGGGTGGTGTTTAGCTTCCACGGTGCACGACTACGCCAGACCACTTGCTTGGGGAAGAGAATGTTGCAGATGTAGGCGCAGTGGTCCGAAAAGGCCAGGGGCCAAAGTTCCGCACCTTGGACTGCAGGTGTGAGTTCCCGAGAGACGTAAATTCTATCAAGGCGGCTCGCGGAGTGACGCGTCTGGTAAGTATGTCCAGGTGCGTCGCCGTGCTGAACTTCCCAAGTGTCGCGGAGCAACAGATCTCGGACGACAAGACGCAGTTCTTGACAGGTGTTGTAGTGGGGCACTTGATCTTTAGGGTGCAAGACACAATTAAAATCACCCCCAAGCAAGTAATGGTCGCAGCGTCCAAGAAACAAAGGAGCGATTTCTTCTGAATAGAAGAGGGCCCTGTCGCGTCTGCGGGTGGAGCCTGACGGAGCGTAAATGTTGACGATACGCGTCCCCATGACGGTGGCGGCTATGCCTCTGGCAGATGGAAGGTACGTGAGATCGGTCACAGGAATGCCTTCTCTGGCGTACATGGCTACGCCGCGTCCCAGGTGGTCACCAGGAGAAGGATAAGTGTTATATCCCGCGACGTCTGGAAGTGTGGCCAAGTGTACTTCCTGTAGTAGTGCAATATCGACGTCTGACGCCCATATCATCTCTCGCAGCAGTTGAAGTTTCACGGGTGAGCTAATGGTGTTAGTGTTGATCGTTGCTATTCGGTAGGTTTGGAGCCGTACCCCCCCCCACGGAGAACGATGAGGAGCGAGGCAACGGCGAGTCGTGCCGTACGCCACCTGACGGCGTTATCAGCGGCGTAACGATGCTCCCGTCTGGGGTAACTCTGTCCCCAAAGTTTGGTCCGGGTCCTCATCGACGTCCTCACTCCACACCATTGAAGGCGCTGTCGTGGTGATGGTCGTATGTTCCACGTCGGTCGTAGGGGCGGAGGACGTCTCGGCGGCAGTCGCAGCGGTGGAGTCCATTGGTTCAGGAGCACCTGCGCGAGCCAATAGAGTAGGCATCGACACAGCCACAGTCGGCGTCATGTTGTCGTCATTCGTGTCGTCGTGTAGGTTCTCCGAGGCCTCGTCGGGTCGGACGGCCTCTGCAGCATCAGGGGGAGGTGATCCGTCTCGTTCCGAGACCGTATGGCGCCGCCTCTTGCGCCTCTTAGGTGAACGTTGTTTGCGGGTTCGTCCCTCCGTGTCGGAAGACGGAAGAGAGTCGCGTCGCTCCGAGAGGAAGGCCGTCGCGGGAACGTCAGTTGACGGGGCGTCCATATGGTCGGGCGGGTGGGGGTCGGAAGTCGTTGCTGTTGGTGGTGGCGCCGGAGTAGCGTCAGGCTTCGAGCGCGACGTGTCGGCCCCGGTGGTATCCGTAGCAGCTGGAAGGGTCACCGGTACGTGGGCCGACGGGTGGCGGCCGGTGGGAGGAGAAGTGAGCGCCGATGCGTAGGTGACCGGTAAAACCGTCGTCGGAGCCGGAGGTGTCACGGTAGCGGCTGGCAATTGGGTGATTCGTCGCTGAAGACACTCAGATCTGAGGTGGCGTTCTTTGCCGCACCCGGAACAGGTCTTGGGTTGGCCGTCGTATATGACAACCGCGCGGCACCCGCTAATTTGCAGGTAAGATGGCGCGTGGCGATGGAGATCGATGGTGATCTGCCGTACACCGTTAAGAACGGGGTACGTTTGGAATTGCGCCCAGCGTTCAGCAGTGTGGCCATGTACAGTTCCATATGGGCGGAAAGCCGCAATAACGTCGTCCGCCGGGAGCTCGAACGGGAGTTCGAAAACTCGTATGGTGCGCATTCCTAAGCCAGCATGGTCGACGGTGACCGCTCCGACATTACCGTCGGCGTGGCAAAAGCGTAAGCCATGGTTGGTGTCACGAAGTATTCTTTCACACACCGCGTCATTGACGACTTTGACGTACACCGTACTGCTTAATATGGACAAATGGATGCCCAAGATGTCGGAAGCTGGGATCTTAGCAACGTCGCGTAGGAAGCGTTCCACTTCCAAGGCCTTTGGTCGTGCGTAGTCGTTGCAGAAGGTGAATCGTAAAGTTGATTTTCTAAAACGGTTGGCCATGGTTCTAGTGCACGTAAGCGACACGTAAGTGACGGCCGCGGAAATGTAAACAACAGCGAGCGCGCGCGCTTCGCAGGCGGAAACAGCAACACGTCCGCACTGCACGGCGGCGAAAGCCGGACTGTCTGCTAATCCCGCGCGGCCCTTAGCTGTTCTCACGGCCAACATATTCAGGATGACTTCCTAGTGACTTGCGATGGACAAGTGCAAGCGGTCCGCGTATTTGGTATAAACAGCGAAAATTTCTTAACCCGTTTAACTGAAAATGTCCTTTAATTGTGTCCTCCGAAATGCTGTATATTAGACAAAGTCTTGGTTGCAAATCACGCGAGGCAAATTATGCGACGTATCACATAACTGATTAACAAGGAAAGATTTGTCGGAGCATTTTGGTCAGTTCTCTCAACAGCTGCACTTTTAAAATCTTCTTAAAGGTCACTAGCCATGTTTTTACTACTGCTGATCGCGGAATGAGTCCAATAACGCAGACTGGACCGGACGCCATTCCAATACTTTCCACACATGCTAACCTGGAAAAAGTTCGTGACGCTGCTGACGAGAATTTTGGTGAAAACCTTGGGTAATGCAAGAAGAGTGTACACGGACATTGACTCTATGGAGCAGCAATACCTTCTCACATTACAACAGAATGGACTGGATGATATATTGGAGTGCGTTGTTCAGTACTCCCTCAACAATATAACGGACAATATCTCGCCACTCCAGCGACATGGAGACTCGAAAAGAGGCGGTGATATTAATTGTACGGCGCTAAGTCCCGCCTTTGGCAGACAGTATCACCACCAAAAGTTTGTGGGTTGGGGATGGACGTTGGCCGCCTAGAGGAAATAAATACGCTACGGCCGGGTCGCACTTCGTATTTCTATACGCCGATTCTAGAATACTGCTGATATTTTGTTTTTCTAGAAATGGACTTTTGATGTGTGACTCCGGCGTAACTTTTTTAAAAACTGTACTAAATGTGAAACGTCAGTGTTTAAAGTACCTACGTGCATTATTACGTACATTATAAGCAATCCTCATGAATACAAAGCACTTGACCTACCGCAGGTATATATTATACAGTCGTATAAACTTTGTACGTAATCTCAGTACTTGAATTTCCATTGCAAAACCCACAACCACTGAACTAAATACTATCAGAATGTATATCTATCCAATCATTGTTTTACTGAATGTAATCGGAAAAGACAATCACTATTCCCTAAGTTCATAAAACAATATTAAATTTGACCGTAATAGTCACTTGGCTTACCTGTGCGACAGCGGATAGCTGAGCTATGCTTTGCAACCGCCCTGTACTGCTGTTTTACAGTTACTAAAATCTTGCCACGTGCATTGCAAGTGTGTTACGTTCCAGCATGATGCACAGTTGACTGTCGGATCTCGGAGCAGCGATGCGAGTCCGAAATAGCCGTTTTAAAACTTTTAAATAGCAAGTGGGATATGGGTGCTTAATATCGATTAATTTAAAGTCTTTAAATTTGCTTTCCTGTATTCTTACATCAGATTAGAAAATGTAAACAGGTATACATTGCCAAACAATGGAAAATTCAGGATGGAATGTAACAGCATTATGAAAGGAATAGTTGGTACTAGCCATACAGCAGAGATGCTGAGACGCAAATAAGCACAACAAAATGACTGCCGGAAGGTGAGCTTTCGACCAACAAGGCCTTCGTCGAAAAGCGGCACACACACACACACACACACACACACACACACACACTCACACTCGTAAACGTATATATTGTTATAGACAAGTTCAATGCCTTTGAATACTGAACATGAATTTCGAAATATTATAATTAGAAATGTTGTTTCACGACGATTACCTTAAAAGAAAACGCGCTTGCGAATGATATGGTTTTTTCCTGAGTCCACACACATTCTGTATTCTTAAACATTTTTAAACACTTTTACATATTAGTTTTTATTCCTGTGAGATTTCTGTTTGACGAGAGCACTTTTGTTCAGAAGTTTTTAACCATGGTGTGATTACAGATGTTCCATGTAATTTTTTATTCTGATGAAGACTGTCCTAGAGCAATCGAAACCATGGTAAGTTGACAAAAAAATTGTGCAACCGATGTGACTGTATGTGCATCTTATATTATGTATTACTTGAAACAATAGTACTGAATAGTTATACAATGCGAGTTACAAAATGTACAAAGCAAAACAAGAAATATTCCCTAAATATGACATCTAATTTTTTCCAAACTTAGTGAATGCTGTTGGGTATTAACCATTTTAATAGAAAAGACGTTGCGGCAACAGCATTCCGAAATCAGGCCTCCATACCAGTACACTCATCCACCTCAGCCAATGCTCGACACCCATGTCACTCTTTCACGCCGACTGAATAGTTGACAGGCATACAAACTTTGGAAACCAGAGAGTCTCCTTTACACCTTACTGGGGCCAATATCCCAAACAAAACTGCCACTTCTCATACTGTCACAACCTTTCAAGTGTATTTTTGCGTTTTTTTAGACGATTCTTCCTTCTTCATCCTTACTGATTTGGGCTCACGTTATTCCAGTCGAAAAGTGTGGGAAGCGCCTGTGAGCTGCCTAGTTACAGTCAGTCTACGACACAAATTTATTGTAGGCTAAGTCTTCCTCCCCCCCCCACCCCTCCCCCCACCCCCCCCCCCCCATGAACCATGGACCTTGCCGTTGGTGGGGAGGCTTGCGTGCCTCAGCGATACAGATAGCCGTACCGTAGGTACAACCACAACGGAGGGGTATCTGTTGAGAGGCCAGACAAACGTGTGGTTCCTGAAGAGGGGCAGCAGCCTTTTCAGTAGTCGCAAGGGCAACAGTCTGGATGATTGACTGATCTGGCCTTGTAACAATAACCAAAACGGCCTTGCTGTGCTGGTACTGCGAACGGCTGAAAGCAAGGGGAAACTACAGCCGTAATTTTTCCCGAGGGCATGCAGCTTTACTGTATGATTACATGATGATGGCGTCCTCTTGGGTAAAATATTCCGGAGGTAAAATAGTCCCCCATTCGGATCTCCGGGCGGGGACTACTCAAGGGGATGTCGTTATCAGGAGAAAGAATACTGGCGTTCTACGGATCGGAGCGTGGAATGTCAGATCCCTTAATCGGGCAGGTAGGTTAGAAAATTTAAAAAGGGAAATGGATAGGTTGAAGTTAGATATAGTGTGAATTAGTGAAGTTCGGTGGCAGGAGGAACAAGACTTCTGGTCAGGTGACTACAGGGTTATAAACACAAAATCAAATAGGGGTAATGCAGGAGTAGGTTTAATAATAAATAGGAAAATAGGATGCGGGTAAGCTACTACAAACAGCATAGTGAACGCATTATTGTGGCCAAGATAGACACGAAGCCCACACCTACTACAGTAGTACAAGTTTATATGCCAACTAGCTCTGCAGATGACGAAGAAATTGAAGAAATGTATGATGAAATAAAAGAAATTATTCAGATTGTGAAGGGAGACGAAAATTTAATAGTCATGGGTGACTGGAATTCGAGTGTAGGAAAAGGGAGAGAAGGAAACATAGTAGGTGAATATGGATTGGGGGACAGAAATGAAAGAGGAAGCCGCCTGGTAGAATTTTGCACAGAGCACAACATAATCATAACTAACACTTGGTTTAAGAATCATGAAAGAAGGTTGTATACATGGAAGAACCCTGGAGATACTAAAAGGTATCAGATAGATTATATAATGGTAAGACAGAGATTTAGGAACCAGGTTTTAAATTGTAAGACATTTCCAGGGGCAGATGTGGACTCTGCCCACAATCTATTGGTTATGACCTGTAGATTAAAACTGAAGAAACTGCAAAAAGGTGGGAATTTAAGGAGATGGAACCTGGATAAACTAAAAGAACCAGAGGTTGTACGGAGATTCAGGGAGAGCATAAGGGAGCAATTGACAGGAATGGGGGAAATAAATACAGTAGAAGAAGAATGGGTAGCTTTGAGGGATGAAGTAGTGAAGGTAGCAGAGGATCAAGTAGGTAAAAAGACGAGGGCTAGTAGAAATCCTTGGGTAACAGAAGAAATATTGAATTTAATTGATGAAAGGAGAAAATATAAAAATGCAGTAAGTGAAACAGGCAAAAAGGAATACAAACGTCTCAAAAATGAGATCGACAGGAAGTGCAAAATGGCTAAGCAGGGATGGCTAGAGGACAAATGTAAGGATGTAGAGGCCTATCTCACTAGGGGTAAGATAGATACCGCCTACAGGAAAATTAAAGAGACCTTTGGAGATAAGAGAACGACTTGTATGAATATCAAGAGCTCAGATGGAAACCCAGTTCTAAGCAAAGAAGGGAAAGCAGAAAGGTGGAAGGAGTATATAGAGGGTCTATACAAGGGCGATGTACTTGAGGACAATATTATGGAAATGGAAGAGGATGTAGATGAAGATGAAATGGGAGATACGATACTGCGTGAAGAGTTTGACAGAGCACTGAAAGACCTGAGTCGAAACAAGGCCCCCGGAGTAGATAATATTCCATTGGAACTACTGACGGCCGTGGGAGAGCCAGTCCTGACAAAACTCTACCATCTGGTGAGCAAGATGTATGAAACAGGCGAAATACCCTCAGACTTCAAGAAGAATATAATAATTCCAATCCCAAAGAAAGCAGGTGTTGACAGATGTGAAAATTACCGAACTATCAGCTTAATAAGTCACAGCTGCAAAATACTAACACGAATTCTTTACAGACGAATGGAAAAACTAGTAGAAGCCAACCTTGGGGAAGATCAGTTTGGATTCCGTAGAAACACTGGAACACGTGAGGCAATACTGACCTTACGACTTATCTTAGAAGAAAGATTAAGGAAAGGCAAACCTACGTTTCTAGCATTTGTAGACTTAGAGAAAGCTTTTGACAATGTTGACTGGAATACTCTCTTTCAAATTCTAAAGGTGGCAGGGGTAAAATACAGGGAGCGAAAGGCTATTTACAATTTGTACAGAAACCAGATGGCAGTTATAAGAGTCGAGGGACATGAAAGGGAAGCGGTTGTTGGGAAGGGGGTAAGACAGGGTTGTAGCCTCTCCCCAATGTTATTCAATCTGTATATTGAGCAAGCAGTAAAGGAAACAAAAGAAAAATTCGGGGTAGGTATTAAAATTCATGGAGAAGAAATAAAAACTTTGAGGTTCGCCGATGACATTGTAATTCTGTCAGAGACAGCAAAGGACTTGGAAGAGCAGTTGAATGGAATGGACAGTGTCTTGAAAGGAGGATATAAGATGAACATCAACAAAAGCAAAACAAGGATAATGGAATGTAGTCTAATTAAGTCCGGTGATGCTGAGGGAATTAGATTAGGAAATGAGGCACTTAAAGTAGTAAAGGAGTTTTGCTATTTGGGGAGCAAAATAACTGATGATGGTCGAAGTAGAGAGGATATAAAATGTAGGCTGGCAATGGCAAGGAAAGCGTATCTGAAGAAGAGAAATTTGTTAACATCCAGTATTGATTTAAGTGTCAGGAAGTCATTTCTGAAAGTATTCGTATGGAGTGTAGCCATGTATGGAAGTGAACCATGACGATAAATAGTTTGGACAAGAAGAGAATAGAAGCTTTCGAAATGTGGTGCTACAGAAGAATGCTGAAGATTAGATGGGTAGATCACATAACTAATGAGGAGGTATTGAATAGGATTGGGGAGGAGAGAAGTTTGTGGCACAACTTGACCAGAAGAAGGGATCGGTTGGTAGGACATGTTCTGAGGCATGAAGGGATCACCAATTTAGTATTGGAGGGCAGCGTGGAGGGTAAAAATCGTAGAGGGAGACCAAGAGATGAATACACTAAGCAGATTCAGAAGGATGTAGGTTGCAGTAGGTACTGGGAGATGAAAAAGCTTGCACAGGATAGAGTAGCATGGAGAGCTGCATCAAACCAGTCTCAGGACTGAAGATCACAACAACAACAACAACAAGTCTTCCTCAGCAGTATGCCTGGACTGTTGTTGTTCACTGATACTTTGATCAACTCAGTATTGGCAAATTACCGTCAGTGATGTCTAGGAGGCTGCGGTAACTGTGCAGAGATGATGATGCGTGCAAGGGATAGATTAGTGCGGAGAGCTGCATAAAAAACAGTCTTAGGACAAGACCACAATATGAACGATGCTACGTTTGATATAACTGATAGCGAAAAAAAAGACTCAGCTGAAAGTGTACGATTACTGAAATCGTAGTTTCGCAAGCGAACTATTTGTGCAGCAATTGCCGACACTGACTTCAGCATAAAATGTTTTCCTGGTGGATACGGATGTATTTGAAATTTCAAGTTCCCGATTAAGTACCCATCTAACTGGCTCAAACTTCATCAGTAGTACATGTATGACGAACAACGGCTTATTTTTCTGCTACTTTAAGACAAACGCAACAACGTGCTCGAAGGTGGACAAGTCACCTCACCTCAGTTCTCAAGAATTTTTCTGTCTGGGTTATCTAAAGTGTACAGCACTCCAGTTGCTGCAGTTGAAGAATTGGAACAGCCAGTTGTACACTTTTTCCGAGTTTTACGAGGTGATCCAAGTATGTTTGTAAGAATTTGCAATTCACTCCAGAGACGGGAGCAGTACTCTAGCCAAATGCCACAACGGCACGTGGAACATCTGCTTTAACAATAAACTCCAACATAAAACGTGCTGAAGAGTACTGTATTTCTTGTTAAGGTACATCACGGGTAAAATTTGAGGTCAATTAGATGGTAACTTACTCTTAAAGATTATATTTCAAATTCATTTGTACTATTAGGAAATTTTTTTCATATTCAATTCAGTGGCGGCTCGTAACAATACATTTGCAATTATCTCGCTGTCACTTGTATAATGGAACGTTTTTGCTCATATTATAGTATTTTTTCGCACATGTCGGTTTTCGCTAATAGTTGTGAAAAAGAAAAAAAAAAAAAAGACAGAACTGATCGCTTGGCAGTATTAGCCGGGAGACCCTCGTCTGGAGTTGCGCACTTGTGCGTCGATGAAGATGAGACGAAATGATTAGGACAACACAAACACCCAGTCCACGAGCGAAGAAAATCTCTGATCCGCCCGGTAATCGAACCTGGGGACTCGCAATCTGGATGCAGCGAAGCTTAGCACTAAGACCACGATTTGTGAGTGCTACAATAATAGACCTCGTGAACCGCCGCATCTTATTTCGGTACGCATAGCGCAGTTATAAAATGTTATTCAGTTGTCTGTTTGAGACGAAGGTTCAGGGGAATAGTTATCTAATTTGGATATCAGTACACGGATTTTACAGGGGGTAATCAGGAACTAAGATTACAAAGCCTGCAATGAAAAGTGTACATACACAACCAATATTTTTCGACATAGCCTCCATATCATTCAAGGTACTTGTCGCTTCGTGGAATGAATTTGAGTATACCTTCCTTGTAAAATTCCTGCCCTTGCGCATCCAGCCACGTTGTCGTTAAGTGTCTCACATTCTCGTCTGAAGCGAATCGTCGGTCTCCTAGGTGCTCCTTCAAGTGAGAAAAAAGGTGAAAGTCGCTTGGAGTGGAGGGATGGTGGCCCATGACGTTCCAACGAATCTGCTTCAACACCGTGGTGGTCTTCGTGAAAGTATGAGGTCGCGCGTTGTCGTGAAGGAAGTTGACGCCCTCGGTAAGAAGTCCTGGAGGTTTCCTCATGACTGTTACGCGCAATCGTGACAGGGCCTCGTGCAGTATCGGTTAGTGGTCATGGCCTCCCCCTTTCCAAAAACCCCATGAATATGACACCCACACTGTGCCATAACATTGAGTCCATCGCCCTCCCAGCGAATGGAGTCACCTTAAGCTTCTTTGTCTCTGGAGAGGATGGCTGTACTCACTCCATTGACAACTGCAGGCAGTGTAGTGGTGGATCAGTGTTTCGTCATCCGTGACAGGGCGGTGTAGAAAACCGTTCCCGTCCGCGGAGGACCGCTGCAAAATTTGTAGATTCCAGCCTATGCGCTTCTCTTTGTGTTGGTTTGTCAGTTTTCGTGGAACTTTCCGCTACGATAGGATATTGTGAACAATGTGACGAACTTTTCCGAACGACAATTCCAGTTCGGCCATAACGGGATCGACTTGCTGCCCTGAATAAGCGCGGCCAGCCACAGTGACCGAGCGGTTCTAGGCGCCTCAGTCTAGAACCGCGCCATTGCTGCGGTCGCAGGTTCGAATCCTGCCTCGTGCATGGATGCGTGTGATGTCCTTAGGTTAGTTAGGTAGTTCTAAGTTCTAGGGGACTGATGACCTCAGATGTTAAGTCCCATAGTGCTCAGAGCCATTTGAACAGTATCGTGGACTACTCCTGGATATCACCAGAGCAGCAAGTCTATCAGGGACATTTCAACCCTTTTAAAGGTAGGCAGTTGCGACCTTCGGTGACGATTTCCTACTGGCCGCAAACTTCCGACACCATTCTGCCACATACTGATGAGACATGACACCTCTATCCGTTGCCTGTGAATTTTAGCCACGGTTACAGGTTTCATCCACAGAAATAGAATACCTGAGCGGATTTTTCAGCGCGATAAGTTTACCAAACAACTCGCCATTTGTGTTTAGCTACAACTAGCGCAGTTGATTCTGGCTGGCTGAAACTCAGCACAGTTGCTATCCGAATGTATGACGATTACTGCACACTAGTAATTTCTCTGTAACAGACGGAACTCAAGGAATATTGGTCTTGTAAGGTTAGTTTCTGATCAGTCCTTGTATTTTCTTTTGCGTCTGATCCAATAAACGGTCAGGTTGTTGGGTCGTATCTTGGCGCTTTCTAAAGCAAGACCTGGCATTTAGTATCTTTGGTTTCATCTGTCTACCTGGTGTCGATGGGTTGATTTTTTCCACATTTTCTAAAGCGAAGCACAAAATTTATGCTGAGGTTTCTGGACGCAGCCTAATATTTTGGCATAAGGTCTAGAGGATGACTGTCCCATGATGTTACGTTGTTTTCAATGTCTTTTAAGTTGTAAAGTTGAGAAGCAGCCCTTTGCAGAAGAGTGGTTAGCAGGAGAAAGGTAAGTCGAATGAGACTGCTTCCACTCTACTTTTGTTGCTGATTGTCTAAACGACTAGAAGTTTAAACAATTTAGGTAGTGTTGGATGAGTCGGATAGGACTTATCTCGGTCATGTAGACGGTACGGCGTGGACTCTTTGGGGCGAAGGTGCTTTTTGTTTGATACCGTTTCTAGTGATTCATATGTAACGAGAAAGGTACCCTGGCACCACAGAAAGCTTTTTTGATTTTGAAAGTACGCTCTGTGGGCGTTCTTGAAAATCTGATCATTTTTTCCTGGTGTTTGCAGGTGATTATTGTAGCTTATTTTATTATGTAAACGGAGATGAGAATCTAATAGTCATGGGGGATAGGAATGTGGTTGTAAGGGAAGTAGGAGAAAGGATTGTGGGAAAATTTGGGCTTGGTTCTACGAATGAGAAAGGAGAAACCCTAATTGAGTTTAGCTAGTAATAAAAAACACTCTATTCAAGAAGCACAAGAGGAGGAGGTATACGTGGAAAAGGTAAGGAGATACAGGAGGATGTCATTTAGGTTACATCGTTATCAATCAGAGATTCGGAAATCAGATACTGGATTGTAAGACGTACCGACAAGAAGATGCAGACCGAAATCGAAATTTAGTAGTGATGAAGAGTCGGGTGAAGTTTAAGAGACTAGCTAGGAAGAATCAGTATGCAAAAAAGTTGGATACGGAAGTACTAAGGAATGAAGAGATACGTTTGAAACTCCCTGAGGCTATGGATACTTCGGTAATGAGAGGTCAGTAGGCAGTTTAGTTGAAGAGGAATGAACATCTCTAAAAAGAGCAATGACAGAAGCTGGAAAGAAAAACATTGGTACAAAAAAGGTAACTGCGAAGAAACCAAGGGTAACAACAGAAATACTTCAGCTGATCGATGAAGAAAGAAGTACACAAATACTCAGGAAAATTTAGGAATAGAGAAATACAAGTGACTTAGAAATGAAATAAAAAGTAAGTGCAGAGAAGATAACGCAAAATGGCTCCCTGATAAATGCGAAGAAATCGAAAAAGAAAGCACTGACTCAACGCATGGTAAAGCCAAACAACCTTCGGATAAATTAAGAGCAAGGGTAGTAACATTAAAAGTGCAATGGAAATTCCGCTGGTAAATGCAGAGCAGATAGCAGATAGGTGGAAAGAGTACCTTGAAGGCTGCTATGAGGAGAAGACTTGTCTAATAACTTGATAGAAGAAGAAACAGGAGCCAACAGGGAAGAAAAAGTATATGGAGATGGTATCCGTTCTTTCGGACATGTTCGAAAGAACAGATACAATCTCAATATATAATTAAGGCTAACCGACAATTGACCTTCTTCTTCTGTGTGGATACACACGCATTGCTCGAACTCTTACGGGACTGGGTAAGATTGTCTGCCGCGAGTAATGAACGTAGTGGGCAGGGAATTACGAGTGTAGCGTGCGGGCATTAAGTTGGGAATGTGGGTCTCGCGGGGAGCGTGCAAGGGATAAATCCCTGCAGTTGTACTATCCTCTGTGCCCGCGGTGGCTCATTATCATTTCAGGAAAAAAAGGGTATCTAGTATTAGGGTCAGAATTTAGAATAGCTTTGGAAGATTTAAAGCCAAATAAGGCAGAAGTGATAGTTAACATTCTATCAGAATTTCTAAAATCACTGGGGGAAGTGGCAACAAATGACTATTCACATTGGTGTGCAGAATGTATGAATCTGGGGATATACCATAAGACTTTTGGAGAAACATCATCCACACAATTCCGAAGAAAGCAAGAGCCAACAAGTGCGGGAACTACCGCACAATCTGCATAAGAGCCCATGATCCATGTTATTGACAACAATAATATACAAAACAATCGAAAAAAATTTAGGATGTGTTGCATGACGATTAGTTTGGCTTTAGGGAAGGCAAAGGCACCAGAGAGGCAATTCTGACGTTGATTATGGAAACAAGACTAAAGAAAAACTATGACTCGCTCATATGGTTTGCCGACCTGGACAAAGTGTTTGACAAGGTCAAATTCTGAGAAAAGTCGGGGTAAGCTACAAGGAAAGACAGGTAATATAAAATTTGTACAAGAGCCAAGAGGGAAGAGTAAGATGGAAGACCAAGAACGAAGTGCTTGGATTAAAAAGGCTGTAAAATAGGCTTGTAGTGCTTCGCCATTACTGTTCAATCTGTATATCGAAAAAGCAACGACGGAAATGAAAGAAAGCTTCAAGAGAACAGTTAAAATTCAAGGTGAAGGGTGTTAATGATAAGATTCGCTATCTTCAGTAAAAGTGAAGAAGAATTACAAGATGTGTTGAACGGAATGAACAGTCAAATGGTTATGGGACACGGACTGACAGTATATCGAAAAAAGAGGAAAGTAATAAGAAGTAGCAGAAATGAGATCAGTGAGTAATTTAGGGTTAATGGTCACGAAGTGTTTGATGAAGTTAAGGAATTCTGCTACCTAGGCAGCAAAATAACGCAATGAACTTAACAAAGAGGTAATAAAAAGCAGACTACCACTGGTAAAAAGGGCATTCCAGGCCAAGGAAAGTGTGCTAGCATCAAACATAGACCGTAATTTGAGGTAGAAATTTCTGATAACGTGCGTTTAGAGCACAACATTCTATGTTAGTGAAACATGAGCTATGGGAAAACCAGTTAAGAAGAGAATGGAAGCATCTGAGATGTGGTGCTGTAGAAGAATGTTGAAAGTTAGGTGGACTGATACGGTAAGGAATGAGGAGGGTCTCCGGAGAATCGTCGGGAAAGGACCATATTGAAAGCACTGACAAGAAGGAGAGACAGGATGATAGGACATCTGTTAAGACATCACGGGATGAATTCCATGGCAATAGAGGGTGCTGCATAGGGTAAAAACTGTAGAAGAAGACGGAGACTGGAATAAATCCAGCAAATAATTGAGGACGCAGGTTACAAGCGCTACTCTAATATAAACAGGTTGACACAGGATAGGAATTCGTGGCGGGCCACATCAAACCAGTCAGAGGACTGATGACTCGGAGGAAAAAAGTTTGCAGCTTAATGAGTGCGTACGTGTTTTGCAGGCAAAATAATCTTATTAAATTGTAAAGGTTTAACATCCGAGCTTTGATGCACTGTTATTTTCGCAATCGCGCACATAAGACAGAGCAATGAAAGATGTTCACTCCCACCCTCCCCCCTCCCACCCCCCTCCATCATACTTAGCTAAATTCACGAAACGACGCAACACAGCAAAATACTTAGTATGAAGTTCAATTAAAAAGAGCAATGAAGAAGGTAGCTGTACATGAAGAAATACTACATAACATACTATCTGAACAAAAGTATGTTGATATACCTGTGTAGGAAAGGAGGCGAGCAGTATTGCGTTATCAGTAGAGATACAATTAACAGCATGACCAGGAGAGCTCAGTGACTCCGAACATGGACTAGTCATTGGAAGTCACCTGACAAGGCAAACTCCTCGTCGCACATCCCCCTACCCCCCTTCCGCCCCCGCCCACCCTCAGATTTAGTGGTAAGGTGGCGCAGTGGATAGCCCATCAAAAAAACTGTACACAGATCAAGCATGAAAACAGGAAGTAGGTGTACTGAACCGTGAAAACAAAGAAGCAAAATCGGCACGGTGGACAGTCCAAGTTAAAAAAAAAAAAAAGTTCAAATGGCTCTGAGCACTATGGGGCTTAACATCTGAGGTCATCGGTCCCCTGGAACTTAGAACTACTTAAACCTAACTAACGTAAGGACATCAGACACATGCATGCCGGAGGCAGGATTCGAACCTGCGACCGCAGTGGTGGCGCGGTTCCGGACTGAAGCGCCTAGAACCACTCGGCCACAGCGGCCGGCCAAGATGTGCAAACTGTCGCGGTTATGTAGAGACGGTATTGGACTGTGAAGAAGGAGAGCCTTGTTCAAAGCTCTCCCCTGCTTCTTATCTTTTCTTTCGCAAACTTACGAACTGTTCGTCTGGTCATTGATGTATTTAAATTTGCGTCTGTCTGGTAATGTAAGGTCTGATTGCAACAGCAAGATGTAAGGAAGTGACCTCCAGACGTACGTACCTCCTATTTGTCCTACACAAGGGCAACACGTTATGGTGTTGCGTTCAGTTTTGGTAGTTTTGACTCTTGAATTCCTTTGTCGTAAGTTCACACCTGTTTATTTGTTGTTATCATTTCTGTGAGAGTTCTGTGTGGCATCTCGCCTGCTCTCACTATTCATTACATTTACTTGCGACGGTAATATGGTAATATATGACTCATGTTCTATAGCCAATATATCGTGTGACAATTGCCCAGACTACACAAGGAGAACAGATACGTCAATGACAGTACGGAAAGTTCACAATTATGTGGAAAAAAATGGAGCACGAGGGAGACTTAAACACGGATCTTCCGCTTTGCCGTCGAACACCGTGATAACACAACCACGACGCCGTGCCTCTTGCAACTCCCTCGATGTTGCACATCTTGAGCTTGGTCGTTCACTGTTTTTGTTTTGCTTCTTTTCTCACAGTTCAGTACACCTTACTTCTATTTTCATGCTTGTCCTGTGTTCAGTTTTTGACGGGCTATCCACTGGGTCAGTTTACCACTAAATCTGAGGGGGGTGCGATGGGGAGTTCCCTTTGTGACTAACAGATCCATCGGGGACATTTTTCTACAGCTGCCCGAATCGACTGATGGTCATTTGATGTTCCAATGTGGAAACACGAAGGAACTACCACAGCTATACCAGGGTCAGTCTGACCTCAGGCACTGACGGTCAGCGAACATCGAGAATAGGAGAGGTTATTTGAAAAAAAGGTGCTTGAAACAAGCGGAAGGAGTCACTCGTGTGTTCCAAAGTGCTACCAACAGTCCAACAAGCGCAATGACTGGGCGTAGGGAGTTAACAAGAATGGGATACAACAGCCGAGCAGCCCCTCTTAACCCACACTTTTCTCTAGGTAATACTCAGCGACACTGGAGGCGGTATGAAGAGTGGATCAGTGGAAACAAGTGATTTAGAGTGAAGAATCACGCTACACCCTGTGAAAATCCCATGGAAGCGTTTTGGTTTGGCGAATGCCTGAAGAACGTTACATCAGGTACTGTGCCAACAGCTAAGTGCAGAGTAGATGGTGTAAAGGTGTGGAAGTGTTTTTCGTGGTTGGGGTGTGGTACCCTTACTGCGCTTGGGAAAACACTAGATGCGGAAAGATATGAACACGTTTTACAGCGCAGCTGTTTGGAGCGTTGTCCATGAAAGACAAGGACATGCGTTACAGCGCTGATCCCGTACTTGATTTGAACCTATCAGAACGTTCCACATACTGGGAAGTTTAGATTTTAGGTACTTAACGGTGAAGCGGTTTTAATTCTCGCATTATATGTAGTTGAAACAATATTTCTCGGCATTCAGGCGCTGATGAAGCAACTGCTTGTCAATAACTGGCTCTTCATATCAAGAGATATTGTACCTCAGTTCTAGCTCATCAACAAAGAGATGGTTATAAATTAAAAATATTACGCATGTAATGGACATATGTTTTTATTCTAACAACCTCTTTACATTTTCGTATGCCTGTATCACACTAAGACTGTGCATGAAATATTGCTGTAAATTAACTGTCACAGAGTAGAAACAGAGCCTGTAAGTTAGTCTCGATTCATCTAATAGTAACCGCCACCTATTTGTTCTACATCTCCGTGTCAAAGCAAACCTCTTAGGAAATTATTCCTAAGAGAGATGTTCTTTTAATTTGGAAGGCGATACTTTATGAGGAGTGATTGACAAACCAACGACATTAAAATGATAAATTGAATAAAGATTCTTCCAAGCTGTTTAGGCCCAGAATGACAATTGTCAATTCTTATAAGTGAGAAATGGTTGATTGAATTATAATTCCGTTTCTGAAGCTTATAGCTTAATCATAAGGTGCCACCAGCTGATTTATTAATTTGTGGCTGGGTGACAGATTGGCCAGTCAATCATAAAAGAAAAAGCACACGGCTGTACGACTCACTCGGTGCAGTGAACGGGGCGCCTCGCTTTCCCAAGTCATATTGATTTCTACAGAGGAGATTTCCGCTCTCCGGAAATGTGATAATACATTAGCAGAAAACATGTTCCAAAATTCCACAACAGAGGGACGTCAGAGATATAGGCATACAGTCCCGTTCGTCTGTTCGACGACCATTCTTGAATACGGGACTTACCTGTGTTGTTTCCCATCCATTAGGAACGCTTCGCTGCTTCAGAGATAACATCAGCTTGATAACATGGCTGTCGAACCGTAGCGGGTCTTTTCCATTCGTCACTACTTGGCTCGACACATACCTGTCTAAAATTATAATTTAAGGCCAGTTCTGAGCTGCTGGAGTAAAATTAAGTTGGAAAGAGGGGAACACACAAATGGGTGCTATACTAGTTATGGCACGCATGGATGAAGTGAGATAAATTTCATAGTGTAATATACACTACAAAAATATAAAACGACGCACCATGAAGAAATTATCCGAATGGGGCAAAAATCGGGAGATATGGAGTACATTTACAGGCAAACAACTCATTAATATTTCAGAAAATTTCGATGATTTGTTCAAGAGAAAGAGCTTCGCAAATTGATCAAGTGAATAATGTGTTGGTCCACCTCTGCTCCATATGCAAGTTATTATTCGGCTTGGAACTGATTGACAGTGTTATTGGATGTGCTCCTGAGGGATATCATGTCAAATTCTATCCACTTGGTGGGTTAGATCGTCAAAATACCGAAATGGCTGAAGAGCCCTGCCCATAATGCTCCAAACGTTCTTAATTGGGGAAAGATCCGGTAAGCACGATGACAAGCAGCACAAACTCTCGCAGTGTGCCGGGCATTATCTTGCTGAAATGTAAGCTCAGGACGACTTGTCATGAAGGGCAACAAAATGGGGCGTAGAACAGCTATAAAAAGAAAAGGCACCCTAGACCATCACTCCTGGCTGTCAGGTCGTATGGGAGGCGACATTCCGGTTGCTATCCCACCGCTGTCCAGGACATCTCCAGACACGTCTTCGGCCTGGAACCTCATTGACTTTAGCAGAACTGTCTTTAGAGATGAGTCCCGCTTCGAAATGAGTCCCGATGAGCAGTTACTTTTCGTTTTGTTTTAGAGTATACATACAGTTGAAAGTGCCGGTATTGCTAAAATCATTAGGTGATAAGTCAGCAGAATGTACTACCAAAGGAAACGAAACTATTGGTTCATATTAATTCCAGTTATACAGGGTGAGTCACCCAACGTTACCGCTGGATATATTTCGTAAACCACATCAAATACTGACGAACCGATTCCACAGACCGAACGTGAGGAGAGGGGCTAGTGTAATTGTGTAATGCAAACCATACAAAAATGCACGGAAGTATGTTTTTTAAAACAAACCTAAGTTTTTTTAAATGGAACCACGTTAGTTTTGTTAGCACATCTGAACATATAAACAAATACATAATCAGTGCCGTTTGTTGCATTGTAAAATGTTAATTACATCCGGAGATATTGTAACCTAAAGTTGACGCTTGAGTACCACTCCTCCGCTGTTCGATCGTGTGTATCGGAGAGCAAAGCAACATACATCGCGTTTCTACAGAATGATCTGCCAACGTTGCTCGCAGATGTCCCACTGGAAACGCGTCGACGTATGTGGTATCAGCATGATGGTGCACCTGCACATTCCGCAATTAACACTAGGCTGATCCTTGACAGGATGTTCGACGGGCGTTTCATAGGACGTGGAGGACGCATAAATTGGCCAGCCCGTTCTCCTGACCTCACACCTCTGGACTTCTTTCTGTGGGGTACGTTAAAGGAGAATGTGTACCGTGATGTGCCTACAACCCCAGAGGATATGAAACAACGTATTGTGGCAGCCTGCGGCGACATTACACCAGATGTACTGCGGCGTGTACGACATTCATTACGCCAGAGATTGCAATTGTGTGCAGCAAATGATGGCCACCACATTGAACATCTATTGGCCTGACATGTCGGGACACACTCTATTCCACTCCGTAATTGAAAACGGAAACCACGTGTGTACGTGTACCTCACCCCTCATGGTAATGTACATTAGCGTCAGTGAAAAAGACCAATAAAAAGGTGTTAGCATGTGGACGTAATGTGCTGTTTCAGTCTCTTCTGTACCTAAGGTCCATCACAGTTCCCTTTGGATCCCTACGTAATTCGGTGCTCTCCGATACACACGATCGAACAGCGGAGGAGTGGTACTCAAGCGTCAACTTTAGCTTACAATATCTCCGGATGTAATTAACTTTTTTCACTGCAACAAACAGCACTGATACGTATTTGTTTATATGTTCAGATGTGCTAACAAAACCAACGTGGTTCTATTTAAAAAAACGTAGGTTTGTGTTAAAAAACATACTTCCGTGCATTTTTGTATGGTTTGTATTAAACAATTACACTAGCCGCTCTCCTCACGTTCGGTCTGTGGAATCGGTTCGTCAGTATTTGATGTGGTTTACAAAATATATCCAGCGGTAACGTTAGGTGACTCACCCTGTATAATACTTCTCATGGGTATACAAATTAATTAAGTAATTTAAGTGAAATTCACATGTGAATAAAACAAAACAAGATCACTCATCAATCTCATTAAGGGGACAGTAAGACAATACACTGTACGCTCGTGAATCGGGGCCACAGGAATTCAAGCAAAAGATGCATCGTATGTAATAATATAATTTTTTAAAATCAATATGAATATGCAATAAAGACTGCCTTTTATGTTTTTATTAAATATCGTTTGCAGATCGCTGATATTTCAAAGTATGATTGCACAAATAAAAGATATTTGAGTGAAATTACAGAAACTGATCTGAATCAACAATGCCTAAACGAATCGAACATCTCATCTCACAATGCAGCGCTTACCAAAGCAGGCTCAGTGCCACATCTGAAATCAGTGCTATCACCCATAGAAGCCTATTTCCGCCTAGTACAGCACCAGAAGTCGGAAGGCTGCTAACGTCAGAAACTCGCATCTGCCTCCATCGGGGCCTAGCACTAGAATCTTGCATCTGCTTCCGTCTTAAACTAATCCCAGAATGATCTTCATACTTCACATCTGAGCTCTCATCAAGCTTCGGGTAAGAAAACCGCTCCAGCTTGTTTCTGGCCAGTTATCTTCTTGCAACAACTGAACGATCAGTCACCACTCATATCCTCCTAAATGAATTTTTACAATTGGCCAATGGAACAGTGGGAGATTGACTTGTTAACATACCCTCCTAACAAAATATAAAATTAGTTGAGTGGGATTATCCACGTAAGGGGAGAGAGGGAGCCAAACAGCAAGCGAGACAGCACTTGTTTGTTCGACAAATCGTTCCAGTACCAGCTCGTCGTAGAACTTGGGCCCTTTGAAAATTTTCTGTTGACTAACTTGGGGCTATACTACAAAAGGTTGCTCCTCGTTTCACTACTTAAAGGAAAGACGCATAATTACACAAGAGATGGGGCGTGGCTGAAATCTGAAAACGATTTTGTTTTCCAAGTCGCCTCACACCTCCGAATTTGAAGAAGTAACGAGCTCCATACTGTAGAAGAAAAATCTTCCATGGCTTGGTGATCTACTCAAAGAGCGCTTGTGTGGAAGGGGAACCCAGCTTCCTTCATCTACGGTGACGAATTCGTTTTCCATCCATAAAGACTTGCCAGCTGTGGCGCAAACCCAAAGCTGGCGTGAGGCCAAAAGCGAGCATTAAGTTACTAGACAAAAATTTATTATTATATAGCGAGTATAAAGAATGGATCATACTCTGCCTACAACAAGAGATTAAACTATTACAGTCGGAAAATGGGATGAGGTACGGTTGACATACTGAACTTCTGCTGTTGTTTCTGCTAATTATTACTACTTTGTCCACTTCCTTCTTGTTCTAGAGGCAGAAATTAATCAAGAAACAGAGGTAGAGGTTCATCTCAATGAAAAAACCCAGCCAAGATTTGGTGGGATCGTTTTACAATGCTACTGAACTTTGTCCACTGATACTCAACATTGTTTGTGCTGGAGATGAAGTTTTCATGCTGACCACGCAGGTGATCAGACATCTGTTTCTTATCGCTCTTCCAAAGCAAAAAGATATTCCTAAGTTCCTTTGTATTCCTGTTTACAGCCGTATTCAGTGATGATGTAGCGACCTTATGATCACTGATTCCCTGTTCTACACTGGGTCGAAAAGTTCGGATCTGTTTGTCACCCGTGATGGCTGGGTGTTGAGTGCTGTCCTTAGGTTAGTTAGGTTTAAGTAGTTCTAAGTTCTAGGGGACTTATGACCACAGCAGTTGAGTCCCATAGTGCTAAGAGCCATTTGGACCATTTTTTTGTTTGTCACCAGCAGATCTAGGATGTTACCTACACTAGTCGCTCCTCTGATTGAATGCGCAAGGTAATTTCCGGAAAAGCTATTTGGAACAATTTTACACGACTCCCTGTCTCCACTATCCTCTCTAATCACTTGAGTTTCCTAGCGAACAGATGCTACGTTGAAATCTCCACCTGATACTGAAACATGACCGGGAAATTTACGAAATATTTTCGAAGTTTCATCTAAAAGGTTCCGCCATTACTAGTCCTGAGATACAACACCTCTCTTTGTCGACAAGAAATTCAGAAATTAAAAAATATATATTTTCACCCAAAATGAAACAAACACTAGACGAGTAGTTTGTCCTTCTAAATCTATGCTTTTGCTATATAGTTCAATATGGTACAAATAGAGAAAACTCCAGACGCCACCTCCATGCAAGATTTTTCTTCTAGAATGTCTAGACGCAGGCTCGTCCAAAGTGTGACCCTGGGGCGCTAGCGCCCGCGATCGCCCGCGGCCAGCGCCCCGGGCGATTTCGTATAGGCCGGCCGGAGTGGCCGAGCGGTTCTAGGCGCTTCAGTCTGGAACCGCGCGACCGCTACGATCGCAGGTTCGAATCCTGCCTCGGGCATGGATGTGTGTGCTGTCCTTACGTTAGTTAGGTTTAAGTAGTTCTAAGTTCTAGGGGACTGATGACCTCAGCTGTTAAGTCCCATAGTGCTCAGAGCCATTTTTGATTTCGTATATTGTCGCAGTGGCCGAACCGTGTCGCTTAGCTGGCCGTGCGGACCGCCCGCCGCGCTTCACTATGCCCCTGTACGCGCGATTCTTACGGACGACAGACCGCCGCACCAGCAGCGGTTAAAAGCATTGATACGAAACAATGCCGTTAGTCAACAGACATAAGGCTACAGTGGATCGAGGTGGATGGTCAAGAGCAGCAGACAAAAGAAAGAGGAGCGGCGCGTCCGCACTATTTAAAACTGAGTGGGAAATTAATTTCCTTTGTACTGCTGTCGAAAATCATGCCAAATGTTTAGTATGTCATCGGAACCTCATGTGTTTAAAAATGTACTCGATTGAACGGCACTTTAATACCTGCCGCAAATATCAGTTCGAAAATTTGTTGCAAGAGGAATGCCAGTGAAAGCTTGAAGAACTGAAATAAAATTTCAAGCAGCATCACTGTGAACTAAGTGTTTCCTATCGTATGACTCTTTATTATTTATAAAGATGACAAATAAAACTATATTTTATAATCCGATATGTCACTTAGCAATGTGCCAGTTATCGAATATCAGATTGTCAGCGACAAGGAACATTTCTTTTCGGTTAATTTTTATATTTGGGTTGCATTAAATCGCGTCGCACAGACATAAGAAGAAGTTTCAGGAGCGTTATTTTTTGCCACTTTCTGAAAACCCTTCACAAACGCTCTCTCTGGCAGCAAAGTGTCATTAAGAGTCATTCTTTGTTTTTGTATATTTGTGTTTTTATGGATGGGAAAACATATGTTGTAGTTTGATCTATGTTTCCAATTAATTAAAACGCAAATGTTCCAATAGATAAAAATTTATTTTGCGACCACATTTCACTGTCCTCGCCAGCGTCTAAGGCCACTTTTCAGAGAAACTGCGGGAAAACGCACCTAAAACCAATATTTTTTTGGTAGTTTTTATTTGAGTTTCAATGGATGAAACAATTAATTGTTAAAATGATAAAAGTGTTTAAAAAACAGGATTGTACAAAATTAATTGAATGTTCTTTTTTGCCGTGGTAGGAGCAGGAAACAGGTGGGCATAGTTTGTGCGCAAGCTACAAATGCTCGCTGAGAATTGTGAAAGCAGGGAATCCCTTTGCGGCTGGGAATCTCATCAAGGATTCCCTGGTCGACTCGGCGGCTTGTATTTGCCCAGCAGACCCCACAGAAAAATTTGAAAAAATAGATCTTTCGCCTCATACTGTTGCTCGCCGAGTTAAAGATATGGCCTCAGATATGGAGCAGCAATTGATGGAAAGAGCGTTAAACTTCATTTAATTTTCTATCGCCCTTGACGAGTCCGCGGACGTTGCGGACACATCTCAGCTCGTCATATTCATTCGGGGTGTCGACGACAATCTGCGTGTCACAGAAGAATTTCTCGACCTTATACCATTAAAAGACACAACCACGGGTTTGGATATTTTTCTAGCCGTAGAAAACATGTTATAGTCAGTGGGTTTAAAATGGGAACGCCTGACCAGTGTAACAACGGATGAAACCCTTGCGGTACGATGGATACGCACTGGACTTCTGAGTTTCGTCAGGTCAAAAATAGCTGAAGTTGGCTGTTCCTAATTCGCGGCAATCCATTGTCTGATACACCACCAGGCACTTTGTGCAAAGATTGTCAACATAAAAAATGTTATGGGCACAGTTCTTCAAACAGTTAATTATCTGAGATCGCATGGAGTCACACATCGCCAATTTAAAGAATTTCTGGCTGACATCGAAGCGGAATACCCGGACATCCCCTACCACGCCGAAGTAAGATGGCTGGAAATAAAAGGACGTCCAGAAGAACTACTTTGTGATCCTAAGTGGGTGGCGAATTTGGCTTTTTTGAGTGACCTTACTGGTCATTTCAATACTTCGAACATTTCACTCCAAGGAGACAATCATACTGTTGTTGACTTAGGGCAGTCGATTCAAGCATTAAAAAAAAGTATTTCGTGGGAAAAACAGTTGCGGGTGAAGAATTGTGGACCCTCTCCTGCACTAGACAGCGTTGAAGAAGATGTAGATTTTTCAGATTATGTTCAAATCATTTGCGAATTACAAGAACAGTTTGAAAACATATTTTTGGAGATAAGTGAGCTTCAACCGGCCTTAGATATATTTGTTCGCCCCTTTTCCCTTCGGGCAGAGGACGTCTTACAAGTGCTTCAACTAGAGCTGATTGACCTGCACTGCGATATCCGCCTAAAGGACCGCTTTCTTATGTGTAAAACTTTGGATGACTTCTACAGCTGTCTTCCACGAGAGAAATATCCTCTTTTGCACAAGCACGCGGCTAAAGTTCTCTCAATGTTTGGCTCCACATATATTTGAGAGCACTTTTTCTCTCTTTTAAAGCTAGCTAAAACTACGAACCGTTCATTACTTGGCGATAAAAATGTGACTAATTCTTTGAGGTTAGCAGTCTCACAGAATATTGTACCAAGCCTAGACAAAATCATTTCCTCGAAAAAGAAAAACGTGTAAAATGTTAACTGTCTTCTTTAACAAAAATGACTGTAAGAATTAAAGAGCTTTATAACCTTAATTCTATTTTTAATAAGTTTTCAAACTTGGTCAGTTAAAATTATTACGTACAAAACAGCAAACTAAGCATTCGATTTCTAAACTCTGAAAAGGGATACAAAAAGCTGTAGCACGAAGCACAACAAAGAATATTTACTTGTATCTACTAACAGTAAGAACGAGACTCTATACCCTTACAAAAAATTATTTCTAAAATAGAATATTTATGACTATAGTTCATTTAAGAAACTGATATATTTTTCAGAAGACGCCTATTGTGCATATGACGAGTGTGCTTGTGCAGTACTAATAGAATCAACCTGTGGGTCAGAAAACTACTAAGTTATTATTCGATTCTTGTTTTGGATATTGTTTCCTAAAGCTTTGCGCAGTAATTCTGCCACACGAACATTAGTTGTTGCCTAGACAGTAAATGGTTTGCTTGTTTTACCGCTCATCGACCTCTTTTACAGAGGTGGCGCTTCCTCTGTTATTTTGTTTACGTTGGATATGACCGTAGGACAGTCCAGAGCAGTGCTGTGCGGTCTCACTCGCTCTTGGATGAGCCTGGTCTAGAGAGAGACCAGACTCACAAGTTGGGATGGAGGCAGATCAGCAGAGATTTCTTAGTCTTGGACCAATGCAAACGCACCATATTTCATGACCAGCTCGTCCCCTGATTCAACGTCACTGTGCGATTATGATCCCCACTAATCTCTCCACACAACAAAGCAGAAATTGCAATTCCCGCAATTATCGATATCTACAAACAGAATACAAAATTCTTCCGCATGCTCATACTGATCGTTACAAACATAATTAATAATTTCTTTTTATTATTATGTAATCTTATAAAAATGTATTACTATAGTGAAAACCAATTCGAAAAATGAGAAAAAAGTTTGAAATTCTTTACGATGGTGCAGAGTACTTATGTTACACATTTTGAAAATATTAAAAATTATAAACAATACAAATGATGATTGCGTCAAGAAATATTGCTGACAACTTTATCCTTAGACGTGCACATGTTACATTTTGCAGCTCTCTTTCCACTTCGGTATGCCATAGCAGCGATGGGTATACTGGCAATCCTCTCCCAGTATATATTGAAGGTGACTCTGTCGGTGGCTATTGGTGGAATGGTCAAGCAAGTAGCTCAGGAAACCTCGGCGGATGAAACTTGTCCCCTGCCAGACACTGCAAGTATTAACTCGACAGACAGTGAGGTATGTGCAACTGCAGTAACCATAAAGTACCAAGAGTAATGTCATCGATCATAATTTATCGAATATCACTGAGGTGACAAAAGTCATGAGATACATCGTAATATCGCGTCTTGCCTCCTTTTGCCGGCGTAGTGCGGCAGCTCTAAGTGACATGGACCCACAAAGTCGTTGGAAGTCCCATACAGAAGTACTGAGGCATGCCACCTCTATAGCCGTCCATAATTGCTAACGTGTTGCCGGTGAAAGATTTTTTGCACTAACTGACCTCTCGGTTATGTCCCATAAATGTTCGACCGGATTCTTGTTGGGTGATCAGAGTGGCGATCTGCTGGCTCGAAAGATCCAGATCGTTCTTCAAACCAATCGCGAACAGTTGTGTCCCAGCCACTTTGGGAACATGAAGTACACGAATGGCTGCAAATGTTCTCCAAGTAGCCGAAAAGACTATTTCCAGTCAATTATCGGTTCAGTTGGACCAGAGGATCAAGTCCATTCCATGAAATCACAGCCCACACCATTATGCAGCCACCACCATCTTGCACAGTGCCTTGTTGACAACTTGGGTCCATGGCTTCATGGGACTGCGTCACACTCGAACAGTACCATCAGCTCTTACTAACTGAAATCGGGTCACACCAGACGTGGCCTCGGTTTTCCGGTCGTCTGGAGCCCAACCGATATGGTCACGTGTCCAGGAGAGGCGCTGCAGGCGATGTCGTGCTATTAGCGAAACCCCTCGCGTCGGTCGTCTGCTGCCATAGCCCGCTAATGCCCAATGTCGCCGCACTGCCTAACTGATACATTTATCATACGTCCCACATTGATTTCTGTGGTTATTTCAAGAATTTTTTCTTGTCTGTTAGCGCTGACTACGCTACGCAAACGCCACTGCTCTCGGTCGTTAAGTGAAGGCTGCTGGCCACTACATTGTCCGTGGTGAGAGGGAATGCTTGAAATTTGGTATTCTCGGCACATTGTGGGCACTGTGGATCTCGGAGTAGTGACCTCCCTAACAATTTCCGAGACGGAATGTCCCATGTGTCTAGCTCCAACAACCATTCCGCGTCAAAGTCTTGTTAATTCCCGTTGTACGCTATACTACCGTCATTTGTATATGTGTGATCGCTATCCCGCGACTTGTGTCACCTCAGTGCATTAAATAGCACAAATAAAAGAATATTTGAAAGGAAAACAAAACTTTCTTGATTAAAATGAGTGGACGCCGGATGTTATTTTTTTCCCACATGATAAGTACTTCTTTTCTCCGTTTTTACACGTATCTGATTGTTTATTCGAGTAATACGAAATCAATCAGCCACATATTCCTGATACACGAAGGTACCTTTGTTCGGCTTGAATTTTATATACTGACTGTACGTTTCAAAGAAATATAGTTTCAAAATTTAATGTTTTGTATGTCTCACAATAAAGGACGAAATGAGCGTAAGACTGAATTGGAGATATTCACTGCAGAGTTATATGTTATCTATCCCACAGGTTTAATCACGTTTACCACCCCTTTTGTGGATGGAGTAGTTGCAGTGGTGGGTTAGGGTAATAGATAGTTGCTTTATCCCTTATTCTGAAGTGTACAGCACATCTTTACAGCACAATATTTCTAGAAACAAAGGGAACAGTGAGCTTTACATAGCTCAGAATGGTGGTTCTACTGAGAATCCACTAACAGTAAATAAAAACAAGGCAACATGGGGAAACATTGTGCTTCGTATTAGTGAGAGCTTCGAAAAGAAAGAATTAATCCTGACAAAAACGATTTCAGTGTGACACACGATTTCTGGCATGACGATGTTAATGAAAAGATATTTGCTGATAACATTATCAGCAACCCGTGGCCTCTGTTTTTATTTTTTACGATGTTGCCGCTAGTCGTTTCCATAATGGCGTGTGGTGCATGTTATTGGTAATAGTTAACTAGTCACACATTACTGTGGGTCGATGAAAACGTAAGAAAACGACATGTAGGGGACCGCGTTGGATAACGTAGGATTGTATGGACTGAGTACTGGAGCTTAAGAAATGGATATTACGATAGTTTTGGCGTGTGAGTTAGTACCTGGCGCCTACAGAGCGGAAGCAAGATTCAGGAATGGATAAGGGAAAGGAAACGGGAAAGGAAACGCTATTACCGGTTGGGAAGAGTTCTTCTGCATGAAGATCTGAGAAAGAACACATGCGGAACCTACTTTTTGGACGGGTACAAAGCATTGAGAGCTGAAGCACTGATATGACTTGCTACAAATGGAAAAATGATTAAGCGGTGATGAGCAGCAAGGGGCGAGGGAAACTTTTAGACTATCTTCTGAGCGGAACAGAGGTTATACACATATTCAAAGACACAGTGAACTGACTTCGGTTAAGACAAGGCGTAGCAGGTGAATGAGATTATATAATTGCTCGTCGGTGGAATATTTGGAATGAGAACTACGTTGCTAGCAAGAATTCATCGGTAAGAAGAAGGAGCTGTTCAGTGTGTGTGTGTCGATGTAGAATGGATTCAGGGGCACTGGTGAATACAGATCAGGAGGATGTTGCACTAGGACATTTGGAATAAAAGAATGTATGATGTAGACAATTTCTATAGCCCTGGGTAGAAGCTAATGGCTACAGTGGTGTTGTATATTTATATTAATCACATTAATATCCCATTGTAGCACAGACGCAAGTACTGACAGGCCTGACAGTAGTTATTTTAATGTGTGTCACTTGGGAAATGGTTGGCGTTGTGTAGTCAAAAGCCAAAACTGAGCTCCTCAACACTTAATTACTTTTGTTTTGGTGCTGAAGAGCAAGATGTTCAGCACCCGGAATAACATCGTCATCACAAGTGGGAGGGGTGCGATTTCCATCCTCGTATGAACATCCTGATTCAGTTTAGTTAGGTTAAATCAAGTGAAGTACATACGAGTAGTGAGAGGGTTCCTTCAACACTGTCGCTGACCATTTCTTATGATTTGAGCGGACACCACTTTACTAAGGAATGCTACATCTCCGCGGACAGAATGTTGACCTATAAACCATAAGTGTTCTTCTCTTTTTGTTTAATCGAATCTGCGTCATTTTAACTCATTATCAAGCTGCCATCATGAAACTAATAGATCTGTGGTGGTAAGACGACACTGGGATGGGAAGTTATGTCACTACAAAAAGATATGTTAGAGCTGAGGTTCGTATCTTTCCCTTGTAGCTGCTGAAGGATTGTGTGTCATGTTTTTTGTTTCAGGGAGGACAATTTGAATGGGATGAGGACATGCAAGGTTACATACTGTCCTCCTACTACTACGGGTACGCAGCTGTGAACATAATCGCTGGTTACCTGGCGGCCCGGTACAGCGCCCGTTGGGTTTTCATCACAGGGCTGCTCGCTGCCGGTGTTTTCACGGTCGTGGGTCCTATCTGTGCCGATGCTGGCCCCGTGGTCTTCATGATAACACGCTTACTCGTAGGCACATTCTCAGTAAGTATTGTCCGGATGCGAGTCCTATTCTGGAATTCGTGATTTCTAAAGTGCTAAACCTATTACAATATCTTTTCAGGGTGTTATCATACCAGCAATGCACGTGCTACTTGGCAAATGGTTCCCTGAAAACGAGCGACAAAGACTGGGAGGACCCATTTTCTCAGGTAATGTCCGCTGTCAATTCAGTGTGGCCAATATTCATAATTTTTTTTTTTTAGGGCTGGGGAAGGAAAATTTTCTTTAAATTTTGATTTTCTAAATGCACAGGAGTTATTCTTCAATCAAGGCTTTCTTTCACGAGATAACCAAATAAAACACTGAGGAGCTGTGCATAGTTAATAACATCACTTTGTCTCATTGTTGTCAGAGAAGTTAGAAAGAGCCCCGAACGAATTCCGTTTGAGCTAATGCATTTTATCTAAAGAAAATGCAGTCATTATATATATTGCTGTAGTTTAAAATGGTGACATACTTTTTTGCGGTCCCATATGACATCACTCACCCAGAGAACTGCCATAATGATGATGGAAGATGGCAATAGAAATAAATCACACGCAAACCTCACAAAATGTTCAAAACGAGCAACCCAATATACACGTAGAAAAAATTGTAACAGAAGTTAAATTGTCTCCTCATTAGTATTCCTGTTAAATGTCATCCACTAGCACAGTTAATTTAATTAATTTGAACGAAGTATATTGGAAAATAATTGTCACTACTAATCATCAATTGTTGTTTTACGTTAAGGGTTGCCACCTCAAAATGTGAAAATATAATTTCGGTTTTAAATACTCACCTACTTACTACTTATGATTTTTGTCAGCATGCTAACACTGTTCGAGACAGTTACCACAGCTACAGGTATGTGGACGACATACTCACAGTTTGGCCCTATGACCAAGAAAACTTACAGAATTCATGGGCCAACTAAAGAGCATACATGGCAACGTTATGTTCACTATGGAAGTGGAAGAAAACGGATGCCTGCCACTCGTAGACATTCTGATAAAGAAGAACCTCGTTGATACCCAGGTACATTCCGTCTACATCAAGGAGACATACATCGACGTGTACCTAAACGCCAATAACTACCAATATCCAGGGCAATGCAAATCTGTGTTCATCATTTCAGTGCACTGACCGCGAGCTGTATGCATCAGGGAAAGTCTGCCTACCGAGTTACAGCATCTGCACCAGCCGAGCAAGAGGAAGAAAGAAAACATCCAGAAGAAGAAACAAAGCTCTTGGCGTTGTTTCTGTACGCGGGGCATCAACAGCCAAGATTGCCAGGATAAAGGAGAAGCACAATATGAAATTATTTTTCTCTCAACGGTTAAAATCAGGAAGAATTTTGGAGTAGTTGAAGAACAGTTAGGGGTACAGCAACTAGACATTACAGCTTCAATTGCGAGTGTGGCATGCAGTAACTAGGATAGACGCAGCTAAGCATCTCGCAGTGAAGTTCAGAACATATGGGGAGAGTTCGGTTCGGTCAAAGCGGTGGCAGAGTACAGCATCACATGCTTTTTTTTTTTTTTTTTTTTAACAGAATAACATACTGTGCCGTGTCCAGAGGGTTCTCGGATTCGATTAGCAAAGAGACAGTGGAAATACACTCCTGGAAATTGAAATAAGAACACCGTGAATTCATTGTCCCAGGAATGGGAAACTTTATTGACACATTCCTGGGGTCAGATACATCACATGATCACACTGACAGAACCACAGGCACATAGACACAGGCAACAGAGCATGCACAATGTCGGAACTAGTACAGTGTATATCCACCTTTCGCAGCAATGCAGGCTGCTATTCTCCCATGGAGACGATCGTAGAGATGCTGGATGTAGTCCTGTGGAACGGCTTGCCATGCCATTTCCACCTGGCGCCTCAGTTGGACCAGCGTTCGTGCTGGACGTGCAGACCGCGTAAGACGACGCTTCATCCAGTCCCAAACATGCTCAATGGGGGACAGATCCGGAGATCTTGCTGGCCAGGGTAGTTGACTTACACCTTCTAGAGCACGTTGGGTGGCACGGGATACATGCGGACGTGCATTGTCCTGTTGGAACAGCAAGTTCCCTTGCTGGTCTAGGAATGGTAGAACGATGGGTTCGATGACGGTTTGGATGTACCGTGCACTATTCAGTGTCCCCTCGACGATCACCAGTGGTGTACGGCCAGTGTAGGAGATCGCTCCCCACACCATAATGCCGGGTGTTGGCCCTGTGTGCCTCGGTCGTATGCAGTCCTGATTGTGGCGCTCACCTGCACGGCGCCAAACACGCATACGACCATCATTGGCACCAAGGCAGAAGCGACTCTCATCGCTGAAGACGACACGTCTCCATTCGTCCCTCCATTCACGCCTGTCGCGACACCACTGGAGGCGGGCTGCACGATGTTGGGGCGTGAGCGGAAGACGGCCTAACGGTGTGCGGGACCGTAGCCCAGCTTCATGGAGACGGTTGCGAATGGTCCTCGCCGATACCCCAGGAGCAACAGTGTCCCTAATTTGCTGGGAAGTGGCGGTGCGGTCCCCTACGGCACTGCGTAGGATCCTACGGTCTTGGCGTGCATCCGTGCGTCGCTGCGGTCCGGTCCCAGGTCGACGAGCACGTGCACCTTCCGCCGACCACTGGCGACAACATCGATGTACTGTGGAGACCTCACGCCCCACGTGTTGAGCAATTCGGCGGTGCGTCCACCCGGCCTCCCGCATGCCCACTATACGCCCTCGCTCAAAGTCCGTCAACTGCACATACGGTTCACGTCCACGCTGTCGCGGCATGCTACCAGTGTTAAAGACTGCGATGGAGCTCCGTATGCCACGGCAAACTGGCTGACACTGACGGCGGCGGTGCACAAATGCTGCGCAGCTAGCGCCATTCGACGGCCAACACCGCGGTTCCTGGTGTGTCCGCTGTGCCGTGCGTGTGATCATTGCTTGTACAGCCCTCTCGCAGTGTCCGGAGCAAGTATGGTGGGTCTGACACACCGGTGTCAATGTGTTCTTTTTTCCATTTCCAGGAGTGTAAGAGTACACTACGATCTTTTCAACTGGGACATTGGTTTCCAGCTGAGCTCCTCATGGAACGCAGTGTTGGGAAAAATGGGTATGGAACGCGAGCGGCAGATGCAGCGGGGCAACAGGCAAGAAGCACCAAGACTCGATGTCCAGAACCCGCACCACCCGTGAGTGGTCGGGGGGACAGGGGGAAAGGGGGGTGGGTGGCACCACGCCACTGGCCGCGACGTTTATTCCGGAGGCACATGATTGGCCCACCTGTTGGCCGCTCGGCAGAGGTGTCTGCATTCCAGCTACTATAAACGAAAGCGACACTTTGCCTGAAGATGACGAGTAGAAAACTCGTCGAGTCGTAGCGACAACACGATCATGCGACTCAGCTGATAACCCGAGAAAATTTCTTCAACGGTATGTCATATAACATTGGTGACGCATCTTCAATAAAGAATATACAATCAACTGTGAGGTGTCTACTGGGGACTTTACCACTGTTTACAGTTTAGAACTGGTTGTTGAAGGTGTAGCGTTATTTGTTTCAGCAACTTACGAAAATACTTATTATACTTTCTTTATAATTGAGCAGGATGTAATGCTTGGGAAACCCAATGAGTATACAGAGAAGTGTTTGGCAACTAATGTCATCTTAATAGAAAGATGTTTTATCACTGTGGATACAAACATACGAGGGACTCAGTCCAGCAAACCACAGGCAGCTGGCCGAGATTGTCGACTAAAAATTATTTGCATAATAGAATTCGAGGAAATAAGGTAGATTATTTGGGGGAAAATTCGCCATGAAGCACCTATCACCTTGTTGCCAATGAAATGTGTACCTAGAAGGACGCTATCATTGTTATTTCTGTAACCATTATGATCCACAGTTGAAGTTTTTGTTGCTGGTCGGAGCCACAATCGTCGCACTGCAGTAGCTGGTGGCGGCGGAAAATTAAAGAATGCAAGATGATGAAAAACTTAGAAAAAATATAAAAATTTAAAATTTAAATAATCCATATTATTCTGGAATATCAGGTACGCCAAGATAGCTTGTAAATTTTGTTATTGATTACCAGTTTCGACAGATCTGTGATGTCATCATCGGATGTTTAACACATTAACAGAATTGCATGATTTTTACAAAATTGCAAGTCACATAGTGATGTTGCGTCATTTTGCAACAAAATGAAACAAGGGACATCAACAAGCCAAAGATAAAAACCCGACAAATATAGAATGTACGCCGTGTTGTGCTGATATCCTAGCATACTTGTCCACGTAATGGTCACTATAGTGTTAACTGGATGAGTGTGTTAGAATATCAGCACAATATGATGTATGTTTTATATTTGTGGGTTTTTTATGTAACGATAGATAAGGAGGACTTGGCTTGTTAAGTTACAGATAAGGGCGTTGATGCTGCCATCTTGGATGGTGACATCATGGGTAGGTCACTGATCTGGATTACGTGACCTCATGAATGTAAAGAAATTAATACTTTTTGACATGTAAACGAAGTGAGTCAGAATGTTTACACTGCCACTACTGCCGTGTGGAGTGTACTGGTGAAATAGAAGTTACCCCTCCCCCCCCCCCCTCCTACCCGCTCTTTACAAAAATAAGAAACAAATTTCCAATCAATGGAGCGAAATTTTGAATCCAGAGTTCATCTGAACCAGTGGATTGTGCTATAACAGACCATACATGCACTGAGACTGAAGATCGTCACGATTAACAGTTGCTATGATTTTAGGTTATTGCTAAGGAGTGTAAGTTGTTTACGCAAATAAAAAACTGAATATTCATTTCGACAAATAGTCATTTGTCTCAAACAACTCCGTTTAACATCTTCTACTATTTTTCAACAGTTCAGTGCGTGAAACAACTGAGGACACATTCCTATATACGGTACTTGCTACGAGCTTTGCGCTTACGAACAGTGATGAACACATTAGCTGTAAAAGATCTCGGACTATCAGACCATCGCTGTCAAATAACAACAGTAAAGTCAGGCATCGAATCATTCCCTAAACTACGAGCCAACAAACGACATCTATCAGAAATCAAAATAAAAGATTTTTCGAAAGAACTAGAAAAACAAAGCTGGGATGAAGTGTATAAGGAAACCAATGTGAATATGAAATTCTCTAAATTCTCCACATTGTTTAAATTGAACTTTGAAAAGGCACTTCCAAAACTATTCATGTCTGTATCAACATATCACAAAAACAGATGGATAACAGCAGGTATTCAGAAGTCCTCCCAAACACTTAAGCACCTCAGTTCCATGAAAACGATTCGCAATGCTCTTGAATTCTTAAATTTCTATGATAGATACAAGAATATCTATAGGAAGGTGCTGGTTGCTGCAAGAAAATCATTTAATGACAAAGTATTATATAATGCAGAGTATAAAAGCAAAGCAGTCGGGGTTGTTATAAAAAAGGAAATGGGAGAGGCAAACAAATACAGAATAACATACTGCTAATGGAGGGATATAAAGTAATAAATGATCCACAGCACTTAGAAAACCATGTAAACGAGCATTTTTCAGGTATTGCAGAGAAGCTACAGCAAAAATTCCTTCAAATAAATATAACACCTGTAAATAATGTTGCACTGAATACAATTATGTTACTTCCAACCACAGAGAATGAACTCAATAAAACAATTTAAAAACTGAAAAATAAAAAGTCAGTAAGCTTAGATGAAGTACCAATGTGTGTACTGAAACAATGCATAGGAATTATACAAGGCCCCTTAACAAATATAATAAATGAATCCTTCACATCAGGGATATTTCCAGAGCAGTTAAAACAGGCAAGAATTGTACCTTTGCTTAAGAAAGGTAATGCAGAAGACATAGAAAATTACCAGCCCATTTCTCTACTATCAGAATTCTCAAAAATAATAGAAGCAATTATGAAAGACAGATTAATGAATTACATAAATAAATACAATCTTTTAAGCGAATCACAGTTTGGTTTCCGAAGTAGCAAAAATACAAAGTCAGCCATAGTAGAATTCACAAAAGTTGTACTTGATGTTCTTGATAAAGATGAGTGTGTCACAGGCATATTTTTGGATCTTTCTAAGGCGTTTGATACAGTCGACTACAAGGTTCTATTAAATAAATTAGAAGCATTAGGAATAAGAAGGGTAGCTAACAACTGGTTTCGATCCTACCTAACAGATAAGGTAGAAAGAGTAGAGATAATGTATACTTCAAATAGATCTAAACATTTAGTAAATCACTTATCAGAACCAAAATACATTAATGTAGGGGTTCTGCAAGGTAGCATATTAGGACCAATATTGTTCCTGATATACATTAGTGACTTTCCCAGTAGTGCTACTCATGGCGAAAAAATCCTCTTCACTGATTACAGCAATATCATAGTCACTGAGAAAACAAGAGAGCTCCTTGCCGAAAAAGCAAATGAAACTCTCAAGGAAGTTTATGATTGGTCAATAAGTAATAAACTTACATTGAACTTCAGTTTGAAGAGGAAAAATGAAATTGTTAAATTAAATGTAGATGGCACCTCTATAGACTGTGTAACAAATGCAAAATTTCTAGGAATGAATATTGATTCTCAGCTGAAGTGCTGTGAACACACAAAGGTACTTGCAAACAGAATGTCATCAGCATGTTATGCCCTTAGAATCCTATCATCAGTGTGTAACATGCAGTGTGTTTTAGTTACATATTATTCATATGTACACTCAATTCTTAGCTATGGAATTATTTTTTGGAGAACAAATGCACAAAATATGAACATAATTTTCAAACTCCATAAAAGAGCCATAAGAATAATAACCAACAAGACTAGTCAAGCTCATTGTAAAGATCTGTTCAGGGCACTGGGGATTTTAACTGCTCCATGTGAATACATTTACCAGTCAGTCGTACACATCAAAAATAACATTGGTAATTACTGCACAAACAGCTCTGTCCATGATCATGCAACAAGAGATAGACTCAACTTACATTTACCAAGAAAAAATAAACATAAAACTTAAAGCAGCATTTCCTACCAAGGAATAAAACTGTACACTAAATTACCGAAAGAGATTAAAGAAATTGCCAAAATACACTTATTTACAAAGACTACTAAAAAGTACCTGTTATGCAATACATTTTACACATTGAAGGATTATTTGGCTAAAACAGAGTAGGGGCTTGATAAAAAGATGTTATTCACATAAATAATAATAATAAAAATGTAAAATATCCAACATTCCACATAACACCTTCACTTTATGTTTTTTCCTTCTTTTTTTCCTTTCTAGAAATACTTACCCCCAAGCTATGAATAGCGCAATACTAACACCCCTTCCTCTTTCTGAGCTCAACATCTCACTCATTGTGGAGGGATGCTGACTCAGTTTCTCAGGATAACAAATGGGAAGTTGTGGTACAGAAAATGGCCCAGAGATCAGCAGTGTGTGTGTGTGTGTGTGTGTGTGTGTGTGTGTGTGTGTGTGTGTAGTGAGTGAAGTGTTATGAAACAATGTGTGTATAGTGTGGGCAGTGACTGATAGTGAGATATGAGTGAGCAATGTGGCATTACATTATTTAATAAGTTATTTGTAAAAAAAAAGTATTATACGCCAGGAGTAAATCTAATGATTGTCTCTAACTAGAAGTCTGTCAATATATGTGTATACGAATTAGCTTATTTTAAATTGATCTAAATTTGTAAATACTTTGACATGTCCTATAGCCTTGTACAAAGGGATCTACAGATGAATAAAGCTACTACTACTACAACTAGGTTACAATGTGTATGCGAATGCAGTGGTTTAAAAGACTCATGAGCAGAAGAGGAAGGATAGCAAGTAGGAATGAAATTTAACATCTTATCGAGACTTGGACCATGACAAGACAGAGCACTAGTTACAATGGACAACATTGGCGAAAGGAACTGCCTGTCACTTCATAAAAGGATCGATCCCAGCACTTCCTCTCCATCTTCAGACAGAGAGTTTGGAAAAACAGAGCAAGGTGGCTTCGGAAGAATTGTGAACCATTTCCTCTCAAACATGTATTTTGGTCACTGACCATATGTGCTTTAGTTTAGGTAATTGTCTTTACTTTGGAGTTCTTTGCGAGAAAAGATGGAACTCATAATTTTTAGATGTGAATCAAAGTTACTAAAAAGTGTGTCTACTTAAAATAGCAACTGCTGTGTTTGGGGAATGTGAAACGTTTCGCTCTAGAATTTATAGTACACGAGGAAGGGCTAAGATATTGCTGTTATGAAAACTTTTCCCAGTACGGCACGACAAATAAAAATATTGATTACTATGCAATTCCATGATGGGCGAGGAAAACCTTTAAAGATGGGAAACTTAGCAAAAAGTAGATAAATGAAATTAATGATTACTGTCAAAAGATATAAATTACGTTTTCACGCAATTATCAGGTTACCGCCTATTAATATCAAGCCACTGAAGCGACTGCGGACGTCGTTGTTCGAAGGTAATTGACCGACCAGCCTAACATGATTCTTACGTAAAAAATTTGCGTAAGGAATGAAATATATGATCGGTAACTCGATTTCAGGGGGCTTCTGCTTTATGATATTGAATAAGTAAGGGGAGAAAATGTAATGTGTTTGGTCGTTATACCCACGAATAATTCGTTATCAGTCCTTCCTTTGTGGCTTCTGAAGAGAAACATGGATATATTCATATAAAGTTATGCTTATTATCGTGGGATATGATACTGCAATTATTAAATTCCATTTACACATTTCCAAAATAATTTTATCTAAAGTTACGGTGCAAATAAGCATGTGTGCTTACTCCGAAAAAAAGAGAGAGAGAGAGAGAGAGTAAAAGACGTCACACAATGACGAGAAGACTTAAGAACGGTTTCATTTATATTATTATACAGCAAAAATATACAAAGTTCGTTTCCGTTTGTCCTCTTCAGAGAAAGACTCTGACCAAACGCTTTTACTATGATTTTACTTACGAAACTTCTTTTACATAGAGAAACAAAAACAGGAATTCACTGCGTGTCACAGTATTAATATATTTCTATTGATATATTTTCATCTTACACTTAAGACGGTTATGAAGTTACACAGGGGCGATGCACATGTGTGTTTCATTGGTAGCACATGTAACGCTGTGAGTGGTAGAGTGGAAGGCGATACTCCCCATTCGAAATTCTCCTTAGCACGTTTTTCAACACGATAGCATCATATCACTTACAGCCTTGAATGTGTAGGCCATCTTCGCAGTACAAAAAACTTAGGTCCTATCCCGTCATGGCTGTTGATCAATGTCGCCTAACCTGATGGGTAGAGTCTCTTCACAATTAACTTTAACGTGGCTTGCTGAGCTCATTACTACTTGCCTACTGAGGAATCAATTTTTTATCTGTTTTATCTTTATAGGTACCGTAATTTTGTGATATTCGGTCTCATGTACACTTGTCCGTAACAAGTAGATCATTATTTGGAAAAGAAATGTTCAAATTTGTGCGAGTTCTTAAGGGACCAAACTGCAGAGGTCATCGGTCCCTAGACTTACACTCTATTTAAACTAACTTAAACTAACCTATGCTAAGAACAACTCACACACCCATGCCCGAGGCAGGACTCGAACCTCCGGCGGGAGGGGCCGGATTATTTAAAGCATTTATCTCCTACTTGATGAAATATACTCAACAATTATAATTTTGGGCAAAACAAAGGAACTTACATAAGGGAATGATGGTGCAACTCATCTGTTTTTAAAATTTAATCAGTTTTTCTTAATGGTCTTACCCAAACTGCACTTTTTATGTATAAAAATGTGTTCTTAATAGCATATATAAGATATAATGGGTACCTAATTTCTTTCATTTCATTTTGCAGCGGCATACTTGGGCACCGTAATATCAATGGCATTGTCTGGAACCATTGTGAAGAACCTGGGCTGGTACTCTGTGTTCTACATTTTCGGCGGCGTCGCAATAGCTCTGGTGATACCATGTTTGTACTTTATCTACGATGAGCCTGAGTCGCACCCTAGGATCACAGAGAAAGAAAAGGACTTTCTTTTGACTCACACTGGTAGAGATCTGACAGACAGCAAAGAGAAGAAGGAGCTTGAAAAGGAGGTAAGTAGCCTGACGCCGGAGATTTGAAACTGAGAGCTGCGGCATGCCGTCGCAGGTTGTAAATACACAACATTTCTTAACTGCAATCACATAAGCCGCAATTAACATAATAGACATGCCTGTAATTGCTACTAAAACTAAAAATGTTTACTTCAAGCATCCAAAACTATTTCAAAGACGGGAGGTCTCGTGTAGTATTGTGGCTGGGAGACGTCGAGTGATGGGTTAATGATAAGTTCACATGACGGAAGACCGATGCGCATTTTCAAATCGCCCGTTTATACATCAAAACATTCAACAACCGATCACACGAGCGCGCGAATTTATACGTGCAGATGAACATGCGTTAATGTACGGTTAGAATAGTGTGTGTTCAGTTGACCGTGTGTCCCCGTCGTATCTTCTGTCGTGTGTGTGTTTTTTTGTTTTGCTTTTTTCTGTTAAATTTGTTAATGGATTTTGAACATCACCCATATAATCAGCCCCAGACTCATAGAAAACAAAAATCATATCTTACCTCCATTGCAATTGAACTTAAGTCAATGATCTAAGCAAATTAACATATTCACCACCGGTATATATAATGTAAAAAAATTCTATTTTCTTACGTTGTTGTTTGACTCTCTATTATAAAATCGTATAGGAGCTTATACACTTTTTGTCTTCTGTTGGTAAAAGAATCTTAATGTTTGCTGGTAAAGCATTTACACAGGTCAATCAGATACTTATTAGTTTTGTAGTTTCTTGATCCCTTCTGTACTAGCCGAAGAAAGTGTGATCAACATCTGCCTCACAATCGCATTGGAATTAACAGGATGTGATCATGTTGAGGCGGTAGAGATGATGCCTGAATCTCCCATTATTGAGCTCAAGTCACCCCATGGACACTAATTTATTTTTTCGACATTGCGGAAAGTAAGTGAAACCGAAGGCGAGAAGGTTGACTTCGAGCTACTGATGGATGAATTGGAAGAAATATAGCGTCGTAAATGTCAAAAATATAATTTTGGGACGGCGAGCTTGAGAAGAATTGATATTGTATGAGGAAAAGATTCAAAAAAAATGTAGGCATGAAAAACTTAATGGTTAACAGCTGAGGCGTATACTTTTGTTCACATAATTCAGTCTGCATATTCAAGTCTACCTTAATAAATAGATGGTCAATTTAGCCTGAATCTCAACCACTGATGAAATGAGTCGTCCACTATAGGTAACATTTATATCTTATGAGATATCCTTACAAGAGATCTTGGTGTGTAATTCGTCTCTTATTCCAACATAGTTGTGAACTATTGTAATTACCTTTACAATGTGTTCGGCGTCGTCCACATTGACATCTCATGGTCTACGTAGTATTCTCCACTCAGTACACGCTATACTGAAAATACACTCAGCATACCTATGTGCTAAAGCCAGCCGACAGTTAAATAGTTTTTGTTCATAGGTTAGCTGCTTTTCGCCATAGGGGTTCATTGAATTTTCCATCAGCCCCAATTCTTCAATTACTATCACATAACGAAGTGCCATGTCGTAGTTTTCTCTTAGAGATCTTTGTTTTGGTACATCCTACCATTTTTCATCGAGTTTCTCATATAGGGCGGAACCTCTGAAAATTCCTGAGTCGCTGTCTTTTCCATAAGAGCGAATGTCTACCAAGATAAAGCGACAGTCAGACTCACACGGCGCCAACAGAACTACAGATTAAAAAAAAAGAAATAATTGTACCTGAAGCCTCCATCTAACGAATAGATCGCCATCAACGCTGTCACATACCCTCACTCCATGGGACACTGCAGAGACGTTGAAATTTAATCTAGGAGATTGGCGCAAAGTCTAAACACGCTCTCTTTCCCTCTGCCGACCAGTACTGCGGTGTCCAGCACGAAATGATGAGACCAACGACTAACAGTTAACGCCTGCTAAACGCGTTGTGCCACAGTTGTAGTTACAACTGGAAGTATAGCGCGACGTGCTTGGTATCCCACACCTGGGAGGTCAGCATTTCCGTTTATGTTAGCAGCAGGAACCAGTTCTGGATTAGTAAAATGCGTTATCGCCTGAAGAATGCGACAAAATGGACCGCTGAAATACTGTGTAAAAATGATTGTATCATTCAGCTGCTGACACGACAAGAATATTGTAAGCTGTAGCTTGCCTTCTGCAAGCATGATATAGAGCTTTAAATGCAACAGTACATCAAGGAATTCGGGCAGTGATTGCGGTCTTCTTCCAGAATTCTATTCAAAGCGATGGGACACTTATGTCGCATCAGTATGAGGCTGGGTGCCCGCCTTTTCAATGTAGGCAAATCTGGTCTTTGGCATATTGAGAGGTGTATTAGTATTTTCCTCAGTAAGCCGTCAGAGACTGACCGCAACATTCGTGACACGGCAGTTTTTCTTGAATATATTCTTATTTCGAATATAATAAATTTCCTTGAGACCGAAAAGCATCTGTGCACGAGTCAATACGGTTTTAGAGAGCATCGCTCGTACGAAACTCAGCTTACCAACTATGGATGAAGAGCGACAGGCAGACTCCATATTTCTAGATTTCCGGAAAGAATTTGACACGGTGACCCACTGCAGACTGTCGACGAATATACGACCAAATGGAATAGATTCCCAGATATGTGTGTGGCTCGAAGACTTCTTAAGTAACAGAACCCAGTACGTTGTCCTCGACGGCTAGTACCCACCAGAGACAAAGGTACTGTCATGAGTGTCCTAGGAAAGAGCAATAGGACTGTTGTTATTTTCTGTATACATAAATGATCTTGCGGACAGGGTGCGCAGCAGTTTAGGGATATTTGCTAATGATGCTGTGGTATACAGGAAGTGTCGAAGTTGAGTGAATGTAGGAGGACATAAAGTATCTTAGACAAAATTTCTGCTGTGCTGCGAATCATAAACAGCATTTCAGGTGGGGTTTTCCAACACGTTAACTCTCGTCTTCGTACTGCTGTTGTGACCTAACATGCTCGACAGAGTGTCAACATGTTGCTTCGGCTGTTCGATCACCACATCTGTCTCCAATCGAGCACATATGGGACATCATTGGAAGACGATTCCAGCGTCATTAGCAATCAGTATTAACCGTCCCTGTATTGACCGACCAAGTGCAACAGCCATGGCGCTCCATCCCATAAACTGACATCCGGCACCTGTACAACACAACTCATACCAGTTTGCATGCTTGTATTTAACATTCTGACGGTTACACTGGTTGTTAGTGTATCAGCATTTCACATTTGCAATGACTTATCTCGCGATTACGTTAACCTGTGATCTTGCAATGTTAATCCCTTAAACATGTTGCTCGCGAGACTTAATTATCGAGATTTCATTAGTAATTCCCACTTCATGCAACTGTTTTTTATAGGCACTAACCACCCTCCTTCACCTCTGGTAACGCCAAGTGAACGTCAGGTTGCACCGTAGTTCGGAATCCACATTCACTACGGCTGGAGTAGAGACGGTTTAGATTGGGCCATGACACACAGAAGTCATGGCAAACAGAAACTCTGCTCCTAGCGAGCTTCCTTACCGTAGAAATTTTATTTTATTTAATAAACCAGGTATCATACAAAATACAGGGCAACATTTTATTTGAAGTTGAATGACTGAAAAGTTTGGTGTCGGGCTGGGATTTGACCCTTCTGAGACGATTTAGTTCCATCACCGTTGTTTTCCACAAGATTCCTAACTCCTCAACGTCTCGACGAAACGTTCATACATGAGTTCGACTCCTGGTCCGGCACAAATGTGTACATCCAGTTATTTCAAGCTCTAATATGTGGACAGAAATAACTGAGAAGGTTGAGAGACGAATGTTCTGAAAGTTATTTGCTCTGACTTGATCGTTCGTTCATTCACGAGCATTCAGATGTTTACCTACTTTTTGCTCAAAACTGAATGTGATGCCCTCTGTTATAAAAAGGTTGAACTGAAATTGCTACTGCGAACAGCGTGTCTCGGTACACATATTCACGTAAAAACAAAACTGACTGGCGTTCACTGTACAGGAAATTAAATCGATACCGTGCACGTCCAAAATTTGAAACACTGACATTACATATCTACACTATGAAACAAACACTGTTCACTGACTCATTAAAAATCTAAACTCAATAGAAAAGTTTAAAATCCGCGCAGTGGAAATGTGAGATGAGAAAGGAAAGAACCAACAAAATATGAAAAGAACCTCACCTAAAAAATTACCGCGTAATCGCAGCAACAGCACAGCATAAAGAAATCACGCCAGATAAGATACGCTAAATTAAAACTAAACTACTGGGAGAAAGAGTGAGATGATTTTTCCTACTAAAAAAACAATAGTTCTGACTTGAAATGTGAATATTAATTCGTTCGTTACAATGACTATGGCAGATTTTAAATTTTTATTTCACAAGAACATAAAAATCACAGAAAACCGAAAACTTTACTTACTTTCCAAAGTCTTTCAAGGTAGTGCCTTTAAGATTATGCAAATTGAAATGAATTAAACTGAAATGACCTAAGCTGAGGTGGAGAGGTACGCGCCAGCAATAATTAGTACCTTAAACACATATCGATAATGCAAATCCATTCGCTCTGTTTCGTAAATGGTGCGTCTATAAGTTCTTCCATCAGATTAATAATTCCTAACAATTTTATTCAGCGAAATCCTTCTCCAATATGCACTATACTAGATGTTCGGCCAACTTACCCCATGTCCAACATTTGACTACCCTCTGCACTACACTTGTGCCATAGATTCTCAAGTTCAGAGATTCTACTTTCACTGCCATAAGCGGACTATTCCCCAGATGTCACACGCAACTGCTTCGCTCTCGTAACATGAAATTTCCACTCATTCTGAAACTATTCGCAAATAAATGTCCAGTGCACCTATATATGTCCACCTTTCATAACCCCCCCCATTTGATAAAATACGCTTTTATGTTGTCCTACAATGTGAAAACTACCAAAATTTAACAAGATACACAAATATATAAAATTTTACAAAGCATATAAATTGAAAACATGTACATAAAGTAATTGAACTTGTGGTTTTTCGTTAAAAGTCCGTGCACAGGGTATTGTCAAATTTTGATTAAGGACATAACTGAAACACTTATTCATCACGTAAAAATGTCATTGCAGAATGGAAGTCATTGCAGTCCATATAAATTCCTATCACAAAAACATCTGAACAGTCCATGATTTGCCTCAATCACTATGCAGCACTATATTTGTGTATGAGACTGATATTTCAGTCTCTTGATGTTCACTAGTGAAGTAACATCACCAATATCGCAGTAGAATGACTAGTGAGGGCTGGAGTTCAGCCAAACAACCAGCAAAAACTTATCTTCAAGTGCAACGTCAAACAGTGTTTTGAGTCTGGCCTAGCGTCCAACAGAAACTCCTCTGGGAGTGGAACATTCAACAGTAGTCTGATAGAGCGACCAGCATAAAAAATTGTCTTCTGCCAACCATAACTCATGTTAGCAATGGTGAAGACTCAAGATGAGGAAAGTTACTAGACGTACTTCGCTGACCAACATAATACCTTCCATAACAAATTAACATCTTGTGCAATATAAATTCCCACACTCATTGAAAATTGTCTCTTGCAATACCGACTGAGGTTTTTTGGCTGACAAGTAAACTGTCTCTTGCCTGCTAATGTCACATGTTGGAGATAAAACTAAGTGATGCACAGAAAATCAAAGTGCATATAACGACACAGTGCTTCAGTCATTAATCAGAAAGAAGGTTATACCTAATCTCAGAGAAGTGTTTACTAATTGTTTTATCCCTCGCACTTGCAAAAATATTATGAAGTATGAAAATGATACAAAATCTCTTTACATGACACAGGATTATTTTCCACAAAAAAGAATTTCATAAACATATCTAAGAGATTACATAAAACATGAAATACGCACTTATACAATATGCAGATAATAATGAAAATTCAAATATTCACAATAAACTTTTCATGATAAAGCAAAAGGTATGACACATACATACACGCCCGAAATTTTATGGAACATATTATAAATTGTCGTCTTTATATTTAAACAATGGAAAGCAAAAAATGTGTAGCCTATCATTTGTAATGTATATTTTTTGGTACTAAAATTATCACTGCTTTAAAATTTCAGATATCTGCTTTGGATTCATGATCATATGTTTAGGGAAGGGAAAAGGGAGCTGTCATAGAGTCATGTGTCAACAAGTCATGCTCACCCAAAATAGTCAAACATCGCCATTTGTGCATCAAATATATATTTCATTGTCTATACTTTAAAAATTCCTCAAATTACTTCCACCTTTCAACTTCTTAAATTGCACAGAAACCACTTACAAAATCTATTATTTATCACTCACATTTTCCTAAAATTTCATCTTTCAATCATGTAACTTCCATAGTATTACCACTATACCTCAAACATCGCTCAAATTCAGACCTCAAACTTCAGGATATCCACATTATTAAAACCAGAAATTCAAAACCTTTTTTCATTAGCTGCACACTTTTCAGATCATCACCTCATACAAAACCATATTTTTTAATCAAACCTTATATCTCGCATTATCTCTTCAGATCATTTATTTAACTCTCATTTTCTCCACCATGGTTAACCATCATCTTAACATATACCCCTAGTAGCTTATTGCTAACTCATGAATTTCTATCTTATATATGCATTGACTAAAGTATAGAGATCACACTATAATTAGGTTGCCCAGAGTGGCCGCACACTTAGAGGTGCCATGTCGCGGACTGCATGGCCCCTCCCGCCAGAGGTTCGAGTCCTCCCTCGGGCATGGGTGTTTGTGTTGTTCTTAGCATAAGTTAGTTTAAGTAGTGTGTAAGTCTAGGGACTGATGACCTCAGCAGTTTGGTCCATTAGGCATTCACACACATTTGAACATTTGAGCTAAAATTAGAGTAGCACATCACACTCATTCACACAGCACAGAAAAAAGCAAATCATCTAACTGCAAGCAAAGGGAGCGTCAAGCAAACTATATACAACATGACATCTTAAAGAAAGTTCATCACTAAAGAAACACCCAAAAACACAAAATCAAAGAAAAGTAAGTTTTCATAGTATATTCAACAGTGTATCACATCTTAACAAAACTTGGTTTAACCAGTGAAAAATGTATTGCGTATCAACATAAATCAATCTGCCAGGCAAGTGAAGAAAGATGACATTGAGACATAAAAGATGAAAAAATATATGATTATCTAAACTACTTTACTTAGAATGGTGTACCATCGTACTGCCTATACTAAATAAGTGTTTTATATTAAGTTAAAAGTCTTTGCTGGAAAAGACTGTTAGTAATTATTAACTTGCTCGTTTCTGTGACAGATTACTCTCTCATTTTTCTTGGTTTTTGAGTTAGTCTCCCCTAATGATCTTTCAGAGTGTCAACATTTTTCTTCATGAACTTTCAAGAGGTTTGGTGAACAGAAAAGGATAAAGATTAGTTCAAAATCTAAAGTTTACAAAAGTAATTAAAAAAATTTTGCAAGAAATACTGCTGTCATGCACAAAAAACGTCACTCACAAGAAATGTAGTACTGATGGCCAGTGAAAGCAACTAAGTGGTGAACTGTATTCTATCTAATATTTTACTAACTCATACATCAACTCTTTCAGATGTTCATGCAAAAACTTTCATATAGAGTGTGTAAATCATTTCATATCATTCAAGCATTTCATATGACATCAACACTTATTCACTTCTTAGCTTGCAACCTATTAAATGTTCCATTTTTCCAGCATTATGTGTCAACAGAAAACAGAGTCCCTAACCCATCCCTATTCATCATTACCTCAAATATCATAATGTATATCATACTACTCGTCATATACTTCATCATCCATCATCATCAAAATGTAATACCAACAGCTTCAACACACAAATAACCTCTTACATCATAAAACTTCATTACTCTCCAATATGATACTTATTCTCTGCTTAGTCCTCACAAATCGATAGATAAGAAAAACTACATAGTTAGCTGCTTACTAAGAAAATCACTTGTACTACTACTACCATTCGTCACTCAAAACCAAGGAACTGGACTAATGTTTATCGTTGTTCCTGTACATACTTCATGGAATTGTATACGACACTCTCAATATACTTGTTTGTCACATACAAATGTAGTAGAAAACAAAATTTCATTGAATATCTAATGAGCTACATAAAATTACACACATCTCACTGTCTACAATATCATGTATTGACAACATAATATTTAGTAACCAAATTGGTTTATGTGTGATACATGGTGCATTCAATTGGATTTCCTTGTTCACAGTGTTTCAACTTTTATTGGATTCTCATGCACTATTGTTTTAATTCTGTACGCTCCTTTTCAGAAAAGGAAGAATTTTTGAGTAGGAGACTTACCTTTACTTCATACTGGATGAGATTTGCACAACTTGTTAATCTCTTTCATTATACATTGTGATGGGGTTGAAAGTTGAGAATATAATGAAATAAATATTGGCTGGATCTGTATCTCTTTAACATATGCAGTCCAATTGCATCAAAACTGACGATTTTCATCTGATATGACCTTGTCAACATGTTGTATGGGGTGTAAAAAGTTCTTAATGAATGCTTTGGACGCTGTTTTAGCTGTAGCCTTACGCAAAGGGGTCAGTGATATAAATTTAGATGTCTAGATGTCAACTCCACTGCAATGAAAACATAAGAAAAATAATTTCTGGATCTGTGGTCCTAATAAATCTACAGTTGCTAATTTTTTTAGCTTTTAGCTTGGAAACAGTGGGGCACAATGTGAGATGGTGGGAGGTTTGGCTTTTTGACAGATGTTACACTTCATAAGTACTTTTCGTATTCTTTTCTCCATGCTGCTAAAATAGCATATGGTTTGTAATTTGAGGAAACATTGCCATTGTTCGAAATGCACATAGCTTAAATGCCTGTACCATATCAACTTATTGAAAAATTCCTCTGGAACACACACCACCCAAATTATTCCATTTACAGTGCTATGTTTAAAGAAGATACCATTTCTGACAAAATTGTCTGACAGCTGTATTTCTCTTGGGGGATTTCTCCTAATGTGATCTTCATTTTGTTCTTATGCTATGTTGAGTACTGCATTTGAGATAAAGTTTTCGAAAGCTACTTTTTGTATATAAAGCAAGGTTAAATTTATGTCCTGTAAAGTATCTGTGTTGTTATCAGATAAACCAGCTGGGGTACAAGGTAAAGCTTCAGAAATGATGCTGTCTTTTCCAAGAATGTAGCAGACAGTGTAATTAAGTTCCTCCAAAGTCAGTGTCCTACGACGTAATCTTTCATTGTTGAACTGGCAGGTCATTAAAAACTGTTAGGATTTGTGGTCTGAATAAACTTTTGTATGCTTGATGAGTACACAGTATCTTAATTTCGTAAATGACCAGACAATGGCTAAGGCCTCTAATTCTGTGACTGCATAATTTCTTTCTGATTTACTTAACACACTACTGGTAAGCACAATAGTCTTTTGGAAAATGATACCATTCTCAATGTGCTCTTGGAAAAGATGAACTCTGAGTCCTATTTTGAAAGAATCTGTAGATAAGCAGAAATCTATTGAGATCAGGATGAGCTAAAATAGGTGCAGTGAGCAATGCCTCTTTTAGTGTACCATGCTCTAATTGTGCTTGATCATTCCAGTGTCAAATGGTGCTTTTGCCTGCCAAAGACCTTAATGTTGGTGTAGTCAATATTTTGAATTTAAAATATCAATGGTAAAAATTTACTGCTCCTAAAAAGCTTCTGACTTTGTCATTTACTAGTAGTTGGTGGGATTGCTCTGATATGTTCTGGTGAAATGATATGGCCTAAAAATTTTATACTAATCTTACCGAAATTTAATTTTTCTAAGTTTACTGTCAAACCTGAATCTTCAAAAATGTCCAAATTTTTTTTAAGATTTTGTTGTGTGTTGACCAAGTTTGGTCTACTATCAAAATATCAACATTGGTGTTGATATATCTCTTTAAATGGTGTGGAAGAATAATATTTATTCCATCAATAATTGATGCTGATGAGACGTTTAAACTAAAGGGCAGTTTACAGAACTCGGGACACATTCCAAAGCACAAAAATGCTGTGTACTTCTTGCTGTTAGGATGTAACTCTATTTGCCAAAAACCTGAGTGTAAATCTATAGATGACAGTACATGTACGCCATAGAAATTTTGTAACAATTTTTCAAGTATCTGAGGTCTGTCTGTTTCTGGAAGAATTACGATCAATCTGATGAGAGTCCAAGACCAACGTAATTGAACCATCTCTCTTTCATTGAAATGCAATGGACTGTTGTAGGAGGTGACAGCTGACTCAATAACACCGTTTTCTAACACTGACTGTATCTCAGCCTTCACCGTATCTCGGTAAAGAACCAGTATTACATAAGGTCTTATACAGAATTTTTTGTGCTCTCTAACTGGAAACTGGTACTGAAATCCCTTGATGGTGCCAGGTCTCGTAGTAAACACTGCCACATGTTCTTGTAAAATTTTGCTTAGTTCTTTTCTATCATGTTCATCAAAATTCTCTACCTCCTCGATCTTTCGCTGGATTAGTGTACTTAAATTGATTACCTGTCATAGATGTCGTAGTTTCTACAATAATAAGCCGTATTACTGTCAACAGAATGGAGTGAGCATCGAGAAGAATCATTATGTAGGAAACATAGGCAGTTGATCTTTTCTTCTTGTGAGCTTAACCAGTCTTCAAATTTTAAAACGATATGATGGTTCAAAATTGTTTGATTAATTTTTGCATCATTAAAGTTCATTGCTGGTTTGTATTAATTGAAGAAATCGACACCTAAAATTATTTGAGTAGAGACCAACGGCACAATGAGAAATTCATAGCAAAACTTTGTCCCTGACAAGTAAATTCCAAAAAGGTCACTGTCTAACATCAACGGTTTGTCACGCAAAGTACTGTTTTTGAACAGTTATTATATGTTGACTTGCTGATAACTGAATTGCCCCATATGAGTCCAAAACTGCGGTAAAATTAGTATAAGCAATGCAAATGTTGAGTACAGGGCGCACAGTTTGTTTTGGTCCAACTTTGTTCTCCTTCAGCAGAATGTCCCTAATTTCTTCGAATAGCATGAAGTTAATAGTTATGGCAGGAGAGTGTTGTGTTTGCTGCCTTTTTCTTTCAGCTGCTTAGACCTGAAGTTACTGTTTATTCTTTTTATCCTGTCGCTGACCGTCGTTGTGTGTCAGTGATCTAACTTCGACTATCTCTACATGCCATTGTGGTGACAGTCTACCAGAGTTCTGCCATATAGACTTGTTTTGCTGACTGTTATTCTGATATTATTGTGCTTGTTATTATATTTATGACTGTTTCCAAAACGATGTTTATTTTCAAAATAAGAATTCGAATCGAGGCTTCTGAAATTGTACCTGTCTTTATAGTTATTTTGGTGCCATACTTGTGTTTCGTAAGGATAGTGTCTACGATCGCGTTTGTGATTGTTTATGAAATCTATTATATTATCTACGTTGTTCCTATTGTCATGTCGTGAGTATGAGCATTCGTATTATCAAACTTATGATAAACAGAAAATTTTCTGTTGGAGCATAATCACTGTCTAGTTTCAGTTCTTTCAAAAGGGTCAAAAATTCTTCTAAATCGTCCTTACACCTGCTTGCCAACATTATTTGACACCGAGCGAGGTGGTGCAATGGTTAGACACTGGACTCGCATTCGGGAGGACGACGGTTCAATCCCGCGTCCGGTCATCCTGATTTAGGTTTTCCGTGGTTTCCCTAAATCGCTCCAGGCAAATGCCGGGATGGTTCCTTTCAAAGGGCACGGCTGACTTCCTTTCCCGTCCTTCCCTAATCCGATGAGACCGATGACCTCGCTGCCTGGTCTCCTTCCTCAAAACAACCCATTATTTGACGTAAATGGGTAGGTTATTTCGTGAGATAAATTCTAAATAACTAAGGTGGGTTGAGCGCATGGTATAGATATTAGTTCCGCCGTATCATTTCTCGAAATACTGTGCGGGACTTGAGAATTCCGATTGTTCAAAGTTACGAAACATGATCGTACTGTGCTTGATTCTATCCTGCTTTGATGTAGAGTTATATGCAGTTAAAATGTTTGGTAAAAGTCCTCTTCTGACTGACAATCTCTTATAATCGATCACATTCAGGTTGCTGGTTCATTTTCTAGGTATTCACACTTGAATTCTAGCTTGTGTTTAAGGGGCAATTTGGTGGTAACGCATAGATAATTTTATCAAACCACTCCATAGGATGAATTTCGCTCGTGAAATTTCAGACAACTTTGAATGTGCGTACAGTGAGGACGAGTTTATAATCAAATGTGTCTTAGCGCCTTGGCGCAACGTTTTCTCCGGTGCACCAAGCGCTTTGTTCACTGTCATGCCTTGACGTGTGAAACTGTTCACGTTGGTAATCTCACAAACGCCGTAAGTTACTATTGTCTTCTAGGTTTTCACTGTGTTGACTTGTTTTACTACGTTTAAACTCTTTTCAGTTCAATTTTTCTTCAGTACACAAAAGTTGTGACTGTACGGTTGAAATGTCATCCTTTTGTTGTTTATTAATTTTTATCTGATTTTCCTTGAAATGTTTCAAACATTATTATTCGGCTGTGTCCGCGAAGCGCACAGGCACAGTATCTTCGGAACCTCGTTCGTTGTTGGCAAACAAATTTTTCATTTTTGTGTATAGTTCATCTATTTGTTTGGAGATGTTACTTATCTTTTATTTCTGTACTTCTGATCGTAAGTGTAATGTTTCGAATTTTTTGTTAATTTCTTTGACGTTATCTTGTAATAATGCGGTCTGCTCTTTTATCTCGGTAACTATTTCGTTGGGGACGACCTCACTAATTTTCGCCATTGTATCTGCGCGATCGGTTTTTCGTGTGTCTTTAATTTGCTCAATTCGGTTACTAAAACTTGTAATCGGTTATCAATACCGCCAAACACTGGTTGAAAATCTCTCCTCATTTCTTCTCTTGAATCTTTTCTTGTGTCTGTTTAAAGTGCCCATCAGTTTGTTCTTGTGACTGTTTACGGTCTTCCCTCAACTGTTCAAACTGTGAATTATTTTGTCTTACATCTCTCTGACGTGCTCGCCTGTTCGTTCTTGTAGCAGTTGCGACAGTTTAAGCTGTTCAAGCAGTTTTTGAAACATCGATGTTACGTTTTAATCTGAATTCATTGTTGTTCGACATAGTGACAGAGTCCGATCTACCGGAAACAAACGATGCAAAACCTGAATCTGTGTTATTCGACTGCATATCCGTATCTGTGTTATTTTGCGGTCCGATTTGCTTATTATGAATTGGCGACTTATCACTTGCCGATTCTTGTTCAGTATTACTCGTTTCGGAATTTTGTTCTATTTCTGATGTAGGCACGTTTCCCTGCGCTTGCGTAATTACATTACGTTATGTGTCGCTTACTGTATTGCTGCTAAACGGTAACTGGTCATTATTTTATTAGTTAAATGAAATGCTTTTGTTGTGCTGCGTCAGATTCTATTTCTGTTCGTCACCGCGCTACACGCGTCTGGTATTCATTGCTGTAACAAAGTGAAATTGACAACCTTTACCAAAAATGCCAAAACTGTAATATGGTTTATCGCTCAGAATAAATTTTTGAAAAATCCAGTAACTGAAAATTTGACGTAACCGTTGCCTATCAGCAAAATCCACATGTAGTGAATATTTATTATACGTAATGAATATTGGTAACACGTCAAGAACATGAAAACAAATAAATTTCGCATGTAAGAATTACACAAAAACTAACTGTAAGGAAAGGAACATGAAATTATTAGTATATAAAACATGCGCTGTGCTGTGTGCTGTACTAAACAAAAAAAAAAAAAAAACAAAAAAAAATCTTTTCAAACGTGCCAGCGGACAGTCCGAAGCAGCTGTAGACAAGTGAAACTTATTTCCTGCGACTTGATCGTTCATTCGTTCATGAGCATTAAAATGTTTGCCTGCTTTTTACTCAATACTGAATGTACTTTCTGTTCTCTGTTATAAAATAACTATTGCTAACAGCGTGTCTCAGTACACACATTATATAAGACAAAACTAACTGGCGGTTACTGTGCAGGAAATTAATTCAAAACTGTTACTCAATAACCACTACCAAAATCAAACTGTGCATTGTCCAAAAAAATTGAAACACTGAAATTATTTAGCAACACTGTGAAATGTACACTGGTGTCTGGTACTTTAAAAATCTGAATTAAAAAGGAAATGCTTAGAATTTGTGCAGTGGAAACGTGAGACGAGGAAGAACTAACGAGATATGAAAAGAATCTCACCTGAAAAAGTACCAAGTAATCAGTAGTAACAGCACAGCTTGAAAGAATCGCGTCAGCTAAATTACGCTACTAGGAGAAAGATCTGGATGATTTTCTCATATTAAAAAAAACTTCTTGCTTGAAATGAAAATGATAATCCGTTCATTATAACGACAATGCAGGATTTTAAACTCTGATTTCACAAGAAAATAAACCTCACAGAAAACCGTAAATTTTACTTTCTTTACAAAAGTTTTTATGGGTATTCAAACTGAAATGACTTACACTGACCTTAAAAACATATCCATAATGCAAATCCATTCTCTGTGTTCCATAAATGCTGCGCCTGTATGTCATTCCATTAGATTAATAATTCGTAACAATTTTTTTCAGCAAAATAGTTCTGCCAGCTTACTCCGTGTCCAACACTCGACGACCCTCCGCTCTACAACTGGGCCTAAGATACACGATTTCAGAGAAAATACTGTCGCTGACGTAAATCGACCATTCCACAGATGTCACACGCGACTGATTAGCTCTCGTAATATGAAATATCCACTCATTCGGAAACTATCCGCAAACAAATGTCGAGTCCGCCTGTATATGTCCACTATCAGTTCTTTCTACAAGAAAAGTTTTAGGAGTTTAGGAGTTCGTAGTCTAGCGAACGAACACTGTAATCTTTGGGGATAAAAACTGTAAGTGTTCTTAATTCAACAGGATGAACTCATTCGGAACCCGTGGCCTCTCATCCTGACTTGTCCTGCTATGTGGGCGCACAATATAATTTCAATTGGAGGGGCGTGGGTCAACTACACACTGCTGTCTGAGTTGCCAACCTACATGGAAAATATACTTCACTACGACATCGACGAGGTGAGTATCTCTATACCTCAGCTGGGAAACAGACACACTGTCAATGTCGGGGACGAGTATACATCACATTTGTCCACCTTTGTTTCAGGCTGGCCTCATCTCAGCTCTGCCTTATCTATTTGGTTGGATGAGCTGCAGTATTTACAGCTTCCTGACAGAGAAATTAACACAGAGAGGCGTACATATTATGACTATCTTCAGAATATGGGACGCAGTATGTAAGTAGACCTCCTAGCGAAACAAGGTGTTTCGGAAATTGTATCACAGACTTCTGGGAATTGTAGAGGGGGCTTAGTAGATAAATTTTGAACAAGGAACGAATGTCCGCCCAATAGCGCCTTACTAATAGCTCTAAAATAGTAGATCATCAATACTGAGTAAAAATTTCTCGGTTTACTTGCCATGTCAAATTCGGATAAAATTCCCGAGACTCCGATCATTGCCTCCTTATCGTCGTTCAGTGCTAAGTCTGACTGTCGTAAATATAGGCGAGGCTCCCACATTCTGTACAGAGGACGGCGTGTGACTGGCTGTATTACGTCATGATGGCATTACGGGAATGACGCGTACTGAAGTGGGTCCCTCCACGTCCATAGATTATACAGGGTGTTCGGAAATTCCCTTTATAAAGTACTAGGACTTGTAGCGTTGAGTGAGTACATAATATTCTGAATAGGAACCCATGCCCGGAAACGTACCGTTTCCGTTGTAGAGAACGGTTTCAGTTCAGCTGTGTAAACATGTTCACGTCAGCTGAGGGAGAGAGAAAAGTCTGGAGAGTCGATTCTCCTGGTATGTAATAGGGTAGACAGAATGACGTATGCCTTTCTGGGAGACCTATTCAGTGCATGTGCGTCTCCCATACAGTAAGCATCGTTTGGTGCGCGTTCTTGGAATAGAGAACCAGCTAGTGGGTTGTATTACCCAACGTTTCCCACAACGTAGCACGCCATAGCACAATGTTTGTTGCCAAAGTTACGCAACAGCTCCGAGAAACAGCTACTCTCACCCAGAAGAGGCAAGACTCTGGTGCTCCACTGCAATGCTGCAGACCCGAGTTTGAAGAAGATGTACTGCATCGCGTTGAAGACAACCCGTCAACGGATACTCGCACAATTGCGCGTGCAATAGGTATTAATGACAGTACAGTTTGAGGCGTTCTCCGTGAGCAACATTTACATTCGTACCATTTACAAAGCGTACGCGCTATGGGCCAGTCGCTTTTCCATAATACTTTGCCTACTGCACGTGGTTCCCCAACGCTACCTTGACACACCCCTATTTTCATGTTGAATTCCGTTCATAGATGAATGTAACATCAATAGGGACTGTGTTCTGAATTCTCGAAATAACCATGTCTCGGCAGACGAAAACCCTCGTGCCACGCATGTTCAGGGATTTCAGTACAGATTTGGTATTAACATGCGGGCAGATATTATGGACAGTCTTGTGATTGGGCTTGAGCTGTCTGGAAAACGTGCTGCCTGGACAACAGCTGACCACACCTCGTATCGAGCCATGTCAGGAAAGCACGGCTAACATTCAACCATGCATTGTTGTTGTGGTCTTCAGTCCTGAGACTGGTTTGATGCAGCTCTCCATGCCACTCTATCCTGTGCAAGCTTTTTCATCTCCCAGTACCTACTGCAACCTACATCCTTCTGAATCTGCTTAGTGTATTCATCTCTTGGTCTCCCTCTACGATTTTTACCCTCCACGCTGCCCTCCAATACTAAATTGGTGATCCCTTGATGCCTCAGAACATGTCCTACCAACCGATCCCTTCTTCTGGTCAAGTTGTGCCACAAACTTCTCTTCTCCCCAATCCTATTCAATACTTCCTCATTAGTTATGTGATCTACCCATCTAATCTTCAGCATTCTTCTGTAGCACCACATTTCGAAAGCTTCTATTCTCTTCTTGTCCAAACTATTTATCGTCATGGTTCACTTCCATACATGGCTACACTCAATACGAATACTTTCAGAAATGACTTCCTGACACTTAAATCAATACTGGATGTTAACAAATTTCTCTTCTTCAGAAACGCTTTCCTTGCCATTGCCAGCCTTCATTTTATATCCTCTCTACTTCGACCATCATCAGTTATTTTGCTCCCCAAATAGCAAAACTCCTTTACTACTTTAAGTGCCTCATTTCCTAATCTAATTCCCTCAGCATCACCCGACTTAATTAGACTACATTCCATTATCCTAGTTTTGCTTTTGTTGATGTTCATCTTATATGCTCCTTTCAAGACACTGTCCATTCCATTCAACTGCTCTTCCAAGTCCTTTGCTGTCTCTGACAGAATTACAATGTCATCGGCGAACCTCAAAGTTTTTATTTCTTCTCCATGAATTTTAATACCTACCCCGAATTCTTCTTTTGTTTCCTTTACTGCTTGCTCAATATACAGATTGAACAACATCAGGGAGAGGCTACAACCCTGTCTTACTCCCTTCCCAACCACTGCTTCCCTTTCATGTCCCTCGACTCTTATAACTGCCATCTGGTTTCTGTACAAACTGTAAATAGCCTTTCGCTCCCCGTATTTTACCCCTGCCACCTTCAGAATTTGAAAGAGAGTATTCCAGTCAACATTGTCAAAAGCTTTCTCTAAGTCTACAAATGCTAGAAACGTAGGGTTGCCTTTCCTTAATCTTTCTTCTAAGATAAGTCGTAAGGTCAGTATTGCCTCACGTGTTCCAGTGTTTCTACGGAATCCAAACTGATCTTCCCCGAGGTTGGCTTCTACTAGTTTTTCCATTCGTCTGTAAAGAATTCGTGTTAGTATTTTGCAGCTGTGACTTATTAAGCTGATAGTTCGGTAATTTTCACATCTGTCAACACCTGCTTTCTTTGGGATTGGAATTATTATATTCTTCTTGAAGTCTGAGGGTATTTCGCCTGTTTCATACATCTTGCTCACCAGATGGTAGAGTTTTGTCAGGACTGGCTCTCCCACGGCCGTCAGTAGTTCCAATGGAATATTGTCTACTCCGGGGGCCTTGTTTCGACTCAGGTCTTTCAGTGCTCTGTCAAACTCTTCACGCAGTATTATATCTCCCATTTCATCTTCATCTACATCCTCTTCCATTTCCATAATATTGTCCTCAAGTACATCGCCCTTGTATAGACCATCTAAATACTCCTTCCACCTTTCTGCTTTCCCTTCTTTGCTTAGAACTGGGTTTCCATCTGAGCTCTTAATATTCATACAAGTCGTTCTCTTATCTCCAAAGGTCTCTTTAATTTTCCTGTAGGCAGTATCTATCTTACCCCTAGTGAGATAGGCCTCTACATCCTTACATTTGTCCTCTAGCCATCCCTGCTTAGCCATTTTGCACTTCCTGTCGATCTCATTTTTGAGATGTTTGTATTCCTTTTTGCCTGTTTCACTTACTGCATTTTTATATTTTCTCCTTTCATCAATTAAATTCAATATTTCTTCTGTTACCCAAGGATTTCTACTAGCCCTCGTCTTTTTACCTACTTGATCCTCTGCTGCCTTCACTACTTCATCCCTCAAAGCTACCCATTGTTCTTCTACTGTATTTATTTCCCCCATTCCTGTCAATTGCTCCCTTATGCTCTCCCTGAATCTCTGTACAACCTCTGGTTCTTTTAGTTTATCCAGGTCCCATCTCCTTAAATTCCCACCTTTTTGCAGTTTCTTCAGTTTTAATCTACAGGTCATAACCAATAGATTGTGGTCAGAGTCCACATCTGCCTCTGGAAATGTCTTACAATTTAAAACCTGGTTCCTAAATCTCTGTCTTACCATTATATAATCTATCTGATACCTTTTAGTATCTCCAGGGTTCTTCCATGTATACAACCTTCTTTTATGATTCTTAAACCAAGTGTTAGTTATGATTATGTTGTGCTCTGTGCAAAATTCTACCAGGCGGCTTCCTCTTTCATTTCTGTCCCCCAATCCATATTCACCTACTATGTTTCCTTCTCTCCCTTTTCCTACACTCGAATTCCAGTCACCCATGACTATTAAATTTTCGTCTCCCTTCACAATCTGAATAATTTCTTTTATTTCATCATACATTTCTTCAATTTCTTCGTCATCTGCAGAGCTAGTTGGCATATAAACTTGTACTACTGTAGTAGGTGTGGGCTTCGTATCTATCTTGGCCACAATAATGCGTTCACTATGCTGTTTGTAGTAGCTTACCTGCATTCCTATTTTCCTATTCATTATTAAACCTACTCCTGCATTACCCCTATTTGATTTTGTGTTTATAACCCTGTAGTCACCTGACCAGAAGTCTTGCCATGCATTATCTTCTTGGAAATAACGTCACGGAGGCGTCGAAGATAGAGCGGAGCCACTGGCCTTAACATGGCAGATGTTTAATGGCTGCTGTCGAAAATAGCGGCTATGTGAACCACAGGTGATCGTCCGGTGTACCCTACCGTACGCGACACCATCAAGCCAGGTGTTGGACCCTTATAACGATGATGAATGCAATAATTGAGTCTCCTTGGAGCTTGCACACATCGATACGACCACATTAAGAAGCTTGTTTCTTGAATCAAGGGCCTTGACGATACTGCATGGCCTTACGATCAGTCTATCTGTCCTTCTGGGCAGCAGTCGTTTGGTGGCCGAGGGGGGGGGGGGGGGAAGAGGGGTGGTTTGCTGAGATACACCTAACATTTATATGTAACTGTTGAATGAGAAATCCGCTACGTAGTTTTTTCTGGCGTTACTCCCGCCTACGTCATGCGGTTTCGATGAAACGTGAATTTGCGTATCCAAGTGTGTAGTATGGGAGAGTGCTGTACCGCGAAACGCGTTTTAGAATTTCACCTGTAATAGAAGTTTAAGAGACTTGCTTTCTGGCATTTATTTTATGCAGGCTTTTTAAGAAATTACAAGAATTGCTACAGAAGATTAAGGTCTTTTGAATTGTAGAAACTTACTCCAAGGACTTTGAACAAACATTTGTTTGAAATTTAAAAGCGTTGCAATCAAGAAGAACTTCTCAATAATGTATCTAACCATCTATGTTGTTGTGTCGGTAGCTGGGCCGACACCGTGAAGTTGATGGCTGAAAATGAATGCTAGACTAACGCTGTAGCCGATAGGGCACGCAAGGCTAAAGCAGACGGGCGTGAAGTCTGGAACATGAGAACTTATAAATGAATAAGAAGAAAAGTATGTAGATGCTTATTACTTATCTTTTTAATAGTCCTTGGAATACATCTCTCTTGAATACTCGTAAGCTATAGGCAGTGATACAAATGGCGCCTTGCTAGTTAGTAGCCATTAACTTAGCTGATGGCTGTTCTGTCTCTCGGCTAATGAGAGAAAGGCTTCGTACAACTGGGCGGTAGCTAGGTTCTCGTACAACTGGGCGATAGCTAGGTTCGCGTACAACTGGGCGGTAGCTTGGTTCTCGTACAACTGGGGCGAGTGCTCTCTCGTATCACGAGACCTGCCTTGGTGGTGGCGCTAGGTCTGCGATTACACAGTGGCGACACGCGGGTCCGACATGTACTAAATGGACCGCGGCCGATTTAAGCTACCACCTAGCAAGTGTGGTGTCTGGCAGTGACACCACATTCCTCCCCCGCAAATCGGCGAACGGTCGTGAGATAAGGCTTCCGCCCGCCGTGGGGAGGACCACATGTTGACGTATGCGATGAGGTGGGGCTGAAATGGAAGAGGCATTGCGCACATATTTATGATAATAGTTAATTTTACCCAACACACTCTGTAGCTGTTTCACATTTTGAGGGGAAGGCAATTCTTGTATGGCACGGAGGTGCTCTGGACTCGGATGTATGCCTTGGGCATTAATGACATGTCCCAGGTATGGTAAGTCACGAGCAAAAAACACACATTTGTCCTTCCTCAAGCGAAGACCATTTTGCCGCAAGACCTGAAATAATGTTCGTAAATTCGCAAGATGATCTTCTTCTGTCTGTCCGGAGATCACTATATCGTCCAGATAGTTAGCTGAACATTTGCGGAACGCAACGGAGGTTTGCCCAGTTGTTTGTTGCAAGAAGGCTGCACTGTCCTAACACAGGAATTTTCTGTCCGGAATATGTAGTTAGCTATAGGCAGTGATACAAATGGCGCCTTGCTAGTTAGTAGCCATTAACTTAGCTGATGGCTGTTCTGTCTCTCGGCTAATGAGAGAAAGGCTTCGTACAACTGGGCGGTAGCTAGGTTCTCGTACAACTGGGCGATAGCTAGGTTCGCGTACAACTGGGCGGTAGCTTGGTTCTCGTACAACTGGGGCGAGTGCTCTCTCGTATCACGAGACCTGCCTTGGTGGTGGCGCTAGGTCTGCGATTACACAGTGGCGACACGCGGGTCCGACATGTACTAAATGGACCGCGGCCGATTTAAGCTACCACCTAGCAAGTGTGGTGTCTGGCAGTGACACCACATATGTAATTCATTACTACTCTTCTACGAACCAATAACCGAAAGTTAAGTCAAATTAAGCAGTAGTGCTATCAAAACCCAGTTCCCTGTTAAATATGTTCTGATACTTAAGCTACTAGACACAAATTTTCATTGTCAAGACAGGCAAAGTTGTTAAGACATTAAAGAAACTCAGTCCATTTACAACTCTCACATGTTCTATGGCGAAACACCTATTTTAAGACACACGATAGTGGACGAGCGACGAGGTGTTGCTTAACTGCCCACACGTTGATAAGTATTTCTAAACATTTACAGCATTTTACACAGCACAAAATTTTGTACCCAAGGATTTAACAGTTTATTCGAAATAACTTTAATATATTACACAGCAATTAAATGCATAGAACGTGAAATATTTACAAGTGCTGCGCAAAACACGACTTCAAGTCTAACAACTAAAACTGTTGCAAATGGTGGAAACTACTTCTGTCAGGCAGATTAAACCTGTGTGCCGGGCAGAGACTCGAACTCGGGACCTTTGCCTTTCGCGGGTAAGTGCTCTACCAACTTTTTTTTTTTTTTTTTTTTTTTTACTAAAAGTACATATATATTCACTATGCAAGAGTTCTTCAAGGTACCATTTAAAAATATACAAATGACTGTTAGTTAAACAAAAAAATATTAAAAAGAAAAACATTAAATACAACAAAATATAACATATTCTGTCTTCTTCCTTTTTTTAAAAAAAATTTGTGTTTGTTTTTGGTCGATGCATGAGAACGTGGATAAGGGTGTTGCATCATGTGACAGGTAGGCATGGTACACCCAAACTTTGAGGGGGGTCAAGGAAGACGCTGCGGAGATAACCGGCAAAAGTTTGTCGGTAAGATGGTTTTCGGGTGAGGGTGCTATGCGCGGTCACTATTTTGTACCAGAAGTCAAGGACTGTATGCAGACCACTCTGAAAGAGATATTCTAAAGCCTGTCCTCGAAACCAGATTAGGGTATGGTGCTTAGCAAGAGGGTAGTGAAATGTCTGGTGCAACAACAGGAAATCCGGGGTTACCGTCGTTGGCGGGGCACGGAGGTAAAAGCCCACGATTCGTTGGATGAGGAGCCATACGTTTTGTTTCAGGGGGCACGTAAGACGGTGCTCGTCGGTGTCTTCGAGCTGACAGTCAGGGCAGAGTGGGGAGGTGGCCAGTCCTATGCGATAAAGTCGACTATTAGTCGGGAATTTTCCATAGACTAAAACATACCAGAGTGCAGACACAGACGACGGTAAAAAGGGTGCATGCACACACCCCCAAACCGTGCGCCAGTTAATGTCAGGATGCTGTAGCACCATGTGGTCGCATGGGTTGGACAAACAGTGTTGGATAAACAAACGATAATAATCTTTTGTACGGGGAGGACGGGTGACTGGAAGATCGGCCCGAACGTAGCTGAGTGCTATGAAGCAATTGGCGACATAGTACAATAATGGAGAAATAGGTGCCACATTGATCGGTGGATCGAGAGAAGCTGGTCGGAGGATATCTAAGAGACTGCGTGTTAAGGACGGGACCGGCCCCTGCCAGTGCCGCAACAGAGTGTGGACAAAGAGTGCAGAAGAGCGTGCCCGCACGTTGATGAGTCCGAGGCCACCTTTTGCAGAAGGCAGTGTTAGAGTGTTGTAGCGGACTTTGAAAAGTGCCCCTGCTGACACGAAATATCCAAAGGCTGATTGGATGCGGCGGCCAAGGAGTAACGGCATTGGGAGGATCTGGGCGACTTGTACCAGTTTAGGGGCGACATAGATGTTGACATAGGACACACGTTGGAGTTGGTTTAAGTTACGGTGCACTTGACCGCGGACATGGTGCCGAATCGACTGCAAAAGCCGCCGGTAAGCCAGGGCCACTGTGCGGTGTGTGGAGCTCGTAAATTCGATACCCAAGTAACGAAGGGTGGCACTGACTGGGAGTGGGGTCGGCACCATAGCCGGGAGGCTGCGCCCAATGTGCATCATAGTCGATTTACGGACATTAAGAATGCTACCAGAAAGACGTCCATACTGGTGGATCCATTGGATGGCGTCATTGAGTTCCGTGGAGGAGCAGGTGAGAAAGAGGAGATCGTCCGCATAAGCCCTACAGTGAAAGGTGTGGTCACGCAAAGTGAGGCCCTGCAGTCTAGAGGTAAGTCCAGTGATGAGGGGCTCAAGTGCAATGGCATATAGTAAAGCAGACATAGGGCATCCTTGACGCACAGAGCGGCGTATAGGAATCGGTCCTACAAGCCTCCCATTGACTTGTACCATCGAGACCGCGGGAAGTAGTAACCGGCGAATGGCATCGACAAAAGGCAATGGGAACCCCATACGTGTCGCCACCATGAGGAGGAATGGGTGTCGAACGCGATCAAAGGCACTCGTAAAATCGACGGATACCAGTGCTGCACGAAGGCGACAAACCGCCGCCAGTGCAATGAGGTCACGGCATTCTCCTAGGGCTGTTTGTAAGGTGGCCCCACAACCACGTGCAGTCTGCTCAGGTGAAAGGACCGTAGGTAAGACGGTGCGTAAGCGCGCTGCTAAGAGGCGTGCATAGATTTTATAGTCTGCATTCAGTAGTGTAAGGGGGCGATATGCAGAGACATGAGACCCTCCCCTCGGTTTAGCCACAGGTAGAAGAATGCCAGTGACGAATTCAGGTGGAATTGGGAAGGACGGAGTAAAGAGTTCCTGAATCATTTCCGTCCAGCGAGGAAGCATTAACGTGGTGAACGCCCGGTAAAACTCCACTGGGAGACCATCTGGTCCGGGTGATTTGTTCTTGGCCCCTTTGTTGATCGCATCTACCACCTCTTCTGCGGTGATTGCAGACATCATGGACGTTGACTCCGCTACGGTGAGGGTCCGATCAGGGGAAGGACGGAGATCATCAGGAATGGGCGTCACCATCGGTTCATCATCATAAAATTGGCGATAATGTTCAGCAAAGGCGGACACGACTGCCGCCTGTGTTGTGTGGTGAACACCATCGGAGGTCGTGATGTTGGGGACGAAAAGCCGACGTCGACGACTATGGTCGGATGCGGCATGGATTGTGGATGGGGTTTCGTCGTGGAGGAGGTCTTGTCGTCGGGAACGCACCACGACACCATGCCGTCGTGCACGTTGAAGAGAGAGGAGACGAGCTTTAGTACGTTGTCGTTCCCTGTGGGTGTCAGGTGATGGAGGGAGCGCATCGAGCTCACGGAGGACGGCGTAGTGAAAATTTGTGGTATCTCGATGCCATGCTGCTGCTTCCTTGCCACATTGTATGAAGGCCTTTCTGATCGCAGGTTTGGCACATTTGAGCCACCAATCGAACGTGGATGTGTACTGCGGAAGGCGTCCTTCGCAAGACGCCCATGTAGTGGCAATACATTGTCGGCAATGTGGGTCATTAAGGAGGGAGGTATTAAGCTTCCAGTAACCTCTGCTGCGCCACACTGATTGAGGTGGCAGAGCCAGGGAGCAAATGACGGCGCAATGGTCCGAAAATGCAAGGGGCCATCGTTCAGTTTGGGCGACTTCATTGCCGAGGTGAGCAGAGACATAAAACCGGTCCAGTCTGCTCGCAGAATGTGCTGTATAATGGGTAAAACAGGGGGTATTGCCATGAATTTTCTCCCAAACGTCCACTAGATGAAAATCTTCGATTAAGGTGAGCAGCGCCGGGCATGGCGAATAACCAGGCACTTGGTCCTGCGGATGGAGGACACAGTTGAAATCGCCTCCCATGATAAGGCGATCATAGCGTCCAGAAAACAGGGGCGCCACGTCACGTCCGAAGAAAGTGGACCGCTGCCGACGGTTCGTGGAGCCAGACGGAGCGTAGATATTGATGACGCGCGTGTCGAAGATGGTAACAGCCATGCCTCTTCCACAGGGAAGGATTGTTGTGTCCGTGAGTGGGATTCCTTCGCGTATGTAGAAAGCCACTCCACGCCATGATTGATCACATGTGGACGTGTATGAGTCGTAGCCGTAGACTGGTGGTAGTGTGGCAACGCGTACTTCCTGAAGAAGGGCGACGTCGACGTCAGAGGCCCGAAGCATGTCACATAGGAGTTGCAGCTTGGATGCAGTGCCGATCATGTTGATGTTCAGTGTGGCAAACCGGTACGTTTGTTTCAGTGGTGGTGGACGCGCATCTACCATCACCAAGGGAAGTAAGAGGAGGGCATCGACAGGAAGTCCCGTCCCATCAGCTGCAATGCCCCGCTTTTGATGTTTACAGGCACCGATCGTTACATTGTGCGTGGCGACCTCCATAGTGGTCCCGTCCTGCGAAACGTCTTATTCATCGTGAAAGTTGTCCGCCGACCTCTGCGTGGAAATGTCGGCTGCTTGGGTGTCGTCTTCGTTGTCGCGGGTGGCAACGCTCTGAGAGCCCGTGGGTGAACGGCGACGGCGTTTGCGCCTACGTGGCGAGCGTTGTTTGCGCACATGTTCCTCAGTGTCGGACGACGGCAAGGAGGAGCGTCGACCTGGTTCGAAGGCGTCGGTGGGTACAATGAAATTGTCAAACAGGTGTTGTGAAGAAGTACTGTTCTCCTCAGCGTCCGCTGCGGGAGCCTGTTAGACGGCAAGGTTGTCAGGTGGGACGTCTGCACCGTCCGTTGGTGACTGGAACGGTGGGACGTGCCGATCGGAAGGACCGGGCGACGGACTGGACGAAACTGTAGACGTGGCAAGAGCCGCTGAGTAAGTGACCGGTAGGGTGGTCATCGTGGGTGTGACGGACGCTTCCGACAACGGGAACTGTGCGACACGTCGTTGAATGCATTCAGACCGTAGGTGACCTTCCTTCCCGCAACCGGAACACGTCCGAGGTTGGCCGTCGTACATTATAATGGCACGGCAGCCTCCGATACGTAGATAGGAAGGCACGTGTTTCTGCAACTGGATGCGGACCTGTCTAACACCGCTTAAAACTGGATAGGTCTGAAATTGGACCCATCGTTCGGCAACATGTTCCAGAACGTTGCCATAGGGACGGAGCGCCTCGATGACGACGTCTGCAGGTAGTTCGAACGGCAGTTCGAAGATCCTTATCGTCCGTGTGCCGAGACCTGCGTGATCGGCGGTAACGGGTCCGACGTTGCCGTCGGAATGGAAATGAAATGGAAATGAGCGTTTGACGTCATTGGCCGGGAGGCCCCTCGCGGGGCAGGTCCGGCCGCCATATCGCAGGCCTTATTACATTCGGCGCCACATTGGGCGACCTGCACGCCGGATGGGGATGAAATGATGATGAACACAACACAACACCCAGTCCCTGAGCGGAGAAAATCTCCGACCCAGCCGGGAATCGAACCCGGGCCCAGAGGACGGCAATCCGTCACGCTGACCACTCAGCTACTGGGGCGGACGCCGTCGGAATGACAGAAGCGCAGTCCACGTTTTGCCTCTTGAAGCACCTTGTCGCACGCCGCATCGTTGATCATTTTGACGTAGACGGTACTGCTAACTATGGACAAGTGGATACCAATTAGATCCGTTGGTGGTATTTTAACTTCATCGCGTATAAATCGTTCTACCTCCAGGGCCTTGGGTCGGGCGTAGTCGGAACAAAAGTTGAAACGTAATGTCTTCTTCCGATAGTTGTGCGCCATGGTGGTCTAGAAGGAAAACGGCACTTACAGCGGCCGAAGTAAACACAAACACACCGTGCGCGCCTTGTCCGCAGCGCTCTGGCGCGTGACCGCCTCGCAGCACTGCCGGCGGCAGACTGTGCCAACTGAGCTACCCAAGCACGACTCAAGCCCCGTCCTCACCGCTTTACGTCTGCCAGGACCTCGCCTGCTATCTTCCAAACTTTACAGAAGCTCTGCTGCGAACCTTGCAGAACCAGCACTCCTGAAAGAAAGGATATTGCGGAGACATGGCTTAGCCACAGCCTGGGGGATGTTTCCAGAATGAGATTTTCACTCTGCAGCGGAGTGTAGACTGATATGAAACTTCCTGGCAGGTTAAAACTGTGTGCCGGACCGAGACTCGAACTCGGGACCTTGCCTTTCGCGGGCAAGTGCTCTACCAACTGTTCGAATCTCGGTCCGACACACAGTTTTAATCTGCCAGGAAGTTTCATATCAGTGTACACTCCGCTGCAGAGTGAAAATCTCATTCTACTTCTGTCAGTCTCTAGTGCTCGTTCCGTCGCGTGATACTAAGATCAGTCCCTAGACTGAAGTACCGACCAAAAAACATCATGTGGTTCTAGGTACACTATGCTCTAGGTCATGGGAGTACAAGTAGCGCCAGCGTGGCATCAGTCCACACCGCTGTAAGTAGCTCTACTCCCAAGGAAGAAAAGTGCATCACGTGACGTCACCGCCCTCTGCATGGAAACAGGCGCGCGGAATGCAACGATATAGGAAAAGCGGTGAATAGATGTGGTGTTTACAGAATAAAAATTTCACTCTGCGACGGAGTGTGCGCTGATATGAAACTTCGTGGCAGATGAAAACTGTATGCTCCGGACCGAGACTCGAACTCAAGACCTTTGATTTTCGCGGGCAAGTGCTTGACCAACTGAGCTACCCAAGCATGACTCAGGAACGCTCCTCACAGCCTCAGTTTCGACAGTACCTCGTCTCCTACCTTCCATACTTTACATAAGCTCTTCTGCATACCTCGCAGAACTAGCACTCCTGGAAGAAAGGATATTGCGGAGATATGGCTTAGCCACAGCCTGGGGGATGTTTCCAGAATGACATTTTCACTCTGCAGTGGAGTGTGTGCTGATATGAAACTTCCTGGCAGATTAAAAAGTGTGTGCCAGACCGAGACTCGAACTCGGGAAACATCTCCCAGGCAGTCGGCTCTCAGCCGTGTTGTGAAACGGACTCTGTGCGGCGCTCCGCAAGCGGGCCGTTGTTTACTCGCGCGGGTACTGGTATTGCAGTGTAAACAGATCACCGCAAACGACGATGGCGCTTTCTTATAGAAAGGCCACGATTAAAGTAATGTTCGATGCCCAGTACGCACCACCTAAGGCATAGGAAGTAGAGTGTTTCCTGCGTGAAGTAACGGACGTGGATCCACAGGGACTTATCGGTACACATCTTTCGGTTGTCTCCAGCACAGTTTACCTGAAAATTGTCGATGAAGCACATTTCGAAAGACTTCTTCGCCGTTCCACCGATGGATATTGTTTTCTCGGACGGAAACGTGAGTGTCGTGACCGACGACCATGCACGAGTTGCCGTTTGAAGTTCCGGCCACGCTTGTCGTGAACGCGCTGCGGCCTTACGGGGAAGTATTAAGTCACGTGGAAGAAAAGTGGCATACGTTCGAGACATATCCTGTACTGAATGGAGTGCATCAGGTGCGAATCGAACTGCTTAACCACATCCCATCGTACGTGACCGTTGGTGGCTGTCGAGCGATCGTCATTTATGACGGTCAACCGCGGACTTGTTCAGGGTGGGGACAGGAAGGCATGTACGCTCTGGATGCCTGCAGCGACGCCTCGTCCAAATACCACGTGCAGACAAGATGCCTCCATTGCTACCGACAACGCTATCTATTACATACGTTGAGGCAGTGAGGAACATATCGGACGCCGACCCCCGCGGGCCCGGTTTCCGCGCCCACGACGACCCAGCCTCCGTCGGAACAGTCGCCGTGCTCGACAGCAGTGACCATGTATGCACCTTAGCCGTGTGAGGAATGAGAGCATCAGCAAATCGATTCGACCTCGGACCCGGAGATGCGGGAGGTGTCTACTGTTTGTCGTGACCCACAGGACGCGGACACGCGTTCCCGCAAGCAGAAGTCGCCCAAGCGACGAAAGAAGAGGAGGATGTCTGCAGGAAATGGTTCGCGAGATGGTGACACGTTGCAGGAGGATGAGGAAAATCCATCTGCGGCCAGGGCTGTGGACCTCACACCAACGGCTCCTGGTTCGCTGCTGGCAACGTCTGCCCAAGGACAAAGCCAAGTCGACGATGCTCAGCTCACCGACGAGCCCCCTGGCGACTTTTCGGCTAAGACATCGGATGAACGTCATGCGTCAGCTAACGTACCACACCTCCAGATTGGTGACTGGGCGTCCGAGATGGAGATGGAAAGAGTGATACCAGACTCGAGCGACAACCAGATGCCCGCGGCCGGCGGATCGTCGGACGGACATCTTGTCTCAGCCGATCAATAATGTATACGGTGCGGGTGGCAGGGACAGTCGGACGGACGACGAGGCGCATACAGGCTTAAAAGACTGCAGGATACGCCATCTTACTATCAAATGACCCAGGTGTATCGGATAGGTACGGTCAATGTCAACGGCATTAGTTCCACGAATAAAATTCAGTTGTTAAAGGACGTGATTTGGGCGGCGGACATTGATATCGTGTTTCTTCAAGACGTAAGTCCTGATCTGAGCCTGGATGTCTATGGATACGCGTCTTACGTCAACCCAACTTCCCACGGTGGTGGTGGTACGGCCATACTACTACTCGATGGCATCGAACCAACGGGTATTCAGTTTTTGCCATCCGCGAGAGGCATTGCGCTCACCATCGGCGCAGGCCGGTTTTGTGAATCCGTATGCCCCGCCTGGTACTGCGAAGCGTCGAGAGCGAACAACCTATTACTCCACTGAGGTAGCTCCATTGTTTCAAGGCGCTAAAGAGCGCCTGATGGTGGGCAGGGACTTTAACTGCGTCTTACGTCCTGAGGATCAGATCCCTCACCATGTCCCATGTCCAGCCCTTCATGCTACGCTCACAGATCTCGCTTTGCATGATACATGGACACTAATCCACGGGGATCGACGCTGATATACACACTTCACTAGCCACTCAGCCAAGAGGTTGGACAGGATTTATGTCTCCCGAGGTCTTCGGGCAGCAACTGTCGGTGCTGAGCTGTGTGCGTTCACCGACCATCAGGCCTTCATCTGCGCCGTGACTCTGCCACAACAACAGAAGAGCCGTAGTAGAGGACCTTGGACTCTTAACGTTAACATTCTTCGGGAATAGGCGTGAGTGACGGCAAGATGGTGGACACACTACGCCAAACCAGCTCTTCGCCGCACGCTCATGGCGTATGGACGAGACTGGGCGCTTTGGCTTCGATCCACCTCTGAGTTTTACTACACGGTCTTGCGGGAACTAGCGTCGCAACAACCTTCGCCAGAGCGCCAAATGGCCGTCCACCGGGCACAGGCACGGCTTCTGCAGATCACGGCTGACAGACTGGACGGCACGCGGGTTCGATCGAGATTGCAAGATTCCATCTCAGAGGAACGTGCCACTCTTTATCTCATCGTCAGAGAACGGAGACACCGTCAGAGATCACGGCAGTCATTTCGGCGGACGGGCAACGTGCAGTGACACACAACCCCTCTCTCCTGTCCTCACAGGTTATTACCGCACTCTCTACGTAGCAGATCAACGGCGTGACAGTGACACTGAGGACGTCCTCCACGACCTGCCGCCTTCGGATAGGGGGCGACGCTACATTCTTGGAGGCCGTCACGTGGGAAGGAACAAGCATGGCCCTCTCGCGGGGCGCAAGAAAAAAGTCGCCTGGACCTGATGGTCTTCCGCTTGAATTTTATAAAAATGGTTCAAATGGCTCTGAGCACTATGGGACTTAACATCTGTGGTCATCAGTCCCCTAGAACTTAGAACTACTTAAACCTAACTAGCCTAAGGATATCACACACATCCGTGCCCGAGGCAGAATTCGAACTTGCGACCGTAGCGGTCAAGCGGTTCCAGACTGAAGCGCCTCGAACCGCACGGCCACACCGGGTTTATTTCTGACCTGATGGGGGAAGTTTGGCGGCAGATGTGCTGTAAACTCCTGGATCCGGACTTTCGCGTCACCCCCCCCCCCCCCCCCCCGAATATTTGGACGGTATGTTCATACCCGTGCCAAAACCAACCGGGGGTGCAGACCGCAAGACTTCCGGCCGATGACGTTATTGAATTCGGATTACAAGCTGTTCCCCCGCATTCTTCCTGCTCGTCTCCTCGCTATTGGCAAAGATGCCATTCATGCCGACGAAACATGTCTGGAAGGTGGCAGTAACATACACACGGCGTTAAGCTCTTATAGAGATGTGAGGGCGCAAATGTCGGCAGGCCGCTTAGAAGGCGTCCTCGTGGCGGTTGACCTAGACCACGCACTTGACCGAGTTGAGCAGCGTTTCTTGCAGGCTGTTTTAGAGAAGATGGGAATGTCCCCAATATCGGCAGGTGTGGTTCTCCGTCTCATCCACGGCGCCCCTTCCACAGTTCTGGCCAATGGCTACCGCTACTGTTTACTATTGAGCGCTCAATGCGACAAGGATGTCCCCGGTCAGCCTTTCTCTTCCCCGTCGCGCTGTAGCCTGCACTTCATGGTCTTGGACAGCTTTTGGAATACATGTGCATTTGAAATGTTGTGCCTATGCGGAAGATGTAGTATTCTTGGCGAGGACGGCAGAAGATATATGTACAGCGATCGCGTGGTTTCAACGATACGGCGAGGTTCCCGGGAGCCGAATCAACCTGCGAAAGTCGCACTGCATGGATATGGGCAGAGATGGGCAGAGGACTGCAAACGAGTACGCCAGTGCCCATTACCAAAGTCCCGGCAATAAAGTGTTTGGAAGTGACCTTCCATGGGAACGTGCAGCGCACAGCAGCAGCTACGTATCGCAGACTACTTAATGTGATCCGCACGCAAGTTCGTCTCCATAACTTTCGAACACTTGACTTGATCATGCAGGTACGTTTTGTCAACGTCTACCTCGCTCAGAAATTTAACCATTACACACACGTTCTCCCGAAGGCCGTTACGGTAGCTGCCAAGTTCCAGGCGGCCTTCGATCATTTCGTCAGCAAGGGTAGGGTGTTCAAGAACCGTTACGAGACGCTAACGTTGCCTACATATGCAAGCGGCATTGGAATGATAAACGTGCACAACAGGGTGCGCGGTCTCTTTCTGATTACGATGCATCGCCTACGTACTTCGGACAAGGACACCCTCCCTTGTACACTGATTCAGGAGCTGGTGCCTCAATCCCTCCGCCCACCGATTCCCGTTGGACATATCACGCCAGTACTGTGTCACATTCGAACCTATTTGATCGACATAAGTTACCTGTTGGATTTCTTGCCGACCACGCGGGATCCTAGCACCAAGGACTTCTACCGCTACTTTCAACGGACGCTGTCTGCTAATGTGGTTGAACGCCGACATCCGGCAGTTGGCTGGAGGCGGATGTGGAGTAACATACACTCCCCATTCCTTCCCACTACAGCCAAGGTGCTGTAGTATGTGATAACGACTGAAAAATTCTCCACCCGACAACGTTTACACATGATATATCTTGCCGAGGATCCTCTCTGCCACAGATGCGCCACTGTCGACGCCAACATGCACCGTTTCATTAGTGGTACGGCTACCGACTGCTGGCTCCTCACACGGACCATGTTGGCATTGGCATTGTTGCTGCGACGGACGCCTCAGTCTCTAGAGTCCATCGAACTGATCCATCCAGACATCACTTACTTCCCTGCTACTCGTCATATTGCCACGGTGTGGGTTAAGGGTATGGCATTGTCATACTTTTTTTATGAGAGCGGCAGGGTTGTTGGATTACTGGCATTATTTAACGAGTAATTACAGGATTTTACGGCGCAAAGCGTCGTATGGTACGCTCTTTGCGCATTACTTGGGGCCGTTGTTTACGCGCCCTCCAGACCATTGGGGTAACCGGGTGTGAGAAGAGACAAATGTTGCACATGATGGACTGATGAGAGACATCAACGGTAATTATAGGGTGTTTCACCCTCGCTGAACGACAAGACAACCAGGACATCCCGCCGTCTGACTGCAGTGGACACCCCCGAGCGAAAAAAAATAGAACAAAAAAATAATTACAAATAAAAACCTAAGAACAAAATGAACAACAAATCAAATATAATAAACTATTGTACCCCTTCCTTTATCTTTTTCTTTTTTTAATAAAATGTTTTAAAAAAGTTGGTAGAGCACTTGCCCGCGAAAGGCAAAGGTCCCGAGTGCGAGTCTCGGTCGAGAACACAGTTTTAATCTGACAAAAAGTTTTAGATATGGTGTTAATGGCACAACAAGTGTTTTGGATTCGTCATTTTGATACTATTTCAATTACGTAATGATCACTGATTGTAAACATTTGCATTTCGGCTCTGCGATATGAGAAAATACATAACCGTTCTAGTTTGACGTGAAGGCCAGACATGTTATAATATGAACAGTAGAGAGCTAATATAGAAATATTACGTGGACATTTTTCCAACTTTTCTGTTTCATTTTTCCTCATCTCTTTTACCTAAGTTAAATCATAATGTTTGGAATATTTGTAATCGAATAGGTAATGTTAGGTTGTGATCTGGGGTGGTGCTTCTGGATTGGGACTTCGCTAATTTCATAACAGAAAAGAACTGTCTGCGCACATACATAGTATCCGAACAGCAAGTGCATGCAACCTCGGAAATCTGATTTGGGGACCAACTTGCAGAAATCAGCCCCTTCCTCGTGATTATATTTGTCCTGGAACAAAAGTCTCACTGTAAATTTAGTAGTTGCATTTGGTACGAGGTACGAACGTTGTTGACAGCCACTGCATACGGGTTGTTAAGTGATGAAACGTAGTGGAAAGTGTTTCTACATCTTCAGACCTGGACTCAAACTGTTTAAGCAGATACTGTAGAATTTACACATATTCTTTGGATAGACTAGTATCTGGATACGCCAGTACAACTTCGGAAAACGCACAGTGTTCCAGCCGGCAGTTGATTCGTCCACAGGTCCAATGCCGTTTCGAATGGTTTGATTCTGTAGTAGGTATATGTTATGATGAGGCCCTTACGTTGGACTGAGGTATTTAAATAGTTGAAGTGAACTGTTAATTCACCAAGGAAAGCTAAGTCACAAATCCAATTTTTTTCTTACAACTGAGGAACATGCTGGTTTTGATTAGTCATGAAAAATGTTATTTCGCCTCTTAACTGAAAGAATCGATCTAAAACCTCACTCCTGCTTAAGCAGCGCACATTACAATGGTAAGAGAGATCGCCATACTGTCTGCCACATTCTACAAGAAAAGTTATAAACTATCTACATACAGGATGAGTCACGTAAGAGGTAACATCCCTTTTATTTCGTAAACGGTTACACATATCGATACATGCTTTTCGTGAAATGTTAGAGCGACGAGGGGACGTATTAATTGTAGGATGTAAGGTCCACCAGTTATGCAAAACACCGTTTTTCCAAGTTCCCAAGCATGTTTCAACACCACTTTGCCATCATTAGTGGGTTTCCGTTTTATTTAATCTACAATGTGAACATTTTTACTAAATCATTAAAAAATTATGTCGATATTTGGTTCAAACAATAATTCGTTTCTTTTTAATGATACCTTTACACTCGGCGAGCATGATTTTTGAGGACCACTTGTGTATTATTTATTACAGGTAGCTTGCCATCTGCAATCAAACGATGTTGATAAGAAATCTTGTTGGGAGTTAACCTATCATCTAAACGCCTTTTTGTTCTTGGAACTGATAGTGATGGGACCATTTTTACATAATGTTAAAGTACTTACACCATCCGGGTGTATTAAATGTAAACGAAAAAAACAAAGATGCTACGCGTCATTTGCATCATTTAATTACAGGTCTCAGACTCTGGATATGGTTTCTAAAGACCGGTTTTTGAGCTGTTGGTAATACTGACTAATCTCTCACGACCACTTATACAGTACCTCAATGGAAGCTATTCTGGACCGTCATATTGGCCACAGTGGTATTGTTGTATCTGTAAAAGGTGACTAACCAAATTGTTGGACGTGGCGATGGTTCAAAACCACGGAGTCGGTTCAAAACCACGGAGTCCGGTTAAATGTGCAGACTATGGAAGATTTATTTGTTTGGGTTCTAATTACATTGTGCACGTTACTGAAGAAGCCACTAACTCCAGTTAGCAAGACAAGATTTGTCTGTAGCAGCAACAAAATACACTGAGGTGGCAAAAGTCATGGGTTAGCTATGTAGACATATACATATATGGGTAGTATCACGTACACAAGGTATGAAAGGGCAGTGCATTGGCTGAGCTGTCAATGTACTCTGGTGATTCGGGTCAAAATGTTTCCGGCTAGAATATGACCGGACGACGGGTGTTATTAGACTTTGAACGCGGAATGGTAATTGGAGCTAGACGCATGGAATATTCTATTTCTGAAATGGGGATTATGAGATCCACAGTGTTAGAGGTGGGCTGAGAGCACCAAATTTCACTCATTAACTCCCACCATGAACAACGCAGTGGCCGACGGCCTTCACTAAACCATCCACAGCAGCGGCGTTTGCGTAGAGTTGTCAGTGCTAACAGATATGCAACGCTGCATGAAAAAACAGCAGAAATCAGTGTGGGACGTGCGAGGAACGTATCCGTTGGGATAGTGCGGCGAAATTTGGCGTCAGTTGGCTACCGTAGGAGACGGAAGCGAGTGCCTTTCCTAATAGCATGACATCGCCTGCAGCGCCTCTCCTGGGTCCCTAGAGGACTGGAAAACCGTGGCCTGATCAGATGAGTCCCGATTTCAGTTGGTAAAGCTGGTGGTAGGGTTTAAGAGCGGCACAGACCCCCAAGAAGCCGCGGACCCAAGTTGTCAACAAGGCTCTGTGGAAGCTGATGTTGGATCCATAATGGTGTGGGCTATGTTTACCGACCACTGACTAGAAATGGTTATGTTCGGCTACTTGGAGACCATTTGAAACCATTCATGGACTCAAAGTTCTCAAACAACGATGGAATTTTTATGGATGATAATGTACCATATCACAATTTTTCGCAATTGGTTTGAAGAACATTCTAGACAATTCCAGCGAATGGTTTGGCCATCCGGATCACCCAACATTAATCCCATTGAACAATTATGGGACGTAATCGAGAGGTCAGTTCGTGCAGAAAGTCCTGCACCGGTAACACTTTCGCACTCATGGACGGCAACAGAGGCAGCATGGCTAAATATTTCTGCAGGGGACTTCCATCGACTTTATGAATCCATGCTACGTTGAGTTGCTGCACTATGCCGGGCAAAAGGAGATCCGAACGGTATTAGGAGGTATTCCATGTCTTTTGTCACCTCAGAGTACGTTATAAAGTTGTTAACTTCAGTTATAAATAAAATGTACCTGTAAAATAAAGCAAGTAAAAATATGTTAAGATTAGAGTTACTAGTACCTTTCCCATCCCTAACAGTTTAAAATTCTTGTAATCCTGAATGGTCCGGGTCGTTACTCTGAAGTATGTTCGTTTTCGTCTGCCACATGTTGTACAAAGCACGACAGGACGTCCTGCACAACTTGAAAGAGTAGAAGAGTAATAACAATGCGCTTCAAATGTTGGCAGCTTGCATGGGGCCTGCGATCTGCTTCCTGGCGCTGACCCTCATCAACTGCGACATACCGGCCATCATCACGCTGTTCGTCTTCACCATGGTGTTCCGCTGCGCCATATACGGCGGCTCCTACCTCAACCACATCTACCTGTTCCCACGGGCCTACGGAAGTGCGGCTGGTCTCAACCTGACTCTGGGCAACTGCTCTGGGATCGTCACTCCGATAGTCACCAGCGCGTTTGTATCGGGCCGGGTAAGTACTTGAAAACTGGCTAATTGAAAGTACTACATGGATTTAAAAAAAAACAACAACAACGGAAAACCTTGTACTTTTTCTTTGAACTGACCTGGGCACATGAAATACGGGAACTCCGTAAAATGTTTTGGAAATATTCCCCTTTTTGTACAGAACGCTGTCCCAAGAGTGATATTCGTAATATTATCTGATTACTCTTTAAATGAAATATTCAAGAGTAGAAGACGCTATCATTGCGCAAGGGGAAGAAAAGGGAGCATGCATGAATGTTTGAATGAAAAGAATGCGATCTCCTTCGTAGGCAGACCACGTACTGTGAGGATGTATAATCTCACAGAGTGGGGGAAAAAAAACGTTAACCTCACGTCTGTTCATAAGAACACGAAATACACTGTAAAATATATATGATGCACCATGAAAGAATCATTAGAAAAGGACGGGAATCGGTAGTAGACGTTCATGAACAGAGAAATGAATTATTACAGTTTGAGAAAAACTGGATGATTTATTCAAGAGAAACAGCTTCAAAAACTGAGCAAGTCAATAACACGTTGGTCCACCTCTGGCCCTTAGGCAACCAGTTATTCGTCATAGCATTCGCTGATGGAGTTGTTGGATGTCCTCTTGAGGGATATCATGCCAAATTCTGTCAAATCGACGCCTTAGATCGTCAAAACAGCGAGATGGTTGGCGGGCCGTGTGCATAATTCTCTCCACGTTTCCAATTGGGGAGAGATCCGGTGACAACGCTGACAAAGAAAGGCTTTGGCAAGTACGAAGACAAGAAGTGGAAACTCTCGCTGTGCGTGGGCGGGTATTATTGTCCTGGAATGTAAGCTCAGTGTGGCTTGCAATGAAGGGCAACAAACCGGGACGCAGAATATCGTCAACGTACCGTTGTGCTGTAAGGGAGCTACGGATGACAACCAAAGGGGTTCTGCTATGAAAAAATGGCACCCCAGACCATCACTCCTGATCGTCGGATCGTATTGCGGGTGGCAGTCAGGTTTGTATCCCAACGCTGTCCGGGACGTCCTCAGACACGTCTTCACTATGGAATCTTATTGACTGGAGTACAGTAGTCTTCAGTGATGTGTTCCACTTCCAGCTGAGCCTCAATGACCGTCGAAAACATGAGTTTTGTCTTAGAGTGTAAAATGGTCACATCGATGTTGATCCAGAAAAGTATTTCTTGTAGTCTCGACAATGGTGACTTACCTTCCAGACTGTAAAATATAGCAAGGATTAAAAATACCCTATTTCTGCTGATGGTGGTTGCTTTCATGTTGCCCAAAAAGTCCGCTAAAAGGAGAATTTACTGAAAGTTCCTGCTCAGTCAAGTAGTCTCGTGACTGAATATCAGAGCACATGTGCAATCCAAATGCCGTACTGATTTCAGAAATGACTAGGGGGTGAGAATAAATTTTAACTGCTTCAGTAAAGTTACTGATTCCTCCTCTTCTGGACTTTCAGCTTTTGTATTTGCCGTGCTTGCACTAAAACTTATTGGAAATAAAGTCCACCTCTTATGCAGAACAATGTTTTTTCATAGTTTCAGCACCTCTGTGCCATGATAAGAGGGTTTTACTTATTCAAAACTCTAAAAAGTGAAAATGCGCTGCTGTAAAAAATAGTGCACCGTTTTAGATGTTTCCATTTCAGTCAACAATTATTGTTGCAACAGTGAATATGGTGTACATGAAATGATTACATTTATATATCAATAGAACATGCGGTTCTGAGATGCCAAATACCGACCCATGATGAAACACCCATATTAGTAGGCGAGGGTGGCACAATTGCAATCATTTCGGACAAATGTTATTGTAACTAGAAATATAATGAGAAAAGAAATAATTTTAGCTATGGCACTTGTTTTCGAATGTTTAATGAATATGTAATACAAATATTAGGCAATTACAAATGTTGGTATAAACACAAAAAAGGTTACAGAATTGAGAAAAATCGATCGAAAATGTACCACACTAGGTACAATTGTAATCACTTCCTGGTACAATTTTGATCACTGGCATCTTCCACATAAAAAGCACTTTTTCCTTCCGGCACCAACGCATACTTCGTGGTACAAGCATTGCATTTTTGGCAACGAATCCAGCCACCCTTAGCTACTGATTCTGCACTATAATAATTCAATAAACAAATTCCACAATTATTCTCGTTGATTTCTGGCTATTTGAAGCTTGGTACACTTCTTTCATCATTACTCACAGACTTACATTTCTGTTTATTGTTTTTGTTGCATTTTCTCATTCCTTTCCTTGTGCCTTGTTGAAAAAGTTTTCTCTTGCTGCGGAGGTCTTCCAGGTTTTCATCTGAAGTGAGTCTAGGTGATGTCAGTGTTTTCCTCTTCCGAGACGATAATTTTTTCTGTGGAATTGGCAAAATGTCCTTGACAGAATCGTGCTGAGAAATGGTACTAGACCCTGCCGTTACGGATTTGCCGTGTTCTTTAGTTACATCTTTTGAAGATAAGGGTTCTTCTCCCATAATGCTGTTAGTAGCTTGACTGGTGGTGATTGAAGGACCGGGAGCCTCGAATAACGTTGAAGGTGCAAATTCTCCTCGGGAACAATGTCTTTGCAAAAGACATTGGAACCCTTTGACTGCGCAGTTTTGCTCCAGGCATAACAGAAAATAGTACAAAATCGTTCTGTTGTAATGCTTTCATTGGGATTGCGATGCATCCAGTCAGTTGAATTTCTGTGATACTGAGCCTTTAGGGTCTTCAAGAAAGTTCTATCTATTGGCTGCAGTACTTATTTACTGTGCGGAGGCAATCCCAAAACTTCTCTCCCATTTTCCCAACAATATTTTCCAGCATCTAAGCTGGTATGGCTGCCATGGTTGTCAATATTAAGAAGTGTAATAGGGCTACCCATTGTTTTGTATATTCTTGAAGTGTCGAACCCAGACCATGAACAATTCTTCATTAATGTATCCCGATTCACTCATCTCCGTAATGGAACCAGGAGGTAAGCCATCTTGAAATTCAGGGCGTTTCCTCAGTCCTTTAAAAATTACCATTGGTGGTAACTACGTACCACTTGCATTCATGCATGCAGCAACAGTCACATTTTGTCATCTTTCCACGTTTGTTCGTGAAACAACTTCTCGTTTTCCTTTACGACTTACTATTTTTGCAGGTCTGTTGTTAAGAGGAAAGCCGAATTCATCCATTCCACGTTTGTTAGTGAAACAACTTCTCGTTTTCCTTTACGACTTACTATTTTGTAGGTCTGTTGTTAAGAGGAAAGCCGGATTCATCCATATTATAAATACACTCTGTTTTATTTAAACAAATCATATTCCTTTAAGATTTCTTCTAAATTCTGAAAATATTTACTTATTTCTGCTTTATTTAAGCTTTCAGCTCTGGCTCACAAAAGACCCTCGGGTTTTCTCAGGCTAAGGTGAGTGTGTCGCTTAACGAATGTTCTAAACTAATCGATTCCAGCAACGTTGCTTTCTAAGTTCCATGGATATTTCAAATTATTTTTCTCAGCTAACCGAAATGCAGCTTTTCTTAACTGGTGTTGCGACAGACCCAATCCTTGCAGTTCTAGAAATAAAGCTCTCTGGACCAAAGCATCTTCCATTTCAGAACTGAATACCGTTGGATGACTAATTCTGTTTTCTATAGGACTAGTTGGAGTTGATCCAGCTTGTATTTTCATTTTAATTTGCGCTTTACCAAGTAAGGTGCTGGAAGGAATGTCATATAATCCTGAAGCAGCTCGAAGGCTCAAATGTCCACTCATTACACTCTTTATTGCCTCATCTAATGCAGCTGGACTCCATTTATTGTAGATTTTCTTTTCTGCTCGTTTTTGTGCCATCTAGAAAATAAGAGATGGCTTTAAAAAATCGCATAGTGAAATGTTTAAATATACAGAATTTATTTGCAATAATTGTGTATAATATGTCTATGGTAACCAGTCGTGACGGACTAAACTAAAAAACTGCACTGATCGAAATTGTACTAGGGAATCGAAATTGTACCATTTTTCTGATCGAAAATGTACTATTGGCGTGAGTGAAACTACGAGTAAATAGTAGCGAATTGTGCCAAGGGATGGCAGCAGATGTCACAGGGGCATTCTCTGTAGGTGCCTCAGAACACGCCCGAACGGAAAACAAGTTTCTAACCTCACTAATATAGAATTTGCAAGAACCTGGAAACTAGGAAATTTATAGGAGCGCGTTAGACTAAGTGGCTTCACTTACCTCTTAACAGGAAAAAAATTTATATCTCCGTAGCACAAAGTTGTGTATTCTTGGAAAAAACAGGAGGAGCTGTAGAAACCTGCTACACTACAACGTCACACAAAGGCAAGTGCTACCATCACTACGAGACTGACAAATGGCGCGAAACCTTATGTTGATCGGCATTGTACCTATATCGAAATTGTACCACTTTACCCTATGTTGTGTAGCCTCCACGGGCGGGAATGCAGACGCTGACTGTGGAATCCAGTCTAACGTACAGATGGTGAATACTATCCTGTGATACGTTATGCCACACCTGTTGGACCTGTTCACGCAGTTCTGTAGGAGTTGTTGGCTGACGAGTCGCACGACTCACTTCTCGCCCCATCGTATCACACATGTACATGTACTCGATTCCAGACAAGTCCGCCTTGCAGAGCATGTGGATTTTCACGGGCCGTGTGCGGGTGAGCATTATCCAGTTGGAACAACACATCACCTTCCCGTTGCAAGTATGGCAAAAGGGTCTAACAACATTCTACACGTACCGAGAGCTGGTTAGTGTCCACTTCGTATCATGCATATCCGATAGAATAGTGTGTCTACCGATGATGTCAACAAATGAACGTCGTCTACTCCAAATGCCTTGTTACGACCTAAGTGATTCAATCTACCTCAGTTTATGTCAGAATCTCATGTGTTATCTAAGGACTTTGTTGATCTGTTACTAAATCTGCTGTTACGATTAGGCCTTGCAGCAACAATTCTCAGCCAAAGGTATTTAGCCCCACAAAGAATTTAGATTCAGATAAAAGAACAACAAACAGTGTAAATAATTTATTTACAACCATGCGGGGGCGGCTGTGTAGTGTGTGTGATCATAGGTTGTCTATGCAATTAACATACAGTGTTCATCTTTTTCCCTATTAAAAACTGAGTATGGGTTATGATGATGCAACAAACAGCTGCTGGTGAACTGCGTCCAGCAAAGGAGCTTTTCAGTTTGCGACACCCATAAGACAGAAAAGAATAATAATGATTGCAACCACTACTGAAGAGTTGGGGCACCCAAATAATTTCTCCTGATCTTAATATATGACGTTCGGGCTGCCGTCAGTGAATCTGAGAACTATTCATAACTACGATTTAGCTTCGTCTCCTAGTTACAGAAATTCAAATAAAGCAGGAGACGCTTAGGATACAGCTAAGCTCTGGAAACATTGTTTCTGCCTTTAACTAGAGAACTGACAACATCCTAAGTGCGAACTTTGACTTAGTTCCTGTAGTGACAGAGAATTATCCTGCTATATTCATTTGATATTTTTCTGTCATTTTGATTAAATATTGTGAATGTTTCTCACTCCATAGGTGAAACAGAGTTACAAAAGTTATGTTTTTGAGCTCAGAAAGCTAGTTCTAAACTGAAAATACAATTCTCACCTTTTACATTGCGAACTATCCAACTTGACCGTCATTGAGGCGCAGAAAGAGGTGCATGGGACAGTTGTCCGCTAGGACAGAGGTAGTGTTGACCCTTCAAAGGGAAGCCTATGGTAGCTGTCGGTTGAAATCTTTCTGGAAAGAAAACTTTTACTTCTTCTATGACATCTTTACCCTAAGGCAGATCAACTATCAGTAAAGGAATCTTTAGAAAACTTCTCCCTCTCAATTTTTTTTTCTATCTAGATTCAGTACAGAGTAGATCTAAGAGCGAAAAACCTACAGATGTTCACACTTGCTATTGCTGCCTTTTCTGTTTCTGCAGGGATACTTCTTAGTTTTTTTTTAAAATGAAGAACCAACTGGAATAACTTAACTGGGGCAATGATTAATTTGTTAATTCGATTTCGTTACGTATCTGCCCACACTGCTACATCTCCGTATTTTGACGGTAGTTCTGTAACGCTACTTCAGTATGACCATGGACTGCAAGCAATAACATACGGTTTTTATACCAAAAGTGACTGGTTCAAATGGCTCTGGGCACTATGGGACTTAACATCTATGGTCATCAGTCCCCTAGAACCTAAAACGACTTAAACCTAACTAACCTAAGGACATCACACAACACCCAGTCATCACGAGGCAGAGAAAATCCCTGACCATGCCGGGAATCGAACCCGGGAACCCGGGCGCGGAAAGCGAGAGCGCTACCGCACGACCAGGAGCTGCGGACACCAAAACTGATTAATATCTTGTCAATTCGTGACAATTTTGGGGCGTATGTGTTATGAGTAATTGTTATATTATAGAAGACGTCTGTTGTAAGGTAACCATGGTAAGTCGCAGTTCATTTGTGTTAGTAAAGTGTATACCTTATACTATTGTTTCGTTAGTTTATTGAACACAACAGATAAAAATAAGAAATAAGTTAATCATCAGCAATATAGTCTCCCATATTATCTGACATCATCGAACTTGCACTGCACTCCACTCATTCGCTTGTTACATTTCCTTCACAGCTTTTTGTGAACTGTTTGTTGGTCACTGAAAAGATTTCCTTGCATTCTTTGCTTTTCTGATTTGAAACTGTACGTTATTCGCAGTTTGTGAAAACTCTTTGTGAGTGTTCGTGTTTTCTAATCAGTGTTACACTGTCTTTTCATTCGTGTTATTGTATGTTACTCGGTGTCAATGAACGAATACTAAAGGAAAATTGCTTTAAGTGAATAATATTAAAAAGAATGTTATTTTGTCATTATGCTAGCAGTTTCAGGTGATGCTAAAAACCGAAACACCTCTGGTGAATGAACTGCATATATGCAACACACGCAAGACATAAAAAACAGAATTAGATACAACAGCTACTGAAGAGAAAGGCCATCCAAATAATTCCCCTGATCTTTATTTATGATGTTCAGATACAGTCGGTGAGTCTGGATATTATTCGTAACTATGCTTTAGATCAAAATCATCCTTACAGAAATGAGAATAAAGCTCTGGGCTATGCCTCAGACATTTCGATTGCCGGTCGATACCGTAACAGATAGCATACATGTGTCTTTGAAAGGCGAGACTCTCTAGTGGTAGTCAATCCGTCACATCGGTCGAGCCAATTTATTCTTCCTGTCACTAGTCTAATGGAGAATTGGCAACATTGTAGAATACGCTTGGCGACTATGTGATCGGCAGTTTACTTCCTGGTCTGGTGCCGAATTGTACTGCTAAATTCACTTGACATTTCGTTGTCATTTCCGATAAATACCCTGACTTATTCTCTCTCAATGTGTAACATTCGGGTGTCAAATTAATTATTTGAGTCCAGAAAGATCAATCTGTGAAGAATCTATAACTAATCTCATATTTAAAATTAGTAATTGTCTCTATTAATGAAGAGTACCGCAGTGAGAGCGCGCTGCCAGCACTGGCTCGTTAGCTAAATGGTAATATGACTGCTTGCACATAGAACGCTGCATTAGCTCTAGGTACTTATCTCCCTAGAGACTAGACTTTTTTGCGCCCCTTCTACTTCATCTATTGCCGAGCTATAAGCTTCCAGATCGAAAGTCAATAAGGAAATCTTAACTTCACCATCTGAAGTATCTTCCCCCCCACCTCCCCCAGATCTGAAGGTGAAATATTTAAGAAACTGCGGTCTTGAACACCCTTGTTGAAACTTATATATTTCTGCTCATAGCGACACACATCTTCTTGTTGTTGTTGTTGTAGTCTTCAGTCCAGAGACTGGTTTGATGCAGGTCTCCATGCTACTCTATCCTGTGAAAGCCTCATCATCTCTGGATAACTACTGCAGCTTACATTCTTTCTGAATCTGCACAGCGTATTCATCTCTTGGCCTCCCTCTACTATTTTTACTCTCCCTCTAGTACAAACTGATGACCCCTTGATCACTCAGAACGTTCCTACCAACCGATACCTTCTTATTGTCAAGTTGTGCCACAAACTCCTCTTCTCTCCAATTCTATTCAGCACCTTCTCATTACTTACGTGATCTACGCATCACGGCTACAATCAGTACAAATACTTTCAGAAAAGACTTCCTGACACTTAAATCTATACTATGTTAACAAATTTCTCTTTATCAGAAACGCTTTCCTTCACACAGCAAGTCTACATTTTATATCAGATTAGATTAGATTAGTACTTGTTCCATAGATCATGAATACGACGCTTCGTAATGATGTGGAACGTGTCAGGTTAGTAAAAGGTGTCTACACAAGATATTACATTACACAAAATATTACATGACACTTAATATTTTCTTGGGTTGGGGGTGGGGAAATTACCCACTTACTATATCCAAAAATTCATGTAATGAGTAGAAGGAGTTGCCATTCAGAAATCCTTTTAATTTCCTTTTAAATGCTATATGGCAATCTGTCAGATTTTGATGCTACTAGGTAAGTGACCAAAGACTTTCGTGGCAGCATAATTTACGTCCTTCTGAGCCAAAGTTAGATTTAACCTTGAGTAGTGAAGATCATCCTTTCTCCTAGTGTTGCAGCCATGTACAGAGCTATTATTTTTGAATTCTTTAGGATTGTTAATAACAAATTTCATAAGTGAATATATATATATTTTGTGAGGCTACAGTGAAAATCCCTAGCTCTTTAAATAAGTTATCTGCAGGATGATCTTGGATGAACTCCAGCAGTTATTCTGATTACATGCTTTTGTGCAATGAACACTCTTTTACTCAATGATGAGTTACCCTAGAATATGATGCCATACGACAGGCGAAAATGAAAATACGGGTGGTAAGCTAATTTACTGAGATATATATCGCCAAAATTTGCCATGACCCTAATAGCATAAGTAGCTGAACTCAGACGTTTCAGCAGATCTTCAGTGTGTTTTTTCCAGTTCAACCCTTCATCAATGCATACACCTAGAAATTTTGAATATTCTACCTTAGCTACCGATTTCTGATTGAAGTCTATGTTTATTAATGGTGTCATTCCATTTACTATGTGGAACTGTATATACAGTGTTTCGTCAAAGTTTAATGAGAACACATTTGCAGAGAACCACTTAGAGACTTTTCTGAAAAACATCGTTTACAATTTCATCAGTTAATTCTTGCCTTTTGAGTGTGATAGCTATACTTGTATCATCGGCAAAAAGTACCATCTTTGCAACTTCGTGAATATAGAATGGCAAATCATTAATATATATTAAGAACAGCAGAGGACCCAAGACCGAACGGTGCGGCACCCCATTCTTGATTGTTCCGCAGTTTGAGAAAACACCAGTTTTTTGCATATTGTGTGAACTGCTTATTTCAACTTTCTTCACTCTTCCAGTTAGGTATGATTTAAACCATTTGAGCGCTGTCCCATTCATACCACAGTACTTGAGCTTATCTAGAAGTATCCCATGATTTACACAATTGAAAGGCTTTGAGAGATCACAGAAAATCCCAACGGGTAACTTTCGGTTACTCGGAGCATTTAATATTTCATTAGTGAAAGTATATATAGCATTTTCCGTTGAAAAACCTTTCTGGAAAGCAAACTGACATATTGTTAAAACTTTATTTTTACAAAGGTATGAAGCCACTGCACAATATATTAATTTTTCAAGAATTTGGAATAAGGCAGTCAGAAGAGAGATTTGGCGGTAGTTGTTGACATCCTCTCTACTCCGACCATCATAGTTATTTTGCTCCCCAAATAACAAAACTGATTTACTACTGTAAGTATCTCATTTCCTAATCTAATACCCTGGCATCACCTGATTTAATTTGTCTGCATTCCACTATCATCGTTTTGCTTTTGTTGATGTTCTTCTTATATCCTCCTTTCATGACACTGTCCATTCCGTTCAGCTACTCTTCCAGGTCCTTTGCTATCTCCGACAGAATTACAATGCCATCGCCAATCTCAAAGTTTTCATTTCTTCTCCATAGAATTTTATCCCTAATACAAATTTTTCTTTTGTTTCTTATACTGCTTGCCCAATATACAGATAAAATAACATCGGGGATAGGCTACAACCCTGGCTCACTCCCTTCCCTACTGCTTCCCTTTCATGCCCCTTGACTCTTATAACTACCATCTGGTTTCTGTAAAAATTGTAAGTAGCCTTTCGCTCCCCTTATTTTACCCCTGCCACCTTCAGAATGTGAAAGACCGTATTGCAGTCAACATTGTCAAAAGCTTTCTCTAATTCTACAAATGCCAGAAACGTAGGTTTGCCTTTCCTTAACCTATCTTCTCAGATCAGTCGTAGGATCAGTAGTGCCTCGCGTGTTCCAGCATTTCTACGGAATCCAAACTGATCCTCCCCAAGGTCGGCTTCTAACAGTTTTTCCATTCGTCTGTAAAGAATTCGTGTTAGTATTCTGCAACCGTGACTTATTAAGCTGATAGTTCGGTAGTTTTCATATCTGTTAAAACCTGCTTTCTTTGGGATTGGAGTTATTATATTCTTCTTGAAGTCTAAGGGTATTTCGCCTGTTTCATACATCTTGCTTACCAGATCGAAGAATTCTGTCATGACTGGTTCTCCCAAGGATATCAGTAGTTCTAATGGAATGTTGTGTACTACGGGGGTCTTTTTTCGATTTAGCTGTTTCACTGCCCTGTAAAAATCTTCACGCAGTATCATATCTCCCATTTCGTCTTCATCTATGTTCTCTTCCATTTCCATAGTATTGCCCTCAAATACATCGCCCTTGTATAGACTCTTTATATACCCCTCCACCTTTCTGCTTTCTAATCTTTGCTTAGGATGGGTTTGCCATTTGAGCTCTTGATATTCATACAGGTGGTTCTCTTTTCTACAAAGGTCTCTTTAATTTTCCTGTAGGCAGTATCTATCTTACCCCGAGTGATACATGCTTCTACAGCCTTACGTTTGTCCTCTTGCCGTCCCTGCTTAGTCATTTTGCGCTTCCTGTCCATCTCATTTTTGAGACGTTTGTATTCCTTTTTGCCTGCTTCATTTATTGCATTTTTATATTTTCTCCTTTCATCAGTTAAATTCAATATCTCATCTGTTACCCAAGGATTTTTACTAGCCCTCTTGTTTTTGCTTATTTGACCCTCTGCTGCCTTCACTATTTCATCTCTCATAAAATGTTTGAAATGGCTCTGAGCATGATGGGACTTAACATCTGAGGTCATCAGTTCCCTAGAACTTAGAACTACTTAAACCTAACTAACCTAAAGACATCACACACGTCCATGCCCGAGGCAGGATTCGAATCTGAGACCGTAGCGGTCGCGCGATTCCAGACTGAAGCGCCTAGAACCGCTTGGCCACAGCGGCCGGCTTTCATCTCTCAAAGCTACCCATTCTTCTTCTACTGTATTTCTTTTCCCTGTATCTGTCAATCCTTCCCTGATGCTCTCTCTGAAACTCTTTATAACCCCTGGTTCTTTCAGTTTGTCCAGGTCCCATCTCCTTAAGTTCCTACTTTTTTTGCAGTTTCTTCAGTTTTACTCTACAATTCATAACCAATAGATTGTGGTCAGAGTCCACATCTGCCCCTGGACATGTCTTACAATTTAAAACCTGGTTCCTAAATTTCTGTCTTACCATTATATAATGTATCTGATACCTTCTAGTATCTCCAGGCTTCTTCCACGTATACAACCTTCTTTTATGATTCTTGAACCAAGTGTTTGCTATGATTAAGTTGTGCTCTGTGCAAAATTGTACCAGGCGGCTTCCCCTTTCATTTCTTAGCCCCAATCCATATTCACCTACTACTTTTCCTTATCTTCTTTTTCCTACAGTCGCGTTCCAGTCCCCCAAGACTATTAAATTTTCATCTCCCTTAACTATCTGAATAATTTCTTTTATCTCATGATACATTTCTTCAATCTGTTTGTCATCTGCTGTCCTAGTTGGCATATAAACTTGTACTAATGTGGTCGGCGTGAGCTTCGTGTCTATCTTGGCTACAATAATGCGGTCACTATGCTGTTTGTACTAGCTTATCCGTGTTCCAATTTTTTATTCATTATTAAACCCACTCCTGCATTACCGTTATTTGATTTTGTATTTATAACCCTGTATTCAGCTGACCAGAATTCTTGTTCCTCCTTCCACGTTAATTTTTCTTAATACACAATTCAACTGATCAGTTTGTGGCGTTGACTGATTTGGTAACTGCGTTATTTTTAGACTGACTCTCACTGCCAGGTGTACGTATTTTTGTGGTAATCCCGAAACGCTTCCTGGTTAGGACACCGGACTCCAAGTAAACACAGACATCTGGGGTCAAAAGCGCGTGATATATTCCTAAGCCCTGATGTCGGGTAGAGTCGTGTTACATATACTATTCGTTTTATTACATTAATGTTTAGTCGTAGGGGTATCTTGGTAAGTTGTAATTCATTTGTATTAGAACAGAGCATATTTTATGGTATTTCTCGTTGGTTTATAGAATATTAAAGTAAGACGTAGGAGAAAAATGAATCATCAACAGTCTATTCTCCTCCTGCATTAACTAAATCAGCAGAATGTAGACGGGCTTTCTCGTATTGTAGCAACTCCGATTGCAGTTCTCTTGATTGCCTTTTCGTATCTTGTCACCACATGGCAATCTCGGTTGTTAATAACAGATGCGAACTGTGACAGCCACAGCCCTTCGATGCAGTGCTTAACACAAAACATCATCTTTGTGGCACTACATGCATTTTGAGAACTCACACTGGTCTATGCTCTGCTTTTTGTTAGCGGCAACCATAATTTTAAGTTTATGAGGTTAATACACAATAGTTTACCATTACTTCCTTAAATCGATTTTTTTAATTTTTTTCATTTGTAGGTCGGCTCTCTGTCCTTTTTTTAAGGCCTATTTTTCTCAGGAATGTGTAACGGTGTGAAAATGGAATTTATGTCAGATACTATTGTTTAAATTCTTTGTCGATATAAAAAGTTTAAGACTCAAGTCAATACAATCAAAAGATACTGTCATATGTGTCACATATTTTGATAACCGCAAACTGTTACGAAATTCAATAGATGGAGGTCTCGGCGGACTAGCTGTAAGGTGTGTGCTTGCAACACGATTAACCACGGGAACGAGTCTCGTTCAGATCATGTATTTTTCAGCCTTCCTTTCAACTTTCTCTTAAGCTCTCAACAATATGAGATGTTGCCCGAAACAACAAGTGGTTCGGATACCACGTTAAACAACACGTCCCCTTTCTCCGGTGGTATCTTTAGGGAAGGCTAGGGACATGAAAGGAACAGAAGTGGCGTCCAGTTGAAAGACATGCACCAGGCCGTTGTGACACACGTAACTATTATTGTTATTTATTAACAGAAATTATGTTTTGACGAAATCTTCAAAGCGTGAGTCCTACTTACATTTGTCCGTTTTTTTAGGTAAACTTTACCTTGGTTGATTACATACATTAAAACTCTTCACATAAGATGCTGCATGAGAAAAGATCACTACGCCCTTACCTATGTAATTACATGAGATAAAATGCGGTATAAAAACGTAAAGATGGGAATTTGCTCGATATGTGGCCTCTACTTTTATCCTGCGCCACAAATAACATAAATACACACATCAGCACAGAACAGCAGTGGAAAGCAACACTTCCTTCAGAAATTTCCGCATCCGACTGCGTTTCCAGTTAGTGCAGCAGGCTGTTATGTGATTTTGTTTCCGTAATTACAAAATGAAGTGAAAAGCACGCATTTTGTAGTGATGTGATCAAGCAAGCAAGTTTTAATTGATCATCTGAACGCTAAAGCGATACCATAACTTCTTGGCGCTGTCAAAGACATGATATAAAACGCTGTCGACAAAAACAATACGTAGTTGCGGTGAAAAAACAGCAGATATTGTAATATTGTACTTCAGCTCTGACTCCTCTCGCGCTACTCAGAGTGGTGAGATAATCTGTTTCTATATGGACGCATTTCGTCATTGCTCGGTAACTCCAGGCATTTCGTTACATACTGAACATAGGCGGATTTATAGAGGCGCAACGACGTACTCATTTATATTAATATACTGCCAAGCAACAATTATTATTTATATGTAAATATCTGTTCATAATTTATGTGCATATGTGATTTATTGAATATACAGGGTGGTCCATTGATCGTGACCGGGCCAAATATCTCACGAAATAAGCGTCAAACGAAAATCTACAAAGAACGAAACTTGTCTAGTTTGAAGGGGGAAACCAGATGGCGCTATGGTTGACCCGCTAGATGCCGCTTCCATAGGTCAAACGGATATCAACTGCGTTTTTTTAAAAATAGGAACCCCCATTTTTTATTACTTGTTCGTGTAGTACGTAAAGAAATATGAATGTTTTAGTTAGAGCACTTTTTTCGCTTTGTGATAGACGGCGCTGTAATAGTCACAAACGTATAAGTACGTGGTATCACGCAGCATTCTGCCAGTGTGGACGGTATTTGCTTCGTGATACATTACCCGTGTTAAAATGGACCGTTTACCAATTGCGGAAAAGGTCGATATTGTGTTGATGTATGGCTATTGTGGTGAAAATGCCCAACGGGCGTGTGCTATGTATGCTGCTAGGTATCCTGGACGACATCATCCAAGTGTCCGGACCGTTCGCCGGATAGTTACGTTAGTTAAGGAAACAGGAAGTGTTCAGCAACAAGTGTAATCGCAAGAAGCTCGCGCAATTTTGTCTGATCTCTCGAAGACAGCTGTGGCTCTTGCAGTGTTGTAATGTGTGGACACTATCGCTCGAGATGATCGGCGGATCGCAATCAAACACCTCGCTGTACAACTGGACGTCTTTATTGATAGTGCTGACAAACTCGTCCACCAGTTGGGGTGCTCAAAGGTGTTTATCATCTGGGTTCCTCGTCGCCAGAGGACCAAAACAGGACTGAAGGACAATCTGTTCATAGTTGCTTGCACGTTACGAGGCTGATCGCGATAATTTTTCGTCGAACATCGTCACAGCAGATGAAAAATGGGTTCATCACTTCGAACCGCAAATAAAACGGCCATCCATGGAGTGGCGCCACATCATCCTTCCTCCGAAGAAAAAGAAGAAGTTGATAGCCGCACCCTCATCCAGTGAAGTCGTGGGGATGGTCTTCAGAGACTCCGAGAGGGCTATTCTGTTTTATGCTCTCCCTCATGGTGCAGCTATCAATCCTGAAGTGTACTGTGCTACCCTCAGGATACTGAACTAAGAGTTGAGCGTGTTTGTCGTCACAAAAATACAAACGACATCTCCTTCCATGAAAATGCAAGACCTCTCACATGTCTGCGCACCCGAGAAGAGTTCACAGAACTTTATTGGATTGTTGCTCCACATCCACCATACGACCCGCATCTCGCGCCTTCCGACTGTCGTCCTTTTGTCTGTTTGGCCACAGGAAGCAGCACATGGAAGTGTGGAGGTTACTGCTGCAGTAAGATGTTACCGCTGACGTCGTCAAGTAGAGTGGTACCATGTGGGCATTGAGGCCCTCTTAGTAGAGTGGAGATTATGTTGAAAAATATGGTTTTGTAGCCAAAAGAGGGGGAAATAATATGGTGTATCGGAATATTGATTGGAACTAACCTGCTTTCAGAAAAAAAAGAGTCGCATTACTTACCGAATGCCCCTCGTTATACATAAGGTATCAATTGCTACTGCGTCTCATCGGGCTGTATTGCACGACAACACAAATTATGAGTAAAGCTTAACTGAAACAATGCGGGTTTAATTTTCTAGTCAGCCTGTCAACGTCCAGATCATATTTAAGTATTGAAATGATCCTTCTGAAGCGCCACCGTTTCTTGCTCTAATATTTAAACAGTACATTTTGTTCTCCCTAAAGTTGGAACACCCTATATAACATGCTCACATGAGTACGCACAGTGTATCATTTTGCATTGTAGTATCACTACATGACCGAATGTTGTCGTTGGGAAGAAACTGAAGTATAATAATCTTTTGCCTGAACCCACACACAGTAGCAGCTCAACGTTGTGTTCAGGTTGAAAGCAATGGGTCTTTCATAGCTTGCGATGGCGACGACCACAAAGCGGTTGATTCTGGTTGGTGTCAGTCGATTTCCATCAATTCAGTCAGACATCTAGCTGAGTCTTCTTAGAGCACACGTTTATCGGTTGTAGCTATTAACTGAAACTGCAGACCTACATCAACTTTTTTATAAACTACACATGATTATTTCTTTCTATTTTACAGTAATACAAAGACGAAATGAAACTGAAGAGCTTTCATCATGTTAAAGTAACCTTGTTTCCATGTAGGAGTAGTTTACCACAGTCCTTACATAAATACATGACTGCGGTGTCTATTCTTTTACACATGTCCAAAATAATAGAAATCATTTTGATCCAGCAGTCATTATGAATTAAAATACAAAGGATTTACAGACATTGGTTGCAAATGGACATTGATTTAAATCATTGGGGAAGTCGAAAATTTGTGCTGGATCAGGATTCGAACCCAAGTATCCTGCATACTATTCTGATGCGCAGAACAGTGCGTCCGGACACAGTGGTCATCGTAACAATCGGACTACCCTAGTACATCTTCCACCAGACCCAAATTCTCGACTTATCCACACACCACTGTTGTAGTGCCCCTCTCCCATATTTCATCGATTTCCCGTGTGAGTTCGGGCCTGATGTGCTCTGAAGAGATCGCTGACTCCCTCGCCTCAGTTATACATATATAGGTGGTGTCTTTTCCTTTGGACAAAAATTTGATCCAGCAGCCACTACAAATTAAGACACATAAGAATTACAGACGCTGGCTGCCAGTGGGCATTGATTTAAGTCGTGCTGTTGCGATGACTACTGTGTACGGTGGGAGCAGTGGTAAGCACTTCTCCCTAGTAAGCAGGAGACCTGAGTTCGAATTCCTGTCCGGCATAGATTTTCAATTTTGCCTATAGATTTAAATCAATGCTATCTCCCAGCCAGTCTCTGTATTTTATATTGTGTCTTATTACATAATAGATGAAGTGAAATATTACCTCTTTTCTGTAAGATGTTACCGAGTTTATATCCTCTATAGCACTGAATTTTCGTGTAGTTTTTTCCCTTGTTTGCATTTAACCTTTGCTTGTCATATTCCAGTTCAATTCTTACAGTCCAGTTATATTTATTATCTGTGCCACATATATATTTTTCTTCTTCTGTAACTGTTACTGTCTTGACGATTGCACATCGCCTTCTTTGAATACCTACTGCTTTTGATTGTACTTATGCTGTTCAGTTTCAGAAGTTATCTTATGCAACTGCGATTAGCATTTTACCTGAGATGCCTTATTTTATCAAGAAGCATTAATGAACATTTCTTTTGTAATTCTGTTACAGCAAACAATACAGCAGTGGAAATACGTCTTCTACGTGGCGATGACACTGTCAGTTATACCGTATTTCGTGTTCCTCATTTTTGGTTCTGTTGACGATCAGGAAATTAAATGGGAAGAGCGCAGAGAGAAGAAGAGGAAACAGAAACTGGGCCAATAAGTATGATTCTGAATTGTGCTGACGCTGTGTGGTACATACGAGGTAACAAAACGCAGCCGAAACCAATAAGAAACTGGTCGTACTTCTGCCGAGATGCAATTAAATCACGTCACAAGGACGTAGTCAATGCTGGGTGACTGAATACGAATCACTGCACATGGAAAGCAACTGTTTGTTTCAGACTATGTCGTGTTTTCGTTCTACGAGTCAGTTAGCAGCGACGTGAACAGATCAAGAAGAATGCATTAAGAAGCGAGAGAGGAGAATGTGTGCTATTGGCACACCAATACTTCTGACATGTTTATTAATGCTAGAAAAGATGTTCCCGAATTTCTGTTAAAAATCTAATGTTATGTTCTTTTGATATATTTGTAAGAAAAGCTATGAGAATCTCTTCTGCATTGCGAATATCGTAGCTGAATCCACCTTTTTAAAATTCGAGAAAGATTGTTTCTTTATTGAATGGGACAGAGTAGTGTAACAACTGATCAATGAGGATAGAGCATAAAAATTCTGATATCATTTATAATCTGAATTTCAAGTCTTTCACTATCTATAATAAAACCGCAATTAAATCACGTCACAAGGACGTAGTCAATGCTGGGTGACTGAATACGAATCAGTGCACATGGAAAGCAACTGTTTGTTTCAGACTATGTCGTGTTTTCGTTCTACGAGTCAGTTAGCAGCGACGTGAACAGATCAAGAAGAAAGCATTAAGAAGCGAGAGAGGAGAATGTGTGCTATTGACACACCAATACTTCATATAATAATGTAAAAACTGGGTTACCCTTGTGTTTATTGTCATGAGTGTGCAATTACCTTAATGAGCATTAATGATTTAATTTTTATAATGAAGTCTACAATTTAGTCACTTCTCTCTTTTCTTTGATGTTCAGTATTGTAAGATATATTTAAAAAAGCTTTGTGCTGCAGTACACAAGTTGCAGACTTGTGAAAACAGAATCTTGCAGGATTTGAGGTCTATGGCCTGCTTTTAACAAAAACAGTTGTCTAACTGAATCACATGTAATGAACCCACAGTACGAATATTTAACGGACTCTATAAATGTATAAATGCATGTCATCTATCTGATAATTAAATGACTTTCAGTGCTTCAGTATATAAGTTTCTAGTCCAGAGTGATTGTCAAAAGATTAACGAAAACCTCAATTTTGATTGTCTTCCTACTAGTACATATATCTGCATCCCTCCAAGATTTCTCCTTTTTGTTTTATTGAATGACACTGGAAACAATGGCAGTAAGTTTAAGGAGGGCATAGGATTGCCTATATGCACTAGCGTAACTCACTTCTTCTGCAAACAATAATTTCGTTATGAATTTCGAGACTAGACATTTTTGGCATGATTAGTAAATAATTAAGAGTGTGTGTTATTTACAAAATATTTTTAAATGCGCAATATCACTCACATAATTTCGTCACTTTGTTACCTATTATGATAATCTTAAATGTAACAAATTGCCAAATTTAGTGTTAAGCAGTATACTGTACTAATATTTAATTCAAATGTAAATATTAATTAACATTTTCTTAATGTGTTGTTAATTTGAGATATTGTTATTTCAAGAAATGTTAATAGTAAAAACTGTATTTGCTATCGCAGACAAACTGACTTACAAAGAATGCTATTTATTTTTTAGTTTTAAAAATAATGAACTGTTTATATGAATACAAATAATCGTAAGTTATCGATTTATTGTCTTTACCAAAACGGAGTTTTCTGTGCGTCATAGACTTGAAAAATTGATTATTCTGCTCTCTATGGATAAATTATATATAATATTGCATATAAACGAACTGTTCAAAGTGTCAGTTTCATTGTAACAATAAAATTGAATCTTGTAAACAGCAAAAAGTCTCAGAAGCATAAATACAACTGCCATAGTATGATAAGTGAGTGTGTTTATGACAGGATTATTGGAGTTTGAATAACTATCCTAACAAAACTATGAAAATATATTTTTAAGCCAGCATAATGCTTTCATCTATTGTTCTTTCCCAATACTTCGTAGAATTGAGTACTTCACAACACAAAATGTTACTGAGATCAAAAACATATACTTGCTCTTATAAAGGAGGGAACTGTAGTGTTAAGAAGTACACAAAGCACAAATTCTTAACGAGCCATTCAACTATTATCTACAGATTTTATTTGCTTCTTTGTGACATATTTATTATCCCACTAACATTTAAAGGAAAATGCAACATTTCTTCTATTTTAACTGGTTCTGTTTACTGTATTATCATTTTATAGTTGTCAGTTAAAGAATCATCAATCTTCCTGAGTTCCACTAATCCGTCTGTACTCAGCAATGTCACCAACTTCATAATGTAATGGATACCCAAATCTGATATTTCTTAGCTAATAGGACTTAAAAGTTGTAAGAAAAGTGTCCATTCCATTATGGTAGTGTGGTACAGCAACCATTTTGAATTATTTCAGAATAAAAGCAGTCATGACTGCAAAGTTACTTAATATCAATAATGCGTTTCTCCATTTTGGGGCATCTTCAGGCTGTCTACAAAACAAGAAAACAATCTGTCAGAAACAAATAGAGGAAGGTCCATGGTCCTATCTTGTACGACTGTGCAGATAGAATAAACAAAATGTAACAGAAACTTGCGCAAAAGTAGTTGAAATGTAACTCATCCGTCATAAAGTGGGCGCAAAAGCAACTGGATAAGTTACCCATCCACAATAAAATCATGTAAAATGGAAAGGGGACCTAATTAAATGAAGCATTAAAATTAGAAGAATTTTTAAAGATTTAGTGAATTAAATTACAAGAACTGAAATTAAAAGGATTGTTTTATAGACGTCTGATGATGCCCCAAAAGGGCGAAACACGTTTCTGATATTAAATAAGTTTGCAACCAAGTCTCCTTTTATTCTGAAATACTTCAGTTAATTTTACTATTATTCAGCCAAGATTCTGTCATCGTTTCCACTTAGATCACTGAAGTCGTTATAAGTTGTGTGGAAATCAAAGTGATGGATAGTATGAATACTATCGATACTGCAATTGATTTAGATTAAAATGTTTACACATACAGTGTTTATGCATGACTCAGTTCGGGACGTCTACAAACGCTGTTGCAGCCACCAGTGTGTACGCGTTGTCTGACTCCAGACGGCCTCCTGCTGCTTGACATGTATGAGTTTTACGGCTCCTCCTCCACTACACTCCCTCTCCCTCCCCCCAGATGATTTCAATAGTGGCGACGGCCTCCAGACTCGGACCTCCGCACAACTCAGTCCCTCAAGCAGTCATGGGCACGACTGACCAGTTAATCGTTTGGGCATCAAAACTAATACCACTCATAATTCTGTTAACAGTAACGACACGATGTACTCCATACTTCTCGAATTCACTGGAGATCTCCAGACTCGAAAAAGTCTAGAACGACATACATGCATACGAACAGATTATAACGCAACTACAGAATTACAGACAAAGAGGGTAGTTCACAAGCGTTTTCAAAATTGTAGCAATTGAAGTGCCTATTTTAGTTATTGAGATCTTTAAAGCAATAAAATGAGTTTCAGTTAGATGGAATTCTTTCACAGAAACTGGAATCCCTTAGATTTTGAACCTGTAGCGAGGTATTAGGTGAATAAACTGATGCACTAAGTATTAATTCACCGATCACTAGCCAGTTTATTCCTAATCTGATGGACATTACTCACTTATGGTGATCTCTATGTTGTAGTAACCCCAATGACAGAGTCTACTGCATACCGTTTTCCCACAAACTCCTTACTTTTCGACGTTCATTTACTCTGTTTTTTTTGAAATGGCGCTTTGGAATGAGTTTGGGATATTGACCAGCAGATCGAAAATGGAGCGAACAGTTTGCAGTCATTCAAAATGCATTCTATATCCAGTCGACACCTATACTATCTCAGTAGGGCAGTCCACCATAGATACAAAAAACAATACCTATTGAAATAAACCGTGAAGCTATCCATGCATAGTTTTCACCAAGTTCATTTTTTTATGATAGGCTCTACACTACTGCCACGACGAAGTTCACAGGATTTCGTAGCTAGTGAGTAAACACTGTTCCTACTGGAAATGTTCCGTATAATGTAGGAAACTCGGAATCAGTTTCTGAAAGTTCGCCAAATTACACCTCCGCACTCATACTTAACTAACAACATGTACAATGTCTTTCACGATGAACATCCTTGATCAGCTAAATTGTTGAAAGGTTTTACTATGACGCCAACGTACTCAAGCTCCAAGCCAACATATCCGTTACAGCTCCACCACTTCTGGCATCCTTTTGGGCTCTGATCCAACTGTCTGCTACGACGAGGGGCTGCTACTGGCTGTTTCATTTACCATCACTGACAGACTTCCACACCTTTTTTCAGTTGGCATTGTTCTAGTATATTGTAACCTTTCGTACATACATATGATATACTGTCTCTGCCTAATTCACTCTTTATATTATCTTGTTCCACTTTAATACTTACAATCTTTTATTTTAAGCATTCAAATTTGCCTCACCGCTTTTTCTACCAATCATCTGGCTCTCGAAACATCTCTTTATTTGATCATTCTAAAAACGACACTGCGCTGTCACAACACTGCACAACACTCTGCAACCGAAAATTTTTCTTATTCGCTAAACGAAGCATAATCGTTACAATAAGACTTACTACATTCACTCTATAAACAAAATGAGGGAATTGAACATTTGTTTTATATAAACTTTAATGGAAAAGAAACATGTATTTGAAAAAATCACGGAGGTTTCGATCTAAAGCTCAAAAATTATATACGTTAGAATCCTTCAAGATATCGTAGGCATAAATAGAACAGAACACCTGTAAATGTTGTGTTATGCTGCAACCTTGTTAAGTAAAGTAGTTATCAAGGAAAACTTTCATATAATCAGCATACTGCTTTACCAACATTGTTCTATTAGGTATGATTTTTCTTTGCTTTCCATCAATCAGAGAAATAATTATTCGCACAAAATGATTGGAGGGGGGGACGGGGGGGGGGGAGTAAGAGAAGTTTAGTGTGGAATCCCAACTATTGCGAAAAAAGCGCTAAATACAGAAAAATGTTTTTCCACAAACCAGCCACCCACAGAATGACGTATCAAAAATTTTACAGTGTCATATATTTGCAAATTATGTTCATGTAACCTTACATATTATTAGTTTTATTCTTAAAGAAAGGTGAGCCTGAGTAAAATATATCACAGTAATTACAACATGTTCCTTTGTTTGCAACTATACTGTCAATAAGTAGGTCTACATGTAGTCTATACTATCAATAAGTGAAAGTATTCGTGTAAATGTAGTCTCAGAATGGACGGTCTGATAAATTTGACGGAGATCAGATAAAACGAAGAAAATGAGGGTAAAAAGATTACGATAACATCAAATTAAAGGGACTACAGGCAAATAATGCTGATGGTGAGTTTAATACGAAAGTGTTTTCATCCATTTTACGGTAGCGTATTTGGCCCACCGTCAAGAAAACATATCATCTGTTCATCAATTTCAGATTCGTGACTACGATATTTTCACAGTCCTTTGCTAGATAGCCTTGTTCAGTCGTTGCAATTATTGGACGTAAATTTCCGCCTTCACTCCTTCGTTCCGAGCTAGCAGTTCGAGGTAGATCACGCATGTCTTTCTTGAGGTCGAAATTGCTCTTTGAAATTGCTTAAACCACTTTTAGCAGTCCTAAGAGGCATCGCTTCTTTGGCATCTACTTCACAAAACTCTCGAGCAACTTATGGGGCTATGGCACATCGATTACAAGCAAGAAGCAGAAGGTATCACAGTTGCTTTTTCGTGTGGACTTGCCACTCCATGTTAATGACCTGAAAAGACCAGAAAGTATATCAACATAAAAAAACTAAACATGCTGTTTTGTAGAGAATATGATTCTCTTTCGAATGACATAAAACGCTTTGCCAAAACATTTTATTTCTCACTTCAAAAACACGCGAGGACTTTTGGGCAAACCCTATATACAAGAGAAAAAACCCGATAACATGCCCTACTACAACTCTTATTAATAATGGATTGTGTTGGAAAATATTAACTGTAAACAATAACTGCGATAAGATGCTAAACTTTATTAATTATACTGTTATGGTTTTTAACATTACTGTCAATCAGCGACTGTTGTATAATACAAAATTTTGAAAAACACAGCCCTCAGTCGCGACCACAATTAATTTGTAACCTAGGATTCGGTGTCACAAGGGACACATTCTTCGGCCAAAATTAAAACTAAATGTTACAGCATAACGTACCAAAAAATACGAAAGCTGCGGCCATACCTGACAGCGTCAGATAGTCAGAATTTAGTTTTAATTTTCTCCGAAGAAGGTGTCCCTTTAATACCGAAACCTAGGTTACAAATTAATTGTGTTCTCGACTAAGGGCTGTGTTTTTCAAAATTTTGTAAGTACACTGTGATTTTTTGAAGATTTTTTGGAGGTTAAAAACTACTTATTCTTATTTGGTGCAGTCGTATTACTGACATAAAGTTTAGCTACGTGTCAATGAAGTCAATAAAGTATGTTGCTTACCACATTTTACGTTTTCTTTACGCTACAGCTAAAGGAGTAGTGCTATTTTGTACACCAGGACAGCAAACTGCTGACTGACTCAGTTTAAATTTAAACATAAGTTATTAATGCGGAAAACATTGCCTTTTCAATCTGCCAGAGAAAAAGAGTCATTTACTAAAATATTCTGATTTTTGTCTGAGGGTCAGCTTTGAGAATCACCACAAGCAGTATTACGCCATTTTATTCTATGCTGCAAGGGTTAGTACGAAAAATTTACAATTCATGGCATTATATGTGTTTATGTTACATTTACTATCTAATGTCGTGGCGATCGTTGTAATCCTTATTGTTTCTTAGTTGTACAGTTCACATTGGTTCCGATTTCGCGAATGTCACCTTGTAATCTCCCGCATCCTGACAGCCATGTAGCCGTTTGGGAGTGAACTTTCGCCTGTTGATGACATAGGTCCCAGCAGATCGTTGAGTCGGAGCTTTCCTGGCGAAATATTGTGGAAAAGTGCTGTGGTATCTTCTTAATCTGGTGCTTGGGCTAACTGTCGCGGTTTATCATCATGCCGATTGGAAATTCTACTTGTCCAGACGGTCAGTATTGTATCAACAGAGCAAAACGTACTACAAAGAAGGGTGATGGGTCAAGTGCGTGGAGGGACAGTTACGTCTGCTACTGTCGTATAAACGGCTAACAGCTTCGACACAAAGAGAAGGAGCTCTTTTTTCGTGCTGTTTCGGACGTACAACGTAATAATTACAGTCAGCTACAGATAACCAGGTAATTTAGTAGTCACGGAGCATTTAAACACGTAACCCTCCGCTTTGGTTACAAAATCGAAATATTATACAATACCTATTCCAGTTCAGAACTTTTACAGAGGTAGTCGTAAAGAATTTTTTTTTATGTTTAGGTCAGGGACACGTAGTAAAACGAATGTTAAAATTTTGAAGAGAATGGGTAAGCTCTGGAAAGGAAATCGATAGATTGACTGAAAAATTTCACAGAATTCAAACCTTTATGTGTTTCAGTTCTACAAATGCATGGGTCCAATTCGTAAAACTGCACCTACATCCCTATTTTCGAGAGAGAGTATTTACAGGAGCCTCCCTGTCAATTTATGATTGTGTGTGTAGAAGCTGCAGAGCGTACAGGAAGTAAAGAGGATGAAACACCGGTTACGAGAAGTATTGTTCTGATGAATGAAGATTACATAAATGAATATCTGGACAAGCTGTGCAAGTCAAATGGGGTCATTTTTATCTGCCGAATGCTCATTGCATCATGAGCAATACTGTAATGCAACAACAACGTTTGCCCAGTCTTAAGGAGACGATCTAGTGCGCAAGACAGTCGTATGGGGTCATAGAAACTTACTGTTTCTATAATGAAAATCAGATAGTGACAGTTTTTGTTACAATGCCCCAATATGTTATAGATTTCCTCAATTTATTTTATGTAAAGTAAGATTCCAAAGTCCGTTCTTAAAACTTCTCAATACGGCACTCGAAGATGCATTTTCAAAGCAGCAAGCAGGTGTCTACGCGTATAGAATTGCATAGCGACGGTAGACAATGAAAACTTTGTAACTCCATCTGTCTGTGAAAACCTTGTGATTCTAATAACCAGTAACTCCATTGTTAAAGACAGATCTGGAAGAGCAAGAATTTCTCTTCACTGTCAATAACTATTCTTAAACTATATAGTTACACAAGTAGCAACATTATCTGTACCACTTTTGTGCTTCCTCTGTGAAATGTAACAACAGGAGTTACGAGTTTTTCATTGCCTACCACCAGTTGGTGTCAGATGGTCGTGTAGCTTAGAGCAGTGGGCTGAGTGGAGCTGGACCATTTGCAGAAACTGCTAGTTCTCTTTACCGTACAACAAGGACTGCTCGCTGTGTAGGAGCCAAACTATAATATTTTCTTACCAAGTAACGGACACAGGCCGTATGAAAAGGTCAAATTTTTCGTAGAATCAAGTCAAGTAAAAGTGTTTATTTGTCGATAGAGATATTGGAAAGTGGCAAAATGAGTATGAGATGAGAAAAGGGAACGGGACACCAATCGACGTCCACCCTGGTCCAAAAGATTCACTAAGATCAAAAGATGATTTCAGGTGCCTACTCTTCCGATATCAATCATGATTCTGCATATCAGATCACCCATTATGAAGGACTTCCATAAAGTTTGTGCACGATTGGTACCAATCCGGTATATAGAAAAACTCAAGGCCTGACGTGTTGACAACTGCCAATTTTCACTCACCATATCACCAGGCAAGGAGGCTCGTTGTAGACCAGGATAGTCTGCGGTGATGAAACGTGGGTTCACCACTTTGAGTCAGAATCAAAACGCCAGAACATATAGTGGAAAACCCAAGGAGACAAAAAAATGAAGACTCTGCCACTGGTCAGGGAAAGGTTACAACCATTTTTTGGTACTCAAGTTGACTTGTACTGGAAAGTACAGTGCAGTGTCAGAAAATAAGATAAAGCCAGTAGTTCACAGCACACGCCATCTGTTGTCAAAGAAAGTGTAGCTATTGCATGACATTGCCCACATGAACATGGCTCGCCACACCACTGAAACTATTAGTAAAGTAGGTTTTGAGCTGCTGAGGGACGTTCTCTATAGTCCAGACCTTGCTCCCTCCGACTTTCATTTGTTTGGAAGGCTCAAGGATGCTTTGCATTTTTCTCAGATGTGGAGATGCAGGAAACGTGCAAAAGTGGCTATGGAACTAGCCGAGAACTTTCTTCTTGGACAGACTACAGAAGCTGGACCCAGCGCATTAAAAATAAAGAGAATATCTTGAAAAATAGTGCAGGTAACGAACCACATTTTTCCGTAAATACGTTTCAGAATGAAAAGCGCAGATAATTCTTTACCCTCGCTCATAGGTTCTGAATGGTATCGTGATGACACCCTGGCTCAAATCATAACATGAAATATGTTTCATTTCAATTCTTGCACCTTTACACCTTTGCACCTTTACAAGGTATCCAAGAAGGCCAAGTACCCGTCTTGACTTAATATAGTTTGGGAAATAAGAAGCTGCTTTATTGACATCCATTCCCAAATGAGCAGCTGAATTGCAGATATTGCGGTCGACAATGCATGACCACAATAAAAGAGATTTGAAAGGGAAAGTACGTAGAACAATGTTTGTGAACTAATAATTTGACAACAACATTAAGCAGCGAGTTGCAGTCTGACGTACTTCGTTAGTACAATTTTCAGATAACATGTGAAGTATCTAGGAGCCAAGTTTAAGTTTTTTATCGTTAGATTAACAGAATGAGTACCATTAAGTAAATGCCGGCGCTATCTGTTCTGACAAATTCCAGTTGATGTTCGTTTCTTGTGTGAAATTTACGTGAGATGCGAATGGCAGATCTGATACACAAGAGACATCTAGGTAACACCTGGCGAAATTAGTATGAGTAACGCTATCATCTGCTAGGTGGCGTTATTTGCATACTTTTCTGTTGTGTGAGAGCTAGCAAATACCAAAGATAAAATTTGCCTGAATGAAAATAACAGTTTAAGTATTTCTAATACTTGTAAGTGTTAACTGTCAATGTTATTGTAATGTTGTATACACTATGATCCACTGCTGTAATCCAATTTGTTTAAAGAGAGGGAATAAGAAAAAATTCGAAGTATTGTTTTCTGTTAACGGATTAAGAACATACAAACTGATGAGAGTGGCAACACTATCAAAAGAATAAAGACTGTGGGATTCTGGCGGGACAAACGACACATTAGTATGGTGCGAAGAATAATTAAGTACCAGTGGATATCTGTGGCTATGGTTGGAATAGTGATTATTTGTTGCATGCATTTTGGTTGGGAATAAATGTACAGGCATGCAACAAGAAGAACCCAATCAAGTAATTTGTTTAAAGCCATAGAAACCTGGAGATAATTGGTAGTAAAGTTAGCTGTTGGCGTGGGAAAGATTACGACATGTGTCGCATCGTATATTACGAGCGGGCGAGCTCCTCAGCAATGGACAGATTTTTCAGGAAAGATTTGCGCCAATTTATTCTTTTGTATAAATTATTTGTGATCTCTCTCTATGAAGCGGTGGAGCTCTCTTGGTGCAAAAGAGAGCATTATAAATTTTTATCTGGTAGTAACTGAAACTCTTTCCTTGTGACCTACGTACATTTAAGTGTCGTTGTTATACGTTAACCACGGAAAGAGAATACCAAATGTAGGTCTAACAAAGAGGGAGAGTGAAATGTGCAATCGTCTAAGCTAAAGATATTGTGCCACTTACTATACATAAATGTTTTAACAGTTAGGAAACAATTGGACGTATGAACTACAGCTTTTGGTCTCACACTTATTTCTAAACGATATTTTGTGTTGCAAGTGAAAGAAAACATCTTAATTGTTTATGTACAGCATTGATATTGATACCTCGAAATAAAAACTAAGTAGAAGCTTGAATTTTTTCTGGAAGTTGTTTAAAGCAGGCTTTTAAAAAGATGTTGCTGTCATGCATTATGGTTTAAAAATCTCTTTTAATGATGATTATTAAAAATTACAGCAATTAACTCGTAGTTTTTCTTTAAAAATGATCATTATTTTCAAATTTAAGTGATAAGAAGAGTTCACCTTTTAGTTAAGTATGTTTTAAGACAGTGTAGAAAATTTTTCCCTCTGTGTTAACAATTTCTAACCAATGTGTACCAGAATATCAAAAAAGTGAACTTCTGGGAAATTCAAGTTAAAGTTAACTGCTGTAAACCTCTTATTTGGGTTCTGAGTCCTTTTACGTAATTTATTTCTAATAATCAAGTGTCATTAAGACATTAGGGACTTAATCATAAAAACAAACAATTGAGAAGCGAATTCTGCTTTTAACGGAGCTGTCTGCGAGACTTGGGGGAGCCGTCATGTGTATAGACACTTTTAAATTCCTCTAACTTTGGGTTTTCTTCGGTAAAATTTCCTTGAAGCAAATTTTTTCTTGTTCAGAAAATTACAGAAACTTTTTTAGAACAACGCTTGTTCACATACTAGTACCCTTGACACAATTAAAGTGAGGAGGACGTCTGTCATTGATAATCGACGATCTTTAGAACTCAAATCTTTGTTAAGTGCCTTGGTAACGGGGCTGATGAATATAGAACATATTACTTTTACTTGCTATTCCAACTGCAAAGCTTTCGCTAAGACACAGAATGGACTCAGAAGTTGTCGAAAAAGAACAGTTGATGAAACCTATGCGTTATTCAGTAAACGAGTAGTCGAACTTTTTCACTAATTGGCCAAGTTGCTTTGCTCTCTCACTGTAGTGGTACAAAGAACCTGTAAATTAGAAAGACTGAAACTAATATCCCTTAATGTAACTTTGATGTTGAGTAGTGATAAATGTTGCATACTTCTGATTGTTTTACGATTAGAGGTAGACAATTCCATTTTGTTTTGGACACTGACTTATGAAAGGAACTTCTTAGCACCACTTATTACCCTAGAGTGCTTCAGTTTGGTGAATATTTTCTGTTGTTCTTGAATTGAAGTAGATGAATGTAATATTGATACCAGTCACAATACTGATACCTTACATCATATAATTAACAGGACGTACTTGTATTTTTGATACCATTTATAATCTAAAAATATCTGTAGCATGAATTTGCTCACGTTTTGGTTTGAATAGGCTGGAAATAGGGCCATATGAATATGGGTCGTTTTCATAGACGAATATTGATCTTCTGGAATCGTTGTTAAGACTGTGGCATAACAGTGTCTCATACAAGACTGTTAATTTCTCATGACTGTGCTGTGTATCGTAGTCTACACTCGAGGACGTTGTTTTCTCATTCAAAGAAAATACGCGTTATATGCAAGAAATGGAAAGGAATATATTTCATGTTATGATATGTGCCAGGATGTCATCACGATACCATTCAGAACCTATGAGCGAGGGTAAAAAATTATCTGCGCTTTTCATTCCGAAACGTATTTACAGAAAAAGGTGGTTTGTTACGTGCACTGTTTTTCAAGACATTCTCTTTTTTCTTAATGCGCTGGGTGAAGTAGTCCACAGGCTTGAGTAGTCTTGCCAAGAAGAAAGTTTTCGTCTGGTTCCATAGCCACTTTTGCATCGTTTTCTGCATCCCCACATCTGAGAAAAATCGACCACCATGCAAAGCATACTTGAGCCTTCCAAAGAAATGAAAGTCGGGGATAGCAAGATCTGGACTATAGGGAACGTCCCTCAGCAGCTCAAAACCTACTTTACTAATGGTTTCAGTGGTGTGGCGAGCCATGTGCATGTGGGCAATGTCAAGCAATAGCTACACTCTCTTTGACAACAGATGTCGTTTGCTGTGAACTACTGGCTCATAGCTTATTTTCTGACACTGCACTGTACTTTCCAGTACAAGTCCTTTTGCGTACCAGAAAATGGTTGTACTCTTTCCCTGACCAATGGTAGAGTCTTGAATTTTTTTGTCTCCTTGGTGTTTCCACTCTATGCTCTGCGTTTTGATTCTGACTCATAGTGGTGAACCCACATTTCATCATCGCTGACTATCCTGGTCAACAACGAGCCGCCTTTCAATCCCGCGTCCGGCCATCCTGATTTAGGTTTTCCGTGATTTCCCTAAAATCACTCCAGGCGAATGCCAGGATAGTTCCTTTGAAAGGGCACGGCCGACTTCCTTCCTTAATCCGATGAGACCGATGACCTCTCTGTTTGGTCTCTTCCCCCAAGCAACCCAACCAATGAGCCGCCTTGCCTGGTGAAATGATGAGTAAAGATTGGCAGTTGTCAACACGTCGGGCCTTGAGTTTTTGTATATACCGTATCGGTACCAATCGTGCACAGACTTTATGGAAGTCCTTCATTACGGATGATCTGATGTGCAGAATCATGACTGATATCGGAAGAGTAGGCTAGAATAGCGATGGTAATGCACCTGAAATCATCTTTTGCTCTTAGTGAATCTTTGGACCATGGTGGACGTCGATGGGTGTCTTGTTCGCTTTTCACGTCTCTCGCTTGTCTTGCCACTTGCCAGCATTTCTATCCACAAATAAACACTTTTACTTGATACACCACGTCCTCGTATTGTAGAATTCTACGATAAATTTCAGTCACGTTCACCCCTTCCTACCAAAGAAATCCAATCAACGCACGCTGCTCCTCCTTGCTGCAAACTACTAGCAGATTTGAGACGTTTGCGTTGCCACTGACAGGATGGAACTGAAGTAACAGGGATCCAATGGAGCAGAAATACACTATGTGATCAAAAGTATCCGGACACCTTGCTGAAAATGACTCACAAGTTCGTGGCTCCCTCCATCGGTAATGCTGGAATTCTGTATAGTGTTGGCCCACCCTTAGCCTTGATGACAGCTTCCACTCTCGCAGACAAGGTTCAATCAGGTGCTGGAAGGTTTCTTGGGGAATGGCAGCCCGGCCTTCACGAACTGCTGCACTGAGGAGAGGCACGAAGTCGGCGTACCAAAACATCCCAGAGGTGTGCTATAGGATTCAGATCAGGACTCTGTGCAGACCAATCCATTACAGGGATGTTGTTGTCGTGTAACCACTCTGCCACAGGCCGTGCTTTGTGAGCAGGTGCTCGATCGTGTTGAAAGATGCAAACGCCATCCCCGCAAAACGACAAGGGGTGCAAGCCCACTCCGTGAAAAACAGGACCACATCATAACACCACCACCTCCGAATTTTACTGTTGGCACTACACTCGCTGGCAGATGACGTTCACCGGGTATTCGCCATACCCAAACCCTGCCATCGGATCGCCACATTGTGTACCGTGATTTTTTACTCAATACAACGTTTTTCCACTGTGCAATCGTCCAATGTTTACGCTCCTGACACCAAGCGAGGCGTCGTTTGCCTTTTACCGGCGTGATGTGTGGCTTATGAGCACCCGCTGTACCATAAAATGCACGTTTTCTCACCTCCCGCCTAACTGTCATAGTACGTGCAGTGGATCGTGATGCAGTTTCGTATTCCTGTGTGATGGTCTGGATAGATATCTGCCTATTACGCATTACGATCCTCTTCAACTGTCGGCGGTCTCTGTCAGTCAACAGACGAGGTCAGCCTGTTCGCTTTTGTGCTGTAAGTGTGCGTTCACTTCTGCACTTCACTACCACATCGGAAACAATGGACGTAGCGATGTTTCGGAGTGTGGAAATCTCGCGTACAGATGTATGACACAAGTGACACCCAATCACCTGACCACATTCGAAGTCCGTGAGTTCCGCGGAGCCCCCCATTCTGCTCTCTCACGATGTCTAATGATTACTGATGTCGCTGATATGGAGTACCCGGCATTAGGTGGCAGCATAATGCACCTAATATGAAAAATGTATGTTTGTAGGTGTGTCCGGATACTTTTGATCACATAGCGTACAAGTTCATAAGCGTTCACCCTGGGCTTTGCCTAGGTGCACAGATGTCACACATACACTGACGAAAAAGTCGCAACACCAAAATCTAATTAATGTATACGTAACATATGTAGGTGATTAAAATTGCAGATCATAGGTTAATATAAGCTGTAGATCAGCCATTGCAAATGTGAAATGCTGGTACATTAATAACCGGTGTAACCGCCAGAATGTTGAGTCAAGCGCGCAAACGTACATGCAATGTATTATACAGGTGCCGGATGTCAGTTTGTGGGATGCAGTTCCATATCTGTTGCACTTCGTCAGTTGATGCAAAGACTGTTAGTGCTGTTTTCGAATAAAGCTGGAGTTGGCTGATGATATCCCTTATGTGCTCGACTGGAGACAGATCTGGTGGATCGAGCAGGCCAAGGCTTGTCGACACTCTTTGAAGCATATTGGTTTACAACATTTGTGTGTGGGTGAGCGTCATCAGGTTGGAAAACGTTCCCTGGAATGGTGTTCATGAATGGCAGCACAACAGGTCGAGTCACCTGATCCACTTACATATTTGTAGTCAGGGTGCATGGGGTAACCGCAAGGGTGCTCCTACTGTCATGCAAAATCGAACCCCAGACCAAAACCCCTGGTGTAGGCCCAGCGCATCTAGCACACAGACAGGTTGGTTGCAGGCCCTTAACTGGCCTCTTTCTAGCCAACGCACGGCCATCAGTGGCACCTAAACAGAACCATCTTTCATCTGAAAACACAACAGACCTCCGTCCTACCCTCCAGTGAGCTCTCGCTTGATACCACTGAAGTCGCAAATGGCGGTGGTTTAGGGTCAGTGGAATGCACGCTATAAGGCGTCTGGCTCGGAGCTGTCCTTGAAGTAACCGATTTGTAACGTTTCATTGTGTCACTGTGGCATCAACTGCTGCTCAAATTGCTCCTGCAGATGGAGTACGATGCGCCAGAACCATACGTCGAACACGATGGTCTTCCCTCTTGGTAGTGGCACTTGGCCATCCGGAGCCCAGTCGTCTTGTGACCGTACATTCTTGTGACCACTGCTACCAGCAATAACGGACAATGGCTACATTCTTGCCAAGTATTTCTGCAATATCGCAGAAGGAATATCCAGTTTCTCGTAGCCTTATTACACGACGTCGTTCAAAGTCAGTGAAGTGTTGATAACGGCGTATTTGTCGCCTTAAAGGCATTGTTGACTAACATCAGCTTACCACGTCCAGTCTGAAAGGTAACTAATACTGATGATTGTTACTGCCTGTATTTAAAACCGTCCTGATTTACATCCTCCTAATGGCACCACTAGCACCACTGTTATGCGACTTTCACGAAATTTGAATAAACATAATCTTCCAGATGTAGAAACACGCCTACCAACTTTCTTTTATGTCGCGCAACTACTTCTTAGTGTTACGATTTTTTTTCCGCCAGTGTATTTCACACAGATATACATGATGTCATAAGAAAATCACTGACAAACTTTAGGGACAGGTTTCTTGCACCAAAACAAGGAAAAAATGTATAGTAATCAAGGGCTCTAAAGCGTTTACCTGAAGAGATATGAGACTTGTTCATTTTCGATACTGTGAACACATCTCTTCTACTGGAAGCTCTTTGCTTTTCATATTTTGGAAGGAGGTAGTATGGACCAAAACAAGAAAAAATTCTTAGTAAATGTGGGCTCTAAAATGAATGGCTTACGATCTATGAGCACTTCTTCAGTAGTAGAGATTTGTTTCACACAAGCGAAGATGAAAAAGTGTTCATAACTCTTAAACCATGGATTTTAGATACCATGTTTAGTAGGCTTTTTTTGTCAAGAATTCAACCTGCCAAAATAGGGAAAGCAAAGACCTTGCAGTAGAACACAGATTTTATAGTATTGAAGATGAATAAGTGCTCTTACCTCTAAACTTACGCATTTTAGAGCCCATGTTTACTAGACATGGTTTATTTATTACTGTATAATGAACATTTCCTTAAAGTCTGTCTTTTTTTCGTGGATGCCCTGTATATGAAGCGTTTAGAAGCCAAGCCAACTAACGCCAACAGTTGAAAAAGCGTAACAACATAGTTGGGTTCCATCACTGAATACACTGGAGTCATTATGTTTACATGTGCTTCCAAAACCGGATTTCGCAAACCGATTTACCAACACCGCTTCTGGTTGGTCAAGTAAATACTCCAAAATCGAGTCTGGACATTCGCTTTTCCACTTCCACAATCGATTTTCTCTCCCACGTAAACGCAAAACTGTTTTTGAAACATACTTGGTCTGTCAAGTTACGTCTTGTTTCCAAAATATTCGACTAATACGGAAGAGTTGTGACTTAGTGTGCAATGAAGGTGAAACAGAAATATCAGACTGAGAATGAAGCTGTCTGCCGTTAATATTTAAGTGAAGGGATATTGCGACTGTGCCCTCTAAATCGGAATCGGGCTAGCAAATCCGCTTCAGAGCTTAACATGTAAACACAACAGCAAAATACGGTTTCCAAAATTCGGTTTTTGACTTTCGAAAGATGTGACACATGCAATCGTAGTGAGTGACCACAACGACTAACTCCACAGTTTAGTGTTTTGTCATTAGAATGCGCTATCCGTTGTGGCAACGGAACGTTTTACCAGTGGTTTCAGTGGCCATAGTGATTAACTTGCTTAGGTGGCTGATTTGAGGAGGGGGACCAATCAGTGAGGTCATTGGTCCTATCGGATTAAGGAAGGATGGGGAAGGAAGTCGGCTGTGCCCTTTCAAAGGAATCATCCCGGCGTTTGCCAGAAGCGATTTAGGGAAATCGCGGAAAACCCAAATGAGGATAGGGTTTGAACCGCTGTCCCCCATAAAGTGAGTTCTGTGTGCTAGCCACTGCACCACCTCGCTCGGTCAAAGTGATCAATTTCATGGCTCCACCACAGCCGATGTTGAACTGAATTTGGATTATAATTTTGGCACTGTTTTGTGTTTTCAAGCCTTACAGTATTTCTGTGCGTGGTATTTCTTATGTTTCTTTTTTATTCCGATCAAGAAATAGCCTACAATGAGTGAAAACAGCAGCTAAAGGGTATTTTTTGATGACGAAACGGTTCAGATTTAGATGAAAATTCTGATAAGTCCTCATGGCAATGACGTCGAAAACTAAACATTTTAAATAAGCAAAACAGTGACTCTGCTTTTCCAGACACTGAGGTTGGGCCTATGCTGGTGCCTATTAGAGGCCATAAACGTAAAAGGCACCCTGATAGTAGCAAGTGGACAGCTGCGAAGAAAAAGAGATTTTTTGGTGAAGAGCGTATAACTAGATCAGGCAATGCAGTCGCTGCAAAAATCTTCAATGGTTAAGAGTGTAGCAGTGCAAGTGAACGCACTGACAAAACATCGACAGATGAGTGGTAAACACTTTTCAAATCATTTTACAGTTCGAGAGATCAGACTGAGAAAAACATATTTATAGGCTGTATCAGATCAATACGTATTCTGAGACGTCCAAGAAGCCAAAGTTTTGCATTTCTTAACAGAATCAAGAAAGAAGCTGTTCGAAAACGAACTTCGGGCATGCTTTCCAATTGTCTTACGGTCGAATTCATAATTGCAGCATTAAGGATGACTTGAGTTGTATTATGGATGGAAGAGGAAAACCAATCGCATCAAATGAAGATGGCATTTGCGATGTTGTAAACCACATAAAATCATTTCCTGCTTACTTCAGCAACAAGACGAGGGCTCACTGACATAATAGAAAACATCTGAACTCACACCTTACTATAAAGAAAATGTACAATTTATATGCATTATGGTGTGGCGAAAAGCAGAAACCGTTTGTAAAAGGGAAACTATAATACCAAATATTTTAGACTACCTTCAATATGCAAATTTAACGGCCGGGTGAAGAAACGTTCCAAGTGTGCGACAGGTTCCAAATTATACTTTTATTGGTAAACGAAGATGAAAGGAAACCGCGCTAGATAGAGGGTCCTCCCTCGAGCGTGGGTGTGTGTGTTGTCCATAGCGTAAGTTAGTTTAAGTTAGATTAAGTAGTGTTTAGGCTTAGGGACCGATGATCTCAGCAGTTTAGTCCCATAAGATCTTACAACAAATTTCCAGAAGAAAGGAAAATAATGGGAACTGAGAAGGAGCTGCAAATAAGAATGGCACTAAAGGTCCGAGAACGTTTAAAAGAAGATCGGAGTAGATGCTCTGCTCAATACTATGTGTTAACTTTCGATCTACAGAAAGCTTAGGCTTTCCTAAGTTGGCTTACAAACGGAACTTGTATGTCTGTGATTGAAATCTGGATTCGCAGTACAGGCAGATCAGATTGCGGAAAGGGGGCCAAGGTCAATTACTGTTAGTTATACAAGAACAAACACAGCTTTATTCCTCAAATCAATGCACAGTTTTCTCTTTAAAACAACAAAGATAAATTTACGGCTGAGGCCCCAAGTAACTTCTCAAATGGTTCAAATGGTTCTGAGCACTATGGGACTCAACTGCTGAGGTCATTAGTCCCCTAGAACTTAGAACTAGTTAAACCTAACTGACCTAAGGACATCACAAACATCCATGCCCGAGGCAGGATTCGAACCTGCGACCGTAGCGGTCTCGCGGTTCCAGACTGCAGCGCCTTTAACCGCACGGCCACTTCGGCCGGCAGTAACTTCTCCAGAATAAGCTTAAAAGATTGCTTTTAAAACACCAAGATTTAAAGTAACGGCTGAAGGCCTTACTTGAGCAAAATTACAATATCTTCTTGGCTAAAGGCCGAAATAATATTTCAGATCAGCTAAGGAAATTCTTTAAAAGCCACACATTTACAAATACCGGCTAAAGGCCATATTAAGGAAATTCAAGTTAATTCTTCGGCTGAAGGCCCAATAAAATTTTTTTATGTAATAAAAGAGAGGCTTTAAAGATAAGCTTTTACACAGTACAACAGAAAAACATCTTAAGAAAACTTGAAGTATCTTGTCGACTGAATAATTAAAAACAACCTTAAGATAAGCATTTACAGAACACGGCTGAAGGCCATTTCAAGAATTCAAGATAATTAAAGATAAACCTTACAAACAAGCCATATTAAAGCCACAGATTCTGAAACAAACGTGGCTGAAGGCCTGAACACATAGCAACAAGAATTTGAAATGAACCACTGCTGAAGGCCCAATCTTAAGTTGTTATGAAGTTCGGCTGAAGGCCATAATTATACTAAACATAAAATAGAGAGGAGAAGATACCGCTGGTGCACTTCACTAATAAATTATAGTCATTCAAAGGTTAAACACAATACAGGGAGACAGCTGAGAAATTTTGCTGACTCTAACAGAACATAACTTTGGTGATTGCGGGGACAGCCCAGGATGCAACAACCAGCAATGAACGAAGAGATGTCACGACAGTTGAGCTTTCATGACAGGTTCACTGATTACTCAGTCCAGTATGCAGGTGCGGTGGGCGACAAACTTAGCAGTTCTCGTAGCTAGTGCCACACAACTTCGACCGACCGTGCACGCCGCCAGCGGACCTGGCTTGATTACACGCCGCAGAGACTTCCTCGCTGCTCCGCCGCAACCGACCAACTCCACACACACCATGACACGGAAAATATAACTGCCACACCAAAGAAGTTAAAGCAGTACTAGTATCGATAAACGCTGCTGCTGCCACTGATGGAGGCAAGTGATCAACTCGTTCAGATAGTAACTGAGGGAAGAATAAGACGCCACTCGATGGTGACAAAATGCCCAAAAGGAAAAATGGCATTAGCGCGAGCCAGCCACGGCTCAATGATTTTGGTGTTCATGTGTTTAATAACGAAAAATCTTAAGTATACATATTTCCTGAAACTCGAAGTTCAAGAGGTTCGCAGGCAATAACATCTTCTCTAATAAAACACGTGACTGTCCACGACAACAACGCCAAACATACTATCTTGTACTCTGACTCATGCGACGATCAAAACCGTAACATCAAAGCTGTTCTCTGGATTATGAAGTACCCGCAAAATCTGAGTGGTAACGTTGAAACTATCGACTTGAAGTTCCTTGTGCCACGGTGCAGTTACCTTCCAAATGATTCAGATTTTTCTTTTATCGAAAAAAGAGCAAAAACTAGTAGCCACGTCTGTTCTCCAAGGGACTGTTATGATATTCTTATCTTCAGGAAAAATAAACAAGTATTTTCTCACAGAAAACAGATAGTTTCGGTGCGGGCAGTGGCGGGTTAGACCTAAGCTGTTTCAGTTTTCCCGGTTCTAGGCGCTTCAGTCTGGAACTGCACGACCGCTACGGTCGCAGGTTCGAAACCTGTCTCGGGCATAGATGTGTGTGATGTCCGTAGGTTAGTTAGGTTTAAGTAGTTCTAAGTTCTAGGGGACTGATGATCTCAGAAGTTAAGTCCCATAGTGCTCAGAGCCATTTGAACCATTTTTAGTTTCCCTGTTAAAATAAAATCAAATCAAATCACTACAGCCTGACAACCAGGAGCGATGATCTGTGTGCCATTTCGTTTCATTATGCAGCACCCGTTTGGTGGTCACCCGCCGCACCCTTGGAACACAGCAGTAAGTCGACGATATTCTACGCCACCTTTTGTTGCCGTTCATGTCCGTCACTTCAAAAGTTTTCAATTGGGTCACGTCCAGAAATATCTTATTGTCCACAGACCATAGCCTCACAGTTGCTGCTTTATGACAGGATGCGTACTCATGCTGAAACAATCATTGCCTCCGAACTGTTCCTCTTATTATGCAGCACAAATGCGGTGAATTGTGTTCATTTCCTTCCGCATTTAGCGTTTTCCTAAGGGGAAGAAGGAAACCACACCCTAAGTATTAAAAACAGTCTCATACCGCATCAACACCTCGTCTGGGCTTCACTGTTTACACAATACATGATTGCAGGTAGGGTTCTCCAGGCAGTCGCCACAGCTCAAACTTTTTGTTGGATTGCCGGAGGGTGTAGCGTGATTCAGTACTCCAAATCATTTGTTCCCAGTCAACCACAATCTGGTGGTGTCACTCTTTACAACACATCAAGAGTCACTTAGCGTTTGACAACTGAAACGTGTGGCTTTCGAGGGGCTCCTCGACCACTGTACCACATTCTTTTTACCCCTTGCACACATTGTGCTAGCTAGTACCACTTTCAAACTAAAGCATTATACCTTCTGCTGATTTGATGTTAATTCTCACGGTCACCAACCACAATGCTCGACAATCCCTGTCATCTGTGCTTGGGGTTTGCCTGTTCTTCTTTAACTGTGGTTGTTCCTTTGCGTTTCCGATTCATGATTACATCATCAACAACTGATTCGTGTAACTTTAAAAGGGTTGAAATGTCCCTGATAGATTTGCTGCTCTGGTGACATCCAGGGACTAGTCCACGATACTGTCACATGAGAAGTAACACTTGAGGACACAGAACGTTCATGAGGTATGGTTATGTTTTTGCACTGTACCCTCAATCAATCTGTCATACTCAATGGCGATTCACACCATGACGCCAAGAATAACACCGCTATGCCCCTTTAAAACAATGAAAGTATGGGATTTCTTCCAGGTCACCTCCTTGGCCAACTGCAACGGTTATTCACGGTAGTGTAGAACCACGATCCATCACAAACACAGTGCGACGGTATTCATTACCAATTCATACTTCCTGGTCACAGCATCAACTCAGATGCTGCCTTTTGGTTGTGGTGTTAACAAACTTCTACTTATGGGATGGCAATTCCCACATCAGACTGCTGCTAATCTCTGGCCACTGCTGCAGGATGACGCAGAATTTTCCACAGAGTTCATTACTTGTTCCCAGATGTCAGAGGATTACAATGTGACTGGTGCATAATACAGTGCTCCTCCCTTGTGGTGGTCAGATGTGGTCGACCGTAATTTGTGAACGAGTGTGCCTGAATTCAAGTTCCCATGCAGTCCAATATCGGGCCACTGTCACATCTGGACATTGGACGATTCTACTTGCAGGCCGAATGGACACCCTTAATGAGGCCCTTTTCAAACTCTGCCTAGTGCTGATAACGCTGCATCACATGAGCATGTGTCATCAGCGTGGTCTTCACTCAACAACTGACCATGATCGCGATCCTTACGCACACTGCCAGGCCTGGTACCAACCCTAAACACGAACGACATTAATGTACTGTAGTGGCCATTCTACTTGTTAGAGAGGATTGGAGCTATAATCATTTATCTACCCGCCTATGGTGAGTATGTGTACCGTACGAAGTTACAGCTACATTCGACCATGTCTTCTGGGTGTTCCGCTTCTCTTGTTAGGCAGTGTACGGTATTCCCTGATTAGCCAGAACATTATGACTACCTACTTAATAGCTGATATGTCCACCTTTGCCAAGTATAACTGTGGTGAAGCGCTGTGGCATGGAAGCACTGAGGCCTTAGTAAGCTGCTGGAAGGGGTTGGCAGCACATCTAGACACAGAGGTGTTGATGAGGGAGAGGGGCGATAAGCTATGACACCACGTTCAATCACATCCCAGATGTGTTGGATTGCGTTCAGATATGGCGAGTAGGGGAGCAGCACATCGATTGGAAGTCGCCGCTCCATGGCATTCCTGGCCTTGTGACATGGCGCATTATGTTGTTGAAAAATGCCACTGCCATCGGGGAACATGACTGTAATGAAGGGGTGCACGAGGTCTGCAACCACTGTACAATATTCCTTGGCCATTATGGTTCCTTCCACGAGTTCCACTGGTGCACTGATACCCACATCAGTGCTCCACAGAGCATAAAGAGGTGCCATCGCCAGCTTGTCCCTGTCCCACAGTAGAGGTGTCAAGGAGCTATTCCCCTGGAAGGTGTCACATTCGCGCCCTTCCATCGGCATGATGAAGAAGGCATTGGGATTCATCAGACCATGCAACGCAAGCCAGTGCATCGGTGTCCAATGTGGATGGCCCATTTCAGGCGTAGTTGCCGATGTTGTGTTGTTAACATTAGCACATGCGTGGGCTGTGGAGGCCTATCGTTAGGACTGCATCTCCCTGAGGGCGGCAAGTAGTGTCTTGACCATTATGGCTTGCTGAAAGCCGCAAGACAGAGCCAGTTGACGCCGCTATCTGACTGCCTTTGTTTGCTGCCTCATTAGGTACTTTCTGCACTGGTTCAAGTCACCCCTTGCTGCCCCCCCCCTCCCCCTGTACAGGAATAACACTTTTTTTTACGCTAGCTTTCACCTCTCAGGGGTATGAAGCATGGGAGGAACGACAGGTGTTTCAGATCCACATTAAAGCATAGGTGCTATTTTACTGGTAGGATTACCAGGGGGAAGGTTGAGAACACGAAAGTTGCCAAACGGTGTCCAACTGAAAGAATTTGCAAACGAGCGGCTGAAAATCTCTGTTGGGAGACTCCAAGGCAATCAGGACGCATGAATTCACTATTACGAATTTACTATTATCGTAATACGCTATGCTCGCAGAAACTTCCCGAGTCACTGCCACGGGATATGCATCAGAGACCTCCCCACCCATCATAAGAAGATGATTTAAATCATGTATTCATTCTGTCTATATGGCATCACAATCAACAATTCACTATTTGCAAGCGTGTAAGCAAGTTGATTCACCAGTTTCCCATTAGTTTTACCATCAAATATCAGCACAATATCTAAAAACGTACAGAATAATATACTTCTTCAGAAATAGACAGCTGCACTAATAATTCTGTTCCATCGGAGACCCGTTAGGCGATAGTAGGATGTTAAGAAAGTGTTCCAAGTTTTGAGATGTCATAGCGCGCGTGAATCAAAAGAAAACAAAACTGTGCAATAGCCATGAGCTCTAGAATGCATACCTTAAGAGCTATGAGCACTTATTCATCTTTGCTACTATCTTTTTTCGTGAAAAGTGCTTGTAGTTCTTAGGGTATACATTTCAGAGCAGTCGCCTTTAGTGAATTAGCAGTCTAGTTATATGTTGATTAACCCTCTACAGTAAATTGATTTCTTAGGATGGATAGGATGTGCGACTGCTGTGTACGGACGCAGGAGAAGCTGGCCACTGTTCGCGAGCAGCTGAACGTGTTGATGGCCGTGGTCAGCCGTCTTCAGGCTGCTGCCTCGGAGTGTAGCGGCAGTGGGGAGTCTGGTGCTTCGCATGGCACACCCCAGGTGTTACATGCTTCACCCACGGTCCCTACTGTCGAGACATCTTCGCGGGTACCGGGCGCGGTTGGGCCACCCTCTCCCCAAGGGGAGTGGCGGGTTCAGTGGCGTTCGCGGCGCACGAGGCGGAGGGTCAATGTGGAGGCTGGCCGTGTGGCATCGCCCACTCTGCATGTGAGTGGACATGTGGCTGCTCCTTAGCAAGGTCCGAGCAGGCACATGGGGGAAGGGGTTTATTAGTGATTGGGAGCTCCAACGTTAGGCGGGTGATGGAGCCCCTTAGGGAAATAGCGGAAAGGTCGGGGAAGAGGGCCAGTGTTCACTCTGTCTGCTTGCCGGGGGGCTCTCATCCGAGATGTGGAGGAGACCCTGCCGGCGGCGATAGAGAGCACTGGGTGCACCCGACTGCAAATTGTTGCTCATGTCGGCACCAATGACTCCTGCCATCTGGGTTCAGAGGTCATCCTCAGTTCATACAGGGGGTTGGCGGAGTTGATGAAGGCGGAAAGCCTCGCTCGCGGGGTGGAATCTGAGCTAACTATTTGTAATATCGTTCCCAGAACCGATCGCGGTCCTCTGGTTTGGAGCCGAATGGAAGGCTTAAACCAGAGGCTCAGACTATTCTGCGGAGAACTGGGGTGCAAATTTCTCGACCTCCACTATCGGGTGGGGAAATGTAGGGTCCCCCTGAATAGGTCAGGCGTGCACTACACGCAGGAAGCGGCTACAAGAGTAGCGGAGTACGTGTGGAGTGCACATGTGGGTTTTTTAGGTTAGAGAATTCCCTCCATAGGCCCGACAACACGTCTCCTGAGACGTGGCATGGTAGGAGTAGGCAAAATGCAACTGTGAATAACAATATTAATCTGCTAATAGTAAACTGCAGGAGCGTCTGTAGAAAGGTCCCAGAACTGCTCTCATTAATAAACGGTCACAATGCCCACATAGAACTAGGGACAGAAAGTTGGCTGAAACCAGATGTAAACAGTAATGAAATTCTGAACTCAGATTGGAATGTATACCGCAGAGACAGGCTGGACAGTGAAGGGGGCGGCGTGTTTATAGCGATAAGAAGTGCAATAGTATCGAAGGAAATTGACGGAGATCTGAAATGTGAAATAATTTGGGTGAAGGGCACGGTTAAAGCAGGCTCAGGCATGGTAATTGGATGCCTCTATAGGCCCCCTGGCTCAGCAGCTGTTGTGGCTGAGCACCTGAAGGATAATTTGGAAAATATTTCGAATAGATTTCCCCACCATGTTATAGTTCTGGGTGGAGATTTTAATTTGCCGGATATAGACTGGGAGACTCAAACGTTCATAACGGGTGGCAGGGACAAAGAATCTAGTGAAATTTTTTTAAGTGCTTTATCTGAAAACTACCTTGAGCAGTTAAACAGAGAACCGACCCGTGGCGATAACATATTAGACCTTCTGGTGACAAACAGACACGAACTATTTGAAACAGTTAACGCAGAACAGGGAATCAGCGATCATAAAGCGGTTACTGCATCGATGATTTCAGCCGTAAATAGAAATATTAGAAAAGATAGGAAGATATTTCTGTTTAGCAGAAGTGACCAAAAGCAGATTTCAGAGTGCTTGACGGCTCAACACAAAAGTATTGTCTCAAGTACAGATAGCGTTGAGGATCAGTGGACAAAGTTCAAAACCATCTTACAATATGTATTAGATGAGTATGTGCCAAGCAAGATGGTAAGAGTTGGAAAACAGCCACCGTTGTACAACAAAATGGTTCAAATGGCTCTGAGCACTATGGGAGTTAACTGCTGAGATCATCAGTCCCCTAGAACTTAGAACTACTTAAACCTAAATAACCTAAGGACATCAAACACATCCATGCCCGAGGCAGGATTCGAACCTGCGACCGTAGCAGTCGCGCGGTTCCGGACTACAGAGCCTAGAACCGCATGGCCACCGCGGCCGGCGCCACCGTTGCACAACAACCGAGTTAGAAAACTGCTGCGGAAGCAAAGGGAACTTCACAGCAAACATAAACATAGCCAAAGCCTTGCAGACAAACAAAAATTACGCGAAGCGAAATGTAGTGTGAGGAGGGCTATGCGAGAGGCGTTCAATGAATTCGAAAGTAAAGTTCTATGTACTGACTTGGCAGAAAATCCTAGGAAATTTTGGTCTTATGTCAAAGCGGTAGGTGGATCAAAACAAAATGTCCAGACACTCTGTGAGCAAAATGGTACTGAAACAGAGGATGACAGACTAAAGGCCGATATACTAAATGTCTTTTTCCAAAGCTGTTTCACAGAGGAAGACTGCACTGTAGTTCCTCCTCTAGATTGTCGTACAGATGACAAAATGGTAGATATCGAAATAGACGACAGAGGGACAGAGAAACAATTAAAATCGCTCAAAAGAAGAAAGGCCACTGGACCTGATGGGATACCAGTTCGATTTTACACAGAGTACACGAAGGAACTTGCCCCCCTTACCATAGGTCTCTAGAAGAGCGTAGCGTTCCAAAGGATTGGAAAAGAGCACAGGTCATCCCCGTTTTAAACGAATTTTAGAACTGTAGACCTATATCTCTAACGTCTATCTGTTGTAGAATTTTGGAACACGTATTATGTTCGAGTATAATGACTTTCCTGGAGACTAGAAATTTACTCTGTAGGAATCAGCATGGGTTTCGAAATAGACGGTCGTATGAAACCCAGCTCGCGCTATTCGTCCACGAGACTCAGAGAGCCACAGACACCGGTTCCCAGGTAGATGCCGTGTTTCTTGACTTCCACAAGGCGTTCGATACAGTTCCTCACAGTCGTTTAATTAACAACGTGAGAGCATATGGACTATCAGACCAATTGTGTGATAATTGAAGAGTTCCTAGATAACAGAAAGCAGCATGTCGTTCTCAATGGAGAGAAGTCTTCCGAAGTAAGAGTGATTTCAGGTGTGCAGCAGGGGAGTGTCATAGGACCGTTTCTATTCACAATATACATAAATGACCTCGTGGATGACATCGGAAGTTCACTGAGGCTTTTTGCAGATGATGCTGTGGTGTATCGAGAGGTTGTAACAATGGAAAATTGTACTGAAACGCAGGAGGATCTGCAGCGAATTGACGCATGGTGCAGGGAATGGCAATTGAATCTCAGTGCAGACAAGTGTAATGTGCTGCGAATACATAGAAAGATAGATCCCTTATCATTTACCTACAAAATAGCAGGTCAGCAACTGGAAGCAGTTAATTCCATAAATTATCTGGGAGTACACATGAGGAGTCATTTAAAATGGAATGATCATATAAAGTTGATCGTCGGTAAAGCAGATGCCAGACGGAGATTCATTGGAAGAATCCTAGGGAAATGCAATCCGGAAACAAAGGAAGTAGGTTACAGTACGCTTCTTCGCCCACTGCTTGAATACTGCTCAGCAGTGTGGGATCCGTACAAGATGGGGTTGATAGAACAGATAGAGAAGATCCAACGGAGAGCAGCGCGCTTCGTTGCAGGATCATTTAGAAATCGCGAAAGCGTTACGGAGATGATAGATAAACTCCTGTGGAAGACTCTGCAGGAGAGACGCTCAGTAGCTCGGTACGGGCTTTTGTTGAAGTTTCGAGGACATGCCTTCACCGAGGAGTCAAGCAGTATATTGCTCCCTCCTACGTATATGTCGCGAAGAGACCATGTGGATAAAATCAGAGGGATTAGAGCCCACACAGGGGCATACCGACAATCCTTCTTTCCACGAACGATACGAGACTGGAATAGAAGGGAGAACCGATAGAGGTACTCAAGGTACCCTCCACCACACACCGTCAGGTGGCTTGCGGAGTATGGATTAGATGTAGATGTAGATGTTTACTGGATTCTTTTCTTGTTTTGCTTCATACTATCACCGCTCAGAGTAAGAAAAGCAAAGAACTTGCAGATGTTTTCAAAGTAATGAAGATGAAAAAATGCTCACAGAAGTAAGAATTTTAGAACCCTGCTTACTAGACTTCATTCTTTGTTTTGTCCATACTACCACTGCTGTGGAATACTTTTATTAACACAGGATGTCCTTCCTAACAGTCATCTGGCGCGTTTTCTCAAACGCAGTTTCGTTTTTACGACGAGCAGTGGGAGTCAGCCCTAAAAAAGTGCTGCTCGTTATATTTTTCATACGACTGGCAATGTCAATGGAAAATAGTTGTTTGTTTCATGTTACAATCAAAATGATTTTTAAAGCGGAATTTTACGTGCTCGTTCGACAGAGCGATCCCAAATTAGTCTAGCGCGATATTCGTTTTATCGATGTGTATTAACAGGCACGGTAAGACACGGAGAATAACCAGTACTCCAGCAGCGGCAGCTGTGTCCTGGTCGGCGCTGGCTGCTGCCGCCACATAGCAGCGCTCCTCATTTGCTGCTGGAATACTGTTTATCCTTCGTGTTTTAAAGTCCCTTAAATACATGTACACGTCACACTAGATTAATGTGGGCCCGCTCTGTTGAATAGGAACGTAAAATTCCGTTTTAAAAATCATTTTCTTTTTAATAGGAAGCAAACCCATGCCCTCCGTTTACCCTGGGTACTTCATGGAAGACATAATGAGTAGTATTTGTCAGTGGTCACTCCAGCTACATTTCGCAGAAACAAAACTGCAAATATCTGCCTAAACACTTGAGGAAATACCCCTGACCGTTTTTAGTGGACGTACAGATTGTCCACCTAACTGTGTCACCACATATATTTCCGAAACGAAACAAAATGTGAAAAATACAGCTGACCAGGAATGCCTCTATGATAGGGGTTCACACATGGGCGGAAATGCACTAAAGGGCGCATGTATGATTTTTGTACTGAAATGAAAACTAAGGTACAATTAGTGACGACAGACTTCTTTACACTGTTCTAAACCTCATACCTTCTGAAATATCTAGATTTTAAAGGATAGCAACTACGCAACAGTACCTGCCTTAATGCGCAGAGCAAGGGTTGCCTACAGTAGACTTGAGGACAGTGTAGACAGCCCGAAGTACGGCATTATAGCATGGCAGCAGAAACTGTGACACCGTTTCCATTATTTAAAGTCGAAGTATTTCAGAAGATATTATTTTTAGAGCAGTGAATCCACGTCTGCCATCACTAATTGTACCTCTGTTGAAAGTGATGTTTATTTACTTGTAGTAATTGTGAATTCTTGCCCATTGGTCGGCCATTGTGGCCGAGCAGTTCTAGGCAGTTCGGTCTGGAACCGCGCCACCGCTACGGTCGCAGGTTCGAATCCTGCCTCGGGCGTGGATGTGTGTTATGTCCTTAGGTTACTTAGGTTTAAGTAGTTCTAAGTTCTAGGGGGCTGATGACTTCAGATGTTAAGTCCCATAGTGCTCAGAACCATTTGAACCTGCCCATTGTATGAGATACTGACAAAGGTGCATCCCTGTCCAACTACATTTTTCACATTTTGTTTCATTTTGGAAATATATGAAGTGGAAAAGCTTTTTGAGTCACCATACAAATAATTGAAGATATGTGCGGAAAAACGGGTAGCCCTCAGACGTAAAAGCTTAGAGATAAGTGTTGCCGTCTGATGCTGGGTACGGAAAATATCAAAATTGACATTGGTCTCATCTTTAAGTGATTTGTACGGGTGAGACCAATGCCGGTTTTGATAGTTCCCTTACCCAGCATCAGATGGCAACACTTATCTCTAAGTTTTTACATTTGATGGTTAGGCTGTTTTTCTGCGCATGTCTTCAATTGATTTTTACTTTTTACATGATGGAAAACATCGTTTTATTGGAACATTATGTCGCAGAATAATTACAGAATAAGTTAGTGTATTGCTATAATTATTATCTTTTGTTCTAAATAATCTAAAGGAATTGTTCTCGTTGGAGTTTTAATGATCTTATGATTGCACATTATTCTAACAGGCCAAGTGTTGCACTACACTTCAGTGTGACACAGATACATGACACTATTTTTCAACGTAATCAGGAAGTCTGTGTAATCAGCAGTCGGTACATTCTAGCAGTCTTCACGTTCCTCGACAACAGAAATCCGCTCCTTGGCCAGGGAGCCATTCAAGAATGGCGATGTGAATGTCTACATAGTTGAAAATTCTGTTTTACTCCAGACGTTCTTTCAGTGTGTTGAAAAGATGGTGAAAAATCTGGAGTTCCCGATCGGCACCACCCACGTCTGTGCGGTCTTGCTAAAATTGTTGACACCATTTTACTCTGTCAGAAAGCGACATAGCATTTGGTCCACAAATCACTAAAAGTTCACGGTGACTGTGTTCAATTTAGTCGTTTTGTCTACAGGAATCGTACTGTACCGCGTACTTCATTTTTGGAGTACTTTGCCAGTTGCTGCGCCATTTCACTCCTATACTATGAAGTACCTCTTACCTGTAACACAAGAGAATTGTGTCTACAGGAACTTGGAACATTAACTTTCTTCTGACGGTGTGCCGCTACCGTTGCGCAGTTGTCCTAATCTGGAACGACAAGTGGAATTTATTTACTGAAATCCCTACATATTATAATCTACTATGTGATCTGTATGGCATTATACTTTTTTAATCGACGGATGTACTGCGTATGTGATAAGAAACTGGCGCTGATGTATACATTCGGGTGACAAAAGTCATGGGACAGCGACACGCACTTATACAGATGGCAGTAGTATCGCATACACAAGGTATAAGAGGACAGTGCACTGTTGGAGCTCTCATTTGTATTCAAGTGAAAATGTTCCCGACGTGATTATGGCCACACGACGGGGATGACCAGGCTTTGATTTCGTAATGGCGGTTGGAGCTAGACGCATGGCACATTCCATTTCGGAATTCGTTACGGAATTCAATATTCCGAGACACACAGTGTGAAGAAGGTACCGCGCATACCAAATTTCAGGCATTGACTCTCACCTCGGACAAGGCAATGACTGACGGCCTTCACTTAACGACCGAGAGCAGCGGCGTTTGTGTAGAGCAACAATGGATTAAATAACCGTAAAAATCAATGTGGGGCTTAGGACGAACGTATTCGTTAGGGTAGTGCAGCGAAATTTGGTGTTAATGGACTATGGCAGCAGATTACCAACGTGAGTGCCTTTGCTAACAGCACGACGTCGCTTCTCATGAGCTCGGCCGCGCGGAGTGGCCTAGCGGTTTAGGTGCCACGTCACGGATTGCGCGGCCCCTTTCGCCGGGGGTTCGAATCATCCATCGGGCATGGGAGTGTGTGTTGTTCTTAGCATAAATTAGTTTAAATAGTGTGTAAGTCTAGGGACCGATGACCCCAGCAGTTTGGTCTCTTAGGAATTCACACACATTTGAAAATTTTCTCATGAGCTCTTGACCATATCGATTGGTCCCTAGACCACAGGAAAACGATTGCATGGCCACAGGAATGCAGATTTCTGTTAGTAAGAGCAGATGGTAGGGTACGAGAGTGGCACAAACCCGACAATGCCATAGATCCAAGTTGTCAACAAGGCACTGTGCAAGCTGGTGGTAGCTTCATAACGGCGTAGGTTGTGTTTACATGGAATGATCTGGGTTTCCTGGTCCAACTGAACCGATAATTGACTGGAAATGGCTGTGATCGAATACTTGGAGACCATTTACAGCCATTCATGGACTTCATGTTCACAAACAGCGAAGGAATTTTTTTGGATGACGGTGCACCATGTCACGGAGACGCAATTGATTGCCATTGGTTTGAACAATATTCTGGGCAATTCGAGCGAAAGATTTGGCCATCCAGATCGCCCCACATAAATCCAGTCGAACATTTATGGGACGAAATCGAGAGGTCAGTTCGTGCACATAATCATGCACCGGCAACACTTTCGCAATTATGGACGGCTATAGAGGCAGCGTGGCTCAATATATCTGCAGGGGATTTCCAACTACTTGTTGATTCCATGCCACGTCGAGTTGCTGCACTGCTCCGCGCAAAAGGAGGTCCACTCGATATTATTAGGTATTCCATGACTTTTGTTACCTCAGTGTATATCTCTCCGCCGTGGGAATCTGTCGCATCACATGCATCATCTCGTAACAATTTTCTTTGTTCTCGATTTTGTAGATCTTACTAGTACGTACTTAACCTGTTGTATTCGAATACAGTTATAACGAGATACAATGCAATGTTCCGATCACGTCTTGTGAGATGGCATCCAGTGCTATCAAGTACTTGCGTATCTCATCTGATCTGGGGATTTCTTATCGCAAAATAAAATTAATTACAAGAAGAAAAGATATACCTGCATTCAGCGATTAAAAGGCAATGGAAATGAAACTTCACCGTACCGACATGATCCGTCTCACAACTTGCACATTTCCCAACAATTTTTCCGAAAATTTCATTACAGGTATCCTTATAATTGACACCAATATGCTCTTAGTACCGAAGCCATGCAATAATATTACAAAGTGCAACGTTCAATTAAAATAGACAATTTTGAATTAATACACTGACTGGCAGAAAAAGTGAAGCACCCAGATGAGGATGTGGAAACGAAATGAAACTTTGTGTATTGAGGGGATATGTGATGTTATTTCAGTCATTACAACATCGAGTCAAATTTATAAAGAACTTGGCAGTATGTGCTCCTTTTTCAGTTGACCTTGCACCCTCTCTGGCCTGTCTGCGCTCTTCCGATTGCCGATGACGTCAGAGATCCATTATGTCATCTCTGAAGCAAGATTTTCCACAACTGTTCTAAGAGGTCGTTGTCACCCGGAAGGAGCTGGACCCACACATGTTTTGCCGGGGACAGATTTTGGGATGTTACTGGCCACGGAGATGCGTGCCGTTTTTAGACGAACATTGTTCTGTGGGAAAATGACACTACTATACTATCGCATGGGAGCTAACAAATGAGGAAGTAGGATGTCCGTGATGTACCGCCGAGCCTTCAGAATTCCCTTAGTCACTACCAGCTCATGACCTGAAAAAAGTCACACCCCATGATTCCCACACCATGACGCTAGGAGTAACACCGAGCTGCCTCTCCAAAACATTGAAAGAATGGGATCTCTCGCCAGGTCGCTGCGATAAGCGACAAGTAGGATCAATAATGATAGTGCATAATAGCGATTCAACACAGAAAAATTCGAAAGGTAGCCGTATTGCGATATTAACGGCGGTCTATGTATGTAAAAAACGAGGGCTAGTAGAAATCCTTGGGAAACAGAAGAAATACTGAATTTAGTTGATGAAAGGAGAAAATATAAAAATGCAGTAAACGAAGCAGGCAAAAAGGAATACAAACGTCTCAAAAATGAGACCGACAGGAAGTGCAAAATGGCTAAGCAGGGATAGCTAGAGGACAAATGTAAGGATGCACAGGATTATCTCACTAGGGGTAAGACAGGTACTACCGACAGGAAAATTAAAGAGACCTTTGGAGAAAAGAGAACCACTTGTATGAATATCAAGAGCTCAGATGAAAACCCAGTTCTAAGCAAAGAAGGCAAAGCAGAAAGGTGGAAGAAGTATATAGAGGGTCTATACAAGGGCGATGTACTTGAGGACAATATTATGGAAATGGAAGAGGATGTAGATGAAAATGAAATGGGAGATATGATACTGCGTGAAGAGTTTGACAGAGCACTGAAAGACCTGAGTCGCAAGAAGGCCCCAGGAGTAGACAACATTCCATTAGAACTACTGACGGCCTTGGGAGAGCCAGTCCTGACGAAATACTACCATCTGGTGACCAAGATGTATGAGACAGGCGAAATACATTCAGACTTCAAGAAGAATATAATAATTTCAATCCCAAAGAAAGCAGGTGTTGACAGATGTGAAAATTACCGAACTATCAGTTTAATAAGTCACAGCTGCAAAATACTAACACGAATTCTTTACAGACGAATGGAAAAACTGGTAGAAGCCGACCTCGGGGAAGATCAGTTTGGATTCCGTAGAAATGTTGGAACACATGAGGCAATACTAACCCTACGACTTATCTTAGAAGCTAGATTAAGGAAAGGCAAACCTACGTTTCTAGCATTTGTAGACTTAGAGAAAGCTTTTGACAATGTTGACTGTAATACTCTCTTTCATATTCTGAAGATGGCAGGGGTAAAATACAGGGAGTGAAAGGCTGTTTACAGTTTGTACAGAAAACAGATGGCAGTCATAAGAGTCGAGGTTCATGAAAGGGAAGCAGTGTTTTGGAAGGGAGCGAGACCGGGTTGTAGCCTTTCCCCGATGTTATTCAATCTGTATATTGAGCATGCAGTAAAGGAAACAAACGAAAAATTCGGAGTAGGTATTAAAATTCATGGAGAAGAAATAAAAACTTTGAGGTTCGCTGATAACATTGTAATTCTGTCAGAGACAGCAAAGGACTTGGAAGAGCAGTTGAACGGAATGGACAGTGTCTTGAAAGGAGGATATAAGATGAACATCAACAAAAGCAAGACGAGGATAATGGAATGTAGTCGAATTAAGTCGGGTGATTCTGAGGGAAGTAGATTAGGAAATGAGACACTTAAAGTAGAAAAGGAGTTTTGCTATTTGGGGAGCAAAATAACTGACGATGGTCGAAGTAGAGAGGATATAAAATGTAGACTGGCAATGGCAAGTAAAGCGTTTCTGAAGAAGAGAAATTTGTTAACATCGAGTATAGATTTAAGTGTCAGGAAGTCGTTTCTGAAAGTATTTTTATGGAGTGTAGCCATGTATGGAAGTGAAATATGAACGATAAATAGTTTGGACAAGAAGAGAATAGAAGCTTTCGAAATGTGGTGCTACAGACGAATGCTGAGGATTAGATGGGTAGATCATATAACTAATGAGGAGGTATTGAATAGAATTGGGGAGAAGAGGAGTTTGTGGCACAACTTGACTAGAAGAAGGGATCGATTGGTAGGACATGTTTTGAGGCATCAAGGGATCACCAATTTAGTATTGGAGGGCAGCGTAGAGGATAAAAATCGTAGAGGGAGACCAAGAGATGAATACATTAAGCAGATTCAGAAGGTTGTAGGTTGCAGTAGGTACTGGGAGATGAAGAAGCTTGCACAGGATAGAGTAGCATGAAGAGCTGCATCAAACCAGTCTCAGGACTGAAGACCACAACAACAACAACAACAACAACATGTATGGTACGGTAATTCTTTATCTGGCTGCTGCTAGCTTCCGTCCTATGGAGAGAGGGACGGCGCAAAATGTTTCTGAGCAAATACATAGCATTATGGTGGATATAGGGATTAGTGGTCACCTGGTGGTTATAGTGAGACTGACAGCCGAAACATCCAATAATAGACACAACATATATCTATGTAAAAAGACGGAGAAAAATTCGCTTGACGCTTTCTAAGAAACTGTCTCTATTCCTTCCAAACCAATTGTATAGGAACAGACCAGACGTGACTTAAGTTCGAGGAAATAGCACCGACGGTAACAGAGACATTTACCAAATAAGTTAGTAACTGACGGACCTGATGCCCCATGATGCACAAAACAGATCACGACACTGTTGCAGAAGCAATAAAAAACATGGAAAATTTTTAAAAACATACGCAGAATCTCCAAGATTGGTGGTGTTTCAAAGAAGCTCCAAATTAAGTGCAGTCTCCGGTGCGAGATGGTTTTAATAGTTTCCACAACGAGGGTGCGTCTGAAAACCTGGCAGAAAATCGAAAGTGATTCTGGTCATAAGTAAAGTACACCTGCAGCAAGACACCACGAATACCTTCACTGTACGATTGGGATGGTAGTGAAACTTTCTCGCAGATTAAAACTGTGTGGCGGACCGAGATTCGAACTTCGGACCTTTGCTTTTCGTCGGCAAGTGCTCTATCCTCTGAGCTACTCAAGCACGACTCACAACCCATCCTCACAGCTTTACATCTGCCAGTACCTCGTCTCCTACCTTGAAAACTTTACAGAACCTCTCCTGCGAACCTTGCAAGAGCTTCTGCGAAGTTTGGAAGGTAGGAGACAAGGTACTGGCAGAAGTACAGCTGTGAGGATGTTTCGTGATTCGTGCTTGTGTAGCTCAGTCAGTAGAGCACTTGCCTGCGGAAGGCAAAGTTCCGGAGTTCGAGTCTCGGTCCGGCACACAGATTTAATCTACCAGGAATTTCACATCAGCGCACACACTGCTGCAAAATGAAAATTTCATTCAGAGATGGTAGTGCGAAGGGTAACAGTGCCGCTAAATCGAGGTTATTGAACACGGGTTTCCGAATTTCCTTCATCAAAGAGGGGAAGCAAATATCGGAGAATCTGAATCAAGAACAGCTGCCAAGATGAGTGATTTAGACGTAGATATCCTCGGTGTAGTGAAAGAAATTGAGTCACTTAATAAAATCAAGTAATCCGTCCTGATTGTATACCAGTTAGATTTCTTTCAGAGTTTGCTCATATAATAGCTTCATAGCAGTCATCTGTACCCAAAGACTGGAAAGCTGGACAGGTCACACAGTTGCACAAGACAGAAAACAGAAGAAATCCGCTGATTACAGACCCATCTAATAATCAGCCTGAACACTACGACCACTGACAAACTATCGATATAAACACGTCCAGGCCATAGGAGTGTCACCTGGCGAAGAATGACTGTTGTTCAGTATCAGTGCGCGTGTTTTCCGTACGTAGAATGGGGAAGGCATGCGATCTATCTGAATTTGACCAAGGGGAGATTGTGATGGTTCTGAGGCTTGGTACGAGCGTTTCAGAAACTGCCTCCTTTGAAAATACGCCAGATATCGTGGTGTTGAGCAGCTACCCCTCATTACATAAGTAGTGGGACAACCTACATACCACTCCATGTTGCAATGATTCCAAATTTATTCAAGGTGGCGGATTCAAGATGGCGGCGATAGATGTGACATCATCGCAATGACATCATGGCATGAAGTTCAAATTTTGGGGGAAAAATAGGTCAGTTTATCTACCTCCACTAACCCAACCCCTCCTCTCTCCTCCCCCTCCTCTCCCTCCCCCCTCCCCTCCCCCTCCATTCCCCACTCCCATCCCCTCTCCCCACCCCCATGAAATGGTGGGAAGTTCAAATTCCAGCAGTACAATTCAACACACCATGGCTACCTTCACTAACCTAAGAAAATGATGGGAAAAAGGTCACTTGGGCCACCTCCACTAACCTAAGTCAACCGAACTCCACCATTTCCTAGGAATTGGTGGGGAGAGGAGTCAGCCTGTGCTGGGCTGCTGGAGAGGGAAGGAGCGTACCTTATTTATTTTGTAACATTTTACTTAGGGATGGATGTCACGTAGTTTATTTATTACACTGATACAAAACACTCGCTCTGATGTGCTTGGGGTCGCAATAAACAGCCTAAAGACCTGCCAACTACTCGTAAATCATCTAAATAATACAGTACACTAATGTTCAGACACACCAGCAACTCGTAAATTTTAAGCTGTTGAAATAATGTATTGAACAGCCTTCAGAATTCGAGACTAGTCGTAAATCACCGAAATAATGCAGTTCACTGATGTGCAGACACGCTCACTAATTATAAGCTGTCGAAATAATGCATACAATTTATTTAGGGGCGGATTTCAAGTAGTTGATTTATTACACTGATACAAAACACCCACCTTGGCGTGCTTGAGGTCGCAGTAGATAGTTTACAAACCTGAAAACTACTCGTAAGTCACCGAAATAATGCAGTACACTGATGTGCAGAGACACAAACAACTCGTAAATTGTCAAAATAATGATGTATAAGGCTCTGCAAACACGTTTGCTAATCGTCAACTGTCGAAATCATGCATTGCACAGCCTGCACACATGTACCCAAAGTAATGCAACAGACCCGAAAACAACTCGTGAATTGTCAAATAATAATGCATGTATAACGCAATGCAAACATGCTCACAACGCTTAAACAGCTGAAAACAAGGCAGTGCACAAACACTAATTGCACATAAAAAAATGCTTTCGTACTATTGTCAACTACGACATATCAGCGAACTGCCCCCCTACAGAACTCCAAGGGGCGCAAGCTGGGTGGTGCACAGTCCCATACGCGAGATGCCTCTTGGACATGCATGCATGTTTACCATTGTTCATGGGATACCTCTCTACCTGTCGATACTGACATCACAGATCACGCTATGAAAAATCTGTTCCAATACTTCCCAGAATAGCACACGGTGCATTGTTCCTAGTGATCCTAATGGGACATGTGAGCTGCGTTTAGCTGAGCATGCATTTACCTGCCCAGCATAACTGACATACCGCTGTGAAATGTGAGTGTAGCAACTCACCATAGCAGGTGCATCTGAAACATTCTCAGTAATACGCTGATATCACATGGCTATGTAAGTAAGAGCCAAGTCAACCTCTTGGAAATTTCACAGTGTTGCAGAAATAGTTAACGGTCGCTTTTGTAGGAACTTTCATGATGTCTCAGATGGTCCGTATGGAAATTCTCGTCTTAACAGAACCTGCTTAGGAAAATAGTGCAGGATAGCGCCGAATGCATTCCTCCTGATGGTCCTAGCGAGGCACCCCTTTCAACAAACATCTCTCAAACGCAAATGTTCTCACCACTATATAGAGTCTCCTATGCCCTGTCACAAAGGATGTCTTGTGAATGAATGGAGCATTCTGATTGGACTGATGCGGCCAGTGTGGCAGCACTGTCCAACTTTTTCTTTCTGGAGACGTGACAGTTAAACCATGCAAAGCGGTCTACAGAATGTCAAGTACAGAAAGACTCTTGCTTGATTACACTGCGCTGCCACTGAGGAGAGAATCTTGAGTATTAGAGCATGGCTAGCCACTGTGGCTGAGCAGTTCTAGGCGCTTTAGTCTGAAACTGCACTGCTGCTACGGTCACGGGTTCGAATCCTGCCTCGGGCATGGCTGTGTGTGATGTCCTTAGGTTAGTTACGTTATAAGTAGTTCTAAGTCTAGGGGCTGATGATCTCAGATGTTAAGTCCCATAGTGCTTAGAGTCATTTGAACCATTTTTATTAGAGCATGAGACCGATCTCCAACCCGAAAGTGTATCACCCCGTACTGTGTCGATGTAGTAAACATACACTTCATGTCCTGCGCCGTACAAAATCTCCCATTTCGCTTCGTACATATAATGCAAAGACAGACAGCTTAAGCGCAGGCACTGTGGGACTCAATTACACTGCTCTGCCACTGAGAGTGGAAGCTTCAATATTATAGCGTGAAACTGATCTCCAACCCAGTAATATATCACCACAGAACGTGTCGATGTAGTAAACATACAGTTCGTATCCTGCGCCATACAAAATCGCCCCTTTATCATCATTTATACAGCTATCGATCCCCAGGCACGTGTACATATGCCGCAAAGACAGACAGAACCTCATATACTCCTTGCAACACTAGATATTTCCTGCGAGGTCGGGCAGTCGCAAGTCATCCGCTTTCGACGCATGACCATAGTGCCCTCAGTGGACCGAAGTCTCTCTACAAACTATTGTACAAAGGTGGGCTTGTTTCCCCTCAGCACAAAGGCATTACTGTTTCTGGCCTCAATCTGCATGTTTGCTTGCTTTTTACACCATCTCCAGACTCTGGGATTACAAGAACATATGTAATTTTACATGGTTTGCCAGAATATCATAACATTTACGTGATACTTGTCGATATCAAGCACACAGCAATATCGATTGCATATCAGTAGTATTGCTCGCACAGTATAATTCTGAAGATATAGACTGGAAATTATTTCTCTAGAAACCTGAAACTTAAGCGAGGTGTAGCGTGCTGTGAACCACTGAGAAACTAGAAACGTATTCCGTCTGTGAAGACCTTTTTGTGAGAACTCGAAAAAAAAAAGAGAAAACTGATATTTCCACTCGTGATTACCGATTTCAGTGATATAACAGGTTCCAAAGCATTCTTATAATTTACAAAGTCAGCTGAGGTGGTTCTCATGTCTAGAGAACCAGCAAACATGCCTTCCACCTGTCTTTCATCTGCTACATGTGCACACCACAATCGATGTTCTCTCAACTAAATAAAGGCGCGTAATGTGCAGAAGCAATCAGTTGGACAATTTACTTGGAAGGGAATAATGGTCCAGTACAAACACATGTCCATATTGAATCTTCTCGAATTTCCACGCTATCACGGAAGCTGTCCAACACATACTAAGTATTAGTTTGCTATTCTGCCTTCTAGAGGACGACACAGTTAAGTCAGCTATATTCCTGCACTCCAACGGGTCTCTTCAGTTGGACAGCTCCTACCATTAGCCAGATACGTGAATCATTCCTGCCACAGGTCACCAATGGTGCACACCAAGCACACATAGACAGAATCATCCTAGGCCACATATCACTGGATTTACAATTAATTATTACGATTGCGGTCTCAATTGGACGACATTTGACAATGAACAAAGTCTCGGAAATACACCCTGCTGACGGCTGTGACTCTGGAAATAGAAATATGTATACCATTCTTGTGACTTGATATACCCTTCCCTTTGCTGTCACAGTATTTCACGTCAACCCATACCTTCCTTACGACTGTACATAGTCATTTCCTTTGCACATGTCGCAACACACACACACACACACACACACACACACACACACACACACACACACACCACACACACACACACACACACACACACACACACCATAATTTATAAGCCTGATGCTCACAGCAAATCTATCATGCATCCCTTACTACTAAGTATAATACTTCGCCAATATCTGATGACTGGTGATACGAAACAATACTGAGAGAAAATCAGCTATGGGTGGACATGTCTCATAAGTTTTTCTTACGGGTGGTACCACTGTGCCTTAGAAAGAGAGGTATAACCATCTTACAAACCGCCAGATGTTAAAAATCACGATCGCAGCGACCATATTACAATCACAATTGGTCTTGGTTCTACAGGTGCACACAAGAATCCACGTTAAAAGCTATACCAGCTTTATAAATCGAGGTATGGTATTACCTCTGAATGAAGTGGTTTTTCCTGACAAATAGCGTGACACTGAATATAGACAGTGACCACTGGAGTGTACAGTATCAGACCAAAAGTGTGGTTACACGACGCCAATGGTGCAACCTCATGATAAAATCACTGAATTTAGAAAGTGATTCGGCTAAGGAACGTGGCATGAAGCCGGTACTTGCAACTCCCTCAAGCCGCAGCTAGATATTTCTCCAGTATTTGTAATGCATTCTGTGTCGATGCCACATCAGAGGTTCGGTGTTATATCGACAGGGTTATAGGTGATGGTTGATTGAGGATAATAAACAGTAGATGGTATGCTCATTATTGAGGTCGTAAGAAATATATACCAGTGTTACGCTCTCCGGTAAAAATGATGCCTGGAATTTGGAATCAAGTCATTCCATTCAACCACATAACTGCGTTGGACCTTATGGACAAGTCCTTTAACGATTACAGCCACTACTGAATAATATTTCTGGCACTCTCTTATCTTAAAACGAGTCACCTTTTTCGAATCTATCTGCTACAGTAAAATTTTAGATAGTCCCTATGCTTCCTGAAACTGCTACCAATGCTGCAGCTTTGCGCATGTGATCATTCCAGTTTAAGTCAGAACTGAGCAGAAGTCTGAGAGAGTTATATCCACCACCTTCTGCAACACACATAGAAACAGAGTGACCTGAGTTAGTACAACAAGACTGTGGTTTGACCATTTGGTGGAAATGGGAACATGTTGTCATAGCTCCACCAACAGGGTACAATGTGTAAGTTCAGCGCCAAATGAAGCCTGCTCATAAAAGACAGTATGAGAACTGGGGGTAGGACGAGGATTTTGCTACTGCGTTTTGGTGCATCCCCAAACTACATACAAGTACTGCTGTCCAAAGCAGATCCATGTCCCTCAGGGCCCAATCACGTCTATCACCCCAACATGCTTGATGCACCCAGCGTAGCCCGCAGGACAGGACAGGTATTTTAAATTGTGGAAAGAGGCAAAAATAAGGGGCTGTCAGTTACACTCGAACATACAACTTTATTATTTGATCAAACATTACAAGAGCCCCCCAAAAAATTTCTTTTTAAGCACACAACTTTTTAATCTTTGGGACTTAATTAGTGGCTGAAAGCCACTTTAATTTAAAAATGGCTAAAACGCAAACATAATCAGAAATTTAAAAGGGAAGCCTTATCTTACAACAGTTCTTTATTTAGGCCGAAGGCCCAAAGAACCTGAGATTTTCAGAGCAAACAATTTGAATTCAAAATCGGCTGAAATCCCAGCACTTAAGGCTAAACAACATTATATATATTTAAAAAAAACAAAAGCCTTATGTAAATAAGTTCTTAATTAGGCAAAAGTCAACCAAAAAAAATTTAAAAGTCAAAGCCTTATCTTAAAACAGTTCCTTAGTTAGGCTGAAGGTCCAAAGAATCAGACACTTCAAGAGCAAACAAATTCAAATTGGCTGAAGGCATAACACTTAAAACTCCATAACATTAATTTTTTTAAATACCAAAGATCTTACATGAAACAGTTCTTTAATTTAGGCTGAAGGCCTTAAGAGCAAAACAACTCAAACTCAAAATCGGCTGAAAGCCCAACACTTAAAATTCAACAACGTTAAAACCTTTAAAACGCCAAAGGTCTTATGTGAAACAGTTCTTTAAATTAGGCTGAAGGTGTAAAGAATCTTATGCTTAAGGGCAAAACAACCTTAATTATAAAAAATCACCTAGAAGCCATACAAGTGCAAACAACAAGAAAAAAAATAAAAAAAGGGCAGTACACCCAAGGGCACTCAGATGTTCGAGGGTCAGCAAGGAATTCAAACACTACCGCTCCATTAGGTGTGACCGCCAGTGGCCCCGGCTAAACTACGTCCTGCGGACAATTCCTCGCTGCTCCATGCCAACTGACCAGCTGCACCAGCCCAGAAACATTGAAAGGACCAAGTATACATTGGCTGATGAGACAACCAACCAAATGACCAACCAACGATCATCACGCTCCAATCTTCCTCTGTCGAACAATTCATGTGTGACGCCAGCGGTCGGCGAGCACTGGCTGTTAGCGCCTTACCGGCGCTCCGTCCCCCAACTTCACTGCTGCCGTGTCCTGACTGCAGTGCTGGTCCATCCCAAATTGACTGCCAGACACACGACGACCTGCAAACACTATCGGTCGCTCCAGAGATGGTACAACAATGCACTTATCGATACGCGCTGCTGCTGCTTCTCATGGGCAAATAAGGCAGGAAGTTAGTGACACCAGTAAATGGAATAAGAGAACGAGGCGGCAGTACCATAATAGGAGATGTCAAACAATAAATGGGATAAACGCAAGCCGTGCACGGCTCAATGCTGCCTTTGCACCATTGATCAGAGAAATATTGCGAACTATAAAAGTTCCACTAACTTCATTCGATAGAGAACTCAATAAGATTTTTACCGCATCTCTCTCCTCCCATATATCGAAAAAGACTGTGTGCCGGCATCAAGCACATGTGATGATCCTATTAAATATACAGCTATTGATACATTGCATGAACAAGTGTAAAGTTGCATCGCCTGTAGTGTAGGAGGATGACCGTATCCCACAAACTATATTTTAAGTCGAAGAGACCCTATCTGTGACCATGTACCATTGTTTGAAACTGTTTTTTTTTCTGCAGTAACATACTTTGTACAGTGCCATACATTTTGTTTTTCCCGCCACGACTTCGAGGTCTGTGTCAGGTTCCAAACTGAAAAATGGCTCTAAGCACTATGGGACTTAACATCTGAGGTCATCAGTCCTTAGACTTAGAACTACTTAAACTTTACTAACCTACGTACATCACACACATCCATGCCCGAGGCAGGATTCATACCTGCGACTGTAGCAGCTGCATGGTTCCGGACAGAAGCAACTTGTACCTCTCGGCCACAATGGCCAGCGTTCCAAACTGACATTAACACATTCTGATCCATTGCTTCTCATAGAGACCTAGACATCACATGGTATTACTCATGTTGTTACTGCTGCTACCGTAATACACCACACATTTTGGATGATTTTAAATAAAAGAGAGTTATAAGGGAATTGGAAGAGTTTGGTGGCGTTGTGGAGAGTTTCCAAACTGCTGTCTGAAGGTGATTGATGACCTCTACATTTAAACTCATCTGTCACAGAGGCAGAATAGCTGGCGGCTCTACATTCCGTTTTCACTGATTCCTCATATTGTAGTCATGTACACGACCACTGCTTTGGTGCTAGCCATCCCCAGAAGGTTTTGCCCCTCCACCAAAGGTCTTTCGCCATCTCAAACAAGAGATGTTAGTCAATCATTATGTGGTAACCAACAGCATACCAGTGGACAGATGGGATGGAAAAGACACTGTCGATGTACTATAATAATAAGCATCATAGCTGATAGTGCGAACAGTTTTAGCAATTTTACAGTAATTTCAACACCGACTGATGATGCGACAGCATGTTTCTCAAATTCAGTATCATTGCTAATTCGCCGAATTTCTACTTTATGAGTATCATTGTGAATGGAGATAGATGACTGTGCAGTACGTCCATTCATTGTTAATTCTCGAACATATACATCCTCAATGTATACCAGACAGCGCTGTACATATTTCTAGCACCTTGAGCATAGTGCTTAATTTACAACTATCTCCATGTGGATGGGAGTCACAGAGCATTCTCACAGTCTTATGATAAAATTGGAGACTGAAAGACCCCCTCGCACTGTCTGTGACCAACACGCCCTGCAGCACTGCCACCGATTTAATCTGCAGCAGATCAGACGTAGACTGCTAAATTCTGAGTCTAGTGAATGACTGGAGCTTGCCGAGCCTCGCCCATCAAAGTGCACAAGATTTCTCCAGACGCACCCATGTCGAGGAGGTTAGCACTCCCTATTGATGTATAGTAACAGATTTGAAAGTGTTGCGATGTGATAGTAGAGGGTTAAGGAGACCAAGAAACAGATGATTTTTATGCATGATGGAGCTCTAGATGGGTGGAGTTCGAAGCATTTTATGTAAATCAACTAAGCTATCAATTTTAAAATATTGTTCTAGTGTCTGGGATCAGTACCAGGAGGGTATTAGTAAGGGAGAACATAAACACATGCACTCCTAAGGCTACATGGTTCTGCGCTTAAAACAGGTTATACTGTTAGATCGCTTGAGTTTCCGACCTATCAGTCATGTGGAATGCAGTGCTCTTAATATTAAAATGTAAGAAATATATTTCCAGTGAATGACATACATCCTTCTTGCAGGATTCTCTATGATAATCTATGGTAACAAACTGTAAAATGAAACAACTACTTTCTTAGAACATCAGCTCTGTGAGATAGATTCACAATATGGCTTTCCAGAGATGTATAGCATCCACTGTTCATGTCCAATCATGGTTCCGAAATTATACTATGCCCACATCAATACCATATAAAATGATCATTAGTAACGGAGAATACCTCTTACAAGGAAACAGATAAATGTGTAGCAGCGACGCCCAACATGTGAAATTACGCGTCATGCCACCACTAACTCTCTAAGCAGGACAGCTGTCTAGCAAGTGTGTACACGGGGATTGCAGTGCCTCATAAATACCTATCGCTAACATAGTTATGAAACTGAAGTCTTGAGTTTATACTTAAATGCGACAAGGGAATGGAGTACCTCACATAAATTTTCGTTCATGTAGAGGAATGTGTTGAAACAGGATGGTCACGTTTCATCACACATGAGATGGTCCTCTGATGACCGAGAAGTTTACTGTTAACGATCGGAAGTTGACACTGCTCTTAGACCCACGCAGAACACGCAGTTGTATACAAATCAAACACAGGCTATGTCACACAACTGATGCATCCTGACAAACCATCAGGAAAAATGATCAAATGACCTGCAGCAACTTCTCCTTCTCTCTCTCTCTCTATAATGCGTAAACAGTCTACCATTAAATCGTACCTCCTTACAGCTCCATCTCAACCGACCACTCCAAAAACTCTATATCATCCTTTAAGGCAGATGCAAGTAAGTTTAGAGGCAGATGGTTATCTAATTTTCCAGGAAAGCATCAAAGACAGCAGTCAACTCATGTGTTTCACTATTACCTCAATAGCCATAGAGAAGAATGCTGCCTCGACGAAAAAAAAGAGTTTCCCTGATTCCCGATGCTTCCATGTCAACGTTTTCTCGTATTCCTCTTGCTGTTGCGTACTCGTTCTCAAGTACAAGAATTCTTCTGCGCCAACCAGAAGACACACAAGTACATCCTCAATTTTCTCGCACTTCAGTGTATTTTCTCTCAATTTATATGTACTTTCCGCAATTCTATCGATTTTTTTAAGTCACTGCTACCCATGTGATCATGTCATGATGTCTCTTCCCATGTTCTAAAATTGCTTGTGAAAGTAGTACCGCTGCAAACACCTAGCACGAATGCACTGATCGGGAGGCGTAGTATAACACTGTACTCAACTGCATCGAGTTGCATCCTCCCCATGTATTCCACATTTACAGTGCGTTTGCTCTGTTTTCTGTATTTCTGTGTATGTGCTTATGTCGCATATGGGACTGGTGTGAGCACACTGACCGGTGTGCGCCCCTTGGAGTTCTGTAGGGGGGCAGTTCGCTGAGACATCGTGGTTGACGATCGTTCGAAAGCGTTTTTCTACATGCAATGAGTGTTGGTGCACTGCATTATTTTCGGCCGTTTAAGGGTTGTGAGCTTGTTGACATTGCGTTATACATGCATTATCTTTTGACAATGTACGAGTTGTTTTCGTATCTGTTGCATTATTTTGTGAACTGGCGTGCACGCTGTGATGGACTGTGCGGTTGGTCCCGGCGGAGGTTCGAGTCCTCCCTCGGGCATGGGTGTGTGTATTTGTCCTTAGGATAATTTAGATTAAGTAGTGTGTAAGCTTAGGGACTCATGACCTTAGCAGATAAGTCCCATAAGATTTCACACACATTTGACCATTTTTTGCCCGCTGTGTAATGCATGATTTCGACAGCTTAAAATTTGCAAGCGTTTTAGCAGAGCATTATACATGCATTATTTTGACAATTTACGAGTTGTCTGCATGTCTGTACATCAGTGTACTGCATTATTTTCATGATTTACGAGTAGTTGGCAGGTCGGTAGGTCGTGTATTGCGACCCCAAGCACATCAGAGCGAGTGTTTTGTATCAGTGTAATAAATAAACTATGTGAAATCCGCCCCTAAATAAATTGCTACAAAATATATAAAATACACTCCTTCCTCTCTCCAGCAGCCCAGAACAGTCAGAGTCCTTTTTCCTCTATTTTCCTCACCCCAGACTACCATCTTGGATTATGTCATGGGACGGATGACAGCGCCTTATGGTGGCAGTGCTGTGTACTAGGTCAGTTGGACTCCAGACCTCATGGTGAACATACTGGATGAAGTTACTGCCTCAAATTGCTTAAATAAACATTGCATTCAAAATAAAAACTTACATCCATCCTATTCATCAGCCCAGCACTGGTAGAGTCCTTTCCCCGCCAGTTCCTAGGAAGAGACGACGGTCAGATGACTTAGGGACTGGAGGTGGCCCAAGTTACTTAGATTAGTGAAGGTAGCTGTGGGGTGTTGCATTACCCTGCTGGAATTTGAACTTTCTGCTGTTTTCTAGGGGAGGGGGAGGGGGGAGAGGGGAGAGGGGAGAGGAGGGGTTTGGGTTAATTTAGGTAGCCTAATTGACATATCTTTCCACCAAAATCTGAACTTCTCGCCATATCACTGCAACATTGCCATATCTATCGCTGCCATCTTGGATCCGCCATCTTGAATAAATTTGGCAACAATGCAACGTGAGGTGAAATGAAGGTTGTCGCAATACTTACATATATCGGATGTCGTAGGCTACTCATACTGGTAAAACAGGACAGGCAGGTAGCTGTGGCAGAACTAACATCAGACTTTAATGCTGGGCACAGTACAAGTGCGTCTGCACACACTCAGTGCAACGAACACTCCTAACGATGGCCATCTGCAGCCAACAACCCATGCATGTGCCAATGTTAACATCACGATATCAGCAAGTATGACTAAAATGGGAACTTGACCATTGGCACTCGACGTTGGGGCAGTGGCAGAGTGTTGAATGGTCTGATGAACTCCCGGATCTTTCTTCATCATGCCGATGAGAGGGCGCAAATCTATCGTCCGCCAGGGGAACAGCTCTTTGACACCTGTACTGTAGATGGAGGCAACCTGGTGGCTGCTCCGTTATGCTGTGAGGAACATTCACCTGGGAACCCACAGGCCCAGTGCAGTTCATACAAGGCACCATGATGGCAAAGGAATATCGTACACTGATTTCAGATCTCGTACACCCATTCATGACGATCATGTTTCCTGAGGGCAGTGGGATTTTTCAACTAGGCAACGCAGTATGACACAAGGCCAAGAGTGTGATAGAGTGGTCTGAGAAACACAGTAGCGAGTTTTGTTTCCATGTAGATTTCCAGAGGGCTTTTGATACCGTTCCCCACAAGTGGCTTCTAATCAAAGTGCCGGTTCATTTAATATCATAGCAGTTGTGCGACTGGATTCGTGGTTTCCCGTCAGGAAGGCCACAGTTAGTAACAACTAACGGAAAGTCATCTATTAAACCAGAAGTGATACATGACATCCCCAAGAAAGTGTTAAAGGCCCTTGTGCCGTGCGCACACGTTTTAATAGCGATAGTTCCCGCTCGTTATTAGTCTCTCTGGCCGCAGTAGCTTCTGAAGCAGTTTTACGCCTGCGGACAGCAGGTCAACAGGCCAGCATTTAAGTGCTGTCGCGGCCGTGAGGGGCTCTCGAAGTGACGGGCGGTTGAGCGGTGTGTTCGACAGTGGCTGGAGAAAACGCTGTAACGTCGAGGCCTACCGCGTCTTTGGCCCGCTGTGAAAATTTGCGTTTTTGGTCACTGTGGGTTCTGTGGTATTGAGTGTCAGCTTTTGCCGTGAAGACTGCCGGCTGAAAAATCTCTCTGCACAATACACGAAACCCGATTTGCTCTCAGCATTTGAATTTGCAAGAATCCTGTGTCCACTGTGATACCGCGTTGGGTTCCTGTTGGGTTGCGTTGTTTGGGGAAGGAGACCAGACAGCGAGGTCATTGGTCTCATCGGATTGGGGAAGGATGGGGAAGGAATCGGCCGTGCCCTTTCAAAGGAACCATCCCGGCATTTGCCTGGAGCGATTTAGGGAAATCACGGAAAACCTAAATCAGGATGGCCGGACGCGGGATTGAACCGTCGTCCTCCCGATGGGTTCCTGTCTGGCAGTTTGAAGAACCGAGTGCAGCAGCATCTGATGAATAGCACCCGTTGGTTTCTGATTCCTAATAAACTCGTCATAACACCTACTTGATGACAGCCCTCGGCTGTGCTGTTCTCAACGTGCATTTCGATCGGCAAGAAGTTATTGTGAGTGTTTGTTTACTGTGTGCATGATTATGTTGTGTCGCCCAGTGGCTATTCTAACTCGCCATCCTGGAAATCCATCGTGACACGTAAACATCGTCATTCACGAATACTTTGAACGATCTAACTTAAGTTGCATTTCTGTGAAACTAGTAGTGCTTGAGCTGTTTGACTACTTTTGGCTTCCCCTAAATTAAAATTTGTCGTTTATTTTGGAATCACGTGCTTAATGCGCGACGTATGACTTTTTCAAGTGTATTTGTAGTGTCTATTTGTGTTGCAAATGCAAATTGTTAGTTAGTAGCTCGTATGTCACAGAGTAGCTTGATGTATCTGTTGTTTATGTTGTGGGTCCAGCTAAAGAGGCTTGGGTATGATAAATGCTTTCACTGAGAGTATCTATTCTTCTACTGGCGATCGGCACCCACACCTAAGTGAAGAACGAGAAATTACATGGCTCTGCAACACCCACTCATGTCACACTTTCAATTTAATGTTGTCAGGCTATTCTGCTTGCTTAAAACCAGTGGTCTTCCTTCTAATTATCTGCAAACAGTCACGTGCTAGTGGATAGCTGATGTTGATGAACTTTTAGCTATTATCAATATGTTTTTGAATCTTGTAATGTGGAGTACACAGGTTAAGTTTATAGACTTGTGATCTCTTTAGATCTCTATGCTAAGCATCTATCAACTTTTTTTGTAACTTAATGCTGTTCTCAAAAAATATTTTTTAAATTTCATTCAGTCATTTCTGAAAATTATGCAATATCTACTAAGAGTTGTGTCGTTAGAAGTCAATTTAATTAATCCTGGCGGTAGCTGCTCAGATTTTCTTTGATCATTTTCTGTGTTTTAATAAAATAGTTTGAGTTTTTAATAAATATGTTAATTAATTTGCTGTGGAGGGGTATCTGTTGAGAGGCCAGACAAAAAAAAATGTGGTTCCTGAAGAGAGGCAGTAGGTTTTCAGTAGTTGCAGGGGCACGCGTCTGGGTGGCTGACAGATCTGGCCTTGTAACATCAACCAAAAGGACCTTGCTGTGCTGGTACTGTGAACGGCTGAAAGCAAGGGGAAACTACAGCCATAATTTTTACCGAGGACACATGTCTATTGTATGGTTAAATGATGATGGAGTCCTCTTCAGTAAAATATTCCAGATATAAAATAGCCCCGATTCGGAAATCCGAGTGGGGTCTACTCAGGAGGATATCGTCATGAGGAGAAACAAAACTGGCTTTCTACGGATCAGAGCATGGAATGTCAGATCCGTGGGTAGGCAGGTAAGAAAATTTAAAAAGGGATAGACTAAAGTTAGATATAGTGGGAATTAGTGAAGTTCGGTGGCAGGATGAACAGGACTTCCGGTCAGATGAATGCTGCATTATAAGTACAAAATCAAATAGGGGTAATGCAGGAGTAGGTTCAATAATGAATAAGAAAATAGGAATGTGGGTAAGCTACAATGAACAGCATAGTTAACGCATTATCCTAACCAAGATATTCAAATGCCTACCAGGGTAGTACAAGTTTACATTCCAACCAGCTCCACAGATGATGAGGAGATGGAAGAAAAGTATGATGAAATAAAAGAAATTATTCAGGTAGTTGAAGGAGACGAAAATTTAATCGTGATGGGGGACTGGAAATAGACAGTACGAAAATGAAGAGAAAGAAAAGCAGTATTTGAATATGGACTGGGGGAAAGGAATGAGAGAGGAAGCTGTCTGGTAGAATTTTACACAGAACGTAATTTAATCATCGCTAGCACTTGTTTAAGAATTATGAAAGAAGTTTGTATACGTGCAAAAGAACTGGTGACACTGGAAGGTTTAAGACTGATTATTTAATGGGTAAAAAGAGATTTAGGAACCAGATTTTAAATTGTAAGACATTTCTAGGGCAGACGTGGACTCTGACCACAATTTATTGGCTACGAACTGTAGATTAAAACTGAAGAAATTGAAAAAAGGTAGGAAATGAAGGAAATGGAAACTGGTAAGTTGAAAGAACCAGAGGTTGTTGAGAGTTTCGGAGGGAACATTATACAACCGTTGACTTCAGTAAGGGAAAGCAATAGAATAGCAGAAGAATGGGTTGCTTTAAGAAATGAAATAGCGAGGGCAGCAGAGGATAAATAGGGAAATAACGAGGCCTAGTAGGAATCCTTGGATAACAAGAGATATTCAGTTTAACTGATGGATGGAGAAAACTTAAAAATTCAGCAAATGAAGCAGGTGAAAGGAAATACAAACGTTTAAAAAATGAGATTGACAGGAAGTGTAAAATTGCTAAGCAGGAATGGCTAGAGAACAAGTGTAAGAATTTAGAAGCATATTTCACTGGGGGAAAGATAGATGCCGCCTACAGGAAAATTAAAGGGACCTTTGGAGGAAAGAGAACCACCTTTATAAATATCAACAGCTTAGACGGAAAACAATCCTAAGCAAAGAAGGAAAATCAGAGAGGTGGAAGGAGTATACAGAAGGTCCATATAAGGGAGATGAACTTGAAAGCAATATTATAGAAAGGGAAGTGAACGACGATGAAGATGAAATGGGAGATGGGAGATAAGATAGTACGAAAAGAATTTGACAAAGCTCTGAAAGATATAAGTCGAAATAGGGCCCCAGGAGCAGACTATAATCTGTTAGAGCTACTGATAGCCTTGGGAGAGCCAGCCATCACAAAACTCTTCCATCTGGTGTGCAAGATGTATGGGATAGGTGAGATAACCTCAGACTTCAAGAAGAATGTTGTAATTCCAATTCCAAAGAAGCAGTTGCTGACAAGTGTGAAAACTGCAGAACAATCAGTTGAACAAGGCACGGTTGCAAAACACTAGCACTAATTCTTTACAGAAGAATGGAAAAAACTGGTAGAAGCAGACCTCGTTGAAGAACAGTTTGGATTCCAGAGAAATGTAGAAACACGTGAGGCAATACTGACAGCACGAATTGTCTTATAAGATAAGTTAGGTAAATGCAAACCCACATTTATAGCATTTGTAAACTTCGAGATAGCATTCGACAATGTTGACTGGAATACTGTCTTTGAAATTCTGAAGGTGCCGAGAGTAAAGAGAGGCAGTGAAACGCTATTTACAACTTGTACAGAAACCAGACGACAAGTTATAAGAGTCAGGTGGATTGAAAGGGAAGCAGTGTTTGAGAAGGGAGTGAAACGGAGTTGTAGCCTTTCCCCGATGTACAATTCAGCAAACAGTAAAGAAACCACAGAAAAATTTGGAGTAGGAATTAAAGTTCAGGGAGAAGAAATAAGAACTTTGAAGTTTAACGATTACATTGTAATTATATCAGAGACACCAAAGGACTTGGAAGAGCAGTTGAACGGAATGGACAGTGTCTTGAAAGGAGGATGGAAGACGAACACCAAAAAGAAACCACAATAAGGATAATGGAATGTAGTCGAATTAAATCAAGTAACGCTGTGGGAATTAGATTAGGAAATGAGACACTTAAAGTAATAAATGAGTTTTGCTATCCGGGAAAAATAACAGATGATGGCCGAAGTAGAAAGGATATAAAATGTAGACTAGCAATGGCAAGAAAAGCGTTTCTGACGAAGAGAAATTTGTGAACATCAAATATCGATTAAGTGCTAGGAAATCTTTTCTAAATATATTTGTCTGTAGTGTAGCTGTGTATGGAAGTGAAACATGAATGATAAACAGTTTGGATAAAAAGAGAATAGAAGCTTTCGAAATGTGGTGCTACGTGAGAATGCTGAAAGTTAGATGGGTCGATTACGTAACTAACGAGGAGGTACTGAGTAGAATCGGGGAGACAACGAATTCGTCGCAAAATTTGGCCAAAAGTAGGGATCGGCTGGTAGGACACATTCTGAGATGTCAACGGATCAGCAATTTAGTATTTGAGGGATGTGTGGATGATAAAAATCGTAGATGGAGACCAATGGATGAATACAGTAAGCAGATTGAGAAGGATGTAAGTTGCAATAGTTATTCGGAGATGAAGAGGCTCGCAGAAGATAGAGTAGCATGGAGAACTGCATCAAACCGGTCTTCAGACTGAAGACCACAATAGCAACAACATCTGTGTTGTGCGGAAAGTGGCAATTGACTCGAAATAAAAGAAGCGTCGAGTCATCCACATGAGTTCTACAGGGAATCCATTAACTTTCGGTTACACAACAAACCATGCAAACCTGAAGATTGTCAGTTCGATTAAATATCCATGGATTGCGATTACGAGCAACATAATTTCTAACGACGACATAGAAAATGTCGTGGGAAGGGAATTAAAAACTCGTTTTATAGGCAGAGCACTCAGAAGATGCACAGATGTACCAGACAGACTGACTACACTACTCTGGTCCGTCCTCTTCTGGACTCGTGCTGCGCCGTATAGGACCCTTAACAGATACGACTGAGTGAGGTTATCGAATAATTTGAAAGATAGGCAGCTCGTTTTGTAATATCGCGAAATACGGATGATAATGTCACGGATATGATATGTCAGCTGCGGTGGTAATCATTATAACGAAGGAATTTTTCATTCGTCGAGATTTTTTCACGGAATTTCAATCACCGAATCTCTCCTCGGAGTGCGAAAATGTTTTGTGGGTGCCCACCTACATATGGAGAAATGAACATCGTTATAAAATAAGAGAAATCATAGATCCCACGGGAAGAAGTAAGCATTCGTTTTTCCCATCCACGTTTTCATAGTGGAAGAGTAGAGAATTAGTCCGAAGGTCGTTTGATAAAGCTTCTGCCAAGCGCTAAAATGTGAAGTGCAGAATTACCATATAGATGTAGGTGTAGGGCGTCCAACACTTATTCTTGAATGGCAGGTACAGATGACAGGCGGTTACGATGTTCATTCTGCACAATATGACGATACTCCCCTGTAGTTGATTAGACTTGATCGACCGAAACCTTTACAATTAGTTTGCCTGCCCGTATGTTTCCTTGCACTCTAGTATGGGTCCGTTCTCCACAAACCTGGATGCTGCGTTATTCGAATAGCTGGCCAAATGGAGAGGCCCAGAGTGGCCTCTTACAGACTTTGTCAGGCGCTGATAAAGATGTCTCACACGTGTACGTGACATTTCCGTATTCCGCACAGTGATCAGCGCATGACACCGTTCACGATCCTTGTACAGGATGATTCTTATTAACGTTTAAAATAGGCCGAAGCGACACAGATGACGATGAGACAAGTAATTTAATATAAGATACATAAGCCGCAAATGACGGGAAATACAAAAGGGGATGACAAATGTTGAATCTGTGAATGATGTAACTGGCCATACGTGCTGCGGTGGAGCCTATCGGTCTATCACACGTGATCATCCCAACCCTAGTCAAGTATTCACGTCGGTGTGACTCTGGCACTACACGGGTGACAGCGTGTGAGGCTCGGGGTACGAGTCTTGCTCCTGACAGGCAGTAATTATTGCACTGCGTGAGGCAGTTATGAGGTTGTATTTGGGTAAGATTGATTAACTTATTTCCGGCCTCGCGATCTCCTATGATTAATTGCAAAGTACAGTGCACAAAGACCTACCGTATGGTGTCACAAGTAAATGAGTATAAGCTTCCGAATTGCATCGCTGGCAGTAAATCAGCTACGTATTCCTTACTACATAAAGACCGCAAAAAAAGGAAAGAAACACAATTGAGGACAATAATTATATATCTTTTACGTTTACAACAGATTACATTTGCAAAAGATGTTCGAAAACAGATTAGCCTAGAGGAGTGATGCGTGGCACTGCCCCCTTACCGGCGGGGATAGGATCGACAAGTCCAAACGCTGCACTTGCGGCGAGGTACGTCATCTGGTGACGTCACATGTTCAACCTTTGTCATCCAGTAGCGGGGTACTTCCCGACATTTGCGACCCCATTAAGTCACTTGTTTCAGCGTCATCTATGTCGCTTCGGGGTTTTTTAAACGTTAATAGGAGTCACCCCATATGCCCTATCAGGCCTGATAACACTACTAAACACGAACAATACTAATGCACCCTGATGGCCTTTCTAGCAGAGAACTGCATCTCCAGTCGTTTACATAGTCTCCGATGGCAGTGTATTTCAGTAGAAAGAAGCTACAATATGAATCATGTTGTTGTTGTTGTTGTGGTCTTCAGTCCAGAGACTGGTTTGATGCAGCTCTCCATGCCACTCTATCCTGTGCAAGCTTCTTCATCTCTCAGTACCTACTGCAACCGACATCCTTCTGAATCTGTTTAGTGTATTCATCTCTTGGTCTCCCTCTATGATTTTTACCCTCCACGCTGCCCTCCAATACTAAATTGGTGATACCTTGATGTCTCAGAATATGCCCTACCAACCGATCCCTTCTTCTAGTCAAGTTGTGCCACAAATTTCTCTTCTCTCCAATTCTATTCAATACCTCCTCATTAGTTATGTGATCTACCCATCTAATCTTCAGCATTCTTCTGTAGCACCACATTTCGAAAGCTTCTATTCTCTTCTTGTCCAAACTATTTATCGTCCACGTTTCACTTCCATACATGGCTACACTCCAAACAAATACTTTCAGAAACGACTTCCTGACACTTAAATCTCTACTCGATGTTAGCAAATTTCTCTTCTTCAGAAACGCCAGTCTAGATTTTATATCCAATATGAATCATATACCAAGACATACACTGCTTTGTGGACTTCCACTTGTCCAAAATATTGTTTCGGCATCTCGATCAGTTTATGGTGAAGAAGTTACTAGTGAAATGATCACAGACGGACGGGGTACGAAGCCATGTGTGTAACTGAAAAGAAGAATTGGGTTTTAACATCCTGTCGCCAGCGAGGTCATTAGAGACAGTCATACCCACAAAACTACGCTGCTGTGAAGTAAAGCAGATGTCACTCTAGAGAATTTTTTAATCACTACATTGTTCAACGCTACTCACTGAAACGAAATAACCATATCTCTACTGTCATCCAGGTGGTGAAGTTTCTACTGCGATTTTGTGGTGGTATTCCAACAATTTTTCGCGGTGCCGTTTTTCACGAAACTAAAGAAGTGAGAGAATGGTAGTCATATATGGAGCTGAAAATGAGAGCCCTTTGCAACGGGTTCAAGCCAGGTTCTTCACGGAGGTGTACAACTAATTATGATAGTCGTAAATCCTGTGAAATAAAATGAGAATTTGTTCTGAAAGTCCCACAAATCCAAGTGCAAAGATGTCTAATTTGTGATTGCATAGTAAATATTACTGATAACACCTGAAGAAACTGACTGTTTCTCATTCAAAGTAAGGAATGGGAATTTTGAATAGCCAAGATGTGGTTTCGAGAGGAGTAGATAAGCTAACTACACTGTGTCCCCGAGATCTGATGCGAAGATTACTTTCAATAGTCGTGCTTCCAAAGGGTGCACCCGCAGTGGCTACTCGCGGGAGATAGTGCTATAAGTTAAAGAACGACTGCTGCTACCAGTTTTACGCAGTTTCTCACCATGTCTGCCAGCAAGTCATCCCGTTCTGCTCGCCACAGAACGTTTAGTGAGTACTTTCATGGAACAGTTTCTTATTTAGTTACTGGTCTCTTGCAGCAATGACGGAGTTCAAATGTTCATAAAAGAACATCCCTATACAAGTGAACACAGACAACTTGTAGTTTCCATTTGACTATAAATACGTATTCATCGTATGAATTCATATATAGTGTAAGGCAACTCTTGACCGAGGAACACCTCGGTTAACAGTTACTTCCTAACGAGTCTTAGAAATAAACAGAAATAGCCTATTGCTTGCTGATTATCGTTTATTACGCTAATAACGATGCGCTTTGAGGTTTATTCTCATTTAGAACTTGTGACTGGACTGATTTTTTACGTTTGGATAATTATACAGTTTTGTGATTAAATCATCGGAAAGCATTGTAAATATAAAATTGCAAAGCATTAAGCATCTGAAATAGTTAAACCAGTTCTCGGAAATGTCTCGTTTGCCACGGTAAACAGATGCGAAAAAATGATTGTTAGTAGAAATCTTTTTCTCTATGAGTAGATCGGTTCAAATGGCTCTGAGCACTATGCGACTTAACTTCTGAGGTCATCAGTCGCCTAGAACTTAGAACTAATTAAACCTAACTAACCTAAGGACATCACACACATCCATGCCCGAGGCAGGATTCGAACCTGCGACCGTAGCGGTCGCTCGGCTCCAGACTGTAGCGCCTAGAACCGCACGGCCACTCCGGCCGGCTCTATGAGTAGAAATCTCGTACTAACACAGATGCATACTTTCCTACAATTAATGCATAATGGATAAATTGTCTATAATACAATCAGTAAATCAAGATATAATAAGCAGTGACTACCAAGCGAAATAATTATAAAATTGACATCTAATACGCATTTCGTTTCTTTTACATGACAGAAGATTTCCGTACATCAACAGTTTGAAATAGAAGACCTACGCTGGCGAACAAGTACTCTCGATACGGTAACCATGTTTCGACTCGATACCTTCACGCTGATTCCCCCGTGTTTTCCTTCTGTACGGCAAGGTTCCTCACTGCTGCCACCAAGAGAACGTTTTATCTCCCTCGGATACACAGTCACAGTATTTTCCAAGATCTGCCCAATCCTTTTATAAATTCATAAAATGCTACGGTTTCAATCAATAACTTGGTATCCAGTCAGCGTACACAGAAGGCTGATTGGGCCGTATCCGATAGTTTTTCAGACTGCAACGACGTCCCTATTATATGAAGAGCTGCTACCGCCTCTACTCTAGTGCATCAAAGACATTACCGACTGGCCTACGATACCTTTATTATCACTGGAATTACCTACGTTGGGCTAAAGGCATTTTTATTTATTTAATAACCTTCAGAGGGATCCAGGAAAATATAGACACTCTTTCATAGTCATTATTAATGAAACAAAATGACATACCGTTACAATTCTTGAGCGGGAGAAGGTAATTTTATGTGTTCAAAGTGACCTCAATTAGCAGCTAAACAACATTAATGTCGCTGAACTAGGGCTGTCGGTGTTGCCGATGTGACAGCCGCACAGGACACCTCGACGGTTTCTCGTATCTCGTTCGGAGTAGCTGGCTTCTGTTGATAAACTTCATTTTTCAAGGTCCTCTATAGGTAGAAGTCAAGAGATGTAAGTTCTGCAGACCGAGATGGGTACTCAACAATTTCTCCTCGAAGTATCCATCATCCAAGTAGATTTTTATCGAAGTACGCTCTGACGCCTGTGTTGTAGTGAGGCGGAGCGCAATCGTGTTGTAGGTAATATCTTTCATTTCCAAAAACTCGATGTTTGCAGCATATGAAGATACACGTCACCAGTTACGGTTCCTTCAAAGAAGAATTGGCCAATCAAACCACGCGATGACAGACCACACCACACATTAACACCTCGTAACTTAACACGTTTCTCCACGTGTACGTGAGGATTTTCAGGAGCACAGTACACGCAGTTGTGGAGGTCAACAGTGCCGTTCAGTTTGAGTTGCTCCTCGTCAGACCAGATAATCATTCCTGCAAATCGTTCATCCTCGCGAAGCATGGCTTCAAATCACTCGCTGTACTCCATCCTTCGATCGAGTATTCGTCTTTTATAGCGTGCAGTGATCTTGGAATGTACACTTCCTACTTTGCAGCCTTCAGAATTCGTATTACACTTGATGGACCTACACCGCTTTCACATGCACCCTGCTTCACAGATTTTTGAGGATATCATGTAAAATGCAGCAACACAGCAGCGCTGGGAGCTGGACTTGTTGATTTTTTGTTCGACCAGACCTTTCCTTATGCACATCCTGAATAGGAAAATCGAATTCAAATTTGTCCGTAACATGATAAACTGTTGCACGTGTTGGTGGCTGAGTTCCGTACACATTGTGCCTTTGCTTTTGTACCTCCATCATGCTTTCGTACTTCTAGCACCAATTCAATATGGCCTTGCGTTGCTCAAACGACAGTCTTACTTCATTCATTGCTGCTTTGTCGTCTGCTGGGAAACGCGGGCTAAGATCTGTTGAGGAAACAATGATGGACTACGCTACCGCGCAACACTGCAATCGTGTGTCATTTTGTTCCAAAGATATTAACTATCGAAGAGTGTCTTCATTTTTCTGGGTCCTTCTGTATTTATTTATTTATTGGATTCCGTGAGATAGCCGGCCGAAGTGGCCGTGCGGTTAAAGGCGCTGCAGTCTGGAACCGCAAGACCGCTACGGTCGCAGGTTCGAATCCTGCCTCGAGCATGGATGTTTGTGATGTCCTTAGGTTAGTTAGGTTTAACTAGTTCTAAGTTCTAGGGGACTAATGACCTCAGGAGTTGAGTCCCATAGTGCTCAGAGCCATTTGAACCATTCCGTGAGATACTCCAGTCCGAAGCTACTTCAACGAGACAGTAGATAGTCTAGAGACTGCTGATTAGGAAATTTATAAACACAAGAACAAAACTATTAATAGAAATGGCTCTGAGCACTATGGGACTTAACATCTGAGGTCATCAGTCCCCTAGAACTTAGAACTATTTAAATCTAACTAACCTGAGGACTTCACACACATCCATGCCTGAGGCAGGATTTGAACCTGCGACCGTAGCGGTCGCACGGTTCCTGACTAAAGCACCTAGAACCACTCAGCGACAAACAATTAATAAAAGACGGAAAACAAGTGTGAGAGTATACAACACACTATTAAAGAAAGATACGAACTACTGCGTGGAGCTCGTGTCCAGAATAAAACAAGTGAGCCACAAAGAAATCTTTCTAATTGGGTTTGAACACATGGAGTTTATCACTCAGTTTTTACAGTTTTACTGGAAGCCAAATTAAAACTAAACGTAGTGAACAGTGCAAACGTTTCTGTGCAGTTCTTACGGAAGTGTTGTTCTAGCGCACGTCGTTTTCGCGTGCAGTGTTCACTGAATGAATGCTGCAGTTTCTTCTGAATGAGCCAGTATTGCCACCAACAAATCCCATAATGAAATATATGTACAGGAACCGTAGAGCTATAATTTGTGATGGTATGTGAAGATTAAAACCCTGTTACAAATTGTAAACCTACATCTTCCACCCTAACGGAATTTGTTTTTAATATCAGACCAGTAACTTCACGCGCATTGGGATATAACTTCACTTTTCGTAAAGCGATTCCAAGTTCCTGAGATTTTTAAATTGCTAGTACGCTGAATGTTATGGCTGTAATGCCTCTTTTAATGGTAATTATCAGGAAACGTTATAGCTGGCAATGAAACCACGGGAAGCTTCGTTTCAGCTATAATTACATTTTCAATTAAAATAGAGAGGTATGTTAATCAAACTGTACATCAGCAATCCTGCGCTAACCATCTTAAGAAATCGTGAACTACTACAGCTTTTCGTACAGTTTGCATCAATAATACACTGATAATAGAGCACGCCCTTTTACAGTTCAGCTTCCTCTCTTATGCAGAACAAACAATAATTCGCTAGTGAAATCAATCTGATTACGTTCTGATAAACTCTTATACATAGAAACGTAAGGGGAACGATACACGTTATTGAATAGGAATAAATAATTTCTTAGCTGTAACTATGTTCTTGAAAAATTCCAAACTTATCGCTTAATTACGGATTCAACTGCTCTGCTATCAACCAATCCAAGTATATTACGTAGAAGATGCAAGACTTTACAAATTACCATATCACTTACGTTTCCCTCTTTATTTGGTAATATAAAAAGCAGTAAAACTGACTTTCATCAGTGTTTATTTTCACATTCTTGATTTCAACTCGCAGACAGTGTGTGCGTTCGAGAAAGCAGTGAATTGTACTGTTTATTCCTTGCAAGCGTAGTGGATTTGGGAGTAAGAGTTTTACTCTTTGCTAATTTATAACTGTGACTTCTGATTTTGGTCGAAAAGAATAAATATTGTGAAACAAATGCGGGTTTCATTTCTGACCTATATAATTGGTGAACGACAAAAAATGAAAGGTTTAAGACACAATAACATTTTTTGTGGTTATTCCTTAAACGTTGGAAGCGCAAATGGTTTTTTAAAACCACTGGTGACGAGAGTCGACAGCTGCAAAAAGAGATCGATGTTTTAGAGCTTTCGACGCTGGGAGACAACAGCAAGATGGTCACGACGATATCACAAGCTCCAGCAAACACAGCCGCGCCACGAGTGTGCACCCGCGCCCAAGATTTTTCTCGCGCGTGCTCGTATGCATCACCCGCTCTCTGCCTGCAGTTGCAAACGCCACCGTGAACGCCCACACAACCGGACATACAGTCTGCGATACTGGAAAAATTTTTCGCATAACCACGGATCGCAGAAGACCGTGAACGTTTAAGCTGGCATTTAGAAAGTTGGAGCAGAGAGCGACGATGATAGTTTCTGACGTAATTCTACAACCGCCTCACCAACAATCATACCTCTCGCAGGAAATACGCTAATTACACGCTGCACGCATTTACCTTAGCAGAGGTTTCCGCAAGTGTTTTACCAAGAGAAACTTGAGCATAGAAACCTGTTGGAACTTAGGAGGCATTTGCGCGCGATAGTGGACGTTAGCGTAATATCTAACTAATTAATAGCTACTTATCTGGCGACAACGACAACTTCCTCCTCAAGTACAGTTGACATTGATAGTGTATGAGGGACTACCGTTGGATAAGCTACTGCAAATAGCTGATAGAGCATATGCCACATTCGAGTTGACCGCTGTGGCATCCGTAGGAGCGACAACTATCAGCGTCGCAGCAGAAAGCGACAAACACACACCGTAGCTCTTGGAGGAGTCGATGCCGAATTGTGCCACCGCATGTTATCGACATTCAACGAACATCGCTGAAGAACTCTGAGAGTTACGGATAGCGGTTGGAAAGATTGTCACGCAGTTACAGAACTTGGAGATATGGACGTACTCCGATAAGAAGGCGTGGTCGCTGCGCACTTGTAGCCTACAGCCGCCAGACCACAGTCAAGGTCAAGCTTGCGCCGTTAATTTCTTCTGGTACCACAGACAGTTCGGTCCTTGAGCTACACAGTGCAGATACCGCGTGAGTACGCAGATGCCAAGAACAGCCCGAATTAGGCGTCACGGAAGTAGAAAGACAAGGGCTTGTAGAAATCCTTGGGTAACAGAAGATATACTGAATTTAATTGATGAATGGAGAAAATATAAAACTGCAGTAAATGAAACAGGCGAAAAGGAATACAAACATTTCAAAAATGAGACCGACAGGAAGTGCAAAATGGCTAAGCAGGGATGGCTAGAGGCCAAATGTAAGGATGTAGAGGCTTATGTCACTAGGGGTAAGATAGATACTACCTACAGGGAAATTAAAGAGACCTTTGTAGAAAGAGAACCACTTGTATGAATAACAAGAGCTCAGGTGGAAACCAAATTCTAAACAAAGAGGGAAAAGCAGAAAGGTGGAAGAAGTGTATAGAGTGTCTATACAAGGGCGATGTACTTGAGGACAATATTATGGAAATTGAAGAGGTTGTAGATGAAGATGAAATGGGAGATATGATACTGCGTGAAGAGTTTGACAGAGGACTGAAAGACCTAAGTCGAAACAAGGCCCTGGGAGTAGACAACATTCCATGAGAACTACTAACAGCCTTGGGAGAGCCAGTCCTGACAAAACTCTACCATCTGGTGAGCAAAATGTATGAGACAGGCGAAATACCATCAGACTTCAAGAAGAATGTAATAATTCCAATCCCAAAGAAAGCAGGTGTTGACAGATGTGAAAATTACGGCACTACCAGTTTGATATGCCACGGCTGCAAAATACTAACACGAATTCTTTGCAGACGAATGGAAAAACTGATAGAAGCCGACCTCGGGGAAGATCAGTTTCGGTTCCGTAGATATATTGGAACAAGTGAGGCAATACTGACCCTACGACTTATCTTAGAAGATAGATTAAGAAAAGGCAAACCTACGTTTCTAGCATTTGTAGACTTAGAGAAAGCTTTGGCAATGTTGACTGGAATACTCTCTTTCAAATTCTGAAGGTGGCAGGGGTAAAATACAGGGAGCGAAAGGCTATTTACAATTTGTACAGAAACCAGATGGCAGTTATAAGAGTCGAGGGACATGAAAGGAAAGCAGTGGTTGGGAAGGGAGTGAGACAGGGTTGCAGCCTCTCCCCGATGTTATTCAATCTGTATATTGAGCAAGCAGTAAAGTAAACAAAAGAAAAATTCGGAGTAGGTATTTAAATCCCTGGAGAAGAAATAAAAACTTTAAGGTTTCGCCGATGACATTGTAATTCTGTCAGAGACAGCAAAGGACTTGGAAGAGCAGTTGAACGGAATGGACAGTGTCTTGAGAGGAGGATATAAGATGAACATCAACAAAAGCAAGACGAGGATAATGGAATCTAGTTGAATTAAGTCGGGTGATTCTGAGGGAAGTAGATTAGGAAATGGGACACTTAAAGTAGTAAAGGAGTTTTGCTATTTGGGGAGCAAAATAATTGATGATGGTCGTAGTAGAGAGGATATAAAACGTAGACTGGCAATGGCAAGTAAAGCGTTTCTGAAGAAAACAAATTTGTTAACATCGAGTATAGATTTAAGTGTCAGGAAGTCGTTTCTGAAAGTATTTGTATGGAGTGTAGCCATGTATGGAAGTGAAACATGGACGATAAATAGTTTAGACAAGAAGAGAGTAGAAGCTTTCGAAATGTGGTGCTACAGAAGAATGCTGAAGATTAGATGGGTAGATCACATAACTAATGAGGAGGTGTTGAATAGATTTGTGGAGAAGAGGAGTTTATGGCACAACTTGACTAGAAGAAGGGATCGGTTGGTAGGACATGTTCTGAGGCATCAAGGGATCGCCAACTTAGTATTGGAGGGGAGCGTGGAGGGTAAAAATCGTAGAGGGAGACCAAGAGATGAATACACTAAGCAGATTCAGAAGGATGTAGGCTGCAGTACGTACTGGGAGACGAAGCAGCTTGAGCAGGATAGAGTAGCATGGAGAGCTGCACCAAACCAGTCTCAGGACTGAAGACCACAACAACAACAACGGACTGCGGCAGTCACAAACGCCGCTGTCGACGTAGGAAGAGGCGTACCGTAGCTGCGCGCAGATGGACACACATTGGAGGTGAGGCCCACGGTGGCACGCTCACTTCTACTCCGACGACTCATGGCACGGCTTCGTGTCGGTTGCACTTGCTCGACAAGATCTCTGGCTTAAGCTTTTTAATAGATCATCTCAGAGGTCAGCACCATGCTGGCCACGGGCGCAGTTAAGATGATGATGCTTGAGCCCTTAAAGTTACTAGATGTGAACAACGAAGCTTCAGTACGTATTGGCACAGTGAGCTGTCGATAGACATTGGTTTTTCTATTCAGTACAAGTGTTTCGGGGTGGCAGACGTTATGCAACTATGTAATGTGCCAATTTCCTGTCGCACTTCGTGCTGAGCATAGACTTGGCAAATGCATGTATTATAAGCGGGACACAAAGTGAGTAAAAGGTATTCAGAGAGATGCTGTTGACAACGTAATAAGAGTAATCACTAATGTCAGTAAGCAGTCCACGCCACGAGGGCCGGTGCAGGCAAGCAGCATTAAGCACAATACCCTGCATTATACATGCATGACTATGGGTCCGTCGGTTTCACGATGCAATTGTAGAATAGGTCTGGTTGGCTACAACTATGGCGATATTCGAATACGTGCTCCGTGCTGGTGTTATACGAAGCTCATGCAGCCCATGGCCATCCCCGTTACAACAGGACGGCACAAGGCGCCCCTGCAGCGATTACCGTAGACCGAACACGAGAATGGTCCCAGAGAAGTACCTGACACCTTATTACCAAGTTACCCGTGCTCTGGCAGGCACAAAAGTTTACTGTCTTGGACAGTCAGAAATCTTACAACCAGTTCCCAGTGGCACAAAGTAGTTCAAATGGCTCTGAGCACTATGGGACTTAACATCTGAGGTCAGCAGTCCATTAGAACTTAGAGCTACTTAAACCTAATCAACCTAAGGACATCATACACGTCCATGCCCCAGGCAGGATTCGAACCTGCGGCCGTAGCAGTCGCGCGGTTCCGGACTGAAGCGCCTAGAACTGCTCGGCCACCGCGACAGGCCCCAGTGCCACATGCCAATTTGGGAAAGACAGCTGTGATTACACCTTTCGACCTATAAGTTTTTGTTTATGTCATTCGGTCTAAAAAATGCAGCCCAGACGTGGCAGAAGTTCATTTACGAAGTGCTACAAGGCTTAACATTTTGCTCCACCTATCTGGATGACGTGTTAATATTCTCTGCTGACGTAAGTGGCACCTACACAAAGTACGGCAGAGGTTGAGTAGCTATGGTGTGGTATTAAATGAAGACAAGTGCATCATATGCAAAAGTGAAATAACTTTCCTAAGTCATAAAGTCTCAGCCGACGAGATCCAACTTTTGGCTGAAAGGATAGCCACATTGGGTGATCTTCTAAAGACGACGCACTGTACACAACTTAGACAGTTTATAGGTATGGTAAGCAGTAACAGACGCATTTGCTGGTGACAACAGCAACAGAAAGTGATTATTACAATGGACGCCAGAAACAAGAAATGCCTTCAGTCACTTACAAGAGTGCTTCGAAGAAGCACTTTTCCTCTCCAGCTCCATCCTGTCTGTACTGCTGAATATGGTGGTAGATGCCAGCCAGACTGCGACTGGAGCAGCACTTCACCAAGAAGCTAATAGACATTGACAACCTTTGCATTTTCTTTCTTTTTTTCCGAAGAAGCTGCACTGCCGACAGACAAAATGGAATACCTACAATAGAGAGTTATTAGCGATATACAAGAGTGTCAGACATTTTAGTCTTTACATTGAAGCCCGGCCAGTGATAATTTTCACAGACCATACACTTATCGTATCGGTCTTCCGCAAAATCGGCGATAAATGTTCGCCATTGCAGTTCCGCACACAGAGGTCGTCAGCCAGTTCGCCATGGACATATGGCGAATTCAAATGGTTAACCCATTCATACAATTATGGTTGGTGGTGACTTCAATGTACACTCCATATGTTTCCGAAAATACAAGATTAAAATCGGTGGTAGGCATAACACGTCGTCCGAAATCGTACTGAATGCTTCTTAGAAAATTATTTTGAATAACTAGTTCAAGAGCCCATTCGAAGTGTAAACAGTTGCGAAAACATACTTGAACTCTTAGCAACAAGGCAACAAACAATCCTGAAGAAATAAGTTACATCATACCAGGTACATGGTTTAGTGACCACAATGCTGTTGTAGCTAGACTCGTAACATCCAAACCTACCAGAAATAAACACAAAATACATCTGTTTAAAAAGCAGATAAAAATTAGCTTGACACCTTCCTAAGAGACGGTCTCCACTCCTTTCAATCTGAGTACGCAAGCGTAGACCCTATTCAGATCAATAGTGTCGACGAGAACTGAGAGGTATATACCAAATAAATTAATAAGAGAGGGTACTGATCCGCCATTGTACACAAAACAGGTCAGAACACTGTTGCAGAAACAACGACAAAAGCATGCCACAGTTAAAAGAACGCAAAATCCCCATGACTGGTGAAATTTTACGTAAGTTCGAAATTTAGCGTGAACTCCAATGTGAGATGGTTTTAATAGTTTCCACAACGAATCTCTGTCTCGAAATCCGGCAGAAAACCCATAGAGACTGTCCTCGCGTGTAAAGTGTGAGTGCGTGAGTGGTAAGACTCAGTCAATACTTCTACTGCGCGATAACAGTGGTGATGTTAATGATGACAGCGCCCCACTAAGGCAGAGTTATTAAATACGGTTTTCCAAAATTCATTCACAAAAGGAGACGACGTAAATATTCCAAAATTTGTATCAAGAACAAACGTAGAAGTAGATATCCTTGGAGTTGCGATGCAGCTTAAAACACTCAAGAAAGAGAAGGCTTCCAATCCAAATTGTATACCAGTCAGGTTCCTTTTAGAGTATGCTGACTCAATAGCGCGATACTTAACAATCATATAGAACGGTTCGCTCGTAAGATCCGTATCCAGAAACTAGAAAGTTACACAAGTCATACTAATACCCAAGAAAGGAAACAGCAGCAGTTCTTTGATTTACAGACCCATCTCACTAACATTGATTTGCAGCAGGGTTTTGGATCATATACTATGCTCGAACATTATGAATCACGTCCAAGAAAACGATTTATTGACAAATAGCCAACACGGATTCAGAAAATATCTTTCTTATGATACATAACTAGGTTTTTATTCTCTTAGCCGGCCGAAGTGGCCGTGCGGTTAAAGGCGCAGTCTGCTTTCGGCTGGTGAGCGGCGAGGACGTCTTGTTTACGTCCCGTCCGCAGTGTCGCGGTCCCGTCGGCAGAGTCGCGAGCGCGCGTAGTTTGTTTACTTCCTCGCCGCAGCTAATACTCGCGTCCGTTAACATTGAGTCGCCATGGCTCATTCGTACAGAAAAGCTACCATCAAGATCAGCTTCCAGCCCGACTACGCACGACCACGAGCCTTTGAAGTCGAACGATTTATCCGTGACGAAGTTCAAATACCAACACAGCACATCATCGGTATCCACCTATCCATCACAAGCAGCGTCGTTTACGTCAAGATGGTCGATGACGAGTTATGTCACGCAGTTGTGAACAGATGCGCGAACACTCTCAAGTTCACACACTCCGATGGTCACATCGGAGAGGTTACTGTTGACCATGCTGGACTAGGATTACGCACACTAAGAGCCTTCGAACTCCCTTTCGAAGTACCACCGGACGTCGTTACCTCAGCTTTCCGCCCTAATGGGACGGTAATTAGCCACGTGGCCGAAAAATGGAACACCTTCGAGACGTACCAAGTCCTCAACGGCGTCCGACAAGTGAAAATTGAATTAAAGAAACATGTGCCGTCCTACTTAGTCATAGGTGGCTGTCGAGCAATAATAATGTACGACGGCCAACCTCGTACTTGTTCTGGTTGCGGCCAGGAGGGTCATGTCCGCTCGGCGTGTATTCAACGTCGGATTACACAACTTCCATTGCATGACACGACACCACCTCCTACGCTCACGGCCCTCCCCCTCAATTACGCAGAGGTGACACGATCGACCGTCATGACAGACGACAACCCCCCCGGAAGACAGGAAGCGTTAGAATGCGCACCTGTCGCCGGTCCTGGATTGACCAACACCATTACGGTGTCTGCAGGGGTTGAAGAACGCCGCCCATCGACTCCACAAAAAGATTCGGACGAGAGAATGGAACTCGACGCTAGGGTTGTACCGACCTCTGCCTTTCTCCCTGAGGGGGATGCTATACGGGAACCACAAACTCTTTCGGACTCAGAAACCCACGTCCGCAAACAAAGGTCACCGAGAAAACATAAAAAGCGACGTCGCACACCCTCAGACGATTGCCTCCAGCGGACGTCTTCTCCAGTTGACGACCGGACGGCCGACGAAACGACGAGGAGAATGGATGACACGAGATCGCCCTCACCTGTCACTTTGTCTGATTTTGACAAATCCGTTTCCGCTCCCTCGGACATACGGATGGCCAGCACAGCGCTCGCAGTTGGTACACAACCGGAAACAACTGCGGATTCACCCTTAGTCACTCAGCCCACAAGTGTTCTGCCGCAGCCACCGTTAACTTGCGGACCTTGGACGGATGACATTGAAGACGATTCTACGGCCGCTGTGGTGGATGAGAAGAGGAGTATCTCCTCCCACACCTCGGCCCCTCCCGAGTAGCAACAGATGACGGCGCGGACGCGGCCAGCAGATCACAGGCCCCACCTTTTACGGCGACACTGACGGCAGCCCCCACCGCAGGAGACGATCTACAAACCTATCGCTTAACGACCATCAACATTAACACCATTCGGACACGTACGAAGTTGTCGCTGCTCCAAGACATGCTCAATGCAGCAGACGTTGACATTGTCTTTCTCCAAGAAGTCTTCGTCGAAGATTTCCCGGGTATGTATGGTTATACGGCTCATGTGTCCCACGCCTCGCCAACTAACAGTGGAGTCGCCATTCTCCTCAGAGAGGGCCTCGAGGCGGACGAAGTCCGATATCTCCCCGACGCTAGAGGAATGGCCGTAACGGTGCAAGGCGTCCGGTTTATCAATGTGTACGCCCCTTCCGGAACGAATCGCCGTCGTGACCGATCGCTCTTCTTCGCAGAAGGAATGGCACCGCTTTTTCAGGGCAGGCACGATGACTTGATATTAGGGGGCGATTTCAATTGCACCCAAGCACCTAAAGATCAGCTGCCACGCCATTCACCGTGCCCCGAACTTGGGACACTCATCGGCGATCTCCAGCTAGTAGATACATGGGAACATGTCCGAGGAAATAGACCGGGATACACCCAATTCACGAGTCACTCGTCTAGTCGCATCGATAGGATTTACGTCTCCCGTTCTCTCGCGGCAACGGTGAGTGACGCGGAGGTGTGGCCAGTAGCCTTTTCTGATCACGAGGCCTATATATGTGCCGTCACCCTTCGTCGCCAACGGGTGTGGCGCAGCCGACATCCCTGGAAATTAAACCTTGCTCATCTCGCTTCTCCGGATTGTCGACGCGCCATCGAAGACACGTGGAGTTTGTGCGTCCGCCGCCTCCCAACGTATCCTACGTCGATTAGTTGGTGGTTAACCTGCGCCAAGCCGGCCCTACGGCGAACCTTTATTACGTATGGTCGTGAGACTGCTGCTTGGAGGCGGCAGACCCTTGATTTTTATTTCACTGTCCTTCGCGAATGCGCCTCCTTGCCACCCACACCGGAACGACAGCTGACAGTTCAGCGTGCGAAAGCACAGATCGTAGCCCATACGCGCCGACACCTCGAAGGGACGATCGTCCGAGCGCGGACACAAGACAGACTCGCAACGGAGCGACCCACCATGTAACACGTCATCCGAGAACGTACACTGCGAAGACGGGCGCTGATACATGCCATCACCACTGAGGACGGCCTTCATCACACCACACAACGCGATATTGCTGCAGCCTCCTTCGACCATTACGCACGACTTTATTCTGCTCAATGTTCCGACCCGATGACGGTGACAGCAGTCTCACAACTGGTTTACGGCATTGTCCCACAGGATTTACAAACTGAATTATTGAACGACATTACAGAAGACGAAGTTATCGACGCCATCGGTAAAGGAGCGGCGAATAAGTCTCCTGGCCCCGACGGACTCCCTGTGGAGTTTTATAGAACTTTTCAGTATTTACTGGCTCCCAAGTTAACAGACATCTGTCGGGAGCTTATGTCCCCCGCGGTGCCGCTCCCTGCGACCTTCGTAGAAGGAATAATTATACCGGTTCACAAGCCTAAAGGTGGGGCTCGAATACAAGATTACCGCCCGCTAACACTCGTCAACTGCGACATGAAGATATTCACCAGACTATTAGCAAACCGTCTACGACCGACCCTACCTTACGTCATCTCGCCAGATCAGACTTCCCTAGGGGGTATCAACAACATCCACACAGCACTGTGTCGATACCGTGACTTAATAGCCCTAGCCAGGGCACGCCGCGTCCCGGGAGCGCTGGCATCACTAGATTTTAGCCAAGCGTTTGATCGAGTGGATCACGCATACCTAACGTCCGTTCTCCAGCACATGCAGTACCCACAGCAATTCACAGCCGTCGTGATGCGCCTACTCCGAGGAGCGACTTCCAAAGTGCTCGTTAACGGGCGTCTCTCGCAGTCCCTCCCGATTTTCCGCTCCGTCCGTCAAGGCTGCCCCTTGTCGACGATACTATATGCTCTGGCACTGGAACCGCTCCTCTGTGGTCTCCGTCAACGCCTCACCTGTCTTACCCTACGTGACGTCACATTTCGCTGTACAGCATATGCAGACGACCTGGTTCTCGTGTTCCGCAATCGCGATGATGTCAACAGAGCACTAGAATGGATTACCACGTACGGTGTGGCTTCCGGCAGCTGTCTCAACGTCGCCAAATCGGTCGCCATGGCCATAGGAGACGGGTTGACCCCAGCGTGTGTCGAACCCCTACAGCTTCGTGACACTATCAAATGTCTCGGGATAGAGTTTCACGACGACATACGGCGCACCGCGGCTCTTAACTACCGCCGCTTATTACAACAATTTCGGGTCCAGATCTTCAACCTTCGTCTGCGGACCCTCGACATTCTCCAAAGGACACACTTCGTTAATGTTTACCTCGCATCGCGCCTTCCACACATAGCGCGTGTTCTCCCAATACCGTTACTGATGGCTCGACGTCTATTAGCGGCATTCGGAGCCTACGTCAGTACAGGCATGCTCTTCAAAGTCAGTTATGAGTCACTGACCCTTCCCCCAGAAAGGGGAGGTCTTGGCCTCGTCCATGTCCACGACAGAGCTGTGTCCCTGTATGTCAGCTCACACATCAAGCTGTGGCGCCACCACCCGGAAAGTTTGACAGGTTTGCTGTTGGAGTCCTTAGCTCCGCCGTCCATTATGCCCCCACTGACGACGCAAGACTTTTACATTGAACACAGCTATTTCCGTATCGCAGTACCACCGACGAAACAGGCGTCGGCGCGGGATATATATCATGTCCTACGGCAGAGGCGCCCACCAAACATCGTGGAGACGAAAAGCCCTCAGGTTAATTGGAAGGTGGTGTGGAAGACGATTCACGCAATTCCACTGGACACAGCCGTCCGATCCACATGGTACATCACAGTCAATGGTAAACAGATCACCCGATCACGCCTCCACAAGATAAACATGGCGGAATCGCCTCTCTGCGTAGACTGCGGGATACCAGACACGGACGAACACCGTCTCACATGTGGCGCGGCAGAAGACGTATGGCGCTTGGTGCGACAAATTTTGTCGTATTTTCTACGAGTGACTCCGGAACACATTACACCTCGGTTTCTACTATTTCCGGATCAACAGTATTTCCCGCGCGCCAAGACCAACGCTGTCACGTGGATCCGTGCGCATGCGGTACACTACTTATTTCACGATGGACCTAAAGATGTATTAGACTTTTGGAACTACCTACAAGAACGTCATTGCAAGATCGTACGGAACCCAAAATACAGACAGTATTTTTCTAATTACTTAGGGAGTGCCCTACGCGACCCTCCACGCAGCTGGATCATCAACAGGTAGGAGAAGATACCCATTGAGTGAGCTGACATGACTAAGTTCGATTCTCGGTGGAACAACATGATATACGTGAAGACGTACCTGGATGATGAAGCGTAAGGAGAGTAGCGACACACCCTTCTGTATCCGCAAGACCGCTACGGTCGCAGGTTCGAATCCTGCCTCGGGCATGGATGTTTGTGATTTCCTTAGGTTAGTTAGGTTTAACTAGTTCTAAGTTCTAGGGGACTAATGACCTCAGCAGTTGAGTCCCATAGTGCTCAGAGTCATTTTTTTTTTATTCTCTTAAAAGTAATGAGTGCTATCGACAGGGGATGTCACATTGATTCCATATTTTTAGATTTCCAGAAGGCTTTTGACACTGATCCGCGCAAGCTACTTCTAATTAAATTGCTTGCCTGTGGAGGGTTGTCTCAGTTCCGTGATTAGATTCGTGATTTCCTGTCAGAAAAAGTCACAGTTCGTAAAAATTGCCGGGAAGTCATCGAGTAAAACAGAAGTAATATTTGGCGTTGTCCTGAGCTATATAGCCGGCCGCGGTGGTCTCGCGGTTCTAGGCGCGCAGTCCGGAACCGTGCGACTGCTACGGTCGCAGGTTCGAATCCTGCCTCGGGCATGGATGTGTGTGATGTCCTTAGGTTGGTTAGGTTTAAGTAGTTCTAAGTTCTAGGGGACTGATGACTACAGCAGTTGAGTCCCATAGTGGTCAGAGCCATTTTTTGAACCTGAGCTATATAAACAATTTAGGAGGCAGTCTGAGCAGTCCTCTTGTTTTCAGACGATGCTACAATTTGGCGTCGTGCAATGTCATCAGATGATCAAAACGATCTGCAAAATGATTCTGACGAGATAACTGTTTGATACAAAAAGTGGAAATTGGCTCTAATTCATGAAAAGTGTGAAGTCATCCACATGAGCACTAAAAAGAATGCGCAACGTTTCTGTTACACGATAAATCACACAAATCTAGAGGCTGTAATCTCAACTAAATGCTTCGGCTTTACAGTGACGAATAGCGTACATTGGAAGGTTCACATAGATAATGTTGTGGCGAAAGCAAACTAAAGAAAGCGATTTTTGTCAGATCGCTTAGAAAACGTAACAGATTTACCGAAGACTGCTCACACTATGTTTGTCCACCCTCTTCTGGAGTACTGCTATACTATGTGCTTCCGCATCCGATAGGACTGACGGAGAACATTGAAAAGTTGAAAGAAGATCAGATCGTTTTGCATCATCTCGAAACGGGGGAGAGAGTGCCACGGATGTGACACATGAATTGGGGTGGCAGTCATTAACACACAGGCGTTTTCCGCTGCAATTGGACCCACTCATGAAACTTCAAACGCCAGTGTTCTCCTCAGAGTGTGGAAATCTTTTTGGCGCCCACCTACGTATGCAGAAATGATCATCGTCATAAAATAAGAGAAATCAGACCTCGGCCGGAAAGATTTACGCTCGGAAGGATTTAAGTGTTCGTTTTTCCCGCGAGCTGTTCGAGAGTGGAACGGTAGACACGTAACTTAAAGGTGGTTCGATGAGCCCTCTGCTAGCACTTAATTGTGAACTGTAGAGTAATCATATACATGTGGATGTAGAGGCGCAGAGAACATAGTCGCTGACTATATTTCGTGAGTATGCAGTTTGGTAGCATTTTAAATTACGACGAGCTAACCACAGCACAAGAGAGAGGTCAACAGCTGCAGAATTACTGACAGATCGGCCCACATGATTGCGACTGGAGCAAACACACGTGACGCAAAACGGGTTCAACATATAGTGCGATATCTCACAACAAGATCACAGCCATACATTACTCAGCGATTCCGCTTATTGCCATTTGACATTGTCTATAGCCTAGTGCACCCAGAGGAAACACCACTATGAGGTTAAAAACCGAACCGTCCGTGTGGCCACCGATTAAAAAGAATGCCAGGAATTGCACTCGCTCATGCCTTTAGTGCCAGAGTAAAGTACAACGATTTGTCTACACAGAGGTCGAAAGTTTTGCGGTATCGCCGGCAAGGTTCACTCACATACTCGTCGACTTAGTGGTTCCACTTTCACCCTCAGGGGCTTATAGATACTTGCTCATGGACGTAGCCATTTACAGAAGATGGGCAGAGGCCATACCAGTCATAGGCATAGCAACCGAGACGGTAGATAGCAAAGGCGTTCATTGCACATTGGTTAGCTCGTTTCAGATTCCCCCTGCATACTACAACAGACCAAGACCAACAATTTGAATCTGATCTTCGTAGCGAACTGGCCAGACTGTAAGGGCTCCAGCACTATCAAACAACCAGGTATCACCGGACAAGCAACAGAATGGTGTAAAAGTGGCACAGAACACTGAACGCAGTCCTCGTGTGTCACCGAGAGAGTTGGGCACAGGTGCTTCTACTGGTACTTCTTGATTTACAGACTGCATATAAGACAGATATAGGCGCATTAGTGGCGGAGATGGTTGACGGGGAGCAGTTGAGAACTCTGGCAGACTGTCTCACAGGTGCACCACTACCGGCACAAATGGAGCTGCCACTGCGGAAAGGTGGTAAACAGTGAAGAGGGGAGATTCAATGGGTGCCTCCCCTCTTTACTGTTTTCGATTGGCTTGAACAATGTGGAGGCAGTTTTTCCTGCTAATTCGGCTTCTGTACGAGGAAAGTGATTGTTATTTTTTTCCTTCTTTGTCCTCTGGTCCTTTCTTGGTGGGGAACTTCAGGTCTTTCCCTAGTGGGTGAGACTTGTGGTATGCAACTTCTGGTGGACTAAGAGCCAGTAGCAGTTTCCAACTGAACCGACAGTGGGACTCCATATCATGTCGGACATATCGTGCGTCACAAGGGTGAACGTATTCGTCATGAGTCGGCCGACTGACGTTTGACAATTGAAGCACGCGCCGTTGTGCCTGTGAGTCAAATCGGTTGGCCAGACCAGCGAATGGGTGCACCTCACACTGAAATCTGCCGGCATTTCAGGGCTCTGATAGGGAAGTTTCGGGCACTCTAATAATCGGATCGCCAGTACGCGTAGTTTGCTAAGTTTTCATGGACGCGTCAGAACATTACAGCTACCGCTGCGCTCCCCCCTTCACCCACAGCGTAGCGTTTTCTACTGCCGCCTGAATCAGGTTGAAAGGGTAAAGTATTGCTGCACCGGCTTATGGTTGTTAAATGATATTCACAGCTCCCTGTTCTCCGTGAATCATAGTTTATGGTGTAGTAGGTCGTAGTTGATTCCATTTGAATAGAGTTTGGCTTCACGGTGTATTCATGTAAACGAAGTTTGTTTGATTGCGTTGTAAAAGGGATTAAGTAAGGGGAAAGCTGCTATAGTTTCCACCCCAATGAATGCTTTGACAATAAAGCACTATTACTTTCCTGCTTTATGTTTGTCATTTTGTTTAGTCAGATTTGTCACTCGACTGTAGTTATAAAAAGATCAATAAAAGCTTGTCGTTATTTTTGTAAACTTGAATACGCCACTGTTCTCATTCACAGTCCCCCAGCCATTCATTGTTTTTATTTTATTATGGTGATGCGTTGATGCACCAGCAGTTCAGAATATAACCGCACTAAATTAGTTAATTTCATGATTAATTTGAGTTCTGAAAGCGACCGCAGACAAAGGCAACAAAAGTGCCGTGAGTAAATAGTTTCATATATAAAAATTAAGGATGTATCTAACGATTTGAAGATTGTTGAGAACATAGTACTTTTCTACATGTAAAGATAATAACATTTAGCATCACTTGGACACATATTTGTGATGAAAGCAAGCAACCTCTTGCACTGCAGGTGCAGCAGATTTGTGACCACGTGGCAAAGATGAAACAGCCACAAGCGTCCCGCCAAGGCGAACATGCGCTCTTCATGTACAAAGGACTGAAGGATTGTTTGCACATCACGCTGCCCACAGACGCTGTCTGGGCTCCTCTGCAGCCCCCGTATACTGGGCCTTACCAAGTACTACGATGTGACCCCCATACTAAAACTACATCCTGCAATGGAGATTCATAAAACAATTGTGTCAAAGGCGTCGTCAATAGTTAAAACATCATCAACTATTGACGACGCCTTTAGCACAATTGTTTTACAAATCTCCATTACAGGATGTAATTTTAGAGTATTTTACTTCTGATGAAGGTATATTTAGATATACCGAAACCGTGGTCAAGAATTTTAATAAATCTTTATCCTGCAACTGTTTTGGCTGTCATCATTTACAGTGAAGAATTTGAACAGTTGCTGTTTCAGCCATATTTAAAATCTTGATATCTTAAATTATTACTTGAAGAAAGACGAAAGTAATGAGTAGCAGCAAAAATGGGAACAGCGAGAAACTTAAAATTAGGTTGGTGATCACGAAGTAGATGAAGTTGAGGAATTCTGTTACCTGGGCAGCGAAATAACACAAGGACAGAGCAAGGATGACATCAAAAGCACACTAGCACTGGCAGAAAGGGCATTCCTCCCCAAGAGAAATCTACTGGTATAAAACATAAGCGTTAATCTGAGGAAGAAAATTCTGAGAATGTACCTTTGGAGCACAGCACTGTATGATAGTGAAACATGGACATTGGGAAATCCGGAACAGAAGAGAATCGAAGCCTTTGATCTGTGGTGCTATAGAAAAATTTTGAAAATTAGGTTGAGTGATAAGGCAAGGAGCGAGAAGGTTCTGTGCAGAATCGGCGAGGAAAGTGAAATATGGGAAACGTTGACAAGAAGAAGGGACAGAATAGTAGGACATCTGTTAAGACATTAAGGAATAATTTACATGGTACTAGAGGGAGCTGTGGAGGGTAAAAACTGTAGAGGAAGACAGGTATTGGAACACATCCGCTACACAATACGGACGTTGGTTGCAAGTGCTACTTTGAGATGAAGAGGTTGGTGCGGGAGAGGAATTCGTGGTGCGCCGCAGTCAGAAGACTGATGACTTGGGGGAAGGGGGGGGGGGGGAGGGGCGGACTGCAACTTAATGAGTTGGTAAGGAAAATTATCTTATTAAATCGTGAAGGTTTAACACCCGAACTTTGATGCAATGTTGTTTTCGCAGTCGCACGCAGAAGAAAGAGCAATGGAAGAGGTTCACTAACCCCTCCCCCGTCCCACCCTCCTCCCCACCCTGTAGCTGTAGTAATGAAGAAAATAGCTTTATGTGAAGAAACACCACAGAACATACTACATGATGAAAAGTATGTGGATATACCTGTGTAATGTGGATTTGAGCAGTAGATGTCACGAGAAGCGTACCCACCAGTGTAAAAGCAGGCGGGGAGTGTTGCGCTATCGGCAGAGATGCAGTTAACAGCATATTTGGTTGGTCAACAGGACTCAGTGGCTTCGAACACGGACTATTCATTCGATGTCACCTCAGTAACGACTCCATCGGAGATATTTCAACTTTTCTAAAGTTTGCCAGATCGACAGTTGGTGATGTGATACTGCGAAGTGGAAATGCGAAGGAACAACCACAGTTAAACCAATGCCAGATTCCTCTCCAATGAAACTGCGACGCAATACGCCCAGCAAGCAGGGATGCACGAGGAGCAGCTGCGTCAGAGCTGCGCCACGCAGTAGCAGGGGACGCCGGCCAACAGCGAGCTGCCGCCGTTCAGCACCAGCCTGACGAAGCTGTGCCAAGTCACTGATGAGACGGCACAGCAGAGGGCGTAAGGCAACGCTCTGCGTTGCCGCACCGTAATCCGTTTATTATAACGACCATGGCACTGACATGGTATCTTCTTGCACGATACCCGCTATTAACATAGCCTACCCTTGCATGAACTGTCGCAGTCAGCAAGACACCCACTACTGCTCTTACTACCCGACTATCGCAGAACTTTTTTCTCTTGGCGCTTGCCTTGGCACTTTTTTCCCCTCTGCCCTTCAAACCGCTACCCTTTGTTCGATTAAAACATCTACCCTTCATTCGACCTTCGACCCAATCTAGCCCCAGATGAGCGCATATTAATGGTTAACCTTAACCAAATGTACGCAAACTTCGCAGTACACACATCCTGTGACACCTCACTTCAGTGAAAACTAACCCATATGCAGAGATGGTAGTAGACCTTTTGAGTTTGCCATCATGCCAGGTGTGCAGGGCTCCACCTCTTAAAAAGTCCAGATTGACCTCATGCACTGACGGACAGCAAGCATCGAGAACAGGGGAGGATAGTTGTAAAAAGGTGCTTGGGACAAGCGAAAGAATCACTCACTGGATCCAAAGTACGACCTCAGTCCAGCAAGCACAATGACTTGGCATTGGGACTTAAAAAGAATTGGGTACAATAGCCGAGCAGTTCTGTTGTGACCGTAGAAAATTTTAATTTTTATTCTCGCTTTTGTGACCATAGTAAGAGTCCAGGCTCCATAGGCAAACAGCCAGCCGACATTAAGAAATAGTCCCCCAGGACGTAGGGACAAGATAAGCGGTGGAGGCTGCCAAGTATGGCTTGTTGATCAAATAACTTAGTGTTTGACTTCCTGCCAGAGGAGGCAGCATGACTCAAACTTGTGCAGTGGAAGACGCAAACAACAGGGCGATAATACAGCAAGAGAGAGTGTCAGTCACATGCGGAAAAGACTCGTGTGGAACCAAATTAAGTTGTGTGCAGCTGCAAACGAAAGTGCTGTGTGGAACCGAAGGCATTCTTGCGCAAGCCGACCAATTAGAAACGAGAGTGTCGTGTGGAACCATAGGCATTCTTGTGCAATCCGAACATTTAGAAATGAAAGGGTCGTGTGAAACAAATTAACTCGTGTGCACCAAAGTACATGAGAAACGAAATAAAACGCCAGGCAGCGGAATAGCTAGGAGCAGAGATTCAGATGCAGATTCAGAGCCAGTGCTGGCAGTTTGGAGATTCCACAGTGAGACGCCAGGGGGGCCGAGTAGGCTCATAGCAGCCGATACAGCTGATAAAGACTTCAACTACGAGAAGACGGTGATAGACTCTGGTGGAAACTCAGGAACTGCAGGTCAAGTAGGATTTTTAGAGTTTCATTGGAATAGTGTTGAACAGAGGCTGTCAGTCAGTGTCTCAATTACTTAGAGAGATTTCAGTGTTAACCAAGAACAAGTGATTGCTTTGTACTTGTTTCTTATATGTACCGGCAATTAGCTTTGAAGTAGCAAATCCGAATAAATAGACTGAATCTTATTAAGGGGTTTATGGTCCAACACCTAAGTATATGTGAGAATAAACTTGATAGAAACTAACCAATCTTTTCTGCCTATTGCAATTCTGTAACCTATTTTCAGGAAACTTATTTGCTTCAAACCAAGGGGATTCTCTCCCTCTCATCTCCAATATAAAGGTTGATAGGAATTTATAGTTAACCCATTGTCGTTAACGTCCCGATTGCGGTACGCAGTTCGCACTTACTTCATTCTGGTATAGTGAGGCTGTTCCGAGATGCGACAGTTCCTCTTAAGCCACACGTTTCTCTAGGTCAGCGACGCTTGAGCTGATATAAAGAGCGACCCCCACTGAACAGTGGATGAGTGGAAACAACTGATTTAGAGTGACGAATCACGCTAAACCCTGCGACAATCCCAAGAAAGCGTTTGGATTTGGCGAATGTCTGTGGAACGTTAAATGCTATCAGGTATCGTGCCAGCAGTTAATTGCGGAACAGGTGGTGTTACGGTGTATAGGTGTTTTTCGTTGTTGGAGTGTGGCCCCCTTACTGCGCTTGGGAAAACGCTAGATGTGGAAAGATATGAACATATTTTACAGCGCAGCTCCTAGGAGCGTTGTCCTCGAAAGACAAGGAAATCCGCTACAGCGCTGATCCGGTACTTGGTTTGAACCTATCAGAATGCTCGGCATACTGGAAAGTTTAGATATTAAAGTAATCAGCGGTGACGCAGCTTTAATCTATCCCATTAATATGTAGTTGAGACTATATTTCTCGGGATTCAGGCGCTGATAAGGGCATTGCGTGTCAATAACCGAGTCTTGATATCAAGAGATAAAATAAGCGAGTCGTGATATGAAGAGATATTCTATCCCTCATAAGAAATAATCGCCATTGTACCTCAGTTCCAACTGATCAACAAAGAGATGATTATAAATTAAAAATATTACACATGTAATGGACATTTCTTTTTATTTCTAGCAACCTCATTATATTTTCGTATGTTTGTTTCACATTAAGAGTGAGCATGAAGCATAGCTGAAAATTAACTGTCACAAAGTAGAAACACATCTAGTAGTAACCGCTACCTTTTTGTTCTATACCTCCGTGTCAAGACACATTTTCTCCTAGGAAATTATTCTCTAGAGAGGTGTTCCTTAAATTCGAAAGACAATACTTTATGAGGAATGACTGATAAACTAATTGCATTAAAATGATAAGTTGAAAAAAGATTTTTTTATCTGCTTGGGTCCAGAATAACAATTGTCAATTTTTATACGCCAAAAATTCTTGATTGAGTTAAAAATCCGCTACAGCTGTAAATAAAGGCTCATTTTATTTGTCGATTAGTTTCTGAAGTTTATAGTTCCATCATCAGTTGTCACCAACTAATTTATTAATTCGTCGATGCATGACAGGCGGGTTCGTCAATCATGAGATCGAACACGCTCCTGTACGACACATGGGAGTGTCGGTGCAGTGAACGGGGTGCTTGCTTTGTCGGCCAGCAAGGAACACGGTCGGCGCTTTCCCGACTCATGCTAGTTCCTATAGGGGAGATTTCCGGTCTCCAGAAATCGTAATACGTGAGCAGAAAACATGTTCCAAAATTTCACAACACGGCGACGTCAGAAACATAGGCTTATAGTTCTGTGCGTCTTTCGACTACGGTTCATGAATACGGAAATTTCCTGTGCTTTTTTCCAATCATTAGTAACGCTTCGCAGCACCAGAGATCTACGGAACGCTGCTGCTAAAAGAGGGGAAAGTTTTTCGCATACGCTTATAACCTTGCGAGCTAATGTTCGAGATCACATGCTGTTCCTTTTCGTCGAAATGTTTTGGCTCAAACTCGTCTAGGGGTTGAACCCCACGTGTCGCATTACACGCCCTAAATTAGACACTTGTGACCCTTCGGTTAAATTGTCTGGCTGATGGGAAGTTTGCTAGATTGTATAAACCATACGATGTTAATATAACAACAGTAGTAATAATATCGGGAGCTAAATTAACGACCCATAAATGATGTACGCCACACAGTTGCGAATTGGTTAGAATAACGTTCATTCAGGAAGCAAACTAATAGCTAAAGTGGTCGTATTTAGAATTACAATTACACTCGAGTGCATATCCATTTGACACAGTTCGATCATTCACAATCTCATCGCGAAGTACAAGTTATCTATTCTAAAAGTCGCTCAGAGACTAAGTCCCGCGATACCATACAACACGAAATTTTCTAAGTCGTTTCACTTCCTATCTACCTAAAGACCGACCGTCCGCTTTCGCGTCTCCACCACCACTGAACTCTGCCCGTCCCCGGCCGCATTTCCAGTGTGCCGAGTATCCTCGCTCAACTGACTAGGGCAATTCCCTTTCCTGAAGCCGTCCATGTAATTGGCTATAGCTTATTCTACATTATTTTACATTTTAACGTATTTAAATAATCAAAGCTTGACGACTTTCACGTTCTAAATAGAGTAACAATAATATCCATTACATAATAAACGTTAAACTCTTTTACATAAAACCAATACAATTTCCTTCTTAATTTTTAATGTCAAGGCCATTATCTTTGCACCAATGTGTTTTCTGGTCAATAAATAAAGAACAAAAGTAACTATTATCCACAAAACTTTACAACAAATATTGTATTACCTAATGATTCAATAAGGTGTCATGCTGTCATCGTTCAACGTATTTTGTGTGGAGGAAATGATGATCTGATGCTTAATTGAAAAATACTGATAATTTAAATTTACTATATATTTTAAGCAAATGAAGTTACAGAGTTGATATTTACTACGTTTGTCATTTTAATGATGCGCTTCTATACGAAACGTCAATTGTTATGATCGGGCAAAGTGTTGAGATTTTAGCATTCAGGTCTTCGTTACAAAACTCGTTAATTTCACTTGAACAGTAAATCCTAAACTATTATAGATATGATCAGTATTCAGGTTTTATTGGGATCACCATGCATTTTTATGGAGGATGGTAGATTAAAATTACTGTGGCTTCATTCCCTGAATTACTACAGAATTAAATAGTTTTCATAATTATTTCCCTATATGGCCGATCTTAGGTCCGCCATATTTAACACTGCTACGTCTCCCTGGCCACAAAAGCCTTCTACTGTGTTTCCCTATGACGTAGGTTCTCGTCGGTCTCACTTGCACACTACAGCGCTTAGGCCTCAATAGACAATAGACGCATGTGAGTTTCCCCATCTCGTGGTGAATCTGCGCCCTTTGTGGCTCCCGGTTCTGGATGAAAGGGTTCGTTTCACAATTCCTCAAGGCTGACTCTTTCGGCCATATATTTAAATGAGAGCGCAATGCTCGTTAACACACAACCCGACAGATCAAGTGCCTTTCCTGAGCAGAGCGATTTCAATTGCTTTTCCACCCCTTGGCCCCTTACTCCGATATCTGTCGTTTTCGTTCATGCATTGATTTGAAGGAGGAACTACGATGTAATCTTTCTCCGTGAAACAGTTTAGGAAAAAGACGTTTAGTATTTCAGCCTTTTCTATGTCACCCTCCGGTACAATGCCATTATGGCCACGGAAAGTGTGGATAGATGGGTTCGATCCGTTTATTGCTTAACACAAAACGAAAACGTCTTAGGATTTTCTGTCAAAACGGTAGCAAGAAGTTTACTTCCTTACTCGGCACATAACTGTGTAAAGCATAGTTGTAATTTGAGGGCTTTTCTGAACTGGGTGGTGTAAAATTAAGTTAGAAAGAGGAGAACTTACTAATGGGTGCTGTACTGCTTATGAGAGCCGTGGGTGAACTGAGATTAGATACATGCATTTGAAAGTACTGGTATAGCTAAAATCATTAGGTGGTAAGGCAGAGGAATATACTACCAACGGAATGGAAACTATTGATCCTTATTAATTACGACTATCTAATACTTCTCATGGATATACAAGCGAATTAATTATTTTATGCAGATTTCACGTCTTGAATAAAGCGAAATAAGATCATTGATCAGTCTCATTATGGGATCACTAAGACAACACAGTATACGCTCGTGTGTGTGGGCCACGGGGAAAAATAAGTGAAGCAAAAAAAAACTGAAGTGCTTCGTCTCTAATAAGCTGGTCCACGAGTCTTATACACTCCGATACAGCCAAAAAGAATTGCATCGATCTCCATATTACATCTGAATGAAGGTTAACCATGCATGAAAAGGAATAAGAACCACCCATATGATATTTGCGTGAGCAGTTCTGTGGAAATAAGTATCTGGACATGATTAACTAACGTGTACTTCACTAACTAAAGGTAAAGGTTTAATAAAATTTAAATGGCGGTCTTGATCCCATACACACATTAATTATTTATAATTTTTAAAGAAATGTGTATAGAGATCAAGGCTGCATTTTATTCTTATTAAATATTGTTTGAAGATCACTGTTTTTTTTTTCAAGTATGATTACAAAAATAAAGATAAAGGATTTAGTTACGTTACAGAAATTGATCTGAATACAATTTGTATCTCGAGACTTGTCTCACAATCAACCAACAAAGCCCACCGAACTTAACAACTCATCTTGCAAAGCGGCGCTCACCACCACGGGGTTGGTGTCACATTTGAAATCAGAGCCGTTACCCACAGAAGCTGATTTCCTCCGAATCCAACAGCAGCAGTCGGAAGGCTGCTAACATCAGAATCTTGCGTCAGTTTGCCTCGATGCATGGCACTAGAATCTTGCGTCTGATTCCGTCTCAAACTAACAACAAAATAGTCTTCGTACTTGACTCCGGGCAGGAAAAACGCACAAGCCTGTTTTAGCCACTCACGTTCTAGCAACAACTGAACCACCAATTAGTCGAAAGAGTTTACCACTCAGATCCCCTCTACACGAATTTTTAAAATTGGCTTATGGGCCTGAGGGAGGTTGACTTGTTATTATACCCTCCTAACGAAATACAAAATTATTCGAGCGGAATATTCCTCGTAAAAGGATAGAGGGAGCCAAAGAGCAAGCGAGACAGCGCTTGTTGTTCAACAAATCGTTCCATTATCAGCTCGTCGTGGAACTTGGGTCCCTTGAAAATTTCCTGTTGAGTAACTTGCGTCTATGCTACTAAGGGTTGCTCCTCGTTCCACTACTTAACCCATCACTGAGTTCAAGCGTCTAATGAGAAGATATGTGCGCTCACCTACGTCTCTTATGGCGCCACTCTGTCGCGATGCCCCGAAAAGACCTTAGACCTAGAAGAGGCGTGCCTGAAGTCTGCGTCGCGACTTCGTGTCGCTGGACAGCGAGGCCCATGGAGGACGCTTTTATTTTTCAAGTCGGCCCCATGGCTTGGTCATCTATTCACTGAGCGCTTTTGCTGGCGAAGAACATCAGGTCCCATCATCCACCGTGACGAATTCATTTTTCGTCTCAAAGACTTTGCAAGCTGTACCGTAAATCCAGGGGTAGTGTGAAGCCAAAAGCAAGTAGTAAGGTACTAGATAAACATTTATTCTTTTATAGCCATTATTTAGAAGGGCCCATACTCTGCCTGCACCAAGAAATACAGCTGTATTACAGTCGTAAGATGAAAAGAGGTGCGGCTCACCTACTGATTCTCTGCAGTTTTTTCTGCCTTGTTCAATTCCTTGCTTTTAGGTAGGCGCAAATTGATCAGAACCGGAGGAAATGATTGATCCTAATGCAGCAACTCGGTCAGCAATTGGAGGGATCGTTTCAAAATGTTGTTGAACTTCGTCTATTGATACTCAGCACTGTTAGTGTTGAAGATGGTGTTTTCATACTGACCACTCAGGTGACCTAATATCTGTTTCCTGTCGTTCTTGCTAAGCAGAAAGACATCTCTACCTTTCTTTGTATTCCTGTTTACAGCCGTATTCAGTGACACTGTAACAGGCTTAGGATCATTGATTCTCTGTCCTAAGCGACTCGAAAAGTTCGCGTCTATTTGTCATCAATAGATCTAAGATGTTACGTTCACGAGCTGCTTCTCTGATTAATTGCTCAAAGTAATTTTCGGAAAAGGTATTTACAACAATTTCTCACGATTTCTTGTCTTTCCTACATGTTCTAATCATTTGAGTCTCCCAGTCTATATCTGGTAAGTTGAAATCTCCACCTGATACGGTAACATATCAAGGAAATTTACGAGATATATTCTTCAAGCCTCACATCACTAGCTCCGCCACTGCTACTCCTGAGGCAGGACATCTCTGTTTGTCAACAACAAACTCCCATATTTAGAAAAAACATTTCAACCAAAAATAAAACAAGCACTACACCAGTCGCTTACCCTGTTACTATACTTCTTAGCTATAGTTCAACATGGCAAAAATAGAGAATACTACAGATGCCACCGGCGTGCGATATTTTTCTCTTAGAGCCTCTAGAGAGGGGCCAGGCACACAATTTGGGATGGAGTGCACAACAGAGATTCTTCAAGCTTGGAGCAGCGCCAACAAAGCCTTTTAACGTCTAGCTCGTCCTTGCTTCACCGACGTAGCCCGATTGTGATTCTCACTAATCGCTCCACGGAACAACACAAAAGTCGCAATTGCCGAAACAATAGATGTCTACAAATGGAATTCGAAAATTCTTCCCTATCTATTTCTTACAAATATAATTGATAATTTCATTTTTACCAAGATTTAATCCAATAAAAATTTTGTTACTGTAATGAAAATCAATTCAAGGAATGAAAAGAAAATGAAATTCTTAGTTGCTACATCTTAAAAATTTCAAAAAGAACTGCAATGTTGGAACACTCTTTCGGAATAAAATACATAAATGGTGACTGCATCACAAATACTGCAGACAACTTTTCCTTAGACACACACACATGTTACTTTTTTTCAGCTCTGTTTCCACTTCGATATGCCATAGCAGCGATGGGTATACTGGCAATCTTTGCCCAGTATGTATTAAAGGTGACTCTGTCGGTGGCTCTTGGTGGAATGGTCAAGCACGTAGCTCAGGAAAGCTCGGCGGCCGATGAAACTTGTCCTCTGCTGGGCACAGCAAACACTACTTTGACAAACAATGAGGTATGTGCAACTACAGAATTAATAAAGTACCTTCGTGGTTTAAAAATGTGCAAGCGAGATTTTATTGAGTTTTACGAATGATAAGTACTTCTGTTCTTCGTTGTTGCATTTATTTTTTGTTTATGTGATGTAAGGTGATATATTTGGTTTTTCTTATTCTGTGACTGAGGACAACTGTGTAAGTTGAAATGACATGTTAATGTCTCAATATTGGCATAGAAATACACGCTTTTACACAGTTTACCGTGTGACAATGTTAAAACAGTTGTCAGGATAATGTATCTCATCAACATCAAAAGTGAAATAATCCTAAACACAACAATATTAAATATTAACTCTGAGAAATTTAAATTGTCCTAAACACGACAATATTAAAGTTTAACTAGATGTCTCTTTACAAAATTATTCTTACGATTTCGTTATGATGTTGCTCAGTACTACTATAAATCATCCGATATGGGTTCACAGTTTAGTATTATTTTTAGGATGACAATCAAGTCTACGGTGGATGGTTAGTTATGTGACAAACTGAGCAAAGGATTACCCACGTCGCTCGAGTTTACAGTTGACACAAGCTGGTGAATCAAGAATTTTACGCCTCTGCACGCGGTATTTACCTTAAGCTGCGAAGAGCTGTCATCTGCTAGGGCGCTCTCTCCTCTGAAATTCCTATCAAACTAATTAAAAACTTTGCTGTCTTTTTTCAGCATAAACTCTCCCTATGTTTCTCGTTTTATGAGAAAACCTGTACTCGTCCCTAGTCTTAGAATATGGCTATAATACACGCGCATGGCTGGAGCAGCGTGCGTATTATAATGCCCTCTCAATTCTTGCAAGAATATTTAACTAATTGGCTGGTTCGTTTATCCACATTTGGAGGTAAACGATGCTACAGCTAATTTGTAGCTGGATGTCAACCACTGTGAACACAGTGTTCACACAAATGACTCCTCTGCGTCGTACGGAGCGTTATGCGCTCCATTCTGCACTAGACGCCAGTTCAGAGAAGAGTCCTCTGAAAACTTCCGTCTTGTCTTTCTCATAGCCGAGCTGTATCCCCACCTGGGTCCATTCGTTCTACACGTCATGGCTTTTTTCGACCAATAGGAGCATTCCTCTTATTTGGCGGGAACTTTCTCTACCAATCGCAAGGGCCCTACCATTAAACTGCGGCGAAACTTTAGCTTTGAACTCCTTTCTAGTGCGTTTCCGCAAAACGGATGCTTTGTGCCCGCACCAGACGTTGTCTCTCACCTATTTACCACTTGCTGGACAAGTGATCGAAAATGCGTCACTGGTCTTGTTAATAACCATTTGGAATTGTGAAACGCAGTTTTTTTAAAAGGTTTCTTTCCTCTCCTCCCTCAGATGGCCCGTTAACTCGCTCTCCCCTTCTGAGTCACCTGGTCGGTCGTTGACCTGGGTTGAGACGGCCCTTTAAGTGATTTCCGTTATATCTCCCACGGCGCGGCCTTGCCTCTGATCTCATCCCTCTGAATTCCAAACTAAAACGCCTCTCACTGCTTGTTGCACCTTCTGCTCATAGACATGCATTACGTAGGAATGGTGTGTTAATTGCCACCGGTTGAGTGTCATCCCTTTTTGCATTACATACTGATAGGAAAATTTGCCCCCCATGAACCATGGACCTTGCCGTTGGTGGGGAGGCTTGCGTGCCTCAGCGATACAGATAGCCGTACCGTAGGTGCAACCACAACGGAGGGGTATCTGTTGAGAGGCCAGACAAACGTGTGGTTCCTGAAGAGGGGCAGCAGCCTTTTCAGTAGTTGCAAGGGCAACAGTCTGGATGATTGACTGATCTGGCCTTGTAACAATAACCAAAACGTCCTTGCTGTGCTGGTACTGCGAACGGCTGAAAGCAAGGGGAAACTACAGCCGTAATTTTTCCCGAGGGCATGCGGCTTTACTGTATGATTACATGATGATGGCGTCCTCTTGGGTAAAATATTCCGGAGTTAAAATAGTCCCCCATTCGGATCTCCGGGCGGGGACTACTCAAGAGGATGTCGTTATCAGGAGAAAGAAAACTGGCGTTCTACGGATCGGAGCGTGGAATGTCAGATCCCTTAATCGGGCAGGTAGGTTAGAAAATTTAAAAAGGGAAATGGATAGGTTGAAGTTAGATATAGTGGGAATTAGTGAAGTTCGGTGGCAGGAGGAACAAGACTTCTGGTCAGGTGACTACAGGGTTATAAACACAAAATCAAATAGGGGTAATGCAGGAGTAGGTTTAATAATGAATAGGAAAATAGGAATGCGGGTAAGCTACTACAAACAGCATAGTGAACGCATTATTGTGGCCAAGATAGATACGAAGCCCACGCCTACTACAGTAGTACAAGTTTATATGCCAACTAGCTCTGCAGATGACGAAGAAATTGAAGAAATGTATGATGAAATAAAAGAAATTATTCAGATTGTGAAGGGAGACGAAAATTTAATAGTCATGGGTGACTGGAATTCGAGTGTAGGAAAAGGGAGAGAAGGAAACATAGTAGGTGAATATGGATTGGGGGACAGAAATGAAAGAGGAAGCCGCCTGGTCGAATTTTGCACAGAGCACAACATAATCATAACTAACACTTGATTTAAGAATCATGAAAGAAGGTTGCATACATGGAAGAACCCTGGAGATACTAAAAGGTATCAGATAGATTATATAATGGTGAGACAGAGATTTAGGAACCAGGTTTTAAATTGTAAGACATTTCCAGGGGCAGATGTGGACTCTGACCACAATCTATTGGTTATGACCTGTAGATTAAAACTGAAGAAACTGCAAAAAGGTGGGAATTTAAGGAGATGGGACCTGGATAAACTAAAAGAACCAGAGGTTGTACAGAGATTCAGGGAGAGCATAAGGGAGCAATTGACAGGAATGGGGGAAATAAATACAGTAGAAGAAGAATGGGTAGCTTTGAGGGATGAAGTAGTGAAGGTAGCAGAGGATCAAGTAGGTAAAAAGACGAGGGCTAGTAGAAATCCTTGGGTAACAGAAGAAATATTGAATTTAATTGATGAAAGGAGAAAATATAAAAATGCAGTAAGTGAAACAGGCAAAAAGGAATACAAACGTCTCAAAAATGAGATCGACAGGAAGTGCAAAATGGCTAAGCAGGGATGGCTAGAGGACAAATGTAAGGATGTAGAGGCCTATCTCACTAGGGGTAAGATAGATACCGCCTACAGGAAAATTAAAGAGACCTTTGGAGATAAGAGAACGACTTGTATGAATATCAAGAGCTCAGATGGAAACCCAGTTCTAAGCAAAGAAGGGAAAGCAGAAAGGTGGAAGGAGTATATAGAGGGTCTATACAAGGGCGATGTACTTGAGGACAATATTATGGAAATGGAAGAGGATGTAGATGAAGATGAAATGGGAGATATGATACTGCGTGAAGAGTTTGACAGAGCACTGAAAGACCTGAGTCGAAACAAGGCCCCCGGAGTAGACAATATTCCATTGGAACTACTGACGGCCGTGGGAGAGCCAGTCCTGACAAAACTCTACCATCTGGTGAGCAAGATGTATGAAACAGGCGAAATACCCTCAGACTTCAAGAAGAATATAATAATTCCAATCCCAAAGAAAGCAGGTGTTGACAGATGTGAAAATTACCGAACTATCAGCTTAGTAAGTCACAGCTGCAAAATACTAACACGAATTCTTTACAGACGAATGGAAAAACTAGTAGAAGCCAACCTCGGGGAAGATCAGTTTGGATTCCGTAGAAACACTGGAACACGTGAGGCAATACTGACCTTACGACTTATCTTAGAAGAAAGATTAAGGAAAGGCAAACCTACGTTTCTAGCATTTGTAGACTTAGAGAAAGCTTTTGACAATGTTGACTGGAATACTCTCTTTCAAATTCTAAAGGTGGCAGGGGTAAAATACAGGGAGCGAAAGGCTATTTACAATTTGTACAGAAACCAGATGGCAGTTATAAGAGTCGAGGGACATGAAAGGGAAGCAGTGGTTGGGAAGGGAGTAAGACAGTGTTGTAGCCTCTCCCCGATGTTGTTCAATCTGTATATTGAGCAAGCAGTAAAGGAAACAAAAGAAAAATTCGGAGTAGGTATTAAAATTCATGGAGAAGAAATAAAAACTTTGAGGTTCGCCGATGACATTGTAATTCTGTCAGAGACAGTAAAGGACTTGGAAGAGCAGTTGAATGGAATGGACAGTGTCTTGAAAGGAGGATATAAGATGAACATCAACAAAAGCAAAACAAGGATAATGGAATGTAGTCGAATTAAGTCGGGTGATGCTGAGGGAATTAGATTAGGAAATGAGGCACTTAAAGTAGTAAAGGAGTTTTGCTATTTGGGGAGCAAAATAACTGATGGTGGTCGAAGTAGAGAGGATATAAAATGTAGGCTGGCAATGGCAAGGAAAGCGTTTCTGAAGAAGAGAAATTTGTTAACATCCAGTACTGATTTAAGTGTCAGGAAGTCATTTCTGAAAGTATTCGTATGGAGTGTAGCCATGTATGGAAGTGAAACATGGACGATAAATAGTTTGGACAAGAAGAGAATAGAAGCTTTCGAAATGTGGTGCTACAGAAGAATGCTGAAGATTAGATGGGTAGATCACATAACTAATGAGGAAGTATTGAATAGGATTGGGGAGAAGAGAAATTTGTGGCACAACTTGACCAGAAGAAGGGATCGGTTGGTAGGACATGTTCTGAGGCATCAAGGGATCACCAATTTAGTATTGGAGGGCAGCGTGGAGGGTAAAAATCGTAGAGGGAGACCAAGAGATGAATACACTAAGCAGATTCAGAAGGATGTAGGTTGCAGTAGGTACTGGGAGATGAAAAAGCTTGCACAGGATAGAGTAGCATGGAGAGCTGCATCAAACCAGTCTCAGGACTGAAGACCACAACAACAACAACAACAGGAAAATTTGCTCATAAGCGCCGATTTAAGTTAGGTGTCGTATTCACCTTCCCGTTGTGATGTATAAAGCTCTCATGTAAGGTGCTCATCTGATCATCATTTATTCTGCCACCTCACAATGATTAATACGTAATCAATCAGCCGCAGATTTCAGATACGCTAAAGTAGCCTTTGTTCTGTTTAAACTCAATGTGCTAACTGTATGTTTCAAAGAAAGATAGTTTTAAACACTGTCGTTTTCTACACTACTGGCCATTAAAATTGCTACACCGAGAAGAAATGCAGATGATAAACGGGTGTTCATTGGACAAATATATTATACTAGAACTAGCATGTGATTACATTTTCACGCAATTTGGGTGCATAGATCCTTAGAAATCAGTACCCAGAACAACCACCTCTGGCCGTAATAACGGCCTTGATACGCCTGGGCATTGAGTCAAACAGAGCTTGGATGGCGTGTACAGGTACACCTGCCCATGCAACTTCAACACGATACCACAGTTCATCAAGAGTAGTGACTGGTGTATTGTGACGAGCCAGTTGCTCGGCCACCATTGACCAGACGTTTTCAATTGGTGAGAGATCTGGAGAATGTGCTGTCCAGGGCAGCAGTCGAACATTTTCTGTATCCAGAAAGGCCCGTACAGGACCTGCAACATGCGGTCGTGTATGATCCTGCTGAAATGTAGTGTTTCGCAGGGATCGAATGAAGAGTAGAGCCACGGGTCGTAACACATCTGAAACGTAACGTCCACTGTTCAAAGTGCCGTCAATGCGAACAAGAGGTGATCGAGACGTGTAACCAATGGCACCCCATACCATCACGCCGGGTGATACGCCAGTATGGCGATGACGAATACACGCTTCCAATGTGCGTTCACCGCGATGTCGCCAAACACGGATGCGACCATCATGATGCTGTAAACAGAACCTGTATTAATCCCTCTGCCAGACACTTAAGTGTGATTTGCAGAGTATCCGTGCAAATGTAGATATCATTTAATGGCATCTGAATCTCAAGAGAACATAATTATTATGCTTAGAAGAATGGATTGTCAAATGAGAGAAGGAAAATTTGAAAGGAAATAGGCGGACAACTTCAGAGAGAGTAATATAATATTCTTAAAGCATTAAGGAGGAGAATATTGTCTTCGAAAATAGGGTAAACATTGTGCATCTTACTAGTGGGAGCTGCGAAAAGAGAGAATTAATCCTAACAAAAACGATTTCGGTGTGATATGCGATATCGCGCGATGATGTTAACGAAAAGATCATTGCTGTTTTTATATTTGATGATAATGCCGCTGGTCGTTTCCGTAGTGTCGTGTAGTCCATGTTGTTAGTAACAGTTAACCAGTCACACGTCAGAAAACATCGTGTCGCTCTTGAGATGTAGGGGACCGAGTTGGATAATGTAGGAGTGTTTGGACTGAGGACTGGAGTTTAAAAAATGGATATTACGATACTTTTGGCTTATGATTTAGTACTTGGTGCCGGCAGAACGGAAGCAAGGTTCAGCTATGGATAGGGGAAAGGAAACGCAATTACCGGTTGGGAAGAGATCTATTGCCTGGTTTACAAGATCTGGCAAATAATATATGCGGAACGTACTTTTTGGGTGGGTACAAAGCGTTGAGCGCTGAATCACTGAAATGTCTTGCTACAAATGGAAAAATGATTAAGTGGTGATGAGCAACAAGGGGAGAGGGAGTCCTTTAGACTATTTTTTGAGAGGAAAAGGGGCTATACTGATATTCAAAGAACCGGTGAACTGACTTCGATTAAGCTAAGGGGCATCTGGTGAACGAGATTATGTAATTGTTCATCGGTGGAATATTTGGAATGTGAGCCACATTAAGTGCTAGCAAGAATTTTCAGTAAGAAGAAGGAGCTGTTCAGTGTGTGTGTTGGTGTAGGATGAATTCACGGACACCGGTGAATACAAATCAGAGGATACTGCATTAGGAGATTTGGAATAAAAGAATATGTGATATAGACAATTTCCATAGCCCAGAGTGGAAGTTAGGGATTACAGTAGTGTAATATGTTTATTTTAATCACATTAATTTCACATTTTAGCACATACGCAAGTACTGACGGGTCTGACAGTAGTTACTTTAATGTATGTTACTTGGGAAATGATTGGCGATGGGTAGCAAAAAGCTAGAACTGAACTTCCCAACACCTAAGTATTTTTGTATTGGTGCTGATGAGCAAGATGTTCAGCACTCAGAATATCATCATTATCCTCGTATGAACGTCCTGATTTAGATTTCCCGTGTTTTAGTTACAGCAAATGAAGTAAATACTGACAGGGTTGCTTAAGATTATCACGGTCCATTCCTTATGATCTGAGTTGACACCACTTTTGTAAGCAATGCTGTATCGCCACAGACAGAATGTTGACTTATAAACTATAAGTTTTCTTCTCTTTTTGTTTCATCTGCATTTCTGCTTCATTTTAACTCATTATCAAGCTGCGACCATGAAACTAACAGATCGTTGATGGTAAGTTTTAAAGTTCACAATACCACAGCCGACTCTTGGAAGGAATCTTATATCACTATAAAAATATATTAGTGCTGAGGCTCATATCTTTCCCCTGCCGCTGTTGAGGGATTAAGTGTTATGTTTTGTGTGTTGCAGGAAGGAGGATTTGACTGGGATGATGAGATGCAAGGTTACATACTGTCCTCCTACTACTACGGGTATGCAGGAGTGAACATAATCGCTGGTTACCTGGCTGCCCGGTACAGCGCCCGTTGGGTTTTCAGCCTAGGACTGCTCGCTGCCGGTATTTTCACAGTCGTGGGTCCTATCTGCGCCGATGCTGGAGCCGTGGTCTTCATGGTAACACGCTTACTCGTAGGAATATTTTCAGTAAGTATTGTCCGGATGCGACTCCTGTTCAACATTTCGTCATATCTAAAATGCTAAGCCCATTACAATTTCTTTTCAGGGTGTTATCGTACCAGCAATGCACGTACTGTTTGGAATATGGTTCCCTGAAAACGAGCGACAAAGACTGGCAGGACCAATTTTCTCAGGTAAAGTCCGCTAGCAATTCAATGAGGAAAATATTCATAATTTTTCGTTAGAGATGGAGATCGAAATTTTACTTTAAATTATGATTTTCTAAACGCACTGGAAACGTTCTTCAATGAAGGATTTCTTCTACGAGATAACTTAATACAACATAGTGGTTTTGTGCATAGGTAATTGCTCCACTTCGTCTCATAGCTGTCACATCAGTTAGAATGAGCCCCGAACGAATTTCGTTTGAGGTAATAAATTTGATATGAAGAAGGTACTGTCATTGTACATGGCTTTAGCCCAAAAAGCGTTCCCATATGACATCAATCACTCAGTGAATTGCCAAAGTTATGATGGAAGAAATCACAAAATATTTAAAACTAGCACCCATACACCCACATCGAAGCAAGTGTAACAGAAGTTAAATCGAATCCTCAGTAATTATCGAATTAGTATAGTAGTTAAATTTCACCTACTATTACAGTTAATTTAATTATTTTGGAAGAGGTCTATTGAAAAATAGTCGTCACTACATATGATCGATTGTTGTTGTGCTGCAAAGATTGCCATCTAGTACTCTAATAGATAATGTATTTGTAAAACTAAACACGTTTTCTCTGTCATAAATGGATTATCAGACCATGATGCACAACTGGTTAACTTACAAAACTTCGCAGGGTATACGGTTCAGAAACCATTGAGTAAACGTTTAAGGCTGGTCAACCTAGTATCTACAGAGCACTTCAAAGAACGTTTAAGAAATGTTAATTGGGGAGAGGAATATAATGAGGGAAATGCCAATGATAAATGCAAAATACTTCTTAATAAACTTATACCCCTTTTTGAACACTGTTACCCCCCAAAAAATTACTAAATGTAACTCCAAACAGTTTTTAAAGAAGCCTTGGATCACTACAGGTATTAAAGTATCTTCAAAAAGGAAAAGAAAGTTGTTTGAGGCAGCAAAAATTACTAAAGACCCAGAAGTAATTTTTTGCTATGAAAATTATTGTAACATGCTGAGAAAAGTTGTCAGAAAATCAAAAAATATGTTTATTAGAGATGAAATTAACTCGGGCAATAAAATCAAATCTGTAGGAAATGTTGTTACAAGAGAGACAGGAAAAGTAAGCACTGGGGTAGGTAGTATTACTATTAAAGAGAATGAGACCATCCTATCCAACAGTACACAAGTAGCTAATGTATTTAACAACCATTTCTTAAGTGTAGGTGAAAAAATCGGTGAGAATCGTTCAAACGAAAAAGCCAAGCAAAAGGTGGAAGAGTCAGTTTTGAGAAATCCTAGTCAGATTAATTTGTCAATTAACAACCTCTTGTGAAATAAGGAAAATCATTAAAGCTTTGAAAAATAAATGTGCTATTGGAGTAGATGACATCTCTAACAAGATATTAAAACAATGTGGAGCAGTTACAGCTTATGTTCCGAGTCACATCTGTAATGCATCTCTAACTCAAGGTATTTTCCAAGACATGATAAAGTATGCCATTTTCAAGCCTCTCTGCAAAAAAGAGGACACCACAGATGTCAATAATTACTGGCCAATATCCTTGCTCACAGCATTTTCAAAAATTGTCGAGAAAGTAATGTACTCAAGAGTGGTTAGCCATCTCAGCAGTAATGGGATACTTAGTAAATCACAGTTTGGATTTCAGAAACCTTGTTCCACTGAGACAACAATATACAATTTCACTGCCCACATAATAGAGTCTTTAAATTGTAAAAGTCCCCAATAGGAATTTTCTGTGACTTATCCAGAACATTTGATTGCGTGAACCATAACATTATTTCACAGAAATTTTGATTCTATGATATAAACGGAACAACATATGAGTGGTTCAAGTCATACCTACAGAACAGGAAGCAAAAAGTTTCTTTATATGGTTTAAGTGATTTAAGGAAGTTTTCCACTTCGTCTAACTGGGATGAAATTACATTAAGTATTCCACAGGGTTTGATTGTAGTTCCCCTCTGTTCTTGATATAAGCGAATGACCTCCCTTCTTATCTGAAACAAGAAGCCAAGCCGACACTATCTGCTGAAGATACAGGCATAATTATTAAGCCAGTAAAAGAAACACCAGCAGAAAATGATACATATAATGTCTTTGGAAAAACGTACTGATTGGTTTTCTGCGAATGAGTTTACTCTGAACTTCGAAAAAACACAGTACAATAAACATAACACATCAACAGAAGTCAGTAGCCAGGGTAGAGCTTACTAAGTGTTTGGGTGTATATATAGGTATCTCCTAAATCTACTAGGTTCAGCAACTTTAGCAATCAGAATAATTGCTAATTTTAAGGCTGTACAAATTAGCAAGCTAACATACTTTGCATACTTTCACTCTCTGATGTCATATGGAATAGTATTTTGGGGTAAATCAACACCTAGGCAAAAAGTATTCACTGCTCAAAAGAAAGTGCTTAGAATAATGTGTGGGGCTCATAGTCGCACATCTTATAGGTATCTCTTTAAAAGGTTAGGAATCCTTACAACAGCCTCACAGTACGTTTACTCAGTAATGAAATTTGTTCTCAACAACAGGGATAAATTTAAAAACAATAATGACATTCATGATTATAATGCCAAAAGAAAGAAAAACTTACACTATCCTCTACTTAACATATCTGTGGCACAGAAAGGGGTAAAATATGCTGCTGTAAAACATTTCGATAAATTACCAGATGAAATAAAATGTGTGACAGATAGGAGTAACATTTTAAAAAGTAAATTGAAATAATACCTCCTTGACAACTCCTTCTACACCATAGATGAATTCTTGTATAGGAGTAAATAAATCTGGAGATACAATATTGCAATTTAAGGGAAAGGTGTAGGTAATAAAATTTTTAAGTTTAAAAATAAAGTATTCATGTGTGCATTTCATATGCACTTGACACGTTCCACGTCATAACAATTACCATGAGACCATGAGACTGATCAATGGAACACGTAACTAACTAACTAACTAACTAATCCAAAAATAAGAAAACAGAATTCCAGTGTAAATTCTCAGTTATTTACTACTTACAATTAACATCAGCATGCCAGCACTGCTCGAGAGAGTTCTTCACAGCTACAGATATGTGGATGACACCCTCGTGGTTTGGCGGCATGGTGAAGAAAACCGACATGTTTACCATGAGGTGGAAGAAAACAGATGCTTACTAGTCCTAGAGATTGTGATAAAAAAGAACTCTGATGAAACCCTAGGATATTCCAACCACCATCCAGTGAAATGCATATCTGTGCTCACCATTCCAGTACACAGATCGCGAGCTGTATGCATCGAGGAAAGTCTGTCTACCGAATTACAGCATGTGTGCTAACCAAGCAAGAAGAAGAAGGGAAACAGTCCAGAAGAAGAAACCAAATGTGTTTCATTCTGTACACAGTGTCACCCATAGCCAAGATTGTCAGAATAGTGGAGAAGCGGAATATAAAATCCTTTTCTGTTCAAGTGCTAAAATCAAGAATACGCTTGGGTCAGTCAAAGACCAATTACAGCTACAGGCACCTGACGTTTACAGCATCATCTGCGAGTGTGGCCTGCAGTACATCTGCCAAACGCAGCGATGCATCTCGCGGTGAAGTTCAGAACATATGGGGAGCTTTTCCCTCAGCCAAATAGTACAGCATCAACGAGGGCCATATTTTTCTGAACAGAATTAGGTGCTATGCCGTGTCAAAGGGTTCTAGAATTCGAGCATCAAAGAGAGAGTGAAACTTAGCGTACATGACTATCTTGTCAGCAGTAACATCGGTTTCCAGCTGAGTTCCACATGGGATGTGGCTTTGGCAAAAACGCGTCAGAAACGCTCTGATGTCAAACCGATGGAGGCAGCATGGGAACACACATGCAGCACAAGCAATCGATCCGTTTGAACTTCAGTTTCAGAGAGAGCATGGAAAAGTTAACTTAGTGTGGCTTGATTGGAATTCTGAACCATCTCCTCTCAATTATACAATGACGAAAAAAAGCCGCAATACCAAAAATATAGAGTAATGAAATTTGGGGAATACATCTGTCTTGGCATCAGGTTAATGGGAGCACGAGAAAAGCCATAGCGAATATGAAATGCTGCTACGTTAATAACCAATGTAACCGCCAGAATGTTGACATGAAGAAGTGCATGCACTGTGCAGTAGAGGTGCCAGATGTCAATGGCTCTTGCACCCGTTCGGTCAATATGGGGACAGTTAATGCTATTTTTGGACGACGCTGGCTCTGTCGTCCGACCGTGTCCCATATGTGCTCGAATGGTGACTGATATGGTGATCGAGCAGGCCAAGACAACATGACGACACTCTATAGAGCATGTTGGGTTACAACAGCGGTATGTTGGCGAGCATTATCCTGTTAGAAAACACCCCCAGGAATGCTGTTCTTGAATGGCAGCACAACAGGTCGAATCATGAGACTGAGGTACAAATTTTCAGCCAGGGTGCGTGAGACAACCTCGAAAGTGCTCCTGCTATCATACGAAATAGCACCCCAGTCCATAACTCCAGATATATGTCCAGTGTGTCTAGCACACTGACAGGTTGGTTGCAGGCCCTCGACTGACCATGTGCTAACCAACACAGGGCCATCACTGGAACCGAGGCAGAACCAGCTTTCATCAGAAAATACAACTGATCTACACTCTGTCTTCCGAAGAGCTGTCGCTTGACACCACAGAAGCCGCAAATGGAGAGGAGTGGGGACTGTGGAATGCACGCTACAGGGCGTCTGGCACTGTGGTGCCAACTGCCGCTCAGATTGGTGCAGCTGAGCAGCAGTGGTGCGTTAGAGCCATAACCGAACACAATGGTTTCGCTCTCGGTAGTGTCACGTGGCCGTCGGAGTCCAGTCTTCTTGCGGCAGTACATTCTCGTGACCACCGCTGCTAGTTGTCATTTACAGTGGCTACGTTCCTGCCAAGTCTTTCTGCGATATCGCAGAAGGAATATCCGGCTTCTCGTAGCCCTGTTGCACGACCTCGTTCAAACTCAGTGAGGTGTTAATAATGTCATCTCCATCGCCTTAAAGGCATTCTTCAGTAGCATAAACTCGCCAAGTTCAATCTCGAAAGTAACTTAACTAACGCTCACGACCGTTACAGCGTATATCTAAAAGTCATTTGCATTCTCACAGTGCCGCTATGGCGCCACTCTTATGTAACTGGCACGAAGTTTAAATAGACATCATCTTTCATGTATAGAAACAAGTTTAATAACTTTCGTTTATGTTGTACAGCTTCTTCGTTTTGCGTTTTTTTCCCGTCGAACATAAATGTTTTAGTTTAGATGACTGTCTAAACTTTGGAGATGTTTGCGAGAAAAGATGAAGACAATTTCTAGATTGCTCATTCGACATTCTCCTTAACTCGTTTTTCAACACGAGAACACCATGTCACTTATGCTTCGAATGCATGAGCCATCTTCACGTTACATTAAGCATAGTTCCTATCCCGTCTTGGCTCTTGATCAACGTCGCCAAACTTGGCGGGTAGGGCCTCTTCACTGTTAACTTTAATGTGGCTTTCGGAGCTCATTAGTACTCACCTATTGAAACAGGTAAAGAGAGAGAGAGAGAGAGAGAGAGAGAGAGAGAGAGAGAGAGAGAGAGAGAGTGGGAGATAATAGAGGGTTAATAGTTGTGGGAACTCATCTAATCCTGTCTGTCTTGCTTGATTGATGTGCAATGTAATACGCCCGCTAAACCTGCTGGGCAGAACAGGTGATTAGGATTGTGGAAAAGGCCAAAAAAGGTGTCGGTCGGTTTCACTTCAGAATTGTAAATTATTGTAATTTAATAACACCTTTAAACCAAAATGGCACATAGCCAAACCTTTACGAGTTTCAATATCCAATTCTTTCACGGCTGAAGGCCTCCAAACAAGAAATGTTAAAGCCACAAGATAAATTTCAAATGACTGAAGACATGCAGTTAAAATTACAAATTATATAGCATAGCTTCCCCGTGTGGGGTTGCTAGTCCCCCATCGGGCGCCTCCCCGGGTGGCGGATTGGGGAATGCTCTCCAGATATGGGGGGTACCGGGGAAATAAAATACCCGGGGTGGACCAAAACTAGCACGGGTAGTGAAGACTCGTTAAGCCATGGTGAAGGCAAATCCCTAGGGGTAGAGTACCCCAAAATCAAGACTCCTGGTCCTCCAGGTTGGGGGTTGTGCAGAGGGCTACCAACCCACTCATGTAAAATAATGGCCGGTCAGGACACTCAAGGTATGCCTCGGAAACAGGACAGAATTTACTGGAACAGAAATTGGAAAAGTTACAAGGATTTCTCTTTTGGCTCGTGGAATGTCAGAAGTCTATACCGCCCAGGAAGCGCACAAATACTAATAAACGAACTAGGAAAATACAAGGTACAACTGGTAGCGCTCCAAGAAATAAGATGGCAGGGAACGGGATCAATGAAAATAGGAGACGGGACAATAATGTATGGAGACTGCGGTCAGCGCGATGAATTTGGAACGGGCTTTTACATTCATAAAACAGCAATTGACACAATAAAGGAATTCAAATCAATTAATAACCGAATATCACACATTACAGTTCAGGCTCAGTGGTTTGATATTACATTTATAAATGTTCATGCACCCACAGAAGATAAGGAAGATGACGTGAAAGAAGAATTTTATAGTCAACTGGAACAGACATATAATTCAATAAGTAGACATAACGTAACAATAGTGTTAGGAGACTTTAATGCCAAAGTAAGAAAAGAAGAAATCTACAAACCAACCATTGGGAATTACAGCTTACATGATGAAAGTTCAGAGAATGGTGTGCGACTCATAAACTTTGCAATTGCAAATGGTCTCACATTAAGCAGCACAAAATTCCAACACAAACGCATTCATTTAGGGACATGGATATCACCAGATGGAAAAGTAGTGAATCAGATTGACCATGTCGCCATCCAAAGACGATTTCAAAACAGTATTAAAGACGTTAGAACTTTTAGGGGAGCAGATTGTGAGACAGATCATATGTTAATCATAGCTCAAATGAAAATAAAGCTAAAAAAGAAACAGAGTACAAATAGGGTTGAAATTAAAAGGTACGATGTAGAAAATCTGGCAGAAGAAAAAATAAAAGAAAACTTTAGGAAAGAAGTGGAAATTAACCTATCGGAATCTAGACTGACACATAGTGACCAGCAAGACGTGGAAAGTAGATGGAGACACCTCAGAAACAGTATTCAAGATGTAGCTTCCAAAACTATAGGTAAAAGAAAACGAACTAACAAAATCTGGTTTAATATAAAGTGCCAAGAAAGAGTACTGGAGAGGCAAAATGCGAGGAAGGCATGGTTACAAGACATGGACAATATTACACTAAAGGAGAGATACTATAAAATCCGCAAGGAAACACAACGAACTCTAAGACAAGAGAAGAGAAAACACTACAACAACATGGTAAGAGAAGCGGAGGATGATTTCAAGCATCACAGAGCAAGGCAGATGTACCAGAATATAAAAAAGTCCTTGGGAAAATTCACTAAAAGGGAACAGTTTATAAAGGACCATAATGGGAAAATACTTACAAACAAGAATGACATACAAGAAACATGGAAGACATACTTTACACAGCTGCTCAACTGCAATGATCCACAATATTACTTTACATTTGAAGAACCAGATACAGTTGATATACAAGTCACCACACCATCAGTAAATGAAATAAGACAAACAATAAAGAAATTAAAGAACAACAAGGCCTGTGGGGAAGACCAGGTATATGCTGTGCTTTTAAAAAATGGAGGACCACAATTGGAAATAGAACTACATTCCTTAATTGAAACAATTTGGGAGACAGAAAACATACCGGCCGATTGGAAAACTGCAATTATATGCCCCATCTTTAAGAAGAATGATCCCCTTGTCTGTGATAACTACAGAGGAATTGCCCTACTCGATGTCACGTATAAAATTTTGTCGATGTGTATACTACACAGACTGATTCCCATAACCGAAGAACTGATTGGGGACTACCAATGTGGTTTCCGCACTAACAGATCCACTTTGGATCACTTATTCACATTGAGACAAATAAATGAGAAGGCATGGGAATTTAATGTAGATATCCATATTCTATTTATAGACTTCAAGAAGGCCTATGATAGCATACACCGACAGACACTCTTAAACACCATGAAAGAATTTGAAATACCATTAAAATTAATCAAATTAGTTAAAATGTGTTTGGAAGAAACCATATGCAAAGTTAAGACACCTGCAGGAGAGACTGAAAATTTTAAGGTGTACACTGGACTGAGGCAAGGGGATGCCATCTCACCTATTCTATTTAATATTATCTTAGAGAAGATTGATAGAGAATTCACCAAAACTAATCCACAAGGGATCCAACTGCAGGGACAGAACATCACTAGACTTGCTTATGCAGATGATGTAGCCTTAATAAGCACTTCAAAAGCTGAATTAATCAGGATGATGCAAAATTATTACAAAATAGCTGAGAAAGCTGGACTTCACGTGAATGAAGAAAAGACAGAATATCTAGTCATAAGTAAAAAACTCCAAAAGAATACACCACTGACCGTAAATGGTCTCACTTTCAAGGCAGTTGACCACTTCAAGTACTTAGGGAGTCTTTTTAGCAGAGACAATAGAGCAGAAATAGAAATAGACGCCCGTCTAGCAGCAGCTAATAGAACTTTTTACAGCTGTATCAAAATTCTAAGGATGAGATCACTTAGTACTGAATTCAAAATCCGTTTTTATCAGTCAACTATTGTACCAGTAGCATTATATGGATGTGAAGCTATTACATTCAGGAAAAAAGATGAAGAAAAACTGTTGATATTTGAAAGAAAAATACTAAGAAAAATATTTGGACCAATCTTCGATGAAAATGTCATGGAGTGGAGGATAAGGAAAAATGAAGAACTACGGGAGCTGTACAAACATAGTACCATTGTGGAAATGTTAAAGAAGAGAAGACTGAACTGGGCTGGTCATGTAGCAAGGATGCCGGAGAACAGACTACCCAAAATAGCATCCACTAAGAAATTAGAAGGAAAGAGAAGAAGAGGAAGACCTCGAATTAGGTGGATGGAGAATATCCGGGAAGATGCAGCTAGGATGGGCATCAACTCTGATTGGACAACAATTTCCCTGGATAGAAATAATTGGAAGAGGCTCGTAGAGCAGGTGTATGGTCGATAAGGCCTTAGCCACGTGTAAAGTAAAGTATATAGCATAGCTTCACAGCTAGGTGGAAAGCCTCAAGGCAAAAGAACAAACGTATACAAGGTGCAATACAAATGGCTGAAGCCCGCGATTAAATATAAAAATTTTAACATATTTTACCATGATCTTTTAAGGCAGAAGGCCGCAATGTTTTAGCTTAAGGGGAAATTTTGAAAATAAGGCTTTAAGTGGCTGAAGGCCCACAGTCGATTTTCCAAAAATTCAAAAATGCTTTAACCTGTAAGTTTTCAGTGACCGAATGCACACTAAATGAAAAAGAACGCGATGACAATAACTGAATTTAAGAATAAGGTTTTAAGCAGCTGAAGGCCCACAATTGATTTACATAAATTGATTTACATAAAACACAATAATTTTTTTCTTGTAAAGCATTGGCTATAATAGCTGCCCTCGAACATTAACGTTCACTTAGGCGAGACAGGTGGTGGGCCCAACTACACACTTGATCTGTCAGTAACCCAACCAAGAGAAAGTCACAGACCGACCGAACGACTTGCTTGCCACCAATCAGTACATAAAAACTCAAAGATCAAACTGTTATGGACGTGATTATCCACAATGAAATATGTATTAAGCTGTCAAAACTACACACCATGTTGGACAGCGACAATAGGCGAGGAAAGAATGCTGCCTGAAATTACGTTAGTGGCCAGGGCAGGTAACCGGAACACTAACGGCCACAAGGCTGAAAATTCCGCTGGTGCACTTGAAGTTGAAATAAGGTAATATAGTTAACTTCACCAAAAGGGACCACTGCCTGAATCTACGTCAGTGGCCAAGGCAGGTAACCAGAACACTAATGGCCACAAGGCAGAAAATTCCGCTAGTGCACTTCAATTGTAGTGAACCAATATAGTTAATTCCACTGCACGGCGGCTCGATTTCACCACTAAAAACACTCGGTGTTGCTCACAGGAAAAGCTCCCCAACAGCGAACCACCGAAACGAATGACACAACATGAACGGACGTGGCTTGGGTACTTAACACACCACTCAACCTTGATGTCCTGGGTCGGTGAGGCACGAAGCTCGTAGCGATCGGACAGCTCCACACGCGCTCCGACTGCACAGGGACCACCAGTGGACCGAGTCGACTGCACCACGCGGAGATATCCACCCTGGTCCGCACCAACCGACCGACTGCCTGCAGACCCCCTTGCTGGAAACTATATGCACAAGACCAAAGATGGTACACGGTGCAAATATCGATACACATCGCTGCTGTCACACTTAGAAGGAGGAAGAACCATGGCATAACCGCAACAACGGCGGGAAACCAAACACAGACAGACAGCCAAGTTCAAGAAAACGCATAGTTTGGAGTGAGCACGGCTCACAACGGTCATTTCTAAAGTTCTGCACGCTGTGCATGCGTGATTGTTACGGTAGCGTGATCGAGTTGCAATCCATGTCAGCTGTGAGCGAGACTTTAGGAAAGCCGGTCATACATGTTTTTACTGGTTCGTGTGTCTGTGTTCGGTTTTAAAATGGAAACTGAAACCAATCCAGGTCAGATTACACGTAATAACCAGCGTTTTTACAGCAAAATTGAATCCCTACATGGAAAGAAATTTACAACGCTCTGAGAGAGGTGTGTGGGAATAATGCAGTGCATCATAGCATAGTACCAGGGTCATCCACTCGTTTTCGTGAAGGTCGAGTAATTACTTAGGAGAAACCAAGAAGTGGAAGGCCCTCGAGACGATCGACGATAAACACGCGAGAAAATTGCATATAAGGCCAGAATGTCAGTTTACAGAAACATAACTGAAAAGTAAAAGATGAAAAAAGTTGCTGCCGGATGGGTTTCGCACGATTTGAGTGAAGAGCAGAAAGCAGGTCGCGAAAGATTCGCAAAAGATTGCGTCAGCGTTACCGGACAGAAGAAGAACAGTTTCCGAAAAGGATTGTTGCACTTGGTGAAACCTGCATACGAGATTTTGAGCCGGAACTGAAGGCTCAGTGGTCTCACTGGAGAAGTTGCGACTCTACTAGCCCGAAAATATTCCACCGCCAGCAATCAATGGTGAATCTGACGATCGTCTTTCCAAATGACCTGAATGGAGTCATAGCTACAACTTGAGTGTCCCAGGGGACGTCTGTAAGAGTCGCGCGCTACAAGATATTTTTGCAAAATGTTTTGAGGCCGAAAATTCGTCAAAGAATGTACTTGCAGCAGATGTCCTCATTTTGCACGATGATGCAGTCTGCATATTGCCATCTCAGTGAGAGAAACACAAATATGGATTGGAAATACTTCCCCTGCCACCATGCAATTTTGATACGTGTGCAACAGGCTTTGACTGGTTTCAGAAATTGGAGGAACAACTCCTTGGGAAACGTTTTCATACAGTGAGATGGCCCGAGCAATCAGACAGCTCAACAATGAAAGTGCCCTACCCAGAACACAGAAGTGACCAAAACGTTGGGAAGATTTCATAAATAAGAATAGAGAGTATATTGAAAACGTGTAAAGGTATTGTGTAAAATTTTATGATGTTCAGTCCTCTCCGTTGACACTGGTCCATAGCAAAAGGATTATTTTTTAAATTACTTACTTCCTACTTACTGAAATACACTTTGTGGGTACACTACTGGCCATTAAAATTGCTACACCAAGAAGAAATGCAGATGATAAACGGGTATTCATTGGACAAACATATTATACTAGAGTTGACATGTGATTACATTTTCACGCAATTTGGGTGCATAGATCCTGAGAAATCAGTACCCAGAACAACCACCTCTGGCCGTAATAACGGCCTTGATACACCTGGGCATTGTGTCAAACAGAGCTTACATGGCGCGTACAGGTACAGCTGCCCATGCAGCTTCAACACGATACCACAGTTCATCAAGAGTAGTGACTGGCGTATTGTGACGAGCCAGTTGCTCGACCACCATTGACCAGACATTTTTAGTTGGTGAGAGATCTGGAGAATGTACTGGCCAGAGCAGCAGTCGAACATTTTCTGTATCCGGAAAGGCCCGTACAGGACCTGCAACATGCGGTCGTGCATTATCCTGCTGAAATGTGGGGTTTCGCAGGGATCGAATGAAGGGTAGAGCTACGGGTCGTAACACATCTGAAATGTAACATCCACTGTTCAAAGTGCTGTCAATGCGAACAAGAGGTGACCGAGACGTGTAACCAATGGCATCCCATACCATCACGCCGGGTGATACGCCAGTATGGTGATGACGAATACACGCTTCCAATGCGCGTTCACCGCGATGTCGCCAAACACGGATGCGACCATCATGATGCTGTAAACAGAACCTGGATTCATCCAAAAAAATGACTTTTTGCCATTCGTACACCCAGGTTCGTCGTTAAGTACACCATCACAGGCGCTCCTGTCTGTGATGCAGCGTCAAGGGTAACCGCAGACATAGTCTCCGAGCTGATAGTCCATGCCGCTGCAAACGTCGTCGAACTATTCGTGCAGATGGTTGTTGTCTTGCAAACGTCCCCATCTGTTGATTCAGGGATCGAGACGTGGCTGCAAGATCCGTTACAGCCATGCGGATAAGATGCCTGTCATCTCGACTGCTAGTGATACGAGGCCGTTGGGATCCAGCACGGCGTTCCGTATTACCTTCCTGAACCCACGGATTCCATATTCTGCTAACAGTCATTGGATCTCGACCAACGCGAGCAGCAATGTAGCGTTACGATAAACCGCAATCGCGGTAGGCTACAATCCGACCTTTATCAAAGTCGGAAACGTGATGGTACGCATTTCTCCTCCTTACACGAGGCATCACAACAAGGTTTCACCAGGCAACGCCGGTCAACTGCTGTTTGTGTATGAGAAATCGGTTGGAAACTTTCCTCATGTCAGCACGTTGTAGGTGTCGCCATCGGCGCCAACCTTGTGTGAATGCTCTGAAAAGCTGATCATTTGCATATCACAGCATCTTCTTCCTGTCGGCTAAATTTCGCGTCTGTAGCACGCCATCTTCGTGGTGTAGCAATTTTAATGGCCAGTAGCGTATAAACACGAATGTCTAGCCGTGCGTAGTGGCCGCGTGGTTAAAGGCGCCATGTCACGGAATGCGCGGCCTCTCCCGCCGGAGGTTCGTGTCCTCCCTCGGGCATGGGTGTGTGCGTTGTTCGCGGCAGAAGTTAGTATGAGTTAGTTTAGGTAGAATGTAAGTCTAGGGATTGATGACAGCAGTTTGGTCCCTCTGGAATTCACGCACATTTGAACATTTTTTGAACATGTGTTCTTAATTGCATATATAGGATATAACGGATATCTAATTTCTTTCTTTTCGTTTTACAGCGTCGTACTTGGGCACCGTTATATCAATGGCATCGTCTGGAACCATTGTGAAGAATCTGGGCTGGTCCTCTGTATTCTACATTTTCGGCGGCATTGCAATAGCTCTAGTGATTCCATGTTTTTACTTTATCTACGATGAGCCTGAGGCACACCCTAGGATCACAGAGAAAGAAAAGGACTTTCTTTTGACACACACTGGTAGAGATCTGAAAGGAAGCAAAGAGAACAAGGATCTTGAAAAGGAGGTAAGTAGCTTGATGCCAGAGATATGGTATTGAGAGACGCCACTTATCGTCCCAGGTTGTAAATGAAGCAAGTATTTGCGTTTCCCAGGATGTTGGTGGACGACATTATGGTCTTTAGGTTAGCAATGGCTCAGTGACTATGAAGGGATAACCATACAGCACCGCAATATACGCTGATAGTAATGACATAGCGATACGGGGGTAATACCCTAAAAGGGCAGTGCAGTGGTGGAGCTGTCATTTGTATTTAGGTGACTTATGTGAAAAGATTTCCGACGAAATTTCGGTCGCACGACGGGATTTTACAAATTTTGAACGCAGAATGGCAATTGGAGCTATACGCATGCGACATTCCATCTCGGAAATCGTTAGAGAATTCAATATTCTGAGATACACTGTGTCAAGAGTGCTCCCAAAATACCAAATTTCAGGCATTACATGTCACCACGGGAAACGCAGTGGCCGACGGCCTTCAGTTGATGACTGAGAGCAGTGCTGTTTGAGTAGATTTGTCAGTGCTAACAGACAAGCAACACTGCAAGAAATAACCGCAGAAATAAATGTGGGACGTACGACGATAGTATCTGTGAGGGCAGTGCGACAAAATTTAGCGTTAATGGGCTAAGGCAGCAGACGACTGACGCGAGTGCCTTTGCCAACAGCATGACAGAATGACATCGGCTGCAGCGCCTCTCCTAGGCTCGTGACCAAATCAGCTGGACGCTAGACGACTGGAAAACGGTGGCCTGATCAGCTGAGTGCCGATTTCAGTTGGTAAGATTGACGGTAGGGTTCGAGTGTGGTGCAGAGCCCATGTAGCCATGGGCCCAAGTTGTCAACAAGGCATTGTGTAAGCTTGTGGTGGCTGTATAATAGTGTGGGCTGCGTTTACGTGGAATGAAGTGGAACCATTTGCAGCCATTCACGGACTTCACATTCCCAAACAACAATGGAATTTTTATGGATGATGATGCACCATAGCACTGGGTCACTATTGTTCGCGATTGGTTTGAGGAACATTCTGGACAATTCGAGTGAATGATCTGGTCATCCCGACACCCGACATGAATCCCATCGAATATTTATGGACGTAATGAAGAGGCCAGTACGTGCACAAAATCTTGCACCGGCAACTCTTTCGCAATTGTGCAAGGCTAAAGAGGCAGCATGGCTCAATATTCCCGCAGAGGACTTCCAACGACTTGTTAAGTACATGCCACACCACGTTCCTGAACTATGCAGGACAGATGGAGGTCGAACACGATATTAGGAGGTATCTTATGACTTTCGTCAACTCGGATTATAGTATAAAAAAATTCCTTTTCCCTTATTGCTGTTTGATCCTCAGTTATAAAACTGAACAGGAGCTGATACACATTTATGTCTTCTGTTAGAAGAATTTTGATGTTTGTTGGTAGAGCGTTTACAGAGGTCATCATATGCTGCATTAGTTTTGTAGTTTCATGATGAATTCTGTGGCAGCTGAAGAAAATATGATTAACATCTATCTCACTGCCGCATTCACATGAAAATGAGGTCATGTTGACGCGGTAGAAATGTTGCCGGAATCTCCCGTGATTGAATCGAAATTGTGCTATTGACACTACTTTCTTTGTTGGACGTTGCGAAAAATAAGTGAAATCGTAGGCGATAATATTGACATCGGGCTACTAATTGATAAACTTGAAGAAATATAGCGTCTGAATTGCATAAAAATTAAATTTTGAAACGGTAAACTTGGGAAGAATTGGTTTTGATCTTCTGTGATGGAAATGACTCAAGAAAAAAATACATACAAGTAATAAATAACGAAGGCTGAGAGGACGAGTCGTGAGCCCCTTGCTTGGGTAGCTCAGTTGGCTACCCTCTGAAATAAAAAAACTGAGTTAATGGATCAACGACGAACTGAAACGGGTGTCTTGCGACGTCCGCCCCGAGAAAGGCAAAGGTCCCGAGTTCGAGTCTCGGTCGGGTACACAGTTTTCATCTGCCAGGACGTTTCATATCAGCGCACACTCCGCTGCAGAGTAAATATTTCATTCAAGTAATAAATACATTATGGTTAACAAGTAATTCTTACTCTTCTCGTGTTTATCATACTGTCTGCAAGTGTACCTTCATTTACAAAATAGTTGATAAATTTACCCCGAACATTATCCGCTGATGAAGTGGGTCGTCCGTCACGTGCAACATGTACCCCTTATAAAATTAACTTATAAGATGTCTTCGGGCTTAAATCCAGATCTCATTCTGGCATAGTTGTAAAGTAGTGTAAGTATTACAATCGGTTCGGCACCATCCACACTGACGTCTCGTGGGCTCAGTAATATTATCCACTTTTTACACGCTGTACCAAAAGAACACTCAGTATGTGCTAAAGTTAGGTGACAGTTAAATTTTTTGTTCACAAGTTAGCTGCTTTTCGCCGTAGGGTTCCATTAAAATTTCCTTGAACCCAAATGCTTTGCCAGCGACGATCACGTAAGGAAGTGCCATGTCGTGGTTTTCTGTCAAAGATGTTTGTTTCGGTATATTATAAGATTTTCCATTTACTTTTTTATGTAGAATGGAATCTCTGAAAATTCCTGAGTCACTGTCTTTTCCACAAGAGCGAGTTTCTACCGAGATAAAGAGATAGTCAGCATCACAGAGGGCCAACAGAACTAGAGAAAAAAAAGTTCGTAACTGAAGTGTTCATCTAACGAACGGATCACCATCAACAATATCACATACCCTCACTCAATGAGACACTGCAGAGAGGTTGGAATTTAATCTGGGAGACTGGTGCCTCACATCCACTCTGCCGACCAAGTACTGGCGGTGAAAATTATTTCTACCTCCTGTGATGGAACCAGCTACTTCCGAGTCTCGCCCTGTTGCACTATAATGCGCTAGTGACGTGCTACTGAGGCGTAATTATTATTTCAAAGTCTATAGACGATGGCTCTTGCTGCTGCAAAGTATAAGCACGTGACCAACACCTTATAAGAAATTCTATCACACGTGTAGTTTTAGGCTTTACTCTAAGTCCAACTAAAAGAGAGTTTTCATAGCAACCCAAATTCGCACATTTTCCTTTTCGTTACAGTCGCGGCATTGGTAAGTGGTATGTCCCGTCTCCACGCAATCCTTATACAGGGTCTGCCATCATCTTATATATGTGTACGAAACAGTCTCACTGCACCAGTAAGGAATTTATTTCACAACATTTAAACTATTGAGGCTTCAATTGAGAATGTAGATTCGTCGCTAGAACATATGTGTAGACCCAAATGGTACCATGAGCACGATTTTTAATACATCAGGTATTCTAGTAAGTTTTTCGATGGCAGGCCATCATCTGAACACTAAGAAAAAACGAGTTTACCATTCATAGTAACAGTGATAAATCTCGGTTTCTGAAAGGACTGATTTGGTTTCCTTTCTTGTACGAATTCACTGCCTGGATCATCACAAACCGTCTGGTGTACAGCCTGGGAAAGGCTACGCTATCATCTTCGCCCAGGGTCTAATCCCAGTCGCCGTAACACCATCTAAGGTCCTGATATGAACGAGGAAAAGCGAGTACTTGGACGTCACGATAGAAACTCGTCTCATGTGGTGCAATCAAGTCAATAATATTTGCTACTGGGCATGGCACTCTTGCGCCAGCTATACCCGATTCTCAGTCCATTATCGACTCGACATTACCACTAGACGCTGGTCCCATCATTTACAAGATGCTCTAGCGCCCGCTCACCGATTTGCAGCTGTCGTTTGAGGCAACTCTACCGAACAGCATGTCGGTCTGCTCCAGCGTGTTCAGAACTGGACTCATAAGAGGGAGCTGCAATTACCACCAGACTCTTCCGCGGAGGTGGTTCACGAAACGACAGATGTCCTGTACACACGGCAGCACTTCTACCAAATGTCGTGAGCCTTCTTCGAGAAGACAGAAGGCTCCTAGGAGAGATCTGTGCACTGGGACATAAAGATCATCGGTGGAGAGACCCACTGCGGACTTTAAGTTCCAGCAAGTACCAGATAGAAGGAAAGACAAAAATGAGAAGCAAAATGACAGCCATACGTTAAGTGGAATAGACGACGAACCATAGATAGGAGGAACACCCATAAGGTTTACCCTGCACCAAACTCTGGGAAAAAGCTTATCGGCAGAGATCTCTTAGCTGCAGTGTGAGACAGCTCGCGACCTACCTTGCATCTAGAATGTTACTGCGCTACCTGGCCAGCAAGAACTGACGAGGCAAACGTCTAAAAGTTAATTCCCACTAAACGCGATGTGCCAAATGTTCCACAGTTCTATGAAAGCTGTTCGGAAAGTATGGTCCGATCGGTCGCGAAAGGGAAACCGCTGTGAAAATCAAAAATGTTTCATTTGCAACAGTTAACAACACATTCGAGGTACTTATCTATAAAGGGGCCACTCCGCCTTAAACATCTGTCGTAGCGTTGTTCCAACTTTCCAATACCCTAGTCATAGAAGGCAGCGCGTTGTGCTTTCCTCCAATTCAAGTTTCTAAGCTGGTCTTCAACGGATTTTCACACTGTGGTTTCCATTTCGCGCCCGATCGGACTTTACTTTCCGAATAGTCCTCGCAATTGCAACTGGAGGAATAGCACGATGTACTTGGACTCCGCCCACACCAGGAAGTTCAGAATTTCCAGTTACGTTAGTCAGCAGCACAAGTCGGTTCTGAAAAACAATATGGACCTTAATTGCAACAATACATGAAGTAATTTGGACAATGACTGCGATTTACCCCCGCAACTTCATTCGAACTGGTGGGACGTGATCATGTCGCACACTTACTCGTACATCGATTCGACATGAACCTAGGTACCCGCCTTTCAAACACGAATGTAGGTAAATACGGTCTTTGGCATCTTGAGAGGTAATTGAAAGGTCGAAGCTAAAGGCAACATTCGTGACCCGGCAGTATTCTGAGTTCGAATGTAATAATTTTTCTTGAAATCGGAAAGTTTCTGTCCACAAATCAGCAGGGTTTTAGAAAAGTATCACTCGTGCGAAACTCTGTTTGCGAACTATGGGTGAAGGGCAACAGGCAGATTCCATATATCTGGATTTCCGAAAAGTATGTGACACGGTGACACACTGCAGACTTAAAAGAATGTATGAGCATATGGAACAGGTTCCCAGATATGTGAGTGGCTCGAAGACTTCTTAAGTAACGAAAAACCAACATGCTGCCTTCGACAACAAGTGTCCATCAGAGACAAGAGTAGCGTTTAGAGTGCCACAAGGAAGTGTGATAGGACGCTGTTATGTTTTCTCTATACATAAATGAATTGGTGCACAGGGTGAGCAACAATCTGCGGCTGTTTGTTGATGATGCCGTGGTGTATGGTAAGGCTGGCTGGCTGGTTTTAGGGAGGAGACAAGACAGCGAGGTCATCGGTCTCATCGGATTAGGGAAGGACGGGGAAGGAAGTCGGCCGTGCCCTTTGAAAGGAACAATCCCGGCATTTGCCTGGAGCTATTTAGGGAAATCACGGAAAACCTAAATCAGGATGGCCGGACGCGGGATTGAACCGTCGTCCTCCCGAATGCGAGTCCAGTGTGCTAACCACTGCGCCACCTCGCTCGGTGTGTATGGTAAGGTATCGAAGTTCAGCGACTGTAGGAGAATATTAGATAAATTAGACAAAATTTCTAGTTGGTGTATGAATTGCAGCTTACTCTTAATGAAAAAAAAAGACTTAATGCGGATATGTAGGAAAACAAACCCATGATGTTCGGATACAGCATTATCAGTAGCCTGCTTGACACAGTCACGTCGTCCAAACATCTGAACGTCTCAGCGTAACGTTGCAAAGCAATTTGAAATGGAAGGAATATGGAATTTGTGGTGAGGCCGACTTCGATTAACTGGGATAATTTGGGGGAAGTGTTGCTCATCTGTAAAGGAGACCGCATGAAGGACACTAGTGCGACCTAATTTGGAGTACTGCTCGAGTGTTTGGGATCCGTAGGAGGTCGTATTGAAAGAAGACATCGAAACAATTCTGAGAGGGCGGGGGTGCTAGTTTTGTTACCAATAGGATCGAACAGCATGTAAGTGTTATGGAGATGCTTCGGGCACTCGAATTGGAACCTCTGGAGAAAAGGCGGCGTTCTTTTCGACGAGCACTATTGCGAAAATTTAAAGAACCGGCATGTGAGGCTAACTGCCCAACGATTCTACTGCCGCCAATTACATTTCGCGTGAGGACCACGAAGATAAGATACGATAAATTATGACTCATACGGAGGCATGTAGACAATAGTTTGTGCCTCGTTTTATTTGCCAGTAGACCAGGAAAGAAAAAGACTGGCAGTGGTGGTGGATATCCTCCGCCACGCAACATACTATGGTTTGTGGAGTATGTATTTAGAAGTAGATGTAATACGTGCGGTGTCAGATCAGGCATCTGCAACCACCTCACCGTAAGTCCTTTAAGTGTGGCAAGGTGTAAGATAGGATAACTCAGCTGGTCACTACAAGATATTCACGTTACGTTGCAGTGCATTTTCATTCTACAGTGGCAGGGTGTAACACATCAAGCCTTGACGCAAAATGGAGCTCAACATTCATTATTTCGACCTTCCCCAGAAATCCTATATTTGGGTGATGCTGAAGACGCGTTTAAGGTCGCTGCTACAGAACTGACCGACTTTCGGCGTGGCCCTTGTAATGCCGTGTCGATCTCAGTGCCGCAGACACTGTTTGTGTGTATTATGTCCTACGTGCTCGAGAATGTCCATACCTGCACTAACGACTTTTCTAGTCTACTATCGAAGCTAGATGGTAAAACCGGAAAGTTCCTGAAGAAGTTTCTTGTGATATACTGCTGCTTGAAGTTGAAGAAGAAACAGGTTTCAGATGTGTATGTTTTTGCAGCGTCAGATCATGATCTCAAGAAATGTCATTGAATAAAGTGATATCTTGGTAAGCTGCTATCAAGTTCACTGACTCTAGTCTTCAGCTGGATCCATCGATAATCAGAGTGATGTATGGCATCTTGTATTCCCCACCCCCTCCCCCCCTCCCCCTCCCCCCTCCTTGCGCCCACCCCCGCCCCGACCGCCTCCCATACTACTCGACAGAGACTTACTTAACATCACTGTGGCAGTAAGGATAGGATATCTCATGTCACCGTCCTTTTTGTTTTCCTTGGAATGGATTTTGTTATACGAAGAGTAAAGGATAGTCCTAAATAAGCTTCCATAAGAAAAATATAACAATACATGATGAGTTGCGTAGTACGTAATAAAAGAGTCGGTGATTGTCCCTCGACGAGAGTAGTAGAGATGTCCTAGAGCCCGTGGGATGCACGACATCATGATTACTTTTGGTAATACGTATGCCAGTTTCAAAAGACAGGCATTTGAAATCCATAGAGAGTGGCCTAGCTAACTGCGAGAGCAGAAATATTACAATACTTTAAATCTTTATATGACACTGCTGCGAAAGAATTAGTACATCCAGAAAGATGACAACGATTTTGATCCGATGACGGCGTATGCCATGGGGGGAATAGTAGGTATACTGCTAATGGTTTCAACGTCGTCCGGCAACAGATAGCGTAGAGGCGTAGCTATCACAGTGACATCTGTGTCAACCCTTTAATAAGGAATACTCATAGTCAGAAGGCTGAGTGTGAGGCAAACGTGTGAAGCAAGCAGGCAACCTGGCTTCTTACAGCCAAGTGAGCGAGTTTGAAAGGACTCAGATTGTAGCATTCCGTGTGGTGAGATTGTCCTTTCGAAAAATTGCCTCACAAGTTGAACGTTCTGCACCAGTAGTGTAATGACAGCAGTGGCAGATCGTACAGTCATCACAGCACAGGTAAGAGGGCTTGTGAGCCCAGACCTGTTCACACGAACTGTTGCGAACCGATTATTAGCAGTGGGACTATGGTAGCGCACACCTCTACCCCCTCTTCTAGTCACCTCACATCAGCGACGTGCACGGCTCGACAGGTGCCATCAGAGGATCGCTTTGAAGATGAAATGGCACGCAGTGCTCCTCAGCGATAAAAGGCAAATTCTGCTTGCATGCAAGTAATGGTTGTTTGCATGTAAGACGTAACCTGATGAGCACCGTCTTATGGAGTGCATTCGTCCAATAAAAACTGGTCCCATCTCAGGCCTTATGGTCTCGGGTGCGACAAGCTACAATTCTCATTCACCTTTGGTGTTTCTGGAGGGAACACCAACCAGCGGCTGATACGTGCAGAATGTTGCTAGACCCGTTATTTTGCCGCCCGTGCGACGTTAAGGTGATGTGTTGTTCCAACACGAAAAAGCTCACCCACACACTGCACCACGTGCTCTGCAAGAGATGCAGCAACTTCCCTGGCCAGCACGACCTCCGGACTTGTCTCCAATGGAGCATCTGTGGGATACGACAGAAACAGAAGTGACTCATGTGACTCGTCAATCAACAATTCTTGAGAGAACTACTTGAAGAGGTCCCACAGGTGGGGCGTAACGTATCCCAGGACAGTATTCGCCATCTGTGTGATCGACTGGATCCCTGAGTCAGCACATGCGTTGCCGTCCGTGGAGGCTACACCACGTACTAGTATGGGTGTTTCAGCATAGGTCGATACCTGGTATTTCAGAATCGCTCGCGTTATTGATCTGTAAATGTAATCATTTTTGTACTACATATGCAAAACTGCAACAATAAATCTTGAATAAATTGGAAATCTCTAAAGTGGTGTACTATTTTTTTCCGGCAGTGTATGTTTCTGTGTGTAGGATCATTAATTACGAAAATTCCACTGTATGGGCGCGGACAGTAGAGGCAATAATGGCGCTGCATGATATTGTGGTAGTCCATTACTCTTGTTTAATATGTCCACACCAACGTGACAGCCTGTTGAAGAAATTAAATTGTCTACAGAAAGGTGTAAGCGTAGGACAAACTGCTATGACTAACGGGCATTTGATAATGATCTGTTGCGCTTACACATCATTGAGCAATTATTTCACTGGCAGAAGTTAATACTGTTAAGGAATTGTGTTAGTTCGGCTTAATCAATTAGCAGAATCTGAATTATCTCCGTACATTCCAGCACTATCCCCAAATGTTGTTGCAAGTCACTGTGGAAACGCAGCTCCAAGCTACAGTTATTTAATTCCTTCAGCGAGAATAACGCTAAATTATTTCACCATTTAGGTTTAATGTAACAGTCTATTCTAACAATTTCTCATCTATGATTGTCATATGGATCTTCTAATAACCAGAGGCGTCTTTAGTATGACACCATCAGGCAACAAATTGAGAGAAAACTGAACCAACTGCGAGGCACTACACTGGTGAATGAGCTTTTCAGTTTTCAGTCTGCTTAAGACAGAAAAACTAAAATAATTGTGACAGCTATTAAAAGGGTGTGCAACCAAATTAATTCCTCCTGTTCTTAATTTATGGTGTTCTGGTTGCTGTCGGTGCATCTTCGCGGTAATCGTAACTATGGTTTAAGCCCAAACCCAAGTGCAGCAATGGGACTCAAACTGATTGGTTTATATTTTTGATAACTCAGCCTTCAGTCAGTTCAGCGGCTGCCTGTTACTCTTTTCTTTAAGCACAAACTTTGCTCCCGATAAGCAAGCACACTCGCGGAACACTTCGGCTGTGGAACCGGTTTCATTCTTCTGCCTGTATAATCGACACTTGGCACCATTTCGGAACGTGTCTGGCAGCCCTGTGATAGTCTTCAAAATGGTTCAAATGGCTCTGAGCACTATGGGACTCAACTGCTGAGGTCATTAGTCCCCTAGAACTTAGAACTAGTTAAACCTAACTAACCTAAGGACATCACAAATATCCATGCCCGAGGCAGGATTCGAACCTGCGACCGTAGCGGTCTTGCGGTTCCAGACTGCAGCGCCTTTAACCGCACGGCCACTTCGGCCGGCTGTGATAGTCTTCTTTCATCCTGAAGTGGCACAAAATACGGTTAAATGTAATGGATGATTTTAATCTATGGTGTGCCATCAAATTTTCAAACTGTTTTTGATTTCAGGAACCACAACTGATTTTCTCTTTTAGGCAAAGAATTATTTGTCAAAGCCATCACTGGGGAAATGAGGCAATGTTAAATGTGGCAATTTTTCACTGGCTCTGTGATAACATGGCTGCATTCTAAAGTGAAAACTGCCATAGCTATCGGTGCCAATCTTGTGACAGACCATCTTTTTACATCTTCTATGACAGAGCTACAAACATCCAGATCAAATATCACTAAGGAATTCCTCACAACTTTCAGCAACCAGAAGATCTAAAGGCGAGAAGCGTATGATTTTGGAGAATTGCTAATTTGGTAAAGCTTCCATTTCTTTGCTTCTGTTCACGTAAGTTTTAGTTTTTTTGTGAATGCAAGTCACATTGATGAAATTGTGGTAGTGGGATTTATGCACCTATTCCACCCGCCATATTTCCATACTTTTGCAATATTCCTGTAATACTGTATCAGAATCACACACGACTTCAGTTAGACATAGAGTGTTTTGAGGTAAAAATGGCATAAATTGTTACTAAATTGTGCTCGGGTTACGCATATGTTATATTTAGTTACGATACAACTTCTTCATCAGATTATCTTGACAATTTGTAATAATTTGTATTAATGCAGTGCATATTTTAAAGCATTTTTCGATTGTTTATTGAACACAATAGAGCAAGAAAAAGGGAAACATTAATCAGCAACATTCTATTCTGTCGCATTATCTAAAACAGTCTGAAAATCTCTTGTAGCTATTCGATTCCATGCCAGTAGGAACCTACTAGTTACAGATGTCATCAAGCTGAGTTTGAAGCGCATTTTCGTCAGCAAAGGAATGCTCTTAATAGTTGTTTGATGCGTGGGACAGATAAATATTGGATTGCATATGTTTGGATGAATGAGTGTGGTGAGTGGTAGCTTCCCAGCCAAGCTCTTTGTACCACCGGGAGTGTAACATTACATTTTATGGACTCACACTGACCTTTGGTTCCGATGTTTATGCTAGGACTCAGTCATTAATTGTATTTTATAAAGTGAACACGTGATGGTTCAAAGCAGCACCAAGCCATCCTGATTTAGGTTTTCCATAGTTTCCATGAACCGCTTAAATGGAATTCCGGGATCTATTCTTCGAAATGACTCTGTCTCTAATGACCTCAATGTCGACGGGTTAAGCCCAGAATTGCTTTCTTTCCTTTTTCCCCAACATTGCCCACTGAATGCAAGTGTTACGCAAAGTTTAAGTGGCCACAACTCAACACATTGGACAATTGTCTGTCATGGTGGTGTGGATCGTTTCATGAAGCATAAAAATTTCCTATATAAAAACCCGTTGGTCTTTCCGAACGTGCTAAATAATTCGTGTCAAAGCGATCGTACTTTAAACGAAAAAACTATATTCTGCAGTGGTTTCTTCTGCAGAAATCATCCTATACATGGCACAAACGTTTCGAGCTGCCGCCCCTGCCTTCGCCACTTCTAACCGTTTAAACAATATAATCCTGAAATATGCCACAATCAGTACATCACTGCAAGAACACAATACTAGAATCTCTGTACACTTGTAGAAAACTTCGTAACAACACACCAAAGTAACGCGGCCGGAGCTTACGCACCACTTTTTCAGGTAAATTTTGACCGCATTGGTTGATTACATACTTTAGTATACCTTAAGTTATAAGCTGCCTGAGCAATATTCAGAACGCTGTTCTTACAATACGGTTTTCAATTGATTATCGAAGACATTTCGTGCTGAACATCAAGGTACAATAGAAAAATAATTTTATGTTTGCCAAAGCGAGAGCAGAAACATACACAGTAGATCAAAGGCGAAAGGTGTGATGCGTTGCAATCACCTTGGCGGATTCTGGCTTTTATCAGGCGGCTGTTGGCCCATTTATATTACGAGAAAACAGTACTCCAGTCACCTATAGGCACTGAAGTAAATCACTGGTGGAGGTCGAAAATTTGTACCGGACCAGGACTAAACCCAGGTGCTCCGCAGCTCCAGAACGGTTGCCTTAAAGGCCTCAGTGCTCCGGACCCGCTCGCCGTCCTTCGCAAATTCTCACCCTGTCACGCGCAACTAGCGCCCCTTTCCATTAGCCCAACTGCTCGTAGCAATTGATAATCCCGCAGAAGTTCGGAAGATTCGGTGAATCCGCACTGAAAGTACCAAGAGCCGTACGCACTCATATACTGACGGAAGAAACACCTCAGTACCAAAAACGAGTTTTACGACATAAACGAAAGTTGGTAGGCGTATTTCTACATCTGAAAGATGATGTCTATTTAAATTTCTCGCCAGTCGCACAAGAGCGGCACAAGGAGGGTGCAGATCAAGTTTGCTTTGAATGCACGCTATCACGGTAGTGGTAGCTTTGAGACTGGACGTAGTGAGTTGATGTCAGTCAAGAATGCCTTTAAGACAACAAAAACGACATTATCAACACCTCACTGAGTTTGAACGAGGTCGTGTAATAGGATTATGAGAAGCTGGATGTCCATTCCGTGATACTGTAGAAAGACCTGGTGGGAACGTAACCACTGACGCGATTGCTGGCAGCGGTGATCACGACAACGTAAGGTCGCAAGGAGACCGGGCTCCGGACGGCCACGTGACATTACGGAGAGGGAAGGCTATCGTATTCCGCGGATGGTTTTGGGGCAACTGGCACCACAGTGACACAACAGTTGCATTCCACAGTCCCCAAACAACTTCTATTTGGACTTTAGTGGTGTCAAGTGAGAGCTCATTGGAGAGCAGGGTGGAAGTCTGTTGTGTTTTTTGGTGAAAGCTGGCTCTGCCTCGGCGCCAGTGATGGCCTTGTATTGGTTAGATGGAGGTCAGTTGAGGGCCTGCAATCAACCTGCCTGCGTGCTACGCACACTGGACCTCCACCTGAAGCTACAGTCTAGGGTGCGATTCGGATGAGAGCAGGAGCACTCTCTTTACTATCCCACGCACTCTGACAGCAAATTTGTAAATATATCTGATGATTCAACCTGCTGTACTGTGCTGTACTGCCGTCTGCTTCACGTCTGCTGTGCAGCGAGCTACGTTAATTTAAGTATTAACTGTATTTTTATTACTTGTCACTTCTTCTTCCGTGTGTTTTTGCTTTTAGGAAGCTTTAATTGTCGGGTGCTAGTAATAGTGTTCCATATGTTTCGTGTTTGTTTTGAATACAGTCAGAGAGAGTCCCTTTAGTCAACCATAGTTCCAGTAGTGCTAGTGTTTGTTTTCAATACAGTCCAGAGACAGGTAGTGCTATTTTCATTGTTTTCTACAAGAAGTGTCTAGCAACCACAGTTTAGTCAACTATCAGCCGCCTTTAGTGAATTAGCAGTCTAGTAAAAAGTTGATTAACTCTCTACAGTAAATTGATTTCTTAGGATGGATAGGATGTGTGACTGCCGTGTACGGACGCAGCAGGAGCTGGCCACTGTTCGCGAACAGCTGAACGTGTTGATGGCCGAGGTCATCCGTCTTCAGGCTGCTGCCTCGGAGTGTAGCGCCAGTGGGGAGTCTGGTGCGTCGCATGGTACACCCCAGGTGTTACATGCTTCACCCACTATCTCTGCTGTCGAGACATCTTCGCGGGTACCGGGCGCGGTTGGGCCACCCTCTCCCCAAGGGGAGTGGCGGATTCAGCGGCGTTCGCGGCGCACGAGGCGGAGGGTCAGTGTGGAAGCTGGCCGTGTGGCATCGCCCGCTCTGCCTATGAGTGGACATGTGGCCGCTCCTTCAGCAAGTTCCGAGCAGGCACACGGGGGAGGCATTTATTAGTTATTGGGAGCTCCAATGTTAGGCGGGTGATGGAGCCTCTTAGGGAAATAGCGGAAAGGTCGGGGAAGAAGGCCAGTGTTCACTGTGTCTGCTTTCCGGGGGGTCTCATCCCAGATGTGGAGGAGGCCCTGCCGGTGGCGATAGAAAGCACTGGGTGCACTCGACTGCAAATTGTTGCTCATGTCGGCACCGATGGCTCCTGCCGTCTGGGTTCAGAGGTCATCCTCAGTTCGTACAGGCGGTTGGCGGAATTGGTTTGGAGCCGAGTAGAAGGCTTAAACCAGAGGCTCAGACGAATCTGCGGAGATCTGGGGTGCAAATTTCTCGACCTCCGCTATCGGGTGGAGAAATGTAGGGTCCCCCTGGATAGGTCAGGCGTGCACTACACGCAGGAAGCGGCTACAAGGGTAGCGGAGTACGTGTGGAGTGCACATGTGGGTTTTTTAGGTTAGAGAATTCCCTCCCTAAGCCCAACAAGACGCCTCCTGAGACGCGGCAAGGTAGGAGTAGGCAAAATGCAATAGGGAATAACAATATTAATGTGCTAATAGTAAACTGCAGGAGCGTCTATAGAAAGGTCCCAGAACTGCTCTCATTAATGAACGGTCACACTGCCCATATAGTACTAGGGACAGAAAGTTGGCTGAAAACAGACGTAAACAGTAATGAAATCCTCAAACTCAGATTGGAATGTATACCGCAGAGACAGGCTGGACAGTGAAGGGGGAGGCGTGTTTATAGCGATAAAAAGTGCAATAGTATCGAAGGAAATTGACGGAGATCCGAAATGTGAAATAATTTGGGTGAAGGTCACGGTTAAAGCAGGCTCAGACATGGTAATAGGATGTCTCTATAGGCCCCCTGGCTCAGCAGCTGTTATGTCTGAGCACCTGAAGGTTAATTTGAGAAATATTTCGAGTAGATTTCCCCACCATGTTATAGTTCTGGGTGGAAATTTTAATTTACCGGATGTAGACTGGGAGACTGAAACGTTCATAACGGATGGCAGGGACAAATAATCCAGTGAAATTTTTTAAAGTGCTTTATCTGAAAACTACCTTGAGCAGTTAAACAGAGAACCGACTCGTGGCGATAACATATTAGACCTTCTGCTGACAAACAGACCCGAACTATTTGAAACAGTTAACGCAGAACAGGGAATCAGCGATCATAAAGCGGTTACTTCATCGATGATTTCAGCCGTAAATAGAAATATTAAAAAAGGTAGGAAGATTTTTTTGTTTAGAAAAAGTGACAAAAAGCAGATTACAGAGTACCTGACGGCTCAACGCCAAAGTTTTGTCTCAAGTACAGATAGTGTTGAGGATCAGTGGACAAAGTTCAAAACCATCTTACAATATGCGTTAGATGAGTATGTGCCAAGCAAGATCGTAAGAGATGGAAAAGAGCCATCGTGGTACAACAACCGAGTTAGAAAACTGCTGCGGAAGCAAAGGGAACTTCACAGCAAACACAAACATAGCCAAAGCCTTGCAGACAAACAAAAATTACGCGAAGCGAAATGTAGTGTGAGGATGGCTATGCGAGGGGCGTTCAATGAATTCGAAAGTAAAGTTCTATGTGCTGACTTGGTAGAAAATCCTAGGAAATGTTGGTCTTATGACAAAGCGGTAGGTGGATCAAAACAAAATGTCCAGACATTCTGTGACCAAAATGGTACTGAAACAGAGGATGACAGACTAAAGGCCGAAATACTAGATGTCTTTTTCCAAAGCTGTTTCACAGAGGAAGACTGCATTGTAGTTGCTTCTCTAGATTGTCGCACAGATGACAGAATGGTAGATATCGAAATAGACGACAGAAGGATAGAGAAACAATTAAAATAGCTCAAAAGAGGAAAGGCCGCTGGACCTGATGGGATACCAGTTCAATTTTACACAGAGTACGCGAAGGAACTTGCCCCGTGTCTTGCAGCGGTGTACCGTAGGTCTCTAGAAGAGCGTAGCGTTCCAAAGGATTGGAAAAGGGCACAGGTCATCCCCGTTTTCAAGAAGGGACGTCGAACAGATGTGCAGAACTATAGACCTATATCTCTAACGTCGATCAGTTGTAGAATTTTGGAACACGTACTATGTTCGAGTATAATGACTTTTCTGGAGACTAAAAATCTACTCTGTAGGAATCAGCATGGGTTTCGAAAAAGACGGTCGTGTGAAACCCAGCTCGCACTATTCGTCCACGAGACTCAGAGAGCCACAGACACCGGTTCACAGGTAGATGCCGTGTTTCTTGACTTCCACAAGGCGTTCGATACAGTTCCCCACAGTCGTTTAATTAACAAAGTAAGAGCATATGGACTATCAGACCAATTGTATGATTGGATTGAAGAGTTCCTAGATAACAGAACTCAGCATGTCATTCTCAATGGAGAGAAGTCTTCCGAAGTAAGAGTGATTTCAGGTGTGCCGCAGGGGAGTGTCGTAGGACCGTTGCTATTCACAATGTACATAAATGACCTTGTGGATGCCATCGGAAGTTCACTGAGGCTTTTTGCGGATGATGCTGTAGTATATCGAGAGGTTGTAACATTGGAAAATTGTACTGAAATGCAGGAGGATCTGCAGCGAATTGACGCATGGTGCAGCGAATGGCAATTGAATCTCAATGTAGACAAGTGTAATGTGCTGCGAGTACATAGAAAGATAGATCCCTTACCATTTAGCTACAATATAGCAGGTCAGCAACTGGAAGCAATTAATTCCATAAATTATCTGGGAGTACGCGTTAGGAGTGATTTAAAATGGAATGATCATATAAAGTTGATCGTTGGTAAAGCAGATGCCATACTGAGATTCATTGGAAGAATCCTAAGGAAATGCAATCCGAAAACAAAGGAAGTAGGTTACAGTACTCTTGTTCGCCCACTGCTTGAATACTGCTCAGCAGTGTGGGATCCGTACCAGATAGGGCTGATAGAACAGATAGAGAAGATCCAATGGAGAGCAGCGCGCTTCGTTACAGGATCATTTAGTAATCGCGAAAGCGTTACGGAGATGACAGATAAACTCCAGTGGAAGACTCTGCAGGAGAGACGCACAGTAGCTCGGTACGGGCTTTTGTTGAAGTTTCGAGAACACACCTTCACCGAAGAGTCAAGCAGTATATTGCTCCCTCCTATGTATATCTCGCGAAGGGACCATGAGGATAAAATCAGAGAGATTAGAGCCCACGCAGAAGCATATCGACAATCCTTCTTTCCACGAACAATACGAGACTGGAATAGAAGGGAGAACCGATAGAGGTACTCAAGGTACTCTCCGCCACACACCGTCAGGTGGCTTGCGGAGTATGGATGTAGATGTAGATTAATGAACAGCATCCCAGATGGTGTTTTCCAACACGTTAACGCTGTATCGCATACCGCTGTTGTTACCTAACAGGCTTTGGAGTGTTAACAGGTTGGTTTGGCCTGTGCGATCACCAGATCTGCCTCCAATCGAGTACAAATGGAACATCATCGGACGACAACTCCACTTTCATCCGCAAACTGCATTAACCGTCTCTATAATGACCGACGAAGTGTAACAGGCATGGTTCTCCATCCTATAATCAAACATCTGGCACCTGTACAACACAAGGCAGGCACGTCTGTATACATTTGCAAAGGCTTTTCTCTCGTTTACATTAACCTGTGATCTTGCAATGTTACTCCCTTAAATGTTTTACTGCCGAGATTTCATTACTCTGCATTAATTATTTTTTGTAGTTGTGATTTTTTCTCCGTCAGAGTATGTATGGAGATACGGGATGTCTGTTTTGTAGATCATATCTGGTAGAACCGACACTACATATCGCTGTCCATATACGGTGGCTGTTCGCCGGTGTCCACTACAGCAAGAGGAAACACTCCAGCAGAGATTATTCTGATCGGCACAGACAGCCATGAGATCTTACTCGGAAATGTTTTTGTACGTTTTGCTGTGATTGGTGGGTTAGAAAGTGAAGTAAAATATCTCTGATGTTTCATCAGAAAGAAAATTTTAGCAAACAGACGAAATAATGGAATGAGTGGACGGGATCTTTGGCTTTGCATTTACACTGCGCACTTTTACTGCTAGTCTACATACATTATTTTAGCTTTAATGTAGTTATACTCTGTGTAATTTCAACCATAAAGTGAGTTGTACGTCGTTTGGACTTATGTGTGAAAGTTTTAGGGCCAGTGAGAAAGAGAAAATAGCACGCTGCCTGAGATTTACACTTAACATTTTACCTTTCCATACACAATTTTCACAAAGAAAGCTACATTCGCCAGCAGTTAGTTTATAGGGGCACCGTTTGAAACTTCCCCTTTGTATGTAAAGAATGACAGTGCTGGAAAAACTCTTGCGTTATTTGGTTTTCAAACAGCTGAACAAAACTGAACGTATTCAAACAGTTTTCTCTTTACTTATTCTGATCATCACTAAACTAACACACAATTTTTTTAGCGCATCGCAATCTGACTTTCAATAATCCCTGCAAAAAATGGTCCTGACTAATAATAATATATACCTTTCATGAATCACTTACCTCACAAAAATCTTCGTTACTCGAACTACTGCAATACAGCAAGCGCCAATACTGCCAGCTAAATAAAAGATTCTAACTACTGAAGGCACTAACTACTGATAGGCATAGTTAGCAAATGAAATATTTTGATAGAGAACAAACAATGTATTTACCTTAATAATGTTCAAAAGTCATAATATATATATATATATATCAGTTCATAACATCCAGTCTTACAAATTTCCTTTTTTTGACGGACACACGTCCAGATCGTCCGCTCATAGTAATCTCTCAAAACTCTGGCCTCTCTCTCCACCACTATTGGCGATTCGCCTCCAACTGTCCAACTCTACGCGCAGTTCACATCCAACTGCCCAACACTGCACAAGCGAATATCCCAACAATGACGCCAACCAGCCACACTCCACACAGCGCAGTCAGCGATTTTCATACAGAGCACTACGTGGCGTTACCAACATAAAAACCTAAACAGCCTACTTACACGATGACTTCGCTGATGAGACCGCTACAAATATCAACACAACAGCCAGGAAAGCTCGAGCAGATGACAACACTTCTTGTAGGAACCCTCGCTTCCTACAATGTTGCCAGTTTGTGCAGATGGCCGTTATGTGATTCGATTTCAGTGTTTACAAAATGAAGTCGAAAGTACGCTTTGTATAGCTGATGTATCTAGAGACAGGTAATGTGGTCGAGCAAGATTGCAGCAGAGCCGGGAAACGAGTGGAGTGAAGAAGATCGAATCCATCTTTCGGCAGTCAAGATTATCATACAGTGTTACGCGACTATCGTTACGAGAAAATCATAACCCAGTAGGATGAGGACATCAGAGGTCTGGTGGATTAACGGTAGGTTTTTATGGCCAAAGTCTAGCTCCGATTCGCTGTTCATGCGATTGTTTTTTATAGGCACTAACCTCCGTCCTTCACTCTGATAACATGAGTGAAGAACGTCAGGTTGCACCGTAGTTCTAAATCCACATTAAACATGATGTCTCCTCACTACGACTGGAGTAGAGTCGGTTTAGGTTGGGCCATGACACACAGAAGTCGTGGCAAACAGAAACTCTGTCCCCAGTAAGCCTCCTTACTCTAATTGTTCAAATGGCTCTAAGCACTATGGGACTTAACATCTGAGGCCATCAGTCCCCTAGACTTAGAACTAATTAAACCTAACTAACCTAAGGACATCACACACTTCCATGCCCGAGGCAGGATTCGAACCTGCGACTGTAGCAGCAGCGCGGTTCCGGACTGAAGCGCCTAGAACCGCTCAGCCACAGCGGCCGGCCTCTTACTCTAGAAATTTAATTTTTTTAATGAACGAGGCGTCATGTAATATTACAGGACACTTATTTTAATTAAACTTGAGTGATTCAAAAGTTTGGTGCCGGGCTGGGATTTCACCCTCTTGAGACGATTTAGTCCCATCACTTTCCATCCTTGCTTTCCTCAAGATTCCTAACTACTCAACGTCTGCACGAACGGTTCATATATAAGTCCGAATCTTGGTGTGGTTGAGATATGTATATTGAGTTATTTCAAGCTTTACTACGTGGACATAAATTGGGAAGGCTGAGGGAGGAAGGTTCTTTTTATAAGGAAAGTTTTAAGAGTTTAGGAATTTGTAATCTAGCAGACGAACACTGTAATCTTCGGGAATAAAAACTGTATGTGTTATTAATTCAACAGGATGAACTCATTCGAAACCCGTGGCCTCTTATCCTGACCTGTCCTGCAATGTGGGTGCACAATATACTTTCAATTGGAGGGGCGTGGGTCAACTACACCCTGCTGTCTGAGTTGCCAACCTACATGCAAAATATACTTCACTTCGACATCGACGAGGTGAGTATCTCTATACCTCAGGCGGGAAATAAACACGCTATCAGTTTCCGTGACGAGTATGTATCACACTTTTCCACATTTGTTTCAGGCTGGCCTCATCTCAGCTCTGCCTTATCTATTTTGTTGGATGAGCTGCAGTGTCTACAGCTTCCTGACAGAGAAATTAACACAGAGAGGCGTGCACCTTATGACTGTCTTCAGAATATGGAACGCTGTATGTAAGTAAATCTCCTTGTTAAACAAGGTGTTTCACAAATCCTATAACAGGCTTCTGGGATTTGTAGAGGGGGATTATTAGATAAAGTTTTAAGAAGGAATGGATGTCCGCGAATTAGCGCTTTAAAAACAGCTGTATAATAACAGGTCAGCGTTATTGAGTTAAAAGTTCTTGGTTTATTTACCACGTGTAATTCGCATAAAGTCTCAAGATTTCGATGACCGCCTCCTTATCGTCGTTCGGAGCTAAGTCTCTGTGTCGTAAAAATAGGGGAGGCTCACACTTTATGAGCAGAGGAGGGCATTACGGAAATGACGCATACTGAAGTGGAGCACTCTACGTCCATAGATATACAGGTTGTTCAGAAAAACCCGTTACTAAGTTCCAGGACTTGTAGAAGGTAAGAGTACAGTGAGTACATAATATTTTGAATTGCAACCCATGTCCGGGAGCGTACCGTTTCCGTTCTACGACGGTTTCAATTCAGATGTGTAACACGTCCACGTCTCCTGAGGGAAAGAGAAAGGTCTCAGAGTCGCTGGTCCTGGTATGCAATAGGGTAGACAGGACGACGTGTACTGCGTCAGACGGTCACCTGATGTCACTTAATGTGTGCCTTGCTGCGAGAGAGACCTATTCAGTGCTTGTACTTCTCGGATACAGTAGACATGGTTCGGTGCACGTTTTCGGAACACAGCCGGCTAGTCGGTTGTGTGACGAACGTTTTCCGCAATGCAGCATGCAGTCGCACAAAGTTTTTGCCAAAGTTACGCAACAGCTCCGAGAAACAGGTACCATCACCCAGAAGAAGCAATACTCTGGTGCTCCACTGCAACGCTGCACGCCCGAATTTGAAGAAGATGTACTGCATCGTGTTGAAGAGAACCCGTCAACGAACACTCGAAGAACTGCGCGTGTAGTGCGTGTTACACTATGGCCTCTGAAGTTCCTCGGGAGCAACAGGTACGTCCGTACTACTTAACAAAGGGTACGCGCTATATGTCCGGTCGATTTTCCGCAAGGCGATGCCTACTGCGCGCGGTTCCCGCACCGCTGCATCGACACCTCCCTGTTTCTATGTCGAGTCTGTTCACAGATGAATGTAAGTTCTATAGGGACTGTGTTCTGATTTCGCGAAGTAGCCATCTTGGGCAGATGAAAACCCTTGTGCCACGCATGTTCATGGATTTCAGTATTGGTTTGGTATTAAAGTGTGGGCAAGTAGTCTGGACGGTCACGCGATTGGGTCATACCTCCTTCCACTCAAGCCCACTAGTCCTGCATACTTCACCTTCCTACGAAACGTATTGGACATGTTCTTGGAAGCTGTGCCACTGAGTATCAGCCAGGATATGTGGTTTCTGTCCGATGGTGCACCACCTCACTTCTCACTTACGGTTCGGATACATCTCAACAGACGATATGGTGAAAGACGGAGATGCCGAGGTGCTCCAAACGTGTGGCCACCGCGAGCGCAGGACTTAACTCCTATGGACTGCTTCTTGTGGGGCCGTATGCAAAGTTTAATTTACGAATCTCCTGTAGAGACAGAGGAAGATCTGCTAGTACGAAATTCTGTCCGCTGCACTAGAAACTGAAGAGACACCAGATGGGATGGGGAGTGTGTACCAGAACATGCTTCGTAGGTACAATGTCTGTAAAGACGTTTGCGCTCCCCACATAGAGCTGCTGTTGTAATGAATAAGTACTGTTCCGTACGTGTAGTATGCTAGTTTTTTTGTTTTGGAATAATGTAAGCACGTGATGTTTAAGTATTTGCAACGTGGAGTTGACGTGCAAACCGGTGACAAGTGAAATAATAGCAAGTACAGAGGACTTGCAAGATAAAACTAATTCATTACTGATCAACAGTTTAACCCAAAGGGCACAGTATTTACCAAAACTTTTCTACAAGTGTCTCTTATTCACAAGTCAGAAAAATACATTACACAATACCTTTCTAATTGATTTATGTGCAAAGAAGAACTTCTTATAACTTCTATACTAACTGTAAGCACTTCAGTAATAAAAGGTAAAATCAGTTTCATTTAACAAGGGCACTTGAATAATAAAAGTGAAATAAGTTTCTTTTGAACAGGATACACAAGTCAGAAAAATACATTACACAAAACCTTTCTGACAGAATTATTTGCAAACAAGAACTTCTTATAACTTCTATACAAACTGTAAGCACTTCAAAAATAAAAGGTAAAATCAGTTTCATTTAACAAAGGGCACTTGAATAATAATGGTGAAATAAGTTTATTTTAGATAGGTCACCTGGGCAAGCGCAAAAGGACAATTCACGTAATTTCCAATTTCCGATACCCATCAAGTATTTCTCTTTAACATGTACATAAGTTCAACTCCCGCTGCACGTAGGGTATAATTCAGAACACTAGTCTCCTTCCTTTATGGTTTTGAAGGTAAATATATAAGCAGTATAGCAAACGGAACAGACGCCTTGGCGTCCCAATGCAGAGGAAACTTAACTTAATGCAAGATCCCCAATCACTGCAACCAAAAGAACTCAGTGGCTGCCGTATCGGTTGCCATTTTCCCCACAGCCATAGGAACCTCCCGTTCCCTCTGGTACTGGTCGGCCAAGGCGTCGTACTCCGGACATCGATTTAGACATGGCCTAGGTGCCCGCTGCAGTACTGCAACAGAAAAGCACAATCACACAGCCACAGCCAAAAGAATCAATGTTAACAGCCCCAGAATATAGTAAGATAAAATTCAGCAAAGATATATCACATCAAGACAAAGGCAAATTAAAAATGGTTAAAAGAATTAACTGTAGACCTCAAATTTCAAAATATGTAATATTGCCCTAGCACAAAAAGACTAGTTTTAAAAGAGCAACTATAAGACAAAGCATAATATTATTACACCAGTACGTCGCAGTTCCAATACAATATTGGCACTCATAAGAAAAGGTAGATGCTAGTGATAACACGGGTAGGCCCGAGTGCAAAACTAGAAAGCTTGAATGTCTACTTCTTCAATAGACAGCTGTGTGGTACATAGTTCAACTCCACTAGCCCAAAATGAATAGCACATTGCTCAGCGTCCTGTGTAGAAGACCACGGCCCAGTCACGCCTCAAGAACTTGCAATAACAGGCTGCCCCAAGTAACTGCTCCGAAGAAATGTTATAAATCCCTGGTACTTCAGCCCGAGATTATCTTTAACAGGTCGGAACAGTTGTTTTATTTTCTCGAATGGGCGGAAAACTGGTCTGATTCCCTGCCTGTTTAGAATTTTACCTATCTCGGTAGTAGCTGCACCATAGAATCTGGTCCTCCTTACACGATACAACAGCATAGCGCCTTGGATTTCTCTAGGCCGTTGACCTAATAGCACGGACTGAATACTCGGTCCTTCTCAACACCACCGTCAGATGCCTAATCTTAGAGACTTGGTGCTCCTCGTCTGAAACAGTTCTGCCTTATGTAGTATGGTTTTCATCATAGCTCTGCTGTGAGTTGGATGATGAGAGGTACGGCCGTTGAGATATACGTATACCATTCAGAAGGTCAATCAACAGTTGCAGCTCCTGCTGCCAAGCGGCCAAATGAGGAAAATGTCGACAGCATACATGAAGAAACAGGATCGACATAAGCGAGCTCTCTTCAGCGCTCGTTCTTCAGTATCCTCCACAAAAAAATTGGCAATGGCTGTTGATTGTACGAACCCATGGCTGTTCCATTACTCATTTCGTAATAATTTCCACGGTACAAAAAATAAGTGGTGGTCAATGTTTGTCCAAATAATTTTAAAATTTCAGAGGCCAATAATTTCAATTTGTCTTCCACTAACACCTTTACAAAACAGGAGACCACGTCAAGGCTGACCATGACTTTACTTAGGCATATCCTCATCTCCTTTATGATATCAACAAGTATTTGTGAGTTCTTAATATGAAGTCCACAGTGGCCGATTATAGACGTCAATAGCTCAATGAGTTAAGCACTTTGCCAGACCATATCTAGGAGACTCGATAGAACAAGCAATTGGTCACAATGGTACGCCATAGTTTTGCAGCCAAAGTCATGTCCACCCACTCCCAGTCTCATAATGAGAGAACTGACGACAGAATTATATGGCAACTAAATAAGGAGCGGTTACTGGAATCAGTTTGATATGTCGTATGACGTATCCTCTCCTTAACGATGGCATGGATAGTCTTCTATAAAACAGATAAACTACTGTTCTATAATGACGCAGTTGATGCCCGCCGAGTATTGTGCATCCTTAATGCACAGTATTCAGTCACATCACTATTATTTTGCTTGTAGAATGAACGTAAAGGAGAACTCAGCACTGCTGGCCATTTGAATTGCAACAGTCGGGAGGATACAAATTACGATATTTTACTTGTTTTGCTTCCACAGAATAGTAGGAAGAATATATGATTAAATTTGTCCTTGATTTGGTGATTACAGACTGTGATATTTGGTACATATTTGCCACCTCTCGCAGCAGTAACGACTCTAACCTGGCTGGACAGCGAATCAATCTGAAATTGGGTAACAGATGCGGATGCGTCATTCCATGCTGCTTAAACCCGACGCAGGATTTCATCAATCGCTGTGGCTAGTGAGTGGTGGTGGCACACAGGTTTCACGGCAGTTCATGACCATATGTTTTCAGTGGGTGAGATGTCTAGGGAACGTCCTGACCATGACAACAGCTGAACACACCTCGTATCGAGTTATGTCAGGACAGCAAGTGTAACATGCGGTCTTGCGTTGTCTTCTTGAAAGATAATGCAGGCTTCGTGCGCCGGCCTTAACAGGTCAGATCTGTAATGACTGCTGTCCAAAATACCGCCTATCCGAACCACAGGTGATCGTCTGGTATACCCTATAGCACGCAATACCATCAAGTCAGGTGTTGGACCCCTACGACTATGGTGAAGGCGGTACTTGATTCTCCTTGAAAGTTGCACATATGGTCACGTCCATACAAACAAACCATTTCCTGAATCAAGGCACATGACGATCCTGCATGGCCATAGTATTAGTATATCTGTCATGAACACCAGTCGCGAGAAGGAGAGGGGGGAGGGGGGAGGGGAGTAAGGAGGTTCGTTGAGATCCTGCATGGCGTTGAGTATAGCCCTTCTGAACCTGTTTATTTCGTATAGCACGGCAACCCCAACCAACGTGAGCGGCAACGCTGAAGATAAACTGCAATCTCGATATGCCACAATCCTAGCACTTTTGAATTCCGAGGCGTATTTGAAGACGTTCCTCCTTCTTGCGCGAGGCATAACACGATCTTCTCACATACAACAGATGAATGACAAATCCGCTTTATAATTTTCTCTCATGTCAGGGATAGAGAATGGTGTTACACCTACGTCGTGAAGTTTCGATTAAAATCGAATTTGCTTATCCAGATGTGTAGTAGGGGAGGATGTTGTACCAAGAAACAAGTTTAAGAATTTAGTCTCTAGCCAGGCCTGTAATAGAAATTTAATAGATTTCCTTTATGGCATTCACCTTTTATGTGATGCAGACTTTTTACGAAATTACAAGAATTGCTCCTGAAGATTCAGATCTTTCCGAGCGTGAAAACATATTCCAAGGACTTAGGAACAAACATTTGTCTGAAATTTAAAGGCATTGCAACCGAAAAAAACTTGTCAATAATGCATTTAACCATCTATCTGTTACAATACTACTGTATTACGAACCAATAATCGAAAGTGAAATCTAATTAAGCAGAAGTGTTATGAAAAACCAGTTGCAAGTTAAATACATTATGAAACTGAAGCTATTAGACTCAAATTTCCATTTTTCAAGGCTGGTAAAGTTGTTAAGACATTAAAGCAACACAGTTCATTTGCAACTCACACTTGTTCTATGGTGAAACGCTTATTTCAAGATACACGATAGTGAATGAGTGATGTGGTGTTCCTTAACTGTCCACACGTTATATAAATATTCCTAAACATGTATAGCATTTTACTCACGGCATAATTTTGTATCCAAAGAATTAACAATATACTCGAAATAGTTTTAATATATTTTACAGCAATTAAATGCATAGAACGTGAAACATTTACAAAAGCTGCACAAAACACAACTTCATGTCTAACAACAACTAAAACTGTAGCAGATGGTAAAAACTACTTCCGTCGTGTGATACTAAGATCAGTTACTAGACTGAAGCACCGACCAAAAGACATCACGTGTTTCTAGGTACACTATCCTCTAGGTCACGGGAGTACAAGTAGTGACGTCAGTCCACATCGCTGCAACTAGGCATACTCCCAAGGAAGAAAAGTGCAGCACGTGACGTCACCATCTTTGCACCGCAGCTGCAGGAAAACAGGCGTGTGGTATGCAACGATTTAGGAAAGACGGGAGACAGATGTGGTGTTAATGGCACAACTGATATCTTGGATATCGTGATTTTAATACTTATTTAAATTACGTAATGATCACAGGTTGTAAACAGTTGCATTTCGGCTCTACGCTACGAGAAAATACATAAACATTATAGTTTAGTGTGAAGGCCAGACATTTTATAACATAAATAGAACAGAAAATAATAGCATTTCCGCTTTTATTAGAAAGCTGTATATAAAAATTACGTGGAAATTTTCCGACCTTTGCATTTCGTTTTTCCTCAAGTCTTTTAATTGTATTACGCCATAATGTTTGGAATATTTGTAATCGATACTGCGTGTTAGGTTGTGATCTGAGGAGGTGCTTCGGGATTTGAACTTTGCTAATTTCATAACAGAAAAGAATTTGTGTACATTTGTCAAACCAAACATTCATTATATCCGTACAGCATGGGCATATAACCTCGGAAATCTGGTTTCGGGAACATCTTGCAGAAATCATGCAAGTCTTCCTTGTGGTCAGAAGTGTCCTTCAACTAAATGTCACATTGTAGGTTTAAGAGTTCCATTTGGTACGTGTTAGGAACATTGTTGGCTGCCACTGAATACGGGTTGCAAAAAGTTGAAACATACTAGACAATGTTTCTCCATCTTCAAACCTGGACTCAAACTGTTTACGAAGATACTGTAGGATCTACACATATTCTTCGGTTAGACTAATATCTGGAATACTTCCGTACGACAACTTCGGCAAATCTAAGTGTTTCCAGCCGCCAGTTGGTTCATCCACAGGCCCAATACCATTTTAACTGCTTTGACTCTATGGTACATATCTGTTATGATGAGGACCTTCCCTTGGACTGAGGTATTTTAATCGTTCAGGTGAACTGTTATTTTAGCGAGGAAAGATAAGTCAGAAACATAAGTTTTTCTTGCATCTGAGGAACATGCTGGTTTTGAGTAGTCATGAAAAATGTTATTTCGTCTCTTAATTCTAAGACTGGATACAACCTCACTCTCCCTCCGGTTAACCACGCCACATTACAATGGTAATGGAATCACCATTCTGACTGCCACATTCTTCAAGAAAAGTTTTTAACTATCTATACATAATGCCTCTTGACCATATAGAATTTGTAACTTGTACCACAGTATTTATAACATTTTTAACTTGAATGTTCTTATTGCAGAGATTATCTTTATGAAGATTACAGTGGGTTTCAGTGACATCATGTGTTGCACAAGGAACATGTTTTATATATTCTTTCATCCACGATATTAATCCAACATCGACTGCTACCATAGACGGAGCCCAATCTGTTGCTGCAGAAACAAGCTTTTTCAACGCCTTTGAAAATGTTCAAACTACGTGGTGGTGCCCTTAAGGGAAACTAAGTCCAACGATTCGTCTGTCATGTTCAACTTGTCATCGATGTCTCGAATGTTAGCTAACTATACAGTATCTGATATGTCACTACTCTCATCGACAACTAAGAAATAATGTACAAATTTCATTCATTTCTTGAATACGTCTCATAATGGTCTTAGGGGACAAACTTGCCCTTTCAAAGTCTTCTACCAACCGCTGACACATTTCTTCAGCAACCGTCACAATCACTTCTTTCGCAAAGTCTGCTTCAGTAATCGGCCTTACTTTTCTGGCTATATGAAGAGCTACTCCTAGATCAGACGGGCAGACACTTCGCTGCTTTGATAGTTCTTCACGTCAGCGTGTCGCTTTAATCCCGATATTACTGCGCCATGTTCTTCTTCTCGACATTTCTCGTATTCACTTACCCAGCACACAGAATCATGTAAATTAGTTTTCTTGTTACTTTGCACTTTTTTATTACGATTTTTCGGTAAGAAAGAAAAACTGGTTGCTCCGTTTTGCTTGTGCTTGCCATGTTATAGTCATCGAGAGCGGTACAGATGACTGAACCCTTCAGTTGCATCCTCACAGCGCCTTTTCTGTAGGCAACACTGCAGTACACAGCTCTCGCCTGACGTCAAACAAACTGGCAGACTTTACATCGACTGTTCTGGGTGCAACACACTTTCCTACTCTTCATGCTAATTCGACGTTTGTTACGTGACCCCTTCATGGTCTTGGAAATTTGAGAACAGTGAAGTTTTGATACTGGCTCCTCCGTATGCCAAAATACTTTCTTGACTCCGACCTACACAAGGAGAAATTACCATCGAGTTAAAATAAGAGAAAACAAAGCCCATACGGAAATATTTATTTTCTCTTCGCGCCATTCGAGAATGGAAAGGTAGAGAATTATTCTGTGGTTGTGTATAATCTGTACCAAATCCGTAGCTGTGAACTGCAAAGTAAATATATAGTTGTAGATGCAAACACAGAACACAATTCAACGATGTTTTAAGTGGTCAAACCTGAGACCCGAAAAAATTTTAATGGCCGTGTCAAAAATTCTCAAATTGCGGTACTGTAATTCAAAACGGTTTTCGGTGAGTGCAGCGTAAAAGTTGTACAAAGGAGAAAATTTATTAGTGATTACAGGAAAGAAAGAAAAGGTAATAGAAACGCAAATGTGGAAACTTGCATAAACGCGAACGTTAGGCAATGAGGTGAAAGCTGCGTCGCTAGCAGCTACGCAACCACAATTTTCATTCTCCTTTCATACGGACCACAAGAGGCATTAGGCGAAAAGAGAATTTATATCTGAAATTGAAATAACTTATTACAGAATTATCTGATGTCGTAAAAAATGCTGACAGTAAAGGAACAACGTCTCGTAATACTACATGTAAAATTCTGAACAAACCTCTAAATAACAGTAAAAAGTAACTGATGGAGCTGCAATAAATTACATAGCAAGAAGTAGTCAGCATCGTTAGAAAGTCATCTAACAAAGAAGTGACATGCCTTGAGAGCTGTATTACGATTAAGATATTTCAAACCATATTATATTAACTAGTAAATTATAATGGACAGTTCCTTAGCTATCATTAACTAATCCGCCCAGACTGTGCAGAATTCGATACTGGTACACAAGATTAGTGACACTGAAATTCTATGCTATTTCAGTTTTATCATGCCTGCCACATTGAATTTTATGAAAAATATCGCCACGTCTATCGTGGGAAAATAATTGCACGACGTCGAAATTGAGTGATGTCTCCTAGTCTGTACGGTATTGGCATGTGTGAGAGCACAGTAAAGACTCAATCGTGGAATAAAAAGATAGTCGCGTACCCTCTCGATAAGTCCGCATGTTGAGCATTTCGTTATGAAAACAATCGTGGAGTCCCACCCCACTTCCGCTTAGCCGATTGTTACTGAAGCTACAGAAAATAACTATGCATTTTTCCAGAAACACCTTTGTGTTCTTGGAACTGATAATAATGAAACCAATTTTACACAATATTAGAGTATTTAATCCTCCCACGCGTCTTCAATGTAAACGAAAAAATAAAGATATTATGTGTCATTTGCATCAGTTAATTACAGGTCTATGACTCTGGCTATGGTTTCGAAGGACCGGTTTTTTGAGCCGCTGATAATACTGACGCATCTCTCACGACCATTCCTACACTGTCTCGATGGACGCTATATTGGGCATCATATTCGTCACAGTGGTATTGTTGTACCTGTAAAAAGGTGACTCACCAGATTATTGAACGTGGTGATGATTCAAAATAACAGACTGCGGTTAAATGTGCACACAATGGAAGATTCATTCGTTTGAGATCTAACTACATGTGCGTACGTTACTGAATTTGCCACCAACTTCAACTAGCAAGACATGATTTGTCTATAGCAGCAGAAAAATACACTGAGATGACAGAAGTCATGGGATAGCGATATGCACTTGTGTAGGTGGCGGCAGTATCGCGTTCGCACGGTATAAATGGGCAGTGCATTGGCAGTACTGCTATTTGTGCACAGGTGATTCATGTGAAAAGGTTTCCAACGTGATTATGACCGCACGACGGGAAGTAACAGACTGTGAATGCGGAATGGTCATTGGGACTAGAGGCAAGGAACACACTGTTTCGGAAATGATGAGAGAATTCAGTACTCCTAAATCCAGAGTGTGCCGAGAATACCAATATTAACGTTTTAAGTCTCATCACGGACAACGCACTGGCAGACAGTTTCCATTTATCGAGCGAGGGAAGCAACGTTCGATTAGAGACGTCAGTGCTAAAAGACAAACAACATTGTGTGAAATAACCGCAAAAATCAATGTAGGTGCTACGAGGAACGTATCCATGAGGGTAGCGGGGCGAAATATGGCGTCCGTGTACTACGGCAGCAGACGACATCGCCTGCAGCTTCTGTCCTGGGATCGTAGGGGACTGAAAAACCGTGGCCTGATCAGATGAGTCCCGATTTCAGTTGGTAAGAACAGATGATAAGGTTCGAGTGTGGCGCAGACTCAGCGAAGCCATGGACACGAGTCGTCAACAAGGTGTTGTGGGAACTGGTGTTGGCTCCATTATGGAGTGGGTTGTGTTTACATAGAATCGGCTGGGTCTTCTGGTACATCTGAACTGATCATTGACGGGAAATGGCTATGTTTAGCTACCTGAAGATCATTTACAGCCATTCATGATGTTCCCAAACAACGATGGAATTTTTGTGGATGACAATGCACCATGTCACAATTTTTCGTGAATGATTTGAAGAACATTCTGAACAATTCATGAACCACGATTTATTTTCAAAGAATATTCTTAAGAATTTATTTTATTTACTAGAGATTCATCAGGAACATTAACACATTTAATCACACTATGGAAGTAGTTGCCAGGGAGTAACTGATGAAATCATAACCAAATTCCTTTTAACAAATGGGAATTTTATTCACTTTAATGGTGCCTAAAAGCATTTTATTAAAAGAAACAGATTTAAATTTATGATCAGAAAGCACCCTCTAACTATCAAAGTTACAATTTATTCAGAGGCAGAAAGAAACAAGTTTTGACTGTATGAGCTTTCGGGCAGAGAACCTTACCGCTCCCTTTTGACACGGTCGTAGTTACGACTGCTCTCGGCAGCCTCTGAAAGACTACACTGGTGCTAATCTGCAACACACTAGATAACTTTAAACTAAGAGTTTTAACAAATTACACAAGCACACAAACTATGCACCTCCCGTAGGAGGGATGGAAATGGTACAAAACACTAACAATTAAAATCTTAACCTTGCCACCGAAGGTGCAACTTGATTTTAACTTTTAAGAAAAGTCTTACGGTGAAAGGGTGGCAACTTCATATGCTAAAATGATCATTTACATAAAAGCCCATGAAATTCAGTATTATATAAAATTCTACAAGGTCGGCCAATCAATAGTTAAGATGCTCTACAGTACACAGATACCGCCGCTCAAGATCATAGGCAATAATATCAAAGTTTCCAAAGATCAAAACATATTTCAGGTATTAGACCGTTACACTCCAAGCAGTAAATTCGTTAACACACCAAATCCGACAAACATGACAGAGGCAGCTACTAACGTACGGTAGATTGATAGGGAGATTACCGAACAACCCGAACCGCAGGTTGCTCTCACCCGCCCCTACTCCACATGGGAAAAACGAACCACCCAATTTATAAACAACCACCTTCCCGCGGGTGGGCAAACGAAGAAGAATGGTGGGACGACCCCAAAGCAAAACGGGTGGTGACCTCACCAAGAAAACAAGTAGAATTTAACAAGAGTAAATCAAACAACACATCACCAATCACTTAACTTCTAATAAACTGCGATTTCTCGAGAAAACCTGACGCAGCACCCCCAAATCGCTGTCCCGAACCGTCCGCTGCCAGCCGCTTCAACGGACGGAGGAAGGCGCGCCGATCTCCCGTCTCACGGTGTCGCAGCTCGCACCGGCCAGACTGATGTGGGTTGACTCCTGTTGCTCTCGTATCGACCTCGAAGTCACTACCCCTCGCTATACGCCGCGGCCCACTGGACTCAACGTGGCGATCTCACATGCACCGAAGCTCAAGACGGACAAGTCATCTTGTATCTGAGTGCGTGACCGAATAACCGATCGATCCAACCGCCAATGACCATTGCCTGAGCATACTCGAGCAGACTGGCGGCCTAACGCGCAGACTCAGATGCAGGAACTAAGCCCCGACCGCGCTACCACTGGCTGAGTTCTCTTACTGGCGGAGTGGAAAGACTCTCATTTTGCCGGCTTTAAAGGTTGATACGAACGACAGACAGACACTAACTGCCAAACAAATGCGGACGAGAGACAGACTAGCAAGCTGGGGACGAGACACTGACCCAGACTCACCCACTGGCGAGCTCATAGCGCCCCTTAAATGCACTTTCCCCTTTCCCACCAGAGGGAGACACCAAAGCTGCGACTGCCATAGCACCGCCACCGCCAGAGACGGAGGGCGACTGCTTCACACCACGCGGTGCGGCGCGCTCTTCAAAACAGCAGTTCTTTACCACGACTTAATTCCAGCGAGTGATTTGGCCACCAAGATCACCCGGCATGAATCCCAACGAACATTTATGGGACCTAATCGAGATGTCAGTTCGTGCACAAAATCCTGCACCGGCAACACTTTCGCTGCTAAGGACGAGTGTAGGGGCAACATGGCTCACTATTTCTGCAGGGGACTTCCTACGGCTCGTTGAGTCCATGACACGTCGAGCTGCTGCACCACGCCGGGCAAATGGACATCCAACACAATATTAGGAGGTATCCCACAACTTCTGTCCCTCAGCGTACGCTATAAATTTAGCGGTGACAATTGTAAACTTGAGTTATAAATATAAAGTACCTGTAAAATAAAGCAAGCAAATGTGTTACGTTTAGTGTCATTAGCACACTTCCCATCTCTAACAATTTGAAACTTGTGTAATCCTGAATGGCCCGGGTCATTACTCCAACGTATGTTTGTTTTCGTCTGACACATGGTGTACAAAGCTCGACAGAACGTTCTGCACAACATGAAAGAGTAGAAGAGATTAAACAGTGTGTTTGAAATGTTGGCAGCTTGCATCGGGCCTGCGATCTGCCTCCTGGCGGTGACTCTCATCAACTGTGACGTACCGTCCATTGTCACGCTGTTCGTCTTCACCATGGTGTTCCGCTGCGCCATATACGGCGGCCAATACGTCAACCACATCTATCTGTTCCCAAGGGCCTACGGAAGTGCGGCTGGCTTTAACATGACTCTGGGGAACTCCACTGGGATCATCACTCCGATAGTCACCAGTGCGTTTGTAGCAGGCCGGGTAAGTACTCGCAAACTGGCTAACAGAAAGTCCTAAACTGATTAAAAAAACACGTAAAACCTCGTAATGTTTCTTTGAACTGAGCTGTGTACATGAAAAACGTGACTTTAGTAAAATGCCCAGGAAATATACACATTTTTAAATAAGAGGTTGTTCCAAGGGAGGTATTGGTATATATAATCTCACAGTGAAGAAAATACTGTTAACCTAACGCCTGTTCATAAGAAACACGAAATACACTCTAAGACAAAAAAACTACTGACGTACCACGAAGGAATTACCGATTATGACGGAAATCAGTAGATGTGACGTACATGTATATACAAAAAAATGATAACAATATCAGAAAAACTACGAGTAGATGATTTATTGAGGAGAAACAGCTTCATATATTGAGCAAGTCGGTAACGCGTTGATCCATCTCCGTTTCTTATGCAACCAGTGATTCGGTTTGGCATTCACTGAAGGAGTTGACGGATGTCCTGAGGGATATCGTGCTAAATTCTGTCTAAATGGCGCGTTACATCTTCAAAATCGCGAGATGATTGGAGGGCCGTGTCCATAATGCTGTGCACATTCGCGATTGGGAAGAGGTCCGGCGACAGTGCTCCCCAACGCAGGGTTTGGAAAGTACGAAGACAAACAATAGAAAATCTCGCCGTCTGTGGGCGGGCATTATCTGCTGAAACGTAAGCCCAGGATGGCTTGCCACGAAGGGCAGCAAAAAGGGGTGTAGAATATCGTGTGCTGTGAAAGGAAATGGCATCCCACACCATCACTTCCGGTTGTCGAGTCGTATGGCAAGCAACAGTCACACTGGTATCTCACCATTGTCCAGGGCGTCTCCAGACATGTCTTCGCCCTTTTTTGTGTTAGAGTGTATAATGGTCATATCGAAGTTGATCCAGAAAATCAATTCTTGCACTCTCGACAATGGTGACTTGCTTTCCAGACAATAAAATCTTGGAAATAATTCAAAATACCCTTGTTTTGTAAATAAAACTGCCTTTTCCTGCTGCTAGTTACTTTATTTATCCCATACGAGATTCGCCTTCTCATGTTGTAGGACATCATCAGTGGGATCTATAACGATAGAGTTTTGTTAGTTACAGATTATCAAACAGTTCACTTCGCGATTTTTTGTAAAAAAAAGTAATTACTTCCGATTTGCTGATCTGCGTTTCCTCACATCTGGTCTGGAGGTCGCACTACCACTTTTATCACTGCCATATAATCACATCTTTGCGTTCTCGCCTTCCACACACTGTACGCCATGTTTCTCACTCTTTTTTGTGGTGGACTATTGTTCTTTCGTCACTCGATACAACTATTTCGTCGTACAGTGCCTTTCACAGCGAACGTTATTCAATTAGTTTCTCTATTAGTCTCAAAAATGAGATCGACAGGAAGTGCAAAATGGCTAAGCAGGGATGGCTAGAGGATAAATGTAAGGATGTAGAGGTTTATCTCACTAGGGGTCAGATAGATACTGCGTACAGAAAAATTAAAGAGATAGGAGAACCACTTGTATGAACATCAAGAGCTCAGATGGAAACCCAGTTCTAAGCAAAGAAGGGAAAGCAGAGAGATGGAAGGAGTATATAGAGGGTCTATACAAGGGCGATGTACTTGAGGACAATATTATGGAAATGGAAGAGGATGTAGATGAAGATGAAATGGGAGATACGATACTGCGTGAAGAGTTTGACAGCACTGAAAGACCTGTGTCGAAACAAGGCCCCCGGAGTAGACAACATTCTATTGGATCTACTGACGGCCTTGGGAGAGCCAGTCCTGACAAAACTCTACCATCTGGTGAGCAAGATGTATGAAACAGGCGAAATACCCTCAGACTTCAAGAAGAATATAATAATTCCAATCCCAAAGAAAGCAGGTGTTGACAAATGTGAAAATTACCGAACAATCGGTTTAATAAGCCACAGCTGCAAAATACTAACACGAATTCTTTGTAGACGAATGGAAAAAGTAGTAGAAGCGACCTCGGGGAAGATCAGAGTGGATTCCGTAGAAATACTGGAACACGTGAGGCAATACTGACCGTACGACTTATCTTAGGAGCTAGATTAAGGAAAGGCAAACCTACGTTTCTAGCATTTGTAGACTTAGAGAAAGCTTTTGACAATATTGACTGGAATACTCTCTTTCAAATTCTAAAGGTGGCAGGTGTAAAATACAGGGAGCGAAAGGCTATTTACAATTTGTACAGAAACCAGATGGCAGTTATAAGAGTCGAGGGGCATGAAAGGGAAGCAGTGGTTGGGGAGTAAGACAGGGTTGTAGCCTGTCCCCGATGTTATTCAATCTGTATATTGAGCAAGCAGTAAAGGAAACAAAAGAAAAATTCGGAGTAGCTATTAAAATCCATGGAGAAGAAATAAAAACTTTGAGGTTCGCAGTGACATTGTAATTCTGTCAGAAAGAGCAAAGGACTTGGAAGAGCAGTTGAATGGAATGGACAGTGTCTTGAGAGGAGTATATAAGATGAACATCAACAAAAGCAAAACGAGGATAATGGAATGTAGTCGAATTAAGTCGGGTGATGCTGAGGGTATTAGATTAGGAAATGAGACACTTAAAGTAGTAAAGGAGTTTTGCTATTTGGGGAGCAAAATAACTAATGATGGTCGAAGTAGAGAGAATATAAAATGTAGACTGGCAATGGGAAGGAAAGCGTTTCTGAAGAAGAGAAATTTGTTAACATCGAGTATAGATTTAAGTGTCAGGAAGTCGTTTCTGAAAGTATTTGTATGGAGTGTAGTCATGTATGGAAGTGAAACATGGACGATAAATAGTTTAGACAAGAAAAGAATAGAAGCTTTCGAAATGTGGTGCTACAGAAGAATGCTGAAGATTAGATGGGTAGATCTCATAACTAATGAGGAAGTATTGAATAGGATTGGGGAGAAGACGAGTTTGTGGCACAACTTGACCAGAAGATGGGATCGGTTGGTAGGACATGTTCTGAGGCATCAAGGGATCACCAATTTAGTATTGGAGGGCAGTGTGGAGGGTAAAAATTGTAGAGGGAGACCAAGAGATGAATACACTAAGCAGATTCAGAAGGATGTAGGTTGCAGTAGGTACTGGGAGATGAAGAAGCTTGCACAGGATAGAGTAGCATGGAGAGCTGCATCAAGCCAGTCTCAGGACTGAAGACCACAACAACAACAACAACATTAGTGTAAATAATGAATTACTTGGCATGTGTTCTTGGTCATTCAACAGGATTTTCCCATCTGCTTTGGTTTTATTATGTGGTAATTTTCTTGCATGGTTCGCAAGTAGTGTTAATATAATAATACTGTCCAATGTAATTGTAACAGGACCCAACATCTTTACACTCACTCATCCATGAACCCCTCGACAGAATATTGAAACGAAAAATCAAAACAGCTGTCACCAAAGTTTTCAGCCACTCACTAACAGCTAGTACACCCGCCAGTCCCCCCCCCCCCTCCACATCCCACCCCCCTTCAAAAAAAATAAAAAATAAAAACGTCGGCTCTATCCCCCTCTCTCTTACTCATACACACAAACACACACACACACACACACACACACACACACACACACGGTATAAACATCATAAATATAAGTTTGGTAACGAACATATACTTCATTTGGTTGGCAACAAATAGGTAAACATACCGAAGAAGATGTAACACGTAATGGAATCGCAATATTTACGCTGTGAAAAGCAGCGTACGACGAAATAGTTGTATTGAGTGACGAACGAATAATAGTCCACCACAAAAAAGAGTGAGAAACATGGTGAACAGTGTGTGGAAATCGAAAACGCAAAGATGTGATTATATGGCAGTGATAAAAGTGGTAGTGCGACCTCCAGACCAGATGTGAGGAAACGCAGATCAGCAAATCGTAAGTAATTACTTTTTTTTTACAAAAAATCACGAAATGAACTGTTTGATAATCTGTAACTAACAAAACTGTATCGTTATAGATCCCACTGATGATGCCTTAGAACAGGAAAATGCGACACGCTTGTGGGATAAATAAAGTAACTAGCAGCAGGAAAAGGCAGTTTTATTTACAAAACATGTATTTGTATGCTTGCTGCGGAGGATGGCCACACCAACAAACTTATCAAAATACCTTGTTTCTGCTGATGGTAGTTGCTTTCATTTTTACCGAAAAGTCCGCTAAAATCAGTATTCACTAAAAGTTCGTTCTCAGGCAAGTATTCTCGGGAATGGCCGGCCGGAGTGGCCGAGCGGTTAAAGGCGCTACAGTCTGGAACCACACGACCGCTACGGTCGCAGGTTCGAATCCTGCCTCGGGCATGGATGTGTGTGATGTCCGTAGGTTAGTTAGGTTTAAGTAGTTCTAAGTTCTAGAGGACTTATGACCACAGCAGTTGAGTCCCATAGTGCTCAGAGCCATTTGAACCATTTGAACCATTCTCGGGAATGATTATAAGAGGACATGTGCAATCCAAATGCTGTACTGATGGATGGGCGGGAGGCTGGAAATGAATTTTAACTTCTTCGCTAAAGTTGCTGATTCTTCATCTTTTGGACTTGCAGATTTTGTGTTTGCCGTGCCTGCAGTAAAACTTATTGGAAATAAGGTTCGCGTCTTACGCAAAACACATCATCCAAGCGATCCTGTGAAGACACCAGTCGAGCTGTGTACGTCGATGCTGTGACGTGTATGGAAGACGGGCTAGAGATGAGCGTGCCAGCCGTAGTCCTACTGATAATAACCAGTTCGCAACAGTTCGTGTTGATACGTCTGGGTTCACGATCCCTCTCATCTGTGCTGTGGTAGCTGTACGATCTGCCACTCTTGCCCTTACAATACGACAGTCCTGCAGGGCGTCTGTGCTGCGTGGACGTGCAGAAAGTCGTCTGCGGGTGTGAGAACATTCACGCGACCACTGAAACCAGCGTCATTGCACAACTGACGCAGCACGTTCAACTTTTGTGGAAATTCTCCGGAAGGACCATCCTACCACTCGGAAGGCCACAATTAGACCCCTTCCAAAGTTGCTCAGTCGGCTGCAGGAAGCACGGGTTGCAGTTCCATGGCATGATCGTCTGCCTGCTTCACACGTTTGCACTACACTGAGCACTGGTTGTGAGCATTCCCTACTATTTCGTAGACACGGATGACACTCTGGCAGCTATGCCACTAAGCTATCTGTCGGCGGACGACGTTGAAATCATTATTAGTACATCTACTAATCTCCAGGTGGTACATAACGTCAGGGGATCAAAATCGAGTCATCTTCCCAGGTTTACTAACTTTTTTTCAGCAATGTAATTTTAAGTGCTAACTAATCTAAGAAAATTTTCTGCACTAAGAATTCAAGACAGTAAAATGTGAACATATTTTAAGCGATAACTAAACCAAGAAAATTTTACAATCTAAGAAAATGTTCTTAGGTCAGTTATCACTTAAAAATATGTTCACATTTTACAGACTTGAATAAAGAAAATCCACTGATGATTGAACAGAGGTGCTGAAACATGTTTGAGAGCCATGAAAAAACAGTGTTTGTTTTAACAGGCGGACCTTGTTAACAGTAAGGTACTGACTCTTAATAAGCAGCTCAGTAAAGCACGATAAACAATTATACACGAGTCCTATAATCGACCACATGGTATACAATTCCATAATATTTGAAAACCAGACAAAAGAAAACTCCATACATATCAGAATACTTTAAGCAATGTTAAATCAGTGCATATGTAATGAAGGCAGTACGTTAACTTCACAGATGGACAAGTGAAATATCGATACCATATCGCATGAAACAACGGAAGTTAAGTGTCAACCTCGACTCAAATACCCTGCGTTCGTAAGCCAACTCTGACAAGTGCCAAGAAAGAGGAAACACCGGTCGTCTGTAGTAAGGGGCAAACAGAAGCAAAATGAAAGCTTTGTCTTCTCGAAAGTAACGTCTAGAGATATACCTTCACGTTACCAACTGAAGACATTAGTATGCTTAGTAGTCAATAGCCTGGGTACAGACGGTCTTTGCAACAGCCGAGTTACTCAGAACTCACTTAAGACGTGTAACTTACATGTTGACTTTGATACCTAAACTCAGCCATCATGACTGAGGATGACGCGATACCGATCAGTTAGTTCACACGGGGCATCATGGAACAGAACTGAATGGAACCTCTAAACATTCCGCAGTTCATTTCAGATGGCGACACACGTGCCTTCAGCAGAACGGAATGGATCAGGTCTGGACACGACAAAACGAATCATAAAGGGTTCTCGCGAAGAAAGTAAGGCTGGACTTTGAGGCTAGTGAGGGGAAATTTATTCCGTCTAATAATGCTGGAAGTTAAGAAATTTTCGCTGCAACAATTCATTTTATAGTAGTGGATTTTGTGGTTTGTGTTCTCTTCATCTGTCGTGTACTGTTCGCTTTGTTGTTTTTTTCGTGAACCTTCAAGGATTAAATGCAGGATTGCATGTTTTTCCTGTGAATTTTTGTCCACAAAACAGGTTAAGTACGTGAAAGCGAAAAATCCTTTAGGCGTGGCAATATCTGGAGAAGGAAAAAAGGTACCCTGAGCATATATAAGAAAATAAATAAAGAAAACAATTTTCCTTAAAAATAATTTAACAGCGAAAAATGCAGCTCCAGCAAGGAGTAATATGGAATCGGTTTCTACGATATTTGGTGCTGATAAGGTAAGCAAAACATAATAGATATGTAAAGAAGCGCTATGTATTGTCTTCCAAGTAATGTTTGAAGTACTTCCTAACGTTCTGCAAAATTATATTTATTTGATCACGAACCGGCTTTCGTGTTCTGGGCCATCTTCAGGTGACAACTGAATGACACAAACACACACTGACATGATGTGCGATTATTTGTACAGAAGATACTGAAATGACAATATGTTTACAAAGGAAATAATTACAGTTTTTGTCACATAGAAATAATTACGTTAACTGAAAAGGGGATAAACATAGTTTTTATGTGTAGATACATTTAACAGTTGACGAGAAATAAGATGAATTTACAGTTTGAGTCTAGTATTTGTAACGAAACCTTACTTTAACGAAGGAGAAAATGGAAACTGAATCTGATCGTTTAATGTTATGCTGGCATTCTCAGACATGTATTTGTTGATTTCCAGTATTTCCAGTAGGGTCATCTTTCTGCTTTTCTTTACAGAGTGTAAAGCATCACATTCTGCATAATATGAATGGTTTTCTGCTGAAAGATGGTCGGTGAAGGTTGAATCTTTCTTCCTTAATAGCCAGCTTCTCTCATGTTCACGTAGTGTGATTGCTGCAGCTCTGCCTGACTGACCAGTATACACTTTCACAAACTGCTTGCCACTCTGAGATAAGGGATGCAGTTCGTCATTGCTATTGATATGTTGTTGGTAATATAAAATGCAAGTCTGTAGGTACTAGACTTTAACTTGTTTTCAATATTGTCTGTAATGTTGCCAATATATGAGATTTTGCACCATAAAAACTTTGTTAATCCCCTTTGTAGTTAATGTAATTGCCTCTAGGTGCCAAAAAATTTAATTTTATCCTGTGTAAACACTCTGTCATTTTTGCATATTCCGTGCAAATAATAACCGAGAAAGTTTCACAACTTTCGGTTGTCACCTGAAGATGGCCTGATAAGCCGAAAGGGGGTTCGTGACGAAATAAATATAATTTTAGGGAACATTAGGAACTGTTTTCCTTTTAACATTATCACGTTCTGCCAAGCACCAACGGAAAATTCAGTTAATGTTTAAAGTGTTTTTATACGTAGTTTTTCTTGGGAAAATAAATGTCAGTGTTGCGAGACTTGGATTATTTAAGTAATTTAGCACTTCAAGTGAGACTGCAGTGCATCCAGAAGGATTTTAATTAGATCTTTTGAAATGGTCGGAAGGCGTTTTTTACAATCTTTCGCTCCTCATAAGAGCGGAAATTTTGCCACACAACGTTTTTCGAGATCATTCGTCAATTCCGTTTCGAACATTAATACACTCTTTCAGTGCTAGTTGTTTGGCTCTCACAATATATTCCAACTTTTTGTAACGCTGATTGTATGCCACAGTCTCACTTTCACCGTTCGGTACTGGGCTAAGGGAAGTGAAATTGTGTTGTCATTCCATCTAGCGTGAGCACATCACCATTTGACGGTGACGTTGCCATCCAGCTCGTTCCGTTGACATCCAGTCAGAATCGAGGCAGCTTTCAGATCCTAGGAACCATTGCTTCCAATTCAGGTAGCTTATCGGTTGGCAGTCATACTACTGAGTGCGCTCTCTGCCAACGCTCCTACAGAGGAAAAGCCTCTGCAGTACCGGAAATCAACTTGGGTGTCGCTGGACAAATAAACTGAGACCCTAGTTTGAGTGGCTGAAGTAAGTGCGTCAAGTCATAAATTTTCGTTCAACATCGCAGATCGATCTCATGATGTTGCAAAAAATTCATGTTCTTCTTAGATTGGTTTTAATAATAAAACCGTATTTTTTTTTTCATTTTGGGCTTTGGCTGTTCTACACAAACTTTCTGATAAACATATACTGATCGAAAAAACAGCAATGTCAAAAAATAACTAACGTAAAGCACAGAAATTTCAGGAATATATTTGTCTAGGTAACATATTTAAATGTTTAGCAATGCAGTGTCATAACTTAATGTTAGCGCGAGGTAAGCCATTGCAAATAGGAAAGGTAGTGTATTAATAACCGATGTAACCACCAGAATGTTGAATGCAAGTGTGCAAACGTGCATGCCTTGTGCTGTAAAGGTGCCAGATATCAGTTTGGGATGGAGTTCCATACCTGTTGAACTTGGTCGGTCAGTACAAGAACGTTAATGCTGGCTGTGGATGACGCTGGACTTGTAGTCCAATGATATCTTATATGAGCACGATTAGACACAGAGCCCATGATCGGCAGGCCAAGACAACCCGTCGACATTCTGTAGAGCATGTGGGTTACAACAGCGTTATGTGGGCGAGCGTTATCCTGTTGGAAAGCACCCTTGGAATTCAGTTCATGAATGGCAGTAAAACAGGTCGAATCATCAGATTGACGAACAGATTCGCAGTCAGAATGCGTGGGATGACCATGTGAGTACTCCTGCTGTCTAACGACAGTTCCAGGTGGAGGTCCAGTGTGCGTAGCACGCTGGCAGGTTGGTCGCGGGCCCTCAACTGGCCTCCATCTAACTAACAAGCGGCTGTTACTGGCATCGAAGGAGATCCAGCTTTCATCAGAAAACACAACAGAACTCCACCCTGCCCTCCCATTAGCTCTCGCGTGTTACTGCCCCAAAACTGTCCGCGGAATTGGATGGTCTTCCCTCTCGGTAAAGTCATGTGGCCTTCCAGAGCTCGGTCTTCTTGCGACCGTTCATTGTCGTACCCACAGCTGCCAGAAATTACGTACAGTGGCTACATTCCTGCCAAGTCTTTCTGCAGTATCGCAGAAGGAACATCCAGCTTCTCGTAGCTCTGTTACGCGGCATCGTTCAAACTCAGTGTGGTGTTGATAATGGCGTGTTTGTCACCATAAAGACATTGTTGACTAACATCAACTTACCACTAACATCAGCTTACCACGTCTAATCTCAAAGCTAACTAACTCTCACAACCGTTCCGGCATGTAGTTCCAGGAAGCTTCATTTGCATCCTTACAGTGGCGCTCCTAGCGCCCCTTCTATGCGACTGGCGCGAAATCTGAACAGACACCATCTTTCAGATGTAGAAACACGCTTACCAACTTTCATTTACGTCGTACAACTCCTTCTTTGGTGCTGCGACTATTTTTCCGCCAGTGAATTTGTTTATATTTTGTAATAATTCTTTATTAGTATCGATTTTTATCTGCTTCATTTCCCATGACAGTACATTTATCCATAGCAGAGTGTCAGTGGTTCCACGGACAAATGCGCCATTCCAAACAACAACAACACGAACGTTGCTCGCTGTTGCAATATACAGTACCATCTGATTTTCACATACATTCTTGATCAGCTTCTAACTCTAGGAGCAGCGGTGCGGGTTGCTTCTGTGCGTCAACTCTGCATGTACACCTATAATCCACAAACCACTGTGATGTGTGTGACACAGGGTACTTCTCAGTGTTCGTCATATCAGGGTTTCTTCCCGTACCACTCACGTATGGAGCACGGAAAGAGTGGCAGCTGAAATGCTTCGATTTTTGTGCTAGAAGTAGTCTAGTGTTGTCTACAGAATCCAAACGGGAGCGGTACTTAAGAGAGGATGTTACAAAAGTTTTTTCAGGACACTTAGTAAATCTAACAGATCTACTAAGGAGACTAGCTACACAACGCTTGTCCGTCCTCTTTCAGAATTATGCTGCGCGTGTGGGCTTCCTACTAGATAGGACTGACGTAGTACATCGAAAAAGTTCAAAGAAGGGCAGCACGTTTTGTATTATTGCGAAATATGGTAGAGAGTGCCACTGAAATTATACAGGATTTGGGCTGGACATCGTTAAAAGAGAGGCGTTTTTCGTTGCGACAGAATCTTCTCACGAAATTCCAATCACCAATTTTCTCTCCGAATGCGAAAATATTTTGTTGATACCGACCTACATAGGGTGAAACGATCACCACGCTAAAATAAGGGAAATCAGAGCTCGCACGGAAAGATATAGGTGTGAGTTCTTTTCGCGCACTATACGAGATTGGAATAATAATAGAGAATTGTGAAGGTGGTTCGATGAACCCTCTGGCAGGCACTTAAATGTGATTTGCAGAGTATCCATGTTGACGTAGATGTAGATATAGAAATTGATCAAAAATTTCATTTTTCGATTTTGTTTCCATTCAGAAGTAAAATTTATTGACATCCATTTTCCAAAGTTTGATCTCTGAAATCATGTGTAGAGTGATGAAAAGGAAAATTACATTGTTCGAATTTTAAAAGTCCATGCTCCTTTTCGCAATTGTCCGTGGAAAACCAATATCTACACCGACAAGAAAAGCATTCCGGAATGTGAAATGAATACTATGTAGCCCATATTTAGGTTCCTGTAAATATTGACCTACTAAGTGTGTTCATGGCAAAACTCGAAACTTAAAATCCAAATGAGTCTGTGAATGCGCTTATCTAGAAATTTTGCCCAAGATAACATTTTCATCATGTACAGCTGTAAAACTTGCAACATACGATGCTGTAATTATTTTTAAAGATTGAAACATAGGGAGAGTGAAAGTCTTACAGTTTTTGGACTTCAGGGCTGGTACATTCACTCAAACCATTCTTGAGAAAATTGAACGTCGTGTGTCTAGAGCCGACATGTCTATTCAGGACCTAGAAAAGGAAACAAGATAAAAGAAAAAAATTAACAAGAGAAGTCTTGAGGATAAAGAAGGTACTGAGTACAGTTTTGGAGCATTCTAATGTATAATCGAAGAAAATATATTTAATCCTTAAATTCATCTTCCCAGAAACAACATTTTGTGCCAGTTATGTATCTTTTTCTTGGGACGTCTGTGATGTACTGCAATACTTCGGTATTTTGATGTTTCGTCACGTCATATGTCTCACAATGCAACAAACAAACACACAGAGCAAAATTTTCGTATGTTTTGTTTAAGCTGAGATGTGTTTATAAAGGTGCCGAAAGTCCCATACTGATTCCTACAAAATAGATGTAAGCTGTTATAACAAGATTTTTATCAAGATGTTCAAAATTGCTTACATATTTGTTTATATGGATGTAGATTTTATACCGTTTAACATTGGCAGTTATTGATTTAATAGGTTATGAGGTGAAGGAACCTTAATTATTATAAACTGATAGTCACAGTAGTTTGTAAATTCCAATAAAAATATTGAAAATTGAATTTAAATTTGCATTATAATATTACTGACCACAACATAAAATTTTACTTTCTTATCTTTAATATTTTAGCATGCTTTTTGATTTACCTCGGAGTATGCGTTTCATGGACATCCCCACTTAATACTGACACTTGAAACTTCGTAAGTATCCTTTCGTGAGACAGTTGGCGTCCGTCTTCAAGCGTCTTCCAGTCCACGTTTTCCAGTATCTCCAGGAGGCTCTCTGATGTGTCAAATAAACTTGTTTTCAGTCGTGCTGTCCTCCTTTGTATTGTTTAATATCCCTTGTTAGGCCCTATTGGTAAGGGTCCAACATACTTGAGCAATGTTCTACAACAGATCACCGAGTATGTTATAATGGTCTCACGGTAGATTAATTGCCTTCTTCCAGTATCCTACCACAACTCCAAAGCTCGCGACTTTTTAAATAGGACTGAGTCTATGTTATCATTCCATTTCGTATCTGTTGTGTCTCTGACACAAACTACCAAATGGAAAGTCGGAATTAATTACAACTTATAAGATTTATTCTGAAAACAAGCTGAACTATATCTCAGCGTCGTCACTCGTGTCCAGGTCCGTAGCCAAAATTCATCTCCCGTAAACACTGTCACAGTAACAGCGTCGCGACTGAGCGGACACCTGATCCTTACTCCAGCAGGCCCACCAGACGACTCCCCATCCTGGCCGCGACGACGCGACTTAATCACAGGGGTTGCATCCTGATTGGCTCCATCGACTCCAGCGCCATGACTGCTTCGGAGTTTTATTATGCCTGAGAATGGTGTTTTCAGATCGAATGTTGAGTTCCTTTCCAGCGAGTTTGTTGTTGAGATGGAAGCAACTAACCTCTGTTTTGGAAGCATTTGGTTGAAGTCTCCACTTACGGAAATATTCGCCCATTATCTTCAGGCCTTTCGTTAGGATATCCTTAGATGCTTCAGTTGTGCTACATCTTGTAGCGAGGGCCCAATCGTCAGCATACCTGAACTTTCTTGATTGTGTTTCCGGCAGGTCTCCAATATAGAGGCTAAACAGCAGTGGTGTGAGCACTGATCCTTGTGGTAAGCCATTCTTTAGTTTTTGATAGAGCTGTAGTCAGTGCTCATGCTCATTTGGAACACCCTATCATTGAGCAGGCTGTCTATTAATCGTGCTGTGGATTTGCAAGGAATTACTTGGAGAATTTTGTACATGATGCCTTCTCTCCACACATTGTCGTAAGCTGCTGAGGCCACTGATGATTTCAATTTTCTCTGGAATCCCGCCTCAGTGTAAGTAGTGAGTGACAACACCTGGTCAGTACAACTTCTTTCTGGCCGAAAGCCTGCCTGTTCAACTGGGATCACCCTGAACAATTCTGGGCTAATTCTGTTATATATAAGCCTCTCTAGTAATTTGTATATTACAGATAGCACGCAATTTGTCTGTAGCTTTTTGGGTTGTCAACTGGCTTCCCAGGCTTTAGAATAGCTATTACCAGAAGAGCGTTTGAGTTCTTGTGGGATATTGCCAGTTTGCATGAGTTTGTGAAAAATCGAGCCAGCCATACTTTTGTATACTTGCCACCGTTTATTATGAACTCAGGGTGAACGTTGTCGAAACCTGGTGCCTTTGTTGGCTTGACATCTTTCAGAGCGTTTTCTATGTCGTCGCTAGAGAAAGGGCGAGAGTGTTCAGTTTCTGTGGCTTCATTTTTTAAGATTTTGAGTTCTCGTTTCACTTGGATTGTATGTGTGTTATCCTTTGGCGTCCTAGACGTTTTAACTACATGTGCAGCTATGGAATTTGGTCTTACAGCTGCTTTTTGTCGTTGTGCTGGTGGGCCACTCCCTAGTTTTCTCAGCAGTGACCATGCTTGCCTGCTAGATGTTTGGAATTTGAGGCTTTCTACAGTTTCCGTCCACTTTTGTCTTCTGGCAGCATCCAAGCTGTGAAGCAGTTCATCCGCTATTTCCTGATCTCCGGAGTCAAGGAAGCTCTGGTATAGTTCTTCGCTGGTTTGGGACAATCCAGGGATGTACTCTTTCCGGTTACCCTCTTGGTATGTGCTTCTTGGCCGTGCTTATCATGGCACCAACAAATCTTTGGTAATTTTTGCTAGTAGGTGGTATCCATCATGGCCTCGCGTAGAGTTCTGCCCACTTGCCGCACAGTCAACACTGTCCAATCATAATAGAGGTAGGAACTCAAATTCCCCTAATTACCTCTATTCCTCGCCAACGATGGAATTTTAAAAAAGCCAATTGGAGTGGGTTCTCCACAGATCTGGACAAATGTTTGGGATGGATACCACCTGCTAACAGTGAGATGCCTATCTTCGCACAAATTTAGAATCTTATCAATATATGACTGTTTATTTGTGCCACATTTTTTTAGATTGTCTTCCGTTATAAATACCTACAACATCTGAAAAAAGTCCAAGGTGTTTGTTAATATCATTTATAGATAACATAAACAAGAAGCATCTGAAGCTGCTTTTATTTCTTTCGATGACTGACCATCCAGGATAATATCATCTGTCTTCCCTACAGATAAATTTTAAATCCAGTCAAAAATTTCTTTTTTTACCCCATACGATCATACGTTCCTTCATAGGCACTGATGTGATACCGATTCATACGGTTTTTGGAAGTCACAAAATACTAAATATGGCTAATTGTTTTGAACTACAGTTTTGAGGGTGACATCTGAGAAAAGCCCGAGTCGTGTTTCGCATGAGCTCTTGAAAAGTTCGTTTCGCCCTTTCCTCGAGCCTTCCGTAGCGTCTGGTGAAATCCCGCTCTCGGCCTCGATTTCGGAGCCAAACACCGTTGACGACCCACAGCTGTAAGAAGTAATCCGTATTTAATTCGCTGAATGCAAATTCCTTGACTTCACCAGATCTACTACCCAATAGTGACATATGAAAATCTGTTCTTGCAGACAAGAATGTAATTTTTAAAAGCCCAGGCGGGCAAACGATGATAACAAATCTGGGCTCGATTCCTCGCTCTCTCATTCTCTCTGTTGTGGGAACCCAAGTAATGCTGCGATCGTTAGGTGATGAATTCAGTGGACTACAGTATAAGGATGTAGACAGTATGACAACTCTTGGGTTAGTCCGGGGAATATACACGGATAGCCGAAGTGGTTAAGGCGACAGCTCGCAGAAATCAGTGTTAGAGTGCCGTTCTGACACAGATTTTAATTTGCCACTATTGAGTAGTAAATCTATATCCAATAAAGCTGACGTTAAGGAATTGTAATTCAGTGAAATAATTTCTAAGATTTCAGATCTTGTTGCCATTAGATCTAGTAGTGTGTTTCTCGAGTGGGTTTCCGAACTATCTGTCTATATAATTTTCAGAGAAAGCATGTAATGTTGATTTAGAGGAAGTCTTGTCACGTACACACCTATAGAACAGTAACTATCACAATCGACTGTTACGCAGTGCAGGGTCTCCTCCAATGATTAATGTGTGACTCTGGAACATTTGTACAAGCAAGATGAGGTTTCTTTTAAAGTTTCCAATTATATCTACGGATGAGACTTGTGGTGGATAGAAGGATCTTATTATGCCCACACTTAATAGTGAGTTTTGCTCAAACAATCTCACACGCAGCTTCAATTTTTATCTCGGTGGATTTCATTTTTTTTCCTTGTATGTTGCGACACCATCTCCTTTCGATAGACACTTACCGTGAGGCGTAGCGCAGTTCTTTCTAGGTCTGCAGTTATTGAAGTGTAGCTGGGAGCATCCTCTTCGTACACCCTCAGACAGAGATCCTGATCATCACAGTTTAAACAAAAGTTGTCGAATGGATTGGAACGAAGAATTTGATATACTGCCACCGTAATTAGAAATCAGCACTTTTACTCAATGTTTTTCAATTTTAATGTGTACGGTGGCTGCTCAGTTTAAAGCTTAGATTACTAGCGCGTAGTAATGCCCAGTACGCCGCGATTTGAACTAGCTGTACCCTATAATAGAGAAGCTGATGACCCACGTAATTAATTAACAAACTCAATCTGACTTTAACACAAATCTGAAAAATGTATGAGTAGCTCACATTTTGAAAATGCAATGGAAATTAGCAGTCATAGCGATATTAAACTCAACAGAAGTGAACTTGAAGCATCATTCCTAAGATTACACCAACAGTGAATGTATTTCAGGAACACGACTTCTAGTCGGCGTGATTGCAACAGTCAAATATGAAACATTGGACATTTTCCATCTACACAAGCAAGTACATTGTCTCGCAAGTGATATCACACACTTACATGCTCTACCGTAAATTACATGCGCAGAACGATAAGTAATATTCAGAATGGATACCACTGTTGTTGTGAAAATACCATGTGGTGATCGTAGAATGAATCAAACAGTATAGCAAACGTTACGTATAACCTTGTGTGATTTCACAAAGGCTGCACTCTGTCAGCTTCGTCATTCAGCAACACAGCGTCACTGCGTACATAGTTGAATCGTTAAACCAGATGTACGCAGTAATACAAGATCTGTCAGCGCACAGCGACACATGTTACATAAACTGTAAATAAGTAGTTACCATCTGTATAAAATTCCGTACAAGAAACAAAGCATTTATCGAGCAGAAATCATAGGAAAGGCAACTGTATTGACTGCGAAATTCTTCCGATTAAGGGACTGAAGTCGGATTTTGTACCAGGTCTTCAAGCTTCTGATTTCATAAAGACAGTCGATTAGAAAGACAAGTGCAACGTGAGCCCACATGAGTTATTCACAATAAGTTCGCAACGTGAATTAATGAAAATGTAATCGTGGGTTAAAAAATCTCACTAGTGAAATAACTTTGCAGACAGACAATCCTTCGGATAACACCAATAATGTGAACCATCTCACCCAAGGTGCAATTCGGCGACCAGCCGCATCTAACACATTTGAAACCAAGACCAGGGCCGCGATATGGTTGGCTCATTGAACCGGGAACCAAACTCATGGAACAGGTTAGCAAATGGGAAGTTGCGGCACACAAAGTTAATACCAGACGTTGTCACTTGGGTCCTGACGTCAACTGATAACGCATGCAGTGTTCCATTATGAAACTATGTGTATAAAATGTGCAGTGAGAAATGAAAGAATAGTGTAGCGCTGGATTTTTACATTATTAAATAACTTATTCTTACAACAGTGTTGCATACTAGGGATAAACCAAAAGAGGTAGCGAATTTTCAGTCTGCAGTTTGCCTATATGAAAGCTGGTGGCCACACGTTGTCTTTCTCGTCAATCAGAGCGTTTGCACTTGTTATAACTCAACCCACTAGCGTTTCTGTAGCCGAACACAGATGACGGTTTTTTCGTAGGGCAGAGTTTAACTTCTGCTATCTAATACGGAGATAAATAGCTTTTTCTTTCATCCGAGTTTTAATACAGGTAGATGCTGTGAGTCACCAGTGTTTTGAGTTGGGTTTCTTTGGACGTTTGTCAGCCATCTTCCTGCTTGTTCCTGTAGGCTTTCCAAAGGGGTATTGTTAAAAGTAGGGATAAGTGCGGCTTTTGCCACCGGCGGTTTGCACAGTGGCTCCAGCATTTCATTGTGTCCGCTATGTGTCCTGTTGTGAAGATTTTGGCCTATATGGGACGGTCACTGCCGTCGTAAAATTCTCTGCATCTCATAGCTCGGGTCTGGGAAATTACTTGCATGTGATTACTAGTGTGCGTGTTAGGGGTTTATAACCACAAAATTTCAGCTTCTTTATTTGATATGCATATCAATAAAATTCGTACAGTTTCATGTAATTATGTTATGTGACATATCGATTTAACCGTCCTTGTTTCAGGAATTCAATGTAAGGTATGTTATTTGTTTGACACATTACACGTTGATGTGCTGCACTATACGTGCACTCCAAGAAAACTGCCAGAGAGCTAGTAAATGAGAGCAACTGTGCCTATATATATCGAATATCGACTGGTAAGGTCTGCTTCTTCTCCAGTCAGCAGAGAACACAGTGTTCAGTGCGTCTAATATGTCAATAAATAGACGATTTCAATTTATGTATATGAAACATTTCAACATTACTGACCCCATGTATCGCTTCTGCCTTCATCGACAGAGATGCATTAAATATAGTATTGTTTCCAGTAATCTATGCATCACCTACATGTAGAACTCTGTACCTTACACCATTTACCGCAATTATGACCGAAGCAGTATGTTACTGCACCACCATAAGACCATTAGAAGACTCCAACATGACAGAGATAATTCCAGCTCCCTCAGGTGCTTTAAATTTTTAATATCTCTCGTGGGTTTGTTCCTGAAGAAGTAACCAGAGAATTAAGGGCTACAGGAATATTTAAATTGTTTGGTACCTTTACTGTGTATATCCTGCAGTAAACTGACAAATATTTGCAGCATTATTCCCATGTGTATTTACATTAATAACACGGTGGATAACGTTGGAAGCTCCATTCGCAGATGATACGTTTGGCTATAAGACGTTAGCAATGCCAGAAGACTGGAGCGACCTGCAGGGAAGATCTGCAGATCATCTGATTGATGTGGGAACTGGCAGTTGACACTGGAAGTAAACAAAGGTAACGTATTGCGTATGTATAGGCAGACAACGCTATTAATTCACGATTACGTAAACCAGACAGCATTTTTAAGAGTCAATGGGTAAGAAAGAGAAGCAGTGGTTGAGAAGGGAGTGAGACAGGGTCGTAAACTATCCACAACGTTATTCAGTGTGTACACTGAGCAAGGAGTACAGAAGAGCAAAGAAAAAATTTGGAATAGGAATTGCAGTTCAAAGAGAAGAAAAATAAACTTTGAGGTTTGCTGTTGACAGTGTAATTCTGCCAGAGACAGCAAACGACTCGGAAAAGCAGTTGAACGGAATGGACAGCGTCTTGAGAGGATGATATAAGATGAACATAAGCAAAACAAAGATAATGGAGTGTAGTAGAACTAAACCAGGTGACTCGGATGGAATTAGGTTAGGAAATGACATAGAAGAAGTACTCGTAGTACATGAGTTTTGCTATTTTGGCAGCAAAATAACTGATGATGGCCGAAGCACAGTTCCTTCTAGAGAATTATTTATGTTGTAGTTTCTTCTAACCCAATGTCATAGATAATTTCTTTCCCTGCTCTTGTTTCCAGAATTAACTGCTGTCTCCCAATAGGAGGAAAGATCAACAAATGTATAAGATTTGCTGATGACATGATCTACAAGTGGCGGGCAATTGCAAGAAAAGCTTTCCTAGAGAAGATAAATATGCTTACATCGAATATAGATTTAAGTGTTAGGGCATATTTTCTGAAAGTATTTGTCTGGAGTGTAGCCATGTTTGGAAGTAAAACATCGACGATAAAGAGTATAGACAAGAAGAGAACAGAGAATTTTGATATGTGGTGCTACAGAATAATGCTGAATATTAGATGGGTAGACCATGTAACTCTAAGGAGGTACTGAACGGAACTGCGGAGACGAGAAATATATGGCACAACTTGACTAAAAGCGATCGGTTGATAGGACACATTCTGAAACATCAGGAGGTCATCACTTTCGTATTTGAGGAAAGCGTGTATGTGCGCGCGCGCGCGCGCGCGCGTGTGTGTGTGTGTGTGTGTGTGTGTGTGTGTGTGTGTGTGTTTAAGAAAGGGGGAGGGGTAAAAATCGTAGAGGGAGACCAAGAGATGAATACAATAAGCAAATTCTGAAGGATAGAGGTTACAGTAGTTATTTTCAGAGGACGATGCTTGCACTGGATAGAGTAGCTTGGAGAGCTGCATCAAACCACTCTTCGGACTGAAGACCACTATAACAACGATGGCGTTATTGGCGACAAGTCACTAGATGCAGTAACAACTGTAAGATTCTTAGGAGTAACCATCCGAAGCGACCTAAAGTGGAATGACCACTTAAACAAATAGTACGAAAAGCAGATGTCAGGCTGACATTCATTTGGAGAAAATTATCGAAATGTAATTCATTCACCCGGATGGGTTAACACAAGACATAGAGGAGACTAAAAAAAAAAAAAAGCGGCTCATTTCGTCCCGGGATTGTTTAGTCAGCACAAGTGCATTACGGAAATACTCATTAAGCCAAAATGGTAGACGCTACATGAGAGGCGCTCTGCATCATGGACAGAGTCACTCCTAAAATTCCGTGAGGTGTTTCGTGAAGAGTAGGGAACATACTACTTTCTACCAAATACATCTCGCGAAATGAACACAACAAAAACCCAGAAATTAGAGCTATTAAATAAACTTACCGACAGTCGTTCTTCCCACATGCCAATCGCAAACTGAACAGGCAAAAATGGAGGACGAGTTTGTGATACCACGAGTACCCTCCAACAAATACCGTCAAGTGGTATGCGTAGTATCTATAATGCTCAATAGTATCCGAGTGACCTGATGGCGTTTCGCCTGATTTGTATGCAACCTACATAACGTAACTGTCTTGGAGGTTCTCTGCTCTCTTTCCTGTGCAGTCGTATGAATATACGAAATGGTTACTACAGGAGGCTGCAAGAGATAAATGCTCTGTATGGCTATCAATCCAGATGCAGGTTAATACATGATAATACAAATATCAGAAAACACGTTGTTAGAAAATATCAGCCATTACGCTTGTAACTCAAATTTATTACAATTAATGACATTTGAAGAAGCAACTTTCATCGCGAAATCATACGACGAAAGTTTTTGTGCCTGACTGGGATCCACTACTCCAATCTACCAACTATTGTTCCTGATAACTAACCACGAAAGACTTTAAATATACTTTTAACCACAAGAAACAAAGTGTGCTCACGTTTAAACTTGAAATGACATGATATAAGGTTTTGTGTTGGACGGAGTTTCCAACATGTCATCTTTCTATGAAATTGTTAACTAAGCACAATCAAATATTAGAAATCATAATTTTTCACCACTAGAGAGATGATTGAAACTGAAAAGACGGTACGAAAAATTTTTGACTTCCGGGATTCGAACCCAGCACATATCGTCGTTGATTTCTAGTCACGAGTAGATGTTAAAAATCGGTTTATTTCGCCAGCAGCGAGATGTTTACACGTCTGAACTAGAAATAACACACGACATCTAGTTCTGTGCTGATTGGGAATCGAACCTATACACATCGTCACTGTTGGCTACACGTAAAAAGACGTTGACTATCGATTTCTTTTTCACCAGTAACTAGGAGTGACATTTTTGAACCTGTGAACCTGAAATGATATCTCGAAAAGTTCTGTGTCTGACTGGTAATTGTCACCGATCGGAATCGTTGAAAACGCACGAGGGGCGTTGAAAATCTTGGTTTTTTGTCATCTGTGGTTTCGTGTGGGCGTACCATAGCCGGAAATGGTAAGATGGAAACTCTTGTTCCAGACCATATTTCGAACCCAGACACGCGCCTTTCGTAGATGAATTCCAGAATCCTCAACGTAGAAGGGGGAGGGGGGCTAAAAATCGAAAATCGTTGAGGCAAACCAAGAGATGAATACAGTACGCAGATTCAGAAGGCTGTAGGTTGCAGCAGTTACTAGGAGATGAAGAGGCTTGCACATGATAGAGTAGAATGGGGAGCTGCGTCAAACCACTCTTTGGGCTGAAGATCACAGCAACAATAACAGATCTGACGGTGAAAAATTTAAGAAATTGTGATCCTTGCACCCTTGTTAAAATTTACATATTTCTGCTTATAGCGATGCACATCTTAATTTTTCTAAATGCACAATTCAACTGATCATGTAATCATGTATGGCATTCGATAATTTAATAACTGGTTCTTTTTAGATCTACTCTCACTGCAAGGTGTATGTGTTTTTGTGATAATTACGAAAGGCTTCTTGGGTAGGACACAAGACTTCACGTAGACACAGACCATGTAGGGTCAAACCTGTGCAATAACTTCCTAATGCGTGATGTCGGGCAGGTTCGTGTCATATATACTTTTCGTTTTATCAAATTAGGCATTAGTCACAAGGGTTTTATTAAATTAGGCTTTCGTTGTGTGTCTTGGTGAGTTGTAATTCATTTATATTAGAACAGAGCATCAACATTACATTCCTCCCCCAACATTAATTAAAATAGTCTGCCGTTGGTCAGGCAGTTTCTGGATCCCCGCCCGTAGAGCGCTACTGCTTTGGAGATAAAGATGTCGATAATCCAAGTTTAAAGGTCGTTTTCGTCCACAAAGAAATGTTCGTGATGGTCGTTTGATAAGAAGCGAGAGATATAAACACTTCAGGGCTCTAAATCTGAATAGTTTCGGTAGGAACTGCTTTCCATCCAAACTTCTCGACAGTTTCTCTTGTGAAATCAGCGTACACGCTCCTTGATCCCTTTTCGTATGTTGTGACTACATGGTGTCTCAACTGTCGACAACAGATGCCCCACAGCAATAGTCCCACCCCTGCGATGCAGCACAAAACATCGTCTTTGTGACACTAGATGCATAAAGTTAAATTTTGACGACTCACACTGATCAAGCTGTTGTTTTTTGTTAGGGTCAACCGTTATTTTGAGCTTATGAGGTTAATTCGTAGTGAATTGCCGTTATTTCCTTAAATCGACTTTTTTTTAGTTCGTCTGTCTGCCCGTTTGCTAAAACCTCTTTTTCTAAGGAAAGTGTAGCGGTATAAAGTTGGAATTTATGGCAGATATTAACGTTTACAGTCTTTGGCTGTGTAAAACGTTTAAGCCGGCCGCGGTGGCCGAGCGGTCCTAGGCTCTTCAGTCCGGAACCGCGCGACTGGTACGGTCGCAGGTTCGAATCCTGCTTCGGGCATGGATGTGTGTAATGTCCTTAGGTTTAAGTAGTTGTAAGTTCTAGGGGACTGATGACCTCAGATGTTAAGTCCCATAGTGCTCAGAGCCATTTGAACCATTTTAAAATGTTTAAGACTCTGAGTCAATGCAATCAGAAGATACGGCCATATGTGTCACATATTCTGATAGTCTCAAACTGTCATGAAATTCAGTGGATGAACGTCTGGGTGGTCTAGCTGTAAGGTGCGTGCTTGCAAACCGATTAGTCACGGGAAAAAGTCTCGCTCAGATCATGGATTTTTCAGTCTTCCTTTCAACCTTGCCTTAAGCTCTCAACAATATGAGATGTTGCCCGAAACACCAAGTGGCTCGGATACCACGTTAAACAACACGTCCCCTTTCTCCGGTGGGATGTCTTGGACAGGCTAGGGACATGAAAGGAGCGGAATTGGCGTCCAGTTGAAAGACCTGCACCAGGCCGTTAAGACACACATAGTTATTATTATTACCTATTAACAGAAACTACGTTTTGACGAAATCTTCAGAGCGTGGGTCCTACTTACATTTTTCCTGTTTTTGTAGGAAAACTTTAACCTCGTGGATTATATACATCAATACTCCCTTACCTATGTAGTTATATGAGACGAAGCGCGGTATAAAAACGTAAAGATGAGAGGTGCTCAACATCTGGTCTCTCCGTTTACTCTGCGTCACATTTATGAGCAGACCATAAATACACACGTCAGCACAGAATAGCAAGTGGAAACCGACACTTCCGGCAGAATTTCCGCATCCTTCCTCGTTGCCAGTTCGTGCAATTGATTTATGTGAACTTGTTTCAATGAGCACAAAATCAAATCAATAGCATGCTTTCGGCGGTGAAGGCAGCTAGTGAATATCTCTGTGAACGAATAGGGAATCGAATGTTTCGAAATAGGAATCAAAATTTTCGTCATTGTCGAGCATCCATGTTTACGACACGGTCATGAACCAATGCTCCGTGTAGGTTGGCAGTCTGTTGGAATGACTGCAGTTACGTATGCTGAAGGTATGGGTTCGATTTTCACATCAGGCTACCATTTTTAACAAGCACAAACAACCTCTCTTCATCTCTGGTAACTATAGTTGAACAATGCAGGTTGCACCGTGATTCCGAGACCACTTTAAACTTGACATCCCTTCGATAGCTGTCGGAAGAGAGTCGATGCATGTTGGGCCATGACAGAGGCAGAAGTGACGCCAGGTTGATACGATGTCGCCAGTGAGATTCCGTAGGTGAAAGTTTTCCTTTTATTAACAAGTCAGTCGTCATGTAAGGTCACAGGGCACGTACTTCTTTTTGTATTTGAGGTTGAGACGTGGAAAATATTGGTGCCGGACTGTGATTCGATCTCCCCTTTCACCAGGTTTGGCACCTTTGAGATGATACATCGTTTCATTGTTTCTGCGTTATTCCAGAGTCCTCAACGTATCCACGAAAGCCGTGTCTGGGTTCGAAATCAGGTCTGGAACAACTGTTTCTTTCATGCCATTTAAAATTGTAGCGCACACACACCAAACCACAGGCGACAAATAATTGTGATTTTTTACGCCCTCGTGCGTTTTTAATAATATTGATTGGTGCCGGTTTCGACTCGCAGTCAGACACAGAACTTTTTGTTGTATCATTTAAGTTCACAGGTTTAAATATGCCACTCCTAGCTACTAATGAAAAAGAAACAGGTAGTCAACGTGTTTCCATGTGTAGCCAACAACGACGATGTGTTTAGGGTTAGATTCCAATTATGCACAGAGCTTTATGTTACGTTACTTCTAGTTCATGTGCACATCTCGCTACTGCTGAAATAAACCGATTTTTAACCTCTACTCGTGACAAGAAGTCAATGAAAATACGTGCTGGGTTCGAATCCCTGTAAGGCAAAAATTTTTCGTTTCGTCTTTTTAGTTTCAATCATCTCGCTATTGGTGAAAAAATAATGTCTAAAATTTTTTGTGCTTGGTTAACCATTCTATTAGGTGCTTTATTTGAATCCCCACCCTATAAAAACCTGTTGTTGCTTGTGATTAAAAGCATATATGAGATCTTTCCTGGTTAGTTAACAGGAACAATAGTTGCTAGACTGGAGTACTGAATCCCAGTCCGGTACAAAAATTTTCGTCTTTCGTCTTTCACAATGAAAGATAATTTTTGAAATGTCGTTAATTGTAATAAAACTGAGTTTGTAAGCGTAATGGCTGATCTTTTCTAATAACGAGTTTTCTGATATTTGCATTATTGTGGTATTAATTTGCATCTCGATTGATAGCCATACAGAGCAGTTATCTCTTGCGGCCTCTTGTAGTAACCATTTTGTACAGTCATACGACCGTATCGGAAAGAGAGCAGAGAACTTGCAAGACAGTTACAAAATGCGTGTTGCGTACAAATCAGACGAAACGCAAATCAGGTCATGCTGATACTTCTAAGCATTATGGTAGAGGTACACTGTGTGACCAAAAGTATCCGGACACCTGGCTGAAAACTATTTACAAGTTCGTGGCGCCCTCCATCGGTAATGCCGGAATTCAGTATGGTATTAGCCCACCCTTAGCCTTGAAGACAGCTTCCACTCTCGCAGGTTTACGTTCAATCATGTGCTGCAAGGTTTCTTTGGGAATGGCAGCCCATTCTTCACGGAGTGCTGCACTGAGGAGAGGTATCGATGTCGGTCCGTGAGGCCTGGGACGAAGTCGGCGTTCCAAAATATCCCAAAGGTGTTCTATAGGATTCAGGACTCTGTATAGGCCAGTCCGTTATAGGGATGATATTGTCGTGTAAACACACCGCCACAGGCCGTGCATTATGAACAGGTGCTCGATCGTGTTAAAAGATGCCGTCACAATCCCCCAATTGCTCTTCAACAGTGGGAGGAAAGAAGGTGTCTAAAACATCAATGTAGGCCTGTGTTGTGATAGTGCCACGCGAAACAACAAGGGTTTCAAGCCCCCTCCATGAAAAACATGACCACACTATAAGACCAACGCCTCCGGATTTTCTGTTGGCAATACACACGCTACCGAGCGAGGTGGCGAGGTGGTTAGCACACTGGACTCGCATTCGGGAGGACGACGGTTCAATCCCGTCTCCAGCCATCCTGATTTAGGTTTTCCGTGATTTCCCTAAATCGTTTCAGGCAAATGCCGGGATGGTTCCTTTGAAAGGGCACGGCTGATTTCCTTCCCAATCCTTCCCTAACCCGAGCTTGCGCTCCGTCTCTAATGACCTCGTTGTCGACGGGACGTTAAACACTAACCACCACCACCACCACCACCACAAATACACACGCTGGCAGATGACGTTCACTGGGCATTCGCCATACCCACATCCTGCCATCGGATCGCCACGTTGTGTACCGTGATTCGCCACTCCACACAACGTTTTTCCACTGTTCAGTCGTCCAATGTTTACGCTCCTTACACTAAGCGAGGCGTCGTTTGGCGTTTACCGGCGTGATGGATCGCCACGTTGTGTACCGTGATTCGCCACTCCACACAACGTTTTTCCACTGTTCAGTCGTCCAATGTTTACGCTCCTTACACTAAGCGAGGCGTCGTTTGGCATTTACCGGCGTGATGATGTGTGGCTTATGAACAGCCGCTCGGCCATGAAATCCAAATTTTCTCACCTCCTGCCTAACTGTCATAGTACTTGCAGTGAACCCTGCTGCAGTTCTGAAGTCCTGTGTGATGGTCTGGATAGATGTCTGCCTATTACACATTACGAACCTCTTCAACTGTCGGCGGTCTATGTCAGTCAACAGACGTGGCCGGCCTGTACGCTTTTGTGCTGTATGTGTCCCTTATGGTCCCACTTCACTATCACATCGGAATCAGTAGACCTAGGGATGTTTAGGAGAGTGGAAATCTCGCGTACAGATGTGTGACACAAGTGACACCCAATCACCTGACCATGTTCGAAGTCCGTAAGTTCTGCGGAGCGCCCTATTCTGCACTCTCACGATGTCTAATGACTACTGAGGTCGCTGACATGGAGTACCTGGGGGTAGGTGGCATCACAGTGCACCTAATATGAAAAACGTATGTTTTTGGGGATGTGTGGATACTTTTGATAACATAGTGTACCTCTCTAGTGAAAACTACAAGGAGTATCCGGAATTGCAGATGATCTTCCTGAGAACTCGACATTTAATGTCCTGGTGAGGAAAGCTACAGTCTCTACGGCACTGAGAGTAAAAATTAATGATGATAAGCTCTGCATCACTTGAGGTACCAAGTACATAAAACTATGTTTAATTTATGACTGAGAAGTAAGTGCTCCTACAAATTTCAATGTCAGTTTATCCCTAATGAATGTTTCTTTTATTTTATTTTATTTTATTTTATTTCAATTCCCCATCGGGGCGGGCTGGCAGCAGCATATGCGCTGCTCTTCAGCCGAAAGACATAGAACAAAACAATAGAAGACATTTAAAAACAGCAAAGGAGAGAAGAAGGCGAACATAGATATAAAAAAGGGAGAACATCATGGAAGGCAATAAACAAAAAAACGGGGTGACTGTAAAATGGAGATAAAAAACTGTTTAAAAGTAGCACATACAAAAAGCCTCACACAGCGACGATTAAAAGAACACAAGGCACAGTATGACTGGAGCATAAAGGTGTTGACGGATGGCATAGCACATAACGTAACACTGACGGCGAACCTCAAGGCAGTACACAATTAAAATCACACCTCTTGATGCACACGAGAAACAGCACTAAACACAACACTGATGTGGCACACTGATGATGATCAATACAGAGGATCTGCCAGGTTCTAGGAGAGGAGGGAGACCTGAAGAAGGGAGGGAGGGGAAGAGATGGGGGAGGGGAATGGGGGGCGTGCAGAAGAGGGCCAGGTAGGGAGGGATGTGGGAAGGAGAGAGGCAAGTATGGGGTGCAGGGTCTCAGGGGAGGGGGGGATGGAGGAAAATCCGCTCTGGGAGAAGGAGGAAAGAGGAGAAGGGGGCCCTGGGGGGGGGGGGGGAACAAGGCCAGGTTATAGTTGGAAGGAAGGGTAGATGTCACGGCGAAGTTCGTCATCCGGGAGGGGGAGGCGTTGGAAATTGCCCTGATGAAGGAGATGGAGGGTGCGGAGGTGGAGAGAGGGAGGGATACAGCGATAGAGGCGCGGCAACGGGCGGGGGGTGGAGAGGAAGGAGGAAACCAGAGGGTGGGGGGGATCAACCCTGCAAACAATGTAAAGGATGCGGAGATGTTGGAGGAACAAGAGGAGGTGGGGGAAGGGGATCAGTTCATACAGGAGCCGTGTGGGGGAAGGAAGGCGGATACGGAAGGCAAGGCGGAGCGCATGGCGTTCAAGGATTTGGAGGGCCTCGTATAAGCGGGTGGGGGCGGAGATCCAGGCGACGCTGGCATAACAGAGGATAGGACAGATGAGGGATTTGTAGGTGTGGAGGATGGTAGAAGGATGCAATCCCCATGTCCGGCCGGACAGGAGTTTCAGCAGGCGGAGGCGGGAATGGGCTTTCTGCTGGATGGTCAGGAGATGAGGGGTCCAGGTGAGGTGTCGGTCAAGGGTGAGGCCAAGGTATTTCAGGGTGGGGGTGAGTTGGATAGGACGACCATAAAGGGTGAGGTAGAAATCATGGAGGCGAAAGGAGCGAGTGGTGCGGCCTATGATGATTGCCTAGGTTATGGAGGGGTTGAGACAGAGGAACCACTGGTTACACCAAGTGGTGAACTGGTTAAGGTGGGTTTGGAGGGTACGTTGAGACTGTTGAAGGGTAGGATAGAGAGCCAGGAAGGCAGTGTCATCAGCATATTGGAGAAGGTGGACTGGTGGGGGTGGATTGGGCATATCAGATGTGTACAAGAGATAAAGGAGAGGGGAGAGGACAGAACCCTGGGGGACGCCAGCCGTGGGATAAAAGATATGGGAGTTGGTGTTGTGGAGGGTGACAAAGGAAGGACGGTGTGAGAGGAAGGAAGCGACCAGATGGACAAAATTGATAGGCAGGACGTAGGTTTGGAGTTTAAAGAGGAGACTGGGATGCCATACACGGTCATAGGCATTTTGGAGGTCAAGGGAAACAAAAATGGCGGAGCGACGGGAGTTGAGCTGGAGGGACAGAAGGTGAACAAGGTTGAGGAGTTGGTCGTCAGCAGAGAAGGAGGGTCGGAAGCCACACTGGGTAAGGGGGAGGAGGTGGTGTTGAGCAAGGTGCCGATGGATACGGTGGGAGAGGATGGATTCAAAGACCTTACTGAAGATGGAGGTGAGGCAGATGGGACGATAGGAAGAGGCGGCAGATGGGGGTTTGTTGGGTTTGAGGAATAGGAGGACGCGGGAGGTCTTCCACAGGTCAGGGTAGAAGCCAGTAGAGACGATGACATTACAGAGATGGGCGAGGACAGTTAGGAAGGAATAGGGGCTTTCTCGAAGGTGACGGTAGGTGACACAGTCGTGACGAGGGGCTGTGTTGCATTTGGACTGGAGGAGAAGTTTAATGTCTTGTGCTGTGATGGGAGTGTTGACGTCAGAGGGGGGCAACTGCCCCAAGTACTGGAGACTAGGAGCAAGTGGAGCGACCGAGGTATCAGCACGTTCCATGACGGTGGGGAAAAGAGAATAATCAAAGTGGGGATCATCGGGGATGGAGAAGACCTCGGAAAGGTGGGAAGCGAAGTGGTTGGCCTTACTGAGGTTGTCTGGAAGGGGGTGATCGTTATGGAGAAGGGGGTAGTGGGGAGCGGAAAGGGAACCAGTAAGACGATGGAAGGCGGACCAGTACTTGGAGGAGTTGATAGGGAGGGTGGCATTGAGTCGTGTGCAGGTCTGGCGCCAGTCCCGGCGTTTCGTTGCTGTAATAAGGTTCCGTACGTGTCGCTGTATTTGCCGGCGGCGTTGGAGTGTATCCCTGTCACCAGTGCGCTGGAAGGAGCGATAGAGGCGGCGGGATTCACGGAGGAGGAGGACAGCCCGCGGAGGGAGAGTGGGACGGTGTGGGTGGATGGTTTTAGTAGGAACATGGGCCTCCACGGCGTGAATGTTTCTTTTGTTCACTTGAAATTTATACCAACATTTCAACGTTGTGCAATAGGTGCTGGGATTGTTTATGACAGTATTTTAGGAATTAAACGTACTTAAAGGTTTGGATAATATATGAGGGGTGTTCAATAAGTAATGCAATACTCTTTTTCTTGGCCAATTTTAATTGAAAGTATGCTAACTCTGTTGTGGGACATCATGGAATATTCCTGCTTCAGCCGTTATAGTTCCATGTATTTCCGATAGGTGGCGGCGCAATATGTAGCCTTCAAATTGGCGGCTGTGACGGAGGTGCGTTCCAAGCAAAAACCTGTCATTGAGTTACTTTTGGTAGAACACCAGAGCATCGCAGATATTCACAGGCGATTGCATAATGTTTACGGAGACCCGGTGAGTGGTTGAGCAAGATGTGTCTTCATAGCAAGAAGCTCGAGCAAATCTCTCTGATCTCTCACACACAGCCGTGAGTCTTTCGATGTTGGAACGTGCAGACACTCTCATTCGAGATGACCGGCGAATTACAATCAAACACCTCGCTGCACAATGGGACGTCTTTGATGGTAGTGCTGATAAACTCGTCCACGAGTTAGGGTACTCAAACTATTGTACTAGCTGGGTTCCTCGCCGCCAAACAGAGGACCATAAAGAGCAACGGAGGACAATCTGTACGGAGTATCTTGTACATGACGAGGCTGATCGTGACAGTTTTTCGTCGAACATCGTCACACCCGATGAAACGTGGGTCATAATTTGGAACAAGAAACGAAACGACAATGCATAGATTGGCGCCACATCATCACTCCTCCGAAGAAAAAGTTCATAGCCGCACCCTCATCCGGTAAAGTCGTGGTGATGGTCTTCTGAGACTCCGAGAGGGCCATTCTGTTTTATGCCGTCCGTTGTGGTGCAACTGTCAACTCTGAAGCGTATTGTGCTACCCTCAGGAGATTGAAGTATCGTCTGCAGCGTGTCTGTCGTCACAAAAATACAAACAAACTTCCCCTTCTAAATGACAAAGCAAGGTCTCACACAATTTTGTGCACCCAAGAGGAGTTCACAAAACTTCATTGGACTTTTGTTCGACATACACTACTGAACCCGGATTACACAACTTCCGAATTTCATCTGTTTGTTTGGCGTAAAGAAGGATGCACTCCACAGTAAGCAGTACGTGGATGACGGGGAGAATACTGATGCAGCATGACTTTGCCTCCGATGTCGACCAGTAGAGTGGTACCATGCAGGCATACAAACCCTCCCAGTAGGGTGGCGTAATGACATTGCACTGAAAGGAGACCATGTTGAAAAATAAGGTTTTCTAGTCAAAAGAGTGGGGGATAATATGGTGAGCTGGAATACTGAATGAAACCAACCTGCTTCCAAAAAAAAAAAAAAAAGATTGTGTTGCATTACTCATTGAATGGTCCTCGTAATACTAAAGTTGTCAGTTGCTATTCCATCTCATCAGGCTGTATTGCACGACAACATAAAGTATGAGTAAAGCTTAACTGAAACAATGCGGAATTGATTTTCTAGTTAGCCTATCAACCTCTGCATCACACTTAGGTTTTGAAAGGATCCTACTGAAGCGCCACTGTTTCTTGCTCTTGTTTCTAAATAGTTCATTTTGTTCTGCATAAAGCTGGAACATCCTATGTAACAGGCACAGGTGGGCCAGAGTCAGAAAGTACATCCTTTTGCATTGTAGTGTCACTATATGGCCGCCTTGTTGTCGTTGCCTAGAAACTGAAGCATGATAATCTTTGGCCTGAATCCACAGACAGTAGCAGCTCAACGTTCTATTCAGGTTAAATTAACAAGGACCACAAACCTGTTAGTACTGTTTGGCGTCAGTCGACTTCTACGGACTCAATCAAACATCTCGCTGAGAGTCGTCTTAGAGCGTACGTTTTTCGGTAGTAACTGATAAATGAAACTGCAGACCTACATTAACTTTTTTTGAGCTACATATGTTCATTTCCTTTTATTTTTCAATACTACTGTAAGAAATGAAAATACACAGCTTCCATCAACTTAAAATAGTCTTGTTTTGGTATACGATTACTTTACCACAACCATTACATAATATATATGTGGTGTCTGTTCTTTGAGACATTTCCGAATTAACAGAAACCATTTTAATCCAGCAGCCACTATGAATTAAGATACAAAAGACTTGCAGATATTGGTTGCAAGTGGGTCTTGATTTAAATCAATGGGGAAGTCGAGAATTTGTGCTTGATTGGGATTCGAACCCACGTCTTCAGCTTACTATTTCGATTCGCTGACCACTGCTCCTTTTGGACACAGTGGTCACAGCAACATTCGGCCTACCCTAGCACACCTCCCATCAGACCCAAATTCTCGACTTATCCATACACCATTATTGTAGTCCCCCTCGCCCATTATTGTCATTACTCGCAACATTTCACCAATTCCCGTATGATTTCGGACTTGGCGTGCTCTGAAGAGATCATTGGCTGTCCTGGCCTCAATTGTATATGTGTGGACACGATTTCGATCCATCAACCACTGTGAATTAAGACAAACAAGAATTACAGACATTGGCTGCCAGTGGGCTTTGATTTGAATCGTGGAGTTGCGATGACGACTGTGCCCGGATGGAGCAGTGATCGACACACCTCCATAGTAAGCAGCAGACCTGGGTTCGAATCATAGTCCAGTCCAAATTTTCGCCTCTGCCCCTAGATTTAAATCAATACTATCTCGCAGCCAGTCTCCGTATTTTATATTGTATCTTATTACATAATAGCTGAAGGGAAATATTACCTCTTTACTCTAATGATTTTGTTTTCTTTAATCCTAGGACTCACTCTGCTAAAATTTCCCTAGTACTCCATCTGGGGTCATAGATGACCCCAATCAATATATAATTGACTGTGTGCACGAATCATTCAGAGAACAACGTACTGTCTTTTAATACTGTTTGTTTACATTTTATTTATTATTTAGACACATTTCACAGCTTTTTTAACAGGTATGTACATACTAGAATTAAATTACATATGGCAGAGTAATTACATATCAGAAGTTACAATATTACTCTAAGTCATAATTTGTTTCACTCATAAATGTTTCACAATGGCTCCAGATTTACAGAAAATGTGATGAACAACTCAACAGGAAACATAATTCCGTACCATAGTCATCTGCACATATTTTGCAAGTAGTAACTATTTCAGAATGTTCCTTGCAAACAAATTTGTTACACTTTTTGCATGTTGAATTGTATTTTGTGTCCTTTGATCGGGGGCAAATGGAGCATCTGCCTCGCTTTCTCTTCTGATTGTCGGGTATTACGTCTGGATGTCCATTGTCTAACAGATCATCAAATCCACACCGATTGATACTGCTAATAATATCCTTGTTCCTTGCTTGTGGTAAACTCAAACGACGTTCCACTTGGGGCTTTGCCATTTCTTTGGCCAACTTCATTAGAAAAAGACGTGTCTCTGTTTTTTCAACAGCAACACAGAAGAGTCTGTAGGCATTGAGTGCAGCTAGATCGACAAGATCATAAAATACTGCTAATGGTCAACGTTTTGTACCCTTTTTCACAGAATAGTAAGAGCTCATTTGATCTAGCGTATCAACACCTGACTTTATTGAGTTGTAATACAACACTACTTCTGGTTTTCGTTTCAAGTTGTTTTCTTTGGGCACTTCAAATGATTGATGTTGTGTTGACAGGAGTAGCACAGCCTTATTTCTTTTTGGAACATATGAAACTAATAGGGTTTTACCACTGTATGCAAATCTGGTAGTGCATTCTTCCCTAGTTTTCGAAGGCAAAAACTCTTTTGGGACTTCTTTTCTTGTAGAACGTAGAGCACCTACAAGTGAACTTCATTTTCAACAATTCTTGGCCAAGGTCATAGATCGTGAAAAAATTGTCGATGGTAATATTCCTACCACTGCCACCCAGATGAAGCACTAAATCTAAAACCACTCTCTTGCCTTGATTCACTTCTCTCACATCACCACTCCTTCCAGTGTACATTTGAAGATTTGTCAGATACCCATGTTCACAGTCTACTGCGCACCATATCTTGATGCCATGCTTTCCTGGCTTTGACGGAATGTAGACCTTGATACTGCACCGACCTCTGTATACGCAAAGATGTTCATCAACACTGATGTTGCTGGAAGGTATAAATGATGTTTGACATTGCATGGCAAACAAATCAAATATTTCCTGTACAGCTTCAGCCTTATTTCCAGTCCTCTCTTTCCTTTCAAGTCTTGTGATGCGGTCGTCAAAACGAAGTGAACACAGAATGTCCTGATATCGCCTCCTCGACATAGTAGCACGGAATAGAGGAGTGCTATATTCAGAGTCCCAAAATTCGTCAATAGGTTTCCCCCGGCTCTTCTGTACGCCATACAGAATCAGCAAGCCCAAAAATGAAAGAAGCTCGCATCTGTCTGTATCACGTCAGTCAACTAATTTTCCAGACACTTTCAATTCATTTCCTCGTTGATTTGTGAACTGAACTATTATATCCAGCAATTCATTAGTAATAAACTGCCTGAAACAGTCAACAGCTGAGCTAACACTAACTGTGCTAGGAATACCTGTTGAAAATCGTTGTATGTTTCGGATTGGAAATCTACGAATTGATGGTTCTTTTGTACTCCATGCAATATCCCGACCCCTGCTTGCCAGTACTGCACTTTCATCTTCTCCACTGTCATCATTTTCAGCAAGAATATCATTTTCTTCTAATTCATGTAAACAAATTTCATCACTTTGGTCTACCTGTGTCTCTGTTCCATCATCTTCGGCGTCACTACCTTCTGAATCACTACTGCTACGAAATAAGTCTTCCATAGCTTGTTCTACACTATAGCCAGGAGCAAAACGTATTCCATCCATGCTGAAATTACACTGCAACAACAAACGTACAACAAATGTACAAACGAACTTCCAGTTTGAGGTTAGTTCTGAGTAACACCTGACTAACACCTGAATTCAGTGTTACCAACTCAAAATACCTAAGAAAGAGATTGATAGTTGATAATCTATACATTCTATGAATGTTACATATAATCTATCTGTGGTCATAATTGTCCCCAACAGTAGTTTTTGTTAATTATTGATTTAAATGTTGCGTCAAGCGCTCTAAAAATTTTTGTGAGAGAACTACAATACTGTGTGGTAAGTCATAAAATTCTGGATTTTTATAAGAAATAGAAATATTATTTTATCCGTAGTAAAGATGATTGGGGTCACCTATGACCCCAGAGTGAGTCCTACGGTTAAGATGTTACTGAGTTTATATTCTCCGTAGCACTGAATTTTTCGTGTAGTTTTTTCACTTTGTTGCATTTAACATTGGCTTGTCATTTTCACATTCGATTCTTGCAACCCAGTTGTATTTACTATCTACGTCACATACATTCTTTTTGCTATTATGTAACTGTTACTGTCTTAACGATTGTACACCACCTTCTTTGAATACCTACTGCTTTCGATTGTACTTATGCTGTTCAGTTTCAGAAGTTATCTTCTGCAACTGCGATCAGCATGTGTACCCCAGATGCATTATTTTATCAAGAAACAGTAATGAATATTTGTTTTGTAATTCTGTTACAGCAAACAATACAGCAGTGGAAATACGTCTTCTACCTGGCCATGACATTATCAGTTGTACCGTACTTTCTGTTCCTCATTTTTGGATCTGTTGACGATCAAGAAGTTAAATGGGAAGAGCGCAGAGAGAAGAAGAGGAAACAGAAGCTGGCCTCATAGGTATAATTTGAAATTGTGCCGACACTGTGTGATGCATACGAGGTAGCAAAACACAGCCGAAAGCAATAAGAAACTGGTGTACCTCTGTCCACATGCATGTATTGGGAGGAATTCAGTTACGTCATAAGGACGCTTTCAGTGCTCGGAGATTGAGTATGGATCAGTGCACATGAAAAGCGACAATTTATGACAGTCTTTGTTGTTGTTTTATGGTTCTGTGAGTCAGAACTCTGTTCCTGCAAATGTTACAAGCAGATGACCAGCTCAAGAAGGATGTGATAAGCAGTGACAGAAGAGAATGTGTGCAACTGACACACCAGTACGTCTGGCATGTTTCTTAATACTAGAAAAATGTTCCTGAATTGCCGTTAAAATTTTATGTTCTTTAAATATATATGTATAAAACTTTTGAGAATCTCTTCTCCATTGTGAATATCATAGGTGAGTCCACCTTTTTAAAATTCGAGAAAGATTGTATCTTTCTTGACTGGACTACGGTGGGGTGAAAATTGATAACTAAAGATAGGACAGAATAAAATTCTGATACCTTTTGTAATATGAGTTACAAGCCTCTCACTATCTATAATGAAAACGCCTACAACCATACACTAATGCAAAAACTTGATTACACTTGTGTTTTTGTTGTGAGTGCGCGAATACCTTAATGAGCATTAATTATTTAAGTTTTATAGTGTGGTCTACACTTTTGTCATTTTACTTCTTTCCTTTCTTTGATGTTCAGTATTGTAATACATCTTAAAAAAGCTATATGCTACATTATACAAGTTTCAGATCTGTGGACACAAAATCTTGCAGGATTTGACCTCTTTGGCTTCCGTTTAGCAGAAATAACTACGTAATTCAGTCACATGTAATGAGCCTACAGTATGAATATTTAAAGGAATCTATAAATGTATAAATGTAGGACAGACTAGTAGGTTACATTTGTGTGATGACTAAATGATTTCAGTGATTTTCAACGCTTCAGTATACCAGTTTTTAGTTCAGAGTGAATGTCAAAAGCTTCACGAAAATCTCATTTTTGATTGTCTTCCTACTAGTGCTCATAGCTGCATCCCTCCTTTTGGTTTTACTGAATGACATTGGAACCAATGGCAGCAGGTTTAAGGAAGGCACAGGAGTTGCCTATACACTATCGTAATCCATTTCATCTGCATACAATAATTTAATTATGACTTTCGAGACTAGGCTGTTTTACTATGGTTGGTAAATAATTAAGAGTGTGTGTTACTCAGCGTGTTATTCATTTAACAAGTTAGCATTTCCATAAATTTTCGAAGTAAAAACTGAATTTTCTATCACAGATCAGCTGACTTACAAGAGATGATATTTATTTTTTAGTTGTAAAAATAATGAATTGTTTATATGAATACAAATTATCATAGTTTGTCATTTTATCATCTTTACCATGGTGGAGTTCTCTGTGCGTCATGCAATTGAATAATTGATTATTCTTCAAGGATAAATTGTATATAATATTGTGCATAACGAAATTGTTCAAAGTGACACTTAAGTTGAAATAATAACATTGAATCTTGCAAACAGCAAAAAAGTCTCAGAAACATAAATACAACTGCCGTAGAATGATGAGTGAGTGTGTTTGTGACAGTCAGTTTTTGAGTTTGAATAAATATCCTGACAAAACTATGAAAATACATATTTTTATCCAAAACTTCGAAAAACTGAGTATACAAGATGTTACTGAGGTCAAGAACACATACTTTCGCTTATAAAGGAGGGAACTGTAGTGTTGAGAACTACACAAAATATAAATTCTTAACGAGCCATTCAGCTATTTTCTACAGACTTTCATTTGCTTCGTTGGGAACTGTTTCTTATCCTGCTATCATTTAAAGGAAAGTGCAACCTTGCTCCTCTTTAACTGGTTCTGTTGACTGTGTTATCGTTTCAAAGTTGTCAGTAAAAGAATCGTCAATTTCCCTGTGGCCACTAATGCGACTGTATTCAGCAATGTCACCAACTTCCTAACGTAACAGTCGCTCCTCCCCCCCCCCCCCCCCCCTCCTCCCACCTGATGTTTCTTAGCTAATATGACTTCAAAGATGTAAAAAAAAATTTATTCCATTGTGACAGATTGGTACAGCAACCATTTTGAAGGATTTTAAAAGCAGTCTTGGCTGCATAGTTAGTTTAAATCAGCTATGCGTTTCTCTCTTTTGGGGCATTTTCAGATTGTCTGCAAAACAAGAAAACAATGTATTAGAAACAAATAGAGGAAGGTGCATGGTCCTACCCTGTACGACTACGCAGGTAAATCAAACGAAATGTAATAGAAACTTACGCAAAAGTAGTTGGATATGTAACCAATCTGGTATAAAGCCATATAGAATGGAAAGTGGATTCAAAAGTAACTGGATATGTAACCCATCCATCATAAAATGATGTAAAATGGAAAGGGGACCGAATCAAATTAAAAGAATTAAATTAAAAGGAGGATTGTTTTATAGATGTCTGGTGATGCCCGAAAAGGCCGAAACACGTTACTGATGTTAAATGAGTTTGCAGCCAAGACTCCTTTTACTCTGAAGTACTTCAGTTAATTTTACTGTTGTTCAGCCAAGAGACCGTCAACGATTCCACTTGTATCAGTTAAGTCGTTATCAGCTGTGTGGCGATCTAAGTGGTAGATGGTTCGAACACTATCGATTCTGTAACTGATTTAGTTCAAATATTTACATATATTACGGGTAAAGCAAACGAAAGTCTGTAGAAAAACGCTGAATGGCTCGTTAAGAATTTATGCTTTGTGTACTTCTTAGCACTACAGTCACCTCCTTTATAAGCGAAAGTATATGTTTTTGACCTCAGCAACATTTTGTATTGTGACGTACCCAGTTACTCAAAATTTGGAGCGTCTACACACGCTGTTTCAGTCACCAGTGTGTACTCGTAGTCTGACGCCAGACGCCCGCCTACTGCTCTACCTGTCTGTGTTTTACGGCTCCTCCTCCACTGCAGCCGCCAAAACAGCTGATTTCATGAGGGGCGACGTCCTCCAGTCTCCGACCTCCACATTCACTCTGCGTTCCCCGTACAAACTCTCCCTCAAGCAACGGTTGGGAAAGACTGACCAGTTAATCGCTTGGAAATCAAAACCATTTACGATTCGTAATTCTGGTAACAATAACGACACCACGTACTCCATACCTCTCGAATTCACTGGAGCATAGTGATGCCGGAATGCCAATCTCCAGACTCGAAAAAATCTAGAAACACATACATGCATACGAACAGTTACTAATATAACTACTAAACTAAAAGAAAAGGAGGAAGTCCATTAGCATTTTGAAAATGATAGCATTTAAAGGCTTGTTTTAATTATGGAGACATTAAATCAATAAATTGAGTTTTATTTAGGAGGAACTGTTTCATAGAAACTGGAACCCCTCAAATTATAGACCAGTAGCGAAGTGTTAGATGAATAAACTTATGCACTAAATGTTAACTCACTGGGCATTAGCATGTTTCTTCCTAATCTCACTTATGGTGATCTCGATCATTCAGTACTCTCGATCACAGCGTCTACTGCATATTGCTTTCCCAAAAACGCCTTCATTTTCGATGTCCATTTACTCTTTTTACTGCAACATTGCTTTTGGACGAGTTTGGGATATTCACGAGCAGATCGGCAGTGGGGTCTTCTGTTTGTAATCATTCAAAACTGCATTCGATGTCCAGTCAACACCTACAATTATCTCATCAGGACAGTCTATCATAGATACACAAAACAATACATATTGAATGAAATGATGAAGCCATGCATGCATTGTTTTCACCAAGTCCCTTACTTTATTATAGGCTCTACACTACTGCTACGGCCAAGTTCACAGGATTTCGTAACTAGTGAGTAACACTGTTCATATTGGGAATGTTCCATATGGCGTATGAAACTCGGAATCAGTGTCTGAAACTTCGCCAAATTACACCTCCGCACTCACACTTGACTAGCAACATATATACTGTCTTTCACGAAAACCTCCTTTGATCAGCTAAATTGTTAAAATGTTGTACTACGACGCCAACATGCTCACTCTCCAACCTAACATATCCGCTACAGCTCTGTCATTCCTGGCATCCTTTTGGGCACTGATCTACCTGCCTTGGTACGACGAAGGCCTGCTATTAGTTGTTTCATTTACCTTCGCTGACTGGCTTCCACACATCTATTTTCAGTTCCAGTAAATTGTATCCTGTCTCTGCCTAATTGGCTAATGAAGAATTGACGACATTTTACTCTGAAGCGCCAAAGAAACTGGTAAAGGCATGCATATTCAAATACAGAGGTATGTAAACAGTCTGAAGCCGGCGCGGCTGTCGGCAACTCCTATATAAGACAAAAAACGTCTGGCGTATTCGTTAGATCGTTACTGCTGCTGCAATGGCAGGTTATAAAGATGTAATTGAGTTTGAACGTGGTTTTATAGTCAGCGCACGAGCGATGAGACACAGCATCTCCGAGGTAGCGATGAAGTGGGGATTTTCCATAGAGTAAATATCTCTGGAGAGAGCATTCACATGCACAGAACAGATTTTGTGTTGTCAACATACATTGCCGGCCTGGTCACGTGTTCTCGGGACGTCTTGTGTTTGTCCATATACCGCCCTGTATATTTAGAATGTCACTGCGTCCGTAATACAGACGGATTATTTTCGTAAGTGTCGTGGATTATTTATATATGTTGCGCAGACATTTTAACAGTATCTATTTGATACCGGGAATAAACCAGCTACGCAACTTTTAAGGGCAAGTGATATTGCATTCTGCTTATTTGCGATAGGTATCACAGTTCACATGCACTCGATTTTTGGTAGTTTTCGGTATGGTACGGCTCTTTATGGTATTACAGAACCTGCCGTGCAATTTTGCAGTGATCATCTTGTAAAACGATTTGACAGTACGCTAGTACTTTTGCAAGTGTCCGAAAAACACCGAATTATCCACACATTAGCGATTATATCCCTGCTAATTCGTCCTTTTTTTCTGCTATTTCTGCGTATTTATTTTCGCGTTTTTGCGAACTAAAGCACAATTTTTCTTACTGGTGACACTTTGAAGTATTTATTTAACGCAGTTTACGTACTTGCTCCCACTTGATTAAATAAATAGTAGACTGAGTAATCTATACACATAATCAACAAGTCACTGATAAATGCATGGAGGATAATTGTTGAAACAACTAACCATTCCCTTTCCTGTTCCACAAGCAAATTTACGAGATGAAGCGATTGTTTTTAAGCTTTTGTATGAGCCGTAATATCTATTATATAGTCATAAAATCGTAGAAAAATAGGTCTACAGAATCAAGCCTTCATTATAATGCCTCTCGAAAATTTTAAACAAATGCAGTGTCTCTTACTAATATGATAACTGTAATTAGAGCTACATGGTATGTACCCATGAAAAGTTGATATCCCTCCTTTCACCTATTTTTCTTTGCATCCGTAGCAACAACAGTAATTCACTATCGCTATTACACTATCAGCAAACGGTGAAACCCAACAAAAACTCTTGATATTAGAAACTTCAAACGCTGCAGAAAGCACACACGCACAGTGAAGTCCCGAAAACACTTGACAATCCTGGTTTAATGTTGACAACATGCACAGAACGCAATGCTCACTCCAGAGATATTTACTCTATGGGATTTTCCCATACAACCATTTCACAAGTGTACTGTGAATATCACGAATGCGGTAAAACACCAAATCTCCGTCATCGCTGCGGTTGGAAAGAGATCCTGCAAGAACGGGACCAACGACAACTGAAGAAAATCGTTCAACGTGACAGAAGTGCAACCTTTCCGCACATTGCTGCAGATTTCAATGCTGGGTCATCAACAAGTGTCAGCGTGCGAACCATTCAACGAAACTTCATCGATAGTGGCTTTCGGAGCTCATGGCCCACTCATGTAGCCTTGATGACTGCACGACACAAAGCTATACGCTTCGCCTGGGCCCGTCAACACCGATATTGGACTGTTTATGAATGAAAATATGTTGCCTGGTCTGACGGGTCCCGTTGCAAATTGTATCGAGCGGATGGACGTGGGACGGCATGGAGACAACCTCATGAATTCATGTATCCGTGGACTCTGCATGTGAGCAAGGGACGGTTCAAACTGGTGGAGGCTCTGTAATGGTGTGGGGCATGTGCAGTTGGAGTGACATATGACCCCTGATACGTCTAGATACGACTCTGACAGGTGAAACGTACGTAAGCATTCTGTCTGATTGTCTGCATCCATTCATGTCCACTGAGCATTCCGACAGACTTGGGCGATTCCAGCTAGACAACGCGACACCCCACAAGTGGTTCAGAGTGGCTCCAGGAACAATCTTCTGAATTTAAACACTTCCACTGGCCACCAAACTCCCCAGTCACGAACATTATTGAGTATATCTGGGATGGCTTGCAATGTGCTGTTTAGAAGAGATCTCCACCCCCTCGTACTCTTACGGATTTATGGACAACCCTGCAGGATTCATGGTGTCAATTTTCTCCAGCACTACTTCATACATTGGTCCAGTCCACGCCACATCGTGTTGCGGATCTTCTGCGAGCTCGAGGGGGCCCTTCACTATATTACGCAGGTGTACCTGTTTCTTTGGCTTTTCAGTGTATTTTGCTTCAAACATTCAAATTGGCCTCACCGCATTTTCCACCAGTTAGCTGGATCTCTGAAACATCTTCTTATCTGATGAATTCTTCTCGCGTTATCATCCGGCCGAGTGGTGGCGCCGTCTTGTCGCAACGACGCCACCACTCGGCTGATAACCCGAGAAGAATTCATCAGTGCAATACGCCGAGAAAGATTGAAATCGCACATACCTTCTTATCTGGTCATTCTAAAAACGACATTGTTCTGCCACAACACTGAAAAACGCGCTAAATGAAGCATAATCATTACAGTAACGCTTATTACAATCATTCTATAAACAAAATGGGGAAAAATTGAACAGCCGTTTTATACAGATATCTACGGAAAAAAATATGTATTGAAAAAATCATTGAGATTTAGATGTAAAGCTCAAACGTTCTATACGTTAGACTGCTTCAAGATAACATAGACATAAGATGAACAGAACAACTATAAATGTTATGTCACGCTGCAACAACGTTAAATAAAGTAGTTATCAATAAAGATTTTGATTTAAGCAGCATACTGACTTACCACAAATGGTTCTATTAGGTGTGACTTTTCCTTGCCTTCTAGCAATCAGAGAAATAATTATTCACACTAAATGTTTGTGGGCGGGGGGGAAGCGGGGAGGGGAACAAGAGCAGTTTAATGTGGAACCCCAACCATTGTAAAAAATGCTAAATACAGAAAAAGTTTATCCACAAACCATCGACCCACAAAATGACCTACCAACATTTTACAGTGTCATAAGGTTGCAAATCATTTTCATATAACCTTACGTAATATTAGTTTTATTCTTAAGGAATTATGGCCCCGAGTAAACTATATCACAATAAGTAATAAAATGGTTCAAATGGCTCTGAGCACTGTGGGCTTAAGGTCATCAGTCCCCTAGAACTTAGAACTACTTAAACCTAAGTAACCTAAGGACATCAGACACATCCACGTTCGAGGCAGGATTCGAAAATGCGACCGTAGCGGTCGCGCGGTTCCAGACTGTAGCGCCTAGAACCGCTCGGCCACCCCGGCCGGCACAATAAGTACAACATGTTCCTTTGTAGGCAGCTACACTGTCAATAAGCAGGTCTAAACGTAGTCTATACAGTCAGTAACTGTACTTGTGTAAATGTAGTCCCAGAGTGAACTGTCTTAAAAATTTGTCGTAGATCAGCTGCAACGAAGTAAAGGGGGTGAAAAGGTTACTATAGCTCCAGATTAAAGGGACTGCAGGCAAATAATGCTGATGGTGAGTTTGACACCAACGTATTTTCATTATTTTTCCAGTCCTTTGCTGGATAGCTTTGTTGAGTCGTTGCATTTATTGGAGTAAATTTCCGCCTTCAGTCCTTGGTTCAGATTTAGCAATTCGAGGTGGATTACGCATGTCTTTGAGGTCAGAATCGCTTTCTTTTGAATTGCTTAAATCAATTTTGAGCCGTTCCAAGAAGCATCTACTTCACAAACTTCTCGAGCAACTTATGTGGCTTTGGCACATCGGTTACACGCAAAAAGCAAAAGGTGTGACAAATGCTTTTTATGCAGACTTGCCACTCCATTTTAATGACCTGAGAAGACCAGAAAATATATCAACATAAAAAAAACTAAAGACACTGTTTTTTAGAGCGTATAATTCTCTTTCAAATGACAAAGAACGCACTGCCAAAACATTTTATTTTTACACAGATTTTTCACTTAAGGAAAACGACAGGACTAATGGGCAAACATAATATATAAGATAAAAACCATAATAACATGCGCCACTCCATGTCTTATTAATAATGAATTGTATTGTAAAATACGCTCCTGGAAATGGAAAAAAGAACACATTGACACCGGTGTGTCAGACCCACCATACTTGCTCCGGACACTGCGAGAGGGCTGTACAAGCAATGATCACACGCACGGCACAGCGGACACACCAGGAACCGCGGTGTTGGCCGTCGAATGGCGCTAGCTGCGCATCATTTGTGCACCGCCGCCGTCAGTGTCAGCCAGTTTGCCGTGGCATACGGAGCTCCATCGCAGTCTTTAACACTGGTAGCATGCCGCGACAGCGTGGACGTGAACCGTATGTGCAGTTGACGGACTTTGAGCGAGGGCATATAGTGGGCATGCGGGAGGCCGGGTGGACGTACCGCCGAATTGCTCAACACGTGGGGCGTGAGGTCTCCACAGTACATCGATGTTGTCGCCAGTGGTCGGCGGAAGGTGCACGTGCCCGTCGACCTGGGACCGGACCGCAGCGACGCACGGATGCACGCCAAGACCGTAGGATCGTACGCAGTGCCGTAGGGGACCGCACCGCCACTTCCCAGCAAATTAGGGACACTGTTGCTCCTGGGGTATCGGCGAGGACCATTCGCAACCGTCTCCATGAAGCTGGGCTACGGTCCCGCACACCGTTAGGCCGTCTTCCGCTCACGCCCCAACATCGTGCAGCCCGCCTCCAGTGGTGTCGCGACAGGCGTGAATGGAGGGACGAATGGAGACGTGTCGTCTTCAGCGATGAGAGTCGCTTCTGCCTTGGTGCCAATGATGGTCGTATGCGTGTTTGGCGCCGTGCAGGTGAGCGCCACAATCAGGACTGCATACGACCGAGGCACACAGGGCCAACACCCGGCATCATGGTGTGGGGAGCGATCTCCTACACTGGCCGTACACCACTGGTGATCGTCGAGGGGACACTGAATAGTGCACGGTACATCCAAACCGTCATCGAACCCATCGTTCTACCATTCCTAGACCGGCAAGGGAACTTGCTGTTCCAACAGGACAATGCACGTCCGCATGTATCCCGTGCCACCCAACGTGCTCTAGAAGCTGTAAGTCAACTACCCTGGCCAGCAAGATCTCCGGATCTGTCCCCCATTGAGCATGTTTGGGACTGGATGAAGCGTCGTCTCACGCGGTCTGCACGTCCAGCACGAACGCTGGTCCAACTGAGGCGCCAGGTGGAAATGGCATGGCAAGCCGTTCCACAGGACTACATCCAGCATCTCTACGATCATCTCCATGGGAGAATAGCAGCCTGCATTGCTGCGAAAGGTGGATATACACTGTACTAGTGCCGACATTGTGCCTGCTCTGTTGTCTGTGACTATGTGCCTGTGGTTCTGTCAGTGTGATCATGTGATGTATCTGACCCCAGGAATGTGTCAATAAAGTTTCCCCTTCCTGGGACAATGAATTCACGGTGTTCTTATTTCAATTTCCAGGAGTGTATTAACAGTAAAATAGTAATAAAGATGAGATGTTAATTATACTGCGGTTTTTTGAAGCTTTATTGAAGATTACAAACTATTTATTTTTATGCAGACGTATTATTGATATAAAGTTTAGCTATGTGTTAATCAGGTGAAAAATGTAAGTTGTTTACCACATTTTACATTTTATTTACGGTAAAAATAAATTAGTAATGCTATTTTGTAGGCCAGAATAACAAACTGCAGACCGATTCAGTTTGCACTTAGATAAAAGCGTAAGAGCTATCAATCTAAATTGTATATTGAGTCTACCATAGAAATAGAGTCATTTTCTAAAATATTCTGATTTATGTTTAAGGGTCGGCTTTGAGAATTACCACAATAATTATTACGCCATTTTATTCCATGCTGCAAGGAGTAGTATGAAAAATTTACGAATTAGTGCATTCTATATTTTCTTTCTGTTACATTTGGTATCTAATGTCCTGGCGATCGTTGGATCGTTCCTTAATCGTTATTGTTTTGTAGTTCCACAGTTTACACTGGTTCCTACAACGCGAATTGCACCTTGTAATCTCCCACATCCTGTCAAGAATGTACACCTCTAAGAGCTTGACGCAGAGAGTGAACTTCAGCCTGTTGATGAGGTAGTTCCCAACGGATTGTAGAGTTGGAATTTTCCTGGCGAAATATTGTGGAAAAGTGTTGTGATATCTTCTGAATCTAGTGCTTCGGCAAATTGTCATGTTTACCATGACGCCGACTGGAAATTCTAAGTATCCAGACGGTCAGGACTGTATTATTGCAAAGAAGTATAATGGGTCAAGTGTATGTGGAGATAACAGTTATGTCTGTTACTGTCGTATTAACGGCTAACAGCTTCGACACAAAGCAAAGGAGCTCTTTTTACGTGCTGGTTTGGGCAGTACAACGTAATAACTACAGTCAGCTACAGACAAACTGGTAATTTAGTAGTGATGGGGCAGTGAAACGTAATACTCTGCCTTGATCACAAAACCTCTCCCGGTTCAAAATTTTTACAGAGATAGTCCTACAGAATTTTTTGTACATTTAGGTCAGGGACAGGTAGTAAAACGAGTGCTAAAATCTTGAAGAGAATGGCTAAGCTCGTCAATGGAAACGATAGGATGACCGAGAAATTCAACAGATTATCGAGCCTTTATGTGTTTCAGTCCTACAAATCCACGGGTTCAATTCTTAAATATGTACCTACGACCATATTGTCGAGAGGAAGTATCCGCAGGAACCTCCCTGTTAATTTATACTTGTCTCTGTAGAAGCTCATAAAAAGTAAGGTGATCAAATCCCGGTTATGAAAAGTATTTTTCATATGACTGAAGATTGCATAAATGAATATCTGGGCAATCTGTGAAAGTCAAATGGGGCCATTTTTATTATCTGCCGACCGGTCATTGCAGCATGAACAATACTTTAATGCAACAACAACATTTACCCAATCTTAAAGGTGATGATATATTGAGCAAGACAATCGTTTGGGGGGGCAGAGCAACTTACTGTTTCGATAATGAAATGCAGATCGTGGCAGTTTTTGTTACAATGCCCCAATATGTTGTAGATTTCCTCATCTTATTTCAAGTAAAGAAAGATTTCGATGTATATTCTGAAAACTTGGCACTCGATAAAAGATGCATTCGCAAAGCAGCATGCAGGTGTCTAAATGTACTGAATAGCATAGCGATTGTAGGCAAAGAATATTTTGTAACTCCATCTGTCTGCGAAAACCTCGTGATTCCAGTTAGCAGTAACTCCATTATCAAAGAGAGATTTGAAAGTACATAGATTTCTCTACACTCTTAATAACTATGCTTCTACTATATAAACAGATTTTTCTTCCCCTGTAAAATTTAACAAAACAGAATTAAGGTGTTTGCATTGCCTACCATCAATAGGTGTCAGATGGTTGAGTAGCGTAGAGAAATTAGGTGAGTGGAGGCTGAGTCAGTGGGAAAAACTGCTAATTCGCTTGACTACACAGCAAAGACTGCTCGCTGTGTGGAAGCCAAACTATAATATTTTATTACCAAGTACTGGACAGTGGGTGAGGGATATCGCCTAATACCTTTCCTGAGTTACCACTATAATGTGTCCGATAAGCTCCCGTATACGTCTTGACTTTGTACGATTTGCGTGATAAGTACTTGTTTTATTGATATCCTTTCTCAAATGAGTAGCTAAACTTCTAATACCACGCTCGACAATGTATGACAACATTAAAAAAAATTTCAAAACGAAAGGACTTAGACCGATGTTTGTGAATTAATTATGTGACAGCAGTATTAAGCAGCGAGTTGCAGTCCGACGTGCTTCGTTGGCACAAATTTCAAACGCCATGTTGTGGCGTACCTAGGAGTCACATGTTATTTATTTATTTTTTTATTGTTAGATTAACAGAATGAATGATCCTTAAGTGAATGCCAGTGCCATCTGTAATAGCAAAATTCAGTTGTTGTTAGTCTATTGCGTGAAATTTACTTGAGATATGAATGGCAGAACTGATACACAAGAGTCATCTAGGCAATAGCTGGCGCAACTGGTATGAGTAATGCTAAATTCTACTGGTGGCGTTTTTTGCATACTTTTCTGTTGTATGAGAGGTACCAAATGTCAAAGATAAATTTACCTGAATGTAAATAATAATTTGAGTGTTACTAATAGTTGTAGATGTTGATTGTACACATTAATCTACTGTTGTATACACTCTGATCCACTGCTATAAACCAATGGAAGAAGAGAAAATTCAAAGTACTGTTTTTTCTATAAATGGATTAAGAACAGACAGACTGACGGGAGAGGCAAAACAACCAAAGGAATAAGGAATTTGGATTCTGGTGGGACACACAACACAACCGATCTTCAACAATATGGAGTGGATATTTGTGGCTAGTGGTTGGAAAAGTGGTTACTTGTAGCAGACATTTTGGTTGGGAACAAATTTACAGATATGCTATAAGAAGAACCAAATCAAGAAGTTTGTTTAAAGCCACAGAAACTTGGAGATAACTGGTAACAAGGTCGCCTGTTGGCATGGGAAAGATTACTCTATGTTTCGTGTCATATATAACGAGTGTACGAACTTCTCAGCAATGGGCTAATTCTTCAAGGGAGAACTTTCTTCATTTAATTCTTCTGTATAAAGTATTTGCGATCTCTGTCTCAAGCTTTAGGACAGTAAAAGAAATAAATGCTATCTCGGTGCAAATGACAATATCATAAATTTTTGTCTGGTAGTAACTGAAACTTTTTCCATGTTACCTACGTACATTAAAGTATCGTTGTAATACGTTAACCACGGAACAAGATTGCAACCTGCGGGCCAAGCAAAGACAGAGAGAGTGAAATGTGCAGTCATCTCAGCTAAAGACAGTGTGCCACGTACTGAATGTCAATCTGTTAACACATCTTTAGGAAATAATTTGATACATGAACCACAGTATTTGGTCTCGCACTCTACGCACTCTTTTCTGAATAGTAATTTTTTTATTTTATTTTATTTTTTTTACTTTTTTTTTTTGCAAGTGAAATCAAGCATCTCAATTGTTTATGTGCAGCATTGGTACAGATGTTTAGAAATAAAAACAAAGTAGAAGCTTGATATCTTTTTCCTCGAACTTTTTTACAGTATTCGTCTCAAGTAGACTATTAAAAAGATCTTACTGTCTGTCATAAATTATAATTCAATTTTTTAAAATAACAATGATTATCAAAAATTGCAGTAATTAACTCCGAGTTTTTCTTTAAAAAAGTCATTAGTTTTCAAATTTAATTTATATGAATAGTTTACTTTTTAGTTGAGTATGTTTTAAGACAGTATACAACATTTTTACCCTCAGTCTGTAACAATTTTTAACCAATGTGTGCCAGAACATAAAAAAATGAACTTCCTTGAAATTCATGTTAAAGTTAAAGCGTATCTCTAGCTACCCAGCATAACACTAATGCATCCCCAGTCCATACTCATCTTGTTTCTGATGTTGCTCTTCCTCCCTTTACTTCTTCAGTCTTTTTCTTCTTATTCTAGCTTCTTTGATGACTTAAAAGTTCAACTTCTCTGCTTCGATGAGTCTCCTGTTGTCAATGGCAATTAAAGTTCTTTGCTTATTTAGTCCACTGGGCAATTCCATCAGTACCATAGACTTAAATCTTGACACTGCACCATCACTGAAACATATCAGAGCATCCAGGACCTAATTTCAAAGTATTTAATTCTACCATAATAGTTTTTGATATCCGTTCCCATATACAGTTGTAAACTTTTCACTTGGGTTTTGAGTCCTACCATGTAATTACTTCTCCAATAGTCTTGTGTGAGTAAGACATTACAGATAAAAAATTCTGTTTTATCAGAGCTGTCTGTGTGACTTGGGGGAGTCGTCATGGGTGCAGACACTTTTAAATTACTCTAATTTTGGGGTTTTCTTCGGTATAGTTTTCTCGAAATAGTCCTTTTCTTGTTCAGAAAACAACAGAAAACTTTTACGATAATACTTTAAAGATCGGACTTTTTACACTTAATCACTTACTATTCCTCTTAACACATGGGAGTTAAAGTCAGGAGGGTTGAAAGGTAATCCTGGTGGCACTACGTAAATGATTGAGAATGTAGGCAAAGATTAGAGTGCTAACTACATTTATTTTCCCAAAACAGACACAAATTATGCTAAACAAGTTATTGATTGAATACTGTAAACAACTAACAGGTGATTTAAAACTACACTGGACAAGGATGCTGGGTGGCAGAGACAGTTTAACTATTGGAGTCAGTCAAGTACTCTGGCCCTAAAGATGTGGATAACGCAATCTGAATTGATCTGACACTGACAAGGAATCTGAGGGGGGTGCGATGGGGAGGTTCCCTTGTGAGAAGACTCTGATGATCAAATCTACTGAAGTTTCTCCACATAGGTGCAGCTGAGAGCAAGTGGCGATTGAGATCTGTACTCCCTGACAATGCCAGAGCAGCAGAAAGTTTCTCTGTTTTTTTTTATCTTTATTCAATAACATCTATAATATTTATACAAATTAACCCACCACCTTAGTAATTAGTGGGTCGTAATGTTAATACAATATTATATGTTATCAGCATTTATTATGATTATTACAGTGTTACAATGTTTATTTATGAGCTACAGACAATGTGACACAGTACATGTTAATAGGCAGACTACAATTATTAATCTACACGCTACTACCTAGTTGTTAATTTTCCTACCTACTTGTTAATTCCAAACTGCCTGCTGCGTTACAGGTGTGTCAGCCAAAATTAAACCTACTTCAAGGCCCTGCTCATCGAGCCAATCCGGATGAGCGTGCCCCTGACAATGGGCAGGCCAAAATTGCTTGTCGCCGCAGGTTCCTAATTTAGTATCTACTTCTAATACTACTAACTACTGTACTAACCTACATCAATTCCGGTGCTATCTTAGTCAAGAATAGGTGTACCCCGGTCCCCCTAGTCCTGCACATGGCGGATTCCAACTAAAAGTCGACCTGTCCACGCACAGGCGGTACAGGATTAGAGTACTAGGACGCGTTCAGTGATTGTCTCAAGTCGCGAAAGTCCTTCAGGTATGCAGTCAGAACTTTTCGTGATACCTCATTTGCCAAGTTGTTCAGAGTTTCAAAAGTCTCTTCGTGTCTTAATAGGTCATATGTGTTGTTGTTTGGAAGTTGTTGTCTCAATGTCGCTGCTACATCATCGAAAAGGGGCACTCGTAAAACGACATGGTCGGGAGGAGTGCCCTCCAAAGCGCCGCAGTCACACTCAGGTGTAGCCTTTTTCCCAAACCGACATAGATATGTCGGGTAGGGCCCATGACCAGTGAGAAAATGTATTAGACCCCGTGTTGGTTCAAAATACCTCATGCCTAACCTTTCTTTAACATTTGGCAGGAATCCGAAGGTTCTTCTGCCAGATTCATCCATTTCCCAAGATTCCTGCCATAAGTCCTCACCCCTTCTTCGTATTTCTCCCGTATCCCTAACCTGAGCTCCCAGGATATTCTCGATTTTCATGTTGTTCCCTTTCTTAACCCAATACCATGCTGCTTGTTCTCGTATTTTCATATCTAGAGGACAGAGCCCCATTATTACTAATAGGGCACTTTCTGGGGATGTTCTGTACGCCCCTACAGATATTAACAGCATGTTTCTTTGTACTCTTTTCATTGTCATGGCAGGCACCACCCTTGTGAGCCTGTGTGCCCAGACTCCCGACCCGTAACCTAATATTGAAGTTAGTATACTATTGTGATACAACTTAATTAGGTGTGGTGGAAGGCGAAATCTTTTGTGCCCTATGAAGATAAGGTTATTGAGTACTTGTAGTGCTTTTTGGGTTACAGACTCAATGTGCCTTCTGAAGTTCCACCTTTCATCGATGATGACACTCAAGTAGCGAGTCTCTTGTCGTCTGAGAACTGGTGAGCCCCCAACTCTAACTGTAGGGTTTCTTACTAGCTGTCCTTTCAGCAATAAGTATGTTGATTTAGTTGGTGAAATTGACATCTTAGTATTAGTGCACCATAGTAGCAATTTTGACATAGGTCTTTCTATTTTTTGTTCGATGTCTTCGTGGCTCCAGCCGCCGACGAGCAGAAGGAGGTCATCTGCGTGGGGTATCACCTCTAGCACCTCTTCACTCTGCTGCAAACTGTCTAGAAGTGGTTCCATGTGGATATCCTAGAACAGGGGACCTAGGACGGAACCCTGGGGACATCCCTTAGTTATGGTTTTTCCAGCTCTGCCGCTAGGGGATGATAGCCAGACCTCCCGCCCTTCACAATAGCTCCTCAGGCAACCACATAGCGACCCTGGACACTCTTTCTCCCGCAAGCAGGAGAAGAGCGAAGGCCACCACAGGTTGTCAAAGGCGCCAACAACGTACTTGTATGCGGTAGAACCACAGACCTCGGCCGCCAGAGCCATTTCGTCGGTTGCCGATCGCCCCAGCCTGAAGCCGAACTGCCTGCCGCTCATCCCGCACAGCACTCAGTGTGCAGTCAATCTGTCAGCTAGCAGTTTTTCGAATAACTTCCCAAAAATGTCTAATAGGCAGATCGGTCTGTAGGACTTAACATCCGCTGGGTCCTTGTTGGGTCCTTTTTTGATGATCACTACATTTGCCACTTTCCAAATTTTTGGAAATTTTTCCTGTCTTAGACATTCGTTGTATAGATGGGTAAGTGGAGCTACCAGTTGGGGTGCCAAGAACTGCACCACCTTCGCCATAATGCCATCTGGGTCGGGGGCTTTTCCTGTCTTTAATGCTTTGATGTGGGCAGCCACCTCCTCTTCGGAGAAGGGGTAGACTGCCCTATCGTTAACTATTCTGTCAGGATCTTCATTACGTAACTGAGACTGGTTTTCGGTGTCACTAGCCACATCGTCATCAGGCAGCAGGGACTGGAGAAGGATCTCAGCAGTGTCCTGCCAGGATTCCGTCATCCCATCCCTGTGCCTGACCGTTGATAGTTTATAGGGTACACCCCATGGATCCAAGGTCAATTGGCCCAATACAAATCTCTCCCAGCTTTGTATTCTGACTTATTTTAGATCTTTTTGAAATTTCTCTTTCGCTTCCCGGTATTGTAGTAACCATCTTTGCTTTTCCCACCAGACGACACTGCGCTGGTAGGCCTCCCCAGCCTTCTGACAGTCTGACGCATTTCCTCTAGTTCCGCTGACCATGGTGACGGGGAGGCCGCCATGGCCCTCCTCCTGGTTGGAACAGCTGCCCTCACCGCTCTGGTAAACTGCACTCACCAGTTCTTCAGCCCTCTTGTCTATGTCCAGGTCCTGTTGTGCGTCACCTTCTGGCAATGGAGGAATGTCGCATTCTCTCGCTAGTCTCTCCAAATCTGCTCTTCTGAAATTCAGTTGCCACCCCATGGCCCAGTGGCACCCTCTATCTCCTAGGCTAAAAGTAATGAGATTATGGTCACTTGTTGTAGCGTTTTCTTTGAATTCCCAGTTTTGGATTATGTTGGCAGTGTTTGGTGTGACTAGTGTTACGTCGACTGCACAGGTGGGAGGGTTGCCAGGTTTGTTTGCCACTACAAGTTGTAAGGCCATGATCATATCCTCCACATTTCCGCCATTTGCATCTCTTGTGCCACTGTACCAGAGGGGGGATTTTGTATTTATGTCAGCTGTTATGACCAGTTTTCGTCCCCGCAACGCCGTGGCTACTCTTGTCAAATGATCTAGGTGTTGTTCAATGTTGTCTCCATACTGAAAGTACATATTTATGAAGGTTATAATTCCCATGGGAGACTGTATCTCCACGATGTTGCAGTGACTGGTGGAAAATTATGAGAGCATCGTGACTCGTAGAGATTGGTTCGTGATAACTGTTGCCACTTTGGGAGCATCCCCACTGCTAGCTATCTGCCATGTAGTGGCTGCAAATGAAAGTTTCCCAGCTTGAGAGTACGGCTCCTGTAGGCAGAGTACATCAAGCCGCCTCTCCTCCACCTCCCTTCGAAGCTCCTGCATCACAAGTCTTCTGTTATGTGTATTTAGTTGTCCGACAGTTAGTTTGGTCACTATGGGAAATAGGTACGCATTCTGTCATCAGGCCAGGTCTTACTCCATTCAAAGGCGATTCGACCGTGAGCTAGGACTGACTGAGTGTAGATGTCGTCTAGGTCAAATTTTTCCCCACGTCTTTCAAATACTTTCTTGAGTAAGTCTCACAGGGCTCCGAAGTCAGTGGGAAGGATCACTGACTTTAGTTGTATCCTATCTACAGCCTCCATTACCGAGAAGGTGACCTTTCTGCCGTTCTCTTGTCCCACCCAAACCACATGTCGTAAGGCAGTGGTCAGGATAGTCAGCTGCTCCAATCTTGTCAGTTGCATCGTATATTCAATATTAGGATACACCCTAACCGGGTCTACAGGCGGTAGCCTGACTACTGGGGTGTCTGCTGCAGTTGTATTTGCACTGGTGCTAGTGACTGTGCTTTCTTGGAGTGGCTGACGTTCAGCTTAATCTTCTTTAGTAAGGGCTAGGGGGGCTGCCGCCACCACAGGATGCTCTTGCCGTGGTTGATCTTTAATCGGCCTCGTTCCCCGATTTTGGGAGGGGGGAGCTCTGATCTTTTTCGGGAAATCAGTTTGTATGCCTCTGTCCACCATAGGGGGATCTGTTTGGATTTCTTTCTCTGCTGTTGTAACTTTTTCGGTGCCCGAAAGCGACCTTAGGAATTCTTTGAATCTGTTGGCCCTCACAGCATCCCTCCTCCTTTTACTCGGGGATTTGCGCTTAAGCCCTGCTCAGCCATAGTCAATTCTGGAAATTAGGTGTTGTTCAAGCATCCGGTAAGCGGGGCAGTTCCGTCCCGTGGCACCACAGGATTTCTTCCCGCGACTTTTGCACGGAATGCAGACTCCCGCTGCTTTACATTCTTTGTGCGTGTGTCCACTCTGTCCGCAGCTCGTGGTTGTGCGGTAGCGTTCTCGCTTCCCACACCCGGGTTCCTGGGTTCGATTCCCGGCGGGGTCAGGGATTTTCTCTGCCTCGTAATGACTGGGTGTTGTGTGCTGTCCTTAGGTTAGTTAGGTTTAAGTAGTTCTAAGTTCTAGGGGGCTGATGACCATAGATGTTAAGTCCCGTAGTACTCAGAGCCATCTGCACCATTTTTTGTGTCCACTCTCACCGCACTTGGAGCATGCCAACGCCCTGGTGCAGTGCCTCAGAATGTGGTCCAGGTCGCCACAGTTGGGGCAACGAGGTACCACGATGTAATCTCTTGTGTTTATGGCGTGGAAGCCTACATATAGTCTGCCCATTAATCTAATTTTCTTCCACTTTTGCGCAGAGACCTCGGCGACGTGGTGTTCAACATCACGATATCAAGGCCCTGTTTTGAATTTTAGCTTAAATGAGTTTTTAAATTCCTGTTCGTACATTTCGTCAAAGTTCTATGTCCTGATCGTCTCATGTAGCTCTTCATTTGTCATTATTGTCGGTACATCATATAGAATTACTAGTGGGTTTCGTTTTCTGATTGGTTCACATTTAACTACTGAATTCAGCTTTTGGTTATTTAATAGCTTCTCTTTATCCTCTTCACTAGCAACTTCCACAATTACAGAATTCCTACTTGGTTTTACTCTCTTAATTTTAATCTTGTCTTTGACTGGATCAATTGTTGTTGTCAGTAGCTCCTGCATTCTCTTGACACTTGTATCTTGGCCAGTCAGGGTCCTCAGAAAGACTGCCGTGTCTGACCATTTCGCAACTCTTTCAATTGTGTCTTTAGTTGTGCTCTGTTTTGATGGTGCTTGTGCAGCCACAGCCGCCCAGGACTTAGTAGGTTGCGAAAGCCTGTCATTCCCTTTTTCAAGTTCCATGACGCTGCCTTCAAGTCTTGCATTGGCTATAGCCCAAGCTGATAGCTCATTTTTGATTGCATTCAGAGCCACTTGACAAATCTTTCCATTTTTTACATTCTGCTCTAAGAGCATGATAATTCTAGCATGTCTCTGTACGACACTTTAATCCTCTGCCTGTTCCATCCCATCCTGTGGAGAGGGAGCAGACAACATAGATGCCCATAAAGGCGCACTCGAATTACTCGTTTCGTTCTCAGCCATCATAGGTAACGAGTGATAAAAGGTGTGGGAGCCCGTGTCTTGCCCCGGACCAGCTCCTCTGGCATGGGGGGGGGGGGGGGGGGACTTCTGCAGCTCGCCCACCGACCTCGCCCCTAAGTCAAGGGCATTCCCGAGCTGCCGGGTTCAACGCACCATCGCCAGTGCACTGGTCCCCCTCGGTGGCCCCGTCATCGACGATTTCACGCGACGCTCCTCGGCAAGTGCACCCCGCACTCCGGAGAGGCGGATGCACCCCTCGCCCTTCGCCGCCTACTAGCCCGAGTTTCCATCTCTCGGCCAAGGACCCACTCCTACTCATGTGCTGGTTCGGTCCCCCAGTCGTTCAGCGGTCAGGACCCATCTAACCTGGCCCAGGTGATGTCACCACCTCCTGAGTTTGGCTGAACACGCCCCAGTTACCCAGGGGCGCACTGAAGCACCCTTGCCGACTCGTGCCGCGATCCCACGCCGACAAACGAAGTCGCTGGCATGCAGAGCACCTGCTGGTCTGTGCCCTGTGAACAGAAAGGGACTGATGTTCGGTCCCTCGACACAGCTCCCCCTGTACCACGTACCTTTCACTTTTGCATTGGGTTGAGTCGCAGCTCTCCCTTTTGTCACAAGGCAAAATGCCGAGCTTAACGTCTGACACCACGGGAAGGCGGAAAGAGCCGCTTGGAAGGAGAGGCTATGACAGACGCTTCACTTCCCCTTGTGAGGAATGCCGCGGTACGCCCGACTAGAAGCGATATGCCCTAGTGCGAGCCTCCGTGCCTTATGGCGCCCCGGCAACGGGCAGGGCCGCGCCGAACGCGCCGTCAAGCGACCGACCTCATGGCAGACAAGTTTCTCTGTTTTGTTTTTAATTCTTTATTAACAAAACCATTATAATTACACAATGCTAACCCACTTCCTTATTTCATTAGTGGGTCATAATACTTATACATTTTATACTTAGTTTGCAGCTATTACAGTTTTTGAGTGAGCTACAGTTAATTTTATCATACAATGGGCATCTAATTTCTAATATCTACAGTTTATATCTAATTCTTATAACTAATACCTATCGTCTGCAGCGTCACATGTGTGCCAGTGAAAGATATAAACCTACCTTTAAATTGCCTTGCTCTTTGAGCTAATCCCGAAGAGCGTGCCCCTGGCACTGGGCAGGCCATGATGTTAATTTGCCGCAGTTCCCTAGCATAGTTTCCTAAAAACTAAGTCCTACAAACAAACTTATCCTACGTCATTTCAGGTGCGGGTCATTATTGGTGGTATTGACCCTCACTCCCCCTAATCCTGTGTGTGGTGGATTCCAACTAATATGAAAAGTCGGCTTGTCCACGCACATGCGGTATGGGAATAGGGCTCTGGATGCAATCAGTGATTGTTGTCTTGCTTATTTAGTTTATGTCCTTCAAGTATTCAGTTAAAACTTTCCACGATACCTCCTTAGCCAATGTGTTTAAGATCTGGAAAGTGTCCTCCCGTCTAAGTAGTTGATATGTGTCATAGTTTGGTAGTCTGTCTCGAAGTGTGTTCGCAACATCATTGAAGAGGGGGGCATTCATAAACTACATGGTCGGGCGTACCCTCCGAATCGCCACAGTCACATCCTGGTGTAGCCCTCTTCCCAAATCGACATAAGTATGTCGGTTAGGGTCCATGGCCAGTGAGAAAATGGATCAGTCGTCGTGTGGGCTCAAAGTATTTCATTTCCAAGCGTTCCCTTAGATCAGGTATGAACTGGAAAGTTCTACGTCCAGCCTCTTCTACCTCCCAAGACTCCAGCCAAAGTTTTTCCCCTATTTTCCTTATTTCCCTTTTATCCCCCACCCTAATACCCATGATATCTGCAATCTTCTCATGATTTCCCTTTCTGGCCCAGTAACAAGCCGCTTTCTCCCTTATTTTGATGTCCAGAGGGCAGAGCCCCATTATGACTAATAGGGCCCCCCTGCACATGTTCTGTAGGCCTCAACAGATCTCAATATCATGCTTCTCTGGACCCTTCTCACTGTCATGGCGGACACAACCCTCATGAGCCTGTGCGCCCAGACTCCCGAGCCATAACCCACAACTGAGGTTACGATGCTATTGTGGTAGAGTTTAATCAGGTGTGGTGGGAGATGGAATCTTTTATGACCTACTGAAATGAGGTTATTTAATATCTGGAGAGCTCTCTGGGTTACGGTGTCAATGTGTTTCCTGAAGCTCCACCTCTCATCAATGATAACTCCTAGATAGCGTGTCTCACGTCACCAGAGAACTAGTGAGCTGTCAATTCTGACAGTGGGATTTCTGATTAGATGTCCTTTTAGCAACAGGTATGTGGATTTGCTGGGTGGCATTTTAGTTGTGTGGCACCATTGCTGGAGTTTATCTATGGCTCCCTCTATTATCGGTTCAATGTCTTCCCGGCTACGGCCGCCGACCAACAGGAGGAGGTCATCCACATAGGCTATCCCCTCTAGCATCTCATCACTTTGTTGTAACCTGTCTAATAGTGGCTCCATGTGGATGTCCCAGAAGAGGGGCCCTAAAACGGATCCTTGGGGACATCCTTTGGTGATTGTTTTTCCAACTCTTTCGCTAGGGGATGATAGCCAGACCTCCCGATCCTTACAATAGCTCCTCAGGCAACCGTATAGCGGCCCTGGACACTCTTTCTCCTGCAAGCAGGAGAAGAGCGAAGGCCACCACAGTTTGTTGAAGGTGCCACTATATCCAGCATGATGCCAACCACATATTTGTGCGGGGTCGAGCCACACACCTCAGCCACCAGGGCGATTGCATCAGATGCCGACCGCCCCGGCCTGAAGCCGAACTGCCTGTTGCTCATCCCGCACAACACTCGGTATAACGCCAATCTGTCAGCTAACAGTTTGTCCAGTATCTTTCTGAATAGATCCAATAGGCAAATCGGCCTGTATGACTTCACTCCTGCAGGGTCCTTATCAGGTCCTTTCTTTATTATAACTACTTTGCCATTTTCCATTTCTTCGGAAACTTCCTTTGCCTGAGATATTCATTGTAAAGATGAGTAAGTGGCGCAGTCAGCTGGGGTGCCAGGAACTGCACTTCCTCCGCCACAATGCCGTCTGTCCCAGGTGCTTTCCCTCTTTGTAACGATCTTATATGGGCTGCTACCTCCTCCTCACAGAAGGGGTAGACAGCCATCTCATTGTTGTATGCTTCTTGATCTTCATTTCTCAGTTGCTTCTGCCCTTCAGTCTCCCCACCCACATTGTCATCAGGCAGCAGGGCCCAGAGGAGGACCTCCACAGTCTCCTGCCAAGACTCCGTCATCCTGTCCCCGTGCCTGACTGTTGATAGCTCCAGAGGAGAGCGGATTTTCTCACTTACCAGCTTATAGGGAAGCCTCCATGGGTCCATGACCAGCTTGTTTAGCACGAAGTTTTCCCAGCTTCGCGTCCTTACCTCACGCAGTTCCTTTTGGAACCTCTGCTTTTCCTCCCTATATAGCAACTGCCACCTTTGTCGTTCCTGCCAGACGACACTGCGCTGGTAGTGCCTCCTCAGCCTTCTGACAGATTGACGCAGTTCTCCTAGTTCGGCAGACCATGGTGACGGAGAGGTCGCCATGGCCTTCCTCCTAGTTGGTACAGCACCCCTCACCACTCTGGTCACTGCACTCACCAGTTCCTCCGCCCTCTGGTCTATGTCCATGTCCCGATGCATGTCACCTTCCGGTAATCGAGGAATGTCACACTCCCTTGCTAGGCGTTCCCAGTCAGTTCTTTTATAATTTAGTTGTACCTCCCACCCCATGGCCCAGCGGCACTCTCTTTCTCTTAAGGTGAAAGTTATCAAGTTGTGGTCGCTTGTGGTGGCGTTTTCTATAACTCTCCAGTGTTGAATAATATTAGTTGTGTTTGGTGTTACAAGAGTGACATCTATATTTGTTTCTTGTCCTCCTCCTGCAGCATAGGTAGGAGAATTGCCAGGCCTGTTGGCCACCACAAGTTGTTTTCACAGTTCGCATCTCTTGTGCCACTGTGCCACAGGGGGGATTTAACGTTGATGTCAGCTGTTATCACAACTTTTCTTCCCTGTAAAGCTGTGGCTACTCTCGCTAAATTATCTATGTGCTGTTCTATATTGTCTCCATACTGAAAATAGATGTTTATGAGAGTAATAATTCCCACAGGGGATTGCAGCTCCACGACGTTACAGTGGCTAGTTGTAAACTGCGAAAGTGTGGTGACCCTCAGAAGTTTGTTTGTAATTATGATTGCCGTCTTCGGGTCATCACCTCTGCTGACTATTTGCCAGGTAGCGGCAGCAAATGTAATTTTTCCAGCTTGGGAGTACGGCTCCTGTAGACAGAGTACATATAGTCTCCTCTCCTCCACCTCCCTTCAGAGCTCCTGCATCACGATTCGACTGTTATGAGTGTTAAGTTGTCCAATATTTATCTTTGTCATTAAGGGAAGTACATATGTATTCGGTCATTCGGCCAGGTCTTACTCCAGTCGAACGCAATTCGTCCATGTGCTAGTACTGATTGTTGGTAAATGTCGTCAAGATCGAATTTCCCACCTCGTCTTTTGAACACTTTCTTGAGCAGGTCTCGCAAGGCTACAAAGTCAGTGGGGATATTCACTGATTTTAGTTGAAACCGAGAAGGTTACCTTCCTACCCTCTTCATGTCCTACACGGACCACATGTAGTAACACAGTGGTCAGGGTAGCCGGCTGCTCTAATCTTGATAGTTGCATGGTGTACTCTAAGTTGGGGTACACCCTTACCGGATCGACCTGTGGTAGTCTGACTATTGGTGTGCCTTGTGTGGTAGAACTCGTGCTTGAGCTTGTCATTATGTTTTCCTGAATTGGTTGTTTATTTGTGTGCTCGTCTTTAGAAACTGCCACAGCCACAGGATGCCCTTGCTGTTGTTGGTGTATTATCGGCTTTGTTCCTCGGCTTTCAGAGGAGGGAGCTGCAGCTATGAGGGGGAAGTCAGCTTGTATGCCTATATCCATCGTTGGGAATTCAGTCTGTATGGCTTTGTCTATTATTTCGATTTTAGCGGCGCCCGAAAGCGACCTCAAAAAATCCTTGAATATATTTGCCCTCATAGCGTCCCTCCTCCTTTTGCTTGGGGACTTTCACTTTGGCATCCTGTTCGGTATGCCGGGCTCAGCCATAGTCGGTTCTAGAGATTATTATCTGTTCAAGCTTTCGATATGTCGGGCAGTTTCTTCCTGTGGCTCCACAAGACTTTTTTCCTCGATTTTTACAGGGTTATGCAAATTGCCGCCGCCTTACAATCTTTGCGGTTATGACCATTTTAAACACACTTGGTGCACGCTGACTCCCTGGTACACAGCCTTAGAATGTGATCCAAGTCACCACAGTTGTGGCAACGAGGTACCACGACATAATCTCTTCTATTGATGGCATGAAAGCCAACATATAATCTGCCCATTGTTGTTATACTTTTCCACATTGGCGCAGTTACTTCGGCGACGTGATGAACAACATCACGACACCATGGCCCAGTCTTAAATTTTAACTTAAAACAATTCTTAAATTCTTCCTCGTTCATTTCATCAAAGTTTTGTTGTCTAATTGTTTCAGAAAGTTCATCAATGGTCATAATCGTGGGTACGTCATATAGTATTACAAGAGGGTTTCTTTTCCTCGGTGGTTCGCATTTGACCACCGAGTTCAGCTTCTGATTGTTCAACAGTTTGTCTTCGTCCTGTTCAGAGGCAACTTCGACAATGACAGAGTTCCTGGTTTTATTCTTTTGATTTTAATTTTGTCTTTGGCGGGATCTATGTGAACAGTTCTTGAATTTTCCTTACGCTGGTGTCCTGACCAAGCAGTGTCCTAAGGAAGACTGCTGTGTCTGGTCTCTGTGTCACTTTATCGATTGTGTCTCTCGTTGTGTTTGGCTTTGTGGATGCTTGCGCGGCCACGGCCGCTCATGTCTTTGCCAGTTGCTTCCTTAGTCTATCGTTTTCTTTTTCTTACTCTTCTACTCTACCTTCAAGTTTAGCGTGGGCAATGGCCCATTCTGCCAATTCGTTTCTAATTATGGCAAGTCCAGCTTGTCTTATTTTCCCATTATTTACATGTTGCTCCATGAGCAATGTGATTCTTGAATGTCTTTGTAATACAGACTCATTCTCTGCCTGTCCCAGCTCGTCCTGGGGAGAGGGATCAGGCGCAGCGGACGCCCGTTGCGGCGCACATGTGTCACTCGTTTCGTTTGTAGCCATTATTGTAACAAAAAGGGTGGGAGCCCGTCTCTTGCCCCGGGCCGGCTCCTCTGCATGGAGGGGGGTGGGGGGACTTCTGCAGCTCGGCCACCGACCTCACCCCTAGGTCAAGGGCACTTCCGAGCTGCCGGGTTCAACGCACCATCGCCAGTGCACTGGTCCCCCTCGGTGACCCCGGCATCGACGATTTCACGCGACGCTCCGCAGCAACTGCACCCCACACTCCGGAGAGCGGATGCACCTCTCGTCCTTCGCCGCCTACTTGCCCGAGTTTCCACCTCTCGGCCAAGGACCCACTCCTACTCAGGTGGCGGGCCGGTCCCCCAGACGTTTGGCGGTCTGGACCCATCTAACCTGGCCCAGGTGATGTCACCACCCCCTGGGTTTGGCAGAACACGCCCCGGTTACCCAGGGGCGCGCTGAAGCACCCTTGCCGACTCGCGCCGCAGTCCCACGCCGACAAACGAGATCGCTGACATGCAGAGCACCTACTGGTCTGTGGCCTGCGAACAGAAAGGGACTGGTGTTCGGTCCCACGACACAGCTCCCCCTGTGCCATGCAACCTTCGCTTTTGCATCGGGTTGGGTCGCAGCTCTCCCTTTTGTCTCAAGGCAGAATGCCGAGCTTAACATCTGGCACCACGGGAAGGCGGAAAGAGCCACTTGGGAAGGAGTGGCTATAAGAGACGCATCACTTCCCCTGTGAGAACTGCCACGGCACGCCAGACCAGAAGCGATACGCCCCAGTGCGAGCCTCCGTGCCCTACGGCCCGCCGGCAACGGGCAGGGCCACGCCGAGCGCGCCGTCAAGCGACCGACCTCACGCCTCTCTGTTTGCTTCGTGCGGCGATGTAACTTGCAGCTGGCGAGATGTGTTTGCGGCGGACGTGCGACGTGGAGCCGATACCTGTGAATCGATCGCGGCCGTGAAAGAAACGCAAAAATCTCACAGTCTAGCGATCAGGCAGATGGATCGCAATTTACTCTCTACTAGAACCCTGATAACACGGTAGATTTCAGTGTGTGCCACACCGATTCACTAGTCATACCAAGGACAAATTTAGGTCACCTATACGACAGAGAGCACAAGAATACCAAACGTCAAGACTGGTAGACCAAAAACGAATAAGTGTGCCCTCAGCAAACGAGTAGTCCACGACATTTGAAGTCACGCTGTCGGTACATGAAGAAGTTCACCACAGGCTCCCCAGTCTAACTACTTGCAAGTGAAGTCAGTCTCAGGACAGGTCCCAAGTACCAACCACACATGGCAGAGCTTCGACAAGATCTGCTTACCAGATCAAAGTCCCACACCCGAGTGCTTCACACCTCTCCAGGAAAAAAAAAGAAAAAAAAAATCCGTTTTCCCGCAAAGTGTATGAACGACACCGCCTTCGCACTATCTTGAGTCAATCACAGGTCTGTAGAGGCGCTAAATCTCCTCTCCTGCACGACAGCACAAACTCATGTCGAATCAGGGCAAGAGTTAAGAAACCTGTATCTCTGAAAAAAAAGAAACCGCCAATTACCTGCCATTTTTAAGTTTTTGCAGAGAGGGAAGATGATTTTTTCCAAAGTCATGTCTCTTCCCATGGCAACAAGTGTACAGATACAGTCTCAAAAATCTTTATCTAAATCGCCTGTGCCTTGGAGATTGTTAATCCTAGCTATGAGGTGTAATAAAGATTCTACCTCCAACCGTTTCTCAGACTCTGAATTTTTCTTATACAACCGAGGCAGCCGGGAGAAGTGGTTCACTGGCTTATTTGCACTATTGGCGAACACGAAAACAGGTGAGTTTTTGTTACACATGGCTCTGCACACTACACCTGGTTTACGACTCCACTGTGTAAATGCGTTCCTTCAGGCTGTCGCCACAGCCCAGGCTTCTGTTGGCGCTGCAGCATGTAGTGTGGAATTGTTGTGCTGGAGACCTGTCTCAACAAGGGGCTGCCCTGCTTGGCTGTTGACCTGTACAGCAAGATTTACTAAGGGATGGGCTCAGTGCCAATTGCTTTCAACTCCCAACATGCCGTTTCTACGAGCTAAGAATCATAAAAATACCTCATGCTTTTATTGCCCTACCAGGCTCCATCAACGTCTGCTCGGGCCATTAACTTGTCTCACTCAGGTGCATCAGGTTGTAATGAAATCTTTAACAATTTATGCACATGCGAAACAACGTATGCAAAGAAGATGAGAGAGTAACTTGTCCTCTCTCAGGGTCTCTGGCATTAATAACTGACGAACTTTAGAACTGAAGTTTCACTAAGTGCCATTGTAATGGGACTGCTAATACAGAAAACACTGCTATTACTTGCTATTCCAACTGCAAAGCTACTACCAAATCTTGTTGTCACAGAATGAACATAGAAGTGGTTAAAAGAGAACAGCTAATGAATTCTACATTTTATTCAGTAAATGAATCATTGCACTTTTTCACTAATTAGCCAAGTTGCTTTGCTTTCATACTGCGGTGCTACATGCCTGTAATCTGAAAGAGCTTATAAATTAGAAATACTGAAATTAATATCCTTTAATGAAACTTTGATGTTGAATAGTGGTAAACGTTGCACGCTACTGATTGTTTTACCAACAAAGCTAGATAATTATATTTTTGCTATGGCCACTAACTTGTTAAAGGAACTTTTTAGGACCAGTTATTAGCATCGAATGTTTAAGTTTGGTTAATGTTTTCCGTTGTTCTTCAGATGAAGTGGATGAGTGTAATATTTATACCAGACATAATACTAATGTCTTATATCATAATGTTGACACTGGTCAACATTATTTGTGATCTTAACATCATTTATAGTCTTTAAATATATGTGACATGAAATTCCTCACATTTTGGCTTGAATAAGGTAGAAATAGAACCATATCAATGTGAGTCTTTTTCATCTACAAATATTGATCTTTTTGGAGTTGTTGTAACACTGGGGCATTACAGTGTCTCATACAAGAATGTTACTTTCTGATAAATGTGCTGTGTATCGTAGTTCACACAGGAGGAGTGGTTTTATGGTTCTTAGAATTATTTTTTGCAAAAATTAGCAAGGAACCCATCTTATACTATGATATGGGCAGGATGTCATCATGATACCATTCAGAACCTACGTGGGAAGATAAAAAATTATCTGCGCTTTTCGCGCTGAAATGTATATATAGAAAAAAAGAGGCTCGTTACACGTACAGGTTTTCAACACATTCTCTTTCCTTTCAATACGCTTGGTCCAGTGGTTCACAGACTTTTGTAGTCTGGCCAAGAAGAGAGGGTTTTCGTGACGTTGCGCAGCCACTTTCGCACTGTTTACGCATATCCAAATCTGAGAAAAATCGACCAGCACGCAATGCATCCTTCAGCCTTCCAAACAAATGGAAGTCGGAGAGAGGAAGATCTAGGATATAGGGAGGGTTCCCCAGCAGTTCAAAACCCAATTTCCTCATGGTTTCTAGGCGAGCGATGTGCAGGTGAACAATGACACACAATAGCTACACTTTTTTTGACAATAGATGCTGTCGTGTGTTGCGAACTATTGGCTTGATCTTGTTGTCTGACGCTGCACTGTACATTCCAGTAGAAGTCCATTTGCATACCAAAAAGTGATTCTAACCTGTCCCTGACCAGTGGCTGAATCTCGAATCTTTTTGTCTCCTTGGTGTTTCCACTCTAGATTCTGGCGTTTTGAATCTGACTCATAGTGGCGAACCACTGACTATCCTGGTCAACAATAAGTCGCCTAGCGTCGTGGAATCGCCATATAAACGCTGGCACATGTCAACACGTCAGGCTTTGAGTTCTTCTGTATACTGTCTTGGTACCAATCGTGCACAAACTTTATGGAAGTCCGTCATTATGGATGATTTGATAGGCAGAATCATGACTGATATTCAGAGAATACGCTAGAATAGCCATGGTAATGCACCTGAAATCATCTCTTGATCTTGGTGATTTTGGACCGTGGTGAACGTTGATGGGTGTCCTGCTCCCATTTCACGTCTCACACTCGACCTACCACTTTCAACCATTTCTACCCACAAATAAACACTTTTACTTGACACGTCAGGTCCTCGTATTGTGCTGAAAGTCTACGATAATTTTAAGCCCCTTTCACCCCTTCCTACCAAAGGAAAGCAATCAATTCACGCTGTTTCTCCTTGTTGGAAACTACTAGCAGTCTGGACATGTTTACACTGCCACTGACAGAATGGAACTGAAGTGACGAGGATCCAAAGGAGTGTACGTGATTACAGAGGTACTAGCTGTAAGAGTGCATGTCCAGAGAACAGTGTGAGAATTTTAAAGGTATGCTTCACGAAAATGTAGATAATATTTTAACTTCCTTTGTCCCTTTTTGAAAGGTTTGTAAATGAAAATTGTTAATCCTGTTGTGTTGGGAGAAGAGCCAACATCGTGTAACTAGTGGAGACCGAAATGCAAGCGTTTTAGCTCACGCAGGCTGGCGTGAGGAGGGAGGAACTATAGTGACGTGAGGTCTGGAACATGACAAGGAATGAGAATTCAGAAAGCGGATATAATTAGTTTGACACTTACTTTTAGTCCATTAATGATGAACGTCGCTCTTGACGGTACATGAGTCACAATATTATCTGTTCAGATTATAGTAACAGAATATGGCGCTTTGCTAGGTCGTAGCAAATGACGTAGCTTTAGGCTATGCTAAACTGTCGTCTCTGCAAATGAGAGCGTATGTAGTCAGTGAACCATCGCTAGCAAAGTCGGCTGTACAACTGGGGCGATTGCTAGGGAATCTGTCTAGACTAGACCTGCCGTGTGGCGGCGCTCGGTCTGCAATCACTGATAGTGGCGACACGCGGGTCCGACGTATACTAACGGACCGCACCGATTTAAAGGCTACCACCTAGCAAGTGTGGTGTCTGGCAGTGACACCACAAATCCGATGTGTTGCAAAAGTGGTTAACACCTCAGATCGAAACCAAGGGAATCACGGATCATGCGTGATTACTGTAGGATGGAGCTCCAGCATACTTTTCACTTCAGGTGCTCGAGTTCCTTGATGAACAATTTTGAGGGCGCTGGCTTGGGTATGATACAGCAAAATCTAAAGCTGCATTGAACTGGCCAACACAAGGCTCAGACCTGACCATGCTAGACAGCTCATTATGAGGAATAATCCATTCCCTTGCTTCTAAACATCCGAATGGGATCAACGAACCATTGAGCAAAAGTTCTGAGAAAGCCATTCCAAGCCTAACTCCTAAGAAGTTCCATAAGATGTCAGGGAGACACAGAAATGCATTGATCTATGCGTAAGGCATTATGGTGTGAGACAGACCTGCTGGATATATAATTTTTATATGTAATACTTCAAGATACTCTGCCTAACCAAAAAAGTGGTGCACCCAGAAGGAGAGGAAGAAACGAAATGAAGCAGCACTGATTTGGTTGTAAGAGTGGTGGGGCAAGACCGGCATGAGGCCATTTTGTTAGTGATGGCTGGCTGTCTCCATCAGGTGCAAGCATACATTCAGGGGCAAACCTATTGTTCTGCTAAGTGAATTATGGCCCCCTGGGGATTGATTTATGACCTCCTGTGGATAATCCACCCTTCTGAGAAACTTCCCACCCCTTCCCCTCCCTCTCCACCTGCCCCAATACATCCACCCCTCCTCCTCCCTCACACCGACTCAAGCAGAATTATGATATAAAATTAATTGATTAATTAATTAGATTGATCAATTAATTAACCCACCCACTCTGGGAAATACCCCAGCCCGCCCCTCCCTTTCCCGCTCCCCTCCCTTCCCCGTCTGGAAACTGGTAGGAAATTGAATCAGTCTGCGCTGGAGAGGAAGGATCTCGAGACACGGAATTCAAATCAAAACCACTAATGTATTGATGCATATTCTGTAATTAAGTTTGTGGGAGACAGGGCTCCCCAACTTGATTAGAGCTCACGTCAACACAGCCTACCCCTGCTGCCTATGATGTAATTACTCTGGAATGGAATGATGTGCGGTATAGTAGCCACCGTTTGGGGCATCCCGCGTGTGTGTCTATCGTCAGAACGCCCCCAAGAGGGCCAAAGCTACCCAATGTTCTAATTACAGATCAAGTTATTAAACACCATTGACCATGGACGAGACCACAGCCTCCTTTAATCTCCCAGCCCCCAAACAAAACATCAAGTAGCGGCATTCTATTGACTGTCTCTGTTTCCATTAAGAGGCCACACCCTTGTTATCTGTGTGAACCAACGTCTCCAAACACACATACGGAGGTTTTTATCTCTTCTCAGAATACTCTGTTCCTACTGGCTAATCCTTGAGACGAACGGAGATTTGGCACTATTTCGATATCAAAAATAGAGTGATATAATCCATTAGCTACCCTTTCAAATTGATTGTTTAACAATTTACAGGAGTAAACTAGATAGATTAAAACATTCCATAACATTAACGTGCCGAGAAACACGCTAATGTTGCCCTCTGAGAGGATTTCGAATTTCGACAGCACGTATGTCTAACGGACAAGAGTATCGGACTGTAATTTCGAATTTGATGAAATTAACAGGAAAACCAAGCGGGCTTTAACCTTTGGAGTCACCGAAAGTGGTAAAACCATAAATGAATGAAAAAAATGAACGGTCACCAGCCCAAGTAGGCACATTAATTTGGAAATATATATTTGACAAAATTGAATATTAGCTATTGAAGTTAATTTTGTTGAGATTTCCCTTTGAATAGCAACCAGGATACAAATTGACACAGTGCACACTGTACTGTGTGTAGCAGCACTTGCCAGTAACAAAAACACCAGTAAATTATAGGGGTAACTTTGAACCATGCTCACACTAATGACAGCCACACTAAAGAGCATTACTTAATCAAACACTGAAATGTCACTGCATGAACTGCAGAACTAAATTTGGACATGAGGGCTTGTATCATGACTGACAGGAAAATACAAATAAAGATGAACAACAACATAAATACACTGTGTGAGCTCCTCTACATATAGCAGTTTTCCTTAGTAACAGTAATAGTTAAGTTTTTTCTTAATATATGGAGATTATGATGGGGACTCATAAACTAGTACAGTTTCACTAGTCAAAGCTCTTTGATTATTACAATAGACTAACACTAAAAGCTAATCATTCACTTCACTTGGAGTAGTTCATAAATTACTTTGCAAGACAATAAAATACAACACCAGGCTTAATTAACTTAAGAAAAGTAACCTTTCATGAGAGGTACCAAAAATACACCTTCTTTAAAATCGTGCATAATTTTTCTTCTAACAATATTATCGTAAATCTTTTCATTACAGGTTTATATGTACTTGAACTTTAATTACCTGTGAAGCAGGTAATCTTCACAATAAGATTTACACCATCTTGCACTGTTATCCTAGAAAACTATATCTTACAATAAACTAAGGATACTTTCGAAAAAGTCTATCCAGCTTCACTTTGGTGGTTTTAGCTTTAACTTTTACCACCCCTTTTACTTTAGACAAAAATCACTTTTAAACACATGAATGCAAGAATTGTTCATTTAAATCAGGATACCCAGTTTTAGTGGCACTTAGGTGAGGACCCTGCATAGGTTCGTGATCGAGATTCAAAATATGGTTCCCGACACGAATTTATGTTTTATGTGATTATTATTGAAACAACAAACAAATCAACTGGTCCATGCCAATATACATTACTTAACTGAATGTATGAAGTTTCTGAAGCAATGGCGAAGATTAGTGGCAGGCGCAATGGCGGCCAACTGTACTTACGACTCTTGATGCGCGAATGCTCCATAAATTCTCTTCTTGGTGTCGGATTTTCAACATATTAGAGTCATTCCATTATGCCGTGAATACCAAATAATAGCCAGATCCACATCCGAGGCAAATCTCTTCTAACACAGCTTCCAATTGCCTCTTAGCACCGTAGAAGTGTATTGTGCTAAGGCTAGCCACATAATGCCTGTCGTTTACACAAAGGAGCCGATCAGTTCAACCGCCGAACCCACCTTTTACATCGCGCCATGCCACTTTCGTTGCGGGGGACTTCCCTACAGCGTTTGGATGTTACAAATACAAGAGCGCTAAGCATGAACCAGCTTTTAAAAAAGATACTCTTTTTATAAACATATTCTTATTATAATAGTTTAAAATTTCAACATATTCTTTTGTTTTTTGTTCATATATACATTACAAAACTCTAATTTTTTTGATATACATCAAGCGTTTAAAGAACACCGTTACATAAAATAATCCTACTCCTAATCGATATAAATGCTACAACTCACCTCCATCTTACGATTATCCTTCTTCGTAATAAAACATATTTTCAATGTTTTAGTTCACACATAAACATTATGCAAATCAAGTAATGAAATTTCCGTCACAAGTAGATGGTAGCGCTAAATGCATTCGAGGTCTTGTATGCACTGACGTTTGAGAACGCAAAAACCCTCCTCCATCCCAGCATTTCCACGAAACATATCTGGTGAAAAAAATCCTGCCGATCTCACAAAGTCTTAATCGCGAGGTGCGTGCCATCCACTGACTGCAAGATAGCCCCATACGCGCTGGCCAGGAGATACCAGCACCCGCGCTGCCATGCCAGCAGTTGCATGGCCTTCCACACGCCCGCCATACCGAACGATCAGAGGTTGGACCGACTGTCACCAGCCAGTCAACCGATCAGTTTACATGGATGGGATGATCGTCCAGCGCAAACAGCTGTCGTATTGAATCTTCTCACACAATACAAGTCCACTTCTGTCACCACTCCGCCGGCACACTGGTCACTTCCTGAGCTGTCCACTGGTGTCGGCGAAATCAGACTGGTCGGCGCATTCTTTGTACCTAACCGCCTGTCACAGGCTGAGCTAATCCACAGCATCCGGTCGCCGAAGCTTTGTGACCACTCCTGTCGCCAGTTGCTGTGCACTGTCAAACAGCTGTGGCTTGGATGAACACAGTATCTCTGACCAATTCCACCCCTACATAGACTCCTTAGTTTAAAAAACCCACTTTACCCAGTCTGAGACAGAAATGTTTTTCAGCAAACAACTCGAATTTCTCATGAGGACTTTAAATTTCTTACTTTTATATGAGTTATTTTCGAAGACAGAACAAAAATCGGAGGTTACACGCGTTTTCACATCACTAAGGTATCGTTACTTGTGAAAATACTGTAACAGTATGGCGTAGGCTACATTTGCTCTAAGTAATCCCTCGTCAGGTAAAAATTTCTGTTCTAATCAGCTTCATATCTGTTACGTCCTGCATCATAGGACTACAATATTAAACTAATTTTTGGCTGATGACGAAGTGCTAAGCACTACTTGTATCAGATGACACTTAAATCAATGGAAATTTTATGAATAAAAAATATTCATGCTTTCCAGTCGTTAGCGATAAGATTCCTGATAAAGAAAATCCCTGTCGCAGCGACCTTCCAAGAGTGATGTGTTCGGCCTGGTGGCTCTTGAACTTTATCTGGGAGTGCGCCCCTTGGATTAAACGTAGGAACACCCTTGCTGATGCCTGCAAGGGGCCCATGCGTCCAAGCGAAGGAAACCGTGGTCAACACGATCAAAGGCGTGATCAAAATCGACCTGGACAAGGGCGCCACAGAGGCAGCAGGCTGCCGCCAGCGCTGTGACGTCGCGATCGGCGCCAAGTGCCCTGTGAATGTTGTTGTCGCCGCCTAAACTTGTCTAGTCTGGATGGATCATCTGTCCAATTGTGGCCTGAAGACTTTTGCGAAGGATACGGGCGAAAAGTTTGTAATCCGTGTTCAGGAGTGTAAGAGTGCAATAGTCGTGACAGCAGTGTGAACCACTCTGTTTTGGAACCGGTCTCATAACGCTTTCAAGGAAATCTGCAGGGATGGTAAAATCGTCACAGAGGAGGTCTTGAAACATCTGAATACACTGTGGCCCCATGAGGGGATAGAAAGCACTGTAGAATTCATTCGGTAAGCTGTCCACTCCCAGTGATTTGTTTGGGGCACCATGTGCCAAGGTTGCTGTTGTCTTCAGCAGTTACGGGAGCCATCAGGGCGTCATCCTGGGCCACTACTCTTAGGACAGGCATATCTCGCAGTGCGGCTTCATACTCACAGATGGTGTGTGAGTCCTCGGCATAAAACATTCTGTAACAGTGGACGAATGCTAATGCTGCAGCGATGGCACACTGCATGTCGGTGCGTCCAACTGCAGCTGTCTCTACTAATGTTCTAAGGTGGTGTTGCGTCAGCGTCTCCTTCGGTTGACGTGATATACGGACGCTATTTCAGTGGAGATGGTATCCTGCATACTCGCCCAGACTCGGGCTCCATCAAGCTGTTCCATCGTGAGACAGTTTAGGCGAGATTTAGACGATTAATCATTGTCTGCCCGTCTTGTGATGACGGCTATGTCATTAGTTCCCTTAGTGCTGCGTAATAAAATTCCGACACCGCCCGACGCCAGCACTCTCTGTCGTGGCCATATCTCATCAGCATCCGTCAGAGGGTCGGCTTGGCGCGTTCGAGCCACCAATGTAAGGTGGAAGGGTGTGCATGCCGACTCCAGGGGCAGCAGTTCCACATAGCAGCGGACTCCCACTGACGTGTGTCCTCATACAGATAGGAAATGTTCAGTGTCCATGGACCATGGCTTCGGCGTATGAGTTGTCGGAGGAGTATGACTGAAGTGATGTATGCCTAATGATCGGTGAAGCCTGTTGGCCACAGTTCTGCGTCTCTTGTTCAGGTTTGGAGTCCTCAGGAAATGTATGTCCGGCTTAGGCGGCTGGCGGAGTTGTCGATGAAGTATATACAGCCATAACGGTCCCCATAAAGAGGAAGTCACTTGTCCTGAAGCACCAGATCTCGCACGAGTGCCTATAGTGCTGGTAAGGTAGACTAGTATGGCATTTGGATCCAGGACACTAAAATCTCTGCCTATGATGCAGCAGTCCTTATTCCCAAGTAGGAGTGGAGCAATTTCATCAGAATAAAAAGTGATCCATTCACTGTGGCGAGATGTCCCTGAGGGTGCGTTTACATTGACAATACGGAGTGTCCCCACTGTAATGGCCAGGCTTCATGCAGATGGCAGATACTGTATATGACATCTGATGCACTGATGCCATCACATTGAAACTTCCCCTTAGAAAAAACCCCTTACGTTATTTGATTTTCCAACAGCTGATCATAACTGAATGTACTCAGACATTTCTCTCTTTACTTATTCTGATCATCACTAAACTGACACACAATATTTTTAGCGCAACTCAATCTGACTTTCAATAATCCCTACAAAAGAATGGCTCTGACTGACAGTAACCTATACCTTTCATGAATCACTTACCTCACAAAAATCGTCGTTACTCGAACTACTGCAATACAGCGAGCGCCAATACTGCCAGCTAAATAAAAGATTCTAACTACTGAAGGCACTAACTACTGATAGCCATAGTTAGCAAATGAAAGATTTTGATAGAGAACAAACAATGTATTTACCTTAATAGTGTTCAAAAAGTCATAATATATATATTAGTTCATGACATCCTGTCTTACAAATTTACTGTCTCTGATGGACACATGTCCAGATCACCCGCTCTCAAAATTCCGTCATCTCTCTCCCCACATCCATCACTGCTGGCGACTCACCTCCAACTGTGCAACGCTACGCGCTGTTAACGTCCAACTGCCCAACACTACAATAGCGAATATTACAACAATGCCAACCAGCCACAGACTGCACACAGCACAGCCAGTGATTTTCATACAGATCGCTACCTGGCGTTACCAATATAAAAACCTAAACAGCCTACTTACAACATAAGAGGATGGTAGTTCTGCCAGCACCATCACCAGATGGAATACTATAGGCTGTGTAGCCTTAAATGTCCAGACACAGCTCTAGGTGTACTTCTTGAAGGAGCATGATATGCAGGTACGCCACCTGGAGCGTGTCATCGAACTTGTGCGTTTCGATGATAGAGTATACGCCATTGACGTTGACTGTATGCACATGGTAGAACTAGGGCTTCTTAAGGCAGAGTACGTAGGTGCAAATGGCGGCCTCTCGGTGTTAATAGAGACAATAGACCACCCAGCGTTGTGGCAGGCATGTTTAAGGTGTCAGACCCCCTCCCTCCGTTTTTGAGGGGTCGGTGACGGCGTGTCGTCGTGGGTAATGAGCTCCATCGCCTAGTCTTCATCCTGAGCAGTATCTGTCATGGGGTCGTCTGGGGTGGACGAGGCTGCCATCTGGTCCTCAGCTTCTGATGCCTACCTTGGTACTGATAAAGCCCATTGGCACCCATGAATCAGAGACAGTGTTGGCAGCTTGCTCCCTGTCTCCACTCCATTGTTCGTCATCTGTCGAGAGAAGCCTTCCATGTGACGCTTCAGTGACCATTGTATCTGGGACCGCGTGTCCACCCCATCGAAGGGCTGAGGTCAGCACCTTCGGTCCTAAGGCCGACGTCTGGAAACTAAGCCTCTGGTACGGTGACAGTTGTGGTGATGGCAGGCATCGTGTCATTCAAGGGCGTCTCTTTGCGTGGCGCTGTCGCCAGCACGTCGTCGGCGGCTGAACTCGCGTTTGCGTGAGGCTATGTCACGGGCGCAGTATCTGAGCACACCCGTCGCACCGCTTCCACGTATTTCAGCAGCAAAACGGTGTGCACCCCTGTCTGTACTGGTTCAACACATAACACCTGGACAAAGCGGCGTTGTACGCAGTTTGATTGGACGTGGTCCCCTTGCCCACAGCTAGAACATGTCCGCAATGTCCGCCATAAATAATGATGGCTCGGTAACTGCCGATGAACGTACGATGTGTTTGCGGAGTTCCATGCTTACCTGTCGGACACCATTGAGAACGTGATACTTTTCAAAGGCGCTCCACTTCTCTTCCATGCAGCCTAAGATCGTGCCTTACGGTCGTAATGCGTCAGTGGCGAGCGAGGTCGGGACTTTGAACGGCAGATCGAAGATGTGCGCCATCGCACCCCCATACCTGCATGGTCCACGTTTACCGAGCTGACGTTACCGTCAACATGGCAAAAGCGGCAGCCGCTGATGAAACGTCGTACTAGGTTAACACACGCCTCTTTGTTCTTCATCTGCATGTGGACTGCACAGGAAATGATGGACAGATGGATACCTGTCAGGTCGTGGGGATCGACATGCGTGTCGTCTCTCAATAACCGTTCGATTTTGTAAGCTTTTGGACGCCTCTAGGATTCGTCGACCGTGAGTTTCACCGTCGCCTGGTAGTAAGAGAACACCATATCTAGTCACAGCTGTAAATCTCAACTACGATCGCGACAGCTCGCACAGGCGAGTAAACAAACACACGTGCGAAGCGCTGCTGGGCGCGCCGTGCGTCTGCGCCGTGACGCGGCTGATGGCCGACTGACTGTGCTACACGAGCACGACTCACGACCCGTCTTCACAGCTTTACTTCTGCCAGTATCTCGTCTCCTACCTTCCAAACTTCACAGAAGCTCTTCTACGAACCTTGTAAAAGGCCTCATTGCTTCCATGCCATGACGTGTCGCCGCTGTTACCCGTGCCGAAGGTGGACATACCGGCTATTAGGTAGGTGGTCATAATGTTCTGGCTGATCAGTGTAACTGACGTCGATTTACAGTAGAATTTTAGGACGTGTACTATTCGAACACTATGAATTACCTCTTAGACAACGATCTATTGACAGAATGTCAATATGGTCTCAGGAAGTAACGTTCTTCTGAAACACAACTAGCACTTTACCCGCACGAAGTAATGAGTGGTATCGAATGATTGTTTCCATATTCCTAGATTTCCAGGAGGCTTTTCATACCGTTCCTCGTAAGTGATTTCTAATCAAGGTGCCTGTTTATGAAGTATCGTAGCTGTTATGTCACTGGATTCGTGGTTTTCTGCCAGAAAGTCACCCATTAAAACAAGATGGTATTTGTTCCTTCGGACATGTCCGAATGAACAGATACCATCTTCATATATATATATATGGTTAAGACTCACCGGACATTTGACCATCTTCTTCTGTGCGGATGTACAAACAGTGCCCGAACTCTTACAAGAATCGGTAGTAAAGCCGCGAGTAATGAGTATATGGGCAGGGGCACTATGAGTATAGTGCGGGACAATAAGTTGCGAATGTGGGTCTCACGAGAGGCGTGCCAGAGATAAGTTCCTGCAGTCGCACTATCCTCTGTGTGCTCGTTAGCTTAGATGCCGGCACGGTAGGTCAGCGTGTTCGGTCAGAGGGCTAGCTGCCCTCTGTAATAAAAAAAAAACTGAGTTAATGGATCAACAACGAACTGAAACGGTTGTCTTTCGACGTCCGCCCAGAGCAGATACAACGAACGAAAACGAACAAAATGAGATTTTTAAAAAAAGCGTGTTCAGTCAGAAGGTTAGCCGCCCTCTGTAACAAAAAAAAACTGAGTTAATCGATCAATAACGAACTTAAACGTATGTCTTACGACATCCGCCCCGAGCAGATGCAACGACCAAAAGCGAACAAATTGAGATTTAAAAAAAAAAAAAATGATGGATAGAGCGTCTACCATGTAAACAGGCACAACACATTTTCACTCTCACCGTTGACTTATATCAATGCCTGTATGCAGCTAGGGGTATTCATTTCATTGTAAGAAGTGATACACGACATTCTCCAAAAAAAAAGTACTGAAGGACCTTATATCGTGCGTGGTCGTTTTGACATCGATAGCTCCTGCTCGTTATTAGCCTCTCTGGCCGCAGTAGCCTCTCGAGAACTTTTTGGCCTGCAGAGGGTCAGCATTTAATGGCTGTCGCGGCCAGAAGGCGCTCTCGAAGTGACGGGTGGTTGAACGGTGTGTTTGACAGTGGCTGAAGTAAACGCCGTGACGTCGTGTCCGACAGTGTCCTCGCTCGCTGCTAAGAGTTGCGTTTTTGGTCACTGCTGGTTGGGTGGGATTGAATGTTGGCTGGAGCCGTATAGATTGCTCTTTGAAATAGCTATATCTGCACAATGCACCAGCCCGACTTGCTCTCTGCATTTGAATTTGCAAGAAGCCTGTGTCCACTGTGGTGCCGCGTTGGGTTCCTGTCTGCCGGTTCCAAAAACTGGATGCAGTGGCATCTGGTGTGTAGCATCCGTTGGTTCCTGATTCTTAGTATCTCGCCATAACACTTACTTGATGGCAGCCCTCGGTCGAGTGGTCCTTAACTTACTTTTCGATCTGCCAGAAATTGTGGTGAATGTCCGATTACTGCGTGCTTGATTATATTGTGCCACGTAGTGACTATTCTTACTCGCTATCCTGGTTACCCATGGTGACGTGTAAACATCTTCATTCAGGAATACTTTGAATGATCCCACTCAAGTTACATTTCTATGAACGTATGTGACTAAACTAGTAGAGCTTGAGCTAAGTTTGGTTGCATCTATGTTAAAAATTTGTTGCTTATTTTGCAGTTAGATCCTTCATGCGCAACGTTCACTTTTTTACTTTTATTTACCGTGTCTACCTGCGTTGCAAATGAAAATTTTTAGTTAGTGGTTCGTATGTTAGGGGTTAACTTGACGTATCTGTTGTTTCTATTATGGGTCCAGCTAAAGAGGCCTGAGTATTATAAGTGCTTTTACTGGGAGTATGTATCTCTCTAAAGGCGATCGCCATCCACACTTACGTGAAGAAAGAGAAACTGCATGATTCTACGACTCCTATCTATATTATACTCGCTCGCTTGAAACGAGAGGTCTTCCTTCTAATTATCTGCAAACAGCCAAGTGATAGTGGATGGCTGATGTTAACGACCTGTTAGACATTCTGTATTCAGACATAATTGTCGAAGGAGTGTGACTAAATGTAAGTTAAATGTTTATTTGACACTACAGTAGTGAAGCCCTGGTCAAAGTACATAAAATTTTTCTTTAAATTAAATTTAAGTTGTCCTTTTCAAATGTAAAACATCAGTTGGAGAATATGTCACTTTTTTGAAAGAAAAAAAAACATGTACTGTGACTATGGTTTCAATATTAAAGTGTGAAATAAACATTTACCTTGTTAGCTACTTTCAACATGTTTTTGAAACTAGTAATGTGGAGTATGCAGGTTAATTTTATAGACTTGTGATCTGATAAGATCTCTGTGCTAAGCATCTCTAAATTTTTTTTTATAACTTAATGCTGGTGCCAAAAAATATTTTTTTTAATTTCATTCTGCCATTTCTGAAAAATTGTGTAATATATTTCAACAGTTACGTTGTAAGTTAATTTAATTGATTCTGGGGGTAGCTGCTCAGATTTCCTTACATCATTTTCTATCTTTTAATAAATTGAAAAAATGCACAGATCTACTAAAGAGACTGATTAAATAAACATGTTAGTAAATCTGTGGCTCAACATCCTTCCACTCAGCTCCATATCAGACTGCAGCTCTCTGCTGTTCCCAATCTATGTAAATGGTTTAGGAGACAAATTGAGCAGCCCTCTTTGTTTGCAGACGACGCAGTCGTTTACCGTCTAGTAAACTCATCAGAAGATCTAATAGAAAAACGTATTAGGCAACATATCTGCATTGTATGAAGCGTGGAAATTCACTCTAAATAAAAAACGCCTCAGGTCACCCACATGAGTTCTGAGAGTAATCCATTACATTTCGGTTACACGACAAACTACACAAATCTAGACAGTCAGTTCGCTTAAATATATATTGATTACTATTACGGACAACATAAATTGGATCAATCACATAGAAAATATCGTGAGGAAACAAATTAAAGACTGCATTTTATCGGTAAAGCACTTAGAAGATGCACAGATCTACAAGAGAGACTGACTACACTACTCTTGTCCGTCCTCTTCTGAAATATCCCTGCGCGATGCGGGATCCTTACCAGATAAGAATGATAGAGATTATCGGAAAAATTGAAAGAAAGGCAGCTCGTTTTTTGCTATCGTGAAATACAGGAGAGAATATCACGGATATGATACGTGAGCTGCGGTGGCAATCATTATAACAAAAGCAATTTTCGTTCATCGAGACATTTTCACGGAATTTCAATCACGACCTTTCTCCTCGGAATTTCAAAATAATTTGTGGGTGGCCACCTACGTAGGGATAAATGATCATCGTAATAAAATAAACAGAGATCCTTTGGGAAGATGTAGGATTTCGTTTTTCCCTCCCACATTTCGAGAGTGGAACGGTAGAGAATTAGTCCGTAGGTCGGTTCAGAAACCTTCTGCCAAGCACTTGAGCGTGAAGTGCAGAATTGTCATATAGATGTAGATGTAGATGAAGGGCATCCGTTACTTGTTCTTGAATGCAGGCGCAGATGACAGGGAGTTACGATGTTCATGTTGCACAATACTGAAATCCATCCCTGTAGTGGTCAGACATGATCCACGAAAGCTTTTGCAACTAGTATGCCTGCCCACATGTTTTCTCGTAGTTCAATATCGGGCCATTGTCACATACAAATTCCCCTCAAATTTGGGTACAGCATGATTCGAACAGCCGGCCAAATGATGACCCGCAGAGTGGTCTCATTCAAACTCTGTCAGGCCCTGATAACGGAGTCTCACACGTGTAGGCGGCATCTAGGTGTCTCGCACAGTTATCAGCACACGGCGCCGTTCACGTTCTTTACACAGGATGGTTGCTATTAAAATTTAAAACAAGTCGAAGCGAAGTGGATGAGGCTGAGACAAATATTTTAAAATAAGACACATGGGCCGCATATGTCGGGGAATACCCCAAAAAGGGATGACAAATGTTGAACCTGTGGCATCTTCAGATGGCATACCTCGCCGCACTTGCAGCATTGGAGGCTATCGGTCTATCGCACGTGATTATACCAACCCTAGTCAAGTATTCTCGTCGGTGGGGCTCTGAGCCTACGTGCTCGACTCGGCGTGTGAGGGTTAGGGCAAGAGTCTTGCGTCTGGAAGGCAGTAATTTTTTCACTGCGTTATAAGTTATGTGTTTATATTGGGATAAGATTATTAGATTATTTACCGGTATGGCGACCTCCTATGACTAATTGCAAAGTACAGTACAACAAAAATCTACCACATTTCGTCACAGATAAGTGAGTATTAGCTTCGGAATTGTGTCGTTAGCAATAAATCATCTATATGTTCCTTACTAAATAAAGTATACAAACAAAAAAAGAAGAGACAAAAACAAAGAAACACAGAATTAAAACAGCTTTTGCTGGATTACAGAGAGGACAATAATTTTATAACTTCTAAGTTTACAACAGATCGCATTTGCAAAAGGTGTTCGGTAACAGATTAGCGTAGAGGTTGGATGTGTGGACTGCTCCCTTACCGGCGAGGATAGAATGGACAAGCCCAATCGCTGAGCCTGCGGCGAGGTATGTCATCTGGTGACGTCACATGTTCAGTATTTTTCCTTCAGTTATGTGGTATTGCCCGACATTTGCGGCCCCATGTGTCTTATATTAAATTATTTTTCTCTGCGCCACCTACGTCGCTGCGGGGTTTTTTAAACGTTTATAAGAGTCACACTGTATACACTATCAGGCCTGATAACACCACTAAACACGAACAACACTAATGTATCCTGATGGCCTTTCTACCAATCTCAGTGGACTGCATTTCTAGGCGTTTACGTAACCTCCTATGCCAGTGTATTTCAGTAGAAAAAAGCTACAATATGAATCATATAGCAAAACATTTACTGCTTTGCAGACTTCCACTTGTCGAAAAGAGTGTTTCGGCATTTCGATCAGTTTATGGTGAAGAAGTTACTATACTAGTGAAATGATTACAGACGGATGTGGTACGAAGCCATGTCCATAACTGAAAAGAAGGATTGGGTTTTAACATCCTGTCGACAGCGAGGTCATTAGAGACAGTCATACACACAAAAAAAAACCGTTGCTTTGAATTAAAGCAGATGTAATTCTCGAGATTTTTTTGATCACTACATTGTTCAACACGCCTCACTAAAACGAAACAGCTATATCCCTACCATTATTCAATTGGTGAAGTTTGTACTGCTATTTTGTGGTGATATTCCAACAATTTATCTTGTTGCCATTTTTCGCGAAACTAAAGAAGTGGAGAATTGTAGTCATATATGGGTCCGAAACTGAGATGTCTTTGCGACAAGTTCAAGCCAGGACCTTCACAGTCGCGTACAGCTAATTATGATAGACGCCAGCATTGCGAAATAGCACTGGAATCTGCACAGAAGGTCCTCCAAATTCACGTGCAAAGGCCTTTAATCGGTGATTGCCTAATAAATTTTACTGATAATAGCTGAAGAGACATTCTTCCCATTCAGTATAATCAATGGGGAATTTGAATAACCAAGGAGTAGTTGGAGAGGAGCAGATAAGCTACCGATACTGTGTGTCCGAGATCTGATGCGAAGATTAGTTAAAATAATCGTGCTTCCAAATGGTACGTCTTCGCTGGCCACTCGGGAGAGATAATGCTATAAATTAAAGAACGACTGCTACTATCAGTTTCAAACAGTTTCTCACCATGTCTGCCAGCATGTCATCCCCTTCTGCTCGCTGCAGAACATTTAGTGAGTACTTTCATGCAACGGTTTCCTATTTAGTTACTGGTCTCTTATAGCAGTGATGGAGTTCAAATGTATGTGAAATATCAGCCCTATACAAGCGGACACAGACATCTTGTAGTTACCATTTAACTGTATGTACATATATTCATCGTATTGAAGGAACATATAGTGTAAGACTATCCTTAGCCGAGAAACATTTCATTTAACATTTACTTCCTAAGGAGTCTTAAGAATAAAAACTCGACGATCTTCGAGCGTTTATTCTCATTTACAGCTTGAGACGTGTCAGATTTTTTACATTTGGATAAATCTAAAGCTTTGTGATTAAATCAGCGGAAAGCATCGTAAATGTAAAAGTACAAATCATAAAGCATCTGAAATATTAAACCAGTTCTCGGAAGTATCTCGTTTCGCATGGTAAACAGATACGAATAAATGATTATTAGTAGGAACTTTTTCCTCACTGAGTAGTAAGCTCGTATTAACACAGATGCATACTTTCCTGTAACCGAAGCTTAACGGATGAAGTGCCTATCAATACAATCGGTAGCTCAAGATATAATAAGCACTCACCAGCGAACGAAATTATTATAAAACTGGAGTCGAATAAGCATTTCATTTATTTTTCATGACAAAACTTTTCCGTCCATCTACAATTTGAAAAAGAGGAGCTACGCTGGCGGAGAGGTACTCTCCACGCTGATTTCCCCGCTTTTCCACTCTGTATGGCAAAGTTCGTCACTGCTACCATCAAGAGAACGCTTTGTCACCCTGACACAGAGAAACGGTATTTTCTAAAAGCTTCTCAAACCTTCTATAAATTCATAAAATTTCAATCAATAATTTGGCATCCAGTCAGCATATATAGAAGGTTAATCGGACCGTAATCTATCGTTTTTCAAACTGCAGCGACCTCAATATTACATGAGGAGTTACCACAACCTCGGTCCTACGGTCCTATTGAATCTCTGGCATTATGGACTAGCCGCCGATACCGTTGCTATCACTAGAATTAACTACGTTGGGCTAAAGGCATCTTTATTTATTAAATTAGCTACAGAGGGGTCAAGAAAAATGCAGCTACTCTTTGATAATCAATATTAATGGAACAAAATGACATACCGTCACAATTCTTGTACTGGGGGAAGGTCGTTTTATGTGTTCAAAGTTACCTCAGTTAGCAGCTAAACAACGCCAGTGTCGCTGATCTACGGCTGTCAGTGTTGCCGGTGTGACAGCCGCACAGGACGCCTCAATGGTTTCTCGTGGCTCGTTCAGTGTAGCTGGCTTCTGTTGATAAACTTCATTTCTCAAGCTCCTCCAAATGCAAGTGCAAAGGCCTTTAATTAGTGATTACATAATAAATCTTACTGATAATAGCTGAAGAGACATTGTTAGGTCTGCAGACCGTGGTGGATACTCAACAGCTACTCCTCGATCTATCCATCATCCAGGTAGATTTTCATCCGAGTAATCTCTGACATCTCTGTGGTATTGAGAAGGAGCGCCATCTTATTATAGGTAAAATGTTTCATTTCCAGACACGTCTCGGACGGCAGGTAAACTCGATGATTGCGGCATATGATAATACAGCTCACAAGTTACGGTTCCTTCAAAGAACAATGGGCCAATCAAACCGCGCGATGGCAGACCACACAACACGTTAACATCTGGTAGATTAACATGTTTGTCCACGTGAACGTGCGGGTTTTCAGGGCACCAGTACATTCAGATGGGGAGGTTTACAGTGCCGTTCAGTTCTAACTGCACTTCGTCAGACCAGATAACCATCCCTGCAAACCGTTCATCCTCGCGAAGCATGGCTTCGAACTGCGTCGTCCTCGCTTATAGCGTGCACTGATCTTGGAATGTACACTTTCCACTTTGCAGCCTTCAGAATTCGTCGTACGCTTGATCGGGATACCCCACATTCACATGCACCCTGCTCTGTACCGACTACTAACAACTCGTGTCCTCTTCATCGTCTCTTCAACTTAGTTTTCTAGCTTATGATGTTAACACATAACCACATGGCATTTATCAATTGTGTAGTACCTAGTTCTTTAATAATGAAAGATACAAATCTTATTTATACATTCTCTTTACCCTTAACTGTATTATTTGATTCTCTTGTACATGCAAACACCTCTGACAGTGAACTTCAGAAAATAAATTGGCTAACGAATCAACTTCATCAGTGATTGCTTCCAATCGATTTCCTTTCCTTATTGTCTCAATCTGAATATGAGATGTTATCTATTTCCTTACATCCTGCAACTGATACTTTCTTTTTCCTTATCTGAATTCACTTCATTTAAGATCATCGTAGTAAGATGTGATATCTCCTTTATTCGAAAATTAGTCTGGACAATTTCTTTATTAAACTTTACCATTCTCTTTATGTCACAGATTTTGCCTCACTATTCTATCTATATCTCTCTACTGCTCCTTTAGTAGAGGAGGATATTCAGTTTTATCTAACAACCTACCTCATCTCATTTTTCCTTCAATAATCTCTCTGGGAGCAATCCCTGGTTGTCAAGGATTCGTTCTAACTCCGCTAAGAATGCTGCCATTTGGTATATTTGTTGGCACAATAAGTTCGGCTTCGACTCCTCCACTCATGCCTACTCATTCTGCCAGGTTAACTTTCAGGTGATATTTAGCGGTTACACATGTTGCACACCACATGTATGTAAAAATGCTTTAAAATTGTGGGAGATTAAATGAACACCAGTATTAGAAATCAACCTTGCTGGCTGTCCAACCTTAGGAAAATAACCACACTTCAAAATCCTAATTAACGCTTTCCTGTTAGCTACTTTAACTATATGTAAATTTACATACTTGGATCTGAGCTCGAAAGTAACTACTATATACAGGGTGTTACAAAAAGGTACGGCCAAACTTTCAGGAAACATTCCTCACACGCAAATAAAGAAAATATGTTATGTGGACATGTGTCCGAAAAGGCTTAATTTCCATGTTAGAGCTCATTTAATTTCGGCAGTATGTACTGTACTTCCTCGATTCACCGCCAGTTGGCCCAATTGAAGGAAGGTAATGTTGACTTCGGTGCTTGTGTTGACATGCGACTCATTGCTCTACAGTACTAGCATCAAGCACATCAGTACGTAGCATCAACAGGTTAGTGTTCATCACGAACGTGGTTTTGCAGTCAGTGAAATGTTTACAAATGCGGAGTTGGCACATGCCCATTTGATGTATGGATTAGCACGGGGCAATAGTCGTGGCGCGGTACGTTTGTATCGAGACGGATTTCCAGAACGAAGGTGTCCCGACAGGAAGAAGTTTGAAGCAATTGATCGGCTCCCTAGGGCACGGAACATTCCAGCCTATCACTCGCGACTGGGGAAGACCTAGAATGACGAGGACACCTGCAATGGACGAGGCAATTCTTCGTGCAGTTGACAATAACCCTAATGTCAGCGTCAGAGAAGTTGCTGCTGTATAAGGTAACGTTGACCGCGTCACTGTATGGAGAGTGCTGCGGGAGAACCAGTTGTTTCCGTACTATGTGCAGCGTGTGCAGGCACTATCAGCAGCTGATTGGCCTCCACGGGTACACTTCTGCGAATGGTTCATCCAACAATGTGTCAATTCTCATTTCAGTGCAAATGTTCTCTTTACGGATGAGGCTTCATTCCAACGTGATCAAATTGTAAATTTTCACAATCAACATGTGTGGGCTGACGAGAATCCGCACGCAATTGTGCAATCACGTCATCAACACAGATTTTCTGTGAACGTTTGGGCAGGCATTGTTGGTGATGTCTTGATTGGGCCCCATGTTCTTCCACCTACGCTCAGTGGAGCACGTTATCATGATTTCATACGGGATACTGTACCTGTGCTGCTGGAACATGTGCCTTTACAAGTACGACACATGTGGTTCATGCACGATGGAGCTCCTGCACATTTCAGTCGAAGTGTTCGTACGCTTCTCAACAACAGATTCGGTGACCGATGGATTGGTAGAGGCGGACCGATTCCATAGCCTCCACGCTCTCCTGACGTCAACCCTCATGACTTTCATTTATGGGGGCATTTGAAAGCTCTTGTCTACGCAACCCCGGTACCAAATGTAGAGATCTTCGTGCTCGTATTGTGGACGGCTGTGATACGATACGCCATTCTCCAGGGCTGCATCAGCGCATCAGGAATTCCATGCGACGGGGGTGGATGCATGTATCCTCGCTAACGGAGGACATTTTGAACATTTCCTGTAACAAAGTGTTTGAAGTCACGCTGCTACGTTCTGTTGCTGTGTGTTTCCATTCCATGATTAATGTGATTTGAAGAGAAGTAATAAAATGAGCTCTAACATGGAAAGTAAGCGTTTCAGGACACATGTCCACATAACATATTTTCTTCCTTTCTTTGTGTGTGAGGAATGTTTCCTGAAAGTTTGGCCGTACCTTCTTGTAACACTCTGTATAAGGGGCATTCAAATGAAAGCCGGTCACTAGTGTAAAGTAACGGTAACGATTTTATTATCTCAAAAATGTAGTTCTACACAGTACACATACTCAAAAATAGTCGCCAAAACTGTTGGCACATTTATCCCATTGAGACACTAGCCGGTAGATTCCATCGTTGAAGAATCTAGTATGCTGCTGTCGGATCCAGACCTGGACCCAGTCACACACTACGTCGTCCACTGCGAATCGATGTCGTCGAGGGCTTGTTTTGGAGGTCCTAACACGTGAAACTCACACGGTGAAAGGTCGGGACTGTACGGTGGATGTTCCGGCGTTTCCCACCGAAACTTCTGCCGTTGATGGGGAAGCAACTGCGCATAGATTTTTCGGAAGTTCAAGTGTTGATACATTCTTGTGTGCGCGGTGCCCACACCCAGTCACCTATGGATCTCGTCCACGGTGATTTTGCGGTTGTCCACAACCATTTCCGGTGGGATGACACGGTGAGCCTGTCCAGGACGGGCGTCGTCTTCCAGTGACTCGCGCCCCTCAAGGAATCGTTCGTGCCATTCCACAGCATTTGAACGACTCAGACTGTACTCACCGTACACAGCCTTCATCCGTCGATACATTTCACGGCTTCCAGCTCCCTCTGCCGCCAAAAATAGAATCACTCCTCGTTGTTCCTGCTTACTCGCCTGCATGTTCGGTAGTGCACAATAACTTGTGTGACCACATTCACTTTGCCGTGAAACCACACTGGCGCTATGCAACATCAATCGGTGCACATGCGTCAGTCTCTCTACCAATAGATGGCGCCACCATACCCGCAGTTACGTGGTGTCACCCTACGTGTAAGGCAAAGGGAGACGCAGTGACCAGATTTCATTTGAATGAACCTCATAGTTCACACCCCCCATTCCTCAAGGCAAGTATCCAAAAATGTCTATCATGGCTAAGTCCCATAAATGAGAAGGTATTTTAGGATAAGACTAAATTTTCATTTTTAAGATTCAGTGTTTTGTCTCCTGATACAGTTCACACATTCGTATCAACCTTCAGTTGATTCTTTTAATTCTCTCAACAGTAAACATTTGTAACAGGATGTAGACACTTTCGTATCCCAAGATGACCATGCACACTATGAATATACTATAAATTAACTTACAAATATACTTCATTGTTGTCCTAACCTTATTTCCTTGTATTAAAAGGAATACCCTTATAGCATACCCACATTTCTTTCCACGATTGACTCTCTGCGGTTAATAGCAATGTATTTGGGCTCTCCATGAGTCACTCCCTACTGTTAACAGCAATGTATAAAGAGCTTCATTGATCCAGTTATCCCTGTTTTGCACCTTTTCCAAGTTTTTGATAACCATTCTAATATCTTTTCATACTCTAAGTTGGTAACTCTACAAACATAGAATTCTTTCAACACCATTAATATCTCCCTACATACCTAATGGTAGATGTGACATTGCATCAAGTATTCGATTAACTTTCCCTTTTACATATCTTATTTTCGGATTGTAAAGAAATATGTCCATCTAATCAGCCTGCTATGCAACAGTTTATTAGTAATTAAAAATTTGAGTGCCCAGTGATCTGAATATACTATTACTTTGTAAGCGTAAAAAATATTTAAATTTCTTAACAGCCCAGATAATTGCTGAGGTCTTCTTTTCGGTAGTGAATTAGTTTCGCTGACATGAAATCAACATTCTACTAGGAAAACCCAAGATCATTACTTAGATTTCTCATCGCTTGCTACATTCTTGAAACACATGACATCCGATCCCATATCCGAATGCATCAACTGCCATACAAATCTCGTTATCTAAAAAAAATTGCATGTCTGAAAAATTTTAGGATTACTCAGGTCAGCTCTCTCTTTAAGAAATCCTATTCTTTCTGACATTTTTCCTTCCACTTCCACTGTGATTCAGCTTCCAGTAGCTCACTGAGATTAAAGCAGCTCATCACATGATGTGGCACATATCTTCTACACAAAATGTTAATGCACAAGCGATTTTAATTGTTTTTTATTTCTGGGAGGAGGAAAATTTTTTATAGCTTCTATCCTTTTAGGATCAGGTGTGTTGCCTTTTTGGCTTGCAAAGTGACCTAGAAATTTTATTTCACTGCACCCAAAATGCGATATTAATTGTTATTTCTTTCTCAACCTCTGTAACGACGTTTCTAAAAGTACAATATGAAACTCCCAAGTTTTGCCACAATCATACATCTTCATCTTATGCAAATACTTTTTCTAACAGTTCCTGTCCTAGAGCAAGATCCAGTGCTCCTATGAATTGAGCAACTGACACACGGCCTGAAAGGTAACACTTTAAACCTGTTGCACCTTCCGTCAAATAGGAAAGTTGTATGCTACCGAGAAACTGTCGCAAGGGAAGCCTGCCAGTATTCTTTTATAAGATCAGTTGTACTTAAACACTTGGCGTTGTGAAACATGACCAAAGCCTTATCCATGGGAAGAAGTCGATCCCTCTCAATCTCAATGCTTCTGAGTAACATTTGAACATCAAGAATTAACTTAATGTCACAATTAGGCTTCCGTGCAGCTATAATTGGAATACAACAGGAACTGTCAGACCATTCAGTAATTCCTCAACTGGCCAGACAATTTACACTTTCTTCGGCGTGACGTTATAATTGACATTTATTCAACTTAACCCATACTTGTTTATTATTAGCATTAACATACAATTGCTCTTTTGATAAGTCTAACAATAATTCATGACTAACCAATCAATCTATTTCACGTAACACTGGTAAATTTTATTATCAAACACCAACATCGGCTGTTGAACGGTTATCTGTAAAACGCAGAACGTGAATAAAACTTTTTCGTCCACTTTTCTACCATTAGACCCTTTTCAGGCATCGACTTGCACATTAGTCACTGGGAAGGATAGGCATTTCCACTCATGGTCGTTATGTAGAAGGTTCACCTTACTATATGCATCCAATACAAATCTGCATCTAATATAAATACAATACTTCTCCTTCAATATCTCCGTGAACAATTAGGTAGAAATCTTTTTCTCTGTTTCCTTCCTTCACATAAGCAATTCTTCACTTAAAAGTTGCCTATCCTGGTATCTCAAAAAAGCATTCTTATGTCTGTTATTACTCTGTTAAGCACTAGTCATAGGAATGGCTTGAATAATTTCTGTAACTTCTTGTATAACTATTCGGTCTTTAGGTTGACCAGATACTGCATTCCTAAATTGAACCAGCTTATAGTTACTATGATTACTGTTATAAGAGTTACCTCTATTATTATTGTGGTGATTATTACTAACATGTTCATTCCATCCCCATGTGTTTGTCCTTTATTCTTAGGCCTTGGGAAGTAAGAACCCCTAAATCCATTATAGTTAATGCGTTCTTCCTTCTGGAATTTGCTTTTCCCATTACTCGACTTATACCCGTTTCGTTTTACCTCAGCCCAGTTCGACATTCTGGTTTCAGTTTTTCCTTAGCCTTATGTAGGTACTTCAGCTGATACAACAATTCTAATGGAGGTTGAGCCTGAGTCCACGTCTCTCCTACTAAATGCCCTCTAACTTTGTCGGGCAGGCATGTTATCAGTACTTCAGTCACGTATACGCCATTCACCGGTTCGTCAAAGTACAAACCTTGATCTAAGTGATAATGTACAAAATTCCTATAACCATATCAATTCTCGACATATTTCTAATGACCAAATATTTCTAGTCTCAGTTTCCGTTGAGCATTTTCTGACTAGCATTTGGCTTCAAAATCTTTCATGAACTCGTCAACTATAGGAAACCTATGTAAATTCAGGATTCCTCATTGTAAAGCATCTTCTTCTAAATGACTAACAATAAACCGTATAATCTTATTATGACCCCAAGATAAAAGTAAATCTCCACGAAAAGCCTTTAAGAAACTAATGGGATGTACAAATCCCTTTTGCTCGAACCAAGGTAAGTTATTCCTGTTATTTTTTATCCTCACTTTCAACTCTTCCATTCAGTCCCTGCTATTCATGCCTGATCTACAGGTTTGGGTTCTGTCTACACTTCTGTTCAATGACCTTTGGATATAAGAATCAGTGCGATCATTATGATCACTAGAACATCTTGCGTCTCTGCTCTCTGAGGTTCAAGTTAGACAACCTCCGTACTTAAACGAAGCTTCCTTTTCCACATTTCCCTTCTTTCCTGAAATACTGACTTCTGAAAAGGGCAAGTCAGCTTCCTTCATCTTTTCAGCTAAGCACCTGTTCTAATTCATGATTTTATATAAGTCTCAAATCTGATTTTGCATTTATTAATTATTTTATGCTACCTGTTCCGTTACGACTTTCAATAGTAGACTGACACATTTCCTGGGCCTCCTTAAGCTTCTCAATCTGCCCAGTAAGTGTCTCAAGCTCCCGATTTTCCTATCAACATTTCCATATTTACGGCTGAATTCTGTGGGTAATATTTGTCTATCGCCCTTCGCATCATCCAATCCGTTTTTCAGGTCCGCCTTTAAATTTTCCTGTTCTGACTTTAACTCGTTTTGATGTGCAGTCAAACCTTTAAGTTCTTCCTCCATTTCTGACAATAGAATAAAACCCAGGCTTTTTATAAATACTCAACATCCTTATTAGTTTCATAACTTAGCCTTAAAGTCCTAACACAATCATGACCACCAAATTATAGAATAACAACATCGGAGTATTACACCACTAGGGCCAGTAAAACAACAAACCACTTCAGCAAGATAGTACAAAGCCACAAATTTACTATTTGCCTGAAAATGATCCCTTTGATGCTAAAATTACGAAAAAATTCTGAATACCCAATGTTTCTTTTAAGTTCAGGTTTCTTCGTGTCGCCTTCTACCGTAGTATTTTAGCATTGTTATCTATGCTGGCACGAAGGATCGCTGCTAGACCAGTCAGTGGTTCGCCCTGCTGCTTAATATCGCCAGCAAACCTGGACAGAACGTACAACTATTGCTTAACTACTGGTACTACTACAACTCAATAAATAAATTTCTGTCTTCTTTTTCGAGATTTAACCCAAGTTCCCTTAAATGGCTAGAGCTACCATTCCTTGTAAATTACATCCTATTCAAACTGTGTTGGAGGTTGAATAATTATTTGAGTATTGAAACCCACACACGTACCGTAATGCTAAACTCCAACATAATTTTCTCTAATAATGTAATATTGGGGAGAAGTTCCACACTCAATATAATGGCAAATAGCATATACGATTATTGCTCTCACAGAAAATATTATTACCTCATTCGCAAGCAAACTGGTGTCTCAGACTGCTTTTCGTGTTAGAAAACATCCTGGATCCCACAATCGCCAAAAATTCTGTGATGGTATGCGAAAGTAAAGTCCTGCTACATACTGTAAACCTGCTCCTTCCAACCAAAAATAATTTATTTTTTATGTTTGTTCTACGTAACAGCAACCTTATGCACGTTAGCGTCTGACTTAGTTTTTCTTAAAATTATTCCAATCTCTCTGGGTTCTGAATGTTAAGTACCAAAATGTGGTTAAACACTCCGTAATAGGTAATTAAATTGTTAATACTGTCTATTTTTACGGCTGTTATGAGAAAACGTTGTCGATAGCAATAAAACCATCGGAAGCTTCAGTTCAGCTAGAATTTTACCTTTAATTACAACAAATACGTGTGTTTGACTGAATCTGTAGCATCGGTCCTGTGGTTAATGTCTTAAGAAATCGTTAGCTTCTAGTCCTTTCCGTAAAGTTTGCATTAATAATATGTTGGTGATAGAACAAGCACTTTGTAGTTCAGTATCCTCTCGTTTGTAGGACTAATAATAATCTGGTAGTGAAATCAGTCTAATTAACTTTCTGATAGACACTCATCAACAGCAGCGGAAGCGGACAGATAACTCGTTACTGAACAGTAGTAAATGATTTTTTATCTCTTACCTTGTTCGTGAAAAATCCCAAATTTATCGCCTGATTACAGATTCAACGACTCTGTAATCAGACAATTCTATCGTATTAGAAGATACAAGACTTTACAAATTACGATATGACTCACGTTTCCCTCTTGTTAGTAACTTAAAAAACACTAGCACTGTCTTTTTAAACGTTTATTTCAGCCTCCTTGATTTCAACTCAGAGGCAGAGCGTGAGAACGTGAAATCCACTAGTGACGCTCAGTGTTTATTCCTTGCAAGCATAGCGCATTTTGGAGTAAAAGTTTTTTCCTTGCTGATTTAGTATTGTGACTTCTTTCGTGATTGAAAAAAAAATGATGTTGTGAAAGATATGTGGGTTTCGTTTCTGATCTACAAAGATTTGCGTGATTACGAATCAGCGATATATTATTTACCGTTCATAGTTTGGATTCCGTAGATATGTTGGAACACGTGCGGCAATACTGACCCTACGACTTATCTTAGAAGCTAGATTAAAGAAAGGCAAACCTACGTTTCTAGCATTTGTAGACTTAGAGAAAGCTTTTGACAATGTTGACTGGAATACTCTCTTTCAAATTATGAAGGTGGCAGGGGTAAAATACAGGGAGCGAAAGGCTATTTACAATTTGTACAGAAACCAGATGGCAGTTATAAGAGTCGAGGGACATGAAAGGGAAGCAGTGGTTGGGAAGGGAGTGAGACAGGGTTGTAGCCTCTCCCCGATGTTATTCAATCTGTATATTGAGCAAGCAGTGAAGGAAACAAAAGAAAAATTCGGAGTAGGTATTAAAATCCATGGAGAAGAAACAAAAACTTTGAGGTTCGCCGATGACATTGTAATTCTGACAGAGACAGCAAAGGACTTCGAAGAGCAGTTGAACGGAATGGACAGTGTCTTGAAAGGAGGGTATAAGATGAACATCAACAAGAGCAAAACAAGGATAATGGAATGTAGTAGAATTACGTAGGGCGATGCTGAAGGAATTAGATTAGGAAATGAGACACTTAAAGTAGTAAAGGAGTTTTGCTATTTGGGGAGCAAAATAACTGATGATGGTCGAAGTAGAGAGGATACAAAACGTAGACTGGCAATGGCAAGGAAAGCATTTCTGAAGAAGAGAAATTTGTTAACATCGAGTATAGATTTAAGTGTCAGGAAGTCGTTTCTGAAAGTATTTGTATGGAGTGTAGCCATGTGTGGAAGTGAAACATGGATGATAAACAGTTTAGACAAGAAGAGAATAGAAGCTTTCGAAATGTGATGCTACAGAAGAATGCTTAAGGTTAAATGGGTAGATCACATAACTAATGAGGAAGTACTGAATAGGATTGGGGAGAAGAGAAGTTTGTGGCACAACTTGACTAGAAGAAGGGATAGGTTGGTAGGACATGTTCTGAGGCATCAAGGGACCACCAATTTAGTATTGGAGGGCAGCGTGGAGGGTAAAAATCGTAGAGGGAGACCAAGAGATGAATACACTAAGCAGATTCAGAAGGATGTAGGCTGCAGTAGGTTGTGGGAGATGAAGATGCTTGCACAGGATAGAGTAGCATGGAGGGCTGCATCAAACCAGTCTCAGGACTGAAGACCACATCAACAACAACAGTGTCAATACCCGTAAGTAAATCGCTTTTAATATAATTTATTATTTCATCTTGTCCTGTTAGGACTCAATAGTAGTTTTATGGGTCCTTTCCTTAAAAAACCTTCCAGTTTATTATTTTTTCTCTTGTCTTAAGTTAATATTCATTTTCATTACCATTTAATTAGTTAAGGAAACTGCTAACCGCCAAAAACAAAATCTATCTTTGGTATACCCTTTCGAGGGTTCACTTTCAGTAATAAAGAGTAATATCTACTCCTAATTTGCCCTTTATTTAATATTCTAATATTTTATTCTTTGTAGGACGTTAGTATCTTAACTTGTAAACTGACTGAAATCAAGGATGATGTCTCTATAGAAAAAGGGATTGAAAAGTTGGCTATCTAGTTTTGAATACATGTACTGAAGCTTTATTCAGTAAAGTATATTATGCAATCTTAATGGGGTGGACGAGAGCCAGTGAGCCCCAAACCTATTTGTCATCTGGCCTGTACAAAAAAAAAAAAAAAAAAAAAAAAAAAAATGCTAATGCTACCGTCAATTCAACCCTCGATCTAACATACGAAACAAAACTCAATCTCTCCAGGTGTTGGCGTCTGGTTACAGTTTCATCTCAATAGTGCTGGAGAAGCCTCTGACACTTGTCATAGATTTCTCTTAGTGAATACTAGTGCTGACCGTGATTCAGTTTAATGGTTCCTGTACTGAAATTCTCAAAAGGGTGATGGAGAAAAATTATTATCCACTCTGCAAAAAAGAAATGGTTCAAATGGCTCTGAGCACTATGGGACTTAACATCGGTGGTCGTCAGTCCCCTAGAATGTAGAATTGTTTAAACCTAACTAACCTAAGGACATCACACACATCCATGCCCGAGGCACGACTTGAACCTGCGACCGTAGCAGTCGCGCGGTTCCAGACTGATGCACCTAGAACAGCTCGGCCACCGCGGCCGGCTTATCCACGCTACACAATTTATGCTAAAACACTAATTTCAAGTTCCGTAACCAACTGAATGGCACCTGATCGCAAAAAATACACAACGCTTGAGTCGTTCCTACAAATTCACTGATGTCTGCACAACTAAACACTGTCAGTTACAACCAGGAAACACACTGTCTCTAGAGAGAGATCTATGCAATCCTACCATTTCAATAACACGGAATCAAAATTGGAGTCAGTGCCGACTACCAGAAACAAGTGTCCTCTTCATCGTCCGCTTAAGCTCAGTTTTCTGTCTTACAGTGTTAACACATAACCACAATGCGTTTATCAGCTGTGTAGTACTAATTCTTTAATACTGAGAGGCACAAATCTTGTTTACATATCCTTTTTACCCATAACGATATTATTCGGTTCTTTTGTACATGAAAACATCTTTGACTGTGAATAAATTGACTAGCGAATCAACTTCATCACTGATTTCTTCCAGCCGATTTCCTCCCTTATTGGCACAGTCTAAATATGAGATGTTATGTATTTCCTTACATCCTGTAGTTGATAATTTCCTGTATCGTTGGCTGAATTAATTTATTTTAAGATCACTATGGTATGCTGTGAACTATGGGGCGAAGTTTTATTCAGCAAAATATATTATACTGGCGATGGTGAGGTGTCTGGAGCTGTTAGCAGTCAGTGAGGTGGTTGGGTCCTGCCCAACCATGATTAGTCATGGAAGCATAGGTATCTGGAGTAACTACTAACTGCGACATCTGGCTGGCGGCATTTGGACCAGGCAGGCGCCCAGTGACTCAGTGGCTCAGAGGACTCGCTCGACACTCTGCCCCAGGCAGGCGGTCTGTTCAGGATGACAGCTGAGTCGTTACGGCCACATGGAGGAAGCCCACACTACGCCAACTCAATGACTCGACGGTTCAGTGTATAGATTGTCCAGATGGCCAGTATTTATACCTATAAGTGTGGGTTTCTTGTGATGTCGCCGCGTGCCGAAGTATTCTGGGTGTAGTAACTCACTGGTCACTGATCGACAGACTATACGTCGTTTAGTGAAGACTTTCTGATAGCTCATTGGTTTGAAAACGGAATTATGCTTCTGCAAATACTATATTGAACAGCTGAGCTGAATCACCTTGCATATTGCGCCATGATTGTTGGACGTCTTAGATCAGTGGTCAGCGCATGGGCTACCATACAGTGGACACATGTTGGAGTCCAGACTGGGTCGGAGATTTTTTCTACGCAGGGAATAGGTGTTGTGTTGTCCTCATCATCATCACTGACACGCAGATCATCCAGTGTGGCAACAACCGGAAAGACGTACAGTTCGGTGGCCGAACTTCCTTAGGTGTGGACTTCACATCACCAATACCATACGATAACTTCTTTTCTTCCCACTACCCTGTTAGCAGGAAAGCTATTGCCATCGAGTCGCATTACATGAAGTTCACTTGAAAGATACCACTTGTCATAGGACATAGGGACAAATAACTTTTTCCCATTAACTAATGACCATCATAAGATGCATCCAGATCTGTATGGTCTTTGATGAATCTGCTATGTAGCAGCGATTGACCTATTTATGTTCTTTAATTATACACAGTTTGGTTTCACAGTTGACTGTAGCCACATACAACACCAGAAGAGTCTTTACATGTGTGTACAGAAGCCATGCAGTTAAATAATTGCACGTATACCAGAATAAACAATGATGAATTGTGTGCTCAAGTGCTGCTACTGCTGCTACAAAATCTTGACTAGAGCTTAAGCTACTGTAATTTAATATGATTTACACTGAAATATGCGATAAGGTGGACAAGACATTCACTCTTATCTCAAAGATAATAGAACACCTGGTGTTATCATGTTTGCTCAACCTGTAACACATCATTTTCTGGCTGACCCTGCTGCGCCAAGGTCTATGGTAATACGTTAGACAGGACTGCAGTCACATCTGATATGGTTTCCGTTTCTATAGCAGGATTCACATGTATTTGATAACGTATTAACATTGAAATGTAACGTATTTCCATTAATTACAGGATACTCACAGGAAATAAGTTATATCCAGGTGTTACAGCAGCAATATGAAATAGATGTAGAGGGTCCCTTAGCTGGTTCCACTGCCAGAATTGAGGGAGACTTTCTAGTGAGATGCGAAGGACAAGAGCAGGCGGCTTGCGTTTCTGGGATAATCGGCGATAATTTATTACCTAGTTTTGTTGAAAATATTGAGGCGTAGCGCCGTATAACGATCCTGCCTTGGAGGTGGTTAAGTGGGAGATGTGTCTCAGAGCTGGAGAGTGACAGATGGTAATGCGAGACTGGACGCGCACGTACTTTATCTATCATCTGATAGAGGACAATATTGGATAGGAGGACTGTGATTTTGGTTTCGATTGTGTCCACTAGCGTGCAGTAATGTAATAGAATGTTTTTCATAAACCGTTCTAGTATTTTCATAAAGTGTTATTATTTCTTTTTGTGTATTTAAATGTTATAAATGTGTTTTAGCAGTATGAATGATGCGTGAGTGTGGTATAAGGTTAATATGGAAGTAATTGTTTAACGAGTTATGTAGTAAGATATAGTGTGGGAACATTTAGAAGAAGTATGGATATGGACAAAGGGGATTTTTGTAGAATAGTTTTGTAAAGTAAGTTTATGGTAAAGGGAAAGTTAATTCGGGTATAAATAACAATAGTAAATAACGTTATGCGTAAACAAAATTTCAGCATATTAGATAATTAAGTCGGTAAAAAGTGCAATCGTGAGTTTTACTATTTTGCGATTGGTTATTGATGAAAAGCGTGGATTGACGCGGGAGAATGTTGTTTAGCTATTGGCTGCTGAGTGAATTGACCAATGGTAAAACAATATTCTTCGCGCGGCTTTCTCTTCTGGTAGAGAAGACTTAAGAGTGTTCTAGAAAGGAGTCGAAGGCCAGCCATGAAACAGATCGGACGTGTGTAGTAGTAGTTCCGATGGAAACGATAAGTTGCCGGATCTAGCAGTGTTTCATTCATCAAAAGTGTTGGAAAGTGACGCCATAATTATTCCGATGTATGTGTAGAAATTTCGATTTTTTAAGTGAATTTTGTGACGAGAAAAGACATATATTCCGCGTGGCGTATTGAGCAGGTCGGTGGCTAAAACCTTTGACTGCATTTGGTACCGACAGACTTAATATTTGGCGAGCATTATCAATCAAAAAGAATCAGTATTTTTATAGCTATTACGTTTTCGTGAAATGAAATACCATAAACTTGCTAACGTGAGTGAAAGGGATTGTGAGTGACTGTTAAGACTAGCACGGGCTTGGCAGTGATACTTGTTCACCTAAGTTTCAGATTATATTAATTGAGGACAAGATTTCCAAACTTTCATTTCGTGTTTCTCCCGAAACGTAGATTAGTGACTTAAATTGCAGCCTGGTTCACATTGAAGTACAGTAGGTTTCACTCGGCTTTCCTACTGATGATCTACTGAGACAATATTCACAGGTAGATGCAGGTTCGTCGTAAAGGGACGGAAAGAACCGCGCCGCCGCAATATCTCTTAATGTTGTCTACCGAGATCCATTGCGTCTGGTGAACAAACACTTGGGTCCTCGGTCGGGATCTGCGAGAGAGAGATTATGGGATATTGTCAGACCACCGATTAAGGAGGAAACTTTTATTGGTGGACTCTGATCAATTATTGGAATTGCTACACGTTTAAAACAGTCTTTTATCGGTCGCCAGCCTGATTTTTGCTTCTTCCAGCTGTTACTGCAGTTTTTCAAGGCATGCTTCCAGTAATGTACAGTGAGTTCGACGCCGTTCAAAGACGTTCCACACATGCTAAATAGGAAACAGCTCTACTGAGCATGCTGAGGAGCATTTTGTTGAATGCCTTTGGTAATGTGAGAGCTGTGTACATGGACATTGAACTGTTGGGTAACGCCTCTAATTGACGTTGGAACAGAATGGACAGGATGGGTGTACACGACTACCCAAAATTAACACAAAAAGCATCAGAGGCAATGGTCACTCTAGTATCCCATCGCTCCAACAGTACAGAGACAGACTCGGAGAATGGCGACAAAGCTACTCGTAAAGCGCATCGTTTCGCCTTCGACAGCGGAGAGTCCAGAGTCCACAATAAACGTGTTTCTTGAAGATGGCTGTTCTCTACAGGAAATAAATATCTGGCCAGGCAGTTTGGTCAACGCTTCGTACCACGTTAGATTGAATCTCGAATAAAATTTTTATCTCCCTTTTTTTGGCCTTGAACTTTTGTTTTGGAACTCATTGTAGTGGAAGGTTGTGTTAGACGATTTTGGCTTTGTCTATCGTTACTGATTTGGGCTCACGTTACATCCAGCCGTCACGCTCACTCTATCCTGCGTTTTCGGCCATCTAGTTAGTGCTAATCTCGGTTTCTACGCGAAGAGTATGGAATGACAAAGAATTACTGAAAAACATGTTGAACGAGTGCGAGTCTTTCACGCTTAGCCCCAAGAAATATCCCCACCGAAAGTTGTGGGCCTTTCTTTTTCGGTGAATTAACTGTAACTGATGTTTCTTATCTTGATGTGCTACAGCTGTGGCCCGTGCCTCGATGGGAAGAAGCTGAACAACACATCTTTATTTGGGAGCAGGTTGGTGCGCCGCCTCACTGGCATAACTCAGTATGCGATTGGTTAAATGGTGTTGTATCCGACCGGTGGATTGGGCGCAAAGGGCCAGTTGACACAGCATTTTATGCATGACCACAACACACACGATCTGGCGCGATCATGTGTATGTGCCTCCGATATCAGGTGACCTGTCCGACTTAAGAAACAGTGATACTGCAACAGTTACTCCTGACACATTGGTCAAGGTTTCGGAACAACTCGCCTGTCGACTAGATGTGTGGTCAGTCTTCACACTGAATAATTGTAAGAAAAACTGTTTGTGTTTCTCTTTCATTTTGTACATTATTTATAATTGTAAGGTGAATGTAATATGTGCTACAAAGCCTTAGAACCTTTACACTTATTTTGAAACACTCTGTATTAATGAAGGGGACCATTTATCCAAAAAAGAAACAAGCGATCGCTGTAACAATTTGGTTTATTATCGTAAAGCATCGACATATGAATTACCCACTGAGATATGCATGTGAATGTTTAATAGATGGATAGTGGAGATTGTAATTATAAAATCTAATCTTGGCATAGGTGGATGAACACAGTAACTGCATAATCATGGAACTAAGTTACAGATACGGGCAATGACTACGAGAAAAGTATGTAATTAAAGAAAGAACACGGAAAAATAGTTACGAACACTAGTAGACCCGCCAAAGTGCATTATAAAGGCCAGTAGCTTGCTATGAACGTGAAAGCTGTGCAGTTAGCCCCTGTTGAAAGTTAACTTGCATCCCGTCCGCTTTGAGTCGTTGACTGTAGTGGCGGCTCGTTCTTACCACTCTCACGCACTCGTATGTGAAACGCGGAGACATCCTTTGTATGTATCGGTCGTCTGGCAGCAAGTCTTTTCCTTTCCATCTCGCAACAGCGGGTGTTATCTATCTTAACCCTCTGAAACGTGGCTGGTTCTGCCAGTGCAGCAGTCTTGCCGGCCAATAGCAACAGACTTTGCGAGTACGTAATTCCGTAAATAAGTTCAGACTAACATTCTTTCGTGCCAGACCACAAGTAACAGTGGACCCACGCTTCTCCTGTTTTAAACCGACCAAGGGGATGTATACATGTCTCTGTATATACATTCATGTCACCTCCTTACGTCCGACTGCATGCGCCGGTTAATCTCAGGAACTGCTGCAGTGATTTTTATCCGTTTTCACTAATAGATACACTAATTGACATGGAAGGTTTTCGTATGTAATTTATAAAGATTTCGTTTGAGTTGCCTTACTTCTAGTTGTCACAGCTCGAGAGAGCGGCAGTGCCTTGAGACAGCAGAAAGGGTGAACAAATATGCATCTCGTGTGCTGGTGTTATGGTGACGCATTTGGCTGGAAACCGAAATGTTGTGGCATCAAATCCTGGCTGGGTCACATTTTTCTTCAGTCTGCCTTTTAATTTATCATTGACCTGTCAGTGATATGGAAATTTGCCAGAAACGAAACTGGGTTCGGATTTCACGTTAGACTGTAACCCTGTTGCATAACCGATTGGGGACATGCAAGTCACCTAAATGACATCCAACTGATTGCAATCGTTTCACAATAACTGCGGCGCAGTAGTTAGTACACTGGAATCGCATTCGGGAGGATGACGATTCATACTCTCGTCCGACCATCGAGATTTAGGTTTTTCGTAATTTCCCTAAACCGCTCCACGCAAATGCCGGAGTAGTCACATTGAAAGGGCATGAATGATATCCTTCCCCATCCTTGAATCGTTGGCACAATCCGAACTGTGCTCCGTCTCTAACGACTTCGACGGGACGTTAAACCCTACGTAGCGAAAAAACAAGGAAATCCAAAACCTGTGGTTTTCAATTATTATGCGTAGAGTAAAACGCAGCATGGGATGCAACTTTACTTCGTTTATATAAAGAAAGTTTTGTAGTAGCGCAGCAGACGACACAAGTTTCAGCTTTCTGCTTTCCTTGAGTGAAACATAGTTACGAACACGATTCTTTGCGTGGTGGTGTGTCAAATATTATTTATTTGGACACTTTGAAATTATAGAGAAGACTGGTAAACGAATCTCCGCTAGCTAAAAGGGAATTTAGCTCTTTCAAAGATCGTAAAGACTTGACTGGAACACTTTCTTTCAAATTCTGAAGGTGGTAACGGTCAAATACAGGGAGTGAAAGTCTATTTACAATTTGTACCGAAACCAGATGGCAGTTGTAAGAGTCGAGGGGCATTAAATGAAAGCAGTGAGACAGGGTTGTAGCCTGTTCCCGATGTTATTCAATCTGGATTTTGATCAAACAGTAAGGGAAACAAAAGAAAAATTCGAAGTAGGAATTAAAATCCAAGGAGAAGAAATAAGAACTTTGAGGTTTACCGCTGACACTGTAACTTTGACAGAGACAACAAAGGCCCTGGAAGAGCAGTTGAATGGAACTGATAGTGTCTTGAAAGGAGGATATAAGATGAACATCAACAAAAGCAAAACTAAAATAACGGACTGTAGTCAAATTAAATCAGGTGATGCTGAGGGAATTAGATTAGGAAATGAGACACTTAAAGTAGTAGATGAGTTTTGCTATTTGGGGAGCAAAATAAGTGATGACAGCCGAAGTAGAGAGGAAATGAAATGTAGACTGATAATGGTAAGGAAAGCATTTCTGAAGAAGAGACATTTGTTAACATCGAGTACAGATTTAAGTGTCAGGAAGTATTTTCTGAAAATATTTATATGGAGTGTAGGTCTGTATGGAAGTGAAACATGGACGATAAATAGTTTAGACAAAAAGAGAATAGAAGCTTTCGACATCTTGTGCCACAGCAGAATCCTGAAGATTAGGTGGGTAGATCACGTAACTAATGAGGAGGTACTTGTTGTTGGGTTGTTTTTGGGGAGGGAGACCAAACAGCGAGGTCATCGGTCTCATCGCATTAGGGAAGGACGAGGAAGTAAGTCGGCCGTGCCCTTTCAAAGGAACCCTCCCGGCATTAGCCTGGAACGATGTAGGGAAATCACGGAAAACCTAAATCAGGATGGTCGTCCTCCCGAATGCTAGTCCAGTGAAGGAGGTAGTGAATAGAATTGGAGAGAAGAGGAATTTGTGGCACAACTTGACTAGAAGGAAAGATCGGTTGGTAGTTCATGTTCTGAGGCATCAAGGGATCACCAATATAGTATGGGAGCGCAGCGTGGAGGGTAAAAATCGTAGAGGGAGACCAAGAGATGAATACACTAAGCAGATTCAGAAGGACGTAGGTTGCAATAGTTACTTGGAGATGAAGAAGCTTGCACAGGATAGAGTAGGATGGAGAGCTGCATCAAACCGGTCTCTGGACTGAAGACTACAACAACAACAACAACAACAACGACAACAACAAAGATACGAGCACAATCTTCTTGAATGTGATTCAGAAATAAATTGAGGATGAAGCCACGAGATTTCTAAATACTTCTACAGATGGTTGGGGGACAAATTTCATAGTATGCCGACAATTTAAGACAGACAATTTCTGCTCCCTCTAGATTACTAATCACGAATCGCACCCTTCATTCACTGCGAGTTCTTCGAACAACAGGCAGTGAGTTACTGAGCTCTGAAGCAGCGTGATAAATATGACCATTAACGGAATGACAACTACCTTAATATCAGGCTGTGATGTGAGACTTATAATTTGAAATAATCAAATATTTTAACCTAGAGTTTCCCCGCAGTTGTCTGAAAACAACAGCATAGCGAAAAAGCATGACAATAAAAAAAAGGAAAATGTGACGTATTGTGTTTTTAAGCTTCAAACAAAACGTTTTCCGAAATACTACTTCAGTAACTTTGCTTAGTTTGCATACAGTACGTTCTTTCAGCAGCGCAGGAGATGACTCATCTTTCAACTTTCTGCTTTCTTTGAATAAGATCTACATGTGGACACAATTCTCTGCATGGCACGGAGAAGAAGTCTGCCATAAAGAGTCCACGACAAAGAATTGCGGTAATGAGCAAGAACAACGCATTACAGTGCCTACTAAGCTGTACAAGAAAAGAGTTGTAACACGAGCTAATGTTGTAGCTCATGTGAGTTTTTTCCTTATTTTTTCTTTTACTTGTGCCACTTCAGGCAGCCACAAATACGTATTGAGTCACTCACTCACACATACACCCATGATTCGCCTAAAATGATTACATTGGTTGTAAACATGTTACTAACATCACGATGTGCTCCAGTCATGTCGAGAAAAACGCCAGTTCAATACAAAAGACATGACATTCACGCCTCCAAATAACTTTCCTGCTTTGCAGTGTTTACATCGCATAAGTTATGCGAAAATGATGGTATTCACTTATTTAACGTTTCGCTCTAGATTTTATTCATGGCCCCCAAATAAAATACGCTACGCCAATCAAACCATCTGACCGCAGATACTTAATGCTACCTGTGCGAAGCCGGGACGAATTACTAGTAACATTATGAAATATGTCGCGTGACAGTCTGTGAATAAGCTCCTAATTAATATTGGTCTCAGATTAAGAAAGGCTACGACAAGAAAGTCACAGCAATCTATGACTGTTCTCACCAAAAAGAACGAACTTCTTTCTGAAAGTTATTGCCGATGCTCTAATCAGCGACACATTTGCAAATGACCGTCATTGATATCAATACGGTGTTTGTTCACACTGCAGATTAGATCCAATGCCACTGATCCCTCCACAGGCAACTGGAGAGCCATGGACATTAGCAAGCCGTTTCTGACATTCGATTTACGGATGGCGGTTATCACTGAAACAACCGGTTTTCGGTTATGATAGAAGCTAAAGAAATGAATTAAAATTTGTGTTACAGCCGGAACTTGAATTCAGGTATCCTTGCTTACTACGCATGTGTGCTCGCATTCCTACAGCTTCTATCATTATCATAAATAAAGTTGAGACTCAAATTTCTCAAGGAAAATGAAATTATGTCAGATCTGTAGACCACCCTACACCTGAGATACAGGCAGAATTTCCCCAACACGTCCAACACTGGAGCACTATTTCAATACCGGAGAGCCTAGGCAACAGTGACGATTTAAGAAGGGGAAAATAAGCTGGAGACTTGAATTGAAGCTTGTATTAGGGAGGGCACTCGTCTAGGGTAGTCCATGCAGCTGTATTACCTCTACTGCTGTGGTCGTATAATGCCTAGCACAATTGCACAATGAGCAAGGAGACCTGGGTTCAAGTCCTGGCTGTAGCAAAAATTTCAATTAATTTCTTCAGCTTTCATCATAATTGTTGGATGACTAAAGGCTGCAACGATGGTTACAGTACGACTGTGGAACATACACTATGTGATCAAAAGTATACGTACACCCCCTAAAACAAAGGTTTTTCATATTAGGTACATTGTGCTGCCACATACGGCCAGAAACTCCATATCAGCGACCTCATTAGGCATTAGACATCGTCAGAGAGCAGAATGGGTGCTCCGCGGAACTCACGGACTTCGAACGTGGTCAGGTGATTGGTTGTGTTTTTGTGTCATACGTCTGTACGCGAGATTCCCACACTTCCCAACATCCTTAGGTCCACTGTTTCCGATGTGATAGTGAACTGGTAACGTCAAGGGACACGTACAACACAAAAGCGTACAGGTCGACCTCGTTTGTTGACTGACAGAGGCCACCGACTGTTGAAGAGGGTCGTAATGTGTAGTAGGCCGACATCTATCCAGACCATCACACAGGAATTCCAAACTGCATCAGGACCCACTGCAAGTACTATGACAGGTAAGTGGGAGGTGAGAAAACTTGGATTTCGTGGCCGAGCGACCGCTCATAAGTCACACATCACGGCCGTAAATGTCAAACGACGCCTCGCTTGGTGTAAGGAGCGTAAACATTGGACGATTAAACAGGGGGAAAACGTTGTGTGGAGTGACGAATCCCGGTACACAATGTGGCGATCCGATGGCAGGGTGTGGGTATGGTACTGCCCGGTGAACGTCATCTGCCAAGGTGTGTAGTGCCAACAGTAAAAACTCGGAGCAGTGGTGTTACGGTGTGGTCGTGTTTTTCTTGGAGGGGGCTTGCACCCCTTGTTGTTTTGCGTGACACTGTGACAGCACAAGCCTATACTGATGTTTTAAGCACTTTCTTGCTTCCCATTGGTGAAGAGAAATTCGGGAATGGCGATTGCATCTTTCAACACGATCGAGCACCTGTTCATAATGCACGGCCTGTGGCATAGTGGTTACTCGACGATAACATCCCTGTAATGGACTGGCCTGCACAGGGTCCTGACTTGAATCCTACAGAACACCTTTGGGGTGTTTTGCAACACCGACTTCGTGCCAGGCCTCACCGACCGACATCGATACCTCTCCTCAGCGTAGCACTACGTGAAGAATGGGCTGCCATTCCCCAAGAAACCTTCCAGCACCTGAATGAACGTATGCCTGCGAGAGTGGAAGTTGTCATCAAGGCTAGGGGTGGGCCATTACCATATTGAATTCCAGAATTACCAATGGAGGGGGCCACGAACTTGTGAGTAATTTTCAGCCAGGTGTCCGGATACTTTTGACCACATAGTGCAAGTGCAAGGGAAATGAGGTTTTCTCTAAAGTTTTTGGTTACAACAGGAGGTGAGTCGGACGGGCGATAGAAAGATCCAATTACCATTGTATGACCATTCCTGATACTGAGTCTTGCCCAAATAGTCTCGCATGCCGCTTCAATTTCTGTTTGGTGAGTCTGCAACACATACACCGCCTTCATTTCCCATTAGCCTATCCTTTCAATGTACACTTGAATTTTTCCCAAAAATTTCACAGGTTTCAACCAGCTTTCTGCGCCTGTTGTTATGTGAGCTGCATTGCGTTTGAGGATCGTTTCAAACTCTGGGACTTTGTTGCAAGTGATTCGGCAGTTAACTATTAGTATATTAATATTCCCGCCTGTGAAGGACATTCTTCTGCATTTTACACTTACACTTCTGGCTCTCCTACAGCTATTGTTGTCTAAACTGGATCAATAGTCGCCTAATCCAGAAAACCCTTGTGTCCACCCTCCACACAGTCAGCTACGTGGGTAGCCTCTGATGGGTAGTGCACATCTGACCCATTTAGGGAGACGCTAGCATTCTCAACTCTATGGGGCAAGTGCAGGAAGTCGCAGCCTAGCTTGTGACAGAACCTTCGAAGTGTCTGGTTCAGTCATGCTGTTTGATAGTGTGACTGGGTTCTGACATCGGAATAGCGATCCATTGGGAACGACTAACCTATTCTTGCAGCACGGAAAGTTTATAAAAATTTGCAAGTGCGTTCCCGTGCGCGGGCGTCGAATTTTTACCGTTTTTCTGCTGTTTGTAGGCGCGTATTGCAGCTTAATAAAGCCACTTGAGCCTGATAGGCAAAGGAAGCTTATTAGATCGTGAATCTTTAATACCTACATTTTGACACAATATTGATTTTTCAGTCTCATACAGAAGAAAGGCTGACCAGCAGAAACGTGGAAATTTGGGCAAATAGAAAAATTAACAATGAAAGATGTTCATCTCACCCCTACCCTCACTGTACTCGGTTAACTTCGTGAAACAACGACGATTCGACATACAGTAAAATACCATGAAGTCCAACTAAAAGAATAGCGAAGAAGATACCTTCATATGAATAAATTCAACAACATAGATTGAAAGAGAAGCAAAACTAACGAATTAACGTTTACAGATATTTCGATTTAATGCTGATCCCAGTAACGCGAAGTTAAACGGAGAACAGAAATATGCTGTGAAAGCATAAATACTTATCACGATGATAAGTGCCAAATACTAGTACTGTATTATCAATATTCACTGGTTTTTTGAACGACTGTACCAAGAACATCATTCGAGCTACTTATTCTCCATGAAAATTATACGTTCACCTTCTGCCTCAAATTTCCTAAATGAAACAGCATTTCAACAACTAAAATTCCTATGTCCCATGCTGACAAATGCAGTCCCAACTCTGACTGCAGTTACGACTCGTAGTAGTGATTTTCTTCGTGCATCTGATCAGTAATGTCAAAATAAAAGGCAATAAATCTCTATTAAATGTAATGCATGCTTACCGCAAATCTCTGATAAGGGCTCCTCAGGTGGTGCATTCTTCTTCCATGGTGTGTTTCGGTGTTATCTGTGGCCCCTATTACTTTAAAAATGTGTCTTACTCACTGATCAAATAATCCTGATCGACGTTATTTGGGCGACTTCTGTAAATTTTCATTAATTTTGAAATTGGCCTTTCATCAGTATTCCCCTAAAAACTGTACGCATCCAGTAACAATTGTGAGACGTGTTACTGTGCTTCTTCGATATAACATCTCCTCTACGTAATTACTCGTCACCGTGAGCAGACTCTACCCCCGACAGCGGTTAACAAATGCTCCGACTTGACAATCGGTAGAACTATTCTCTTTTGAGTGTGTTTGGTTGGGAGTGGGCTTGGATTTTCTGGAAATTGCCCCTGTGTCGTTCGATCCTATAGAACTCACACGGCGCGAGTGATTCTTGCTATGCAGAAATCATCAGATTCTTTTAGAAACAGTTCTGTAGCTTTCAGAACACTTGCGAATGTTCTCAGTTCCTCTGAAAATTTACGTAGTATTGTGTTGTTAAAAATGACAATAGGTAAAAAAACGATTGAGACAGAAATAACATTAATATAACATTAATTAAGAAATGAGATGTTATGAAATGACCTGGAATGTTATAAAATAATTAAATGGAGTGTTATGTTTAGAATTTTTGCTGTCTGAGAGTAGAGCCTACGTAAGATGAAGTTTTACTTGATCACGTTAGTCCTGAACAGTAATATAATACTAAAAATAGTGTCAGTATCAACTGAAAGGACCAAGCTGCAAGGAGCAAAGAAAGAATGTAAAGCAATGGAAATTTCGGTCCCTGACGCCATACATGGCAAATCAATAAAGGAAATTATTGTGAATAAAACCAACTAGCTCGCTTAGGAAAATTCTTTTATTTGTTACGCCGTTTCGGCTACTGCCATCACCAGATAATAAAAAACTTCGAACTTGCTAAAGAAGATTGAGTGCCAGTAGTAATACTCGATATATGATGATTGCAGCAGCCGAAACGGAGTGATAAATAAAGAAATTTTGCTAAGTGATTTCGTGGTTTTATTCACAGCATATGTATAATGGAAAGTTCGGGCCGATTATGTTAGCAGCAAGTGAAAGCTGAAAGGTGAATGTTTCATTCACAATTTCAGTGATAATAATGTAGATTCGTAGCCGGCCGGGGTGACCGAGCGGTTCTAGGCGCTATAGTCTGGAACCGCGCGACCGCTACGGTCGCAGGTTCGAATCCTGCCTCGATCATGGATGTGTGTGATGTCCTTCGGTTAGTTAGGCTTAAGTAGTTCTAAGTTCTAGGGGACTGATGAACTTGGAAGTTAAGTCCCATAGTGCTCAGAGCCATATGAACCATTTGATAATAATGTAAATTTTGGAGATAATAATTTTCACTTTTATAAAGCCGACACGCTATAGCAGACATTTTATTTATTTATCTCTTTCACCTCATGCGATTAGAATCTGTAGGCCCTCTCTTAAATCAGACCAGAGTTTAAACTTAGAAAACTTGCACCACTTCGTTTCAGTAAAAAATGATATTTATGATATTGTAAACAGTAATATTAATGGTTGTAATAAAAGTGGAAGGCCAACGAGTTTGCCGCAGTGGTAACAACACCGGTTCCCGTCACATCAGCCAAGTTAAGCTCTGTCGAACGTGGCTAGCGTTTGGATGGGTCACCGTCCGGGTCTTCCGAGGGTTGTTGACAAGCGGACTACACTCAGCCCTTGTGAGGCCAATTGAGGAGCTACTTCATCGAGAACTAGCGACTCCGATTACGAAAATTGTCAACGGCCGGGAGAGTGGTGTGCTGATCGTACACCCCTCCATATCCGTATCCAGTAACGCCTATCGGCTAAGGATGACACAGCGGCAGGTCGGTACCGTTGGGACTTCATGGTCTGTTAGGGCGGAGTTTGGTTTTTAGACAGTAGAAAATGCAAATTCAGTCAGGCCTAAGGGTACAGAAGTGAAATACTGTGACATATTGTGGGTAGCAAGAAATGCTGCCACTGCTAAGAACGTAAGGAAATAAGAACGCGTTGGTGGAAAAGTAGCCGTAATGGGGCAAATGGTTCATTTAAAATAAGAGAAAACGATACAGCGGTAGAGTAAGTTAGTTTCTACTTCACACAAAAATGGTTCCTTTTTCCTCAATGCGTTTCCGTAAAACGTGATGACGCATTCGAAAAAGTAACTGAGTGAAGTAAGGCGAAATCAACTGCTGAACAGTAACGCAGTTGATATTTTGCTATAGTGTTATACGTGACCACCGCCCATGTGGACGTCAACATGCAACAAGCACCAAGCACCCACAGACGACAGATGGGAGCACTAGCAGTAGAGGGTATAACGGGGTGGGGATGGGGACAGGGCGCGGACGGTTGTGCAGTCGTTGTTATAACGCGGAAACAGAACGATATATCTGTTGTCCAAAAGTGTAAGATCATTGGCTTTCGAAACGGCTAAGTTTGTAAGCTGTTCGCATGGGGCCATGGTTAAAATACCGTGCAGGGCAAAATGGCGCTCTTCAAAACCGGCACCGAGGCAACTGTGGTGAATCATGGACGACAGATGACAGGGGCGACCGCCGTCAGCGGAGATGTGTACGGGTGAATAGACGTGCAACTGTTCAGCAACTGACCGCCCTGACGAACCAAGGGACTACCAACAGTGTCGCCTCAACTACCCTTTAGCGAACGTAGCTGCGTAAGGGCATCCTCAGCAGGTGCCTAGTTCATGCACCCATGGTGACTGCTGTTCATGGGCAACGAAGGCTGAATTTTGGATGCCAGTATCACTACTGGAAGCCCACTGAGCGGCGACAGGCGGGCTTTTAGGACGAATTACATTCTATGCTCCATAGACATGAAATGTCTGAAAGTAAACACCCTGCAACAATCGCCGAAAGTCTCCAGGACAGGGAGAGCTATGGTCTTGGAAATGTTGTCGTGGCATTCCCCGGGTGGTTTCGTCGTACTGGAAGACACATGTCTCAACACAAGTAGACATCTATCTCTGAGGACTATGTCCAACCCTGCATGCAGTTTGTTTTTCCTCGTCACGATGACACCTACCGGCACGACAATGCAGCGTGTCACACAGCTCGCAGTGTATGTGCTTGGTTCGAAGAGCACCAGGATGAGCTTGCCGTACTGCCTGGCCACCAGACTTTGCAGATTAAAACCCAATCGAGAACCCGCGGGACACCTCAGTCGGTCTCTGGGCACCATGGGTCCTCAGCCGAGAAATCTAGCACAACTGGCCGTGGCATTGGAGTCGACATTGCTCGACATCCCTGTCCTTACTTTCCATAACATCACTGACCCTCCTCCTGCACGTCACATAGCGGTCCGAGCTGCAAATGGTGGTTATTCAAGCTTTTGACAGTTGGTTACGTTAATGTGACTGGACGGTGTAATTGCAAATCACGGCCAGATCAGCGTAAGACTGAAATTTGGTGTGTTGGAGAACAATAGCTACGTTTTGATACGTAACGGGAGTGTTACGCAGAATGTTGGTGACTCTTTGTAAAAATTAGTAATAAGAGATTCCTACTATAGACATCTTTAATCCTTCACGAAAAACCGAGCGCGTTAGCGCAGTGGTTAACACTGGAACCGCATTCGACAAGATAACGGTTCAAATGCGGGTCCAGCCATACATACCTGAAGCAAACTCCGGGATGTTTCCTTCGAAAGGTCACGGCCGATTTCCTTACCTCTCCTTCACCAATCCAATCCTGAGCTCCCTCTCTAGTGAACCCTTTGATGACGGGACGTTAAACACTACTCTTCCATTTCTCAAGGACAATAAAAGACACTGATAAATTTTGTACATAATGAATTTTTACATGGAACTTTTGACCGAACACTGAACACAAGCACTTTGTTGACAACTTGCAGTTATGCGCCAGTGTGCCGGCCGATGTGGCCGTGCGGTTCTAGGCGCTTCAGTCTGAAACCGCGTGACCGCTACGGTCGCAGGTTCGAATCCTGCCTCGGGCATGGATGTGTGTCCTGTCCTTAGGTTAGTTAGGTTTAAGTAGTTCTAAGTTCTAGGGGACTGATGACCACAAATGTTAAGTCCCATAGTGCTCAGAGCCATTTGAACCATTTTTTTTAAGCGCCGGTGTCCTGACCTGCGCCGCATATCGTCTAAACATCATACGGTTTGCGTAAATTCTTCATATCATAATACAGTTGAATCTTCCTGTAACTGACAATCACGAACTTATACCTTTTGAATCATTTATGTTGTTAAAAATTCGCGGTACATTATTTACTTACGATATACGCCGTTCTGGATAGCGTCCACGACATTTCCGGTCTAATTAAGAAACATTCTGTATATTGAGTACGACTTATTACACTGTCTAGATATAATGACTTGGGAATTTGACTGTTGTGGTTGTAACTGTGCAACAAGCTACATCTTCCGGACCAGTGACTTGACCTATAGCTTTCTGACACATCTTCCTTCTTTTTAAATATCCTTGATTTCTTTAATAATATGGAGGGCTTATTTCAATAGTGCTACAACTCCATTACCTCCACTTTTATGCCTATAATACTTCTCACATTAATGATCCAAACAAATAGAAAGAAAGGTTCATCTCTAGCAAGAGGCCATAAGCTTGAATATTTCTGGTATCTCAACTGCAGATTTTTCAGCGCTCATTTAACTTTGGGATTCTGTATCTCAGAATGAACAAAAATAGACTTGTACCACTATTGAAATAAGCCCTACATATATAATAAATTATTCACCTTCCTACAGGGAAAAAAGAGTCCTTAGGTTCTGAAACAAAACCATTTTTGTTCAAAATTCTAATTTCCATGCAGAAATAAGAAAATGTCTCAATCATAAAAGCATTGTTATCGTGAAATATGGACCAATTTCGATAGTCTTCTACCAGACACAGTCATTCGCAATTGGCATTTAATTTTAGTTTTTTCAATTTCTTAACTATAAACTTCAAAACTAAAGTACAACTGATCCTGAAGACTTATGGGGACATTGTATGTGAAATTCGTTGAAGTTTTACATTTTCAATTTGTTACTCCATAATTTACTTTGGACTTTCCTGAACGTTTTGGTATATAATACATTAAAATCAGACAATTGTGAGACCTTCAAATAATATTTTGAATGTTGACGTGTGACTGTCAAATTTCGTGGCTACGCATATACTGCCACAGTTGAGCAGTCATATCTTGGGAACTACACAGTCTAGAAGGCTGTGAATTGCTTTGTTTTGTGCCTACTGCTATGTCTCAGATGTTGGAATTACGAATAAACAAATCAGTCATTTGTTTGTGATACTAGTTTTCGTTGAAAGTAGTGTGATTATCCGCTATTTTTAGTAAGCTAACTTCTATTGCTTCTTATACGTAAATAAAATGACTAAGCGTAAAAGTAACTTCAAGAAACGCAAATTTGCGGGTAACATATATGTGAGACTTTTTTTCATCGAATGTCAGCCGATGAAAAACCATGTCATACTTTGTGTCCACGTCCACCAAACACTTGGTGTAAATAGAGGCAAGCTGAATTTTCTGGCACCCTGCATGAATCTACACATAAACATTCTCTTCCTTTGGCAGTAATGGGGGCAATCAAACCTATTTACAGAGATTTGGTAAATCCTGATCCAGAAAGTGAATGAGTCCTCCAATAACGTTGTGTGGTGCCGTGTGCCTAAAAATGTATTTGTTGCCCTTATGACTTTAAAGTTGGCAGTGTCTTATGCTGTATTAACTTTTAATGGGGGGAACTACAAAAGACTTAAGGTTCTGGAGAAGTTAGGGGTAAAATTTTGACAGAACACAGCTAAAGGACAGCGGGAACTGGATGAGCTTCGTGTACGTGAAGCAGAGTTAGCTGCTCAGCAAATGACAATAGAAGCAAGAAAGAAGAGGAGGGAAGCACTGGACTGTTGTGACACTGAAGAAGACGCAGACAATGGGCCAGGGTAATTCTAGTGCATAAAAGATGCAGAAATGTAAGTCTGTATAAGAATTTGTAATAAAAAAAGTTTTAAACATCAATATCTCTGAACTACATTTTTTGCAATAAATGACCCGTTTTCTAAAAAAAGTACTGATAGTAGAGAAGTGAGATTTTCACAGTACGCCAAGTGTGAGATTCAACATATATGTAACTAGAATAATAGAAATATCCTGAGTTCTTTTGTTTTTGTCTTTATTTATTTACAAAATTCTGTCAAGAAATTAAGTATATGAAGAAAAGTTGACATGTCCCACAATACAATTTTAGTAATAATTCTAGTTCAGTGTATCTAGAAAGGTGCATTCAATAACTATGGAAAATTGTAAGTTAATGTCTTAAAAAGTTTCCTAGATAATGGGTCACAAAATTCGATATTTTAACATTGGCGGCTTAGGGCATACAATGTCCCCCTTAACATTCCAGTGTGCATGATACTTCTCTATTCAGCTGAGATATTTCTTATCTTTACTTTCGCTAATACACTATTATTGTAGCATTAATTTTCGTCATTACTCACATACCTAAGATTTACCAGGAATAGATTTACATGAGAGACTAATAAATGACAAACTGACGTTATGTACCCCAGTAGCTAGTTGAGAAAAGCCAAGTATAACACCTACATAGCCCAATGCAAATCTCAACTTTAATTGTCGCTTCAGTGACATTGGAAAGCAATAATAACCTTATAGGAAGATCCAAAACAATGAACACTATGCTATGAAGTGAAAGATTAGTTCTGGAAAAGTCGTTAGACTATGAGGAAACCTTTCACCTCCAAGTACTTTCTCCAACGGGGTCTAGTTCAGCAAAGAATGCGCGAGATATCTGATGAGTTTGGAATGTGTATGTGTAAGGGCTGGATCTTCGAGTCATATCAGTAGTCTTGTCTGCGAAGAACGTCGTTAGGAATGTTGTCCAGTTGTCCACGAAAGACAAGTAAACGCCTTCTAGAGCTGATCCAGAACTTCGTTTTAATCTACGAGACAGTTTCCCACACAGGGAAGTTTAGATTTTAAGTACATAATTGTGAAGCAGCTTTTATCAGTAGAGTTTTTTATAAAGTCTTACATCAACATGACGTGGAGGCAATATCTGTCTGGATTCGGCAATCAATGTATGTTTGTTAGAAGACTTATCTAGGCGTTGATAATGGAATCACTTGGCAATCAGTCAGTTCCCACATGAAGAGGTATTCTGTCTCACAAAGAAACAATAAATAATGAGTGTACTTCAGTTCTAAATTGAACAAGAGGTAGATTAGTTAAAAATTTAAGATATTCCATACATATTGGATATTTGTTTTTCTTGGTAACAATGTTTTTGTATTTTCGTACGTCTATACCGTATTAAGAGTGTGCATAAGGCACTGCTTCAAATTTACTGACGCAATGCAGAAGTCCAGCCTTTAACTTATTCTCGATTCATTTAACGGTAATCAATACCTATTTTGTTTATGTATCTGCGCCAAAAAACTTTATCTTACAGGAAATTACTCCTGCAAGAGGTACTATTTTTATTTTCAATGACACTGCTTTATGAGGGTCAATTGATGAACCAATGACTTAAAATTATAAATTTAATAAGTAATTTGTCAATCTGTTTAGCTGTTTAGGTCCCAAATAACGGTACTCATTTTTTATCAGTTAGAAATTGACGTTTTGATCTGCAGTTTACTTTGGACGTAGAATCACATTTACGTTCAAATTATTTTCAATCAGCTAGAATTTTGTATTTCAGTTTGATCCGGTCAGAAGTGGTGAGAAATTGTTCCTAGAAACATTAGTAATTTAAATAGCTTGTATGTGACAGTATAATATTTTTTAAGTTTGTGGATAGTAATAAGAGTGTTAAAAGGAGAAGTACTAATCGTCAGAAATGCGCTAAAGTATTAGGTTTGACCCCAATCCTTTCCACGGTCTCTCATGGAGCAAGGGTGTGTCACGCATTCATCGGACGGAGCCTTTAAGTCTAGCCGTGCATTTGATAACAGTGCACTGGAATAGACCGCATTTCATCCTAGCCTTTCGGCCTAATTATTGCCAGAAACATAAACAAGACTCGACTCTCTTATAATCAATCGTCAAAATCACGAACAATAAAGGGTTTTATTTAAAATGTAACTCTCACATTCCACTGCCATCTCTGTTACTCAAAGTAAGCGAACATGTGTGTACCGGGCTGCAATGCAAGAAGTGTTTTCTTCTGTACAGTGTGATTGTCTGATAAATCTGTAATTAGCCGTGTTAACATTCTGCACTGATATTCACGATCTCGCATCCGAGTGTCAAATATGCTTCCTTTTAAATTAAGTAAACGCTTCATGATCGGTTGCGATGTTGCTAATTACCGAATTTGTGATACAATCGCCGGTTCCAAACAACAGTACAACTCATGCCAACACCATTAGCACCTACTGAAATGCAGAGGGAATAATATGCTCATTTCATAAATTTGTTCTTTATTTGACCAACAAACACAAGAAGGCAGTATAAAACACGAAGCCTTTTTACGGGAACCCTGTCAATATTTACCCGAAGAAATTTAGGGCCCTCTGCCGGAATAGCAGTCCACTGCTTTAACCACTGTTTTACCTATCAGTTGTCCTCTTTCGCCGTTTGGATATTGAAAAGGGAGCTCCGCATAAACTTCTGGTCAATACCTACAGCTCTTCTTATTAAAAATCTTAAAAAAAATCCTTCCTGTAAAGTAAAATCCTCCCTTGCATAGAAAGATTCGTTATGGTCCGAGATAACAAACTTTCAAATTGCGACAAATTATCACTCACAAGACAATGCTTTTTCAGCAGCTGCATTTTTATTGAAACATGTTTCTGCAAGCACAGTACGGGAAGCTATCAGGGTCCCCTGTGCGGCGAATTCCAGTTCTGCAGGCATCTCTCTCTTATTGGTGATTTGTATCATACAGAGTGAAAATTCGACAATTAGCCAAGAATGATAAACCAAAATTATCATCTGACTGTAGGTCAGCTCGGTCATAGCCTTGGAGTACATTATTCATAAACAGCTGATGAACTGTCGTAAGCCTTATGGCATCCACGGCTTCCCAAAACACCATAGAAAAGCAATTGCATGAGCCAAAGATGCTGACAATATTACACAAGACTGGTCATTCTAATGTTAATAGAGGTATCGGGCAGTTAATTTACTACTTGCTTGGAATGGTGCATCGGAAAGTGAAATTTATGATTTCCGACAGGTGGGGTATCAGATAGTTCATTTATTAATTTTGGGAGCTGAGTTATCGCATAACTTGTATATGAATGTGCTTCTGTCATCCAAATCAGTTTTGTAGTAACATGAGTGTTTTTTAAATTGTATTTTTATATTTTATTAACTATTAAGCTGAATAAACTCCTAATCAAATGAAATTATGTGTTCCAAAGACATAGTAAGTCACAACTTTATCTATGATAATGAATACAGGCCAAAGCAACGGATTAAAATTCGTACCAAGGCCGGGACTCGAGGGAGACGTGCTACAGTATTCCAGTCAGCGGTGTTAGCCCTAGTGCCTTAGTCGTGTTGTGGTTCGAGTATCTTCTCAGTAAGTGCGAGACCTGAGTTTGAATCCTGGCCTTGCTGCAAATTTTAATTCATTGCTCTGGCCTGAGTAAATTACTACTTTGTTTCATTACTACTTTATTTTAATGTATCAAATGTTTTATCTGAGCTATTGTAAATACTATACTGAAACTCAAAACATATTTACAGCTACTATACTCACCCAATCAGAGTCTATGAATACAAAAATAAATTTAAAAGAAATGATGATGATGATGATGGTGAAGTCCCATCCTCCTCGACAGCGCGTAGGGGACGATGAGGGAGACCCGCACCGCCGTACTAGGCAAGGTCCTAGCAGAGGTGGTTTGCCGTTGCCTTCCTCCGACCGTAATGGGGATGAAGACGACACAAAAATATCCATTCATCTCGAGGCAGGTGAAAATCCCTGACCCCGCCGGTAATCGAACCCAGGACCCCGTGCTCGGGAAACAAGAACGTTACAGTCCACGAGCTGCGGACTGTAAAAGAAATAATGATAATTAATTAAAAATTAATTTTATACAAAATAATAACCGAATTCTACAAAAAGACAATGTATCCTTAGATCAGTTTTGCTGTTAAACAATTAATTGTATGCATGATCCTTGCTCTCGCGCCACTTTTGGCGGACATATGCTTCATTCAGTCCCAGTCGTGTTACAACTCATGTTGAGAGGAAATCAAAGTGGTATGTGAGAGCTCATGAAGATGGTGTGGAGATATTTAATATTCATAAATAGAAAAAAGTCATTCCTGAAAAATGAGTTTAAAAAAAGTTAAGTTTTGAAATACTAATCCAGTGATCCAATATTAATATTGCCACGATTCTGGGACCAGATTACAATGGAACTCAAACAGTGGATAAAGCACTGGCTGACAACAAAAGACCAATAATTTTTTGTTGCACTCTCAATTTGTTTAGTTAATTTCTTTTTCATAACATCCTAAGTAGCTTTTACACTTCTGAATACAATACAAAATCACATAACTTAGCCGTTAATAGCAAAATTGGGAAGCTACAACTGAAATTACAGCAGGTATGATGCGACTGCTTTTTACGTTACTTGATTTCAGCTAGGATTTTGACACTGTTTATTTTTAAATATATTTTATGAAAATTAAACGGCAGAATTCTTCACAAAGTCCAATTGTATGGTTCAACAGGTAGCTGAAAAAATGCGATCGGTGAGTCTTCTATGACAAGAGAAATAATGGAAAAATTTGCTCACAGTTGTTTTCCTCTCTTTATATCAATATATCAGTGTCATTTCTCCTGTGTTATATTCCTGTAGTTGTAGTTCATATTCTGACGACATCTACCTGTATCTAACCGTCAGTCCTAAGAACATATCTCCCATCCTTTTTATTTTTTTTATTTTTTTATTTTTTATTTTTTTCACTGGTGTGGTGTGGTACGCGCTACGTATTCCTCTCCTGTGCCAACCTCTTCATCTCAGAATAGCACGTGCACCCAACCTACTCAGTTATTTACTGGCTATATATACCATATCTGTCTTTTTCTGCAAGTTTTACCCTCTGCTGCTCTCTCTACTACCACTGAGGTTATTTCCTGATGCCATAACAGATGTCCTGCCATTCTCTCCCGTCTTCTTGTCAGTATTTTCCGTCTTTTCGTTTTCTCGTTGGTTCCCTGGAGAACTTCCTCATTCCTTACTATATCAGTCCACCCGAATTTTAACATTATTCTTTTACACCTCCTCTCAAATTCTTCATTCTCATGTTTTTCTGCTTTCTCACCATCCTTGACTGCTGTCCATAGAATGCTGTGTTTCTAATGCACATTCTCAGAAACGCCTTCCTCAAATGGAACCTGTGTTTGATACTAATAGACTACTTTTGGCCAGGATTGTTCTCTTTGTCATGTCACTGCTAGTCTGTGCCCTACTTACTGCTTCCGCCGAGAGTTACTTTGCATCCTCGGAAGCAAAATGCCTTCATTTCGTGTAGTTCGAGTTCCGCTATTTTTGCTGCTCCTCGTTACTTCCGCCTTTCTTCGGTTTATTATCCATAGCGTGTGCTCATTAGACTGTATAATCCGTTCAGCAGATCCTGTCATTCTTCATCACTTTCACTGAGGACAGCAATGGCATCAGTAAATGTTAACATAGGTATACTTTCGCCTTGAGTTTTATATACAGTTCACAGTCTTCCTTTTATTTCAGTAATTGCATGCATGAATGTCCGAAAGAACGTTTCATCGCACTTTTGAACAACACAGATTCAGAATAATGCATATACGTAATGGATGTATGAGCGCAGGTTGCAGACACATGGTTGACGACATATGGAAGTTTGGGTCTGGTTGAGAGTCGCGCTCGGGTAGCCTAATGGTAAGGCGACAACTAGTGTTAAGAGACAAATTCGGGATCGAATCCTAGTCTGTCACAAATTTTCGTTGTCGTCACGCTATTACACAGCTGATGGTTGTCTGTATCCGCAACTGCGAGTACATGTCATGTTTCATAATTGGCTGAATAGAAACACGACTGATATATCAAGCAACCACACGCAATAGTACCAATATTTTGATAGAAAGCTGCTGTTGCAAACTTCATTTAAATTGTTATATAAAATACAAATTACTCAATAAATGATAAAAGCCACATTTTTTAAATACACTCTTAGTTCTGTACAGTAAAGGATGCGCTAATTACCTTGACACACAAGAATTAAGTAGAATTCAGATAAAAGTTCGGCCGCGCAGAATGGCCGCGCGGTTTAGGGCGTCATGTCACGGACTGCGCGGCCTCTCCCGCCAGAGGTTCGAGTCCTCCCTCGGGCGTGGATGTGTGTGTTGTTCTTAGCATAGGTTAGTTTAAGTAGTGTGTAAGTCTAGGGGCCGATGACCTAAGCAGTTTGGTCCCTCAGGAATTCACATACATTTGAACATTTTTGAAAAAGTTCGACTTTCCAAGTAGTTATATAAACATATGGGTTGGTGATTTCTAATTTGTACCTATTTTTCCTGCAAGTGTGAATTTTTGCGTGTATTTGTCTTACATCGCCGGTCATAGACAAAAGCAGGTGTGTGGCTGCCGGCACATAACTGTATGTTCAACAGAAGGATTACTCTTGTGTTGAACTATTTTAGTGAAACTGTAGCGAGCCAATAGATGTATTACGAGTGATTGTAACTCACGGTGGTGGCGGATAGTAAATCCAGCATACGTCAAAGGCACTGTAGCGTATGAAAGCTGTATTGCAGGATGTTTAAGAAATGGGCCGGTATCAGTAGATTATATTATGATATTAGCATCATATTTAGATAGTTTTAGTTGCCGTCGGCAGGGGCAGAGACAGCAACTGGCCATTTTAACGAGGTTCAATGTCATTTCATCCAGATGTCACCGTAGTATTCGTCCCCAGTGCTATTTTGGTAGATAGTAAAGGCATATAATTTCAAGTAATTATATCTATTTATTCACCGATTTTTTAAAATCATGTTACATTTGTCCGAATATTACTTTACACTAAGTATCAAGAAGTCTTAGATGATACATTCCAATGAAACTTCATCAGGGAACATTATCGCAAATCAGTTTCTCCCACACTCCTTCATGGTTTCTACTGACTCTATTGAAAAAGGACTCCGCCGTCAGGCCACGAGTGGCCTACCGGGACCATCCGACAGCCGTGTCATCCTCAGTGGAGGATGCAGATAGGAGGGGCGTGGAGTCAGCACACCGCTCTCCCGGTCGTTATGATGGTATTCTTGACCGAAGCCACTACTAATCGGTCGAGTAGCTCCCCAATTGGCATCACGAGGATGAGTGCACCCTGAAAAATGGCAACAGTGCATGGCGGCCTGGATGGTCACCCATACAAGTGCCGACCACGCCCGACAGCGCTTAACTTCGGTGATCTCACGGGAACCGGTGTATCCACTGCGGCAAGACCGTTGCCCCACTCTATTGAAAATCAGTAGAAGAATCTGTGCTACTGCGATGGATTCAATTTAAAACGTAAACTCCGTCCACATGCCCTTGCAGGCCAATAGTAGCCGACCAGCCGACATGTCATCCTCCGCGACTGGCATCACTAGATGGAGGGGCTAAGGGTTGGGACACCGCTCTCCCAGGCGTTGTCAGTTTTCGTGACCTGTAGCCGCTACTACACGGTCAAGTAGCTCCTTAATTGGTATCATGAGACTCAACGCTCCCTGTTCAAATTCTCACACCAACGAAAAATCCCTGGCAGTACTGGGAATCGAATTTTGGGCCTCCGCATGACAGTCAACCGCATTGACCAATAAACTACGGAGACGAGCGTGATGTAGTTCAACATTTCCAAACAGAGAAAACTCCAGGCACTACTGCTATGTGAGATTCCTCTCTAGAACTTCTGAAGAGAGGCCAGACAGTCAGTCATTAGGAATTGCAGAGCTTCCTCGCTTTTGGAGAAATGCGACCGTACTAGGTGCCGTGTTCTCCCCACTAATAGATTCAAAGCCATAGCCAGCTTGTCACGCCCACTAGTGCAGCAATGCAACAATGACATTGGGTTCAATTACTGATGTTTACAAACAGAATTAGAAAATTCTTTGCTAACCTGCTAGTCACCGGCTTGCCGGTGTGGCTAAGCGGTTCTAGGCGCTTCAGTCTGGAACTGCGCGACCGCTACGGTCGCAGGTTCGAATCCTGCCTCGGGCCCGGGTTCGATTCCCGGCGGGGTCAGGGATTTTCTCTGCCTCGTGATGACTGGGTGTTGTGTGATGTCCTTAAGTCAGTTAGGTTTAAGTAGTTCTAAGTTCTAGGGGACTGATGACCATAGCTGTTAAGTCCCATAGTGCTCAGAGCCACATCCTGCCTCGGGCATGGATGTGTGTGATGTCCTTAGGTTAGTGAGGTTTAAGTAGTTCTAAGACTAGGGGACTGATGACCTCAGATGTTAAGTCCCATAGTGCTCAGAATCATTTTTTTGCTAGTCATCCCTTATAAATATAACTAACAATTACAAAGAGCGCCTTTCACTGGAATTAGGCTTACGAAAAATTTTATTACCGTAAAGAGATACAAGTCGAGGCTAAAAGGAAAGTTTTTTATTATTTTTTCCGACGGCAGATAATGGTTATGTTACACTCATGAAAATATTAAAAGAATTACGTTGTTTGAATACTGTTTTCACAATGTTGAGTGCGTCGAGGTCTATTGCAAAACAACTTTGTCTTTAGACTTGCATGTGTTACCTGTTGCAGCTCTGTTCCCACTTCGCGCTGCCATAGCATTTATGGGTATACTGGCAATCCTGTGCCAGTATATATTAAAGGTGACCCTGTCGGTGGCTATTGGAGGAATGGTCAAACCCGTACCTCAGGAAAACTCTGTGGATGAAACTTGTCCCCTGCCAGGCTCTGCAAACACAAGCTCGTCAAACAGTGAGGTATGTGCAACTGCAGGGTAGTAACGCCATCTACAATTTATTGAATATCACAGACGAAGTATAAACAGCGCAGATAAAATTTATACCTGAAATGAAACCAAAGGATTGACAGTTTAAATTTGTGCATGATAGATATTACTGAGTTTTCGATGTGGTATATGCTTCTCTTGTTTTGTATTTATTTGTTCATTAATTCAATTAACATGAATCAAGTTTTTGTTGATTTTGGATTTGATACGGTGCTTATGTGTTTAAATAAAAGATAGTATCAGAAACTTATGTTTTGTATGCTTTGCAGTAAAGGATCCAATGGATGTGAGACTTGAAGAAATTCATATCAAGGATTATATCCTTACAGCAGTTTTAATCAATTTCACCACACCATTTGTGGCAGAAGACGATGATGATTGTGGTGAGGGTTGGGATTATAGTTAATGGCTTTATTACTGTTCTTAAATTGTATAACACATGTATACTGCCCAATATTTCTAGAAACAATGGGAAAGGTGATAAAAGTGACCATTAATTAACTTAGTGAGTAGGCTATGTATACAGCGAACTAAGACAAAAAGAAAACAAGGGTAAAATCCAAAAAATAATAACAAGAACTTTAATTATTAGTACGTAAACGGTGGTTAACATTTTCAGAAAAAATTTTCACTCTGTAGTAGAATCGTGCTGATTTGAAACTTCCTGGAAGATCGGAACTGTATGCTGGCCAGGGATCCTATCTTGGGACCTTTGTCTTTCGTGGGCAGCTGCTCTACAGACAGAACTATCCAGGCACGACTCAGACCTGCCCCCACAGAATTACTTCCGCCTGTACACCATCTTCTACCTTCCAAACTTAGCAGGAGTTCTCCTGCGAACTTGCGGGACTGGTACTCCTGGACGAAAGAATACTGCAGAGGATATCCACACTATCATTCCATCCAGGAGTACTAGTTCCTCAAGGCTGCAGGAGAACTTCTATTAAGTTTGGAAGGTAGCAGATGGTGTACAGCCGGAAGTAAATCAATGAGGACGGGTCCTTGCTATAACGCTTGCCCGAAAAAGGAAAATATCCCAAGTTCGAGTCCCGGTCCGGTACACATCTTTTACCTAGGGTGTCAAGATGTTTAGCATCTATGATACTACAGTTGTATTTAACATAGTTAGAAAGGATGGTATAACTGTGAACATTTAAGTAAATTCTCATTAAGGGCCTTATATGGGTGCGCATCACTGACACTGAGGAATACTCGTCACATGGGAGTAAATGTCTATTTTTTTAAATGTGTTTGCAGAAGGATCCGAAGCGTTCCATTGAGCGAGAAGGTAAAAATTGAACATCAGAACCGCAGCTGCGTAGTTGAACGCGCACGCTGCAGCAGTTTCTGTTTATGTACATGTTTTAGTTTAACCTTTGTTCTCAAATGCTTCTGTGAGGAAATGAATTGTATGCGTGTATTGAACTGTGTTGACTGGTGTCGATTAACTGATTCTAAGTTCTTACGAATTTTTTCGAGCGGTAGTGTTACGTAAGCTGACTTTGTAGGGTAGTGACAGCTAGAAAAACTGTACCAGCACTACTTACTGCATCTCGCATCTGCTAAGGTTAGTGTTATATTCCTTGCTGTATTCACGAATATAGACTAAAGACGGATAGGGACTACGCTTCTTGTGTACGGTTGCTGGAGGAACTCGTATACCGTCATCTGGAGACTAGAAATCAGAGAAGAACTCCGTATACTCGCTTTATAATCACCAGCGAGTCCTGTGACGTCATCACCGAACTCGCCGTCTCCGTGTACCCCGTAGGGCGTAGGCACTGCCGCAGCCCGCCCGTCGCCTGAGTCTGTTGTCGGGTGCAAGTGGACTCAATTCGCTCTGGAAGGAGAGCGATTACACGAGTTGAGATGTATAGCCGCGGATTCGCGGCATTCCCGCTACATAAGCAACTGTTCTGAAAGAAATTTACGCCATTAAGCTGTAAATTACTATCCATTTGCTTCACACGATCAAGATTTCAGCTTTATAGTCAGTCGCAAGTGCAGGTTGAAATGTCAAAAAATGTCTGACCCTGCCGGCCGGGGTGGCCAAGCGGTTAAAGGCGCTACAGTCTGGAACCGCGCGGCCGCTACGGTCGCAGGTTCGAATCCTGCCTCGGGCATGGATGTGTGTGATGTCCTCAGGTTAGTTAAGTTTAAGTAGTTCTAAGTTCTAGGGGACTGATGACTTTAGAAGTTAAGTCCCATAGTGTTCAGAACCATTTTTTTGTCTGACCCGCAGAAATGACAGAAGCAAGTTATATACCACTTTCAAGATTCCATTATGCAGTCACCCGGTTGCAAATAACTTTTAGGTACGGAGGCCAAGGTTTAGACACCTATTAGGGATGTCTTCATTAGAATCAAATTTTGATAAACCCAATAAAATAATACAAATGGTTCAAATGGCTCTGAGGACTATGGGACTCAACTGCTGAGGTCATCAGTCCCCTAGAACTTAGAACTACTTAAACCTAACTAACCTGAGGACATCACACACATCCATGCCCGAGGCAGGATTCGAACCTGCGACCGTAGTGGTAGCGCGGTTCCAGACTGTAGCGCCTAGAACCGCTTGGCCACCGTGGCCGGCAAAATAATACAGAGAAAATTAAGTATGACAAAAAACACGTTAACCAAGACGACGATTTTTACGACGTACAACGTTTACTTACATAAAATTACATTGCTAAAAAGCGATAGTCAGAATTTAGAGCAGCTATGCTCAAGTCAAAAGTGAAATAAAACGTTCCAGCCTTTGCCACGTGTGCCCCACTAGGAACAACATCAGACTAATAGGCCAGTGGCTTCCATTGCTGCCACGAAAACAACGCAATTTGCTCGGCCAATCTGATGCGGTCAGTAACATGTGCCCATTTGAGACATTGTATTACAAATGATTCAAAAAACGACAGTTAATTTTGAAAAAAATATGTAAAGGAAGAGATATTTTCATTAAGTCGCCGGAAGAGAAATACTTCAATAATTTTTCAGCTGCTGATCTTGGTATTTTGCCTTATGCTCGGTACGTAGAGACCTTCTGTTCATATACACTAGTTCCCGGGAAAGAATTCAGCATTTGTTTGAAACTTTTAATAGTTTTCATGAAAAAAACAGCTTTACTTGTGAATTAGAAAATAAAAGGCCGCCAGCTTAATTACTTGGATCTCAGTATTGTTATTGACAACGACAGACTTTTTTTCGGTATTTTTCGAAAAGTCACTAATACAGATCAAATTGTGCCCGCTACGTCAGTGCATCCTCATTCCCATAAGATAGCATTTTTCCATTCAGCCATTCATCATGCAGTTTCTCTACCTTTGTCGCCTGAATGTAATAAAAATTATTGGAGTTAATAACGGCTATGATCCCTCGTTAGCTGAAAAGCTCTCCAAAGCTAAAACTGACGCTAAAGTAACCACTTTACACAGCAGTGCTGCTCCTGGCAGTAACAAGTATAAAAAAAATTCTCGATTCCTTTTTTAGGCTCTATTTCGTATAAAATTTGTCATCTTCTGATTAAAAACATATACATTCAAAGTTACCTTTTTCTCGAATAATAACTTGCAAAAAATCTCATCCTCTACCTCAAGTCCACAGTTGTTCCTATACACTTTCAGGAGTGCATCAAATCACTTGTCATACCTGTCCCGTTTATTATGTAGGACAAACTGGAAGGTCTTTTAGTGTCAGGTACAAGGAACATTTGTTAGGAAAAAGAGGCACTAATGTGCACAATCCTGCTTTTGCTGATCATCTGCTAATTTCCGGACACAAACCGAAATGCGCTGAAGAAATTTCCATTTTACGTAGAGAAAGGAAAGGTCATAGGCTTGATGTATTGGAAGAGCTAGAGATTTTCGAGCATATTTCTAAGAACGATGGCGTTATCGTAAGTGAACAGTTACAACTAAGTAACAAAAATTTTTTCAGTGGTTTTAGTCCACTGCTCGGGCAATTTTGATTCCTTTATTTTTACTATGATTTCCTATTTCTGGTTCCGAAATATCATTTTCTTCGAATCTCATAGGTATGTGCTACTAAAGTTACCATCATGAAATATTTTCTGGATTAAAATTCTTCTATATCATTCTGCCTTTACATAATAGTTATTTGTGTAAAGCTCTTAGTTATATTTGATATGATTGACTACTGTGTATTTTCAAAAAGATATTAAGCCTCCTTCTTTATATATTTTTTTTAAATTAACTGTCGTTTTCCCAATTATTTCTGTTATAATGTTTCAAATGGGTACATGTCACTGTCCGCGCCTGACAGGCGGACCAGCTTGTATTGTTTTCGTGGCAGCAATGTAAGCCAGTGGGCCAATCAGCCCGATGTTGTTCCTAGCTGGGTACACTTGCCAAAGGCTGGATTGTTTTATTTCACTTTTGTCTTGAGAATATCTGCTTTGAATTCTGACCATTGCTTTTTAGCAATGTAATTCTACGTTTGCAACCGATTGGCTGTATAATCCTATGTTGAAATTGGTATACGGTTGCTCAGTAACAGCCGTGTTTAAAACTGTTATATACAGCTGATCGTTTAGCAGTGAATATTGTTCTGTTTATACATACATTTATAAAGATACAATTTCTCGAAGACGGTTCTAAATTTATTTTAATATCTAGTACCTATTCAGAGAATGCCTAATATTTACATGTTTTCAAGGCGTTGCTGAGTCTGTAATGACAGTACCAGAAAACATGACATGAGGATGAAATGCAGTCTAAATGGTGGTTAATTATTCAAATAAATTACAGAAATAAATGATAAATCATACAACTCGTTGTTACCCTATAAACGCAAGTTGCCATTACCAAATGAATAAAGAAATAACACGTTTTATGGGGACAGTATATGACAGCAACGTTAATGTGTGCCGGGTTTTCGTTCGACACAGCACATATATTTTCTCACGGTGGAGCTAAAATAAACAAGAACACAACAATTTAGTTCGCACTGACGAAATTTGTGTGTTTTTCATCTGAATCATGGACTGTAGCATGAAGTTTATTCCCGGTAACCTACCTCCTTCTAAAGGAACAGATTTGCAGTTCTGTAAACTTCCGTCTTACACCGTCCACAGTATCACAAAACACAGTTTCGTTAACGATCATCTGAGTCAGGCAATCGATCATTTCACACTGTCATTGCTGCATTAGAACAGCAAGACCACTAGTCACGACTAGCCTTACTCTCACAGCGCCACACTTCTGACTTGTCATATCCGCGGAATTACAGCGGGAACAAAAGAAGCCCATTAGCACTGATGTAATAGCGATGCCTTGATTTTTGAAGTACGCAGTCTGCAACATTTGTTTCGTTCTCGCTCCGTTTCTGATCGCTGCAGTAGACCCTGACGTTCCAGGGCCTTCCGATCCACTCTTCCTGGCCAGATCGACGCTTACCCCATGTCGTGAATCACAGTAGAGCAGCCACAGAACATACAATACAACATGTCGAAGATACACTGTCCTAAGAGTAAACAAACAGTTTCTCACTTGCCAGAAGTACATCACTCTGTGACATCCTCGCCACCCTGGTCGACCACCAAAGGTACGGCCAGCTGCACAGGACGACTAATGATGTGACCTTCTGGTGTCCGGAGTATTATCGTCCTTACCCTGCTGTCTCTTCCTGGTAGTACCTTTTCTATCCTGGCTTTCTTCCACATATGTGGATCACCACGATGTCGCCAGGGCGAAAGGGGATGACTCGTCCTGATGGGCGTTTAACTTCATGGTAGTTCCATAGCTCCAATAGGTATTCTTTAATCCAACGGATCCAAAAACTGTCACAGAGTTGCTGTCTCAGTCGGAATTCCTTTGTTAAATTCATGTTCGCTGAAGGCTCTGGTCCAGTCGGAATAGTCGTAAGTTTTTCTCCCGTCAGAAAATGGGAAAGTGTGGGTGCATCAGAATCATCTGCTGGTGTGATGGGCCTGGAGTTCACCGCGGCTTCAATACTGATCAAGGTGGTGTTCAGTTGTTCCTCAGTGAGCTTTGCGAGTCCCAATACCTTCCGTAGGCAACGCTTTATAGTGCCCACCATTCTTTCCCCCACCATCTTCCCCACCAAGCCGCCCGGGAGAGAATGAATTTCCAAGTATACAGTGGTGGGCGAGGAACTGATAAGTTTTTGTGGTGGTTAATGCCTTCCAGATAGTGTGGAGTTGTTCACAGTTGGTAGCCCATTTTGATAAGGGGAGACTGATCAATTTCATTAGGGTTACAAGTTCATAGTATATAGTTATAACCAAATTATCACCTTCTACTGAGATCACAAAGTCGTCCATGTATGCAGTTTTGTTTATAAGTGGCGCTACGGTGGTAAATGCTGTCATACACTTGTAGGCAAGTTCTCTTAGTGTTGCAGAAAGTAAAAATGGGCTGCAGGTCAGGCCGAATGGGAGTCTGTTAAAACGGTATTCTGTTAGTTCGTCCGTCGTTTGAAGATTTCCTGTTTGATCCTGGCTAATTTTGAACCAGAAGAATGTAGTCAAGTCTTTGTCCTTTTCGTTCAAGGTTAATTGAAGGAAAGCTTGTGTGATGTCCGCGACGATAGCCGTAGAATATAGTCTGAAACGCAGTAAAATTTCCAGAATCTCTGGTAATAGGTTCGGTCCTACTTCTAATACCTCATTCAGAGAAGTAGGATTGTTTTCGTGAGATGAAGAGTCAAAGACTATTCTCCACTTAGTGGTTCAGTGTTTTTCCTTCCTCACTGCATGATGAGGGAGATAAAATAGCTCCTTCCCTGAGAGTAGGGTGGAAGCGACCTCTACTTGCCCCTTCGTATTGTAGTCTAGCGTAAGATCGAAATACATTTGCTTAAAGGTCTCTTGACGTTGAAATCTTTCCCTAAGGTGCTTGAATCGTTTTTCCGCGATAGGTCGGTTACTCGAAAGCACTGTATGTTGCCTTTTGGGAAGTGTAACCACTGCTCGATGATCCTTTATAGAGAAAGATGCTCTAAACTCTTCAAGAAGTCTCGTATCCTTGTTGTTCACAGATAGATCCTGATCGGCAGTAATCCCTATAGTTTCCAAGTCCCAAAAGCGTCTGAAATCATTGTCCGAGTCCAGAGGAGATCGGTCAGTCTGAGCTAAATTTACCACGGTTGCATGCACACAGGCTTGTGACTTGTTATCACTAAGTATCCAGCCAAACAGAGAAGGAACTAACACTAAGGTTTCAGAGATGCGTATGGGCGAATTGTGCTTCACTATCTTCCAATAAAAATCGCCTCCTACAAGAATCTCCACGGGAAGATCTTCTGTTGAATCGATTTTCGGATCTGCTAGCGTAACCTTACGGGCATCTGGTAAACTCTTTATATGTTGTGGAACCGAAGGCTGGTGAGAAATAACGTGAGTACTTTCGAAGGCAGTAAGTGGCACTGAAGAATTCTGCCAAAGCCCCTTCATATTAAACTGAACAAGCCTACGGTGGCGTGGGCGTGTAGGGTTTGATTCAAAGGAACAAACGGTTAGTTCCTGTCGGTCTACCGTTTGCAGTTTCAGATCATCAATCAGCGATTTTGCTATGAAGCTGGACTGACTACCTACGTCCAGTAGACATCGCGTTGTCCTGCTCAATCCTGTAGGTCCTGAGACGCATACTTGAGCTGTCTGAAGGTACGTATATCCGTGGGGAGCGACAGTTACCTTTCCCACGGAAGTGACGTATGTCTGACCCGCAGGACCCCTAATATCCTTTCGTTCCTCACAAATGGAATTATGATGCAGTCTTTTGCAGTTAACACACCGAGCCTTTTCTTTCTTTTTGCAATTTGACACTTTGTGCCCACGTTGAAGACAAAGAAAGCATCTGTTTGCTAGTTTCAATTTATCTATTCGATCATTAACGCGTATGATCTTCTTACAGTATTGCGCCCAATGACCGCAAGATTCGCAAAAGACGCAGAATGGTCCCTTTACTCTGATATCCTTCGGAGTCGATCTTTTAGATTTCGCGTGTACGTGAAGTGTGGACGCTGTGGGAAGGTTACTAGAAGTGCTGGAAAATTCACCGCGTATCTTCTGCATGGTAAGCGCCCCGTCGACTTCCTCGTTCAGAAACTCCATCAGTTGCAAAATGTCCCCTTCGGATATTCCTGTACGCTTGGCATGAATTATCCAGCGGCGGCATATGTCATCCGGAAAAGCGCGTAAAATTTTCGGCGCGAGGACTCGGCCGTATCCGTTCACGTCTTCCCCAAGTGCCCGGAGAGCTTGAATACGTCGCTGGCATTCAATGAATGTTGAATTAAGTTCCTCTGGGGTGGACAGCTGAATTGGTTTTATGGCTTAGAGATAATCTAAGTAGGCTTGAATTATTCGATCCTTGTTGCCATAACGTGCTCAGAGAATCCTCTTCGTTTCTGCGTACGTCTCGGCCGTCACCGCAATACCGTCCACTAAATGCTTTGGTTCTCCCGAGAGATAGCCGCGAAGAAAGATATGTTTATTAATTGTAGTTACCGTCGGATCTTTGTCAACCGACTGCTCAAACTGCTCCCAGAATCGCGCCCATGTCTCGAGATCGCATGAAAAAGGCTCAAGCTTGATTGGCGGAAGTTTTACTGAAGCTGTGGGAACACTCATTGTTACAGATTGTACCGGCGGATTGTCGGGAATCTTTATGTCTGCTACCGATTTCGCAAGCTGTTTCTCTATTACGTGAGACAATCGAGAAATTGTGAGTTTCGCGGTGTCTATATAATCTTCACATTTAAGGACATCTTCTTCGTATTCGTCCGTCTAACAACACGTGAATATCCTCATCTAATTTAACAAGGCGGTTCAGAACGCTTCCCAATCTGTCATTGTAATATTTATAATCCGCGATTTCCGATGTGTCTGACAACCTTGCAACTTCCGCTACGAGTCGCGTAGTGTTTGCTCTTTCTCTCATACGTTTTCTCTTTAGAGAGTGTAATTGTGCTTCTGGTTTGTGGTCTGTCATGTCCACTCCGTCCGATTACTCGAAAGTTTAAAGCAGCGTCGGCTAGGGATCAGCTGGACCTAGTAACTTTGGAGCGCTAGTCGAAGTAGTTCAATCGGTGGTCGCTAGATGGCAGCACTAGTCATAAACAATCTACAGGCGTAGCGTAGGATATGATAATTCGTTAAAGCGCCAATCGAACAGCTACAATAGCAGTACAGAGCGGCAATAATGTAATCAGTTGCCTTTGCAAATGGCACTACAAAATATGTTGGGCGATAATTCAATTGAACTTAACTGTGTATGCAGCCGGTTGTCGTCGAAGAGCTTGTTGCGTGGTGTGACAAATCGCTGCGGTAAGCCCCCTCGTAGTATTGCCGCGTGACGTGCGTCCAGAATTCGTGTTTCACAACGGCAATCGTGGAAACTGTCTCCCCGGTTTCGGCACCAAATTTTTATGTCGTGAATCACACTAGGGCAGCGATTTGCAGTCTAACAACACTTTATTACATAGTCACAGAACATACAATACAACATGTCAAAGATACACTGTCCTAAGAGTAAACAAACAGTCTCTCACTTGCCAGAAGTACATCACTCTGTGACACCTCACGGTGAATTATGAACAGTGGCGGGGTCACGGTTCTCTAGGCGGAAGGTGATACTGAGTACTGGCCGCATGGCTGTCGTCTTAGGACTTAAAACACGGTTTGTACAATGCTGAAAGTATGCCTGAGCCAGTACAGGACGTCTCGTCTCCTGGGACTGGGTGCTATCACTCTGAAATATTTGGACTCGTATGGATTGTGGGTTTGCTGGCCACTGGGTGCTGGTTTTGAAGCCCCTAGGAAAAAAACTGGCTTGTCGAGAAAGAAGGCCATTGCCCACCCTGTTTGCATGGCGGGTGGACGTTTCATCGGAAATGTGGGGGAAGCAGGCAGAGCTCACTCGGCGCACCCAGATGCACATCGTGGTACACGTCGGCAAGAATGACACCTGCCGAACGAGTTCAGTGGCTGGTTGCTTTGGTGCCAACAGCTAACCTCGCATGCATTATAGATGCATAGCTACCCTTCTGATGCATCGTTCTCGAAACCGCTCGTGCTCTTCTGGTCTGCGCCCGGATGTAATGCTTGAATCAGATGTTAACACGTTTCTGGGACTATCTTTGATGCGTATTTCTCGATCTTGCCACGAAGAATTGTCAGAATAGGTTAGGCGTACATTACAAGCAGGAAGCGGCTGCTAGGGTAAAGCACGCGGTGAGCTCATATGGGTTTTTAGGATGACAAATACCTTCTCACGTCCGATAAGATACGTTCCAATTTCAGAGAGGGAAGAATTTAAGTCCCATTAACTAATGGGACCAGCATTCGTCACAGCAGATCGGAGAAAGAACATCTTTGTATAGTGATAGTTAACGGCAGGAATGTCTATAAAGATGCCAGAACTAGTCTCACTCAGTATGCAATGCAATAAACGTTTTTATGTTGATGATCAAACGACAATCACTGCACCAAGATCGATCCTCTGCAGCTCTTCAGACACTCCACTATAATTTTCTAGCGTTGCGACTTCTCTGTATATAATAGCAACATCCACGAAAAGCTTCACAGAAGTTCTTACGTTATTCAGTAGGTCATTTCAATGTGTTATATGGTCCTAAAAAGCCCCCTCGGGTTCGCCTGAAGCTAGTTTTACGCCTGAACGTATTCCTCTGTTAAGAATGACACGTTGTGTTCAGTTCTGCTAGGAGCTATTCAGTAATGGTGGTAGTTCAAGCATGTTTACAGCTAATATTTAGTGAGGCTAGTATAAATTCCGAATGGGAAATAATTTGGGTGAAGTGTTCAAGCGGGGAGCGGAGTCAAACATAATAATCGGATGCGTTCATAGTCTCGTTACCTCAGGGGCAGCAGTGGCGGAATATTTGAGGAAACATATGGAGAAATAAGCGCGTAAATTATGGCGGATGCTGCGGACAGAGAATAGCGTGATACTGTTGGAAAAGGCTCATTTGAAAATTACATTGAGCAGTTAATCCGACAACCGAATCGCGAAGGTAACATATCAGATGTCCTGAACCCCGAATTTTATGGTTCATTCAACGTAGAACAGAATATCTGTGAGCATAAGGCAGATGCTGCCGGATTGGATATGACTGTAGAAATGAATATAAAGAAAGGTACGAAGATACGAGGGTCATTCAATAAGTAATACCCCACTTTTTTTTCTCAGAACATATTTATTGTTAAGAGTCAGAATTTTGTGACAATATAAATCAACAAGTCCTGTCCATATCCTATTTTTCTACGCAGTCTCCATCACGTCCTATGGCCGTACGCCGACGTTGTGGAAGAACATGTCTTCCCCGTGTGTAAAAGCTGTTGTCCTGTAGGCGTAGCCATGTTTTCTCTGCATGACTGACACTCTCGTCATGTTCAAAGTGTGTTCCGCGTAGAGGTCCGTGACAGAAACGCCTCTCCGTCGGTCTCAAAACGCTCCAACAATTCAAATGAAATTGCCTTTCTTTGAATGTCGTGGTCCGCTATGAGCATTCGTGGAACTCATTGTGAGCGCCTCTTTGATTGTCCGAGAGTCTCGATCTTTGTAGACGCACTTCAAATGCTGATCGGCAACTGTAGAGCCAATCGTCGAGTTGTGATGCGCCGGTCGTCACGAATAATAGCATCCGCACGATTCAGCATGTCTGGAGCAGTGGCTGTGACAGGACGTCCCGAACGTGGCTGGTCACGGAGCTCTGTTTCTGCATTTCCTGAGGCTGTAACTTTCCTTACCCATTCCCCAACTGTACTCCTATCAATTGCGTCATCGACATACAATGCACACAAACGCTTACCGCGTTCACCACGGTTTCTTTTTTTGCACACAAGAATTCAATAACAGCTCGCTGCTTGTAACATGAGTCCTAGGTAGACGCTATTTTGACGCCGTACTACGGCTCTGTCATCTGCCATAACGGTTCGAATCTTCACCGGCGCACAAAACAAACATCAAATGTGTAGCACCAACAAGGAGGTTTGTCTACATATGTTAGTGGCTTTGTAAAAAAAAATATGGGGATTACTTATTGAACGACCCTCGTATTTGTGCTTAACAAGTATGACAAGAGACTGATCTCATATTACCTGAGTGTCAACATGAAATATTCACCTCTGAGACTAAAAATGCTGAACGTAAATGGGCAAAGTTCAAGATTATTGTACAATATACTATACCTTTGACAGGTACATACAAAAAATTTGTGACAGACGGGAAATATACACCACAGTTAGACAACCACATTAGAAAGCTGCTGCGAAACCATAGAGAGTTTCGCTGCTAATTTCAATGAAGCCAAAATCACATAGACAAACAAAAACTGAGGGAAGCCAAAAGTTATCGTAAGGAGGGCCCAGTGTGAAGCTTTCTACTAGTCCGAAACTAGAACTTGTCTCTACCGAACCAACAGAGAGTTCTCAGAAGATTTAGTCTTACATTAAATCAGTAAACGGATCAAATTTGTCCACACACTAGGTGACCATTTTCGCATAGAATAGGAGGATCAAAAGTATTTCACTGAGGATGATCGTACATTGTCAGACAAACGTCAGAATGACAGATATCAAAGTAAATGACAGCGGTACTGAAAATCTACTGAAATCGCTCAACAGACGAGAGGCGGCTGGACCTGATTGGGTACCTGCACGACTGTAGGCATAGTAAGTGAAAGAACTTGTTCCGCTTCTGTCAGAAGTATACTGTATATCACGGGAGAAACGACGCATTTCCAGTGGTTGCATAAACTCGGAGGAGATTTTCGTTTTCAAGAAGGGTAATAGAACAAACGTACAAAACTATAGGCCTATATCACTGACGTCTTTATGTTGTGTTTTGGAGCTCGCTTTGTGCTCTCCGCTGTAGAAATCAAATGGATTTCGCAAACAACGGTCATCCACGAGACTCAGAAGGCAGTTGACACCGACGCCCAAGTTGATGTCCTATTCCTTGACTTTCCGAAGGCATTCAACACATTTCCGTGCTGACATCTAATGAAAAAAGTACGACCGTATAGAATATCAGACCAGCTTTGTGACTGGAGTGAATAGCTCCTAGCAGAATTGAACGCAGCATTTTATTGTTAATAGAGAAATACCTTCTGGCGTAAAACTAGCTTCGGGCGTGCCCAAGGGAGCTCTGCACGACCATATAACACCGACAAATGACTTTCTCAATAACTTAAGAAATTCTATGAAGCTTTTCGCGGATGTTGCTATTATATACAGAGCAGTCGCAACGCTAGAAAATCGTAGTGGAATGTCTGAAAAGCTGAAGAGGATCGATGCCTGGTGCAGTGATTTTTAGTTTACCCTCAACATGAACAAATTTAATGCATTGCGGATGAATAATCATTACTGCATGATAGTGCGATTACAGATCGATCACATGGAAAAGCCACATCCCATAAAAATCCGGGAGTATGCCTACGGAGGGACTGCGTGAAAATAATTCCAGGTAAGGCAGATTCATTGGCTGCTTCAAATGGCTCTGAGCAGTATGCGACTTAACTTCTGAGGTCATCAGTCACCTAGAACTTAGAACTAATTAAACCTAACTAACCTAAGGACATCACACACATCAATGCCCGAGGCAGGATTCGAACCTGCGACCGTAGCGGTCGCTCGGCTCCAGACTATAGCGCCTGGAACCGCACGGCCACTCTGGCCGGCGCAGATTCATTCATCCCCTAGAAGTGTAGTGCACCCACGAAGAAGGTAGCATAGAAAACCCCCGTTCAATCAATACTTGAATATTCGTCATTAGTCTGGGCTCTGAACCAGATAAGGTTGACAGAGGAAACAGAGAATTTCCAAAGAATAGCAGTGCATTTCGTAACAGACTCAATTAGTAAGCATGAAAGCATGGAAGCTCATGGAATTCCAGCAGCAGAACCATCAAGAGAGGCGCTGTTCATACAGTGTGATTTACTGCTAAAATACCGAGAACGTGTGTTCTCAAGCGATTCAACGAACATATTGTAGCCTTCCACGTATATCTTTCAGCAATATCTCGGAGGTAAAATTAGAGAGATTGGAACTCACACGCAGGCTCATCAACAGTCATTCTTTCCATTGGCCATTCGCTATTGGAACAGGAGAGGGCAGAGGTGACAGTGCTGCACAAATTACCAGCCGCTATACGCCATAAGATGGCCTGTGAAGTACTGATGTAGATACAGACCTTTTATAATTCCCAAGCTGCCTGCTAATACCCATACCAAACAATTTCTTTAACTCCCCATAAAATATCTTGCGAAATACATTTCAACCGTACTAAACAATCACTCCACCGGTTCTTTACACACTTTGTTCTAAATTATTTAAACCCCTCATTCCTTGCTTCCAACGTTTGCTTATTCCTTTCCAAGTTATCCACTCAAAACTAATCAGGTCATTAACCAGAGTCATATTTTAGTTTTCATCTCGTTTCTCTGCCATTATAAAAGTCCAGACGCTTGCCTCATTTCGCATGTAAATCATAGGGGCATATTCATATTCTTTTTCAAATTTTAGAGCACACATTTGTTCTGCAATTAAATACATAGTTTTATTCAGCCATATTTGTCAGCTGTAGTGTTATAGTTTCTTCCCTACCGACTCTTCTCCTTATTTTATGACAAGTTTTAGAGAGCGAGAGGGATCACCATGATGTGTAAACACTAACAAGATATTCTTACGTACTTTTACGATGTTTTAAAAATTATTAACTACGTTAATCTCTAAATAGTTTTGTTTTGGTACAGCGCCCCGAATACCACCGTCATCATAATTGGGAGTAGTGTGGTTTTCATACTCGGGTGAACATTTTGATTTAGGTTTTCCATCATTTCCTTACATCACATGAGGTGAATCCCGAGAGGGATCTTTCAACAGTGTCGCGGCCCATTTAATGCTTGTTCTTATCCAATGTGAGGTAACGGTACGTCTTCGAAAACTCTTCATCACTGTCTTCAGAACGTTAACTTACAGTCCTAAACCATAAATTTTCTTCTGTTTTTGTTTCATTTGCATGTCTACATCATATTAACTCATTATCGCGCTGCCACAAAGATACTAAATACATCGCTGGTGGTAAATGTTCAGGTTTAAATTACCAGAATCAACTTTCGGTTCTGACGTTATAGGTTACTACATAAAATATATTAGAACTGACCTGGCTTCTTTTCACTCCAGCTGTTTATGGATTGTGTGTCACGTTTTGTGTGTTTCAGGGAGGAGAATTTGAGTGGGATGAGGTGATGCAAGGTTACATACTGTCCTCCTACTACTACGGGTACGCAGGAGTGAACATAGTGGCTGGTTACGTTGCTGCCCGGTACAGCGCCCGGTGGGTTTTCACCATAGGACTGCTCGCTGCCGGTGTTTTCACGGTCTTGGGTCCTGTCTGCGCCAGTGCGAGCCCGGTGGTTTTCATGATAACACGGATACTCGTTGGAACATTTTCAGTAAGTACTTTTGAGGTGCGACGTAACACTTCTGTTCTGCAGTCATTTCTAAAATACTGAACACGTTACCATTCTTTTCAGGGTGTTATTATACCATCAATGCACGTTCTAATTGGGAAATGGTTCCCCGAAAACGAGCGACAAAGACTAGGAGGACCTATTTTCTCAGGTAATGTCCATTTCGACTTTCTAAACGCAGTGGAAATATTCTTCAAAGAAGGTCAACTTCCATGAGACAACGTAATAAAACATGTGACTTATGCATAGATACTGTAACACTTTCTCTCACTGTTATCACATCAGTTATAATGAATCCCGAAAGAATTCCGTATGAGCTAACGTACACTCTAAGATAAAAAAAAAGACGAACCACGAAGGAACTATCCGAATGGGATGGAAATTGGTAGATGTTATGTACGTGTACAGACAAACAAACGATTACAATTTCAGAAAAATTACGTGGTTAATTTAAGAGAAAGTGGTTCACAAATTGAGCAAGTCAATAACGCTTTGGTCCACCTCTGGTCCTTATGCAAGCAGTTATTCGGCTTGGCATTGAATGATAGAGTTTTTGGATGCCTCCTGACGATATCATGCCAAATTCTGTCCAATTGGCGCATTACATCGTCGAAAACCAGAGCTGGTTGGAGGGCCCTCATCATAATAATCCAAACGTTCTCCATTGTGGAGAGATCCGCGGACTTTTCTGGCCAAGTTAGGATTTGGCAAGCACAAAGACAAGCGGTAGAACTCTCGCCGTGAGTGGGAGGGTTGAAATGTGAACCCACAATGGTTTGCCATGAAGACAGGGCGTAGAATATTGGCGACATGCCGCTGTGTTGCAAGGGTGCCGCGGATCACAACCAAAGGGGCCTGCAATGAAATGAAGTGGCACGTCAGAATATCACTCCTCGTTGTCGGCACGTATGCCAGGCATCAGTCAGGTGAGTATCTCACTGCCCACCGGGGCATCTCTAGACACGTCGTCACTGGTCAGCGAGGTTCATTTTGAAGCTGGACTCCTCACTAAAGACAGTTCTAATCCAGTCAATGAGATTCCAGTCCGAAGACCACTTTGATTGTTATCTGCAGCACCTTTACAGCAAAGCAATATGTCGACGATATTCTACGCCCATTTTTGTTGCCCTCCATGACATGTCATCCTGGGCTCACATTTCAGCTCGATAATGTCCGCCCACCCACTGTGAGAGCCATTGTGAGAGTTTCTACTGCTTGACTTCATGCTTCCCAAACACTACTTTGGCCAGCACGATCCCACCTCTCCCCAACTGAGAACCTTTTGAGTATGATGGGCTGTGTGCTCCAACTAACATGCGATTTTGATGTTCTAATGCGCCAATTGGGCAAAATTTGGCACAATGTACTTCAGGAGGACATGCAGCAACTCTATCACTAAATGTCAAGCCAAATAACTGGTTGCATAGGGGCAAGAGGTGGACCAATGCGTAACTGACTTGCTCAATTTATGGAGCTCTTTCTTTTCAATAACTCATCCAAGTTTTCTGAAATTGTAGTCATTTGTTTATCTGTACATGTACATCACATCTAACGGTTTCCGTCCCAGTAGGATAATTCTTAGTCTCAGAGTGTATTTGATCTAGTCCAAAATGATACATGTTTAATTTGTGGTTCCAAACTGCGTTAATCACTCAATGAATTACTGTAAGTGACGACTGACGTAGACAACAAAAAGATTTCACAGAAAATGTTCCAATTGAGCAGCTGTACATTCATATCGCAACAAGTGTAGCAGATGTTATCCCGTTCTCCCAGTCATTAAAGAAAATTAGTATCTTTGTTGGATTTCATTCTCTAACATAGTTCGTTTAATTAATATGAATGAAGTGTCTGTGAGTTTACAGCCAGGCTCATGGGAAGGGATTTTAAGTTTCATTTTTGAGGTACAATGGGTAGTCCATCTAATCAGATTAGTTCCAATCTCACAAACTTTGAAAAGAGTGTTTTAGTTTTAAAATCTCAGCTATTCGCTGCTTACGATTTATACAAATATGTAACACTGTTCGAGGTAGTGTTCACACCTATATTCATCAAAAAGCACTCATATACTCAGATATCAGTTCTCCATAACAACTTCAGATCAATCCAGTGCGTAGTTATCCTTGAAAAGCGCAACATTCATTCCCAAATACTACTGATATTTACTAGCAAGCCAGATTAAATAAAATGATCAGAAATTTGAAATATATTATTCGTCGGGTAACTTCTGTACAATAAGTCTCGATACAATAACTGCCTTTTGACATTTCCTTCACTGCTTACCTCCAGACAACGTAAGATTCCAAGGTAATGGAAGGTTAAGCACTAAAAATTAAATGTGTTTTCATCACAATAGCTCAGGCAACAACACAGTTTAAGAAAATAGGGCGTGGTCAGTTTAGAATATACTGTGTTACATCAAGACAGCGTGAAACTTTCAGTGTAGTAGCAGGAACCTGACAATGGTGAAAAGTTATGTGTTAGAGCAAGGGCCAAATGGTTTCCAAGTAATTATGGATGACAATCTTGATTCAGATACCTATCACTAGAGGCAGTAAAGACACCAGAACTTAAAATTGGTTCCTCTGACTGGTCGCAGTTTCCTGTACGTAAACATAACATATAGTGCGTGTTCTATCTATAATCGATAAGTGTAAGCACTTACTGTTTGCAAAAGACTGTAATAAATTCGACCAATTTCAAAAATTAATATAGACTAAAATCCGTTACACAGAATTGTAAAGTATTCTTTACAGTATTTAGAAGTGCATATGTGAACACCATTTCCATCAAGACGGTACATGTTTGAGAATTTGGTACGTAGTCCCAAAGAGAAAAAGAGCCATGTCTAGTGTAGCATACAGATCCTCAAAGTCTTCCCTATCCAATTCCTCATTCTCGGAATACCAATCAATTATTCACTGCTTGCTTATCAACGGTACCCGCATTTATCACCTTCCTGTCCCAAGCCCAACCATTCCGTTGCCTGAAATGCCAAAGCTACAACAACCATCTCACCCAAGATTCCAAAAATCCTCTCATGTGTTCCCATAGGGACGCCAATCAACTCCCAAAAAAACGGTCTCTGCCTAACTGTAACACCCTAAAAGAGTTTTTCAACTCATCTATTTCTCTGAACGTAATCAAAACCTCCTCACAGTCAACTTGAAATGATCATCCACATCTGCCCTATCTATACACTAGTCCATCCAAACGGTTCATGGATTCCCGTCCAGCCACTAAAGATATATTCAGTTTTGCAATCACAGTTTTCTAAAAAAATCAATCCTTCGACTGTTCTCATTTTACTCCGTGTTTTTAGTGATCAGTCTACTGACTGGTTTGCTGTGAACCACCACAGTTTCTGTTCCAGCTACTTCATCTCAGAGCAGCACTTCGTACATTCTCAGTAATTTTTTGGATGTATTGCAACCTCTGTCTTCCCTCACAGTTCTTACCTTCTACTGTTCCCTCCAGTACCTTAAAATTTATTCGGTGATGTTTTAACATAAGTTTTGTCACAGTGTCCCTTGTTCTTGTCAGTACCATATGTTGGTTTCTTCATCTATATTGGGGAGAACCTCCTCATTCGTTTTCAGTTCGCCTAATTTTCAAGCACCACATCGGAAACTCTTCATTCTCATCTTTTCGGGTTTTCTCACCATCCATGATTCACTTCCAGTCAGTGCTATGTTACAAGAGTAAATTATCGGAAATTTCTTATAGCAATGTCATGAGCGAATCTTATCGTTGATATCCTTTCACCCTGGATTTTGACCCCATCTTGAACCTTTCTATTATTTCAGTCATTGGTTCTTCGATGTATTAAAGATGAAGAAAAGAGTGGCACACTTGGCGGCCGGCGTGCGATTCCTCATTCCAGTTGAAGACAAATGTTTAGCTAGCAAAACCCAGTCCCACCAATAGGTTTAAGAGAAAGGTGATTTAAAAAACTAAGATGCAGCAACGCACTGCATGCAGCGTGACCAAGGAGATGTGGCGTGAACTTTCCCAGTACTGTTCCATTAGTTCAGTGAGATGAGGCAGTGCCGTGGGGAATGAATGAGCAGACTCGCCTGTGTTTCGAGTCGCGTTCTTGCCAAACTTTTTTTTTCAGTTACAGCATCAAAATTTATGCAATTTACATCTCCACAATGTGGTATCTTTTGTATTTCTTTCTGTTGCTGTTACCTTTATCTAAATATTAAGACAAAACGTGAGCTTCTTACAGATGTATACGATCACTTTGTTTTGTTCATAACATAAATAAAACCAATAGAAAACAATAGTGAATACAGTAACATCGTCTGTACTCAGTGTGGTACAAAAAAACGCAATAAGTAGGCTATACAAGATTGCACGTTATGCTACGCATAATAATTCCAGTAAGTACGTTTGATATCTAGGCTTATCTTCACACAGAAACGTTCACTTTAGAGAAGATGTTCAAAGCTACCACCTCGGATTTGCAAACATTTATTCCAGTCAGTACGTTTGGTATCCAGGCTTATCTTCAAACAGAAACGTTCACTTGAGAGAAGATGTTCAAAGCTACCACCTCGAATTTGCAAACGTTTATTCCAGTCAGTACGTTTGATATCCAGGCTTATCTTCAAACAGAAACGTTCACTTGAGAGAAGATGTTCAAAGCTACCACCTCGAATTTGCAAACGTTTCGCCACTCACTGGATCATACTTTGCTGGGCATTACGCAACACACCTGCATCCAACACTGCCGAAGTGACATAAACACGTGCTATTAGGTCGTGTACATCCATGGGTGAAGTAATATAAACTTGTTCCTTTAAGTGGCCCCACAAATAAAAATCTAGTGGATTAAACTCTGGAGAACGTGGAAGCATAACAGTGGACCTCGACAACCAAAGCATTTCCCTGGAAACGCTTCACTTAAGGTGTTGGGCACATTCATTCCAACGCGTGGCGGTGCACCATCATGCTGGAACCGTAGCTGTCGCCGAATACGTAGTGGAACTTTTTCTAATACGTGAGGCAAAGTATTGCAAAGAAACATACAAGGGCGCATTCAACTTGTCCAGCAAGAGATAAGGACCCAAAAGCCCTCCTCTCACGATTTCAACCCAAAGGTTTTTGCCAAAGCTTGCCTGAAATCCACTTTCACAGGTGACATGTGGTTTACTTTTCGACCAATAATGACAATTATGGAGGTTGAAAGTACCTTCACGAGTGAAGCTAGATCCGTCAGTCCGTATCACATTATTTATAAAATGTTCGTTGTGTTCCACTCGCTTCAAAAACCATTCACAAAACTGTACTCGTCGAATGCGGTCTTCAGGCTGCTGGCGCTGAGTTAACATATAATGATATGGAGGCAGTTCTTCAACGTGCAACACTCCAACAGTGAGCCTTCCAGATATCTGGAACTGCCTTGCAATATCACGGGTACTTCGCCGAGGGGACTACTGAACGGTTTCTAGAATCGCGTCCGTAGTTTGTGGGGTACATTTAGTCCTTGAACGACCTCTGTCCAGTACTTGCGTACGAAGGCGTTGCTCCACGCTACGAAAAAACATTCTTATCGGGATGGTGCATTTGAGGGTACCATGCAGTGCGAGCAGCGGCAACACCAACAGCTTGGTTATCGGATGAACCCAGCACCAAAAGCATATCGACGTATTCATCGTTTGTGTACTGAAGCGCTCAACAAGAACCTGACAAAACCAGTTATGGTTGCGCTGTGCGCGGTTAGTAGACACATGAATGCAGTTTAATGGATCCCATTCTCATATGATGGGCTATTGTAATATGACAAAATGATGTCCTGCCTGTAAATGATGAGAGCTAGGGAATGGACGTCTATAAAATAAAAATGGAATCTAACGAGAATTCGAACCATGCCTCAATGGTTAATGTGAGTTCGATGCCACAGCTGTCTACTCAGTGTGCCACGATGCGTGATACAGTAGTGTGGTGTGATACACATCCTCTGAACATTCCTTTCGCTGCACGATGTGACAGTGCTGAAAACTTCTGGTTTTCATACATGTATTTTGGTAATGCGCGCGATCTGATTTTGCCAGATAAACTTTCTTTAGATGTGTATTTACACTTTGAGATTTATCCACGTCGTACATGCTTAAGTCCACTGTTACGAAATTTACTCTTCAAGCTGTCTCGCCAAGGGTTCCATTCACCTTTACAGTGTAAGACTTTGGCCCGTCTATTCGATAGCAGAGATAGGGTTTTTGCAATAGGGACACGCTTTTTGTAATTCCAAGAGTCGTCCTACAACAGTACTTTTGCTTGACTTGTGTAATATTACAGAATTACGTACTTGGTCTTTCACGAATTATTCTCCTTAAATCTATACCTAATTCCATCAACGTAGACGTCCTATTCTCGATTTTACACATTATCATAATAGCCCCTTACGTCCTATCAGTATATGGAAACGGTTCAAGTGTTCAACAAGAGGAAAATGACATAAATTATTTTCAAAAGAGGAATACGCGATAAAGTCACTGTTGTCACGTGTCTGATCCTATCTTCTGGAGAATGGCCGCTTAACCCACGAGTGGGCAACCGGCAAGCCCTGCAGATCCGGCCCACGATTGGTTTCGTATGTCGTGAGTAAAGGCGGAATGTCCATGACGCGTAAATAAATGTAAACATCTGCTGAGGGGTGGACATAAAAAGAATGTACCATCAATAAATCGTGTCTTGAGACATATGTTGTTGGCGTGGCGTGGCGTGACAGGAAAAGAGGTGCCATTGTCATTGTTGCGTTACCCCTAAACATTACCGTCACGGACGCTACAGTTGTGACTCAGGCGTTAAGAGCGCTGCTGTTGCGTTACGTAACGAGGTGAACCGCGACCTTAAGCAAGTACCAAAGGTTCCCCATGCCTGGCTTAAACTTTAAAACTTATCCTCTTTTCTTCTATAAATGTCATCTTATCCCCTTGACCTACCAACAAAATTCTTCATTTACAGAGCCAGTTTCGGTCGACTGACTATCATCAGTTTCATAAAAATAATCACACCATCCTATTCGGCAAAATATAAAATCATTAACGTAAGCTGATAAAATCAAAAATTAGACACTGTTATCATATAGTAATACCGTTATCGCCGACTGCAGTTACAGCACGAATGAGTTCACTACAAAGCACATCATATATATATATATATATATATATATATATATATATATATATATATATACTTGGAGAACGTTAAAACCAACAAACTGCAGGGACGGATTCCTGGCTGGCCTGACTGGAAATGGAGGAAAAAAGGTCCTGTGGACATGTGTACGGACATGCATCTTTGCCACGGTAGATGGCGCTGACGAATGGTACTTACCACGTGCCCTTTGGTCCTTGTGTTTTGCAGGCTATGTGATTGACGCAGCGTACTGTACACAGCAGAAAGATCCGGTATTTACGTCGGGAACAAGCCGAGATGGTGTTTGTGTACTGCCAAGCTGATGGAAACGGTCGAGAGGCAGCATGGCTATACCAAAAAATGCACCCTCACAGAAAAAAATGGGTCAAATGGCTGTAAGCACTATGAGACTTAACATCTGAGGTCATCAGTCCTCTAGACTTAGAACTACGTAAACCTAACTAACTAAGGACATCACACACATCCATGACCGAGGCAGGATTCGAACCTGCAGCAACGCGGCTTCGGACTGAAGCACCTAGATCCGCTCGGCCACAGCGGCCGGCCCTCTTGGTTCTTCTTCATCAGCGGTAGTGCAGAGCAACGATTCGTCGCTGAACACAGAGTGACACCATTCGTTAGCAAAAAATGGTTCAAATGGCTCTAAGCACTATGAGACTTAACATCTGAGGTCATCAGGCCCCTACACTTAGAACTACTTAAACCTAACTAACCTAAGGACATCACACACATCCAGGACCGAGGCAGGATTCGAACCTACGACTGTAGCAGCAGCGCGGTTTCGGACTAAAGCGCCTAGAACGGTTCGGGCACAACGGTCGGCTGCACCCTCACAGACACCAACCACATCTCCCATCACAACATTTCAAGCCCCTTGGACGTTTCTGTGATCATAGTCCCTAATAGACAGTCGAACGTGCAAGGAGGCGGCGGACTGTGCGTTCACCAGATTTGAAGGCCCGGATTCTACAGGATATTGAGACTAACCCTAATACAAGCTCCATGCAAGTCGCCCGCCAACACGGAGTGAGCCAAAGTACGATCATGTGTGTCCTACACGACAACCGCTACTATCCCTATCACCCGCAGTCCCATGGAGATAATTTTAAACATCGGTTGTGACGTGGATGTGATGCAGCTCTGTAGTGTGTTCCGGGGCGATTGGTTGTCGTTGCAAGGACACCGTCACTGTTGGGACACATGTTCATAGAATCTTTTGTCTCTATTTCCAGTCAGGAATCCGTCCCTGGAGTTTGTCGGTTCCATTAACGTTCACCTTGTAGACTGACGATACCGATTACGAAAATTGACAACAGCTAGGAGAGCTGTGTGCTGACACATGCATCTCCGTATCCGCATCCGATGACACCTAAGGGCTGAGGATGACACGAGGGACGGTCGGTAACGCTGGGCCTTCACGGCCTGTTCTGACAGTGTTTGTTTGTTTCCTTTTTTTTTCTTTTGTGGATTTGCGCTGTAATTTATACTACGATATGACAACAACAATAACAATGATTTTATCATCTGGTGTTAATGGTCCTCTATTTCGTCTAATATGATGCTATGAATACTTTAACGCACCTGGTGATGGACAGTTGACCGTAACTGATTGTTTGAATAAGGAATTTTATCAGGAGTAAACATGACATTTTTCACACACACTGCCGGAAAAAAATAGTACACCGGGAAAGACGACGCTGATTTTGATCCGATGACGGGATATACCACTTGGGTACAGTGGATGTGCTGATAATGGCTTCAGCGTCATCCGCCAACAGATAGTGTAGTGGCATAGCTATTAGAGCGTCATCTGTGTCTATTCTTTATTACGGAATGCTGACAGCCAGAACGCCAGGTGTAGAAATCGTGTGAAGCAAGCAGGCAGCCATGCCATGGATATGCACTCGTGTTTCCTACAGTTTGAAAGGAGGCAGACTATGGTTTTCTGAGTGACGGGATGTTTTTTTTTTTTTTACGGAGAACTGCTACTCAAGTTGGGTGTGCGGCGTCGGTTGTGAAACAACGCTGGTATCAGAGGTCACGGAGCATTCTCACACTCGTGGACGAGGTTCTGGGCGTCCACAAACACATCTACATCGTACTCCGCAAACCACCTAATGGTGTGTGGCGGGGGATACTTTTTGTACCTCCGAGCCCTCCAAGCCTGTTCGACTTCCTAATAGCGCATGGGAAGAACGACTGGCTCCAATTTCTCGGATTTTCTCCTCATGGTCATTACGCGAGACGTTTTTGGGGGGAAGTAATAAGTTGTCCGAGTCTTCCCGGAAAGCGCTCTCTCGAAATGTGAATATCAAATCCCTCCGTGATGCACAACGCTTCTCATATAATGTCTGCCAATGAAGTTTATTGTGAATCTCCGTAATGCTCTCGTGCCGACTAAACGATCCCGTGACGGAACGTGCCGCTCTTCGTTGGATCCTCTCTATCTCTTCTATCAGTCCTATCTGGTTGGGGATCCAGACAGATGAACAATACTCAAGAATCGGTCGAACAAGCGTATTTTTAGCCACTTCCTTCGTCAATGAGTTATATTTCCAGAAAATTCTTACTATGAATCTGAGTGTGGCAACTGTTTTCTCACTATTTATGTTATGTTGTCATTCCACTTAGGGCATCATATTTTACGGCAAATATTACTTGCAGCTATTTTTCATCAATAATGTAGCTATACACTAGTGGATTTCTTTTCCTGTGTATGCGCAATATGTTGCATTTACTTACGTTCAGAGTCAACTGCCAGAGCCTGCACCGTTCATCAGTTCTCTGGAGGTCATTCTCAAAATCGTTAATCTTCTGACGTTGCTACTTTGTAATAGACAACAGCATCATCTGCGAACAGCATTGGAGAGCTTCTGACTCTTTCTACTAGATCATTTATATATATATATTGTAAACAGTAACCGTCCTACCACACTTCCTTGCCGGCCGCGGTGGTCTAGCGGTTCTAGGCGCTCAGTCCGGAACCGCGCGACTGCTACGGTCGCAGGTTCGAATCCTGCCTCGGGCATGGATGTGTGTGATGTCCTTAGGTTAATTAGGTTTAAGTAGTTCTAAGCTCTAGGGGACTGATGACCACAGATGTTAAGTCCCATAGTGCTCAGAGCCATTTGAACCATTTTGAATCACGCTTCCTTGGTGTACACCGGAAACTACTTTTACATCCGTCGATTTTGTTCCGAGGTGTTGACTTCTATCTGCAAGGAAGTCTTCAATCCGGTCGCAAATCTGCTCCAATACTCAATAACCTCGTACTTTTTCCACTAAACGGCAGTGTTGGACGGTGTCAAATGGTTTCCTGAAGTCAAGGAAGACGGCATGAAACTGAGCGCCATTGTCTACGGCCCTGTGGGTCTCTTGGAGGTACAGAGCGAGCTGAGTTTCGCAGGATCTCTGTTTGCGGAATCTCGGTTGGTTTTTAGGCGAGATTTTCCTTTTCCAATAGCGCTATAAATCTTGAGCATGAAACATGTTCCATAATTCTACAGTAGATTGATGTCAGCGCCCGCCCTAATTGTCGTCGTGTAAGGGCAACAGAGGCAGATAGTACAGATACCACGGCACTTATAAAAGAGCTTGCGAGCCAGGGTGTGTCAACACGAACTATTTCGAACCAGTTACTAGCAGTGTGACAAAAGGGCACGCACATCTGTAGCCGTCCTAACACTCCTGCCAAAGCATCGACGTGCATGGCTCGACTGGTGTCGTCAGAGGATTAGGTTTGATTATATGTACGTTTCGTTCCAGTTGATCCATAGTGAGAAGATCCTTCAGGATGTAGAACATGTCAGAGGAAAAGAATACACAATAAATATTGACAATGAAAACAAATATGAAGATGCTAATGTACATTCCACAGATTCCTAAGCGGTATGATCGTCATGGATGTGGAATGAGTCAAAAAATATTTAAACAGACTTTCATTTATGAGATATAAACACTGAATAGGAGAATCATTTTACAACACATACTTACAATAATCACATTGCTGCACTGAATTTGTACGGAGATCAGATTGTACTAATATTCGCATTATTTTACATATTTAGTAAAACACACACACACACACACACACACACACACACCAGTTATTTCTGCTAAGAAATTCATCAGTGGAGTGAGTGGAGTTGGCCACAATAAATCTTTAGGCTCCTCTTAAACTGAATTTTATTGATAGTTGAACTTTTTATGGCAGCTGGTAAGTTATTGAAAATGTGTGTTCTTAAATAATGGACACCTTTCTGGACCGAAGTAAGTGACATTAAGTCTTTGTGAAGATTGTTTTTATTTATAGTATTGATTCCGTGAACTGAGTTGATGGTTTGTAAAAGAGATGTATTTAAATGTCAAATTTCATTAAGGAATAAATATGTTGGTGAGCAGTAGTTAATATCCCTAGATGTCAAACTGGCCTCTGTAGGATGTTCTTGAGATCGCACCACAAATAATTCTTATTACATGTTTTGTATCCGGAGAATTTTAGCTTGACCTGTTGGGTTATGCCAAAAAATAATCACATATGGCGTATGACATTATGGAATGAAATTAAGGAGAGCATGACAGCTTTTACATTTTTATATTCCTTATGTCTGACAATATTCGCATTGCAAATAGAGATTCGTTTAGGCGCCTTAGCATTTCTGTGGTGCTCCTACCAACTGAATTTATTATCAAGCTACAATCGCAAGAATTTAACACTGTCCACTTCTTCCATCTATTTGTCATCATATTTTAGGCGTGTACTGGAAACCTCTTACAAGTTCTGAATTGCATGTAGTGTGTTTTTTCAAAGTTTAGTGACAAAGAATTGGCTAGAAACCATTTTTAATGTCCATCAAAATTTCATTAGTCGATCTTTCTATGACTACAATTGATTTGTCATTTATTTCAATGTTTGTATCATCTGCAAACAAAAAACCTTGGCACCCGGTAATGTTACTTGTGGAGGGTCATTGATATGCACAAGAAAAAGCAAGGGCCTTGAGATGGAACCTTGTGGGACGCCAGACGTAATTAGTTCCCAGTTGAATGATGGCTGATAACTGAATTCATGCATCTTTCCTAATGACACCATTTATTTCCTATCAGAGATGTAGGAACTGAACCATTTCATAGCATTTCCTATTATGCTGTTATATTCTAATTTACTTAAACGGATATTTTGAATTAAACAAGATGGAATGGCGCGCCGTGGTCTTCAGTGGATTAAGCACATTCTTCCTGCACATAAATGATAGTCGTTTGCGCGTATGACCTAGGCCTAATGAGCGCTGTCCAGTAGAGCGCATTTGTCCAAAACACACTGGCCCCATACTACGTCTTTTCGGCTGGGGTGCGTTAAGCTTCAACTCTCGTTCACCTTTGGTGTTTTTGGAGGGGACGCTAACCAGAGCTCGGTACGTGCAGAAAGTTGTTAGACCCGTACTTTCCCAATTCTTACAACATGAACGTGATGTGTAATGCTCGCCCACACATTGCCCATGAAACTTAATGTGCTCTGCAACAACTTTCCTGACCAGCGCGATCTCCGGACTTGTCACCATTCGAGCACTTGTGGTATATGATGGGACGATAAATGACTCAGGCGACTCGTAAACCAATAACTCTTAAAGAATTACGCAAATAGGTGAGCAGAAATGGAATAACATCTTCTTTCTTCTTCTTCTTTATCGTCGCCTTGCCCCACGTCAAGAAGGGTCGGTGTTGCTCTTCTGGATCCTTCTCCTACAATAGTTCTCCATCCATTGCCTCTTCCTTCTTCCATCCTTTCTCCCTTTGGTCCCCGGATATCTTATCCTTCCACCTCATCTTCGGTCTTCCTCTCCTTCTCGCTCCTTCAATCTTTATATCTTCAACTCTGTTTCCGATATACTCTTCCCCCTTTTCTCTGTAAGTGTCTGTACCACCTTAGTCTGCTCTCTTGTATCTTTTTCCCCATGGGTCCCACTTTCACAGCTCCTCTAACAAATTCATTTCTAATTCCGTCCTTCCTTGTTACCCCACACATCCACCTTAGCATCTTCATTTCTGCCACTTCCTCTTTCTTTCCTGGGCTACTGTGATTGGCCATGTCTTTGCCCCGTATATCATAGCAGGCCTTACCACCGACTTGTACACTTTCCCTTTCAACCCAATGTTCACCTTCTTGTCACACAACACTCCACTCATTTTCCTCCAGTTGTTCCAACCGCAATTTATTCGGTGTTCTATCTCGCTTTCCAGTCCTCCATCCCTCTGTATGTATGGCCCCAGGTATTTAAATTTGCAGACCGATTTCAGCTCATCATCGTAGATCTTGCAAGACCTCATCTGCACATCCTTCAGTGCTAAATATTCTGACTTTGTCCTGCCAATTTTCATCCCTCTTTCTTCTAGCGCCTTCCTCCAATCTTCCAGCTTTTCCTCAAGTCTGTCGATGCTCTGCTCACAAAAAACCACATCATATTCCACGGTGCTTCCTTCTTCACATCTTACACCAGCACATCCATAATCAGGTCAAAGAGGTAAGGACTAAGTGCAAACCCTTGATGTAACCCTGATTTTACTGGAAACTCCTTTGTCATGCCCACACTACTTCTCACCTGTGTCATTGCTCCTCTGTACATTTCCTTCACTAACCTCACATACTTCTCTGGCACGCACTGCTCTCTCATGCTTCTCCATATTTCGTCCCTTGGGACCCTGTCATATGATTTCTCAAAATCAATGAAAGCCATATGTAGATCGGCTTGTAGCTCCCCGTCTCTCTCTCCACTATCCGCCTTAAAGCATGTATTGCGTCAGTTGTTCCTCTTCCAGGCATGAACCCAAACTGTTCTTCACACACCACAGTCTCCTTGCGTACTCTTGCTTCTATAACTCTTTCCCAAATTTTCATTGTGTGTGCCGTCAGTTTAATACCTCTATAGTTACTGCAGTCCTGCACATCACCTTTCCCCTTAAATATTGGGATCAGTACACTAGTTCTCCACTCGTCTGGCATCTCCTCCTGTCGCCAAAATTTTCTTCATTAAATCCCAAAGGGGCTCAATTCCCTTTTTACCGAGGCATGGAATAACACATCCGAGGACAATATTCGCCATCTGTTCGATCGAATGGATGTCAGAGTCAGCGCCTGCTTTGCCGTCCGTTGAGGCTACTCTACTTACTAATATGGGTGTTTCAGCATGGGTCGGTGCCTGGTACCTCAGAACCGCTTGTGCTGTTGATATATACAAGTAATCATTTCATGTACTCCATAAGCACTGTTGTAACAATAAATCTTGAGTAAAGTCGTAACCTGTAAAAGGGTGTACTAATTTTTTCCGGCAGTGTACTTACGAGCTGAGGGGCAGCACCTGAAAATACATCCTCCCATCCCCGAGAGACCCATTGAGCATATGGTGTTTCATGAACAGTGCAATACCACTGCTGTATTTATTCAAGCACACGCGCTCTACCCGCTACAACCTGTGCACCCTTAATTCAACCCCTATTACTAAATACCACTTCCTCCTCGTCATATTTATCTGAGACCTGATATTTCACCCATTATGACTGTTATTCTTTACACTGATTCTGACAAATGTCTTAGGTACATTCTCTGTTAACATGCCTACTGAACTTCGAGGGACCAGTAGCGGTGTAACTACGACGAGTTCGCGAGAATACTGTTAGAGGTTTGGAGGTGGTAGCAGAAGCAAACACAAAGGTCCTAGAGAAACAGGAGGAAGTTTTGAAAAGCATGGTGAACTTAATGCATTATAGAGGAGGCCAGTGCATGATCTAACTCAGCCCTTGCGCACCAAAGCGTAAGAAAAAGAATTTTGTCATGATTTACCATGGACCCTACCAAGTGACAGAGACTATTTGATTAGACAACGTTAAGCTACAACTGCCGGCGAGGTCAACAAGGGTGCATATCGAACGCTTGCGACTTTTCAGAAGCATCCCAGAGTTGATCCCAGGAGTAGTCTGCGTGGAGGCACAGAAACCGGGAAAAGCGGAAAAGTACAAGCGAGAGTATAGAGGCACCTGTTTGAAAGGTACCATATGCTTTAAGATCGAGGAAGTAACATGGGTATTTTATATTGTAAATGTCGGTGATTACTCTTATTTACGACATTATGTGGGAGGTATCGAGTTGAAATATATTCTAAAAAGAAAAAAAAAACCTAAGTTCCACTTAGGAATTATTCGAATGGGACACAAGTCGGTAGATGAGCTGTAGATGTACAGACAAACAAATGATCATGATTTCTGAAAAGTTGAACCGTTTATTCAAGGAAAAGTGCTACAAAAATTGAGCTAGTCAATAACGCGTTGGCCCACCTCTTGCCCTTATGCAAGTATTTATTCGGTTCGGCATTAATTGATAGAGTTGTTGGATACCCTCCTGAGAGATATCGTGCCAAATTCTGTCAAGCTGGAGCGTTCGATCGTCAAAATCCCGAACTGGTTGGAGGGCCCTGCCTATAAATCTCTAGACGTTCTCAACTGTGGAGTTAGGGTTTGGCAATCACGGAGACAGTAGGTAGAAACTCTCGCTCTGCGGGGGCGGGCATTATCTTGCTGAAATGTAAGTTCAGGATGGTTTACCATGAAAGGCAAAAAATTTGGGGCGTAGAATAGAATATCGTCGACGGCTATGTTGTAAGGGTGCCAGCCAAACCGGTCATGCTATGAAAGAAAATGGCACCCCAGACCATCACTCCTGGTTGCCAGGTTGCATGGTGGGCGACAATCAGGCTAGGATGACGTCAGACACCTCTTCAGCTTAGAAATACACGTATTCTTCAGAAGCTGACAATTGAGGTGATGAAGTACACAAAGCCATTGGAGGACACTGTGAATCGAGGCCTGAGGATTCCGCAGGCAGGGGTAGAGCTGCTGGACACAAAAGTCATCAGACAAGATTTCTACAATCGCTAGCGGACAGTGTTTGGGACACGAGAGTGAAAATGACATGCTTACAACAGGCTCTTCATGACATATTGCACAAACAGTTGAGTCCTGTTTTTCCGTAGCCCGTACAATATCTTTTTGGTTTGAAGTAAGTGCAGGGGGAAACTACTGTCAGAGATGTGATAGGTGGTGGCGTCCAGTCGACAGAGTTTGGCTTTCTGTTATCAAATGGCATCAGTAGAGATCAGGACGGATCAGGCACAGTTGTACCTACTGGTTAGGATCCCAGTAATGGGCAGGAGTGCACAATTTATCCCTATCTGTTGAAATGGGAAGTCGTAGGAATATCTGTGCAGGTGTGGACAGAAAGTGTCCTACTGATTTCTGAAGAGGGGACGGACATGCGTTGATGACAGAGAAAGAGTTGCGACAATGTCAGAGGAAGAAGATACGTGTGTCCAGCTCAAGTGAGTCTAACTGGAGCAAATACATGCACGATGCAGGTATACATGGGCAGAACATGGGAACAGGATTGTCCTAGGGACGTTGTGGAATCTAGGACTTATTTCCTGCAAGCAGGGCTGCACTGGATTTATGCTGTGTACAGCAGTGTGGTTGCTACAGAAGAATGCTGAAGATTAGATGGGTATGTCACATAACTAACGAAGAAGTATTGAATAGGATTGGGGAGAAGAGAAGTTTGTGGCACAACTTGACTAGAAGAAGGGATCGGTTGGTAGGACATCTTCTGAGGCATCAAGGGATCACCAGTTTAGTATTGGAGGGCAGCGTGGAGGGCAAAAATCGTAGAAGGAGACCAAGAGATGAATACACTAAGCAGATTCAGAAGGATGTAGGTTGCAGTAGGTACTGGGAGATGAAGAAGCTTGCACAAGATAGAGTAGCATGGAGAGCTGCATCAAACCAGTCTCAGGACTGAAGACCGTACCAACAACAACAACGACAGTGTGGTAGTGGTAGCGAGTTGCTACGAGTAAAGAAGGCTCACAGGACTGAAATGATTAGAACTGTTGATTGACCAGACGGTATGTGACATAACATTTCCAACCTTCCATGTACCAGCTACGGTGGTAGGAATTACTCGCTTTGACATAACACAGCTGCAGCTCTATTGGCGAAACAAACCACTAGAGGTATTCCTAGAGCAGAATCTAACCATCCTGAACCGTACTTTGGGATCAGACCTGGTTCATTTCCTGAAATAGTTAACAGCCACACAAGAAGGGCGAATTTCTGCAAAATAGTTGGTGCGGCATGTTCAAAAGAATAGGGAAGGGCAACGTAGAGTAACCGTCACCTTGATTGTCGCGATACCTTGCCCTAACTCGGCTGTGCATAGCCTTCATCTCTTTCAGGTGAAGAGCTGGCCAACAAACCGATTTATCGGTTAAAAATCACCGAAAACTGGATCCCTGGAGTATGAAAGTGGTGAATGAAAAATATTATAGTGTAAATGTCAGAGAGACATGTATTTCTTAGTGTCTAAGAGGCTGTAAGCCCACAGATTAAGCTCTGAATATTTGCAAGGAGAACAGCGAAGGGGACAGAGAGCGAGAAGTATAAATGCTCAAAGTAATGAGTGTTCCAAGGAAAATAATGAACTGTTAACTAGGTATTCCCGAGCAGCTAAGTGGTAGCGTAAGAAGAAATTTAGCACGTAATGTTTGTAAGTTAAATACAGACTCTCAGCTGTGTAAAGTGAGGCACAGGATATTTGTGTAATAGAAACTTGTGTGGTACATGCGATGCACTTTGCAGCTCAGTATTACGGGAGATCTGAGGGGCCGGGTCTTTTAGGCGGAGGAGGGTAGTGTATCGCCACTACTTCAAAAATGGTTCAAATGGCTCTGAGCACTATGGGACTTAACTTTTGAGGTCATCAGTCCCCTAGAACTTAGAACTACTTAAATCTAACTAACCTAAGGACATCACATACATCCATGCCTGAGGCGGGATTCGAACCTGCGACCGTAGCGGTCGCGCGGTTCCAGACTGTAGCGCCTAGAACCTCTCGGCCACACTGGCCGACTCGCCACTACTATTTTGGGGCAAAATCTATCAGAGGATGTGGTGGAAAATTGCCTCAGACTCCGGTAGGCGGTGACAACAGCGTGTCGTCATTTGGCGTAACATAACGGCAATGTTGATTTGTTGCAAGACCGGCTAGGCTCGCTCTGAGTGACCTACCATCATAGTGGTAATGCATGGCACAGGCAAGCGGATTTCTCCATCGTTAGAGTTTCAGTAGTGTGGGAACAAAAACGGCGCATTGACACAGAATGTTCGTTGCTATATGGAATAAATAGCTGTCGATTTTGCAACAGATTCATTGTCAGCCCAGCAACCTACCAGGATGAAGGGACTAAGCCAGACGAGGAGGCGCAGCAGCCATGGGTTCAAATCTCCGCCGCAGTAACAGTTTATTGCACTGAGTTCACCCTCTGGACTTAGTGGCACGGCGCGACTTCCTGCCTCACTCGATGGATTCATACCCAGGGGCACTGAGTCACATCTCGGGCACAGCAGCTGTCTTCCGACAGTGCAGTGGGCGCACACTCTCGCTGCACGCTTTGGCTGCCCATGTGCGGCTATTCATACTGTGGTTGGCCACCTCTCCTAGCCTCCTGTTCATCTCGACGCGCTGCTGACACCTGTGCTGTGGCTCACGCAATAGGTGAGCAGGTGTCAGCAGAGCAGGGCGTGAGCACGTGATGCAACAAGCAGGCTGGTCGCCAGCACCTGTGACTCTGGGGAGTGGCTTACTCCCCGCATCACCTCAATGCTGACGCAAGAGTAGGAAATAAATTGTTAATTTTGACAGCCGCTTCTCTCTGGACCTTCATCGGCATGCCAAGCAGCCTCGTTCCTCAGCTTTTGATATCCTGAAAATGTAGATACTCTATCATCCCGCCACCTACGGGACCAGCTATACTACATGTAGAGAAATGTTTCACACCACGTTCCGTCTTCATTGAAAGAGATCTGGCCAAGACTATCGTCAAAGAATTGTCCACGCAGCAGAAACTGAGAAAATGATCTTGGACTGTGTGACAGGTAATTCATTATTAACCACCAGTGAGACTGTCCACGACACATACTCTTCGAAGACTACCACTGAGCAGTGCTGACAGTTACTCCTCTATGATAAACGACATGTCCAAAAAGGAGCGAAATTTTGAAGCAAAGTTCATTTTAAGAAGTGCGTTAGGATCCACTGAGACTGGAGGTCTATATCTACATCTCCATGGATAATCTGCAAATCACACTTAAGTGCTTGGCAGAGGGTTTATCGAACCTCCTTCACAATAATTCTCTATTATTCCGGTCTCGAAGAGCGCGTGGAGAAAACGAACCCCTATATCTTTCCGCGCGAGCCCTCGTTTCCCTTATTCTATTATGAAGATAGTTTCTCTCTAAATAGGTCTGCGTTAGCAAAATATTTTTCACATTCGGAGGACAGAGATGATGATTGAACTTTGGTGAGAATGTCCCGCCTCCACGAGAAACGCCTTTGCTTTAATGATGTTCACCGCAAATCCTGAATCATGTCAGTGGCACTCTCTCCCCTATTTCTCAATAACACAAAACGTGCTGCTTTTTTTAATTTTCTCGATGTACTCCTATCTGGTAAAGATCCCACTCCGCGCAGCAGTACTCCAGAAGAGGCCGGACAAGCGTAGTGGAGGAAGTCTCTTTAGTAGATCTATTGCGTCTTCTAAGTGTTCTGCCACCAAAACGCAGTCTTTGAATCGCCTTCCCCATAACATCTTTGTGTGTCCTTTCCAAATTACGTTGTTTGTAATTGTAACTTCTAGGTATTTAGTTGAAATTACGGCCTTTAAATTTGATTGATTTATTGAGTAATTGAAGTTTAACAGATTTCTTTTAGCCCACTTGTGGATGACCTCACTCTTTTCATTATTTATCGTCAACTGCCAATTTTCGCACCATACACATATATTTCCTAATTCGTTCTGCTAGTTATTTTGATCTTCCGATGACTTTACTAGACGATGAATGACAGAATCATCTATAAACAATCTAAGACGTCTGCTCAGATTGTTGCCTAAATCTTTATTTAGATAAGGAACAACAGAGGTCCTTGGGGAAAGCCAGAAATCACTTTTGTTTTACTCGATGACTTTCCGCCAATGACTACGAACTGTGACCTCTATGACCGGAAACCACGTATTCAGTCGCATAACTGAGACGATATTCCATAAGCACACAATTTGATTACAAGGCGCTTGTAAGGTACGTTGTCAAACGCCTTCTGGAAATCTAGAAATACGGAATCATTTTGAAATTCCTTGTCGATAGCACTCAGCACTTCGTGTGAGCAAAGAACTAGTTGTTTTTCACAAGAACGATGTTTTCTAAATCCGTTCTGTCTGTGTGTCGATAGACCGTTCTCTTCAAGGTACTCCATAATGTTCGAACACAATATATGTTCCATAATACCGCCGTCATAATGATATGGGCCTGGAATTTAGTGGATTACTCTAATTGCCTTTCTTAATATTGGAGTGACCTATGCAGTTTTCCAGTCTTTGGATACGGATACTTCGTCCAGTGAGTAGTTGTATATGAGTATTTAGTATCATGTTATAGCATCAGCATACTCAGTATATACTCATGTTCAGAAAAAACCGAACACCTTGAACGACTGCGTGATGCAATCGGCGCGTATAAGGCGCAAATGGCGTCCTGCGGTATAGCGATCCATGCTGCACTCAAGTGGTTCCACAGTTCATCTGTGGTGCTTGGCATTGGGTCTCAGCGCTGCACCCGTCGTTTCTCCATATCCCACACATTTTCAGCTGACAGTAAGTCTGGTAATCTGGTGGGCTAGGCACGTGTTCGTGCAGCGCTGCCATTCGGATGCGTCGATCTACTGGGGTGTCATCTGGATGGTGCGACCTGATTGCATCTCGTCGTGTTCTACGGCCTTCCGTGAACCACTGTGCACACACCCGTTGCACTGCCGAAACACTTCGTCCCATACGAGGAGCAATTTTCCGGATGGATGCATCACATTCGCGTCATGCCAATAATACGCCCTTTCAAATCACTGATTTGGAGGTATGGTTGGAGTATACATTTGCGAGGCATCCTGCACCTCTGTTCAAGTCACACTGATCCATTACCTTCGGTTTGTAGCGACAACGAGAGCCGCACGCTCGTTTTGCCGGTAGGTGGTGTTGCGCCTCGTTATCGATGTTGACTTGAACCCGCGGGCCGGCATGGGTCAATTGCTAATCATTTCTGCAAAACATAAAAACGTACATGTTCTGTGAATATGAACGTTCTATCTCCAGTCGTTTAAGGAGTTCTGTTTTTTCTGAACATAATCAATACAGTTCGCAACATCAAAACTTCGCCCTATATTGTTCATATTCAGGTCAGCTGTGTTTTATTTTCACGTTAATACTTCAATTTAAATTGAATAAATGCTACGCCCTTAACCATGTAATGACCCAATTATGATTTTGCAGAAAACAGAAAAGCTTATGCCGACAGCGGAATGAAGATGTTAGTCAGTAGTTTTTCACAACTGGTCAGTTTTCTAATGTGTGTTGAATTCTTTTATGTGTACAATGTGTTTTTAAAGGAATATACATATAACGAATGTAAAAAAATGAGGGGGTGGTAGAGTGGATCATAACAAGCATATTTCACTTAACAAACCATGTCCGCATCCCTTAGCATACGACACTAGCGCCGCGCGCTGCGAGGAGGCCATTGGAACCGTCATGGCAGCACGTCTACAGGACAACGTTTTCAATGTATTTGTGGCGTCAAAGTAAATGAGAAGTCGTTGTGAAATGTTATAACCTTTATTTGAAAACAATTACAAAAAGTGCTCGAAATTATGCCCCACTGCTTGAATGCAACGACTCTGGAGTGACTGTCGACTCTCTCAAACACTCCTGGCAAAGTGGAAATTGCATCGGGTGACCCCAGAAGAAAAAAAACAACAATGGGCTTCAAGTTGGGTGAATGTGCAGACCATGCCACCGGCCCACCGCGCCTTATCCAGTTCTCACCAAAAGTTTCATCCAAATGAACTCGCACTGCGTGTTGGAAGACCACAGGTGCACCATCGTGTTATAACCACATTCTCTGTCGCACTTAATGGAACATGCTCCAGAAACTCTGGCAGAGTTTCTCGTAAAAAGATTAAGTATCTGTTTGCGTTCAGTCGCAGGTGGAACATACGAGGGTTGGAACTTTAATAGTAGCAACTATTTATTTGCAGCTCGTACAAAATAGATACGTGTTTCAAAGTTTTACTGGCCTTCAAAGTAGTCACCAGCATTGTGTATAACCCGTTGCCAGCGATGTGGAAGTCGTAGGATACTCTTAGCAGTGCCAGTTGTGTTGATAGTTCGAGCGGCGCGGTCTATTGCCCGACGAATTTGTAGCAGTTCTGAAGCGAATGCCGTGAAGTGTTTCCTTCAGTTTAGAAATCGAGTTGAACTCACGAGGGCTTAAGTCACTGAAGTGCAGTAGGTGGTATAGCACTTAGCAGCCTCATCAGCAAAACAAATCAGTAACAGCTTGCACTGTACGTGCTTGAGCATTGTCCTGCAAAATGATGGTCAGGTCCTGCAGAAAGTGTCACCACTTCTTTCCCCATACTGTTCATTTTTGGAACACATCCTACGACCAGCTTAGAGACAGAAGTGATGACACTTTCTGCAGGGCCCGACCATCATTTTGCAGGACGCTCAAGCACGTACAGTGCAAGCTGTTACTGATTTGTTTGAATGTTGGAGCTGCTAAATGCTATACCACCTACTGCACTCCCCTGACTTAAGCCCTCGTGAGTTCAACTCGATTTCTAAACTGAAGGAAACACTTCACGGCATTCGCTTCAGAACTGCTACAAATCCGTCGAGCAACAGACCGCGCCGCTCGAACTGTTAACACAACTGGCACTGCTAAGAGTATCTATCCTACGAGTTACACATCGCTGGCATCGGGTTATACACAATGCTGGTGACTTCTCTGATGGACAGTAAAACTTTGAAACACATATTTATTTTGTACGGGCTGTAAATAAATAGTTGCCATTATTGAAGTTCCAACCCTCGAATATGCACCGAACAGATTATCACCTACTAAGCAGGCCCAAATGTTGACAGCAAAGTGGTCTTGGTGAAAAAATGGCTCAAAGTGCTCTGAGCACTGTGGGACCTAACATCTGAGCTCATCAGTCCCCTAGAACTTACAACTACTTAAACCTAACTAACCTAAGGACATCACACACATCCATACCCGAGGCAGGATTCGAACCTGCAACCGTAGCGGTAGCGCGGTTCCAGACTGAAGAGCCTAGAACCGCTCGGCCACAACGGCAGGGCGGTCTTGGTAATTATGTACAAAGGCGGCGTCTGGATTTTCCCCTTGCCCACACGTGCTGATTGTGGCTGTTGAACATACCCTCTCGTGTAAAGGATTCTTCATCCATAAAAAGGTACGCGGTTCGTAAAGTCCGGTTGAATACCATAAGTTTGCAAAAACCACTGGCAGAATTGAATTTGACGTGGTAAATCGTCTAGGTTAAGGGAATGAACCTTCTGAAGGCGGTAGGAGTGCAAATCACCTCCATGCCACAAATGCCAAATGCAATGGCTTACATCCCTTTCCCATGGAGCACTACGGGATCTTGAGGGTGCGTTTTCCAACAGTACTAACGCTCCTTTCAAGCCCTGGCGTATGCACTGTGCGTTGACGACTGCCCGTCTTGCCTTCGCATCTGTAACACAAAATGAATATACCGGGGTTCGAAGTAGGCTTTAAATGTACATGTGCCATCACGAGGACGTGCCAGTGGAAAATGTATGACAAGTGAACCTGTCTCTGGTAGGGATCTGTAATGACAGTAAATGCGCGTGGATCTGGTACTCGATGATTTGTAAACCGCCGAATGTACAACCCTTGAGCAGCGTGAGCATTTCCATCCGCCGACCCGGAAGCACAGTGCATGTCTGCCCTTCCCTCCCAAGAACAACGCTCCATCATAAAACTTTAATCCGACGTATCTTTTATGTTGATGTCACAAATTCGTTGCCCTGCAGACCTGCTACCATGATGGCTCGGATGGCATGCTGTGTGCCTACCGTCTTGGCGGCGTGCGACGCTGTTAAACGACTCTTAGCGCCGCACGCTAAGGGATCCGGACATGGGTTGCTATGAGGAATAGCTTGTTATGACCCGCTCTACCAGCGCTATCATTTTCTATATTCACTTTAAATACACCCTATTTTTTAATTAATTTATTTATTTCTATTTGCAGCGTCATACCTGGGCACTGTAATATCAATGGCATTGTCTGGAACCATTGTGAAGAACCTGGGCTGGTACTCTGTATTCTACATTTTCGGCGGCGTCGCAATAGCTCTGGTGATTCCATGTTTGTACTTTATCTACGATGAGCCTGAGTCGCACCCTAGGATCACAGAGAAAGAAAAGGACTTTCTTTTGACGCACACTGGAAGAGATCTGAAAGAAAGCAAAGAGAAGAAGGAGCTTGAAAAGGAGGTAAGCAGTCTAATGCCAGTGATTGAGAGTTGTCGTAGTTTGTATGAATTAACCAGCTACCTGGTAATTTCCTACGATATTAGTGGAACAATGTATGATCATTTTTATATGCGCCACCGGAATATATGCCTGTAATTTGTTATCTGCAACGACATTAACTATAACTAAAACAATAAGCATGTGCTGCAGTTATGGTAAACTGACGAAAGATTCACTGTCCGTGGTAGCTTCATTCAATCCATATTCAAAGTCCAAACACTACGGAAAATTTTTAAAGTCGTATATTATGCGTTCAAAACTATTTCAGAGAGAGAGAGAGAGAGAGACGTAGCGCATTGTTGTCTGGGAGATTTCATGTTACCATTCAGCGGCCTAACTGAATTCCACGGCGCACAATGGCCCCATTCCTCGCGGTGTATGAGAGTTTTGTCTGCAGTGAGTTTGTTCAGTGTAGGTTACTGTAATGGATACGTTTGTGTACTGTGGTGTCATGTTTACGTTGTGTGATCATACCAGAAGGGAGAGGGTGAAACCTGGTGCCAGTCATAATCGACTCCTTTGAAATAGAACCAAGGAGGCACCGAGCTTAACGTTCTCGTCTGTTGGACGGATCACCGTAAAATTTGTCATATGTCCTGACTTCACGAGCCACCGCAGAGGGGTTTGGAAAGTAATCCAGGACATTGAAGCAAAGACAGGGGACGAGAATTTTACTCCACCATTTCTCCGTCACTTGCCGGCCAAATACTGGCAGCGAAAACATCGTCGACTGCCAGCACTGGAACCGGCTCATCTCCGAGTCGAGTGACGTCACACACGTGTGTGTTAGCGACCTCGGTAACGGAGGCGGGTTACCGTTTTAATGTATGTAGACAATGGCCCGCCCAAGTATAAACAGTCAGTACATGAACGGTATCACACAATTCTGTCAATCGCTTGGCCTTCAGCCACAAGTATACCAACGACGGAACAAAAATTTCACGAAATGTATCTAGGACCAGGATTCACGCTACATCCAGTGTGAAGTTTTATTGCCACCCAAATTACACCCACAGCACTAGTGTGTTCCTCCTGGCTCCTCGCAACCCTTATATAGTGCTATCTGCATCTTATATTTGGGTACGAAACACACTCACTGCACCAGTAAGCAATTTATTTCACAACATTTAAACTATTCAAACACTAACTGAGACTCCAGCTGTGTCATTAAAAATGGTGCCAAGGACCAGTTCTTATTTTATCAGGTGTTCTAACAAATGTTCTAATTACAATCCCTCACTTGTTCAGTAAAAGAAAATCATTTACTATTAACAGCATACAAAGATAAAATTCGATATTGTGAAAAGATTTTTTATTCCGATTCTTGCGGCAGGCTCAAAATTTACTTGTTAGTGGCATTGGCTCTTAATTATGATAGTTAGCATTATTAAGTTGCTAGGGTCAATAATTGAATTAAATACACTCTCACAAGTATGCGCCACGAAGAAATTATCCGAATGGGAGAGAAATCGATGAGCGTCATTTACATGTAGAGACAAATAAACGATTACACTTTCAGAATAATTGGATGATTTTTTCAAGAGAAACAGCTTCACAAATTGAACAAGTCAGTAACGCGTTGGTGCACGTCTGGTCCTTATGGAAGCAGTTATTCACTTGGCATTGATTGAGAGAGTTAGTGAATCTCCTCCTGAGGGATATCGTGAGAAATTCTGTCCAATTAGTGCGTCAGATCGTCAAAATTCTGAGCGGGTTGGAGGACCTCTCCCATAATGCTAAAAAACGTTCTCAATTGAGGAAAGATTTAGTGATCCTGCTGGCCAAGATATGGTTTGGCAGCCACGAATACGAGCTGTAGAAACTCTTCGTGTGCAGGTGGATGTTATCTTACTGAAATGTAAGCCCAGGATGGTTTGCCATGAAGGGCAACAAACAGGGTGCAGTATACTGCAACGTATCGCTGCGCTGTGAAGGTGCCACAGATGACAACCAGAGAGGTCCTGCTATGACAGGAAATGATACCCAGACTATCAATTCTTGTTTTCAGGCTGTGTTACGGGCGACATGCAAGTTGGTATCCTACTGCTGTCCGAGGCGTCCCCAGACAAGTCTTTGTTGGTCATCGGGCCTCAATTCGAAGCGGGACTCATCACTGAAGATAAATTCTGTTCCAATCAGTGAGAATCCAGGATGAAGAGGAACGTATTTGGAGACGTCCCGGACTGTTGTGGGATACCAAACTGATTGTTGCCATCCACACTGCACAACAACCAGGAGTAATAGCCTTGAGTGCCATTTCCTTTCATAGCAGGACCCCTTAGATTGTCTTTCGCAGCACTCTTGGGGGACAGGGGTACGTCGACGACATTCTAAGCCACGTTCCGTTGTCCTTCATGGCAAGTCATACAGGGCCTACATTTCTGCAAGTTAATGCCCGAGTGCATACGGCGAGAGTTCCTACTGCTTGTCTTCGTATTAGCCAATGCCTATCTTGACACTAAAGTCGCTGGACCTCTCCCCAGTTGAGAACGTTTGGAGCATTAAGGACAGGGCCCTCCAACCATCTCTGGATTTTGACGATCTAACACGCCTATTGGACAGAATTATCACGATGTCCTTCATGTGGTCTTCCAACAACTCTATCAATTAAAGCCAAGCCGAATAACTGCTTGCATACGGGCCAGAGGTGGCCCAACGAGTTATTGACTTATTCAATTTGTGAAGCTCTTTCTCTTGATTAAATCATCCAGTTTTTCTGAAATTGTAGCCTTTTTTTGTCACTAAATGCACATCACATCTACTGGTTTCCATCCCATTCGGATAACTCCTTCGTTGTGCAACCATTTTTTTGTCTTAGAATGTACAAAAAATTTATGAAATTAGACTTGTGTTATTATTACTGTTTATTGATAACACTGCTTACTTTAACGTTAGTGTGTGTACTATTATTTATTTGTGAATCATAAACCATAGTTCGTTAGCGATTTACCCCATATAATGGCTAATTGTGTGTAGCTCTGATAATTCTGCAGCGGAAAAGCGTCATGCATTGACATCCCACTTGTCATTGTATAGATTTTTATTCGGAAGATATTAATTTTCTTGCAAATTACTTAATTATTTATTTCAGAATAATGTTGAAATTGTGTTCATCAGTCTGAAAACTGGTTTAATTCAGCTTGCCATGCCAGTATCCTGTACAAGCCTCTTCATCTCTACATAATTACTGCAAACTGCATCCACTTGAATCTGCTTGCTGTAGTCAAGCCCTGGAGTATACTACTTTTCCTCAGACCCTTCCCCATCCCTTTACACGCTTCCTTTCATAACCAAATAGACTTCGCTTTGATGACTCAGGATCTGTCCAATCAACAGGTACCTTCTTTTTGTTCATTTGTGCCATTACACTTTAATTCCCCCAGTTCCATTCAGTTCCTCTACTGCTTATTCGATTTACTCATCTAATCTTCATGACTCTTCCGTAATACCGTATTAAGTATTTTATATCAACAATACATGTTATCAGTTTTCTTTTACACTAGAAGTTAATGCTTGAATTTTGCATTTCAATGGTGTAGTTGATTTCTGAGTAGCTGAACTGGTACAGGTAGCGATTATTCATATATGTAAATTGAGGATATCGTCTGCTTTGTTCCAGTTTCATTGCCCAGGATGGGCCACCATTAGCAGATTTATGTTTTACGATATTGTACTCTCAGTTGCCTAAGAACTCTGGAACTGCAAAGTCAAATAAGTATACGTAAAAAAAACCATTGGCCTTGCATGTAATCCTCGATAATCAGGTTAAACTCTGCGTCCTCCGTGGTCTTATGAATAAAGCGTCACCTAGCATAACTCTTCATGTGATATTTGTAATCAGTAAGTCTGCTGATTACTGAAAGTTATGTTGTGCTCCCCCCCCCCCCCCCCCAGCTGTCGAAGTGTTTGAAGCAAGCTGTAACTTGTCATATGTAAACACGATGCAGAGCTTAGCTGCAATAGTCGCTGGAGTTGATGTCTTCATTCATAAGACGGTTTCGATGCAGCTCTCCACACTAGTCTATTCTGTGCAAGCCTCTTCGCCTCTTTATGGCTACAATAGCCCACCGCTATTTGAACCCGCTGATTATTTTCTAACTTTGGTATCTTTCCATATTTATTGCGCTCCACATTTCGTTTCATTACGAAATTGACGATTCCCAGATGCTTCAAGATGTTTCCTATCAACCGACTACTTCTTTTAGCAATCTTTTTCCTAGTCTGTCTCAATTTCTCATCATCAGTCATTCTAACTATTCATTTAATTCTTAGGATTTCTCTTTAGTAGCACATTTCAAAAGCTTCTTTGGCGATTTATATGGTAATAAATACGCAACCAGTCGTTTTTTTATTTTTTGGTACTATTTATTCAACCATAAACATGTTTTCGAGCCACTGGAGGCGTCATCAGATGGAGGTGTTAGAAGAACTTTATGCAGTGGACCAAGTGCTAGCTAGATGCTGTGCTGATGCTGCTGGCGGAAATGAAATGAAATCGGTGACGAAACGTGTATGAAACCGAAAGTTTCTTACGTTTTAGGTACTTAAAGTGCACTGCCTTGGGTATCCATATCAAACCTGTTTCTATAATGTACATTATCAAGCTATGTACACAAATATACACAGCATTTAGCTGTAGTTGGTTTTACACTGATTCACAGAAGGTCAAAACTGGATGTTTTCACAAAGAAAATGGATATGATTGATATTACACTTTACTACATCATGGTCTTTGACATGAGTTGATTGTATTATTACTAGTACAGATATTGTTTTTAAGTAAATTTTGCTAGCTGCAGGAGTGTTTTTATATTGGCATTCTGTAACTCATATATATATATATATATATATATATATATATATGAGTTACAGAATACCATAGTTGTTACATAATAAGGAGAACAAAATTAATGTAGGAAGATGAGTGTGTGTTATTGTTGTTACTTTTGACAATAATAATATATATTCATCGTCATGCATTAATTTTATAGTCCTCATCATATCACAACTATGGAATTCTGTAACTGACATATTAATTACATTGTCTGAAGATAGGGCTAACAAAAGGAAAAAAAAAAGAGAAAGAGGGAGAAAAGAACGCGATAATACATAAAATGTCGTGTTCACTATTCAGTACGCTTATCTTACTTACGTTTTTGTATTAGTGCACATGTTAATACACTGTGCAAAAAATAAATAAATAGAAATAAAAATAAAATAAGATAAAATAAAAGTACACTTTTTCGAAACACCGTAATCGTCTCCCACTGCGATGCATAAGTTGAAATTTGGCTCAGAGATGGCTACAACCTCCCCTTCCTCTGTAATGGTGCAAAAGCGTGGCGCTCTGCGACGTCATCCTTGGTCTTGGCGATGCTAGGAACAGCTAGATGTGGATACATCCAAAAAAAGAAAAAAAGATTACTTCTTAGAAATTTATGAGATGTGTAAGGTGGGTTAATAATGTGACATTGGCACCAAATTTCACTACAATTCTGCCTAATCTAATGGCTTCGTGCACGCGTCACACCGCCTCTTGTCCACATTTAACCCCCTCCCCCTCCTTCCTCTTTTGCTTTTGACGTCTCCGCGATGGAGGTTAGAATCCCGACACCTAACGTTGAAATAACGCTGTTTTCTCATGGAAGCCCGAGGAAAACATGTTAGACAAACCGCCGCTCTCAATAGACATGAAAAGCCCTGAGAATGTGGGATAAAAGGCGTTAATAAGACCACGCCTCTCCTTGTGACGTTGATTCCCAACATATCATGGTCAAAAACGGTAGACTGCAGTGCGATGGGCAACAGAACAACGTCTTAACAACGTTCGTTCGACACTGCTGACACCCCCTATCGATTGAACTCTACTCCAAGAATATTACGATCTTCAACCCCACTGAACATTATCTGATCCGTTTGGACTGTAGTGAAACCGCAATTTTGCTCTGGTATACAGGTTCGGAACAACTGGGGACCATTCAAAACCATTCGACGAAATTTGAACGTGACGTGAAGCAGCAAAGGTTGTTTATGCTTTTTTAGCTCTACTGTTTCTCGTCTTCCTGTGCCCTGACTATGGTTCGATACAACGCTGGCATTAGTATGAATAAAGCAGCGAAGGGTCCCTCTAATACCTGCCACATTGACAACACCCTCAGTACCATCCACACTCCTTTGATGAGCGCATTATAAATGTACTCGTCAGAGATTTTGTCACCTATCTAGCTCAGTGGTGTCTTAGGTGGGGTTGCGTGGTCTCAGACGTTAGAGCAGTTGCAAGGCACCACTCAGCTGGTTGGGTGACAAAGTCTCTGACAGGTACACTTTTAATGTGCTCAATAAAGGCGTGTGGGTGGCACTAAGGGTCTTGCCAAACTGGGAGGACGGTGGAGTCTTGGAGAGGTCCTTGGCAGTTTTATTCGCACACATGTTAATATTGCACCAATCCATCATCACGCCTCAGGAATGCGCGAGTCAAGAGGGCTGAAAAAGCATAAACATCCTTTTCTGATTTACATCACGTTCAGATTTCGTTGAATGGTTTATAATAATCCCTAATACAGCACCCTGCATACCAGTGCAAAAATTTTGGTTGCACTACACTCCAAAGCGGTCAAGTCACGTTCAGAAGGGTTCCTGCCCCACAATGTCCTTAGAAAAGAGTTGAATCGTCCGAAGGGCGTCAGCAGCATCAAACGTCATCAAGAACGTTGTACTGTTGTTCATTACACTGGAAATTGTCGTTTTCGACCGCGTAACGTGTGAGAATCAAAGCCCCAAGGGAATGAGTGCTTCCATTGACGCCTGTTCTAAGGACTTTTCATGTCATTTCTGAACGGCGGTATGTCTGAACTGCTTTCCTTAGCCACCCATAAGGACACCATGTGATTTTAAAGCTGGGTGTCGCAGTACTGACCTCCATCGCAGAGACGTCAGAAGAAGGGGTAAATGTGTGTCAGAGGTGCCGTTCCTATGGGAGACAATTGCAGTGTTAAGAATACGTGATACTTTCTTGTGCAGTGTATCTACCAAATACTTCTGCTGTCTACATACTGATGCTCACAGTAATATCCGTTGACAAAATATTTATTTTCTTTGAACTGACGAGACGCAAAGAAACTTTAAATAGTGGAGAGCCGTCGCCCGTATGTGCCAATTGTGGACTACTAATACACTGTCTCTAGCTCTCTCAAACGATGTTCTTACAGTGTATTTTAAAGAATCACTTTTGATTTCGCCTGTCCTTTTAAGTGATCTGCGTGTTGCCATTTTTGTGCGTCATGTAACCTAAAATAATCTTGCAGATAAATTTCCAATCAATGCAGCTGTAACGGTTCATTAGTTTAGTATAAGAAATGTAATAGCAGATGTTGTAATCCTCCTACGTACTGCTCAGTGTTCAGTTATTAACATTCCGTCGCATACTTGTTCGCGATATATTCTGAGGGTGAATACGTATATTCCCTTTAACTTGCAGTTCCTTCATTTGCTGGATACAACGTGTATGTTGGAACTATCAACCCACGTGATTTTTCTCCACCTACGTCAGATGCAGTCTCTGTTCATCTCTGGAGTGTCGATATGTATTTCCATAAAATACTAGTAGTATTTTTTAAAAATGAGAACGTGCATGTAAACGATCTGCCCAACGCTCCAGTTAAATATTTTACTACACAGTGAGTAAATTCAACGTACCATTTCGTGCAGAAGCGTATGCATATCTGGCGTTAGTTCGCAGCAACTGTTTCACTCTTTATGTGTGTACGGTTAAAACGCAGTAAAGCTAGTACAATGACATCCAGACGGTTATTCCGGACGCACACGTAGTTTTGCGGGAGAATGGTATTGATAGCTGTTCAGAAAGGTCCAACATTATATTTTTAGGGTGCTTCCTGGCGGTTTTAGCCGTTACAGCTGGGTTACTTTCTGTGCAAGGAGGTGACGCTCTAAAACATCGCTCCAAATACCGAAAGGAGCTTTCTGGATACATCATACCCACACATAAATGTGGTACCCAAACTGGGCTCTGTGTTGATTGTCACCTCAATGAAAAAGAAAGCAAGGCAAAGCATGGGAACCGATTGTCAGGCACTTAAAAGAGAGTAGATAAATCTTGATGTCTGCTCGGATGAAGCTGGAGACCCGACAAGCGACAGAATGTGGCGGAAAACATTGGTTCATCAAACCGTATTACCATATGTCTGTTACCCCCAGTGCTAATTCACATCCGACATAAATGTACTATCAGTATGTCCTTGCTTGTATTAAGACATTAATAGACATTATTTCTGGCACATCTTCACTTTCTGCTTTACCTATCTACTATGTTTCTATTTGTATAACATAACATTTCACTTGAAATTATTCCTTTCCAGTTTTACCAAGGTCCACATTTGGATCAAGTGCAATTTTACTCACAAACCTAAAATTTCAGTGAACCTTCTTTCCTGACGTAAGTTTTCTGCGCAGCATCAGCGCTTGTTGTAGGGATCGGCAGTTGCCCGTCAAAGTACATAAATGTAAGTTTAAATTAGGTAAAGTGCAAAGCTAACCTCAGCTCGAAAGATGGTTCCAACACTACAGCGCTTGTTACGTGTGGTCCTCAGATCTTTGAACTTACTCACGAGTCACCCTAAAATACACTGACGGAAAGAAATCACTATACCAAAAAATAATGTAGAGTAGTGAAATTTCGGGAATACGTTTGTCTAGGCACCATGTTTCAGCTATCAACATTGCAAGATAGCAGGTTAATGTAATCGCAAAATAAGCCATTCCAAATCTGAAATGTTGGTGCATCAATAACCGGTGTAACCGCCAGCATGTTGGATGTAAGCATGAAAAAGTGCGTGCATTTTGTTGTACGCGTGCCGCATGTCAGTCTGTGAGATGGAGTTCCATGCATGTTGCCCTTGGTCGTCAATACAGGGACGGTTAATGATGTTTGTGAATGACGCTGCAGTAGTAGTCCGATGACGTCCCATATGAGCTCGGTTGGAGACAGATCGAGCAGACCAAGGTAACAAGTCAACACTCTGTAGAGAATGTTGTGTTACCACTGCGTCATATGGGAGAGCGTTATCCTGTTGGAGAACACTTCCTGGTATGCTGTTCATGAAAGCAGCACAAACAGGTCGAATTACCAGACTGACGAACATTTTTGCAGTCAGGATGCGTGGGATAACCACTAGAGTACTTCTGCTGTTATATGAAATCGCACTCCAGATGTAGGCCCATTGAGTCCAGCACGCAGGCAGGTTGGATGTATGCCCTCAACTTGCCTCCTCCTAACCAACACACAGCCATCACTGACGCCGAGACAGAAGCAGCTTTCATCAGAAAACACAACACACCTCCCCGCTCTCCAATCAGCTATTGCTTGGCACCGTTTAAGTCGCAAATGGAGTGGTTTGGGGTCACTGGAATGCACACTGCAGAGCGCCTTACTCGGAGATGTCCATGAAGTAACTGATTTGTAACAGTTCGTTGTGTCGTTGTGGTTCCAACTGCTGCTCAGATTGCTGCTGCAGATGTGATACGATGCGGCAGGGCCTTACGCCGAACACGATGATCGTCCCTCCCGGTAGTGGCACGTGGCCATCCAGAGCCCTGTCTTCTTACGACCGTACATTCCCGTGACCGCTGCTGCCAGAAATCCTGTGCAGTGGCTACATTCCTGGAAAGTCTTTCCGTAGTACCACAGAAAGAACATTTAGCTTCTCGCAGCTCTATTGTACGACCTCCTTCAAACTCAGTGAAACCTTAAAGGCATTCTTGACTAACATGAAATCATTAAGTCCGGTCTCAAAGGTAACTGAAGCTCACGTCCGTCACTGTGTGCATTTGCAGAAAACCTGATTGACATCCTCCAGTGACGCTACCAGCTATACGATTGGATCGAAATTTGAACAGATCGCATTTTTCAGATATAGAAACACATCTACCAACGTCCGTTTATGTTGCACTACTTCTTCTTGGTTTGGTGATTTGTGTCAGTGCGTGACGGAAGTTCCGAGTCATGGTGCAATTGGACATATTTATGCCTTTTAACGTACCTTCACTGCACAAATCAGTTTTTTTTTCAATGAGTGCACTACGTGAAGTGATGTGGAAGGATCACAGCGCACTGGAGAAGGTAAACCACAGGCAGAAGTTTATTAAAAGAAGCGTTAGATCGTATTGAAGGAGCCTCGTCTATTGAAAGCTTAAGTAATGTTTATCTTTCTGCGGCACTTATCAAATCGGTTTCACTCTAAAGAGTGGTCAGACCAAAGAAGAGAAGACAGTTTTGTGATGCGTTTGTTTGTGTAGTATCACAGCACTTTAGAAATGTTCAACAGTCATCAAAGAGCCATAAAGACAACCTTCCCCCAATCACAAGAAAAATGAGCAGTAGATGTACATGTACATATGTGCACCACATGCCATTACACGGCGTGTGGCGGAGGGTATATGTTGTCCCTGTGTCATTTCCACGTCCATTTCCAATTTGCTGCTACATTCGCAGATTGCACACGGGGAGGGAATATTATCGGAACTCTACTGTCTTCGTCCACATGTGTCTAATTTTATTTTCGCTCTTACTTCGCAGCAAATAAATATGAGGACATGTTGACTCGTATTGGAGTGTTAGCGCTCGCATATTGACAGCAAAGGTCTCTGCGATACACTGCTGCATTCTGGAGTGCAGCCACTTGAGTTTGCAGAGCGTTTCCGTGGCGTTTCCTTGCTAGCTAAACAAACTCAAGAACAGGCGTCCAGCTCTTTTGTGAGTCATGTGTATCACTTCCATTAATCAAACTTTCTAAGGACGAAGAAGAGAACTTCGCACATTTAAGTTCAACAACTTACGTTGTTAACGGGCATTCAATATGTAAATTGGCAGCAAACGAAACATAAAACTCGTGACTAGTGCAAAAAACCGAAATTTCAGCAATGAGATGAAAATAGAACCTGAGATATTTCCACCCACCACTTCTACGAAGAGGAACGTTCAGCTAAGCCAACAACGGAAGTAAATACGATGTTGTTGTAATAGCGCTATTGAATATCCTTTACAAGTAGTTTACTCTTTAAATGTTATATTTTATTCGATTAAAAGGTTAAAACTGCCTGGGAAAAGCAGTTCAGATAGCTAAACAATTGAAGCTTCTTTCTACAAACAAAGCTTTAGGAGATTGTAGTATAGCCAATGAGTACTGTACTCTTTAGAGATAAAATTATACGTATTCTTAATTCAGCAGGATGAAATCATTCGTAACCCGTGGCCCGCCATTCTGACGTGCCCTGCTATGTGGACGCACTGTCTAATTGGAATTGGAGGAGGGTGGGTCAATTACACCCTGCTGTCTGAATTGCCAACCTACATGGAAAATATATTACACTACGACATCGACGAGGTGAGTATCTCCACACTTTGGGCGGAAGTGAGCGCATTATCGATTTTTGTGACAACGCTTATTTAACACTGGTTCACCCACGTTTCAGGCTGGCCTCATCTCAGCCCTCCCTTATCTATTTGGTTGGATGAGCTGCAGTATCTACAGCTTTCTGACAGAGAAATTAACACGGAGAGGAGTGCACATTATGACCCTCTTCAGAGCATGGGACGCAGTATGTAAGTATAATTCCCTAGTTATACGAGATGTTTCATAAATCATGTTACAGATTTCTGTCAATAGTAGAGGGTACTAATCAGATAGAGTTTTGATAGGGAACCCATGTTCGAAAGTATATCTTTTTGGATGCAAAATAAGTTTGAAGGTCGGAAAACTTTCAAATCTTTCGCTTCACGGTACGCAAACAAAATGAGAAAAGGGCGCCGCTGTCAGTCCTATTGTAATTATGACATCTGGTACCATTTTCGTCCGATTACAACAACGGCTACGAAAAACATTTACGTCGGCAACTAGCAGGGCTGATTGTGGTGTTCGACGAACGCGCTACACTCTCGACTTTGAAGATGGTGTCCTTCGTTACGCAGAAGAGAACCCGACGACGAATACTCCAACTATTGCCGTTGTCGTGTGTTTCCGTAGAGCTCACAGATAAGGAAAAGTTCGTAACGTGGCCATATCTCTCAAAGGTATACCAATTCCTAACCAATGGGAGCTGCGACTACCGCAGCACAACTGCAAAATCGAGTGGGAAAATTTAGCGATGACAGTGATAGCAGAAGGTGCCAGATCTACTGGGTACAAATTGATAAACCAGACAATAGTGACCAACTCCTAGTTTTGCTCCATCCAGTTAAAACCGTCAGCCGCATGTGGATATTGTAATTCGGAGGACACAATCGAACATGGTTTTGAGCGCCCGAAAATTGTCGAAATATGGCACACAGCAAGGGACATGATTCGACTGATAAGTAGAACGGACATACATAATATGCAGGTTTCTAACGCCATGATACCAGTGCGGAAAACGTTTCCCGTAGCAAAGCGATATGCAACAACGTAGATCGTGGCACATGCACTTCATATAATTTTTGGACTTATATTAACGGACAACTTACAGTACCTGGCGTACTTATAGTATGACCACGTGAAAGTAACTCGTCACCCTAAATAGAGACTTACGTACGTGGACTTTCTCATGATTCCAGTATGTAAAGCTTATGATAGTATTTTGACATGAAAGCTCATGGAAGAACAAAAAAAAAAAAAGAACATTAAAAAATGAAGAAAAAGAAGAGAGGAAATATGATGTGAATTCTTCAAAAAGTCGTCTAAGAGATAACTCGATGGACAATTTCTTGCAGATTTACGAAAGTTGTAATTTATATCATTATTTTTCAGATGAGTTTGTTTTCTGTTATGTGAAACTGTTAAATGGTAAACAAATATCTTAAAAAGCTGTTAAGTGGACAGCTCGCGTAAAGCGGGAAATCCGAGTTCGAGTCCCGGCTCGGCAAAAAAAAAAGATCACAGCTCATTATATCCACCGTGTGCATGCCCTGGAGTGGGATATTTGAAAGTGATCTGACCTTTAAACTTATTTCGCATCCAAAAGGGTGCACTTTCGGATATGTGTTCCCTATCAAAACTCTGTCTACTAATTCTCTTCTGCAAGCCTTTGAAACCTGTAACAACAATTGTGAAACACTCCGTATAACTGGACAGTAACGCCTTTCAAAATAACACGCCACGGAGCCAATCCAGAAGGGCAACAGGCCAGACTGAGTAATTCCATGCTGCTCTTCAGTCGTTGGGATTGACGACTGGTGGAGGCGTATCAGTCTATGGCCAACCATGACAAGATGCTTTCAGTGAATTAGAGATCTGGCGAAGAAGCTAGCCAGGACGACAGTCCAAATCCCTGTGTACCGAGATAGATCAGGATGGCCCGCGCAACATGCGGTCTTGTTGAAAATAACGATACGGTAGCCTCGCCAATAAGACATAAATGAAACATCTGCTATCCAGATTACCAACTATGTGAATCGGAAGTGATCGTGTTGTATTGTGTGTTGTGACACCATACCACATCAGGTGCAGGGTCGGATAACGGTGACGAATGCAAACTGAACATTAGAGACCGGATTAGATGCAACATAAGAAGCTCAAAATATGCATGAAAAAATACATGAAAAATGCTTAAAATATGCATGGAAAGTGATACTAGATCAAATAATAAAAAACAAAGTAGTTGTTGCATTCGATATTTCTCAAAGTTGGACGTGTGGATATCGACTGCGAGGAAGAGGGCCGGCCACCCGAAAAATCGGGACATTTAGAATGCTGATCGCGTGATCTGTGTCCTTTGTGGTAGAGTTTGGGCAGGATTCCTCTTGATATTAGTTTTTAAAAAATTGTAAAATAAGACGCACACTGTGTTTTAAATACTATTCATTTTTGCTACTGTTGTCGGTAACAACTGAAAACGATGCGAGTTAGCCGCCACTAAACAATCGATATGCACAGGTGCAACTTCGAGATATATCGCATATGGAGGGGCACGCACAAGAACTCCGTAATATTTTATTTCAAAAGCAACATATAATCATGATTCCAGAATGAGATTTTCGTTCTGGAGCGGAGTGTGCGCTGATATGAAACTTCCTGGCAGAATAAAACTGTGTGCCCGACCGCGACTCGAACTCGGGACATTTGCCTTTCGCGGGCAAGTGCTCTACGATCTGAGCTACCGAAGCACGACTCACGTCCGGTCCTCACTGCTTTACTTCTGCCAGTATCTCGTCTCCTACCTTCCAAGCTTTACAGAAGCTCTCCTGCGAACCTTGCAGAACTAGCACTCCTGAAAGAAAGGATACTGCGGAGACATGGCTTAGCCACAGCCCTGGAGGATGTTTCCAGAATGAGATATTCACTCTGCAGCGGAGTGTGCGCTGATATGAAACTTCCTGGCAGATTAAAACTGTGTGCCCGACCGAGACTCATTCTGGAAACATCCCCCAGGCTGTGGCTAAGCCATGTCTCCGCAGTACTCTTTCTTTCAGGAATGCTAGTTCTGCAAGGTTCGCAGGAGAGCTTCTGTAAAGTTTGGAAGGTAGGAGACGAGATACTGGCAGAAGTAAAGCTGTGGGGACTGGCCGTGAGTCGTGCTTCGGTAGCTCAGATCGTAGAGCACTTGCCCGCGAAAGGCAAAGGTCCCGAGTTCGAGTCTCGGTCGGGCACACAGTTTTAATCTGCCAGGAAGTTTCATATAATCATGAATTTTTTTAACTACATTAACGTTTAATTAATATTATCGGACTAAAGTATCGTTTATAAATTATTTTGCATTTTACTTCTGTTGAAACATAACGATCATATACTGTTCGGTAGTAAGGATCTGTCTCCGATCACTCAAAACATTTTTATGAGCTGAAAAGGACCGTTCTGCACCAATTGAGGTACATGGGCATATTTGAATCTGGGTGCTTTGTAGGCACTTATTTTTTTCTGGCAAAATTTCACCCATTGCATTAATAAAACTATCAATTTGGTACAAGGGTCCATAGCCTGGGTTATTGTTAAAAATCTTTTCAAACTTTTCTTTAAGTTTTCTCTGGCATACCTCCGGCTTGATGAATTCAATAGACTAATTTTATTCATTAGCTGAGTAGATTATTCACTGTCAAACCCAGAGTTTAAAGCTTTTTCATACTCGCAGGTATATAGGAAAAATGAGTGCTAATCACTGCAACGTTTTGTTTTTTAATACTGGAATAGTTAAGTGGCTCGTTGTACTGGCACACTGCCAAAGCCTCTGCACTATCGAGGTCCTTTACTGCGACTCTGATGGCCTCGAAATGTTCATTTTAAAACAACACAACCTCGACCCACGTATCCCAACGACTTACCATTGGTTCGGGAAGTAACGGCACACTTGGCAGTTTTTCTTTGTAGGGTTTGATGCGATCAGGCGCCTTAAGGAACACTTTTTTCGTGAATGAAATCAATTTTTTTTTCTTTTACGTTGCTAAACGCGGATCGTACTTCTTCAGGAAGGCGATGTACTCCGTCAGCAAAGTACGTCACATGAGTCAAACTGGGATGAAATGCTTGGATGGCTTTCCCTGCTTTTATCATGTAGGGAGCAGCATCTGAGAGAGACACCAACACCCTTTTATCTTCCTGAAAATATGTTTCTAATACCCTCATTCACAAATTTGACGATTGTAGAATCATTTGTCTTTTGAAGTTTCACGCAGGCCACTAAACAGAAAGAAGAAGGCTCGTCTTTTAATGCACCAACAAATAAATTCACAATGTAACGGCCACTGGTATCGTCAGTTTCGTCAACTGAAATCCAAATAATTTTGCCCTTGAGTTCATTGCGTATTTCTTCCAGAACACATTGTGGGAACGTAATTTTTATGCAATGTTGATTCATCTCGTACATTTTGATTTAAGCAATATTTACGCAGGAAACCTTCGAGTCTAGGATTTCCAAGTTTGTGAAGAGGAATATCACTTGCAGTGAATGCTTCACATAGATGGACAGACGTCTACAGACGCTAAAGTAACCTCTGGCGTGCCACAGGGGAGTGTTATGGGACCATTGCTTTTCACAATATATATAAATGACCTAGTAGATAGTGTCGGAAGTTCCATACGGCTTTTCGCGGATGATGCTGTAGTATACAGAGAAGTTGCAGCATTAGAAAATTGTAGCGAAATGCAGGGGGATCTGCAGCGGATAGGCACTTGGTGCAGGGAGTGGCAACTGTCCCTTAACATAGACAAATGTGATGTATTGCGAATACATAGAAAGAAGGATCCTTTATTGTATGATTATATGATAGCGGAACAAACAGTGGTAGCAGTTACTTCCGTAAAATATCTGGGAGTATGCGTGCGGAACGATTTGAAGTGGAATGATCATATAAAATTAATTGTTGGTAAGGCGGGTACCAGGTTGAGATTCATTGGGAGAGTGCTTAGAAAATGTAGTCCATCAACAAAGGAGGTGGCTTACAAAACACTCGTTCGACCTATACTTGAGTATTGCTCATCAGTGTGGGATCCGTACCAGATCGGTCTGACGGAGGAGATAGAGAAGATCCAAAGAAGAGCGGCGCGTTTCGTCACAGGGTTATTTGGTAACCGTGATAGCGTTACGGAGATGTTTAATAAACTCAACTGGCAGACTCTGCAAGAGAGGCGCTCTGCATCGCGGTGTAGATTGCTCGCCAGGTTTCGAGAGGGTGCGTTTCTGGATGAGGTATCGAATATATTGCTTCCCCCTACTTATACCTCCCGAGGAGATCACGAATGTAAAATTAGAGAGATTAGAGCGCGCACGGAGGCTTTCAGACAGTCGTTCTTCCCGCGAACCATACGCGACTGGAACAGGAAAGGGAGGTAATGACAGTGGCACGTAAAGTGCCTTCCGCCACACACCGTTGGGTGGCATGCGGAGTATAAATGTAGATGTAGATGTAGATCCATGCTAAAGCGATTTTTTCGGTTACCTTTGGAAGTTACATCCCTGCTACTGTTACTTGCCGCTTTCAAAAGTTGTTGTCATAGGCCTTTCCCGAGATATGAAGAATTTTCTTGACATGTTAGTCAATTTGAACTTTTTTTTGCACGAATCGTATTTCTCATAAACTGGACAATATAAAAATTTCCGTCGTATGTAAATGTTCCAGAAAGATCAACTATACACGAAGCATGTCTTTTTTCCAGGAGGTGTGGTGCGCCACACGCTACAGGTAAACACATTAAACTTTGTACAAATAAAAAGAAAACTAAACTGTAACAATGAACGTGTGACTAATAATTTGCGTAATTTACTTATTGCCGACGCCTGCGGTGTGATAGTGGAGGGGATTACGCGGGTTCGCAGACGGCAGGCGCATTATCTCTGCCTGCCTCTTCCTGTTCGCTAATCAGTTCGCTAGCCAGTAGCCTGTCGGATAGGATCGCAGTCACTCTGAGGAGCAACAAAACGAAATCGCGCTAGAGCCTGCCCGTCTACATTTTTAAAATTTTGTAAACACATAGCGAAAGTATGCATCATCACTAGCTATTGGTTAAGATATGTAATAACTGGCGAAAAGCAACCAATTATGCAAATACATATGCAATATACAAATGCATATAATACGACCTGTAGTGATCATGTTTGTTCTCCTTAGAGCTTCCACACATGGAGCCCATCTCCTGACTCAAGGCACATGGCGTGGCTCCACGATTATTGACGGCCGAACTTACAATGTGGCGTCAGTCGAGTGGCGGCGTTGACCCTACGTAGAGCCCTCGATTACACATCGCATGACGGTCGTGGTATCCTGACCGACGCGTGCAGCAGTATCGCTGAACGATAAACCACAACCTCGATAGGCCGGGACTCGACACGTCCTTATACATATTTTTCCTTCTTACACGAAGCTTATCACGACATTCTCACGAACAAACAACATTCAAATATGATTTCTGAATGAGAAACCCACTGCGTAATATTTCTTCGTAGGCACACTGTTTATAGAGTTATCCCTACTATGTTCGTGCAATGGCGGTGGAATGCTCTTCATCTGCACATCAAAGCATGTAGTTATGCCAGTTTGGCGTTTTTGAATGGAATCTTGAAGTGTAGTTCACGGGTCGCGTTTTTCGCTAGAACTGTCCCCGCTAAACCTTCCAGACGGAGAATCCATGGTTAGCAATTGCTGACACAATCAATAAACGACAGATGGATGAACGTGCATTTTGTCATCTCTGACTTTCACTCTCCCCTTAACTGCCACTGCAGTTTATTCGCTCAATGATGGCTCAACGAGACTCTCAGTTTCCTACGAGGTGTGTGCGAAAAATAATGAAACTCACAACACTGCGAGCGATCTGGCAATGCTGCGTTCCTCTGCTGGTGTAGAGAGGTGTGTTCATCCCTTACAGATTCAGTTCGAGTTTCAGCTCTCTACAGCCATCACCTGGTTTTGGAGAACACCATCAGTGAAGTTGTGTTCTTGTCGCGTGTTACGAAAATGGAATAACGGAATTTAGAGCGACGTTATGCCATCGAGTTTAAACTTGGGGAAGCCGCGAGTGTGACCCATGAAACATTGAAACAGGCCTGTGGGAAACATTCCTTATCAAGAGAACAAGTTTCCCGCTGAAACAAATCATTTTTGGAAGACCCAGAACACGTTGAATGTGAACTCGCTTAGGCAGACCTTCAACTGCAAAAACCGACGAAGACGTCGAACGTGTGTGCTCTTGTGGGATCAGACCTCCAGAACAATCTGTCAACCAGGTTTTACAAATATATTCTTGTAAGGCTCAGGAAAAGGAGCGACCGACTGAGACCAGACATTGCAGACAAGTGGATGCTGCATCATGTCAACGCCTCATTTCACACTGCCACATCTGTCACGGAATTTTGGAATTCAAAAATCATTACTGTTGTTCCACAGTCCGTCTGCTCACCTGATATTGGTACTTATGACTTCCTTCTTTTCACGAAATTGAAAAAGTCTTAAAAGGACGTCATTTTTGGGACTCTAGAGAACATTAAACGAATGTGACTGGCTGTTAAAGGCCCTAACAGCTGAAGCCTTTCAGCGTTGCTACCAAAACTTGGAATAACGACTCCGTATAGCAGCCGAAGGGAACTACTCTGAAGGGACAATATTGTTGTTTTAAGAAAATAAAAACTCTGGTAAATAAAAAATCAGTCTAGTACTTCTTTTATCTAACTCGTCTATTCTCGTTCTCAGAGCACAGCAGTGGTAACACTGTACTTAACTTCAGAGTCAATTATATTTCGCTTTCGTGAAATATTGTCACTTTTATCACCAGTGCAGTGTTGTTTAGGAGTACGGTCTTTAACAAGTAATCAAACTGTCCTGAGCCCCGGGTTCGAATCTAGTTACCGATTAAAACCTGAGAAAAAGTCATCATCAATCACGGCTGATGACTTTCGGTATAAGTAGTCACCCTTGTTTTGACAACAGCCTTGTCAAAGAAGGTGGAGGAGTGGACGGAATTTCAGGGCACCCTCGTCCTTTTTATTAGGGCAGAGAGTGAGTTGCTGTGAACAGGTCAGTAACAGGATCATTCTCATCAGAATCAACAGAAAGTGAACGCCAACAACAATAGTAGGAATGGAAAAGGCGTTCTGGATACAAAATGACCTGTAACCATCAGCTCAACTACATGTAGCGGCAGAGGCAAATGCATGACTTCATCATTCCCTACCCCTCTCCTTCTACCACACCCCACTTATTCATCTGATCCACATCACTTTCCTCCAATTAGAACAGTCAGAGAGTTTCTAAACCAACACACGTATGTAGCGCAATTACAACCGAGTATGTTACGGCCTTTAAAAACGAAACGGCCAATCAGTATGTACCCCAGAGGAGGTCATGTTGTTCTGTGTCTCCTGCTTGGTGTCCAAAGATGACTTGTTTTATCTTGGTACCCACTTGTTGCAAGGCAGAATGGTCCTTCAAATTAAGTGCCACAATGTTATTTCCAAGTATAAACTGTCTGTATTATTTATCAAAATACGTAAAGACGCTGGCACTCCAGCAAAATCTCACTGTGCTTCGATCTTTGTACCCTAAGTAAAATAGTACTTTAAATAGATGAAAACTTGTCGGTCTTGTTTATCAGAATACATAGACATATGTTCAATAATAGTACTAAACAATGGGGAGCCCTTTTTCCCCTCTAGTGGGTAATCTTACTATGGAGGACTTTGAGGATTAAGCACTTGAGTCTGCTATTTTAAAGCCCACGGTTTTCTGGCGTTATGTAGATGATACTTTCGTTGTATGGCCTCATGGCAGGCAAGAACTGGAGCAATTCCTTTGTCACTTAAATTCATTACATGAGAACATCAAATTTGCGATGGAGATTGAAAAAGATGAGACTTTACCCTTTCTAGACGTACTAGTACACCGTATGAATGATGGGTCATTGGGACATTCTGTTTACAGAAAACTCATAAAAACAGTTCTGCATCTCCACGCGTCTAGCTGCCATCACTCCACACAAACTGCTGGTGTTCTTAGTGCCTTTACATTGGACGCATTTAATACCGGACGATGAAAATCTCGACGCAGAATTAGAATTCTTGGAGAAGACTTTTAAAGACAATGGCTGTACTTCACGCCAAATGAGGAAGGCCATGCACAGTTGTAATAACAAGATGCAACGCCCTGAGGACACTGATGACGATTATAAATCAACTACGTTCCTTCCATAAGCCGTGCATGTGTCTTCTGAAACAGGCAGTTTGATTAGGAAAAATAAAGTCAAGGTTATCTTCCGTCCAAAAGCGAATAGCTTGGTCCTGGTTGCATGCGTTAAACAAGACTTACAACTGAAAAAAGCGGGTATTTACAAAATTCCCTTTGAGTGTGGTGCTGCGTATATAGGCCAGAAGACACGAACTATCCAGGAGCGTTGTACAGAACACGAAAGATACAGCCGTCTTCGGCAGCCGTTAAAATCAACAGTAGCAGAACATTGTTTTCCATGGGACACTCAATGGAATACAATAGAACAAAAACTTTAGCTCTGGTTTCCAGTGTTTGGGATTCAGTAATACAAGAATCGGTAGAAATACGTCTTGCCGAGAATCTTATAAATCATGTCAACGCCTTTCAACTAGATAAAAATTGGAATCATATAATTACAATTATCCGGTCATAGTGGAATCGACGGGGGTTAGTCGATAATCAATGATGGATCATCTCTCTCTTCCACTACCGTGGGCAGCACACACAACTCAACTATCCCACGCATGTCGTCACCTGGCGCATGCAACGAAGACACCAGCAAACTTCATGAGTGTGAGATTCGGCATAAATACCTTGAATGCACGTGGGCTCTTCAGTAGTTGTCTACTCACCCTAAATGTGGCTGAACATCTCTCGGCCGAAATATCGTGACAGAATATCGACGGGATCCGGCTGCACACTCGGAAATTACACATCCGCATTTTAAAACTTTTTGTCAGATGATTTGTTGAAATTAGGTATTCTTGAAACAATCTTTTATGCAGATTCTAGAAATAATTACCGTTTTTGTCCATCACGTCAGGTTTTTACTCAAAATAAAACGTAAGATTTTGACGATTTTCACTTCTGAGAACACAAATATATTCTAACACCATTTCACAGAAGGTGAGTTTTTAATCAAAACACATTTAAAAAATAAAATATATTTAAAAAATACTACTCAGAATTCCCCTAATTCGTTTCTTGATATTTTTTTATAAAAACAAGAAGGAAACAGCGTACCATAAACGTTTAAATTTTCTCTTCTTTGACTTCCTTGCAAATCCTTGTATATGATGACTGTCCCTCTTCAACATCCATTAGTAGTTAGCCAACATAGCTGCTGTCCAGTGTCGCTGATACCTCCTCTTAATGTCTCAGTGAAAACGTGCACTCTGCTCCTCAATATAATATCCCAAATTTCCGGAAAGTAAGCGATATGTGAGTGTAGAGAGTGGACTTTCATGCTCATTTAACAACCCATCAACTCTTTTCAACAATGGTCTTGTAATTAGGATCTTTGTTATTCCATAGAAAGTTCTCAGTAACTGATCGGAAGACGGTCATGCACCTACTTCTCTTTTGTTCATTGTCTTCTCGGAATCTTCATCCTTCGACCATTTCTTTATTTGAGGACTACAAAAAAATTCCAGCTTTCAATTTGTTTCCTGTGGTGAAGCGAAATTTATTGGAAAGTTATTTGATGAAGGGTCCATCCTGTGGTAGAGCCTTTACAAATTACTTCATAAAGCTCAGTTTTATTTGTAGTGGCGTAAGCATTACTTTTTTTGTTCTACAAGCGGTCCGTGCAGAATACTTTTAATTACAGGCACAAATTTATACACTCTGACCAAACTCTCACAATCCAATGATTTCGCCTTACCCGACTTTCCCATTCGCATAGAAAGAAAGGCATTTTTGCAAACTCATCTTGTTGTCCTAATAGCATTCCGATAACGTTGATGTCGCTGCAGGTAAGCTAAGTGTGTTCCTCATACTGGATACTTGTTAAGAGTATCTTCATGTTCTCATACGTCCCTTTCATTTGAACTGAATGGGCCCCAAGAAGAAACCCATACACGCCTCCAATATGCAGTAACACGCCTTTAAAACTCCTCATTGACGAGTCTAGAAAAGTTTCCACTGTGTAGGATCATGTTCTGTGCAATAGAAGTGCATTAATTAGTTCTGTGAGAATAAATGAACTAGTTCTTTTCCTCTATGTCTGCACCATGAGTAATGTGTTCCTGGATCCAGAAGATTCTTACTTTTCAACCGGGAGCCAAGTAGCCCCGCAGATTCCTTAGGCAAATTCAAATCTCGTACGGAGCATGAAGTTCATTCTGATAGAAAAGTTGTGGAGTAAATTCGAATTGAGGCTGGTGGACATCACTATCGTCTTCGGTAATTGCGTCAGTTTCACTTTCATCATCATCTTCTGCCACGTTTTCTAAAACAGCCGGAGAAAGAGGAGCATTGACATCTTCTCCAAGTGCAAACTGGCCTAATGGTAAAATCAATGCTTCGATGCACAAGTTGCCTCTTATTTTCAGAACTTCACCCCTGAACATTAACTAAGCAGAAGTAACTGTCCTTAAATGTGATTTTTAGGTTCCTTCCACACAACTGGAATCATAGAGGGCATGAATGTTTTCTTTTTTTTGTCCACAACCTTGACATTCCAATAAAATAGCGGTAAATTGTCTTGGCGCCCACCCCTTGTGCGGTCACCAAGTTTCATTTTAAAATAAGCATGGTAAGCTTTTTACACAAATTCTGTTTAACCACTGTATAATTCCCAAAAGTAACAGAAAATATTTAGATTCTTCGCACACTTGCATGTTGGCATAGTAGTAACTATCAACTGTAGGCGAAGTATTTTATTAATACTGTCTTAAATATACAGAATAATCACAATATAGCACTGGTAACCCAAGCCTCTGAGACAAGCAACATTTTCATGGCCACACAACAACTACTAGCATCATTAGGTGCAACAACCAAAACGTACACAGGGTCATACTGAGAAATTTCCCTCCTACAATACGCATAACCTACTGATACAGCAATGTATCTTTGAATTCAAACTGCGGCGACACTGTACGTGATAGGAAAAAAACTGAAAACCGGTTTGGAATCAGCGTAAAAAATTGAGGCAGTATCACATATTAGTTTTCGTTCATTTGATACCATGCAGAGTAGTGTTTGTTAGAAACCAGAACATAGTTTATAATCTTCTTCTGGTGTTGATTGTCTGGAAGGTTACTTGTACACCATTCCAGTTTCATGTACTCTTATTGCCACAGCAGACAAACTACAGAACACTGTTAAACGCAACACAGCAACTGTGCCCTAAGCTGTCCATTAATTTACACCACATAGAAACTATTGGCACAGAGTACAGCGAAGCACATTGTAAATACTGTTTGTTGGCATTGACTACCCTTAGACAATCTACCATAGATTCAAACACACAATCCATTCTGCAGTTATAAATCATACTTTCCAATCTGGTCTTTAACCAAGGAAGACAGAAACGTTTCTCATACATGTATGTCATGAGCAATCTATAAAATCAATAAAATGGTTACTTATACCATTGTTCACTCCAGGGTTTTTGATTTGATATACAAATTTGCTCTATATATCTTTATTCTACAATTGAAAATAATCCACATTAAACTGACTTTTTGAGCAGTTTTGTATTTGTTCACAATCACATTGCTGTTTCCTTGGTAGTCTTCTTGCACACATAAGTCATGACTTAAAGTTAAATAGTCATACAGACCTATTTTGTTAAAAATTCCAACAAAATCTTGCGTTTTATCTAAATCCATGAGGCAATAGTCGTTATCATGGACTTACTTCAATATCCTAGGCAACACATAAGTAATAGTTACATCCAACACTCATTTCTTTCTTTAACATTACAGACCATTCCTTCTCTAATTGTTCTTGACAGCCCGCTAGTGCACAGCTGACCCCACCCCCTCTCTTCCCTCCCTCTGGCAGCTACCTGACACTTGTCCAGCCCACAGCTCCGTAATGTGATAAATAAGACATTATGCAAGTTTGAATGCGTCCAACAAGTTTCGATTTGTGTTGCTGACACAGTCCACCTTACATCACACATATGCGGCTGCCCCTCCCATCCCTCCCTTTGCGTCCTCACCATATGTGATCCCCATCCCAACCCTGCCTCTCCCTCGTCCCTACAGACCACAGTGAGTCCATAAATACACTCGAAATCTGAGAAAAAGAACGCATGGATCGATGCGCGTGTTGCGCGTGAGGATGGCTACCGAAAGCATGACGTGATGTAACTATATCGCCAACAGATACAGATGTTAATTATGGTAATGTCACCATATGAGGAATGTTTACGCAACAAGGCAACATAAATGGAACTCTTACCATTGTAGCTAAGCAACTGAACATGGGTGGACAATCTGGCAGATCACGTACACGCACTTTTTCATCTACAGTGTTCATTCAAAAAACGCTTGATGATAACCTTGGAGAGATAGGGTGTTTCATTCGTGTAGTGTCTAATGTTTTTGATAGAAGTAGGTGTCCCGAAAGAAGCTAACTTGCAAAGTATGGGCCCCACCAAACCCATCTAACCTTCAGATAGACAACAAAATACAAAATCAGTATATGAAAAACTTACTACGGGTGATGTCGTCATGACCTGGACTAAATTAATGCAGATTTATTTTCAAACACACAATTTACATCAACATGAAGATACTGTTGTTTTAATAATTTTTTGTTGTGATAGATGTCGTTAAAGTGACCTACCAAACAGTCATCAGACACAAAATCATTTAACAACAACATCAACATATAATACACATAGTCCTGCTTGAGGAGCATCCGCAACTGAGCATTCTAGTAGAGACTGGAGATACCGCTACAGTAGTTTCGACCTTTAGCACAAAAAAGGAGCTTAATATATCTTATTAAATACGAACATTGAAATCTTCAAAAAGCTATAAGCCAAGAAAGTATTACAAAAACGTCAGACATGCTCCAATAATTTCAATGTGGTCTCCACATTAGTAAACATAAATTGCAACACATACAGTGTACTACCTTCGTTAGCAATCAGTTTCTTTATTCATCTCTAACAAAGAGAAGGCGGATTAACATTAAGACAGCAATCTGAAAACTGACTAGTATTAATACCGTGCGTTAACAGCTAGACCGAGAAGAACTTATCATTCAGACCCCACATTACATGATAGTCTACACTAGATAATTAAAAGCACCTGTACTTAAAACTACCACAGGGAGTTTCGTCTTTGTTAAAAAAAGTTCTCTAAATAACCAGTTTACCCACAAGCCGTTATTTCCACAAAACAGCTCGCAACATGGACAAGGGCACATTCATCCAGTAAACAGGCAGGATTTAACAATTGAATCAGAACATGTTATCCAGATAAAAACTTTGCCTAAACCACTTTTCTGAATAAGGTATGTCCAGTAAGGAAACCAAAAGCTCCGAATAACAGATAGCAAAGCACACCGAGTCTCTACTGCCTCAATACCGGCAGTAGTAACACATCAAACTTCTAACGACAGCAGTCAACAGCTGCCACTCGGAATAGAGTTCAAGGCGCTGATCTCAGTTAAAGAGAACAAACCACACTGAGGTGACAAAAGTCATGGGATATCTCCTAATATCGTGTCGGATCTCCTTCTGCCAGGCGTATTGCATCAACTTGACGAGGCATGGGCTCAACAATTCGTTGGAATTTCCTTGCAGAAATGCTGAGCCATGCTGCACCTACGGTCATCCATAATTGCGAAAGTGTTGCCGCTGCGCCGGCCGATGGTGGCCGAGCGCTTCTAGGCTCTTCAGTCTGGAACCGCGCGACCGCTACAGTCGCAGGTTCGAATCCTGCCTCGTGCATGGATGTGTGTGATGTCCTTAGGTTAGTTAGGTTTAAGTAGTTCTAAGTTCTAGGGGACTGATGACCTGAGATGTTAAGTTCCATAGTGCTCAGAGCCATTTTTTTGGTTGCCGCTGCAGGATGTTATGCATGAACTAACCTCTCGATTATGCCCTATAAATCTTCTTGGGATTCATGTCAGGCGACCTCGGTGGGTAAATCATTCGCTCAAATTCTCCAGAATGTTCCTCAAACCAGTCACGAACAACTGTGGCCAAGTGACATGACATTGTTGCTTGGGAACATAAAATCTATGAATGGCTGTAAATTGTGTCCAAGTAGCCGAATATATCCATTTCCACACAATGATCGGTTCAGTTGGACCAGAGGACCCACTACATTCCTTTTAAACACAGCACACACCGTTATGGAGCTACCACCGCTTTGCACAATGCCTTGTCAACAACTTGGTTCCATGGCTTCGTGGGGCCTGCGTCACATTCGAACACAACAATCGACAATTCTACGCAAATGCCACTGCTCTTTGTCGTTAACAGAAGGCCGTCGGCCGCTGCGTCATCCATGGTGAGGGATAATACCTGAACTTTGGTTCAAAAAATGGCTCTGAGCACTATGGGACTGAACATCTACGGTTATCAGTCCCCTAGAACTTAGAACTACTTAAACCTAACTAACCTAAGGACAGCACACAACACCCAGTCATCACGAGGCAGAGAAAATCCCTGACCCCGCCGGGAATCGAACCCGGGAACCCGGGCGTGGGAAGCGAGAACGCTACCGCACGACCACGAGCTGCGGACCCCTGAAATTTGGTGTTCTCGGTAAACTCTTGACACTATGGGTCTCGGAATACCGAAGTCCCTAACGATTCCCAAAATGGAATGTCCCATGCGTTTAACTGAAAGTACCATTCCGCGTTCCAAGCCTGTCAATTCCCTTTCGTGCCGACATAACCACGTCAGGACCTTTTCACACGAATCACCTGGGTAGCAACGACAACTCCCCCAATGCACCATCCTTTTAAACCTTTTATGCGCGATACTACCGCCATCTGTGTGTGTTCATATCGCTACCCCATGACTTTTGTCACCATAGTGTACAATCATAGTTTAGACCCTGTAATTTGTAGCCGCAGAAGACACACCACGCCCCACATTCCTCAAAGCACCACCCACAGCAAGTACCACCCTCACAATGTCTCCAAACGTCATGAATCATCCAGCCAATATTATCTGACCAAGAGCTTCTTCCTCCCATCCACTGGCTACCCTCATTGTCTCCAGTATAAACATTCTTTACTGCCACACAAAGTTTCACCTACAGACCTCAACACCAAGTTGCTTGATGGATTGCAGCAAAACCTCCCCTTTTCACAATTGTGTGTCTTCTGACTCTGGTAATCATTACACACCCAAGCCATGTTAGACCCACACACATGCCGTGGCAGCCTGCACACGCCGTTCCTTTAAGCGCCTGGTGCGTACCGTCAATTCATGGCAGGTGGTGCGTTACATCCTTCGCTTCTGACAGTAAAACCAGACTTAGATTTAAAATATGTGAGCGAATTGTCATCCAAAGATAAATTGGAAACTTCTTGTGATAAGACCACGTAAATTTGCGTACATGTAAATGTTCACAAGGTACGTCAACACAATGGCGTTAAAAAGATTACAATCTCGATTCATTAAACAGGAAAACAATATCCCAAAAATCTTACAACTTCGTAATTTTGGACTTCGAGTACGTTTACTTGAGCTTGTAGGGAGCGAGCAAAGAGGAATACGAAAGGTTCAATTTCGTAATAAGAGCTAATTATCACTACTGACGCAGTAATAACATCAATAAGTGGAAGACAATACGTAGTTTCCTACGAGATATGCAACCCACACCACTGCCATGTATGTTGCGCAAGCTGATCTGGGCAGTCTGTTCTGCGTAATGTTCTGGAGATGTAACCATCAACTTAGTTCGTCTTGCATGGCACAGACAAGTGACCAGATCGGATACGACCTTGTACATAGCCTGAAATGAAACAATCAGTTGAATGGAAGAGCAATTTGACTGATTTGATTCTCATTCCACAATGTCTCTAATTTCAAAATACTTTCGCGTCATTAGTGAACCTGCATAAACCAAATTTATGTAAAGTGAATGTGTTAGTATAAAGAAGGAGAATAAATGATAAAATACATTATTACTGGCTATAAGGAAAGAAAGACGCTGGCAAGTATACGATCACAATGTAATGATGGTAGAATACGCAAACCCGAGCCTAAAAAAAATCGTAATAATTTGTCAAAAGGCATTGCAACACTACGACGCAAAGCAGGTTTTGTTCAGTGGCAAAAACAATTAAATTAGCACGACAGCAAACATTAGGCTACCATGTACTAGTACGGTGGAGGCAGCCACACAAGCATAATATTCGTTCACTTTTCAACTGGGCCAGAAACTTCGTTCCGACCAAACAGAACTGATGTCTGACATTAAAATAAACTTAGTGGAAGATTATCAGAAACCATTAAAAAAATAGTGACACTTTTGGAAGAGGATCTGTTATCATTAGATAGTGAAGACTTGACTGATGGAATTTTAACACAAAAACTGCTATAAAACGGGAAATACATCATAACAGATGAGAGAAATGCGATAAAATACAGAGCAAAAAGTATTCGACGTCGTTAGAAAGAGCTATAGGAATGAAGTGATATATTCCGCCAGCTTGTCAATAGAATTCTTCGCAAAATATCAGAAATGTCTGAAAAAACAGTCAAGTCAGATGTGAAACGAGATGCTAAAAAAGGGTGCTACCTCACCTGAAGTGAAAGGAGTTTTAGTTAAGACAGCCGTATAAGTGGAAACAAGTTTATTGAAAAACAAACTGCTAACCTCGTACAAGCAGATAGAAATGCAGTATATATGAAACCAAAGCATTAAGAAATATGAAACCGATCATATCAACTGTAATCCACTAATCACCTTAAATGCGTTTCCTCTGTGACATTGATTAATTCGTCTGGAGAGTGCAGCAAACAAGCAAACTATTTGGATTAAAACTCTGTGCTTGACCTAACTGTAATCGTTGTAATTTTACAACGATTGTTCTACCATGTTCCTTGGCGATGGACAAGACAGAAACGAGTATTCATTAGTTCACCAAAAAATCCAAATCCAAGAAGAAAACTGAAATCAGTATAAAAGCTTAACCTGTATAATTTGACAAAAAACACTACAAAACTGCTATAAATCAGAAAGTACAAAAACAATTATGTGCTTCTTTACTAGCAATCTTACCATATTATGTCATGCTGCAGAACAACACAGTAAATGATACTTTTATTCCATATCAAAGTTTAACTATAATGGGATCAGTCACAGCAAGTGCACATAGAACTCGCCAGTCCCCAAGCTGAAATTTGCGGAAGCTAGTCCGGATTGTGTACAACAGAATCTACTGAAAGAAAGTATAAGAGTACAAGACTATTATGATTCGATACCTGTGCTGTCATCTGCCTTATCGGTCCTGAGGTATGTGATTTTTCCTTCCTTAATATGCATAATTATTTCTGTGCATTTTAAGACCTTACTATGTACCTCGATTTCAGTGTTAGATAACTTATTATTCGCCTATAAACAAGTATAGTGAGTTTACCTATTTACTATGAATCATAATTTTATTCTGTTGTATACGATTTTTTGTCATCTGATTAGGAAAAGAGAAAGTATGCTGGAACACATTCGAAGGGCGATACTGTTCGGTTCAAATCACACTCTATGTGAATTTTTCATCTTATTGAATAACTGAGACATCCTTTAAGTTGTTGCGGACAAAGCTGGCAACTCCATATTGAGCGTGGTTAATTCGGGACACTAACTTATAGCCTGGGATGCGCCTTCGCTTCCACAGAGCGTTGTCATCTCCAGTATGAGTCTCTTGCAGCGCTAAGACGTCCGCCCTATTCTCTCTCAAAATTTTAGATAGTTATTTCGCCCTTATTTCTGGACAGTCCCTCAACATTCAGTTGACATATTCTGAGCACGTTTCCAGCTTGGGTCTGAACAGTGCCGTTTGTATATGGTTTCATATTGTTGTTAATTTCGTAACCTCTGTTGAAGATGCATTCGAAGGCGAAAAAAGTAACTGCTCACGTGGAGGTCTCTCGCTTGGCGACTGAGACCAAACGTTTCTAAAACCGAGGTAAGCCTGTTCTACCTCTCTAATCGCCTTTCATCAGCGATGATCAGTCCACAGTTCAGCCGTCTTGGCACAGCCAAATACAACGAAAGCCCAAAATACCTGGGAGTAACTCTGGACAGAACTTTAACATAAAAAAAACACCTTTCCAACTTGGCCAACAAGATACAAACACAAGTAAACCTTGTGAGAAAGCTGGCAGGCAGTACATGGGGAGTAACTACATTAGTCCTCCGAGGAGCATCCCTCACACTGGTACACTCTGCAGCAAAATACTGTGCACCAGTTTGGCACCGAAGCTCCCATGTAGTGAAAGTAGACGTCCAACTGAACTCAGTAATGAGAGTAATTAGTGGTACAGTCAGGTCTACACCTACTTGCTGGCTACCACTGCTTTCAAACATCTGTCCGTCGAAAGGTTGCTCTTCACAACCTCTGTCAGCAAATTTCTGAAAACAACTCGATCCCTCCTCATGACGATTTGCTATCACTGCTCAGGAAACGCCTCAAATCTAGAAGACCAGCATATGAAATGGGAGTCCAAATGCTATCCACAGGATTCGACCAGGACGCAGAGAGGAAACGTGTGTGGCAAGCTACAAGATCCCGAAACCACGGACCGAGCGAGGTGGCGCAGTGGTTAGCACACTGGACTCGCATTCGGGAGGAGGAGGGTTCAATCCCGTCTCCAGCCATCCTGATTTAGGTTTTCCGTGATTTCCTTAAATCGTTTCAGGCAAATGCCGCGATGGTTCCTCTGAAAGGGCACGGCCGATTTCCTTCCCCATCCTTCCCTAACCCGAGCTTGTGCTCCGTCTCTAATGACCTCGTTGTCGACGGGACGTTAAAAAACACTAACCTAACCTAACCGAAACCACGAACTTGTAGACAATCCAACAGTTCCAGTTCCAGGCTTCCACCCACCAAGGGAGGTGTGGGTGCAGTTAAACAGACATCGGACTGAAGAGGGTAGGTGCAAATACAACATGCACAAGTGGGGCTTTTCAAGTGACAGTGTGTGTGACTGTGGTGACACCCAAACAATGAGCCACATTGTGAATGACTGTCCAATCAGACGCTTCCCTGGTGGCACTGGGAAGCTCCATGAAGCATCCCACGAGGCACTCCGCTGGATCGAGTCCATCAACATCCGAGTGTTGTCTGAGCCGTTTTAAAACTTGTGTACTGCATATAATTCACATGTGCAATTTTATATATATATATATATATATATATATATATATATATATATATATATATATATTTATTTATTTATTTATTTATTTATTTGTTTTGCTAAAAGTGTATTACTGTAATTGATGCATACGATAATAATAATAATAATCTTATTGAAAGCACACCTATTATTAAAACACACTGGCGGAAAAAATCGCACCACTTAAAAATAATTAATGTAGAGTAATGAAATTTCGGGACTACATTTATATAGGTAATACATTTAAGTGATTAACACTGGATGATCACAGGTTAATGTAAGTGTGAGTTAAGCCATTGCAAATGTGAAATGCTCGTACATTAATAGCCCGTGGAACCGCCAGAATTTTGAATGCAAATTTTCAAACGTGACGCATTGTGTTGCACGGGTGCCGGTTGTCAATTTTTGGGACGGAGTTCGAAGCCTGTTGCTCACTGTTGCACGATAGAGGGACGGTTAATGTTGTTTGTGGATGACGCTGGAGTTGTTGTCTGACGATGTCCCATATGTGCTGGAATGGAGACAGATCTGGTGATCGAGTAGGCTAAGGACGTCGACTGTAGAGCATGTTGGGTTACACCAGCGGTATGTGGACGAGCTGATTCTTTTGGAAATCTCCCCATAGAGTGTCGTTCATGAATGGCAGCGCAACAGATCGAATCATCAGATTGAAGCATGTATTTTCGGACAGTGTGCGTAGGATAACCACGAGAGTGTTCCTGCTGTCATACGAAATCGCACCCCAGACCATAACTCCAGGTGCAGCCGGTCAGGTGTTTCTAGCACGCAAACAGGTTGGTTGCAGGCCCTCAATTGTTGTTCTTCTAACCCCATACGGCCATCACTGGCAATGAGGCAGAACCAGCTTTCATTAGCAAACACAAGAGCCCTCCACCCTGTCCTTCAATGAACTGTCGCTTGACACCACTGAAGTCGCAAATGGCGTTGGATTGGGCTCAGTGGAATTGACGCCACCGGACGCTCGCAGTTGTCCTTGAACTAACCGATTTGTAACAGTTCGTCGTGTCACTGTGGCCCCACCTGCTGCTCAAACTGCTGCTGCAGATGTAGGACGATGAGCCAGAGCCAAACGCCGAACACCACGGTATTCCCTCTTGGTATTGCCATGTGGCCGTCCAGAGACCGGTCTTCTTGTGACTATATATATGTTGTGTTGGCAGAAGAGCCAACACCGTGTTACGAATGGAGGCCGAAATGCACGCGTTTTAGCTCACGCAGGCTGGCGTGAGGAGGGAAGGACTATACTGACTTGAGGTCTGGAAAATGACAAGGAATTAGAATTCAGAAAGCGGACGTAATTAGTTTGATACTTAACTTTAATCCATTAATGATGAACATCGCTCTTGACAGTACATGATAAATAATATTATCTATTCAGAATACATTCATAGTAATTGAATATGGCGCCTTGCTAGGTCGTAGCAAATGACGTAGCTGAAGGCTATGCTAAACTGTCGTCTCGGCAAATGAGAGCGTATGTAGTCAGTGAACCATCGCTAGCAAAGTCGGCTGTACAACTGGGGCGAGTGCTAGGGAGTCTCTCTAGACTAGACGTGCAGGTCTGCAATCACTGATAGTGGCGACACGCGGGTCCGATGTATACTAACGGACCACGGCCGCTTGAAAGGCTACCACCTAGCAAGTGTGGTGTCTGGCGGTGATACCACAATATACTCCTGACCACCGCTGTTAGCAATCGTGTACAGTGGCTACAGTCCTGCCAAATCTTTCTGCAGTATCGCAGGAGGAACATCCAGCTTCTCGTAGCTCTATTACACGACCCCATTCAAACTCAGCGACGTGTCTATAATGGCGTCTTTGTCGCCTTAAATGTATTCTTGACTAACAAAAACTCACCACGTCCAGGCTCAAAAGAAACTAACGCTCACGACCGTTACAGCGCGTATTTAAAGTAAACCTGATTTGCTACTAGGGTCACTCTTAGGCGACTGGCACCAAATTTGAATAGACATCACCTTTCAGATGTAGAAACACGCCTACCAACTTTTGTTTATACCGCATGACTCCTTCTTAGCGTTGTGACTTTCTTTCTGTCAGTGTATTTGGGGTTCTAAGGACTGCAGTCAGCTAATTCCCTTCCCTCTCGCAAGCAACGACGCGATCACATATAACATTCCGACAATGAGGCGTGTCTGAGACTTGGCTATAGGGACACGTCATTGTGAGTGGAACCAGGAAAAGTGGATGTAGTGCCGTGTTAACAGATAAGTCCCGGTTTAGCTTTGTGAAAAGTGCCCTAAATGATAACACCGATCTTCTCGTCTTAATCAACATCAAGTTAAGTACACATATAACACTAATTACATTTCCCTGTGGCACTGTGGCAGCTGCGATTTGTACGGATGTTATCCTGCATTGGCATGCGCTCTCTGTTCTTGGTGCATATCGTAAGCCTCCTCCAGTAACGTTATTAAAAGTTTGTTTTGATTAGCGTGCTCTCGTAACTTTGGCACTGCATTGCATTTTAAGGACAGCACTGGAGGGCAGACTTACACCCAAGGTACAAGAAACACAAATATGAACGTTTCTAACTGTATGCCTAGTGACACGTGTCCTATGTAACTCCTACACTTCCTGAATATCATTCCTTACAAAAAAAAATCATGAGGAGGTCTGTTGAAATAAGTCACAGTTTAAATGAACATTAAACATATTGTGCTGTAATTGCGAAGGAAAATGCCCGTGAGTTACCTAACTCTCATTCATCTCACAGTTCCACTCACAAGAATGAAATAGCCATTGCTGTTATGTTCGATACGCTCGCCGTAGTACTGAATATTCTTTCATCAAATCCGAAGTTAGTCTTAATCCATGATTATTACACTTCCGCGTCCTTCTCCGCAATTCACGCTAGCTTCCGAACCGCTTGGTTGCCTGACCCAGGCTGGAATGACTAAATATTCCGTCTTGTCCCAATTTGTATATGACTGATGATGATCAACAAATATTAATGTTCTCACAAAACTTGCTCATTTTGACACGCAACCACAGAAACTGCGTAAACCCATTAACTGCCCTGCACGTATGCTCAGACCAGACTGGCCAATTCTCGTACGCCAAAGTCGGCAGGTGCCAAAACCACACGTCTCTCGTGATATGGGGTATCTGTACAGCCTGAACCTGGCATAGACAAGAGAGGGTACATTCGATGCGTAACTTATAGGATCGATATCAGTACCCAGTACACTTACAATAAGTACCCAGCTACATCCGACATCGATAACTCCCCAAAAAGACGCGGTTTGATCTCCAACATGAGCACATCACACAAAGTGGAGAGCACATCTCGTTCAATAGAGTTAAATCAGATTAAACGTGTGAGATACTTTAGGACAAAGAATTCCAATCCTACCAGTGACACCGCACGCACGTCAGTCATTGCTGCTATCCAGATTGCGCCTCAGTAGCGTGGCTGTGGCGAATCTAGGCCACAGGTCAAGTGAACGCTGCTAGTCGGCGTCGCAGTTTCCGAAAAATCCAAAACTGTAGTAGCGGAAAATTTTTAAAAAATGCAAGATGGAGGCGGTGAGAATTTGCAAAAAATCCAAGATGGCACAAAAGTGCAGTTATGCTTTACAGACCCAATGGTGCCCTTTGCAAGAGTATCTGAATAATCTAAATTTTGCATCACATTCAGAAGTATCTGAAAAATCTGAATTTTGCATAAGCTGCCAACATTTTCAAGGGTACCCAAACTTGCTAATCTTGCTCCATGTTTGAAAGGATTGTCTACATAGCAGTCATTTTCAAAAGCATTTGAGTGGTCTGAAATTTGTGCGATGTGCAAAAGTACTGAATTACTTTTCAAGAATACATAAAAATATCGAGAGTATTATTGCAACTTGGCATTGGTGATCTAGCTTTTGGGTTAAGCAGCACTTGTCAATGAGTTTCGTTCGACTAATTTATCACATACTTTGTGTAAGGCACAGTGGACGCTCAATTTAATGCGCGCATGCACGCTCTTGCTCTCCCTCTCCCTCTCTCTCTCTCTCTCTCTCTCTCTCTTTCTGTCTCTCTCCCTCTCTCACCCACACCCATTCACCAACCAACCCACCCACCCTCCCAACCACCCACCCACCCACCCACACACACACACACACACACACACACACACACACACACACACACAAACGCACGCACACACCTGAATTTTGGGCCATTTTCATAAGTGTCCAAAAACCTTGTAGTATTTAGGAATGTTTGCGTCGTTTGTTTCGTTTGTAGTACATGTAGGTATGCAGTCAGCCGTATAATATCCTCAATAGCACGCTAGACGAGCGAGTATAATGCTTCTTATACATTAGTAAAGCAACTTATCACAAGATATGCATACAAGTTAAACGGTCAGATGCTTTATCCATTTTTACAACGGAACACCTTCACAATGAGTCAAATAAATTAGAAATGCAGATAAATTGGCTATATTTATTTTTTAGAGGATAGCCCAACCACTATCAGTTGTAAGACAATTGTCTGGATATGAGATTCAAATCATGTCTTAATTTAACGAGTCATTAATTTCTGTAAGATCTCGACATATAACGTTTTAAAATGGGAAAGACAAAGTTTTTCGTAAAATTCATACAAAGTCTCGTAAAACCGGCTGAGAAATTGCTCCAACACAACGAGCACAATGTCTCCCGACACTGAAACACATAACTCTCCAGGAGATTATTTTCATAAAGACCAACCCCCCCCCCCAGCGCTGAGGGAAGGTACCCCATTTCCATAGAAGAATAATTGGGAACACTAAAAGCTTTCCTAATTTGTGGAGCTCACACAGTAAACGAGTTCAGGATCCACGAAACAAAACAATTAATCAGGCAACACAAGTTGCGACGGTAACTCGTGCAAAGTGTCAGTTGCTCAGAAAGTAAGTAGCGCTAATGCGAAATGCTACACCAAACTTGGCAAACGTGAACTAGGGCGTGCCAGTCTCCACCAGATAAAGATCGCCCAAATCGAAGACAGCAAGTGCGCTCTCCACTGGGTCCCAAGACAAGAAGTCTCTCTTCCTTCCTGAAGGGTCGCAAATGTCTGAAATTAGTCTCCTCTAACTCCCAAATTTTTAGGAAACTCCACGTAAAAGGGGTAACCCAATCCTACTGCCAGTGTGGCGATGAAAATATTGCTTTATTTGTTCGAATACGGGGGAACCCTGCAGAAACTTCCCAATCTTGTCTTTTTTTTCTATTTTGAGCCGTCAGTCTTCTGACTTGTATGATGCGGTCCGCCGCGAGTTCCTCTCCCCTGCCAACTCTTCATCTCAGAGTTGCACTTGCAACCTACGTCCTCAATGATTTTGTGGATATATTCTAATCTCTGTCTTCCTCTACAGTTTTTACTCTCAACAGTTCCCTCTAGTACTCTTTAAGTTATGCCCTGATGTCTTAATAGATGTCTCTTTTTCTCGTCAATGTCTTCCACATATTCCTTTCGTCTCCGACTCTGCGCAGATCCTCCTCATTCCTTCATTCCTTACCTCATCAGTCCTCCTAATTTTCAAAACTCTTCTGTAACGCCACATCTCAAATGCTTCGACTCTCTTCTCTTTTTTTTTTTTTTTTTTACTTTTCCCGCACTTCATGTTTCACTACCATACAATACCGTACTCCAAATGCACATTCTCAGAAATTTCTTTATCAAATTAAGGCCCATGTTTGGTACTACTAGATTTCTCTTGGCCAGGAATGCCCTTTTTGCTAGTGCTAGTTTGCTTCTTATATCCTCCTTCCTCCGACCATCATGGCTTATTTGGCTGCCTAGGGAGCAGATTCCTTAACTTCATCTACTTCGTCATCACTAACCCTTATTTTAAGTCTCGCTGTTCTCATTTCTGCTCCTTCTCATTAGTTTCGTCTTCCTTCGATCTGTATTGTATTGTACGGAACTGGGGACCTAGAAACGACGGACAGGCTTCGTCCCCGCCATGGCCCTCAGTTGTTCAAATGGTTCATAATCCCACAACAACAGGCTACAGCAGTCCACTCATCCCACCGCCGCCCCACACCGAACCCAGGATTATTGAGCGGTTCGGCTCCGCGTAACTACCCCCCCCCCCCCCCCGCTCCCCCACCACCCCGGGAACGGGGAACGTCTCACAGCAGAAGAGTGTAACCCCAATGTTTGCGTGGTAGAGTAATTATGGTGTACAGGTACGTGGAGAAAGGCTTTGCGCAACAATCGCCGACATAGTGTAACTGAGGCGGAATAAGGGGAACAAGCCTGCATTCGCCGAGGCAGATGGAAAACCGCCTTAAAAACCATCCACAGACTGGTCGGCACACCGTTCCTCGATACTAATCAGCCAGGTGGATTTGTGCCGGGGACCGCACGCATTCCCGCCCGGAGAGCAATGCGTTAGACCGCTCCTTCGATTTACTCTCAGTCAATATTCCGAACTCATTAGAGAGTTCATTCCATTCAGCAGATCCTGTAATTCTTCTTCAAGGTCACTGAGAATATCAATTTCATCAGCGAATCCTATCATTGATATCATTTCACCTTGGATTTTAATTCCATTTTGGACCTTTCTTTTATATGCGTAATCGCTTCTTCGAAGTACAGACTGAACAGTTGGGGCGAAAGACTACATCCCTGTCCCACATCCTTTTTAATCCGAGCACTTCGTTCTTCGTCTCCCACTCTTATTGTTCCCTCTTGTTTCTTGTACATATTGTATATTACCAGTATTTTTCTATAGCTTACCTTTGTTTTTCTCAGAAGTTCGAACATCTTGCACCATTTTACATTGTCGAACGCTTTTTCCAAATAGACAAATCCTGTGAACGAGTCTTGATTTTTCCTTAGTCTAGCTTCCATCGTCAACCCTAACATCAGAACTGCCTCTCTGGTGCTTTTATCTTCCCTAAAGCCTAACTTATCATCATCTAACACATTCTCACTTTTCTTTTTCTTCTCTGTATATTATTCTCGTCAGCAACTTTGAAGCAAGAGCTGTTAAGTTGATTGCGCTCTCGCACTTGTCGGCTCTTGCAATCTTCGGAATTGTAAAGATGATGTTTTTCTAAAAGTCAGATAGTATGTCGCCAGATTAACATATTCTGTACATCATCATTTTGTTTCTACTTCCCCCAACGATTTTAGAAATTCTGGTAGAGTGATATCTATCCCTTCTCCCTTATTCGATCGCAAGTTTCCAAACCTATTTTAAATTTTGATTCTCATACTGGATACCCTATCTTTCCTACATTGACTTTTCTTTCTTCTATCAAGTCGTCAGATAAGTCTTCGCTCTCATAGAGGTCTTCAATGTACTGTTTCCACCTATCTACCCTCTCTCTCCTTTGCACTTAACAGTGGAATTCCCATTGCACTCTTAATGTTACAACACTTGCTTTTCATTTCATCGAAGGTTGTTTCGACTTTCCTGTATGCTGAGTCTGTCTTTCAGACAATCATTTCTTTTTTATGTCTTCACATTTTTCCTTCAGCCATTTCGCCGTAGCTTCCCTACATTTTCTGTTTCTTACGTTCCTAAGTGACATATTTCTGTATTCTTGAATTTTCCTGAACATTTCGTACTTCCTTCTTTCGTCGATCAGCTGAAGTATTTCTTCTGTTACCAGTGGTTTCTTTGCAGTTACCTTCTTTGTACCTGTGTTTTTCTTGCCAACTTCTATGACTGCACTTTTTAGAAATATCCATTCCTATTCAACTGATCTTCCTACTGAGCTATTCCTTATTGCAGTAGCTACAGCGTCTGAGAACTTCAAGCATATCTCTTCATCCCTTAGTACTTCTGGTACCACTTTTTCGCACTTTTATTTTTCCTGGCCAGTCTCTTAAGCTTCAGCTTACTCTTCATCACTACTAAATTGTGATCTGAGTCTATATCTGCTCCTGGGTACGCCTTACAATCGAGTACCCGTTTTCCACATCTCTGCCTGATCATGATGTAATCTAACTGAAATCCTGTCGTATCTCCCGGCCTTTTCCAAGTATGCCTCCTCCTATTGTGATTTTGTAACAAAGTATTCACTATTAATAACTGAAATGTATTGCAGAACTCAATTAGTTTACCTCCTGTCTCATTCCAACTACCAAGCCCATATTCTCCCGTACCCGTTTCTTCTACTCTTTCCCCTACAACTGCATTCCAATCCTCCATGACTATTATTTACCTACTGAGTTACCCGCTCAGTACCCTCATATACTTTCTTTATCTTTTCATCTTTAGCTTGCGACAGCAGCATGTATATCTGAGCTATTGTTGTCGGTGAATGGTTTGCTGTTGATTCTGATGAGAACAATTCTACCACTGAACTGTTCACAGTATCTCACCCTCTCCCTTTATACCATATTCCACTGCTGTTGATTTTATCCTATAGACATTGATCAGAAATCCTTGTCTTCTTTCCATTTCACTTTAATGATCCTCTTTATACCTACATTGAGCCTTTGCATTTCCATTTTCAGATTTTCTAGCTTCCCTACCACGTTCAAGCCTCTGATATCCCTCACCCCGACTCTTAGAACATTGTCCTTTCATTGGTTATTCAACCTTTTTCTGATAGTCACCTCCCTCTTGGCAGTCCCCTCAAGGAAATCCGAATAGGAGACTAGTCCTGAAGCTTTTGCTTCAGACTCTTCCAATTACTGGCCATATGTCCTGTATATACGCGTCATGTGTCTTTAATGCAGTGGTTTCCGTTGCCTTGTGCATCCTAATCCCATTTATCATTGATGATTCTTCCGCCTTTAGTAGTAGTTTCCCACTTCAAAAGCTAGAGTGCAAGTGCTCTAAACCTGGTCCTGTGCCCTCTTTGATAAGGCCGTTGGCAGAATGAGAGTGATTTCTTACCCCGCAAGTCGTTGGACTGTTCTTGGCTTCCAGATCGTATCTTAACATGCAAAAGGCTGGTATCAGCTGCTAGCGATGTTTCACTCATTGGTCGATCCCTCCACGCCAAAGCACTGTGGTGGATAAGACACATTTGATTGGATAACAAAATGTATGTGCAATGGAACAGTACGAATTTTCTGTCTGTCCCCGAGCAGAGTTGCAGTGGTCTGTTCTCAGATCTGCGTACAGTGAGGTGAAGTCGTCACACTCAGTGACACACTACAGATATCCAATGCCTTAACGACAGACTGCATTAAAAGGAGAAAACGGCATTTGTCGACAAAGTCGGGCGCAGGAGCTTACTGTAGCCGACTTTTGGAAACTGCAGTGCCCTGGGGACCAACATCTTTTCTCAAGAGCCTCTGCGGCTCACTTTCTGTGCTAATGCCAGACAATGAGACGAAAGCCTAGGCCTGCTCGTTTCCAGCAAAAAAATGTGAAGCCTTCTTCCCGATTTGGCAAGCCAAGTACTTCCCTTAAAAATAGCAAAAACAAAAAGCATAAAAATAATCAGATATCACACAGTCATGTTACAGTTTATCAGAAAGTTTAACTTTCCTCTGTACTGTGTATACTGGCTTCATGTTCAAGTATCTGAAGTATGTGTATTATTTATCAAAATACGTAAGTGTGTAACTTGTATTTCCAAGTGCTAAATCTATATGAGAAAAATACATCAGAACCTTATTGTCACTTTCACATGTAAAAGATGCACGTAAACTATGGAAATGATGTAACTTGCAGTATTTCCACACGCAAATTGTCCCATAACTGTACAAAACACATGTGCTCTGCTAAAAACATCATACTAGGCAGGCAGGTGATATTTCTTCCTAGGCCTATATGACACTATGCACGAAAGCGAACCACAGTATGCACCGTTTTAGGGGGGAAGAAAACAGAAACACACACAATGTTTATATCAAGTATCACAGCGTGATTTCCACGTATAAGTGTTCATCACAATACATAAAGACTGTAACTTACATCGTTTCCACGCCTGAATAAAATCTTCTCGGTTTTCGTGCCTCGCCAATTCGAATAAAATTCAGCCATACTCTGGGCCAACGAGCAGCAACTTACGACGTGTACCGCAGAGGCGTAGACTGAGACAAGTTTTCCCACCCGCCCCCAAGATATAAGATATGCTGCGACCTGTTAAAGAAGACATAGCTCTTCGTGCGCCCGGCTTGTATGGTATCCCTTGCGAGTGTGGCAGTATCTATTTAGGTCGGACAATTCGCACAGTTGCAGAGCGATATACCGAGCACAAGAAACGTACTAAACAAAGGGAGCTCGACATGTCGGCCATGGCTGAGCATTGCTTGGAAAAGGGACACAAAATACAGTTTGAAACGACGAGATTCGTGTCCCATGTGTCAACATACTGGTATTCCGTTAGGCAAAGAGGTGGCTGAGATTACAATAAACAGCAACAGTTTTGGCTCTGAGCTCTATTGGACTTAACTTCTAAGGTCATCAGTCCCCTAGAATTTAGAACTACTTAAACCTAACTAACCTAAGGACATCACACGCATCCATGCCCGAGGCAGGATTCGCACCTGCGACCGTAGCGGTCGCGCGGTTCCAAACTGTAGCGCCTAGAACCGCTCGGCCACCCCTGCCGGCAGCAACAGCTTTAACAGGGACCAGGGGCTCACGCTTAGTAAGGTGTGGAGACTGGTTTCGGATGTCGAAAGGAGGTAACTAAGGTTGCTTAACTCTTGTAGGGAGGCGGGGGCGGTAGTCACAAACGTGGCGCCGGCCCCTCGTACCACCTGACATCGCACGGTCCCGCGCGGGGCCAACGAGATACACGGGCCCTGCAACGAACTTGTGACTTCACACTAGTCGGCCTGGCCGCCCCCTTCGCGAACGCTTGGCTTCGTGCAGGGACCACAGGAAATAAATTTTTGACTGAAAACGTACCCAGTAGAGGTCTTAATTTTTTTCACGTGATATCGACAAATTGCATGTATTTAACAACGCTGTCAAGAATTATTAAATTCGTCTGAAATAGTCACTTGGCCGGCGCCGGACACGGCTGCTGCACTTGTAAGACCTGCAGTGTCACGTGCTGTTACGTACGCACCATGACCTGTCTTTCTCGTGGGCCTCGGTCCTGCGGCGGTCCAAAGCTCCTACGAGCTGCCCAACTCACTTTCCGCGCACATGTCGTTTTGGCCCTCTCTGATTGGTGCCAGTGGCCCTAATCGTGGCTACATGAAGCGGAGAAGCGGAGAGCCAACGATGAAAAAGTATATCTCACTTTGGTACTATCGTCCTGTGTCAGATAAAATTGCTAATACGTTCCATAGAGTCAACGTTACGATGGGTTTTCGGACAAATAATGAAGTTGGCAAAATACGGCGACATAGCTTGGATCCAGCGATTAGTAAGTTTAGCACAGTCGGGGGTCTACGAGGTCAGTAGTGGCTCGTGTGCGCAACATTACAGTGGACAAACTAGGAAGGATTTTCAGGTTACGTATCGTGAGCATGGATATGCTGGTAACCGTAGTTCATTAGGGGGCCGTATAAGAGATTTCAAGCATTGCTTAAGAAGCATCAATGGTGATTTGTCCATCCTGCACTGAGGTGGTAAAGGTACGGAGGAAATTGAAATTTACGTGAGCTATCAGGAGGATCTGAATCTTTTGATAAATGAGCAGGTAGTGAGCTGTCGTAAACGGTTATTCGATTTCTCCCATGATGTGATAGTGAAAAACTAAATAAGGACTTTTTTAACAATATGTTAACCTTCAACTGCTTTTATACTGCTTTGCATTAAGGCCGCAACCTAAATACTGTGAAATTCCCTGTAAGTTACCTTCAGACTTCGTGCATTCACAGCTATAATCAATCGTGAGGAACTCTAGTGGGGCCGGCCAGTGTGGCCGAGCGGTTCTAGGCGCTTCAGTCTGGAACCGCGCGACCGCCACGGTCGCAGGTTCGAATCCTGCCTCGAGCATGGATGTGTGTGATGTCCTTAGGTTAGTTAGGTTTAAGTAGTTCTAAGTTCTAGGGGACTGATGACCTCAGATGTTAAGTCCCATAGTGCTCAGAGCCATTTCAACCATTTCAACTCTAGTGGGACTATCGTAAGTTTTCCTCTGAAAACTGTGTTTTATTTGTTTCACAAGAAACTAGAAAGTTTCTGGTGGCTCTTTTTACTTGTTGTCATTTTTCATAATTTTAATGAAGAATAACAAAACATAAAATTGTTTTTTACTGATTTTATTTCTTAAACTTACGACGCATCATACGATGTAGAGGGCGCTCAACTTATGTTCTCTGTTCTTTGATTATGGCTCCGTAGTGAGCCCGTCTCACTTCATGTTTTGGTTTTGAGTGATCTACGTCACTTACTGTATTAGACAACAAATGTTGTTTGTCAGTTCTGTATGGACGTCATTATGCATCCACTCTACCTTCTTTTCTAAGGAGTGGTATGTATTTCGTTTTGTTTAGTTGCTCTACTCGATTTCAACAAGTTGAAATGCTAAGTCGCTGTATGTACTATTATTTGCATCGTTTCTCTGTAATTTTTTACTAGGCGCTCTGATGATGGACTTTGCTCAAAAAGCGTCAGCGCAGTAAAGGATTTCCTACCATCTAGATCTCCTTCATTTCAGCAGCCTACCAGCATTTTTAAAGTCATATTTACATTGATTGTGATTATGGCTTCATACTTCCATCAAGTCTTTAAGTCTTATCTACGGAAACTGCACAGATAAACAAACAAGGCAATGATAGTTGACCCAACCAACAGACATCCGGAAGTAAAATAGTATTCTAACACCATAATCTGACAGTGGGTGTCAGTCACTCGATCTTGAAATCGTACTTTGACATCAGTTGCTGACAGTGTATTTGTAGCATGGATGACTTGGTCTAAACGGAATAGTATGCTCTGTTCTACAAACATTTCCTTGAATGCTGTTGCAACTGCACTGACTTGAAGAGTTTTTAGTGATGTAAACATGTGAAATCGTCCAACCCTCTTCACTGGACTGATACTTCAGAAATACTCGTAATATTTACGAAATTTGTGTGCATGTGGTATTAATACTGGTACCATGCATGCAACTACTGAAACGCTTTTTTATTCATTGCGATAAATATTTCGTTTTAAACAGTTAAAACATCATCACTGGCAAATACTTCGCCCACTAAGTGCTTTTAAACCTTGCATGGGGGCTTAATTAAATGCATGATTGAAAATGATTTTGGTTTTTAGTAGCTATCTGTCCGATTACGTAAGTCTCGTAAACGGTTGGCCCTGACTAGTATTATTACGCTATCTGACTGCAACAAACAATGTAAGAAAATTTTGGTAAACACAGTTAATTAATTAAGTCCCCAGCAACTATAAAACCTACAAAACCAATAAGCACAAGAGTAACTGTTCTGTATGTGGGAGTGTGACTCAACGTCCACATCTGGCATGGTTCTTCTCCAACAAGACAAGAATTTTAAAATACCAATTATACTGACGTGACAAAAGAAATTTAGAAAAACTATAACTACGCAAGAAAACCAGAATTCACTCTAATACAAGAACACAAGCCAGATGCTTTGTTGACTGAACCTGTAGTGACGCATTATTTCAGACACACAAATAATAAAAGAACATTGTGGTTTTACCTACGTATATATTGACGAAATGCACTCATTACAATACATCTGCTATCTCTCCCATCAAATAACTGGATAAAGCATAGAACAAACACTCCTTACTACAACATCTAGACAAGCACTCACTGCCACGAACTCTTAACACGCACTCTGTCCTCTACGATCTCCTAACAAGCACTGTCCTCTACGATCTCATAACAAGCACTCTGCTATGAATTCTCGACAATCACTGACTTCTACAATCTCATAACAAGCACTGACTGCCATGAGCTCTTAACACGCACTGTGGAGGCGGCTTAATAGTACTCTTTGGCGCAATCTCTGGCGCAGTGGCACAGTGTAGCCACCTTTCATATGCCCCTCCTCCACAGGCCAGAATTTGATGGTATTTTTGCCAGCATTGGTGGTGAAAATACCACCAAATTCGTCCAGAAAAATACAGACAAAAATAAAAGATAATATTAATACCTAAACATCACATAATTAGTTAAAATTTTTGGCTTTGCACTGACCTTTTACTAACCTAACATATGAAATACAGTAAGCAATACAACTTCTTTTCATACATGTGACTTTACATAATAGTTTACACAATATACAAAAAATCAGTTTATACAAATGTTCACATAAAATGCTTTCAATGATTAGTTTATACAAAAAAAATACTAACAGGTGACATCTTTTCAGTAAAAGCAGTCCATCAGAGGTACCCAGCAATGTTGAGTAGGTGCAGACAGCAACAAGTGACTTCATTTCAGTAGAAACAGTTCATCAGTTGCACCCAGCAATGTTGAGAGCAGGTGCAGACACCAACAAGTGACATCATTTCAGTAGGAGCAGTCCATCAGTTGCACCCAGCAATGTTGAGCAGGTGCAGACACCAACAAGTGACATCATTTCAGTAGAAGCAGTCCATCAGTTGCACCCAGCAATGTTGAGAGCAGGTGCAGACACCAACAAGTGACTTCATTTCAGTAAAAACAGTTCATCAATTGCACCCAGCAATGTTGAGAGCAGGTGCAGACACCAACAAGTGACATCATTTCAGTAGGAGCAGTCCATCAGTTGCACCCAGCAACGTTGAGCAGGTGCAGACACCAACAAGTGACATCATTTCAGTAGAAGCAGTCCATCAGTTGCACCCAGCAATGTTGAGAGCAGGTGCAGACACCAACAAGTGACACCATTTCAGTAGAAGCAGTCCATTAGTGGCATCAGCAATGTTGATCAGGTGCACACAGCAACAGGGGACATCTTTTCAGTAGAAGCAGTCCATCAATGGCACCCAGCAATGTTGAGCAGGTGCAGACACCAACAAGTGACATCATTTCAGTAGAAGCAGTTCCATCTGTGGCACCCAGTAAAGTTGAGTTGGTGCAGACAGCAACAAGTGACTTCATTTCTGTAGAAACAGTTCATCAGTTGCACCCAGCAATGTTGAGCAGGTGCAGACACCAAAAGTGATATCATTTCAGTAGGAGTAGTCCATCAGTTGCACCCAGCAATGTTTAGCAGGTATACCCAGCAACAAGTGACATTATTTCAGTAGAAACAGTTCCATCTGTGGCACCCAGTAAAGTTGCAGAGGTACACACAGCAACAAGTGACTTCATTTCTGTAGAAACAGTTCATCAGTTGCACCCAGCAATGTTGAGCAGGTGCAGACACCAACAAGTGACACCATTTCAGTAGAAGCAGTTCCATCTGTGGCACCCAGTAATGTTGAGCACGTGCAGACAGCAACAAGTCACATCTCTCAGCAGAGGCAGTTCCATCAAATTCACTAGCACTGATCACACTGTTCATCAGAGTTTATGAGCAGAATTTAAACATGTCCTAGTGGCACCAATCATGAAGAAAGGGTACAAGTAACAGTCCATAATTTTTTTTTTACAATCACTGATCACACAGTTCATCAGCAGAAATTAAACACGACCAAATGTCACACATCATGTTGAAAAGTGCCGGTAACAGTTCAGAATATTTATCTTCACTAATCAGACAGTTCAGGCATGAACAATAGTTTGAATGCACATACAAATGCTTTTACAGTAACATACAAATCATAACAAACACACAAATGATGTCAGATAATTGTCCTATTAACTATTACAATACACAAATACCAGTAAACCTATAATATTTATGAGTGTCAGTGCAAGCCACTACCAACAAATAAAATAATATTTAGGAGATAGGTGGGTAGGATTAGTAAAGGAAAACACACAAAACACACTCACTCATCTTTCATCCACATCAAGTACTACTGTGTAATTGAATAGTGTTAACTGTGTAAATGTAATTCTGTCAAAATCTGATGTTCATCATGTGTATCAAGTAGTAGTGGCAGCAATGTATAACAGTCAATAATAGTTAAGTCAACGTCATAGTCATCATGTCAAGACCAATGTTTGCCAAGCCAGATCAAAATGTACTGTTGCTGAACAACTGTCAGTGAGCCACGATATGCAATTACTTCCTCTCTTCAAAAAAAAGTACATACTGCTTAGTGATTTAACAAAGTGTGTGTATAGACTATCTTCCTTCTATTTTAGTGTTCTAGTCTGGTATCTTCATCCTCCTTGTTCCATAAGACCAACAAAAAAAAAAATATGCTCCTCACTTACTTTACCTCTTATCCACCAAAACTCCAATAATCATCAGCATCACATAATCTCAATACGTCACTAATACTTCTTCAATACGTCGATACATATAACTCTTATCATCAATATCATTTACCTTACCTCTTGTCCACAAAAACTCCAATAATCATCAACTTCATATACTCTCAATACCTATAATAATACGTCGATAAATATAAACCTCAGCACCAATATCATTTCACTTCCATAACAACTCCTTCCTCTAGTCAGTCTCCTCGAACAAGTACAGATAAAATCCTAATGCAACTTCAATTCAGCATCCCATACAATCCGAAGACACATTGTCAACACACAACCTCTGTGTAATCCATCTGAGCCCAATCTTCTACTCATTATAAATTATAAGATACATTTTGGTTCCTTGTCCATCATTAAATAAAAGAAATGCATACCTGACCTCTAACAGACTTAGTTCGAATAACTCTCAGTAATTAAGTACGATTACGGAGTGTGAATGATCATAATATTTCACAGTGTGTACACCACTTCAAGAATCATAGCAGAAGCAAACATGTGGAGTATTTTTTGTGTCAAGTGTCACTTCCTATTTCAATTGCTCACAAAAATGCAGTGTAATGACTGTCAATGGTCTAAACCTAGTTTTGGTCTGTCATGTCGTTAGCCTCCTTCCTATTAGCATAAATTTATACAGCTTCCATAAAACCTCAGCTCATGTGACTTCTATGACTTTCTTGTACTAATGTCGTTCGTCGAATTATAGCAGTTAATTTTCTTATCTTAAAAATATAAGGCACTGAGCGTAAGCAAAACAAGCAATAGCGAGTAAATATACCAGTAGTGAACAGAATGTCCACAAGTGTATGCAGCACAATTCTTACAACGAGGCTCTGCCAAGCGAACAATCTATAATTAATACAGTAGTGTGACCTAAACTCTATGTTTGTACACCTTATATCAGCATTTCTATATACCAAATTAAAGAGCAGTTATGGCAACAAAACAGAAATGTGTAAATATGTAATCCATACGCATAGCAGTAAACATATATCTTACGTAATAAACAGGTCATTAGCATCATACCAGCATAAGCAAATAAATGTTCATATGTCATCTTAATAAGTAAACATGAAGGCGCAAGCAGATAAATGACAAAGTATAACCTACATACATAATCACAGTCAGCACAATAAATCAGGTTACAATTATAATTTAAATAAATAAGCACAGCAGGCACATAATTAAAAAAAAAGTAACATCAGTGAAAAAGCAGTGCAGCCAAGCGATGCATAATATACACAAGTTACAACCCAGTTCATTAATAATCATTGTCAAAATCAGTTAATGTACGCAAACACGTCGCTTTACAAGTAATTTCATAGAACATAAAATTTAGCACAAAGTATGAATCACGTAATCGCGAGCAGCAAATTACTTCTAAAGTACGTACCTAAGTGAAAATATGTTACCTGAAAAATGAACTCAATTAACAGTTACCTTTTTTTTAGTTTATTAGTTTCTTCTTCGAAATTACATTCTTCCTGAAAATTTCTCGATAGTAAGTCCTCTTAACGTCGGAGACACATAGAATTTACCTGAAGTTCTTAAATATTTTACACAACCGTATCCTGAAAAATACTGAATGTTAATAACAGAATTCATCAAGTCACTATAGCTTTATACTGAATTTAATCGGAGAAATTAAACTGTGTATTTGTTTACGGCTGTCAGTGCATTCGCACTGAGCGCTCGATCAGCTGTAGGCGCGTGACGTAGGAAGCAATTGTTCGCGGTCAACGACTGCCTTGTGCGGCGCGCAGACTTGACTGTTGCTTTGAGTATGTGCCGCCGCCAAAACACAGCGCGGTATCCTTGTACTCTCTGCATGTTTACATGTAGCTGTTAGTTTCTCTAAAGCATGTTATTCCACAAAAATTTTAACGTTTGATATATGATGTATTCCTTTAGAGCGTCGAGATTTAAGAGTTTCTACTTCGACAGTGTTATCATGAATAATTTTGCGAATTCTATATGGACCGTTATAAAGCAGAAAAAATTTGCGACACAAGCCTTTTCCTTTGTGAGATAAACGATGAGACTTAATTAATACCTTTTGACCAACTGAAAAAGTTTTTAAACGACCAGGACGTTTCGCTGATTTCTCTCTTCTAGCAGCCGCAGATGCAATATTTTGTAGAGCCAGGTTGACAACTTCAGAATGCCGCAGTTTCCGTGAAGGCGGAAAAGGAACGATTTCAGAAATGCGATTTGTCGGTGCTTTATTTTTTAATATCATTATAGGCGGTAAAGAAGTTGAGTCATTAGGAAGTTCATTCAGAATGTTTTGAAAAATATGAAGATACTGATCCCAAGTTCTGTGATTCTGATGACAATAAAGACGACACAATTTATTGATTTCCTTCATCCATCTCTCTGAAGCGTTAGATTGAGGGTGAAAAAGTGAAATGAAAATTGGTTTAATTTTACGACTGTAGAGTACGAAGCCAAATTTTAGAACGAAACTGTGATCCATTATCTGCTATAACCTTATCAACGTGACCGACTTCTTTAAGAAAATGTTTGATAAAAGCGTTAGATACTGAACGAGCTGTTGCTTTGCGTAAAGGTGTAAAACACACATATTTTGATGTCAACTCCACTGCTACGAAAATGTACGCAAAACCATTAGTAGAACGAACCACTGGACCAAACAAATCGACTGCAGCCATCTCCTTTAATTTCGCTGGAATGACAGGAAACAACGGTGCTCTGTGAGAAATCGTTGGAGGCTTAGCCATTTGACATAATTTGCATTTGGCAAGAACAGATCGAATACGTTTTTCCATATTACTGAAGTAACAATTTTCTCGTAATTTATGAAAGCATTTTCTGGGACCAAAGTGTGCATAACTGAAATGTGTGTACCAAATCAATTTATTGACCCACTCATCAGGAATACAAACTAACCAAACAAAGCTGTCGACCGATTTCCGTTTAAAAAGAATGTCATTGCGAACTGAATAGCATCTAGTTTCTCTGGATCAGGAAGAATACCTTCAGTCGAAATAATGTGACCGAGAAATTTCGCCTGAGAACGACCAAATTCAGATTTTTCCAAGTTCACTGTCATGCCAACTCGTGCAAAAATACGTAATAATGAATCCAAAATTTTGTTGTGCTCACTCCAAGAACGTTTAGCAATAAGAATGTCGTCAACATAAGAAGTAATGTTGTCACGAAGATAAACAGGTAAAATTTCATTTAAGCTAGGAATGAATGCTGCTGAAGGTACAGTAACTCCACATGGTAATTTCCAAAATCTCTTTTGGGTAAATAGTCAAATCCGGTTATTGTTTATCTACTGTCTAGATAGATTGATAGTCGAAGAGTTGTTTTGACAGATGCAAAGAATAGTAAAAGAGTAGGCAGCGGTACAGAAAACTAAAAGAGAAATAGCACCACTACAGCTCGGGGCCCTATGCTCGCTACGGCACATATTCACTTAGAGTAGTGAATCCCCTGAGGACTTTAATAACTGCACATAATTTCAAGTTTGTGACTTAATGGCAACTTTGGCGGAAGTGCGTACGTAAATTGAGCTAACCATGCACGTGGATGTATCTCATTCTTAGAATTGCGGAAGATCTTAAATTTCCGGACAGTCAAAAAGTGTTTATAGTCAAAGTTTTCGCCTCGTGGCGACAAAGACCTACCGCGTCTGTCCCAGTCACAATGACGACTATTGTTGTCAAGTTCGCGCGCCTGGCGCTCTCTTGTTGCATCCCGTAAATGAAACAAATTACTTTCTTCATACCCTTCTGCTAAACTAACACTTGTCAATTTATCTGAGATCTCCTCAACTCTTTCCGATGAGTCACTTAATTGTCCTTTCTGTTTATATACGTCTTCTGTAAATGTCGCGACTCGGGTTTCGGTATTGTCACATTTAGTAGTTGACTGTTCACACTGTTGCGTTAAGTCATTTAGTACGGATTCCTCGATTCTCTCAAATATTTCTTCCTTATCTTTTACACGTTGTAAATTTAACTCTGAAAATTTCTGTCCTATCACGCAATCTTTTTCTTCCTGTTCTCTGTCCTGTTCCTCTTGTCTGATTTCTGTTGAAATTAAATTATTATTGTGACCCTTCAAAATCGGTTGTACTTCTCTAATTTCTTTCTTTGATTCATCATTCGTATTTTTGAAACATGTCCCTATTCGTGAGCATAACCGTGTTGTCATTGCTTCCATCTCAGTTCTAATTGATCCTATTTCAGTTTTAATTTCAGATCGCAAAGTTCCCATCTCTGTTTTAATAATTCCTATTTGTGTTTCCATATCTGTTTTTAATTCAGATCGTAACTGTGATCCCACATTTAATATAGCACTCATCAACTGCTCCATAGTAACTGTTTCAAAATTCTTTTCACCCCTCACATTTCCCACAAAACCAGCTTCCTTCTGCATGGCTGTAAAGCTATCTGTGTTCGATACTATTCCAGAATCTTCTGTCGTTAATCTCAGATTCTGTAAATTTTCTGATTGAGAAAAATTTTGAAATGGTTCCGGACTGTCTTCCCGACTTATTACATTGTTTTCCACTTCATTATCCATCATACTGTTTTCCTCTGTTGGCGAGTTCGCCATGTTAACAATTTCGTTATTCTCACTATTCATCATTTTTGCCTTTTTCATAGACCGCGTAATCATTTACAAAACATAAAAAAATTCGTCACTGTTTGAAAATCACACACAATGACTCCTTATCTCCAACAATACTATTCACACTATATGTTTCCCTCAAACACGATTAACGAACAATTGAAATAATTGCACTAATTTGTCAAACGCGTATACAAGGCAATAAAAATTAAATTTTGAAAAATACCATTAGAAGAATGCCAATTACCAAATCTACACATACAAAATAGACTACAATTACTAGCTACAAATTACTACAACAAAACTACTGTCTACTACTTTTACTCAGAAAAATTCCAAGGGACGATCCGAAGCAGCGGTCGCCACGTGCATGGGGGCTTAATTAAATATATATGATTGAAAATGATTTTGGTTTGTAGTAGCTATCTGTCCGATTACGTAAGTCTCGTAAACGGTTGGCCCTGACTAGTATTATTACGCTATCTGACTGCAACAAACAATGTAAGAAAATTTTGGTAAACACAGTTAATTAATTAAGTCCCCAGCAACTATAAAACCTACAAAACCAATAAGCACAAGAGTAACTGTTCTGTATGTGGGAGTGTGACTCAACGTCCACATCTGGCATGGTTCTTCTCCAACAAGATAAGAATTTTAAAATACCAATTATACTGACGTGACAAAAGAAATTTAGAAAAACTATAATTACGCAATAAAACCAGAATTCACTCTAATACAAGAACACAAGCCAGATGCTTTGTTGACTGAACCTGTAGTGACGCATTATTTCAGACACACAAATAATAAAAGAACATTGTGGTTTTACCTACGTATATATTGACGAAATGCACTCATTACAATACATCTGCTATCTCTCCCATCAAATAACTGGATAAAGCATAGAACAAACACTCCTTACTACAACATCTAGACAAGCACTCACTGCCACGAACTCTTAACACGCACTCTGTCCTCTACGATCTCCTAACAAGCACTGTCCTCTACGATCTCATAACAAGCACTCTGCTATGAATTCTCGACAATCACTGACTTCTACAATCTCATAACAAGCACTGACTGCCATGAGCTCTTAACACGCACTGTGGAGGCGGCTTAATAGTACTCTTTGGCGCAATCTCTGGCGCAGTGGCACAGTGTAGCCACCTTTCAACCTATCAATATCATGCATTTTTGATAACATATATTACCAATATGGGGGTACTTTAAGATCAAAAAATGTAAAAAATATAATTTTCGTGAACTGGTGTTGGCTCCTGTGAAAAACTTACTTTCTGAAGATGTACTGATACGTAAGCAGGGTGATGGAACTGAAAATAGTCAATATGACATTCATTGTGAAAAGTCACATCTACTACCACCTCAATGAGCCTTTGATTTTTAATTAACTACAAGTGAAAAAATTTAAAACAGTGATAGAACCTGGTACATGAGTTTATTAGAAAAACGTTTTTTAAATATTAAAATATAAAGTACACAGCTACTTTAAAATATTTATAAAAGTTGGGCACAAAGCACACCTCCCCCTCGCCCCTCTTAGTATTGGTTGGTTGGTTTGGGGAAGGAGACCAGACAGCGTGGTCATCGGTCTCATCGGATTAGGGAAGGAAGTCGGCCGTGCCCTTTCAGAGGAACCATCCCGGCATTTGCCTGGAGTGATTTAAAGAAATCACGGAAAACCTAAATCAGGATGGCCGGACGCGGGATTGAACCGTCGTCCTCCCGAATGCGAGTCCAGTGTCTAACCACTGCGCCACCCCGCTCGGTCTTAGTATTGCTAGAGTTAATGTGGACGTGATGTCTGCTTGCAGGTTTCACTAAAATTTTTGCCAATGGCACTGCTGCTTTGAATAAAAAAGAAACAGTGGGACCGCAAACGACGATCAACGAAACACAACAAGCCTCACAACGTCTATACGGGCAAAGGCACGTTCACGAACTTCCAACATGCTGGAATAATTGTAGGTCGCCAACTTCCGTTAATCAGTATAAACAAAAACTTGTCAAAGTTGCAAATTTCACATTTTTATTCACTTGATGATTAGTTTTGGGCCCGTACCCATATTCAAATCATCGTAACAAAGTCAAAAATGGTGTTTCCGATAATGGAATAACCATGTCAAAATTGCTTAAATGAGCAGTTACAGAGTATATAGATGGTATCTCCGAAAATGCAAAAGCCATGTCAAAAACGTGTAAACGAACAGTTACAGCGCATACAGATAACTCACCTGTATGCGATGAAACTGTTCGTTTTCACTTTTTTGACAGGGTTTTTGCGTTTTCGGCAACAGCATTTTTGATTGTTACCATGATTTTAAAATGGGTTCCCGCCCGAAAATAATCATCGAGTAAATACAAAAAGTAAAATTTGCAACTTTGGCTGGTTTTTCGTGCTCTGAAAGCCATGTTTCTTTGTTCGCTAATATCGCAGACTACTCGCAACCACGATGCAGAAGGGTTCAAAGGGAATTATTATGACGTGGTTGTGTCAGGTGGGTGTGTATTTACAGTTTGAGTAAGTGAATGCATTTCTGGGTGCATACATAACTATTACTCAGCAACATTGGTGTTATAAACGTGTGGCAACTACACACATCAAAAAAAGTTTGCATCACCTCGGTTCTGAGGGTCCGGAACCTGTACAGAAAATTGGAATAGAGATCAACATAAACATCGTTTCCGCCCTTTTTATTGCTCATGAAAACCACACACTGCACGTCGTACCACCATATAGTGACACCTTCGAGGTGGTGGTCCAGATTACTGTACACACCGGAACCTCTAATACCCAGTAGAACGTCATCTTGCATTGATGCATGCTTGTATTCGAGATGGTATACTATCCACAAGTTCATCAAGGCACTGTTAGTACAGTTTATCCCACTCATCAACGGCGATTCGGCGTTGATCCCTCAGAGTGGTTGGTGGGTCACGCCTTCCATAAACAGCCCTTTTCAATCTATCTCAGGTGTATTCGATAGGGTTCATGTTGGAGAACAAGCTGGCCAATCTAGTCGAGCGATGTCGTTGTCCCGAAGGAAGTCATTACAAGAGGTGCACGATGGGGCGCGAATTGTCGTCCATGAAACGAATGCCTCGCCAATATGCTGGCGATATTGTTGCACTATCGGTCGGAGGATAGCATTTACGTATCGTACAGCCGCTACCGCGCCTTCCATGACCACCAGCGGCGTACGTCGACCCCACATAATGCCACCCGAAAACAGCAGAGAACCTCCATCTTGCTGCACTCGCTGGACAGTGTGTCTAAGGCGTTCATCCTGACTTGGTTGCCTCCAAACATGTCTCCGACGATTGTCTGGCTGAAGCCGTATGCGACATTCATCGCTGAAGAGAATGTGATGCCAATCCCGAGCGGTCCATTCGGCATGTTGTTGGGCCCATCTATACCGCGCTGCATGGTGTCGTAGTTGCAAAGATGGAACTCGCCATGGACGTCGGGATTGAAGTTCCGCATCATGCAGCCTATTGCGCACAGTGTGAGTCGTAACACGACGTCCTGTGGCTGAACGAAAAACATTATTCAACATGGTGGCGTTGCTGTCAGGGTTCCTCCGAGCGGTAATCCGTAGGTAGCGGTCATCCACTGCAGTAGTAGTCCTTGGGCGGCCTGAGCGAGGCGTGTCATTGACATTCCCTGTCTTTTTGTATCTCCTCCATGTCCGAACTACATCGCTTTGGTTCACTCCGAGACGCTTGGATACTTCTCTTGTTGAGAACCCTTCCTGGCACAAAGTAACAATGCGCACGCGGCGCAACCGCGGTATTGACCTTCTAGGCATGGCTGAACTACAGACAACACGAACCGTGTACATCGTTCCTGGTGGAATGGCTGGAACTGAACGGCTGTCGGACCCCCTCCGTCTAATAGGCGCTGCTCATGCATGGTTATTTGCATCTTTGGGCGGGTTTAGTGACATCTCAGAATAGTCAAATGGACTGTGTCTGTGATATAATGTCCACAGTCAACGTATATCTCCAGGAGTTCTGGGTGATGCATTTTTTTTATGTGTGTATATTTCACGTCAGAAAATTACGTTTGATTAATTTTCTTGATCCTTGTTCTTGCATGTTTGATTAAGTTGCAGAACGAGTACATGAGTACAGCTCTATAGCTTTTGAGTGAGACAGTGGATTTAATTTCATTATATTTAGCTCTGAACTAATCACTTTTGACTAACGCACTTAAGTTCATTAAATGTAACATAATGACTGATTAATGGTCCTTTGCATTATTTAAGTTTAAGCTGACGATCGCATTGGGTTATAACATGAGAGTGTACTTGATTGCAACCGTGCGCTTGAAATGTTGGCAGCTTGTTTTGGGCCTGCGATCTGCTTCCTGGCGCTGACCTTCATCGACTGCGACGTGCCAGCCATCATCACGCTGTTCGTCTTCACCATGGTGTTCCGCTGTGCCATTTACGGAGGTTCCTACCTGAACCACATCTATCTGTTCCCTCGCGCCTACGGAAGCGCGGCTGGTCTTTATCTGACTCTGGGAAACTCCACAGGGATCATCACTCCGATAGTCACCAGCGCTTTTGTATCAGGCCGGGTAAGTACTTGCAAAGTGTCTGGTACTGGACAGATGGGTAGACAAGAAACGTACCTAATAAAAACATGTTAAATAACATTTCAACGATCGCTATTTCCACTTTTCACTTATGCTTTCATAGACACAGTCACATTTAACATAGTGTTGTTTCCATTTAGCTCTACAATACCACAATGAAGAACTCTGGTCTCTGTGCATAGCACATCATCCTGCCTGTGAATTCCATTCGTTCGCATCGGCCGGCGTGTCGTAGACAGGCAAAAAGTTACTATCGGTCTGTACGTGATTAAGAACTATTTATTTATTTCTGGCTGTAGCCTTACTGTATCGGCGTCTGAGGCAAGGAACTATCAGGTTAGCAAAATATTGCAATACTTCACCAGAAGGCGGTCACACAAGCGAAATAATTTCTGCCTTCGCATAAGCTACGAAATTTTACAATATCGCATGTGGGTTTGTTGCTGCAATTGGCAACTGAAAACTTAGTGATTCAGAAATATTTCGGGTGAGTCGTATGCTTACTGAACATCTACAGAAAACTGACAAATATTTGTAACATTACTCCCCAAATCCGAGTTTGTTGCCTTGCTCATATATGTGTTCAAGTTGTCTACGCGTAGTATTCAGAAATGCTGATGATCTTCCTCAAAACTCAATATTAAATATTATGCTGAGAGAATTTTACTGCGGCATTTGCGATGCGGTACTTGTTTCTGTGAGGCAGACAGCACAAATACTGGTAAGCATTACATCATTCCGCATGTGAATAATTTAAGCACGTATTTCGTCTTAGATTCAGAAGTAAGGTAGATTGGACAATTTAATATCACTACTTCCTTGGTTCATTTATAATTTTTATCATCAGCAGAGGCATGTCTGAGCAAACAATGTTAGCATCGTTTAATAGGTGTCTGGATTGTTCATCACTCATTATTACAGGACGTAGACATACACTACACTGAGGTGACGTTAGTCACGGGATGCCTCCTAATATCCTGCCGGACCTCTTTTTGACCCGTGCAGTGCGGAAACTCTGTGTGACATGGACTCAACAAGTCGTTGTAAGTACCCTGCAGAAATATTGAGCCATGCTGCCTGTATAGTTGTACATAATTGCGAAAGTGTTGCTGGTGCAGGATTTTGTGCATGAGCTGATCCCTCCATTATGCCCCATAAATTTCCCAACGGCACCATTTCGAGTGATCTGGGTGTCTAATCATTCGCTCTGACTGTCCGGAATGTTCTTCAGTCCAGTCGCGAACAGTTGTAGACCGATGACCTAAACACAGCCCATACCATTATGGAGGCACCACCACAGTGCATTGTTGACAACTTCGGTCGATAGCTTCGCGAGGTCTGTGCCACACTCGATATCTACCATCAGCAATTACAAATTGAAATCGGGATTCATTTGACCTGATGTCTTTTTTCTGTCGCCTAGGGTCCAACAGATATGGTCACTCGCCCAGCAGAGGCGCTGCAGGCAATGTCGTGCTGTTAGCAAGGGCACTCACGTCGGTCGTCTGCGGCCATAGCCCTTTAACGCCCAATTTCGCAGCACTTTCCTAAGGCATACGTTCATTGTACGTCCCGTATTGATTTCTGCGGCTGTTTCCCGCAGTGTTGCCCTTCTGTTAGCACTGACAGCTGTACGCAAACACCGATGCTCTCGTTCGTTAAGTGATGACCGTCGAACATTGTGTCTGCCGGGGTGAGAGGTGATGCCTGAAATTTGGTATACTCAGCACACTTTTGCCGCTGTGGATCTCGGAATATTTAATTCCGTAACGATTTCCGAAATAGAATGTCCCATGCGTCTAACTCCAACACTTTCCCGTCGTGCGGTCATAATCAACTCGAAAACTTTTTCACTTAAATCACTTGAGTACAAGTGACATCTCCACGAATTCATTGCCGTTTCTTGCCTTGTGTATGCGATACGCACCTGTATATGTGTATATCGCTAACCTTAGCAGGGAAAAAGGAATACAAACGTCTCAAAAATTAGATCGACAGGAAGTGCAAAATGGCTAAGCAGGGATGGCTGGCTAAGCAGGGATGGCTAGAGGACAAATGTAAGGATGTAGAGGCTTATCTCACTAGGGGTAAGATAGATACTGCCTACAGGAAAATTAAAGAGACTTTTGGAGATAAGAGAACCACTTGCATGAACATCAAGAGCTCACATGGAAACCCAGTTCTAAGTAAAGAAGGGAAAGCAGAAAGGTGGAAGGAGTATATAGAGCGTCTATACAAGGGCGATGTACTTGAGGACAATATTATGGAAATGGAAGAGGATGTAGATGAAGATGAAATGGGAGATACGATACTGCGTCATGAGTATGACAGAGCACTGAAAGACCTGAGTCGAAACAAGGCCCCGGGAGTAGATAACATTCCATCACAACTACTGACGGCCTTGGAAGAGCCAGTCCTGACAAAACTCGACCATCTGGTGAGTAAGATGTATGAAACAGGCGAAATACCCTCAGACTTCAAGAAGAATATAATAATTCCAATCCCAAAGAAAGCAGGTGTTGACAGATGTGAAAATTACCGAACTATCTGTTTAATAAGTCACAGCTGCAAAATACTAACGTGAATTCTTTACAGACGAATGGAAAAACTAGTTGCAGACGACCTCGCGGAAGATCAGTTTGGATTCGGTAGAAATATCGGAACACGTGAGGCAATACTGATCCTACGACTTATCTTAGAAGCTAGATTAAGGAAGGGCAAACCTACGTTTCTAGCATTCGTAGACTTAGAGAAAGCTTTTGATAATGTTGACTGGAATACTCTCTTTCAAATTCTGAAGGTGGCAGGGGTAAAATACAGGGAGCGAAAGGCTATTTACAATTTGTACAGAAACCAGATGGCAGTTATAAGAGTCGAGGGACATGAAAGGGAAGCAGTGGTTGGGAAGGGAGTGAGACAGGGTTGTAGTCTCTCCCCGATGTTATTCAATCTGTATATTGAGCAAGCAGTGAAGGAAACAAAAGAAAAATTCGGAGTAGGTATTAAAATCCATGGAGAAGAAATAAAAACTTTGAGGTTCGCCGATGACATTGTAATTCTATCAGAGACAGCAAAGGACTTGGAAGAGCAGTTGAACGGAATGGATAGTGTCTTGAAAGGAGGATATAACATGAACATCAACAAAAGCAAAACGAGGATAATGGAATGTAGTCGAATTAAGTCGGGTGATGCTGAGGGAATTAGATTAGGAAATGAGACACTCAAAGTAATAGAGTTTTGCTACTTGGGGAGCAAAATAACTGATGATGGTCGAAGTAGAGAGGATATAAAATGTAGACTGTCAATGGCAAGGAAAGCGTTTCTGAAGAAGAGAAATTTGTTAACATCGAGTGTAGGTTTAAGTGTCAGGAAGTCATTTTTGAAAGTACACACCTGGAAATTGAAATAAGTACACCGTGAATTCATTGTCCCAGGAAGGGGAAACTTTATTGACACATTCCTGGGGTCAGATACATCACATGATCACACTGACAGAACCACAGGCACATAGACACAGGCAACAGAGCATGCACAATGTCGGCACTAGTACAGTGTATATCCACCTTTCGCAGCAATGCAGGCTGCTATTCTCCCATGGAGACGATCGTAGAGATGCTGGATGTAGTCCTGTGGAACGGCTTGCCATGCCATTTCCACCTGGCGCCTCAGTTGGACCAGCGTTCGTGCTGGACGTGCAGACCGCGTGAGACGACGCTTCATCCAGTCCCAAACATGCTCAATGGGGGACAGATCCGGAAATCTTGCTGGCCAGGGTAGTTGACTTACACCTTCTAGAGCACGTTGGGTGGCACGGGATACATGCGGACGTGCATTGTCCTGTTGGAACAGCAAGTTCCCTTGCCGGTCTAGGAATGGTAGAACGATGGGTTCGATGACGGTTTGGATGTACCGTGCACTATTCAGTGTCCCCTCGACGATCACCAGTGGTGTACGGCCAGTGTAGGAGATCGCTCCGCACACCATGATGCCGGGTGTTGGCCCTGTGTGCCTCGGTCGTATGCAGTCCTGATTGTGGCGCTCACCTGCACGGCGCCAAACACGCATACGACCATCATTGGCACCAAGGCAGAAGCGACTCTCATCGCTGAAGACGACACGTCTCCATTCGTCCCTCCATTCACGCCTGTCGCGACACCACTGGAGGCGGGCTGCACGATGTTGGGGCGTGAGCGGAAGACGGCCTAACGGTGTGCGGGACCGTAGCCCAGCTTCATGGAGACGATTGCGAATAGTCCTCGCCGATACCCCAGGAGCAACAGTGTCCCTAATTTGCTGGGAAGTGGCGGTGCGGTCCCCTACGGCACTGCGTCGGATCCTACGGTCTTGGCGTGCATCCGTGCGTCGCTGCGGTCCGGTCCCAGGTCGACGGGCACGTGCACCTTCCGCCGACCACTGGCGACAACATCGATGTACTGTGGAGACCTCACGCCCCACGTGTTGAGCAATTCGGCGGTACGTCCACCCGGCCTCCCGCATGCCCACTATACGCCCTCGCTCAAAGTCCGTCAACTGCACATACGGTTCACGTCCACGCTGTCGCGGCATGCTGCCAGTGTTAAAGACTGCGATGGAGCTCCGTATGCCATGGCAAACTGGCTGACACTGACGGCGGCGGTGCACAAATGCTGCGCAGCTAGCGCCATTCGACGGCCAACACCGCGGTTCCTGGTGTGTCCGCTGTGCCGTGCGTGTGATCATTGCTTGTACGGCCCTCTCGCAGTGTCCGGAGCAAGTATGTTGGGTCTGACACACCGGTGTCAATGTGTTCTTTTTTCCATTTCCAGGAGTGTATTTGTATGGAGTGTAGCCATGTATGGAAGTGAAACATGGACGATAAATAGTTTGGACAAGAAGAGAATAGAAGCTTTCGAAATGTGGTGCTACAGAAGAATGCTGAAGATTAGATGGGCAGATCACATAACTAATGATGAAGTATTGAATAGGATTGGGGAGAAGAGAAGTTTGTGGCACAACTTGACTAGAAGAAGGGATCGGTTGGTAGGACATGTTCTGAGGCATCAAGGGATCACCAATTTAGTATTGGAGGGCAGCGTAGAGGGTAAAAATCGTAGAGGGAGACCAACAGATGAATACACTAAGCAGATTCAGAAGGATGTAGGTTGTGGTAGGTACTGGGAGATGAAGAAGCTTGCACAGGATAGAGTAGCACGGAGAGCTGCATCAAACCAGTCTCAGGACTGAAGACCACAACAACAACAACATGACTTTCTGTCACCTCAGTATATTTAAAACTTTGGATAGTACAGTATATATTTTATCAGTTACTGCTGCATTTCATCACGCTGTTTTGCACGTCAGCAGAAAGTATAGATAAAGCTTAACTGAATAGTTTTCTGGCCAGTCTGATAGTTTTCGGATCTCCCTTGAGTTTTGAAATGATACAGCGAAACTGCACTAGTTTTTGAAGAATTCATTTTGTTCTCCAGAAATCTGATCCACTGTATGTCATATGGTCGTGTAACCGTAGAATCGGAAACTGCGTTCAAGCAACGCTTCGTGGCCACCATGTTATCATTGGCAAGAAACGAAATATGAGAATCTTCGGCCTGAACACTCAAGCAGCAGTTCGACATCGTGTTTAGGTAGAAATCAATAACTGTGTCGTGGCTTAAGTCGGCAGTGAGCACAAAGCAGTTAGTTCTGGTTGATATCAGTCAAGTTCTATTGCTTTAGCTAGTCCACGGCTTCCATTAAGCAACTTTATTTTTGTAGTAGGCCGTGGCTAATCCCACCAGACAACTCGCCGAGAATCTTCTTGGAGCACGCGAATACCAGTAGCAGCTGATAACTGCTTTGAACTGCACATCTATGTCAGCTTTTCAGTAATCCACGCAACATTATGACGAAACGAAAATTCAGAGCTATCTTCGTGTTGTACCACACGTGATAAAACGTAATGCTCAAGTACTGAAAAATGAAGATCAGTTCGAGAAACACGGAATGAATAGCAATTGGAATGATACCGTATGCACGGATTTAGTCTTTGTGACAAGTAACACTGTTTTTGCACATTTTATCACAGCAGTTGTGTTACTATTCCATAATGGATACAATGATAGACTGTTTCTTGTTTCTCTATTTATTTAACTGCCCTTATGATTGCACTTGTACTGGCTTGTCATGTTTCCCGTCCACTTCTCCGCACTTTATCTTTGCATGTCGGTCGTTTTCCAGTTCTGTCACTGAAGACTAATTTTCCGTTACATAATTGCTTTTTTATTTGTGTATTTTATTTATTGGTTGGTTTGTGCTGTATTTGTATGATGGCAGGCAGATACAAATTATTGCTTTATCTATATAGTCGTTATTTTTATAATGACTGTACTATCTGATTTGTATGATCTCATTTCTATTGCATTTTCTGTTAATAGTTCACTATTTCTTTAGTAGAGTATTTTGTTATGTAAATCAGTTTGTTGTAGATTTTCCTACTTTTTATTTATGTTTCTCTAACTTTTTCTACTTTTACTGTTAGCTTGTTTTGCTCATGTACTGGTAAATTTGCCATGTTAGTTGCTAGCTTTGTTATAGGTAGAGTTGTTTTAAAAATGTGCTGTAAAACTCTGGTTTCAAGCTGTATTTTAGTCCTGTATTGAGTAAGTCCTGTATTGGTAAGATTTTTTACACACATGTAGAACTTTAGTGGTGATACAATTTCGGTCGTTAGTTTCCGTTTATAGTACTGATTTTCGATTAACTTGTCAAATGTCTTTTTGAATGTTGTGCATAGGTTGCAACTGGTATGCCAAACATATCTATGTATGAACGTCGTAGTATAATCGAAAATTAATAGTGTTACACTTTTGCTTGACTGTAAATGTGCTACGTACAGTTCTTGGTTGAGTTTTTCTTTATGATTTGCATTTCACACAAACAAAAATAAGATCAGGCAAGAATGAGGTACCTATTTTTTTTTTTTTTTTTTTTTTTTTTTTTTTTTTTGTAATCCGAGCATTTAAAAAATTTCCTGCGACGACTGCACAGAATAATGCATTGGACAGTCAGGAAGAAACTTTGGTATCAGATGTAAAGAACATACAAGAAACCGTGAAAGTGGTCAATGAAATTATTACTTACATCGGAAAATCCAAATTCTTAAGGCAGAAAAAATTCTCAATTCTTCGCAAAATTCTACATAAAGTTCCTAAAGGTCATAGTCTGAACATCTTAGAAGAACTGGAAACTTACATACATACGAAAAAATATCCGAACGACATCCTTAAGGAACATATAGATTAAAAAAAAATTACTTAGAAAACTTTGATGAAAAACTTTGGTATCAGATGTAAAGAACATACAAGAAACCGTGAAAGTGGTCAATGAAATTATTACTTACATCGGAAAATCCAAATTCTTAAGGCAGAAAAAATTCTCAATTCTTCGCAAAATTCTACATAAAGTTCCTAAAGGTCATAGTCTGAACATCTTAGAAGAACTGGAAACTTACATACATACGAAAAAATATCCGAACGACATCCTTAAGGAACATATAGATTAAAAAAAAATTACTTAGAAAACTTTGATGAAATAATAGAGAAAGAATAAGAACAAAAATGACGCAACAAATAATAAACAACAGATAATCTTAAACTTTTCATAACTTCACATTTGCGGTATCTGAAACGCAAAGACCGTCCCTGAACTTCTTCAGCCGCCCGGTGTGGCCGAGCGGTTCAAGGCGCTACAGTCTGGAACCGCGCGACCACTACGGTCGCAGGTTCGAATCCTGCCTCGGGCATGGATGTGTGTGATGTCCTTAGGTTAGTTAGGTTTAAGTAGTTCTAAGTTCTAGGGGACTGATGACCTCAGATGTTAAGTCCCATACTGCTCAGAGCCATTTGAACCATTTTTTGAACTTCTTCCATATAATTTCTCTGCAAATATAAAGCATCGTATGAGTGAAAACAGTCAAACAACATTCAGAAAGTACTGTATGAAATCACTAAAAATCCAATACAAAACAAACTGTGTGATATATAATAACGACATATTATTAAACTCGCTCCAATATGCATTAGGGGTGTCATTGCACCTAGACTTAAGTACAGTATGATGTATTGTTACATAGAAAATACATATACGTAAATATACTATAACAACTGCAAACTAGCTGCATGTTTGCTACCGTGGGGACCTTAATTAATATCCAAGTCAGGGGGCAGAATCACGATGTTATGCAAATCACACCCAAGCGGGTTTATACTGAATCTGCACACGTTGTGTAACGCAACCTTATGTTGGCCCTGATATAAATCCTACGTGAGGCGGCTAGCCTCTCTCACATTTTTTATTTATTAAATTAATTGATCAAAGTTCCCCCTCCAAAAATGATTATGGGAAAGGATTATGGTGAGTATGACTGTTTAGCAGATAAATGTTGTCCTAAAAGTTTACAATTACATTTACTTTATTTGAATAGAACACAAAATTGATCAATAATTTCTACAAGTAACAAACATGTATGTTAAATTAAACCAAATATGTAAATAATCCTCACTTGAAAGAGGTGTTGCAAGAACTTAGTACAAACAACAGTACGAAAAATCTAGTGTGCTTTTCTCCCATGAGAAAAGAGGTCAAAGAGAAGAGGTAGAATGTTAATGTCGATAAACAAGTGGGTAATCAGATGCAGTACCACGAAATCATCTAAGGAGGCTAAGTGGTTCTACAGGTTTCACCGCTTAGAAACCTCATTTCGAATTTTGGGCGGACGAAAAATCAACTGAAATCTTACAGGAGGGAACTGCGTATGTTGCCGACAGTACGGCACAAGGCGGCGTGCTGTGCTGGCTTTACAATCTGCTGATGGGCTCTACCCCGGAGACCGCGGAAGTGCGAGCGCAATAAAGAACTAAGCGTTTTTCCATGTCGCTGGACAAGTTAAAACTGCGAATTAAATTACTTTTTTTTCCATGTGGCTGGACAGTTAAAACTGCGACTTGAATTACTCTGGAACGAGGGTGACAAAGTACGTGACCGGCTACTGTGGCCGCCAGGAACCAGCTCCCAATTCTCTTCCGCCCCGCGTCCCGAGAGAAACCGCTCCGCTTTCGTAGAACTCGGCCAATCATCGCCAATAAATAAAGCTTTCGTCAATTATGGCCTTACAAGAAATTCTTCGAGACCCCCACTACCGTACTCCGTCAACTACGCGCCAACACCGCTCATTCCCGCCAATTCCCGACGGTGACTTTAAGCGTGTGCTGACTTAACAGTCGTGTAGCCTATCATAGCCTCTGCTAGGGCTTTGTGCAGGTATCTTCCTGGTGACAGGCATCAAAAGAATGTGATAACTGGGACGCAACGCGGGGCGCTGTTCTGTCAGCTATCCCATGGAGCTCAGCAATTATTTCTCTGAAACATACCCAACAACAGCACAGTTATGGCGCGAAGCTGGCACATCCCTGCTCAGTACATGAGGCTTTCGCGAGAAAACTGCCTCCAGTCATTGTAGAAATACGAGCTTCCATCGCCTTGGCCCCTGAGATCCGAAATTTTAGAAATGCAAGAAAGGCTGGTTTGCTGGCTCTTAATAAGTGTATGAAGAGACGTTGAGGACCTGCCGCCTTGCATAGTTATAACTCTCAACATGAACATTTGAAAATGACGGTTCCACCGAAACGAAAGAGAAAGCTGCCAGCCAAGAATCGGGTCTCTGTCCGCGGTTCCCAATGAGTGGATGTCCCCCACACCTCGTGCTATTGTGAGCGGCTAGCCTCTTCACAGAGCAAAAGTTCCCTCTCGTCTCCTGATGAAATGAGCAGAATAAGGAAATGCATGCACCTTACTCCCAATTATGTACCTGCCAGTACATAGCATTCGATTACCTACTTTGCGTGACAGTGTAATAGTGTAGTGAAATGCACGCAGATTAATATTTCAGAAATGAAAGATAGGCTAGTTTGAGGGCCCTTGATAATTGTATGAGGAGGCCAAAGAACCTGCCGCCCTGCACAGTTATAAAGTCTCAACATGAACATTTGAAAATGACAGTTCCGCCGAAACGCACTCTTTCTGAATCAGTATAATCAAGACGAGTCAAATAAAACAATGTGCAGCTAACCTTGTACCAACTGAAAGAAAAAATTGACCTTGTGTATACTGCGGGCCCAGAGAAGACGTTGTTATGTGTGAAATCAAGAGAAACTACGGGGAACATTGTGTTTTTCTTACGCCTAAAAATCAAAGTGATGAAACCCATACAGCATACATTATTCTACACTGTGTCTTAAGTACAAAATCGTACCATATTACATACACATAAAAGTGAAAGCAAAATATAATCTGGTGGAACGCCTAAGAAATGTTGGGTCAACAATTTGAATGAAACAGGAGACGATGAGCAACTAAATCATAACGAAAAACTCAACCAAGAACTGCAGGTATCATATTTACAACCATGGAAAAGTTTAACTCTAATTTTATTACCCATGCCACATTCTTTACTGTTCCAGACGTTTCCGTAACAGTTTTCCCTATTAGACACTCTTTTCTTTGAGTGCCTGTTGCTTTGGATGATACTTGTTCTGTTTAATTGCAGCAGTTATCTTACGCAATTGCGATTAGGCAGTTGCGATTGGCACATTTATCTGAAATATCTTGTTTGACCGAGAGGCATTAAAGAGCACTTGTTTTGGAATTCTGTTACAGGAAACAGTACAGCAGTGGAAATACGTCTTCTACGTGGCGATGACAATTTCATTTATACCGTATTTCGTGTTCCTCATTTTTGGTTCTGTTGACAATCACGAAATTAAATGGGAAGAGCGCAGAGAGAAGAGGAGGAAACAGAAGACGGGCCCATAAACATGATTCCGAATTATGCTGACGCTGTGTACTTCAAACGAGGTAGCAAAACGCCGCCGAAACCTGTATGAAAATAATTGTCTTCTGTCCAGATGCATTTATTAGGAGGAATTCAGTGACGTCAAAAGGATGTCGTCGTCGCTGAGTGACTGAATATTAATCCAGTACACGTGAAAAGCAACAATTCTTATCAGTCTTTGTCATTAATAACACTTTTATAACAGTTACGGTTCTGTAAATTAGTGCTTTGTTTCTGCAAAAGTTAACAGCGATGTGAGCAGATCGAGATGAATGTATCAAGCAGTGACAGAAGAGCACGCTTAAAAATGTACTGTTGTGGTACTGGCACATCCGTACTTTCGACATATTCTCTAATACTAGAGTAAATGTTCGTGAATTGTTGTTAAAAATCTAGTATTATGTTCTTTTAATATACTTGTAAGAAAAGCTATGAGAATCTCTTCTGCATTGCAAATATCGTAGCTGAGCCAGTCTCTTTATAATTCGATTACCACTGTTCCTTCTAGACTGGGATACGATGCTGTAAAAATTGATAAATAAGGACGAAGCACTCTTAAAATTCTCTTATCATTCATAATCTGAGTTATAAGTCTTTCACTACACAAAATGAAATTACCTGCGCCTATATGCTAACGCAGAAAAATGGGTTACCCTTGTGTTTATTGTTCTGAATTACCTTGTTGGGAATTAGTGAGATATTTTTGTGAGCTCTACAATACTCCCTTTTCTTTGATGTTCAGTGGTGTAACCAAACGAGCGATCAAAAAATTTCCGTTCGAAGGCCGTATAGTTCAGAAACGGTATGCCAATCAGGCAAAACCGCCGTGAACCCTGAGGCAATCATGCACCAGGTTGAAGATAAGTGTTTGATGAAACCCTTGTCTTCCTACCGCGTGAAGTAGTCCGTAACTGCTTGCTGCGCATCATCGACCGGCAGGAATCGCCAACCCTTGGGAGTCTTTTTAAAGGGACCGAAGGCGCGATAATCGCATGGAGAGTGACCAGGACTCTATGGCAGGTGATAGTGTCTTCCACTTGAGTTAGCGTTTCTGTGTTACGAAACTCCGATGTGGATATGTGCGTTATCATGGAGCAACAGCAGCTCTTGTCGCCGTTTTCCCAGACATTTTGCCTTAATTGTAAGCCGCAATTTCTCCAGCGTTGCGCAGTACCCTTCCCTAAAGTTGGAGACATCAAGTCCCTTGAAATCGATAAGCAATCCCAGATCGAATTACGACGAGCACGGAACTTGGCACACCATTCCGCAAGGGTGGTTTTCGACAGACATGCTGTCCGATGCACATCCTTCATTCTCCGATGGATGTCCACCAGTGTTTGTCCTTCGGCAGCCAAGAAAAGAACAACTTCCCGTCGGTCCTGTCTGTACGCATATACTAATAACGTCGCAATAGTTCACGTTTCCACGTTTATCGCACGCATATCGGAAAGTCATTAATGCACACACTAATCCCTTGCTTACGTCTCAAGGGGTATATAAAGGCATCGGAGTCGCGCTACGTTGCGTATACGCTGCACCAACGCCCTCAAACGGAAACGTTTTGATCGCCCCTTACATATCGCAAAAGAAATATGCGTAGCATTATATAAATTTCAGACCTGTGAACTCTAATTCTTCCAGGATTTGAGCTCTACGCCCTACGTTTAACAAAAACAGTCACTTAACAGATGTTGAATCGCGTATAATGAACCAACAGTACGAATATCTGACAAAATCCACAAATGTGTGAAAGAGTAGTTGGTTACATCTATCAGCTAATGAAATGATTTCATCGATTATCAACACTTCTGTACTCAGGTTTTTAGTTCAGAGCGAATGTCAAAAGCTTTACGGGAGTCTCGTTTTCGATTGCCTTTCTACTTGTACCTATAGGTACATGCCACTCAGGTTTCTCCCTTCTGTTTTATTCTGTGGCATTGAAAATGACGCCAGCAGGTTTAAAGAGGGCATAGTAATTGCCTATCCACACAAGCGTAATATATTCCTTCTGCAACCCACAATTTTATTATGACTTTTGAGACTGAAGGTTTTTGTTGGCAAAGTTAGGAAATAAGCAAGAGTACATGTGAGTCAAAAAATAGTTTTAGACTACCAGTAACACTCAGATAAAGCCATTAGTTTGCTACCGGACATAAAATAAACTTAAATCTTACAAATTGTCTATTTATGATTGTACAACATACTGTACAATAATTTATTTGAAATGTGAAAATTAATTAACATTTTCACAATGTGTTTTTCATTTCAGAAGTTAGCATTTCAGTACTTCTTCATAGTAAAAATTGTATTTGCTGTCGCAGATTGACTGACTTGCGAGGTATAATATTTATTTCTTAAGTGTAAATATAAGAGACTATTGAAAAGTATGAAACTATAAACTATCAATATTTTAATCTTCATCAGAAAGGAGTTTTCTATGAAACAGTTATTAAGAATTAAATTATTCAAACGTTCTTCATGGATAATATCGCAAATGTAATATTGTTTTAAGATTACCACGCAAAGTGACTCTTTAATCATAAGAACACAATTTAGTCTTACAAACAGTAAAAATGTCTCAAAGACATAAATAATACCGCTCTAGTATCATTTATGAGTTTGTATGTGACAGTGATGTTTGTATAGTAAATAAACATGTTGCCAAAACTATGAAAATACATATTTTAACTCGTTGTAATTGTTGCATTATATTTCCTCCTCAATAAAAAGAAAAACTGGAATCCTTCATAACATAAGATGTTCCTGAGGTCAAAAACAATATACTTTCACTTATAAGGGAGGAATTTATAGTGTTTGAAGCATGGAACAATTTCATTTGTTTCTTTGGGATTTGTTTCTCATCCCTATGTCAATTCATAGAAGAGGCTAACTTTCTTCTTTTTTAACTGATTCCGTTGAGAGTGTTACCGTTTTAGAGTTGTCAGTATCGTAAGTCGCCCTGTGTGCTACTAATGAGACAGTTGAGTAATGTCACCAACTTCATAATGTAACGGTCGCTCCCGGCTGATCTCTCGCAGTTAATCTTTTTCCAAGATGATATATTTTACTATTTCTCACCATAGATATTGTCGCTTTTTCCACGTAGCTTTCCCCTCCCCACGCCCTCACCAACAATCAGACATCTATTCTAGAGGGGCGACGGCCCTCGATAATCGCACTCACCGCAATTACTGCACAAGCCATTCAAACTATTTACCGAATGTAAGTTTGGGAACAGCACTGTCACCATGTACGCCACGCCCAATGCTCTGGAGAAGCAGCAACCCAAAATACCAGTCTTCATACTTGGAAAAGTGTAGAACTGCATACCTGCACATCAAAAGATAGTACGACTACCCTGTTTGCAAAACATGAGGATGACATATACATTAATATAGCATATTAACTACTCGATGGGAATGAGTGAAAATGCGGGAGCATGTTGCCACAAGTCCAACAATCGTGCACAGAAAGCTGGACGCCACATGGCGTGAGGTCAACGTGACTATAGCGCTCTATGGTGCTGGCCCCATAACGCGCGGGAGATGAAGGGGCAAAGGTAGTGTGTGTCAGTGAGCAGTTACCGTGCAATGTGGTGGTGTTCTTTGTAGCAACATGGCCTGGAGACAACAAACGAAACTGGAAGCAAGACGAAGTGTAACGAGTGTAGCTCACGAGTTTAGTATTGCTCATAGAGTTGTTTCACGTGCATGGGGAGCGTTCCGAATAACAGACACTTCTGTCCGAAGCAGAGGTTGTGAGCATCCATGGTCAACTGCAGCAGCCAGATGACCGCTACATTGAGCAACATGAAAGAGGGGACCCATGTCAAATAATGGGTGCAATTCCAGCCACATATAACAGAACTACAAGGCACGCAATCTCACGCTCCACGGAACCACGACGATTTCATGGGGGTTCCGTTGACACCCGTACGCCAGCAGCATCGTCTGTGATGTCAGAGAAAGCTTACGGTCTGCACCAACGGGGAGTAGGGTCGCGTGCTCTTCTCAGATGAGTGCAGATTCAGTCTGAGTAGTGATTCTGGCCGTACCCTCATATGACGGCTGTCTAGAAAACTCCGGAACTTTGTCTACAAAATTTTTGTACGCTGATATTTTACTTACTGTACACGGTCTCTTTCGAAACACGCTCCTACACAATCGATACACCGCTCCCAACGCCGTTTCCACTTCCGGAAGCAGTCTTGATACGCCTCTTGCAGTATCGCTCGAAGCGCCGTCTGCGAATTTTCTTTTATCTCGTCTGTCGTTGCAAATCTTCGTCCTTTCAGTGGGGTTTTCATCTATGGAAATAAAGAAAAAGTCCACAGAGGCCAGGACTGGAGAGTACGTAGGATATGGCAGCACAGTCATATCGTTTTCTGTGCAATAGGCACGTACCAACCGGGATAAATGTGCGGGTGTGTATCGCGATGCAAGAGGCATGAATTGTCTCGACACATTTCAGGCCGTTTCCTCCCAATATTTACACGCAGGCGTCGCAACACGTCCCGATAGCACCATCGATTAACAGTTTGTCGCCGGCCGTTGTAGCCGAGCGGTTCTAGGCGCGACAGTCACGAACCGCGTGACCGCTACGGTCGCAGGTTTGAATCCTGCCTCTGGCATGGATGTGTGTGATGTCCTTAGGTTAGTTAGGTTGAAGTAGTTCTAAGTTCTAGGCGACTGATGACCTCAGATGTTAAGTCCCATAGTGCTCAGAGCCATTTGAACCATTTTTGAACAGTTTGTCCCTGTGGCACGAATTCGTGACGAGCTAATCCTTCAACGGCAAAGAAAACTATCACCATAGCTTTGACCTGACGATATTTTTTTGGTCTTGGAGAACCTTTCCCGACCCATTGTGAAGACAGAACCATGGTCTCAACATCAAAACCGTAGACCCACATCCTATCAACAGTGTTACGATTCTCCTAAGGAACATCTCTTTGGCATTTGCGTGATTCAAAAGCTCTTCACAGATTGCGAGGCGAAGGTGTTTCTGGTCTTGACCATGAGCCGTGGGACGAACTTGACAGCAAGACGTTGCATTCCAAGGTGCTGCGTCAGGATTTCATGACGTGATCCAGTTGAAATGTTACATTCTGCTGCAATCTCTCGGACATCCGGTCTTCGATTGGCACGCACAATTTCGTTGACATTCCTGACATGAGCGTTGTAGGTAGACATCGAAGGCCGTCCTGAACTAGGGTCATCTTTAGCTTTTGTCCAGTCATTTTTAAAACTTGGGAACCTTTCCTAATACCGATTACGGCTTATGCACTCATCACCGTAGACATTCTTCATCTATTGGTGTGTCTCTATAAAGATTTTCTTGAGTCACACGCAAAATTTAACTCTGCCACCTCGAACTTCGAAAATGTGAGACGCAACGTTATTCTCAACTCAATACAGCACTGAGCAATAACTGAAAGACATAAAATAATAAAACTTATGGCAGTGACACTTTAAACACAGGCGTATGCAGGGATGCCAACCGCATTTCGCTCCAACACACCATATGCGTGAGATTACTAGTATTCCGAAAATCGTCGAACATCATTGTTTCGGTGGTCTAGGAGTTACGGTGCGGGAGGCATAATGTAGCATGCCCGTACTGACCTCCAAATCTCTCAACACCATACACTGGCTGGTCAACATTACTGTGACACTGTGTAAGATGTCGTGGTCTCCTGCCCTTCATTGCTTACATATTCCGCCCTCACGATCATACTCCGCACATCAAGACGCTTCATTCGAACCCAAACTCGATAAGATAAAGTCAATGTTGTATGAATTCATGTAAATGATATGCAAATAACAAGTAAGCGCACCGTGGTTGAAATACTCGAGGCTGGCGTACACACACACATTCAAGACACGATGGTCACACAAGCTTTTAGTTCGGGAGAGGCAAACCGCATGCCAGGACGCCAGTCCCTTCAGAGGACGAGTCAACCTATCTATGTCGGCCGGTGACTGCCCGTAGAGCAAACAGCTTTTGCCCGAGTGAAAGGGAGAATGACCCCGTGTTCAGGTTAAAAGCAAATTCCACTGCATTTTGTGGGAGGCCCAGCCTACGCATTCTTTACAAACATAGCACACAGTTTCAGAGGTTTTCACAGGGAGACAGCAAATGCCAAACACCAATGCTACAGATTTCCGGATTGGTCGCCTTAAACGAAACGCCATTCTCCCATTTTAGAAGAGCAATGCTGATTAGCAGACGATATTCCTGATGCCTTGAGCTGAAGGAGTAATGGAAGAGACCGAAAGATATAGCCCTTCACGTCTGGCATGGAGAGGGGCCATTCCGCATTTGCTCTTGGAGCGAGAACACGTAACTAAAGCAGGTGCGCTCATACATGTACTCAAAGAGCGAGGAACAAGTCTCTCCTCAGTATTTCACTGGGAGAGCACCTCTGTCGAGAGCAAATTGGAGTGCGACTCTATATTGAGTCCTTGCGATTAATCATTGGTCACTGTGTTGGCCTCCACACTTATTGTGCAGTGTGAACGGACAGAGTTATAGTTAAACGCCTGCGAGCGAATTTTTGAGTGGCATCGCGGTGGACTGGTTATCTGACCGGTGTACCACGCCAACAGTTAGACTAGGGGCGAATAGGAGTCCTTGACTTCATCAAGCTGTAGGGAGAGTTTGACCGGCGAAGGTCAATCGAGATAGAACGAAAGTTATCTTATTTGTCAGCAGCGAGCGGCGCAGACAGCAGTCATCGCAGCTTACAGTATTGTGCGCTACAGCTCTTGCGAGCCCCACATTTCCTCCACAACAGTACGCTTCATTGCATTTCACACGTGACAGCCTCGACCGTACCTAACGGATAATTATTCAAGTTGAGTAGGTGCGGCTCTCAGCCATTCTGCCAAGGCAATAACAATCTTAAACTTTGTATAGAAATTTCATTAGTGAATCCTATCCTTAAGAGGTAACTTCACATTCCGAAAAGAACCCGGAAATAACTTGTTCAGTTCATAACTAGTGCCATTGTGATTTCTCAGAATTTTTGCAAAATAAATAATAATTTTCGTTAGTTTCATATTTTTCTTACACTAACTAGCACTACTCCAGTACCCAAGTATCCCACTAGTTACGTAAGAAATTTTGTGAATTTTTGTGTCATTTCCTTACAGCGGACGACTCCAGAAGATATTTATTGCTGAAAGTTTTTCAGGCATTTCTCTTTAGAACGTTAGGAGCGTCTGTCTGACTTCTGTAGTAGTGTGGCGGTGGAAATTGCATCTTGCAGGAGCCACAGGGTAAAGGGTACATCTCAGATTAATCCGTTGCGAACAATGACAGAATAGCACCCACACATTCACCACAGAAAGTACCCCTTCCCCACGTACTTCTTTTCAGGGGTGCGTTCGGACGTGACTCCATTTTATGGATGACGAAGTGCAACAGCATCCAACAGAGTAGGTGGAGGAGCCCTTGGAATGAGAGGATATTCGGCGAATGGACTGACCTGCTCATTCCCCTAACGTAACTCCCATCGAGCACGTGTGTGCGATGCATTGGGTAGACTTATTGCAGCACGTCCACACGCACCGAAGACCAGCCATCAGCTGTCCAACGCGCTGATGGAGGAATGGAACGGCCTCCCCAAGGCCTCCTTACCAACCTTGTAGCCAGCACGACAGCACATGTTGCTGTTCGCAGTAACCACACACCCTGTTAAGAACCTTGTTCCGTCTTTTCTAATGTGACGACTTCAATGAAATTATTGTTGTCGAACAAAAGTTTCGTTTCTGTTCGTCTCACCTACGTATTTCTTTCAGTTACCTTCTAGACTATAATGTAGCAATTCTTTCTATGTATGGCCCAAGTTTCATCGAGTTAACTTAGTTGGCAGTGACGCACATGCGAAAGTTACTTTCGTCCTTAAGTTTTGCACACCAGTACACTAAACTAAAGAAAAAGTAGAAAGTTCACAGTGTTCACGTTTTTGGAAATAGTGTCAGTTAAAGTACCTATTTTAGTTTCTGAGACCTTCAAAGAAATAAAATTAGTTTTATTTAGAAGGAACTGTTTTATTGAAAATAGAATTTCTCAGATCTTAAGTCAGTTACCACGTATAAAATGAATAAACTGATGCATTAAGCGTCAACTCACCGAGAACTAGCCTTCCTTCCCATTCTGATGGACGATACTCGCTTCTTGATGATGCCAACGAGCAGCAGCATCGGCGCCGGCGACTGCTGCATATTGCATCCGCACAAACTCCTATTTGAAGTTCAGTTTATGTGCATACTGAAATGGCATTATACGTCGAGTCATACAATCAACAGCTGCATTATCTCATTAGGCCAATCCACCATGAATGCACAAAACAATCCCTATCGAACGAGGTGTTGAAAACAAACACGTCTGGTTTTTCAGCGAGTTCCTTAGTATAGGCTCTACACCACTGCCACGACTTAGTCTGTAGGATTTCGTAGCCAGTGAACAAATACTACACACATAAAAAATAGTTTTGCATCACCTCGGTTCCGAGAGTTCCGGGACCTAAACAAAAAATTGGAATCGATATCAACATAAGCATCGTTTCCGCCCATTTTACTGCTCATGAAAACCACACATTGCATGTTGTACCACCATACAGTGAGACCTTCAGAGGTGGTGGTCCACATTACTGCACACACCGGTGCCTCTAATACCCAGTAGCACGTCATCTTGCAGTGATGCATTCCTCTATTCGTCGTGGCATACTGTCCACAAATTCGTGAAGGCACTGTTGGTCCAGACTGTGCCACTCCTCAACGGCGATTCGGCGTAGATCCCTCAGTGGTTGGTGGGTCACGTCGTCCATAAACAGCCCTTTTCAATCTATCCCAGGCATGTTCCATAGTGTTCATGTCTGGAGAACATGCTGGCCACTCTAGTCGAGCGACGTCGGTATCCTGAAGGAAGTCATTACAAGATGTGCATGATGGGGGTAAGAATTGTCGTCCATGATGACGAATGCCTCGCCAATATGCTGGCGATATGGTTGCACTATCGGTCGGAGGATGGCATTTACGTATCGTACAGCCGTTACGGCGCCTTCCGTGACCACCAGCGGCGTACGTCGCCCCCACATAATGCCACCCCAAAACATCGGGGAACCTCCATCTTGCTGCACTCGCTGGATAGTGTCTCTAAGGCGTTCAGTCTGACCGGGTTGTCTCATAAAACACGTCTCCGTCGATTGTTTGGTTGGAGCCATATGCGACATTCATCAGTGAAGAGGACGTGATACCAATTCTCAGCGGTCCATAGGGCATGTTGTTTGTCCCATCTGTACCGCGCTGCATGGTGTCGTGGTTGCAAAGATGGACCTCGCCACCGACGTCGGGAGTGGAGTTATGCATCATGCAGCCTATTGCACACAAGTTGAGTCGTAACACGACGTCCTGTGGGTGCACGAAAAGCATTATTCGGTATGTAGCGGTCATCCACTGCTGTGGTAACCCATGGGCGGCCTGAGCGAGGCATGTCATCGACATTTCCTGTATCTCTGTATCTCCTTCATTTCCGAAAAACATCGCTTTGGCGTCACTCCGAGACGCTTGGATACTTCCCTTGTTGAGAACCCTTCCTGGCACAAAGCAACAATGCGCATGCGACGTAACCGCGGTATTGACCGTCTAGGCATGGCTGAACTACAGACAACACGAACCGTGTACATCGTTCCTAGTGGAATGGCTGGAAATGAACGGCTGTCGGACCCTCTCCGTCTAATAGGCGCTGCTCATGCATGGTTGTTTACATCTCTGGGCGGGTTGAGTGACATCTCTGAATAGTCAAAGAGACTGTGTCTGTGATACATTATCCAAAGTCAACGATTATCTTCAAGAGTTCTGGGAACCAGGGTGCCACAAAAAATTTTTGATGTGTGTAGTATGGCTGCGTACGTTCCATGTCTCGTACGGAACTCGGAACCGGTTTTTTAAAGATCGCTCAATTACACCTTCGCATTCTCGCTCGACTAGCAACATGCACATTGTCTTTCACGACGGGCATCCTTTGATTAGCTAAATTTTTAGAACGTCGTACTACGAGACCAGCGGACTCACATACCATACGCATCACATCCCCCCCCCCCTCCACTTCTTGCATCCCATTAGGTGATGTTCTATACGCCTCGCTATGGCGAAAGCCTGCTATTGGCTGTTTCACTTACCTTCCCAACCGGCTTCCATACATTTATTTCAGTTGGCATTTCTCTAGTTAACTGTATCCTTCCTTATACAAAGATGATTTACAATCTCTATCTAATTCACTCTTTACTGTTTTTAATCTTATCCCATTTTAATATCTAAGACATTTTACTTTAAACTTTCAAAACGGGCTCATCGCTGTTACCACCAGCTATCTCGCTTTCTCAAATATCTTAGTGGGCCAGCCTACAAACGACACAGCGCTGCCACAATACTGATTAACAATGTGCCACTGAAATTAAATAAAAACAGTTTTTATTCAGTGTTACTGTAAGACCTACTAAATTCACTCTCGAAACAAAAGAGGGAAAAATGAATATTTGTTTTATACAAACTTCATTGGAAAAAAGACGTGCCATTAAAAAAAAAACATAGAGGTTTAGATCTAAAGATTAATCGTTCTTTGTGTTACAATCCTTCAAGAGATCGTAGAAATAAGATGAACAGAATATCTCCAATCGTGTTAAATAATGTAGTGCTCAATCAAAATTTTGATTGAGGCAGTAAACTGCCTCACTATCCATAGTTCTCCTGGAGGTGATTTTTCCTTGCCTTCCACCAAACAGAGAAAGAATTTTTCACAATTTTTTTAGGGGAGTTCAATATACTGTGGAATGACAGTTCAACTATCGTCAGTGACAAACGCTGAACACAGAAAAAGATTTATCCACAAACCAGTGACTCACGGAATGACCTACCTACACTTTTACATTGTCGTGGGTTCGCAAATATGTTCATGCAGTCTTGCATATTATTAGTTTCATTCTTAGAGAACTTGGGCTCTGAGTGGACTATATCATGTTTATTGCAACAAGTTTCTTTGTTTGGATCTATACTGTCAGTAAGTAGTTGTAAATGTTGTCTCACAATGAAGATCAGATAAGTCGAAGTAAATTAAGGTAAAAAAGGACTGATTGCGCCAACTCGAAAGGAATTGGAGGCAAGTAACGTTGATGGTGAGTTTTACAGGAAAACATTTCTATTTTTTGTATGGTAGCGTATTTTGCCCATGTGAAGAAATCCTGTCAGCCAAATGTCGGTTTCAGGTATTCTCGCTGCTACAAGATTTTCACAGAGACGGATCAAAAATTGCGTAGATTTGCCGAGAAAATAAAGTTCAGTACTGGGAGGTTGTAAAGACATAAAAAAGTTTGCTCATTTGCCTGTGAACCGTGGAGTGAAATGAAACTGAATGAGTGCTAAATAATAATTAATGGACGGTTAATTGATATCTCACGGATAAGAAGAAAAACAGATCTACATTTTTCAAGAACTTACTATAATTTTTATAGGTGAAACATTATTTTTTCCACGAGAACGGGAAGTAATTACGATGCTGCTCTTTCAAAATAGCAATATGGTTCTGCAGCAGAAGTGATGGAAGACGAATTTACTGTCAATGCCTTGTTATCTATCAGTCCGTGTCGTGGCGTATCTGGCTGTACTTTGTTTACAGGTACGAAGATTGTTGTCACTCAGTAACAGACTAAACTACATGGCTAACAAGGTATCGAACGCAGATTTCCGAATTATTGTAATTCATTGTTCTCTACGCTCTACATTAGGCCTCAACTATTTCTTCAAGTCTGAGGGAACAATCTCTATCGAGTTTGGACTAACATAAGCTAAACATAGTACATATGTTGTGGTTCTGAGACACAGATGGTGCGTACGAACAAGCACGTTTTGACGCAGCTTATGTAGGATGGACCAATTTCGATAGTCAATTTTGTCAAAGATGTACAACAATTTTTGACGTTAAATAATTTTCTCTATGAAATACCCTGTGAAGGAGAGAAAAAAACACACTATTTGCCTTAAGGTAACATGCACCACTCCACATCCTGTCGACAACGAATAGTGTTGTAAAATATTCGCATTAACTGAAAAACATATTTGAAATGAGACGTTACGTATGATTAATTATTCAACAACTTTATGAATTTATGTGTTTTTACGATTTGTAGTGATTATTCTACTTATTCTTTTCTTTCTGATTTAAGTTTTGATGGTATTTCGTGCGCCAAAATCGCAAACTGCAGATCGACTCAGTTTAAATTTGAACTTAAGCTTGAGAGCTAACAGTCTTTAGGAAAATTATTTTTTTAATTACAGCATCAGACATGAGAGATGAGGTATTAGTTCGCACATGAAACTCCTGAGCTGCATTACGAGCTTTTTAGTCACAATGTACTCACGTGGCTAAGATAATTGTATTATGACAGAGTACTATGGTTGCTGTCAGTTGATTATCAGGCAATAAGAGATAACGCCGATTTTTTTACTGTGGTTAAAAAGAGTGTGCCAACTGGGTGCCTCCAGCAGCTTGTGGAGCCTTCGTACTCTTTAGAGCTAGGGATCTTTTTTTTTCTTTTTTTTCGTTTTTTTTGTGAACATTGCTTCCGAGTGGGTGTCACTCGAAGTGCAACTAACAGAGCAAATTGACTAACAGAATAGTTACACATCAAAATATTCCGGTCAGCATCGTAAATTATCACATGTAGTGTTACGCCATTTTATTGTATGCTAAACGGAATACTGCCAAAAAGTTTACAATTTATAGCATATGCTCTTTATTTTCAATCTGATGTACAACGTCCTGGCGATCTTCAGCTTCTTCCTTGTTGTTTTGGAGTTGCAGAGTTTATATTGGCGACGAAGTTCCTGCCACATAAGTGGGATCTCGCAATCTCCCGCGTTCTGTAATGCATGTGGTCGTTTAAGGGGGGTAGGACGTCAAACGGGCCGACTTCGAGAAGGAGAGGCATCACAGGACATTTTAATTTGCACTGTCTATACTTTTACAAATAAATTCATAAAACTTTGTCAGCATGACCAGGAAGGACTCAGGATTCACACTCATAGCAGTGGAAGTTCAAAAACACGAAAAAATAATATTTTTTAAATGTGAAATTTCATGATTTTTTTCACTTACTGTTGGCTGCATTTGTTGCTATAGGTACACTTTTCTTCATAAATAAGAGAGATTCTTCGATGAATTTTTCTCAGCTTACAAACCATACTTACAGGTGTATGAAACTCTAGAATTTATTTAATCTATGGAAAAATGAAAGGGCTGTTACGCTTTTAACTTTGTGTTTAGAGAAAACTCGAATTTTATAGTTCATTATGTCAATTTAACAGACAGGGATAAGATACTGTGATATGCAAATGATTAGCTTTTCAGAGCATTCACACAAGGTTGGCGCCGGTGGTGACGCCTACAACGTGCTGACATGAGGAAAGTTTCCAACCGATTTCTCATACGCAAACAGCAGTTGACCGATGTTGCCTGGTGAAACGTTGTTGTGATGCCTCGTCTAAGGAGGAGAAATGAGTACCATCACGTTTCCGGCTTTGATAAAGGTCGGATTGTAGCCGATCGCGATTGCGGTTTATCGTATCGCGACACTGCTGCTCGCGTTGGTCGAGATCCAATGACTGTTAGCAGAATATGGAATCGGCGTGATGGTATGGGGTGCCATTGGTTACACGTCTCGGTCACCTCCCGTTCGCACTGATGGCACGTTGAACAGTGGACGTTAAATTTCAGATGTGTTACGACCCGTGGCTCTACCCTTCATTCGATCCCTGCAAAAACCTACATTTGAGAAGGATAATGCAAGACCGCATGTTGCAGGTCCTCTACGGGCCTTTCTGGATACAGAAAATGTTCGACTGCTGCCCTGGCCAGCACATTCTCCAGATCTCTCACTAATTGAAAACGTCTGGTCAATGGTGGCTGAGCAACTGGCTCGTCACAATACACCGGTCACTACTCTTGATGAACTGTGGTATCGTTTTGAAGCTGCACGGGCAGTTGTACCTGTACACGCCATCCAAGCTCTGTTTGACTCAATCTCCAGGCGTATCAAGGCCGTTATTACAGCCACAGGTGGTTGTTCTGGGTACTGATTGCTCAGGATCTACGCACCCAGATTGCGTGGAAATGTAGTCACATGTCAGTTCTAGTATAATATATCTGTCCAATGAATACCCGTTTATCATCTGCATTCATTCTTGGTGTAGCAATTTTAATGGCCAGTAGTGTAGTTAGAGGCAAACAAGGAAAGATGCAGAGTAAATTCTTTTGTTTTTGAACAAAAAATAGTATGACAATTTACACTAGTTACTTTTAAAATTTATGTCCGATAAATGGCGTTCTCCATTTTTGACACATTGACGAAGCCTTTCCCAGAAGTTGTCCATAGTTGTTCGTGGCGTTTCCAGTTTAAAGGCAGACGCTTTCTAGGTGACTGGCACCTTACGTGCTTGCAGGGTGGTGTGGCGGGGGTGGAGATCTTTGTATATTTGAGCGTTTAAGTGTCCCCAAAGACAAAAATCACAAAGTGACAAGTCGGGTGGCCTTGGTGGCCAGGCGATGTATCCTCGAGTGGAGAGAAGGCGTCCAGGTAACCTCAAAATTTCTAGAGATTTCCGAAACGTGTGGGCTGTTGCTCCGTATCGTTGGAGCCTGACTTCTCCCTCTTCATGGTCCCCAAGGAATTGGTCTGCCATAGGTTTTTATGATGCCTCAGTAGCAATTTTAATTAACCGTTACCCTTGTGATATCTTCTTCGAAAAAGTACGAACTCCACATACCCAATTGGCAACGGCCTTGCCGCAGTGTATACACTGATTCCCGTCAGGCCACCGAAGTTAAGCGCTTGCGGGCGTGGCCAGCACTTGGATGGGTGACCATCCGGGCCCCCATGCGCTGTTGCCATTTTTCGGGGTGCACTCAGCCTCGTGATGACAACTGAGGATGTAGGGAAGCAGCCTATTCACGCTGTAGTAAAGTCACATTAGTTTCCATCGTGTGCCAGCCAGTCTGCTGTAACTAGCTCTGACGTCATAAATGTTGCGCAATACCTTAAAAATCAAGCAAATGAACTAAAACTTTTCTAGCATGTCAGAAATAATATTAAATTAATGTGTGTTAAATATCAGTTCGATAACTTCAGCCATTTCCGAGATTTGGACGTTTTTCTGGAAAAATCATTGGCGCAACAGAAAAGAGCTAGAGACTTCAAAATTTATATTTAGATTCATCTTTCATTATGATTTAATAAAAACAGTACTTTGGATTTCACAAATTAAGACTTTAGTGGAAATTCATGATTTTCTGATTTTCGTCTCAAAACTGAAGGAAGCAAGATAGATTAAGTAGGCTAGTAAATAAGGCTAGGATGTTTAGATTTAAATAGGTTGGAGGTCCGCTATGATTATGAAGATGTGTAAAGTTTCTTTTTAATACCTATAAAATTATAGCGATAGCGGATCTCAACAGGGCCAGTTCAGAGCTCATCTAGTGCGTGCAGGGCAATTAAATTAATTCTCTCGCCTAAAGTATTTAACTTAGCCACGTCAAAATTTTATTATCAATACTTACCTGCGTGCTGAATGCACGTTTAAATTAAGAGCTTCTTCGGCCATCAGCCAAAGAAGCTATAAATTATTATGTATCTTGAAGTGGTGCGTTACTAGCCCAGCGGCTAGTCGGGAGAGCGGATTTGATCAGGCGATCCCTCAGCCGTCCGCACCGCGGCTTTATATATAAGAACACTGCGCGAGGAAGCAAGGCCCCAGTTCTCTCCAGACGCTGAATGACACGCCATCTGTGTCGGTAGTCGCGTCGCATCAGTGTATCTGCTACAAACAGCCTCGGGTGCCGTATTAAGTTACTAGAGATACGCGGAACCATGAAAACATTTCATGTGAAGTGTTAATTCTGGAATGATTTTCATTACCTAGCTTCAGTTTGCGTATTGTCGTATTTTCACGTGCCGTCGCGGGACAGACATTCTACCAAATATTTAGCGTGGCGTTTGATGAAATACTCTCATCAAATTATGGCGAGCATTCTTTTTAACATTTAATTCGGACATTTATAGCTGCATCAGCGCATTAGACTCTGAACTGCTCTGTTAGTTAGGTTGTAGGGATACTTGTGGTTTTTATCAGTGAATTTCAGAATATACTCAACTATTTTGGAAAACTGTTTTTGATTAGAAATCCCGAACAATCTCCTAATTCCTCAGAGCTATAAGCTGCAGCTATAAGAACATTCTCAGGTAAAGTGGGCACTAGGATATCTATTTACTGGCTCCAAGTTTTATTAAATCACTTTCTGGGTGCCACGAAAGTAAATAGAGAGCCAGTGTTGAGAACGGCAAAAGACAGCATTAACAACATTCTAAAAGCTAGAAACTGATTCAACAGCAAGCATTGTTACAGCAAATTTATTTTTACAAACTCATCCGCCGCCCCACATATGGTGCATCGGCCGGGAAATCAACTAAGTGAAAGTGATTTTTAACTATTCGGATTCGCGAGTGGAATGCGACACGCAGCTGAGTAATAGAACAGTGAATGTGTTACGTGTGCATGTGGACGACGCAATTGGATTAACAACACATCTGGATTGACGGAGCTGGCACTGAGTCTAGCGGTGCTGCCGGCATCGCGAGAAGCCAGTCTCGCCGCATCACAGTCGTCCGCTGGAGCAGCCGGCGCAGAGCCTGCAATTGCGGGCCACGCAAACACACAACAGCCGTCGGAGAGCCGTCTGCAGTTCAACGTGCCACGTTGCATCAGGAATCCTGGTACGCCGCGCCGGCAACGCCATACGTCGTGCAGAAGGAACTAAGTTAAGTGAAAAGCTGTTAAAAATTTTACTAACCTGCACTAAAAGACTGTCGGCGATGGAACCGTCAAAAGAAGCTGAATTTAAACCTAAATCAGAACATATGTCGGTTGAGGGAACTGTAAATCCAGACAACGGTTCAAGTGTAAATAAGCAGGAAAGTAGTAATGTTAAAGTGAAACATGAAGTATTGTCTCCTGACAGTAGTGTGGGAAGGGGCAATGATTCAATAATAGAGACCCCTGTAGTAAAGCGGAAAGTAGAAATTGTAAATTTATTGGATGATAGTTTCTCTGATGAATTAAAAATGAAACAGTCATCGGAGATGGTAGAGTTTAAGAAGGAGCAGTTGGATATGACTAATCAATCAGAAGTTTCATGTAGTTTTGATGATTCTGGTATTGGAGCTAGTTTTTCGTCACCTGAGTGTGATAAAAAGCCAGCTAGTGAGCAACCCAAAGATGCTGGGGCTGTTGACTTAAATGTTATATTACAAGCAATAGCTGCCAGTAATGCACAAATGACAGCTGAATTAAAGTCTGAAATGGTGGCCAGTCAAACAAATTTTAATAAACGGTTTGAGGCAATGGACAATAAATTAGAATCCAATAATGCTGAATTAAAGTATGAGATTATGGCCAGCCAAACTAATTTTAATAAACGATTGGAGGTAATGGACGATACCTTCAAGGCTGGTTGCAATAAGTTGAAAGAGGATCTAGACAGTTTGAATTATAAAATTGATTGCAATCATGAGGATATTAAGAAAAAGGTTGCTCAACAGTTTTCTGAAATGTATAAAACAATAAAATCCGAAGTTGCTGAGGTTCGCAAAGACTTCCAAATGGAAGATGCGAAGCTGGAGCACAAATTAACAGAAAAAATCGAGGCGGAATCTGAACTGTGCTCAGATAGATTTAAAGACGTCAGTATAAAAGTAAACATATGTCAAGCAGAAGTAGAAGCAATCAAAACTGACACTACTCATATTGTACAAAGAGTAGATAATGTTGAAATGAAAGTAGAAAATATCAGTACTAACATTGCTAACATTGAAAGTAAAGTAGCTTCAGTAACTTCTGGTAATGGTAGTATACAACAAGTTGTAGCTGCAAACGCCGCTTTTATCGGGTGTCGGCAGTTCTTGCGGTTCGATCCAGATAAAAATATCCATCCGCTAGATTTCTGGAACGATTTTGAAGATGTGATTCCACGAACTTGGTCTGAACGAGAGAAAATCTCGTTTATTAGAAGCCATTTAGCAGGTGACGCCATGCGTTGGTCAGCTGATGTTATGTTGAAATGTAAAACATTAGCGGAGTTTAAAACAGCTTTCATTAATGAGTATTGGTCTAGCAATAAGCAAAATGAAGTGTTGAGAGAATTTTGGAGTGGAAAACGCTTCAATGCAGGCAAGGAATCAATTAAAGAGTTTGCTAGGTCATGGATTTCACGTTTGTCACATTTGGCGGAAAAGTTAAAACCAGAAATGATTATACTAGGTCTTGAAGCCAAACTGCCATGGTATTGGCAAACGAGAATTATATCAGCCCCTAGAGATAATCTGGATCGTTTCATTGAGTATTTGGAACGTGTAGAACGTGTTGCTGCCAATGAGGAGCAAGCACGTAATAACAGAAATGCCAATACCAATAATAGTAGTAATTTTAGGAACGAGCAAAATGGCAATGTAAACATCAGAACAGTAGGTGTTCGTAATCCTAAGAGAGGTAGGAATTGGGGAAATAATTATCAGAACCAACAATGGCGTCCAAGGGATAATAATTTTGTTCCAAACAGAAATATGCATGTAAACAACAGTACGGAAGGTAAGGCTATGCCAGCTAACTATAATGAAACTAAAGGAAACAGTAGTATGCCGAGGCAGGAAAACTAGTTCCCGTCTATGAGGACACTGGCGCTCACCAGGCGGTTACTTTTCCTATGCCAGTAGTTAAGAGAATTGGTAAGACAGATCAGAATACTCAGACTGAATATGTGGATGAAGAGTCGGTAGCACCTAAGGATACAACAGAAATATTAGATCACTCACAGTATTTGATAGATACCGTGTTAGAGACGCTTTCTAAGTGGGAAGAGAAAGAGAAGGCGCAGCAGTGTAACAGTAGGGATGAGCTACAAAATACTGAATTGTCAGGTGAAGAAGCAGAAGAAATTCATGCTTATATTTACGATGAGGATGATGTGCTCTTATCTAAAGTGCCTGTGCAGGATGTTGATAATGTACTAATAGATTTAGGACAGGAGATAAGTGAGAATGTAGAGGGTAGGCTGTTGAGGGTCGATGAACCCAGTAGCTGTGACCAGTTGTCACGTGAAAAGGAAACCGACGATAATGGTGAAAGTGGTTTAGCTGTAACTAATGTTATGCCCGGTCTGGAGACGCAGAATCACCCAGACTACAGTAATTTGGGTCATGTTCAGCAAACTAAATGTAATGAAGTCGTGCGGTGTTTCGATTTAAAATTAATAGACCGACTGGAAAAGGCAGCTGAAAATGTAATTCAGGAAACCCCTACACACTGTGACCTAAATGTAATGAAGACAGATGTCGATCACTTTAGTTGGAGACAAATCCAAAAGGAGCTATTAGATGAATTTGAGGAACCACCTGTACAACCTAGAATAAGCCACCCTATAATAATAGTGAATATGTTGGGTATCAATGTACGTTGTCTCTTAGACAGTGGAAGTGAGGTGAGTGCAATATCTCAGTCCTTCTTTGATGCATTACCTGGTAAAGACAAGCTTACAGTAATGAGGGTATCAGGACTAAGAATAATTGGTGCTACTGGCAAGGTGTCAAAAACGGTAAAGCAAGAAGCTTTACTACCCTTTAACATTAATGGTAATTTAATTGATCATCCATGTTTAATTGTAAACAATCTCAGTATTGAGGTTTTAATTGGCATAGATTTCTTGTCAAAATATCAGAGTGTTGTTGACTTTGAAAGAAGCCAGTTAAAAATGGTCTTGCCAATAACCGGAGTAATTATAGTACCTTTTAGTGATAAACATGTAGTAACTGATCATGAAACTTGGGAGCTGCCTATACGAGTTCTGAAAAATAGGAGGTATTGGGACGAAGGTGTTAATCTTAATAACAATAAGCTGAATACAGAAGAAGAAGAAGAAGCAATTATTTTAGACAAAATAGAAACTAAATTGCAGGAAATCGATAGGATTTCAGCCAATCAAAAGGAAGAACTGAGACAGGTTCTAAAAAGGCATCACAAAGTATTTTCGGATCGACCTGGCATAGTCAAGGGTTATGAATGTAAATTACAAGTGAAACCCGGCCAAGTGTTTTTCAGGAAGCCATACCAAATACATGTAGCAAGGAAGGAGGCGGTTCGAAAGGAGATACAGAGAATGCTGGAGTGGGGTGTGATTGAGAAAGCAGTCAGTGAATACAATAATCCTCTTGTTGTTGTACCAAAAAGAGACGGGAGTGTCAGATTGGTCTTGGACGCTCGTTGGTTGAATGAAATAGTGGTTAGGGAAAGTGATAGACCGCAGAACATGGACGAGTTACTGCAAAAATTCCGGGGAGTAAAATTCTTAACGTCTATGGACATCACGTGTGGGTATTGGAATTTGCCACTGGCGGAAAGTTCAAGGAAGTACACAGCTTTCTTGTACGAAGGAGTTTGTTACCAATACCGTGTGGTACCTTTCGGACTTAATATCTCTGTTTGTGCCTTCGTACGTGTGATGTGCCATGTTTTAGGACCTGCTTTAAGCAATAAAATAACAGTTTACGTAGATGATCTGTTAATAGCAACTCCTACCTGGGAAGAACACATAGCTTTATTAGAGGAAGTGTTAGAGGCTATTGAGAAAGGTGGCATGAAACTAAAGATTGAAAAGACAGAGTGCGTTAAAGAGGAAATAGGTTTCTTGGGATATAGGATAAGTGGAAAAGGTATTCTGCCTGACCCAGGCAAGCTAGCAGTAATTGAAAAATTTGAGGCTCCCAGAAACAAGAAGCAGTTGAGATCAATGTTCGGTCTTTTCGGCTTCTATAGGCGTTTTGTTAGTGATCAGGCTTTTAATGCTCCCTGTCTTCACCTCCTGCTGAAAAAGAATACCCCTTGGGTTTGGACAGCAGAATGTCAACAGGCGTTTGAGGTGCTTAAACAGTCTTTAATTAATAGTCCAATTTTGCATCATCCTGACTTTGAAAAACCATTCTGTATGTCTGTTGATGCTAGTGGCTATGGTATAGCGGTGGAGATATTCCAGGTAGAAATAGAGAACGAACAAGAAGTGCACAAGACTATAGCTTTCGCAAGTCGATCTTTACAGGCAGCAGAGAGAAATTATGGCATCTCAGAACTAGAAGCGTTGGCAATTGTATTTGGGGTACAGAAGTTTGAGCAGTATCTATTAGGTCACAAGATAATAGTTTACAGTGACCATAAGGCTTTGACCTTTTTAAAGACCTGTAAGTTGAGGAATTCTCGTTTGGTAAGATGGTCATTGTATCTCCAGCAGTTTGACCTTGAGGTTAGATATATTCAAGGGAAAGACAATCTGGTAGCTGATGGGTTATCTAGAAGTGCAGAGCTCTGTGATGACGCGGGAATTACAGCCACCGACCTAAATGAAGTTCGAATGTTTGCATTGCACGAAGTAAAGGAAGAAAGTGCATTAAAGAAGGTGATTAAGAACTTGAGACGTGAGCAGAATGCAGATGACCAACTGAAATTAGTGAAGAGCTATTTAGGAAATGCGAGCTATCCTAAGGTTTCGCAATACTACTGTGTGCATAAAGGTATTCTGTTTAGAAGGAAGAAGGTAGGTGTTTCTGAGTGGAAGCTGTGCTTTCCCTCACAACATGTAGACTTACTAATCGACTATGTACACCTGAGGTATGGGCACTACGGTGCAAAGAAGTGCATTGCGAAATTACAAGAGAAGGTTGTGTTTGACAACATGTACCGCCGTGTGGCCAAGCGTCTAGCATCGTGTGTAGTGTGCCAGAAAGTCCGTGCTGCCAACACCAGAATACAAGGAGATATGCATTCAGTAGAGCCAACTGAAACCCTAGAATTACTGGCTTGTGATTTGTTTGGCCCTCTTCCTGTTTCGAGAGGTGGTTGCACCCATGTTTTTGTTGTGGTGGATGGATTCAGTAAATATGTTAAGCTATACCCAATTAAAAGAGCAAATGCAAAAACATTGGTTGAAAAGTTGGAAAAAGATTTCTTCGTGAACGTTGGCGTTCCGAAGAATTTGCTGTCTGACAATGGACCTCAATTTACTTCTGATAGATTTAAGGAATGTCTAGATAAGGCAGGCGTGAAACATCTGAAAATATCTGCATATTTCCCCCAAGGAAATATGAGTGAACGTATTATGAGGGAATTGAATAGGCTTTGCAGAACTTATTGTGCTCGGAAACACTCAAGTTGGGCAGAGCACATTAAGTATTTTGAGAATGTAATTAACAACCTAAGACATGATGCAACTGGTTTTGCACCTTGTGAATTGATGTTTGGCCAAGAACCGCACAATGTGATTGCAGATATGGTAGAATTCCCTATTCTAACGCAAATATCCACAGACGAGAAGAAACTAAAGGCTAGGGCTAATATGAGAAAAAGAGCGTTGGAAAGGAAGAAGCGTCATGACGCAAAAGCTGTACCTACTAGCTTTGAAATAGGTCAATTAGTCCTTGTCAAAACCAAAGAAAAATCAAAGAAAGTAAATGCAGAAACAAAAAAATTCATGTTTGTATACCAAGGACCTTTCAGGATAATAGGAAAACCACATGCCAATGCATATAGGCTAGAGTATCCTAAAAGTAAGGAGCTCTTAGGTCTCAGGAACGTGATTGACCTAAAGAAATTCATAGGTAGTGAATGAATGCTGTAGGGAGGAGGTTGTTCTGTAACCTCTACACAGTGTGGCAGCTGTGCAGTCCCAGCTGTGTGAGATCTTCTTTCCATTTCAGGTCTCACTCACTCTTCGTCTTTTCTATCCACCTAAAATTTCTAACTCTTCTTTACAGCATTAAACTAATGAATGCTGTAGGGAGGAGGTTGTTCTGTAACCTCTACACAGTGTGGCAGCTGTGCAGTCCCAGCTGTGTGAGATCTTCTTTCCCATTTCAGGTCTCACTCATTCTTCATCTTTCCTATCTACAAAAATTTCGACCTTTTCTTTCATACATTAAATTTTCCGGTATGGTTATCTTTACAGCTTTTAACCAATGAATGCTGTAGGGAGGAGGTTGTTCTGTAACCTCTACACAGTGTGGCAGCTGTGCAGTCCCAGCTGTGTGAGATCTTTTTTCCCTTTCAGGTCTCACTCATTCTTCATCTTTCCTATCTACAAAAATTTCGACGTCTTCTTTCCAGCACATAAAATTTTCCGTTATGATTATCACGCCAGCATTAAGCTAATGAATGCTGTAGGGAGGAGGTTGTTCTGTAACCTCTACACAGTGTGGCAGCTGTGCAGTCCCAGCTGTGTGAGATCTTCTTTCCCTTTCAGGTCTCACTCATTCTTCCTCCTTCCTGTGCACAAAAATATCGACCTTTTCTTTCCAAATACTAAAATTTTCCGTTATGACTATCAAGCCTTGAGTTATGTAACCATTCTATCCACCGATTAGTGAAAAAAAGAAAAATACCTAATGTGACAGACCTAATAGTGACAAACAATAGAGAAGTATGACGTAATTAAGATATAAAATGTATTTGAGTAACAAGTATGTATAGAACCCTGGTAATATAGTAACTACAAAGTGTTGTTTTATTGTAAATGGTCCACGAACAGTAATTTAAAAAGATATAAGAATTCATGTACAAGCAGGATCTGAAGTGGTAGTGAAACCTAGTGTATGCTATAGAGCTAACTAATAAATAATAAAAGAGATTGCTTAGTGTTATGAAAAATATGCAGATAAGTTGTAAGATTAAACTCACCTGGTGTAGCAAGGAAAGGCAGTGTAATGGAATTGAGCAGTGTTAGTGGTTGAGACGTGAAGGACACGTCCCTGAAGTATTTATAAGGTTGGAGCTGGCCATTATTTTAGTGTAGTGTGTGACAAGATACACCTACACGTATTGAGGTTATGAGTTGGAGGCGTGAATGCGACCATAGGTACCCTTATGTTAGATGAGACAGAGCAGCTCATGGTGTCCTATAGGTTTAAGGAATTTAGCATTACGCTCGTCCATAATTACTTGATGCACTTTAGTGGTAGGTCTGAGAGAGACTACCTGAGGCTTCAGCGTCCGATCGAGTGGAAATGGATTGCCACGTGAGCAAACTAATCAGCTGCAATACACTATGAATATGAAATAAATGTGCTATCCTATGCTTTAAATATTAATAGAGTGAGTGTTAAATAAGTACATACACTAGCAAAATGAATAAATAACATACTGACAGGCGTGAAACATTATTTTAGCTCAGCATAAATACACTTCTAAGTAAGTAAGTACCTAATTGCAGATGTGGGACTGACAACAGCAGAGGACCAATTAGTGGATTTAGTAGTCAACTAAACGTAGTGTGTTTTGAACACTCAAAACTGTACTATTACCAAAAGTTACTCACCTGTACATGGAAGCTGAGAAAACAACCACTAATCATACTCATACTATCTCTAAGAATAAAGTAATCAAAGATGAGTCAGTTAAGTAAATAAGATGCATATTTGTCAGGAATGTACCGAGCATTGGTTCAGTGTTCCGGCCCAGAACTAATAAATTCAGATTAAATAGGATTTATGATTATATGCCTTGAGCATAAAATTTTCTCTTGTAAGTGACTAACGGCGTTTTGAGCCATTGGTTTACCGATTTTATGACAGTTAAGTAACCACGAGAGTAGAATTGAAAAAAAAATTCTGTTAACTTTGTTCCAGCAACATACTGAAGGATAAAATGTATATATCCCCATTTCATTGTGACCCACCCTTAGATTTTAAGTGAACAGAGTCTGAGGCACTCTTTTTGTTTGTTCTACAGGACAAACCAGATAATGGCAGCCTGGTAGCTGCGTGAAAGCGTGGAGTGACTTGGACACAACTCACAGTGACCCCTCCCCTTTCCCCCATGTAATTTAGAGAGAACGTGAAGGACGCACACCATAGCAACTTCCCCTCCTCTACCCTTGTGAATGGAAGTGTAGGACGCCAGCCTAAGCGGCTACAACCACGTGTGTAAAAATTATTTGTGAACTTTTCTTTCAGGTTTAGAAAAGACTGCTAAGAGATAATCATCTGTTTATGTATCATGTTATTTTCTTTGAATATGTGTATGTAAAAATGTATTTAATGTAGTTAAGATTTTTATAATTTTTCAATTTGTATGTGTTTGTTTGTCTAAGGCAATATGTATGCCAAAATATTTCGTTGACTTTGCTTAAAATTTTGAGTAATGACATTGTTTAAAAGGCAGTGAACATGCCTACAATTTAAATAATTAATGTAGGTAATCAGTTTTCTTTAATGTTTCTACCGGTTTATATTTCAATTTTGATTTTTCATAGGGAGTTAAACTGTACTCTTGCTTCCCTTTTTGTAATTAAATTTTTTTTCATTCATTAACATTCATAAACAAAAAATTTAAGTAGAGGGTGATGTAGGGAAGCAGCCTATTCACGCTGTAGTAAAGTCACATTAGTTTCCATCGTGTGCCAGCCAGTCTGCTGTAACTAGCTCTGACGTCATAAATGTTGCGCAATACCTTAAAAATCAAGCAAATGAACTAAAACTTTTCTAGCATGTCAGAAATAATATTAAATTAATGTGTGTTAAATATCAGTTCGATAACTTCAGCCATTTCCGAGATTTGGACGTTTTTCTGGAAAAATCATTGGCGCAACAGAAAAGAGCTAGAGACTTCAAAATTTATATTTAGATTCATCTTTCATTATGATTTAATAAAAACAGTACTTTGGATTTCACAAATTAAGACTTTAGTGGAAATTCATGATTTTCTGATTTTCGTCTCAAAACTGAAGGAAGCAAGATAGATTAAGTAGGCTAGTAAATAAGGCTAGGATGTTTAGATTTAAATAGGTTGGAGGTCCGCTATGATTATGAAGATGTGTAAAGTTTCTTTTTAATACCTATAAAATTATAGCGATAGCGGATCTCAACAGGGCCAGTTCAGAGCTCATCTAGTGCGTGCAGGGCAATTAAATTAATTCTCTCGCCTAAAGTATTTAACTTAGCCACGTCAAAATTTTATTATCAATACTTACCTGCGTGCTGAATGCACGTTTAAATTAAGAGCTTCTTCGGCCATCAGCCAAAGAAGCTATAAATTATTATGTATCTTGAAGTGGTGCGTTACTAGCCCAGCGGCTAGTCGGGAGAGCGGATTTGATCAGGCGATCCCTCAGCCGTCCGCACCGCGGCTTTATATATAAGAACACTGCGCGAGGAAGCAAGGCCCCAGTTCTCTCCAGACGCTGAATGACACGCCATCTGTGTCGGTAGTCGCGTCGCATCAGTGTATCTGCTACAAACAGCCTCGGGTGCCGTATTAAGTTACTAGAGATACGCGGAACCATGAAAACATTTCATGTGAAGTGTTAATTCTGGAATGATTTTCATTACCTAGCTTCAGTTTGCGTATTGTCGTATTTTCACGTGCCGTCGCGGGACAGACATTCTACCAAATATTTAGCGTGGCGTTTGATGAAATACTCTCATCAAATTATGGCGAGCATTCTTTTTAACATTTAATTCGGACATTTATAGCTGCATCAGCGCATTAGACTCTGAACTGCTCTGTTAGTTAGGTTGTAGGGATACTTGTGGTTTTTATCAGTGAATTTCAGAATATACTCAACTATTTTGGAAAACTGTTTTTGATTAGAAATCCCGAACAATCTCCTAATTCCTCAGAGCTATAAGCTGCAGCTATAAGAACATTCTCAGGTAAAGTGGGCACTAGGATATCTATTTACTGGCTCCAAGTTTTATTAAATCACTTTCTGGGTGCCACGAAAGTAAATAGAGAGCCAGTGTTGAGAACGGCAAAAGACAGCATTAACAACATTCTAAAAGCTAGAAACTGATTCAACAGCAAGCATTGTTACAGCAAATTTATTTTTACAAACTCATCCGCCGCCCCACAAGGAGCTAACAGATTTGGGAAATTGTAGAGTTTCATACACCTGTAAGTATGGTTTGTATGCTGCGCAAAATTCATCGAAGAATCTTTCTTACGTATGAAGAAAAGTGTACCTAAAGCAACAAATGCAGCCAATACCAAGTGAAAAAATGAAGAAATTTCACAAGTAAAAAAAATTGTTTTCTTATGTTTTTGAACTTCCTCTGCTATGAGTGTGAATCCTGAATCCTTCCTGGTCATGCTAACAAAGTTTTATGAATTTATTTGTAAAAGTATAGACAGTGTAAATTAAAATGTCCTGTGGTGCCTCTCCTGCTCCAAGTCGGCCAGTTTCACGTCCTACCCTCATTAAAAGCTTGGCGCTGGGAGTGAACTTTCGTCTACTGATGCGACAGTTCGCTCATGCAGTACCTGTGTTCAGAAGAACACTGCAACGTTCCTTTGGACATACATACATGACCATAGGAACATTGCATCGTTCTGCTTAACAACACAGACACTGTAATATTGAATTTATCCACCGATACCGGGTATCATCTTTCAATTAATATATCTGTCCCTGTACGGGATTACATAATGTGTTTACGAGTACAGGTTGTGGCGCAGGAACGACAGCATGTGCAAGTTTGGATCTGGTTATGAGTCGTGCATGGACAGGGCAAAGCGATTAAAGCGACCGCTCCCTTAAAGCGGGAAATTTGGGTTCGATACCCTCTCCGGCACAAATTGTCGTTGTCGTCATTCCCATATAAAACTAAAGGTTGTTGGTATTCGCAACGGAGAATACATTTTATGATGACGTATTTCCCAATTAATCGCTGAGTTGGAGCTTGCCTGAGGAAATACTGTGGTGTCACCGCCAGACACCACACTTGCTAGGTGGTAGCTTAAATCGGCCGCGGTCCATTTAGTACATGTCGGACCCGCGTGTCGCCACTGTGTAATCGCAGACCTAGCGCCACCACCAAGGCAGGTCTCGTGATACGAGAGAGCACTCGCCCCAGTTGTACGAGAACCTAGCTACCGACCAGATGTACGAAGCCTTTCTCTCTCATTAGCCGAGAGACAGAATAGCCATCAGCTAAGTTAATGGCTACGAACTAGCAAGGCGCATTAGCCATACAGTGATTGAACTTAAAGTCTCCTGTGTATCGTCAAGATCGATGTACCACAAGGAATAAGTAAAGTTAAGTATTAAACCTGCTCCGTTCTTTTCTTCCTAACATTAATTACGTATCCTGTTCCAGTACTTCACGCCCGTCTGCGTTAGTCTAGAGTGCCTTTTCAGCCATCTCAACTTCACGGTGTCGGCCCAGCTACCGACACATCAAATACTGTGAATAAAGTGCTGTGATATTTTCTTAGATCTGATGTTTGGGCAAATTGTCGTGGTCAATAAAACAAGATTGTTTTGTTGTTGTTGTTGTTGAGGTCTTCAGTCCAAAGACTGGTTTGATACAGCTCTCCGTGCTACTCTATCCCGTGGAAGCCTCTTTATCTCTAAGTAATTGCTGCAACCTACAATCTTCTGAATCTGCTTCATCTCTTGGTCTCCCTCTACGATTTTTATTCCCCTCCCATCTCCAAACTTCCCTGCAGTACCAAATTGGTGACCCTCTTGGTTTCTCAGAATGTGTTGTAGCAACCAATCCCTTCTTCTAGTCAAGTTGTGCCACAAATTTCCTTGCTCCCCAATTCTATTCATTAGTTACGTGATGTACCCATCTAATCTTCAGCATTATTCTGCAGTACTGCACTTCAAAAGCTTCTGTTCTCTTCTTGTTTCAACTGTTTGCTGTCCACGTTTCACTTCCATACACAGCTGCACTCCATACAAATATCTTTAGAAAAAACTTGGTGATCCTTAAATTTATATTCGATGTTAACGACTTTCTCTTCTTCAGAAACACTTTTCTTGCAATTTCCAGTCTACATTTTACATCCTCCTACTTCAGCCATCATCAGTTATTTTCTGTCCAAATAGGAAAACTAATCTGCTACTTTCAGTGTCTCATTTCCCAGTCTACCTGCCTTGGTATCATCTGATTCAATTCGACTACACCCCATTAACTTCGTTTTGCTTTTGTTGGTGTTCGTTTTATATCCTCCTTTCTAGACACTGACATTTCTCTTCACTTGCTCTTTTGAATCCTTTGCTGTCTCTAAGAGAACTGAATGTCATCGGTAAATCTCAAAGCTTTTACTTCTTCTCACTGAACTTTCATTCCTACACCAACTTTTTAATTAGGTTTCCTGTGCTGCTTTCTCAGAGTACAGACTGAATAACGTAGGGATAGGCCACAAACCCGTCTCACATCCTTCTCAACCACTGCTTCCTTTTCATGCCCCTTGACACTTATAAGTTTTGTCTGGTTTCTGTAAAAGTTGTAAATATCCTTTCACTGCCTATATTTTGCCCCTGCTACCTTCGGAATTTCAAAGGCAGTATTCCATTCAACACTGTCAAAAGCTTCTCTATGTCTACAAATACTAGGAACGTAAGTTTCCTTTTCCTCGCGTGTTCCTACATTTCTCTGGAATTCAAACTGGTCTTTCACGAGCTCAGCTTCTACCAGTTTTTCCATTGTTCTGTAAAGAATTCATGTTAGTATTTTACAACTATGACTTATTAAATTGATAGTTTGGAAATATTCACACCTATCAGCACCTGCCTTCTTTGGAATTGGGATTATCACATTCTCCTTGAAGTTGAGGGCATTTCACCTATCTCATACATCTTGCTCACCAGATGGAAGAGTCTACATCTACATCTACATCATACTCCGCAAGCCACCTAAGTGTGGCGGAGGGTACTTTCGGTACCACTATCTGATCCCTCCAACCATGTTCCACTTGCGAATAGTGCGTGGGAAGAATGATTATCGATGAGCCCCTGTATTGGCTCTAATTTCTCGAATTTTCTCCTCGTGGTCAATATGTGAGATGTATGGGGGGTAGGGGGGGGGGGAGTACTGTGTTGTTTGACTCCTCCTGAAAAGTGTTGTCCAGAAATTCCAATAGTAAATTTCTCCGTGATGCACAACGTCTCCCTTGAAACGTCTACCAGTGGAGTTTGTTTAGCATCTCGTAACGCTCTCTCGCCAGCTAAACTATCCCGTAACGTAACGCGCCGCTCTTCGTTGGATCTTCTCTGTCTCCTCTATTAGCCCTACCTGATAGGGATCCCAGACAGATGAACAATATTCAAGAATCAGGCGAACAAGCGACTTATAAGCGTGGAATTTCCTTAAGATTCTTCCGATGAATCTCAGTCTTGTGTCTGCTTTTCCCACTATCTGTTTTATATGGTCATTCTACTTAAGGTCACTCTGGATAGTTATGCCTAGATATTTTACCGCAGACGCTGTCTCCAGCTGTTTGTCATCAATAGTGAAACTGTACAGTAGTGGATTTATTTTCCTATGTATGCACCATATGTTACATTTATTTACGTTCAGAGTCTGCACCATTCATCAATTCTCTGCAGGAAAAAAAAATACTTTTATTAATCTGACACGTTCCACATCATTACGAAGTGTCGTATTCATGATCTATGGAACAAGTACTAATCTAATATAATCTAATCTAAACACTGATCGGAACTTTTACATTTTCACACTGTCAGTATTTAACTTAATGGAGTGAAACATACTGCTAGAGAATAGTTGTATGCGCTTCGAAAAAAAGCAAAGGAGCCCTTTTTATGTGCTACTATGAGCAGTACAACCTAATGGCGAGAGTCAGCTACAGACAACCTGGTAATTTAGTAGCCATAGGGCAGTGAAGCCCCTAACTCACGACTGCGATTACAAAATCAAAATATTTTAAAAAACCTACTCCAGTCCGGAATTTTCACAGGCGTCCTGACGACATTTTTAATGTTAGATATTATGATAAGTATCCTAGAATATGCGGAAAAACGTGAGTTAAGACTTAGAAGAGAGTGTATCAACTCTGCAAAGGATATCGATAGGACGCCCCAGAAATTTCAACGAATATTGAGGCTTCATATGTTTCAGTACTACAAACAAAAGTTTCCAATTATTAAATATGCACTTGCGACCACACTGTCGTACAATTCTCACAAGGACTTAAGTCCGGGGAGTATGGTGGATGGCACAGTACTTCCCAGTCTCATCGACCGAACAGAGCAGCCACAGCCTGCACTGTATGCGCCCTTGCATTGTCGTGCAAAATGCTGGATGTGTTGCCCAGAAAGAATATCCGCTTCTTTCGCAAAGCTGATCGCAGGTGATGCTCCAAAAACGAACAGTAATACGACTTAAGTCCTCGTGACATTTATTTGAGTCCGAAGGTGAAAGAACCACTTCGTGACGTTCGCTTCAGAACTGTTCCAGAGATTCGACAGGCAGTAGACCGCTCCATTCGTACCATCAAAAGAAGAGGCTCTGCTAACGGAATACTAGGCCTTCCACATCACTGGCAACAGGTTCTGGACAACATGTAACTCTTTTACATCTGTTGTGAATAAATAGTTGCCACTATTTAAGTTCCAACTGTTGTATATAGTACAGGGTAGACATTAAAAACATAGCTGTTGGTATATAGCTTCTACTTGCATAATAACTGACTGATCGCCAGATTTAACTAAAAATTGTATGAAACTTCGACGCAGATTAAAAATGTGTGCTGGGCGGGAATCGAGCTCGGGACCTTTGCCTTTCGCGGGCAAGTGCACTACCAACTGAGCTACCGAAGCACGACTCACGTCCCCTCCTCACACCTTTACTTCCGCCAGCAGCTCGTCTCCTATCTTATAAACTTCACAGAAGCTCTTCTGCGAACCTTACAGAACTAGCACTCCTGGAAGAAAAGAAATGGCGGAGACATGGCTTAGCCACAGCCTGGGAGATGTTTCCAGAATGAGATTTTCACTCTGCTGCGGAGAATGTAAACATCCCCCAGGCTGTGGCTAAGCCATGTCTCCGCAATATCCTCTCTTCCAAGAGTGCTAGTTCTGCAAGGTTCGCAGGAGAACTTCTGTCAAGTTCACAAAGTAGGAGACGAGGTACTGGCGGAAGTAAAGCTGTGAGGACAGAGCCTGAGTCGTGCTTGGGTAGCTCAGTTGGTAGAGCACTTGCCTGCGAAAGGCAAAGATCCCGAGCTCGAGTCTCGGTCCGGCACGCAATTTTAATTTGCCAGGAAATTTCATATCAGCGCACACTCTGCTGCAGAGTGAAAATCTCCTTCTAAAAATTATATATTAAACAGAGCCAATAGTGTAATCCACACATATAATAAAAATGGATGGATGTCTGTGTTTACGCTCCGCATCTCATCCTAAACTGAGCCAGAGGTGTAACCTACACATATTATAAAAATGGATGTATTTTTGTGTGTACGTTCCACATCTCCTCCTAAAACACTGAAACTATTTCAACCAAGCTTGGTGCGCATATCCATTACTGTCAGATAAAAATCGCTGTGGGAGTAAAGATCACCTACTTTTCATATGCAGGAGATATGACGTCATAAACAACGAGATGCGTGAAAAGCAGCCGCATCTTGCGTGACGTTTAAATTTATTACTTCTGTTATAGTAAATCATTCGCAATAAATTTTGCAGATCGTTCCACATAAGGCGCTACATGCACCTACAAAGCAACATCACAGTACCACGCATAGTTCAGGACCTATGACGTTATAATCACGGATGCGTGAAAAAATGCCGCATATCGGATTATGTTAAAATTTATTACTTCTTTGCTGCTAACTCTACTCGTAGCAGTTTTTGCAGTCAGTATTTTCCACATATGCCGCTGAATGTTCTTACACAAATATATCACTGTATGCTATATACCGTGTTATCAAAAAGTCAGTATAAATTTAGAAACTGAATAAATCGTGGAATAAGGTAGATAGAGAGGTACAAATTGACGCACTTGCTTGGAATGGCATGGGGTTTTATTAGAACCAAAAAATACGAAAGTTCAAAAAATGTCCAACAGATGGCGTTTCATCTGATCATAATAGCAATAATTAGCATGACAAAGTAAGACAAAGTAAAGATGATGTTCTTTACAGGAAATGCACAATATGTCCACCGTCATTCCTCAATAGTCGAGGAATAATGTCGTGAACATCACTGCAAAGCATGTCCGGAGTTATGGTGAGGCATTGGGGTCGGATGTTGTCTTTCAGCATCCCTAGGGATGTCGGTCGATCACGATACACTTGCGACTTCAGGTAACCGCAAAGCTAATAATCGCACGGACGGAGGTCTGGGGACCTGGGAGGCGAAGCATGACGAAAGTGGCGGCTGAGCACACGATCATCACCAAATGACGGGCGGAAGAGATCTTTCACGCGTCTAGCAATATGGGGTGGAGCGCCATCCTGCATAAACATCGTACGTTCCAGCCAGGCTGGGGATGATGCGATTCTGTAGCATATCGGCGTACCTCTCACCCGCCACGGTAGCAATTACAAAACCAGAATCACGCATTTCCTCGAAGAAAAAACGCCCGATAACGATGCGATGATGCGATTCTGTAACATATCGGCGTACCTCTCACCCGTCACGGTAGCAATTACAAAACCAGAATCACGCATTTCCTCGAAGAAAAAAGGTCCGATAACGATAGATGTGGTAACTCCAACCCATATCGTGACTTTCTCGTCGTGCAATGGAGTTTCCACTACAGTTCTAGGATTTTCGGTAGCCCAAAGTCTGCAGTTGTGGGCGTTGACTAACTCTCGGAGAGTGAAATGAGCTTCGTCGGTCCACAACACGTTATTCAACTAATCGTCATCTTCCGCCATCTTTTGAAACGCCCACACCGCAAATACCCTCCGCTTCACTAAATCGCCAGGTAACAGTTCATGATGCCGATGGATTTTGTATGGATTGCATTGGAGGGTACGCCTAAGTGCCAACCAAACAGTAGTGTATGGAATACTGGTGCGACGTGCGACTGCACGAGCGCTGACTTCCCCGTGCATAGACGAATCCGCTACAGTCTCCATTTCTCCCTGAACTGTCTCAGCAGCATTACGCCTTGTGCTCGTTTGGCCACTACGGGGTCTATCGTCTAAACAACACGCGGCTTCGAACTTTGAAATCATTCTCGCCACAGCTGCATTTGTCAACGGACCTTTACCCATTCGAATCCCCTTCCTATGGCGATAGGATCTAGCGCTGAACTAGCACATTCCCCATTCTGATAATACAGCTTCACTAAAAGGGGCTTTTCAGGTAACGTCAACATGCTGCGACTGCAGGCGCATCTGAGTTTCTCTCTCATTACAGCTCCTTTTATACACGATTGTCATGTGCAGTCACTGCCGTTTTGCTGTCCAGAGCTATCTGTCGGACATTTTGTGAACTTTGTTTTTTTTTGGTTCTAATAAAACCCCATGTCATTCCAAGCATGTGTGCCAATTTTTACCTCTCTATCTACGTTATTCCGTGGCTTACTAAGTTTTCAAATTTCACCGGTAGATCAGGTGGTATGACATCACAAACACTGACATGTGTAAAAAATGCCACACCATGCATGAAGTTTCAATACACTTATTCTTTACTGCTAAGAAACTCCTGCAGGCTAGTCAACTTAAGGAATTCCCTGACACCTGACAGTGTTTTTGACACCTTTCAACCGCAAAGCGCAAACGGCTACAGGCGAAAACAATAGCCTTCTATAAAGCTATGACGATAAGTTGCCGTAGAGACATTTACAAAATCGCGTTGTTTACAAGTGAAGCACCTGCTTCCGGCGTAAAGAACTCTCCCGGATACTGTACTTACACATTTGTACATTATGACTATTTCATTGTAGAGCTGTTTCATAATTTCAAAGGCGCTTTCATGAATACAGGGAAATGAATTTTTTTCGATATTACACAACAGACATATTTCACATTTCGTTTACGTCTCTAATAGAAAACTGACAAAATGAATACCCAGGAGGCGCCAGGTTTGTCAGTTAGATATTTAATAAATCGTAAGGGCTAAGTGAAAATATCTCCAATACCATGTGATCCTCTTAGTTGAGCAATAAATAATCAAAATCAAAGAGCACAGTAACAGCCTTTCTCAACTAAGGATTGTGCATATTCAAGATGACATTGTTTTGTGTGTATATCAGGCTGAGAGTAGACGATTAAGAGCTTAAGCATGTGATTAATGAGAAACCAGTCTGCTTCTAGGTTCCCCATTTTTTTAAAATGAAACTTTACTTAATAAGAAATAAATGGCGCTACATACATTTGCGCAAGCGAAAAAGCACTAGGAAGTATGCTAGGAAACAGATATTGGGATGTGTGGGATAAATCGCTAGCAACATCGATGAAATTCAGTTAAAACTGGACTGAACATTTATTGTATCATTAATGTCTGAATGACATTGTAATTTGAAGATACAGACCATCAGTTTGCTGCAGAATTCTTGATCATATTCTGAGTTCGAATACGACAAATTTACTCGCACCCGAAAATTTTATATCCACGAATCAGCACGGTTTTAGAAAGCATCGCTTGTGCGAAACTCAGTTTGTCCTTTTCTCACATGATACACTGCTAACTATGGATGAAGGACAACAGGCAGAATCGAGACTTCAAAGGGTTCAAATGGCTCTGAGCACTATGGGACTTAACACCTGAGGTCATCAGTCCCCTAGACTTAGAACTACTTAAACCTAACTAACCTAAGAACATCACACACATCCATGCCCGAGGCAGGATTCGAATGTGCGACCGTAGCAGCCGCGAGGTTCCGGGCTGAAGCGCCTAGAACCGCTCGGCCATCTAGATTCCGAAAAGCATTTGACGCGGTGCCGCACTGCAGACTGTTGACGAAGATGCCAACATATGGAATATGTTTCCTGATATGTGAGTGTCTCGAAGACTTATTAAGTAATAGAACCCAGTACCTTGACCTCGGCGGCGAGTGTTCACCAGAGTCAAGGATATCTTGAGGAGGACCACAGGGAAATGTGATAGAACCGCTATCGTTTTCTGCATACGTAAATGATCTGGTGGACACGAAGGGCAGCAATCTGTGGTTGTTTTCGGATGATGCTGTTGTGTACGAAAGGTGTCGAAGTTGAGTGATTGTAGGAGTGTGCAAGATCACTTGGACAAAATTTCTAGCAGGTGTAATAAATAACAGCTAGCTCTAAACGTAGAAAAATGCCTGTTAGTGCGAAAGAGTAGTAAAAACAAACCCGCAATGTTAGAAAACAGCATTAGTAGTGTCCTGCTTGAGACAGTCACGTCGTTTCAGTATCTTGGTGTAGCGTTGCTAAGCGACATGAAATGGAACGAGCATGTGAAGATCGTCATGGGGGAGGCGAATGGTCAACTTCGGCTTTGGGAGAACTAAGGTAATGTGTGGTTCATCTTCAAAGGAGACCGCATATCGGCCTGTTCTTAAGTACTGCTCGTGTGTTTAGAATCTGCGCCAGCTCGGATTAAAGGAAGACATCGAAGAAATTCATAGGCGCGTTGCTGGATTTATTATGGGAAGTAATACGGAGATGCTTCAGGTGCTCAAATGGAGGGGAGGTGGCGTTCTTTTCTGAGGAACACTTAGATAAATGGCATTTGAAGTCGACTGCAGAACGATTCTACTGTCGCCAACATCCATTTCGCGCAAGCCACGAAGATAAGATAGGTGAAATAAGTGCTCACACGAAGGCATATAGATAATCATTTTTGCCTCACTCTATTTGCTAGTGGAACAGGAAAGGAAATGACTAGCAGTGGTGCAGTGTACCCCCCGCCACGCACCGTACAGTGGCTTGCTGAGTATGTATGTAGATGTATAAACACAGGCTATCAATGATGTATCAATGCCTCGACAGGCTAAATTGACAAAACAGTATTTCTCTCTCCCTGTGCGGGAATCACGAAATGTGCATAAGGATTGTGGACACTGGTGCATATGGAAGTTGGGTCGGTCCTGGAGGCGGGTTCGGGTAGCCTAAATGGTTAAGGTGAGCGCTGGCGATTAGCGGGAAATCCGGGTTCGAGTTCCGATCCGTCACAAATCATCATCTGTCACAACTAACTGAACTACCTTGCCTCATGGGTTCCTGAATCTTTGACAATTCGTGAAAGATGGACAGTCTGACTGGCCAGTATCACTCACACGCTTCATACCCACACTAGGATCATACAGGAAAGGAAAGAAACTAGAACAGTTAAAATATAGATTTTCATAATTTACAGTCGGAAAAAAAGTATGACCCACCGGCCTACGCATGAATAATAACACATCATGAATAAGGGTGTGGAAGGTGGAGGAAGTACAGATACTCAATGAGCCTACATAAAAGCGTGTAAATCAGATGATTGCAGAAGATATATGAAACTGTGGCTGTCATTCTTTATCCCGCCATGGTTTTGTAAATTCACCGAAAGCATCACATGCTAATGGTATGCAAAATGAATTTAACTTGGGTGAAACATTGTGAAATGGCCCATAGTGAGACCTTTCACTTCCTGCTGGTTCGTCTCACCATAATCCATCTGCACTCCTCTATCTGTCGAATTAAGACGCATTTGCACTAAACAGTATTAGATTAAACAGAGAACATGTTGAGGATATGTTCCTCTCTAATCTAAGCTAACCTAACCTAACCTAACCTAACCTAACCTAAGCTAAGCTAACCTAAGCTAACCTAACCTAACCATACCTAACCTAACCATACCTAACCTAACATAACCTAAGCTAACCTAACCTAACCTAACCTAAGCTAACCTACCCTAACCTAACCTAACCTAATCTGACCTAACCTAACCGGACCTAACCTGACCTGACCTGACCTGACTTGACCACACCTGATGTGGCCTGACCTCACCTGGCCTGACCTAACCTGACCTGACCTGACCACACCTGATCTTGCCCGACCTCACCTGGCCTGAATTCACCTGACCTCATCTGACCTGTCCTGTCATTTCGTCTCTCACTAAACTGACTCAATTCCTTAACTATAGCGTTAGGTAATGAGTGACTTCAGTGAGATAGCAGATTTTTGCCACGTCTAACCGTGCCTGCATTGGTTTTAAAACAAGAGGAGTTTTGAAAGTTAGTACGACTAAAACCTTTACATCAAAGACAGCCTCTTATACTTAAACCGCTTTTTTCAACACCTAATGACTTTATCTTGTTCCCCATTTGTCGTATATTCCAAACCTTCTTTGCCTCATCCAGTTTCTTTAATCATACTGTTGTAACACGCAGAAAATACACAAATAATCCGAGAAAGATTAACTGCTAGACACACTTCTAGACTAGTACTACACACTTCTTTATGCCCACTACCCTTTTTCCTTTCCTCCACTTTGAATGTGAACGAGATGGCACAATGTTTGGATCAGTGGACTCTCACTCTGGAGAACGGCGGTTCATATCCCCGTCGGGTCATCCAGATGAAGATTTTTCGTGGTTTTCCTAAATCGCTCCACGCAAATGCGGGAATGTTTCCTTTGAAAAGAGCACGGCTGATTTCCTTTCACATCTTTTCGTAAACCGACTTCGTGCTCCGTCGCTAATGACCCCTCCCTTTCTTCCACTTTGAATCTCACTTTTCATTGCTCTCTCGTTCTTACAAAACCGATTCGCGACGCTTCTTCTCACGGCAGTGGTTACGGCCGTTGCGTTTAGAGACTGTTATGGAGGGACTTTTGGCTTTCCATTAGTGTCGCTTCTGTCGGTGCTGAGATCCACCCATTGATACGAGGCAGAGGAAATTATCCTGTTCGACGCAGCGGTTCGACAACACCCTCTCCTTCCTCGTTGCGGACGATGTTCGCGACTGTCCATTACCCATTAACTTCGTCTCTTTCTCAACTGTGGGCTATGTTCACAAATCTCAGAACATAGGCCATCCAATGATTGTTCTGCGGCCACCAATTGCCGATCTTCGTGACATGGTTTGTTGCGACCTATATCCAGTCTCCTTTCTTTCGCTGCTTTGCTACGATATCGGCTCGATGCTCTTCGCCTGTATCGTAAGAACAATGAAAGCCTTTCCATAATTTTTCCAAGCCTCTATGAAAAAAAGCCAATAACATAACATTTCTACACCTTATTCTTTCAACCATTTGGAAGGAAACACTTTGAATTAACGAAGATCACACTTTATACGTTCTTACTTCCATCTATGTATCTATTTCCTTAAATCAAAAATTTGCTGTTCTAACTGGCGGTCGTCCGCTTAACTTCGCAACAACACCAAAATCCGATTGTCTCTCACACTAGCGATCAAGACTGGTAAGTCCATTCTCTTACACATCTAAGATTGAACACCATTATACGTAATATCCCTAGCGCTTGTAGCTGCTTAGTCTCTTTTCCTAGATTTCATAGTGACATTTATCATTTATAAAGTTGCTCGTTAATGACACCCTTATGCTACTGATGAATATTTGTATCAATACAAGTAATATTCTGTCTCTTATCACATTTTATTGCAGTTTTCGTGTTCAACTGAAACTTCATCTTGACTCTCCAATTAGTGCGTTTTCAACTCATACACACCAATGGTCTCTGACCGTCTATGCCACAATCTCTAGATTCGTCAGTGCTCTTTCTAACTTACCACTTAGGTTGTCTTCTCCACTCATATATTCAAACTCCAACTTAGGACCACTTCTTGCCTATGACCTTTTAGGTTTCATCTTATACGCCTTTTTAATTTCGTCTGACATCTTTCCCAAAGGCTCTTTTGTTTTTCTCAACACAAATCGCCAGGCTTAAAAATGGATGGCACAGCCTTGGCATAGTGCACTTTCTTCCTCTGCTTTGCTTCCTGCAACATCAGCTCCGTGGCCAATTTCCCTATCCCATCCCGAGAAGGAGGAGGAGATTAGTGTTTAACGCCCTATCGATAACTACATTATTAAAGAGGGAGCAGAAGCTCAGATTAGGGAAGGATGGAGAAGGAAAGCTGTCGTGTGCTCCCGCAGGAACCATCCTGGCATTTGCCATAAGCGATTTAAGGAGATCACGGAAAAACTAAACCAGGAGGGCCGGACTCATCCCGAGTTAGTACTAGCCTCATAAAGATATTAACTTCCTCGTCAATGATACTGACGGGCTTTCTACCAAATATTAATTCACATGATACAAAACCAGTGGCCTAAAGCCAAAATTCCCCAAATGACTAATAAAGTTCGCCCAGTTGTGTTTCTTTGATGATAGAACGTACGTCATAACATTCAATTCATTCATTATGCACCCACTTGTGCTGCCTATACATGTCTAAGTTATTTCTTTCCAGCATTTCCTAAAATCTGTTCACTGTAAACTGTGACCCACTATCGGACAGTAAAGACCGCACTTTACCTGTTTGTACGAAATGGTCCTTGTACATTTTTGCCACCAATACCTTAGTATTTGTTCATCTGATAGGGTAGATTGCACATGTCTGAAGAAAACGTCTGACAGAGAGTGGACGCACCTGCCTCTGGACATTGGCATGGACGAAAAACATCCACTCTGTGCCTCCACTTGTATACTCTGTCTGAGGTGTTCAATCGGTACAGAAGCTGCCCTTATTTTCTGACGTTTATCACGTTCTGTCATTTGTCATTGCACACACAACCACATGTTTTCAAAAATGACTGTGTCTTGCAACTTAGCAATAAATTTGTGTACTCCATTGTGACCACAGCTCTTATGAATCAATTCTATCAGAGTTTCTACATGTTGATTAGATAAGTACAGTTTCCAGTCCTCCCTGTCTGCTTTTCTTTGGCAGACAAGGATTCCATTATGGTATAATAACCATAATGGATTTTGTAATGAACTTTCACCTTAGTGAGTTTTCTATGAACCTGATATTTTCGTGACTTATCTGAGATGTTCATTCCAGTTCAGTTGTCTATTTATTTCTTGGCATATTCATCTAATTGTGGCTTCGTTCCCTGCACCGCTCATGAAAAAGACGTGTATATGTTCCGAAATTGGACCCGGCTGGTTCTGTAAGCCTTCTGCTTGCAACTGGGAGGGAGCCTGTGCAAGAATATTATCTATCTCTCTTTTGATCAGAATCTGGCACTGTCTCTACTCTAAGTTTCTGTACATTAATTACTCCTATCTTTTGCTCTCAATCTAATTCTCGTACATATTGAACTTCCAAAGTACCCACACGTCCATCCTTAAGTTTTACGAAAGGCACCGTTACAAGCCTTTCCTCTAGTGGAAGTTGCAAATGACACACATAAAAATCCAGTTTGCTACAACAGACATTTGCCTACAATTATATTTCCTCAAAGTTGAATAATAATTAAAATCTATGTTGTATCATAATGCCCTGAAAGTGCAAAGGCAGTAACACTTCTTGCCTAATAGTTTTAGACAACATTTGTGATGCTCTGAAAATCGTGATACTAGACAAATGGCAATGCCTCAAAAGACTCCAGCAAAACTGCAGAAAATTAAGACCAATCATCTATGAGAAACTTAGGCTTTACCTCACTTGCCCCTTCAATTACAATAGAACTAATGTCATCCCTAGTTGGAACTTATGTCATCCCTAATTGGCAACGGCTCCTCACGCAATAAATCTTCAATCTTCTTCCTAATCTGACTTAAGCAGTGAATTTTCGAGGTTTGCTTTCCCCGTAGGCAACCAATGGAACTCTCTCAACGTCCTCTGTAACACTCTGCCTGTATATTAGAAGGTAATGCAGCATTATTATTCAACTTAAAAAGCTATTTGTACTTGGATTTCCAGTCAAAAACAGACCTGTAAATAATAGTTTTTCTTCTATAAGCACTTTTATGCTTCCAATTTATCAAGTTCTACAGGCTGTAAACATTCACAACCTTACTTTCTTCCGAGTTCCGGTTTGGAGCCCAAAAATCCCTTTCTTGCTAACTTAAGTTTCTTTTATTTCCTTCTTTTTCTACAGCATTATATGCTTGTTCACTAAATAACCTTGATATGCCGGACATGTTATCCACCCAGAGTTCATCTGAAATGTCATGATGTATAGACCTGCTAAAGTGGAGGTCCCTCGGCACTGTGCACAAGTCCTTCACCACATGTGTGCCTCACCACCACTTATCAAGGTCAACTGTGTCGGGCTCCTCAAGACCAAGGTCACTAAGACAACCCATCAGCTGTGGCACCTGCACAGCTCGCAGACAACTTGTCTCTGGGCACCCATGCCTTGCCCCATCAAGGTGAAATATGGTGGCACCATTCAACGCTTTGTCCACTCTTCAACCAGTGTTTTCCGATGCCATCACAATGAAGCGACATAAAATCTCATTGTCTCCGGTCTAAAGCAATATTTAGTTTCACAGACCATGGCAGACATGCTGACTGTCATCTTTCACCCCTTCACAGTTTGAGTTTTGCCAGCCGGTGTGACAGAGCGGTTCTAGGCGCTTCAGTCTGGAACCGCGTGACCGCTACGGTCAAAGGTTCGAATCCTGCCTCTGGCATCGATGTGTGTGATGTCCTTAGGTTAGTTAGGTTTAAGTAGTTCTAAGTTCTAGGGGACTGATGACCTCAGATGTTAAGTCCCATAGTGCTCAGAGCCGTTTGAACCTTTTTTTTTTTTTTAGTTTTGCCACATACTGCAGCCGTGGACCATATGCACCAGCGTACCGCCATCTTGTCTTGGCAGCGCGTTCTTGTTTCCACCATAGTGAGCGTGTAAACCATGATCATTCCTGTGGCACAAAACTTGGGCTTGCACAGCCGTCTTGGTCGGTATGTCCAACTGTTTTTTGCTGCTAAGGTTGGCCAAATGACCATCACAAATAATTAGCTGCTTGCCCTGCCGTGTGTGTGTCACTGCCCCGTAGCTTCCAGTTTTATTCGCCCAGTTGAGCCTATACGTATTTCTGTACTTAATAAAACTAAACCTTTATTGCCTTTTTCGCTTAAAAATGTTTACTGAACATTTGACTGATGTTCTTAATGTACTTTCCTAATTTAATAGAACACTTTGTCCTATCAAAAGTTATATCAAAATTAAGAATTGATTGTATAGTTTTATCTGCCACAGAACGATGCTTTAATCGTCAGCACAATAAGTCGTTGCCTACCTTACACAGTACTGCACTGAGGTTCCAATCAGCTTCTGCAACAGTACATGGCCTCAGTGAGACTTGACAAGTGCGGTGGTCACTTACCGTGAGGAATGTCCTGCAATCTAACTAAAACTACGAAGGTTGACAGTCAGCTCTGATGGAGCAAATGTTATTCAACGTTTCCGAAGGAAAGGTGAAGAACGCATGAATGTAATTAAATTTTGAATTTGAATTTGTTTAAGTTCCGTCTTACAGAAAATATTTTATTTTTATTGACATATTTACATATTCTATATTAAACTTACCCTAAACTCAGACACGGGATGGATCATCAGACATCTCTTTAATTACAGCACTCTAGGTAGTAATACAAAATTATAATGTACTATGTGCTCAAAAAAGTTATCATGTTAGTAATCACTTTAAAAAATCTCCCATGAAAATTTCCTTTAACTTAAACGTATTCTCAGCAAATTTATATAAGAAAAACGACCATTGAATTTATTCATTGTTCCTTGGCTCTGAGGGAGCGTTCATTGTCATATTATTATGATGTTTATGGCGAAAAGTGTTTAATGTAATTGTAATCTTCAAATGAGCACTTTTATATACTCAAATTATTACTTCAAGTTACTCGAACCGTGGAAGCAAGAGCTATTTAAGAGCAATGACAATTTAAAGCAGTAAGTTAACGTCTATTTTTCATACTGCTTCACATATTCTGAAATACTGACGGAGATCTCAAACTCTACTGGTAGACGGTGAGGTGCTGCTGCTGAGGCGAGATCGCAGATAACTGAGGTCTTCATGCCTGAATGATGTCTTCATGCCTCATTATGGGTGACTATTATTGGAACAAGCCATTTTGCTCGTCGCCACCATTAAGCCGATGGTAGCCGCACCTAACGTTGAGATCAATATTATTGCGGGAACTCTCTTCTGCTACCACTTACGGATATTAGCACTGATTGCATTAATTCACAATTTTCAGCTTGTCTTTACACCCGCTTTGCACATGGCTCGGCTACACAAGGACACCTTGTCCGCCGAAAAGAAAATCCAAAGTGGATCCCCTTCATAACTGCATTTATTTTATTCTATTGAACGAAAACTCTTAAACCTGAGATAGCGTCGGTCATTTCTTTCAGAAAATAACAATTAATAAACGATTTAGAACTATCAATAATTATTGTGTAGCTATGTTCATTTAAATGTTGCAAGACGTCACTTTCTGTATGTCATGGCTTCCTTTGATACAAGGGTAACGATGGGCATGAGGAATTTCTCTCGTAAAGTATGAAAAATTTATGAAAAATCTGAACAAAAATTTAGGTTGCGTTACAAATGGTTGTTTGTACAAAAAGAGGCCATCTAGCGATGTACCGACACAGATTAAAAAATGAGTGGAAATCAAGGAAGAGAAGAATGAGAATTCTCAGTACCTATTCTGCAGTCACATAACCGACGGGTACCGCAAATACACTACTGGCCATTAAACTTGATATACCACGAAGATGACGTGCTACAAACGCGAAATTTAACCGAGAGGAAGAAGATGCTGTGATATGCAGATGATTAGCTTTTCCGAGCATTCACACAAGGCTGGGGCCGGTGGCGACACCTACAACGTGCTAACATGAGGAAATTTCCAACCGATTTCTCATACACAAACAGCGGTTGACCGGCATTGCCTGGGGAAACGTTGTTGTGATGCCTCATGTAAGAAGGAGAAATGCGTACCATCACGTTTCCGACTTTGATAAAGGTCGGATTGTAGCCTATCGCGATTGCGGTTTATCGTATCGCGACATTGCTGCTCGCGTTCGCCGAGATCCGATGACTGTTGGCAGAATATGGAATTGGCTGGTTCAGGAGGGTAATACGGAACGCCGTGCTGGATCTCAACGGCCTCGTATCCCTATCAGTCGAGAAGACAGGCATCTTATCCGCATGGCTGTAACGGATCGTGCAACCACGTCTCGATCCCTGAGTCAACAAAATGGTTCAAATGGCTCTGAGCACTATGCGACTTAACTTCTGAGGTCATTAGTCGCCTAGAACTTAGAACTAATTAAACCTAACTAACCTAAGGACATCACAAACATCCATGCCCGAGGCAGGATTCGAACCTGCGACCGCCTGAGTCAACAGATGGGGACGTTTGCAAGACAACCATCTGCACGAACAGTTCGACGACGTTTGCAGCAGCATGGACTATCAGCTCGGAGACCATGGCTGCGGTTACCCTTGAAGGTGCATCACAGACCGGAGCGCCTGAGATGGTGTACTCAGCGACGAACCTGGGTGCACGAATGACAAAATGTCATTTTTTCGGATGAATACAGGTTCTGTTTACAGCATCATGATGGTCGCATCCGTGTTTGGCGACATCGCGGTGAACGTACATTGGAAGCGTGTATTCGTCATCGCCATACTGGAGTATCACCCGGCGTAATGGTATGGGATGCCATTGGTTACACGTCTCGGTCGTCTCTTGTTCGCATTAACGGTACTTTGAAGAGTGGACGTTACATTTCAGATGTGTTACGACCCGTGGCTCTACCCTTCATTCGATCCCTGCGAAACCCTACATTTCAGCAGTATAATGCAAGACCTCATGTTGCAGGTCCTCTACGGGCCTTTCTGGATACAGAAAATGTTCGACTGCTGCCCTGGCCAGTACATTCTCCAGATCTCTCACTAATTGAAAACGTCTAGTCAATGGTGGCCGAGCAACTGGCTTGTCACAATACGCCAGTCACTACTCTTGATGATCTGTGGTATCGTGTTGAAGCTGCATGGGCAGCTGTACCTGTACACGTCATCCAAGCTCTGTTTGAATCAATGCTTAGGCGTATCAAGGCCGTTATTACGGCCAGAGGTGGTTGTTCTGGGTTCTGATTTCTCAGGATCTATACACCCAAACTGCACGAAAATGTAATCACATGTCAGTTCTGGTACAATATATTTGTCCAATGAATACCCGTTTATCATCTGCATTTCTTCTTGGTGTAGCAATTTTAATGGCCAGTAGTGTATGCTGTGAAACGGCCTTACGGCACATGCATGCTCACCGATTGAAACAGGCAAAGATGTGGCTCCAGACCAGAGGGTGCTGTGCACGCCGGTGAGTAGAGAGTTTGAAGTGAGACCTGGAGAGTGACAGACTGAGGCGGTCGGCGGAGTGAAAGGAGCGCACGCTGTGTAGGGCCAGCTTCGGGGTCGGCGTTGCGTACACGCACGCCCACAGGGGCGGTTAGGTTTGAGGAGAGGAGAGACGGGTGGCCGCTGCCAACGGGAGCGTGAGCGGCAGAGCGCGGAACTCTGCTGGCATTGGGCTCGTGGCCGTGGCACCGTGTTTGGTGCTGAGTTGTGACACAGACTGCTGTCTGGCTTCGATTACGCCTTGCCTGTGGAACTACTGTGACCAATCCCAAACTTTGTAAACCAGTTTCCTGACTTTCGCCCGGCTTACCATTAACTTGGCCGAGTGTCTAAGACTTAATGTCCGCTTTGGGATATGGGGGTGAGAGTGAAGGCGAGTGTGTGCTGTGTTTTTCCACGCTTAAGGGGGGTAGGACGTCAAACGGACCGACTTGGAGCAGGAGAGGCAACACAGGACATTTTAATTTCCACTATCTATACTTTTACAAAAAAAATTCATAAAACTTTGTCAGCATGACCAGGAAGGATTCACAATTCACACTCATAGCAGTGAAAGTTCGAAAACATAATGAATTAATTTATTTTACATGTGAAGTTTCATCATTTTTTTCACTTACTAATGGCAGTATTTGTTGCTATAGGTACACTTTTCTTCATAAGTAAGAGAGATTCTTCGATGAATTGTGCACAGCATACAAACCATACTTAAGGGTGTATGAAACTCTAGAATTTTCGAAATCTATTAAAACTGTGATAAAAATTGAGGTAATTAACTATAAAATTTGTGTTTTTCCTAAACATGAAGATTAAAATATAACAGTTCATTCGTTTTTTCACAAATTAAATAAATTCTAGAGTTTCATACACCTGTGAGTATGGTATGTATGATGAGCAAAATTCATCGAAGAATCTCTCTAACTTATGAAGAAAAGTGTACCTATAGCAACACACGCAGCCATCAGTAAGACAAAAAATGATGAAATTTCACACGTAAAAAAATTTATTTTGTTATGTTTTCGAACTTCCACTGCAATGAGTGTGAATCCTGAATCCTTCCTGGTGATGCTGACAAAGTTTTATGAATTTATTTGTAAAAGTATAGACACTGGAAATTAAAATATTCTGTGCTGCTTCTCCTGTTCCAAGTCGGCCCGTTTGACATCCTACCCCCCTTAAGAAGGCGTTGAAAATTTGAAAGGCAACAATTTGACTCGAATTTTCTATATTAAACTCAGATGTGTACAGTATTTCTTTCATTTAGGTGGCCTTATGCAAGCGTGCAACGTAAATTATGCTGTATCTAATTGTATTTTTCTGTCTGTCATAGTGTTCTGTATGATTTGGCCATCTCCTGAAGTTACCTTGTACAGTACGGGCAATTGGAAAAGGTGACATAAAATGGCGCTTTTCCCTGTGTGTAAGCTGACTGAAAATTTAGCGTGCCGTGTATGAGTATTGCTGGGTAACTGTATCAGAAGCTCATATGCCTTTTCTTGAGTTTGTTCCATATTATTAAGTCTTTTGTTCCTTGTTTAGTGAGAGTTCAGAAACTTGTCTTTAAGTGTGTGATTATGGTTTTTCCTTGATTACGCAAGGCCGTTTTGTTGAAGAAATGTGACCTTTTTAAGCGTTTCTGCACTCCCCTGACTTAGTGCTGCCGTTCTTGTTACTTAAAGAATATTCCAGTCTCACTTCCCTTAAATAGTTTGGTTGTTGCCATCGCCTCGTCAGACTTGTTTCACCTTGTAAGATTAGACTGTTTACATGTTGGTTAAAAAACGCCCCCTCTTGTTTAATGCTGAGTGACTGCTTTCAAATTTTTAATCTAACTGTGATCTCTTACTATTCAGTTACGAGCGTTCTACGCTAAGAAGTATTTGCTTAGTCATACACTCATACTGCCAATTGTTCTTGGGAGTTCTCTCAGTAAAATCACGCCGTATATTGTGTAAGTAACTTAGCTGTTGGGCAATAATGGCCACTTCTTTGATGCTGTGTTATTTTGATTTTAAACATTGAATCTAATTGTTCCTTTACTGGTCAGTTACGGGCGTTCGTACTTAAAGACTATTTCCTTACTCATTCGTTCCCTATTGCTCACGGGCGTTATCTCAGTGAATTTGCCCTTTGTATTGTGTAAGTAGATTGGCTGTTGACTAATAGTGGACGCTTGCTTAATACTGTGTTGTTCGCTCTAAATATCTAATCGATTTTATTGGCCAGTTACGGCCACCTGCGTAATGCTATGGTATTTTTCCTGAACATTCCACTTAACTGTTTTTTCTGGTCAGTTACGACCGTTCTTGCTTAATAAAATTTTTATTATCAGATACTGATTCTGCTAGTCGGTCACAGGTGTTCCGCCAGTAAGTTACGCTTTGCATTTTTCCTCGCGTCAGTATTGGCCAGTAAGGGCCGCTTGTTTAATGATATGCTATTTTTCCTTTCAGTTTTTTATTTAACTGTTTTACTGGTCAATCACGACCGTTTGAGGTAAAGAATTCCAACAAAATAATTTGCAAGGTTATGTGGAGATGGAGCTGAGGCGATTCTCTGGCATTAGTCAACTTAAATTCCTTTAAGAGAACAGCAGTTGTGTAAGAAATTTAATACAACCACAGATTTAATTGAAGCCATATTTTCTAACGCAACAACTCTAATTATACAATTTTCTGCAATTAATAATGCATATGCTTTCTTTTATTGGAAAGAAATGTTTTTAATTGTGTACGAGTGCTCAAGTACCAATGTATGTACTGTTTGCTTTGGTGTTAAAACAAATTTTGAAAAGAGCTCAGTGGCTTTCCACTCAGGGACTACTGAGTCTAAGCAAACCAGCTCCAACGTTGAGATCGCCCAGTCTCCCCTGTCTTCATCCTACCTCCTGGGTGCGTTTCAAACACCATGAAGAAAGAATCTGAAGATTTAGTTGACGATTAAAGAGCAAAAAATAACAAAGACCGAGAGACGATTTGTATGGGATTCATTATTCTATGCATGAAGAAGTATTTTGTGCTAAATTAAGATGCTTGGAGCACATGATGAAACTGATGGTACGAATAGTAACATTTTCTGGAGTTAAACGCATTACTACACCGTCAGTTACAACAGATTTTGATGGAATTGAATGCAGACTATAAAGACGTTATATATTATTGCAGAGAACATTGGTGAAGTCATGTGGCATGCCTGGAGCTACTTCTCGATTTAAGTTACATTATTGTTGAGGTTCTGAAGGGAAAAGAAAAGCAGGAAGGAAAATTAGAACACCCGGAATGGTTTGCAGACCTCTCACTTTAAGTGTACTTGACTGTACACTACCCACAGTAAGACGTTGCAAGGTGAGAAGCAACTTATTTCTGGTCTGGTGAAGATGCATTTAAAAAGAAAATCGCATTGTGGAAGCGGCAACTTTTGACAAAAAAAAAATTAAAGAAAGATCCATTAGCCTGAGCACAGTGGCTTTAAAGAAAACGCGAATTTTGGGAAATTTATTGTGGCCTTGAAAGAATTACACCAACATTTTTCTAAATGTTTTGAGGATAAACCAATCTCAGACCTGTTTTTGAGCTGTTTTCGAGACCGTTTTCCACTACAGTTGAAAGCTCTCCAGTATATGTGCAGATGGAATTGATTGATCTGCAATGAAATTTCCGTTTAAAAGACAAATTCTTTTATGGTGAAACTGTGCAGAAGCTATACATTGTTCTCCTCGGGAAGAATTTCCACGTCTTCATAATGACACTGCAAAGTGATACAACGTTTCGATCAACAAGTGTGGCCTTTCTTAATTATGAACCAACTGAATTATGATTACATGGCAATCCAAGTGACAGAAACCTCCGAAATTGTGTGCTTCTGCTCTATGCCAACAGTTTGTACCAGATATAAATTTTATTTTGTCTTCAGTGCACCAAAAATAATTAAATAATTGCGTTATTCATACCTGTAATTTTCAGCGATTGTAGTATTACGTTTTCAGGATAAATTTCAGTCATCAGTTGTCAAACAGTGTTTATAATAATCACATACAATATTTAAATTTCTTAACATACCATGACATTATCCTTTTTTGGAGAAGATATTGACTGTCTGCCAAATTAAGCTTCTGAAGATACTAATTTGTCGAAACCGGCAAAGATAATAAAAAATTATTTGCAACTGACGCCGTGCGGGATTAGCCGAGCGGTCTAGGTCGCAGCAGTCGTGGACTGTGCGCCTGGTCCCGGCGGAGGTTCGAGTCCTCCCTCGGGCATCGGTGTGTGTGTTTGTCCTTAGGATAATTTAAGTTAAGTAGTGTGTAAGCTTCGGGACTGATGACCTTAGCAGTTAAGTCCCATAAGATTTCACTCACATTTTTTTTTTTTTTTTTTTGCAACTGACGACTGAAATTTATCCTGAAAAAATAATTAAATTATACTAAAGACTTTTTTGTTTGTGGCATATTTTGTTATGATGTATGAATCCAAGCCGCATGCAAGATGTTCAGTGTTCCTTGTGTGACTGCATTTGCCATCTAAATACGTTGTATTCGCAATTTCACTGTCTTTCCGCTCAGACAGTGTGGTGTGATAGTTGGGAAGTGTGCAGCCTGGCAACAGAACTATGCACACAACTGAGACTACAGCATACCTGCAGAATTCTTGGCCATTCCTGATGTAATAAAAGTTCCACCCTTACCAAGAATTTACCATAATTATCCTGTGGCATTCAAAACAACTCCCCTAAAAATGTAGAACTGCAACATGCACTCAACAACTCTGTAGCCATTCCCACATTGATACACTTAATCCATTCACACCTATGCTCGCAAAAATTTTTCATTGTTCTGTAGTCTGGCTGGTATCTATTTCCACTCGAGAAATCAACCAACTCCCACTGAATACCTGCTGGCCAATATTCTTTAGAGAATTTATCATGAAACTCTTTCAAATTGGCAGAACTATTTGCAATTTCATTCACTCACCGAACTGTTTCCCCATTTCAGATGACTCCAATCATTCTACCTATAAACAGAAACAATCTAAAATCCAGGCTAGCATTGCCTTTTAAAGTGATTTTCAGCTTATTTATAAACAGTGACAATTCAGGAATCTGAAGCGTAATGAAATAACAGAGATCTTGTTCCTGCGCTGACCAAGCTATCGGCAGCACTTTGTACATTCACTTTAAAATGCAATGTTAGCCTGGACTTTAGATTGTTTCTGTTTATAGGTAGAATGATTGGAGTCATCTGAAATGGGGAAACAGTTCGGTGAGTGTTTGAAATTGCAAAAAAGCTCTGCCAATTTGAAAGAGTTTCATGATAAATTCTCGAAAGAATATTGGCCAGCAGGTATTCAGTGGAAGTTGGTTCCTTTCATGCATGTTTCACAGATTTTGCACACAGCATTGAGTTCCGAGAGAACCGTAGAAGCAACAGTTTTCAACTGCAAATTAACATGCTGATCCAATTGTACTCCATATTTGTGAAACTGGTTTTCAGTGCCTTATCTCGCCTTTGATATCAGTTTAGAAATTTCAGTAGAAACATTTATCTGTGGATTGTTAATTTCAGTATCTGACTTGGAATTTACCTTATCAATCTCAGGTTTTACGCTGGAATTTATGTTATCAACACCGAAATTTACTTTACTTATTGCCATTCTCATCTTTTCTTGTTCTGTCGCAATCCAAACTTCAAAGTCAGAAGGGTCTCGATGAAAGAAAGATAACATCAAAATATTTTGCACATCGTGCTTGACATCCGAAGATAGTCTCTCCTCTACTGACTTCGTTACTATACGAGATTCATAAGTACCATGAGACAACGAATCACGCAGATCGGCTATAATTGAGCGCTTGAGCTACAAACAGCAGTAGGAGATTCCGCAGCAGATATATCACCATACTGTATACGGGTAATACTGTATCTTATCTGAAAATACCAGTACTACTAACTTCCATTTTAATTCTGGCCATGCCGGCCGGAGTGGCCGTGCGGTTCTGGGCGCTACAGTCTGGAGCCGAGCGACCGCTACGGTCGCAGGTTCGAATCCTGCCTCGGGCATGGATGTGTGTGATGTCCTTAGGTTAGTTAGGTTTAATTAGTTCTAAGTTCTAGGCGACTGATGACCTCAGAAGTTAAGTCGCATAGTGCTCAGAGCCATTTGAACCATTTGAATTCTGGCCATCTGTCACTCCACGCTGTAGAAACTACTGGGTCTCTATTATCTGCCCTTCTATTCTGAAGTTTTACAAGAGTGCCCAGCAGTTGAAAAAGATGTGAGGATAGCCAGAAATGTCTGGTCTGCTTCATTGCGCACCGTTGTGCCGTCAGCAGTTGCTGCTGGAAAGGCCTGTAGTCCCACTACGTGTCCTTGGAATTGAGATGCTCAGTCACCAACGCATGTCCCGCATGGCAGAAGTTCCACCTGGCCTCTCCTCGTCCTACGTTTATAACATAGCGACGATTGTCTTAACTCTCCATGTTGGGCTTTAAAATGACGAGCTAAGCTCCTGCAGTTCCCTCTAAGTGTTGTTTCTTAGTAACCATTTCTTCTTGGAGAATTCTCTACAAAACCCATTTCACTCACTGCTTATGCAGACGTATTCAATACTAAACTTCCTGGTAGATTAAAACTGTGTGCCCGACCGAGACTCGAACTCGGGACCTTTGCCTTTCGCGGGCAAGTGCTCTACCAACTGAGCTACCGAAGCACGACTCACGCCCGGTACTCACAGCTTTACTTCTGCCAGTACCTCGTCTCCTACCTTCCAAACTTTACAGAAGCTCTTCTGCGAACCTTGCAGAACTAGCACTCCTGAAAGAAAGGATACTGCGGAAACATGGCTTAGCCACAGCCTGGGGGATGTTTCCAGAAGTCCAGAATGAGATTTTCACTCTGCAGCGGAGTGTGCGCTGATACGAAACTTCCTGGCAGATTAAAACTGTGTGCCCGACCGAGACTCGAACTCGGGACCTTTGCCTTTCGCAGAAGAGCTTCTGTAAAGTTTGGAAGGTAGGAGACGAGGTACTGGCAGAAGTAAAGCTGTGAGTACCGGGCGTGAGTCGTGCTTCGGTAGCTCAGTTGGTAGAGCACTTGCCCGCGAAAGGCAAAGGTCCCGAGTTCGAGGCTCGGTCGGGCACACAGTTTTAATCTGCCAGGAAGTTTCGTATCAGCGCACACTCCGCTGCAGAGTGAAAATCTCATTCTGGTATTCAATACTCTTTCGCAGGAACTCGATATACCACTTAACAACGTCAAATCCCTGTTCAGTGTGTTGATTTAAAACTACACTACTTTGAAACGCTGTACAGCTATGTACAATTAGTGCATACATCTAGAAAGGATAGAAGAAGTAAGCCATAAACAAGCCAGTAACGTGTGTTAGAATGAGCTATCTGCAGCTATAAGAAGAGTAATAACATGGGTGCACAGTTGAATGATAACCTACCTATTGGTTCTATGTACGTGTAGTCCATCTCCACGTCCTCAACCTGTTAAAAACCTACCTGCACTTTCCAGCTTACTGTTTAGATAACGAAAAACAGATTTTCACAGTTTTAGTTTCAAGTAAAGCTAGATTCTGATCTACAGTCTGAAGACATCTGTTATTCGATAAAGGCTGCATTTGCAAGGCAATAAAAAGACTTCAACACATACAGCAGAGCATATGTGTCAGATGGATTCGTAACATAGAGCAGTGCCATGAGCAGAGGGTGAGCTCGTCGGAAAACTGTTGGTGTGAATAGTTTAGCTGTGGGAGAAAGAGCGCTGCCTGCATTGTTCCCATAATTGCACCCTCCTCCTCCCATCCTCCACCCCTATGTCATCCATGACATCATGTGCTGTTGCCATATTCCCCCCTCCTACCTCCTACACACTCCACCCTGACGTAGCCCAATTGCCCTATGTATAAAATGATATCAAATTCAAAACTTGGTTCAAAATTCAAACAGCCCAATTGTACTGGACACTTTTCCCCCACTCTTATGACATCACATCTCCAAGCTCTGATGTTCTAACTTGTACATTGGCGGGAAATCCAAGATGATGCATTGTCCAATTGGTGTCAAATTCAATATGGCGGACCTGGAAATACGAGCACAGTCTTATCATGCCATAATTCAAGATAACGATTAAAAATGTCGTACTAGAAGTGCCATCACAGTTGTATAACGTTAGAATGAAAGATGGTGATCCAAGATGGCAGAACCAAGGAGCACAGCCTGCGTGGTTGACACATCACTTGTACTAAGTATAGAATTCAAAATGATGGACCTGAGCACACGGCCACTTCTAAGTTTAAACAGTTTCCCTACCTCACCCCTCTGATGTTACAGTTTAAACAATTGTCACCTTAAGTTTTGAGCTGACTTGCCGTAAGTTTAATAAGTCCACTTGTCCCATGCATGAACATGGTTCAGAAGTTGAAGAGAGAAGAGAGATAACCAGACCCACATCTGCATTAAATCATTTGAAGAGTATAGTCACTAGGTGTATATGAAACACATTTGAGACTCAAACGCATTTATATTTGTTTACAAGTCCAATCGTACATTCAAAAACTTCACAAATATATATGATGACAATAGACCTTTTTTTTAACGAAAATAGTAGTCTCAAACTGTCACGTGCATAGTATTTCAACATGAGAAACTATCGATGGTGCTATGGGCAAGACTCCATCACCACCTCTCGAATGGTCGCTGAACACACCGTTTCTGCACTGTCTGCCTCTTCGACAGCCGCTGTCGTTCAGTAAATATACCAGAGACATTTATTTCAGAGCACGGACCTATTGTGTAGTTCCAGCCCATCTCAAGGCATCGCACAGCTAAACCTCATCACTGCGGGCCTCGCATCACATTACACACACACACACACACACACACACACACACACACACACACACATTGCAAAACGGCGAAAATACTTGCATTCTCTGAGAACGCAGCGCTGTTACTACTTACGCGATGTATGTATCCTATAAGACTACTGACATATTACTGCACTTCATAATTATCTAAGAGTGAATAGTAGCTATGATCCGGGAAAAATTCGAAATGAGTGCAGTGATGTAACGACTTGTTAATGTTTAAATGTACACCGGTGAGGAATCTAAAGATGTAAATTTACAGAACTGACAAATTGTGGTACGATTTACAGCAAATGAACATACATTTCACACGATGGCAGTGAAGGCAGAAGAAATGAGGGATGACAGACACTCGCCTATCGTTCTACGTCTGAATAGAAGAGGGAAGGCAGTGACTAGCGGTCTTCCTCTATGTGCTGTATGAAAGTTTGTAGAGTGTGTATGATGGTTAGATTTCGAAACAGGAGCTTTTAGTGACGCACCTCAGTCCGCAGGTCACAGCACTTTAAGAAGACAATTAAGTCAATGCCAAAATAGCTTGAAGGTATGTAGAGTGCGTATGTCGCTTCGATTTCGAAACAGAAGCCTTTTGTGAAGCACCTCTGACCAAACGTCAGAAAACTTTAAGAAGACAATTAAGTCAATGTCAAAATCGATCAGATGCGGGCCCCTGTACTGTCCTTGTGGAGAGCTTAGATAATAACTTTGGCAAACTCCACCGTATGTTGGTAGACAAGTTATTATTTTCCTACAGCTCGCACCTCAAGCTCGACTTTGTTGACTTTAGACCGTCAGGCAGAAACAGAGTGAAGACAGAACTAACAATTGATGCAGCTGCCAACGCTTGCGTAGAAGTCAATGTTTTCAAAGATCGTTAGTTTGATGTCTTTATTCCCTGCTTCCTGCTCCACACCTACGGCATTATTCGTGATGTTGACATCAGCTTAGCAGACAAGGGGATAATTGACGCAATAGAGAGCATATATCCTGTCGCCAGTACCAAACGATACACTAAGAAACATCGTTAACATCTTGAACGCACTGTGCCGATTCCAGTCTGTCTAGTGGTGTTCCACTCCCAGACTACCCTCACATGTTGCCATTATGGGAACGCGTTGTTCAGTAGAACCGTACGTCACTCCAGTCATCCAGTGTCGAACTTCCTGGGTTTCATCATTGGACAAGCCAATGTAGAAGTCATACTCGTTGCAGCAGGTGTGGTGGTCGTCACCCAGCGGATTCATGTACGTCGCCGTTTCCGACGTGTTTAAATAGCTCTGGTCCGCACCCAGTGACAGACCTTTCATGTGTGGCCTTTCTCCGTCAACAACAGCCCCAATGTGCAAAAGCCTGCACCACTTCAGGGAGAGTACCCGCCAGCCCGCAGCTCTCATACTCCGCTTGTCACCAAAAACTGTTGATTTACTGCCTCTACCTCCAAGGCATTCCCCGCAACCAGTAGTCGCTTCACGAAATTCTTCTACTCTACCAACTCCACTACCGGTGTCGCCCCAGTTACGATCTCTCCCTTAGGGTGCCGCGCATCATCAACATGACTTTCAGTCGGGAGATAGATCGGTGTCATCTCTGACACGAGAGGTCCATCGAAATGGCGTGCTCCTAGGCGAGTCTGGCGACACGGTTTCTTAGACATTCGTCACGAATATTCTGCCTCTCATCATCTCCCCCAAATTCCCCTACCCCGCAACCCATATTCTCCTCAGTACAGTCAACAACCGCCATCACTTTGTAAGAATAACGCATACGTTTTCGAAAAGATTATCTCGTTTGTCATGCACTCCTTGGATGACGTGAAGACACAGCCACCTGGAAATTTATAGATACAGTCTCTACGACAACTATTAACGACCCTACTTACGCCTAGCAGGTGTGGTGGCCTTTAGGATCTCCCAGTGAAATGCATGTTCTGCGGACTACCAATAAAGGTGTCCTTCAACATGAACTTGGGAAGTGGAAGATAGTAGTAGCTGCCATCTTATAGACGTTGTTTCAACAATGTTCTGTTGTGTGCCTTCGAGGCTGCCCAGTTAATCGCCAAGACAGAGAAGATGGTCCACGAGATTCGCCCTCTTCATTAATATTAGATTGTATCACACCCCAGTACAGTTATCCCACGAGGCTATCGATAGCTTTCAAGCAATACCAGCCAGGCCCTCTACTTCCATCGGTCGCCTCACCATTGTGGCTCTTTACAGCCGGCCAAGGTCGTATGTTCCCCTTGAAGAGTGGTACGCACTGGTTCGGCAGCTGGAGCCTCCATTCCTATTTTTCGGCGGTTTTAATGCGCACAACGGACTGTGGGACTGTGCCTATAATGGTAGGTTGTGTGGCGGAATCTTTGAGATTCATGATGCGTTCAATCTTATCCTCCTCAATGATGGATTCTCTACGCTACTTCCGTTACCTGGACACAGACCGTCAGCGGTCGATTTGAGTCTGTGTTCGGCATCACTTTCTTCTTTCTTACGTGGAGTACTCTTCCCTATCCTATGGGGACTAACCTCTACGTTCCTCTTATATCGACTTTCACTGCAATGCCTATCACAGCCTATAGGCCATCACGTAAATGGAACGTTATGCAGGCTGATTGGTCACGGTATGGCGCACTAATGTATGCCCAACTATCGAATTTCCCCATCGTGGTGTCCCCACAAGCAAGGTACATTATGTTTAGGAATTATATCAATGTAGCGGCATCGCATGATGACTGGCAGCAGCCGGTCCCCAGTTCCCTGGTGCGATACAGAAAGGGAGAACTACGTTGCCTACAAACGGATGGATGCGTCCACTAAGTGCTTTCTCATGGTCTGCAAGAAAGAACATGGGAGCAAGTTCGGCGAACAACTATCTGTGCACACTCCTGTTGGACGTATTTGGTCGACGGTGAACTCGTTCAAACGGAAGCCGGCACCTCTCAAGTGGCTGCCGCCATTATCTCATCCCAACTACCATGTCGGAACCCATTGGTCTCGTGGCGACAGGTGCCACTGCCGATCTACGAGACGGTTTAACCATGCCATTCTCTCTCGCCGAACTCCACAGGTCCCTGACGTCCTCATCATATACATCGCCTGACTGCAACAATTTTTTGCAGTTTCTGGGCAATTTATTACAGTTTTGCTGTAAAATGTAGATGTATGAGGTAAAGTGTTACATAGTCTCCTCTGTGTAGTGCATGAACCACTCAATTTCCTCTGTCATGTTGCAACATCTTATAAAATAGTCATAGGTTAAACTTCCTCCGAAACATTTTACAGTACTCTCCATAAAATCAAGTTCCCCACAATAATGAATAGCTCTAAGTTCGACAGTAGAAGTATTTCACAAAAGTTGAATATATTTCAATGTCCTAGGCATGGTATAGGCTTGTAGAATTTCTCCAAATCGACACATACAGCCACTATGCAAAACCCCAGTGGTGGTTATATGCCCAGTCACTCAAAACTAATTGTAGGCAGGACACTTCTTTAAGCTCTACCCCTTAAATTTCAAAAGTATGCAAAATTAAGTGGATAACGTGAAATTATGGCCTTCGTCACCTTAAAGTGGAGAATTCGCACAAATCTGAATGCGACTGGCATTTCTGACTGCAATAATATTTATTTGCATCTGATTTACGGTGACTGAAATTATCTTCCTGAACACTGGTAAACGTCATTTAACTTAACAAACTAAAGGTACCGAGAAGAAACACTGATTATTAAATACTCAAGTTTATTGATAAAAGTTGTATTAAACATACGAATTCTACTACGAAAATTGCGACAATTTTGTTTCTAAGTGGACTGCAGTTTTACTTGCCCATCTATGAATTTACTAATTGCCAACTTGAGAATTTACACTGTAATAAAGTACAACGATAATTGCAATGTACATAATCCAGTAAATTTCTGACTGAAACAGTAACAGGAAGTTAATGACTATCCACAGATGTCCATACATTCAGTACAAATGGGATGAACTTGAGACAGGCGATTATCCCGGATTCCACAAGTGTGAAATGGAATCGAACTACTCTCCCAGTGATACGAATTATGCTAATCATAACTATGACTGTTAGCGCCGAGCTGTACGTTGCAGAGGTGTCGGCGCCTTCGATAAGGCGATGTCGTCAGCGGCCTATCGCAATTCGTAGATGTTGTAGGCTCAACCACGATGCAACACAAAGTTTACACGTTCTCTTCTGATACCATCCGAGGATTCGATCCGGACTCTACCATGGCCGAATCGCAAGTTGATACTGACACTTCTGTGACCAAACGCGAAATGCTGCTCTTCTGGTACTCCTAATTCCTTCTTTCTGAACAGTGCTACTTGCCAATTGAAAAATTAAGGAGCACTCCTGTCCAATCGCGAAGATGCCCTCCAACTAGAGAATCCCACCAAAAATCCCACCAAAACACTGTCTTCTGCAGACACCAATCACAACATGACCATCTCCCCTACTAACAAAAAATGTTGACTTCAGTGCTGCACTCTTGACGTCACACACTATTACACCATTCACACATTCTCCCACCAATGGCATTAGTCTCGCAACTCAGGGCTTGAGAAATAAAGAGCCGCTCCGAAGCTAGACTTTTTTCCTGTAGCCCACGGTTTCTACAAGCAGTAGATGGTTTATCTTCAAAGGAGGTCCACAGAACATGGAAAGGGCCTCCGTCTCCTGCACTCCCGTGTCATCCTCTGTTTCAGTGCCATTACGGTCAGAGAGCGTCTGGACAAATGGCTACGATCCGTTTACTGATTTAATGTAAGACAAAAACTTTTTAGGATTTTCTGGCAAGTCGGTAGACAGAATTTTGCTTTCGAATCTGCTGAACGCTTAAAGCATAGCCCACTTACGCTAATTTTGGCTTCGTTTGGTTTTTGTTTCTCCTTGAGGGTTCGGTTACGTTTAAATTTCCAGTGAAGTTCTCTTTGCTTTTGTAGCAGCTTTCTATAACGGTTGTCGAACCCCTCGCAATTTTGCTCGACACATACTTGACTAAATCGTATTGTGCATGTTCAATCTTGGAGATGAAATTTTCGGTTTGACCTGTAAGTAGTCTGAGATCTGTCTCTAGTCGTTCTTGCTATTCCTATTCACAACTGTATTCAGCGTAGGTGTAACGGCCTTGCGATCACTGATTCCCTGTTCTGTGCTCACTGAATCGAAAAGTTCTGGCCTGTTTGTCAGCAGCAGGTTTAAGATGATATCTTCACGAGTCGGTTCTCTGATTAACTGCTCGAGATAATTTTTGGATAAGGCAGTTGTAAGCTTTCTATAAAAAAATTGTCTGTTTGTAAGAAAACTGAGTATATTCATTTCAAATACTTTCTCCACAAGTAACGTGTACTTTAGGTATCGTATTCAATTACTGAGCAAAACTGACTCTTGGTTGTCCCTGTGTTGCGTATGTGATCAGTGTCATGAAATGAAACTTAACTCCATGAAATGTATCATATGAAATAAAGAAAATGAATCTAATTAAATGCCAAAAGAAACCAAATGTGTGCTCAATAAAAACTATGCAACTAAAACACAACGAAGAAGTACATTAAGACGTGCATAATATGAACTGCAATGTTTGACTTTGTAAGTAGGCTGTTTAGGTTTTTATGTTGGTAACGCCATGTAGCGCTCTATATGAAAATCGCTGGCTGTGCTGTGTGCAGTCTGTGGCTGGTTTGCATTGTTGGAATTTGCTATTGTAGTGTTGTGTTGGGCAGTTGGCTGTTAACACCGTGTAGCGTTGCGCAGTTGGAGGTGAGCTACCAGCAGTGGTGGATGTGAGGAGAGAGATGGCCGAGTTTTGAGAGTGGATGACCTGGACGTGTGTCCATCAGAGAGAGTAAATTTGTAAGACTGGATGTCATGAACTGATATATATATTATGACTTTTGAACACTATTAAACTGGCAGTATTGGCGCTCGCTGTATTGCAGTAGTTCGAGTAACGAAGATTTTTGTGAGGTAAGTGATTCATGAAAGGTATAGGTTATTGTTAGTCAGGGCCATTCTTTTGTAGGGATTATTGAAAGTCAGACTGCGTTGCGCTAAAAATATTGTGTGTCAGTTTAAGTACAGTCATTTTATAATTTTTCTAAGGGGACGTTTCGTATGGCGACCTGGCCAGGATTCTGCATTGGGTTTCCCCCATTTCTAAGGGGATGTTTCAACTTGAAACATCCACAAAAAATAAATTTCTGCTGTACTCGGAAGAAAATAACTGTTTGAAATTACCATTACTGTTAACTGAAAATTAATATGCTTACCAGTACGACATCTGACAATCCTCACTACACACTGTTTGCTCAGGAATGCAAGGTGGGTTCTGCTCTGAAATAAGCGACTTACATTTTGCTCAGCATGCTGTTTTTGAGTCTGGCGTACTAACGTTCCTGAAATCAAATACAAATCAGCAGATGCAGCAGCTAAAGTAAAATAAACTAGTCACTACTAATTCTTTCTTTTTGTTTGCCAGAAACAATCTGTGACATAATGCAGCGTAAGCTGCAACGCACATATGACAACATGTTAAAAATTGTACTATAAATTATGGAGGAGGGCTTTTCTTTTTCTTGAAAAATTAAACTCTGATTATTGAGAAAAAGGACTGCACAACGTAAGAAGATCCTAACAACTGAGAAATCTCTCGATACAAAACTTACAGACATCTCAAACAGTTGAGTAATTTATGACATGATGAAAACAAAGAGATCAAATTAACACTAACCATAAAATTTATTAATTATCTGAGGTTCAATGATTTCCTTCAATTAATATTTCTGACAAACCGACAATCAATTCTTGCGCATGCTTTCGTTATCTTTAAAATTCCTCCAAAATCTTCTCCATCAGTATGAAGAACGGGAAAGTATTATAAATGAGTTTTCGTCTACATAATAAAGTATTCCACGTAATTTCTCCCGGATTGAGAAGTAACAGATCTCATTCTCTGAAAAACTCAACTGCTCGCTACTGTGCCTCAAATAAGAATGCACCAGCGCCGCACTACGGATTGACTAGCAAGTCAACCACAGATAAAACCAAACACAGAGTCAAGGATCTTGTTCACTACTCACACTGTACGCTTAGTCATCTTTGTCCCAGTTCCGTAGAGGCGAATTATTTATAATAGCAGAAAACATATGAGAAAATTACACACTTAGAACAATTTTACACGAAGCACTGTCCCTACTACCTGTCCTTATCACTTGATTCTCCCAGTCTGTAGTGACTATGCTTGATCCACCATTAACACTTCCTCCACCCAAATATTTCGCATTGTGAATCTGTACTAATCTCACCAGATATTACCGTATTTTTTACTGCTATAAACACACCTCAACATTAGCGTTCAAAACGTACCTTTATGATAAACACTCATGTTGGTGTCTGGAATCTCATTGCTATGGATATTTGGTTTCAGGCCCATTTGCGTCCCAAAAAATGGTTGGCATAATCTTTCCCTGAATAATGGCAAAGTCTTACATTTGCCTCTGATGATTCGCTCCACACTTTGACGTTTTGATTCCGGCTCATAGTGATCAATCCAAGTTCATCACCGGTGACTTTCCTGGTCAATAATGAATCGTCCTCTCTGTTGAAATGGTAGAGCAAACGTTCAGAGAGCTCAACATGTCTGACCTCAAGTTCTTCGGAAAGCGTCTTGGTACCCATTATAGGCGAAGAAAGCAGAGTTCATCTTGGATAATTTAATAGGCATCGTCATGACTGATATCCAATGAATGTACACTACCATACCGATGATAATATGCCTGAAATCATCTCCTGATCTTGGTGACTCTCTTAGGCCTTGGTGGATGTTGTGTCGGCGTCCCACTCCCTCTTTAAGTGCCACTCTCATCTTGCCAATATCTAGATTGACAAATAAACACTGCACTGTCCTCGTATTGTTCTGAAAGTCTCTGGTGAATTTCAGCTCCATTCACCTCTTAACCCCCTTCTCCCCCAGGGAACTCACAACTCTTCTGACAGAGCGAGACGGCGCAGTGGTTAGCACACTGGACTCGCATTCTGGAGGACGACTGTTCAATCCCACATCCAGCCATCCTGATTTAGGTTTTCCGTGATTTATCTAAATCACTCCAGGCAAATGCCAGGATGGTTCCTTTGAAAGGGCACGGCCGACTTTCTTCCCTGTCCTTCCCTAATGCAATGGGACTGATGACCTCGCTGGTGTCCTACCCCGTAACAACCAACCGAACAACTCTTCTGTGATTACATGCTTGGCACACATGAGGCCCCGGCCCTTGCAGTATTCCATCCTTTTCTGTGCTGAAAGTCTATCCTCCTTCTATTCTTTCTCACCTCCTTTGGGGAACACGTCTTGTGTATAATCGAGAAACCAAAACTTGTGAAAGAATCAGAAAACTTAGGTAGATTTCCTTTTTCTCTCGTCTCTTGTTTTGGCTTCTCCTGTCCCTCCTCCACTTCGGAGTTTGGGGTCTCCCTTTTTGTCTTCCTTCCTCCCTGTGCGTGCCTGAACGCCAGCTCACGTGTTTTATGCACAAGGGGGGACTGGGTAATGTGTAGCTCTCAACACCCTGGTCGACTGGTAGGGCTCACACACCCTCTGGTGAAAGCCAGACCCAGGGATGGGTGATTTCCTCAGCTGTTACCTTCCCAGTTGCCGACTGATCCCTCTGTCTGAAATTCAGGAGGTGTAACCTTAGGTGTGAACAACCACCTAAGGTGGGTGTTTTCCCTCCAGTGTGGGGGCCCCCAGAAATAATGAGCCCACCATTGAAGATGCTGTCCATTATGGAGGATTCACTCACAATGAGTAGATCAATTCCATCAACACAACCTCCGTCTAATGTAATGCTCCAAAGACACGACAAATTGTCCAGTTGCACTCCACTACGTCATCCTGTCATGCACAGAAGAAGGCGAGAACTTTTCTACAGTGGACCCATTCATCATGTAGAAGGTTGTGGATACAATTGCTGGCCCACTAAAGTTCTGCACTAGTTTAACCAACGCAACTTTGCTTCTAGAGGCAGACAGTGCATTTCAAGTCCAAAAATTGCTTAAAGCTACGCTCCTCCACACATACCCTGTTGGTGTAGAGGCTGATTTAATACTGAATTCTTTACATGGTGCCATACACACTCAGCTGCATCATGATGTAACCACAGTCCATCAGGCTATGAAGAGGGCTGATGCAGAATTAGTGCATATCTGCACCCTTTTCTTTATGTTTGATCAAGTGGAGTTCCCGTCATAGATCAATGTGGGCTATGAAGTCATCAACATCAGAAACTAAATACCGAACCTAATGCGTTGCTACCAATGTCAGTATTATAACAATACTAGCGTGTTCTGTAAAAATGCAGCCAAATGTGCAACTTGCGGCAAGGATGTTGCTATGTGAGCTGCTCACCTCCTTCTCCCCATTGCATTAACTACGCTGGCAACTATGCCGCTTCATCCTGCGAATGCCCAGTGAATGTCGATGAATGAGCTGTTCAGGAGATCCAGGTGAATGAAAGGATACCCCTCAATGTTACTCACAAAATGTTAGTAAGGTGAAATCCTTGTTTACCACTATCCAGCAGTTACAGTACCATTTTTGCTACTTCACAACCTATGAAAAATATGGCTACATAGACCTGCGACCTCCAGTTCAGTGCTATAGCTGTGAAATTGCCTAGTGTTAAGGTGACATTCTTACCTCCACCCACTGCTGTTGCTCAACACATCAAAAAAACCTTCGCCCACGCCAGTGAAGATACTTGCGATGCAACCAGAAGGACGGAAATTTAGAAAGGAATACTCCCAGGATGACTTTTTGCGCCACTTCAAGCCTGTAAACGTCTTCGTCCACGTCTAAAAAACGCAGAGGTACAAGGTAATCGATCAAACAGAAACGTTCTTCTCTTTCTCCAGTTCGAAGATTCTCTACAAGAGTGACACAGTGCGACACCTTTGACCAGCCAACCTTCATTTCACTGATGCGAATTAGAGCTCTGCATTTCGATGAAAACAACCGCTCGGGCATTTCCCGTTTCGTGCCGCTGCTCGACGGCTGGGATAGGCCCACGCTACGATACGGCTGTGGCCGTCTAATGCACCATGTGGCCGGTTGTCCTCCACCTCTCGGTTATCGGGTGGACTGTCGAGCACTGCCGGGCGCTCCAGCGTACTCACAATCTCGGCCGGCGACAGTACAGCCGCCGCGCGCTCTACGGTGCCGAATCGCATTAGAAACCGTGTGTACACGCAGTTGACGACCTGGCTTTGAGAAGCGCAAACAGTGTTATGGATAAATCAAGTATAGGTCGTAAACGTTCCATTCATGAAACGAAGAGAAGTATTATGGAGAGAATTAGGAGCGGCTCATTAGTCCTGGAGAAGAAAGACATGTCGCAAGAGGAGGCGAAAAGTGAAGCTTGGAAATCGTTTGCACTTGTACTGGATCCTGTCTCGCAGGCTTCTGCTGGTTTCGTGCAATGTACCACATGCGATACCATACTTTCGTACCAGTCAAGCACAACAGGTATGATTCGGCACTGCAAAAGTAAATGCGGAACAGAAGTCATCCGGCCACTTTCAGTACCAAGTAGCATAAAGAAAGTTGTTGTTGATAGGTTGGTCGGTATGAGTGGAATAGATTTGCTACCGTTAAATACTTGTAGTAAGATTGGCTTCAAGATTTATTCGCAGGAGCTCATCAATGTTGGCGTCACTTACGGCAAAGTCAGTATAGAAGATGTTCTTCCGCACCCTACAACTGTATCGTGGCATATTAAAGAAAAGGCAGACAAAATACGGGTGACAATGCTGCCCAAGCTAATATGTGCCTTAAAGAACAAAATGTGCGCTTTAGACGCTGATCTGTGGTCTGATAACTACAAGAAGAGAAATTTTTTGACTGTGACGTCGCATTATGTGAATGATGAGTGGCAGCTAGAAACGCTTGTTTTGATAACAACCGAGTTTCCGGACGTACCTAAGACAGGAGAGAACATACGGCACGAAATCGAAGAGCGGGTGCTTGAGTTAGGAATTGACAAGAATGATCTTACGAAATGTTACTTTGTCACCGACCAAGGAGCTAACATGAAGAAGGCACTTGAATCTTACGACCGTTTGCCTTGCTTTGATCACTGCTTGATGACTGCGCTTCGTCACACATTTCAATAGACGTTTTTAGAAGACGAAGCCCCTGAAATCCTGTCGTGTCTACTATCAGCAAGAGCTATAGTCGGCTATTTGAAGAGATCGGGTCACTCGGGGCATCTGCGGCACTCTGTGAAGCAAGAAGCTGTAACTCGGTGGAACAGTATACTGTTAATGCTCAATTCCATCATAAGTCAAATCGACGATATTCGAGGTCTACTAGAATCCCGGGGAAAATGCTCAATTCCATCATAAGTCAAATCGACCATATTCGAGGTCTACTAGAATCCCGGGGGCAATCGACACTCTTAGAAACCTTCCAAGAAGGGTGCGTACGAGACGTTGTCGCTTTTCTAACCCCCTTTAAAGAAGCGAGTTTGGATTTCGAAACTGCAAAGATAACAACGCTGGAACGTGTGCTGCCGTGGTACAAGAGTCTGTTACATCATTGTGAACCAATAGATAGTGACAACGAGGTAAGAACACTTTCTACAGGGTACGATCCTTTATACAACTGTTGAATTATAAGAGTGCAGTTATGTATATTGGGTTTCCTTTTCAGCTCATGGCGAAAATAAAAAGGAGAGCAGCATACTTCATCACAGAGAAGTGCAAAATTGAGTCTATCCATTATGTTGCCACGGTTCTGTGGCCATCACGGCGTCATTTGAAGAAACTTACAGCAGACGAAAAGCAAGCCGCGTATGCTGAAGTTCGACGATTATACTCGGAACTGCCCGTAAATGGTAAGGTTCATTCACTGAAACCAATTAGTAAACGAATGTTTGTTTGTCTAATCTGCCATCTTTCGTTAGATCAACATTTATTACGTCTACAATGTGATATTTGGGAAAGGTTTCGCAGCTTAAACATTCCACAATGCGTTTTAATATAATTTGTGCGATATATATAAAATGTCACCGTAAATATAGTCGTTTAGTAACAAGTAATTCTAACTATGGTGTATACATATTTGAAGGTGACAGGAATATCTTATGGATGTTTTCATTCATGTTTAGAGTCCATTCAAGCAAACAGTGACCAAGTTCTTCCCATGAAAAAGTCCAGGATGGACTGGAGTTCGGATGAGGACGACGAAGATGGACACACAGTTACTACCAATGAACTCGACAGGTACCTTTCGCTCTCCAAATCCGACTGTAGCTGTGCCGAAGGACAAATTTTGCAGTGGTGGAAAACGCACGCGGGGTTATTTCCAAGGCTGTCGGTAGTAGCCAGAAGGGTTCTCTGTATTCCTGCCACTAGTGCTGCCAGCGAGAGAAATTTTAGCCAGGCCGGTCACCTGCTGTCCAGCAAAAGATCGTGCCTGGTATCAGACAAAGTGGATGATCTCTTATTGATCCATCACAATTACGTAAGTATTCACAACATCACAAGGAAGGAAACATTCCTCAAACTGTATGAATGTATGATTCCACTTTCATTGACTTCACAGGAAGAAGTTCAAACCGCCATCTGTTGTAATAGCTCCAGGAACACAAATGACGCCTGTGTATCAGGGAGCACCAATGACGAAAAACGAATTGTATAGTTATGATTCACTTGTAACGTTTTTACAGGTCACAATTTGTTCAGAAATTAACGTTTGTGCAACAAAATTTCGTGAGTACTACTTTTAACTCCGTCATTCCTTCCCGATCCTGCATTTAATATTAGTATAACGTATACGTGACCGAGTTTGGAGATAGGCTACACATAGTCGATGATTAGACTATTGTGTTTCCGTTTGTCTACCGAACGGAACAAAATACTAAATACAGACATTACTGTTTTTAACGTTACAATTACTGGAATACATGATAACCTCAAAGGCGAAACTCCAGTAGTCTGCAACATATTAACAAACATCAAATGTAACATATACAAGTCATATATTTAGGTCATAGAACTGGTAGTAAACAACGAAAGACATTTGTAAAAGAAATAAGTGAGTGGTTAATGTGAAGCGGTGGCATCTGATCTCAAGGAGTGTGACGAAGCGCCGCTCGCTGGCACTGAGTCCGCCGGTTACTGGCGACCGGCCGAGCGTTTGGCGCACTCGGCCGAGCGCTGGCGATCGGTTGCCCACAGCCGGCGGAAGAGGACGCTCGGCCGCATACTCCCGAGAGCCAGAGGGGCGAGCGGGACTCGCCGGTAAAAATCGGAGATAATGCAGACCTCTAATGCGAATCGCCAACCGATTCTTCACCCTGGAATCAGCTGACCGACCCATGGAGGTTACTAGTACCTCTGAAGAAGTAACCCTGTTGTAATTTTCAGCCGAGATCTGACTCTTTGTAGCCAGAGGAATAATTGCCCCTTATAAGAGAAATAGCTCTTATCATCTAATATGGCTGTTCTTCAATGGAATATTCGTGGCATCAGATCCCACAGCACAGACTTAAGGCTGCAATTACGATCGCAATGTCCAGTTGTTTTATGCCTCCAAGACACGAAATTATGCCCTCAAGACAGCTTTGACCTCTTACACATCACTCCAGCACGTTTCGGCTTTCCTTCTGAGGAAGGAACTCCAGCTCATGGGGAGTTATGACGACGACATAAATAGTCAAACCATTTCATTGAACAGCCGACTACAAGCTGTTGCCTTCTCTCTTTCTCTCCCCAGTTAACTCTTTTGTTTTTCTAATACCTACATACCCGTGTCATCTGATCTCGTCAGGCAGACACACTGCAGTTTACCGCTCCCTGAGTCATTTTCGCTACTCGACGACTTCAGTGCCCACCATCCCATTTAGGGCTGTCTGTGAACCGGCCAGAAAGGCTCTCTGCTGTCAGATATTCTCAACCAGTTTTTTCTCATTTCTATCAATACTAGTGAACCCACATTTCTTTCAGATTCCACACACGCCTTCTCGCACCTGGATCTTTCGTGGTGTAATACAGGGTTGCTCTGTTGCCCACAGACTAGAGTGGTCTGTCCTCTCAGACACATACTCGAGCGACAATTTCCCATGCGTAATTCATCTCCTAACTCACATCCCATCTGTGTGCAAGACCAACAGGCAGCTTTCTAAAGCTGATTGGAGGCTCTATTCTTCACTGGCAACCTTCGACGGACAACATTTCCATAGCAGTGATGGTCAGGTAGAATACCTTACGATTGTTATCCTAACCTCTGCAGAATGGTCCATCCCCAAAACCTCTTTCTCAGGTGGACTGAGGAACACCGCGATGCGGTTCGTGCTCTCCATGTCTTTGAACGTCATCGCACAAAGGAGAAGGGTATTCGTCATAAACAGTCGCGCTCAAAGTGTCCTCGCACAATCAGAGATAGGAAAAAAGCTAGTCCGATCACTTTCACTAATTCTTTCCGTCATTTTACGCCCTCTTCTGTTGTCCTAGGGCTAACTAAGTCAGTTCTCTGGAAACAAGGCACATCTCCAGATTGCTTGCCTGAGTGTAGCGAACGATGTCATTGTGGACCATATCGATATTTCCAACACTTTGGGTCGATACTTTGCAGGGATCTAGAGCTGCGCCCATTACCATGTTGCCTTCATACCTCGGCAACAACCGGATGAGGCTCGGCAGATGTCTTTTCCCTCTTAGAATCGCGAACGCTGCAATACCGTGTTTACTGTGAGGGAGCTCGGACATGCACTCATCCCGTCACGATTCTCCGTTCCAGGACCGGACGATACTCACTTACAGATATTTCAGCACCTCTCTCCTGACAGCAATCACTTTCTCTTTTATATGTATAATAGCGTCTGCATGGACGGCGCGATTCCCAGACGTTGGCGTGAAACCACTGCAATCCCTATACCCAAGCCTGGTAAGGAAAAACATCTACTGTCCAGCTACCACTCAATTTCCCTCACAAGCACTGTCTTCAAGGTGATGGAATACATGATCAATGGTCGGCTAGTATGGTGAGTTCAGTCTCGGAATCTGCTAACAAATTCACAATCTGGATTTCATAAGCATCGCTCTCCAGGTGATCATCTGTTCACCCTGGCAACCTATGTTATGAAAAATTTTTTGCGGAGATGGCAGATTTTAGCTGTGCTTTTTGATTGGGAGAAGGCTTACGATAGATGCTGGAGGGCCGGCATTCTTCTCACAAAACGCACGTGAGGTTTCTAAGGCCGCCTATCCTATTTCATTCGCGAGTTTGTAGAAGTCCATGCTTTCAAGGTACGTGTGGGTTCGGATTTGTCGAACACTTTGAAACCTTCCCGTCGAATAAATAAAAGAAATAAATTAACTTACTTTCAGTCTAAAGAAAGAAAGAAAGAGAATTCAGCTTTTTGTGCATTGCAGCATTCCTGCCTGGACTTGCTTTTGAGAACGCGTCTCATCTGATAGTCTTTAGCGTACAAATTCTTGTATGCCTTGTGCCTTTATTGGTAACAATATTAATGTGACTGATCAAAAGAACATTATTTCGAGGTGAACACATAAGCTTCCGCCGTGGCCCTTAGACTGGTTGTCTATGTAGTCAACCTGAAAACATACATATATATTTTCCTTATCTTTTACTTTACTGGATCGACTCTGGATAACGTCAACGGACTGCATGTCTGAATATACTTACTCTGATCTATTGTGACAATTATTTGGGTTGTTATTCATTTGCTTTTTTTTATTGAAGTTACTGGTGCAAAATACAATGTCATTATAAAATAAAAAAATTGAAAAAAACTCAACAAACGTTAAATCTTGTGGTTAGTGGGTTCAATGAAAAATGATACGATACTGACTGAGATAAACTGATCTATTCTGAAAATGATTGAATATAAATTTTTAACTCTTTATAAAGATTCAATGTATAAAACTTTAGTTTAGGGATAGTTTACATATAACAGATTAAAAAATGTAACAACGAACTTGCAATATGCAGTTAGCGCTTAAATGTCTTTGATGTCTTCATGACATCGATTTTTAATAATTCATAAATAATTACCAATTATATGATTACAGCAGTCTTCAAATAATATATAGCTGGTGGCGAACAGGCACACCGCTCTATCTCTACACACAACTTCACTGCAGGAAGGTTGACCCAAGAGTGTTCTATCGACAATGCTGCGCGCTTCTCGCCACGCTCCCTATGCATCAATGAGTGGGCTCTCCCGCTAACAAAGAGCAACAGTGCGGAACGATGGAGAATGTTGCAGGCAGTCCATTATTTGCTCTCGCATGTCAGGAGCACATGTCAAGGTGTTACCACGTGCCTGGTACACAATACAGCATTCTACATTGTGCTGGTCCGAAGTGCTCGTCCGTAACTTTGGCGACGAATAGACCTGCCCATCCGTTCCTATGCGGTCCAGCATCGAGTCACTGTCACATGCGAACGCCTCACAAATCTGGATATCAGACGATTTGACCAGCCAGCCAAAAGGAGACACACATTGAGGCATCTTTCAACACTGCTAGGTGCTGATAACGCTGCCTCGCGACATTTCCGTATCCTTCATAGTGATCACTCAATATGTGACCCTTACATATCATACCAGGCCAAATAACAAAACTAAACACGACCAACAACTGTAGCGGCCGTTCCACCTTTCTCAAAGAGTTGCAACTCCAAATCATATACGTACCCGCAGACAATGAGTGGTGTATAAAGTTACATTGACATCCGACCATTTCTTCTGGATGCTTCACTTTCTATGCCAGGCAGTGTTCGTTGTGTGTACTGTTTTGACCTAAGCGTACAGGGATTGCTCGGAAACATTGTAATTACAATTGCAATAAAAGTGCCATCATTATGACAGTCTGGAAAATAAAGAAAATGCCAGCTGTATTTCAATCCAGAATAAACCAGAGATACATAGTACTTGAATTTTGCGCGTTGCAAATTGAATCGGCACTCATGTCTGGTTGGACTCACACCTTGTATCACACGCACGAGACTTTTTAGGTGACATTTTCTTCGAGCGAGGTGAGCGCCGTATCCCCTAGAAACCACACCACGTGTATTTGAGAAGATCACACTCGCCAGACTCGAACCCTACCATCAGCACTTAGCACCTGAAATCGGGACTCATCTCACCAAACCAAGGTTTTCCATTCGGCTAGGGACCTAGATGACGGTCAGCTTTAGGAAAGGTAAAGGCACGACAGAGGCAGTTCATACGTTGTGGTTAATAATGGAAGCAAGACTAAAGAAAAATCAAGACACGTTCATAGGATTTGCCGAACTGGAAAAAGCGTTCGACAGTGTAAAATGGTGTAAGATGTTCGAAATTCTGAGAAAAATAGGGGTAAGCCATAGGGAGAGATGGGTCGTATACAACATGTACAAAGGCCAAGAGGGAATAGTAATAGTGGACGACCAAGAAAAAAGTGCTCCTATTAAAAAGAGTGTATGACAAAGATGTAGTCTTTCGCCCCTACTGTTCAATCTGTGTATCGCAAAACCAATGACGGAAATAAGGTTCAGGAATGGAATCAAAATTCAAGATGAAAAGATATCAATGACACGATTCGCTGATGACATTGCTATCCTGAGTGAAAGTGAAGAAGAATTACATGATGTGGTGAATGGAAGAACAGTATAATGAGTACAGAGTATGGATTGAGAGTACATCGAAGAAAGACGAAGTTAACGAGAAGTAATAGAAATGAGAACAGAGAGAAACTTCATACCAGGATCGATGGTCACGAAGTAGGTGAAGTTAAGGAATTCTGTTACCTAGGCAATAAAATATCCAATGACGGACGGAGCAAGGAGGACATCAAAAGCAGACTAGCAATGGCAAAAAGAGCAATCCCGGCCAAGAGAAGTCTACTAATATCAAATATCAGCCTTAATTTGAAGGAGAAATTTCTGAGAATGCACGTCTGTAGTACAGCAGTGTATGGTAATGAAACATGGACTGCGGGAAAACCGGAACAGAAGAGAATCGAAGCATTTGAGATGTGGTGCTACAGCCGACTGTTGAAAATTAGGTGGACTGATAAGGTAAGGAATGAGGAGGTTCTGTGCAGAATCGGAGAGGAATGGAATGTGTGGAAAACACTGATAAGGAGAATGGACAGGATGATAGGACATCTGTTAACACATCAGGGAATAACTTCCATGGTACTAGAGGAAACTGTAGAGGGCAAAATCTGTAGAGGAAGACAGAGATTGGAATACATCCAGCAAATAACTGAGGAAGTAGATTGCAAGTGCTACTCTGAGATGAAGAGGTTAGCACAGGAGAGGAATTCGTGGCGGGCCGCATCAAACCAGTCAGAAGATTGATGACAAAAAAAGGGGACCAACCGATATAGTCACGAGCTCAGGAGAGGCGCTGCAGATGATGTTGGGCTATTAGTAAAGGATTTCGCTTCGGGCCGTATGGCGCCGTAGCCCATTACCGCTAAATTTCGCCGGACTGTACTAACAGATAAGTTCATCGTATGTCCCACATTGATTTCTGCAGTTATTGCACGCAGTGTTGTTTATGTACTAGCGCTGACAACTCCATGCAATCGTCGCTGCTCTCAGTCGTTAAACGAAGGCCGTCGGACCCTTCGTTGTCCATTGTGAGGGGTAATGCCAGAAATTTGGTACTTTGGCACACTGTTTGTTGTGTCGGCTACTGTGGAAGTCAGAACCTATACAAACAAGGAAGGAGAGAAGTTGCGATTCCCAGCAGTAGGAAACCAATATCATCTGTACAAAACAGTTGTGGAATAACTGAACACTTTATTTCTACAAAGAAGAGAACCATTACTTAACTTGTATGTGCCTTTGTGCCTCCTACGTGTAGTTACTTTTACAGACCATAACTACTCGCAGAACGCAGACTGAGTATCGTCTTCCTATTACTCAGCACTGATGCTCTCGAAGTCTGCAACCCAACTGGGCCGACAACCGATGCGCGGCTGGTTGAATCAGAGGTGACAGGGGGCCCTGAACTCGGTGTTCCTGGAGGTGTGGCACTGACCGCTCTTTCTAGAGGCGCGTGGCTCAGCGCCTTCCTGATGCCTTTTCAAGGCGCTCCCCTGGTCTGTCTATAGTTGATGCTTTAAGACTGCCCACTCTTGACACTGTGGTGCTCGGAATATTGAATTTCCTAACGATTTCCAAAATGGAATGTCGCATGCGTCTAGTTACAATTACTATTCCGCCATCAAAGTCTGTTAATTCCTGTCGGAAACTTTTTCGCATGAAGCGCTTGAGTACAAACGACAGCTCCGCTGATACCCTGTCCTGTTATATCTTGTGTTTGCGATACTACTGCAGAGTGAGTATCGTCTTCCTATTACTGAGCACTGATGCTCTCGAAGTCTGCAACCCAATTGGGCCAGATAGACTGTTGTAATCTCACGTTTCGTCCAATACTACGTTGGACATCTTCAGAGGTATGGCTGGTCCTGCTGAGTCCTGCCGACAGCAGAACCAGCCATATCTCTGAAGATGTCCAACGTAGTATTGGACGAAATGTTAGGAACAGAAGAATTCCATGGACCACGGCCATATAACCCGGAAGAATTATCTACAATAGTACCATCCGGTCGTGAAAGCCTTCATTGTATGTTGTAACCTCAGTCTATATGAGCAGCAGCTCCCTGTGCAACATGTCCCCCACCCCTCCAGGAAGTGTATGGTGGCTTTAGTGATGCTCAGATTTACGATAATCCGCGGAGGTAGCTAGCAAGATAGCATTGATTGTCAGTTTAAGCGGGAATGTTGAAATGCTAGAATCTTCTGTTGCTCCCCCACTGGACAAGTTCGATTACTCCGTGACATCTAGTAATACAATGGGACGATATCACACACTGAATATCAATCACTGGCATTTGTGCGAGCCTTGTTCGATAACTGTGACATCTCAAGATTCGACGACGTTGTTTGGCCTTCAGACCAGATTCATCCAATTTTCCACGCGTCATTTTAATCATGAGTAATCAATATGTGACGTTCTTGACGAGATACGATACATCTGAGAATATATGTGATAAACGGCACAAGTGCAGGAATGTCCCTCCGAACAGTAAATGAAAATGCTTACCTTTGCTCTCTATTGTGAACTCCATGACTGGAATACCACACCTTCACTGTTTAAAAACTACTGGTTTCCAAGATGTAATTCACAAATTTAAAGAACACAGATTTTGCAGGTTTACCGTCTTGTGCTGTATTATTAATATGTACTAATCATAATCCATGGATCCGCTGAATGGAGATTGTGGAATGCGGGAAGATGTCAGAGATGTGTAATTAAGTGCTATATAGTGATATGACTTAAAAGTATGACATTTTATTCCACTTCAGAACAACTGTTAATCAGAATATAAGAAAAAAAATCTGGCGTTCTATACGGCAGACCGTGGAGTATTAAATCCCTTACTTGAGTAGGTAGCTTAGAAATAGGAAAAGCGAAATGCATGGGTTGAGGCTGGTTACAGTGCGAATCAGTGCACTTCAGTGGCAGGAAAAACAGGATTATCACTAAATAAGTAGACAGTGGTAACGCAGGAGTAACCCTAATAATGAATTAGAAAATGGAATGTGAATGAACTACTACGAACAACATAGTGAACAGGTTATAGCCAAAATAGACACAAAGCAAATACTTGCCACACTAACACAAATATATATACCTGCCAGCTCCACAGATGATGAAGACATCGAGAAATATGTTTGAGGAGATAAAATAAATTATCCACTACTTTAAGGGACACGAAAACTTAATTGTGATTGCGACTGGAATTAGATAGTAGCAAAAGAAAAAGTAGCAAAAATGCTAGGAGAACATGGATTGAGGGAAATAAATGAAATGAGGAGCTTCACAGAAGAAATTTGAACAGAGCATAACTTAATCACTCCTAGCACTTATTTTAAGATCATGAAAGAAAGTTGTGAATGTGGTAGAGATCTGGAGAGATCAAAAAGTATCAGACATACGTACAGGAAGGAGAGATTTTTCGAAATCAGATTTTAGACTGCACTTATTTTCAGATGCACTATAGACTCTGACCAAAAGTAATTTTATAAACAGGAAATTAAAGAAACTGCAGAAAAATACGAAATTATGGAGGTGGAAACTAGATAAAGTGAATGAATCAAAGGTTGTTGAGAATTTCAAAGCGGATACTAGAAAACTACTAACTGAAATAGGCGGAAAACATACAATCCGGGAAGAATGGGTAGCTTTGAGAGATAAAATAATGAAGAAAGCAGACGATTAAATAGGCAGAAAGACAGACCCCAGAAGAAATTCTTGGATAACACACGAGATACTGAATTTAACTAGTGAAAGGAGAAAGTATAATAATACCGCGAATGAAGCAGGCAAAAGGAACTATGTTGTTGTTGTTGTGGTCTTCAGTCCTGAGACTGGTTTGATGCAGCTCTCCATGCTACTCTATCCTGTGCAAGCTTTTTCATCTCCCAGTACCTACTGCAACCTACATCCTTCTGAATCTGCTTAGTGTATTCATCTCTTGGTCTCCCTCTACGATTTTTACCCTCCACGCTGCCCTCCAATACTAAATTGATGATCCCTTGATGCCTCAGAACATGTCCTACCAACCGATCCCTTCTTCTGGTCAAGTTGTGCCACAAACTTCTCTTCTCCCCAATCCTATTCAATACTTCCTCATTAGTTATGTGATCTACCCATCTAATCTTCAGCATTCTTCTGTAGCACCACATTTCGAAAGCTTCTATTCTCTTCTTGTCCAAACTATTTATCGTCCATGTTTCACTTCCATACATGGCTACACTCCATACGAATACTTTCAGAAATGACTTCCTGACACTTAAATCAATACTGGATGTTAACAAATTTCTCTTCTTCAGAAACGCTTTCCTTGCCATTGCCAGCCTACATTTTATATCCTCTCTACTTCGACCATCATCAGTTATTTTGCTCCCCAAATAGCAAAACTCCTTTACTACTTTAAGTGCCTCATTTCCTAATCTAATTCCCTCAGCATCACCCGACTTAATTAGACTACATTCCATTATCCTTGTTTTGCTTTTGTTGATGTTCATCTTATATCCTCCTTTCAAGACACTGTCCATTCCATTCAACTGCTCTTCCAAGTCCTTTGCTGTCTCTGACAGAATTACAATGTCATCGGCGAACCTCAAAGTTTTTATTTCTTCTCCATGAATTTTAATACCTACTCCGAATATTTCTTTTGTTTCCTTTACTGCTTGCTCAATATACAGATTGAACAACATCGGGGAGAGGCTACAACCCTGTCTTACTCCCTTCCCAACCACTGCTTCCCTTTCATGTCCCTCGACTCTTATAACTGCCATCTGGTTTCTGTACAAATTGTAAATAGCTTCTCGCTCCCTGTATTTTACCCCTGCCACCTTTAGAATTTGAAAGAGAGTATTCCAGTCAACATTGTCAAAAGCTTTCTCTAAGTCTACAAATGCTAGAAACGTAGGTTTGCCTTTCCTTAATCTTTCTTCTAAGATAAGTCGTAAGGTCAGTATTGCCTCACGTGTTCCAGTGTTTCTACGGAATCCAAACTGATCTTCCCCGAGGTTGGCTTCTACTAGTTTTTCCATTCGTCTGTAAAGAATTCGTGTTAGTATTTTGCAGCTGTGACTTATTAAGCTGATAGTTCGGTAATTTTCACATCTGTCAACACCTGCTTTCTTTGGGATTGGAATTATTATATTCTTCTTGAAGTCTGAGGGTATTTCGCCTGTTTCATACATCTTGCTCACCAGATGGTAGAGTTTTGTCAGGACTGGCCCTCCCACGGCCGTCAGTAGTTCCAATGGAATATTGTCTACTCCGGGGGCCTTGTTTCGACTCAGGTCTTTCAGTGCTCTGTCAAACTCTTCACGCAGTATCATATCTCCCATTTCATCTTCATCTACATCCTCTTCCATTTCCATAATATTGTCCTCAAGTATATCGCCCTTGTATAGACCCTCTATATACTCCTTCCACCTTTCTGCTTTCCCTTCTTTGCTTAGAACTGGGTTTCCATCTGAGCTCTTGATATTCATACAAGTCGTTCTCTTATCTCCAAAGGTCTCTTTAATTTTCCTGTAGGCGGTATCTATCTTACCCCTAGTGAGATAGGCCTCTACATCCTTACATTTGTCCTCTAGCCATCCCTGCTTAGCCATTTTGCACTTCCTGACGATCTCATTTACTGCACTTACTGCATTTTTATATTTTCTCCTTTCATCAATTAAATTCAATATTTCTTCTGTTACCCAAGGATTTCTACTGGCCCTCGTCTTTTTACCTACTTGATCCTCTGCTGCCTTCACTACTTCATCCCTCAAAGCTACCCATTCTTCTTCTACTGTATTTATTTCCCCCATTCCTGTCAATTGTTCCCTGATGCTCTCCCTGAATCTCTGTACAACCTCTGGTTCTTTTAGTTTATCCAGGTCCCATCTCCTTAAATTCCCACCTTTTTGCAGTTTCTTCAGTTTTAATCTACAGGTCATAACCAATAGATTGTGGTCAGAGTCCACATCTGCCCCTGGAAATGTCTTACAATTTAAAACCTGGTTCCTAAATCTCTGTCTTACCATTATATAATCTATCTGATACCTTTTAGTATCTCCAGGGTTCTTCCATGTATACAACCTTCTTTCATGATTCTTAAACCAAGTGTTAGTTATGATTATGTTGTGCTCTGTGCAAAATTCGACGAGGCGGCTTCCTCTTTCATTTCTGTCCCCCAATCCATATTCACCTACTATGTTTCCTTCTCTCCCTTTTCCTACACTCGAATTCCAGTCACCCATGAGTATTAAATTTTCGTCTCCCTTCACAATCTGAATAATTTCTTTTATTTCATCATACATTTCTTCAATTTCTTCGTCATCTGCAGAGCTAGTTGGCATATAAACTTGTACTACTGTAGTAGGCGTGGGCTTCGTATCTATCTTGGCCACAATAATGCGTTCACTATGCTGTTTGTAGTAGCTTACCCGCATTCCTATTTTCCTATTCATTATTAAACCTACTCCTGCATTACCCCTATTTGATTTTGTGTTTATAACCCTGTAGTCACCTGACCAGAAGTCTTGTTCCTCCTGCCACCGAACTTCACTAATTCCCACTATATCTAACTTCAACCTATCCATTTCCCTTTTTAAATTTTCTAACCTACCTGCCCGTTTAAGGGATCTGACATTCCACGCTCCGATCCGTAGAACGCCAGTTTTCTTTCTCCTGATAACGACATCCTCTTGAGTAGTCCCCGCCCGGAGATCCGAATGGGGGACTATTTTACCTCCGGAATATTTTACCCAAGAGGACGCCATCATCATGTAATCATACAGTAAAGCTGCATGCCCTCGGGAAAAATTACGGCTGTAGTTTCCCCTTGCTTTCAGCCGTTCGCAGTACCAGCACAGCAAGGCCGTTTTGGTTATTGTTACAAGGCCAGATCAGTCAATCATCCAGACTGTTGCCCTTGCAACTACTGAAAAGGCTGCTGCCCCTCTTCAGGAACCACACGTTTGTCTGGCCTCTCAACAGATACCCCTCCGTTGTGGTTGCACCTACGGTACGGCTATCTGTATCGCTGAGGCATGCAAGCCTCCCCACCAACGGCAAGGTCCATGGTTCATGGGGGGGAAGGACTTCTAAAAATGAGAGTGAGGGAAAGTTTAAAATGGCAAAGACGAAAGTGATAGAAAAGGAATGTATAGCTGTAGTAACACAATTGACTTTGGGGAAGTCAGACGCCGCGTGTAGGAAAATTAAAGAAACCTTTAGAGAAAGGAGAAACAGCTGTATGATCACCAGAGTTTCAGGTGGAGAGCCAGTACTAAGAAAAGAATGGAAAGATGAAAGGCAGAACAACTACATAAAGGATAGAAACTTGCAGAAATATTATGGAAATCAAAGAGGAAACAGATGAAGATCAATACCAGATATGATAGTGCGGTAAGAATTGACGGAACACTGAAAGACAGTGGAAAATTGTACTGAAATGCAGGAGGATCTGCAACGAATTGACGCATTGTGCAGGAAATGGCAACTGAATCTCAATGTAGACAAGTATAATGTGCTGCGAATACACAGAAACAAAGATTCCTTATCATTTAGCTACAATATAGCAGGTCAGCAACTGGAAGCAGTTAACTCCATAAATTATCTGGGAGTAGGCATTAGGAGTGATTTAAAATAGAATGACCATATGAAGTTGATCGTCGGTAAAGCAGATGCCAGACTGAGATTCATTGGAAGAATCCTAAGGAAATGCAATCCGAAAACAAAGGAAGTAGGTTACAGTACGCTTGTTCGCCCACGTCTTGAATACTGGTCACAGGTGTGGGATCCGTACCAGATAGGGTTGATAGAAGAGATATAGAAGATCCAACGGAGAGCAGCGCGCTTCGTAACAGGATCATTTAGTAATCGTGAAAGCGTTACGGAGATGATAGATAAACTTCAGTGGAAGACTCTGCAAGAGAGACGCTCAGTAGCTCGGTACGGGCTTTTGTTGAAGTTTCGAGAACATACCTTCACCGAGGAGTCAAGCAGTATGTTGCTCCCTCCTACGCATAACTTGCGAAGAGACCATGAGGATAAAAGCAGAGAGATTAGAGCCCACACAGAGGCATACCGACAATCTTTCTTTCCACGAACAATACGAGACTGGAATAGAAGGAAGAACCGATAGAGGTACTCAAAGTACCCTTCGCCACACACCATCAGGTGGCTTGCGGAGTATGGATGCAGATGTAGATGTAGATGAAGTCGGAACAAGACATATGTAGTAAGCAACATTCCCTCAACATTATTGAGATAATTGGGAGTACCGACAATGAATTTTAAGACGTCCTTTTTCCGCAGTCGCAGTTATACAAGTAATGTAGGTTATACATCGTCTTTTGTGATTGCAGTAGTGGCTGGTAGAAGTCACCTATTATTAAAATGGATAGTTTCGACTCGAAAGCCATCTTAATTAACACAGAATCAATTAATGAAGCATATACAAACATACAAGGTGATCAACACATGTTATTAAAGCCGATCTGTAGGTACTAATGCCTAGTCTTCAGCCTCATGTATCCAAGTGATAACGTTAAGTTAGTATTAATAATGAAATCTATGATTAATTAATAAGCCCCTAATAGAACTGCCGTTTATTCAAACTTCTTAGAATAACTGTAATAGCACGAAGACTTCCGGCATAAGAAGTCAGCCTCATTCTGCCAACGGCCTTGTCAAGAGGGCGGAGGAGCGGACAGAAATTCAGGCCACTCACTTGCCCTGGCGGTGGGAAACTGCCCCTAAAGGCGGAAGAATCAGCAATGATCAACGCCATGAGAATGCAGAAGGCAATGGAAACCACTGCATTATAGTCACGTAACGTGTATCCACAGGACATGTGGACTGGAATCGAAAAAGTGTCATGATGATTTCTCCATTGGTAAATGATTCCAGAGTAGACCCTCATTCGGACGTCCAGGAGAGGGCTGCCAAGGGGGAGGTGACCATGAAAAAAGACTGAATAATCAACAAAAGGATAACGTTCTTCGAGTCGTGTTGTGGAATGTCAGAAGCTTGGACGTGATAGGAAAACTAGTAAATCTGAAAAGGGAAATGCAAAGGCTCAGTCTAGATATAGTGGGGGTCGGTGAAGTGAAGTGGAAAGAAGACAAGGGTTTCTGGTCAGATGAGTATTGGGTTATATCAAAAGCACTGGAAATGGTATAACGTTATGAACAGGAAGGTATGGCAGAGAGTGTGTTACTGTGAGCAGTTCAGTGATGGGGTTGTTCTTATCAGAATCGACAGCAAACCAACACCGACACCGATAGTTCAGGTATACATGCCGATGTCGCAAGCGGAAGATTAAGAGATAGAGAAAGTATATGAGGATATTGAAAGGGTAAATATGGACTTGGGACAAGCAGTGAGAGAGGAGAAAGACAAATTGAGTTCTGTAATTAATTCAGGCTAGTAATAGCGAATACTCTGTTCAAGAATCACAAGAGGAGGAGGTATACTTGGAAAAGTCCGGGTGATACAGGGAAGATTTCAGTTAGATAACATCATAGCCAGACAAAGATTCCGAAATCAGATATTGGATTGTAAGTTGTACCCAGGAGCGCAATATAGTAGTGATGAAGAGTAGGCTGAAGTTTAAGACATTAGTCAGGAAGAATCAATAAGCAAAGAAGTGGGACGCAGAAGTACTAAGGAATGACGAAATACGCTTGAAGATCTCTAAGGCTATAGATACAGCAGTAAGGAATAGCTCAGTAGGCAGTACACTTGAAGTGGAATGGATATCTCTAACAACCGCGATCACAGAAGTTGGAAAGGAAAACATAGGTACAAAGAAGGTAACTGCGAAGAAATCGTGGATAACAGAAGAAATACTTCAGTTGATCGATGAAAGGAGGAAGTACAAAAATATTCTTGGAAACTCAGCAATTCACAATCGTAGGTGGAAGCATAAGCGGCCAACGACTCTATTAGCTAGGGCATAACCACCTATGGCAAGCTAACATAGACCTACAAGCGACAACCTCGTTAAGCCCCTGCACATTAGCAACGTTAACTAGATATGCCGGCTGCTATTAAAGCCTACCAACAGGCTACAGCTGGGAAACCGAAAAGCTCGCACATTGACGCACAAACAAACCGCCAGCATTACCCTACACTGTGAACCTGATAAGTGACCGATCGGACACAATACGATGATGAACCTAACTGTTATAGGTACGCTGACTCAGACCGAGAAATCAACACCGGATCCCAGCGGCAGACGCCGAGTAACAGCACCGCACAACGACAAAGATATCGACCTGCATGATACCCACTACTAACAAAGCCTACCCTTGCATGAGCTGTCGCAGGCAGGAAGGAAACCGCTACTGCTCGTACAACCCGACCTAACTATCGCAGTGTTGTTTTTTTTCCCCCTTAGCTCTTGCCTTGGCACTTTTTCCCTCTGCCCTTTAGACCGCTACCTTCGTTCAACTTTAGACCCACATCCTGCAAAACCTCACTTTAGTGAAAACTAACCCTTATGCAGAGATGGCAGTAGACCTTTTGTGTTGGCCTTCATGCCGGTGTGGGTACTGCAAAAATAACTAAAAAAATAATAGTAATAAAAACAGGAATACAGAAATGCAAGTCGTTGAGGAATGAAATAAATATGAAGTGACTGGAAGCTAAGACGAAATGGCTACATGAAAAATGTGAAGAAATCGAAAAAGAAATGATTCTCGGAAGGACAGACTCAGCATACAGGAAAGTCAAAACAACCTTCAGTGCCATTAACAGCAAGAGTGGTAACGTTAATTTCATTGTTAATACAGAGGAGAGAGCGGATATATGCAAAGAATACATTAGTTGCCTCTATGAGGGGGATTGTCTGATGAGATAGAAGAAATAACAGGAGTCGCTTTAGCAGAGATAGTGCATCCAGCTTTAGAATCGGAATTTGAAAGAGCTGTGGAGGACTTAAGATCAAATAAGGCAGAAGGGGTAGATACATACCATCAGAATTTCTAAAATCATTGAAGGAAGTGGCAACAAAACAATTATTCACGATTGTGTGTGGAATGTATGAGTCTGGTCGACATACCATATGGCTTTCCAGAAAATATCATCCAAACAATTCCGAAGACTGCAAGAGCTGACAAGTGCGAGAATTATAGCACAATCAGCTTAACAGCACATGCATCCAAGTTGCTGACAAGAATAATGTACAGAAAAATGGGAAAGAAAACTGAGGATGTGTTACATGACGATCAGTTTGGCTTTAGAAAAGGTAAATGCACGGGAGATGCAACTCTGACGTCGCGTTTGATAATAGAAGCAAGACTAAAGAAAAATCAAGACACGTTCATAGGATTTGCCGACCTGGAAAAAGCGTTCGGCAGTGTAAAACGGTGCAAGATGTTCGATATTCTGAGAAAAATAGGGGTAAGCTATAGGGAGAGACAGGTAATATGTAATATGTACAAGAGCTTAGAGGAAAAAGTAAGAGTGGACGACCAAGAAGGAAGTGCTCGGATTAAAAAGAGTGTAAGACAGGAATGTAGTATTTCGCCTCTACTGTTCAATCTGTGTATCGAAGAAGCAAAGATGGAAATAAAAGAAAGGTTCAGGTGTGGAATCAAAATTCAAGATGAAAGGACATCAATGATACGATTCGCTGATAACATTGCTATCCTGAGTGAAAGCGAAGAAGAGTTACATGATCTGCTGAACGGAATGAACAGCCTAATGAGTATAGAACATGGACTGAGAGTAAATCGAAGAAAGACGAAAGTAATGAGAAGTAGCAGAAATGAGAACGGCGAGAAACTTTACATCAGGATTGCTGGTCACTAATTAGATGAAGTTAAGGAATTCTGCTACCTAGGCAGTAAAATAACCAAAGAGGGAATTAGTAAGGAGGACATCAAAAGCAGAGTAGCAATGGGAAAAAGGACATTCCTGGCCAAGAGAAGTCTACTAGTATCAAACGTAGACCTTAATTTCAGGAAGAAATTTCTGATAACGTACGTCGGAGTACAGCACTGTGTGGTAGTGAAACATGGGCTGTGGGAAAACCGGAACAGAAGAGAATCGAACCGTCTGAGATGTAGTGCTACAGACGAATGTTGAAAATTAGGTGAACTGATAAGGTAAGGAGTGTGGAGGTTCTGCGCTGAATCGGAGACGAAAGGAATATTAGGGTGGTAGGAAATTCCCGTACGGACTTCTAGGGTTTGTAGAGGGGAGTGAGTACATCGTATTTTGAATAAGAACCCGTATCCGGAACCGTCACTCAACGAGACTACAGAGCGTCAAAGTTATAGGCGCGGGCGTCTGTAAATGTGCGTATACACGGGGTGATTCCGTGATGGTGTTACAAACTTTCTAGGATGATGGAGAACGATAAATGGACGAATTTGATGTAAGGATTCCTGTACCGGAAACGTATGAGTCGAACGTCATAAACGAAGACCGTTCTGATACCTCTGACAGTTGAATACGTGTACCGGTTCTTGTGTTGCAAAGAGTGTAGGGATGGTAGCTTTCAGAGGAGGTAGTATGGACAAAACCAAGAAAAAATGTCCAATAAACGTTGACTCTAAAATGCATACCTGAGGAGCTATGACCTTTCGTTCATTTTGTCTAACGTGAAACACATCTCCCCTACTGAGCAAGTGTTCATAGCTGTTAACGTACGCACTTTAGAGCCAATGTTTATTGGACATTTTTTCTTGTTTTTTTCCATACTACCACCTCTGAAAGTTACCAACCCTACACTCTTCGCAACACAAGAACCGGTACATGTATTCAACTTTCAGAGGTATCAGAACTGTTTTCGTTTATGACGTTCGACTCGTTCGTTTCCGGTACAGGAATCTTTACTTCAAATTAATACATTTATCGTTCTCCATCATCCTAGGAAGTCTGTAACATCATCACGGAGTCACCCCACGTATACGTACATTTACAGACGCCCACACCTATAACTTTGACGCTCTGTAGTTTCGTTGAGTGACGTTTCCGGACATGGGTTCCTATTCAAAATACGATGTACTCACTCCCCTCTACAAGCCCTAGAAGTTTGTAACAGGAATTTCCGACCACCCTGTATAAGGAGAAGGAACAGGATGATGGGACATCTGTTAAGACATCAGGGAATGACTTCCATGGTAATAGAGGGAGCTGTAGAGGGCAAAAACAGTAGAGGAAGACAGAGATTGGAATACATCCAGCAAATAATTGGGGAAGTAGATCGAAAGTGCTACTCTGAGGTGAAGAGGTTAGCACAGGAGATGAATTCGTGGCGGGCCGCGTCAAACTAGTCATAAGACTGATGACCCAAAAAGAAAAAAAGAAAAAAAAACAAAGGGGAACGAGCCGAATGACGGACCCTGACTGCTTCAGAAAGACCAGCTAACCCTCGCACATATTTTCCACGGCTTATGCAAACTCATACCCCTTTAATTCCCTCCATTTTTTCGCAAATACATATCTTTGGTACACGGTTTATATTAATCAAACAAAAAATACAAGTGATGTACCTCAAAAGATGCCTCACATTAATATACGATATTTGAAGAGTACACAGAAATCTAAGTCTCACGACATGATGACATGGACAAAATTACAAATAACAAGCCAAATACAATGATCACAACATATTTGGTCACCAGAAAATTTAGGCTTCTTTGGGCTGTGTAATAATATGTGTACATTAGCACTTAGTACATCACTTTAACATAACGTCCCAAAAATTTGCGATACGGAGACATGTACCAATTGAAAAGCATCACTTCCGAAAATTTAGAAGTACATGCGTCATGCAGTTGACCTAGAAACTATAATAGCAATAAGCTCTCAGAGCTTTGAGAGCCTCATAACTCACAATATAAAATCAAAGTGTACGTTGACCGTTATCAGCATGTCACCAAACAACATGATCATGAACAAGTCTGCAGAATAAGAAGGTAAAATGGAGGAATGCTGTCTTTTCAGACGTTCCGCCTGCCCATGGGAAGTCAGTGTTTGTGTCATTTTTTCTTCTATCCGCCGTTCATCAACTTCTTGTGGTTTTCCTGTTCTACTCGTGGACTTATGGATAGTGTCGGACATATTTGCTGACAACAGGTATGGTCAGCCTGTGTGTGTGTGTGTGTGTGTGTGTGTGTGTGTGTGTGTGTGTGTATGTTTATGTTCACTTATGGTCGCAAGCCCACCGACGTGGGCAGCCCCTAACGCAAGCAACTGGAAATTAGCCTTTGTTAAACATAGTTTGTGATTCCTAGAATTCCTTGCCATTTTCGTGACTCTTGGTTTTCATGTTACATTGTTCTCCAAAAGTTAGCAATTAAATTTGGCAGTTGAAATGATAGTGGCACAGTTAAAAGCAACCCGTCTCCCTTTGAACACGAGTGCAATATTCCGACTTCTGAAACGGCGTGCCGGCAGGAGTGGCCGTGCGGTTCTAGGCGCTACAGTCTGGAGCCGAGCGACCGCTACGGTCGCAGGTTCGAATCCTGCCTCGGGGATAGATGTGTGTGATGTCCCTAAGTTAGTTAGGTTTAAGTAGTTCTAAGTTATAGGGGGCTGATGACCTCGGAAGTTAAGTCCCATAGTGCTCAGAGCCATTTGAACCATTTTTGAAACAGAGTAAACAGCTACAACAGCGGATCGTTTTATGCAGTAATCGATTGTTAGCATTTGTAGGACGTACGGTGCTCAGGGTAGTAGTTACTTTTAATAACAGCTAACGGGCCACACGATCTCATACAAACATATTTATTATCCTATAAGTTACAAAGCATGTTGTCACAAACACGGATCAGAGCGAACTAACTACTGGTCCGTGTTAGTTGAACTCCCTCACCTCAGCGATATTGTTCCGGGCGACTCCACGGAGTTGCGTCCCCATATGTTCTTCTGTCAGATTTTCTGTTTATTTCATCAGTGAAGTTCCTCTTTGCGGTCTGCAAAATGACTTTCTTGATAGAAGAAAGAATTAAAATTATGGAAAGCATACCTGAAAACCGGTTCGAGTAAGGTAACTTGCGAAATTTCTGGAGTCAAGTATCCGGATGGAGGACTACCAGCAGAGACAGCAATACAGAGTCTATATAAAATCTGGCACACCTACAGATCTGTGCAAAATGTAAAACGACAAAGAATTCCATCAGTTCGCCCGCGAGAAATTATTGCAGACATTCGGCGAAGTATTATTCAGAGCCCAAAGAGGTCTACACGTAAATTGCCCCAATAGGTGCCTGTAAGTAGAAGGAGTTGCCAGTGGATATTGAAAAGTCTTAATTTGAGGCCATATCATGTGATGGTTATGCAGCCATTACGGGAGGATAACAGTCAGAAACTTGTACATTCCTGGACATACCTTTTGAATAACATCAACGATGATTTATTAGAACCTCTCCGTGACGTCTCGAGCGATGAAGGAACGTTTCATCTACCTGGTCGTGTGAATTCACAGAACACGAGTTACTGGGCAACGAAGAACCCTAACAGTGTGTCAGCATGATGAAAAAATCGGGGTTTGCTGCTGTGCAACAGTAAGGCTGTCATTGGACCGACATTTTTTGACACTGCTCTCAACACGGTTACACATAAGGAAATTTTTAATACATTTTGTGCTCAACTCACTGAATATGAAAGACAATACTCCTTCTGCTAGGAAGAGCGGCAACATGCCACACGTGTAAGGTGTCCCTGGAACGAGTCCTTGATGTCTTCACTGAGGAAATGAATGGCTCTGAGCACTATGGGACTTAACATCTATGGTCATCAGTCCCCTAGAACTTGGAACTACTTAAACCTAACTAACCTAAGGACATCACACAACACCCAGTCACTGAGGAAAGAACCTCAGCAAATATTTATGTCCATCACGTTCAATAAGAACACTTGATGAGCGATGTCTATGAAACAAATACACACACAATAAAGGAACTGAAAGACAACATCAGCCGTGAAGTCAGTATCCGTACTTTACGCCGAATTTCTGAATATGCTTAGAAGTGCACAGCTGTGTATTGATGTTGCAGGGGGTCACTTTCAACACCTTCTATAAACGTATTTTTCACTGTCTTTTTCATTGTAAATAAATAGTAAGTCTATTTCATCTCTTCACTTCGTATTTTCACTGTATTTCCTTTATACTTACAGGTGCTACTGTTATCTGCGCCAACCTGTAACCTTGTATAAGCGCTTCTATCAATACGTTGTTTTATGGGGGGGGGGGAGGAAGGGCGGGAAATTCATTACGCATTACAACAGCCCTCCCCCGCCATGCCCCCCCCCCCCTTCCGCCAACCCCTCACGCCACCTTGGATCCGTGCCTTGATGAACGTGTTGACTTTCACACCATCTGTGTTGGAAGCCACATTTGACGTATCTCACAATGAGGAAACGTCGCCTGTGAAGACCGCCTAAGCATCGACTTGTGTAGTGCGGCATGTGACATCCTGACTGAAACAGGGATTTACTTTGTGTTTTAAAACAACCGCGCTATAGCTGTTACTGCTCGCATTTCGCTCAGAACATTGTAGACAAAATCTTGCGCTCTACCAATTAGCACTCAAACCAAGACACTTAGCGTTTATCGGCTATGCAATTCAATAACTCATGCCGCCTGACTGGAATCTCTACTGTAGCTTCTAACACGTGTGAAGCCACATCTGTAGGATACATTGAAGCGTCCAGAAAGCACTTGATTTTTCCACTTATCGGTATAGCGACGGTATCCACGCGTCATCCGCAACATTAAGGTCAAAAAATGGTTCAAATGGCTCTAAGCACTATGGGACTTAACATTTGAGGTCATCAGTCCCCTGGACTTAGAACTAATTAAACCTAACTAACCTAAGGATATCACACACATCCATACCCGATGCAGGATTCGAACCTGCGATTGTACCAGCAACGCGGTTCCGGACTGAAGTGCCTAGAACCGCTCGGCCACAGCGGCCGGCGCAACATTAAGCGTTCGTGATTTCTATATAGCAGAAATCAACGCAATGGCATGCGTGCCACAAGCAGAACACGCATCGAATGGCGTCCAACTATTAACATGGGTAGAATCAAAGCAGATTCGATGCCCCAGTCTCAATCGGCACTGTGAATTGAGCTGTATGCATCGCTAACGCTACGTAGACAGTATGTCGACCATCTTGTGCCGCCATGATCTTGAGCAATCGAGCATACGCTAACCGCTGCGTGTCCACAGCTCGTGGTCTAGTGGTTGCCGGCACGGTAGCTCAGCGTGTTCGGTCTGAGGGCTGCTCGCCCTCTGTAATAAAAAACTGAGTAAAGGAATCAATGATCAACTTGAACGGATGTCTTGAGACGTCCGTCCACACCAAACGCAACGAGAAAAAAGAAAAAAGAAAAAAAATGGCTAGCGTTGCTACCTCTGCATCACAGAGGGTTCGATTCCCGCCCGGGTTGGGTATTTTCTCTGCCCGGAGACTGGGTGTTTGTGTTTTCCTCATCATTCCATCATAATTATTCGTGCCAGTGTCCAGACTGGATTATGTAATAATTAGGACTTCGTACGGTCTCTGATGACCGCGCAGTTGGGCACCCTACAAACCAGACATCATCAGCATCATCACCGTTGCGTATGTCTATCTTCTTTTCACTGGTTCTAGACACGGCTCACTGAATGAGCCAAAAGTCACACTATAACAAACCCTTATCTGGAGATACGGTTCTCTTCTTTGGAACTCACCCGCTTGCTAATATTGTGTCTTTTGCTGCTATTAATTTTCACATTTGTGATAATTTCGGTGTTTCTTTGCTGAGCGAATTTTAGTGTTTTAATAATATGAATGAAAGAATTGTTTATGCTGAGGTACAAGCCTGGAAAACGGAAATGACGCATGATTTCCCCTGATATTATTGCTTGATTTTGACAGAATTAATTTCTAGATGCCATAGATTGCACATTAAAGAAAGAAATGTTTAGGCAGAGTTGAAGTGGTCACTATCTAGGAGTAGCACCTTTCACAAATGTGAATGCAGAAAAAGTGACAACAGTTCGAAAGTGTTGTGTACAGTCATTCTCCGCTGAAAGAGCTGAAATTTTGCATTATTTTGCCTAGAAAAATGTGGAACATCCTCCACTGTAAGATTTGAAATTTTATGTTGTTTTGCCTAAGGTAGCTTTAGAAATATTACTTATTTGCCTGTAAATAAAATGCACCTTTCCTCCTGAGTAAATAAACTCTTGAATTACAATATTTAAGGTTCTGTTGTTCATGAACTAAATTTCAGTGCTTAAAGTCGTTCCCATATAATACAGTTTCTGCAGTAGTAAATAATCACCACACACATGTTGAATGTGTTAATATTTCGGAGAAATTCGGGACTTTTCAACAATACTCCACAATCCGAACTCACTCATTGTTTCAGATCCTCACCATTTTCTTCTGTAGTTAGGGCATGCAATTTAACATTAAATCGAGATTCGTCTCGATCAACGTGACGGCACAGCGGACAAAATATTTATTTAACGCAAGGAATGCAGACATATTTGTTAAAGCCTATTTCTGTTAATGAAATTTCAGCCTGGCAAAATCTCAACCAAACAAAAAAATAGCGATTCTTAAATAACGAATTTACTGTTATTGCTGCACTATTTCAGAAAACAAAAGACTTCGGTAAGTGACTTTGGCCACCACTGTCTTTTGGAATATTGATCTAGGGTGTGTTAAGGAATTTTCCAGTCTGTATAACGGTGTAGCATTAACTGTAATTTGCAATGTATTCTCCTTGTAAATATTCCTTGAAGCTGTTAGCTGGCTTATGTATATAACGAATTTATTTATATAGCGCTGGATAACGAATCGGTATTTAAAGAGAAGGAGAATGTTCACCATTATAACACTTCAAGTACAAATACGTTCTTTACTTCTTCATGAAGCTCGTTCTGTTTCAAGAAGGGATGAATTACCTGCTAAAAAAGTCTATGAACACTATCCGAGTGGTTTGAATGTTTAACTCAAGTCAGTTCTATACCCAAAACATAAATTGCTGTAAGCAATAGGGAAACTCCGACTTCTTACGTAGGAAGTGTTTCACTGGAGGTCGTTCGTCATTGCATTTCTACGAAATGCTGTGCTAAGCCATCTCTGTATCGGTGTCATGAGGACAATAGCGACAGTTGATTATGGAATGTAACATTACGTTTTTATTGTTGTGGATGATTGAATGAATGGAAAGAAGAGGGTGAAACTACATCATCAACTTTCTCACTACGAGAAACGGTACTGAAGGATGGAATTTAATGCAGATGTTGGCACACAGGCTTACCACCAGGAGCTTAGTACCTATGTATTGGAGTAATCCCTCCACTGTCGGTCAAACAGTCTTCCACCACCAACACGCACACCACGCACATCCGGATCGATTGCCTCCAAAATAACGTGCATTAGCAGTCTTATCTACTAGAGTGGTTTCATATAATGCCTTACAGATAGCAAAAATAAATCTTCGTTCAAAAAATCTGCAATAATTATAGTAGATAATCATAAAAAACATAAATGTGTTTCACTATTTTTCATTGCACTACACACGACCTTGTTTATGACAGTATAGCTGACAGCTGTGGCGATCATTCAGGAGAACCAAAGTTCATTCACGATTGACAGCACGATAGCATCTGTCTTGTCGAAATCACGTCAGCCACAGAGATATTGATATATCTCTTTAAGTGACTGATGGCCACAACTAACGTCATTAACGAGTGAATATTTAGATCCAGGAATTTTCAGCTTGTTGTTGAGGCTACGTTTGATATATCAATTACAGCTAAATTTACGTTAAAATAAATGTCCGATATCTATGTTATATAATGTACATTGTTGGACATTTCATTTACAATGCGAAGAAGGATAGCGAGCAAGGAATTTGACTTATTGTGCACATACAGGGTGACTTTTTCCACCGAGTACAAACTCTAGGGATTGATCGGTGAGAAGATATGGAGCAAAGAAAGTCTAATGAACTTACGTGCGGAAATGCATGGTTTCCATGCTATTGACAATTAATTCAATCACACTTTGTTGTAGAGACTGCTGTCTAATAAGCGCCGCACCGTGCAGCCACAGTTACAGTACGCATGATTTCCTCCTAGAGGGTGGTAATGTTCCTCATACGTTGTGCTCTAGCACCCTCTCCTTCCGTAGTAATTGGTAATGTTGTGTCCGATTCATTTCTCTTGCTAATTCGCCTTGTAGTGGATGTGACACAGCGTTGTAGACAATGGTTCGTTATTCGAATCGAGAGCTTGCCGATATGGTGTTTACTTACGGAAAGGCAAATGGCAACGGGCGACGGCAAGCGAGGTTGTATCAGGTAACCAGTCCCCGGTACAACAAACACAGCAATCAATGTTTGCATGTTTTGCTGTTTGTCTGGGACAGGGTCGTTTCAGGAAGCGGGAAATCATGAAGGATCATCGATCAATCCCTAGAGTTTCTGCACGGTGGAAATAATGACCCTGTGTAGTATATACAAACATATCCAGCGACCACGGGCCCTGCAGACCAGTTCTGCTACCATAAATTGCCTCTCCGTTTTGGGCTAGGTTCCCAGGTGACTTCAGTGCTCAGGGCTGCCAGTGGTGTAGTGGCTACATGTCTGCCCAATGGATTCTTTTGCTCCTCAGAGTCTGTAGAATTGTTAGTTGCTGCATTAAGAGGTATATTCGTCTATTTCTTCCTCCTCCTTCATACTTTTCTTTACCTAAGATCGCCGCGTGGCGTAGCCGCGCGGGGTCAGGCGTCGTGTCACGGTCCGAGCGGCTTGCCCCCGTTGGAGGTTCGAGTCCTCCCTCGGGCATGGGTGTGTGTGTCGTCCTCAGCGTAAGTTAGTTTAAGTTAGGTTAAGTTAAAAATGGTTCAAATGTCTCTGAGCACTATGGGACTTAACATCTGAAGTCATCAGTCCACTAGAACTTAGAACTACTTAAACCTAACTAACCTAAGGACATCACACACATCCATGCACGAGGCAGGATTACAACCTGCAACTGTAGCAGTCGGGCGGGTCCGGACTGAAGCGCCTAGAACCGCTAGGCCACAACGGCCGGCTAGTTTAAGTAGTGTGTAAGCTTAGGGACCGATGACCTCAGTAGTTTGGTCCCATAAGACCTTACCACAAATTTCCAACTTTTTCTAAGGTCGGTCCCCATATTTTCCTCATTTCTCTTCTTTCAAATATTAATAGTTTTTATCCTTTTCTCGTTTAGTCATGCTCCAGATTTCTGAACCGTACATGGCTGCTGGGCACACCATCACGTTATATTTTCCTATCTTAACGTTCGTTGATAATGATTTTAAGCTGAGCGTCTCACTGAGAGACTACAAGCATTTCATTACCTCTGATATTCTATCCTTGCTGTTCATTCCTATGCTTTTGTTACTGATAAACCAAGACACCAAGTACTTGAACTGGTGAACTTCCTTGAAGATATATTTCCTGCTCTTGTCTTTTTCATAACTGTATGAACTCGGTCGTGTCTTGATTCACCTTCACCTCAACATTCTCTGCATAGTTGTCCTTTTTCTGGTACATTTCTTTCAATTTGTGGTTTTTATTCACTTAGTAATGCTACATAATCTTTATATGCGAGACATCTTAAATTACCCTCCATCTGTACTACAGGACACTCTTGTTGCTCACATTCCCTTATTACTTTCTTTAACATGATGCTGAACAAAACACATTGTATGGTGCAATATTTTTGGTTTACTTATTCAAGGATTGAAGACAACTGTGTAAGTTGAAATGACATGTTTAAGGTCGCAATATTAGCACAAATATACTCGCTATTACACAGTTTTCAATGTGACAAAAAAAAAAAAAAGGTATCAGGATAATGCATCTCGTCAACATCAAAAAGTGAAATAATCCTAAACACAACAATATTAAATATTAACTCTCAGAAGGTTAAATTATCCTAAACATGACAATATTAAAGTTTAACTAGAAGGTTCTTTACAAAATTGTTCCTACACTTACATTATGATGTTGGTCAGTACTACGAAAATCGTCCAATTCCGGTTCAAAATTCGGTACTATCTTTAGGATAACAACCAAGTCTACGATGGATGGTTGGTTATGTGACAAATTGAGCTAAAGATTACCCAAGGTCTCTTGAGTTTACAGTGTACGCTAGCTGATGAACCAACAAGTTTACGCATCTGCACATGGTATTTACCTTAAGCCGCAATGAACTGTCGTCTGCTAGGCCGCTCTCTTCCGCTGAAATTCCTATAAGACTAATTACACCTTCGCTGAATTTTCCAGCAGAAACTTCCCCTATGTTTCTCGTTATGTGAGAGAACATGTACTCATACCCAGTCTTAGAATGCAGCGATATACACTCGCATGGTTGGAGCAGCGTGCATATTATAATACCCTCTCAGTTCTCACAAGAAAAATTAACTAATTGGCTGGTTCGTTTCTCCACAGGTGGAGCTAAATGATGCTACAGCTAATTTCTAGCTGGATATCAGCCGCTGTGAACGCAGTGTTAACACAAATGACTCCTCTGTGTCGTACAGAGCGTTATGTGCTCTGTTCTGTACTTGACGCCAGTTCAGAGAAGGGTCCCCAAAAATTTCCGTCTTGTCTTCCTCATAGCCAAACTGTCTCCCCATCTGGGTTCTTTAGTTCTTCACGTCAAGGCTTTTTTCGACCAATGGGAGCGTTCCTCTTATTTTGTGGAAACTCTCTCTACCAATCGAAGGGTCTCTACCATTAAACTGCGTCGAAACTTTGGCTCTTTTCTCCTTCCTATCGCGTTTCTGCTAATCGGACATTTTGTGCCCATTCCAGACGCCTAAATGCGTACATTGTCTCTCTCACGTGTGTACCACTCACTGGACACGTGATCGAAAATGCGTCACTGGTTTTGTTTCGTATCCATTCAGAATTCTGAAACACAGTTTTCTAAAAGCTTTCTTTCCTGTCCTCCCTCAGATGGGCCGTTATACTCGCTCTCCCCGTCTGAGTCACCTGGTCGGTCGTTGACTTTCCGCCTGGAACACCCCTTTAAGTGGTTTCTGTGGTACCCCCTGTAGTGTGGCCTTGTCTCTGCCCTCATCCCTCTGAATTCCAAACTACAACACCTCTCGCTGCTTGTTTCACCTTCCGCTCAAACATGCATTATAGGAATGGTGTGTTAATTACCGTCGATTGAGTGTCATCCCTTTTTGCATTACATACTGCTAGGCAAATTTGCTCATTACCGCCAAATTAAGTTAGGTGTCATATTCACTTTTCCATTGCGATGTATAAAGCTCTCATGTAAGGTGAGAATCTGACCTTCATTGATTCTGCCACCTTACAACATGAGAGAGTATTCCTTTGTCTGAGTTTCGTCTTGGTTCACAGGGTGCTCTAAAATTCCCCTTACAAAATTCTACGAGCACTTTTAAAAGTAATTTATTAGGTGTGGCCAAGTACACCATTTCTTTTACAGTTCAATTCATTAGTAAGTATGGGTCAATGTGGCAACCACCAAGTTCAGTGGTGAATGATGTAGTGGTACGCACCCTCCCTCACGTCTGGTGTCTCTGCAATCTGTCCTGCAGCGATCACAACACGTGACACCAGATCTTCTTCTATCTCTACAGGAGTCTGATAAACCAAACTCTTCTTCGACCTCAGAGGAAAAAGTCCAATGGTGTCAAATCTGGTGATCACGGAGGCCAAGCCATTGGACTACCTGGGGCTGTCAATGTGTGTCCAAATCATTGGTCCAGATGTTCCCAAACATTACGTGAAAAGTGAGCAGTTGGGAAGTCATGCTGAGACCACATCCAAAAACATGCTCAATACTTGTTGCAGGAATGTCAAGCAGATGGCACTTGTGAGCTTGGGTTGGAGCATGTACAATCGGGTCACATGACTATCCGGAATACCTGCCCACACATCAATACCAAATCCATGTTGGAATCCCTGGACATGCATGGCATTGGGTTTTCGTCTGCCCAGACATGGCTGTTTCGAGAATTGAGAAGACAATCCCTACTAAATTTACATTCATCTGTGAAGAGAATGCGCTGTGGAAATACTATGGGCTCGTTGATACAGCGGCGCAGTAACTGCGCGCAGAACTCAACGTGCAATATGCAAAATCGGCTGGCTTTAGTGGTTGTATCCTTTGGAAGTGGTATGGATGCAGTTGTTACTCATGCAGAAAATACCAGCTGGTGCTGAGAGCAACATTCGTTGCATGCACAATTCCTCGTGTACCCATTGATGGGTTATCTTCAACGTGATGCGCTACGGCTGTTTCCAATTTGGGTGTGCGGCGTCTCCTTGAAGCCCCATAGTCACGCATGTTGACTGTGAAGGTACCTCTTTCTCGAGGCCGTTGCGTAATTGTGGAGAAAAGGGTATGCGATGGAGTCGAACATTGTGGATAACGATTTTTATAAAAGCAACGAGCAACTCTTCCGTTACACTGAGCTTCGCTATGCAGAAAGATCACATCGGTGCATTCCCCAACGTGTCCTCAGCAATGTTGCTCTAACACTCACAGACACGTGAATAATGCTCGAACCAGCTCTGAGGGGTAGGATAGGCATCAAATGACATAAGCCGATCCCACGTAAGCGCACCAGCTCGACTACCCTCTTGCATATCTAATTAGCAAACATGTTTCTAAACGGCTGTAGCACGGAAACTACTTTTCCGAACATGGGTTCCATTTCAAAACATTGTCTTCTCAGTGCCCACCACTAGACCTAGAAGTTCGTAAGGGGAATTTTAAAGCACCATACCATCGCGTCCTTTGTGCAGGGTGTTCGAAAATTCCCTTTACAGACTTCTAGCACTTGTATAGGGGAATGAGTATACTATACTTTGAATATAAACCCATGTCCGGAAACATACCATTTCCGTTCTACTACGGTTTCAATTCATATGTGTAACGCATCCACGTCTGTTGAGGGAAAGAGAAAAGTCTCAGAGTTTCTTGTCCTGGTATAGGATAGACAAAATAACGTGTACGACGTCAGACGATCACCTGATTTCGCTTAAAGTCTACCTTGTTGCGAGACCTATTTGATGCGTTTGAGTCTCCGATACATTAAACATGGTTCGGTACACGTTTTCGGAATACACAGATATCCTTAGATATCCAAATTGTGTGTGGAGAAGCTCGAGGTAACGGAAGAACTCCTAGTCGGCTGTATCAAAAACGTTTCTGCAATTTCGCACAAACCTTTTGCCCAAGTTACACTGCGGCTCCGACAAACAGATATTTTCACCGAGAGGATGCAGGACTGTGGTGCAATGCAGCACGCCAGAATTTAAAGAAGCTAAACGACACGACGTTGAAGATAAACCGTCAACGAGTGCTCGAACAATTGCGAGTGCATTGGGTGTTATCGACTGGGACGTTCTGTGTGAGTAACAATTACATCCGCACCACTTAAAAAAGGGTACAAACTATGGATCCAGCATATTTTCCACACCGCGTCGCTTACTGTAGGTCGTTCTTGCACCTCTGCATCAGCACTTGCCTGATTCCACGTCGAGTTCTGTTCACTAGGAATTGTGTTCCGAATTCGCAAAATAGCCATGTCTGGGCCGACGAAAACTCTTGTGCCTCGCATGTTCAGTGGTTTCAGCATCGGTTTGCTATTAATATATGGGCAGGTATTCCAGTCAGTCACGTGACTGTAACATACCTCCTTCCACTCAAGCTAACTGGTCCAGCATACTTGATCTTCCTACAAAACGTATTGGATCCATTCTTGGAACCTGCGCCACTGAATGTCCTTCAGGAAATAGGACTTCAGCATGATGGTGCACCACCTCACTTCTCACTTGCGGTTCGGAAGACATCTCAACAGACGATATGGTGAGATATGGATAGGTCGTAGTGGTCCAAACTCGTGGCCCCAGCGATATGCGGATTTAACTCCTATGAACTACTTCTTGTGGCGTCGGAAGCAAAATGTAATTTACTAGGTTCCTGTAGAGACAGAGGAAAATCTGCTTGCACAAGTTCTGACATCCACACTAGAAACTGAAGGGACACCACGTGGAATGCAGAGTGTGTACCAGACATGCTTCATAGTTACAATGTCTGCAGTATCGTTGGTGGTAGGCACATCCACCAGCCGTTGTCATATATACGTTCTGACGTAACTTTGTAACGGAAATTCTACGTTCTTTTTTGTTTTGGAATTATGTAAACACGCAATGTTTAAGTGTTAATACAAAGAAATGTGCTTAACTGATAACTGGATGTTTCGTCATATTTCCTTTCGAATTGTTACCTAATAATTGGATTATGTCACTCCTAATTCAGTCCCTCAAACAGAAGCGCATGAGTTCAACATCTGAACTGAAACCGTCGTAGAACGGATATGGTATGTTTCCGGACGTGGACTCCTATTCAAAATATTATGCAGTTACTCCCCTATACAAGTTCTAAACTTTGTAAGGATAATTTCCAAATACTCTGCATATGTTTCCATAAGGTATATACATGGTGTTTCAAAATTTCACCTACAAATTTCGAGGTGATGCAGAAGATGTCTTCAGAAACAAAGTAATGATAGGAAACCGTCTCCTGGAACGTCATCGAACGACGCTACACAATCTCGAAGTTATAGGCTCCGTCTCCTGTATGTGTACGTACTGGGTGGTTATAATTAAACTTTCCCTATTTAACACGTTATAACACGGAAACTAATTACCGTACGAGTGCCAAACCTGGTAGCATTAATGTCAATGACATGGGGAAGATGAAATAATGCAGAATCAATTCAATCGAAACGCTTTTAATGTACTGCTACTGCACATCATACGATTACATACCGGTACCATTACTCCTACAAAAGAGGCCCAATATGGTAACCATCAGTGTCCAGAAAAGTCTGAACGCGCAGTATAGCATTCTGCGTATCAAAATGAAGCATTTCCGTAGGTATACTGGCTATATCTGTTGATATGCTGCACTTCAGATCAGGACATATGTGAATGTTCCCCTGGTAAACCCTGTCCTTCAGATAGCCCCACATCACAGGGAGCGAGATCAGGTGATCATGCCGGCCAAGCATTTGGAAACGATAGGCTGATAATTGGATCGTTTCCAATTGTGTTCAGGAGAAGCAGGTGAACTTCACTAGCGACGAGCGATGGGGTCCCTACTCGCATGAAAACTGTTGAGCTCAATTCGTCTCCTGTAGGCCAAGTATGACTGCTGGCGAAGCATATCACAGTAACGCCGGCCAAACGCACCGCACGTCTTTGTTCCTTGAGCGCCAATCTGTTAAAAGACGAATGGGCCAATGATGAACGTAGCCTTGAAGCCACACCATACGGTGATACGTTCACCGTACAGAGGAGCTACATGAACAGTGAGTGGAAGTGAAGATCCCAACACTCGGCAATTCTTTGTGTTTCACCTCACCCGTCAGAGAAAACTGAGATTCGTCCGTCCATAGAATGGTCCAGGGCCAGTCCTCGTCAACTTCAATCCTTGTGAGACAGTGGAGAGCGAAGTCACCACGTCGTTGTACCTCCTGTGGTGCAAGCTGCTGTACGGTAGGGATCTTATACGGATACCATTTGAGAATAGTTCGAAGTAGCTTCCGTGCAGTGGACCAACGGATTGTCAACTGCTGTGAAATAGTAAGTGCACTGCCTGAAGATCGGGAATTGGGCTCAGCGTTGTCTGCCATAGCAACTGCAATTTCATGACTCACCTGTGGTGCAACCGGTCGTCGGCCTCTTCCCGGAGCGACTCCTAGTTCTCCAGTTGATTCGAACTTCTTGCTCCGCACAGCAAGTGGAGAGAGAGAGGACCCTTCCGTAATCCTTTCAACTGGCGGTATTGTCGAAGTGCAGCTATAGCATTGCTGTTGTTTTGTTACTAGAGCTACACCAATAATACTCTATTCCTTTTGTCCAAGCACGTATTGATACGTCAACAAGTACTCTGCGACTTGTCAGGTGTGTGATACTATGAATCACGATGACTGATCACGGCATCTGGTGGCCATAGTTGGAACTGGAGGGTGGAGCTGTGGCGCATGGAAATCATGCACCCCCATACTCTGTACATTAATGCTACTAAGTTTGCTACTCGCACGGTAATTAGTTTCCATGTTATAAACATGTTAAATAGGGAAAGTTTAATTACAACCACCCAGTATGTACAGGGAGATTTCGTGATGATGTTACTAACTTTCAGGGATGGTGGAGAATGATAAACGTATCAATTTGAGGTAAGGTGCCCTAGTCCGGAAACGAACGAATCGAAAGTTATAAGCGAAAATCGTTCAGATACCACTGACAGTGGAATACATGCCCGGTACTGTTGTTGCTAAGAGGGTAGGTAACTTTAAGAGGTGGCAGTATGGACCAAAACAAGAAAAAAGTCTAGCAAACATGGGCTCTTAAACGGACACCTTAAGAGCTAAGAGCACTTGTCCAGTAGGGGATATGTGTTTCACAATAGCGAAGATGGGCCAGTGTTCATAGCCCTTAAGGTATGCATTTCAGAGCCCTTGCTTACTGGACCTTTTTTCTTGTTTTGTTCCATACACCACGTCTGAAAGTTGTCTACCTTACAGTCTTCGCAATAACAGTGCCGGTAATTGTATTCCACTGTCAGAGGTATCAGAACGGTTTTTGTTTGTAGCTCCTACTCGTTCGTTTCCGTTGCAGGGTTCCTTAACCCAGACTGATACATTTATCCTTTTCCATTATCCCTGAAAGTTCGTAACATCATCATGGAATCATCCTGTGTACACAGACATACACAGGAACCGGCGCCTATAACTTCGACGCTCTGCGGTGTCATTGGATGATGTTTCCGGACACTGGTTCCTGTCATCATTGCGTTCTTCAAGACACCTTCTACACTCTCTCGAAGTTTGTCGGTATAATTTTGAAATACCCTGTATAGTAGCAAAAACAAATGATTAAATTTGTCGGTGATTTGGGAGTGTAATGCTGCAAAATTAAGTACACCGAGCCGCCACATCTAGCAGTAGCAATTTGACTGGGCAGCGAGCAGAGCTGGGCTGAATGCAGCGTCATACTACGTTGCTTTAACTTATGCATTTATTAATCTTACTGGTTACCGAATGGTGATCAGCCAGTCCCCCAGCAGAAGTTTTCAATGGGACAACGTGCTAACAAAAGCAACAGTCGAACGCTCTTTGTATCGAGGCAGGTCAGTATGTTCAACGAGTGATGAGGCGTTATCTTCTTGAAAGGGAGACCTCCAAGATGAGGCACAGTCCCCAGCCTCTGAAAATCAGAAATGTAACGACTGCTGTCCAAATTACCGCTAATACAAACCAGATGTGGTCATGTTGCATACACAATGGTACTCCACACCATGGTGTCGGATGACGGATGACGGTCCCATACGACGATGATAAATGCGATATACCAACGTTTGTTCTCCTCTGACGCTCCAAACATGGATACAGACGTCATCATGCTATACGAAGGATCGGAATTTGTGTGAGAATATGACGCGGTGCCATTCTTGTGTCCTGTGTTGCTGTTGTTGGCACACTATTGTCAGCGCGCCACTCCTTGCTGCTGCAAGAAGGGGAATCCGCAACTATAGTCGCCATGCTGGCAGTCCGAGATGCGCCACATGTTGGCACATTGTCTATGTGGATATTCGCCAAGCACTGATCAGCGTGACGTGGTTGTACAATCTTCCAAGACCCAGTGAACAATATGCCTGTCGTCTCTGGCGCTATTCACGAGGATCCGCCCAGATCCAACATGATGCTGAGGAAGATCCTACTGAACCCTTCAATTCCATGTTCGCGTGACACTCACATCCTGACCATAGCGAGCCGTGATATGGTGCAACGATAAAATGCAATCTCCGATAGGCCACGGTCATGTAGACGTTTCTACATGAGGCATAACACAGTCTTCTCACAGACAGCTAATACTCAAATATTATTTCTGAGTAAGACAGCTGGTGTACAATTTGAAACAACGAGCAGATACAGCTGCACAGTGTATCCTGTCACAGTAATGTGACTACCGCATATGTTCGACGTCAACATGCAATAACCACTCACAAACGGCAAGTTATAGCGCTAGCAGTGGAGGGTCGTAAAGTGTGTCGGTGGGAGACGCAAACAGTGCAATCGTTGTCGAATGCTAAATGGAGCAATGGATCTAATGCCCAAAAGGGCATGATCATTGGCTTTTGGACCAAGGATAGAAGCATTTCCGAAACTGTTAAGTTGTGAACTGTTCGTGTGCCGCCGTGGTTAACATATATAGTGCATGGTAAAATGGCACTATCCAAAACTGGCCCCGAGGCAGCTGTGGTGCACCACGGGGCATAGATGATCACATCTGCATCTACGTCTACACGGATACTCTGCAAATGACGTTTAAGGCCTGGAAGGAAGTTCATCAAACCACGTCCACAATAATTCTCTATTATTCCACTCTCGAGCAGCACCCGGAAAAAACGAATACCTGTATCTTTCTGTGCCAGTTCTTATTTTCCTTATTTTATTATGATGATAGTTGCTCCATATGTAGATCGGTGTCAACAATATATTTCCGGATTCGGAGGAGAAAGTTGGTGATTGACATTTCATGTGAAGATACCATCGCAACGAGAAACTCCTTTGTTTTAACTATGTTCACCTCAAATCCTGTATCATGTCCTTGACCCTCTCACCCCTATTTCTCGATAATACAAAACTTGTTGCCCTTCCTTGTACCTTCTCAACATACTCCGTTAACCCTGTCTGATAAGGATCCCACACTTTGCAGCAGTACTCCAAAAGAGACGGACAAGCATACTGCAGGCAGTCTCCTTACTAGATCTATTGCATATTATAAGTGTTCTGCCAGTAAAATGCAGTCTTTGGTTCGCCTTCCCCACAATGAGCAACAGCCTTGCCGCAGTGGATACACCGGTTCCCGTCAGACCACCGAAGTTAAGGGCTGTCGGGCGTGGCCGGCACTTGGATGGGTGGCCATCCAGGCCACCATGCGCTGTTGCCATTTTCCGGGGTGCACTCAGCCTCGTGATGCCAACTGAGGAGCTACTCGCTCGAATAGTAGCGGTTCCGGCCAAAGAAACCATCGTAACGACCGGGAGAGCAGTGTTCTGACCACATGCCCCTCCTGCCTGCATCCTTTGGTGAGGATGACACGGCGGTCGGATGGTCCCCGATGGGCCGCTTGTGGCCTGAAGACGGAGTGCTTTTCAAGTTAAGTTGCTTGTAATTGTAATTCCTAGGTATTTAGTTGTATTTCCGGCGGCCTTTACATTTGATGGCTGGCACTTGGATGGGTGACCATCCAGCTGCCATGCACTGTTGCCATTTTTCGGGGTGCACTCAGCCTCGTGATGCCAAATGAGGAGCTACTCGACTGAATAGAAGCGGCTCCGGTCAAAGAAAACCATCATAACCACCGGGAGAGCAGTGTGCTGACCGCATGCCCCTCCTACCCGCATCCTCAACTGAGGATGACACGGCGGTCGGATGGTCCCGATGGGCCACTTTGGCCTGAAGACGGAGTGGTTTTTTTTTTTTTTTTTTTTAGATTTGATTGATTTATCATTTATCATGTAACCGAAGTTTAAGTGATTCCTTTCAGGACTCATGTGGGCGACCTCACACTTTTCATTATTTAGTGTCGATTTTCGCATCATACAGGTATAGTTTCTAAATCGTTTTGTAATATGTTTTGATCTTCTGATGACTTTTTTAAGTGGTAAACGACAGCGTCTTCCGCAAAAATCCTAAAATGGCTGCTCAGATTGTCTCCTAAATCCCTTTCGTTTTACTGGGTGGCTTCCCGTCAATTACTACAACTGTGACCTCTCTGACAGGATGTTACGAATACAGTTGCATAACTGACTCAGCATTCCTACCGATACCTTTCGGAACCTCGCTGATACTCTTCTTGCACATCTCACGGTGGTCTGCGCTGTACAACGTGGTTATTATGGATTTGACAGTTGGTCATATTAATGTGACTGAACACATAAATTCGAAAAGGTCCGAAGGAAAATTAGGATTTAATGTCCAGTCGACGACGAGGTCATTAAGGATGGGGCAGAAGGTCAGGTTGTTCTTGTTAAGAATGAGGAAGGAAATCGGCCTAGCCTTTCAATCCCGGAATTTGCCTGGAGCGATTTACAGAAATGATGGAAAACCTAAATCTGGATGGCTGGATGTTGAATCGAACTCCTCTTCCTCGCTTGCGAGACCAGCGTGCAAAGGACTGTATTTTCTGGCTCAATGTCGCAATCCGAAATATGCTGTCAGTAAACAGTCGTGTTGCGCTACAAATTAGTGACAAATCGGGAGAGTAAATTTTCTAAGTTGGAACAGTCAATCCGGAAGTATCAACAGCCGCCAGCCTGGAGTCATAAACATTTCAACACCGTTTCTCTGTCAGATGCTCTCAACCTCTACACTCTTCAGCAAGATTGCGGGCGAGCTCAGCAACAAATTGTTAGAACAAAGCAGACCGAACTGCATTCGTAACGTTGGATAAGAGACACTAGGCAGGACGCGACATCGCCTAGTAGGGCTTTCATGAAGCAGTGAACACAGTGCAACAAAGCCGTTAAGCAAATATAATGGAACTGAAGATCGCAGACGACTCGAGAAGAGCAAAACCGATTCGTTCATTACAAATAATCTCCTCGACGGCATAAGTGCGCCACCCCGTTAGCCTTGGCACTCAGTCATTAGGATCGATGACATTCATATCATTCACATTAGATTCTCCGGTTATGGTATGCTAGCATCTTGTGTTTGAGATTATAGAAGCGTTGGTGCTACACCTGCTATCTTACAGCGAGATCGACGATTCATAGTCATGCATAATGAAATCCGCCATCCAGTACTGAAGTCAGTGCAGCAGCCAGTACTGATGGGCAGTCCAGGAATCTACCAACATGGCTGTCGTCCATGGGAGAAGCTAGCCCTAAAGCTACGGCGTCGCAAAAGTCCGGCGGGCCAGGTTCATCATTGAGTATGAATTTGAAACGTCCCCTTTGAACAATTTGTATAGGACTGTGCTTAACCTGACACACAATACTTTGTTAGCGCAACGCAATCTGACTTTCAAAATTCCCTACAAAAGAATGGCCCTGACTAACATTAAACTATACCTTTCACAAATCACTTACCTCACAAAAATCTTCGCTGGTCAAGCTACTGCAATACAGCAAGCGCCACTACTGCCAGCTAAATAAAAGATTCAAACTACTAAAGGCACTAACTACTGATAGGGATAGTTAGCAAATGAAAGATATTAATAGAGAACAAACAATGTATTTACCTTAATATCATCACAAGTCATAATATATATATCAGTTCATGACAAATTGCAAACCTCCGCCATCTCTCTCCCCACATCCACCACTGCTGGCGGCTCACCTCCAACTGCGCAACGCTACGCGCTGTTCACAGCCAGCTGCCTAACACTACAATGGCGAGTATTACAACAATGCAAAGCAGACACAGACTGCCCACAGCACAGCCAGTGATTGTCATACAGAGGTGGCGTTACCAATAAAAAACCTAAACAGCCTACTTACATAGAGAAAACATAAACAGCCTACTTACATAGAGAAAACATAAACAGCCTACTTACATAGAGAAAACATAAACAGCCTACTTACATAGCCCCCATGCTCCCCACAAAAATTTTTACAAATGGTGTTGGGCACTGGCCAATACAGATTTGACAAAAATTTTTCACAATTACAGTAACAAAGATATAACTTATTAATATTATGTTGGTCAAAAGATCAAAATTTCTCACAGTCCATAAAGACAGTCCACATTGTTCATCACAGTAAAAATGCAGAGTTTTTCTCAAAGTCCAAGCAGTAAAAGAAAATGCACATAGAAGTAGTGGATTTCCATGCAGTCTTGAAGAAGTAGTGTTGACCTTCCAACGGAAAGACAGTGCTGACTCTCGACATGCAGACAGGTAATGGGCCACAACAGAGCAAACCCACTGCAGAGTCAGTCGAAGTTTTGATGAATATTGGTAGGTAGGTCATCACAGAGCAGACCCACTGTAGTCCTGGTAGAGATTGTGGTATTGGTGGGCCACCAGAGGTGCAGACCCACTGCAGTCCTTGTAGAAATAATGGCGTTGGTAGGTCATCATAGATGCAGACCCACTGTAGTCCTTGTAGAGATAATGGTATTGGTGGGCCACCAGAGGTGCAGACCCACTGTAGTCCTGGTAGAGACGGCCAGCAGCCATCCGTTGCGACTGTGCAGGTGCACAATCACCATCGAAGATTCTTGCAGAGAATATAGCAAGTCCATAAACCACCACTTGTGCACTCAGAAAGTTTTTCTTTTAATTGTCCTTAGAACCAGCAATGCTGTTATCCAGTCCCTTGCTGAATTACCAACACACGTGCAAACACTATCAGTCCCTACTTCTCACATATTGTCCATATACTATGACCAACAGAAATGAGTGCAGTGAAATGTAACTTACAAGTTAATAATATCATGAACTGGTGACAATTACAATTTTATAACATAAGAATACAATTACAAAGGTACAAAATACATCATTAAAAACATAATAATACAGATAACATTTGTAGTAATATGGGCTTTACAAAAGAATCGAAATAACATATACATAAGTGTTACAGGAATTATGACATAAGTAAATACATAAAGATCACAAGAACTTTTGAAACATCACCTTCACACATGAGCATTTAAACAGAATGAATAATGTCTAATATCTTTACAAAGTAAATAACATATTATTCATGCCAATTATATTTGAGGATAACAGTATTCCTCATCATAGTGAATGTAGCTTAATATTAAAAGAGAAAAAAATTCTATGAAACTGTACACAGAGACAGGAAGAAAACAAATACACAAGGGTACACAAACATATAGTGGGATAACACCAATAGGAAAGGACAGGGTTCGTTTTCAGTGTAACATTTGGTACTGCAGTCCAACCCAAAACTTCATATATCTTTCCTCTTATTTCATCCTTTGTTTCCACCAAAAAAATTCTATCTAAGCATGCTTTCTGTATTTGTATGTTCACACATTTCTTACCTCAACATTTATTTCCAAGAAAATCCTACCTAAACCTGTTTTCTGTACCCTTTTTATTTGTATAACTTTTCAATGCATTTCTTCCAATTCATCGCAACTCATTCTCTTCTATAGTCTACCCCCTCTTAATCTAACTTAAATCTACTGAGCTCAGATGCTAAACTAAGGGACGAGGCAATGCAGCAGCACAAAACAATTAACACAAACATCAATGACAAAAATACAAATGCCAAAGCAATTGCAATATTACAACTAATATAGGGCACTGTGCAGCAAAAAAATAAATAAATCTGGCTTAGCAGAGTAACACAAATTAAAGTTCAGTAGCACTATGCCTGGCAAACAGCAGCTTATATCGAAACATGACATAGCTCAAGTAGAAAAAATAGTACACTAAAGATAACAATGCAGATAAGGCAAATGTATAATCACATCTTAATGTCTAAGTAATTAAAGTGGTGCACCACAAGAAGTTATTCTACCAAAAAGTTACCAATTACTTGAAAAGAAAATTATGAATGCAGTTACTAGTTCCTTCTTATTGTTCTTTCCTTTCCAAGTGCTCCTTTTTTAAAGAATGTGGATCATAAAATAATTATTTAATAGATCTGTTGACAGAAAGTGTTCACATTAGCAAATGCATTTTATTTTATAAAAGCAATGCTGCAACACAGCTGGAAAACAGATGTCAAATGAAATAAGCAACTATGAAAAGCAAAGCATAAAAATATCATTCAGTAGTCATGTGACATTTCATAAGATAGTAGCTCTCAACTCTCGTAGAAAGACGCTTGTCGTAATCAGGTGTGCAGATGTACGAATATTTCCGAGGATAATGGCCTCCCCTTTTTTTTTGTTCTACCTGTGCCGCTGAAAAGGGCTCGTAATAATGGCTTTTTCTCCAGGCGTCTGACACAGCTGGGTGCCCGCGACGCATTACGTGCAGGTGGTCACTTAACTTTCGTACGGAAATATTTACGACAGCAGTTTCCGCTACCGTGGCAGTCATATAAAAATATTTCACAGGTCAAGAATTAGCGTTGCAAATCTGTAGAAACAAAATGCTATGAATATAACAGTGTCCAAAAAAAAATTTCAGTGGCATTGTGATACATTCACACATGACTCACACATTTCATAACTCTTAAAGTACGATTCTTGGTTTCCAACAACCTTTTCCACAAATCAGAGTCCCTAAACACTACTCATTATTCCTTACCTTATTCGTCGACACTTCTTCAGTATTGCATCATAACAGATAAGTATCATAATCAAATAACTCATATAGCATCAGCCTATTAATCATAAACATACCTCAGCAGCATAATACACATCGTCGTCGTAATAATAACATCATAACACCTCAGTCAAATCTCAAAATCGTCGTAGCTTCCTCCAATAATTTCAAAACCTAAAAAAAATTCTCTGCTCATTTCAATAGTGTCATCTACCTCAAACGTACTTTAAAATCATGCTCCCTTACCAAATATATCATTCAAAGCTCTCATAGTATCACAATGGTTCCGAAAAATATGAACAGTTTACAAAGTACAGACAAAATACAGTTTCGTAAGTGTGAAGTAATCAAACTCTGTAATTGCGTAAACATATGTCACTGATGTAGTAAAAAGGTTTGTCTCTCTCAGTTAAATGATCAGATAGCTGTGTAATTTGAGTGTTAGAAAAATATGGTACCGATGTGTAAAGTTGTATAAGCAAATACCATATTAGCTAGGGCTCCTTGTGCTTGCCAAACACATGGTACATAAAGTAAGCATGTACCCCCCTGAGGATAAATGTAATTATACCCTCAGGTGTTACAGATTACAGCAATGAAATGAAATGTATCACTGAAAACCTTTGTATCATTGTACTTCAAATATCTTTAAAAATAAATGTTTGAAGTACAAAATTAATCACTCAAATACGTGTCCTGTAGCGCTAAATGTGCGTCTTGTTGCAACATAATCTCTGTGGAAGTGTCGTAGTTATCGTCCTCCGAAAGCTAAGTTCTGCAGAAGTCAATGTACTTACCTCATAATACACAAAAGTGAAATGCTTTGCGTATAAATGTCTTAGTTATTACGCTTATTGCCGTGATGAGGAAAGTACTGTGCTGTAACGTATTGTTGTGCTACGGAAAAGGCAGTCTCATTGTAGCTATACCACAAAAGTTACTACTAAAACCTGTTTTACTTTCCAGAATAATTCAGAAAAATTGTGCAGATAGAAAACAGAAACACCGCAAAAGCAACATTGTAAATTGTCACTCATTAGTAGCGTCGTGATAAAAATCGTGTAGCTATCACATAAACTAACCGCTGTGTCATCTGTTCGCAAATACTAGTAACGTGAAGTGAAACGTTTTATGGCAAAGACAAAGTTAAAAAGCAGATTATCTTTCAATAAACGGTTTTAGATGTGAAATATGGTGTAAACCTTTACTCTTCCTAGTACGCAGAATTTCAACTTGAATGCAATTATCATGCGGTATTCGTCCGTAAAGAATACTGGAATCTTGCTCAAGGTTAGCGTCAATGTTATTTTTCTCTGAGCCAGCCGGCGCACGCGGCTGCCTGCGGTGTGAGTCATTGTCTGTTTTTCTGTTGGCGCGCGTCGTTATTTGGATTAGGAGACCTAACTTCTACAAATTCGCCTTGCCGAGAGGGCCCTGTTCTGTTTGAATCCCGCCAGTTCTGATGCAATTGACGTCTGTCGTTATGATCATATCGTCTGTCGTCATTTCGGTAGAATCCGTAGTTTCTTCCTTGTCGGTCACGTGGTGGAGAATTTCTCCCTGAATCGTAACTCCGCGCTGAACTGTTGCGTCTGAAATTATTCTGTCTCCCTTGATAATAATAGTTCTGATTACCATATTGTCTGTTTCTATGGTTATCTCTGTCATATTCATTACTACGGAAATGCGATCTTTCTCTGTAACTATTACTCTGCCAATGGTTGTCATATGGGTGGTGTCTGTTTTGGTCACGATTTACGTTGTGAGAATAGCCTTGTCGCGCCCAGTTATTATTTCTGTCGTCACGGAATTGTGACGGATGTGACCTGTAATTGTTGTGTCCTTGTTTTCGCGTTCCGCGATTATCAGTGTCAATTTCCAATTCTTGTAACAGACCCTGAAAAGCTTCAATGTCGTCTTTGCAACGTCCTGCTAAAATAATATGCCGTAAATGTTCAGGCAATTTGAGTAAGCAAATGCGGATGAGTTCTGAGGGGCTGTATGGGTTTGAAAGATACTGATTCTTATGCAACATGTCTTCAAAATATTTCACAAGACTGGAAAATTCAGACTGTTCAAAGTGTTTCATCATCATGATGCTATGTTTTACTCGGTCTTGTGTGGCTGGAGACCAATATGCTGAGAGGAAGGCATGGTAAAACTCTCCTTCACTGTGGCAATCGTGAATTACCGATCGCATTCTTACAGCTGGTTCCTTCTCCAAGTAGCCACACATAAATTCTAATCTGTGTTCTAACGACCAGTTGGGAGGAAAACAATGAGAGAATTGATGGAGCCATGCTTGTGGATGAATGTCGTTGCCAGAATTCTTAAATGTTTTGAATTTACGTGTAGTAATGAACAGCTTATAGTCAAAATCATCATGTCGGCGAGTCGCATATCGGTCATTGTTAGGTCGTGTCGGCCGTTCCATCTCAAAATTCGGTGCACATTGCCAATTTCTTTCATAACTTCCGAAATGCCCTGTGTTATTATTTTGTGTCTGTTCCGTATTTGTATGTCCCTCTTCCCGTATTGGGGCGCGAGTGTCCTCAGAAATACGTAATTCTTGTACTACTTGTGCCAACTGATCTTGCACTTCCCGGATTTCTCTTTTGTACTGTGTATTGATTTGATTTTGATTTTGTTTGAATTTTCTAATTTGTTCATACTCTTCAGTGTCCATGAAAGCTACAGGTGTTGTGTCATTCAGATCATCATCTACCTTTGTAGATAAGTTAGTGAACTGATCTGAAAGTTCGGCTACTTTATCCGATAGTGAAATCATTTCCTCTCTATGTTTTTCTGAACCAAGTTTCAGAGTGTCCATTTGTGTTGCAATCGTGTCTACTGTGACCTTTAAGTTTTCCTGAGTTTTTGCAAGTTGCATAACCGTATCGGTAGATGCAACTGAGTCAAATTTTGCTTGCAAGGTCTCATGATTTTCATGAACAATAGTCTGCAGTTCTTTTATAGCTGCTTCGTGATTCTGTAGTGCATTTTCATGACGCGAAAAAATAGGTTGGAAATGCTCACAAATTTGTGTTTTTACGTCATTACAGACTTTTTGACATTTCGATTCAATGTGATGTAACTCAGCAGTTAAATCCTCACGTGTTCGTTCAAGAGTTTGCTCCAATGAGTCTAACTTTTTAAGATTTTGTTCCATTGTGTCTAACTTTTGATGCTTTTGCTGTGTTTGTCTCTGATTTTGTTCCATTGTGTCTAACTTTTTGAGATTTTGTTCCACTGTGTCTAACTTTTTAAGATTTTGTCCCATTTGTCTCTGATTTTGTTCCATTTGTTGCATTAATTGCAATAATAATGTATTAGTGTCTGGAATCTGTTTCTCTACGCTTTTCGGCAGTGCATTTGCACCGGCAACATTCACATTTTGACAAGCAGAAAATGCGTCTTGACTTATTTGAGAAAACGGTGATAACCCAAAACCTGAATCTACAGTATTTGCGAAATTGTGTCCTGTCATTTCGGATTCCTGAGGCGAGCTGTTGCCGACCGATCGATCGATAATGCTTCCCTCTTCACTAATTGTTTCACTGTCCGTGCCATTGTTTGCCGCCCGCTCCATTTCCCTATGCACGATTACCAAATTACTACTTTGAACATCAGTTAATTCATTACTCTGCGGCGCTAACACACTGCCTTCGTCTTCACTGTCATTTCTCAGTTTACTTTGGAGCCTAGTATTACGTTTTTCACACGCCATTATTGTCACAGTATTTCACACGACAACACAGAAAAACACAATTTGAAGAGCAAAATAAAATAACGTAGCAATGGAAATAATGTCTAGTTAATTGCAGCTGCGAAATACTTGGTGCAAATCTACATGCATGCCACAACTGTTTTACTCTACAACAATGAAAAACTACAACTACAAAGGAGATTCTCTCTTCAATTACGCGCTAGCAATAAACAAAAGCTACACTAAATACACAAACTACAAGAAAAAATCAGAAGATTCCAGTGAGGTATCCTCGGCTAAGGGTCGACATATGAAACGTCCCCTTTGAACAATTTATATAGGACTGTGCTTAACCTGACACACAATACTTTGTTAGCGCAACGCAATCTGACTTTCAAAATTCCCTACAAAAGAATGGCCCTGACTAACATTAAACTATACCTTTCACAAATCACTTACCTCACAAAAATCTTCGCTGGTCAAGCTACTGCAATACAGCAAGCGCCACTACTGCCAGCTAAATAAAAGATTCAAACTACTAAAGGCACTAACTACTGATAGGGATAGTTAGCAAATGAAAGATATTAATAGAGAACAAACAATGTATTTACCTTAATATCATCACAAGTCATAATATACACTCCTGGAAATTGAAATAAGAACACCGTGAATTCATTGTCCCAGGAAGGGGAAACTTTATTGACACATTCCTGGGGTCAGATACATCACATGATCACACTGACAGAACCACAGGCACATAGACACAGGCAACAGAGCATGCACAATGTCGGCACTAGTACAGTGTATATCCACCTTTCGCAGCAATGCAGGCTGCTATTCTCCCATGGAGACGATCGTAGAGATGCTGGATGTAGTCCTGTGGAACGGCTTGCCATGCCATTTCCACCTGGCGCCTCAGTTGGACCAGCGTTCGTGCTGGACGTGCAGACCGCGTGAGACGACGCTTCATCCAGTCCCCAACATGCTCAATGGGGGACAGATCCGGAGATCTTGCTGGCCAGGGTAGATGACTTACACCTTCTAGAGCACGTTTGGTGGCACGGGATACATGCGGACGTGCATTGTCCTGTTGGAACAGCAAGTTCCCTTGCCGGTCTAGGAATGGTAGAACGATGGGCTCGATGACGGTTTGGATGTACCGTGCACTATTCAGTGTCCCCTCGACGATCACCAGTGGTGTACGGCCAGTGTAGGAGATAGCTCCCCACACCATGATGCCGGGTGTTGGCCCTGTGTGCCTCGGTCGTATGCAGTCCTGATTGTGGCGCTCACCTGCACGGCGCCAAACACGCATACGACCATCATTGGCACCAAGGCAGAAGCGACTCTCATCGCTGAAGACGACACGTCTCCATTCGTCCCTCCATTCACGCCTGTCGCGACACCACTGGAGGCGGGCTGCACGATGTTGGGGCGTGAGCGGAAGACGGCCTAACGGTGTGCGGGACCGTAGCCCAGCTTCATGGAGACGGTTGCGAATGGTCCTCGCCGATACCCCAGGAGCAACAGTGTCCCTAATTTGCTGAGAAGTGGCGGTGCGGTCCCCTATGGCACTGCGTAGGATCCTACGGTCTTGGCGTGCATCCGTGCGTCGCTGCGGTCCGGTCCCAGGTCGACGGGCTTGTGCACCTTCCGCCGACCACTGGCGACAACATCGATGTACTGTGGAGACCTCACGCCCCACGTGTTGAGCATTTCGGCGGTACGTCCACCCGGCCTCCCGCATGCCCACTATACGCCCTCGCTCAAAGTCCGTCAACTGCACATACGGTTCACGTCCACGCTGTCGCGGCATGCTACCAGTGTTAAAGACTGCGATGGAGCTCCGTATGCCACGGCAAACTGGCTGACACTGACGGCGGCGGTGCACAAATGCTGCGCAGCTAGCGCCATTCGACGGCCAACACCGCGGTTCCTGGTGTGTCCGCTGTGCCGTGCGTGTGATCATTGCTTGTACAGCCCTCTCGCAGTGTCAGGAGCAAGTATGGTGGGTCTGACACACCGGTGTCAATGTGTTCTTTTTTCCATTTCCAGGAGTGTATATATCAGTTCATGACAAATTGCAAACCTCCGCCATCTCTCTCCCCACATCCACCACTGCTGGCGGCTCACCTCCAACTGCGCAACGCTACGCGCTGTTCACAGCCAGCTGCCTAACACTACAATGGCGAGTATTACAACAATGCAAAGCAGACACAGACTGCCCACAGCACAGCCAGTGATTGTCATACAGAGGTGGCGTTACCAATAAAAAACCTAAACAGCCTACTTACATAGAGAAAACATAAACAGCCTACTTACATAGAGAAAACATAAACAGCCTACTTACAAATTCACTGCATCCTACACCGCGGTCTACCTGATGTGGCAACGTGGGCAGTTGTCTGGGAGGGACTGAGTTCTCCTGAAAACGATGTGTGTACCAAGTACACACGTCGCGGTCACTGCCATCCCGAAACTGGTTAACCGATTTAACGTACCTACTTCGCTAGCAGGTGGCAAACCGCACACCGGAATATCGTCGACTTCCACTCGGAGCTGATGCAGCATCCTTAGCAGCCTTGAGTCCGCTATTGGATTCAGCAGATTCCTCTCCGTTTTACGTAGCCACCGGTGTAATGGTACTTGAATTACGTAACCATTACGGCACCTCAACTCAACCTCTCGATACCAGCATTATTCTGTTGTGTTTCTGTAGATTTGATTCCATTAATGTAGAGGTACTTTGATACACCGATATGTTTATGTTGCAATGATATTATTCTTATGTGTATTCTTTCTTTTGTCACTAAGATCTTTAACGTACTTGTAACTCTTGATTTTTGGGCGCACAAGCAGTTGTTAGAGAGTCGGACCTTGAAAAAGTCAAGTCTTGGACGTCATGGTGGAAAGACGCATAACGTAGTCAGCTTATAAAATGTGAACTTTTAACAGTGAGGAAGATGTTTTCAAGTATGTTTTGTATTGTGAAGTGACGTTTTGTGTGTTACGTGATATTGCAGCAAAAGTAATAAAAAAGAAGTGTAACTTAAATTCGGAGAGCTGATTACTTTTTTACGTCACCATTGTCCTGCAAAAGTGCAATCTTCAAGAATGGTTTGTGAAACACATCTATAAAACTTTTGAATATAGAAAAAGAAAACCTAGGCCTCTTTGCATCCGAGCTTGGAATCATCACCACCTAGATTTTCGACGATTGAGCCATGATTTTATAACGAGACCAGCGTGGGAAACACGAAAAGATGAGTGCCTAGTTTATTAATTATTACATGAAATGACTTTATTAACTGTGCTCTAGTGACACCTGCCACATAATAACTTTGTTGTTGCCCGAAAATGCAGTATTTAGCAGCGTGAGCAACACCACAATCATTATTAAATTTTGACCTTTGTTGTGGTAGGGTTGTTACACCGGCCATTACAGAAGACACAGCAACAACTTGTATTCTGAGTAATAAATGGAATAATCTTGAATACTGTTTTACTGCGTCTACTGCTTCTAAGGATATCTGCATCATGATAGAACAGTGGTGGTTCTTAGGCCGGCAGTGGGTGACCCATACAAATTGGTGGTCAGAAGTGCTCTAAACCAGCGCCCGTAAGAGCTGGAGAGCAAAGATCCGGCACAACAACATCATCAATGAACTGTGAGTCAAGGAAAAGACGTAGTTATTTGTTCTCATGAGAAAAAAACTGTATTCTTTGTTGTATCCACGTTAAGACTTAAAGACTTCGAAGTTACCTTATATAGACCAAGAGAATCGACAGATTATTTCAATTCAAAGGTAATAATCGGCCAAATTACCTTGTTCCGACACTTCGTAAAACTTCTTCTAGCAACATGTACTACGTGTAGAAAATACGGTCATACAGGACACGATTGATCAGAGTGTCGCTAGTTAACGATTAAGTGTAGGAATTAGATGTAATTGTTTTATTTGTGCAACTGTGACTATTGAGTTCTTGTTGGAAGTAATACTAGTTTGATTTATGTAAAAGCGAGAAAGGTAAATTGCACTAAAATGGCACAGACACAATTAGCTAGTACTAAAGAGGTGATAGAAGTTCTTACAGAAAAACTTTCCAAATTCTTAGAGGATAATGAACAACAGAAAGCATTTAATTAACAGCTAAGTCAGCAGTTACAAGCTTTATTGGCAGAACAACTGCCACAGTCAGGTTTGAATGATGTTAAAACTATAGTAAATGTTCCCACTTCATCCGTTGATCCTTCAGCTACAAATCTCATAATCGCCGTCTCTGGGACAACAACAGAAGACGCTATTATGTTTATAGACGATGTATAAAGTACGGCAGTGTTAAGCAGCTGGTCAGATGAAACATGCTTGCAGACGACAAAGCTACGCATCGCGGACGAAAGAAAAACCTATATCTCATATCACGTAGTGCCTAATGAGGTGTCCACATTCACGGAGGCAGCAGAGGGTTTCGCTCAGACGCTTAGAGAACAGAGCAGTTTTTAGGGATAAACTCAATAGTTTAAGACAGAAGGCGAGTGTAACAGTAGAGAAATTTCAAAGCCAGATGCGCACCGAGTCTTGATCAAAGAAGAGGAAAATAGAGCGTTGCACGTATTTCTCAGAGGGATAGATCCAGATTTTTCACGACGGTTGCGAATGGAAAACTCCGAGGATGTAGCCACAGAATTTTGCGTAGCTATGCATTTACAAGAAGAGGACAGAGCAACTACGGTGAGTACTGAACGGAAGATGTTCAGATCTGGTAAAGAATGTATCGCTGTGGTCAGCAGGGACATTTAAAGGCACATGTCGTCAACCACAATGTTATAATTGCCAACAGTTCGTGCCTAAGACTTGGTATTTTCAGTTTAGACGACAGGACAAGTTCAACGCGAAAAAGAAACTGTTAAACGCAATCATGAATGTTCCTTCCGTCGGAAAGCGTTCCCAGTACATCGCGGCTCTGTGAAAACGTACGCAGAGATGCATTGTTACTTGACAGCTTGAAAAATAAAGGGAAGTATAAGCTTCAGTAGGTGCTGGGGCACACATATCAGTCGCGTGTCTGGACCTCATGGACAAGACGAGACTGAAAACACCGAGCTATAGATTGTGTACAATAGGGGATAACAAAACAGATTAAAAGGGGACAACACAGCTCCATTATAAGGTAGGAAACACATGGTTTCAGAAGAAAACTGAAGTGTTGTCGACTGGTGGGCAGAGATTTTCTGCGATACTCGGATTAGACTTTCTGGTTAGGCATCATGCTAAAATCTACCACTGTCAACAAACAGTCGAACTCAACAGTGGGTGCAACAGTTGCATATGTTTCTACGTGACAAGGCACACGCATTGCTAAGGTATCACCAACTAAATTGTGTACAACTACATTAAACGTTGTTTCGCGAGGCAGAATAGAAGCAGTCACCATAAGTTAATTTGGGCTATGAGAGATGTTGCTATTGCACAATAAGTATAATAGAACCTATGTCGAGCAATGACGTGCCGGATGAATAATATTGTTTTGTAAGAAAAAGGATGGAACACGCTAGGGAAATAAACGACCAGCTTATAGTGCCAATAAGCCTGAATAGTTTTGAAATTAATCAAGTAAGTCTTCCGAAGGGACTGGTAGCAGATACACTACAGGTACACAATGAAGAGGACATTGATGGGTCAGAGATAGAGCACACGTCCAGCATGTATGTGTTACAAGTTTAGTCAGGTAAAGGGTAATGATCAGTCAGTCATGGAGTCATTGCCAGTTCGGTACACGGACTTGTTTAAATCAGAAGGTCCTCTAGCAGCCACATCCATAACACATCCTCGATTCCAAAAGACAATCAGGCTTCATGCGCCACCACACCATAAGCAGTATATGTTACCAAAACATTTCCAACCGTTAACAGGACAGTTCGCATAACAGAGCACAGCAATAGTCCATGGTCAGCAGCGACGCGTTTCGGGAAATGATCCCGAAACGCGTCGTGCGAAAAGTAAAACAAAGAAAAATCGTGTCTGGTAGCAGAAGTTTTATTTATAAACAAACCTGTTTTCACACTCGCAGGCTTTCAAAAACCATTTATAATGAATCAAATCAAATAACCAACGAATCAAGGTGCCACGTTTATTTCTGTTAATTACATATAATTACATTCTAATACTGCCTACAGGCAACAGAACTGGTCGTTCGGCATTACCAGTAGTTTGTGTGCGACAGCACGCCTGAAGAAACAGTTGACCGATGGAAGAGACATTTTTAACTTTATTTTTATTTTACCATAGTGTTGTAGACACACAGTTGAACTAAAACATTATGACCATCCATTTAATAGTACGCTGGTCTATGTTTGAAACGCAATACAGCAACGGTACTGCGTGGCTTGGATTCTACAAGCCCTTGATAGGTTTCCAGAGCTATGTCGCAGCAGACGCCTAAGCACAGCTCACACAGTTCCCATGAACTACAGGCCGGGGGTTTGTGGGCGTGAAGCTGACGTACGATAGCATCACGGAAGTGTTCCGTTGCGTTCAGAGCAGGCGAATTTGGTGGCAAGAACATCACAGCTAAGTTCACTATCATGCTTCTCAAACCACTGTGACAAGATTCTGACCTTGTGAGACGAAATGTGAGCAGCAGCCATTCGCCTGTATGATGGCATATCCATACATGACGATCAACCCGGTGTAACAAAAAATGTGATTCATCCTGCCAGGCGACACATTCCAGCTGACCCACTGTACAATCTCGGCAATACTGTGCTCCTGCAATCGTAATTGAAGATGTCATTGGGTCAGAATTGTGTGGTATCACTCTTCGATTCACTCAACAGGTCTCACAATTGACAACGGAACTGCAAATTTCGTCAGAAGCCTATATGGATGATGCAGCGGACCCAATAGAGCACATTCACTGAGCCCCACCTCCAGCAACTCCATGCTATGAGCGGCCTCTGTTGCTGCAAAACAGGACGCCAGCGGCAGCCACTCAACCCTATTGCACCTGAAACCGCTTCGCTATGTGATGCTACACAAATGGACCCTAGTCACGGCTGTGACACCACCATTCATGCTGTAGTGCAGGGAGCCTCTTCCTTGTTGACGCAGACAGCGAACTTGGTCTCTTCCTACATTATTTGTGATGAGTCTTCATACGCTTGGAGAAATGCAAATTAACTATATCTTCTGTTTACTGTGTTAACTCGTTTTTTAATCTTTCCTGCTCCTCTTCAACTTTCTTAAAATGGCAGTTGTCACACAACTCCATAGACCACCTCTCCTTATCTCTGTGTATGAAGCCTTAAACAACACACCAGAACACGTCAGCGTCATCTGCTGCAGATTTCCATGTTCAACTATATGCACTGAATGGTGGGCACTGAAAGACTTGTGGCGACACCAACACTGTACTCCGTTAGATCTTCCACAGATCACCAAGTCATGGTTTCACCATCCTTTAATCACTTTCCACAGATGCTCAATACAGTAGCAAATGAACAACAACCAACCAGTTTCACTGTGAATCCATATCCATATTTAAAAGGATTTATGTGTGTCTGTATGCATCTTCCAAGTCTCCTCCTAAGCCGCTGGATCTAGTTCAACAAAATTTGGTAAACATGCTATTTATTGTATGGAAAAAGTACTGTGGGGTAAGTGTCATCTTGCTCTCATGGGGGTGGGGATGACAGTGAAAAAATGTTCGTTGTGCCTGACATCTAGGCTTCTCCACAAGACCGACTTGCTGTGGGGGTAGTATCACAATGATTTCCAGGGGGTGTGCATGTGAATGGGCATAGCAAAGCACAGAGGGAGAGGGCAGAAGGAGATGAATTTTTGAGAGGGGGATGCTGAGATGCACAAAGAAAAGCGGAGGATGAGATGGACATATAGAGGTGGAAGTACAAGATGGACAGTGGTGGAAGTACAAGATCGACAGTGAACAGGGGGGAAATACCTAGCCTTCTTTCTTTGCGAGCACATGAAGCTGGAAAGAGACCTGAAGCCACGTTGCCTTCCCCACTGAATCGTCCGTGACACAAGAGATGGACAAAGAGGTATGGGAGGATGAGATGGACAGACAGAGGTGGGATGATGAGCTGGGCATAGGGAGTAGAGAGGAGGAGATGGTCAGAGTGAGGGGGATGAGGAGAAGGTCGGAGAGAATTGGAAGGAGGGAATGAGAAGAGAGGGGGAATGAGGAGATATACAGAGAGACACAGAGGAGGAGGTGGTAGAAGAGGGGAGCTGGAGATGATAAGAGAGGAGGGAGGAGTTGGAAAGGGCTCTGAGCACTATGGGACTTAACTTCTGAGGTCGTCAGTCCCGTAGAACTACTTAAACCTAACTAACCTAAAGACATCACACACATCCATGCCCAAGGCAGGATTCGAACCTGCGACCACAGCGGTCGTGTGGTTCCAGACTGTAGCGCCTAGAGCCGCTCGGCCTCTCTGGCCGGTGGTGGGGGAGAGGATGGAGATAGGTGGGAGGAGGAAATGGACAGGTAAATGGCCAAGAAAGAGATGGATAAAGAGATGGTGCTGGAAGAGATGGTGGATAAAGAGATGTGTGGACTATCAATGCTGTTTACATAATGTCAAGTGGCACACACACACACACACACACACACACACACACACATATATATATATATATATATATATATATATATATATATATATATATATATATATATATATATGTATACTCTCTATAAGGACATCCAGTGCTCATTGATTATGGAGGCAATCTCTTCCTCATGGTACCATTTGCCTCTTGTCTGGAGGGGCATGGGATCAGCACACTGATGTCACGACCATTGTTAAGTTCCCAGATTGAGGAACCACTACTTGTCACTCAGGCATCTCATCAACTGGCCCCCCTAGGCTGAATGCACCTTTTTCTAGTCCCACCAACCAAACACCCCTGGCAGTGCAGAGAACTGAATCCAGGTCCTCCACATAGAAAACAGATATGCTGATACATTCCTAACTCATTCTTCACTAAAAGATTTTGTTGCTATTGTTATCTCTTTCCTGGGGTTGTTTCTCTGAAGCCAGCAACTATTCCAAACCACAATCTTATTATTATTATTATTATTATTTTAGTTATGTTTTGTGGCTGATTTGATGTGACCTGCCACGAAACCATGATACATAAAAAATGTATTTCATATAAAATTTGAAATGTAATTAACTTCCTTGAAAACTTTTTTGGGAATCATGACTGAGGATGAGGAGTTCGTTCATCTGGTGATCTCAAAAGGCTCAACAGGTTATGTACAGCCATTGGGGCAATACGGCATTCTACATTGGAAGAACTTCATAAGAAAGTTTTTAGATCCAATTCTGATGAATGATTATGATGTCACTCTCCACTTGAGAAACAGTATAATCAAGTTGCAGTGACTAGCACATAATCAGTTCTCTTTGTCAAGGTTTTCCGGTGTACTGAAGTATGCCTGACACAAATTAGGATATTTAAAGTGTAGCCTACTACAATTTGAAACCCTTCTGAATTTTGTTTTATATTGTACGGTCAGTTGTGCGTTCTATGTAAGAAAATTTGTTCATTTTATGTGCATGGCGTATAAAACGTCATGTTTTAAGTATTTATTGACAGATTATCATTAATGTAACGATTTTGTATCCTAGTAATGAGTTACATATTATTTTCAATTAACAAATTACTCATATGTTAAACGCTAAACTAAAAGAAAAACAAAAATATGAACACAAAATGTAAAATAACAATTTAACACATAAAGCAAAAAGTAATTAAAGTAAATAATTAAAATAATATTCAACATTTAGATTTTCTAATTAGACATGATGAAAATACTCCACAGCACATTGGGTACTGATTATTTTCCAAAACTGGTATTTCAGATACCAGGTTTATTCCGTATGGGTGTATGTGGCGTAATAGCTTCTTTAATTTATTTTGTAACAGTAATTTCCATTTTCCAAAATTAATTAATGTTGGTGGGGTATTTTGCAAAATTTCAGATTATTACAAAAATTGATTATACAGTTTTCAAGGATGTTAATGACATTTCAACTTGTACATGAAACACTTTTTTATGTACCATGGTTTCGAAGATATTCCCTCTAAACCTTATATACCAAGTTACCTTTCGAGGTATGTCTTACCCGTTCAGAGTGAAATCGGACAAAAACGAAACAACACACACTGTATTATCTTGCCCTCTCTACATACCCGTCACGTCCCATCAAAATTGGTCATTTACGCCTGGGAATGGTTCCTAGTCAGTATCAAGGATGGGCATGAAACTGTAACTGGATCCTTCTATCGACCACCAGTCTCACCTCCTGATGTATCTGGAACCTTTAAAGGAAACCTCAGTTCGCTTGTACCTAAGTTCCAGAATCATGCTGTAATCGTCAGAGAAGACTTTTAGCATCCCACAGTTAATAGTAATAATTACTGTTTTGTTAGTGGTGAATGTGACAAGTTATCCTGTGAAACATGCCGAAATGTCTTCTCTGAAAACTACGTAAAGCAATGTTTTCGGATCCTCATTTATGATGGAAATATATTAGAACTAATGGCAACAAATAGCACTGACCTCCGTATGCCAACCGTCTCTAATGACCTCTATGTCGACGGAACGTTAAACCAAATCTTCCTACTTTCGATTTTTCCCCGACGTCCATATGGAAAGTGGTATCAGTGACCACGAGGCAGTTGTAGCAACACATGGTATAATGAAAGCGTAGAATCAAGGCAGTCAGGTAGATACAGAATTTCTCGATTTCCGAAAGGCATTTGACTCACTACCACACCGAAGCTTGTTAAAGTACGATCGTTCAGGGTATTACGGGGAATTTATGACTGGATTGATGGTTGTTTGGTAGGGAGAACACATCACTTTGTCTTGGATGGGGAGTCATCGACAAATGTAGAAGTGACATCGGGTGGGCCGAGCGAATGTGTTGCTGTTCATATTTTATATTAATGACCTTGCAGACAATGTTGACTCATAGTAACCTCAAACTTTTCACAGGCGATGTTCTTAGCTCTGTACAGTGGCCACACTAACAAAATCGAACTCAAAACCTGCAAAGGAACTATGTTCCTGCACCTGTGGGAGACCAACCGAAAGATTTAAAGTGCAGATGTCTCCACGAATACGGATTTGTCGAGCCACACACATTCATTTATGTAAGCTCGATACACTTTCCAATAAACAATAAAAATCTAGTTGATCCCGAACTTCATTTCATAAAATCTCTGTTGTCTCCTCTCTGCTTCAGTGATAAATTAACGTGAACAACTGACGTTAATCAATACATACTACGTGAAGAAATGCAACGACACCTCTTTAGGAATTCTGCAATATTCACAACTGCTACACGTGTCATTCATAAACTAACAATAAGCAGTAACTGATTGGTAATGATGAGAGTTGCACGGTATCTGATAACAGAGCTGGTCGCTACATATGTTATGCAGAGTTCCTTGGATAATTTTAAGTATAAATTTGACACTACCAGATTGATTACAGAGACGATAAGATATACGACGCGTATAAAACGAATAAGATTCTGTTGTCAAGTCCTCACAGTTTCCTCATAACACTGCGTAGCGATAGCTTTCGCTAACATGGGCTGCAGAGGTACAAGTAAGTTCCTTCAACTGAACGATTGACATATAAGCGTACTTGTAAGAGTAGTTCTGAGGGGGAAAAAGAAAATAACAAAAGCGGATCACGCCACCACAGTGGATGATATTCCATATTTGAACGTGATGCGTAAAGCTTTTTTTTTTCTCTGCGTATATTCAACGTACTGTTACATATGACAAACACATCATCGTGTTATGGATTTGACTCCGGACATATATATGATTTTTTAATGTTTCAGAATGGTCACGGAAGATATCACAAAGAACTTGCGTATAATAGCCTATTGCATTGCATAAGAATTACCAACTTTTTGTCTGGTAGAAATGGAAATAACACGGAAACTTGCAACGTGCACCAGGCGCAAACTTATTACGATCAACTTCTCTCGTTTGTACCACTGATACGCATTGCGAGCCCAAGTAGAGATCACCTACTTCGACTTTAAGATCGTTCGATATAATGAAGCAAGAATTTCGAATGCTGATTTTCTGAAATGGACAATTTTTTTTCTCAGTTCCTATGTGGCAAATGAAGGTTTATAGTATATTAACGAATTTTTCTCTCATTAGCGATTCTTTTGCTGCGACAGTATAAAATATACAGCTTCATTCATATTTTGGTCGATCTGGTTACAATAGATGCGCATATGTAATTTTATTCACAATATTATGTATCAAGATTAAGTGTTGCGTGTGTAGTGTTAGGATGAAAAAGGGCCGTTACGTCTTTAGGAAAAATGGCACAATTACGTGAACATTTCACGATGCTGAAACAAGTTTCGACCAGCCACTAGCTATCTTCATACTGTCAACAGATAAAAAGCGGAGAAAATGAATCTTTATAAAAACTACGAAATATAAATATTAGTATACAGTATCTACAGAATCTCAAGTAGAATCGATGTAGTTACGGAATGTCAATATTCGATAAGAAAGTTTTTTAGAAGAGTGGTACAAACGTAAGTTTGTTAATGCTGTTTGACAAGTCCTCTGACGAACTTATTCTGTAGACAAAAACGATAAATTTAATGTGTCCTTGCGTGGAAACCTCTAGGTCAGATCTGAAACGAAATGTAATCGAACAGTCAGTTTATGGTTTCATTTTGCCGGATACTGGGAGCGAGGCAAAAAGTATGATTACCTTTAGTTACATACGATTTTAAGAGTCCAATATTAGTTGTGTAAAACTTTTACCAAGAGAAAAGACTATTGTTGGCATCAGGTACTGTACATATGTTCGAAGATATCAAGAGTTTTATGATTGTGCTATGAGACGGTTGTCAAAGAGATTTAACGGTTCGTGCTTCACCTCTTTCCGATTAAAAATTGGATCCTTTTCTCTTTCAATATCATATTTGTGAATATCGTTATTACTTCCAAACACGAATGGAAATTCAAATTGTTCAAATGTGTGTGAATTCCTAAGGGAGCAAACGGCTGAGGCCATCGATCCCTAAACTTACACACTACTTAAACTAACTTAATCTAACTTATACTAAGAACAACACACACACACCCATGCCAGAAGGAGGACTCGAACCTCCGGCGGGAGGGGCCGCCTAGTCAGTGACATGACCCCCACGCCGCGCGGCCACTCCGCGCGGCTGAATGGAAATTGACAAGAGAAATTCAATCGGTGAATAAATACACAAAGATGTTATAATTAATTAACCCAACTGCTTAAAAACAGATGACTACATGGATTTTTGTGTGAGTATGCCTGCGTGCGTGCGTGCGTGCGTGCCCGCGCGTTTGTGTGTGTGTGTGTGTGTGTGTGTGTGTGTGTGTGTGTGTGTAGACCCCACACACGTCTGGAGATAGTCGAAACCATTATGTTGTGCGACACCAAGTGAAAATCTGTAGGTGATTTAGGTGATTACTGTGTTCTCTAAATAGGCAATAATTCTCCGGTCATGCCATAGTATGGAAGCATATTTCGATCTGACGTCTATGAACTGGCAGACGAGGATAAAGAATGTCATGACTTTGTGACAAATGTATTTTCTGAATCGATAGCGAACAAGTGGTGGCCCAAGCCGTGCAAGAGGAAATGAACTGGATCTGGTGTCAAAAAAACAGCTCTGAAATTTTAGAGCCAGTGAACGTATCCATAGAAATCAGCGACCAACAGGCACATTAAAGAATATTTGATTATTGCTACTGAATAAAAAAATTAAGAAGTCGATACAAGTAACTAAGTGTATTCCCACGAATAACTTGTGTAAAATTTCGCAGACTGTTAGCCGATAGCGTGATATCCAATTCTTTCTTAATGTTTGCCTTATTAATCTTATCATATAATTAAATCGTTATGTTAAAATACCACTTCTGAACCTTTTTCCTCGATAATCCTAAATAATTATATTTGTTGCTAGATCCACAACGTTTTATTATTGTTATCACCTACTATACTCCATCTGTATTTAAACAATGTTTTAACTGTCATATGTGCTACTTGTGTGATAAGGTACTGGCCGCTTGGTATATACATCCAATGCCATTAAAAACGACAGAACTCGAACATAGCAAAAAATTGTATCCATCATCACACGCCAAATTCTAGCTTGCAACGTACAGTCAGAACAGTATGTGAATTTAAATGTTTTGACAGGTTCTCTGTAAAAATTTCCACTCGCGTTTCTGTCAATATGATCTCCTAATACTTTCACCTTTCATCCATATTTATTCATTCTTGTTGAAATACAACATTACTAAGTTCTGGAAATAGACGGGTCATTTCTTTCTAAAGTTTAACGCAAGGCCAATTTCATAGAAGCATTTCCTGATATTTGCAGAAACATAGTTTATCGATTTTTATAATAATGTATCACTGGTAGATTCAGTCACATTATGTACATGTACCACATACAAAGGGTTGTGCATTCGTGTTCAAATTAAAAACGTAGTTCACTGTCACAACTTTAACTGTGAATATTCGATTTATAAATTGAAAACTCCCTTTCATGTTGCAATCCGTGTATATTTATGTTTCAGGCGTATATCGCCTTTTTTTACATTTAGGCATCTTTAGTTGATTTAATCTGGAATAGTGTAGTTTTGGTTTTATATGAGATATTTATAAATTAGGAAAGACTTCACACCATGATTTTTACGATACTAATTTTATTAATTAGAGTTATTCTTTTTTGGAGCCTAAATCTGCGTTTCCTCTCCTCTAATTATTGGCCAGAGGTAGCACTGTCACTTATAAAACTTTTTTCGACACCATCTTTTTATTCTGAAGTTTTCATACTTCGTCAGCTAACTGCTGTGGGGTACCACTACTGGTCTGGAATGAATTGCAGAGTTACCTTACGAGAACTGCGAGCGATAACTGTCGTTAACTGTATGTCTACTTGTTTTCTTTTTTCTTATCTATTTACGTAAGTGTTGCCACTCTAACTTTGTTTCTTTCTGTTTTGAGATATAACAGTCAAAAAACAAAACAGCTAGCACGTACTTGAAATTTACTGTAAACCCACAACAGCTGACACAATCGTACAACAAACCTTGAACCATCCAAATGCACAACAGCAAGCAGCACTTCGACCTATGATCCACAGATTATAATGCAGTGCCATTCAACATATAAAACTACAAACGAGAACTAGGAATTGTAATGTACATAGCCACAAACAAAGGGTGCAATAGTAGCACAAAATTCAAATTGTTCAAATGGCTCTGAGCACTATGCGACTTAACTTATGAGGTCATCAGTCGCCTAGAACTTAGAACTAATTAAACCTAACTAACCTAAGGACATCACACACATCCATGCCCGAGGCAGAATTCGAACCTGCGACCGTAGCGGTCGCTTGGTTCCAGATTGTAGCGCCTAGAACCGCACGGCCACTCCGACCGGCTAGTAGCACAGTCACAAAGCTAACAACAAAATTAAAAGAAAAAACATCAAATACGAAACAACAAGCAACAACGCTACGTAAGCCAAAATAAAAACACACACAAGCACACATTCAATACCATAACAATAACACAGAATAAAAATCAGGAAAATATAAGAGAAGACACAAGATGGTACACAAACTCACACACTGCTAGCATTTTCAAAAAACAAGGCATTAACATAGGATACAAAACAGACAGTTCTGTCGAAAAATACATTCCAAAACTAATAAAAAACATACTGTACGGTTGTACCAAAAAGTAGACATGTATTAATTACAATGTAAAACATGTGATAAGAGATACACTGGGCAAGTAGGTAGAACGTTCGATATCCGATACAGAGAACACACGAGAGTCTGAAAGCAGGAGATAAATTATTCCACGTTGAAACGTCCCCTTAATACGATTATACAGGACTGTGCTTAACCTGACACACAATATTTTTAGCGCAACGCAATCTGACTTTCAAAATTCCCTACTAAAGAATGGCCCTGACAAACATTAAACTATACCTTTCACAAATCACTTACCTCACAAAAATCTTCGCTGCTCAAGCTACTGCAATACAGTGAGCGCCACTACTGCCAGCTAAATAAAAGATTCAAACTACTGAAGGCACTAACTACTGATAGGGGTAGTTAGCAAATGAAAGATATTAATAGAGAGCAAACAATGTATTTACCTTAATATCATCACAAGTCATAATATATATCAGTTCATGACAAATTACAAAACTCCGCCATCTCTCTCCCCACATCCACCACTGCTGGCGGCTCACCTCCAACTGCGCAACGCTACGCGCTGTTCATAGCCAGCTGCCTAACACTACAATGGCGAGTATTACAACAATGCAAAGCTGCCACGGACTGCACACAGCACAGCCAGTGATTTTCATATTGAGCGCTACGTAACGTTGCCAATAAGAAAACATAAACAGCCTACTTACAACGTTTGCAGAGCATCTCAGAGAACATAATCCCAACCCAACCACTATAGTAAAAAATATGAAAATAATCAGAATAAACAATAAAAGACACCTTCTAACCTTGCAAGTAAATTATCAGATACAAGAACACCACAGCTGCAAAGAAAACCCTTTGAGTGACCAAGTGTGCATACAAAACAACTCATTGTTGACGTAAATACATAAAATAATAGAAAAGATTCCCAGCAGATGATCATCAGAACAATGCTACAAAACTTCTTTCCCATCACTTTTCGGTGATCTCCTCAACATAGTGTTGACACCAAAAATCCAGTAGTCTAGTCATCTAGAACTCTTAACCCGCTCTCTGATAGCTATTAGATCCATATTCATCTCTTCGCAATGCCCTCCTCGATTAGCCACAAATTTACCAACATGTTGTTAAAATCTCTGTATTTCCAAAAAAAAGAAGAAAAACATTTACACGGGTATACTCAACTATGCACAAACACACACACACACACACACACACACACACACACACAGACACACACACAGAGAGAGAGAGAGAGAGAGAGAGAGAGAGAGTGAGAGAGATAGAGATGAGACAGAACAAAAAGATATACTCTATAACAAACAGGAAAAAGAGACTTCAAGTAAACGTACTGTTAAGACAGAAATCGGTGACAGTTCTCACAAAGGAACCTGTTCGTGTCTGACAAATAGTGATGTTCCACAGCAATTGATTTACGATAAAAGATATCTACAAAACAAAGATAATGACGCGAAAATGTGTCGATGTTATAGCGGCTCCGTCGGTATTCCTCCAGCCCCTCTATATTAGGTCGCAATCCATCCTTACTTTTCGAGCAAACTTTCCGTATAGCGAATTTCATTAAATAATTCCTCCAGGGATACCATGATGGATGCTCCAGGTGAGAACACCGATTGTTAAGGTATCACGAATTATAATTCATTCAAACACTCAGTAAACATTAACACTTTTGATAACATTCCGCATTTCAGTCTACATGCCACAATTTGCTAAAGATCGCTTCCACACTGATACTGAAGCAACGACCTTTCGCACCTAGTTATTGCACTACATTACCAAGAAAAAATATTTTATACACCATCAAAACAATCCCCTTTGTGTCCATGAAAGATCGATAAAGAAAGATAAAAACATCCGTAGTAGGCTGTTCGACCACAAGTAGTCGAAATTAACTAATCGCACGATTAAATAAAAATCACGTAAAGCCCTACTACGAACTATGTTTACGTTCATTAAGCATCTGGAGGCTGTGGATCCCCCAAAATACAAAATTTTAATATTATTCTGTTTTTTTAATTCATTAGTTCATAATTAAAGTAGCTAATAAAGTAACAAACTTCTTAATTAGTCAATGAAGCAATCAGTTCATAAGGTCAATCAATAAAGCGCTGATAAACGGATAGTAATAATCATTCATAAAATCTTATGTCATTACTTTCATCATAAAGGTGAAATATTGTCATGATACAGCAAAAAGAGAAGTAATGACAGGCTTTACAAAACACACACACACACACACACACACACACACACAGATAAATAAATAATTAAGGTGATAGCCACTATCATTGGAAATTAATGGATTCGAAAAGAAAAGGAGAGGAAATGTTATTTCAGTGGCACACAGTACATTAGACAAATACATGAATATGTACACACCTTACATCATTACAATATCCAAAAATATTTTTTCGTTGCACTTTTCTATTACATTTCATCACTGCACTCATGGGTACTCTGCTGTTTTGATAAATATCTAACTAGCATAGTAAATGCTTCACATGGCGTTCATAATGGTGTCGCCACTTCGCATCACGTGGATTTGTTGGTAAACACCCCATCGAATGTGGCTTACTGGGTAGGGCGACCGTGGAGTGGGGGAAGGGGGAGTCATGATGGCTGCGCTGCTCGCCACAGTACAGTGGTAGTGGTAATGTAGAATGATAGGACGTCACCAAGCGCCACTCGGTGGATGACTGCTCTGTTCACAACAATGTGTTGGCTGTTATAAGGAAGCATGGCTCGTTACCTCCGTGCGTCGCTCGGCAGAGAATTCGTAAACACTTGGATGTCGTGTGTTGTGACATTGGTTATACTTTCCAAGAGCCAGCAGCTTGCACTTTCCAATGCAGCAGTGACATAGTGTCGCCTTGTTACGGCACCTCATAAACACAAGAAAAACACGTGGAAGGATCGCTTCACATTAACAGATCCCACCGCAACAAAAAAAATGTAATCATCACATGCACATAGTACAATTCAAAATCATGCAGTGGCAAACTTAAAGGACATGCACATTGTGATACGGCAATGTGAGGACACTGTACTCTCACAAAGTGATTTGGCAGTATTACCTCTAACGTATGACCAGATAAGAAGAAACGCAGATTTCAGTTGAAAAAACCAATAACTGAAGTAATAATTTGGTAATGTAAAAATATTGGCGTGAACGGTTTTCTAATCTACAAATATCGCATGTAAATAAAAAGAAATTAAACTTGCTGCGGATAATAGCCACACTAACAATCTTGTTTTACAGTATTCCCTGTGAATTTGGAAATCAATGACAAAGATAATTAGCATATTTCTCATTTGGTTTTTCACTGTAGCCTGGTGGCAATTCCCAAGAGCATAGACACAGAGACATACACTGGTGTCCAAAATTAAATCAACAAACGGAAATTTTGCAAAGTTGTCTTTATTTTGCCACAAAACAGTATAAGCAGGTGACAGTAAAGTAGAAACAATGTAAAGAACACAGAACGTAAACAATTGCAACATACCGAGCTAGGTGTCGCAGTGGTTAGCACACAGGACTCGCATTCGGGAGGACGACGGTTCAATCCCGCGTCCGGCCATCCTGATTCAGGTTTTCCTTGATCTCCCTAAATCGCTCTAGGAAAATGCCGGAATGGTTCCTTTGAAAGAGCACGGCCGACTTCCTTCCAAGTCCTTCCGTAATCCGATGAGACCGATGACCTCGCAGTTTGGTCTGTCCCCCAAAACAACCCTCTGGCAGCGATACAGACCTGACAAAGACGGGGCATGCTGTGAATGATGTCATCAATCTCATGTTGTGGCAACAAAGCCCATACTTACTGCAGAGACGCTCGCAAGTCTTGGAGAGTGATTGGTGGATGCTGACGTGATGCAACTCATGTTCATAGCGCGTCCTAGTCATACCGTATGGGATTCAAATAGTGAAAACGAAAAGGCCACGCCATGCTTGCAATATCTTCCATTTCCAAGAAACCATCAACCACTTGTACTCTATGAGGTCGAGCAATAACGTCCGTCAGTACGAAGTCTGGGCCCACAGCACCTCGCAATAAATGCACATGAGGTCCCTAGATCTCGTCACGTTGCCAGACAGCAAGTAAAAGTTGCCGATTCACCTGTGCAATTTCATGAAGAGCTGTTCGAGTGGTCAATATAATCTTTGCCAACACCATTATGGATCCTCCTCGATATCGGTCTCTTTCCACAATTTTTGGGTCCCAAAATCGTGTCCCACATTCCCACCACATGCGAATATGTCAAGAATCACACTCCAGACCAATTCGGGAGTCATCTGTGAAAAGAAAATTAGCCCGCTGTTCGACCGCCCAGGCAGCATGTTGACGATTCCACTCTAGACGGTCCATTTTGTGAAGCTGCGTCAGAGGTACACATACTGCAGGTCTCCGACGTTAACAGCCACTCTGACGGAGTCTTCTGTACACTAAGGCAGTACCGTCGTGCCCTTACAGCCAAATAACGGTCCTCTCTTTCTGACGTGGTCGGCCCTTCCGTGGTATTTGCGGAACAGTTTCGGTCTCTATAAACTGTCGCACATCCGAGAAACAACAGAACGATTCGCATTCAGCCATAGGGCCACATCAGTTTGCGACTTCCTGAGTCCACTCTTGCAATGGTCCTCCACTGCAGAGAGTCTGTAGGTTTATTCTCTGTGCCATATTGCACCATCTGTGACTGTGTACTTAGCGATTATGGGTGTAGTACTACCCGGAAAACACTAATCCGTTTGATAGGTGTCCTGACTTCGTCGCTGCCGTGGTTGTCCGTTGTCTGGAATACCACCACCTTCCGTGCAAAACACGATCGTACGGACATCTGCTGACAGTTCGTAAGATTATATCGTGAATTACATACAGGACGGGAAAATAGCTGTTCGTTGTTTTAATTGTGGACACTAGTGTAGTTATGTTGGAACCCCCAACACACGCGACTATAATAGAATATCTTCTTTATTGCAGCACTGATTCCGCTGCGCGCTGTAATCGGCTTCCTCGGTTTCCTGGGGATTGTCCTCCAGTACATACTCAAAGTCACTTTATCGGTGGCGATTAATGGCATGGTCGTGCACTCTACAAATACGGAAGTTGCAGATGAAACGTGTCCTACGCCAGACAACGCAAACGCCAACTCCTCCGGTACCGCTCAGGTATGTATCACCTAAGGAAATTGGATGTGTTATAGCATAAACCATCTATGTAGATGTTCCTCACACAACAGGTAATAAATGATCAAATTATGAATGAAAAAACATATGATAGTGGTATAATATTCCACAACATTTATTATTTTACAGTCCGGTTTCCTACTGTTACGTCATCGTCAGGTTCAAAGATAAATATGTCTTGTGAAATTGAGATCAAAGACTACAGATTAGTGCATCTACAGAATACATCGGTTGGTTTCCAAAGATGACAATTGTCAAAGTTTGATTTAGGGCTAAGCAGAGAAGAATTACTTCAATGAAAGTGCGATGTAAAATTATTTAGCGAATGGTATGTGTTCATCAGAGACGAAGGTACTGTCAAGAGTGCCACAGGCTACTGTGATACGACCGCTATCATTTTCTATGTATATCTTGAGACCAGGGTGGTCAGCAATCTGTGATAATCTGCCGATGATATTGTGGTTTGCGGGAAGGTGTCGAAGTTGAGTGATTGTAGCGGGATATAAGATGACTTAGGCAGAATTTCTGGTATATGTGATAAACAGCAGCTATTTCTAAATGTAGAAAAATGGTATCTAATGCAGAAGAGTAGAATAAACAAAATCGTAATGTTAGGGTAGAGCTTGACACAGTCACGTCGTATAAATATCTGGGCCTAACGTTGCAACGAGATATGAAATAGAACGAGCATGTAGAGACTGTGGTAAAGAAAACGAATGGTCGACATCGCTTTATTCGGAGAATTCCAGGGAAGTGTGTTCATCTGTAAAGACTAGTGTGACCTGTTCTTGAGTACTGCTCGAGTGTTTGGGATCCGTACCAGCTCGGCTTAAAGGAAGACATCAAAGCTGCTCAGAGGTGGGCTACTAGATTTTTTACCGGTTGGTAGGAAAAACAAGCAAGTGATACGGGCATGCTTTGGGAACTCAAATTGAGATCCCTGGAGGGAAGACGGCGTTCTCTTTGAGGAACACTATTGAGAAAATTAAGGGAACTGACGTCTGAAGCTGACTGCAGAACGACTCTACTGCCGCCAACGTACATTTGGCTTAAGGACCACGAAAATAAGATACGAGGAATTAGGGCTAATACGGAGGCACATAGACAGTGGTTTTCCACTCCATCTATATGCAAACGGAACAGGAAGGGAAATGACTAGTAGTGATACAGGGTATCTTCCGCGACGCACCATACGGTGGCTTGCGCAGTATGTATGCAGATGTAGACGCAGAAATAAAATGGGTGACATGTTGAATAATGAACTGTACTACAAATTAAAAATGACTGAACAAGATAATCTTGTCCTTAACAGGCCCAACAGGTCCAGTAATACGGAGCGGTAAAATATTACAAGTGAGAGTAAACAGATAGCCGGCCTGGTTGGCCGAGCGGTTCTAGGCGCTACAGTCTGAAACTGTGCGACCGCTACGGTCGCAGGTTCGAATCCTGTCTCGGGCAGGGATGTGTGTGATGTCCTTAGGTTAGTTAGGTTTAAGTAGTTCTAAGTTCTAGGGGACTGATGACCTTAGAAGTTTAGTCCCATAGTGCTCAGAGCTATTTGAACCAGTAAACAGATAAGTGAAACAACTGTAAAATTTTAACAGGGCAGGTGTAATTACAGTACCTGAAATAGAGGAATAATGGTGCACATGAATGGAAGGGGTAATTTACAGAGTGGTTTGCAGCTAGAGCTGACCAATAAAGGAACTGTGTCTAATCACTCAATACTAAGCTTGAGCAAGTGAACATATGTTTATTTCAAGTTAATTCGTATTCTTCCGTTTGTGGATGCTACGTATGACTTCATCATGCATCTTGCATCTTAAGCAGGAGGCCTGCAAAAATAGAGTCACCTTCTCCAACTCCTATGGTGTGGGTAGTGCCCTGAAAGACTGGTCTATATATAATTTAACCCAGTAAAAAGTGATTTAGTGTATTCCACTCTTTTCCAAAGCTAAACTGCTGTCTTTACTATTGGGAAAAGCGTGCCCAATAGTGAAGAGCACATAAAAAAAAATGTCGTGTGACTATGGCCTCCCGTCGGGTAGGACGTTCGCCGGGTGCAAGTCTTGCGCGTCGATGGGTATGAAATAATGATGATTAGGACAACACAACACCCAGTCCCCGAGCGGAGAAAATCTCCGCCCCAGCCGGGAATCGAACCCGGGCCCTTAGGATGGACATTCTCTCGCGCAGACCACTCAGCTACCGGGGGTGGACGATGAGCATATAAAACGATGGTTTAATGTTCCTGGGTTTAAGCTTTCTGGCCATGTTCAGCGAGAATATTCCTAAATATGAACCTTGAATCATTTATTAAGGTCTTGTAGTGATGCCGGTCTGGCAGGGCAGCAACCATCCGCTTGAAAGGACACGACAGAAGTTGGGAAGAAAATCAGACTTTACTTTTGCAGACCACCCGGTTAAAGAAGGCCAAAGTTGCAATGTGTAGTACAAAGTCTTACATAATACCCACTAAGGGAGGAAGATGAACTATCTTGAAATAATGGAAATTAATAAACATTTATTTACTTGCCCAAACTTACATGGATCCACCAGACGTGTTTTGATGGGCCCTAGGTATGTTGAAGAGGGACGTGTCCTGACTAGGCGGCTAGCGGCTTTTCATGCGACGACACCTATTTTCGAGGAAATCTATGTTGAAGTTTTATTCGCTGCCTGTAACGTTAGTCATTTTGTGACTAAGCAAGCGTACCTCAGTGGTTAAGGGTCATGCATACCACGCTGGCAGTTGGGGCTCAAATCCTGCCTATGCACTTTCTTTTCAATTTCATCGTACAGAATATCCTTAAACATTACATGTCATGCAAAATAATTCAAAAATAGTAGTTTCTCAGCTATAATTTCATTAATAAATCAATACTTACAGTTAACTATCTTCAAATGCGTATTCCGTTTTTTACACAATAGATTACATATTCCCCTTAATCGCATCGCTTGCATCGCTTACTATGTTAGAACAGAATTCCAGATGGTATTTGTCGTAGAACGGCCTTGCCGCAGTGGATACACCGGTTCCCGTGAGATCACCGAAGTTAAGCGCTGTCGGCCGTGGCCAGCACTTGCGCTGTTGCCATTTTTCGGGGTGCACTCAGCCTTGTGATGCCAATTGAGGAGCTACTCGACCGAATAGTAGCGGCTTCGGTCAAGAATACCATCATAACAGCCGGGAGTGCGGTGTGCTGACCCCGCGCCCCTCCTCTCCACGTCCTCCACTGCGGATGACACGGCGGTCGGATAGTCCCGATGGGCCACTTGTGGCCTGTAGACGGAGTGGTTTTTTTTTTTATATGTCGTAGAAGCAACCGGAACTCCAATTCGTAGAGCATCATGCACACTTAATGAAAACACAGTTCGCTTCAATTCAAACAGATTATCCTTTTTTTCGATCAACTTCGATGCGAACGACTCGTATTTGGTCAGACCTGTGAAAACAGGGCGCTAATTTGATGTAAAATTAAAGAACATATTTTTATGAACTCTTCCCTCGAAACGATTTCTCTAATAGTCTTTAGCAAGTCAAGAACATTTTGAATTGTTTTCGAGGAAACTACCTGTAAATGTAAAAGTAACAGGGTTGGCAAACCTGAACCACTAGCGTGATAACCGTGAACCTTAGATGCTGAGTTACGCTCGCTCGGTCGAAACACGCCTAAGGCGTACACATGAAACTTAAACATACTTTTTTTTTCGGAAATTAGGGGCCGACGCTAGGAAAGCAGCTAGCCATGTACTCGAGTACAGATTACGACAAATTTCTTATCTAGCATATGCAGAACTTCGATGCACGTCCTGCAACTATAGCATTGTTTCTGAATAAAATTCCAACACCAGTTGCACTTTTCTTTTTATTTTAACATCCAAGACAGATTTCGGCCCCGAAAGCCATTATCCAGTTATATACATCAGTCGTGCTGAGAGAACCCATGGACTTCGTACTTTACCTACGCCTCTTCAGCAATTAAATTCGCTCCGTCCGAATATAAACTTCACAATGGAAGTGGAAAAAGATTCTACTTTACATTTTCTTGATATTTTGGTACGAAGGAAACAATATGGAACCTCGGGATACAGCGTCCACCGCAAGCCAACGCTATAGATCTATATTTGCAAGCCGCAAGCTGCCATCATCCTCCACAATGCGGTAGTGCATTACTTACGTTAGTTCGTAGAGCGCGTGGTATTTGTCCACTCCTTTTGACGGCAGTGTTCTGACAAAACTGTTATTCTGAGAGATAGGTACGTAATGCATTCAGGCCCAAGCGCGTTCAATCTATGGAGCAGAAAGGAGCTATGAAGACACCCACCACTTTGGCCTTTTTGCCGTATTTTGGTGCCATGTCGTCAGGAATCGGGAGAGTCCTCGGAGAGATATGACATTAAGTGTGTTTTTCGATCATCAGCAAAACTGAGGAACCTGTTGGGTTCTGTTAAGGATGATCTTGGCCTGACAAAACGTGGTGGGTACAAGATTCGTTGTCGGTATGGGGAGGCATACACAGGGTGTTACAAAAAGGTACGGCCAAACTTTCAGGAAACATTCCTCACACACAAATAAAGAACATATGTTATGTGAACATGTGTTCGGAAACGCTTACTTTCCACGTTAGAGCTCATTTTATTACTTCTCTTCAAATCACATTAATCATGGAATGGAAACACACAGCAACAGAACGTACCAGCGTGACTTCAAACACTTTGTTACAGGAAATGTTCAAAATGTCCTCCGTTCGCGAGGATACATGCATCCAGCATCCACCCTCCGTCGCATGGAATCCCTGATGCGCTGATGCAGCCCTGGAGAATGGCGTATTGTATCACAGCCGTCCACAATACGAGCACGAAGATCTCTACATTTGGTGCCGGGGTTGCGTAGACAAGAGCTTTCAAATGCCCCCATAAAAGAAAGTCAAGAGCGTTGAGGTCAGGAGAGCGTAGGGGCCATGGAATTGGTCCGCCTCTACCAATCCATCGCTCACCGAATCTGTTGTTGAGAAGCGCACGAACACGTCGACTGAAATGTGCAGGAGCTCCATCGTGCATGAACCACATGTTGTGTCGTACTTGTAAAGGCACATGTTCTAGCAGCACAGGTAGAGTATCCCGTATGAAATCATGATAACGTGCTCCATGGGGCCCAATCAAGACATCACCAACAATGCCTGCCCAAACGTTCACAGAAAATCTGTGTTGATGACGTGATTGCACAATTGCGTGCGGATTCTCGTCAGCCCACACATGTTGATTGTGAAAATTTACAATTTGATCACGTTGGAATGAAGCCTCATCCGTAAAGAGAACATTTGCACTGAAATGAGGATCGACACATTGTTGGATGAACCATTCGCAGAAGTGTACCCGTGGAGGCCAATCAGCTGCTGATAGTGCCTGCACACGCTGTACATGGTACGGAAACAACTGGTTCTCCCGTAACACTCTCCATACAGTGAAGTGGTCAACGTTACCTTGTACAGCAGCAACTTCTCTGACGCTGACATTAGGATTATCGTCAACTGCACATAGAATTGCCTCGTTCATTGCAGGTGTCCTCGTCGTTCTAGGTCTTCCCCAGTCGCGAGTCATAGGCTGGAATGTTCCGTGCTCCCTAAGAAGCCGATCAATTGCTTCGAACGTCTTCCTGTCGGGACACCTTCGATCTGGAAATCTGTCTCGATACAAACGTACCGCGCCACGGCTATTGCCCCGTGCTAATCCATACATCAAATGGGCATCTGCCAACTCCGCATTTGTAAACATTGCACTGACTGCAAAACCACGTTCGTGATTATGCTACGTACTGATGTGCTTGATGCTAGTACTGTAGAGCAATGAGTCGGATGTCAACACAAGCACCGAAGTCAACATTACCTTCCTTCAATTGGGCCAACTGGCGTGAATCGAGGAAGTACAGTACGTACTGACGAAACTAAAATGAGCTCTAACATGGAAATTAAGCGTTTCCGGACACATGCCCACATGAAATCTTTTCTTTATTTGTGTGTGAGGAATGTTTCCTGAAAGTTTGGCCGTACCTTTTTGTAACACACTGTATAGGCCAGAGATGTCGCACGCTACAAGAACGCTGCGATGAATGTCAGCGTCATACAAGCCTACGCCAACCGGAAAAGTCTGCAATTGCAGAACACTGTCTGAATACAGGACATCAGATGATTTACGAAAAGACGAAAGTTTTATTCCCGGTATCATCTTTCTGGGATTGCGTCATTAAGGAAGCAATGCATATCCGTACAGCTGATAATCTCATCAACAAGGATAAGGGATTTCAACTGAGCACAGCCAGGAGCCCTGCATTGGGTGCTGTTAAATCAAAACGAGAACATCAAGATTGTTTCAGTAACATACCCGTCATGACATGAGTGACGTCTGGCCGCACTGTTAATAAACGTTGCGTACAGCGCACACGCGGAAGGCCCGCACTAAGATTTTCGGCAGGGGGTATTCTGAGTATGGCGCCATCTATCAGCAAATCATTGCACATGGAATTTGCAAACCCGTGAAGACTATTTACAACATATCCGGGAACGCTTGAAGAGTCACAACTATTACATTAGGTTAAAGGAAGGTTCCTTGGTTTCAAGTACGTAATTATCACCAGTTGCAGCAGCCGTCACTTATACATGGTTTCATTGTCTTAGATTTTTCTAATAGCCCTTAAGGGCATAAATTGACAGTCCTTTGCACTGTTCCGCAGTGGGAGTTATTGACACGACTTTGGCGAGACAGTAAGTGGAACTGTGTAACGGACTGTCAATTTGTTCATTTAATGACTAATACGAAAATGTATAATGCTGCTGTGTAAGTGACAGCTGCCGCAACTGATAATACGAGTAATTACGTACTTGAGTGTCAACGAACTGTCCCTTAACCTTTCCTGTATTGACGATGATTCGTAGATCGAACTAGTCGATAAATAGATACACATTGCAGCAGCTTTTGTTGGTTCAATGATACATTTTGCTAACTAATAGAAATTATTGTAGCTACTTGAAAAAGGAAACGTAACCCAGAGAGTATCGTCTCAGTTTATTTTCTTGAAAAAGCAGCAACAATTACGTTTTATGTTTTACATATGTTGCTTGATCACTTGCGATAAAGTACACCACTAGTAGCCGAGTCTAGAATTCAGTTTTTGTTCCTGTTCCAGGAAGGCGAATTTGACTGGGACGACGAGATGCAGGGGTACATCCTGTCGTCGTATTACTATGGGTACGCAGCGACCAACATACTTGGTGGCTACGCAGCGGCACGGTTCAGCGCTCGCTGGGTGTACGGAATGGGACTCCTCACCGCAGGGGTGTTTACGGCTCTCGGACCTCTTTGCGCCTACGCTGGAGCCATTTTGTTCATGTTTTCACGCATTATCGTCGGGTTAGCATCGGTAAGTATACGTGGATCATTTTTATGTAACACGCAGCGTTTGTTATCTTAACTGTTAGCTATCCATCACTTCGATGTAGACGGGACGTTAAACTCTCTTCTCTGGCTGCTAATTACAAGTACACTACCGAATACCATATTCAGTACTTTACAGATAGCTATCAATATATTGGCTGGAAGATTTGTTGATGCTCTGTTGAAAAGGTCGAGGAGAGAAATGTCATGCCTTAAAATACTCTCGTTTCGATGTTTCATAATTCAGCATTCATTCCTCTTCTTACCACACAACCAAAAAAGCAATGCCGTAACGATTGCATAGCTTTTAACGAAATGCTCTGTTGTAACTGCTATCAGCTGCTGTTTTGTCATACGTTGAATATGTGTGTTTTTTCTGTATACTGTCGCTTTCGTGATCACGTTATCTTCAGCCGGAGCCAAATCTGGCACTAAGCGATAATGCGAGTGCAGCCAGAAACTGATACAATTTTAACTTCGTAAGAAACAACGTGTTACAACGTAACAGAATATAATCGTTAAAACGACTTTCACGTCTCGATGTATCATTCGAACCACCACACAACGGCCTTTCTGAAAATCACCGTATACATCTCATGTGTTTGCAAGTGTTGCTTACCGAATAACATCCTACCCTCCAATCAACTTGGAGAAACTTCTGGCCGCATTGGAAGCGTCTGTATCTTCCAGATCGGTCCTATTATATTTACCGTATATATTTTATTGGGTTCTAAACGTGCCTGTTCCCTCTCCGACAGCAAAAAGAACTGCAGCGGCGGAACAGGAGGAAGCTATGGCGAAACTGGTATGCGTCAAGGGCGTATGCATGGTGGTTGGAGGGAGGGGGGAGGCACAAAAACAGAAAAAAAAGAAAAAGGGACTGTTTAAGAATTAACCGGGAGCGGTGAATTACCTGTCCTGCTGCGGGTGAGGCGCACCTCTTCGCACAGCCCAAAGATTGTAAACGCACGTTCTTGTCACAGTGTCATTTCGTCCACGTGGCACCCTAAGGAAATTACTACCGAACAGGCTTTGTATGGGTTATGTATAGGGTGATCAAATCATTTTCCAAAAAGAAAAAGAAACGGGGCACAACCAGCTGGGCGCTCCAATGGGCCTCCCACCCCAAATGTACAGAGGTTATTTTTTATTTTTTTATTTTTAATATTAATGTTCTGTTAATACATTCTGTTAACACTACGTTAGCCTATGTATCGTAACTAAAAAGGATAAAAACAAATTTACTGTGATTTATTTCGGCAGTATCTGTTTAATTAATGATATTTATAACAAAAAATTATTATTATTTTCCAAAATATTGTAGCTATAGAATTTTTAATTAAATAAAATTAATATACCATACTTGACTGCCCTTGAAGAAAAGCGTATTCTTCACTTTTTCCAGACTTCTTGATATGTCTTTTCTTAGAGACGTAGCGGTAAAATTCTACATAGCCGATTTTGTAGCTTTAAAAATCTGTATGAGTACTTCCAGAGACTTCATCTTCATTTTATTCGTTTCATTAGTCAACTGGATATTTATCAACGAAAATATTCTTTCTACATCGGCGTTATGGTCTTGTATTTTAGACAAATACCTTGCAATTATTGGCGTCTCAGAGTACTGCTGAAGATGGTCACAGAGCTTTTTAAAAATTCACCCACCACTGAGTTTGTGTAGATTTTGCTCGACGAAATTTGCCAATATTCTGAATTGATTATAAAGAATGAAGTCATCGATTTAAATTTTTACCTTGAAATAAGAAAATGTCTCTTCAACATGTTTCCATTTTGGCGCTCTCTTCAATAACATCCAATCAAACATCGACAGTAGTGGTGAATAAGAGGTGCTCCAGTTGCTCAGATATTCATTACAAGTAGCACAAAAATTGCCAACTTTTTCTTAAAAGTCTCCTCTTTTGATAACAGACTAAAAGAAATTCAATGGTGCTCTTTTCTCTTAGTAACAGTTTCAAGAGTATTTTTCAGAACATCAGTTCTATTACACTTTTTGTGCTTCCCCTTAATTTTCTTTATTTCACGCTGCGAAGTGCTCAGCTGGGTGTGAATTAAACGTAAGTAGACTTCATTTTTGTCTTGAGGCAGGAAAATATCTTTTAAGGTTTCAAACAGCCAGATGACTCTCTCTGCTGCTGGAAACAGTGTTAACCATCGTATTTTCGAATGGCACATTACATTAATATATTCATTCCCTACATAAACGCAAAAATCTTTAAGCCACATTGCTCTAACTGCGTATATAGAAAAGTAAGAGAAATGCCTACACAATTATATAAATAGCAATCAAATGAAATCCGAACGTCCGCCACACTGGGACTATAGAGTGCATCCATTCAAAAGTAACCACCACTCGCGTTAAGACATTTATCCCACTGGGAAATCAGACGATCAACTCCTGTTTCGTAGAATTTGGTTGGCTGCTGACAGATATACAGCGGCACCAACTCTTGCACTTCCCCGTCCTACTGAGGCCGACATGCACGTATGTCTCTCTTCAGGTCAACAAAGAGCTGAAAATTACACGATGAAAGATCTGGGCTGCTCAGAGAATGTCACAGTGTTTCCAAACAATTCGCTGAAGCGTAGCTTCCGTCCAGTTGGTACTGTGGGGGCGGGCGTCATCGTACAACAGGACCATTCCGACAGCCCGAGAACAAACGGCAAAACCAACAGTAGAAACGTCCCACTTCTTCTCCGCTAAAAACATTCAAAGCTGTTCACATAAATTTCTGTAAGATCATGATGACATACTTTTTCGGCTACAGGGGCCCTCTGTTCGCCGAGGTCCTCGAGCATGGAAACGTAAGCATCGTGCAGCGCTGTGAAGGCACTTTGCAGAATCTGCGACGTGTCGTAGAGTCTAAATGTGATTACTGTTTCTGCAGCTTTGTATCTCTCTTCAGGGACATAAAGCATATTAGGACCAAAAATAAAAAATTGGTCTCTTTAGTGGCAAAAATCTTATAATCAGCCTATCACAATCTGGAAAAACAGGAAAGGACAATTTTTAATGTTTCATTGGAAGTGGTTTCTAACCAGTTGCAGAGATTAATTTGCTGCTTTTGTTGGGAATTTGGCCTGGACATAATGATGCCTCTGTCTTTCAGGAGGACGAAAAGACTTGATATAATTCAGATTCCATCCGGGACAACCAATGTGGCTCTCAATACATAATTTTTTTGAGTGTGTAAAATATTTTTAAAGAAACTGTCGGGCAATGTAATTTCTAATAGCTCCATGTCATTTGAGGATTATCAGAACAGTATTCTTAATTTTCAGTCGTTTGCGTATTATCAGCTTCCATTGGCACTTTTTAGGAATCGCTTTAACTATGCTCGGTATGCAGCACAATAAGCAGAGCAAAGGGTTGGACCGTTTCTTACTCCACAGCAATTATGTCTAAATAAAGTTAGTAGATACTGTGACTATCTGAAACCATTAATCTTTCTCTCATCAGGTATGACTGGTTTAAGTAAAATATTTATTTTCCTCTTTCAAATGACACTTTGCTCTATTGCGACGACTGTGGTGAATAAATTAGAAATAGTTTCATTGTTACTGAACTATAGATGATTCAGAAGTTATTATAAGAACTGTGGTACAGGAATTGCTACAAAATGATGTGTAAGAAAAATTTTGTTTCAGTAATACAAGTCAAGTTTGATGGAAATTATCTGTAACATAACAACAAATACCGACTTGATTCATTTTCCTCTGCTTGTGACCTTGGTATGAATTACGTATGCAACAATCTATTTCTCAATAAGAACTACCTATTACTCGAAAAACATTAATGATACGTGGCTTTTTTGTGTAGTTTAGGTGCTACAAATTCGTTTGTGTCACTCCGGATATTAGCACTATGCGGCGCTACGTTCTCTTGCCACAGTCAATCGCGCTCTAGGCAGGAAAGGCTGTACAAACCGCTGCTGTAAGCGGTTCTTCGTACGACAAACACAAGTAACTTTAACCACTTTTTTAAAAAGATATTTGCAGTGTGTCTTAGCACCTAAAATTTAAACATTGTATTTCTTTTCATGCATTCTGCCGGAATAAAATTTCAGGGTTGGTTTCGACACGTCGGACTGGACCATACCCTTGTCGAACCTACTTCAGGTTGCGTACAATAACAACTCTCGACGAAAGTTGCAATATTTACCTATCAGGACTACGGTGCCAAGATTCTTTAAACATTTATAGACTGTATTTCCTGTAATCAACTATCGTACAATCAACATCTAGTAAACTAATTGATCTAAAGCACGCACTCACACACGTAACATAGCCGAAGGAAAGCAAATTAAACAAGCAAGGAATAGATAAGATGTTTTGACGATTTTATTGCGATGTAGTACTTAAACTGCTTATTAATAACTTGAATATTCAATGTTAATGTTCCACAATTATTTATTTAATAGTTCGTTATGAACCAGCTTTTGGCTGCTTAGGCCCGCATCAGATAACTTAACACTAAACAGACAGTCCACACAACTTCAGTGAAAGTTCATAGCTGTACAAAGATATGTGACATTTTATTACTATATCGATTCAAAACGCAAGCATAATGTAATACCTAAAGAGACTCTGAATTAATAAATCTTGTATTACAGTATATTTAGATACTAAAACTATATGAATATAGTTTTAGTATTTCAATATGCTGTAATATAAGACATACAAACATACAAATAAATCTTATTTTACGGGATATTTAACATTGAAACTGTATGAATATAGTTTTAATATTCGAATATACTGTAATATAAGATTTGTTTGTTCAGAGACTCTTTAAGTATTGCATTAAACTTGCATTTTATATCGATATACTCACAAAATGTCACATATCTATGTACAACAATCTTTGTACAGCTATGAATTTTCACTGAAGTTGTGTGGAGTATCTGCTTGGTATTAAGTTATCTTCCGATGGCTTAAGAAGCCGAAAGCTGGTCCATAAGGAACTATTAAACAAATAATTGTGGAACATTAATACTGTGTATTCAAGTTATTAGTGTAACTATGTTCCTCCAAGACCTTACGGAATAGTCCTTAAATATTAAACTGCATGTTTTTTTTCAAAATACACTCAGTGTTTACTCACATGTCACATCCAAAACGATATGAGAGGTGAAACATCTCCAAAGAAAACTGTACAACATGACGGAGTCCATATCTCAAGATTTGTAAAAATTAGTATTATTTATTGAGTACAAATATATATATATATATATATCGATGTCAAAGTCTGTAATCATCGTTGTCATTCAAAATAAAACGCTTTCTTCACCGCTCAAAGTCACTTCATATGCGATTGTGTATATTTCACTTAGCAACATCAAATTAACTATTGTTTCAGCTTACAGAGCCAACACTGTATATTCGATTGTCTCCGTCGAGATGATCTGCTCTTAGCCAACATTCGTAAAGATCTCTGTCAAAGGAGGAATGGTTATCCATTCAAGTAACCTTTTCCTTAACTGTGATATAAGATAAGCCAATTTTCTTAGAAAACCTAATTAAAATATTTTACCAACATCAACTCTGATGAACACTAACACCTACTCGGATCAACTATAATAAGAATTTTAGTACACATATTTATTACCGAAAAAGTCGTTATTTGGGTGCACGTTTTGTATCCCTTCCACTTCAGAGATATGATGAGCCCATACCTCTGGGTCCAAAAGCCATCCCTCTACTCAAACTGCTCCTTAATTTTCGTTTCATGTGAAATGTATCCATATGTCAACCTCCTATAAGTTCCAGGAAGTCGCATTGGCCCCTTCACATGATACAGCTTCCACTGACTCTAGAGGCCCATCTGCTTGCTCGGTCGTTTCTCGTCCCATCTTTTGGAAGAATGCTTTATGATTGCATATAGTCAAATTTATGTACAGATTGCATCAGTTAATTGGAAATTTTCCACTGTATACTTCCAGCCTAATAAACAGTAATTGATTCTTTACTTTACTTACTTTATTACGTAATTTTATATTTGATAACGAGCGTAGGTTGTGTTCGAAACATTAACAGACTCATACAATAAAATTACCTAAATTAAAGCTAAGTGGTATGTCATCATAATCCATACTGGACAATAGCTTTTTATGTGCGAATTAAGTATCAGGAATCAGATTTGGTGTAGAAAGCATATTTGAAAAGTAATCGAGGTTCTGATATTGATATTTTAAGCAATTCATATTAAGTAAAATACTGTCTTGTGTAAGAACTAGCTATCAATAGTTTGACGTCATGTTTCGATCAAAAAATTTCATTTACTTCAATAGCCACTGTAATACAGTATTTAAAATTAAGTGGTGCGGTGCTTTCATACCATGTTTCCGGAGGTTAGATCATGGATGGTGGATCCTAAAAAACATATGCCAACTTAGATCCACAGTTCAAATCTCTGCCACAAGTGAGCGCTGCCAAAAGATCAATGATGGCGTGAGTTTTGAAATTCTTATGACGAACTGAATGTTAAAACAAATTTATTTGAACATCCAAAATAGCGGTGGTGGGAGATCCGAAACTGGATGATGGTAGTGGTGAAAAAATTTAAGAAAATGCAAGACCGTGGTGATGGCCGGAAGTTTAAAAATCTAGGATGGCAGAACTTGTCCAGTTGTGCTTTGTACTCCCTTCCTGGTGCCAATTTACCCTCCTGTTCCCCAGTCAACCTCAGCGAAATTTTAAAGTAAGGCAGTTAATCATTAGAATTGCATAAAAACAGCGCCAAGTTAGAAGATACGCAGAATTTCAGAACAAATTTATCTAAGTGTCGCCAGAAGTACCACCATGTTCAAAGGCATTTGCACACAATGGCGCTATGTTTAAACATATTTGCCTCTGAATTGCATGCATTCTCTCTCTCTCTCTCTCTCTCTCTCTCACACACACACACACACACACACACACACAAGCAAATTATTGACACACCTGCCCCGATAATCATCAGAGTAATATACTATTGATGAAACGAAAAAACGCCAAATAAAACACAACAAATATAAATTTTATCATAAAAAATTTTCATGCAGTAAATGAAAGTGTACTTTTACTTGTTAACACACACAGCCTAAAAATACGAATTTAATCGTCATCTTGTACATTTTTTAAATATCATCTACTGTGAACAGTAGGTTATTACAATTTTAGAAATATATGAGATATCTCCATTAGACAAGCAAGCTCTGGTTGCTGTGTCTGCCTTAATAAAGTCTGAATGGCACTGAATTGCGTTTTGAATGCAAACTGTGTACAAAATTGATAATATATCCGGCATGTAAAGACCAGCCGGTTCGTTACACTGGAACAGAAACAGCTCAATGCAACAGATGCATTAATAATTATCATACACTTAAAAAGTAACAAGGTATTCAGAATATGTAAAGCACTCCCTCTTAACCAAATATGCTACCTTCACATTTACTTCTGAAAATCATTCAGATCACAACCAAAATGAAAGACTTTGTATAAGAGAACTAAACACGGTTGTGAATTAAACATGGCGCTGTAACAATTTCAGAGATATAATGTTAATATTTCTTGTAGTCCCACTCCATGGTACTTTGCGAATCCAAACTGAGATTTTTATACACACGGTTTTTCTGCTATGCTCATCTGAAAGGAAAATCGCATATGACTATTTTCGAAATTACCTGTGTCCATATTGTTCTCTCTTCCATAAGAAATTATGCACCTGGCGCCGCTGTTAAGAGAGTGAAGTTCAACAACACAGATGCTTGAGAAGATTAGTGGAAGACATATTTTGCAGTCTCGCAGTTGAATCAGCACCACGTGGTGTTGCGAAATACCACGCTCAATATTAGATGACACTGCCCTTCTCCAATAGTCTTTCATTGCACATTGCACTTTCCCCATTGCCCACGTGCTTCAAGTTCTCTAAGATGCAAGCAGAGTAAGCCATGTAATCTCTTAAGACTTTCCCAGCGATTTGTTATCATCTCGTTGAGATTAGGTGTTCTGAACCTGGAGCAGCACGGAAGCACGCCACATGATCACAGACCGAATACAGAACAGCAGAAGATCTTTCATACATTACAACAAGCAATTAGTAACCAAAAAAAGAGTTTACATTAGTAAGACTGTATAGTGTATATCGTACTTACATTTTGCATGCAGAAAGAAGAATGTGATAACTGATGATAGTGACTACAATCATGGTGTCATCCGTGATGGTGGAGCAACGAAAATGAGCAACTGTAGTGATTCTCCTAGCCTTTCTAACACGCCACCGTGCTGAGTCAGGAAGTTCCGATGGGGAAAAAAGTGATCAGTAAGCATTAGTTAGCAAGTCCTATCTTGCTGACGAAGAATCTTATATTGGTTCTACACATTCACAAGGACTATGATCTTGGAAGAATGCAAGCTGCGATGAATAGATAATAAGTGAAACTCAGTCATGGATGTGTGTGTTATATCCCTGTTTTGTACAACAATAGAAAACAGATATTCATGCAAGATACTTCAATGCTTCTCTGTCTGCATGTCTTTGCTGTAGCTGACCACAACTAGGAGGTGATAAAAATTATTTAACTACGCTCTTTAAGGTACGTGAGATAATCTAAGCCCCCCATCTCACATGCAACAACACTCTCTAGCAGTCGACAGCCTCCTCTGCGATAAAATGATTGCCTAGCTGGGTGCTACCTTGCATTCTACAATGTGTTACGTGTACAAGCACTGCAATTACGTGAACTGTTTTGAAAGCACATATTTTTACCGGCGTCTATATCAATGATATACAGCTACATTGACCCTTTCAACAGCCATCGTTAATTTCAGACTACTAATTAAGATGTCCTTCAATATATATTACGAGTATTTCATTATCATGTGAATTATTGCAAGGACTATTTTAGTTCTCTCTCCCCTCATGGTTACAGATAAGCATTTCACCATACATCGCCGTTGTTGCCACATAACAGCAAAAACTGCAACAAATCACCCTAACAAAAATTACCACGTTCTAAAGTTAAGACAAGTTGTAGACATTCTTCGCCTTTATGACAGCTTGAAATCTGCTAGGAGCGGAAGCCAGATAGGGTAGTGATGTTGGACACTGGGGTCTGGAGCAAGGTCAATGTTCTTACTCATCCTGAAGATGTTCCGTCAGGTTTGGTTTAGGACTCTGGGCTGCCACTCCGTTTCAGAAATGTTATAGATTTGATGCTGCTTTTTTGGCCAGGAGCATTTTCATGCTGATACAATCATTTTCCACGAACTATTTATCTTCTGTACACACTACACAGTGCTGTAAAATGTGATCATATCCTTCTGCATTTAGTGTTTTCAGCTGAGGGCAATTGGTGCCCTGTCATGGGCAACTGAATTCGAGAAGATGCCCTTACTGAAGATTTCCTCACACATTAGAGAGAATAAGCAACTGAGATGATTGCACTGTGAAATTATAATTCTTGCGAACGAGGGTAATACTGCACTAAGATTAGGAAACAAGCATACATTTTGACTTCCTTGCGTCTGCATATTCCTTGCTTGAAGTATGGAAGAGAGTCCCTTACTTGAAATGTGAAGGAGAAATAAGATGATAGCAGTTATAGAACACATGCATATAATTAACGTTTACTTGATTATGCTTATCTTGAGGTCGCAGATGCTTTTGAAATTATGTTTCTTGGAAATGAGGATGAGAAAAGTTGATGCATATGTTGTTGATAAGTCTGAACTTCTCCCTTTTCTGTCTGTCAGAAAACACGTGAAAATTGGCGGGAGCTTGGGCAGGCATTTCACACGAGGTAAAAAATTCCAGAAATGTGCCTGTGTATACTGTTTCCCTCCCCACCACTTGCTGATTCAACAGGAATGTTCAGAACTGCTCAGAGGTATTCAGGACTATTCGGGCAGGGGAATGGGTTATTAAAGCTGAGCTCCACTCGAGGAAGGTATTTCAGGAAGATAGACATAAGTCTCAAAGAAGAATTAGCATTTCGTTTAGCAGAGGTGTGCCACATATGACCAGAACCACTTAAGAAAGGCGATATTAACACATTGCCATTTCAGCAGTGTGTGTCGAGGTACGGCACATGCCAGATGCAATGTGAATTACAGGCCTCACTATGCAATCCCTGTTGTATTCCACAATCTGAACAGTTACAATCGGCATTTCTTCATTATGAACATTTGGAACAAAAGTTGACAGTTGACGACAAAGAAGTTAAATTAAATCTGGGTAGAATTTCTTTTTTGCCATTGTAAATGGTGAAATATTAATAAAACAACAGAAAGTCCAGGTTGCAATGTCAGCAATACTCCTTCTCATTGTTGACGCCATTTCCTGCACACCAATCCCCACATTCCCACCGTGTTGCTGCTTTTGAACACTATCTCTCCCAACGTCCTGCAGACTCAAACCCACTACCTCACTCCTCATACATCTTATTAACTTTGCTTCAACACACAACTACTTCTGCTTTGAATGGTAGGTATACAAAGAAATCTGTGGCACAGCAATGGGTACTCAAATGGCACCCTCCTATTCCAGCCCATTTATGGGCCATCTAGAGGAAAGCTTCCTAGCACCCAAAGACCCCAAATCACTAGTTTGTTTCACGTTTGTTGATGATATCTTCATGATCTGGACTCAGGGCCAAGACACTCGATACTCATTCCTCTGCAACCTCAACACCTTCTCTCTCACTTGCTTCACCTGTTCCTCCTCAACCCATCGTTCCATCTTCCAGGACGTTGACATCCCACCCTCTGATGGCTCCATCCACACCTCTGACCACATCAAACCCGCCAAACACCAAAAACATCTACATTTCGACAGTGCCTTCCCTTCCTCAACAAAAAATCTCACCCATACAGCGTAGCCACTTGGGGACAGCGGATTTGCAGTGACCAGAAATCCCTTGTCCAGTATGTTGAAGGTCTCACAAAAACCTTCACAGACAGGCAATATTTTCCAGACCTATTCCACAAACAGATTTCCCATGTCATATCCCCACACACCCCAAATCTTCCCACCACCTGCAACAACCAGCTACAAACGAGAACCACCTTTGTCACCCCATCCAGGAACAACTGAACCACATTCTCTGTGAGGACTTTGGTTATCTATCACCACCCTCTGACATGAGGGACATCCTACCCAAGATCCTTCCCACCTCTCCTAAAGTGGTGTTCTGTCTCCCACCCAAACTCCACAACTTCCTAGTCCATCTCTATGCCACTCCCAATCCCAACCCCTCGCCATAGATTTCTCGGGCATGGAAGATCCAGGTGCACGTAATCCACCGACACAGCAATTTCTATTCCAGTCTTGTCATCAGCTTATCGTACCTTGTCAGTGGTCAGGCGACCTGTGAAAGCAGCTGTGTCATACCAGCTCTGCTTCAATCATTGCATAGCTTTTTATATTGGTATGCCTATCAAACAGCTGTCCACCAGGATGAATGGCCATCGCCAAATTTACCAACAGCAAAGTGGACCACCTTGTTGCACAATATGCAGCTAAACATAAAATGCTTGATTTCAATGGTTGCTTCACGACCCAGGGCATCTGGGTCCTCACCTCCACAACCCGCTTTTCTGAACTGTGCAGATGAGAGTTATCCTTACAACACATTCTTCGTTCCCGAAATCGTCCCGGTCACAATCTACAGTATGCTACTGTCCCCACGCCTCCCACCCAACAGTTTTCAGCCATACTGTCCTATCACATCTTCCCAATACTCGTCCCCTCATCTTCACTCTACGCCGCTCTCTACCAACGCCCATTCTAGATTGCTGCTTCAGTACGACGAGAGAATCATGAGTTCCTGAGGTGTGCTTGGTTGTGGTAATGTGTGTGTTATCTTTTCTGAAGAAAGCTCAGTTTGTAACAGTCCTTTCATTGTGCCTGTCTGCAGCTCAACATGTCACCTTTACTAGGAGAAACATAAATCGTTTACGAAAAGTAATGCAGTATTGTATCAAGACTGGCACTGCTACATAAATTTTCGATTTACCGATTCGCTAAATTTCTTGGCTTGCTCGCTCGAAAAGTGCGCACCACACATGAAATCAGACGTACTCAATACAATGAGGACACATTTTCCTGATGAGAGTTTTATCCAGCTAATCGGAAGGGAATTGTCTGTATGAATGTGTGAGCAATGAATCATCTTTGCTGGAAGATCACTTACCTTTGATTGAAGAGTTGGAGACTTTATTAACAAGCGAGACTTTAACACAAGGCAAGGACCAAAGAACTTGAACGTATGGACTGTATTAAAACACTTGGATATTATTTCCATTTATATTTGAAAATTGACATGGTACTCCTTACTGGCATGTTCTGAAACTTTCGCCGTCTATGCCTTAAGACATATGAATTGGATACTGTGCATTACATTATTGCACCTGGTTTGCTTGTGATCCTCTGCTGAAAAATACTAAAGCGGAATGGCAGCTTCTTACCGATGTCGAATAACTTCACAAAGTTTTGAAGAAGGCTGCTTGGTTCAGTGACCGTTTATAAATTAAAATTGAAACAAATGAGCCCTCGGCCACAATTTTTTAGTCTTATTAACCAGGCTTCAACATTTCTAAGAGTGCCTGCATCAGAATTTAGACATTTAAAGTGGTCTATAACATAATTACAAATTTGTGGGAAGAAAAAAATTTTTATATAAAAATTGTAAGTACTGACTAACAATACAAGACAGACATTACTTACATGTCAAGTATAAAATAAATAACAGGCTAGAAGGGCTTGAGTCACAAAATATTTAAAAAGAATGCATGAAGACGAGCCTCTAAGGGCTGCTCATACCTGTGCAACCACAGGTTGCAACGGACCACTTTAAATGTCTAAATTCTGATGAAGGCACTCTTAAAAGTGTTGAAACCTGGTTAATAAGATTAAAAAATTATGACTGAGAGCGCATTTGTTTCAATTTTATCGAATAACTTAAGTTTGTTGAAAGAGACATTAGAGGTGGTATTGTTCATTGTTCTTGCAGAGTTGCAGCTACCTACAACATTTTCAAGGCCACATGACAAAATTGACGAATGTTACATCATGTATCTTGATGTGAATAGCCTTTACAGTGGGCGATGTTGCAGTATCTTCAGGTGTCGAAATTAGTATGGCTTTCTCCAGAGTGGGTTGAAACTTTTGTGGTGGGAAATGTACGTGATAATTTTGACATAGGGTACATTTAAAAGTTTGTCTCGAATCTTCCGAGAGTGCTGATCATTTTCATTCAGATTTGCCATTATGTCCGACATAAATGTCACCACCACATGATAGTAAGTATTCTAAGAAATTATTTTTGACCCTACATGATGAGAAAAACTTCGTTATTCAGTGCGAGAATATAAAGCAATGTTTACAACATAAACTAGCTTAAAAAAGATTCTTTAAATTTAATAATTTACGCAAACTACCTGGGTGAGGACACCAATTGAGATTAAGGTACAAAAAAGCGTGACTGCAGGTGATGATTTTAGAAAAAATTTTCTCAAACTGATGAATAATAGTGTGTTTGAGAAATCCATGTAAAACGTGCAAAAGATACAGGACGTAAGGGCATTTTCATGCTGGGAAGGCATATTTGGAGCAGCTGCATTAATTGATATACCAAATTTTCAAAGGACTGTTATTTTTAACGGAAGTTTTGTTGGCACTGAACTACGGACGTTTCATGTAGTTTTTGATGACATGGTGACAGTTTTGCGTATTTCGAAAACCCTTTCATTACGGATACATACGAGAAAATTTTTCGGCAAGTCATATAAACTGTGCTATACAAACGCTGATAACTTCAGATTACATCTCCAAATATTTATGAGTATATCACGAACGATCACAGGCGCCGACTCCATGGGGCCTGAGGGGGCCCAAACCCCCTCAAAAATTCGTTTGGGGGGGGGGGGGGGGAGCTCCCCCAATAATTGAAGAAAATTATTAGTTATATTATGCTTTGTAAAATCACAAAAATATGTTGGACTTTTTTATTTTCCTTGTTTGACGATAGTTACCTTTTAAAATACATTCAATAATGAGTTAAAAAATAATTATTACGGTAGTAAGGAGGTTAACTGAAAACGAGTGGTACGAATCATGATAGTGTTACGGTGCTGCGGACACACTTAGAATTTGTCTCGGTGCGCGAACCTTCTGGTAAAGTCTGGCGCCGGCGGGCCAGTGCTGCGGCGACATCAAAAGGACTGGAGCAGAAACGCCTGGAACTCTCCGCCTCTCAACGCCTTGACGCTTCGAGACATTACGACGCCGCGGCTATATAAAGCCCACCCAGCTGTCGCAATCATTCAGTGTGGATAGTTTCGTTCAGTGCATACATGCAGACATGTCCAGTGTTCCAACTTTAGTGTGTAGTGGACTATTTTATATGACTATATTTTATTCGTTTACTTTAGTGTTTTAGTGTATTGTAAATTAAGTTTGCAATGGATAAATTTGTTACCAAAAAGGCGTGCTTGGAAGCTGATGATACCGCAACAATTGTTGTGTCGTCAATTGCTTCGTCATCTTCAGGAGAGAACCGTTCACAGCCGAAGCCTGGACAATCCAGTGAGGGAAGATCATTTAAGAAGTCTTCGTTGATCAAATACACATGGCTAGAATATGAAGCATCCAACGAAAAAGTTTCTTGGAAAACCTGCAAAGAGGCAGATGATAAAATATTATTACAGTTTTCTTCAAAAAAAGAAGATGCATTTACTTCCGTAGGGTTTCTAACTGGAAATAGGCTTTGGAAAAATTCCGTCTTTATGAAAATATGTTTAAGCGTGACGAAGGTGTTCTGAAACTAAATGCTATCACTAACCGAAGTGTGGCCTCCCAACTGAATGAACAGTTAGATAGTGATATGAAGAAAGGCCGTTTAGCTCTTGAGACAATTTTTACTACCGTTCAATTTCTATACCGACAAGGACTTACAATTAGAGGGCACGAAGATGTAAAATCCAATTTTTTTCAATTGTTGAAACTCCGAAAGAATGGCATACCTGAGTTTAAAGATTGGTTAGGGCGTTCGGGGTATAATTGGACGTCCTACGATATTCAAAACGAGATCATTGATCTACTAGGAAAGCGTGTTGAGAAAGGTACCGTCTTCAGTCAAGAAGGCTGAACATATTTCTATTATGATTGACGAAACAAGTGATTCTTCTATTCACAAACAAGTGTCATTTTTTATTCGTACTGTCGACGATTCCTTAATCACCAACGAAGGCTTTATTGGTTTATATGAAACCCCCACCGCTGAATCACAAACTCTGTTTAATATTTTAAAAGACCTTTTTGCTCGTCTTGATTTGTCAATGGATAGCTTAAGAGGACAGTGCTATGATAGTGCCTCGAATATGAGAGGTAATTTCAAAGGACTAAAAATGTTAGTTTTGGATTTGCGGCCAAAAGCATGTTATGTGCACCTCACTGCTCACAGTTTAGACTTGGCAGTTGTAGACTGTCTCCGCCATCTTACGTCTATGAGGGATATTATGGCTTTAGCCAAGGTCTTAATAAACACCGTAAGGGAATCCTACAAAAGGATGTGACTTTTCAGAAGCATACAATGTGAAAGCGCCAAGGACCAAGCTGATCGTCGACCCCTTTGCCCGACTCCATGAAGTATGCGAGCTTCTAGTATCCTGAGAATGTTGAAAAAGTTTCAAGAATTTGTAGAGTTTTTTGAAGCATTTTCTGCAGAGGACAAAACAGATGCAGATTACAAATATGAAGGCTACCTTGAGTCAGTGTTACAATTCAAGACTCATTTCTTTTTACGCCTTTATTGCCATGCAATGAACCCAGTAGAGGGTGTCAATGAAAAAATTCAATGCCCTCACTAAGTGTTGCTGATCTGGTAAAAAGATATGAGGGCTTGATTTGTATATTGAATGGAAGGCGTTATGGTTTTGAACACTTTTAGGAATTAACGAAAAAGCTTCACACGTTGATGATCCTTCGCTTCCTCGGAATTTAAGTATACCAAAGAAGTATGAAAACAACGAAGCCAGCTCACCGCACACTTTCAAAATCCCAGAGGAATACTACAAAGCTATTTACATTGAAGTTTGTGAAAAGGTGCAATCTTGCGTTACTGAGCGGTTTGCTTCAACTGGACTCACACAGGTCATTGCAGTTGAACAAGAGTGCTTGCTTTCAGTAAACAGAGGTGAAACTAATTTGGAAAAATCAACTGAGTTTTTCAAAAATGACCTAAACATTGAGAAACTGCACTTACACTCGAATATGTTAGCCGATATCGCTAATAAAACATAACTCGTCTTAAAAAACCTGCGTGATGTAAGAAAGTACATTTCACAAGAGCCTGCAGTTGAAGAAATTTTATGTGAAGTAGTGAAGTGCATTAAGCTTCTTCAAGTAGTTCCAATCACTTCAGCAACAGCAGAACGGTTATTTAGCGCCCTTAGACGTCTGAAGTCATATCTCTGATCAACGATGGGACAGAGGCGATTGAACAACTTGGCTGTTCTTCATGCCCACCGAGATGTTTTGGATTAATTGGATATCCGACCAGTCATCAGCGACTTCATATTCAGTACTCCATTCAGACGGTCGACAACTGCACCTTTCTAAAGGCACTCTAGCCGTAATAATGACATTTAGAGCAATATTAAAAATCTTTATAAAATTGAGAATTAAATACATACATAATGTTAAATTTTCAGTTACAAAGTGTTAGTACTAGTTTAGTACAGTGTTACTATATTACTATAGTACTGTATTAGTTATTTTCAAATACTTAAATATTTCTAGGATGTAAGACCCAATAAAAACCCGCTATTTACATACTTTTTGACTGAATGTATTAGGCATACTGTATTAACTGTGTTACAGCATGAACTTTGAGATATTGTTTTTATTTAATGAACTGTGAGCCTTATTCAAAGTAGGCTTAAATTAGCTATTTCACTTATTAATCAAAGTGCTAGTACTGTCGACAGCAATATTTTATGTTTTATTCTTTCTATGCTAGTATAGGATTTATTTAAATATAATTTCAGTCTTTTCAGACCTGTATATTCACTGCTGTGCGATAGTCTATAAGCATGATTATTACTGTAAATTATATTAGCTTTTTACGAAAATACCCTGCGTATTTATGGTTTGCTTCTTTTTTCAAAGCCAAATAATGTGACAGGCTTGTCGGGTTTCTTGGAGTGTCGAGTTATCGAGAGTCCAGTTTTCGGGGTTCTAATGTTGATCATTTGACTCTACAATGCTTACAAATCTTTAAAACTCACTATTTTTCATCTAAAGTTAAGAAAATTTCCCGGGGTAAGACCCCAAGTATGCCACGCCCCCCCCCCCCCCCAATATCTTTTATAAGTCGGTGCCCATGCAAACGATGTCCATACCAGGTCTGATATTCGGGTTTCCATGCAAGTAACAGAAATGATACTCCGCTTGTAAATAAAAGAGAGCTTGTATTAATGAAAGACCAAGTGAATAGCAAATATATTACAGAATTTGTCAGTCTAGGAGCAAAAATATATGCTCTCGACACCAAACTCAAACGCATAACGTGCAGAGCAAAGGTCATGACACATCTTCTGTTAACAGGTTAATCAGTGATCATTGTAGGCGATGCGTGCCGCGTTCATTGTTAGAACAACAGTGCAGTTTGTAACTTAGTCGAAGCAACATGTGGTTTCTAGGAATAATCAATACAAACTAGGGTCATCTGCACACGATGATAAACATTGCAATCTTCTGGATAAGGTGAATACATTGGCTTGGGACCATTACAATATGAAAAATCATGGTGGTGATTAATTTTATTTTAAATATAAAAATGTAAAGTGTTTGTGTGTGTGTGTGTGTGTGTGTGTGTGTGTGTGTGTGTGTGTGTGTGTGTGTATGACAAATGTAAATTGCACATTTTAATTCCACATTTTAACTTGGAGGTTCCTATCAACTTTGTAACTCATGTGAATTCACATACTCCTTCATAACTGATTAGATTGAACTCAAGCAAAATGTGTTGTGATACATAATAGTTCAGTTTGTTTGTAATCAAGAAACGTCCACTGCACTTGCTCAAATAGAGTAAGTGTGGAAAACATAATAGGTTACACTGAAATGAGAGAACATTGAATGTAGAAACATGATATGAAAATGTAAAAAAAGTTCCGATAATTAATTTTATATCTACAGTATTTTTCGTTTTTACACTCATTCTCTCTGTGAAATATTGTTTATGCCTCTTGGATAGTCTCTCTCTTGGCAACGAGCTGGCTGTGTTATGAGACATCTTTGCAGCTGAGACAAAGAGGGACCTGTTTCGCACAGACTGGCCTCCACAAGGTCTCTGTGTCTCTCTCAGACCAGAAAACGGCGGCATTGACACCCATAACACGTTTCTCTGGTGTGTGTGTGTGTGTGTGTGTGTGTGTGTGTGTGTGTGTGTGTGTGTGTTTGTAAGTGAGTGAGTGACTCTGTGTGTTTGTGTGTGTGTGTGTGTGTGTGTGTGTGTGTGTCTGCGTGTGTGTACATGACATGTTATTTAGAGGCAAATATCTTTCAACATAATGCCATTTTATGCAATTATCTTTGAATATGCGCCAATTCAAATGAGGATTATGTCATTTTTCGGAAATACTACATAACTTCGATCTTGGCGCCATTTTTATGCAATTCATGTGGTTTACTGCCTCATTATAATGCTACACGTAGGCAGACTGGTTGGAGGGATGGTCAGGAGAGAGGAATGGGGCAAAGCACAACTGGGATGTTTAACTTCTCTGAAGCCAACACCATCTTATTTTTCTATATTTTACGCACGTGTCATCTTGCGTTTTCTTTAATTTTTCTCCATTGCCATCCTACATTTTTTTACATTTCCCACCAGCACCATCTTGCAATTTTTGATTTGCCCCTCACCACAACCACCATATTACATTTTTGAGCTCCCCCCAACCCCCACGGCCATCTTGGATTTTTCCACGACTGCAGTGCCGACAAGAGGCGGAAACGTGAACTTTGGATCAAAGTAAGCAAAGATATACTAATATATTATATCATTTTGGATAAAAAGTGTTTCTGACTATCCATAAATGTAAGCAACTTTGGGCATAATTTCAAGAAACAAATCAAAAGGAAAAACTTCAAACACATAACTGCAACTGGTAGAGTAAATATATGTAAAACTACTGACATTGAAAGAAACGGCAAATACCAAGCAGTTATACGTTACGGGCGAAAATGTGTCTTAGGTTACATCAGAATCAGCTTATATGAGAAATTTCAGGTTAGAGAAGAAAAGAGCTCCTAGCCAGAAGCAATCCACTAGATATCAGACGAGTGCTTGCTTTGAAGGTTGAACGTCGTTAATTCATTTGAGTTTTGTCACAGATTCTGTAAAACACTATACTGTAATAGGCCTTTATTTAGCGCTTATGAAGAAACCCCTACAGGAGTGATAATTTTCACTTACAGAGGAAATGTCACTTGGAGGACGACATTCATCGTGGCTCTCGTTTTAAACGTTTCGACGTAAGTGTCGCGTAAAACTGAAATTTGGCCTCCAGTTTGAGAAGTGGAGAACTAGCAAACTCGACGTATCTTGGCGTGAAAACATATGCAACGCTTTGTACTCAAACTTGACATAGAGCATGGTACAGCGTAAAACTTCACTCTTCAGAAAATAAAGTCTTGAGTGATAACACTTTTTATTCCTTCATCGAACATTTTAGTTTTCCGTGAACACAGATTATTGAGTCAACATGAATAGTGACGTATTTATACAGCTTCTTGATGTTGAAAGAAGATAATTTCTTATATTCAGCGTCTTCTTGTAACGGATTCAGCTTGAAATTCTGAAGTAAAGAAATATCAAAAAATGATCCTTCACAACATTCCTCATTTCAAATAATTATACACACATCAGAATAAATGTGTGTGCGTTCCTGAACATGTAGTTACAAATCAGTAGGGAATTTGTGGTCTTATAATCTCGAAGCCACAGGGGAATGCACAAAACACGGAGACATCGCCTTGTTTTAGACGGCGGTAGTATTAACATATTGGTGTGCCTAGCAAGATATTTCTGTCATTCTCCTCTTTTCGCAAATTATGTCTCATGCAAACACAAAATAAATTGTGCTTGGCTTAAAAAACGAATATCTTATATCAATTGCCACAGTTTGTCAACACACTCATCAGATACCATCTGAAAAGAAAACGAGGTTTTGATTTTGAACAAAGGGGTCCTCGTTCTCTCAACAAGGACACGACTTCTCACATCACATCACGTGACATGAAATGGACATCTACGTATCCTTATAGAACTAAAATGAGAAAAAGATCGAAAAGAGGGTTCTTGAGTTCCGGCTATTTCGAAAATGAGCGTTCACAGATTTTTCGGAATTATATTTGTCTTCCTAAAGAATCCTCGCGAAGAGGGGAAAAAGCAACTACCCAAAAGAGGAGTATGAAAGACTCACGTGGAACAATGATTATTATGAAGATGATGGCACAGAGAAGATAGGGCCATTAAGAAATAAGGTTTTAAAAATTTTTCCAGTCCTATTACTTTGTTCTTTTTCGATAGCTAACGAACGGAACGATAAAAATGTTTTGCAGTTTTCCGTTATATAGAGCCATGTGATGACTATGATTACGATATCGGAGCCTGAAGGACTGGTAGGAGATTGAGAGACGAGTTATTTAAACCTTGATATCAGTATAAGCAACCGGTTATTAAAGAATTCTTGAGAGAGAAGGAAGAGGCTAGTGATTTAGACGAAAGTTTGAGAGGTGTGAGTCTGGAGAAGATACTACATGGTGGGGCAAACAACAGCGTTCCGGAGAACAGAATTCCTGGGTACAAAGAAACACAGCAGAGGAAAGGAAGTACAGCACTAACCTGACTATAGCAGATGCTGAAAGCGACCACCATTCATCTCTTGACTTTCGGGACCTGGTCAGCAAGTTGCTGAAGGCGGATAGAAGCTCGATTGCTGGAATTGCTGCAGTCTCATGAGAAATATTCTGCTGCAGTTCATGAAGACTATCAGAATTGTTGCGATACATCTTACACTTGAGGGCTCCACACAAAGTAATTGCACACTTACAGACCGGGTGACCGTAGTGGTCAGCTAGGGCCGCTACCAAGCTGACCTCCGTTAACAACTTTGTCAAGTTTAAAGATCATGTAAATGTGCTCCAAGGTCCGGCCGGCTGTACGGGCAGTTGTTCCATCCTGTTGAAAGTTGGTGATGGTGTGGTTGTATCATACATTCACGTCCAGTTGTATTCACTTGTCCAGGCCACTTTTAATTTTCCCCACCCTGTACGTGCAAAGGCTTACTTTAATACCGGTCTTCATAATGAGGAACTGTTACCAACAGGACTACAGATATCAGATTTCGGGACAAGTTTAACAAGCATAACTCTTCGCATGTCTGATAGATCTATAAAGCAATGAAAGCAATAAAGGAAACACTGCAATGTGACAAACTGGAGACACAGTGAGCACTGATATCACTCGTGTATTTAATGAGAGTGAGTCTTCCAAAATATGGAAAAGATGAAATTGAAGAATCTGTGAAGCTGTTGAACACCAAACCCATTTTCGACTGAAAAATGGTAAAATATGTCATTGGCTTTAAAAAAATTTTGGTTTTTGATTTTTTAACATAATTTATGTTGATAGTGAATTATCGATACAGTCAACAGTTATGGAAATTTGAAGAAAGAATTGTAATGATATAGATACCGTATGAGAGGATTTTTCTTTAGTGTCGTTAATAAATTGGACTTGTATGTTAATAAATCCAAACATAAATGTGTGAAATAAGGTAGATGAAGTTGTTTTATAGCGGCACTCGACACGGACGTAGCCGATTCGAATCCCGGGGTCAGCTGCTCGTGGTCTCACGGTCGCGTTCTCGCTTCCCAAGCACGGGTTCCCGGATTCGATTCCCGGCGGGGTCAGAGATTTTCACCTGCCTCGAGATGACTGGGTGTTTGTGTTGTCCTCATCATTTCATCATCATTCATGAAAGTGTGGGATTGGGCTGAGAAAAGGTTGGGAATTTGTACGGGCGCTGATAACCGCGCAGTTGAGCGCCCCATAAACCAAACATCATCATCATCATCATCATCATCATCATCGAATCCCGGTTGTGGACGAAATTTTTGTCGGGTGTGGAGAGGTGGTTGTGTACATCTGCCTGATCATCAGCTTTGCGCTAATGTCCTGCATTATTCTGCAGCGTTGTCCACACTGTGTCATGGAGAGCATGCTTGTGACGCCATCGATGGAAATCCGTCAGTCTAATGGGGATGCTAATCTCGACAGCCCCTTGGTACTATTCGAGAGGAGTAGGCTAGGTGCTGCCACCGAGTTTCACCTCTCCCTTGTGTCATCATCATCAGCAACACAAACATGATATTCAGTATCATGTCTGTGCACTCATAATACACTGCTGAAAAAATGCAACAGCCTCAAGGAAACTGTAGTGTTATTGACAAATAAGGTGACTGGTAGTTCATCATTGTAAGAGTATACGATAACAAATTCAGACCAAATGAAACATACATCTCACGGTAAAGCGTCCCCAAACAGTTGCGTTAATCCACAATGTAAGCCCCTCTGTGGAAAATTCAGGCCTGTATTCTTCCATGGAAACGATCCTAAACATGTCGAATGCCATTCTCCAATATGTTGTCACAAGCATCTTGCGCCTTTTGTTGTGATTCGATAATGGTTCTTGCAAGTCCAGTAGAGCGAGTAAGTTCCGGCTTCACCATGTCCCACGCGTGTTCAGTTGACAAGAGATCTGGTGATCTTGCTTGCTAGGGCAGATGCAACTCTACTGCATTTTATAAGTGTACTTTCTATGTATATATTAACTGAATAACGTAGGGCCACTTCCTGTGTATTTGAGACGTCCTTCCTTGAATAAACGTTATTCCACATAACTCTCTGTCACCTACATCAACTACAGACGTTGGAACAGAACCCTTATTAATTTATTCATTTAAATGTAATGTTATATTTTTGTGTATTTTGGTAATTCGCAATTCTAGCCAATGCTAGATAGCTCTAAGCACTATGGGACTTAATATCTGAGGCGATCAGTCCCCTAGACTTAGAACTACTTACACCTAAGTAACCTAAGGACATCACTCACATACACGCCCGAGGCAGGATTCGAACCTGCGACCGTAGCAGCAGCGCAGTTCCGGACTGAAGCGCTTTCAACCGCTCGGCCACAGCAGCGGCCCCAATGCTTAGACTATTAGACTGTAGGGTCACAGGCTACAGGTCATTATTTACAGTGAATTAGCCGCGGGATTTGAAAGCAGACATGCGCAGCTCGACCTTATGGCTACATTTAGCCATTTTTTTAAAACAGAGCCGTTCATAGAGTAAGTACCTCAAGTATGAGTAACCACAGGTAAAGACGAAACTGTTTTGCTCGTATGGATGCTGTTTAGGAAGAGCAACTACTCAGCAGCCGTAACCGTTAAGTCGAATCGCAATTGGGATTTTCTCGTTCGGGAGATGAGTGTCATCTCTTTAGAATTGCAGTTGTAATTCTAACACATTTCAATATTCTTTAATCCTGGTCCCAAATCTATTGCATGTTTGGCAGTTTGCTTGCGGGCTCTGAGCGCAAGATTTTGTAGCAGTTGTTGTGAGTGAGAATCGGTAGCAAATGCTAGTTGTGGGGAACTTCAAGAAAGAAGAAGAAGGCTACGTAGAGGCTGCCACGGCCAGCATCAGCGGAGATCTCGACTGCGGCATAGTGGTAGTGGCGGCATAGCAACACGGGCCACCGGCGGTGACTTAAGAATTCATCAGCATCGACACTTGGAGCAGCAGCGGTACAGCAGCAGCCAGCATAACTGATAAGCTAAGTACCTGCGCCGATAGTGTCAATATGTGTGAACTCGTAGAGTCATCGTCAGTGACGGAGCTTCCAATGATGAAGCAATCACCCAACATGCGTAGTTATATACTGTGAGTGGCCAGGTTGGTCCTAAATATGAACGTGATAGTGTTGATAGAGACGATGTTAGTGGAGTAAATAGTTCGAAATCAGAGAAGGGATATATATAATTGCCATTATTCAATGGCATGGTTAAAGGAAATTCTGACAAATTTGAACTCTGAACAGTGATAGGTTCAATAAAAACAGAGATAGATTCAGTAGAGACACGTGTAGCAGAAACAGTAAAAGATGAGGTGAAGAAAATTAAATCTGATGTAGAAGGCATGATTGATTCAAAATTAGAAACTATAAGGACAGATGTAGACAAAATTTCTGTGGAAGTTGGCCTGGTTAAGACCAGAGTCGACGCCGTAGAAAAAGATAATGGAGACAAGTTGGAAAAGATATATCACGTGCGTTTACGAAGTGAAAATCTGTGTAGAGGCAAAATTCGCTTTAGGACGTCCCCAATAAGACTGTTAACAATTTGTCAAGTAGAGTAGCACAATGTGAAAAGGAGATGCTCATAAACAGAGAACATTTCGAATCACGATTAAATAAAGAAGCTGTCCAACATGAACAACAGTTTAAAGACACGACGTCAGAATTACATTCTTTAGCAGCAAATCAGGCTACTACTATGATACGTATTCCATGGTTTAATTTGGAAGGATTTTTCCAAAAGACGGTAAATACCATCCAGTTGAGTTTATTGCCGCGTGTAACGATGTTCTTGTGAGAGGAAGAGGCAAAGATCAATTTCCATAAAAGACAGCTTCAGGGCAATGCACAATCATGGGCAAATTTACTGAGTCCTTCATTTAATACCTTTGTTTGAGAATTGTTTCATGAAGAAATTCAGGAGTGAAGCGAAGCAAACGCGACTTCAGAATTAATTCCTAAACGGATCAAGTGTCAAAACACGGAAGTGGGTCGTTGCGGGATTTTTGTGTGCGTGAACTAGCTAAGTTGACGTATATAAATTGTCCAGTGAGAGAGTTGACGAAAATTACGACGCTCAAGAGACGACTACCGGAATTTTTACAATAGGATCTTGTGCACGGTCCAACAAATCCTATTGACGAGTATTTAGATTTTATTGAGAAACTCGAACAAGCTTTGAAATTCAAGCCACGTAATGGGAACAGTAGACAGGGAAATCGATGCCAGAACGGGAATAACCATCAAAACAGTTACAACGTAATAATAATTTTCGCAAGGGAAACGGAAACTGGAACTTTAATAACGAAAATCAAAATAAGGAACGAAGATTTGAGGAGCAGGAGACTCAGGAAATGCAGTACCAGAGGAGAGAAATAATAGATCGCCGCATCTCAGATCCGGAGGCGATCAAATAAACCGTAATGAGAAGGACACGTTATCTTAAAAATTATTTGGGTGTCGAAAATTCGCCAAAAAGACTACAGATGTTGGAGATGAAAGTTATAACAAGTAAGAATGCAATGGGGAATTATTTCAAGCAGCTCAACCATAAATAGGGCGCAAGAAAGTTGTAAAATGTGTTGAGAGATTCAATAATGAGGACTTATTTTGTCAAAAGGGAGCGAACAATGGAATGAATGTATGTTTGGTGGAAAATTCTGTGATCAGAAGAGAGGCTGAAGTGGATCTGAATTTGGTGGAAGTGGATGTACGAGGGTTGCCCAGAGAGTAATGCACCGCATTTTTTTTCCCCAGCCGAAAACAATGCTACGAATGCGAAACGTTACGTATGTATTATCTGAAATCTCCTGAGCGAGCGCACCAAGTTTCCGTCACTTCCGACAGATAGCGTAGCTGCAGGACAATTTCAGAATATCATCTGTAGGTGACGTACGTTACGAGCAATGTGCCGTTATAGAATTTCTCACTGCAGAGAAAGAAACTGTGGGAATATTCACAAACGCTTGTGCAAAGTCTATGGAGCATCTGCTGTCGACAGAAGTACAGTTAGTTGCTGGGTAGGGAGGAGCTCCACAATTTGCAGCTGTCGGGGAGACCATCCACGGCTGTCACACCTGACATGTTAAGCGAGCTTCCACTTGTTTGGGACATAAAGAATGCCCACCACGTCAAGGATTGGTACCAAGAGGGCATACACGCCCTTGTTTCGCGCTGGAGGAAGGCCACAGAGAGGGATGGAGATTACGTGGAAAAAATAGGATGTGTAGGTAAAATACCATTCTTTCGTGTGTGTAATTCTCATTATGTTCAATAAAGAATTGTTGAAGAAAAAAATGCGGTGCATTACTTTCTTGTCAACCTTCGTATGACTAATTCTAATGAGAGACTGGTCACTGACAACAAATATAGTACTGTAGGTGAAAGTAATGTAAATGATTTTGTATCGACGGAAGTAGGATAGGATATCTGTGATTGAGGCGAAGCTCTAGTCTCGTCAGCTGTAAATGAATTTTGCGGTGTATCGGCGGAAGTATGCGAAGTTATTTGTGAAAGTGTTGTAGCAATAATCTCGTCATCTGATGATGAATTTTATTGTTTATCGACGGATGTGGGTGATTTTTTGTTAAAGTGAGGTAAAGGGAACGTTTTATGTTCTGAAGTTGCGAAGGCTACTGATCTATTATCTCGGAGGAGGAATTTCTATTGATGCAAGTGAACCGATGGTTCTTGGTGAAAGCATGAATTTTGAGTGGAAGTTGAAGGGTGAATGTGAAAAGTGTGTCAGACGGTATGTTAGAACGTAAAGTGGCGGAGGCGTCTGAGAGTAGAGATAATGTAGCGGAGACAGAAGTAGGTAAGAGTGTGGCGCAGTTCCAGTGTACTGTGAATTCTGACGTGGAACGAAGCAATAGCGTCAATTCATGTGGTAAATCACCGGAGGTAACAGAGTTATTGGTATTGATTTCTGTAACACATCGAAGAAAGTAATGAATATTCTAAGTAATGAATCTTCCGAGTTATCGCCAGATGTTATTAGAGTTAATTTTGATATAGGGATTCGACGAAAATATGTAAGATTTTGTGTAAGGGAGGCGAAGTTTTAAGTTGTGTGGCTAGTTGTGAGAATGTTACTTCAGTATACTTGGTGCTTAAGAGGATGATGAAACGAAGAATTTTGAGGGCAATTTAAATCCTACAGATGAGTTGGAAGTAGATCAGGAGAATCTAGGGAAGGATAACGAGATTGACGGTTGATCTGAAATTATAATGTGTACCATAAATACGGAAGAAAAATAAGGGACGTTGAAAGTGATCAGTTTAGAGAAGAGGTTTAGTGAGGCAATCGATGTTGATGAAGAATTCAAGTGTGCGCTTCTCCAACCAAAGCCTGATGTGCCAACATTAGCCACAAATTTTGTCGGTAAATGTAAGAGTCAGTTGATGAACGAGGAAAGAGGGCTCGATTTTGAGCAGCTGAAAAAAGGCAAAAAAGTGAGATTGAGAAGATACACTGGTGAGATAAATGGTATAGGAGGAAAGAGTGTCAGAGTAGCTTACAGTAAAAGAAGAACGGCATGTGCGTCAATATAAGAGTGGAAATATGTGTTTTTCATGTTTTGGGGTTATTTCTGCTTTGTGTAAGCGACAATTTGGTAAATTTAAGTTGTAAGTGATGAAATGTGTGTACTGACACAACATAGTGCAAGGAGAGTCTCGACATTGGCCGCAAGACTCTTGGGTGCGTGGAAGTCGGCGGAACATAATTAATTATGTTATTTGCGAAACAAAGGAATGAATTGTCATATATGTTAAAATTTGTGGGGAAATTTCAAGGGGCTATTTAAATATGTTACTTTTATTATTTTTGATCGGTTCCTCGTGTGGAATATAGGGTGACAATTATTGAACCAAATGAAAAAAAACGTAAATTAGTTACAAACTACGGTGTGCAGACACTTTATTCAATATGTAAAAGTCGGCACAGATATTCGGATTCAGGTATAACATGTTCTATATGCTTGCCATCATTGGCGATTATGTGGCACCGATGTATAGCAAAATTGTGCATGACATGCTGAAGTATCGGAACATCGATGCTGTCGATGATCTTCTGAATGGCTGTTTTCAGCTCAGCAATGGTTTTAGGGTTATTGCTATACATCCTGTCTTTAATAAATCCCCATAAAAAGCAGGTGTTTAGATCCACAGAATATGATGACCAATTGAGGCCTATGCCAATGGCCTCTGGATACCTCAGAGCCAGAATGCGATCCCCAAAATGCTACTCCAGGACATCAAACACTCTCCTTCTTCGATGGGGTCGAGCTCCGTTTTGCGTTAACCACATCTTATCGTAATCAGGGTTACTTTGGATAATTGGTATAAAATCGTCTTCCGAAACATTCACGTACCGTTCGGTAGGCACCATGCCATCAAAGAATATCGCACCGATTATTGCATGACTGGACATTACACACCACACAGTCACTCATTGAGGATGAAGAGACTTCTAGATCGCGAAATGCGGATTCTCAGTCCCCCAAATGCGACAATTTTGCTTATTGACGAGCCCATCCAAATGAAAGTGAGCTTCGTCGCCAAACCAAACCAGGCGCAGGGTGCGCATACTAATGCCCATCATGCCCCGTGGGCAGCCATGCTATTTGAATGTCCTAACACAAACGGTTCAGAAGTTACGATGATTTCTAGTTCAATAATTGTCACCCTGTATATAGTTTATCTGTAATTATTGTTCGCATAAAATTTGCTGCGCGGAGGTCATCAGACATCATTAAAATGTTTATTTACTGTGGGAATAAAACATGTAGTTACGTGAAAAGTTTGAGCCAGGTTTCTGGGGCTATATTATTGGGTTAGTTCTGTGGTGTATGTTATTTCGGAAGAGTTTTGAATAACTTATTGTATGTAAAATTTTGGGGACAAGTTCGTAATACATTTTAGAGAATAATTCCAGGGAAAAGCGCTTTTTTACGCACAAAGGATCTTGATGAATTTAGAATGTAGATATATGCAAAGTTGAAACAAAAGTTAAAAGGGCGAATCTGCACAGGGTGGTATTACTTTTAAATTTTCTTATTAGATGTGATAAAACTGTAGAAGAGAAATCATAAAATGTTAGTTGATTTATGGTGTCGAAGAAATGTCGTAGCACAGAAGACATGTTTTCTGATTGGAACACGGACAGAGTATTTGAAACGTGGAGCTGAACCAAGTGTTTTGCCTATACTATAAATCAGTTTTTTCTTGCTATCTTGTTTGTGAGTGTATCGATTATACTGAGGAGGGCATTCATTGCCTGATCTATGGGGACTCTGGAAGTCATATGACTATAAGTAATGAACCACAGTCGTATTTCGTACACTTATCGTCCTTCAGCACTGACAGGGCAGTATGTGGCCAAGAGCGTCGCGAATTTCGGCAGAGGCGGGTGGACTGCGAACGATCTGAACTTCGACGTCAGAGTACCAATCGCGTGCTGTGTTAGTGATGGTGAAGTGTTACGATGTGGTCACAGTAAAAATGTGCTATCAAATGAGCGCAGAAGCGCTATAAAACATTTTGAGAAGACCGAGCCGACTCGAAAATTACATGAACATTACGTGTCTGTTTTGGCATTTAATTAACATTCTGTAATTTTTATCATTTCTGTTACACATAGAAAATTTAAGCTGATGATGTGATATATCATAGCAGATAGATGCTGTTTCGTACACCAGAAGATTCTTACCATATAGTTCTGACGTGCAAGTATGGTATCCTATTTATTATATTATGTATGACTTTATTATGTTTTGTAAGTATGTCAAATTTGGTGAATCTTAGTGTGGCAAGTTAGCGAGCCAATATGTCACATTAAGTGGAGGTGAGTAACGTTTTGCATAATTAGGCGATCTAATCGGCCACCCAGCATTAGCACGAGGTAAAATGAATTTGTTGCTCAACAGAACGACAGTGAGCCGAGAATAAAGTGCACCATGACCAGCCCAGCCAGTTGAATGTTTCCTTCCAGCCTAGTGCAGAGACGAGCAGCGTCACTGGAAACGGGAAAATCCCAGTATGGGGAATTTGGATGATGTGTCGCTCGCTTGAAGAGGGCCAGCTGCACTCCCAGCAGTGGCGGACTTTGAGACAAACTGAAAGATGGCTCCTTACAGCTCTATGAGAGTCTATAATAATTCATGTCAAGTACTAAAGCAAATCTTAATACATCTGTGATCTCAGATAAATGAGCCGCATCCAATGACACAATAATGTTTCAATATCTTTAAAACTACAGAAGTTGATATTTCACACTGAATAAACATTTTCACAATGACCCTCTGAATTAACAACTTTTAATCGCTTCATGTGATTTCAACTAACGTTATATCCAGTGGTAGCGTTGCATGATAGCTATCACCTCCGAAAGCTACATATCTGTATGTATTTTATTTCTTGATTTATTACGTTTTTACATCTTTTTTATTAGGCAAATGATTGTCAGAACATGCTATTCTCTACATTTATACAGCAAACGGACATACCATCAGTACCCCATATCTGCATTACTAGAGTTTTTACTCAATGGACACTTTACTATTTTGCCCGGAACTTTCTTTAAATGTTGATTCCAAGTGCTATAAAAAAAACTGTGCTAATTTGAAAGTAGTCAATCAATTGTGATAGCGGACACTACAATTCGAAAGAGAAGCAAAAGACACTTCTGTCAAGAGGGCATAAATAATTATTTAAATAATTTTTAACGACAAATCTCTGTCATTTAACGTGAGCATTCTTGCAAAATAATGCTGGCATATTTACTTATGGACAAAACCTTTATTTATAATTATTATAAATTATCTGTTGCAGAATGTTTATAACATTTCGTTATTTAAATATTGTTTTAATGTATTAATTTAGTCTGGTTAGTCGTCAAATCAAGTCTAGAATGATGTATTTTTGTTGAAGATGGCCTTCAGCCAATGAAAAAGTAGACAGTAGCAGAACACTGCGGGAGTCAAGTGGAGACTGGGGTTTCTCGAATGAAGAACTCAAGGGACCAATTCAGGACACTGGGTATCAAGTCCTGGAAGAAGGCAGACCTGCCTATGGTGATGTCCATGATTCAAGACCATAGGTGACTGATTCTTGGCAGTGAAAAACCGCTACAATACTCTAAGTTTTGAAGGGACTCTAACTCACAAGAGGTTTGAATGCACTCCAATGTAGGACTTTTCTGCTTGTATTACACAATGGAGGATAGACTGATTATGAGTTATTATTCTTGTATTGCATGTGTTGACTTGGTGATCACGAAATGCACTTAGGTTTCACATAACTATGACGACTATTTAGTTTGGGGATTTTGCTACCATTCTGGCAACACTCTCACTGTAACTTTACTGCATTTGATAGAAGTATTTTCTGTCTGTATTTTAACTGAATATCATGGGACCACTTCCCATTTATTTGAGACGTCTTTTCTTGAATAAATGTTATTCATCATACCTCTCTGTCATCTACGTCAACTACAGATATTGGAATAGAACCATTATTAATTTATTCACTTAAATGTAATTTTATATTTCTGTGTATTTCAATAATTTGCAATTCTAACCAATGCATAGACTATTTGACTGCAGGATCACAGCTACAAGTTATTATTCTTAGTGAATTAGCTGCAGGGCTTGAAACCAGACATGCGCAGCTCGACCCTATGACTACATGTAGCCATTCTTTCTAAACAGAGCTGTGCATAGCCCAGTTACCTAAATTATTAGTAACAGCAGGTAAAGACGCCACTGGTTTGCTCATATGGGATGCTGTTTAGGAAGAGCAACTATTCAGCAACAATAACTATTAGTCACAGTCGCAACATGATGTATGAAACTTAAATATACAAAAAATGTTATTCTCTTTCCAAAACTATACACATCTTATGTGCTACCGGTTACTACTGTTGAAATATTTACAGAAAATTTTAATAAGAGAAACAAGATAATATTTCACCAATTGGAGTTACATAACAGTCTCTTTAAAGATTCTAAGAAAACAGCCTTCATGTGTGTTTGATTAAAATACAACAAATATTTCAGGTTTAACTAAAAATGAGTTCGTTAAAAGGAAACAAACAATGAAAGATGCAATGTGGACCAGACAAACATTCAAGCTGTATTTCGAAATAAAACAAAGAAATTAAAATCTGCTACATCTGTGTTGTGATTTAGTGAACTAATAATGTGTCCAGTTGCCTTCTTCATCTGTTTTTTTTCTCTGTTCCATATTCTGATTATTAGTTGGGAAAAAACAACAGGTACAACACGACAGTAGTGGATAATTGGCTTCAGGATGGAATAGTTTGAATAACACAAGCTATTCCTAAAATGTTCAAATGTATGTGAATACCTGAGGGACCAGACTGCTTAGGTTTAAATGGTTCAAATGGCTCTAAGCAATATGGGACTTAACATGTGTGGTCATCAGTCCCCTAGACTTAGAACTACTTAAACCTAACCAACCCAAGAACAACACACATCCATGCCTGAGGCAGGATGCGAACCTGCAACTGTAGCAGCAGCACGGTTCCGGGCTGAAACGCCAAGGACTGCTCAGCCACAGTGGCCAGCACTGCTTAGGTCATCGGTCCCTAGACTTACACACTACTTAAAGTAACTTAAACTAACTTATGCTAAGAACACACACACACACACACACACACACACACAGAGACACACACACACACACACAGACATGCCCGAGGGAGGACGTGAACCTCCGGTGGGAGGGACTGCACAGTCCGTGACATGAAGCCTCAAACTGTGCTGCCACTCTGCCCAATCTATTACAGTATATCACTCTTTTTCTTTGCAATTGTAAACAATTGATAATAAGGTGATGATATAATAAATGCAATGTAATAATACTAAAAAGGCCTGTACGTATCCATACATTCACAACCCTTTTTCATTTTCGAAAACCAGTTCCATTTGAGACACCAGTGACGGACACTGCATACGCAATTACCAAACTATTGTTCACTATCTCTGTGTCCCAGATTTTATACTAGTGTCGTCAGCCTTACTTCATATTCGAAAACCCTCGATACAAAGGCTCTTTAATACTTTCTAAGGCTTTCATACTTCTTCAGTCTCGAAGGAGCTTGCTTCGTTATTTGGATTGGTGAACTCCCGGCAGATTGTCAACTGTACGAAGTTTTGCACAATGAAGTACGAATAAGAACTTATAGCTACCAAAATTAAACCTAGTATACAATTTCCTCCTGCCACCTCCACTGTCTCCTCCAAGACCGTTTTTGTCTCGCAGTCCTTCTTTCCCACGACTTGAACAGATGGTCACACATCTGCTCAGCTAACTCTGTTGTTTGGTGAACTGGATCCGTTAAAAACAATCTTCCTGGATTGGTGTGTTTTCTTTAACTATAAATTTTTGAAGACACCACAGACGCCCAAGTTATCCAGCTGTTTCACTGGTTCGTGCTTTCCAAACTCGCTATACAGCTGTACACATTGAAACACCCCCGTTTAATTCCTTTACTGGATTTTGTGTAATTCATCGAAGCAGCCAAAAAGTTAGTTACTATGATTTATGACCGTATACTTAATGGATGAAAGGCTATCGGTTTTTATGCTGTGGTTTCGGGGGTATTTCAACCGAGTGCGACTGTTCTGAGACTGAATAGTGGAATGATTGAAAGTTTGTCTATTATTAAGGACCATAAAGGTTGCGATGAACAAACTGATATATATTTCCCACTAACACACAAATTCTGAGGCAGTTGCTACCTTCACCTTACACGTCTAATTACAGTTACATCTTTTAGTTGGTTGCTGATTTTCAGTACTTCGTCACAAGCAATGCTGATGGTTAACATTCACAACAATCCTCACTGCAATCCATGGTTGTTGCCGGCCGACGCGGTTGACGCGAAACACGTAATTCGGCACTTGTCACTTTCAGTTTCATATCACTCGCGAATCGGTATTAGTGAGGGTCAACCCCACGACGATCAGTGGGACGTGCTCACTCGTCATACTCTGGTGAATTTTACCGTTTACAACTCACTCGACCACCATTCTTGCCTGTCTCTCCAGCACCACTTCTCACTCGACACTCTGAAACACGCAATCGTTCTTACGATTCTTTTGAACGACGATTCGTCCGTATCACGATTCGATTCTTAAGATTCTTTATTTAGAGTCGTTCAAATGAACGACGCATTCACGAATCGCCACAACTCTAACCGGTCGGTGTGATACATCTCCGCTATCCTAATCCTTGTTGTCGCGGCGTGTGGAACTGCTTCAGTGCTTCAAACGCTCTGGCTAGCCGATCACAGTCTGGGTGACGTCATTCAACATTTACGCCACAGTCAACACTCGCAAATGCGGTAACAGTTTATGGGTCCACATCAAATTGAGCGATCTACACCGTTCAAAAGATAATTTCGGATACAAAGTCACTTGATAGCATGTTTCTGGTACTTTCGTAACGGAATTTTGGCTGGTTCACTCGCGATTATGCACAAACGCTCTTTTCGTTATAATATGAATTTTACAGTAATTCACGGCGGTTTTCGTGTCCATACTCAACATATTGTTTATTAACACTGCTTTTGTCACTTAAACTCGTAAAAAACAAATTGTTTACTGTTTCTCAGTCACTTTTGCACTGTATTGTCTAAATAATGTGCTTCATTCCCGCGATTTCTAATTTCACCATAAATATGTTATATTACACTGTTTCTAGTTGAAATACTCTAATTTTAGTCACGGTAACGACAATACCGGATTGCTCTTGCACTAAAATTGTCCGATAATTGCAAATGTCATTCCACTGAAAACAAAAATGGTGCTTAATAAATCACTGTTCGGATCCGAAGACTGCAACTGTCCTTTTCACGGGAGCCAAGATGAAACACCCCCGTTTAATTCCTTTACTGGATTTTGTGTAATTCATCAAAGCTGCCAAACAGTTAATTATTATGATTATATGACTGCGTGCTTAATGGATGAAAGGCTATCGGGTTTTCTACTGTGGTTTCGGGGGTATTTCAACCGAATGCGGCTGTTCTGAGACTGAATAGTGGAATGATTGAAAGTTTGCTTATTATTAAGGACCATAAAGGTTGCGATGAACAAACTGATATATATTTCCTACTAACACACAAATTCTGAGGCAGTTGCTACCTTCGCCTTACACGTCTAATTACAGTTACATCTTTTTATTGGTTGCTGATTTTCAGTACTTCGTCACAAGCAATGCTGATGGTTAACATTCACAACAATCCTCATTGCAATCCGTGGTTGTTGCCGGCCAACGCGGTTGACGCGAAACACGTAATTCGGCACTTGTCACTTTCGGTTTCATATCACTCACGAATCGGTATTAGTGAGGGTCAACCCCATGACGATCAGGGGGACGTGCTCACTCGTCATACTCTGGTGAATTTTACCGTTTACAACTCACTCGACCACCATTCTTGCCTGTCTCTCCAGCACCACTTGTCACTCGACACTCTCCAGTACAGTTGTGGCGATTCGTGAATGAGTCGTTCATTTGAACGACTCTAAATAAAGAATCGTAAGAATCGAATCGTGATACGGACGAATCGTCGTTCAAAAGCATCCTAAGAATAGTGCCTGTTTCCGAGTCGTGACGATTCCAAGTTCCAACGATTCATCGATTCTTAGTACACTATGCTTCGAAGGCAACTTCCGAGTCAAGCCGAGTCGTGCTGAATGATTACGACCGCCAGATGGTAGACAAGTGGAGGATGCGTGTGAACAAAGGAAGCTCGGAACGAACAAACAAAGTTCGTGGGCCGTAATACTACTCGTGAAAACCAAGTTGACACTTGGCGGTCTCGTCTTCTCACATAAATAGTTGTGACAGTGGCAAGTTCTTAGACAAATTAAAAGCAAAATACCTATGCTTGGTATTTAGAAGAAATGAAAGTGAAGCTAAATTTGCCTTGTGCGAGGGTTGTCAGCTGCGTTATGAACTACAAGGCTGATGTGGACTTGGAAAGACATCTTAGCACAGAAAAACATAGGATGACATGAGTCAAAACCACGTCTGCCTCACCTCTAGATTTTGTTACTATAAAACAGACGTCTGTAGTTAGATATGTTCAAGCCACACGACCAGACTGGCATACCACATAATTTTGCACCACATATCGCAGAAATCGACTTCTCTTTCCCGCATACTGAAATAAAACAATAGATGCAATCAAATCAAACGTGACCTTTCATCAATTAAGGCATTACACGTATAAATCGAGAATCACACTTGTAATGTCATATGCATGTTTACACATAAATAAACTATTTTTGGCATATTTTATCATGACACAGTTCGATTCGAACCCCATTGACAATTTCAGACATGTACTGCCATCTGTAAGTAAGATGTAGAACTTTTTGCATTCCGTAAGAATCGTGCCATCGCAGACTAGAATGAATCGTGAAAGAATCGTGAACGAATCGTAGGAATCGAATCGCAATGTGTGATTGAATCGTAGGAATCGAATCGGGAAAAAGAATCGTGTTGCCCAACTCTACTCTCCAGTACTACTGCGCAATCGACACTAGGTTCACTGCCTCCTGCAGCGCTCGACAATCGACTCCTGTCTGCTATCGACCTGGATGTCGGATACTAATACCTATGTTCGTGGGATCGTGGATCCCTTACAAAATCCAGCCAGAACACCAAGAATCCCTCTATACCCAGTGTACATGAGATATTCTGGTCTCTCGTAAGAGGAACAAACATGCAGAAAAGGAAAGTGTTAGTTGTCACAGTGCTTAATGTACTCTCATATGGCGATACGTGGGAACACCTAATGCACCCAAGAACATTGTTGAACACAGTCGTTTTGGTCGCCCATATATTATGGTGTGGGAAGACATAAAGTTGCATAGGCCTATTGACCTCAAAATATTTAAAACCGGTACAGTCACCGGTCAACGTAACTGTGACAAAGTACTTCTTTCCCGCATGCGTCTTTTCGTGGATGCATTCGGCCCTGTCTTCATTTTCATGGATCATGGATGGAAATGCGCCGACCACAACAAACAACGTAGGTGAAGGAGCTCTTGGAACAAGAGGATATTCGGCGAATGGACTGGTCTGCCCGTCCTCTTCCCCTCCTCCCCCGTCCACATGCACCAATGACAGTCCATCAGTTGTCAACCGCGCTGGTGGAGGAATGAAACGCCCAACCACAAGAACTCCTTACCAGTCTTGTCGCCAGCATGTCAGCACGCTGCAGAGCATACACTGTCTTTCGCGGTGATGACACAGCCTTAAGAACCATATCAAACTTTTTGTAATGTCGTAGGGACCTTCATGAATCGTGCTGCCTTCAGCGTTTTTATTATCATTCCCATCTGTCTCATTGCGTATTTCTTTCAGTTACTTTCGGTACTGTGCTGTACTGTAGCAGTTCTCTGTCTGTATGGGCCTAGTTTCATCGAGTTATGTTATTTGGCAGCGAATGATCTGGCGAAAGTTACTTTCGTCCTTAAGTTTTGTACACCATTGTATAGCACTTTATCATTGCTTTTCATCTCGTGCTAGCGAAATTATATCATCTTGCACAGTTTGTTACTTAACCGTTAAAGTGGAATAATAAGAGTTAACACATGCGTAATATTCACAGTAGCCAGTTTTTTATTGATATTGTTCATTAACTCTGTGGGGTAAATAAATATGTTTACCCAGATTATCGTCCCGTTAGCTCAAGCCGTTTCCGTAATGCCATCAAAAGACACATTGCTGATTATTGTATCTGCTTTATAAATTTTCCTTTGTAGTTCATTACTTAAACAAAAATATTAATAGTAACGTTTAAAATACGATACAGCGTGGTTAAATTTGTTATATTAATCTGTGTTAAATTATCGTAAAATCGTGTGTCAAATTTCTCCATATATCGATTTGCTCTTGCTTTCTTACGCACGTTATACACTAAGGTGGCAAAAGTCATGGGAAAGCGATATGCACATAGACAAATGGCCATAGTATCGCGTACACAACGTACAAAAGGGCACTGCATTGGCGTAGCTGTCATGTGTACTCAGATCGTCTATACTCATGTAAAAGGTAAACTTCGTGTGACTAGGACCTCCCGTCGGGTAGACCGTTCGCCGGGTGCAAGTCTTCCGATTTGACGCCACTTCGGCGATTTTCGCGTCGATGGGGATAAAATGATGATGATTAGGACAACACAACACACAGTCCCTGAGGAGAGAAAATTTCCGACCCAGCCGGGAATCGAACGCGAGCCCTTAGGATTGAGGATTGACATTCTGTCGTTCTGACCGCTTTTTTTTTCGTTTTTGGTCGTTTTGGACGTCACATGACATCGGTCAAGTTCTTTTATTGATCCTTCCACTCAGTTTTTTATTACAGAAGCCAACCAGCTCTCTGACCGAACACGCTGATCTACCGCAACGGCGACCACTCAGCTAGCGGGGGCGGACATCCATACTCACGTGATTCACGTGGCAAGTTTTCCGACGTGATTATGGCCGCACGACGGAAATTAACATACTTAGTCGAAATTAGGCGCAAGGGACATACCATTTCGGAAATCGTTAGGGAAGTCAATATCCCGAGATCCACAACGACAAGAGCGTGCCGAGAATACCACATTTCAGGCATTACCTCACACCACAGGCAACGCAATGGCCGATGGCTTTCACTTACCGAGAACAGCAGCGTTTGCATTGAGTTGTCAGTGTTAACTGTCAATCGCTGCGTGAATAACCGCAGAAGTAACGGCGGGACGTACGACGAACGTATCCGTTAGGACAATGCGGCGAAATTTGGCTTTAATGGTCTATGGCAGCAAACGACTGACCCAAGCGCCTTCGTTGACTGCACGACATCGCCTGCAACGCGTCTCCTGGTCTCAGGACCACATTGATTGGACCCTAGACTACGGAAAACCGTGGTCTGATCAGAAGAGTCTCTATTTCAGTCAGTAAGAGCTGATGGTGGGTTTCGAGTGTGACGCAGACCCCATGAACCCAAGAACCCAAGTTGTCTACAAGGCACTGTGCAAGCTGGTGACGGCTCCATAAAGATGTGGGCTGTGTATACATGAAACGGACTCGATCCTCTGGAGCAACCGAACCGATCATTGACTGGAAATGGCTATGTTCGGCTACATGGAGACCATTTGCAACCGTTCATGCACTTCAGTTACGGATGACAATGCGCCATGTCATCGGACCACAATTGTTCGTGATTGTTTTGAAGAACATTCTAGATAGTTTCAGCGAATGATTCGGCCACCTAGATAGCGCGACATGAACACCATCGAACATTTATGGGACATAACGGTAGGTCAGTTCGTGCACAAAATCCTGCACCGGCAACCCTTTCACGATTGTGGACGCCTGTAAGAGGCTGCATGGCTCAATATTTCTGCAGGTGACTTCCAACGAGTTAGGGAACCAATGCTACTTCGAGTTACTGCATTACGTTGCGCAAAAGGAGGTCCGACACGATATAAAGAGCTATCCCTCGAATTATGTCACTTCAGTGCATATCGCTGTTCATGCGTAAATTTAATTTTATGGAGAGTTTTTCGTCACTTGGAATCAGTCACAGCACCAAAGCACCTAATTCAGAAGGGATACCTGTTTTGTGTGCTAATCCCTCGCTTCCGATGACGGCTTACACTCAGTCCATTTGAAAGCATGCAGCCTCTAAGAGACCACACGCTAAACTCTTCCGCTGAACCTCCTTTGCAAAGATTCCATCGTCACCAGTTGTCATCTTTCACCTTGCATCTAATAAAAAGTCGCATTAGTAGTCGTTTAGAAGGATACAAAAATGTTGTGCAAAACGAACAGAAACATAGCTGAATATTAATAAAAACTACATCAGTGGGCTTAACGTCCGCCTTCAGTTACAGTCAGTGTATCATTCACATTCTCCTTTGCAGGGCGTCATAATTCCAGCGATGCACGTCCTCTTCCCAAAGTGGTTCCCCGAGAGTGAGCGGCAGAGAATAACAGGAGCATTGTTTTCAGGTTAGTCTAACATCTCCTCACAGTTATTAACAGATCACACACAGTTGGACTGCAGTGGGCAGCTCTGAAGATTCTTCCAACAGTGGGTACTTTCAAATATTATTTGAATCACTGCAATGAGTTGGAAGCAGAGAACGCTCGTAAGATGATAAACTGGTCGCTCCACTATGTTAAGCCTTGTAGATTATTAATTATGTCGGCAACCGCCTCATAATTAACCAAATAATTATCTCAATCATGCTTCTTTATAATTTTTCTTCAGGAAACAGATGCACGTAAGCTTTCGTTTAAACAGTGTATGCATACGTAAATTTACTACAGCAAAGTGTGTGAATTGCCAACAAAGTAGTATTTCCTTTTAACAGATGGAACTCCTGTTTCATGTACATCTTTTCAGTTTCAGGGAGAGGACCAAAACTGTCATATGGACTTAGAACGTTTGTGACGTATATAAACATACTGAAGTGACGAATGAAAATTTGTACCAAGGCCGGAATTTGCAACCAGGTCTTTGCTCACTAGGCGGATGGGCTAACCACTGCTCCACCCTGGAACAGTAGCTTCGCACAACTGCACGGAATACCTTAGTATCTTCCATCCTCAGTCACAATTCCCATGCAAGCCTTAGCCCAATTGTTATTCCCCTTGAACAGCATTGCGGACGGTCTCCAATTGAATTGGTATAGCACCTTGGGATCGAGACCTTGGGGCTGAGACATGATTGGGAATTTGGACTGAAGAGGGAGGCGTACTACGGTAGTACGTCCGATTGTACAAAGTCACTCTGCATCGGTGGTATAATGGTTAGTGCATGTGCCCAGTGAGTAGGGCACCCAGGTTCGAATCCTGTCTTCGGTATAAATTTTCATTCGTCACTTCAGTTGGCATGTATACATCACAGACATAGGCCACTGTGAAAGATCTCTGAAACCATGTAGTTACATTTGATTAGACTACTTACTTTTTCAAATTTATTTTGTTTTGGTTCAGCAATACAAAAAGTGAACATTGAAGATAAGGAAATATTCACGAGCTATTCACGCGTAATTTTGGTAATGCTTTCTCTAACAGTTATCAGCCAGAGATAGAACCATGAGGGGGGGGGGGGGGGGGGGGGGGGGACGATTCAGCTAAGATGTTCACCTCAAATAAAATATCAGATTAACGTGTTGGGTGAGATACTCCATAATCGCTGCTTGCATCGATGAAAGACTTGTGTTATGTGGAAAGTACGAGTAATTTAGATTGGAAAGAAGGAGTGTCTCATGAATGTTGTTGATGGAAAAAAGGAAAAAATTGTATTTGAGGAAAAGTTTTTAACAGTTATGTTCACTGAGGAGATGCTGGTGCATGCCATCGACCTGCAACAGTGCATCAGTTATGTGCCACCCACATGAAATAAGGGATATTCTTGTGGAAAGCCTTATATATGCTAAACCAGATTCTGAATTTTAGTTTAGTTTTCGGTCCACAGAAACAAAGTTAACAGCGATTGTGCCCCAAGCAAACGTAACAGGATCGGTAATGTTCTTAATACACACAAACGATTTCTCAGATAAGGTCAGCTGCACTAAAAGTGAGTGTGCTGATTATTCTTTTGTCTACAGGAAAGTACTGAAATTAGATGTTGTCAAGAACGAAAAAAACTTAAACAAAACTTCATCTTTGTTTACTGTATAGAGCTCTCTTGAAATGTGGATGAATGCCAGATAATGCCCATAACATAAATCAACAGCTCGTAAAACATACTATTCCTCGCCCCAGCGTTGGATCGTCCTCTTGGCTGTTGTGTGTACCAGAGCTGATTTCCGGTAATCCTGTGTAGAGGGTTTTCTCAGTCCGAAAAAAGTGGGTTGATATCTCTGTACCAGGCCTCACTGGTTTGCGGTCAGAGCATGGCGGGCTGTTCATTCTCCAATGAAGCAGGGGTTTTCGAGCACCTTTTGGTAATAAACTTGTGGAAAGTCCTGGCAAGAAGCAGCACATTTCCGAGAAGTGATATTAGTGAGAGCAGGAAATAACCATTAAAATTCCTGCATTCTGCCCCTGAAATCGAACGAATTCAGAAATGCGCTATTGCAATGGCTGCAAGTCGTAAGAGCCCCAACGACAGTGGAACATCGATTCCCGGGGAAGTTAACTGGCAATCTTTAGCAGACAATGGAGGTTTCTCCAACAAAATCATGTTGTATAAAACTCACAGAATCGCTCTTCGATTACGACTGTACGACAGTCCTGCTGCGATCACCGTATGCCTCACGTAGGTTTTAAGGTTAAGAAAAAATGAGATTAGGTCACGTACTGTGGCATATAAATAGTCATTTTTCCCTCGCTGAGGACTTGAATGGAATAGGACAAAAAATCGCTGATTTTGATACGTACTACCCTACACCAAACACTGTATAGTGGCTTGCAGAGAATATACAGTAACGCTGATTAATTTCAATAGGACATGACTGTTATCTGATATTTCAATTATGGACACAAACAAAACTTTATTTCTCCAAAAATATCATTATGTTTGCTTAAACATAAATAATACAATCAGAAAAACTATATGTCAGTTCCATAAAAGTATTCTCCCCTGGACTCACCAACTGCCTCACAAACTCGAAGCATGCTGTCACTGCATTGTCAGACTACATGTTCAGCAGGGAGTGTGCTGAACAACATTCCAGAAACTTTCTTTGCTTATTATGCGAAATTTCCAGATATGTCTGTCAACTTTACCTCAGACCATTTCACTAGGATTACAGTCAAGACTTCGGGACGGCCACACCACATCTTTTAGTACCTTCAGTTTCTTCTTCAATGCAACGTACTTGTTATAGAAGGCCATTCGGTGATTTTTTTTTTTGAATCATCAGTCTACTGACTAGCTTGATGCTTCCCACCACGAATTCCTCTTCTGTGCCAACCTCTTCATCTCAGAGTAGCACTTCCAACCTACTTCCTCAATTATTTGCTGGATGTATTGCAATCTCTGTCTTCCTTTACAGTTTTTGTCCTCTATAACTGTCACTAATACCATGAAAGTCATTTCCTGACGTCTAAGCATATGTCCTATCATCCTGTCCCTTCTCGTCAGTATTTTCCACAAATTGCTTCTCTCTCCAATTCTGCGCAGAATCTCCTCATTTCTTACCTTATCAGTCCACATAATTGTCAACCTTCGTCTGTAGCACCATATCTCAAATGCTTCGATTCTCTTCTGTTCCGGTTTACTCACAGTCCATGTTCCACTACCGTACAATTCTGTGCTCCAAACGTACATTCTCAGAAATTTCTTCCTCAAATTAAGGTCTATGTTTGATACCAGTTGATTTCTCTTGGCCAGGAATGCCCCTTTTGCCAGTGCTAGTCTGCTTTTGATTTCCTTGCTCCGTCCGTCTTTGGTTATTTTGATCCTAGGTAGCAGAATTCCTTAACTTCATCTACTTCGTGACCATCAATCCTAATGTTAACTTTCTCTCTGTTCTCGTTTCTGCTACTTCTCTTTTTTCGATTTACTTTCAATCCATATTCTGTACTCATTAGACTGTTCATTCCATACACCAGATCATGTAAATCTTTTTCTTCTTCGTTCATTATACTGATGTAATGTGAGCTCTTCCTCCGTTAAGTGCAATCTGCATGACATCGTATGATACTGAAGTATACGGTGATAATGCATCTGGGCCATACATCCTTATACTCGTATTTTTACAACGTCGCCAATCCAAACCCTGAAAAACACTCCCAAACCGTAACAGAACACCCAGTATGTTTATCTATAAGTATAATGCACTACTGAGCCACTCCTGTTCCTTCAGATTGACGGAAAAAATGTTCTTCTGCTGCCAACAATCTCGAATTTCGATTCATCTTTGAGTAAATTTTCCTCCCACTCTTCGTGTGTCCTCATACTATGTTTCCTACCGATTCGAGTGTCATCTTTTTATTTATGGGCTTCAGAAGGAGTTTCCTTGCTGCCACACGTCCTTTGAAGCCGTCATCAATCAGTCTCCTTTGTGCTGTTGCAACTGATACACTTTTCTTGTTCATTTCTATCAGTTCTGCGCGAATTTGTGCTCCTCTTTTGAACCAATTCCTCTTACTAGTAATTCTGATGAATTTTTAGTCATTTTTAGTGGTTTTAGGAGGTCGTGGTAGGTCCTTATTACTACCTGTTCCCTTCCGGCGGTGAAGGGTGTATTGCACTCTCCCTATAGAAACACCACATTTTTTCGCAGTTTGGGAAATCAATAAACCTGCTTGTCTGAGTTCTACAACTGCAACACGTTTGTCTATGGATATTTCCATTCTTGGAGTCATAATAACGATGTGCACACTACCAACTGTTACTAAGGAACTGAAGTCCGGTAACTATACAGTATGTAATGTACCACTGGCTGAAGTAGACTGCGGATGACACAAGACTAGAGAGAATGAGAACTCTTTCGTCACAAAGGTCAACAAACATACTATTTCAGGTAACTGTTCTGTACGTACATGACGCTCTTCCGGGTAATATTGCATGTAGACGAAAACAAGGGCATAAAAATATTTGTTTACCAGTGTTGTGCTGTTCCTTTGGTTGTTGTGCTGCTCCTTATCCGGGGAATTAGATTTCAATTATTAGATTTATTGAAACCAAAGTGCGGTAGTGTATGTAGATGTAGTTCTATTCTTGAATAGTTCGTTAAGCTATATATCATTGTTTAAATTGTTCACATTTTACGCTCACAGTTCATAAATTGTGATGTAATGTCTTTTTGTTTAATTGTACAAGGATCAAAACAAGTTTTTCATCACCTCACTTCCGAGAGTTCCAGAACCTGTACAGAAAATTGGAACAGAGACCTACACAAACATCATTTCCGCCCTTTTTATTGCTCATGAAAACCACACATTGAATGTTGTACCACCATACAGCGAGACCTTCAGATGTGGTGGTCCAGACTACTGTATACACCAGTACCTCTAATACCTCTTGTCCCCTTGCACTGATGCATGCCTGTATTCGTCGTGGCATACTATCCACAAGTTCATCAAGACACTGTTGGTCCAGATTGTCCCACTCCTCAATGGCGATTCGGCGTAAATCCCTCAGAGTGGTTGGTATGTCACCTCGTCCATAAACAACATTTTCAATCTATCCAAGGTATGTTCGATAGGGTTTCTGTCTGGAAAACCTTCTGGCCACTCTAGTAGAGCGATGTCGTTATCCCGAAGGAACTCATTCACAAGATGTGCACGATGGGGGCGCAAATTGTCTTCCATGAAGTCGAATGTCTCGCCAATATGCTGCCGATATGGTTGCATTATCGGTAGGAGGATGGTGTTCACGTATCGTACAGCCGTTACGGCCAACCGGTGTGGCCGAGCGGTTCTAGGCTCTTCAGTCTGGAACCGCGCGACCGCTACGGTCGCAAGTTCGAATCCTGCGTCGGGCATGGATGTGTGTGACGTCCTTAGGTTAGTTTGGTGTAAGTAGTTCTAAGTTCTAGGGGACTGACGACCTCAGAAGTTAAGTCCCATAGTGCTCAGAGCCATTTGAACCATTTGAACAGCCGTTATGAAGCTTTCCATGATCACCAGCGGCGTATGTTTGCCCCACATAATGCCACCCCAAAACAGCAGGGAACCTCCACCTTGATGCACTCGCTGGACAGTGTGTCTAAGGCGTTCAGCCTGTCCGGGTTGCCTCCAAACACGTCTCCGACGATCGTCTGGTTGAAGGCATATGCGACACTCATTAGTGAAGAGAACGTGATACCAATCCTGAGCGGTCCATGTTGTTGGATCCATCTGTACCGTGCTGCATGGTGTCGTGTTTGCAAAGATGGACCTCGCCATGGACGTCGGGAGTGAAGTTGCACCTCATGCACCCTATTACCTACGTCCTGTGACTGCACGAAAATCATTATTCAACATGGTGGTGTTGCTGTGAGGGTTCCTCCGAGCCGTGGTGGCGGTCATCCACTGCGGTAGTAGGCCTTGAGCGGCCTGAGCGAGGCATGTCATCGACAGTTCCTGTCTCTCTCTGTCTCCTCCATGTCCGAACAATATCGCTTTGGTTCACTCCAAGGTTCGAATCCTGCCTCGGTCATGGATGTGTGTGATGTCCTTAGGTTAGTTAGGGCTAAGTAGTTCTAAGTTCTAGGGGACTGATGACCTCAGAAGTTAAGTTCCATAGTGCTCAGGGCCAGTTGAACCATTTCACTCCGAGACGCCTGGACACTTCTCTAGCTGAGAGCCCTTCCTGGCACAAAGTAACAATGCGAACGCGATAGAACTGCGGTATTGACCGTCTAGGCATGGATGAACTACAGACAACACGAGCCGTGTACCTCTTTCCTGGTGGAATGGCTGGAACTGATCGGCTAATAGGCTCTGCTCATGCATGGTTGTTTACGTCTTTGAGCGGGTTTAGTGACATCTCTGAACAGTCAAAGAGACTGTGTCTGTGATACAATATCCACAGTCAACGTCTATCTTCATGAGTTCTCGGAACCAGGGTGATGCAAAACTTTTTTTCATGTGTGTATTATCAAGCAAATTACTATGCCACTGATCACGAAGACCACATTTACCTTCCTTGTGGCACCTCATTGTTCTTAACATCAATCAACAGCAGTTAATTCAGTTGTTTTCTGTTGCAGCAACGTATCTAGGTACTGTGCTCTCAATGGCGTCGTCAGGATCCATGGTGAAGAATCTGGGGTGGACTTCTGTCTTTTACATATACGGTGGCATCACAATATTCTCAGTACTTCCCTGGTTTTATTTTGTGTACGACGAGCCGGAATCTCACCCCAGAGTCTCAGAGAAAGAGAAGATCTACATCCTCGAAAATACGAAGCGTAATCGTGCAAAAAAGACTGAGAAGAATACTGAGTCACACCATAAGGTATGACAATAACGTTGTTTTTTTGACCCATTTAAGAATGTATTTTTATAATTATTTCCACAATGAATGCATGTAAGATACCTGTTACGGTATTGCCCTTTGCAGCATCTTTGAAATTGATCATATCATAGTATTTTTCATTATTTACTGTTCCCGAAGATCTAAAGAAATTGCAAGACACTGACCGAACTACTAACGGCAGTTCGATAAAAAGTGTCGGCTCCGCCTGGACCTATGTTTGACTGACTGCTCCCATGAACACAACTAGTTATTAAAATGGTGAGGCAAAGGAACGCTAAATATTTTAATGAAAATAAAAGATTTAAACGATTTCAAAATCTCTGCATTTATAAGACCTAATATGAAATGCGATACAATTTCCAAATACTTAAATCCAGAGTCCAGGGGAATTATAACATTTATTCCCCCTGTACGTTTTCACATGCGAACAACAAGGTACACTAATTTCATATGGCGAAGCATGAGGGAATAATGACATTATACTATGTACAAAAATTGATACAGTTAACTAGTATAATACAAGGTTGGCAAGAACATTCTGACAGTGGGTGAACAAATTAATAATACCATACTGGATTTGAAAGGCAACCTCATACTTTATCATTAGTTGCATGTTGTGTGAGTGGGTACGCAAACGTGACAGATATACGAGGTACATTCAAGTTCTAAGGTCTCTGATTTTTTTTCTCCGGACTGGTAAGAGATAGAAACATGCGGATTGTTTTAAAATGAGGCCGTGTTCATTGTCAATACGTCCCAGAGATGGCAGCACCGTACGGCAGATGGAATTTTACCGCCAGCGGCGAGAATGAGAACTGTTTTAAATACTTAAAATGGTGACGTTTTCCTTACTTGAACAGCGTGCAATCATTCGTTTTCTGAATTTGCGTGGTGTGAAACCAATTGAAATTCATCGACAGTTGACGGAGACATGTGGTGATGGAGTTATGGATGTGTTGAAAGTGCGTTCGTGGGTGCGACAGTTTAATGAAGGCAGAACATCGTGTGACAACAAACCGAAACAACCTTGGGCTCGCACAAGCGGTCTGACGACATGATCGAGAAAGTGGAGAGAATTGTTTTGGGGGATCGCCGAATGACTGTTGGACAGATCGCCTCCAGAGTTGGCATTTCTATGGATTCTGTGCACACAATCCTGCATGACGACCTGAAAATGTGTAAAGTGTCATCCAGGTGGGTGCCACGAATGCTGACGGACGACCACATGGCTGCCCGTGTGGCATGTTGCCAAGCAACGTTGACGCGCAGTGACAGAACGAATGGGACTTGCTTTTTGTCGGTTGTGACAATGGATGAGACGTGGATGCCATTTTTCAATCCAGAAACAAAGCGCCAGTCAGCTCAATGGAAGCACACAGATTCACCGCCACCAAAAAAATTTCGGGTAACGGCCAGTGCTAAAAAAATGATGGTGTCCATGTTCTGGGACAACGAGGGCGTAATCCTTACCCATTGCGTTCCAAAGGGCACTACGGTAACAGGTGCATCCTACGAAAATGTTTTGAAGAACAAATTCCTTCCTGCACTGCAACAAAAACGTCCGGGAAGGGCTGCGCGTGTGCTGTTTTTCCAAGACTACGCACCCGCACATCGAGCTAACGTTACGCAACAGTTTCTCCGTGATAACAACTTTGAAGTGATTCCTCATGCTCCCTACTCACCTGACCTGGTTCCTAGTGACTTTTGGCTTTTTCCAACAATGAAAGACACTCTCCGTGGCCGCACATTCACCAGCCGTGCTGCTATTGCCTCAGCGATTTTCCAGTGGTCAAACCAGACTCCTAAAGAAGCCTTCGCCGCTGCCATGGACTCACGGCGTCAGCGTTGCGAAAAATGTGTACGTCTGCAGGGCGATTACGTCGAGAAGTAACGCCAGTTTCATCGATTTCGGGTGAGTAGTTAATTAGAAAAAAAATGGGAGGCCTTAGAACTTGAATTCACCTCGTATTATACATACTCTGAGACACCAAATTTTGTCCAGTAAATCATTGATTAGCCAAGCGAACATTAACAGTACAGAATGACGAATACAGAATGAATACAACCAAACTATGGTCCAAACGCAGCTAACCTTCATCATGGTCTCGAATCCCCGTGCCTCAGATACGTCTTACCAACTGAGTGCCAGAAACTACTGCTGCAACACGCCCACTACCACAACCGGATGAGCCCCAAACATCAATTGCGGGATGGCTAAATGTCTCTCGCTTTCATGCCCTTCCCCTTTCGCAGTTCATTAGTGTGACATTTTTAATCCAGTAGTTGGTGCGAGAGGTGCGTAATGAAGGTCAAGACACAAAACAACTTTACTGCAAGGATGCCTACCACATAATCACCCCGAGACTCCGCTTCTTCCCAGCTCCATGGTTTGGTATTATAATTTCTTGCTCTTTCTTTCCCCAGTCCGAAGGCTAGCTCCAAAGCTTCTGCCCAATGGAAAGTTTAAAGACGAAGTTACATCTCCCACCTAAGGAAATTTTCTGAATGAGCACGTGCTCAAATCTTTTCCCAGGCTCGACGCCAGACTGGTGCCTTTTGCTCGCACAAAAATACGAAACAGAGCGCAGCCGAAGTGGTCTCTGCTCCTCAGGCAGCATAAAAAATGCTATCTTGGCGAAAATATTTTCACCCAACACTCCAGTAAAGCACACGATAAAAAGCTTTCATGTTTTCTGTGCCCGTAAGACATCGTCTGACAATCTTTATACACCCTCGCCGAAGTGCAAGCGTTGTCCATCCCTACATTTGTCGACAGAGCCCTGTATCCACAGGCACTGCTGCCTTTTACAAGTGGGGTGCTCCACCTACAGCGCCAAAACAGCGCCTGCTGATGCAGTGCTTGGACGCAGTATCGACTCCAGGCCAGCAAAGCACTGCTAAGCTAGGAACATCCCCTTTGGGATGGCCACCAGGTAAACTGCAACCAACTTCCCCCTCCCACTTTTTGCAGCAGCTTACACAGAATCACGAAACTAGCATTTAGTTCTTCTTGCTGAAAAACATGCACTATACACACATGAACCTAAAGTAAATCAGAAGGAAGAGACGAAGTAAAACTACAGACCGATCACCTAACCACAAATCTGTTTAACATCAGAATCACAGTCCAGTTTGTTTCCAAAGTAGCATACCAACATTAAGAAATGAATTAAAAATGATAGAAGGTAGCAGTGCTTCTTTTAAGGAGAACGTATGCACCACTTTTCATGGAAACTTACATCAAACGATAATATTTGTACCAGTAAGCATCTGTAATACCATACATTAAGCGATCAACAGATATTTAGATTTAGCGACTACAAGAAGAAGTTAGAGGGCCAATAATCAAGAAAGTGTCCAGAACCAACAACTTTCAATTATCAGATGCATTCATCCATCGATTAGCGTCAAATACAGTTCTTTCTCTCGTAGCATTTACCTTACAGAATGAAACAAATATCTCAATGAAATGTGACTCATCACTCATTATGCTATCACCAGCTAACTTTTATTTCAGATAAACTTTTGATTAAAACATGCAAATCACGTAAATAGGGCAGCACTGATAGATTTTCACTCGACAGACGTCGGAAGTGCTCTATGAAGAGATTGTACCGTATCTTCTCCCACTGGCACTCGAGACTCGTCGAATGAAATAACTTTGTGATTGATGTTTCAACAAGACAAATCGTAATGGGCAGCCTCCAACAAAACGTAGTTTTTTTTTTTCGCACATCAGGCGAGAAGTATAACTGTACCATTACTGGTGCAGTCTGCATTGTTGCCAGATTTCTGATGACATCGTCGATGACGTTACCTCGTAAGATTACAGATTTCTCCACCCCACTCCTATCCCCGACGACATAGGTCAGATTTTCTAAGTAGAAAATGGCAAGAAAGTAAAAAAAAAAAAAAAGAAGAAGAAACAAGATGGACAATTATCCTATTGGTGAAAAATCCAAAATGGTGGAAGTGAGGATATTGGTGCAGCTTGTATGGTTATCATATTTTCTGGATTTTCCTCAACTCGATGGCATCAGGATCCAAAATAGTAGGCTTTAGTGCAACACTATGAGGTCAAATGTGAATTATACTAGGTGTAAAATGGTGCGAAAATGAAAAACCTACTTGCCTTACATTTAAAACTCAGCTTCCATGTTCAGACATTTGCCACCCTAAGTTCACTTGCCCTATGTGTGCTGTTTAAACAATGATTTTGTGTGTGTGTATGTGTGTGTGTGTGTGTGTGTGTGTGTGTGCGCGTTTAGTAGAATGGAAACAACTGCATCTTCATTTAAACAAATATGCAGCAAGAGATCTCCTGCAGCCTGCTTAGAAGCCTCCAGGCACCAAGTCCACTGCGGTGGTATCTTCGCAAATGCAAGTGCCACCCAGCCATGCCGCTCCATTGACGGAGTGCTAGCAGGTACTCTGCCTTGCAGGGGGGCTACAGTGCCACGCCACCCACTGTAACTCTCCAATCAGCAGCAGTAAATTAAATACACTGTGCGGAAAATGCTTGATGATCTCCTACATAACCATAGAACACATCTGCCCTAAGGTAACAGTTGCTGGAAATTCAAAATCCAGGATAGTAGTTTCACTTTCTGCTGCAAGTAAGTTATTTGTGACAAAGTGAAAATGGAGTAGTTTTTAAAACGCAAGAATCACACTTATGCTCTAACCCATACTCAAAAAAGGAGGGAAATTCAAAATAGTTCTAAGTTTACAGTTGCTCACCGGCCCATACATTCATCCTGTAGGGAAATTAAAAATTCAAACACACCTTCCTCTGGGAGGACTTAAGCTGTAGAATGTTCAAACGACATGTTTTAAAAATTCTCAACCAAAATTTAATGTGTGATATGAGTAGAAGCCGTTAAACCATCAGTAACTTGCTTTGCTCATAATCAAAACCCATTTCTGTCAAAGACTCGTCAATCTTATATGCACCAGGCGTGTATCAAGCACATTTGTCAGCTAAACACGTTTATACTAATTTAAAAGCTGAATCCTGACTATCAAAATTGGTACGAATATAAGCAATGAAGTGAACAACGTATTACAACAGTGGTGGTCTGTAACCTTGTTGTGTGATGCATTTCGAGACGAAAAAACTGTCATCAATAGATGTACCACAGCGCATCTTAACAGTGGACCCAGCGTTTGAAGCCGAAGAGAGACACCAGTGGATAACAGGATATGACACGAGATGATCTTATGAATCACGACAGTAAGTCTGCTATATATCTGCACGGGTACTCGCGCTATTTTATGCCCAGAGTCCATTGCTTGGCCAGCTCCTCAGCCATCTAAGTCAACAACCACTGTATCACACATGAATATGGAACTGTCCACTACCAGAGTGTGGAAGCTAATGGCGCTGTGACAAGAGTACCGTGCTGCAGCCCAAGCTACCCCGTCTGAACCAATGAACTACTAAGGCATGCACTTGAGCACGTGCCTGTAAATGTGACGTATGCTTCCGCCAAGATGTCCATACATGCTACATCGCTTTATAGTTTAATTCAACTTGCTACATTGCAACGAAAAATATTCTTTTGATATATGGCTGTAGTTTTCTTAGTTTAACACTTATTTTTACTATAGGTAGATATCTGTGTGATAGAAAATTTGTTAGTAGCCCTATCAGGGAAAAGTTCCATTATAGACATAAGAGCAGTTGTCTTGTATTCGCGATAGTATTTTGCAGCTGTGACTTATTAAACTGATAGTTCGGTAATTTTCACATCTGTCAACACCTGCTTTCTTTGGGATTGGAATTATTATATTCTTCTTGAAGTCTGAGGGTATTTCGCCTGTCTCATACATCTTGCTCACCAGATGGTAGAGTTTTGTCATGACTGGCTCTCCCAAGGCCATCAGTAGTTCTAATGGAATGTTGTCTACTCCCGGGGCCTTGTTTCGACTCAGGTCTTTCAGTGCTCTGTCAAACTCTTCACGCAGTATCGTATCTCCCATTTCGTCTTCATCTACATCCTCTTCCATTTCCATAATATTGTCCTCAAGTACTTCGCCCTTGTATAAACCCTCTGTATACTCCTTCCACCTTTCTGCTTTCCCTTCTTTGCTTAGAACTGGGTTTCCATCTGAGCTCTTTATATTCATACAAGTCGTTCTCTTATCTCCAAAGGTCTCTTTAATTTTCCTGTAGGCAGTATCTATCTTACCCCTAGTGAGACAAGCCTCTACATCCTTACATTTGTCCTCCAGCCATCCCTGCTTAGCCATTTTGCACTTCCTGTCGATTTCATTTTTGAGACTGTATTCCTTTTTGCCTGCTTCATTTACTGCATTTTTATATTTTCTCCTTTCATCAATTAAATTCAATATTTCTTCTGTTACCCAAGGATTTCTATTAGCCCTCGTCTTTTTACCTACTTGATCCTCTGCTGCCTTCACTACTTCATCCCTCAGAGCAACCCATTCTTCTTCTACTGTATTTCTTTCACCCATTCCTGTCAATTGTTCCCTTATGCTCTCCCTGAAACTCTCTACAACCTCTCGTTCTTTCAGTTTATCCAGGTCCCATATCCTTAAATTCCCACCTTTTTTCAGTTTCTTCAGTTTCAATCTGCAGATCATAACCAATAGATTGTGGTCAGAATCCACGTCTGCCCCTGGAAATGTCTTACAATTTAAAACCTGGTTCCTAAATCTCTGTCTTACCATTATATAATCTATCTGATACCTTTTAGTATCTCCAGGATTCTTCCAGCTATACAACCTTCTTTTATGATTCTTGAACCAAGTGTTAGCTATGATTAGGTTATGCTCTGTGCAAAATTCTACAAGGCGGCTTCCTCTTTCATTTCTTCCCCCCAATCCATATTCACCTACAATGTTTCCTTCTCTCCCTTTTCCTACTGACGAATTCCAGTCACCCATGACTATTAAATTTTCGTCTCCCTTCACTGTCTGAATAATTTCTTTTATCTCGTCATACATTTCATCAATTTCTTCATCATCTGCAGAGCTAGTTGGCATATAAACTTGTACTACTGTAGTAGGCATGGGCTTTGTGTCTATCTTGGCCACAATAATGCGTTCACTATGCTGTTTGTAGTAGCTAACCCGCACTCCTATTTTTTATTCATTATTAAACCTACTCCTGCATTACCCTTTTTGATTTTGTATTTATAACCTTGTAATCACCTGACCAAAAGTCTTGTTCCTCCTGCCACCGAACTTCACTAATTCCCTCTATATCTAACTTTAACCTATCCATTTCCCTTTTTAAATTTTCTAACCTACCTGCCCGATTAAGGGATCTAACATTCCACGCTCCGATCCGTAGAACGCCAGTTTTCTTTCTCCTGATAACGACGTCCTCTTGAGTAGTCCCCGCCCGGAGATCCGAATGGGGGACTATTTTACCTCCGGAATATTTTACCCAAGAGGACGCCATCATCATTTAATCATACAGTAAAGCTGCATGTCCTCGGGAAAAATTACGGCTGTAGTTTCCCCTTGCTTTCAGCCGTTCGCAGTACCAGCACAGCAAGGCCGCTTTGGTTAATGTTACAAGGCCAGATCAGTCAATCATCCAGACTGTTGCCCCTGCAACTACTGAAAAGGCTGCTGCCCATCTTCAGGAACCACATGTTTCTCTGGCCTCTCAACATATACCCCGCCGTTGTGGTTGCACCTACGGTACGGCTATCTGTATCGCTGAGGCACGCAAGCCTCCCCACCAACGGCAAGGTCCGTGGTTCATGGGGGGGGGGGGGGGGCAGAAATGCTCAGTAAACTTAAATGGGTTTCCTTGGAAGAATAATGATTTAGTTCTCGTGAAATCATTTTGGATAAAGGAATTTGAACATCAGAATGGAGGTGGAAAACACTAAAAACAGTCTATTATCAGCACACATATCTCAGGACAATGTGATGAAAGCAAGCTCATTGGCGTAAATAGTATGCAGGCAGTGGTGGTTGAGATCTGAACGTAACACCATGCTGTAGGTATGATAATAATGTTACAAACATGAACACAGCACTTATACATCTTGATCTCTCAGACGTACTGCCAGGCAAGTGGCTTAAGAAAAGTGCTTAAAGGTTAACACAATCTCACAAGTTATGTCACAGACTCAAAATCGTGACAACTAGGAAGCTGAAAAAGCCACACAAAATTATATACACTGGGCAAAGTAGGAAGTGATATGAATAATACCTCTTCTCTGGAGCGTAATTTCTGATTAACTCTTAGACATAGACTTGGTCGTGCAGCTGGCAGTGCGGTTTCTACTGTTGTGTTGATGTTAAGAATACATATTATTGGATCCCACAGACTTTGAACGAGAGTACAGAGATGAGGAGCATAGAGATACTGCATCTAACAGCATCATACATAGCTCATAGCTAACCCCTATTTCTAAATGTGATGTAGGGAGAATAACTAAATTTAATTAATGATGATTGTGGTTTATCTGTGCCACAAAGGTGACAGCTAGGCTTAATATGTTCCTAAAGTAATGGCGGTAATGGAAGCAGTGGGACAGAACTGCACTAAGTAACTTGAAATACCTGAAACATTTTGTTATAATTTTGCTGTAGCATGAGGGACGATTTTTCTGTATTATGATGTAACATTTTTACAATTTTCCATTGACGTGGTGCATTTTGTTACAGTTTCACTGTTTGTTACAGTTTTGATGTAACATGAGGTATTTTGTTTCAATTCCACTGTAACATAAGCAGTTTGTTACAGTTTTGCTACAATATAACAAGATATGGAGTAATTAGTTACGATTCTGCTATAGCAGAGGCGGCATATGGGTCACTTTCATTGCCTACAAGACAAGAGCTGCAGGGCAGATCTTGAGCCCATCAGAACAGGTTTCTACAAGTTCTAAGTCACTCTCATACACTTTCAAATCAGGACTATTAACAGATAGTTCATCATTTCTTTTGCAAGTGTTCAGTGCTGTTACCTGAAACCTCTTAGTTCATTTTTCCTGGGTCAGGGCATTTATGTTAAAATTTTGCTGTCACATGGTGATGTATTGGGTTCCCTTTGAATTCTCGGATATCTATTTCCTTTATGGGCAGCCGACTACATTCTGATTTTTGGGAGCCCTCCCGTACAGTGTCTGTCTGGCGGACAGTATATTTCCGCCTGCATTCTCGCACTATGTGCCCTTCCTTACCACAACTGAAACACTTCACTGTGGCCCTTTTCTCTGGCCAGTTTACATTTACTATTCAGCGCTTATCTCTTTCAGACGTTATCACGCACTCTTCTGTAGCCGGTAAATCAATGGCTTCGGATAGTGTTATTCCTTTTCCTTGAGCCCGTACTACAGCCTTGATCCTGTCATCGTATAACCCCTGAACGAATATGGCTCGCCCTAACTTCCCCATCAAAACCTTGTTCCCCGCAACCTCTTCAGCTTCCATAACCCTCTTCATCGCTTACCTGAAATGAAATTGCATGGTGTCCACACGAGAGCCCCAATGAGCCACACTTTCCTCCTTCCCTTCCCTACTACTGAACATCGTACACACGTTGTAATCAATAGTGGCTTTACTCTCATAGATTTCTAATAAAATTGCCCTCACATCGGACCAAATTTCTATGTGGTCCCTAACTAATAATTTACCGAGGGGCAGAGCCCGTTATCTGCCCAATAATAAATCTTAGAAATACTTGCTTAGCATTAGGGTCTACTAGATTAAAGTCCTTATCACAGTTATCCACAAATTCTGATAATTTTTTCCCTATCTCCATCAAATTTATGAGGCACTCGTTTAGTAGTCTCTCTGTAAATCAGGTGCAGCCTGTTCTCATTTGAGTTTACTTCAGCGTCGTTTCCCATCTCTACTGTCCTTGTTTCTTGCACTGTGTGAGGTGAGCGCTGCGCTCACGGTGGAGGCGCGGTATTCTGCGGTGTGAGGCCTTTTGGCTGCTGTGGTGTGCCTTGCGATGCCCCTCTCGCTGCATGATGGCGAGGTGCGACGCCCCTCGGCCTATTCCTGTACTCTATTTAGCCGATTCCTCCACCCAATGGTACTAAAACCAACGCCACACCTGGCACCAGAAAACTCTATCACTGTGGCGTCCCACTGACGAGTCCTCAGAGGGACTAGGAAGGACTCCACGAATGTGCTTCATGGAACCCACCGACAGGACATGTCGAGAACAACTTCTGATAGTGGGCCGCCTGCTCTTCACTTGCTTGGCTGAAAAGTAGGCTACTGAGTGGGTTAAAGTACGGAACTCGGCAGGAATCTCGGGGATCTGAGGAGGATATCATAAAGTGGGACATGCGATTACTACTAGTGTAAGCACCCCGTGGCACATTCCCTATCAACAAAGTGTCTTCATATGGTTATAATACTTCGTATTCTTCCCTGAGCTTAAGTCTTGTGGTGCAGAGGCGATCTTGTCGGCCTAAGTGTCAACTACATCGGATTCTTCTAAGTCCAACCCCTGCCATACAGTCTGGAACAAAATCTCAGTGAACTTATTATAAATAATTCGCAACCAGCGATAGGAATCGGAAGGCGCTTCAGACGCTGAGTGCAGTTGGTTGGGACAGTACAGGCTTTCACAAAATTGGTTTGTTGGGTAAATCATCTATTTCATTTTTCATGGTAGCGATAGTGGTTATTCTAAGCAAAACCAGTGTTTTGAATGGATAACTTAATAATAAAACTCATCTACTGTCTTTTCAATAGCGTTTTTTACTACGCTAACGTGCATTTCCACGTCACAGCATCATCAGCACGTCAGTTTTTATGTAAGGACTTCATTGCGATGTCAATACTCCGGAAACATGTATCTTTGAACGTAACACTGCGTTCTTAATTATCTTTTGCGATAGTGTGGTGGAACATAATAGCTACAGAAGAATATATGTAGATTTTTGTTAAAGCTTTTAGCACACCTACGAGTTTTGCTGATTTATACTGTACATGACATCACAAATAAGTAACGTCCACATACTGTTTACACAACGTATAAAGATGACATTATAATTTCAGTAACATAAGAAATGCATGAATATTTCAAGATTATAAAGATAATAAATAATATACATGATACACAACACAATCCTTAATCAAATCCTTTAGCCTCTCAAACATTAGCATTATATCTCACAAAATATAAGTGAACTGTTTAAAAATCACGTGAATTTTATATATCACAAGCACGCTACGCAGGAACACAATACACACTATGTGATCAAACGTATCCGGACACCTGGCTGAAAATGACTCACAAGTTGGTGGCGCACTCCATCGGTAATGTTGGAATACAGTTTGGTGTTGGCGCACCCTTAGCCTTGATGACAGCTTCCAACTCTCGCAGGCATACGTTCACTCAGGTGCTGGAAGGTTTCTCGGTGAATGGCAGCCCATTCTTCATGGAGTGCTGCCCTGAGGAGAGGTACTGATGTCAGTCGTTGTGTCCTGGCAGGAAGACGGCGTTCCAAAACATCCCAAAGGTGTTCTATAGGATTCAGGTCAGGACTCCGTGCAGGCCAATCCATTACATGGATGTCATTGTCGTGTAACCATTACACCACAGGCCGTGCATTATCAACAGGTCCTCGATAGTGTTAAAAGATGCAATCGCCATCCCCGAACAGTGGGAACCAAGAAGGTGCTTAAAACATCAATGTAGGCTTGTGCTATGGGGTGCAAGCCCCCTCCATGAAAAACATGACCACACTATAACACCACCGCCTCCGAATTTTACTGTTGGCACTACATATGCTGGCAGATGACGTTCACCGGGCATTCGCCATACCCACACCCTGCAATCGGATCGCCACATTGCAGACCGTAATTCGTCACTTTACATAACGTTTTTCCACTGTTCAGTTGTCCAATGTTTACGCTCCTTACACCAAGCGAGGCGTCGTTTGGCATTTACCGGCGTGATGTGTGGCTTATGAGCAGCCACTCGGCTATGAAATCTAAATTTTCTCACCTCCCGCATAGCTGCCATACAAAAGAATGGCCCTGACTAACATTAACCTATACGTTTCACAAATCACTTACCTCACAAAAATCTTCGTTACTCGAACTACTGCAATACAGCAAGCGCCACTACTGCCAGCTAAATAAAAGATTCAAACTACGGAAGGCACTAACTACTGATAGGCATAGTTAGCAAATCAAAGATTTTAATAGAGAACAAACAATTTATTTACCTTAATAGTCATAATATATATAGCAGTTCATGACATCCAGTCTTACAAATTTCAAAACTCTGCCATCTCTCTCCCCACATCCACCACTGCTGGCGGCTCACCTCCGACTGCGCAACACTACGCGCTGTTCACATCCAGCTGCCGCCGCCCAACACTACAATGGCAGACAACAATGCAAACTAGCCACAGACTGCACACAGCACAGCCAGTGATTTTCATACAGAGCACTATGTAACAATGCCAATAAGAAAACATAAACAGCCTACTTACAAGTGTACCAAAACTTTTATTCAACATGCAATAACTGTTTATCAGCATGACACATTAACAGTTTACTACTAATGAACTCATAGTTGGGAAGAGAAACAGAAATCAAGAAACTGTAATAGCATGTTAGCTAGTGTGCGTGTGTGTGGTGTGCTTGCGTATAACCACAGAACATCTAAGAGGACTTTAAATTACAAATTCGTAGTGAAATGTTCAAATGCGTTATTTTCCATTTTTGTTTCATGAACGTCAGTACTTTAGCATTTTTTTAATATCTATAATTGCCAAAACAATAATCAGAACCATAATACAAATTTAAATGTACAGGACGACCTCATCGGAAACCCTTGGCCAATGATACTGACGAGTGCACCAATGTGGGTACACGCATTTATCATGTTTGGAACAGGATGGGTGTCCTTCACGTTGCTTTCAGAGCTACCGACATATGTGGGGAATATTCTCCACTATGACATTGATGATGTGAGTATATCTGCACTTAAATTACGCGGCCGCTACGGTAAATGCAGAAATTATGTCAACACGCTATCCTGTTTCTGTTACAGGCTGGTCTCATATCGGCGCTGCCGTATCTCTTTGGGTGGATCAGTTGCAGCGTATACAGTTTCCTAACGCAAAAATTTACCGAAAAAGGCATGCGTGTTATTACTACCATGAGAATTTGGGATGCCGTAGGTAAGCTGTACTTGAAACGTTATTAACATAAGTTTATGCGTAAATTACTAAATTTGCTGTTATCAGTAAAGTCGTTAACAGCGACCAAATTACTGACCCGTTGTAACGTTCTCCTCGGATCGTTACACTTAACTTAAATTTCACCTGCCTCGCCATTGATGAATGAATACGAAATTTTCATGCTTCACAAAATTTATTTACATTAATTTACAATATGAAATGAGGGTATAAGATGAACATCAACAGAAGCAAAACAAGGATAATGGAATGCTGCGGGAACTAGATTAGGAAATGAGACACTTAAAGTAGTAAAGGAGTTTTGCTATTTGGGTAGCAAAATAATTGATGATGGTCGAAGTAGAGAGGATATAAAATGTAGACTGGCAATGGCAAGTAAAGCGTTTCTGAAGAAGAAAAATTTGTTAACATCGAGTATAGATTTAAATGTCAGGAAGTCGTTTCTGAAAGTATTTGTGTGGAGTGTAGCCATGTATGGACGTGAAACATGGACGATAACTAGTTTGGACAAGAAGATAATAGAAGCTTTCGAAATGTGGTGCTACAGAAGAATGCTGAAGATTAGACGGGTAGATCACATAAGTAATGAGGAGGTACTGAATAGAATTGGGGAGAAGAGGATTTTGTGGCACAACTTGACTAGAGGAAGGGATCGGTTGGTAGGAGATGTTCTGAGGCATCAAGGGATCGCCAATTTAGTACTGGAGGGCAGCGTGGAGGATAAAAATCGTAGAGGGAGACCAAGAAATGAATACACTAAGCAGATTCAGAAGGATGTAGGTTGCAGTAGGTACTGGGAGATGAAGAAGCTTGCGCAGGATAGAGTAGCATGGAGAGCTGCATCAAACCAGTCTCAGGACTGAAGACCACAAGAAGAACAACAATTTACAACCGAACTGCACACTCGTCACGTAAACAAAACACAGACAGACTTCACTGATCTCTTTGACTTCCAAAACTAACTTCTAAACTGACTGACTGAGTCTCTTTGGGCAGCATCGCTGTTTCGCTTTATATAGGATTTTAACAATAAATTTCAAAATAACTCATTATTAATTTTGTACAATTTCCATGCATCAATTATAATTAACAAAACGTAAAGAAACTGATGTTACAGCCGAATAAGGTATAAAGTACAATATCAAATAACTTAATCTTTTGTGGTAATATCTATAGTTTACATAAGAAAATCAATCTGAACTTCAATTACAATAATGCCTCTTGTATTATTTTAGTTATGTAATTAATTACAGTTTGGATTTGGTTACTAACATTCAATGGTAGTTCAGAACTCCTGCTTTATTCTATTACATACATAAAATTTCATACAAGGCCTAAAATTCTGTAAATAGGAAAGTTGTGTGATGTAAACAGTTGGAGAGTTAATTATAAATGTAGTTACAAAGAATATTAATTACAGAGGAGGACATAAAAATAGATAACAAATGAAAATATATTGCTTGGTAATAACTTTAAAGCTGTTTCTCAAGACAATGAGATTCTCTGTGTTTACTCATTAATAAATTGCAATTATGTTAATTAGAGGTGTTAGTTATTTATGCCAACACTTCCACAGCTTCTTATTGTCTGTTGCTGAATATTTATTTCTTCAATTTCTTTGATTAGATATTTAATTTAGCATATGTACATAATTTTATTAATGACAACAATCTATTGACAATCACGACAACGCACGTCCTTCCAGAATATTCTACATGCTTTGACAATGAATATCAAGTGTTATAGCAAATTGGACATATATATTGGACATATATAAAAACACGTGTACAAGGCCTTAGGAAGCACTGAATTGTCCGATAACTATCCAAATGCATATAAAAAAGGTGGAATCAGACAGTTCATATGAATCTTGGGGGAGGCTGTACCGTTATACCGTACATAATCAGGAATGATGGTAATGATAAAGGTTCCTGAAGCCGATTGTAGTGTGAACATGACCTCTTGCTCATCAGGAGCTCCGTGGATGCAAAATGAACTGATGCTGAATACATGACCCCAGATCACACAAAATGATAGATTACACACATAAAGCTAATGGGCTATTTGAAAAAATCAACTGTCATACTCATCGGAAAATGTGATTTAATAAGTCCCTGAATACATAAGTCTGGAAACTTTCAGGCATACGAGCGGCTATATATTTTGCTTAAGGAAACGTGTCTGGAGACCACACACAGCAGGATAATGGCAAGTGGACAGCTGAGGACTCCACCCAAAGATTACTAACGAGCAGAGTTCTCGCCACTTCCACCAGTGGTTTTCGTTCTGCTGTAGGGGACACCAGTCTTCCGTTCCGCTACTGACTGTCTGCACAGGCTGAGCAAGAAGAATAAGCCGTGAAAGGCTCGCATGCTATCCAACTGGGTGCGACCTGTGTTCTGAGTGACCAGCAGCTCCTCCAAAGCATGTGAAGATTCCTCCTGTTTTCGCTCCATCGAAAGGACTTCGCCGGCCGGAGTGGCCAAGCGGTTAAAGGCGCTACAGTCTGGAACCGCGCGACTGCTACGGTCGCAGGTTCGAATCCTGCCTCGGGCATGGATGTGTGTGGTGTCCTTAGATTAGTTAGGTTTAAGTAGTTCTAAGTTCTAGGGGACTGATGACCTTAGAAGTTAAGTCCCATAATGCTCAGAGCCATTTGAACCATTTTAAAGGACTTCCTCCAGTCAGGACAAGATGCATTTAACGGAAAAAATTACTACAACAATGAAATGTTAGGTCAGGCACAGAGAAGTGGGTATTCGAACTGAGCACTTGATCATCTACGCATTAGTTCTCACTGTGCCCAAATGTGGGATCCATTGGTTTATAACAGCACCAAACGACGTGAGGGTCTACCAAGACCTTGAGCACCAAATGATCACTAAACTGCATATCACACAGCTGCGGAAGCCTGGGATATGGAGACAGATATTGGACTATGACTCTATGTATACTGGAGCCTTGGATGGCGGCTTGCAATGGCTTTACTTGGGGTTCAACGTCATGTACGTAGTCCACCGTCATAACAGTAGTAGAGTGAAAGCCATTACAACTATTGTGCTCTCGTAACCATGAGATCTGGACAGCTGACGAAGAATGTAGCTTAATTTTCCAGGACTTGGGTTGAACATTGCCACTGATTATGATCGAGTGCAAGCATGACAGCGATCAGCTGGATGGACGGGGGGTGTGGGAATGGCATAAGCTGGCGATGTTGTGGAGTAAACATATGTGTTACATGGGAACTTGTGGTTAGGGCCATTACCAGATATGAATTCAGGCAATGAGCTCTGGTAGTGATTCCCTAAACTTTGATGGCTGAGTGAAATGTCACAGACATTCTACGAACTCGTGTGTTAGGTCTTATGAGCCAGCATCTTTGAGGAAGTAAGAAAGACGACCCACTAAATTAATTAAAATCGGATTACTAGCATAAGGACGGATATGCTATCAGCCATGTCATTGCATTTGAATTAATCGATTTTTGAGAAACTACATATAACTTAAATCTGGGAGGTCTCGCGGGATTTAAACCTTCTCTTCAAGAATTAGAGTCCAGACACACTTTTTCAACAAGAGTAGTTCGTACACAAATATCATACGTCTCTTTGGGCAGTTACAAAATGAATCCGACGCTATACCCTCTTCGTGATAGAGCGTAGTTGGAATCTGAGCATAACCATGAGCACAGCCGGCCCGTGTGGCCGAGCGGTTCTAGGCGCTTCGGTCCTTGAACCGCGCTGCTGTTACAGTCGCAGGTTGGACTCCTGCCTCGGGCATGGATGTGTGTGATGTCCTTAGGTTAGTTGGGTTTAAGTAGTTCTAACTCTATGGGACTGATGACCTCAGATGTTAAGTCCAATAGTGATTAGAGCCATTTGAACCATTTTTGAACCTTGAGCACAGTATTGATATGCCGGAAATCCGGACACTGAGGCATAAATACGTCATCTGTACTTTAATCTGCCAGGGATGAAACAATTGTTGCGCAACTGTATGTCAGACTGCCATGACGCTTGTTTCAAAGGTTTGCATCATTTAGAATGCCGCCGAAACTCTTATGATCAAAGTTCCTTCTGTCAGTAATTCCACTACTCTGGGTGGCATTGCGTTATCACGCGTTAAAGATCTCGATTACTGGTCGGGTGATTAAAGGAGCAACTGGCGAGAAATCAGATATATTGTGATACTAAAAGGTTCTGGAAAAAAAATTATGCGAATATTACAAGCCCTAAAAGAGAATGGACGAATGACTGAGTCACTTGTTCGTTTAATAGAGAAACAAATTCTCTTTCCGCTTGACACTTGGTAACTGCAATCTGGGTGAAATTTACTGGCACTGTTTGCCCGACGAGAACTCGAACTTGGAATCTCTGCATTTCACGGGCAAGTGCTCTACCGATTGAGATGTCCAGTCAAAATTCATGATCCACACTCAGAGCTTTTGTTGGTCAGTTAGTTTCATGTTCCATAGATCTTTTCCACGATATATCTTAATGGTGAGGAACGAGTCATTTTACATTCACATCCCAAATTAATTTGTTAATATGGTCACATGTTGTCATTTATAAGGAATTTTTTAAAAAAGAAGAAGAAGCTATTAATTCTCACCCTCTACCTTTTCCGCATTACAATAATAGAAATTCTTCTACGGAATAGAAGGACCTGTCAAGGCATTTTTTTCAGTTTGTTTTCAAATTTTACTTTGTCATCTGTCAGATATTTTATGTCACTGTGTAAGTAATCAAAAATTTTAGTTGCAACCACTTTTTGGGCAATGTCTATTGCACCTTAATGTGGAGTAATAATCTCTTTTTCCTTCTGGTATTTTAATTATGTACATCATTGTTCAATTTAAACTGCAATGAGTTATTTACAACAAACTGTGAAGCAGTACTCATTATATCCAACTTCTTAAATAGATGTCTATAAGATGATCGTGAGTGGGGAATACATATTATCGTTACAGAACGTTATTGAGCAATCAAGATTTTCTTTCTTAAAGATGAGTTACCTGAGAACATTCATCATCATCATCTTCTTCTTCTGCATTCAAGGGTCCATTGGAGCACTTCAGTCAATCATTTATTGGTGATCTATTTCAACGGGTATTCTTTCCAAATTACCTACTATGTTTTCATTTGTTCTGATCTTTTTATCGTTCCTCATCTCTAAATACCTTGTAACTGTTTGTCGTTTGTCTGTTCTTGGTTTAAATCTTCTTTTTCTGTCCATTAAATTTTCTGTATTTTTTTGCAAATCACCCACGGTTAATTCTAGCTCTTTTTCTATCCCCGATTTCCTTTATCCCTGCTACTTATGCTTCATGTTCCAAACTTGCTAAATAGTATAAGGAAGTGAATGTTCCTAGAGAATACAAACAATAATTAGCACGAAAGGTACAATTACTTCATAGCTACTTCAATGTTAGTTGTTTCCTATAATTAAACTGACAAAAGAACCACTTGTCCAAGTTAGTAGAGCTCCACCAATAGTAATCATTTAGCTATAACGGTCATTAGCTTCCTGCTGTGTTAAACAGATAGAAAGTGTCATTGAGAGCCTGTTGTTGCCTAAACGCATTAATGCTCTTCCTGTATAATTCATGTCAAATTGCTATACATTACTTGTTAAACTGCGCTACTGCCTTGCATCTTATCACCAAAGCAGAATTTCAGTGTGAAATTGCAAAAGTTAATGTTCTACATGAACCATGCTAACACTTGGCACAACGTTTCCTAATTAGGCCTGGTGACCGTTTCCTTCTACATAATTAGAGTTTACTGGATTACTAATAAAGAATCTTGGTACGATTCCTGTTTGTTCTGCTACTGCTTCCCTTCTATAGAAATCTTTAGAGAAACAAAAATAGTTTGACACCTTTTATGCACTACCACAGTCAAGCAAGTATCCTTCCAAGGGAGTAATGTTATCAGTGTGAAGCTAATTTAGTAATAGCCATTCGTGTTATAAGCAGAACCAGTAAAGATATCATTACAACAAAGCATTGTGAAAATGTGGGACAAAGAAGAACTACTAGAATACTAGACCACAGCTATAAACCATTCATTACGCAAAAAAGAAGAATTTCCCTATGGATATCACACATAAAGTCATGTCAAGAATTTTATATAATCGTTGTAAAAATCAACTTGAACTGGAAGTAGAAGAATACCAAGGAGGATTTAGAACCAGAGAAGCTGTCCAGAACAGATAATGACTTTGAAATTGGCAATGGATTACTATAAAAAAGATAAAAACAACAAGTCATAACCTTTGTAAATTTCAAAACAGCTTATGATAACATCCAACGATCTTCAATGGCGAAATTTATAAAAATGATAAACTTAACTCTGACAAACAACAAATCTAAAGTAAAGTTCAGAAGAGAAATATCTGAACTGTTTACGATTAAAACAGGATTAAGACAGGGAGATGGTTTTTGGCCATTACCTTTCCGCTGCGCCCTGGAGTACATGGTTACAGTATGGTATAAGGAAAATCCTAAAAACATAAGAATTGGAACTAAGAAAAATCAAATAAACTTAAATTGCTTGGGACTTAGTTTTACTAGCTAACAACATTCAAGAAACTAGAAATCAAAAAACAAGCCTACAAAATATATCGTAAAAATATCTGATACATGAATCTGGTACAGTTTGAATAGTTGTAGCTATTTGCATGCTATAGTACACACAAGTTATAAGAATGAAAGTTGGTCTTTTTGAGTACTGTCAACATAAATTTAAATCTGGCTCAACTGTTAGCTTGGGGACCTGGACACTAGTCTATCATTAGACTCAGATCTATGCTGGACATTATTGTCACAATACAGTATTAGAAACATTACTAACTATGTAGTACATGGAATAATAAGGACTGCAGAATATTACAAACACTCTTAATTATACAATGCATGAAATAATAAACACTACTTTCTAATAAGAAAGATCTTTAAATTCGTTACTTTAAATATTCTCTTAGTAATTGTACTTTGATGAAACTTTAACTATCAATCTGTGAAAATTACGTGGAGTGCTTCAAAACTTATGCTCACTAAATAATGGCACAAATGGCTCTGAGCACTATGAGACTTAACTTCTGAGGTCATCAGTCCCCTAGAACTTAGAACTACTTCAACCTAACTAACCTAAGGACATCACACACATCCATGCCCGAAGCAGGATTCGAACCAGCGACCGTAACGGTCGCGCGGTTCCAAACTGTAGTGCCTAGAACCGCTCGGCCACCCCGGCCTGCCACTAAATAATAATATACTTTAGAACTCTACAAGGTTTATTAGCTTATGTTAAGGAAGATAATTGCTTTTCAGTTAAGTAAAATAGAATGTTCAGAATTATCGTAGCATTTGGGATAGTACCCTGTATGGTAAATGACTAAGGACGTTGTACTGTGGCTCAACACACAGAACACAAACTTATTGTTGAAGAAAGAAACCATATAACTGGTCCATGCAATTATACAATACTCAGTTAATAATTTGAGATGAAGGTGGTGGCAGTGTCGATCTCCTGTGCTATTCAAAAAAGGCTCTTCTGTATTACAAGGTGTGAAAATTCTCTTCTTAGCGTCGGATTTTGGTAGTACAATGTGTATAAATAATAAGCCAAATTACTTCCACATCCAAGGCTATATTATGTAATCTTGCAGTTCTTGTCGCCCTTTCGGTTTGCAAGATGTGTACACTTTGCCTGCTGGCCACCGACAGACTCATGCCACACAGGAGCCTTGCAGCTCGACTGCCAGATCCACATTTTCTATTCAGGCCTTGCCAATTCTGTTGCAGAAGGACTTACTTTTAAGATTTACATGCTTACAAACCTACTTTCCCTATGCATGAACCTGTACTACAAGTAAAGTTTTACATTTTCATTCTTTTACAGCATATTACTTTTGAAGTTATATCCACAGGTCAATTACTGTCATATAAATGGTAAATAAATGGCGTGTGAGGAGGACCTCCCGTCGGGTAGACCGCTCGCCTGGTGCAAGTCTTTCGATTTGACGCCACTTCGGTGATAAACAATGAATGAAACATTCACACAGAGGTTATATCAAAGAGCTTGCTGGTAGAGAAGTCACATTAAGTAAAAACAGATACAGAAGTTAGATAAAACAGTTATAGGTAATATCGATCATATTGTAACGTGCTGCATATTTTCAAAGTTCTACAGATATTTGTAATTTTTGGCCTCTTTCAAAACTTTATAAGCTTTATGCATTGTGGGTGGGTTTATATTTTCTCCTGGTGTTTTAATAGGGGTATCTGTGTTTATTTGAAGTAGTTCTTTGTGGACTTCATAGTTTAGTAATTTGTTAAAAGTTTTTGCTAAAATTTCTGTATTTTCTACTGCTAAGGGCCATGATTTTATTTTAATACTTGAATCCTAATATGGGAGGGTCATATCTTCGTAGATATGTCCGCTAATTATTTTGCAGCCATTCCTTGACTTTCTTTTCATGTTATTTGTTTCTATCATTAAAAGCATATCTTTTTCACATTGGGGTTTAAGCCTTCTTATTATTTTGTAGGTTATCATTCTTTGTTCTGCGAGTTCCAAGCGTGATTCTTCTGTTTTATGGCTCTGATATCTTAACTGGGCTTGGTGTCTGTCTGCCACTGCTTTGTCACACACATCGTTCCACGACTTGTGTTTTTTCCTTGAATTTATTGGGGCTACCTGTTCAGCTGTTTTTTTTTTTCGACTGAGGGAACTATTTCCAGTAGATCAGTTGTTTTTTTTATATTCCTTGCTTGTCCTTCGGATTTATTATTACTTATCAATGTATGAGGGTTGTAGGTTTTCTTCTTCTGGGGGTGGGATTTTTTCTTAATCAGTGGGGTGAATTTAATTTCTTTTATTTTTATCATGTAAACTATCTGATATAGTATCTGTGCCTCTCAGAACATTCACGTTGTGGATTTCCTTGTGGTAATTTTTATCCATACAGACACGATCCAGTTGCCATTTTTCTTTTTACCAATCTTGATTTTCGTATGACATTATGGAATGTCAACTTACTGATTTCTCTTTCCCCAGTATTTGCAATGACTCTAAGCGCAAATGTCGCCGAATTAAGTTGTTGTAGGAGTTCCGAAACGCGATTTTTCCAATTTGAAGTCTCATCGGTATGGCCAGCTAAGAATTTTGAAGTTTCCACCCTATTTATTATCACGTCACCATGTGTTACACTTATCTTTGGTGTCGCACTTTTAGATGTGCAGAACTGAACGTGTTGTGTCTTTTTAATATAGAGGGAGAGACTGTCGGCAGAAAACCAGTTAGTGGTACTGTTCAGAACACTGTTTACCATTTCTTCTGTTTTTGCATATATGCTTCGACTGATTAAAATACTAATGTCATCTGCAAAAAGAAATAATCCTGCTTGTTGTGTATTAGACAGAAGATAGTTTACACATATGAGCAACAACAGTGGACCCAATGTTGGGCATAGGGGAACACCATACGTGATTTATACCCCAATCAGAATTACGTCCCCGGGCTATATTAGTTGAATTAGCAAGTACAACTTTCTGTATTCTTTTGGTTAAATTAGACATTATCCATTAATTGGCTTTACTATCAGACACATGAAACGTCGATTTATCTAAGACAGCACTGTTATTCACACAGACAAATGCCTGCTTAGATAAGACGCAGAAAATACTAGCTGGTGCTATTTTATTATTTAGTGCTCGTAAAATATGGAGAGCGAACATGTAAATAGCATTCTCATTAGAGTATCTCTTCTGAAACGCAACCTGTGACCTGATGAGGATATTATTGTTACTAAGGTGAGATAATATTCTAGAATACATCACCTTCTCAAACATTTTGGAAAACAATGTCAGCAGGTAGGTAAACTACTTCCCCCAGTACCTCTTTCGTATCTACGAAACTTAACAGAAGAAATGACGGATGTAAAGCGTAAGGGCGGCTCGTGAATCGTGCTTGGGTACCTCAGTCAGTAGAGTATTTTCCCGCGAAAGATAATAGGGCAGTATAATTTATTATTATGCACTTGGCTGGTAGCACAGTAACCTAACTTAAACTTTATATAGAACTATTTATACCAGACAAGTATACAGGGGCAGTCTAGTAACACACCTTGTACGACGTTTTACATGTATGCTTGTAAGGTACACTACCAGCAGTCTACCGAGAGAAGTAAGTCACGTATGAGTCCGCCCCTGCATGTGTGCGAGTCCGAACAATAATCAACAATGTAAGAGTACGTTACCCTGGTCAGTCGATAGCTAGAAGTGACCGAATTTCTTACCTCCCGCTCTCAACCTGATTGAAGCCCACTGGTTCTCTTTCTATGGAGGTTATGTTAAAGCTGTTGTTTATGCAGTACCTGTTAGTAGCGAAATATGTCTTCTTGAGCGATTTGCGGGACCATAGGAGGCAGCAGCCATTGGAGCAGCTGAAACCTGTATTTACGCAGAAGATGGACAGTAATTTTTTGCCTGTATGGGTCCACAGACGCTGTGAATTTCTTGAAGGCAGTCATTTTCCTACTAAATTTGCTAAATTATGAAATAAACCTTTCCTTTCAAATTAAAGAATAGCCTTTGCAGAAGAATGACTTCCTTCAAGAAGATGGACAGTCTGAACATGTTGCGCAAGGTGTTGTGGACCACTCATAAAACTAAGCATGTTACATGTGCAATGAACAGTTTTTGAAACTGGCGCTATAATAGTCAGTCCCCTTCCGTCACTCGGAAAATACGTATTCTTAAAATCCATATTCTTAATGATATTCCTTTTCATCTTTATCGTAGAAATCCAATACTTTGTATTGCTTGCTATTCTCAGTATGTCTTCCATAATAACTTTTCAGTGCCGCTGTTGACTCTAAACAACGTGACTGTGTTGAAACATAACTGAATTCTCGGTGTTAACGTAATTTATTAGAACTAAATACAAATTGTCTCATCTAATCGATATTTATTCATTTACTGCTTCTTTGTGACAAAGTTATCAACATCTAATAACACATCTGTTGCTGCAGTTTTTCGTTTGTCTTCAGAGAGTAAAACCGTTTTGGTACATTCTATTGGAGCACTCGGGGGAGAAAACCTTAGGGTCCTCTCAGAAAGCAAAATGGCAGTTATTTGGATAACAATGTCTTCTAGCGGACATTCTAAATTTACGTGGGACGTTACGATGTTAATTCAAATCGAGTTGGCGAAAGTTATTTTACGAAATTGTACTGAATAGAAGGAGCGTGCAAATGAGTTTGAATTCAGCCCCAAAGTTGATCTGTTTATTTAAGAAATACTTACAGGACGTCGAGCACAAAGTGAAATAATTGAAAATACACGGTTACTATAAATGATCCATTCGTTTTCAAAGCTCTATGTTTTCCAAGGTTTACGTGTACAAATGTGACTGACACATCAACAGAATTGTAAACTCAGCAAATTTGCTTTGTGCACGCTACAAATGTTATGGGGCAGACGACACACGTCCAAACGGCAGTCAAGTTCGTTCCATAACTTACGTAGTAACATACTGTCAGTGGTCATCAAAGCAGCACTGATGCATTCTCTCAGATGTTCCAGTACTCTCGGCAATGGAGTGCATAAACACGGCTTTTAATGAAGCCGCAAAGGAGAAAGTCACAAGGAGTTAGGTCCGGTGGCCTGGAGTGCCAAGGAAACAGAGCCATATCAGCTTCACCAGAACGTCCAGTCCAGCGATGCGGAAAGCTGTCGTTTCGGTAGCGATGAACACCGATGCTTCAGTGAGGGAGTGGCTCGTGTTGTTGGAATATGAAACCCACGGAATGAGCAGTCAGTTGTGGAAACAATCACAACTGCAATTTATCGAGATAAGAAGTGTCCCTCAAAGTCTTCTCCGAAGAAAAACGGCCCATACAGCTTCGTCTGTGACACTGCAGAGGAAACATTAACCTTCAATAAATGTCGTTCATGCGCCAAAATTTTACGAGGACTGCCTGTACCCCATACTTTCACATTGTGATGATTAACCCTTACAGGTAAATTGAAGGTTGCATCGTCACTGAATATTATCTTTGAGCCGAAATGTTCATCCTCAAGTGTAAAACTGAAGGCACCCGCCATAACTTCCGGCTTTAATTGTTGTACGAGCTGCGGATGGTACGGTTTGAAATGTAACCGCCGTCCCAAAATCTTACACACGGCGGGCTGACGTATCTCAAGTTCGAGCCGCATACGTTCGGGGCTGTGTACGAAACTTCCTCTCGCCCTCTCTACGGTTGCATCTGGCACACTTGGTCGACCGGTACTTAACTGTTTACAGTGACAACCTTTCCTTTGCATTTACATGTTCGCTAGCCATATTTTACGAGCATTAAATAATAAAATAGCACCAGCTAGTATTTTCTGCGTCCTATCTAAGCAGGCATTTATCTGTATGAATAACAGTGTTCTCCTACATAAACTGAAGTTTTATGTGTCTGATAGTATAGCCAATCAATGGATAATGTCATTTTAACCAAAAGACTACAGAAAGTTGTACGTACTAATTCAACCAATAAAGCCCAGGGACATAATTCTAATTGTGGCATAAATCACGTATGGTGTTCCCCTAGGCCCAATATTGGGTCCACTGCTGTTGCTCAGAGTCTCTATATTGTTGATACAAACACACAATGCTGTATTTGCAAAGCTGTTCTTTTCCATCTACATCTGAACTTAACAATTAAGTGCCTGGCAGAGCGCTCATCGAACCACCTTCACGCTATTTATCTACTGTTCCATCTTGAACAGTGCAGAGGATAAACGAACACTTAAATCTTTTCGTGCGTGTTCCGATTTCTCTAATTTTGTATATACACAGACTGAAGCGACGAACGAAAATTTCTACCAAGGTCGGGACTCGAACCTATGTCTCCTGCCCACTAGGCGGATGCGCTAACCACTACGCCAGCGTGGCACTGTGGCTTTTCACACTCTGCGGTCTACACTAGCACGCCTCTCTCCTCAGTCCAAATTCCTATTCACGACTCAGGCCACTTGGTATCCCCCTAAACCCTAAGAGCATTGCAGAGGCTCTCCAGCTCTATTAGAATAGCTCTCAACAGTGAAAGTAATATGGGAGTGTCCCTGAAAACCAGACATAGATGCTTTAATAGAATGAAACTATGCGGTTCCAGAGACCTTTTCAAGTCTCAACATCTGTGTGGTATATATGGAGGCTGAAAAGGCGAATGAAAATTTGTACTAGTTCTGGGATTCGAACATGGGTCGCTATGCCGATGCACTAACCACGGCGCCACCCTGGCACAGTGCCTTTGTACCACTGCAAGCACTACCCTAGGATGCCTCCCTCCTCAATCCAATTTCCGATTCACGCCTCAGCCTACATCGTATTCCCCCTGAATTTAACAGCATTGCAGACGCTCTTCAACTGTGTCAGGGTGGCAAAGTGCTTAGCACATCTGCCTAATGAGCAGCAGACCCGGATTCGAATCCCAGCCATGGTACAAACTTCCATTCGTTGCTTCGGTCTGCCTATACACAACACAGATGTTTGGACTTGAAAAGTTTTGTGGAACCATATAGTTTCATCTGATTAAAGCACCTATGGCTGGGTTTCAGATAGGATCCCCCGTTTCGTTCGATGCGGAGGTGCGATTCCCATACAGTCTGAGAGCCTTCGCATTGCCATTCGAGTTGAAGTTGAATGGAAATATGGATTGAGGAGGGAGGTGTTCTAGGGTAGTTTGTGCAGTTGCGCAAAGCCACGGTGCCAGGCCGTCCTAGTGGTTCGCGCATCTACCTAGTGAACACGAAACGTGTTATTGAATCCTGGCTTTAGTATAAATTTTAATCCGCCACATCGATCTCCTTACATAAATCATCGTTGATACGGAAATGAAAATGTCTCTAGAAGCATATGGTTTCATTTCCTTACTTTATTACGATGGTTCTAATAGTTCTAATGGCTCTGAGCACTATGGGACTTAACTGCTAAGGTCATCAGTCCCCTAGAATTTAGAACTACTTAAACCTAACTAACCTAAGGACATCACACACATCCATGCTCGATGCAGGATTCGAACCTGCGACCGTAGCGGTCGCGCGGTTCCAGACTGTAGCGCCTAGAACCGCTCGGCCACTCTGTCCGGCATTACGATGGTCATTCTCCCTATGTATAAGGTGCCATCGAAATATTTTCACACTCTGAGGAGAAAGTTGGTGATTGAAATTTCATAAGATCATACCGCAACGAGAAACGGCTTTGTTTTAATGATTTGCACCCCTATTCGCGGATCGTATCAATGGAACTTTCGCGATAGTACAAAACGAGTTGCCATTCATTGAACATTTTAGACGTTCTCCGTCAATCTTTCTGACCCGGAACCCACACCGCACAGCAATACTCCAAATGAGGGCGGAGAAGTGTAGAGTAACCAGTCTCTTTAGCAGACCTGTTGCATTTTCTTAATCTTCTGCCAATGGGTCGCAGGCTTCTGTTGACTTTCCCCACAACGTGATCTGTATGATCATCTGAATTTAAAATCTTCGTAATCGTAATCAACAAGTATTTGGTTGAGTTTGCAGCCTTTAGATTTTTGTGATTTATCGTGTAACCAAAATTTAGCGGATTCCTTTTAATACTTGTGTGGATGACTTCACACTTTTTATTAGTTAGAGTCAATTGCCACTTTTCGCACCACATAGATATCTTGTCTAAATGAACTTGCAATTGGTTTTGATCATCTGATTGCTTTACAAGACGGTAAAAAATAACATCATCTCCAAATAATCTAAGAGCGCTACTCAGATTGTCTCCTAAATCGTTTACATAGATCAGGAACAGCAAAGGGACTATAACAGTTCCTTGGTCAACGCCAGATATTATTTCTGTTTTACTCGATGACCTTCTGTCAATTACTACGAACCGCGACCTTTATGATAGGAAATCACGGATCCACTTTAAAAAACAGATGATACTCCATGAGTACGCAATTAGACTAAAAGTTGCTTGCGAGGAACGGTGTAAAAAGACCTCTGGAAATCTAAAAATATTCAATCACTCTGAGATCCCTTGTCAATAGCACTCATTACCTAGTGAGAATAAAGAGCTAGAATGGTGAAACCGTGACTAATTTCTGAATCTGATTCGGTTATTTGTCAATAAATCTTTTCCATCGAGGAAATTCATATTGTTCAAACACAACATGTTTTCCAAATTCCTACTGAAAATTGACGTTAGTAATGTGAGTCTGTAACTCATCAAATTACTCATTTTACTTTCTTGGTTATTAGTGTGATTTGTGCAACTTTCCAGGGTTTAGGTACAGATCTTTAGATGAGCGAGTGGTTGTGTATGATTGTTATGTACGGAGCTATTGTGCAGTGTACTCTGAAAGGAACATGACTGGTATACACCGTGGAGCGGAGGCCTTTGCTTTATTACTCCGAACATATCTACTTCTAATTTACTGATGTTGGCAGTTGTCTGGAATATTTACTTCTTTTTCTTTGATGAACGAATTTCCGAAGACCATGTTTAATAACTCTGCTTTAATGGTACTGTTATTAGTGACATAACCACTGTCATCGCGCAGTGAATGTATCCATTGCGTCTTGGAACTAGTGTACTTTAAATACAACCGGAATCTCTTTTTTGGTTTTCTGCCGGAATTCCTTCAAAATGTATGCTGCACTGTTGTAAGAGAACATCACACTTTATCCAATACATAAAAATTCTTTCCTTGCTTTGTCGCCATTGTGACAAGGCATTGCACTTGTAACGCTACAATGTAAACTCAGTGAGTTTACGGTTCTATTCATGCAACACTCCTATTAGTGCATATTAGTACATATAATACTTTGGAAAATATAGAACTCTGAAAACGAATGAACAGTCTACGGTAGCCCTGAATATAAAAACCGACAACCTTCCAAAGATGGGGTGAAACAACTTGAAAAAAAGTAAGTTTAGCTGCATACAATATATTACCACAAAAATGCTAAATTGGTTATATAGCTGTAGATAGTCATAACTTCATGCCGTAAACCTATAATCATAAGCAAATAATGCACAGTGTCACTCGGAAAGCTTCGCCACAGAAGGTGTTTGGTTTCTTCATTCACAGCGTGCATCGGCAGCGCGCTGTGCCTGCTGGGAGTGACGCTCGTCAACTGTGACGTCACAGTGATCATCGTGCTGTTCGTGCTGACCATGGTTAGCCGCTGCGCCGTGTACGGCGGCTCCTACATGAACCACCTCTACCTCTTCCCGCAGGCCTACGGTAGCGCGGCTGGGCTCGCTCTGACTGCCTCCAATCTAACTGGTATCCTCACACCACTTGTCACCAGCGCCTTTGTTTCTGGCAGAGTAAGTTCATGCATCATTTGCCATTCACTGTACTGTTTTACATTCCTGTTACATCTTAAGTCAATTTCTCGTTGATAGCGAAGCTACTGTATAGAAATTACGGGGCGTCTAAACCAGCAGTCATAAAAATTACTTCTCAGAGCAACTCGCAGGTACCGAACCTGTGATATCCAATTGAGCCACCCAAGGTTAATTCAAGGACTGAGTTGTTGACTCAAATTGGGAAAGACGGGAGTAGCTGGCAATCAATTGGCGCTATGCGAGAGGCTCGAATGTCTCATCTGAAAGATCAATACCTGTGAATATCTCGCAGACCCTGTTTGGGTCAGCCGTGTTTATTTATTAAATTCTTGTAAGTTTGTACCCAATAATGAGTTTTAGGCGGAGACCCCCCCTCCCCATCCTCTCTCTCTCTCTCTCTCTCTCTCTCTCTCTCTCTCTCTATTTCTATCTCTCTTTCTCTATTCCACGTTGCATTGTGGGGTGGCTGGCTCTTCTTTGTTAGTGAGCAGTTTATCGTCACTGTCCTTTTCTCCCCTACTTCCTAACTGCTCTCCGCCAAGCCAAATGGCTGGGGAGCAAAATTCTGGAGTATCGACTCCTTTTATGCCCATCTGACAACCGTGCGAACTCCCTTTACTTACAATAGCCTTAGCTTTTGAAATAAATTTCATCTCATACAAAACGAAGTTAAATGCTAAGTTGTCAAGTTTATTTTGGTCAATGTCGTCAAAAAATTGCCCTTTCTTTGGCGACTTGTATCGTTCTTTCATTTCTTTCAGAATAGACTGTAATTTGGGCGTTTGCAGTAAAATTAGCGACTCAATTTATTTCTTACTGCTTACGGAATCACATTTATTGTTAATGTGCCTTTCTCTAATATACGAGGGCTTTCCAGGAAGTAAGAGAAATGGAAACCACTGGGAAAATCCGGTAAAGCTTTGCACAGATGTGTTGGGCAGTGTTTCTAGTATGTCCGTCGACCGTGTCGCTTCGCTCGTTTCAGTTTTGAGTGAACAGTGAGCACGTAAAGATGCGTAGGGAATAGCGTCTCCCGCCAAGTATGAGGGCCTGGTTAGAGATTTCTCCTGTGGCATGCAGCCCACATAACACAACTGTCGAGCAGTTCCTTCTTCATACCAATTCTCGGCCGCACACTGCAGGGGCAACGAAGACACTCATGCAGCGTTTCCGATGAGAAGTGTTTCACCACCCACAGTACAGTCCGTAATTGGCTGCCCTGAGTCTCATCTCTGCTCACAAGAACCGCTGGCTATGAAGACAAAATTTTTCCACGGACAACGAGCGGGAGACCAGTGTAGATAACTGGCCGCAAGCACAGGCAGCTGCTTTTTTTTACGAGGATATTGGAAAGTTGATACAACACTACGACAAAACACCAAGTTGGAGCAGCGACTAAGTGAGAAGTAGGTGGAAGGTGTATAGAACTGTTGCAAATAAAACGTTTCTGGCTTTCACTGTGGTTTCCATGTCGCGACCGGTCGGAATTTACTTTCTGGTCAACCCTCGTAAATAACACATTTGTGTAGAGATTCAGTATTATTTCGACTTAACGCACCTTTATCTCAGTTGTCTGTACGTATTATAAATATACTCTTACATTCATTGATATTGTTATTCATTGCGTAATAACTAACTTGCTCCAGAATTATTTTCATATTATCGTTCCGTTTCACCCGTTCGTAGGATCAATTTCAAATGGCGATTGACTCATGATCAGTTGGCTGTATTGGAAGTGCAGACTTTTGTTTAGCAATAACACGCAAAAATTAGTAATAAATCATTTCATACAGGTCGTGGCAGCGTTCTAACAAGCTGTTACAAATATTTCTTGTCGGTTATGTGTTAAACCATGTATTCAACATACATTCAGACTTAATGTCAATCATTGTTTGTTTACGCTGTTACAGCAAACGGTGCAGCAATGGAAATATGTGTTCTACGTATCAATGGGTATGGCCACATTACCTTACGTTTTCTATCTCATTTTTGGTTCTGCTGAAGACCAAGAAACCCCATGGATAGAAAAGAGAAAAATGAAGAGGAAACAGCAATGTGTACCATAAATAAACTTGTGAAGTGTCGTCTGAGGAATGTTTAATTCTACTTCGCGTACAAAATACTCTGAATATTCTCTAATGTCCAGAATAAGATGAACGCCAATGTAGCACTGAATAGATTACACGCTGAAAGCATGATGAATTATTGTTGCATCTCGTCCCTATATTTGACGTTAACTGCAGTGTTAGCACATACAGAATAAGGGCCTAGAATGTTGTTGGCTTGTATCTCCCAACCAGCTAACAGCTTTATTCTAATTCATTATTTAACGTGAAACGCGTTGAGGTGAAGTAGAGGACTAGCTGAAATGGATCAGAGTGACGCCGAGAAAAAATGTCAACAAATCGTAAATTTGTGATGTTACCAAATAACTGTGTAATCTATGTCTCTTATTACTTATTGGATAAGCCACTCATTGCTCTGTAAACCCCAGCGGCAGCTTAAGACCAAAGTGTATGATTTTCTTGAAACGGCATTCAGCCAACGTAAGTCTCATACGATTTCACTACCGTAGGCATTTCGACCATATGTTATCCCTACAGGTTCGACTGATTGAATTTTTATAAAGAGTGGCCAAAATAAAATTGATAGCACTTTGGACATATCGTGACGTCTTAACCGAAAATGAAAAAACATCGTTAGAAAGCTATTCGAAACTTTTTCGGAGGTCTAAAAAGAAAACTCAGGCAAAAGATAGGTTGCAAGAATGTCATAAAGGATCCGTCTTTTCGTATCAACAAATTTTCTGTTGTGCATAGGCAAAAGTTTTCAGACTAACCTGCACATGTTCAGTTCTGGCAGTGGCTTCTGAATGGTATCGGCATATTTGAATCCTCAATTATTAATTTCATTAGATGAGGCCTGGTTCTGAAAATCTGGATATGCGAACTCAGAATACGCGACGTAATGCACAAAAAGTCCTCACCGTTACGTTGAGCAGCTGTTGTATGATATTAAGATTGCGGTTTGGTTCGTATTTCTGGTTCAGTTTTATTTTGGCCACTTCTATACTTTCCCTGCGTGATGTAACTGAGGAGGCATGTAAAAGTACACTGAAAGTTGGAATCCGGACCATGTGATCTGTATTTTTTATATAAAAAATAAATCAAGGTATTGTCTGTGTACATGAAAGATATAAAGAACTGAGCGTAATACTTTCTGAGCATTTTCATAATACCTTCCTAAGACTACACTCCAAAATGTTGTCTTTGAACCGTCACTCATAGCTATACTTGTCTTGCGGATTCTGTACAATATCTAGCAACAGGGTAAGCGTGAAAAAACGTTCTGTAAAGTAAGATCTATTAGTTTTCAGGTAGCTATTATGATTTTCAAAGTACTTTGTAGTTCAGCAAATATTGGTGATGATGACTAATTTTAACGTCTGCGTGGGGAGTTTTTAAAACCGTATTGCCAATTCCTGATATCTAAGGCACATTCTCCGGCTTAGTGGGTGCTGCCAAATAAAATAACAATCTTAACATTACAGGGTTTAAACCCACTGCTATAATTATTTTAGATTTCCTAATCTGTTTCGATTTGTGACTGGCGTATTAAAGTGATTTCATAAGGCTCAGTCAGAAAACAATCTCTCTTTTTTCTCATGATGTATGTCCAAATGTCTTCGTACATCGTATAGGTTGAGCGACTCGTTGAGACATAAATCGATCGGTCCTTTGACTATTTTCCGTTCCAGTACCAGCGTTAATAATCCGACACATACAAACGTAACACGCTATTATCCCGGCAGTAATGCAAAGGCTATCTGAAGTGCTGCTATCGTTTATAACTGTCGTGGGTGTAACATTCACTTGCTTTGGTCAAAGAGACAGACAGTTGTTGGGTAACCTCGTAAAGTTACCACTCCGAGATTTGTCCAAGAATTTGTTTTTTCTCCATCTAGACTCCGAGTCGAATTGAAAGAAACAGATATGGTAGATTCTGTTATTTGCCATGTTCATGCCATTTATACACACACTGCACAGTCACATTAAAGTGACCACTAGTCAGAAGCCTGAATAACCACCTTGAGCAGTGCGGACCGCTACAAGACGTGCAGGAACAGAAGCAATGAGGTTCTGAAACGTAGGGATGAGAAGTCACGTTACATTGTCCTTCTCGTAGGTGCTACCCTGCCGAGGAAAAACAAACGGCATGTAGGGGTCGACATGGTCCCCAATGATAGATGCATACTTGTCTTGATCCATTGTGCTTCCAGAATGACGAGATCACCCGGAGAAAGCAACAAAAATCATTCGGGGAATGCCACAGAAGGATTGCCCAGAGCATAATGCTCCCAACTCCGGACTAGACCCTTCCGACGATTGTTGCAGTGTGTTTACTTTCAGGTGATTCACGCCGTAGACGCCAACGACGTGATTCATCTGAAAATGCCACCTGTCGGCGCTCAGTGGATGTCCAGTAGCCGTACTGGCGTGCAAACTGCAGACTTCGTTGCACATGAATAGCATAGATAAATGTACCAGGTGCCTGCTGCAGAGACCCCTACACACCAACATTCGCTGACCAATCGTTCAGGAGACACTTTTCGTAGCCTCTTGGTTCATCTGAGCGGTTAGTTGCTCGACAGTTGAGCGTCTGTTCAGCCTTACACAGCCTCGCAGTCATCGTTCACCCCTGTCATCTAAGCCCCGTGGTGCACGACACCGGCGCCTGTTTTGGGTAGCACCATTATGGTATGCACGATATACTTTAATTACGGCGACACGTTACAAGTTTACATGCTTATCCGTTCCGGAAATGCTTCCACGCTTAGCTCTAAAGCCAATGATTATCCCTATTTGCACGTCAGATAAATCGCTCAGTTCCCGCATTATGAGAACGAATGCACTGTTTTCCGCGTCCTCCGCCCCCCACCGCACACCCCTCCCCCTTACGCGACACGCTTAAATACCCTCCACTGTTAGTGCTACCACCTGCCTTCTGTAAGTGAATACTGCGCGTTAACGTCGAACACAGTCGCGGGTCACATTAATGTGACTGGATCTTATGCATGTTGCGCGGATCACAGTGAAACGTGTTTCAAAGGGTGCTTTTCATTGTGCCAGATATTAAAGTAATTTCCCGTTCCATTGAAGCAAAGACCGTGGGGAAAAATAACTGCGTGGTCGCTTCTGTACGAGCTCTTATTTGCCTAGTTTCATATGCATGGCAGATACGTAGCAGACTGAAGAGTATTCGCAGTTTCTGCCCTAAAAGACTGTTCTTGAACTTTTCTAAGCAGATGTACGGCGTCTTAATTCGTTTCTCTGTCAGTTAAGAATTTTTACCATTTCTGTTAATGTATCTCGGCAGTCGAACAGTCCTGTGACACCAGAATGAATGCAGCAGGGTGTGTACTGATATGAAACATAATGACGGATTAGAACTGTGTTGCATGTTAATCGAACCAAGAACCCTTGTCTTTGCTCTACCGATTTAGCTACCCAGGCACGAATCGTAACATGCCTTCACAGTCTTTCTTCCGTCAGTACCTCTTTCCTACATTTCAAACATCACGTAAATCCTAATGCATACCTAGTGGAACTAGCTCTCCTGGAAGAAAGGAGTTCCGGAAAAATGACTCAGCCACAGTCTAGGGGATTGTTTCCAGTTTGAAACTTCACTCTGCAGTGGAGTATCTTCTGACTGGATACTTCCTGGCAGGTTAAAACTGTATGCCAGACCGGAACTCGAACCTACAATATCTTGCCGGGCAATTATCCGTGTAAGGTGAAGGTTCCGGCTTCGAGTCCCGTTTCGATATATACTTTTAATTTTCCGGGAAGTTTCAACTGACTTGTGAGGGTGGTGCCCCAGAGATGTACCGAGGCAGATGGGCAACCGGTGCGGAGTTTCATGTTCTCACCCCCTTCCCCGTCAATCGCCACCAACCTCACAAAAATATAAATTTATTGGGCCGAGGGGAACAATTTTGGGACGCGAGTGGTTAAGTAAGCAAAGTATGATGTTAACTATTTCGTATACAGTTTTTATTAATATAAAAAAATTAGTAAATCGTATTTTTGTAAACAATAAAAAACCAAAGATCTTCTTAGTGACTTAAATATTTAACATAGAATCTCTTCCTTCTAACTTTCTCTGCTGAAAATTAGCGCTATCAAAATCGATACCTTTAGCTACACTATTTTCGACTGTCAAAATTTCCAAAGCAAAGAGAGTGGTGCTTCACTCGTAATGGATCTAAGATAATTCTTAATTAGGATGATTTTTGAAAACCTTAACTCACATGATGCTGTTGAAAAACAGAAAGCTAAGAAAAATCTTGACGTCACAATGAGATTGGAAACAGACGAAGAAAACTGATATTCAGCCACGAATTGTTAGAATCTTAAACATGTCTTACCAAGAGACTCTTCTTTTGGTACTTTGGCAGCTTGCACGAAAAACTTAGGTGTGGAATTTCTGCAAAGATACTACCTTGAGAAACAATTGTCAACTAAACTTTTTACAATTATGGGAAGTTCCGCTGACGAGGTTGTAATAAGATTGCTGGACTCTAAAACAGCAAAACGATCTGATATATGTTACATGGATTTGCAACGTGTATCGATTTCTTGTAGACACTTGTCGACGCATCCTAACACTGACCTTCTAAGTTCCTGTTGCAAAGTCAGTGTCTCGTCTGCAACCTTCTCTCCGGGCATCATTTTCTTCTTCCTGGCGTTTTTACTTTTTCCACAGGAATGCCGATCACATCACATACGTCATTCGCAAATCGAAGTGTTTCATCATCAAGATAATTTTTCTTGTCTTTGGAAAATAGCTTCAGTCCTATAATCTTAATAATACACATTCGAAACCTGATTCTACAGATCTGTAAATACTTTTGAGCATGGTTACTTGTTTATAATAGAGAACTTAAGTAATGCAAAAACTATAAGTAGCACAATGCAGACAACAAACTTTCAGCAGCGCCCCTGGTTTATATAGTTTCCAAAGAATCCGACAGTTCCTCACATTCAAGCTCAGGTAAAAATCTCACATATTAATCATCAACATCATAACTGCAATGCATTCCGTAAGAATTTTCAGGTATTTTGCACAAAGGGAAAGGAAATCCCTTCTCTCGATCATTATCACCAAGAGATGAGGAAATGATAAAAAATATTTATAATAATTCCATTTACTTATGTACAGATGAATAAATATTTTATTCTGATCTTCTGTAGATTTGCGGCAGAAAATACTTACATCAGTGTCGCACGCAGTGTTTGAACAATGCCTGCCAACACATATTGGATCAGACATACAACCAGGCAAGTTTAATATGAAACAATAGCACCAACAACAGTGTTCCACATATCGATACCACCTCACAAACGTCCTTGTTGTTGTTGTTGTGGTCTTCAGTCCTGAGACTGGTTTGATGCAGCTCTCCATGCTACTCTATCCTGTGCAAGCTTCTTCATCTCCCCGTACCTACTGCAACCTACATCCTTCTGAATCTTCTTAGTGTATTCATCCCTTGGTCTCCCTCTACGATTTTTACCCTCCACGCTGCCCTCCAATACTAAACTGGTGATCCCTTGATGCCTCAGAACATGTCCTACCAACCGATCCCTTCTTCTGGTCAAGTTGTGCCACAAACTTCTCTTCTCCCCAATCCTATTCAATGCTTCCTCGTTAGTTATGTGATCTAACCATCTAATCTTCAGCATTCTTCTGTAGCACCACATTTCAAAAGTTTCTATTATCTTCTGGTCCAAACTATTTATCGCCCATGTTTCACTTCCATACATGGCTACACTCCATACAAAAACTTTCAGAAATGACTTCCTGACACTTAAATCTATACTCGATGTTATCAAATTTCTCTTCTTCAGAAACGATTTCCTTGCCATTGCCAGTCTACATTTTATATCCTCTCTACTTCGACCATCATCAGTTATTTTGCTCCGCAAATAGCAAAACTCCTTTACTACTTTAAGTCTCTCATTTCCTAATCTAATTCCCTCAGCATCACCCGACTTAATTCGACTGCGTTCTATTATCCTCGTTTTGCTTTTGTTGATGTTCATCTTATATCCTCCTTTCAAGACACTATCCATTCCGTTCAACTACTCTTCCAAGTCCTTTGCTGTCTTTGACAGAATTACAATGTCATCGGCAAACCTCAAAGTTTTTATTTCTTGTCCATGGATTTTAATACCTACTCCGAATTTTTCTTTTGTTTCCTTCACTGCTTACTCAATATACAGATTGAATAACATCGGGGAGAGACTACAACCTTGTCTCACTCCCTTCCCAACCACTGCCTCCCCTTCATGTCCCTCGACTCTTATAACTGCCATCTGGTTTCTGTACAAATTGTAAATAGCCTTTCTCTCCCTGTGTTTTACCGCTGCCACCTTCAGAATTTGAAAGAGAGTATTCCAGTCAACATTGTCAAAAGCTTTCTCTGAGTCTACAAATGCTAGAAACGTAGGTTTGCCCTTCCTTAATCTAGCTTCTAAGATAAGTCGTAGGGTCAGTATTACCCCACGTGTTCCAACATTTCTGTGAAATCCAAACTGATCTTCCCCCGGGAGGTCGGCTTCTACCAGTTTTTCCATTCGTCTGTAAAGAATTCGTTTTAGTATTTTGCAGCTGTGACTTATTAAACTGATAGTTCGGTAATTTTCACATCTGTCAACACCTGCTTTCTTTGGGATTGGAATTATTATATTCTTCTTGAAGTCTGAGGGTATTTCGCCTGTTTCATACATCTTGCTCACCAGACGGTAGAGTTTTGTCAGGAGTGGCTCTCCCAAGGCCGTCAGTAGTTCCAATGGAATGTTGTCTACTCCGGAGGCCTTGTTTCGACTCAAGTCTTTCAGTGCTCTGTCAAACTCTTCACGCAGAATCATATCTCCCATTTCATCTTCATCTACGTCCTCTTACATTTCCATAATATTGTCCTCAAGTACATCGCCCTTGTATAAACCCTCTATATACTCCTTCCACCTTTCTGCTTTCCCTTCTTTGCTTAGAACTGGGTTTCCATCTGAGCTCTTGATATTCATACAAGTGGCTCTCTTTTCTCCAAAGGTCTCTTTAGTTTTCCTGTAGGCAGTATCTATCTTACCCCTAGTGAGATAAGCCTCTACATCCTTTCATTTGTCCTCTAGCCATCCATTCTTAGCCATTTTGCACTTCCTGTCGATCTCATTTCTGAGACGTTTGTATTCCTTTTTGCCTGCTTCATTTACTGAATTTTTATATTTTCTCCTTTCATCAATTAAATTCAATATTTCTTCTGTTACCCAAGGATTTCTACTAGCCCTCGTCTTTTTACCTACTTGACCCTCTGCTGCCTTCACTACTTCATCCCTCAAAGCTACCCTTTCTTCTTCTACTGTATTTCTTTCCCCCATTCCTGTCAATTGTTCCCTTATGCTCTCCCTGAAACTCTGTACAACCTCTGGTTCTGTCAGTTTATCCAGGTCCCATCTCCTTAAATTCCCACCTTTTTGCAGTTCCTTCAGTTTTAATTTACAGATTGTGGTCAGAGCCCACATCTGCCCCTGGTAATGTCTTACAATTTAAAACCTGGTTCCTAAATCTCTGTCTTACCATTATATAATCTATCTGAAACCTGTCAGTATCTCCAGGCTTCTTCCATGTATACAGCCTTCTTTTATGATTGTTGAACCGAGTGTTAGCTACGATTAAGTTGTGCTGTGTGCAAAATTCTACCAGGCGGCTTCCTCTTTCATTTCTTACCCCCAATCCATATTCACCTACCACGTTTCCTTCTCTCCCTTCTCCTACTGTCGAATTCCAGTCACCCATGACTATTAAATTTTCGTCACCGTTCACTATCTGAATAATTTCTTTTATTTCATCATACATTTCTTCAATTTCTTCGTCATCTGCAGAGCTAGTTGGCATATAAACTTGTACTACTGTAGTAGACGTGGGCTTCGTATCTATCTTGGCCACAATAATGCGTTCACTATGCTGTTTGTAGTAGCTCACCAGCATTCCTATTTTCCTATTCATTATTAAACCTACTCCTGCATTACCCCTGCATTAGGCGTCATAGCAACGGAATTCCAAGTTTCCGTGATAGCGGCCGTGCAGGATCCAGCGGGCCCAATGAATCATATCCATTGGGCCACACTTCCGGCACCTTTGTACTTCGAGGGCCCTCTGGCACTGCAATATACACTCCTGGAAATGGAAAAAAGAACACATTGACACCGGTGTGTCAGACCCACCATACTTGCTCCGGACACTGCGAGAGGGCTGTACAAGCAATGATCACACGCACGGCACAGCGGACACACCAGGAACCGCGGTGTTGGCCGTCGAATGGCGCTAGCTGCGCAGCATTTGTGCACCGCCGCCGTCAGTGTCAGCCAGTTTGCCGTGGCATACGGAGCTTCATCGCAGTCTTTAACACTGGTAGCATGCCGCGACAGCGTGGACGTGAACCATATGTGCAGTTGACGGACTTTGAGCGAGGGCGTATAGTGGGCATGCGGGAGGCCGGGTGGACGTACCGCCGAATTGCTCAACACGTGGGGCGTGAGGTCTCCACAGTACATCGATGTTGTCGCCAGTGGTCGGCGGAAGGTGCACGTGCCCGTCGACCTGGGACCGGACCGCAGCGACGCACGGATGCACGCCAAGACCGTAGGATCCTACGCAGTGCCGTAGGGGACCGCACCGCCACTTCCCAGCAAATTAGGGACACTGTTGCTCCTGGGGTATCGGCGAGGACCATTCGCAACGGTCTCCATGAAGTTGGGCTACGGTCCCGCACACCGTTAGGCCGTCTTCCGCTCACGCCCCAACATCGTGCAGCCCGCCTCCAGTGGCGTCGCGACAGGCGTGAATGGAGGGACGAATGGAGACGTGTCGTCTTCAGCGATGAGAGTCGCTTCTGCCTTGGTGCCAATGATGGTCGTATGCGTGTTTGGCGCCGTGCAGGTGAGCGCCACAATCAGGACTGCATACGACCGAGGCACACAGGGCCAACACCCGGCATCATGGTGTGGGGAGCGATCTCCTACACTGGCCGTACACCACTGGTGATCGTCGAGGGGACACTGAATAGTGCACGGTACATCCAAACCGTCATCGAACCCATCGTTCCTAGACCGGCAAGGGAACTTGCTGTTCCAACAGGACAATGCACGTCCGCATGTCACAGGTCTGAATGCGTTCTGAGTGTCTTCTTGTCGGAGGTCATTACTTCCACCTGGAGATGCTGGATTCTCATAAGTTCCTCTCAGACTTCTGGCCTCATCTAAAGCCGATGTGGCAGCTATAAAGTCGATTTCTGTAAAAACAGTCCTGTCACATCGGAAAATTCCAGTCTCCAAAAATCCTTTTGCAGCAATAGAGCCAGTCTGGCACTTTAGGTAGGCTTTCCCAAACAACTCAGATATGTCATATGGTCCTAAGGGCCGGCTGCCGTGCTCCAACCATTGGCGAACATACTCAGCGTAATAGGATTTTAGAGTGCCCATAAAGGTCTTGTCAAGTGGCTGAGTTTTATGAGAGGTGTGAGGTGGGATGCTCACCATTGTAATATGGTTCTCCCTTGTACGTTCTATAACTTGAAGGTTTCTGGCATGACTGTTATGCCCATCAAGAATTAACAACACGGGAGATTCTTTTGAGGGATGTGCCTTATAAATGAAGTGGTCGGTGAAGAGCTCAGTTTGAATCCAGCCTGAAGGATGGCATTTACCAATTGTTCCAGGTGGTGCTCCTTTCAGTAGAGTATCAGTCCAGTTTTTCCTGGGGAAGATCATCATTGGTGGTATGAAAGTACTGCCAGCACTCATACAGCATATGACAGTCACCAGGGATCTTCGCTCTGCTGATGTGAGGGCACCTACTTGCGATTACCTTTCAGTTCAATTACATATGGTATTCTGCTCTGGACGACAGAGATCCCAGTGTCATTCACATTGTTCACACGATCAGCTCTATAGGAGTGTTTACTGTACTCAGCTTCCAAAGTGTCAAAAAATTTGTCTACAGCTTCTTTTTTGAACCCGTTTGCTCTCGAGAATGAGGTCCCCGTAGGTTTGTGGATTGTGAGTTTATTTTTGTGTCATCTAAGAAAAAGGTCAAACCAAGCTCTACCTGCAGCATTTGAAGTAAAAGGATGATTAATATTATTTCTTTCCGCTAGCTGGTATGCCATTCTCTTGACATCTAATCTGGTAAGGCCATAGAAGCGATTATCCATTTCACTGAGATACTGTACCAACTGTTACTCAATAGCATCAGGCAGTACAGGCTTATGTCCAAGTCTCAAAGAAACACATTCTTCAGGTGACATATCACTACGCACAAACATTTGAACTGTCGTCTGAGGTACACTGAAAGCTTTTACTACTTTTCTTAACACCATCTGCTTTTCCCTTAATACTATCATAGCCTTAATCATATTTTCAACATCCCACTTCTTCACAACAGCACTTGGTTTCCGATCAGTTAGCTTTCGTGGCATCTAGAAACAGACGCAAACCGTATTAGAAGCAATGTATTTGATGTTGGTATTGAGGAAACGTTTCCACAATGTCATCGTATGTATGCTTCCACGTTACCTACACAATGGCCATTTTAAATTTCGGTAGATTACATTAAGTAACTATCCATTTAAGGTTGACAAAGGACTGCTAAAACCTTCTATGCACCTCCATTTACAAGCCTTCAGACGTAAAGAAAGATAACTACAAAGTATGTAGATAAATGTAGTACCACAACTTATCTCGAAAAAGGTTTAGAAAATGCGCGAACGTGAATTGCATCACTGTCACGGCGTCTGTTGCTCAATTGCCTGCTAACCCTCTACCGTGACAAATAGAAACTATTGCAACAATTTCTGGCTGCCTTGCTAGAGTGCATCACTCTGCAGGCCAGATACTAGACATTTCCACATTACCCACACGCTTCCATATTTACACCCCTACCTCTACTTCTCTGAAGGCTGGATGGTCGGTAGACATTTAGTCGAGAGTTTACTGCATTCCTCGTTTTTGAAGATCAAGTTACTTTTACTTATTTGATAACAAATTATTTGCTGATTGTAACAATAAAGAACTACGCTAATAAATTTCAATTTTCATACAAAGTTCGTAATTTTTAGAAACAAGAAACTAAGTTTAGAATCAAGTAAGTAGCAAAAGCTCTTACCCTCACTGGCAGTGGTTCAACTCTTGAAGAGACAGTTGTAGTTGTAGGAAGGTCATCACCTAAGTTCATTTTAATCTTTACATCTCTGACCTGCGTGAAACCATCTCAAGGAAGTTCAGCTATGCTGATGACATGGCCCTAGCTATCCAAAGCAAGCAGTTTGAAGACACTGAAAACATCCTCACAACTGACCTAAACAAAATGCATGAGTATTTCACCAAATGCAGGCTAATACCAAATCCCACCAAGACTGAAGTCAGCTGTTTTCATTTGAACAACAGGATGGCGGGATATGAGCTGAAGGTTCATATGAATAACAGTCAACTGCGATATCAGCCATATCCAAAGTACCTGGACGTCACTTTAAATAGGACATTATCCTTCAAAAGACCCCTGGAAAATGTATCCAGTAAAATAAGCTCACGGAACAACCTCATTCAGAGGCTCTGCACCACTAACTGGGGAGCAGCAGCAGACACACTACGAACCTCTGCACTCTCCTTAGTGTACTCTGCAGCCGAGTACTGTGCACCAGCGTGGTTAACCAGCAAGCATATAAACAAGGTGGACAGCCAGCTCTACGCTGCTAACCATAACTGGCTGCATAAAGACTACCCCACTATTTTGGCTTCCAACACTTATTCATATAGCTCCACCCTCCCTACGAAGACAGGAAGCTCTGATGAAGGAATACACAAAAATAATGAATAACCGCCTACTTCCTATCCATAAAGATGTCCCAACTTTGTAAAGAACACGACTCCGCTCCAGAAATGCCCCTTTAAGACTAGCCCAACAACGTTCAGCTAACAACTTCAGCATGGATACTAGATGGCTCGAGAGCTGGAGTGATAGTGCCTCCCCCGACAACCGTGAACTTATCGGTCCATCAGAGAAACCTAAGGGCTTTGAGCTTCCACGACAGCTATGGAAAAGCCTGAACAGAATCCGAACAGGACATGGACTACGTGCACACAATCTACACAAGTGGGGAAAGCTTCCCAGCCCTAGCTGTGACTGTGGGGCACCTAATCAAACAATACAGCACATCGCCCAGGACTGTGAATTAAGAGCCTACCATCGTAGTCGGGCTGACTTCTTCAACGCCACACCGCCCGACCTCGAATGGATCGCCAATTTGGACGTCAGAATTTGAAGACTTGTGTAGCGCAAAATATCTGCTGTGATGTTACTTTTTATTGTGTTTATGTATTATATTTTATCTGAATATATATCCTTCACTTATGTATTCTATAGTGTATTTTATCATATAATTTCATAACTTAATAAGTGTAAACCATGTGTATAGCACCATACGATAAATAAATAAATAAATACTGTAATGATATTTGAAGAAATAGCAGCTTCGTAAAAATTTTCTCTGCTTGTGGAAGGCAACATAATGGAGTTTTGTATGGCAGTAGTTCGTTTTTAGTATTCCTCCCTTTCTTGTGATTTTCTTTTTAGATAGTATTCGCCTGCGATTTTCTTTTTCTTTTTTTCGTCAGTTGTTCATTAGTACAAACACAGTAAAAATGCGGAGTAACTTCACAAAAGTACTAGACAAGCGTTGAACATAGCGATTGCGGTCTGGAACAAATATTGCTACCATATTGATTGTGTGTCATTGTTGGCCACGCAGTGTGTGGGGAGAGGAGGGAGGCGCCGCAGCTGGTTGGGGTTCGTGGTTCTGTGCCCGCAGAGAAAGTCTACCGTATCACTGAGCACTGGCGAAGCGCTCTGTAATTTTATGTAAAGGGCAGTTGCAATGTAGTAATCAATATGCCCTGAGGTCTATAATATCCAGTCACAACCATTTTACTTTTATCATAAATATAATATACAGAAGATAAATTATGTGATGACATGTAGGGTGTTTACAAAGGTAACTAGCGTATTTTACGGAGTGTAAGATGCACATTTTTCTTCGAAAAATCTTCTCCAAAAGTCAGGTGCGTTTTATATTCGAAATTGATATAAAGAGGTGCAGTGTTTGATTTAAAATTCCCGCCAGTCTTAAAAATGGCCGGATATTCGATGTCGCAGGAAACCTGTCTCTATCTGGCAATATTGGATTCAAATGGCAGGAGCAGTGTACCGATGTAACGAACGTGAGTGTGGGGGGATTCACAAGCTGGCTAACTGTTGTGTACATAGTTCCGCATAGTCAGCACGTACACAAGTTTCCCACTAGAGCGCGCCCCGCTAAGCACAACAGCGCCGGCTCAGCGCTCGTCCGTCTCCGCACTACGAGATGGCGCTGTCTTAGAGACGGACCAAATTCTGCTTCCGCCGATCCGCGTATTAATATGTAACACAGCCAATGAGATTGCTGCTAATGTAGAATCTTTTCTCCTTGCAGATCACAATTGCGCAGTGATACCGGAATGCTCGAGGTGTTACAACGAGTGTACAGACCTCTGATTAGTCAGTCTGCATTAGTCTGCATTAGTCTGTACCAGTCTATAGTCAAGTTTCAGTCTGTGCCTAATAAGATTATCATATTTCTGTACATAGCCATGAAGAGAAATGTATAGACACTTTGTCAAGTATCAGAGATATGTGAGAATAAGATTCATGTACCAAGACCAAAGGAACTTCAGATTGTCAGTTGTAAATAGCATCCAGAATCAAGTTAAGTAAGGTTTATGATTTTCATTTTTTTAATAAATGTGTGTGAAAATTAATCAAGTTCTGTTGAAAGTTGGTCACTGTCAATCTGCTACTCTAAGCGTGCAAGTGGCATTTCTATCGTCTGACCTAATGGCAGAAGATAAACACGCCAAAATAAGACCACAAGACATATTGGTGACACTCGCCTACTTCACTAGAGCGACAAGTCAAATAATCTGATGGTGTGTGTATGGAAGGTCTTACAGTACGCACACCACACTAACACTGTGTCCCTCCTGCCCCCCCCCCCCCCCCATCACAAACCCATAACACTGTCTAGCCTATGATGTGTCACTGCAGTCTGTGATACCAATGAACTTGAATTGCAAGTGATTTATGTTATCGGTAACAGTACAATATTTTTATATATGAAGATAGTAACTATTCTCGAAAGGACGGGTACCATTGATGACTAAGCAGCTTCTCTAGAATAAATGATAATTAATTGAAACTCTCAGCTGCCGACAGGTGCGAATGTGCACAGGTTGCCCAAACTCTTATGGGAATCGTCACATTTGTGGGCGCGAATAATGAGTGAATGGCCAATATATCTGTTAGGAACATTACGTATGTAGATTGTGGACAGTTGGGGATGTGGGTCTCACGGGAAGCATGCAACGGATAAGTCCCTGCAGTCGCGCTATTCATCTGTATCCTCGGTGGCTCAGATGAATAGAGCGCCTGCCATGTAAGCAGGAGGTCTGGGTTCGATTCCCGATCGGGGCACACATTTTCAGCTGTCTCCATCGAGGTATATCAACAACATGTGTCTCAAGCTGAGTGTTTCAATTAATTATCATTTGTACAATATTTTTGTCAGCAGCTAGTTTCATAACGGAGAAAAAATTAAAAGTATTCATACGATGCGGACTATAAATTGAAAGTAATAGCATATGCAGGAGAACATGGAAACAGAGGAACTGAGCGGCATTTCCGCCCTCCACCAACAGAAAAAACCAGTTGCGATTGGCGGACTACTAAAGAAGAATAGACAAAAAATGAGGAAGACTAAATAAGCAAATAGAGGACAGAATGCAAAATGGCAAAACTAGAAGATGACGTATTGAACTGTATTCATGGACACAATTAAAATGACACAAGAATTAATATAAAAATGCTTCAAATACACGGCCATAAGCTAGCATTAGACTGGAACTTAAAGAGACTTTAAGGACGGAGTTGGTTGTTATTATAGTTTTATGAAGCAAAAACAAAATATTTCAGAAGTGTACAAAGAGAAAATATTATCTTTCTATCGTTTTATTATTCAACATCGAAAGAAGACCAGTATGGAACTACGGCAAATAGCGAACACGGACGAAACTCCTCTGGCATTTGATGTGCCGATTTACAGAACTGTTTCCTTGAAAGGTTCTAAAACTAACTATAAAAACAAGTGGACATGTAAAAATGCACTACACTGTTCTGCTTTCCTGTTGTACTGAAGGTTCTAAACGTAACCTTATGATCATTTTCAAGCGCAAAACAATACCAAAACCTTCTGAAAAACAGCCAGGTGTTGTTGTTTACGTACATGACAAGGGTTGGATGGAAGAGGCTGGTATGAAATTATGGATTGATAGAATATGGAAGAGAAGGAAAGCTGCTTTATTGAAGAATAGTTCACTTCTTGTGCTACAACAGTTAGTAGTCATTTGAAAAATCCTGTGAAAGAGAAACTAAGACAGGTAATACACAGCTTGGTGTTATTGCGGGAGGACTTACTTCACAACTCTTGATATCTCAAGAATTAAACCGTTTAAAGTGCATGTGGCAGAGGAATGGAACAAATTGGTGATGGATGAACCCAACATTAATTCATGCCGAACGGAGCTTTAAAGTGACCTACAGTCAAACATGTGTGCCAGTGGATAGAACAGTCGTGGTCTAGAGTGAGAGACGGAGCGAGGTGGCGCAGTGGTTAGCATACTAGACTCGAATTCGGGAGGACGCTGGTTCAAACCCACGTCCGGAATCCAATTTGGGTTTGCCGTGATATCCCTAAATCGCTTCAGCAAATGCCGGGATGCTTCCTTTGAAAGAGAACAGTTGAATTCCCTTCCCGGTCCTTGGGAAGGATGGCCGATGGCCTCGCTGTTTGATCTCCCCCACCCCCCCCCCCCCCCCAAACCAACCAACCAACGAAGAGTGAGAGAAGACATTATTGTCAAATATTTCAAGAAGTGCAGCATAAGGACGCTCTCGATGGCAGTGAGGACCATGTTATATATCAAGAGGACAACGATAACGACGAAGAGGAAAAAGAATAAGAAAGTTCAGATCACGATTTCTCAGGGATTTTAAAGGTCAATTCGATTTTATAAACTAATCTTTTTAAGTCTTGGTTTGCAATCTTATAATAAAAATGGTAAAAATTTTATTAAAAAAATTGCTTGAAAATTAAGGTGCATCTTACAGTCCGTAAAATACGGCATCACATTTTAATGGCATTACGAAAAGGACAAATTAGCGAGGATGCTGAGTCGCAGACAGGCACGACAGGAAGACTACTAAACACGTAAGCTTTCGGCCAGTAGGCCTTATTCTGAAATACACAACATACACACACACTTTGGGCTCAGGCAGCTAGAGACAGTGGTCATGTGTGGGTGAGCTGCGTTTTTGTGAATGTATGTCCTTGTTGTTTATATCAGAAGAAGGCCCTCTGCTCGAAAGCTTACGTGTTTAGTAGTCTTTTTTGCTGTGATTGTCTGCTATTCATCGTCTCCGCTACCTGGTGAATAGCAATCTATCATTTCAAAATATAATCATTATTCCATCCTGGGTATGACATTTTCATATCACACAAAATGATTTATCACTTGGGCGCCTTCGGCGAACCACTCAGCTTGACGCACCGAGCGGCCGCTTACGTCGCTTGTGCCCATAACTGGGCACAAGACCGTTAATCTGTTAACCATTATCAATGACGATAACTTTTCGACTAACGGATAAACTTTTAACTTACTTTTAAAGGACATTAACGGACTCTTTAACTTCAGTTAATTTTCTTTGAGTCGGTTAATTGTTAATCAAGTACCTGCCATTTATGACAAAAATGACCCCACGCCACCGGCGGAAATCATGTTCTGACAAGTCCCAGTAAAGTAGGTATTGCTAAGTTGTGGTGCGCACAATTGAGGTAAACACTGATTGGGAAGGAGAATAACTATAGGCGTTGGCTGTTGATCGTTTGTTTACTGATTTCGCGTTAAGTACTACTTTTTGTTAGTGGACTAACTGTGGAGACTAAAGCACGTAATCGGATTCTAGCTCTGTTGTTGCTGTTGTGGTCTTCAGTCCTGAGACTGGTTTGACGTAGCACTCCATACTACTCTATCCCGTGCAACCGTCTTCATCTCCCAGTACCTACTGCAACCTACATCCTTCTGAATATGCGTAGTGTATTCATCTCTTGGTCTCCCTCTATGATTTTTACCCTCCACGCTGCCCTCCAATACTAAATTGGTGATCCCTTGATCTCTCAGAATATGTCCTACCAACCGATCCCTTCTTCTAGTCAAGTTGTGCCACAAATTTATCTTCTCCCCAATTCTGTTCAATACCTCCTCATTAATTATGTGATCTACCCATCTAATCTTCAGCATTCTTCTGTAGCACCACATTTCGATAGCTTCTCTTTCTTTTTGTCTAAACTATTTAACGTCCATGTTTCACTTCCATACATGGCTACACTCCATACAAATACTTTCAGAAACGACTTCATGACCCTTAAAACTATACTAAATGCTAATAAATTTCGATTCTTCACAAACGCTTTCCTCACCAATTCTAGCTCTACAACTGATCTGTGGTCGCATTTAAGTGATTACGTTAATTTTGTTTCGAAATCGGGATAAGAAATACTTTTCGATTCCATATGGTGCTTGCCTAAAAAATCAACAATTTGGGCTCATACTTCGAGCCTTAACAATCTGAAACAACATGTATGAATCGCCGGTACGTTCAGTTCGAAGAAACAGTAAAGGCAGAATCTGATCGAGGAAAGCCAAAAGCAAAAACAGTCTTTGGCTGTCAGATATCGTCAGCGGAGTCAGTAGCAGTAATCTGTGTAAACGACTACGACAGAGAAGTAACAGTAGGCAGCGGTGTGTCTCAAGTTCGTGTGGACCAATTCATAATAAACTTTTGTCACGAACATGATTCCTTTATAAATCGTATAATAGAAGTTATGTGAGAAGCTGATATGAATTTTTAACCACAGAAAAAGTTCAGTTTAGAAGAGAAGACTAGTTCTGTATCGTTGATGATCATTTTCGTTTAAAAACGTCTTGTTATGTAAGTATATACTTTTTCATTGCAATTCAAATCAACATACCTACCAATATTTGACGAGTACGAGACATTAATTTAAAACATTATGTTTTGGCAACAAAGGAAATCTTATCTTTTACATTTGTGAACGGTAGTGTAGTCTTTCTTTTTCAGGGCTTTTAAAATCTAGATTACAGACATATTATTTTTACAGTATACTTGTTACAGTTATTATGTGATTACATTGAAAGCAAAAGTTAATAATTTTAGATTTTGCTGCGATAGTTACGAGAATTATGAATTGTAATACCGGTGGTAGGCAATGAAAACTTTGTAACTCCATCTGCCTGTGAAACCTCGTAATTCCAGCAACCAGTAACTCCATAATCAAAGAGTGATGCATGGATGGATTTTTCTAATCTGTCAATAACTAGGTTTCTGCTATAGTTACACAAGTAGCAACTTTCTGTATCACTTTATATTGTTTTTGAGAAACCTTTTGCTTCAACGGAAAAATTTAACAAAATGGATTTACGGGGTTTTCATTGCTTACCATTGATATGTGATTTATCACTAAGTCTCGAGTCCTTTACAGCTATCGTGATAACGAGGTGGTTTAATCAGTCATAAATTATTTCACTTTACTTGGAAAAATCGATTGCCTGCCAACTACATCTGATTGCCAGACAGCTCACAGTTTTAAGTTATTTGGGCATGACTATTCACTTTTTACATCCTGGCAAGGGCCAGAATGCTTGAGGCGTTGGCGTCTACACGATTAAGATTTAACACTGATAACTAAATAATTATAAACATAAATGATTAATTGATTAAACCATGTTTTATTCATCTTCAGTGTCCTAACTAAATTTCTCCAACCTAAAGTTTCTATTTAAGCAACGGTAATATGTTTGATTCACTTGCTTATTTCACTACAGCCACAGTGTGCTATTACGCGTTAACGATCGACTTTAAATTTAGATAAATCGCCTGTTAAGTAGTGCTTTAACGTTTAATGAAGTTAAGATTTTTTAGTAATCGATTAACCATTAGCGAAGTTAACGTTTTGATTAACGTTGCGCAGCTATGCTTGCACGTTAAACCACTCCTTCCTATATAATGCTGAGAGGCAGACGAGATAGAGACAGTTTTAGAATAGTGAAGTCAAGAAAGACGTAACGGCTTTTATCGGACTGGATGGTGGCCCAATGCGCGGGACGCACAAAAAAGTTCAATATAGGATGTCAATAATTAACTATCGGTGCGGATTGTGGTGTAAAGTCAGTCCATACTGTCGGATTTAGAAGGACCTGAATTGGCGAAGAGCGTGTGTATGTGACGTGTTAAACGAGAAATATTTTTTGAACTGTTATTTATACAAATAGTGTTGTGGGAAGAAGAACACGTGCTACAAGCAAAATCGTGATAGTGTTACACATCGATTTCATTGTCATCCTCAATCAATAAATTATAGACTATTTTATTCTAATGAAAGCTGGATACATGGTCTGTACTAATCAAATCGGTTTTGTGTGAATTTAGTATCCATCCCGACTGAAAATCTTGTCATTAACTACAGTAAATAGATTTCATTTTCAAAGACTGGCGATTTATAGCCGATCATAACTTGTTTAACAGATATCAATAATTTTAGAAGCGAATTCTGCGATACTAAAAAGGAAGAGTCGTCACACTAATGTGGGTCGCACAGCAAGGGCATAGCACATAGCACCCTTCTCCCTCTTTGAACGTCGTCGGGCAGGGGAAACTCCTTTGCCTACTTTTTAGTCGCTACAAGCATTGTCATTAAAAAAAAAAAGAAAAAAAAGCTACGTCGCATGTACGGTCATAGTGTATAAAGCGTTCTTATTTGAAATTAACAGAAAGTTTAAAGACTACCTTCTAATACTTCGTAAAAAAAGTTATTTACTTAGAAAAGTTCTCGCAGGCGATATTACTGGAACGTTTAATATTTTTACTTGTTGTTTACATGTAAGGCAGCATGTACACGATAATTTTGCGATGAAAATTTTAAGTACATAAACAGACACACCCATTTACGCTATAACCCACGGCTGCATTTCAATATATGTTTGGGAATATACGCACATCTAAACTAGTTTAGCTTTATCTCCGTTCCAAGAGTTCCGGAACCTGTACAGAAAATTGTAATAGAGATCAACATAAACATCATTTCTCCCCTTTGTTTTGCTCATTAAAACTACACATTGCATGCTGTACCAACATACAGCAAGATCCTCAGAGGTGGTGGTCCAGATCGCTGTACACACCGGCACCTCTAACTCCCAGTAGCACATCCTCTTGCACTGATACATGCCTGTACTCATCGTGGGATACTATCCACAAGTTTATGAAGGCACTGTTGGTGCAGATTGTCCCACTCCTAAACGGCGATTCGGCGTAGATCCCTCATAATGGTTGGTGAGTCACGTCGTCCATAAACAGCCCTTTGAATCTGTCCCAGGTATGTTCGATAGGGTTCATGTCTGGAGAACATGCTGGCCACTCTAGTCGAGCGATGTCGTTATCCTGAAGGAAATCATTCACACGATGTGGGCGCGAATTGTCGTCCATGAAGACGAATGCCACGCCAATATGCTGCAGACATGGTTGCATTATCGGTCGGATTCAAATATCGTGCAGCCGTTACGACGCCTTCCATGACCAGCAGCGGCGTACGTCGCCCCCACATAATGCCACCCCAAAACAGCAGGGAACCTCCACCTTGCTGCACTGGCTGGACGATGTGTCTAAGGCGTTCAGCCTGACCGGGTTGCCTCCAAACACGTCTTCGACGATTGTCTGGTTGAAGGCATATCCGACACTCACTGGTGAAGAGAACATGATGCTAATCCTTAGCGGTCCAGTCGGCATGTTGTTGGGCCCATCAGTACTGCGCTGCATGGTGTCGTGGCTGCAAAGGTGGACCACGCCATGGACGTTAGAGCCGTCTGATGTGGCCGAGCGGTTCTAGGCGCTTCAGTCCGGAACCGCGCTGCTGCTACGGTCGCAGGTTATAATCCTGCCTAGGGCATGGAAGTGTGTGATGTCCTTACGTTGGTTAGGTTTGAGTAGATCTGAGTCTAGGGGACTGATGACCTCAGATGTTAAGTCCCATAGTACTTAGAGCCATGGACGTTGGGAGTGAATTTGCGCATCGTGCAGCCTATTGCGCACAGTTTGAGTGGTAACATGACGTCCTGTGGCTGCACGAAAAGCATTATTCAACATGTGGCGTTACTGTCAGGGATTCCTCCGAGCTATAATCCGTAGGTAACGGTCATCCACTGCAGTAATAGCTTTTGGGCGGCCCGAGCGAGGCATGGCATCGACAGTTCCTGTCTCTCCGTATCTCCTCCGTGTCTGAAGAACATCGCTTTGGTTCACTCCGAGACAACCGGACACTTCACTTGTTGAGAGCCCTTCCTGGCAGAAAGTAACAATGCGGACGCGATCGACCGTCTAAGCATGGTTGAACTTCAAACAACACGAGGTGTGTACCTCCTTCCTGGTGAAATGACTGGAACTGATCGGCTGTCGGACCCTCTTCGCCTAATAGGCACTGCTTATGCATGGTTGTTTACATCTTTGGGCTAGGTTAGTGTCATCTCTGAACAGTCAAAGGGACTGTGTCTGTGATACAATATCCACAGTCAACGTCTATCTTCAGGAGTTCTGGGAACTGGGGTGATCCAAAACTTTTTTTTTATGTGTGTACTGTTCAAAGTACTAGGCATAATTAATGTGTTGTAGGTATGCATTATGTGCGAATGCTGAGTAATATGTACACATTTCACTAGGCACAATTAATGTGTTGTAGTTATATGTTTGAATGCTGTGTAGCACTACACAACAATCTTGTACACGAAATTTTAATCTTTGTCTGGGAATATACTGTTCGTTGTACTAGGTAAAACTGATGTATTGTGTTTATGCTTTATGTACGAATGTTGTGTATTTTCTGCAGCATTGCCAACCGCACGATCTGAATCGTACATGTACAATAATAATTTAAAACGGTACACGAACATACGATCCACCTTACGAATCGCACGTCTATTGCACGGTCTTTTGAAACATTGTTACTTTGATTTTGATGGTGTATTTCATTTTTGACAGTTTATTGCGTAAATACGATTTTGAGCATTCTACATGCCGGTCTGTCCAGCCGTGGGATTCCACAATTTCGTTACGCTGCTTCTCCATATGTTAACTTAGGTTTTTCCCCGAGATGAGTCCCCTTGGGAATTCAACATATTAACTGCTTTACATCCTGTGCGGTGCTAACACATAGGCGAAAACTATTACAGTTAACTTGTTGTCTCAAGTGAGGACATTGAGCAATTTGTAAGGTGTTAAGTAGTGCAAAATTGTGTCAATGGAAACAGAGGACAGTGATAGTGGTCCTAGTACTCCCAAAAACTCTACAGATGGCGTGTTTAAATGTAAGAGGCGAAAACAAAAATATAGAAAACTCTGGGAAACTAATCCTGAAATTAAAGGTTGGTCGTGCACTGATGAATCGATCTCTAAAAAGGACTAGACGTAGAATCCGTGACGTAAATTTTGTAGTATCTGAATTGGGATATGTTAAAACATTCGTAAAGCGAAAATCATGTCAAAAACGTAAACGTGGTGCCAGCCATAAACCAGACAGTTTTGAGTACATTTGTAAAATCATCTGCAGTTGAGGCGTCTTTGAATAACCAGGCCCACATTACTGAAATTAAATCGGCAGGATTCGTAGCAGAACACAAACGTCCTTTCAACGTCGCAGATCACCTGGAGCGCATAGTTAAGAGTTACTTTCCAGATTCTAAATTCGCTGACGCTATACATTTGCGTCGCTGTAAATGTTACCATATCTTGAAGAGGGCGATAGGAGAGAGACATAAGAACTAACTTGCAGAACAACTGAGACATACAAAATTCAATGTTCTTGTTGATAAGCCAACAGCCGCAGGGTCTGTGAAAACGTCGTGTGTCGTGGATAGGTACTTTGATAAAGACACAAATAAAATTCAAAGTAAATTTTGGCAACTGTGTGAAATTTTTAAGCAGGATGAGTACCACAATGCTAACGAAGGTGCAACAAATAAACACCTTTATTCTAATTTAATGCTTTCATTTTCTGAGTACAGAGTTCCTGAAAACAATATTATAGAATTTGCTTCTGATGCCTGTAATTCTATGGTGAGGTCAAGGAACTCTGTCGCTACTGGGTTAACTGAAAAACGTCCTGGACTAATTATTCTCAAATGTATATGTCACTCGCTTCACACATGTGCTAGTGAAGCTTGTGAATTTCTTCGCAGACGTTGTGAAGAAACATTCATAACCATTTTAAAGCTAGTGCTAGGAGACAGTCACAACTTCATGAATTTCAAAAGTTTTTGGACATCAAAATTCCTAAATTGATGCATCAATCACAGACAAGATGGCTGTCTTTGTGGGCCGTTGTAATGAGAATTTTAAACCACTGGAATGCTTTGCGTCTCTATTTCCCTCATGAGAATTTTTTTAAATTTTTTATGTATTTTTGGCCTATATTTCAACAAGATGCACAAGTTGAGTAAGTATTTCTAGAGTGGTAAAGTTTTTATTATTGACTTTAAATGTAAAGATGGTAGAACGCTACAAGGAAATGCTTTGCTACATTGACCGGTAATATGTCGTAACCAATAAACTGATTGACATTGACACCAACAACAGGTCACAGTTTCATCCTGACAGCGAAATGTGTATAGAAGTTGAAGTTCTGAAGGCAGTTCAGAAACCAGAAAGATATAATGAACGGGATGCCGTGTAAGACTTTTACCGCTGATATAGAGATTTCATGCAGACGGGATGTTCAGAACTGAAAAAGAGGTATAATGTTGATGATGACGTATTGCCACTGCTTGCAGTTTTGACTGCTAAAAGGGCTCTTTCAAGCAAAGAAAAAAACTCCCTCTCTTGTGTCAAAATTGCCAAGAATAGTCTCTCTAGATGATGATAAGCGTCTAGAACAAATCGATGAAGACTGGAGGATACTTACTATCGTAAAAATTGACGAAAATATTAAGAACTATTCAGAAGTGGACGTATCTTGGGGGAACGTACTTAATATAAAATCTTTATTTGGCGAGAGTGGATACCCGATCCTATCAAAGTTTACGCTCTAATGTTTATCCTTTCCAGATTCAAATGATGATTGTGAAAGAGTTTTCAGTAAAATGACTCTTATAAAAGTGAAAAACAGTAACAGGCCCCTCACGTCCACTGTGAACGGATGTTTGTTTGCCAGCCAGTGTCTGAGGAGAGCAGCTCATGTAAAAATTTTGTTCCTACTGAAAATATGCTCAGGAACATGAAGAAAACGCACTTATGTTCGCGGCCGTCCACTTCCAGTTCATCTATTCCTGACAATCCAGAGGAGGAACATGATGACGATATTGCTGATTCATCCCAAAATGTGGCGAAATTAACGTGAAATAATCGGACACACCTATTTCTAGGTGGTACCACTATAATGCACTGGCCGAGGCCGGCCACGAGCTCTTCCTAATGCTCTGCAACAATCCTAACAGCACTCTAATTCCGCTATTCTGACGATAGGCATGTAAATGAGAAAAATTTTAGAAAAGGATTGAAATTATGCTTAAACTTTGTTGAAAGTCGCTAAATGCTTTCATTCCGCTCAATAAATACAGGATCGGAAATTTGCGCTCCATTTTAAGCAGAAGCGCGTTTTTGACGCATCTCGTTACTTCTGACGTCGTATCTCCTGAACTATTTTCGGTACAGTGTTACTGTGTTGCACGTGGATTTACTGATGTATTTTGATATTATACGCAAAATGTGTTGCGAATGGTATAAGTAGTAAACAAATGATAAATTAAAACGTCACTCCTGATATTGATGTTTTACTACACTTCAATGTAAGGAGAAGCTAGTTTTTGACACGTCATAGCGCCCTTAACTATGCCCCGTACAGAGATTTAATTCTGCAGGTGCATTCATTGATATATATAAATAATGTCTGCACAGTGTGTTGCGAATAGCATTAGTAGTCAAGAAATGAAAATTTTAAACATCATGGCACATGCTGAAGTTTGAAGAAATGAACAGAGAAAATGTAACCAACGATAAACTTTTTTCCTTCCATCATTTTGTAGGGGCTGTCAGCGAGAAAAATTTTCGTCAAGGCTTGAAGTTACGTGTGTGGTTTGTTGGAAGTTGCTAAATCTTATCATTTTCGAGCAATGGATGAACAAAGTTGAAATATTTGAGCACCATCAGCTTCAAGTACTTAGTTTCTAATTGCAACACTTATCGTGTTAAACTTACTCTTGCTGATAAGATTACGATAGCATGTTAAATTTTTAAATTCGGCCAATAATTACTCGAAATACTGAAAGTGAACTTTTTGTTGCCCCTAGAAGCCGTTAGATAGGCCATCTGCAACAATAAGTCCAAGACAGGCTCCCAAAAACGGATTTTATATTGTAGATTATAGGAATGTATGATCCCTTAACGAAATGCAGATAATTTCGATGCAATTAAGCGACCCAGTAACATTGAACTCATTGTTATTTTATTAGGCAAATACTGGTACTGGTAAGTCCCTCTCATTTAAACCCAACTAGCTTAGCTACTACTGCTTCGCTCACGTTTGTGAAGGAATTATAACAAAAATAATTTTATGTATTCATATATTATATATAAACATATATTATATTATATGTAATCATAATTAAATATGCGCAATATATAAATATAATAAATTTATATAATACACACAATTATAATTAAATAATTTTGATAATTGTAATTAATATATATAATTATATTACATATAAATATATATTATATGTTTATACTTACAAAATTATATCCAAAGTTTTGTTAAATCGCTTATAACCTCAATTGGAGCCACTTATTGGAGAGTACCAAGCAAGGTTCAGGAAGGGAAGATCATGCAGTGAACAGATCTGGTGTCTGAGAACAGTATTAACAACGAGAAAGTCCAGAAACCCCACAATAACATTTGTTGATTTCAAGAAGGCCTACGATTCCATAGACAGAGAAACACTTTTCAATACACCGGAGGAAATGAAGATACGCAAGAAACATTAACAAATACAAAATCCAAACTGAAGTTCATGGGAGAGATCTCGGAACTGTTCGAAGTCAAGACAGAAGTGAGACAGGGAGATGTCCTGTCACCCATTTTATTTAACGCAGTTTTAGAGAAAATAATCAGGACATGGGACAAAGGAGCCAATGGGGTAATGACGGGGAGACGCAAAAACAGAACTATTAGCATAAAATGTCTGGCCTTTACCGATGAAATAGCCATCGCAACAAATAACAGAAAAGAAGCCTTAGACACAATACATGAAATTGCAGCCAAAACAGAACTACAAATTTCGTATGAAAAAACCCAGTACATGGACACAAAATCCACAGACAGGAACACATTGGTAACAAAGTATGGAAAGATGGCACAAGTAGAAAATTTCAAATACCTGGGAGAGATTATACAGAAAACAGGACTGCGCACATTTATAGGATGAACGAAAATAGGCTGATTGGTTCAAATGGCTCTGAGCACTATGGGATGGTTGGTTGGTTGGTTGGGGAAGGAGACCAGACAGCGTGGTCATCGGTCTCATCGTATTAGGGAAGGATGGGGAAGGAAGTCGGCCGTGCCCTTTCAGAGGAACCATCCCGGCATTTGCCTGGAGTGATTTAGGGAAATCACGGAAAACCTAAATCAGGATGGCCGGACGCGGGATTGAACCGTCGTCCTCCCGAATGCGGGTCCAGTGTCTAACCACTTCGCCACCTCACTCGGTGAGCACTATGGGACTCAACATCTTAGGTCATAAGTCCCCTAGAACTTAGAACTACTTAAACCTAACTAACCTAAGGACATCACACACACCCATGCCCGAGGCAGGATTCGAACCTGCGACCGTAGCAGTCCCGCGGTTCCGGACTGCAGCGCCAGAACCGCTAGACCACCGCGGCCGGCAATATAGGCTGATCAAGAAGATTTTTAACATAGTGATGAGTAATACGATTAAAACTAAGTGGGCAAAGGAAACCATGGAAGATCTCAAGAAACTAAATATCTCCACAGAACAAGTAAAAACAGAAAAATACAGAGAAAAAAATCAGGAAACAGAAGTTCGAGAAGAAACCAGGTAAGAAGTGTACAGAAGAGAGCAAGAAGAATCACAGTGAATATGTGAGAGGATTTTGGGAAAAGAAAAGAAGAGGCAAAAAGTGCCATGAAAATTGATTGTGTTTTAACACTCTCCTAAATGGTTATTAACGATAGTAATAATAATAATAATAATAATTATTATTATTGTTATTATATATTTATATATTTAATATATTAAAGTGTCGTTTCTTTTTCTATGCCTTCTGACAAAGCCGATTAATCGTGGTGACTGATAATAGCTTTCTTTGATTTTGTTCAGAAGTTGCACCTTCTAAACTTTTCACACTAATGAAGGCCATAGAAGCAGGGTTTTTTCCAAATGTCCTTCTGAGTCGGAGGTTATTATTAATCCTATGTTTTGAGTTCTTGTGGTGATATTTCTATAGAAACTTCCATCTCCGAAGATATGTTTCATTATTTCATCCCGTAACACATGTTTCATTATTTCTGAAGAAGAGGTCAAATATCAATTTTTCATCTATTTAGCTTTAAAAATGTTTTAATCCAAGGAAATATTTTCATAAAAATTTGCTTCCCCTATTTCACTTCCTTCGGAGTTGTATTTCTAAAAATGATGAAACATGTAATTTTTTTTATTTCTGACAGAGAAATCTAATACCAGTTTCCAAAGATGTACTTTGAAAATCCTTTAGTAGGTCTTTAATAATGACTTATTTTCAAAAATATCTTTCACTCACTATTCCACCCCCATAGGGGTTGAATTTACAAAAGTGGTGAAACATGTAGGTTTTTTTATTTCTGAGCGAGAAACAAAATACCAGTTTTAGTAGATCTTGCTCCACAATTGCCTAAATAGCGACATATTTTTTTAAAAAAGAACCTTTCAACCTCTGCTTCATCCCCTTAGGGATGGAATTTCGAAAAGTCCCATTTTAAACGATGCCTAAAGTGTAAGTTCAATACCCTCTCCAGATTTCAAGTCTCTATGCTTGGTGGTTCGCGCTGACCGATTATGAGTAAGTGAATGCGTCATACCGTTTCAAATGGTTCAAATGGCTATGAGCACTATGCGACTTAACTCCTGAAGTCATCAGTCGCCTAGAACTTAGAACTAATTAAACCTAACTAAACAGGATTCGAGCCTGCGACAGCAGCGGTCGCTCGGTTCCAGACTGCAGCGCCTAGAACCGCACGGCAACTCCGGCTGGCTGGCCGTTTCCTTTAATATGTGGAGTCAGAGAACGTTCTCTGTCCCACTACGACATCGCCTAGTATTTGGATGACCAGAACCACACGGCTCTAATGGCTGGAGAACGGTGTACAGTCATATGTCTAACGCATCAGCTCTCACACAGGACACATAACCAGACACATACAACAAACACGTACACTAAATTTTGATATTTGTCTGTAGCAATTGACATTGTCCCAGAAATGAAACTCTAGGTTTCGACCAAGATTTTTGTGGAGCTAATCTTGGTTATCAGGCTAACGTCGAAACTGGAAGGCCTCTTTCAAATATGCCTTGCTGGGCTTCCCTCTGTCCCAATTCCAGACTGCAGAGACATTTGACTGATTCGTTGAAAAGAACTCCGACGACAAGGAGATGTTTCTTTTATGTAAATTTTACATGTGTCAGTGTTGTTTATTTGGACTAGCTACACACATCAAAAAAGGTCCCAGAACTCCTGAAGATAGGCGTTACTGTGGGTATTGTATCACAGACACAGTCCCTTTGACTGTTCAGAGATGTCACTAAATCCGACCAAAGATGTAGACAACCATGCATGAGCAGCGCCTATTAGACGGAGGGGGTCAAACAGCCGACCAGTTCCAGTCATTCCACCAGGAAGGAGGTACACACCACGTGTTGTTTGTAGTTCAACCATGCCTAGACGGTCGATCGCGTCCGCATTGTGACTTTGTGCCAGGAAGGGCTCTAAAGAAGGGAAGGGAAGTGTCCAGGCGTCTCGAAGTGAACCAAAGCGATGTTGTTCGGATATGGAGGATGTGGTGTCACCGCCAGACACCACACTTGCTAGGTGGTAGCCTTTAAATCGGCCGCGGTCCATTAGTATACGTCGGACCCGCGTGTCGCCACTATCAGTAATTGCAGACCGAGCGCCACCACACGGCAGGTCTAGAGAGACTTACTAGCACTCGCCCCAGTTGTACAGCCGACGTTGCTAGCCATGGTTCACTGAGAATTACGCTCTCATTTGCCGAGACGATAGTTAACATAGCCTTCAGCTAAGTCAATTGCTACGACCTAGCAAGACCCCATTTATCCTTTGCTATATATCTAATGAAGCATGTACAACAACAAGACCAATGTTCACCAATTGTGGATTTAACTTAAGTATTCCAGAAGCTACGTACTTTATTTTATAGCATTCATTACGTATCCTGTTTCAGACCTCACGCCAGCCTGCGTGACTTTAAGCGCGTGCCTTTCGGTTACCCGCCACTGTGGACTGGCTGTCTTGTCAGTCCACTACAGAGGAGATACAGAGAGACAGGAACTGTCGGTGACATGCCTCGCTCAGGCCGCCCGTGTTGAATAATGCTTTTCCTGCAGCCACAGGGCGTCATGTTACAACTCAAACTGTGCGCAATAGGCTGCATGATGCGCAACTTCATTCCCGACGTCCATGGCGAGGTTCGTCTTTGCAATCACGACACCATGCAGCGCGGTACAGGTGGGCCAAACAGCATGCCGAATGGACCGCTCAGGATTGGCATCACGTTCTCTTCACCGATGAGTGTCGCATATGCTTTCAACCAGACAATCGTCGGAGACATGTTTGGAAGCAATCCGGTCAGGCTGAACGCCTTAGACACACTGTCCAGCGAGTGCAGCAAGGTCGAGGTTCCCTGCTTTTTCTGGGGTGGGGTCGATGTACGCCGCTGGTGGTCATGGAAGGGGCAGTAACGACTGTACGATACGTGAATGCCATTCTCCGACCGATAGTGCAACCAATCGGCAGCATATTGACGAGGCATTCGTCTTCATGGACGACAATCCGCACCCCGATCGTGCACATCGTGTGAATGATTTCCATCAGGATAACGACATCGCTCGACTAGAGTGGCCAGCATGTTCTCCAGACATGAACCCTATCGAACATGCCTGGGATGGATTGAAAGGGCTGTTTATGGACCACGTGACCCACCAACGACCCTGAGGGATCTATACGGAATCGCCGTTGAGGAGTGGGACAAGCTGGACCAACAGTGCCTTGATGAACTTGTGGATAGTATACCGACGAATACAGGCATGCATCAATGCAAGAATACGTGCTTCTGGGTATTAAAGGTTTTAAGGTACTGGGTGTACAGCAATCTGGACCACCACCTCTGAGGGTCTCGCTGTATGGTGGTACAACATGCAACGTGTGGTTTTCTTGAGCAATAAAAAGGGAGGAAATGATGTTTATGTTGACCTCTATTCCAATTTGCAGTACAGGTTCCGGAACCCTCGGAATCAAGATGATGCAAAACTTTTTTTGATGTGTATATATGCGCTGACGGAAAAATATCGCAGCACCAAGAACGAGTTGTACGACATAAACGAAACTTGGTAGATGTGTTTATACATCTGAAAGATGGTGTTTGATCAAATTTCGCACTAGTCGCATATGAGCGGTGCTAGTAACCTGACTATAAGGATGCAGATCAGGCATGCTTTGAATACACACTACAACGACCGTGTGCGTTAGTTGTCTTTGAGACTGGACATGGTAAGTTGATGCTAGTCAAGAATGTTTTTAAGGCAACAAAGACGCCGCAGTCAGCATCTCACTTAGTTTGAACAAGGTCGCGTATAAAGGCCCGTCCACACGCAACGATCTGTCTGCGCAAATGTCTGCGCACATCACATCTGCGCAGACAGATCGTTGCTTGTGGACAGAAGATTTGCACCAACCTGAGGTGTGTGCAAACCTGGAAGTTGGAGTTGGAGTTTTGAGCGAAACCTCTCAAATCTGTGGGTTCAAACCACATCTGCGCAGACAGGATGGAGCGTGTGGACAGGAGATCGCCGCAAATCTGGCGCGAAACAGCTGTTTGCTTAGTCTAGTGTTTGTATTTGTTCGCACAGGGCATTAAAATAGCTGATACTCGTCAGTGTTCTCGAGAGTTTGTAAGTGAGTTCATTGAAATATATAGAAACCACCCATGTTTGTGGAATATTAAAAGTAAAGAATATAATGACCGAGACATAAAGACAGCAGCGTACAATGCTCTAATTGAAAAATTGCGGGCAGTTGACGCCTCGGCAAACAGAGAAACAGTAATAAAAAAATAAATTCGTTGCTAACTGTTTTGTATCCTGGAACAAAAGTTTGTAACAGGTTGCTTCTACACAGTAGCGAACTGAAAATGCCTAATCTTAATATTACCGTATGTAATATTACTGTATGATTACATGATGATGGCGTCCTCTTGGGTAAAATATTCCGGAGGTAAACTAGTCCCCCATTCGGATCTCCGGGCGGGGACTACTCAAGAGGATGTCGTTATCAGGAGAAAGAAAACTGGCGTTCTACGGATCGGAGCGTGGAATGTCAGATCCCTTAATCGGGCAGGTAGGTTAGAAAATTTAAAAAGGGAAATGGATAGGTTGAAGTTAGATATTGTGGGAATTAGTGAAGTTCGGTGGCAGGAGGAACAAGACTTCTGGTCAGGTGACTACAGGGTTATAAACACAAAATCAAATAGGGGTAATGCAGGAGTAGGTTTAATAATGAATAGGAAAATAGGAATGCGGGTAAGCTACTACAAACAGCATAGTGAACGCATTATTGTGGCCAAGATAGATACGAAGCCCACACCTACTACAGTAGTACAAGTTTATATGCCAACTAGCTCTGCAGATGACGAAGACATTGAAGAAATGTATGATGAAATAAAAGAAATTATTCAGATTGTGAAGGGAGACGAAAATTTAATAGTCATGGGTGACTGGAATTCGAGTGTAGGAAAAGGGAGAGAAGGAAACATAGTAGGTGAATATGGATTGGGGGACAGAAATGAAAGAGGAAGCCGCCTGGTAGAATTTTGCACAGAGCACAACATAATCATAACTAACACTTGGTTTAAGAATCATGAAAGAAGGTTGTATACATGGAAGAACCCTGGAGATACTAAAAGGTATCAGATAGATTATATAATGGTAAGACAGAGATTTAGGAACCAGGTTTTAAATTGTAAGACATTTCCAGGGGCAGATGTGGACTCTGACCACAATCTATTGGTTATGACCTGTAGATTAAAACTGAAGAAACTGCAAAAAGGTGGGAATTTAAGGAGATGGGACCTGGATAAACTGAAAGAACCAGAGGTGGTACAGAGATTCAGGGAGAGCATAAGGGAGCAATTGACAGGAATGGGGGAAATAAATACAGTAGAAGAAGAATGGGTAGCTTTGAGGGATGAAGTAGTGAAGGCAGCAGAGGATCAAGTAGGTAAAAAGACGAGGGCTAGTAGAAATCCTTGGGTAACAGAAGAAATATTGAATTTAATTGATGAAAGGAGAAAATATAAAAATGCAGTAAGTGAAACAGGCAAAAAGGAATACAAGCGTCTCAAAAATGAGATCGACAGGAAGTGCAAAATGGCTAAGCAGGGATGGCTAGAGGACAAATGTAAGGATGTAGAGGCCTATCTCACTAGGGGTAAGATAGATACCGCCTATAGGAAAATTAAAGAGACCTTTGGAGATAAGAGAACGACTTGTATGAATATCAAGAGCTCAGATGGAAACCCAGTTCTAAGCAAAGAAGGGAAAGCAGAAAGGTGGAAGGAGTATATAGAGGGTCTATACAAGGGCGATGTACTTGAGGACAATATTATGGAAATGGAAGAGGATGTAGATGAAGATGAAATGGGAGATATGATACTGCGTGAAGAGTTTGACAGAGCACTGAAAGACCTGAGTCGAAACAAAGCCCCCGGAGTAGACAATATTCCATTGGAACTACTGACGGCCGTGGGAGAGCCAGTCCTGACAAAACTCTACCATCTGGTGAGGAAGATGTATGAGACAGGCGAAATACCCTCAGACTTCAAGAAGAATATAATAATTCCAATCCCAAAGAAAGCAGGTGTTGACAGATGTGAAAATTACCGAACTATCAGCTTAATAAGTCACAGCTGCAAAATACTAACACGAATTCTTTACAGACGAATGGAAAAACTAGTAGAACCCAACCTCGGGGAAGATCAGTTTGGATTCCGTAGAAACACTGGAACACGTGAGGCAATACTGACCTTAAGACTTATCTTAGAAGAAAGATTAAGGAAAGGCAAACCTACGTTTCTAGCATTTGTAGACTTAGAGAAAGCTTTTGACAATGTTGACTGGAATACTCTCTTTCAAATTCTAAAGGTGGCAGGGGTAAAATACAGGGAGCGAAAGGCTATTTACAATTTGTACAGAAACCAGATGGCAGTTATAAGAGTCGAGGGACATGAAAGGGAAGCAGTGGTTGGGAAGGGAGTAAGACAGGGTTGTAGCCTCTCCCCGATGTTGTTCAATCTGTATATTGAGCAAGCAGTAAAGGAAACAAAAGAAAAATTCGGAGTAGGTATTAAAATTCATGGAGAAGAAATAAAAACTTTGAGGTTCGCCGATGACATTGTAATTCTGTCCGAGACAGCAAAGGACTTGGAAGAGCAGTTGAATGGAATGGACAGTGTCTTGAAAGGAGGATATAAGATGAACATCAACAAAAGCAAAACAAGGATAATGGAATGTAGCCTAATTAAGTCGGGTGATGCTGAGGGAATTAGATTAGGAAATGAGACACTTAAAGTAGTAAAGGAGTTTTGCTATTTGGGGAGCAAAATAACTGATAATGGTCGAAGTAGAGAGGATATAAAATGTAGGCTGGCAATGGCAAGGAAAGCGTTTCTGAAGAAGAGAAATTTGTTAACATCCAGTATTGATTTAAGTGTCAGGAAGTCATTTCTGAAAGTATTCGTATGGAGTGTAGCCATGTATGGAAGTGAAACATGGACGATAAATAGTTTGGACAAGAAGAGAATAGAAGCTTTTGAAATGTGGTGCTACAGAAGAATGCTGAAGATTAGATGGGTAGATCACATAACTAATGAGGAAGTATTGAATAGGATTGGGGAGAAGAGAAGTTTGTGGCACAACTTGACCAGAAGAAGGGATCGGTTGGTAGGACATGTTCTGAGGCATCAAGGGATCACCAATTTAGTATTGGAGGGCAGCGTGGAGGGTAAAAATCGTAGAGGGAGACCAAGAGATGAATACACTAAGCAGATTCAGAAGGATGTAGGTTGCAGTAGGTACTGGGAGATGAAAAAGCTTGCACAGGATAGAGTAGCATGGAGAGCTGCATCAAACCAGTCTTAGGACTGAAGACCACAACAACAACAACAACAATATTACCGCCAGCCGTTCATGAGGAGAAATTGCCCTTCTCATACAAGTATTTTTTCTCATAATATGAGGGGTTACAAGCTTTAAGAGATAATTATAAGTTTCGACATCCATCCGCAAATAATTTCGCCAGTCCTTAAGTTCGCCCTGCAACTCTCGCAGTAAATTTACGTGAGAGAACTGCTTTCGCTTTAGCAGCCACTGTCTACACCATTTTGACCGCTTTCTCTGCTTCCTGCGGTTGGTCTGAATGTTTTCTGCAGCACAAGCTGCGAACACAGACCCACAACAGAACTTACGCCATTTCTATATTTCAAAATAACTTAATTAAATTTTTGACGTTTACGGGAACCGTAGTCCCTTGCCACTGATATTTCTTTTCTACACCGACAGATGGCGGGCGAGTAGTAGATTGGGGTTTGTGTCGTGTGAACACACCACATCTGCAGCGATCTTTTGCTTGTACAGACATCTGCGCCGATGTCTGCGCAGACAGATCGTTGCGTGTGGACCGGGCTTAAGGCTACGGGAAGCTGGATGTTCGTTCTGCGATACTGCAGAAAGACTTGACAGGAATGTAGCCACTGTATGTGATTGCTGACAGTGGTGGTCACAGCAATGTAGGGTCCCGAGAAGAGCGGGCTCAGGACGGCCATCTTGCACTGGCGAGAGATAAGACCATTGTGTTCGGCGTTTGGTTGTGGCTAATCGTTCTGCATCTGCAGCAGTAATTTGAGCAGCAGTTGGCACCACAGTGCCACAACGAACTGTTAGAAATCGGTTACTTCAAGAACAGCTCCGAGACAGACGCGCTGTAGCGTGCATTCCACTGACCCCAAGCCACTGCCGTTTATGACTTCAGTGGTGTCAAGCGAGAGCTCATTGGAGGGCAAGGTTTGCGTTTTCTGATGAAACCTGGTTCTACCTCGATGCCAGTGATGGCCGGCCGTGTGTTGGTTAGAAGGCCAGTTCAGGGCCTGCAACCAATCTGTCTGCATGCTAGACACACTGGACCTACACTTGGAGTTATGGTGTGGGGTGCCATTTCGTATGGCGGCAGGAGCGCTCCCGTGGTTATCCTACGCACACTGACTACAAATTTGTACGTCGATCTGCTTTTTTGACCCGCAGTACTGCCGTTAATGAACAGCACTCCAGGGGGTGTTTCCCAACAGGATAACGTTCGCCCACATACCGCTGTTGTAATCAACTTGCTCTACAGTGTCGACATGTTGCCTTGTTCTGCGCGATCACCAGATCTGTCTCCAATCGAGCACATATGGGACATTATCAGACGACAACCCCAGCGTCATCCACAAACAGCATTAACTGTTCCTGCACTCACCGATCAAGAGCAACAGGCACGGAACTCCATCCCACAAACTGACATCGGACACCTGAACAAAATAATGCATGAACATTTGCATGCTTCTATTCTCAGCATTCTGCTGGTTACCCTGGTTATTAATGTATCAGCATTCATTATTCTGCAGTGATTATTTTTTGGTGTTGCGATATTTTTCCGTCAGTGTAAGTATATTGCAAATACAGTTTTGCCATCGAAGCACAAAATAGCAGCAGGAAGTCAATAGTAACGAAGCAAATTAGTGAAAAGAATGCCACGCCTACGTGTTTCGTGCAGGCACTTCTTTACATTCGTCTGCATTAAGAACTACCTGCCTGTCTTTGGACAGACATATATTTGGTATACCTGTATCTCTACCTGAATACTACTTCTTACAAAATAGAATACCTTCACTGCCAAGTCGATCATCAAGTAAAACTCAAATTTGAATGAGATCTCCGAAAGTGTAGAGTGAATAGCAAAAGTGCTATTACAATCCATGGGCTGTGTAGATGACTGCCTATTAAAGATACATAATGTTCTGCATCCTACATGCCATGAAATTTTTGATACGCATGCAAACCTAGTTACAAATTCCATACTGTCACTGAAAGACCACTACCACAAAATAATACTGCCGCAAGCAAGAGAAATAAAGAAACACGCCGTGCTTTAAAAGAGTGTAGACTACAAACAACTGTGAGGAAAGTAAAAAGGAAATAAAAATTCCGCTTTAACAATACTGCCACGAAGAGATGCCATCAGAACTTGAAGGAGAAATTATGCTAGAAATCGCAATATTTACGTATCAAAATATGTTTATTTGTATTTGATAGGCGTTGTTCTCTGTCCACTTGCTTCACAATTAGGAGCGTGTAAGAGGGACAGTAAGAATTCATAATTATCTTCGCTCATTCTCAATTTAGGATCGAATATTAGTCCTTTAAGTGAAGTTTCTTGCGAAGAAATGTCTCACGCTTGCTCATTCGCCCCCCTCCCCCACCCCCCACCTCTGCCCATCCATTTATTATTTTCTACCTTTCATCTTGATCACTGATAAGAAATATATTGTATTGCTGCGACTGCAAAGACAGGAAGAACTACCGAATACATCTTAGCAACCTTCACCATAACAGCCTGTTATATGCGTGCAAGACTTACCCGACGGACACTAGTGATGCCATTCGTGACGTCACGATTGGTGCCACTAGCTAACAGAGGTTTTGTGAATCAGGCAACTTGTATCGGCACTTCTTAATAATAGCTTAGTTCTCATCGCGAAATAGTCAGTTAACAGAGCGACGTCGTATTGAAACCACTTCTTCTCACTCTTCTATTAAAAAGGAAAAGCCGCTAGCATAGAAAAATGAGAAACGATCAAACGTATTTGGTTGGTGCTTAAGTTAAACGTTTTTGTTTTGCATGTTGGTATTCTGGTTGTTGTGGGTTTACATGTAGTCAATTTTTCATTTGGGGATAGTCAGTGGAACAGTGGACGCTAGAATATGTGAAAGGGGCTGCCCTCTTGTCATGAAGAATTTCAGGAAGTTTTGGCCATAAATGTGAACGAAGCTGCGAATTTGATAAATGTTCTCGACGTCTGTAATGTCGATAAAACCATATTCTTTGTAAACATGTGTTTGAGACCAGAGACGAGGGTCACAGAGGTTAACTTCGCTCTGTCAGAGTAAATAAGACAATAGCAGTAGCAGCGTGTGTTGGAGAGTCTGGAAATATAGGTGGTTTAAATGGGATGGAAGCTGCTCTGTTATGTGGTGGAGTCAGCATTATTTAAAAAGGATTTTGTAATAATACGTTTTGAGGCAAGATATTGAGCAAATGAGATTATATTAATGGTAAAATGATAAAAGTCAACTTTTAGGGTAATTTAGCTTTTTATATTTGTAGCTGTGTAGCTGTTAGAACACTGCGTATGGTTGAAATTTGCTGTAGAAATTTTAAAATGAAGCGTATGGTCTAGTCTTATAGTTGAAACAATAATGTCAAGGGGGACAATTGTACGCAGGAGTTATTAAGAAATATTTAGCTAACTTTTCTAGGAGTTAGAACTTTATGAGAAGGTGTACTGTTGCTATGGCTTAACGAAGCACAGTTAAACTTGGACTATTTCTTCTCATTTGTCAGTCGTTAAGATTAGTTCCCAATATTCATTTACTTTCATGACTCTCTTTGTACACTCGCATTGCACATCGTGAGTTGTGAGTTGTGAGTTGTGTACTGAGAAGAATTATAAAAATTGGTATGATACCGTCTTCCATTGCCCATCACAGGTAGGGAATATGAAATCTGATTTTCAACAATCTCATGATTATTCCTAATAGCAACAAGTTGCAGAGTAGACGAGCGTTTCGTTCACTCAGCTAGGTTACCATCAAAGTACACGTTCTCTTTAAGGCACAGTAATTGGCAGAGTGTATTGTTGAAAATATTATCAGTATCAGTTCAGAGAATTAATACCAGTAAAAGGTTTCTGTAAAGTGCTTTTTTTTGTGAATTTTGAGCAGTTTTATCAGAAAGTCAGAGGCTTAATTTTTATGTTCCTTTGGTATGTAATTACAATAAAAGTTCTGGTACAGTGACTGTCTGCAGGACTAAAGACAAAGAATAGCAATATTCAGGGCCGACATTTTAAACAAAGTAATTTTGTTTTGTAGTCAGATGGCTTATCTAGGTTTCATTCAAAACAGATCGCTTCCTTGCATAAGAACGGTTTGCTGTACCGGCTAGTGTGGATTTTGCATGGTGTAGCGTGAGCTCCACATATTTCCTTTCAAAAATAAATTTTCACATAGTTCAGGTGCCCTGCACTGAAATTTACATACTTCGACATCAAGAAGAAGATTTACACTTTTATCATACATGAACTAGACACTCACTAACACTTGTTTAAATATAGCCCTACAAAAACTTTCACCTGTTGGCCTTTTCTGACAGGATGCGTAATTACAAGGTAGTATGCTGATTTTTGCATTCAGGTAAAGATTTGGTCCTGCACCCGTGGTCTATTGGCAACATCTTTGATTAGTAATCAAAACCTCCTTGGTCCCAGGTTCAAAATCCACGACCTCTTAAAGTTTGATTAATAATCACCTTTGGCGGCCGATGTCAACCTCATTCTGCTAACGACCTTGTCAAAGAGGGCGGGAAACTGCCCCTAAAGGCGGAAGGAATCAGCAATGATCAAAGGCGTGAGGATGTAGAATGCAATGGAAACCACTGTATTATAGTCAGATACGGTGTATTCACAGGACAAGTTGCCTGTAATTGAAAAATTGTCATGACGCTCTCTCTGTTGGCAAAAGATTCCGTTATAGTCCCCCATCGGATCTCCGAGACATGACTGCCAAGGGGGAGGTGACCATGAAAAGCCGATTGAATACCCAATGAAATGATATCGTTCTACGAGTCAGGGCATCGAATGTCATAAGCTTGAAACTGATAGGAAAGTTAGAAAATCTGAAGAGGCTCGGTCTAGATATAGTAGGAGACACTGAAGTGAAGTGGAATGAAGACAAGGAATTTTGGTCAGGTGAATATAAGGTAATATCAACAGCAGCAGAAAAAGGCATAACGGAAGTAGGATTCGTTATGAATAGTATGGTAGGGCAAAGAGTGTGTTGCTGTGGACAGTTCAATGATATGGCTGTCCTTGTCAGAATCGACAGCAAATCAACACAGACAACGATAGATCGTGTATACATGCCGACGTCGCAAGCTGAAGATGAGGAAATAGGGAAAGTATATGAGGCTATTTAAAGGGAAATACAGTACGTAAAGGGGGATGAAAATCTAATAGTCATGGGGAAGGCGTAAAAGAAAAGGTCACAGGAGAATATGAGTTAGGACAAGGAACGAGGGAGAAAAAAGAGCAATTGAGTTCTGTAATAAATTTCAGCTAGTAATAGTGAATATACTGTTCAAGAATCATAAGAGAAGTAGTTATACTTGGAAAAGGCCGAGTGATATGAGAAGATTTCAGTTACATTACATCATGATCAGACAGAGATTCCGAAATCAGATACTAGATCTCAAGGTGTTCCGGCGAGCAAATATAGGCTAAGATCACAATGTAGTAGAGATGAAGAGTAAGCTGAAGCTTAAGAAATTTGTTTGGAAGAATCAATACGCAAAGAGGTGGGATACAGAAGTACTAAGGAATGACGAGACACGCTTGAAGTTCTCTAAGGCTGTAGATACTGCAGTTACGAAAAGCTCAGTAGGCGGTACAATTGAAGAGGAATGGACACCTCTAAAAGGTCAATTGCAGAAGTAGGAAAGAAAAACATAAGTACAAAGAAGGTAACTGGGAAGAAACCATGTATAACAGAAGAAAGACGGAAGTACAAAAATGTTTAGGGATATTCAGGAATACAGAAATACAAGTCGCTGTGGAATGAAATAAATGGGAAGTGCAGGGAAGCTAATACGAAACGGCTGCATCAAAAAGTGAAGATATCGAAGAAGAAATGATTGTGGGAAGGACTGACTCAGGAGAAGTCAAAACAAGGAAATAAAAACAGCCTTCAGTGAAGTTAAGTGTAACGGTAATAACATTAAGACTGCAACGGGACTCCCACTGTTAAACGGAGAGGAGAGAGCAGATAGGTGAAAAAAATACAGTGAAGACTTGACCGGGAAGATTTGTCCTATGTTATAGATGAATAAACGGAAGTCGATTTAGAAGTGATAGGGATCTAGTATCAGAATTTGAGAGAGCTTTGGACGACTTAAGATCAAATAAGGCGGAAGAGACAGATAACAATCCATCAGAGTTTCTAAAATCATTGGGAGAAGTGGCAACAAAACGACTATTCAAATCGCTGCGTAGATTGTATAAGTCTGGCTACATATCATCAGACTTACGGAGAAATATCACTCACACGATTCCGAAGAGTGCAAGGACTGGCAAGTGCGAGAATTATCGCACAATCAGCTTAACAGCTCGTGCATCCATGTTGCTGACAACAATAATATTCAGAAGAACAGAAAAGGAAATTGAGGATGTGTTAGATGACGATCAGTTTGGCTTTAAGAAAGGTAAAGGTACCAGAGATGCAAGTTTGACTTTGCGGTTGATAAGAGATGCAAACCTAAAGAAAAATCAAGACGCATTCATAGGATTTGTCGACCTGGAAAAAGCTTTCGACAATGTAGATTGGTGCAAGATATTCGAAATTCTTAGAAGTATAGGGGTAATCTATTGGGAGAGACGGGTAACGTACAATATATACAATATCCAAGACAAAATAACAAGAGTGGACTACCAAGAACGAACTGCTCGCATTAAAAAGGCTGTAAGTCAGGGATGAGTCTTTCGCATCTACTGTTCAGTCTGGATATTGAAGAAGCAATGATGGAAATAAAAGAAAGGTTTGCACGAGTGGAATTAAAATTCAAGGTGAAAAAATATCAATGATAAGATTCACTGATGACGTTGCTACTCTGAGTGAAAGTGAAGAATTACAGGAGCTTCTGAATGGAATGAACTGTCTAATGAGTACAGAAAGTGGATTGAGAGTAAATTGATGGAAGACAAAAGTAATGAGAAGTAGCGGAAATGCGAATAGCGAGAAACTAATGGTCAAGAAGTAGATGAAGTTAAGGAATTCTACTACCTAGGCAGCAAAATAACAAATGTTGGACGGAGCAAGGAGGACATCAAAAGCAGACTAGCACCGGCAAAAAGGGCATTCGTGGCCAAGAGAAGACCTTAATTTGCGGAAGAAATTTCTGAGAATGCACGTTTGGAGAGCATCATTGTATGGTGGTAAAACATGGGATGTGGGAAAACCGGAACAGAAGATAATCAAAACATTTGAGGTGTCGTGCTACAGACGAGTGTTGAAAGTTAGGTGACCTGATAACGTAAGGAATGCGAAAGTTCTGCACAGAATCGGGAAGAAAAGAATATGTGGAAAACACTGACAAGGAGAAGGGACAGGATGATAGGACATCTGTTAAGATGTCAGGGAATGACTTCCATGATACTAGAGGTAGTTGTAGAGGACAAAACTGTAGAGTAATACAGAGACTGGAATACATCCAGCAAACAATTGAGGACGTAGGTTGCAAGTGCCTCTCTGCGATGGAGAATTTGCACAGGGGAGGAATTCGTGGTGGCCGCATGGAAACAGTCAGAAGGAATGGTTTTGTTTTACAACCATATACATATTAAAATTTCAATCACAGATATTGACTTAGCAATTATTTTTAAGGTTTGTTACGTAATAACTGAAGTAATTATCCACTATTTTGGCATTTTTTCACTAGGCAACACAAAAGATATTTTTTTTTCTAACTAAAGTTTCTTTGAGGAGGAATTTTTTTTTATTATCTGCGTTTTTCAACCCTGATTTGTGACCAGAATTATACAGAGTGTAGTGTAGGTGAGATCATTACACTTTCGTGCTTTTGTAGCGTTATGTATATGCTTAGAGTAAATGATTCTGATATTGATCTTTTCTTTTACTGATTCATATACTCCAATTTGAAAGTGTTCTTGTTTACTAAATCCTTAAGTATTATTTGGTCAGATAGATAGTAAATGTTGATAGGATGTACGACTGTGTGTCCTTTACTGAAGTATAGCCATTTTACTGTATAGTAATACTATCAAAAGCTTAACTTGCATTTGCAGAGTAAACTCTGTCACTGGTAACTTAAATATTTTTCTGCTTTCATTGATATTCGTAGGAAGTGTTTTCAGTAGTTACTTTTGTTGTGTAGATCTTCAGTGTGTCCTAGATTTCCTTTTTGTTTGCTATATCGCTGTAATTGCATTAAAATTTCAAATGGTTCCAGAGCTAGGTAAAATGCTAGGGCTGCAGCTGATGTAACTTTTGGCAATTCTGTAGACAGAGAACCGACAATTGGAGAGGGATCCTCACAAACCACTGATTTAACTGAGACAGATAGGCCAATGCCTGACAGGATTGATTGGGGTAATTTTTCGGTATCAAACATAGAACAAGAAAGTGCAGTTGGGGTTTCTGATTTAGACAGAATCCATCACAAAATGATTTTCCATAGAAAGTATCACTAAAATCCACTACCATATCATTAGTTATGTTCACTACTGCCTGTGGATGTACATCTGTTACACATTCACTATCAGCATCTGACCAAGGATGTAATTTGTTTCAACAGTCAGCTCCTGTTCAAGATTCAGGTTTTGCACCCACAGCCAGTCTCTGTTCCTTCCGGTAGTTGTGCCAAAGATAAGGACAACAATCTTTTGCAGCTACTGTCATCAGAGTTCAAAAGCGTTAAGGAGGAGGTTAAAGAATTTTGTAGAGAAAAAAATTAAGCGCTTCAAGGATGTGATAAAACAGATTAGGCAAGATGTGCATGAGGAGTTCAACCCTGTAATATATAAGGCACATGCGACTCGTTCGTCGATACAGAGAATTCCTCCATTCATACCATAAAAATCATGCACTGTGAACCAGTTACAGAAGAAAATGAACGGTGTGATCCTATTAGTAACCAAAATGAGGAAAAGATGTTAGGTGAAACCGATCATAATGCTGTTAATGTAGACACTGTTGAGGACTAAACTCCAGGGAAATCAGTATTTTTGACTGGGTAATTAATTACATGTCGTGGTCAGATGATGATAGTGAATGTGAAACAGATGTATATCCAAAATCAATAGGGAATATAACCAATGATACGGTACTGGACTTTCTTAGGAAAAGCATTTTGTGACATGGATTCGGAGGAGAGACGAATAAATTTTGTCCTGTTTGGTGATATTAGAGACACCTTGTTGGAAGAGGAGATAGACGGTGAGAACATCTTTACTCATCTTATAGTGTCAGTTCATTTTGGACAGGTTTCTTTAACAGTAGTAGCAGACTCTGGTAATTCTGTTTCGGTTATCAGTGAGGCAGCTTTCAGTAAACGTCAAAGGTCAACTGTTGTTCAACATTTCCGTTGTGACGAACCAAACTTAAGGGTGTTATTACTGGTAAAACTGTAGAGGTCAGTAACCAAACACGTTTGGATTTCATTTGACATGTTTATCACTTCTCTGTCAACTTTTTAATCGTGCTTCTTTTCACTACATAGTTGATATTGGGCGTCGATTTCTTAAATGAATACATGGCCATTCTGTACTGTAATGTTGGCTCTGTGACAAGAAGATGGAACAAGCTTTACTGTATCGCTATGAGTATTTATCGATTTGGATCCAAAATGTTTTTTATACTTACTGCTATAGTATGGGCGACTTTTGGTGTTAGTATCCATCTGTCTGCTTCGATTTTGACGACCAGTTGGTACCACATAACGTACTTTCACACCATATGTATGCATATACATTGTGATAACGAAACTTTGCCAGCATCATGCATATGCTATACAACTGTTATTTGTTAGAAAGATCTTGACTCAAAGATACGATATAGGCCTACTTTGCTTAGAGATACCATTTGTTTCTGTTTCCATGTATTAAAGTCGATATATGGGCAAATACTTTAATCAAAAGTTCCATTAACATGAAAGCCCAAAATAAAATAAATAAATAATAAATTACCACAAGAACAAACTTCAAGTCATTTGATGTCTTATTTCTATTCATATATTAATATGTAATACAGTTAATTTATCATCAAATACTTTAGTCAAGATTGGCATTAACGGGAATGCCTAGGAATAAAATAATAGAGAGTTTTAGTATTTGCAGTCAACTGTAGCCGTTTGTATGACCACAAGTTCATATATAAATTTAAAAACAAGAACAAAACTTCAAATGAACTGCTGATTTTGCTCTGTTCTTATATTAATATGATCTGGAATATTAGTAAAGGCAGAGTCTGTTTATTGCAGCTAGAGGTAATATGTATAAAAGTTGTACTATTTGTAATGAACTAAAGCTGCCTGTATGACTGTGAACTTTATATTTAAAAACAAGAACAAAACTACAAATGAACTGTTGACTTATTTCTGTTCTTAAATTAATGTGACCTGGAATATTAGTAAAGGCAGATTCTGTTCATTTCAGCTAAAGGTAATATGTATAAAAGCACTGATTCATGTTCACATTAGAGGGCTTTGACATTTAGAGGTATGGTACAGGATTTATTCTGTGGTAGGATATTTATGTTGACACCACATAGTCAGGATGTAAAGAAAAGGATAGAGGGAGCGTTATGGGATGGGGGTGTTGGGAGAAGGTTGGGGCAGGTTGATTGATTACCTGTTTTGAACCAGTAAATCTTCAAAATTTTGAAGGAAAAATTTATTTATCAGTTCAGTTTGGTCATTGGATAAGTAGTCAGACGCTGTGTTTTTGTTGACAAAAATTTTGAGCTCTTCAAGAAGGTCAAAAAACGTGTCCTTTTTTTTAAAATTAAGCATTTGGAGTTTTTGTTTCATGTTGTTTGCTCAATGATTGTGTTGGGCAAGATGTGAGGCAAAGCTGGATTTGTTCAGATTTATGTGGAAAATGTCGATGTCGAAAGTGAGAAATGATTTATGATGATGTAGCTATATTTGTGTGATGAAATAAGATGCTGATATTATTGAATAATGTAAACGTTACTCATAAAGAGCATTAAAGAGGAAATAATAAGTACTGAATTATGATGTGTAGCTAGGTGAAGAGATGTTTTTAAGAATAAGTACTTCAGGAAGTCAATGATGAATAGAATATGATGTTATTTGAGCAGCAATGATTTATATTGGAAGTTTTTATGGATTATTGTTTCAGGTAGCCAATGAGGAGTAAAGCAAGATTTTTGTCTCACTAATGATATTATATTTGGTTTAATGTTAAATTTACAGATGCACTGTGTAGCACTTGAAACAAGAACCAAAATACATTTAAAATGAACATTTTCTGTCAGATCTGTGCTCTGTATGTAAGTCTTGAAAAGGAATGTACTCAACAGATAACAGAGCTAGTTTGTGGGTTAACACTTGATATTTGAATTTTCAGCTTGCAGCTTGTTAATGAAAATATAATTAATATGTTACTCTTTTATCATCAGGAATGACAACGATTTTGTAGTAATAATGATAGCACTGAATGTGACGAATGCTAAGAAGATGTTACACCAAAGATTTTTATTCCAATATTTTAAGATGTTGCATGACTGGCATTAACTGTACTCCAATAAGGTTTCCTATGCCCACAGTGTGTATACAATAATCAGCTATTTTGTTGATCACCATACTTATTCCTGATGTAATTGTACATCAGGTATGTTGTAGTTACCAGATAAATGTACATAACTTAAGAAATTGGATCCACGTCTTTTCATTTATGTGAGGTACTTTAAAAATGGAGATATGTACTCAAGATTATTTGATCCTCATTTATGGTTAATTGTTTACATTTGAGCTATTGGTTGAAATGATGCCAGCCCTATATGCAATGTACATGATGCCGATGTTATAAGTAACCGTGTCTGCTGTTAAGTATATCAGACAAGGACTTCTGAATAAGGCTCATGTACAGGAAATTACCATGTTTTTCAGGACAATACACAATGGCTTTAAAATGTATATAACTAGTTTCTAATTCCTTTATAAATTTGTTTTATGTATTCTGGAGGCATATGGGAAATTATCTTGGTTAACATGTACACACAAAGCTTAATGCAAATGTCTCAGGTTATGAACAATGGACCAATGGAAACACTGCTCATTATAGCATTCCTATAGAAATCATCGTAGCTCTTCAGATTCTGGGTTGCCAGTGGAGGTAGTGAAAGACACTTCATACTGCCTGAGTCTGCCTGGGTAACATACTTACTCTGAGTTCTGTGTCTTTTCCCCTGCAGAAACCGAAGGCAAAGCACTATGCACCCTGAGTCTGCCCCACAAACATATTCATGCTACCATGTTGGTGCAACTGTGGTAGGTGTGTGTGTGTGTGTGTGTGTGTGTGTGTGTGTGTGTGTGTGTGTGTGCGTGTGTGTGCGTGTGTGTGACATAACAGTGATATGTGTGACATTTAGCTGTGATTTTTTTCCTCCCATTGCATGACATTATCCTCATAGGTTTTCTGAATAATTTTAAACAGACACATGTAAGTATTTTTGTACCATACTCTAAATGTTTGTATTTTCCCTGCTTTATTTGAGCTGATAAGAATATTCACTTTTCTTCACAAGATCTTCTTAACCATTCGAACAGTAACTGTAACTACTTTATAAAGTTTTGTGCCACAGTGCAAAGATGATGTATTTTATCAGTTTCTTTGAATTGACTAGAATACTATTTGTCTTCAAAAGACTTTCTTAAACATTTGGACTCACAGTTGTAAGTGTTTCGTAAAATTTTGTACCATGTTGCATGAAACGTGTGTACCTTTCTTGCTCCATTTACATTGACCGGAATTCTTACTTGTCCTTACAGGGTTTTTTAACATTTGCAAAAAAACTGTAATGACATTGTAATGCTTTCTACCTTACTGCAAAACTGCATGTATTTATGCCACTGTATTTGACTGACTAGATTACTGATTTACCACAGCAAGTACCTTGTTATGGCACCTTTTTTGTATCATGACAAATATACAAAATGACTTATTAATGGAAGACTGTACACTGGCTTGCATGTATGTACTGGTCCATGTAATTCAACTTATGAACGGCATTTGTATCACTTTGTATCTGTTCACTGGTAGTATGTATACGTGTCACCCACGCCAGGTATTTGCAACCACACACTTTGTACCATGGTTTTGTGGTTGTTTTTTTGGAAAATTTTTGAGTGCCTCCTGCAGTTGTATCACCAAAATCCACTCAGCAAAACTCTTATTTAATATGGGGAGGGGGATGACGGGAGGGTGCTGTCCTATTTGCCATGATCATTTTCAGGAAGGTTTGTCATTAATGTAAATGAAGCTGTGAAATCTCATAAATGTACTCAACCTCTGTAATATGTAATCGTAGTCTTTGTAAGACTATGTTTGGGACCAGATATGTTGGTCAGAGAGGTTACCTTTGCTTTGCCAGAGTAAGTCATAATATGTTTTAGGGAAAGATATTAAGCAAATCCCCCCACCCCATGAACCATGGACCTTGCCGTTGGTGGGGAGGCTTGCGTGCCTCACCGATACAGATAGTCGTACTGTAGGTGCAACCACAATGGAACGGTATCTGTTGAGAGGCCAGACAAACGTGTGGTTCCTGAAGAGGTGCAGCAGCCTTTTCAGCAGTTGCAGCGGCAACAGTCTGGATGATTGACTGATCTGGCCTTGTAACACTAACCAAAACGGCCTTGCTGTGCTGGTACTGAGAACGGCTGAAAGCAAGGGGAAACTACAGCCGTAATTTTTTCCGATGGTATGCAGCTTTACTGTATGGTTAATGATGACGGCGTCCTCTTGGGTAAAATATTCCGGAGGTAAAATAGTCCCCCATTCGGATCTCCGGGCGGGGACTACTCAATAGGACGTCGTTATCAGGAGAAAGAAAACTGGCGTTCTACGGATCGGAGCGTGGAATGTCAGATCCCTTAATCGGGCAGGTAGGTTAGAAAATTTAAAAAGGGAAATGGATAGGTTAAAGTTAGATATAGTGGGAATCAGTGAAGTTCGGTGGCAGCAGGAACAAGACTTTTGGTCGGGCGAATACAGGGTTATAAACACAAAGTCAAATAGGGGTAATGCAGGAGTAGATTTAATAATGAATAAAAAAATAGGAATGCGGGTAAGCTACTACAAACAGCATAGTGAACGCATTATTGTGGCCAAGATAGATACGAAGCCCATGCCTACTACAGTAGTACAAGTTTATATGCCAACTAGCTCTGCTGATGACGAAGAAATTGAAGAAATGTATGATGAGATAAAAGAAATTATTCAGATAGTGAAGGGAGACGAAAATTTAATAGTAATTCGGTAGTAGGAAAAGGGAAAGAAGGAAACGTAGTAGGTGAATATGGATTGGGGGTAAGAAATGAAAGAGGAAGCCGCCTGGTAGAATTTTGCACAGAACACAACATAATCATAGCTAACACTTGGTTCAAGAATCATAAAAGAAGGTTGTATACATGGAAGAAGCGTGGAGATACCGACAGGTTTCAGATAGATTATATAATGGTAAGACAGATATTTAGGAACCAGGTTTTAAATTGTAAGACATTTCCAGGGGCAGACGTGGACTCTGACCACAATCTATTGGTTATGAACTGTAGATTAAATCTGAAGAAGCTGCAAAAAGGGGGCAATTTAAGGAGATGGGACCTGGATAAACTGACAAAACCAGAGGTTGTACAGAGATTCAGGGAGAGCATTAGGGAATGATTGGCAAGAATGGGGGACAGAAATACAGTAGAAGAAGAATGGATAGCTTTGAGAGACGAAATAGTGAAGGTAGCAGGTAAAATGACGAGAGCTAATAGAAGTCCTTGGTTAACAGAAGAGATATTGAATTTAATTGATGAAAGGAGAAAATATAAAAATGCAGTAAATGAAGCAGGCAAAAAGGAATACAAACGTCTCAAAAATGAGACTGACAGGAAGTGCAAATTGGCTAAGTAGGGATGGATAGAGGACAAATGAAAGGATGTAGAGGCTTATCTCACTAGGGGTAAGATAGATACTGCCTACAGGAAAATTAAAGAGACCTTTGGAGAAACGAGAACCACTTGTATGAGTATCAAGAGTTCAGATGGAAACCCAGTTCTAAGCGAAGAAGGAAAAGCAGAAAGGTCGAAGGAGTATATAGAGGATCTATACAAGGGCGATGTACTTGAGGACAATACTATGGAATTGGAAGAGAATATAGATGGAGATGAAATGGGAGATACGATACTGCGTGAAGGGTTTGACACAGCACTGAAAGACCTGAGTCGAAACAAGGGCCCAGGAGCAGATAACATTCCATTAGAACTACTGACAGCCTTGTGAGAGCCAGTGCTGACAAAACTCTGCCATATGGTGAGCAAGATGTATGAGACAGGCGAAATACCCTCAGACTTCAAGAAGAATAGAATAATTCCAATCCCAAAGAAAGCGGGTGTTGACAGATGTGAAAATTACCGAACTACCAGTTTAATAAATCACAGCTGCAAAATACTCACACAAAAAATCTTTACAGACGAATGGAAAAACTGGTAGAAGCCGACCTCGGGGAAGATCAGTTTGTATTCCGTAGAAATATTGGAACACGTGAGACAATACTGACCCTACGACTTATCTTAGAAGCTAGATTAAGGAAATGCAAACCTACGTTTCTAGCATTTGTAGACTTAGAGAAAGCTTTTGACAATGTTGACTGGAATACTCTCCTTCAGATTCTAAAGGTGGCAGGGGTAAAGTACAGGGAGCGAAAGGCTATTTGCAATTTGTATAGAAACCAAATGGCAGTTATAAGAGTTGAGGGGCATGAAAGGGTAGCAGTGGTTGGGAAGGGAGTGAGACAGGGTTGTAGCCTCTCCCCGATGTTATTCAATCTGTGTATTGAGCAAGCAGTGAAGAAAACAAAAGAAAAATTCGGAGTAGGTATTAAAATCCATGGTGAAGAAATAAAAACTTTGAGGTTCGCCGACGACATTGTAATTCTGTCAGAGACAGCAAAGGATTTGGAAGAGCAGTTGAACGGAATGGACAGTGTCTTGAAAGGAGGATAGAAGATGAACATCAACCAAAGCAAAACGAGGATAATGGAATGTAGTCGAATTAAGTCGGGGGCTTAGATTAGGAAATGACACGCTTACAGTAGTAAAGGAGTTTTGCTATTTAGGGAGCAAAATAACTGATGATGGTCCAAGTAGAGAAAATATAAAATGTAGACTGGTAATGGAAGGAAAGCGTTTCTGAAGAAGAGAAATTTGTTAACATCGAGTATAGGTTTAAATGTCAGGAAGTCGTTCCTGAAAGTATTTGTAAGGAGTGTAGCCATGTATGGAAGTGAAACATACACGATAAACAGCTTAGACAAGAAGAGGCTAGAAGCTTTCGAAATGTGGTGCTACAGAAGAATGCTGAAGATTAGATGGGTAGATCACATAACTAATGAGGAGGTATTGAATAGGATTGGGAAGAAGAGAAGTTTGTGACACAACTTGACTAGAAGAAGGGATCGATTGGTAGGACATGTTCTTAGGCATCAAGGGAACACCAATTTAGTATTGGAGGGCAGCGTTGAGGGTAAAAATCGTAGAGGGAGACCAAGAGATGAATACACCAAGCAGATTCGGAAGGATGTAGGTTGCAATAGGTCCTGGGAGATGAAGAAGGTTGCACAGGTTAGAGTAGCATGGAGAGCTGCATCAAACCAGTCTCAGCACTGAAGACCACAACAACATTACGTAAATGATATTACATCAATAGAAGAATGATAAAACCAACTCTTAAGATAAGTCAGTTTTTTTATATATTTGTAACTGTGTAGCTTCTCATTGTTAGAACATTGCCTATGATGGAAGTCTGCTGTAGAAATTTTATAATAAAACATATGGTCTAGTCTTATAGTTGAAACAATTGTCAAGGGAGACAGTCGTACACAGGAGAGTTGCTAAGAAATATTTTGCTAACTTGTCTAGGTGTTAGAACTTTGTGAGAAGGTGTATTGTTGCTATAGCTTAACGAAGCACAGTTAAACTTGGACTATTTCTTCTCCTTTATTAGTTCCCCATTTTCATTTACTTTCATGACTCTCTTTTGACACTCACATTGCACATCGTGAGTTGTGAGTTGTGTACTGAGAAGCATGTGTAAAAATTGGTAAGAGAGCGTCTTCCATTGCCCATCTAGGAAAGATGGAATTTGGTTTTCGACAGTCATATAATTATTCCTAATTGCAAAAAGTTGGAGAGCAGATGAGTGTCCCGTGCACACAGGTAGGCCAATAAATTTAATTACTACCAGACCTCATACCCTGTTTAAGGCACAGTGAATGGCAGAGTATATTTGTGAAAACAATGTTAGTATCCGTTCAGAGGCTTAATACCAGTAAAAGATTTCAGTTACGTGCTATCTTGTGAATTTTCAGCAGTTTTGTCAGATATTTACATGCACTAATTTTTATGCTCATTTGCTGTGTAATTACAATAACAGTTCTGGTACAGTGGTTGTTTGCAAGACTAAAGATAAAGGTTAGCAATATTTAGTGCCAACATTTTAAATTGAGTCATTTTGTTTTCCAGTCAGATGGCGTATGTAAATTTCATTGTAAACGGATTGCTTTCTCGACAACGAATTGTTTGACGTACCGGCTAGTATGGATTTTGCATCGTGTAGCGTGAGCTCCACATATTTCCTTTCAAAATTAAATTTTCACGTAGCTCAGGTCCCCTACATTGAGATTTACAAATTTCGATATCAAAAATAAGTTTTAACATTTCTCAAATACCAACTTGACACTTACGAACACGAGTTTAAATATATAAGAAACTTCCAAATGGTGTAACTAGTGGAGAAATAGGAACACTTATTACATATTCTTCTGTTTAAGTTCGGTATGGATGTGACAGCAGCGAAGAAGACGGAAACATTTGCGCTGCGTATTTGCCACTAGACAGGGCATAACAAGAAAATGGTTTTCTCATTTGAAGGAGGATAGTTTTGGCATTAGTGACTCTCCTCGTTCAAGAAGACTTTCGGGATTTATTGAAGATCTTTTCAAAGCATTAATCCACAATGTTCCACATCAGTGTATTCTAGAATTGACAAATGTGATGAACTCTGATCATCCCACCGTTGCATGCAGTGAGGAAGGTGCGAAAATCTGGTGTGCAGTTACCGAATGTTCTAAGCCAAAATCACAAAAATCAGCAGGTGGCCATATATGCATCTCAGCTTACTCGTCAAAACGGGCTCATCAACAACACCGACCATTCTATTCTGCTTCGATCTTCGTGAGGATAAATGTTATCTTTATGGTAACACAAGGAAAAGAAAGGAATGGTTGAGACCAAACAAAGCAGTAACTTCCCTTACAACGGCCTGCGCGCATCCACAAAATATAATGTTATGCATCTGGTGGGACAGCGACGATGTGGTGTACTATGAATTGCTTCCCCAATACGTAACCATCACTGCTGACATTTATTGGCAAAAAATGAGACGTCTTACAGACGCAGACTGAGACCAGTGGCCAGGGAATCTGTGTGAGGTGATGCAACTCGACGATTAGGCCCGCCCGCATTCTGCTACGTTGACAAAGATCTGTATACAGTAGTTGGGTTGAGAAGTCATTTCGCACCCAACTTATTCGCCTGATCTTGAGCCCTCAGAGTTTCACCTTTTCCACTCTCTATCGAACAACCTTCAACGAACTTCCTTACCGGATGAAAATGCGCTCCTAACATGATTCAACGAGTTCTTCGCCTCGAAATCACGTTATTTTTACTGTCTCGGGATCGGAAACTTACCCCATCATTGGAAGACTGTTGTAAATAGTGAAGGAGAATATATTATTGATGGCTGACTTCTCTGTTATGTGTCTTTTTTATGGAAAAACGCTACGAACTTTTACAGCAACCTAATATATTCCTCGATTAACCTGAGGATTGTATTATACACTGTTTGACATTGTTGAGGTAGTGAAATTAGTATAAGCTTACCTAAAATATTCTTCTCGCTTATAAGTTCCTCCTCAAATACTGGAAAGAGATTCTTTACGACATCGTACCAAGAACTCAGTTTCTCTGTTTTGTCATTGAGCTTCTATCGTGGCATCCCAGATTGCAGATTTGCCTTCAGTCTCAGAAAGTAGGTCTTCTGTATTTATTTTGCTTTTGAACAGTTTAATCATTTCCCTCACATCTCAGTGTCTCTCCTTAGATTTTCACCAAACCTATTTATTTATTAAAAGAATAGCAATGTTGTAGCACACTGCAAGAAACACGATGTTCACTATATTGTAGCAACAAGTTACGATGGACAGTGGGGCTGATAGCACGGCTAGAGTGATGTATCGTATGAGCGAGCAGGTCCATAGAGCGGAACGTGGCGCCACTGAAGTCCCTTGGCTAATAAGCTTCATACACTGAAGCGCCAAAGAAACTGGTATAGGCATGCGTATTCAAATACAGAGATATGTAAACAGGCAGAACATGACGCCTATATAAGACAACATGTGTCTGGCGAAGTTGGTAGATCGGTTACTGCTGCTGCAATGACAGATTATCAAGATTTAAGTAAGTTTGAAAGTGGTGTTATAGTTGGCGTGAGAGCGATGGGACACAGCATCTCAGAGGTAGCGATGAAGTGGGGATTTTCCCGTACGACCACTTCACGAGTGTACGGTGAATTTCAGGAATCTGGTAAAACATCAAATCTCCGACATCGTTGCGGCCGGAAAAAGATCTTGCAAGAACTGTACCACCGACGACGGAAGAAAATCGTTCAGCGTGACAGAAGAGCAGCCTCTCCGCAAACTGCTGCAGATTTCAATGCTGGATCATCAACAAATGTCAGTGTACGAACCATTCAACGAAATATCATCGATATGGGCTTTCGGAGCCGAAGGCCCTCTCATCTATCCTTGATGACTGCACGACACAAATCTTTACGCCCCGGCTGGCACCGTCAACACGATATTGGACTGTTGATGACTGGAAACATGTTGCCTGATCGGACGAGTCTCGTTTCAAATTGTATTGAGTGATAAGGGACCCCTGATAAGTCTAGATACGAGTCTGGCAGGTGACACGTACGTAAGCATCCTGACTGATCACCCGCATCCATTCAAGTCCAATGTGCATTCCGACGGACTTGGACAATTCCAGCAGCACAATGCGACACCCACACGTCAAGAGTTTCTGCAGAGTGGTTCCAGGAACAGTCTTCTGAGTTTAAACACTTCCACTGACAACCAAACTCCCCAGACACGAACATCATTGCGCATATCTGCAACGTGCTGTTTAGAAAATATCTCCACCCCCTCGTACTCTTACGGATTTATGGACAGCCCTGCAGGATTCATGGTGTCAGTTCGCCGGCCGCGGTGGCCGAGCGGTTCTAGGTGCTTCAGTCCGGAACCACGCGACTGCTACGGTCGCAGGTTCAAATCCTGTCTCGGGCATAGATGTGTGTGATGTCCTTAGGTTAATTAGGTTTAAGTAGTTCTAAGTTCTAGGGGACTGATGTCCTCAGATGTTAAGTCCCATAGTGCTCAGAGCCATTTGAACCATGGTGTCAGTTCCTTCCAGCACTACTTCTAACATTAGTCGAGTCCATGCCACGTCGTGTTGCGGCACTTGTGCATGCTCACGGGGGCCTTACACGATATTAGGTATTTTAATTTCTATGGTTCTGCAATGCTTCGCGACGGTCTTCGGCAACTCCAACCGGACAGAGGTGTTACTTGGCCTGGCAGCCGGCGGATCACTGGCGCCGCTGGATGCCGTCGGCTAACCAGCTCCCGCCACTGTCGAGAACACGCTAGACACCGAACCCACCGAACTTGTGTCCCTTGTGGCGTCACACGCGACTTCTCCCACTCAGACGACAACGCGTTTCCTTGCCTGCGTTAAGGAACGCGCAAGTACAGGTTATTTCACAATTTCAAATTTGGATAACGCGCGGTAAAATCAAGATACAGGGACGGTTGCGCAGTCTGTTAGTAATGCAGAGCGTCAAGTTTCATTCCGTACACAGCTCAGTAAACATATCGTGCTTATCGAAGCAACTTCGTGCTTCGCGGTGTAGTCCCATTTTCACTACGGTGAATCTGTCGTGCAGGTGCAACATGTCTTTCGTAAGCATTTCAAGATGCAGCAGCGGTATTCAGTTTCTGATTGTGGAACAATATTGAACTTAATAAGAACTTCCGTGGAACTGCTAGTGCGTGGAATCGACTGTTAACCGGCCCTCGGAAAACCGTCCGAACTTCCGAGTTCATCGAAGGTGTGCAGAGCAGTTTACAGGCAAGCCCTCGTAGTTCGTTACGAAAACTCGGTTCCAAAAAGACGCCGCGACGTGCCACACACTTTGCAAGTTCTCTGCGAAGCTTTTCGTAGCCTCATAATTTCCAAACGCGCTTGCGTTGTACGACCGCCTCTTTCGCTTGATCTAAGCTTGCCAGACCTTTACCTGTTGGGTTATTTGTAGGCGGGAGTGTACTCCGACCGACCGAGAAGCTTGCAGCAGTCAAAAGATCGAGTTCACGATGAAATTTCCAGAATTCCTCCAGCAGTTATGAAAGATGTGTACAAAAACTGGGTGAAACGCCGCGAGTGTTGCGTAACCGTGAATGGTCGTCATTTGTCCGATGTAGTATTTCATAAATAAACCTGAATAAATGATATACCTTCTGTGAAACGTTCAATTTTTCAACTATTAGACTATGTGTTATTCAAACTGAAATCGCTAAAACAATGTGAAACATCCTATACATCCTGAAATAGATCCTAGTCGTGTTTCTCCCATCCTTCCTCTATTTATCCTACTTTGGCGACCTCTGATGGTGGTGCTTCAAATTCCTTTCTTCGTTCGTTTCCTTTCCACCCAGCATATTGCAGACACCAACGCAGCTAATACAAAGTCTGATGTCATCCAGCAACGACGTGCGCAGTATTATTCCGCTCTCTCACGCGACATGAGTCTTATCTGTATTATGTGGTAGTTATCTCTAAATGAGCAACTCATCAGTACACTTTCCGTTACACACGTAGTTTGTGAAAAGGACAGTTCTCCTTGTTTCATACTTCTGGTATCTCTAAATCGCTAATGTTTCTAGAATTAGTTGCAGTTGCAATACAACAGCAGATAACGCTAGGGAAAAGAAACAAGTCAAGATATATAATGAAGGACAGAGATACCCATGTACGAGTGGTCTCTGATATACATTAGTCTCACGATACTCTTCTGTCAGAAAACTACTTTTAACGAGATTTGAACAACTTTTTTCCGCATTCCTTACTATATGTTTATTGCCCCAGTGTCTCCAAATTCAAACTGTGGTATGGGAGAACTATATACTTTCAATACGCATTCCTAAAAAAACATAGTGCTGATAAATATAGACCTCTAAGATATATTGACCGATCACTTTAACAACAGGCGAACAAATGACTCACAATGTTCGAAAAAGAAGTTAGGCTCAAACTTCGTGGCGGATAATAAGAGTGTGTCAGGTCAGAACTCGAACCTGAGACCTTTGCCTTCTGCAGGCAAGTGCTCTAGCGAATTAGTTATCCAAGCAAGGGGAACGACCCTTCTTCACAGCCTTACTCCCGCCAGTACATTCGAAACTTCAGAGTTCTTCCGAACATCTTGGGTTACTAGCACTCTTGGAGGAAAGAATGTTGCAGGGACATGGCTACGCCAATGCCCCACGGAATATTTTCAGAATAGTGGCAATAACAGGTTAGTTTGATCTTCGGGAGAGTTTTGAGGAAATTTTGAAAATCTTGAAGTATTTAACTTGAACTAGATGCCAATATTTGCCAAGAAACAGATTTTTAAGAATTTCAAGTATCGCTCCCGAAGGGAATGTTAAGACAAATTACACTAATTAATAAGGTACATCCCCAGAGGCATCTAAACAGTGGTTAATCTCCAGCCCCATACGGAAATGGAAACAGTGTGCCAAGAATACCAAATTTCAAATGGTTCAAATGGCTCTGAGCACTGTGGAGCTTAACATCTGAGGTCATCAGTCCCCTAGAAGTTAGAACTACTTAAACCTAACTAACCTAAGGACATCAGACACATCCATGCCCGAGGCAGGATTCGAACCTGCGACCGTAGCGGTCTCGCGGTTCCAGACTGTAGCGCCTAGAACCGCTCGGCCACAACGGCCGGTGAAACCCTTACACGTGACACAATGGGGAATTACTTCTGCCATGACCTTCACTAGGGTTTGCTGTGTACTGATACAGATGTACAAGATACTGAAGACTGGAAAACCTTCTTTCATACGCATTTCCCTGTAACATGAAAGTGAGTTCCTCCAGACATGGGTTCTTATACATACCGTTGTCTACGCATGCTCCTTCGTCCTACAACACTGAATGAAACAATTAAAGCTTGGTTTTTTTAATCCACGTAATTGGCTCCCACTGCGAAGCAGAAGTTTGAAATTTGGCTCAAGCGAGGCTCCAATCTTCTTTTGCAATTGTTCAAACGTCAGCCACCCTGCAACGTCACCCTCGGGCTCGAGAACGCTTCAGACAGCAAGATGTAGAGATGTGCGAAAAAAACGGGAAGACGTCAAAACTGCACGTGAGGTGTAAAGCGAGTTAATGATGTCACATTGGCACCAAATTTCACCACAATTCTGCCCAATGCCACCGTGAAAGTGTGACACGATGGGAAGGTCACCACACACCCCGTTACCCATATTCCACCCCTTCTTTTAACGCCTCTGTGATGGACATCAGAACCGCCACGCCCAGCGTTAAAATCACGCTATTTTCTTACGGAAGACCAAGAAAAACATTTCACACGCACCGCTGCTCAAAATATACACGAAAAAGCTTAGCAGGTGGACGCCAATGAAACCACACGTTTCCTTGTTGCGTTGATTCCCACACATTTCGTAGTCTAGAACAATAGTTCGCAGTGCAATGAGCAACAGGACGAGGTTCTTGAGAAAGTTCAACACAGGTGACACCTCCTCCCGTCCCCTTGTCCCAACTATTCAGCCCTTCTCTAAGGCTATCGTTGGGCTGCAACCCCACTGAGCGTGGGGTATAGCGCGACCGCAATTTTTGCGCAGATATAGAACATGGAACCGTTAAGGATCGTTCGTAACCACTTAGTGGAATCTTAAACAGCAAAGGTTGCTTATGCTTCCGTCCTGTACCGTAATCACAGACGGTGGAGGGGGAAGGGCTACAACATTGAGATGTGCGTGAATAAAATGGCAAAGGGTCCCTCTAAGATCCGTCAGTTTGACAACACTCTCATCGCCCAAATTGTACCTTCATTTGTCACTTCAAAAATGTACCCTTACAGAGACTTCGTCACCCATTCAGCTGAGTGCCGCTCCATTGTTACTCGAGCTCCTGTGGGCAGGCAACCCATTCGACATTCTTTAGTTTCCGCATGACCATTAGCAGGTACTGGAGTAGGAGCAAAGCGTCGGGCAGTTGAGTGGGTGTGGAAGTCTCTGTACAGGTACGTTTTTAAAGTGCTCAACAAAGGTGCACGGGTGTCATGGAAGGTGATGCCGAGCTGAGGGTCTTAGAGAAACCCTTTACGTTTTATTCCTGTACGTATCGATGTTGTACACCTACGGTTCTGCCATAGGAGAGTGCGAAAGAGGAGGGCAGAAAGATCGTGGTGAAATTTCGCCGAATGGTTTTGAACGGGCTTTAGTGGTTCCACCCTGTACACTAGAGCAGAAACTGTGGTCACACTACACTCCAAAGAGGTCAGATCAATTTCATTAGGGTTGCAGGCCCACAGCATTCTTAGAGAAGTGTTGAATCGTCCAGAGGTGGGGAGTGGTGTCAGCGGTAGGAAGGTAGTCAATAACGTCGTCGTGCTGCGCATTGCACTGCGAACTGAAATGTGTGGGTACCAACGCTGCAAGGGAAGGTGTGGTTTCGTTGACGCCCTTTACACCACTTCTTGTGGCCTTTTCGTGTCGATTCTGATCCGCGATGTGTCTGAATGTTTTCCTGAGCCACCCATAAGAAAACCGAGTGATTTCAACTCTAGATATCGCAATTCTGACCTCCATTGAAGAGGCGTCAAAATAAGGGGTAAATTGGGGTAACACGGGATGTGAAAACCTTACCATCATGTGACACTTTCGGAGAGGCCTTTCGCCACCCACATGGCTCACTGCACATGATCCATCCCACCAACTCGTTTTAGAGGCAAGTGGATCCGACTATGAAGTGGGAGCACTCTTATCCTAAAACTTTGAACATAGCTGCTAAGGTTCAGTGACCGTGTCAGAATTATATTAGAACAAATAAGCCCTCGGTCACAAATATTAAGTCAAAATTGACCAGGTTTCGACGGTACTATGAGCTTCGTCTTCAGAATTAGACTAATTGTTCTAAAACATATTAAGTATATAATACATTAATAAAATTAAAGTTTGTACTGACTGGAAAAAGATGCAGTACTTACAAGTCACATACTAAAGAAGATCTAAGCCGGAAAGGCGATGTCATGAATAGTTGTAAGTAATATGGCGAGCCGCTAAGGGCTGCTCGTACTTTAGTGAACAAGGGTTGCCCCTTTTCTAATGTGTGACTTGTAAGTACTGCATCTTTTTCCAGTCAGTACAAACTTTAATTTTATTAATGTGTTATATACTTAATATGTTTTAGAACAGTTAGTCTAATTCTGAAGACGACGCTCATAGTAGCGTCGAAACCTGGTCAATTTTGACTTAATATTTGTGACCGAGGGCTTATTTGTTCTAATATAACTCTTATCCTACAATATCAATGAAGGGGGGGGGGGGGGGGAATGGCCCATTTCTTTCATTTCGAAGACTCTGTAAAGAGTTCAAAGAAACAGCATCCCAACTGAAAAAGAGGCACTTTCCATTATCTTAGATCTCAAAAAAATTACATGATTACATTTTTTTAGTTACCTGTTTTCTGATTGGCTGATTAGTTCGATGAAGCCCACGATGAATTCCTCTCCAGTGCCAAAATTTTCAGCTCAGAGTAGCACTTGCAACCTGTGTCCTGAGTTATCTGCTGTATCAATTCCAGTCCCCATCTTCTTCTACAATTTTTACCCTCGACAATTCCTTCTAGTACCAAGGAAGTTTAACATGCACCAAGAAGGCTCTCTGCTTACAGTGGTGAACCCTATTTTTATCTGCACATAACTATGACATCCAACTCTGTTTCCTTACAAAACATACTAATCGTGAACTTCTGTCCCGATTACCAGTAGGTCAGGATCTAGAACTTGATGAGAACCTAGAAGTATATTATCACTTAGACAACGAGGCAGAAGAAGCAGTAGCCAGCCGCCCCACTGGACAAAACGCTGGTGGCCAGATACTCCGCAGACGAGCCAGTCATCAGGGAACTTTGAAAGCCTTTTACTTACGTTTCAAATCTAGACTTTAATAAGAAATGGGAAGGCACTGTCAATCAGAACTCAGGGAGAAGCTGTGATCTAATTGACAATAGTTTTATTCATCCTTAACATCACAAGACAACAAAAATGCCTAAAGAAACGTCACAGAAACATTTTTATTAGACAAACGCTTTCACTAACATGGGGTCTGTGGTGGACAATGTGATCAGCTGGGGATCGACACATGACACTAACTGGAACACTAATTGGTTTATCTGACATCATACATGTGAATCCGGATTATGGCACAGAAAGTATGCTACCATCAAGCATCTATACTCTACCACTCCAACAAAAGAAAAATATGGTTCAAAAGAAAAGGGTGCTGAGAAAAATATATTGGAGCCATGCGCCACAGCAGTGAATACCTTACCCTCCTGCTGGTGAGGGCATCACACCACAAAGCGTTCAGCGACTGAAGTCATGGACGGCCGCAATCCGTTATTAATGGTGCACGAGCGAAAAATGCAAATATTCTGTCTCGCATCGGTTAATTCGGAAAGCAGGTACTTTCCTATGAGCCTCTGAAACCCTGGTGGATTCCAGTGTGCAGATGGACTCATTTGCTGGTCTACCAAACCAATTTGACTCCATGCCATAACTATGCGTGTCGGAATATGTCAAATATTTAGACGGCCGACTCAAGACAAATAAGTACACCCACGCATCACTCATTGTGTGCGTGATGCTAGAAGCAGTACCTCTGATGGTTCAGAAAGTGACTGCCAGAGGCTCTAAGTGGCACACTAGCCAAGGCCACAAGTCTCACCGTTTAGGTGGAGACCTGCAGTTATTTATTAGCGAAGCACCAGTACAAGAGTCTGCTTCTCTTTCTGTCCGCTTTCCTCCTCAGTTCGGTAGCAAAGCACATTTACATCTTAGACTTTCCCACTTTAGCACAAGCCAATCACTAGCTGGATGTGTGGCATTCGAAGCTCGGAGAGCGCCTCTTGCTCTGCATACACCGATTTGACCAATCAGAGACTTTAAAGTTAATTGGGAGAAAAGGAAGAAAAGATTCAGCTTCGCGGCCTCTTTCCCACGCATTTATGCTGTGTCTTTTGCTAACAACATAACAAGGATAGAACCGCACCCCTCCATAAAAAGCTTTTCTCCTCTGTCGCGTCTATTTCGAAGTTTCCAAAGAATGACCATAAACTCGCTAAAAGCCTCGTGCTTTCACAAATATGTTTTGTAACAGAGTCTGGACGTCAGGGTGCCAGCGTCCTGTCCCACGGAAATTCGCAGAACGCTCACAGTTGTTTTGTCGGCTTCCTGAGTAACAAGGGCCCATCCTCTGCTTTACTGCCGGTCTACAATGCGCTAGCCATTGCAGCGGCGACTTCTCGGCTCTAGTCAGTCTACTTGGACGCAACTCCCTCCTGACTGGCACCAGCTAACATGTCTGCACAATGAGACTGCGGAACTCGGCCGCCCAGAAATGTTTCCATCCAGGTTCCGCAGAAAAAAACGCGCTTCCCTCGGGCCACTGTCGCCTTGCTCTTTTACTGCAGTCGTTTAAATCAGCACCCTATTCCTTGAACGCAGGTAAAGCTTACCGTTATTCCTTCCCTACAGCACACAAGCAAGAGCATTAACTACTGCCCACCATTTCATCAAGAGGTATGAAGTCAAATCGCAATGAAGATCATATTCCCTAAGAACATGAAGCGGCATAGCACTGAATCAGATGTGAGAGTGCCATGCAAACTCTCAACTTCTTCTTCTGGTCTAGTGGGGGTGGCCCTCCGACTGAAGACACATCAGTAACCCAGAAAACCAGGCATACTGGCACAGAAGACACGAGCATTCAACCCTACATGGTGTGCTACTTCTACAAGGTGAGAAGCACTGCACGAGGGTGGTTATTCTGACATCACTAGAACAATGGGTGCTGGTCCACATCCATGAGGGGCACAGGGTGTGGTCCTTACCACAAGCTTGGCTTGCCAGCAATCATATTGGCGGAGCCTTGATGTCACCATCATGCACATGGTTGCAGTTTGCGCCACCTGCAAAGCAACCATGCTGCACCACCTCACCGATTCTTCCCATGAGCCGACACTTCCACGCCTTGTTTCAGACTATACCTGCATTTTGCTGGACCTGTTTGGTGCCGTAGGGGTCATAGTCAGTGATGCAAGTACAGGTTTCCTTATGTCTCCCGCATGTTAAACATCTCATCCAGTCAAACTGTCCAGAGCAACGCAAAAAATTTTTCAATAAGGGACTCCCAGAAACATTGTTAACTGATAATGGGCCACAAATCATTGTAGGCTCATTTATTTACTTACAACACCTTTCCATCTGGCCTCCAATTGGTCAAGAGAAAGATTTGTCCACTCATTCAAAAATCAAAATTAAAGCGCCATCATTCTCTGGACGAATCCTTGACCTTGTCCCTAACACCAAATGACATGTCGTGAAGTTACACCTGCAAGTTTGGCGACACAATACATCCCAGCGCCAAGGGTTCACCCCTTTGCAAGATATCCACGTCTCGCCGAAAACCAGGTTTCCTGGTACGATATTTTAGTGCTTACGTTACTCCGAATTACGATTTAATATTCCTTTGGACATGCATGCATCTACGAAGGAACTGGCACAGTGGCGACTACATCCATTATGAATACATGAAACGTATTCGCAGTTGCGAATATGGATTGCCTTCAGCTGTATAATGGAATGACGACACTGAAAATTTGTGCCGGACCAGGTCTCAGACCCGAACATCCCGTTTATCATGAGGGGTCGCCTTACCATTTGGCTGTCTGAGCACGAATCACGGTCAGACCCAAACTTCCATATTTCGTCAACCAGTGGTTTCCACTGCCCTCTGCATCTTCATGCTGTTAACTGCTGATTCTTTCGCCTTTAGGGGCAGTTTCCCTTCCAAGGGAGCGCCCTGAACCTCCGTCCGCTCCTCCTCCCTCTTTGACAAGGCCGTTGGCTGAATGAAGGGACTTCTTATCCTGGAAGTGTTTGGCCACCATTACTGATGATTTTTACTCAAAATTGAGGCAGAGGCAGGGTTCGAACTCGGAACCAAGGACATTTCGATTCCAGAATGAGATTTTCACTCTGCAGCGGAGTGTGTCCTGACAAGAAACTTCTTGGCAGATTAAAACTGCGTGCCGGAGCGAGACTCGAACTCGAAACATTAGCCTTTCGCGGGTAAGTGCTCTACCGTCTCAGTTATACAAGTACGGCTCACGCCCCATGTTCAGAGGTTCAATTCTACCAGTACCTCGTCTCATACCTTCCAAACTTCACAGAAGTTCTCCTGTGAACTTCGCAGAACTAGCACTCCTGGAAGAAAGGATATTGCGGAGACATGGCTTAGCCACATCCTGGGTGATTACTAATCAAAGACGTAGTCCTAGAGCTTATTTTCAGTACAGAAAAAGCAGTTCCGGCAGACGAAGGACGGTGTGCGTACATGGTGAATGCTGAGTGTATCTAACATTAAAAATTCTGTCCGAACAAGCCTTGAAGGCCCAATGGTACCTATCGACCATCGCATCATCCTCAGCCCAGTGTCACTGGACGTGGATATGGAGGGTCATGTGGTCAACACACTTTTCTCCTGCCGTTGTGCCCGCATCTCGTGGTCGTGCGGTAGCGTTCTCGCTTCCCACGCCCGGGTTCCCGGGTTCGATTCCCGGCGGGGTCAGGGATTTTCTCTGCCTCGTGATGGCTGGGTGTTGTGTGCTGTCCTTAGGTTAGTTAGGTTTAAGTAGTTCTAAGTTCTAGGGGACTGATGACCATAGATGTTAAGTCCCATAGTGCTCAGAGCCATTTGAACCATTTTTTTTCCTGCCGTTGTCAGTTTTCGCGACCAGAGCCGCTACTTCTCAATCAAGTAGCTCCTCAACTGGCCTCAAAAGATGTGAGTGCGTCCTGCTTGCCAACAGCGCTCAGCAGACGGTCACCCATCCAGCTGCCAGCCAAGGCAGGGAGGGCTTAACTCCACTCATCTGAAGTGAACCGGTGATATCACTGGGGTATGATCGTTGGTTGCAACTAACATTAGTGGAACTTTTTAGTTCGAGATCGCAACAGTGCATGCATACAGGACGTGCACGGACGTTTGTCACCGTCTTTCGGATTTTGTTTACGAGCTGGACCTGGGATAAGAGTGTGCTAAGATGAATAGACACTTATGTTTCCTGAAGGAATACAACACGAGAGGATCTTAGGACTGTTCGAATAGCTCTGACGAACAGATGGATGACAACAGCTGAAATGCACACAGTGGTTACAGGCAGCGTGTCACCACGAATCGTCAGAACGAGATTACTGGAGGCTATGTTGAGATGTTGCTGTGCGTCATCTATAGAGTAGCGATCTACCAAAACTACGGTTCCATAGTTTCGGTACAGTACATAAATGACGTAGTAATTTGTAGCATTATCGGTAGTACTGGTAGCACTGGTAGAGAAAACATCATGATGTCGGAGCAATTGAAGATGACGTCAGGACTGATTTGGGAAATGACGAATGTCCGCTGTATACTCATCTCTGTGTGACAAGAATTGTAAATCTTGTTGTCCCCGAAATGAGTATAGTATCAAATGGCATATTTCAGTATAAAAATCCAAGACCGCACTCTGCAGTTCACGTCACAAATACCTAAGGGAATGTTCGGATCTGTCACTGAACTGCCTCGTCCACCGTTTTTTCACCTGTAGATGATATCTGAGATGCGATTAGAAGATGCAAGCTTTCATACGATCCTCCAGACAAAAGCGCATCTGAACTGACACAGTATGTGTTTCAGACATTTCTAACGTTACGCGTATCTAGGCGAGCTAATCCGCCGCCCAGAATACGAGGTAAGGTATATTTGTGGTATGGCTGGACGCTAGCGGATCCAGGTATCACAAGGAGAGGTCCCCAGTGCTGCGATCGACTTTTTGAAACTATCTATAAATGATGTAGCTTAAGGTACCAGGTATCACACAATGCAGCCATCCACCATGATGGACCCTCGTTTGCGAGTACTTGACGAAAAAAACTTCAGAATTTTGTGTGACACTCAACAGGATTGAAAAGTTGCAAGGTAAAATCTGGCTGCGGGGTGCAATGGACAGGATGACTTTTTCACTTGCTGAAGATTGTGGGTTCGCGCCTCGTCAGTGCACCAAACTTTTATATTTTTAAATCTTTATCGAACTGACTTTGATAATTACTTTTATTCAATTAATTGGTTTAATTATAATTTTATAATTCCATTCCTTTGTCACGTAATTTTAATCACAATACCAACTTCGTCATTTGCACTCATTCTTCTTCCTATCATTCTTCCTACACTTGAAATCTTTGTTCATGTGTCTTTAGTTAATTTTATGTATTAATTTGGATTTAATTTCTTTTGTTTCTTTACCCTGTCTTTTCGTCCACGTTATTGCGTTCATTACATCTAATACTCATTTTATTTGAATTTTGTTTTACTTATAAATCCGTGATTTATTTAAATTTTCATCTGCGTTATTTTTCCATAGCGTAATAGGTATTTAGGTTATGTTTTAAATGTTTGTATGACGATTACCGTGGAAAAAGTTGCACATCTAGTAGTAAAAATACATTGTCACATCATTGCACAAATATAAATAGTTTATTTCGTCTTTTGTTTTTTAGTTGACTGATCGGAATTTTCAAATAATTGAATATTGTAATACATAATATAATTAAATTCATATTCACCAAAATTCTGATTGGAAAAAGAATGATACAAAGAAAAAAGTGAAAAAATGAAAAAGTTCGTACGGTGATTAAATGTGACAAAAGAACAGAAATAAAAATTACTCTTAAACTAATTGAATAAAAATAATGATCGAAGTCATTTCGATAAAAATTTAAAAATACAAAACAACTAGTGCACCTTAGAAGAGTGGAAGACGCAACCACCTTCATATGAATGTCCATTATAACATGCAGCGTGCCTACAATTTAAAACTTTTTTAACATTAATGGGTGTCACGCAGAATTCCTAATTTTTCTTCATCAATTATTCGCATACGATGGCCCACTAGGATGTATGGCTGCAATGTGTGATACCTGGGCTCTCAACTTACATCACCGTATAGGCCGTTTCAAAAAGTCTATCTCACCGCTGGGGACCTCTCCTCGTCAGGGCGCGCCGAGGCAGTCCCGTATTCCGGCTAGGCGACCACTCCCGGCGAGCCAGGTGTCAGGGCGACAGCAGAGACTGAATGTGGGTAAATCCCAGTGCTTGGACTTTTGGACGACGCGTCGATCGCTTAGGAGGGCCAGCTATGCTCCCTACAATGGTGGACTTTGAGACAAACTGAAAGATAGCGTCTTACAGCTCTTTGACAATCGACAATAACTCACATCAAATGTTAATGCAAATCTCAATACATTTGCCATCTCAGATAAATGAGGTGCACCCAGTGACACAACAGTATTTCATTATCTTTAAAATTCTAGAACTTAATATTCCACAACGAATAAACATTTACACGATATAGCTCTGAATTAACAACATTTAAGCGCTTCATGCTATATCAACAAACGAAATCTCAGATGACAGCACTGCACTATAGCTATCATCCCTGAAAGCTGCGTACAGCGGATAGGCAAAATAATGTGAACATTTGTACTTACTTTGGAATGGTTTATTAATTAGGTGGTGAACCCTCACTTGCCTGTAACATAGCTGCGATTCTTCTTGGAATATTGCCAGTTAATGATTTTATAGTCTCCAGTGGAATGTTATGCCACTCTTCGGTCAGAACCTCTTCTAACACATGTAGTGGCGAGGCAGCGGAAATCTTCTCGCTAATCTGCGCTCCAACACCGCCCACAAGGGTTCGATAATTTTCAAGTCCGGGAACTGTGCTGGAGAGGGAAGGCGCTGAAGTTCAGTTGTATGCTCTCATACCACGGTTGTACGGTTCTGGCTGTGTGAATGAGTGCATTATCGTTCTGAAACATGACATCACTGTTGGGCCGAATCATGGGCTGCACCTGATCACCTAAAATGTTCAGATAAACGTTGGTTGCAACTCGGCCTTTCAGAGAAATGATGGGACCAGCAGAATACCATGATATGGCTGCCTACACCAACATACTTCCACCGTCATGCTCAACCGTTGGAATCAAGCAATCACGATTGTAGGCTTCATTTGGCATTCTCCAGACGTAAACCCAGCCCGATATTGGAAATAAAGGAAACGTTGACTCGTCGTGCCATATGATGTGTTTCCACTGATCAGCCGTCCAGGATTTATACTCCTGACACCATGTTTTACGCTTCTTTGCGTTGGTTGTCGTCACTAATGGTTTCAGTATAACAGCTCGTCGATGAATATTCGCTTTATGGAGTTCTCGGCGGGCAGTGTCGATAGATACGGGGTCTCGAAGGTGGCTGTTGAGCTTTGTAGTCACTTTAGCCACTGTAGCTTTGTATTGTTTTGACACAATTCGTGTCAGCGTACGACGATCTGTGCCATTTACTTTTGATTTGCGCCCACTTTTACGTTTACACGATGATGTCCTTCCACGTTTTGTGTAGGATGTCATGACTGCTGAAACAGTTGATCTTGAAACATTCAATAAGTTGACTGTCTTGGTTACTGATGCTCCAGCTAATCGGCCCCCACAATCTACCCTCTGTGGAACTCTGTTAGGTCTTTCATTGCACGTCGAACTCGGCCTCTCAATGCAAATATGAAGTGTGAATTACTCGTAAACAGCCTGCATTGATGCCTTGCCCGTACTGAAAGCGCACGAACCAGAGCGACACGTGCTCCACTGCTTTGTTAATCGTCAAACACAGCCATCCCATTACTACCGCTGTCCACATTATTTTGGTATCCCCTGTATCTGTATGTATTTTATTTATTGATTTACGACGTCTTCTAGGTCTCTTTCATTATGCAGATGTTTCTAAGTACAACGGATTTTCCACGTTTATACGGCAAATGAATGTAGCATGAGCAACTAATATTTTATCATATTTGCACTTTTATTTAATGAATAGTTTACTGTTTTGCCTTTAGCTTTATCTAAAAGTTGTTTGCAAGTGCTATTAAAACAACAGTGCTAATTTGAAAGTGGTCAGTTGCATATGTTAGCGGACACCACCGTTCCAAAAGAATGCCAAAAGAAACTTCTGCCAAGCAGGCCAAAATAATTGTTGAAACTATATTTAACGACAATTCTTTGTCATTTAACGTGAGCATACTTGCAAAAGAATGCTCGCATATTTATTAATGAACCATCTATTGCTTGTATTTATTGCAAATGGTCTGAATGTAACCAAATGTTTATAACATTTATTTTATTTAAATATTGTTATAATACATTAGTTTAGTGGGGGAAAGTGGTCAGGTGAGTCAAATCATGGCTGTAGGGCTAAAGAAAGATGTATTTTTGATGGGGATGGCGTTTAGCCAATGAGAGTTGGACAGTGACGGAACACTGCGGGAGTCAATTGGAGACGGACTTTTCTACTGAAGTGCTCAAGGGAGCGATTCTGAACACTACATGTCGAATTCTTGAAGAAGGCAGACCTGCCTGAGGCAACGTGCGTGATTCTGTAGTACAGGTGACTGATTCTGGGCGGTGAACAGCCGCTACCACACCTTAGCTCCTGAAGGGACTTTCCACAGATCTGAATGCGTTCCAAAAAGGGACTCTAACTTTTTCTGCTTATATTACTGAGCTGAAGATAGAGAGATTATGTGTTACTATTCTTTGTACCGCGTGTGTTAATTTGTGAATCATCATGTTGAACTCTGAACGTTTTGAGCTGGTGAATATTTGATATATTGTGATCACGAAACATACTTAGTTTTCGCGAGTCTTTGATGATTATTTAGTTTGGGGATTTTGCTACTATTCTCCTAACGCTCTTAACGTAGCTTTACTGCATTGGATAAGGGTATTTCCCTACCTGTATTTTAACTGAATATCGTTAGACCAATCTCCGTTTATCTGAGATGTAATTTCTTGAATAAATAATATTCGACATAATTCTCTGCCGTCTACACCAGTTACAGACGTTAGGGTAGAACCCTTTTTATTAAATTATTCATTTATCTTTTATTTTATTTATTAATTTGCAGTTCTAGACAATGCATAGACTGTTTGACTGCATGATCAAAGCTACAGATTATTATTTGCAGAGAATTAGCTACAGGGTATGAAAGCAGACGTCAGCGCCTCGACCCTACGATTACATCGAGCTATTCTTTTTAAACAGAGCCGTGCATAGCCCAAGTACCTAAAGTACGAGTGACCTCAGGTAAAGACGCAACTGGTCTGCTCGTATGGGATGCTGTTTAGAAGAGCAATTACACTCGGCAACAACCGCTATGTACCGGCGCACACTGCAAGAAATTCCATGCTATACCCTGTGACAGTTGATGGGACAGCGATATGCACATGTACAGATGGCGGTAGCATCGTGTACACAAAGTATAAAAGTGCCGCACACTGACGGAGCTGTCATTTGTACTCACGTAATACACGTGTAAAGATTTCCGACATGATTACAGCCGAACGACGGGACTTAAGAGAAGCGGAATGGTAGTTGAAGCTAGACGCATAGAACATTCCAGTTCGTGAATCGTTGGGGAACTCAATATTCCAACTCCCACAGTGTGAACAGTGTGCCGACAATACCAAATTTCAGGCACTACGTCTCACCACGGACAATGCAGTGGTCGAAGGCCTTCACTTAACGAGAGCAGTGGTGTTTCTGTAGAGATGTCAGTGCTAACAGACCAGCAACACTGCGTGAGATAATCATAGAAATCAATGTTGGACGTACGACGACCGTATCTGTTAGGACAGTGCGGCAAAATTTTGGGTTAGTGGGCTTTGGCAGCAGCCAACCAATGAGAGTGCCTTTGCTAACAGCACTGGGCCCTAGACAGCTGGAAAACCGATTTCAGTTTGTAAAAGCTGATGGTTGGGTTCGAATATGGTGCAGACCCCACGAAGCCATGACTCAAGTTGTCTACAAAGCACTGTGCAAGCTGGCGATGGCTCCATAATAGTGTGATCTGTGTTAACGTGGAATGGACTGTGTTCTCTGATCCAACCGAATCGATCATTGTCTAGAAATGGTCATGTTCGGGTACTTGGAGACCGTTTGCACCTATTCAAGGGCTTCACGTTCACAAACAACGATGGAATTTTTATGGGTGACAATGCGCCATATCACCGGGCCACAGTTGTTCCCCATTGGTTCGAAGAACATTTTGGCCAGTTAGAGCGAATGATTTGGTCTCCCACGTCGTCCAAAATGAATCCCACCGAACATTTATGGCACATAATTGAAAGGTCAGTTCGTGAACGATAACCTGTACCTGCAATACTTTCGCAATTATGGACGGCTAAAGAGGCAGCATGGCTCTACATTTCTGCAGGGGACTTCCAACGACTTGTTGAGTCCATGCCACGTCGAGTTGTTCCACTACGGCCAGGAAAAGAGGTCCGATACGTATAAGAAGCTATCCTATGATCTTTTTAACCTCAGTGTAATTTATACAGAGCTGGTCCGTGATCGATTTCAAATCGGGCCGCGTTTGAGGCCACGCTACCCTGCCTCCTCGCTAGGAGGTGATAGAGTTGAGACTCTGTGGAAATAAAGGCGATCGCAAGGCCCGACTTAGTGGTCTCTGGGACCCGACTGCGGGCAGTGCTACGTGCGACGCCGGACGAGTAGTGTCTGCACAGCCGAGTCTGCTGTTGTTGTGATTAGGAGGAAGACCTGCTGGAGTTGTGCGGTTGCTCTCTGGCAGTTGGACGCGTTGTCACTTTTGCATGCAAATAGTTTATCACTGTCATTACAGCAAGAACCACATTTGGGCTCTGAACTTTCAGGTGTGTGTTTGAGCTTTGAACTCCTAAGGTTTTGTCGGTTTAAGAATTTGTTGTTTTAAAAATATATGGTAAAAAGTCTAAAATTCATTACGAGTGTTCTGAGACAATACCATTTAAATGTTCTTATTGTGTTTGGACTCTTATTTTAGTGGCGTTAAATTTTCTGTACTTAATTTTGAATTTAAATTGTTATGACGGTTGAAGCACTGTACGAGAGATTACAGCTAGCTAGTAATGCCTTGTCGCTCTCTGTCAGCTGATTGTACTGAGCCAACACTGGGTTTACATAAGCTGCAAGCGTTAACATTCTACCTTAAGAGAAAGTGAATTTGTACCAAATTTTTTTTTTGGTTGGCTCTTCTGGGTATAACCTTTTTTGGAATATTAAGTTTTTTTACTGGATCTTAAACTCACGTAATTTAATTGATTTTCATCTCAACATTGGCTAAATAAGTGTCAAGCTGGTTTCCTTTTAATTATGTTGAATGATTTTTTGCGCGTGTACATTTTGTAATTTTTTAATGTATGTGTGTCAGTATGGCCGTTCGAGCTGTTTGTTGGGAGGCGATGACGTTCGTTGTGCTAATGTCACTGTCATTTGAAAATTTTGCAAACTGTCTAGACTGTTATTTGTTGATAATTTGGTGCTGAATAAATATGTATATAACTTACGTGTGTTTCTCTGAGTTTGTGTGCACAGTCCTGATGTTGATGATGGATATCAGTTCTGAATGGAATGAAAGTTTAATTACTTGGTTCAAATGGCTCTGAGCACAATGGGACTCAACATCTGAGGTCATCAATCCCCTAGAACTGAGAACTACTTAAACCTAACTAACCTAAGGACATCACACACATCCATGCCCGAGGCAGGATTCGAACCTGCGACCGTAGCGGTCGCGCGGTTCCAGATTGAAGCGCCTAGAACCGCACGTCCACACTGTGCCGGCGTTCAGTTACTTAATACACGGTCTGGGCTGGGCTGGTGCTTCGCCTTCGAACTATTTCCATTTCCGTAGTGTACGAGAAAAATAAAAATAGTGACGAAAAATAATAGAACTGGAGAAGGATAGGTTAGTAGAGGTCACATAATTCTCAGAACTAGTAAGCCAACTGACACAAGATTTCCATGTCAACAATGATATCAGAACCAGAGTGATATGGACAAAGAAAAGAAAGCTTCATTCGTTTACAGTATTAAACCCCACCAGTCTCAAATATGGTCATGGAATATGGGAGGAAGTCTATGGTTGTATATGTCTGGAGCACAGCTACAGAAGGATGTTAAAAATTAAGTCATAGAGAAAGTGCTAAACAGAGATGTTTTGAAAGAAAAATTGAGGCTATAGCTTTTTTAAAACCCACTCCAGAAAAATGTTCGGCTTGGTGCGACATCTTCAAATGAATACAGACGCAGTGAACTTTGAGGTGGAAGTATCAACAGAGGGGAAACTTCTAGAGCTAGACAAAGATAACATAATAAATTAAGCAGATTAATGAGGATGCTATAGATGAAGAACAGGTAATAAGAATAGTACAGAATAGGGATATCTACCACTCGAACGACTACTGACTAAGAAAAGCCGACCTTACAAAGGACACGTGGTATAATTTACATGTAAGACAAGGTAACTGTAGGCAGCGAGTCCCACGCAACACAACGCAGCAATGTGTCATAGTGATTAGATACCGACAGGTAATCATGAAGGCCAATAATGTTCAATATTTCAGCTGTTTGCAATGATTTTCATACACAGATTCTGCTGTTGAGGTAAGGGAAGAATTTGACAGCTCTAGATTGATTACGTGCTGATAAGATATAAAAGGCAAATAAACTGAAAGGCACTCTACGTACAACGCTCACATAGTTGACACAGCACGCAGTGTGATATCTGGCGGCGTATCTTCCTCCAACATGGGCCGCAAAGATTCCAGTAAGTCTCTTAAACAGGACATCCATGCACAATTCAGAGGAAACGATTTGTACTCCAGTATGAGGAAACGACTTGTGTCTGGGTTTAAAAGTGTATGTCATTTGTTGCTGCAGTTAATGTAGCCCTTATTCTTTACTTGCATCATAGTACCCATTTATTTTTCTTTTTTGCTTGCGGTGAATACTCGGCGTGCATTCGGCAGTGCAAGACTTACAGTGAAGTGTCCTATTTTTCCTCAGACTTTGTCCGTTATGCGACATTTTAAAAGTTGAAAATGCTTTATTGGATGTTGATGTTTCATCAAATATGTACAAGGAGTGACAAAAAGGCAAGGGGAGGCGCTGGGTGCGATGTCGGGCGTCGGTGTGGCAATCTCCCCTATTCAGTGATGGTGCTAAAGCGTTCCTGACTCCCCACGTTCCAATCGCCATCGATCGCTGCGGAAGCGAAGTGCCGTCCGTCCGTCAAACATTTGTCGTCGTACTCTGCCGCTTTTCTTATTTCTTGGAATACAGCAAAGAAATTCCGTGATAAATTCTCCACACATTGGCCTGCTGCACATTCCACAGGTCCCCATTTCGTCATAGTTTTGTCTTCCTCTCCAGTCTGCCCCCTGATTCATTTCTTTCTTTTCTCGTCTCTCGTGGCAGTTCCCAACTTGTGCATCTCTCTATTGCTCGGTGACTAGCTCTATTTTTGACTTCCATTTCCGCTGCCACAACTGGAGGTACACAGTGATTGTAAACTTTCCTTTTCAGACCTGTCGGAAGCGTTGTTTTGGAAATCCTCTTTTGTTTACCACAAGCATCCTAACCGATTTTTAATCCATTTATATCTACTGCTGTCCACTGACATATGATCTTCAACTAGGCTAAATAAAACAAAAAAGTCACAGTCCTGTAACATCATTGTTGTTTTGTTCTCCATGCTTTTGAAAATAGTAGTTATATATTATTATAGTTTTTTTGTAATCGGTTTCTGAAGCTTGCTTTGAAATTTACTCCATTGAGATGTCCATTTATTGCTTTGTAATGTATCTGCACTAGAGGCAAACAGCACAGTGTCATAAGCAAAACGAAGGTCTTTCAGGTACGTTTCATTAATACTTTTTGCTTCTTCGTTTTAACAGTTTAAAAAACTGAAAATAGCTACAGTGATAAGAATTCTCTTTGCCTGGCTTTCAGTTTTGAGTTTCTCATCATCCTGATTAAGTCTAATGTAAGCGGTGGTAGTAATGTTCACTACCTGGTCAAAAGTATCCGAACACTTATTAGTGAACATTAATATGGAGTATGTCCATCTTTTCGCCTTTAGCACGACTTGAACTCTGCTGGGGGACACTTTCAGTGTGGTGTCTGAATACCTGTGGAGGAATGTTAGCCTATTCCTCCTCAAAAGCGCAAATCAGAAAACGTTTCTATGTTGGACACTGGGGTCTGGAGCGAAGTCGACGTTCTAAACCATCCCGAAGTTATTCCGTTTGGTTCAGGTCGGGACTCTGGACAGGCTAATCCGTTTTAGGAATGTTACTGTCTACAAACCATTGCCTTAGAGATGCTGGCTTATGACAAGGTGCGTTTTGATGCTAGTACAAAGAATAATTGTCTCCGAACTGTTTCCCTATAGTATGTAGCACGCAATGTTGTAAAATGTGATCATAGTTTTCCGCGTTTAGCGTTTTCTTAAGCGCAATAAGGGACCACAAAATTTAGCGCGAAAAACATCTCCAGACCGTAACATCATCTCGTCCACTAGTACAATCTTGACGCTGCAGATCATGACAGGTACTGTTCCCCAGGCATTCACCGAACCCAAACCTTTCCATCGGATTTCCACAGGGCACGGCGTGATTCATCACTACAGATCACTCGTTTTCAGTCATCCACTGCACAGTACCGCCGCTCTTTACACTACCTTCAGCATCGCTTAGCATTTACTGCAGAGATGTGCCGCTTATGAGGAGCTGCTCTACAATTCTACGCCATTCTTTTTAACTCCTACGCACAGTTACTGCGCTAGCAGCACTATTGGTAAATACTTCGAAACCAACGGGTGATTCCTATTATATTGGTGTTATTTTCACACTGAAGATCTGTACCACACAAGAGCACTCTGGACAGAAGCCAACTTGATATTTGCCGATGTCATATTAGCTCTGTGCTTGTGCTCTTTGAAGTAAACAAGTTGAGAATGCATTGTACAGAGCTCTGAAAGTGGCCCAACAGAAGTTAGATAGTTACTCGTGCATACATATGTGCGCACGGAAGAAGGCACGCACACACACACTATATAATGTTGTTTGTGACCGTTGAAATGGCTCTGAGCACTATGGGACTTAACAGCTGAGGTCATCAGTCCCCTAGAACTTAGAACTACTTCAACCTAACTAACCTAACGACAACACACACACCATGCCCGAGACAGGATTCGAACCTGCGACTGTAGCGGTCGCGTGGTTCCAGACTGAAGCGCCCAGAACCGCTCGGCTACTCTGGCCGGCGTTTGTGACCGTTGTCCATATATTAACCTATGAGATTGTCGCTATATCATTAGCCCTGTGATCTTGTTCGAGTGTTCCAGTGCACTGGTCACCGTTTATTCGTAAGTTAGTTGCAGTTGATGCAATTGTGAAAGTATATCTGAACTTTTGACATAACCATTTGGTGTCAGAATGATCTGTATCGCCAGCCGCGGTCGCCGAGCGTTTCTAGGCGCTTCAGTCCGGAACCGCGCGACTGCTACGGTCGCAGGTTCCAATCCTACCTCGGGCTTGGGTGTGTGTGATGTCCTTAGGTTAGTTAGGTTTAAGTAGTTCTAAGGTCTAGGGGACTGATGACCTCAGATGTTGAGTCCCATAGTGTTCAGAGCCATTTGAACCAAGTAATTAAACTTTCATTCCATTCAGAACTGATACCCATCATTTTCTCTGCCTCGTGATTACTGGGTGTTGTGTGATATCCTTGGGTTAGTTAGGTTTAAGTAGTTCTAAGTTCTAGGAGACTGATGACCATAGATGTTAAGTCCCATAGTGCTCAGAGCCATTTCGAATGAGTTACGGGAAGATAAATCCACGGTGAAATCACAGTGATGGCCTGAATCCCTAAGAAAAATGGAAAACTAGAACATGCAAATAACACCACCGATCGAGTGATGAATGAGCCTTTAGTGACCCAAGAAAAGCATCAGATTCGTGGAACATAATCGACCCTAACACTATGCCTATCATCTCTCGGTAACTCTCGTACCTTGCTTCCTCAAGTGCCAGTTTCTCACCGTATTCTGTACTCAGTAGTGTCAATTGTTGTGAGCGCCGTGATGTGCTGCAGACTGCAACACATCAGCTTTCAATAACTGGAATAACCCTTCTCCACAGCTCTCCCATGTTCCCAGTCCAAGTGTATCACTTTGTGCCTCCACCTGAAGTGTTCTCTGCCAGCACTGAGTTCTTTCTCGTCTCTGCATCGTCACACAATTCCCATACGCCAATAAAAAAGTCTCTGCAAAATGCCGGCCAATGGTATTTTTGCTAACACGATAACAGTCTCCCCTCCTAGCAAATTTTTTTACAACGTTAAACAACCTTTTCACGCCCACGTGTGCTCTTCTTAAGCAATTCTGATTTGCACTCTCACTTTTCAGCTAAGTTTCCTACTTCAACCAACAAGCTAGTCTCCACGTCCGCCATTTTTCAGAGACTTCCATCCTGACTTCCCTTTCCCTGCTATTTTTTGAAGATTAAAAAATGAGGAGCGCTCTTACAACTTTTTAGACAGGTCGTTGTTCACCCTGCATAAGGTAGCGCTGGTAAATCGGCCCATCGCTTTACAAAGAGAAAGTAATTACTGTTCACGATGCAGTGCCATCACTTATCGCGGAAAGCAGAGGTCCATAAATGTTACTGACTTCCCCTGTCAGCTCAAAACAAAGTTCCTTTATAATGTTTTCTGGCTGGATGGCACTGCTTGTAGAACCTGAGATTCTGCGAGAGGGCAGCTTTTGTTACGCTGCATTATATAACTTCCGTGAATGTAGCCCTTGACCCCCCACTGCGCAGAGCGTATTATGTGAAAAACTGCCAGAATGCAGCACCCATACGCCCAGCCCAAGCAATGTCTGTGGCTGCTGTGTGAGCCTGACAATAGTAGACGCTTCGCCACAGTCTTTCTATTTATTCTCCCAAAACCAAAACCAAACCCAAACTCCCAGCGGGGTCCGATGACACTAAGTCACTGGCCTGAGCCTCTGTCCCTACCCTGGCTTATCATGGATTCAGTTGAAATACGGAAAATAGCACATGCAAAACAGCCAGTAGGAAAGCCAAGGAATTAATATTAAAGTAAATGGCACAATCTTGCCCATCACTCACGTTACTTATAACAAACGTTTAACAGTTTTAATAATTGATAGTAATGGAGTCCAAGTAGAAATAACTTTATCAGTCATGAATGATACATAACACGTGCCAGTCTAGCAATGGATTGACACGTATTACCGTGTTCTAATGATAATTGGTATCCACTGTTCATCTCGCCTGATAGATGTGGTTTTGCAGTATAGAAGCATTTTTCGTCTGGCGTGTACAGTTCAAAATAGTTGCATAACTCACAGTTCCACTTAATGACGTACTTGAATATAAACTCCACTAGACGATTAACGAAATAAGTGCTCACACAATCATGAAATACTATCATCTAACGTACACTTTCTCTTTGATTGATACATCACACTAAGACATCAAGTGCACACTTGCTCACGTCTCCCGAAAACCGTCTCTCCACAACTCGACATATGTGTTCGAAAGTCAATAACATTCAGACAAATGTTTACAGACTTACTCCAGACAGATCTAATACATCCGATAACTCAAAATAATGTCCTTCAACATGACTGCGACCATTTGGAAGTGACAAAATGTTCACGACGCTCAAGTCGTTAACACCTCTGGTAACTAGCACGTTTGGGCACTCACTACCTTCTGTAACAATAACTCCTCCTTCTGTTACGGAATCTGAAGAACCATGGGTAGCCTTTTCATGGTTTGCATTTTCCTCTTGTCCCCCCAGAGCCTCTTAGTCCTGTTTCTTCTTCTCTCCCACTCTTCCGCCGAGATCTTCAGCATCCACTTCTCTTTTCTGTTCCAGTGGTGACCCTTGTATCCTTTCTCATCGTTGATCTCTGGCATATTGGTCGGTACTCGCTTCTGCAGTTTTCTATTCCTTCCACCTTAGTCCTCAATTCAGACTAGTACTTCCAGAGTTCAGTATCTCTCTTGGTTCCTGTCTTTCCTACTGCCCTCCCCATTGTATCCCATAGTCTCTTCGTCATTGTGTCTGTTCATCCTCATCAAATATGCCGCAAACCTTGCTCTTTTCAGTCAGATTTCTCCTGATACTGTCCTCATAATCAAGTACAGGTCCAATCCGTCTCTCACTACCCTATAAGGCCCAACACTTTCTTCACTATTTCTCTCTCTTCTTTTCCTAATTGTTACGCACCATATCTTTCCAGTATTATCGTCTCGGCCGCATACTGTACCCTGCCTTGTAATGTCTGATCCTTGCGTTTGTAGATACATATTTTGTTTTAGTTGTGGACATCACCGCTCATACATAAACCTGATGTTTTCTTCATTCCGCCTGTTATTCCCTCACTGCTCCTGTTTCTTCTTGCTACTCCTCCCTGTAATAATTTCATTTACGTTTCAATGGTCTCGCTGTGAGGAGTGGGCAGTGATATTATTATACACTTGCAAATTGCAGGAGAGAGTTGGCTGAGATTCTCTCCGTGAGAAATGTCGGAGGTGGTAGTGAACGGTTTAATGGTACAGAGATGTATCTGTGGAGATGTTGTGACTTGTCAGAGCAATTCTACAGCTCTGTTTTCTAAACCATAGGATACGTGCTATGCGTCGCCAAATGTTTTCCATGCAGTCCTGTTCAAGTCATGTCTGTCGTATAATTTGAAGGTCTTTCCAATAGAGTCCAGTTGTTCGTTCGTATGTTTTCTCCTTCTTTGTCTGGTTAATTTTGCCACGTGCTTTCTGTTTTCGAAAAAGTGGTGTTAAGTCTCAAGTGATTTTTTTTTTTTTTTTTTTTTTTTTTTTGTAATACTCGTATATTTCTGGAAGTCTTTCCTTCGTTCTTCCAAACCATCTTCAGACATTGAGTCCCACTTACTAACTTTCATGCTAGGTTAGTTTTAATTTTTATTTTTGAAAATAATTTTGTTTTTCAGTTTAAATTCTTTTTTTTATATTAATATCTAAATTTTAATATCAGAAGAAATTTGCAGAATATTCTACACAGAGATATCTATAAAAATTGATTTTCCGAACTCCCCTTTGATATTTAGCAGTTCTAATCGACATTAGAGATTACAACGAAGCCTGCTGTTTTCTATGTAAGCATGGTTTACGGCATACTGATTTTTTCAGTTTTATACTCACTCGTACACTTAAAAAAAGCGGTTTCAGATTTTATCTTCAGCGTCGAGGTACATCTCGAAGGGTCCTTGAAACTCTATTTTTAACTGTTGCTCAAAGTAAAAAGACATTGGAGACAACACGTTGTCGAGTATAGACCCCTGGCGAAAGCTACCCCACGTGTGCTAGTAACAAAGATCCCACAGTAAATGCGCCAAGTAAATCAAATACTCTTTTGTCAGTGGTGCGGCCTGAGAGGATGGTAGTAATTTGGTGCAGAAACTAATCGTGTGACTGTATAAAGACATTTGAAGGTTATAGCTGTGCTGGCACTTTTTCTCATATAAAAAGCTTCGTTTGGTTGCGTTACTGCTATTTCATTTATTTTGTTATGGCGAATTATCCCGCTGAAGTGCAGCTGAAGAGCTATCACGTCATTCCATAATTCAGCCATGCTGAGATTGAGATAACATTATCAGTCGGCCTGACATTAGAAATCTTCTTCTTCCGTAAGCCATTATATTTGACATTGTGAAATCCCAAGAGTGTTATTTCGCAACAGTAGTGATACACCATCTCGGTTATGACATCAATCGCTACACTTTATCTCCGAGAAGGTGTTTCACCGATTGCTGTAATTCAGAGGGATTAATTAAAGACAGGTAATCATATCACTACGACGGGTAGTCACAGGGATTTTAATTTCCATTTCGTAAAAAGTCTACTTAATTTGTTTGTATGTTTGCATGATCATATCTGCACACACTGAAAACGCTGCGCCAGAGTATCATATCACAGCACCAAAAGAGTAAGAAAAGTCTGTAGTCCAGTGATAAAGTAGAGTACGTACAAGGGCTATTCCACACATCGAAAAAAATTCTTAGGGAATCAATTTTTTGTTTATTTCTGTTACATTTTCCTATGAGAAATCTGTTCATGATTTGGTTGGTACGGTCGCACTTGTTTAACGAATATGTAAGGCCATTTTTATACAGAAAATGTGAAGCATGTTCCACATTCAAATCTGTTTTGGATTTATACAGAAGAACTTCGTTATTTTACGCGGCAGTATGGAAGAGCGTTAAACGTCGTATCACTTGTTTTCTGGTTATACCGCGTTCCTTTTTGTAAAACTGTTAGACAACGAAAGGAACGTGGAAATTACATTACATTTAAAGGGCCTTCACTGCAGGGTTAAGATGTAAGCAGTTGAACTTAGAAGGCTCTGCAGTTCCTCTGAAAGAAGCTACTAGGTACATGGAAGACGCAATGCAGAGACGTACCGACTATAGGCATCATTATCTCATTATCTTCAAGTTGTAAACACGGAATGCCAAATCAACGTAGCTCGAACAACCAAAAGAGCGCTATGAGAAACTTGTGGGGTTTTGATACTGGTGTACGGCTTTGCCCTACAGTGAAACTGCAGCTCCACTGCCTAACGCTACCATGGGCGTTAGTCCGCAGCTCGTGGTCGTGCGGTAGCGTTCTCACTTCCCGCGCCCGGGTTCCCGGGTTCGATTCCCGGCAGGGTCAGGGATTTTCTCTGCCGCGTGATGACTGGGTGTTGTGTGATGTCCTTAGGTTAGTTAGGTTTAAGTAGTTCTAAGTTCTAGGGGACTGATGACTATAGATGTTAAGTCCTATAGTGCTCAGAGCCATATGAACCATTTTACTATGGGCGTTACCGAGCGAAAACTGATAGTCTAGATATGCTGAACATTACAGAATGACAAATAATTTTTTCTCGTGACAATAATAAGACACGCGAACAAGGAGAGAGAGCTACAGTCTAAGGTTCCGTCAATGTCGAGGTAAAGATTTCTGAAGTCGTCGGTGCAACAACTTTTTCTTGTAGCTCTCCACGTTAGTCTGTCCTGCCTCTTCATCTCTGCATAACTGCGACAACTGACATGTATTTCAATTTGTTTGCTGTATTCCAATCTTGGTCACCCGCAGCTACTTTTAGCCCTTCCACCTCGATGTCTCACGAAATGTTCTGCCGGTCTATCCATCCTTTCAGTAGACTTACATCATTAAACTCCTTTCTCCGCGATAATATTCAGTACCCCTTCATAAATTTTGCGACGTACCCATGTGTCCTTCATTACTCTGCAACACCGAAGACCTTGTCTGTCCGTTTACGCAGAATTTCACTTCTATAAAGGGCTACACTTCAGATAAATACTTTCATGACAGATTCCCAACACTTAAATTTAACTGAATTTCACGTTGACAAAAATATTAACAGGTAACACTTTGCTGATGCAAAATACTGCTCATTTTTCACAGATTACCTGTCTATAGTGTGCGGGCTTTCAAAAAATAAATGAAATGTTGATGGTGGGCCTCAACTATGCACCCACAGACTCAAAGTTGAAACATTAAAAGTTTTGGCTGGTTTTGTTGTGTAGTGGCTGGGATACGTAGTTGCCGCATTACAAGCCAAATACTGCTGAGTCGACAGTATACAATATGAACAGACACATGAATCGAATGGTTGAAGGTTTCTATCACTCGGCAATTGCGAATTTAGAACGTAACAAAGACGTTTATAAATGAAAGATTGCGATTAAATAAATTCTGCAGGTACTATCTTAACGACATTAAATGATGAGTACGATAGTAGAAGTACTTTTGAGAATGTGGTATATTTCTGCAAAACACTTACTGGTGTCGATGGTCTAGCAATTAAATAATAGATTCCTAATTAGTTACGAACAACAACATAGCTCACAAGATATACTCTTCTAAACGCATACTACGTCTTCACTGTAGAAACCTTGGAAATCCCACAAGTTCACGAGTCGGCACTCCGAAGTGTTTCTATCTCTTGCAACCACACGCAAACCGCTCCACACTCTCCAAGTCTTTCCTGCGGCCGTCTCCGTCGCGCCGACGCGTCCAGCCTCTCCGTGTCCTGTGCGACTGTCCCTCGCGCCGCACTGTCCCGAACTCCCCCGTGTCCTCTCCGGAAACCATGCTCCTCCCCAACCTCCATACGTCTCTCTTAGTAACGAGCGCTGTGATTGGCTAGAGCGCTCCCTCCATGTCTCCAAGTCAACGTACACTCACAAACATATTGAAACACTTTCGAAATACTGGTTTTACATTTAAATAACTTGAAATTAAATAAATATTGCTACGACTGGACCATAAACACGCTCTAACACACATTATTAAATACATAAACAAATTAAATATACATATATCAAAGGAATAGCAACAAAAGGTAGGCCAGTAGCCTAATGTCTGTGCTGTCTAAAACACAGTAAATATTTAACCAATTTCTTCGTGAATAATATTTATCGGATATAAACGAAGACATAGACGAATAAATATATTTATAAGCATGCAGCTACCATTTTCTCATGTCACTGTGGAGTACTTATGGCCTGATGCGATCGATGCTAATCGGCCACTTTGACCCGCAATAACTCACATACTATTCAAATTACATGCCTGTAGTTTATACCAGTTTAGGTTCACACTAATAGCTTTCTAAAGACACGTTGATCGAAGTAATGGGATGAAGCGTTTAGATTTTGTAAATTCGTTGCTGGGTGTTCCTTGTATAATTTATTGTCAGATACTAAACTTTCAACTAATAAAGATATTGAAAATCTGATTACACCATCAGAATCGTCATGCAAATAATGGAAATATATATGCTTCTTTGAGGTATCATGATTCATCTGGCTACTATTAATTTCTATATGAACTGTGAAATGCCTGCCATTAAGGTTTCACAAAGTCCGCCATCTTTGGCATTTCGAGCACGTCTCCTTCATCAATCCAGCGTCACCGTGGAATTTCCGGTCAAGCGACTGGACCGGCCTTGTGCGGCATCAAGCGGTTGCTAAGACAACATTTGGCACCACGTGGTTGCTGTCAGGCCGCGACCCGCCGAGAGGCCCTAGCTCGGCCAGGCCAACTCCGAACTTACAATATTTCCAGGGCGCCACGACTCACTCGTTACCTCACATGTGTAAGGAGATGCAAACTGGTTCACGATCAAATAAATGACATTTTGCAGGACATTAGAAAAATTTACATGCAGTGGCAACATATTTTCTTTTTCAGGCGAGCTTTTCTTGGTTTTGCCAGTCTACACTTTATAACGCCTTTACTTCTGGCATCTTCATTTGAATCCCCGTATAGCAAAATACAGCTTCCAGTGTCACAGTATCCAAATCTAATTCTGCGCGTATACACTAAAGCGCCACAGAAACTCGTATAGGCAAGTATATTCAAATACAGACATATGTAAACAGGCAGAATACGGCGCTGCTGTCGGCAACGCCTATACTAGACAACAAGGGTCTGGCGCAGATGTTAGATCGATTACTGCTGCTACAGTGGCAGGTTATCAAGATTTAACTGAGTTTGAATTTGCTGTTATAGTCGGCGCACGAACTATAAGACACAGAATCTCCGAGGTAGCGATGAAGTGGAAATTTCCCGGAAGACCATTCCACAAGTGTACCTTGAATATCAGGAATCCAGTAAAACATCAAATTCCTACATTGCTGCTGCCGGAAACAGATCCTGCAAGAACGGGACCAACGATGACTGAAGAGAATCGTTCAGTGTCACAGAAGAGCAAACCTTCCGCAAATTGGTGCAGATTTCAGTTCTGGACGACAAACAGGTCCCACGCTAGGGTTCCCGGGTTCGATTCCCGGCGGGGTCAGGGATTTTCTCTGCCTCGTGATGACTGGGTGTTGTGTGATGTCCTTAGTTTTGTTAGGTTTAAGTAGTTCTAAGTTCTAGGGGACTGATGACCATAGATGTTAAGTCCCATAATGCTCAGAGCCATTTGAACCATTTGACAAACAGGTGTCAGTGTGCGAACCATTCGACGAGACATCATCGGTATGGGCTTCCAGAGCAGATCGCCCACTCGTGTACCCTTGATGACTGCATGACGCCAAGCTTGCCTCGCCGGGGCCCACCAACACCAACATTGGACTGTTGATGTCTGGAAATATGTTGCCTGGTGGACGTGTCTCGTTTCAAATTGTATCGAGTGGATGGACGTGTAGGGTTTGGAGACAACCTCATGAATCCAAGGGTCCTGCATTTCAGGAGGGGCTTTTCAAGGTGGTGGAGGCTCTGTAATGGTATTCGGCTTGTGCAGTTGGAGTGATATGCTATGGACCCCTGAAACGTCTAGATACGACTCTGACAGGTGACACGTATATAAACGTCCTGTCTGATTACCTGCATCCATTTATGTCCATTGTGCATTCCGACGGATTTGGGCAATTCCAGCAGGACAATTGCTACAGAGTGGCTCCAGGAACAGTCGTCTGAGTTTAAACACTTCCGCTGGCCGCCAAACTTCCCAGTCACGAACGTTATTGAGTATATCTGGGATGCCTTGCAATGTATGTTTAGAAGACATCTCCACCCCCTCGTACTCTTACGTATTTGTGAACAGCCCTGCAGGATTCATGGTATCAATTCCCTCCAGCACTACTTCAGACATTAGTCGAGTCCATGCCATGTCATGTTGGGATGTGTACCAGTTTCTTTGGCTCTTTACTGTAAAACAGCCTCGCTTTGACCCGCGAAACAATTAAAATTCTCACTACTCTGGTTCGATATCTACTTACGCTGCACTTATCCCTGTAACTGGATGAGTGAATCAGTTCAAAGTGCGGAGGAATGTAACTGCACACCACCTCCAACAGGACCATGCCGAGCAACGACCTGTGGTTTTCAAACCAGTCTTCAGATTGTTGACAGCTTTCCCTCTCAACATCAAAGGAAAATTCTCTGTAGCAATTTGCTTGTTTTCAGGAAAGTGGTAAATCCAACCACTGAGTTGAAAAACGTGTACTACCTCGAAACAAAGGACTTCATTAGAATTTAAGTTGTGTAATGTACTGTTTACTGTTCTCATATATCATCTTGCGCCGCCTGGAAGCACCTCCATTGAATTTTATTCTGCCGTATCCAGTGGACACCGTAACTGAATAGTCCATCTTTGCTCTATTAGAATTTCCTTAGCGTCAGTACTTTGATATAGTTATAGAATATCACAGGTTGCATGTTTCATAGTTAATTCACTGGCCCCATGAACCATGGACCTTGCCGTTGGTGGGGAGGCATGCGTGCCTCAGCGATACAGATAGCCGTACCGTAGGTGCAACCACAACGGAGCGGTATCTGTTGAGAGGCCAGACAAACGTGTGGTTCCTGAAGAGGGGCAGCAGCCTTTTCAGTAGTTGCAAGGGCAACAGTCTGGATGATTGACTGATCTGGCCTTGTAACAATAACCAAAACTGCCTTGCTGTGCTGGTACTGCGAACGGCTGAAAGCAAGGGGAAACGACAGCCGTAATTTTTCCCGAGGGCATGCAGCTTTACTGTATGATTACATGATGATGGCGTCCTCTTGGGTAAAATATTCCGGAGGTAAAATAGTCCCCCATTCGGATCTCCGGGCGGGGACTACTTAAGAGGATGTCGTTATCAGGAGAAAGAAAACTGGCGTTCTACGGATCGGAGCGTGAAATGTCAGATCCCTTAATCGGGCAGGTAGGTTAGAAAATTTAAAAAGGGAAATGGATAGGTTGAAGTTAGATATAGTGGGAATTAGTGAAGTTCGGTGGCAGGAGGAACAAGACTTCTGGTCAGGTGACTACAGGGTTATAAACACAAAATCAAATAGGGGTAATGCAGGAGTAGGTTTAATAATGAATAGGAAAATAGGAATGCGGGTAAGCTACTACAAACAGCATAGTGAACGCATTATTGTGGCCAAGATAGATACGAAGCCCACACCTACTACGGTAGTACAAGTTTATATGCCAACTAGCCCTGCAGATGACGAAGAAATTGAAGAAATGTATGATGAAATAAAAGAAATTATTCAGATTGTGAAGGGAGACGAAAATTTAATAGTCATGGGTAACTGGAATTCGAGTGTACGAAAAGGGAGAGAAGGAAACATAGTAGGTGAATATGGATTGGGGGACAGAAATGAAAGAGAAAGCCGCCTGGTAGAATTTTGCACAGAGCACAACATAATTATATAATGGTAAGACAGAGATTTAGGAACCAGGTTTTAAATTGTAAGACATTTCCAGGGGCAGATGTGGACTCTGACCACAATCTATTGGTTATGACCTGTAGATTAAAACTGAAGAAACTGCAAAAAGGTGGGAATTTAAGGAGATGGGACCTGGATAAACTGAAAGAACCAGAGGTTGTACAGAGATTCAGGGAGAGCATAAGGGAGCAATTGACAGGAATGGGGGAAATAAATACAGTAGAAGAAGAATGGGTAGCTTTGAGGGATGAAGTAGTGAAGGCAGCAGAGGATCAAGTAGGTAAAAAGACGAGGGCTAGTAGAAATCCTTGGGTAACAGAAGAAATATTGAATTTAATTGATGAAAGGAGAAAATATAAAAATGCAGTAAGTGAAACAGGCAAAAAGGAATACAAACGTCTCAAAAATGAGATCGACAGGAAGTGCAAAATGGCTAAGCAGGGATGGCTAGAGGACAAATGTAAGGATGTAGAGGCCTATCTCACTAGGGGTAAGATAGATACCGCCTAAAGGAAAATTAAAGAGACCTTTGGAGATAAGAGAACGACTGGTGTGAATATCAAGAGCTCAGATGGAAACCCATTTCTAAGCAAAGAAGGGAAAGCAGAAAGGTGGAAGGAGTATATAGAGGGTCTATACAAGGGCGATGTACTTGAGGACAATATTATGGAAATGGAAGAGGATGTAGATGAAGATGAAATGGGAGATACGATACTGCGTGAAGAGTTTGACAGAGCACTGAAAGACCTGAGTCGAAACAAGGCCCCCGGAGTAGACAATATTCCATTGGAACTACGACGGCCGTGGGAGAGCCAGTCCTGACAAAACTCTACCATCTGGTGAACAAGATGTATGAAACAGGCGAAATACCCTCAGACTTCAAGAAGAATATAATAATTCCAATCCCAAAGAAAGCAGGTGTTGACAGATGTGAAAATTACCGAACTATCAGCTTAATAAGTCACAGCTGCAAATTACTAACACGAATTCTTTGCAGACGAATGGAAAAACTAGTAGAAGCCAACCTCGGGGAAGATCAGTTTGGATTCCGTAGAAACACTGGAACACGTGAGGCAATACTGACCTTACGACTTATCTTAGAAGAAAGATTAAGCAAAAGGCAAACCTACGTTTCTAGCATTTGTAGACTTAGAGAAAGCTTTTGACAATGTTGGCTGGAATACTCTCTTTCAAATTCTGAAGATGGCAGGGGTAAAATACAGGGAGCGAAAGGCTATTTACAATTTGTACAGAAAGCAGATGGCAGTTATAAGAGTCGAGGGACATGAAAGGGAAGCAGTGGTTGGGAAGGGAGTAAGACAGGGTTGTAGCCTCTCCCCGATGTTGTTCAATCTGTATATTGAGCAAGCAGTAAAGGAAACAAAAGAAAAATTCGGGGTAGGTATTAAAATTCATGGAGAAGAAATAAAAACTTTGAGGTTCGCCGATGACATTGTAATTCTGTCAGAGACAGCAAAGGACTTGGAAGAGCAGTTGAATGGAATGGACAGTGTCTTGAAAGGAGGATATAAGATGAACATCAACAAAAGCAAAACAAGGATAATGGAATGTAGTCTAATTAAGTCGGGTGATGCTGAGGGAATTAGATTAGGAAATGAGGCACTTAAAGTAGTAAAGGAGTTTTGCTATTTGGGGAGCAAAATAACTGATGATGGTCGAAGTAGAGAGGATATAAAACGTAGGCTGGCAAGGGCAAGGAAAGCGTTTCTGAAGAAGAGAAATTTGTTAACATCCAGTATTGATTTAAGTGTCAGGAAGTCATTTCTGAAAGTATTCGTATGGAGTGTAGCCATGTATGGAAGTGAAACATGGACGATAAATAGTTTGGACAAGAAGAGAATAGAAGCTTTCGAAATGTGGTGCTACAGAAGAATGCTGAAGATTAGATGGGTAGATCACATAACTAATGAGGAAGTATTGAATAGGATTGGGGAGAAGAGAAGTTTGTGGCACAACTTGACCAGAAGAAGGGATCGGTTGGTAGGACATGTTCTGAGGCATCAAGGGATCACCAATTTAGTATTGGAGGGCAGCGTGGAGGGTAAAAATCGGAGAGGGAGACCAAGAGATGAATACACTAAGCAGATTCAGAAGGATGTAGGTTGCAGTAGGTACTGGGAGATGAAAAAGCTTGCACAGGATAGAGTGGCATGGAGAGCTGCATCAAACCAGTCTCAGGACTGAAGACCACAACAACAACAACAATAACAAATAAAAAATAATGTATAATGTGGGACTGTAGATGTTATTTGAAATCTGCGACCTCTTTCCACATTCTCAAGTGTGGTGGTAATCTGACGCTTGCAGCAACCGGTACTAGTAATAGCAATTTTTTATGTTCAATCTTCGGACTGGTTTGATGAGGCGCGCCACGAATCCCTCTCCTGAGCCAGTCAGCACAGCTTAGGGCATCGCTTGCACCCAAAGTCTTAAGTATTTGTCAGAGTTATTCAATTCTCAGTCTTCCCGTATAGTTTTTATCCTCCACGGCTAGCCCAAGTAGCACTCAAGTTATTCCTTAACTTTTAAAAACGGGTCCTAATCATTTTCCATCCTCTTGTGAATGTTTTCTAATGTTTTTTTCTGTACCGATTCTGCGGCGAACCTCCGGTTTCCTTACCTTATCGGTCCACTTAATTTTCAACATTGCTCCTAGCACATCTAAACCGCTTCGATTCTCTTCTGTTCCGGTTTTCTCACAGTCCATGTTTCAATGCCACACAGTGCTTCCTCCAACCGCAGATTCTTAGTTATTTCTTCCTTAAATTAAGGCCACTATTTGATACTAGTAGACTTCTTTTGGCCAGGAATGCCTTTTTTTGAATAAGCTAGTCTGCTCTTTATGTCCTCTTTGGTTCGTCAGTAATATGATATTTTGTTCTAAGTTAGCAGAATTCCTTCAGTTTCTCTCTAATCAGAATGTTACAAAATAATAACAACAGTATAGACGCTTATTCTGCGATCGATTCTGCCCCATTCGTTATAACACTACCCTTGCTGATTCGTTACTAATTTCGTACAATAGAAAATTCAGCTTAAAAATAGAATAATCTTAGCTGGTAGTACAAGTACAGTTGATACTAGACAGTGTCAGGAAGTGTGATACACGCCAAAGGTCAATAAAATGAAGTAATATGAATTGTACTGATACTCTTTCATCAAAGTGACATTTTTCCACTTTAAGTGAGGAACTTAAAATACCTAACGTAAAAGAGTCACATGTTCGTGTTTGGCAACATCATCAGGTTCATTTATCAACGAAGCGCGCTCTCTCTGCAAATCATCCCATACTCGTATCCGATATCCGTAAACGTTAATACAATGGGAAGTTAAGGGAGCTTTACAAACTGAGCATCTTACCACGAGAGACGTATGAATGATCACCTGTTCAAGGTCTAAGACAGGGCTTAACAACTAGCTGGTTTTGAGCGCGAGTACTCGCGTCTGCTCAGGCACGTGCTCGCGAGCAGGTGCAAGGTCCCGTAGTAGGGAGGGAGGGAAAATGCGCGCGCACGTTTGAATAGGGCCGCAACGTGCCTATTGAATTCGCGCCGACTGTGTAACGTTTGAAATACTACGATCAGCTCTAACAGTCACTTCGCTGGTTAAGAATCATGTCAAGTCGCCGTTGTGTAACCCCAACCATGCTTTCGCAGTTCAACCCCCATTGGGAGGAATTGTATCTGTTTACAGAAAAAGTTGGTGTTGCAAAATGTTTAGTATGTCACTAAACGCTCAATTCTTTTAGGAAATTATATGTCGTACCACGCGAAAGACTACGGAAGTGGAAAATGTGATGGACCAGATCGTGCACAGGAAGTTATTAAACTTAAAAGGAAGCTATTCGAAGAAGATCTGGACGACGAAGAAAAATCAACTGAGGCAGCTCTCAGAGTGAGTTACAAAATTGCTTTCCTTTTAGCAAAATCCCTGCGGCCCTTCACTGATGGCGATTTAATAAAAGAATGTTTGGTAGTTGCAGCGGAACATTTTTGTCCATCTCAAGTTGAACAGTTTCGGATTGTGCCATTATCTAACATGACTATTATGCGTCGCATACAGGACATGGCAGACGACTTCCAGAGCCAGCTTGCAAATATCTGTAACGACTTTATGGCGTATTCTCTAGCTCTGGACGAAAGTGTTGATATCACTGGAACAGCACAGCTTGCCATATTTATTAGAGGTGTTGCATGGGGGCTTAATTAAATAAATTTGATTGAAAATATTTTTTAATTTTAGTAACTGTCTGTCCGATTACGTAAGTCTCGTAATCGGTTGGCCCTGACTAGAATTATTACGCTATCTGACTGCAACAAACAATGTAAGAAAATTTCCGTAAACACAGTTAATTAATTAAGTCCCCAGCAACTATAAAATCTACAAATCCTAGCACAAATGTAACTGTTCTGTATGTGCGAGTGTGACTCAACGTCCACATCTGGCACGGTTCTTTTCCAACAAGACAAGAATTTTTAAATACCAACTATACTGGCGTGACAAAAAAAATTTAGAAAAACTATAATTACGCAAGAAAATCACAATTACACTCTAATCCAAGAACACAAGCCAGATGCTTTGTTGACTGAACCTGTAGTGACACATTATTTCAGATACACAACCAATAAATAAAAAAAAAAACATTGTAATTTTTACCTTCATATATATTGACGAAATGCACTCATTACAATAACATCTGCTATCTCTCCCATCAAATAACTGCATAAGACATGGAACTACACTCATTACTACAACATCTTGCTCCAACTTCACAACAACCACGAGCTCTGCCCACGCACACACTGCTACGAGCTCTCGACAAAACTGACTCTATGAGTTCTCAACACACACTGTCCTCTCCGAAGTCACAACAAGCACTGACTGCCACGAACTCTCAACAACCACTGACTTCTACAATCTCATAACAAGCACTGTGGAGGCGGCTTAATAGTACTCTTTGGCGCACTCTCTGGCGCAGTGGCACAGTGTAGCCACCTTTCATATGCCCCTCCTCCACAGGCCAGAATTTGATGGTATTTTTGCCAGCATTGGTGGTGAAAATACCACCAAATTCGTCCACAAAAATACAGACAAAAATAAAAGATAATATTAATACCTAAACATCACATAATTAGTTAAAATTTTGGCTTTGCACTGACCTTTCACTAACCTAACATATGAAATACAGTAAGCAATACAACTTCTTTTCATACATGTGACTTTACATAATAGTTTACACAATATACAAAAAATCAGTTTATACAAATGTTCACATAAAATGCTTTCAATGATTAGTTTATACAAAAAAAGAACACCAACAGGTAACATCTTTTCAGTAAAAGCAGTCCATCAGTGGCACCTAGTAAAGTTTAGCAGGTACACCCAGCAACAAGTCACATTAGTTCAGTAGAAGCAATCCATCAGAGGTACCCAGCAATGTTGAGCAGGTGCAGACACCAACAAGTGACATCATTTCAGTAGAAGCAGTCCATCAGTTGCACCCAGCAAAGTTGCAGAGGTACACACAGCAACAAGTCACATTAGTTCAGTAGAAGCAGTCCATCAGAGGCACCCAGCAATGTTGAGTAGGTGCAGACAGCAACAAGTGACATTATTTCAGTAGAAGCAGTTCCATCTGTGGCACCCAGTAAAGTTGAGAGCAGGTGCAGACACCAACAAGTGACACCATTTCAGTAGAAGCAGTCCATCAGTTGCACCCAGCAATGTTGAGCAGGTGCAGACACCAACAAGTGACTTCATTTCAGTAGAAACAGTTCATCAGTTGCACCCAGCAATGTTGAGCAGGTGCAGACACCAACAAGTGACATCATTTCAGTAGAAACAGTTCATCAGTTGCACCCAGCAATGTTGAGTAGGTGCAGACACCAACAAGTGACATCATTTCAGTAAAAACAGTTCATCAGTTGCACCCAGTAATATTGAGTAGGTGCAGACAGCAAGAAGTAACATCATTTCAGTAGAAACAGTTCGATAAAATTCACTAGCACTGATCACACTGTTCATCAGCAGAAATTAAACACGACCAAATGTCACACATCATATTGAAAAGTGCAGGTAACAGTTCAGAATATTTATCTTCACTAATCAGACAGTTAAGGCATGAACAATAGTTTGAATGCACATACAAATGCTTTTACAGTAACATACAAATCATAACAAACACACAAATGATATCAGATAATTGTCCTATTAACTATTACAATACACAAATACCAATAAACCTATAATATTCATGGGTGTCAGTGCAAGCCACTACAAACAAATAAAATAATATTTAGAAGATAGGTGGTTAGGATTAGTAAAGGAAAACACACAGAACATACTCACTCATCTTTCATCCACATTAAGTACTACTGTGTAATTGAATAGTGTTAATTGTGTAAATGCAATTCTGTCAAAATTTAATGTTCATCATGTGTATCAAGTAGTACTGGCAGCAATGTATAACAGTCAATAATAGTTAGTCAACGTCATAGTCATCATGTCAAGACCAATGTTTGCCAAGCCAGATCAAAATGTACTGTTGTTGAACAACTGTCAGTGAGCCAAGATATGCAATTACTTCCTCTCTTCAAAAAAAAAAGTATATACTGCTTAGTGATTTAACAAAGTGTGTGTATAGACTATCTTCCTTCTATTTTAGTGTTCTAGTCTGCTCTCTTCATCCTCCTTGTTCCATAAGACCAACAAAAAAAATATGCTCCTCACTTACTTTACCTCTTATCCACCAAAACTCCAATAATCATCTGCATCACATAATCTCAATAATACCTTAATAATACCTCTTCAATACGTCTTATCATCAATATCATTTACCTTACCTCTTGTCCACAAAAACTCCAATAATCATCAACTTAATATACTCTCAATACCTCAATAATACGTCGCTACATATAAACCTCAGCACCAATATCATTTCACTTCCATAACAACTCTTTCCTCTAGTCAGTCTCCTTGAACAAGTACAGATAAAATCCTAATGCAAACCTCATCATCTCATACAATCCGAAGACACATTGTCAACACACAACCTCTGTGTAATCCATCTGACCCAAATTTTCTACTCATTATAAATTATAAGATACATTTTGGTTCCTTGTCCATCATTAAATAAAAGAAATGCATACCTGACCTCTAACAGACTTAGTTCGAATAACTCTCAGTAATTAAATACGATTACGGAGTGTGAATGATCATAATATTTCACAGTGTGTACACCACTTCAAGAATTATGGCAGACAGAAGCAAACATGTGGAGTATTTCTTGTGTCAAGTGTCACTTCCTATTTCAATTGCTCACGAAAAATGCAGTGTAATAACTGTCAATGGTCTAAACCTAGTAATGGTTTGTCATGTCGTTAGCTTCCTTCCTATTAGCATACATTTATACAGCTTCCATAAAACTTCAGCTCATGTGACTTCAACGAAGTTCTTTGTACCAATGTCGTTCGTCGAATTATAGCAGTTCACTTTCTTATCTTAAAATATAAGGCACTTAGCGTAAGCAAAACAAGCAATAGCGAGTAAATATACCAGTGGAGAACAGAATGTCAACAAGTGTATGCAGCACAATTCCTACAACGAGGCTCTGCCAAGCAAACAATCTATAATTAACACCATACTGTAACCTAAACTCTATGTTTATACACAGTATATCAGCATTTCTACACACCAAATTAAAGAGTAGTTATGCCAACAAAACAGAAACGTGAAAATATGCAATCCACGCGCATAGCAGTAAACATATATCTTACGTAATAACCAGGTCATTAGCATCATATCAGCATAAGCAAATAAATGTTCATATGTCATCTTAGCAAGTAAACATGGAGGCGCAAGCAGATAAATCACAAAGTATAACTTACATACCTAAACACATCAGCACAATAAATCAGGTTACAATTATAATTTAAATAAATAAGCACAGCAGGCACATAACTAAAAAAAATATGACATCAGTGAGAAAGCAGTGCAGCTAAGCGATGCATAATATATACAAGTCACAACCCTGTTCATTAATCAATAATTGTCAAAATCAGTAAATGTACGCAAGCACGTCGCTTCACAAGTAAATTCATAGAGCATAAAATTTAGCACAAAGTATGAGTCACGTAATCGCGAGCAGCAAATTACTTCTAAAGTACGTACCTAAGTGGAAATTTGTTACCTGAAAAATAAACTCAATTAACAGTTACCTTTTTTAGTTTATTAGTTTCTTCTTCGAAATTACATTCTTCCTGAAGATTTCTCGATAGCAAGTCGTCTTAACGTCGGACACGCACAGAATTTACCTGAAGGTCTTAAATACTTTATACACCGTATCCTGCAAAATACTGAATGTTAATAACACAATTCAACAAGTCCTTATAGCTTTATACAGAATTTAGTCGGAGAAATTAGACTGTGTGTTTGTTTACGGCTGTCAGTGCATTCGCACTGAGCGCTCGATCAGCTGTAGCCGCGTGACGTAGGAAGCAATTGTTCGCGGTCAACGACTGCCTTGTGCGGCGCGCAGACTTGACTGTTGCTTTGAGTATGTGCCGCCGCCAAAACACAGCGCGGTATCCTTGTACTCTCTGCGTGTTTACATCTAGCTGTTAGTTTCTCTAAAGTATGTTATTCCACAAAAATTTTAACGTTTGATATATGATGTATTCCTTTAGAGCGTCGAGATTTAAGAGTTTCTACTTCAACAGTGTTATCATGTATAATTTTGCGAATTCTATATGGACCGTTATAAAGCAGAAAAAATTTGCGACACAAGCCTTTTCCTTTGTGAGACAAACGGTGGGATTTAATTAATACCTTTTGACCAACCGACAAATTTTTTAAACGACCAGGACGCTTCGCCGATTTCTCTCTTCTAGCAGCCGCAGATGCAATATTTCGTAGAGCCAGGTTGACAACTTCAGAATGCCGCAGTTTCCGTGAAGGCGGAAAAGGAACGATTTCAGAAATGCGATTTGTCGGTACCTTATTTTTTAATATTAATAGAGGCGGTAAAGAAGTTGAGTCATTAGGAAGTTCATTCAGAATGTTTTGAAAAATATGAAGGTACTGATCCCAAGTTCTGTGATTCTGATGACAATAAAGACGACACAATTTATTGATTTCCTTCATCCATCTCTCTGAAGCATTAGATTGAGGGTGAAAAAGTGAAATGAAGATTGGTTTAATTTTACGACGCTGTAGAGTACGAAGCCAAATTTTAGAGCGAAACTGTGATCCATTATCTGATATAACCTTGTCAACATGACCAACTTCTTTAAGAAAATGTTTGATGAAAGCGTTGGATACTGAACGAGCTGTTGCTTTGCGTAAAGGTGTAAAACACACATATTTTGACGTCAGTTCCACTGCTACGAAAATGTACGCAAAACCATTAGTAGAACGAACCACTGGACCAAACAAATCGACTGCAGCCATCTCCTTTAATTTCGCTGGAATGACGGGAAACAACGGTGCTCTGTGAGAAATCGTTGGAGGCTTAGCCATTTGACATAATTTACATTTGGCAAGAACAGATCGAATACGTTTTTCCATATTACTGAAGTAACAATTTTCTCGTAATTTGTGAAAGCATTTTCGGGGACCAAAGTGTGCATAACTGAAATGGGTATACCAAATCAATTTATTGACCCACTCATCAGGAATGCAAACTAACCAAACGGAGTTGTCGACCGATTTTCGTGTAAAAAGAATGTCATTGCGAACTGAATAGCATCTAGTTTCTCTGGATCAGGAAGAATACCTTCTGTAGAAATAATGTGACCGAGAAATTTCACCTGAGAACGACCAAATTCAGATTTTTCCAAGTTCACTGTCATGCCAACTTTTGCAAAGATACGTAACAATGAATCCAAAATTTTGCTGTGCTCACTCCAAGAATGTTTAGCAATAAGAATGTCGTCAACATACGAAGTAATGTTGTCACGAAGATAAACAGGTAACATTTCGTTTAAACTACAATGAATGCTGCAATAGGTACAGTAAGTCCAATCGGTAATTTCCAAAGTCACTTTTGGGTAAAACAGTCATATCCGGTTATTGTTCTTACTCACTAGATAGATTGATAGTCGAAGAGTTGGTTTGACAGATGCAAAGAATAGTAAAAGAGTAGGTAGCGGTACAGAAAACTAAAAGGGAAATAGCACCACTACAGCTCGGGGCCCTATGCTCGCTACGGCACATATTCACTTTAGAGTAGTGAATCCCCTGAGGACATTAATAAGTTCAAACAGTAATTTTCGACATCTCATTTAGGTAAATAGTCAAATCCGGTTATTGTTTATCTACTGTCTAGATAGATTGATAGTCGAAGAGTTGGTTTGACAGATGCAAAGAATAGTAAAAGAGTAGGCAGCGGTACAGAAAACTAAAAGAGAAATAGCACCACTACAGCTCGGGGCCCTATGCTCGCTACGGCACATATTCACTTTAGAGTAGTGAATCCCCTGAGGACGTTAATACGTTAGAACAGTAAATTTCGAAATCTCATTTAGGTAAATAGTCAAATCCGGTTATTGTTTATTTACTGTCTAGATAGATTGATAGTCGAAGAGTTCGTTTGACAGATGCAAAGAATAGTAAAAGAGTAGGTAGCGGTCCAGAAAACTAAAAGAGAAATAGCACCACTACAGCTCGGGGCCCTATGCTCGCTACGGCACATATTCACTTAGAGTAGTGAATCCCCTGAGGACTTTAATAACTGCACATAATTTCAAGTTTGTAACTTAATGGCAACTTTGGCGGAAGTGCGTACGTAAATTGATCTAGCCATGAACATGGATGTATGTCGTTCTTCGAATTGCGAAATATCTTAATCTTCCGAACAGTTAAGAAGTGTTTATAGTCAATGTTTGCACCTCGTGGCGACAAAGACCTACCGCGTCTGTCCCAGTCCCAATGTCGATTATTGTTAAATTCGCGCGCCTGGCGCTCTCTTGTTGCTTCTCGTAAATGAAATAAATTACTTTCTTCACACCCTTCTGCTAAACTAACACTTGTCAATTTATCTGAGATCTCCTCAACTCTTTCCGATGAGTCACTTAATTGTTCTTTCACTTTATTTATGTCTTCTGTAAATGTCACGACTCGGGTTTCGGTGTTGTCTCCTTTAGTAGTTAACTGTTCACACTGTTGCGTTAAGTTATTTATTCTGTCATTTGGTACGGATTCCTCGATTCTTTCAAATATTTCTTTCTTATCGTTTGCACGTTGTAAATTTAACTCTGAAAATTTCTGTACTATCACGCGATCTTTTTCTTCCTGTTCTCTGTCCTGTTCCTCTTGTCTAATTTCTGTTGAAATTAAGCTATTATTGTGAGCCTTCAAAATCGGTTGTACCTCTTCTCTAATTTCTTTATTTGATTCGTCTTTCATGTATTTGAAAAATGTCCCTGTTCGTGAGCCTAACTGAGTTTCCATTGTTCCCCTATCAGTTTCTAATTCAGATCGTAACTGTGATCCCACTGCTTTCATCTCGGCTTTATTTGTTCCTATTTCTGTTTCAATTGTTCCTATTTTTGAGCATAACCGAGTTGTCACTGCTTCCATCTCAGTTCTAATTTCAGATCCTAACCGAGTTTCCATTGTTCCCATCCGTGTTATCATTGTTCCCATCCGTGTTTCTAAACGTGTTGCCACTGTTTTTAATTCAGATCCCAAATTTAATATAGCACCCATCAACTGCTTTATCTCTTCTGTCGTTAATCTCGTAATCTGTGAATTTTCTGATTGAGAAACATTTTGAACTGTTACCGGACTATTTTCCTTGCTTATTACATTGTTTTCCACTTCATTATCCATCATACTGTTTTCCTCTGTTGGCGAGTTCGCCATGTCAACAATTTCGTCCTCACTATTCATCATTTTTGCCTGTTTCATTGACCGCGTAATCATTTACAAAATATACAAAAGATTCGTCACTGTACGAAATTTACACACAATGACTCTTTATCTCCAACAATACTATTCACATGAGATGTTTCCCTCAAACACGATTAACGAACAATTGAAATAATTGCACAAAATTGTCAAACGCGTATACAAGGCAATAAAAATTAAATTTTGAAAAATACGATTAGAAGAATGCCAATTACCAAATCTACACACTCAATACAGACTACAATCACTAAACTCAAAATTACTACAACAATACCACAGTCTACAATTTTCACAATCAGAAGAATCCAAGGGACGATCCTGGCATGGTCGCCACGTGCATGGGGGCTTAATTAAATAAATTTGGTATTGAAAATACTTTTTTTTTTAGTTTTTTAGTATGTCCGATTACGTAAGTCTCGTAATCGGTTGGCCCTGACTAGAATTATTACGCTATCTGACTGCAACAAACAATGTAAGAAAATTTCCGTAAACACAGTTAATTAATTAAGTCCCCAGCAACTATAAAATCTACAAATCCTAGCACAAATGTAACTGTTCTGTATGTGCGAGTGTGACTCAACGTCCACATCTGGCACGGTTCTTTTCCAACAAGACAAGAATTTTTAAATACCAACTATACTGGCGTGACAAAAAAAATTTAGAAAAACTATAATTACGCAAGAAAATCACAATTACACTCTAATCCAAGAACACAAGCCAGATGCTTTGTTGACTGAACCTGTAGTGACACATTATTTCAGATACACAACCAATAAATAAAAAAAAAAACATTGTAATTTTTACCTTCATATATATTGACGAAATGCACTCATTACAATAACATCTGCTATCTCTCCCATCAAATAACTGCATAAGACATGGAACTACACTCATTACTACAACATCTTGCTCCAACTTCACAACAACCACGAGCTCTGCCCACGCACACACTGCTACGAGCTCTCGACAAAACTGACTCTATGAGTTCTCAACACACACTGTCCTCTCCGAAGTCACAACAAGCACTGACTGCCACGAACTCTCAACAACCACTGACTTCTACAATCTCATAACAAGCACTGTGGAGGCGGCTTAATAGTACTCTTTGGCGCACTCTCTGGCGCAGTGGCACAGTGTAGCCACCTTTCAGTGTTAATAGAGATCTTCAGGTGAGGGAGGAGCTCCTCGATGTAGTAGCCATGAAGAACACTACAACCGGAGGTGATATTTTATGTAGTGTTGAAGAAAGTGTTTAAAATATAGGATTTTCGTGGAATTCTTTAGTTTCAGTGTCTACAGACGGTGCACCAGCGATGACAGGGAAAAAATCAGGTTTAGTTGCGCTGTTGAAGGAGAAAATGCAAAAACTGACCGTGCCGAATGAAATAAGGGGCGTTCACTGTGTGATCCACCAGGAAAACTTATGGGCAAAGAGTATCACTCTAAAAAATGTGATGATTGTTGTTGTTCGTACAACCAATTATATAAGGAAGCATGGGCTACAACACAGGCAATTTAAAAGCTTTCTTGAGGATGTAGAAAGCCAGTATGGTAGCCTGCCTTATTACAGCGAGGTCCGCTGGCTTAGTCGTGGCGAATTATTAAATCGATTTTTTTTTTTTGCGTATTAGATGAGATAAATATGTTCATGGAAATAAATAACATGTGTGTTCCTGAATTGAAAGAGGCTTCATGGAAATGTGATCTCGCGTTCTTAGCAGATTTAACTAGCCATCTGAATGCTTTGAACATTTCACTACAAGGTAATGATCTGCTAATTACTCATTTCATAGATCGAATACGAGCTTTTAAAATGAAATTGACACTTTGGGTGAGTCAGCTGGAAACAGGAAATCTAGCTCATTTTCCTAAATTATCATGATGTTCACAAAGACTGTGAACGTTATTCACATAGTTTAGTTGCCCTTAAGGAAGAATTTGATCAACGCTTTCAAGATCTGACAGCACTAGACAGTGATTTTGATCTGTTCTCCTCTCCATATTCAGCGAATATTGAAGAGATTCGTCCTGAGCTGCAACTAGAAATTATTGACCTGCAGTGTGACAGAGAATACAGAGACAAATTTCAGAACAAGAAAAACATTTTGGATTCTACAGACACTTCCCTCAGGATAGATTTCCTCGTTTGCACAAACTGGCGGCTACAATAATATCAATGTTCGGTTCCACGTATGTTTGTGAACAACTGTTCTCTGCAATGAAATGTAACAAGACGCGCCTGAGAAACGCATTGTCTGATCGAAATTTAAACTGCACGCTGCGCTTACAATGCACAAGAACAATTACTCCGAACATAGACGCAATTATAAAGGGCAAAAAGTACAAGATAACCGAGAGTCCCACACTTCAGTGACACCTTTTATTGTGTAACAGTTCACAAATTAATACGAATGTAGAGGCATACACTAAGCTAATAAAATTATGTGGCACGTGTACATTCTCCTTTATTTGTTTCATTTGTCGCAGTAATAATTCGTGAGTGATATCCCTGCAGGTGGCCGCGGATTTACATTAACTGGCGGCAGCTTTTGTGTGCCCCACGTGACTCTCCCCACTCTCCGCTCTGGTCCGGTAGTGGGGGTAGCGTGCTCGCGCTGCTCCGTGCGCGCGCCTTGCTGCTCACAGCTTGCTCCGCGAGCACGTATGTTGTGAAGCCCTGGTCTAAGAGATGAACTTTGACAATGCAAAGAAACAAAATATCGATATAATAGGACCAAAAACACATCGAAGTTAACAAAATATCTCCAACTCGTTGATGTGTACTTCTTTAGGTTATATAAGCGCTAAGTGAGAAGAACCGCTGATCTTGCAAGGCTAAAGTGGGAAAAATCAAAAGTAAAGTCACGCGATCGTCTTTCATCATCAGACTTTACTACGTGCTTTCAACTTTCTGCTCCGAATTACAAGACTACATTACAGCATGCTTGGCAATAACCGAGTTTTCATACTGACATATTAATATCATCGTTTTAAAATGTAATTAGTGTGGCGTTTGAAACTGAACTGTTTTGTAACGTTCGTGAGATAGGACGCTACATCAGATGATGGTGGTAGGTCGTCGAGATCAACATCTGGATCAATGTTGATATTTTTTTCTTCTTTTTTTTTGGGGGGGGGGAGGGAAGGGGAGTGACCACTTAAAGGAATAAGGGGAAATTCAGTTTTCACCAAACCATGGTTCTTAATAAAAGCTTATTACCTTCACATTTTGAATCTGCATATTGTAGGATATCACACAGAATATTTTAAGTAAAAAAGAAAATAATGTATTGGAACTACATGCATTTTTCTGAAAGTTCACGTAGTGACTAATTTTCCGTACCTGACCGGGTACTATGGCCCGGGAGATCGCAACAGCGACCCATGTTGTTTTTCCGATTTCCAGGCACATTTTGGTATCTTCACGCCCTACTATCTGAAGGAATACCAAGTAGTTGCAGCAGACCACGTTCAAACGGATTTTTGTGTGCGACCAAATATAACAGAACAGAGACGGTTTTAAATAATGTAACTTAACTAATTGAATAATTGTCACAGACGTATAGAATGGCGGATGATATCTTTGTGCATAAAAGGGTTCAGAACTCAGTCTGATCCATAGTATTATGTGTAATCTGTGGAAGTAATCAGCTCTTACTGAGGTGTACACCTTGGCCACTTTTCCCATTCGGACGCCATGTCGGCATCAGTGATCCACAGAAGAAGCTACAAAACTGAAACAAATCAGAAGATACTGCATCTGTAGGCCAAAAGACGTTGTTTAAACACTGATATTATAAAAAATTATTACTCTCCGTACAAGTCAGGTAACAAGAGTAATACAAATGACTTAAATCAGACGACTCAAAAACAAAAAGGTTTTTACTAAAAAATAACGGAACAAGCCTCCTTTCTCAATCTCACTGACAACAATGGCGTTTTATACTTTACCACAGCTACCCCTATCGATCTTACTGTTAACCGGTTACCTACATAAATTCGTATGTTATATTAATTTAAAATTAGTAATTATAATGTGCGGCACAATCAAAAATATTCAATAAATGTTTTGAATATTATTGTTATTTTACTCGTTGCGTTGTATAACAAGAGCCTTAATTTGATTTTATATGACTTGCTAGAAACATGAACCACATTTGAAGATGATTGTTTCTATGGTACACATTCAACGACTCAGTGTTACTCCTGTTTGACATAGCAGCTGGTCGGTGCTAGCTGCACACGCTCCTGAGTTGTCAGCATTGGAAGACAAAGAACTAAAATATTCCTCCTACTTCTGTTAACCCGGCAGTGGCCGCGCTACATACCACTCTGCCCCTGATGTAAGCGGCCAACTTTACTTAGCTCGCGGACTAATTCACCAGCGTCAATTAAAATATTCCTGTTTCTGTAAATATTTTTGTTCGTTACTGAGCAAGAAAAATATACTGTTAAGAAGCTCTTGGCGCTAGTTGACGTTTCTAGATTCTGCTGTTAGTTGCTAGAAATACGGCTGAGAACCGCGGACCGCGCAAACACTTCACTTGGTCCACATGCTGCCCGCGGGTGGCAGTTTGACGACCGCTGATCCAGATGGTCCACCACGCCTGGCCGAGGGTTAGCAGTGGCCAGGTGTGACATTGCCTGTCTGACGGCCGAAGGCTTTAATGGAATATTGTTAACAAAGCAAATATTGATTGTTCAAAGACACGCGGTTCTCTTGATTCAAGGGATTCTTAAGCCGTCGGCGCACGGACCGTGCTGTAGAACGTTAACGTTGAGGGTACCAAGTTCAGCGTGCTGCTGAACGCTCAGGAACAATGCTACTTGTGCAGACGGTACGTGGGCCCCAACGTGGTAAACGCGATCGCAACGCACTCCAGAAGCAGTTGTATTCTCAACAGGCTCGCTTAAAATTCCCACGTTAGTTCTATTAAAACGTACATTTCCCCCATTGTTCATATCCTAGTCACGTTGTTCTATATGTAATATACACAAATAAAAACTTCAATATCGATGTACATGTTTTAAGACAAAAAAGAAAGTACCATATCCAATCAATAAGGACACAGGCTTATAAAAGTTCCATTACAAACAGTGCGACACAAATTTGCAATAGTTCTCCACATAAGAAAACACTGTTTTATCTTTCCCACATTTTGGTAAAACCCTAAGGTCATTCTTACTTGATCACTTTTCCTATCCGGTAGCAGAATCTTTACAACATTTAAATTAGGAAACTCAAAAGAAAAAGGAACAAAATATCTTTATACAAGTTAGAATTATGTTAATAACTTCAGCTGCTGACGGGCGTTGATATGTATCAACGGGGAAAGGTGAAAAGTGTGCCTCGACAGGGGCTGGGGCTCGAACCCGGGATCTCCTGCTTACATGACAGACGCTCTATCCATCTTTTTTTTCTGATCTCATTTTGTTCGCAATTGTTCGTTGTGTATGTTCGAGGCGGACGTCTTATGACACCTGTTAAGGTTCACCGTTGATCCGTTCACTCAGTTTTTTTATTACAGAGGGCAGATAATTCTCTGACCAAACACGCTGAGCTACCGTGCCGGCAATAAAATGATGATGAATACACACAACACCCTGTCCCCTGCCAGGAATCGAACCCGGGCCCCCACCGAGCCACCGAGGGCACAGAGGATAGCGCGACTGCAAGGACTATCTCGCGCACGCCTCCCGCGTGACCCACATTCTCACCTTATATGTTCACACACTACATTCGTAGTGTCCCACCCCAACACACTCATTACTCGTGGAAGACATTCTTACCAAGGCCGGCAAGAGTTCGGGGAATATGTGTGATCCGCACAGAAGAAGAAGGTCATGGCAAGTAGCGAAATCTGTCTCGTAGATTAAGCCAATCGAACAAACTCACTCCCCAAAAAAGGTGAACTTATATTTACATAACATCAAATATTGTAGCATATACTTACATTAAACTAATAATAAAGCATCAGAACCTATTATATACGCGAATGTTAGGAAAAAAATATTTAGACTTTGCGAGTCGCGAATCATCAGCAGATCGCTACTCACTACGCTAAAGTGGTACCAATATATTTATGGCCAATTCTAAGATATTGTCACTTTCTAAATGCTTTAATTGTAGCTATGTTATTAACTGAAATATAATTATAACAAATTGTACCAAGAACAATGTGTTTTTGGTGGATCATCAAAGTGTCGCTACCTTCAAATGACATACTCTCATAGTACGCAAGTTACAATAATTCTTTTGTCAGGAATATGATGTCTCTCATTATTTTATTGCAACGAATCACGCAGTTAACACCGGGTTTTCGAGTAATTCTCAATTTGCTGGTACTCAGAAACTACATATATACGTATAGGCTTGAACTGAATGCCAATATGGCAACTCACTGCTCTACGCTATGTGACGTAGGTGGGGTTGTGCCATCTGATTGGTCAATGTTCAGACGCGCGCTCAGAATATCTGACATGCTAGATATCCCGAACGTGCTATTCCACGCTATGATGTCAGAAACTCGGCACGATCAACGTTCGGATGCACCGTCCGTGTGCCGACGGCTTTACAATGGCGGCGGGGTGGAGATGGCACACGCCACGCCGGACTGTACTGACGCCAGTGCGCAGCGCGCTCTCTCTGCCGCGGTGGGAGAGGGACAGTGGGATCAGCGCCCAACAACGCCATGGGTACGCAGGCCAGGCCGTAATGTAGTTGTCGCCCGCACTCCCCACAGTTGCTAGCAGTTTGAGGAAGTGGGTAACCAGGGCACGCTCAGTCGCACCACAGACGTCTCCTCAGCAGGCACCTACCAACTCTTGAGTGCTTATAGTCGCGCTGAGTTACACTGTGACTTCCCAATGGGAGAAATTCCAGCGGCATCGAAGCCTGCCTACAGGAACAAGGAAGGCGGCAGCAGTGGTACAGCACCACGATACCGGATGACGGTCTGCTCCCTAGACCCAGTGCTTAGGACATCAGAAGGGCCACTGGCTGACTGCGCCCACAACTCCCCATTTCTTGGTTCAGATGGTGGAGTTGCATGCCCCAGCAGCTATGTACCCAAGGTGGCACTTGCTATTCCAACAGAGATTTCAGACTTCTAGATGCGCTGGAAATAGACCGTCATAGGTCCAATCTCCAGAATGGATTGCTGTAAACGTAGTAAGTCCTCCACCAGAACAGGACTAATATTTATAAGAGGGTGACCCGTGTGCTTTGCTACTCTGAGGTGGCAGTGACATCATCGGGCCTACTTTTCTAGTCTGGTCAACTTCTCTGACTACCCTGGTTGCAGACGAAATGTGTCCGGACTTCACCTTTCAGAAGCAGGGCAGGTGTATTTTGCAGAGTTAGTGTACTGGATAGTTATTCTTGCGTCTGACTTGCGCCTTTTTACTCCACCCTGCATGGTCAGTGCAATGATGGTACCCATATCTCCATGTGACGTCCTCCTGCTGCACTGGCACTTTGGATAGCCAGCTCCTACGGTCTGTAGCAGTCAGTTCTATCTTTTGACCATATTACATGCAACATCAGCAGTCCTTCCCTGGTGGCATTCCACCTGGCTGTTGCTGCTTCGCTCACCTCACGAGTTACCAGGGGAAGACTTCAGAATCCGACTTAACTATGCAAAATCTTAGTGGCGCTTTAGCTTGAATGCAGAAGTGATGCTGAATGTAGCTTTAGTCAGACGTGCATATCGTTCTCTTCCATTTTGTTTTTACCACTTCACTGAAATCTCACATGAACACCGCTTTGAAGACGGAATAGTTGTGCAGCACTTTCGTGTCAGTAGAAAAAATTTGTCGTTCAATTAGGGTAATTATTTTAAACAGAGGGGGCTAGAGCAACAAGTCACGTCATAGAAATGTGTGTGGTTGTAGTCTTGTCATGTCGATATTTTGTTTCTTCTCGTTACCAAAGCTCCTCTCTTCGATCTAGAACGGATAATCATTCAAATGTCTCTCACAGGAAGGTGCACAATTTTTCATGTCAAAATCGCATACGGTTGATTTTGAGACGAGCGATTTATATTCTAATCATTTTTTCGTGAGGTTATGTACGTTCGAGGTCGCACTCTTCCCTTGTCACGTGTTCCATACCATTTAATTGTGAAAAACATGTTGTTCTAGACAGCCATAATTGATGTTGTATTCAAGAATTTCCTTTCATTGGGCCCGCAGCTTGCATGAGTTCGAAGAACGATTTATTTTATTTTAAGAATAAACTTTTTGCAGCACTATTTATTTACATACTAGTAGTGATACAAGTTACAAAAAGGAACACGTTTCCGAGCTTTGCCATTTTCAAGTGTAGCTGTGAGGATGGTAAAATAGGTGTAACATTGTTCCTTACGTCTACGTTACTCCATGTCTACATATTGCACCTTATGTTTACGTCTTAGCTGGTATGAAGTGTCCCTATGTCATCTTGAAGCGGAAACTGAAATTCCATAGTAAATATCCAGAATCTCTGCAGCCGAAGCTGTCAAGAAAGCTGTCAAAAACGAATTTACAAGATCACTCAAATAGAAAGTAAACGTACAAATAACAATATCATATCACAACAAAAAGACAATCGACATTAGGCTGCAAGATGCAATATGGACCACGTCATACCAGGGAAGGCCCGTGAGTATAGGGTGCAATGTGTAAACACAAACGTAAGAAACAATATTATATCTGTTATACCATATTCTCAGGCACACTTTATAACGCCAAAACTTGTATCATCATAATTATATGAATCCATTTTTGTTGTTGTTGTTGTCGTGGTCTTCAGTCCTGAGACTGGTTTGATGCAGCTCTCCATGCTACCCTGTCCTGTGCATGCTTCTTCATCTACCAGTACTTACTGCAAACTACATCCTTCTGAATCTGCTTAGTGTATTCATCTCTTGGTCTCCCTCTACGATTTTTACCTTCCACGCTGCCATCCAATGCTAAATCGGTGATTCTTTGATGCCTCAGAACATGTCCTACCAACCGTCCCTTCTTCTTGTCAAGTTGTGCCACAAACTCCTCTTCTCCCCAATTCTATTCAATACCTCCTCACCAATCTAATCTTCAGCATTCTTCTGTAGCACCACATTTCGAAAGCTTCTATTCTCTTCTTGTCCAAACTATTTATCGTCCATGTTTCACTTCCATACATGGCTACACTAAATACAAATACTTTCAGAAACGACTTCCTGACGCTTAAATCTATACTCGATGTTAACAAATTTCTCTTCTTCAGAAACGCTTTCCTTGTCATTGCCAGTCTACATTTTATATCCTCTCTACTTCGACCATCACCAGTTATTTTGCTCCCCAAATAGAGAAACTCCTTTACTACTGTAAGCGTCTCATTTCCTAATCTAATTCCCTCAGCATCACCCGCCTTAATTCGACTACATTCCATTATCCTCGTTTTGCTTTTGTTGATGTTCATCTTATATCCTCCTTTCAAGACACTGTCCATTCCGTTCAACTGCTCTTCCAAGTCCTCTGCTGTCCCTGACAGAATTACAATGTCATCGGCGAACCTCAAAGTTTTTATTTCTTCTCCATGGATTTTAATACCTACTCCGAATTTTTCTTTTGTTTCCTTCACTGCTTGCTCAATATACAGATTGAATAACATCGGGGAGAGACTACAACCCCGTCTCACTCCCTTCCCAACCACTGCTTCCCTTTCATGTCCCTCGACTCTTATAACTGCTATCTGGTTTCTGTACAAATTGTAAATAGCCTTTCTCTCCCTGTGTTTTACCCCTGCCACCTTTAGAATTTGAAAGAGAGTATTCCAGCTAACATTGTCAAAAGCTTTCTCTAAGTCCACAAATACTAGAAACGTAGGTTTGCCTTTCCTCAATCTTTTTTCTAAGATAAGTCGTAAGGTCAGTATTGCCTCACGTGTTCCATTATTTCTACGGAATCCAAACTGATCTTCCTCGAGGTTGGCTTCTACCAGTTTTTTCCATTCGTCTGTAAAGAATTCGTGTTAGTATTTTACAGCTGTGACTTATTAAACTGATAGTTCGGTAATTTTCACATCTGTCTACACCTGCTTTCTTCGGTATTGGAATTATTATATTCTTCTTGAAGTCTGAGGGTATTTCGCCGGTCTCATACATCTTGTTCACCAGATGGTAGAGTTTTGTCAGGACTGGCTCTCCCATGGCCGTCAGTAGTTCTAATGGAATGTTGTCTACTCCCGGGGCCTTGTTTCGACTCAGGTCTTTCAGTGCTGTGCCAAACTCTTCACGCAGTATCGTATCTCCCATTTCATCTTCATTTGTATTCTCTTCCATTTCCATAATATTGTCCTCAAGTACATCGCCCTTGTATAGACCCTCTATATACTCCTTCCACCGTTCCGCTTTCCCCTCTTTGCTTAGAACTGGGTTTCCGTCTGAGCTCTTGATATTCATACAAGTGGTTCTCTTTTCTCCAAAGGTCTCTTTAATTTTCCTGTAGGCAGTATCTATCTTACCCCTAGTGAGATAAGCCTCTACATCCTTTCATTTGTCCTCTAGCCATCCCTGCTTAGCCATTTTGCACTTCCTATCGATCCCTTTTTTGAGACGTTTGTATTCCTTTTTGCCTGCTTCATTTACTGCATCTTTATGTTTTCGCCTTTCATCAATTAAATTTAATATTTCTTCTGTTACCCAAGGATTTCTACTAGCCCTCGTCTTTTTACCTACTTGATCCTCTGCTGCCTTCACTTCTTCATCCCTCAGAGCTACCCACTCTTCTTCTACTGTATTTCGTTCCCCCATTCCTGTCAATTGTTCCCTTATGCTCTCCCTGAAACTCTGTACAACCTATGAATCCATAGTGCAGCAAAAAAATTCCACTTAAAATCATAAATGACTTAAGCGTAACTTATTTTGGCACGTTTGCATCTGCTCACTATTTTTCATATCAGTAACTGCATTTTCCTATTTAAATAAAATAAGCAAAGTGAACATGCATTGTAAGTTCCTCCTTAAAATTTCATAGATAGTAAAGACACAGGATTGTGTAATTCACGCACGTTGTTGTGTTATTGTGGATACAACACTCACAAAAGAGTATTTTTCTTACAGCTGTTGTTCCACTGCGTGCTGTGATTGGAGTCCTCGGCTTCCTGGGGATAGTTTTCCAGTACGTCCTGAAGGTGACCTTGTCCGTAGCCATCGGCGGAATGGTGAACCACACAACAAGTGGCGCAGTTGACACCAGCACGTGTCCGCTGCCAGACGGCACCAGCACCGGCGAATCAATCACAGAGGTACTTGGCAACGATAATTATGGGTAATACCATGTCTTAGAACAAATCACAAACATACAGCAACGTTAAACTCAAGATGGTATGCGCCCGATGTCAAGAAACCTAGACAAAGTGTATACCACGGCACGGAAAACATAAAATATGATAACAGTGAGAAGTCAGTTGCATGTACCGCAGATCACATCTACCGAAAGCATGTGGAACAACTCAATCAATAGGCTGTGTGTACATGATGATATGTTTGTTGCGGGTGGCCATTTAGAGAGCACTGAAGCGAAATAGCATATATTTCTTAAAAATAACAGTATTAGCACAACTTCTTCATTGTGGGCATCAGAACCCTAAGTCTGTTAAAGAAAGGCGGCAGTCTGGCACTTAGGCTGTATTTATTTATACTTTAATGTTTCACAAGTACATACTTTCATCTTTTTCAGCCATTATCTATATTTTAACTTATAAAAAAGCACGCTGCAATACCGCCACTAAAGAGGAACGCAATAGTGTGAAAGTCATTGTCTCGGAGAGAGAGTAGTTACTTACAGCTAGGCACCACAACTATGATATTCTGGTTAGGTGCTTACGTTCGTTTTGGTTCACGTACTGTGCTGTTTTTGATGGTTTAACAGGTCACTTGTAAGGTGACCACTGTTGTGTCTAGACAAGACAGCCTAGACACAAGGAGAGGAAGCCGAAAGGCACGCGCTTAAACTCACACAGGCTGGCGTGAGGTCTGAAACAGGATACGTAATGAATGCTGTAAAGAAAAGTACGTAGCTTCTGGAATACTTAACTTTAATCCATAATTGTAGAACATCGCTCTTGATGATACAGGCTTTATAAAATAACCAGCAAAAGATAAATGGCGCCTTGCTAGGTCGTAGCAATTGACGTAACTGAAGGCTATGCTAACTATAGTCTCGGCAAATGAGAGCGTAATTGTCAGTGAACCGTTCCTTGAAAAGTCGGCTGTACAACTGGGGCGAGTGCCAGTACGTCTCTCTAGACCTGCCGTGTGGTGGCGCTCGGTCTGCAATTACTGACAGTGGCGACACGCGGGTCCGGCGTATACTAATGGACCGCGGCCGATTTAAAGGCTACCACCTAGCAAGTGTGGTGTCTGGCGGTGACACCACAACCACTCTTTTTACAACCGGATTTCTGTTGCAAGTAATGTGTAACATACCCTGATTTGTGAAACCTATGCCCTATCATAGATAAAGTTATGACTCACGTAATTAATTAACGAACATATAGCAAGAGAAAACTGAACACAAATGAAGACGCAGAATCATCCTCAAGATTTCAGCAGTAATGAATGTGAAGGAAGGAAGATTAATGTCTCGTTGACAGCCTGGTCATTAGAGATAAAGCACAATAAGTGCACGTTTGACTCTACTGCACCTTCTTATATGTTTCCGGTGAATTCATTAAATGTTCGAATAATTTTCCGAGTCAATGATGTAAGTGGACAATGCCACTATGTTTATACACGCAGATCGTAGCGTTCTCTGTTGAGGAGGAAACAGCTGCCTCCTTCACGAACCACAACGACAAGAATAACATGCAGTAAAGCCCCGTATTTTAATTATTATCCTTGCGTTCATCGAAACGTACAATCAAAACGTTGGAACAACTATTTAAAAAATCTACATAAAAATATCACAAGAAAAAGAATCTGAAAAGCAATTACAGATTGTGTTTCAGTATCCAAGTGACACAAACTGTAACCAGAAAATAATATAAAAAAGCCCAGGTGGTGGAATTTAATAATGTGTTACTGAAGTCTGAAATTTTAATGATACAAAATAATTTATAAACAGTCCTGTACACAATCGAAAAATGCTTTACACATAATTTGGATATCCTCAAGAACAATCAACACTGGCACGTTTGGTGGAAGGGTCACTGTGCAGGTGTCTGTGGATCGTGTCAGGAAAATCAAAGATGTAAGCATCCAAAGAGAGTGTTTTTTCGAAATAAAAGTAGGATTTTAATCCTGTTTCTGTATTCTCCCACTATGTAATGTAACTGGGCGTGCCCTGGGTACAATGACAAATGTTCAAATGTGTGTGAATTCCTGAGGGACCAAACTGCTGAGGTCATCAGTCTCTAGACTTACACACTAGTTAAACTAACTTAACCTAAGTTATGCTAAGAACAACACACACACATCCATGCCCGAGGGAGGTCTCGAACCTCCGGCGGGAGGTGCCACGCATTCCGTGACATGGCGCCTCAAACCACTCGGCCACTCCGCCAGTCAAGGTGGTTATTGTAAGACGTTGTGTTGTGTCGGAATAAATTCCGAAAGCTATCAGCAGAGGGAAGCTACACATCATGCCCAGCTGGAGCCCAGAACCAGAGAGAGCGTCCTTATCTGAGTCCTGCAGCCAACACGTGAGTCCTCTGCCACTCTCCCCGTTGGCCATTCAAATGCGATGCAAAGGGACTTGTCGGGCAGCGAATTTTACGGAAGCAAACAGCCTCTGCTGAAGCAGTAATTCTACTCGATTGGTTGGTTGAGTCGGTCATCGATCCCATCGGATTAGGGACAGATGGAGAAGGGAGTCGGCCGTGCCTTTTCAAAAGAACCATCCCGGCATTTGCCTGAAGCGATTTAGGGAAAACCTTGAACGGGATAGCCGGACGCGGGTTTGAACCGTCGTCCTCCCGAATACGAATCCAGTGTGTTAACCACTGCGCCACCTCGCTCGGTGTAATTCTACTCATGACGTAGACTGTACCGTCGAAAATTTTGGAATTAGAAACAAAAACTCGCGCTATCCTTAGAAAGGCCAGTCGACCTGCACAGCACCTTCATTATCACAAGATTTTCGAGTAAGCTTTTCTCCTCTGCTTCGAAAAAACTGCAGCTTTGCATCAAGTGGTTTACATTTCTTCATTCGCCTGTCATTCATAAAGAATACTGTACTTGACCACCGGGTAGTGTAAGTGGGAATAAGTTGGACAACGGTTGATATTCATTTTTACCAGTGTGTATATAGCTTCTAGCTCGCCATAAATTCTCAAAAGCACACAGAGTTGAAGATGGACTGCAGAAAATTGTTGTTCTATGTTGCCAATCATTTGACCATTCCTTATTTCTGTAAACGTATCTAGAAATCGGAGGGCAAGACAGTGATGTTCCTTTTGGAGCCATACATACCGGCTTCCTTCGCCAACTCGTCCATTTTATCATAGTATACCAAACTCACATGAGCTGGAACCTGTATACTACATGTTCCTACATTACTTCTTTGTTTTGCAGTAATTCTTGAGCAATTGACTTTCCAACAACGGGTTTTCGGTGGAATGCGATACACGAAGCCAAATGCTACATTATCCGCTATTAAAGTTGCAACACTGGGATAGAGCAAACAACGAATTTTACTTTGTTTTTGTGCATGTACAAAATAGTCGGAAGCACAAGGGACTACATTTGTAGGCTATTTGTCAGAATACAGAACACGAAATGTAACATAGAGAGCTGCCATCTCAGGCAGCAACAACGGCTCTGGCCCAGTGGGGATCCAGTTGAAATGAGCTTGGATGACAAGTAACTGCCGGCCGGAGTGGCCGAGCGGTTCTAGGCGCTACAGTCTGGAACCGCGCGACTGCTACGGTCGCAGGTTCGAATCCTGCCTCGGGCATGGAAGTGTGTGATGTCCTTAGGTTAGTTAGGCTTAAGTAGTTCTAAGTTCTAGGGGACTGATGACCACAGCGGTTAAGTCCCATAGTGCTCAGTGCCATTTGAACCATTGTTTTTGACAGGTAACTGGCATGTCATTCCATGCTGAGCTTGGATGACAGGTCACTCCATGCTGCTTCAACTATACAGAATGTAACGAGTATATGTGCAGATATTTTTATATGTGATGCTAGGATCCCTCGTGATGACTGGGTGTTGTGTGATGTCCTTAGGTTAGTTAGGTTTAAGTAGTTCTGAGTTCTAGGGGACTGATGACCATAGATGTTTTAAGTCCCATAGTGTTCAGAGCCATTTGAACCATTTGATACTAGGATCTGTACACGTATTTGCATCGAACATTTTTCCCACAAACACGTCACAAACTACATGACCTGATGTTTTCTGCACGGCTGTAACTGCACCACCACGTAGACTACGCCCGTCAGTAACGACTAGCCGTTTTGTGTCCACGCGTCCACACTTCAACATTTGATCTTCTACACAGGGGAAAATAAGCATTAATGACTTGCTCTTGCCACATGTATTTCGAAGTACTAACCAACGTAAAACATACAACTTGTAATAGCTATAATTATTAGTCTGCTAATGACATAAATACTGATGTAATGTTGTTTAGTGCACCGTGCTCAGTCACCAATAGAGATATCTGCACTTCGACCCATTACACCCCGAATGCCAGTGTTCATCAACCATAGTGGCTGGCGAGTGGTACCATGCTAATCTCTTGGCGAGAGGTACGGAGAAAGTGCTGCCCAGGGCAACAGTCGAACACCTTCTATATCGAGGTAGTTCATGGAAGCACAATCAACATACAGTATCGAGTCACATTGCTGAACGATCACGTCATAGAGACCTTGAAGATAGGACAGAGGTAGCAGTCTTAACACTCCGAAAATATAATGCCTACTGTCCAAACTACAGGTTGTTCAAACCAGAGGTGATTGTGTTGTACACCCTCATGTCCTCGTATCCTACACCGTTCACGCAAGGTGCTAGGCCCATATGATGATGACGAATACAATCCGTCAACGTTCGTTCCCCTCGCAGCCTTGACACACAGATATGACCATCGTCATACTGTATGTCAAGGGTCTCAAACTTGCAGCCCATATGTGTGCGCCCATAAAGGTTTCCTGTGCGCCACGTCCAGCCAATGAAACGGTCCTAAATATCGTGTCCCTTACACGCATGTGTACAAAACCTAACTAGCGGTGAAGATATGGCAGGCGTCTACCACACGATAGGCCAAATGAGTGTAAAACGAGACCCCATTTAGGTGTTTTGTAGATTCTTCCTTTCAGAATGCGCTGCAATCGGACCTGTGGAGCAACTGCGTTAGCTTTGATAGATAGAAGAGTTGACTGCTGTGCATTAGAGCAAAATTAGTCTTAGTCAGTATAGTCTGTCGCAGATATTTTAGGTTATCAAAGGACGTAAATCTCGTGTTGGATCTAAAATTTCAGACATTCACTTGGGTTAATTTTGACAGTAATTACTGTGCATAAGTTTTCTCCTGAGGCATGGAAGGCAATAACAGAAAAAGAGAAGGAAGAAAACGTTTATCTTTATCCTCGTGTTTTCTACCGTATTATTTTAAATAAATAAAAACTGAATTTGAAGTACTTTTTTTCTGCGGACCTCCTCAACTTAAACCCATGTCTCCTTTTGAGTTTGATATCCTCGCCGTATGCAGAAGCAAGACTCCTCTGAAAATACGAACTGGTGCCTCTCCTGTGTCGGTGTTGTTTTCGACTGGAGCGCTGTGTGCGCGCCTCTCCACGCTATCGCGTCAAAGGGAGCCGCGACGATGATTGCAGTGCCGACAGTCTTGTCTTGCTCCAACCAAGCCCTTTACATGGGTCATGGTATGTGATGAGGCTTTACAATCCTTCACGACCGAGCATACATAATATCCCTGTCCTCTCGGCCGCTAGTCACGTTGGGCTATTGAAAACCTGCATGGCGTTGAGTATAGCCTTCTTGAACTTATCGATCCCATATTGGCCTGACAATCGTGGGCGTGCGACCAAAGCGAGCAGCTATAACGTGTAAAACTAAACTACAGTCTCCATATGGGCAATTTTGCCCCTACCGAATTCCGTCATATGCAGCTAAACTTATGTGAAGCATAAAACAAATTTCTCAAAAACAGTAACATTGAAATACAAATTCTGTGTAATAAATTCGTTGCTACTCCTTGCATCTACTCATATTGTATTTGGTGTTACTTTACATCTACGTCTATATTACGAAGTCACTTTACGGTGTGCGGTGGAGAGTACTTCCCCCTTTTTCTATTCAGTCGCGTATGGTTCACGGGGAGAACGATTGCTGGTGAGCCTCTCTGTGGGCTCGAATCTCTCTAACTTTATCTTCATGGTCTTTTCACGAGATATACAAAGGTGAAAGAAATATGTTGGTTGACTCTCTATGAACATACGCACTCGGGATTTCATTCGCAAATGGCACCTTGATGCAGGATGCCTCTCTAGCAGTGGCTGCCACTGGAGTTAGCTGAGGATCTCCGTGACGCTTACTAAACGAACCTGTAACGAAACAAGAATAATATACAGAAGAATGGAAAAGAAAATTTAGGATCTATTGATGAAGATCAGTTTGGCTTTAGAAAGGTATATGCAGCAGAGAGATGGTTCTCATGTTCCGGTTGATAGTGGAAGCAAGACTGGAGAAAAATCAAGACATGTTTATTCGTTTTGTCGACCTGAAAAAAGCATTCGACAATGTAAAATGGTGCAAGATGTTCGAAATCATCAGAAAAATAGAGGTAAGCTACAGGGAAAGACGCCTAATGTACAATGTGTACACGAAGCAAGAAGGAACAATAAGAGCGGAGGACCAAGAATGAAGTGCTCGGATTAAAAACGGTCTAAGACAGGGATGTAGTCTTCCACCCCTGCTGTTCAATCATGTATCGAAGAAGCAGTGATTGAAATAACGAGTAAATCGAAGAAAGACGAAAGTGATGTGAAGCAGCAGAAATGAGAACAGCAAGAAACTTAGCATCAGGATTGACAGTCACGAAGTAGATGAAGCTAAGGAATTCTGCTACCTAGGTAGCAAAATAACTAATGACGGACTGAGCAAGGAGAACATAAAAAGCAGACCAGCAGTGGCAAACAGGGCTTTCTTGACCAAGAGAAGTCTATTACTATCAAACATAGGCCTTAACTTGAGGAAGAAATTTCTGAGAAAGTACGTTTGTAGCGCAGCATTGTACGGTAGTGAAACATGGGCTGTGGGAAAACCAGAACAGAAGAGAATCGAAGCATTTGACATGTGGTGCTACAAACGAATGTTGAAAATTAGGTGGACTCATTAGGTAAGGAATAAGGAGGTTCTGCGCAGAATCGGAGAGGAAAGAAATACATTGAAAGCACTGACACGGAGACCAGACATGATGATAGGACACCTGTTAAGACATCAGAGAATGATGTCCGTGGTGCTAGAGAGAGATGTGGAGGGCAAAAACTGTAGAGGAAGACAGAGATTAGGATACATCCAGCAAATAATTGAGAACGTATTTGCCAGTGCTACTAACAAGCAAAATTCACGTATTTGTCGAACTAGTGTTTTGTAAGCTACTCGCTTTGTTAACAGACTACATTATTTCCTGAGAATCCTCCAATAAATCTCAGTGTGAGAATTGCCTTACCAGGAATTAATTTTATGCAGTCGTTCCACTTCATATCGCTCCTTATGCATACTACTAGATATTTTAAAAAAATGGCTCTGAGCACTATGGGACTCAACTGCTGTGGTCATCAGTCCCCTGGAACTTAGAACTACTTAAACCTAACTAACCTAAGGACAGCACACACATCCATGCCCGAGGCAGGATTCGAACCTGCGACCGCAGCAGTCGCACGGTTCCGGACTGCGCGCCTAGAACTGCGAGACCACCGCGGCCGGCACTAGATATTTCACAAAAATAAATGTTTCTTCTGATTGTCTGTAGTTTTCATCTTACAGTAAATGGTCTTTCTGTCTACGTATTCGCAAACGTTGCATTTGTTTGTGATGAGGGCAAATTGTCAGCCCCTGCACAAGTTTCAATCGTCTGCAAGTTTACCTGCATTTCACTACGATTTTCTTCCTTCCAGACTTATCTGTATACAACAGCATCATCCACTAAAAGCCCCATCGAACTTCTGACCTTATCTACTAAGTCATTTGTTCCCTTTGTGAAAACTAATGGTCCTATAACACTCCCCTGAGGCACATCCAAAGTTACTTTTATGTCTAAAGACTTCTCTTTGTTGAAAATAACAGGCCATTTTTGTTTGCTATAAATTCTTCCGTCCAGTCACACATTTGGCCTGGTTTCCAGTACACTCGTATGCTGTTTATTTGACGGCAGTATGGAACTGTATCGAATGCCTTCCGAGAGTCAATGAACACGGCATCTACCTGAACGCCTGCATCTACTGCTTTCTGGGTCTCCCGGATGAATAGAGCAAGCTGGAATTCATAAGGCCGCTGCTGTAGGAAATCCATGTTGATTCCTTCATAGGATGTATTTGGTCTTGAGAAATGTCATAAAACACGAGCGTAAAACATGTTACAGAATTCTGCATAAGATCAGCTTCAGAGATTTAGACCTTTAGTTTCGTGCGTCTGTTCGACAGCCCTTCTTGAAAACGGGAATGACATGTGCGCTTTTTCAGTCATTAGGAACACTTCACTCCTCGAAAGACTTACGGCACACGGCTGCGAGAAGACGGGCAAGCTCTTTCGCATACACTGTGTAGAATCGATTTGATATCCCGTCAGGTTCAGTGTCCTCTGTTGAGAGACTTCAGTTGCTTTTCTATCTCTTGAGCACTTCAATAGCTGTCGTTTTATAGTTTCGTGCGACGATTTATGAGAGAAATTACAGCGCGATCTTTCTCTGTGAAACAGTTCCGGAAAAAGGCGTTCCGTACTTCGGCTTTTCATGTCACTCTCTGTTTCAAAGCCATTATGATGACTGAGAATCTGGACAGATGGCTTCGATCCCTTTACTGATTTGACATAAGACCAAAACTTCTAAAGAGTTTCTGTTATGTCTGTAGAAAAGGTTTTATTTTCTAATTGGTTGAATGCTTCACGCTTAGCCCTCCTTCAGTTTTCGTCTGTCTGTGATGCTTTCGCTAGCATTAAATCTGCAGTGAAGGTCTTCTTGCTTTCACGGCACCTTTCTAAAATAACCCTAAGAATTTTGCTTGGCACATATCCATCTAAATCATATCGTGCGATGTTCTTGAACTTTGTCCTACCTATTTTGCGCCATTCTGTTGAAGTGACACTCATTTTCAAATCAAGCATGTAATAAAGTTCATGCCAGTTTGACTTTCGTTGCATGTCGCTTCATACTGTTGCGATTTTAATGGCCATCAGTGTAGAAGCGGTCTCCGGTATCCCGAATTTAGTTTCCTATTCAAGTACCACATTAACAGCCCCCCCAATCACTGTAGAAAGTGTTTGAACATCAGACAGTTCTCAAAAATAGGGAACCTAATACAGTGCGTCCTCAAAGCCTCTCCGCAGCGGCGACCATCGCATGTCTCGCCTTGGCAGCACATTCAAGTCTCGCCTGAACGTGTTCCATCGACCCGCAATAGTAGGGTGAGGGTAGTGGTGGTGTGAGTGCTTTACAGCTGTTACTTGTGTTACTGTCCACTTCATGTGCAAGCTGAAAGTAGTGACAATGCTTAGTACTGCAGAGAGAGCGTTTTTATTGGAAGAGGTTCTCCGTGGAGGAGGAAACTTTACGGAGAATGTGAGGTGGAAATTTAGATTGCGTTTTCTTACTTCGAAGTGTCCACATCGTGACAATGAAGTTATTTAATTCGCTAATTCTAGACAACAAGTTCATTTCAAGACGCACCTTGAACTGGAGGCCCACAATTTTGACAGGATGGAGACTCAACGACATTTTCGACATCATGTTGTGAAGTCCAAGAAAATCAGTGGGGAGATTATCTCAAGAGGCTAAAGTCTCTCGTACGACAGCACATAAAGGCCAAAACCAAAGAACTGGGGATGTTTCCTGATGAAATTACTGATTGCAACAATTACATTGTACGGAGCATGCGAAACGAATAGCGTATTGTGAACGGTTTCAGCGATTTGTTGACTGAAATGGGGTTGGGTTTTTAGGTAGAACCTTTTTCTCTGATGAGGCTTGATTTCACCTATCTAGCTACATTAATTCCCAAAATACACGAATTTGGTCATCAGAAAATTCACGTACCTTAAGAGAAACGCCATTGCACACAGAGAAAAATCGAAGTGTGTGTTGGCATAACTCGAGCGTGAATGATACGGCCGATCTTTTTCGATACTACCGTCGCTTCCGACGTCTATTGTTCGGAGATAATTTATCCATTTATTGCCCTGCTGAATGAAAATGAAGCCGGCCGAAGTGGCCGTGTGGTTAAAGGCGCTGCAGTCTGGAACCGCAAGACCGCTACGGTCGCAGGTTCGAATCCTGCCTCGGGTATGGATGTTTGTGATGTCCTTAGGTTAGTTAGGTTTAACTAGTTCTAAGTTCTAGGGGACTAATGACCTCAGCAGTTGAGTCCCATAGTGCTCAGAACCATTTATTTGAATGAAAATGAGATCGATCATTCATTTTTCCAACGAGACAACGCTACTGATCATACAGCACACCAGTCCCTCCGGCTTTTAACTGAAATTTTTGGTGACGGAACAATTAGGAAGGTCTCTGGCCCCCACACTCACCTGATCTGTCTCCTCCAGAACATTTCCTTTATTGTGTGGCTAGAGTGTTTGTGTATCAATATAACTCAGAAACAATAGATGAACTGAAGACAGCGATAATTGATTACCTGCATTCGACTACACGTGAAATATTGGTAAGAGCGTTTGCAAGTAAATGTAAAGGTACTGAACTGTATCTTCAAGAAGTAGGAAAAAATTTACAACACCTACTGTAATATTGGTCAGTACACTGTATTTAATTGTAATTAATTTCATTGTTTTAATTTTAATGATGTTGAATCCCATCACCCAACAAAACCGCAGCCAGTAGCAGTGAATCCCGGCCCATAGCTTATACAGCGACATCAATGTGCCGTCAACCTCACGCGCTCCGCAAGGTGACTCCCGTGGAGCTCACCGCTGCGGAGAGATTTTGCGGATGCACATATCTTAGAATAGCAGTTGCTTCTCTCATGTTCCAGGAAGGTGAATTTGACTGGGGCGACAAGATGCAGGGGTACATCCTGTCGTCGTACTACTACGGCTACGCTGCGACCAACATACTCGGTGGGTACGCAGCGGCGCGTTTCAGCGCCCGCTGGGTGTACGGGCTAGGACTCCTCATCGCGGGGGTCTTCACCATTCTTGGACCGGTTTGCGCGTACGGTGGACCTGTCGTATTCATGGTTTCTCGTATTATCGTCGGAATAGCTTCGGTAAGTATTTCACAATCATTCGCTTATTTGTTTGTAGCGTAAAAACGTGCAGCGTACATAAACAGAAATATACAATGAGGCGACAAAAGTCATAGGATAGCGGTACGCGCCTATACAGATGGTGGTAGTATCGCGTGAACAAGGTATAAACCGCAGAAATCACTGTGGAACGTACGACGAGCGTATCCGGTAGGACAGTGAGGCGAAATTTGGTGTTAATGGGCTAAGGCAGCAGACGACCGACGCGAGTGCCGTTGCTAACAGAACGGCATCGCCTGCTGCTCATGTCCTGGGCTCGTGACCACACCGTTTAGATTCTTTTTTTTGTGTGTGTGTGTACATAGTCATCAGTCTTCTACGTCCTCAATTATTTGCTCGGTATATTCCAACCTCTGTCTTCCTCTACAGTTTTTACCCTCTGCAACTCCCTCTAGCACTTAAAAAATGTCCCATCATGCTGTCCCTTCTTCTTGTCAGAGTTTTCCATATATTCCTTTCTTCTCAGATTATGCGCAGAACCTCCTCGTTCCTTACCTTATCAGTCCACCTAATTTTCAACTTTAGTCAGTGGCATTTCCTAGTGTGTTCCTACATTTCTTCAGAATGCAGCCACACATCCCTGAGGTCAGCTTCCAGCTCTGTAAATTTTTCGTGTCAGCATTTTGCAAAGATGAATTATTAAAATGACGGTTAGGTAATACTCGGCACTGTGTGAGGGTATTTCTCCTGTCATATAAATTGTGTACCAGGCAGAATAATTTCCTCTTAGTATCTCTCTCAAGGACGTCTGTGATTCTGAAGGAATGTGGTCATCGCCGTCTTGCCTGTTGCGACTTAGGTCTCTCAGTGCTCTGTCAGGATCTGCTCGCAATATCATTTCTCCCGTCTCATTTTTAGCTGCTTTCTCTATCATTTCTACAACATTTGAAATAAATTAAGATTGCTCCAGTTGCGCAGTCGGACCAAGTATTTCGCGAGGCTGCCGTTGGTTGTTTGGCAAATGCCGGAACTGAAAATTCCCTCACAATTTTTTCGCCCCATTCAGATTCGATTTGTCCCACTACCAGATCGCGTGATATTTGACTGGAAGATTGTTGATGGTGTACAGCAACGAGCTACTTTTTTTTTAGATTCATTTGTTGAAAAAGTACCGTTCCCGGTTTCGAACTGTTCACACTTCATTATTTCATCATCAGACGGTTTGTCATGCTTTCATAAAAACAAACGTACATTGGTTTACTGTACTAACTATGCTAAAAACATACGACTTGTAACGGCTATAATTATTAGTCTGCTAATGACGTGAATACTGATGTAATGTTGTTAAGCAGATTTTACTCACAAGGGAACCTCACCATCGCACCCCCCCCCCCTCCCCCCCCCCCTCAGATTTAGTTATAAGTTGGCACAGTGGATAGGCATTGAAAAACTGAACACAGATCAATCGAGAAAACAGGAAGAAGTTGTGTGGAACTATGAAAAAAATAAGCAAAATATACAAACTGAGTAGTCCATGCGCAAGATTGGCAAGATCAAGGATAGCCTGAGCTCAGGAGCGCCGTGGTCCCGTGGTTAGCGTGAGCAGCTGCGGAAAGAGAGGTCCTTGGTTCAAATTTTCCCTTGACTGAAAAGTTTGCTTCATTTTCGCGAAGTTATGTTCTGCCCGTTCGTTCATTGACGTCTCTGTTTACTGTAATAAGTTTAGTGTGTGTTTTGCGACCGCACCTCAAAACCGTGCGATTAGTAGACGAAAGGACGTGCCTCTCCAATGGGAACCGAAAACATTTGATCGCAAGGTCATAAGTCAGCCGATTCCTCCACAGGAAAATACGTCTGATATATTCTATACGTTCAATTCCTTAAGGAACATTCCGATTCCTTACAGTTCTGAAAATATTCGTTGGCCTTGTTATTGAACTCGCGAGCTATATTTGCTGGATTCATATTGCTCACGGAATACATCTCACGTATTTAATGCACTCCCGTCCAAAGTAGCGAACAGTCAACTGCCAGCCAGGGAGCCTCGTTAGCAGGAATACTCTCTTCCGTGCGCTGTAGTCGACTGACGTCGTGTGTTTCGATGTTTGTTTAGGTGTAGCGTCCCCATGCTACGGCGCAGTAACCTCGCATCGGACGGACGGACGGACAGATAATAATTGTCTGAAAATAATAAATTAAACTTTTCACTCGAGGGAAGACTTGAACTAAGGACCTCTCGTTCTACAGCTGCTCACGTTAACCACGGGATCACGGCGGTCCTGAGCTCACATTATCCTTGATGTTGCCTATCTTGCGCATGGACTACTCAGTTTGTATATTTTGCTTATTTTTTTCATAGTTCCACACAACATCTTCCTGTTTTCTCGATTGATCTGTATTCAGTTTTTCAAGGCCTATCCACTGTGCCAACTTATAACTAAGTCTGAGGGTTTTTTTTTTTGTGTGTGGGGTTTAAGGGCGCTCAACTACTGAGGTCATTAGCGCCCAGTCACAATTGTTAGAGCACATAGAATCTAGTAAAATTCAAAGGGGGGGGGGGGGACACCAGAAAGTTCTTACAAAGATGCAGATAAAATAAGTGAAAGAGTTAGATGTCTCTGGACAAGCCAGTCAAAGTAATGAAACGAAGAACACGAGCAGCTGCTCGAGCGTCATCCGCTAAAATATCCTGTAAAGTAGATGGCAGAGACAGGACAACACGAAATTGACTAAAACGGGGACACGACAATAAAACATGGCGCACCGTTAATGCATGACCACAAGGGCACTGCGGGGCTGGGTCACCGGAGAGCAGGTAGCGGTGGCTAAACCGGCAATGCCCAATCCGCAACCTGGTCAGAAGGACCTCTTCTCGCCGAGATGGTCGAGAGGAGGTTGTCCAAGCAGTTGGAAACGGTTTTACTGCCCGGAGCTTGTTTCCTTGAAGTGACGACCAAGTGTCCCACCACAAGGACACAAGCCTCTTACAAACAACACCATTAACGTCAGATGACGGGACACAAAGGGAGGCTGGCCGAGGCAGGAGGACTGCAGCCTTGGCTGCAGCATCAGCAGCCTCATTCCCAGGCACTCCTACATGGCCGGGAACCCACAGAAAGCTGACAGGAGAGCCATCCTCAGCAAAGGAATGGAGGGACTGCTGGATCCGTTGCACCAAGGGATGGACCGGATATGGAGCTCCAAGGCTCTGAAGAGCACTGAGTGAATCAGAGCAGAGTACATACGATGAATGGCGGTGGCGGCGGGCATACTGAACGGCCTGATGGAGAGCAAAAAGCTCGGCCGTAAAGCTGGAACACTGGTCGAGGAGCCGGTATTTAAAGGTGACGGCCCCAACGACAAAGGCACAGCTGACACCATCGTCAGTTTTGGAGCCATCAGTGTAAATAAAGGTGTGACCGGCAAGTCGAGCACGAAGTTCGACAAACCGTGAGCAATACACTGCAGCCGGAGTACCCTCCTTCGGGAGCGAGCTGAACCGGAGCCTGGAGCCAAGGTGGTGTCGGGCTCTCACCCTCTCTGAAGGTGGTAGGGAGGGCAAAATCCAATTGTCGAAGCAGGCGACGGAAGCGGACTCCAGGGGGCAGCAGGGCAGACACATACAACCCGTACTGACGGTCGAGAGAATCGGCGAAGAAGGACGGATAACAGGGGTGGTCGGGCATTGACAACAGCCGGCAGGCATACCGACAAAGCAGTACGTCGCGCCGGTAGGTCAATGGTAATTCGGCAGCTTCAGCATAAAGACTATCGACGGGACTAGTGTAGAATGCTCCGGTTGTAAGACGTAACCCCCTATGGTGGATGGAGTTGAGACGGCGTAAGAGGGATGGCCGAGCAGACGAGTAGACGAGGCTCCCATAATCCAGCTTTGATCGGACTATGTACCGATACAAGCGAGAACTCTGAGGACATTAAGGGAACGTGTACAACGGGCAGCTAAATAAGAGACGTGCGGAGACCAACAAAGTTTCCTGTCCAGTGTGAGCTCTAGGAACTTAGTTGTTTCCACGAAGGGGAGAACAACGGGACCGAGATGTAAGGATGGCGGAAGGAACGCTTTATATCGCCAAAAGTTGATGCAAACCGTCTTCTCTTCAGAGAACCGGAAGCCATTTGCCACACTCCGTGAGTATAGGCTGTCTAGACAACGCTGAAGGCAGCGCTCCAGGAGGCATGTTCTCTGGGCACTGCAGTAGATCGCGAAGTCATCGACAAAAAGAGAGGCCGAGATATTAGGTGGAATGCAATCCATAATTGGATTGATCGCTATGGCAAAAAGGGCTACGCTCAAGACGGAGCCCTGAGGCACTCCGTTCTCCTGGAGGAAGACGTCGGACAATACGGAACCCACACGTACCCTAAACTTTCGATCTGTTAAAAAGGAATCAATAAAAAGGGACAGGCGGCCGCGTAGACCTCACCTGTGCATAGTGCGGAGGATACCTCCTCTCCAACAGGTATCATAAGCCTTCTCCAAATCGAAGAACACGGCTACCGTTTGGCGCTTTCGCAAAAAGTTGTTCATGATGAATGTCGACAAGGTCACAAGGTGGTCAATAGCGGAGCGGCGGCGACGAAAGTCGCATTGAACATTGGTAAGTAGCTGTCGAGATTCAAGAATCCTAACTAACCGAGCGTTAACCATGCGCTCCATCACCTTACAGACACAGCTTGTAAGAGAAATGGGGCGGTAACTAGAAGGAAGGTGTCTATCCTTCCCGGGTTTGGGTATAGGAACAACGACGGCGTCACGCCAATGCATGGGGACTTGACCTTCGGTCCAGACGCGATTGTAGGTACGAAGAAGGAAGCTTTTGCCTGCCGGAGAAAGGAGTGCCAGCATCTGAACGTGAATGGCATCTGGCCCCGGAGCAGAGTTCCCGAATAGTAAAGGGGGCATTATAATTTTCCAGATTCAGCGAGTGGAAGGAAGGTCGCCGAGCCTCTTCTGCCTCATTCCTGGGAAGGAAGGCAGGGTGGTAATGGGCGGAGCTTGAAACCTCCGCGAAAAAGCGGCCGAAGGCGTTGGAGACATCCACAGGATTGACAAGGACCTCATTACCTGAAGTCAGGCCAGGTACCGAGGAGTGGGCCTTAATGCCCGGCAGCCGGCGCAGGCCACCCCAGACGACAGAAGAGGTAGTAAAACTGTTAAAGGAGCTGGTGAAAGAGGCCCTGATGTGTCGGCAGCTGGGCCAACACCTTGTAGATCGAGATGGCTGAAAATGCACGCTAGACTAACGCAGACGGGCGTGAAGTACTGGAACAGGCTACGTAATTAATGCTATGAAGAAAAGTACGTAGCTGGATTAATACTTATCTTTAATCAATCATTGTGGTACATCGCTCTTGACTATACACAGGAGACTTTAATTACAATCACTGTAAGGCTAATGGCGCCTTGCTAGTTCGTAGCCATTAACTTAGCTGAAGGCTATTCTGTCTCTCGGCTAATGAGAGAGAAAGGCTTCGTACATCTAGTCGCTAGCTAGGTCGTCCGTACAACTGGGGCGAGTGCTTGTTCGTATCACGAGACCTGCCTTGTGGTGGCGCTAGGTCTGCGATCACAGTGGCGACACGCGGGTCCGACATGTACTAAATGGACCGCGGCCGATTTAATCTACCACCTAGCAAGTGTGGTGTCTGGCGGTGACACCACATTCCTCCCCCGCAAATCGGCGAACGGTCGTGAGATAAGGCTTCATCCCATCCTCGTTGCCATGTGATGTGTCGGCAGCTGGGCCAACACCTTGTAGATCGAGATGGCTGAAAATGCACGCTAGACTAACGCAGACGGGCGTGAAGTACTGGAACAGGCTACGTAATTAATGCTATGAAGAAAAGTACGTAGCTGGATTAATACTTATCTTTAATCAATCATTGTGGTACATCGCTCTTGACTATACACAGGAGACTTTAATTACAATCACTGTAAGGCTAATGGCGCCTTGCTAGTTCGTAGCCATTAACTTAGCTGAAGGCTATTCTGTCTCTCGGCTAATGAGAGAGAAAGGCTTCGTACATCTAGTCGCTAGCTAGGTCGTCCGTACAACTGGGGCGAGTGCTTGTTCGTATCATGAGACCTGCCTTGTGGTGGCGCTAGGTCTGCGATCACAGTGGCGACACGCGGGTCCGACATGTACTAAATGGACCGCGGCCGATTTAATCTACCACCTAGCAAGTGTGGTGTCTGGCGGTGACACCACATTCCTCCCCCGCAAATCGGCGAACGGTCGTGAGATAAGGCTTCATCCCATCCTCGTCGCCATGTGATGTGTCGGCAGCTGGGCCAACACCTTGTAGATCGAGATGGCTGAAAATGCACGCTAGACTAACGCAGACGGGCGTGAAGTACTGGAACAGGCTACGTAATTAATGCTATGAAGAAAAGTACGTAGCTGGATTAATACTTATCTTTAATCAATCATTGTGGTACATCGCTCTTGACTATACACAGGAGACTTTAATTACAATCACTGTAAGGCTAATGGCGCCTTGCTAGTTCGTAGCCATTAACTTAGCTGAAGGCTATTCTGTCTCTCGGCTAATGAGAGAGAAAGGCTTCGTACATCTAGTCGCTAGCTAGGTCGTCCGTACAACTGGGGCGAGTGCTTGTTCGTATCACGAGACCTGCCTTGTGGTGGCGCTAGGTCTGCGATCACAGTGGCGACACGCGGGTCCGACATGTACTAAATGGACCGCGGCCGATTTAATCTACCACCTAGCAAGTGTGGTGTCTGGCGGTGACACCACAGGCCCAACAAGCTTTTTTGTTGTCTTTGATGACTCTACGGCATTGTGTTCGGAGTCGTTTGTATCCAATACAATTCGCCAACGTAGGATGGCGGCGAAAGGTGCGTAAAGCATGTCGTCGAGCACGGATAGCGTCTCTACAAGCCTCATTTCACCAGGGGACGGAAACGCGACGTGAAGAAGAGGTAGTATGAGGAATGGAACGTTCAGCAGCATTGATTATAACAGCCGTGAGGTATTCGACCTGACTGTCACAACTGAGAAAATCGTGGTCCGGATATGTCGCCAGGGAGGAGTAAAGCCCCCAGTCAGCTTTCAGTATGTTCCAACTCGAAGGACGTGGGGATGGGGTGTGGTGCAGGAGACGAACGACACAGGGGAAGTGGCCGCTCGAATAGGTGTCAGAAAGGACATACCACTCGAACCGACGGGCAAGAGTGGTAGAACAGATCGAGAGGTCCAAGTGGGAGTAGGTATGAGTGGAATCCGAGAGGAAAGTCGGGGCGCCAGTATTGAGGCAGACAAGATTGAGATGGTTGAAGACATCCGCCAAGAGGGAGCCTCTCTGACAGGATGCAGGAGAGCCCCAAAGGGGATGATGGGCATTGAAGTCGCCAAACAATAAAAACGGCGGAGGAAGCTGAACAATCAGGTGCATCATGTCAGCCCGACTAACTGCGGATGACGATGGAGTATAGACGGTACAAACAGAAAAAGTAAAGGCAGAAAGAGTAATACAGACTGCTATTGCTTGGAGTGGGGTTGTCAATGGGATGGAATGGTAATAGGCAACGTCCCGATCGAGCAACATGACTCCACCATGAGCTGGAATACCATCTGCAGGGGTGAAGTAAGACCGCTCTGAGGTATAGTGGGTAAAAGCAATACGGTCAGTTGGGCACAACTTGGTTTCCTGGAGACCAAGGACGAGTGGACAGTGCAGGCGGAGGAGCAGTTGTAATTCCTCCCGATTAGATCGAATACCTCTTATGTTCCAATGTAACAAAGCCATCGCTAGTCAGAAAAAAAGGGGAACGAAACGGGTGAAGAGCGGGTCACCTCGACGGCCGCGGAGGGCCAGGTTTCGAGGGAACAACGCTACAACTGGCGGGAGGCGGATCCTGTTCCATCTAGTCGTCGCCAGCTGCGGCCGCTTTCCCGGGTTGCGTAGGAGGGGCAGCATCATTCGCCGACAAGAGGCCAGATGAGCGCCTGGCAGCAGAGCGTCTCGGCGAAACTGAGGACGGCCGGGAGCAGCAACTCGCGGATGGAGCTTCAGACGAAACGCGCCGGGGTGGAGAGGGGGATAAAGACTTCTTCTTGGAGTCCTTCTTGGAAGTCCGATGTGGCATGGGGATGGTGGGCTGGACCCGAAGAAGGTCCTCACGCGCGGGGTCCGTTTTGGAACGCCGGACCTCGGAAGCCGGGGTCTGGATCGTTTCCCCGATGGACGCCTGAGAAGAGGATCGCTTCTCAGGCGGAGGAGGGGGAGGAGGAGGAAGGGTGGCCCCTGGGGCAGAGGGGGCAGGGGCCGCAAGGGAGGAGGACTTGGAAGGGAGGGATTTGGGAGGCGGAGGCACAGACCTCGGATGGGGTGAGGAGGTGGAGGGGGGACAGGATAGGGGTGAGGATACTGTGGAAGGATGTACATGACTGAGGCAAACGAAGTTGTCAACGTCACGGGATGGAGGCGGTCATACTTCTTCCTGGCCTCAGAATAAGAGAGACGATCCAAAGTTTTTAATTCTTGAATCTTCTTCTCCATCTGATACGTGGGGCAGTCTAAAGATCTAGGCGAGTGGATGCCAGGACAATTGACGCACCGAGGTGGTGGGGTGCATGTACGTTCCTCACGAAGAGGACGTCCACAATCGCCACAAAGGGGCTCAGCCTCACACCGTGACGACATATGCCCAAAGTGCAAACACCATAAGCAGCGCATAGGAGGCGGGACGTAAGGTCGCACGTCGCACCGGTAGCACATCACCATTACCTTCTCTGAGAGAACGTCCCCTCGAAGGCGAGGATAAAGGCTCCGGTGTCGATGCGATGGTCTTTGGGGCCGCGCTGAACTCGCTGGACGAAATGCACGCCTCGGCGCTCCAGGTTGGCCCTGAGCTCCTCATCAGATTGCAGCAGGAGGTCCCGATGAAAAATAACCCCCTGCGTCCTATTCAGTGCCAGATGCGGGACAATAGACACTGGGATGTCCCCTAGTCGGTTGCACGCCTGGAGCGCCGCCGACTGTGTGGCGGAGGCGGTCTTTATAAGAACGGACCCCGAACGCATTTTACTGAGAGCCTCGATTTCCCCGAAGATTTCCTCGATGTGCTGGACAAAGAACATGGGCTTGGAGGTGGCGAACGTTCCCCCATCGGTCCGAGAACAGACTAAATAGCGGGGTAAGTACTTCGCCCCAAGCCGGCGGGCCTGTCCTTCCTCCCAGGGAGTGGCCAAGGGGGAAAGGGCAGGAGAACCAGAACCAGAGACAGTACCTTTCTTTTTAAAAGACTCGGCCGCAGAGCGACCTGATATATGTTGACGTTTCATCTGTGAAACGTTCGCCCCGATACCACCCACTCCGACCAGGGTCTCTCCCCACGGGCGCCACCTAGCCTCAGCAAGGGCCACCTGGCAGGATGACCGTTGCCAGGAGTCCTGATGCCCCAAGGAGACGGGCATCTACTCCTTGGCCGACGTGGGGAGGGTGCAGCTCAGGTATCGGCAGTACGATCCCTGTGTTGTCAGGGGGCTACAACCTAGAAGGTACATGACGACCCCACCACAACGGGCTGGCTACCATGCTGGATTTCGGGTGCCATAGAAAGTCCATCATGATCAGAGGTGCATATGGGGACGCACTATGGGCGTAACTTGTGCAACCCATCAGAAGTTTAGGCCCAATTTGAGGAATAGTGGGTGTGGTTACAACGCTATTACAACGCTGAGTGCCAAGGTCTGAGTGCACTGAGGACCAGTGATATACCACATAAGGCGTCCTTCCCCAAAAGGCTCGTACTTCTGTAGAATTTTGAAAAATGGAGGTCAAACCCCAAGGGGGACCATGACATGGAAGGCCAAAACGGTTGAGACTCCTTTTAGTAACCTCTTACGACAGGCAGGAATACCTCGGGCGTATTCTTACCCCGGACCCGCAGGGGGGAAGTCTGAGGGGGGTGCGATGGGGAGGTTCCCTTGTTAGTCACGAATAGAAATATCTGCACTTATATCCATTACATTCTTTAAAGCCAACCACAAAGCGTCTACTTGATGCCAATTTGACGTTTCTTGCATTTCACCTTCAATGTGTTGCAATTTTAATGTCCAGGATTACAGTAGCATTGGAAAATATTCCAAGATATCACTGTTCCTACTTGTGCGAAACACTTGGAAGTCCAGGAGCTAACTTCCGGCGGCGTTTACATTTTTATATCTTATGTATCGAGTTGCTTGGTTTCCAGACGAAACTACTTCCACACATGAACACTGTTCCTGTGTGTGTCACGAGAATGTCCCATTTCATGGTAAGGTAACTTCTGTGTTCATGTTGCAGGGCGTCGTGATACCAGCAATGCACGTCCTTTTTGCAAAGTGGTTCCCCGAGCACGAGCGCCAGAGGTTAACAGGAGCTGTTTTCTCAGGTCAGTGTACTAATACAATAAACTATCGAAACTTCCCGTACACGGTATTTAGTAGTAGTGATCCGAACAGCAAATGAGAAATTTTCAATATAATGACTTCTTTTTTTTCAAGAAACACCTATTTCGATGTAGAGAAAGTCATGAAAAAAATCGAAGATGGTTTTTCTGTAAAAATGACTATATTCAAGAATTTCTCTATGACGTAAATAAAATATTACCCCTAAGACATTGGTGGATGAATATGCAAAAAACTGATGCGCGAACCTTAATGACGACAGCAACTTCCGCATGATGTATCACTGTTTGGTGTGTGGTCACGACGGACTGCACTGCATGCTCACATCGTGCTCTTATGCTGGTCACAAGGTTGCTAAGAAGTTCTTGTGTTGGAGCGGTCTATGTCCCATCAGGGCGGTTGACATCTGCCGGACGGTCGTTGGAAGTGATGGGACAACGACTGGTCTTAACATTTGGTTGGTCAGTCGATTGATTTTTCTTTCGGTAGGCTTTTTCAGGCGAATGAAACAAACCGAATGAAAGTATATTCTGCAGCCACGTCAGCTACTTAAATGTTTTTCATTCATTCTCCGAATGACAGACAACAGACTGACAAATCTCTGGCAGTTTCGTCAGTAATACGAAAGTTTCACCCAGCCTCCAGACTTGAGTGATTTCACTTAAGCGCTTATTCAGACTTTGCAGACGTATTTCAGCCATGACTAGCGTTGCCAACTTTTTTAGAGACAAATAACGTATTTTATTTCAAAGAGAGGTAAATGAAAAGCGTACTTCTACAAATAAAGTTTTTGGAAAATTCATATATTTGTTTACTTAAATACGAATTTTTCGTACTTCTGACGTTAACTATCAAACTTTGTTTTAAAAGTCTAAAAACTAGTGCTACATAAATATAGCTAGTGCTACGTAAATGAACAATTACTTTTACAACTTACAAGAGGAAGGCCTCAGACACGGCCAACCGATTCGGCTCAAATTTTGCAGGTCGCTTGTGTACAACCTAAAACGAAGGAATCTAAGATATTTTGGGTCACCCCCGCAATTTTGAGAAAATCATCCCTAAAGGTTATGACGAGCAGTCGACTCAAAATTGGAGGGATCGATGGATAATTGCAAATAGAGCATTTTTCATCATCAGGTATGGGGTCCGCAAATGCAAACTTTTCCTGAAATTGGGGAAAGAAACTTTTACAACTATCGCTTCTGTATCCTCATGGGAAACGCTTTTCGCCAACAGCGCCGATAGCGCAACGGCCAAGCTAACTGGCTGGGAATCGGAAAACCCTGGTTCGAATCTCGAAAAAACCTCGCGGAAGTTATTCTTTTCGTTTGTGTTTTTCCATATCTCAATCGATAGGGATAGGAGGGTTAATAAGGTAAGTAAATCAATAAGGAATGTTAATAATAAGGTAGGCAAACTAATTTCCCAAACGCCGTGAGTTATTAAAGTATTAAACTTTTAAGCCTTGCCACATGAAAGCAACTCCGAATAAGAGTGCTGCGAATTCTTCACGAGGGACCACAGATAGCCAACTGCGCGACGCTTGTTTACAACGAGGCACGGGACGGAATGCACACGGGGAGAGTTATGTTGTCCCAGTTGCCCCGTCGTCATATCATAGTTGTGAACCTGGAAGAGTGAAGGTGTCCAGCACGAGCCTTATAGAAGTCAATCGGAAAGAGTTGTTTTCCGTTATTAGGCTGCCGCGAACCTCATGGATACATATAGTGATTATTTTTCCATCGTTAATGCGCCGAATGAAATACGGTTTCTGAATGAATACAGTGTTCTTCCGCAAGTAACATATAACGAGTACTGTATGTAGTTTGTAGTAATTAGCTCATCTGTTTATGCCGTAGTAACTAGTTATTGCTTGTTGTGTCATATCTTTCAGTTTCTTAATCTGAATAATGGAGGATGTACACCCTTCGACTAGCCCTGTAATATATACTTGGGAGCCTATCACAGACGATGGCAAGCGGGAAGTTACCGACGCTGTGTTTTGGTTTGTAAAAGTGTTGCAAGACAGATGCATTATCAATGTACTACCGGAAGCAGGCAGTTCTGTTTCTCAGCATTCCAGATTGATAGGAGCGGCTATCGTCGAGCGATTTTTGGAGCTGACGAACGAAATGACTTTTGTTGATACTGAAGTACTATACCATGAAGACGAAGCAGAAGGTGATTCAGTGGAAGATATCCCCTTTAGTGAATCGCAAAATAGTCATAACACTTTGGAAATCTCCACGTCACTGGGAATATGTGCGTCATCTGTTCCCGATGAGTATTACGAACCGGTTACCAAACGACTGAACTACGACGCTATACCCCTTGAAGTAAAAGTAAGGGCTAGCCAGGAATCATCCAAATTGGAACTTACAAACACTACAAAAGAATGGAGTAACAACAGCCCTGAAAAGGAAGAACGACTTGAAATTGTGGGAAAGTGATTTCGTTAAAGGAGGGACAAGATACGACAAATACCAGGCGATAAATAAGTGGATATACGACAGATTTGTCGAATCTGGTTGTCTTAACGAGAATGTAACAACGAGAATACTTCAGGAGTGGGCTGCAGATGCAGCGCTTCAGTATGCGGCCAACAAGGATTTTACGTTTGCTGCATCATTATCTTGGCCAATAAATTTCAAATCGGAGTATAAAATTCGTCAACGGCACGTCACTAAATACGTCTCTCATAAGGAGGTACAAAATATAATAGATATACAGAAAGTGGCGGCTCTTTTCAGCACGCAAATGGCGTCACTCGACGCACACTCGACGCACCTCATCGCATAAGGGAGAAAAAACCCTTGTCGCAGTTAGTAGTAAAAACAAACTAACACATTCGTATACGGCGAAATATGCCATCGCAGCCTCTGGAAAAGTGTTGCCTAAGGTTTTCCTGTGTTTACAAGAAACGAATGTTTCATTTGGTCCTCGGGTTATAGAAGAGGTCAATCGTTTAACCGACTCGTTGAAAAATGTTTACATTACCTGCTCTAGATCCGGGAAACTGACGAATGCGATTTACAGAACATTTCTTGAGAATGTTTTAAAACCATACGTTTCTGATACCAAGTTTTATCTAATATTGGGTTCCTGGAGTGGACAAATTAACACTACAATATATGACACAATGTTTATAGATGGTGAGGGTCAGCCAACGTGCACAGTAAAAGTAATACCGCCAAACTGCACACCTGTGTGCCAACTGTGTGATGTTTATTTCTATCGCCAGGTTAAAAACTTTATTTCCAGGCTTCAGAATTGCAGTGTGCTTCTGGAAACCCAGCGGGAATTGCACAACCGCACGGGTGCAGTAACTATTCACAGCACAATTCATAACCAACTTTCAGCACCGATTTTTCACGCAGTGATATCGTATGCGTGGTACGCATCAAAATTAATTACCGGGAAAGACGTATTTTTAAATGTAAACCATGTCTGTTTTCCGCCAACTCTTCGGAAGGAACAGTGTAGCTGTCGAAAGATTGCATTCATTAGATGTCCTTGGTGCCGTGAGTATATTTGTTTCGAATGTTTATATGACAAGTACCATCCATCTGTTTGTTCGAAGAATAGTGAGGACACGTAACAGTGACTGGAAGAGCCACTGTAAAGTGACCTGGAGTATCATTTTAGTTGTTTACTTTCCCAAGAGGTTTGAGAAATTTATTTGCCTACCTTATTATCATAATTCCTTATTGATTTACTTACCTTATTAACCCTCCTATCTCTATCAATTGAGATATGGATAAATACAAACGAAAAGAAAAACACCCGGGCGATTTCTTCACGATTTGAACCCGGGTTCTCCCATTCGCAGCCAGTTACCTCAGCCGTTGCGCTATCGGTGCTATTTTCTTTTTCCTTTATTGAAACAACCATGTATGTACATAAGCACAAAAACAAAATAATGAAGTGCTGGAACTGTTTCAACACGAATTGTATCCTACAATAGACTGAAGAACATATTTCAATATATTGCCATTTGTAAGCTTACAAAATAGAACAAAAATAGTAAATGAAAAATAGCCTCTTTAGTCCAGACAGAGACATAGAACCAAAACACAAACATACAGGGCTATTACAAATGATTGAAGCGATTTCATAAATTCACTATAGCTCCATTCATTGACATATGGTCACGACACACTACAGATACGTAGAAAAACTCATAAAGTTTTGTTCGGCTGAAGCCGCACTTCAGGTTTCTGCCGCCAGAGCGCTCGAGAGCGCAGTGAGACAAAATGGGGACAGGAGCCGAGAAAGCGTATGTCGTGCTTGAAATGCACTCACATCAGTCAGTCATAACAGTGCAACGACACTTCAGGACGAAGTTCAACAAAGATCCACCAACTGCTAACTCCATTCAGCGATGGTATGCGCAGTTTAAAGCTTCTGGATGCCTCTGTAAGGGGAAATCAACGGGCTGGCCTGCAGTGAGCGAAGAAACGGTTGAACGCGTGCGGGCAAGTTTCACGCGTAGCCCGCGGAAGTCAACGAATAAAGCAAGCAGGGAGCTAAACGTACCACAGGATGGTGCTCCACCGCACTTCCATCATGATGTTCGGCATTTCTTAAACAGGAGATTGGAAAACCGATGGATTGGTCGTGGTGGAGATCATGATCAGCAATTCATGTCATGGCCTCTCCGCTCTCCCGACTTAACCCCATGCAATTTCTTTCTGTAGGGTTATGTGAAAGATTCAGTGTTTAAACCTCCTCTACCAAGAAACGTGCCAGAACTGCGAGCTCGCATCAACGATGCTTTCGAACTCATTGATGGGGACATGCTGCACCGAGTGTGGGAGGAACTTGATTATCGCCTTGATGTCTGCCGAATCACTAAAGGGGCACATATCGAACATTTGTGAATGCCTAAAAAAACTTTTTGAGTTTTTGTATGTGTGTGCAAAGCATTGTGAAAATATCTCAAATAATAAAGTTATTGTAGAGCTGTGAAATCGCTTCAATCATTTGTAATAACCCTGTATATATAATTGACTGTCTTAACTAGAATGGCAGTTCTGTCATTTGATTCATAACCGTCCAAACTCAAAGTTATTTGGAGCATACAAACGGAGAACAAGAGATGCGCAGGGGCCTTGAAAGACTCACTTGACCCAGTCATCTCTAGGCAGAAGAAATTCCTGACCCCGCTGGGGTGCTATCAGCGAAAAAACGTTTACCATGTGGGTACAGAAGTGGCAGTTGTAAAGGTTTCTTACCTCGATGTCTGGAAAAGATTGCGTTTTCCGACCCCATACCTGATGATGAAACATGCTCTATTTAAAATTACCTATCGATCCCGCCAGTTTTTAGTCGGTTGCTCGTCATAACCTTTAGGGGTGATTTTCTCAAAAAACGCGGCGGTGTTTACCAAAAATATCTTAGATTCCTTCGTTTTAGGTTGTACACAAGCGACCTACCAAATCTGAGCCGAATCGGTTGGCCGTGTCTGAGGCCTTCCCCTTGTTAGATACATTGAAGCTATATGTCTTTTTCCCGACAGCTTGCACCCAAACCGATTAAGTGTCTTTCGGTAAATGGTGATGTGACGTGAACAGAAAGCAGATAGGACACAATTTTTCCGATGTCATCTACATCTGTATCGACACTCCGCAAGTCACCGTGCGTAGCGGAGGGTACCCTGTACCATTACTTATTTCCTTTTCTGATCAACTCGCAAGTAGAGCGAGGGAAAAACGGCTGTCTATAGGCCTCGGTATGAGCCCTAATTTCTCGTATCCTATCTTCGTGGTCCTTAAGCGCTGCAGCAGAATCGTTCGGCACTCAGTTTCAAAAGCCAGTTCTCTAAATTTTCTCAATAGTTTTCCTCGAAAAGAACGCCCCCTTCCCTCCAGGGATTCCCATTTGAGTTCCCGAAGCATCTCCGTAACACTTACATGTTGGTCGAACCTACCGGTAATAAATCTAGCAGCCCGCCTCTGAATTGCTTCGTGTCTCCTTCAATCCGACCAAGTACGAATTCTAAACACTCGAGCAGTTCTCAACAACAGATGCACCAGCGTCCTATATGCTGTCGCCTTTACAGGTGAATCATTCTTTCCTAAAATTTTCCCAATAAACCGCAGCGTCCTATATGCTGTCGCCTTTACAGGTGAACCATTCTTTCCTAAAATTTTCCCAATAAACCGCAGTCGACCGTTCGCCATCCCTACCACAGTTCTCATTTGCTCGTTCCACCTCATATCGCTTTCCAACGTTACGCCCAGATATTTAAATGACTTGACACTGTGAAGCAGGACACTAGTAATACTGTATCCGAACATTACTGGTTTGATCTTCCTATTAATCCGTATTAACTTACATTTTTCGACATTTAGGGCTAGCTGCCATTTATCACACCAACTGGAAATTTTGTCAAGTCGCTTTGTATTTTCCTACAGCCACTCAACTTCGACACTTTACCGTAACCATGGCAACATCAACAAACAAACGCATATTGCTGCCCACCCTGTCCGCCAAATCATTTACATATATAGAGAACAACAGCAGTCCTATCACACTTGCCGAGGGTACTCCTGACGAAACCCTTGTCTCTCACGAACACCCACTGTCAGGACAACATACCGCGTTCTGTAACTTAGCAAGTCTTCAAGCCACTCACACGAACTTCCGCCAGCCGCCTGTACGAACTGAGGACCGCCTCAGAACCCATGCAACAGGCGCCGTTGGTGCCGACGTGTGCCACAACATGCAGACGATTACAACCTGCACGCTCGATGGCCGCAGTCCAGGCCGCCTCCACATCTCGGATGAGGCGTCTGGCAGACATATCGTCGTTGGCTTTCTTTCCAGCCCTGAACGCTATCTGGCTAAGGGGCTCCATAATGCGCCTAACATTGGAGCTCCCAGCAACTAGTAAACCCCTCCCTCTGTTCCTGCTCGGACCCTGCTGAAGGACGCGTAACCACCCGCCATTCACCCTGCTGTGAGGGCGGATTAACTGCTTCAGATGCAGTAGGCGGTGCTCGGAAGCAGAACCCGTGGGCAAAACAAGCGACACTTGAGGTGTCACATGCGACGCGCCAGTTTCTCCGCCACCGCTACACCCCGAGGGTACAGCCTGAAGCTGACTGACCGTAACCAACTGCGCGTTCAGCTGTTCGCGAACTGCTGCTAGCTATTCCTGCGTCCGCACACAGCATGCACACATCCTAGCCACTCTTGCAAGACTAACTGAAGAAGTGAGCTATAAAAGCAGACAATCCTAGATATGCAACATGCTACCCTCATGAAGTGTGACCAATGGACGCTGATGCTTTAATGAGCTATGTAGCTGGCTTTTTAGTGAGAAACTATTGCACTATAGACTGAATTAATTTACATTTACAAAAACGCGAGATTAAACCACTTAAACAGAGGAACGGGCAAGAAATTTAGTAACTACACTACGTGGAAAACACAGAGAAAAAGAAACACTTAACCTTACTCTCTGTAGACGTGTATTAGCCGAGAGCTGGAGCCTGACTGTCTTACTAAATGAACGGACGGTTGCTTTCAAAACAAAACAAATGAGCAACTACTGCGCTATAGGCTGTTCTGTAACTTAATCACTTGCTTCTTAAACAATACTTTCAGAAGTATTTTTTCTCGAAAAATGTTTGTCACCAGTTGCTAGGATCGGACCTCGTTTCCTCATCGGAGATATCATAAGATAACATGGGTATCCCCTGATCATATTACAGAAAATCAAACTGACCATATCGCAGTATCCATGAAGTTCAGGAGGAGCCTGGAACATGTGCGGAATAGAAGAGGAGCAGACGCAAGTAGCGACCACCATCTTGTTACTGCCAGTTTCCGAATGAAGATTGTGGCTTCCAGAAAGAAATTCGAGCCGAGGAATAGAAGATTAGACGTAGGTGAACTGAAAGATCCACAGATAGCTGAGGGGTTCCAACTGTAACTTCCGAATAGATTCCAGTCGCTGGAACTGGTGATGACTGAGGATAAGAACATGGAGAAAATGTGGACAGAAGTTAAGAATACTTTTGTGCAAGTGAGTGAGAGACAACTTGGCCTTAAAAATCGCCTACGGGGAGATTGGATATCCGAACATACCTGAAGGAAGATCACCCATAGAAATTAGGCCAAGGGAAGAGTAAACCGGAGTAGAACCATACAACAAAAAGCACAGGCACAAATTGATTATAGAGCAGCAGATAAGGAAGTGAAAAGGAGTGTGAGCAGAGACCACAGGATATGGATAGAGCAGAACAGGCAGCCCGGAGAGGGATGTAAAAGAACTATATGATATCACTAAGATGCTCTCAGAGAAAAGCTTCCAGAGGAACCGACCAGAAAGGAATAAGAAAGGTGAGATACTAATTACACATGAAGATCAATCACGTAGTTGGAAAGAACACTTTAACGAAGTTCTAAATAGAGACCATGGAGGTGAGGTAGAAGAACAAGAACAAACGGAATACAATGATCCTCGTCCCAGCACTGGTGTAAATGCACCCACGAAAGCAGAAATTCGGATAGCAGATCAAGAATGGGAAGGCACCAGGACCAAATAATATAACGCCTGAGATGCTGAAAACAGAGTTGGACACCACTGTCGAGGTATTGTACATCCTCTTAGAGAAGATACAAAGAGAGGAGAAACTGCCAACAGATTAGAAACGATGTATTATCGTGAAAATACCCAAAGAGATGGAAACCCAGTTTTAAGCAAAGAAGGGAAAGCAGAAAGGCGGAAGGAGTATATAGAGGGTCTATAAAAGGGAGATGTACTTGAGGATAATATTATGTAAATAGAAGAGGATGTAGATGAAGATGAAATGGGAGATACGATACTGCGTGAAGAGTTTGACAGGGCACTGAAAGACCTGAGTCGAAACAAGGCCCCGGGAGTAGACAACATTCCATTAGAACTACTGACGACCTTGAGAGAGCCTGTCCTAACAAAACTCTACCATCTGGTGAACAAGATGTATGAGACAGGCGAAATGCCCTCAGACTTCAAGAAGAATATAATAATTCCAATCCCAAAGAAAGCGGGTGTTGACAGATGTGAAAATTACCGAACTATCAGTTTAATAAATCACAGCTGCAAAATACTAACACGAAATCTTTACAGAACAATGGAAAAACTGGTAGAAGCCGACCGCGGGGAAGATCAGTTTGGATTCCGTAGAAATATTGGAACACGTGAGGCAATACTGACCTTAAGACTTATTTTAGAAGAAAGATTAAGGAAAGGCAAACCTACGTTTCTAGCATTTGTAGACTTAGAGAAAGCTTTTGACAATATTGACTGGAATACTCTCTTTCAAATTCTAAAGGTGGCAGGGGTAAAATACAGGGAGCGAAAGGCTATTTACAATTTGTACAGAAACCAGATGGCAGTTATAAGAGTCGAGGGGCATGAAAGGGAAGCAGCGGTTGGGAAGGGAGTGAGACAGAGTTGTAGCCTGTCCCCGATTTTATTCAATCTATATATTGAGCAAGCAGTAAAGGAAACAAAAGAAAAATTCGGAGTAGGTATTAAAGTCCATGAAGAAGAAATAAAAACGTTGAGGTTCGCCGATGACATTGTAATTCTGTCAGAGACAGCAAAGGACTTGGAAGAGCTGTTGAACGGAATGGACAGTGTCTTGAAAGGAGGATATAAGATGAACATCAACAAAAGCAAAACGAGGATAATGGAATGTAGTCGAATTAAGTTGGGTGATGCTGCGGGAATTAGATTAGGAAATGAGACACTTAAAGTAGTAAAGGAGTTTTGCTATTTGGGGTGCAAAATAACTGATGATGGTCGAAGTAGATAGGATATAAAATGTAGACTGGCAATGGCAAGGAAAGCGTTTCTGAAGAAGAGAAATTTGTTAACATCGAGTATAGATTGCCGGCTGGAGTGGCCGTGCGGTTCTAGGCGCTACAGTCTGGAACCGCGTGACTGCTGCGGTCGCAGGTTCGAATTCTACCTCGGGCATGGATGTGTGTGCTGTCCTTATGTTAGTTAGGTTTAAGTAGTTCTAAGTTCTAAGGGACTGATGACCACAGCAGTTAAGTCCCATAGTGCTCAGAGCCATTTGAGTATAGATTTAAGTGTCAGGAAGTCGTTTCTGAAAGTATTTGTATGGAGTGTAGTCATGTATGGAAGTGAAACATGGACGATAAATAGTTTGGACAAGAAGAGAATAGAAGCTTTCGAAATGTGGTGCTACAGAAGAACGCTGAAGATTAGATGGGTAGATCACATAACTAATGAGGAGGTATTGAATAGAATTGTGGAGGAGTTTGTGGCACAGCTTGACAAGAAGTAGGGACCGGTTGGTAGGACATGTTCTGAGGCATCAAGGGATCACAAATTTAGCATTGGAGGGCAGCGTGGAGGGTAAAAATCGTAGAGGAAGACCAAGAGATGAATACAGTAAGCAAATTCAGAAGGATGTAGGTTGCAGTAAGTACTGGGAGATGAAGAAGCTTGCACAGGATAGAGTAGCATGGAGAGCTGCATCAAACCAGTTTCAGGACTGAAGACAACAATAACAACAACAACAACCCAAAGAGGAGAAGTTACTAACTGCAACAACTGGCGGGGCCTTACGATATTGTCAGTACCGTGTAAGGTACTTTCGAGGATCATTTTAAACCGCATTAAGGATTCTGCGGAAGCACAACTGAGGAGAGAGCATGCGGGTTTTAGAAAGCATCGAAGCTGTGTGAACCTTATCAATACTATCAGAAATATTCTGGAACAAAGTGCGGAGTGGCAACACACCCTCTACCTTGCCTTCATTGACTTTGAAAAGGCTTTCGACTCTTCCAATCGAAGAGTCGTGTGGGATACACTTGCAAAATATGGCATATTTTAAATGTGAGATGGCCAGATATAATGACAAATGAAGATTTCTGGATGGTGACAAATCAGCAACCAATCAATATACAAAGCAAGGAAATAAAATGGAACTTGATTGGGCATACGTTGAAGGAACTAGATGGATCTGTTGAAGGGGAGGCGTTGGATTGGAACCCTCAAGGAGCTAGAAAACTTGGTCGTCCCAAACAGAAGTGGAAAAGGACGATCGAGAGAGAAGCTGCAGGGGATGGGAAAATCTCAAGTGAAGTGAAGAGGCTTGCTAGAAATCGTACCAGGTGGAGGAATTTCGTCACGTCCCTATGTTCCAGAGGGAACGACAGGAACTAAGTCAAGTCAAGTAAGGATGGTTAACCATTCCAAAATTCGCCAAGACGAGTGTGGAGAAACAGCATGAAAGGTCACATTTCGACTGACTGTTAGAACCGACAGGAGGACTACACAAATTGTTTCTCAATACGCAAAATTACAAGGGACTGTATCGATTGTTGTCATTATGTTGCTCCCTCAGACTGATATCTCACTAAAAATAATGCAACCGTCACGCAAAGCTACCACCGACTGAATCAACTGTTTTCATTCGGTTGTTGCCATAGTCTGGTTCCACTCGAAAAAATGAATGAATAATTTAACCTCTACGCAAAATACAACCGAATGTGTCGATTGTTTCCCATCAATCGACTGAATCGATTGTTTTCATTCGGTTGTTTCCATCACTATATAGTCGTTGCAGCATGTTGACGTGCCGCAATAAGTCTCCCCAACGTATGCCACAAGTGCTCGATGGGATTGCGGTCGGGGGAGCAAGCGGGTCAGTCCATTTGCCGAATATCCTCTCGTTTCCAAGAGCTCCTCCACCTACACAGTTCGATGCGGTCGCGCATTATCATTCATAAAAATGACGACAGGGCCAGGCCTGAAAAGACGCTCATGGGGAAGGGGCACAGTGTCACAGTCATTGACCGGTGAGTGTACCGTGTTCAAAACAACACAGCGATGCAACGGTATGTCTCCCCATACCTAGACCAACAAAGTGATCACATTCGACAATTTTCCCCATCTCTCCCAGTATGACGATACGTCCAGCGTATGTCCGTAATAATAATTATTGGCCAGCAAACTGCAGACGCAAACGTTTTTGTGTCATCAGTCTTCTGAATGGTTTGCTGCGGGTCACCACAGTGGGTCAAGACGCGGAGTTTGGAAGCGACCACGAGATGAGACCAAAGTTGCCAAATGAAATGCGACTCAAAAGAGAAATGAGTGCTTATCGTTCGACATGTCTGATATTGTGGACGTCAGGTATCGGATCATGTGATTTATTCATTCATAGCACGTAGCATGTGCATGCTACAAACTGTCTCTACCTACTACTTGCTCACTTTAAGATGGTTTCCTGAATGATTGCTGCCGAATGTATTATTTAGACTGAAATGAGAAAAAGATAAAGTAACGGAAAATAAAGATATTGTAGCTGAGGGATTCTGTGCACACCACTTCTACCCCAGAGGGCTCACGGATGGCCGTCCTCAACCCAGGAAGGCTTCGCGAGTTAACAGGCAACTCCGTAAAATGTTTAGACAATGAAGCCTTTCAGCGGATCAGGCCTGAGGCGCAGAACGATTGACTTTTGAATCGTATGAGGAGATCCTCATTGATGTCCCCTTTTTCCCGATAATTTCACAGATGTGGTAAGTGCCACCTGCTGGTAGAAATTCTCTTATTATTGTTTTTTTCAGTGCCATCGGGAGAATACCTCGCGTCAGTAAAAAGTCTCCGACGCTTAAACACGCCTAGTATGTTTCAGCGACAATATTCAGCTTGTAGTGTGAGTTTCAAAAGAAGCTTAGGGCTTAAAGCTCGGCTGATAGCTAGACCATTAGATACAAAGCACTCCTCGTATTAATTAAGAAGAGTGAAATAATACCGGGAGTGTCCTTTTGAAAAGAACCGTCCTAGTATTAGCTATAATCATTTTAGGAAGGCCATTATAAACCTAAATCTGGATAGCCAGTCGATATTTGGACTGGTGTGCCCTCAAGTGCGAGTCCAGTGTCCTAACCAACGCAACTCCTCACTCGGCGGATTATGAAACTCCTCTTTCAAAATTACGGAAAAGCAATGGACATTTCAACCCATCTAAAGCTGCCCAAGTCAGCTGTTGTTGATCTGTTTCTGAATGGGGTACAGTGGTCGAGCAGCTCGTCATAAGACACACACTTCGTAGTCAGTGTTACGCGAAGCATGAGGTGGTGCAAAGAGCGACGCCACTGTATTGTGGATGACCGGAAACGAGTGATCTGCAGAGACGAATCACACTGTACTCTGTAGCAATCCGATGGACGGGCTTGGATTTCGCGAATACCTGGAGAGGTAATCTGTCAACATGTATAGTGTCAACACTGAAGTATGGTGTAGATGGTATTGCGTTATGGAGATGTTTTCGTGGTTAGCGTGTGGTCCCATTATTGCACTTAAGAAAACGCTAAATGCGGAGGGATACGTACACTTTTCACAGTATTGTGTTTTGGGTACAACAGAGGAACAATTCGGAGGCGATGATCGTATCAGCATGACAGTGCAGCCTATTAAAAACCTGTACATGTGAGGCAATGGTTTGTGGACAATAACTTTCCAGCAATGGACTGGTTTGCCGATAGTGTCGATCTGAACTTAATGGGACGGCCTTGGAGTGAGTTATAAGGTCGACTTCGCTCTAGACCCAAGCCTCCAACATCACTACCTTCTTTGGTTTCTGCTCTTGACAAAGAATGGGCTGCCATTCCTCCACAGACCTCCAGACGTCTCACTGAAAGTATTCTCAGCAGAGCTAGATACCCCATAAAACCATATTTTCTGTAAGGGGTGTGGTGTTGTGTGAGAGTGAATCAAGAGTTTTTGGAAAGTGAAGAAACACCACAGGGAACTGGTGTCGTATGTGAAAAAATTTACGCATGACCGTCGTTTTATGTAGCCATGCTAATGACCATGGAGAACGATACTTCGTTCCAGATGGGTCATACTATTTGTCATCAGGATATGTTATAGGATTTTGTTGCAAATAGATGTGAATGATTCACGTTGGTAGTTCTGTGTATGAGGTCCACTTCCATTTCTGTACGTTGGTTTGACCTACACGCTTTTACAATCACAGCGACAGCGAGGGCGGTTCAATAAGTAATTGACCACACTTTGTTCTGAGAGTGGATTGGTTTTATTCAGGATTCCAACACACTATGTTGTTTCCCACTCTTCTGACTACAAAACCCTATTTTTCAACATAATCTCCGTTCACTGCAATCGTATTACACCACCTTACTGAGAGGGACTGTGTGTCCGCATGTTACCGCTCCACCTATCGACGTCGGAGCCAAGGTCTTGTTGCATCAATAACCTCCCAACCTTCCACGTACTGCTTCCCACGGATTGCTTCCTTCATTAGGTCAGACGGATGGAAATCGGAAAATGCGAGATCTGGGCTGTAGGGTGGCTGAAGAAGAACAGTCCAACGAAGTTTTGTGAGCTCTTCTCGGGTGGGTGGACTCGTATGAGGCAGCGAGGTGTTTGACAGTGATCCGTCGATCACCTCCAATGAGAGTGTCCGCACGTTCCAACAGTGCAGGAGTCGTAGCAGAGTGGGGCCGGCCGTCAAACGGCAGATTGGACAAGTCTGCGCGACTTTGCTGCGATGATGACAGGCGCCTCGCCCAACGACTAACCATGCATCTGTTAATTACCTCGTCTCCGGAGACATTCGCAAGCACCTATGAATATGAGATGCTCTGGTTTTCGGACAAAAGAAGCTCAGTTAAAACGCTCTGCTTGGGGAGCGCCTTCGCTACAAACGCCATTTTGAAGGATAAGTGCAGCGCCGCAAGCCATCGGAACTTCATGAAACAGTAGGGGATAAAGCAGGAATATTCCACGACGTATCACAACTGATTCTTCATTTTTGTAACCGAAACTGGCTAGAAAACAAAAAAATGTTGCATTACTTATCAAGCGCACCTAGTATATCTACACTCAGTGGGTTTGTGTAGTTTATTATAATCAAGAGTGGAGATAACTGACTTGTAAAGTCTGTATATAACTTCATTCTCTGTTGTGCGTCCTCTTACAAAGTGAATGGGGGCAGCGACGGGAGGGGTGTGAGAGAAGGGGACATATGAAGAGGAGGGGATCTACCTCTAGCCAAGAGAAAGCATCCATATTTAGAATGCAGCTGAGTTGGATACCAATTATATCCATTGATGACCTGATGTTCTCTGCAGGTAATGTTGTTCTTCCGTTTCGCAAACAGCTCAGCAGGTGCGTCACGCGATGCACTTGGACACATGTCTGCAGACATCCTGCGATAATACACAGCAGCTGGCTTGAATCGTCGAGTACAGGTCCGTAACACAACACGGCAGATGTTAGTTTTGTACAAAGGTCGGATCTCAACGTACGCAGAAGCACCACGTAGGGTTTAACATTAGTGTCACGAGCTCCAAAGCGATAATAATTTGGTTGGTGATTCATTTCAAATCTAAATCCAACTGTACAGTTGTCCTGCTTAAGACACAGTTGCGATGAGTCGTGGACTGTGTGCATGGTGCATCATTTCCCACCTTAGCGTTCCAGTCGAAGATGACAAGTGGAAAAATTTAAGCCGATATGACTATTTTTTTAACCCCATTAGTCTTTAGACTGTTTCGACGCTGTCTTCCACATTTTCTTACCTTGCACCAATGTTTTCATCTCTATACAACTACCACATCCAATAGTCTTTATACCCTTTGCATATTCTAGTCTTTTCCTGTCACTACTTTTTTTACTCTCTATTGCTCCTTACAAAATCATGTTAGCTTCTTCTGCAAGCTATAGCAGATGTCTCACTAAAGTGTGTTTTAGAATCGTCCTTTATCTTTATATGTAACTTTTAACTTATTTCGACAGCATCATACTTCAAATGTTTTCACTTACAACTTTCTGTGATATATAAAACGACCGCCAGAGTACACTCGTGTTGTTCGTGTTTAGTATTGTTATCGAGCCTGGTAGTTTATTGCATCTTTTATTAAGAAAAGAAATATGTTATTTGTTGTGAACTAAACATGGACTGTTATTCTTTATAACTAGTGTATCTGTGTGAAATGCGAAACAGTGGAAGTGGTGTAGTTACGGAAACTCTTAGGCGCCAAAACTGAAATTGCGTAACTGTATTTTAATTAACGCAAAAAATTAATTAGAAAACCAAAAATGTAAACTAAGTAGACTGTCCTATGAAACTACGTGTTGTGCAGGAGTGAGCAGTGCTAGATGCGTGTCGTCACAGACTTACAAGTTCAACACACAAAGCTAACAGAATAAAAATGCCACATAAAATTACCAAAACAATTTTGAAAGAATGATACACCAAAACATTTCTGTAAAAAGTCTATTAAGTTTACGTAAGCATTCTGACTAAACAAATATCAAACACTGAATGCTGCATATGGAAAGGTAACACCGCACTGTGAACTAAAACTGCCTGTATATGAAATGAAAACTGAACTGATCCTTGCCTAAACTGAATCTGATAATAATTTTGAAAAGCAAAGGTAACTGTAAATATGCAACTAACGTGACTGTAAAATAAATTTTTATAGCTTACCTGTCGTAACGGGAAGTTGGTACTGGTAGAAGTAATCAACGTAAAATATGCAGCGCAGCACCAAGCAGGCTAAATAAGGAAGAAAGGACTTGCGCAGTGCAATGCAAGGAGATGCAAGGACATGCAACTATTTTAAAAAGGTCTCCTGTTTCATTCTTACTGTGCTGCGCAAAGTTCAGAGCGGTGACGCACCTAATCAGAAAACATAAATTTCTTCCATGAGAATACGGTGATGCAATATGAACTTGCAAAATAATTAAATTGAAACAAACCTTTGAAACACTGTACTGCAAAAGCTGAAAATCATTGTATAATTATTATAATCATCGTCACAAAAAATAACAAATATTATCCGGCCAAGTGAATAATTAATGAAAATGGTAAAGGAGTGGTAAAAACCTCTAACTTCTGAGTGCGAGCCATGAGAATTGATAACTTTACTTACTCTCGTCTGAACAATGATCTAAATAACCCAGACCAATAAATAAAAAATCCTACTAAAAGCTTCCGTTATTCAAACGCATGATTACCCGCAATCGAGTAGTGCAGCAACAACTGTACCTGGTAATCTTCACTTCTGAAATTAATCTTTACCAAATCATATTCCAAAGTTCATCATTCTCTGTAGCTTTATCTCTGTTCACAGCGAGCTATTTAAGACCACTCAGTAGCATAGCCAACACCCAACCTACTCACTAGAGCGGCCAGCACTAAAATAGGGCTTCGCCGGCCGAAGTGGACGAGCGGCTCTGGGCGCTACAGTCTGGAACCGCGCGACCGCTACGGTCGCAGGTTCGAATCCTGCCTCGGGCATGGATGTGTGTGATGTCCTTAGGTTAGTTAGGTTTAAGTAGTTCTAAGTTCTAGGGGACTGATGACCTCAGAAGTTAAGTCCCATAGTGCTCAGAGCCATTTGAACCATTTGAAATATATATATATATATATTAACATCCTCAAAGTTTACAGATGCATATGCTGCTTCTTTTATTTAGTATCGTTAGTGATCTTGAGTTAGACGAGTGTGGGTCTTTGCTATCTCTTATTATTCACCTTGGAGAGTATTTAGCCAGACCGTGGTTCATAAAGTCTTCCACCTTTAGCTACAATTGTTCTGCGTTTGCCAAATCTGAACTAAATGTTTTCTAGTCATTCTTTAAAGGAAATGGTATTGACTTTCAAACAGTTCGACCAAACAAAAGTACTCCTCGCTGTCTTGAAAATATTTCTGCCTTTGGTGACCCTTGTATCTGTAATAGCAATATGGTCGCTGATCCCTCTCTCACTGGTACACTCTCTAAAAATCTGATCTGTTAGTAACTAGGAGATCTATAATATACAAGGGACGTTCAATAAGTAATGCAACACTTTTTTTTTGAAAGTATGTTTGTTTTATTCAGGATTCCAGTACACCATATTATTCCCCACTCTTTTGATTACAAAATCAATTTTTTTCAACATAGTCTGTGTACAGTACGACGGTCTTACGCCAACTTATTAGGAGGGTCTATATGCCCGCGTGGTACCACTCTACTAGCCGATGTTGGAGGCATCGTCTTGCTTCATCAGTAAGTAATCTTCCCATCGTCCACGTACTGCTTCCCGTGGAGTGCATCCTTCATTAGGCCAACAAGATGGAAGTCGGGAGATGCGAATTCCGGGCTTCAGTGAGGATGAGGAAGAATAATCCACGGAAATTTTGTGAGCTCCTCTCGGGTGCGCAGATTTGTGTGAGGGCTTGCATTGTCATGGAGAAGGATAAGCTCGTTTGCATTTTTATGGCGACGAACACGCTGAAATAGTTTCTTCAGTTTCCTGAGGGTATCAAAATACACTTCAGAGTGGATCTTCGCACCATGAAATGGGACGTCACACAGAATAACTCTTCGGAGTCCCAGAAGACCGTCGCCACGACATTATCGGCTGATGGTGCGGCTTTGAACTATTTCTTCGGGGGAAAGGTTGTGTGGCGTCTCTCCATAGATTGCCGTTTGTTTCGTGTTGGAAGTGGTGAACCCATGTTTCACTACCTGTGACGACGTTCGACAACAAACTGTCACGATCAGCGTAGGGCGCAAGAAATTCCGCACAGGTGGTCATTCGTTGCTCTTTATCGTCTGTTAGGCGGCAAGGAACCAAACTGGCACACAGCTTTGGGTACCCCAACCGTCGGGCGAGTGTGTCAGTACTACCAACCGATACGTCCAGTTTAGCAGCGAGATGTTTGCTAATGATCAGTCGATAACCTCGAATGACAGTGTCCGCGAATTCCAACACTGTAGAGCTGCGTGCTGCCGACCGATACGCGAGAGATCGGACAGGTTTGCACGACCTTGTTGCAACGATGACAGACGCCTAGACCAACAACTCACCGTGCTTTTGTTCACTGTTGGATCTCCGTAGCCATTCTAGCAGCACCTATGAAGATCTGCAATACTCTGGTTTTCCGCCGGAACGCACCTCCCTTACAGATGCCAGTTTCAAAGCTATGTATAGCGCTGCCCCATATCGGAACTTTATGAAACTATATGGGCTGAAGCGGGAATATCCCACGATGACCCACAACAAATCCCGTATTTTTCAACCGAAATTGGTCGACAAAAAAAAAAGTGTGATATTACCTACTGAACGCCTCATACCTTTCACTTTTGAGCTATCAGACTAGTTATTCGAGGTCGTTCTTAAACAAAGTTTTCAACAAGCCTGAATGGCCCGACCTGTGTTTATGGCGTTGGTTGATTATTCGGAAACTATTTCAAAAGCATTGTGTTCAGTTTTAAGTGGTTAGAACTGTGAGCCCTGACATCCAACTTGTCAAAATTTATTACTAAGCTACTGAATTCGTCTCAGAAAATATCTATCACAGCCATAAACTCAGCCAGCGAAAGCCAACCAAAAGGCAGATATTCGTTGAATTTATTGTGTTGAAGAATAGATTTGAATCGAGAAGGTTCCTGACAGTTTTTGTTCATCCTGACCAATGAAGACGTACCAGCTGGAAATGAACATCTGCTGTACCTGCGCCCTATAAGTAAAAACTTACCGTACAGAATCTTTGGTTCAAATAATTTGAGTCTCATAAATTACAGTGTGCGCAAATACCAATGCTGAGGCGGATGCTGTGTTGCAGCCGCAGGGACAAAATCAGAAATGAAATCCACAGAAGATCAAAACGGGTAACAGACATTCTCGAGAAAATTACCAGGCTGAAAGAAAAATGGAATGGCCACATAGTGCAGCTGGTAAATTAAAATGATGGTTCATTTTTGACGTTGGGGGCCGGAGTCCCCTGAAGGGTGGCTGCATGAAATCAAAATGACTGCTGTAAGACTGTGGTAACTGACAATATAGAATCGAAAATGAAGAATATAAAAGGTGCCTTCATTCATCTGTGGACAGATGATGGCCATAGAAGAAACGCCAGTTGGAAATTACAACTAGCTCGTCTCGAATACGAATCCGTTACATTAGCCGTTGCACCACTCCGCACAGTAAGAAATTTCCTGCGCTTCGTAATGCGTAATTGGCGTAATTGGCGTAGCTACAGCAAGCAGCTGTTCTCACAAAGGAGTAACCAAATGAAACGAACGCTACATATAAAACCCGGACACCGGAGCTTACTTGTCCATTTGTTCTTACATTCGCTGCCTACGCTTTAGGGCTGTAATTCAATCATTGTAAACAATTTTTTATATTTTCGTACATTTAAATGAACATTAATTTTCATAATAAATATGTTCAAACAATGAAAATTCTAAATTCGATGTAGACCATGTCCAGGTGTAACCCAGTAACGAGTTTGATGAAGATCGAGTTTAGTACCACAGGGTTTGATGTTTAATTTAGTATTTTATTTTCTCGCGTAAAACGAGTACCACTCTGACTCTGCTTTGTGTGTAAAAAATGTAGTCCTCAACCTGGCTAACTAGCCACTCCACTAGTTAGAGGGAGCTAACGGCATACCACGCCCAGTAAGGGCGCACCCAGAATACGATTGTAGTGATCCATACAGTCTACAGCGTGTCTGCTTCGTATTTCAATTATGTTCTAATAACCGCTTAAACAAAGAAATACATCAACAGGCATGAGAATACTACTTCTTCTACCTCCATTTCAAGGAGTGTATGTTGGCCAGTTTCGAAACCAAGGAAATGTAACGAAACTGTTGTCTTCTCTTCATTGCCTCCCTATGTACCATTTTGCAGTTTCGTTCAATGCAGGCGCTCAGGTAACAGCCTTTTGATGTTGCCATACCGTTTTTTTTTTAATCTAATATCTTCTGTTTTTACGTCTAGACGTGAAGTTGTTGCCTCATATCTTCACACCGCGCTCTTTTAACATTAGTCCAAGAAGTTACCTCAGAAACTTCATCTCAGAAGCCTCAATTCTTCGTCCTAACATCTAGTTTTCACTTTCGTTTGTAAGAGCACGCTAACCCACCACGTTGTGTGGGTTTAGTGTTATCTCTTTCCTCATAGTTCTACCAAGATACTTGCTTACATAACCATTTATAGCGTTATGTTTCTGCATATTTTGAACCACATCTGAAATAGTTCTGCAGATTGATACATCTGTCTCGATATATTTGAACGAGTTTACCTGTTCTACTGTTTTACTGTTTATTATTATTTTTGCTCTTCTTACTGATGTAACCATTTTATAAGTATTACTAAAACGTTATTCGATTTAAACACTTTCTTGGAAAGCGCTTTTACTGCCTGCTAGGGGAATTGGATCCTCTGCAAAAAAAAATTGTTAATAAATTTGTTCCTTCCCAGGTCCATCCGTTCTGGGTTTTTAGACTTCCATTCTTCTAAAACTTTTTGTCCATATACAAGATTGGTGAAAGACCCCACCCTTGTTTTAGTCCTTGGTTTTCAGTCAATAACGGTTAGTTTATACTAATTTTAGTGTTAACATAAAGTCGTTTAATAGCATTCAATAACCTTAGGATACATTGTAATTGAAACCTCCCCTTAGAAAAATTTATACAAGACTGTGCTTAAACTGACAATATTTTTTTAGCGCAACGCAATCTGACTTTCAAAAAATCCCTACAAAAGAATGGCCCTGACTAACATTAACCTATACCTTTCACAAATCACTTACCTCACAAAAATCTTCGTTACTCGAACTACTGCAATACCGCGAGCGCCACTACTGCCAGCTAAATAAAAGATTTAAACTACGTAAGGCACTAACTACTGATAGGCATAGTTAGCAAATGAAAGATTTTAATAGAGAACAAACAATGTATTTACCTTAATAGTCATAATATATATAGCAGTTCATGACAAATTACAAAACTCCGCCATCTCTCTCCCCACATCCATCACTGCTGGCGGCTCACCTCCAACTGCGCAACGCTACGTGCTGTTCACATCCAGCTGCCGCTGCCCAACACTACAATGGCAGACAACAATGCAAACTAGCCACAGACTGCACACAGCACAGCCAGTGATTTTTTATACAGAGGTGGCGTTACCAATAAAAAAACCTAAACAGCCTACTTACATAGCCCCCATGCTCCCCACAAAAAATTTTACAAATTGTTTTGGGCAGTGGCCAATAATGATTTGATAAAATTTTTCATAATTACAATAACAAAGTAATCAAAGGCACAAACTTATTGATACAATGTTGGTCAAAAGCTAAACTTTCTCACAGTCCATAAAGACAGTCCTGATCATTCATCACAGAAAAACTGCCGTTTCTTTTCTCAAAGTCTGAGCAGTAAAAGACAATGCACACGGAAATAGTGGATTTCCATGCAGTCTTGAAGAAGTAGTGTTGTCCTTCCAATGGAAAGATAGTGCTGACTCTTGACATGCTGACAGGTAATGGGCTACAACAGAGCAAACCCACAGCAGAGTCAATCGAAGTTTTGAAGAATATCGGTTGGTAGGTCATCACAGAGCAGACCTGGTAGAGATTACGATATTGGTGGGCCACCAGAGGCGCAGACTCGCTGCAGTCCTTGTAGAAATAATGGTACTGGTGAGTCAGCAAAGACGCAGACCCACTGTAGTCCTTGTAGAAATGGCCAGCAGCCATCTGTTGTGGCTGTGTAGGTGCACAATCACCATTGAAGAGTCTTGCGGATAATATAGCAAGTCCATAACCACCACTTGTGCACTCACAAAGTTTTTGGAATTGTCCTTAGAACCAGCAATGCTGTTATCCAGTCCCTTGCTGAATTATTAACACACGTGCAAACACTAACAGTCCCTACTTCTCACATATTGTCCATATACTATGACCAACAGAAACGTGTGCAGTGAAAAGTAACTTACAAGTTACTTAATCTGATGAACTGGTGTCAAGTACAATTTTATAACATAAGAACACAATAACAAAGGTACAAAACACATCATTAAAAACATAATAGTACAGATAACACTTGTAGTAACATGGGCTTTACAAAAGAATTGAAATAACATATACATCAGTGTTACAGGAATTATGACATAAGTAAATATATAAAAGATCAAAATAACTTTTGAAACATCAACTTCACACATGAGCAATAAAACAAAACAGAATAAATAATGTCTAAACATCTTTACAAAATAAATAACATAGTATTTGAAAAATTCTACAACATAAATCTTATTAGCTAAACACTTAAAGACAGGAAAAAGACAAATACACAATGGTACATACAGTCTACCCCCTCTTAAGCTAACTTAAATCTACTGAGCTCAGATGCTAAACTAAGGGATGAGGCAATGCAGCAGCACAAAACAATTAATACAAACCGCAATGAAAAAAAAATGGAAATTGTCAAAGCAAGCAGCAATATTACAACTAATATAAGGCAATGAGCAGCAAACAAGAAAAATAAATAAGTAGTAAATCTGGCTTAACAGAGTAATGTATAGTGAAATTTAGTAGCACTATGCCTGGCAGACAATAGCAGAAAATGAAATAACTTATACCTAAACATGACATAGCTCAAGCAGAAAAAATAGTACACTAAAGATAACAAGGGGAATAAGGGAAATGTATAATCACATCTTAATGTCTAAGTAATTAAAGTGGTGCACCACAACTATTTCTACAAAAGAAATTACCAAGTACTTGAAAAGAAAATTATGAATGCAGTTCCTGTGAAGGTAAATGTCTTTTTGTGTTCCCTCATTTTTTTGAAAAAATTATTATTTTCTCGATCTGTAGACAGAAAATATTTATATTAGTACATCTATAAAATTCGATTTTAACCAATGCTGCAGTGCTGCTAGGAACTATATATTAAACAAAATAGGCAAAGCAAGGCGTGAAACGTCATTCACTAGCCATATGGCATTTCATAATGCAGTAAACAATCTTTCAACTAGCAAGACAATAGACATAAAATGTTTCTCATCATTTCATTTCAGTAAATATCATAAATTAAGAACTCTACAGTGTAATCATGTTTTCAAGTTTGAGGGTGTCGTATTTACGATGCTTTCTACAAAGGAATGTCAGAAGCGACGTTAATGGCCTCTTTTCTTTCTTTTTGCACCTAATGGCTTTCTTTTGTCAGGCGTCTACCTCTCAGCTGGGCGCCAAAAACGCATTACGTCAAGGTCACTTACCTTTCTTAACGAAATATTTACGACAGCAGTTTCCGCTACAGTGGCAGTCTCATGTAAAAATATTTCACAGGTCAAGAATTTGGGTTACACATCTGTAGAAACAAAATCCTATAAATATAACAGCGTCCAAAATATTTTCGCCAGCATTGTGATACATTCACGCATATACACACATTTCATAACTCTTAAAGTACGATTCTTGGTTTCCAACAACCTTTTTCACAAACCAGAGTCCCTGACCACTACTCATTATTCCTTACCCTATTCGTCGGCACTTCTTCAATATTTCATCATTACAGATATGTAGCATAATCAAATAACTCATATAGCATCAGCTTACTGATCATAAACATATCGCAACAGCATAATACACATAGTCATCGTAATAATAACATCATAACACCTCAATCAACTCTCAAAATCGTCGTAGCTTCCTCCAATAATTTCAAAACATAAAAAAAATTCTCTGCTCATTTCAATAGTGTCATCTACCTCAAACATACTTTAAAAATCGTGATCACATACCAAATACCTCATTCAAAGCTCTCATAGTATCACAAGTGTTCCGAAAAAATATGGACAGTTCACAAAGTACAGACAAAATACAGTTCATAAGTGTGAAATTATCCAACTGTGTAATTGCGTAAACATGTGTCACTGACATAAAAAAATTCTTTTGTTTCTCTGTTAAATAATCAGATAGCTGTGTAATTCTGTGTTGAAGAAATATGGTACCGATGTGTAAAGTTGTATAAGCAAATACCATATTAGCTAGGGCTCCTTGTGCTTGCCAAACACATGGTACACAAAGTAGGCGTGTACCCCCCTGAGGATTAATGTAATTATACCCTCAGGTGTTACAGATGACAGCAATGGAATGAAATCTATCACGGAAAACTTTCTTTGTAATTCAAAAATCTTTAAAAATAAATGTTTTAAGAACAAAATTAATCACTCAAATGCGTGTACTGTAGCGCTAAATGTGCGTCTTATTGCAACATAATCTCTGTGGAGGTGTCGTAGTTATCGTCCTCTGAAAGCTAAGTTCTGCAGAAGTCAATGTACTTACCTCATGATACACAAAAGTGAAATGCTTTGCGTATAGATATCTTAGTTATTACGCTTATTGCCATGATGAGGAAAGTACTGTGCTGTAACGTATTGTTGTGCTACGGAAAAGGCAGTCTCATTGTAGCTATACCACAAAAGTTACTACTAAAACCTGTTGTACTTTCCAGAAGAATTCAGAAAAACTGTGCAGATATAAAACAGATACATCGCAAAAGCAACATTGTAAATTGTCACTCATTAGTAGCGTCGTGATAAAATCGTGTAGCTGTCACATAAACTAACCACTGTGTCGTCTGTTCACAATAACAATGCATTCGTAATTTCTGTTTAAATAAGTTCTCTTGGTTCTTGACTGGATATTTAACTTCAAACATTGTTGCATGTTAACAGATTCTAAGTCTGACAAAGCATACTAGAAATGTAAAGTGAAAAGTTATATGGCAAAGACAAAGTTAAAAAGCAGATTATCTTTCAATAAACGGTTTTACATATGAAATGTGGTGCAAGCCTTTACTCTTCCTACTATCCAGAGTTTCAACTGAAAAGCAATTGTCATGTTTTATACGTCGGTAAGGAATGTTAAATCTTTTCTCAAGGTTAGCGTCTGTGTTATTTTTCTCTGAGGCAGCCGGCGCAGGTGGCTGCCTGCGGTGCGAGTCATTGTCTGTTCCTTTGTTGGCACGCGTCGTTATTGGGATTAGGAGACCTAACTTCTACAAATTCACTCTGACGAGAAGGCCCTGCCCTGTTTGAATCCCGCCAGTTCTGATGCAATTCAGGTCTGTCGTTACGATCATATCGTCTGTCGTCATGTCGGTAGATTCCATAGTTTCTTTCTTGTCGGTCACGTGGTGGAGAATTTCTCCCTGAATCGTAACTGCGCGCTGGACCGTTGCGTCTAAACTTATTCTGTCTCCCTTGATAATAATAGTTCTGGTTGCCATATTGTCTGTTTCTGTGATTGTCTCTGTCGTATTCATTACTACGGAAATGCGATCTTTCTCTGTAACTATTATTCTGCCAGCGGTTGTCAAAAGGGTGGTGTCTGTTTTGGTCACGATTTGCGTTGTAAGAATAGACTTGTCGTGTCCAGTTATTGTTTCTGTCGTCACGGAATTGTGACGGATGTGACCTGTAGTGATTGTTTTCCTGTTTTCGCATCCCGCGACTGTCTGTGTCAGTTTCCAGTTCTTGTGACCGTCCCTGAAAAGCTTCAATGTCATCTTTGCAACGTCCTGCCAAAATAATATTTCTTAAATGTTCAGGCAATGTCATTAAGCAAATGCGGATGAGGTCTGAAGGGCTGTATGGGTTTGAAAGATATTGATTCTTCTACAACATGTCTTCAAAATATTTGACAAGACTGGAAAATTCAGATTGTTCAAAGTGTTTCATCATCATGATGCTATGTTTTACTCGGTCTTGTGTAGCTTGAGACCAATGTGCTGAGAGGAAGGCATGGTAAAATTCTCCTTCACTGTGACAATCGTGAATGACCGATCGCATTCTTACAGCTGGTTCATTCTCTAAATAGCCACACATAAATTCTAATCTGTGTTCTAACGACCAGTTGGGAGGAAAACAATGAGAGAATTGATGGAGCCATGCTTGTGGATGAATGTCGTTGCCAGAATTCTTAAATGTTTTGAATTTACGTGTAGTAATGAACAGCTTATAGTCAAAGTCATCATGTCGGCGAGTCGCATATCGGTCATTGTTACGTCGTTTCGGCGGTTCCATTTCAAAATTCGGTGCACCTTGCCAATTTCTTTCATAATTTCCGAAATGCGCTGTGTTATTATTTTGTGGCTGTTCCGTATTTCTATGTCCCTCTTCCCGTATTGGGGCGCGAGTGTCCTCTGAAATACGTAATTCTTGTATTACCTGTGTCAGCTGATCTTGTACTTCGCGGATTTCTCTTTGGTGTTGCGTATTAATTTGATTCTGATTTTGTTTGAATTTCCTAATTTGTTCGCACTCTTCTGTGTCATTAAAGACTACCGGTTTTGTGTCATTCAGATTATCATCTACCTTCGTAGATAAATTATTTAGCTGATCCGAAAGTTCAACTACTTTCTCTGATAATGTACTAATTTCCTCCATGTGTCTTTCTACTGTGTCCTTTAAGTTTTCCTGAGTTTTTGCAAGTTGCGTAACCAAATCGGTAGACGCAACTAAGTCAATTTTAACTTGCAAGGTCTCATGATTTTCATGAACAATAGTTTGCAGTTCTTTTATGGCTGCTTCGTGATTCTGTAATGCATTTTCATGCCGCGAAAAAATAGGTTGAAAATGCTCACAAATTTGTGTTTTTACGTCATTACAGACTTTTTGACATGTCGATTCGATGTTATGTAACTCAGTAGTTAAATCTTCACGTGTTTGTTCAAGTGTGGTGTGAAGATTTAGTTCCATTGCGTCTAACTGTTGCTGTGTTTGTCTCTGGTGTTGTTCCATTGTGTCTAACTTTTTAAGATTTTGTCCCATTTGTCTCTGATTTTGTTCCATTTGTTGCATTAATAGCAATAATAATGTATTAGTGTCTGGAATCTGTTTCTCTATGCTTTTTAGCAGTGCATTTTCACCGGCAACATTCACATTTTGACAAGCAGAAAATGTGTCTTGACTCATTTGAGAAAACGGTGAGGACCCAAAACCTGAATCTACAGTATTTCTGAGATTGTTTCCTGTCATTTCGGATTCCTGAGGCGAGCTGTTGCCTACCGATCGATCGATAATGCTTCCCTGTTCACTTGTTTCACTATGTACACCATTATTTGCAACCCGCTCCATTTCCCTATGCGCAATTACCAAATTACTACTTTGAACATTAGTTAATTCATAACTCTGCGGCGCTAACACACTGCTTTCGTCTTCACTGTCATTTCTCAGTTTACTTTGGAGCCTAGTATTACGTTTTTCACACGCCATAATTGTCACAATATTTCACACGATAACACAGAAAAGCACAATTTGAAGAGCAAAAATAAGAGAACACATTAACATAGCACTGAAAATAATATGTAGTTAATTGCAAGCGCAGCTGCGAAATACTTGGTGCAAATCTAAATGCATGCCACAACTGTGTACAACAATGAAAAACTAGAACTACAAAGGAGATTTTCTCTACAATTACGCGCTAGCAATAAACAAAAGCTACACTAATTACACAAACTACAAGAAAAAAATCAGAAGATTCCAGTGAGGTATCCTCGGCTAAGGGTCGATATATGAAACGTCCCCTTTGAACAATTATACAGGACTGTGCTTAAACTGACACAATATTTTTTTAGCGCAACGCAATCTGACTTTCAAAAAATCCCTACAAAAGAATGGCCCTGACTAACATTAACCTATACCTTTCACAAATCACTTACCTCACAAAAATCTTCGTTACTCGAACTACTGCAATACCGCGAGCGCCACTACTGCCAGCTAAATAAAAGATTCAAACTATGTAAGGCACTAACTACTGATAGGCATAGTTAGCAAATGAAAGACTTTAATAGAGAACAAACAATGTATTTACCTTAATAGTCATAATATATATAGCAATTCATGACAAATTACAAAACTCCGCCATCTCTCTCCCCACATCCATCACTGCTGGCGGCTCACCTCCAACTGCGCAAAGCTACGCGCTGTTCACATCCAGCTGCCGCTGCCCAACACTACAATGGCAGACAACAATGCAAACTAGCCACAGACTGCACACAGCACAGCCAGTGATTTTTTATACAGAGGTGGCATTACCAATAAAAAAACCTAAACAGCCTACTTACATAATCAGTGAGTATGTCCCATAATTTCAACATGCGTATCTTATCATAGACCTCCTCATAACCTAGGAACAGAAGAAATTATGGCTTCTTGAACTGTCTTCTCTTCTAACAGAAGTATCGCTTTCTTGAAATCTCTTCTCTTTTCTATCAAATATTTTAAAACAAACGATGCATGTGCATGGGGCGTGCCTTTACGACATCGGCATTGCTCCTCCATAGAAATTTTTCTGATATTTGTTGGAGCTTCCTTTTAATAGTAGATGAGAATGCTGATAGTTTATTTAAATTTTTTAACTTCTTGGGAGACATCTTATGGCCAAAGACGGGAGACTGGTACTTATAGATCCTATAGGGATTTTTGCCTAGAGAAGAGATTTCTTTCAGACATTTTATCCATCATTTGCCATCATTCATTCTATTTATTTTACTGTGAAGTTTCACGAAAGTACATGGCAAGCATATTTCAATACCGAAAAGAAACTGTCGTTGAACGTTCTTTTGGCAGGAATGATGACAATCTTTATTCCAAACATATATGGTATTAATGGTAAGATTCTTAAAAATCAATGGCGATGGGTGTTCCGTAATAGCTTATAATAGTAATGGGCTTAGTGTTGTGAGCTAACATCCGAAAGTTCGCATTAAACGCCCTAAATTAGACACTTGTGATCCTTTGGTTTAATTGTCTGACTGACGGCAATTTTGCGAAATACAAAGTTAATATAACATATAATAACAGTAATAGTAATATCGGGAATTAAATTAACGATCCATAAATGATGTAGGCCACACAGTTGCGATTTGGTTAGAATAATGTTTATTCAGAAAGCAAACTAATAGAGAAAGTGTACGTATTTAGAATTACTATTACACACGAGCGCATATCCAGTTGACACAGTTCGTTCACAATCTCATCGCGAAATAGAAGTCTAATATTCCACCTCGTTACCTTCACGAAAAGTTAGGGTTCACACCAGGCGCACGCCTGCTAACCTGACAAAGTCCCGTGATACCATACAACACGAAAGTTTCTAAGTCGTTTCTCTTCCTAGCTGCCTAAAGACCGACCGTCCGCTTTCACGTCTCCACCAGCACTGACCTCGAAGCCGTCCATCTGATTGGCTACAATTTATTCTGCATTACTTTACATTTTAACATATTTAAATAATCAAAGCTTGACCACTGTCACGTTCTAAATAAAGTAAAATTAATATCCATTGCATAATAAACGTTAAATTCTTTTACATAAAACCAATACTATTTCCTTCTTAGCGTTGAATGTCACGGCCAGTAGCCTTGCACCAACGTGCTTTCTGATAAATAAAGAATAAAAGTAACTATCATGCACTAAAATTTACAACATGTTCTATTACCTAATGCTTCAATAAGGTGTCATGCTGTCATCGTTCAATGTGTTTTGTGTGGAGGAAATGATGATCTGATGCTTAAATGAAAATATAGATAATTTAAATTTACTATATCGTTTAAACAAATAAAGTTACGGAGTTAATATATTTACAACATTTGTCATTCTAATGATGCCCTTCTATTTTAAATGTCGATCGTTAAAATTGACCAAAGCGTTCAGATTTTAGCATTCAGGTCTTTGTTACAAAACTTGTTAATTTCACTTTAACAGTAAATCCTAAATTATTATGGATATGATCAATATTCAAGTTTTATTGGGCTCACCATGAATTTTTATGGAGGATGGCAGATTAAAATACTGTGGCTTGTTCCCTGCAGTACTACAGAATTAAATGGTTTTCATAAGTGTTTCCCTTTATGGCCGACCTCAGGTCCGCCATTTTAACACTGCTACGTCTCTTTGGCCACTAAAGTCTTCTACTGGGTTTCCCTATGACGTAGGTTCTCGTCTGTCTCACTCGCACACTACAGCGCTTAGGCCTCAATAGACAATAGACGCCTGTGGACGTCCCCATCTCGTGGTGAATTGGCGCCCTTTGTGGCACGCGGTCATGGACGACAGGGTTCGTTTCACAATTCCTGAAGGATGACCCTTTCGGCCATATATTTAAATGAGACCGCAATGCTCGTTAGCTCACAGTGTGCATAGCAGAGAAAAATCAGAGAAATGTAAAACAAATTGCTAGAAAAAGAGAAAAGTGTGTAGAGATGAACGTGAGGAAGTCCTTTGAGAGAAACAGCCCAGAAAATCCACAGGAAGCTGTACAATGAAGAAGACATGGGAACTAACCGGCCAGTGCATGCAACACATGAACGTCTGTGCGACATAGGGGCGATATCAAGTGTCCAACCTGCAGGGGCGAGTAGCGACGTTTCCTCACCTAATAAGACCGCATCTTTACCATCTAACGGAGGCCTGTTGTGGACACGGGCTCTACAATGCCCATAAAATGCGCTTCCTCAAAACTTCGGCATTGTGTAGAACACTCTTACTAAAACTCCATAGAAAGTCTCTGATCACTAATCTGTCGAAGATGTGCGGAATACAGTAAACTATTTTCACACAGCTGCTAGATTATACTTGAAAAGCGTTAACTCCGCACAGTGTTTTCGAATACGAATTGGACTGAAACAGGAATGTACTCCGATCACAGTTTCGACTCCACTTGTTGTGGCAGTGCATAACCAGCAAAAACGATCCATCGGTTACGACAATAAACAGCACAGATAAACTTTTTGCCTTAAGACTGATCTTGTAAGTTGTTTTAGCAAGAGTATTCTACCCCAATTCCGAACTGACGAGGAGGAGCATTTTTATGGACCTACAAAAACCCCAAATGACTGCACAGGATGCATAGATAGAAATAATTATGCAAAATCCGCCTCGATTGCACAAACTACCTCATGTTTACCTAGGTTCCAGCGTGGGTAACCACGTCTTCTTCAGAACAAATATAAAACAGCTTGTCTAAATAGGCATAGTCAAGGGCTAAGATCAACACCTACAGCGACAAGGCCCCATAAAAAATTTTACAAATACACGGTACATGTGTACCAAGTCAAAAATATTACTTATCTCAGCCCTGTGTGTGCTGCCTCGCCCCAGCCAACGTACGATGGTCACAGGCTCTCCAGGCTGAGTTCGGTGGAGAGCCTGTGACCATCGTACGTTGGCTGGGGCGAGGCAGCACACACAGGGTTGAGATAAGTAATATTTTTGACTTGGTACACATGTACCGTGTATTTGTAAAATTTTTTATGGGGCCTTGTCGCTGTAGGTGTTGATCTTAGCCCTTGACTATGCCTATTTAGACAAGCAGTTTTATATTTGTTCTGAAGAAGACGTGGTTACCCACGCTGAAACCTAGGTAAACACCAGGTAGTTTGTGCAATCGAGGCGGATTTTTCATAATCATTTCGATACTTACGATTGCTGACGCGCTGCAATGCTGAAAGTGCATAGATAGCTTTATTTGATGTACTAACCTGACTGTATTGTCAGCCTTTGGGGTACGATCAAAATAATGGATTGTTTAATTAAGGCTCAGTGTAATTTAGTACAACGTCTACATCTGCATCAAAATGATTATTCTTCACTTCACTCTTAAGTGTCAGGTAGAGGGCTCACAAAACCACTTTCAAAGGATCTTGAATAGCACGTGGGAAAAATGAGTACCTAAATATTTCTGCCCGAGGTCTGATTTTTCTTATTTTATTACATTGGACATTTCTCCCTAAGTAAGTGAGAGTCATCGTTTCGAATTCGGAGGAGAAAGTTGAAGATTGTAATATTGCGGAAGTATCCCGCCGGATGTTCTAAGTCAATCCTATCTGGTGAGGATCCCATAGGCACTGTAATACTCCGAAGAGGCAGATCAAGCCGGGTTAGGTTTTATCTAAGTGTTCTGTCAATAAAACGTAGTCTTTGGTTCGCTGTCCTTTCAACGTTTTCTGTGTAATGGCTCCAGTTTAAGTTATTGGCAGTGGTAGTTCCTAGGTATTTAACTGAACTGGCAACCTTTAAATTTGTGAAATTTTTCGTGTAACCGGATATAACCGTAATTTTTTTGTACCCATGTGGATGACCTTACACTTTTTAAAGTACTGAAGAAACTGCCACTTCTCGCACCACATCTTGTTTACATTATTTTGTAATTCATTTGGATCTTCCGATAAATTTGTTAGGCAGCAAATGACAGCACCCTATGCAATCCAAGAGGGCTGCTCAGACCGTCTATTAATTCGTTTAAAAACAGCTGAGAGCCTATAACGGTACCTTCTAAAATCTCAAATATACCATTGGTTTTACTATATGACCCTTCGTCGGTTACTAGGATCTGTGAACTTTCCTACAGAAAATCACGAATCCAGTCGAGCAGTTAAGACTGTACTTCATAGGCAGGGAAACTGATTAGATGTGACCATCGGTGTCAAAAGTCTTCTGGGAATCTAGAAATATGAAATCACGTGAGATCCCCTAGCGATATCACTCATTACTTCGTATGAATAAAGGGACTGTTATATTTCACATGAACGGTAATTTCTGAATCCGCGCTGGTCACGTATGAATAGATCGTTTTCTTCGAGGCATTTCGATAAGTTGGTACACAGTATATACTCCTAAATCCTACGCTATATGAATGTCAATGATTTCGGCCTTCAGTCTCATAAGAAACTTTAGCCTTAACGCCCGCTATAAACGCTTGCACCTCCTAGTCTACACTTGATATATTGAGTTCTTCCCTGCATTGTACGAAATCTCAGATTTTATAACTAATTAAAGTTGTCTGCCATACCAGTCTGAAATCAAGTTTTAGCTTAGAAGGACGTTTGATCTTCTAAGCTGTTGAACGAATGGTCAATTCTAGACAGCCAGAATGAGATTTTCACTCTGCAGCGGAGTGTGCGCTGATATGAAACTTCCTGGCAGATTAAAACTGTGTGCCCGACCGAGACTCGAACTCGGGACCTTTGCCTTTCGCGGGCAAGTGCTCTACCAACTGAGCTACCGAAGCACGACTCACGCCCGGTACTCACAGCTTTACTTCTGCCAGTATCTCGTCTCCTACCTTCCAAACTTTACAGAAGCTCTTCTGCGAACCTTGCAGAACTAGCACTCCTGAAAGAAAGGATATAGCGGAGACATGGCTTAGCCACAGCCTGGAGGATGTTTCCAGAATGAGATTTTCACTCTGCAGTGGAGTGTGCGCTGATATGAAACTTCCTGGCAGATTAAAACTGTGTGCCCGACCGAGACTCGAACTCGGGACCTTTGCCTTTCGCGGGCAAGTGCTCTACCAACTGAGCTAAGCCATGTCTCCGCTATATACTTTCTTTCAGGAGTGCTAGTTCTGCAAGGTTCGCAGAAGAGCTTCTGTAAAGTTTGGAAGGTAGGAGACGAGATACTGGCAGAAGTAAAGCTGTGAGTACCGGGCGTGAGTCGTGCTTCGGTAGCTCAGTTGGTAGAGCACTTGCCCGCGAAAGGCAAAGGTCCCGAGTTCGAGTCTCGGTCGGGCACACAGTTTTAATCTGCCAGGAAGTTTCATATCAGCGCACACTCCGCTGCAGAGTGAAAATCTCATTCTGGAAACATCCTCCAGGCTGTGGCTAAGCCATGTCTCCGCTATATCCTTTCTTTCAGGAGTGCTAGTTCTGCAAGGTTCGCAGAAGAGCTTCTGTAAAGTTTGGAAGGTAGGAGACGAGATACTGGCAGAAGTAAAGCTGTGAGTACCGAGCGTGAGTCGTGCTTCGGTAGCTCAGTTGGTAGAGCACTTGCCCGCGAAAGGCAAAGGTCCCGAGTTCGAGTCTCGGTCGGGCACACAGTTTTAATCTGCCAGGAAGTTTCATATCAGCGCACACTCCGCTGCAGAGTGAAAATCTCATTCTGGAAACATCCTCCAGGCTGTGGCTAAGCCATGTCTCCGCTATATCCTTTCTTTCAGGAGTGCTAGTTCTGCAAGGTTCGCAGAAGAGCTTCTGTAAAGTTTGGAAGGTAGGAGACGAGATACTGGCAGAAGTAAAGCTGTGAGTACCGGGCGTGAGTCGTGCTTCGGTAGCTCAGTTGGTAGAGCACTTGCCCGCGAAAGGCAAAGGTCCCGAGTTCGAGTCTCGGTCGGGCACACAGTTTTAATCTGCCAGGAAGTTTCATATCAGCGCACACTCCGCTGCAGAGTGAAAATCTCATTCTGGAAACATCCTCCAGGCTGTGGCTAAGCCATGTCTCCGCTATATCCTTTCTTTCAGGAGTGCTAGTTCTGCAAGGTTCGCAGAAGAGCTTCTGTAAAGTTTGGAAGGTAGGAGACGAGATACTGGCAGAAGTAAAGCTGTGAGTACCGGGCGTGAGTCGTGCTTCGGTAGCTCAGTTGGTAGAGTACTTGCCCGCGAAAGGCAAAGGTCCCGAGTTCGAGTCTCGGTCGGGCACACAGTTTTAATCTGCCAGGAAGTTTCATATCAGCGCACACTCCGCTGCAGAGTGAAAATCTCATTCTGGAAACATCCTCCAGGCTGTGGCTAAGCCATGTCTCCGCTATATCCTTTCTTTCAGGAGTGCTAGTTCTGCAAGGTTCGCAGAAGAGCTTCTGTAAAGTTTGGAAGGTAGGAGACGAGATACTGGCAGAAGTAAAGCTGTGAGTACCGGGCGTGAGTCGTGCTTCGGTAGCTCAGTTGGTAGAGCACTTGCCCGCGAAAGGCAAAGGTCCCGAGTTCGAGTCTCGGTCGGGCACACAGTTTTAATCTGCCAGGAAGTTTCATATCAGCGCACACTCCGCTGCAGAGTGAAAATCTCATTCTGGAAACATCCTCCAGGCTGTGGCTAAGCCATGTCTCCGCTATATCCTTTCTTTCAGGAGTGCTAGTTCTGCAAGGTTCGCAGAAGAGCTTCTGTAAAGTTTGGAAGGTAGGAGACGAGATACTGGCAGAAGTAAAGCTGTGAGTACCGGGCGTGAGTCGTGCTTCGGTAGCTCAGTTGGTAGAGCACTTGCCCGCGAAAGGCAAAGGTCCCGAGTTCGAGTCTCGGTCGGGCACACAGTTTTAATCTGCCAGGAAGTTTCAATTCTAGACAGCATTTTCCAGCACGACAACATATAAGATTTCATCATCAGTGGTGAGTGAAAAAGTGCTACTCTCTGAGTAATATCAGTGCATAAAGAAGTGAACTACATGTGGCTATAATCCCGTACACGTTTTAGTTAGCGACGTAATCCGTGCAAAGTACACACAGTCAGAAAAAATATAAAATGTTATAAACATTATCAGAAATATTTCATGGACGTATAGAGATAACTCACTGCTAATCGAACATTAAGATTCTTATCAGCATTGTTTAACTGTCTCAGTAATATATCCTATCTCAGTTTACTATCATTTCCATCGTGATTCGTAAATGGAAGATGTAAACTAATCATTTCCTATTCTGTTGCAGCAAACTACTTAGGTACCGTGCTTTCTATGGCTTCGTCAGGAACAATGGTGAAGAATTTGGGATGGAGTTCCGTCTTCTACATATATGGTGGTATAACGACATTTTTAATTCTCCCCTGGGTTTACTTTGTGTATGACGACCCAGAATCTCATCCCAGGGTCTCAGAGAAGGAGAAGACATACATAATAGAAAATACGAAACGCAATCGTATAGAAAGCAGTGACAAGGATCCTGACGCACATGATAAGGTATAGTATAAAAAAGTTTTTTTAAGTAATTAATTGTTGTATCTCTTATCACTCAATCGACGAATATGTTATGAGCACGCACTTAAATATGCGTTGCTCCATTTGCCGCAGGAGCCGGCCGTTGTGGCCGAGCGGTTCTAGGCGCCTCAGTCCGGTTCCGCGCTGCTATTAGGTCGCAGGTTCGAATCTTGCCTCGCGCATCGATGTGTGTTATGTCCTTAGGTTAGTTAGGTTTAAGTAGCCCGTAAGTCTAGGGGACTGATGACGTCAGATGTTAAGTCCCATAGTGCTTAGAGCCATTTGAACCATTTTTGAACCAGCCGCAGGAAAACTACAGTTTGTTTCAGTTTGTGTTCCATTAGTTCCGATATATGACAACAAATAAGTAACACCAAATATCTAGACATAAGTAATCTAATTTCCATAATTACAAGCAAGTAGTCATATTCTAAGTGGGTGCTCAGTGACAAGTAAGATCTGATTAATCTGGGAACCAGGATAGCAAATAGCGTGTAACATACTGTTCTTCATCTCCGTGACCATCTGTTACAAATAGTTGTCCTACTGGTAAGAGAGCATGAAAGATATTGAAGTACAAGGTGTGGACAAAAAATGAAACACCAAAAACTCAACTCATTACCATGCCCAATACTTTGCAGAAAATCCCTTGACATTCAAACCAGTTTCCAGCCGTGTCTGATTGCATAAATTCAAGTCCTGTATGGTTTTCAAGGGAATTTTATACCATTCTTCCTACAAAATAGTGACAAGTTAAGGTAACGATGGTGGTGGTGGATAGCGATTACGCATCCTTCTCTCCAAAGTAGTCCACAAAGGCTCAAAACACATTTAATATCTGGCGAGTGTTGTGGCATCAGAGATGCGACAGTTCGTCCTCGCTCTCACAAAATCATTCCTGGACGATGCGAGCTGTGTGAACAGAGGCGTCACCATTTGGAAACGAACGTTGTACCATGGGGTGGGCCTGACCAGTCAAAATGGCCACATTATCCTTAGCAGTAAAGTGATCTTGCAGAGTGACAATGAGATCATTTAGAATACAGCGGTATGGTTTCCTAAATCATCACCGAACCCGCCGTGTTTCACTCTTAGGACGTAAACTCCGCCAAAAGGTGGAATCAGTGAGAGACGAGATTCACCCGAGCAAATGACATTCTTCCATTGCCCCATAGTCCACTTCGCTTTCGGTCGGCCGTGGTGGCCGAGCGGCTCTAGGCGCTTCAGTCCGGAACCGCGCGACCGCTACGGTCGCAGGTTCGAATCCTGCCTCGGGCACGGGTGTGTGTGATGTCCTTAGGTTAGTTAGGTTTAAGTAGTTCTAAGTTCTAGGGGACTGATGACATCAGATGTTAATTCCCATAGTCCTCAGAGCCATTTGAACCTTTGTGTGTGTGTGTGTGTGTGTGTGTGCGTGTGTGTGTGTGTGAAATCTTATGGGACTTAACTGCTAAGGTCATCAGTCCCTAAGCTTACACACTACTTAACCTAAATTAACCTAAGGACAAACACACACACCCATGCCCGAGGGAGGACTCGAACCTCCGCCGGGACCAGCCGCACAGTCCGTGACTGCAGCGCCTGAGACCGCTCGGCTAATCCCGCGCGGCTATGATGTTTCTCTGCTTTCTCTGTTATGTGTTATAAATCTTCCATACAGTGCCCCTTGAAACACCGAACACTTCGCCTACCTCGGATGCAGCAGCACCCAGCATACGAGCACGCCCACGTTCGAATTCACTTGATTTCGACATAACACACTCACAACTACACAAAACAGTGTTCTGATCACGACTGGCATACGCATCGTGTTGAGGACACTGCACAGGTGCCGTTAATGGTTTAACGCAGTCTGCAGGCTTGGCTAACATCTGCATTTATCTACAAGCATGTATTTCTTGCGGTGTTTTCATGTCTATGTCCAACCACTATAGTTTACATAGCGTACGTCGTGTTCCATGGATCCCGCGTAGAGAAATCTCTGGGACATGCAATTAAGTCAAGAAAGTAAATTTTATATATGTGCAACACAATATATGAGTTAACATTATGAAATATAAGCGTGTTACAACGACTATATTAGTGACGAAATAACATAAAACATTGCTTCTAACAGTTTCTGTGAAAATACTCATTATACCTGTAGTTCACGGAACTGCCCACAGCAAGATCTTCAATTCTGTCTAAAACACGACTATACCATTCAAAACACATTTAATATACTCTAGCAGGTTGTTGACTACATGTGTATCCTCTTTGATAGAAGCTGTTTTTGGGCCTAGTATTACGTTCCAGTTTTGCCACCGTTTTTTATGAGGAAAGGAAGAAACGGTGATAACGTCAAAAGACACTAATGACTGTATGTCTCCTAAAATAGTTGTCAGAATTCCTAAGGTTTTTTCTTCTTTCTAGTTTTTAAGAACTAACAGCAGTTAGTTTCATACTATATTCTTTTAATTAGATAAGATGAAAACTATCTCTGATATCATAATACTTACGTTTCTCTAGGAGAATAGTGTGAAATTCTCAATAGAATACTTTTGACGAGCGACAAAAGCATTTCATTCTGCATTAAACAGTGCATAGTCGACGACTAAATAACTTTACGTGTCATTGTCGTCTCATTCAAGGAAGTGACCAGTAAAATGAATCAGAAAACGGAGGACAAATGTGAAAATTGTTTCTCCGAGTTTTCAGTGTAGTACAAGCACTTAGTTGCGGCAAAGAAGAGATATTAGGTGGAATTAACTTCTCTGATTTGATGCTTATCTCAGTAGGAAAACAGAATCACGACATGTCACTATCGGAAACCAAATTTTTCTTAATTCGTTTCACTGATTCACCAAACTCTTTAGCTGAAGTACGTTGATATTCGGTTACGAAACATATTATGTTCTAGAATAAATGCACTTGTTTTTACATTTTCTCAAATCACTGAGAGTAATGCTGACAGTGTTTGAAATCTACACGAAATAAACTTAAACTCTGAAGATTAAGATTAGTTTTAGGTTTAAAATGGCCATAAAATTAGAGCCAAAGAAGAGTTAGTTATTAATATGTTGTATTTCGTAGATAACGTCTGAATAAAAAATGTTTTTGTTTTGAGGTCGAAAACAGCTTTCGCAAACAGAGCGACCATGAGATTATCTGACGGTCATGTCTGGCACCCTTGAAAAGCTAATCATGGTACACAAGCGGCAACTTACGTAACAGTTACCTTGGATAAGAACATGGTGTTTTGTATGTGATCATCTCGCTCTTCAATTTAGATAACGCAAAATATATTCATTACAAATGATAAAATGTATCAGCAGATAAATACCTCTACAGGGTGTGTCATTTATTTATGATATCACAGCTAAGCGAGGAGCATAATCTTATCCATTTTGAAAAGACGTGAAAGCTGCGAGTAAGCAGTGGTAAAAGGAACATTCAGCCTCTGTCACTGTAAATTAATAGCTGTATATTCACCACACTACATGTTCCAGTCGATTACCTCATCAGGTGTGGTAATGTGAGTGGTGAAATTTTCCCGGTGATCTGAACGGTCGATGACGTTTCGGGAGTGCAGACGGTCGTTGTTTCCCACCATTCACGATATTTCATATTGGCACGTGCCAGACATCTTCAGGTGAGCCAGCGAAGACTGAAATTAATCTGTTCCCATCCATGCACAACCAAGGTAACTCACAAGTTTTGGAACGGAACGCAAAAGGAAAACATACAAACTGTCTACGATGCGGCCATATTTTAGGCATACCAGAATGTGCCCATTAAATAGTACCTCACAAAACCAGTGACAACGCGAAATGGCCTCATGCAGCCGCGCTAACGTTGACGTCAAGTTTTTCACGTTACCAAACCTGATGGCGGAAGCTGGCCTTCCAAAACATAAAATATGGTCACAAATTAATTCACAATGGTAGCGGTTTAATATCCTTTCATCACGGATTATTTCAGTTTACTCGTCTCTGCACCTTAGTTTGTGAATCGACGTAAAAACTCACAACCGTGAGCCTTCCTCCCATTATATTATTCAAATCAACACTAAAGAGTCACGATATCAGCAAGGTTATTGTTGGTGACAGGCTTTAAGCGGACTGAATTCTGCCACCACGAGCTCCGAATAATACATTCGAGACATTGCCGTCATTAAAAATCGAAATATATTAATTACCCTGTTGTTGTTGATGTTGTTGTGGTCTTCAGTCCAAAGACTCGTTTGATGCAGCTCTCCATGCTATTATATCCTGTGCAAGCCTCTTTATCTCCGAGTAACTACTGCAACATACGTCCACCTGAATCTGATTACTGCATTCATCTCTAGGTCTTCCTCTACGATTTTTATCCTCCACACTTTCCTCCAGTACTAAATTGGTGATCCCTTGAGCATCAGAATGTGTCCTATCAACTGATCCCTTCTTCTAGTCAGGTTTTACCACAAATTTCTCTTCTCCCCAATTCTTTTCAGTACTTTCTCATTAGTTACGTGATCTACCCGTCTGATCTACAGCATTTTTCTGCAATACTACAGTTCAAAAACTTTTATTCTGTTCTTGTCTAAACTGTCAATGTTGCGCTACCATACATGTCTATAATCCATACAAATATATTCGAAAAGGACTTCCTGACACTTAAATCTACACTCCATGTTAACAAATTTCTCTTCTTCAGAAACACTTTTTCTTCCCATTGCTAGTCTATATTTTATATCCTCCCTATTTCGACCATCATCAGCTATTTTTCTTCCCAACTAGTAAAACTTACTTACTACTTTAAGAGTCTCATTTCCTAACCTAATTCCCTCAGTATCACCTGATTTAATTTGACTACATTCCATTATCCTTGCTTTGCTTTTGTTGATGTTCATCTTATATGCTCCTTTCAAGATACTGTCCACTCCGTTCAACTGCTCTTCCAGGTCCTCTGCTGTTTCTGACAGAATTACAATTTCATCGGCAAGTTTTTATTTCTTCTCCCTGGGCTTTAATTCCTACTCCAATTTATTCTTTTGTTTCCTTTACTGCTTGCTCAGCATACAGATTTAATAACTCGGGGATACACTACAACCCTGTCTGATTCCCTGCTCAACAACTGTTCCCATTCAAAGTCCTTCGACTCTTTATAACTGACATCTGGTGTCTGTACAAATTGTAAATAGCCTTTCGCTCCCTGTATTTTACCCCTGACACCCTTAGAATTTGAAAAAGAGTATTCCAGTCTACACTGTCAAAAACTTTCTGTAAGTCTACAAATGCTATAAATGTAGGTTTGTCTTTCCCTAACCTATTACCTCAATATTGCCTCGAGTGTTCCCACATTTCTACGGAATCCAAACTGATCCTCCCCGAGGTCGGCCTCTACCAGTTTCTCCATTCTTCTGTAAAGGATTCGTGTTAGTATTTTGCAACCGTGACTTATTAAGCTGATAGTTCAGTCATTTTCACACGTGTCAGCACCTGCTTTCTTTGGAATTGGGATTATTATGTTCTTCTTCAAGTCTAAGGGAATTTCGCCTTTCTGATACATTCTACGCTACCAGATACAACTCCCTACGTCGCGAAAACAAATACATTTGCAGGAAGAAATGATAGACAAGTCATAAGACTATGTGAGAGAGACTGCATTCCGCTATGAACACTGTCTCGGGCGGTTTAAAACACTTTTCCCGAAATTGTGCAATGCCAGATCTTCTGGAGAGGTGAACCAAATGTGTTACAAATCAGATACATTTCTACGGAACAGGGTGAAATCTTGTTTCACGACATCAGTAGTAGTAAGCACGACTTTTATGACATTTGTGCTTTAAACAGAATCGACATCTTTCCGACGGTGGCCATTTGATGTGGCCATTCTAGCGGGTGTCGTGGAAGATAATGAAAACGAAGTTTCATGTAAATGTTACTCTCTTTTATTGGAATGATTGGGTTTACGCACAGACAGTAATCGTACTGGATGAAACGTACTCCGTCAGTACAAAAAGTTTCGATACTGGATTTATAAGAAATAGAGAAAAATTAAGACGTCGATTTTAACGCTTCAGGTGTTCTACATAACGTCTCACCCCTTCCCTCTCTCCCACCCACCTGAATACATTGCACAGAAAGAATCGTGTGAAACTGTCAGAAAAGTCCTTGTTTGGGATGTTGCTCAATCCTCGCATCACATTGGCTTAAATGTCGATTATGTCGACAAAACGTTAACGCTTCAGGTGAATTTCTATACTTTGACGTATGTTCGTACTGTTAACACTAAGTATCCCGCCGTAATGACTCCTGTCTAGGAAAGAACTGCTCGCGTTTTGCGTTTCGAGCAAGTCGGGGCAGGCGTCCACGCATCGTTGTTTTAATTTGGGAGTCAAGGTGTGCGTGACAAACTTTGCACACATTATTATTTTTTTCTATTTTGGAGAATATTTTCAACACTTTTTTGCAGTTGTTACTCCAATGAGATTTGTGACACAAGAACGTGGACACACTACGGTCGCATGTCCACCAATAAGCAGTGCCTTCTCACAACTGAGTGGCCCTGCGTACTGTATATCTGTTGTTCACATTTGTTAATTCAGGCTGCCACCGTAGTTACTGTGCTGACGTCACCTATACGCCAGCAATGAAAGCAGTCCCGAAACTTTTTGCACAGGCTGTGAATTTCGACTCTACACCGCTACTGAAGACGCACCGCAGGTCAGACTGACGACGTCCTCAAGCTCCTCAGTACGCTGCTCAGCTACAGTTATCCGAGGTTTGGGGACCGTAAATACATTCAGAAGCACGACCTGGCCATGGGGTGCCCGTTGTCGTATTGCACTGCTAATATACTCTGAAGCGCCAAAGAAATTGGTACAGGCATGCGTATTCAAATACAGACATATGTAAACAGGCAGAATACGGCGCTGCCGAAGGCAACGCCTGTACTAGACAACAAGTGTCTGGCACAGTTGTTAGATCGGTTACTGCTGCTATAATGCCAGGTTATCAAGATTTAAGGGAGTTTGAACGTGGTGTTATATACGGCGCGCGAGCGATGAGACACAGCATCTCCGAGGTAGCGATGAAGTGGGGATTTTCCCGTGCGACCTTTTCACGAATGTGAATGTACCGTGAATATCAGGAATCCGCTAAAACATGAAATCTCCGTCATCGCTACGGCCGGAAAAAGATCCTGCAAGATTGAAGAGAATCGTTCAACGTGACAGAAGTACAACCCTTCCGAAAATTGCTGCAGATATCAATGCTTGGCCATCAACAAGTGTCAGCGTGCTACGCATTCAACTGAACATCATCGATATGGGCTTTCGGAGCCTAAGGCCCACTCGTGTATCCCTGATGACTGCACGAGACCAAACTTTGCGCCTCTCCTGGGCCCAGCAACACCGACATTGGACTGTTGATGACTGGAAACATGTTGCCTGGTCGGACGAGTCTCGTTTCAGATTGTATCGAGCGGATGGACGTGTGCGTATACGGAGACAACCTCATGAATCCGTGGAACCTGCATTTCAGCAGGGGACTCTTCAAGCTGGAGGTGGCTCAGTAATTGTGTGGACCGAGTGCAGATGGACTGATATGGGACCGCTGATACGTCTAGATACGAGTGTGACAGCTGACAAGCACGTAAGCATCCTGTCAGACCACCTGCATCCATCCATGTCCATTGTGCATTCCTACGGACTTGGGCAATTCCAGCAGGACAATACGACACCCCAAACACCCAGAATTGCTATAGAGTGGTTCCACGAGCACTCTACTGAGTCTAAACACTTCCGATAGCCAGCAAACTCCCCAGACATGAACATTATTGAGCATATCTGGGATGCCTTGCAATGTGTTGTTCAGAAGAGAGCTCCACCCCTCCTACTCTTACGGATTTATGGACAGCCCTGCAGGATTCGTGGCGTCAGTTCCCTCCAACACTACTTCAGACATTAGTCGAGTCCATGCCACGTCGTATAGCTGCACTTCTGCGTGCTCGGGGCGCCCTACACGATATTAGGCAGGTGTACCAGTTTCTTTGGCTCTTCAGTGTATTTATGACTAAGTCTGAAATGATATTTGTGCTCTGCTTCTAACCTATGCTAGTGGAGTTGTAATATGGTGCAGATACGACATATTTCTACTGTACGACAGTACTAATGTGGATGGTGGTGGTTGTTGGTATGTTTAAGGGGGACTAAACAGCGAAGGTCATCAGTCCCCCATTCCAAAATCAGGCGAGCCGAAAATCTACGAAGCAGATAAAATCCAAAGGGGGAGGAGACGTCCCCCCAGGCGCTAAAAGCACACAAATTCAGCAACAAACACTACAGACAAGAACAGGACAGAGGAACACCAGACAGAAAGAAACAGAAGATGATGATGATGGCCGGAGACTGGTTGACTGACCACGAGATCAAAAATGGGAAAGAGTCAACCATCTCACGGCACACCAGAACAGCAACAGACACAAGGACAAAAGACACAGAAAGGGAAAGGCGCAGGACCTCCCTAAATCGAACCATAAAACGGACTACCACGGATAAAATTTAAAACGTCATCAGCCATGGAGGCATCGTCAGATAAAACCAAAGCCAAAGTGCCTGGGAGATTAAAAGAGTGCCGGAGTGTGCGCAGTCGAGGACACTCCAGCAAAATGTGGCCGACCGTCAGCCGGGACCCACACCGACACAAGGGGGGATCCTCCTGACGCAACAGATGGCCGTGCGTCAGGTAGGTATGGCCGATGCGCAGCCGACACAGGACTACCGAGTCCCTGCGAGAAGCCCGCAAGGAGGAACGCCACACATCGGTCGTCTCCTTGACAGCCCGCAGTTTATTTGGGGCTGTCATGCCACGCCATTCAGCAGCCCACATCCCACTCAGCTTACGGCGCAACACCAGCTGCTGGTCGCGAGCCGTAAGGCCGATCTCCAAAGCCGGGCCGTCGATCGCCCCTTTTGCCAGCCTGTCTACACGTTCGTTCCCTGGGATGCCAACATGACCGGGCGTCCAAACCAGGACCACCGAACGACCAGAACGGGCAATGGCGGAAACAGATTCCTGAATGGAGGACACCAGAGGAGAGAAGGGATAGCAGCGGTCGACGGCCTGAATGCTGCTCAGGGAGTCACTGCAGATGACGACGGACGCATCTGAGCAGGAACGCATATGCTCAAGAGCTCGCAAGATGGCCACCAGCTCTGCAGTAAAAATACTGCAGCCAGCCGGCAAGGAGCGTTGCTCAACATGGGCAGCGTGAGCAAAAGCGTAGGCAGTGCGACCATCAACCAGGGAACCATCAGTGTAGACAGGCTCACAGCCCGGAAATGAGTGGAGGAGCGCAAGAAAACGGCGACGGAGGGCCACAGGCGGAACCGAGTCCTTAGGTCCCTGTGCCAAATCCAGATGGACGGACGGCCGGGACAAACACCAGGGAGGCGTAGGTGTACAGACCCGGAAGGGAGGCAGAAGAGGGAATGACCCCAGTTCTGACAGCAGGGACTGGACACGGACAGCGACGGAAAGCCCAGACCGAGGTCGCCGTTCGGGCAGGTGGTGGACCAAGGCAGGGAAAAGCAGGCGACGGTTGGGATGGCCTGGCGAGCAATGTACGTGGACAGCATAGTCGGCGAGCAGACGATGGCGGCGTATCCGCAGCGGGGGAACCCCGGCCTCCACCAGTAGACTGTCCACGGGGCTGGTGCGAAAAGCGCCAGTTGCAAGCCGAACCCCACAGTGATGTATGGGGTCTAACAACTGCAACACTGAGGGTGACGCAGACCCATAGGCCAGGCTCCCATAATCAAGCCGGGACTGCACAAGGGCTCTGTACAATTGCAGTAGCGTGCAGCGATCTGCACCCCAAGACGTGTGGCTAAGGCAGCGGAGGGCGTTGAGGTGCCGCCAGCATTTTTGCTTCAGCTGAGTAACATGAGGAACCCATGTGAGCCGGGCATCAAACACGAGTCCCAAGAAGCGGCAAGTGTCCACCACTTCAAGCAGGTGGCCGTCGAGGTAAAGGTCAGGATGAGGGTGGACCGTCCGACGCCTGCAGAAGTGCATAACCCGAGTCTTGGCAGCAGAGAACTGAAAACCATGAGCCAGAGCCCATGATGCTGCCTTGCGAACGGCGACTTGCAACCTGCGTTCGGCGACTCCCGTAGTTGTGGAGCTAAATGAGATGCAGAAGTCGTCGGCATACAAAGAAGGAGACACCGACGACCCCACTGCTGCAGCCAGACCATTAATGGCCACTAGAAATAACGAGACGCTCAACACCGAGCCCTGCGGGACCCCACTTTCCTGTATATAAGAGGAACTAGAGGTGGCGCCGACTTGCACCCGGAAAGAGCGGCGCAATAAAAAGCTTTGAAGAAAAGCCGGGAGCCGACCACGAAGACCCCACCCGTGCAACGTGGCGAGGATGTGATGCCGCCATGTGGTGTCATACGCCTTCCGCAGATCGAAAAATACAGCAACAAGGTGCTGACGTCGGGCAAAAGCCGTACGGACAGCAGATTCCAGCCGCACCAAATTGTCCACGGCAGACCGGCCCCGACGGAAGCCACCCTGGGATGGAGCGAGGAGACCGCGCGACTCAAGGACCCAACACAAACGCCGCCCCACCATACGTTCGAGCAATTTGCACAAAACGTTGGTGAGGGTAATGGGACGATAGCTGTCCACCGCCAGTGGGTCCGCACCGGGTTTCAAGATGGGGACAATAACGCCCTCCCGCCATTGCGACGGGAACACGCCTTCGCTCCAAATGCGATTAAATATCGCGAGAACGTGTCTCTGGCAGTCCCTGGAGAGATGCTTCAGCATCTGCGCGTGGATGCAGTCTGGGCCTGGTGCTGTATCAGGGCAATCGGCGAGGGCGGCGAGGAATTCCCTCTCGCTGAAAGGAGCATTGTATGTTTCAAAACGACGCGTGTGGAATGAGAACGGCGTCCGCTCGGCTCGCTCCTTTAGAGAGCGAAAGGCGGCGGGATAGGATGCAGTAGCAGAGCTCTGAGCAAAGTGCGCGGCTAGCCGTTCAGCAATGGCGGCAGCGTCCGTGCAGACAGCGCCGTCCAAGGAGAGCCCAGGGACACCCATAGGGGTCTGGGAGCCATAAATCCGCCGGATCCGGGACCACACGTGCGAGGACGAGACACGGGAGCCCAGGGAGGAGACGTACCTCTCCCAGCACTCCTGCTTACGCCGTGCAATAAGACGACGGGCGAAAGCACGGAGCCTCTTAAAGGCGATGAGGGTCTCCAGAGACGGGTGCCGCCTATGACGCTGGAGAGCCCGCCTACGGTCGCGAATAGCCTCAGCAATCTCCGGCGACCACCAGGGGACAGCCTTCCGCCGAGGGAGGCCAGAGGAACGGGGGATGGCAGCCTCGGCCGCCGAAATGATGGACGTGGTGAAAACACGGACCACCTCGTCAATGTCACCCTGTGGGGGAGACGCAATGGTTACAGCGGAAGTAAAAGCTGGCCAGTCAGCCCTGTGGAGAGCCCAGCGGGGCAAGCGCCCAGAAGAATGACACTGTGGCAGTGACAAATAGATGGGAAAATGGTCACTGCCACACAGGTCAGGATGCACCCTCCAGTGGAGGGATGGGACAAGTCCAGGGCTGCAAATAGAGAGATCGATGGCTGAGAACGAGCCATGGGCCACACTGAAATGCGTGGGAGCACCGGTGTTCAAGAGGCTAAGGTCGAGCTGAGCCAACACATGCTCCACGGCCCGACCGCGATCATCGGAGACAGTCCCACCCCATAGAGGATTGTGGGCATTGAAATCGCCCAGAAGCAGCAATGGTGGTGGGAGTTGAGCCAGCAGCGCAGCCAAGACATGGCGGGGGAGCTCCCCATCCGGAGGAATGTAAACAGAGCAAACAGTAATAGCCGGCGAGAGCTCAACCCTGGCAGCAACTGCCTCTAAAGGCGTCTGAAGGGGTACTGGCGAGCTACAGACAGAGTGGTGAACAAAGAGGCAAACCCCACCTGACGCTCGTTGACAGGCAGCACGGTTCTTATAGTATCCCCGATAACCGCGAAGGGCGGGGGTCCGCAGTGCAGGAAACCAAGTTTCCTGCAGAGCAATGCAGAGAACAGGGGAATCACTCAAAAGCATCCGGAGCTCTGGCAGGTGGCGGAAATAACCGCCGCAGTTCCATTGGAGAATGGAAGCAGGAAGGGACTGGGAGGGCGTGAATGCGACTAAGAGGCAGACAGCGCTTCAGAGCCAACCGCCGCCACTGGGGGAGAGTCAGCTGAGTCCATAGGAGAGGCCCCCAAGGGTTCCGTGAGGGCGAGATCCGCGGCAGAGGCGAGGATCTCCACCTCATCCCCGGAGCCAGGACTATGTACAGCAGGCGGTGCTGAAACCGCCGGAACGTCCTTCTTCTTGGACGCATTCTGTTCCTTCTTCTCGCGTCTGCCCTTAGGATGAGAGGGCTGGGAGAGCTTCTCTGAAGGAGCGTCGGAGGCTGACGACGACGCAGAAGCCCTACGACCAGCAGGTGGCGGAACCTTCAGCCACTGGCCGACATCTGGCTGGGAAGGAGAAGAAACGGAGGAAGGGAGAGCCCCGAGGGACCCCTTCCGCGAGTGAGGAACCGGCGGAGGCAACGCCGCCGGAGAAGGAGGGGGAGGAATCGAGCCTCCCGGTTGTGGAGCAGATGTCACTCCCGAAGTAAGCTTGGGGGGAGCGACAGAAGAGGGTTTGCCCCCAACTGCTAAGGGGGCAAGAGAGGAAGGCTTGCCCCCAGGGGGGGCAGACAGAGATACATGGCCCCGAGGGCCCACTGAAGGCGGCACAGATGAAGCGACAACCGTCGCCCGTGCGGGCGACGATAACGTGGCTGCAGCATAAGATGTTCGAAGGGAAGCAGGGTACAACCTTTCATATTTCTGTTTAGCCTCTCGATAAGTAAGCCGGTCCAGGGTCTTAAATTCCATGATCTTCCGCTCCTTATGAAGAACGGGGCAATCCGGCGAGCATGGAGAGTGGTGCTCCCCACAGTTAACACATACAGGTGGAGGTGCACATGGAGAATCAGGATGAGAGGGGCGTCCGCAATCTCGACATGTAGCGCTGGATGGGCAACGGGAGGACATATGCCCAAACTTCCAGCACTGGAAGCACCGCATCGGGGGAGGCACGTATGGCTTGACGTCGCAACGGTAAACCATCACCTTGACCTTCTCGGGCAAGACATCACCCTCGAAGGCCAAGATAAAGGCACCGGTGGCCACCCTGTTTGTCTTGGGTCCTCGATGGACACAACGGACAAAATGCACACCACGTCGTTCCAAGTCGGCTCTCAGCTCGTCATCGGATTGCAACAAGAGGTCACGATGGTAAATAATCCCCCGGACCATATTTAAGCTACTGTGGGGAGTGACGGTAACAGGGACGTCACCCAGCTTATCACACAAGAGCAACGCTCGTGACTGGGCTGGGGAGGACGTCTTGAGGAGGATGGACCCATTCCTCATTTTTGACAACCCCGCCACTTCCCCAAACTTATCCTCCAGGTGTTCCACAAAAAACATAGGCTTCGTCGGAAGAAAGGAGTCACCATCAGTCCTGCTGCAGACAAGGTATTGCGGTACGTAAGGCTCCCGCTTGGCACTAGATCGGCGTCCCTCCCATGGCGCAGCCAACGAGGGGAACGTCTGAGGGTCATACTGCGCAGCATCGAAGTCGACTCTACCTCGCTTAGAGACGCTGGTGGCCGTGCGACCACCAGCTTGATGTGATTTATTGCGCTTCATTGCGCCACATCCGCCCAGATGCCACCTACTCCGAACGAGGGCTCTCCCCAAGGGCGCCACCCAGCCAAAGCAACGGGTACCTGGCCAATATCCCGTTGCCCGGAGTCCCCGTGCCCCAGACAAGATGGGCACATACTCCTTGGCATGCATGGGGAGGAAACAGCTCAGGCATCTGTAGTGCGATCCCTGCGTGGTCAGGGGGCTACCACCAAGAGGGTACATGACGACCCCACCACAACGGACTGGCTACCGTGCTGGATTTTAGGTGTTTAAAGGGTCCACAGTTGTCGTAGGCGCTAAGAAGAATAGTGCGCACAAGGCGAGAAGGAGACCACCCAGAAGATGTTGGGCGTAGTCCCCCCCACACGACAATAGGTAACATGCAAGATGGTGGAGCATGATGGACCAATACAAAAACACCACGTAAGGTGTCCTTCCCCAAATGGCACGCACTGACGACGGAAATTTGGAAGAAAAAAGGAGGTCAAACCCAAGAGGGGACCATCACAGAAGGCCGAAACGTTTGAGACTCCTTTTAGTCGCCTCTTACGACAGGCAGGAATACCGCGGGCCTATTCTTACCCCCGAACCCGCAGGGGGATACTAATGTGGAATGCTGTGATTTTGTTGATAAAGTGAATGCTATACGGGAGAGGACAGTTTACCAAGAAACACAGTGAGGGAGGATTACTACTTTATTTAGATCTAAAAGTTTCCTTTCACTTCAACCATCACTGTAGTAAAAATCTACTAATACCAGTATTGCTGCCCCCTGTTTTGATCACAACCGTGGTAGATTCTTCCTAAACGACGGTGAGGGGCCTGAACGTGGCGTAGTCAAACGCTTGCCAAATAAAATAAGGTTGGAAACTTGACGGCTGAAAGATGTTCAATTTGACATCCTTTAATCACTCGTATCACTCGAAGCGAAAGAAAGAATTAAGGGGGCTTGTGTTCAAATTCCGTGCCATAGACTTGAGGCCATTTTACTTCCCACTGCTAAAAAGAAGAGCTACGGTACTGGTCGAAGCTGAGAAGTGCCTGAAAACCGAATCTGGATTACTGCGCGAGGCGTCCGCAACATTATACGTGTCAGCACTAAACAGGGTCCTCTTCCTTTCTGCGATAACATACATCATTCTCACATAGCACACAGGCGATGTACCAAATCACGAAGGACAACAAAATCTGTAACTGGTATGCCCGACTAAATCACACACACTATCACTTCAACTGGCATGTAATCTCTCGCCTAGCGGAGATTTCGTTTCGGCAGTTAACCCGCGTCGGTTGTTACGTACTGTATGGTCGGTGGGTGACAGTGCTGTGTCGTTTGGTGCATACCATTTACAGAATGCTGTGTTTGCCTAGACCATTAACAACGCTAGCTGTTTACGACATTTCGCCGTTTCCCAGTGTTGTCATTAAAATTGATAAAAAATATGTGTGAAATGTAATGGGACTTAACTGCTAAGGTCATCAGTCCCTAAGCTTATACACCACTTAACCTAAATTATCCTAAGGACAAACACACACCTATGCCCGAGGGAGGACTCGATCCTCCGCCGGGACCAGCCGCACAGTAAAACTGATAGACTTTAACCATTCAATCTCTTAAACATTGTACAAGTGAAATCTTTGAAGATACCAATACACAAACGTCTGAGGCAGTCAAACATTGACCGATTGCTTTATTGCCTTTGTCCATCACACTCGAATGTGCACAGGCAACTGAACTACTAGGCTACTGACCATGAAGTTCTTTCACAATGATTTGCTGCAAATCTAAATCTATTAATGGATGAATGTCCCGTAGGATCTCGTCAGGGTGCTATGGAGTCTTCCGCTTACATTGTCAGTATATTTACTCCTCGATATTAGTCAAGGCAAACAGTTAAGTTGTAATTGAACTGTAAACAGCCCGAAGGTTGATTTGAGCACAACAGTACGTTACTGTGCATGGTCCTATTGGAGGTGGTAAGTGCGTGGCTTCCTCCGTCCACTGAACAGATTCAGCCACCCAGGTGCAGGGAAACCAGCAGTTTAATGTGAACTCCAAACCACGGTACAATTAAGCATTCTTCACATTAATAAATGCTGCCATAAGTGAAAAAAATGATAAATTACAGATTAAATTCCTAGAACTGACCAGGAAACGACTTCACCACTTCTGATCCCACAATGTAGTACTTCAGCACTTTGCCACCAAAACGCACTGCGGCCAGTATAAAAAATATAAAAGTAAGTTCGACGTAGATTTTGCGATCTCGTCCGTGGTTGCAAAGTCATTACTTTATTTCTGTTTGAAAATTTCTGCTAAGTTATCAACAGTAATGACAAGATATTGAAATACGCCATAAATTCAAATCTGAATTAAAAACGTAATTCATTTGCCCAATTATTATGTAGTCTGATAGAACATTAGTATTCTCGACTTACAAACGTTTGTTGTCTGTGTAGAGGGGTCGTTAGGAAGCCTTATTCATTCCCTGTGCTTATACATGACTCTCATTTACAAAATGATTAACCGAAATTCTCATGCTACAGTTACTCGTGTAGTAGCAGATCAGAAGTGGATGTTGTTTGGTCTACAGTCCGAAGACTGGTTTGATGCATTTCCCTTTTCCAAATCAACTTAAGCGTTAATGATTCCATTAGATTTAGTAACTCTTCATTTGCTACACGATCTACCTATCTAGTCTTCAGCATCAATGTAGAGCGACAATTGAAACGCTTCTACTCTCCTCTTGTCTGTAGCGTTTATCAGAGCGCTGCGGGCGCATGCCCTATCCGCTTGTTCACACAGCTGAAATGAGCGAGAGAAGGGGCGAAGAAACTTTACACTCCTTGGCGGATGTTGACGAAGATGAACAACAGTACCTCGCCTATTTTTTCTTTACTGTTATTTTATCCCCCTCGCCTCATATGATGAGCGGCTGTCAGCGGTATAATATTCCGCTGCGTACCAGATAGTTGTTTAGAAAAATAACAAGGACGTGAAACAAACATTAATAAAGGTGAAAAGTTGATTGATGGTTTTGAAAATGATAAAAACGGTGAATTTTGTTAGCGTCTGCATAAAAAACGTTGATACTGTTGTCCTCTTTTTTAAAATTAAAATCAGAGGACTAAAAGCTAGAAAACAAAAATACGAGTACGTGCTCAAAAGTAATGCCTCCTAATTTTATATGCGAAAAACAAACTTTATAAACACTCTCCATCTTAATTCTTGTGGAAAATAAGAAATTTGTGGTAAGTTCTTATGGGACCAAACTGCTGAGGTCATCGGTCCCTAGGCTTACACATTACTTAAACTGACTCACACACATGCCCAAGGGAACTCGAACCTCCGATGGGAAGAGCCGCGCGCAACATGGCAACGTGCCTAAGACCGCGTGGCTGCCCCGAGCGGCCGTATTTCTTTTGTGTACGTATTTTTTTCTCAACATCGTCACCCAAGTGACGAACAAGTTTCTCCCAACGAATGACCTGTTTGTGGATACGGTCACTGACTCTGCTGACAAAGCCACAACCCCACCCCTTCTTACACCGCTATCTCACTATCAAAGCTAAGTTCTCGAAGGTGTTCTTTAAGTTTTGAAAGCAGATGAAAATCAGCTGGAGCGAATCCGGAACTGGATGGAGTATGATAGATGACAGTGAAGTCAATGCGACCCATTGCTACAGATGCAGCAGCGCTCGTGTGTGGTCTGTAGTTGTCATGCTGAAGGATAGGATGCTCCAAATGTGGACGAACTCTTCGAATTTGAAACTCCATTGACAGCGGCGTTCGCTGTTTCTCGCGCATCGACATAAGCACGTTACACGCCGCTCTGTTACACGCTACAATTCGGAGCTCTCCAGCAGCAAACTGATGAAAATATGTACACATGAAGAATAAAGATGTAGTGTATTAATAAAGTTTGTATTATTTAAAAATTACATCAATTCGGAGGCATTACTTTCCAGTATGGCCACGCATGTTGTTGTTGTGGTCTTCAATCTGACCTGTGCACGCCTCTTCAGCACCATATAACCACTGCAGTCTACAAACTTCCGAATCTGCTTACTGTATTCATCTCTTGGTCTCCCTCTACGATTTCTACCACCCACACTTCCCTCCAGTACAAAACTGATGATCGTTTGACGTCCCAGAAAGTGTTCTAACAATTGATCCATCCATGTAGTCATGTACTGACACAAATTTCTTTTCTCCCCAATTTTGTTCAGTACCTCCCCATTAGTTACATGATCGACCAATCTAATTTCAGCATTTTCCTGTAACACCACAGCAGGATCTCCTATTCTCTTCTTGTCTAAACTGTTTATAGTCTATGTGTCACTTCCATACATGGTTACGTGGCCGAGCGCTTCTAGGCGCTGCAGTCTGGAACTGCGCGACCGCTACGGTCGCAGGTTCGAATCATGCCTCGGGCATGGATGTGTGTGTTGTCCTTAGGTCAGTTAGGTTTAAGTAGATCTAAGTTCTAGGGGACTGATGACCTCAGATGTTAAGTCCCATAGTGCTCAGAGCCATTTGAACCATACATGGTTACACTCTATGCAAGTACTTTCAGAAGGGACTTCCTGATAGTTAAAATTATACTCCATGTTTACAAACTTCTGTTCCTCAGAAACGCTTTACTTCCCACCACCAGTCTACATTTTCTATGCTCCCTAATTCGACCATCATCAGTTAGTTGCTTCTCAAATAGGAAAACACATTTACAACTTTCAGAGTCTCATTTCCAAACCCAAATACCTCAGCATCACCTGATTTAATTCGACCAAATTCCATTATCCTCGTTTTGTTTTTGTTGATGTTCATATTACATCCTCCTTTCAAGATACTATCCATTCCGTTCAACTGCTCTTTCTGCTGTTTCTGACTGAATTACAATATCATCGGCAGACCTCAAAGTTTTTATTTATTCTCCCTGCGCTTTAATTCCTATCCCAAGTGTTTCTTTGGTTTCCGGCACTGCTTGTTAAATGTACAGATTGGATAAAATCGGGGACAGGCTACAACCCTGTATCACATCCTTCTCAACCACTGCTTCCCTGTCATGCCACTCGACTCTATAACTGCCGTCAGGTTTCAGTAAAAGTCGTAAACAGGCTTTCGCTCATTATATTTTACCCCTGTTATCTTCAGAATTTCAAAGACAGTATTCCAGTCAACATTGTCCAAATCTTTCTCAAAGTCTACAAATGCTATAAACGTAGGATTACCAACCTACCTTCTAGGTCGTTTGGTCAGTACTGCATCGCGTGCGCCAACACTTCTGCGGAATCCAAACTGATCTTCCGGAAGTCGACTTCTACCAATTTTTCCATTCTTCTGTAAAGAATTCGTGCTAGTGTTTTGCAACCACGAATTATTAAACTGACAGTTCGATAAATGCTTTATTTGCAATTGGAATTATTATACAGTATTCTTCTTGAAATCTGAGACTGTTTCGCTTGTTTCTTATATTTCGCACACCAGATGAAAGAGATTTTCACTGCTGGCTCTCCCAAGGCTATCAGTAGTTCTGACGGAATCTCGTCTGCTCCCGGGGCCTTGTTTCGTTTTAGGTCTTTCAGTGCTCTTCACGCAGTATCATATCTCCCATTTCATCTTCATCTTCATCTACGTCCTCTATCATTTCTACTATATTGCCCTCAAGTACATCTCCCTTGTATAGACCCTCTATATACTCCTTTCAGCTTTCCCTCATTTGCTTAGGATTGGTTTTCCATCTGAGCTCTTGATACTCATACAGTTGGTTCTCTTTTCTCCAAAGGCCTCTTTAATTTTCCTGTAGGCGGCCTCTATCCTTCCCCTAGTGATACATGCTACTAAATCCTTACATTTGTCCTCTAGCCATTCCTGCTTAGCCACTTTGCACTTCCTTTCAGTCTCATTGCTTTGACGTTTGTATTCCCTTTCGCCTCCTTCATTTACTGCATGTTTATATTTTCTACTATCATCAGTTAAATTCAATGCCTCTTTTGTTACCCAATGATTTCTTATTGCCCTCGTCTTTTTATTTACTTGATCCTCTGCTACCTTCACTTATTTCATCTCTCAAATCTACCCATTCTTCTTCTACTGTATTTCTTTCCCCTTTTCTTGTCAATCGTTCCCTGATTCTGAAACACTCTACAACCTCTGGTTCTTTCAATTTATCCAGATCCCATCTCCTTAATTTCCTATCTTTTTGCAATTTCTTCAGTTTTAGTCTACTTTTCATAGCCAATACATTGTGATCGGAATCGATATCTGCCCCTGGAAAAGTCTTAAAATTTAAAATCATGTTCCGAAATCTTTCTATTATCCTTATTAATCAGTCTGAAATCTTCCGGTGTTCCAGTTCTTTTCCATGTACACATCCTTTTACATGATTCCTGAATCGAGTGTTAGCGATGATTAAATTATGCTCTGTACAAAATTCTTCCACGCGGCTTCGTCTTTCACCCAGTCCACACGCACCTACTATTTTTCCTTCTCTCCTTGTCCTACTGATGAATTCCATTCCCCCTTTACTATCAAATTTTCGTATCCCTTAACTATCTGAATAATTTCTTTAATCTCATCAAACATGTCTTCAAACTCTTAATAGTCCGCGAAGTTAGTTGACATATAAACATGTATTAGTGTGGTGGGTTTGAGCTTCGTGTCTATCCTGGCTGTAACAATGCGTCCACTATGTTTTTCTCGGTAGCTTACCCGCGTTCCCATTTTCTTATCCTATTTTCTCATTCATTATTAAGCACGCTCCTGCATTACCTCTATTTGATTTTGTACTTATAACCCTGTATTAAAGTAACCAGAAGTCCTGTTCCTCCTGCCACAGATCTTCACTAATTTCCACTATAACTTCAACGGATCAGTTTCCCTTTCTAAATTTTGTAACCAATCTGCCCGATTAAGGGATCTGACATTCCACCCTCCCATCCGCGTAATGCCAGTTTTGATTCTCCGGACGATATCCTGTTGAGTAGTCCCCACCCGGAAATCCGAATGAGGGACTGATTTAACTCCGTAGTATTTTACCCAAGAAGATTTTTTTCATTTAACAATACAACAGAGTTGCATACCTTGGGGAAAAATTACGGCTGCAGTTTCCCCTTGCTTTTAGCCGTTCGTAATACCATCACAGCAATTCCGTTTTGGTTGATGTTAAAAGGCCAGATCAGTCCATCATCCGCACTGTTGCCCCTGAAACTACTGTAAAGGCTGCTGCTCACGTATATACATTCTAAAACCACATTGCAGAGTTGACATTCTTCTAAGAAAAAAGCACTACACTTTCACTTAAATTGTGGAGGACCTGCACTGTATTTGTCGAGGAGAGAATGTGCTCTGCAGAAATTATCTGGGGGTCCTAAAAGGGTATGAAACGACGGAGATGGAGGTAGGTTATTGAGTGGAATGTGAGAAGACACTAGGTGAAGAGTAGCTTGGTGTGTGGATAGAGCAATGATATCAAGAGGAAAGGTATGGGGAGAGATGGAAAGAAAAAAGGAGATGGGAGCCATGGTGTGGAGTAGGATGGATGGGGAAGAGTTTTACGTTGTAGGACGGCTTAATGTCGGGGTGGATCTGATTATCTGGGAGAGGGAGTCGGTGAAATAGCACAGGGTTAGGATACCGAGTGTGCGTAGGTGCAGGGGCAGTTGGGTATGTTTATAAAGGCGCGGCAGTATACCGGGATTCGTGATCATAGGGTAACAATAGGGTTTCCAGAATGAGATTTTCACTCTGCAGCGGAGTGTGCGCTGATATGAAACTTCCTGGTAGATTAAAACTCGAACTCGGGACCTTTGCCTTTCGCGGGCAAGTTCTCTACCATCTGAACTACCCAAGCACGACTGACGCCCCGTCCTCACAGCTGGAAACATCCCCCAGGCTGTGGCTAAGCCATGTCTCCGTAATATCCTTTCTTTCAGGAGTGCTAATTCTGCAAGGTTCGCAGGAGAGCTTCTGTAAAGTTTGGAAGGTAGGAGACGAGATATTGGCAGAAGTGAAGCTGTGAGGACGGAGCGTGAGTCGTGCTTGGGTAGCTCAGATCGTAGAGCACTTGCCCGCGAAAGGCAAAGGTCCCGAGTTCGAGTCTCGGTCTGGCACACAGTTTTAATCTGCCAGGAAGTTTCGTAACAATAGGGTTATTTGAATCTAGTTTGCGGACAGTGTAGGATATGCGGAGACGTTCGAAGTGAGCTGGGAGAGAGGGGGATTTGAGGAGAAGGCAGCGGATCCACGTGGAGAAGGCAAAAAAATGTTCCCGAATTTATTGGTCTCCAAAAACTTCGTCGCACTCATATTCTCGGGACATGGCTTGCTGGCTGAAATCCAAAGTAGAAATCTCTGAGATATTAGCCATTCATGGAAAGTATATCGAAAAAGAGAGATTAGACGCCATAGGAGAGGGAGTATTCATAGCAGTTGACAATAATATTTCTATTGAGTTCGGATTCCATTATGACAGTGACGTTAGCTGTTCGCGTTTAACAGGCCTAGATGAAATCAAGTTAATTGTTGGACGTTTTTACTCGCCACTCGATTTCGCTGTGACAGTTTTAGTCATTCAAAGACAATCTAATGTCAATAACGTGGAAGTAACCTGATCATACATTGTGAGTTGGATGCCACTTTAACCTACAGCGTATAGACTAGGATACCTTTGGACTCATTACAGGGGGTTCAGACATACAGTATTACGAAGTACTTTGAACACGTTTTCCGAAAACTGTCTTGAGCAGTTAATTATACAGCCCACACGCAACCGAAATATTTTATACTTTGTAGCTATAAACAGGCCTGAATTTATCGACGGCATTAGTAAAGAGAGAGAGATTAGTGAGTATAGTAGCCAACATGGTTACCAGAGCTAATAAATCAATCAAACAGACTAGAAGAGTATTTCTGCTAGAAAAAGCAGTTGTTAGCATACCATTTAGACAGTGATGTCATATACGCTGTGTAATTTAGTTCCAGTAGAGGAATTATGGGCAAAGTTTAAACTGACTGTAAGTCGTGCTCTGGAGAAGTATGTGCCGAATAAGTGGATTAAGGACCCATCGTGGTTTAACAACGAAACTCGTAAAGTGCTGAAGAAGCAAAGACTTTTGCACTCTCCGTTCAAAAGAGAACGCGCAATCGATAACTGGAAAAAGTTAGTTGAGATTCGTGCGTCTGTAAAAAGATCCGTGAGCGATGCATACTATAACTTCTGCCGTCATACCTTAGCAAAAGATCATTCCGAGAATACGAGAAAATTTTGGACCTACGTAAAATCGTTAAGGGGGCCTAAGGCTTATATCCAGTCACTCGTTGACCAGTCTGATGTGGCAAAAGAAGATAGCAAAAGGAAAGAGGAAGTTTTAAATTTCGCATTTAAGAAATCGTTCGCGCAAGAGTTTCGTACAAACATACCGTCGTTTGACCATCGAACAGACTCCCTTATGGACGAAATAATAATAAGCATCCATGGCGTAGAGAAGAAACTGAAACTGTTGAAAGCAAAATGTCGCCAGGTCTGAATGAGTGCCAATTGGGTTTTACGAAGAGCATGACCTCTTACTTAGCTTGGATCTATCGCGAATCTGTCGCCCAGCGCGAAGTCCCAAGTGACTGGAAAAAGGCCACGTGACTCCTGTATATAAGAAGAGCAAAACAACGGACATACATGGTTATGGATTAATATTCTCAACATCGGCTTGCTGCAGAATTCTTGGAATATATTAAACTTTCTTGAGGCTGAGAAGCTTATGTTCACGAATTAGCATGGTTCTAGAAAGCACCGCTCGTGTAAAACTCAGCTTGCCCTTTTCTCACATGATGTACTGCGAACTGTGGATGAAGGATAACAGGCAGGTTACATATTTCTAGATTTCCGGAAAGCACTTGATATCGTGCCCTACCGCAGACTTAACGAATTTACGAGCATACAGAATATGTTCATAAATATGTGAGTGGCTCAAACACTTCTTTAGTAACGGAGCGCTGTACGTTGTCCTGACAGTGAGTGTTCTTTAGAGACAAAGGCATCGTCAGGAGTGCCCCACGGAGCTGTGATATGGCTGCTGTTATTTTTTATACACATAAATGATCCTGCGGACAAGGTGAACAGCAGTCTGCGGCTGTTTGCTGATAATGTTGTGGCGTACGTGAGAGTGTTGTCGTTGAGTGACTTTAGGAGGATACAAGTTGACTTAGGTAAGATTTTTAGTCGGTTTAACGAATGGCACTTATCTCTGTACTTAAAGAAAATATAAGTTAATGCAGATGAGCAGGAAAAACAAGCCAGTAATATTCGAATACAGCAGTAGCAGTGTGCTGCTTGACACAGTCACTTCGATTAAATACACTACTGGCCATTAAAAATGATACACTATGAAGAAACGCAGGTGATATACGGGTATTCATTGGACGAATATATTATACTAGAACTGACATGTGATTACATTTTAACGCAATATGGGTGCATAGATTCTGAGAAATCAGTACCCAGAACAACCACCTCTGGTCGTAATAACAGTTGTCTTGTGACAGCCAGAGCGAGAGCACCAGCAGCAGCGAGTACTGTTTGTATAAAGCGTTTTTGTACTTCTTTGCTGCGCTTAGCTTTTAAATAGTTTTTCTGGGAAAACCTAGCGTAGTTTTCGCGTCTCGTATTTCAGTGAGTGTTTCTTGATTATCAGAGTAGCTCATCAGAAGATTATCTTGGGAATTTGTCACCGTATAGAGTAGGGTAAACATAGTCATGTGTAGGGACTGTGGTTGTTGTGAGCGGACGCAAGGAGAATTGGCCACTCTTCGGGGGCAGGTGGAGGCTTTGTCTGTTAGGCTCATCGAGCTCGAGGCGCAGGCGTCGGCTCGTAGTGGCGTTGGGGCAACTGTGGTGAGACCTATGCCTACTTCGGTGGCCTTGGAATCACATGGAACCCCTGATGTCGCTGCGTCTTCCGGCAGTGAGCATCTTACCGGTCAGTCATCACTCCAGGGTGAATGGCGGACAGTGGTGGGCTCGCGCGTGCCTGGCCGAAAGGCGAAGGTGGGATCTGGCCGCGTGGCAGCTGCCTTACCCCTTTCCAACAGGTACGGGGTGCTTCCTAGTGGTGATGACATCGTTTCCGAGCCACCACAGGATGCCTCGCCTGTTGGGCCAGTGGCCGATTCTCCGGCAAGGTCCCGACAGTCACAGAGGGCGGGCCTATTAGTTATAGGGAGCTCCAACGTTAGGCGGGTTATGGAGCCCCTCAGGAAAATAGCGGGTAGGTCGGGGAAGAATGCCAGTGTGCACTCGGTGTGCTTGCCGGGGGGTCTCGTCCGTAATGTGGAGGAGGCCCTTCCGGCAGCTATTGAACGCACTGGGTGTGACCGGCTGCAGATAGTAGCACATGTCGGAACGAATGACGCCTGCCGCTTGGGTTCTGAGGCCATCCTTGGTTCCTTCCGGCGGCTGGCTGATTTGGTGAAGACAACCAGCATCGCACGCGGAGTGCAAGCTGAGCTTAATATCTGCAGCATAGTGCCCAGAGTCGATCGCGGTCCTCTGGTTTGGAGCCGTGTGGAGGGTCTAAACCAGAGGCTCAGACGACTCTGCGACTATAATGGTTGCAAATTCATCGACCTCCGTTATTGGGTGGAGAACTGTAGGGCCCCCCTAGACAGGTCAGGCGTGCACTACACACCGGAAGCAGCTACTAGGGTAGCAGAGTACGTGTGGCGTGCACACGGGGGTTTTTTAGGTTAGAGGGACCCCCCCTTGGGCGAAACGATAAAATACCTGACTGCTTACCAGAGAGGACATTATCATCGTTGATAAAGAACGTCCGTCCTCAGAGACCAAAAACAGGAAAAGTTAACGTAATATTGGTAAACTGCAGGAGTATCCAGGCAAGGTTCCTGAATTAGTATCTCTTATTGAAGGAAATAGTGCGCATATAGTATTAGGAACGGAAAGTTGGTTAAAACCGGAAGTGAACAGTAACGAAATCCTAGACACAGAATGGAATATATACCGCAAGGATAGGATAAACGCCAATGGTGGAGGAGTATTTATAGCAGTAAAGAATTCAATAATATCCAGTGAAGTTATTAGCGAATGCGAATGTGAAATAATCTGGGTTAAGTTAAGTATCAAAGGTGGGTCAGATATGATAGTCGGATGCTTCTATAGACCACCTGCATCAGCAACCGTAGTAGTTGAGCGCCTCAGAGAGAACCTGCAGAACGTCGTGAAGAAGTTTCGTGATCATACTATTGTAATAGGGGGAGACTTCAATCTACCAGGTATAGAATGGGATAGTCACACAATCAGAACTGGAGCCAGGGACAGAGACTCTTGTGACATTATCCTGACTGCCTTGTCCGAGAATTACTTCGAGCAGATAGTTAGAGAACCAACTCGTGAAGCTAACGTTTTAGACCTCATAGCAACAAATAGACCGGAACTTTTCGACTCCGTGAATGTAGAAGAGGGTATCAGTGATCATAAGTCAGTGGTTGCATCAATGACTACAAGTGTAATAAGAAATGCCAAGAAAGGAAGGAAAATATATTTGCTTAACAAGAGTGATAGGGCACAAATCGCAGAATATCTGAGTGACCACCATCAAACGTTCATTTCTGAGGAAGAGGATGTGGAACAAAAATGGAAAAAATTCAGAAACATCGTCCAGTACGCCTTAGATAAGTTCGTACCGACTAAGGTCCAAAGCGAGGGGAAAGATCCACCGTGGTATAACAATCATGTACGAAAGGTACTACGGAAACAAAGAAAGCTTCATCATAGGTTTAAGAGTAGTCGAATCATAGCTGATAAGGAAAAGCTGAACGAAGCGAAAAAGAGCGTAAAGAGAGCAATGAGAGAAGCATTCAACGAATTCGAACATAAAACATTGGCAAACAATCTAAACAAGAACCCTAAAAAGTTTTGGTCATATGTAAAATCGGTAAGCGGATCTAAATCCCCTATTCAGTCACTCGTTGACCACGATGGCACCGAAACAGAGGACGACCGAAGAAAGGCAGAAATACTGAATTCAGTGTTCCGAAACTGTTTCACTGCGGAAAATCGTAACACGGTCCCTGACTTCAGCCGTCGCACGGACGCCAAAATGGAAAATATTGAAATAAACGATATCGGAATTGAAAAACAACTGCTATCACTTAGTAGCGGAAAAGCATCCGGACCAGACGAGACACCCTTAAGATTCTACAGTGATTATGCTAAAGAACTTGCCCCCTTTCTATCAGCAATTTATCGTAGATCGCTGGAAGAACGTAAAGTACCTAGCGACTGGAAGAAAGCGCAGGTCGTTCCCATTTTCAAGAAGGGTCATAAATCAGATGCGAATAATTATAGGCCTATTTCGCTTACGTCAATCTGTTGTAGAATAATGGAACATGTTTTGTGTTCTCGTATTATGACGTTCTTAGATAATACAAATCTCCTTCATCATAACCAACATGGATTCCGCAAACAGAGATCATGTGAAACTCAGCTCGCCCTATTTGCCCAAGAAATTCACAGTGCCGTAGACACTGGCGAGCAGATTGATGCCGTATTCCTGGACTTCAGGAAGGCATTTGATACGGTTCCGCACTTACGTTTAGTGAAAGAAATACGAGCTTACGGAATATCGGACCAGGTTTGTGATTGGATTCAGGATTTCCTAGAAGAAAGAACACAACATGTCATTCTTAACGGTTCAAAATCTGCAGATGTAGAGGTAATTTCGGGAGTACCGCAGGGAAGCGTGATAGGACCTTTATTGTTTACAATATACATAAATGACTTAGTTGACAACATCGGTAGCTACGTGAGGCTATTTGCAGATGACACGGTTGTCTACAAGAAAGTAGCAACATCAGAAGACTCGTACGTACTCCAGGAGGACCTGCAGAGGATTAATGCATGGTGCGACAGCTGGCAGCTTTCCCTAAACGTAGATAAATGTAATATAATGCGCATACATAGGGGCAGAAATCCATTCCAGTACGATTATGCCATAGGTGGTAAATCATTGGAAGCGGTAACGACCGTAAAATACTTAGGAGTTACTATCCGGAGCGATCTGAAGTGGAATGATCACATAAAACAAATAGTGGGAAAAGCAGGCGCCAGGTTGAGATTCATAGGAAGAATTCTAAGAAAATGTGACTCATCGACGAAAGAAGTAGCTTACAAAACGCTTGTTCGTCCGATTCTTGAGTATTGCTCATCAGTATGGGACCCTTACCAGGTTGGATTAATAGAAGAGATAGACATGATCCAGCGAAAAGCAGCGCGATTCGTCATGGGGACATTTAGTCAGCGCGAGAGCGTTACGGAGATGCTGAACAAGCTCCAGTGGCGGACACTTCAAGAAAGGCGTTACGCAATACGGAGAGGTTTATTATCGAAATTACGAGAGAGCACATTCCGGGAAGAGATGGGCAACATATTACTACCGCCCACATATATCTCGCGTAATGATCACAACGAAAAGATCCGAGAAATTAGAGCAAATACGGAGACTTACAAGCAGTCGTTCTTCCCACGCACAATTCGTGAATGGAACAGGGAAGGGGGGATCAGATAGTGGTACAATAAGTACCCTCCGCCACACACCGTAAGGTGGCTCGCGGAGTATAGATGTAGATGTAGATGTAGACGTAGATACGCCTGAGCATTGAGTCAAACAGAGCTTAGATGGCGGATACAGATATAGCTGCCCATGCAGCTTCAACACGATACCACAGTTCATCAACATTAGTGACCGGCGTATTGTGACGAGCCAGTTGCTCGGCCACCATTGACCAGACGTTTTCAATTGGTGAGGGATCTGGAGAATGTGCTGGCCAGGGTACCAGTCGAACATTTTCTGTATCCAGAAAGGCCCGTACAGGACCTGCAACATGCGGTCGTGCATTATCCTGCTGAAATGTAGGATTTCGGAGGGATCGAGTGAAGGGTAGAGCCACGGGTTGTAACACACCTGAAATGTAACGTCCACTGTTCAAAGTGCCGTCAATGCGAACAAGAGGTGACCGAGACGTGTAACCAATGGCACCCCATACCATCACGCCGGGTGATACGCCAGTATGGCAATGACGAGTACACGCTTCCAATGTACGTTCACCGCGATGTCTCCAAACTCGGATGCGATCATCATGATGCTGTAAACAGAACCTGGATTCATCCGAAAAAAATGACGTTTTGCCATTCGTGCACCCAGGTTCGTCGTTGAGTACACCATCGCAGGCGCTCCTGTCTGTGATGCAGCGTCAAGAGTAACTGCAGCCATGGTCTCCGAGCTGACAGTCCATGCTGCTGCAAACGTCGTCGAACTGTTCGTGCAGATGGTTGTTGTCTTGCAAGCGTCCCCATCTGTTGACTCAGGGATCAAATGGTTCAAATGGCTCTGAGCACTATGGGACTTAACATCTGTGGTCATAAGTCCCCTAGAACTTAGAACTACTTAAACCTAACTAACCTAAGGACATCACACACATCCATGCCCGAAGCAGGATTCGAACCTGCGACCGTAGCAGTCGCGCGGTTCCTGACTGAGCGCCTAGAACCGCTAGACCACCGCGGCCGGCTCTCAGGGATCGAGACGTGGCTGGACGATCCGTTACAGTTATGCGGATAAGATGACTGTCATCTCGACTGCTAGTGATACGAGGCAGTTGGGATCCAGCACGGCGTTCCGTATTACCCTGCTGAACGCACCGATTTCATATTCTGCTAACAGTCATTGGATCTAGATCAACGCGAGCAGCAAAGTCGCGATACGATAAGCCGCAATCGCGATAGGCTACAATCCGACCTTTATCAAAGTCGGAAACGTGATGGTACGCGTTTCTCCTCCTTACACGAGCCATCACAACAACGTTTCACCAGGCATTCCCGGTCAACTACTGTTTGTGTATGAGAAATCGGTTGGAAACTTTCCTCATGTCAGCACGTTGTAGGCGTCACCACCGGCGCCAACCTTGTGTGAATGCTCTGAAAAGCTAATCATTTGCATATCACTGCATCTTCTTGCTGTCGGTTAAATTTCGCGTCTGTAGCACGTCATCTTCGTGGTGTAGCAATTTTAATGGCCAGTAGTGTATCGAGGCCTTCTGTTGCAGAGCGATATGAAAAGGAACGGGTATGTAAGTATTGTAGTAGGGAAGGTGAATGGTGGATTTCGGTTAGTCCCTGAATTTTAGGAAAGCTTGGTTCATCTGTAAAGGAGACAGCATGTAGGACACTAGTGGGACCCATTCTTTGAGTATTGCTCTAGTGTTTGGGATCCGCAAAAGGTCGGACTGAAGGAAGACACCGGAGCAAGTCAGAGGCGGGCTGCTAGATTTGTTACCGCAGATATTACCGAGATGCTTCGAGAACTCAAATAGGAATCTCTGGACGGAAGGCGACTTTCTTTTCGAGGAACACAACTCAGAAAAAATTACGGAACTGTCGTTTGAAGCTGACTGTAGAACGATTCTACTGTCGCCAATGTACATTTTGCTTACGGATCACAAAGAAAGGGAAATTAAGGGTCATATGAAGGCATATAGATAGTTGTTTTCCCCTCGCTCCATTTGCGAGTGGAACAGGAAAATAAATGCCTAGTAATGGTACAGGTGTCCTCAGCTACACACCATAGGGTGGCTTGAGGAATATGTATGTAGAGGGTTAACGGATGCGGAACGTGAAACGGAGTACATGGCGTTCAAGGGTTTGGAGGGACTTAGGGAACTCTGGTGGGACGTAATTCGCTTAAAGCCTAGTTTACATGACGACACCAGGTTGCAAGCAACTTCGATAGCGGCCCCTGAGCATGGGCTCCGTGCGTTTGCGCAACACGTCGGTGAAACTAAACACTTCGGCGTGTTCCAACTTTTGCGATACTAGTTGCGTGAGTTTTGAGGTTACGTGTGTTCGTAGAGTGTAGACAAACTGAAATATGATGTGAGGAACGGAGAATAATGTTCGCGTTTTGGATATCTATGCACTGCATACGTGTTTGTGGGATTTCAGTGGTGCTGATTACAAAAATAGGCAAAATATTGCTGATCCTCAGACCTTCATGTGCTATCATAACCTAGATGGTTTGACAATATCTGAGCTGGAGGACAAAATTTATTGAATTAGGAGCACATGTCCAACTGAATTAAGAGAAATACAAGCAAGTGTAATTCTAGCTGTGGCAATGTTCTCATCTACAAGACTAAAATACCATCGTTCGAGTTGGCCAACTCTTTGTTAAGGAATATTGTTGACAGGAGGGAAGGCTGTACAAATTCAAGAATCTGCATTCTTTATTCAATATTCATCTATTTAAAACTTCGCTGCAGTGCTTCCCATTCACATGTATTAGAATTCTGAAAAATTGCCACTGGACAGATCTATCTTCAAGAGAGCAGTTTGCAAACCATTCTCTTCTGAATGCAGCCTGCTTCGAATATTTATTGCTGTTAATGTTAATAATTATTACTGTTAATGTTAATAATTATTGGTGTTAATGAAAAAGCGTCATCATCAACTAAAACCCTATCTTATAGCATGACGAGTGTTCTCGATTGTAATGCACCCAATATGATATATAATTTCAGTTCTGGCGACAGTGGGTCATGCATTACAGTACCGTTATTCCTTATCACATAATTAACTCTATTTAGAAGAAACGTGAACAGTTCTTGTGACATTCTAAGATAATTAAAATAACTTCTTGGATTTTCCATTGTAAATTATTTCATCAAGGATGCTGGGCAACCGAACTGAGGCCTTTTCTTCATCTAGTCATGAATCGAAACACGTTTCTAATTTTTTTCTTATGTAGCGATTCCACGCAACAAGCTTTAACTCCATCACAACTCGTGCGACGTGCAGCTGCCAACACTTTCATTTCAGACACGACTCAGGGACCCACAAGACGACGAAACTGAAGTGTATACTGGTGTCACCGTGTCTATAGTAAAAAATGAAATCACTTGCGTGCAACTCATTCCACGCAACGAGTGGCACAACCCACTGTCATCGTGTAAACGTGGCTTAATGGCATAGCCGCATGTGTTGCTTGCATATCCTTGGGAACTCAAAATTGGAGAGCGCGCAGGATGAATTCCTCTGCATCTCGTTCTGCATTGTGAAGCAACTAACCACTGGTTTGAGTCGCAGTCAGCGAGTGCTAGCCAATGTGGAGGCGAGAGGTAGGGAGCAACTAGTGGTCAATCGCCATCCCCACACGGGTGCAGTGCTCTGTTTACCGTTTACGATTCATTTTTATGCAAAGCTACACTTTACACAAAGAGATGCAGAAAGTATTTTCAATATTCGAATCACTATTAAGTGTTAACATCATTGTCTTTTTGAGAAAAGCTCTTGTTGTTGTTGCTATGTTATTCTGCGTTTTATATTTTCTGTATAGCAATAATATAATAAAAGTTGCAACCCTATTAAAAGTAGCTGCCTAGTTACTAATTACATAAGACAACACATTCCAGTCTTTCTAAGTGTCCTTGACAAATTACGTGCACAATATGTGTTCAATCGCCGTTTTATATTATGTGCAAAAGTAGTTCATCATAGTTATAATGCAGTGCTTTTACTTATTCTACATCCTTGTGGTTCTCACTCCAGATAAGAGCTACTGAACAGGTTATTTGCAATGATTATATCAGTGAACACTATGTGAATGTCTTGACCGGCAACCTACTAGTTATAATGAAGTGGTATCTCAGCGTATGTTTCAGTTAAGTGTGTATAACGTTTTCTCAACATGCAGCATTCAAAGGTTTTTACTAGAACCAATCTCGTACCTATGAATTTTAGAGATAAATGTTACAATCATGAGGCATATTAAATTTTACAGAAAGATCTGATCGGGAACCCGTGGCCAATGATCCTGACAAGCGTACCGATGTGGGCCCATGTGCTCATCATGTTCGCCACAGGTTGGGTCAACTACACTCTGCTCTCCGAACTGCCCACTTATGTTGGAAATATACTACACTATGACATTGACGATGTGAGTAGGATACTATTCGTTTGTACTTCACCCAGCTCTGGAGGTATAAAATGTTACAGCTGATGATTAACCTTTCGCTCTTCCAGGCTGGTCTCATATCTGCACTGCCTTACCTCTTTGGTTGGATTAGCTGCAGTGTATATAGTTTTCTGACGCAAAAGTTTACGGAAAAGGGAATGCGTGTTATCAATACGATGAGGATTTGGGATGCAGTTGGTAAGTCTCTCTTCGCAGTGCTTTAGATTATAAGAATTTATCTCCGTAAATAAATAACAAAAATGTTGTCTTCTCAATTGAATGCCGAATAAGCACTAAATTTTTCTGTACGTTTTTCCTTATCCTGACAGAAAACTAAATATCAAAATATTTAAATCATATATTTTTTTTAAATTTTAAATGTTGTTAGGTTTCAGCAACGGTGCACGCAGAAACTTTATAGGATTCGAAAATAACAGCCGACCAGTTGCAAATTAAACGTTTATTAAACTCTTATCATGGTTTCGAAGAATATAATTTGTGTGATGAAGGAAAATCGACACTTAAAATCACTTATTGACATAAACGGATGTTGAAGGTTATGGTCTGTTTTCGGGTGACACGCACATTGCACTAGGTAAGAGCCTTATGGCTTCAACACCTGTTTACGTCAGTAAGGGTTTTTCCGAGTCCAGTTTCCTTCCGAAGAAGACAAACTTATATTTGTTGAAACCATGGTAAAGTATAAATAAACGTTTAATTCTGCAAGTGGTTAAATGTTATTTTCCAATCATATCGAGATTTAAGTCATAAGCTAAGTACACGGAAAGCTACAAATACATGAACTTTTAACATACGCTTTTTGGATGTTTTTAAATTGAATTCTTTTAACTGTTTCTCCCGTTTCATGGTTAATACATTGGGGGATATCTGTACTCAATGCGATAGCAACAGAAGCGAATGTTGCTGATACTGCAAGGAATAACAGCAGTTTCCGCTCTAAGCAACCTTTATTTCATAACTCTTTTCGTTATTTCCCTAAAGCGTGAAACATCTGGTAACTGAAGTTGCTTAAAACTGAACTGAAATCATCTTATCAAGCTGACGTTTAAAGCATTGCCACTCTGATTTCTGCAGTGACATCTGTAGAGTGCCTCAGATATACTGATAACGAAAATGATACATCTGAAATAATAGACATTGCGAAATAAAGGCTGCAGCCGTTAAAAGAAAGGCCGGCCGGGTTGGCCGAGCGTTTCTAGGCGTTTCAGTCTGGCACCGCGCGACAGCTACGGTCGCGGGTTCGAATCCTGCCTCGGGCATGGAAGTGTGTGATGTCCTTAGGTTAGTTGGGTTTAAGTAGTTCTAAGTTCTAGGGGACTGATGACCTCAGATGTTAAGTTCCATAGTGCTCAGAGCCATTTGAACCACTTTTCGTTAGAAGAAATTTAACCAGTCTCGAATTTCCATTATTTGCTTTAGGGAAACCATAGAAATCTAAAGTTCATGACCGGACCGGGACTTGAACTGTCGTCCTTCTGTATGCGACTTCTCTAGGCCACCTCGCTTGGCTTCAGCCTCAAGGAAATACAAACATTTACTGCTCTAACCTGTGGCCAATTACAACACATCGTGGTCTTCCTGTCTATAGGACACTGCGCGCAATGATACGGTGCACTTTGGTCAGGTGTGGGATAGGTCAGTTTCGTGAGCACTTAGACAAAAACTGCAGCGGGTACAACATGACGTCGTGGGCATAACCGCATGAAGACTAAAAAATAGCTATGCGTAAGCGGTGCTAGTCGCATAGGACAGAAAATCTTTACTGTAGCTAAACACTACTCTGTGCACTAGACGCTCATAAATTTAAAAAAAATACGATATCTGCTTTTACAGACCATAACTGGAAGTAATGAGAGTGATGAAATTTGAAAATAGTGCAGTCTTGGTGGACGCAGTGACCTACTGAAAACTGGTGATAAAAAGACGGAAGAAATCCGCTTAAGTCCCAGGCTTTTTAATAAAGATAGACGAAGTATTGTCATGAGATATAAAAAATTGTTTAGACAAGAATATGTATGGTGCGAAAAGTGAGAATTGACTTCTAACTACAAGAAGAGTAAGTTTCTCCACATGAGTACTAAAAAGAAAGCCATTAAATTTCAGTTTCACGATAAATAAAAATGTTGTGGGTGTCGATTCAGCTAAATACCAATTATTACCATTATAAACTATCTCATTTGGGACCGTCACATAAAAAATGTTACGAGAGAAGTAGAACCAATGATTCCGTTTTATTGCCTGAACATTACTGTAGAAGACGCAATAAATCTAAACTGCTCAGCACAATGAGAGGGTTACTTCTTCGAAACCCCGTAATTAGCTCCAGTTGCAACGCTAATGTTTGAAAATTGGCTCAAAGGTGCCTAAAACTTTCCTCTGTAATGCAAAAGTGTGGTTCCCTGCCACATCCTCCTCTGTCTCGTCGACGCTTCAAATAGCAAGGTGTTTACATATGCGAAGGAAGCGCCAGAGATAAGTTTATGTGACGTGTAAGATGGGTTAATGATGCCATATTGACACCAAATTTCACTTTAATTCTGCCAAATGCCACTGTTGGGCCGTCACCCTACGGGAAGGTCGTTCAGTCTCTCTTACCCACATTTCAGTCCTTCTTTCGGCACCTTTACGATTTTTATAGCTGACCGAGGGAAGCGTTTCAGACACACCGACGCTCAGAATCGACAGGAAAAGGTCTCAGGAGGTGGCATAAAGGGAGTCTATGGAACCACCCTTCCTCTTGGGGCGTTGATCCCCACATGTTTCGCAGTCGAAAAGGATATTTTGCAGTGCAGTGAGCAATAGGAACAGGACGACGTTTTTGGCAACATTTGACACTGCAGACACTCCTCCCCCACCCTCTCCCAGACGATTCAACACTTCTTTATGGATATCATACACTTTAGAGTGTAGAGCTCTGGTGACCGGGGTGGAACCACTACAACCATTCGACGAAATATGAACGTGATCTTAAGTAGGAAAGGGTGTTTATGCTTTTTCAGGCCTCCTGTTTCACACCATCCTGTGGCGTGATCACAGTGGATACAACATTGACACAAGCATCAATAAAATGGCAAATGGTCCTTCTAATATCCCCCAGTTCGGCAACGCCCTCGGTGCCACACATACACCTTCGTTGAGCGCTTTAAAAATTTTCCTGCACATAAACAACTCTTGATTCCTAGTCGCCTGCAAGCAGCCAACACCTTTGACATCGCCCAGATTCCACATGCTCGCAAGCAGGTGCTACAGGAGCAGTATAATGCCACTCAAGCTGAAAGGTGTCACATGGTTGTCTGCAGGCACCTAGGAATCCATCAGTGTTATCACTGTACAGTTACATCATTAATGTGCCTCAACAAGGGTGTGTGGGTGGCACCGAGAGTGTTGCTGAACTACGGGGTCTTCACTGTTTTATTCATGCATGTGTCAATATTGCGCCTGCCGTGATCACGCCACAACAGGGTGAGAGACAGGAGGGCTGAGGAAGCATGAAAACACTTGCTACTTTGGATCACGTTCAAATTTCGTCGAATGTTGAACGGTTCCTAGTTGTTCCACCCTGTACACCAAAGCAAAATTTGCGATCGCATTACATTCCAAGGGTTGTGATCACATTGCTTGTCTTTGGAGGCCCAAGACGTCCTTAGAGCACGGTGTAATCATCTGAGGGAGGGGGGGCAGGGGGGAGGGGGGTTTCAGTAGTGTTGCCAAGGATGTCGTATTGTTGTTCATCGCACTGCGAACTGCCGTTTTCGACTGCGAAATGTTTATCAACACCTGAAAGAAAGGGGTGGAGTCACTGGCGCCCTTTATGCCACTGTCTGAGGCCTTCTCGTGTCGATTCCGAGCGACGGTGTGTCTGAAATGTTTTCCTCAGTTACCTATAAGCAAATCGCGTCGTTTCAACGCTGGGCGTCGCGGTTATTAACTCCAGTACAGTGGTGTCAAAAGAGGAGCTGAAACGTGGAAAAGGGAGTGCATGACGACCTTCCGATCGAGTGACATTCCACGGTGGCGTTGGGCAGAATTTTAGTGAAATTTGGTGCCAATGTAACATCAGTAACCCATCTTACCCATTACATGAACTTCTGAGCTCTGGCCTTTCTTTCGCATGTGTCGACGACTTGCTGTTAGAAACAATACTCTTATGGAGTATTGCTGGATGATACGCTACCCTTACCAGATACGACTGAGGTAAAACATCAAAAAAGTTCAAAGAACGATAGGTCGTTTTGTATATGATGGGCGAGCTAGGGTGGCATCATTAAAACAAAGGCGTTTTTCGTTTCGGCGAGATTATTTCACAAAATCTCAATCATAATCTTTCTCCTCAAAATATTTTGTTGACTCGAACTTACAAACGCAGAAAGGAGCATCGTAATAAAATGAGACGAATCATAGCTCACACGAAAGATTTAGGTACTCATTTTTGCCATGTGCTGTTCCAGAAATAGTCAAACCTGTGATATGAAGCATCTGCTATGCATTTTTACATGAACTTCGCAGTATTTTCGTAGATGTAGATGTAGATATGCCCGACTGTATAGTTTTGAAATAATAGTCTCAATTGCAAATAGTGGCAAATGGTAACTAACAAAATGCATTTTGCAACCGAGACCGTTTTCATTCAAAAATTTTTATATCCGGTTGTTGCTTCAGACAACCAAAATGGAGTGGAACCAGCATTACCTACTTTATATCACTTAACTGATCATCAACAGACCTGATTAATCACGAGTCGTTAAAAATAAAAATGTTATGTAAAAGAACTGTAGCATGAGTTGTAACACAGAAAGAACATTCAGCGGTATCCACCCCAGACCACAAAAATCTCACGTGATCTGGGTATCCACGTATTCGGGTACATCGTTGAATACCATTGAATGGTTTTAGAAATTTGTTATTCTTCTGTTCATCTTATTTTACAGCTTATGACTGAGCTCTATCACAATTTTTGACTTTTCACAGCTCGTGATTAATCAGAATTGAAGATGATCATTTAACGATAGAAACTCGCTATCGCCTGTCATAATTTGCAGCTGGAATTGCTAAAATATATATATATTTTTATTTTAATAAAGGAAATAGTTAGACCATGCAGTAAGTGAAATAATGCGAGGGATGTTAAGCACTGTAATTGGGGAAAGTTTTACAGATCAATATATAATTAAAGTGGCGACCCTCGCTTCCAAACTTGTCTTCCTCCATGCCAACAACGATAGTAACCAGTCTTAGTGAGGGATTGTCTGGGAGAGAGGCTTTCTTTTGTTTAGTGGTGTTTGATATACAGATCATGCAGCCAGCAGTTTATTACTTAGGGAATAAATCTTACTAAAAAAGAGTTGCGACAGGGCACGCAGAGCCCATAATGGCTGACAGAAAAATCAGTACGTTTTAACTGACAATAAATACAAATTATTTTAGATTACTGGGGGGAGAAATGGTGCAGGACACTACTGATACACTAAGCTGGCCTAAAATTATTTTGTGCCACATTTGTTACACGATGGCTTCTATACGGCATACTTGTCAAACAATACACAAGTATGACGCCATCACCTAACACAATCCAGTGGTCCTATGTGAGAGCATACACTGTATTACATGTGGAGCTTACAGTCTCTTAAAGCCCATGATGGTTCTGTAAGTTGCTCGCTTTTAAATGTGACGGTAGTGGTGACACCTGCGGAAAATTGGTGATTCAGCTTGCTTACTCTCTTGCAGAAGGTAGTTAGTATCTCACACGAAAACTACCTCATCTACTTTTGTTCAGTCGAACGATGTAGTATCAGATTCGTTGACGCTTATCCTCTGTACGTGACTGGTGAAGTCTTCGTGATGAAAAAGCATCTTTACGACGGCAGTAAAATGTTGTCTGCGCCATTTCTAATCCGTAACCAAGCTCTCTGGGAAAGAGCAGGTTGTAAGATTAAAATAGTGGCAGCCTGTAAGGACTCATATTTGTTCCTATTCTTTGCGAGTATTGTATGCCTCCCTTTAAGTTCAGGGACGCGCACAGGCGCATTAAAATCGGGGTTATGCAAATGCCCGTCGTCCGCTGTGTCCTTTGAGAGGAGATCAGCCTACTCTCATTAGTGAATGCATACGTATTCTGATATCCAAAGAAGGTTCAGTGGAGTTCCATACGGCTATAGCTTCTCGCATTAAGTGTGCAACTATTCGTTGTTGTGTTTCTTTCGCGATGGGGTTTGAGAGCTTAACGATCCAGCTACGATCAGGATCTCGTACAGCCCAAGTGGTCTCACCATCTGGAGAGCTTCCGTCGTAAAAACTGATGCTTTCTGTGGGAGTGAATATGATAGTTCTACCTGGAGATAAGCTGCAAAGGCCCTGCCAATATATGGCTGATCAGTTACTTTCGCTGCGTCAACGAGTAATCCAATTGCAACGCCTGTCGTGAATGTTTCGTTGGTGTCTGACGTTTTACATTGGGAAAATCCAGTGAACTGCGTGGTGAGAAAACGTTCCTGTTCAGCAGCAGTTATTATTTAGCAACGTACTTTTCAATTGGACAGAGAAACCGTAACTGCTCCAAAGAAGCTGCGGCGGGTCTTCTAAATTCCCCGCAGTGGAAATAAATGCACCACGTACGGGCGCCGAACATGGAGATAGGTTCACACTACTTCTAACAGTATTTCAAGGGGAATGGACATCTCTAAACTGGGCGGTCGCAGAAGTTGGACACAATAATAAATAAAGATAGAAGGAAGGTAACTGCGAAGAAACCTTAATCAACAGACGAAACACTTCATTTGTTCGACGAAAGTAAGAAACACAAAAATGTTCAGGGAAAGACATGAATATATCAATATAAGTCACTTAGAAATGAAATAAACATGACGTACAGGCAAGTCAAGTTAAAATGGCTGTAGGGAAAAATTAAGAAATGGAAAACGTTGCAGTCATTAAAGGACTGATTCAGCACATACGAAACTGAAAACAATCTTCGGTGAAACTAAAAGCATTGGGGCCAACATTTAGCATGCAATGGAAAATCCACTGTTCAATGTTAAATGCAGGGGAGAGAGTGTGTAAGCGGAAAGAGTATTTTGAAGGTATCTACAAGGGGGGAAGTACTTGTCTGATGACGTGATAGAAGAAGAAACTGGAATCTGTATGGAAGGCATAGGGAATCCAGTATTAGTCAGAACGTACAAACACTCTGGAAGACTTGAGATCAAGTAAGGTAGAACTGCCACATAACATTCCATCGGAATTTCTAAAATCATCGGGGGAAGGGGCAACCAATCGATTTTTCAAGTTGTGTAGAATCTATGTGGCTGGAGATATAATACTTCCAGAAAAATGTCATCCACGCATTTCCAAAGACAAGGGCAGGTAAGTGCGAGAACTAATCACAATCAACTTCATATCTCACTCAACTAAGTTTCTGACAAGAACAATATACAGGAGAACGAAAAAAAAATTCAGGTCTGTTAGACGACGATCAGTTTGGTTTTCGGAAAGGTGAACACACCACAAAGGTAGATCTCGTGTTGCGCTTGGTAATAGAAACAATACTTAAGAAGTGTTCAAGAGTAGGATTAAAATTCAGCTTGAAAGGATCTCAGAGTTAAGATTTATTGATGACGTTGTTATCCTCAGTGAAAGTGAAGAAAAATTACAGGATATGTGAAATAGAATGGACCGCCTAATGTGTGCGGAATATGGATTGAACGACTAAATTAATGAGGAATAGCAGAAATGCGATTAGCGGTACAACTTGAAGTCAGAATTGCTGATCACGGAGTACACAAAATGAAGCAATTCTGGTTCTTTGGAAGCAAAATAACATATGACGGACGAAGTAAATGGAACATAAAAAGTGTACTAGCACAGGCAAAGTGGGCACTCCTGGCCGAAAGAAATCTTCTGTTATCAAATATAGGCATTAAATTAGGGAAGAAGCTAATGAGAATGGATATTTGGAGCACAGTATTGTATGGTAATGACTCATGGATTGTGGCAAAAACGAAAAAAAAAGAATGATAAGGTTTCAAATGTAGTGCTACAGCAAGACGTTGAAAATTAGACGGGGTGATAAGGAATAAAAATGTTATTCGCAGTATCGGCGAAAAAGGAACGTATGGAAAACATTGACGAGAAGAAGGGACAGGGTCGCAGGTTTAGTGTTAAGGCATCATCGAATAACTTCCATGGTACTGGAGGAAGCTGTACAGGGTAAAAATTGTAGGAGAAGATACAGACTCGAACACAAACAACAAATAATTGAGGACGTAGGTTGTAAGTGCTACTCTGAGATGAAGAGTTCAATACAAGAAGGTATTTGCGGCGGGCGCCGTCAAATCAGTTAGAAGATCGATGAATTAAAAAAAAAATGTAATGTGAAGAATTCTATGGGTTGTTCTGCGCCGTTACAAGGATTACCACCATCTAGTTCATGAGATGTAAAACAGGCTACGGTCACTGTAGCAAAACGATACCAACAAACTTCGATAGACTGAAGAGGGTGTCATGAAGAATCAACTGTGTACGAGAAACCAAGGTTATTTTCACCAGAATCGACAGCAAACCAACGACATCAATGACAGTTCAGATATACTTTCTGGCGCCACAAGCAGAAAAGGAACAGATAGAGAAAGTACATGAAGATATTGAACGTTGAGTTCAGTATCTAACGGTTGACTATAATTTAATAAATTTAATAATCATGTGGGATTGGAACGTGTTAACAGGGGGAGTTACTGGATACTTATGGAGTCAGTGTTAGAATTGAGAGAGGAGAAAGACTGAGTTCCGCAATAAATTTCATCCAGTAAAAGCGAGCATCAAAAGCGGAGGAGGTATACTTGGAAAAGGCCTGGAGAAACGAGAACATTCGAGTTGGGTTACATCATGTTCAGACAGAGATTCCGAAATCAGATATTGGATTGTAAGGCTTACCCAGGTGCAGATACAGACTCGGATCGCCATTTGGTAGTGATAAAGAGTAGACTGAAATCAAAGAGAAACCAAGACCTGAAACATCATACAGCAAAGCTATAGGGCGTCGAAGTCATAGAGGCTAACGCCTGTAGCTAGACCACACATTCGGCTGCAAACTCTCTGCAGCATGGATTATCAACCTCTTACACCCACCGCCCACCTTTATGTCTCTGTTGGTAGTAAAAGCTTCTAACCGCCCATCAGTTTCACAGAAATGATGATTTATGAAGTAGGAAAGTAACTTTATAAAATTTATAAAGGAGAGCTGCAGCAAGTTATATCATTTGATAATAATTTCTTATGAAATACTTTATCAATATCGTTTGGAAAACTTAATGAAAATATGTTTAAATCCCAACCGCCTACAGCCCACCATGAAATCTGGAATTCCAATTAGTGGGCGGTAGGGACCAAGTTGACTACTAGTGCTCCGCAGTGTTGTTGTGAAAGGCGTGGACGCGTTGGAAGCCATCTAAAGTAACGGACACCGTCAGGCCTAGTGAGAGGAAATCAATTCACGATCCGTCACCGTGCAAATTTATGTCTGCTGTCAAAGCGCCTGCCACTATGACAGCCTGTAGCGTTGTTGGCTGACGTTTCCGTATATGGGTTCCTCTTCATTATTTATTCCTCAAGACCGCCGCTGCAGTCCGTCAAAATTTATTGGTGTCTTTTCCTTACATACTGAATACCCTCAGGTAAACTCTGATTATACAGGGGATTTACGCAGTTCGCCATGCGCCAGAGCTTACTTTACAATGAAATACCGCTTTCACCCGAACTAGGGCTTAGGCTAAATGGCTGGTTCATTCACGCGTTTGACGGAAGAGTTTCTAAAACAGTTCCAAGGAAAACTGTCCACCGTCCCTGCAATAAATGGCCTGCGAGATCGCAGAATCTGGATTTTTCTCAGACTGTTACTTGAGAGCAGCATTATTACATTACAAAGTAGTTAAGTACTAACTCATCTACACTAGGGTCATGCTATTCTAGAAACAATGTAGAAGAGACTCTTGGGTTTTGCTCTGTCCCTTCACAACTACTATGCTTATATACGTATATGATGGAAAGTTAACAGATTTGGAAAAATGAAATATGCCGATAGCATCACATAAACAAGAAGGATAAAAGATTTTGTGGACACTAGCGTCCCACAATCTGTTATCCCTCACGAAATCAGACGTATGCATTCCAGTTACTATGAATGAATTTCAACCAACAATCGAGAAAATTTCTAACAATAGCCATGCAACTGACAATATTTATTACCCGATTCAATGGATGGCCGTCAAAAGCATTGTATCATCAGCCACATATCCTGAAGGAGTGGCCTACGGAATCCCTTCCAACAAAGTTGGTCACTGGAATCATTATGCCCATCCTGAATCAGGAAATGGAACCCGTCTGCCATGTAAGCAGGAGATCCCGGGTTCGAATCCCGGTCGGGAAACACATTTTCATCTGTCCCCTTTGACGTATGTCAACGCCGGTAAGCAGCTAAGGGTGTTCATTTCATTGTAATTTCATTCTAACGAGCTGCATGGTCACTGATGGTATCTGTTCTTTCTGACATGTCCGAAAGAACAGATACCATCTTAGGATATATATACGAAATAGTTCTACCACTAATTCTCAACCTACGCAGACGCGGACGAAATATGACTCTATTGAGTTATAACATGTTACCACGTTATTAATTAATGTAAAAAAAGACAGTCTGTGTGAATTTCTGCTTGATTACACGATAAACTAAACATGTAAATAGTTGATTTTGGCGAAAGAGAACTGCACAACAGATCGTAGTCAAAAAATATGTAAGCTCACTCAGTACTCGAGTATGAGATTAAGTTCTTGGAAATCCTGTGCTACACATGAATAAACCTAACGGGTGCAGTAAATTTATTCTTGAAACCGAAGTTGGAACAGTTGGAGGATTTCCAGAAACATTGTTTGTGATGGGTGAAGTTAAATTTTCACCCACGTTCCAATAAACACAAACATCTTATCAGTACATTCCAGCCAAATCTGAGAAACTTACAGCGTCACTTGGGAAGCTTCGCCACAGAATGTGTTTGGTTCCTTTATCCACAGCGTGCGTCGGCAGCGCGCTGTGCCTGCTGGGAGTGACGCTGGTCGACTGTGACGTCACACTGATCATCGTGCTGTTCGTGCTGACGATGGTGTGCCGCTGCGCCGTGTACGGCGGCTCCTACATGAACCACCTCTACCTCTTCCCGCACTCGTACGGCGGCGCGGCCGGGCTCGCGCTGACCGGCGCCAACGTGTCCGGCATCATAACGCCAATTGTCACCGGCGCCTTTGTTTCGGGACGGGTAAGTTTCAGCCGCTCTTATCGTGAGTGACGTCACTTTCTGGCAGGGGGTCGTTCGGATAGAGAAGAACATATTCGAGGCACCTAAGCTTCCGTTCTCTTTTAGTTGATTCCATATTTCAGTGATCATTTCCACTATTTCCAACGAAATTATATAAAGTAAGGCCCTTTACGAACTTTATATATGTGATCTGTTTTTGTTATGGCAGCAAGCGTGGCTTTTACGGGCTACTAAACTTCCGAAACATTACAAGGACTTAAAAATAACAACAAAAATTAATATACTAGTTTTTGACATTGACTACTACTGCAATATGCATTCTTCTTCTTCTCCTTCTTCTTATTTCGTTTCACCCTACTTTGCGGTACGTTAAATCGATCAATTTTTCATGTTCTATGCCTTTCTATTAGCCCAATATTATTTCATTCTTTTTGATCTTGCTATCTTTCTTCTTCAGTGATTTGTATTGTTCGTTTGGTCTTCATTTTGACATGGAGCCTTTCTTTCTTGTCTTTTTTTTTTCAGTTTTATCCATGAGCATATTTTCTGTAATTTGAAGTTCTCTCAAGTCCTTATCCGTTTTCTTAAACCAATTTGGTTGGGTGTTTTTTTTTTTTTTTGTTGCAGAAGTAGTAAGAACCATTTTGTTTATCTATTTGCGTTCATTCTGAGTACGTGTTCATAAAAACCTATTCCTCTTTTCCTCATTTTGTCTTAGAGTTTTTTTGGTAGTTTCGTAAAGGGTTCCTTTTTTATGTGAATTTGTTCGCTGTTGTGGTGTCTGGGGCCAAAGATTTTTCTTAATATCTTCCCTTCTTTGATATCCAGCATTTCAACTGGGCCATGATTGGTGATGGACAATGTTTCGGCTGCATGTAGGGCTTCAGGATTTGATTACTGCATTGTAATGTCTAATTTTTGCATTCCATGGCAGGGACTTTTTATTACGAGTCATTTTTTGGTAAGTTGGAAAGCCAGTTCAACTTTATTTCTACTAGATTCTGTTGCCCTTTCCTCGAGGCCATTCCAGCTGATCCATTCTTGAATATATTTGAAGTCTTTAACGATCTTTATTTTTTATTCTCTCTCTTTAAAGTGTTTTGGTGGATTTTTTTATTTTGTCATTATCTTGGTCTTTTCAAAGGAGATTTTGAGGCAGATTTTGTCAGCTTGTTTTTGTAGGCCGAGGGTTTGTTCTTTGGCTTTGTCCCATGTCTCGGCTAGTAGTGCTATCTATCTGCAGAGGCTAGATAATTGACATCGATGATTTTCTGTTTCGTTCCTAGGTGGATTTCACTATGGATCTTTGTGTACCACTCTCTCTCTACATTTTCTAGGGGGCAATTACACAGCAGTGGAGAGAGTCGATATCCTTGCCATACACCAATATTTATCTTAAAAGGGTCGGAGAGATATCCATGAATTTGACTTTGGAGTTTGTGTTTTCTGATTAAGTTTGTGGTTTTGTTGTTTATGTGTAATTCTTTTACCAAAAAGATGAGGGATTCCCTGTCTAGTGAGTCGTATGCTTTCTGAAAGTAAATGAGACTGATACCATATGATTTTGCTCTTGATTTTTGGTACACCATGAAGTTTTTGGGGTTTAGGTCTTGTACTTTCCTGAAACCCGCTTGGTATTCTCTAAGCTGATGGTCTAATTGTTGTTCTGCCCTGTTTAGTAGGACTTTAAAGAATATCTTGTACGTTACACCTAGGATTGAGAAACCTCTGTAGTTGTTGTGGTCTGTTTTCGACTGTTTATTATGGAGTGGTAGGATGAGGGCCGTCTTCCATTCAGCTGGAATTTTTTCATTTTTCCATATTTCTTCAAAGATTTTTTTTTTAGATCAAAGTTCAGTTGTGATTTGGTTTCCTCTCAAGACTTTATAGTTTTCGAGATTTGAAATGACTGTCTGTAGTTCCTCGGAGGAGGATGGATCAGAGTTAAGGTTGGTTATTGTTGACACCTTAAAGTCCATTTTTTCTGTGAGTTCTTCACAGCTGAGAATGTGAGAGAGGACAAGTTACTCTCCCACCCACTTTTCGCATATGGAAAATTATTAAAGATTTTATTACAATCTGACACACCATAAGTGAGAGTCCAGAAAGTTAATGGCCTGAGCAGACATTGATGGAGCCTGGTAGGGTGCTAAAAGCATGAGGTACTTTTATGATTCTTAGCTCATAGAAACGGCTTGTTGGGAGTAGAAAGCCATTGGTGGCGAGCCCATCCCTTAGTAAATCTTGCCGGACAGCTCCATAGCCATACAGGACACACAGGGCATCCCCTCGTCAAGACAGGGCTCCAGTAGAACAATGCCGAGATACCTGCCACGACGCCAGTAGAAGACTGGGCAGGGCCGTCTTCACATGTTTTCGTGTTCATCGATATTGCAAGAAGGCCAGTGAGCCACTTCCCTCAGCTGCCCCTGTTGTATAAGAAAATTCTGGCACCTGAGAAACGTTTAGGAATGGAATCTTTATTACACCTCATAGCTAAGACTAACAAGCTCCAAGACACAGGCGATTTCGATAAAGACCTTTGAGATTGTATCTGTTCGCTTGTTGCCATGGGACATGAGACATGATTTCAGAGAAAATCACCTTTTCCACCTCTGTGAAAACTTAAGAAAGCCAGTAATTGGCGGTTTCTTTCTTTTTAAGAGATGCCAGTTTCTTCACTCCTGCCCTGGTGACATGAGTTTGTGCTGTCGTGTGGGAGGGGAGCTTCAGCGCCTCTAGAGCCTTGTGATTGGCTCAAGACGATGTGAAGGCGATGTAGTTCGTGCACTTTGAGGGAAAACAGAATTTTTTTCTGGATATATGGGAAGTACTCAAGTGCAGGACCTCGGTCTGGTAAGCCCTTCTGGTGGTTGGTACTAGGGGCCTGTCCAGATACTGATTTCACTTGCAAATAGTTTAGACTGGGGAGCCTGTGGGGAAGTTCTTACTGTATTGACAGCATGAATTCAAATGTCTCGGACTACTCGTTTGTTGAGGACACACTTATTCGTTTTTGTTTTACCAGTCTTGACGTTTGGTATCCTTGTGCACTCTGTCATATAAGTGAGCCAAATTGGTCCTTGGTACGACCAGCAAACAGGTGTGTCGCACGCTGAAATCTACCGTGATTTCAGGGGAGGGTAAATTGCGATCCATCTGCCTGATCTCTAGACTATGAGATTTTTGCATTTCTTTTGTGGCAGTGATCGATTCACAGGTGACGCCTCCACGTCTCACCTCCTCCGCCGCACACATCTCGCCAGCTGCAAGTCACGTCGCCGCACGAAGTAAACAGGGTAACATACTGCCGCCCTGGCATTGTCAGGGTGTACAGATCTCAATCGCCACTTGCTCTCAGCTGCATCTACGTAGAGAAACTTCGGTCGAGTTGATCAGTCAAAGTCTGCTCAGCATCAGATCAATTCAGTTTGCGTTATCCACATTTTTAGGGCGAGAGTACTTGACTCACTGATCATCTAGTTACACTGTATTTGCCAATCAGGCGTCACCCATTGGAGTGTTTAATCATCTGTTAGTTGTTTAGGGAATTTAATCTATAAATTGTTTAGTATAATTTATGTCTTGTTTGGTAAAATAAATGTAATTAGTACACTAAATTTTGTCAATATTCTCAATGAGCTAAATAGTCCAAACAAGTTACCTTTCAAATGTTTCTAAAATATTCTACCAATATTTTGCAATTATTCCTGTTGTGGGCAATATTTTCGTTTTTGTCTTGGAGCTGTGGGATTGGAGGGCTACGTTTGGCCATTTTTTGTTTAAAAGTCCTATAAAAATTCCTTGTGTTGGTTTTGATGAAGTCATCATTGATCAGAAAGCGGAGTTGGTCTTCTTGGGCTTTTTACACTCTTTTGGTATTTTTGATCACTAGTTTTCTTAAATCTACGAATTTTGTCTGTTACGTTCATTTTTCTGTGATTGCCACTCTTGCCGCACTTTTCTTTTTACTCAAGGAGTCTGTCACATACTTCTGCTCATCAGGCCTGCTTTTTGGCTTTGGGTCTGGGAACTAATTGTTCGGCTTTACTTATTAGGCACTCTTTTATTTGATCCCAGTTTTGGTTTTGCATGTCTTTTGTTATGGAAAAAAATGGTTCAAATGGATCTGAGCACTATGGGACGTAACTGCTGAGGTCATCAGTCCCCTAGAACTTTTTAGAACTACTTAAACCTAACTAACCTAAGGACATCACACATACAGCCATGCCCGAGGCAGGATTCGAACCTGCGACCGTAGCGGTCGCGCGGTTCCAGACTGTAGCGCCTAGGACCGCTCGGCCACTCTGGCTGGCTTTTGTTATGGAGGTAATTCCTTGGAGTTAATACCTTTTCTGGATTGTATTTTCTTTTTTGGGTTGTTGGTTCCGTTTTCCTTTTTTGGGGTGATTTTGAGTTTTATTTTGGAAAGGAGAATCAATGTTAGCTCCTCTGAGAACTTTGAAATTCCGTATTTCTGTATGGAACTTCAGTGATCAAGTTGGCATTCACCTATTTGTGAGTTTATTGAGACCCATCTTTTCCGTTTTCAAGGTAGCTTTTTAAAGGCTCTGGATTTAAGAATCATGTTGTGTGCTTGGCGAAGTTCTATTAGTCTAAAGCCATTTTGGTTAATCCTGTTGTGTGCTGGGTAGTTACCAACAACTTTCTGTATTTCTTCTCCTTCCCTATCTGAGCAGTGAAGTCCCCCAGAAGAAGACATTGTGTTTTTATGGGATTTTTTGCACAACATCATAAAGCTGGTCCAAAAAAACGTTCCATCTTGTCTTTGTCCTTTCTATTATCTTCATTTATGGGGCTTGTGCATTCACGATGGTGCGTACTGTGTTAGCAGATAAGGAGGTAGGTGTGGAGAGTCTTTTGGACTGTGATTCAAAGTTGATACCAGTCTAAAATATTTTTGTCTATTATTAGCTCATTTCCAAAGTGCGGTGTGTTTTTCATAATTTTTTTGCCTACCTTATCATTGTTTATTCTGAAGTCTTCAGATTCAAAATTGCTTTCACCCAAGTATTTAGTTTCTTGTTTGGCCGTTATAAGAATTTTGTGGTTCTTAGCGGTGTCTATAGATGTTTTAATTTTCCAGTTTTTAGAAGAGAATTTACGTTGAAATTAGCTATGTAACTTGGTTTTCTGTACTTGAGGTTCCAAAACACTCCGACTTTTCTCTTTGTAATGATGCAGACTCTCCAGAATCCGATTGTCTGCTTACGCACTTTGGTGTGGTGGATTGTCTACATGGGGTTTCACATCACACTCTTCCATAATTAATACAATTGTGTATGATGTGACTCCAGTGTTTGAAGATCAGAAGTAAACCAATTTTTTCTACTGTAATATGCATACATTTAAATTCGTTAGTAGAATAGATGTAATGTATTTCTCCAGAAGAAGTAATTTTTGTTTGGATTTGCTACCTGTGAGACATTTCACGTGTTTGGGTGGATGGTCAACGATTTTGTTGACTGCTAATTGCATGCCTCTCGGCCACCGGCAGCTGTAGTACACTGAGGTGACAATTTTTTCTGTCTGTATGTGACGGCTAACAACCTCAGGAACTACCATAGCGACTTTGTCACGCTTTTCTCTAATAGACAGAATGAGTCACAAGGAATTAGTGTGTGTGTGTGTGTGTGTGTGTGTGTGTGTGACGTCACGCCAGACAAATTGTCCGGCTAGAGATCGTTAGTGCCATCCATGCGAAGCCAATGCGAGGCGCTGGTACTCTTCATTTCTGACTTCCTGTCTGTTTTGCCCGAGACGATGACGGAAATCCATCGTATAACGAAGCCTAATTCGCCACAAAAGCTGTTGGACACTCACTCAACTCCCAAAATGAAGGAAAACGCTGTTCAGCACTGACTGAATCCCAAAGCAATCACATGCTGTGGAGAGAGACAGTTTAAACTGGCCTCGAAATCCGACAATTCTCCCATGTACAAATCATTTGTGAAGGAATGAAAATCTATCTACAACAAAACGTTCTTTATTTCTCGAATGACGTAGTTGGTAGCCTATCGCCTGATTTCACATTGTTCTCCGATACTTATTTCTACGTTTCTGCAAACCCAAAACTAATTTTTATTCAATTCTGCAATCTTCTTCATAACTTCGCCTTAACCACCAAACTGACCACTCATGATTTCTTAAGGAAAATCTATTGACGCAGAAATGATACTTACCACTTACTGTCAGCGTCATTTTATTATGTGCTGATATTCATCATAGTTCACTTGGACATTTCTTGCATATTTCTTGTTAAAAATCGTTTTTCGCCCATCAGTAAGTTTTTCCTATTCTTTTACCTTCATTTATTTTGTGTTGTACCTGTTTGCATATTACATTCTAAATTCTATCTATGCACCGCTGGACAGCTAACAGCTATGCAGTTCTTGTCATAAGAATTTGCATAAAATATATATGCGCCCTCATGCTACTCTAAACTGATTAGCAGTTTCCTAGTACACCGTCTCAAAAAATTTATTTAGCAAAGATTTCTCGTTATGAGAGGTCCCAGCGGTGGGATCGACTTTTTGAAACCAAATATACGGCGATATACGTTATGATCCCAGGTATCACATCTTGCAGCCTTTCACACTGGTGAACTCTCGTTTGCGAGTAAATGACGAAAAAATTGCGGAATTTGTGTGGTGCTCGATAGCATAAAAAAAATAAAATTATGTAATACGATTGTGTAATGTGATGGGTATGATAATAGTTTCACCTGCGAGAGGGTGTGGGTTCGTATCTCGTCAAGTGCATTAATGTTTTCTTTTTATTTTTACATTTTTATCGAAATGACTTTTGTCATTACTTTTATTCAAGTAATTGGTTTACATGTAATTTCGTAATTGTATTCCTTTATCACATTACTTAAATCACCATATGAAATTTTCTCATTTGTTTCATTTTTTCTGTATATCATTCTTTTTCCAGTTTTAGTGAATATGAATTTAATTGTACTTGTTTATTGTAATATTCAATTATTTGAAAATTCCGACCTATCAATTAAAAAGAGACCAAATAATCCATTTATATTTACTGTGCAGTGGTGTGAAAATTGTATTTTTCGTTACCAGATGTGCAGTTTTGTTTGCATGTTAATAGTCATACAAACTCAACCTAAATACCTATTGCACTATGGATAAAATAAAGTCGATGAACATGTAAATGAAAGAAGGGTTTTAAGTATAACGAAATTCAAACTAAATGAGAAATAGATATAATGTACTGTGCATGATATAACGTGCATGGAAAAACAGGGTAGTAAAACAAAAGCATTTAGATCGAAATTAAAACATAAAATTTATTAAAACCACATGAACAAAGATTTCAAGTGGAAAAAGAATGATAGGAAGGAAAATGAGAGCAAACGAATAAGTTGATATTATGATTAAAGTGGCGGGACAAGGGAATAGAAATAAAAAATTACATTTAAATCAATTAAATGAATAACAGTGACGACCAAATCATTTCGATAAAGATTTTAAAATAAAAAGATTTACTGTACCTGGTGAGATTTGATCTCACAACCTCCTGCATGTGAAGCTACTATCCCATGAATTAGACCTGCAACTAGACTATTTAATTTAACTTTTTTAGCTTTACTGAACGTCACACAAAATTCCGAGTTCTTTTCTTGAATTACTTGCAAATAAGGGTCCAAAAGGGTGAACGGATACAGTGTATGATACCTCGGATCTTAACCTAAATAACTGTAAGTTGATCCCACGCCTGGGGAGCTCTCCTCATCAGTCACAAAAACTTTTCAGTGTGTACGTAATTCTCATATTAATGGCTATTTTTGTACTGTGTTTCAGCAAACGGTACAGCAGTGGAAATACGTTTTCTATCTAGCAATGGGTATCTCTGCAGTACCGTACATTTTCTATCTAATTTTTGGCTCTGCTGAGGATCAAGAAACTCCCTGGATGGAGAAGAGAAAACTCAAGAGGAAACAACAAAGTGAACCTTGAACAACGTCACCGTGTGTCTTAGAAATTCGTCAATACTCAACTGCATGGACATAATGTTCGAAATGTTCTTCGTCGTTCGACGGGCGATGAGTAGGACTGCACTACTGAGTGAACGAAGGAACTGTGTAGACAAGCACAGAGCGCTCATTTTGCGCATTTTTCTTCAACGATGCCAGCGTTAGTATCCCAGTAAGAAACGATTAGATCGCTGTTAAGTTCGTATCGGCAGCAACTCTCGAGCCAGTCATAGAGCAGCTTTACTAGAGTTGAACGTGAAATGAAAAAGAGTTTAAGAGATAAGGGGACGATCTGAAACGTATCTGGAGCAGTATTACGAAAATATGATAGCTAACTATAACGCCACGATCTGTGATCAAAAAACGCTAAAATTAATAGTTATTCCTAGTCAGGATATATCACTCATTGGCATTTTATACAGCCGAGGCAGCTTAAGACAAATGAAACAGTCCACATTTGAGCCAACAGTTCGTCCTTCGTAAGTTTTGGCCTTTCCATTCGACAGCAGTGTGCTGTTTTGCGTAAATAAGTAGGGTGCATTACGCCAAGAATTTAATTGTTATTTTTATTAGGGGTCTCTGAACCCTTGCGCGATAATAATGGTATTTTAACACTCTACTTGCAATTTTACGTATTTCCGTCTACATTCTATTTAAAAAGTAGTATATAGCAGATATGCCCCAATTTTATAGTGTTGCCGCAATAAAAAAGAAAAAAATGTTATTGAAGTGTCGACTCGACTTATAATACAAACATTTTGACTGTTCAAATTAACAAATAAATCACCAGATTTTTTTAAGTGGATAATATTACGTTTTAATACTTCCAACGGACAAAAAACTAAATGACCCAGGGACTCTCTGTGGTTTTTTTCTTCTCTGCTACAGCTCTCAAAATGAAAAAAATTCCTATTCTTGAGTTCTAGTTTTTTCAACTATAACTTTTAAGAAGGAAAAGCAGTCTAGCTATTTTAAATTTACCACAACTTTCTCAAACAACATGCTGGTGTAATAATGAATGTTTTTTGTACTCTGTTTTGTTTCTGTGTGTAAGTAGAAATTTAATCCGTATCTGATATGTTGTATTTGCACTTTAATGTGTATGTAAAAAATTTCGAGTTGTACCAGAGCAAATATAAATATGATGAATATGTACCACAATACTTTCTTCTTCCTATCTTATGCACGACACCACAACGTGTACCCCAGTTCGAGACTCAGCCAGATGGCTAAACGAAATTGGCACATTGAGTCGTATCATAAAAAGAAATTAAATGCCTGGCTAGGAATGACATTTCTCTTTGAAGAAGTGAATAATTAGTTGTCTTCTAGCTGTGAGTAGGCTAGCCCAGACTATAATTAAATGTAGAGAGCAACCATGGACCATTTGATTTTTCAATATACACGAAACATTCCGAACACTAGCGGTCATGATACATAAAAACTCTGAAGACTATGTGGGTGGAGATCAAAGAGTACACGGCGACTGTACCAGCTGCAACTGATTAATACCGCACGAAACCAAACAATTGTAATGTACTGGGCGCTGGGTAATGAATAAAGAGAAATTAATTGCCTGTCAGCATTCATTTGTTGCTGCCTAACCACCAGAGGGTTTGTACACTACCTTAGATTTTAATGTAGTGTTGCTTTCAGCCCCTATAGAAACATACATTATTCATGAGGCATCTAAATTTGACACAGATAAATCAGTGAAATTATTCAAACAAATCATCAATTGGAATTATTACAGGAAAAATAATTAAGAATATGATCCCGTAGAGTAATAATGTGGATTACAGCCAAAGGATTAACCTTGTGTATTCATTTAAATCACGCATAAATTGATTCTGGATGGTGGCCTCACACAGGTTGTTGCTGAACACACGTGGGCTTCCACTCTGCTGGGAAACTGACATTATGTACGGTAGGGGCGCTAGGGTTTAACTCACCATGATTCATAGTGTGTAATAAGGATATGCAGAACACAATTTCACTGCGATCGTGCACATTTGTAATCTTCATCATAACGTATCTGCGCAGCACTATACACCAACAGGCCACGCATCCAGCAACGAACAATGAACACTTGCAACGCAGTCTCCCTATCTCATCTACTTATATCTTTGTCCCCTTTGAACCCCATCCATCCTTTACCACCACAGGTGTAGCAGTTACGCTGTGGACTGCGTTTTATTAGCGGAACATTTATAAGATGCAGCAAATCTACTAAAGAGAACAGTAAATAGAAGCAGTTCAGTAACACAGATTTCGTTCTTACCATTAAGACTAGGTCCTGCTGTCAATTGGGGATTGTATATAAACTTCTCCCATCTATGTTAGTAATAACTATACACTGCTTAATATTTTTCATGTATAAATAACACACTGGGAGGGCTATAACGTATGACTGACTTCAGTATCAGTTTCTGTAGAACTAATACAAGTTTTTGACAAATAATATAGACAGTTTACACTTGAGAATAACATTGTTTACTTTGGTACAAACGTCAAATTATTCCCATCAAGGGGTGCACTTTAAGCTGTAAGTCAGATCATTTGCAGCGCCATACGTGTGTGTTTTGTAATGTTACAGAAACAGTCTTTACGTATTTTCATTATCAATAGCGTCAATCGTTAGCCCTGTGTATTTTTTCACCGCTATAGAACAAATAAGTCACAAATGTGAGACGAAAATCGACAGATGTAATGGTAATTTCGAGTCAAATGGTTGTTAGTGTTGTTACTACCTACAACAGGTAACACTCAAGGTTCCATTGTTACCAATGGAGACGCAAAAGGCCGAAATCAAAAAGTAAAATCAAGAATATTTGGTGATAACAATCGTCACGAAGAAGGAATGTAAACTGCTGCCGGAAAAAAAAGAAACGTCAATAGAAGATATCAGCATCTCTACTTAAGGACCAGAACATCTCTGCTTTGAGTATAAAAGAAAAATACTCTGAAAGGCCACAGTTTGGAAGCTTCGGGTCGTTATAGGGTTGTTACTGCCTACAGTAAATAGAACTGGAAATATTTACCAGACAATACCGTTGTCTATACAAAGATTGCAACATCAAAATCTGTATGTTTCGTGTATAAATGACATCTTTACGTACTCTTCTGCAGGCCGAAGTGGCCGTGCCGTTAAAGGCGCTGCAATCTGGAACCGCAAGACCGCTACGGTCGCAGGTTCGAATCCTGCCTCGGGCATGGATATTTGTGATGTCCTTAGGTTAGTTAGGTTTAACTATTTCTAAGTACTAGGGGACTAATGAGCGCAGCAGTTGAGTTCAATAGTGCTCAGAGCCATTTGAACCATTTGAACATACTCTTCTGGACGAGATATCATACTATCCTCTACACAATTGGCTGGTCTCATGGAAGGCGAACCAAAGACCGTGTATTATTCCCAAAACAGTTGGAAAGTACAGCAAGTCTGCTAAAGAGACAAAGTACTCTACATTTACCAGTCCTCTTTTAAATTATTGCTGTGAAGTATGGGATAACTGCCGGATATGATGGTTCCTCAGAGAAGAACACAGTCGACTTACTTCGTCATACCTACCTAATTATCGGTTGTGCTCCCTCTACATCGTAATCTCTGTGTATAAAAGGCAAAATCCTGACCGACTGATGGACTCATCATCGCCCAGCCAAGCAGCTAAGGATACAAACTTGAAATGTGGAGAAGTTGTGGTCTTATACTGTAGGCGTCTTTCAATAAGGTATTTTTCGAAATTCCAGCCGTAAGGGGGTGAAATACGTTTAGTTTTTGTTTGAAAAATGTCACTACTAAGATAATTTTGAAGCTAGACCTACGAAATTTGGTATTTGATTCAAATTGTTCAAATGGCTCTGAGCACTATAGGACTTAACATCTGAGGTCATCAGTTGTATTTGATTCCTCTATAAGAAATAACGAAACACGTGTTTCAGCATTTTTGAAAATTTAACCCCTATGGGGGTGAAATAGTGGGTTAAAGTTTTTTTGAAACTAAATAATTAACAAAGAACTACTAAAAGATTTTTAAAGCTACATCTATGACACCTGGTATTTGACTTCTCGTTTGGAAATAAAAAAATACCTGTTTCATTGGTTCTGGACATTCAGCTCCTAAGGGAGTGCAGTAAGGGTTTATAATTTTTAAGAAAATATTTCGTTACATTAAAAAAAATTTAAATCTATATTAATGAAAATTGGTATTTCATTTCTCCGTTAGATATAAAGAAATATTTGTTATGATATGAAAGTTTCTATGGAAATATCTCAACAAGAACGCAAAAGGCATGATTAACAAAGTTTGGACTCCAGCTAACAGAATAGCATTTTGGTTGGGAAGTACATTCGGAAAAGGCTATGCTTATATGGCCTTAATTAGCGTGAAAAGCTTAGTACGTGTTGCAGTTTGTAGACAACATAAAAATTCGTATAAATAAAAACAAAAAAAATCTCTGTTGACCATACATTCTACATGAGCGAAGCAGTGAGCGCTAAGCTACTAAAATAAAAACGGGCAAATCGGCAGATATAACCACAATTTCGAGTTACAGGGTCGTTACTGTTTACAGTGGATAACATCAGGAACCCTATAAAGGTTTTACTATGCGAAGAGATTTCTTACAGCTCTATTTTGCTAATGGAAACAGTATCAAACATAAAATTCTTCGTCAGTACTACTTGGTTCATGATGATGACTCATATAGTTTTTATCAGGCTACAGGTAAAAAAAAAGGTGATGGAATGCAGTTGTTATGTGATATTTGGTCTAATCATGCACATAACTACAACTACAGTTTCCGTTAAGACTTGAGAATTGTATAAAGATATATTTTGTTGACTCTATCCTACATAGGGATAAAACAACTATTGTAATAGAATAAGAGTAAAAAAGAGGCATGAAAAGACTTAGGTGTCCCTCTTTCCCAAATGCTATTCAAAAGTGGAATGATCGACAAACAGTCTCTGAGCGCCATGTCAAGTACTTGGATGTGTATTGCAGAATAGTTACCTACAATTTTGATGTGACATGATAATGTATGATGCAAAGTGTCACAATTTTGTTCAATGCTTATCTAAAACCGAGAATACTATTTGCAATCTATTAGCTGACACCTTGTAAAATACTTTGTTACAGTTTTACTGCAAAATGGTGAAGTATGGGGTGAAGTGTCATGTACTCTCCACTGTGCAATAGCATATGTAAGCAGAAGATGGCAAATATTTTGTAATGTAAGATAAAATGTTTACCCTACCATGGAGTCATTACAATGACTGAATGACTTTTACGTTAGTTTTAACAGAACTAAGACGAGTTCTTGACAAATAATACAGACAACTTAGCTGTGAGAATAATATTGTTTGCTTTGGTAAAAATATTGAACTATTCTTGCTGAGAAGTTCACTTCAAGCTGTAAGATAGATTCTCCATTTTATGAAAAATAAAACTGATAATTTTGGGTTTCTTAATGTATGTTTAATGTATGGTACTAAACGCATTGACAAATGCTGTTAATCTGTTAGTTTCTTCAGTAGTGCCATTATGTAAGCCATGCCTCTTTTGTTTACTGCTGTACAACAGTTAAGTTATGACAGTAGTGTCACTTGTTTTTTACACAAAATCTTACATATTTTGGTAAATTATATAGACATTTTATTTTGAAGATAGAGGACTGAACATTTTTGTTTGCAGTCAAAGGTTTGTAATCATAATTGTGTATTACACTAAGCAATCTGCATACATTTTGTGTGCACATTGTGACTCTGTACCCTAGTTGTACGTGTATTGAAGTTCATATTAAAAATAATTGAATGCTTTTAAAAATTATTTTGTTTCCACACATTTTACGTGCACATACGCCACCTAACGATTTTTTAACTGTGTAGAATTAAGGAATAGCACACAACAGCTTTATAAAATTATGTGGTATAACCAGAAGTAACATCATGAGCATCTGATTCGAAGTTTCACTGTCTTGGATCTTTACAATGTATAATACCCTTGATAACCACACCTGATCAATATTCTGTGGTGGCAGAAAGTTTAAACATGTCTCGCTCCAAAGTGCTAAACTTGCCTCAGCTGTTAGGAAAGAAAATGACACAAACCAGTGAATGCTTTGGTATGTGGTTATTATCATATAAATTGGACACTCTTTTTAATTACAATTATATACTAAACACACTGAAAATGGCAAACTCCTTAGCAAGAAAAATTTAAATGTACTTCCATCCATTTTGGAACCCTTTTGTGACAACATAGCAATGTTTAAAATCTGTGATCAAGTGGACTGCAGAATTGGAGAAAGGCAAATCTGTAATGTTAAAGAAGACAATTTGTACTGTATTTGACAATTCTCTGTACAGTAAAATTGTCAAGCCTTGCTGCTGTGAGACTTGGTTTCAAGGGAAATACCATTTCTCCTATATGGGAATGACCATATAGCTGCAAGGGACATACTGGAAAAAAATTGGCATGGAACAGATGGAAACCATAAGGAAACACAAAAATCCAGTGGCTATACAATAAATATAAAGTAGAATTGGCCAACATTAAAATGACTGTATTAATGGGTGAGCCATCTCGGATATTGCAGCAGCTTCACGTAGATGACTATTTGTTAATGGACAGTACCACTGGGTGAGCCACCTGGTATATTGCAGCAGCTTTATATAGATGCCTATTTTAGATGACTATTTCTTTGTGGACCTGGATATAATGCAAGATTTTGCTGAAATTTCTAACAAAATGGAAATGTGTGACTACTTAACATCAAAGCACATCTTCTTTCTGCAACAAGACTATCAACAAAATTGCAATGTGATTGCAACCAATGAACAGAAAGTTGCAATAGTTTAACATGGACAAGTTCCAACTGTATTGTAAAGATATATAACAACTGTAAATGTCAATTCACAAGTCCAGGAGGGAACAAAGATATTGTTGACCACCTTATCAATTTTTTAGTGTCCTGATATCCACCTAAAGGAAAATTTTACATCTTCCTTGACTAAAGAACATGGTATTAACAGACCGGAAGCAATGACTTAAAGCTATGGAATTGATGGTGTGTTTGATCCTGTGGAAGACTGCTGAAATGTATAAAATGTCAAAAAACAGTATTTACAATATCCTCTGCTGAACTCTGTGTCAATTGTTTCTACATGGTACAAATTATTGGGTGGCTTAAAGAAAAGTTGCTATGTTGTGTTTAACGATATTCCTCAATTTTTTGTTTTGGGGTAGTAAAGTTACTCAAAAGTTGACCGAGAAAAGATTATAAACCGTGTTCTTTCTGTCTACAATTTTAATTATTTACATGTAAACTATGTGGAAATTGTTAAGACAGAATCCAACAAACTTGATAGAGGCAAACAGTGTTATATTAAAACTGTAAAAACATATTTTCCCAATCCAGGACGTTGTCTTCCACAATATCATCAAGTACAGATATCGTCAAATTAGAAATGGTTTCCACATATAATGTTCTTGCACACATTTTAAGAAAATGAACCAACATATTGTACCGACTTAAACCATCCCCTATTTAAAAAATTACTCATTTAAGTGTAATTAATGTATTGTGCTTACGAAAAAGGAAACTGGGAATTGGAAAGATCAAAGTCAAAAAAGTCTGGCGAAAACAATTTGCCTGAAGAGGGGAGTACAAACTACAATCGGAAAGTGAACAAGCCATTGCAGAAGCACAGGCAAGCCTTACAAATTACTTTAAAAATACAGTATGGAAAAATCTGGATGTGATTGGGGAATACAACATATCAACATTTACCTTGAATCGCAAAGAAAAGAAGTTATACATAGAAGTACTCACAAAAAATTAAGGATTTGAGGACTTATACTACTGGGCAATTACAATTAAAGTTGAACTTTCACAACGCTGTAGAAATAAGACCACTGGTCAGAATGACGTTAAATGCCAACGGAATATTATCGGAGAAGGGGAAAACGTATGGCAGAAGAAAAAAATAATGTGAAAATTGATCAACAGGTGGTGTTGTATGTGTCAGAGTATATAGATGAAAACACCTGGCATGCGCATGACGCCTTGAAGTTGGTATAAACAAGTTGCGTGCACGGCTTTTCCTCCTTTCGCGTCTGCGACGTTCGCCATGACTGTCTCAATGCAGAATCGTGCTCTGCTTGTAAAGCTGTATTACAAGACTGATGACTGTGCACACGTCGCTCTGTAGACCTTCCGGAAACTGAACGGTTTGAAAGAAGGGCGTTAAGTCCGATGACTGCCATGGGTCTGGAGATCGTTGTTGTTGTTGTTGTGGTCGTCAGTCCCGAGACTGGTTTGATGCAGCTCTCCATGCTACTCTATCGCGTGCAAGCTTCTTCATCTCCCAGTACCTACCGCAACCTACATCCTTCTGAATCTGCTTAGTGTAGTCATCTCTTGGTCTCCCTCTGCGATTTTTACCCTCCACGCTGCCCTCCAATACTAAATTGGTAATCCCTTGATGCCTCAGAACATGTCCTACCAAACGATCCCTTCTTCTAGTCAAGTTGTGCCACAAACTTCTCTCCTCACCAATCCTATTCAATACTTCCTCATTAGTTATGTGATCTACCCATCTAATCTTTAGCATTCTTCTGTAGCACCACAATTCAAAAGCTTCTATTCTCTTCTAGTCCAAACTATTTACTGTCCATGTTTCACTTCCATACATGGCTACACTCCATACAAATACTTTCAGAAACGACTTCCTGACACTTAAATCTATACTCGATGTTAACAAATTTCTCTTCTTCAGAAACGCTTTCCTTTCCATTGCCAGTCTACATTTTATATCCTCTCTACTCCGAACATCATCAGTTATTTTGCTCCCCAAATAGCAAAACTCCTTTACTACTTTAAGTGTCTCATTTCCTAATCTAATTCCCTCAGCATCACCCGACTTAATTCGACTACATTCCATTATCCTCGTTTTGCTTTTGTTGATGTTCATCTTATATCCTCCTTTCAAGACACTATCCATTCCGTTCAACTGCTCTTCCAAGTCCTCTGCTGTCCCTGACAGAATTACAGTGTCATCGGCCAACCTCCAAGTTTTTATTTCTTCCCCATGGATTTTAATACCTACTCCTTACTTTTCTTTTGTTTCCTTCACTGCTTGCTCAATATACAGATTGAATAACATCGGGGAGAGACTACAACCCCGTCTCACTCCCTTCCCAACCACTGCTTCCCTTTCATGTCCCTCGACTCTTATAACTGCCATCTGGTTTCTGTACAAATTGTAAATAGCCTTTCGCTCCCTATATTTTACCCCTGCCACCTTCAGAATTTCAAAGAGAGTATTCCAGTCAACATTATCAACAGCTTTCTCTAAGTCTACAAATGCTAGAAACGTAGGTTTGCCCTTCCTTAATCTAGCTTCTAAGATAAGTCGTAGGGTCGGTATTGCCTCTCGTGTTCCAACATTTCTACGGAATCCAAACTGATCTTCCCCGAGGTCGGCCTCTACCAGTTTTTCCATTCGTCTGTAAAGGATTCGCGTTAATATTTTGCAGCTGTGACTTATTAAACAGATAGTTAGATAATTTTAACATCTGTCAACACCTGCTTTCTTTGGGATTGGAATTATTATATTCTTCTTGAAGTCTCAGGGTATTTCGTCCGTTTCATACATCTTGCTCACCAGATGGTAGAGTTTTGTCAGGACTGGCTCTCCCAAGGCCGTCAGTAGTTCTAATGGAATGTTGTCTACTCCGGGGGGCCTTGTTTCGACTCAGGTCTTTCAGTGCTCTGTCAAACTCTTCACGTAGTATCATATCTCCCATTTCATCTTCATCTACATCCTCTTCCATTTCCATAATATTGTCCTCAAGTACATCGCCCTTGTATAGACCCTCTATATACTCCTTCCACCTTTCTGCTTTCCGTTCTTTGCTTAGAACTAGGTTTCCATCTGAGCTCTTGATGTTCATGCAAGTGGTTCTCTTTTCTCCAAAGGTCTCTTTAATTTTCCTGTAGGCAGCATCTATCTTTCCCCCGTCTTTTTACCTACTTGATCCTCTGCTGCCTTCACTACTTCATCCCTCAGAGCTACCCATCCTTCTTCTACTGTATTTCTTTCCCTCATTCCTGTCAATTGTTCCCTTGTGCTCTCCCTGAAACTCTGTACAACCTCTGGTTTAGTCAGTTTATCCAGGTCCCATATCCTTAAATTCCCACCTTTTTGCAGTTTCTTCAGTTTTAATCTACAGTTCATAACCAATAGATTGTGGTCAGAGTCCACATCTGCTCCTGGAAATGTCTTACAATTTAAAAGCTGGTTCCTAAATCTCTGTCTTACCATTATATAAACTATCTGATACCTTTTAGTATCTCCAGGATTCTTCCATGCATACAACCTTCTTTTATGATTCTTGAACCAAGTGTTAGCTATGATTAAGTTATGCTCTGCGCAAAATTCTACCAGGCGGCTACCTCTTTCATCTCATAGCCCCAATCCATATTCACCTACTAAATTTCCTTCTCTCCCTTTTCCTACTACCGAATTCCAGTCACCCACGACTATTAAATTTTCGTCACCGTTCACTATCTCAATAATTTCTTTTATTTCATCATACATTTCTTCAATTTGTTCGTCATATGCAGAGCTAGTTGGCATATAAACTTGTACTACTGTAGTAGGCATGGGCTTCGTGTCCATCTTGGCCACAATAATGCGTTCACTATGCTGTTTGTAGTAGCTTATCCGCATTCCTATTTTCCTATTCATTATTAAACCTACTCCTGCATTACCCCTATTTGATTTTGTGTTTATAACCCCGTAGTCACCTGACCAGAAGTCTTGTTCCTCCTGCCACCGAACTTCACTAATTCCCACTATATCTAACTTTAACCTATCCATTTCCCTTTTTAAATTTTCTAACCTACCTGCGCGATTAAGTGATCTGACATTCCACGCGCCGATCTGTAGAACACCAGTTTTCTTTCGCCTGATAACGACATCCTCTTGAGTAGTCCCCGCACGGAGATCCGAATGGGGGACTATTTTACCTCCGGAATATTTTACCCAAGAGGACGCCATCATCATTTAACCATACAGTAAAGCTGCATGCCCTCGGGAAAAATTACGGCCTTAGTTTCCCCTTGCTTTCAGCCGTTCGCAGTACCAGCATAGCAAGGCCGATTTGGTTAGTGTTACAAGGCCAGATCAGTCAATCATCCAGACTGTTGCCCCTGCAACTACTGAAAAGGCTGCTGCCCCTCTTCAGGAACAACACGTTTGTCTGGCCTCTCAACAGATACCCCTCCATTCTGGTTGCACCTACGGTACGGCTATCTGTATCGCTGAGGCACGCAAGCCTCCCCACCAACGTCAAGGTCCATGTTTCATGGGGGGGGTGGGGGGGGGGGTCTGGAGAAAATGATCCTTAGATACGAAAAGACGGATTCTTTTGGTGAGCAACCTGGTAGAGGGAGGAAACAAATTGATTCGACGTCAGTGGAAGCAGTGGCCACAGCAACACATGAGGAGATGAGTGGTGGTGTGCAAACGTGTAGTGCACAGAGAATTATTCGAACTTTGGACATACCCTGAACACGGTGTGTAAAATCCTACGAAACATTCTTCTTTGCTATCCATCCAAAATTATCGATGCGCACGAGTTGCTTCCTGTTGACCTGCCAGGAAGATAGACCTTTCCTCTAGAATTTCTTACGCGCATGGAAGTGGACAATGACTGGCCGTGGAAGATTTAGTGGACAGACAAAGCCCACTTCCATCTTACAGGATATGCCAATACAAAGAATGTCGAATATGGGCAACGGAAATTCCACACGCAAATTAACCAGTAACGCTTCATCCTGAAAAGGTCACTGCTTGGTGCCGGTTTACGGCATCTTTTATCATAGGGACATATTTTTTCGAAGAGGCAGGTGCTTCTAATCCTGCTACCTGTACCGTCACTGGGAGACGCTTTGAGTGTCTTTTACGCAACCACGTCATTCTAGCTCTCCACCAGCGTGAATGTGTGGATGGGATCATTTTTATGCAAGATAGTGCACCTCGGCACGTGGCAAATCCAGTTAAGCAGCTGCTTAAGCGCCATTTCGGAAATGCTAGAATTATCAGCTGCCATTTCCCTACAGCCTGGCTGTCCCGATCACCTGATAATCCGTGTGACTTCTGGCTGTGGGCTATCTGGAAGATGTTGTGTTCAGTGTTCCGATTGCAAACTTATCTGCATTCAAGGCATGCATTGCGCAACACATGCCGAATGTGACCCCATAAACACTTCGATCAGTTGTGGAATATGCTGTTTCTCGATTTCAACTTGTTGCAGAAAACTGTGGAGAGCATATTGAACATGTTTTGCGCCAGTCACACCGAAATTAAGAATAGAATTTGATTTTGATTGATGCTTTTTATGCTGTTTTTGGCCTCAGGACAATTAAAAACCGATTTTTCCCATTCATTGTGATGTGACCTTGTCGTGGTGGATGGGCTTACGTAACTATCAGTATCACACCTAAATAAATGGCAAATTTAAAATACCCCATATGCCCCAAACTAGAAGAACTGCAAGAAGGATTGCAGCTAATTGTTAAGGGGACAAGACAGATAATTCACAAGAAGGAGTGCACCTAACTGTTAAGGAGATAAGACAGATAATTTACAGGGAAACAATTGGATATGTATTAAAATATGAGAACGTACATTCTCCACATTTATTGAATTACTGGTTGGAAAAAGAATTAGATCATCTGGATGCAGATTATATATCACAAATGAAATATTATACTGGGTGTAATCAAAACTATACCAAGTAAACACAAAGAAAGAATTGTTTTCTGTGTATAAACGTCTATGAAAAAAACAATAAAGATTTTGACATGAAGAATTGTGATCTTACTCATTACCCTATCAGGTGTGGGCCAATTTCCTCAGCACCCACCAGTGATTTCGATTGCCCACTCAGTCAGCCTATCTACAAAGTGTTTCAAGGACCACTACCAAGAAAAGCTTACGTCTAAACAATGTTAGCTGCCAAATCTGGCCATTATATACACTGGAATAAATGAATTGTGGTGGAGGTGGAATGCATTACAATCTTAGTTAGCACACTGTTGGTGACCGTGTTGGCTTAAGCTCTCTTAAATGCATACTGATTCTTACAAAATCTTACTCTATGACCAGCTAACAAAGGTGACACACTATACTAGTAAAATACAGCTGTCAAATTTTCTACTATACTGTAAGGATACAAGGTGAATGTAACAAATGAATATAATGTTCAAGGAACTGGGTTACTCAGTTGTAAATTCATAACCTAATTAAATGACAGTAGTTTGATCTTTTTACCAAAGTAAAAACTGTTACTCCCACATCTGAATTGTTTTTACTATTTTTCAAAAATTCGTCTTAATTCACCTATAACCAATATCAAAGTCAGTCATGCATTGTAGTGACTCCCGTGCTGGGACAGAAAATTTATGTTGCCGTCTTCTGCTAGCACGTGCTCTAGCACAATAGAGTGACAGCTAAATTGTAACAAACCACTGCACATTACAACAAAATTGCAACAAACTACTCTGCAATTCACGCCTGAGTGCTTGCCATATGGTTCACAAATTATTTCTCGAGTCTTCCACTCCTGAACAGCATCTGATAGAAATGAACAGCTAAATCTTTTGTTTCTATTATTCTGTTATGATAGTAATTTCTTCCTATGCAGGATGGAGTCAAAGAGATGTTTCCATAGAACATTCGAAGGCTTGTGCAAATTTGTAATCATGTATGTATGATAATCCCAAAGAGGACATAACAACAATATTTGATCATACATTTTCCCCCCATAGCCTGATGCAAACTATGCAAGTTACTGCCATGAACCTTATAGTGCTGTCAAGGTATTTAATGGTTCATACTATGTCCACTAGCAAAATCTAACAGTAATGGATATCTTCGCCTATTAATAGGCTTTATCCCCCATTTATTTACGTTCAGGACCAACTACAAGACCTGCACGAATCACTGATTCTCTCTCTGCAGGATTTCCTGTATTTCGGTACTGTCTTTTGGTGTTGCAGCATTTGTATAGTAAGAGCTTTATGGAACTTTCAACGTCATCAATACAGAATGACTCTATAACTAAAAATCATGGTTATGTCTATGGATTTCTTCTCATTATATTTTATTATGATGTATGTAAAGCATAAGAGATGAATCTGTAAGGATGGGGAAGTAATTAATCTGTGTCCTCTAAGAGACCATCAGTCCTATTCCACGTTGCAAGGCAGTACTCTTGGATGGGTAAGCGTAGTATGCACTGTCTGTAATCGATTTGCTGCATTTTCTAAGTGTTCTGGGAATAAAATGCTGTCTTAGGTTCGACTTCAACGTGACCTAGCCTTTTTTTTAAAGATAGTCGTGATATTTCCTCTGATCAGTTTATGTACAGATGTTATTTATACACGAAATATGCAGTCTTTTGTCGTTGCATTCTTCATAGAGACAATAATATGGTCTGGTAGAAGCTTTCAGTGTTATCTATTGCAAGCAGTAAAAACCCTGTAACCATTCCGTGACTCGAAATTATGACTACATCTGTCGATTTTAGTTCTCTATTGCAACTTAAATAGCAATATTCATTGCTCACATATTGACACTGCCGATAATCAGAATATGTAAATATTTCTTCTGTAACATTACAGAACACACACATATGGGACTATCACTAATATAACTTACAGCCTTAAGTGCACTTGTCGATGGGAATACTTTTGACATTTTTACCAAATCAAACAATATTATTCCTACATCTAAAGTGTCGGTGTTATTTAACAAAGGTCTGACATAAGTCACATATTATCTGTCAGAAATACGTCTTAGTTTGACTAAAACCACTATCAAATTCAATCATACATTATAGCGCCCCAGACTATTTTTTGTAGAGGAAACAAACTAAGTAGATTATAATTATTACTAACTTGAATAAGGAAGTTACTATACAATCCACAGTGGACCAAAGGACTTCATCTTACTGGAACATATGAAATCTGTGTTACACATATGTTTCCAGTTGCTACTCTCTTAAACAGATTTGCTGTGTCTTCTAAATATTCAAGCATTAAAATGTAGTCACACAGTGTAATTGTTACTCTCGTGTTGGTAGAGGATGGGCAGGGTTTGAAGCAGACAAAGGCACAAGTGTATGAGATAGACTGACTTGCTGGTGTTCCTTATGCACGATGGATGCGTGACCAGCAGTCATGTCCACTGGCTGTCCTCTCTACAAGGCCCACTATGGAACTATCCCCCCATCCTGGCCGGATTGACTCAGAGTTGTGGGTACAAACAAAATTGCCGCACATGCGGCCGTGTTCTCCCATTCCCATGGATTGGACTACCATATGTGTCCCGGAACACAGAAGGCCAAATAAGGAGGCCAGGCGAGACAGAAATGTTTATAAAATGCTCCAAATAACACTTGACGGCGCAGCGAGACCATTATTGTTAGATTTACTAATTCCGCTGTGCATACCTATGTCAGCTCTTGTATGAGCATCAAATGACAGGAGAACGTCCGTATTTCCTACATATGTCACCTAACATCACAAGTTCCAGAATTCTCTCAGGGCACAATTATGATTAACTGGGGCCCAAATTATTTTCATTTGTATATCCACTCCAGTAGGACGCAATTATTATTAATTAGGAGTTGGGGATCATCACACTTCCCTTGGCTTGTGATGTAATCACTCATAGGGGAGCACAGTGGGCGCCATCTTAGACCGCCATCTTGGCACCTCGGGGTCCAGTTATGATTACTTAGGAGTGGGGGTAAAGGAGAGGGAGAAGGTCATAAATCATTGTATTGTTTTCGTTCTGTGTCCAATAGGACAACTGCCCATCTGGCAATTAGCACATCCGGTCCACAACTATGATTAAGTGGGGTAGGGTCAAATATCAGACTTTTGTTTTGGATGACATATTGTGGAGAGGGGTAATAAAAACACTGGGCAACTACTATCGGTCCACGCTCGTCGTTGTATCAATCCTTTTGACTTTTTACTTGTTTCCACAAAAACTGTTGACTTACACATGATTAAGTACATAATTTAAAATAGTTTCTCTATGTCGCATCTGTTATGCTACAGCTTAGCGTATAGTTCCATATACAGCAACTGTAGCTGACCCTGTATCTACGTCATATAAATAGGGCCAAAAGGAAATACATTTTATCTTAGCAGTATATAATGAAAGAATATCATAGCAAAAAATGCCACTTGGAGGTGTTTACAGAGCAATAGCTGTCTCAGACGGTCGTCCGTTTCAGTTTTAGCACATATCCTGGATATTTTGGTCTTACGTTTCAATGGCAACATTAACGACTACTCTGTTGCTGTATTCATCTTTTCAGCAGCTTTCAGTGGCGTTAGAAATATACCGTTCCATTTCAAAATTATGTACACTACTTCAATATCTTGACTGATACATGAGTTACGAGTATTATCCAAACAACAAAACTGCGCCCCCACTCTCCACTATCATTTGTAAAAATGTTTTGTCTCAGTACCTTGCACAATTCACGAAGTAAAATGGCTCTGAGCACTACGGGACTTAACATCTGAGGTCATCAGTCCCCTAGAACTTAGAACTAATTAAACCTAACTAACCTCAGGACAGCACACACATCCATGCCCGAGGCAGGATTCGAACCTCGACCGTAGCGGTCGCGTGGTTCCAGTCTGTAGTGCCTAGAACCGCTCAGCCACACCGGCTGCCAACGAAATAAAAGAGGTGTTAGTAATTACTACAGATACAAAAAACAGCATTGTACACTACAACCTGTTTTCACGCTAATTCCACTCAGCACTGAGGTGGCATAAGGTACTCCATAGCAAATTCTGAAACACTTTCCGATACTTTCCCGCAACTTTCATTTGAATTTTCATTAGATTTGATGTAAGGCAGAAAGTAAAATCGTCTGCTTCTGACTGAAAGTTCGCAGTCTCAGTTGTGGTGCATGGATTTTAGGAAAAGGCATTAGCGCTATGAGGGATTGGGGTTCAATTCGAAGCGGGACTCATCACTGAGGACAATTCTATACCAGTCAATGAAATTCCAGACCCCAATGAACATTTATTTATTTGTTTATTTGCTGCCATTTACAAGTGACCTGTCGCCTTATTACTAAGATAGGTCGTACTTTCACAATAGAATATCGTATATGTACAGAATGTGAAACTTATTTGTTATTTCTTATTTTTAATAATGATTAATAATATTGCAGCTTTAAATACTTATAGACTTAAATGGAATTAAGAAAAGAAAATCTTAAAATTAATTATTTATGAATAGAAAATACGAGTTTAGGGAGATATAGAAGAGGTTATGACATATCAAAACTTTAAGAAATATTATAAATTCGGAAATTTTTTCTAAAATAAACAAGATCCTTGCATTTAAGATGGATAAATAAAAGCTAAATAACATTTATGAAAATCGAAATATAAACCATAACCATATTTTTAAGAAGAATGGATCAGAAGAGGAAAGATGATAGTGGAAGAATGTTCCTTCACCAAATGTGTATGACAGTGAGTGGAATTGTCCATTTAGCCACCAACTGCCAATTACAGCTCTTCATCTAAATCTAACATCTACTCTAGATTCCCTAATAACTAAACATTAACCTCTAATAATTGTCTTTACAATATGTTGTCAGTATGTTCTTTTTCTTCTTGGATACAGTGTTGTTTATTTAGGGAATTTCATTTTCATTTATGGTTGTGTCGGAATCAATATCATCATCTCATTCCATGTCGGTATCATAGCTGTTTTCCACTCTGTGGATTCCTACGGTCTGTGCGTATTGGCTCATTGTCTGGCTCAGACATACTCTCTATAGGTCGCTTTGGATGCAACGTCAGTGAGTGTGTTTAACATGGTCCAATGGTCTTCGTCTATGAGCATTGCGTGTATGGTATCTTGAATATTGTTTAGGTTTAAACGTAATGTGTGTTTGACGTTGGTATGTTGACCGCAGAAAAATATGATGTGTTCTGGAGAGCCTTCTCCCCACATGTCCATGTTGGTGTCTGCCTCAGACTCACGCGGTTAAGTGCGTGGGATAAGGGTCTTGTCCTGTTAAGAAGTTGGCAATACTGTGGCTGGGATCGACATGTTTGAATTTCAGTCTCTCACTTACATCGGGAAAGAACTGGTGTAGCCTGTAGCTCTTATCACTTGTGTTCCAGTCACCTTGACCGATATCAATCCTCCAATTTTTTAATTGACATTTCGTGTCGATTGGTACTCCACTGATCTTTCGAACCTGGTTCTTGCTTTCCCACCTTAAGCCAGTAAATGGCCACTCTGTATCTTATCTTAATGTCTGTTGAATAGATTCCGAGCACCACACAGAATGATTCCACTGAGGTGGTGCTGAAAGTAAGCTACTCCTTTGTCCTCGTCTGACGAGGGTCCGTTTTGTTGATAGGCTCAGCCTGTGAGTCCATGTACTGGCGGCGAAGCTACGTACCGACCTGAAGAAAGCACAATGGTATGTCCGTGTAACTAACAAGGGTAGTTTTAATTGTTCTGAATTTAGTCTTGCCGGTTTGTGTAGTATTTTTTCTGCTTTGTTTGTGATGATGCGCATGTGTTCATGGAAATTTTGTTTTTCTTCTATATGTACGCCAAAATAGCATGTGGTGACTGATCGATTAGTGTTTGTGTCCCCTAATTTAACACTAGGGTTTCTCTGGAGAGACCCTTTCTGTGATGTGTATGTTGTTTTTTTGTTGGCTATCTTGAGTTCATTGTTCTGACACCATCGTGTAATTGTTTTGAGTGTTCCATCTACTTTTTCTTCCAGCTGGGACCTATCGTTAGCAAACACTACGACCAAAAGGTCATCTGTATATGTGACAACTCCATCTATCGCTATTGTTCCCTCCAGTACTTGCAGGATGTGTTTGATAGTGATGTCCCAGAAGATGTAACCACAGATCGACTATTTGGGGCAGCCTTTTGTAATTCGTCTGATTACTTTTCGGCCGCCCATTTTCCATTCGACCATTCTGTTCTTTCAGTAGTCTAATAGACTGCCGTATAGTGTTTCAGGTACCTCCAGTTGTCTGAGTCTCTTAAACACTAAGAGCCAACAAAGATTATCAAAGGGACCCACAATGTCGATCATAGCTGCCCTTGCATACTTAGCCTTCGTGTTGTTGACAAATTGTAACGCTTGGTTGATGGCATCATCAATCGACTTTCCCTCTCTGAATTAGAATTGGTGTTAGCTTAGGACATGGAGAGCTCTGTGCCCCTGTAAATGCCTGCTACAGCAGCTTTTCCTGGACCTTGGCAAGTGTTTTTATAAGACACATAGGCCTATATGATTTAGGATCTAATGGATCCCTGTCAGCTGCCTTCTTTATTACGACTGTCTTGGAGACCATCCAAACTGTAGGCACTTGACCCAGCTGTAGAGCGTCATTTAGCAGAGTTGTAAGGAATGGTGTGATCTGTGGTTCAACTGTTTTAATACTTCTGAATGAATTCTGCCTGGTCCCTAGTCCAGGTGCTTTCTTGTTTTTGAGCTCTGAGATTGCTATCGCCTCCTCTTCTTATGCATAGGGACACGTGACCGTGGCGTTCAGTTCCTCTCACAGTGTTGCTTGTTGGTGTGTCAGTGTTGATGATATCATCAGGTAGGAGCTTGTGCAGCAGGAATTGTGCTGTTTGTCTCCATATCTTTGTCATCGCACCGTGATACTGTCTTAGCGTTCCCAGATCTAATGGGCTCTTTATTTTTTCAGTAGTTATTTTTCATGGTTCCCCGTCATATGTTTGTCTGCATTTGCGATGCCACACGTCTGTTCCAGTGTTGTTTGCGTGTTCTGAACATTTCATTTTTGTGTTGGTTTTTAACGAGCTTATGTCCTTCCAGTCTTCTTTGTCTATCTCTGTCTGCTATTGTCCGTTGGTATAGTCATCTCGCTCTTCGGGATTCTTGTTTTAGTCTAGTCAGTTTATTTGTCCATGGTGTTAGCCTGCGTTTTGTGTTCAGTGTTTTTGGCATGGATGTATTTTGTGAAGAGATCGGTAATCATGTGTGTCTTGAAGTCATGCTTCCGTCGATAGTTTCAAAGTTTCCATTTTGTACTATTCCCCTTAGTCTCTCCCGTACAGCTTTATGCAATAGTAAGCGGCGAGTGCGAACTGTGTTGGATATGTTGTTTTGTCTTGTTAGTGTCAGAGTGATCGCGTCATGGTCGCTGACAGTAATGTGGTCTTATACTTTCCAGTACGTTATGTGTTCTCTGGCGGCGTTATTTGTGTGTGTGATGTCTACATGACTTTTCGATCTTTCATGTCCACTGTATGTTGGTATGTTCCCTTCTACGTTAACTACGTGTAGTCATGTTTCCTGTATTAGTCGTTTATCATGCATCCTCCGTCGTCTGTTGTATTGGAATTCTGCGGGGTTGACCTGACATTTATGTCCGAGCATATGAATACCTTTTTACCTTGTGCATATTCGGCTATTAGTTTTGTATAATTTGCATATGGCGCTATGGAATGACTATATTGGGCATACAGTGAAGTCAATGATCCATTTATCTCCTTGGTATGAAAGCTCAATTGTTACCAAGTGTTCATCATATAATTCGGTTATTTTGACAATATTTACATGTTTATTTAATATAGAGACTGATGCCTTGCTGACTACCGGTCAAGGTTATCACATTTGCCGGTAAGATTGTCAGGTTACCTTGGCTGGTGTATGGATCCTTTAGACACAGTATATCCATTTAGATCTTTCACTATTTTGGGGAGTTCTTCATTAACTTCTTTGCTCCTCTTTGCATTCAGTTGAAGAATATTCGTTAGCGATGCTATGGGTGTTTAACGTATACGTGGCATTAGCTAACAGTTTGAGCATAGTTGAAGTATGTCTGTCCGTGTGCCCTGACATGGTCGGCATAAATCCTTCCATGTCAAATGGTTCTTCTCCTCGTGTACATACTTGCATCATTAAGTCGAACAACTGTTTGGGGTCGGTTATTATGCTTTCCGTCGCAAGGGTGCTTCTGTCTGTTTGCCCCAATGAACAGTGAAGACGTCCCAGACAGCGGCAGGATACCCAACTACCTGTCGCCCGCCATACGGCCCGACAAACACGAATGATCGTACAGGGTGCCATCTCATTTCACAGCAGGATTCATTTGGTTGTCATCTGCGGAACCCTTACAGCTCAGCAGTAGGTCGACGATATTCTACGCCCTGTTTTGTTGCCCTTCATGGCAAGCCTTCTTTGACTTACGTTTCAGCGAGATAACGCCCGCCTACGCATGGCGAGAGTTTCTACTGCTTATCTTCGTGCTTATCACAGTTGAGAACGTTTGGACCATTATGGGCATGGCCTTCCAACCTTCTCGGGATCTTGACGACAAAACGCGCCAATTGGATAGAATTTGGCACGATATGCCTCAAGAGAAAATATAACAACTCTACGTGTGTATGCCGAATCGAATAACTGCTTGTATACGGACCAGAGGTGGACTAATATGTTACTTACATGCTCAATTTGTGAATCTCTTTCTCTTGAATACATCATACAATTTTATTTGAAATTGTGGACATTTGTTTGCCTGTACATGTACGGCATATGTACCGATTTCCGTCCCAGTCCGATAACTCTTTCGTGGTGCGTCGTTTGTGTTGTCTTAAGAGTTTATTGTCGGTGTGATTCATATCCAGGGAAGTGCACGATGAGCCGATAGGAGAAGACATCTCTAGAGGTCTGAATCGTCGACATAATCATGAGGCTAACGTCTCCAGATTGTACTGCAAGAGTTTACATGTGCGGTATTGGTACAACGCGTTACAATATTGAGTTCTGTTGCGAAATGCGAGTGCCCCTTCGCTACTGGCGTTGCAGTAACTTTAAAAGGCATCACAAGAACTCTCAAATTCCAGTGGTGCTACAATGCTACACCTTAAAGGTGTAACGTCGTTTCAGCAAAGGAACGACTACCGCGAAGTGTTGCATTCTTGTGCAGATGAAGAGTCAGAGTCTGATGCTTATGCTAATCTGCAGTTCTCGTTGATGTGGTATTGGTAGCCAAGAATTTTGTATTTGACGATGTGCGTAAAGCACTGATATCGGTCAAGAGTAATAATTGCCGCTAGGACCGAAAAAGTTATTTTATTTACAACAATTGTTCTTGTCAAGGGGGAGAAAATAAAAATCTATAAGCTGAGCAATATTTATTTAAAAGTTATTTTCTCGTACAAAAGGCTCATAAAAAAAGAAAACAACACGTGTATGGTATAATACGTCACTGGTGGCTGTTTTTAGCGTCGCGAGGCGATCACGTGCGGCTGTCAGTCCAGCCGCCTACTTGTTCTTGGAGAGCGTGCGCTGCTTCTCGGCGAACTCGACGATCTTGCGCTCGACAGGCAGCCCCTTGCGGCGGCGCACGGCGTCCATGTACTGGCGGGCGCGGTTGCCCGAGTCCGCCTTCTCCCCGAAGTGCAGCAGCTCCTCCTCCGTGTTCGGCCGCCAGAACGGGTCTATGTCGATCACCTGCAACAGCCGCACGGACTTCAGTTTACGGTACACGACAGCCAACTGTGCACTGCACACCAGGGCCGGCTATCACTGTAGCTGACTGTGTATGGAATACCTACTAGGATTTTTCAAAACAAGCGAATTTGTCCAACCAGGAAAATATATTTCTATAAAGAGCTCCAAAATTCTCTTCTATAGGCCTCAAGAACTGCCCCAAACGAGTGGCAAAATTAAGACATTCAGATGTTCTTCTCGTCTGTATTTCGGAGCTTCCGTGACATCGTTCGAAGTCTAATCGCGGCCACGGGTACTATTCACACACTCGTACCTTTATCCGGCACTCGAGACAAATTACACGACGTATCTCTCCGTATAATTAATCGGAAGCGTTTATTGGCGGGCCCGGAGTAATCCTCTGCCTGCTACGCTTCCGAATTAGCCTAATTAACAGTCGCCAGTGCCGCTTTGACCTGAGAGACAGTTAAATTTCTCTATGCTCCAAAGTCAAAGATGAAGACCCCTGCACCACAAAAATACTCTCTGCAACACAGATGCCGCTAACAGTTCATACACCTACAACTGAATCCATCAACTTCCATCCATATTCTCCACAAAATCAAAATTGGTCAACGTCGAAAGGAAAACAATATAATTCATTGGCTTTAATTAAAGGTCACTAAGTCTCTAGGTCGATCGTTACACACTACCTTCCAGCTAGCTATTTGGTTACGCAACATAATTTGAAGTCTCTGCCTACTGCACAACAGATACAAAACGAATTCGCAGGCAAGTAGATGTTAATTGAAACACACTAGGCTACCAGGCGGTCAATCCCTGAGGCCATCAATTTATTACCGCGGCAAAATATTATTGCAGGAGCCCTGCCAAAAACTCTGGAAATTTTAGTCATCTGTTAAGACTGTCAGTGGCACAAAAAATAGTTTCTACACACCTATGTGCGAGACTGGAACCTAAAGATAAAAAAAAACAGCATGACAAAAGAGGAAACATAGAATTTCGACTTTAAGTGTTCTCTCATAACCAAGGAATATTGTTATACACGGCGACTTTTCCATCGTGTACAAACTCTAGGTACTGATCGATGAGAGGATAGGGAACAAAAACGGTCTAATGAACTTACGTCCGGAAATGCATGGTTTCCATGCTAGAGACTATTTATTTAATCATACTTTGTACAGAGACTGCGGTCTAATACGCGCTGCACCATGTAGCCACAGTTACAGTATGCATGGCTTCTTACTAGAGGGTGATACTGTTCCTCTTACGTCATGCCCTAGTGTCCTATCCTGCCATAGCAATTGGCAATGTTGTGTCCGATTCACTTCTCTTGCTAGCCCACCTTGTAATGGATTAATACAGCGTTGTACACAGTCGTTCCGTATTCGAAGCTTGACGACATTGTGTTCACTTACAGAATGGCAAATGGTAATAGGCGGCGGGCAGCAAGGTTGTATAAGGAGTCTTACCCCCCCCCCCCCCCCAAAAACAACTACAGCATTTAATGTTTGCAACGTGTTTCACCGTTTGTCTGCGACAGGGTCGTTTCAGGAAGCAGGAAATTCTGGACGACGTACCCGAAATGTTCGGAACCAGACTTGGACGAAAATGTAACACTGTGGAAGGCGAGCGCCGTGTCAGTATCAGGCAATAGGCCCGCAGACGATCGTGTGGTATATTTTCCATGACCATTGTTACTGCCTTTATCACTTACAGCGTGTGTAGGGCTTATTAGCGACAGACTTTGCACATCGGAAGCAGTTTCGTCACTGGTTTCTTCACCAGGCAACTACGATTCCGGGATTTGTGTCATCCATCCTATTCACAGATGAGGCCATCTTTACGTGGAGTGGTATCTTCAACTCTCATAACAGTCATCTGTAGGATAGTATGCAGAAACCCCATGGATAGTGACAACGAATCATCAGTATTGGTGCAGCCGGAATGTGCGGATCGGGATAATTGACGACCGTATTTTGGGACCAGTCTTCCTCCCATGTCGCCTAACACGCCGGAACTATCGGCATTTCTTGCGGGTGACTTTGCCTCCCCTGCTGGATGAAGTGTCATTGATGATTCGAAGGGCTATGTGCTGCTACATGATGGTGCTCCACTTCGCCGTTAACGTCCGGACGCATCTCAATCGTGTCTTTCCTGTTCGACGGATCGGACGTGGGGGTCCAGTTGCATGGCCTGCTCATTTACCGGATCTCAACCTGTGAGATTTCTGGTTATGGGTTCATCTCAAAAGTATCTTGTATGCAGAGCCCATTCCAGATCAGGAGACACTGGAGCAGTGTATTCATGCTGTCTTTGACACTGATCAGATGCAGCCTGCCGATGTGAACGTGTGAGACAGAACATGCTACAGCGCGTACACGCATGCGTTGAGGCACATGGAAACAATTTTCAACACATACTTTAACTGTGGCTGCGTGGCACAGCGCATATTATACCGCAGTCTCTGTGACAATGTATGATTGAATAAATGGTCTCTAGCATGGAATTCGACTCCCGGCCGAGTTGGGGATTTTCTCTGCCCGGGGACTGGGTGTCTGTGTTGTCCTCATCATTTGATCATCATCATTCGTGACAGTGGCTAGACTGCATTGTGAAAAACTTGGATAGCGTCAAAACTGGACTTCGTATGGGCGCTGATGACCGCGCAGTTGAGCGCCCCACATCATCATCTAGTATGGAAACCATACCTGGACGTAAGTTCGTGAGATCTTTTTTGTTTCGTATCCTCTGATCGATCAATGCCTATAGTTTGTACACGGTTGAAAAAATCATCCTGTAATTCAGAAGGTGTATCGATTCTAAGTCACATAGCTATGGGTATTAGTGGTGTTGAAAAACGCCTAAAATCACAAAAAGTCTATAAGGACCCAAGAACACGCACTGTCCCTGCGGCTTCCGATACAGAACTTGGATTGGATTGGTTAACCTCATAACAGTAATTTAGCTCAGATTCCTTTGTCAGGAAGACGTTCTTCACGAATGCAAGAAAGTACAAGTCACACACAGAAAAAAAAACGGAATATAGGTTAGATATGTCGGCTACTTGGAGACACAGAAACAGATAATGTGTTGATGTAGCGTTTCTTGACTTTTGTTTCAGTATGACGTAAGTGCGTTCTACTGAAGAAATGTTCCTATAGGGGTGTATAAGCAGGTTTTCGACTGGTTCGAAAATTTGCTAACAGGCACGACTCAGTACGTTGTCGGAGACAGAGTGTTACTTGCAGACAGAAGCAATGTCTAGTATAGCCCACGAGAGTTTAATAGGATCGTTTCTGTTATCCATCAGTGTCTAAGCAGGTAATATTGGTTGCAATCGTATCTATAAGGTAATTGTGTCCGGTAAAATCCCAGAAATATCCTGTTGATGTCGACAAAATATAAGCCGACTGGAACTATTGGCAACTTGCTCTCAATGAAGGCAAATGAAAAGTTGTCAAAAAAAAAAAAAAAAAACAAAAAAAAAAAAACGTAAAAGCGTGACCTCCTCTGACCAAAGGATTAATGAGTTCCAGCTAGAGACACCCATACCATACATATGCTTGAGAGTAACAATTGAAGTAGTTATGCGCAGATGAAGAGGCTTGCATGAGATCTTCAGACTGAAGACGACAACAGCAGCAACAGTGCATAAACACACAAAACTGAGCGACTATGTAAGTTTATTTGTAGATACAGCAAATGGCAGACTACGATCCCACACTTGAAAACTGTTGTTAGTCTACAAAATATATTGTATACGAAATACAAATACATCTCAACCTGAGTTTCTCTCAAGCGTATGTGACCATGATCAGGACCAACTAACAGGGGAGATCGATCATCTACGACGAAGTGGGGTGCAAACAATCACTGCCTCGTTTCACTGGAAGAGAGTGCAACAACAAATATCGAAAAAGATTAAATGACTGACCGAAATGCGCCGTATATCTCGCGAGAAACTGATAAGATGGATTATTTATGAAAGAAACTACGAAATTCTTCAGCCTCCTACGTGCGTATCCTCTAACGAGCGTGCACATAAATACGGTCAAATAACACCACGTGTACACTATCTGATCAAAAGTATCTGGGCACCTAATAGTGGGCATTAATATGGGGTGAGTCAACCCTTCGCCTCTGTTGACGGCTTGAACTCTTTTGAGGACACTTCCAGTGAGGTGTCTGAATGGCAGCCCACTATTTCTCAAGAGCCGAAACCAGAGAACGTACTGATGTTGGACGCTATGGTCTGGCGCGAAATCGAAGTTCTAACTTATCCCAAACGTTTTCTATTGGGTTCACGTCGGGACTCTGGGCAGACCAGACCATTTGCGGAACGTTGTCCACAAAACTTTGCCTCACAAATGTTGCTTTATGTCAGGGCGCACTGTCATAATGATTCAAACGTTCGTCGTCTCCGAAATGTTCCTCTGCTGTACGCGGTACACAACATCGCAAAATGTGTTCAGAGCCTTCCGCATTTAGTGTTTTCTTAAAGACACTAAGGGGAACACACCCTAACCACGAAAAACACCCTCATGCCGTAACACACCATCTCTGTTCTTCACTGTTGGCACTACACGTGATGACAGGTAATTTTCTCCGGTTTCCATTCATCCACTGCTGAGAGGGGTCGCTCCATACACCACTTCAATCGTGACGTAGTATGGACTACAGAAATGTGTGGCTCATAAGGAGCTGCTCGGCCATTCTACCTAACTCCCTACTCACACAGCCACTGTGTTAGCTGGACAGCTGGTAGCACTTTGGAAGTCGCGAGTGATTACTTCCGCTGATTTTATTCGATTTTTTACAAATACTGTCCTCGAGGCACGATCCCTGTACGTCAGTACATGAGGTCTCTCTGGTCTCGTTTTAGCGGTGGCTGTTCCTCCGCGTTTCCACTTCGTAATCAGATGATCAAGAGTCGACTTGGGAAGCTTTAGGAGTGTTAAATGTCACTGACGGACTTGATGCTCTGGAGACATCCAACGAGTAGTCCTCGTTTAATATCACTGAACTCTCCTGACCATGATCCATTCCCCTGTTACTGCTCCTCTTGTAATAACACAATAATGTTAGTCTCTTTTTGTACACCTCTCGTGAGACCCAGCGATCAATTCCACATAACGCAGCACTCTGCGGATACTTCTGACCAGGAGCATACGCGAGATGCTCCCCACGCTCTTCTCGTATATGGACCGGGAAGAAAGGTTAATATATGGTATATTCATTCGTTCCTTCATTTATACAAGGTGGAGAAAATTTGTGTCACGAAATTTTAACCCTGGATAGCTGATGCCAGTAGGAACCAAAATTACTAATGTTGTGTAGGTCGACAAAACACCATTTTTGTACTACGGAAATTTGCTGCCAAGCGCTCCGACTGGCCGCGGGACAAACAAAAAGACCTATTAGACACGTGTGCGTATCACGTGACGGGGCGAGGGACGTTTTTATGAGTGAACCGCCGGCCGAGGTGGCCGAGCGGTTCTAGGCGTAATGTCTGGAACCGCGCGACCGCTACGGTCGCAGGTTCGAATCCTGCCTCAGGCATGGATGTGTGTGATGTCCTTAGGTTAGTTAGGTTTAATTAGTTCTAAATTCTAGGGGACTGATGACCTTAGAAGTTAAGTCCCATAGTGCTCAGAGCAATTTGAACCATTTTTATGAGTGAACCGACAACCGTGGCGCTGCCTGTCAACCGACGAACGGCAACAGGGCAGTCCCACGGCCAATCGGAGCGTGTGGCGGCGAGTTTAAAAATTGTGCGTTGTCGAGATACACAACATTAGTAGTTCTGGTTCCTACTGGCACCAGATATCCAGGGTTAAAATTTCGTGACACAATTTTTCTCCACCCAGTATATTGCGACCCACAGACTACAGCACTGAAAAGATTGATCACTGGTATGAAAAAAGATAAATTCTACATCAATTTGCGGTGACAGCTACTTGAGACTACTTCTTTGAAGTACAGAAACAACGGATTGCAAGTGCGGTAATCTTCTCAAAATGATAATCACGGGCATTTGACTCCTGGATTACTTTAGGTAACTATATTTTTAAAGTATTTGATTAGCAATAGTTTCAAGTGGTTATCGCTATAGTTTACAGAATTAAATAGAAGTGTCTGTTTCTGTAAAGTGATGAACAATTTCACACGTTCCGTATCCTTGGAGGTCCTCCTCCATTATGGGATTTAAGCATCAAGCAGCTACTCTGAAAGAAGCTAGTGCTTTTCCTGTTACACAATTTAGCAGCAGTTTTATATAATATTTCAAACAAAGCTTTTATACAGCCGCAGAACGCTATCGACTGTGTAAATACACTCTAGCGGGAAAAAAACGCAACACGAAGTAAAAGTTGTGCGAAATAAGCGAAAGTTGGTACGCGCTTTTCTACTTCTGAAAGATAATGTTTAATAAAATGTCATGATAGTCGCATAAGAGTGGCGTTAGTGGCTCCACTATGAGGACGGAAATCAGGTTTGCTTTAGTTAGTGAGCGTTAGTTACCTTTGAGACTGGACGTGGTAAATTATTGTTCTTCAAGAATGCCTTACCAGGCGACATCGATGCCATTATCAGCACGTCACTGAGTTTTAACAAGGTCGTGTGATAGGGCGACGAGAAGCTGGATGTTTCTTTTGTGATACTGCAGAAAGATTTGACAGGAAAGTAACCACTGAACACGACTGCCAGAAGCAGTGGTCACGAGAATGGACGGTAGCAAGAAGACCAGGCTCTGGATGGCCACGTGGCACTACCGAGAGGGAAGGTCATCGTGTTCGGTGTGTGACTGCCACATCGTACTGCATTTGCAGCAGCCGTTTGAGCATCGGTTGGCACCACAGTGACACAACGAACTGTTACAAATCGGTTACTTTAAGGACAGTTCCGTGTCAGACGCCCTGTAACTTACATTCCACTGACACAAAACTAGCGCTATTTGCGACTTCGGTGGTGTCAAGAGAGAGCTCATTGGAGGGTAGGGTAGAGGTCTGTTGTGTTTTCCGATGAAAGCTGGTTATGCCTCGGTGCGAGTGATGGCTGTGTGTTGGTTGGAAAGAGCCAAGTTGAGGGACTGCCACCAACCTATCTGACACACTGGACCTACACATTGTGTCATGGTCTGGGGCGATTTCGTAGTGCAGCAGGAGCACTCTCGTGGTTATCTCACGCACCCAGACCGCAGAACTGTACGCCAGTCTGGCGATGCGACCTGTTGTGCTGCCATTCATGAACAGCATTCCATGGGATGTTTTGCAACTGGATAACGTTCGCTCACCTACCACTGTTGTAACCCAACGTGCTCAACAGAGTGTGCAGATGTTGCACTGACCTGCTTGATCACCAGATCTGTCTCCAATAGAGCAGATATGGGACATAATCGGACGAAAAGTCCTGCGTCATCCACAAACAGTATTAACCGTCCCTGTACTGACAGTCCAAGCGCAACAGGCATGGAACTCTATCTCATAAACTGACATCTGGCATCCGTCCGACACAATGCATGTATGCTTGCATTGAACATTCTGGGGATTACACCGATTATTAATCTACCAACATTTCACAATTCAATAGCTTATCTCGATCTGACATTTACCTTCTAACTTGCAATGTTAATCACTTAAATACGATACCTAGACAAATGTATTCCCGAAATTTCATTACTCGACATTAATTGAAGTGATTAATAAGGTGCTATTTTACTTTTGACTATTTCAAGATTTACAGATTCCAGCATTAGTAAACTTCTGAACCCTGTACAGATATAAATAGTTTATACGGAAATTATTAACAATTCTAGAATTTTGGTCGTGAATTTCGCAAGTCATCGCAAATTTGCTCTTATTATGAACCACAAGTATCATTAGAAAGGAAATATATTCATACGCAAGCGTAAGAAACCCATGGTACCTGAAGAGGCTTCTGCAAAATGTTATGCTATCAACTTTATATAATATTCTTACTGCCTGCTTCTGTAGAGAAGATACTTCTTTTTACCGTGGCTGAATTGACCCAAAGGTATGCTACAGGGCAGCATCGCAGTGACTACACAACACGGACGACATTAGAGAGGCGGAATGTTATGGTCGTTGGACAGTGAGTTTAACAGGTGCCGTTTATGTCCTGCCAGTACCGCTGTTCCGTTAGGACGGCAATCGGCACACATCAAGTCTCCCAACATGGCGAGCACAGGCGTCGCGTAACCTGAATGCAAATATGCAGACCGTACTACTTGATTCGCTGTGTCAGGCAAACATACAGAGTATTTCAGCTAAGGTGTTTTCCTCCTAACTTACAAAATAATAAGTTAAAAGAATATTCACTTAGACGGGTAAACGTAAGAAACGGTACTCTTTCTGCAGAATTATGAACATAGTTCATTTAGTTACGGTAACTACAAAAAGTATCCGTCCGACCATAGCGCACAGAATATAACAAGCTCAATCATAAAAATATAGCTTAGAAACGGACAATAACTATTTCCTTACAACGGTTAATATCTACATTTAGAAATAAAATTCTGTTTGGGTTCATAGGTTGCTTAATTTGTGAAAAAAACCACATTGTTTAAAATTATGTCCCACATGATGTCAAACGAATATTCGTCTAGTAAACAAAATACCAGGTATGGTGCCGCAGTGTCACATATACCTCTCCCTTTCCTTATGAAGTTATGTTCCATCCATTGCAGTGAATGTTCCCCCTCTGTTTTCAAAGCCGTTGAGTTATATTTAAGTAATATGGGTCGAAAGCGTCGCCAAACTACAAAGAAGATGGAGAAATCTGCTTCATCAGGTTGTTTCGAAAACGAAAATAGTATCAAGAAATCGGAGAAATCATGGGCAGACATGGTACTACAGGGAAGACGCAGGCTTAATCGGAACACACCAATCAGGAAGTGTTCTTCTTACAGGTCTACTCCAGATGGAAAAAGACAGCGAAAAATCCAAAACTAACCGTTTCAAAGCTTGCAACTGCACATAAAATGCTTACTGGAAAGTCTGTTTCAGCATGATGTGTGATAAATATGCGTTATAAAACTGGGTATAAAAGCTGAACACCAGTAAAATGGACAGAAGGAAGCAAGGACGTAAATCCGATGGAAGACGGTTGTATTTACTGACGAGAGTCGATATGAGCTGCTTCAGTCAAATGGGGGACTAACAGTGTGGAGAAAATATAATTTTTAAGTTGTAGAGAGAAATATAACAGCCTCACTTAAACGTGGAGGAGTCTCAGAACTTTTCTAGTGGTTGCCTGAGTGCAAATGGTGTGGGGGATTTGTGTTTTATTTATGCAATTATGGAGAACAAGGTTTACATAAACAGCCAAAAACACATCTACACAGAAGTGCTAAAAGCATGAGCTTTTTTTGGAGATTATATTTTCACACAAGATAATGATCCGAAACACACAGCTCTCCATGAACGGCTGTGACTGTTATTTAACACTCCCCGCTGGATGCCGACACCACCACGATACATTAATCCAACAGAGTATTTGTGGAATGTATGCGACAAAAATATGAGGAATCATCAGACACTCAAATGATCAAGTAACGCTTTACTAGAGGAATGAAATAAAATTACAGTGAAAACAACAAAATCTTTGGTGAAATCCATGTCAAGGACAAAGCAAGAAATTATAAACTGTATAGGAGCGTCTATTAACTACTAACGATAACATTCTATGTACAGAGCGCCATATTCAGTATTGCAGACAAATGCTTATTTTGCACCGTACTTTGCGTATCTTTGCTTCTGAATGTTTGCTATGCTTATGTAAACAGAAATTTGAGTTTCTTTATCACATTCTCCTTTCCACTGTATAATAAACAAGTGCAAGTCTCTGTTTTACTTCATTCTGACAATTTTGCAGTATCTATATATCCTTGAACATAAATTCATGTATCATACGAATACTTTTTGGAGTAACCGTATTTTCCAGAAAGGTAGAGGAACTAGTTATAATTTTTTTTAACTCATAATTATGTTTTCGACCATATATCTGGTGTATTTAAACCAACTGCGTACAAACCAATGTAAACCAAATTTCTATCAGTTTTGATAAGGTAGCTAGAGACGGCCAAAAGCGTCAGGAGTGGATGCAACATGTTGTACGTTACTGTCTGTGTTCAGATGTGTGTTCCGGTAACAGAATGTTCATTGAAGTCAAGCGTCAAACGACTGTCAATTTTCCTGAATGCACAACTCAATGTGCCTTTTAAACAACCTGTGGACGAGATGTCAAGCAGCTGGTGTCAGGGAGTGACAAGCTTCTTCCGTGTCAGACCGAACCTCGTTTGTTTATGTACTTTGATCTGTCTTGTATACGGAAGAGTAAAGCTGCAAAAAATTGTTCAAATGGCTCTGCGCACTATGAGACTTGACTTCTTAGGTCATCAGTCCCCTAGAACTTAGAACTACTTAAGCCTAAGTAACCTAAGGACACCACACACATCCATGCCCGAGGCAGGATTCGAACCCGCGACCGTAGCGGTCCTCTACCTTTCTGGAAAATACGGTTACTCCAAAAAGACTGTAGTGCCTAGAACCGCTCGGCCACTCCTGCCGGCAGTAAAGCTACAGTCTACAGTCTAACCGAATATCATTTCAAACAGCGGACCAAGGAAACTCATCCGCAAAAAATGCTAGGATTCGCAGAATTTTTGCCTATAGATTTATTGACCAGTGTACAACTAAAGTCAATGGAGACTAGAAGTTGACCGTTATACACAGAGTGAAGTACGAGGAAACCGTAACAAAAAAAAAAAATATCTGTGAAAGGCACATATTTTGCTTGCGTCTGAGCGGAAGATCGTACTATGGAATACCACGAAGGGAATCAGTGGACGATTCCAGCTAATCACAAGGATAAGCGTTAAATAAATACCATTATCTGGCGACCTAGCGAGAGAAGAGAGGGAGTTGGGCGACAGAGTGGGAAGGTGTAACATGGGGCACTCGGTACGGAGAGGTGAAAAAGAAAATAGGCCGGTTCGAGAAGCGTGTTCTGTATGAAGATATTCAAATGAGAGGCAGAAGGTTGCTAACTCCTTACTTCCCAAAACAGTAGTGCAGCGCGCACTCAGCAGATACGGTCGTGTGTGTGACGAGAGGTCAGTCACCGACCAGCGCTTGTCGAGAGGACCGAAGGGACAGCGTTTCCATTAAATATGTGAATTGAAGGTGGAGGGGGCAGCAAGGAAAGTAAAAGAAAGGAACTGATGATATCAACTGCATCGGGAGTTTATGTGGAATCAGCAGCGACGAGTGAAAATGCGTGTCACACCGAGACTTGAACCTGGGATCTCCTGCTAACCAGGCAGCTGTGTCACCGGCGGCATAACCCGGACGCAGTGTTCTACATCTACATCCACATACATACTCCGCAATCCACCATACGGTGCGTGGCGGAGGGTACCTCGTACCACAACTAGCATCTGCTCTCCCTGTTCCACTCCCAAACAGACCGAGGGAAAAATGACTGCCTATATGCCTCTGTACGAGCCCTAATCTCTCTTATCTTATCTTTGTGGTCTTTCCGCGAAATGTAAGTTGGCGGCAGTAAAATTGTACTGCAGTCAGCCTCAAATGCTGGTTCTCTAAATTTCCTCAGTAGCGATTCACGAAAAGAACGCCTCCTTTCCTCTAGAGACTCCCACCCGAGTTCCTGAAGCATTTCCGTAACACTCGCGTGATGATCAAACCTACCAGTAACAAATCTAGCAGCCCGCCTCTGAATTGCTTCTATGTCCTCACTCAATCCGACCTGACAGGGATCCCAAACGCTCGAGCAGTACTCAAGAATAGGTCGTATTAGTGTTTTATAAACGGTCTCCTTTACAGATGAACCACATCTTCCCAAAATTCTACCAATGAACCGAAGACAACTATCCGCCTTCCCCACAACTGCCATTACATGCTTGTCCCACTTCATATCCCTCTGCAATGTTACGCCCAAATATTTAATTGACGTGACTGTGTCAAGCGCTACACTACTAATGGAGTATTCAAACATTATGGGATTCTTTTTCCTATTCATCTGCATTAATTTACATTTATCTTTATTTAGTGTTAGCTGCCATTCTTTACACCAATCACAAATCCTGTCCAAGTCATCTTGTATCCTCCTACAGTCACTCAACGATGACACCTTCCCGTACTCCACAGCATCATCAGCAAACAGCCGCACATTGCTGTCCACCCTATCCAAAACATTATTTACGTAGATAGAAAACAGTAGCGGACCTACCACACTTCCTTGGGGCACTCCAGGTGATACCCTCACCTCCGACGAACACTCACCATCGAGGTCAACGTACTGGGTTCTATTACTTAAGAAGTCTTCGAGCCACTCACATACTTGGGAACCAATCCCATATGCTCGTACCTTAGTTAGGAGTCTGCAGTGGAGCACCGAGTCAAACGCTTTCCGGAAGTCATGGAATATGGCATCCGTCTAATACCCTTCATCCATGGTTCGCAAGATATCATGTGAAAAAAGGGCGAGTTGCGTTTCGCAGGGGCGATGCTTTCTAAAGCCGTGCTGATGCATGGACAGATGGACAGCAACTTCTCTGTCTCAGGGAAATTCATTATTTTCGAACTGAAAATATGTTCAAGAATCCTGCAACAAACCAATGTCAAGGATATTGGTATGTAATTTTGAGGATCCGTCCTTCTACCCTTCTTATACACAGGCGTCACCTGCGCTTTTTTTTTCTTCTTTTTTTTTTTGACCGCAAATGCGCGGACTACCACGTTCCCACCCACCGTCACCTTTCCGCAGTCCCCGTCCGCGTCCTCCACGCTCGCTAATTTTAGATTCCCACTCACGGCCAAACGTCAATGTACGTCTGCACCGATGGCTGTGGCTCCATTGCCCATAGAGGTGAGTCAATTACATGAATGCGTGGTGTCTGTTCCTTCCGACACGTCTGAAAGAACTCAGACGCCACGCATTCGCATAAAAGTTTCCTCAAGTGTATTACAGCGGTACACGGTGTGTTTGTAATTGCTGCTTCATAGGTGCACTATAACATAAAAATCACAAAAACTACAGATGACAAACAGTTGGATGAAAAACATTATTTACTAGAAAGAAAACACTGGGAACCCACCGATTACAGTGAAATGTCGCTTAAATGTGTATGTGTGATAGCAGTAAAGAAAACTGTGTGTGTTACCGAAAGTTTTTCTAAAACATATTTATTTAAAATCAAACACGGACACAAAAAATGAGCTTGAGCCTTAAGATGGATATAAGTGGAAACTGTTTATTAGCAGCAGCCTCACACTGCCAGAGATCATGACATATTTTACATGCAAGACTACTCCAGTTCACGACTTTTAAATTCACTCGAGTTTAATCGCCCGTAAAACGACCGTTGAGAAGGAAACACGTATCAGCATTTATAACAGTTTGAATTTCATTTAAGTCCGTGCATGACCTGGTCGACTGAATTAAATAAATCCCCAGCATTCTAATTGCTCTATACGTGTTTGTATTTCAGGAGATGCTCGATTTATTCATGCAGCACCACGGCCACTGGCGCCCAAAATTCAACGCAAATCATTCCAATCAACTTCTCATAATAAAAATAATCACACACTGAATGAGGAGTTCCTATTGTAATTGCAAAATATTAACATTTAAGGCAATCACTTTCGTCTGGAGTGAAGGTATGCAAATGAATTTCGCAATCGCATCCCCAGCTCAACACATTCAGAGAAATTTCTGTATGCAAAGAGGGTAGAAGTGAGTTTTTCTGTCAATTCAGCCAATTTATGGTGTCGCCTCGTTTTGTTAAGTGTGTGCCTACGTATCACTCTTTCTGGTACCTTGAGTAGTTTTTATTTGTTTCGAGCTGCATCTTGTGAGTCTCTGTAGGATAAAGAGTTGACAAAAGGGCCAAGGCTTAATGCAGTAAGCATGTTCGGTTTCGTTATGGAGGAAAGTGTGAGAGATAAAAAATTGTAGAGGGAGACCAAGTTTTGACTACAGTATGCATGTTGAAGACGATGTAGCTTGTAGTAGTTACGCAGAAATGAGAAGGCTTGCGCACCATAAACTAATTTGGAAAGCTGCATGAAACCAGTCTTCGGCCTGAATACCACAACAACAACAAAAACTTAACGTTGGAACAAGAATAAGAGTGCATTGCATTTTGATGTAGCATGTCTCTCCAAAAAGTCATCAGGCACAATTTCTCCGGTGTTTCGGCATATTTTTGCAACGTGTAGCTGGCGTTAGGCCAGACAAATCCTGCTCGTCACGTCTTTCATGAGGCGCCCGTTACGAAGAAGATTATTTTTAAAGTGGAATTTTAGGTGTCAATCATACAGAGTGGTCCAAAATTAGTCTAGTGCGATATTCGTTTTATCGATATGTATATACAAGGACTTCGTATGTTGTATTACCTAAACGAAACACTTTTCTAGCATTGTTTACAAATTTTATTATTACCGTACGACCTAGATTTCGGGTTATAAGGTCATTTTCTAGTACAAACCGATCCCAAAGATGAGAACCAAGCATAGATAAACATGTCACTTTTCAAATCTATGAGTTCTCGACTTAAACCATAAAAGTTATCTCTGTTAACAATTTTGACAAATTACAAGTGGATTTATAAAATTCATTGGGGCATTCTTTGCAAAATTCATTGGTACAGCATTTACAATAATTATAAAGCACTGCGTGCATCCCAGCACAGTGCCAGTTAACAAGTTGACATTGAGTTGTACAGTGTTGTATTGCCTCATTTCTTACGAGTGCAAAATAACATTAGAGAGAGAGAAGGTGGTTGCGTCTATGGGCAAAACGTTACATACACTGTACAGAATAGACAAAGGAGAACTGTTGCAAAAATTTCGGGTTCGTTCAGGAGTACAGACCCATACCGGCGACAATTCACTATTCAGTGCCCTATGATATGGCCATCCGGGCGCGTCTGCAATGGTTTATCTCTGAAAAGCTCGTTGGCTTCCTACAATTCACGTCGTTTCACTTTAAAGCTGTATTACGAGCACAAACTCTTACATACTCCATTTCTCCATCGTAACTGAATTTCCCACTCCCTTGAAATGCTGCTAGCATGTCAGTAACGGTCCTCCGCCAGGCATGTGTGTGTGTGTGTGTGTGTGTGTGTGTGTGTGTGTGTGTGTGTGTGTGTGTGTTTTGTCTTTAGCATAAGTTAGATTAAGTGGTGTCTGAGCTTAGGGACCGATGACCTCAGCGGTTTGGTTCCATAAGACCTTACCACAAATTTCCAACTTCCATGTCACTGAAGACCTGCGCATGCACCCACAGTCACAATCGCCAGCTGGAAAGGGGCGTTGTTCCTGACTCACCTTGTATATGTATCAGTATCTCTTCTGTTTTTAATTGGCGTTTGGAGTGACAGCTCACATGCTACGATCTCGTATGATAGACAAGGCAGTATCTTGTGGGAAAAACAGCCGACACAACTCCAGAGAACAGCACATCTTTACTATGAAGTATACGTATTATAAAGTCCCCCTTTTCTCTAGCTGTATGTGAAAACTAAATTCAGGAGCTGCTGTAGGCTTTTTGAAATGGTTTGGCTCTTGAGGGAGGTTTAGGTATACGTACACATATGACAAATTAAAGACTCTCACTGCACTTTTCTGGGTGTTTGTGAAGGGTAATTGTAGAATCAATTGTAGCTATTCTCAGGTACTACCGTAAGGATTCTCATACAATGAATGATTCACGTGAATGGTTTGTTTATATCATTACATATTATAAATAAGTTGTCCTCCCGTAGATACTTAGTACTACAAGTGCGAAGCTGCAGCGGGTCGCTAGTAACATATATTTTCAGATAAGAAATTTAATGTGATCGCATTCGTTAAGACACATGATCATCGTTAACAACAAATGCGCGGTACAGATGTGATACTGCTATCCGTGAAACAATCCGATGCCTAAATATTAAAAATCATTACAAAATGGATAAGGAGTTTACAACTATGGAGATGTCTACAATCCAGAATTGAGCCAAAGTTGAATTGCCATGAGGAACACGCAATGCCAGCTTGACTAATTTGACGAATTCTATGTAGCCATAAGGACAGCGTAATATGGAGGAAGTTGTGAACGGTGTGGCTAAACCCGTGCAGCATGGTATGGTGTTGCGTCGTGTCGACTGACCTCCCAGTGGCTGAAGACGAGCTGCGGGCTGGCCAGTCCCGATGTCTGCTTGCGGATCTCGGCGGCAAAGTTGAAGCTCTCGACGACGGGCAGCACGGCTTCGATGGTGAAGGAGGCGGAGCCCTCCGTCATGTCACCGTGCAGCACGCGCCCCTGCCGCCGGCCCAGCACCGCGTACATCCTGCCTGTCGACACACAAACACCACCACGCGTCAGCTCCAGTGCCCTCTCCTCACACCCCACTATTCTGTCGCTTTCTTGTTGTACACTCAAATCAAACGCAGTTTATTTTTACCTCACATAGCCCAGTGCGATAACTTCGTACACACACACACAATGGCAGATGCACTTCACAAAGATTCAAAACTCCTCTCCAGAGAACACTCAACTGTTAACCTGTCCGCTATCTTCTTTCTGTAGTCTGTAATGTGTGACAGTGCAAGTTACTTAGCGCAGCCTTCACAGTGAAGATAACGGGAAAACCAGAAAAAGTAAATGAAACGTATCGTAAACACACACACACACACACACTTCTTCCACATAGACTTAGCTAATGGGACGCATAACAATATCATCCCCAGCCATAAAATTTCTAAGTAAATAAGTGTTCTACATCAAGTTCTGTATGGTTACAGATGAAAAACTGGAAAACAAAACAACTACAACAAGTAACATAAGAATGCAAGTAATCCACACCATGTGTAGCTAGACATGTATAAAAAAAACTTTGTATGCTTTTCAGATATGTAAATACTGTGTGAAAAATTCATTTATATGTGTATAAGTAGTAAACACCACTTTCCTGTTTTATAGAAAGATATTTTAAAAAATCAGAAAAACATCTCCGAAAAATAAAAATAAAAATTGTGTTTTGTTCAATGTGGACCCTCTCCAAAAACAAATCTATCTGTAAGCAAACAAGGACAGAAGAGCTTCAACTCCAAGATGAATACTAATATTAACAGCAAACTCTTCACAGATGATGAAGTTATCTATAAAGAAGTACCGTGTGATAAAATCTGCAGAAATATTCACTTAAATCTTCATAAGATGTCGAAGGGGTACAAAGATTGTGGATTGTGTTCAGAAATGTAAAATTGTGCTCTTCACAAAAGGGGAGAAAAACATAGTATCCTATGACTACAGTATCGATGTGTCACAAGTAGAATCTGTCGACTCATACGAATAGTTCTGTGTTCCAGTTGTAGGGATATGAAATGGGACGATCACACACGCTCAGTCGTAGGTTCATCAATAGAGGACTAGGAACCTGAATCCGTCTACAAAAGAGATTCTTACCAAAACACTCGTGCTATCAGTCCTAGAACATTGCTTCGACGCGTGGGAAACGCACTAAGTAGGACTAACAGAAGACACTGAATGAATACAAACAACATGAATGTATATAAACAACATGAAGGGTCACAGGTTTGTTTGACCTACTGGAGAGGGTCATGAAGATGCTGAATGAACTAAATTGGCTGATGTTTGAAGACAGACGCAAAGTATTCCGAGAAAGCCTAATTACAAAATTTTAAGAAACAAATTTAGGTGCCGAATACATGATTATATTACAAGACCCTACGTATTGGCCGGCCGGAGTGGCCGTGCGGTTGTAGGCGCTACAGTCTGGAGCCGAGCGACCGCAACGGTCGCAGGTTCGAATCCTGCCTCGGGCATGGATGTGTGTGATGTCCTTAGGTTAGTTAGGTTTAATTAGTTCTAAGTTCTAGGCGACTGATGACCTCAGCAGTTAAGTCGCGTAGTGCTCAGAGCCATTTGAGCCTACGTGTTGCTCCCGTAGGAATCTCGAAGGCAAGATTAAGGTAATTATAGCTGGCACATAGGCTTTTAAACAATCATCGCTGAACAATCATTATTCCCTCACTCCTTGAGTGAATGGAACGGGAAGAAGCACTAATAACTGGTACAATGGCAAGTACCTTCTGCCATGCACTTCACAATGGTTTGCAGAATGTAGATGTAGAGTCCCAGAAAGCGTTATTTCGTGGGAAATAGCAAGCTATGTAACGATGTAAAGAAGGTCTTACAGAAACTAACACTGTAATGAATATGTCACTCACCATGAGAAGCATAAAACGTTATAGCCCAAATTTCGTTCCAATAAGTATTACCTAAAACACGATTGTGTTTTATTCAGACCTACTAACGATAGTGTCGCATATAAAAACAAAACCTTGTTGCAGATCAGATTCACGGAATGCCGTAATGTGAAACAGGAAACGCGTCTGCAACATTAATAAATATACATTGCAGCAGGAAAATGCGTTTCAATTTATAAAACGAAAAAAATATAAAGTGTATGTTACAAGTAAGTCTTTCAACTTAGATCTGTAAATGAGATTTATCTCATTTTTTCGTTTCTCCTTCAGGTTATTGAGAACAGAATCTGCACAACAGTCCATGGTTTCGTGCACAAGGGTGAATTGTTACCCAAAAGAGGATCTTTTTTCTCTCTACTATTTATAGAGAGAACCTCTGGAAAACCTGTTGTACTACTTCTGTATTCTGTGACGAAACTGAATTTCAGGCTGTAATTTCTGTGACATTTTCCGGAAGGAGCTACTTTTTCTGAGTGTTCAGAGCGAAGAGGAAAAGATGGCGCTATTGGCCACCTAGATGCCTGTGGTCACGGGAAGAGGGGCCTGTAGACAGCAGCCTTTGTGCGCAGCGGAAATGCCCGGCAGCCCCACAAAGGCTTAGAAATTTCCAGTGAAGCGGGAACAAGTTTGGCACGCCTAGAAGCAAGTCTCACGTCTGAGCAACGAGAAGACGACATTTCTTATACTTCGTGTTTAGTATTTAATTTCAGTATAGCCGACGTCCCACAACATAAAGCATTAGGAAGAAAGTTGTCCGATAAGTGAAGATACGGGCCAAATTAACTTTTGACGCAAGTAAACAATAAAAACATTAAACTATGGTGGGGGCAATGTAACTCACTGATTTGTCTTTCGTCAGCTGGACTCAGAACGATGCGAAGTTTTCACTGTTTGGACACTCTTGTCGTAGCTCACTGCTATGGAAAAAAAAGTTTTTAACTGCAACTCTTAAACTAATGTTCAACCAAATCAATACGGTTGTACTAAATCTTCTGCATGTAATTTCATTTTAACATTAACTTACAAATGGTTCAAATGGCTCTGAGCACTATGGGACTCAACTTCTGAGGTCATCAGTCCCCTAGAACTTAGAACTACTTAAACCTAACTAACCTAAGGACATCACACACATCCATGCCCGAGGCAGGATTCGAACCTGCGAGCGTAGCCGTCTCGCGGTTCCAGACTGTAGCGCCTAGAACCGCACGGCCACTCCGGCCGGCCATTAACTTACATCTAAGCGCAAATTTCTTAGTTCATTACTAGAATTATTTTTGAGTCAGGCTTCCAAATTCAGTTTCGTTGATCCTTGCGAATATTATTTCTCTCAAGTACTCAGTAACTTAGTTAGCCACACGTCCTATAGATCGCTTGAACCATTTTTTACACCAAAATGATGTGGAAGGATTCAATTTACAGGATATTTATACATGATTACTTTTAACATTAATGAAAATATTTGCCGCGCGGGATTAGGCGAGCGGTCTAACGCGCTGCAGTCATGGACTGTGCTGCTGATCCCGGTGGAGTTTCGAGTCCTCCCTCGGGCATGGGTGTGTGTGTGTGTGTGTGTGTTTGTCCTTAGGTTAATTTAGGTTAAGTAGTGTGTAAGCTTAGGGACTGATGACCTTAGCAGTTAAGTCCCATAAGATTTCACACACATTTGAACATTTTAACATATTTTGAAAATATTTTTCCTCTCTACTCGTGCAACAATACTTAAAAGTTTATTTGTACAACTACAAGATTTTAAATTAATTTGTCTCTGGAATAGAACGAATTGTCCAGAAAAACTGGTTTTAGTTTAGATTTAAAATTTGTTTTGCTACCGATAAAACATTTTATGTTACTCGGCAAATGAGGAAAAATTTATGTTGATGCATATTAAACTCCTTCCTAAGCCACTGGCAGTTATAATATTGGGTAATAAAAGTCATTTTTTCTTGTAGCGTTGTAGGTATGGATATCACTGGTCTCCTCAAAATGTTGTGGATTATTTATGACGAATTTCATTGGCGAATACATACGTGGAGTCCCAGGACAAATGGTCAATATTCATATATATGACAGCAACGATCATTCGAAGCAAAACAGTGAAGTAAACAAGGGTCTAAAACGCTTTACCTTTAAAGGTGTGAGCATTTCTCATCTTCGATACTGCGGAATAAATCTCTTCTATTTCTCTATTTCTACGTTTTGAGAAGAATTAGTAAGGACCAGAACAAGAAAAAAAGTCCAATAAACGTAAGCTCTAAAATGTATAGGACCAGAACAAGAAAAAAGTCCAATAAACGTAAGCTCTAAAATGTATACGTTACGAGCTATGATCGTTTGTTCATCTCCTCAATACAACTAGTGCTTATAGCAGGCATTTTAGAGGCCACGTTTGCTACACAATTTTTTATTGTTTTCATCCTTACTACCTTTTCCCAAAATATGGAAAGCAAAGAGCTTGTTGTAGAAGAGATTTATTTCACAGTATCGAAGATGTAGAAGTGCTCATAGCTGCATTATGGAGCCCACAGTTAGCAGATGTTTTTGCTTCGAATGATATTTCCTGTCATATCCCCAAATATTGAGCATTTCTCCTGATACACCCTGTATGTTGTGAGGGCGGAGTTAAAATGACTGACTACTACAAGGTGACTGCAGTTCAATCTACATATTATTCTTACTGATCTCTTTTGTGCTGTCAATGCTGCCAATATTTTCTTTCTAAGTAATAAGTTACCCCAAAAAATTCTTTCATAAGACATTTAGTGAAAATATTCAAAATACGTTGGCTGTATTCTTCTGTTTGCAAGAATAGCAATTATACGAAGTGCAAAAGTAACTCAACAGTTTGAGCAGTTCAGTAATATGTCTCTTCCAGATTAAGTTTTCAAAAATTTGGAGCATTCTACCCCCTTTACTCACTCCTGTTCAAGCGGTACATCAATTGTCTATCTGCTGTACAGGTGGGAACATAATGCGTTTTCTCAAAATTTTGGGTGAGCCTATTTTTAAAGAACCACCTAATAAAACTTTGAAAAATATGATTAACAATTTCTGTTGTTGCTTTCTCTCTAATGGGATTTATTATAATACTTCTGCTTGATGAATTTCAAGTGAAAGGTCATTCACATATATAGGGAATACGAGTGGACCCACAACAGAACCCTGGATTCTGTATAATTTCTTGCATCCTGCATGTGAAATATGATTCGAACCAACTGTTTGTAAGGCCATCAATGCGATAAAACTTAACTTTTTCTCTAATAGAATAACATGTGTAAAACCTGCTAATATAAGCAAGCTAAATCGTTCTTAGTGCCGAAATGGTACAAAATTATCGACGTGATGAAATTCCATCATAAGTCAATAACTGTTCGACGAAATCGGTGGTGGCCCATTGATTAATAAAAATGTGTGGTTAGTAGATTCAACTTACCCTGCTGCTGTATTGTCAATTGCACTTACGGAAGTTCAGTAATTAGAAGTCGTTATGAGGAGACACGTATCTTTTCTTCCACACTGTCAAGGACATTAGACTAAGAGTGCGAACTGAAAACAGTTTTCAAAGTACTGCGTGTCCAGACGCAAGGTAAAATGCATTGTTTCTCGTGTAAATTTCAGGCCGAGGGACGAACATGGCTGGCATGAACTGACAAGAATCTAATTGTTTAGCGAGCTGTTTACGAAGTCCGCTTTGCTAGTGCCACTGCAGCGATCCCTGGTTAGTCGCTTCCCTCCGTCCTGTTAGCAGCACGGATGGCTCTGCTGCCGTCTCGGAGCTCAACTGTTGCTGCTCGATTAGTCTCAATAGCGTCTCGTTAGGCTCAATGGGTGACACGACGTGAATTCGCTGGTGGCAAACCTGTAGCGCTCGCGTTGCATTTCGCCCAGTGTGAGAGTCAAGCCGTCCCGCTGTGATCCTCTCTTGGAATGGAGAAAGGGAGGTTTCATTTTAACATCCCGTCAACGTCGAAGTCACTGAAGATAGAGCAAAGCACCGTTTGAACAAGGCTGGGAAAAAGAGCCAAATGTGTCCTTTCTGAAGGGAGGATATAGACCAGGGCTATCCAACCCGCGGTCCGCATGCGGTCTAAAGTGAGAATCTGTCACACGACCGGTAAAAAAATAAAAAAAATAAAAATAAAAATAAAAATAAAAATAAAAAAAATAAAAAAATAAAAAAAAGAGATAGAACTCACGCCCTTCTCACGACCTTGTCTTTTACCTTAAGTCTAATTCAGTTGCAACACTCACGACCTTGTCTTTTACCTTAAGTCTAATTCAGTTGCAACTGGAAACTAGAGATATAGGGACATATAATGAAATTAATTTATGAAAATACAAGAAAATTCTGTGTTATTTCTGTACAGTTGTGATAAAGAACCTTTTTCACCGAAGTTCGGCTGATTACAAGTCGACAGAAATTAGAAATCGTCATACATATTGCAATTACTGCCTATGTTTGCTGTCCAACAGCGCCATAATTCTATTGTAACAAGTTTAATTTGAATATTTCATCCACAGCAACACACAAAAAACACATTTCAACATGAACGTCTCTCTAATGGGCTTTCACGTACGTTTGTCAACAGGTATTTTCAAGACTAAAACAATAAAGCATAAAAACAGAAAACATTGAGAACAGCCTGAGAATTGCAACCACTCCGATCGGGTCTGATACTAATATACGAGTTTCCCAAATTCAAAGCCAGATTTCACATTAATTCTATAATTTGTAATAATTCATACATGCAATTATTAATGAAATCTCATACAAAATGTGTCAAATTAATTCTGTCTTGCCTTTCTGTAATAAAGACTCCGATCGTTCCTCCTTATTTTCTCACTCTTGTTTTTATTTTTTTCTTCAACAGTTATTGTTAGTGTTGAGTATATTATGTGCGGCCCAAAAATACTCGTTTTCTTCCAATGTGGCCCAGATAATCAAAAAGGCTGAACACCCTTGATATAGACATTCACTTTACGTGTTTGAGGGAGACCAAAGAGAAATTGGATGAGGATGCCCCGCAAGTGATCTGAAGCCCAATCATCGTATTACCTCTAATGGCGAATAAGTCTTCGATAAAACCAAATTCAGTGCTCAAATCACACACTAAACAAAACGTAAAGAACTTGAAGATGTATTTAAAATAGGCACTGCAAGGATTCTACGACAAGGCACTCAGTTGACACCTGGCAATGGCCGATAATCCCTGGGCCGATAGCTAGTAAGAGTTCATATACGTGATGCCTGAGATGATTTTATTGGTTCAAATTACCGCCAGACCATGAACAAAGCCAATAGAGCAAAGGGACAGCCAGTCGATGAAGCAATCAACGAATTCAAAAGTAAAATTCTATTTGTCGATCTGACAGGAAATACTAAGAACGTTCGGTCTTAACGTTAAATCAGTAAACGGATTAAAGCCATCTGTCCAGACACTCTACGACCTTAAGGACATCGAAACGGAGAATGATGCAGAGAAGGCAGAAATACTAAATTCCCTTTCGCTGAAGATTACTATACTGCTGTTGCACCTATAAATCGTCCCAAAAACGTCAAAATAACAGATATCGAATTAAGTGATCTGGCAGGGCTTCAATACGGTATTACACTGAATATGCGAAAGAAATCGTGCATCTTGAAGCGGCAGTACGACTATACCGTAGATCGGTGGAGAAGGGAAGCGTTTCTGGTGGTTGGAAAAAAGCGCTGGTCATCCCAGTTTTCGAGAAGAGCTGTTCAATAGATGCACTAAACTACAGACCTCTATCGCTGACGTGAGTATGTCGTACAACTTTGGAATATTGTTTATTACATTTCTGAGAACCGAATCAACATAGATCCAGCAAACAAAGACCTTGTGAAACCCAGCTCGCTCTGTTCATCCACGAGACACACAAATCACTGTATACCGGCGCCCAGGTTGAATACGTGTTCTTTGACTCCAGAAGGCATTCGATACAGTTCCACACTGCTGCCTAATGAACAAAATATGAGCGAACGGAATATCAGAGAAGCCGTGTAATTGAACTGAAGCGTACCTAGCAAGCAGAACATAGCATGTCATTTTTAACGAAGTGAAATCTTCAGACGTTAAAGTAATTTCGGGCTTATTCCAAGGATAGTGATATGCACACATACAGGTGACGGTAGTAGTAGTATCGCGTACACACGGTACAAAAGAGCAGTGAATTTGCAGAGCTGTCATTTGTACTCACGTGAGTCATGTAAAATGATGTCCGACGTGATTATGGCTACACGACGGGAATCAACACATTCTGATCGGGGAATAGCAGTTGGAGCTTGGCGTACGGGACATTCCGTTTTGGAAATCGTTACGGAATTCAATATTCCGAGATCCACAGTATCAAGAGTGTGTCGAGAATACCAAATTTCAAACATTACATCTGACCACGGACAACAAAGAGGCGCCGGCCGGAGTGGCCGTGCGGTTCTAGGCGCTACAGTCTGGAACCGAGCGACCGCTACGGTCACAGGTTCGAATCCTGCCTCGGGCATGGATGTGTGTGATGATGTCCTTAGGTTAGTTAGGTTTAATTAGTTCTAAGTTCTAGGCGACTGATGACCTCAGAAGTTAAGTTGCATAGTGCTCAGAGCCATTTGAACCATTTGAACAAAGAGGCCGACGGTCTTCACTTAAGAAACGATAGCAGTGGCTTTTATGTAGAGTTGTAAGTGCTAACAGAGAAGCAACACTGCGTGAACTAACCACAGAAATCAATGTGGGACGTACGACGAATGTATCCGCTGGGACAGTATGGCGAAATGCGGCGTTAATGGGCTACAGAAGCGAGTGCCTTTGTTAACGGCACTACATCGGCTGCAGCGTCTCTCCTCAGCTCGTGACAATATCGGTTGGACCATAGACGACTAGAAAACCGTGCCGTGGTTAGATTAGTCTCGAATTCAGCTGGTACGAGCAGATAGTAGGGTTCGAATGTGGAACACACTCCACGCAGACATGGACCCAAGTTTTCAACAAGACACTGTAAGCTGGTGGTGGCTCCATCATGTTGTGAACTGTTTACATGGTGTGGACTGGGTCCTCTGGTCAAACTGACCCGATCATTGACTGAAAATAGTTATTTTCGGCTACTTGGAGACCATTTGCAGCCATTCATGGACTTCATGTTCCCTAACAACGATGGAATTTATATGGATGTCAATATGCCATGTCATCGGATCCAGTTGTTCGTAATTGGTTTGAAGAACATTCTGGACAATTCGAGCGAAAGATTTGGCCACCCACATCGCCCGACATGAATCCCATCGAACATTTATGGGACTTAATCGAGAGGTCAGTTTGTGCACAGAATTCTGCACCGGCAGCACTTTCGCAGTTATGGACGGCTATAGAGGCAGTGTGGCTCAATATTTCTGCAGGGGACTTCCGACGACTTGTTGAGTTCATGTCGAGAAGCTGTACTATGCCAGGAAAAAGAAGGACCTAAACGCTGTTAGGAGGTATCTCATGACTTTTGTCATCTCAGTGTAAATGACCTATTGAATAACATTGGAAATTACGTGTCTCTCACCGAGCGAGGTGGCGCAGTGGTTAGCACACTGGACTCGAATTCGGGAGGACGACGGTTCAATCCCGTCTCCGGCCATCCTGATTTAGGTTTTCCGTGATTTCCCTAAATCGCTTCAGGCAAATGCCGGGATGGTTCATTTGAAAGGGCACGGCCGATTTCCTTCCCCATCCTTCCCTCACCTGAGCTTGCGCTCCGTCTCTAATGACCTCGTTGTCGACGGGACGTTAAACACTAATCTCCTCCTCCTCCTCCTCCTCCTCCTCCGTGTCTCTCATCGAGGATGATACTGTTGTACACAGAGAAGTCGCAACGCTAGAAAATTGTAGTGAAATTTAGGAAGACCTAAACACGAATAACAACAGGTGCAGAGACTGGTAGTTATTTTCCACATAAATAAGCAGTATGTAACTTTACAATTACACGATTGCAGAACAATCACTGGAACCAGCTGCATACGTAATATATACGGAGTGATTTAAAGTGGAACGATCACATAGAACTAATCGCAGATGGAAGGCTAATGCCAAACTGAGACTCATTGGAAGAATCCTCAAGTAGTGTAGTCCACTCACAAATGAAGTAGCTCACAAAATCCTCCTTCCACAAATACTTGAATGTAGCTCGTCAATCTAGGTTCCGTACCAGGTGGGACTGAAAGAGGAAACACAGAATATCCAAAGAAGAGCAGCATGTTTCGTTACAGGTTCAGACGCTCAGCCAACTCCAGTGGTATACGCTACAAGAGAGACGTTCTGCGCAGCGGTGTAGTTTAGTGATACATTTATGAGAGTGTACGTTTGCAAAAGAGTAAACCCCAATATACTGTTACCCTCCACGTACATCTCGCGGAAAAATCATGCAAGTAAAATTAGAGAGATTCGATCTGACAGTTCGTTCTGCCTGCAGACCATTCGTGACTGGAACAGGAAAGGGGGAGATGAAACGGTATACAAAGTACTCTTCGCTACACATCATGTGGTGGTTTGCGGAATAGAGGCGTAGAGGGAGATATATCATTCTCACAAGCTACTAGCTTCTGTGAATTTTAGGGAGGCCTATTAAGATAATGTTTCGGAGAAACAAATATCAGGTTCTGATTTTAATTGGGGCAGGGATTTACTTTCTATCTGTATCTGCCGCAGCAGATGGCCGTACCATGGGAATGTGATCTCGGCTGTTAGCACTGTAAGAGCTGGTGTCGACAAGAGTCGCCTTGGGCCGTGGCTACGTGGCTTGACCTTGCCTGTCAATCTGGAGCTCATGAACTAGTTTCTCCTTGTCCGCTGGAAGTGAGTCGAGCGGAGACCAACGATGCACACTAAACGTTTTGGCACTCCTCGCTCTCTTAAAAGTTAGACAAGTTTTCCATAATAGCAAGTATTTTTCCAGAAACATTATTTTTATAAAAATATTGCAAGAATCCCAGAGAAATGTATTGGCGGGGAAAGAGGATTATCAGTGAAGAAGCTTGCATGTGACTCAAAAGTTAATCATTCTGCAAGTCAGGAATGGGGAAGATGAAAGGCCTCAATGTTTAAAAAATTTAAAGAATTTCTTGGAGATCGTGAAAGATGAACGTCGGTCGGCAGCCACTCTTTTAGGCGAGTCGTGGGCCCTCTGGAGAACACTTAATGTATAAATCTGTTTTATGGTTCTGAAAGTTATAGTTAGTATCCACAGTGCTAGGTAAAGTTATTCTGCCACTAAAAGGAAAGCTTACATGAGTTTGCAAATATGACCCCGTGTACGGGCGGCGCAAACTATTAGTTCTTCCAAGTTTTGTAGAGTTATGGCTTAGTGACTGCAAATCAAATGTTCAAATGTGTGTGAAATCCTATGGGACTTAACTGCAAAGGTCATCAGTCCCTAAGCTTACACACTACTTAACCTAAATTATCCTATGGACAAACACACACACCCAAGCCCGAGGGAGGACTCGAACCTCCGCCGCGACCAGCCGCACAGTCCCTGACTGCAGCGCCTTAGAGCGCTCGGCTAATCCCGCGCGGCACTTAGTTACTGCGCAAGTGGTTTTATTACACTGTGGTCAACTGCTACATACCTCGTGTTTGTTGGGATAGACGGACATATAGTGGATTACTTAAAGGTAATAAACTAAATTTGCTTCTGTAGAAACTTGATGTGTTTGAGTTTGGTGTGACATTACATACTTTTTTTTTTTGGCTTGTTATGTCGTGGGTATAAACGTGATCGTAAACGTGGCATTTGAGTGGGATCTCTTTCCTGAAGATATTTTTCTCTTCAATGTATTGATGAACAGTCACCATAGCTGTGCAGCTGATACTGCAGGAATTGAACTTGTCGCCATATCGGAGTAATTCCGAACTCAATCAGGACGTCACTGCCTCACGTAGGCCACTACAGACGTGCACGGCAATTCTGTCGTGTGGTGGCTGGCCTCTGCAGTGGCAGAGAGCGGCAACACATGGTCGACGGAAGGCAGCAGCTGCGTTGCGGCGGCTCGCTGTAACCCTGTTAAAATACTTGTTTAACACTGTGGGCCATCGAAAAGCCAGCGAGCTGCTGTACGGCGGAGTCTGTAGCGTGTTAGGAGAAGGAATTAGAGGATTACGAATAGCGCCGACTCCGACCGAGTCGGACACAAATTGCATGTGGGGAACAAAAGACGTGAGCGATAAAATTTATTCGATACTCCGTGTCACTAACTACTTACTCCACAGAGACTAAGAAGCTGGAGGATTACGACAACTACTAACTAGGCGCCCACAAAGCATCTATATCGGGAAAAGGAAAGGAAGCTCTTGCGGAGAGAGAGGCTCCCAGAGCACGTCGTAATACACTGCTCACTTCTCACTTAGGCCAGTCGACTAAGGTACATACATATACGAGGACTTGAACAACGCGACCAGAGACGAAACAGCATGTAAAGAAATCAACAGCACGTAGACTCGATCTCAAAGGCCCTGCATCTGCAATAAAGAAACGAATGACAAAATGGACGTGAAAAGAGACCCAAGAAACAGCAAACAGTCTACATGATAGACACTTCAGAAGAAGACGGCGAATATCGCCCAAGAAACTACACAGACTATAATGATAACGATTTCTCTGACTTAGTCACTTAGTATATGTGCCGTGACAGGTTACTGTAGGTAGAGTCACGTAAAACGTGTATAGTAGAAGTAGCACAGTAACAACGAGAACCAGTGATGGGCGCATGGCTCCACATCTTTTCGAGGTACACCCTCCCCCCTCTCCCCCCCCCCCCCCAACCCCGCGGTGGCCTATCGTGGCTCATCTCTAATCTTTTCTATCATCTTTAAACTTCCTTCAGTTTCAACCATTTACTAACAATCTTATCTAACATCCTCCGTTTCCGTTATTTAATTCTTTACCATTACTTCGATTTTTATTGCTGTATCAACATTTGCTTGGAATGATGGAACAATTTATGTTACCGTATGGAACTCTGTAAACAGTTTTAAAATACTAGGTAATAAGCTCTCTAAATATGCAAGTAATGAAATGATAAAAATGTCGGTACGAATGCGCAGAAAAGAATGGCAAGTAACGATACATTTCAGTTACTTTGAATCCGCTGCGGGCAAAATTGGAGGAGTACCTAAATTACCGACTTGGCCCGAGTCTGGCAGTAACTGCGTGCGGGACGAAAAACATACAAGTAAGGTCGTACCGAAACGGTACCCTTTTGAGCTGTGGTCTACGACAACAGCTGCCAGTACTAACGTCGGAGAAACTGAGGCGAAATCACATGCTCTAGCTGACAGTGGACATACAGTCTAAATGCAGATGCGACTCCTACGGGTCCCACAGGGTACAATTCCCTTCCTAGAAACGAGAGTGTCGGCCGCCCGGCCGGCGCCGCTGAAGGCAGCGGTTATCTTACCCGTTGGACCTCTCATGGTCACCTTTATGCTTACAGTGACCGACTCGTATCATGCCCGCTGTAAGCACATGGTTCAACTCGCTCTCGAGCGAATTCGTAGCTCAGCGTTTCTCCTACGCCTGGAATGCTGAGTGAAAGCTTTTGACCAGAGCCGACCCCACTCCAGCTAGATAGAAGTAGGAATACTTAGTTCCTCCCCACCAAATTTCGTACAGGCGACAACCGCTGTTATCGTTCAGACCAAAAAAGGTAACAACCTTCCCTTGCGACCACACACTAAGGCAGACACTTCACATGGTTCCGCGATGCTCTGGGATGTTTGTCACGTGGAAGTGGCCGACTACTACCTCTGCAGAAGGTGAAGACGAAAGATCCTAGCCTATAAAAGCCCTTATTTTTTATTGAACATGGAGTATCCGGGCGTCAGTCTCACAGATGCCGAACCTGTGACGGTATAGGAATTTTCATTTTCGCCCGATCCTCTACACTTTCTATGTACTTCTTGTATGGTTACTCATAGGTAAAAAGTACACACCTGCTAAACTTCATTGTTGGTTCCGTAGAATTTCCTTTCTCTCAGACTTTACAGGATACAGGTGTTGACCGTCTAAGGCGCGGTTCACACTGATACGATACTTTATGCGAAACGACACATTCCAATATATATATATGAAATGTATTCGCAGCTGCAAATATGCAAAACCATCAGCTATATAATGCAATGACGACAATGAAAATTGGTGCCGGGCTGGAACTCGAACCCGGATTTTCCGCGTATCTAGAGCGGTCGCCTTACCATTAGCTACTTGAGCACGTGTCAAGGCCAGAACCAAACTTTAGATGAAATTTATTCGCAGGTGCGATTATGGACAACAGTCAGCTGCATAATGGAACGACGACAATGAAAATTTGTGCCGGACCAGGACTCGAACCCGGATTTCCCGCTTGTCGAGAGCTGTGGCCTAACCATTTCGCTATCCATGCACGACTCATGACCAGATCCAAACTTCCACACGCCATCAACTATGTGTCTACAACCTGTACTCGTACATCTATTATGGATATTCCCCTACAGGTGACACATTTAAATTACTTGCACGGTGTCTACGGATAAGTACGATATTGTAGTGTCTGTGTTGTTCACAGGTACTATGCAGTATTCCTTCGGTTACGCACGCACTACATCGTACCTCTGAACAACACATACACTACAATATCGCACTGAAATAAAGGTCGCGCAACGCGACGGTTATTGGTACGATACGTGTGTTCCCACCGAGACGATACGATAAGCGATGCGACTAGCCATACGACAAGCAACAACACAGCACAAATCACGTTTCTACTTCATTTTCAATTACAATCGTGAGCTCGTTTGAAGAAGACGTTAGTGTGGCTTAGCGCTGCAAAACTCAAAAAGCTGAAATAAACAAGGCGTTACTGAGTGCACCTGTACAATGCTACAATTATCAAACACAGTTCGGCTGTGGTTCTTCGAAAGGTCTCTCAACACGAAAACAAATTCCACTAATTCCACAGAATAAGTTCAGGCAGCTGCCACTTTTTGTAGCAACCAGTATCAGCTACTCTGACAAAGCAGGACACAAATTTTCGACTTGCTGTATTTTCTGCTGAGAAGCTACTCCTTACAATAAGGTACGTTGGTGAAAATGCGTGAATGGCGTTAAAAATGTTAATCTCGTGTGACGGACAACCCAAATCATCGCGTAACTCTCAGAAGTATTCTCCTCGTTTCAGTGTGCGGTTGCGAAGGAGGGTTGCTTGCGTTTTTGGTAAACACGTTGTCGCCTCTCTAGTATGGTACTGTATTCAATTTGGTTCAAACTGTTTAAATGGCTCTGAGCACTATGCGACTTAACTTCTGAGGTCATCAGTCGCCTAGAACTTAGAACTAATTAAACCTAACTAACCTAAGGACACCACACACATCCACGCCCGAGGCAGGATTCGAACCTGCGACCAGAGCGGTCGCTCGGCTCCAGACTGTAGCGCCTAGAACCGCACGGCCACTCCGGCCGGCATTTAATTTGGTACATATCTTGTACATAAATAACGGTTACAAATTAATAAACCTAAGATAGCACTTCTACAACCGTTCAGTTTCGCGAAGTACATGAGTCAGTTTAAGGAGTGTTCAGAAGAAACCCTGCTCAATTCGAAATGGGATGAGTCGCAATGGATGGTGTAGCAGTGGGTGGTGAACTCTCTGTAGCGGTAGATAATGGGTTTTAAAAAGCAAAAGAAGCCCACAGTAACAACAAGAATCTCGGCTTCGTCCTGCTGCTCATTCAGAAGTAACAGGAATTTAGCTTTCAGATCTCCTTTTTGCCAGTCACGAAGTTTCCTGAAATCAGAGGGCACAGACTGAAAGAAATATCTGGTCAGCATCGTCAGCTGATGACTCCCGGTGCCTTTTCATTGCCAGCTTCGGTTTGTATCGGCAGCATACTAAAAAAGAAACATGAGGCAGTTCACCTCCGCATTCCGCATAGCACGCAACAGCGGGAGGCAATAGCGTCGCACGTGACTAGTAGTTGACAACCTCATCGAGGAAAACCTCAAATAAATCTCGCGTACCTTCTCGAGAATGGAAACCTTCCACCGTTAAAAACAATTTCGATATGTTACCTACAGTTCGTGAGCAGCAGTCTAAGATCGAAAACTCGTCAAACCTAACTGGGCAGTGACTATCCCCTTCACAGTAAACTTTTCAAAATATGTAGGGTGGTTTACGTATTTGCGAAGTATCACAATAACTAAGGACAATAACCACTTCGTCATCAAGTTGTAATTTCAGACTATAAGCTAATGCCAAAACAGCGGTTTTTAATTTTTTACGCAAAAAGTAAAAGTTTTACTGGGAACGAGCTACATAGACGAATATAGTTTTGCTTCATCTACTAAAACAATATTTTTTAGCCACATCAGATGACATGAAGTTTCCCTCGCCGCGTATAGTACAACAGTACTTGGTTTCAGAAGGTTTGTGCTAGTGAGAATGCCATTTACATATTCGCTTACCAGATTTTAGAAGCATTAAATAATAAAATAGCGCCGGTGGTATTTTCTGCGACCTATCCACGGTATTTGACTCTGTTAATCACAGTATTCTCCCAGATAAATTGATGTTTTATGGCCTCGATGGTATAGCCAACCAATCGATAATGTCAAATCTAGCCGAAAGAATGCAGAAGTTTGTACTCAGTAATTCAACCAATATAGTTCGGCGACATAATTCTGAGCGGGGAGAAATCACGTTATGGGGTTCCCCAAGGCTCAATCTTAGGTCCGCTATTGTTCCTCTCATATGTAAACGACCTTCTGTATTACATACAACTAGCAGATTTAGTTCTTTTTGTCGTTGACGCCAGTGTTGTAATCAGTCCAAGCACGCATACAGAAACAGAAGAAATCTTAAAGTTCTTAAAAATATCATTGACTGGTTTTCTGCGAATGGTCTCACCCTCTATTTTAAAAAGGCACAACGTACTCAGTTCTGTACATATAGAGGTACTCTACCAGGGATAAGTACAGGACAAGATGAGGAAATAATAAATAGGATGGAAACTTGGAAATTCTTAGGTGTACATATTGATGATAACTTATATTGAAAGAAAAAAAGCACTTTAGAATTGCTAAGACAACTTAGTTCAGCCGCATTTGCGCTTACAATCATCGCAAATCTTGGACAGAGACAAATCGGTAAGCTGATATTGCATATTTTCATTCAATAACGTCATATGGAATAATGTTCGGGAGCAACTTTTCTTTAAGAAAGAAAGTTTTCATTGCGCAAAAAGTCTGTGACGATAATATGTCGTGGTCAAACGCGATCATCTTGTAAACATCTGTTTAAGGAGTTGCACATTCTGACTACTGCTTCACAGTGTATTTACTCTCTCATGAAGTTAGTTGTAAATAATCCACTGAAACAATGACGTACGTAATTACAATACCAGAAGGAAAAATGACATTTATTACTCCATATTAAGGTTGTCTTTAGCACAAAAAGGGGTGCGCGACACTGCAACAAAAATTTTTGATCACTTTATGTAAAATGTCTCACAGACAGCAAAGCAAATTTTGAAAACAAACTGAGAAATTTTCTACTTGACAACTCCTATTTCGTAGAAGAACTTGTATTACAGTAATACATGTACAAGGTGGTGGGTAGGAATTACTAATCCACATCCGTGTATCTATTATCTTTTTATAAAAACAAAAAATTAGAAATGTTCAGAATGTAACCATATGTACAAACTAATTTCTGATATGAATATAAGTCGCTCATTCCACATCATTACGATCTATCGTGCATAATGATCCATGGAACATGTAACTAACACAAGTTGCGTGGAGCGACCTGCACTCAGTGTTGCGCCGGTCGACAAAACGGGTACGTATCAGCGTCGTATCGCTGTCGTCCAAGTGAGAACCATTTACGTCAGTTCCACTATGTTTCTATGCGTTCCGCCGATGCGGGTTGCTTTTGAGTATTCGTGGAGTAATTGTTAGTCAGTAACGAATACATACGATATACAAGAGTCTTGCCCGCGGCATTTATCGTTGGTACTGGATTAGCGTTGGTATTCGCAGGTTGAAGAGACTTGCAACCTTCATTAAGACTTATAAGACCGCCAATTAAAGTTTTCTTGTAAATCATTGGTACAACACGATCCGGAATTAGCCTCGTGCAGCTCATATCACTAGCAACGCGTGCACCCTGGCGGTGCGGAGGAGCCTGAACCTTCGCACAACGCCACGGCACCGCCTAGGACAAGTCGGGGGAACGGTTCAGAATACGGTGCGTAATGCCTGCATGAGCACTTGAGCCCATCTGTTCCCGCAGGCCTCAAATTCTTCCCTGGAACAGGACGGACTCCATTTCTTGTTAGGACTTCTTTGTACAGCTCGGCTCAGGTCGGGTCGCGTGATCCTTAATGCGTGCAGCGCCGTGTACAGAGATGCGCTGTAGCGGCGGTGAGTCAACATGACCGTGACGCTGCTTCCTGGAATGAGGGATTCCACTGTGCGCGCGCACGCAATGAGTGCGGTGGCGGCGGCGGCGGCGGCGAGGGTCTCGTGAGTAACGCCGTGACTCAACGCGCGGCCCGGCTTTGTTTACCTGCGTCTGCCTCTGCCCGTGCCGCGTCGATAGCCACCTGGGATCGCATCTGCTGGCTGCCGCGCTCGGGAAAGCTGCCGTGTCTTCCACATCCGGCAGCATTGTCTACTGTCGTATGCAGGAAGCGAAAGTGGTCAACTCAGACAAACAGGCCGGCAAAACGGCACGAGCAGCATTCTGAAATGCGACTGCTATTTCTATCATGGGACGGCTATTAATTACATGGGATTGGGGGGGGGGGGGGGGGGGAAGGACCGGTCAGAGTTTCACCAAATCTCATTTAAAGGAGGGGACGGCAATGTAAACCTGTTTTAAATGGTTCAAATGGCTCTGAGCACTATGCGACTTAACTTCAGAGTTCATCAGTCCCCTAGAAAAACCTAACTAAAATGGCTCTGAACACTATGGGACTCAACATCTGAGGTCTTCAGTCCCCTAGAACTTCGAACTACTTAAACCTAACTAACCTAAGGACATCACACAAATCCATGCCCGAGGCAGGATTCGAACCTGCGACCGTGGCGGTCGCGCGGTTCCAGACTGAAGCGCGTAGAACCGCTCGGCCATTCCGGCCGGCAAACCTGTTTTAAGTCAGACAGTATATATATATATATATATATATATATATATATATATATATATATATATATATATATATATATACTATCATTATAACGGATAGCATTTATTGTCCCATAAAATTAATCCCGAGCACAGATAGGTTTTAAAGTGCCCACCAGTCTTTAACGCCTCTCTGAACTGAACTGTTTGCTTTAGGCGAGTCTGTGCCCGGGATGCTCCAATTTGCAACAAGTGCCGCACAAGTGACGTCGAAAGCACTGCGAATCAGTCTGTGCTTGAGTCCTAATATTGTGAAACGCATATATACTGAGGTGAAAAAAGTCATTGCATACCTCCTAGAATCGTCATGCAGCACATCGATGTGGCATCGACTCAACTAGTCTTTGGAAGACCCTTGCAGGAATCCTGAGGCAAGCCGCGTCTATAGCCGTCCATAATTTTGAACGTGTTGCCGGTGCAGGATTTTATGCACGAACTGACCTCTCGATTATGTCCTTTAAATTGTCGTTGGGATTCGTGTCGGGTGATCTGGGTGGATCGGTTTAGCTGGAACGTACGACCCAGTCCATTTCATGTAAACGCAGCTACCATCATCACGCAGCCACCACCAGCTTGCACAGTGCCTTGTTGAAATCTTGGGTCCATGGCTTAATGGAGTCTGCGCCACACACGAAAACTACCATCAGCTCTTACCAGCTGAAATCGAGACTCATCTGACCAGACCACGGTGGGTTATTTCACAAAGTGCTGCTTGTCTGTTAGCACTGACAGCTCTACGCAAATGCCGCTGCTCTCGGTTGCTAAGTGAAGGTCGTCGGCCACTGCGTTGTCCGCGGTGAGGGGTTAATGCCTGAAATCTGGTATTCTCGGTACATTCTTCACCCTGTGGACCTCGGGATGCCGAATTCCCTAACGATTTCCGGAATGAAATGTCCCATGCCCATGTGTCTAGCTCCAACTAATGTTCCACGTTCAAAGACTTAACTCCCGTCCTGCGGCCATAATTATGTCGTAAACCTTCTCACCTTTATACCCTGTGCACGCAATATTACCGCCATCCGTATAAGTGCCTATCGTTATCCCATGATTTTTGTCACCTTAGTGTAAAGCCGATGTTACTAAGTTCAACATACACTTGTGTCAAAACTTGGCCAATTCAATTAAACTCGTTATATTGCACCTTAAACGTATTTATCATTTTCGCCTGTAATTTCCCCTGAAAAAAATGTAGTACGTAGAAGATACGCTTTAGGTAGTTTTACTGGCATGAAGCAAGAACACGAACAAACCAAATAAATTTAATCATTTAAAAATTATATGGTAGCCTTCGCGCGAGGGGAAGGGGGATCCTACCACATGAAATTAAATCCTATCATGAGAGAGGAGGAGAGGATCCAAATTAGGAAAAAACCGCACGTACTTAATGGACGTCCCCTAAGCATCCGAAAACCTGTCCAACCACTCTCACGGTATATCACGCTGCAGCCTCAAAGCTGGAACACTGCTGCTCCCCTAGAGCCTTTACTACAAAGCTAAAGGTATCTTCGGTTAGAAAACATTTTTCAACATAAGCGACATGTCGCATGCCCCCGCATCGCAATCCCTCACCCCGCCTACAGCTGCCTCAGAATTAGAATACCTTGGGCTCTAGTAATAGTGGATGAGTTGTTTTCTTATAAAATACGAGCGGAGTTGAATAAGTAGTACAACAATTTTTCTCTGAAATCGGGTTGGTTTTATTCACGATTGCAATACATCACATTATTCCCCTGTTTTTTGGCTCCAAAATCCTATTTTTCAATAAAATCTCCGTCCAATGGGAGGGCCCTACGCCACCTTATTGGGAGGGCCTATATATGTCCGCATGGTACCACTCTACTAGTTCCCACAATCCACGTACTTCTTCCTGCGGGGTACATCCTTCATTGGGCGAAACAGATGGAAGTCTGAAAGTGCCAGGTCCGGGCTGTAGGATGGATGGCGAAGAACAGTTTTGTGAGCTCCTCTCGGGTGCGCAGACTTGTGAGAGACCTTGCGATGTCACGGAGAAGGAGAAGTTCGTTTGTATTTTCTGGCAATGAACTCGCTGAAATCGTTTCTTCAGTTTCCTGAGAGTAGCAAAATACATTTCAGAGTAGATCGTTGATGAGGGAGGACATCAAACAGAGTAACCCCTTCAGAGTCGCAGAAGATCGTCGCCGTGATGACCACGCTCGTATAACGCGCAAACAATTTCACACGAACGGTACTTCGTGCTCTTTACGATCTTCTGTTAGGCGGCGAGAAACTCAGCTTGCACACACCTTCTATTCGTTGGATGGTTGGTTTGAAGAGTAAAGGGGCTAAACTGCAAGGTCATCAGTTCCACACACTTTGGGGTACCCCAACTGGTGGACGAGTGTGTCAGCGCTACCAATAGAGATGTCGAGTTGAGCAGCGAGGTGTTTCATTGTGAACCGTTCATCACTTCGAATGAGTGTGTCCGCACGTTCCAACACTGCAAGAGTCACAATTGTGTGCCGGAGATCGGACAGGTTTGCGCAAGCTTTTTGCGATGATGACAGACACCTACCCCACCCACTCACCGTGCTTTTTTTCACTGCCAGGTCTCCGCTGACATTCTACAAGCGCCTATGAATATCTGCGTTGCTCTGGTTTTCCGCCGAAACAAACTCAATGATAGCTCTCTGCTTGAAACGCACCTCCATTAAAGATCCCATTCTGAAGGCTACGCATACCGCTGCCACCTATCGGAACGTCACGAAACTATAAGGACTGAAGGGCAAATATTCCACGATCCCCACAGCGAATCTCGCATATTTTCAACCGGAATTGGCCGAGAGAAGAAATAATTACTGCGTTGCGCAAAGAAAGATACGCCTTAAGTGAAATTGGAGTCCGATTATAAGGCGATTTAATCGGAATGTTTACCTTTCAAACATATATGTACTAACTAGAACAGTATTTGACTCTGAAGTCAGTGACGCCTCGGTTTCTCACATTCGCCGTTATCGTTCTGGGACCTATGTTTACTGGAACATTTCTCCTTCTGTACTTTCACAGATGTCAGTTTTCGCTGCTAATTATCATACACGGCGTGCTCCTTCCAGCTTGGCGTACGGTTTTGTCGCTTGGGCCTACACCGGCCCTGGCTAGGTGAATTTATTAAGTGCACAGCTGTGAAGTGAAAATTATATCCTCCGCGTCATCTGACGACAGTAAGAGCAGTTGTTGTTCGCCAAAAATGCTGCTACTGGTGTAAACGAAGAGGATGCATAGATGTACATTTTGAATGCGGGAAGTCTATACTAAAGATATGTTCACTAACTCTAAAAGCAGCTCAAAAATTATCCTGATCACTTTACAGAGAGTTTCAAATGTTCCAACAAATTTTCCAGTTTATTTTAAGCATTATTCAAACATAAATAATTAAATTATTGAAGATTCGACCCAACATTATTAATGCAATTCCTATGGAAGAGCGATTGGTAGGCCTACTCCGAGGTAATATTGGCTCAATTTCCTGCCTGCACCCACTTCATGTGCTATTTCTACCACAAGCAGCGTCTCAGTCTGATATTTGCCGGAATAAAAACGGTAATTCAAGTGAAACAGAAAATAATTTCCAAAAAATATCACACCTAATATTAATCAGCCGTCCTTATAGTCCACGTACCTTTGGCCACAAAAAGTTTTGTGTTCAGGAGCGACTGAAAAAAAGTGCCTGCTTAAACTTGCGGATCTCACACTTCAAATTATCTCCTAAACTGAAATAAACATTACTGTCTATGTGTAGTAGTTTCTTTGGTGAAAGACTGGGAAAAGCAGTGTGTTTCCAAGGGATCTCCATCAGTTCAAATGTTTGCAGAAAATGATACAAGCTGAACCACATATGAACAGCAGCAGGTCTCACATAGCATTCGTTACCTAAAGTTGACAACGACCAGACACTGAGAGTAGTGACACCTTTAGAGACAAACCAAATTGTTTACTGGAAGGCTATGCACTTTGGGGTTGAATCTGATGTATTTGCAGCTGTAGAAAAGTAAATTAAATATATGTGGAATTGTTTGTGCAACATTAAATACTATGGGTAGGCTAAAATTTGCATATACATCTTTCTGCATAGTATTAGACTAAATACGTTCCTCAGTCACAGCATAAATTTGAACGTTATTTTAACTAGCTCAGGCACTAAAAGATGTTTTAAAGCCTTTCTCTAAAACTGAAAAAAAAAACAATTTGGATGTACACCTACTGCGGAAATATGTTAAGTCTCTTCGGGAAAGCGACGCCGTTGGCACGCTCACAAGGAGAAAGAAATCTACGATCATGATGCAGTTGGAGCGACAGCAGTTGCCCAGTAAATATGGTGCAAAAATATGGAGAAACGGATAAATCTTCAATAAACTGAGTAATCAGGGGCCCAACACTGCTACCTGATGGGAACTGTAATAACTTACGCCAGCAGGGAATATGGAAGGCACTGTAGCTTAAGTTGAGGTCAACAGCTGATCGGGCTCTTCAAAACTACATCCATTGCAAAAAAATCAAAGATGATAGAGATTCCACGTGATACAAAAACATCAGGTGCAAACTAAAAGATTAGACAGGCAGATGCAACAGATACACGTTTAGCTACAGGAAGGGTGCTGTACGAAGCCTTTAATAGGTAATGTAGGAAAGTGCCCCCGCTAGACCTCTCTCGACACCCTAAGAATTGTAGTGACATGTTTAGACTACCACGGAAGAAAATTTAGTGTCCTGTTTCTTGTGAATGCCCCAAGGACCTTCCCGGACAGAAATAAAACCAGAGCTGAAATGTTTAATTCCGATGAACAAACAGCGATCATGCTAAATACCACGTGTGCCTTTCACACAGGGTCCTGACAGCGGTGCACAAAAGGTAAGCAGATAAATTTGTTGTGTCCCGGCTTACGAAAATATTTTGATTCAGTAACACACAGATGCTTACAACAGACTAAACAAGATGTGGTATCTAGCCGGAGTTGTGACTGATATAAAATGTCACGCGAAACTTGATAGCCTATCGACACAAAACTGCGTTACACAAAACAAACAGTAATTACAGAGATGCGACGTATACTGTTACAAAAGACAAGATATTACAAAATTTTGAAAACAGAGCTACGGCATTGTTAATGTTGTTGATCTGCATATCTTCTTCAGTGGATGGTAATATTATATTAATGATTTTATGGATATGTCTATGCGTAACTGAACAAATACAATTTTCGTTTTGCCAGACGTATTTGGCGTCAATTTATTGAGACTTCTTCAGTGCCAGTATATGTTGAAGCTGGTGTTCTCCTACCGTGTGCATGCTATTCTGTTAGTGCAACTACACTTCTGCTAACGCCACTAAAAATAATCATCAGCACAGCATGCAAACTTGACATAATGTTCGAACAAAAGCAGTTTCTCTCAGACCAAGAAGTCCACATCATCCTTCCCCCTCCCCACAGTATCTCCTTCACGTTCCTTTCACTATCCAGGTCCTCCTGTTTTCTTTCTCTGTCCATCTCCTCTTCTCCCCGCTTTCTGTTCATCTCTTTCTCCTTCATGCTCTCTCTCTCTCTCTCTCATCCGTATCCTCCTCCATATGTCTCTGTTCATAAACTCCTCTTCCATTTCTCAGTCTATTTCCTCCTCCTCACTCTCTATTCATCTCCATCTCCCACCTTCCTCTGCCATCTCTGTCTCTCCTCTCTCTCTGACCACACCCCAATCTCTGTTCGTCTGCCTTCCCCCCTTATCTCTGCCATCTTTGTCTGTCTTCTCTCTCTCTGTCCACCTCTGCATCTTTCCCTTCTCTGTCCTCCTCCGCCTCCCCCACTTCCCTCTAAACGTTATCACACCACCTCCAGTAGAAGGTTGCTGGTTCTTGCCCCCATATTATTTCTTTCCAGATAGTAAGTAATATGTGTACGAATTTTGGTTGAACTCGAGCCAGTGGTTAAGGAGGAACTTTTTACCCGCAGTTTTGCCCGCATACATTAAACATACTTCACACATATTTATTCAGATATTTCACCTGTATCTCTAGCGAACCTTGCCCTGCAGTTTCGTCTCCACACAGCTCAATGTTTATGACGTCGTACCCCCTGAACTGTATGTCCTACAACGATATATTTTTGCATGTTCAATCAGTGGTAAATGTGAATACTGTCTACAAAATGTGTCGCAAATATGGTACTAAAGAAGTAATAAATTAAAAGGCCATGCCGCATGAAACAGTTCTGGTGTATACATGACGAAAATGTAGTAAATGTTCATATTTTTTTCCTGTCATTATATATTAAGGGGTGCCAGCGAGAAAAAGTCTTGTAAACGTTCGAAATTATATGTAAAGATGGTTGCAAATCAGAAAGTGGTTTCATATTGGATGAATATAGCTTGGGTATTTGCGCCTCATGAGCATGGTATGTGTAGCAACTTTAGTTGAAATCGATACAGTGGCTTAGGAGGAGATGTGGAACATACGTATACATACATCCACTTTTAAAATACAGAGGGGTCCAAAAAATGTATCCACTGTTTAAAAGTCCATAACTGGCAAACTAATTGACGGAGTTGTCTCATCTTTGGTAGTGTAATAGTTTGTAGTTCCGGCAATCGGCACACAAGCGTTGTATTGCTTTGTTTTGTTTTGTCAGATGACAGTCACCAGATAGTCAGTGTTTTGTTCTTAGTTGCACCTAGTTACTCGAGTAAACATGGCTGGCGCAAGGCTTACATTCGATGAGAGGAAGTCAGTTTTGAAGTGGTATTTTAAGTACGAAAACATTAATGAGGTATAACGGCAATGACGAAATGAGTATCAAACAGAGCCACCGACACGTTTAACGATTCGTCGCATTCGAGACAAATTTGAAGCCGAAGGCTGTGTTAAAAATGTACACAAACAACGATCTGGGCGACCCGCAACAGTAACAAGTCCAGCTAACTCCCGTCGTGTGTTACAACAATTCACTCGCGCACCACTGAAGTCTGTGAGACAGTGTGCCCGTGAAACTGGAGTGAGTCGCCCAAGTGTTCGGCGAATTTTGATGACAGCAAAGCGGAAGTGCTACATCCCACGATTGCTACACGCAATGAACGAGGACGACCGAGATCATATTCGGAGTACTGCGAGTGGTTTACTAACATGGTGCGCAACGATGAAGAGTTTGCAGATGTGATTGTGTGGTCTGATGATACACATTTCAAACTCAATGGTACAGTAAATGGCCACAATTGCATCTACTGGGTCGCCAAAAATCCGAACGTCCATGTAGACAAAGCTGAATTTGCCAGGAGTAAATGTGTGGTGCGGGTTGCCTTACAGGGGCTTGATTAGACTATTCTTCTTTGACGGCACAGTTACCGCTGAGGTGTATCTTCAGAAGTATCAGACATCCATTTTACCTGCCACCCGAGACAATGGAGACGGAAGAGTATACTTTCAACAAGATGGTGCCCCAGCCCACTACCAAAATCGTGCTAGGGCGTATCTCGACGAAAATCTGCCAGGAAGATGGATAGGCCGTAGAGGTGCTGTGGAGAATCACCAAGTTCCCCAGACCTAACTCCTCTGGACTAGTGGGCAACACTAAAGGACGTCGTTTATCGACAAAAGCCACGCACATTGGATGAACTTCGAGAATCCATCGTACATTCATGTGCAAATATCCAACTGAACACGTTGCAATCAGTTGTTCGTGCTGCAGGTCGGCGGCATCGTTTGTGTGTGGATGATAATGATGACCATTTCGAACACCTACAGTAATATCCTTAAGTTGGACTTTAAGCTACACTTTCACCAAAAATGAGACAATTAGTTTGGAGGTTATGGACTTTTAAACAGTGGATACATTTTTTTGGACGTGTCTGTATGTGTAGATGCAAGGATTTAGGTAACCAATCATTGTTCCGGCAACGCATATCTCGCCTAAACGCCGTAAAGATAAAATTGGAGAGATCAGAGATCAAATGGAATCGTTCTTCTCGCATACAATTTGTGACTGAAACTGGACGAAAGTGACAGCGGTACAATAAGTCCCCTCCGTCACACACTGTCAGCTGCCTTGCGGTGTACAAACGAACATACCACTTTGAGCTCGGAGGGCACAGATGTACTCATTTCAGGACATCGCCGTAGACGCACTAGAAATTTTCCATTCATTGACCCACTGGTTTCTCCCGTGAGACTTGGCGCGACAGCATGACATCACGGAAGGACGTAGTAAAGAAACGTTCCAGCTTTACGGGCGGTCCCCACGCAGACAGATCGTTTTGCACACAAGAAAAAGGGAAGGGTAGCGAACTCGGCCGAATTACCAGCGAATGCTCTTTCGTTTGTGTTCGCTCGGGTGTAAACGCGCCTCTATAAGAGTGGACGCCCGCCACGTGCGTACGTGGTGTTGTGAGAGAGCTGGCAGGCCGCCAGCGGCAGGTTCGGGGCGCGGGCGCGTGCTGCGGCCGGTAGTATCGGCACGGTAGTAGTAGTCCTTGGTGCGCCCACGCGACTGTACAGGCGGGCTCGGCCTCATGAATGGACGGCGGCAGTGGGAGCGGAGTGGGAGAGGGAGAGGCGGCCGCCTTGCCCTGCCTCGCCTCCTCAGCCCTGGCCGGCCGCGGCCGCTTTTTCCTTTTGGCTCGCGGCGCTGGTCCGTCTGTCGAGGCGAGGCGAGCCGAGCCGAGGCGCTCCCCGGGTCCCCCCACCCCCACCCCCAGAGCTACGCTGCCCGGGCTGCACCTGGCCGCCCGCTCGGGTCCATTCACGCGCGCGAACCCGCGCCGCCGACGACGACGACAACGAGCGCCAGCAGGCAGCCCCCGCAGACGGCCGCGCCCGCGATGCCCCCGACCACGCCGCTGGTGATGATGACGCTGCTCCTGCTCCCGCTGCTGATGGAGATGGCCGGCGCCGTCCGCGCGGTGAGTACGTCCGCCGGACCCTAACGGCGTCCCACAACCTACGAGCAACTGACGTCTCGGACGCTAAACGCGGTGACAGTGCTCCATGTCTCGTGCCAACACTTATGGTTTGTACTACCTCAGCATTCCTTACAGCTGTTTGCTGTTCTACCCGTAGGACTACGTACGACAACGTCTTCACTCACAAGTTATTTTATACCACAGAGGTGTCCGTTCTTCCTAAAAATTACATACAGTCCATGCAGATTAAGGGGTTGAATGACTATGTACTTTCATTTATTTATTTATTGCAAGATACATTTCCAAGAGCATTTCACATTCTCGCAACTGGTTTCGCCCAGTTAGTGGTCAACTTTAAAATGCCAAAAGGTATAAAAGAGGAAACCATCAGTCATTATACATTATTATTATTATTATTAAGAATAATATTTAATTATTATTCATATCTGTGGATTTTTCGCCGGCCGTAGTGGCCGAGCGGTTCTAGGCGCTTCAGTCTGGAACCGCGCGACCGCTAGGGTCGCAGGTTCGAATCCTGCCTCGGGCATGGATGTGTGTGATGTCCATGGGTTAGCTAGGTTTAAGTAGTTCTAAGTTCTAGGGGACTAATGACCTCAGATGTTAAGTCCCGTAGTGCTCAGAACCATTTGAACCATTTTTTGTGGATTTTTCCGTCACTGCTTGTTACAACAGTTTCATATTTAAGGCTGAAAAAAAAGCGAACTGCGTTATTCTTCTACTAATATTTTATATATATATATATATATATATATATATATATATATATATATATATATAATTAAGACGTGACGGCCAATGATCTCTTGAGTGCAGATGTACACCAGATTCGAAATCTTACGAGAATCGGCGAAATGCCGCGAGTAATGAGAATAATACACAAGGGGCACTAAATTAGTGGTGTGTAGGATAAGTTGAGAATTTCAGTCTGACGTGAGGCGTGCTATGTTAGTCCGTATAGCTGCAATGATCACCGTGTCCGGATGGTTCAATGGTATGCCGGCACGGTAGCTCAGCGTGTTCCGTCAAAGGGTTAGCTGCCCTCTGTCATAAAAAATAGAGTGAATCGATCAACAATGAACTTGAACGGGTGTCATGGGACGTCCAAACCGAAGAAATGCAACGGAAAAAAGGCGGTCAGAGCGACTCCCTCGTAAGCAGAAGAACCGGGTTCGAACTCCAGTCTGGCACAAATTTTTAACCCTCCCCACTGATTTAAGTCAGTGCCACTCGCAGTCAATGTCTGTAATTCCTTTACGTATACTCATATCTTCTATTTCGGACGAGTTTGCCATTTATTGGGCCAGCGTCAGGAAATAACTGACTAGCGTCCAAGAGACACACTAGTGTGTGTAGGAAACCAGACATTAGAAACAGATACCATCAACACACACAGAATCTTTGGTCTTGGTGTTAACATGAGAAATATCAAATCGAGTCCTCAACACTTGCGTTGTGCCTCAAACATGTTGAATTACAGTCTTAAATTACAGTTTACAAGATTAATATTATGAAACGCAGTTCCAGACGAAAACATACAACATTAAAATGTTCAAGTTGACTGAATGGAATACTAAAGGTCGTAAGGGAAAAAAACGTAAGGTATAATAACGATTCTTTTGAGGTACAAGTTTTTGGGAGATGAATGTGATGACTGGGATCGAGGTGTGGATGTGCGTGGCTGGTTGTTTGGAACAAGTGGAGCTTAACAGTGGAGATATTCTCAACTGTAACTGGTCATTCAGAACCAGGTCAATTACAGGTGAGCATATCCCCACTTTTAAGCTTCACGGGATCCAATCAACCAGCCACACACTCCCAATCCAGACGTCTAACCGAATGATCACATTCATCTCCACAAATTTGTAACACAATAGAATAAAAAAATATTAGTACCACATAAAAGCAATTAGTTCATCTTGCAACCTTAAAATAGTAATAGTTATTATTATTTTATACATTCTATAATGATTCGTAGCCTCCCCTTTTTAACCACTGACGGTGTAAGATGACCACTGGGTGGCACGAATCGGTTACAGTATTGTAAAATGCTTATGTGATAACACCTACAGCACTATTCAGCAACTCACACGTGTTTGGCAGGGGATGATTTGAATTAATTTAAGACTATTTCTCTGCTGTTACGTTCACGGAGTGCAGAAGGAAGGGGTGAACATTTACGTGCGCGCCGTAAGTATTTTGACTCTGCTCGTACATCAAGTACTTCTTCACTCTAATCGGCGGTAATTTCACATCTGCCTGAAATTGATGAACATTAACAGGGAGATGTTAACTTGTATTTACTTGACACATCATCTCCCACCGTCCTACACCGCGCCCATTTATTTTGGCAGCATGAAACATGGCAGAGGAAAATTGAATTTGCCTCATCGTTGTCGGTGTGTTGTCTCTCTATGGTATCCAATCTCTTTGATCTAATCTTACCTTGCGCATTAAGTTGCGTGTGCAGACAAGTGAAGATGCTTTTTGCAGCCTTCAGTAATTACTTAGATTGCAACATAAGACTTCTCTTGGTTCAAGGGCTTGCCTATTTGAAATGGATAGCACACATGTAACACTTTTGAAGTAACTGAACAAATCCTGGAAATACATCCTCAGTCGCTAGACCATTCGACCTGGTAAGTATCTAAATGCGAAATGACCCACTGTCATAATTCCATTTTCTGTCTACTGCTTCAAGTCGTGACGATATCCCACGGGTGGTTGAGACGTTACTTTTTCAATTTTTGTCCAGGAGGATCAAGGAGCATTTCCCATTTGAGATTACAGTTAAGTAAAGCAATTCTGAATCTAAAAAAGAAGTGAAGACACTACTTAGTGCTTGCGTTCCTTCAACTCGCGAATCGTGTTATTTCGGAAATTATTGATATAAAACAAATGCCTGACAGTATAACTGCCATTCACGAGCCGATCTTTGCAATTTTTACTCGTGGTTTGATTGTAGTAGTCCTAAAGACATCCTATGCCAGTAAAACAGCCAGGTCTTTCTTAAATCCGCCATCGATTAAACATTATTCCTTCGATTTAACTTTTCGGAAAGAAAAACTACTTTGTTGACGACTAGTCTGACTATGAAAAGCAAATTTGTTCCAGCAGTGACCACTGCGTTATGCCATCTCTACTCTCGCGGCTACTTGTGCGTACGCTATAGAGAGAGAAATGAACGGTAAAATCGAAGTAAAAACACGAAAAGAAACGTAGTCGACACCAGTGCTTGCAAAACGTTTCTACATGCCGACGTTATGTAATTAGATTTCAAAATGAGAGCACGTGGTTATTGGGTTTGGCAGAGCTTCCTGAACTGTACTGTGTGCCTAATTAAAGAATTACAGTTGCTATGGAAGTTAGTGAGATATCGCTGCTTGAAGATAAGGAAGCCATTATACACTACTGTTTTTAAGTAATGAAAGGCTCCATTGCACATTTGTAAACACACAGCTGTGCCTGTAGGGTTGTTCTCTTATGTCCTCATAAGCTTTAAAATTATGACTATATATTACAGCGTTCGACCATGTTAGGCGTCTTCTGCACTGAGCAGAAAGTGGTCTAACATACACACACATGAGAAGCTGGATTGGTAATGATCTCCTCTTTCCGTGGTAATTCTGCGAGATTGCATAAATTTCTGGTAAGGTGGGTGGGAGGGAGGGAGGGAGGGGAAGGGGGAGGGCAGGAGGGGAGGAGGGACGGTACGGCAGTATTTAGATCACTAACTCACTTGGTAGATCGTGATTTTGTTAAAGGGACGGGTGGTGGCACGGAAATTCTAATCCTGCCTCTCTTGAACATGAACCCATTGAGTCATCTTATTTTGTCAGGAACCGACATGCCTTACCAAGTGGGCCACAACTTGTGCGTCTTAAGTAGCACCTACAACTACAGCAATTCATGATGAGAGCTGTTTTATTTTCGTACTGTTTCAACTATTTCTCATAGAATGGGTTAAAATAGTACACTCGATTCGATTCTGTGAAATCACTTACTGGTAAGGCAGTATGACCTCATTTGTATCTGGATGTATTTTAGACAACCTGTTAAATTTTAACGCTGTGAAGGAACAGCGTAAATGAAACGGAAGTTACAGGACATGCAAAATATTGTTTGAAAAGAAAGAAATTAGATTTTAAAATGAGAGCACGTGGTTCTAGGGTTTAGCAGAGCTTCCTGAAATGTCCCGTGTTACCTGTATTAAAGAATTACACAGTTCTATATCGCTGTCTGCTCGAATGTTCACTACAGCTTTGGACTTCCCAGCACACCAAATGACCAATCTGTGGATCTCGAAAGGGGATGAATGCTTGACTTCCGTGAATGCAAAATATCCTATTGTCAGTCTGACTCCCGAACGAAACATAACGCTACTGCAGCGACGCGTATCTACCTGTGATGTACTCGTCTGGCAGTTGCGTCTTGAACTTGAGATCACATGCTGCACTCCTTTGCGCAATATACGACCGATACATACCGAAGCAGCCTGCTTTTGCAGTAAGGAACCTGCTGATATCGATTTAACCGCGAGCAGATGATCTCAGCCTGAAGGTATAATGGTAAGAGGGTCTTTAGAGACGAACAACTAAGTCTGTTGTACCAGGATATGGGAAGAAGTAAGCAGTCGCCTCGTTGACAGAAAAATTCTGGCATTCGCGCGAAGTGATTCAGGGAAGCCAGGGAAATCTTAAATATAATATAATTGACACAGAATTCACAGAACAGATACAGATGTAGCCATCTTGGAAATATGGTTCATGGTGCCTAACTGATGTACGTTTCGTCACACACACTGTATGATCACTCACATACTTCGTACACATTTAAAATTATTAAAATGCTGTAGATAACGGATTACCATGTTCCACAGAGCTCAGTTTAGTCGTTCCGTGATGAACAAGTTACCGAACCAGTTAGTTTTCCTTATAACGGCAAGCGTCCTGGCGTGAAACGATCGAGCTGCTGCCCTCTGTCCCTGCCTCGCAGCGATGCTTCACATTTTCTCAGGGATTATGTCAAGAACCCATTATAAAGTCTAATTGGAGTTTTTGCAAATGAGTTTCCAAATCTTAGTCCCATCCTTATACAAAGCAGCAAAGCAATATATTAAGAATGTTCCTACGAAGGGACAGATTGAGTTTCAGTACTGAAGAAACAAATAACATTAAACGGCATTTGTACAATGGCATTTGTACAAAATTATAGGGAGTCTGAAACACGTCACAGAGCTTAAAAATAAAGCTTCGAGGATAGTAAAAACCCTGTAAATGACTTCCGTTGTATGCGCCCGTTCTTTCAACAGCACGTAAAGAACTATATATATTTTTCGAAAGGGAACTTATGTTAGTCGAACTGTCTTCCAAAGAAAAGAATCTGACGATATAGTAATCAAACAAAATATCCCTAAGATCGGAAGAAAGGACGATTTAAATGAACTGATACGTTACAACGCCCAAATAATGATTTTGTAGGATTATTCTGAAACTCACTAGTGCACACTCAACATTAGTTGGTTTGCTGAGATCTAATACGCAACCCTTGAACCGGGCTGTAAACTAAATAACGAAAGCGTGTAGCTGCAGACACCTAGCAGAGAGTTATGACACTGAACTCGTGAGAACTGGGCCTCATACACTTAACACATTCTCAATAGGTCTTACACTTTTTCTCTATCACTTCTCGTTCACATTCAGAGTACATACCAAAACATCTAGTCGCCAACTTAAAGTTGAATTATCCACCTAATTCCCAACATCTTACTCACAATGTTCACATTTTTGTGACTCCTACTACGGAGGTCTTAGGCAGGCAGTATGACTGTAATTCTTAGTACTAGTTTATTATGGAAGCAACTACAAATTTGAAGACACAGTAACTACGTGCTTCGTACCATACGTGCTGTCGCGTGAAATGGAATTAGCAACCCCGAGCTACATAGACGCACTATTTGGCGAAGCGCGCCGCGCGTGACAAATTACGCTGCATAACTGTACCATGGATTTAATTGGAAATGTTTATTAGCGGACCCGGAGTGTTTGCTACCCTACACTATCAAATCAATCTAAATAAGGGTCACTAGCCACGGTTTATCCCGCGAGACAGGAATAAACTTCCGTCACTCGAAAGTCAACAACTAAAAGCCCTCAAGCTACCAAACTACCTTCAAGAAAGATTCCAAGATTTCACCACGGGACTGGAGTATGTTCAGTACACTGGTTCCAACTGGCTACACGCCACGCAACTCTCCTGATAATCACAACAATAACACAGGAATACAGTTTAAAGTTAGCAGGGAAAGAGTTATTAAAAAATATCAACCTCAAATGTTTACGGAAACAAATTAAATTTGTTGGCACGAATAAATCCTAGCCAAGTCCGTCACCTGTATCCAAAGCCACCTCCAGCTAGCTAATGGCTCAACGCTCTGCTCCGGTTTCTCTTGCTACGGAATATGTCCACGCTCAATAATCGCAGCAGTCGCCGAGAACTCTTACGAAAGTTCAACCCGAAACCCTCGCCTGCGCACGGTAAAGCACTTCCGGAAATCTCAAATTTCCGTACTTCTGGAAACAATTTGGTTCAATACGAAGTATCACCTGCTCCCGATTTTTAAAATACAAACAGAAAACACCGCCTCCTCCCCAGAAGATACACGGCGTTTACACTCCACGACAATTGGATTGGATAGGATTAACTGTGGGGAAGAGACCAAACGGCGAGGTCATCGGCCTCATCGGATGAGGAAAGGATAGGGATGGAAGTCGGCCGTGTCCTGTACAAAGAACCATCCCGGCATTTGCCTGAAGAGATTTAGGGAAATCACGGAAAACCTAAATCAGAATGGCCTGACGCGGGATTGAACCGTCGTCCTCCCGAATGCGAGTCCAGTGTGCTAACCACTGCGCCACCTCGCTCGGTCCACGACAATTGCCAGTTAACAACTGTATTTCGGGAGCTCACAACCGCAGCACGAAATTATTTAACAATTAGCCAATTAAAATCAGGAGCAGTACGTAGGCATTTTGATATTCGATTTCCTACTTCCCACTGCCTTATAACCATCCTATAAAGTGCTGCTTCCTGTGAGGATTTTAGAGAAATATTCAACTTTTGAGCCGGCTTGATAAGCCCAGTCCACTACTAATTTAGGAGGATTAAGGGAAGATTGGCCCAGCAACTTCTGGCTGAAACAAGCCTCCTCCCACCTCCCCCCCCCCCCCCCCCCCCCAAGCAACCGACGCCGCTGTAGACCGTAATCACAGGGAGAACATAAAGGAGCGGCCAGTAAATGAGATGTTACAACTCGGAAACTGAGATGTCCACGAAGAAGAGTTATTCAAGAACTCGTGATCGAACAGCGACTGACAGACCACCGCGAAACATCATGGCGCATAAAAATGAAAATGCAGTAGCAGTATTAGGGTGAGGGGGGGGGGGGGAGGAATAGGGAAGAGGAAAGCAGGGTGGGGGGGGAGGTAGGAAGAGGAGGAGGAGGAGGAGGAGGAGGAGGAGGAAGACGGGCAGCAATGCAATCGGACCTTGATCTATGAGGTCCACGCCATATCTTGAAGCGAGGACTCTGAGAAGTTGGTGCTTTCTCTTTTCTTTCGTTACTGTTAAAATTACTTGGTGTCTCATGTAGCTCGGATACCTCTTATATCACGTGAATTGTTAACTACAAAGAAAAACACTTTAAGTCATATAGCCGTCGTAAACGGTAGCAGAAAATTTTGTCTTAAAATGTGTTTAGAATGTACTGAAAGATAATGCCAAGCCCAGTTTTAGTTCCATTACGTGATTTTTACTTGCTTAGTTAAGGTACACCTATACTGTTCCGATAGCTTTGCCCTTTTTTTTGTTGCAATGTTTGCCGGTTATTTGTGGTACATTTGACTCCAAACATTGACAAGGACAAGGAAAATATGATTCAATTTTTCTTTTTTATAGCTGTATCATAGGACTTTTATCAGTAACTTGTCACCTTCTTTCACCTATGCTAATGTGAAAAATACCAAAGTGCACATGGTTTAGAGGCCATATTAAGCTGTGGGTCATACAGTAACTGGCTGAATAAGTGGGTGGAAAAATCAAAGGAAGGCAACGGATGTCATCTCAAGAGGACTATTCCTAGTAAACCACCGTGGCGTTCAAACCAACCTTCGGGTTGATGGCATCTTTACCTTTTAATGGACCAGTACCCATTAACGGCACTACGCATACCACGTCCTCGCTGGACGGTCAGTGCAGCGACTCCGTGCATCATTCATTCACGAGGCGAGTCCGCCGCCGGTAGCGGGCAGCGAGCGGCCCACAGTCGGCGAGCACGGGGACGGCCAAGGCAGGCCGGCGAGGAGGAAGCGGCCGCCATTAGCTCGTTACTCTAACTGCCGCTACCACAGACACGCGGCCCGCTCCGTCGTAAATAATTCGCTGCGTCTGCTCCACTCTCGCCTGCGACGATACAAGCAAACGCATTGCGAGTCGGGGCCGAGGATTTTCTGTATCCTACAGCCAGCGTGGCCCCAGCCTTCATTGTCGTTTTCGGTCACGGTTGAACTTGCTATCGACGGCGCTATTTCTTACGGCTGAAGGGCTTACTTCGACATTCTGCTACGCAAGCGGGTGGGGGGGGGGGGGGGGGGTAGACTGTCACGAGCTTTGAAAACTGCTGCACTTGCTATAGGCCTATTACCGCTCCCTTCCTTTGTACAGACGAAATACATATCCTCCGTCTACTGTGTAAGTAGTTGCAAAAACATTTTCTTCAATGAAATATTCAAACCTTACAATTCACTAAAACCACAAGGACTGCAAAATTTGTTTTACAATTGACCTACCTTATCTGAAAGCACTCATTTTCTTGTTTCTAAGAAACATATTCCCTTTTCTGAAAAATGTCTGATTAAAAAGTTATCTTCATTCGAAACTGATGGATTCCAGAATGGTCGAATCTTAGAAAGCAATATTTTTGAAAATCCACTATGAGAGTATCGTAGCTCCGAGTTTTACATTTCTAAACACGTATGATTTTACTACAATAACATGTTAGTTAATGAAATATTTCAATTACAATCAATGTTTTCAAAAAATCTTGGCAAACTTCACGTCCAAAATTTTACTACATAAATTGAATAAATGACTTTTGGCAATTGAAGAATACTTATGCCATTGTTAAACAAAATAAGTTATCTCTAAAGTATATACATATCATCCTGTATCTTATTTTATTACTAAATATGTTATTACCCTCTATTCATACAAAGTGTTAAAAAACAAGCTTACTCACGTCTTCAAATATGCGCTGCAAACAAAGTCAAAGTCAGTCAGCTCTGAGTTACAATCATGTCAGTCACTATGTTCGTTAGTCAATGAGTAAACTTCGGTGAAAGTTGAACACTTATTAAATATGTCTAATGTTTTATTGTGACTCGTTAAATTATGTTAGACGCGTCAAAGCCTATGTGGTTTCGATTAAATCATAACAGTCAATGTCTTGCTCATACGTTACTTCATTAAAATTGATTAACGGTTCCGGCTTTGCAACCATCATCAGAGCTAATGATTAAAGCAATGATATGTAGGCACATAGTCAATAAATGACATATTGGCTATCCTATGACTACAACATCAGTTAGTCACAGTTATTATCAGTCAACTCATAGAAATACGTGGGTGAAATAATTTGTAGTCGTATAAAATGGAACGATCGCACAGGCTCAGTAGTAGGTAAACAAAGGTGGCACACAACGGTTCATCTTGGTAGGATACTAAGAAAATGCAACCAGTCTACAATTAAGTAAGTCTCCTTACAAAATACCTATGTGACCCATACAAAATTGATCAAGTTGTGGGAGCAGTACCAAATACTACCAACAAAGGAGGTCAACATTAAGGGTCACAGGTTTGTTGGATACGCGGGAGAGCGTCACTTCAGTGCTGGGAGACCAAAGCTGGCTGACGCCTGAAGGTGGACGTCAGTTATTCCTTGGAAGCCGACTTTCAAAAGTTTCAAGAACCAGCTTTAAGTGAGGGATCTAGGAATGTAGTGCACACTCCTGCGTTTCGCTCCTGTACAGATCGCAAGGTAAGATTAGACCAAATAGATTGAATACCACAGAGAGAGAACACAGCGACGACAGTGAGGCTAATTCAGCTTTTCTCCGCCATGTTTTACGCTGTCAAAATAAATGGGCGTGTTCTGGAACAGTGGGAGACAATGTGTCAAGTGACTACAAATTAACATCTCACTGTTAATGTTCATCAGTTATAATTACCGCCGGTTAGAGTAAAGGAACACGTGATATACGAGGGGTGGACAAAAACACAGAAAAATCATAAACAAAGCACATTGCCGTGCCTGATACGGTGTAGAAAATCCGTTGACATTCAAGACAGCTTCCAGTCGTTTCGGAATGGATAAATACAGGGCTATTACAAATGATTGAAGCGATTTCATAAATTCACTGTAGCTCCATTCATTCGCATATGGTCACGACACACTACAGATACGTAGAAAAACTCATAAAGTTTTGTTCGGCTGAAGCCGCACTTCACGTTTCTGCCGCCAGAGCGCTCGAGAGCGCAGTGAGACAAAATAGCGACAGGAGCCGAGAAAGCGTATGTCGTGCTTGAAATGCACTCACATCAGTCAGTCATAACAAAGCAACGACACTTCAGGACGAAGTTCAACAAAGATCCACCAACTGCTAACTCCATTCGGCGATGGTATGCGCAGTTTAAAGCTTCTGGATGCCTCTGTAGGGGGAAATCAACGGGTCGGCCTGCAGTGAGCGAAGAAACGGTTGAACGCGTGCGGGCAAGTTTCACGCGTTGCCCGCGGAAGTCGACGAATAAAGCAAGCAGGGAGCTAAACGTACCACAGCCGACGGTTTGGAAAATCTTACGGAAAAGGCTAAAGCAGAAGCCTTACCGTTTACAATTGCTACAAGCCCTGACACCCGATGACAGAGTCAAACGCTTTGAATTTTCGGCGCGGTTGCAACAGCTCATGGAAGAGGATGCGTTCAGTGCGAAACTTATTTTCAGTGATGAAGCAACATTTTTTCTTAATGGTGAAGTGAACAGACACAATGTGCGAATCTGGGCGGTAGAGAATCCTCACGCATTCCTGCAGCAAATTCGCAATTCACCAAAAGTTAACGTGTTTTGTGCAATCTCACGGTTTAAAGTTTACGGCCCCTTTTTCTTCTGCGATAAAAACGTTACAGGACACGTGTATCTGGACATGCTGGAAAATTGGCTCATGCCACAACTGGAGACCGACAGCGCCGACTTCATCATTCAACAGGATGGTGCTCCACCGCAATTCCATCATGATGTTCGGCACTTCTTAAACAGGAGATTGGAAAACCGATGGATCGGCCGTGGTGGAGATCATGATCAGCAATTTATGTCATGGCCTCCACGCTCTCCCGACTTAATCCCATGCGATTTCTTTCTGTGGGGTTATGTGAAAGATTCAGTGTTTAAACCTCCTCTACCAAGAAACGTGCCAGAACTGCGAGCTCGCATCAACGATGCTTTCGAACTCATTGATGGGGACATGCTGCGCCGAGTGTGGGAGGAACTTGATTATCGGCTTGATGTCTGCCGAATCACTAAAGGGGCACATATAGAACATTTGTGAATGCCTAAAAAAACTTTTTGAGTTTTTGTATGTGTGTGCAAAGCATTGTGAAAATATCTCAAATAATAAAGTTATTGTAGAGCTGTGAAATCGCTTCAATCATTTGTAATAACCCTGTACAGGTCCTGCCTATATGGTTTTCTAAGATATCATATACCATTCTTGCTGCAAAATAGAGTCAAGTTCAGGGAACGATGATGGACGTGGATAGCGACTAGACACCCTTCTCTCGAAAGCAGAGCACAAATGAGCGATAACACTGAGATCTGTTGACCGTGGTGGGCAGGGGAGATGCGACAGTACAGCCTCGTGCTCACAAAAGCAGCTCTGGACGATGCGAGATGTATGAACACGGGCCCTGTCGTCTTCGGACAAAGCATCACTACTGGGGAACAAACATTGTACCATGGAATGAACCTGACCGGCCAAAATGGTCACATAATCCTTGGCAGTAATGTACCATTCTGAGCAAGTATGCGGACCATGCTATACAATGATATGGCTGGCCAAATCATCGCCGAAAACCACTCGTTTCGTTCTTGGGACGTAAACTCAGCAAGAAGTTGGAAACAGTGTGAAACAGGGCTCATCCGACCGAATTACGTTCTTGAATTGCTCCATAGTCCAGGTTTTTATGGCTTCGGTGGCACGTTTTTCTTTTACAGGCATTTGAATCACCGATGAGTGGTTTTGGAATTTTAGTTCGTCCTGCAATTCCATGCTTTTAGAGCTTCCTTCGTGTTGATTTGCTGCTGACAGGGTTCGCGAGTGCGACATTCAGTTCTGCAGTGACTTTTGCAGCTGCCGTCCTCTTATTTTTTGTCTGAATCGTCTTCAACGACCGTCCGTCGCGATCACTGAACACACACTTTCGTCTGCGTTGTGACTTAGTGGATAACGTTTTACCGCTTTCTCTGTACGTAGCGTAAATCTTCGATACGGTGCCTCTTGAAACGTCAATAACTTCAGCTACCTCAACTACGGAAGCATCCACCATACGACCAACAACAATTTGCCCACCATAAAGTTTACTTACCTCTGACATGATGCAACACAACACTGTTCTGATCACGATGGAAAGTTGCGACATATTAAGGACGTAGCACAGATACCGTTAGTGGTCTGACACAACAGCGTAATTTGCGCAGGGTCGGCTAGCATCTGTATTTAGGCTCAAGCGTGCATTTCTAGGGGTCTTTGCACATTTTTGACCAACCCCTGTACGTAATCTTTCAGCAGCGACTGTAACGTATAGATGCAAATGCTGTAGTTGCAAACGATAAATTGTGTGACTTTCACAATCGGAAGACACCGTTTGGAAGATTCGGTTTTAGATCAGTATTCGTGTGTAATTATTAATTAGTACAGCCTTTGCTATACTTAAAATATATTCAATAAAGAAAAATCCCACCATCAACGCAGAAGTTGGGAAGAACAGAGATTTCAGGTAGAAACATTGTAGAGAAAGTCTGCTTTTATATAAATTTGATGTAACAAGTGGTTAAATGATTATGAGATTTTAAATAAATTGTGTTTTACTTGGGCCGAAAACGAAAACTCTGACTTATGGATGGCGTAAAATATAACCTAATCGATCCAGTCAGTCGAATGTGGAAAGTAAAGTGCTAGCTAACCGTAAGTTACCAAAATTAATACTTGAAACACACCCTAGCTAAACTGTCTCTCTCCTAAATCAGCTTATCTTCTTCTAGTATACAGATCAAAATTTTACAGAATGGCTACTCATATATAAAAGGACGACACGATTATTGCTAGAGTAAGACGCTGGAATTTTTAACTTTCCGTACAAACGGCTTCTGTTATAATTTGAAGTTATAACTTAAAACAAGTAACTACGTACTGAAAAGAAATTAAAGGTCTTTCTGTCCGTAATGCATATTTCCTTATGTTCTAGCATACTTCATTTAAAATTTAACAAAAGCGCCAAAAACAGGTACTGAGTAATGCCTATTAGGGCTGTCAAAAACTGAATAAATTACTTTGTAATAAACGTATAAAAAAGACGTAGTTGAAAAAAAAAATGGTTCAAATGGCTCTGAGCACTATGCGACTTAACGTCTGAGGTCATCAGTCAACTAGAACTTAGAACTAATTAAACCTAACTAACCTAAGGACATCACACACATCCATGCCCGAGGCAGGATTCGAACCTGCGACCGTAGCGGTCGCTCGGTTCCAGACTGTAGCGCCCAGAACCGCACGGCCACTGCGGCCGGCAGGCGTAGTTGACTACCTGCCTTCAGCAAATATGTTTTCTGTCACAACAAGAACTCCTGACATTCTGGATATGTTACAAAGTGTACTGCAAACCTTTGTCAAGATTCTTAATTGCCACAAAATTTTGGAAATATCACTTGGCTTAAGCAATATGCCAAGGAGGACTGGGATGAAACAAGCTTTATTACAACAGTAAACAAATGCATCAATACGCACAAAATACAGCTCAGACAGAGAACAAGTGTAAAAGTATGTACCGTAATCTTTACAGATATGTACGTGCGTTTATACCCTGAGCAAACGGCCGACATGATTCTGAAAATAAAGTTGGAAATTGTGTAGCTTAAAAACGAAACACGAACTCTCTCGGTTCCACAACAACCGCAGAACGAGCACATAAAATACGGATGTGGTAGTATGGCCCAAGGAGCGCTAAGTAACGCCCCACAGCCTTTGTATGTATCTCTTTCTCCTTCTATTAGACTAATTACAGCGCGCGGAGGGTCATCCAAGCAACCATTCACCCCACGCTCCATGCGTGAATGGGAGTAGAAGAAGCCCTAATAAGCGGAAAAATGTGATGTAACCTCAGCCTAGCGCTTCACGGTAGACTGTATAGTTCAAATTAACACTGAGGAAAAACAGTCATGGAATTCCTCCTAATATCGTTCGGACCTCCTTTTGCCCGGAGTAGTGCAGGAACTCGACGTGGTATGGAGTCAACAATTCGCTGGAAGTCCTCTGCGGAAATATTGAGCCGTGCTGCCTCCATAGCCGTCCATAATGGCCGGTGTAGGATTCTGTGCACGTACTGACCTCCCCATTACGTCCTATAAATTTTCGATGGAATTCACGTCGGGTGATCTGGGTGGCCAAATCATTCGCTCGAGTTGTCCAGAATGTTCTTCAAACCAATCGCAAACAACTTTGGTGTGGTGACATGGTGCGCTATCATCTACAAAAATTCCGTCGTTGTTTGGGAACATGAAGTCCATGAATAGCTACAAACGATCTCCAAGTAGACGAACATAACCAATTCCAGTCAATCATCGGTTCAGTTGGACCAGAGAACCCAGTCCATTCCATATAAACACAGCCAACACCACTATGGAGCCACCACCAAATTGCACAGTGGCTTATTGACAACTTGGGTCCATGGCTTCGTGGAGTCTGCACCATACTTACTCATCTCAACAGGCACGGTTTTACACTCGTCTAGGGAGCAACTGATATGGCTACGAGCCCAGAAGAGGCACTGCAGGCAATGTCGCGTTATCAGCAGAGGCACTCGTGTCGTCGTCTACTGCTACATCCCATTATTGCCACATTTCGCCGCACTGTCCTAACGCTGGGTTGGGTTGTTTGGGGGAAGAGCCCAAACAGCGAGGTCATCGGTCTCATCGCATTAGGGAAGCATGGGGAAGGAAGTCGGCCGTGCCCTTTCAAAGGAACCATCCCGGTGTTTGCCTGGAGCGATTTAGGGAAATCACGGAAAACCTAAATCAGGATGGCCGACGCGGGATTGAACCGTCGTCCTCCCGAATGCGAGTCCAGTGTGCTAACCACTGCGCCACCTCGCTCGGTCTGTCCTAACGGATATCCCTACATCCATCCACATCCATAGTCCGCAAGCCACCTGACGGTGTGTGGCGGAGGGTACTTTGAGTACCTCTATCGGTTCTCCCTTCTATTCCAGTCTCGTATTGTTCGTGGACAGAAAGATTGTCGGTATGCCTCTGTGTGGGCTCTAACCTCTCTGATTTTATCCTCATGGTCTCTTCGCGAGATATACGTAGGGGGGAGCAATATACTGCTTGACTCCTCGGTGAAGGTATGTTCTCGAAACTTCAACAAAAGCCCGTGCCGAGCTACTGAGCGTTTCTCCTGCAGAGTCTTCCACTGGAGTTTATCTATCATCTCCGTAACCCTTTCGCGATTACTAAATTATCCTGTAACGAAGCGCGCTGTTCTCCGTTGGATCTTCTCTATCTCTTCTATCAACCCCATCTGGTACGGATCCCACGCTGGTGAGCAATATTCAAGCAGTGGACGAACAAGTGTACTGTAACCTACTTCCTTTGTTTACGGATTGCATTTCCTTAGGATTCTTCCAATGAATCTCAGTCTGACACCTGCTTTACCGACGATCAACTTTATATGATCATTCCATTTTAAATCACTCCTAATGCGCCGGCCGCGGTGGTCTAGCGGTTCTAGGCGCTCAGTCCGGAACCGCGCGACTGCTACGGTCGCAGGTTCGAATCCTGCCTCGGGCATGGATGTGTGTGATGTCCTTAGGTTAGTTAGGTTTAAGTAGGTCTAAGTTCTAGGGGACTGATGACCACAGATGTTAAGTCCCATAGTACTCAGAGTCATTTTTTTGAACTCCTAATGCGTACTCCCAAATGGTTCAAATGGCTCTGAGCACTATGGGACTCAACTGTTGAGGTCATAAGTCCCCTAGAACTTAGAACTACTTAAACCTAACTAACCTAAGGACAACACACACATCCATGCCCGAGGCAGGATTCGAACCTGGGACCGTAGCGGTCGCGCGGTTCCAGACTGTAGCGTACTCCCAGATAATTTATGGAATTAACTGCTTCCAGTTGCTGACCTGCTATATTGTAGCTAAATGTTAAACGATCTTACTTTCCATGTATTCGCAGCACATTACACTTACGTTCATCGTTCGTCGTAAGTCTCACTGATTTCTGCGTTTATATCACGCAGTGTTGCTTGTCTGTTAGCATTTTAGCACTGACAACTCTTTGCAAACGCCGCTGCTCTCGGTCGTTAAGTGACGGCCTTTGGCCGCTGCGATGTCCGTGCTGAGAGGTGATGCCTGATATGTGGTATTCTCGGCACATTCTTGACACTGTGGATCTCGGAATATTGAATCCTCTAACGGTTTTCAAAATGGAATGTCCCCCGCGTCTAGCACCAACTACCATTTCGCGTTCAAAGTCTGTTAATTCCCTTTGAGTGTCCATCATCATGTTGGAAGCCTTCTCACATGAATCACCTGAGTACAAACGACAGCTCCGCCAATGCCTTGAACTTTTGCATCTTGTGTACGCGGTACTACCGGCATCTGTATATGCGCATTGTGTCATCACATGATGCAGGTACAGTTCGTGCTACAAACGACGTTGCGGCGTGTGTACAGAGACAGAGAGAGAGAGAGAGAGAGAGAGAGAGAGAGAGAGAGAGAGAGACGTACACGCTACGCGCCGTGGCGGGGAGTCCCGATTTCCGCCACGTAGGAGTGAAAGCTCCGCCGGCCGTGGGCGCAGCTGCTGTCATTACAGGTTGCGGCAAAAAGCCGTCCTCGGTGCGTCCGGTCGCCCCGGCCGCCCTTGTTTACACCCACGCGGAGCGCAGCGGAGCCGGCCAGGTGCGGCGACCTGCCGCTGGCGACGTCACGCACCGCACCGCACCACCTCCACGCCTGCCCGGCACTGGCGGCGGCGCGCAGGTGCCGCTGCGGTAGCTGCCGGTGCACGGCGAGGCGCTGGTCCGTTACTTACTGCCTCTGCTTCCCGTTGCAGCAATCGCTAATAGCCTCTTTCCTCCGAGAGACTTTACTGCTTATGACTGAGATACTGATAGGCGAAAGCGTCAAGTACAATGAGCCCAAGTAACATCAGGTGTACCCCAAGGAAGCGTAATTTGAGCACTGATGTTCTCAGTAAACAAGGCGGTGAAAAGCAACCTAACAAAAATGTTCAAATGTGTGCGAAATCTTATGGGACTTAACTGCCAAGGTCATCAGTCCCTAAACTTACACACTACTTAATGTAAATTATCCTAAAGACAAACACACACACACACACACACACACCCATGCCCGAAGGAGGACTCGAACCTCCGCCGGGAGCTGCTCACAGTCCATCCTTAGACCGCTCGGCTAAACAACCTAACAAAATAGAAAAAAATAAACAATGGTCAGAAATGCATCGTTCTAAAGGTGTAGTCATCAAACCATTACTTATCAGTGCTCGACCAGAACTCTACACTGCATATTCTTCAAAGCGCGCTTTTCACCGGCACGTCGATACGAGGGGCGTTTGAAAAGGCCGTGCAAAAATAATAACTACTTACGTGTTTGGGGTAAACGTTTTTCATTTTTCGACATAGTCTCCTTTTAGGCGTATACACTTCGTCCAAAGCTGTTCTAATTTGTTGATCCCTTCCGAATAAAAGGAATTGTCCAAGTCTGTAAAATAGCTATTAGTTGCTGCAATCACCTTCTCGTTTAAACAAAATCTTTTTCCCGCCAGCCATTTCTTCAAATTGAGGGACAAATAGTAGTCCGTGGGAGCCAAGTCTGGAGAATAGGGGGGGGGGGGGGGATGTGAAACGAGTCGGAATCCTATTTCCATTAATTTTGCGACCACACCTGTTGAGGTGTGTGCTGGTGCATTGTCGTGATGGAAAAGGACTTCCTTGCGGTCCATTCGCCGGCGTTTTTCTTGCAGCTCGGTTTTCAAACGGTCCAATAATGATGAATAATATGCACCTGTAATAGTTTTACCCTTTTACAGATAGTCGATGAGGATTATCCCTTGCGAATCCCACGAGACTAAAAAATGGTTCAAATGACTCTGAGCACTATGGGACTTAACTTCTGAGGTCATCAGTCCCCTAGAACTTAGAACTACTAAAACCTAACTAACCCAAGGACATCACACACACATCCATACCCGAGGCAGGATTCCAACCTGCGACCGGAGCGGTCGCGCGGTTCCAGACTGTAGCACCTAGAACCGCTCGGCCAACCCGGCCGGCCCAAAAGACTAACCTTTCCGGCCGAAGGTCTGGTCTTTGCCTTTTTTGGTGCAGATTCTCCCTTGGTAACCCATTGTTTAGGTTGTTGTTTGGTCTCAGGAGTATAGTAATGTATCCATGTTTCATCCACAGTGACGAAACGACGCTTAAAGTCATGCGGGTTCTTCCTGAACAGCTGCAAACCATCCTTGCAACACTTCACACGATGTCGTCTTTGGTCAAGCGTGAGCAATCGCGTAATCCATCTTGCGGATAGCTTTCTCATGTCCAAATGTTTATGCAGAATACTATGTACCCCTTCATGTGAGATGCCCACAGCACTAGTAATCTCACGCACCTTTAACTCTTCTGTCATCCATCACCATATCATGGATTTTATAAATGATTTCTGCAGTAGTAACCTCCATAGGGCGTCCAGAACTTTCACCATCACTTGTGCCCATATGGTCACTCCGAAAATTTTGAAACCACTTATAAACTGTTCTTAATCGAAGGTGCAGTATCACTGTAATATGTTTCAAGCTTCTCTTTAGTCTCCTGAACCGTTTTTCCTTTCATAAAGTAATGTTTAATCACCACACGAAATTCTTATTCGTCCATTTTTTGACAATCACTCGATTTCCTTGATTCACACGAATGCCAGACACAAAGAAATAGACCAATACAGCTGAAACTTGGTATGCGTTCTTTCCAAAGATGCTATGGGCCGGTGGTTCCATCTCTCAGACTTTGCACGGACTTTTCAAACGCCCCTCGTAGATCCCAACTGATAAATCTCTCACAAGTTGAACACTATCTTCTCAAATTCTACTGTGTAACCGATTCTTTGCCGACAATACTCGTCAGTATTCTGGGGCTTGTACGACCCAATTTCACGTACGTAACTCTCGACGGCGACAAATTTAAGAATACAATTGTTGCAAAATGTTTCTCTATAGTCTATACGATAGACGGGCATTCCGCAACAACATACTGCTGCAACATACTTTAAATGTTAGATTCTGTAACGAGTAATACTGTAGTTTCGACAGTAAGACAATTACGTATTGTTAGGAAGGTGCAGCCAAAAACGTCCATGCTGCATCAGTGGCTTGTCATGAAACATGGGCAGAATTATAAATAGGCGCCTCAAAAATGCATTACTCAGTGAAGATCTTGTACCGCCTGAAGTATTTATGACCTTATCACTTCTCCTTTGTTTCAAATAGTTTAGAATACCCTACAGCTTGCAAACTCTGACCGTATGATTTTGGGATACCTTGTATCTACATCTACACACACACACACACACACACACACACACACACACACACACACACACAAAGCAAGCCACCATATGGCGCATGGCGGAGGATACCTTTCACCAGTGCTAGTCATTATCGTTTTTGTTCTACTCGCAAATTCAGTGATTAACGACTTGTAAGCATCCTTCGCAAACCCCCCTCCCCTCCCCCCACCCCCACCCGCTTATCCAACGAGCCGAGAGATGACGAGAATATCCTTGGGGCACGTGACTGCTACTGGGCAAGCAGTCCGTTGGCGGAAATCGCATCAGGTGGTAGCAAGAGCGGGTGTGGACGTTTTTAGTATTTCTGTAGAAAAAGCAGATAGTCGAATTCAGTAACGACGACAGCAAAATATTAAAATCTTTATAACCTGACAACCTTTTATCTTTGCGTAAAATTCGCCCCATAACTGTGTTACCGAGGACGTACAACGGCAGGAATGCCAACAGCACGTAATCAGTGAGCGAAAGAACGCAAAAACCTACACGTAAGTACTTTCGGCAGCGGTTCGAGAGTTCGTGTATGAATTTATGTGTGTTAGCTGTAGGCTGCGACGAAACTACATGTTATTAATGGTAGCGAAATTTTAAGTCTTTAGTCGCCATAGAGAAAGACATCGGATAAATCCGAAAGATGCCCAAAGCCCGCTTACAGACTGCCTGCCTGCTTCCGTACAAGCCGTGATTTGTCTTGTCTTGTCTTGTCGTTGCATTGGTAGCAGTACAATTGTTCTGCCGTTAACAGTAAATGCCATTTCTCTAAACTTTCTCAATAGTGTTTCGCGAAAGGAACGTCTTCTTCCCTCCACGGATTCCCATTTGAGTACACGGAGCATTTCTGTAAAACTAACGTTTCGATGAAACCTGCCGGTAACAACAGTCACGCCTCTGAATTCCATCGATGTCTTGCTTTAAACCGACCTGGTGGCAACCCCATAAGCACGAGCAGTACTCTTAAGAATGGACGTCACAAGTGCTCTGTATGCAACCTCGTTAATGAATGAGCTACACTTTCCTAGAATTCTCTCAAAAAACCGGAGTCGACCATTCGCCTTCCCTTCAACGGACCTTACGTGCTCGTTCCATTTCATCTCTCTCTGCAGTGTTATAGATTTTTAATCGACGTGACTGCATCAGTCAGCACACCACTAATACTGTATTACAACATGACGGGATTGTTTTTCCTGCTCATCTGTATCAACTTAAATTTTTCTACATTTAAAGCAAACTGCCATTTTTATCACCTCAAATAGAAATTCCGTTTAAGTGATCGTGTTTCCTCCTACAGTCACTCAACGATGACACTTTCCCGTTTTTGTAGAGTGGTCCTATCACGCTTCCTTGGGATACTCTCGGCGATACCTTTGTTTCTGATGAGTACTCGTCGGACAGGACAGCGTACACGAGGCCATTACTTAAAAAGTCTTCGAGTCACGCACATATCAGATAACCTACACCTTGCGTTTGGACCTTCTTTAACAGTAGGCAGCGTGATGCTATGTCAAACACTTATGGGCTCGGTCTGTTCCCCTTCATCCACGGTTCGCAGGATATCGCGCGAGGAAAGAGCACGCTGAGTTTCGCACCAGCGAAGTTTTCTAACTCCACGCTGATTTGTGGACAGAGGTTGTTGTTAAACAATCATTTTTTCTGTCAACAGCTGTAGAGTTTTATTTGTTCGCTCCCGGTTTCGGTACTAGCTACCATCTTCACAGGACATATTGCAAGGTACAAGACAAGAATGACACAAGTATGTCATTTCCCATAATTTTGCAGCATGAAAGTAGTTACAAAAATTTGAGGCATCGTAATACTTACATAATGTACATCAACTGGTCGAAAATTCATCTCTGCCAAATACGGTAACAACAAGTATAAAATGCGAGTAATTATCATGACGACTGTTTCAGTAAGTTTCCACTGTAGTACAGTTACACAGTCAAAGTGTGGTACAAGCACACACTTAATCTTAACATCTAATAACTAATACAAGCTTAGTCAAAACACTATCTACGCAAGAAAACACTACTCGGTAGATATGTAGCACACCGGTCAAAAGAGAGTTCAAAGATAAAATAACAATACTGAAAGAAGTAGACATTAAATGTTCATCAAAGAATATCAGAATATAGTTATTTGTTGCTGGTATATCTACTGTATTATTCTTTGGCCAGAGCTGAAGTGAATAAAAAGTCAGGCGTCTGTTAGCAAAAGTGACAACGGTGTTATTACACAAAAATGCGCGCCACAACTGCATACAAAACTAAATAAACGCTCAACACAGGTGTTTTTCGCTCACCGACTGGAGGAATCTACAGTAATCAAATACTCATATGTATTACGTGTTCTCTATGATACTGTAGATACCTCCAGTTGTGAGCGAAAAATACCTGTGTTGAGGGTTTATTTAGTTTTGTATGCAAATGTGGCACACATTTTCTGGGCAATACACCCTTGTCACCATCGCGAACAATCACCCTCTTATTTTGTAAGTTTATTCATTTAATCAGTGGTCACAGAATAACACAGTAGATATACCGACGACACATAACTATAGCCTGGTGTTCTTTCATGAATATGTAATGTCTATGTCTTTCAATAAAGTAATTTTATCTTTGAGCTGTACTATGACCTGTAGACTATATATCAACTGTATTAGTCATATGATGTTAAGATTAATTGTGTCCATATTATCACACTCCGATTGCATAGTACTACTAGCGTGTAAATTTACCGAAACAAGCATCGTGATAATTAGACACATTTTATATTTGAAGTTGCCGTATTTGGCAGAGACTTATTTTTGACCAATTGACGTACATTGTGTACGTATTAAGAAATCTCAATTTTTTGTACCTATTTTCATGTCGTAAGATTGCAGGGAACCAGATACGTATGTCACTCTTTTCTTGTCCTTTGCAGTATCTCCTGTGAAGACGGTAGCAAGTACCGAAATTGTCACAAAAAATGATTTTTTCCAAATATTTATCGGTTGTAGATAGCCACTTAAAGAAAGCTTCAGAAACTTTTCTGTCTCTAGGAAATTTATTATATTCGAACTCTGAATATGCTCAACGATTCTCCAGCAAACCGCTGTTAAGAATATAGGTCTACAATTTTGCGGGTCTGTATTTCACCTTTCTTAAGTCGGGGAATCACCTACGTTTTCTCCCAGTCGCTTGGTATTTTGCTCTGGGCGAGAGATTCGAGATAAATGCACACTAATTAACCGATCAACGCCTAAGAGTATACTCTGTAAAATCTAATTGGGATTCCATTCGGACCGGGACACTTACCTGTTTTCAACTCTCTAAGTTGCACGTCAACGGCATTATTCGTTTCAGATAGACAGCCTTGTAGATAAGGCAACCACAACTATGACTAATCATCTTGGATATTAATAAAACGCTTCAGCTGTATTTAGTCATTTATTTTTAGCTCGTTACCAGTTTCAGTGCACTAGAAACCACATCTTCAGGAGAAGATCTGTTTAGTAATAAATCAAGAAGGAATAACAACCTCAAGACATCCACTGATCTGGTAATATTCAGAAAACATTTTAAGGTTATCAATCAATGGATGTCTTCAGGTTGTAATTTCTTTTTCATTTATTGTTACGCAGATGTTCGCCTGAAAATGTGGCTCCTAGTGTCGTGAAAGCAGTAGTAATCTAAAAATAAATGACTAAAGCAGTTTGTTAATACCCAAGATCGTTTCAGATAATTTTTTGGTGCTACAATTAGTAGTCCAAGTCAAAGTAATCACATCGTAAAGGTAAAATACTCCTCGTTAAGAAACTGCAAACGATGTTAAGCCTCCAAATGGTAATGACTTTCCGATAGAATGAAGCTGTATTAACTTTGGAGCCGTGTCCGCATGTACAAATCTTCGACATTTACATTAGCGATATTTGTACACTGACCAGCTGCACTATATTCATACACTGCGGTACTTGTTTTGCTCTCAACTTTCTACCGACATCCTCGTCAGGAATTTCTCCTCCCAAGGTTGGCTGCAGAAACAGGCCGTGGAGTTCACAGGCAGACGGTCAGCCCTCTGGCCTTAATTATTACTGCGGTCAAATGAGCAAAATCTACATCTACATCTAGATGATTATTCTGCATTTTCCACTCTAGTGCTTGGAAAAAGGTTCATCGAACCATCTTCAGACTATTTCTCCACAGTTTGACTCTCGAATTGCACGCGGAAAAAAATGAACACTTAAATGTTTCCGTGCGAGCTCTGATTTCTCTTATCCTTTTACTACGATCATTTCTCCCTATGTAAGTGAACATCAACAAAATATTTTCGCATTCGAAGGAGAAAGTTGATGACAGAAATTTCGTGAAATGATCTCGCCGCAACGAAGAACGCCTTCGTCTTAATGACTGCACATCGTATTCATGACACAGGGTGGTTCCTCAAACTTAGAAAAAAATTCCCTTAGAATTCCTGGTGTGAGGACGAAGAGCATGTTAGGAAGAATTAATGGTGAGCGTGGGGGTGGGAGGCAGCACACCCCAACAGTGATTTTCCTTGCCTCTCAGATGAGCTATACACCAGACACAACAGCTTAATCTCTCAGTTTTTAAACATCGATAATTTACATTCACATAATTAACAAACTTTGAATATCAGGTATTTTAAAATCTGTGGTTTATAAAGCTCAATAAAATTCAATTTCAATGCTGGGTTAAGAAGAAGAATTCCCTGAGATTTTATGAAGTTTCTGAAATTTCCCTGATTTTTCCGGGTAAAACGTAATTCCCTGAGAATTCCAAATTTTCCAGAAGAATAACCACCCTTGACACTATCTCTCGCATTTCGCGATAAAACAAAACGAGCTGCTCTTCTTTGAACTTCATCGATGACCTTCGTCAATATTGCCTGGTAAGAATCCCAAACTGCACATAAATAGTCCAGAAGAGGACTGACAAGCGCATCGTAGGCACTATCTTACGTTGCACCTTCTAAGTGTTCTGCCACAAAAAAACGCAGTTATTAGTTCGCTTCCCAACAAAATTTTCTTAGTGATGGCTCAAATTTAAATTCTTCGTAATTGTAATCCGTAACTATTTTGCGAATCGACAAGCTTTAAATTTGTATTATTTATCAAACAAAAAAATTTAACAGATTATTATCAGTAGTCATATGGAGGACCTCAAACTTTTTATTGTTTAGTGTCAATTGCCACTTTTTGCATCGTACAGGTATATTGTACATAATGCGGTGGACAGTCAAACAAATTAAAAATCAAAGATGGTAAAATGGTCTATATTAAACTGACTGAAAGTCCAAATCCGCACTAGCTGTTTATTGTGTTTTTCCCTGTATGACGACATGTTTCATACCCTGGAGGTATACCTTCAGGTACATAGAATGATATTACATACATAAAAGCGCTAATAAATCAACAAAGTGCACAGAAAAGCGATGTACTCAAAAAATCAATACTTCATGAGCAACGACTTCCACGGAGCAAGTGCGCCTAAAAATATGTTACTCCTTGGCAAAATCATAGATGAACCAGCAGATGGGCATCCGATCCGAACCGTGCATGACCAATAAAACAACTCCAAAACTCTGTCAAAAGACGAGCCCGAACAGCACATGATAATCCACGTCTGATAGGATAAAATCTATGAGCACAATAAAATGCTGAATGAACGTAATGTAAATTAAAACGTAGCTCGTGGTGTCGGTAGAGTATAAAAGAGGAGAAACCTACCATCGTCAAAATTCGCGGGGAAACAAAGAATTAAAAGACACACAATCCTTGGGAGTCGTCAACATACTAAAATATATTGGCAGGCGTCAAATAGAATTGTTTGGTATGTTATGCTGATTATTAGCGCTTTTACTTACGTAGTTTAATTCTATATGCAGATATGATCTGAAGATATTCGTCCAAGGTATGAAACCGGTCGTCATACAGGGAAAAACCCAATAAACAGCAAGTGCCCATTTGTACTTTCACTCAGTTTAATATAGACTTATTTTACCGTCTTTGATTTTACATTGTTTGATTTTCCGTCACATTCTTACAAGTTCTTTAGCTGAGTTTGCTCGACCTTTGTACACAGATGTCTCATCTAAAATAACCCGCAAATGGCTTTGATCTTCTGATGAATTTACTAGACGGTAAACCACAGAATCACCTGCAAACAATCTAAGAGGACTCCTCAGAGGACCTATAACACTTCCTTGAGGAACACCAGATACTTCTGTTTCACTCGACGACTTCCCGTTAGTTGCTACGAACTGTGACCTTTCTGACAAGAAATCACGAATCCAGTGGCACAAATGTGACGATACTCTACAGGCACGCAATTTGATTAGAAGCCGCTAGTGAAGAACGATGTCACAATTACCAAATATTCACAGATGCTGTCGTACGACAGGCAGAATACAGACTAGTATTTTCGCAACAACAACAGGCAGAGCCCATTTCCGCATCTGCTACCGGCACTTTCAAAAGAGATGACCTTAAGAGTAAAATAGAAGAGAAAGGTATTAAGCGCAAAATACTGGCAGAATTCCTGATGCTTTTCCGTCACCATAATGACGTTTCTCACTCGCACGCCCGTCTCTGCATCGCTACACACTACTCATTAACAGAAAGACGATGTATCATTTACAGAGTGTACGATTGTCTCGTGTCATGGATACAGCCAGTAATGTACACCCAGTAAGTTCCCGACAAAACCACTTTAAAAGACTGCCAACAAGATCAAGTGATTTTCTTAAGGATTACGGGCGAAATACAACGTCGCGGTATAGAGTCTCTGTCTGACCAACACACATTTTAAATACGCCACGAAAGATCCATTACGGGAGTTTAGATGTTTAAAGTGTAGTCGGTAACAGGGTTGTACGAGAAGGAGAAGACGCTCCCAATAGACAAGAATACGGGAGAAAATCTTACTATCAATGAACAAAGACGCTTACATACGTTCATCACAGTCGATAATTAGCTAACAATGGTACAATAAATTTTATAATTGACAGCTTTATGTGTGTAATTTGATGCACAGGAAATGTAACACGTCTGACTATAGAAACTCTGTATGAAAGCATACTATCGTAATATCTCTGCAGCATGTTTTGACTACAAAAACAAACCGCGTAAGTGATTATTCCATGAGTATGATATTCTTCGTAATGGAGGAGACACAATGCTTGTAAGAAGAAAAACAAAAATACTATCTCTAACAGCAGCATACAAAAAACATTCCTAGATCCATTTCTCCAATTTTCCGAGTGCAGTATAATCTCAAGAAGACAACTACAATAGAAGAGTGGCAGAAAATGACACATGCAGACGACACAAAAAAAAATTGACGTAAACAAACAGACTTGAAAATGAGAGCTAATACTCCAAAAGGGTTGTGCTAACCATAAAAAACTAAGTAACTGGTACAGATTTCATTATTAAATCACAATAAACACTCTGTTTTCACAGATTTAGGGCGACCATAGAAAACTGAAGTCTGTATGGTCCGCTCCTCTCCCATTAGGGGAGGGGATGCTAAACCGCAGCGCTGATATACATTATTTGTAGACAGGCGTCTTGTCATTGTGTTCAACTATAGAAACTCGCTAGTCGGATCTATGACGTCAATTGCAACGAATACAATTTTGTTTTCGATGTGTCGTTGTCGATTTTCAAGCTTACTTTCAAACTTTTCTTATTAATACGATATTGCAGCGCCTGTGTTATTCCGAATTACGATGCAGGCACTGCGGCGACTACAGCCGTTATGAAATACACGAAATGTATTCGTAGTCGTGAATATGAACAACCATCAGTTGCATAATGGCAGACATTCCACTATGCAACTGATGGCTGTTCATATTCGCGACTGTGAATACGTTCCACGTATTTTCTTTTTAATGTTTTGTGTTCGTAGGTGAATTCTATCTTCACTAGAGGTAAACAGTGCAATGTCATCGGCAAAACTACGAGAGTTCAGGGATGGACTAAAAATTTGTCGTGTTAATAGAAAAAAAATTCAATATGAGATTCTTCATTTATTTTTCTGCGAGTGTTAAGCTTACCTGGGATGAGTTATTACGTAACGCTTTGTTGGGACATGAAGGGAATTATGTACACTCGGATCGTGCGTGTGAGGTCGTCTCTGTTCGGAGCACGCCAGTTAACATAGCATTTCAGTGCCGTACGCCTGTCGACAACCTGTATTCATGTTTTCTTGGTGTCCGAGCGGCTGGGGGTAATCTATTACGACGTGTATAAAAAGTTAATCTACGGACGCGGAAGAGGCCCAACCCCCTAACGCCTAATTATGGGAACCCTCCGCTTCTCCGCCAGGTAAGGAGGCGGGAGTGTATCCCGGATGGGAGTGAGTGAGTGAATGAGAGAGAGAGGGGGGGGGGGGAGGAGAGGAGTGGAAGGAGGGGCAAAAGCCCAGAGAAGTGAGCATCCGCAGGACCAGTACATTAGCACTTCCTTAGCTGTCACGTTTCCGTTCTGAATGCGTTCTAATGAATTCGGTAGTTCTGTACTACAGTTCACGGACTTTCATATTACAGAAACGCGTTCACACGTTCCTAGTTCAATTTGCTTAACTAATCGTTTCTTGAAATCTTTTTTATTTCTGGTATAGTTTTGACGATCTAAAGCAGTAATATAAACACATACCTGATTCTGTCTGGAAATAAGGATTATTTTAGCAGATATAGCAAGGAAGATCGTCTCCAAATAATAAAAATTTCGTATTGCATACAGCTATTTCTGCTTACGATATGCTGCTTTCGCGCCTTTGTTATTGGCGGCTTGTTCGCTTAACAAAATCCTATCTATGGGTATTTGGATGTCTATGTTCTACAGAGCTGTTATATATATATATAGTTTTCGTCTTAAGTGGTCTGTAGTTTAAGAGTTACACCACATGCGTTTGGCTTTTACTGAAAATCCTTATCACTGACAGTTATGTAAAGTTTACACTCAAGACACGTTTCTGCATATAGATTAAAAACAGGTTATCAAACTGTTCACCGCATTTACAGGCATAAACCATTTTACTGTATAACAATCAAATTGCAGACATGTACGATGTTGCAATATTTACAGAACAGCAGCTGAGGCTGATTTGCCAATAAAATCCAAACACATTTTGTGCAACACGCTCTTAAATTGCAGTACGCTTACGACAGAAAAAAAGTAAGGCAACATACATTGAAAGTAATATTGTCAATATAGGTTGCATGAAATTAAGATGAATGATTGATGAGTATGAGAAAATCATCGAGGAACTCAGGCATGGTGTATCAATCAGAAAGCACAACAATCAAAGGGATCTATAAGCTAACCTCCACTTTTCTTCTTTGCTCTAGGTGCCAGCATGTGATGACTAGTTTCAGGACAGAGAAAGTCCCCTGGAAGAAGAACCACCTTTCGTGTGAAACGCAATACACTCTTTGTTGTAGAGAACCAAAGGATTAGAGATAGAACAGCCGATTTTCAAGTTTTCTTTCTTTTTTTCGTCTGAGTGTTGTGTTTCTCATACAAAGACGTAATAACAAATGTGCGATTGGCTGTTGTAGCAGCCCGACGATAGTTAGAACGAATCTGAAGTGACAATTCAAAATTTGTGCCAATACCGGCTTTTCCTACTTGTCACAAGGTGTCACCTTGTCATTAGATTAATGATATTCGCCTCTTGGCGAGTAAGCGCTTCACCAAATATGAAACAGTGGAATCCTTTGGCTACAGGATTTATAAGTAACAACTAGATTTAGTCATGTCATAAAGTATTTGGCGTAACAAAGGGTACAGTTGTGGAATGAAACTATCAACGAGGCTCACTTGTGAGAGAACAAAATGGAAGATTGTTACGCAATGACAGGATGCACGCGAATTGCAGTTCGTCTACAAAAGAAACTTCATAATAAACACGTGCACAGCACATACTTGAATACTTTTGAACTTCATGGAACAAGTATCGACTCGCACTAACAGAAACTTTCTTCAGCCTCCTACTTATCTAACCCGTAGAGGTAGCACATATGGAATCAGGCAAAACAGCTCGCACAGGATGATACAACTGACCATTCTTTTCGTGCCCCGTTCGTGAATGGAAAGGAAAGAAGTCTTAATATGTACGGTACGGTAAGACGCAGTCTCTGCCATGCGCTTCAGTGGTCTGCAGAGTGTTTTTGTGTAAGTAAGCCATGTGAGAAAAAGTCTCCGAATACCCCTACGTAATGGAAATAAGTGAGGAGTGGAACAGTTTGGAGATAATGGTTGTTTGTATCAGCATGAAACAGGGTTAAAGCTCAATCCATTAACAAACCAAGCGGCACTGGTTGATCAGTCTAGTCTCATTAGCCCAAATATCCGGAATCTCTTGCATTGTTAACCCTAAATGGGACAAATATCAGCTTCTCTCCCTGAGCACAGAGTCTAGAAGTCATAATGCATGAAAATTTAAACTGTACTGAGCACGTAATTGCAATGTGCAAGAAGACATCAACATCTCTCCATGCCTTCTCTTTGACCTGAAAACGAAACTTATACAAACACTTACGCATCCAATTATTGATTACAGCGATGTTATCCTGCAAGGTCCAACTCAGGAAAGCTCACAGTGCCTGGAACTCGTTATGAATGTATGTGCTCGTTGTACCTCTGATGTTCGACTCTTTGATCATATTTCACCATCATTTGCACATCTATCCTGGCTGCGCGCAGACAAACACAGAGATTTCCGTACCCTCTGTCTTTTCTACTATCTTATCAAGGAACACTGTCCCTCATATCCCTCCACGACTTTAACGCTCTTGACCGCACAACATAGAAGAAGCACCCACTCCCGTCAGAACAAAACTCCATTCCATAGGTCAGTTACTTTCTCAAAGCCCTACTCAGTAGCGACTCTGCAATAATTTCCCGTATTATATTAGAGCAATGAATAACATCTCCAGCTTCAAAAGACAGTTAATGACATACGTGTTAAAGGAACAATAAGGATTACGTTGTGCCTATACGCAACCGTTACCAGTGTACTCTCGTTACCGTTGTGCACCTTTCTTTCCGACCACATCATCCGCATTTGCCAGTAGTCTTAGCTGGTGCAGCCTCCTTAAGTTTCCTTTCCCCAGAAATCGCTATATCAGAAAACATCTATTTTGTAGACCTATAAATTCTTTTTGTATCTGCCGCTATCATTATTGTTATTATTGTCATTTAATTTATAATAATAATAATTATTATTATTATTATTACTATTTTAATGGCTATCAGTAATAACAGCAACAACAGTACTAGTACTGCCAGTATTAACTTTATTAGTTCATAGTCGGTATTATTTATTTATGACTATAGACACTCAAATCAGGCCGGCCGAGGTGGATGAGCGGTTCTAGGCGCTACAGTCTGAAACCGCGCGACCGCTAAGGTCGCAGGTTCGAATCCTGCCTCGGGCATGGATGTGTGTGATGTCCTTAGGTTAGTTAGGTTTAAGTAGGTCTAAGTTCTAGGGGACTGATGACCTTAGAAGTTAAGTCCCATGGTGCTCAGAGCCATTTGAGTCATTTTGAACTCAAATCATTTTAATACTATCTGTCATTATTTCTTTGGCAACTATGATCTAAAAAAGGTACTGTATGTGTGAAACCCTGGCCCCATGTAAAAGAGGGCCTGAGGGTTCTAACCACATCAGATTAAATAAATAAATAATGCACCCGATCATAAACCAGAGCCCAACCTGAACCCAACAGAACAACTTTGGGATGACTCAGAACATCGACTTCGCTCCAGACCCTAGCGTTCGACATCACTACTTTTACTGATTTCAGCTCTTGAGGAAGAATGGGCTGCCATTCCTCCGGAGACATTCAGACACCTTACTGAAAGCGTCCCCACGAGAATTCAAATCGTCTTGAGGGCGAAGGGTGGACATATCTCACATTAATTTCCATTAACAGGTGCCATCTTTCGAAGAGACTGTCCGTAAAACGCTGCACGCCAGTTTTCGGAGCAATGACGCAGGGGCTGATACAGGATGCTGTTTCTCAGCCGGTCTTCGAAGCTCCTTGAAAAGCGTCTCTCGTGCGGAGGCCCGCTGTGTTATAAGTCTCTCGTCGTCCCAAGCGGGGCCACATGCGCGGCGTAGACCGGTGTCGCAGATTGCGGCGGCGTGTGCGTGGAGCGCGCCACGGTGCGTGAGAACGGAATGCGCGCGGCCGGCGGGCTGGCGGCCAGGACTCCTGGGGGCGGGAGGGGCGGAGGCCGGAGAGGCGAGGCGAGGCGAGCGGACCAGCAATGCCGGCCCCGGCGGGTGGCGCGCAGGATATCCGGTCACCCGCGGCGAAAAAAGCGGCACCGCACCGCGCCGGGCAGCGCGCGGACGCCGCCTCTCACTTTCTGACCCATTTCGGACCCCTTCTTCTCTTCTCTCTCCATTTGCACGTGCTCTTTTTATACCGCGCTGTTGTTTATTTGTTGCCTCAATTTGCTCATCAAATATGCCGCTGGATGGAGCATTTATCGACAGAAGGATGAAAACTCACAGGCAAAAATGATTATCGTGCCAGATTTGTGACTGGATTCGCGACTACTTTGCAGGTAGAAATCAAGACGTTGCTCTTAAGAAATAAAATCGACAGATGTGAAAGCACGAGGGGCGCTCAATAAGTAATGCAACACACTTTTTTCCTCGGTCAGTTTCGGTTGAAAAAATGCGGAATTCGTTGTGGGACATAGCGGAATATTCGCGCTTCAGTCCCTATAGTTCATGAAGTTTCGACAGATTGCTGCGCTATACGTTGCTTCAAAATGGCGTCTGTAACGGAGTTGCGTTCCAAGCAGAGAGCCGTTGTTGAGTTTCTTTTGGCGGAAAACCAGAGCGTCGCAGGTAATCGTTGGCGCTTGCAGAATGTCTACGCAGACCTGGCAGTGAACAAAAGCACGGTGAGTCGTTGGGCGAGGCGTCTGTCATCATTGCAATGAGCTAGCGCAAACCCGTCCGATCTCCCGCGTGCCAGTCGGCCCGCTCAGCTGTGACTCCTGCACGTGCGGACACTCTCATCCGAGGTGATCGACCAATCACAATCAAACACCTTGCTACACAACTGGACGTCTCTGTCGTAGTGCTGGCACATTCGACAGGAGCTCATAACTTCATTTGACTGTTCTTCCCGATCCACCCTAAGGCCCGGATTTTGCACCTTCCGTCTTCCACCTGTTCGTCCCAACGAAGGATGCGTCCTGTAGGAAGCAAAATGTGGATGACTGGGATGTTACTGACGCAGCAAGACGCTGCCTCTGTGGTCGACCAGTAGAGTGGTATCATGTGAGCGTACACACTCTCCCAGTAAGGTGGAGCAAGACCATCGAAGTGAACGAAGATTATGTTGGAAAATTAGGTTTTCTAGCTAAAGGGTGGGGAATAATATAGTGTATTGGAATCCTGAATTTAAAAAATGTGTAGCATTGCTTACTAAATGACCCTTTATATACAGGGTGTCCCACAAATGTTGCAACAAACTTCGAGGGCTTGTTGAGGGCGCCTTGAGGAACAAATCGACGATAGGAACCCGTTCCCGGAAACGTCATCCAACAACGCTACAGAGCGTCGAAGTTATAGGTGCTGGTGCCTGGCAATAGATCACCCCTTCAGCAGCAAATGTGACTTCATCCATTGACAGACCGTAGGTGGAACGCCTTGCAATGTTGTTTCTTATTCAATGATCACGGCTGATGGCCACTATCGTCAGCGAAGAAGATGGAACTAGCTGCTATGAATGCGATGCTGTATCGCCTTGGTGGATGACAGTTTCGGGTACTGGTTCCATCCGTAGTTTATTTTTCTTCTGTATACCTAACAGTGCACATTTAGAGGGTTCCAGGAGAAAAGTACACTGTGAATGGAAATTCGTGTCTGAAACCGCCATCCACAGCGGCAAAAGAGCGTCACATTAATAGGAACAAGGCCTTTCTATGCAGCAGCTAGCTGCATATTCCCCACTGGCGATCGTGGCAATCAGTCGCGATCACTGAATAACAAACAACATTGCGACAGGTTCTGCCTACAGTCCGTCAGTGTACAAAGTCATGTTTGCTGTCGAAGGGGCAGCCTGCTGGCAAGCGCCGTCACCTGTAAGTTCGACGCTCTGTAGCATCATTGAATGACGTTTCCGAACACGGGTTCCTATCCTCGATATGTTCCTCAAGACACCCTCTACAACTCCTCGAAGTTTGTCGCGACATTTCTGGGACACCCTGTATATATGAACTAGAGTCCCACCGAGAAACTGATTTCTTGCCACAGTTAGCTCTGCATCTGCATTGCACTGAAAACAGCACACAACAGCGTGAATGTCAACGGTATACGCTGTGTGTCTTCTTTCCATTCGCTCATGGTACCTGCTATTGAGAACAGTAACGCCTTTGTTGTCTTATCTCTTTCAGATTTACATGCAGCACTATTCGATTCTGTCTATAGTTTTGTTTTCCAGCAGAGTTAGTTTTACGTTACAGTGGTAAAGAGCACTACTCTGAACAGGTTCACTGATAAGAAGAGTTGGCCGATATCCACCTCATGTATAGGTTCACTGAATGCAGTGGTAGGCCAGTACAAAGACGCTATGTTGAGTTGTTCCCGCAGTAACGGCAACCCCATCACAGCAATGACCATTATGAGGATTGTTGCATTACTCTGTGTTGTGTTGTATGTTTTCGTTATTGCATATTACAGGCTTTTTCACTAATGTGAAGCTATTTTCACAGAAACAACGGCGACTGCGGTAACACAGCGTAAAATCATAGTTAGTTTATTACTGTGTAACGAGGCGCCGTTGGTTGTGCTTAACTTGTACGAAAACACTCAGAAGGTTATCTCTCAACAACCTGTGAAAGTTCGTCGGTGGAGTTGTGGTTCACTCTATGTAATAATCTACTGTAAACCACAGGAAGCTACACGGGACTGTTGGCAGATGAGGCAGTTGTCTCTAAGGTCGAAGCAGAGCGAAGAAACTGTAGTGAAACGCAGGACGATCTACAGTGGATCGACGAACGGTGCAGGGACTGGCAGTTGACCCTCAATGTACATAAACGTAAAGTATTGCGCATACACAGGCGAAGACATATACGACTGGCCGCGCAGTTTGAGGCGCCATGTCATGGATTGCGCGACCCCTCCCGCCAGAGGTTCAAGTCCTCACTCGGGTATGGGTGCGTGTGTCGTTCTTAGCATAAGTTAGTTTAAGTAGTGTGTAAGTCTAGGAACCTATGATCTCAGCAGTCTGGTCCTTAGGAATTCACACACATTTGAACATTTGAAGATCTACGACTGTTCAATTACACTGTTGTTGACAGACCACTGTAAAGACGAAGTATGGGTAAATACTTGAGCGTAAACCATCCGGAGCGACCTAACGTGGAACGATCACATAAAACAAACAATAGGAAAGCATTTGACAGGAAAATTCAATGGAAAAGAAAATGTAAGCAATCCACTAATAAAGTGGTTTACTAAACTCTCGTTCGATCGATTTTCGAGTATTGCTCATCAGTCTGGGACCCTTACCACATTGGATTAACATACTTCAACGAAGCAGTCGTTTACTCGGTGCGAGAGCGTTACAGAGATGATCAACAACCCTCAGTGGCAGACGCTACAAGTGAGGCGATGTGCGTCATGGAGAAGTTTGCTAATGAAATTTTGAGAGTGTACGTCTCAGTAGGAGTCGGGCAACATGTCACATCCTCCCACATACGTCTCACGAAATGAGCACAAGGAGTTAAGGCGAGGAATTAGAGCTATTATGAAGGTTTACCCAGGGCTGGTTCGAGAACATTTTTCGCATAGGCGAGTTATAATTTGTCGCCTCCCCCGACCCCCCCCCCCCTTCTTTGTTTCTCGCACAATCTCACCGTGCCAGTGGGTCAGTTTTCGTTACTAAGTTTCATAAAACAGTCATCAATCCGATGAATGTTTTAAACACCACAGTGCTTTACTGGGCACGGTCCTGTTGGAGATGGTATGCCGCTACCTTCTTCCGACCTCTGAACTGACTGACGTGGATTCCGAAGCACAGTGCTACCCGCCATGTTTCACACCAACAAACATTGCCAGAGATGAATGAAGTATCAAGGTTGTTTCGAGTACGCTACAGAAGTTTCGCTGGAAAGTTCTTACACATCCTTCATACACTGGGGAGGAGTGGTGACAGCAACGATACCCAGCCATTCTCTACCACTAACACTGCCAGTTACAAAAATTAACATACCTACGTAGTGAAAGCACAAGATAAAGTCCAGCAAAAAGAAGAAAATGTGGTATACCTGCAGTGTATCTAACCCAATTGCTTACCTCATTGCTCTTCGTATGTCAGCCGGCCGATGTGGCCGAGCGGTTCTAGGCGCTACAGTCCGGAACCGCGCGACCCCTACGGTCGCAGGTTCGAATCCTGCCTCGGGCATGGATGTGTGTGATGTCCTTTGGTTAGTTAGGTTTAAGTAGTTCTAAGTTCTAGGGGACTGATGACCTCAGATGTTAAGTCCCATAGTTCTCAGAGCCATTTGAAGGTGAAGAGTAAATCGGTAATTACTGTAGTCAACACGGAATTATCCTGAGTTTTTAAACAAGGCATTCGGCGCATACTAAGGTGGGCTCTAAAATTCATACCTTAGGAGCCATGAGCACGTTCAGAAGAAGATATGTGTTTCACAGCAGGGAAGATGGACAAGTGCTCATAACGCTTAAGGTGTGCAGTTTGGAGCCCATGTTTACTACGCTTTTTTGCTTCTAATGATCGTTCCTGTCATACCCCATAATATTTACAATTCCTCCTGGTACAACTTCTATACACACAAAGTAAGATATCAAACGATATACAATGAGGTGACAAAAGTCATTGGATACCTCTTAATATCGTGCCGGACCTCCTTTTGCCCAATATAGTGTAGCAACTCGACGTAGTGTGGACTCAACAAGTCGTTGGAAGTCCCCTGCAAAATATTGAGCTATGCTGCCTCTATAGCTGTTCACAATTCCGAAAGTGTTGCCGATGCAGGAGTTTCTGCACGAACTGACCTCTCGATTACGTCACATAAATGTTGGAAGGGATTCACTTTGGGCGATCTGGGTGGCCAAATCTTTCACTCGAATTGTCCAGAATGTTCTTCACACCGATAGTGAACAACTGGGGCCTGGTGACATGACATCGTTGTTTGGGAACATGAGGTCCATGAATGGCTGCAAAAGGTCTCAAAGCAGCCGAAAATAACCATTTCCCGTCAAGGATCAGTTCAGTTGGACCACAGGACCCAGTCAGTTCAACGTGAACACAGCTCACACCACTATGGAACCACTACCATTTTGCACAGTGTCTTGTTCTCAACTTGGGTCCATGGCTTCGCGGGGTCTGCGCCACTCTCAAATCCTATCATCAGCTCTTAGAAGCCGAAATCGGGACTCACGGTTTTCCAGTCATCTAGGCTCCAACCGATATGGTCACGAGCCCATAACAGGCGCTCCAGGCGTTGTCGTGCTGTTAGCGAAGGCACTCGCGTCGGCCGTCTGTTGCCATACCCCATAAACGCCACATTTCGCCGCCATGTCCTAACGGATATTTTCTTTGTACGGCACACATTATTTCACGCAGTGCTGCTTGTCTGTCAGCACTGACAACTCAGAGCAAACTCCGCTGATCTCGATACTACCGCCATCTGTATATGTGCCTATCGCCCTCAATGTATAATGACTCTGTAAAGAATCACCTGACACCACTGATCCCCGATACTAAAATATTTAGAATATATCCCTCAACTACCTTCGAGACTTTGGCGCTGGAGTTCGGGGAGACGGTACCCTCACAGTGTAAAGAGAGGGAGTTTTGTGCCATACGATCATGGACTACGAAAACGACAATGACAATCATGGAAAGCTAGTTTTGTTCCACGGAAGCCACTATGTTTGGACTCGGAAGAAGTTCGTCAATCCAGTTAATGACAAAGTGATGGATTTAGGATGAGACCAAGTATATCAGTTGAGCTGCCTTTTTCTGTAGATAGTTAATTGTACCCTTTTTCCATTCCTTTGGGACTCCCAGGTGGCAGAAAAAGTATAACATAGTGATATCCGACCGCTTCGTGTGTTCCTGCGCACTCAAGGAGCGGGGAGGACGAGCGAGGTATCAGTGGGAAGCTTCAAGCGTCTGGCACGGTTAGACAGTGCATGGGAAAGAATGCGAGTGCGGCCTTCAGCAGGAGCTATACTGGAATCCGGCTGGACGCGCTCGAGAAGAGCGCGGAAAACATAAATCAGGGGTCGGAATGCGCGCGCGGCGTCTTCCCGGATGCTGCGCCGCTCGCCGGCGCAGGCGCAGGTGCCGTCGGCGGCCAGGTAGCCAGCTGGACCGGTCCACTTCCGCGCGCCGCGCCTCCACAAGAAACAGGCGACCGGCGCCCCCTGCTACGTCACTTCCTGCCGCGGCCGCGGCCGCCGGCGCCGCCGCCCGCCGGCCCGAGCTGGACACCGCTACTCCCTCCGGCTCCCGCTCCCAAATCCCGACCGCTAATGGTCCGCATATCTTCTCGCCGCAGCCGGCGTCAACCGGGAAGTTGTACAGTTGGGATGGCCTAAACTGTGAATTCTGAAGGCAGTGATTACTGTGAATGCTGTTTTTCGATAATTGGTACTCTTAGTTGCGATCTGTCACAGTTTAAAATCACTTTTTACGATTTCGCATATTATATCCTTCCGCACTGCACCAACGTTGTGTTCCTTACGTTACCTATCGTCGTCACAGTAGCTGTTACACTGTGACTAATCACAAATCTTATATATGAATAGTGTCTGTTTGTTCGTACCTTATATAAATCTACAGTTTTATTCCGACTTGGTGAAATTTTGCACATTTTACCTTCAAGACAAGACGAAGATCAGTCTCTATATAATATTCCGTAATTTGATTTGAAACATATATGTATAAAATGTATACGTAAACGGGAAAGGCTCTTACCAAAAACTTCTAAAAGTTCTTAGCTGATTTACTTCAACTTTCTACATTCACATGAAACAATGAAGATTCAAATGGCTCTAAGCACTAAGGGACTTAACATCTGAGGTCATCAGTCCCATAGAACTTAGAACTACTTACACCTAACTAACCTAAGGACATCACACATATCCATGCCCGAGGCAGGATTCGAACCTGCGACCGTAGCAGTCGCGCGGTTCCGGACTGAAGCGCCTAGAACCGCTCGGCCCCCGCGGCCTGCAATGAAGATAATTAAGAAAAGTTAAATACATAACAAACCAAATACATCGTGATAAACTAACTGTAATTGCTATCGCGAAAATATACAGCATCAATACCCGTCTTGCAGATAGTGCTATCAGACGTCTCTAAATTACGGGAAGAGCAAGGAAAACGTCCAGAACTTGACACAAACATGACCGCAAACTCTTTTCTTCATCGATTAGCTGCCGATGTTACTTATTCAACGGAACAAGGCTGGTAGTGAAGAACCTATTGCCGAACCTAGTAGAGACCATCATCATCGCGGGATATGCCGCATTCATTCTTCGCGTTCCGTTGATACCCAGTGATTTAAAGCGATTGGAGTTTTCTGTGCGGCTTGCATTCGCTGTGAGTTTCGACAAGGCATAGTGTCAGTCACTTTCTGTGATAGACATTAAACATCCCCGGAAATTCCGGCCATTACAGCTGATAACGACTAACAGATACTGGCAAGACTAGTATAACTGCTAATTGATGTACACTGAAGAGTCAAAGAAACCGATACACCTGCCTAATATCGTGCAGGGCCTCCGCGAGCACGCAGAATTGCCGCAAAACGACGTGGCATGGACTCGACTAACGTCTGAAGTAGTGCCGGAGGGAACCGACACCATGAATCCTACAGGGCTGTCCATAAATCCGTGGAAGAGTACGGGGTGGAGATCTCTTCTGAACAGCACGTTGCAAGGCATCCCAGATATGCTCAATAGTGTTCATGTTTGGGGAGTTTGGTGGCCAGCGGAAGTGTTCAAACTCAGAAGAGTGCTCCTGGAGCCATTCTGTCGCACTGTCCTGCTGGAATTGCTCAAGTCCGTTGGAATGCACAACGGACATGAATGAATGCAAGTGATCAGACAGGATGCTTATGTACGTGTCACCTGTCAGAGTCGTATCTAGACGTATCAGGGGTCCCATATCACTCCAACAGCACATGCCCCATACCATTGCAGAGCTTCCACTATCTTGAACAGTCCCCTGCTAACATGGAGGGTCCACGAATTCATGACATTGTCTCCATACCCGTGCACGTCGATCCGCTCGATACAATCTGAAACGAGACTAGTCCGACCGGGCAACATGTTCCCAGTCATCAATAGTCCAATGTCGGTGTTCAAGGGCGAAGTGTAAAGCTTTGTGTTGTGCAGTCCTCAAGGGTACACAAGTTGGCCTTCGGCTCCGATAGCCCATATCGATGATGTTACATTGAAGGGTTCGCACACTGACACTTGTCGATGTCCCAGCACTGAACTCTCCAAGCAATTTGCAGACGGGTTGCACTTCTGTCACGTTGAACGATTCTCCTCAGTCGTCGTTGGTCCCGCTCTTGCAGGATCTTTTTCCGGCCGCAGCGATATCGGAGATTTGATGTTTTACTGGATTCCTGATATTCACGGTACACTCGTGAAATGATCGTACGGGAAAATCCCCACTTCATCGCTACCTCGGAGACGGTGTGTCCCATTGCTCGTGCGCCGACTACAACACCACTTTTAAACCAACTTACATCTTGATAATCTGCCACTGTAGCAGCAGTAACCGATCTAACAACTGCGCCAGACACCTGTTGTATTATATAGGCGCTGCCGACCGCAGCACCGTATTCTGCCTGTTTACATATCTCTTTACTTGAATACTCATGCTTATACCAGTTTCTTTGGCGCTTCAGTGTATCTGCCCAGTTGAACTGTGACAACGCAAATTATATTTTATCGCCTGTAAAGTGTGCATATTGAGTATTTCAACAACGTGTCTTTCAAGTAATTATGCGGTTTGTAAATTATGATAAATAAATGTGAAATACACATGAGCGAATAATGAAAATACCATTCTTCTCTTGTTAAAGTCGTCGAATGACCCAAAATTTTCTGTCATGCAGTTATTAATAGAGACTTTTTTATCTCCTTTAATGTTGAGATTTGCAAGTGGAAAGTGTGGGAAGAAGGATCTTCCAGTTAAAAGCTGACATCGCGAATAGCTTAAGTGCAAAGATTGAAGATACACAGAAAAGATTTATCTTTCTTTTATAGTGTTAAAAAATATACGAATATGTCTTGTGAAAACACTATTGCCAAACATTTGGTAAAAATTACACATTGTAGCACCACTTCCCCTTGCATTTTTCGTTGTTTACGTATGATATATGTGTACAATACGCATCAAAACACTCGTTGGGACTTTTTCCATTATCTGATATACATTTTCTTAATTTACCTCGCAGTTTAAGATTTTATGATGAAAAGTGTGTTGTGTGTGTTTAAATATGGCGCCAATGTAAACACTGGCTTACGCTACAGGTCAGACCAATGTGTTACCACAAACTCTACTTGGCTTTGACATTCGTTCGCTTCGCCAACTCGCAACCAAATCATCAAACTTCAATCTAACCTAGACCTCGGGCTACGCTAGAGATAAGTCTATCACCACAACCAACATTTCAGTGGGGGGAGCGGGATCAACATTACACTGTCGCGAAAAATTTCAGTGATTCCGCCAGTTGTACATCAAGTATAATTTTTTTCCTCAGAGCAAATTGGTTTCTAGGTTCATTTATTTGACCACAGATAGGCTATACATCGATAACGTAACGTACAAGGTTATTAGAACGAAGTACAAATGTCGGTTAACAGATGGCACACAGCGTAGAATGATACCTTTCGTCATTTATTGTGACACAAATGACATTCACATACCGAAAACTTGTTACTGTGAAAACTTCCATTCATCAGTCACTCGTGATTTGTAACATACGTGATTTCTCGCCCACCCTTTTTGGACAGTTTGCGAATCTATAGGTCTGTATGTATGCAGGCATCCGCACGTAATTTTACTTTACCTTTTCATGTCCAGAGGTCGAAGTTTTTCATCCTAAAATTGAGCTAAGTTCAATGTTTCCTTGCCATAATTCATCAAGAGTATATTTACTGGGACAGTTACGTCAGGTGATGTTCCAATTCTCGATATTCCGCAAAATCACATCTGTCATCACGTTCATTTATAAAGCGTCCCATTTGATCACATTTGCCTTCACTTTGCTACGCCTGGTCTGATGCGGTTTAGGATACACTAAATCTTCCACCCCAAGTTCTCGTTCTGGATACGAGCTACAGCGGAGGTCAGTCGTTGGTAGCTTCGGCAAGTTTTTTGCTCAAGAATCTCTTGCGAGATTTAAGTCTTCCAGGACCACAGGAAGCTCCAAATAAGGCGTGACGATCTTCGAAGGTTCGCTTAAGCTTCTCAGTGTGTCCGTGACCGGGTCTTCCGCAGTTGGGGTCTCTAAACCCGGCCCCTTTGTATGCTTGGGTTTCACGCAACCTGCTACTGGTCGGCTTGTCTCATTAAAGCTTTAAGTTGATATTTATCAGAAGCACAGATCTGGACCACACCGGCCAATCATATCCTGCTGTGCCTCAGCTGTGGTTCTCAGTACCTTTGGTCCCCATTGGCCGTTAGCAGTAAAAATTACCTTGAGACTAAAAGGTAATGGACAGTGTAAATGTTACAATTTTTCGCTATTTACCTTCCATGTACGTAAATAATGTTTGGTATAAAATCAATGAATCCATCGGCTTTCTTTGAAACATATTTACATGTAAGTTACATACAGCAAGTTTTCTTACATTGGGAAGTGTAGAACGCTGAAATGTCGTTGCGTAATGATGAATTAACACGCATTTTATACACGAATTGTAAAACTAACATACAAAGGCGAAATACCCACAGACTTCAAAAATAATATAACAATTCCAATTCCAAAGAAGACAGGTGTTGACAGGTGTGAATATTACGACACATTAGTTCAATAAATTATGGTTGCAAAATAGTGACGTGTATTAGTTACAGATGGATGGAAGAAAAATGTAGAAGCACACCTCGGGGATGATCAGTTTGTATCTTGGAGAAATGTAGAAATTCGCGAGGCAATACTGACACTACGACAGTTTTAGAAGATATGTTTACAGCATTTATCGGTGTAACGATAGCTTTTGAGAACGTTGATGCGGAATTATGAAGGTAAAAGGTATAAAAAATGTAAACCTAGCTACAGTTTGTACAGAAATCAGACTGCAGTTATGTGCGTCGAACGACATGGAACGGAAGAAGTAATCAGGCACAGCTTGCGACATGGTTATAGCATATCCCCAATGTTACTCAATATGTACACTGAGCAGGTTGTACAGGAAATTAAGGAGAAATTTCGAAAGATAATTAAACGTAAGGGAGGAGAAACGAAAACCCTGAGGTTCACAGAGGGCATTCCAGTTCTGTAAGAAATGGAAATGCCGTGTGGCTAGGGCCTCCCGTCGGGTAGACAGTTCGCCTGGTGGAAGTCTTTCGAGTTGACGCTAGTGAGGCTACTTGAGTGTCGATGGGAGTGAAATAATGATGATAAGGACAACACAAAACCCAGTCCCTGAACGGATAAAATCTCCGACCCAGCCGGGAATCGATCCTGGGCCGTTATGTATGACATCCGTCGCGCTGACCACTCAGCTACTAGGGGCGGACGATTCTGTAAGAGACAGCAAAGGACTTAGAAAGTGGGTACATCTACACCGATACTCTGCAAATTACATTTAAGTGCCTGGAAAAGGATTCATCGAACCACCTTCACAATTATCTATTATTCCAAGCTCGTATAGCACGCGGAAACAACGAACACCTATATCTTTCCGTACGAGCACTGATTTCCCTTATTTTCTCGTGGTGATCGTTTCTCCCTATGTAGGTCGGTTTCAACAAAATAATTTCGCATTCGGAGGAGAAAGTTGGTGATTGGAATTTCGTGAGAAGATTCCGTCGCAACGAAAACCGCCTTTCTTTTAACGATATCCAGCCCAAATCCTGTATCATTTCAATGACACTCTCTCCCATACTTCGCGATTCTCCTTAATAGATCTGTTACATTTTCTAAATGTCCTGCCAATAAAACGCAGCCTTTGGTTAGCCTTCCCCACAACATTTTCTGTGTGTCCCATCCAATTTAAGTTGTTCGTAATTTTAATTCCTAGGTATTTAGTTGAATTTAAGGCCTTTAGATTTGACTGATTTGTTGTGTAACCGAATTCCTTTTAGCACTCACGTGGATGACCTAACAGTTTTCGTTATTTGGGGTAGGTTGAGTAATCTAATAGGTGAAAATCAAATTTGTGGCACAATCTGACTAAAAGAAGGCTTCGGATGATAGGACACATCCTGAGGCAACAAGAAATAGTTCCTCCGGTCTGAGTGGGATAATAAATAATGTGCCCTCTAGTATTTCGGGTAACTCTAAAATATTACTGTTTGTTGGTGGCATTAGCTTGGTAGTAAAGGATGTTGTGTGCAACACTGGCTCCGTTTCGAATAATACAGTTCATGGCTTTAATTCATTGCTTGTAGAAAATAAACTAACACTAAATCACAGTAAGACTCAGTTTTTACACTTTCTAATATAAAATTCATCAAAATCTGACGTTTCAATTTCACAGAATGGGCATATGATTAGTGAAACTGAACAGTTCAAAATTCTTGGTGTTCAGATAGATAGTAAACTTTCGTGGAAAGCCCACGTTCAGGATCTTGTTCAAAGATTTAATGCTGCCATTTTTACTATTCAAACAGTATCTGGAGTGAGTGATCATTCGACACGAAAATTAGCCTACTTTGCTTATTTTCATTCGCGTATGTCGTATGGTATTATATTTTGGGGTATCTCTTCCCATTCTAAAAGGATATTTTTGGCTCAGAAACGGGCGGTTCAGGCAATAAGTAGTGTAAATTTACGAACCTCTTGTTGATCCCTGTTCACGAGCCTGAGTATTTTGACATTGGCCTCTCAATATATATATTACTTACAGTCACTTCTTGTTAACAATATTAGCTTATTTCCAAGAATAAGCAGCTTTCACTCAGTTAATACTCGGCAGAAATCAAACCTGCATTTGGATCGGACTTTCTTAGCTCTTGTGCAGCATACTGCTGCATCCATTTTCAGTTAGCTACCACTAGAATTCAAAAATCTTAGCCGTAATCCACGCGTTTTCAAATCTGAACTGAAGATTTTCCTCAGGGGTCACTCCTCGCTTAAACTTATGGCTTGACTTTTTTCGGGTTCATAAACACTTCATTATTATCAGTTATTACATTTTTGTTGTAATTTCATGTACTGACACGTTCCATGACCTTGGAGATTTGCTCCTCAATTTGGTCCTACGCAACTTGACGTGTAAATAAACAAATAAATTTATCCGTCGCAACAGTATAGCCACGTTACCCTCAACAAACATCTACATCTACGTGATTACTCTGCTATTCACAATAAAGTGCCTGGCAGAGGGTTCAATGAAGCACCTCTACCGCTCCACTCTAGAACGGTGCGCGAGAAAAATGAGCAATTAAATTTTTCTGTGCGAGCTCTGATTTCTTTTATTTTATCATGATGATTATTTCTTCCTATGTAGGTGGCTGACTGCCACACCAATTCACGTATCATGTCTGTGGAACTATCTTCCTTACTTCGCGATAATACAAAACGAGCTGCCCTTCTTTGTACTTTTTCGATGTCATCCGTCAGACCCTTCTGATGCGGATCCCACACCGTACAGCAATACTCCAGAATAGGGCGGACAAGCGTGGTGTAAGCAGTCTCTTTAGTAGACTTGTTGCACCTTCTAAGTGTTCTGCCAATGAATCGCAGTCTTTGGTTTGCTTTACCCACAACATCATCTATGTGATCGTTCCGGTTTAGGGTATTTGTAATTATAATCCCTAAGTATTTTTAGTTGAATTTACAGCCTTCAGGTTTGTGTGACTTACCGCGTAATCGGAATTTAGCGGATCACTTTTCTTTTTTCAGGTCAATTCCCACTTTTCGCACCATACAGATATCTTATCCAAATCATTTTGTAATTCGATTTGATCTCTAATGACTTTACAAGACGGTAAATGACAGCATCATCTGCAAACAATTTAAAACGGGTACTGAGATTGTCTCCTATGTCGTTAATATGGATCAGGAACAATAGAGAACCTATAACACTTCCTTGGGGAACGCTGGATGTTATTTCTGTTTTACTCGATGACTTTCTGTCTATTACTACGAACTGGGACCTTTCTGAAATGAAATCACGAATGCAGTCGCACAACTGAGGCGATATTCCATAGACACGCAGTTTGGTTAGAAGACGCTTGTGAGGAACAGTGTCGAAAGCCTTCTGGAAATCTAAAGTTATGGAATCAATTTGACATCTCCTGTCGATAGCACTCATTACTTCATGAGTATCAAGAGCTAGTTGTGTTTCTCAAGAACGATATTTTCTGAATCCGTGCTGACTACGAGTCAATAAATTGTTTTCTTCGACGTGGCGCAGTGGTTGAGACGCTGCACTCTCGTTCGAGAGGATAAGGTTCAAGTCCCAACTCGGCCACCCAGACCTATGTGTTCCGTGGTTTCCCTAAATCGCTGAAGACGAATGCCTGGATGGTTCCTTTTCAAAAGGACAAGACCAGCTTCAAATTTATGCTTCGTCTCGAAAGATCTGGTCCTCGGTCGGGCGTTAAACCCTACTCCTCCTTCCTTCCCCCTACAGGCCATCTGCTAAAAGTAGGTTTACACCAAATTTTAATGTCTACAATATTACAAAACATAATTCTAAACACTTTTTGTATCATAGATTTTACGTTTATCTTCAGTATTTATAAAGAAGGTTTAGTGCACGGGATTCCTGGGATGGGCTACATCCGAAAGGCAAAAAAAGAAGAAAAGAAAAAAAAACACCAAATGGACTCTCCACCTAGCGGCCAAAAAGCGACGATAAGGAAATGCTTAGTATTTATATTGTTGTCGCAGACCTCCTGCACGAATTCATATGGCAAGTTAATCAGCCAGGAGACAAATTTTAAAAGCCTGCTGCTCAGGAAGGAGGGTATGATATTTGATCACTAAGCTGCCCCACATTCCTCCTCCCCCTCCACACACACACACACACACACACACACACACACACACACACACACACACACACTCATTCGGTACGCTAACCGAAGCAGTTACGTTTTGGGTGTCAATTGATTTCATTCTACATCTTTTTCAATGCGTTCTTGTGCTTACTTCCAGCAGTGGCTGCAAGCAAGTCCACAGTCGAGTCGACGTAAGATGAACTCTGATAGCTAACAGCGCTACTCCGAGCTTTCAACTGCGACGTGCAAACGGTTGCAGGCGAAAGCAGTGGGCGCGCAAAACTTTTGCACCCAGCCAACTGCAACTGTCAGGAGTGAACTTAACGTCGACTGGACTATAACAACACAGAATGCCGCACAGTGTAATGTGATTTCAAAGGTTGAATCCTGTAGGCTCTTGACATTTTCCCATCCAAACTTCTTACTTTTCACAGCGTTCCGATTTGCCAATGTTATTTTTGTTCTTGTATTAACCTATCTATGAAACGCACAAGCTGGTGAAATATAAATCTGATTGGTATACAGAATATATGTTTATTCCTTTAGTTTAAATGTAAGAAATGTTATTTTTACACTGTTGGCGCCACTGCCGACCCACTACTTTCTACACGGCGTGTTGCAATGCACCAGATTTCAGTTACATCACTGTTGTGGTGCCAACTTTAAAGCCTGCTGAAACGAAACATGGGCACTACTTTTTTTACAGGTAATATTGTACAGCGAGTTTCCACGTGTAATAGGAAAGTTTACATGTACACACGTTTGGTAGGCTGCTTCTGTGATTGTCTGTTTAAAATATGAATAAAAACAACCTAATCACTCGCTAAAATTGAAGTGTTTTATTTACGGCGTGTTTCTGAGACTTTGCGCCATCATCAGGTGGCAGTTCCGCTGTTTAGTTCAAATGCATTGTTCGTGAAAAACCAACGACGACGAATTATCTAGGATTTTTTAAATTTATCACTTTTACTGCAGAATTTTTTTTTCGTGGATTCGTAGCAAGAAATATTTTGGAACTGTTCCACCAATGCATTTTGCAATCAACTTGATAACCTTAAAACATCCTAGATATTTCGACACCGTTAGTTTCGCGTAAGCAGTACACCTAAGCTAAACAACGGAACATCTGACAATAGAGCTAAGCCTCCGAAACACGTCGTAGATGAAAACTTTAGATTTAGTGCCTACTTACATTGTATTTTTATTTATACTGTAATGTAATAGTAAATGTCTTCTAGTATCAGTGTGCCTTGTCAAAACTCCATATAACATCATTCTTCGAACGGACTGAATGGTTCAAATGGCTCTGAGCACTATGGGACTTAACATCTGTGGTCATCAGTCCCCTAGAACTTAGAACTACTTAAACCTAACTAACCTAAGGACATCACACACATCCATGCCCGAGGCAGGATTCGAACCTGCGACCGTAGCAGTCGCGCGGTTCCGGACTGAGCGCCTTAACCGCGAGACCACCGCGGCCAACGGACTGAAGCGTGGACGTCACAACCATATATCCGAAAATAGCTTCGAAAGGCATTTTAAGTACATCATAATATTAGTCGACCACAATATTATTGCATATGGGAATGAGGACGCTTCGGTCGGCTTATCGTGTGTTTTTAACATGACATTTCACGAGGAAACGCTACACCACTTGACAGTACGTGCGCAAGTGTCCTGAAAGCATTCACAGTGCGATGCGTCTTCTTTTATCTGCGCTGTAATTGTTTACTGTAACGTCACCGCAAGTTTCCGATAACGGCTACGGTAGGTCAAAAAAAAAAATGGCTCTGAGCACTACGGGACTTAACTTCTAAGGTCATCAGTCCCCTAGAACTTAGAACTAGTTAAACCTAACTAACCTAAGGGCATCACACACACCCATGCCCCAGGCAGGATTCGAACCTGCGACCGTAGCGGTCGCGCGGTTCCAGACTGCAGCGCCAAGAACCGCTTGGCCACTCCGGCCGGCCACGGTAGGTCAAGTGCAGTAATATCGAGGTCGAGTCGTTGTCGTTTGGCATTGTTAGCCAGGATGTCCCACGGGATGGGTTGAGCCACTGATTGGAAAGGTTATTCTTCCTCTACGCCCACTGGCCCCTTTCCCTGCAGGTATGTGAGAGTTGTGTCTATGCGTATTTTATGAGTGTTGGTAAGTGTAACGGATGCGTCCATAATGTGTTGGATGATGATGATGGTGATGCAAGAAAGAAGTGCCACCCGGTGCCGTCACATAGCCTACTCCTCTCGAATAGCACGAAGGGGGGAGGGGGCGCCAAGCTTAACGTCCCCATCCAACGGACGGATCACCATTAACGATTTCACACGACCCCCCTTCACGTGGCACTGCGGAGAGAATTAGAATTTAATCTAGGACATTGGCGTAAAGACTAGTGGTAAAGAACTTTACGCCACCACGTCTCCTACCCTTGCCAGCCAAATAATGATACCGAAAATTACAGCCACCACCAGGATTCGAAGCGACATACTTCCGAGTCGAGCGCCACTGCACAGGCGTGCCTTAATGACCGCCCTCCCCCCTTTTTTCTTTAAGGAACACGCGAGTCAGAAAATTCAAATGAGCAAACTGACAGTTCCTTGTAAGCGGACGGAAGATAGGGATGATGGGAGATAAGTACGTATGGCGTCACCAGCTCAATGACAGGACGGGAGGCGAAGTGGGCAAGGACTACCACACGAGACCTGGCCACGGCCTCGCCAACGCCACCAACCAAACGAAGAAGACATGAATGGACAGTCTCGGAAGGAGTTACTCAGCTGTAATCACGAAATCATATAATTCCAACATGTGACACAGCCGTGGTAGGCAGGGGAGAGGGGAAACGGAAAACAAGGACTGTGCGGTATCAAGCATTGTGCTCGCTGATGGCTTGAATTTAGTTCAAGGGGGTACTAGTAGTGCCCCTCGACAGCAGTCGAGCCAACAGCGGCACGCACGTTCCAGCTGAGAGTGGGATCGCACAAAACACCATAGAGGTAACTGGCGAAACAGGCGCTGTAGAGTGGACGTATTTCTATCAGCGCATGTTCGTTCTGTAGGATAGTCCAAAGACCGAGCCGCGATTTGACCCCGTCTCCATAAAGGTGAGTGACTGTCCACCCACTGATTCAGACTGTCGTTGTAAGTCTTGGCTGCAGGCAATCACATGTACTCCGGGCGAATGAAAGCGTACGTGCCGACCACATATGGAGAGGCGTGGAGGAAACAGGGACATTTGCCGCTCCAGCGTCCAGATTCCACGAACACCAGTGCAGTGTGTCCACCAAACCAGTCGCATGTAAACGCTGGTCTGTGGCGAATTTTCTACATGCGATGTGATACCACGTCGCTCCGAAAGATGTCGGGAGGTAAAGCTGATGAGGGTTGTGCCGCACCGCCTCCACCTCGTTAAGGGATATTTGACCTCAACGTTGTTACAAGGTACGCCGCGCAGTAAATGAACGTAAAAATCCTTTGGGTGTGAAGGGCGCATACATAGGAGGTCGGCGGGTCCTACATAGCTCAGGTCCACGAGAATAGAGGTGCAACGTGTTCTACGGACACCAGCAGGGAGTTGGAGGCCGGGGCGTAAATTTCCAAGAGTTGTCGCATGAGTGAGTTCCCTGTGTCCGAGCACTGCTTTTTCGTGGTGTTCGGATATAAGGCTGCAGCGCGACACCGGACATTGGTCAAGTCCAAGTCCGGGAGAAGGTGAGTGTATCGTATTTGACTTTAAAAATTTTACAAGCCGTTACGAAGTAGCCCATGGCAGCCTGCATCGGCTGCGAAGGCAGGTTGTACCAGCGTATCGTATAGTCATGGTAGTGGTAAAGTTAAACATTTGCTATTAAAAAGAGGTATTACTTTCATGCTTTGTCGAAAAGAGCGTACCGCCTTCGTGCTATTTTGAATACCGCTGCTAGCTACTTCCGCTGGAGTCCCTGGTGCAATTCACGGTGACCTATGATTTTCCTGTGGTGGAAAGATCGAGAACGGAGAACACTCAGTTTTGTGAAACCACAGGAGGCGGCGGTCGTTAAAACAAGCAGCGAAGCTCGCGCCGCTGAAGCGGACGTCGAATCGAAAGTTTCGCGCCTGGCTGGGAGCCACAAAACATTAATTACTATCGGAAAAGGCCCGGAGAGACTGCAGCTGCCGGCGACTCGGCACTGTAACGCGAGTGGCGTCGTAACTGAGAGCGTTTTCTGCTTTCGATTGTCACTCTAAAGGAAACAAGCGAGCGGGAACAGAGCGGGCACCTGCGGCGGCCGCCCCGTAACCCGATCGCCGGAGCGTGGCGGCCACCCGACCTGTTGCCGCCGCCGCCGCCGCCGCCGCCTCCGCCGTGGCTGCGTTGCGCAACGGCACGCGCGGGGCACGTGGGGGCCCACGTGGCCTGCCCGCCGTCGCGCCGTTTTCAGAGGCGCCACCACAGCTCGGTACACTGGTCCGCCGACAAGTGGGAGGGGTAGTCACCTCGAAAAAAATTATGTTAACCCTCACAGTACCAAGCTGGGTATTCTGACTATCTCACTTTGACTTCTTTACCTATTACAATATTATCTGCAGAGCTGAATGCTTGTGGCGTATGGCTTTGTTCTAAAACGATTGAAGTTGTATTCACATTCGTGACTGAGCCATTTTTTTGTTTTTATACTTATTGTTGACAGGATATATTATTGGGATTGTGAGATTACCCTGCTTGGTATGAACTGTCTTATTTGCTTACTAGTAAAAAATTAAGGTTTTACGAAATCTGCTGGGTTGTATGGCCATGGTCGAAGAAATTTTTCGGTTCCTGACGTGTCACCCAGAACTCCGCTGGATATCTTCGGAGTTGCTCCTGGCGATGCTGAGTCTTGCCGACTGAAGACGAGTCGGACGCCAGAGAGTGTCTAATGAAGGTCTAATCATCTGCCCATTAAGGGAGGTACCTGTTGTAAATAAAACACGCGAAAGTCCTGGTAGGAAGGGGCGCTTCCAGACGAGTGCCATTATAGAGAAAAGAAAATAACCAATGAGAATGTTTGGTTTCTGCTCCTGAGGCTGAAAGTTTAAAGTATTTTCGGAAGCTGTGAGACGACCGTGAAATCGGTTAGCGGACCGGCAGCCCTCCTGGCCGTTGGAGTGGAAGGCTGTCCGCAGGTGACATACTGTTACGCGACCAATCCTGATTCCTGAGTTCGGAGGTTTGTGATTCACCGTGATCCACAATGTGTTTCCGGCAGTACAGGAAACTGAAAGAATTTCGAAGTGCGTTTCCCCGTGTTCTAGTGGGTAGAAGTCAGTTTTTTCCGAATGTTGACAACAAGAGTGCAGTTTACGATATGCGTACGTGGTTCGTAGGGAGAGGCCGGTACCAGGTTGTGGAGCCATCAACTAGCTGGTAGCCGGCCGGGGTGGCCGAGCGGTTCTAGGCGCTTCAGTCTGGAACCGCTTGACCGCTACGGTCGCAGGTTCGAATCCTGTCTCGGGCATAGATGCGTGTGATGTCCTTAGGTTGGTTAGGTTTAAGTAGTTCCAAGTCCTAGGGGACTGATGACCTCACATGTTAAGTCCCATAGTGCTCAGAGCCATTTGAACCAATTTTGAACTAGCTGGAGGTGACAGTTTATCCAACAGGCAGATAAGACCTAATTGAATCTAACTAACAACATTTGTTTCCGTGAAAGATTGACTATGGTGTTTTGGATGCCTTGTGGCTTATTGATTTGGAATTGTTATCCCGCTTTTTTCGTTGTGGACATAATCTCAGTGAGTTGCTAGCAGGAGGCAGCATCTTTACTGTCAGAGTTGTACGTTCTCCAATCCTGAGTCCGGACGTTGTTATCTTTCTACATGCAATTACACAGCTGCAGCGCATCAATCATTGGTTTTGGAGCACTGACGACTATTATCCTTTTCCGCAGAACAAAGCGGCGCTGGCGACCCTTATTAAGACAATTTTATGAAGTATAGCAGTGCTGAGAATTAATCCGCGTCCATCGACAGCGGATTCCTAGTTAATCTTCAGAGCGATACGTCGCGTGCTAAGAGCGTCTGGGTGCCGGCCGCGGCAGAACGTGTGAATTCGCTGAAATCCTGACCACGAAGCGAAGGATCGTTTCAAGTGTTAGCGTCGACATCAGTGGTGTAGTTCCAGATCACACTTCCTTTATGCTCCACTGCGATTACTTTTCAAGTTCAGTTTGCAGTTGAAAAGCTACTGGCGTTATTGGCCACATTGAAACTGCAGTTTCAGCCTGTGAACATTCTGTCAGCATCCAGTTGAGCTCCAAAGCAAGTGACGGCTGCAGTTAGTAAAAAGTGAAGATATGTACATACCTTTTAAAAAGGAGCACCTCGGAGAAAGCAAGACGAATGCCACCATCAGAACACACTTTCGCTAGAAAACATGTCTTCAGGCAATTTGGGATTAAATGTGGAATTCATTATCAATTATCTCGGAAGAACTGCACAGATGACACTAACTCCGCAAACCCCACCTTGCGGAAAATGTTTTTAATTACAAATAAGAAGTCCCATATATACGCTAGCATTGACACGTTCTTCAGAGAGAAACTGTAACACATACCGACAGAAAAACTAAAAAATATTCTAAATTAAAGGTCATAACGAAATTTACAAAGACGCACATAAAACACATAATTTAAACCTACGAGCCCTGACATCTTTCGTCGGGACGGAGACGGAAATTGTTGTGCATTACTGAACCATCCCTGGGCAGTGTCCATTCGACTAGCTGAAGCAAGAAATGGCTTGTGTAGAGGAAGTAGTTGTGACATCTATTTCGTATCACGGTGTTATTATCTTAAGTGACGACCTGTTCTGGCGCTTATATTAGGCCATTCTCAGGCGTGAAACTGCCAAATGTTAATATATATAGTACTACGGGTATATAGATGTATTTTTATAATAGAAGATAAGAGACAATGCGTATAGGTCCCAAATGGACAATAACAGTTCAGAACGAGTATACAACTTACTTAATGCAGTTGAAAAGCAGTGTCAAATGATAAAAGCAGTGAAAGTCAAGTGAATTTTCAAGTTTCGCGCTCAGTGACGTCATGACAAAATGGGTGTGTCGCAATTATAAAAACAGTAAAATCCGATTCATTAAAACTCTTAACAATATTTAGCTTAAAGGGAGTTATTTGACGTGTTTCAAAATCGTATTTCATGTTTTTCAGATAATATGCTGATAGCAAATCATAAAACAGTAAAATTCAAGTGCTTTTAAAAAAGTTTCACACCTAATGACGTCTTTAAATCCACTTGACTGTTACTGTTTCCGCGTCCAATGACGTCTTTAAACCCACTTGACTGTTGCTGTTGTTATCATTTTACGTTGCTTCTATAAAGCATAGCGTATGTTGTATACTGTTTCTGCACTAGTACCGTGCATACATAAGAATTGTGTAGCGTCTCCTATTACAAAAGAAATACCTAAACACCTATCATATTATGTATTAATAAAGTGGCGCTCCACCAAAACTACGGTTCAGTAGTTTTCGTACAGTACATTGATGCCGTAATAAATGGTAGTCTTACCGGTAGTGCAGGTACCGTTGGTAGAGAAAGAAACACACATGAATCTGTGAGAGAGAAACTGCGAGGCGACGACTTCTCTTTGTTTGTTAGTTTGTTTTAGCGCATAATTAGAACCGTGCATCGCTCAGAGTTCGTCCATTGTGCATTTCATATCCTTAATAAACATAAACTGCATTTTATAGATAATAAAATTTAGTTTATCGCGTACCTTCTGCGTTTTTATGTACGAAAGCAATTAATTTTTATGCAAGTACAGTTTACACGGACAAACATAATAGAATCTATATAATAATTGTTGTTAGTTTGCACTCCATAAAACGTTCATCATCTTGATCAAAGGAAAGAGTTCCCTGTTATTATTGATAAGTGCGAAAGCTGTTTGTGAATAACCGAAACATGTTTCATATAAGCTCGACGAAGTATTGAAGAGATCTTTGATATGTTTTTGTTTTGTGTGGTTTTTTTATAATTTTAACTATTTCAGGAAATTGCGTTTTCTAGCTCTATATAATAAATCTGCATTATTTTTTGTGTTTAATACAACAATTTTCGAAAAGAAAACGAATTAAAAATTTACAGTTTCAGCTTTGCTACAAACACTTTATTTTAAGTAACAGGCAGGGGGATAACTATGCAGGACATAAATGTTCGGTAGGTTACATTCACTTTCATATATCCTCACTCAGTTTCTAGAGGTTTCGTCGGTTCCAGTTTCTCCGCGTATCTCGTAAGACACTGATCGCAAATGCAGACAAAGTGATAGAAATGAGGTAACGCCCATTACGTATTCGACACACCCAACGTGCTTGTAACGCAGTTACGATATTACCTGACCACAGCCACTAGCAAAACTATAGTAGTCTACCCCTACTTATGATAGTCTACGGTAGTTCCACAATACTATACATTAACATTTGGCAGCTTCAGATACACTTAATAACGGTCTAATATAAAAGCCGAAACTGGTCGTGGAGTTCTAATTAAGCAACTGGGGAGGTTTTTCATTAATTGAACAACAATGTTGTGGAATCAGTATCATCGAAACATGGTAAAACTGTTAACCATGGGAGAACGTCACAGAGAGGCTAAAAAGTCTGAAATACGCGACGCTTGAAGACAGCCGCCTACTATACCGTGAAAGCGTATTTATAAAGTTTCAAGAATCAGTTGTAAGTGAGGAATCTGGAAGTATACTATAAGCCCGTACATGTGGTAACTGTAGTGACCGCGAGGACAAGGTTAGAGTAATAACATTATGCACAATGGCATTTAAGCAACCGTTCTCTCCACGCTCAACTCGCGAATGGAATGGAAAGAAGCCCTAATTTATGGTACAAAGTGAAGTATCTTACGCCATGCACAACGTAGTGGTAAATCTGCTGGCCGGCAAACTGCCGCCAGAATACAATGCAAGACTCCGGTCGTCAGTGGAACTCGGCGACTTCCGTGGTGCACAGGCACGCCCGCGAGGCGCGGCCTTGGCTGCAGACGCACTGCGCGCGGGGCACGCACCTGCGTAAGGAGACGCCGGCGGCCGGCCCGCGGTCTGCGGCCGCAACTCGGGACTCTGGTTACGCCGCCAGGTGGCGCGCGGAGCACAAAAAACCAGCCGCACCCACCTGGTGTCGGTTTCACGGCGGCCCCCTCGGTCCAATACTGTCAACTGGTGGTGCAGGGGGACGGACAAAGTAACCTGTTTCTCCAAGGGCCCAAGTATGCTTCCGAACAACGTGCAGTGTTCCAGGTCGTACCGCAACCGGTCCAGTGAAGTGGATGAGAGGGTACTGATGTCACCGGACGTCGAAGATACCGACATCTTACGTGCAACTAGCTTAGCGCACGCTGCTTTTCAAAATGTCAGCATGACGAGTGCGAAGCACGCCCATGTGTTACACAATCGCATCATCCCTAGACTGGGTGATAAAAGACTTCTGGAAGGTACGACCTCTACGCACCGTGGCGCTTCACCCCGTATTGTCACGTGTGTGAAAGATCTCTTGCGCACATCGTCTGGTGAGGACCGCGTGCTGAGCCGCCACTTCCGTCATGCTTGGTCTCCCACGTTCCCAGACCACAATCCATGTAATTATTGGTTGTGGGGTTCCCTGAAATCGCAAGTCTACCGCGATCGTCTGATCTTATTAGGCATGCTAAAAGACAACATCCGACGTCAGTTTCTCACCATAACCACAGATATGCAGTACAGTGATGCTCATAACATTGTCCCTCGGCTACACAAGAATGGTCTCCCGCAAAGAAGTGTTTTGGCTCCAATTCTGTTTCATATACACACGAACGACCAACCTATAGCCTCAAACACCAGGAGCTTCCTATATGCTGACGACCTCGCTCTAGCCACCCAGAGCACAGATTTTGAATCAGTGGAGAACAACCTCACGAGTGTCCTATCCAGATACTACAACACAAACCATCTTAAACCAAACCCTTTGTCCGCAACCCGTGGTCGTGCGGTAGCGTTGTCGCTTCCCGCGCCCGGGTTCCCGGGTTCGATTCCCGGCGGGGTCAGGGATTTTCTCTGCCTCGTGAAGACTGGGTGTTGTGTGATGTCCTTAGGTTAGTTAGGTCTACGTAGTTCTACGTTCTAGAGGACTGATGACCATAGATGTTAAGTCCCATAGTACTCAGAAGCATTTTTTTGAACCAAACCCTTTAAAGACCCAAGTGTGTGCCTTTCATTTGAGAAACAAGGAAGCCGCTCGCATGTTTAAAACAGTATAGTCGGGGGTCGAACTGGAACACTACGAGACTCCAAAATACCTAGGAGTGACACTTCACAGATCTCTCACTTTCAAACAGCACTGCATGAAATGCTAGTTGAAAGTTCCCCCTACGAAACCTGACCGGATCACAGTGGGGTAGTCAACCTGAAACAATCCAAATATCTGCAATGGCACTATGCTATTCTGCGCCAGAGTATGCTTGTCCTGTTTGGTATAATTCAACTCATGCCAAACAGGTGGATGTAGCTCTCAACGAAACCTGCAGAATTATACCAGGTTGCTTGAAATCCACTCGAGTCGGATGGCTTTACGACCTCGCAGGAGTAGCACCGCCACCTGTTCGAAGAGAGATAGTTGCGAACATGGAAAGAAAGGCAGTGGAACAGGAAATTACACATCCTCTGTATGGGCATGAACCGCATCTGCAACGACTGAAGTCAAGGAAAAGTTTCCTTACGACATCAAAGTAACTTAGAACCACAGCTGAAAAAGCTACGCTACAACTATGGTGGAATACGAGCTACCTTCCCCCTGGTTGGAAAAGAGTTGTCGAAGCTTTACCTCCAGGCGATGACGGGAAATGGACAACTTGGAAGTCCCTGAATAGACTGAGATCCGGAGTTGGAAGATCAAACGTTTACTTGGCAAGATGGGGATACACTGATCCAAATGATATTCGGTGTGATTGTGGAGAAGAACAGACAGTTCGGCACATGCTTTGCTATGGATTGTGCCCAGTCTCCTGTACAGAAGGTGATCTTCAACAAGCAACAGAAAATGCACTGGAAGTGGCCAAGTTTTGGTCAAAAGTAATTTAATCATAACTATGTAAATGTATGTACATGTACCTGTATGTTTCTGACACGAGAATAATTAAACAAGTATTGCTCATGAATGGCGGCGGAGATGTTGAGCATTTGTTATAAAGAACGTCGTCTTTGCTAAAAATCAACTGTTATGCTAATTATTGCTTTGGTACCATATGAAGCGCCATGTGTTGCTCATTTTGTGTTCTATACTTTGGTTTCAAAATGCATGTCATTTCAAAAATATATGCCAATTTTTAAGTCTCTACCAAAATTATTCAGTAAAGTATTGACTTTTCAAGCGTTAACGTACTTTTGAGTTACCCCGTGCACTGATTAGCCAGAATATGACGACCGCCTGGTTAACAGCGTGTTTGTCCACCTTTGGAAAACAATGCAGAAGCATTTCCGCGTGGTATGCTTTCGATAAGTCCATTATAGGTTTCAGTAGATCTTCAGACCACTAACTGCTTGCTAAAAGGTCTAGCTGGTACAGGGAATTGTCAAGTGTACTAAAAGATACAAGTAGCAACTGCTTTTGGTACGCACAGCAGCTCCCCGTACCGGCTCCACATGACACCAAACAGTTAGTGGTCTGAAGATGGTCGTGTCTGGCTAAATCGGTCACCAGAGTAAATGAATATTAGTTGCAATCTAGACTGTCTGCTTTTGTTATACTGCTTAAGATGAAGGTCGCTGTCATTCCAATATGAATTACTTCCCACAGAAGCTCTCGACAGTAGCACGCCAACTGCGGACCAGGTTCGCAGTTTCTGATATGCTCATTTCCAGGCGCTGGGCCACAACAATCTGCCGATTTGTCAGAGTTGCTTATATCAGTGGATTTCTCAATTTTCGGCCGGTACAAGTCACTTCAGTCGTCTCTGTTGCGCTTATAAATTTTGTAAAATCTCATTTCTTGATCGCGCCTGTGGGCTCTTCTGCGCCTACTGTCTACGAAAGGGCCAGTTTCTGAGAAAGGAGGCTTTCTTCAGCTTCAGCCTGAGCTTGAAGGCCTTTTCTTTTCCTAATCCTCCTAAATGGACAGTTGTCTGGACATAAGAGGTTGACTCAAGATCGAGAGATTCCCCAGGACGATCGGTGTTTGCAACAAACACTGCAGAATAATTTCTAAAGGCCTCACAAGAAGCAGTACATTGCAGAAGCCCTATACGTGGGAGCAAGAAAGAGAGAATGGGGACGTATCTTTTTTACTCCTGATTCATAAGGGCTGAAAGTCAAAAATATTAAATAATTTTGTGGGGCGATAAGGGGATCACGAAACGGAGGGGTGTAAAAGTGGTGTGAGCCAGAGGCATAGATCCTGTGCTGTATTACAAACATTTCGAGAAGATGATCCTTCGTGATCAATCGACAGCTGAGAGAATCATACACGGGCATAAGACATTTCATTGAATCATTCCCGGTTTTTCTGGGCGACTGGTTCTTTTGAGTGAGTGTGAAAGCGCTTCATAAGAAGATGCGTGTTATACGAGGTCCTGGGGCCAAAAAGCTACCTGCAAATTGTGGTGTTTTAATTTGGCGAGGTGTAATTCAAACAATTAAGCTCCATTTTCTCTGTGGAAATTTGAAGATGGCTTTTTTTTCTCTTAATCTTTTGACTCTGAACTATTGTTTTGTCGTGGTGATTATCGGCGGAAGTTACGAATGGCCTTTTGGATACGGTGTATGAGATGTTAGCGGTATTTATTATCGTGTCAGAAATACAAAATATATAGTTAACAAAGGATATCGATCGCTGACACCAGTTTATATATTAGTTGGCCAGAAAATGGCCACGTCGAGTACGGCGCAAGCGCCTGAAAATGAATAACGCTGTAGTAGATGGCTGTTAGTCTGCACAACAACACACTTGCAAAAAAACTGACCGTACACGAAGGCCCCACGTCTGCAGGTTGGTCTTGTACCGCTTGGTCCTACAAAGTAGTCTGGTAAACAACTGATATACAACTTTGAAGAAACAATAATCTCAGTTTGTCAATAGTGAAACGTAGTCCAGTTAAGACTTTCTCCTAAGTCCTTGATTTGAGTTCGTCGGTCACAGCTGAAGGCTGCTATGATCGTTCATGAATATTCATTCGTACGCCATTTCGAAGTGACGATCTATTTATCACATTTCCGTAAACTTCGGTTGTGTGTCTCTAAAATTTCGATAGGGCGGACAGTTTTTGCATTTAGAAATCGTATCCCACACCGAACCTCCAATTAGGCGGGAACTTTAACTTTGTTACACATTTTAAAATCGCACAAGTAAAGCGTTTACGACCGCTCCTGTGCGGAGTTAGCGCCCACTGGCGCCTACGATTGGGAAGGTCTATTGCACGGTGTGCGGGAGTGTGAGGAATAATGGTATTTTGAATATAATGTCCAATTACAAACATGTAATACCGGGTGATTAAAAAGTCAGTATAAATTTGGAAACTTAGTAAACCACGGAATAATGTAGATAGAGAGGTAAAAATTGACACACATGCTTGGAATGACATGGGGTTTTATTTGAACCAAAAAAAGTTCACAAAATGTCCGAAAGATGGCGCTGGACAGCAAAACGTCAGTGACTACGCATGACAATCGTGTATAAAAGGAGCTGTAATGAGAGACAGAATCAGATGCGCCAGCAGTCGCAGCATGTTGACGTTACCTGAAAAGGCGTTTTTAGTGAAGCTGTATTATCAGAATGGGGAATGTGCTAGTTGAGTGTTATGATCCTATCGTCATAGGAAGGGGACTCGAACGGGTAAAGGTCCGTTGACAAATGCAGCTGTGGCGAGAATGATTTCGAAGTTGCTGCTGAGACAGGGAGACTGTCGCGGGTTCGTCTATGCACGGGGAAGTCAGCTCTCGTGCAGTCGCACGTCGCACCGGCATTCCATGCACTGCTGTTTGGTTGGCACTTAGGCGTATCCTCCGATGCTATCCGTACAAAATCCATCCGCATTATGAACTGTTACCTGACGATTTAGTGAAGCGGAGGGCATTTGCGGTGTGGGCGTTTCAAAAGATGGCGGAAGATGACGATTGGTTGAGTAACGTGTTGTGGACCGACGAAGCTCATTTCACGCTCCGAGGGTCTGTCAGCGCCCACAACTGCAGAATTTGGGCTACCGAAGGTCCTAGAATTGTCGTGGAAACTCCATTGCACGACGAGAAAGTCACGGTATGGGTTGGATTTACCGCATCTACCGTTATCGGGCCATTTTTGTTCGAGGAAATGCGTGATGCTGGTTTTGTAACTACTACCGTGACGGGTGAGAGGTACGCCGATATGTTACAGAATTGCGTCATCCCCAGCCTGGCTGATAAACACCTGCTGGAATGTACGATGTTTATGCAGGATGGCACTCCACCCCATATTGCTAGACGCGTGAAAGAGCTCTTGCGCGCGTCGTTTGGTGATGATCGTGTGCTCAGCCGCAACTTTCGTCATGCTTGGCCTCCCAGGTCCCCAGACCTCAGTCCGTGCGATTATTGGCTTTGGGGTTACCTGAAGTCGCAAGTGTATCGTGATCGAGCGACATCTCTAGGGATGCTGAAAGACAACATACGACGTCAATGCCTCACCATATCCGGCCGGAGTGGTTGTGCCGTTCTAAACGATACAGTCTGGAACCGGGCGACCGCTACGGTCGCAGGTTCGAATCCTGTCTCGGGCATGGATGTGTGTGTGATGTCCTTAGGTTAGTTAGGTTTAATTCGTTCTAAGTTCTAGGCGACTGATGACCTCAGAACTTAAGTCGCATAGTGCTCAGAGCCATTTTTGAGCCTCACCATAAATCCGGACATGCTTTACAAAAAAAATGGCTCTGAGCACTATGGGACTTAACATCTATGGTCATCAGTCCCCTAGAACTTAGAACTACTTAAACCTAACTAACCTAAGGGCATCACACAACACAACATGCTTTACAGTGCTGTTCACAACATTATTCCTCGACTACAGCTATTGTTGAGGAATGATGGTGGACATATTGAGCATTTCCTGTAAAGAACATCACCTTTGCTTTGTCTTGCTTTGTTACGGTAATTACTGCTATTCTGATCAGATGAAGCGCCATCTGTCGGACATTTTTTGAACTTTTGTATTTTTTTGGTTCTAATAAAACCCCATGTCATTCCAAGCTTGTGTGTCAATTTGTACCTCTCTATCTACATTATTCCGTGAGTTATTCAGATTTCAAATTTATACTGACTTTTTGATCACCCGGTACATTCTCCCCCCCCCCCCCTCTCTCTCTCTCTCTCTCTCTCTCTCTCTCTCTGTGTGTGTGTGTGTGTGTGTGTGTGTGTGTGTGTGTGTTGGGCGCGCTGGCTGGCACGGGCTGGAGCTCGCCAGCCGGGTCGTAAGACGGCGGTCGGCGCGGCGTGGCGCTGCGCGGCGTGTCGTGCGATGGTAAAAACGACCGGAAAAGCCGCGGGCTAAAAAGCCGCCCGCTGCCTGCCGCAGCGCCGGGCAGGAGCAGCGCAGGGCAGAGTGGAGCGGGCGACGCCGGCTGGCTGGCCGGCTGGCTAGCCGCAGTTCTCCCGGGCAGCCGCTGTGGATTCCGATTCCGCCGGCAAAACTTGTAACACGGCGTAACGTGTTGTAAACAGGTTGCCCGCCCAAAGTTACACAAGCTGGGCACTACTGGTAGACCAACCCCAGGCCAGTACTCGTACGGTTTTTTAGTACTGTCTCTTCGAGGAAATTGTTAGTGTTATCTGCGCCCGTGTACCAACATCCCACTAGGTACCCGCACATGGCTACCTTTGACATGAGCAACATGTATACCAAATATGTGGAATAGTTCTTGAAACCCTTAATAGATTTAGCGGCAGGCCATTGAATGAAATCACGAAGGTTGTCAATATTTTAACTTTGTTCTTGAGTTTTAATTATTTTAAAACTGGCGCCAAGCGTACAGGCTGCAACAAGGTCTAGCCATATGGTCCCCTCCCCGCTCCCTAACATGCAGTTTTGCCACTATTTTAATATTTTATTTCGAGTATGAGTTTTTTAAGAAGTATCCGGAGAAGTCCGCTAAGGTGGTATGCTGGAAACGTTATGTTCCTGACATTTTTGTTGTTTTTGGGGACAGTAACGAGGAGTGTGACAATTTACATAACAAATTTAAAACATTTGTTGGACAGATTTCTTTCTCTGTTGAACATCAGATTAACGGGATCTTGCCGTATTTAGACTTATAGATCGCCTTAATGGCGGCAAGGTAGAGTCTACTACTGATTTAGCTCTGAATGTTGCATCGAATCACCCGTTTAAATATAAAACCGTTGCCTTTCGGTCCCTCCCAAACATATTAAATAATGTGCCCCCTCACATCAAGGGCACGCGAAAAGGACTTCGGTGTCATCAACTATATTGCAGTGCGTAATGGGTATCCGGGGTCTATGATCGAGAAATTGAATAAGAAAATACTAGTGAAGCGGGGGGGCAGGGGGGGGGGCAGAGAGGGAGGACTGGAAAGAAACTGATGTCAGCCAACATAGCTCCAGCATTTTTCACGACAAAAAATTTGGGCAATACATTAAGGAGCCGTGAAATCTTCAGAAAGGATCCTTTCCCCTATTCCGGAGTGTATCGCATTGAGTGTGATAAAACCCATTTATATAAGAGCAGACACACTGGCCAGACAGGCAGGAATTTTTACACGAGATTTAAAGAACAAACACCTGGCCAGTTACAGGTCAGCTCTGCAAATGCATTCGACTGACAACCAACGTCAGCTGCAGCAGGTTAGCGACAATTTAACTCTCTCACATACTGAAGAGAAAGGTCGGATACTCAATGGTATGGATGAAATTGGAATCTTAAGACGTCCTTATCCCCATCCTCTCAATACAATGATGAACGAACAAACCTGTATCACAAAAATATTTTAGTACATCTTGACATTTCCCATGCAAACGAAGGTGTCCACCTAACGTAATATTTTTCCTTATGCGGCTCCCTCCTAATGTTGCGATGGTTCCGCCACCTTTCTCCTGTTAATTCCCGATTCTACGCTTTAAACAATTCACCAATCTTATGTCTGTTTCGTATCGCGCTTGCGCTTGGGGCGTGTGCGGTTTCAGCACTCACGGCTAATATTTATTATTACATAGTTTCTTCTGTTTTGTGTTCCCGGTTGTGCAGCACGGGGGAGGGTGGTTATGGAATTTAAGTTAGTAATTCCACGCTAAATGTGATTTTTCCCAACCCCGAGCGATTTCATTGCATTTTACACGTTTCATTATTTAGGTAACTTTTAGTGCCCGGTCGTGATATCGGTTTTTCGGATTTTTTTACGTTCCGTTTATCCTTTTGACACGGAAGCTTTGGTTCCATGACAACACTGGTGTGAGGATGACCTAGTTGATTAAGTAACGTCTTGTTCTCTCTTTTAACTTGTTTTAATTTAGAAATGTTTAGCCTCATAGTTCTTTACCTGATATTTCAGGCTTGAGGATCCCCACCCACTACCGTGTAACAGAGCATTTTTACTATCACAGTTTACACCGGATGATGGTAGTGGTCTAGTGGCTAGCGTTGCTGCCTCACGATCACGGATCCCAGGTTCGATTCAAGGTTGGGGATTTTCTCTGCCTGGGGACTGGGTGTTTGCCAGCCGGAGTGGCCGTGCGGTTTTAGGCGCTACAGTTTGGAACCGCGAGACCGCTGCGGTCGCAGGTTCGGATCCTGCCTAGGGCATGGATGTGTGTGGTGTTCTTAGGTTAGTTAGGTTTAAGTGGTTCTACGTTCTAGGGGACTGATGACCTCAGAAGTTAAGTCCCATAGTGCTCAGAGCCATTTGAACCATTTTTTGACTGGGTGTTTGTGTTGTCCTTGTGTTGTCATCATCATCTCATCATCCTCATATGCATAACAGGGTGGCGACAGGAAGGGCATCCGGCCACCACTTCAATTAACACTACCAAATCTGCTCCTAACCATGCCGACCCTGTGAAACTGTGAGACGTAGGCACCAGGATTAGAAGAAGACACCAGATGATGGAACTTTAACTGTTCCAAAACCAGTCGTGTGTACATAATAAAAAATTATACATTAGGCAACTATCCCATAGTTCCTTCATTATCTTCAGTATCTTGAGAATGAGACATTGTCGTCTCAGTTATACATAGTTATACATACAAACTGTCAACGTACTGCCTTTGCTGTCGAGACCAGTCTTGAGCCTGTCAACATTCGAGTACTGCATAACATCTACTCCATATCCTCGGCCTTTCTAGGTACCGGAGAACGGTCCAAAGATTTCCAACAACAAGAGGCATGCAATAGTTATTGTCATACCTATATCAGGGATATAATACTACTGATTCTTTCATTATCGAATTAACTGTTCCACGTCAGATAAATCAATACCGTGTCCCTTGTTCTGATAAACTAAGCGAGAGGCCTCAATGCCTCGCACAGTGGACTCGCACTGGGGAGGACGATGGTCCAAAATCCCCGTCCGGCCATCTAGTTTTGGGTTTTCCGTGATCTTTTTAGCACTTCACACCAGACTGCTTCTACCTCTTTTCTGTTTTTTGCGTGGACAATTCTCCACTTGCGTGTAGGGATGCCAAACTGTAACATTCGTCTTCTGTCGCTTTTGTACTATTTCGGGACCCTATTCCTCGACGATTCCACCCAAATATTTCTTATCGGTAGACCAGTTTTAATGAAAAGAACTTTCAGTAACTATAAGGGCCTATTTCTGACACCTGCTTCGTACATATTCACAAATCATTCTTCCTAGTTAAGAGCGATGCCTAACTTGTTGTCAGAAAAAAATGATGCAACAATTGCCTCATCTTAGCAAGAGACCTATAAATCTTTCCTCCTTAATTTTTCTACAAGGCAGTCACACAATTGTCATCCGCCGACGGACTCAGCATTGCTCTCCTCGATACCTGCTCATCACCCCAAAGACAAAGACAGTCATAATATTATACTGCACATCTGGTAGAGTAAGTCGTTCAAAAACCGGACAAAGCCTTCGGGTTGAGGACATGCACCTTGCCAAGCCGTCTGCTCCCTTAAATAAGTAATTATTCCCACTTACTTCAGGTTTCTTTGTACCAAATACACGATCACACTGTAAGTCGGACACCTGCCTACAAAAGACAGAAGAAAGTGCTTAGCTCTAAACGCTGCTACATGGGAAACACATTTGCCAATTCTCGTAAGTTTTCATACTGTATGAAATATGCTCTAAGATAAAAAATACGACGCACCACGAAGGACATATGCAAACTGATCACAAATTGATGTTTATACAGATATCGACGGAAAATCCAAATTTGTAAACTTTGGCGGCCGATGGATGGATGTGTGGCGCGGCAGCGCAATTTCACCGCGCAGCTGATAAGTATAGTAAACACGGGACATGTCGACAACAGGACATAAAGTCTGCGAATTCCATTCCGTGCACTCAGAGTTGGACAGTAACTATGCGTCGCAGGCAGGCGCGTGAACAATACACGCAGATGCCAGCAGTTGAGAGAGGACGTGTAGTTGAACTTGTGAGGGTACTGGTGTGTAGTATCTGTAAGTGGTTGTTCTTTGGAGGGCGACAATGCCCAGTGGCGCAGAGTCGCAAGCAGAGGCAGTTGTTGAGAGGCTGTGGAAGGTGTAGGCTGCGTGAGCCAAAGGCGGTTGCGTAGCGAAGGATTTATCTCTATGTTTAATACTAGTGGCACACAGTTTGAATAATAGTGTGTTTATGTTTGTGCAGTGTGATAAAGGAAATAAATTAAATTTTACCAGTTCTTAATGTGTCTCCATCAGTTACTACCACACCATTGCATTTAACAATGAACGAAGTCTCGATATACACGGTCAACTACAACAAGAGGATTGTAACAAAATAATCATTAATTAACCCATATAATCTAAGGAGACGGGAGCTTATAAACTCAAAGAAGCAGTTGGGAGTAATCGGCGAACCGATTGAATAGGGGCGATGCCACTATTCGACGATGCTGGCTGGAATGGGTGAACAATGGCCGAACACAGCGTCAAGAAGGAAGTGGTCGATCTAGACACACGACAGAACGAGAGGACCGAGCAATCTTCAAAGTGGCACTAAGAGCCCCGGATTCATCATTATCACTGATCCGACGTGCAACTGGTGCTTCAGTGATCACAAGGACTATTAACAGGCATCTCACACAAAGCGGGGTGAGCTCATAGCGTCCCTTACGATGACCTCTGTACACCAACAAAACCGTTTGCAGTGGTATCGGGAACATTCGGGTTGAATCTTATTTGACTGGAGTAGAATTGTCTTCAGGGATGAGCCCTGCTTGGAGCTGAACCCCGAGGACCAGCGAAGACGTGTCTGGAGACGCCCTGGACAGTGGTGGAACACGAACCTGACTGTCGCCCGCCATACTGCGCGACAACCAAGAGTGATAGTTTGGGATACCATTTCATTTCACAACTGGATCCCTTTGGTTATCGCCCGCGGCACCCTTACAGCACAGCGGTACGTCGACGATATTCTGTTCCCCGTTTTGTTGCTCTGCATGACAAGCCATCCTGGGCTTGTATTTCAGCAAGATAATGCCCGCCCGCACTCGGCGAGAGTTTCTACTGTTCATCTTCGCGCTTGCCAAGCTCTGCCTTGGCCAGAGAGGTCGCCGGGTCTCTCCCCATTTGAAAAAGTTAGGAGCATTGTGTGCAGGACTCTCCAAACAACTCGTGATTTTGACACTCTATTATAACTTGCCAATTGGACAGAATTTGGCACGATATCCCTCAGGAGAACATCAACCAACTCTATCAATCAGTGCCAAGGTGAATAACTGCTCGCAGGGTCAAAGGTGGACCAACGCGTTATTTACTTGGTCCATTTGTGAAGCTCTTTCTCTTAAATGAATCATGTAATTTTTCAGAAATTGTAGTCTTTGTTTGTCTGTACATGTAAATCATATCTACCTATTTCCGCCCCTTTTGCATAATTACTTAGTGGTGCGTCTTTTGTTTGAACTTTCCGACCTTCCACCCAATCAGCAGAATGCAGGCATTCTTGTTGGTCATTTCCGTCTCCCGATCGTAGCAGCCCGTTGGAAAGTGCTGGTTTCCGCCAGGAATTTTTCAATGTTTATTTCCAATAGGTCCTGGACAATCTCTACCACCACTGAAAATTCGCCATCCTTCCAAACTAACCTATTATGTTCCGACCGCAACAATCAGGCTGCATTGTGAATCTCGCATACAATTCACTTAACGCGGAATAGGGAGACAAAATGAGACCCAGACTGTTTCCACGACATGACGTCTCTCGTGTCTGTAGCAGCCAAGAGAACAGCCCCACACCACATCCGTCAATCGGGGGAGACTCAAAAGGAATAAAACCACGACCCAAGTAAAATTAGAATCGGAATTTTCATCCGAAACTTATTTTTAACGGGCTCGGATACGAAACTTTACGCGTTTCTGAAATGTTGGTAGCGCTGCGTCACGTGGAACAGCGTGCATCTTCATAGCAAAATGTTTTTTACCTCACACAGTAGAACATTCACTAAATTAGTGGCCACGCTGTATAAATAAATACGTTATCCCTGTAGAGAGTGGCATGGAGCACCCTTCGCGACGTCCACGTGGCCGACGTAACGGCAGCTGGCTGGCTGGCGGTAAAGGTATCGCGTGTGGGGGTTTTAAAAGTCGGGCTGCGGTCGGCGTGCGCGCCCTGCTGAAACGGAAGCGGACCCGCAGAAACCGCAGCCAGCACCGGAGCTACCTGCCCCGCCGGCTCGCGCCAGGGGCACAAAATACAGCCTCTGCTAATAAACACAGCTAAACTCCGCGCTCAGATGAAACACAACACGTTAATGTCCAATAGGTAAACAACATAAAAGAAGGAAAGCTCTCATCATGTAAGAGCTTCGTTGGCATGGGTCTTTCTTTCCCTTCATTCTGCATGCTGAAGAATAAAGTCCAGCGAGACTGCCACCAGTTCTGGCTTCTTCCAGAGTTGCAAAGCTCAATAAGAAGTAACATTTATCTTACGAATACTTTAATGTTTTGTATTATTATAGTCATATGTAATTCATAGCCCGCAACACACAGTAACACGATAATCAATGTTTACGTCTCGCATTTAAGCCGCAGCATTACCTTTTACGGTTTGTCTAACATTTCTTTGTCTGTTTACTCTTTTTCTCCTTACTTCTCTACTATCCATTTCATTCATAGCCTTTTTGGAATCTTCTACAAAGAAAACCTTTCCAAGTCTCAATTTTGATCCTGTATTCCTTTCGAACATCGTACGAACGTCGAAATGGCGCCGATGCTGAGATAACCGATCGCGCTATAAGAAAGCAACTACAGTCCCTTAGTAGTAGAAAGGCATCAGGACCAGATGAGATATTTATAAGATTCTACACAGATTATGCGAAAGAATTTGCTCCTCTTCTGGCAGCAGTTTATCGCAGATCGCTGAAGCAACGAAAGGTACCTAGCGACTGGAAAGAAGCGCAAATCATTTCCGTTTTAAAGACGGATCGAAGAACAGATGCACATAATTATAAGCCTATATCGTTTACGCCACTCTGTTGTACAATTATGGATCATGTTTTGCACTCACGTATTAGTAGGTTTTTGGAGAACAAAAGTCTGATCAACAAAAATCAACATGGATACTTCAGGAAGGCACCTGACAACGTCTCGCACCGCGATTTAGTGAAAAAAATACGAGCTTATCAAGTATCGGACAAGATTTGCCACAGCATACAAGAGTTCCTTAGAGACACAATTCAACGCGTCGCTCTAAACGGAACAAAGTCGACAGATGCAAAGGTAATCCCCGGAGTAGTTCAAATGTGACAGGACCGTTATTGTTTACAATGAATATAAATGACCAAGTAGAAACTGTCGGAAACTCTTTAAGACTGTTCGCAGATGATACGGTTGCCCATAATAGAGTAGCAACACCAGAAGAAAGAACTGATTTCCAGAATGACCTGCACAGGATTGATGAATGATGCAGGCTCTATCAGTTGACCCTGAAAGTAAATACATGTAATTTATTGCGCATACAGAAGAAAAAACCCACAACTGTGTAACTACACTACTGACGACGAACTGCTGGAAACAGTATACATCTTAAAATACCTAGGAGTAACTATCCAGAGCGACCATAAGTAGAATGACCACATAAAGCAAATAGTAGAAAAGGCAGATTCCAGACTCATATCCATAGGAAGAATCTTAAGACAATGTAAGTTGTCCATAAAAGGAGTGGGTTACATAGCGGTTGTTCGACCTATTCTTGAGTACACTTCATGAAACTGGACTCCTTAGGACTGACAAAAGAGACAGAAAGATCCAACAAAGAGCGGCGCGTTTCGTCACAAGATCGCTTCTACCGCGCGAGAGCGTAAAGGAGATGCCTAAGAAATTCCGATGGCAGACGATACACGTGAGGCGTTGTGCATCACGGAGACAGCACTTTCTGGGAAGAGTCGGACAACGTATTACTTCCTCTCATATACATCACACGAATGATCACGACGAGACACTTCGAGAAATTAAAGTTAATACACTGGCTTACCACAACCATTCTTCCCATGCGCCATTCGTAAGTGGAACAGGGAAGAGGGAATCACGCAATAGTACCGGATGCAGCCCCCGCTATGCACCGTTAAGTGGCTTGCGGTGTATGATGTAGATGTTGATGCAGATTTAGTTCTGTTTTCATTTCTTGCTTATAAACGCAAAACTCTTCTAATTTATAGGCCTATACACAAACCTCTTCAAAGTCTTCATGCATTTTCCTAAATCAGTCAGGTTTGCCATTTCATTTTATAAAATACTGTACAACTTTTCTTGTCAGTCTGTTAATTATAACTTAGAGTATTTTATAGCACATACACTCCTACTTCCTATTATTATGAACACTCTTGATCAAATACGTTCAAAATTCGTAACTTGGTTTTCATTTGTTACCACGAAAAAAAGTCAGTTAATGTAAAGAAATTGTAACTTCTCCATTACTTGGCCATAACTGTGCACTCTCCCTTTCGGCATTGTCTACGACAGGATCGCGTTTGTGGGGGAAGGAGGCTTGCTTCAGACAGGGTTTTCCACAAATCCTCCACTATGCGTTGTGTCTGGAACCTCCAAGTTAATGTTTGCAACATCCGTTGCTGAAAAAGTTCCTAATGCTCTGCTAGGAGGCAGAACCTCCTGGAAGCGGTGTAAATAGCAGGGAACGGACAATGAGAATGTCAACATTGTGGTCCTGATTCTGAATGGCTGAAAGACTCATTTGTTGGACTAATTTCGTGGAGCAGTACGAAGATCGTGAGATCGACGACTCAGCCGATGGCTCTCGAAGGGGTAACATGAAAATTCGTGGGCCCTCTAGTGGTTTTTTCTGAGTTCTAGAGTGAGTGAGTGATCGTCCGCGATCAGTACGCAAACATTACAAAGCATTCTGAAGTGCGTTCCCGTGTGCAGGCGTCGTGTTCTGCTAAGACACTTCTGAGCGAGTTGTGGAGTCCACCACCTTAGGTGCGTGGTCGGCGCGACTGACTGCCATGAAGTGGGCCCGGGTTCGATTCCCGGACGGATTGGAGATTTTCTCCGTTCGGAGACCGGCTATTGTGTTGTTCTCATTGTCTTTTCATCATCATCATCGGCACGCAAGTCGCCCCGTGTGGCGTCAACTGAAATGACTTGCAACTCGGCGGCCAAACTTCCCCAGGAGCTCACTCCCGGCCATCAGTGCCATACGATCATACAGTATATAGCGAGTCTTGTGGATTAGCCACCATGGACTTATTCGGTCAGACGAGGACTCAAGGCAGAATGCTGTGGCATTAGCTAGCTAAGGGAGTGTAGGATAAAAGTGATGGACTTGGCTAGTGTTAGGTGATGGCAATGGATTTTATTTGTTGTCGTGCAGATTTGAGTGCGTTGTTTTTGTGAGACTTTTTCCTGTATTGACGTTGATCTGAAATGCTGTTTTAGTGTGGAGATAATCGACGGGAGTTGTTACGGGCCAGTTGGGAAGCTGCACGCAAGTTGATAGCGGTGATCGCATTCCACTCCAGTCATATCTCGGAAGCTTTCTTGACAATACTTAAGAGATAGGTACACGGCTTTTAATTATTGACTTAGGGCTGTGAAATTTAACCAAGGTATTTGGTATCTGTTGAAAAGAGCCACGCAGAGACACAATTATCAATGTTAACTGTGAAATACCGCGCAAAAGTAGCAGGATAATAGCAAGACGAGGCCAATGTCTGAGTGTGCGCCGCAGTTTAATACTCTCTGTAGAAATGTTTAGACGACAGTAGGGGCGAAAAGTCTTATTACAAATATTAGTTCAGATGTGTCCATTTTTTTAGAACTTGAAATAATGATTATTAAACTAGCCTACAGTGACACGTCACATCGCACAGCAAGTTGACCTTCGTATAAGCTTCACTACGATCTCGCTTCGAGCTGCGGCATTACTATCTTTGAAGTTTCAATAGCAGCCATGCAGAAGGTCAAAGCCGTTGCAGCAGGTGTCCTAGCCACGAATGTAGGAATATGTGTCTGACACTCGTCGGAAAATGGCTGTCGAGCAGCGAGGCGGCACGTAGTTTTCTGTTTGTGGGCGAGAATTCGTCACATTCGACCCGAATACCGGGAGGCAGGTACACAGTCCCTCCCCCACGACAACGCCCCACCCAACAAACGAAGATTGTGCACGTGTTTTTGGCCAGCAAATAGATCGCAGTGCTGGATCACCAACCGTATTGGCTGGATTTAGAGCCAGCCGACTTATGGTTGTTCCCAACTGGCAGTGAAAAAACACCGTTACGACGCAATTAAAGACATCCAGGAATACAGTTCTGCAGCACTAAACGCAAGTCCGAAAAGGAACTACAGAGAGTATCTGAAAATACTTTTAAAACGATTTCACCTGTGTACTGATTCAGGTGAATAAATATAGTGAGTTTGTAAACATAAGCCACGATTTATACTTTTCATATCCACAGTCCTAATGGAACTGTGACACAATGAGTACACAGTAGAAGGGAAATGTGACTTTCTTTTGCGAGTTGCGGTGTTGTCGAGCGCCTGCAGCGAGTTTATTTACAATGCGGGTTGTCGCCGTGGTGCGCCGCAGGTGCCGCAGACGACGCACTCGCCCTCGCCCTCCCCCGCGCAGTCGCCCGCGCCTTCGCCGGCCCTGCCTCTGCCGCTGCCGCTGTGCCCACCGCGCGCCGTCTGCGCCAAGCTGGACCTGTACGAGCCGTCGGCGCCGTGGCTGGAGCGCCAGTGCGCCTGTCCCAGGGGCCTTCAGTGCCCGGAGTCGCTCGACCCCGCCGACGGGCACACGCTCCGCGACCGCACCCGCCTCTACAAGGTACGCTTCCTCATTCTACTTAGCGCATGATTCATACATCAATTGATACAAGACGCTATATTACCTATACAACAAAATTACGTGCCCTTCCATATCCTACCACTGGAGCCCCGAGGGGTAGCCGTGCTGTCTCAGGCGTCTTGCCACGGTTCGCGCGGGTCCCCCCGTCGGAGGTTCGAGTCCTCCCTTGGGCGTGTGTGTGTGTGTGTGTGTGTGTGTGTGTGTGTGTGTGTGTGTGTGTGTGTGTGTGTTGCCCTTAGTTTAAGTTAGAATAAGTAGTGTGTAAGCCTATGGACCGATGACCTCAGCAGTTTGGTCCCATAGAGCTTACCACAAAATTTTAAATTAGCACCAATGGCCAAAAACCTCGTTTCGATATCTTGAACAGATCATGAAATAAAGTGGGTTGCAAGTATTACGTGAGTCATCCTGTATAAACGTACGAAATTAAAATCTTGAAGTTACATAAACATTATTACTATTCCTAATTATTCTCCGTGGTCTGATGCTTCGTGAACAACACAGTTTCCAAGAAAATATGTCCATTTGTGTCTGACGCCTTTGCTACGACTGCACAGCTTATACATAAAGAGTTTCCTCTGATTCCAATACTACCCCATACAGTCCCTTTTCTGTTGCTTTTGTTCTTCCGTTCATGTACTTCCAGTCTTTGTAGCTCTTCTTTCGGCTTCAAAAACTTTCCTAACTTTGTATTCTGTTTCGAAACAAGTCCCTTTCTAACGTGCGAGATTACAGGGAGTTGGATCTATCAAGGTATTTCTGAACTGCTTTAATCCACGTCTCATTGGTCTTCTTCTTCTTCTTCTTCTTCTTCTTATCGGTATCTGCCTTGTAGCTTAATAGCCATTCACTACAACTTACAAACAGCCTACCAACAGCTGTCCCGCAGTCGTGCACCGCGACACTCCTCCAATAGCGCACGTATACACTGAAGAGCCAAAAAACTGGTACACCTGCCCAATATGGTGTAGGGCCCCCGCGAGCACGCAGAACTGCCGCAAAATGACGTGGCATGGACTCGACTAATGTCTGAAGTAGTGCTGGAGTGAATTAACGCCATGAATCTTTCAGGACTGTCCATACATCCATAGGAGTACGAGGGGGTCGAGAGCTCTTCTGAACAGCACGGTGCAAGGCATCTCTGATATGCTCAATAATCTTCATATCTGTGGAATCTGGTGGCCAGTGGAAGTGTTTGAACTCGTAAGAGTGTTCCTGTAGCCACTCTGTAACAATTCTAGATGTGTGGGGTGTCGCATTCTCCTGCCGTAATCGCCCAAGTCCTTCGGAATGCACAATGGACATGAATGGATGCAGCTGATCAGACACGATGCTTACGTACGTGTCACCTGTCAGAGTCGTATCTAGTCGTATCAGTCCATATCACTCCAACTGCACACGCCGCACACCATTACAGAGCCTCCACCACCTTGAACAGTCCACTGCTGACATGCAGGGTCCATGGAACCATGAGGTTGTTTCCATACACGCAAAGGTCGATCCGCTCGATGCAATCTGAAACGCCGGGCGGTGTGGCCGTGCGGTTCTAGGCGCTGCAGTCTGGAACCGCGTGACCGCAGGTTCGAATCCTGCCTCGGGCATGGATGTGTGTGATGTCCTTAGGTTAGTTAGGTTTAAGTAGTTCTAAGTTCTAGGGGACTGATGACCACAGATGTTAAGTCCCATAGTGCTCAGAGCCAATCTGAAACGAGACTCGTCCGACCAGGCACCATGTTTCCAGTCATCAACAGTCCAATGTCCGTGTTGACGAGCCCAGGCGAGGCGTAAAGCTTTGTATCGTGGAGTCATCAAGTGTACACGAGTGGACCTTCGGCTCCAAAAGCCCATACCGATGATGTTTCATTGAATGGTTCGCACGCTGACACTTGTCGATGGCCCAGCACTGAAATCTGCAAGCAAATTGCGGAAGGGTTGCACTTCTGTCACGGTCAAGGGTCCCCCTCAGCCGTCGTTAGTCTCCTTCTTGCAGGATCTTTTTCCGGCCACAACAATTTCGGAGATCTGACGTTTTACAGCATTCCTGATATTCAGGGTACACTCCTGAAACGGTCGTATGGGTAAATCAACAACACTTCATCGCTAACTCGGAGATGCTTGTGTACCATATCTAGTGCACCGACTATAACACCACGTTCAAACTGACTTAATCTTGATAGTCTGCCATTGCAGTAGCAGTAACCGATCAAAGAACTGCGGCAGACAGCTGTTGTATTATATAGGCGCTGCCGACCGCAGCGCCATATTCTGCCTGTTTACACATCTCTGTACTGGAATACGCATGCCTATACCAGTTTATTTGGCGCTTCAGTGTAGTGTGGCTTCGTACTACTTCCATGTAACTATTTCGTTTGATGTAAATCAATAAGCGATTCTGAGTCAGTCACATACTTAATATTCGTCACTACCTGTTTCGAGGATTCTTCAGTTAAAAAATTAGGTGAATTACATCACTAACATGACGATATGAATTTATCACTGTTTGATCTCACCAAAATTTATCTGTTTATCATCTTCGATTTTATTACATCTATTGAAGGATAATCAACATTGGACGTTACGAAACAGGATAGGACGTCACCGCCAAATTGTGGTATGTTGACACTAGGTGGAGCTTGAAATTGACTGAACGTTGTATATCAGGTTATTAGAGACCGTCCCACACAAATTAGGAATACATTCTCAGAATTAAGGAACTTTCAACGACGGTATAGTTTATTAATGTCCAAAGGAAACTTCATAGCGGATAATCGCACAAGATAGGTGAAAGAGGGTTCTTTATAATGTTAAAGATGACGTAGATCTCCGGAGTCTGAATGTCTACCGTATTTCACGCAAATGTGGACTGTGTAATGTACGGGAAACCATTAGAGAACTGCATGAGAGGTGCTAGGAAGATGAGCGACATAGTCGACAAAAAATAACCAAGCAAACGGCTGTGGCCCTAGAATACGATCATGAAATGAAATACGACGAGATCAGTATCATGGTCAAAACGTTACGTTCCTGGGAAAAAGTAATTACGGAATTTATCGAAAGAGAGATATCGCAAAAACTAATGAACAGGGGCGGAGGTTTCAGTTCAAACAAGGCTCGAGGTCCAGCGCACAGTTTATTAAAATATCGCCGGCTATCTACATCCACGAGAGAGAATGTGCGTTTCATGCAATACAGTGCGATTTCTGAAAAACAAAAACACATGAAAGGGCGTATTGGACGTCGGCGTCGAACTCAGGTACAAAGGGTGGCGCGACACCAACAACATTGAGAGTCTGGGTCGAATTCAGCCAAGCGAGTACACATAACAACATCATTCGCAATTTCTGAAGAGGGCTGCCTCCGTCGCATAAGTATTCTGCATAAAACAGAAATAAGAACTCGGCTCAGTATCTGACAACACAACACGCATGTCAGATCCCGAGCATTTTTGAAAGTAACGTCGACGGTCTGTGAGGAAGCCACCATCTGAAAAGTTATGTTCAATGTTCCGTTCTCTGACATCCGGTGAGAATCGACTTTGAAGGAAGCGGGGGAAGGGTGGGACGTGAATGACAAATAACAAAACAAAATCGCCATAGATGACGTTACATTGCGTAGCGACTTTCTGAGCCTTTTGACTAAATGTGTACTGCATGCGCCCGAGACGTGTTTGCCTGAGGTGAGGACGGTGTCGTTGTGGCAGATGTGCGAGCCGGTGCGGACGCTGCCGCGGTGCCGCTTCTTCCGGGACGCGACGTGGTCGGTGTCTGTGGAGGGCGGCGGCCGCACGCAGCAGGTGGTGCACTGCGCGTGCCCGCGCGGCGCCGTCGTCTACCTGCTGAGCAGCCGCCGGCCCGCGGGCAGGCAGCGCGCCACGCAGTACGCCTTCGCCTGCTCTCCGCAGAGCGTAAGTACCACACCCCTAGTCCCGCCCCTTTCCACCTCCCCTTCCCCCACCTCGGCGCTCTAACGAAAGTAGCCAAGAAAGTTTGTTCTTGTGCGCGCTCGGTTTCACTCAGATATGCTCGGTACATTTCACGGTGTGGAAGACTGAATTTTATTTATATTTATTATTCATACAACACATATAATAGACCTAGAAACACTCATTCCAACGTCAGATGTATATGGAAAACCATCATATTTACTCTGTCTGATAAAAAAAGTGAAGTTTCTAGAAGGAGAGGAGAAACCAAATCGAAACTTTGCATGTTGAGAGAATATGTGCAGAATTTGGCAGTATGAGGCCCTTAATCATCATGACGTTGCAGACCCTCTAGTCTGGGTGCACCTATGAATATGGTTGGGAAGGGTGTCATAAAGCCGTTGTGAGGTAAACTGGCCCACAGCTGTTGTAACTGATCCTTGTCCTGGATACCGGCGCTGGGACAGAGTTGACGTCCGAGCTGGTCCCACACAACTTCTCCCGGAGACAGAGCTTGGGGTCTTGCTGGCCACGGCTGTACCTCAGCATCATGCTGACACTTGGCAGCCACACGTGGACTGGTGGACGAGCATTATCCTGTGCCGGCCGGGGTGGCCGAGCGGTTCTAGGCGCTACAATCTGGAACCGCGCGACCGCTACGTCGCAGGTTCGAATCCTGCCTCGGGCATGGATGTGTGTGATGTCCTTAGGTTAGTTAGGTTTAAGTAGTTCTAAGTTCTAGGGGACTGATGACCTTAGAAGATAAGTCCCATAGTGCTCAGAGCCATTTGAACCATTTGAGCCATTATCCTGTTGAAAAATCACTGCCAGCCGTGACTTGAAGTTATACCCTACAGCTTCTCACACCGTAATGCCAGGATTAACACCGGCGAGCCTCTCCAAAACACTGGAAGAAAAGGGACCTCTCCCCAGGTCGCTGTCGTACTCGCCGACGATAGGTTGGGTTGGGTTGTTTGGGGGAAGAGACCAAACAGCTAGATCATCGGTCTCATCGGGTTAGGGAAGGAAGTCGGCCGTGCCCTTTCAGAGGAACCATCCCAGCATTTGCCTGAAGCGATTTAGGGAAATCACGGAAAACCTAAATCAGGATGGCCGGACGCGGGATTGAACCGTCGTCCTCCCGAATGCGAGTCCAGTGTCTAAACACTGCGCCACCTCGCTCGGTACCGACGATGGACATCCAGCGTGCTGCACAACGCCGATTCATCGCTGAACACAATGCGACGGCATACATCGACATTCCAGCATCACACGAAACACAGCCGATTGTGTTTTGGTATTTACGGCAGACTACACACAGAACGATAATTCCCTAGTCCTACTGCAGCTAGTCCCTGACTAATAGTGCGGCATTACACGGAATGTTGTTGCACTTTACCCGGTTGGCGGGCACAGTTGTTAAGCTGTTACGACGTGCTGGTGCACAATATGGCGATTCTCCCTTGTGGTGGTCATATGCGGTCCTCCAGAACCTTGACGAAGTGTATGCCTGCCCACGCAGTCCAATATGGGCACTGTCGCATCCTAATAGTACACATATCTCAATACTGTACGATTCGACCAACCAGACAAACAATGAGAGCTCTTTCAAATTGTCAGGTGCTGATAACGCCGTCTCATATTTGTACGCGGTTTCTCCATATCCTTCACACTGATCACTCAACATCCGATGCCGTTCACACCACATATGAATCTTTTCCAGCCCTGGTAACATTACCAAACACGACAACACTAATGCACTCTGGTGGCTGGTCTATCGTCAAAACGAATTACAGCTCTAATCATTTACATACCCTTTTGTGTCAGACTGTATTTTTACCCAGAGTTTGTAAGACATGGCAGTCCAGAATACAACTTTGTCAAGTCTGTCTCTGCCATGAAACATCACTTTCACCTAAGTATTTGCCTGGACCATAAGTTCACAGCGCTTTTGTTTTGCACGTTGAGATACCGGTTGCTATAGGATTGCTTATCGATTGTTATTTTCTATTTGTAGTTCTCTGTTGACATTTGAATTTACATATTACCACTTTGTCATTTGGAGAAACTGAGTGGAGAGCTGTGGATGCTATAAAATCGAGTGCCAAGTGGAGAAATCGGAACGTTCTGACATATTCTTATTTTTGAGTTCAACAAAGGGGTCACAGCAGCTGAGGCAGCCAGAAATATTTGCAGTGTGTTTTGGGATAATGCCACTGGACAGAAGACGGCAAGAAAATGGTTGTCTCGTTTTGAGGAGGATCATCAGTGACTCTACAAGTTCAGGAAGACGTTCGCGTTTTGATGAAGATCGTTTGAACGCATTAATTCACATTGATCCACGTCAGTGTACTCGACAACTGGCATATGTGATGAACTATGATCATCATGCAAAGGGCACGTTCAAAAATCCGGTGTATGGCTCCTGAGTGTTCTAAGCCAAAAATCACAAAAATCAGTGTGATGTTTCTGGTGACGAGAAAGGTGTCTTTATGCTGACATAAGGAAAAGAAAGGAATGGTTGAGACCAAGCAAAGCAGCAACTCCCCTACAAAAATTTGCGCCCATTCACAATAGCTAATGTTATGTATCTCATGGAACAGCGACGGTGTGGTGTACTACGAATTGCTTCTCCGAGCTGTAACCATCACTGCTTACGTTTATTTTCAACAACTGAGACGTCTTGGAGACGCAGTCCAAGAGCAACTACCAGGCAGACTATGTGAAGTGATGCTACTCAACGATAATGCCCGCTCGCATTCTGCTAGACTGACAAAAGACGCTATACTGGACGTGGATTGAGAAGTCATTCCGCACCCACCTCATTCACCCGATCTTGCACCCTCAGATTTCCACCTTCTCCGCTCTCTATCGAACAACTTTCAAAGAACTTCCTTTCCGGTGAAAACGCGATCCGAACATGGCTCGACGAGTTCTTCGTCTCAAAACACGAGATTTCTACAGTCGTGGAATCGAAAAATTACCCCAGCGTCGACACTGTTGTAAACAGTAAAGGAGAATATATTACTGATGACTACAGTCTCTGTTATGTGTATTTCTTGTGTTTATTAGACTTATGGAAAAACATTGTGAACTTAAGCACTAATCTAGTACCAGCTTCTCATTCTAATGAGTAATTCACGTCTTCTAGTAACACACACTTACTAAGCTCCAAGTCGCCTGCTACTTTCGGAAAACTGATCAAAGCTCCAAGACCATGCACGGGAACGCACTTGGAAGTTCTTACCAGTTTCCCATTTTGGCAGACTCAGTTTATCAAATATTGTGGACCACTGAGTCCGAACTTTACAAATATTAAACACTTCGAAAAATCCCCATCGGGCCAAAGGACCTACGCCTCCTCTCTTTACACTGCAGCCTTTCATCAAATCTGATCTGCGATGTAAAACGATTGACGTTTGACACAAATGCGGGCATTTTCATTAGTGATCTCCTTTGTCTCACTAATAGCACTCTTCTGGCCAGATAATCTTCCTGACAGGACGTCTTGTGCTATTATTTACCACTTAATGGAATTCGGGAGAGTAAGTGATGTCAACGAATGCGGGCTTGGTTCACTGAATTCAGCATGTATTGTCAATTTCCCCTGGGACCCACATTATGTGTCTTAGGAAAAATCAACCAGTTAGTTACCGACTGCACACAAAAGCGAGCATCAGCAAGCGAGCAACAGCACGCAATGGAGCCTCGAAACTCAGTAAGTGCTCGCTCTTGCCTGAATGAGAGCTAAGATTTAGACCGAGGGCGCGGCCATCATTGTATTAGTATTGCTCCTTTTTAGTGTAGTTGTAAGGCCTTGTAGGGTACATAAGGCGGAATGGACAGCGTCAGATGTTGAATGATCGCTGTGAAGAACACGGAGATGTCGCGTACTCCCGTGAGACAGCGTCATCAGCTCCTGACAGAGTTTGAAAAGTGCATCATGGTGGTTCTCCATTTGACTGGCTGGTCGAATCACGCAATATCCACATTTGTGGGATAGTCAGATGTGACAGTGGCTCGATGTTAGACTGTATGGGAACGCGAGGGGAGGCACACTCGTCAAGATTTCTGTCTACCATATCTGAAAACCACAAGGTAGAATCGCCCAGTTGTGCACAGGGCACATCGTAATGCATTCACATCTGTGTCTGCCATGCGAGAACATTTCTGCAACAATGGTCGGAGACTAACAGCAGCCAGACTATAAAATTACCGTCCCATGTGTAGGCTGCCGTTAGCACAACAACACAAAGGGCTGCGTTTGGATTGGTGCCATGACAGGGAGGCGAGTATGATGGTGACCTAAGGAGATGTCAAGAGCTTTCCAGTGTTTGGGAATGGTGCAACGTTGTTATTATCGACGTCGTGGTGCGGTGAGCCACCGGGTATGACTTCAGGTCACGGCTGGCAGTGATTGACGGAGCTCTGACAGCACTACGGGCGTCACGGACACAGTGGATCGCCACGTGTTACCTCACATGCAGCAGTATCGCGGTGCCATTTTTCAGCAGGAAAAGGTTGTCCTCAAAAGGCATGTGTCTCTGTGACGAGTCTGCGTGATGCTGCGGTACCGCCATGTCCAACGAGACCCCCAGAACTGTCCCAGATGTAAGGTGTGTGGGACCAGCCCAGATATCAGCACTCTCTCTCAACGATGATATACACGATATCAGAGACTAGTTACAACAGCTGGGGGCCAGCTTGCCTCAGCAGAGGATACAAATGCTTTTTACTACATTTCCCAACCGAATCAGTGCATTCATCTAGGCCACAGGAGTGCAACGTTATACTGGTAAGTATAAAGTTCTTTGTAAATTTGACTCGATGTTGTGATCTCTGAAATAACGTCATATACACTGAAGAGATCTCCGCTCCCTCGTACCCCTACGGATTTATGGACAGTCCGCAGCTCGTGGTCGTGCGGTAGCGTTCTCGCTTCCCGAACCCCGGGTTCGTTTCCCGGCGGGGTCAGGGATTTTCTCTGCCCCATGGTGACTGGGTCTTGTGTGATGTCCTTAGGTTAGTTAGATTTAAGTAGTTCTAAGTTCTAGGGGACTGATGACCATAGATGTTACGTCCCATAGTGCTCAGAGCCATTTTGATTTATGGACAGCCCTGCAGGATTCATGGCGTCAGTTACCTCCAGCACTACTTCAGACATTAGTCGATTCCATTCCATGTCGTGTTGCGGCACTTCTGCGTGCTCGCGGGGCCCTACACGATATGCAAGTGTACAAGTTTCTTTCGCTCTTCAGTGTACCTGCTCAACCCGTGAAGTTTCATTTCGTATCGTCATTCCCGTCTGGGTAGTTCACTTTTTTTTGTCGGGAGGTGCATAAACGCGAGAGACACGTATCCTCTTGAGTTATCGTGTTTTTAGTGCTGTATCCTCGATTTGTGAAAATCAGTGTTATTTCGTGTGAATTTCTTGTTTCGCATGTTATCCTATTTGCTGCCACTCATTTCCCGCGTCTGTTTAGGAAGAGATGCACAATGTTTACCTAGACTCCCAAATCCAGTTTTTCGCAAGTATAATACTCATTGTCTATTTGCGTATATTACAACAATTTCGCATTGTTTAATTTGCGTAGATGGGCGTTATCTATTCTGATAACCACTTCATTGTGCTGACCAAATCGAAACAGCTGTCTTACAAACAGTATTGGTGTAAAACAGCACACACTCGGAAAACGATATGCGATCGGGCTAGCGAAGTCTACATGTAAATACGTCAGTGAAAATCGGTTCCCGAAATTAGATTTTCGTCCTCCGGGAACTGTGCTCCGCGCTTTACGCTTGCGGACATAACGGCCAGTGCCGTGGACCGGGGCCCTGGATGCGGGAGTGTGTCGGAGGAGGACGCGGGCCGCCCGCGTCGCCGGAAACCGGCTTCCCGGGCCGCAGTGACATGCGGCGAAAATTGCGCGCTTCCGCTCCACGGGCGGCACTCGAGGGGCAAATCTCACCTCGAATCACCTCACCTCTTGCGGACAGTCGTGTACCAGAGAAAGGGTCACAGGGCCTGAAGACGTCAACTCTTCTAAAGTTTCCGCCGCATTTACGTTCACTTAAATAAGCGGAACAAGCATATGAACTTGAGTTCTACCCAACCGGTACTCGATGTTCTTGCTGCCGATTGTAACCGTGTAAATCCATCTCGTGGGATAATTAACTACCTAACTGACGATGGGTCATACCTTGAAACTTCATCAAGTATAAAGAAACGTCCGACAAAAGTGGTACACCAGACCATACCAAACTCAAGTGTCGAGCATACGAAGATTTGCGGCTTCAAGACAAGTGGCAGTTGTTGAACGAAGTAGCAAATAAGATATCTGGGAGTGAACTTAGAAAGTATTTTAGAGTGTAAGAGAAACCACAGATGTAAGTGATAATGCTGAAGTGAATCGCGTGAGTGAGTGGGTGAATATCATCGAGGATTCATCAATGAAAAAAAATGGCTCTGAGCACTATGGGACTTAACATCTATGGTCATCAGTCCCCTAGAACTTAGAACTACTTAAACCTAACTAACCTAAGGACATCACAGAATACCCAGTCATCACGAGGCAGAGAAAATCCCTGACCCCGCCGGGAATCGAACCCGGGAACCCGGGCGCGGGAAGCGAGAACGCTACCGCACGACCACGAGCTGCGGACGATTCATCGACGCTAAAATTAATTATTACACAGAGGACGGCAGGAAGCATCGAATATGAGATCAAAAACGTGGCAGTTATGACAAAAGCGTCAGAATGAATGTGAGGTTGTAGGTGACTTACGCGACCCTCTCAGCAACAGCAAGCTGCAGGGGGTTGGTACTGTGGATATGTTAGGTCACATTGGTTGATTCGACTGGGGAAGCGGATGACAACGCTGCCTAGCTCACATGTCAACCTTAGGGCTGACGCGCGGTAAGTTCGGGATTATTAGGGGTTGGTGAGTGTTTCCTGAAAATACGGTTCTAGAGATTTAGCATTCTGTCCCCAGAAATCGGGATTCACTCGTATAGAAGTAACGCTAGCCCGGGTCATGCATGTAGAATTCCGTAACATGGGCTTCCTGAGGAATATTTTATCTTCCTTAAACCTAATGTGTCCCACCACTGCGAACTGCCTGCAAGCCACCTGCCGTGATGGTAGTGTACGTGATTAACCAACGTAGTACCATGGTTAAGAGTTCTGGATATTTTTCCTTTAGATTTATCTCTGTAAATAAACGGCAATATCCCGAATAACTGACTCATTCGCCGACTCATCATCGCCCAGCTCAAACCCACAGGATAGACACTTGAAATTTGCAGAGGGTGCTGAACTAATGCAATAGTCGTTGTTTAAGAAGAGATCTTTCGAAACTGTACCCCTAAGGAGGTGAAGTAGAATACGTAAACTTTTTTTAAAAAAATATTTCGCTATTAAGGCAATTTTGAAGCTAGACGCACGAAAATTTGTATCTGGTTTCTCGGTCAGAAATAAGGAATTACGCGTTTCAGCATTTTGAAAAATGTACTACTTTGGGGGTGAAAGAGTGTGTGAATTTTTTTTTAGTAAATCATTATTAGAGTAGGTGTTAAGACATTTATCCACTGGGGGACGAGACGATCAATTTCTGTTTCGCAATACACGCTCGGCCACTGATGGATCCACAACTGTTCCCACTCCTGTGATAATCACACGGTGAAATATCCGGGCTATACGGAAGTGGTGCAGTGTTTCCCAACAAAATCACTGAAGCGTAGCCTTCGTTCGATCAGCGGTGTTGAGGGCGGGCGTTATCGTGCAGCAGGATGATTCCGTCCGACAGCATTCCTGGGAATTTTGACTTTACGGTGCGTCGCAGTTTCTGCAAAGTGTCTTCATAGCGCTTCGCATCGATTGTAGTTCTACGCTCGAGGAACTCTGCGAGTGGAGGGCCCTTGCAGTCGAACAAGGTCAACATGACGCTACCGGAGCCTGTGTGAACAGCTTGGAATTCTTTGGCGGGAGAGGTGTGGGATGTTTCCACTGTTGGCTTTGCCGTTTGCCCTAGGGCTATCGGAATGCTGTCGCCCCCATATTGCCAGTCGGACGAAGACTGCGCTACAGTTTACAGCAATCTGGTTAGGAAACGCAGTAACGTTCTCTGTACAGCCCGGATCGTTCACCGTGTGGTTTACATATCAAGGCGGCCTGAAGAAAGACATGAGTGGACGTCGGTTTCAGTCGGACGAGGAAGTGCAAGAGTCGGTGTAGTTGTGGTTCCGTCAGCGACCGACTGCGTTCTACGAAACAGGAATTGATCATCTCGTTTTTACTTTTGAATAGACCATTCCACGGTACCGTTGTAGCGGAAATTCGGTTTTCATTTGACTGCCCCTCATAACTAAGACTGAATTCATCTTGTTTGTTGACTACTGCCCCTGCCCGCGCGACTGCTACGGTCGCAGGTTCGAATCCTGCCTCGGGCATGGATGTGTGTGATGTCCTTAGGTTAGTTAGGTTTAAGTAGTTCTAAGTTCTAGTGGACTGATGACCACAGCTGTTAAGTCCCATAATGCTCAGAGCCATTTGAACCATTTTGAACTACTGCCCCTGCAGTTCAGCTACCATTAGCCAATGATGTCGATATAGCTCTGCAGAGATGGAGGGGTGCATTATTTTCACGACAATCCATGATGCCATCGCCCACTTACAGCAGCTCTTAACGGACGTCCGGAAGCATACAGGGATAAATTATATCCCTTGCAAATGTCACACGTTCTTTTTTAATACGATTCACTTTGTATCTTGAAGGATAGTGCGGGCTGTTAGACATTCGGCCATTGTAGAGCTCTGTTGTTTTCAGCTAAATCTTAAATGGTGCACACAGGATAGCAAATGCAAAAATTTGGGAGTGGGTTACCAGTTACGGTATTGGCCTTAGAACCGAACCGTAGGCTACCTACCCTAAACCGTGGATGGAACCGGCGGACTGGAACTATTTTTCATTTCTTTCGGGGAAAGTTTGTATGAAACAAAAATATGAACGTATAGTGTGTGTTTGCATATCTGTTGGTGGGTATCAGACAGTGAAGTCGATGTGTAGCTCGATAGGTGCAGTACGTAGGAATTATTCATCAGCAGTGAGCATTAATCCACAACCGACAATGGTACAACAGGAAGATCGAGTGCAAAAAAGATATTGCCACGACAGACTTTCTGGAGTGGTAATTACATAACACGACTCCACCAGAGGCACAGGGTAACAGCAGATTTTTGATTTACTCCGTATCTGTTCTGGACCTAGTAAAATTTTGAGAGCATATAAAAGGAAACGGCGACTGTGCAGCAACGGGGGGGAATAAACAGAAGGCGTGAACGGTACACGAACAGATATTAGTTGCTTACATGGCAAAACAAAAGCTATGGCTCAGAGATCTTGTATTGTGTTGCACTGTTTAAAGATGCATGAAATACAGCAGTTCGATGTGGAACCAATTGACTTTGCCAGAGAAACATGTATGGCGGCAACTCTGTGAGATTGATACATCTGTCTTTCAGGAAGAAATCGAAGATCAAGAACCAACATTCCGCCGCCGACGAGGTCATTAGAGACGGAGCTGAAGCTCTCGTAGGGCGAGAACTGGTCATTGAAATCGCAAAAAGCTGGTAATTCCTCTTAATCGATCTGGGTAAATCACGCGTAACCTAAATCCGGACGGTCAGATGGGTATTTCAACCTTACTTCTCTCGAATGGGAGTCCAAACCCCCCGTGACCTTGCTCCATGCGTGTTACAGAACAGGTGAAACATTAAGAAGAGAAAAATACATTGTGGAGAAAGCACTACAACCTCTTACCAAAAAAAACTTAATTTACTTCCTGAATAATTACGTGTTTTCAAATGAAACGTTTCATAAAGTGCCAGTACACTGGCAGTAACGTATTTAGATCGATGAAGCGCTCAGCACTCTAACAACAAGAAACATCTTCGCCTTCAACTTTCGGCGAAAACTGCTCAGCAGACATTGAAACGTATTCGTGCAGCACACGCTGTCTCCCGTCACGGACGGCACGTCTTGTGTCAAAGTGTGACGAATCTGCAACGTCCCTTCGTGAGCAAGCAAGCAAGAACAGTCGACACGTCTCGTTACAAAGCCACGAAGCCGCAGCAAGGGAGAGGCGGAGCAGCAAGCTACCTGGGTCCGTGACTGTAACTGTCCTCACACGAGTGGTAATGTAAAAAATGCAATGCTTACAGACTGCGCCGACTGCATGCTGCAGTCATGCAAAATCTGGTCCTGGACAACTGTGCTCTGAAATCAAAATTTACTGTCAAACGGTGCTTTCATTACGCAAGAAAGAAGCATCTTTGTCGGTGATAAATGTGCAAAATATATTCATTCATGGTACGATGTTACTGGATACGACATGGATAGCGATTCGAACCAGAATCCAATGAGTTACATCTTACTGATGCACGGCCTCGCTGACCGTGCGGATGTATCCCCTCCAAGTGAGTTACAGACATTGTCCCTAATACGGAACTCCGGTCATTGTGCGAAGTATGTCTTCGTCTTTCACACAAACTTCGCAGTCATTTAAATTTTATTAATGTTGCTCCCAAATAATTCCTAGACAATGGTGTAACTACACCTCTCAGACAGTCGCCAGCACTATTTGCTTCTAATGCTATTCATTTTAATAGAAAATGCTGATAAACGAACATAATCGATTTGTGAAATCTTACGACATATCAATATGAAGCGTCAGAATGCGACTGGAGATAAAACACTATTTATCACACGACAGGAATCGATTTTATTTCAAACTGACAGGATTCTGGCTAATAAACCCAGCCCCTCCCTCCGTCTTCGCTTTACACACACACACACACACACACACACACACACACACACACACACACACACATTTCAATTTATACACGCGTATACTATCCCCCACGAATGTGATGCATTTCACGGTTAAGTTTTTCAATTATTACACTTTTTATAAGCAACAGTTCGGTAATTCGTTGTACTTTTGATCTAAATCTCTATTCTGAGTTCAATAACTCACAATTTACTATGGTACATTGTAACCAGGTCGTGAACTTATTGGGTGTATTAACCAGGAGACATGCGAAATGTTTCACCATGCGCGTATTCATCAGTTTATATGACTGGTTTACTAGCCAACTATGGTCTAGTTACTGACCTCAGACTCCAGCACTGTGCGGTTAAATTAGCTGTCGTATAAGTCGTTCTGTGCGTGGGGTTCGAGTCAAGAAAGTTTTGTGAGCTTCCGTGACCACAGCTCTAACAACGAAGCAATTACTTTCCAAATTTTTTAAATTTTGGTCTGCGTACAATCATATTACTAGTAAACAGGCATTTTCAATTACAGAGATTCCGAAAAAAATTATAAAACAATATTTGACGTGTTGTGAACTTTTCAGTCGATCGACATGTATATTTATGTTCTTTTGCGTTTATTGGCAGGCACCTTCACAAATTATGTTGGCAAAATAAACATAGTGTAAAATAGAGTAAACGGACCGAAAGGCCACATAACCAGTGAAAAAAAAGTGCGAGTGTATCTAACTGCCAAGCAATTGTAAAAAGAGAAAGAGAAAGAGAGAGAGAGAGAGAGAGAGAACGCCACCCGCCATAGTTAGGGTTTCCCGGAGATAATTATTCATGATATTATGCTGAAGAAGTGTCACTACTAGTACACAAAAGTTAATTACGTCACGAACCCGACAGAATGACTGTATGAAAACGCTTTGAGTATGTAACGATTATAGTGAGTAACACGGAGGCCGAAGGAGCCATTGTAAGATGTGTATCAGAGGCGAAACGACATTTCATTTCCACGGATACCCAAGTTGGCTCCACTAATGTATTTGGGTTTAGGACTAACCTAACAATAATGTATTAACAATCCGCTCAAATAAAAGTGTTACCTGAACAAACACTGTGTGTCCTTTTTATTTTCAAAGAAATATCATTATTTACATAAGTATCTAATAGTATTCTAGGCGCTACAGTCTGGAACCGCGAGACCGCTACGGTCGCAGGGTCGAATCCTGCATCGGGCATGGATGTGTGTGATGTCCTTAGGTTAGTTAGGTTTAAGTAGTTCTAAGTTCTACGGGACTGATGACCTCAGCAGTTAAGTCTCATGGTGCTCAGAGCCATTTGAACCATTTTTTATGTAATAGTAGCATAGCTGTTTACTTTCGTACAATCTCGAAAGAATAGGATCATACTGTCCTTGAAAAGGACGGTGCAACATTGTATTTCAGCTTGATAGTCCGAAATGTGGTCAACGAACAATTTCCCCAATGAGATGACTGGAAGGAGAGACCCTATTACTTGGCAGTATCCAAGTTCATATGGCACACTATTAGACTTCAGTGTCTATTTGGTGTCAGCTGTCGCACTACTACAGACGCGCCTTTGAAAATGGCTACATTCAATTGCATGAAACGAGTACCACTGAACAGGGACAAGGCCATTGCTGCCGCGCGCCTTGTGTCGCCGAAGTAGCCGCACTGAAATCGCTGATTATTGATCATTGTGTACTCCCCTGAATGTGTATTGTCGCTGCCTCACACCGGTCATGATCCAAAAAAGGCTGAGAATGACTCAATATCGTTTTGGTTGTGTCGCACTCTTAGCGGCATGCCTTTCAAAGTTTGCTGACAATGATATAATAGCCGATGGGTGTCGTGTAAAAAATTTTACCGAAGTAAATATTCTACTACAGCACAAAATAGTTTTTTTGTGCAGACCTCGCACCCGCTACCTATTATTCGTTTCTTTTATTAAGACATTGCGACTGTTAGTGAGAGACAAAAGGACTAACTAACAGTTATGAATGATGATCCGTCCAGTACTAAAACAGTGAATACTATTAACTAGGTTTTATTTATCGAAGTTTTCGCAATGCGTCTTATATCTTGCACCCCACACAGGAGCTTCTGAAAGGATAAGGATGAAAGATTTTGGTGCAATTCTTTGTGGCTGTAATGGAAGAAAGAAATGCTAAAGACAGAACAATGGTTCAAATGGCACTGAGCACTATGGGACTTAACTTCTGAGGTCATAAGTCCCCTAGAACTTAGAACTACTTAAACCTAACTAACCTAAGGACATCACACACATCCATGCCCGAGGCAGGATTCGAACCTGCGACCGTAGCGGTCACGCGGTTCCAAACTGAAGCGCTTAGAACCGCACGGCCACACCGGCCGGCGCTAAAGACAGAGTAGCTGTTATTGCCCCTTTCCTTATTGACTCTTGAAAGATGAACTCCAAATACTAATAATTAAAATGAGATTTATTTAATCCTCTCCATGATGTATGGAGATTTATGACGTTTCTGACTGCGTCTTCAGTCAAGTGATGTACAGTTACTGTCACGCTGGTAAATATACATTGTGTTTGTGCCTTGCGATAATGCCTGGTGTGCTTATCTCTAACAAGACAACATAATCCCAGTGATAATTAGCAAGATATGCCAGATATATTTTTCAGACATCTCTTTCTGTTCCACAGATAAATATTTTACGAAACACTGGTAGATTTTCCAGTATAGCAGAAAAATATGTTTACTTTGTTGGTTAAATTCGTGAATCACTTGCAAGAAAAACAATAGCGAAAACTAATATATTCATTCTTTTTTTTAATTATAACATTTTCCTGTTTACTATTCTGTAAACGATCAGTATGCATCAATAAAGACAAGCAAATCATAGAATAACATGGCCCGTTATCGGCCCGTTTCTCTATTATTTCACAAATTCTGCAAATGATGTAGGGAACATTAACTTTATGTCCTCGATTGCGCTTAATCTTACAGCGATCCCACCTGTGAGCAATGTAGTGCAGCAATTTACTGAAAACGTACATATAAGGCGAATTCGCGAGTTCATTAACTTTTTCCATATCGAGTGGAAGAGCCAGAAAATTTATTAAAAGACGTTTCCATTTTCCACCTTAGCTGTATTATGATCACTATCATCTATATTACACGATCATTTGATTTCGGTCCTGTGCCATTTTCAAATCTACTCCTGTCGTCCTAATTTGACACCGTCACCCTCCGTGGGTCTGGGAGTGATCAAATGTGTGTCTATCATTTAAATATGGAACCGCTGTCGTAGTAGAAACGAGCGAGAGCGGCGGACCACACAGCATATAAAACAATATGACTGCCGAAAATAGGCTACTTAAAAATACTTAAAGTGTCTAATGTAATTATGCAGCGTGTCTGGTTAAGAAACAAAATTAAATCCCGCTGCAAAGAATGATTAATACTAATTTTGATCTATATGGTAAAAAGCCTTGTTTGGGTACCGTCTTCATACCACTCAGACCTCCCATCTGCTCCATTGCCAGTGTCGGGTAACGTGAAGCAGTGCCAACTTCTCTTACGCACAGGGATTGCATTGCTGTGGACATAACATTTTAACAAAAATGTTTACTTTGCATGAGAAACATGGGCGAATGAACTACTTACCTTTGGAGCGTTAAATTTTTGAGACTCGGCTGCACTTTTTGACAAATGACAAATGAAAATCGTGAAAGATGTGTTAGCGCGAGATGTATTAATATGTAAAACGACACCGCATGGAACACAAAGCAGGGGATGAATCAGTAAAGTTACTGCAAAAAACTTAATTTAAGTAGTTTTCCTTCCTTTTAAAGGCACCATAGATTTCTAACAGAATCACAGTAGCAAACTAAAACCATATCATCTTCCTGCAGAGTTTGATGTTCAACAGCTTATTTGTTTTACAATACGGACAATGCTCAAGCAAGGAAAATAGGAATGGAAGACTAGGAAACACCTGAAGAAAATTAGTCACGAGGTGAATCCAATGGCGGCGCAGAGCGGGTTGGTCTGCAGTCTCCAAACTTTTGCTTCGCGTCCTTGGACTGATGAACGGGCATGCATCTAATGGAGCTGTCGAAATGACCAACTGACATCTTCACGTAATCAGCACTGACAGTGAGCATCGTTATCAATGGTCCGATCTTAAAAACAATGCCCTGAAGGCTGAAATTTAGTGGTGTTAACTGTTCATCGAAAATTTTACACAGATTCGTAATCAACCGAACACATTCTCATTGAAACTGTGATTGTCAAGTCGTCGAAGTAAACACTCCAAAAACGAATTCGCGGAATCCAGATAGTAATGGCTCCAATGTGCAAGTATCGATATATTTGACTGACGATATATGGAGCGCTTAGAGCTCTGAATATGGCATTACTGAGATGCCGGAACTGATTGTCTTAATGAAATAACTTCTCAAAACATACAGCTGTTTGGCGATTTTCCTTGGTAAATCAAATTTTGTTTCCTCGTGCGGCCCAGAGTACAGGTTAAACTGTTGCTCGCGCTACAAATGACCAGGAAAGTCCTATCAAAGGTTGGAGGAAGTCGCGACGCTTAGTGAAGGACAACAAAACAATGTTCGGGATGAAGTCGGCATAAGCCTAGTACAACAACGCGGATGGCGACTAGTTGGCACATGTAATCAGAAATAACTCTGAGGACATTTCCCCTCTTCAAACGCATTTTTAAAGAAAAACATTGCTTGATTCTACTTATAACTTGTAGTAATCGGCTCTCTCTTCCTGTTACGGAGAAAATTTAAAACAGGGATGAAAGAGCAGAGCCGATACAAAATATTCACTCCCATCTTTTTATCAAGCGTAAGTGTCGATACCTCAAGGTAGCATATTTTTCTTCCGGAATTCTATGAGTAGAATAGTTTGCTTACGACACTTCTCATAAGTATCAATAGTTTTCGTTCGATGCGATGTCCCGTACATTCAAATGATCAGTGACGTCACTGACTCGCTCGTGATGTGGTTGGCGGGTGATTTACACACGCGAATGTGAAGCGCACCCACCGTGATTTTGACCAGCAAGTTGTTCGTGTAAAAAGGGCTTACGCCACGAGAAGAGAACAGATTCGCTGTGTGTGTGTTTTGCTGTAGCGCGCGGCGCGCGGCGCGCGGCGGTGTTGCAGAAGCTGCGGTGCTCGCGCAAGGAGCCGTGCCGGCTGTTCACGGCGCGGAAGCGGCCCGAGCTGCGCGACGAGGTGACGACGAGCTCGCTGTGCGTGTGCCCGCCGGCGCACTCGTGCCCGCGCCACCACGCGGCGCCCGGCGTCGTCCCGGGCGGCGTCGCAGCGGCGGGCGGCGCCGTCCGCACCTACAGCGCCTTCTGCGTGCCCGACTAGGCCGCGGGGCGCGCCCGCCGCTGTCCTCCACCGTCCGCCGCCCTGCCGCCACATCCCAGCCACATCCCACCTGTGCACTACGCCGACCTCCCTGAGCTGTTGCTAACTCTTGTGGTTATGTGTCTCACTGGGGTAACAGTCCGCGACACCCACAGGACAGCTCAAGTGACATGCAGCTACGGAAAAATACCTGTATCATCAAACAAAGCCTCACCCCACGACCAGTTTTCCTGTTGCAGACTTCCACTTCCCCTAATTCGCTGTGTGAGTTGCTTTTAGCGCCTGAGGATAGCAAATAGACTATATAACATCTCTCACACGTTCACAGTAGCAAAGTACTGCCGTATTCAATCCAGTCTGCGGCACTGTAACTACCTCATCTATCTGTAGACGTAAGAGCAGTAAATTCTGATAGATGCGCGTGCGACTCATCGCAAAATAGGCTGAAACCTGACGATGACATTAGAGCTCCGAGAAAAGCAACAGTTAAAAAATGCATAGGTCTCATTACTTGAATAAATACCAAATTCACAAGTGGATCCTACAGATTGTACCTCTTCGATTTTCTTCATACTTTAATAGTACTTGAAGCACAGTGTTCGGTCATCAATTCTTTACAGCTGTGAAGTACAAAAAAATTTTAACGTATAAACATAGTTGTTTGTACATGAGAGCATAGTGCAAAATCCTCGTAATTCTTAGGTCGCTACTTCGAATCTCACGGTTACAAACATGTTCTCGTTGCTTTTACTTACATTGCATAATTATTAACAAACAGAAATGTTACTTAACAAACATAATACCGTAATTTTTAATAAAAATAACACCTTTCCACTTTTAATTACTAATTCCTTACAGTTGGCATCAATCACAATCAGTTTAAATTTGGTGCAAAAGTCCTATATGTTAAACAAAAAAGAAAATACTCTTTTATTCGAAGAGACCGAACGCTATTTCATGTTCGTACTTTTTTTCGTTTAATAATAAGGCGTTTCAGATGTCTGTTTCGAAATTTAAATTCTTGTCAGAGAGTAAGTAATTAAACGTAAAGGATATAATTTTTATTAAAAACGAGATGACTGGATATTTGTTAACATTTCTGCTTGTTAATAAGTATGCAATTTAAAGAGAAGCAACGAAAATATTTTCACTAGCGATATTTGGACCACGCACTTCTCGGTTGTCAGACCCCTCCCCTACGTACTTCGCTACCAACGGTATCTATATTAATGACCAGCTATCCTAGAAGCAGCTACTAGTTGCAGGTTGCCTATCTAAAGGTTTCCAGCGGCAACAAAAATTTTATTTTCTATATTTAGCTTAATTATTGACCGAATTCAAAAACGTAAAATGCTGTCATAATATACTTATTAATATACCTTATGTTAAAATTTTAACATAATAAGACAAGAATTATACCTAGAAATACACTTAGAAATTGCGTGTCTTGAAGCAGCGTATCTGACAGCACACAAATACCCTGGTTATACTCACTCACTATTTTACAGTGAAAAGTTACGACTTTAGCACATTCAGTCAAACTTCAGCAACAGACGTTACAGTTTAAGTTATTATTTCTGCAATAGTAACTCTATTCCCAACACAAGACAGGATCCCTATAACCCATTGAATGCACCCGCAAACTTATATAATTGCAGGGCACTTACTTCAGGAAAGATGACTTCATTAATATTGAGTTCCCTGAAACACTACCTTTTGCTTAAAATGGAACGCAAATTACTCAAACTGTATACATCCAGTGTTTCATAATGGCAGCAATAGCGACATCCAACAAACTTTATTCATAATTTTAAACAATTCCTAATCTTTCTCTCGCTTATATGCTGAAAGTCAAATATTTAACAGTTTAACTCATTAGTAAAGTAATCTGATGTTTCGAGCTTTTTTTATAAATGGCAGCTCGATTCTTTAAACAATCGAATGTTTACTGGTGTTAACATTATGTCTTATAACTGACAGCACTTGAAATCTTCTGCTCTTCAGACATGATGTTTACGAGTTTTCTGCTTCAGGAAACTGATGTCTGGATACTGCTTTCAGATCCTCTAGGTATGCAGAAAATGGAAGAGGGCAGAGTAGTGCGCAAGGTCCCCTTCTCAGTGTCTATTGACACCAGCAGAATACAAAATTCGTTCACTGAAATCTACAAACACCTTTCATACACGCTCACAATCACATTTCCACTCAATATTTTGCGCGTAAAGAAGAGCCTCTGCAGCGACCGTACCAACTACATAATTTGACAGAAATCAAAAATGAAACGTCCAAATCTACAGAGAGTAATTAGTAACTATGTAACAAGGTACATGTTAAAAGCGTCTTGCATATTTGTGCCGCAATGACAAGTTAACAATCGATTAATCAAAATTAGAGATAATTCCAATCACAATGGAGCCTTTGATTACGAAAGTTCTCGTCAGTAAATAATTTATCGAAATTCATAGAAAGACGGCAACTGCTCCCTCCTGTACGTATGCAATTGATCAACTGGGATTAGAGTTTCCGCGTAAGTAATTCGTTACCTAAACGATATATCACAAAATGTCCTTCCTCATAATGTGAGGCACCGTGATGTCTCTTTACTCTCACAAACTTATACCACACTTGCTTTAAAGTTTTCTCAAAAGACTTCAAAATGGTTGGATAGTAGCTCAGTCAAGCTCCTCTACTACAGACTAAACGGGGTCTAAAATCAAATATTATGTCACGCAGACTGTCTTAGGATCTTCTTGGCGACAATCATATTCAAATAATCTCTTTCAAATATAGAACAAATAGCAATGAACAGTTAATACCACGCGGAAGTTGAGATTATTTTTCGAGCGAAAAACAATTAAATGTCCCTCCTTCTCCTCACCCACCCATCACAGCCACTACCAACAACCATACAACAAACGTAAAGGTGGCCCTATAAAAGCCTAGAGAACACAGGGATCAAACGATCAAAACGCAGACACTCTGCAATAGAAAACTGTAAAATAAAGGAGAACGCGTAGGAATTACGAGGAGAACCCGAATTCCTAATAGAAGATAAGTGTCAGACACGAAAGAACTTTTACTTCCTTTCCTTTCGTTGCTGCACGTCACGCAAAGATTCGATCGATCATGGAGCGTCTTAAACGGGTAAAATAATTAAAGTTTCACACACTGACTCTGGGTGCTCCTGCATCTTCGACAGTTCCATACAATCGACGAAAGTTTACCACTATGTAATGTACAAGCTAAGGCGACAAGATTTCAAAGCAATGATCTTTTTTTTTTCTTCCTACAGCACTGATCTGTCAAAATTAAAACACAAGACCGAAAACAATTGAGGGAGGCAGGAAAATGGTTGCAGACAGAGACCGTGGGTAGGCTCTGCCAGAAGGGTATAGCATATGCAAAGTGCTTTACAGTGTGTACCATACTAATGCTAGATCTTCTTTTGTACCTGATTATTGTAAGCCTTTTGCCAACAAGTATATTAGTTATTAAGTATTTAAAAACGTCACTACATTAACATGTATTATATGCAAATAGAATATAATTATTTTTTGTATAAAAAAGGAATGTAGCTCCTCTGAGTTGTATATCAAATAAAACTCTAATACAAGTTCAACTGCTGTATCTGGTAACCACAACGTTTCTCATACTATATTCTGTTATTGCTCTCCCATACACTCAACCAAATAACCATACTACCAACTGCACCTAGTTCCCACAGAGCCTTTGCTTGTCCCCGACGCAACAGCATCAGCAAGAGCGACAGATTCTCTTCAACAAGCAAATGTAGCATGTAGTGTCAATAGATAAATTATCTATAGTACCAACTGTCAGTGATCGAGGTGCTTCTAAACAATTTCTATACGACAGTCTTTATTATTCACTTCCTGTTTGTATTAAAATATTATTATCACATTTGAACTCACCTATGTAAAAAAAAACGCGGTACACAATGATTGGAATGGAAGGAAACTTTAAATACATGATACACTAAGAAATATGCTCTGCCACCAACACTACCGCGTTTTTTAGAGCAGAGGTTGTGACAATTCCAATTATCCGCGGAGTTTACTGTATAATATATATCGATTCCACCTCAACAACCGACTAAGTTCTGCAGTCTGGAATGTTTGTGGCTCACAAAATAAGTTTAGGTAATAGTTCACTTAGATTTCCATTGTACACTACATAGATCTGAGAGCACGTTAAATTTTGCTTGGAATTTTTTGATTTGTTGGACACGAACACACTAAATGCATTTGCTCTAGTTGTTATTTGCAGTTGAATCCAATGCACATCTAAATTCTCTGTTTTATATGGAAACTGGTATATATTAACATTTATTGGAAGATAGTACGCATAGTTCGTAGTGATATTATAGGTTATGGAACTAATCATTTCATGAAACTGATCCATTGCACCTGAAAAGTGGTGATACACATGCGTAATACTGTTACATTTGCATTACATCATGAATTACCCTGATCTTGCTATTGCAAACAACGCAGGGTGCTGAACTATTTCGCTGCATTAAAATGAATTAAGCCACAGTGGTATAATAAACATTGACTGCAGGCTGGGATAGATTGAAATCAGTGGGGAAGGTAAAAAATTGGGCAGGACCAGCATTCGAACCCGTGTCTCTTGCGTACTAGGTAGATACTCTCGCCACTAAGCGATCCGAACACAGTCGTCACTGCAACTGCACGGACTACACTAGCACGCCTCCCGTCAGACCCAAATTCTCAGCTTGTCCACATAATATTAATATACAGGGTGTTACAAAAAGGTAAAGCCAAACTTTCAGGAAACATTCCTCACACACAAATAAAGAAAAGATGCTATGTGGACATGTGTCCGGAAACGCTTAATTTCCATGTTAGAGCTCATTTTAGTTTCGTTCTTCCACCTACGCTCAATGGAGCACGTTATCATGATTTCATACGGGATACTCTACCTGTGCTGCTAGAACATGTGCCTTTACAAGTGCGACACAACATGTGGTTCATGCACGATGGAGCTCCTGCACATTTCAGTCGAAGTGTTCGTACGCTTCTCAACAACAGATTCGGTGACCGATGGATTGGTAGAGGCGGACCAATTCTATGGCCTCCACGCTCTCCTGACCTCAACCCTCTTGACTTTCATTTATGGGGGCATTTGAAAGCTCTTGTTACGCAACCCCAGTAACAAATGTAGAGACTCTTCGTGCTCGTTTTGTAGACGGCTGTGATACAATACGCCATTCTCCAGGGCTGCATCAGCGCATCAAGGATTCCATGCGACGGAGGGTGGATGCATGTATCCTCGCTAACGGAGGACATTTTGAACATTTCCTGTAACAAAGTGTTTGAAGTCACGCTGGTACGTTCTGTTCCTGTGTGTTTCCATTCCATGATTAATGTGATTTGAAGAAAAGTAATAAAATGAGCTCTAACATGGAAAGTAAGCGTTTCCGGACACATGTCCACATAACATATTTTCTTTCTTTATGTGTGAGGAATGTTTCCTGAAAGTTTGGCCGTACCTTTTTGTAACACCCTGTAGTATTCCTTGCCCATTATCCCCATTACTCGCGGAATTTCTCTGATTCCCGTAAGAGATCGAGCGTGGTGTGTATCAGCACTTATTACATCATGGGCCGTCTCTCTTTAAGTCACATTAAATTATTTTACATCATGACCATAAAGGAAAATTTAAATGCGTTGAATAATCTTTAGATACAAAATGTAACGGAATAACAAGGACCAGAAAAGTATTTCCGCAGTTTCAAATTTTAAGCAAAGTTAGTTTTTTATCATTCCATGTAGGCTTTCACGGCCGGCGTCTTTATCAGTAAACTCTTCCGCGCTAAGTTGCCGTGGTCGATCTGTAGAACTTCTTCTCCCTGACGTTTCGTTCTCAACTACGGAGAACGTCTTCCGAGGTGGGTCGACGACTCACCTCGGAAGATGTTCTCCATAGTTGAGAACGAAACGTCAGGGAGAAGAAGTTCTACAGATCGACCACGGCAACTTAGCCCGGAAGAGTTTACTGATAAATTAGTTTTTTTAGTTTTAAACTAGCTGAAAAACAGGCTTTGTTTGGTCTTTATTTTCTGAGATCATCTATGTCAGTTGTAAACAGACTAGATATGAACATAAAACAATATGTTACTTTTTCAAGTTCAAATATACTCTCGCAAATTCAAAAATACTCTTAAGTACTCTTAAATATTCTGAAGTATTCAACAATATCTTAATCTGAAATAATATTCTCTGTCACTCACATAATCATTACTTTATAGAACACGGAGGTACATCGCAAAACATTCAAAAATATTCGATAAGGCTGAAGAAAATTGGAAATTTCTAGAACATTCGAAAACAATGAACACTCCAAGATGACTTGAAACACTGTCGAGTATTCAAGAACATTCTAGAAGATTTTAGAACATTCGAAAATATTCGTTGACATTCGGGAATAATAAATATCGGATTTTTTACCACGAAAGATGCATTGATACGATATAGATGGTAGATGTCCTGGTGATCAAGTCAACTGGATTGCGATCACTTCAAACACTCATATTTACACAACCATACACTGCCTGTCAAGCACAGTGAAGCGTCCAGAAAGGCAGTAGGACACGAAATGAAAGTTCACGGAGTGAGAGGGTGATGTTATTACAGTGATCACAAAATCGAGTCAGATTAACACAGAACTTGGCAATATGAGCCCACTTATCAGTATGACGTTGCATCCCATTTGGCCAGAATGCATGCATTGGTTCGGTTGGGAAGGGTATCATAAAGTCGTTGTATCCTCCCCTCAGGCAAGCTGGCCCACAACTGTTGGCTATTTTACCTCTCACAGAGAACTGCAACACTAATTATACACACATGACGATAGTATGTACGAGTACAAAGTTACACTGGCATCCTAACATGTCTTCTGATTGGTTCAGGTTCTTTGTCAGACAAGTACTTTCTATCATTTTAGAAATTACACACATCAAAAAAAGTTTTGCATCACCTCGGTTCCGAGAGTTCCCAAACCTGTACAGAAAACTGGAATAGAGATCAACATAAACGACATTTATGCCCTTTATATTGCTCATGAAAACCACACATTGCATGTTGTACCTCCATACAGCGAGACCTTCAGAGGTGGTGGTCCAGATTGCTGTACACATCGGTACCTCTAATATCCAGTAGCACGTCCTCTTGCATTGATGCATGCCTGTATTCGTCGTGGCATACCATCCACAAGTTCATCAAGGCACTGTTGGTTCAGATTGTCTCACTCCTCAACGGCCATTCGGCATAGATCCCTCAGAGTGGTTGATGGGTCACGTCGTTCATAAACAGCCCTTTTCAATCTATCCAGGTATGTTCGATGGGATTCATGTCTGGAGAACATGCTGGCCACTCTAGTCGAGCGGTTATCCTGAAGGAAATCATTCACAAGATGTGCATGATGGGGGCGCGAATTGTCGTCCATGAAAACGAATGCCTCGTCAATGTGCTGCCGATATGGTTGCACTGTCGGTCGGAGGACGGCAGTCAGGTATCGTACAGCCATTACGGCGCCATCCATGACCACCAGCGGAATACGTCGCTCCACATAATGCCACCCCAAAACGTCAGGGAACTACCACCTTGCTGCACTCGCTGGACAGTGTGTCTAAGGCGTTCAGCCTGGTAGGGTTGTCTCCAAACACGTCTCCGACGATTGTCTGATTCAAGGCATATGCGACACTCGTCGGTGAAGAGAACGTGATGCCAATCCTAAGCGGTCCATTCGGCATGTTGTTGTGCCCATCTGTACCGCGCTGCATGGTGTCGTGGTTGCAAAGATGGGTCTCGCCATGGTCGTCGGGAGTGAAGTTATGCATTATGCAGCCTACTGCGCACAGTTTGAGTCGTAACACGACGTCCTGTGGCTGCACGAAAAGCATTATTCAACATGGTGGCGTTGCTGTCAGGGTTCCTCCGAGCCATAATACATTGGTAGCGGTCATCCACTGCAGCAGTAGCCCTTGGGCGGCCTGAGCCATGCATGTCATCGACAGTTCCTGTCTCTCTCTATCTCCTCCATGTCCGAACAACATCGCTTTGGTTCACTCCGAGACGCCTGTACACTTCCCCTGTTGAGAGCCCTTCCTGGCGATCGAACCGCGGTATTGACTGTCTAGGCATTGTTGAACTACAGACAACACGCGCCGTGTACCTCCTTCCTGGTGGAATGACCGGAACTGATCGGCTGTCCAACCCTCTCCGTCTAATAGGCGCTGCTCGTGAATGGTTGTTTACATCTTTGGGCGGGTTTAGTGACATATCTGAGCAGTCAAAGGGACTGTGCCTGTGATACAATATGAACAGTCAACGTCTATCTTTAGGACTTCTGGGAACCAGGGTGATGCAAAACTTTTTTTTTTATTTTATATAACCTAGCGTGCAGTTCGTTAAACAGACACATGTATTACCTCGACTGGTACGGGAAAAGACTTAATGCACCTACTACACTTGTATAGAGCACCAGTTAGTTTTATAAGGTAAGTAATCTTACAGTTTCCACTAAATTATACCAGAATAGTGCCAAATTCAGAACTGAAAGCGGGGCTGAGAAAGGAAATTCCACATCGTCAATACTGTGCACAGTAATCCTAGAAGAAGTTTTTAGAACTTCCCCAGAGAGAACGAAGAAGGAATACACATACTGTACGACATACTGGACGACTCTGGTGCATATGAACGTCATCAATTAAAGGAAGAGCTTGAAAATCCGTTACAATAATACCACAGTTATGTACAGTCAACATACCTGCGATAAAATGGTGCAATTTACATAAGAATTCACACAACTTGTTGAAGGCTACGCCGTCTTATGTACAAAACATAACATTACCAAGTGTCGGGTCAGATTTGCGACTCAATTCAAGATTTACTTGCAAAAAGAACTCAACACATCGCTATTAACGGAACAAAATCTGCAAATGGAAAGGTACTTTCAGCAGTGTCCCAAGGAAGTGTTATGGGACTGTCACTGTATACAACATATGTAAATGATCTAATAGATAACGTAGGGACCTCCGTAAGACTGTTCGCAAATCATGTGGTTGCCTATAATAATGGAGCAACGTCAGAAGACTGCAGTGACCTGCAATAGGAGCGGAGGACTGCGAAGTGCACGGCCCACATATTAGGTATCTTCCCAGTCCATTCGCGGGATAAATGATTTTAAGTAACTCTAGGCGAGTTGCAATTAATTTTGTCTTCGCGGTACCTACTAGCGCAATATGCAAGGAGCTCTAGTATATTCCTAGATTCCTCACTTCATACTGGTTCTTGAAACTATTTGTGTAGGATTTCGCGAGATAGTTGCTGACTCGCTAATGACATGAAGCACTGATTTACTCTGATTCACTGAGTCTCAGTTTTATGTAAGAAGAATATGGTAATTTACAAGAAAATTATTTCGCCGAGTCACTACGAGTATCGACTGGTGCTGTATAAAATTTCATGTTAAAATACCATCCCAAAACATTTAGAAAACTTAGTGGGCAAACCCTTAACTCACGAACTACTGTGGTCTCTCTCAGACCGTACGAAATTTTTCGTGCTCGCTCTCCAAGGTCAGTTCTGGCGGAATGCTTCTATTCCCCTACTACCCCCCCCCCCCTTAAATCGCAAACCCTAAAATGTTATACTGTCGGCGGCGTTATCGCCTTCTTTGTTTGTTGTTGATACGTGTTGTTCACACGCATCAGAGTTTCTTAGGCAGTGCCTTGTAAACTTCGCATCTGTATTCTAAATGTTTTCGCAGGAACGTTTCAATTTCAAATGATCCTATGTCTGATAAAATTTTTAGCCTGTGGATGGAGAAAGATGACAGTGACACAGATCAAGAAATAGACGAAAATGACGACGGTTTTGCAATATCCAGTGATCACAATTCTGTTAGTGAAGAATAGGATCATTCACAGAAAGTACTGCAGGACAATGATGATGGTCACCCTCTTGTTTCTCCAATAAAATAGGGAGGCCAACTTTAACTGGATCCAAAACCAGACAACTCAAATATGTATTATTATTATTATTATTATTATTATTATTATATTACTGTTATTATTATTACTAATCCTATTCTTATTATTCACAACACATTACAAAAAACATACATTACAGTTGCTACAACAGGAAGCACGCATTTATTTAACGCCATACTCACTGATAATACCGCGAATCCAGCCATTTCTGCGAGTCTCTAGTTTCTTTGTTAGTTATATTTTTAAGTTATACTTCTTTTCTAATTTCACAGCTTTAACAAATTCTTTACCGTTGTCGGATCAGACAAATTTAGCAAATTCAGCACATTTCATACGGTAGTTAAAACTCACAAATAGTTCAGCTTTTACAATTTCCGGTTCTAGGCGCTCAGTCCGGAGCCGCGCGACTGCTACGGTCGAAGGTTCGAATCCTGCCTCGGGCAAAACTCACAAATAGTTCAGCTTTTACAATTTCCGGTTCTAGGCGCTCAGTCCGGAGCCGCGCGACTGCTACGGGCGAAGGTTCGAATCCTGCCTCGGGCATGGATGTGTGTGATGTCCTTAGGTTAGTTAGGTTTAAGTAGTTCTACGTTCTAGGGGACTTATGACCTCAGCAGTTGAGTCCCATAGTGCTCAGAGCCATTTTTACAATTTCCGCTTTCAGTCTGTTTCTTTCGTCGCTACAGATATTTTGCATCACACTGAAAATCCGCTCTCCAAACGCATTGGACGGTGGCAACTTTCAGCAAATTATGTGCTTTCATAAAAAATGTCACCCATTTGTCTGAAATGTTTGAGTTTGGTAAGTCCTTAACGAATGGCAACACGTCATGCAGTGCACATATTTTTGTCCATTTTAAGGGACTCTTCAAGATTTAACGGAGAGTTAAACTTGAAAATTGCACCTTCACTGAAGTCCAACCATTTTTCTAGATATTCCGGAATCCTAGTAAAGACTTTCTGAGCTTCTCTGACAACTTTTGCTTGTTCGTGTTGCCGATATTTTTTCAGCTGTTGTAATACCTTGAACCGAAGCAATTATTTCTTTGTCTACTAATAATGACTGTACGCAACTTCAGGAATACAGAATATATTTCAGTTACCCGTATATAATCACTTTCCACGTGTTTAAGGTTGTATTAAATAAACGTATAATACTGTGAACAAAATAAATGCAAATCTCTGGGAGTGTTACTTCATCGTACACTTCACCGTCGTTTTCATGGGCTACAGAACGTCCAAATAAGTTTTGCAGTATTGTCTTCACCCTGGCTTAGAAAATACGACTTCAACAACGGCCAGGTCTGGAGCAAAGTATCTACAGCAGAAAAAAAAAAAAAATCACAATACGTGCAGGAACATGACGGAGAAGTTTGGAGTACTCTGACTGCAAGAATTCAAGAAAAGTTCTTCACCTCATTCACCTTGAAGGAAACTCATTAATACCTTAACCACTAACGATTCAACATCGTATGGCAGTAGTTTTAGTCCATATATCGCAGTATTATGCAGTATGAGTACGTGACAACGTCCTGCAAAAAGGTGTGGTGCTTCAAACATTTTTTCAACCTCACGAAAACAGGTTGGTTTCGCCCGTAATTGACGGAACAGTTACCCGAACCATAAGCAACTAGCTGCCATCCCCTGACGGAACAGTTATCCGCACCAGAAGCAACTAGCTGCCATCCCCAAACACCAATCTTCATTATGCTCTCTTTGAGTTTCTTGGCTATAGAAGTTGATGTTTCGTCAGCGTCTTCATAAAAATCTATAACAGCTTAAGTCGTTCCCATTTCTTAGTCGAAGTATCAGATAGCAACTGGAAATAATTTCGTATTTCGTTTATTTGAAGCATCACATGCAGTCGAGAATGGAGATGTATCAACTTTTTTTTCGGAAGTTCTTGCAGAGATTGTGGAGCCAGTATATTCTCTCTACTATAACTTCGGATGATAGTTTCGAACCTTGAAACTAAAAGTGAGATAGGAGAGCATTTCCACAGCCTTGTGAACGGCAACTGTGATGATGTTTCACTCCATATGTGTTAATATTAGTTTCTTTGCTGACACTTTCTCTTCCTTACTAGTTCCCGCTGGCACTACAGCGGAGTTTCTTAACACATCCTGCACCTTATCAAAAAGGAGTCTTGGTACTGGCATGATGCTATACCGTTTTCACTGAGTCGTATTTCACAGCAAAATGTACACGGCGTGTTTCACAATATCCGGTATAGTCATCTTGTTTCGAAAGCCACTCAGAAAAGACTGTTTCTTGTAGCCATTTGTCATTGAAATGACACTCATGGCCTTGTTTTCAGAGTGCTGTATTTGAGAAGCTTATTTAATACGATGTTACATACGTACACGTAACACACAGTCACTACAATGCCGTTCTTAAACACTTCAATTTTAAACTATATGCACGCCGTGTGTGGTTCACCCAATACGGCCACGACAAAACAGTTCACTACATCAATCAGCTGCCCGCAACAATATGTATAATTGGCGAGTTCATTTGTTCGACAGCCACATTTAAAATTAGTAAGTCTTTACTGCAAAACCGATAATAAAATGAAAATGCGATAATTGTCTCGGGTTGTTTTGTTTATTGCTTTTCTCGATGTATAATGTAACTGTGCAGAAGAACAAATAGACATAAACTGATACTGTGACTCAGCTTATTGTCCACGTGGAAGTGAAATATAAGGTGATAAGAAAATACAAAGTGTTATTGGCCTGTCCTTCCTAGTCCGTTCTTATTGGAGCGGTCTTTAAATGACTTGACGACAATGGACCCCGCGGTGCAATAAAAATACAAAGCCTGTTTGACCTCTTTGACAAGGCTTGCAGAACAAATTAATGCTCCAACTTATATTAAAACACATTGGAATTCGTGGTCACAAATTCCCAATGCTCCCAATTTACAACACAATCTGATACAAAATATTGAAACCAGAGAATAACAAAACTGAAAAGTTTAACAGACTCCATTTTCATTACTTGGCTTCCGCAACAAATTTAAAAAAATTAAATTGGTAAATAAAAATTTAGCCTAATTTAAGGGGGACCGAAAATCGGAATTTTGACGTCCGGTCGGGACGTTCGACCGGACGCCACAGTTTTTAATCAAAAACCGGACAGTTCGCAAGCCTACAATAAAATACACTATGTAATCAAACGTATCTGGACAGCTGGCTGAAAATGACTTACAAGTTCGTGGCGACCTCCATCGGCGATGCTGAATTCATTATGGTGTTGGCCCACCCTTACCCTAGATGACAGCCTCCACTCTCGCAGGCATACGTTCAATAAAGTGCTGGAAGGTTTCTTGGGGAATGGCAGCCCATTCTTCAGGGAGTGCTGCACTGAGGAGAGGTATCGATGTCGGTCGGCGAGACGTGGCACGAAGTCAGCGTTCCAAAACATATCAAAGGCGTGCTATAGGATTCAGGTCAGGAGTCTGTGCAGACCAGTCCATTACACGGATGTTACTGTCGTGTAACCACTCCACCACAGCCCTAAATTATGTACAGGTGCTCGATCGCGTTGAAACATGCAATCGCCATCCCCGAATTGCTCTTCAAAAGTGGGAAGGAAGTATGTGCTTGAAACAACATTGTAGGCATGTGCTGTGATAGTGGCACGCAAAATAAAGGGGTGGAAGCCATCTCCATGAAATACACGACCACACCATAAAACCACCGGCTCCGAATTTTACTGTTGGCACTACATGCGCTGGCAGATGACGTTCACCGGGCTATCGGATCGCCACATTGTGTAACGTGATTCGTCACTCCACACAACGTTTTTCCACTGCTCAACCGTCCAATGTTAACGCTCCTTACATCAAGCGAAGCGTCGTTTGGCATTTACCGGCGAGATGTTTGGCTAATCAGCAGCCGCTCGACCATAAAATCCAAGTTTTCTCACCTCCTGCGTAACGGTCACAGTACTTGCAGTGGATCCCGATACGGTTTGGAATTCCTGCATGATGGTCTGGATAGATGTCTACCTATTGCAAGTTACGACCCTCTTCAACTGTCGGTGGTCTCTTTCAGTCAACAGACGAGGTCGGCCTATACGCTTTTATGCTGTGCGTGTCCCTTCACGTTTCCACTTCACTATCACATCGGAAACAGTGGACCTGGGGATGTTTAGGAATGTGGAAATCTCGCTTACAGACGTATGACACAAGTGACACCCAATCACGTGACCACGTTCGAACTCCGTGAGTTCCGCGGGGCACCCCATTCCGCTCTCTCAACGATTTCTAATGACTACCGAGGTCGCTGATATGGAATACATGGCAGTAGGTGGTAGCACAATGTACCTAATATGAAAAACGTATGTTTTTGTGGATGTCCGGTTACTTTGGATCACTTAGTGTACTTAGGTTTTGGTTACAATCGGCTGTGTTCTGAGTGGCAGTAGCGAAAAAGTAGGATATCAGCATTTAATGTCAATTTTGGAGACTTTCTTTTTCTAGTTATACAGTGAAATTTTTATGTGCAAGTTTCAAATCAGGAAGGTAATTTTATGCGAAAATTAAGCTCCTACAGAGATGATATAAATTTTCCGAGTGTAAAATTCAGTTCTATAACAATTCGATTAGACGTAATATTTAAAAAAAAAACTGCACAAAGTATTTGATTTTATGTGGTAAAAGTAAAATACTACAGGCTCTGCACTCCGCTGCACAGTGAAAATCTCATTCTGGAAATCAAAAGTGTATTTAAACCAAACTTAAATACTTGTAAAAATAAACGTTACACGACCTAAACTAAAATTTTCAAATGACTTTTTTCTTAAGTACTGGTCTAAACATAGGTGTCCCAGAGACACCATTTCGTAGAATCCCAAATGTCACAGAAAAATCACCTCTTTAATTAAGGGTGAAATCGGTGATTACTGACATCTTTCTCGAAATCCTTATTTAGAAAAAAATCAACAATGACTAAATTAATCTCTCCACATTAATGCCTAGAACCAAATGTGGATTTCATGTTTAAGTTCAAATTTCACTTATTTCATGAAATCACTATATAGAAAATATTCAACAATGGCTAATTTAATCTCTCCACATTAATTAATGCCCAGAGCTAAAAGCGAATTACATATTTAAGTTAAAAAATCACTTATTGTGAGAATAATTTCAACTCAGTCAAAAAGGATAGGCCAATTAAATTTGTTTCATACTTTGCAACATTCGCTGTACGATTTTTAACTGAAAAAAAAAAAAACTCGTTACCTTACCTTTTATCTGAGTAATCTCATTCAGTCGCAGTCGATATAGTATGAAAGCTCTAGCTGAATGGCTTACAACGCTCTTCACGGTTGAAAAAAGCGTTCAAAAACTTTTTTTAAACAATATACGCATTTTAGGAAACAGGAAATGACAGTCGTGACAAAGTGAGAAAGGAAGGACGTTACCGTGACACCTAGCGGTGATGCCTGTAACGCCGTAGTTCCCGGTTTCGCCGTCGAGGTCAGGAGAGTAAGGTATTTGCGGCAAGGCGCTGCGTTGCCCTGCTTTTAAAAGAAATACCAAGATCGAGGTATCGCACACCTCATACATTACATTATAGTTGACATATCCGTCACCGCGAATTCAGCAACTGTGTTGATGTTTAAATATAATTTTAATCATGAACATTTTACTTCATATCTTTCAAAATATTAGTGTTATAAAGCTATTTACCTATGAAAAACTTGAGAATGACATGTGTTTTTAGATGATCTATGCATTTCACCTCAGCTAAATGTCCATAAACTGTTATCTGCTATAAGTTTTCACCCCTTTTAATTTAAGGTCTTGTCTATAGCGAATACGGACAGGACAAAACTATGTAACAGATATTAAACAAAGGATCTTCCAGTCTAAATCAGAGGCAATGTATTCTGCTTCTAGATTATTATCGATAGCTAGGCAAAACGGCAAATCTATTTTGTTTGTAAAACCATTACGCTACACCTAACAAACGTATTCGCTGTTCTTTTGCAACGAATTTATGGAGTGTGTCTTTCTTCATTTTAATTTTAACAAATTAAATTTCATTCATGACTTATGGGAAGTATGACTGTTTATGTGCCTCCGTGATTACTGTAATTAATTCACTATGGGACCATTATGTTGTCCGTTGCAGATAGTTGTAGACACAACTGGCATCGTGACATGAAGTTTACGACACTAGATTACTAGCAAGGGAACCTCCCCATCGCACCCCCTCAGATTTAGTTATAACTTGGCACAGTGGATAGGCCTTGATAAACTGAACACAGATCAATTAAGAAAACAGGAAGAAGTTGTGTAGAACTGTGAAAAAATAAGCAAAATATACAAACTGGTCATCAGTCTTCGTCACATAGGCAACATAAAGGAGAACATGAGCTCAGGAGCGCCGTGGTCCCGTGGTAGAGTGAGCAGCTGGAAAAGGAGAGGTCCTTGGTTCAAGTCTTCCCACGAGTGAAAATTTTACTTTCTTTATTTTTGCATAGTTATTATCAGTCAGTTCGTTCATTGACGTCTCTGTTCACTGTAATAAGTTTAGTGTCTGTGTTTTGCGACCGCATCGCAAAACCGTGCGAATAGTAGACGAAAGGACGTGCCTCTCCAATCGGAACCGAAAACATTTGATCGCAAGGTCATAGGTCAACCGATTCCTCCACAGGAAAACACATCTGATATATTCTATACGACACTGGTGACGGCATGTGCGTCACATGACAGGAATATGTTGTCGACCCACCTAACTTGTACACTTGGCGAATGGGTAAAAAGATTCTTCTACCTTGCCGGATTTAGGTTTTCTTGTGGATGTGATAATTATTCCCAAAAAAGTGATGAAAACATAAGAGTTTGTCACATAAACTGAAAATAAAAAAATTAAAGATTTCACTCGATGAAAGATTTGAACCAAGGACCTTTCGTTCCGCAGCTGCTCACGTTACCACGAGACCACGGCGCTGCTGCGGTCCCAGCGTCCTTAATGTTGCCTATCTTGCCATGAACTACTCAGTTTATATATTTTGCTTATTTTTTCACAGTTCCACACAACTTCTTCCTGTTTTCTCAATTGATCTGTGTTCAGTTTTTCAAGGCCTATCCACTGTGCCAACTTATAACTAAATCTGAGGGGGGGTGCGATGGGGAGGTTCCCTTGTAGGTATACAAGAAGAATGTTCTTCAGAGCCCTTCGTGACACCCCGATTTAGGTTTTCCACAATTTTACTAAATCATTTCTCGTGACTGATGCCTATAAGTAGATTCTTACAGCAGCCACGATTTCTCTCACCTCGGTGCTTCTCAAACCGAGCCAGTGTTCTTTTCGCCTAAAGACATTACTATCTATAAAATTTTAAATATTAAACCCTCTTTCCGTTTGACCTAAAATGTGTGTGATTCTGAAGCACTATCTCTTGTCTTTGCATCAAATAAGCTGATTTTTATTCGTCTTCGGTACATAAACAAACTCGAGTTTATGTCAGAATTAAACATAAAGCCTTTATCCAAAGAGAAAGAAAAAGAACCGCGAGGAAGACGGCAGATTTCCCAACGTCGGTTAGTTAGTGAAAAGTTGCTGCGAGCTACAGAAGAACTGCCGATTGCAGAAGAACTGCTGTTGATCGGCTGCAACTGTTCTCTCGAGCAGACAGTAAAACCTAGATATAAGGAAACTGTACATGAAGCAGAAACGAAAGGTATGAAGCTTGCTTTGATATTGCAAGGACAATGTATGCGTTTGTACGTCTTATGTCGACATAATATATGCTTCTGGTTACGTAGCGTTCCGTTGGCGTAAACTGTTAAAATACTATTTTTGAAATACATAACCGAAGTCAGTTACATGTGCATCACAAGACAGATTTCAAGGCATGCTGAAATATACTATTGTCAGTGTCATTTAAAATATGGCTTCAAGACTGCTACCAATAATTATCTCCGCCTTAAAAGTATTGGAAAAGTGTAAGTATCCGTAAAAGGTAACACAACTATCCCAAAGTAAGATACTTAGCGTCAGTTGGGATTCAAAAAGAGTATCACCAAGTTACATACTATTTCTCATTTATTGAAACATTTTAAACAAAATTTAAGTGACAAAACTTTGCCAACTGATGTTTTCTGAGATTTGTGGAAAGCATTCGATTGTGCAGATCACAACGTTCTAGAAACAAACTGAGGTATCACCCTCTCGGTTACCTGCTGGGAAGTGGTTCCTCCCTTCTAACCTCAAGAATACAGAGTGACACATTGTTAAACACAGGGAGTGTACATAACAAAGCAGTATTTTTCGAATGGCGAATAATTACTGCGATGTAAATGGTGTAGCATCGTACGTCTAAGAATTTGAAAGAGTTCACTTTTCTAAGAAAGCAAGTATTCTAGTCTGTTCTAATGGGCGAATTTCAACACAGAAAAATCTAAATATAATTTTGTTATAAAACATTAACTGATTCTCGGTAAATCACTGAATTTCAAAGGGAGTCGATGTGCTATTAGATTACAACGCCGCGTGTACATCCGAATTATTTTTATATATTTCATTTCTCATGTAAACTACAGGCTCGTTGCCACCAGATTCCTACGTGCTGTGAATAGAGCAGAGTAACACCAACAGAGGATTTTTGAACATAACGTGATTATTACTGCGATAATATGCGAGTCTCGTGTAAATGCTTCTGTGTGAAAATTAAAATCTACGAATTACTCGATACGGTATGTAATCTTAGCAGCACTAGAGTTCCCACACCTTGGAATGATTAAGAGATGTGTGTGTGTGTGTGTGTGTGTGTGTGTGTGTGTGTGTGTGTGTGTGAGTGAGAGAGAGAGAGAGAGAGAGAGAGAGAGAGAGAATGGATGTAGGCCACTCCTCGAAATGGAAGCGTCGGAGTAGTCTGTTGACAACACATATACTTCTTTTTAAAACGGTACGAGTTCAGTGACACTGAAAGAAAAAATTTATTGATAATATCATGCTCGTGGATATATGGCGTTCACAGGCATAAGTGTTAACTAGAACTTTTAAGAGTTGCAAGTAAACAAGTATTTTTTTTATTTATTACACATGAACCATGGACTTTGCCATTGGTGGGAAGGCTTGCGTGTCTCAGCGATGCAATAGCCGTGTCGTAGGTGCAACCACGACGGAGGTGTGACTGTTGAGAGGCCAGAAAAATGTGTGGTTCCTGAAGAGGGGCAGCAGCCTTTATAGTAGTTGCAGGGGCAATAGTCTGAACATCAACTTCTAACATCAACAAAACGGCCTTGCTTATCCCGAGGGCATGCAGCTTTACTGTGTGGTTAAATGATGATGGTGTCCTCTTGGGTAAAGTATTCTGGAGTTAAATAGTCCCCCATTAGGATCTCCGGGCGGGGACTACTAAAGACGATGTCTTTATCGGTAGAAACAAAACTGGCGTTCTACGGATCGGAGTGTGGAATGTCAGAGATCCTTTAATCGGACAGGTAGGTTAGAAAATATAAAAAAGGAAATGGATAGGTGAAAGTTAGATACAGTGGGAATAAGTGAAATTCGGTGGCAGGAAGAACAAGACTTCTGGTCGGGTGCATACAGAAATATAAACACAAAAGAGGCCTGGAGACGCTGGAAGGTTTCAGATAGATTATATAATGGTAAGACAGAGATTCAGAAACCAGGTATTAAATTGAAAGACATTTCCAGGGGCAGAAGTGGACTCTGACCGCAATTTATTTGTTATGAACTGTAGATTAAAACTGGAGAAAGTGCAGAAAGGTAGGAATTTAAGAAGATGGGACCTGGATAAACTGAAAGAGCCGGAGGTGGAGGTTGTAGACAGTTTCAGAGAGAGAATTAGGGAACGATTGACAAGAACGGGTGAAACAAATAAAATAGAAAAAGAATGGGTAACTTTGAGAGATGAAATAGAGAAGGCAGTGAAGGTTAAAAGACGAGGGCTAGTAGAAATCCTTGGGTAACAGAAGAGAGATTGAATTTAATTGATGAAAGGAGAAATCACATAAATGCAATAAATGAAGCAGGCGAAAAGGAATACAAACGTCTCAAAAATGAGATCGACACGAAATGCAAAGTGGCTAAGCAGGGGAGGCTAGAGGACAAATGTAAGAACGTAGAAGCGTATATCACTAGGGGTAATATTGATACTGCCCACAGAAAAATTAAAGAGATATTTGGAGAAAAAATCACCAGTATGAATATCAAGAACTCAGGTGGGAAATCAAAGCAGAAAGATGGAGGGAGTATATAGACGGCCTATACAAGAACGATGTACTTGAGGGCATATTATGGAAATGGAAGAGGACGTAGATGAAGGTAAAATGGGAGATATGATATTGCGTGAAGAATACGACAGTGCACTGAAAGAGCAAGTCGAATCAAGGCCCCGGGTGTAGACAACATTTCATTAGAATTACTGATATCCTTGGGTGAGGCAGGCATGACAAAACTCTAACATCTGGTGAGTAAGATGTATGAGCCAGGCGACATACCCTCAGACTTCAAGAAGAATATAACAATTCCAATCTCATGAAATAATATGTTGACAGGTATGAAAATTACCGAACTATCAGTTTAATATGTCTCGGATGCAAAACACTAATACGAATTCTTTACAGATTAAGGGAAAAACTGGTAGAAGTCGGAATTTGGAATCCGTAAAGATGTTGGAACACACGAGGCAGTACTGACCCTAGAAACTTTTGTAGACTCAGAAAAAGCTTTTGAAAATGTTGACTGGAATACTCTCTTTCAAATTCTGAAGGTGGCTGGGGTAAAATACAGGGAGCGAAACGCTATTTACAATTTGTACAGAAGCCAAATGACAGTTACAAGAGTCGAGGGGCACGAAAGGGAAGAAGGGAGCGAGACAGGATTGTAGTCTATCCCCGATGTTACTCGAACTGTATGTTGAGCAAGCAGTAAAGGAAACAAAAGAAAAATTCCGAGTAGGGATTAAATCCATGGAGAAGAAATAAAAGCTTTGAGGTTTGCCGACGACATTGTAATTCTGTTAGAAACAGCAAAGGACCTGTGTGTGTGTGTGTGTGTGTGTGTGTGTGTGTGTGTGTGTGTGTGTGTGTGTGGCTTCCTAAGGGACCAAACTGCTGAGGTCATCGGTCCCAAGACTTAAGCACTACTTAAACTAACTTATCCTAAGAACACCACACACACCCATGCCCGAGGGAAGACTCGAACCTCCGACGGGAGGGGCCGCGCAAGCAAAGGGCCTGGAAGAGCAGCTGAACGCAATGGACAGTGTCTTGAAAGAAGGATATAAGATGAACATCAACAGAAGCAAAACGAGGATAATGGAATGTAGTCGAATTAAATCAGGTGATGGTGAGGGAATTAGATTAGGAAATGAGATGCTTAAAGTAGTAGATGAGTTTTGCTATCTGGGAAGCAAGATAACTGATGATGGTCGAAGTAGAGAGGATACAAAATGTAGACTGGCTACGGCAAGAAAAGCGTTTCTGGAGAAGAGAAATTTGTTAACATCGAGTATAGATTTAAGTGTCAGGAAGTCGTTTCTGAAAGTATTTGTATGGAGTTTAGCCATGTATGGAAGTGAAACATGGACGATAAATAGTTTAGACAAGAAGAGAAGAGAAGAGAAGAGAAGCTTTCGAATTGTGGTGCTACAGAAGAATGCTAAATATTAGATGGGTAGATCATGTAACTAATGAATAGGTACTGAGTAGAATTAGGGAGAAGAGGAATTTGTGGCACAACTAAGCTAGAAGAAGGGATCGGTTGATAGGACACGTTCTGAAGCATCAAGGGATCACCAATTTGGTATTGGAGGGAAGTGTGGAGTGTAAAAATCGTAGAGGGGGCCCAGAGATGAATACACTAAGAAGCTTCAGAAGGATGTAGTTTGCAATAGTTACTCGGAGATGAAGGGGCTTGCACAGGACTGAGTGGCATGAAGAACTGCATCAAACCAGACTCTGGACTGAAGACCACAACAACAACAACAACACATATTAGTTACAATATTTTTTCTCGCACTTGGCTGTTTCCCACCTTATTTTACTGTGTACCTAAACTTGCAAGGATTACTTGTCATGCCTTACAATTTCTAAGCACAGCACGCAGTATTCGGATTTGAGTGCCCTGTACGTCTCGGAAATCCCGTTCTCGCATTCCTGCTATCAAATTCGCATTTCTCAGCATATCTCCACGAAATAAAGAAGTATTATGGCCGTGTCAGGCGAGTGAAGCGTCGTGATAGCGCAAGTTCACTGCCATCAATCATTATCTACTGCGAACGACTGACAACAGATTAACGAGCGAGCGATACGGCTCCTCGTGATGACAACATGAGGCAAACACAGCTTATGATAAGAACGCCAGTGAGTTATCATATTACTCAAGTAATCAGACAAACAGAACTATATATCAGATTTCTTATGAAGATAATGGACAATCGGGTACAATGCTGTTTTTAACCTTCCATTTGCTTGGACAACAGTTCGGCAAGCTATCGTCCGCACTCGGCAGAAACGTTGCTTCCATATCGCGCGAACGGAATCCACAAACCACGTCTTGTACGGCTACGGATGTCGCTGTCTCTTGCAGTGGCATTGTACAGCTGAAGGCGCGTCAGACTGTCTTATCGTGCTCTGCTAGTACATTTCACATTTTCGGTAGAGAAGAATGACGAGAACCATTATGTAATGGTTTGTACTGTCTCCCTGTAAGTGAACTCTTGACATCAATAGATAGAAGTCTCTGTGAAGGAATAACTATGTCATGCACACAGACGGTTGTGAGCTGTGCTATCACAGTGTATATGAATGCATATTGTGTAAAAGGGTGTGATGTGGTAACAACTGGCCATCACAATGGAAGCAGACAGATGGATACTAACTCAAAAACACCGCCATACTGTCGCAAGCCAGCACCCAGCATTACGCTTGAAATAGATATGTAACTCATCTGACGATGAGCCTGATAAGGTTTGAAAACCGATTCATGGAAAAATAAATATCTATTTTACAACAGTGACTGGTTACAGTTTTATGTATTTATATATGTTGTTATTTCTTCTATTTTGTTCAGCGCGACCCAGGTTACTGCTCCACAGTTCAGGTAATCAATTTCTCTACGACATTTATAATTAGTGCGAATTTCGCGTCTGTAAGGAAAATTGAACCGTCACTCTAAACCAGATTTAACTCACGCATGCCTCCGATTGAGTGAATCGATTTAGATACTTAAATTCAATGGAATAGCACACCCAAAAGGGCACTGTCTGTGAAAGCAGTGCGCATCTACATACATACTCTGCAAACCACTGTGAAGTGCACAAAAGAGGGTGCTTCCCCCTGCACCATATATTTGGACTCCTTCCTGTGGCAAATGTATATGGAGTTTGGCAAATATTGCTACTTCAATGCCTCCACGTGCTCTATAATTAGTCTAATATTGTCTTCCCCGTCCCTGTGGGACTCTTACTTAGACAGGTGTAATATATTATTAAATTTCTCACGCACTGGTTCTTGAACCTTTGTACGTATGCTTTCACCGATAATTGGTGTCTATCTTCAAGTGCTTCCAAGTTCAGGGTTTTTAGCATTCTCTTGATGTCCTCTCGTGGGCCAAACAAACCTGTAAGCATTCCAGCTGCTCTTCTTTGTATACCTGCGATACTGACTATTACCTCTATTTGGTACGTCTTCCACACACTTTTGGAATATTCTACGATGAATCGCAGAGTGTACACAGCTGTTGTACAGTTCACAATTAATGTTCGAATATGCATTTCTGCACTATAGGGAGACCATGTTGTGTTGCTTGTCTGAGTGCCTCTGCGCGTTCTTTAATGAGGATAGCAGCGTACATGATGCGACCAAGCATTTCATCTCGCGTATTCATCTTCCATATGTACGCCTCAGACTTCATACAACCTTGTAACATAAATCTAATCGTGTTAGGTCTGGCGATCTTGGTGCCCAGTTAATTGTACTAGCAGGACCGATGCAGCGATTAGGATAAGACATATATATGCGCGCCTCTAGTGCAAAAATAAATGAATATTAAGTGGGTTATATATCGGAAATCATTCAGAATAGGGCGTAGTTCGAAACGAAGTTTTTTTTGCTCCACATTACCATTCCTGTCATGTCTCTGAATACAGCCCACTCCTCCTGGGACATCCTGTATTTTCGTACCACTCATCTTTGCAGTGGGGTGAGATTTAAACTGGAAAAGTATTCCTGGTGTCCTTTAAAGAGGAACATTTGATAACGGAGTCCACTATTTCTGCTTTTGCTTTGCTACCCTCAGTTTCAGTTCCTGTGTTCTCCGTGAGTATCTTGATACTTACTTCGATGATACTGACTGATTGTCTTCGCAATATCGTATCTTCTAGGAGTGCTAGTTATGCGAGGTACGCAGAAGAGCTTCTGTGAAGTTTGGAAGGTAGGAGACGAGGTACTGGCGGAAGTAAAGCTGTGAGGACGGGGCGTGAGTCGTGCTTGGGTGCTCAGACGGTATAGCACTTGTCCGTGGAAGGCAAAGGTCCCGAGCTCGAGTCTCGGTCCAGCACACAGTTTTAATCTGCCAGGAAATTTCATATCAGCACACACTCCGCTGCAGAGTGAAAATTCAATTCTGAAATACCTAAAACATGGTCACAATTCTAATGGTTCCTAAAGCGTCACTCACAGTAAGAATAGGCACTTTTTTTCTTTCTTCTTCATCTCCCCCGCTCACTTCGTAGTCACTGTGGCCCTGATTCTTCACTTCATTTGCAATTTCATCTTCAGTTTGCGCTTCGTTTGTAACGAGGTCATCATCTATTGTTGCATACATTTCATAGTCGCACTGATTGAGAATATCACAGTTAATTTCCGACAGCAATGTTGATAGCGGCAGATCTTGAGTGTCATTGAATGTGTCTTCAGTTTCGGCGACATCTGTTCCTTCAGTTGTGATTCCCGCATGGTGGAAACAGTTCTTGATGATTTGGACTGCGACTCAAATCCAACCTTTGGCGATGCATCTGATCGCATCCATCAGTGTAACACAATAATCCTGCTGTTTCTCAATGCTTAGTATCATTTTCAATAATATGAACTTGCGATAGTGGCATTTCAGACTCCTAATTACTCCTTGGTTCATTGACTGTTATAAACTTGTCGTATTTGCAGGAAGAAAAACAGACTTTATATTCTTCAGACCAGAGTATGCAGGATGCGCTGGACAGTTGTCAACAAGAACCAGTATCTTCCTTTTATGACTTCTAAGTTCCCGATCGCAACGCCTTGTTACAGCTTCGAAGAGTTCAGAGGTCTTCCAGCACTTTTCATTAGCATTGCAGTGCATTGGTAGACTTTTTACGTTCTTAAAACACCTACGATTTTTTGATTTACCTATAACGAGCAACTTTTTCATCTCCGTTCCATATGTGTTAGCACGAACCAGAACTGTTATTCGTTCTTTGGATGTCTTGCTACCAACACATTTTTCGCTCTTGAATTTCAGAGTTTTGTCAGGTGCCAAGTTAAATACAATGTCAGTCTCGTCTGCAATAAGGACATCACAGTCTACATATCCTTCACGAATTGCAGGCCACTCGGTAGTGAGCCATTGTTGGATTGATTTAGTATTTACACTGTGGCTTCACGCTCACTTTGATAAAAGTAATGCGTGACGTTGCTTGAATCTGCCAATCCAGCCACTGCTACACACACATTCCTCATCTGTTAATTTCTTTGCAAATTCTTCTGTTTTCGTCACAAGGAGAGGTCCACTAATGAGAACATTGGCGCTTCTCTGTTACTTAAACCACTTAAGCAGCACTTCATCCACGGCGCTCTGTTCAGGTTTTTATGACCGCTTAACTTTGGATCCATTTTGTTCATGTGCAGTAGCAATTTTATCCCTGTTCTTCCTAATCGATTGAACTGTGGAATTTACGAGGCCAAATTGACGACACACGTCAACCTTTTCAGCTCCATTCACGATTTCATGATTCACGTTCACTTTTTCTTCCATCGTCAAAACTTTTCTTTTACTAGCCATACTGTGTTAAAATGCGTGCACTTACTAACAAATTGTTATGACTGGTGACGAGTGCGCTAGAGTAAAAATGAGGGGAGGAATCTATACTAACCTATTGTTGACGTAAGAGTAGAGAGAAGAGTATGGCAGTTGGCACATTACAACAACAGATCTCCTTCTACAGTACATTGATTCTTGAAAAATCTTGCTAACTGAGGCTGAAAATGACGTTGAACGCGAGGTACACGCATATACATTTGTCGTATTCAGCAAGGATGAGAAGTACGTTCCTTAGAAGGCATATGGCTATACCACAGAAATCACTAAGTTATAGCCGGGTTATCGATGTAAACGATGTCGTTATAATGAATCTCAATTATATATATATAAATTTTAGAAAAAGGCGTAATACGAAACTAACTTTAGCTCTCCTGTGCTAACACACAGCGCCGGTATTAAGGTTAACGTAACTCGTTCACTTGCTTACGTCAACAGTAATTACATGGAAACACAAAGTAAAATGTCCAGTGGTCATTAAGTCAACCATGTTCAGTTGCAGGCATGTGAGAGTAGAATGCACACCAATGAAGTTTTCATCATCGTGGCACATCCCTCGGTTGAACTGTCGGCCGGCGCGCTTGGTTCACTGTTACGAATGTCGTCTACCACCTTCTCAGCTATATTTGGACGACGTTTAAAGACCTGCCATCGCCCACTTACATGCAGAAACATCGTGAACGGGTAATTGTCGCATAACGTGTGCATGTTACCAACATTTGCAAAGATTATAACTACCACAGAAACTTTTGCCGTCCGTTAAAGGCGTTGCTCATGCGAGTATAATATCAAAAACACAAAAGTCAATTAGATTCTCAAAGGAGACCAGTTGCTTTGTATAGCCAGTGCGGGAATGAAGTTTCTCGCGACGGCATTCGTGTACAAAATATGTAGGGTCCTGGGCAGACAAAGCATATCACTGAAAACCCAAAAAGATTAGAGAGATTCTGCGCTCGGATAAGAACAGTTTTAGCTTCAGGGTACATAACATTTATAACATTATTTCCAGAATGAATTTTTAGTCTGCAGCGCACTGACAGCACATTATTTTAGAAAAATACGCGGCTGCTGAGAAAAGCTTCACAGACAAAGATACAATTATATTTATTGAAATAAAAATCCTCCTCCAGGCTTCAACGTACAGGCTCTCTTCCAATAAAGAGGCCGTAAACATCAGGATGTGCAACGATAACATTATGGGGACAGAGACTACCTTCTTGATGCTGCATGGACCCGTGTCCTCGACCGCGGGACACTGCAAAGAAATTCGCCTAATTGTTTACATTCCAACCCACCACCACTAGCATCATAGATAATATAATGATCTCTGACGGAAGGACGACAATAATTTCTTCCTAAGGAAGATTATGGAACTCATTGTCAGTAGCCCTAGTTTTTATTCGAATACGTCGCCGGACGAACGTAGAGAATATTTTACTATACAAAATAAAGTTTTCCATGTCCCTCATGACTTCCATAGTTTGTGTTATTTTGGTCGGGAATCTCTTTCTCAATACTCCTGTGATAACATGAATCCCTAGTTACAACCACCTGTTTAAAGGAGGTAAACGTGAGCCAGCACTTAGTGTGTGACGTGTCTCCAATAGTGAACGGGAAAATGCAATATGTGTATGATGTTCAGTATGTCTTGAAGAGTCGTTTTAAGCCCAGACCATGTGCTCATGTCACTGGTACTTTACAGCTAGAATGGTTGCCAGAACTGGAAGTTAACTGCTCAATATTAGAATCCACCAGACTGACATCATTTGCGCTATCGTGAGACACAAAAGAATGAATATATGTCCCGTAATGCCCACTCGCGATTACCAGCACCATATAACAACCATTACCAACAAATTATAGTCCGTAGGTCCAGCGAAAAAAAAACTGTATTCCTCTTCTTTTGGAGAAAACTGGAAAGGCCGTGTCGAAACTGACAATTCGCAAAGTCTCCACACGATCAATTTGGCCTCTAGGCGTCCATTATGAACAGCTGTGCATACCACCAGCACCGTGGTGGGTGAAGAAGGTAGGTAAGGGAACAGCTGGAACTGAACAGTTATCAATTGCTTCGTGCTCTCTTCACCGGCGAGTGCAGCGTATGTCTGGCGCCAGAGAATAAAAAGAGTGCGGATGCAGGCAGATATTAATCCACCTCTCAGGCATGCAGACCTACAGATTCAGCTGTTGAGTGGGTCAATCATGTTCTGAACCGACACCACGTAAGGATTTCGGAGGCCTCAAATCTCTCACGAGGATAGTTAGTAAGCTGTGCAGTACAGACAGAGGGCTCTTCATCCTACTGTTCACCTCGATAGTCAACATTTCGGTAATAGGTTGCTCTCTGAAGGTGGTAGCGCACGAGCATACAGCGCCCACTTTGTACATACATTCCTCCAAGAGATAGGATTGAATCGAATGACATACCTTTCTCTAAGAGATAGGATTGAATCGAATTAAAAGGCGTGTGGTATCCGCTGGGAAAAAAAAAAAAACAAAAAAAACAAAAAAAAAACAGACTGAACATGCATTGGACTCTTTTTCTTCTAGGTAAATTTGTGGAAAGAAATTAATAAAGCCCGGTGGAATGGCGTCTTTCCTCAAATGGACGGGCTACTTGAATTTTGCAATGCGTCTTAACAGGAACCTTTCTGACACATTGGCTGACCTCACGAAGTCAAACAGTGGAGGGAGCTTCCGTAACATCGTTTCGACCATCTTGGGTACACCACACCAAGGAGGACCCAAGCATGTTACCAGCTACAGAGCGGGGCAACACGTTACTGAATGTTGTCTAGCAGCAGATTCTGGTTTCACAGATATGCACTTTCAAACAGGCTGTCTCTTTTGTTACTGTTCTCTTTTTAATACTCAGAACAATTAATTTTTTAAGGCTTATTCTTTGATTCCCTTCTCACACTGAATTTGCAGTTATACAAATGGTATTAAAAAAATTGAGTCGTTTACGAGCGACTGGAGGTTCATCGTGTTATCTACACTGAGAATCCCCCCCACCGTGCAGCAGGGAGGTCACGCGCATTACCCTGTGAGTGACAGAATAACAAACAGTGGTCCCGTTAATATACCGGCGGGGCGTGAAGATTTGCACGAGAGCGCACTTCGTGTCGAGATGTCGCGTCAGCTTCCGGTTCCCACCGCTGGAGGCGCGCTAGCCGTGAAACACGACGCTACCGAGTTACACGGTGGTACTAGATATTCCCGCCCACGAAACGCCCACTGTCCATGACGCCTGCAATGGAGGAGAATCAATCTTCAGAACAAGATCGTATTTCTTTTTCACGGGCAGCATCAAAGGATTTGATCGTGGCTTCTAAAGCTTGAGACGCTCCATTTTTGAGAACGTACAGACATTGGATTATTTCCTTTTTTTATCTTGTCATGTGCGTCCCATATACCGGTATGTGCTTCCAGGGGATTTAGAGAGGACACTTTTGGTAAGGAGTTCACGCCCGGAAACGTACGTTTGGACGTAAAATAAGTATAAGTCTGAAGATAGCATCACTTTTAAATCTCCAGCTTCACGGCATGCACACGGCGCAGAGAACGACCTCTGACCTCTGTGCTTTACGGCAGCTGCTCCTCGTGGTGAGCCTCCTTTCCGTTGCACAAGGCGTACGTGCGAGGCATGCTTTCATACACATACACAAACGCGTGCGCGCGTTCCACCAACCATGGCGTGCGTCCGTGGAGCATCACAGCCAATTCCTAATTGCGAAGCCGTTGTTATAGCCAGACGACAACTCTCCCACTACGTACTGCACCGCGAAGAGGGAGATTTGAAAGTGTTTCGATCTTCAAACTTTATATCCAACTGGCACATTTCCGGACATGGGTTCCTTATCAAGACTTTATCCACTAAGTCCCTCTACAAACCCTAGAAGTCTATATCTTATTGCCGTAGGTAATAGGCAGTAATATTCAGAAAAAGCTCTTTCTTCAGTCTTGCAGGACGACCGACAATCAGCAGAACTGTCGTAGCTTCATCTACAAGAACGATTCAGCAGGTATTCACAGGTTCAAATGGCTCTGAGCACTATGGGACTTAACTTCTAAGGTCATCAGTCCCCTAGAACTTAGAACTACTTAAATCTAACTAACCTAAGGACATCACAAACATCCGTGCCCAAGGCAGGATTCGAACCTGCGACCGTAGCAGTCGCGCGGTTCCGGACGGAGCGCCTAGAACCGCTAGACCACCGCGGCCGGCATATACAGGTGTCTGCCCCAAGATTTGTTAGGCTCATTTTCTCCAATATTTCAGCAGACATTTGCAATTTCGTTTTTGCAGTGTGAAGCTGGAGTTAGTCCAAACAAATACTACTCATCACGTCTTACACGCAAGGCCCGACATCGCCTTGTTCCTCCTTTCATAGCGACATTTTACGAGCTCATTACACGGTGATCCCACATTAGTCTCGTGCGATATTTGTTTTACCGGTACGTATTAACAGGAACAGTATAACAGGAAGAATAACCAGAGCTCCAGCAGAGAATGAGGAGCGCAGGTTCATGGCGGCAGCAGTTAGTGCAGGCCAAGGCGGTGCTGTCGCTGTTGGAATATTGTTTATTCTTCGTGTTACGCTGTCCCTGTTAATAGATATCGATAAAACACGTACCACACTTGACTAATTTGAGACCGCTCTACCGAATTGACACGTAAAATTTCTCTTTAATTTAAACAAAAAACAAAACAAAGAAGGGATCAAACCGACGCTGGCGTCACGTGAAAGATCTGGTGAAGAGTATCTGTTTGGATTGACTCCAGCTTCACATTGCATAAACGAAATTGCAAGTACCTGCCGAAACACCAAGGAAAATGCGCCTTACGACTCTTAAGACGGACACCCTGTATATATCAAACAGCGGTTGCAAAATGTAGCGACATCGCTCTGTTCTTGTTCAGAATACAGTTTTACGTTTTTTTGAAATCCTGCAACGCTAAAGGGCATCCACTGTGAACATTAACTTCATGAGATTCAGTTTTTATTTCTGGTGGACTAAGCCTGTTTATTTATGAAGACGTTTCGGCCACTGGCATTATAAGATCTGTGATTAAGATCTAAGGGGAATGAAATATGTTAATTATGCATTATCAGCGCTCAAAATATTAAAAACTTTAAAAAATTCACTTACCAAAATTTAGAACATGTAAAATATGGTTCTAAGGTGTGGTGAGAGAAATTTTTAAAAATTTTACACTTCTAATTTTTTTAAATCTTTTGTCTCCTGGTAATATATCACGTCTCAATCTTATGTTCCTTTGATCTCAATTACAGGTATGATAATGGAAAGAGCTACATTAATCGATCTAGAAATCTTTAATTTACAAAAGTCCACAATAATCGCAGACTCGTTCAGGAAACGCATTCACTTTCTTAAATGGACAAAGATCAATCTTCAGTTATCCAATAAGGTGACTACTGTGAACAACCGCAACAAGCCACTACCTGTCAGAAACTGAAGCCGTGCTGGGCGCCGGTTCCCGTCAGTTACGACCATTTACATCATTCCTAGTGGACATACTGTACTGTCCTCGTTGATACAACAATAAATCTGGGAACTTTATTCTACTGCGCCGATTCCATAAAACCGATTGCCTAACACATTCAACATCATGCCAGTGTTGGAGCATCAAATGACCGCGTCGTGTCAAAGAGCTTCTAAGCTGACCAGTGCGGTCTTTTAAGGAAAGGGTGACTAATAATTTATCGGGTACCGTATTTATGTATGCATTTCTATAACGATCCCAGTTGTACCGTAAGCTAAAGGTAGATCAGTGTTGCGGTAACCACGTTCTCTCAGAGTTTTTCAAAACTCTGATAACCTTCTGTGTAGTGGAATTCTTACAGATAATAATTTTCATTTTTATCGCGCGAATATGAGCTGTAATCGATAGCTGATTGCCTGCAAGTCATGACTAAGGCCATGTGCTATCATTGTGGCGATAAGTGCCCAAGCTGAGGGATCAAGTATCTCGGACAGTAGCTGTGGCGCCACGAACTGATAACTTCAGGGAACATGTGTTACGCCACTGGCCATGGATCCACAGGGCATGGAAAAATAAAGGCAAGCAACTATGGCTTCACAGCTAAAGAAGAACTGATCGTTGTAAATAATGAACTCTAACCAGTCAGTATCAACGACGTACAATAGCAGCTAAAAAAGGAAGCGGTTCTTGATTTTCAGTTATCAGTGTAACGTGATCACGCATATGAGTTAATTAAGAGCAACATACTAATGAGCTGAATTACAAATAAGAGGAAAATGTTAGTTTTTTTGTCTTATAGCTGAAACACTTGGTATCAACAACAACAAACGTATCTCCACAGAGCTCCGGAGACTAATTCCATATGCTAGCTAACTGTTGTTGGTTCCCTTACACGTATCCAGTAATCTGTCCATGTACTGTAAACGTGCTGATGATAGTGGTGGTCTTGTTCCATTGCCGGCCGGAGTGGTCGTGCGGTTCTAGGCGCTACAGTCTGGAACCGAGCGACCGCTACGGTCGCAGGTTCGAATCCTGCCTCGGGAATGGATGTGTGTGATGTCCTTAGGTTAGTTAGGTTTAATTAGTTCTATGTTCTAGGCGACTGATGACCTCAGAGCCATTTGAGCCATCTTGGTCCATGTCAACTGGTAGTTTTCCCGGACCTATCTAGATCTAAAGGAAGTTCTTAAATTTCACAGACATACTCTCGGAATACCTTGTGAACGTAGTACGCGAGGAAGAAAAATAAAGAGAGACAACGTTCGGCGCAACTGTATCCTTTAAGTGGTGATATTAAGTACATTGAGGACGGCAATTTGCAGGTTTCTATAGGTAAATAACATAGTTATTACGGTTTGTGCACGTAGCCTTTGTTGATTTTAATTGTAATGAGAATTTCAATAGGAAAATAATTTTAACTCGTAATTTTTGTGTTCATGGGAGTCTGTTTAGCTCCATGAGTCGAATTATATACAGGGTGTCCGGGCCAGAGGTATACGCAAACAGATCACTACAACGAAAGAACTCGACATTTTATGTTGTTGGGTAAATACGCAATAGATAGAGACACGCTCCAAGATGTGATTCTCAGCAGTTCATGAACAAGACTGAGTCGCGTGGCACATGCGCGCTAGTGACAGGGCACACCTATCGCGACATGATGATGAACTAAAATTTTCAAAGATGCCACTCGATACCATTTTCCAGCAGTATGGTGGCCCCCTCCAGTATCATGGGGATGTTACCACCATTTCTCCATGGGACGTTTCCTGAGAGTTGAATCGGAATGGGGTCCCACTGCCTGGCAACATCAGTCTCCCAACCTGATTCTGCTGGATTTCGGTGCATGGGGATTTATCAAGGACATTGTTCAGAACCAGGGTACGAAATATGATCGATTTAAGACAAATGATCTACGTCGCAGTAGAGGCCGTAACACCTATCGCGCTTATGAACATCTGGCGAGAAGTGGAGTACCTTTTTGATGTCTGTCGAGCTACAAACGGTGCCCACATTGAACTGTACCAATATGCATAAAATTTTTCAGCTCCTTTGCACAATATTGGACAAATAAAGTTTTAAATTTTAAAAGGTACTCAAATATAGACAAATGTTTTTGTGTACCTCTAGCCTGGGCACCTCGTATATGAGATTCATTTCTGCAGATGATGTACGATGTGGAAGATTAGACAAACTCTTAATAAGATTTCTCTGGTGTACTATCATGCAGTAAAAGCAAGTACAAACCTAATACCAAGCTAATTTCTCCAAGTATATCAAATGCGTTAGCATTACAAACCGGCAGCACATTATATAAAGGACGAAGGTCCAAACCAACGTATGGCAATCCGGCTTTAGATTTTCCGTGACTTTTCTGAACAGTTAAAGGCAAATACCGGGAGGGTTCCTTTGAAAGAGCATGGCCGACTTCCTTCCCCATCCTGCACTCCCCTGAGCTTGTGCTCCGACACTAGTGATCTCGCCGTCGCGGGTATACGAAGGGTAGTTATTACATTTAAATTATCGTCTCGGAAAAATATCAGGTTGCTAACATGAAACCTGACAATTGTGTTAATCCTTCTCTTATATTCACTCTCCAATGTGCACATTTTTGCTAACTATGGACACTTGGTGGAGACCTCGGTTTTACGAGTCTGTGTTTTGGCTGTTCAGGAAACGTTTCACCTCGAAAACGAACTCGCCACGCACTGGTTTCTCCCTCTGAGGAAAGAGGAAGAAGTCACTGAATGGCATGACAGGAGAATATGAGGGATGGGGCAAAATCTGATTGGCCACAGAATCAGCATGTGAGCTGGGGCGTTGCCCTGTTGCAAAAGCACCCCGGTGGACAGCTTCTTAACAGTCTCCGGTAATCTCATTAGGAAATTTCTGTGGTACGCTGACGCTCCTGTGACAGTCTGTTAGCACCACGCCATCGTAGTCTCAAAATACACTCAACGGCACCTGGCCCGACAATGGTTGAATCTGTGACTTTTCCAGCTGTGATGAATTCGCACGTTTCCACCGCTTGCTTTGCTGCTTCGTCCCAGGGAACACCGGTACTACTAGCATTGGTGCATGGTTGTTACGCAGCTGTAGAAGTCATCTGGATTGGCCTCACATAACTACAACATTTCTGCCGCTGTCTCGGTTCGGCTGACTTTTTAAATGAGCGTGGCCAGTCATGAAACTGCGAGTGACGACTTCTGTCAGTTTCAAAATGTGGCGCAAGATGTTGAAACTGATCCATGACTGGCTTTCATTTTTTCCACTATGGCCTCAGTTGTGATACGTCGACTTCGAACACCATGTCATCTACTTCTCTTGCAATTCCCGACTCTTGCCAAAGAGATGATCTGCCACTTCCTTCTTCCTCATTCAGACTTCTTTGACCACACTGGAAGCGTTGAGCTACCTAACCATTCTGTCACATGATGGTCCCCGTGCACTTTCACCAACTCAACGTCGACTGTTGGAGCGTTGTTCTTCTTCAAATGCAGAAAACTAATTACTGCACGATACTCCACTTTATCAATTGGAAGCGCTGTACGTTGGAGTATTTGCACTCTAAAACAAGTCAAAATTGCCAAGTTACTTTAAAATATTTTCAAAAATGTTAATCTTCGAGGTCGATAAGCCGCCCGACTTTTAGCAGCCAGAACCTTCCTCCACGTTCACGCCACCTGTTGCAAAGTCAGCACAAACAAGACACAGTGGACAATACATTCGCTCGTCTGTGCGCTCTTGATAGTGACATTTGTTTCTCCCGCTTTTGTGATTAAATTTAGATAAAAACACCTCCTGAATATGGTCGGAGCACTCATTTTCAACTGTCCCCGTTGACGTATATCAACGCCTGTATGCAGCCTAGTGATTTAATTGTAATTTCATTCTAAATAAAGGTATTTACTTCATGTTACATCATAACTTTATTGCTTTAATGTTTAAATTGTACGTTTATAAAAAAATACTGTTTATAAACAGTATTTCTGTGGCTATTTTTGTTACCTTAAAATCTCGAGATTTAAAAATTTTTAGTTACCTGTCACATCTTGTTGAGCTATATTTGTTTTACAAGCATGAAATGATAATTGTTTAACACAATAATGTTGTCCACCCTCATCCGCCATTTTGTTTTTATTCATTCATTCAAAGCGAAATCTTAAATTAGTTAAACTACTTCAGCACAGCAATTTTTTGTTTATTCTGTTGCAGATTCTTTGGGAACAGTCAAGATGTTTACCAGAAGAGCTTTGTACGATACTTTGAAGCAATTTAATGGAAAATTATAAGACGTTTTCGTTCATAAAAGAAAAACCAGCATAAATTTTAAAATGTCCAGCTGATCAAGTCGTGCTTTGAGATCTTTCGAAAGTGACTTCATGGATGTGCGAATACAAATGACGGCGACACATCCCGAATATTTTTTGCCGACCCAGAATGCTCTTCCCGAATCACTGGTCTCAATGCGGATTTAATTAAACGATTCAATGTAATCCTGGAAGTTATTTCGAATAGTAAAAACAACGATACTGAGAAATTTCATGCCTTTGCTAATGAAACTGTAAAAATGTACACAGATTTGTATGGCTGGTATCCTATGTCGCTAACTCTTCACAAAGTTTTAATGCATGGTGCCGAAGTCAAATCTAAAGCAGTTCTACTTATAGGTCATTTGTCAGAGAAAGCTGCTGAGCCGCACAACAACCGTATACCGCAATACAGAATAAATTTCACTCGTAAATTTTCAAGTGTGGATTGTAATACAGATGAACTACACGGATTGTTACTATGTTCAAACCCCTTATTCAAGTCGTAGTAGAGCAATGCATCATAAGAAAAGTGCCTAATTTCCTCAGGAGGCAACTAGATGAAAACGATAGCGACGAAACTATAGAGGAAGGGAAAGATGATTAAGTGGATGTTGACACTGCATAAAGATATATTGTAGTGGTTTGAATGTCAAGTTTGTATATTTTGTAAATAAACATATAGTTACGGTCAAATAACGTAGTTTAGGTGAAAATGTTGTGAGAAAAGCACAAAATAATTTTGACCGGTTTTTGAGTGCAAATACTACGACCTGCGCTGTTATGTTTTGGTTCCTGTAGCATCGTGCTGCGGTAGTGTGGCGCGGGCATTTCAATGGTACTAGATCTGCAAACATCTGCCTTACAAACAAATAAAACAAATTTATTTCTCTTTGCGATAATTATAAGTTAATGTACAGGATGATTATAATTAAAGTTTCAAAACGTTGCAGAAATAACACCACTGGTCAGAATGACGTCAAATTGCAACGGAATATTATCGGAGAAGGGGGAAAACGTATGGCAGAAGAAAAAAAAAGTAGTGTGAAAATTGATGAGTAGATGGCGCTGTATGCGTCAGAATACGTAAATGAAAACACCTGTCATGCGCACGACCCACTGAAGTTGGTATAAACACGCCGGATACAGGGCTTTTCCTCCTCTCGCGTCTGCGGCGTTCGCCATGACTGTCTCAATGCAGTATCGCGCTCTGCTTGTAAAGCTGTATTACAAGAATGATGACTGTGCACACGTCGCTCTGCAGAAGTTCCGGACACTGAAGGGTTTGAAAAAAGGCGTTGGTCCGATGACTGCCGTGGGTCTGGAGAAAATGATTCGGAAATTCGAAAAGACGGGTGCTTTTGTTGTGCAACCTGGTAGAGGGAGGAAACGAACTGATTCGACGTCACTGGAAACATTGGCCACAGCAGTACAGGAGGAGACGAGCGGTGGTGTCCAAACGTGTAGTGCACGGAGAATTGCCCGAACACTGGACATACCCATGAGCACGGTGCGTAAAATCCTACGAAACATCCTTCTTTGCTATCCACTCAAAATTACCCATGTACACTAGTTGCTTCCTGTTGACCTACCAGCAAGAGAGACCTTCGCTTTAGAATTTTCTGCTCGCATGGAAGTGGACAACGATTGGGCGTGGAAGATTTTTGTGGACAAACGAAGCCCACTTCCATCCGACAGGATATGTCAATACACAGGATTGTTGAATGTGGGCAGCCGAAAATCCACACGCAAATCAACCAGTACCACTTCATCCTGAAAAGGTCACTTTGTGGTGCAGCTTTACGGCATCATTTATCATAGTGCCATATTTTTTCGAAGAGAGAGATGTTTCCGATCCTGTTACTTTTACCGTCACTGGTAAGCACTACGAGGATCTTTTGCTCCCCAACAGCGTGAATGTGTGGATGGGATCGTTTTTACGTAAGATCGCGCATCTCCGCACATTGCAAATCCAGTTAAGCAGCTGCTGGAGCGCCATTTCGGAAATGCTAGAATTGTCAGCCGCCATTTCCCTACAGCCTGGCTGCCCCGATCACCTGATCTTAATCCGTGTGACGTCTGGCTGTGTGGCTATCTGAAAGATGTGTTCAGTGTTCCGACTGCAAACTTATCTGCATTGAAGGCACGCATTGCGCAACACAATCTGAACCTGACTTCTGAAATACCTCAATAATTTGTGGAACATGCTGTTTCTCGATTTCAACTTGTTGCAGAAAACGGTAGACAGTATATTGAACATGTTTTGCGCCAGTCACACGGATATTAATAACCCGATTTGGTTTTTATTGATCCTTTTCATAAAGTTTTTGGCCTCAGGACAGCTAAAAATTGATTTTTCCCATCCGATGTGATATTGCCTTATCTTTGTGGAGGGGCTTACGTAACTAACAGTATCATACCTTTAGACCCATGCACACTGAGTAGTAAAAGCTTGTTTAACGTCAAACGTACACCTTAGGCATTGTTGTGTGATTCATTTGTCATTTGCAGTCGACCACTATTAAATTATGATGCTTACAGCGCCATCTATTGCTACATTTTGTAACTATTTATTTTTCTTCTGTTATACGTTTTCCCCCTTTTCCGATAACATTCCGTTGCAATTTGACGTCATTCTGACCGGTGGTGTTATTTCTACACCGGTTTGAAGGTTTAACTTTAATTATAATCACCTTGTATACCCCCTGTAAAACCTAGTTTTCATATTTTTGATATTCAAATCCATATGGGAACCGATGTGCAACATATTATCTACGAAATTACGGATGTAGGGTGCCTCCCTCCTTCCATCCGCTTAGTTAATAGTGTCGTAATGTGTTCACGTCGGCAGAGTAGATTCGCTGTCAACTGTAAACTCCCGCAGAGGCATCGTCTACACATCTTCTCCATTAGATAATGGAAAATCATTTAATGCATCATACAATTCCAACCAAATCAATGATCTTCGAAGTTTCTGTTTCTGGATTTGCTGTTTAGAAAGACATGCAACATTCTCTGCTTGACACGATCTGATCAACAGCGTACGGACAACCCTACGTAATGCTGTCACAAGAGGCGGACCCGTCAGTACAAAACGAGGCGGGGGCTATGCAGCAGGATTTTAGAACATATCTTGTGTTCGAACATAATGAATTACCTCGAAGAAAACGGTCTATTGACACACAGTCAACATGGGTTTAGAAAACATCGTTCCTGTGAAACACAACTAGCTCTTTATTCACATGAAGTGGTGAGTGCTATTGACAAGCGATTTCAGATCGATTCCGTATTTCTGGATTTCTGGAAGGCTTTCGACACTGTATCACACAAGCGGCTCGTAGTGTAATTGCATCTTTATGGAATATCGTCTCAGTTATCTGTCTGGATTTGTGATTTCCTGTCAAAGAGGTCACAGTTCGTAGTAATTGACGGAAAGTAATCGAGTAAAACAGAAGTGATTTCTGGCGTTCCCCAAGGTAGTGTTATAGGCCCTTTGTTGTTCCTTATCTGTATCCTAGAACATATACTGTATTAGAACATTATGAAGTACCTCGAAGGAAACGATTTATTGACATACAGTCAGCACGGATTCAGAAAATATCGTTCTTGTGAAACACAACTAGCTTTTTATACTCATGAAGTAATAAGTGCTATCGAAAGGGGATATCAAATTGATTCCATATTTTTAGGTTTCCAGAAGGCTTTCGACACCGTTCATCACAAGCGTCTTCTAACCAAACTGCGTGTCTATGGAATATCGCCTCAGTTGTGCGACTGGATTCGTGATTTCATGTCAGAAAGGTCACAGTACGTAGTAATAGACGGAAAGTCATCGAGTAAAACAGAAGTAATATCCGGCCTTCCCCAAGGAAGTGTTATAGGCCCTCTATTGTTCCTGATCTATATTAACGATAATCTGAGTGGCCGTCTTAGATTGTTTGTAGATGATGCTGTCATTTACGGTCTTGTAAAGTCATCAGATGATCAAAACGACATGCAATATGATTTAGATAAGATATCTGTATGGTGAGAAAAGAGACAATTGGCCCTGAATAAGGAAAAGTGTGAAGTTATTCACATGACTACTAAAAGAAATCAGCTAAATTTCGATTACGCGGTAAGTCACACAAATCTGAAGGCTGTAAATTCAACTAAATACTTAGGGATTACAGTTACAAATAACCTAAATTGGAACGATCACATAGATAATATTGTGGGTAGAGCCAACCAAAGACTGCCATTCATTGGCAAAACACTTAGAAAGTGCAACAGGTCAACTAAAGAGACTGCTTACACCACGCTTGTCCACCCTATTCTGGAGTACTGCTGTGCGGTGTGGGACCCGCATCAGGTGGGACTGGCGGATGACATCGAAAAAGTACAAAAAAGGGCAGCTCGTTTTGTATTATGGCGAAATAGGGGAGATAGTGCCACAGACATGATACGTGAATTGGAGTGGCAATCATTAAAACAAAGGCATTTTTCGTTGCGACGGTATCTTCTCATGAAATTTCAATCACCAGTTTTCTCCTCCGATTGCGAAAACATTCTGTTAGCACACACCTACATAGGGAGAAGTGATCATCACGATAAAATAAGAGAAATCAGGGCTCGTACAGAAAATTTAAGTGCTCGTTTTTCTCGCGCGCCGATCGAGAGTGGAACGATAGAGAGACAGCTGGAAGGTGGTTCATTGAAACGTCTGACAGGCATTTTATGGTGGCTCTGAGCACTATGGGACTTAACATCTGTGGTCATCAGTCCCCTAGAACTTAGAACTACTTAAACCTAACTAACCTAAGGACATCACACACATCCATGCCCGAGGCAGGATTCGAACCTGCGACCGTAGCAGTCGCGCAGTTCCGGACTGAGCGCCTAGAACCGCTAGACCACCGCGTTTTATGGTGAATAGCAGAGTAATCCCGTAGATGTAGATATTATCTATATAAACGATTTGGGAGACAATCTGAGCAGCCGTCTTCGGTTGTTTGTAGATGACGCTGTCGTTTATCGACTAATAAAGTCATCAGAAGATCAAAACAAACTGCAAAACGATTTAGAATAGGTACCTGAATGGTGCTAAAAGTGAAAGTTGACCCTAAACAACGAAAAGTGTGAGGTCATCCACATGAGTGCTAAAAGGAACTCATTGAACTTCGGTTACACGATAAATCAGTCTAATCTAAAAGTCGTAAATTCAACTAAATACCTAGGTATTACAATTGCGAACAACTTAAACTGGAAGGAACACATAGAAAATGTCGTGGGGAAGGCTAACCAAAGACTGCGTTTTATTGGTAGGACACTTAGAAAATGTAACAGACCTACTAAGAAGACTGCCTACACTACGCTTCTCCGTCCTCTTTTAGAACACTGCTGCGTGGTGTGGGATCCTTACCAGATAGGACTGACAGAGTACATCTAAAAAGTTCAAAGAAAGGCAGCACGTTTTGTATTATCACGAAATATGGGAGATAGTGTCACAGCAATGATACAGGATTTGGGCTGGAGATCATTACAAGAAAGGCGTTCTTCGTTACGACGGAATCTTCTCACGAAATTCCAATCACCAACTTTCTCCTCCGAATGCGAAAATATTTTGTTGACACAGACCTACATAGGGAGGAACGATCACCACGATAAAATAAGGGAAATCCGAGCTCGTACAGAAAGATATAGGTGTTCGTTCTTTCCGCGCGATATACGAGATTGGAATAATAGAGAATTGTGAAGGTAGTTCGATGAACCCTCTGCCAGGTACTTAAATGTGATTTGAAGAGTATCCTTGTAGATGTAGATGTAAATGTAAATGTAGATGTGGAAACGCTAAGGAACAACCACAGCTAAATCAAGACCAGGCAGACTTCATGTACTAAAGGGCAGGCACCGCCGAGCATCGATAGTGGGTTCCAAAGCGCTATCAGTAGTCCAGTTAGCATAATGAGTATGCATAGAGAATTAAAAAGAATGGGATACAACGGCCGAGCAGCCCCTCATAAGCCACACGTTTCCGTAGTCAGTGCTTAAGCGACACCTGAGGCGGTGTAAAGAACGACGCCACTGCACATCTGATGACTGGGAACCAGTGAGCTGGAGTGATGAATCGCGCTATACCCTCTTGCAATCCGGCGGAACGGTTTGGCTTTCGCGAATGCCTGGAGAATTTTACCTGTCATCATAGTGCCAATATTGAAGTTAAGAGGAGGTGGTGTTACGATACGGGGTGTTTTTCGTGGTTGGAGTGTGGTCCTTTACTGCCCTTGAGAAAAAGCGCGACAATACACCCTATCATAAAGCAGCTTCTACGAGGTAATAGTTTATGCACAATAACATTGCTGAAATTGACTGATCTGCCCAGAATCCTGATCTGAATCCAGTGGAACACCTTTAGGGTAAGTTAGAATGTCGAGTTCGCTCCAGATCTCAGTATCCAGCATAACTACGTTCTCTGATTTCGGCTCTTGAGTAAGAATGTTAGCACAAATATTCACCCATCTCGTTGAAAGCGTCCCCTGCAAGATCGTAGCCGCCATAAAGGCGAATGCTGGACATACCACATATTAATGTCCTCAAACAAATATCCAAATGCTTTTGATTAGTGTATTGAATCAGTTTCATCACTTTCTTTGGCTAAGTATTTATTCTGAGATTTTCACCGACGCCATTGATTTTAGAGACACCTCAAAAGAGGATGGACTGTGTCGTCAACACCGAGAATAGTAGAAAAAGGAATTATTCCAATATTGTTTTCTCTCGGGCTTTCTCGGCTGACTGATTCGGCTGTTCAGCCGAACCGTTGATTACATTTTACCCATTTTATACATGACACAGAATCAAGAGGTAGGTTGAACAACCGACAATGCACAATCGATCATCCTAATATTCTTCGAAATTGTTAGCTGAATCTCGGACAGTCTCAGTCAAGACCTGCAGTTTTGCATTTAGTTTCTACAGCCAAAAATTTATTGAAAATAATTCTTTGTCATGTCGATCGAATTTATTAGCAAACACGCATTTACAAAATGAATAACTTTTCATATCAGGAAAATTGGAGCGAGACTTGAGAACCTCACATTCTGGATTCGATTACAGTTTCTTACGTAAGCGCATTACAGATGAGACAACCAGTTTTGAGTTAAATGTCTCTACCGCATTAAGCAGCACTTACGTGTATTTAAAGTTGCCATCAATATTTGTTCACTTCTTCTTTAACAGTTTCCCTGTTATTTCATCTCTCCATAAGAATTTGAACATTCTATAGCACCATTTCAGCTGTAACAAGCCATTCCTTCCACTCACTCACTTAATCGTGCGGATGTCACGTAGGAGAAAGTTTTACACATTAGAAATCTGTGTACCAAAGTATCAATGCGTCGTCCGATAACCAGAGAAATAGATAATAAGCAAGTCGTTCTATTTTTATCTGCACAACATCTATTGAGATAAGCGCCGTTTACTTCAGGTTTTCGAAATAACGCTAATTTCAATGTTGGAGTTATAAACAATTTTTCGCAGTTTTATTAAGCAGTGATACCGTCACTGTCACACTACTTTGTTGATTTCATGCCAATATTGTATAAGAGATTTCAAATAATAAAACCAACGAAACACACGGAAAAGAATCACCCGATTTTCTTCAATATTTGCTAGTTCATTTGCACAAGAAAATACGAAGTATTAAAACAGATCATAATTTCAGCCACATTGTCAAGAGATCACCACTGTTTCCAATCTTCAGATTAAGTCAATACGGTTTTATTTATCAGTAATTAGTTAGACAACTGTGTCTCAGACGAAAAACAAATTAGTCCACACAAAAACGATTGACGCTGAGATACACATTACACACAGTTTGCACGATGTACAGCTATCAGGGACTTCAAAAGGTCTCACACAAACGTTCTTTCGCAAAATACAATGCTGACCTCGAAATTCCCAGGATCTGTTTGCCCTACAACGTAGTCCGCGACCAGTAGAGGAGCCCCTCGGCTAGAAACGAAACGTGCGGTGATGCGCTGCTCTCATGGTCCAGACACCGCAAAGCGTTGCTCCAGCTGTGCTCTCTCTGATGTTTTGCCCTCCCACCGCACTGGCAATGGCCTGTTATTCGCTGCTGGTTACTTCTTCCTCTTTTCGTTCTTTTTTTTTTGTGGGGCCGTTACTCTCAAGGATTCTCAACAGCCTTGCGAGCATATGCCATGACTCACCGCACTGGAACGTCGGTTTTCTCTGAGGGGATATTCTGTTTCTTGGACTGCGACTATGAAGATACATCTTTTAAAATCGGATAGAATCAAAGGATCCTTACAGAATACAGCTTGAGCTTGGTGACGTTTGAGAGGCATCCACGTATCCCGTCATATCGATTTACACACCACGAGCGGACGTCGGAAACAGATTTAATTACAGGTGTCTTCCCACAAAACAAACGACTGATTTCGGCTGCAGTTGTATTGCATCAGCACAGTGTTCGCCAAGCTACAGAGAGTAATATTTAGTAGCACCGTCAATCAAAACACCAGCACCCCTACAGGAGTGTGGGGTCCTACAAAGACATCTCGGCGAAAAGATCTCTTGAAAAATAAACAGCACGGATTCAGGAAATTTCGTTCTTATGAAGCACAAATGACACTCTATTCGTACGAAGTAATCAGTGTCATCGTTAAGTGATCTCAAATTCATTACACGTTCCTAGGTTTTCAAGAGATTACGACACCGTTTCTTACAAGCTGCTTCTAATCAAATTTTATGTCAGTGGAATATAGTCCCAGTTGTGAGTGGCTCACCTGAAGATGACTGCAGGCGCGGTGAATTAAACGATGACCGGCTGCAAGCCGGAAATTTGCTTCAATAGTCTTGGTTTTGCGACTAGGTTCGTCATTGCCTGCACAAAGATCACAGTTCGTAGGAATTAACAGGAATACATCCAGGAAAACATAATTTACGTCTGGCGTTCCACAAGGAATGGTGATAGGCGATTTACGGTTCTTGATCTACATAAATGATTAAGAAAATATCTGATAATCTCTGTTAGACTGTTTGCATATGACGCCGCTGTTTCTCGTCAAAAGAAATCAAAAAAAGAACAAAATTAATAATAAAATTATTAAGAGAACTTTCCTGAATAGTGTGAAAAGTGGCTACTGACACTGTTCAGCGAGGAGTGGTCTTCCACATGAGTACGCGCGATAAAATAAGAGAACTCGGAGCTTGCATTTTTACTACAGACTATTCCAGTCTAATGGTAGAGATCGAGTGTTTCAAAGTGGTGCCTCACATCCTCTGCCGAGTAGTAAACTGTATATTGGAGATAATAATACAGATGTAAGTGTAGATCATATGACCAAGTTGGCAATCGAAGTAGTGCAACATTAGGTGAATATAGTAACCGTCATTAACTAGAAAGCAAGTTAAAATTCGAAAAAGACAAATTTAGAATTACTTATAACAGTACGAACGTCAAAAAAGTGAAATGTAGTAAGGAAATAAATAAATCAAACTGTAGTCTCAGACATCTGTTTACAAATTAGAGCTTTAAAGAGCGAATGAATGAGATGGGGTATGGGATGTTTTTCGCTAGTAATTTACTTAAAATTTCTTCCAACACACTGAATTTGTTTACATGGACGGCTAGCGAAATACGTGCTGTTTTGTTCTTAGGATTCAGTAAAGTTTACATGATACAATGAATGCTGGTAAACAACGGCGTAGTTCAGCATGTGATAAGTTATTTATGTTCAAACGCATTGTGGCTATCGGTGGTCACAGCGTAAATCCCTGCAGCATGCGCTTACGTTAATTTCATTTCCATCGCTGAGTTTGTATTATAAATGATAATATAATTACTCTGTCAGAAAATAAGTGCTCCATGTAGTAGCGTATTCGGCAAACGAAAATAAATTGTGACAGTTAATCAGTAACAGTACGAACCAACGGACACCAGACATTCATATAATTTACATGAATGAAAATTGGGTTTTGTTTCGTTTTCCTGTAGTAACTAGGCCGGTCTCCACTACGAGGTCAACCACCACGCCAAGAGTTCCTTGAAACTACCTGGCAGACTAGAACTGTGTGCCGGACCTGGACTCTAACCTGGCACCTTTGCCTTTTGCTGGGCAAATGTTTTGCCGTCGAAGCTATCCAAGCGCGACTCACAGCCTATCCTCACAGCTTTCACTTCCGCCAGTACCTCATCTGCCACGTTCCAAACATCACAGAAGTTCTCCTGCGTACTAGGGCCGTTGATAAAATATCGACAACGATACATCGATGTGTTTCCAAAAAATGTCGAATGCATCGGAAATATATCGATTTAGAAATGGCAATATCGAGTGCTTATATTTTTATTTTATATTATTTTTTTCACAATTTTCGGTAAATATTTGTTCTATTGAAATCGTAGTACCTTACTTTCACTGTGTGAAGGAATCTTACTATTGTCTGAGCTTTCACTACATCCAATCTTTAACACAACTAGTGTGCTATTTCTTCACATCACCATTCGTCAAAAACAGTTGCTGAAAACTACGAACACAAATCTAAATGGCAAGATCGGTCTTTGCGGTGGGCCGAGACGTGTGAGGAGAAATGCTGACGTAATCGGCACTCAGTGCTATCAACATTTACTGCAACGTTTAGCTTCACCATGCAGTTTTCACACTACAACTGCTAGGTCGCTGGCATTGGTAGAAACGAAATCGCACGACGGACCCATTGGATAGCTTTTATTGTGTCGCTTACATGCACTTACAGCTGGTAGCAAAGTGGTCAATGTGGTTATCGCCAAGCGTGAACCTGCGTCGTTTTCCTTTCAATTCTTGATCTAAGGGGGATAGAAAGGCTGCTAGCTTGTTGATGTACAAAATATCTAATAATAAATCAGTACTTAAATATACAGCTCCAAAGCTGGTAGTATATTTGCAATGTGCAGCAGATATTCTCATAGGCTGATACGTCGATATTTTTTCGGTCAGTATATGAATACTTTTCGAAAAATCGAGAGCCGGTAAAATGTTTTTTAAAATATTGATATATCGGACTCCCGATATTTTTAAAAATATCAACAGTCCTACTGCGTATCTTGTGCACGTAGCCGTCCCGGGCCGGCCGCGGAACCGCGCGACTGCTACGGTAGCAGGTTCGAATCCTGCCTCGGGCATGGATGTGTGTGATGTCCTTAGGTGAGTTAGGTTTAAGTAGTTCTAAATTCTAGGGGACTGATGACCTCAGATGTTAAGTCCCATAGTGCTCAGAGCCATTTTAACCATTTTTAGCCGTCCCGGAAGAAAGGATATAATGGTGGCTTCGCTTAGCCACAGCCTGGGGTATGTTTTCCAGGAGAACTTCTGTGAAGTTTGGAGTGTAGGAAACGAGATACTGACGGACGTAAAGCAGTGAGTACGGGTCATGAGTCGTGCTTCAACAGCTCAACTGGTGAAGCACTTGCACGCGAAAGACAAAGGTCCCGGGTTCGAATAACCGTGCGGCACACTATCTTAATCTGCCAGGAAGTTTCATATTAGCGAACACTTCAATGCAGAGTGAAAAGTCATTCCGGCAAGTGCTTCTTGTCAATGAGGCAGATGGAATAGGAGCTGAGCTCTTTGAACAACTGTTCAATGTTCTACATTGCTCGGTTGTTTAGTAACAATATTGTCCTGCGCCCCGATGCCATTCCAATAATCATCTTTTCTTTGTGCTAAGCAGAGGCGACGACTTATAATCCTCATATAAAGTGGTCAAAGTACTCTGTATGCATCAGTAAAGAGAGTAGACCGTCGTCCGTTAGTCTGTTCAAAACATCGGTGCTCTTTACTTTCGACTTGCCGTGCTCTCAACATTCCTATGCGCAACTGCATTCCAAAAGTTTCGAGTCATTTTATTCTGTCAATAAAACCGTACAGATCGCTTAGTAAAATTTCTCTATTTATTACAACGTTCCGGCTATTGCTGTTATTAGATACCAAAAAGCTTAGAACTGCGACAAGGTTCAGCGTGAGCACTGCAATCCTACGCGTAGTCGGGACGGGTTGACGCCGATGTCAAATGCTGTCAGCGACGGTTCTGCTGGAGACTTAGTCAACGTGTGACATAGTGCGTTATTCAAAATATTACGCTTAAAAATGGATCTGCTGACCTACGTACATTGATTGCACTGAGTAAACCTCAGGTTTCATGTCAAGATGCTCCCAACCAAACCATTTGACAGTTCCTAAAAAATGGTTCAAATGGCTCTGAGCACTATGGGACTCAACTGCTGAGGTCATTAGTCCCCTAGAACTTAGAACTAGTTAAACCTAACTAACCTAAGGACATCACACACATCCATGCCCGAGGCAGGATTCGAACCTGCGACCGTAGCGGTCTCGCGGTTCCGGACTGCAGCGCCAGAACCGCGCGGCCACTTCGGCCGGCGACAGTTCCTATATCAGTGTTCTGACGAAATGAGTGTTAAATAAATAAAGCAGACTCTGAAGATTACCGTAAGTGTTAAACGTCGCTGTTACAGAAAAAACAAACGAAAAAGTTCGTTTGTACCTTACAGTGATTCATAAGATAAAAACGTATTTTTAAGAAAAGAGTTACATATAAATTTCTGATATACGTGTTTTGTATCTGTAAATGAAAAAAGTCCTTTCGCGTCGCGGCCTACATGGTGCGATTCCCGGCACCTAATCAAATTTTTTCTGATGTAGAAAGATCTGAAACTGAGTCCTCTCATGATCAGCCTCATGAGGTCAAAAGAGGAGCGGCTTGAACAAAGAAGCAGTGACGTCACCAGGAACCATCTACTGGCAATAACGACTAGAAGGATCGGTAGCTTGTTGATCATATGTCCGGCTATCACATATCGCTCTTCGTACTGCCTTGAAGACAGCAGTCGGCCAGTCGGAACAGGTCTAAGGCCTAATCCGTGACTGGTGTTTACATTTGAGGAGAAATGACGTACACCATCCAGCACTCGCCGTTTAAGTAGTTCTAAGTTCTAGGAGGCTGATGGCCTCAGAAGTTAAGTCCCATAGTGTTCAGAGCCATTTGAACCAAGCCAACAGTCCCCTAGAACTTAGAACTACTTAATCTAACTAACCTAAGGACATCACACACATCCACACCCGAGGCAGGATTCGATCCTGCGACCGTAGCGATCGCGCGGTTTCAGACTGTAGCGCCTAGAACCGCGCTTAGAAGCAGCTGTTGAAAACACACACACACACACACACACACACACACACACACACACACACACACATACGAAAAATGCAAATAACTAACTAGGGAAGGATGAGAAAGGGGCATAGGCCGCGTCCTCTTCTAAGAAATCACCTCGGCATACAGGGGACAACTGTGAAAAGCCGGGCGAAGCTTCAAACCGCTGTCCTCCCAAGTGCGACTCTATGTCTTACCGCGGCACGGCCACAGCACAGAAAGTGGGAAAGCTAAGGAATACTCTAACGCTGCGTGAGGATGTAGGAAAGAGAGAGACAGGGAACGAGGGAGGGAGGTTAAAAAAGCAACACCATGAGACTGGGCTGAGGACGAGTAAGGCCGCTGCGGTTGCAAGTCCGCGGTCCGCTCTGGTTGGGAGCGGCTAAAAACGTGGCGAGCGACGTGACTGCCGCGTGCACCGCAAGGCACAGTTTCTACGCCGGCGGAGGAGGCTCGCGGCTGATATGCCTGCCATCTGGCGTGCCACGCGCGTACTGCCTGAGGACGTCTGCGGCAGACAGCGCGGCGCCTGCCCGCAGGCACCGGGGCGCAATACGGGGCGGTGGCGCTTGTTGGTAACGAAACAACCCCTCCCCCCCCCCCCCCCCCCCGCAACAAATAGGTGCTGTCATATGTCTCTTTAATTCCTCCCTCTTCTGGTCAATTTAAGATCGTCTACAAGCATTCCATAACTAACACAAGTGTTCAAATGAAAAGCTACGAAACGACGTAGTAATCAAACCGGATGAAATTTACATACGCCGCTTTGGGATAAGGTAGGGAGACACCTAGCGCCGCGAGTGTAGCGTCGTCACCTCTCCCGTAAAAGATTCAAAGCTGTGCGCTCAGCAGGCAAGGTGAAGGGCGCTTATCGAATTCCTCGAGTACGGGAAAACCATTAACAGTGACGCGTCCACAGTAGACGAAAGTCCTTTAAGAACAAACGGCCTTGATTGCTCCACAATAACGCGCGTTCATACTAGGGATGCGAAAAAACGACCGATTAAATTACACTACTGGCCATTACAATTGCTACACCAAGAATAAATACAGATGATGAACGGATATTCATTGGACAAATACATTATACTAGAACTGACATGTTACTACATTTTCACGCAATTTGGGCGCATAGATCCTGAGAAATCAGTACCCAGAACAACCACCTCTGGCCGTAATAACGGCCTTGATACACCTGGGTATTGAGTCAAACAGAGCTTGGATGGCGTGTACAGGTACAGCTGCCCATGCAGCTTCAACACGATACCACAGTTCATCAAGAATAGTGACTGGCGTATTGTGACGAGCCAGTTGCTCGGCCACCATTGACCAGACGTTTTCAATTGGTGAGAGATCTGGAGAATGTGCTGGCCAGGGCAGCAGTCCAACATTTTCTGTATCCGGAAAGGCCCGTACAGGACCTGCAACATGCGGTCGTGCATTATCCTGCTGAAATGTAGGGTTTCGCAGGGATCGAATGAAGGGTAGAGCCATGGGTCGTAACACATCTGAAATGTAACGTCCACTGTTCAAAGTGCCGTCAATGCGGACAAGAGGTGACCGAGACGTGTAACCAATGGCACCCATACCATCACGCCGGGTGATACGCCAGTATGGCGATGACGAATACACGCTTCCAATGTGCGTTCACCGCGATGTCGCCAAACACGGATGCGACAATCATGATGCTGTAAACAGAACCTAGATTCATCAGAAAAAATGACGTTTTGCCATACGTGCACCCAGGTTCGTCGTTGAGTACACCATAGCAGGCGCTCCTGTCTGTGATGCAGCGTAAAGGGTAACCGCAGACATGGTCTCCGAGCTGATAGTCCATGATGCTGCAAACGTCGTTGAACTGTTCGTGCAGATGGTGGTTGTCTTGCAAACGTCCCCATCTGTTGATTCAGGGATCGAGACGAGGCTGCACGATCCGTTACAACCATGCTGATAAGATGCCTGTCATCTCAACTGCTAGTGATACGAGGCCGTTGGGATCCAGCACGGCGTTCCGTATTACGCCTCCTGAACCCATCGATTCCATATTCTGCTAACAGTCATTGGATCTCGACCAACGCGAGCAGCAATGTCGCGATACGATAAACCGCAATCGCGATAGGCTACAATCCGACCTTTATCGAAGTCGGAAACGTGATGGTACGCATTTCTCCTCCTTACACGAGGCATCACAAGAACGTTTCACCAAGCAACGCCGGTCAACTGCTATCTGTGTATGAGAAATCGGTTGGAAACTTTCCTCATATCAGCACGTTGTAGGTGTCGCCACCGGCGCCAACCTTGTGCGAATGCTCTGAAAAGCTAATCATTTGCATATCACAGCATCTTCTTCCTGTCGGTTAACTTTCGCGTCTGTAGCACATCATCTTCGTGGCGTAGCCATTTTAATGGCCAGTAGTGTAGATATTACTAGTATTTTAGTTCTCAATAACCGGTATTTTTAGATATTTGTTTGGTCTCGATTATAAAGGATGTTTTTTTTTTATTTTTTTCTAATCACCGAGTAAAAACCGAAATATCAATTAGCCATAGAAGCAGTCCCCAAAATTTTCGGTTGTAAATAAACCATTTTTTTAAAAAAAGAGACTAATTTTTATTTGTAAAATTTGCGCAGATTTGAAACACTATGTTATTATAGAAAACAGGAAGAGCGACCAGCGCTATTTTAATAACAAGCGACCGACAAACACATGGCATAAGAACTGGCACAGCACTGCCGAAACAATGATGTCCTTGTTGCCCTGTGTCGTGGCTTAAGGGGGGTACGCCTGTACGTGCAGTGTACAAGACTTCTCCCACATCGTATATACAGTAGTTTCTCGCTGTTGTCGCTGGGCACCCGTCGTATTGCGGAATGACGCCAACCCTAGACTGGAAACTTTTTTACGACGTGACGTAGTAATGAAGTACAACGCTTCATTTGCCCTCAAACATAAAAGATTTATCTGCCACTTCTATGAAATAATAAAAGAGGAAGGAAATTATGGTTACAGTAATAAATTAAATTCATTCACACACAATAAAAATAGAAAGTAGCTGATCTGCTGCCCGTCTCTAAATAATATACCTTTATCTGCTTGTAGCTCCTGACTATTCGTAATGCCAAAATAATGGTATCATCCCCGATTACAATATGATTTTTGGGTAGAGTTACAAAAAACCAAAATCAACAGGAGACTACTGGTGATTTTTTTAGTATTCAACCACTTATCACATTTCAAAAAAAGCAGTGAACGATAAACGGACTAAGTTTTCTCTCATTAGTCTGTTGAATTTAATGTCCCCAGGAACTCACACCTACTGAGTACATGGCTGATGACCACGGGACCCCGAGCTGACTCCTGGTATTGCTTCCACTTACTAATGTCAGGCTCCTCACTTTTATCTTTCCTATCTGGCCACCCTCGGCCAACTCTTGTTCTTTTCCGACCCTGACGCTATTAAGTTTCGAGGGCTAGGGGTCTTTCATTTTCCAACCTCTACTTCTCATGCAGCGTCTGACCCGGAGCGGACGGCTACGAAAGGCGTCTGTATCCCATGTTAGGGGCGGCCTACAGAACTGCGGAAGGCAACAGAATACCACCGCAGATTATGAGTCTCCATTTTATGCACAAAAATGGCTTCCGCTCTTGTTAAATCAGAATCCTGAGGTCCCCCATTCGGATGTCTGGGGCGGACAACCTGAAAGGAGGCAAAAATTCAAAACGAGAATTGATACCTGGAATGTTAGAATTCTGCTACAAGCAGCGAAACTAGAAAACTTTGAAAGAGAAATGGAAAAGAATCATGTGGACCTCGTAGGAGTTGTTGAGGGAAGATAGAATGGATGTGGAGAGTTACAGTTAGATGAATATGTATTGTACTACTCAGGAGGAGAAGTAAAAGGAATGTATGGAGTAGGAATGATTATGACAAAGGAATTGGCTAAATGTGTGAAGTATGTGGACTATGCAAATGACCGGGTGGTGTAAGGCTGACGGAGCACAGAAAGATTTACTGATTGCACAGGTGTATATGCCAACTTCAGAACATGATGACCAAATTGCAGATGAAACGAACAATGTAATAGAGAGTATAATGGACAAAAATAAAAAATGCTGCAAAATAGTAATGGGAGACTGGAACGCCATTGTGGGAAAAGGAAAAGAGGGAAACATAGTAAGCAGTCATGTTCCTGGCAAGAGAAGTGATAAAGGCGAATTGCTAATTGACTTCTGCAGCGAAAGGCAGTTGATAGTGGCAAATACATGGTTCAAGAACCACGAGAGGAGGATGTACACTTGGAAATCAGCAGAGGTTACATAGAGAAATTTTGTACTGGTAAAAGAAAGATACAGGAATGGAATTAAGAAGGCGCACACATTACCAGGTGCAAATATTAATAGCGACCACAACTTACTTATGGAAGAAGAGAAACAAAAATGAAAAAACTGAAGAAGACGACCATGGTGAAGAAGTGGGATCTAGAGAAGATAAGATCCAACAAAGAACAAATTACAGAAATTCTGTCACTTGCGTTTCTAATGCTGAAAGAAAGAATGATTAAAGCAGGACAGCAAAATATAGGATATCTGGAAGGGAAAAGGGCAAAACAAACCATGGGTCACACATGAAATGATTTCCAAGATGGAAGAGAGAAGAAAATTTAAAAACAAGAACTCTGAAGATGCAAGAAAGATGTATCGAAGGTCAAATGATGAACTGTTAAGAGAAACAGAGCAGGCTAGGAAAAAATGGCTAAAAGAGGAATGTGATGCTACTGAAGAACTGGACAGGGGAAGATACGACTTACTATACAAGAGAGTAAAGACTATGACATGGGATCAAAACAGAGCAGGAAGTGCTACTATGGACATTTTGAGTAGAGACGAGGAGGTAGTGTATAAAGATCGTGATGATGTCCTCCAGAGATCGGAAGAATATCTAAAAGAGCTATATGACACAGATCACAAACCAGAAACTCTGGAACTTGAATCACTCAACAGTGTAAGTGATGACGAGAAAGAACCAACCATCATAGTGGAAGAAGTTAAGTCTACCACAGCTGCAATGAAAAATGGCAAAGCAGTAGGTACAGGCACGATATCAGGAGAAATATTAAAATGCTTGAACCAAGATGGAATAAGAGTAATATTGAGGTTATGTAATAAAATATATGACAGTGGTGAATGGCCTGAGGACTTTCTGACAACAGTAATGATTTCATTACCGAAAAAACAAGGAACCAAGATATGCAGTGAGCACAGGACAATTAGCCTCATTTCACATGCAGCCAAAATGATGTTGAGAATAATTAATAAGAGATTTGAAAAAGTAATGGAGGAGAATCTTGGCGAGGAGCAGTTTGGCTTTAGACGCAATACGGGCACCAGAGATGCGATAAGGCTCATACGAATCTTGGGACAAAGGTTTATTGAAAAAGAAAGAGACCTCTATATGTGATTCATCGATCTAGAAAAGGCTTTTGACAATGTGGCTTGGGACAAGCTGGCGACTATAATGAGGGCAAGATAGTAGACTGGAAACCTAGAAGACTTGCAAACTCATTATATCTGAATCAAAAAGCCTCAGTTAAAGTGAGAGTAGAAAGTACAAACTGGATCGGACTAGGAAAAGGAGCAAGACAAGGACGCTGTCTATCATCTACCTTTTTCAACCTCTACTTGGAAAATATGATTGACCAATGCTCACTACATGACGAAGGAGTAGAAATTGGAGAAAGAAGAGTGGAGTGTTTGAGGACTGCTGCTGACATGGTCCTTCTAGCCACAGGGGGAAAAGAATTACAGAATTTAGTGGACACCATTGAAGCTAACGGAAGAAATTATGGAATGAAAATTAACACAAAGAAAACAAAAGTATTGGCACTAGGAGGAAATAAAGAAATAAAAACCATGCTGCATGGAAAAATATTAGCACAGGTGCAAAATTTTAAGTATTCTGGAAGCAGGATAGACACCGACTGAAAGTGCAGCACAGAAATTAAAACAAGGATAGCAATGGCAAAAGAGGCATTTTATAAGAAAAGGAGAATTTTCTGCAGCAGTGTGGAAAGAGAACTGAGGAAAAGACTCATAAAATGTTTTGTATGGAGTGTTCTTCTGTATGGCGCTGAAACATGGACTTTGAGCGGAAGAAAGACAGAGAAAAGCAGAAGGCTTTTGAGATGTGGACATGGCGGAGGATGGGAAGAATAAGTTGGACAGAGTAAAAAATAAAGAGTGGGAGAGAGAAAAAAATGTTCAAATGTGTGTGAAATCTTATGGGACTTAACTGCTAAGGTCATCAGTCCCTAAGCTTACACACTACTTAACATAAATTATCCTAAGGACAAACACACACACCCATGCCCGAGGGAGGACTCGAACCTCCCCCAGGAACAGCCGCGCAGTCCATGACTGCAGCGCCTCAGACCGCTCCGCTAATCACTCGCGGCGGGAGAGAGAAGACAGTTTCTATATGTAATAAAAATATATTAAGAAAGAACGACGGACTGATAAAAACAGTTTTTGAAGGTTTTGTAGAAAAGAAAAGGAAGCGAGGAAGGAAGAGATTTCAGATACTGGATGACATGATGGACGGCACAACATACAGCAGCCTTAAGAAGGAAGCAATGGATAGCAGAAAATGGAGAGGCAAAGGACGTGCTAATATAGCCGAAAGCTGATGATGATGATGATGAATTTAATATTTTCGTTCTCTGTCTCTTCAAACTGAGAGCGAAAAAAATTTTCAAACTTCGTTCGATTTCTACGTTTACTACAGTAAATAATAGGAATAAAAAACCGAAAATCGGTCGTTTCAGAAATCAGTTATTTAGAGCAGTTTATAAGTCAGGTTAAACTGGCATGGAAAAAACCAGATAAACCAAAAACCGGTTGCTTCAGTGATAACCGCCGCCCACGGTCCACACGTCTCCAGGTCACACAAACTGTAAAGGCCAAGTTCAAGTGGCAGCGGCTTGAACATCCACCCTACGGCCCGGACATGTCGCCCTGCGACTCCTATGTATTTAGTGCGCCAGTAAAGAAGGACACAGTGGAGGACTGGATCCTGTCACAGCCACAGGACTTCTGGGAACAGTGAATCCTTCGTCTCGTAAAACAATGGGATACTTGTGCTCAGGCCTCTGGTGATTACTTTTGAATAACTACTCCACAGTGTTGTTTCGTACCTTTTCTTTTGAAAACCCCTTGCTCATCTAATCGACTGATTCAGAAGCGTGGCACTTTGTTCATCACAATCTAAATTTTCGTGTAATTAAAGTTGGTCCTGATACAACATTGCAGACACTTCTGCGTACAACAAATAATTGCTGGATAATTCCTTTAAATTATCCTTCTGTTTTCATATCAGCCTTTTTACTTAAATGATGAGATAAAAGATTTGTGACCACGGCCCCCCACGAGATTAAAAGTTGCCTGATGGAGTTGCGGACAAAAAATATATAAACGGGACAAAGACGAATGGGGAACTGATTGTAGAAACGATAAGAGACGCGAATGAGGAAATCCACTGGCATAGGCGACTTTGGGAAACGGGAGATGGTTATGGCCCTCCACCTGGGAACAAGCATCTATGCAACAGTGAATATGGTCGGCAGTTCACTTGCTATTCTCGTCAGCACCTTTGGAAAGCGTTGAAGGACGGTGAAACCACCAGTCGGCGAAAAGATGTTGGACGTCCACGCCACATCAAAGAAAGTGCACGTCGGAAGCTTGCCCGCTCTGTACAATGGCGACGCTGGTGTAGGCACAAATGTTTAGGAGCACACTGTCGAGGGAACATTGTTATTCTGAAATAGACGACCCCTTGTTGTTCCCATGCTGACCGTCTGACAAAGGAAACAAGTTACCTGCTCGGGTGACTCAAGTTCCTTGTTACACGAAGTGGATGGTAGTGCCCAAATATGCCATCACCCAGGCGATTGGCTACTCGAACTATGCACCACCTCACGGCGCAGCCGATGGTGACAGTATTACGATATGCAGGATATTTACCTGGGCTTCCGTGGAATCGTAAAGACATCGTGACAACGGCGGATCGCGTGAACATTATTGCGGACTACCTGCATCCCTTCATGCTTGATCTCTTCCCCGACTGCGATGGCATGTTCCAGAAGCTGTCTGTGTCACAATTCGCCTGATATGAACCCAATGGAATACATCTGGGACACTGTCGGGCACCAGCATCCCTTCATGCTTGATCTCTTCCCCGACTGCGATCGCATGTTCCAGCAGCTGTCTGTGTCACAATTCGCCTGATATGAACCCGATGGAATACATCTGGGACACTGTCGGGCACCAGCTCCGCGTCCATAAGCCACCGGCTCGTAATTCACGGAAACTGCGTGACCTGTGCCTAGACATCTGGTGCCACATACCACTGGAAACCTATCAAGGACTTGTCGAATTCATGCTATGAAGAATCGCTGCTGTACTGTGTTCCAAAGATTGGACCAACACGCTGTTATACAAGTGGCGTTAATGTTTCGACTCATCTGTGTGTACTTACTACATCAGCTTTTATCGTGTCATTCAAGTTTTCGCATTTTTTCTCTTGCGTAGAAATTACTGCAACATTGGTAAAATTTGTGAGAAAGTCAGAACCATATATTGCTCAAAAAGACACGATAGGTTTTGTGCGGGACAGCTTTCTTGAAGTAATCCTGGAAAACCTGATACGAGAGATCTCTCAACCTACTTCTTGATATTTTCTTTGAAAAGAAGCCTAAAGCAATGTAGCAGATCGAAATACCACGACATGGATAACGTGTTTCGTCTAAAAGAGAATATTTTGATTTCTATCGTTTAATTAAAACATCGATAAAATGTATCGATACTTTTGGCGATAATAAGTCTTCACGAAGTCCAGATTTGTATTGTACTAATCAAAATCAATCATTTTATCCAAGTACCAAGCATATTCTGTTTAATTTTTATTTTGGTACTTGTGTAGTGGTTTCCTTATGTATGTTTGTAGCCTCTCTGGACTACCTGGGAGCTCGGTTCAGTGTATATATTGTAAACTAGCTGAGTACCCGGCGTTACCCGGGTATGTATTTCTTCCAGTCTTCTACCATCCCATCCCCTCCCTCCCCTCTCTCTGCCCATCTCGACCACCTCTCTCTCTGTCCACTTCCTCCACCCCGCCTCCTCTACCACTCTCAGTCTATCTCCTCCTCTCCCCTCTTTCTGTCCATTTCCATCTCCCCTGTCTCTACCATATCCTCCTCCTCTGTATGTGCCTATCTCCTCGTTCCCTCTCGCTGTCTGTCCATCTGCTCGTCCTCCGTTCTCTCCCACCGTTATCACACTCACTCCAATAAGAGGCTAGTAATTCTTACCCCTACAGTATTTCTTTTCAGATTGTAACTAATACGTGTACCAATTTGATTGAAATCGTTCCAGAGGTTCACGGCGAGCTTTTTACCCGTGGATTTCGTGAAAACGCACAAGTCACATATTTTCACACATATTTACAAATTTCACGCGTGTTAATACACATATTTTACCTGTATCTCTATCGAGTTTCGCTCTGTAGTTTCATTATAACGGAGCTCAATATTTATGACACCGTCTCTACTGAAATATGCGCTGTACAGTAATATGATTTTTCAGGCACATCCAGTCTGCGAAATATGCCGTGAATGGAGTTAGTGGTAAAGAAGTAATAAATTAAAACGCTATGCATGATGTGACAGTTCTTTCTCACATATCAGTATTTGTCGCCTTTTCTCCTGAACGTCGTCGTACAATGATATATTTTTTGTAGGTATATTCGGTGCCAAATGTGGCTACTGTCTGCGAGAAGTGTTGCAAGTAGTTATTAGCAACGAAGTAATAAATTTAAACGTCATGCACAATGCAGCAATTTTACAGCACGGACAGCGAGAATGTAGTAAGCAACAAACTTTTTTTCCTTTCACCATTTTGTGGGGGCCGTCAGCGAGAAAAAGATTCATAAAGATTTAAAATTATGTGTAAAGTTTGTTGCAAGTCTCTAAGCCCTCTCATTCTCAATATTTAAGACTAAAAATATGGCTATTTTCATGTCGTGGGTGGTTGTTACCTCCACAGTGGTCCTTTCCAGACAGCACTATATGATATGAGTACCATAGTCGGTTGAAATCTGTCCAGTGGTTTAGCAGGAGATGGGGAAAATACATGCATGTGTACATGCATTTTTATAATTTGTATGGATATGATTTGCATGTGAACAGAACCGAAAATCTGTGAGGGTTCTCGTAACCTATTTCGACCCAATGAATGTTTCGTAAAATTATCCTCCAGTGTCATTTTAAATGGTAATAGTCATAATTTGATTCAAAAGTCTCTGACGAGGGGTACGGCTAACACCAGAAGAATGACGCGACAAGGCGCCGCAATAAAATAATTTTCTCGGATTATGGTGGACAGCTTTCAATCGGTCAGGAGAAGGCGCAAACTGACAGGGTTACCGTACGTGCTGACAACAACAAAGCTGAATGGTTCACGATTCCTCAGGTGAAAGTGATAATCCACAAAGCCATCTCAAACATCGCATGACACCATCGACCTGCAACTATGGATACAGCAAAGACTGCGAGATAAGTATGACCACACATGTAGTGAATTTACTGCAGTGGCAGGTTTCGTGGACTACAAAAGGCGAGTGCAGCGTAGACATACTACGCAACGTTCTTCTATGGTGCTTGTCGTCAGACCTACACAAACCATAAAACATTGACAACCATAATCGATTATTGAACACGGTGGGAAAATTTCATAATTCTCTGCTAGAAGTGCTCCTGCATTTACAAGACCAGTGTTCCTAGACGAAAGGATTTCGGGGCTTATTTCCAGATAGAAATTTTCACCTGCTAGCGCTGTGTGTGCTGTTCTGTAACTTCCTAGAAGACTAAAACTGTGTGCTGGATGAGAAACTGACCCGGGACCTTGCCCCTAGAGTGTGGCTAAGGCAGTTCTCTGCATAACCGTTCTTCCCAGAGAGTTTGTCCCGCCAGGCATGCAGAATGTATGAGAGATACTAGCAGAAGTAGAGGTGCGACGGTGGGTTGTGAATCCTGCCTGGGTACCTCAGTCGGTAAGAGCATTGTCCGAGAAAGGCAAAGGTTTCGGGGTTCGAGTACCGCTCAGGCATACAGATGTAATGTGCCAGAAAGTTTCATGCAACTAAATGGTTCTCACACGTGTTGCAAATGAGCTGCGAGTTACCCGTAAGTAACGGGGTCGCAGCCGGGGCGCTACGGGTGCAGTGGGCGGGTCCCGCTGGGCCCGCGACAGGAATATCGCAATTGGGCGCGGCGGTGCGGCGACGCACCACTGCCGTCACAGTTAGGCAGGGCAGCCGAGCCCCAGGCCAGGCCAGGCCTCGGTCTAGCCCACAAAGGCACGCCACGGAACGGAATGCGACGCTGCCGACCCCCCCCCCCCCGATGGGTCCAGCCGGACCGAGCCGGATGCTGCCTCCGCCTCTGCCACTGACAACAACTCACTCCTAGTGTTATGACCAGACAGGGGTCTCGGTGGGAACCGCCCATCACGATGCACCTAGTTCACAAAATCGAACATTTTAGTGTACAGATATACACTCCTGGAAATTGAAATAAGAACACCGTGAATTCATTGTCCCAGGAAGGGGAAACTTTATTGACACATTCCCGGGGTCAGATACATCACATGATCACACTGACAGAACCACAGGCACATAGACACAGGCAACAGAGCATGCACAATGTCGGCACTAGTACAGTGTATATCCACCTTTCGCAGCAATGCAGGCTGCTATTCTCCCATGGAGACGATCGTAGAGATGCTGGATGTAGTCCTGTGGAACGGCTTGCCATGCCATTTCCACCTGGCGCCTCAGTTGGACCAGCGTCCGTGCTGGACGTGCAGACCGCGTGAGACGACGCTTCATCCAGTCCCAAACATGCTCAATGGGGGACAGATCCGGAGATCTTGCTGGCCAGGGTAGTTGACTTACACCTTCTAGAGCACGTTGGGTGGCACGGGATACATGCGGACGTGCATTGTCCTGTTGGAACAGCAAGTTCCCTTGCCGGTCTAGGGATGGTAGAACGATGGGTTCGATGACGGTTTGGATGTACCGTGCACTATTCAGTGTCCCCTCGACGATCACCAGTGGTGTACGGCCAGTGTAGGAGATCGCTCCCCACACCATGATGCCGGGTGTTGGCCCTGTGTGCCTCGGTCGTATGCAGTCCTGATTGTGGCGCTCACCTGCACGGCGCCAAACACGCATACGACCACCATTGGCACCAAGGCAGAAGCGACTCTCATCGCTGAAGACGACACGTCTCCATTCGTCCCTCCATTCACGCCTGTCGCGACACCACTGGAGGCGGGCTGCACGATGTTGGGGCGTGAGCGGAAGACGGCCTAACGGTGTGCGGGACCGTAGCCCAGCTTCATGGAGACGGTTGCGAATGGTCCTCGCCGATACCCCAGGAGCAACAGTGTCCCTAATTTGCTGGGAAGTGGCGGTGCGGTCCCCTACGGCACTGCGTAGGATCCTACGGTCTTGGCGTGCATCCGTGCGTCGCTGCGGTCCGGTCCCTGGTCGACGGGCACGTGCACCTTCCGCCGACCACTGGCGACAACATCGATGTACTGTGGAGACCTCACGCCCCACGTGTTGAGCAATTCGGCTGTACGTCCACCCGGCCTCCCGCATGCCCACTATACGCCCTCGCTCAAAGTCCGTCAACTGCACATACGGTTCACGTCCACGCTGTCGCGGCATGCTACCAGTGTTAAAGACTGCGATGGTGCTCCGTATGCCACGGCAAACTGGCTGACACTGACGGCGGCGGTGCACAAATGCTGCGCAGCTAGCGCCATTCGACGGCCAACACCGCGGTTCCTGGTGTGTCCACTGTGCCGTGCGTGTGATCATTGCTTGTACAGCCCTCTCGCAGTGTCCGGAGCAAGTATGGTGGGTCTGACACACCGGTGTCAATGTGTTCTTTTTTCCATTTCCAGGAGTGTATTCCGAAACCCACTTTATAATGTGTGGTGGACGGAACTTTGTATGCCCCCCCCCCCTTTCCTGTTCCAGTGCCGGCCGCGGTGGCCATGCGGTTCTAGGCGCTTCAGTCCGGAACCGTGGGACTCCTAAGATGTTAAGTCCCATAGTGCTCAGAGCCATTTGAACCATTTGAACTTGTTCCAGTACCGAATGGAGCTCAGAAAGTACAACTGTTCGTAAACCTCCGCGTAGGCTCTTAAGTACTCGACTAAGAAGCGAAATGAAACGCGACGATCATGTGAATTCCCAGTATTAGGAAACGCGAACAGAAGATAGGAAAAGTGTTATGCATATAAAGAATGTAGCACACAAGACGCTAGTGCGATCAGTTCTAAGAGTTCCGTTGTAGTTTCCTTTTACCTTCATTATAATGTGCCAGAAAGTTTCATGTAACTAAATGGTTCTCAGACGTGTTGCAAATGAGCTGCGAGTTACCCGTAAGTAACGGGGTCGCAGCCGGGGCGCTACGGGTGCAGTGGGCGGGTCCCGCTGGGACACTACCTGATCAAAAGTATCCCGACTCATATTAGTGAACACTGATAGGGGCTGTGTCTACCCTTCGCCTGTATTTTTGCGGGGTACACTATCGATCAAAAGTATCCCGACTCATATTAGTGAACACTGATAGGGGCTGTGTCTACCCTTCGCCTGTATTTTTGCGGGGTACACTATCGATCAAAAGTATCCCGACACATATTAGTGAACACTGATAGGGGCTGTGTCTACCCTTCGCCTGTGTAATGGTTTTAAATCAGCAGCGGGCTCTTTCAATGAGCTGTCTGAATATCTGTTGACGAATAACAGCCCATTTTTCCTCAAGAGCTGAAACCAGGGAAGGTACTGATGTTAAACTCTGGTGTCTGCAGCTATGCACACGTTCCAACTCATACCAAAGAAGCTCCATTGGGTTGAGATCGGGATTCGGCGCGGGCCGCTTCATTTTTGCAATGAATTGCCCACTGACAATTGCCTCAGAGATGATGATTTATGACAGGCTACACTGTCACACTGACACAAGTTATCATCGTCTCCGAACAGTTCTTCTACAGTACACAGCACACAATACTGTAAAATCTACTCATATCCGTCTGCATTAACACCACTTCTTTCATACCTCACCGTTCCCACTACATATAACGGCAGGTAAGATTCTCCAGGCATACGCCAAACCCAAACCATCGCATTTGATTGCTATAGAGTGCATCGCGATTCATCAGTCCACATGCGTCGTTTCAAATCATCCACTGACCAGTCGCGTCGCTCGTTACACAACCTAAAGAGGCGGTAGAACTGACTACAGAAATGTGTGGTTTATGTGGAGTTGCTAGACCATTGTACCCCGTCCTTTTTGACTCCCTACGCACAGTCACTGAGCTAGCTGGACTGGTAGTAGCACTTTGGATCTCACGACTGATTCCTACAGCGAATCCGTACGACTTCTTACAACCGCCCTCTGCAATTCTCGACGGTTCCAGTCCGTCGGTACATGAGAGGTCTGGCTGGGGTTTGTTCAGCTGTGCTTGTTCCTTCTCGTTTCCACTTCATAATCACGTCACCACCAGTCAGCTTCGGCAGCTTTAGAAGGGTTGAAATGTCCCCGACGGATCTGTTACTCAGCTGACATCCAATGACTAGCCCACGTTGCGAGTCACAGCTCTCCTGACCGACTCGTTCTGCTGTTGCTGGTTCTCTATTGGTAGCACGATATTCCGCGCCTCCTTTTATACTAGCGGGCTGGTCCCGCCTCCCGTGACATCTAGTGCCCGATTCCGCATTACATAGGGGTGTCCGGTTATTTCCGATCGGATAGTGTAAACATACGAGGAAGCAATATATTGGCTCAATCTTCCAGGAAAGTTCGGTCTAGGAATTTTAAGAACAAAGCAAACGGTGATATACAATGCCTATGTTGTAGGGTCCACCAATGTGGTTTGTTGAGAACTTCCGAGACCTTTTCGCACTTACTAAATGAACCTGTGACGAAACGCCCTGCTCTTCTTTTGATCTTCTCTATTTCTTCTATCAGTCCTGTCTGGTAGGACTGAAGAACAATACGGAACTATCGACTGAACAAGGGTTTTCTAAAGCACCTCCTCCGTGGCTGCACTACACGTTCATAGAATTCTCGCACTAAAACTTCGTTTGGCATCTGCCTTTTTTCCATTTACTTTATGTGGTCGTTCCAAATGGCTCTGGCCGGCCGGTGTGGCCAAGACGTTCTAGGCCCTTCAGTCTGGAACAGCGCGACCGCTACGGTTGCAGGTCCGATTCCTGCCTCGGGCATGGATGTGTTTGATGTCCTTAGGTTAGTTAGGTTTAAGTTGTTCTAAGTCTAGGGGACTGATGACCTCAGATGTTGAGTCCCATAGTGCTCAGAGCCTTAAAAAAAAAAGTACAAAATAAGTGACTAATGCTCAGTTAAGTAGTTCTCAACCAATGTCACAACTTCACAAACTATGGCACCACAAACAATCATAGACCTGTAAAACTGTAGTAGTCTATATATTAATTATTGCGTTTAATACTGTCCAATGCGTAATATGTAATTTACGAGATTGAAAAACATGTTTGGTGCACAACATAAACGAAGATGCTCAGTTTGACAGTTGTTCAATCAATGTGACATTATAACCATATAACCTGTAATAATTTAATATTGTATATTTTAATTATTTATAGTGCATTACTCTGTCCATTGTCTAAAGAGTAATTTGTAATGTTAAAAACTAAATTTGCTGCACAACATCCTGTGCAAGTGGACTGTATCCTTGCTTATAATGTTTTGTTAGCTAAGAACTAGTGTCCCTTGCAGACTCTACTCAATTGTTTCCTGAAGATGGCCCAATAAGACGCAGACTAGTTAGAAATACAGAAAAACCAGCAGAACGAAAACAGTTGTCTCGATATTCAACATTAAATAATAATAATAATAATAATAAAATAGAAGTGTGCACTCACCATTATCAATATTTCACTTAACTCTAAAAATTGTGAACACAGATCCGCGGACAAGGGATACACGAGCATATAAAAGGGGTGGATGGGGGAGAGCTGTATCTCACCATCGTTTCCACTTACGTTCGGGAAAGTCGGTCTTTCTGTTATATTTTTTTCTTAGTGGATCATCTTTTCCCCATCCTCTTGCCTTCCCTCAAATTGCTGTCGGCTCACGAACCGTATCGGGTTTGTTATTGGCAGCAGGCGCGGTCAGTCTGTGACTAGGCGCCTAAAGCTGGCTGGAATGTTTTCTACATCAGTCAGCAGTCAGGCTGCAAACCATTCCAGGCAGGCTGACCCTCAGGAACGCAACTGAAAAATACGCCGCATTAGATGAAGCGTGTAATTCCTTTCAGCTTCTTCCTATTGTCGAAGTTGGGTTCCCACGATAACGTATTCCCCGAAAATTATCTGAAAATTTGGAAATTAATATACGCAAAAATATAACACAATCAGATATTAGCGTTTGAAGGGTGGGGGGAGTTCATGACCCTCCCCTTCCCCACCTACGAATCCGCGCCTGATATCACGCGGTTAATTTTCTTAGCGTTTTTTACGACTGTGAAACCTTGATCACTTATAGGAGACGCACAAAATTTACCAAGACTCACACCTTTGTATTTGTAGTCTGTGATTGTACGGCAGTCATTCTGTCAGCAGCATCGGGGTCCGACAGACGCCGCGAACTTTCCCTGCTACAGCCTACGCGATCAGCAAAGCGGCGCAGATGAGTAACCCTCGCCGTTGGACAAGAGATGGCTCCCTAGGCCCGTTAGCCTGTAGCGTCACGCGGATGCTGCTAGTACTGCGCAGGCGTTAACTTCCGGGCGTTATGTCCGGTCTTTCCACAGCTGCCGTCATCACCGAACCGAAAAGGACGCGCTACAATGGAAACCAGGTCGACTCGACCGCAGGTATGCGAACGGTAAGCGGCGAGCCTCAGTCCAAAGGAACAATGCATTTCAATGCCTTGCGACTCACAAAAGGGTAGAAACCGCAAGTCGGACATCGATGCTCATGAGCATAGATTTAGGGATAACGCGTATGCTTTTTGGAGACGTCTCCGCGAATGCAGTAATTTGGGGTGGTAAATAGCCGCTATGCCTGGGATCTTACGCGGCAGATCTCAGTGACACTCGCAGGATGCGAAACATTCCTGCGTCGCTTCCACGCTCATATGACTCTCCAGTAGGAAACAGAGTCAGAAAGAAAGAGTTTACGTATCCAACAGAAATCCATCAGAAAGTAAGTCGTGAAAATGCTTTCCACCCAATGATACAGCCAGAGGTCTATGCAGATGAGAGTATGCGCAGTAAGGTTGATAAAAGTCTGGGCCGAAGTGGATACATACGTGTGTATCTGTGGACATCCGCAATAACTACCACTTTGTAGTTAAAATTTAATGAACAGTGTCCATATCAGTACATTCGTCTATTTTTGCAACACAAACAATGGGTGATGAATTACTGTTCATATCATTATTATTACCCATCTTGATGGAATCCCATCCTGTTGGCTTCAAGGCGTCGTACCATCGAGACGGTAGATGTACGTTGACGGCTCCAATGGGCTAAGAAGCCGACAAAACACTCTTCCTTGTGCGGCGCACTGTTACAGGTACTTTCTGTTTGTGTCGTATTAGCAACGACCTGGATGATTTATGTACCGTTCACATTAACAAAGATCATTTACATAATTACCGAAAGCATTCAAAAAACGACGTGAACGCTGTTCTAGGTCTCTCCATTAACTGGAATTTTCACTTCATTCTGTTTGTATATCACACTTAACACAAATAACGTGCACAAAATCAGTAATCTAATGATGTTTCTCGTCAATACACTGTCTGGCAAAAAAAAAGGTGAAGCACGCAAAAGGAGACGAAGAAACGAAATGAAACTTTAGGGTTGAGAGGGTATGTGATGTTACGCAATGATTACAAAAACGAGTCGAATTTACAAAAAATACTTGGCAGTATAACCTCACATAACATTAAGACGTTGCACCCCCTCTGGCCTGAATGCATGCACTAACTTGGTTGCGAAGGGGGTCGTAAAGCTGTTGTACCCAACCTGGCCCACAACTGTTGTAACCAGTCCTTCACATCGTGCTTGCTGGCACTATAACGAAGGTGACATCTGAGCTGGTCCCACACTTGTTCTATCAGGCACAGATCGGGGAATCTTTCCGGTCACGGTAGTATCTCAACATCACTCATCCAGTTCATAGAAGCATAGGTCAAGTGTGAACGAGCATTGTTCTGTTGAAAAATGGCAACACGATACTGTCGTATGAGAGGTAACACGTAAGAGCACAGGACGCCTGTGACGCACTGTTGCGCCATCAGAGTTCCCTCAATCACTACCAATTCGTGACCTCAGGTCATAATCGATGCCTCCCCCTACCATGACGCCAGGAATAACACCACTGTACCTCTCCAAAAGACTGGAACCATTGGACCTCTCCATAGGCCACTAAAATTATTCGCCGACGATTGTCATCCGGGGTAGTGCAGAAACGCGATTCATCGCTGAACACACTGCGACGGCATTCATCGACAGTTCATGCTTCCTGGTTACGGCACCATACCAAATGCAGCCGTATGTGTTGTGGTGTTAACTAAAACCTAGGCACACGATGGTAATTCGCTAGTCCGGCTAGTCTCCGGTCAATGGTGTGGGATGGGACAGAACGTTGCAGGAAGTCCATTACTTCTTCTCGGATGACAGGGGCAGATGTGAAGGCGTTATGAGGTGATTGGTGCACAGTATGGCGATGCTGCCTTGCCCTGATCTGACGTGGTCGACTGGAACCTCGACGAGTATACTTGCCCCTACATTCCCATGTAACCCAACATCGAGCCACTGTCAAATCTGAATATCCCATTCACCTGGATACTGCACGATTTGATCAGCCGGCCACAATGAGGCCCCTTTCAAACTCCGTCGGGTGTTGACAACGCTGTCTCATACAGAAGTGGAAATCAGTTTAAAGGCAGGGTTCCTATGAAGTAATAGTACAATGTCGAATTTAAAATGAAAATAGCAGACACATAAAGACATACACAATCATGACGGAATTAGATTCTTTCATAACAGGAGTAGCAAAAAGGGTGTTTGGATTTCCTGTATAAAAATTGGTGTAAAGGCACCCACAGTCCTCTTGCGTTATTGGACTGTCGGTATCTTGTCCAACCTCCCCGTTCTTCCTACTTATCTCAAAAATTCTCTTCGGCGTTGATTTTGTTAGAGTTTGTAGTTCTTACAGTGAAATCGTCGACCACACTTCTCGAATCGCTCTTTCCAGTTCACATACCGCATCGAATTGCCTTCCATTGCGATAACCAAGCCTTGCAAGTATTCCCCAGATGTTTTCCACGGGGCTGAAATAAGAGCTACGTGCAGACCAGGGAAAGACATCAATAGCTTTATCTACAAACCACTTTTTGGTTATAGCAGAAAGATGCACGGATGCATTACCTTGTTGAAACATTAGACTTTCGTTTCCTAGGTCCTCATACATCCCAATGAATTCTGTTTATAGCATCTCAGTGTATATGTTACAGTTCATTCTAGTGTTCAACGAAGCAATGCGTGATTTACCTTTAGCGCAAAAGGCGACGCTAACCATAACACTTCCACTTTGTACTCATTCTTACCTGCTGCTCTGTTGTAAGATCATGGTAATAACACTGAAATCCATCTGGCCCATCTAAATGCAAGTTCTTCTAATCACTGGAGATCACTTCATCCCAGTCTCATGTCCATGACATACATTATTCAGAAAACTTCATCCTAGCCAGTTTATGTCTGGGTGTTAGAGCAAGTTTCTGCAGTCGTTTCGAGAATGCAAGATGTTTATTATTTTGCAAAATTTGTCGTATACGTCCGGCAACTACTCACAAATATAAATCAGCAAAGAGTTGAGAAGAATTATGGTTTTTGGCTCTTGCTTTGCGCAAAAGGAATCGTTCGATGCCTCAAATAATTTTCTTCATAGCCCGTATTTGCCGTTCTGTCCATATCGTGCGCCCAATATAACGAAATTATTAGTCATTGAACTTCAATGGTTCAACTTTTTGGCGATTTGAAGATTAGAGAATCCCATTTTCTTGTATGCAGCGATTTTTGCATTTTCATCACATGATAACTGTTTTGTGCGTGGCATGGTCACAATCGTGGATTATGTGCATTGTCACTAATAGTACTTACTTCCTACTTGCAGTAAAGACACATAGGCACACACTAACATCGTAGACAGCCAACAGCCTATATACTGAGTTCCATCCTCTATGATCCGCACGGTTGATGTTATACACTGAACTACTGACATCAACTGCGGTACCATTTGAGTACATTTGTCGGTATTACCGGATGTCATATTATTGCATATAGAATTTTCACGATTATTCCAACCGGCAATGTTAATTTTCCAGCAAATATCCATGTCTTTTACCGATTTCCACTACTGCAGGAGATGGCTGCATCTCCAAGGACTTCACACAGACCACTCAACATCTGACGATGTTCACGCTCTTTGTATACCCTGCCAGGCCTGCTAACAACACTAAACACGAACAACACTAATGCACTTCGATGGCTGTTCTATCTGCCACATACAATTGCAACTGTTATAATTTACATAACCACCGATGATGTATACTTGTACAAAGTTACATCTGACATTCGACCACGTCTTCAATGTGCTTTACTTGTTTGTCAGGCAGTGTAAATTTTTCATTGACATTCGAGAGCTCTTGAAATTGCGAGCAGGCCCACAGCGATACAACGCTATGTTCCGCAAAAATATTCCAGAAATGTGCAAAAACTGAATGGCAAGGAGGTCGGAACCGGCTACAGCGGTGTAATCATCGCCCCTCTTGGGGGAGGTTACTCCGCAGTAGCAGGTTCCAGCGACCACGTCAGCAGTGGAGGCTCACACGAGCGCCTCGTACCAGTCCTGCACCATCTACAGCACTCCAAGTGAGTAATATTTATTCCGGTGAGTCTATATCGAGAACTCACTTGGCGACTGGCGCCGTGTGCCGTACTTGGGCCGCGCCACTGGACTACTTGCAGTTGCCTGGGTGACCCGGCGCGCCGCTGACCTCGCGCTGCGGCCTTGCCAGCGCCTGGGGGGCCCCGTCCATCTCCAGCGTACCTCCCGTCCCGTTTGGCTTGCTGACAGAAGAAAGCAGCGCAGGTCGGAGGTCGCCCATCTCGCAGTCCGTACTTGGCAGAAGGCGGGCGGGGCGCCCAGAGTCATTGTATTCTGATCGGCAGAAACACTCCTTTGTTCGTGCAGGAAGGAATTCTGAAATTTCTCCAAGTCCTCAGGGCAGGGAGACGTAATGGATTCCGACTGGTAGGACAAGTAGATCGAATGCGAACAAGAACAACATAAACCACCCGAAGAACCGCGGTGGAGCGGTAAGTATGGTAAATATCTATCACAGTTGTGATGTCTTGAACTGAACTCACATTTACGCAAATGTAATTACCTAGATCCAAGGGGCAAATTGATAGGTGATATGTCCCAGCAACTGATTTATATTTCACGGAAGCAAGTAAATGAGTTTAAGGTTTAATGTGACGTCGAAGACGAGAATATTAGAAAGGAAGCATTCGCTCGGATGGGAAAAGGAGATAGACGATGTCCTTTTCGCAGTAACCGTGTCGGCATTTGTTTTAAGCAAGTAAGGGAAACGGCTGAAAACTTAAATCTTGAGGGCCAGACGGGTTTTGAAACGCCGTCCTCCAGAATCTCAGTCTATGACATGCTACTGAAGAAGCTAAATTATGCTGACAGGACGAAATACAGAGAGGTCCAAAAAAATTTATCCACTGTTTAAAAGTCCCTAACTGGCAAACTAATTGACGGAGTTATCTCATCTTTGGAAATAGTTTGTAGTTCCGGCAATCGTCACAAAAGCGTTGTATTGCGTTGTTTTGTTTTGTCAGATGACAGTCGTCAGATAGTCAGTGTTTTGTTCTTAGTTGCACCTAGTTACTCGAGTAAACATGGCTGGTGCAAGGCTTACATGCGATGAAAGGAAGTCAGTTCAAGTGTTCGGCGAATTTTGAAGACAGCAAAGTGGAAGTGCTACATCCCACGATTGCTACACGCAATGAACAAGGATGACCCAGATCGTACAGCGAGTGGTTTACTAACAAGGTGCGCAATGAAGAAGAGTTTGCAGAGAAGATTGTGTGGTCTGATGAGGCACATTTCAAACTCAATGGTACAGTAAATGGCCACAATTGCATCTACTGGGTCGCCAAAAATCCGAACGTCCATGTAGACAAAGCTGAATTTGCCAGGAGTAAATGTGTGGTGCGGGTTGCCTTACCGGGGCTTGATTGGGCCATTCTTCTTTGACGGCACAGTTACCGCTGAGGTGTATCTTCAGAAGTATCAGACATCCATTTTACCTGCCACCCGAGACAATGGAGACGGAAGAGTATACTTTCAACAAGATGGTGCCCCAGCCCACTACCAAAATCGTGCTAGGGCGTATCTCGACGAAAATCTGCCAGGAAGATGGATAGGCCGTAGAGGTGCTGCGGAGAATCACCAAGTTCCCCAGACCTAACTCCTCTGGACTAATGGGCAACACTAAAGGACGTCGTTTATCGACAAAAGCCACGCGCATTGGATGAACTTCGAGAATCCATCGTACATTCATGTGCAAATATCCAACTGAACACGTTGCAGTCAGTAGTTCATGCTGCAGTTCGGCGGCATCGTTTGTGTGTGGATGTTAATGGTGACCATTTCGAACACGTACAGTGATATCTTTCAGTTGGACTTTAAGCTACACTTTCACCAAAAATGAGACAGCTCCGTCAATTAGTTGGCAAGTTATGGACTTTTAAACAGTGGGTACATTTTTTGGACCCCTCTGTGTACTGACGGGAAAAAAATCCCAGGGCCAAGAAGGAGTTGAGCGACATGAACGAAAGTTGGTAGATGTGTTTCTAAACTTGAAAGGTGATGTCTATTCCAGTTTCGCACTAGTCGCATAAGAGTGGTCCAAGTAGAACCACTATGAGGATGCAAATCAGGTTTGCTTTAAATATTCACTGTAATGGTCGTGAGCGTTCGTTACCTTTCAGATTGGACGTGGTGACTTGATGTTAGTCAAGAATGTCCTTAAGGCTACAAAGACGCCACTATCAACAACTCAATGAACTTGAAAGAGGTCGTGTCAGGGCTACGAAATGTTGGATGTACCTTCTACGATACTGCATAAAGATTTGGCAGGAATGTAGCCACTGTACATGATTGCTGGTATCGATGATCAGGACATTGTACAGTCGCAAGAAGACCGGGCTCCGAACAGTCAGGCGACACTACCTACAGGGAAGACCATGGTATCCGACATTTGGCCTTGGTCCATCGTAGTGCATATGTAGCAAAAATTTCAGCTGCAGCTGGCGACACAGAGAATTGTTATATATCTGTTGTTTCAAGGATCGCTCAGAACTAGACGCCCTTTTGCGTGCATTTCACTGACGCCAAAGCAGCGCTTTTGCAACTTCAGTGGTATCAAACGATAGCTAATTGGAGGGCGTAGTGGAAGTCTGTTGCGTTAAAAAAAAAAAAATTTGGATCCGCCTCGGTGTCAGTAATGGCCGTGTGTCGGTAGTAGGAGGCGGTCTGCCACCAACCTGTTTGCGTGCTAAACACATTGGACCTACACCTGCAGTTATCGTTTGGGGTGCGATTTCGTATGACAGCAGCAGCACTCTCGTGGTTATCCCACAGACACCGTACTGAAAATTTGTACGTCACTCTGGTAATCAGACCTGTTGTGTTGCCATTAATGAACAGCATTCCGACGGGTATTTTCCAACTCGATAACGCTCGTCCACATAACTCAGTTGTAACCCAACATGCTCTACAATGTGTCGACATCTTGCCTTGGCCTGTTCGATCACCAGATCTGTCTCCAATCGAGCACATATGGGACATCATTGGATGACAACACCATCGTCACCCACAAACAGCATTAAACGTCCCCGTATTGACCAAGCGCAACAGGCGTGGAACTGTATCCCACAAACTGACATCCAGCACCTATACAACACAATGCATGCATTCAACATTCTGGTGGTTACACCGGCGATTTATGTACCAGTAGCTCACATTTGCATTGGCTTATCGCACGCTTACAATAACCTGTGATCTCGCAATGTTAATAACTTACTTATGTTACCTAGACAAATGTATTCCCGAATTTCATTACTCTAAATTAATTTTTTTCAGTGTTGCTGCGATTTTTTTCCCGTCAGTCTATATAATTAATCGAGACATTTGCATCCTACAATACTCTCAAATACATGCAATAATATTCGATAATTGAAGAAAACAAAGTTGCTGGTGACTGGAGAAGGTTGGGCAGAGGGCGGCATACGGTAAACCAAGGATTTGTTGTGAAGCATCAGCTCACTAAAAACGATGATGTTAAAGCGCTTGTGCCACCTTAAGCTACGAGATGTATTCAAGTTATAACACCTCTGAATTTTTCTTCGTCACTGGAAAGAAATAACATGCGGTTTGTTTTAAAATATACGTGCACCTGTTGTGGAAGCGTAATGGACATGACCCCACTGTACGACACAGAGAACTCCAGCGGCAGTCGGGAGAGAGAGGGCCTTTTCTGATACTTGGAGATTTTTTGCATTACAACAGCGTGTTATCATTCGTTTTCTCCATTTTCGTGTCTTGATACAAACTGAAATTCATCGTCAGTTGAGCGAAATGTGCGGCGATTGAGGTTGGATGTGTGTAGTGTGCGTTCGTGGGTGCGGTAGTTAAAAGAAGACAGAGCGTCTGTGACACCAAACGAAGACTATGTCGGCCTCACACCAGCCGATCTGACGACATGATCGAGCAAGTGGAGAAAGTTGTTTTGGAGGATCGCCGATCGAGTGTTGAACACATCGCCTCCAAAATTGCCATTTCCATGGCACGTGTGCACGCAGTCCAACAAAACAAGACCTAAAAATGGGAACAGTGCCCGCCAGGTGGGTGCTATGAATGCCGGGAGGCGACCACAAGGTTGTGCGTGTGGCACGTCGCCAGGCAATGTTGATGTGTGAACACGGCATGAATGGAAGTTTCGTTTCACCGATTGTGACAACAACTGAGACATGGAAGCCGTTTCTCAATCCTGAAACGAAGCGCCAGTCAGCCCAATGGAAGCACACACTCTCACCGCCATCAGAATTTTTTTTTTCAGATAAGCGCCAGTGCTGAAAACATGATGGTGCCCATGATCTGGAACAGCGATGGCGTCATCCTCACTCACTGCGTTCCAAATGTCACTACGATGACAGGCGCATTCTACTAAATGTTACAAACACAAGCTCCTTCCAGAATTGCACGAAAAACCGTCGAAAAAGGCAGCATGTGTGCTCTTTCACCAAGAAAACGCATTACTTTGTGATAACTACTCTGATGTGATTTCTCATGCTCCCTACTCACATGAACTGGTTCCTAGCAACTTTTAGCTACTTCCAGCGATGAAAGACACACTCCATGGTCACAAATTCAACAGCCGAGCCGCTATTCCATCAGCGATTTTCCAGTGACCGACCCAGGCTCCTAAAGAAGTGTTCGCAGCAGCAATGGAATAATGGGGGTCAACATTGTGAAAAACTTGTACAGTTGCTCGGATATTTCGTTGAGAAGCGACATAAATATCACAATTTTCGTGTGAGTGGCATGTGAGAAAAATATCGGAGGTGTTACAATTGAATACACCAAGTAGATCTGATTCGCTTGATTCCGTAGCAGGGAACAGTGAAGGAACAGAGATAAGATAAATTCTGCATCTGTATTATCTTCCTGTTTCAGGGCAGCTCCAGAACTCCACATACAAGCAAAATACAGCCGAAAATTGTATACAATGGATGCCTCTCGACAGCCTTCAGAGCCGTATCATGCTCTCTCGTCCGACAAGGACGAAAATCCGTCACGTATCGAATATGTTTGGAATGGGAAAAGGTCTTCTTCGGCTAGTTTGTAACAAGGACATATTAAACCATATGCCTCGCAGTCTTGGACGTAAAACGACTGAATGAAGACTCCAAGAACCATTCCAATTTAGCACACTCAACTTGCATTCGGTAGGTTTTCTGTAGTTTCCTTACGTCGTTCATGCAAATGCCGAAATATTTCCTTTAAAAATGACACGGGCGATTTACTTTCCCAGTCTGAACTTGTGCTGTCTCTAATGACATCGTCGTCGACGGAACGTTAAACCCTAATCTTGTTTCCACTTCGTGTCATCTTCGACAACGTGTCGTACGCCGTAAGCTGCCTTGTTAAAAGCGTAATTGAACAATGTGATCATCGATAAGGATAGAAGCTGTGGCAGCCACAATGCCACGGTGGTGTAGTGGTTAGTCCATCTGCCTAGTACGCAGCAGACCCGTGTACAAGTCCCAGGGTTGGCTCAAATTTTAATTTATTACTTCAGCTTCTAGCATTATCGAAGATAAATTTGAATTTCATATGTCTGTACGAAAATGTAATTCTATCAGATCAGTGTGATCATGTTCACATCACTGCAACACTGGACAACTGCGACTAATATGTAAATGTGGAAGATATTTTTTTCTCTCTTTATTGCGACGTATTGGTCAGATTTGGAAGTATTACTTACGCTTGTACACCAGCTTTGACAGCTCTGAACTAACGACGGTTGGTAGCTTTGACGCGCTGGGATCACTATCCTCTACGAACTCTGTACGATCTCCGGAGCATTTGGTCGATGGCACCGGTCATGTATCATATTTTTTCTGCTATCATCCCTTACCCCTAGCTGCGCAAAATGTGCCCAAGGCGTGTCTAATTATGAAGAAAATTGTCAACTGACGACCGAAAGCAAAATGAGTTCTCACGTGCACATAAAAACAACGCGTTCCGAGAGAAGAACGAGACAGCTGCAATTTTCATCGCCCCACGTAACAGCCGGAAGAAGCTGTTTGTTGCGCGTGGCGGTCTCGGTATACGAAAGAACTGGAGATAGGAAGCACACTGCGTCTGCTACGTCTACTCACTGTCGCGGCAGTGACGTGGATTTCCCTTCCAACTATGAGATGACACCTATCCGAACAGCGCTAGAGAAGACCGTAACAGACATAGTAGCGTCACCAATCATACAGAACACGCGAGGTAAACTTCAGAAGAACAAGCCACAGGCCTCCAGTATCTTACCTCCATTGGTTTCCACCTTCCATAAGGCTCGATCCATGAGACTGTATACTTTCAACACATTCCGAGGTTAACTGTTCTGGATTTTATTATGAGATGATGACCTGAAGAGACGCCTACGTCGAAAATTGGAGAAGGATACGACGATTTTCTTGTTAGTGAACACTAAGCGTTGGAAAGCTCGTCCGTACAAGCCAACAATAGACCTATTCCGTCTGCAGCATCATTAAAGAATAATCCATCGTAACTCTCTCAATTCTTGTTGACTTCTTCAACTTTTAGTACTTTGCTTGAACGTGCCGTACCGTTTTACGCAAACACTGTCACTCCTTTCCCCTTTCCATCGTCAATAAATTTACTAACGTTAACACCAAGCCTCCACGGATGAACACGAAGGGATTAAACCGCGATCGCCATCCATTCTTACAGAGCGAATTAATAACGCGCTCTACTGTGAACTGGAACATGACTTAAGCGGCCGGATCTAAGGTTCGCATTGTGGAGTAGTGTATGTTTGTATGTTTATATTCAGAAGGTGTTTCATAATTAATAATGGAAACTAACAAGGCTGAAAGTATACGACAATGGAAGCAAAAATGTTCCAGTCTGCAAAGGTGCTATTTGTGAGATGATCGCAAATTAGTCGTTAAGATCGGGCACTGACTTCAGAAATGACATAAATGTATTTGAAGAGTAATCTTTTCAATTAAGTCCCAATTTAATTGTGCTCAGATTTCAATTGTGCCCTACCTTAACAAGAAGTACAATATTGCTTCAGCACATTACATGTCACACTTTACAGTACACTTGCATCTTTTGTAGCACGTGTTCCATTGGCCTATTGAATTTAGATGCAATACTGCATTCGGCACGGCAGTGTGTTACGAATTCTTTCAAACACCCCCTAACCATATCGTAAATCTTGACAAGGCTGTACAACTCGCCCGTCCAGTCCTTCAATTGTGTCAACGGGAATATTATACATTTCACTTCTGAGATGGCTGTAGATTGAAAAAATTCCGGAAGACTGAGGTCAGGCGATCTTAGAGGCCGAAGTACAGCCATGCTCGATCTATACAACTAGGACATTATTGGTGCGTTAGATATCATTTTATTTCAGCAATAAAATGTTCCAGTACCCCGACCGCATGATCGACATTCTCCAGCGACAAACTTGGATTGAATTTCAGCTCTATTAGATTGAGACTGAACCGAAAAGTCTAAATCTGAAATACACTGAAGAGCCAAAGAAAATGATACAACTGCCTAATATCGTGTAGGGCCCCCGCGCACGCAGAAATGGCGCAGCACGACGTGGCATGGAATCGACTAATGGCTGAAGTAGTGCTGGAGGGAATTGACACAATGAATCCTGTAGGGCCGAATGTCTATGAATATCCATAAAACCGTAGGAATACGAAGGAGTGGAGATCCCTTCTGAACACTACGTTGCATGGCATCCCAAAGATGCCCAATAATTTTCATATCTAGTGAGTTTGGTGGGCAGCAGAAGTGTTTAAACTTAGAAGAGTGCTCCTGGAGCCACTCTATAGCAATTCTTGACGTATGGGGTGTCGTATTGACCTGTTGGAGTTGTCCAAGTTCGTCGGAATGCAGAATAGACATGAATGGATGCAGGTGATCAGACAGGATGCTTACGTACGTGTTACCAGTCAGAGTCGTATAAGGAGTCCCATTTAACTCCAACTGCACACGCCTCACACCATTACAGAGCCTCCACCAGCTTGAACAGTCTCCTGCTGACATGCAGGGCCCATGGATTCAAGAGATTGTATCCATACCCGTACACGTCCATCCGCTCGATACAATTTGAAACAAGACTCGTCCGATCAGGCAACATGTATCCAGTGATCAACAATCCAATGTCGGTGTTGACGGGCCCAGGCGAGGCATAAAGCTTTGCGCCGTGTAGTCATCAAGGGTACAAGAGTCGGCCTTCGGCTATGAAAGCCCATATAGATGATGTTTCGTTGAATGGTTCGCACCCTGACACTTGCTGATGGTGCAGCACTGAAATCTGCAGCAAGTTGCGGGAGGGCTGCATTTTTGTCACGCTGAACGATTCTCTTCAGCCGTCGCTGGTCCCGTTCTTGCAGGATCTTTTTCCAGCCGCAGCGATGTCGGAGATTTGATGTTTTACCGGATTCTCGGTATTCGCGGTACACTCGTGAAATGGTCGTACCGGAGAATACTCACTTCATCGCTACCTCGGAGATGCTGTATCACATCGCTCGTGCGCCGACTGTAATACAACGTTCAAACTCACTTAAATCTTGATAACCTGCCACTGTAGCAGCAGTAACCGATCTAACAACTGCGCCAGACACTTGTCTTATAGAGGTGTTGCCGACTGTAGCGCCGTATTCTGCTTGTTTACATACCTCTACATTTTAATACGCATGCCTCTACCAGTTTCTTTGGCGCTTCGGTGTATATTTGCACTAACTAGGACAATATTTCAAAATGATGTTAGTGGCGGCTCCTGACTAAACATTCACAGTTAGATCACGAACGGCTCGTTTGCAAAACCGTGTTTAATTAAACAATCACTGTCTTCGAAACCACGTAATTCTGATGCATAAGTTTGAAATTTGGCTGACAGGTGCGTACAACCTTCATTTCTAATGAAATGGTAATTAAAACAAGACCCTAACCTGTCGACAGGCGTTGATATAAATCAACCGGGACAGTTGAAAATGTGTGCCCCGACCGGGACTCGAAGCCAGGATCTCCTGTTTAGATGGCAGACGCTCTATCCATCTGAGTCACCGAGGGCACAGAGGATAGTGCGACTGCAAGGATTTATTCATTGCACGCTCCCCGTGAGACCCGCATTCCAAAATTATATTTCATTTGTAATGATGCAAAACTCTGACCCCCTGCGACCTCACCCTCAGTCTCGACGACGCTTCGAACAGCAAGGTGTCGACACACGCGAGAAAAAGGTCGCAGCTCGGAAGTTCACATGACGTTTAATGTGCCACATAAGTATCAAATTCTACCACAATTCTGCCTAAGGCCACTGTGAACGTGTCACATGATGGGAAGATTGTCACAGCCTCTCTTACCCACATTTCACCCTTTCTTTTGGCGATCCTGCGATGGAGGTCAGATCCGCGAAGCGCGGCGTTTAAATCACGCGGTTTTCTCATGTGTGGCCGAGGAAAACATTCCAGACACACAGCTCCTCAAAATCGGCACGAAAATAACCTCAAGAGGTGGCATAAAGAGCGTGAATGAGACCACCTCTTTCCCTACTGCGGTGATCCCACTAATTTCGTGGTCAAAAACGATAGTTGGCAGTGTGACGAGAAAAAGGAAGATGTTCTTGACAGCCTTTGACACTGCTAGCACCCTCGGGCGTTTCAACCCTTCTCTAAGGACACTGAGGGGCACACTGAGGGGCCGCATCCCCATTAAACGTGATCGCACCCCTTTGTGGTACAGTTCGACCACAACTTTTGCTCTCGTGCACAGTCTCGAAGCTGTACGTACCGTTCAAAACCATTAGACGAAATCTGGACGTGATCGAAAGCAACAAAAGGTGCTTAGGCGTTTCTAGCCCTTCTGTTTTGGTCCTCCTGTGGTGTGATTACGGATGGCTGCGACATTGACACATGCGTGAATAAAACGGAAAAGGATACCTCTAAGAACCCTCACTTTGGCAAAACCCACTGTGGCACCCACCCATCTTTACTGAGAATTTTAAAAATGAATGTCTATAGAGACAAGCTGTACAGTAGTCCGAGTCACTTGCAGGCAGGCAACTGGAACTGCAGCGCTGTCAAGGAGTTGGCTGCTTGCAGATGCCTTGGACTGCTTCACAGATTGTCTCTGTTCACATTCAGTTTCAAAATTCTCAATAATGACGGACGGATGCCGGCGCGGGTTTTGCCGAAATAGGGTTTCTTAGAGAGAGATCCTTTGCCGTTTTATTTACGCATGTCTCAACGTCGCATCCAACTGTGATCACACCACAGAAGGACGCTAAACAGGAGGGCTGGAAAAGCCTAAGGACCCTCTGCTGCTTCAGACCCCGTTCAAATTTCGTAGAATAGTTTTGCTTGATCCCTAATGGTTCCAACCAGTACCCAAGAGCAAAAATTGCGGTTGCGTTGCACTTCAAAAGGGTGAGATCAAGTTTAACGGGGCTGCAGCCCCCCAATATACTTACAAGGGAACCTCCCCATCGCACCCCCCTCAGATTTAGTTATAAGTTGGCACAGTGGATAGGCCTTGATAAACTGAACACAGATCAATTGAGAAAACAGGAAAAAGTTGTGTGGAACTGTGAAAAAATAAGCAAAATATACAAACTGAGTAGTCCATGGGCCACATAGACAACATTATGGAGCTCAGGAGCGCCGTGGTCCCGTGGTAGCGTGAGCAGCTGCGGAACGAGAGGTCCTTGGTTCAAGTCTTCCCTCGAATGAAAATTTTACTTTCTTTATTTTTGCATAGTTATTATCTGTCCGTTCCTTCATTGACGTCCCTGTTCACTGTAATAAGTTTAGTGTCTGTGTTTTGCGACCGCATCGCAAAACCGTGCGATTAGTAGACGAAAGGACATGCCTCTCCAATGGGAACCGAAAACATTTGATCGCAAGGTCATAGGTCAACCGATTCCTCCACAGGAAAACACATCTGATATATTCTATACGACACTGGTGACGGCATGTGCGTCACATGACAGGAATATGTTGTCGACCCACCTAACTTGTACACTTGGCGAATGGGTAAAAAGATTCTTCTACCTTGCCGGATTTAGGTTTTCTTGTGGATGTGATAATTATTCCCAAAAAAGTGATGAAAACATAAGAGTTTGTCACATAAATTGAAAATAAAAAATTAAACTTTTCACTCGATGGAAGATTTGAACCAACGACCTGCTCACGTTACCACGAGACCACGGCGCTCCTACGTTCTCAGTGTCCTTGATGTTGCCTATCTTCCCATGAACTACTCAGTTTGTATATTTTGCTCATTTTTTCACAGTTCCACACAACTTTTTCCTGTTTTTTCAATTGATCTGTGTTCAGTTTATCAAGGCCTATCCACTGTGCCAACTTATAACTAAATCTGAGGGGGGTGCGATGGAGAGGTTCCCTTGTTAGAGTATGATTGAAACGTCCGAGGGTGTCAACAGTTTCAAGAACGTCTTCCTGTCGCCCATCTCACTGCGAACTTTCGTTTTCGACCGTGAAGTGTATGGGAATCAAAGCAGCAGGGAAAAGGGGTGGTTTCATTGAAGCTATTTATGCAACCCACACAGACCTTCTCGTATCAGTTCTGAGCGGCGGTGTATCTGAAATGTTTTCCTCGGCCGCCCATAACAAAAACGCGTGATTTCAACACTGGGCTTCGTTATTCTCATCTCCAACGCACTGCGTCAAAACAAAGGCTGCAATGTGGGCAATAGGGGCTGTGATGACCTCCTTCTTATGCGACACGTCCACAGGGGGGTTTGGGCAGAATTCTAGGGAAATTTGGTGCCGGTATGTCAATAACCCACGTTACACGTCACATCGTCTTCTGATTGTGGTCTTTTTCTCGGATGTGTTGACACCAACTGTTTGAGGCGTCGTCGAGGCCGAAGGTGATGTTGCAGGGCGCCATGCTTTTGGACCATTTCAGAGGAAGGTTGTACGGACCTTTGACAGAAGAACCAAATTTCAAACTTACGCATCGCAATGGGAGGCAATTGTAGGGTTTCGAAAAAACAGTCATTTAACTCTGTTCCGCAGTAGACCGGGGTGACAGAAGTCAAAAATGGCTCTGAGCACTATGGGACTTAACATCTATGGTCATCAGTCCCCTAGAACTTAGAACTACTTAAACCTAACTAACCTAAGGACAGCACACAACACCCAGCCATCACGAGGCAGAGAAAATCCCTGACCCCGCCGGGAATCGAACCCGGGAACCCGGGCGTGGGAAGCGAGAACGCTACCGCACGACCACGAGATGCGGGCAACACAGAAGTCATTGAATAGCGATATGCACATCACGTACACAAGGTACACACTGATAGCCAGAACGTTATGACCACCGACCAACTGTTCTATAAACCCGTCCAGGCAATAGTAGCGTCACCTGGCAAGGAATGACTGCTAACCAGACATACGCACGGTGCATGTTGTATCAGTCAGCGTGCTGTCTGTGTGTAGAATGGGAAAAGTGCGCGATGTATCAGAGTTTGGCCGAGAGCAGATTCTGACTCCCCGAAGGCTCGGCACGAGCATTTCGGAAACTGCACGACTTGTCGGGTGTTCGAAGAGTGCTGTGGCTAGTGTCTACAACACGTTGTGAAACCAAGGTGAAACCATATCCATACGTCGTGGAGTTGCGTGGCTGCGCCTCATTACAGATGTCGGACGTTGTAGGCTGGGCAGACTGGTAAAACAGGGCAGGCGGCGAACTATGGAGGAACTAACATCAGACTTTTAATGCTGGGCACAGCACATGTGTGTCTGAACACACGGTGCACCAAACACTCCTAACGATGGGCCTCCGCAGCCGACGACCCGTGCATGTGGCAATGTTAACACCGCGATATCGGCAACTACGACTGAAATGGGCACTTCACCATCGCCCCTGGACGTTGGTGCAGTGGCAAAGCATCGCATGGTCTGGTGAATGCCAGTACCTTCTTCATCATACCGTTGGGAGGGCGCGAATTCGTTGTCTTTCAGGGGAACAGCTCCTTGACACCTCTGTTGCAGGAAGGAGACAAGTTGACGGCGGCTCAGTTATGCTCTAGAGAACATTCACGTGGGCATCCATAAGTCCAGTGGTGCTCGCGCAAGGCACAATGGCGGGTAAGGATTATTGTACGCTGATTGTAGGCGACGTACATCCCTTCATAACGATCTTGTTTCCCGACAGTAGTTGCTTCTTTCAACAAGATAATGCGCCATGTCACTAGGCCAGAAGTGTGATAAAGTGGTTCGAGAAACACAATGGCGAATTCCAATTGATGTGCTGCCCCCCCCCCCCCCCCCCAACTCGCCAGATCTGAACCCGATTGAATGCATCTAGGATGTGATTGAACGTGGCCTCAGAGCTCCGCGCGCCCTCCCCGGGAATTACGAGACTTGTGAGTGCAGATGTGGCGCCAACACCCCCTCCCCCCCCCCCCCCCAGCGACATAACAAGGCCTCATTGCTTGCATGCCACGACGCATAGCCACTATTATGCGTGCCAGATGTGGTCATACCGGCTGTTAGGTATGTGGTCATAATGTTCTGGCTGGCTGCTCAGTGTAAACGGACAGTGATTGGCGGAGTTTTCATTTGTACTCAAATGGTTCAAATGGCTCTAAGCACTGTGGGACTTTCCCGAGGCAGGATTCGAACCTGCGACCGTGGCAGCAGCGCGGTTCCGGATTGAAGCGCCTAGAACCGCTCGGCCACAGCGGCCGGCTGTCACTTGTACTCAGGTAATTCATATGACAGGTTTCCGACATGATTATGGTCGCACGACTCGGGTTAACAAATTTTCAACGCAGAATGTTACTTGGAGCTAGACACATGGAACATTCCATTTCGGAAATCGTTAGGGGTCTCAATATTCCCAGATCCACAGTGTCAAGAGCGTGCCGAGAATACCAAATTTCAGCAGTCATCACGGACAACGTTGTGGTCGACGGCCATCAATTAACGACTGGGAGCAGCTGTGTTTGCCAAGTTTTGTCAGTGCTAACAGACAAGCAACACTGTGCGAAATAGCAGCAGAAATCAATGTGAGACGTACGAATAATGTATCCGTTAGGACAGTGCGGCGAAATATGGCGTTAATGGGCTGTGGCAGAAGACGATGGACGTGAGTGCCTTTGCTAACAGCACGACATCGCCTGCACCCTCTCCTGAGTTCGTGACCATATCGGTTGATCCATAGGCAACTGAAAAACAGTGGCCTGATCAAATTAGTTCCGATTTCCGTTCAAGTATGGTGCAGACATCACAAAGCTATAGAGCCTAGTTGTCAAAAAGACACTGTGCAAACTGATGGTGGCTCCATAATAGTTTGGGTTGCTTTTACATGGAATGGATTGGGTCCTCTGGTGCAAGTCAGCCGATCAATGACTGTAAATGGTCATGCTCCGCGACTTAGAGACCGTTTTCAGACGTTCGTAGACTTACGTTCCCAAACAACGATGGAATTTTTATGTATGACAAAGCGCCATGTCACCGGGCCGCAATTGTTCGCAATTGGTTTGAAGAACATTCCGGACAATTCGAGCGAATAATTTGGCCACCCATCGAATATTTATGAGACATGCCACGTCGAACCGCTGTATTACGCCGGGCAAAAGGAGGTTCGACATGATATAGGAGGTATTCCATGACTTTTGTCACCTCAGAGTATTTGCTGCATCTTCTTTTGGTGAATGAATTTCCGACAACCGTGTTCAGTGACTGCGCTTTAGTGGCGCTCTCATCAGTAACATTAACACTGGTATCGCGTGGTGAAGGTACTGATCACGCGTTGCCGCTGCTGTAAGTTAATTAAGACCGGAAACTCATTGGATCAGGTTCAAATGGCTCTGAGCACTATGGGACTTAACATCTGAGGTCATCAGTTCCCTAGAACTTAGAACTACTTAAACCTAACTAACCTAAAGACATCACACACATCCATGCCCGAGGCAGGATTCGAACCTGCGACCGTAGCAGTCGCGCGGTTCCGGACTGAAGCGCCTAGAACCGCTCGGCCACTGCGGCCGGTCATTGGATCAGGTTTCGGACTGAAGACAACAACAACAGCAGCAATATTTTATCTCGGTTTACTACGCTCGGTAAGACTCTCTGGTGACTTGGTGTTCGCCTGCAGTAAAGAGAAAGTCGCGTGAGTGCGCCCATCTATACTAGCGTGTGATTCACGGCCAGCTTTAGCTTCAGCTTAATGCCGGCCAGCCGCCTCGCATCTGAGGTCTACTCATTTCACGGCTCGTGGAGAGCGTCGCGGCGGGCTGTCAGCCCGTGTATTTAGAGGCACGCGCCGTCGCGCAGCGTTACGGGCTTTCTTATTCACACTGTGTGGAGTCACCTCGCGACGGCGACCTCGCACCGCCTAGCCGGGACGGGACGGGGCGTTGGCACGCGAGCACTGCGCTCAGTCGGTCGACGACTCTCCAGCCGTAAGGGTTCTTTATGGCGGCTGCTCTGGAGAACTGAATACACGACGCACTGCGGCTTTACGATCCTCGTACAATCAGACGGCCAATCGCTCAGCGTAGCTACTGGTGAAAGGGTACAACGTCCAGTACTGTGTTAACAACACGTTTGGAATTACATTGAGATTTTCTACATGACCAGATCGAAAATTTACTGTACGTTATAAGAATTGCTACTGTCGCATAACAAAATAATAAACAAATCTGAGAGATTCCGCAAAGAATTACTCATGAATACTCTTTATGACATAGGGGTTTTCTAGAATAAACAGACGCTGAGAATCCACTTTTTAATAAGATACATATTTTTTAATTTTCCACCTACGCATGTTCCAGCAGTATTTTGAAGTCTTCACTGCACTATTACCATTATTATAATTATTATTTCTCAAGTGCAGAGTTGTTTCAAGATCGCGGTCCATACATCACGGACGCGTGGTGTAGCCGCTCGGTCAAGGGCGCCTTGCAATGGTTAGTGCAACTCCCCCTATCGGAGGTTCGAGTCCTCCCTCGGGAATGGGTATCTGTGTGTTGTCCTTAGCATAAATTACTTTAAGTTAGACTAAGTAGTGTGTAAGCCTGTGGAGCGATGACCTCAGCAGCTTGGTCCCATAGAAACTTACCAAAAATTTCCAAACATCACGACTGCAATAAAATAACCTTCGAAATACCATTAAATTCTTGTCCTAGAATATATGAAGTCGTTGGAACTTTACCATTCCTTCATTTTGTATTATATGCACCGTAAATCTTACCTGCTTTAAGAAATAAAATATTTCATTCAGCGACGGATATAACTGCTGACCGCAGAACGAAACAAATACGGAATGCAACATATTCCATCGTAAAAGCAATGTATCGTGAAAATGATCATTGCAATATTTTATTCTTGTTTACATAGTAAAAAACGTTTAACACGAAACTGAGGCGAAGATATATTTTTTCGTGTTACAAGTATTTTATATTTTTTATGACTCAGTATTCATTTATTTTAATTTCCATTTGACACATATAGAATTTAAATAAAAGTAAAAAAATTGCTACTAAAGAGATTCGAACAAGAGATTCTTCGAATACCAGACTCTGATTCTTCACACTTTTTTAATTATAAAATTTTATTTAAAAAATACAGTTTCTAAAGTTATTTCTGTTAAGTTTCGCGCCTCATGCCGGTTAGTACTCGTTTCTATCTCAATGACGGCGTTTTCGATCTCGTTAGATTTTATTGCAATACATTAATTCTATTTCGAGATAAAACTCACTGCTATCAGCTACACACTGCACAATGACAGCCTGTATAGTATATTATTGTTTTTAGAAACCAAAGGTTTTTCTTTTTGCAGTGTCTTTTTCAGCATCTAATTTTCGAAAACTGCTCGATATCATCCATAGTTTTATTCATTTCGGGATTCGAAGCACAATAAAATACACTAACGGAAAAAGAAATAGCAACACCAAAAAATAATTAACGTAGAGTAATGAAATGTCTGGAATACGTTTCTCTTGGTAACATATTTAAGTGATTAACATTGCAAGATGTCAGAAGCATCAGGTAATCCATTGCAAATGTGAACTGCTGATACATAAATCACTGATATAACAGACAGAATGTTGAATGCAAGCATGCAAACGCGCCTGCATCGTGTTGTACACTTGCCGGATGTCAGTTTGTGGGATATAGTTCGATGCCTGTTGTACTTGGTCGGTTAATATAGAATCAATTAATGCTGCACAACAGCAGTTTCTTGGGGAGCATTATACTGTTGGAAAAGCACCCCCTGGAATGCTGTTCATGAGTGGCAGCACAACAATTCGCGTGACCGGACTGACGTACAATTTTGCCGTCAGCGTACGCGGAATAAACACGAGAGCGCTACTTCTGTCATATGAAATCATACCTCAAACTAAAAATCCAGGTGTAGGTCCAAGGTGTCTAGCTCGCAGACAGGTTGTCTGCATGCCCTCAACTGGCCTCCTAACCGACACATGACCATCACTGCCACCGACGCAGAGCCGGTTTCCATCAGAAAACGCAACAGATCTCCACTACTCCCTCCAATGAGATTTCGCTTGACACCACTGAAGTTGCAAATAGAGTTGTTTGGGAAAAATGGACTGCACACTACGGGGTGTCTGGATCGGAGTTGTCCATTAAGTATTCGATGTATAACAGTTCTTTATGTCATTGTGGTGTCAATTACTGCTCAAATTATTGCAGATGCAGAACGATGCGACAGAGCCATACGCCGAACACGATGGTCTTCCCTCTCGATACTGCCACTTGGCCATCCAGAGCTCACTTTTCTTGCGACCGTACACACTAACGACCACCGCTGCCATCCATTATGTACACTGGCTAGATTCCTGCAAAACTTTCTGCAGAATCACAGAAGGAACATCCAGCAACTAGTAGCCTATAACATGACCGCATTCAAACTCAGTGAGATGCTGACAATGCCGTCTTTGTTGCTTTAAAGGTATTCTTGACCAACATTAACTCACCACGTCCAATCTCGAAGGTAATTAACGCTCACGACCTTTACAGAGTGTATTTAGAGCAACCCTGATATGCTACTAGTACCACTGTTATAAGACTGGCGCGAAATTTGAACAGAGATCATCTTTCAGATACAGAAACACGCCTACCGACTTTCGTTTATGTCGCACAACTACTTCTTGCTGTAGTGATTTATTTTTTCCGTCAGTGTAGACGCTCATACTTTTCATGATGTTTAGCATTTTTGATGTAGTGGAGGCGGGACGTCGCCTACACAGATGCGATCTTTTCTCCTCTGGCTGATATTTGCCATTGTACATAAAAAAGTACATATATCTAAAAATAAAAATATACGAAACAATTTTGACAAAACATTCATTGATTTCGACACAAAATTCATCCACTTCGACTCACCAACTGCTTTTCGACTACACTGTACGTTTACCAGCATTTCAAATTGTAAATGGAACGCCACCATTACGAATTCATTCAACTTTATACATCGGTACATTGTCGAGAGAGAAAAAAAGAAGATCCACAATACAGTAAAACAAGAAGTTAATAAAAAATAATTACGCAGCAATTATCGCAAATGGAGGGAAAAAAATCAAGATTCACTGACACGATTTCCAGACGCCTACGAGCCCCCGAGCCCTGATTCTTGTACTGTCACCTGATTTTCTGACGGATCATGATAACCCCGAGGATCAAGGAGCGATATAGAGGCACTCACATTAAGACCCAGATGCAAAGAATTTCAGTGTTGGTGACAGAGTTTCGTGAGGGGAATGGACTTTCTCATTAACGTATCTTTCTTCGCTCGCGGGGATTACAACTGAGAGCAGTTTACCCATACGGAAGATATTATTATAAATCTTTGGCTCAACCCTGAGCTCCTTTAAGTCGTTGACATTGCTGTACCCCATCCTTTTCAGCAGATATAGCTTACACCATTTCGCGCATTTCTCCTTTTGAATGTTATTCGGGTGTTCACAGCAAGTAACGAACCTACTATAATCAAGTTGTTTTTTCTTTTAAACCTTATCGGGTTAAGCGTAAAACAATTTATTCTGTTATTTATCCAAGATAAATTTCGTTCCTGTGAACAAAGCGTAAAATATGCAATCGTCAAAACATGGATGAAACAGGTTTTTCGTTGGTGCCAACGTACAGATGCAAAAGTATGTGATCGAGTACCGGTTGCTGTAAGAACTGTTCAACGTAGCTTCGTTGCACTGTTCTACCATTGCATTCAGCACGCCCACACACGAGATGCATATCGCCAAACTCTTCATGAGTAAATCTATCCATATGCGTCTGTATCAGTGTTGAAGTACCACTAACACTGACGGAAAGACAAATCCCATATCGCACCAAGCTGTTCTGAGTGGCAGCTTGACGGCGAAGAGCAAACTGGGCACTACTGTTGTCAACAGGAAGTACTGTGGGTGAATGGAACAGGTTTGCTACAAAGACACACAGCACATACAGTCGACATTTGCACCGTTGCGCAGATTTATTTATTTATTTATTCGTATGGCTCACAAGCAGTTTAAAAATACACGAAACAATTTTGACAAAGCCTCGGCTCCGAGAGTTTTGGAACCTGTACAGAACATTGGAATAGAGATCAACATAAACATCATTTCCGCTCTTTTTATTCCTCATAAAAACCACACATTCCATGTTGTACCACCATATAGCGAGACCTTCAGAGGTGGTGGTCCAGATTGCTGTACACGCCAGTACCTCTAATACCCAGTCCTCTTGCATTGATGCAGGCCTGTATTCGTCGTGGCATACAATCCACAAGTTCATCAAGGGACTGCTGGTCCAGATTGTTCCACTCCTTAATGGCCAATCGGCGTAGATCCCTCAGAGTGGTTGGTGGGTCACGTCGTCTGTAAACAGCACTTTTCAGTCTATTCAGGCATGTTCGATGGGGTTAATGTCTAGAGAACATGCTGGGCACTCTAGTCGAGCGATGTTGTTATCTTGAAGGAAGTCATTCACAAGAAGTGCACCACAGGGGCGCGAAATGTCGTCCATGAAAACGAATGCCTCACCAATATGCTGCCGATATGGTTGCACTATCGATCGGAGGAAGGCATTCACGTATCGTACAGCCGTTACGACGCCTTCCATGACCACTAGCGGCGTACGTTGGCCCCACATAATGCCACACCAAAACAGCAGGGAACCTCCAGCTTGCTGCATTCGCTGGACAGTGTGTCTAAGGCGTTCAGCCTGACTGGGTTGCCTCCAAATACGTCTCGGACGATTTTCTGGTTGAAGGTATATGCGACACTTATCGGTGAAGAGAACGTGATGCCAATTCTGAGCGGTCCATTCGGCATGTTTTGGGCTCATCTGTACCGCGCTGAATGGTATCGTGGTTGCAAAGATGGACCTCGCCATGGTTGTCGGGAGTGAAGTTGCGCACCATGCAGCCTACTGCACACAGTTTGTGTCGTAACACGACGTCCTGTAGCTGTACGAAAAGCATTATTCAACATGGTGGCGTTGCTGTCAGGGTTCCTCCGAGTCATAATCCGTAGGTAGCGGTCATCCACTGCAGTAGTAGCCCTTAGGCGGCCTGAGGAAGGCATGTCACCGACATATCCTACGTCTCTGTATCCCCTCCATGTCCGAACATCGTTTTGGTTCACTCCGAGACGCCTGGACACTTCCCTTGTTGAGAGCCCTTCCGGACACAGAGTAACAATGCGGTCGCGATCGAACCGCGGTATTGACCGTCTAGGCATGGTAGAACTACACACAACACGAGCCGTATACCTCCTTCCTGGTGGAATGACTGGAACTGATCGGCTGCCAGACCCCCTCCGTCTTATAGGCGCTGCTCGTGCATGGTTGTTTTCATCTTTGGGCGGATTTAGTGACATCTCTGAACAGTCAAAGGGACTATGTCTGTGATACGATATTCAGGAGTTCTGGGAACGGAGTGAAGCAAAACTTTTTTTGATGTGTGTATAACAGGAATGAGAAAATACAAAACTACATTTAAAACTAACTAAATGTCAATATCTTGGTTCCTAATCCATATAAGAGCCGTATCTTCAGCTTTCATGAGGTCGCTCCAACTCCCGTGGTATGAACGTAAGGGGCATTCATCTCTAAGGTGCTTGATTGTCTGTTTCGGAGCCCCACAGTCACAAACCGGAGACTCTGTAGCACCCCATTTGTAAAGAGAGTCTGCGGATCGTCCACGCCCAGTGCGAGCTCTGTGAAATTTGACCCACAGTTTCCTGTCGAGTTCTGCGCCAGCACTATCAAAAATATACTTTCGGAACCACTCACGCTCTTCAGGATTTTCAGTACGTTGATAGCTCTGTTCCCACATGTCTCTCGCCCCAGTATTACTGGCATCTAGCTGATGTGCTTGTCGTAATGGTGGTTTTCTTGAACGGAGTTTGTTTCTTTGTAAACTTGGTATGTCTTCCTGTATGGGTAATTCCAGGTTCTCCTGTATCTTGTAGTATTCCCTAAGCAAGGCCTCGCTTCTGCCGATTGCGCAGATATTTTCAGTGCAGTACAGATAACAGAGGGTGCCATGATCATGGTTAAAGTTTAATCTGTATTGAGTTGCCTCTGCGCTGCACCAACATAGAACGTCGATTAGCAAAACATGTTCAGCTAGCAGGGAATTTTATCATTATTGACTATGTGTGTTACAAAGGCAAGCGCCCATTACACACGCAAAGTTAACCTATAATTGCCCTCTGTGGTGCTTATGCTCGCTTTTCAGTTTGTTATCGTGACGTGAATATTGTTACTGCGCAAAGGAGAGCAAGAAAAGGACGCCGAATTTTTCAAACTTTGAAACTGATATTCTTTTAGAACTGCTCGGCTGTAATGCAAAAATTTTAGAAGGCAAAAAGCCGACGGAAATAGTATTAGGGAGAAACTGGAAGCAAGTAGAGAGAGTACAATCGTCCATCGCAATACAGTTTAATTCCACTACAAGTAAGATTAAATTTTATTCGATTCATAAATTAAAAAATTTCTGCTAGTAACGTACCAAAATGAAAACACTGTTTTCTAGGGCGCCTAGGTTACCGCCGTTACCAATAACTATATCAAATGCACAATTTGCATTGCCATAATGTAGAGTGTCCATTTCATTTTTCTTAGAAAATGGGACGTTTTATAACGTTTAGGAAAAAAATCCTGGGACACTTCTGGAGAAAAAAAAAACCGGGAGGCACATCTGTATGGACAAAATTTAATGGACATAAATTTTAGCTGAGCATCGTGCACAGAAGTGATCCAAAAGACTTGCTGAACTTTGACTGCAGTTTTCACTTTAACGTGTTTCATCAAGAACTGCGTTTTCATTTGAATTTTGTCATAAAAGTGAGCACATGATAGCCCATGAAAGTGTGTTTTGAATCAGCAACGCCTTCAGTGTTTCAACTTTCATTCGGTTTTAATTTTTATGTTTTTTATCTGACCACTAAGGGTAACACACATATCTCGCTGAACAGTTTCTGCACCTCCGGTGATAAAAGATAAGGCACTATTTGTATTCCTGTGATAATTACACTTTTGTTTTTGCATAATGACACAGTGATTGTGTAGATTTAAAACTGTCACGTATCTACGAAACAGAAAATACAACTCAACATGAATCGGCACGACCAACAGTGAAAAACATTAACAGTTTATAAACAAAAATTGTGGGGTAATTTGTACATATGACGCTTCCTAGTGTATATACTTGCGCAGTAAATTGCTCGCAGAAAATATTTAAGCCAAGGGGCATCACAAAGAAGCGGAACATTGGAGCGTCCCAGAAAGGACTTTCGGAACAGCGGGACTGTCCCGGCAACAACGGGCTGAATGGTCACTCTAACTTAGCGTCATTAGAAGTCTGTTCATGCGCGAGGTAGGGTTATGCCGATAAGGAGAAAATTCCAACCTCTCGTTGACTTGACCTAATAAAAACCACACTCTTACTTTTGAAAGACGAAATCTCTCTTCAAATTTCCTATCCGCCGTAAACTTCGAAAGCATTTCACTTTTCACAAGTACGCCAATATGGTTGCTATGGGATTTACGAGTACATGGTGACGATATAACATTTCTTCAACTTCAGTGCCGTCTAAAACATCAAAACGTGCCGCCATCTTATTACAGTACATATTTATTTTATTGTAACCGCGATCAATTCAAGATAGACGAGCCTCCGACCTCGTTCAACTTTAACTGTGATCAGTTCCTTGGTGTAATTTTAGTCAGTGTTCAGGGAGTCGAATTTTGCGCTGAACAGGTTAAGCGCTGGCTAAACCGCGGTCAACTTTTAATCGACGTCGGTGCAGACGGCCCTCAGACGTCAGTATCTGGGATGCTGGTAAACAGCACCGCACTGCCTGTGCTCTCAGCACGGGCCTCGTTGGGAGAAACTGTCGCGAGTCGACAGAGTACATTCGCGGCTGGGCCGCGCCTCCCCCCAGGGCGCGAGGTGACTGTCATTAGCGGCGACGTCATTGCGCTCTCTAGTGGCTGAGTAGCGGGACGCAGGCGTAAGAAAGCGGATGTCTAGTCGCTCAACGGCCCCAGGCCAGCGCTGCCGCTCCAGGCTCCCCCACTGAGCGCGTACTTTGTCCACAATGGCGATGTAACACGCACATCTATCGCCATTCAACTGGTATGAGCATGCCACAGAACAGCTGGAGCGTATAATCAAACTTTTACCTGCAATCTAGATGTTGTCAGGCAAGAGAGATAACGAATAAAAGAAGTACTATATAAAGGGCATTCACATAAAAACGAGCCGGAGGCATAATTACAGAAACCAGTACCTGTATGTTAGAAGTATTGACCCTGGCTGTTGAGACTCTTGTCCAACTGTGACAAGGCGGTGAAGGCTGTCTCAAAAAATTCCCAGAACTGTGATGTTAACCAGTTCCGCACGTACAGCTGGACATCGTCGTCCAAGGTGAATCGTTTGCCCCTCAGAGCCTTTTTAAGGGGACCAAAAATGACCTAGTCACAGGGAGAGAGGTCCGGACTGTATGGAGGGTGGCCGAGAATCTCCAATTTGAATTTCTGCAGGAGTGCCGCGATTTTGTTGGCTGTATGAAGCTTTGCATTGTCGTGGATCAGAATGACCCAACGGGTGACATTGCCTGGTCATTTTGATTTGATCGGTTGGAACGCGGTGGTTAAGGTTTGCGCGTAACGCTAGGCATTCACTGTTGTCTCGTGCTGCAGGATGTGAATCAGAAGGGGGGCATTTGGTCAAAGAAGAAAGTCAGCATAACCTTTCCCGCACTCGTGCGGGACTGGTTAACATCGCAGCCCCGGGAATTTTATGAGACAGCCATTAACCGCCTTGTGTCGCAGTGGGACAAGTATCTCAACAGCCAGGGTCAATACTTCTAACATACAGGCACTGGTTTCTGTAATTATGCCTCCAGCTCGTTTCTTTTTGAACGCCCCTTATACATCTTATTTTTTTTTTTTTTTTTTGGAGTAATTCATAAAGTGAAGCTAAGGTTTTCAGAGTCCAAAAACATGTAATAAGAATTGTTTTTGACGTGAACTCACCAACGTTCTGCAGAGGCAGTAAAATGCACAAGGGATACTAACTAGGGCTTTTCACTATCTTTATTCCCTAACGAAATATGTTACAATTAATATATTTCTTTTTCAAACCAATATCTCAGTTCATGGAAACAATGCTGCACTAACAATAAACTCAACACCGATTTAAAGTTATTCATTTAGGTCCACATAGCTGTCCACTGCTCAGGAACACACATTTTCAAAAACATGCCAGCAGCCTTAAAAGTTTAACTAGTACTAAAGTTCAATGTAACAGGAGCCTAAAGAATTCACTGTTGGCCCACTCTTCCTACCTCCCACTAACGAATTTCTTTGCTGAATATATGGGGTGACTCAGCTGCCCCTGCCGATGTCGTTTGATGCAGCCCGCAATTTTATATCTAGCCTTCAAAAACCACACACAAGATTTCCATATTCTCTCACTCGCTAAACTCCAACTATGCGTAGGAAATTTAATGTGATTAAATCTTGCACTGGGGTACGTTTCGCTGGAGACCACGGCTTCCGAGTTAATGAAGAAAAACTTACAAAAGTAACCTTCAAACGAACCTCCGCCACCACACTCATAGCTTATCACCAGGATTTCTAGTATGTTGTTCGAGGCACCCCCTCCTACCACTATACAAAAATTTGCGACAAGACGTAGTATTCTCGATATTCGACATTTTGTTTCAATTGAGTGAGCTATTACGCCACCAGCACAGTCGGCTATTTCATCAACATTAATAATTTAAACCTGTCCGTGAGGGTAATGAAAGAGAAACGACTTTTGTAAAGGTTAGGCTAAAACATATTATGTTGAAAATTCGATCCAAACTGAACCCTTACAAGCACAATAATTTCGTAGTCGGAAGGCCTGACGAATACAACGATTTAATTGTTAACTTCAAGTTGTTAAAATTCAGTGGACTGTTGGGAAAAATTTACATAAACTTCAATTTTACTGTTTTTTAAGTGCTAAATTAAGCTAGTAGCGTAATAAGGTCAATGACGGAAATAATTCTTGCAGCAACAGATTTCGTGCAGTGGTAAGAGGAGCGCCATAAGCAACTTACTAGAAATCCTGACCAGTGGGACCGCGTTTGACTGTCACTTTTGTAGGTTTGTCTTAAATAACGCAAAAACTACGGCCTCTTGCGAAAATGTATAAAAGTGCAAAATTAAACTACATTAAATTCACTACAAAAGGGCGCTGTTCATTTTTTTTCCGTAGGATTAAGAGTTCGCGCGTAGGTAGCGAGAGAATACACAAATATCGCGCGGCTTTTTTGAAGGCTAAATATATCATTACAGGTTTATATAAAAAGACATCGATAAGGGCAGCTCTATCGCTCTGTATACTATTAATAATATCACATAACGTGCGCGTTACATAACAGCTTACTTCTATTTATCTCCAGTGTAGTAATGTCATCAGTGTAATTAAGTGTTGTAATATTTCCTCTGACGATCGTTGCACAAGTTTCTTGTCAGCACTGAAAATAAGTTTACGATTTTTTTTTATTTGTTCCACATCCATGAGGACCAAAAGCTTAGGATCTACGGAAGGAACATTAGCATATCTACATTGTTTTGTAGATATGTATTATGTATACCTATTTTATGAGATGTTCTACATCCTTGAGGATCTCCTCATAATGAGTCTATAAAACAAGAAGTAAAACTAATCTAATGTATTCACGCCTAATCGAATTTAACCCACTATTTTTTGGTCAAGGTTCGAAAAAACAAGTCGTTTAGACAGAATTTTTGTTAGCAATGGTCATTTTATAAGAGTGATTATTCTCCACAGTGCAAACTCCGCTACAGAGTGAAATACCAATGCAGAAAAAAAATTCTCTATTAGTCTGAAAAAGAAGTCACGAGGACTTCACACTTAATAGACTTCAAGGGCCGCTGTTTTTATAGAAATAGGGAAAATATCACTTGTAATAACCATGCTTCGTCCATGTACGGCCAACATCACGTGTTTCAAGGGTTTTCATCATCATTCTCAAGTGGATACAATAGTTTCCACACACGGCAAGGAAAAATACAGATCTATATCACAGTACCCACCAGAGGATGACGGTGAAAAACCGACTATGCGCGTCTTGGTGGTTTGATAAAAAGGTGTCCGATGCAGTTACCTAGTTTAACTTCTCATGTAACGTTTTTTAAATAACTGTGAAAGAACAGACCGACGAAGTACAGGAAGAGTGCACTTCGGTTTCGCAGGAGTTGACACAAGTATTTATTGCCTCAGTGCCTCCAGGAATCCAACAGTGCCTTTAATACGTGGTGATCACATCGTGCATCGAAGGGTCGAAAGGTGCGCACAAACGGAAATCTTCGTCTATATTTCACAAGCCACCCTACGGGGGAAATATTATCACTACCCAACGCCCTGCATGTACATGTGGATCAGTGCTGACACACCTCTTCATGTAGGTGAATTTACAATCCCTTCAATGGATTTACAAAAAGAACTGTCAGCTGTTCTATATATAAGAAAGGTAAATAATAAGTTTCAGATCAGTTCTCCACTGACTGCGCTCTGACAATGTTTTCATCAATTGGAAAGCTACGCTCTCGTCATCCGTTATTATAATAGTGAAATGCGATCAAACACGATCATCTCTGGCTACTGTACTGACTTTTCTTTGCTGCCTGTGGTAGGTGTGACTGCGGCGGCAGCCAAGTGTGAACGTAACAAGCGTGAGTTCATCTGAATGAAAGTAACTTTCACTCTGCACGGAAACTGAGCTGATTTCACCTCGGGCAGGGACAATAGATCAGTGTGCCGCAGACTGCACTGAAACCCAGAGCCGCAAATCCGGGATCGATACTCTCTCGTCAATGATGCCAGCGTGTACACAACAGTACAGGCTGACAGGCGCTTACTAGAGCGTACCGACGCTGTAGGAAACGCTCGCTTACGGCGTTGCGGTAGCTGGAGCTCAGGAGGATTGCAGTCCTGTGGAACGTTCCTATTTTCCATATCACATAACAGACTAGTTGGCCACACTCGCCGAGTCAGTCACAATGAAAGGGTGGAAAAAATCGAACAGCTGAACTATTAGACTGGAAATACTTTGCCATATTCTTGTATAACGATAAGGTATATATGACTACGATTAGTGCAAGAGATAAATGGGACTACAACTTCGTCGTGAACTGAAATATAAACAATAACGAAGGTGGATTCCATACCGGGAGATAATCGACATGTGCAAATGACCTTCAATGGGACCACGACGTCCTCGTTCAAAAATCGTCTTCAATAGTGAATCACGTACTGACTTCAAAACCACAAGATGTTTTATATTTAACACTGTTTCGATACATAAAACGCATTTTCTCGTATCGTGACAGCCAAACATTAAATCCTTCACTCGACATTATTCGCCCAGTGAACTTTTTGTTGCGAGTCACGGCTAATACGTGAATCAACGCCTCTACGCTGCACTCATTAGGGAGCGGCGGGATTCAAAAAATCTTCAGATGTGTGTGAACTCCTAAGGGACCAAACTCCTGAGGTCATCGGCCCCTAGACTTACACACTACTTATATCTTATATTAAGTTATGCTAACAACAACAACAACAACACACACACACACACACACACACACACACACACACACACACACAAACCCATGTCCGAAGGACGACTCGAACCACCGGCGGGAGGAGCCGCGCAATCCATGCCATGGCGTCTCTAACCACGTGGCCACTCCGCGCGGCGCGGGATTCAACCTGCGATAATCATCGACATATTGATTTCCGAATGCCAGGATCTTTCCATCACTAAGACTGTGGCCAAATCTTTCAGCTATGTTTTATTTATGTTGGGGACTCAAAGCATTTAGTCAACATCGCACATGAAATCTTTATTTCGATTGATTCCTAGCCGTCTTCAGACCATAAAACATTCTTGATTCGTGTTGGTGCCATTTGGCTTCACACAGTATTTAAACCTTTCTTAAAATGACAACATCCATGCATGATATAATTAATAACAGCTTTTCATCATTCGTGGCCAGAATAATTGAATGATGATCATAAAACAAAATCGTTATGCCGTTACAACGTAGTAACTGACAAAATCAGTGTTTCAATCATTTCGTAGCAGAGATCAGCCGATGCCCATTAAAACATATATATGATGATCTCTGTTACGAAATACTGTAATACTGATTGTGTAAGTTACTAAATTGTAACGGCATAACGTCTTTGTTTTATGACCATCGTTCAATTACTCTAGCACGAATGATAAAAAGCTGTTTTTAATTATGCCATGTATGGATGTAGTAAGTGTGTGAAAGATTTTGAGGCTGTGTGAAGCGTAATCGCACCAAAACGAATTAAGAAAGTTTTATGATCTGAAGGTGGCTAGACCGTTAGCCGAAACTAGTAATCGATAGAAACAAAGAATATTTCAAGTGTGATCTTGACTGTGTGGTTTTCAGTCCCTAACACAAATAAAAAATTTACAACAGACCTCGTATCTCCTGGGTGACAATGTCAACAAATTTTTCTTTCATCTATGTTTGTATAAATTACTTATCTGTCTCTGATGACTCGGATGTCGATGACTTGGGACACCCAAAAAGAAGGATAACAAATTCATTAAACCATTCCACGCAAACTGTATGAACTGATGGTCTCATAAGACAGTGCAGTGGTTTGTCGACTGGAAAATTAAACCGGATATGTTTTTGGTCGAAATGCTTTGAACAATAAGTGAAGTATTTTCTATTACTTGAGAGCCTAACTAATTTAGTGAGTTTGTTATCCTTCTTTCTCTCTCTCTCTCTCTCTCTCTCTCTCTCTCTCTCTCTCTCTCTCTCTCTCTCTCTCTCTCTCTGTGTGTGTGTGTGTGTGTGTGTGTGTGTGTGTCCGAGATCATCGACATCTTTGTTGTTAGGGACTGAGAAATCACACCCAGTTAGACATACATATGTGAATGAAGGAGTTGACCACAGTCTGCCAGTGTTTATTCATTTCTTTCTCTTTTTAAATGTCTCCATACCACTTAATTTCACAAATCTCCTACATCCTCTAACGGAAAAGCGCTTTTGGTGAATTTTCACAATCCGCACAAATATTGCAAGACGCTATTCACAGATCATTAGCGTCGATTAAATTAAAACAGTGAAGGACATTGTAAATCTATGCAAGCCCAAGTAAAGAGCCGACATTTCAGAGATTGCTTAAAGAATTATTGGAACATGGTTCGGACCGTTAGAGTAGTGTTCGTGTTTCACCCGCCTCTCTAAGTCTCTGCAGATGCCGAAATCCGTATCGGTTCGCGGCAGACAAACTGTGACTACATCATCATGTGGGTAAATAAAAGTGTCATTTTTACAACGGCGCCAGACAATGTTCTATAGTAAAAATGATGTTATGTTTTTCCTGTCCGCAATTTAAGTAGAAACTCTACACTGCGAATCCTGGCCAAACACTGAATTTAAAACAGAGCAAAAAATAAATCGCCAGGATATTGGACGTTGAAATATCGGAAATACGATGGATGAAAAACTCGATTCCCATAAACACGGCGCGTCAAAAACTGTTATCTGTCAGCACAGTGTCTCTCTCCGAACAATGGAACGTGTACGAGTGGGCTCAAGATTGTGGACTGCCATCCAGCCGTACAACATCTCATGATCCAATACACACATTCTCTTTGTGCAGATTTTATTAAGACGACTATAGCACTGCGTGTGATACTTCGTCCTTAATATATCAAATAAAAATCCTTAATACATCAAATAAAAACTCATTCCCATTTTGAAAACGAGCCTCAATTAACCAGTTTCTCTTCGCTCTATTTCCGTAGTCAGTCTTAAAAATCACATATCATGTTCCTACAAATCTGGAAAACATGTAATAAAATTACCGTGAATCAGAAACGAAAGAAGAACTCAAATATACGGATACATAAAAAACGCTTTTTCTCTTCATTTCGGATGACAAGACCTCGTCCGGCCTCTTTCAATTATTGGTCCTCTATAACGAGACAACCTAACGCGGTTAAACCAGCCTAACAGCCATGGTGCTTCTTCGTTGCGCCTGGCGTAGATAAGGAGAAACTACGTTATATTATTCTTATATCCAAAAATATTAAAGCGATGCAGCGACTGCTTAAAGGCAGCTTCGTTCTAGTATTTCCCACATGTTTTTAAAAATGTTTCAGCTGCGTGCGGCAGGTACCCATCGCAACATCAGTGACATGGTCGTAATTTGGACAAATTGGCCCAGGATAAGAATAGTGAAACAAGCACAAAATTAAATGTGATCAATCAAAAATTGCATCTCTACTTGTTCTAACTGCGTCCATGACACTGAGGTCACTAAAATCAGAAGGGGTAGAAACAGTCCTTAGTGAGGCCCCTAAATTCAAAATGCACAACAGCAATCCCTACTTGTATGGGGAAGCGGGCGCTTGAAGCTGAGGGGTTACACGGAAATACATTCGCTGTTAATAGCGGGTTGATCTCTCAAACCAAAGGCATATTATTTTCATGACGTCAGTTACAAATTGACTACAAAGTGATCACAACGGCAGTCGCAGCATTCATTTGCTCCTTAACTTGATGGCCTAGAGTGCTTATTCCATTATTTTTATTGAGGACCAGCGAATATTCACAAAAAGGATAGCCGAGGTACTCGCCAATTCCTGGACGCGTATTGGTGTAATTTTTAAGAATTACCGAGACATAAGGAAGCTTTCATCGAAATTGCTGCGGAAATCTCTCAACAAAGGTCACAAGAAGGGACGAATTGAGAAATCCAGAGCGCTTTTGGTCCATTTTGATGATGGAAGGGACTTTATGACTACATTAGCGACTCAGAATGAAGCATAACTCCAAGTTATTATCGCGAAAGCGAGGAATATTCAAAGGAATAGCGCCTCAGTACGAACCACGCGATCGAAGAAATTAAGCACCCTAAAATCATCAAAAAAAGCCACATGGCGTAAGTCTTCTGGTACAAAGACGATGTCTTATTGGTCAGGGCTCTAGCGTAACCGGAGGCTACTCGATTATCTGAATGTGGCAGTAGGAAGCTGATGAAACGGATCCCTTTGCTGCAGGACAAGGCATCTTCCCGTACGATGCAAGTAGTGGCTGCCAAACTGAAGACCCTATATTTTCAGTTGTTCGACTATCCCCCATGTTTGCCTAACGTGAGTCCTTCGGCCTACCGTCTGTTTCCAAACTTGAATTCCAAACAATGTGAGCATCGCGCAAAGGCAGGTTTGCCATAGCGACATTTCTTCGTAAGAATATGACTCGGCAAAGAAACGTCGTTAACACTGCTGAAGACTACACGCGCTGGCAATAATTTCTCAGCAAACAATACATAACGGACCACTTCACCGAAAAGTGGCGCTTGTAATTTATTATGAATCTAAATACACCATAGGAATTTCACCGAAAACAGTTTCAAATAATTTTTCCAATCATTTACTTTAAATTCATTCACCATGGAATTAGTTTTCGAATAAGGACAACGTTATTTTAATACACATTGGAAAACATTCGTGTATTAATCTGTTAGAAACATGGGTAGATAAACTAAAAACAAAAATAAAGTAATATTTGTAAGTCGTATCTGTTCTTCGGACATGCCCGAAAGAACAGCCAACACTTTTATCCAGCAGCCACTACGAATTAAGACGCAAAGGAATTACAGACAATGGTTGCGAGTGGGCACTGATTTAAATCAAATGGTGTCTGTTCTTTCGAACATGTCCGAAAGAACACACACGAAGCGAGGACGGAGAATTATTTCTTCTGTGCGGATGCACACCAAGCTCGAACTCTTACGGGAATCAGCGAAATGCGGCTAGTAATGAGGATAACGTGGAAGGGACACTACGTTCCACTGGGGTAGTACGTGCAGTTGCGATGACCACTGTGTCTGCATAGCTTAGTGGTCCGAGCATGTGCCTGGTAAGCAGGAGACGCGGGTCCGACTTACAATCCGGCACAAATATTCAACTTTTAGCGTTGATTTAAATCAATGCCTACTTGCAGGCCAATGTCTGTAATTCATCTGTGTCTCCAATAAAAATAATAATCGGGTTCCGAACGGGGGGTGCAGAAGTGTGAGACCGCGACGTTATCCACTGTGTCACCGATTCGGTTGAACCATTTACTCCCTCAAAGGCACGTAAACTACCTCGAAAACTTTGAATATGTTTTCACGGACACTGTCGAGTATATACTGGTAAGCTGAGACACGTGTTCGCTTATTTTGACTCCTCTTCCACTGAGCGAAGTGTCTGGGAAATCGAGTTAGGGCACCTGCCGCGTTCTTCTCTCAAGTGGTAGAGTGGAAGGAAGAGTTTATACGGACAGCTGTATCACGACTAGCAGTTTGTAATTCAGCGGCGACATCCATAAGACACTGGGCGGCGGCGGCGGCCTAGAAAGGCGTGCCGCGTGTATTTTGTGAGGCGCAGCGGCAGCGGCGGCGGCAGAGGCCCCCCCCTGGTGGGGGAGGAGCGGCGGCCGGCGCGGAGGCCGTAGTCTGCGCGAGGACATGGCCACGACCGGCAGCTCTGGCCGCTGCCGCTGCCCCCGGACGCTGCTTCTGTCGCTCCTGCTGGCGCTCGCCGACCTCTGCGGAGCGCTGGCCGCCAGAGCCAACTCCACCGCCCAGGTAAGCGCGGGATTTCAAAATAAAGGCAACTCGTCGACCAGCAACTGTGCGTAGTCGACGTAGCCACCAGCGAAGTATTTGTGCACTAAGGCCACTAATAAAAAATGATGGACAGTGTCTCAAGGACTGAGACAGATTAGGTAATACACCAAATAAATCTTTTACATTATTTTAACTCCAGTGCGCGTTCCGAAGCTCGTCCCAACATCAGAGCTGACAAGTTTGGAAAGAAGATACCAACTTAACAACTGAAAATGCTATATTCTCCTTTCTCTGTGAGGTATTGGATAGTTTAAACAAAAGGTTTCAAGCGATAGGGATATTTTTTTGATTTTACTAAGGCGTTTGATTGTGTTGATCACAAAATATTCCTCCAGAAGTTGGACCATTTCGGAATATGTGGAGCAGCACACAACTGGTTCACTTCTTACTTTACCAAGAGGCAACAAAAGGTCATTATTCACAGTGTTGAGAATAGCTGTGATGTGGGGTTTGAGTGGGGTATGGTAAAATGGCGGGTGCCCCAGGGATCAGTGTTGGGGCCACTCCTGTTTCTTATGTATATAAATGACATGTCCTCTAGTGTTACGGGTAACTCTAAAATATTTGTTTGCTGATGACACTACCTTGGTAGTAAAGTATGTTGTGTGCAACATTGGCTCGGTAGTGCAGTTCATGACATAAGTTCATGGTTTGTAGAAAAGAAACTAACGCTAAATCACAGTAAAACTCAGTTTTTACAGTTTCTAACACACAGTTCAACAAACCCGACGTCTTAATTTCACAGAATGGGCATATGAAACTAAACAGTTCAAATTTCTAGGTGTTCAGATAGATAGTAAACTGTCGTGGAAAGCTCACAATCAGGATCTTGTTCAAAGACTTAATGCTGCCATTTTTACAATTCGAATGGTATCTTAAGTGAGTGGTCGTTCATCTCGAAAATGAGTCTGCTTTGCTTATTTTCATTCGCTTATATCGTATGGTATTATATTTTGGGGTAACTCTTCCCACTCTGAAAGGATATTTTTGACTCAGAAACGGGCGGTTCGGGCAATAAGTGAGATAAGTTCGCCAACCTCTTGTCGACTCCTGTTCACGAGTCTGGGTATTTTGACATTGGCCTCTCAATATGTATATTCCTGACTGTTATTTCTTATTAACAATATTAGCTTATTCCCGAGAATAAGCAGCTTTCACTCAATTAATACTCGGCAGAAATCAAATCTGCATTTGGATCGCACTTTCCTAACTCTTGTGCAGAAAGGTATGCAGTACACTACTGCATCCATTTTCAATAAGCTACCACTAGAATTCAAAAATCTTAGCAGTAGTCCACTCGCTTTCAAATCGTAACTGAAGAGTCTCCTCGTGCGTCATTCCTTCTATTCTGTCGAGGAGTTCCTTGAAAAATTAAGCTGATTCTTGTTGTATTGTTGACTGCGTTTATTTAAGCTAATGGCTTGACTTTTGTCGGGTTCATAAACATTTTAGTTTTACCTGTTATTTCTTTTATGTTGTTATCTCATGTACTAACACGTTCCATGACCTTGCAGATTTGCTCCTCAATTTGGTCCTACGGATCTTGACGTGTAGATAAATAAATAAAAGTAACCGGGACAATAAATGGGGAGCTGAGTCCGGGAGCCCTCCAACTCACTTTTTTTAAATTGACAACAAAATTCTAATAGTAACGCTTGAAAATTAAATATTTAGGCCCGAAAGAGACTAAAGAAAGTGGGAGAGTTAATTTAAATGCTACTCCGTTGGTTTACACTCTACTGTGACGTCACAGCGTGAACATCAGTACGCCAAATCGCAATATAACTACAAGCTTACGCACCCACAGTAGTGAAATTAGCGAGGCACCATTGTATTGGAGAAGTGCCTGTGTATGTTATACAGATGATGTGATAAACAGATGATGAAAAGGTATTGCTTTACTTCTGAAATACACTGCTTTACAAAATAATGCGCCGAAAAAGATTTTCTTGTCACACTACTAAAATAAATCAAGTAACGAATTCCGTAATTTTAGCAGCAGCTCCCGTACGACCGTAATTTTAGCCTAAACATCGTGATGATTACGGACAAATCGTAATACCTGACATGTCTGCGTCATCATAGTCACCATCAGGTGGATTTTGAAGTTATTAGCCCATGTACTGTGCTAGTGACATGCTCATGCGTCGTCCACTTGAGAGATAGCTACGTGACAACGAGCTAATGTGTCGTCTTGCTCTTCTGAAGAAACGATTTACAGACTGAAAGGTGTTTCATAAATTGCTGCATCAATACTAAAGCGCCAGACTATGGATCCAAGGTCTCTAGTTCAGTCCCCGGTCCAGTCCTACGGTTTTCGTCTGTTATTTATTACTTCTGTCACATCTGACCAAGTCAGTTAATGTGGATTCCGATTTCCACCGTGGTTCAGAAGCCACGTTTAACTTTAGCCCCCCCCCCCAGTGACTGGATCGTAGGTGGGTAAGTCAATTGCAGATCGGAGGTACGCAACGTCATACCACCCCCATGCTGACAAAGAAGACATGACAAGTGCCATAACCCGATTTCCCAGAAACTTCACTCAGTGGAAGGGAGCTCAAAGTAAGCGCAGAAGTGTCTCGGTTTATCCATAGATACTCGACCGTTTCTGAGAAAACGACAGTCAAAGTTTTTGAGGTGCTTCATATCCCGTTGAGCACGTAACTACCTCAGTGGAAGCGCTCGCACAGTTGCTGATGTCGTGGCTTAGCACTTTGTGCCCCGTATTCGAAACTCGATTGTTGTTTTCATTTCATTTTTCTCTTTGTTTTTTATCTACCCATTTCCGTAGAAACTTACTGTACGAATTTTTCCTATCAAGAGCTACAAGGGCGTTATATTAATTGCAAGATTACAACTGGTTTCACAATAAATGTCATACATTTATTGTATACTGTGTGTGTGAGTGGTCCACTACTGTCTGTTCGCTTTGACAACTGATTCGGGAACGATGTGTCTCCCTTACGGATTCCCTCAAAAGGACAAAACCAGCTGGGTAGATCAGAATAGATTGAATGCAAAACCCTCCTTGCAGGCTGCAGGAATAAGTGGATATACCTGCTAGCCGACCGATATCCATTTCTCGGGAACAGGTACGCAACACCACCAATATTACTGACAAGATGCACAACAAGAATTTGACTAAAACCAGTTTAAAATAATTAATTATTGTTTTACACATTTGTGTAGTAACATGGATTGGTAGACGAAAAAAATAAATAAAATGAAAGCAATAATCGGGTTTCAAACGCAGGGCGCAAAAATTTGAAACCTCGATGTTAGCCACTGTGCCAAGGCTTCGACTTACATGATTACGTGCTGAACGACATATACATCCTCAAAAACATTGAATGTCGTTTTCTCAGAAACGGTCGAATATTTACGGATAAGCCAAGACACGTGTCCGTTTATTCTGACCCCTCTTCCATTGGGCGAAGTTTCTGGGAAGTCAGGTTATGGCACTTGCTGTGTTCTCGTCATGATGATTTATTGCCACTTCACTTTTTTTTTACGTTTTGTGCAGGTTATTATATCGCACCGCAAGTGGTTGTCACTACACATTTCAAAATCACAAGATTCTGCAAGTCTTATAATGTAAAGATGTTAGCTGTTACAAAGATTCTGGGCACTTTGGAGCGACGCTTCAAACATACTGAGATTTATTAATAATAGGGAATTCTTAGTTCTATATATTATACTACTAATAAACTAATTATTTTTATTTTAAAACACAACGAAAATGTGATACGAATCAGTACTATTGATCTGCAGATTTTGACAGGTCTACTTTACTGCATCGTGTACTTAAATTAATATTAAATTTAATATATATTAAGATTTCCTGGCAGATTAAAACTGTGTGCCGGACCGAGATTCGAACTCGGAACCTTTGCCTTTCGCGAGCAAGTGCTCTACCAACTGAGCTACCCAAGAACGACTCACGCCCCGTCCTCACAGCTTTACTTCTGCCAGTACCTCGTCTCCTACCTTCCAAACTTTACAGAAGCTCTCCTGCGAACCTGCAGAACTAGCACTCCTGAAAGAAAGGATATTGCGGAGACATGGCTTAGCCACAGCCTGGGGGATGTTTCTAGAATGAAATTTTCACTCTACAGCGGAGTGTGCGCTGATATGAAACTTCCTGGCAGATTAAAACTGTGTAACGGACCGAGACTCGAACTCGACACCTTTGCCTTTCGCGGGCAAGTGCTCTACCAACTGAGCTACCCAAGCACGACTCACGCCGCGTCCTCACAGCTTTACTTCTGCCAGTATCTCGTTTCCTACCTTGGGTAGCTCAGTTGGTAGAGCACTTGCCCGCGAAAGGCAAAGATCCCGAGTTCGAGTCTCGGTCCGGCACACAGTTTTAATCTGCCAGGAAGTTTCGTATCAGCGCACACTCCGCTGTAGAGTGAAAATTTCATTCTTTAATATATATTGTTTGCAGTTAACTGGTATGACACTGCTAAAATTGGGACACTTTCAAACACCCTGACAACATTTGATTCGGTTTATCATATAGTGCATTTTGGCTGTTCTGCTTATTCTCTACGATAATCTCAAGCTCTTCGTTAAGGACCATTTATGGTCTTTCTGTAATTTGAGCAGTACTTCGGCGATACTGGTAATGTGCTCAAACGTATGTGCAGTGTCTGTCATGCGTATCGTGTGGACAGCTTCAAATGGTTCACATGGCTCTGAGCACTATGGGATTTAACATCTGAGGTCATCAGTCCCCTAGACTTAGAACTACTTAAACCTAACTAACCTAAGGACATCACACACATCCATGCCCGCGGCAGGATTCGAACCTGCGACCGTAGCAACAGTGCGGTTCCGGACTGAAGCGCCTAGAACCTCTCGGCCACCGCGGCCGGCGACAGCTTCAAGATACATGCAGTAATGTGAGGACACATTGCAGTGCTGTAAATAACGCTAATCATTTCTTCACTGCTGCAAAACAACAAACACACAATTTTCTTGCCACAGAAATGTCTGCCAATTACACGATACACGTGGTCACCACAAGTACACTCTTTGATGTAAAAAAAAAAAAAAAAAAAAAAAAAAAAAAAAAAAAAAAAAAAAAAAACAGACATCCACCTGATGATGATGGTACGATCTTTGAAACTATCAGTGGACTTCATAACGAAAGTGGCCGAACTACTGACCAATGACTTTTATATGTGTACGAAGCAACCAACGCTGAAGTTCGGCGATGCGGGATTCCAAACCTACCAGCAAGTGTTTCTGCGAATTGCTTCAATGATGCTGACTTTACTAACTGTGGCGACTCTGTTCCCAGAGAGATTTTGAACAATGAGGAAAACTGTCGGTGACCATTCGGAAATGATAAGCAGCAAATTAGATTTAATAAAGATACAATGGAGGCAGATTTATACACTCGGTTCAGAATCCTGTATTGTGAATTCCAGTGGACGATGCGATGTAATTGGCCGTGGGAGTGAGGCGGCGGGCAGGACCACGCTCACATACCAGCCACGTGAGTCTGCGTACTGCAGGACGCACTTCTTAACAGCAAGCCGCTGCCGCCACAGTCAGCACTGCCGCACCTTTTCAGGATTCAGGATGCTAAACCGAGTCATCCGTGGAAACAAAATAGCCGCTAATCGCCTCCCACAGTTTGTCTCTCTTGTTCAGTTTCACTCTGTTTACTAAAAGTATCGTAATCGATAGGCGAAACAACTGGCGATTTCACAGCGCAAGAACTGTACACTCCTGAGTTCTCGATTTTAAAAAACGTAAGTAATTGTTGACGCATTCCATCCAGAACAGAAAAACGTTCTCAGTCATCAGCATTTCACAGATTTCCAAGTCATATATTATATATATTATATATTTATAATCTAATATATATTTTTCCGTATTATGTCACTGATATGTGCGGAAAAGGGGACGAATGTACTGAGAGAAAGAAACGAAGGCACTGCTTTACAATTAACGTTAAAATTACCTTTAGGTGTCGTTCTCTGAGCTTTGGGTTTGAGCTATATGTCTGCAACATTTTTTGAGAGCTGAAAGACGATGACGAAGCCATCCAAAATGCAGTTTTCACTCCGTTGAGGAGTGTACATTGCTTTGAAACTTATGGCACATTAATAAAAGAAGCGGGGTTGGAAGCTTCCCAGGTCACAAGGCGTGCCTGCGTGCCTCAATCGGTGAAAACACTGCCCACGAAACACAATAGTCGGGTTTCGAAGCTTGGTCCAACATATTGTATTAATCTGCCAGGATGTGCCACATAATGTCATTGTTATGGCCCTCAAGAGGCTGAGGAAAATAAGATTTCACCAGCAGTTCTATTCGATGTCTATTCGGCTGTTCACCGCTATTCTCTTTGCAGTGATGATGCGCAGCGACAGAATTCCTCGAACCACACCTGTTTATTTCGATGTTTTACTGCGAAAATGCCTAGTTCCTTGCCGATTTTTTACCATCTCTCTATAAGTCACAAACAAGTTCCGATAGGAAAAAACTGTAATTCACTGATCAACCATTACGTTAATTTGAAAAGAACGTTCTCCACAAAAGGAAATTTGACGCTGACTACCTATGAACTGAAAACTGGCTCATCCACTCACGCAGTCTTTGCATTTTCCACACGCAGAAAGCATGTATGTAGGTAAATGATTGAAATAACCGCATTCACTTAATATAATTTTACGTCTGTTTTATAATATGAAACCTTAATACTTAACTGATTTCTTACTTTCAGAATGTGTGGTTAAGTTACGTCTACCTTGTAGTTACATGAAAAAAAATGACTCACGTCTAGTGACGTACTTTTTTTTAAAAAATAATAAATGGTAAAAGACTGCAGCGTCTGACATGATCACATTATATTGTTGCTGCGTCTGATATTTCACTTGCAATGTTGAAACAGGTAGGCACAATACTTCTCGTAAGGTACTCACAACAAGTAACAAAAATAACGTTACAACTTGATCACTAGCCATATCGAGAAATGGGGTATTTACCTGGCGCTATTGTGTTGAGAACTGAGATTTCAGAATTTTGGTGACCTGTGCGTACGAACAGAGAGCTAATTTTAGTAAACTATAGGCATTTAGCAATGTTTTAGTAAGGTTTATATACAGTTCCAAACGTTCTCCAAATTTATGTATCAGTACATAAGTTTCCTCGGGTAAGACCTCTGCATCAGACCACAGTGGACAGTTCCATTTAAAATATATAAACGTTGAATATGGAGTTTTCGCTTTTAAATGCGCGTATTGGTTCAATGCCCGAAAGAAAATCAGCTGCCAGACTTTCATTAACAAAACGTGTACTTGAAACAACTCTTTCATTGCAGGTTAAATTACATTATACGACAGAAATGTAGTTTAGATGCTCTGATGCACGCTTGAAAGAATTTCTAAGCCATGGAGGAACCACCGCTTGCGTTCTTACGAGTAAAAATCTAAATGTCGTGTGACTAGGGCCTCCCGTCGGGTAGACCGTTCCCCGGGTGCAAGTCTTTCGATTTGACACCACTTCGGCGACTTGCGCGTCGATGGTGATGAAATGATGATGATTAGGAGAACACAACACCCAGTCCCTGAGTGGAGAAAATCTCCGACCCAGCCGAGAATCGAACCCGGGCCCTTTGGATTGACATTCTGTCGCGCTGACCACTCAGCTACCGGGGGGCGAGTACAACCCTATCTACTTGGCGTTGATGATAAGAACAAGTTCCAGAAACGTCTAGCACACTTAGAACTACACAGTCTCCTATTGATACCTGGTTTTTTTTTTTCCCCCACTGTATTACCTAATCCCTTTGCCGCCGTCGCAGGACTTGTGCGGTCATTAGCGCACTTTTTCTAGGAGGCGATTTACTCATGTTTGTTTTTCCCGCCAAATTCCTTCGTAAAAACAATCATGATACGCGTCCAGTAGATCACCTCGCCCCCTAAGTTAACAGTCATCTAAGGCGGATTCCAATTACCTCAAAAGAGGAACTCCCCACAGAGAGTTTTAAACTAACTCCTAGACACTACTGTCAGTACTACTGCTATTCTCGACAATGCTGTCTTTCATGTTACGCGCCTGGTATAAGTTGTGGTACGACTAACTTAGGAAACTACGATATACACCTTAATCAGCTCAAGCAGCGTTAGCAATATAAACTTATCTCCCAGCTGCCGCCTCCGCGCAGCCAGCGACGCGTCACATGTTCCACACGCCACGTCCACTAAGGCGCGGTGACATGCCTCTGGAAATACAGCAGCATGCCCGAATCCTGCTATCACTTTTAATAGAGGAGTGTGTTTGTCAGCTTCACTGTTATTCGTGAGAGAGTATTAACTGTTAATTTTCATTAGGTACCCTCTCCTCTGATGGCATGCTGGCCGCTATATGCAATTCCCACCTCCGTGTTCCAAACTGGAGATCACATACCTAACGCAGACTATGCTTTCCTCTTTTGATAAAAGTGGAACTTCATGAAAATCTGGAGCGATACAATCTTCATACTCTGGTTTGTTGTACAGTGTGGGGAAAAGATCACACCAATTCCCCAAAGATACGGTATTCAATAGCCAATAACTTTTTGGATTTTGTTGGTACTTACAGTGCACGTTCACCTTAAGACTGTGCTTTGTGTTCCTGAATTGTAAACAATGTTAACGTGATACATGAAGCATTTGACTGCAGACCACCTGTAAGTTACTAGCTCAGACGATTCCTAATTTGAAAGGGTGTGAGATTTAAAAATGCCTCGACACTTACTAAAACCACAACTTAAGCTAAAACAATAAGAGATTGCTTTATTGTGAACACAGGTTGCTGTAACCAGTCAACTTCATTAATCTTCCTACTACCAGTTTCGGAGGATTATACCTCCATCATCAAGCAGACTTATCTCAATAAATAAGACATAGAAAATTAGTAAAACGACTTTTACGAAAAACCTGTGACACTGTCTGGCAGAAGAGGACAGAAATGCGTGTAATGTATTATTCAAGAGTTATGTGGGTGCTAACACAAATGTAAATTAATTTCACTCAACATGATGATGAAGGCATAACCCATCGAAATGTGTGCTAGAAAGACCAGTCAAAGCTACTCGTTACAGTTATTTGTGTATTTCAGTTGATAGGAAGGGCTGCTTCGTATATTTGTTCTATTCGTTTACACCTTGCTTGACTGTATTTCCCGCATGACCTACTCAACTTCACGGCTGTTGTTGAGCTCACCACAGTCCGACAGGGCAGGCACCGTTCTCAACCCACGCTCCTTAGCAGCCGAACAAGACTGCCTTTGGATAACGAGCCAAGTATTTTTCCAAAGTTCGGATCCTTGACAAAATTTTCCGCCAGCACTAACTTCCCTTAGAAACGCATTTATTTAAAGAGTCATTAAAGCTCGTAACTATGGCTCCGTCCGACCTGTATCGTCAAACACTGAGTATTTTCGGGAAATTTCTACAAATTTCGTCGGAAACCTAAATGGTTCAAATGGCTCTAAGCACCATGGGACTTAACATCTGAGGTATCAGTCTCCTAGACTTAGAACTACTTAAACCTAACTAAGCCAAGGACATCACACACATCCATGCCTGAGGCAGGATTCGAACCTGCGAAGATTCGAACCTGCGACTGTAGCAGCAGCGCGGTTCCAGATTGAAGCGCCTAGAACCGCTCGTTCACAATGACTGGTGTGGGTGACCTAGACAGCTAGGATAGTCAGTCACTTCTTGGTGATACGTAAGTAACCTTTTCACACATATCATATAAAACTTTGATTTTAAGGTTATTATTAAAATTTTTTGTTTAGTTAGTTGTTCAGATAGTAGTTTATTTAGTTCTTCTGTTATTCAGCTGTTGTTCTTTAATTAATCGGTAATGATCTGAGGTCAGTGGATTCTGAACTGCTAGCAAAATTTCAGAAAGCCGCTGCACTAGCCTAAGATTTCGTCTGTTAGCTGCGACTCCGCTACGTAATATACGATAGCCCGAAACTGTATATTGTATTTATCTTCAAACATCTTCGGAACTGATACTAGTGGAATTACAGAACTCGGCTGACACATGGATCCGGATACAGTGACCGTGCATGCAGATTCTCCGAGAAACATCTAGAAATCTTGTCCGAAAATCCTATGGAAATATTCACTGTTCACGACTCAGAAAAGCCCTTTCGGATAAAAAACAAACGCTGTTTACCTTAAACTTTTTATGTTCTATTTCCTTGAAAATATTACACGTCTTTAAATAGAGATAAAATTGATCGTACACTATTTGTGTCGAAAAACTGACTTTGAATGAATAAAGACCGTAATGGCGCCAACAATAGTAGAAATTGCTGCTAATCAATATACACGTCTATAGTCGCTAAGTCTCCGTCACGATCGTTGCATACGTTCATTAGAAGATTCGCTCTCCAAGCAGAAGCAGTACGGTCACAGGACGTCTAGCGGATTCTCACAGTTCTCAATTTGATAAAATCCGTTTAAATTTTTTGAATGTGGACGTAAGCTGATCTGAAAAACTGTAGATTAACTAATGTACGTTAATCTAAGTCAGCCATTAAATAAACAAATGAGACTCGTCCGCGAACTGGCAACTCTAATTAAACATGAACTTAATCTCACATAATTAGCCAAATGGTAGGTCAATAGGTTCGAAACTATTCCTTCATCTTCAACAATACATTCAAAGAGCAAGATGGTGCAATAGTTGAAGGCGCTAGACTCTAATAATAAAGCAGCAATATTCAAAATGATTTTAACTAGTCTCTTCGGTCACCTGAGGTGAATGTTCATTTTGAGCCATGGCCAGAGCCCCGTCTCTAATGGAAACACACACACACATTTTCCCATTTTCCGACGCGTGCCTTAGTAAGCACCTGGTACATCTGTCAGTGTAAGAGAGACAGAACTCACCCGATCGTGGCGGTGGTAACGGCAATAAACAGCACCCTAGTAATCGCTGCTTGTCCAGCCGTATGTGAACTTCCTTTCTCATAACTGCTGCAGGAAAACGACAATACACTTCTTCCACATGGCCGCAACTGTATATTTATGTAGTCGCATATTTTAATGGTTTCGTTGCTCCAAGTAATACTGAGTCGGCAGAGAACACCTGTCATGAAAATTACACATTGTGTTCTTGCTTTATGAACAAATAAAAGTGTTTGATGATACAGTACTGTTGAGAACACTGAGAGACACTCGTACTGCTGTACTGTGCAGAATTTGGTAAAAGTAATTTGTCGTTGACTTGCTCCGATCGGATATGAGATGTTAGCTCTGTATCTGTTTCTTAGGGCTGACAGCAATGAGTGTTTGTGAAGTAACTGTTGGGTTATTATAACGGAATATGAAATGTAAGGAAGGGAGATGGTGAGTCACGGTACCAGCACATAGCCTATCTGCCTCGAATAGCGTCAAACCACCCACGAGGTTAATCCCTCCATCCGACAGTAGGAAGTCCAGAAACATTGCCACATGCCTTCCTCACTCCACTGGACGCTGCAGAAAGATTTGGGGTTTTACCAAAGATATTCGAGCGTAGACTGATGATTAGGAACTCAACACCTGTCGTCACCTCCTTACCCGACATATTTTAATGGTGACATTTTTACCAACAACGAAATTTTAATACCACTATAGCTGGTTTAACAGAGACCGCATTTATTTGATTACGGAGACGAATTAATATTTAACACAAACATACAGGGTAACCAGGGGAAATGTCAACTTCATGTGCTGTGTGCCTTGCTTGGAAACAAACTTGTTCCAGTCACTCACGGTATTTGCTGTTGACAAGAGATATGCTCCACTTACTCTTCCACCGCGAGGTTGCGTTTAGTACTGCTTGGCTCCGTCTTAGGTTAGTTTTTTCGGCAGTGTTAGTTGTGAACAGTGATACACTGCAGTGTAGACAGCACTTTCTGATAATGAGAGAGAAAAGCTGCAGTACTGCGCCGTCATTGCGTCATTATGCCGCTCTTTCTGTACGTTCATCCATCCTATCGACGAGGTGCCTAAACGCCGGCTGCTTTGTATCACCATTAACGCACAACTACACTCAAGGGAAAAAATCGCTACGTAAAAACATAATTAATGTAGAGTAATGAAACTTCGGGAATACATTTGTCTAGGTAACATATTTAAGTGATTAACATTGCAAGATCAGCGGTAAGCGCGCCATAAGCCACTGCAAATGTGAAATGCGGGTACATTGGCAACAGGTATAGCTTTAAAAATGTTGAATGCAAGCAAGTAAATGTAGGCCTACATGCATTGTGTTGTGCAGGAGCAGGCTGTCAGCTTGTGGGATGGACTTCCGTGCCTTCTGCACTTGGTCGGTCAATAGAGGGATGGTTAACGCTGGTTGTGGATGACGCTGGAGTTGTCGTCCGATGATGTCCAATGCGTGTTCCATTGGAGACAGTTCTGGTGATCGAACAGGCCGAGACAACACGTCGACACTCTGTACAGTACGTTAGGTTACAACAGACAAAAAGAGAATAATATACAGGGTGAAAAGTATTTAAACCGACAAACTCTGGGAGGTTGTAGGGGAAATCAAAACAAATATTTTTCCCTAATGTCATTTTTTCCGATGAGGAGTATTTAAACCAGTAGAAGAAGATTTCTCTGGCAGCAAATTAATTAAACCAACAAATACTTCTCCATTTTTTTATGACCGAGAGACATCACATTAACACAACCCAATTCCAATTGCAGTATATTTTCAAAAATGCCTCCATTGACACGTAAACAAAGGCTACACCGTCGGATCATGTTCTGTCTGACACGGGCAAAAACCCCAGAAGTATCCTGAATTGCTCCTGCTGCTGCTACTATCCGGGCAGCCAGTCTTCTTCTGACGCAACAGGGTTGCGTAAAGAAGGTTGCGCATCTCTCCCCACACAAAAAAGTCCAGAGGGGACACATCTGGGGATCGAGCAGGCTATGGTACAGGGCCACCTCTGCCAATCCACGTTTCTGGGAACCGTCGGTCCAGGAATCTACGCACAGACGACTGAAATATGTCGGCACCCTGTCATGTTGGAACCACATGCATTGTCTTGTAGGGAGCGGAACGTCTTCCAACAATTCTGGCAATGCTCTGGCGAGAAAATTGTAACAGTGTCTGCTATTTAATGGCCTAGGTAGCAGATACGGCCCAGTTAAACAGTCCTCAACATCACCGACCCACACATTAACGAAGAACCGTACTTGATGAGCGCTAATAACTGTGGAATGTGGGTTATCCTCACTCCAAACTTGCGAATTGTGCATGTTGAAGACTCCATCACGCCCGAACGTTGCTTCATCGGTAAACAGCACAGAGGATGGAAATGTAGGATCCATTTCATCCTGTTCCAGGTACCACTGCGAAAACTGTGCTCTGGGTGGATATTCAACCGGTTCCAGGTTGTGTACACGCTGTAAGTGAAATGGACGTAACAATTGCTCTCGAAGGACTGTTCTTACATTCGTCCCCATGTTACGTGCAATTGCACGAGTGCTGATTGAATGATCCCGCTCCACATGCTGCAAGACAGCTTCGTCAAATTGCAACGTTCTTACCGTGCGACGGCGTCCCTGTTCAGGTAATCTGCAAAATGACCTGGTCTCACGTAGACGTTGGTACACAGCAGCAAAGGTCGTATGATGCGGGATACGGCGATTAGGATATTGTTGCTGATAAACCCACCGTGTAGCTCGACCGTTGTGGTGCGCTACGTAGTACGCACCAACCATATCAATGTACTCACTCCAGGTGTATCGCTCCATTAGTAAACAGAGACAATGCACTACTACACTGGTGGACAGCAGTTGCTTACAACTGAAGAGCGTAATACGCCCTCTAACAACTGAAGATCGTAATACGGCTTCTAACAACTGAAGAGCATAATACAGCCTCCACCGGTTTAAATAATCCTCACAGGAAAAAATGACATTAGGGAAATATATTTGTTTTCATGTCCCCTACAACCACCCAGAGTTTGTCGGTTTAAATACTTTTCACCCTGTATAATGAAGGACATACAGAATCGAAGAGAAAGTGTGGCTGGGCACTTAACTACGGCGTGAGTCAATTCTGGAAAGTTGTAGTTGAGGGAACAGAAAGGGAACACTCGCAGGAGAGGCCTATACATGAGTACGTAGGGCAAATTGTTGATAATGTAGGACACAGAAGTTATACTGATATGAGGAACAAATCTGGGGAAAGACACGATTGGAGAACGGCATCAAATCAACCTTAGAGTTGACGACCAAAACAAATGCCAAACTATAATGACGGCTTCGTGTGGAAGGACGGTTGAAACCTCATCTTCTTTCCAGCGAATATCCGTAAGCCGTCCTCAAATGAGATGTGAAAGCGAACGTGGTGGTGGTGGAGCTGGACGACGTCACAAAGTGGGATTTCACGTTGCAGAGCAGGCCCAAGCGCGAAAGGCTGGAACAGACACGTCAGACTTCCGCTTCGTGGATACAAAATCGCCTTCTACGTCACAAGCAGAACTTAACCAAATTATGCGGGATTAGTTTGGTTACAGTAAATACAGTATTTGGCGATTTTTATATTGTAACTAACGCGCTTTAAATATATACAGTTTCAAAGCATTGGCACTGATAATCTCTCGGAAAAGCTTCGTTTTCGATACGATTAGTTTTAATAAAATGACGAGAAACAGCATATAGCTAGATAAAGGCTTTCGTATTTGGTACTTTTCTGTATTATAACTTGCTTGATATAAAAGTATGCCGTTTCAAGACACCGGCACATTCAAAATTTATCAGAGGCGCGTGGCTTTTGGTACACTTTGGTATAATCAAATGCCAGGTAAAGTGGTTAATGTCTTTCGGGCTTCGTAAGATAAAAGGAATTAACTGAAGAGACTTCAGTCAACTGTAGTGTGGTGGACAGAATCTGTTTGGCTGTAGGCTGGGGCCATTCTAACAGTAAATATTTTTCACTCAAATTTACGTTACCTAAAAAGTGGTTTACAAGGCGCCAGTGCGGCCAATTTTTGAATAGCTTTCCAAAGAGAGTCGAACAACATATTAATTCCTTTCACACACACTGCATGAAATGACTACGAGAAAATTCAAGAAATTAGAGCTTATAGAGGTCCTTAATGATGATCATTCTTCCCATGCGCCATTCGCATATTGAACATGTAACGGGGGACCAGTTAGTGGTACCAGAAGTACCCTCCGCCACACACCGTTAGATGACCTGCGAAGTACTGATGTAGATGTGGATACTGACGTAAAAATATTCAGACGCGTTAATTTCATAGAAGTGTATTATGGAATGTCTGATGTAGTGCGTATATTAAGAGGGCTGTCCGTTCAGGAGTGAGTGTGTTCCATTTGCTGACCGTCCCAAGAGAATATGCACCTTCCGTCGACGTCACTGGTTGATTCCTTCGCAGTTCAGTACAGTGTATACTACAAACAGAAAAATACGGCTAGCATATGGACGATGGAGCAAATGTGCGCTCTAACAGACCGAGTGAAAGAGGAGCAGTGTTTGTATAATGTTAAAAGTAACATATGCAGCTATCCTCCACCAACAATTCGCTGTCCTATCGACGTGTCCAGAATCTTCTTCGTGATTTCCTCCATTTATCTTCGATGCTCGCTAACAGAGATGTCGTAGCTACTTCACGCGCGCCCATTTTTGTAAATAAACCGTTTTCGTTTGAGCGCCAGATATAGCCGACAACTGCTGATAGAGAGCCCTACCGACCGTATAAGAAACCACGTTTGGCGTGTTTCACCTTCAGAGTCGTGGCCCGAGCGAGGAAGGCATTAGCCTAACGCTCGGTACAGCGCGGCTAAGTAGCAGGTGCCGCCGCAGAGGCTGAGCCCGGCGTGAGGCGAGAGAAGTCGGCTGATCGGAGGCGGAGACGTCGTCGGATTGTAGGCCGCCGCCGCCGCTTCCGCGACACCTGCCCGTTCCGTCTCCTACCTTTCCAGGTCAGAGCTGCACCGCTTCCGCAACGCAGGCGCCGCCCGACGCTGGTATTCCAGCGTTTACGCAGCAAACAGAAAGCTGCACCCAGGTCGTCGCGGAGACGCAGCCCGTGGCCTTCGGCGCCTGAGAAGTCCACCCAGCTGACCACGGTTGGAAGCCCTACCCCGATTATGAGACTTCTCAATCCACATCCACAGGCCTACTCCGCAAGAAACCTTCGGGGTGTGGCGCAGGGTAGATTGTGTACCACTGACACTTCTCCCCTTCCCTGTTTCTGGCGCGAATGGTTCGCAGAAGGAGCGATTATAAGTAAGCTTCCGTGAGACATCGAATCTCTCTAATTTTAACTCCATGGCATTTTCGAGAGATATACGCGGGAGGAAGCACTACACCGATTGACTCTCCTAGGAAAGAAGCCACTCAGAACTTTAATAGTACACCACACCGTGATGCAAAACGCCTCTCCTGCAGCGTCTGCTACTGGAATTGGCTAGCATCCCCGTGACGCGCCAGTGTATCTACGGCCGAGAATTTAAAGGAACGGAGGGAGTGCTGCACCTCAGTCGTTTGGCTCACTCTGGAGATGGCTGAACGATATACAGACGAAATATTAGAAGAAGCAGTGGAATTTATACGAGTGCACGCACGAACTTTAATGGAGCAAACGCAAGTGTGAGTGTAACTTGTCGAATGTTACTGAGCACGCCCTCCATCTGTGTTCTGTAATGAAATTGTACGTGTTGTGCAGCAGCGACGTGGCGTGTCGCTGAATTGTGAATCAACACGACGCAGAAGAGAGTATGCAGCAATAGCTCCTGACTGCCGATACGCCGTTGACATGAAGACGGCCATGGTCACGACAGTTCAACAAAATGACTAAACGTTTTAACTTCAATTATGCACACTTCAAGAAGTCCCTCCTTGGTAACGATGTCATTAATTCTTCCATTTGTCCTGGTAGTGATGAAGAGGATATCGACCACTAGTTCACTAACAGCAAAAGTCGTTTTTCTTGTGGTTTACCACTAGAATTCGTAAAACGTCATTCTTTCCAGGCAATTCCCATACAAAAATCTTAAATAGACCTCGGTGGTTATTACAATTGACGTGACTTAGAAAATGTGCAATAAGTGATCAGGCGCTAGGAAAAGGGACATTGATAAAGCAAAGGCTCTAACCAACATCAGAAATTCAGGTAGTTTGCTTACAGTAAAAACAAAACTCGCATTCTTCTTCTTTCCACAGCACCACTATAAGTTTTGCGACAATCTACGTGTTATTCCCGTTGTTTTCAGTCGTAAGTGTCATCACCTCACAATGAATCTGATAAAGACTGAAAGGCAAATCGTGCACAAGCACGCATTTAAAACAAGCAATTGCAAAAGTTGTTTTTTTCTAACGGAACTACCAAAAAGAAAAAACTTCTTTCAAAATTGTTTCTTCGATAGAGACCCGGAAAATAAAAATTAATATTTCGAACTGTTTGTAACAAATCAAAGTCTCAACACATGTATTAATGTTTTGAAAAATCAGTCTTCTTAGATTGACAACATCGCTTCTTTTCCCTACAAACGAAAACTCTTACTATTATGCCACAGTTACCCAGTTGTGGAACGATGTATCTCAAGTCTCATAAAAGTTCTTTTTTTCATGCTCAAAATTAACTTAGCGTTGTCTCTCAGTGGTCAGTCATGTGTCACCTCGAACAAAATCAACGAGTGACTGAAATGAACACTCCAAATTAGGTGCCACAGGGTTATGGAATTGGGCTCGCATTCGGAGGAACTACTCTCTTGCGGCCAAACAGATTTACTTCTTAAGTGGTTATCCCCAATCGCGGCAGGTGTCGGGATTGGTGCCTTGAGGAGGACATGGCCGATTTCTTTTCTCATTCTGAGCCTGAGATCTGTCTCTAATGAGGTCGTCGTCGACACGACTGCAAACTCTAATCATTCTCTAAAGCCCGTGCGATCTTGCAAGATTACTCATGATTCACCATGTCTACCGGTCTCTACCGTGTAGACGGGACCACATGCACAAGATTCACGCGTATGATCGCTTTTAGACGGAATAGGATGGACCCATCCTCATGTGTATTCAGGTGCTTCGCGCATTCGCGAACGACCGAGTGAGGAGCCCACCCGACAAACAGCAAGAAGTCATTTGGGAATTGTCTCTCCTGCTCAGCGGAATGTTTGATTTGTTCGTCTCATATATAGTTAACGGATGAAACATCTGCTATAAACACGCAATGGAATTTAAACGATAAGCCACCCGTGCGAGGAAATGAATGCAATTCAGCGATCCCGATCTGTCTGGAACTACCGTTAAAAATATGTTCTTGTTCCCTTGCACAAGCAATCACAACGTAATTAGAGGTGAGCCTCAATGTGTCTTCTCATTCAAGGAAAAACTTGTCTTAATCGAGTAAATTAACACTGGCAACAGAAAGGAGACGTTTGTGTTGGTCTGTCCGTGATATCCAGCTTTTATAATTTGATCGTTTATACGTATAGGCGACTTAGTTTCACATAAACTGCATGAGAACAAGTAATACAGCATCACAGTGTCCGTGTATAATACCAATAAATAAAGTGATCATTACAAAAGAACTAATATATTTGATAGTCTTGGAAACGGAATTTAAGCAGTAGACACGCAGAGCAGACCACTAGGTAATTACATACCGTGAAAACGCTTTTTTGTTTAGCTGGACCTTCTATCGCATGAAGCGTTGCAGCAGGCAACTTTCTTGTTCGTGTCGCACGTCCCATGTGACTGTGTCCCTTTGGCTTAAAGGGACACAGTCGCGAAGGAACTCCCATAAGGAATCAATGTTAAAAGAGCAAACTTTAGGTACACTTTCTGAAGAAACTGAGAGAGATAAAGACCCAAAACCTTTATACAAAACAGATGAAACACCATCTTCAAATCGCATAAAAATTGTCACTGTATACAATGCATGTTATGAGTAATGTTTTTTGTTCTAAAAGAAAAAATGTAACTTTTTTAAAAAAACCTTGCAGCTTTTAAATTTATTCTAGGTGTCATTAGAGGTCCTTTTTTTACCTGTTTAATCATCGTTTTAAAACAAGAGATACTGAAAGTCTTATGTCTTTATCAGTCTTAGTTATTGAGAAAAGTATACCAAAATATTTTAAAATGTAAAGCGAGTTGAAGTTTTACGTACAAGAAACTAAAATACATTAGCATACAGACACTCTTTTAAAACATTACAGGGCAATACTGGGGCTCAGATTCAATCGCTTCATGTGCTTTTCTTACTTTCTTTGAACTTCTGGCTATCCTGGCCTACTTGGTTGCATTTCCTACAGAAATTTCAGCATAAGAGATACGGTTCATATCGATGATTTTCAGTCACCTTTCACTGCTATGCCTCCTTTGTTCCCAAGAGCTTTCTTTTTTTTAATCGTAAACACCAAACCTTAGTAAATTCTTTCTAACAAGAACAGTTTTTGGCAGCATTGCCCAATGACCAAATACAATCTTTCACTTCAATTCAGTGTTTTACGATGGAGATACTGTTTCAAGAGCTGTTATTGGCTAAGGTCTCTGAAAATAGGTTTGACAGTAGGCAGGATAGTTTCTGGAATTCAATGTTTATGCTTTTAATTGTTTATTTTTATATATTTATTTCCACGAAATCTGGGCTTCTACCCAAACTTCCTTACTCTGTTCATTCTACTTACAGCTGTATCTGGGTTGTTGAATTTGCTCCAATTGTAGGGTCCCCTTAGGCAAAGATGATGTTGTGGTTTCCCATTCATTGAAATTTTATGAAAGAATATAGCCCAGATAGCTCTTCTCATTGCTTGTATATCGTTATTATTAATTGCTTTAACATGACAATTTCATCCTTCGACAGGCCCCCTTTAGCGCATTATTCCTATTTGCCATATCATAATAATTCCAGATTCTTTCTATTTCAACCTTCATCAGGTCTCCTTTACCACATAACTTTTTTCCTTACACGTCTTTAGAGGTTGTGATCCCATTCTTTTCCGTATATCCAGTATACATTCCAGTTTATTAATTTTTACTGTAGGCCCAAATGGTTTCTTTTGTACCACTTTCTAATAAGCCTTACTGTCCGCTTCCTCCAAGACATTCTGTACACAGGAGACTTGTTGACTGCTTGGACCTTCGGCACAGGAAGCACCCAGAAGCTTTTTAATTGAAGAACAGACACTCGGACTAACTTCACCTTCAGCATTATTTTCTTCCCTCTGTTAATAATTAACAACTTCATTGTTTACTTGTACATATTTATTTCCACTAAATCTGGGCTTCCACCCAAACTTTCTTACTCTGTTCATTCTACCTACAGCTTTTCACATAACCGCAATAGAACATTACATTTGCATCGCAAAAACATAAACAACAAAGGTAAGAGAGCTGAGAAACGATAGTCAATAATGCAGATGGGCTGGCAAACATCGAAACAACGAATCTCTCTTGTAAGCGACACGATAGTATATATGAAACAAGTTATTGCTGTGCTGTAGTCAATTCTCAGCAAGACAGTGTTAAAGCACTTAGCTGCCATGTGTCACGAAAAAAAAGGCTAAAAATCTACTCGATAAATGACTTTTGCAGTCAAATAATAGGCGCATTTAACAAGACTAAAAATATATTTCTGGTTTTTTTTTAAATCGCGTTGGTGACTGCGTCACTTTAAAGGAACGCGGTGACCGCCGTGGTACTTGCTGGACCACGCGGGACGAGCAGGGAACGGCCGGCTACCGGCAGCTAACAGCCGGCTATCAACAGGCGGTGACGCCGGAAGGACACAGGACGGGCCGGGCGCCTAAGCAAAGTTGACACTCCCAGGCCGCGACGACACCGAGTGAATAACGTATAGGCAAGCCGGAGGGCAACGGGGAGACAGGACGATCACAAGTGGGACACTTAACCACCCTGGCAGTGGGACACTACGCTTCTCAGGTACCTATTTTGGTATGCAGTTCCTTCCTACAAGGGTTGGAAATAAAACGGAACACCGCCAGAAATGCATTCTTGAATACAAATGCAAATCTTAGCCAAGCCCTGCGGGTTGCGCTGTTGTATCTGACGACGAACGGAAACTTTGCAATGCCCACAATACGTTGCAAGCGTCAGTCGCTGTCCGAAAAGTGTTCTGTGTAGTTGTGGGTGCATTATGTGAATTCGAGCGAGGGCAAATTGTTGGTGCTCGTACACTATGTGATCAAAAGTATCCGGACACCTAGCTGAAAATGACTTACAAGTTCGTGGCGCCCTCCATCGGTAATGCTGGAATTCAATATGGTGTTGACCCAACCTTAGCCTTGATGACAGCTTCCACTCTAGCAGGTATACGTGCAATCAGGTGCTGGGAGGTTTCTTGGTGAATAGCAGCCCGTTCTTCACGGAGTGCTGCACTGAGGAGAAGTATCGATGTCCATTGGTGAGGCCTGGCACGAAGTCGGCGTTCCAAAACAGCCCAAAGATGCGCTATAGGATTCAGGTCAGGAATCTGTGCAGGTCAGTCCATTACAGGGATGTTATTGTCGTGTAACCACTCCGCCACGGGCCGCGTATTATGAACAAATTTCATATGGCTCTCAGCACTATGGGACTGAACATCTGAGGTCATCAGTCCCCTAGACTTAGAGCTACTTAAACCAAACTAACCTAAGGACATCACACACATCCATGTCCCAGGCGGGATTCGAACCTGTGACCGTAGCAGGAGCACGGTTCCGGACTGAAGCGCCTAGAACCGCACGGCCACATCGGCCGGCCCAATATGAACAGGTGCTCGATCGTGTTGAAAGATGCAATCGCCATCCCCGAATCGCTCTTCAACAGTGGGAAGCAAGAAGGTGCTTAAATCATCAATTTGGGCCTGTGCTCTGATAGTGCCATGCAAAACAACAAGGGGTGCAAGGCCTGTCCATGAAAAACAAGACCACACCATAACACCACCGCCTCGAATTTTACTGTTGGCACTACACACGCTGCCAGATGATGTTCACCGGGCATTTGCCATATCCACACCCTGGCATCGGATCGCCACTCTGTATACCATGATTCGTCACTCCACACGATTTTTTGACACTGTTCAATCGTCCAATGTTTACGCTCCTTACACCAAGCGAGACGTCGTTTGGCATTTACCGGCGAGATGTTTGGCTTATGAGCAGCCGCTCAAGCATTAAATCCAAGTTTTCTCATCTCCTGCCAAACTGTCACAGTACTTGCAGCGGATCTTGATGCAGTTTGGAATTCCTGTGTGATGGTCAGGATAGATGGCTGCCTGTTACGCATTACGACCCTCTTCAACTGTCGGCGGTATCTCTCAGTCAACATACAAGGTTGCCCTGTACGCTTTTGTGCTGTACGTGTCCCTTCCCGTTTCCACTTCACTATCACATCGGAAACAGTGGACCTAGGGATGTTTAACACAGTGGATATCTTGCGTACAGACGTATGACGCAAGTGACACCCAATCACCTGACCACTTTCGGAGGCAGTGAGTTCCGCGGAGCGCCCCATTCTGCTCTCTCACGATGTCTACTGACTACTGACGTCGCTGATACGGCGTACCTGGCAGTGGGTGGCAACACAATGCACCTAATATGAAAAACGGATGTTTTTAGGGGTGTCCGGATACTTTTGATCACACAGTGTGTGGTGGGTGCTTCTGTAACCAAGGTAGCTGCAGCGTTTGGCGTTTCAAGAGGCACCGAATCCAAGATTTACACCGCATAGATGGAATGCGGTAATCATCATCCGCTAAGTGACAACGCGGACGAAAATGTGTGTTGTGTGATCGTGACGGACTGTCACTGAAGAACATTGTGGCGAAAAATAAGAAGACGACTGCTGCAAAAGTCACTGCAGAAATGAATGTCGCACTCGCGAACCCTAACACCAAAACAACACGGAAAGATCCGTAAGTTGGGAAATTGCAAGTCGAGATAGAATTTAAAAGCTAATCATCATTGATAACGGGAAAACTTGATGCCGGAGCCATAAAACCTCGATTACGGAGCGATGGAAGAAAATCATGTTTTGCATTGTTTCCATCCTCTGGCTGAGATTACGCTCCAAGAGTGAAACATGGCGTGTGTTCAGAGAAGATTTGGGTTCAAACGGTTCAAATGGCTCTGGGCACTATGGGACTTAACTGCTGTGGTCATCAGTCCCCTAGAACTTAGAACTACTTAAACCTAACTAACCTAAGGACATCACAAACATCCATGCCCGAGGTAGGATTCGAACCTGCGACCGCAGCGGTCGCGCGGTTCCATACTGTAGCGCCTAGAACCGCTCGTCCACTCCGGCCGGCGCAGATTTGGGCAGCCATGGCCCTCCATGGCTACTCTAGGAGGTCGCATTACTGCCAAGGATTATGCGACCATTTTGGCTGATCAGCACCATCCCAAAGTTCAGTGTTTGTTTACAACTGCTGATGCTGTGTTCCAAAACGACAGGACCCGTGTTTACACCGCTCACATCATCCAGGACTGGTTTTGTGATCACGAAGTTGAACTGTGGCATCATCCGTGGCCACCACAGTCGCCAGATCTCAATACTACTGGGTCTTTGTGGTCTATTTTGGATAAAGGAGTGGGTGATGGCTATCCACCTCCATCATCGTTACTTGGCTTTGCCACTAACGTGCAGGAAGAATCGTATAAGATTTCCTTGAAAACCATACAGAACCTGTACTTATCCATTACCAGACAACTAGAAACTGTTTTGAATGACAACGGATTTCCTACGCCATGTTAGGCATGTTAGTGAGTTGTGTTTTTTGTTTTTTTTGTTTTTTTGTTTTGTTTCCATATTGCTGTCCTGTAGGTGAAAACACTTACGTCTGTGCTCCATACAGCTACTGGGTATCATCCCTAATGCGTAATTCATGGAGGCCAGCAAACAATCTGTGGCTGCCAAACCCGCCTCACTGGGCTGAAAACTTTTTCCAGTCATAAAATTCCTTATCTGAGACAACATCTGGAAGCGAGTACTAAATCCTGCAAACAAAGTGGATGTTCCAACAATTACTATTTCAAATCCCAATATGAAAGCACATTTGAGGACACGTACACTGTCTTGAAGTAAAATAATTATTCCATTTTACTGTCCAGGCCTCGTCTAGCGGTTTTTCCATTCGGTTGCACCAGAAGACTTGCGTCGTTTTTGTCAGTTACTTTCAGCCTTTCGCAAGGAAATCAATGAGAAGAATCACTTTTACATTCCAGTTTACACGACAATGAGCTTTCTGGAACACAACCGAGCGAGGTGGTGCAGTGGCTAGTACAGTAGACTCGCATTCGGCAGGGCAACGGCTCAAGTCCCCGTTCGGCCATTCAGCTTTCGTTTTTCTGTGATTTCCGTAAATCGCTTACAACAAGTGCCGGGGTAGTTCCTACGAAAATGGCACGTTCTATCTCCTTCCCATCCTTCGCTAATTCGAATCTGTGCTCTAGTCGTTAATGACCTGACGGGACACTAAACTCTAATCTTCCTTCCTTCCTTCTTGGAAAATGCACTTTTTGATGGAGGGCCATCAGCTGCAACTCTTACTTTCAAAGGCTTTTTAATTTTTGTCGTGAATAACGAAGCAACCTCAAACCTCATCTATATGATCAAATCGGTGCAAAACACCAGTCGGATTCCTTCTTATAACTGCCCAAATATTTTCCGTATCGGTTGCCACAGAGGTAATTTACTAAGCGCTAAGTTTTAATCAATGCATTTACATACAGTCATTATAAAGTAAGTCATACGTATCGTCCCACGCTAAGACCACTGCGTAACATGAATGGGGCATTGTCAGAATACAGCACAAGTTTTGAATTTTCTGCAGATGCAATTCTACTGCGGTACGGAAAACAGGAGCACCACTGTGTGCGAGTGAAATGGCGTGGCAACTGGAAACGTACTCCAAACTTAAAGTACGCGGGACAGTACGATTCTTGTGGGCAAAACATCTAAATTGCACACAGATCCATCATCCAATTCTGACGGTATATGGACCAGACGCAATGTAGCGTCCAGGTGTAGTAAAATGGCCTCAACAATAAGATCAAAGCCGCGCTGACGTGGGTGACGCTGAACGGGAAAGCAAGTCATCGACATCGACTACAGACTAAAATGTCCACGCAATGGAGGAACTGATTCGCAGTAATCGCAGAACAGCTATCGCGGATATTGCTCGGCAGACACGCATGTCAATAAGCAACGTTCATTCGATATCCTAGACCGTCTGCAGTATCGGGAATTGTGCTTTCGCTCGGTTCCGCGATCATTGTGCCTGCACACAAAGACGGAAAGTTTACGGCCATAATGAACAAGAGGCGTGGGAAATGCAAAGGCATTGTTCTCCTGTACGACAACGCAACACCCCACACGGCGAGCACAACACAAGCTTACAGAATGCAGTTTTCACTTTGCAGCGGTGTGTGCGATGACATGAAACCTCCTGGCAGATTAAAACTGTGTGCCGGGCCGAGACTCGACCTCGGGACTTTTGTCTTTCGCGGGCAAGTGCTCTACCGTCTGAGCTACCCAAGTACGACTCACGACCTGTCCTCACAGCCTTACTTTGTACAGTACCTCATCTCCTACCTCCCAGACTTTACAGAAGTTCTCCTGCGAATTTGCAAGTCTAGTACTTCAGGAAGAGAGGATATTAGGGAACATGGCTCGGCCACAGCCTGGGGGATGTTTCTAGAATGCAATTTTCACTCTGCAGCGAAATGTGCGCTGATAGGAAACCTCCTGGCACATTAAGAGTGTATGCCAGGACCGAAACTCGAACTCGGGACCTTTGCTTTTGCGGGCAGTGCTCTACCAACTGAGCTACCTAAGCACAACTCACGCCCCGTCCTCACACTTTTACTTCCACCAGTACCTCATCCCCTTGCTTCCAAGAGTGGTAATCCTGCAAGTTTCGGTGGAGAGCTTCTGTGAAGTTTGGAAGGTAGGAGTTCAGGTACTGGCGGAAATAAAGCTGTAAGGACGGTTCGTGAGTCGTGTTTAGGTAGCTCAGTTAGTAGACCACTTGCCGGCGAAAGGCAAAGTTCCCGACTTCGGTCTCGGTCCGGCACACAGCTTTATAATCTACCTGCAAGCTCCAACAGAAGCTTTGCTTCAACGTTTTATAGTTTTGGAAACATCCACCATACAGTTCAGTTCTTGAACCATGCGATTTCCATCTTATCGGCAAGCTGAAAAAACTTCTGGCGGAAAATAGATGGGACCGTTCACAGGGTGGGTCTCGAACGGCTCCATGGACCAAGGAACGGGTTTCTGACGTCGAGGAAATGAACTATTGGTAGAACGTTGAGATTGTTCTTTACAGAGGTTTGGTGTTTTTACTGAAAAATAGTGTCATCTATCTGTGCCACTTTGAATGATAGTGCACCGTTCAATAAAGTTTACTTGGCCTGCCATAATAATGAGTAGCTTATTGGCGCTTTTTGATGCTACCTCATACAATAGCTCTGGGTATCGAGAGCCAATATTCTGAAGCACAAACACTCACTGATTTTACGTAGCTTTACGTACAGAAATAAAGACCATCTTGATACAATATACTTCATGGATTTTTTGGCATTTATAATTTTATTTGTAGTTCCCATAATACACTGAAACTGGCCAATCGTGTGTATATACTGAAAAACCTTACAGATAAAGTAATAGACAGCTGATGTGGAAGCAATAACTCTAACGTCAAATACTGTTGAAAAATTCATTTTCGAATTTTTTGTGATTTGAATAAACAATAGGTTCTTTATGAAAAAGTAAACGTTTGCACTTATTATACCACGATACCCAATTTATATAATAACGCTGTGTGGCACGAGGGTTATTCAGATAGGCGTATATTGGTTAGCCAAAACGTCATAACTGGTTAATACAGCAGTGCTTTAGGCCACAATACAGCAGTGGTTCAACGTGGCATGGATTCTAGAACACGTTTCCAGGGGTATATGACACCAGGTCACGCTGTTCCCGTGTATTACGGGCTAGTGGCTTCTTGGCGCGAAGCGTCAGAGATGTATTCCATCGAGTTCAGGTCAGGCGAAGCTGTTAGTCAAGACATCGTCGAGAGTTCATGTCATGCTCCTCAAACCACTGCAGCACTATTCTGGCCTTGTGAAACAGACAGTTACCAACTGGAAGATGCCATCGCCGTCGGAGAAAATATCATGCATGAAGGGACGCAAGTGGTCCGCAATAATGTTGTCATCGTCCCGACACTTTTCAGCTGTTCCACGGTCCATCTCGATGATTCTTTGCTCACTGCAGAGATCACTGAGGACGTCGTTGGATCAACATGGAAACAGGTAGGTGTCTTCTAGTGCGGAGCCTCATTATAAGGGTTATGTGTGAAGGGGACTGGTTCGTAAACACAAGGGGGAAATCTTGAAGAATTTGTCCGTTTTCTAAACAGCGTAGCTTAAAGAATAACAGAGGTATGCCCTTGTAACGCTTACCATCTTTAAACAGATCTTTTGGAACAATCGATTTCTGACACTTATTTACGTATTACCCTGAAACCAGTGGCCGTCAAACTTTGGCCCGAATCACGTATTTGTGCTGCCCACGGCTCCAGCCGTACTTTATAATAATATGCATGCAGCAACTAATACCCGAATCCATAAACGTTAAGAGTTTCTTAAGAGAGTAGTTTTTCTGCTCAGTAACGCACAAAAAGACTTACAGAGACAGTAATATTTTAAGATATGCTTGATTTTAAAAGACACTGGTGAATTCGACCGCATAGCTCAGGGACAGAAGCGTAACTAACGCGGCCACTACCGGGTTAGAGAATATGAGATGGGGAATGTCTTATTGTTTGTCTTCCACTACTGACAATGCACGGGCGTGAGCAACGAGTACCGATCAGCAGCCGATCTTTAAGTCCGGAATATAATTGTAGCAAGGATTATGAAATTAAATCGGGTATATTGTAATGCAACGCAATGAGTAGAAGATAAATGACTTCCATAACACTTAGCAAACATTCGTACACTTAACTCATAATGCATAATTCCTTTAATTGCCACAGTAATGTTACAGGATCGCTAGTACTCCTGATCTACATAAACGATTTAGGGGACAATCCCTTAGATTGTTTGCACATAATGCTGTCATTTACTGCCTTATAAAGTCATCCGATTACCCAAACAAATTGCAAAACGGTTTAGACAATCTATCTGTATGGCGTGTAAAGTGGATATTGGTTCTAAATAATGAAAAGTGTGAATTCATCCACATGAGTATAAAAACGATTCCGCTAAATTTCGGTTACACGATAAATCACACAAATCTAAAGGCTGTAAATTCAACTAAATACTTAGGGATAATAATTACGAATACCTTAAATTAAAATGATCACATAGGGAATGTTATGGGTAAAGAAAACCAAAGACTGCTATTCACTGGCAGAACACTGAGAAATAGCAACAGGTCGACTACAGAGGCTGGCTGCACTGCGCTTGTAGACACTCTTTTGGAGTACTGCTGTGCAGACGGGATCGACGGAGGACATCGAAAACGTTCAAAGAAAGGCAGCACGTTTTGTCCTACGGCGAAATGTGGGACAGAGCGCCATGGGTATGCTATGGTGAACTGACATTACAACAAAGGTTTTTCTCGTTGCGGCAGGATCTCCTTATGGAATTTCAAGCACCAATTTTTCTCCTCAGAGTGTGAAAACAAATTGTTGGCGCTCGCCTACGTAGGGAGTAATGAACATCATAATAAAATAAGAGAACTCAGAGCTCGCACAGGAAGATTTGGGTGTTAATTTTTCCCGCCTGCTCTTCTAGAATGGAACGGTGGAGAAATAGCTTGAAGGTGGTTCGGTGAATCCTCTGCTAGGCACTTAACTGTGAACTGCAGAGGAGTCATGCAGATGTAGATGCATATATGAGTACCATTACTGCTGTTAATCAATTAATCATTCGCTCACACAGACAACACAAGAACACATCGTCAGGCAATTATAGTGTCATAACTTTGGGGTCGCTGAGAGTGGCAGCAATCTGAGACAGAGAACAGTTGACACGAAGTGTTCCGAATGGTGCCGACTTTTCGCGATCAGTGCTTAGGGGTAGCGGCCGACTTACTAAGCTCTTACTATAGTTAATCTATTGGTTGTTCATAACGTACTAATTTATGCAGGACATCAATTAATAATAAGATCGGTACATAAGTGGCTCGAGATGCATCCCCACAATGTCATTAACTGACTCTTTAACAAGAAAGTTTGACGACCACTGTCATAAACGGTGTCTTCCGAAGCACTTATGCTTACAGCAGCATTGTACCCTGTCGTCTCGTCCGTCGCAGATCGTCGCCTCTCCTGCTTTACACATCAGGAGAGCCTACTACCTCCACGTCCAGTGATGAGGCGTGGACGGCCAACACCTTATCGCCTAGTGGAGCTTTCACCGTCGTTCAGCCACCTTCCACAGGTGCTCACGACAGTGGCACACCGACAGCCGATATGCTCGTTCCCGGGCCGTAACAACCTGCCCTTTGTCAAAGCTGCTTATGTCAGTGGACTTCCGCACTTATTACCCGTATCGTTGTTAGAATGATTTCTCATTAGTCTCTGCTCCGTTTATGTGCTTTCCTTACCGAGTCAAATGGCCGCAACGCTACCAAGTGGCATTCATTCCAGTGACGCGTAGTGGCCGTAATGTTTTGGCTCATCCGTGCAAAATGTCAGTAGCAGACTGCCCGAAAATTAGCCGACTCTCCCTGCACAACAAAAAGAGGAAAAGATGTCCCAGAACGGTGGCCGCACGCCCGACGTCCGCCCGCTGCTCAGCGTTCTGAGGGCCACAAGCAGCGAGGCGCCAGCGGAAGCGATTAACGGTTCCGGGTGACAGTCAGCTCGGCTCGTCCCATTCACGAGGAACAAACGGCGTTCCGCACGTGATTCACAAACCAAAGCACTCTTCCCCCAAACCGAGAGCGCTTTTTTTCGTAGCGACTTCTCTAGACTGAGGTCGCCAAACTGTACGAAACAGCAAGGGAGAATTCTGGCAGTCAGTGCCCTCTTTCACATTCCCGTGACTTGCGCTTTCTCGGTCTCACGCCGCACTGAAACATAGCACTTCTCCAGGTGGCTCCGTGTCCCGATCGGGCACACCGACACTGCAAAAGTAGACAACTATCACAAGAAAGAATTGCATTGGCGTCGATTAGGAGCGTCATGCAGAAGCACTTTTCACTGTGTCACCCTAATAAGACCTTCGCGCCACTGTGATTACATACATAGTAAACAAGCAAGGTCAACAATGGCAATTAAGTACATGCATCTACTTCTTTCGCTCAAAAGTATTTTGTAATTTGCTCTGATGGGACTTAAGCATTTAGACAGCGTTTGTTTATTTGTACAGACAACTAGAAGCATGTCAAAACACAAAGGATACTCGGCTTGTGTCAGACAAGATGTTTTTCACGCTTTGTAGACAAAAAAGTCGCAGTCTAATGTTGCTGGACACTTTGGCGTATCACAGCTACTAATAAGTGTGTGGAGTCGACGACAAAACATGAACGAACAGTAGCCAATAAGCCTCGAAAAACAATAACGAGGGAGCAGCAGTCGGCTGCTGATCCATTAAAATCAACTGTTCAAATTAGGGTTGACTTGGAGCAGCATCACGCACAGAACATACACGTCTCTACTGTAAAATGGTAGACGACCATCACGTAAACCACTCATAAGTTCGAATACTAGAAACACTAGGACAGAGTTTGCCAATAAACATCATACATGTAATGCTACAGATTGGTCTAACGTTTTACGGAGTGCTGAGAGCAAATTTAATGCATTTTCTTCTGATAGTGAGCAGCATATACATCAACCAAGAAACCAATGGGACAGCAAAAAGAACCAGGTACCGACCATTAAGCACGGTGTTGGCAACGTCATGGTGTCGGGATGCTTTTCTAGATGTGGGATTGGTCCTCTAGTCCAAACAGAAGGTAAAATGGGTCGTTTCCTGGACACTGACATTTTAGAAAAGAGTGTTTCCACATCGGAAAAATAACATGGCACGTAACTGGACATTTCAGCCGCCGGCCATTTAAAACATTTCTTTTCAGCGCAAAAAACCTAATTTTCGGAATGGTCAAGCCAAAGCCCGGATCTAAATCCAACTGAACACCTCTGGGAGGGATTGGATCGACGTGTTCGTCGTAGAAGCTACTGAAACAAGTATGTTTGCTGTTGCCTTATTTGTCATTCGAATGGTTAAAACTTCTATCTGTCCTATTACGAAAGCTTGTGGATTCAGTGCCAAATAGATGTGCATATGTGATCAAAACGCATGGGTAGTATACAACAAAATTCTGATTTGTTCTTCAGATTCCAAAATAGTTTTGTTTTATTATTACATACTTACACCTGAAAATTACTTTCGAGCAAAAAGATTTGTTATTTCCGTTTTGATGCAATACAACTTTGTTTAAACTAAATGTAGTTTTGTACTAAATGGATTTTAATTACCCACTTTTCAACTATCCACTGGCAGTCTTTTCTATTACACACTTATCTTTATGCAATTGTACCTAAGCTCTCTATAAAATACTTTTGAGCGCTACTGTACATCAACATTCTGAAAAGCACTGAAAATGTGAGGCAAACTGGGTGCATTTTAATGTATCATGTTCCTCCTATTCTATTCATGAATGGAGCATGGGAAGAATGTCTGCTTGTATGCCTCTGTACGAGCCGTTGTTTTCCAAATTTTATCTCTACCCTCTCTAAGATAGATAGTCTGAAAAATATTCGTAACGTCTACCACGAAGGCTGGGTTTTGAAATTTTCTAAGCAGATTTTCGTAAGATGTTAGGTGTTTTACTTCAAGTGCCTGGCAGTCAACGTTTTTCAATATTTCTGTTACACTTAATCGCCTATCCAGCAACGCTATGTCAGTTGGTATCCACTCGGTCTCCCCTGTTTCTTCACTTTGATACGAATTCCATGCTTTTCAATAGTATTTATGTTGAGTGCACTAAATATGTTTTATGAAATCTCTTTTGTACACAAACTGCAGTATCAACCCAATGACGTGAAGCCAAATTTGTATCCTACACCTAGAACTGAGCCTGTGTAGTCGTTCAAACTTCATACCGCTACATACCGTTAACCGGAGTTATTTCAGTAGCATGGCTGGCTCGAGTTGTAACTATTGAATCATGTACTCAAACGATAGCACACATTCACGTTTCGTGAATAGCACCCTTTGCATTTATCTACATTAAGAACTAGTTATCCGTGTTTGCATCAGGCTCATATTTCGTCCATCGTGTTTGCATCAGGCTCATATTTCGTCCATTAGTAACTGGATTGCTGTAATTTTTACAGGACAAAATTTCTTCATAAAAAACTGTATCATTTACGAGAAGCCTGAGACTGCTAATAATACTGTCAGTGTTATTTTATTTCAGGTCGGATTTTGTTGAACTCCATGGCTTGTTATTCAATTCAATTGTTGAGGGAGACCACTACCAGCCAAAGATGCTTTTATGAAGCTGTATTCTACTAGCATGAGCGGTTTGGGGCCATTTTTCGCATCTTCAGATTGCCACACTTGTTAAGCCAACTGAAAATGGGCATAATGGCCAGAAACCGGTCATGGCAGTTGACTAAAGTCTCTTAAAAGTATTTCTGGATGATTGCGTTCTCCCTTACCAACCCTCAATACCTGCTAAGGTCCACAAACATAAAAATCGAAAGAGGTGTCCTCCGTAATTCTAGAACCAGGCAGTCGCAAGCAATACGAATTTTAGTGGATGTGTACACCCCGTTAAGCAGCACCATTTTATGACGCTGTGTGCCATCCTTACTACAGTATTTGTTTAGCAATATTAACCTCGTTTTTCCCCCCAAATACACCGCGACTCTCTATAACGTTTACACTTTCTAAAGCACATACGCCCAAACACCAACCTATATTTCGTAAAGGTGATCATTTTCCTCTGTAGGCCATTCTTGTGTTTTGAAATGAACGCTTTATTTCATTACTTAGAATTAGCTACTTGCGCCTCCTTGCGGATTATCAACCTGCATCACAATAAAGATTGTTATTCTTCGAGCACGCTATACTTCACACATCACTATGGAGAAAGTGCAACATATGAGTGCATTTAGCACAATCATGGTAGGTTACGACAAAGTATCACAGACGCATACTGGAAAAAGTGCAACTTCTATGCGGTTTTCGTCACTGTGCTAGCATACATAACAATATTTTTTGATTGATGTAATGCTCAGGGTGGTGAAATTAGCTAATTGTTAAAAATAAAGTGGTTAATTTCAAACTAAATTAACAGCCAACGTAGGAAAACTCTCTCCTCCAAGAAATTAACAACAGCTGTGGAACCTTATATAAAAAACACTTACCTGTATTGTGCCTTCAAGAAATCTGATAAGGTAACTAGCTCAGAGATTTTACAGACGTATTCTGCGCCATGTATGTAGGCATAACTCACGTCCTGAGCACGCATTAAGTTGCACCCATCCAATGCAGCACCGCCATGTTGCCGCGCACCAGTGGTAGCGACATGGCCCTCGAGTTGCGAGTGCCTCATGTAACAGGGTGGCCTACATAAAGACAAATCTCGCTGTGATATTCGAGAAGTGTCTCGCACTTGCATCAGCGTCGCAACAAGGAAGTTACCACATTTTCATTTAGAAAGTTAGAGCTGGCGAACTATGGCCATAACCTTCACAAGAGCTGGGTCTCGGGTTACAAACGGGTAGGAGAGAAATAAGGTTTGGCCTTGTTGTAGAAATCATTCTGCCTTTCATCTGACTTTTCAGTGTTCACTATGGGTTAGAATGAAACCAATTCCCTAATGATAGGAAGGAAATTTAACTTGCTCACCCCACTCCGTCTCACTTAAACACAGCAACTACCAACTCAACAATATAGGGAAAAATGCACGAAAGCTAAACGATAATCTCTGTACTCCTGAGCGCGAGTCTTTTGCTTGACCATGAAATCTTTCTCCGAAAGAGCAGATTTTACTAACGCCTTTATTAAAGACGTTAACAATGGGTCACAGAAGATCTTGCGCTTCGAACAAAAAGACACTCTTATTCTAGTACTACAGAGGTAGATAGGCTCGAGCAACTGAATGGGCGCACAAGATGCCATGTCCTCCAGTCTGTACCTTAACAGCACTAAACTCGATAAAAGCTAGAGGAATATATGAGGACTGAGCTCTTTCCGGCCTTGGCTTGTTTCAGAGGATAACAGTTCCCTCTCTTCATGGGACAGAAGAAATACGGTCTTGCATTTTCTTTCACTTTTATCTTCGAAGGCATATAGCATTATGTTCGTACTTATCTTGAAACTTCCGGGCAGATTTAAACTGTGTGCCGGGACGGGGGACTCGAAACTTGGACCTTTGCCTTTCGTGGGAAAGTCCTCTGTCGACTGAGTTATCCAAGTACGTCTCGTGATCCGCCCTCACAGCTTTACTTCCGTCAGTACCTCAGCTCCTACATTCCAAACGTGACAATTTCTCCTGTATCTTTGCAGGACTTAGCACTTCTGGAAGAAAGGATGTTGCGGAGTCATAGCCGGAGGGACTGTTACCAGAATGAATGAAAGACGAAAATCTAAGATTCGAGACCCGGTCTGCGATACAGTTTTAAACTGCCAGGAAGTTACAAACAAGCATCCGATCCGCTGCAGAGTGATAATTCACTGTGGAAATTATCTTATATGTGAAGGAAACTCCTCAAGAACATAACATAGAACTGGGTTGTTGTTCTTTTGAATATACTATTTTATGTTTTTGATTCTAAACGTTGCAGTATCATATCTTACGTGAGTTTGGAGTATCTAGATACACATTTATATACCCCTTGATCGCCTTAATGCATCTGGCGGAGTGTAATTGTGGTTCCACTGTGATATAATCACTTTTCCATATGCGACTGATGTGGGTGAAGATCGAAATGTCGGTGAGCCTCTACACGCGGTAGAAATTCTCTGAACTTCCTTCACGATCACTGTGCAAGATGCACACGGGAGGAAGTTCTCTTATTCTCCTTGCAATGTACGCCACTGCAAGTTTAATAGTTAATATCCGTATGACCTACAAAAAACTGTTACAGAGTCTGGCTATGGAGTTTCATGAGAATCTCAATGACATTTTCGAGCTTATTAAATGGGACCGTGATGAAAGGTTCTGCCTTTCAATTGAAACAAATTTGTTTTAACTAGTCACAATTTATTTTATTCCCACTAAGTGTTTTAGATGTTTAAACGCCCATCATCCGATGGATTTATGTGAATTAATGCGGCATGTATGTGACGTAATTTAGATTCTGGGGCTACGTGAGGCATCTTTAAAAAGACGAACAGAAATATATATGTTTTCAATGAAAGATTTCCTAAAACTATGAGACATGTACTAATTTTTTGTTTTGTTTTTGCCTCTTCCTCCATTACACAGTGCCACAGGTTACTCCAAAATCGTAAACAAATCACATACACTGATCAGTCAGAATATTATGACCACCGACCTACTAACAACAAAAATCCGTCCAGGCGATAGCAGCGTCACCTAACGAGGAACGACTGCCAGTCACACATATGCAGGGTGCATGTAATATCGGTGAGCATGCTGTCCGTGTGTAGAATGGGGAAGGCGCGCGATCTGTCTGAGTTTGATCGAGAGGAGATTGCGATGGCTCGGAGGCTAGGCACGAGCATTTCGAAAACTACACGACTTGTCGGCTGTTCAATGAGTGCTGTGGTGAATGTTTTCAAGGCATGGCGAAACCGTCATGAGGTGGGATGGCCACCCATCATTACAAGTGACGTACGTTGTAGGCGGGGCAAACTGGTAAAACAGGACAGGTTGAACTGTGCCAGAACTAACATCAGACTTTAATGTTGGGCAGAATACAATATTGTATGAACACAGAGAGCATCGAACACTCGTAACGATGGGTCCTCCGCAGACGACGACCCATGTAAGTGCCAATGTTACCACCACGGCATCGGCAGCTGCGACTGAAATGGGTATGTGACTGTCGCCAGTAGGTGTTGGCGCAGTGGCGGAGCGTTGCATGGTCTCATGAATCCCGATGCCATCTTCATCTTGCCAAAGGGAGGGCGTGAATTCATTGTTTTTCAGGGGAACAGCTCCTTGACCCCTTTACTGTGGGACGGAGACAAGCTGAAGGTGGCTCCATTATGCTCTAGGGAACATTCACGTCGGCATTCATGGGTCTAGTGGACTTCGTGCAAGGCACAATGACCTACATGACGATGATGTTTCCCGACAGCAATGGCATTTTTCAACAGCAATAATGCGCCGTGTCACAAGGCCAGGAGGGCGACGAAGGCATCTTAGGAACACAGTGGCGAGTTCCAATTGATGTGCTGACCGGCTATTAGGTTATTAGGTATGGAAATGAAGCCCCATTCTTCTTGACGGAGAGTAGGGGAACGATGCGGGAGACCCGCACCGCCGTACTAGGCTAAGTTCCTACTGGAACAGTCTTCCGACCGTAACGGGGATGAATGATGATGATGATGAAGGCGACACGGCAACACCCAGTCATCTCGGGGTAGGTGAAAACCCCTGATCCCGCCGGAAATCGAACCGGGACCCCGTGCTCGGGAAGCGAGAACGCAACCGCGAGACCACGAGCAGCGGACGGCTATTAGGTAGGTGGTGATAATGTTCTTGCTAATCAGTATATATGTTGCTGCGACTCGTAATAGTAAACTTGTTGTTTCATTGGACCTCGAAAACAGTCGCGGTAAAACCAAACCTAAAATGTTCGCATTTAAAGTAATGCTCTTCTTTAGATCAGTCCTATCTCCTCATTTACTATTAACTCTAATTTGTACAGGCCAAAGACTGATCAACAATACTCAAGAATATGTCTGATGGGCGTCGTAAACTTCCTCCTTTACCGGTAAAAATTTCTTTAGGATTCTTCTCAAATAACTTTACCTGTGATCTTGCGATCTACCTTTCCTACAATTAGATACCTGCTGTGCCCACCGCACCACACGGTACGCTGCTGTACCTACAGAGGGAGCAACACGAAAGGCAGTTTTCAGCGTAGCGCACACTGTTCTGATCAGCGGCCATACGGATGGTACGAATAACAGTAACCTGTTGATGCTTCCGACGTACGACTCACAAATAGTCCGCTCCATCCACCAATAGTTACTTCAGCCTCAGGCGCTGATATCAAAAGTACTTTCAGTATCTGCAAAATAGTTCGCAGATGGGCACGCTTCGTCCTTCGCGGATGAATGCGGACGCACAGATTCACTCCCAAAGTTGTCGCAAATCACCAGTTGCCGACCAGTTATCTACAGCTGCCGCAGTTATAGGCCAGTAGCTATCAAGAGTGATCATCGTACAGTTGACGCCGAGTGTCAAACTGTTCACGGCGCATATACTAAAAAACAGTCTCGTTTTATCCGTATTTTGCAGCTGCAAACGTGTCTGTATTCAACAAACTGCAAGTACGAATTAAAAAACGCCTTCAGGCACAAATTTTCGTCTTTTATTAACCACACGATGCATTTCGGACCCTGTGGGTCCATCCTCAGATGTAAGATGTCTTAATATATGATTTATTTTTGCTCTTGGATGATGTGATATGCATGTTCCTGTCATGCATCGTGTAGTTAATGAAACACGAAATTTTGTGACTGAAGGCGTTTTTTAATTAATATTGCAGTGTAATAAACCGTCAACCGACGGCGGACTATGACTGAACTTTTATTGTTCATCGTACAATGAATTAATTTAGACCAGTATTCCGAACTTTTAGTACAGTACTGCTCCTTATGATCAGATTAAAGATTAATATCTCTGTTGTACATACTTTTAACAAATGAACTGTTATTCTTTACTTACGGTGTTGCCAGCCTTATTCATGTTTTAGATTAAGCTTGCCCTATGACGAGTGTAGTTGCAAGCGTGCAAGCATGCCACCTACATACAGCAACCAGTTTTCTGTGGTACAGGGTTTGCTTCCTGCTGCCTTTTATGTTCGTTATCAAACTTATTTGGTGACTTACGCCATTTTCTGTGTTCGATTCACTGTAAATAGCTCCTGACACCTGTGATCAGTCGATTATAAAGTAACTGAATAGCACTGTCTTCCTGCCTGTTTACGCGCAGTACGAATATTTCTTTCATTGGACGGTGAATAATTAGACCTCTGCATGTCTTTCTGCATTTATCAACAATTTTATGACACCGCGAGTTCCCTTGCATCATCTACGAGTTGTCTGGCGATTTCCATCAGATCATTTATACGTTTCGTTAACCACAACTGTCCTTGGTGAAAGTCCGAAGTTACTTACAAGTAAACCCACGCAAGGGAAACACTTCGATTTTGATCGGCTTAGAGGAGTGAAACTCCTCCTTGAAACCTGAGAATACAGCCGTTAAAGGTGCGAAACATCTCCTTGCAGAAAAAAACTAAGATTAACATTTCTGAACGTTCTTTTCTAAATCCCTTTCGCCCTCTTTCGAAAAAAGGACTTTTTCGACATGTCTGAGTGCACCGCTGTAACGTACACTGAAAGCCATAGAACTTTTATTTGTAGTTCTTTTTCGTATCTGTTACCGTTTCAACGGTATTCGTTCATAAATATTAAACTCAGTTTTTTCAAGATGGTGTTTCGCCCCGTTAACGGCCATACGGGCACGTATAAAAAAATATGTTTCTTATTTTGCTCTACACTACAACATATTCAAAGCCGATTGTATCCCTTAGGCAGGTTTACTTGATGTACATCCGACGACCTCACTCGGTAGGATAGACGTCCTGAGTTCTACTTGCGAAGACGTTCTCAAGCCATCACCTAGCTGGTCCGATATACCGCATGCTCGTATTCTGTTTATTGGGCGACTAAGCCGAACTGTGTCAACCATCCCCCGAAGTTAAGGAACACCACCTGAGCTCTGCTATTCATCGTCTTCTGGTTCTCATTGGCGAACAAAGAGCGATTTTTCACGCGACCGCTGTCTAAACTCATTTTTATCCCTCCAAAACAGATTTCAGGCATCCTGACAGGTGGTAAAGCGCGAGCAGCAAACTGTAACACACGAATAATTGTACAACAGACTGACAGTCAAATGTATCTATCCCATGAATCTACTTGAAAACGGGAATGACCTGCGGCTTTTTCCGGTCTTCAGCGTCAATATGAGAAATCGCGCTGACTTTGACGACTTCATGAATACTCCTGCTGTTTGTTCTTCAGTACGCCGGTAGCCTGCCGATGCGGCTTTATAGGTCGTGGCGGCGGTCTTCTGCCTTTCCGGAGTCTCTCCGCTGTGTTCGCACAGGGTCCCGACCACCATAAACCGTAAGCGCCGAGGACCTTGTCTCCAGCAAAGGAAGCGCCCGAAAACAGTGCACTCCATTGTAATTGCAGCGTGCCGCCGCATGCCGGCACGTAAAGAAGGGGACCCTTTCACTGCCAATAAAGGGACTGCGACCCAGAAATGACGGCCATTCCAGCGTGAGTACTCTACCTTCTGTCGTCTTCTGCCACCGTTCATCCACGACCTGAGTGTTCGTAAATTCACACAACATATTTCGAGAAATCGTAGCGGGGATCAACTAGATATCATGTGGAATAGCAGTTTATGTCTGGAAACGAACCTTGCTGCTGGAACGAACATCTTAAGGGAGAATCGAAACGTTCACTATTCACATTACACGCATGGGACTGCTTCTTTTCTACCACTACGAAAGCTATGGCACAGGTAAGCACTGAGCATTGGTATCTAGGCAGTTAATTGCTTACAAATGTAGTAATTACCGAAGTCACGTTAACTTGTCGGTATGTGCTCAAGAGACTCAGGGGAATAATGCGCTACTTTTCCATGTTCGAAATTTCGTGATACTGGACTGCCCTTTTGTCCCATTCCACATGAAGGCAACAGTGTTAACCCACGCAGCACACAACAACCGTTATGCTACCGACACCCTTAAATCTCTTCAGAAATGCGAACGCAAACGTGAACATGTACAATTACTTTGAGTCAAACAACACTTCGAAAACTCGCAAAATGAAATGGTAGACCGACTGATGAAGTTAGCTGTGACATTAGGCCCCTAATACACACTAAATTATGAGGCTCACTTTATCTCTATCTTGAAGAATTAGAGCCCAAAGGAGTGCAAAGAGGTACAGCAAGTCTTCCAGCTGGAAGAGGGACGACACTATTCCTAAATCCAGGGACGACACTATTCCTAAATCCGACTTCACATATATAAAAATTTTTAACAGCAATACAGTTCGTTCAAAGAAGATTATCTAAACGCCACAAAACTTCAGTAATTCGCATCTGGTTGTGACACTGCGGCCTGCAACGTCCTTGTTTCATATTTGAAAGAATCTTACATCCAATTCAAAGTAAGTTTAAATCGGTTGTGTGTAGACCAAGAGAAGCACCCAAGGATGAATCACGACATGTCTGCAGTTGCATTAAAATTTTGAACTTTTGTCAGATTTTGTAGTTACACGTTACCTCTGCACCTCTATACAAGAAAGGTGAATATCTTATTTAATTTAAAATGCATTTGTAGCCGTGTCAACCAGAGCAGCAGTGTATAAACATATTTTTCTTTATTTTGGAGTATCGTTTATCGGGTATTTCGACAACGGAATCAGTATTTCTAGTGATTTAACATTTCAGAGTATTGTGTACATCATCAGATCAAGACGACTGAATGTTGGTTGGGTTGTTTTGGGGGAAGAGACCAAACAGCGAGGTCATCGGTCTCATCTGATTAGTGAAGGACGGGGAGGGAAGTCGGCCGTGCCCTTTCAAAGGAACCATCCCGGAATTTGCTTCGAGCGATTTAGGGAAATCACGGAAAACCTAAATCAGGATGGCCGGACGCGGGATTGAACCGTCGTCCTCCCGAATGCGAGTCCAGTGGGCTACCACTGCGCCATCTCGCTCGGTAAGACTGTATGCCAATACCGATCATCACAGCTGATTTTCTCTCTCTCTCTCTCTCTCTCTCAAGAGTACATTACATCTGTAAAGTTGAGAGAGTTATCTTCATCTCTAGCCTCTAAACATCCCACTCTTATTCTTTTTAGGCCAACGGCAAAACAGTAGCGGCCCCTTAACTAGTCTTCGCCTGCCTGGACGACAACTACTTAAAATCTCAGTACTGTTCGATCCATAGGCCATCGGATCAGTAATCAAAGATCGAATTACTACACCATGTAGAAATAAGGACACATTTATATTGATAGGATCCCTTGGGAACATCTGATGGCATACGGTTCCACTGGGAAGGCTGAGCCTGACGAAGGAGGGCGAATAAAGGAGGACGTGACACGGAAGCAGCAAGATGAACGGCTGAAGAACGCCCGGGTGCCTTATTACGGGCGTGCGCCAGTGTACACAGCGTTAGTTCTCTCTCTTCTCTCTTCTCTCTCTCTCTCTCTCTCTCTCTCTCTCTCACACACACTCTAACCCAACATCCGCGTCACGGCAGTACCCCGCGCAAGCAGCCCGCCCAATTTACGTTAGCCCAATCAACTATTTCATCTCTTGGAAATGTAAATCAAAGTAATGAGGCATGCCCCAAAAATGACGCGCGTTTTTCTAGGAACTACTGTTACCAGCGAGTACGTTCGTATCCAAAATATACGACAGAAAATCTCGTGGGGGACGTTTTCTCATTACTGATGTGAGATGTGACAGTTTGATAAGTAATCTAAAAAGTCCATAACGACAATCTCCAGACATAATTTCGGGAAAGCTATAATTGCCGCTCAAGAAATCGAGAACAGTGACAACCCACTGAAAAGGAACTTACTTGTCATAAGTGTTGTTAATATTCAATGGATGTAGTGAAGTTGTAAGGCTAAACTTGAGTCCACCTTGAGAACACGCTAGGCTCCTAAAAAGAACAAGGGGAGGGAAGACTTAGAGGCATTTGTTTGCGAGCAGAGAGTGCGGTTGAGATACGCGGCCAAGCGGGAAGTCGACATACAAGCAAGCCAGCGTCAGTACAAGTGACGTCAAAGAAACCGGTGGGTAGTTCAAATTGCGATAAAGCTGAGGATAAAAGCTGACATCGAATCAATTTTTTAAGCAGTTTATTCTGGACCTGGATAATTTTTATAGCATGGTTGCTTTGGTACCAACGGCGTCGCCGCAATGGTAACACCGGTTCCCGTCGGATCACCGAAGTTAAGCGCTGTCGGGCTTGGCTAGCACATGGATGGGTGACCATCCGGTCTGCCGAGCGCTGTTGGCAAGCGGGGTGCATTCAGCCCTTGTGAGGCAAACTGAGAAGCTACTTGATTGAGAAGTAGCGACTCCGGTCTCGTAAACTGACATACGGCCGGGAAAGCGGTGTATTGACCACATGCCCCTCCGTATCTGCATCCACTGACGGCAGTGGGCTGAGGATGGCACGGCTGCCGGCCGGTACCGTTGGGCCTTCATGGCCTGTTCGAGCGTAATTTATTTTTAACTTTTATGGTTGCTTATGGGGCGGTAATTCATGTTGGAAGCAAGTACTAGAACACATATTCAGACCCCAAGCGGACGACGTGGCTCTAAAGTTTGCGTTCTTTCTTTCTAATTTTGTCAATCCAGAAGTAGTTCAACAGCATTTTATTATCTTTTTCAAAAACTGACACTCTTGTTGTAGTTGACATCTAATAAAAGTTATTCGATTTGGGTTTCTGTTACATATATACAAGGTCCAGATACATTAATGTGACCACCGCCTATGCTTGACGACCACGTCCAATTATTACTCACAGACGGAAGATGGTAGCACTAACAGTGGAGATTGTATAAAGATTGTCGGGAGGGGGGGGGGGGGGCGACAACAGAGCAGTAGTTGTCGTAATGCGGAAACAGAGTGATTTATCTGACGTCCGATAGGGCTTGATCATTGGCTTTCGGGACAAGGGTGGAAGCATTTCCGAAACGGCTAGGTCTGTAAACTGCTCGCGTGCCGCAGTGTATGGCAAAGTGGCGCCACCCAAAGCGTGCAGCTGTTGAGCAATTGATCACTTAACTCCCCGGATTTAAATCCAATCGAAAATGTGTAGGACCACCTCGATCGGGCTGTTTGCTCCATGGATCCTCAAATGAGAAATCTAGCGCACTTGGCTACGGCAGTAGAGTCGGCACGGCTCTACATCCCTGTCGGTGTCTTTCAGAACCTCACTGGCTCCCTTTCTGCGTGTCTCGCAGCGGTCTGAAAGGTGGTTATTCATGTTTTTGACAGGTGGTCACATTAATGTGACACGGCAGTGTATATACACCGTATCCGCGAGTGCACATTAGCTCGCTGAATTTCATTAACTACATCGGATGATCAGCCGAGTAATAGCTTCGTTCTGATGTCGCATTCTGGCAAAGCATCACTGAGAGATCACCAACGTAACACAAGACGGCTGGAGCATAAAAATACCACCCTTAGCAGTACAGTGAATAACTACTGAATCAATTTGTTGCCTACAGTGTTGTTAATAATGCAGTTCCTTCTCAGGTCGAGAATGACTGCGTTGTAAACGCGTCCCTTACACAATGCTTAGTTAAGTTGTAGAACCTCATCTACAAATATTCAGTCTGCTACGAAATTCTCGACTGAGAAAGAAGTATAATCGTTGTTTCAAGACGAAGAGGAGGACTGAAAGGCGTGGGCTGGAAAAATCTTCCTACTGATATCAATGACAAAGAACACTGACCGCCAGACAAAGAGAAATGATTCGTCAACACATTCATCTTCAGAAAATAATAATTAGTGAAGTGAAACCAGGAGGGCAGAACTGTAAATTGGAAAAATGGCTCTAAGTACGAAGGGACTTAACATCTGAAGTCATCAGTCACCTAGACTTACAACTACTTAAACCTAACTAACCTAAGGACATCACACACATCCATGCTCGAGGCAGGATTCGAACCTGCGACCGTAGTAGCAGCCGGCTGTAAATTGAAGCTCACTCCTTTGTAAAGAGTGCAAAAACCTATCACCGCCCACCTTTGTTGGTTTCTTACAAAGCTGACAACGCGTTGTTGTTTTGTACTTTGTCTGAGAACTGTTTTAATTCAGGTAGCTCTCCACGCTAGTCTATCCCGTGCAAGCCTCATCACCTGCGAATAACTACCGCAGCCTACATCCTTCTGAATCTGCTTATTGTATTCCAGCCTTCATCTCGTTCTACAACCCCCCCGCCCCCCACCTCCGCCCCACTTCCTTTCGTTACCAAATTCATAATTCCTTGATGCCTCAGGTCGTGTCATGTCGAACCATCCATTCTTTTAGTCAACTTGGGCCACGAATTTCTATTTTCCCCAGTTAGATTCAATATCTGATCTCACAATCTAATTTCCAATATTCTTCTGGCGCAACACATCTCGAAAGCTTCTATTCTCTTCTTGTCTGAAGTGCTTATGGACCGTGTTCCTCTTCCCTATAAAACTACTTCCCAGGTAATCGCTTTCCTTGCTATTACCAGTCAGCATTTTACTCGTATGTCCTGTTTACTTCGGGCCCATCACTTATTTTTCTGCCCTACTAGCAACTCATCCATTATTTTTAGAGTCTCATTTCCTAACCTAATTCTGTCAGCATCGCCTGATTTCACTACATTTCAGTATCCTTGTTTTACTTTTATCGATGTTCATTTTATTAGATCTTTTCAAGACATTATCCATCCCCCTGAACTGCTCTTTCAAGTCTTTTATCGTCTCTGAAAGAATTGCAATTCCGTCAGCAAACTGCACAGTTCTTATGTCTGCTCCCTAGACTTCAACTCTCTTCTCCTTTGTTTTCTTTACTGCTTGCCCAACGTACAGACTAAATAACATCGGATAGAGACTTGAACCTAGTCTCACTCCTTTCTCAGCTACTGCTTCCCTTTCTACACTTCGACTTTAATTGCACCAGTTCCTGTACAAGTTTTAGACAACTTTTCGCTCCCTGTGTTTTATCCCTGCCACCTTCAGCATTTCATATTGTCTACTCCGGTCCGCACAATCAATAGCTTTCTCTAAATCTACAAATGTTATACACGTAGGTTTGCCTATCTACAGACTATCTCCTAAGTCAGAGGGTCGGTATGGGACAGGATGTTCCTATATTTCTCCGGAACTCAAACTGATCTTCCCTGAGTCCTACCAATTTTTCCATTCTTCTGTATATAATTCGTGTCAGTATTTTCCAACAATGACTTATTACATCTACAGTTACATCTACATACATACTCCGCAAGTCACCATACGGTGTACCAGCATTAGTCATTTCGTTTCCTGTTCCACTCGCATATGGAGCGTGGGAAAAATGACTGTTTATAAGCCTCCGTACGAGGTCTAATTTCTCCTATCTCGCTTCGTGGTCATAACGCGAAAGGTACGTTGACGGCAGTAGACTCGTTGTGCAGTCTGCCGCAAATGTCAGTTCTCTAAATTTTCTCAACAGTTTTTTGCGAAAATATCGACGCCTTTCCTTCAGGGATTCTCATTTGAGTTCCCGAAAGATTTCTGCAATACTCGTATGTTGATCCAACATATCGGTACCAAATCTAGCAGCATGTCTCTGAATGGCTACGATGTCTTTCTTTAAGCCGACCAGCTGCGGATCCCAAACACTCGAACAGCACTCAAGAATGGACCACACTAGTGTTCCTTTATGCGGTCTCCTTTTACAGACGAACCACACTTTCCTAAAACTCTCCCAATAATCCAAATTCGACCATTCGCGTTCCCAATTACTGATCTTACGTGCTGGTTCCATTTCCTATAGTTTTGGTACGATGCGACTACATATTTAATCGTCTTGGCTTTGTCAACCAGCACATCACTAATACCGCATTCGAACATAACAGAATTGTTTATGCTAGTAGTCTACATTAACTCACATTTCTCTACATTTAAAACCAGCTGCCATTCATTATACCAAATAGAATTTCTCTCTACGTATCTCCTTCAGTCAGTCAACGAAGACACTTTCTTGTACACTTCAGCAAACACTCGCAGATTGCTGTTCACCCTCTCCTTCACTCCGTTGATGTATATAGAGAACAAGAGTCGTACTATCGCATCTGCCTGGGGCACTCCTGACGATGCTTCAGTAATATTCACAAGTGTCAGGTCCTGTCTTCTTTGATAAAGCAATTATTAGGCTACATTCTTTTTAAAGCATACAGGTATTTCACAAGCTTGCATATAAAGTGGAACAATTCCGTCATCCCAAGGTCTTCCAAGAACGCCAGAGATCCTGAGATAATTCAGTCTACTCCTCAACCCCAGGAACTCGTTTCGACTTAGGTCTTTCGGAGCAGTGTCAAATTCTTCTCGCAGTATCGTATCTACCATCTCATCCTCATTTACTGCCGCTTCTGATTCGATAATATTGTCTTCAGTCTTGTTTCCCTTGTAGAAACCTTCAACGTATTTCTTCCACCTTTCAGCCATCCTTTCATTGCGTAAAATAGACTTGTTACCTGAGCCTTTAATAATGACACAGATGCTTGCTTTTTTTCTCCAAAAATTTCTTAATTTTCCTATACGCCGCATCTATCTTTCTCACAGTCATGCACGGTCCCACAGCCTTGTATTTATGTTCTTATTTTAGTACAGTCAGGGGAAGACCGTGATTCCCAAAATAGTTAAAATGCTTTTTTATTATTTTCCGACACAATCAGTGTATCTTTTCCGATTACAAGTTTCGATCGTGTCAAAGAGCCATTTTTATATACAACTGCTGCATAGGAGGAGAACGTCCAGTCACTAACGTACGTAACCTCCAGGACCTGAAGGTGACCGTTTGAGTTAATCTGAAAAAAAATAATTGTGATCACGTCGGAATATAATAAAAGGAAACGTTATTGTCTTCTACGCATTTCTACTTTGCCAGTTTGCACTTCCTATCACTCTCATTTTTTAGGCGTATTTATTCCGTTTTGCTTGCTTCACACGGTGCATTTTCATATTTCCTACTTTCGTAAATAACGTTCAGGCCTGCTCGTACAGCGTAGCGCGCTGCCTTGCGAGACAGGGAGGTGAGTCACACCAGGATCGAATCCTTGCGGCGGATTAACGGCCGTGTCTGGCGCACCGGCCAGTCTGAGGGCGGTTTTTGGGCGGTTTCCCATGCTCGTTTAGGCAAATGCTACAGTGGGCTGGGTCCCGCGCAGAACATACGATACACAAACAGTTAAAATATGATCATACACAGAACAAAGTCTACACAATTCACAGAGGGGTGGCGAACACAAATTGCCTCCCTTAGGTTACCTATGAGAGCGGCGTCAGCTATGGCATCTGCCGCAAAGTCAAATAAAATAAAATTTGCCAGAATGGGGAATGGCTCTGAGCACTATGGGACTCAACTACAGTGGTCATAAGTCCCCTAGAACTTAGAACTACTTAAACCTAACTAACCTAAGGACATCACACACATCCATGCCCGAGGCAGGAGTCGAACCTGCGACCGTAGCGGTCGTGCGGTTCCAGACTGTAGCGCCTTTAATCGCTCGGCCACTCCGGCCGGCCAATTTGCCAGAACATGAGCATAGGCGGAGCCCGTAATATACACGGGGAAAACGCTTCAGAAAAGAAGATGTCAATCAGATTCAGTATCTAATGACGTATACGTACGCCAGATGCAACTGATGCGCGAAGGAAACTTTACCCGCCTAGTTCATTGTCCACGTTGCTGTATTCAGCCAAGTGGTATAAATGGTAACAGTTGTTGTGCCAAAGAGCTGAAGACACGAATCAATATACGCGACTGAATTTTAGTATCTCCACCCAGTGCGAGTACCGATTCAGGCAGCGAGTCAGGGATGATCGTGTTGTCCAGTTGGGACCGCAATGTTTGTGAAGGGGGTGAAGTCTCTTACACTCTACTTTTTCCCATCATTCATTGTACACCATTCAACTTGTCATTACTGTTGCAAGTATGTAATAGTTTGGTGTAGACGTAGATGGCACGACAGTCACTATAAGTGTAATTCCTGCACGGTACGGCCCATTTACTAAACTCCTATCATTACGAGACTGGACAACATGGAGGGAGATCAGCAAGAGTGGCGCTGGACAACTTGGTTTCTGTGTGAGGAGGATGGAAACACTTCAGATATTCACATGCAATTGGTGGCATTGTATGGATAGTTATCACCGACAAGAAAAGTGATCTTGCAACACGACAACGCTTGTCCCCACATTCGTCGGAAACCTGCAGCTGTCACCGCTGAAATGGTGTTCCAGGTACTGCTGCACCCATCATATTTTGCTGACCTGGCTCCTTTTACCTCAATAGACCCTCTTCGAACCACTTTTCTGGAGGCTGTTGAACCCATTGCATGACAGCTGCTCGCAGTTCCGGGAAGTTTGCGAAACGATGTTCGCACAGATATTTTTTGGCAGCCCAGAGTAAGTGGCCAAGTCAGGAGAATACGGTGGGTGTGGCACTACCTGGAATCCCATTTCAGCGACGGCACCCGTATTTTTGCGATGCGTATTGGGACGAGAGTTGTCATGTTGCAAGATCACTCACTAACCACACACTGCCATCAAACGCCTGTGAAAGTCCGGAGTATTTGCATACCCCTTCCACAGGTGCCAGCTCGCCCAGTGCTGACCTTGATAATCACGCTCTATGTTGTCCGTTCGTGTAATGACAGCGCTTAGGGAAATGGGCTGTAACGCACAGAGATTACACTTCCAGTGGTTGTCTGACCACCTACGATTAGAGCAAAATACTGCATACTTTGAACTGTAATGACAGATCAAGTGAAGCAGGATGATTTATGAGAATGATCGTCCTATTTGGTTTATGCTTCATACTTGGTTTTCGTTTCGTATTTTAAATCCTTCAGCGACCTTGCTTGCAGACGAAAAGCAGGTGAGAACTGTTTCTTTCTATGGCCACAGCTTGACCTGCACGAGTGATCGCATTTCTCATGTTTGAAAGAAAACTAGGCATGAAAAAGTAAAAATAGAATTCTATTTACCCCGCAGCAATATGAGGGTTCACTGAACAAGATCGCCGGTGATCGTCAAATCACAGTTCATATGTTCGTGCTCGTAGCTTGCACAACACATATCATAGTGAAATATTACACTGAGTACCTCAGATCGTGTATGTTACTAACTCTAATGACGTTTGATAGAGATTGGCTGCCTGCACAACTTGAAATGGAATTCGTGTGGAAGAGGCAAAGGAACGTCGCTTAAAACAAAATTCAAAACTGTACAACGAATAAAATGGGTTTTCTTGTGAATATATCTAAAATTATATATTATATTTCGGAGGTGCATCCGCAGAAACTTCATTCCTTCAATTGCTACTTCCGACGTATATCTTTTTGCATCTTCGGACTGAGTCCAGAGACTAAATCTACAGCACTCGCGTCCCCGTCCTTTAAAACCCAAGCACCGCCTTACTGCGCATCCGGTCACAGATACACAAGGATCAGAGATGATGTTCTGCCGTAAAAAACTTTGAACTCAATCTATGGTTAGACGCTCGATCCCTGCTTCGATAGTGATGCAAAAAAATGGTTCAAATGGCTCTGAGCACTATGGGACTTAACATCTTAGGTCATCAGTCCCCTAGAACTTAGAACTACTTAAACCTAACTAACCTAAGGACATCACACACATCCATGCCTGAGGCAGGATTCGAACCTGCGACCGTAGCAGTCCCGCGGTTCCGGACTGCAGCGCTAGAACCGCACGACCACCGCGGCCGGCGATAGTGATGCATCAATAACAGTTAAGCTGTCGAGACGTTATTACGAGCTGATCAAAGAAAACGGCGGATACCACAATTTGTGCAGGCTGAACCCGCTACTTGATTATTTGAATTCCCCGCCAAACAAATTTCCACTGCTTCCTTCGCCACCGAGTACTAGAATGTTGAAGTCAACGATAGAATTTCGCCATTGTCGTTCAGAGCGACCCTCGGTTTTTAAAAGGACGGACGCGACTGCTGTAGCTTCAGTCATGGATCACTCGCAGGTGGGTCGAAAAGTATATGGCTGAAATTTTATGGATCGGTTAATGCGCAGCGAAAACATGAAGATGCGCAAATAATATTCATTTATATTTCACACCATCTTTATGTACAGAATGTATTTCTTCTGGCAGCTACACTACTGGCCATTAAAATTGCTACACCAAGAATAAATGCGGATGATAAATGGGTATTCCTTGGACAAATATATTATACTAGAACTGACATGTGATTACATTTTCAAGCAATTTGGGTGCATAGATCCTGAGAAATCAGTACCCACAACAACCACCTTGATACGCCTGAGCATCGGGTCAAACAGAGCTTGGATGGCGTGTACAGGTACAGTTGCCCATGCAGCTTCAACATGATACCACATTTCAACAAGAGTAGTGACTGGCGTATTGTGACGAGCCAGTTGCTCGGCCACCATTGACCAGACGTTTTCAATTGGTGAGAGATCTGAAGAATGTGCTGGCCAGGACAGCAGTCGAACATTTTTTGTATCCAGAAAGGCCTGTACAGGACCTACAACATGTGGTCGTGCATTATCCTGCTGAAATGTAGGGTTTCGCAGGGATCGAATGAAGGGCAGAGCCACGGGTCATAACACATCTTAAATGTAACGTGCACTGTTCAAAGTGCCGTCAATGCGAACAAGAGGTGACTGAGACGTGAAACCAGTGGCACCCCATACCGTCACGCCGGGTGATACGCCAGTATGGCGATGACGAATACACGCTTTCAATGTGCTTCCGATGTCGCCAAACACGGATTCGACCATCATGGTGCCGTAAACAGAACCTGGATTCATAAAAAAAATGACGTTTTGCCATGTGTGCATCCAGGTTCGTCGTTGAGTACACCATCGCAGGCGCTCCTGTCTCTGATGCAGCGTCAAGGGTAACTGCAGCCATGGTCTCCGAGCTGATAGTCCATGCTGCTGCAAACGTCGTTGAACTGTTCGTGCAGATGGTTGTTGTCTTGCAAACGTCTCCATCTGTTGACTCAGGGATCGAGACGTGGCTGCACGATCCGTTACAGCCATGCGGATAAGATGCCTGTCATCGCGACTGCTAGTGATACGAGGCCGTTGGGATTCAGCATGGCGTCCCATATTACCCTCCTGAAACCACGGATTCCATATTCTGCTAACAGTCAGTGGATCTCGACCAACGCGAGCAGCGATGTCACGATTCGATAAACCGCAATCGCGATAGGCTACAATCCGACCTTTATCGAAGTCGGAAGCGTGATGGTACGCATTTCTCCTCCTTACACGAGTCATCACAACAACGTTTCACCAGGCAACGCCGGTCAACTGCTATTTGTGTATGAGAAATCGGTTGGAAACTTTCCTAATGTCAGTACGTTGTAGGTGTCGCCACCGGCGCCAACATTGTGTGAATACTCTGAAAAGCTAATCATTTGCATATCACAGCATCTTCTTCCTGTCGGTTAAATTTCGCGTCTCTAGCACGTCATCTTCGTGGTGTAACAATTTTAATGGCCAGTAGTGTAGATGGTATCAGAGAGGAAAATGCAGTATTGTCAGCTATTGTTTTATGCAGAAAACTGAGTGAGAAATTCTTTATTACAGTAGAAGGAACTTCATGATTCTGGCTGGCTGTGTTGAGGCCGAGACTTCGCAGTAAATACAACTGGGCATAAATGTGCAAAGGCGAGTAAGACTGGATGGGAAGCAGAAGAATAGCCTCTCTACCAGGTAGTGTGTACGCGATCTCCGCAACAGCATTATGCGCCTAACCGCTACAAAGTGCTGCTGAGCCGAACAATTGCCGCAAGCTGAGACGGGTTGACACACATGCGGCGCCTTGGCGCGCCGCTCTACTTGTCGCCGAGTACACACTTTGCGAAGCCTCGTAACCAGCGAGGAGTCTCTGCAGCACGCCATGTTGCGACAGCTACTGCAGTGGGCCCCGCTAGCCCACAGCACGCACGGACGACGAGACCGCTTGCCTCTTCCCACTCTACTGGGAACCGATCCCAGAAAAGTAGTGGAGTCATCTACCGCTGCATCTACAGCGTGTCCCAAACCCTTCGGGTCAACATTATACAGGGTAAACCAGAGCTGCACCGACAAACTTTCGGAGGTGGCAGTATGGACTAAAACAAGTCTAGTAAACATGGGCTGTAAAATGCATATATCCAGAGCACTCCAGAGCATTCGTTCATATTCGATAGTGTGAAACACATTTCTCCTACTGAAAAGTGCTCGTAGTTCTTAAAGTATGCACTTTAGAACCCATGTTTACTCAACATCTTTTTCCATGTTTTGGTCCATATTACCTCCGTCTAAAATATGGAAAGCAAAGAGCTCCCAGTAGAAGCGATGTTTCTCACAGTAGCGAAGACGAACAAGTGCTCATAGCTTTTAACGTGTAGATTTTAGATCCCATGTTCCCCAGACATTCTTTTCTTGTTTCGGTCCATTGTCCCACCTCTGAAAGTTTTTCGGTGGAGTTCTGGTTCACCCTGAGTAGCTAACAGAGGAGCCTACGCTGAGGATTAAGACATACGAAAATGATGGTCGAAAATGAATATTCAGTTTGTACACTTTATTGACGTCGATGACTAACACATCCAGTAACCAGTGTATACTACCAGTCATGGGTGTACGCGCAAGATTATATTTTCTCCATGTTTGTTATAATCGATTCGATAAGACTGAAAATGAATCGTGCCCCTAGTACTAAAAATGACAGCCAGCAAGTACACTCAAACGAGTGGTAGGTATCCACTCGATGGTTTAAATGTAGATTGCATTGAAACCCAAATAGTAAGCATATTTCGAAATAAATCTTTTTATACTATTAATACGAATATAAATGCCACCTTTTTCACCAAAAGATCTCAAATTACATCCTTATTTTAAAATGTGGAGTATCTAAGGAGTTAATCACAAAAATTTTAAATAGTTTAACAATAATGTTAGGTTGGCAATAAAAATTAAAAACCTGAAGTAGCAAAAATCAAAATGTCTAAGAAGGTCCTGCTGGGTAGCAACAAGAGTTGCTGGCAAAAACATGTCGCATCAATACTCCTTAAAGTGAAGAAACAGGAAATGCATGTTAAAAACCGCTTGTTCAACTTTGATACCACCTGTAACACTTTGTTTGCATACAAAACGTTACATCAGACCGTGTTCATTAATTCCTTGTATTATTTTCTGTTCCTCCATTATTTAATGTTGATTGCCATAACTGAAGATGAACAAAACGTGCTTTGAAAGCTACTTTTTTTGGGATGTTTAGGTGAAATGTAACCCATGTCCAGCATTCGATTAGGTGAATGTGGAAAACCTCCCGAAACTACACGGGCTGGCCAATACAATCGACTTTTACCTGTTTGACACATTGTTATGCAGCATGCCAACTGGACTGCAGGGTTCTTCACCCAATAACTCCATGTTGCGCTGTTGCGCCCCCAGTTACTAAAAAGGACATATTTTCGACCTTAAAATTTTATACATTTTTTCCGCTCTTCTCGAATAATGCTTTTGGGTGCACAGACGTGTAGATATACACACCTACAACAACAGCATGTCAGTGTTCTTGAGAATCTACTCCTATAGCTCTGCCATATAAAACTGAATGTAGATTAAGCAGGCCATCACTAGTCTTCTCTGTCCACAGAAAAATGGTAAGCTGTTGTAAAGAAGCTGCTCAGGGACTCTGATTGGGTTTTGGTTAATAGGTAGACTGATTCACGAGGAAGTTTTGTGTATATAATAAAGTACCACTGCGCCAGTCATCTCGTCTAGCTGTGCGAAGCCGGGACTGGTCGGTAATATATATATAAATTTGGAACTAGCTTCGGGACTATTCCATTAGAGTGTTACAGGACCTTTACTATATATATATATATATATATATATATATACTATTCCATTAGAGTGTTACAGGACCTTTACTATATATATATATATATATATATATATAGTAAAGGTCCTGTAACACTCTAATGGAATAGTCCCGAAGCTAGTTCCAAATTTACCGATTTCATTCAGCTGATAACGACGTGCTGAGTTCTGTATATACGAAGTCCTGAACTCAGTCACAAATCTAGTCTGATACTCGGTAAGCTAGTATTTTCTTTCCTTAGCTACAGAGCGGAACTGTTTCGAATGTTTTGGATAAATCAAGGAGCACGGCATCTACATGGGAGCTGTTGTCTACGGGGTTCTCGATCTCACAGACGAACAGAGCAAGCCTTGAAAATATTTCCATTTGCTGCAACCGCGTTGAATAAATGTAGGCTAAAGACGAAAACAACAGCGCTAGTTGCAACTGACTTACTCGCTGACAAAGTACGACCGATTTCGGCCTCAAGGACGTCCATTATCAAGCGGAGACATGTGCCTGAGTGACAAATGTACAGCTATTGTGTGAGCACTATTATTAATAAAAGGAAATAGTACTCTTTTATTTTCTTGTGCCTTTGTCCCGCATCGGCACAGGGTCGGCATGGTTATTATTTAAGGGTTGGCCGGACGCAATATGCGTAACCCGTACCCCAACTGCCTGCGTGATGTGTTATTCACGCGGAAGTGAGCGAAAGTTTTCTAAATGTTTGCAAATCGTGTAACTGAGATAGGACTCGGGTACTAGCCCAGTATTCATCAAATAGGATGTTGGAAACTGTCTGAAAATCGAAATACGATAGAGTGCCTACGTTTTCGTCAAACCAGAAACGGAAACCTGCAGTCCTGAGAACACGGCTATTGTCTTGGAAGACGTGAGGTTCCACACTATTCTCTTCATGATGATATAGAATAGGGGCGTCCACCCGAGGGCCTCATGCAAGTATCAATAGAGCCCAAGAAGTGAGCGACTATCAAGCAATCAGAAAAAAAATGTTTATGTAATGTTTTGATAAAAATTATTATTTTCAATTTGAAACTCCCGCCACACCTCCGACGTCCCTTTATCTCTCTACCTAACCTCCCCCTCTCTTTCTCTCTCCCTCTGCTCTCTCTCTCTCTCTCTCTCTCTCTCTCTCTCTCTCTCTCTCAGCGTACTAGTGTTAAGTATATGATGTACGGCACAAAAATATTCTTCTTCCTCCAATATGTCCCACGTAAGCTAAAACATTGGACATCCCTGGTAGAGAAGACGGGCAAAACTAGATAACAGAGAATGCTGTAATAAACATACTAGCTCTTGTTCACGGTATCTTGACTCGTTGGCTGAAAGTCATGGCTCGAAAAAACACCCCACCACATCACAGATGCTCATCAGGCCTGCACAACAAATGTCACATACAGACTGTGTCTTCGATGACTGGTATTACTTGGAAAGAGTCAAAATCGCGACTATTTAGACCATACTGGACGCCTCCAGTCCGTTACTGCACAGTTTCTATGTTGTTCGGTCCATCGAAGTAGTGAACTTTTGCGTGCCATTGTGAGCAATGGCCTTTAGTGACGTAGCCAATGCCACATGTCCGTTCAGGCAGTTCTTTTCGTAATGTTCGGACGGGTTTGAAACCCATTGTCATTAACAAGCCGTGACACTCGTCTCCTATTCATGTCGGTTAAGATCTTTTACGAACGACAACTGGTCTTCGCTGAATTACAATGCTGCAAGGGGTGCACCATTGCTCGACGATTGGGCAGTCTGCACTGAAACTCCAACAAAATGGGAAACTTTATTCACAGTGCGGTCATGGGACAACCGACTGGCACATATACAGCACCTTACTGCGATAACTAACATCAACGGTGGAGGGTCACATGATCGCCTGGTACCAGTTCAACGCCATTCACAATTCTCCAAAGCGACCATTGTCGTCTCAAAAGATGTGTTCTAATACTTTGTCCGGCGAGCTTTCGTCTCACAAGGCTTCGTCACACTTCGTGGGAGACGTGTGAGTTGGCGCTCGGTCAGCACGCCGTACTATACACTCGCGGTGGAGGCGGCGGGAGGAAATGGGCAGCGACCGGCCTTGCCAAGCCATCGTGGCGCGGCAGCAAGCGGAACGTGACCGGCTGGCCTCTCTGCCCGAACAAACAGCGGCGTCTTTCAGCATCCGAACGGGCACCGCCGCCGCTGACACGGAACTGATCAGCTATGGAATAGCTTTCTCAGCTTTCCCAGCCAGGTCGCTATTAGCAGGGGCGCGCGGTAGAGGCAGCAGCTCCGGCTCGGCGATCTACATAGCCAGTCACAAAGAGCTATTTTTCGCCTTTTCTTAGGGTTCTATACCTCAATCGGTAAAAAGGGAACCCTTATAGGATCGCTTCGTTGTCCGTGTTTGTCTGTGTGTCTGTCTTCTGCCCGGCTATTAAGAACCCTTCTTCTCAGGAATTCTCAGGAATTTCTCAGGAGCACCTCCAGTCACTTGGTGGTCTAAAAAATTTAAGCTTCTAAGTCAAAGCAATCAAAAGATAGAGTCATTTACGTCACATATTTTGATACTAGGGCACTTCCGGTGGATCCGAAATCATGAAATTGGCAAAAAGCAAGGTTTCACAGTGACACTACATGAAAAAATCCTAAAATTGTTAATCTGTAAGTACAGACCTACCACACGAAAAAAATTCTTTTTTTCATATTTTATCCGTCTGTTTATCTGTCCATCCGTTACGACCTTTTTTCCTCACGAACGTTTGGATGTATCAATCTCAAATTTACGTCACACAAATGGTTCAAATGACTCTGAGCACTGTGGGACTTAACATGTGAGGTCCTCAGTCCCCTAGAACTTAGAACTACTTAAACCTAACTAACCTAAGGACATCACACACATCCATGCCCGAGGCAGGATTCGAACCTGCGACCGTAGCAGTCTCGCGGTTCCGGACTAAAGCGCCTAGAACCGCACGGCCACCGCGGCCGGCCTACGTCACACATTAAGGTCTATGGTACCTTGGCGATGTAGAACATTTAAGCTTCTAAGTCAGTGCAGTCAAAAGATATAGCCATTTATGTCACACGTTCGGATACTCGCAAATTCACTCATTCAAACCTATAGGGCACGTCCCATTGAACTAGAATCATGAAATTAGGCAAAAAGCAAGTTTCACAGTTGTTCAACTGTAATTATATACCATAATTTTTTCGCCATTAGAACTTACATTGCATTCATCACCCGACAAAAGCATAACACAAAAATATTACAGCATACAAACGTAAAATGTACGTTGTAATCATGTTTCAGCAAGTAAATAAGAAATAATTTATTAACTTTTGTCTCTCTGTATATATAAAGTGAAGTTCCCTGCTCACTTCGTATTGTACAGGTATGTCTGGGATACTCTCGGGAACTATTGTGGAGATTCACGGGACCTATATTTTGCCAGTATCGATATCGATAACAGGCGAAAATCGTCGAGATTGTCGATTTCCGGCATGGATGAATCATCCACATACATCATTAAGTCTGTACGAAACCCTCACTGTGTGAGTCCTACTCGCACTTTCTTAATATACGCTACAATAAGACGAAAAGAAAATCAAAAGTAACGTTCAATGACAGACGGAAAGATTGCTCCAAATCACGGTGAGCATTTGGAGCTGCTTTAGACATTCACACGTCACAACTATAACATCTATGGGCAGCAGCAGACAGGTCAGATCCAATCACTTGAAATTATCTAGAACGAAATTTTCATTCTACAGCGGAATGTGCACTGACACGAAACTACCTGGCAGATTAAAATTGTTTGTCGGACCGAGACTCACCTCGGGACCTTTGTCTTTCGCGGACACGTGCTCTACCGACTCAGCTGCCCAAGCACGACTCATGACCAGTCCTCACAGCTTTACTCCTGCCTTCTCATCTCCTACCTACTAAATTTTACATAAATTCTCCTATGAAGCTTGCACACAGTTTTAATCCGTCAGGAAGTTTTATATCAGCGCACACTCCGCTACAGAGTGAAAATTTCTTTCTGAAAACATCACCCAGACTGTAGCTAAGGCATGTCTCCGCAATATCCTTTGACCCATTAGTGCTAGACCTGCAAGTTTCGTAGGAGAACTTCTGTGAAGTTTGGAAGGTGGGAGATGAGCTACTGTACTGCTGCGAGTACAGGTTATGAGTCATGCTTGAGTAAGTTCGGCGGTAGAGCACTTGCCTGCGAAAGGAAAAGGTCTTGATTTCGAGTCTCGGTTCGGCACACAATCTGAATCTGCCAGAAAGTTAATACTTATTATATTTTGGTGCAAGATGGGGTTATAAGAGCGTGGGCGACGGGAGGCCAGAGAAGAATGGTTTTTAGTGAAGCTGTTTATATTTTTAAGATAAATCAATTTCCTAAATTCAACTAACATAGGGAGAACAGAACTTCACGAAAACTGTCTCGACAACGGCAGTGAATTGTAGAAATTACGCAAAACCCTTCTCAATTATTTGCGTGAGGACGTGCCCATGGGAATGGGATTGCGGCCTCACAGTCTGCAAAGAACATTTCAGCGTGATAAAGGGGCCATTCACAGGTTGACCGTACGTGCTGTCGACAGCAAATCCCACACGGTTCGTGACTCCCCAGGCAGAGCCGGCAAACTACACGAAGTTCAGTGAGGAAACGCATAATGGGAAAAACTCTTTCCATCAACGAAACTAGGCAGAAAATACTGAAATAAAGAGTATCCCAGCATTTAACATGATGGTTATTCTGAATTCGAACAATCATCACGTCACCTCTAATACAAGTTTTCTGGTGCGAGCAGAACCGTCTCCGAAAGAAGAGATCCTTTGCAAATAAGATCCTGAAGATGTGTATTACACTGCAACGCCAACTACAGTAAGTTTTTGGAAGGCTAAAATCTGTAACCTTAGTATGTTTCAGCCAAATATGGCTCTAGTTATACCAATTTTAATTAATTTTCCCACGATGTGTATTGCGGGTTCGCTGAATTCATTCTAAATGGCCAGAACAGCTCATTTTGAATTTTTCAGATGAATTTTAGCAAACAAAGTTCGTTTTCCATATTATGTTAATCTAAAAAAATCATGTCTGAAAGAAGAAGCTTTTCTTTCATACTAATCTTTATTCGCACAACGTTACATATTAGCAAAAAAATGGTTCAAATGGCTCTAAGCACTATGGGACTCAACATCTGAGGTCATCAGTCCCCTAGAACTTAGAACTACTTAAACCTAACTAACCTAAGGACATCACATACATCCATGCCCGAGGCAGGATTCGAACCTGCGACCGTAGCGGTCACGCGGTTCCAAACTGAAGCGCCTAGAACCACACGGCCACACCGGCAGGCTACATATTAGCAGAATGTGGTTTTAAACATCCACTGAGACGTATTTTTTTTTCCTATTTCAGTCAATGTCTGCCTTAAATTTAGAAAGCCTATATATCGCTAAATGATCTCAGTTCCTTAGCACACATTTCCAAACCCTTGTCAGCTACTAAGTCTTTATCTTCTTTCAAAGTATTTATGGAGGGAGGAAACTACGGGTCAAATTTAGAAAAATGTCGCAATATACTCGAATCGAATGAGTGTTTGATAGCTTTTAACATAATCTTCATAGCGAAACACTTACCTATTTATTTGTGCCTGCCTCATAAACAGGAAAACTTTTACCCTGCTGGACTTGGGGTCTGTTTCGTGACTGGTATGTATTCCCAATTCTTAATTTCTCCTCAACCTCCTTTAAATTTGTTTGTTCATTCTGCTGCTCCCACCGTTACGACAAATGAGCTTCAGTGAAACTACCTACGCAAACACACATCTGGCTAGTCACGGTGCATTGACAGCACAACCTGTTGTCACGTGCACTCTGCCTCGTGATGACTGGGTGTTGTGTGATGTCCTTAGGTTAGTTAGGTTCAAATGGCTCTGAGCACTATGGGACTTAACACCTATGGTCATCAGTCCCCTAGAACTTAGAACTACTTAAACCTAACTAAACTAAGGACAGTACACAACACCCAGTCATCACGAGGCAGAGAAAATCCCTGGCCCCGCCGGGAATCGAACCCGGGAACCCGGGCGTGGGAAGCGAGAACGCTACCGCACGACCACGAGCTGCGGACGGTTAGTTAGGTTTAAGTAGTTCTAAGTTCTAGGGGACTGATGACCATAGATGTTAAGTCCCATAGTGCTCAGAGCCATTTGTCACGTGCAGCAGTCTGAACGGGTCTCGTGAAGCCTGCCTGGCTTGCGGAAACTTAAGATGGCCTGCTTTAACCATTGTGCTTCGGTACAAATGTACTCTTTGTGTTTCGCTTGCGGCAGGCTCAGCCGCTTTAATGGTTGCGGCGGAGATAGGGGCAGGCAGGCTGGAAAGACAATCTGTACACCTCTGCCTCGAACACACGAGTGCTGAGAATGCGGCCGCGGCCGACGCTTAATTTGCGCGGGGCATCTCGATGCCGCACCGCATGGCAGAGGCCACCTGCGGTTCAAACGAAAAGGGAGCAGCCGTTTTTACGCGCTGCGGTTTCGACCGCTATACTTTTTAGCCCAGAACATCGTCATCTTAGGAAGCATCTGCCGTATCGGCTCCGATGCTCACAGCAGCAGAAACGGTCACGAAATCGAGACAAACACTGCCCGCCGCAATCTGGAATCTTCAACAAGCGAGCGTTGCCTTGTAGTGGTGAGGCGAAGCAAACATCCGGCCACACCGATGAACCGAGTATTCCTGCAGGGTGTCCCGCGTCTTTACCGTCAAAACCACGAAGGGTATTAATATGTCCCTGGCGTTTCCTACTTAACGTGATGTAGATTAATTATGATGTTGGCATTAAAGTTTCTTCTTTACACAAACGTGATAGTAATTCCGTAGCAGTAACATCGGTCTTTATTTTTCTGTGTAGATTTGAAGCGAACATTGTATAAGAAAACAGAGAATTCACAGTCAAAGACACTTGAGTAGTGCAGTGTTAAGTATATTTGTAAAACGGTGAACACGCACAAACAAATTTATGATTATATGTCTGGTATGAAGGCCATTTCAGACGTTCTGCACTCTGTAAGATCAGATATAACTGAAGAAAATAATTTATTTTGCAAAATACCTTTACAGGCCTTCAATATAATCTACATTCTTGCTTATGACAGCTTCCCGACGTTTTGGCAACTTCGGTATGCCGTATAGGGCACCTTCATTGTTGAGCTATCTGATTACTCGCTTCACCTCATTGGAAGCTTCATCGATTGTATCAAAACGTATTCCACGGAGTTGTTTCTTCAATTTGGGACCAAAGAACAGTCCAAAGAATGGAGAGCCAGTGCTTCTCCACATCCAAAGCAGTTCGAAACATACAGATCAGCAGACAAGTAATTCGCATCCCTCTTTTGGCATAAAAATGGAATCCTCCTACTTATTGACAACATAAAAGTACAGTTGAACTTTTCGACAAACTGACGGAAGAACTGGTCTCCAATGTTAACGAAAGCTGAGAAAAGAAATCTTGTTTCTCCAACACAATTCCCCTCCACACAACGCGCCCATCACGCAGCAAACACCGGCAGATCTTCACTTTCAGATCCTCAACCAACCACCCTACCGGGGTCAGGGATTTTCTCTGCCTCGTGATGACTGAGTGTTGTGTGATGTCCTTAGGTTAGTTAGGTTTAAGTAGTTCTAGGGGACTGATGACCATAGCTGTTAAGACCCATAGTGCTCAGAGCCAGCCAGCCACCCTACTCACCTGACTTGGCACCTTCAAACTATTATCTGTTCCCAAACCTCAAGAAACATCTCAAGTGAAGACAATTTCTGAATATTGAGGGGCCAAAAAGGCTGCGGATAAGTGGTTTGCAGCACATTCGATTTTCTTTTACTTTTTTTAGACGTGTTAAAGAAACTGGAATAAAGATGCTACCAAAGTATTGAGCTCAAGGGGGATATGTTGAGTAAAACTTTTATTTTCAAACCCATAAAAGCATTTTTTTTCTTTATAAAGCCAATGATTGATCAGCACGCCCTCGCAAAACATACGGTAGAGGGTCCTAAGCGGATTATATCGAGAAACCGTCACATCTACAATGGTGGCGGAACGTTGAAAAACAACACACAATCGCGTGTGATATGACCACGGCAGAGTTCGGCACTGTTTCTAAAGTTTGTGACTGCAAGGTAAATCACCCATCGAAAGGAAGCCTCAATACTCACTAAAAAAAACACGAAATCTCTAAGGCTAGTTACAACAATTTACGAAATCATCCGACACGCCATAAAACGAATTTACCACAAACTTAATAAAAATAATCAGGTCACAACAGTGGGACACGGGCTCCCACAAATGAAGGCGCGAAATCATTTCCCGGCACCAAAGTGCGCCAGGTATCTTCCCTGACTGGCTGGACAAAATGGTAGCCAATCAGCTTCCTGGTTCAACTCATACACTTGCTGATCTCCCTTCCGTATTCAGTTTACTTAAAACCTAAATTTAATAAATTCTAAAATGCAAATAATGTAAAAATAACGTTATCTTTACTCGTCTGAAGGACCTAACTAAATAATACGTTCCTGAAGTACCGGCTAGTTTACAATCATGGTATTCACCCAAGAATGTGACACAAGAAAATGGCTGTGAGCACTATGGGACTTAACAGCTGTGGTCATCAGTCCCCTAGAACGTAGAACTACTTAAACCTAACTAACCTAAGGACATCACACACATCGATGCCCGAGGCAGAATTCGAACCTGCGACCGTAGCAGTCGCGCGGCTCCGGACTGCGCGCCTAGAACCGCGAGACCACGGCGGCCGGCTGACACAAGAAGGTCTGGCACTCACTCACACTAAGTTACTAGCTATTTCGATGATTAACACTTCCCAACATGCCACATTCGCTCCCTCATTCTTTCAGGCAGTACAACAAATGAAAATAAGAACAGCCAACACATAAAATAATAGGGGTTGTTTGAGATAGAAAAAATTATGTAAATTGTAGCTTTATAATCAAAATACCTGTTAATTATTTATTTAGCACAGTATTCAGTTGAAGTCACGGTTGTCTCTTACGCAAAACACATTAGCCAATGAGGAAATTACTTATGGTGTAAAGTCCTAAATTCTGTTTTAGGTGATTTTGTGTATTTCAAAAGACACTTAAGATATTAAACTGGAATTCATACGGTGATTAACTACTGTGATTATAAAAGGGTATACAAAATTTAATAGCAGTTGGTTTGCTAGAAATATCTCTAACAATCCCAAAGGAGGGGCTTAATAGTTGCTAGCCGCAAAGTAAGAGTACACCCGTAGTTTGTCTTGACGACCCGGTCGTCTGACCAGTAACTGGTGGGCATCTTCTTGCTGAAACGTAAAACCCAGGCCGGCTAGCCATGAAGGGCAACAAAGCGGGGCGTAGAATATCGTCTACATACAGCTCTGCTGTAAGTGTGCCACAGATGACAACCATATGGGTACTGTTATAAAAAGAAATGGCACCTCAGACCATTACTCTTGGGTGTCGGGTCGTATGCGGGCCGCAGTTAGGTTGATATTCCAGTGTCCGGGATGTACCCAAACACGTCTTCCCTGGGCGTCTGGGTACGTTCGATGCGGGAGTCACCAGTGAAGACAATTTTCCTCCACTCAATACGCTTCCAGGCCAGAGACGTGTCTGGAGACGCCCCAGAGATATGTGGGATAGCAACCTGACCATTGGCCGCCATACGGTCTGCAAACTAGGAGTGCTGGTCTGCAATGCCGTTTCTTTCCATAACAGGACCACTTTGGTTGTCATCCGTGGCACCCTTACGGCACAGCGGCACTTCAACGACATTCTAGGCCCCGTTTTGTTGACCTTCATGGCAAGCCATCCTGGACTCACATTTCAACAAGATAATGCCCGCCCTCACGCGGTGATAGCTTCTACTGCTTCTCTTCGTAGTTGCCAAACCCTGTCTTGGCCAGCAGCGTCGCCAGATTTTTCCCCAACTGAGAACGACGCAGCACTGTGGGCAGGGCCCTTCTATCAGTTCGGGATTTTCACGGTCTAACGCACCAATTGGACAGAATTTGGCACAATATCCCTCACAAGGGCATTCAACAACTCTATCAGTCAATGTCAAGCCAAATAACTGCTTCCACAAGGTCAGAGGTGCACCACCGCGTCATTCAAAAATGGTTCAAATGGTTCTGAGCACTATGGGACTTAACATCTGAGGTCATCAGTCCCCTAGAACTTAGAACTACTTAAACCTAACTAACCTAAGGACTTCACACACATCCATGCCCGAGGCAGGATTCGAATCTGCGACCGTAGCAGTCGCGCGGTTCTGGACTGCAGCGCCTAGAACCGCGTGGCCACCGCGGTCGGCCACCGCGTCATTGGTTTGCTCAATTAGTGAAGCTCTTTCTCTTAAGTAAATCATCCAATTTTTCTGAAATTGTCATCATTTGTTTGTCTGTACATGTATACCATATCTACCGATTTCCGCCCCATTCGGATAGTTCCTTCCTGGTGCGTCTTTTTTTTTCCCCTCAAGAGTATACATTAGCAAACGGCTTATCCAGTTCATGATTGATTCATAGTGCACAATCCCAGTGGCAGGTTACCTATCTAACGGTTTCGAGGGGCAGTAAAATTATTTTTTTCTATTTTTCGTGTAATTATTGACCGATTTTATAAATTTGAAATGCTGTCATAAATTACTCATTAAGATGGTATAAACTTACGTTAAAGTTTTAACACAGTTAGAAGTATCACAGTTGCAGTGTAATTCATTGCTCGCACGTTTCCAAGGCCATGTTAACAGTATTTGAGAATGACCGCAATTAGCGACTTCCAACAAACTTCACGCATAATACCTAATTTTTCCGAGACTTTTCGTGGCTGACACTCCCCACAAAATAATGAAAACAGTTCACTGCTTACAACATTTTCGCTGTTCGTACAGTAAAGCATAAATATCAGGTTCAAATGGCTCTGAACACTATGGGACTTAACATCTGAAGTCATCAGTCCCCCAGAACTTAGAACTAATTAAACCTAAGGACATTACACACATCCATGCGCGAGGCAGGATGCGAACCTGCGACCGTAGTGGTCGCGTGGTTCCAGACTGAAGCGCCTAGAACCTCTAGGCCACACCGGCCGGCTCCTTGCTACTACCTCCAGTGGCAACACATTCTGTAGACATTATCGACATATATCAGAGAATGTACCCGCAAAATTATATCATTGTACGATACACAGAACAGGAGAAATGACGTCATAAACACTGACTGAGAAGCGTGGAAGACGAATTTTTGCTTAAAACGGAGCGCAAATTACTTAGAGTACATTCATTCAGTGTCTGATAAAGAGAGCTCTTAGCGACTTCAAACAAATCTTAAGCACAATTTTATACTTTTTCTAAACTTTGTCTCGCTTACGTGGTTAACATGAAATATTTAATACATTAACTTATTTGTAAAGTAATCAGACGTTTGAAGCTGTTTTACACACGGGAGTTCGACTGTTTAAAGAATCGGGGATTTACTGGTAGAACAAGAGGCTGCGAATATCGTTGCACGAGTCGTAGGCGGTCGTGTCCCTGCGCGAGGTCACCGCTGTCTTGACGGGCGTGTTTCACGGCTGTTTTTACGGCAGCGAGCGCTTCCTGTCTCCAGACCGCTGGACGGCGGATCCTCCGGCGGAGAGCGCGGGAAAAAGACGCCCTCTAACGGCCAACCCCCGCCGCTCTGGTCGCCGCCCTTTGCTCCACTGAGGCCTCTCCGCGACGGACCACGACAGCCGTCCTCGTTGTAGCACCAAGCAACTGCTTCTCACCTTCGCCTAAACACCTACATCTGCCGTCACATGAATTGTAAAATTATGCATACACTGAAGACCTCATAGGAGTCTAAAGTGCGGCGACGCAGCCGAACAATGCGAGCATACACCAAACAGGTCACTGGTTTTGTTTATATTTCGGACTATTGTAGTAATACTTAGATGTAATAAATGCTGCTCCAGTACGATGCGCTACTCAAGGGTTTCCAACAAATCTAGTTTCATAGTTTTACGACACTTCTGAATACCAGACAGCCTATATATATATGGATTCTCTATTGAATGCAATACGATAGCACCAGTCTTCGAGCAGCGACATTACTGCGATCAGCTAGGGCAGCAGAACGGAAGTCTGTAGGTACTGCACTGACTTTCATCATTTCTTTTTCTTCTTCTTCTCTTTCTTCTAATCTCCTGCCAAACACTTGTACGACTACTGCGAATCACATTCCTTCGGAGCAATTATAATAATAATGACAATTATAGTAGTGCGTTCGAGGTGAGGTATAACGAGGTGTCGACATGAAATTAACATTTATGAGTATGTAGCGAAATGATGACATTGTTTCTGGACAGTCATTCAATGTCTTTCTCACATTCGCGATTTCAGCCTACCATGTCATTCTCAAGTGACTGCTGACTATGAAGTGTGCCAAAGCACAATCCTTCCTTTTACAAGGAACACTGTGCTCATGCAAACCACATTTACATGTTTCATATGCATAACAGCATATGAGTCTCATGGATGACGCAGACTCCTGTTTTATTATGCATATGAAATAATTATGGCGGCCGGTGTGGCCGAGCGGTTCTATGCCCTTCAGTCTGGAACCGCGCGACCGCTACGGTCGCAGGTTCGAAACCCGCCTCGGGCATGGATGTGTGTGATGTCCTTAGGTGAGTTAGGTTTAAGTAGTTCTAAGTTCTAGCGGACTGATGACCTCAGATGTTAAGTCACAGCCGGCCGCTGTGGCCGAGAGGTTCTAGGCGCTTCAGTCTGGAACCGCGCGACCGCTACGGTCGCAGGTTCGAATCCTGCCTCGGGCATGAATGTGTGTGATGTCCTTAGGTTAGTTAGGTTTACGTAGTTCTAGGTTCTAGGGGACTGATGACCTCAGCTGTTAAGTCCCATAGTGCTCAGAGCCATTTGAACCATTTTGATAAGCCACATAATGCTCAGAGCCATTTGAAATAATTATGTAAACATGGTCGACAAGAGGACAGTGTCCTGTCAACAGGAACGGATACGCATCGGCGCACTTCATAGTGAATTGAGAATGGCATAAATGGCCGAAATCACGGTTGCGAATAAATATGTTTCACAGAAGTGCAAGAGGAAAACATTCTTATTTTTAAAATAATATGAGACTTTGGACGCAGAAAAAACAAATAAAATGTATTTATCCATAAATTCATGTGCTTATCGCAGTGATGTCCTACCAGAATATACCTATTTGTATTGGTTTTAAGATACCCACAAAAAAGTGTGTCCACTGTTCGTGGAATAGGTCAGAGTTGCCAGGTTCTTACGTGCTGTGTCGCCATGGTTTCGATGCCAAAAGTGATAGAGTTGTTAACACAAGAGATCAGAAATATTCAGAGTGGTCGTTCGTTGCTCTCCACAGTCGTGGATTCTAATAGGGGGGCGGATCATGTAACAGAAATTTTACGGAATTTTTTAAGTACTTACTGTATGTGGACGACCTCATACTTTTTAACACTGAGGGTCAATTGCCATGTTTCGCAGCATCCAGATATCTTGTGCAAATCATTTTGTAATTCGTATTGATCTTCCGACGACTTAACTACACGGTAATCGGCATTTCATCTGCAAAGAACGCATGAGGGCTGCTCAAATCGAGTATGTGTCAACGACAGAACTATACCACTTCCGTTTATCTGCAGAGACTGTTTCACCATACGGAAGTGACGTCAAAATCACATGTCACTCGATTCGGCAGACGTTATACTGCTTTTGGTGTATTAAGATATTTTGTACTATAACTTGCAGTATAATCTTTCACGCCAACGGTACATTGAAGATTTTTCACAAACACGTCACCCTTACAATTAAATGTCAGCTAATTTTGCATCAACTATGTAAGTCTTCAGGAGATGGTATGATATTCGAGAGTAAAGACGAAAATTCATCTCTTCGGCATTTCGTAGTGGATACGGACGTGGATTACAGACCCAAAGGGAGACTCTTCGCGTTCCGCTATATGCTAGTTTTTCATTCATCTTAGCGTTTTTAACATACTCTGGGACTTTCTTATGAATGTAAAACGACTGTGTTCGACAGAATTCGATGTTATTTACATATAAATGCGCGCTCTCTGAGGAATGAGTTTCTTGATTCTCCCTGATTACAAAACGAAGGACGAAATAAATGAAAGCTGTTTACTTCATAATATATATAGCGATTTCAAAATGGTTCAAATGTAACATACTCTGGGACTTTCTTATGAATGTAAAACGACTGTGTTCGACAGAATTCGATGTTATTTACATATAAATGCGCGCTCTCTGAGGAATGAGTTTCTTGATTCTCCCTGATTACAAAACGAAGGACGAAATAAATGAAAGCTGTTTACTTCATAATATATATAGCGATTTCAAAATGGTTCAAATGGCTCTGAGCACTATGGGACTTAACATTTGAGGTTATCAGTCCCCTAGAACTTAGAACTACTTAAACCTAACCAACCTAAGGACATCACACACATCCATGCCCGAGACAGGATTCGAACCTACGATCGTAGCGGTCACAAATATTGGCTTGTTTATTTCCGAAAACAAAGATCATGAAGAGACAGGCACTTCCGCCAGGTATAATTGTGCCGGTAGCGACGTCTCTCAGATCATCTCCTAAATCGTTTATATCGATCAATAACAGTCATAGGATACTACTTTTCAGCGTTTTGTGGAGTACACAGTTTTACATGTCTGTAATTTAAAGCAAGCTACCAATATCTGCACCACTTTGAAATATAATCAAGATCTGATTGGATATTTGTACAACTTTTTTCAGGTAGTATTTTACTGTAGACGAGTGTACCATCTGTCTGACGTTACGGCTGTCTGTCAAATAATTAATATACAACATGAACAGCAAGATCCTCAACAATTTTCTCTAGGGCAGGCCACAAGTTACAACAACATGCGTCGCTGGCTCTCCAGCCACAATAACATGCCCCGTCCGATTACCAATTTCATTTCATACCAAAACGATGATTCCACTAGGGAAAAGATAGATACCACCTAAAGGAAAATTAAACAGGGCTTTGGAGAAAAGACAACTAGCTCTATGAGTATCAAAAGCTCAGATGCGTAACAATTACTAAGCAAAGAAGGGAAAGCTGAAAGGTGGAAGGAGTGTAGCGAGGCTCTATACAAGGGCGATGTACTTGAAGGCAATACTATAGAAAGGGAAGTGGACGTAGGTGAAGATGAGAAGGGAGATACGACACTGCGAGACAAATATGATTGAGCGCAGGAAGACCAAAGTCGAAACAAGGCCCCAGGAGTAGACAACATTTCGTCAAAAATACTGACAGCCTTGAGAAAAGCACCCATGACAAAAATCTTCCATCTGGCGTGTAAGATGTATGAGACAGGCAAAATACCCGCAGACTTCAAGAAAAATATAATAATTCCAGTTCCGAAGAAAGCAGATGTCGAACTACCAGTTTAGTAAGTCATGGTTGCAAAACACTAACTCGAACACTTTACAGAGGAATAGAAAATCTGGCAAAAACCGGCCTCGGGAAAGATCAGTTTGGATTCCGGGGAAATGTATGAACACGAGAGGCAATACTGAAACTACTAAATGCAAACCTACGTTTATAGCATTTTTAGACTTAGAAAAGCTTTGGATAATATTGACTAGAACACTCTCTTTCAAATTCTGAAGGTGGCAGGGATAAAATACAGGGAGAGAAAGACTATTTACAACTTGTACTGACACCAGACGTAAGTTATGAGAATAGTGGGGCATGAAAGGTATCCAGTGGTTGAGAATGTCGTGACAGAGTGCTGTAGCCTATCCCCGATGATATTCAATATATAGACTGAGCGAACAGTAAAGGAAATCAAAGAAAAATTTGGAGTAGGGATTAAAGTTGAGGGAGAACAAATAAGAACTTTGAGGTTTGCCGCCGACACTGTAATTCTGTCAGAGGCAGCAAAAGACTTGGAAGAGCAGTTGAAAGGGATGGATAGTGTCTTGAAAGGAGGATATGAGATGAACATCAAGAAAAGCAAAACAAGGATAATGGAATGTAGTCGAATTAAACCAGGTTATGCTGAGGGAATTACATTAAGAAAATAGACATTTACAGTGGTAAATGAGTATTGCTATTTGGGGAGCAAAATAACTGATGACTGTCGAAGTAGAAAGGATATAAAATGTAGATGGGCAATAGCAAGAAAGGCGTTTCTAACGAAGATAAAATTGTTACCGTCAAGTAAAGATTCCTGAAGAGGGGCAGCAGCCTTTTCAGTAGTTGTAGGGGCAACAGTCTGGATGATTGACTGATCTGGCCTTGTAACATTAACCAAAACGGCCTTGCTGTTGTGGTACTGCGAACGGCTGAAAGCAAGGGGAAACTACAGCCGTAATTTTTCCCGAGGGCACGCAGCTTTACTGTATGGTTAAATGATGATGGCGTCCTCTTGGGTAAAATATTCCGGAGGTAAAATAGCCCCCCATTCGGATCTCCGGGCGGGGACTACTCAGGAGGACTTTATTATCAGGAGAAAGAAAACTGGCATTCTACGGATCGGAGCGTGGAATGTCAGATCCCTTAATCGGGCAGGTAGGTTAGAAAATTTAAAAAGGAAATGGATAGGTTAAAGTTAGATATAGTGGGAATTAGTGAAGTTCGGTGGCAGGAGGAACAAGACTTCTGGTCAGGTGAATACAGGGCTATAAATACAAAATCAAATAGGGGTAATGCAGGAGTAGGTTTAATAATGAATAAAAAAAATAGGAGTGCGGGTAAGCTACTACATATAGCATAGTGAACGTATTATAGTGGCCAAGATAGACACGAAGCCCATGCCTACTACAGTAGTACAAGTTTATATGCCAACTAGCTCTGCAGATGACGAAGAAATTGAAGAAATGTATGATGAGATAAAAGAAATTATTCAGGTAGTGAAGGGAGACGAAAATTTAATAGTCATGGGGGACTGGAATTCGACAGTAGGAAAAGGGAGAGAAGGAAACATAGTAGGTGAACATGGATTGGGGCTAAGAAATGAAAGAGGAAGCCGTCTGGTAGAATTTTGCACAGAGCATAACTTAATCATAGCTAACACTTGGTTCAAGAATCATAAAATAAGGTTGTATACATGGAAGAATCCTGGAGATACTAAAAGGTATCAGATAGATTATATAATGGTAAGACAGAGATTTAGGAACCAGACTTTAAATTGTAGGACATTTCCAGGGACAGATGTGGACTCTGACCACATTCTATTGGTTATGAACTGTAGATTAAAACTGATGAAACTGCAAAAAGGTGGGCATTTAAGGAGATGGGACCGGGATAAACTGTAAGAACCAGAGGTTGTACAGAGTTTCAAGGAGAGCGTAAGGGAACAATTGACAGGAATGGGGGAAATAAATACAGTAGAAGACGAATGGGTAGCTCTGAGGGATGAAGTAGTGAAGGCGGCAGAGGATCAAGTAGGTAAAAAGACGAGGGCTAGTAGAAATCCTTGGCTAACAGAAGAAATATTGAATTTAATTGAGGAAAGGAGAAAATACAAAAATGCAGTAAATGAAGCAGGCAAAAAGGAATACAAACGTCTCAAAAATGAAATCGACAGGAAGTGCAAAATGGCTAAGCAGGCATGGCTAGAGGACAAATGTAAGGATGTAGAAGCTTATCTCACTAGGGGTAAGATAGATACTGCATACAGGAAAATTAAAGAGATCTTTGGAGAAAAGAGAATCACTTGTATGAATATCAAGAGCTCAGATGGAAACCCAGCTCTAAGCAAAGAGGGGAAAGCAGAAAGGTGGAAGGAGTACATAGAGGGTCTATACAAGGGCGATGTACTTGAGGACAATATTATGGAAATGGAAGAGGATGTAGATGACGATGAAATGGGAGATACGATACAGCGTGAAGAGTTTGACAGAGCACTGAAAGACCTGAGTCGAAACATGGCCCCGGGAGTAGACAACATTCCATTAGAACTACTGGCGGCCTTGGGAGAACCAGTCCTGAAAAAATTCTACCATCTGGTGAGCAAGATGTATGAGACAAGCGAAATACCCTCAGACTTCAAGAAGAATATAATAATTCCAATCCCAAAGAAAGCAGGTGTTGACAGATGTGAAAATTACCGAACTATCAGTTTAGTAAGTCACAGCTGTAAAATACTAACGCGAATTATTTATAGACGAATGGAAAAACTGGTAGAAGCCGACCTCGGGGAAGATCAGAGTGGATTCCGTAGAAATACTGGAACACGTGAGGCAATACTGACCTTATGACGTATCTTAGAAGGAAGATTAAGGAAAGGCAAACCTACGTTTCTAGCATATGTAGACTTAGAGAAAGCTTTTGACAATGTTCACTGGAACACTCTCTTTCAAATTCTAAAGGTGGCAGGAGTAAAATACAGGGAGCGAAAGGCTATTTACAATTTGTACAGAAACCAGATGGCAGTTATAAGAGTCGAGGGGCATGAAAGGGAAGCAGTGGTTGGGAAGGGAGTGAGACAGGGTTGTAGCCTCTCCCCGATGTTATTCAATCTGTATATTGAGCAAGCAGTAAAGGAAACAAAAGAAAAATTTGGAGTAGGTATTAAAATCCAAGGAGAAGAAATAAAAACTTTGAGGTTCGCCGATGACATTGTAATTCTGTCAGAGACAGCAAAGGATTTGGATGAGCAGTTGAACGGAATGGACAGTGTCTTGAAAGGAGGATATAAGATAGACATCAACAAAAGTTAAACGAGGATAATGGAATGTAATCGAATTAAGTCGGGTGATGCTGAGGGAATTAGATTAGGAAATGAGACACTTAAAGTAGTAAAGGAGTTTTGCTATTTGGGGAGCAAAATAACTGATGATGGTCGAAGTAGAGAGGATATAAAATGTAGACTGGCAATGGCAAGGAAAGCGTTTCTGAAGAAGAGAAATTTGTTAACATCGAGTATAGATTTAAGTGTCAGGAAGTCGTTTCTGAAAGTATTTGTATGGAGTGTGGCCATGTATGGAAGTGAAACATGGACAATAAATAGTTTGGACAAGAAGAGAATAGAAGCTTTTGAAATGTGGTGCTACAGAAGAATGTTGAAGCTTAGGTGGGTAGATCACGTAACTAATGAGGAGGTATTGAATAGGATTGGGGAGAAGAGAAGTTTGTGGCACAACTTGACTAGAAGAAGGGATCGGTTGGTAGGACATGTCCTGAGGCATCAAGGGATCACCAATTTAGCATTGGAGGGCAGTGTGGAGGGTAAAAATCGTAGAGGGAGACCAAGAGATGAATACACTAAGCAGATTCAGAAGGATGTAGGTTGCAGTAGGTACTGGGAGATGAAGGAGCTTGCACAGGATAGATTAGCATGGAGAGCTGCATCAAACCAGTCTCAAGACTGAAGACCACAACAACAACAAGTGAAGATTTCAGTGTCAGGAAGTCTTTTCTGGAAGAATTCCTATGGAATGTAGCCATATACGGAAGTGAAACATGGATGATACACAGTATAGACACGAAGAGAATAGAAGCTTTCGAAGTGTGTGCGTATTGTTTATTGGACCGGGGACCTAGAAACGTCGGGGAGGCTTCGTGCCTTCGTAGCCCTCAGTGGTTCAGAACCCCACAACAGGCCACAGCAATCCACCCGCTCCACACCGAACCCAGGGTTCAAATGGTTCAAATGGCTCTGAGCACTATGGGACGTAACATCTGTGGTCATGAGTCCCCTAGAACTTAGAACTACTTAAACCTAACTAACCTAAGGACATCACACATCCATGCCCGAGGCAGGATTCGAACCTGCGACCGTAGCGGTCACGCGGTTCCAGACTGAAGCGCCTAGAACTACACGGCCACAACGGCCGGCGAAGCCAGGGTTATTGTACGGTTCGGCCACCAATGGATGCCCGCGGAAACGTCTCATACCAGACGAATGTAGCCCCAAATGTTTGCGTGGTACAGTGATGATGGTGTACGCATACGTGGAGACAGTGTATGCGCAGCAATCGCCAACATAGTGTAACTGAGGCGGAATAAGTGGAGCCAACCCGCATTCGCCGAGGCAGATGGAAAACCGCCTTAAAAACCATCCACAGGCTGGCCGGCACACCGGACCTGGACACTAATCCGCCGGGCGGATTCGTGCAGGGGACCAGCACGCCTTCCCGCTCGGAAAGCAGCGCGTTAGACCGCGCGACTTGCCAGGCGGGCGACTTTTGAAGCGTGTTGCTACAGAAGAACGCTGAAGGATGGGTAGATCACCAAACTAATGAGGAGTTACTGAATAGAATTGGGGAGAAAAGAAATTTGTGGCACAACCTGACTAGAAGAAGGGATTGGTTGACAGGACACATTCTGAGGCATCAAGGGATCATTCAGTTTAGTACTGTAGAGAACTGTGTGTGTGGGTGGGGGGGGGGGGGGGTTAAAAATCGTAGAGGAAGAGCAAAAGATGAATATAGTAGGCAGATTCATAAGGATGTAGGTTGCGGCAGCTACTGGGAGATGATGATGATTATGATGATGGTCGTGGTGGTGGTGGTGGTGGTGGTGGTGCGGCGGAGGTGGTGGTGGTTGGTTTGTGGGTCGCTCGACTGCACGCTCATTAGTGCCCGTACAAAGTCCCAATCTTTACACAGTCCAGTCTAGCCACTTTCACAAATGATAATGAAATGATGAGGACAACACAAACACCCAGTCTCCGGGCAGAGAAAATCCCCAACCCGGCCGGGAATCGAACCCGGGACCTCGCGATCCAAAAACCACTAGATCACGACCTGTGAACGTTACTGGGAGATGAAGAGGCTTACACAGTGTAGGATAGAATGGAGAGTCGCATCAAACCAGTCTTCATATTGAAGGTCATAACAGCAACAACCAGTACAATCGTATTCTGAGTAATAAGATAAGGCGTGGAGCTGATTCAAATGCATTCAGAAGTCAAGAAATCCAGGACATGTCTGAGTTAAAGCATGGCTTTCAGGGTATGACGTGAGAAGTGCGTGAGTCGGGTTTCGCCCGACCGGTTGCACAGGTAACTGGATTCGGGTCTCCCGTGTGGACAGAGTGAGCAGCTGGGGCGGCGCGCCCGGACTGAAGTGCAGGAGCGGCGTAGGTGCAGCCGGCGCCCAGAACTGGCGCGCGCGACCCGTTACGGCGCGACGCCCGCCGGTTCCCCGGCAGCTCGCGGGGTGATTTAGTGGCCGTCCTGGCGGAGAGCGGCGTGGCGGCCGTATAACGAGACTCCCGCCTCGCCTCGGCCCGTGGTGAGCAGTCGCGGCGGCACCGGCGCGGCGCCACAGCCTCCGCCGGAACCGGCTGCCGCCCCGCACACACCTGTGCTGGCGAGTGCTCACAATCCCGCGCCCATGCGGAAACCGAGCAGGTCGCCTCCGTTATGCAGATAATAAGCAGAATGCCACTTTCCCTTTTCATAATTTCTTTTCACTTAGGCGTAACCTATTTCACCGTCTTCTCGCGCGACAACGTAGTTATATATATACACTGAAGGAAGGAAAGTCTTGGAATACCTCCTAAAATCGTGTCGGATCTCCTTTTGCCCGCTATTATGCAGCACTTCGATGTGGTACGGACGCAACAAGTCGTTGGAAGTCGCCTGCATAAATACTAAGCCACGCTGCCTCTACAGCCGTCCATAATTACGAGAGTGTTCCCGTGCAGGATTTCGCTCACGATTATGTCCCACAAATATTCGATGCGATTCATGTGAGACGATGCAGGTGGCCAAATCAATCGCTCCATTTGACGAGAATGTTCTTCAAACCAATCGCGAACAACTGTGGCACGGTGACATGGCGCTCTGTCGACCACAAAACTGAACTGGATCAGAACACACAGTCCACTCCATGTAAACACAGCCCGCGCCATTATGGAGCCATCGTCGGCTTCCACAGTGCCTCTGTTAACAACCTGGGTCCATAGCTTCGTCAGGTCTGCGCCACACTCCAACCCTACCATCAGCTCTTACCCTCTGATACAGACAGATGCGTGTCTTTCATGCCATAAAATACTGAACAGCTGTATGCAATCGCCTTCAAAAAGTATCTAATCAAAGGAACCACTGCGGCCTTCGCTTGAACTGATTTCGATAGCCCACCGAAAACCTTACGTAGCCACTGCACCTCCTCGTTCGGAACCACTTTGACAATGTGATTAACGTCGCATGAGGAACATGATGCCATATTGCTGTCGGAGTGCCTGTAAAACCCGAACAGTAAACATCTCCCATCTACGACTGATTGGGAACGTGCCCATGTTCTCCAATAACAATAACGTTATTGAAGACGAACACAGGCGTATACCAAATTCGAATCTTCGAACGCCACACTTCGAAATGGTGATATTACGGGTTTATGTTCCGTGGTCTTCTATGAATTCGACCAGTAACTTGTAATCAGCTGCAGAAACTCGTGCACATCACAATTATCGCCGCAGCCCAGAGCCGTCAAGTTGGGCGATCGGCGCGCACTGTTTGTCCGTTTCCTGCAAGAGCGCCGCAGCTTCCGCAGTCCCGGGCTCCAAGACCCGGAACGGTCGCTGCCTTCGCGCGCGCGGTGCGCAGCGAGCAAACAGCGCGCTCACCGTCATCGTCATTGTTCCCTGCGCAGCGCAGAAGGCTTAAGCCGGACATCGCGACGCGCCCGTATCTGTTTAAATGTAGCAAGGAAAACCTCCGAATGACAACTAGCTGTCAGGCAGAAAACCTAAGAGGGGGTTCATTAAGCTACTCAACACTTTTTTTTTTTTTTGTAGGTTGGCTTTTTCTTTTTTGAGGATTCCAATACATCACACTACTCCTCACTCTTTTCACTACAAAATCCTATTTTTCAGCATAATCTCCAGTGCGACGACCTCACATCACCTTACTGGGAGGGCCTGTATGCCTGCATGGTATCACTCTACTGGTCGACGTCAGAGCCAACAACTTGCTGCATCAACCATTTCCCGTCATCCACGCACTGCTTCCCACGGATTGTATTCTTCATTGGGCCGAACAGATGAAGTCGAAAGGCGAGACTTCCGGGCTGAAGTGTGGTAGAGGAAAAAAAGTCCAATTCGCTCATCTCGGGTGAGCAGACTTATGTGAGGATTTGAAGTTCATTTTCATTTCTATGGCGACGGACACGCTGAAATAGTTTCAATTTCCTGTTAGGTGGTGAAGAACCCAGCGTGCACGCACCTTTGGGTACCCATACTTATGAGCGACTGTGTCAGCAACAACAACAGAGACGTACAGTTGTGCAGCGAGGTGTTTGGTTGTGGCCTGTCGACCATTTGGAATGAGAGTGGCCGCGTGTTTCAACACTGAAGGAGTCACAGCTGTGTGGGGCCACTCGGCACGCCGGAAAATCGGACAGGTCTGCGCAACCTTGCTGCGATGATGAAAGACGCTTCGCCCAACGACTTAACGTGCTTTTGCTCATTGCCAGGCCTGCGCAGACATTCTGCAAGCGCCTATGAATATCTGCGACACTCTGGTTTTTCGTTAAAACAAACTCAGTGACAGCTCTCTAGACGCCATTTTGAAGGGTACGTATGGTGTCGCCACCTTTTGGAAGTTCCACGAAACTATAGGAGCTGAAGTTGAAATACTCCACGATGTTCCACTACAAATTCCGCCTTTTTTCAACTGAAACTGGCTGAGAAAAAATTGTGTAGCATTATTTATTGAATGCCCCTCGTACTATTTCTGGAAAATTTGGAAATTTGTCGTAAGTTCCTATGGGACCAAACTGCTCGGTCCCTAGGCTTCCACACTACTTAATATAGTGTGTCTACGGAAATGGTTTCAGATGCCACACAGATCGCCGACTCAGGCTCGTCTGGCGTGGTAGAGAGTGCTTTCAACGTAGTCACAAGGAGTATTCACCAAGAAAGTGAAACATCTGTTCGGTGCGACGTGGTCTGGCCCCATCTTGCTTGAACCAGTCGGTGCCTGGTCGATCCTCCAACGCCTGCTGTGTCGCGAAAAACTGCTTCAAAATGGCAACGTAACGTCAACCAGTGATCGTTTCTCGCATGAAAAAAGGGCCAATAATGCCTTTGATGCATATCACAGCCTAAATAATAATGACAAAATACAGTGGTTTAGATTCCCACAAATAGGGATTTGCGGGAACTTAGAATTGCGTTTTATTTATTCGCGACTCCCTTTAGGTGGAAGTGTGGTTCATCTGTGAACTAGATGCAGCCGACATCCTTCATTATCAGTTATTGTGAGAATCTCGTTGGCAAAGTTTATCCTCTGTCGTACAGCTCGTCCACTGCGTGCTGGAACACTTCAAATCAGTCTCTGCTGCAATTCTTCCAATGGATTTCCTTGGTTTTTGCTGAATAATTCCAGAAACCGTGGCGACATTTTCAGGTGTTACTACAATTTGCCTAGGGCCAATATTCCCCGCTAGATCTTCACCCACGCTGCTTGTCCGTCGGAATCTAGTGAAGAGGCTGCGAATGGATTACGCATCGTGTCATTTTGAAACATTAAATCGTGTTCGAAAACTGCGCCTTGTAGGTGTAGAAATGTGTTCTGACCTGCGGTATTCCAGTACCACAAAAACTAGTTGTTAAATGGAATACATGATTTCAACGTCTTCCTTCGATACGCTAACCTCCTTTCTCGTTTCAACAGGATGATCGCTCTGTGCTGTGGCACACTATTTATAGGCACTACGTATCGGGATCAGTGTGTCATCTGTTAGCAGCTTTTCGAATTATTTGGAAACTTCTGTATAAACTTCTTACAGATTTCACAATAGACATATCGTTTTTTGCACTCGTCTATCGATCTTAGTTTACGAGATCTTGAATTTTGGATTCAGGGACTCCTTCGTTGGATGCCCTGTATGACTGATGCATGAATAGAGTCGTAAACTCATCGAGTTTGCATTTTACACTCTACAAACGTTGTAGGTGTGCTCCGCTGGTTATACTACACACGTCCAAGCGGTAGTCAAGTCCGTTGCACATCCGATGTAGCTACATCCTGTCAATGGCCATCACAGCTGCACTGAGACATCCCCTAAGCTGTTCGAATGTTCATGGCAGTGAGGGAACGTAAACTGAGCCCTTAATATACCACCAAAGGAAAAAGTCACAAACGTTAGGTCAGGCGACCCTGGAGGAGGGAGTGGGGGGGGGCAAAGGAACAGAGCGACATTATCTTCATCGTTACGCTCAATTCAGCGATGGGAAAGTTCGTCATTTAGGGAGCCACGAACATCAATGCTCCAATGAGGGGGTGCCTTGTCTTTTTGGAAGATGAAATTCTCGGAATCAAGTCACCAACCGCAGTTCATCAGGGCAAGGGTACCCAACACAGTCTTCTCACAAAATTTACACGGCCCATACAGCTTCATATGTCCCACGGCGCAGAAAACATTAACCTTCCGCAAATCTTGTTCATGCACCACAATTTCTTGAAGATGTTGAGTGCGCCACATTCTCACACTGTCGCGATTAACATTTCCAGACTAATGGAAGGTTCCTCTGTCGCTGAATTTCAGCTTGAGTGAGTCGTTCATCCTCATTCTCAAGTGCTTCTTGTACTGTGATGCAAAATTGAAGTCGCCAGCAATAGTCCTTCGGTATTAATTGTTGCACGAGTTGCAGACGAAAGGATTTGAAAAGTAACTGCCGTCGCAATCTATTCCTCGCAGTTTGATGTGGTATTCCAAGTTCGCGGCTTGTGCAGATCGCTGATTATGTCGGACTGCGTCCTAAACTTTCCCTGACACTCTCCACTGTTGCACCTGGCAGACTTGGTCGGCCGGTACTTTTCTGTTTACGGAGACAACCAGTATCACTAAACTGTCTATACCAACGCACACTGCTCCGTTTATACGGCGTTTCTTTACCATAATTACATCTGAATGCACGCTGCACTGTTGTGACAGATAAAAAACTCTTTTCTTACTTTGGCGTCATTTTATCAAGGTCCTGCACTAGCAACGCTAACAGGTAAGCACAATGCAAACTCGTTGTAATTACAGTTCTATTCACGCATCACTCATACTTGTACACGTAATACTTTGGGAAACTATAGAATTTTGAAAACGAATAGATCATTTGTAGTAATACTACACAATGTCTGACCATTTGAAGCCCACAGGGGTCGAAAAACGTATTAAACTGGCGATGGCTCGAATACGTCTGACGCTATGCATACATATGTAGCTGCCAGAACCAATGGACGAGAATGTTTTAACGTCCTTGCCTGTTTCGAAGAAAGACCCGTTGTTTAAGGAGTTGAGAAATGTGACTGGACGATCTGACATGGCAATGAAATAATGAGGTGTAGTTGAGTTAAATATGTGTGTTTACCGCAGCGCAACTGGATTAGAAGGTCTCTGATTCATCTATTTCCAAGAAATTAAATAGAGAACGGGGAGTGGAGGGGAAGTGAGGGGGAGTGGAGGGGGAGGATGTGACTTAGAAAAGGTGTGTGGCTTAGGACAGGCCTGGAGCATGCAGATGTCAAATATTTATCATACGTGCCCCTGCACGTAGACAATCCGACAGGCAAAGGTCAAATTTTATACGCAGTCGCCATTGCAGTCCTACTGACATATATTAAGTGATATGGACGGCTTTGTTCACATCATATCCACAATGACTGCAGAATCATTCAGAAAATTTATTTTCTTTATTAATAAGGCAACCAATTTTGTTTGAAAATTGTTTTTATTTCTTCATGAAGAATTTAAAAATTACATTTAGGTTGGAAATGAATGAATGTATGAATCATCAGTTATGAACTCATTTTGTAATACACACACAAGAGGTCACTCTATGAAATTTTTGAAAGAGCAGACAATTCCTCATAGACCTCTATATCTTCAGATACGAAGCACAGTCTGAAGTGACTCTGAGACATGTGTGTGGAAACCGCATGGTGCTACATAACGCGATTTCCGGTTGTTGAACACACTATTTACATAATTTGCCGTGCAGCGTAGTGTCGAGGCTCGCAAAACTCGAGATTGTCGTTCCGGCTTCCATGGGGCAGAGCATATAAACGTCCGCCGTAGAGTAGCACGGAATAACTGGCTGTGAGGGTCTCAACGATTTCCCTAAGAGAAGCCATCCAGCACTTTCCACCGGAGACTTGGTGACGACCTTCTCAGAAATAAGATATGCGTCACCTTTTTCAGGCAGCTCGTCCCACATTTTGGTGGCGTTAACACTGGCTTGGCTCCCCACCTGTAGACGCGTCATCGTCCTGGTTGTCACGCATGACTTTCTCTCTCAGTTCTACCTAGGTGTGATAGGAGGCGTGGGGCGCAGAGGTGAGGTTGACGTTCCAGGCAGTTCAATTCTGCATCACAGTACAAGATGCGCTTGAGGATGAACGTCTCACTCCAAGCTGAAATTCAGGGACGGAGGAACGTTCCATTAGTCTGGAAAGGTTAATCGCGACACTGTGAGAATGTGGCGCACTCAACATCTTCAAGAAATTGTGGTGCATGAACAAGATTCGCGGAAGGTTAATGTTTTCTGTGGCGTTTACATTTTGTGAGAAGACTGTATTGGGTACCCTTGCCCTGATGAACTGCGGTTGTGGTTGTTACTTAAGGTGATTGTTGATTCCGAGAATTTCATCTTCCAAAAAGACAAGGCACCCCCTCATTGGAGCATTGATGTTCGTCGCTTGTACGAGGGACGTTCAATAAGTACTGCAACAATTTTTTTTCTGGAACCAGGTTAGCTTTATTTAGGATTCCTATATCCCATATTATTTCCCACTCTTTTGGCTACAAAATCCTATTTTTCATCACTGCCTCCATCCAATTCGACGGCCTTACGCGACCTTACTGGGAGGGCCTGTTTGGCCGGATGGCACCACTTTATAGGTCGATGTCGGAGCCAACGTGTCGCTGCATTAGTAACCTACCCATCATCCCATAAAGTGCTTGCTTTAAGGGCGAAACAGATGCAAGTCGGAAGGTTGATAGATCCGGGCTGTAGAGTGGATGAGGAAGAACAGTCCATGAAGTTTTGTGAGCTTCTCTCGGGAGCACAAACTTGTGTGAGGTGTTTGATTCTGATCCGTCGATCGTCTCAAAGGAGAGTGTCCGCACGTTCCAACTGCACTAATCACAGTTGTGTGCGGCCGGTCGACAGGCTTGCGCGACCTTGCGATGATGACAGACGCCTCACCCAATGACTCACCGAGCTTTTGTTCACTGCCAGGTCTCCGTAGGTACTCTGCAAACGCCTCGAATATCTGAGAGCCTCTGGTTTTCGCCAAAAGAAACTCAATGACAGCTCTCTGCTTGTAACGCATCTCCGTTACAGACGCCATTTGGAAGGCTACACATACAGCTGCCACCTATCGGAACTTCATGAAACTATAGGGGCAGAAGCGGGAATATTCCACGATGTCCGACAACAAATTTTGCACATTTGCAACCGAAACTGGCTCAGAAAAAAAGTATTCCATTACATATTGAACGCCCTCGTAATTCACGGCAGCCTCTGTAGCTCTTCGAGATCCGATCTGCTTCTTCTACAGTTCCCCGCGTAAGGAATCCAGAAGTACTCTGACCACAACGGAACATGTCATATGATGCACACTTTGATCAAATGTTATAACTCATTTTTGTTTTCAGGAAATAAAAATTCATTTCAGTGGATGTCGAATGGTTTGAGTAAATGATGAGTGTTGGCGTGTGACTAACATTACTGGAAGTTTGCCGACAAACATTGCAACACAGCATGTGTGGAAGTCATGCATGTGCATCCCTATCTAACGGACTTTGAGAAAGGTCGAAGCATTGGCATTACCGTCATCAGACAGAGAGATCTCACAGACAGATGGCTGTAGCGTAATGACTGTAGATAGAGTGATGAAGAGATGGACGCAGGACAACATTGTGGCGAGACGTGTTGATATGGGTCCTTCCAGAAGGACTACACTACGAGAATATTGTAGATTTGCTCGACTGGCTCTGATGAATAGACGTATGACAACAACAGAAATCTGAACAGATGCAACAAGCAGAGTGTCTCCACAAACTGTCATTAATCAAAGGTGGATTGAGTGGATCTCTAGCTGGCATGCGTCGTTTACTGCTGACAACATAGCACAGGGTCCTACATGGTGCAGAGCCACATTTAACTGGGGCACTGAGTGCAATTCTGTGTTGAGTCTCGCTTCTGTCTGTGGTGGTCAGATCGACGCCAACGTGAACAAGTATGACAAGGTGAAATACGACAGGAAGCCACTAATCACGAGACCCGCCCTTCTAACTACTGGAATCATGGTGCAGGAAACTATTGGACATGAAAACTGGCTCCGTAATTCTTGAATGCAGCTGAATGATGGCCAGTATCATGACCAGGGTACTAAATGGCATATTCTGCGAGTAAAACGCAAGCCATAACACTGCAGATTGCGCTACAAATGCCTTGAGGAATGTATGGATAATCTTGACTGGCCTGTTCAATTCCCTGTTTTGTCACCCACAAGCAATAGCCGGAATCCGATGGAAAGACATCTACTTTCATACCAGCCTTCCGCTAACAATTATCCGGAACTTACACAGTACATGTTTGTTTGCCTCCATGCCACAACCGACACAAGAGCCTAATTGTACACGTGAGGTTGACGCCTTAGACGAGGGGCGTTCAATAAGTAATGCAACACATTTTTTTCGCGGTCAGTTTCGGTTGAAAACATGCGTAATTTGTTGTGGGACATCGTGGAATATTCCCGCTTCTTTCCCTATAGTTTCATGAAGATCCGATACGTGGTGGACCTATACGTAGCCTCCCAAATGGCGTCTTTAGCGGAAGCGCGTTCCAAGCAGAGAGCTGTCATTGAGTTCGCTTTGGCGGAAAACCAGAGCATCGCAGATATTCATAAGCTCTGCAGAATATCTACGGAGACCTGGCAGTGAACACGGTGTGTCATCACAATAAGGTCGCGCAAACTTGCCCGATCTCCGGCGTGCCGGCCGGTCGCAGACAGCTGTGACTCCTGTGAAATGGGAACGTGTGGACACTCTCACACGAGGTGACTGGCGGATCACAATCAAACACTTCGCTGCTCGACTGGACGTCTCTGTTGGTAGTGCTGACATACACGTCCACCAGTCGGGGTACTCAAAGGTGTGTGCCCGCTGCGTTCCTCGCCGCCTAACAGAAGAGGACAGAGAGCAACGAAGGGTCTTCTGTGCCGAACGAAAGATACACTCCGCGGGAAGCAATACGTGGATGATTGGGTGGTTATTGATGCGGCAAGGCGCTGGCTCCGACGTCGGCCAGTAGAGTGGTACCATGCAGGCACACAGGACCTCCCAGTAAGGTGGTATAAGGTTGTCGCATTGAAAGGAAATTACGTTCAAAAACAGGGTTTTGTAACCAGGAGAGTGGGGAATAACAAGTTGTATCGGAATACTGAATGTAAACAACCTGCTTTCACAAAAAATGTATTGCATTACTTATCGAACTCCCCTAGTATTAATGTTGTCGACGGAGATCAGTTGCGAATGGAATGGAAGATTAATCACTTAATGCCCATTATGTGATGAACACCTCCACAAAGCTCAAGAACTGTCATACTGGTGCTTCATGGTGTAACACTTTCCATTTCCGTCTGTGTACATGTATACACACTAACAATTTAATTTCAAAACGAATATATTGACTTAAGAACAACGAAGGAGGGTTAGAGTTCCAAATCTTGTAAACAATGAAGTCACGGTATTCCATTTGCTGAGTAGGAATAAGAAAGGATATGCAGAAGTTCGAACGAAGAGCGGTTCGTTTCGTCCCGGGATCGTTTACCAGGAGTGATATGGACATGATCAACAAACTCCAGTGGCAGTCACTACAAGTTAAACGCGATGTGTTTCTGAGTGTGCGTTCGAAGAAAAGTCGGGCAAGGGAGACAATGATAGTGGTACCAGAAATATTCTCCCCATTGCGAAGTATAGATGCAGATGTATGTTTGGAAAATGTTTGTCAGCCGGCCGGTGTGGCCGTGCGGTTCTAGGCGCTTCAGTTTGGAACCGCGTGACCGCACGGTCGCAGGTTCGAATCCTGCCTCGGGCATGGATGTGTGTGATGTCCTTAGGTTAGTTAGGTTTACGTAGTTCTAAGTTCTAGGGGACTGATGACCACAGATGTTAAGTCCCATAGTGCTCAGAGCCATTTGAACCATTTTTGAAAATGTTTGTCGCGAAATGAGACACGAAATAGTTCCTAATTGACTACTGACGCAAGATAAGCAGTTCCTGCTTCCAATAAATTATACAAGTGCCTGTTCGTGTTGCATGTCAGTCTTAACTACGCACATGTTCAGTACAAAGTATAAAGCCCCATTTTCCTTGTCGGCGACACAGCATAACAAAAATGGTGGTTACTCCTTTCGCGTGTCATATGCATACCTCTGTGCGGTCGCCACTATACAACTACGAAAGAAAGGGAGCTTAGCTGTTATCTTATTTCTACTTATCGTCTCGTCGATGTCAAAATCAAAACGGGACATACGTGCTTAACGGAAGAGAGAAAGGGACTCAAGCGGCCATGACTGTTTAAGGAATCAGTCGTCTATTCGCCTACAGCAATATGGGGAAACCACGCAAACACAGATCATATAAGTCGGATGGTGTTTCAACCCTAGTAAATTGTCTTATACACTGTACAACCACATTGAGTACACGATTCTGAAAACAACAAAAACAGAAATATTGAATCTGTGGATATCAGCCGCCAGCTCTGACGAATGATGCCATCAAAATGACGGACATGAATCAGTGGCCGAAATCCGATAAGTAAGTATTTCTATTCTATAGATGTTTCTAATAGACCCACTGTACTTGGCGAAGGTAAATTTGTATAATTTTGTGACAGATTAAGATTAAAACAGGGACATTCTATACATGACCACAAAATGGCCATTTTTTACACAGAACCCCGTTTAGTTGTAAACCTATTGAAACGTTCTACGTCATAGCAAGTCGTCGCGATTATGATTCACGGAACACGCAAAACAAAAGTGAAAACAACCGAAACGCCACCTTGCAACCTAATCATGACCCCGGGCTACAATATAGTTTATCACCGCAATCTACATTTCATAAAAATACCATACAGGCAAAATAAATATTGTCAGTGATATGTTCTACCTCTGTCTGCGCAATCCTGAATGTTGCACGCTACATCATCAATACGTCAAGGGTCATTGTCGATGTCCAATATGGGTATGTTCAACCCACCCGCAATTAAGTTGTGCAGAAGTTGAGACAGCACAGAACGAAGATAATGGTACACAATTTATGGATCTTCCCTCTACCTCAACTCAGCACCTCAGCATGAAAAAATACCTCGGCGAACTCGGAGGTTGTTCAGATTTATTTCCTGAGTTTATTAGTGTAAGGGACCAGTGATCTCTGGTGGCTCGCTAAAGACTCAATGCATTTAGCTTGATTTCTTACCCACATTTATCGTTGTATCTGTGTTGCACTGAAAATATCTGCTCAGCGTTGAGAATGTGGGCTGTACGCGCCGTTTGTCTTGTTTGGAAACAAACTTGAACCGGTTTCTCAAGGTATTTGCTCTTGGTAACGCTTTACTACTCCCCACTCAAGCTAGCTTCCGGTACTACAGTGTTCCGACTCGGGCATGTTTTTCCGGCAGTGTTAGTTGTTACTCAATGTTTTGTGTTGTACGTTTCGGTCATTGCACATTGCCGGTTTTTTCAATGGTATGAAGGTATTTTCACAGAAACAAAGGTAATTGGGGTAATAAACCGAATAAATGATAATTACATTATGGCTCCGTAACGAGCCACCGGAGAGCACGGGTCCGTTGTATCAAAATACAGTGGAACCTCGTTCATCCGAACTAGATGGATCCACATGTATCCAGAATACTCAGAAAGTATTCCTGAACAAACGTCCAAGTTTTGTAGGTGGAGTCCGGGGTGACCTTGCACAATTAACTCCTTTGTAGATCACACTGAACCCAGAAATATGAACAACCCAAGTTGCTGTCGGATTCGAGTAACAGATAGAGGAAGACAATGCGTAGCGTTGACCCTTTGCACCTGCGGACATGGGAAGCAAATGAGACAGGAAAGGCACGGCGTCGCTGTTCCCACACATTTCAGCGCGGTATCTGCTCACCGTTAGTCGCGGACAGCGGGCTCGGGACGCCTAAATATTCATGTCATGTCGCAGCCCGGCGCTTAGCTTTTGCGGGAGCGGCAGCCGCAGCGTGCTGCTCATCCCGGCGTCTGCAGCAACAGCGCGCGCCGCCGCTCCCCGCATCTCTCAGACGTACACGCCGTTTTACTGGCTCCTCCGTACTGCTGAACCCTTGTGTAAAGTTCCAAGCGTACCAGAGATACTCGTAAAGTTTTGAATGTTCTTGTTGTGGTCTTCAATCCGAAGACTAGTTTGATGCACGTCTCCAGACAGTCTATCCTGTGGAAGCCTCTCCATCAACCAATCGAACTTGCTTACCACAGTCAATCTATGTCCCCCTCTCCCTCACATGCTTCCTTCTATTGCGGATCCCTTGATGCCCCAGGTCGCGACATATCAACCAATCCCCTCTTTTAGTCAAGTGATGCCATACCACCCCCTCCCCCCCCCCCCAAAAAAAAAAGACTCAGCATTTTCTCATCTGTTAGTCGATCTACCCTCTACTTTGCAAGATTTTTCTGTGGCATCACATTTCAAAAACATCTAGCCTCTTCTTGTCCACACAAGGCTACACTCCAGAGGAATACCTTCAGAAAACAGTGACTGACACTTAATAAATTTCCCTTCAGAAACGCTTCCCTTGCCATTACCCGTTTACATCTTATATCTTCTCTACTTCGGAGATTGTCGGTTATTTTTATACCCAAAAACTCATGTACCACTTTCATCATCTCGTTTCGTAATCTAATACTATCAGCATCACCTAGTTTAATTTGCCTACGTTCTATTACACTTGTTTTGCTTTTGTTATATTCAGCTTATAATCTTTTTGAAGACAATATCCATTTTCTTGAACAGCTCTCCCAAGTCCTTTGCCGTCTCTGACAGAATTATAGTGTCATCGACAAACCACAAGTTTTTATTTTCTCTCTTAACTTTAATTCGCTTTCCAAATTTCTTCTTGGTTTCCTTTACTACTTGCTCACTGTACAGATCGAATAACGTGGGGAAAGACTACAACCCCTCTCATTCCCTTCTCAACTACTATTTCCCTTTCACGCCGTTCGATTCTGCAGTCTGTTTTTGTACCAGATGTAGATAATTTTCGGTACTTGGATTTTATCCCTGAAATATTTAACTATCGCCTCGAAAACACAGAGCTACGAAATTAATTCTTTGTTCGTTTGCGGCACACGTCTGGCGTCCTGGTACGCAATATAAACTCCTTGCGACAGTAATGTAAAACGTAGCTGGACGAGCCAAAACAAAATTGTGCAGCCCTTTTATAAAATGGAGGTGCAGTGCACCATTTTGTCTTGTTTCCTCCAGTACTGTGCTACGGTACTTTGTCGTGGGGATTACATCGCATACCACGACTGCAGACGTATAACTGCAAATGAAGTAAGTATTAATCGTGTAATTTTATTTTTCGCGGTGATAATTAAAAGTTTATGACTACCTTTGCTTCTCCCTTTTAATACTGGACGCGTTCATAAGGTAGTTGTTCGCATTACAGTTCTTTAAGAGTGACAATTGGAAACAATAAGAATATGAAAAACGTAAAACAAGAACTAAAACTTCGGGCGCAGATCGAAGAGGGATGGAAGGAAATTTGGTGGTAATGGGGGTCTGTATCGCCCCATCCCAACATTTCAGCAGAAGCGTTCAGATTTTTACTTACATCAATTTTCAAATTTCTCAGCTAAATTTCAGAGAATAAAGTAGCATGAAAAGTAAAGTGTCTAGAAGATGACGAGGAATTTTGTAAATTACAAGATGTGTTTCACTTGGGATATTTTTCAGGAGGACTGCCCACGTGGAAAGACTGGTAACACTGCAGCCAGGTAAACGCGCAGATTCACAGGCTGACTATGCCTGGTGTCAACAACACAATCGACATGGTTCATGAGTCCAGAGCTAAAATCGTCAAACCATAGAAAGTTGAGTAACGGAAAACGGAAGTTTTTTTATATGTCCATCCTTTTGATTGGAGGTGGGACTTCGGCAGTTCACTTATGTAATAAAATGGGACGTTCACAGCCGTCCTTATTATGTTATTTATTATATGGCTGCCAGTTTCGGCGCTTCACTGCACCGTCTTCAGGCCTTAACTGACGGTGAGGGGATTAACTCCAATCGTATACACGATACATCCGTGGCCAACATTTATGAACTGGTTTCCGCTGACTACCTGTAACAAAGATGTTGTGTCTTCAACCTTCAACTAACAACTCAATGCTGGTTGGAGGCACAACATTCTCGTTAGAAGCAGTCTGGGTAAACCAGTCCATAGATGTTGGACACTGATGAATCGTATATAAGACTGGAGTTAACCCCCGCAGCGCCAGTTAAGGCCTGAAGATGATGCACTGAAGCACCGAAATAAGTAACCATATAATAGATAACATCACAAGGACCGCTGCAGGTGTTCCATTTCATTAAGAAAACGGAAATAACCTCTGAAGAAAAAAAACGAAAGAAGAAGGGATGTCCTCCCAACAATAGGTGGGAACAACGGAAGGAAACAGCATTCCTCTCACTTACACGCTCACACATCCATGGTCGGCACACTTGTGTTCTTCATCGAAGTGCTTAGTGGAGTACTAATAAAGGCTATGCACATTTGGACTCAATACTACGCAAATTATGACCCAGTCAATGCTCTGTGAGTTTGTTAGTATCAGTTCTTAAATAAAGTCCAATTTTCATAAGAATGCCTCTCAGAGCTATATTTCTCCGAATTACAATTCCTTGGGTACTACGGTAGAGCGATGAACTCAGTGCTGACGTAAACAAATTAGTATTATAAAATTAAACATTTAAATACAGGGTGTAACAGATATAAGTGCAGATATTTTTATTGTTGACTGAGGACAATATATTGAACAACATCACATCAGGAATTACTTCATTTGCAGACTAATGATTACAGTATGGTTTTGGATAGTTAGTACCATCAAGAACATGGGGCAAAAGCAAGCCATTAATGCTTATCTGCACCTGGGCAGCAAGCCAGGTGCTGAAGTGCTGACGCATGGACGCAAAATGATTGCTCTATACAGACAGGCGTAGTCCACTTAGTGGTGCATAACGGCCGTGCAGAAAACATCAGGTCGTAACATTTGTGTTGTGTTTGTGGTGAGACTGCTCCACGCAGAGAAAAAACGACCGACACACTGATGTGTGTACATTTAAGGTACCGCGTATAAAAATATCTGCACTTATATCCGTTACACCTTGTATTTTTTTGCTATTATTATTATTAAAATCGTGGACAGTGAGCACAATGACAAGTTATATTTTCGGGAGTGGAGTGCGCTCCCTTCCCTATGCAGAACGGAATCCTGTATCCGCGTTCCTGTATCCGTGCCTGCTTTATTCCGTTTCCGAAACTGTCGCGCGAAAACTCACTCAAGTCCGCGGTCGGAACCATGCGTTCTTAACGATGTGCGGTACGCAAGACAAATTACGCATCATACTGCACCACTGATTAGTAAGAGTAGGTTCTCACTGCTACACTTATGAAATAGTCTTAGTAAGTTAGTAAAATTTTCTCGAGTTTTCAGCCGCATCACGTGGTTAAATATCCTTTAGCTTTCGGCTGAGTGCTCCATGGTCATTGTCAAGGTGTGACTGCCCTGTGGTTGATACTTGGGTCCTTATACAGCCGTGCTACGGTCTGTGAAGGCACAGGGCACAATCCAGTGCCCGCCACATCCGCTATGCTTATCGGCACGCCGCTGTCGTTATTGAGGGTGTCGTCAGATATTTTTAGCGTATGGGAGGTATTGGAGGAATAAGGCTACAGTAACTGAAAATTTTCAAAATCAAAATGCCATGAAGAAGTTCGCGTTTTTGCCAATCTGTGGCACCTGACAGGAAATATTAGCTGCCCCTGAAGAGGCATAAAAATCATTCGGCTTTTAGAGTTCCAGCAAAAATTGGTCATTTCATGAGACCTGTGGAAGATGATATAAGCCTCAAAACACCTGTAATATGCAGAATACTGTGTGGTTGTGATCAATTTTATGTCAGGCAGACTTAGCGCACTAATGAAAAGCGAAAGGTGTTTACATCGTCCACGGTATACTGAGAAATCAGTAATAGCAGAACACGCTCTAAAAACGGAGAGCGTGTTGCACCCGACCAGATATCCATCAGTAAACGGTAAAATCGTTTCTGGGATAGCGTAATAAAAGACGCGATAAGAGATGGTTAGCTGCCCGTGGCGCGAACCTCTGTGGGACCAGACTCAAAAGGAATAAAGTGGCTGCCTCAGATAAAATCCGAATCCTTCGATTAAGCCTCCGAAACATCGTCAAAGAGTCCCGAGAAGCACATTTCATTGGTTAACATGCCAGATGACACAGTCCCTGTAAACAGAGAGAGAATTGTAACGCTTTCAAACATTTATTTTAATGTTTGAATAGTGCATCAGTTGAATGGGAAATATAGTCAATGATGTAAATGACGTTCTGGATGTAACGCAAGACGATGAGTGTAAGCCATTCGAGGTGTGCAGAAAGGAACACTTGTTCATTGCCTATGTAGTGTGCACTGTGTATTGATTTGTAACTGCCGAGAGCACGAGCCAGGGGCACATTACCTAGCCTTATCTTGTTCTAAACATTTGTTATACTGTTACTGCTGTACATAGATTACGTGTATGAACGCCATGCACATTGTTCTTACAGGTAAGACTTTTCGTTGCTTTGTACTAAGGTGTAGTTATTCTAATGGTATTGTACCCGATTCACACTGTAAAAAGGCGTGCACGTATATCGTTACCATTCACTTCAGCCTTTTAGTGGTTTCACCTATCTCGGCGCATCAGGGCAACGTACAAAACAGGATGTAAATAAGAGTTGTAAGTCCCTCTCTTTCAAATGACTCTCTTAATAAGTTTTAGATCAATATTGTTTCACCACCAGCTAATTCACGTTCTCTTCTGCTCTCTCCTTTTACCTCCCCGCCCCCTCTCCTAATTAAATTTCTCAACATAGCCGTGACGATAAGTAGAATATGTATACATATGCGTACTGTCCTAAATGGAACTGGGAAACTGGAAGGAGGCTTGGAGAAAGTGGTACGTGGTACCCCCTGCCATACATTACACGGCCGCTCGGATGTAGCGCGGTCCAAGAGTTGGCGTTCACCTCACGACGCTCGCGCTATCGACAGCTGAGGAGTGAAAGGCGTAAGTAGCGGTACTATCGCTCGTGGGTGTTTCGGACCGCGACGCGCGGGTCTGCTTTGTGTTTGTGTGTGTGTGTGTGTGTGTGTGTCTGTGTGTGTCACGCAAGGCGAGGGCCGCTACAGCGCTCAGCGCCAGATGCGGAGAACGAAGGGGTCGGTGGCTTTGCGGCAGCCGACAGATAATGTGCACATTAGTGCTCTAATGTTTCACCACCCTATCTTCTCGCAAAATCACGCCAAAGTAATTGTAAAACTGTATACATGTGAAAAGACTGCGGTGTTCCGCTGTAGTAGCACGCATTCAGTAATATTGAATATTTAGAACTGGGTGATATTCAAGAACGCTTCTCAGCATAACTGAGCACATGAAAAAATACGCTCCTGGAAATTGAAATAAGAACACCGTGAATTCATTGTCCCAGGAAGGGGAAACTTTATTGACACATTCCTGGGGTCAGATACATCACATGATCACACTGACAGAACCACAGGCACATAGACACAGGCAACAGAGCATGCACAATGTCGGCACTAGTACAGTGTATATCCACCTTTCGCAGCAATGCAGGCTGCTGTTCTCCCATGGAGACGATCGTAGAGATGCTGGATGTAGTCCTGTGGAACGGCTTGCCATGCCATTTCCACCTGGCGCCTCAGTTGGACCAGCGTTCGTGCTGGACGTGCAGACCGTGTGAGACGACGCTTCATCCAGTCCCAAACATGCTCAATGGGGGACAGATCCGGAGATCTTGCTGGCCAGGGTAGTTGACTTACACCTTCTAGAGCACGTTGGGTGGCACGGGATACATGCGGACGTGCATTGTCCTGTTGGAACAGCAAGTTCCCTTGCCGGTCTAGGAATGGTAGAACGATGGGTTCGATGACGGTTTGGATGTACCGTGCACTATTCAGTGTCCCCTCGACGATCACCAGTGGTGTACGGCCAGTGTAGGAGATCGCTCCCCACACCATGATGCCGGGTGTTGGCCCTGTGTGTCTCGGTCGTATTCAGTCCTGATTGTGGCGCTCACCTACACGGCGCCAAACACGCATACGACCATCATTGGCACCAAGGCAGAAGCGACTCTCATCGCTGAAGACGACACGTCTCCATTCGTCCCTCCATTCACGCCTGTCGCGACACCACTGGAGGCGGGCTGCACGATGTTGGGGCGTGAGCGGAAGACGGCCTAACGGTGTGCGGGACCGTAGCCCAGCTTCATGGAGACGGTTGCGAATGGTCCTCGCCGATACCCCAGGAGCAACAGTGTCCCTAATTTGCTGGGAAGTGGCGGTGCGGTCCCCTACGGCACTGCGTAGGATCCTACGGTCTTGGCGTGCATCCGTGCGTCGCTGCGGTCCGGTCCCAGGTCGACGGGCACGTGCACCTTCCGCCGACCACTGGCGACAACATCGATGTACTGTGGAGACCTCACGCCCCACGTGTTGAGCAATTCGGCGGTACGTCCACCCGGCCTCCCGCATGTCCACTATACGCCCTCGCTCAAAGTCCGTCAACTGCACATACGGTTCACGTCCACGACGTCGCGGCATGCTACCAGTGTTAAAGACTGCGATGGAGCTCCGTATGCCACGGCAAACTGGCTGACACTGACGGCGGCGGTGCACAAATGCTGCGCAGCTAGCGCCATTCGACGGCCAACACCGCGGTTCCTGGTGTGTCCGCTGTGCCGTGCGTGTGATCATTGCTTGTACAGCCCTCTCGCAGTGTCCGGAGCAAGTATGATGGGTCTGACACACCGGTGTCAATGTGTTCTTTTTTCCATTTCCAGGAGTGTAGTAGGGTTATGGAAGGTGCCACAAATTTAACTTTTTGTTTATCAGCTTGTTTTCAGTTGCAGTGGAAGGAAATTCTTTTCCCAGATTACCTCACTTATTTGCATCTCTGTTAATGATCACTTGGTATGTTATTACTCCATTACTGACTCCTAAAGGTAGATTCACACTGGACGTCATCGGACCTTAACGGAAAGGATGACGGCAACATCGTCCAATGGTAACGTGTTTACACTAGACGGAAAGTCAACACAGTACCACAAGGTGAAAGTGAAATTCGGGTCAAACGCATGTACGGTATTACTTGGCAGGAGACACCCCCTGTCTGGGGTTGATCAACCGCCTAGTACCAGCCTCCCTATCGGACGCCACTTCGGCGACTTGCACGTCGAGGAAGATGCGATTAAATGATTATGACAACATGAACACTCAGTGCCCCAGCTAAGAAAATCTTCGACCTGACCGGAAATCGAACCCAGAGCCCTGCGATTTGGAGGCTGCGACGCTAACCACTAGACCAGGATCTATGGACACGACGCACTTAATGTTATGAGATACCGCCCGTGACAGAAAAAGCCGGAATAAGGTATCAGAACTAAGGGACTATAGTGATCGTCACGAAATTAGGGAGATGGAAGTCATCTCACCGTCTTGCAGTATTTGAAGTTAGTGAAAGTTTCAAATGCCAGAAAGAAATTCGGAAAAAAGTCCTACATCTCTGTAATTATCATACATTTTATAAGATATATCGTGCTTTACCATAGCTTACGTTATAATTATGTCATCAGCCTTAACACATTTGTTAAGGATCTTTTCACGTTGTCTAACATTGGTCTGCTGTTCTCGTATCTTACTGCGTCAAAAATGGTCAAATGTGTGTGAAATCTTATGGGACTTAACTGCTAAGGTCATGAGTCCCTAAGCTTACACACTACTTAACCTAAATTATCCTAAGGACAAACACACACACCCATGCCCGAGGGAGGACTCGAACCTCCGCCGGGATCAGCCGCACAGTCCATGACTGTAGCGCCTTAGACCGCTCGGCTAATCCCGCACGGCTCTTACTGCGTCTAGTATGAAATGTTGACTACTGATAATCATAGCTCTACTCTCTGTGCATATTGTCAATATCATAACATACATGGTTATACTCCTCACACTGTTCTACTATCACCTCGAAGATCTTGTAAATTCATGACGTCATTTATCTTCACACTCTCTATTTTTGTATTTTGAGTATGTATATATTGCCGCCACTGTATTTTAAGTTCAAATTATATTATCCTTTGATACTGGCACATCTTTCTCGAACATAACGAATACGTTAATTACTTTCACTAAATATTTTGCGATTATTATGATCGGAAAAAATACTGCATGACCTATAATGTTGCAATAATTTTGTTAGCTTGTTGTTGATGCAAACAAATTGGTTTACTCTGTACACAGCTTAACGTTGTTCCTATATTACATATTATTATGTACGATACTACTGCCACTTGGTAGTACTACGTAATATTATGTAATTCTTTTGACAACTTTCCGGGAGTACGGAGTAAGTTATCAACATACACACTTCTGATAGCTGTGGATATGCTCTCTCTGATGTATTTGACACCCCTGTGCCTTGCTGATACAGTTATCGATTTATTTTAGTGTACTTCGTGTTGCATGCGAGTGTCTTTTCTGTGAGGTAAACGTTATAGTCCACGACGGTGAAGTCACCACAAACTTTTTTTCAGCGCTTTCTTTTACGTAATATTTTTAATTTCAGAGTTTAACTCCGTGGTTTCAATGGCCTGGTGGCAATGTGCCACACGTAGGAGCTTTATTATTCACGTATCAGATGGTATGAAAAACTGAGTTAACATTTTTTTCGAAATTACGTATGATATTTATGCACCTTGTAACATACACTCCTGGAAATTGAAATAAGAACACCGTGAATTCATTGTCCCAGGAAGGGGAAACTTTATTGACACATTCCTGGGGTCAGATACATCACATGATCACACTGACAGAACCACAGGCACATAGACACAGGCAACAGAGCATGCACAATGTCGGCACTAGTACAGTGTATATCCACCTTTCGCAGCAATGCAGGCTGCTATTCTCCCATGGAGACGATCGTAGAGATGCTGTATGTAGCCCTGTGGAACGGCTTGCCATGCCATTTCCACCTGGCGCCTCAGTTGGACCAGCGTTCGTGCTGGACGTGCAGACCGCGTGAGACGACGCTTCATCCAGTCCCAAACATGCTCAATGGGGGACAGATCCGGAGATCTTGCTGGCCAGGGTAGTTGACGTACACCTTCTAGAGCACGTTGGGTGGCACGGGATACATGCGGACGTGCATTGTCCTGTTGGAACAGCAAGTTCCCTTGCCGGTCTAGGAATGGTAGAACGATGGGTTCGATGACGGTTTGGATGTACCGTGCACTATTCAGTGTCCCCTCGACGATCACCAGTGGTGTACGGCCAGTGTAGGAGATCGCTCCCCACAATATGATGCCTGGTGTTGGCCCTGTGTGCCTCGGTCGTATGCAGTCCTGATTGTGGCGCTCACCTGCACGGCGCCAAACACGCATACGACCATCATTGGCACCAAGGCAGAAGCGACTCTCATCGCTGAAGACGACACGTCTCCATTCGTCCCTCCATTCACGCCTGTCGCAACACCACTGGAGGCGGGCTGCACGATGTTGGGGCGTGAGCGGAAGACGGCCTAACGGTGTGCGGGACCGTAGCCCAGCTTCATGGAGACGGTTGCGAATGGTCCTCGCCGATACCCCAGGAGCAACAGTGTCCCTAATTTGCTGGGAAGTGGCGGTGCGGTCCCCTACGGCACTGCGTGGGATCCTACGGTCTTGGCGTGCATCCGTGCGTCGCTGCGGTCCGGTCCCAGGTCGACGGGCACGTGCACCTTCCGCCGACCACTGGCGACAACATCGATGTACTGTGGAGACCTCACGCCCCACGTGTTGAGCAATTCGGCGGTACGTCCACCCGGCCTCCCGCATGCCCACTATACGCCCTCGCTCAAAGTCCGTCAGCTGCACATACGGTTCACGTCCACGCTGTCGCGGCATGCTACCAGTGTTAAAGACTGCGATGGAGCTCCGTATGCCACGGCAAACTGGCTGACACTGACGGCGGCGGTGCACAAATGCTGCGCTGCTAGCGCCATTCGACGGCCAACACCGCGGTTCCTGGTGTGTCCGCTGTGCCGTGCGTGTGATCATTGCTTGTACAGCCCTCTCGCAGTGTCCGGAGCAAGTATGGTGGGTCTGACACACCGGTGTCAATGTGTTCTTTTTTCCATTTCCAGGAGTGTATTTGAAATACATATCTGAAGATGAAACTAGTATTCAGAACTTATATCAGCTGTGATCTGGCCAATAAAATTTCTATTTTGGAAGCTTTTTTACATGCACACATCTCTAAATGGATCTAAGCACTATGGGACTTAACATCTGAGGCCATCAGTCCCCTAGACTTAGACCTACTTAAACCTAACTAACCTAAGGACATCACTCACATCCATGCCCGAGGCAGGATTCGAACCTGCGACCGTAGCACCAGCGCGGTTCCGGACTGAAGCGCCTAGAACCGCTCGGCCACAGCAGCCAGCTGCAGACATCTCTATTTTTAGTTTGAAATATGGTGCAGTTCTTCCCAAAAGCAAGTTACTGTGAGTCGTTAGGGTAAAAAATAAAAACTAATGTTACAAGAAACTATCAAGAAAAATAGTTTTTTACTGAAGGTGTTGAGACAAACAAAACACTACCATTTTCGGACTCAAAAAATGTATGAATATTCTTGAAGTTTATAAATACATTACATATATATTTTATTGCGAAAACATAAACGTATTCCGAAACAAAAAAAATAAAACACCGTAAGAGGTGTGAAACTGTCTCGCCCGTGCAATGAGAAATGTTGCTGATGAGTTTGCTTTCTGGTGGACCTCGTAGAACACTTCCAGAGGGAAAGTTCTTAAGCGGGGTAGGACGTCAAACGGGCCGACTTGGAGCAGGAGAGGCATCACAGGACATTTTAATCTCCAGTTTCTATACTTTTACAAATAAATTCATAAAACTTTGTCAGCATCACCAGGAAGGATTCAGGATTCACACTCATTGCAGTGGAAGTTTGAAAACATAACAAAATAAATTTTTTTTACGTGTAAAATTTCATCATTTTTTGACTTACTAATGGGTGCATTTGTTGCTATAGGTACACTTTTCTTCATAAGATAGAGACATTCTTCGATGAATTTTGCACAGCATACATACCATACCTGCCATTAGTAAGTAAAAAAAATGATGAAATTTCACATGTAAAAAAAATTATTCGTTATGTTTTCGAAATTCCACTGCTACGAGTGTGAATTCTGAATCCTTCCTGGTCATGCTGACAAAGTTTTATGAATTTATTTGTAAAAGTATAGACAGTGGAAATTAAAATGTCCTGCGGTGCCTCTCCTGCTCCAAGTCGGCATGTTTGACGTCCTACCCCACTTAAGAAAATAATAAAATTAATTTGGAAACCTCTGTGATACCATTACTCCATCGTGTCATCCATGAATGGGATTTACTTGTGAGATACTCAGTGCGAGGCACTGCTCGAGGAACTGGATGCCGCTATCAGGGTTCTTATTCCGACGGCTCGCTTTAATAAGACCGAGAATATTCCATATCGCCCAAAGGGATTATATTTGCAGCTCTTACAGACTTTTCATCACTGCACCCGTCACCCAAAACAGCAATACTCGCTATGCGAAAGTATTTGTAGGTTTTTCGGGCCAGCGTTGCCCTTGGAGTCTGAATAAATATACTCGTTTGTATGGTTTTGTGAAACTCGAGTTTTGTCCAAATAAATCACATGCCTATTGTTATCTGTATGCAATAAATGCAGAGTCCGCAAAAATTACAGCACGGACATCCAGCCACCCTCTTCCACTAACATTACCAGTTCCATAAATTAACATGCTCATCCTGTGAAGAAAAGGGATGAAGACATGGAAAAAGAAGAATAATTCAATTTCGTAAGGACGTCATGCTCAGAAGCAATACTCGAACGAAGGCTGTGTAAGCTACGTCTATCGTACTACACTTGATGAGCATTCTTGGAACGAATCTCAATCTGCCATCCCTATCCCTCCAATTAGTTAAAGAGATCATTCCACCTCCGCCCGCAGACACGCACAAGTTTAGATTTTTAATGGATGTTACTGTTTCCAGTGGTTGTTCAACAATCACAGGAAGAGTGTTCGCAAAGTAAGGTCCGATCGGTTGCGAAATAGAAACCAAAGTGAAAATCAAAAACGTTTTACTTACAACATTTAGCCACACGTCCTAGCTATTTCTCTACATAGTCGCCGCTCCGATTTAGAAATTTGTGGTAGCGTTGTACCAACTTTCCAATACCGTCGACATAGAAGGCAGCCGCCTGCGCTTTCCGGCACTTCTCTACGCTTGTCTGCAGTTCTTTGTCCTTGCGAAAATGTTATCTTCATAGCCAGCGGTTCATGTGAGCAGAGATGAACATCAGAGGGAGCCAAGTCCGGGCTGTATGGTGGGTAATCAGACACTTCCCATAGAAAACGCTGCAGGGGCTTCCTCATTGCCCCTGCAGTGTGCGGCCGAGAATTGTCATGAAGAAGGAAATTTATGACAGGTACGTTATGTGGGGTTGCATGAAATCAGGTGAAACTTCGCAAAGGGCCCCCTTACTTGGAGGGAGAAGTAGTTGTTCTAGGCATCTTTACGTGTTCAGTGTGTGCTCAGAACTGAAAAGAGCGACGTGATGCGATCGACAAACATACTGAGAGACTGCCCAAGACACCTCTGCTTCATCGGACTTTCACTGTCGTTTCTATTTCGCGACCTATCGGACCTTACCTTCCGAATAGCCCTCGAATAATCACACAATCACGGGGTTTTGCGCCGACTGTGTACATCGCAGCTCACTTAAGACAACAAAGTAAAACGTTTAGCAAATGCACAAATAAATAAATAGGCAGGTACAATATTAAGTCTTGCACTACGTATTAAAATCTTCACGTAAATGTGCGAAATACAGCCGCATGAATTCCAGTATCTACAGAAGTGCAGACACTTTTGTAACAATGATTTTATTATTCAGTCTTTTCGCAATTGATTGAACTCGGAACGGAGAATAGCCCTGGCACGCATTTCGTTTAACACAAGCGGGATCCTTCCAGTTATGCTGCTGACATGTCGCGGAAATGCCCCAGTATGTTGGTGCAATCGGCATCCCGTTTATGCATTGAGGTTTCTAGTACAGGTGGAGCGAGCGTGCGAGCGAGCGAGAGAGAAAGAGAGAGAGCAGGGATCTTTCACCACGCAGAAACAACTGTTCAACGACCGCTTGGGATGTTCACACCTACAGCTGTGAAAAAAAGCGCTCGCTCCGGCTAGAGGGAAAAGGAAGTCACGCCGCAGGCCGGAATCGAACCGCGGACGGCGCGCGAGCGGTCGCATTTCTCAGCGCACTTGACAGTGAGCTGCGCGCACGGATGGTGGGGGCAGCGGTGACCGCGGGGTCGGCGCGGTGAAAGTAGAGCATGGCGGCGGGGGCGGAGGCGGAGGGCATTCCGCGAGTGCCGAGTGCCGTCACGGGCCAACGGTACCCGCCCGCGGCCGGCAGCTCCTGCAAGGACCCGCCGTGGCCTTGCCCCTCCGGGGCTCTGTGCCAGCCACAAGCCCTTCAGCGCTCGCCGTGTCTTCTGAACTCTGTTCACCGTAAGTTCAACACCCAGGGTAAACAAACGTACGCTCAGGTTTTGGGCGGAGACACAATGCACATCTGGAATAAATCGTTCACGGAGTTCTTGCCGCGTCAGATTTGTCAGTTTCGAGTTTCCGAAAACTTCCTCAGTCGTCATCGTCAGGGGATTAGGGTTCAGTTGGCCGAATTGTGACGTCACGATGACACGGAACTTCCATACCCTACCAGAGCTTAATGTGAATATCTATGACTCAAGAACAATGTGGATATCTATGACTGAAGAACAATGTGGATGTCTGTGACTGAAGAACATTGGCGGCGAGGCTGATATCGTTAGATGGTGGATGACTAGCAACCATTGTCTCGGAACTGTTGTTACACATTCTGATCTCAACGGCTTCTTTGACAGCACAAGATGCAGGTAGATGCACGGGATGATACTTCCGTTTCATCAAACATAATCGTATGTTTTTTTGTGAGCTTGTGTTCGGTCACAGCAGATTTGTCGAAATCGCGGTATTTAATGTGGCGTCAATCAATAAGAACAATATCAGAACGCTGAACAGAGCACCGATGCCACATAAAACACCGCGATTTCGACAAATTTGCTTTTGCCGAACACGGCTTCATGAACTACTAAACGATTATGTTTGATAAAACAGATATACACTGACGGAATAAAATCGCAGCACCAAAAAGTAATTAAAGTAACGAAATTTTGGAAATACATTTGTCTGAAAGCAAGGGGAAACTACAGACGTAATTTTTCCCGAGGGGATGCAGCTTTACTGTATGATTAAATGATGATGGCGTCCTCTTGGGTAAAATATTCCGGAGGTAAAATAGTCCCCCATTCCGATCTCCGGGTGGGGACTACTCAGGAGGATGTCGTTATCAGGAGAAAGAAAACTGGCGTTCTACGGATCGGAGGGTGGAATGTCAGATCACTTAATCGGGCAGGTAGGTTAGCTGCCCTCCAATACTAAATTGGTGATTCCTTGATAGCTCAAAACATGTCCTACCCACAGATCCCTTCTTCTAGTCAAGTTGTGTCATAAATTCCTCTTCTCCCAAATTCTAGTCAGTACCTCCTCATTAGTTACGTGATCTATCCATCTAATCTTCAGCATTCTTCTGTAGCACCACATTTCGAAAGCTTCTATTCTCTTCTTGTCTAAATTATTTATCGTCAATGTTTCGCATCCATACATGGCTACACTGCATACAAATACTTTCAGAAATGACTTCCTGACACTTAAATCTATACTCGATGTCAACAATTTTTTCTTCTTCAGAAACGCTTTTCTTGCCATTGCCAGTCTACGTTTTATATCCTCTCTACTTCGACGATCATTACTTATTTTCCTCCCCAAATAACAAAACTCATCTACTACTTTAAGTCTCTCGTTTCCTAATCTAATTCCCTCAGCATCACCTGATTTAATTACACTACATTCCATTATCCTCGTTTTGCTTTTGCTGATGTTCATTTTATATTCTCCTCTTAACACACTGTCCATTCCGTTCAACTGCTCTTCCACGTCCTTTGCTACCTCTGGCAGAATTACAATGTCATCAGCAAACCTCAAAGTTTTTATTTCTTCTCGATGGATTTGATTTCCTAATCCCAATTTTTCTTTTGTTTCCTTTACTGCTTGCTCAATATACAGATTAAATAACATCTGGGATAGGCTATAACCCTGTCTCACTCCCTTCCCACCCACTGCTTCCCTTTTATGCCCCTCGACTCTTATAACTGCCATCTGGTGTCTGTACAAATTGTAAATAGCCTCTCGCTCCCTGTATTTCACCCCTGCCACCTTCAGAATTTGAAAGAGAATATTCCAGTCAGCATTGTCAAAAGCTTTCTCTAAGTCTACAAATTCTAGAAAAGTAGGTTTGCCTTTCCTTAATCTATTGTGGTAAAGAAGAAATAAATTAAAAAGTAATGCCTGATGCTGCTATTTTATTGTATGAACAGCGAAAATGTAGTAATGGATAAACCTTTTTCCCTTTTTATTATTTTGTGGGGGATTTCAACGAGAAAAACTTTCGAAAAGGTTTGAAATTATGTGTAAAGACTGTTGGATGTCGCTAAGTGCTTTCATTTTCAAATACTGGATGAATATGATCTGGATACTTTGCGCGCTGTGAGTTATGCTGCTCTAAGACTTATATAGAATTTCTAACTTACATAGCTGACTTTTTTGTTAAGCCTTTAACGTACGATTATACCTCTTAATGAGTAGATTATGATAGCATTTTAAATTCGGTCACTAATTAACGAAATAATGAAAATCACATTTTTGTTGCCCCTGGAACCCGTTAGATAGGCAAACCGCTAATGGAAATGTGTACCATGAACCAGGTTAACAGTTTAGCAATACAGATCCATCGAGCCAGTCGCCTGTCTGTGAAGATACTCCGTATGATTGTATGTTGGTTGTCGTCGGCAACGTGGAACACTATCGAACGGCCGGCCGGTGTGACAGTGCGGTTCTAGGCGGTTCAGTCTGGAACCGCGCGAGCGCTACGGTCGCAGGTTCGAATCCTGCCTCGGGCATGGATGTGTGTGATGTCCTTAGGTTAGTTAGGTTTAACTAGTTCTAAGTTCTAGAGGACTGATGACCACAGATGTTAAGTCCCATAGTGCTCAGAGCCATTTGAACCATTTGAACTATCGAACGCCGTAACTTGGATGGTTTTCTCCACGAACATCATAATGTTGGAGCACAAAATACGTTCAACAAAGCTGCAACAGATTGACGGCGGAGATACTGTTCTATTCAGTGCATCCGTCTTCTTGGCCTCCTGGTAAAGAGGACACTGCGCAAGTGCTTACTACACATACTTCTGGTGCAGATGGAAGTATCCTACATTGTAATTACACGTCTATTCGCGCGAAAGCGGCGGTAAAAGCGCAAGAAAAATTTATAGCACAACTGAAGCTCTCGGTCAGTGCGTCCGATTGCGTCGTTAAAACTGTGCAACATTTCGACGGAACATCTGCTTCTCATCCTCACACGACGATTAAAAAAGTTAAAAGCCGTCACAAGTGCAGTGGCCGGCCTCAAACTAACTCATGTGGTTCACGAAGTCAACAAGAATGCTATTATATAGCAAACAACGAACATGTGCATGTTGTGTAATTTACCAAGCCCATTAAATGCTCCCTCGTGTACAGAAGCCTTACTTTTACTTTGTATGTGGCAAAGCCCCTATCAGTCAAACGTGTGCTCTATGAACTTCTTCCACTTCTTTCTGTCGAGTGCACAGTTTATCCATTCGGCATTGACGTTCATCCTAGCTGTGTCCTCCAGGCTGTTATCTCGCCACGTAATACTAGGTCTTGATCTTCCTCTCCTTCCATCTACTGCTCTGCAAACTTCTATTCTATGTAGTCTATTCTCCGTCATTCTTGCGATGTGGCCAGCTCAGTTCAATCTTTTCTTCGACGACGTTACAGTTTACATGTTAATTTCGTGGTATGTTTGGCCAAAACGTTTCTTCTGTATTTTTCTTTTGAATATTAATCCTCTGTCTTCATCTGTCTTTCTAAATATTAGTGCTTCACATCCTTATAACGTAACCAGTACGATAGTCTATTTATAAGTGCGGATTCTGAAGTTAGTACTAAATGATCGTTCTTTAAGATTATGATAAACCTAAAAACCTGTTTTGTTCGCTGTTAGCAGACGACCATCTATTTCTATACCCGTTCTATTGTTAGCACTAAAAAAGACTCCCTAGGTAATTGAAGCCGTCAGCTGTCTTGAAAGCGAATCCGTCTACAGCCAAAGATGCATCTCTTCGGATTTCCATTCCATTGACCAGATATTCTGTCTTTTCTTCATTAAAACGTAATCCCGTTTTCTCAGCGACCCTGTGATACTTTTGCATCTACTTTTGGATCTACTCCTTAATGCTACGTCATCTGCGTAGGCAAGTCTAGTAAAACGTTCAACTCCTACAGTTGGATGTCTTGTGGATTAGATTTCGAACAAATCTTCTCTAAGACGAGCTTAAGTAAAAAAGATTTTCAGTTTCTCCAGCAGGTATCTTTCCACGACATAAAGCTTCGTCTATACACGTTTTAATTAACTAATCTGATTACCTTTGAGAGTATTTTAAATTCCCTCATTATTTAGGAGTGCCTGTCGGTGTATGCTACCATATGGCTTTTTGAAATATAATAATAATAATAATAATAATAATAATAGGGGGACATCTAGACTGAATTCCCAAGCCTTCTCAATAATTTTTCGTTGAGTGAATAATCCTTTCACACAATAAATAGACTAGGAGACTGCTCATTCTCCGCAGTCGAATTGAAGAGTACCGTTGCTTCAGGCAATTGTAGGATGAAAACAACGCAACACATGTGGCTGCAAATATGAGTCGAAATTAAGGCTGACAGAATCATAAAACCATCATTTACGGCCACAAAAACATTCAAGGAGAAAAAACTGGTCCCACTGTGAGACTCGTTTAGCTGTAACCTCAAAGTCACCTCTTGGCCATGTTCACTACAACAGCCTACAGCCTACCATTCGCTTTCTTATTGGAGTACTCGGCCACCTGTACACTCTAAGTTGAAGCGGAACAAAGAACCAGTCTCCTTGCTAGTAACACTTCTTTATTTAAAAAAACGTCGCAAAGAAAATCTCTATGGTAAACGTCAATGAGAAGCCAGGAAGTTTGATAACGGCGAACGCTCCGTTGAAGAGTGAAAGATTTATTTTGGAAAAACATTTAGGTTGTGACAAGGCCGTTTCTCTACGATAGCGTTTGTTCCAGTAGTAGTAGTCCAGCGACATACACTATGTGATCAGAAGTATCCGGAACCCCCAAAAATATACGATTTCATATTAGGTGCATTGTGCTACCACCTACTGCCAGTTACTCCACACCAGCGACCTCGGTAGTCATTAGACATCGTGAGAGCCGGCCGATGTAGCCGCGAGGTTCTAGGCGCTTCATTCTGGAACCCCGCGACCGCTACGGTCGCAGGTTCGAATCCTGCCTCGGGCATGGATGTGTGTGATGTCCTTAAGTTAGTTAGGTTTAAGTAGTTCTAAGTTCTAGGGGACTGATGACCTCAGATGTTAAGTCCCATAGTGCTCGGATCCACTTGAACCATTTGAACATCGTGAGAGAGCAGAATGGGGCGCTCCGCGTGACTCACGGCTTCGAACGTGGTCAGATGATTTGATGTCACTTGTGTCATGCGTCTGTACGCTAGATTTCCACACTCCCAAATATCCCTAGGTTCACTCTTTCCGATGTGATAGTGAAGTAGAAGGGTGAAGGGACACGTACAGCACAAAAGCGTACAGGCCGACCTCGTCTGTTTACTGACAGAGACCGCCGACAGTTGAAGGGGGTTGTAATGTGTAATAGGCAGACATCTATCCAGACCATCACATAGGAATTCCAAACTGCATCAGGATGCACTGCAAGTACTATGACAGTTAGGCGGGAGGTGAGAAAACTTGGATTTCATGGTCGAGCGGCTGCTCATAAGCCACACATCACGCCGGTAAATGCCAAGCGATGCCTCGCTTGGTCTAAGCAGCGTAAACATTGGACGATTGAACAGTGGAGAAACGTTGTGTGGAGTGACGAATCACGGTACACAATGCGGCAGTCCGATGGTCAGCGTGTGTAGCGCCAACAGTAAAATTCGAGGCGGTGGTGTTATGGTGTGGTCGTGTTTTCCATGGAGGGGGCTTGCAACCCTCGTTGTTTTGCGTGGCACTATCACAGCACAGGCCTACAATGATGTTTTAAGCACCTTCTTGCTTCCCACTGTTGAAGAGCAATTCGGGGATGGCGATTGCATCTTTCAACACGATCGAGCACCTGCTCGTAATGCACGGCCTGTGTCGGAGAGGTTACATGACAGTAACATCCCTGTAATGGACTGGCCTGCACAGAGTCAAATGGTTCAAATGGCTCTGAGCACTATGGGACTTAACTTCTAAGGTCATCAGTCCCCTAGAACTTAGAACTACTTAAACCTAACTAACCTAAGGACATCACACACATCCATGCCCGAGGCAGGATTCGAACCTGCGACCGTAGCGGTCGCGCGGTTCCAGACTGTAGCGCCTTTAACCGCTTGGCCACCACGGCCGGCGCACAGAGTCCTAACCTGAATCATATAGAACACCTTCGGGATGTTTTTGGAACGCCGACTTCGTGCCAGGCTTCATCGACCGACATCGATACCTCTCCTCACTGCAGCACTCCGTGAAGAATTGGCTGTCGTTCCTCAAGAAACCTTCCAGCACCTGATTGAGCGTACGCCTGCTGTCGTCAAGGCTAAGTGTGGGCCAACACCATATTGAATTCCAGCATTACCGATGGAGGGCGCCACGAACTTGTAGGTCATTTTCAGCCAGGTGTCCGAATACTTTTGATCACATAGTGTAGGTAGAACAGCTTCAATGAAGTATGGGAAATATTGGAGAGGCACTGCTAGAATAGAACATACGAAAATAGCTTATAACTCGTGCCTGGATAGCTCAGACGATAAAAGCATTGCCCACGAGAGGCTGGGTTCCGGGTTGGAGTCCATGTCTGGCATACAGCTTTAATCTACATCTACTACTACACTCTGCATGCCACCCTAAGGTGTGTGGCAGAGGGTACTTTCTGACTTTCTGTAGCACTGTCGCTTCCCCCGTTTCCTTTTCCAGTCACGAATGGTAAAACGGGAGAACGGTTGCTGATAAGCTTTCGTATGAGTTGGAATGTCTTTTAATTTTACCTTCATGAGTTTTTCGCGAGATATGTGTACGAGGAAGTAATGTATTAGTTGACTCTTTTACGAACGTACGCTCTCAGAATTTTAACAATAAACCGCACTGTAATGCACAACGCCTCTCTCGTAGCGTCTACCACTGGAGATGCATCTCCGCAACGCTTTCGCGCTTACTGAATTATCATGTAAGGAAACGTGCTGCTCTTCCTAAAAGGTTTGGTAACGAATATAGTGGAATTAAGAACGCAGGTGAAAAGCAACCAGACATGAGTGCACCTTGTTTTTGTATCGCTTGAAAAGGAGGACGGTTAAGATGTAGCTGAGGTGAACTACCGTGCACGAAAGTGTATGCAGCCCGGTTACTGGGCAGTTGCGTATCTCATAGCTCGGATTTATTCCCCTGTAATCGGACAATGCCGCAAACGGCGGTATTACGGCGCATGAATCACCAGATAGGATCTGGCTTCCTGCGCGCTGAACTCCGCGATCCTCACCGTTACGCGGCAGAACCACATTTCGCCTCTCTCGCGACAGTTACTGCCACACCTGCACCACAAGCTGGCGGAAGCACGGGACTGACACCGAGTGAGTGTACCGGGAGGTGGTAGCAGGAGCCTGTCGTCTGCCTCTACTTTCCTGGGACGTTTCTTTCTTTCTTTTTAATCTGTATTCTGACTGGTTTGACGCGACCTCCACTAATTCAGTGCCAGCCTCGTCATCTCAGAGTATCAGTTGCATTCAACGACCTCGGTTATTTGTTGGATATATCCAAGTTTATGTCTTCCTCTACAGGTTTTAACCACTTAAGTTCCCTCAAGTGCGATGAAAGTCATTCCTTAATGGCTTAGCAAAGTAGGATAGAACAAATACACGATTCATCAACATAATACACCCACAAATACCCGTCGCAATGGAAGCTGAAGACAACAAATTTCCCAGGACCACACACTAACAAGAAACAACAACCAACATGAATTTTCCATCTACTGAAATCCTACATCCACAAGCTCTGTTATCAATAACATATCCAACCACATGACAGTTCATAAATGTGCTAGCTTCACATGCATGCTCCACAGGTGCAACAGAACACCTCTCAGTGCTTCAAAACTACACATACGAACAAGAAATACCCAAACAAATTGCTGTTAAACAAGCTCAAAAACAAATTAAAAATGAAAGGTAATGAAAGTGGCCACCCACGCAAGTGCACAACCGAAGTGACTGAAAAAAACATTGCAGAACACACAGATAGCACGGCAGACCACACCGCGTCAGAAAAAAGAAATAAATGGAACACATTAACATACATATAATAAAATGGTTCATAGAATTGTAAATATAATGAAGAAGCAAGGCATCCCAATAACTTTCAGAACAAACAGTACAAAGAGGAGTAAGGTCAGACGGAAGAATTCTAGACAAATTCAGCAACTCATGCAGGAATATACCAACTCACATGTAACTTCGGACACTTTTGATAAATAGAAAAAACTTGCAGAAACTTCCAAACAAAGTACAGACAAATTATGAGAGCTCTAAAAAGTGACACCACAAATTCCAGTTTCCCTGGACATTTACTAAGTGGAAACCACGGCCCCACAGATCTCGAAACTGATCTACACATCCTGAAATACAACAACAGCTTACACCAGAAATTAACGTTAGAAGAAAATTATCACTTTTAAAAGGCTGTAGAGGAAGGCAAAAAAGTAATAAATGAACACACAAAACACTGCAGCAACATACTCTTTACTCCTTTAAGAACTGACGTAGGACACAGAACCGAAATAACTCACACACACACACACTCGAAGGCATGATTACTCCCCACACCCTCCCCCATCCCACACAGACTCTTCCGTAAGAAACAGACGACATCAGAATTCCCCCAACAACTTCCAAAATTTTCTCTGGGAAAGCGATATGTCTCGGGACACGCATCTCAACAGTAAGATGGCGTAATGTATGAACTACTGCCAAGGTAAAAACTAACGCTTTTTATGTGTCTTCAGAGCAACTATAGATTTGAAACACACAGATGTTTGTAAGTTTACATTTTCATATTTGTTAATAACAGCCGTTCATATCTTTGCAGATGAGATGTGTACGCCGAAAAAACGGAACAAACTTACGAAGTATGCAATGACTTTAAAGTAAAAATTTACTATAAAATTATTCACACAATATCTGAAACCAAACAGTACACATGTAATTAAGCTTTTTCTTAATGTATTGCATGTTTTTAGAAAAAAGAAACCTACAGATAATGGCGGTATTCCGCTGAAACTAGTTTGGGGAAGCAAGTAAACAAAAAGTATTTGCATCACGGTGGACCCACAATCCCACACCGTTTTACGTAGACACGGGCCAACAGAAGAGTTCAAGTTACAATGATAATCAGCAAAGATCACTGGGGTCGAGGATACTTTCCACGTGGACAAGTGGCCTCTGACATTGTCTCTAAACAACACCAGGGGCGACTAACCACTGCCCGTAACAACGTGCGTTCTTCCAAGAATGCTCGCATACTGCTCGATATGTTTTTAGCGTGGCACGGCAAAGTCTACCGCACAGTGATGCAAATGGGCTCATTGAAAAAGATTTAAATATTCATCAATCGACAGAGGTCGAATTTCGACATCAAAACATTTCTTGCGGCCTCCTCTTGCTGCCGATAAAACTTTAAGTAGCCTATTGATGAGTGAGTTGACACTTTTTGTATTAGCAATCACATAAGCGTCATAGCCGATGTTCGTCTTTCATGTCGTCATCACGGTGATAAATTACAATGGCGCAATTCGCGCCCTGATCCGTTATCGAAACATTACCATCTCGACGGTTCATAAATTGCGCCAACGAATGAACACAAACCCACTTGTCTGGAGAGTGTTTTCGCGAGTCATACACATTATTCGCTTACATTTACACCCGCACTTTAGGAACCAAAATGAATTGCGCCGTGAAAAAAAAAGAAAAAAGCATTTTATCGTATCATGCATTTAAGTTTCTTCCCGTTCTGTCCACGGAGTGAGCATAAGAAGCGTAATTGCTTGTACGCTTCAGGGTGAGTTATTATTTGCTAATTCTGACTGAGCGATCTGCATGGGGGTGCGCACCTGAAAAGACGGAAGAATATTCATAGTTTGTACCATGAGAGACGATTCATGACGTTTACTGAGCAGGTTCTTGCAAGATGTACGGTGTCAAGGGCCAGCCAGCTCAGGTTTCTCAGCATTTCTACTTCACTATATCTCCATTCAAATTCTTTTGTAGACGCCCCATAGTCCGGCAGGAAATGTGTCCCATAATACAGTGGAACAGTATTCAAGTATTTATCGTAACAGTGGAAGATGTCGAAACAGCTTTTAGGGGAAAAAAATGAATTTTTCTGCAAGGTCAATATTCGTAAACTTTTAACTCATCCAGATATTGAAGCAGTTACGTTTATTTGTTGGATGTACAAGGGAATGCTGACAAGTAATGCCTCCGAATATTTTATTCTCTCCTCAGCATCGGTTGAGGTATTACACGTCATGCATATTACTCGGTCGACTTCCCACTTCGCAGACGCAATTTCAACCCTCTGCCGCTAGAGGGCTCCGGAATCTAGTGTGTAACATGGCTGTGCGGAACATAACTATGTGAGAAACAGCGCGCTGTAATCGAGTTTCGAATTCGAAGAGTTCGTCCACACATGGGGTACCACACACACAAGCGCTTCGATATCTGCAACTATCCGACGCCTTGGGTTCGCTGTCATCGACCATCCTCCATATCATCAACACTTGGCCCCATCCGAAATTCATCTCTTAACAAAACTTACAGCACACCTTCGAAGTCCTGTAATGTCACTACGTAATGTAATGTGATTGTAATATTCAGACTACGTGTACCGGCGATGAAGCGCTACTGTAATTTGATACGACAACGCTCTTTGTTCTGACGACAGCGCTCTTTGCTGAAAAAAAAGAGGAGCATCTATGTTTTCTTGTAATTGTTGGAAATAAGTTTGAATATAGAAGTAATTTGAAGTACAGAGATCAACAAGTAATCGCGATTATCAAGAATAAAAATTGAATTTGTGGAAAAAAGAAGGTAAATATCGTTTACGAGCCTTTATTCGATGTTGGATCCTCGGACCTTCATAAAAACTATTAGTGTGTTTAGCATGACAGTGCATAGTGATTCCTTCGCGAACTAACAATACTGGGCGAATCTGCTGCTGGCAGGGTCCGAACAACGCGCAATATTTCGTCATCAGCTTGTATGTTCAACACGGTCCCTAAGCGACCGTTTGTTAGAAGATATCATACTGCCACTGTTGATCAACCTTGTCAGTCTGAGTGTTTCCAGAAAATAAAATCTTACGGCAACTGTGAATATTGTAGCTGCTAAGACAGACGGTGGCTTCATCGCGAGTTGTAGCAGTTTTCTCCGACTTTGCCGGGCGTTCTCTGAGAACCGGAGAAGCGGAAACCTCAGACCGCCAATTCATCCTGTGCCTAACCCGTTCTCTCCCTAGAGCAGCCACGAAGAAAAAACGTTCATCTATAGTCAAATTTTTTTCACAGATTGTATTAAACAGATAAAATTTTTATAATGTATGCATCTAGGAGAAAGAATCAAAAGAGAGTTTTAAATGGAATACCTGTCTTATCTTTGTCAGAGACAAAGTCAAACAGCAAGTTAATTAATAATTTTTTTTCTTTACGACGCATTAAAGTCATCACTCTGATAGTGATGATGCGATGCAAGCAGAGGTGAAGTTGTGGCTCCGTGAACAAAGTCAAACATTCCCTAGTAAAGGGTTCAACAAAATGGTTTGTTGTTCGTCGCCAGGGTGACACGTTGAGAAATAAATATGTATACATGAAGTATAAAGATGCAGAATGTTCATAACTTTCGTTTTATTCGAAAAGTTTGAAGATTTTCACGCAATAAATTCGGAGGCATTACTTTCAACCGTCCGCAGCTCGTGGTCTTGCGGTAGCGTTCTCGCTTCCCGCGCACGGGGTATCGAGTTCGATTCCCGACGGGGTTATGAATTTTCCCTGCCTCGAGATGACTGGGTGTTGTGTCGTCTTCATCATCATTCATCCGCATTACGGTCGGAGGAAGGCAATGGCAAACCACCTCCGCTAGGACCTTGCCTAATCGGCGGTGCGGGTCTCCCGCATCGTCCCCTACGCTCCTCGGAGTATGGGACATCATCATCATCATCATCATCATCATCATCATCACTATCAACACGTCCTCGTATGTACTTTATGCCGACTTAATAGTCCGTGGAAACAGCGATACGGTAGTATGTAGCTTGTTACTATCAAATGCGATTTTTTTCGGTTAAATAAGCAGGGAAAATGATGAAGACGTGGTCAGAACAACAACTCTGCACCGTTCAGGTAACAACGCCCAGTAAACGTCGGATACGCCGCGGAGTCTGTACAATGATGGCAGCCTTGGTCTTCACGCAGCACATTATTTGCCTCTTTATCACAAAAGTTTCACTGTAAATTACATTACGCAATTCGTTGCTGCACTCCTCTTTTCATGCTGTTAGCTCCATAAAAATCGCTTTACCTTTCTTTTATTTTTCATTATCCCACTCTGGCTTTCTCAAATTATATTTCTAACAAGTTACCGAAGTTTAGTTTTCAGATTACCATATTGGTGTCTTTGCCAAAATGCTATCTCCATGCACACAGGGAAATCGACTATTGATTACATACACTCCTGGAAATGGAAAAAAGAACACATTGACACCGGTGTGTCAGACCCACCATACTTGCTCCGGACACTGCGAGAGGGCTGTACAAGCAATGATCACACGCACGGCACAGCGGACACACCAGGAACCGCGGTGTTGGCCGTCGAATGGCGCTAGCTGCGCAGCATTTGTGCACCGCCGCCGTCAGTGTCAGCCAGTTTGCCGTGGCATACGGAGCTCCATCGCAGTCTTTAACACTGGTAGCATGCCGCGACAGCGTGGACGTGAACCGTATGTGCAGTTGACGGACTTTGAGCGAGGGCGTATAGTGGGCATGCGGGAGGCCGGGTGGACGTACCGCCGAATTGCTCAACACGTGGGGCGTGAGGTCTCCACAGTACATCGATGTTGTCGCCAGTGGTCGGCGGAAGGTGCACGTGCCCGTCGACCTGGGACCGGACCGCAGCGACGCACGGATGCACGCCAAGACCGTAGGATCCTACGCAGTGCCGTAGGGGACCGCACCGCCACTTCCCAGCAAATTAGGGACACTGTTGCTCCTGGGGTATCGGCGAGGACCATTCGCAACCGTCTCCATGAAGCTGGGCTACGGTCCCGCACGCCGTTAGGCCGTCTTCCGCTCACGCCCCAACATCGTGCAGCCCGCCTCCAGTGGTGTCGCGACAGGCGTGAATGGAGGGACGAATGGAGACGTGTCGTCTTCAGCGATGAGAGTCGCTTCTGCCTTGGTGCCAATGATGGTCGTATGCGTGTTTGGCGCCGTGCAGGTGAGCGCCACAATCAGGACTGCATACGACCGAGGCACACAGGGCCAACACCCGGCATCATGGTGTGGGGAGCGATCTCCTACACTGGCCGTACACCACTGGTGATCGTCGAGGGGACACTGAATAGTGCACGGTACATCCAAACCGTCATCGAACCCATCGTTCTACCATTCCTAGACCGGCAAGGGAACTTGCTGTTCCAACAGGACAATGCACGTCCGCATGTATCCCGTGCCACCCAACGTGCTCTAGAAGGTGTAAGTCAACTACCCTGGCCAGCAAGATCTCCGGATCTGTCCCTCATTGAGCATGTTTGGGACGATGAAGCGTCGTCTCACGCGGTCTGCACGTCCAGCACGAACGCTGGTCCAACTGAGGCGCCAGGTGGAAATGGCATGGCAAGCCGTTCCACAGGACTACATCCACCATCTCTACGATCGTCTCCATGGGAGAATAGCAGCCTGCATTGCTGCGAAAGGTGGATATACACTGTACTAGTGCCGACATTGTGCATGCTCTGTTGCCTGTGTCTATGTGCCTGTGGTTCTGTCAGTGTGATCATGTGATGTATCTGACCCCAGGAATGTGTCAATAAAGTTTCCCCTTCCTGGGACAATGAATTCACGGTGTTCTTATTTCAATTTCCAGGAGTGTAGTTAACATAACTCCCGAGTAGCCCTATGAATGTCAGCAAACTGAATTTTAAGATAAAGCATATCAAAGAATTTTACCTGGAAATAAGTAACATTGGAGGAAACACACAAAAAACTCAGTTAACGAGAAGAAGATTGATGGAAACGTGGCAGAAGTCAGAGAGCCCGTCAACAATCAAATTAATTATCCCTCAGTCAGTATGGGTCAATCTTAGCATCAGAATTCACATAGATCTAATGTCTCAGTATGGTATACAGTTGTCAGCAACAGGGTACCAACATATGAAATATTGTATCGCATAGGAACGGGCGAAAGCGGCCAGTGTTTAAAATGTGAGCTAACAGATACAGTACTCCATAGATTGTCGTGGACAGAACAACAACTGGAAATAGGTGCGAAATAGATTAGCGCTGCTCATGAAAAGTGTCAAAAAAAATTACTATGGAGATCCAACTACGCCAAGATGCATAATTTTACTCGACCAAAATAAAACCACAATGAAGTGATTACCCGGAAATTATGAGAACTCTGCAATCAATAGTCGATTTCCCAGTGTACATAGAGATAGCATTCTGGCAAAGACACCAATATGGTAGTCTGAAAACTAAACATCGGTAACTTGTTAGAAATAGATTTTGAGAAAGCTGGAGTGGTGAAATGAAAAGTAAAAGAAAGGTAAACCGATTTTTATGGAGAAACATTTAAGCATTTCATTAAGAAGAAAATCTTTAATTTTCATACTCCATTAAAATCGTATAGGTTCTACCGCAAAAAAGATGCAAGAGAAGTAGACACTACTTCACACGCAGAAAATCCTGGGTTCATATTCCAGCTCCTCCAAAACTGTCTACATGTACGGAGATCTAAACTTTGGAAATTATTTCATTTTTACCCTAGTTTCGATAGAGTATGTAAATGTGTTAGAAAACCATAATGAATAAGTCAGAAAAAAGGATAATGGATAACGCATTGGTCTCCTCAACTACTGATTCAAGGGCCGAGACCCAACAGGGGTACATAATATTTCGATATCTCAGATCTGACAGTTCAGTGTGTTTCGTAATTATTTGTACAAAATGTGGATTGAACATTGATTCTTATTATAAAGCTATACAACTTTTTGCTATGGGAAAACAGAAATTATACGTGTTTTATACAGTAAAAATAAAATGGAGTATATATGCAGATCGACACGACGAATTAAAATTTGTAGCAAGGTCAGGATTCTAAACTGTGTCTCGTGCTTACTACGCAGATACGCTAACCACTACGCCACCCTGGCATGGGGTGCTATTCCAGTACTGTTAGAGAGCTTCTGCATTGTTGTTCCAGTTTAGAGGGAATATCACGGGAGCTGAGGTGTGAATGGGAATTTGGATTGAAGATGGATGTGTGCTAGGGAAGTCTGTGCAGTTGTACAAAGTCACTGTGCCAGGGTGGCGTAGTGGTTAGCGCATCTGTCTAGTGAGCACGAGACCAAGGTTCGAATCCCAACCTCGGTAGAAATTTTCAGTCTGCATATATGTATCACAGATGTTTGAGTCTTGAAAAGGCCTCTGGAACCATATAGTTTTATTTGATTAAAATAAAGTGGTTAAGTGCCAGGCTAATCCCCGATTCGGTCCCTGGGCCGTTCTAGGATTTCAATGTTGTTTTTTTTATTGTTTTTATTTTTTATCAGGTCTTGAACCTCTGACAATGTTTGTTACTGTGAAAAATGCCAAGCCGTGCCTTGAGATGAGGTTCACGTTAAACTGTAGGTCCTCGTGCAACTGGCTGAGTACGCCAGTTCAAAAGTCAGAGGAAAGCGAGGGCATACCGTTAACCATTGTGGTATTCAAGCTGGGATTGGCGACAGCTGTACCCAAGCACCTGACACTGTAGCCGGTGACCGGACTACGCAGCTGCCCGGAACTGGGAATCGAGCCCCGCAGACGGCGCCGCCCGCATTCGGCCCAGCCGTTATGCTCTGCCGTTCCGGTGCGACTCACTTGCCTACTTTACAAGTCGGCTGCTTCATTTGCCTCTCGCTCTCCCCGCCTCCCCCGCTTTCTTTCTTAATACCGGCAGAGAGGCAGTCCGAAGAACACGACCGCGGCGCAATTAACCCCTGTGCGTTACTACGGGATACGGTATTTCAGTGGCGCGCACGCCACGGTCCATGCCAGTGGACGGCAATTCAATCCTCTCCACTGCAGAGAGGCGCAGTGTGTTTGCTTGGGGCCCAATTCGTTCTTCACGGGGCGTGAAAACGTATGTGGATGAGGTGATGGTGACGTCACAGAGTGGTATTCCACTTTCCATTACACTAGGGAGCGTGGAACGAGGAATCTGGTATGTCAGATTTTTGCCGCGTGGAGAGGAACGTGGTCAATCAGATGCGATATCGTTTTCATCTTGCAAACAGAACTAAGGAGCCGCCATATATTATTCGTATTTGGTGGGTTTATTTTATCGTACAGTGCTTGGTATGAACACAAGCTGTTTCAAAACATCAGCAAACTGAGGATCTTATGAAAACGCGTCATTTTAGCTACGATTCGTTATAATAAAGTGGCGTATAATTACATGCCAGCAGATAAAGGTTTCCTTTATTTGATGTTTTTAGTTTTATAACTCGTGTACTATGAAAGTTTACCGTTTCAGTGCTACGGCACAGTGATGATCTATCAAAAGAGCGTCGTTTTGATGGAATTTGTCACAATTAAATAGCAAATAATGTCAGTAGTAGGTACAGTATTTAGGCAGTATATACCATACACGGAGGCCTCTGTAACATGCTCAAGCCGTAGTTCAGATGATAACGTCGTGAGCTGTGAAGCAAAAGGTAGCAAATTCGCGTCCACTTCCTGCCAGGATTTTTCCCCCTTTCGTTTTCTAAAAGATTCTAGGCCTTTCTTATTAATTTTACTATAAATAATGTATTCGCTGTAGTTCCTGTTGGAAAAGCCACGGACTGCTCTCCCCAGAAGCCAGAAATCTTAACATAACAGCCAGTCTTTGTCTGAAACTAAACACAAGTTATACGCTGGAAGCTTTTGCCATTACGAACTGTGTGTTAAATATATATACCTATCTCTTGCTTTTATGGACTGTCTCATGTTTGTATCTTGTCGCTAAATACCTTTTCCAGTTATGATGAGCAGCTTCGACAAAATCTCCTCTTCCATCAAATTAAATTACAAAGTGAATCTCGAGCTTGAATTCTGTGTGTTGAAGTACGTTATTTCAGCATGATGGTAGTCAATGCAACTTCGAGAAAGTGGATACTGCGCATGCGCAAATTGACACTAGACACTATACTTAAACTATGTTCAATTTAAAACTGAAAATGGGATGATGATTCAATTGAGTTAAGGAATAACTTCTACTAGTACGGATGTCAGATCGCTGTACAGCATTGTTCGCTGCTCAAGCCATCGACGAGCCGACAATCTTCTTCGCGAGTTCCTCCTCTTTTCTCTGGACAAAGTTAAATCAGCTATTTCATGTGCGTCCATTTTCGTAAAGAAACTGTGATATGTACGCGCCAGATGCCGCAGACTGCCGCTGGAGGGCACTGAGGTCACAAATCACGTTGAGGGGCATCTTCCATGAGAGGCAGCGTGCAGCAACCACGACGGGAACCACGTACCGCATGCTACATCTCACGGAACGTTCTCCTCATCGTGGTTTGCGAAGCAGCGCTGACCAGCGGCAGTTCTCGGCTCTGCAACTGGAAGATGGATGTGTGTAAAATAACTGCATTAACTCTGTTAGCGATTGTCGAAGAAGGGCGGAGAAAATCACGAAGAAGTTTCTCGGCTCGTCGATGGCTAATTGCTGGTAGAGGAACACTTCATACGCTACACAACGATATGAGATACGCAATAGCAGCAATTATTCGGTAACTCAACCTCCATCACATTTTCGGTCTTAAATTCAATATAATGAAAATAGTGTGTCTAATGTCAGTTTGTGCATGCATCTCCATAGTCCGATATTGTACTGTCTACCATCACACCGAAGTAATGTACTTCATCACATAGGTTTCAAGGTCGAGGTTAATTTTGTAATTTCATTTCAAGGAAAGAGGAGGGTTTTTTTTAGCTGCTTACCATCACTGTAAAAGGTATTTTACTAGCAACATACAAATATGAGACAGCCCATAACACCAAGATATAGGTACTACCTGACCACATATTAATCGTCTTGGCCTCTCATGGCCGTTATCGTAAATACGTGATGACGTTGCAGTAAACAAGACAGTGGTCCAAAATGGTCCAAATGGCTCTGAGCACTATAGGACTTAGGTCATCAGTCCCCTAGAACTTAGAACTACTTAAACCAACTAACCTAAGTACATCACACACATCCATGCCCGAGGCAGGATTCTAACCTGCGACGTGGCGGTCGCGCGGTTCCACACTGAAGCGCCTAGAACTGCTCGGCCACACTGGCCGGCAAGACAGTGGTGACAACGGAAATTGTATCGCACTCTGAATGACTTCAAGTCAGGCGTGCGTATAGAATCAAGTGGTTCAATGTGTCCTCGTGAAATATCTCGATAAAAACTCAAGTCGACCGACGCGCCCTCACTCTCAGGTGCAATAACATTGTGGTGGACTACTATAGGCTATATCTTTTACACGAAGTTTCATAATTAACAAAAACTGCTAGTGTGTAACTAGTGTTTACTTTCTGACATAGACTAGTAGTCACATTAAGATTTCTCGCCACTGGGGACATATTCCAATCGTTGGTATATGCATCAAGAACTGCAGAAGATACGTTTTTATAATAAATAACATCGACTGTTGCTGATAACATTTCTATAAATCAGTAAGAAAGGCACAGAGTTTTTAAGAAAAGAAAAGGTTTTTTTTTTCTTTTAAATAACCAGACGTGGAAGTGCTACCTTTCTTTTGATAGTTTACGACGCTATCAACTACCTTACGGCTTCAGCATGAGACAGACGTATTATTTACATGATATACAATGCCAAAAAGCTGTAACTAAAAATGTCTTTATTTGATATTAAACTATGACAGAGTGTACCGAAAACGGCGCGCTAATGATACTTCGCCAATGTATAATACTTTCGTAGCACGCAAGTTATAACACGAAAAACATCAAATAGAAAAAGCCTCAAGTTGCTCCTGTATACTGTCCTGTCATTTAATTATAACAAATAGTACCTAAAACGACGCGTCTTCGAGAGATCCTTAATGTACTGGTACTTTGAAACCGATAATATTCATATCAAGTACGCTATAGGATAAAAACCACCAAACGACTTAAACTATATATGACTTAATACAAGAGTGGGGTCTCGTAAGTTGTGCCTGTGACGAAAAGCACAACTACTCTCAACGAGACAAAACTCAAACATGGCAGATTCTTCCTTTCGTATTCCGTAATACAGTGGAGTGTGAAATTCCACACTATGACATCACCAGGTCCCCGTCCATGAAAGTTTTCACGTCCCATGAGAGGACGCCTAAGCATACACTGAGGTGACAGAAGTCATGGGATACCTCCTAATATCGTGTCCGACCTCCTTTTTCCCAGCGTAGTGCAGTAATCGACTTGGCAGAGACTCAACAAGTCGCTGGAATTCACTGCAGAAATACTGAGTCATGTTACCTCTACAGCTGCCCACAATTGCGAAAGCGTTGACTGTGCAAAGAGTTTGTGCACGATTTGACCTCTCAATTATGTGCCGTGTCGAGCGATCTGGGTGGCCAAATCATTCGCTCGAATTGTCCAGACTGCTCTTCAAACCAATCGCGAACAATTGTTGGGCGGTGACATGGGGCATTGCCATCCGTAAAAAGTCAGTGAATGTTGTAACTAAAAACAACAATGGCAATGTAAAGAAATAATTAACGTTTACTGCGTGTAAGACCCCAGTTAGATTCTAAAGATAGGAAGTCTACGCTAATTACTAAATGTTCATAACTGAACAAAGCGTGCTCTGAAATACACAGTGTCATTCGATTGGCGTCAAGTCCCTACCCCCTGTAGGTCAAAGAGATTCAAAAAATATTATTAGTGAACGACGTCTGTTGTGAACGCTAATGTAAATAAATAATGTAACGCTCCACTGGCGCGAGTGAACGAACTTAGAAATTTCATGGTGTATTAAAAGTGAAACAAGAAGGCCAACCACAACTCCAAAAGTTTAATTTATTGGGCACGACCGGCTTTGATAATGAGTGCGAAGAAAATGTTTCACTGCAATAGTAAACATGCAAGTTGGAAGAAGCCCCTACCGCCTGCCTGAGTTAAAAAAATGGTTCAAATGGCTCTGAGCACTATGGGACTTAACATCTGTGGTCATCAGTCCCCTAGACCATGCCAGTGGCCTACTTAAACCTAACTAACCCAAGGACACCACACACATCCATGCCCGAGGCAGGATTCGAACCCGCGACCGTATCGGACGCGCGGTTCCAGACTGTAGCGCCTAGAACCGCTCGGCCACCGCGGCCGGCCGCCTGAGTTAAATTATCGTTGTAGGAATAGGTATCTCCCTGCTGATGAGTACTGTACCACTGGGGAAGCACTGACAGCAACTTGAAGTCGGAAACGGCCATAAGCTCTTTTTTAAACTTTTACAGTTGAAGACAGTTCTAACCATAAATATGGACGCGGTAATAAATAATCGATTCCCTCATTTCCAGCTAGTCCGAATTTCTTTATTTTAACAGCGGAGTCCGAAAGTACACATGCAAGTTCTACCTCGTTCCGATTGTAAAAGCATAATATCCAGCTCCAATAATTTCCTACCCGATAGAAATTACTTGTGTGTTTCATACATCCGCCCCCCAGCCCACCCAAAACTGTAAAATCCATTGTTATGTTGGGATATAATGATCAATGACGTGGAACAAATGACGACGGTAACAGCAGTCGAAAACTCGAGAATTTTATTCGAAATCACGAGACTACAGTACCGACAAGATCACAGAACTTACAACTATATTACGAAATTCAAAGCGTATGTTTTAATGTTAAAGATGGCCTGCAGGTCCTAAGCGGGACCAACGGGATGAATAATTAAATATTTAGGATATGTCAATCGGCAGACGTTCAAGCAGAAAAGAAGCAAATTCGCTTTTCACGCATTACCGTTTTGCAAAACATAAAATTATTTTTCTCTCTTCATGTGTAAAATATTTTTTATGTTAATATCAGAGATGGCATCAACATTTATTTAACACGTTCTGAATTTACACAAAATAGACGTTTAAGTTTTAAGGATTTTTAGCAAATCCATACACTATAGATACTGAAACAATATTAAGACAATAATCGGAATATATTGGAAAACATTTGTTATTAAGAAGTCTGTTGCAGTATTCATTAGATAATATTAATAATTATTATCCTCGACATTTTAACTGCTCTTCGAGTTTTGAATCTGAGGACCCACCTTCAACCCGAATATACGGAAAACATCTGTGTTAGTGTACATTGATCAGTCAGATCTACTATCATACAAACCCGTCCAGGCAATAGCAGCGTCACCTGGCGAGAAATGACTGCTAGTCACACACAAGTACAGTGCATATAATATTAGTGAGCGCGCTGTCCGAATATAGAATGGGGAAGGCGTACGACCTACAGGATGACATTTATTGAACTTTTTTAAAAAAAAGTAAATTAGTTACAAACTACGGCGGGCACACACTTTATTCAACACGTATACGTCACTACAGAAATTCGTATTTCGATTACGACATGTTCGATATGCCTGCCATCATTGGCAATGACGTGGTACAGACGAATTGCGAAATTCTGCTTGACCCTTTGAAGGTCGGAACATCGATGTTGTCGATGACCTCCTGAATGGCTGTTTTCAGCTCAACAATGGTTTTGGGGTTATTGCTGTACACTTTGCCTTTAATACAGCCCCACAAAAAGGAGACTATGTGTTGAATCCGGAGAATATGACGGCCAATCGAGGACCATGCCAGTGGCCTCTGGGTACCCCAGAGCCAGAATGCGGTCTCCAAAGTGCTCCTCCAGAACATCAAACACTCTCCTGCTTCTATGGGGTCGAGCTCTGTCTTGCGTGAACCACAACTTGTCGAAATAAGGGCCATTTGGGATAATGAGGACGAAATCATCTTCCAAATCCGTAACGTTCGGTAGTCACCGTGCCATCAAGGAATATCGCACCGATTATTCCGCGACTGGACATTGAACAGTTCACAGTCAGCCATCGAGGGCGAAGAGACTTTTCGATCGCGAAATGCGGATTCTCAGTTCCCCAAATGCGCCAATTTTGCTTATTGACGACCCATCCAAATGAAAGTGGACTTCGTCGCTAAAACAAACCATACACGCGCATAGTAATTTCCGTCACGCCCTGCGGCCACCCATGCAGTTTGGACGTGCTAACGCAAACCGTTCAGAAGTTATGACGATTTTATTTCATATAGTTAAATAACTGTCATTCCGTCTCTGATTATGACCTAAGGCACCCGGAGTCTCGGCACGAGCATTTCACAAATTGCACGACTTGCCGTGTGTTCGAGGAGTCGGACGTCGTAGGCTGGGCAAACTGGTAAACAGGACAGGCGGAGAACTGTGACAGAACTAACATCAGACTTTAGTGACAGGCAGAATAAACGGCTTCATCATATCGATGGGAGGGCACGAATCCGCAGTCTTCCAGGGGATCAGCTCCTTGACACCTTTATTGCAGGACGGAGACAAGCTGACAGTGGCTCCATTATGCTCTGGGGAACGTTCACATGGGCATCCATGGGTCCAGTGCAGCTCGTGTAAGGCACCAAGACGGCCAAGAAGTCTCGTATACTGGTTGCAGATCAAGTACACCCCTTCATTACGATTATGTTTCCCGACGGCAGTGGCATTTTTCAACAAGACAATGCACCATGTAATAAGGCCTGGAGTGAGATGGAGCGGTTCGAGAAACACAGTGGCGAATGCCGATTGATGTGCTGGGACCACCATCTCGCCAGATCTAAACCCGATCGAACACATCTGGGATGTGATTGAACTTGGCGCCAGAACTCATCGCCCCCTCCCCGGAATTTACGGGAATTAGGGGACGTGTGTGCAGACGTGGTGCCAACTCTCTCCAGCAACCTATCAAGGCCTCATTCGTTCCACAACACGACGCATCGCTGCTGTTATCCGCGCCGAAGGTGTGTTCAAACGGTTCCAATGGCTCTGAGCACTATGGGACTTAACATCTGAGGTCAACAGTCCCCTAGAACATAGAACTACTGAAACCTAACTAACCTAAGGACATCATACACATCCACGCCCGAGGCAGTATTCGAACCTGCGTCCATAGCGGTCGCGCGGTTCCACACTGAAGCGCCTAGAACCACTCAGCCACCGAAGGTGGACATACGGGCTATTGCGTAGGGGGTCATAATGCTCTGGCTGATTAGTGAAGGCCTCCATGTGATAACGTAGGCGTAAAACAATAGTACCCATTACTTTGTACAGATGTACTGCATTTTTCATACACAGAGATCTAGAAAATATGCCACACACGCTCCAAAACAAGTGTGAGAGAATAAAACAACAAAATACTGAGTACTGCAACAGCAACCCACGTACGGACACAGTAGTAATGTGATGTTGCCAACGCTGTGGGAACAGTTCAGCTTAGTGTCGTCGTGCCGAGCAGAACTGCATGGAAGCTTGAAGGTGAGAAATAAAGCGCTTATCACTGTTGTGAAAGGAACACTGTCGATATTTGCACTATTGTGCAGATACTTCCGGTGTAATACAGATACAAAGAGAAATGAGCGTGAGAAATTTAACGATCACTCTGCGTCGAGGCACCGGAGAGCACGGGTATCTTATTCCAAAATACTCAGTAAATAACTCTGAGCAAGCTGTAGGTGGAGTTCTGGTTCACTCTGTACATCTCTGTACACAGTAGGGCCTCTCTAAGGTAGGGCAGTGGCACAGCGTACACGCGCACGTAGTGGCGCGGCGCGCGCTGGCCCGCGGCTGTGGCTACGCGACTGCTTTGCTAGGGCAAGCCTCCCCCGCACAAACAATACACGTACTGGCTGGCGCACACCGCCTTCTGACCCGCTACATGGTCACACGCGACCCACTCACGCAGCTGCGCCAAACGCAATCTTTTCCGTACTTCTCCAAAAACTACGTGTGCGAGGTATAAATTCGTCTACCAAACATTAAAAGTAAAAACTGCGTGTACAGTGCCTGGGGGCGGGAGGGGGGGGGGGATATAGTACACCTGGAAAGGCGACGTCGATTTCGTTCCAATGACGGAAAAAGCCACCTGAGGGATTGCAGATGTACTGATAGTGGTTTCAACGTCGTCCGGATAGTGGTTTCAACGTCGTCCGGCAGCAGACAGCGTAGTGGCATAGCTACCAGAGCGCCATCTGTGTCTACCCTTTGATAGGGAATGCTCACAGCCAGAAGGCTCAATGGGATAATGGGATGAAAATGCGTGAAGCAAGGAGGCAACCACGCCACGGAGACGCATTTGTGCTTCCTACAGTCAATCAAGAGAAAGGGGTCAAATTGTGGCCTTACGAGTGGGCTCAAAATGGCTCTGAGCACTATGGGACTTAACATCTATGGTCATCAGTCCCTTACGAGTGGCAGGATGGTCCTCCTTTCGGAGAACTGCCACACAAGTTGGGCGTGCTGTGTCAACTGTGCAACGAGTCTGGTATCATTGGGCACGTGAACATCCCCACACCTGTGGATGAGGTTCTGGACATTCACGCAGCATACATGCCCGCCAAGATCGTCGTATTGTAAGGGTAGCAAGGGCGGATCGTACAGCTAGCACAGCACAGATAAGATGGTTTGTGAGCCAAAATGTGTCAACAGTAACTGTTGTGAAATGGTTATTAGCAGTGGGACTATGCACACGTATATCTCTAACCCCTCTTCCATTCATGCCACAGCATCGACGTACACGGCTCGACTGGTGCCGTCACAACATCACCTGGAAGGTGGAATGGCTCGCTGTGGTCTAAAGAGATGAAAGCAGATTCTACCTGCACCCAAGTGATGCTCGTTTGCGCTTAGAACGTAGACCTGGTGAGCGCTGACTCGTACAGTGCATTCGTCCAAGACATTCTGGCCATACCCCACGCCTTACGGTCTTCAACTCTCGTTCAACTTTTGTGTTTCTGGGGGGTATGCTGTCCAGCGCTCGGTACGTGCAGAATGTTCTTAGACCTGTTATTTTGCCGTGGCCGTTCTCGCGGCAGGAAAGTGATGTGTTGTTCCAACAGGATAATGCTCGCCTGGACACTTCCCGTAAAATTCAACGTGCTCCGCAAGACGTACAGCAACTTCCCTGGCCAGCACGATCTCCGAACTTGTCTCTAGTCGAGCACGCGTGGGATATGAAAGGGCGAGGAGTGACTACGGCGACTCATCAACCAACAACTCTTACAGAACTACGTGAACACGTCGATCAGGACGGTATTCGTCATCTGTACGATCGACTGGATTCCAGATTCAGCGTCTACTTTGCCATCGGTGGAGGCTACACCACGTGTCAGTACTGGTGTTTCAGCATGGCTCGATATCTGGTGCCTCAGAACTACTTGCGCTATTCATCTGTAAATGTAATCATTTCATGTACTCCATACGCGCTGATGCAACAATAAATACTGAGTGTATTGAAAATCTCTAAAACAATGTACTAATTTTTTACCGGCAGTGTATTTTTACACAGAGATACATGTAACCGTATTGTTTGATCGACGTTTCTCCATTGATCAGATCACACTCTTTGAGTGAAAGTCTCAAAAATAGCCAACTAACAAGTAAACGCAGACACTGCTTAATATCCAGATAAAACAGCTGGTTATAGGTCGCGCACAATTTGATTCCCTGTTAATTGTTCACTCTAAGAACAGTTTTGGCGCGGTGGCTGAGGATAGCAGCTCTTTCGATAAAACAAGGATGGTGTATGACTTCGGACCGATATTCACTTTTCTCCGGTAGCTGTCAAACGCAGGTTTCAATACAGTGCGCAACGTATCAACAAATTTAAACCATTACGAATTCAGTTACACATACTACTTCCGGCTCTAACGCTGTGTGTTAAGTCTTCGTTTCTTTACAAGTACGTAGACGCTGAACACATTGTCGTCTGTTATAGTTGACTATAGCTTATTTTTTTATTTATTGGCTTTCGGAACGTACCCATAGAGCCATCTCAACACTCAAATGTTATGCTACAGTTTGTTTTGACAATGCAGAATATAATTAGTTAAGTCGTACCCTGATCCGAAGTTACACAGGCTTAACGAAGGGCAGATTCCGACGCAAAACACGGTTTACATCCACAGCGTACTGAAACGAGTAAACAAGACGAAAATAAAACTCAGGATACACGGGGGCAGTATGCTATAAAAATCCTACTGGTGACACAATAAGCAAAGATAAATCGCCGTTGGTACACATTTGAGTTATTCCCTATTAAATTCATATTAATGACTATGTTTCTAAATTAGCAATAAAGTGTTCTTTTGTATGCTCTGCAACAACAGTTTCAAAAGCTTCGGATAGATAATTGAATATTTGTGCAGGTTTACAAGTACAGTCTAGACAGAACATGAGAACAGTATACAAGATTACACGCTGACTGCGTCGAAAATGCCATCAACACCGATCGAGAACATTCGACTACTGTCAAAACAGCTACTGCAGTCAGCCACTAGGCTGTAGTTTATCATAAAACGAACAGGTAATCTGACCGCTTTCGCTTGTCATATAAAGAGCATGAAGCTGATAATCACTGCCCTGGTGGCAACGGGTCTCGGGGTTAAAAGCACCGCTCTGTGCTCACACCACTCAGAGTGTGACAGTAGTACCAAGCGGTGCTTTTAACCTCGTAACGTACTGCCACCAGGGCGATGATTATCTGCTTGATGCTCGCTTCTCACGAGGTAACCGTCACCAGTGAATCAAACTGTGCCCGATCTGTGGCAAAATATAGCTCCCCAGCCGGCCGGAGTGGCCGTGCGGTTCTAGGCGCTTCAGTCTGAAACCGCGCTACCGCTACGGTCGCAGGTTCGAATCCTGCCTCGGGCATGGATGTGTGTGATGCCCTTAGGTTAGTTAGGTTTAAGTAGTTCCAAGTTCTAGGGGACTGCTGACCTCAGATGTTAAGTCCCATAGTGCTCAGAGCCATTTGAACCATTTTTATAGCTCCCCAAACAACTTTCATAACCTCTCATTGGACTCAACAACGTTTTCCTGCCACGAACATTTTTACAGACGCTCAAAGGGTTAGCGCGGGCTGTTTGCCATCCTGCCCATTATAGAGTCGCGGTTCTTTACGGCAATGTACCAGGCGAGCTGTTGGTTCCCAGGAGGGAACAAATGGTAGGAGATTAGCACTCTTCCAACATTTGCCTTACATCCAAGGGAAATCTCCCGGGGACCTTGGTCGGAACGGGGGAATTACAACTATTTTTAAATTTATTTCTAGGACAATGTCATCCAGACGATTCCTCAAAAGCAAGTGTAAAATACTTTTTTATGTTAGTCTCAGAAATAACATCCACTTCTACTCATCACGCCGTGAATTTACACAAAATAGGCGTTCAAGTTTTATGGATTTAACTAAATCTATAAAGTATAGATACCGAAACAATATTAAGACAATAATCGGAATATACTGGAAAATATTTGTTGAGAACTCGATTGTAGTGAGCACTAGATAATATTTATATTTACTCCCCTCAAAATCTTAGCTGCTCATCGGGTTTTGGACCTGAGAACCCGCCTCCATCTCGAATACACGGAAAATATCTGTGTTAGTATATTTCCTAACAGAGCCTATTGCCAGATTTTTATCCAAAACAAATCCAATTTTCGCGAAACGGAATATCAGATGGAATGAAACTATTTGTTGAAGTGGTTTAAACTTTTTCTTATATATTTTCCTTTACACTCATGTCGATAAAAATACGGATACACGCGTTTTAAAATTCACAGTATGAGGACACTAATCGTATATTTCTCTGAAATGGTGGATTTCTCTCTTTTATTCCTTTAGGTGTTAAGTGCAGAAGAAAATTAATAATGTATGGCACATCATTTGGCTTTTATTTTCTTCTTACTCCTAACGCCTCGCTGTCAAACCTTTTCGGTGACAAATATTTACCGGATAGATTTCAGTGGTCGCTTGCCGTAAAATTCTTCCTTTTGCAGCAAAGCGCCAAACATTTCTTTGCACTTTATTGATGGGTATATCGTTACTAGCATTGTTAATTGCATAAAAAGATGTAGTAAGTTCGTGTCATGAACACAAAAAGTCACTATTTTATCATAAATTTCCGCAGTTACTCTTGCAGTCCTAACGGATGTCCATTTGTGTCTGCTCGGCAACGATAACCATTTCTTAACTTCACCCTATAATTCAATGACTCGATTTCGAAAAATGTGTTAGTATTTTTTATATTTTTATACAACCTTCCTTACCTCTAGATCGTGCAACACGATATCGTCTTTGCGATAATAAAGTCTTGAATGAAAAATTCAATGAAGAAAAATTGACATTTTTTTCCCCATGAGCCATTTACACTGTCCACCCATCAACTGAACGACAAATAAGTTTCCATAAGCGACATGAGCTGTTTTAGCAGTGGCTGGAGATTCACGGAAGCAACAATTACTTTGTTTCATCCTTAGCGTCCTCTGTTTATAAGTAACACAATCTAAAAATGGAGCCTGCACGGGTCTCGGATAGATCGTGCTTTTGCGGTAAGTTAATGGTGGATCGTAGTGCAGTTTCTCACGTGGTCGCGTGAGTCTGCATAAACAACTATCAAAGACCATAAGAATAATTGTAAAAATCGCGCGTCATGGTGACAAATCGTAATTACTAAAGTAACCAGGAGGGCCGAAAACGTCAACAGAAAAACGAAGCTAATATTTGACAAATGCTCAAGAAGAATGTCATCGTGTGACAGGCGAAAAACTTACTGCTGAACAAAAACTTAAAAGGATAGCCGTCGCCGACTTGATGAAACAGTGAGTCGCCTTTGAACGTGAAGCATTCTTGCATCGAATTGTTGCTATTGGTTAAACATCAGGTAGAGGCTTTTGAGCTGGAGTTGAATTCACAGTCCAACGTCATCTATCCTTTTATAATAACCATGTTTCTACTCTAAGATATTTGAGTCCAACGAGTGGAGCTTCAAGCTTCCCCATGAACATGAAAAGTTGCAAATAGCTCAGGATCAAACAAATTATAAACTTCGGTTGTAATCGGCAAGGATCATTAACTTACGGTAGACAGTGTGTTAGATGGAAAAAGAATAACCGCAAATTTTTTCGTTGCGATTTTAAGCAAGACAGGCACAGAAAAATGCGTAAAACACGACTTCAACTGTTCGTCGCTGCCTCAGTCAGCCCTTATGGAAACACTCGTGCGCACGATACAAATTTCGTAAAGAAAAGCTGTGCGTGTCAAGCAGTGCTCCTCACAACCACCCAGACACGCCAATGAAGAGCAAATCTCGAAGCTATTTTTTCAGTCTGTGTGTTTCGAGTGGGGGGGGGGGGGGCAGCCAATCAGTTCATTGATTTTGTCTAACGTGAATTATAAAGATAAGTTTTCGTCCTCCAAATCCCTCGGGACAACTTTTTGTAGCCAAAACACCAAGAAGTTTTGGCACTTTTTCAGGTTTTCTCCATTACTCGGAAATCATGCATCCTACTGAAATTGCCAAAATGAAAGAGAATTAAATTTTGCGTCGAATGACCTATATAAATGTCAAAATCGGTGCAGCCGTTTGGCCGCAATCAGTTGTCAAAGTTCGTTCATTTTTACCAACTTGGCTAAAAAGTCGAATCCAACGCCTGTAACTCAAAACGGTTACTCCACATGAAAAATGTCAGTCTATCAACGGTTTAGAGCATGACATTTAATGTTACAAAATCATCTAGTTTTTCATTTTTAAGCACTATTAAGCGCTCATACACTTGAAAGTCAAAGTAATTCCATGCGGTTGTTTCTTTGTAAGTCAAAGTTATCCAATGAAATTAAATTTCCAATAGGAAGACATAAATCTGCCCCAACTTCGGGTATAGAGGTAGCTATAGATCTCCCAAGATTTACATGACCGAGCGAGCTGGCGCACTGGTTAGCATACTGGACTCGCTTTCGGGAGGACAACAGCTCAACCCCGCGTCCGAACAACATCCTGATTTAGGCGTTCTGTGATTTCCCTAAATCGCTTCAGGCGAATGCCGGGGTGGTTCATTGAAAGGGCACGGTCGACTTTCTTCGCCATCCTTCCCTAATCCGATGTGAGCGATGACCTCGCTGTTTGGTCCCCTTCCCTATACCAACCAACCATCCAACCAACCAACGATTGAAATGTCGCAAACAGCCGAGGCAGGCATCCCCTCCGTTCCTTTGTTATTGTATCCATCATTAGCCAAGCCCAGTCTTACTTCCCGTGAAGTGCGAGCGACGCGTTCAAAACTCCTTGAGTCTTGCAAAACTCTCGTCCCTCGTTCGAGTTTACTTTTTCTGTGCGGTAAATTCATTTGAAATGAGTGCTCCAAATCGTATGGAGGTATGTCTGGCAGATGGTAACGTGGTTAAAGTGAAACAGAAAGGACTGGAAAAGCTACTACAATCCAGTAAAGATAGAAAATCGCAGTTATTAACTGGTCTAGCTGAAGCTGAAGTGCACAGCGCCCGTCAGAAGAAGTACAGCAGCCCAAAACTGATTAGATCGTCTTTGGCAAAAGGCCTTGCACCATCGGCGTCGAATCTTCGATCATACATGAAGGTATTTGATTTTAATAAACGCTGATTTCATTGTGGCGAGAAAATTATTGCTAATTGGGAGAAACTTAGCAGACTTCCCTACACAAAGCAGAATACTGTTCGTAAAGAGATGAAACTCGAATTAACAGATACTGCTATTGGGATAGCTGAAACACGAGATGGTGACTGGGCTCGCGAATTGTTGGAACATAGCCGTGGTGAGGGCCTTTGTACTAAAGACACTTGATGTCAGAGATTTTGTCAGAGGGATTTTTATCGGCCAATCAGGGGTGGAGGAAAACAGGGAAGTCTTGGATCCACACAGATAGATTAAACAATGGAAATGACTTCTTCATACATCGAACAATCGGAAGAGTGCCAGTTTACTTTGCAGGAGTTAAAGGATCAAATCACGAATGACTGAGAGGGGAAGGTAAGGACCATAAATCCCTGAATCATTTCTCCATTTCTCTGAGTAGTTGATTTTGGAAACACGATACACGATGAACTCTAGATAAATGGGAAAAAAGTGCGTTGGTTTGTCACATGCAGTGATTTCTGCCGTAACGCCACCGTCATTTCTATCTTCATTATTGATTGGGCTCAGTACATTCACGTACAAAAGATTCGGATCAAGATTTGTTGTCGACGTTCTTAGTGCAATTGGATCAGTAGTTCAATATATGGAAGCTTCCACATTTGAGACGATGGCACGACCTGAGCATCCTAACATTCCCAGTGAAGGATTCATCCAGCTCATCTCTGATAAGGCCGATTTTATCATCTGCACGACTGGCGGTTTGAATACTTTCCGTTCCATGGGAGGAATCACGGCAGTCTCTCCCTGCACAGCTATGGAGTGTGACAAGAACACTGATCGAGAGAGAAGACTTTCAACTTCCGAATGTTTGTCTACCCAAGGGATGCTTCGCAAAGGGGAACAAAGTCTTCTGAAGGATCTCGTCGTTTAAAGACACCAAGTTCTTCATCAGATATCTTTTTCGATGAAGATACAGATGCTGCAGTCGCACAGGAGAAGTTTCTCGCAACTACTTGATTTTCATGCTCATGAGGAAATTTGAGGATGGAGGTATTCAAGTGCTACAGGCAGAAGAAGGTGTGGATTTCTTAATTGTGGAAATTGTTGCTTAGTCTGACACTGCGGCAATCGTAAGTCAGGACACTGGCGTGCTTATTCTCCTAACGGGTCGAGGAAACAACAACTTGTTCTTCCATAAACCGGGGAGATGGAAATAGGAGTGTGATGCTGCAATAATTTTTCAATTTTGATCCTGGATTTGCCATGTTCCGCCATGTCTTCACAGGAAGTGATACCACATCCTCTTTTTTTTCTTTTTTTTTTTACCAGAGGTAAAAGCAAATTACTAAATCTTGTGGAGCAACAGCCACGCCTCGAACTTCAAGCTGCTGAGTTTGTTAAACCCTCAGTCTCTCACGACTTAACAGCACACGCAGGAGAACAGCTAATGTTAGCACCGTATGGGAAATCCAGCTGCGCGACTTTCGGCGAGCTCACGTACGAGCTTTTTGTGAAGTCTGCCCCGAGAACATCTTTCAAACATGAAAGGCTACCGCCAGCATCGGAGGCAGCAAGGTGCCAAATTTGCGACCCTGCCATCAGGTGCAATCTTGGCTGGGAAGAAAATTGATCCATGACAGTGGGGCTGGAAGAAAAACTTATCAAACTTGTTTCCCGTAATGATGACGAAAGATGCGGCACCACACGCACTACTGAAGATGGTTTCCGGCACATGCGAAACAGGATGCACAGCAGTACGTAAATGTCGCAAATATGGACTGAACTGCTCCTCGGCGTGCAAACACTATTGTGGCTTATATTTCAAGAACGGCCCAGAAATTGGATTCGACGCGGATGAGGAAGAGATCTGAGGTATGTTCCAGGACGGATCGGATGCTGGACCGGGACCTGCCGCAGTCTCCCAAACGACTTCGACGGAATAGAAATTTGAAAAATGTTAATCTCTGTTATTTACATTGTTCTTTTGATGCTGACATGCCCTTTTATTTGTTCATTTGTACAAATCTTTATATTACTCTTACATAAATATGTCTTTATATGGGTTCTAGGCGCTTCAGTCTGGAACCGCGCTATCGCTACGGTCGCAGGTTCGAATCCTGCCTCGGGCATGGATGTGTGTGATGTCCTTAGGTTAGTTAGGTTTAAGTAGTTCTAAGTTCTAGGGGACTGATGACCTCAGATGTTAAGTCCCATAGTGCTCAGAGCCATTTTTTGTCTTTACATGTTGACCATACTATTACTTTGTTTTCAGTTTAGTAACCCATTCTTTCCAATTAAGGCATGGATAAAAACTTATAAATACACATGAATCAAAAAAATTAAAAAGATATACACAAAGATCACGTATGTGCTCATTAGAGAGCAGTCTTCCTACTGGAAATTTCATTTCAGTTATGACTTTGACGTGAAAGAAAAACAACATGGAATTACTTTGGCTTTACAGTGTATGAACGCTTAACAGTGCCAAAGAGAGGAAAAATAGATGTTTTTGTAACTTTAAGTTACATGTTCTACACCTTTGATAACTTGACATTTTTCATTTGGAGTAGCCGTTTTTTAGTTACAGGCGTCGGATTGTCTCTGAGCACTATGGGACTTAACATCTGAGGTCATCAGTCCCCTAGAACTTAGAACTACTTAAACCTAACTCACCTAAGGACATCACGCACATCCATGCCCGAGGCAGGATTCGAACCTGCGACCGTAGCGCATAGGCGTTGGAGCCGACTTTTTAGCCAAGCTGATAAAATGAACGAACTTTTGACAACTGATTGCTACACCGATTTTGACATTTAAATAGGTCATTCGATGCCAAATTTAATGCTCTTCAGTAGAATGCTTAGTTTCCAAGTAATTGGCGAAAACCTGAAACAAGTGCCAGAATTTCTTGGTTTTTTGGTCACAAAAAGTTGTCCCGAGGGATTTGGAGGTCGAAAATTTGGATTCAACATACTTCCAACTACATACAGCAGATAAAAAAAATTCTATCTCGATTTTTGCAAGCAAAATGTACCCCTTACTGGGCTATTAGGCAGTCACTGCATTGTTGTTCTACAAAGAGAAACATTTCATTAATATTAAAAGTAGTAAATGTGGGCCTAATTTCCAGCTTCTGGGAAATAATTTCTTCTTTTAATTTGGAAAAAGAGACCACTTACGACCTGGCGTTCAGATTTTCTGTAGATCATAATTCAGTCGTCTGTAGGATATGAAACAGTAAGCCTTATGAAACCAAAAAGCAGGGCCTTTCTGTGTGCATAAACGTGCAGAGAGTGACATTTTTGCCATAAAAATATATATGCAAAACTTATTTTGGGCAGTATAGTACTCATGCAGGTAAGAACAAAAAACCAATTTGTTGAATGTTTCAGGATATTTGTCTGTTTGACGTGCGATCTCTAAAATGGGGCACGCTAGGCGGATATTGCGTAGTTCGCCTACACAACAGACTCGACCAGTCTTAACCACTGTTCATATGTTTACACAAAAGCAATATCCGGAAATGATTACGTATACTGACACAGCTTGCACCCATTAGCACTTTTCTTTTTTTTTTGGGGGGGGGGGGGGGCAGGGAGCACGGCACGGACTGAAAAATAAGACGAAGGGGCAGAGATTGAGAAGAACAGGGCGGAATGTGGTTGGAGTTTAACGTTGTTTAACTGTAAGGATGCGACATATGCAAGCAAACATTGCCGTCAGCCACGACACTAACAGCATATTTGCTGACGTGCACCATAATATTTTTCGATTGCGCAGCCCGTAGATTGTATCCATCTTCAAGTGAATTTGGCGGGAGGAGGGCAGAAACCTTATCTCGCACCCTCTCCCTCTCTCCTGCTCCATTAGCCATTGCCCCACCCCCACCACCAATAGTGCCCTCACCCTCTCAATACAGTTGACGCGCGGTTACTCTCAAATCAATGTTAGGAAATGTACTGAGGAAACGCCTCGGAATTAAAGAAACCCATGTGCAGAAGAGACTTCTTATGTGGTGGAAAATACATACGGCTATCGAAATATTAGATGCATCTATGTTTCTAACGTAGCTTTTTGCTGTAGAAGTAACATTTGTAATTTTATAATTTGCGCATTGGGATTGTTGTTTGTTACTGCAGCGAACTGCAGGTGATGAAGACGTAAATGACTCAAGGTAAAAAGGATGACGAAAGAGTACACCGTTATTACGAACGATTATGTCGTACACTGCGAGTTTCTGTTGTCAAGTAGTATTGAAAAAACTGCAATCACATAACGAAACTCTAGTTTCCACTTTCTTACACAGAGCCGTGCATGCTTGTGACATTTGCTGAGAGACGTCGGCATTGGTATTTGATTTTAACGGGTCTTGCACTATAAGATTCGATAAACAGAACATTAGCTAGCATGCTAACACGGATCCCCGCAGGAGTTTCCGCGGCTGACCTACAGAGGCGCTGCTCGTTTGCTATTCCGGGCAGGCCGCAAGCTCGACCTGCGACCCGGGTCAGTGCGGCACGCGCTAACCGGCACTGGGTCAGCGGGAGGAAAGTTTGATGACTGTTGAGCACGAGTAAACTTACACGAGAGACGATCGAAACTTTAGCGTACACCATGGATTGCGAAAACGTCGGTCAACCAAAACCCCACTCGCGCTTTTCTCACATGATATCATGAAAGCGACGGATCGAGGCAGTCAGCTAGATGCAGAATTTCTTGACTTCCGAAAAGCATTTGACTCAATGCCGCATCAAAGCATATTAAAAAAAGTTCGATTATATGGGCATCACAAGAAAATTTGTGACTGGACTGAGGATTTATTGGTAGGGAGGTTTCTGAATGTTGTCTCAAGACAGAGAGTCGTCGACAAAGTTGCAAGTAACTTAAGGTGTGCCCCAGAAACGCGTGTCGGGACCCGTACTCTTCATGCTTTATATTAATGATCTGCATTCTGTGTCAATAAACTAAGTTTTTTTGCTGATCGTACAGTTATCTACAATGAAGTACTATCGAGGAAATAACAGCTGCACAAATATTTAGTCAGATACTGGCAAGATTTCAAAGTGGCGCAATGACTGGCAACAATATTTAAATGTTCACTAATGTAAAATTGTACACATCACTTCACAAAATGTAAATACATCATAACATCATGAATGAGTTACAACTGGAATCAGTCAGATCATATAAACATTTGGGGATATAAAGTAGAATGATTACCTAAGCTTAGTGGTAAGTAAAGCAAGCGGCTGATTTCAGTTCAGTAGTAGGATATTGGCGAAAATACAGACTATAAAGGAAATTACTTAAAATATTCTTGTGCGACCCATCCTGGAATATTGCTCAAGCACATAAAACCCATACCAAATAGGGCTAATAAGGGATACTGAACACAAAGCAGGGCAGCACAATGGGGAACAATTTCTTTTTTATGTATGGGAGTGTGTCACAAAATTGTGAAAAACCTGAACTGCCAGACACTTGAAAACAGACATTAACTGTCCAGCAAAAGCCTGCTTACAAAGTTCAAAGGGATTAATTCGATGCACACAGAAGCAGTATTCTTCCTAATACGGTACCTGATATTGTGGGAAATACTGTCTCCCTGCATTTCATTGTGATATGTGGAATATTGATGCAGATATATGAGTTGTCTGCTGATCACAAGCAAGTACCTGCAATAGGCATGAAAGGAAAAAGGAACTTGAACATTGCCAAAAGAACCTCAAAATTAACGCTGGACAATACGAATGACTGATATTCACACAGTTAATTCAATGTTTCATCAACATAATATCACTGTCCTAGGCACAGAATGGAAACAGCTTCACTACTTACAGACCCGATAAAAATGAAACAAGAACTTCCCTCGAATTCTTTTGACAACACTGAATATCAACATTTATAAATTGCATGTGGAATCCTTTTTAAAAGTTGGCATTAAATTACAATTAATCAGTTTAGTTCTGTGTATGTTTATTTGCCTTCTTTAGAAAGTCGTTTGTTAACCTAAGAGACAGAGAATTTTTTGGCTGCTATATAGTCAACAATTTGTAGCAAAGGAAGATTTATGCCCTCAATGAAAAGGAGCTCTGTAAGTTTCAATTGCAGTATTGGTTCACCCCAAGGCAAATTAAAAACATGGTAAGCACAAAAAAAATAAAAATAAAACTATTCAGCAATATGATTGAACATTTCTCGAAAGTTCCTACTATTAGAGCAAGAGATAGACCCATTTGATTAAAAATTCCTCAAGGCTCAAAATATATTCCCATAATGCTGATTTTTGTAAGATGCACAGTAGGCATATCCACTTTTCCTGATTTCCCTCCCTATCCTTATCAAACCCATATTTGTGGGCCATCTCTAATTACATTTGAAATGGAGAAGGTTAAATTATAAACCACTGTTCCTTCCTTCCTCCCACATAGACACCACTTCCATTACACTGGGTTCTAACTTTTTCCCATATCACAGTTGCATCCAATATTTATTTATTTATATGTTTTATTTATTTGTGCTGACTAGTCTCAATTTTTTTAATTTCTGCCCACCAGAAAATTGAGCAACTCTCATTTGTGTAATTAACATTACAACCCTGCATTGGAAAAATTAACATACATTTTCACCATGCATACACATGTAATAGCTGTAACTTATTTTTATATATGTATAAAATAGTAATGCTTATATGTGATCCAATAACTTCACTAAGACAAGAAATTACAGCTTGCTCCAACCCTACTCAGTATACTGACAGCCCATGTTATGACCACGTCGAAGTGAGCTCAAGCCTTATATGCTTTGTGCTTCTATTGTGGTAATCATCTGCTGAATCAAATAGTACCAATCCAACTACAAATTTCACAGCATCTATTACAATCCACTAAATAGTTAACAAACCATTAAGGCTGTTCAGAGTCAATAAGTATTAAAAATACAGCACCATAATGGTGTGAACTCAAACACTTACAGTGGCTACAAGCTGTGGTCTCAACTTTACTCTAAAAATATAGAATACCAACTACAAAATGGCACATGGCCACTAATGAATAACTGGTGTATTGCCATGCATCATGCTAATGGCCTATTACTCTCGTGCACAGAATAACAGATTTGTATTTACTGCTTAAAAAAAAAATTAAAATTTCAGTGATCTGAAAATACTTAAGAAGTAAAAATGCACAGTCTATTTCATGTACACAAAAATAATAGTTCACCATAAGTGAATCATATGGAGCAACAATTGTAATTAAATAATAACATTATATTTCAATTTCATAAATATATTGGCTTCTGTCAAAGTCCTACAAGTTCCCGATAAAGAAAAAAACGCAATGCAGCTCTTTGGAGGGAACGTAAATGCTTGAAGTGTTTTCAAATTGAATGGTTCAAAGGAAATAGAGTAATTACATGATATTTCTGCAACACACTGAACCACTACCGTCGGGTGATCTGATGCTGCTGAAGTGCAGTGTGATTAATGTTTCACTTACTATTTGTATGCATGGAACAAGCAAAACTTTGGAAAATAATGGCCATAACCTTTGCTGCAGATGAAGTGAAGTGTACACTGAAGCGCCAAAGGAACTGGTATAGACATGCGTATTCAAATACAGAGACAACAATATATAAGACGACAAGTGCCTGGCACAGTTGTTAGATTGGTTACTGCTGCTATAAAGTCAGATTATCAAGATTTAAGTGAGTTTGAATGTGGTGTTATCATGAACGCGTGAGTGATGGGACACAGCACCTCTGAGGTAGCTATGAAGTGGGGATTTTCCAATACGACCATTTCACAAGAGTACTGTGAATATCAGGAATCCGGTAAAACATGAAATCTCTGACATCACTGTGGCCAGCAAAAGATCCTGCAAGAATCGGATGACCAATGACTGAAGAGAACTGTTCAACATGACAGAAGTACAACCCTTCTGCGGATTGCTGCAGATTTTAATCCTGGGCCATCAACAACTGTCAGCGTGCACACCATTCAACAAAGCATCATCGATTTGGGCTTTCAGAGCCAAAGGCCCACTCGTGTACTCTTGATGACTGCACGGCACAAAGCTTTACGCCTCGCCTGGATCCGTCAACACCAACATTGGACTGTTGATGACTGGAAACATGTTGCCTGGTCAGACGAGTCTCATTTCAAATTGTATTGAACGGATGGACATGTACGTGTATGGAGACAACCTCATGAATCCATGGACGCTGCATGTCAGCAGGGTACTGTTCAAGCTGGTGAAGCCTCTCTAATGATGTGGGGCATGCGCACATGCAGTGATATGGGACCCCTGATACATCTGGATACGACTCTGGTAGGTGACACCTATGTAGGCATCCTGTCTGATAACCTGCAACCATTCAAGCTCACTGTGAATTCCGATGGACTTGGGCAATTCCAGCAGGACAAAGCAACACCCCACAAGACCAGAATTCACACAGAGTGGCTCCAGGAATACTCCTCTGAGCTTGAACACTTCTGATGATCATCAAACTCCCCGGGCATGAGCTTTATTGAGCATACATGGGATGCCTTTCAACGTGCTGTGCACAGGAGATCGCCATCCCCTCGTTCTCTTACAGATTTATGGACAGCCCTGCAGGATTTGTGGTATCAGTTCCCTCCAGCACTACTTCAGAATTAGTCGAATCCATGCCATGTCATGATGGGGCACTTCTGTGTGCTCGCATGGGACCTACATGATATTAGGCAGGTGTACCAGTTTCTTTGGTTCTTCAGTGTATAATGGCCCCATGAAGGAACCAGTGGCTTGGCACAATTAAATAAGTAAAATTTGATGACTTCATCTCTCAAGTACAGCATTTCCATGCTACATGGTTCATAGTTGAGAAATACTTTTGGGAAAAAAGTTACTGCATGTAGCTTTACTGAACCAAGAAAAGACCTTCAGTCAGTGGCAAGTTGCAATCAAACTAGTCTTTGACTGCCAAAGAAAATACCATTTGAAATTAAAAAAAAATCTATCACACTGTCATTCATCTCATTCCTTGGCATTGAAAGTAGAGTTGCTACAATGGAGGAAAACTTGGCTAAATGTGCCAGAAACGGAGATTTTCAAAGAGCACCTGCTGTCACTAGATTGGCCATGTTTCAAATTATGATATATGAGTAAAATATACAAAAGTTTGCAGAGCATCAGACAACACAATGCAATTCAAGAAAAATGGTCCTAGGGTTAACCAAGAAAGTGCTGGGCAAACACACTATAAAGCAATCTAAAGGCTATAACATTTCACCCTGTCTAAGCAGCAAAATCCACACAGCAGACACAGTCACAGGTTAGGACAAATTCTGGAAAAAAATAAATAAATAAAATATGTACAAGCACCTTTTCCGGTAACAGTTAAGAAGAAAGTGAATCTGCTCCTATACCTTATGAGGAAGGGACGTGAGCCAGACCTGGATAATATTTGCGCAGTGAGTTACCTACTGTTTGTCAGGTAAACCAGCCAGTCTGAGTGTGATTTTTAGGTGGCTTGTCACTCATTTAGGCAAATGCTAGGCTGTCTGGTGTGACCAGAATGTGGCAGTCGGGCCACAGCAGTCAGAGACAGTGGTCACGTGTGTGTTAGTTGAGCATGTGTGGATACGTATGTATTTTCTATTTCTGAAGAAGAACTTTTTTGCGCAAAAACTTAAATGTTTAGCCATCTTTTCATTGTGGCTGACTGCAACTCAGTACCTCCTATCTGTGGTGAATAGCAATCTATTCTTTTCGATATATTAGTGTTATTCCATTCTGGACTTCCATTGTTTGATATGCTTGATACACTGTCTTAAAAGTGTCCTATCCTTCCTAGAAGCATTTGCATTTCTGTTCTTTTCCCGTCTTCTCTTTTGCTTTCTTCATTGTATTCTGACTTTTAAGGTCTTGTTTGAAGTTTATACTAGAAAAATATGTTTGCTACTACTATCTTGAAGCTAAGAGTTAAAATCATACTGTGTGTGTTCCAGGTGGTGTCAGGGACCAGCAGTGGGAAGCCCACCAAGTATCACTATTATCCACATAACCAACACGTCTACTTGTTGCCAGAGTGTGCCACACAACAGGTTTGTTCACTACTCAATTGTTGAACTCCTACAGCTGCGTTCAGAGCAGCACAGACAACGGTCAACAGATGCAGTTGCCATAGGCCAACCAATAACATCAGCCGACAGCTTGGTCACAGCAAGTCTGTTCTCTCCATCAGTTTCTGGCCGGATCAAGGAGTTTTAAGTTAGGTCAAAATGAGATTAGAATGTATTTTAAACTCCTTGGGCAGGATGGAGGCCACACTGCTTCTGTGCTTGAAGAAAAGTGCTGAATTGTGCCTCTCGCTATTAAAAAGAAGCTGAATGCATTTGAATGAGCTAATCTGTCTTGAAAGGAACATGTCAAGTACTGTAAACTCTTTCTTCAGTTAATGGAACAAGCAGACAAGTTTTATGAATATATAAGATGAAGAACATTCTATTTGTTGATGCACAACTTTAAAAAAATTCAGCAAAACAGACATATGTTGATTAAACTTCATTGACAGTCACACAGCATGTGTGTGAAACACAAACATAAATTTTAGAATAAGATACTGTTAATACCCAAAGAAAATGGAAACACATATGCCATATTTGCAAACCACCTTGTATAACAGAATCACCACCTTACTGGCATAAAATACTAGTAAGCTGTAATGACAATTCAAAGACAGCTAATGCCCACCTACCACAATCCAAAAAAGATCCACTATAGAAATTTTAAGCATAAGATACACTACCCTTGTCACTTGAGTAAATTATTTTTTTAGGTTATAATTTACACTTAAAATTTCAATAAAGATTTTGCCGGTTTGCGGTTTCCAATAAAGATGCAGTTACAGTCCACTGATTCTGAGCTATATGCTGACTATGTTAATTTTCATCCTCAGGATGACAAAAACTCCTCCTTTCTTGGACTTATCAGTTTCTCATGGTCCATATTATGTGCCTGAGAATGTTGTCCAATTCGAGGAAAGAAAACAAACTTATTTGAGAGTTGTGTATCACAGTTATCAAAAGCACCTCAAGTTTCTACATCAACATCTACACCTGTGTGATTGCTCTGCTATTCAAAATAAAGTGCCTGGTAGATGGTTCAATGAACCACCTTCAAGCTGTCTCTCTACTGCTCCACTCTCGAATGGCATGCGGGAAAAACAAGCACTTAAATTTTTCTGTGCAAGCAGATTTCTCTTATTTTATTGTGATGATATGGGTGCCAACAGAATGTTTTCACCATTGGAGGAGAAAACTGATGATTGAAATTTCATGAGAAGATCCCGTGGCAATGAAAAAGTCTTTATTTTACTGATTGCCACTTCAATTCACGTATCATGTCTATGGCACTATCTCCTCTATTTCAAGATAATACAAAATGAGCTGCCCTTCTTTGAACTTTTTTGATGTCATCCATCAGTCCCACCTGATGCGGATCCCATACCTCACAGCAGCAGTCCAGAACAGGGCAGACAAGTGTGGTGTAAGCAGTCTCTTTAGTAGACCTGTTGCACCTTTTAAGTGTTCTGCCAATGAATCACAGTCTTTGGTTTGCTCGACCCACAACACTATCTATGTGATCATTCCAATTTAGGTTATTTGTAATTGTAATCCATAAGTATTTAGTTGAATTTACAGCCTTCAGGTTTGCATGACCTACCTCGTAATCAAAATTTAGCAGATTTCTTTTAGTAATCATGTGAATAACTTCACACTTTCCTTTATTCAGGGTCAATTGCCACTTTTTTCACACCAAACTGATATCATATCTACATCATTTTGGAATTCATTTTGGTCATCTGATGACTTGACAAGATGGTAAATGGCAACATCATCTGCAAACAATCTAAGAGGGCTACTCAGATTATCTCCTGTGTCGTTAATATAGATCAGGAACAATAGAGGGCCTAAAACACTTCCTTGGGGAACACCGGATATTACTTATGTTTTACTCGATGACATTCCATCTATTACTACAAACTGTGACCTTTCTGACAGGAAATCATGAATCCAGTCGCACAACTGAGGCAATGTTCCATAGGCAAGCAGTTTGGTTAGAAGACGGTTGGGAGGAGCGGCATCCAAAGCCTTCTATAAATCTAAAAAGGTGGAATCAATTTGACATCCCCTGTTGATAGCATTCATTATTTCACGAGTATAAAGAGCTAGTTGTGTTTCACAAGAACAATGTTTTCTGAATCCTTGCTGACTATGTGTCAGTAAATCATTTTCTTCGTGGTAATCCATAATGTCCAAATACAGTATATGTTCCAAAATCCTACTGCCAATCGACGTTAGTGATATGGACCTGTAATTCAACGGATTACTCCTATTTCCCTCTTTGGGTATTGGTGTGACTTGAGCAACTTTCCAGTCTTTAGGTGCAGATCTTTATGTGAGCGAGCAGTGATATATAATTGCTAAATATGGAGCTATTGTATTGGCATAGTCTGAAAGAAGCCTGACTGGTATAAAGGACCGAAGGCCTTGCCTTTATTAAGTGATTCAAGTTGCTTGCTTCACCGAGGATATCTTCTTCTATGTTTCTCATCTTGGAAGTTGTTCTTGGTTGGAATTCTGGAATATTTACTTTGTATTCTTTGGTGAAGGAGTTTCGGAAAACCATGTTTAATAACTCTGCTTTTGTGGCACTGTCATCAGTGACTTCGCTGTTGTTATCATGCAGTGAAGGCATTGATTGCATCTTGCCACTGGTGTGCTTTATATATGACCAGAATCTCTTTGGGTTTTCTGCCAGGTTCCGAGACAGAGTTTCATTGTGGAAATTATTATAAGCATCTCACATTAAAGTACGAGCTATATTTTGAACTTCTGCAAAACTTTGCCATTCTTGGGGATTTTGCATTCTTTTAAATTTGGCATGGTTTTTTCGTTGCTTCTGCAACAGCAGTCTGAGCCGCACTATCCTCCCCTGTAGGTTCTGTCTGTTCTGTATGAAATACTGACTCTGTCACTTCTCATCCACTTGACAGTGAGAGTGTGTCAGTGTTAGGTCTAGATGTACTGTACAGGGGAGACAGAACCAAAGGAGAACTGAGGACGTTATATCCATTCCTCTAACAAATGAGTTTGAGATGGTGTCCTTCACTGAAATTTAGCCACTCAGACTCACTTCATCTGTTGGGAAGCCGGCTTTGTCTCTTGTCAAGGCAAGTCAAACACAAAAGAGTAGGGTCTGTTAATTGTCAACAGTTCAAACTTACAGCAAAACACACTTCAGGAACTTACACAAATCATTACAGATATTTGGCACATAGAAAAACTGACAGGAGATCGGAAGTATGCAATCATTTCAAATAACATGCAAGACAGTCTCAGCATGTTTACTTCAAAGAGCACAAGCACAGCACAAACAAACATCAGTGAATACCATGGGGGACTGATGACCTCAGCTGTTAAGTCCCATAGTGCTCAGAGCCATTTTGAATACCATGCGAATTTTCTACTAGGCTGCTCATGGCTAGAACAAATTTTCAAGCTAAAAACAATACTGAAATAATATGGCAACTTGATGCTGATCAATCATTTATACTTTTGTCAACTTCAAGAAGATATGACTTGATTGACCAATAGTCTCTGTATGATAGCCTATAAGGGCAGGGACTAGACCAAAAGACAGTAAGCCTCATTAATCAAACACTCACACACACAAGGTCCTAAGTGTAATTTATGTACGAAATATTAAAATCCTTTGAAATTAAAGCAGGTGTTCACCAATAACATGGACTGTCACCATTCACTTCAGTCTCATCTTGGACAAAGTCCCTAGGGAATGGAGAAAGAACTAAAAAAATATAAATCTCTCAAAACCTATTTTGCTTCAGTGGACAAAGATGACAACATCTCTTGCTTAGCTTTTGCAACTCATTTACTGAAATGGTCAGATGCTTCCAGTGTTTTGGTGAGGTCATAGAACAAACAAGGCTAATAGAGGAAACAGTGATAACTCGATTACAAAAATTCAAGCGAGCGTATGTAAGAACACATGACATTTACAACAAAGATGCATATCCACATACACAAAGACTAGACATTAAAACATGGTGATGAATCCTGAAGCTCTGTATGGGAGTAAAATTTTAATTCTCAACAGGAAATGTCCCCAGCATAGTTAGACCACCACACTTCCATCTATCTTTAGTGGGTCAGGTAATGCCCCTGCACCACCTAAGAGGTTTTTAGTAAATGGGCAAGACAAGGCACTGTATACAGTGATGCCATCAACAGCTGCCGTAACTTCTGGGATGCCAGCTCCACCACTAAGTGATGTCTGAGTCGCAGCACTGCGATTGGTGGGCACTATTTTACGTTCACATGGTCATGTGGTTACATGGTACCACAACCTATTTTTCTAAAAGGCAGCTACAAAGGTCCATACTCTGTCTGGAGGATGCCAGACACATCCCAGACTCCAGAAGATCAAGAACTGCTTCAAGTCTCCATAACAGACCCCACTTGCCATGACTCTGCCACTTTCACTGCCTGCTGAGTTGTTGTTCCATCTATGGCATGAGCCACATATGCCACTGCACTTCCAACCACTGCTCACAAAGCACCACTTCACTGTGGTTACCCGAGACTCTCTATGAACTCCTCATCTTGCATGGCTGTGCCGAACTCTTTTTCTCTGCGCCTCAAGATATTGTGCAGGACAGACAGTTTTCAGTTATCAAGCTGTTAAGGTATTCTCTCTCAAAAATATATTTTGTTTAGTTATTGAAATAAACAGTTGTGTTGTAAAAGTGTGTTTCATCACTTCTCAGTGTAAGGATAGAACAGACATAAATTATCCTAAGAAATCCTACTTACAGAGTTTAAGGAACTCTAGGAATATACTACAACCCGCTCCATATCGCTCACATAGAGATCGTGATGACAAGATCAGACTAATTACAGCATGCACAAAAGCATTTAAATACTCACTTGTCCCACTCTCCATACATGAATGGAATGGGAAAAAGTTATAATAACTGTTAAAATGGGATGTACCCTCTGCCATGCACTTTGGAATGGTTTGAAGTAGTTACAGATGAATTTCACCAATTCTCATCCAAAGTCTGTACATTTGGGCAATCAGAGCAGCTGCATTGTGACTGCACATGTACTGTCTTACTGATTTGAAAAGATCAGTTGATATTGGACATCGGTAGAATCCACCACCATCAATGACACTGTGACTGCAGGCTAAGCAATGGCCCCCAACAGAGCAGCACTAAAGATGACTTTCATTTTCTAAGCTCACTAAGCACAGAAATGATTTGTGGTTAAGGTTCTTCGTGCATCTGATATGAAGCTTATATGTATGCATTTACAAATGTTTGTAAATGAAAGTGAAAGTACAAAATTTTGCATTGCCAGTGAAATCACAATAAAAATTGTGAAAGAGGGTCAATAATGGAATGAAACTGAAACAAATATGCAAGTGGAAAATATAAAAAATAAGCAACCCGTAGAAATGTTCTACACAAAAAAACCATACAAATAAAAGCCACATACACGATGTTTCATTCATGTATAATGAAAATTATATGCTTCATATGGTCTCATAATCACAGGACCATACATCTATGCTCTGATTGCATTCATTAATAATTGCAGTATCTCTATAGAGATATGGGAAGGAAGTGACAAGTTTCATCTTGGGAGATTGTGAAAGGAGATGATAATGATGGTGATGTGCTGGGGCACAATGACATCTGTAGGGCCCATTCTAAATTCTAAAAGTGAAAAAAAATCACTGGAACTAAAATATGATATTATCTAACCACCACACACACACACACACACACACACACACACACACACACACACACAATCATGTTAAATGCCAGTTTCAAGAGAAACAGAACAGAAAAGGATCGAAAACAGTACAACAGAAATATGGGACTGGATTATTATAGACTCAAAAGTGCACTCAAAACATATTAAAATCTCACCTTCAAAAACACGGAGACTGGACAATGTACAATACCATAAATTTTTTCCAATAATTGTCATAGACTAATACGTAAAATAAGGAAAAGGCAACCCCTCATCTACTATGGATTGATGTGTGGAGTACAGAAACAAATAACTGAAAACGGCACACGCACTAGTTCTCAAGCACTAGCTCTTTATATAGCAAAAGTACACACATTCACACACAACCACACAGACACCCAAATACACACTCGTGTGGCCATGGTATGAGTCTTGCCATGGTCATGGGAGTGTGCATTTTGCTATCAGTCTAGTTGTGTGTGTGAATGTGTGTACTTTCTGCTACAAAAAGAGCTTGTGCTCAAAAGCTACTGTGTATGCTGCTTTCTGTTATGTGTTTCTGTGCTCCACACAACAATCCACTGTGAGTGAGTGATTGCCTTTCCATTTTTTTATATACTGCTTCCTTTCTGGAATTTCCATAACTGTCATAGCCTAAAATAGGCAGTAGGTTCCCTGCCCTCTTGTCAAAAGTAATATGCATTCTGTTAAAATTTGGGGGAACCATAATTTTTTATGCTGCAAGCACCACATCCTAGGCAAACCTCTTAATGGGGTGTGAAGCTATGTATAAGAGGACAGTGTCCTCTTCCAAGGCAGGTTAGGATGACTTTGTGCCATCAAAGCACCAGAATCATTAACACTACTGATTGACAGTTGTTTTTACTGCCCACGGCTTATATCTCTCACTGCCAGCTACTTCACCTCCCATATATGCATAGATACTGAACAGGGATATGACAGTTTGCAGGGGGGGGGGGGACCACACATTGTGTCAGATATCATACTATCTGCAAGCTTCTTGGGCTACTGTGTCAGTTTGTCAACTTCCTTACATTCCTGGCATTTATCAGAATGATACAGGTTTATCTTCTTGCTTTGAAAGGGAAATGGAGTATTGTATCATTTGTGTCACTTTGTCTGCTGGGTACAGCTGTTACAGCATTTGTAGGGCACTAAAAGAATAGAATCATGAGAGAAATTCCTTACTACAATAAGGCCTGAAGTACTTCACTGTCTTCATGATTGCCTATAATTCTGCATTATAAACAGTAAATTTGTTAGGCAGACAAATCTTTAAAACAATGCGAGAAAACGATTAAACAGCCTATACAGTTTTCTTACTTTTTTCCACTTCTGCATGCTACAACAAAATCGTAGTACTAACTTAAACTACTGTGAAGTAAAACTCAGAAGTTAAATGTAGAGCATTTCTTTTCTTAATCTATCACATCTTTAACAATTCTGGGTCTCTAGAGAAGTTGTGATGATGACCTGTCCCAACTACTGTGTAACATACAGATAAGAACTGCAGGTTGCTAGCTGGCAATTGTTAAGAACTAATTCTATTTGTTTGCATTTTAAATATTAAATGCTCTGAGGGACCATTCCTTCAGATTCCTAAGGTGTGCCAACTAGGCAAGCTTAAAACTAAATATGAGATGCAAAAACCTCAGAATTCAAACAATGCCCTTCATCTGCAGTTCAGTTAAATTAAAAACAGATCACTGACAGTTAAAAGGATATAAATAGATTTCTAATAAAAAAAAATTTAAAAACTTTTTTTTCTCTATTAAGTCTTCCAATCTCATAATTGCTTTTGCTGGCAGGTTGTTATTGAAGGGCTAGAGAAATAATAGAAGATGGAGAACTCATCTACAAATAAAGAACACTGGACAGGACATTATACTGTTAATAGGTGCAGTAAAGGCAGAGAGACTAAGACAACAGACAGACACAGAGAGAGAGAGAGAGAGAGAGAGAGAGAGAGAGAGAGAGAGAGAGAGAGACAGAGAGATTTAACATAGTATCTTGAGGGGACTGTTCTCTTGTTCAAAAAGATCAAATGGACATCACAAATACAATATTTAAAATAACACACAGATTAACAGCTACAGCAAAGAGAGTCACACTTGAAACACTGTACTGAGGGACTTAATCTCTTATTCAAAGAGATCAGACAGAACATCACCAAGGAGATATTTCAGATAATGTGGAGGGGAGAAGGGCTGTATAAAAATGGGAAGACATCCTCAAAAGCCTCATTCACAGAGTTATCCCCAGACATTACATCTCCAAATAGTACTGCTAGCCTTCTCAATATAAAAATAAATCATAAAACCTATAAAACAATACTAATGTAGAAAGGCTTCTTATATATAAAGTCACATGAGAATGGATAGGTTATCAATGGTAGAGTATTGCAACAAGTGAAAATTTGTACTCAAGGCCAGGAATCAAACCTAGGTCTCCTGCTTACTAGGCAGGTGCGTTAGCCAGTAAGCCACCTTGGCACAGTGGTCCACACAACTGCAAGGATTACCCTGGAATGCCTCCCTCCACAATCCAAATTCTTACTGCCGTCCTTACACACCAATAAAATTTCTGAGACTCTCCCTGTTGTGGAAAAGCACCTCAGCATCACATGTAATGGGGGATTTAGTGTGAAACCCAGGTGCATGTACTTATAAAAATGAAATGACACTATTTCAGAGACTGCACTTGTCTCATACAGATATGATTTTGTGTATACAGACTGCAGCGGAAAGCGAAAATTTGTACTAATGTTGGGAACCTAATGTGGGCCTCCTGCTTACTAGGCAGATGTATACGAGGTGCAGCTAGAAAAAAACCGGACTGATGCTGGAAAAAAACATTTATTTACAATTATTTACAATTTCATGTTATCTCCTTCAATGTACTCTCCTCCTCGGTCTCTACACCGCTCCATACGAATTTTCCACTGTTCATAGCAATGCTGCAAATCATTTTCGGTAAGTCCATACATTACTTCCGTCGCTTTTCTTTTACTGCTTCAACAGTCTCAAATCTAGTTCCTTTCAAAGCTGACTTGACTTTAGGGAAAAGAAAAAAGTCACAGGGGGCCAAATCAGGTGAGTAGGGTGGATGATCTAAGATGGGAATGTTGTGTTTTGCCAAAAACGTCTTCACTGACAACGCACTGTGAGCTGGGGCATTGTCTTGGTGAAGGATCCATGACTTTTTTCTCCACAAATTGTTCCGTTTTCTCTGTACTCGCTCACGTACGGTAGCCAGGACGCTAATGTAGTAATGCTGATTCACTGTTTGTCCCTCTGGTACCCAATCAATGTGCACAATCCCTTTGATGTCACAAAAAACAATCATCATTGCCTTGAATTTCGATTTTGACATTCGTGCTTTTTTTTGTCGTGGAGAACCAGGAGTTTTCCAATGCATCGATTGGTGTTTAGTTTCGGGATCGTAAGTAAAAAACTATGATTCATCGCAAGTAATAACATTTTGTAAGAAGGTGGGATCACTTTCAATGTTTTCCAGGATGTCAGAACAAATCATTCTTCGGCGTTCCTTCTGTTCAATTGTGAGACACTTTGGAACCATTTCTGAACACACTTTGTTCATGTTGAAACTTTCATGAAGAATCTGCCTAACACTTTCCTTGTCAACTCCTGTTAACTCAGACACTGCTCTGATTGTTAAACGGTGATCTTGTCGAACAAGTTTACCGATTTTTTCAATGTTTGCATCAGTTTTTGCTGACAATGGTCTGCCAGTGCAAGTGTCATCACTGGTGTCTTCGCGGCCATCTTTAAATCATTTAAACCACTCAAACACTTGTGTTTGCGATAAACAATCATCGCCGTACACTTGTTGTAACATTACAAATGTTTCACTTGCAGATTTTCCTAGTTTGAAACAAAATTTGATGTTAACACGCTGTTCTTTCTGTACACTCAACATTTTCCGACGCACAAACAAAACGTCAACTACTTAAAACAGACGCCATGGGCAGACTGAGTGCAGGAGGCAGATGAAACTCAAGCAGTAGGCGGAGCGAGAGTCACGTGACAGGCCACGCGACTTCCAGCCTTATTGCATTCGTTTTATTGTTTCACCAGTACTAGTCCGGTTTTTTTCTAGCCACACCTCGTAAGCCACTAAGGCACCTTGGCACAGCAGTTCACACAATTGCACAAATTACCCAGGAACGCCTCCTTCCTCAATCCATATTCTCACTGCCGTCCCAGTCTGCTTTAAATCCCAATTGCACATGAACAGAATTGCCAAGGCTGAACCATCGTGCCAAGGTTGCTTATTGGCTACTCTACCTGCCTAGTATGCATGAGAGACAGCATCGATTCCCAACCTTGGTGCAAATTTTCACTTGCTGCTTCAGTCTATATAAATAAAATCATATCTGTATGAGACCAGTACAGTCTCTCAAATCATGTCATCTCATTTGTGTAAGTACCTGCACCTGGGTTTCAGCCTGGATCCCCCATTTAGTTCGATATCAAGGTGCTATTCCTCGGCAATTCTGTTTGTGTGTAAGGCTGAATTTAAAGTAAACTGGGGCCGCAGTGAGAATTTAGATCGAGGAGGGAGTGTTGCAGGGTAATCCGTGCAGTTATGTGAATTGCTGTGCCAATGTGCCTTACTGGCAAATGCACCTGCCTAGACACAGGAGCCCTGGATTTGATTCCTGCCCATGGTACAAATTTTCACTCACTGCTTCTGTCTATATATACAAAATCATATCTGTATGAGACCAGTACAGTCTCTGAAATTGTGTCATTTCACCATTATACAAAAGTTGGCCAAAGATCTTGAGATGGAATCCAACAAGAAATATGTCTGGGCAGCAGTTGTCCATTTGCCCAAGATCTTTCCTACTCAGTAGTTGAAGGCATTTATATGATAGCTACATTGGTACATACAGTCCTTCCCAGCTTTTAAGAGGCACAGCAGTATCTCTTGTCTCCATGAGTCAGGAAATTACCCTGCCTCCCAGATAAACTAAACCTGAGAGGTGTTGCAAATATGCTGTTCTGGTTTCTATCAACGCCAGGTGGTGCACAGTGTGTAAACTTTTAGATGGCAGACCTCTCCCAAGTCCTGAATTGGTAGATGTCGGGAGGCTTCGGTAGGCATGCAGTTTCGACTGCTACCAACATTACATACCGGACTGTGTTGTACAAGGTAGCCATTGTCATCTGCTTCGTTATTGTTTTGCGCTGTACTGTTCTGCGTGTTTTTATTGTGCAGTGTGCTAAATATTATCAAAATGAGTGAAGAGGCAGTTGCTGGCCCACCTCGAGAGTCGCCAACAACCCCTACCGGTAGGCCTACGGTTAGAAGGAAACCAGTATTACATAGCGATGCTCGCAAAATTATATTGCGTGTGATTGAATGCTGCGAAAGGGAATATTTTGATGTACATGATGACTTCAGTTTCGTTTATGGACAACATTTAAAGCGAGTTTTACTTCCAAGCCTTTCATCTGCTTTCGTGTAAGCATGACGTGCAATTTTTAGTGCCAGCACTGCAACTGGTACGTATGCCTTGCCCCCCCCCCCCCCCCCCCCAACAGCTCCTCTCCCCTCGCCAGCCAATGCTGGCTTCCTCCTCTCCTCACACTCCCCTCGCAACTCTGCCGTATTACAGTTAACACACTGTGTCACAGACATTCCTATACACAAATTCCATAAGTAGAAGGGTCAGGTGTACTTCAGCACGGGCAACCTTGAAGGCATAATCACCTATCTCAGCGAACATGTCTTGACTGGCATGGATGGTAACTATGGCAAAATATTCTGTCGTTATCTGAATCATGTCTCAAAAGCTGGTCTGGGGCTTCCACTTCACATTATAGCAGAAACTGGGTATCAGTCACGTCTCCCCATCTGCAAGGTTGCTAAGTGCTCTGCAATTGGTCAGTTGTTGAACCTACTCAGATCCACAAATCTACCACTGCACAGTGGCGTTCGTCACTCCATCATGGTATAGACTGCCTTCATTAGTTCCAATGAAAACTTTGTTGTGGGTGCTTCAGCAGTGTGGTGGATCATGTTGGTGACATAATCCATCTACTCCTGAATGCTGTCGTAATGTTCAGCTGTAACACGTCAACTGCAAAGCATCCAGTTTACCTCCCTCAGCAGTCATCAGGACAGTTTACTTTTAAGCAGTGCTCTCTCTGGAAAATGGATCTAGGCTGGCAACAGAACTGCCAGATAGTATTCATGCCATTTTAGGTATAAAGTGTATGGACTACAAGGATGAAGATATGCAGAAGCTGGTACACATGTAACTTATTTTGTTGACAACTGCCGCTAATAATTATGGCGTAATATGTATATTTTGAATCCTTACTTGAGTTTTATGCAGCTTCTGAAGCAAAGAGCTCTCACCTGAGCTTATGTAGATACTGGCGTGTCTCTACAGAAATGGTTACAATGACTTCTATATGCTTACAATAAAAGCTTTTCAACTTCTAATGTACTAACATTTCAGGAAAAACTGTCAGAATTTTTACCATATTTTTTAGACCTCTGACTATCAAAATTATGCACCAACCATAGTATTTTGAAGTTCTATGGAGCATCTACATCATTACAAAGAATGTGCCTTATAGGTTCCACACTTAAGATCATGTCTACATTGACCTCTGATATTTATTATTTTGTTATTTGTTGCAGATGCTACACTAAACAAACAGGGGGAAAATTGTGGAAGTATTGTATAGAAATAATTTAATTTGCTTGTAGGTATGCAATGCTGTGTTTGTTCGCCTGAAGATGACACAGCCATTATGCGCATGTCCTACAGAACCTTGCTCAGCCAGCCTTGAAGAAGATGACCAGCACACAACACCACTTATAAGTGTTGATGAAAATGGACAGGTAAGATGACACTTACGCAAAAGTTCTTTGTAAAATATGTTGCCTGTGATGAAATATCCTCTCCAATGAGGCTCTACTGTTTCCCATTGATCAGCCAATGTATTGCATAACTTTATAGTTATAAAACACGAGAGATTACTATATGTAAAATGAGATGAGAGGGCATTTTTAACCAATTAGACACAAAAATATAAATTATACAAAACTTTTTTAGGTAAATTTGTGAGAAGATCTGTAATTTTGTTTACATGTATGAGGTGCTATCCAAATTTTTTGAGACTGGTGCTGTCATCAATTGAAAACCTTATCTTTGGACTAATGGTCACCATCATGATGGAGTGTCTAGCAGAACATTAAAGTACTGTGCTGAACATGTTAGCCCTGTATTTAGCCGTAATTTTTCCTTTAGGAATGGTCAGTTTCCTGAGCGATTAAAGTACTCAGCCGCTTTATAAAAAGGGAGAAAGGGATAATGTAGATAATTTTAGATCTATTTCTATGCCATCAGTGTTTGCAAAAGTTATTGAAAAGGCTGTGTATGTAAGGTTAACTGATCATTTTATATCACACAATTTGCTATCAAATGTACAGTTCGGCTTTAGAAGTCATTTAACAACTGAAAATTCTATATTCTCTTTTCTCTGTGAGGTACTGGATGGGCTAAACAAAAATTTTCAAATGCCTGGCGTATTTTTTGATTTAACTAACGCATCTGACTGTGTTGATCACAAAATATTGCTCCAGAAGTTGGACCATTATGGAATACGGGGAGGGGAGTAGCTCACAATTGGTTCACCTCTTACTTTAGCAACAAGCAGCAAAAGGTCATTATTGGCAATGTTGATAACGACTGTGATGTGGGATCTGAGTGGGGTACTGTCAAGTGGAGAGGGGGAGGGGGGGGGGGGGGTGCCCCAGGCATCAGTGTTGGGGCCACTCCTGTTCCTTATTTATATAAATGATATGCCCTCTAGTATTATGGGTAACACTAAAATATTTCTGTTTGCTGGTGACCCTAGGTTGATAGTATAGGATGTAGTGTGCAACATAGACTCAGTTTCAAATAGTGCAGTACACGATCTCAGTTCATGGCTTGTGGAAAATAAACTAATGTTAAATCACAGTAAGACTCAGTTTTTACAGTTTCTAACACACAATTCAACAAAACCTGACTTTTAATCTCACAGAACGGGCATATGATTAGTGAAACTGAACAGTTCAAATTTCTAGGTGTTCAGATAGATAGTAAGCTGTCGTGGAAAGCCCACATTCAGGATCTTGTTCAAAGACTTAATACTGCCATTTTTACTATTCGAATGGTATCAAAAGTGAGTGATACTTCGACACGTAAATTAGTCTAGTTTGCTTATTTTCATTCACTTATGTCATATGGTATTTTATTTTGGGGTAACTCTTCCCATTCTACAAGGATATTTTTGGCTCAGAAACGGGTGGTTCGGGCAATAAGTGGTGTGAGTTCACAAACCTCTTGTCGACCTCTGCCTCTCAATATGTATATTCCTTACTGTCATTTCTTGTTACCAATATTAGTTTATTCCCAAGAATAAGCAGCTTTCACTCAGTTAATACTCAGCACAGAAATCAAACATGCATTTGGATCGGACTTCCTTAACTCTTATGCAAAAAGGTGTGCAGTATACTGCTGCATCCTTTTTCAATAAGCTGCCACTCAAATTCAAAGATCTTAGCAGTAATCCATGCACTTTCAAATAGAGACTGAAGAGTTTCCTCATGGGTCACTCCTTCTATTCTGTCGAGGAGTTCCTTAAAAAAAAAAAGGTCACCCTTGAAGTAGTTTCCATCCACATGTACACACCGGTCCCAGGGCTTCTGCCACTGGTCAAAAGATTTCTGGAAATCCTGTTCTTTGAAGCTGTTTATCATGCCATTGATGCTTCTTGAATCCTCTCTAGAGTGTCGAACTGATGGCCTTTCAACTTGAATTTCAGTTTTGGGAATAGCGGGAAGTTGTAAGGTGCCAAATCTGGCGAGTACGGTGGGTGGGGTACAAACACCATGTTGTTTTATGCCAAAAAGTTCCAGATGAGCAAGGTAGTGTGACAGGGCACGTTGTCGTGATGCAGCAGCCAGTTCCCTTGATGCCAAAGTTCGGGCCATCGTCGCCACACGTTTTTATGGAGCTGTCACAAAAGTCACAGTAGTAGGCGGAATTCACTGTTTGGTTGGATGGAGCAAATTCTTTGTGCACAATTTCCTTGGTATCAAAGAAAACAATGATCATGCTCTTCACCTATCTCACTTTTTTGGGTCTTGGAAAGCCCGGGCTCTTCCACTGGGATGATTGTTGCTTTGTCGTACATGCATGATCTGCCCCCAAACACTTGTTGATTTATTGCAAGGGTCTCCGTAGCACATTTCCCGAGATTCGCACAGAATTTTATACTCACGTGCTGTTCTGTTTGTGGACCCATCGTAAAATCACCACACACCAAACACAGAGTATTAAGGAAATCACTGTGAAAACGCAACATGTCCTCCCAGTTGAATGCCACTCTGCACACTGACTCATCAGATATGCAGCTCTCACGACCTAGCGGTGCAAAGATCTACTACTCCTACTTTCCAGATGGCAGCACCAGTCCTGAAACTTTTGGATTCCACATTTATATTACTTTTATTTATATGTAACACTACTCTTTTTTGAGGAATTAAGTGACTCTCCTGCTTTTCATTCCTTTTCTAATACATTTTACATCCACTACCTCTGAGCATACTTAAACATTGATCTGATTAATTACTAGTTAATTTCTGCAATATGAAACAAATCACTTCAACTTGCGATTTACTGATTATATCTTACTGTTTATCATAAATTTTTGTCTGCAGTGCTGCAGATTCTCTGCTTTTATAATTTTTTCTGGTTATTTTTCTTCATGGTGTAAATGAAAACTGATGACACTTTCTTCCACAGGAAACTTTTTCCTTTTGTGTTTTGCTTTTGTGTCATACCCTTCCCAGTATTGTAATGACCACTGAGTTAGACTTCATGAAATGCAGAAACCAAAATAAACATATAATAATATTTCGTATCATCCCCATACATAACGTTTGAATTATCTTTATGTTATGCTGAGTACCATCAAATTTTCAAAACATTCTGATATTTCCCCCTATGCATCCCGTACATCCTGATATATTTTCATCTTTTCATTACTTGTTTGAGAAAATGCTCAACAGAATATGTTAATGGTCAGCTCGTAGGATTATCCAGGAAAAAGGCACTTTCACTTAGTGGTGTATCATCATCACTCAGTTTCACCATATGCAGCACGGTCTGCACTGAATGCTCTTGGGAAGAAAGTGCTTACACAGCTAATTGGCAAATTCATTCAGTCTAAGCAAATCAGCATCCACCCAATCGCACTGATTTACAGAGTTTCATTGTGTCTGGTTTCAACATCTATGATGCCACGAGGCACAGAATGGATATAGTTACAGTTGAAGTACCGACCAGCAATCTAAAATGCTTAATCTCAGTTAGACTCATATTTAGTGTCTTAAAATTATTCAGGGCAAAAATATCAGCAATATCAGCATCACCTTTGCACACACAATTTGCAGTAGAATTAGGTTTTCGTCTTCAATAGATTTAAACTCCTTACAACAGTATAATGCTAAGATATCATTTAGAAACCACACAAGCCTTTCTAAAACATGGAAGTTTTTATCAGAACCACATTCTTAAGCACATGTACATGTATCTTTTGTACTATTTGTTAGATGATGGAAACCCATTTTATTTATTTTGCAATATCATTGTTGCTATTACAGTGCTAAAGAAAATCTGTTAACTGGCCTGTTATATATAATAAACTGGCAAATATTTATTGATGTAGTAGAAGTATCATGCAATTCTCATATGAATTTATTGCAGCGTAAAGCACTCACACTAGCAAAGACATGTGAACCAGTTCGTCAGATTCGTCTCTGCCGGCCACCTAGAGACTGGGCATTGCTAGCATTGCAGAATGTGAGGACAGGAAAATCACATTATTTAGTGGTCTGTCGCTGCCCTGATCCAGCTAAGCTTGGTAAGTAACATTCTGTGCAGCAATTACATTACACCAACAAGATAATCTATGCATTCATCATACACAGTAAAAAGATTAACAATTACAAAAATGTACTTGAACTAAGAATATAATGTGCCACATATATTGCTTTTAGATGATAACAGCTCTGCTTCCAAAACAAAGACAATTGGCATCTACGGTCATTATCTTGAGGAGTGAGCACAATGGCTGTAGTTGTACAAAAGGATGGGCAGGGTGTGCTGAAATGTTGAAGACATGGCTGCATGAAGTTGAAGCAGCTTAATGCATATTCACTGATTAACGTTTACAATCACATTTTCCATTGATTCTCCATTTGCTTGCTGTGTGCATCAGTGACTGAAAATTATGTAGTTGCATCCACTGCTTAATTTTCACAGCTAAAATGTACTCTTTCTTCCAATCCCTATCCTGCCTTCAATAATAGTTTGATAGAATTTTTATTTGTCATGTAGAATCATATGTTCTAAATATGACATCTTTCTCTTCTTAATTATACTGCATAGTTCTAAATAACCTTTGCTGAAATTCTTAAAGACTTAATAATGTTTCATTTCCAGTGCACTCTATGGGATATCCACATCTCAAAAATTTCCACTTTGTTGATGTGTTTACTTTTAATGTCCAACCTTCCACACAGTAAAGAAGTTTCAAACAAATGTAATCTTGGGGTTAAGTTCAGGGTAAAAACCAAAATACTTCAGTCCTTTTTCAAATTTAAGAACAGCTTTTCAGCTTGTTCAATAAGATATTTTGCTATGTGGCCAGATGTCCATTCTCTGTGAAGTCATACATCCAGATATTTGAACTTGCCAATATTAATGAATTTTGTTATTTCGGCGTTGATATCTAGGCACACTGATATACTGTGTTCTCTTATTACATACATCAGTTACTGTAGCTCATAAATATTATTAGCCATTTAGACCTTATCATCAGCATAAAGGATGATGTTAATCCACTTTTCATTTTCCTGTGCTCCAATTTGATTTGAAAGTGTGTGGATTACTGCTAAGATTTTTTTATTTGAGTGGTAGCTTATTGAAAATGGATGCAGCAGTATACTGCAAACCTTTCTGCACAAGAGTTAAGGATGTCCAATCCAAATGCAGGTTTGATTTCTGCCGAGTATTAACTGAATGAAATGTGCTTGTTCTTGGGAATAAGCTAATACTGTTAACGAGAAATGACAGTAAGGAATATATATATATCGAGGGGCTAATGTCAAAATACCCAGACTGACCTTCAGACAAATTAAAGCTTCACCTTTTACATACAAAGACATGAAAAATGGATAAGCAGGAAACCTGGTGGAAAAATTACCAAAACAACCTAGAAATGGGCATCACAGGCTAACTGTTGAGTGAAAGCAAAAATATAAAAATTGAGAATTGCTTGCCACTTCATCTGTGAATATTTATTAAGCATTCAATGAATTTCTTGATTAATTTCTCTGGAAGGAATGGCTAGTACATTTACATGGTCAGTCTGCAGATAAGTACAATCAGAGAAAGCAATCTGCTTTCTTTTAAGCTATTTAAAAATAGATTTTTTCCAGCATCCCATAAACACTGTGCAGTAGAATAACTGACATCTTGCAACACATCTCTGCAGAGAGAATAGATAGACAAAATCAATACAACTGTCAACTTTCTTTGTACTGAAACCAGAAAGTCTGAATTATATTACGGCACTCCCATTGCTGTGATAATGGTTAAGAGAGAAAATCAATATAGTTTTCACAGCCATATAAGTTGATAACAGACGTTCCAGAATGTTTGTGGAGTAAGTTAGAAAATATATAAATTACATATAAGTAAATGTTTTTAAATCTGCATAAAAACTAAGTTCCTTCAAAGACTTGGTATGTGACTCTGTGTTTCAGTACTCAAGTGCTTTGGTGTAACAAATTTTCATTCTCCCCTCAAACTAATACTTTGCTGTAGGCTTTGTTATTTATTTTGATTTGATAATTTGAACAATAATGTAAACAAATAAACTTTAAACATCAAAGCTTCTAATGTCCTATTGTTTCAAATTAGTTTCCTATTTCAGATACTCTAGTATGTCCCATTATTTATTTTTTTAATCAAATAAATAAAAATAATAAATAATGTGACACACCAGATTACCTGAAAACAAGCAACATGAAAATGGATGAATGATTAGAGTGTAACATCCAGTCAAGGACAATGTCATTAGAGATGAACCACAAGCTCAAAATGCAGAAGGAAATCATCCACGTCTTTTCCAAAGGAACAATCCATTTGTCTTAAGCAGTTTAGGAAAAATATAGAAGACATAAATTTAGATGGATGGACATGGATTTGAACCAATGTTTTCCTAAATGCTGTCCAATGTAGCAAGACAAATTTTATCTAAAGAATGATAATTAAAAAATCAATGTTATGTGACTGAATACATTATATTATCCAACTGAAGATTACTGACTGTTCACTCTAAGCTCCATCAAATGGCGACCTCTTGCTAGAATTAAGGACTTATCTTCTTTCATATTATAAATGAATATTGTATTTTGGTTGAATAGTCATTGATATATGAGGCAACATCTCTTCACAGTTAACAGTTCCTGTGTTTATAAAAAATACACACACATTTACAGTAAGAAGCTAAAAAGCATGGAATGATACAATTTTGAGTCACTGAAACTTCACGTACAAAATTCCTGTGTGTCCACATGGATAAAAAACAAGTGATGGCACCAGCATGTGGACAATTTAATGAAGCCACAAGGTTTCTTCTGCATTTATACTCTCACTGATTTTATTAACATGTCGGATTTCCAGATTACTCAGCACACTTTCACTCTATACTGTTGTATGTCAGAACTTTCTGAGGAAAATGTAGCTATGGTTAAATGAGGATCTGCTGTATAGTAGCACGTAGTAAGAATAGTGTATCAGTTCAATAACTGAGCATCTTGCAGAAGTCTCTTCAAGGCTGTTGGGATTTTCATACTCATCAGAATTAAAGGAAATACCTTATCAGTCACTCCTCCTATATTTAGTATAATATTTCTTATCAGTCACACCTCCTATATTTAGTATAATATTTAACACAAGAATGTAAATTCTGGTTAACACAAATTTTCACATTTAACACATTTTAGCTTTTGAAATAGCATCCTCTGAAATCAGAAAAGTTACAGAAATACTCATGAAGTGGTAGACAAAAAGAACAACCGTGTTGTTTAAAAGGAAAAGCAGTGAAATTTTTTTAAAAAAGAAGTTGCTTTCCTGCTAATATACAAAAGTCCTGATTCATAATGATTTAAAAAATTTAATCTAAAAATATTACCCCTAATTACCTGGTAGATTAGCATTAGGAATGGTTTGTTAGACTACAAAAAAGAGGTCACCTGTAGTTTTACAGAACAAAATGTGTGAATGAAATGAACAAATAAAAAATGTAGCATTTAAGATGGTTACAGTTGTAATAACGATGATTGCATTCACATTGCAGTATATTCATTATGGGCCTGTTACTGATTTCATGTGACATAATATTAGACAGCAGCACTGGATCTTAACACAACTGTTCAACAAAGAGCCCAGCTTTTTCTTATGTGTGATTATTCCCAACACACAGGCTGCCATTTGCTGTCACCAGACAATGGAAAACTGTTTTACAACTTGAAATATTGAAAAATTTGTTAATTATACCAAAAAATAAAAGAAGATGCTGATTTAAGATAATTCTTCATTAGTGTGACCAATTTTTACTCATTCATGTACAAAAAATTTGAAGTCAAGGGTTGTATATAAAGAAATGAGGCTAAATCAATCTGCAATTTTCAAATTTCAGAGGGTCCTGTACCACATGAACAGCCCACATATGCCAGTGTCCCTGGAATAAGAGTATATGGGATGACTTGTGCACAGGAAGTCGGGCGCCGTGGTAGACCAATGCGTTTTAGAAGATCTACAGGTAAGTTCAAATAGTCTCAACAGTTGTTAATCAAATTCTTATAATTTAATTATGATGTTAGCACAGCTTAATGTGAATGCAGACTTATTCAGCATTTATTACTGATGAACATCTTTCACATCTCACCAGAAGACTTTGAGTAAGACATTAATCAAAATGTTGCGGTATTTTAATGTTGCCAACCAGCTGCAAGTTTTCATCAACATAAACAACATTTTTAATCCGATACACTACTTCCAGAATAACTTCATTTGGAATATATGTGGACACCAAAATTTAATGCAAAGGTACAAACACCAGGTTGTATTTCATGTGGTTTTCAGGTTAACAGAAACTTCAGTTCAAATGGTGATGTTTCTGGCAATTCTGCTTGCATTTAGTAACAACAAAGACAATACATAAATAAAGTAAGAGTGACTGCAGACAGCTGAAAATGAAAAGTTCAAGAAAAGTAGCAAAAATAATAACAATGAACCCAAGATGGACAGACCACACACTGAGATTAACTTTTTATCAACACACTCGATGAAGCAACTGTTGCAATTTTATCTAAGGAACTGAAATTCAAAAATGATGCCTAAATGCCTTGCAGAGATGGGGAGGCTTATGTGCTTCAACAATACAGATACCCATACTACCAATGCAGCCACAATAGAGGGGTATCTGTGGAGAAGCCAGATTAACCTATGGTTCCTGAAGAGGAGCAGCAGATTTTTCAGCAGTGACTGAGGCAACAGTCTAGATGACTGCGTGATCTGGCCTTGTAACATCAGCCAACATGATCTTGCTGCGACTGTACTCCAAATGGCTGAAAGTAAGGGGTAACTACAATTGTTACTTTTTTCTTGAGGGCATGGCTTAGTGATGATAGCATCCTTTTTGGTAAAATATGCTATAGATAAAATAGTCGTCCATTCAGATCTCTGGATTGAGACTACGGTACTTGGATGGAAGTTTTCATGAAGAAAAATAAAACTGGCATTCTACAGCTTGGAGTGTAGAATGTTAGATAACCTCAAAGGGTAGGTAGATTAGTGAATTTCAAAAGGGAATAGAGAAGTTGAAAGTAGATACAATGAGGATTTGTGAGGTGTGCTGGTAGGAAGAAAAAAACTTCCAGTCTTATCAGTATAGGGATATGAGCACAAAATCAAATAAGTGTAATGCGTAGTAGGTCTACTAATGAATAAGAAAATAAGAATGTATGTAAGCTGCTATGAATAGCATACTGAAACATTACTGGAGCAAAGATAGACATGAAGCCAATACCCAAAACAGTAGTACAAGTTTATATGCCAACTAGTGCCACAAATGACAGAGAGACTGTTCAGATAGCTAAGGAAGATGAAAAGTTAATTGTGATGGGTGACTGAAGTTCATTAATAGGGAAAGAAAAAAAGAAAAAAACATTGTAGGAGAAGGTGGACTGAGGGAAAAGCATGTAAGAAGAAGCCACCTGGTACAATTTTGTGAAGAGCATAATTTAATCATCACTAACACTTGGTTTAAGAGCCATGAAGAAGATTGTGTATGTGGAAGAGACATGGGGAAACTTAAAGGTTTGAGATTGATTATATAATAGCAAAGCAGAGATTTCAAAACCAGATTTTAAACTGTAAGACATTTCCAGGGCCCAGATGAAGACCCTGACCATAATTTAACGATTATGACTTGCAGACTGACACTGAAGAAATTTCATAAAGGGAGGAAATTGAGGTATGACCTGTATAAATTGAAGGGACCATATGTTTCAGAGGGAGCATTAGTCAATGTTGGACCAATACAAGGGAAATGAATACAACAGAAGACAAATGGGTAGCTTTGAGAGATGAAAGAGAGAAGGCAGCAACAGATCATATAGGTAACGAGACAAAGTCTGGTAGAGATCCCTAGATAATAAAGGAGATATCAAATTTATTTGTCAAAAGCAAATATAAAAATGTAGAAAATGATGCAGGCAAAATGGACACAAAAATAAGACTGACAGCAAGTGCAAAATGGCCAAACAGGAATTTCTAGAGGACAAATGCAAGGCTGTAAGAGCAAACATAACTAGAGAAAGGATAGATGCCGTCTACAGAAAAATTAAAGAGTTCTTTGGAGAAAAGAGAAGCAACTGCATCAATATCACATGCTGAGATGGCAAACCACTACCAAGCAAAGAAGTGCAAGCAATAAAGGTGGGAGGAGTACATGGAGGGTCTATAAATGGGGAACAAAATTGAGGACAATGTTATACAAAAAGACCAGAAAGTAGGAAAAGATGAGATAGGAGATATGATACTGCAAGAAAAATTTGACACAGCACTGAAAGACCTAAGAGAAAACATACTCCTTGAAACAGACAGCATTTCCTCAGAACTACTGAGAGATAGCAATGATGACATTACTCCACCTGCGGTGCAAGATATATGAAATAGGCAATGTCCCTTCAAACTTCAGGAAAACTGTAAAAATTTCAATTACAAGGAAGGCTGGCACTGACAAGTATGAATACTACCAAACCATTGGTTTAATAAATCATGGTCACAAAATACTGGCTTAAATTATTTACAGAAGAATGAAATAACAGACAGAAGCCAATCTTAGGAATGGTCAGTTGTGTTCAAAAGAAATTTCAGAATACCTGATACAATACTGATCCTACAATTTATCCTAGAAGACAGACTGAAGAAAACTAAACTTATGTTTATAGCACTTGTAGATTTAGGGAAAGTTTTTGTCAGTGTTGATTAGGTTACACACTTCAAAATCCTGAAGATAGCAGAGATAAAATATAGGGAATGAAAGGTTATCTACAACTTCTACAGCAATCAGATGGCAGTTTAAGGGCATGAAAAGTAAGCAGAGGTCGTGAAGGGAGTGGGACAGGGTTGCGGCCTACCCCCAATGTTATTCAGTCTGCACAATGAGCAAGCAATAAATGAAACCAAAGAAAAATTTGGAGAAGGAATTAAAGTTCAGAGAGAAGAAACACAAACTTAGAGATTTGCGAATGAAATTGTAATTCTGTCAGACACAGCAAAGGACTTGGAAGAGCAGGTGAACAGAATGGACAGCATCTCGAAAGGAGGATATAAGATGACCATCAACAAAAGCAAAAAAAGGATACTGGAATATAGCCAAATTTAATTAGGCAATGTTAAAGGAATTAGGAAATAAGAAACTAAAAGTAGTAGTTTTGCTATTTGAGCAGTAAAATAACTGACAGTGTCAGAAGTAGAGAGAATGTAAAACGCAGACTGGCAACAGCAAGAATAGCACAGCCAAAAAAGAGGAATTTATTAACAACTAATATCAATCTAAGGGTTAGGAAGTCTTTGCAGAAGATGTTTATCTGGAGCACAGCCTTGTACAGAAGTGAAATGTGGATGATAAGCAGTTCAGACAAGAAGAGAGTAGAAACGTTTGAAATTCAGTACTATAAACTGCTCAAGAGTAGATGGGTAGATCACATAACTAAGTAGCAGGTACTGAATCAAACTACGAAGAAAAGAAAGTTATTGGACACAGGAATAGGTTGATAGGATAATGAGACATCAACGAATTGTCAATCTTGCATTGGAAGGAAATGTGTATGTGTGTGGAGGAAGGGTGGGAGAAGGGGGTAAAAACTATAAAGGGAGACTAACACTTGAATATAGTAAGTGGGCTCAAATGGATATATGTTGTGATAGTTATGCAGAGACGAAGAAGCTTGCTCAGGATGGGGTAGTGTGGGGAGATTCATCAAACCACCCTTCAGACTGAACACCACAGGAACAGCAACATCTAAGTGTCTCTCAAAAGAAGAGATCATAGAATCAATGAAAACAGGGCTATGTCATCTGCCACAAGTTGAGGCAGAGAAAGTCAGTACAGAATTTGTGATAATTTTGGTGTGTGTAAAACTGCTGGAAGAAAATATTTGCAAGGATTATCTTTGAACTACTGCAGAACTTAGAAAACAACTGCAAGATATTTACCATACAAGAAGCAAGGGCAAATTCATTATCCTACTTGTTTCAGCCAATGATTGGAGAAAACGAGAACTATTCAGTGATCCCACATATAAGAAACGTGAACATGACTCCATCACCATTTAGAAGGACACAAGTCATGCATTACGATTACAGAACAGTTTCTTACATGGTCAGATGCAATTCTTGCTTTACAAAATATATCTGCTTATCAGGTGCATTAGAGGAACTAGTTTTCAATCTACGTCAGTGCACACAAATTACTCACTGCCTTGCTATTAGCAAACTTCCATTTGGGATCAACTGGAGGAATAATTCCACTATTTTCCTCAACATCTTAGACAGCAGCACACAAACTCCACCTTACAATGGAACTACAATAGGACACAGCGTTGCTTTTTTTCTCAGTGTGAAGGTATGTAATAATACAGAAATCATCCAAAACAAACAATGTCCACAGAAAGAATAGAGGTGGAACAATGATGTAGTATGTTTTTACCAGCATGTACTCTAAGAAAACTTCTCTGTGAAATAGCTGGCATGTCACTTTAACACGGCAGTAAAAACATCACAGATCTGTTGGGCTCCTTAAAAGGAGGGTGCATGGCAGAGGATATCTTGAACCACCTCTAGTCATTCCCTTTCCTGTTCCACTCACAAATGTGAGGGATACAGGACTATCCATATGCCCCTGTAGGAGCCTTATTTTTTCTTACCTTGTCTTCATGGCCCTTATATAGGATGTACCTTGGTGGCAGGTAAATCGTTGTGCACTTTATCACAAATCTTGGTTCTCTAAACTTTCTCAGTAGTTTTTCTGAAAAACAATATTGTCTTTTCTCCATGAATTTCCATTTGATTTCACAGAACATTTCAATAATACTTGCATACCGATCGACCCTACTGGTAACTAATCTATCAGTACACCTCTGAATTGCTTTGATGTTATCCTTTAATCTGACTTGATGGGGATTCCAAACACTCAAGCAGTACTCAAGAATGGGTAATGCAAGTGTTCTATACATGGTCTCCTTTACAGATGAGCTACACTTCTCTAGAATCCTCCAATTAAACTGATGTCACCTTCCCTACTATGGGCTTCTTGTGCTCATTCCATTTCATATTGTTTTGCAGTGTTAAGCCCAAATATTTAATAGATGTGACAGTGTCAAGCAGCACACCAGTTATACTGTATCTGAATAGTGCAAATTCAGCTTAATCTACATCACTGAGATAAAATCACCACCAGCACACATCTACCAGAATATAAGCATCACATACACCTCAAAAAGCATATCACATAAGCAGTGGTAGAACATTGAAATAAATACAACAGACTAATGCCATCAAAAGGAAAATACGTGATATCCTTGAAATAACTCAACAAACAGCTAGCAAGAGCCCTCAACAACAATAACCAATAATGGGTGCACACATTGTAACTGAGAAAACAAGACCAACTGATATATCTCAACAACCACTTGGGATTGCTGGAGTCAAGGTAAGAAGTGGTTTCCACATGATTAACTTAAATTTCCAATAAATTACTGAATTAAATCCCCCCCCCCCCCCCCCCACACACACACACACAAACATCTGTGGCAATCACTCATTGCTCTCTCTCTCTCTCTCTCTCTCCTTACCAGTTACGCAAACAACTGTAAAATATATGAATTTTGTAATTATTTCTATTATGAATGTCAGCTGTTCTGCTTCACTTGAACCATGAACTTATTGTCTTCTCACTAAATGACAGTTTGTACTCAACTATGGAAAGAACACAATTGTTGTAAGCTATAACTGCTACACAACTGGCATCAGCCAATTAGCCAGCATTCTATTAACCGATCACATTTTTTATGTATATGTAACTGGGTTATATAGGCGTTCTGACTAAATATTAAAGAGGTCCATCTGGTCAACATCTTCGGGTTTCTAAACATCAGCAGAACTGATTCCTGCTGTATTTGTGCCTGTTCATTCTTCAGGGCTACCTGTGAGATAGTTCTGAAGAGATAATTCTATACTAGTATCTTTGTGTCTCATTTTTGATCACTAAACTTTAAAGAATGCTGAGGGTGCCCAATGAACAACTTAATAGTACTGAATTAAATAACTATTATTTTGGTTGGTGCCAATTCACTACAATCATATCTATTTTTATAAAAAAGGTTTTCATTATGATGTAGTAATACATTTAGAAGCTATTGTGTTTTGAAAGAAGTAAGGAAGGGAGTTTAGGATGTAATGTCCCATGAGTGATCAGATCGTTAGAGATAAAGTAAAAGCCGAGTCAAACAGATTTTGATTTCCAGTAAACACCTAAGATTTTTCTGGCAGGAGATAACATAGTCTATGTCCAAAAGCACAGTTAGTCCTACAGATGTTTCAAAGTTGGGTCTCCAGCTAACCATGCTGATGCTCTGACCAAGAAGCCGTAACTTCCCTCACTGATTTAAATCAGTGCCCACTTGCAGCCACTGTCTGCAATTTCTTTGTGTCTTAATCTGTATATGTATTCTCAAAATTGAAACTCATTACAATTCTTGCCATAACTAACATAATTGACAGATGTCACCTGAGCAGTTTCGCCCTGTTTTCCTCCTGATACTTTCTTCACTTTTTTTTTTCTTTCCACTAGTAAAGGGTTTATTGGTAATTTGAGAATGACTTAGTTTGCCCATTCCACCTTCCATAAGCATTACAAGCCAGTATCTGACAAGAATGAAATAAAGTGAGTGCTGATGACCTAATAATTGTTTCTTGCCTGAAATTTTATTCACTGCCATCAACATTTCATCTTCCTAGAAGCTTAAATACAGAGTAAGGGCATTTTTCATTACTGTTAATCCCAAGTATTTCACAAGAGCAGGTGCTGTAAATTTTAAGAACTAATGATGATTATCACATAAATTAATGTATGCATGCCAACATTTTGTGGAATTAGCAAAATAAAATATTATTGTTTCATGATCATTCTTGTATACAGATGTTAACAAGCAGTAATGGTATTTCAGGATTTGTACGGCACATCACACCTTTCCCTTGGCATGAAGTTGAAAGATTAATGGAAAGGATGACATCGAAAAACTGAGAGACTTCTTTGGGCAGTTTTTATGCTGTGCTGAACTCAACACCTGCCCTGGTGGTTACAATGTAATAACCATACAGGACACCACAATCACCTTCACAATCAACATGCTGTGTAATACGTGCAGGAAAGTGATGGACTCCTAAAAATTCAATTGGAGCTAGTGTTAATGTCCAGAAGATAATTATAGTAACACCATTTGTTATGGATGTTCTGTCAATATGAAAATTTCCACAAGGTTCCTCATTCACAATGTAAGATATTTAGAGATTAACCAAATAGTCCAGCAGAGAAGTATAGTGAAACTGATGTAATGGTACATCAGTACACAAATGTCAGTGGAAATTCCTAGGAGTTTTACAGTGATTAATAGTTATAACCAGTACTGATCACCTTATTTATATCAGAATAATTAGTACAGAGTTTTCTAAATATGTGTTATTATCACAACAACAAACGAGTGTAGAGACTTTTACATCTTTGATGAACTGAAATATTCAACTTATAATTGCTAGATATTACAATGAATAAAAAATAGCCTGTTTTCCTTGTTAGTAACTATATTATTGGTCACACACATATCATGTAATATACCTAATATATGCGTAGCCAATGTTGTGGTAAATTTGTAAGAAAAACTGTAATACTGATAACTGGTTTGTTGCTAAATCAGTTTTTTTATATTGCCATTTTTTTTGTATATACACCTTATATTAGATTATTCATTACACCTTGATAGTTTGGAATTATTATAAAGTACTGTTCCATAATATATGTGTGTGTGTGTGTGTGTGTGTGTGTGTGTGTGTGTGTGTGTGTGGGTGTGTGTAAGAGAAAGAAAGACGGATAGATAGATAGATAGAGAGAGAGAGAGAGAGAGAGAGAGAGAGAGAGAGAGAAGAGAGAGAGAGATGATATATTATGTAGTTGCAGTATTTATATTTATTTATGTTTAATTAATTTCTATTAATTTGCAATTCATTCTTGTTCCCTGTTCCCACAAGGCTTTTACCCACTGCCTGTGACAGGTAAGATCTGGTGACAATAATTCAGGTGTTACATTGTCATTTGGTCAGTGATGAATATTTCCGAAGTGTTCACCATTTCTCAATTCTTTAACTGTTCCAGGCTTTCAACTGGCACCGTTTAGGAGTATTTAGTTAAAATGTTTACACACTTTACTGCAGTCTGTAACAATTATACAGTTTCATAGCAAAGTACATAAATGCAGACTTGACTGAAGTTACAGGATATACACTGAAATGCCATCTGTTGGATTTACAACAAACTAATGTTTGATGTGGGTCCACTGAAATTGCTGATACTGAACTGATAACAAAGTCATGTAATGTAAACTGAATCACCAACTATTGGGTATTAAGTGAATGATGAGAGTGTACCAGTAGTGGTGTAATGGACCTCATATTTCATCACAGCTACATGATATACAAGTGTATATCTCAAAACTTTTACAATGGCTGACTGTCATGGGCACTTTGACACTGAAGTGCTGTAGCAGTCAACTGCACTTAGGGAAAGCACACTCTGACAGCTACAGCAATCAAAGAGTTGACACTAAATTATAATTCAGCTGTAGTAACCAGTCAGACATTGAAAAGAATAGCAAATTAAGCAAATAACAAATTTTGCAAGCTCCAAATGTGAACAAGTCATCAATACTTTGAGATGAACAGAAAACTTATTAAATATCTGCTTTACACCAAAAATTCATATTAAAGATTAGTTGAGCAACAGTATACATAAAACTCATTCTACTCACCCAGCACTTCTGCATTTGCTTGTATGGAACATTTGTACATAGCAGCCATTAGCCTCTGAGGTTGGGCTTGAAATGCCTTTCTGCAGCCTTCCTTCACTGCTGACATTAACTGACCAGAAAATGGACCAAAGGGTTGTGTTACATCTGAGCTATTAAGAAAAAATTGCAATAAGTATAACTGCACAAACATCTGTTTTGTAATTGATTTATATTCTATAAAACTGGTATGTAATGCAGCTGCTACATCAATAAAACAGTTGTGCTTTCTCCACTTCTTACAGATTATATATTTCATGGAAAGCAGTGTTATAGCATGTTTTATGATTCAATTTTAGTACTCTATTACTCGTTCTAGTTGTATTCACAGACAACAGAGACCTGTCATGTCACAAAGTTTTTACTGCATAAAAGTGAGAGATTTCTTTGTCTGAGGGCACTAGATTTGTTTAAAGGATAATATTCTTCAAAATATAACTTACATCAAATGTATATGATAACGTTTATACTCATCAAATAGCTGCTTAGATAAACATTCACAGGTGATTACAAAAACACATGCTTTCAGAAAACAGAAGCCAACGTGAGAGCAAAATATGCTGACTTCTACTCCCTGTCTGTGACCTGTCAGCTGCCCCTTTCATCACTACTGCCTTCTCAACCTTTTAAATATCATCTACTCCTAGCATTCCACAGTTAATTTCTCTTGTTCTATCAAGAGGATATTGTTATCAAGAGAAACAAAACTGGCCTTCTATGGATTGGAGTGTAAAATGTCAGATTCCTTAATTGGGCAGGTAGGTTAGAAAATATAAAAAGAGAAGTGGATAGGTTGAAGTTTGATACAGTGGCAGTTAGTGAAGTTTGGTGACAGAAGAACAGGACTTCTGGTCAGGTGAATAAAGGGTTATAAATATAAAATCAAATAGGGGTAATAAAGGAGTAGGTTTAATAATGAATTAAAAATAGGAATATGGATATGCTACTAATAATAGCATAGTTAATGCATTATTATAGCCAAGATAGACACAAAGCCCACACCTACCACAATAGTATAAGTTTATATGCCAACTAGCTCTGCAGATGATGAAGAGATTGAAGAAATGTACAATGAAATAAAAGAAATTATTCAGATAGTTTAGAGAGATGAAGATTTAATAGTCAAGGGGGACTGTAATTTGATAGTAGGAAAAGGAAGAGAAGGAAAAAATGGTAGGTGAATATGGACTGGGGAAAAGGAATGAAAGAGGAAGCCAACTGGCAGAATTTTGCACAGATAATAATTTAACCATAGCTAACATGCCCCCCAATGAACCATGGACCTTGCCGTTGGTAGGGAGGCTTGTGTGCCTCAGCGATACAGATAGCCGTACCGTAGGTGCAACCACAACGGAGGGGTATCTGTTGAGAGGCCAGACAAATGTGTGGTTCCCGAAGAGGGGCAGCAGCCTTTTCAGTAGTTGCAGGGGCAACAGTCTGGATGATTGACTGATCTGGCCTTGCAACACTAACCAAAACAGCCTTGCTGTGCTGGTACTGCAAACATTTGAAAGCAAGGGGAAACTACAGCCATAATTTTTCCTGAGGGCATGCAGCTTTACTGTATGGCTAATGATGATGGCATCCTCTTGGGTAAAATTTCTGGAGGTGCGCACACTCCACTGCAGAGTGAAAATCTCATTCTGGAAACATCCCCCAGGCTGTGGCTAAGCCATGTCTCCGCAGTATCCTTTCTTTCTGGAGTGCTAGTTCTGCAAGTTTCGCAGAGAGTTTCTGTAAAGTTTAGAAGGTAGGAGACGAGATACTGGCAGAAGTAAAGCTGGGAGGACCGGGCATGAGTCGTGCTTCGGTAGCTCAGATGGTAGAGCACTTGCCCGCAAAAGACAGAGGTCCCGAGTTCGACTCTCAGTCGGACACACAGTTTTAATCTGCCATGAAGTTTCAAGGAACATTACAGTTCGATGTCCTCTCAACATCAGGGTCATAAGAGATGAAGCAATGACTTGGGTGGACAAGGAAGGATCACAATATTGTCACTTTCCTGCCTGAAGAAACCACCTCAAATTTATGCAAAGTGATTTAGTAATAAGATAACACTTACCTTACTGGAGAAGCCTTTATACTCCATTCCAGAATTTCAAAGCAGACCCCCATCATAGGTTCTTCACAGAGAGGACCTGCTAAAGTTGCCATTTGGAATCCATTAACAAAACTGCTCTCATGTTCTGACCTGGAGTATGACTCTGAAGATATCACCTCTGAAGGTGGTGTAGGATCCCAAATAGAAGTGTGGTTGTAGCCAGCAACACAGTTCAGAAGGACATTTGGACCACAGCGACGGGGACCAAGGCTCCACACAGAATCAATAGACTGGAAGAAGTAAATTATACAGTACTTACACATTTACACAAAGCAGTAGCCCAATTCATTGGCTATAGTAGTAAACTACTGGGAGAACGTAAGTATTTTAGGAGAAAGGAGACCAATCACAGAACACCAGAAGCATTGAGTCACTAACAGGCACACAAAAATCAGGAAGAAAACTTTGTATTGTTTTCACTCAAGATGATCCTCATGTAACATTTGTTGAAAACATTTAGAAACATCCTTTATAGAAGCTAAAAACTTTCCAAACCTGAGGCACACAAATATTTCTGTTTACAAACAACCGGTTTTGACCGACTTTGCTATCATCTTCAGATCTTCAAAAATTTATTTTATGAAATGGGTTCTTTTTAGATATCACCTCTGAAGGTTAGACCTCATGCCAAGTTGACATGAAGTAAAACGTAGCACATTAATATAAAGGCTTGTGATAGATAAAACATTTGAAATCAAGAAGCACCTTGTGCACATGGCCATGTCCATATACGTAGCACACACAGATAACTGTTACATCATAAAAAACACAGTATACAATACAACATACGGTAGTGCATCTGTTAACATTAGCTTGACATGTTCTAATCATTGAAGGTCTACCTTAGACTGTATATAAGGTACCTTACACACCATCTATGATGGAGCTTCAGCGGTTAAAACATTTCCAGCTAATGTTAATAGATGTGCTGCTCTGTGGTTTTAAGGATGGAGCAATAATTAACGAGCGATATGTATACGGACGTGGCGATGTGCAGAAGGTGCTTCTTGATTTTACAATATTTTATGGGCTATAAGCCGCACCCTTTTCCTTTGAAAATTTGCCTTCAAAATTCAGGTGCATCTTACACTCAAAATTAATATAAAAACGTCCAGTGTTTGATTCAAATTCCTGCCAGTCATAAAAATGACCATATATTCAGTGCCACGGGAAACCTCTCTCTATCTGGCAACATTGGATTCAACTGACAGCAGCAGTGCACTGATGCGATGAACACGAGTTGTGGGGATCCACAAGCTTGCTAACATGTCTCCTTCCTACCAGGCCATCACAAACCAGAACACGTCATTGTAGTCCACGGTGCAAGTGAACTTGAAGTGAAAGTGATTTGTGTTATCAGTACCAGTACAATATTTTTGTTAGTAGCAAGTTTCGTAATGGAAAAAAAAAGGTATTGATATGATGCAGGCTATAAATTGAAAGTAATAGTATATGCAGAAGAACATGGAAACAGAGCAGTTGAGTGGCATTTTGGCCTTCCTCGAACACAGAAAGCCATTCACGATTGGCATGCTTCCCAAGTAGAACTGAAAACAATGAGGAAGACTAAATGTGCAGAAGACTGAGTGCAAAATGGCCAAAACTAGAAGATGACATATTGAAACGTATTCAAGGACACTGTCAAAACAGCATTGGAATCAATACAAAAATGATTCAAATACATGCTCATAAGCTAGCGCTACTGTGGAACTTAACAGACTTTAATGGTGGAGTTGGTTGGTGCTACAGGTTTATGAAGTGTCACCGACTTAGCCTGTGAACCAAAACCGAAATATCTCAGAAAATGCCACAAGAGCACAAAGAGAAAATATTATCTTTGCATCATTTTATTGCTCAACATCGAATGAAAACCAGTGTGGAACTAAGCCAAATAGCAAACATGGACGAAACTCCTCTGACATCTGATGCGCCAAGTAACAGAACTGTTGCCATAAATGGTGCTAAAACTGTAACTACAAAAACAAGTGGACATGAAAAAATGCACTACTCTATTGCCCTTGTATGTTGTGCTGATGGTACTAAACATAGTCTAATGATCATTTTCAAGAGCAAAACAAATTCAAAACTTTCTGAAATGCCACCCGATGTTGTTGTTGTTGTTGCTGTTCACATACATGACGAGGGCAGGACGAACAAAAACGCTGGCAGGTCGATAGACACACAAACAAACACAAACATACACACAAAATTCAAGCTTTCGCAACAAATTGTTGCCTCATCAGGAAAGAGGGAAGGAGAGGGGAAGACGAAAGGAAGTGGGTTTTAAAGGAGAGGGTAAGGAGTCATTCCAATCCCGGGAGCGGAAAGACTTACCTTAGGGGGAAAAAAGGACAGGTATACACTCGCACACACGCACATATCCATCCACACATACAGACACAAGCAGACATATTTAAAGACAAAGAGTTTGGGCAGAGATGTCAGTCGAGGCAGAAGTGTAGAGGCAAAGAAGTTGTTGAAAGACAGGTGAGGTATGAGTGGCGGCAACTTGAAATTAGCGGAGATTGAGGCCTGGCGGATGACGAGAAGAGAGGATATACTGAAGGGCAAGTTCCCATCTCCGGAGTTCGGATAGGTTGGTGTTGGTGGGAAGTATCCAGATAACCCGGACGGTGTAACACTGTGCCAAGATGTGCTGGCCGTGCACCAAGGCATGTTTAGCCACAGGGTGATCCTCATTACCAACAAACACTGTCTGCCTGTGTCCATTCATGCGAATGGACAGTTTGTTGCTGGTCATTCCCACATAGAATGCGTCACAGTGTAGACAGGTCAGTTGGTAAATCACGTGGGTGCTTTCACACGTGGCTCTGCCTTTGATCGTGTACACCTTCCGGGTTACAGGACTGGAGTAGGTAGTGGTGGGAGGGTGCATGGGACAGGTTTTGCATCGGGGGCGGTTACAAGGATAGGAGCCAGAGGGTAGGGAAGGTGGTTTGGGGATTTCATAGGGATGAACTAACAGGTTACGAAGGTTAGGTGGACGGCGGAAAGACACTCTTGGCGGAGTGGGGAGGATTTCATGAAGGATGGATCTCATTTCAGGGCAGGATTTGAGGAAGTCGTATCCCTGCTGGAGAGCCACATTCAGAGTCTGGTCCAGTCCCGGAAAGTATCCTGTCACAAGTGGGGCACTTTTGTGGTTCTTCTGTGGGGGATTCTGGGTTTGAGGGGACGAGGAAGTGGCTCTGGTTATTTGCTTCTGTACCAGGTCGGGAGGGTAGTTGCGGGATGCGAAAGCTGTTTTCAGGTTGTTGGTGTAATGATTCAGGGATTCCGGACTGGAGCAGATTCGTTTGCCACGAAGACCTAGGCTGTAGGGAAGGGACCGTTTGATGTGGAATGGGTGGCAGCTGTCATAATGGAGGTACTGTTGCTTGTTGGTGGGTTTGATGTGGACAGACGTGTGAAGTTGGCCATTGGACAGGTGGAGGTCAACGTCAAGGAAAGTGGCATGGGATTTGGAGTAGGACCAGGTGAAACTGATGGAACCAAAGGAGTTGAGGTTGGAGAGGAAATTCTGGAGTTCTTCTTCACTGTGAGTCCAGATCATGAAGATGTCATCAATGAATCTGTACCAAACTTTGGGTTGGCAGACTTGGGTAACCAAGAAGGCTTCCTCTAAGCGACCCATGAATAGGTTGGCGTACGAGGGGGCCATCCTGGTACCCATGGCTGTTCCCTTTAATTGTTGGTATGTCTGGCCTTCAAAAGTGAAGAAGTTGTGGGTCAGGATGAAGCTGGCTAAGGTGATGAGGAAAGAGGTTTTAGGTAGGGTGGCAGGTGATCGGCGTGAAAGGAAATGCTCCATCGCAGCGAGGCCCTGGACGTGCGGAATATTTGTGTATAAGGACGTGGCATCAATGGTTACAAGGATGGTTTCCGGGGGTAACAGATTGGGTAAGGATTCCAGGCGTTCAAGGAAGTGGTTGGTGTCCTTGATGAAGGATGGGAGACTGCATGTAATGGGTTGAAGGTGTTGATCTACGTAGGCAGAGATACGTTCTGTGGGGGCTTGGTAACCAGCTACAATGGGGCGGCCGGGATGATTGGGTTTGTGGATTTTAGGAAGAAGGTAGAAGGTAGGGGTGCGGGGTGTCGGTGGGGTCAGGAGGTTGATGGAGTCAGGTGAAAGGTTTTGCAGGGGGCCTAAGGTTCTGAGGATTCCTTGAAGCTCCGCCTGGACATCGGGAATGGGGTTACCTTGGCAAACTTTGTATGTGGTGTTGTCTGAAAGCTGACGCAGTCCCTCAGCCACATACTCCCGACGATCAAGTACCACGGTCGTGGAACCCTTGTCTGCCGGAAGAATGATGATGGATCGGTCAGCCTTCAGATCACGGATAGCCTGGGCTTCAGCAGTGGTGATGTTGGGTGTAGGATTAAGGTTTTTTAAGAAGGATTGAGATGCAAGGCTGGAAGTCAGATATTCCTGGAAGGTTTGGAGAGGGTGATTTTGAGGAAGAGGAGGTGGGTCCCGCTGTGACGGAGGACGGAACTGTTCCAGGCAGGGTTCAATTTGGATGGTGTCTTGAGGAGTCGGATCATTAGGAGTAGGATTAGGATCATTTTTCTTCGTGGCAAAGTGATACTTCCAGCAGAGAGTACGAGTGTAGGACATATATATATATATGCGCTTGTGACTGTATATGTGTGGATGGATATGAGTGTGTGTGCGAGTGTATACCCGTCCTTTTTTCCCCCTAAGGTAAGTCTTTCCACTCCCGGGGTTGGAATGACTCCTTACCCTCTCCCTTAAAACCCACATCCTTTCATCTTTCCCTCTCCTTCCCTCTTTCCTGATGAGGCAACAGTTTGTTGCGAAAGCTTGAATTTTGTGTGTATGTTTGTGTGTGTGTCGACCTGCCAGCACTTTCATTTGGTAAGTCACATCATCTTTGTTTTTAGATATATATTTTTCCTACGTGGAATGTTTCCCTCTATATATAATAGAGGGAAACATTCCACGTGGGAAAAATTATATATAAAAACAAAGATGAGGTGACTTACCGAACGAAAGCGCTGGCAGGTCGATAGACACACAAACAAACACAAACATACACACAAAATTCAAGCTTTCGCAACAAACTGTTGCCTCATCAGGAAAGAGGGAAGGAGAGGGAAAGACGAAAGGAAGTGGGTTTTAAGGGAGAGGGTAAGGAGTCATTCCAATCCCGGGAGTGGAAAGACTTACCTTAGGGGGAAAAAAGGACAGGTATACACTCGCACACACACACATATCCATCCACACATACAGACACAAGCAGACATATTTCTGCTTGTGTCTGTATGTGTGGATTGATATGTGTGTGTGTGTGTGTGCGAGTGTATACCTGTCCTTTTTCCCCCCTAAGGTAAGTCTTTCCGCTCCCGGGGTTGGAATGACTCCTTACCCTCTCCCTTAAAACCCACTTCCTTTCGTCTTTCCCTCTCCTTCCCTCTTTCCTGATGAGGCAACAGTTTGTTGCGAAAGCTTGAATTTTGTGTGTATGTTTGTGTGTCTATCGACCTGCCAGCGCTTTCGTTCGGTAAGTCACCTCATCTTTGTGTGTGTGTGTGTGTGATATATATATATAGGGAATGATTGACAGGAATAGGAGAAAAGAAATACAGTAGAAGAAGAATGGGTATCTTTGAGGGATGAAATAGTGAAGTCAGCAGAGGATCAAGTAGGTAAAAAGACAGGGGCTAATAGAAATCCTTGAGTAACAGAAGAGATATTGAATTTAATTGATGAAAGGTGAAGGCAGCAAAGGATCAAGCAGGTAAAAAGACAACGGCTAGTAGAAATCATTGGGTAACAGAAGATATATATATTGGCTGAGTTGATGTGTAGGTGAAGGATTAGGTGGGTGAGGGCAATGGATTGTTCAGTTTGGAACTGGTATAGGGACTGATGGAAAGAAGGGTTGCAGCCAGAGATGGGAACTTTAAGTGTGAGGCCTTTGGGGGTAATGCCAAATGTCAGACAAGCCTGAGAAAATAGAATATGGGAGCGTAATCTGGCTAGGGCAAAGGCATGTTTGTGGAGGGAACGTAAATAAAACTTAATGGGGTCGTTGTGGGGGTGTTGTGAGGGTGACATGGTATTAGAAGGTGGAAAGTGTAACATGAGGCTGAAATGAAAATGAAAATAAAAATATATGGGGAGAGATAAAGGTGGACTGGAAAGTAACTGGAGATCTGGTGTGAAAAAAGGCGAAAAGGTGTTGGTTACAGCTGGGCTATGTTGGACTTGGGTTGGTAGACAACGATGTGCACAAAGGTTAGGTGGTTGTGTTGCCGCCAAAACACTTTAGAGGACGGAGAAATTCGGGAAAATTTCGAAAAAACTGCGTGTAATATATTAAAAGGAGTGGTTTTGTGGTGGCAGATTATGAAAATGAGGCTAACAATTGTCTGACGAAGAAATAATGACGTTAAAACCTGTGGGAAGCGGCTAAAAATTATCAGTGATGTGGGAAAAACGGAAATGGAAATAAAGCGAAAGTTATTAGAACCAGCCGAAATGGTTGTTTAAGAGGTGAAAGGAACTGTTTGTGAACTAGAAATGGTGGATTTTATAGCGGCGATAGTGCTGAAAGTGGCAAAAAAATTTTTTTTAAATAGCGGCAAAAAAATTTTTTTTAAATATGTCTGCTTGTGTCTGTATATGTGTGGATGGATATGTGTGTGGGTGCGACTGTATACCCGTCCTTTTTTCCCCCTAAGGTAAGTCTTTCCGCTCCCGGGATTGGAATGACTCCTTACCCTCTCCCTTAAAACCCACTTCCTTTCGTCTTTCCCTCTCCTTCCCTCTTTCCTGACGAAGCAACCATTTGTTGCGAAAGATAGAATTTTTTTTTGTGTGTGTGTGTGTGTGTGTGTGTGTGTGTGTGTGTGTGTGTGTGTGTCTATATATATATATAATAGAGGGAAACATTCCACGTAGGAAAAATATATCTAAAAACAAAGATGATGTGACTTACCAAATGAAAGTGCTGGCAGGTCGACAGACACACAAACAAACACAAACATACACACAAAATTCAAGCTTTCGCAACAAACTGTTGCCTCATCAGGAAAGAGGGAAGGAGACAGAAAGACGAAAGGATGTGGGTTTTAAGGGAGACGGTAAGGAGTCATTCCAATCCCGGGAGCGGAAAGACTTACCTTAGGGGGAAAAAAGGACGGGTATACACTCGCACACACACACATATCCATCCACACATATACAGCGAATATGTGTGGATGGATATGTGTGTGTGTGTGTGTGTGTGTGTGTGTGTGTGTGTGTGCGAGTGTATACCCATCCTTTTTTCCCCCTAAGGTAAGTCTTTCCACACATATACAGCGTATATGTGTGGATGGATATGTGTGTGTGTGTGCGAGTGTATACCCGTCCTTTTTTCCCCCTAAGGTAAGTCTTTCCGCTCCCGGGATTGGAATGACTCCTTACCCTCTCCCTTAAAACCCACATCCTTTCGTCTTTCCCTCTCCTTCCCTCTTTCCTGATGAGGCAACAGTTTATTGCGAAAGCTTGAATTTTGTGTGTATGTTTGTGTTTGTTTGTGTGTCTGTCGACCTGCCAGCACTTTCATTTGGTAAGTCACATCATCTTTAAACAAAGATGATGTGACTTACCATACGAAAGCGCTGGCAGGTCGATAGAAACACAAACAAACACATACATACACACAAAATTGTATGTATGTGTGTGTTTGTGTTTCTATCGACCTGCCAGCGCTTTCGTATGGCAAGTCACATCATCTTTGTTTTTAAATATATTTTTCCCGCGTGGAATGTTTCCCTATATATATATATTTTATTTTTTATTTTTTTTTTCCCAGTGAAAGAGAGATTGAGACAAGGAAACACAGAGCTTGCTGTTATTCTGGGAAGACTTACTTCACAATTGCAACCTCTTGATGTCTCAATGAATAAACCATTTAAAGTGCATATGAGAGAGGAATGGAAAAAATGGATGATGGATGAAACCCAACATGAATTCATGCTGAAGGGAGCTTTAAAACGACCTACAATCAAACAAGTGTGTCAGTGGATAAAACAGTCATGGTCTGAAATGAGAGGAGACATTATTGTTTAACCTTTCAAGAAATGCAGCATAAGTAAAGCTCTCAATGGCAATGAAGACCATATTACATGTGAAGAGGATGACAAGGCCGAAGAAGAAGAAGAAAGTTCTGATCATGATTTTCAGTGATGTTAAAGTTCAGTTCAGTTCAGTTTTATAAAATAAAGTTTTTTTTTTTTTTTTTTTTTTTTTTTTTTTTTTTTTTTTTTTTTTTTTTTTTTTTTTAAAATCTGGCTATGCAATCTAATAAAAAAATGGTAAAAATATTATTTTTTTTAAAAAAATATTGATTACAAATCAAGGTGTATCTTATAGTTCACAGTGTCTTACAGCCTGTAAAACATGGTAAATGTTTTATTTATGACAAACATTTATATTATGTGCTACATTTTATCTACACTTGACACTTTTATCTACACATGACAACTGGACATGAGGTCCAACTCAAAATGACCACGTTTCATAACATAAATTTTTGAAGACCATAAGATAACATAAAATAAGATTATGAGATAAAAAGAAAATATTCAGATAGTGAGGAGAGGCGAAAATTTAATAGTCATGGGTGACTGGAATTCAACAGTAGGAAAAGGAGGAGAAGGAAACGTATTAGGTGAATAGGGAATTGGGGTGAGAAATGAAAGAGGAAGCCGCTTGGTAAAATTTTGCACAGAGTATAAGAAAACATAGCTAACACTTGGTTCAAGAATCATAAAAGAAGGCTGTATACATGGAAGAGGCCTGGAGATTCTCGAAGGTTTCAGATAGATTATGTAATGGTAAGACGGAGATTTAGGAACCAGGTTTTAAATTGTAAGAATTTCCAGGGGCAGATGTGGACTCTGATCACAATCTATTGGTTATGAACTATAGATTAAAACTCAGAAACTGCAAAAAGGTGGGAATTTAAGGAGATGGGATCTGGATAAACTGACAGAACCAGAGGTTGTAGAGAGTACCAGGGAGAACATTGGGGAATGATTGACAGGAATAGGAGAAAAGAAATACAGTAGAAGAAGAATGGGTATCTTTGAGGGATGAAATAGTGAAGTCAGCAGAGGATCAAGTAGGTAAAAAGACAGGGGCTAATAGAAATCCTTGAGTAACAGAAGAGATATTGAATTTAATTGATGAAAGGTGAAGGCAGCAAAGGATCAAGCAGGTAAAAAGACAACGGCTAGTAGAAATCCTTGGGTAACAGAAGAAATATTGAATTTAATTGATGGAAGAAGAAAATATAAAAATGCAGTAAATGAAGCAGGCAGAAAGGAATACAAACGTCTCAAAAATGAGATCGACAGGAAGTGCAAAATGGCTAAGCAGGTGTGGTTAGAGGGCAAATGTAAGGGTGTAGAGGCTTATCTGACTAGAGGTAAGATACATACTGCCTACAGGAAAATTAAAGAGACCATTGCAGAAAAGAGAACCACTTGCATGAAAATCAGGAGCTCAGATGGAAACTCAGTTCTAGGCAAAGAAGGGAAAGCAGAAAGATGGAAGGAGTATATAAAGTGTCTATACAAGGGCGATGTACTTCAGGGCAATATTATGGAAATGGAAGAGGTTGTAGATGAAGATGAAATGGGAGATATGATACTGCATGAAGAGTTTGACAGAGCACCGAAAGACCTAAGCTGAAACAAGGCCCCGGGAGTAGACAACATTCCATTAGAACTAATGACAGCCTTGGGAGAGCCAGTCCTGACAAAACTCTACCATCTGGTGAGCAAGATGTATGAGATGCGAAATTCCCTCAGACTTCAAGAAGAATATAATAATTCCAATCCCAAAGAAAGCAGGTGTTGACAGATGTGAAAATTACCGAACTATCAGTTTAATAAGTCACAGCTGCAAAACACTAATGCGAATTATTTACAGACAAATGGAAAAACTGGTAGAAGCCAACCTCGGGATAGATCAGTTTGGATTCTGCAGATATGTTGGAACACATGAGGCAATACTGACCCTACGACTTATCTTAGAAGAAAGATTAAGGAAAGACAAACCTATGTTTCTAGCATTTGTAGACTAAGAGAAAGCTTTTGACAATGTTGACTGGAATACTCTCTTTCAAATTCTGAAGGTGGCAGGGGTAAAATACAGAGAGTGAAAGGCTATTTACAATTTGTACAGAAAGCAGATGGCAGTTACAAGAGTCGAGTGGCACGAAAGGGAAGCAGTGGTTGGGAAGGGAGTGAGACAGGGTTGTAGCCTCTCCCCAATGTTATTCAATCTGTATATTGAACAAGCAGTAAAGGAAACAAAAGCAAAATTTGGAGAATGTATTAAAACCCATGGAGAAGAAATAAAAACTTTGAGGTTCGCCGATGACATTGCAATTCTGTCAGAGACAGCAAAGGACTTGGAAGAGCAGTTGAACGGAATGAACAGTGTCATGAACGGAGGGTATAAGATGAACATCAACAAAAGCAAAACAAGGATAATGGAATGTAGTCAAATTAAGTCGGGTGATGCTGAGGGAATTAGATTAGGAAATGAGATGCTTAAAGTAGAAAATGAGTTTTGCTATTTGGGAAGCAAAATAACTGATGATGGTCGAAGTAGAGAGAATATAAAATGTAGACTGGCAATGGCAAGGAAAGCGTTTCTGAAGAAGAGAAATTTGTTAACATCGAGTATAGATTTAAGTGTCAGGAAGTCATTTCTGAAAGAGTGTGGCCATGTCTGGAAGTGAAACGTAGACGATAAATAGTTTAGACAAGAAGAGAATATAAACTTTCGAAATGTGGTGCTACAGAAGATTGCTGAAGATTAGATAGGTAGATCACATAACTAATAAGGAGGTATTGAATAGAATTGGGGAGAAGAGAAATTTGTGGGACACCTTGACTAGAAGAAGGGATCGGTTGGTAGGACATGTTCTGAGGCATCAAGGGATTACCAATTTAGCATTGGAGGGCAGCATGGAGGGTAAAAATTGTAGAGGGAGACCAAGAGATGAATACACTAAGCAGATTCAGAAGGATGTAGGTTGCAGTAGGTACTGGGAGACGTAGAAGCTTGCACAGGATAGAGTAGCATGGAGAGCTGCATCAGACCAATCTCTGGACTGAAGACCACAACACAAAACAACACAAGATGATAGCGAAGTTTGCCAAGAGAAAGTTATGTGATCTTGGCTTTAGAATATTTATCCTTCTGTAAAGGGTGTTTCTTAACATTTTCAACAAATGTTAGAGGAGGATCTTTGGGTCAAAGCAAGACAAAATTTTTCTGTAAGTGTTGCTCTACAACACAGTGTTGCTGAGTTGCATGCTACAGCGTTGCAGGATGTACATTGCCCATGTCACAGGAGACACTCAAAATGTCTGCTACAAGCACCAATGCATGCAAGGGTCTGACAAATACTTGCAAAAGGGATAGGGTTACGGTGACCTGTTTCTTGACATGATTAATGTGCATATCATACGCAACTCAATGCCTTAACCAAAATTTTGGGAAGGTTTTATTGACAAACAGGTATATGGCCAAACTGAAGTACAATGGAACCCATCCATGAACGAACCACGTGGTGTGGAAAATTCGTAAGTCCACATTTTCTAACAATACAGGCAGCTTGTTTCGCAAGAAGGTCAACTGCAGTCATTTATCATCAGGGTAGCTCATATAGGCTGATCAAGTGGAAGTAATTGATACTGTATCACACATTAAGTCCAAATTTATGTTGATGATTAGCAACAAGTGTTTATGTAAGTTTATGAAGTTACCTCATGCAAATAAGGCCTCACAACAAAGTAAGTTGTTGTGGTAGTCATGTAGATTACAATGTTCTGTGTAAGACCTGTACCTCACCAAAATACTGAATCACACATGTTTGTGTGAACATTTTTGTACTATTGATACAAGGAAATATTCAGATTGTTACACGATAACATTAACAATGCTGTGTACATCTTGGTCACATAATATGAACTGCTGTTCATGCTTTCATGTCACACCTGTAGGAATAAGACTACTTCTATCAATAAAAAGGACACAGAAGTGTGCTTCGTATACAGATGTGTGTAGAAATGTACAAGTGTAAGCTGAGCATGCTTCTGCTTCTTCTGTTGTTAGTGCTAGTATTATTACTATTGGAGTGATGTAGAAGCATGCTTCTATGTCCCCTATTGATAGTGTTAACTCTACTCCTATAGACATAATGCAGAACCAGGAATGAACAAACAATGGAAAGTCCAGGATGGAATAACAACAATATTATTAAAAGGGTAGATTGCTATTTATCATACCAAGCAGATATTCAATCACAGACAAGCACCATGAAAAGACTGCTATACATTTAAGATTTCAGTCAAAAGGCCTTCTTCTTAGTTAGAAAACACACACGTTCAAACAAGCACAACTCTCAAACACATGACCACTGCCTCTGGCCACTGAGGCTTAAACACATAGCAGCCTTTCCATGGTGCCTGCCATACCAAGCAGATATTCAATCATAGATAGGCACAATGAAAAGACTGCTATACATTTAAGCTTTCAGTCAAAAGCCCCTCTTCTGAGTTAGAAAACACACACATTCATACAAGCACAACTCTCAAACACATGACCACTGCCTATGGTCACTGAGTCTTAGACGTATAGCAGTCTTTTCATCGTTCCTGTCTGCAACTCAATGTCTCCTCTATATGGTCAGTTAGAAATTTAAGAGATTTACACACCATGACTGTGACATTTTACTTTCTAACAAGCCAGACAAAGTTCTGATGATGACTGCTTAGCAATCAAAACCAGTTTCATCATATTTAAAACATATTTGAGCAGCAAGTGTTCGTTCTATCATTGTTTCAGTTGAGTGGAGTTAATCACTTCACATTCAGATTTTATATTGCTAATAATGCAAAACCCTTCAACAATACCTGCATGTAACATATTTAAAAGCCATTACTATTGATTATAATTTGATAAGTGATACAAATTCATGGTTGTCAGTTAATGTAGAATGAAAAGCCTATGAATTTTCCACATCAGAAGCACATACTCTGTACATCTTGCATATACCAGACACAACATAACCTCCTGGATAGCTGACATGCCACTGGAATAAACTGTTCAATACTCTCCAGTACAAATAGCCATATACAGGAAGTCTTCCACCAGATGATGATAGTATAACTGCCAAAACACGTAGTGGCCAAAATGTAAATAAATAAAATTGGTTCATGCTCTCAGAAAACACCAGAAAATCTACAGAACTTCCATGTAGTAAGGACAAGCACTGCCAAAACTATCAGGAATCTCAACAGAAAATATGAAAAGGAATACTTAACTCAAATGCAATCGGACTTACAAATGAACAATATGAAAGACTTTTATCAAACATTCAAGAGTAACATAGAGCTCCAAAACAATGAAGTGTCATTTGAGTTATTCAGTTACAACCACAAATAACCAAATCCTGACTCAGAAGTGCAAACTGTAGAAGAGGTTAGGAGTGTCATGTATACTGAAGAATAATAAAGGCACTGAGAAAGATGAGATCATTGCAGAAATCTTGAAGTATGCTGATGAGAATACGATAATCAAATGGACACATATTATAAGTAAAATTTGGGAAGAATAACAGCCTCCAACAAAATTTTTGTGGTTGCATCCATAGACTTCAAAAAAGCCTACGAGTCAGTAGACTATTTTGGAGGTGATGAATTTTGATGGAAAATCCAGACCTTAAGCAACACAACATCCAAGGTCAAGTTCAGAGGAAAGCTTTCAGAGACCTTCAAGATCAAAACCAGAACCATACAGGTAGGTGGACTCTCTCCTTTGCTGTTTAAATGTGTACTTGATAACATGATCAGGTAATAGCAATGAGAAATGAAAGGAATGGGTGGAAAATGAGTGGGATGCACGAAGACAGGAATATGGGTAAATTGTCTGGCATTCGCAGATGATACTGTAATATTTTTATTGTAATATTAGAAGAGATGGTTAACCAAACCATACAACTACAGAGACAAGCGGCTAAAGTCTTTCGAAAAGACAGTGTATATGACAAAACTTTGAGGCATTTCCTAGATGGACAACAATAGGAGGAGGGAAAATTTAGTAGGAGAGGAGATTTAAAAACTTAGGAGGATGGATAAAAACTGGTCTGACAGAAACAGAAGCAATGGGAGCACAAATAAAGAAAATGAATTTAGCATACAAAGTATGTACAACTACAATAAGAAGCTTATTTTTATCAATGCAGAAAGTGATCCTCCATGAAGCCTTATATGGAGCAGAAAGTATGAACCTAGTAAGAGTATTTAAGAAACTAAAACTTGTGGAATCAAGGATCCTCAAGAGGATATTGGAGTCTCGAAGAACAGGAGACAGTCAATATAGAATATAAGCAAATGACGATCTCTGTAACCAGATAGGTAAAATCTTGGACATCACCAGGAAAAGAAGGAGCAGTTTCTTTGGACACATCCCTAGTATGGACCAGTGGAGTGTCATGATGTGACGGCTACGCCACATCAATGACACCTCACGAGCTAACACACTCCATGCGGCCGCAGCCACACTGTGGCAGCTCAAAGGACTGACCAACAGAGGGCAGTAGCTTCAAGCCATCCAGGACATTCGCTGATGTGTGCATCCTACAAGATGTGTGCATGTGGAACTATCGTGTTCTACTGAAGCTGCAAGGGCAGCCAATTAAAAACTTGCAGCTCTACATTGTGGTCTATTTAGTTCAGCATAGTGGCCCTTGAAGTCAGGATCATCACAGTCTATGACTCAAGATCATCAATGACACCGATTGGGACTTCGCAGCTCTGGTAATCACCTCCACAGTCTATGACCCAAGATCATCAATGACACTGATTGGGACTTCGCAGCTCTGGTAATCAGCTCTCTTCATGGATCCGTGACAGCATTCTGATCAGCTCCCTGAAGAGATGTAACTGGTGTCTGTTCCATACTTTGTCCAGGCTGTAGAAACTCTATTTCAAACTTACAAATATTTCACTGCTTTCTCAGCAGGACTTAACTCCATATTCCATAGGGACTAATACCATGGAGATGTGGGATGAAATTTACAAGCTACTTTTCAGAAGAGTGTTCTTGGACATTATGTTTAAGTCAAGAAGAAACCTTATGTTGTGTAATTCATTTCTGCAATTCTCCATTGAACTTAATTCATGTTTCTGTTGTTATAAAGTTACTCTGTATTCATGAGACAGTGTCAGTTGTCAATAAATGTGTTAAGTGCTACCTGACTTTCTATGCTAGTTATCTCTGGAGTACCGGATATAGCATGGAGGTTGGATAACAAATAATACAGTTTCTTGTGAACAGGAGAACAAAAGTACACTGGATCCAATATGTACAAAGATTTCTGGAAGACATGGGACTATAGGAACCAGAGATTTAAAATAGTGCATTTTCAAATAAAAATTTCAAAGAAAATAAAGAAAAACATTGTAATTGATGCACCTGTTGTAATATTTTCATACCATAAATCTCCTTGTGAAATATCCAAGTATTTTCAGTGCTCAAAACTATTGTAAAGAATTCATTAACAGTAAAACACAAACCTTCTTGTTCCAAGCATCTTCCAGCCTCTTACGTAAAAGTTTTATTGCTTCAATGGTCCGCCCTGATAAAGTACCTGCAGCCAAGCTATGGTCCATAGCTCGGAGCAACTCTGAGTTTTCCTCTAGTAATTGTGTCACTTCAGTCGGTAGTGGTGCAGCTTTGATTTTCACTGTACACTGTTTATTTGCTGTTGTGATTACCACAGATCCGTCTTCATTCTGAAACAGTAAAATGACTCTGGCTTCATACTAATCACAATTCAAGAATGTGGCTATTGCAGCAGAAACTATTTTGGAAGTTTCTCGAATGGCATACAGCATTAAAACTTCATTAATTTACAGCCCATTACACAGGAATGTAAATAATCTAAAAAAAGCTAATGTTATTTTTTTCACATAGTTGCAACTTCCTTTTAAAAAGGGTTTAGTTTGCTAAACATGTATTTTTTCAATATATTATATTATATCCTTACAAATATTTATTTAATTGTATTCATTTGATAAAACTGCAAAATTTTGAGGACACAGAATGACTGGTCAGTACCTACCTTCAAGAGACAAAATTTCAAGTACTGAAGGTACAAAATTTAAAAGTATAAAAATTATACCTTGCACTTGAAACTGTTAGCTCCTTCCATAAAGAGGAAAGAGGAATAGGTTAAAGAAAGTTTGTAAAGAAGGGTTCAGACATTCAGACCTCAGGAGATGTCATGTTGAGAGAGACCACGTGTTGTGAGGATGAGGAGAAACAAAGATGATGAGGGAGGTGTCAGACAGAATAGGAAGTCGAAGATACACTATGATGAGTACTGTGCCAGTTTTAGTTCAGACATGACACAAGGGCAAAGTGAGGAGTAAAGATGAATTGTGAGAAATGAGAATTGAAATGAATAGTGCAATTAAGAACTAAGAGACACATGGAAAATAAATGACGATAAAACCAGGAACAGATATAGAAAGGGAAAGATGAAAATAAATAAGTAAATAATTAAATTCTATCAATGAAAAAAGGGGGAGGGAGCAGTTACCAAGGATTAAGTCTATGAGGATGGTGGACTGTGAGGGTATGTTTGAGAGCAAGTTTTCCCTCTCCAGAATTCAGAGAAACTTGTACTGCATTCTTTGGGTCAGGTAATTTTGAGTCATGTTGTAGAGCATGTTCATCAACTGGGTATTGTATGTAGGTCCCCAAGGTATATAGATCTTCTGTGTTCATTCAAGCACTCATTCAATTTAGTAGAGGCCATCCCTGCATAAAAAGCCTTACAGTGAACACATGTAGTCATAGACATGAAAATCACTGCTTGAGTTGTTAGGCTTTTATTTTTAAAGTCACAGTTGGTTTCTGGCTAACAAATGCCCATCATCAAGAACCAGAATACTTACCTAATTCCATGCATCTACACGTAGGTGGTTTCTCTGTTTTATTATTAGTTGTTGCCATGGTACTGTGATGTATTCCTTTCTCACTTTCTAGTGTATCTAGCCTGACCACTGTTAGAATTTTATATGTGATAGTCCTCATTCACTTTATTTTATGCATATACAGACATAAAGATTATTTTTTAGCACACTTCTGTTGTTTATTTTCAGTAATTGCACCTGATGATAAGTATTTGCTAGCTCAAACCCAGTCATGAATTTAAAAATAAAAGCTTACAACTGAAGCAGTGACTTCCACATCTATTATGATGCTCAGTTGTAACTGTTCCCCAACAGGACATGTTAGTGTTTTCATACGTTTCTCTGCTTTTGATATTGTAGGTTTTTTCAGTGGTGATGCTGGAGTAAATGGTTGTGAGCACTTGCATGGGACAGGTTTTACAGAGCGAAAAATTGCAGGCATAGGAATATTGGTGTAGAGATGGTGGTCTGTGAACATTATAACTTGACAAGGATATTACGGAGGTTAGTAAGGATACAGAAGGCAGCACTGAGTGCATGGGAATGATGTCAGGAATGTATGAGTAAAAACTAGACTTTGCTGAGCTCCTACACAGAATGTACTAAAAAACAGTGCTGTAGCTAACATTATTTTACTATAGAACAAATCGATGTATTCTCCAGATGCAACCAATAAAAAGTCAAAATTGACTAAAATCAAACAATGGAAAATCCAGGATGATATACTGACAATATTATGAAAAATGAAAGATTGATACTCACTATACAGAGGAGATGTTGATTCACAGACCGACACAACAAACAGACTGCCACACATGTAGAGCTTTCAGGTAAAAGGCCTTTTGTTGTGGCTGTCTGTGACCCAACATCTCCTCTGTATGGTGTTAGTAATTTTTCTTTTTCATAATACTAAAGTTGATTAAAATGTAGATCTACAGCAATAAACAGAAATTACTTACAGCACCAACTTCTTTCCTAGAAGCACTACTTTGCTCTATTATGGCCTCATTCACCATGTCAACTGTTGGTGGTTCCACAACAGTTTCACGGAAAGGAACTATTGGTTCAGAGACACTTATTTCCACTTTTGCATACCTATAAAAAAATCAAATCCATCAAAGAATGAATAGAATGCATCATGATCACCCCTGGACATTGAAGAGGACTGGATAATTTCCATGCATTTACAGAGTGAGCTTCTAATGTAAGAAAACCAATACTGGCATCATCTGGTGTGTGTCCTAAAAATCCTTTAACCCTGGCCTGTGAGAAAGTTCTGAATTCATGACGCTCCATGTTCTCAGAGCTTCAATTTTAGTTCACAGTCAATGCAAACTAAGATTATTTTGAGATGAGAACAAAACCTTAGTTTTAGAATTAAGAAAGAAATTGTGGCTGGATGGACTTTACGTACCAAAGTAATGATAAATGATTTAGGACATTGGGCAGTGTATGTACCTTTCATATTTTGTGTTATATAGCAATTTAAATTAGTTTCACAGTTGAAGCTATTATGTAGAGTAAAAAAAATTATAAATCAAGGTAAGAGAAACATAGATCACATGGTACCCAGTTCACACTGTGCTTGAGCTCTAAAGCTTCTACCTATCTCACTTTAGTGTATGTTAACAGCATGTGGACATCAAATCCTAGGATAACTGATACAAATACCATAAATCTTCACCTCATATCAAATGATTTGTTATTCCACAAAACTACTTGTGAAATACCTTTCACACTATGGAATTTAACAAAACAGGGAATGGCTATTTCTTGCAATTTTATCCCTACACTTTCCAGTCCATCCTAGTACTTGAAACAGCAGACTGACAAAGCCAACTGAACCATCATTTCATTCTGAAAGTTTTTAAAAATATTCCTATTATTTATATTCCTATTATCCTTCCTGTTAGTTCCTTACCACTGTGACTTTGGTCACTAATTTATGGTAGAAATACAGTGTTGGATTTTCATAATAGTAAATTGGACAAATTCTATTCATCAGAATGTGTGCTAATGTTCTGTATGGAATTCAGAACTTTCATTCATTCATTCACACATCATTTCCCATACAACATTTCATGAAGGAGAGTCATCAGTGATGTGGATCAAGTCAAGTTATACAGTAGTAACTGGTAGAAACAGCCACTGCAGGCTCCTTCTGTACATTAGAGGAGGAGGAGGAGGAGGAGGAGACTAGTGTTTAACATCCCGTCGACAACGAGGTCATTAGAGACGGAACACACGCTCGGATTAGGGAAGGATGGGGAAGGAAATCGGCCATGCCCTTTCATAGGAACCATTGCAGCATTTGCCTGAAATGATTTAGGGAAATGATGGAAAACCTAAATCAGGATGGCCAGAGATAGGTTCGAACCGTCATCCTCCTGAATGCGAGTCCAGTGTGCTAACCACTGTGCCACCTTGCTCGCTGTGTACATTAGAACAACAATAAATTAAGACTAGTGCTAAACTACTCACTCTGCTAAGTATGGAAACTGATTAATTAAGCACAAAGCAGCTACTTAAACAAAACCACACCCCATATTTTCCATTATTCAGCTGCACCACAGTGTGAAGGCTTGAGGCCCTGCTCTTGTATGTTATAGTTACCTACATTTCCTTTCTTTTCTTTCAGTGCTCAACAGCATGACACAAACCAAATACTAGATTTCATAATTATTCATTGCGGCCATTCATATAATGAAGATACACACTTGATACTTCATCAACAAGCCAAACAATGTAAATGGCAAACGACACCATTAGGTTCATGAACAGGATATCAGCGTGTGAGCCACTAATGAGTATGGTGTATGCATTTCCATCCATGTATGTATGCAAAATGTAAATTTATGTAATTCACCAATGATCAATTTTTGACACAGTTTCTGTTGTCCACTGCCTACCTGACACACCTAATTTTTGCTTGCACACCCACTGAAGTAGTTCTCTAATAACTCTCAGTTTAATCCCAACATAAAAATTTGTAATGCTGCTGGATGTATGTACCATTTATGTAACAATGGAAAGTCTGTGATGCAATGACAACAATACAGAGAGGATGCACTACTGGAGAGGATACACTACCAGTCAAAAGTTTTTGATCACCTGTTATAAAAATTATGTAATTTATTTCAGTGTACAAACATACCATACACACTAAATTGATGATCAAAATGAATGTTTTATCCCTCTATCATTAAGTACAATAAAATGTGGTTTAAATTTTAGCCTCTTCAAAGTATCCACTCTTTGCAATCAGGAAAGCTGTACAAATACCTGGCATTCAGGAGATATGTTTTTGTAGTGCTTTTGCAGATGCTGCAGTCCAATACATCTGTAAATTATTCCACAGATCTCCAAATTTGATGACCTCAGTTTTCTGACTTCCCTATCAACTTCATCCCGTAAGAGTTCAATGGGACTTAAGTCAGGTGTCTGACTTGGTAAGACCATATTCTTCAGTTCTCCACATATGTCTTTTCTATTTACATACCAACTGCACAATTTAGAAAAATGTTTTGGATCATTGTCCTGATGCAGAACACATCCACAACCAATAAGTCTCTTGCCAGATGGAACTGAATCATTGATCAATATCCTATGACATCCTTCCTTCTTTAATGTTTCATTAATTCTCACTATATCACCAACTTTATCACCCACAAAACATCCCCACATCATGACCAACCCGCCACTACGCTTGACCATTGGTGTCACACACTGAGTCTTCACGCATTCTCCACAAAGTCGACAAACAAACAGTCAACAATGGCTTCCAAATACTTCAAACTTAGATTCATCTCTTTATAACACCTTGGACAATTGCTGCACACTTCAGGCTTTATGTTTCTGTTCCCATTGCAATATTTTCATCTTATTTTGTTTGGATAATAAAAGCTTTTTGGCGGCTGTGTACCATTTTAAACCTTCTTGGTGAAGATGGCATTGCACTGTTGAGACAGAGATTGGAGCTGCTCACACACTATTTACTACATAGCGTATTTGTGTTGCAGTACGAGTTGTCTGATGTTTACTCTACACACATATGAACCGATCTTCTCTGTACGATCTTACTTGGGGTCTACAATATCACAAAACACTTGCATTGGCACCAATTTGCTTGAACCATTGTACTGTATACACCATGGTAGATTGAGCTATGCCAATTTTTGTTGCTATTGTCCTACTAGTACAGCCATCCTGATGCAAAGCTACAATTAGAACTTCTTTTTCAATTCCAGTCTCCTGCTTCTGTTTCATTAGGGAGTAATATGGTATGAACATGATTAGGTATACAAAAACAGTGATAGATGCACAAAGTGTACTGTAACCTAATGGGAACTGACTGCTGCACAGACAGCTGGAGGACTGAATCCTATGTGAAAGGAATCATCTTACGTAAAGGCATATCAGTGTTGTCGTATATACCCATCAGCACCACTCTATGCAAACAACCAGTCAAATACACAACAGAGGCACTTAATATTTACATGTTTATATTTGTTTTATTATCAGAATGGGGATTTAATATGATTTTCAAAACAAAATCCCTGTTTAAACCAAAAATCTATTGTTGTGAAAGGTGATGAAAAATTTTGACCTGTAGTGTAGATTGTTACTCACCACATAGAGAAGGCACTCATAAGCGGACAGGCAAAAACAAACAGGATGTATTCTTTTTCTTTGAGCCTTTCTAGGATTCAGTGCCTCCTCTATGTGATGAACAGCAGTCTATCCTTTCCACATTGTTGTTAAACACTAAAAATTCTTTTATACGATTCAGTGCTTGCATGCTACTAAATGCGTGTTGTGTAATAGATTTTTACTCAAATGCATTTAATATTTGGAATGTTAAAAAAGTGTACACATGCCAGAAATTTTTAAAAGGTCTAAAGACAAATACATGATCTCTTTATCTTCACCAAAAAGGGCAATAATAGTAGTAGTTTTCATCCCACTTTGATGTGGGATCTCCACGATCTTTCTATTTAATAATTCTTTTCTTCTCTTCTTCCACATCACACATCACAATTCCAAAAGTAAGACATTTGCCTTATTAAATGTTGAGATTCAACTTTTTTCCTGCTTCTGATGCTACTTTTTTATGTCAGCAAACAGACCTTTTAATTAAGAAATGTATGAAAGCACAGGCAATCATGTATAAAAAAGTTCTTATTCCCTTTGATTTGATTGTATTAGAGATGGAAGTTCAGTTCTTGGCACACATAAGTGAAATATAGTCGTGAGGGAAAACTAAATTGTAGTCTTGAGAATGAAGTTCACTCTTGAGTCCATATTTATTTATGAATACATTTGTTTCTGTATAGGTTCCACCTTGAGCAAACACAGTGTTTCTTCTTTTTTACCCAGCCATCCCCCCCCCACACACACACACAGAGAAAGAAACATTCCACATGCGAAAAATATATTTAAAAAATGCTGTGACTTACCAAGCGAGAAAGCGCTGGTAGATAGACACTCCCGGGATTGGAATGACTCCTTACCCTCTCCCTTAAAATGCACATCCTTTTGTCTTTCCCTCTCCTTCCCTCTTTCCTGATGAAGCAACCGTGGGTTGCGAAAGCTTGAGATTTGTTTGTGTGTTTTTTATTGTGTCTATCTACCAGCGCTTTCTCGCTTGGTAAGTCACAGCATTTTTTTAATATATGAGATTTTCCTTTAATCATTTAGAACAAATATTAAGCATGATAAACATAATACATAAAAGAGTCTCACCTTTCTCTGAGATCAGTTATGCACCTGTCTAAATGAACTTCTCCAGCAGTGGCTAGCACATGTTCACCTGTTTCCTGCACAAATACCTGAACACATGCATCAGCTTGATTCAACAGCTTCAAGCCATTGACTAGAGCTGGCATGTCCTGGAAAAAATTTTTATACATTCAAAATACACAATCATGCAAGTGGCATTTCAATGTGCATTTCTTTAACAGTCACCAGATTTTCTACTAGTGTGATATTAAGTTCCATTTGTACTGATTTTTACACAACTACAGACTAACTGTACATAATGCAGTTAAAATTAAGTGTTATATGCCTTAAGTTTTGTCAGCGGCACAATTTTCCCCATCTAACACCTTTTTTGTGCCAAGTGAACTACTCCTGGTTGCCTTAGCAACTGTCCCTTCATTTGGTAATGGGGTTTTTCACAGACTTCTTTTGGCATTTATTCTTTCTATTAACTCACTGCTCTTGCAGCTGAGTGGTCAGCATTTCTGATTGTAAAGCAGAGCATCCAGGTTAAATTCCCAGTACCACCTGGAATTTTTCCTGGGTGGGAAGACTGGAACAAGGTGTAATCAGCCTCATGATACCACCAAATAAGGAGCTATTTCAATGAGAAGTAACAGCTCCAAGATCTGCAAAGCTAACAACAAATGGGAAAGCATCATGCCTATCCCATACCCCCCCCCCCCCCCCTCCCCCAGTGCCACATCTGAATTATACCACAGGCAGCATATGACACATTGGCTAGCTCTGCAAAGAAAGGTTGACTAGTGTCAGGATGTGGAGGTGGTAGTAAGTCACTGCACCCAAATTATCCAACATCAAGAGTGTTTGTGAAAGACATTGACTATTAATTGAAGGTAAAATCTTCTGAGATGTTAGGTTTCATCATGTTCCTCATCAAAATTCTAAGATATTCAATATTTCTTCTCTCTGCTGGGATCTTCTTAAGGCTTGTTTTGATGTCCCCTAAGACTTACCTTCAGGAGAAAGAATGTTTAGTACTGCTGATAGAAATATAGAATATAAGAACAAAAGTGATGACACAATCCTAGCTTTTGGAATTACTAATTTCATCCTTGGGAGGAGAGAGGCATACGTTGGGGAAGGTTAAAAAAAGTTGCATGTCACTCAGACCCCAGGACACTTGGACACCTTTAGTTAGAATGAGGATAGACAAAGATGAATGGGGAGGTGTCACAGAGAGCTGAAGGTTTGACATGGTACTCTGCTGCATACTGCACCAGCTTTAGTCCACAGATGATAAATACAAAGTGAGAAATACAAATAGGTAGGACTTAAAGAAATGAAGTAGGATAGCGGAAAAGGAGAGAGACAAAAGGAGGGGAGGGAGGAGAATGAACACAAAGAAATAAAAAATAAAAGCATTAAAGAAAATAATGAGGTCCAATAAATAAAAAAATATATATGATAAATGGTAGGTGACAATGTGTTGAGGACAATCTCTCTTCCCCAGAGTTCAACGAAATTAGTATCGGGTAGGAGGATCCAAATAGCAAGTGTGGTGTAGCAGGCATTCAGGTGCCTTGAGTTAAGATGTACAGCATGTTCAGCAACTTGGTAGTGGGTGTCCCTACACTATGCGAGCTGCCATAAGGTGCATGGTGGAGAGTACCATGTACCATTACTAGTCACCTCCCTTTCCTGTTCCACTTGCAAATGGAGTGTGGCAAAAACAACTATCTACACCCCTCCATACAAGCCCTAATTCCTCTCATCTTGACTTCATGGCTGTTACACAAAATATTGATGACAGTGGAATCATTCTGTGGTAACCTGTAAATGCCAGTTCTCCTAATTTTCTCAATAGCGTTTCACAAAAAGAACTTCGTCTTCCCTCCAGATATTTCAATCTGAATTCACATAGCATCTCCTTAATCCTCACACGTTGATCAAACCTACTGGCAACAAGTCTAGCAGCATGTCTCTGAAGTGCTTCAATGTCTTCTTTTAATCCAACCTGTTGAGGATCCCAAATACTTAATCAACACTCAAGAATGGGTCACGCTAGTGTTGCATTATGCGATATCCTTTATAGATGAGCTACACTTTCCTAAAATTCTCCCAATAACTTGAAGTTTACCATTTGTCTCCCCCACAACCAACCTTAAGTACTTGTTCAATTTCATACCACTTTGCAATGTTATGCAGAGATATTTAATAATCATAACTGTGTCAAGAAGCACACCAAAGTACTATGTTTGAACACTACATGGTTGTTTTTTCTGTTCATCTGCATCAACCTCCATTTTTTCTAGACTTAGAGCAAGCTGCCATTCATCACACCAAACAGAACTATTGTCTAAGTCATCCCTTATCCTCCTATAGTCACAAGATGATGACACTTTCCCATATGTTACAGTGTTGTCAGCCGTATCAGTTAGTTCACTTATGTGTACATGAACAAGAGCAGTGCTATCACATTTCCCAGAATACTACTAACCCCAGTACTCCTGTCTCTGAAGAAACACTTGCCATCTAGGACAACATACTGGGTCTGCTACTTAAGAGGTCCTCAAACCGTTCACATATTTGGGAACCTATTCCAAATGCTTGGTCCTTTGCTAACGTTCTGCAGTGGGGCACTGTGTCAAACACTTTCCAGAAATCCAGGAATATGGAATCTGCCAGTTGTCAATCATCCATGGCTCACAGGAATCGTGTAAGAAAAGAGCAAGCTGGGTTTCGCATGAATAGCGCTTTTAAAATCCATACTAATTTGTGGACAAAGCTATTCTGCCTCACAGAAATTTATTACATTAAAACAGGATACGCACAATAATTCTGCAGCAAATCAATGTTAAGGGTATTGGTCTGTAATTTTGTGGGTCCATCATTTTACCCTTCTTAAATAAGGGAGTTCCAGAAAATTTCCCACCACTTGTGACTTTTTACTGGTTATATTTGACGGTAGTATCTGTTCCCAAAAGAACAGTTACTGTAGATGACCATGCAGCTTTGCTAGAAATGACAGACACTACCGTCATATATAGTTAAAATATGGATTCCTGGCCATTGACCTTCTTGTGCGAACGCACATGCTATTCTCGAACTCATACAGGACTTGGTAGATTAATCTGCCACGAGTAATGGGCATGACGGGCTAACATCCATTAGGCACACTACGAATGTAGAGGTGTGGACATGTTGGGAATATGGGTCTCACGAGGAGCGTGCAAGTGATAAGTCCCTGCAGGCACACTATCCTCTGTGCCCTCGGTGGCTCAGATGGACAGTGTGTCTGCCATGTAAACAGGAGATCCCGGGTTCGAGTCCTGGTCGGGGCACATGTTTTCAACATGTACCCAATGAAGTACATCAACGCCTGTTTGCAGCTAGGGTGTCCATTTAATTATCCATTTCTCTTTGTACTGGGTAGGATTTTGATAAATGCAAGCTAAGTAAGAGGCCAATGCTGAAGAGTATTCTCCACAAAACGGAACTGGGATTCCATCGAGAAGTGGTGACTTATTTGCTTTTACCTCTTTCGGTTGTTTCTCTATGACAGGTATGCCTACCTCTATATCTTCCAGATGGGAGTTTATGCAATAGTCAAAAAATCATATGTCTGTACAAACCTCCTGTGTGATTGATTTTAACTGTGAAATTTAAAATTTCAACTTTTCTTTTGCTCTCTTCTGTTGCCACAACATACTGGTCTTTGAGTGACTGGTTAGAAATGTTTGCTCCACATAGTGATTTTACATAGGAACAGAATTTTCTCAGGCTCTCAGCAAGATCTTTTGCTAGCTATAATGATGGAAATTGTTATGTGCTCTGCACATCAAACTTCTTATAGATGCATGAATTTCTAATAATTGTTGCTTGTTGAGGTTTCTACATCCTTTTCTTTGAACGAAGAGTGCAACAATCTCTGCTTCCTCAGCATTTTCAAAATTTTGTGATTTAATCACAGTACATCTTTTCTGTTTTTAATATACTTTCTCAGTACAGAGTGCAATTTACAATCAGTTCAAACTACTACAAAGTTTTTTTTTTATTTTTTATATTCTGTGCATTCACAGCTGTTGAAAGGTATGGTGTTAAAAAGAATCTGCTGACAGGTAGTAAAATCCTTGTTTTATTGATACACATCTGGTTTTGCAGTCTAAAGTCACATCATCAGGTGCAACAATGTTAAAAGGCCATAGGTGTACCCATCACTCCTAGTCAAGATATATTATTCAGTGAATAGTGTCCAAAGTTTAAACTTTGCTTATAATCCCTCTATGTCTATCGTATTTGAACCAAATGATGCCCATACATTGTCAAGTAGAATGCTTACAACTCCTTTTCTGTTCTTTCCAGAGTAAACACTCTCCTGCCCTTGTTGATGGGTTTATGAACTTAAGTAACTATCCTCCCTCTGATGACATCATGATCACTTAATCCTGTCTCTATTGTGGCAATGTTGATACGGTTAGGCCTGTATGTAGCTATACATCTAAAATATTTCCACTGTGTGGGGTTGTCAAAATAGCTTTCAGTTTTCAGAAAGTGTTTTCAGAACTAGTTCACAAAACTGTCTGTCCATACCACCTGCAATGAATTCTACGCCAGAAATTCTGTCTCAGAATTTATTACTTTTCTCAACAGAATTTTCCTTTGATACCATGAGCACTTCTTTTGTAAATACGTATTATATATTTTTGTTTTTAAGAAATGTTCTATGTCCCTAAGGGTTGCTATTATGGATGTGTGGAATGAAAAGTACAAGGATTTCTATCTATCTATCTTCTTTTTGACATTAGAAAGAGACAATTTCTGAGATTGTTGTTTTCTCTTAATGGAGTCACTTACTCACCTCAAAATTTTATAAGAAAAGTGATTAAAATCAAGGAACATGCACATTATGTCAAAAATCAGCAAACATGACAACAGACTTAAGGCTATTTGGCATGTAGTGAAATGAACGACAGCACAATCACTACTGAACAGGATAACATCATTATCGAATTAAATGGGAGGGCTATAAATGACAAGTAACAAGTAGAAAATATGTTTAATAATCATTCCTTAAATGCAATAGAAAATATAAACAGTTCAAGAGAAATATCACAGCAGTACGTTGAAAAGTAACTCTCATAAAATTCAATCATATCAATGTATCACCAATTTCTCTTTCTGAAATGAAGAATATTATATATTCTCTCACAAATAGAAGCTCAACAGGATTTAATGAAGTTTCCAACAGACTAATAAATATTTGTTCCTATATAACAGGTCATACAGTGAAATAATCAGCAACCAGTTACATTAAATTTCTTAACCAGGTTCAGGTACTTAGTGTTCTTCTTCAGAACTTCTTCAGAAGGTTATAACTATCACATTATTTGTGAGTGTCAAGAATATGATGCACACAGCATATTGCTGTGATGTTTCCACAGACACCTGTTCCTCAAAGAATTTCTTAGATGCCTGGTTTTGTTCATTATCTGTTCAACTCTAATGTTAGGCCTATAAAAATATGTTTTAACCTATTAATAATAACATTACTTCATTTATTTTTAAAGAACATTAGTTCATCCTTAATATTATAGCACCTAAATGTTTGCATTTGTTTAGCATATGAAGCAAACAGCCCTGTACCCTCTTGGTTAGTAACCTTTCCAGTGTAATTAAACTCTGTACAGTAAGTCTCAATAAACTGTGTCTCCCATCTACACATCTTTCCCAATCTAATGCCTAAGGGGACTACATTTCCTACTCATGCTACAATATTTCATCCTTCTCACACAATTAAAACTCCCATACTGGGACCTCTTCATCAGAACACTTTTCTGTCTGCAGCTCCTCCTTTACATGCAAACCACTTAAGAAATTAAATTTCTTTTATGCAAATGGTTGCTGATTATTTTGATATATACAACTGCAGTTGCTAAATAAGATGGATAAAATACTAATAATAGGCCACCTTATCTGAAATATATAGTGTATCACTAATTCAAGTCATTTTTCCACAGAGACTGAAATACGCCAGTGTAAAACACCTCTCTAAGAAGTATGATAAGAGAGTTGTCAATAACTACTGACCTGTTTTACAACTCACATAATTTTCCAAAATTTTTGAGAAGGTGATGTATTCTAAAACATTATCTCATCCGAGCAACAATAATATCCTCTGTAAATGACAGTTCGGATTTCAGAAAAGTTGCTGCACTGAGAAAACCATTAACACATTAAATAATGCCAGCTGATATTTTCTTTGACTTACCTAAGATGGATAACATAATATCTAACGAAAAAAAATTAGTAACTCAGCCAATGAAGTCAGTGGAGGTTATTCTGATTAGGGAGAAATAACATATGGGATTTCCCATGGGTCAAACTTAGGTCTGCTATTCTTCCTCATGTATGTAAGTAATCTTCTTGTCTAATATACAACAAGCAGAAGTGATTCCTTTTGCAGATGCCACAAGTATTGTAGTCAGTTCGAGTATACATACAGCAACAGAAGAAATAAAAAACAATGCTCTTAAAAGTATCACTGACTAGTTGTCTGTGAATGATCTCTCTCTCAGTTTTAAAAAGACACACCACATTCAGTTCTGCACGTCCAAAGGTACTACGTCAATGGTAAGTATAACACATGATGACGGAACAATAAATAGGGTGGAATCTTTAAAATTCTTATATGTCTTTATTGATGAAAATTGAAACTGTGAAAAGCACATTTTTAAACTCCTACAAAAACTTAGCTCAGCCACATTTGCACTTAGAATCATTGCAAATTGCGGATTCATAAGCTGACACATTTTCATTTAGTAATGTCATATGGAAAAATGTTCTGGGGAAACAGAATAACATTCCACATCATTACAATATATCAAAGAAATGATCCATGGAACATGAAACTAACTAACTAATTGCACCTCTCACATTTTTTTAAAATTTACAATACAACCATGCTTTATTTACATATAATTTTTGACCTAGAAAGAATGGTTTAATTATGTATTTTTAAATCACAAATTTTACACTTTAAAATGAAAAGGATATTCACCATATAGTGGAGATGCAGAGTCGCAAAAAGACAATACAAAAAGACTGTCACACAATTAGCTTTCGGCCAACAAGGCCTTTGTCAAAATTAGACAAAACACACACACACACACACACACACACACACACACACACACACACACAAATGCAACTCACATCAAGTCCGTGCATACTCCACCAGAAGATAGCGTTCATCTCTCCCCCCACCCGTACACTACTATCCCTTCCCCTTCTTGCATCCCACATGATGTTGCATTCTGGCCCAAGATGCTGGAGATGGCAGTCGTGTGTGTGAGGTGTGCTTGCTTGTGTGTGTGTACTGACAAAGGATGTGGCCGAAAGCTATATGTGAGTGTCTTTTAATCGTGACTGTCTGTGACTTGACATGTCTTAATTACATAGTTCTAATTTAAAATTACCTTGAACAAAAATAATGTAGGTATAGACTTGGGAAGTGTATATTGGTTTCACCTGTGGGTGTGCTGGCTCTACAGCAACTCGGAGAATAGGTGCAGCACTCACTAACAGCTCTGTAAATGCAGGACAAGCAACAGTGGAACTTAATGTTGCTGACTTCAGGATGTGTTCCTCTAAACCACTGATACCTGTATAAAAAAAAAAAAAAAATTATTGGTAGCTCTTTTTATCAGTGATTAGGCTCTAAAATCTCACTGATTTGTTGGAATTTAAAACAGTGCCTCTTGCACACAATTCAGCTACATTAAAAGCATTATGTCAATGATTTTTAAAAAAAGTAGATACAGATATCTCACTAGAAAATTTAAAATGTGCTTTCTGCTCATTCCTCTAGTATCTTAACTGATGGATATGATTGTTTGTTGTTACTGAAGATGGAAGAAGAGCCACAAATTTAAAAAAAATCATCCATAAACAAGGACCATTGAATGGGTTCCTTATCACAGAAATAATATTATCTATATCAATCAAAAACAGATTCAGATTCAAACTGCTTCCTTGAGAGACACTGTGCTCTTGTATAAATTAATGTGATAGGCCATCACTGCTATATCTGTGAACAGGCAGATATCAGCATGCACGTCAAAGCCTAGGAGAGAAACGGGTGAAGCCACAAGGCGGAAGGGCTGCCTGCAGAAGAGAACATGATACCATTTGGTAGTTGACCTAAACACAGCAGATGAAACAGACAAAACTAGGACAATCTTAAAGCAACATATGCATCAAAGAGGTGCAAAGCAAAAACTTTTATCTCAACAATGTCTGTGGCCAAGAACAAAGAGAGAACAATCAAAAATGTAACCAGAGAGAAGAACCAACTGCCACAGGAGGCTGTTATAAAATAGTCTGTAGTACAGTGATAATAGTAACTGATAATATCAGACGTGAGTACAGAACCAACTACCCATTCGCTGGGAGGCTGTATTTATACTTCCCATGAGGAATACTATTGGCCAATGTATCCATGTGGTAAGAGTAGCTCTGTGGCAATACTAAGCCATCTAGGTCCATTCCCTCTGGCAGGCATTCAACTACCACAGGGCTAGATGCCAGATTCTTCCCCAAAAACAGGCGTGTATGGGAGAATATGCCCTGGACAGCAATATCGGTGAAGACCCACTCCCATTGAATGCCCACTGCAGGAAGAGAGGGTGGCCGGTGGCATCCATCAGGACATCACTGGTGATGTGCGTGCCAGGGGTTCCATAGATCCACAAAGTTGCAGAATGTATTATCAGTGGAACTGTGGGGAGTCACAGGCAACCACCAAGAATACCACCCATGGCATCACACTGTCACCAGAATGTGGTGAAGGAGGTGGTGACAGATTCAATGTCTGTACTTGAGGCTAGAGCTGGTTGTGGTGCCAGTGCTCAGGTCCCTTCTGTGTTTGGACAAAAGTAGCTCACTGCCTCTGTGCCTTTACTCCCATCACAGCATCCAGTCCTCAGTACTCGCATTGGGGTGAGCCTACATAACCACACTTGGCGCGTAATGTTGGGATGGCTCTGAAGGCCACAGCATCAGAAGATGAAGCAGGGACCACAATTCCCACCTGTGGAGTAGCTCAATGGCACTACAATTGATAATCGGCATGGTTCACTGTATGCTCAAAAATAGGGTGAGGGTCGACCAGTGGCAGAGGATTTGACAGCTGTAAACATTTTTTATGCCATTAGCCTCACAGAAATCTCTGAAGGTGGACACCATGAACTGTGGCCCTTTATTGGAGACTAACGTGCAAAGCAATCCTTCGATGGCCAAAATCTGGGCCAAGGTAGTGAAGGTGGGTTTGGTCGTGGTGGATGCCATGTATACAACATATGGGTACTTTGAGTAAGCATCCAAAATGAGCAACCACATTGATCCCAATAACAAGCCTACATAATCAAGATCGATGTGTTCCCAGAGGAGGTGGCAGGGTGGGGGGGGGGGGGGGGGGGGAAGTGTGGTAGGATAGGGAATGCCAGATTTTGGGGGTGCTGCCTGGCATTGGGCACATGTTGTGCAGCCATGGACCACAGTTTCAATGTTGTTGCTTATCCCTGCCTCGCAAACATGTCAGTGAGCTAACGCCTTCATGTGGAACATCCCCCAGTGTCCCCAGTGCAGCAAGCTAACATCTGTTGGTGCAACTCTGCCAGGTGACCACCTAATGCACATCAGTCTCAATGTTCAAAACAATTATATCATCTACAACCAACAGCCTATGAGAAATATATTTCCACGTGATGACCTTGGCCATCAACTGGTGGATAAGGTAAGTTGGCCAGCCATCAGTAATGTAGAGGAGGGCCCGCCACAGTGTGCGGTTCACAGCACAGCGGCTACACAAGCAACCATAATGGGGAAACCATCCAATGTTTGTTTCTGATCGGAATCAATGTAGAAGCAGAGGATCTCTGTTGGTGAAAATCAGGGTCTGGACCAGATGGTAGATGTGACAATGCACTGGTGTTGGACTGCTATTCCATGGGCTTATAATCGATGGTATAATTGTATGCACTCAGGAACAATACCCAGTGTTGGAGGCATTGGCTGTTTGCACTGGAAGGCTGGAATGTGGCCCGAATAATGCCATCAACTTCTTGTGATCCTTTATTAGAGAGAATTTATACCAGAATGATAGACATGAAACTTTTTAATGGAAAACACTATTGGCAATACCTCCTTTTCAGTAGAAATAGTTTCACTGTGTGGGTGTCATTGGACATGTATGCTATAGGGTCTTCGGAGCCATCCTCATTCCTGTGTGTTAAGACTGCCCCAATAACATAGGCAGACGCTTTGGTGCCCACAACCAATGGGCAACTGGAAGAGAATGGCGTGAGGCAAGGGGCAGATTTCAGCAAGGTTTCCAGTTGGGTAAAAGTCTGGTCACAAGCGGTGGTCCAGTTGTAAGGCACGTCCTTTTTATGGAACTGATGAGGGACTGCAAAATTAGGGCCATCATCATCATCAGTTATCTGCTATATTAGCAGGTCCTTTGCCTCTCCATTTTCTACGATACATTGCTTCCTTCTTAAGGCTGCTGTATGTTGTACCGTCCATCATGTCATCCAGTATCTGGAATCCCTTCCTTCCTTGCTTCCTTTTCCCTTCTACATAACCTTCTAAAACTGTTTTTATCAGTCCGTCATTCTTTCTTAATATATGCCCAATCCAATTTCTTTTTCTTCTCTTTATTACATCTAGTAACCGTCTTTTCTCTCCCACTCTTCTCAGTACCTCTTCATTTTTTACTCCGTCCATCCAACTTATTCTTTCCATCTTCCGCCAAGTCCAGATCTCAAAAGCCTCCAGCCTTTCTCTGTCTTTTTTCCTCATAGTCAATGTTTCAGCGCCATATAGAAGAACACTCCATACAAGACATTTTATGAGTCTCTTTCTGAGTTCTCTGTCCAGACTGCTGCAGAAGATTCTCCTTTTCTTATAAAACGCCTCTTTTGCCATATGGGGTAAGAATTTGGAATAATAATGATTCTGCCCAAACCACCTGTAACTCAGGTAAGTTCGTTGGGTGGGATAAGGAATCTATTGCAGCAACATTCCAATCACTGGGCCTGATTCCCTCTTTGCTGAGACAGTGTAAGATGTTCGCCTGCTTTATTTCTTCATTGATGGTCCTGAGTGTCGACATACTGCATTGTTATATTGACTAAAAAATGAGGGTTGGAACTCCAACACTGACTACTGTAGATGATGTAGCCGGCAGTGGCACAATTGCGTTTCACAGTTCTTTACTTTCACTGTTCACAACCCCCCCCCCCCCCCCCCCCATATAATACAATTATATGGCCAGTTCACTATTGGTAAACGTTGATAAGCCTCATTAATAGGTTGCAGGCAACACCAGTATACCACTACAATAGTTTGCTGTTGAACATCTATGAGCAGTAAAAACCTAACCACACAGTTCACAGTTCTTGCAGAATAATACGGCATGTGTGACACTATTTTTCAAATAAATTAAACAGACATTGTCATTAATTGTTTTAACACTTGGCCTATTTGTATTACACTTATTCCAATGTTAAGTTGATGCATTGTTGTTAATGCAACCAATAAATGTATCTCGTCTGAAAATCAGCCGTGGACTGACTGTCTTAGGGCTAAAAATCGGTCCTTTATATATCCTCACAATAATAGGCACTGAAACCATACACCATTCAATGTTTAAGTTACAATCATGTTTCTTGTTTCGCTTGCCATTTCTTCCTCACTGCTGCTCCTTAACGAATTCGTCCCAACATGTATAAACACCCCATTATAGTTACGTCTGGTTTCAGAATCTGGTTCTGTAGTATCTTGTCTTGCATTTACCATATTTTTAAAATGTTTACCGAGTTGATGCATTCTAATACCAGGTCGTACGTCGATCTTGCAATTGGGGACAGCGATATTCTTCAGCAGCGAATCGCCAATTATTAAAAAGTCATTTTCCTTTTGTTGCGTATCTGTCACCTTGTTTTTCCTTTTGCTGTATGTCACCACCTTCCATTTATATTTATCTTCCGGTTTTTGGCTTACTGAGTTTACCGAGACATCAACGGGAACACTTGAAATGTTGTTTTTAAAGTACGATCGGTCATTCGTATTTTCGCGATCTTCTTGCTTTTTCATTTGATGGCTTTTACACACACAAGACTTCTTTTCTTGTATTAATGTATCGTTTTCTTTCTTGATGGTTGAAAGTTCGGTTTTTAATGCCTCAATGTCACTTCGTAGTAACTTTATAATTTCGTTTTTTGTATCAACTGCACTTACAAGATCGGCCGTTTCGTCACGTAAACAACTGTGACATGTCCACGCACTTTTCGCGCACTTTTCGTGCAACATAATTACTAATATGTGTAACTATGAGTCACATGTAGTTCAGACAGAAATATCTGATCATCATGGACAACTGATCAGCTTTTGCAGAAGTAATGACACAGTATCAGAACCAAAACAAACAACCAAAGAAATTAGGATCATCAGTGAACAAAATATCAACATCTTTAGAACAATGTTAAGTAAGGAAACCTGGAATGAAACCCTACAGGCCCAGAGTGTAAATGAAAAATATGATGCATTTATTTCAACAATTAAGTACCATTTTAATGTAGCATTTCCCAAAGTAAAGAGACAAGAAAGGCATCAAGATCAAACACAGTGGATTACGAGTGAAATACTAGAACAGCGAAGGAAGCTTCAGGACGTGAGACGGATGGGCGAAGCTGAAAACTATAAAATGTTAAAAAAGAAGTATAGAAAAACAATAAGAGAAGTGAAAGCAAGAGCAATTGACACCACTATAGCGAACTCAAAAAACAAGGCAAAGGCAGCTTGGAATGCAATCAATGCTGAAAGAAAGGAAAAAGACGGGTCAAACAAAGAAGAAGGTATTAGGTCAATTAAAGTAGACAACACAGTGGTCACAGATGGTATGGAAATAGCAAACATACTGAATAATAACTATATCAGTGTAGTAGAAAACCTAAAATTGGAAAGAAATAGTCAAAAACAGAAGGGTATTAAGGTACCAAAAAGATCATGCAGTACTATGTTCTTAAGACCAGTCACGGAAGATGAATTGCGGAAAACTATACAGAAACTGAAGTCCAAGAAATCAGCTGGTGATGATGAAATATCAAATCATGTAATAAAGCTGGTATGTGAGGAGATAATAACACCACTGCTGAACATAGCAAACTGTTCTTTCAGAGATGCAATTTTTCCAGAAAAACTGAAGATAACGAAGGTAGTGCCAGTGTACAAGAAAGGGCGTAAGGATGATCCCAACAACTACAGACCAGTTTCACTGATATCAGGTTTCTCAAAAATCCTAGAAATGCTTATGTATACCAGATTAGTTAACTATTTGGACAAACATAACATTCTCGTGACCTCACAACATGGTTTCAGAAAGGGTAAATCTACAGAATCAGCAATTGTCAGTCTAACAGAATACATTTTACAGTCCTTAGATGAGAAAAAGGTTGTCTCTGCAATGTTTCTGGATCTTTCAAAGGCATTTGACACCATTGACCATGAAATGCTGATACAAAAATTAAGCAACTATGGCATTTGGGGGCAATCATACTTGTGCAACCGCAAGCAGTATGTATCATTAGGAAACTCGTACCAATCAGAAACCAAATCCATCAAATATGGAGTGCCGCAGGGTTCGGTAATGGGGCCATTGTTATTTAATGTATTTGTTAATGATATAGGTGTTGAGGAGGAAGAAAAGAAAATATTGTATGCTGATGACATGACAATACTAAATAGTGACCAAAATATGGAACAGCTTGAGAGAAGAGCATACATATCTGCAAATGTCACAGCTCAATGGCTGTTGGAAAATGAACTGGTTATAAATCTAAAAAAGACTATGTATGCAGTGTTTAAAAACAAGGAAAAGGCTGTAGACATGGATTTAGAGGTTGACGGAACAAGGCTGGAAGAATTAGAATCTGCTAGATTCTTAGGTATTCTTGTGGATAATGAACTGAAATGGAAAAAACATATTAATAATGTCTGTAAGAAACTGAGCTCTGTCATATTCTTAATGATGCAGCTATCACAGTATTCAGACAAGAACCTTCTGTGTACAGTGTATCATGGACTTTTCGAACCATACTTACAGTACGGAGTGACGGTGTGGGGAAACTCAAACAAACAAGAGACAAAACGAGTGTACAAAAAAAAGCAATTAGGACCATTTTAAGAAGAAAGACCTCTGAAACATGCAGAAACTGTTTCAAGAATTTAGGTATCTTAACTTTTTCATCATTATATATATACAAAACAATAATGTACATCACAAAAGGTAGTGAGGACTGGATTACAAATGCTAGTGTACACACCCACAATACAAGAAAGAAGAATGAAGTACGGAGCATACCCCACCGACTGGCAATGCTAGAAAAAGGACCCCAGTACTCTGGTATCAGACTACTAAGAAGTCTGCCCAAAACCCTGCAAGATAGTGTACTTCACAATGACTTTACAAAGAAACTTAAAGACTATCTCATTGAAAAAGAGTTTTACAGTGTTGCAGAATACTTACGCCATTAAATTTGTATATATTGTTACTCATTATCAGTGATGTAAAAATGTAAGCTAAAGGTGTAGAAAAATAATTGATAAAGAATTTTAATACTTTGACATGTCCTATATTAAACGTACATTTACTGTACACGATGTAATCTTACAGGATCAAATAAAATTCAATTCAATTCAATTCTACAGAAATTGCAATTAAAATGTAACTCATTCAGTTCACTGAATACATCCAAAAATCCCTTCTTTTTAACAGTTCCTTCTACCACAAAGGTTAGGCTGAATTATTTGTTTAAATAATGAAATTAACAGATATAGTTATACAAACAATACTTTTGACAAACGTGGCTATAACTTCAACAAGAAAGAAGAAAGCCTTGAGGTGAATGCATTCTCGATCCTTGTGCTGCAGCAAATGAGCACTGCATGTAGCAAGGAGATAACCGCAGTGGTTATGACCATGAAAAATCCCCTGGATGTTGGTGTGCCAGGTACATACGCAATTTGTCAGATTACAATATGCTATTATTAAGCAATCTTACAAGAAATGTGACAAGTATCTTATAGATAGTTATAGCCCAATTCTGTGGGGAATGAGGAAGTATCGCAAGAGGAGTTACAATGACACCACAAACTTGAAGCTGATGACTGCCAAGTTAATTGTCCCAAACATTAGCTTTTGATGGAAGTATTTCAATCAAAAATGCCAGCTTCCATTTTTCATGGGCTTAGTAATAATTTTGATTACAGTCTTAACATGTAACCGCATTTAATTTGTACATGGATACATTATAGTGATATTATCTTTTACTCGTATATACGTGATGACCACATAAGATGGCAGTTAGTGAGTGAAAATCAAACAATGGAAACTCCAGGTACAAATATCAACAATGTAGAAAAAGACAGACACGTCAAGTTGCAGACAGGAGAGATTAAAAGACATATAACTTTCGGCAAAATTCACATACTCATTCTCTCTCTCTCTCTCTCTCTCTCTCTCTCTCTCTCTCTCTCACACACACACACACACACACACACACACACACACACACACAGAAGCAAGCAAGCATACATTACGCACGCATGACTGCCAACTCCAGCATCTTGGGCCGGAGTGCAACATCATATGGAATGCAGGCAGCTATCTGGAGGGGTTAGGGAAGGGGAAGGGATAGTAGTGTATGGGTGGGGAGAGAGACAAATGCTGTCTGATGGAGTGTGCAGGGACTAGGCTGCCAACAGGTGCAGTGTCAGGAGGTTGTGGGGCAGGGAAGTGGCGGAAAAAGGAACAAAAAAGGAGATGAGAGGGTTGCAAATAAACAGGGTGGAAGATGAGAATGGGGAGGGATGATAGGACAAATGATGTGGAAACTGTTGGGTGTAGGGTGTGGGGACAGTATGTTATAGTAGACTGAGGTCAGGATAATTACAGGAGTGGAGAATGTGTTGTAAGGATAACTCCCACCTGTGAATTTCAGAAGAGCTGGTGGTGGGGGGAAGGATCCAGATGGCTTGGGTAGTGAAGCACCCATTGAAATCAAGTGTGTTATGTTCAGCTGCATGTTGTGCCACAGGGTGGTCTACTTTGCCCTTTGCCACCGCCAAACTGTGGCCAATTCAACTACATTCTCATCTATGAATCTTGTTTCCTGCACTGCTAAAATTTGTATATGGTTCTTCTCTAGAAATAATTCCAACTAATTCTGTCTCCCAATTTTCAAAAGAGAATTTACATTTAACATTCCAAAGTAGTACTTCTTTTTTAACGTAAGCTTAGAGCGCTTTTCAGTACAGTGCATTTCATCACCACCGCAAATGTAGAACTTTGCGGAATCCTCAGTCTCAATGCATTACAAGATGTAATGGCAGATTCTCATCAAAGTTATGACTTGGGGTAGTGCATCCATTGTGCAAACTTTCCATTTTGAGATTTAAAGTTGTGAATTGTAGAGTGTAGGAAATCTATGCTCACCTTTGAATTTCCAAAATAAGACCACGTTGTTAGCCTGAAATATTACTGATTCAGCCACCACAAACATGTGGAACAGACGCTGTCGAGGTACCACCACTAACATGTAGAACCAATGTGCCCTCTGTCCACTTTAGGCTTGGACGAGAAGCTGACTCTTTTGCATCTTTTGTTTGTGTGTTTATTTTTGTGTCTTTATTTTGCAGAGAAACAATTTATTTTTTGCAGCACTTTCCTTAAAATAGTTTCATGTTATTACCATTTGCGTGTTTAGGTTTACTTTTAATAGTAATTATAAACTTTCTGTTCAGTTCTCACACTTAAAATATCGCAATTTTCTTAAAGAGTTTTGTATTGTTATCATTTGTTTCTTTAGGTCTACTTTTAGTACTAATTATAAATTTTCTGTTCAACTTTCATACTTCCAATACCAATATAGTGCATTATTTTCATTATTATTTCAATATTCTTATAGGGCAGTGAGTCGGATGATTAATTTACCATCTTACTTCCATTTTTATTTAGCAATTTATTAACCTAGAACCTTTAATAACATGCTCTGGTTTTATCAATTAACCTTTCTTTTTATACTGTCATGCACAGATTATGTTAGCTCTATTTAACAAATCTCCCCCCCCATGAACCATGGACCTTGCCATTGGTGGGGAGGCTTGCGTGCCTCAGCGATACAGATAGCCGTACCGTAGGTGCAACCACAACGGAGAGGTATCTCTTGAGAGGCCAGACAAACGTGTGGTTCCTGAAGAGGGGCAGCAGCCTTTTCAGTAGTTGCAGGGGCAAGAGTCTGGATGATTGACTGATCTGGCATTGTAACTAACCAAAACGGCCATGCTGTGCAGGTACTGCGAATGGTTGAAAGCAAGGGGAAAATACAGCCGTAATTTTTCCCGAGGGCATGCAGCTTCACTGTATGATTAAATGATGATGGCGGCCTCTTGGGTAAAATATTCCAGAGGTAAAATAGTCCCCCATTTGGATCTCCGGGCGGGGACTATGCAGGAGGACGTCATTATCAGGAGAACTGGCGTTTTACGGATTGGAGCGTGGAATGTCAGATCCCTTAATCGGGCAGGTAGGTTAGAAAATTTAAAAAGGGAAATGGATAGTTTAAAGTTAGATATAGTGGGAATTAGTGAAGTTCAGTGGCAGGAGGAACAAGACTTTTGGTCAGGTGAATACAGGGTTATAAATACAAAATCAAATAGGGGAAATGAAGGAGTAGGTTTAATAATGAATAAAAAAATAGGAGTGCGGGTAAGCTACTACAAACAGCATAGTGAACGCATTATTGTGGCCAAGACAGACACGATGCCCACGGCTAGTACAATAGTACAAGTTTATATGCCAACTAGCTCGGCACATGATGAAGATATTGATGAAATGTATGATGAGATAAAAGACATTATTCAGGTAGTGAAGGGAGACAAAAATTTAATAGTCATGGGTGACTGGAATTCAACAGTAGGAAAAGGAAGAGAAGGAAACATAGTAGGTGAATATGGATTGGGGCTAAGAAATGAAAGAAGAAGCCGTCTGGTAGAATTTTGCACAGAGCATAACTTAATCGTAACTAACACTTGGTTCAAGAATTATGAAAGAAGATTGTATACATGGAAGAACCCTGGAAATACTAGAAGGTTTCAGATAGATTATACAATGGTAAGACAGAGATTTAGGAACCAGGTTTTAAATTGTAAGACATTTCCAGGGGCAGATGTGGACTCTGACCACAATCTATTGGTTATGACCTGTAGATTAAAATTGAAGAAACTGCAGAAAGGTGGGAATTCAAGGAGATGGGACCTAGATAAACTGACTAAACCAGAGGTTGTACAGAGTTTCAGGGAGAGCATAAGGGAACAATTGACAGGAATGGGGGAAAGAAATACAGTAGAAGAAGAATGGGTAGCTCTGAGGGATGAAGTAGTGAAGGCAGCAAAGATTTAATTGATGAAAGGAGAAAATATAAAAATGCAGTAAGTGAAGCAGGCAAAAATGAATACAAACGTCTCAAAAATGAGATCGACAGATGGCTAGGCAGGTATGGCTAGAGGTTTATCTCATTAGGGGTAAATAGATACTGCCTACAGGAAAATTAAAGAGACCTTTGGAGAAAAGAGAACCACTTGCATGAATATCAAGAGCTCAGATGGAATCCCAGTTCTAAGCAGAGAAGGGAAAGCAGAAAGATGGAAGGAGTACATAGAGAATCTATACAGGGGCGTTGTTCTTGAGGGCAGAATTATGGAAATGGAAGAGGATGTAGATGAAGATGAAATGGGAGATATGATACTGTGTGAAGAGTTTGACAGAGCACTGAAAGACGTAAGTCAAAACAAGGCCCCGGGTGTAGACAACATTCCATTAGAACTACTGACAGCCTTGGGAGAGCCAGTCTTGACAAAACTCTACCATCTGGTGAGCAAGGGTGAGCAAGATGTATGAGACAGGCGAAATTCCCTCAGACTTCAAGAAGAATGTAATAATTCCAATCCCAAAGAGAGCAGGTGTTGACAGATGTGAAAATTACAGACCTACCAGTTTAATAAGTCACGGCTGCAAAATACTAACCCGAATTCTTTACAGACGAATGAAAAAACTGGTAGAAGCCGACCTCGGGGAAGATCAGTTTGGATTCCGTACAAATGTTGCACCATGTGAGGCAATGCTGACCCTACGACTGATCTTAGAGAATAGATCAAGGAAAGGCAAGCCTACATTTCTAGCATTTGTAGACTTAGAGGAAGCTTTTGACAATGTTGATTGGAATACTCTCTTTCGTATTCTGAAGGTGGCAAGGGTAAAATACAGGGAGCGAAAGGCTATTTACAATTTGTACAGAAACAGAAACCACATGGCAGTTATAAGAGTCAAGGGGCATGAAAGGGAAGCAGTGGTTGGGAAGGGAGTGAGACAGGGTTGTAGCCTATCCCCGATGTTATTCATTCTGTATATTGAGCAAGCAGTAAAGGAAACAAAAGAAAAGTTCGGAATAGGTATTAAAATCCATGGAGAAGAAATAAAAACTTTGAGGTTCGCCGATGACGTTGTAATTCTATCAGAGACAGCAAAGGACTTGGAGGAGCAGTTGAATGGAATGGACAGAGTCTTGAAAGGAGGATATAAGATGAACATCAACAAAAGCAAAATGAGGATAATGGAATGTAGTCGAATTAAATCAGGTGTGGGAATTAGATTAGGAAATGAGACACTTAAAGTAGTGGGAGCAAAATAACTCACGATGGTCGAAGTAGAGAGAATATAAAATGTAGACTGGCAATGGCAAGGAAAGCATTTCTGAAGAAGAGAAATTTGTTAACATCGAGTATACATTTAAATGTCAGGAAGTCATTTCTGAAAGTATTTGTATAGAGTGTGGCCATGTATGGAAGTGAAATGTGGACGATAAATAGTTTAGACAAGAAGAGAGTAGAACCTTTCGAAATGTGGTGCTACAGAAGAATGCTGAAGATTAGATGGGTAGATCATATAATTAATGAGAAGGTACTGAACAGAATTGGGGAGAAGAGGAGTATGTGGCACAACTTGACTAGAAGAAGGGATTGGTTGGTAGGTCATATTCTGAGGCATCAAGGGATCACCAATTTAGTATTGGAGGGCAGCTTGGAGGGTAAAAATCGTAGAGGGAGACCAAGAGATGAATACACTAAACAGATTCAGAAGGATGTAGGTTGCAGTAGGTACTGGGAGATGAAGAAGCTTGCACAGGATTGAATAGCATGGAGAGCTGCATCAAACCAGTCTCTGGACTGAAGACCATAACAACAACAATGATTAAAAGTATCCGGACACCTGGCTGAAAATGACTTACAAGTACGTGGCGCCCTCCATTGGTAATGCTGGAATTCAGAATGGTGTTGACCCACCCTTAGCCTTGATGACAGCTTCCACCCTCGCAAGCATACATTCAATCAGGTGCTGGAAGGTTTCTTGGGAGATGGCAGGCCATTCTTCACCGGAGTGCTACACTGAGGAGAGGTGTCGAAGTCCATTGATGAGGCCTGGCACGAAGTTGGCATTCCAAAATGTCCCAAAGGTGTTCTGTAGGATTCAGGTCAGGACTCTGTGCAGGCCCGTCCATTACAGGGATGTTATTGAAGTGTAACCACTCTGCCACAGGCTGTGCACTATGAACAGGTGCTCGATTGTGTTGAAAGATGCAATCGCCATCACTGAATTACTCTTCAATAGTGGGAAGCAAGAATGTACTTAAAACATCAATGTAGGCCTGTGCTCTAATAGTGCCATGCAAAACAACAAAGGGTGTAAGGCCCTTCCAAGAAGAACATGACTACACCATAACACCACCACCTCAGAATTCTACTGTTGGCACTACACACACTGGCAGATGATGTTCACTGGTTATTCACCCTGCCATCGGATCACCACATTGTGTACTGTGATTCGTCACTCTACATAATGTTTTTCCACTGTTCAATCGTCCTATGTTTACGCTCCTTACACCAAGCGAGGCGTCGTTTGGCATTTACTGGTGTGATGTGTGGCTTATGAGCAGCCGCTCAACCATGAAATCCATGTTTTCTTGACTACCACCTAACTGTCATAGTACTTGCAGTGCATCCTGATGCAGTGTGGAATTCCTGTGTGATGGTCTGGATAGATGTCTGCCTATTACACATTACGACCCTCTTCAGCTGTCGGCGGTATCTGTCAGTCAACATACGAGGTCGGCCGGTACGTTTTTGTGCTGTACGTGTCCCTTCATGTTTCCACTTCACTATCACATTGGAAACAGAGGACCTAGGGATGTTTAGGAGTGTGGAAATCTCGTGTACAGATGTATGATATGAGTGACACCCAATCACCAGACCACATTCGAAGTCCGTGAGTTCCGCGGAGTGCCCCATTTTGCTCTCTCACAACATCTAATGACTACTGGGTCACTGATATGGAGTACCTAGCAGTAGATGGCAGCACACTGCACCTAATATGAACAACATATGTTTTTGGGGATGTCTGGATACTTTTGATCACATAGTGTATATTGAGAATAACAGCGGTTCTATCACACCCCAGACAATACCCTTGTCTCTTATGAACACTCACCATCGAGGACAACATACTAAGTTCTGTAACTACAGTGTATGTCTGTAGTGATATCTCCCCTTATTATACCTTCACAAGGGAGAATCGGTATATGAGGCCTCTAAGTTGTATTGTATCTCTGCTTTGTAATGAAAGCTAATATGTAACTTCCATGATATATAAGTTCTGTACAAAATTGTTTGTTACTTGACATTAAAATCGCCTTCTAATTGTTCCTACACATTTTCTGGTGCTGAAACCCAGGAAAAAGTGACACAAACAGAACATTTGGACTCTCTGGTTATCTACAACACTTCAAGAGGACTGACATCTATTTGGGGTGAATTCATGGCAGAATTTCTTCACGTGTACATGTGTAATGTCTAACACTCACACTCGGCTAAATCCTATACCCATTGAGACCTTCAGCTTACCTCCATTTGTTGTATCAGTTTACTGCTTGTACATTAGCTGTCAGAGTAATACCTGAGCAGAAGATGGAAGAATAATTTGATTACACAGCAAGTGCACAGCTGACCTCCAGCAAGAAACTTTAACATTAAAACTTGTCAAGGACTGTCATCTGTCTCAGCTGGAGACATGAACAATGGTGGTCAAGTTTAGGCTTGTTCTGTGCATCTACATCACGCATCCTCCAGTAACCAATGAGCATTCAGTAGTGTCCTCAGTGCTCTACTGTGAGTGTCATAGCCAATACAAGCACTAAACGTGATCCTAGCAAGCTGTCAAGTGAATTTTTATTCCATTTGCTGAGAGTTATCATGGCTGATGATGGTGGTGAGCGATAAATTCTGCACAAGCATGAAGAGACATAATTTGCTATATAAACACTTCTGTCAAATGCGGAGCACATGCATGTGCTTAACACAACTGTTGCTTGGAAGTGGCATCTCTGCAGTTACCATCCCTGTCTAGAGCTGCATGAACCGCCATCATCTGTGGCTCAGATTTTAGCGACACTACAATTACAACTACACATGAGCACAAATACTGAAAAAGTTGACTGATTTTCTAAGTTAAAACAAAAATGAGGAACACAGTGGTCCAATATTATATGCTTTGTTAATCAAATAAATTTGTTTGATCACTCCATGCCCAAAAATGAGACAGAATATGTTAACAGTTGACTGCAGGAAACTTGGGATAGTTTAATGACCCTGGACTATGCTATCCAAGACTTACTTGACAGCACAGAATGCAAACTACATTTGCAACTGGCTAGTAATTTCACTTCCTTTTCCTGGGATTGGATTGATGGTGACACCTGGGTTGCAGCTGATTCCGCTCATAAGAAGGCAACAGGACGTCAAACAGCTAAGTTCTCACGTCTCCTTGACAAACCATCTCTGCAGGTTCCGTGCAAGACTGTCATCAATTTGAGTGGCATGGTGTTGAGTGATGATGCGGTCTCGGTTTTGCAGAAAGGTCTCAACTTCGCTCCCACCTCCAAGTTCACTCCGGTCGCAGAAATTGATAGTGCTGTTGAACAGGTTGCAGCTCAACTTCCGCCTGAATCAGATGAGGAAATACGTCGTGAAACTTGTCGTGCGTTGACGAAATCCAAGCCGATGAAGTCAAACATCACCAGTAAAGAGAGGGCGGCCATTCGTGATCTGAGGGAGTGTTCTGAAATTGTTGTCTTACTGGCTGACAAAGGCAATGCTACAGTTGTTGTCTCCCATAAGGACTACACTGATAAGATGCAGAGCCTGCTACATGACATTTCCTACCGGAAGATCAGCGTTGACCCTACAAAGAAGGTGGAGAACAAGACGAGGTCGCTTCTCAAGGACGCAGATTTACCGGAGGGTGACGCTAAGAAATTGTTACCCCAAGGTCCGGTACTGCCTAGACTATACGGACTCCCGAAGGTTCACAAAGAGGGGGTACCATTACGCCCCATTGTCAGCAACATCAGGGCACCTACATATTTGTTGGCCAAATACCTGACGGGAATATTAAGTCCTTACGTGGGTAAATCCCCTCATCACATCCGTAATTCCGTGGATTTTGTTAAACGCCTTGATAGCTTCAGGTTGGATGAGTCAGATATCATGGTGAGTTTTGATGTCGTTTCCTTGTTTACGAGGGTACCCCTGCGAGAGTCACTAGAATTGATTAGTCAGAAGTTTGACGAGAAGACCATTGAACCTCTTAGGCATGTCTTGACTTCCACGTATTTTCTTTTTAATGGAGAATACTACGAACAAATGGAGGGAGTCGCCATGGGTAGCCCACCCTCACCGGTGGTAGTGAATTTGTACATGGAGAACTTTGAGGAGGAAGCCCTGTCGTCATCCTAATGGAAACCTACTTGGTTTTTCCGTTACGTGGACGACACGTTCGTCGTCTGGCCACATGGTATGGATAAACTCCTTGACTTCCTTACACATCTAAACTCCATACACCCCAACATCAAATTCATTATGGAGACTGAAACGGAGGGTAAATTACCTTTCCTTGACGTCTTGGTCAAGAGAAGGGCTGACGGCACCGTAGGTCATGGGGTGTATCGGAAGACAATGCACACTGATCTGTATTTGCATGCAGACAGCAGACAGCTGCCACCACCCTTCACAGAGGAATGGGGTATTTATAACTCTAGTACATAGGGCGCGCACTGTCTCTGACGCAGAGTGTTTACCCCAGGAATTTGAACATCTGAGACCTGTATTTCGAAAAAATGGGTACTCAGAGTGGCAGATTCAACGTGCTCTACGCCCAACCACTACAGCACAACCTATGGAGATGGATGAAATCACGAGGGAGGAGGTAGGCACTGTGTTTATTCCATATACAGGCGCACTCTCGGGGAAAATCACCCGAATTTTGAAGAAACACTAGGTCAGAATTGTGTTTTGTCCTCCGAATAAAACTCGTGCACTGGTGGGGAGTGCCAAAGATGACCTCGGTTTGAGGAAGGCTGCCGTGTACCAGATTCCGTGTCAATGTGGCAAGTCGTATATTGGTCAGACGATGCGTACCGTTGAGGATCGATGCCGTGAACACCAGAGGAACACTCGACTGATGTATCCGAGCAAGTCGGTGGTCACTGAACATTGTTTGTCGGAAAATCATGCTATGGAGTATGAACGCACGAGGATTCTGGTACAGACATCGCAATACTGGGACAGAGTTGTTAGAGAGGCCATCGAAATTCGCACCAATGACGATCTCACAAACCGTGACTGGGAACCAGCAATTGGGTTAACCAAGACTAAATCGAGCAAACGTATAGTTGTGACAACAATGGCAGACAGAGCCATCACACCAACGTCATCTCAGACGCCGTCGCAATCTGTTCCACCGCGCGACCGTGGCGCGGGGCACGGACGGTGGAGGGAGTGCGCCGCGGGCGGAGGGTATTTAAATCGGCCACCACCGCAACAGAACCCAGTTCCCCCTGAGCAGCCATAGTGTACGGATCTCTGTACCAGCACAGGAGCTCAGTCCGTCAGTTCACCTGATGATGGCGACATGTATGATCGCCGAAATATTGTGCCTGTTGGACACTGTAGACCGGCAGTACACCTGTGGATATTTTGATTATCAAATACGCCGGGAGAAACTCAAGAATCACATAACAATTGTTAGCTCTGAGGAGTATCCAAAAGCTTAGAAACAACTTCAGTCTTGTGAAATTTAAAACTTTCTCAGTGTATAGGTTCTTCCACAAAACATCAGGCAAACTGACAGACCTCATTATCTTTGTGCCACTATATTTCAGTACAGAGTCTTCAGCCATCTTCAGTGTGTACTGATGAAAGTGTACCAAGTTCTGTTATTTAAGACCTTTCTGGAGTGTGCATGTCATACCCAGTTGTCACTACACATGTATCGCTACAGGACATGTGCTTCTGCTGCAAGTCTGTGCACTGCTGTGAGCACTCTTTGTGGTGAAAGCTCACCTCTTTGATATAAAATCCATCATCTTCATGTGGTAAAATTAAAGAACGATGATAGATACACAGAGCATGAAGCTTTTCTATAACAGGATTCCATGTGTTATTTAAGAGGGAATCGCTAACTCGAAACATAAGGGTCTCAGGGAGTCGTATTTCCTGTGATTCATTCATAAAATAGTCTACTATGTTTGAAGTACAGGTCATAGCCTACATCACACGTACTCTGACAGCCAATGAGAATTCAGTAGTGTTCTGAGCACTCTGCTCTGAATGCTGCAGCTGATGCGAGCATTAAATGTGATCGTAGCGAGTTGTTGAGTGACTTTCTATTTCGTTTGTTGCAAGCTGTCATTGCTGATGGTGATGGTAAGTGATAAATCCTGCAAAAACAAGCAAGAGAGACAATTTGCAGGATATACGCTTCCTTCAAGAGGAAAGCACGCACGTGCATGTAACGCAACTGTCGCTTGTAATTGTCAAAGACGCCATTCCCGTCCTTGCCTCGGCATGCACAAACTGCCATCATTCACGGGTTGAACTATAGTGTTCCATGACGTGCTGTTGAACAGGATATGTCATTTGCCCTGTATATGATCAGCCACATTCACATGGACTCTTATTAACACCTGCCATGAACGGCTCCAATAAAGTCATCTTTGATTGATCACAAAGGTGCCAAGATTTTTGTACTCTGCCTATTTCTGAAGAAACATTTCCAATACGTGTTGTGTTGTGGTCTTCAGTCCTAAGACTGGTTTGATGCAGCTCTCCATGCTACCCTATCCTGTGAAAGTTTCTTTATCTCCCAGTACCTACTGCAACCTACATCCTTCTGAATCTGCTTAGTGTATTCATCTCTTGGTCTCCCTCTATGATTTTTACCCTCCATGCTGCCTTCCAATGCTAAATTTGTGATCCCTTGATGCCTCAGAACATGTCCTACCAACCGGTCCCTTCTTCTCGTCAAGTTGTGCCACAAACTCCTCTTCTCCCCAATTCTATTCAATACCTCCTCATTAGTTATGTGATCTACCCATCTAATCTTCACCATTCTTCTGTAGCACCACATTTCGAAGGCTTCTATTCCCTTCCTGTCCAAACTATTTATCATCCATGTTTCACTTCCATACATGCCTACACTCCATACAAATACTTTCAGAAACGACTTCCTGACAATTAAATCTATACTCGATGTTAACAAATTCATCTTCTTCACAAACGCTTTCCTTGCCATTGCCAGTCTACATTTTATATCTTCTCTATTTTGACCATCATCAGTTATTTTGCTCCCCAAATAGCAAAACTCCTTTACTACTTTAAGTGTCTCATTTCCTAATCTAATTCCCTCAGCATCACCTGACTTAATTCGACTACATTCCATTATCCTCATTTTGCTTTTGTTGATGTTCATCTTATACCCTCCTTTCAAGACACTGTCCATTCCGTTCAACTGCTCTTCCAAGTCCTTTGCTGTCTCTGACAGAATTACAATGTCATCAGCGAACCTCAAAGTTTTTATTTCTTCTCCATGGATTTTAATACCTACTCCGAACTTCTCTTTTGTTTCCTTTATTGCTAGCTCAATATACAGATTGAATAACATCGGGGAGAGGCTACAACCCGGTCTCACTCCCTTCCCAACCACTGCTTCCCTTTCATGCCCCTTGACTCTTATAACTGTCAGCTGGTTCTGTACAATTTGTAAATAGCCTTTCGCTCCCTGTATTTTACCCCTGCCATCTTTAGAATTTGAAAGAGAGTATTCCAGTCAACAATGTCAAAAGCTTTCTCTAACTCTACAAATGCTAGAAATGTAGGTTTGCCTTTCCTTAATCTTCCTTCTAAGATAAGTCGTAAGGCCAGTATTGCCTCACGTGTTCCAATATTTCTACGGAATCCAAACTGATCTTCCCCGAGGTCGGCTTCTACCAGTTTTTCCATTCGTCTGTAAAGAATTTGTGTTAGTATTTTGCAGCTGTGACTTGTTAAACTGATAGTTCGGTAATTTTCACATCTGTCAACCTCTGCTTTCTTTGGGATTGGAATTATTATATTCTTCTTGAAGTCTGAGGGTACTTCGCCTGTCTCATACATCTTGCTCACCAGATGGTAGAGTTTTGTCAAGACTGGCTCTCCCAAGGCCGTCAGTAGTTTTAATGGAATGTTGTCTACTCCGGGGCCTTGTTTCGGCTCAGGTCTTTCACTGCTCTGTCAAGCTCTTCATGCAGTATCGTATCTCCCATTTCATCTTCATCTACATTCTCTTCCATTTCCATAATATTGTCCTTAAGTACATCGCCCTTGTATAGACCCTCTATATACTCCTTCCACCTTTCTGCTTTCCCTTCTTTGCTTAGAACTGGGTTTCCATCTGAGCTCTTAATATTCATACAAGTGGTTCTCTTTTCTCCAAAGGTCTCTTTAATTTTCCTGTAGGCAGTATCTATCTAACCCCTAGTGAGATAAGCCTCTGCATCCTTACATTTGTCCTCTAGCCATCCCTGCCATTTTGCACTTCCTGTCGATCTCATTTTTGAGACGTTTGTATTCATTTTTGCCTGCTTCATTTACTGCATTTCTATATTTTCTCCTTTCATCAATTAAATTCAATATTTTTTCTGTTACCCAAGGGTTTCTACTAGCCCTCATCTTTTTACCTACTTGATCCTCTGCTGCCTTCAATACTTCATCCCTCAAAGCTACCCATTCTTCTTCTACTGTACTTCTTTCCCCAACTGCTGTCAATTGTTTCCTTATGCTCTCCCTGAAACTCTGTACAACCTCTGGTTTAGTCAGTTTATCTAGGTCCCATCTCCTTGAATTCGCACCTTTCTGCAGTTTCTTCAATTTTAATCGGCAGTTCATAACCAATAGATTGTGGTCAGAGTCCACATCTGCCCCTGGAAATGTCTTACAATTTAAAACCTGGTTCCTAAATCTCTGTCTTACCATTATATAATCTATCTGATACCTTTTAGTATCTCCGGGATTCTTCCATGTATACAACCTTCTTTTATGATTCTTGAACCAAGTGTTAGCTATGATTAAGTTATGCTCTGTGCAAAATTCTACCAGACGGCTTCCTCTTTCATTTCTTAGCCCCAATCCATATTCACCTACTATGTTTCCTTCTCTCCCTTTTCCTACACTCAAATTCCAGTCACCCTTGACTATTAAATTTTCGTCCCCCTTCACTACCTGAATAATTTCTTTTATCTCATCATACATTTCATCAATTTCTTCATCATCTGCAGAGCTAGTTGGCATATAAACTTGTACTACTGTAGTAGGCGTGGGCTTCATGTCTATCTTGGGCACAATAATGCGTTCACTATGCTGTTTGTAGTAGCTTACCTGTACTCCTATTTTTTATTCATTATTAAACCTACTCCTGCATTACCCCTTTTTGTATTTGTATTTATAACCCTGCATTCACCTGACCAAAAGTCTTGTTCCTCCTGCCACTGAACTTCACTAATTCCCACTATATCTAACTTTAACCTATCCATTTCCCTTTTTAAATTTTCTAACCTACCTGCCCGATTAAGGGATCTGACATTCCACGCTACGATTCGTAGAACACCAGTTTTCTTTCTCCTGATAACAACGTCCTCTTGAGTAGTCCCTTCCCGGAGATCCGAATGGGGGACTATTTTACCTTGGTTCAAATGGCTCTGAGCACCATGGGACTCAACATCTTAGGTCATAAGTCCCCAAGAACTTAGAACTACTTAAACCTAACTAACCTAAGGACATCACACACATCCATGATCGAGGCAGGATTCGAACCTGTGACTGTAGCAGTCCCGCGGTTCCGGACTGCAGCGCCAGAACCGCACGGCCACCGTGGCCGGCACTATTTTACCTCCGGAATATTTTACCCAAGAGGACACAATCATCGTTTAACCATACAGTAAAGCTGCATGCCCTCGGGAAAAATTACGGCTGTAGTTTCCCCTTGCTTTCAATCGTTTGCAGTACCAGCACAGCAAGGCCATTTTGGTTAGTGTTACAAGGCCAGATCAGTCAATCATCCAGACTCTTGCCCCTGCAACTATTGAAAAGGCTGCTGCCCCTCTTCAGGAACCACACGTTTGTCTGGCCTCTCCATTGTGGTTGCACCTACGGTATGGCCATCTGTATCACTGAGGCACGCAAGCCTCCCCACCAACGGCAAGGTCCATGGTTCATGAAACTTGTGGAAATGAAAATAAATCTGAATTGAACTGAAAGTATTATGACGGTACCAAGTTATTTTAAGAGAGAGAGAGAGAGAGAGAGAGAGAGAGAGAGTCTTTTATAATCCCTATAACCAGCATTATTTCTTCAGAGAAGAAGTTGTGGAGATCAGCGCAACCACGGGCCCAGAGAAGAGGATCAGCTAAACATTTCAAGTAAGTCAACTGTAGTAAGAGAAGTGTGAAGTTCGCAATCTAGTTTTCCACCACTTCTCTTGTCCCCGAAACCATTAGAACGTGGAGACCAACGTGATCAGGACTTGAAGAAAGAGGAATTTTGAAAGGAAATCAAGATAAGAAGATATTGTGAGTTGCCATAGCAACAAGGCAGGGGAATTGTTTCACAGAGTTGGATTTTGCATAAACAGTAAAAAGGGTATAGAAGAGGAGACATAAGGAAAATCTTAACAGTTTAGACTAAGAGGAGTTATGACGAGATCTATTTAATGACAAAAATCCAGTGTGGAGGGTAAGTAACCCTACACACATTGTGGGGGTGTGGACGCCGTAACCAGCAACCAATGCGAATGGAGCCAGCTGCTGCTCATTGGTGCTGCCTACTAATCCGTTCACCAGCATCGATGCTGAAACCAACCTTCAATGCTGTCAGCGCCCATGCTGTTCACCGGCGCTGATCGCACACCAATATATGAATACAAAATTGCCTTCGAACACGCATTTATGAAGGAAAATTGTACTGTACTTCTTCACAACACAGGCACTGCAATTTCATATTTATCAGCCAATACTGGGCCTGTGACTTAGAAATAAAATGCCTCCCTGTATGGGAATAAAATTAATCGGATGTTCTAGTACAGGTATGTCACACAGCTGATAATGTATGGAAATTTGGGTTTGGCTCCGAGTCATGATCAAGTAGCTGAGGCCGTGAAGGTGACCACTTATTAGGTGAAGTGAGAAACCCAGGTTTGAGTCCCAGTTTGTCACAAATTTTCACTGTTTTTATTCCATTATACAGATGGAGGCAGTTGATATTCAGAACTGTGGATACATTTTATGTGTTTACAATATAGGCTGTTATTTCGAGGGCCTTGCACTCTTCGTTTTTGTGTCATTAGCATGACTCTGTATCTGTTGAGATATCCATTTTCCTGCACCAAAGTATGGACTTAGTCCTGTTCTGTTTGGAATATACCAGCAGCTGAGGTGGTAAGGGCTCCATGAATTAAGGCCTTCAGAACACCCATCATTCGGGCCAGATAGTGGCATCTGTTACCTGTAAATAGGGATCTATAGGAACGGATTTTCAAAATACCGAATGTCAAAGGGTACCATCACTCTTGCACCTAACCAAAGGTGGTCATTAAGACACAGCAGATTTAAGTCAATTAAGCTGGGAAGCTATAACTTATTGGTAAGTTTTGTATGTTGATTCATTTGCTACATTACATTAGGAACAGGTTTTATGTTGACATAACAGCATTATTTGAGGACACTTTCTCCTTGACATACATTTTATTTAACAACAAGTTTCATAAATGATCTGATGGTGTCACCATGGAGAATCCTTTGTGTCTCCTGGTAGCCAACCTTTTTATGGAAGATTTTAAGAAGAGGGCACTTGACTCAGCAGTTTTAAAAGAAACAGTATTTTGGCGATACACTGATGATACTTTTATATCTACATCTACATCTACATGACTACTCTGCAATTCACATTTAAGTGCTTGGCAGAGGGTTCATCGAACCACAATCATACTATCTCTCTACCATTCCACTCCCAAACAGCGCGCGGGAGAAACCAACACCTAAACCTTTCTGTTCGAGCTCTGATTTCTCTTATTTTATTTTGATGATCATTCCTACCTATGTAGGTTGGGCTCAACAAAATATTTTCGCATTCGGAAGAGAAAGTTGGTGACTGAAATTTCGTAAATAGATCTCGCCGCGACGAAAAACGTCTTTGCTTTAATGACTTCCATCCCAACTCGCATATCATATCTGCCACACTCTCTCCCCTATTACGTGATAATACAAAACGAGCTGCCCTTTTTTGCACCCTTTCGATGTCCTCCGTCAATCCCACCTGGTAAGGATCCCACACAGCGCAGCAATATTCTAACAGAGGACGAATGAGTGTAGTGTAAGCTGTCCCTTTAGTGGACTTGTTGCATCTTCTAAGTGTCCTGCCAATGAAACGCAACCTTTGGCTCACCTTCCCCACAATATTATCTATATGGTCTTTCCAACTGAAGTTGTTCGTGATTTAAACACCCAGTTGAATTGACAGCCCTGAGAATTGTACTATTTATCGAGTAATCGAATTCCCACGAATATCTTTTGGAACTCATGTGGATCACCTCACCTTTTCATTATTTAGCGTCAACTGCCACCTGCCACATCATATAGCAATCTTTTCTAAATCACTTTGCAACTGATACTGGTCTTCGGATGACCTTACTAGACGGTAAATTACAGCATCATCTGCGAACAACCTAAGAGAACTGCTCAGATTGTCACCCAGGTCATTTATATAGATCAGGAACAGCAGATGTCCCAGGACACTTCCCTGGGGAACACCTGATATCACTTCAGTTTTACTCGATGATTTGCTGTCTATTACTACGAACTGCGACCTTCCTGACAGGAAATCACAAATCCAGTCGCACAACTGAGACGATACCCCATAGGCCCGCAGCTTGATTAGAAGCTGCTTGTGAGGAACGGTGTCCAAAGCTTTCCGGAAATCCAGAACTATGGAATCAACCTGAGATCCCCTGTCGATAGTGGCCATTATTTCGTACGAATAAAGAACTAGCTGCGTTGCACAAGAATGATGTTTTCTGAAACCATGCTGATTACATATCAATAGATCATTCTCTTCGAGGTGATTCATAATGTTTGAATACAGTATATGCTCCAAAACCCTACTGCAAACCAATGTCAATGATATAGGTCTGTAGTTCGTTGGATTACTCCTACTACCCTTCTTAAACACTGGTGCGACCTGCGCAATTTTCCAATCTCTAGGTACAGACTATCGGTGAACGAGCGGTTGCATATGATTGCTAAGTAGGGAGCTATTGTATCAGCATAATCTGAAAGGAACCTAATCGGTATACAATCTGGACCTGAAGACTTTTCCGTATCAAGCGATTTGAGTTGCTTCGCAACCCTTAAGGTATCTACTTCTAAGAAACTCATGCTAGCAGCGGTTCGTGTTTCAAATTCTGGAATATTCCATTCGTCTTCCCTGGTGAACAAATTTCAGAAAACTGCGTTCAATAACTCCGCTTTAAGGGCACAGTCATCGGTAACAGTACCATCGGCACTGCGCAGCGAAGGTATTGACTGCGTCTTGCCACTTGTGTACTTTACATACGACCAGAATTTCTTCGGATTTTCTACCAAATTTCGAGACAATGTTTCGTTGTGGAACCCATTAAAGGCATCTCGCATTGAAGTCCGTGCCAAATTTCATGCGGCTGTAAATTTTAGCCAATGTTCGGGATTTCGCTTTCTTCTGAACTTCACATGCTTTTTCCATTGCCTCTGCAACAGCGTTCGGACCTGTTTTGTGTACCATGGGGGATCAGTTCCATCTCTTACCAATTTATGAGGTATGAATCTCTCAATTGCTGTTGCTACTATATCTTTGAATTTGAGCCACATCTCGTCTACATTTGCATAGTTAGTTCGGAAGGAATGGAGATTGTCTCTTAGAAAGGCTTCTCGTGACACTTTATCTGCTTTTTTAAATAAAATTATTTTGCATTTGTTTCTGGTGGATTTGGAAGAAACGGTATTGAGCCTAGCTACAATGACCTTGTGATCACTAATCCCTGTATCAGTCATAATGCTCTCTATTAGCTCTGGATTGTTTCTGGCTAAGAGGTCAAGTGCGTTTTCGCAACCATTTACAATAGGCATGGGTTCGTGGACTAACTGCTCGAAATAATTTTCAGAGAAAGCATTTAGGACAATCTCGGAAGATGTTTTCTGCCTACCACTGGTTCTGAACAAGTATTTTTGCCAACATATCGAGGGAAGGTTGAAGTCCCCACCAACTATAACCGTATGAGTGGGGTATTTATTTGATACGAGACTCAAATTTTCTCTGAACTGTTCAGCAACTATATCATCGGAGTCTGGGGGTCGGTAGAAGGAGCCAATTATTAACTTAGTTTGGCTGTTAAGTATAACCTCCATCCATACCAATTCGCACTGAGTATCTACTTCGACTTCACTACAAGATAAACCACTACTGACAGACACAAACACTCCACCACCAATTCTGCCTAATCTATATTTCCTGCACACCTTCTGAGACTTCGTAAAAATTTCTGCAGAACTTATTTCAGGCTTTAGCCAGCTTTCTGTGCCTATAACGATTTCAGCTTCTGTGCTTTCTATTAGCGGTTGGTAGCTCAGGGACTTTCCCAGCACAACTACAACAATTTACAACTACAATTCCGACTGTTCCTTGATCCAAGCACATCCTGTATTTGCCATGCACCCTTTGAGATTGCAGCCCACCCCGTACTTTCCCGAGGCCTTCTAACCTAAAAAACAGCCCAGTCCATGCCACACAGCCTCCGCTACCCGTGTAGCCGCCAGCTGAGTGTAGTGAACTCCTGACCTATTCAGCGGGACCCGAAAACCCACCACCCTATGGCGCAAGTCAAGGAATCTGCAGCCAACACGGTCGCAAAACCGTCGCAGCCTCTGATTCAGACCCTCCACCCGGCTCTGCACCAAAGGTCTGCAGTCGGTTCTGTCAACGATGCTGCAGATGGTGAGCTCTGCCTTCATCTCGTAAGCAAGACCGGCAGCCTTCACCAAATCAGATAGTCGCTGGAATCCAGAGAGAATTTCCTCAGGTCCAAAGCGACACACGTCATTAGTGCCAACATGTGCCACCACCTGCAGCTGGCTGCACTCTGTGCTCTTCATGGCATCTGGAAGGACCCTTTCCACATCAGGAATGACTCCACCCGGAATGCACACTGGATTTCTTCCCCTCCTTAGCCGCCATATCCCTAAGGGGCCCCATTACGCGCCTAACATTGGAGCTCCCAACTACCAATAAGCCCACCCTCTGCGATTGCCCGGACATTGAAGGCTGAGAATGATCCTCTGAAACAGGGCAGGCAGCTGCATCTGGCTCAGCCAGAGACAGTGCCTGAAACTTGTTTGTCAGACGCACCGGGGAGGCTTTCTGATCAGCCTCCGGGGACGTCTTTCACTGCCTGTCAGGCCTTGGAACGACCTCCCAATCAACCACAGGTGAGAGCTCAGCCCCACTGCAGGCAGCAACCGGGGCAATCACAGCGGCAGACCGATCTGGGGACAGATGGGACGAGGTTGCCATCCCCCGTGATACCCAAGTCCGGCTCCCCACAGTGGTGCCCATTGGCAACAGCCTCAAGCTGCACGACCGAAGTCAGCGCCACTTGCAGCTGTGAGCGAAGGGATGCCAACTCAGCCCTCATCCGAACACAGCAATCACAGTCCCTGTCCATTCTAATCGATGTTGAACAACAGTTACTGAAACACGAGTCGGTGCCTAGAAAACGCAAGGGAAACACGCAAAGAATGTATTAACTAACCTGTACAAATGCCTAATGACTGCGCTACAATCTGCCTGAATTTACAATTACAGTCACTAAAACTCGAAATTACACCTCCTATACAAAACTCACATGCAATTTAAGTTAGAATCTACGAAGTAAACACTAAAGTGCGATGCTACAACTCTCAAATACTATAATACGCCCGAAATTTATGAATTAAACAATGCAAGTAGCCAAAAACACGCAAAGAAATTAAGAATTGAACTACGTAACAAGTATGTAAGCTAAGAGTATACAACTTGCTGCTGGCAGCTGCTTATACAACGGCGGCAGGTTGGCCCTCATGGTCTGGAAAGTCTCCAAGAGTTTCTTCAACATCTAAAATCCACACATGAAAATGCAAAATTTACTATGAAGGTGCAAAAAGAAGGCTGTTTCCATTTTAGGCATCTTGCTGAACATAAGAGTGATGGTACATTCGAACATTTGGCATTTTGAAAGCCTACTCATACACACTTGCATTTACAGGCAATTAGCTGTTAACATCCAGCAAACACGGGATTCTATATACCTTGATTCACTGTGTCCATAGCATCTTAGATGTAAATAACCTGCAAGCTGAACTGGAAAACCTCAAAACTGTGTTATTTGAAAGTGGATATTCATCTCAGCAGACAAAGGGTGTTACAAACACACAAACAGCACAAGAAGGAAGAGGATAATGCCTTCAAGACAAGAACCTAGCTACCATACATCGGAAATGTTCTCACGAAAATAGGCAGAGTACTAAGAAAACAAGAGGTTAAAAAGCGTGGAACTTTTAGAATCAGTCAAAGACAAGATCTGCATGAGGCAGATGTCTATTAGATTTTGTGTAAGGGCAGCAAATCATATACAGAGCAAATGACACATGCTGTTTAGGAGCACATTGTGGAACACCAGCAACATACTCACATCCTCTAAGCTAGCAAATCTGCTATCACAAACACGGTATTTCTACTGGGTGTTTGATGAAATACAATGAAACAAAAATTGAGATCTAAGCTTCATACTTTTGAAAATCTGTTATGAACGAGTCAGAGGAAATTACTATCTGAGGCCCTTATCAGTTGGGACGGTGGTTTCTAGTTACATAATGCATCAAATCATGTTATAGAAAAGTTTCATGCTCTTGAAGCTGTGTCATTCTGTAGTTTGACCATGTGAAGATGATTCATGTGATATTGATGAGGCAAGCTCTCACCATGGCAACACACGAACTTGCAGTAGAAGCACATGTGCTCTATCAACACATGTGCAGTGACAACTGTGTACACTCCAGGTCTTAAATAGGGGAACTTAGTGTACTTTCATCAGTATACACCTAAAGATGGCTAGAAGACTCTGTGCCAAAATGTAGTGCAGTAAGTTACTGACATCTGGAAATTCATATGAAATTTCATGGGATTTCAATCTTGCCTAGATGCCTGTTAACTGTTTCTACCTCTACATCTACATTTATACTCTGCAAACTACCCAACGGTGTGTGGCGGAGGGCACTTTACATGCCACTGTCATCACCTCCCTTTTCTGTTCCAGTCGCGAATGGTTTGCGGGAAGAACGACTGCCGGAAAGCCTCCATGCACGCTCGAATATCTCTAATTTTACATTCATGATCTCCTCGGGAGGTATAAGTAAGGGGAAGCAATATATTCGATACCTCATCCAGAAATGCACCCTCTCGAAACCTGGACAGCAAGCTACACCACGATGCAGAGTGCCTCTCTTTCAGAGTCTGCCACTTGAGTCTGCTAAACATCTCCGTAACGCTATCATGCTTACCAAATAAACTGTGCCAAAACACACAGCTCTTCTTTGGATCTTCTCTATCTCCTCTGTCAACCCGACCTAGTATGGATCCCATACTGATGGGCAATACTCAAGTATGGGTCGAACGAGTGTTTTGTAAGCCACCTCCTTTGTTGATGGACTATATTTTCTAAGGACTCTCCCAATGAATCTCAACCTGGCACCTGCCTTACCAACAATTAATTTTATGTGATCACTCCACTTCAAATTGTTCCGTACGCATACTCCCAGATATTTTACAGAAGTAACTGCTACCAGTGTTTTTGCCACTATCATACAATCGTACAATAAAGGATCCTTCTTTCTATGTATTCGCAATACATTACATTTGTCTATGTTAAGGGTCGTATGCACTCCCTGCACCAAGTGCCTATCCGCTGCAGATCTTCCTGCATTTTGCTGCAATTTTCTAATGCTGCAACTTCTCTGTATACTACAGCATCAACCATGAAAAGCTGCATGGAACTTCCGACTCTATCTACTAGGTCATTTTTATATATTGTGAAAAGCAATGGTCCCATAACACTAACCTGTGGCATGCCAGAAGTTACTTTAATGTCTGTAGACGTCTCTCCATTGAGAACAACATGCTGTGTTCTGTTTGCTAAAAACTCTTCAATCCAGCCACACAGCTTGTCTGATACTCCGTAGGCTCTTACTTTGTTAATCAGGTGACAGTGCAGAACTGTATCAAATGCTTTCCGGAAGTCAAGGAAAATGGCATCTACCTGGGAGCCTGTATCTAATATTTTCTCAGTTTCATGAACAAATAAAACGAGTTGGGTCTCACACGATCACTGTTTCCAGAATCCATGTTGATTCCTACAGAGTAGATTCTGGGTTTCCAGAAATGACACGATAGGCGAGCAAAAAACAAGTTCTAAAATTCTACAACAGATCGATGTCAGAAATATAGGCCTATAGTTTTGCGCATCTGCTTGATGACCCTTCTTGAAAACTGGGACTACCTGTGCTCTTTTCCAATCATTTGGAACCTTCCATACCTCTAGAGACTTGCGGTACGCGGCTGTTAGAAGGGGGGCAAGTTCTTTCACGTACTCTGTGTAGAATCGAACTGGTATCCCGTCAGGTCCAGTGGACTTTCCTCTGTTGAGTGATATCAGTTGCTTTTCTATTCCTTGGTCACTTATTTTGATGACAAACATTTTTGCGTTTGTGTGGTGATTTAGAAAAGGAACTGCAGTGCGGTCTTCCTCTGTGAAATAGCTTTGGAAAAAGGTGTTTAGTATTTCAGCTTTACGCGTGTCATCCTCTGTTTCAATGCCGTCATCATCCCAGAGTGTCTGGATATGCTGTTTCGATCCACTTACTGATTTAACATAAGACCAGAACTTCCTAGGATTTTCTGTCAAGGCAGTACATAGAATTTTACTTTCGAATTCACTTAACGCTTCACGCATAGCCCTCCTTACACTAACTTTGACATCGTTTAGCTTCTGTTTGTCTGAGAGGTTTTGGCTGTGTTTAAACTTGCAGTGAAGCTCTCTTTGCTTTCGCAGTAGTTTCCTTACTTTGTTTTGGAACCACAGTGGGTTTCTCCTGTCCCTCGCAGTTTTACTCGGCACATACCTGTCTAAAACGCATTTTACGATTGCCTTGAACTTTTTCCATAAACACTCAACATTGTCAGTGTCAGAACAGAAATTTTCGTTTTGATCTGTTAGGTAGTCTGAAATCTGCCTCATATTACTCTTGCTAAACAGATAAACCTTCCTCCCTTTTTTTATAATCCTATTTACTTCCATTTTCAGGGACGCTGCAATGGCCTTATGATCACTGATTCCCTGTTCTGCACTTACAGAGTCAAAAAGTTCGGGTCTGTTTGTTGCCATTAGATCCAAGATGTTATCTCTATGAGTCGGTTCTCTGTTTAATTGCTCGAGGTAATTTTCGGATAGTGCACTCAGTATAATGTCACTCGATGCTCTGTCCCTATCACCCGTCCTAAACATCTGAGTGTCCCAGTCTATATCTGGTAAATTGAAATCTCCACCTAAGACTATAACATGCTGAGGAAATTTATGTGAATGTATTCCAGATTTTCTCTCAGTTGTTCCGCCACTAATGCTGCTGAGTCGGGAGGTCGGTAAAAGGAGCCAATTATTAACGTAGCTCGGTTGTTGAGTATACTCTCCACCCATAATAATTCACAGGAACTATCCACTTCTATTTCACTACAGGATAAACTACTACTAACAGCGACAAACACGCCACCACCGGTTGCATGCAATCTATCCTTTCTAAACACCGTCTGTGCCTTTGTAAAAATTTCGGCAGAATTTATCTCTGGCTTCAGCCAGCTTTCCGTACCTATAACGATTTCAGTTTCGGTGCTTTTTATCAGCGCTTGAAGTTCCGGTTCTTTACCAATGCACCTTCGACAGTTTACAATTACAATACCGACTGCTGCTTGGTCCCCGCATGTCCTGACTTTGCCACGCACCCTTTGAGGCTGTTGCCCTTTCTGTACTTGCCCAAGGCCATCTAACCTAAAAAACCACCCAGTCCACGCCACACAACCCCTGCTACCCGTGTAGCCACCTGTTGGGTGTAGTGGACTCCTGACCTATCCAGTGGAACCCGAAACCCCACCACCCTATGGCACAAGTCGAGGAATCTGCAGCCCACACGGTCGCAGAACTGTCTCAGCCTCTGATTCAGACCCTCCACTTGGCTCTGTACCAAAGGTCCGCAGTCAGTCCTGTCGACAATGCTGCAGATGGTTGGTGGCGACCCCGGGTGGGCTCGAACCACCAACCTTTCGGTTGACAGTATGATGAGTGGGTACTTATATATCCTTATTATTTGTGCTTCATTCATGACTTCCCAGTATCAGAAAAATCTATTTTCATACATCACATACTGTCTTTATGTAATGTAGAGGTATGACCTGCATTTTGAGTCTAAAGAAATTTAGCAATCCTGTGGCCAAAAATGAGCTATAAAAATGGATACGAAAGGCTTTGCATGGTTACTGTCTATCCATCAGGTTAACGTTATGGAAAAATTCACAGCACACAAATGAGTATAACATCACCCTCAATCTGCCAACTAACCTTACATCCACAGAAAGAACTGCAGTCTACCATTTAAAAACTATTCCTGACCTTACAATCCTACCTGCGGACAATGTATACAGACTCAACCAAAGACCAATATTGAACCTTGCCTGACTCAGTTCATTCCTCCATCCAACCATAATTCACCCCCATTGCCCCCAAACCGCCCCCTGTTAACTTTCCATAATTTTTTAACCTCAAACCTTGCCACACCACCATTCCCCAAATCCCTCAAACACACAAACTAACCTTACATCCACAGAAGGAACCGCAGTCCACCATCTAAAAACTGATCCTGACTTTATAATACTCCTTGCAGACAAAAGAATATAACAGCTTGATAAATGAAATTAAGAGAAATCTAGGTACTAAAGTAAGTGTATAAAGAAACCATTAGCCTGGAAGCCAGAGCATATACCTATTACATTTCCTGCAGGTGCTTCTGTTACAGGCATTAACTCTCGCCCCATGAGAATGTACAGCTGACCAATCCGAGCTCTTGTTAAGTGCTGCCCAGGTTTCAAATCCTTCAAGGTGAGACTAGGATCCACTTCTTCCTTGTTTTCTTCCTGTCAGCAACATACGAAAAAAACTACAGATACCAACTTGTAATTTATTTCAGAATATTGTTATGTTGGAAGTTGTGAAATCAGAATGAAGGCAAAAATGTGAATAGTACATACAGAATACACAGAGCACAGCTACAGAATTGGATGTATCATGCAGCTGTTTTCTAATATAAAAGAAATTATATAGGAAAAAATATAAAAATGTGTACTTATATTTCAAGGATATTTTATAGCCATAAGGGCAAAAATAAAATTTCTCAGAGATGACATTGATGTTAACAAAATTCTGTTTTTATTATTTTGATATATGATATGCAATAACCAAATCAAGTGTTAACTTGATCTCCAGATAATTTTGTTGCTATTGCTTACCAAAGTACCTACACTGGATGTTTCACTGAAATGAATAAACTAACCTAACAAACTATCATAAGATTATTTGTTCTGGACAGTTTATTATCAATCAAGGTTAATCAAAAGTTGGTGGAGATTTCTAAATCATCTGCTCTTTCATTTTCAAAAGAAGAAAACCAGATTTGAATATGATCCATGTGCAGGATGTTCCAAAACTGTCTCCAGTGTTGAGCCATCAAAAAAGTGCCCAATGTGACACTGGCATTTTAAAATTTTCCCAACAAATTGAATGTTTAAACAAATTTCGGGCTTGCAGCCAGTTCTCATTTAATTCATTGTACAATATTTTGACTGGTGGGTGCTCAGTCGAAATATTGTGCAATGAATTAAACAATGACAGGCTGGAAGCCAGAAATTTGTTTGAACATAACAGATACATAATACAAAATAGTGTGAAAACTACGAATTAACTATGGCACAGTTTTATGCAAAAATGCTGCTGATCAAAAGCAAATGCTAAAACAAATTTATTGTCAATGTTAGAATCGGTTTTAAAGAAACCATCATATTTTACGTATCAGTTTCATACTAGAAACGAACAGTAAATGAATGTGCAACAAAGCAAGAGGATCCTTTTTTTTCCCCTTCCCCTCCCCTCCCAATGCCACCCCTCCCCTCCCCTCCCCTCCCATTCCAAATTAGTATTATTTTTTTCCAAATTTTGTGATATTTTCGATATGGTCATCTAGATGACATGTCCACAGTATATAAAGATACCAAATATTGACTCAGGGCTTCAACCCTTACTTTATCATTTATCACATTCCTTTGGTTATCAAGAGATAATGAGACAGATAGTTTGCCAAAAAACTGGACTAATTACAAAACATCAGCAAGTTTAGATTTCCTTTTCATTGTCCATTAGTGAACATATACATGATTACTAAGTTCCCGTTAGAGTAGATGAAAAATGCATGTAAATATCATGTTTGTACAGTTAATTACAAAAATATGTTAATACCATTCATGCTCATTTAATTCTGTAATAACAACATACTTAGTTAAAATATTTTTACTGAAGTATAATCCAATTTTTAGCCAAACTAGCCAGAGTAATTCTACAGAAATTACTATACTATATAAAAGTACTAGTTTAAACTAATATCTATTGTAAAATTATAGGAAAAGGATATGGAAATGGCAAGGGAAACATTATTTAAAGGGTTAAATTATTTTTTAAGATTATTCTTGAATATATTATTGGATAAAGAAGGGGTTTTGGATATCTGAATAGTCACTGAAACTAATGAAGAAAAAAATTGAACTATAATAATTCATTATGAATTCATAGATATAAAAATTATAATGTTCTTATGTTCTTTCTTCAAATGATTTCTTATACCTCTTTGACACTGTGGTGGCATGTTGGTGTTTCCCTCTATTATTACTGGCATCCTTGCAGGTCCTCACAATCATCCAAGCATTTATTATGATGTACTTTTATGATGTAATTTTCAAAACTGTGCTGACTATATTTTCACACACAACCCTTTTTTAATACATTCACAAGGTTAATAATATTTGGCATGTGTACATTTTTTACACAGGTCATCATATGCATCTGGTCTCTTTCAGATCTCAACACAGACAGTCAGTTACCAATTAATTAGCGCACAGTGTACTGCTCATTAATAATCATCTTTGGTCTCACTATCTTTGATCATTGTCACAGATGTTATCACTATCTAGCAGCTAGACAGTGCATCTTTTAATCAACTTAAAAATTACTGCTGCACCATCCACTATTCAGTTACTCAGAAACATAAATCTTTAACTGTAAATTAAGAAAATGCAACAATCAATAACAGCCAGCTTTAGTTTTAATTACTGCAAATATATATAAGAGGCAGTTTGGAAGCTATTTTAGGCTAGTTCATGGTGAGTTTGAATGGAGTAAAATATAGGCCCAAAAATACAGGATAGTGTACTGCAGACGATTTAGTACAGGTAACAAATCAGAACATGTATGACGATTTATCCAAATTTCATGTCTGTGAGTTTGCTCCATAGTATAGTGACTGACTGTGAACCAGCAACTGTGTTAATCTTCTAATAATGGCCAATGCTTATTGTGACAACAGGATCAGAATGTGAACAGTGTTATTTCCAATAGTTACATTTGCTGTGCACATTATCTTTGTATCAATATAACTGTTATGACTTCAAGGAAAGTGATTTAAGAACTTTGTACAGTGACTGTGTTACACATACCTTGTCACATGTGAACTTTCGAGTCACCCCCATGTTAGGTTATCACACATTAACAATCGCATAACAGGACATCAAACAAGTGTAGTATGTAGCTGTTTAGCTGTATGTAGCTATTTAGCTGTACATAATTTAAACAGATGAAATTCAATTTGCCATTAACTGCAGTTCAATCAACATCTAAGTGCAATTAAAATGTGTGAATGCAAATCTGGTGTGGACCACATTATTAGCAGTAAACTGTCCCCACCACCAACTCTTCAGCCAGATTCAATGGAGGCAAATATACAAAATGTACTTTAGTACAGGTAATGCTTACACTACCGATGGAGGCCAGTGTGTCAGCATCAAAAATGCCTGAGTTGATTTTATCAAGTATGAAAACAACCAATGTTTCCTAGAGGTGCAAAAGCAACTCTTCATATTGATGACTTACACAAGTCTTCTGGGTTACTTCAATGAAAAACTACATCAGAAGAGGCCTAATCTGACTCTTTTCAGAAAAAAGAATTTGAAATACAAATTGTTGGGACTTACAACCAATACACTAGATTTGGCACACACTGAACCCCTCTTATTCCCATATGCAAAGAAATTTCTGATTGAAAATGTTTTGAGTTCAGTGACGATGTGTACAGACTTTCCAGAATCATACTTCTGTGATGGAATATACTCACTGTATAAATATTAGTAATTTGACACAAAGTCACTTTTTTATTATTTTATTTTCTGGTAATTAGTTTTAGCCATGCCACCATCAGACCAGATTGTTGTTGCAGTGGCAGTGCAGGCACCAACGAAATAGTGGTCTGCTGTACTGGACATTAGTCAGCTGTGTAAAAAAGACAAGTTGACACAGTCCCCTGGTGCCTAATACAGAAACTGCTATTTCATTGCTGCCTTTGTTGCCACCAAAATAATATTCTGGTCTGAAGAGAGCACAGCTGAAAATGGTTACCATAAAATAAGATAATGAAAAAGCAGCTGAACAGTGTCAAGATTATTGATTTCATTTCAGCCACTGCAATTTCTAAGATGTTATTCCTACAAGGAAAAGTATTAGATGAAGTGAACTGGCCTAAAGTGGAACTTCATTGAACAATAAGTGCATTGTTTAACCTCCTGATCTTGCAAACTTCTCCAGCATCTTTTTCAATGAAAACTAGTTGTTCAGATACATATAGAGGTAAAAATGGTATTAAGCATAATAAAAGTCACAGAAGAAAGCAAAGAGTCAGCATGTTCACAAATGCTGTGAAATCTGGATATAAAGACTTTATCTTTTCATGTTCTTTTTTTTGTTTTTCTCTTTCTTCTAGAATTAAGAGATGAAGTACTTTCATCCAGTTAAATACAGTTATATTTTCTCACATAATATATTCAAATTGTTCTGTAGGTTCCACATTTTTCCCTCTCATTACATATGAGATGTGTTACATTCAGTTTTGAGAAGTGTGAATAGTACCCTGTCTTAGTTGATCTGTTTCTTGATAGTCAACTATTACGGTGATGATGATCATATTTTTTTGTAGGATACTCAAAACTGGACTCCTTAGTACCCATACTAAAATATTACAACACAGGTGAAGTCAAAATTTATAAAACTGTTTACAACAATGCTTAAAATTGTCACTCTATTCTCAAAGATCTGTTGTTCTTGTCATGGTCTTCAGTCTGAAGACTGGTTTATGTAGTTTTCCATTCTCCATACTACTCTATAATATGTAAGCCTCTACATCTTCGAATAACTAGTGCAACTTACATCCTTCTGAATCTGATTACCATAGATCTACAATATTGTAAAGAAAATTTATAGACATGGTCAAGTTCCACAGTCTATATACCTTCATCAGTTTAATGCATATTAGCAATGCACTCAGAAATAAAAAAAATGGGACAGGTATGCAGTATCACTTCTCTGTGACACTCTGATACATAGGACTGTGTAACACCACATGGTTACACCTCCTGTGACCTTTTTACTTAAAAAAATAAAGATAAAATTCCATACAAATGGTCAAACAATAACAAATGAATAAATAAAAAGGTGGCTGGGTTTACAGACAGGGAGTACCAGTTCTGGAGAGTTGAGTAGTCTGTTTTGGTATCTTCTTTAAAATAAAGCTTTTTTTTTTTTTTTTTTAGTGTGTTTGTATAAAAGTACACTTTGTTATGTGGATATATTAAATGCAAGTAAAATAAATGTAACTTATTATATGCATGTAGAATTGAATTAGACACATCCATCCACCAACATGTACCACTCCCTTCCACTCTGATGGCAGCAACAATATGTCATAGCACAGACTCCTTTAGACACCAAAAACACTGGGTACCCATCATGATCCATGACAGTTCAACTGACCAATCACAATTCACAGAGATTGATCAGAGGGACTTCATAGCACTCTCATCCCACTTGATGGTATCCTAGATGTGCTTAATAGGGCTGAGATCAAGTGAGTCTGAGGAACATGTAACAACCCTTGGCTGTTTCTCAAATAATTCTAGCTCAGTTCACCAACTGGTGAGGATATCAATTGTCTATGTAATACTGAAGAGAAACAAATGGATGCAAATGATCAGGCTGTAGGTTCCTGTCTTCAATGGTGAATGATGATGGCTGACATGTCAGAGCCCGCATTTTATCCTGTGATTACATCTCCTTTGCAATCACATGAGAGCCTGATGGTGGACACAATGTACTGCCAGAGTACACTGACATCAATGTCTACCAACATGTATACTAAGTTATCTGACTATATGATCTTATTTCATGTTATGCACATCCAATAATTGTGATTCTGCACTGTTTCTAATTCTTGTGCTCTTTGGTATCTAATGAGCACAGGTACATGCAAGGGATGGGGGTCAGCATCTTCTGTATGCTACACCTTGAAGATGGCTCAGATGGTATAGTTGCTGACAGACTATTCTTGTCAAGCAATGAAATGCTGGTGATTTGCTACACTGTGGCCCTTCTATCCACTGCTACTGCCAAGCCTCTGGCCAATAACATGTTTGCTAACATCTCATCCCCACAGCACACTGAACTACTTCATCCACCATGCTAACAGCGGCACTCTCTCTCCAATACAACAGTTATCACCAACTCAGTTGTTTAAGAATGTATTTATTTCAGAAATGTGAAAAAACAAGAACTTAACCTAAAGGAAAAATTATAGCTTATATTTTTAAAAAGAGCAACATATTCCTCACCTTTTCTAGTGCAGCCTGTGGGTTGTGCTTGGGTCCCAAGACAAAGACATCTTCTCCAACTTTTAATGTACCACTATATACCCTTGCAAATGCCATAAATACATCTTCACTTTCTTGCCCACCAGGTTTAGTGTCTTCAACTTTAATGTCCTCTGTACCCTCTTTGTTCTTTGTTTGTTGTGCTTCAGTGTCACTTAGCAGCCTCATTCCTTCTGAATCCACTTCTAGAAAGAAAATCACACAACTCAAGCTCTAAACCAAATTTAAGAAATTTGCTGTGTAACAGAGCAGAAATTTTCTGCATAGTATACAACAACACTGTAAATTTTACTCAGGAGTCACATAACCAAGCCAGATTTCAACAGAATAACAGAGGAAAATGGACAGACATTGATACTGCAGATGAGAGCCAGAAACTGAAGAAGCACTAACAAGTAGGTACAATTTTAAGTCAATGCTAATATGCAGAAAATACATATTTTCACTGATAATTAAACATATATGACATATGCAATGGAAACAGATGGTGCAGCAGTTAAGACAAAAGGAGGAAATTCAAATGACTTGCCATACTGATTTACGTTTCCACAGTTCGCATACATCAATTTAGACAGTAAGATGTCTTTGTACATACATAAAATAATAGCATACATCACAAAAGACAGCTCAGAGTGGATTACAAATGCAAGTGTAAACACCCACAACACATGTAAACACTCATAACACACAGACAAAGAACGATATATGAAGTATACCCTGCCATCTGACAGTGTTTGAAACAGTACCAGGTATTAAGTTACTAAGAAGTCTGCCTAGAAACCTGCATGATAGTAACATGACACTAACTTTCCAAAACAATATGCTAACTTTCCAAAACAATTCAAATACTATCAGGAGCAAAATGAATTTTATGATGTTATAGAGTATCTACAAATTTAAATTTGTGTATATTGTTTTTCATTAATTAATTGTGTTAGAGGGTGTAATCAAAATGGTTGGTCCTTTGGAAATAATAATGAACTTTTCTGTTTTGACATGTTCTATATTACACCTATGTTTACTGTACACAACATCACAGGATCAAAGATTCAGTTAAATTCAAAACATCATTGCCATTTAATGTTCCCTATTTTTGGGCCGTATGAGTCATTGCTTCATCTACTGACTTCATTGTCAAAGAAACTTTAAGTCATAACAAATTCAGTGAACAAAGAAATATAAAATCTACAAACTACAGAAACAAGAAAGGTAAGATTAAAATGTAATGCAACAACTTTGATCAGAAGTCAGGAAATAATATGCAAAGTAAATAAATAAAGGAAGCAAGATCGGTATTTGGCCTTTGGTTGATGACAATAACATTGGAGGGAGCACAATAAAAGAATATGAAACGTGTAAAGACTATGAAGAAAAGCCTAAGTGTTCACAAAACTACATGAAACGATAAGAAACATGGTACGAAGTTAACAGTGAAGTTAGAAATGATAGAGAGAGGGAAGGAAGAAGGAACTGAAAAATATTTTTCAGTGAGGATACTAATAAACAACTTTCCAACTTACGAAAACATCTTGGTGAATGCATCAGAGATGATAAAATTATTGCTATATTTAGTGGTATAATACATATTTATAAAGATATGTTGAAACTCGCCCGGATAGGCAAGCATGTTGAAGCACCCACTTTCACGACATGGGGAGGCACACCAGAATCTACCTTACAGATTAATGCGATGTGGTTTATAAGCAGTTTTCCACATCCACCTAGGTATGTACTAGGCTGGTTCTCATGTCCCGCCTCAGAGATACGACACGCTAACACTTTAAGAAGCAATCCCACATCTGACCATGAGATTACACTAATTGCAGGCAGAAGGGGTACACAGATTACTTCCAAAGATGGAGTCGGCAGCATTTTTAAAATACTTTTGGGAGTGGTGATGCCATCATAATAACCTACATAATGGATGATTGGTTCTCTGTGAAGTTGAAAAAGGATCATACCAGTCTTGATATTGTGTTGGCTGGGTAATGGGTACTGGAAGGAGGAAGGGAAGGAAAGGTATGTTCAAATCTGGTGACTACAGAGTGATCTGTTAAACTCGTTCTAAACAAAAACTGTAAAATGTGATTCCAATGATAGCATAATGCAAAAGTAACTGGAAGTAAAGTCTGTTGCCTGCAGCTTCAGTAAATGACACAGATTGACACTGAAGTTAACCTGCATTTATGTCCGACAAATCTATGAATACAAAGCATTTAGTACACTAGTAAATAGTAAGGAAGGGGAATCTCCATATGTTCAGATGTAGACAATAGGGATTATAGGCACACAAAAACATTGAAAGTTTACAAATGGTTTAACAGAGATGCACTGAGATAAACCTGTGAAATTCTACTCCAGGTTATGAACCACCTCACTTATTCTCATAAGAAATAGGAACAAATGAGAAACAGTACACCACAATGGATGTAAGTAAACTAATCTGATATCAGTTTTGAATTTTCCCAACACAGTTTTATAGGATAATATATAACATTTTTGTGCATGAAGAAATAATCAATTGGGTTATCATACGGCACATAAACAGGACTGAAAACTTTGCCAGGTTACAAATAAATCATTTTTACACACACACACACATTCTCTCTCTCTCTCTCTCTCTCTCTCTCTCTCTCTCTCTCTCTCTCCTCTCTCTCTCTTTCTCTCTCTCTGTATAGTTACAGAATGCCAGCTGAAGGCACAGTGCCAGAAATGCAGCTCTGCAGCTTGACTGGGGTGAGAGGTGGTTGTGTCAGGTGATGGAGTGTGCTTTCTTTTTTCATTTATTCATTCAAAGATCGTGTTCCATCAAACCCATCATAAAAGAGAACCTTTGGGGATGTGGGATGAGTCAAGTTACACAATAACAAGCAGTAGCAACCACTGCTGGTTACTTCTGTAAAGTATATTAGCAACAGATTATGACTAGTATGAATCCTATCAAACTGATAATTATAGTAATTAATCCTAGATTGTTTAGGGGAGAAGGGAGGTGCAAAGTAGAAGCGAAGTTTGTGATGTGGTAGATGGCTGGAAGGGAGGCAGCAAGTGCACAGAGTGGGAAGCAGGATAGGAATGTGACATGGGTACCAACACTACTGAGTTTGTGCAACAATGACAACATTGTGGATTTGGAGGAGGCGTCAGAACAGAGAATGTCGAGACTGGAGGGCGAGAGGGAGGAGATTCGGGTGTGGATGCAGAATGAGTCAAGCAGGGTAGGGGTGGGTTTGGGGCAGGTGTGTAGTGGAAACTGTGGGCAGGAATGAAAGATACAATGCAAGGACTGCTCTCATCAACGCAGTTCAGAAAAACCAATTTGGTGAGAAGGATACAGATGGCACAGATCATATAGCAACATTTCAAATCAAACCATTGAAACTGAATACCACTTCATTCCTTATATATCTAATTAGATCCTCACACACACTGCTTCTCCTTTAAGGGGAAGATATACAAACAAATGGCCATGGGCACCCACATACCACTGACTTACACCAATTTTTCTGTGGGCTCTCAAGAGAAAACCTTCCTTGCCCCAAAAACTCCAAACCCCCTTGTCTTGTTCATGTTCATTGACAATGTTTTCCTGATCAGGGTCCAGAGTCAAGAAACACTATCCTCATTCCTCCGCAGCCTGAACACTTCTCCCCCATTTGCTTCTTGTGGCCCTCCTCAGTCCAATGTGTCACCATACTGGATGTTGTCACATTTATGTCCATATTAACAGTACACCTACATTTTGATAGCTGTCATTCCTTCAATGTCAAAAGACACTTTCATATATTCTGGCCATCCATTGAGTGCAGTGATAAGAATTCTCTTACCCAAAAATGTTGAAGGTCTCACTAAGATCTGCACAGACAGGCATTGTCCACTGAGCCCAGGTCACTGAAAGATTTTCCATGCCATATCCTCTAATCACTCAACCACTTCCAAGGACCAGCTGCAAAGGAGCACTCCAATCATCATCAATATCACCCTGGACTGTAACAATTAAACCCCATTCTAAGCTGGGGCTTTGACTACTTATCATTATATTTAAAAATGAGGAATATGCTACCCACAGTCCTATCCACCCCTCTCAAAGAGCTGTTCCATTGCCCACCCAATTTCCACAATATCCTGGTTCATCCTCATGCCACACCCACTCTCATCTCCTTGTCACATGGGTCATATCCATGTAGAAGATCCAGGTGCAAGGCATATCTGATATGCCCAGCCAGCACATACTACTCTGGTCCTTTCACAAGTTATCCTATCCTATCACAGAGTGGGTCACCTGTGAAAGCACTCATGTCATATATCAGCTCTGTTGCAATTTCTGCACAGCATTTTTGTGGGAATGACTACCGGACACTTGTCACCCACATGAATGGCCACATCTAAACTGTGGCTAAAAGGAGTTGACCATCCAATGGGGGCACACACTGAGGAGGACAACATACTTCAATGGCTACTTTACAATCCATGCCATCTGGATCCTTCCCTCCAACAGCAGCTCCTCTGAATTACATAGATGTGAATTGTCCTTGCAACACATCCTTCACTCTTGTAATAGTCCAGGGCTCAACATCTGGAAACCTCCTGCCGCAGAATCCTAAGTTCACTTATCGTGCACCTAAGCCCTCTTCCCTACAGTCTCTCCTTCCTCTGTTCAGTCACTCTCTGCCAATTCATTCCTCCACATCATCATCATTATGTGCTACATGAGCTCACTAGTGTCAGTGGCCGTATCACATTCCCATCCCACGCTCCTGCTGTATCTCACTCCCACATCCTAACTATACATCACCAACCCTCTATTCTACTCCCTGACTTTCTCCCCTAGCTCACTACACCCAACACAATTCCGCACACCGCCTACCACCCAAGGGGCCCGGGTTTGATTTCTTGGCAGCGGACTGGGTGTTGTGTGTCCTCCATCATCATTTTCATCATCATTGACCCACAAGTCACCAAAGTAGCATAGACTAAAAAGGACTTGCAATACAGCGGCTGAACTCCCCAGCATGGGGCTTCCTGGCCAACAATGCCATACGATCATTTCATTTCATTTCAATTCCTCACACCAGTCAAACAACAGAACTACAGTCCTGACACTGAGTTGCCAGCTGGCACAATTTAGCAATATACATACCACTGACTTACACCAATTTTTCTGTGGGCTCTCAAGAGAAAACCTTCCTTGCCCCAAAAACTCCAAACCCCCTTGTCTTGTTCATGTTCATTGACAATGTTTTCCTGATCAGGGTCCAGAGTCAAGAAACACTATCCTCATTCCTCCACAGCCTGAACACTTCTCCCCCATTAGCTTCTTGTGGCCCTCCTCAGTCCAATGTGTCACCATACTGGATGTTGCCACATTTATGTCCATATTAACAGTACACCTACATTTTGATAGCTGTCATTCCTTCAATGTCAAAAGACACTTTCATATATTCTGGCCATCCATTGAGTGCAGTGATAAGAATTCTCTTACCCAAAAATGTTGAAGGTCTCACTAAGATCTGCACAGACAGGCATTGTCCACTGAGCCCAGGTCACTGAAAGATTTTCCATGCCATATCCTCTAATCACTCAACCACTTCCAAGGACCAGCTGCAAAGGAGCACTCCAATCATCATCAGTATCACCCTGGACTGTAACAATTAAACCCCATTCTAAGCTGGGGCTTTGACTACTTATCATTACATTTAAAAATGAGGAATATGCTACCCACAGTCCTATCCACCCCTCTCAAAGTGCTGTTCCATTGCCCACCCAATTTCCACAATATCCTGGTTCATCCTCATGCCACACCCACTCTCATCTCCTTGTCACATGGGTCATATCCATGTAGAAGATCCAGGTGCAAGGCATATCTGATATGCCCAGCCAGCACATACTACTCTGGTCCTTTCACAAGTTATCCTATCCTATCACAGAGTGGGTCACCTGTGAAAGCACTCATGTCATATATCAGCTCTGTTGCAATTTCTGCACAGCATTTTTGTGGGAATGACTACCGGACACTTGTCACCCACATGAATGGCCACATCTAAACTGTGGCTAAAAGGAGTTGACCATCCAATGGGGGCACACACTGAGGAGGACAACATACTTCAATGGCTACTTTACAATCCATGCCATCTGGATCCTTCCCTCCAACAGCAGCTCCTCTGAATTACATAGATGTGAATTGTCCTTGCAACACATCCTTCACTCTTGTAATAGTCCAGGGCTCAACATCTGGAAACCTCCTGCCGCAGAATCCTAAGTTCACTTATCGTGCACCTAAGCCCTCTTCCCTACAGTCTCTCCTTCCTCTGTTCAGTCACTCTCTGCCAATTCATTCCTCCACATCATCATCATTATGTGCTACATGAGCTCACTAGTGTCAGTGGCCGTATCACATTCCCATCCCACGCTCCTGCTGTATCTCACTCCCACATCCTAACTATACATCACCAACCCTCTATCCTACTCCCTGACTTTCTCCCCTAGCTCACTACACCCAACACAATTCCACACACCGCCTACCACCCAAGGGGCCCGGGTTTGATTTCTTGGCAGCGGACTGGGTGTTGTGTGTCCTCCATCATCATTTTCATCATCATTGACCCACAAGTCACCAAAGTAGCATAGACTAAAAAGGACTTGCAATACAGCGGCTGGACTCCCCAGCATGGGGCTTCCTGGCCAACAATGCCATACGATCATTTCATTTCATTTCAATTCCTCACACCAGTCAAACAACAGAACTACAGTCCTGACACTGAGTTGCCAGCTGGCACAATTTATCAATATACATACCACTGACTTACACCAATTTTTCTGTGGGCTCTCAAGAGAAAACCTTCCTTGCCCCAAAAACTCCAAACCCCCTTGTCTTGTTCATGTTCATTGACAATGTTTTCCTGATCAGGGTCCAGAGTCAAGAAACACTATCCTCATTCCTCCACAGCCTGAACACTTCTCCCCCATTAGCTTCTTGTGGCCCTCCTCAGTCCAATGTGTCACCATACTGGATGTTGCCACATTTATGTCCATATTAACAGTACACCTACATTTTGATAGCTGTCATTCCTTCAATGTCAAAAGACACTTTCATATATTCTGGCCATCCATTGAGTGCAGTGATAAGAATTCTCTTACCCAAAAATGTTGAAGGTCTCACTAAGATCTGCACAGACAGGCATTGTCCACTGAGCCCAGGTCACTGAAAGATTTTCCATGCCATATCCTCTAATCACTCAACCACTTCCAAGGACCAGCTGCAAAGGAGCACTCCAATCATCATCAGTATCACCCTGGACTGTAACAATTAAACCCCATTCTAAGCTGGGGCTTTGACTACTTATCATTACATTTAAAAATGAGGAATATGCTACCCACAGTCCTATCCACCCCTCTCAAAGAGCTGTTCCATTGCCCACCCAATTTCCACAATATCCTGGTTCATCCTCATGCCACACCCACTCTCATCTCCTTGTCACATGGGTCATATCCATGTAGAAGATCCAGGTGCAAGGCATATCTGATATGCCCAGCCAGCACATACTACTCTGGTCCTTTCACAAGTTATCCTATCCTATCACAGAGTGGGTCACCTGTGAAAGCACTCATGTCATATATCAGCTCTGTTGCAATTTCTGCACAGCATTTTTGTGGGAATGACTACCGGACACTTGTCACCCACATGAATGGCCACATCTAAACTGTGGCTAAAAGGAGTTGACCATCCAATGGGGGCACACACTGAGGAGGACAACATACTTCAATGGCTACTTTACAATCCATGCCATCTGGATCCTTCCCTCCAACAGCAGCTCCTCTGAATTACATAGATGTGAATTGTCCTTGCAACACATCCTTCACTCTTGTAATAGTCCAGGGCTCAACATCTGGAAACCTCCTGCCGCAGAATCCTAAGTTCACTTATCGTGCACCTAAGCCCTCTTCCCTACAGTCTCTCCTTCCTCTGTTCAGTCACTCTCTGCCAATTCATTCCTCCACATCATCATCATTATGTGCTACATGAGCTCACTAGTGTCAGTGGCCGTATCACATTCCCATCCCACGCTCCTGCTGTATCTCACTCCCACATCCTAACTATACATCACCAACCCTCTATCCTACTCCCTGACTTTCTCCCCTAGCTCACTACACCCAACACAATTCCACACACCGCCTACCACCCAAGGGGCCCGGGTTTGATTTCTTGGCAGCGGACTGGGTGTTGTGTGTCCTCCATCATCATTTTCATCATCATTGACCCACAAGTCACCAAAGTAGCATAGACTAAAAAGGACTTGCAATACTGCGGCTGGACTCCCCAGCATGGGGCTTCCTGGCCAACAATGCCATACGATCATTTCATTACATTTCAATTCCTCACACCAGTCAAACAACAGAACTACAGTCCTGACACTGAGTTGCCAGCTGGCACAATTTAGCAATATACATACCACTGACTTACACCAATTTTTCTGTGGGCTCTCAAGAGAAAACCTTCCTTGCCCCAAAAACTCCAAACCCCCTTGTCTTGTTCATGTTCATTGACAATGTTTTCCTGATCAGGGTCCAGAGTCAAGAAACACTATCCTCATTCCTCCACAGCCTGAACACTTCTCCCCCATTAGCTTCTTGTGGCCCTCCTCAGTCCAATGTGTCACCATACTGGATGTTGCCACATTTATGTCCATATTAACAGTACACCTACATTTTGATAGCTGTCATTCCTTCAATGTCAAAAGACACTTTCATATATTCTGGCCATCCATTGAGTGCAGTGATAAGAATTCTCTTACCCAAAAATGTTGAAGGTCTCACTAAGATCTGCACAGACAGGCATTGTCCACTGAGCCCAGGTCACTGAAAGATTTTCCATGCCATATCCTCTAATCACTCAACCACTTCCAAGGACCAGCTGCAAAGGAGCACTCCAATCATCATCAGTATCACCCTGGACTGTAACAATTAAACCCCATTCTAAGCTGGGGCTTTGACTACTTATCATTACATTTAAAAATGAGGAATATGCTACCCACAGTCCTATCCACCCCTCTCAAAGTGCTGTTCCATTGCCCACCCAATTTCCACAATATCCTGGTTCATCCTCATGCCACACCCACTCTCATCTCCTTGTCACATGGGTCATATCCATGTAGAAGATCCAGGTGCAAGGCATATCTGATATGCCCAGCCAGCACATACTACTCTGGTCCTTTCACAAGTTATCCTATCCTATCACAGAGTGGGTCACCTGTGAAAGCACTCATGTCATATATCAGCTCTGTTGCAATTTCTGCACAGCATTTTTGTGGGAATGACTACCGGACACTTGTCACCCACATGAATGGCCACATCTAAACTGTGGCTAAAAGGAGTTGACCATCCAATGGGGGCACACACTGAGGAGGACAACATACTTCAATGGCTACTTTACAATCCATGCCATCTGGATCCTTCCCTCCAACAGCAGCTCCTCTGAATTACATAGATGTGAATTGTCCTTGCAACACATCCTTCACTCTTGTAATAGTCCAGGGCTCAACATCTGGAAACCTCCTGCCGCAGAATCCTAAGTTCACTTATCGTGCACCTAAGCCCTCTTCCCTACAGTCTCTCCTTCCTCTGTTCAGTCACTCTCTGCCAATTCATTCCTCCACATCATCATCATTATGTGCTACATGAGCTCACTAGTGTCAGTGGCCATATCACATTCACATCCCATGCTCCTGCTGTATCTCACTCCCACATCCTAACTATACATCACCAACCCTCTATCCTACTCCCTGACTTTCTCCCCAGCACGTTTTCAGTCTTGTTTGTGTAGCTGTCAAGAACTCATCTCTAATATTCAGTGAGTTGGCACCTTCAGTCCCAAATTACTTACATTCTACCAGAACTTCCCATTATCAAATCCTTAGTTTTATGTCCTTATAGATTAATTCCTCTTCAGCTTTGCTCTAAAATGGCCAGAAATGAATTTTAACCCATAAGTATTCCAGTCAGCACAAAACATTTTGGCTGTCTTACAAATTCCTTCAACCGGCCATGGACAGTGCAGTGCCAACAGAAATTGCATTCATGTCCACCAATGTTCATACAAGTGATGATTCAAGTGAGCAATGAGTACACATGACAGAACATCATAGTAGCTTTTCCTTGGCTGTTGGTCTGCAGACCAATTTATAAGTGGATGTACCAGCAAGTTCATGCAGTTCATTGTCTGTTGTGAATTGTTCTGATTTTCTCCTTGCTGCTCTATCAACAACTGGACTTCTTTTCTACATACTTAGATTCTCTTGATATGGAATGCTCACACTGGAAATAACTTTAGGCTGGACAGTAAGTACTTTTTAATAATCTCCCCAGATACTCTGCACAATGATGATGGCAAACTAGTATAGCAGGAACCATACAGATCTTTATAGTGACTGTAACTATTGGTGTGCTATACTTTCTTTGAGGAAATAATGTGTTTGCAAAAATTTCATCAAATTCAAGTCTCCTTGGATGTGAATCCCATCTCATAACTACTACAGCATGACTGTTACAACGGTGAAGAACAACAATTTAGTCAGAATGTTCTGCATATGGAACATGTAACATATAACATATAAAATCCTTATGTGGCAGATTTAGCGAAGTCAAAGCAAAGGAGAAAATATATATATTTCTATACAACACCTAGGAATGGACAAAGGCATTGGGAGAACATACTTGAGTCATGAGAGTATGATAGACACCACTAGCAGTAATCCCTCAACTGACTCTGCTTTGCTCTTCACAAAATAATACTGTCGCAACAAAAATCATAAAATAACATACAGTATTACTGCAGGCCATGAAACAATCAACAACAAAAATCTATGTTTAAAAGGCAAAAACAAGTAAAAATATAGTGAAAATAATGCTCAGAAAAAATGAGAAATACGTAAGATCAAAATTTTGTTTTCCTGTTCATTGAGCATGCTGTGTTCAGCAATATCTTCTGCCACTAGGTGGCCAACTCTGCTCCTCATCAGTTTGGCGATTTCCATTTATTCGGGAGAACAATTAGATGGTGACCATACCCCGATAAAATGCTGTGTAAAAATTACAACAGAGGAAGTATATAATATGACAGTTCTCACATGTGGCTTTGCATCTGACAGTATAGGATAGGACAGGATAAGCCTGTGAGGGGACCAGAATAGGATGTTCCGGGTGGGTATATAGGTAAGGTCTTGCACCTGGGTCTTCCAAAGGGCTATGACTGATGTGATAATGCAATGGCAGTAAGTACAATCACAGTATAGGCTAGTATATTATGTAGATTGGATGGTCAGTGGAATACCACTTTGGAAGGGGTGGGAATAACTGTGGGTAGGGCATTCCTCATTTTGAGGCATAATGATAAGTAAAAGCCCTGGTTGTGGGATGCTGGGAATGGTTAGAGAATTTGGGGCCCGTATGGGTACATGTTGTTGTTGTGGTCTTCAGTCCTGAGACTGGTTTGATGCAGCCCTCCATGCTACTCTATCCTGTGCAAGCCTTTTCATCTCCCAGTACCTACTGCAACCCACATCCTTCTGAATCTGCTTAGTGTATTCATCTCATGGTCTCCCTCTACGATTTTTACCCTCCACGCTGCCCTCCAATACTAAATTGGTGATCCCTTGATGCCTCAGAACATGTCCTACCAACCGATCCCTTCTTCTGGTCAAGTTGTGCCACAAACTTCTCTTCTCCCCAATCCTATTCAATACTTCCTCATTAGTTATGTGATCTACCCATCTAATCTTCAGCATTCTTCTGTAGCACCACATTTCGAAAGCTTCTATTCTCTTCTTGTCCAAACTATTTATCGTCCATGTTTCACTTCCGTACATGGCTACACTCCATACGAATACTTTCAGAAATGACTTCCTGACACTTAAATCAATACTGGATGTTAACAAATTTCTCTTCTTCAGAAACGCTTTCCTTGCCATTGCCAGTCGACATTTTATATCCTCTACTTCGACCATCATCAGTTATTTTGCTCCCCAAATAGCAAAACTCCTCTACTACTTTAAGTGCCTCATTTCCTAATCTAATTCCCTCAGCATCACCCGGCTTAATTAGACTACATTCCATTACCCTTGTTTTGCTTTTGTTGATGTTCATCTTATATCCTCCTTTCAAGACACTGTCCATTCCATTCAAATTCAACTGCTCTTCCAAGTCCTTTGCTGTCTCTGACAGAATTACAATGTCATCGGCGAACCTCAAAGTTTTTATTTCTTCTCCATGAATTTTAATACCTACTCCGAATTTTTCTTTTGTTTCCTTTATTGCTTGCTCAATATGCAGATTGAACAACATCAGGGAGAGGCTACAACCCTGTCTTACTCCCTTCCCAACCACTGCTTCCCTTTCATGTCCCTCGACTCTTATAACTGCCATCTGGTTTCTGTACAAATTGTAAATAGCCTTTCGCTCCCTGTATTTTACCCCTGCCACCTTTAGAATTTGAAAGAGAGTATTCCAGTCAACATTGTCAAAAGCTTTCTCTAAGTCTACAAATGCTAGAAACGTAGGTTTGCCTTTCCTTAATCTTTCTTCTAAGATAAGTCGTAAGGTCAGTATTGCCTCACGTGTTCCAGTGTTTCTACGGAATCCAAACTGATCTTCCCCGAGGTTGGCTTCTACTAGTTTTTCCATTCGTCTGTAAAGAATTCGTGTTAGTATTTTGCAGCTGTGACTTATTAAGCTGATAGTTCGGTAATTTTCACATCTGTCAACACCTGCTTTCTTTGGGATTGGAATTATTATATTCTTCTTGAAGTCTGAGGGAATTTCGCATCTCATACATCTTGCTCACCAGATGGTAGAGTTTTGTCAGGACTGGCTCTCCCACGGCCGCCAGTAGTTCCAATGGAATATTGTCTACTCCGGGGGCCTTGTTTCGACTCAGGTCTTTCAGTGCTCTGTCAAACTCTTCACGCAGTATCATATCTCCCATTTCATCTTCATCTACATCCTCTTCCATTTCCATAAAATTGTCCTCAAGTACATCGCCCTTGTATAGACCCTCTATATACTCCTTCCACCTTTCTGCTTTCCCTTCTTCGCTTAGAACTGGGTTTCCATCTGAGCTCTTGATATTCATACAAGTCGTTCTCTTATCTCCAAAGGTCTCTTTAATTTTCCTGTAGGCGGTATCTATCTTACCCCTAGTGAGATAGGCCTCTACATCCTTACATTTGTCCTCTAGCCATCCCTGCTTAGCCATTTTGCACTTCCTGTCGATCTCATTTTTGAGACGTTTGTATTCCTTTTTGCCTGTTTCACTTACTGCATTTTTATATTTTCTCCTTTCATCAATTAAATTCAATATTTCTTCTGTTACCCAAGGATTTCTACTAGTCCTCGTCTTTTTACCTACTTGATCCTCTGCTGCCTTCACTACTTCATCCCTCAAAGCTACCCATTCTTCTTCTACTGTATTTATTTCCCCCATTCCTGTCAATTGCTCCCTTATGCTCTCCCTGAATCTCTGTACCACCTCTGGTTCTTTTAGTTTATCCAGGTCCCATCTCCTTAAATTCCCACCTTTTTGCAGTTTCTTCAGTTTTAATCTACAGGTCATAACCAATAGATTGTGGTCAGAGTCCACATCTGCCCCTGGAAATGTCTTACAATTTAAACCTGGTTCCTAAATCTCTGTCTTACCATTATATAATCTATCTGATACCTTTTAGTATCTCCAGGGTCCTTCCATGTATACAACCTTCTTTCATGATTAAGTTATGCTCTGTGCAAAATTCGACCAGGCGGCTTCCTCTTTCATTTCTGTCCCCCAATCCATATTCACCTACTATGTTTCCTTCCCTCCCTTTTCCTACCCTCGAATTCCAGTCACCCATGACTATTAAATTTTCGTCTCCCTTCACAATCTGAATAATTTCTTTTATTTCATCATACATTTCTTCAATTTCTTCGTCATCTGCAGAGCTAGTTGGCATATAAACTTGTACTACTGTAGTAGGCGTGGGCTTCGTATCTATCTTGGCCACAATAATGCGTTCACAATGCTGTTTGTAGTAGCTTACCCGCATTCCTATTTTCCTATTCATTATTAAACCTACTCCTGTATTACCCCTATTTGATTTTGTGTTTATAACCCTGTAGTCACCTGACCAGAAGTCTTGTTCCTCCTGCCACCGAACTTCACTAATTCCCACTATATCTAACTTCACCCTATCCATTTCCCTTTTTAAATTTTCTAACCTACCTGCCCGATTAAGGGATCTGACATTCCACACTCCGATCCGTAGAACACCAGTTTTGTTTCTCCTGATAACGACATCCTCTTGAGTAGTCCCCGCCCGGAGATTCGAATGGGGGACTATTTTACCTCCGGAATATTTTACCCAAGAGGACGCCATCATCATGTAATCATACAGTAAAGCTGTATGCCCTCGGAAAAAATTACGGCTGTAGTTTCCCCTTGCTTTCAGCCGTTCGCAGTACCAGCACAGCAAGGCCGTTTTGGTTATTGTTACAAGGCCAGATCAGTCAATCATCCAGACTGTTGCCCTTGCAACTACTGAAAAGGCTGCTGCCCCTCTTCAGGAACCACACGTTTGTCTGGCCTCTCAGCAGATACCCCTCCGCTGTGGTTGCACCTACGGTACGGCTATCTGTATCGCTGAGGCACGCAAGCCTCCCCACCAACGGCAAGGTCCATGGTTCACGGGGGGATATGGGTACATATAGCATGGGAAATCTGTCTGAGGACTAGGTTTGGGTGGTAAAATTTATCACTGGAGGCCTTAATAAGACCTTCAGCATACTGGAAGAGGGATAGTTTGCCACTGCAGATGTGCCATCCACAACTGACCAGACTATATGAGAGAGACTTTTTAGTGTGGAAGGTTGACAGCTATCAAATTGCAGTTACTGTTGACAGGTAGTGGGCTTCATAAAGACAGATGTGGAGGTCAACATTCATGATGGCAACAAATCGGACTGAGGAGGACCAGGTGAAGCAAATGGAGGAGAAGGTGTTGAGGCTGTGCATGAATGAGTTGAGAATGTCTTCACCCAGCATCCAGATCATGAAGATATCACAAATGAATCTAGACCAGGAACAAACAGGGCGTTGGGGACTATTGGTCACTAGAAGAGTTTCCTCTAGGTAGCCCACAAACTGGTTGGTAGGAGGGTGTGATGCAGATGTTCATGGCTACGGCATAGACATGACTGTATATATTCCTCTTAGGTAATGACCATGGTCTAGGGGTAGGGTCTTTGATTAGTAAGCAAAACACACTGGGTCCTGAGTTAGAAACATGCCACTGCTTAAATTCTGAATAAAAACACTAGCAATGGCAGGCAAAGACATTCCATACAACAAGTCATTCTCATTCTGCCAATGGCCTTGGCAAAGAGGGCAGAGGAGCAGACAGGGTTTCATGGCAACCTCTTGCCCTTGGGATGGGAAACTGCACCTAAAAGGCAGAAGAATCAGCTATGACCAATAGCACAAGAATTTACAAGGCAATGGAAATCACTGCATAAAAGGTGGAACATGACATCTATAATTGGAAAAGTATAATGATGATCTCTCCATTGCCAAAAGATTCTGGACTAGGTCTCATTCAGATTTTTGAGACAGGACTGCCATGGAAGAAGTAACCATGAGGAAAAGAATGACTAACCAACAAAAAGTTGCATTCTACAAGTCTGTGAATGGAATGTCAGAAGTAAGACTGTGGTGGGGAAGCTAGAAAATTTGAAAAGGAAATGGAAAGGCTCAATCTAATTGTAGTGAGGGACAGTGAAGTGAAATGAAAATAAGAGAAGGATTTATGTTCATACAATTGTTGGGCAATATCAACAGCAACAGATTAGATTAGATTAATACTAGTTCCATGGATCATGAATACGATATTTCGTAATGATGTGGAACGAGTCGAATTTTCCAATACATGACATAATTAGGTTAATTTAACAACATACTTAAGTTAATATAACAACTTTATTTTTTTGTGTTTTTTTGTTTTTCTTTATTTTTTATTTTTTTTATTTTTTAAATATTTTTGGTTTTTTTTTTCTTTTTTTTCTTCATTTATATCTAAAAATTCCTCTATGGAGTAGAAGGAGTTGTCATTCAGAAATTCTTTTAATTTCTTCTTAAATACTTGTTGGTTATCTGTCAGACTTTTGATACTATTTGGTAAGTGACCAAAGACTTTAGTGCCAGTATAATTCACCCCTTTCTGTGCCAAAGTTAGATTTAATCTTGAATAGTGAAGATCGTCCTTTCTCCTAGTATTTTAGTTATGCACACTGCTATTACTTTTGAATTGGGTTTGGTTGTTAATAACAAATTTCATAAGAGAGTATATATACTGAGAAGCTACTGTGAATATCCCTAGATCCTTAAATAAATGTCTGCAGGATGATCTTGGGTGGACTCCAGCTATTATTCTGATTACACGCTTTTGTGCAATAAATACTTTATTCCTCAGTGATGAATTACCCCAAAATATGATGCCATATGAAAGCAATGAGTGAAAATAGGCGTAGTAAGCTAATTTACTAAGATGTTTATCACCAAAATTTGCAATGACCCTTATTGCATAAGTAGCTGAACTCAAACGTTTCAGCAGATCATCAATGTGTTTCTTCCAATTTAATCTCTCATCAATGGACATACCTAAAAATTTGGAATATTCTACCTTAGCTATATGCTTCTGATTAAGGTCTATATTTATTAATGGCGTCATACCATTCACTGTACGGAACTGTATGTACTGTGTCTTATCAAAATTCAGTGAGAGTCCGTTTACAAGGAACCACTTAGTAATTTTCTGAAAGACAGTATTGACAATTTCCTCAGTCAATTCTTGTTTCTCAGGTGTGATTACTATACTTGTATTATCAGCGAAGAGAACTAACTTTGCCTCTTCATGAATATAGAATGGCAAGTCATTAATATATAATAAGAACAACAAAGGACCCAAGACTGACCCTTGTGGAACCCCATTCTTGATAGTTCCCCAGTTTGAGGAATTTGCTGATCTTTGCATGTTACGAGAACTACTTATTTCAACTTTCTGCACTCTTCCAGTTAGGTACGAATTAAACCATTTGTGCACTGTCCCACTCATGCCACAATACTTGAGCTTGTCTAGCAGAATTTCATGATTTACACAATCAAAAGCCTTTGAGAGATCACAAAAAATCCCAATGGGTGGTGTTCGGTTATTCAGATCATTCAAAATTTGACTGGTGAAAGCATATATGGCATTTTCTGTTGAAAAACCTTTCTGGAAACCAAACTGACATTTTGTTAGTACTTCATTTTTACAGATATGTGAAGCTACTCTTGAATACATTACTTTCTCAAAAATTTTGGATAAAGCTGTTAGAAGGGAGATTAGACGGTAATTGTTGACATCAGATCTATCCCCCTTTTTATGCAAAGGTATAACAATAGCATATTTCAGTCTATCAGGGAAAATGCCCTGTTCCAGAGAGCTAATACACAGGTGGCTGAGAATCTTACTTATCTGTTGAGAACAAGCTTTTAGTATTTTGCTGGAAATGCCATCAATTCCATGTGAGTTTTTGCTTTCAAGCAAGTTTATTATTTTCCTAATTTCAGAGGGAGAAGTGGGTGAGATTTCAATTGTATCAAATTGCATAGGTATGGCCTCTTCCATTAACAGCCTAGCATCTTCTAATGAACACCTGGATCCTACTATATCCACAACATTTAGAAAATGATTATTAAAAATATTTTCAACTTCTGACTTTTTGTTCGTAAAGTTTTCATTCAATTTCATGGTAATACTGTCTTCCTCTGCTCTTGGTTGACCTGTTTCTCTTTTAATAATATTCCAAATTGTTTTAATTTTATTATCAGAGTTGCTGATTTCAGACATGATACACATACTCCTGGATTTTTTAATAACTTTTCTTAATATAACACAGTAGTTTTTATAATTTTTGATAGTTTCTGGGTCACTACTCTTTCTTGCTGTCAGATACAGTTCCCTTTTCCGGTTACAAGATATTTTTATACCCTTAGTAAGCCATGGTTTGTTACAAGGTTTCTTACGAGTATATTTAACTATTTTCTTGGGGAAGCAGTTTTCAAATGCATTTACAAAAATGTCATGAAATAAATTATATTTTAAATTGGCATCAGGTTCACAGTACACCTCATCCCAGTCTAACTGCTGTAGGCTTTCCCTGAAATTTGCAATTGTTAAATCGTTGACTGAACGTACTACTTTGGAGGACTGTTTAGTATTGCTGAATGGAGCTATGTCATATATTGTGACTAGCTGTGCACCATGATCAGAAAGACCATTCTCAACAGGCTGAGCATTTATCTGGTTAAACGTATCTTGGTCTATAAAGAAGTTATCTATCAGTGAGCTGCTATCCTTTACCACCCGAGTAGGAAAATCAATAACGGGTGTCAAATTGAAAGAACCGAGTAATACTTCAAGGTCATTTTTCCTATTACCCTCTTTCAGAGAATCTACATTGAAGTCCCCACAAATAATAATTTGCTTCCCCCTGTCTGACAGATAGCACAACAAGGAGTCCAAATTTTTCAGAAATAGATGAAAATTTCCTGATGGGGACCTATATACAGTTACAATTATAAATGTGCCTTTATTTAATTTAAGGTCACAGGCACATGCTTCTATATGTTTCTCTACACAAAACTTTTTTGTTTCTATACTTTTTGCACAATGATAACTTTTGACATATATGGCAACTCCTCCTTTCTCCATATTTTCTCTCATTACATGTGCAGAGAGCTTATAACCACTTACATTTACCTTATCCATATCAGTAACAATGTGATGCTCAGACAGGCATAGTATATCTATTTCATTCTCAGCTTCTAAATCTTCTAAACAAACCAGAAGCTCATCTACTTTATTCTTTAAGCTCCCAATATTTTGATGAAATATACTTACATTATTTTTAATTATACTTTTATGAGAACCTTTCCTTATTCTAACATTTGCAGTACTCTCCCGTCTGAGTTTCTCATTGTGCTTAGGCCTAGTTCCTATACCAGTGGTCACATGGTGTTCAGAGAGGCAGATTATGCCAACTGGGTTGGGTGACTTTAATTCATCAATGCAATTACCTAGGACTGAGATACAACTTGGTGGAGATAAAATTTCTGGTGATTGGTGAAAATTTATAATTGATAGCTGTGATTGGTGATCCAATGTGCTAGAATTGTGCTGTTTAATTTCTTTCCTAAACTGAAGATTTGTTTCAATCCTGACCTCTCATAGAACTTGACATCTTTCTGTCTTACCTATCCTAAAAAAGGTGCTGCTCCAACACCTGTAACCACTGGTATTTTACCATTCATGGCAGTGCCTCCCTCCCCTTAAATTTCCTGCTATTACCCCAGCCAGTTTCCCCTTCCCTTTCCTGTTGAGATGTAGGCCATGCCTGGTATAGTCCCACCTATTGAGATAATCAACAGGAACCACACCAATATGAGCCCCCGCACCCGACCCAAGCAGCCGTTCCAACTCCAAATTAACTCTCCCAACAGAAGAGTTCAAATGAGGCCGGTCATGGCGTCTCAGGACAGATGCAAATTCAACATTGGTGTGTCTCGATGCCGACGCAATCTGGTATAACAGGATATTCATTACAAATAGGAAGGTGGGGCAGAGAATGAGTTACTGTGAACAATTCAGTGACACGATTGTTCTCATCAGAACAGACATCGAACCACTACCAACAGCAATGCTACAGGTATACATGCTGACATCACAAGCAGAAGACAGAGAGACAAAGAAAATATCTGAGGATACTGAATGGGTAATTTAGCACGTAAAGGACAAGAATGATTTAATAATCATGAGGAGTGGAATGCAGCAATAGGAGAAGAAATACATTACAGAGTTATGGGAGAGTATTTGCACCAAATACACTGTTCCAAAAACACAAATGGATGAGATATACTTGGAAAAGGCCCACAAACATGGTAAACTTCCAGAGATTTCAAAATCGTATATGGGAATGTAAGCCACATCCAGGAACAGATATAGACTCAGATCACAATTTAATAATGATGAAGTGTAGATAAGTTTACGTCATTTGGATCTGGAAGAATAAATGTGGAAAGAAATGAGATACTGAAGTACTGAAGAATGATGAAACACATTTGAATTGCTCTAAGGCAGCAGATACTGTGATAGTGAATACTACAGTAGGCAGCTCAGTTGAAGAGGATATGTCTAACAAGGCAATCACAGAAGTTGGACAAACATAGCTAGGAGAAAGGTACTGCAAAGAACCCTTAGATAATGCAAGAAATACTTTAATGACTGTAAAAGGATGGAAATGCAAAAATGTCCTAGGAAAAACAGAAATATGGCAATAAAAGTCACCAAGGAGTTAAATAAATAGGAAGTGCAGGAAAGTCAGGGTGAAATGACTGCAGGAAAAACGTGAAGAATTCAAAAAATAAATACTGATCAGAAGGACTGATTCAGTATACAGAGAAGTCAAAACAATCTTCAGTGTAATTAAAAGCAAAAACATTAATATTAAGAGTGCAATGGAAATTGCACTGTTTAACATAGAGGAGAAAGAGCAGACAGGTGGAAAGTGTACACACAAGGCCTTTACCACAGGGAGGATTTATCTCATGACAGGATGGAAGAAGAAATGGGATTTGATGTGGAATATATAAGGGTTCCAGTGTTGAAGTCAGAATTTAACAGAGCTTTGGAAGACTTGCAATTGAGTAAAGTCATGATAACAATCCTTTGGAATTTTTAAAATCACTGGGGGTAGCGGCAACCAGACAATGATTCAAGCTGGTGTGCTGTATCTAAGAGACTGGAGACGTACCATCAAGACTTTCACAAAAAGATGATCCACACAATTCCTACAACAGTAAGAGCAGATAAGTGTGAGAAATGTCACACAATAAACTTAATATCTCACACATCCAAGTTACTGACAAGAATAATACACTGAACTATTGAAAAGAAAGTCTAGGCACTCTTACATGAAAATCACTTTGACTATCAGAAAACAGTTCAAAAATTCTGAAAGACTTTCTGGGACATTATTAACCTTCTAACGTGCAAATCTGAAATATACATAGTCATTAAAGTATGATGTTATCACTAACAAGGATTCTGAAATTTTGAAACTGTTTTATTATGAGGTAGCTGTACCTGCAAGTGATTTTTGAGCATGTCTATGTCTTGCTTGTTCACGACGTTGTGCTATTTCCTCTGCAGTCAAAGGTCTTGCTTGGTTTTCAGGAAGATTTTTCCTCTCCACCTGTAATTAATAGTATTATTACCTAAAAAGTTTATATTTTGAATTATTTAAATTAACCACAATTTTTCAGCTTACATCAGTAACAGTAAAACACTAAAATCTTGGGATTATTGTTACATGGGAATTTCAATTGAAATACGTGCACAGAACATTTGAATGCAAAATTAAGCAAAATCTGACACCTATTCTGTACAGTGACAAAACAGTAAATAGTGTTTATCATGCTTACTTTTGTTCTCAATTTAAATATGGAGTCATATTTTGAAAAGACTCAGATGAAATCACCAGTACTTTCAGATTACAAAAAAGGGTCATTAGAATCACAGATACAAACCTAGAATGTCAAGAAAACATTATGGTAACTAATATTTCATTTAAAACAATTTATTTTTATTCACTATATGACTGAAAAAACATAGAATTTAGGTAACAATATATATAATATAAAAGTTTTGAAATAAACATCCAGGGTATTTATATAATCTATGTGAGTCACCAGCAAGAAGTCTTCTGGTCTACCATTGTATGATGTTGTGGGGCATTCTTTGGTGATTAAGTTAGATTAGATTAGATTAATTATTCATTCCATAGACCTACAAAAGAGGGGATCCTCCTGGGTGTGGAATATGCCAGATAAACACATTACAAAAATGTAAGCAGAAAAATTTGAGTTTCATTAATTTTAATGATCCTCAGTCAATAAACATTAAAATTAAGTACATGAATTAAAATTAAACTTCTAATATTTACAGGTTTAATACTTACATCTGTTTTCATTAAATCCATCATTCAGACATTTGCTAGTTTCTTGGCTATTACAACCAAGTATTGTCAAAAATTAAAATAAATTATTCATTTCAATGATCCTCAGTTAAGAATGCTCAAATTATGTACAAGATTTAAAATTAAACTTCCACTATTTACAGACTTAAGGCTTACACATGCTTTCCATACACCCACCATTCACACAGTATGTGGTTATTTGGCTGTTACAACCAAGTATTGTCAAAAATTAAAGTATAATAAATTTTCATTAAAATGGTCAACTGCACTTGTTGAGAAATTCATGGATGGAATAGAAGGAGTTGGTCACCAAAAATTCTTTTAAATTATGTTTAAATTGTGCCTTGTCTGAAACTAAGCTCTTAATGGTTGCTGGTAAGTTATTGAAAATATGCGTTGCTGAATACTGGACTCCTTTCTGGGCAAGAGTAAATGATTTTAAATCTTTATGTATATTGTTCTTATTCCTAGTATTGATACTGTGTACCAAGCAGTTAGTTGTAAAAAGAGATGTATTATTTACAACAAACTTCATTAAGGAATAAATATACTGAGAAGCTGCAGTTAGTATGCCCAATTCTTTGAATAGGTTTCGACATGATGTTCTTGGATTTACACTACACATTGCTCTTATTGTATGCTTCTGTACCCTAAAAATTTTTTCTCAGTTTGTGGAGTTACCCCAAAATATGATACCATATGACATAATGGAGTGAAAATAAGCAAAATATGCCAGTTTCTTATATTTATATCTCCTATGTCTGACATCATTCACATTGCAAACACAGACTTGTTTAAGCACTTTATCAGTTTGTTAGTATGTCGCTCCCAACTGAATTTATTATCAAGTTGTAATCCCAAGAATTTAACACTCTCAACTTCTCCTATTTCCATGTCATCATATTTTATACACACACTAGGAAGTTCTGAACTGCATATAGTGGGTCTTTTCAAAGTTTAATGACAGTGGCTTGGCTATGAACCTCTTATTAATGTCAGTAAAAATTTGACTAGCTGCCCTTTCTAAATTTATATTTGATTGCAATGTTTGTATCATCTGCAAATAAGACAAACTTGGCATCTGGTAATGTAACATATAACATGTCATTAATATAAACAAGAGAAAGTAATGAACCTAGTATGGAACATTGGGGAACACCACATGTAATTTCTTCCCAGTCAGATGATGTCTGACTGCCTACTGCTGAAGTGTTACATAATGACACCCTTTGTTTTCTATTAGTAAGATATGACTGAAACCACTTTACAGCACTACCAGTGATGCCATACTATTTTATTTTACTTTTTTAATTTACTTAAAAGAATGCTGTGATTCACACAGTCTAAAGCCTTTGACAGGTCACAGAATATGCCAGTTGCCTCTAATTTGTTGTCTAGCGAGTTAAGGACATCTTCACTGTAAGTGTAAATAACCTTCTCAATATCAGAACCCTTAAGAAGCCCAAACTGTGACTCTGACAGTATTTTCACTAAGGTGCTTAAGTAGACGCTTGAACATAACCTTTTCAAAGATTTTTGAAAAAGCTGACAAAAGTGAGATCGGTTGGTAATTTGACGGCATTTCTTTGTCCCCTTTCTTGTGGAGAGGTATAACTTCAGCATATTTAAGCCAGTCCGAGAATGTTCCTATGATAAGTGATTGATTACACAAATAACTTAAGATATGACTAAGCTCACATGAACACTCTTTTATTAACTTTGTTGATATGTAATCATAACCACTAGAATGCTTTCATTTCAAGGTTTTTATGATGGACTCTATTTCTTTGGGTGAAGTATGTGTCAATTCCATTTTACTGAGATTGCTTGTGTGCATTGGTCTCAGATATTCCATTGCATTATTTACTGAACCTGACAACCCCATGCTATCAGTAACAGAGACAAAACACTTGTTTAAATGGTTTGCAACACAACATGCATTTATTACCAGGGCTTCATTTATTTTTAGAGCTATTTGTTCCTCCTCATTTCTGGTCTACTTGTCTCTGACTTAACTATATCCCACATTTCCAGAATGAGATTTTCACTCTGCAGCGGAGTGTGCACTGATATGAAACTTCCTGGCAGATTAAAACTGTGTGCCGGACCGAGACTCAAACTCGGGACCTTTGCCTTTCAACACGAAAAGTAGTCTACTTCACATATTTTCATACGCTTATGTCGTATGGTACTATTTTTTGGGGTAATTCTGATTCAAAATGGGTATTTTTGGCTCAAAAACGGGCTGTTAGAGCTATATGTGGTGTAAGTTCGAGAACCTCTTGTCGATCCCTATTCAATAGTCTGGGAATTATGACATTGCCCTCACAGTATATATTTTCTTTAATGTCGTTTGTTGTTAGCAATATTAGCTTATTCCCAAGAGTTAGCAGCTTTCACGCAGATAATACTAGGCAGAAATCAAATCTGCATGTGGAATGCACTTCCTTGACTCTTGTGCAGAAAGGAGTGCAGTATTCTGCTGCATCCATTTTCAATAAGCTACCACAAGAACTCAAAAATCTTAGCAGTAGCCCAAACACTTTTAAGTCTAAACTGAAGAGTTTCCTCATGGCTCACTCCTTCTATTCTGTCGAGGAGCTCCTGGAAGAGCTAAAAAATTAAGCAAATTCCAGTGTTACATTCTTGATTTTCTTTATTTAAACTAACGACTTGTCGCCTGAATATGTTTCTTATATTTCATTTTATCTGTTTCTACAATCGTGTTATAATTTCATGTATTGACTCGTTCCATGACCATGGAGACTTCTCCTAAATGTGGTCCCATGGAACAATAAATAAATAAATAAATAAATAAACAACAACAGAGCTATTCTTATTTTTACAGCTCAGCAGCAAAATCAATATACAGATGAACACTACTAGTAATGTGCAAAAAAGCAAATAAATAAATAAATAAGACAACGAAAAAAAGGGACTACTTACAGGGAACATTTTTGACACGAAAACAATAAGTGGGGCTTCCTTGCTGCTGTTACAGTCCATAAAAGCAGAGCGTAGGACTTGTGTTGGTACAGGAAGTGTGTCAAACCTCTGTGTGTGTGAACACATAAGTTTTTCTGCTTTTTCTTGAGAAAGATGAGATGGTGAAGGTAGCTTCGTGCAGACCATATCTGTAAACATGAACAAAAACTTAATAAAAACTGTGGGCAGAACTAGTTCAGTTGGTATGTTTTAAGCACCCAATGTGCATCCATCTACACTAAAAGCAATTTTCAGAACTGCAGCAGTTCACACAACCGTATTTTGAAATTACAGCAAAAATATAGATAAAAACAAACAGATGTGCGCGCACACACACACACACACACACACACACACACACACACACACACACACACACACACACACACATTATTTCTCTCTCATTTCAAATGATGCAGTACCAAGTATCTGTGCCTCTCCCCTGGTTAACAATAGGTACTCTACAAAGGATTAACTTTTAGCCACACAATTTGCACCCGGTTAGCAACTGCAATGAGCATTATAGGTGTACAGCCAACATTAGCATAACATGTGATTATTAATAGCAGTCTTGCCAGTGAAGTACTCTCTGCTGGTGCCATGAGCTACATATAACACAAACTTTATGAATTAAAGGGAATCAAATGGATCAAAAGCCAGAATTCTAAAATAGAAAGTGGCAGCTATATCTAAATGATCATTATTGTTTCCAGAAATAAAACTTATAATTTCACAATTTTGCATATACTTAAGCCTATAAATAGTAAAGGAAAGAGGATCAGGGTTTAACTTTTCATCAAATCATCACAGACAGCGCACAAGTTTCACTCAGACAAGAGTGAGGAGCAAAAGACTGGTAGTGTGTGTCTCAAAGAAGTCATCTTGGAACTTGCCTTGAGCTGTTTATGGAAACTAAGGAAGTTCTAACTCTGGATCGTTAGAAAGGAATTTGAACCTGGTAACTCCAAAATGCATGTCCAATATATTACACATTGCACATTTTCAAGGAGAATGAAAAAATCCACCTTGCATGTTTTTTTTAAATATATTTCTTGCCAAGTAATATTTTTATTGAAAGATCTGTAAGCTGTAAAACAATGGCATCTTCTTGTTGTGATTTCTGATATTTTTCCAGTATGACTGATAGATGCAATGATTTTGAGCATCCAACTTAATTGGCAATTTATTTAATGCTTATTATTTTGACATCTGCTTGACTTGTATTTGTCCGGTGCTGCGAGCAGTGATCTTACTTGTGGGTTAAAATACTGTTGCCAACATGGTTGGGTACACAAAACCATATGTAATAAAGTGGAACACATACAGCCACCCTTGCAATGTTATTTAATATATGGCTTCCAGTGTCAGTGCTTCAGTTCACCATCTTCAGGCCTTAACTGACATTGAGGGTGTTAACTCAAATCGTGTATACAACTGAAGCTGAGCCCCTCAATGTCAGTTACAGCCTGAAACTGGTGTACTAGAGCACTGAAACTGGTGGCCACATAATAAACAACATCGTACGAATGGCTGTAGGTATTCCATTTTATTACAGGAGTGAATGGCTGAAGTCCCCCAAACCTCCAATCTGAAGGATGGACATACAAAAACAAAAACATATGTTTTACACTCGATGTTGTTATTAAATTAGATATCTTCTCAAACTGTCGACTGGCAGAATTCACCCATGCATGCAACATCACCATCAGTCATTTGACATCCACTGCTGGATATAGGCCTCCTCTAAACTTTTCAGTGCACTGATGTCTCCAACTATATGCATCCAAGTTGCTTCCCTGTGTTTCTTATGTCATCAACTGACCTTGCATTCCATTAGGCTGCCATTCCATCCCCTCCCTCCTTGTAATGCAGCCATAATATCTTTCACCTACCATCCACTCACATGGATATTTGATCTGTCCGCTTTTGTTTCATGTTCATTTAAGTACAACTTCTGCTCCAGTCCATACATTGGGATATTTGTTACTTTTCCTGTCTCTTGTAGTAATTCCCAACACGCATTTCCCCATGACTCACAGAGTAAGTTTCAGTTTTTGAATATTAGAAGTCCATATCTGACTTCCATAACTCGTAACTAGTAGTATAAACTGATTGTCAACTTTGGTAACACACACACACACACACACACACACACACACAAATTGTGCACGGAGCAGTGGACTGAAAGGGGGAGATACAGGAAGAGGCACAATGTGGAGAAGTGGATGTGGGTGCAGGACAGGTGAAGTGGGTCATGGAGCAAGGGTGGAGGTGGGTGTGATGCTAGCTAGTTAGTTAAATGTTCCATAGATCATCTGAAAGATTCATTTATTGAAATGATGTGAAACAAGTCAGTCCACAGGCTGTGTGTACATGGTTAGTGTTAACACCGTTGAATACATTACTATTTTAGTCCTACTCGTGAAACTACACTTAAAAACAAGTCTGCCTAGGCCTAGCAGAGATTGAGGACAGGAGGATTAAATGATCAAAGAATGTGTTGCAAGCATAAACCCCACCTAAATAAACCACAGAAGCTGAAGTTGTGGAGAAGAAATCTCATGGCACTAGTTGAGAAGTAGCCACTGAAATTAAAGATGTTGTACTAAACTGTTTTGCTACTGAGTGGTCAGTTCTGCTCCTGGCCACAGTTTGGCAAGAATCATTCATTTGGTTAGACAGCTAGTTGGTAGTCATGCTCAAATAAAATTCTGTGCAGAAATTACAGCAAATCTGGTATATTATATGACTGGTTTGATCTTGTGATATGAAGGACAACCCCGTGACCAAACTGGAGTAGGTAAAGTTTGTTTGTTTACTTACTGCTGCTTAGGCCTAATTTTTTGAGTGCGCATTTTTAGCGTTATACCGCTGATTAAATATGTTCATTAGGGGCTTTCCAAGCTCACCATTAAAGGTTTTTCTTTTATTTGTGTATTGTTCTAGTAATCGCGAAAAGTTCATTTTGTTTACCTTTCGTGGCTTTGCCTTACTTTCCAAGTGAGCATACTTAGTGTTATACTGCAATCTTAGTGCATTTGCTATAGATTAACTGATAAATACATTCATTAGTGTGCTCTTCCTCCCCATGAACCATGGACCTTGCCGCTGATGGGGAGGCTTGCGTGCCTCAACGATACAGATAGCCGGAGGGGTAACTGTTGAAAGGCCAGACAAACATGTGGTTCCTGAAGAGGGGCAGCAGCCTTTTCAGTAGTTGCAGGGGCAACAATCTGGATGATTGACTGACCTGGCCTTGTAACACTAACCAAAACGGCCTTGCTGTGCTGGTAATGTGAACAGCTGAAAGCAAGGGGAAACTACAGCCGTAATTTTTCCCAAGGGCATGCAGCTTTACTGTATGGTTAAACGATGATTGTTTCCTCTTGGGTAAAATATTCCGGAGGTAAAATAGTCCTCCATTCGGATCTCCGGGCAGGGACTACTCAGGAGGACGTCGTTATCAGGACAAAGAAAACTGGCATTCTAAGCATCGGAGCGTGGAATGTCAGATCCCTTAATCGGGCAAGTAGGTTAGAAAATTTAAAAAGGGAAATGGATAGGTTAAAGTTATATATAGTGGGAATTAGTGAAGTTCAGTGGCAGGAGAAACAAGACTTTTGGGCAGGTGAATACAGGGTTATGAATACAAAATCAAAAAGAGGTAATGCACGAGTAGGTTTAATAATGAATAAAAAAATTAGGAGTGCGGGTAAACTACTACAAACAGCATAGTGAACGCATTATTGTGGCTAAGATAGAAACGAAGCCCACGGCTACTACAGTAGTATAAGTTTATATGCTAACTAGCTCTGCAGATGATGAAGAAATTGATGAAATGTATGATGAGATAAAAGAAATTATTCAGGTAGTGAAGGGAGACAAAAATTTAATAGTCATGGGTGACTGGAATTCGACAGTAGGAAAAGGAAGAGAAGGAAACATAGTAGGTGAATATGGATTGGGGCTAAGAAATGAAAGAGGAAGCCGCCTGGTAGAATTTTGCACAGAGCATAACTTAATCATAGCTAACACTTGGTTCAAGAATCATGAAAGAAGGTTGTACACATGGAAGAATCCTGGAGATACTAGAAGGTTTCAGATAGATTATATAATGGTAAGACAGAGATTTAGGAACCAGATTTTAAATTGTAAGACATTTCCAGGGGCAGATGTAGACTTTGACCACAATCTATTGGTTATGAACTGTAGATTAAAACTGAAGAAACTGCAAAAAGGTGGGAATGTAAGGAGATGGGACCTGGATAAACTGAATGAACCAGAGGTTGTACGGAGATTCAGGGAGAGCATAAGGGAACAATTGACAAGAATGGGGGAAAGAAATACAGTAGAAGAAGAATGGGCAGCTTTGAGGAATGAAATAGTGAAGGCAGCAGAGGCTCAAGTAGGTAAAAAGACGAGGGCTAATAGAATTCCTTGGGTAACAGAAGAGATACTGAATTTAATTGATGAAATGAGAAAATACAAAAATGCAGTAAGTGAAGCAGGCAAAAAGGAATACAAACGTCTCAAAAATGAGATCGACAGGAAGTGTAAAATGGCTAAGCATGGGTGGCTAGAGGACAAATGTAAGGATGTAGAGGCTTATCTCATGAGGGGTAAGATAGATACTGCCCTACAGGAAAACATTCCATTAGAACTACTGACAGCCTTGGGAGAGCCAGTCCTGACAAAACTCTACCATCTGGTGAGCAAGATGTGTGGGACAGGCGAAATTCCCTCAGACTTCAAGAAGAATATGATAATTCCAATCCCAAAGAAAGCAGGTGTTGACAGATGTGAAAATTACCGAACTATTAGTTTAATAAGTCACAGCTGCAAAATACTAATGCAAATTCTTTACAGACGAAGGGAAAAACTGGTAGAAGCCGACCTCGGGGAAGATCAGTATGGATTCCGTAAAAATGTTGGAACACGTGAGGCAATACTGACCTTATGACTTATCTTAAAAGAAAGATTAAGGAAAGGCAAACCTATGTTTCTAGCATTTGTAGACTTAGAGAAAGCTTTTGACAATGTTGACTGGAATACTCTCTTTCAAATTTTGAAGGTGGCAGGGGTAAAATACAGGGAGCGGAAGGCTACTTACAATTTGTACAGAAAACAGATGGCAGTTATAAGAGTCGAGGGACATGAAAGGGAAGCAGTGGTTGGGAGGGGAGTGAGACAGGGTTGTAGCCTCTCCCCAAAGCTATTCGATCTGTATATTGAGCAAGCAGTAAAGGAAACAAAAAAAAGTTTGGAGTAGGTATTAAAATCCATTGAGAAGAAATAAAAACTTTGAGGTTCGCTGATGGGATTGTAATTCTGTCAGAGACAGCAAAGGACTTGGAAGAGCAGTTGAAGAGAATGGACAGTGTCTTGAAAGGAGGGTATAAGATGAACATCAACAAAAGGAAAACTAGGATAATGCAATGTAGTCTAATTAAGTCAGGTGATGCTGAGGGAATTAGATTAGGAAATGAGACACTTAAAGTAGTAAAAGAGTTTTGCTATTTGGGGAGCAAAATAACTGATGATGGGCGAAGTAAAGAGGATATAAAATGTAGACTGGCAATGGCAAGGAAACCGTTCCTGAAGAAGAGAAATTTGTTAACATCGAGTACAGATTTAAGTGTCAGGAAGTCGTTTCTGAAAGTATTTGTGTGGAGTGTAGCCATATATGGAAGTGAAATATGGACGATAAATAGTTTAGACAAGAAGAGAATAGAAGCTTTCGAAATGTGGTGCTACAGAAGAATGCTGAAGATTAGATGGGTAGATCACATAACTAATGAGGAGGTGTTGAATAGAATTGGGGAGAAGAGGATTTTGTGGCACAACTTGACCAGAAGAAGGGATCGGTTGGTAGGACATGTTCTGAGGCATCAAGGGATCACTAATTTAGTACTGGAGGGCAGCGTGGAGGGTAAAAATCGTAGAGGGAGACCAAGAGATGAATACACTAAGCAGATTCAGAAGGGTGTAGGCTGCAGTAGGTAATGGGAGATGAAGAAGCTTGCACAGGATAGAGCAGCATGGAGAGCTGTATCAAACCAGTATCTGGACTGAAAACAACAACAACAACAGTGTGCTCTTCAAGCTTGCCATTAAAGGTTTTTCTTTTATTTGTGTATTCTTCCAGTAATCGCAAAAAGTTTGTTTTGGTTACATTCAGCTGTTTAGGTCTAATTTTTGAATGCACATCTTTAGCGTTATACCACAAATTTAAGTGCATTTGCTAATAGTTTACTTACATATTAGTTTCCAAAACATATTTAGTGTCCTTTTACTTCTGTATTTAATATATTACCATTATCACTTAGTAAATCTCTTAACTAATTTCCAAACTACCATGGATACTAAGTGTGTGAGGAAAGTTAGTTCAGGGGTTTTGTGCAGCTGTTGTGACAGGTGGTTTCATTAGGGAAATTGTAGCAGTGTGGGAATTGGGGAAGCAAACGAGACTCTCCCATTCTTTTGCAGGGTTTGCTCGAGAGATAGGATAATAGCTGAACAGGAGGAAAACATTAGAGCCCTTCAGGCTGATTTGGACAGAGCGAGGGAGGACCTGAAAAGGTTAAGGGGGGAGGAGGGTAAACAGCGGTGGGAAGTGGTAGCTGGGAACAGGGGCCACAGAAAGAGAACAGTGTATGACAGTTTCCCAATTGGCACAACCAATAGATTTGCCTTGCTACCACAGTTAAGTGAGGAAGAGGCTCCAGTAGAAGTAGCTGTAGTTAAGATGCAACAGAATCTCACTAGGAAACCAACTGCTTCAAAAAAAGTAGAAAGTAAGAGGAAAGTTCTGTTGCTAGGTAGCAGCCATGGAATAGGTGTGGGCCAGATTTTGCAGGAAAAATTAGGTGACAGGTACCAGGTCACAAACTTTTTCAAGCCAAGTGCATGTCTTAGCCAGGTGGTAGAGGGTATACGTTCCTTGTGAATAGGTTTCTCAAAGCAGGATCACGTGACGATAGTAGTGGGAAACAGTATTGGAAGGGATCAGGGCTGCAGTATTGAGTGTGAGCTGGTGAAATTAGCCTCTGCAACAACCCATACCAATGTTGGGTTGGTGCCTCCTTTCGTGCAGCATGATCAGCACCAGTTGAACCCCTCTGTCAGGAGGGTAAATATGGAGTTGGATCAGTTGCATAGGGTGGCCACTCTGTCAGACATTGGTTTGGTTCCTGTTGAGGCTATTGATCAGGGGGGATTTCACAAGGCATGGCCTACACCTCAATAGGAAAGGGAAGGGTAAACTGGCAGGATAGTTAGCGAAATACATAAGGGGGGACACTAGTACTCATGGATGTACCTCTTTTTTAGACTAATATCAGAGTCCAATGAGAAGTTCAGGCAGGCAGGTGCTAAAGAGGTCCAAAACTCACAAGATTCTCACAACAGTAAAGTAAATAATAATGTTACCATATTTAACCAAAATATTGGTGGATTAAAGAAAAAAGTAGATGAGCTCCTGGTTTGTTTAGATGACACTGAATCTGATAATGTAATAGATATACTATGCCTGTCTGAGCATCACATTGTGTCTGATACGGAAAGGGTAAATATCAGTGGTTATAAACTAGCTGCACATATGAGTACAGAGAGTAAGGTGAGAGGAGGAGTTGGCATATATGTCAAAAGTTAGCACTGTGTAAAAAGCTTAGATACAAAAAAGTTTTGTCTGGAGCAACATATAGAAGCATGTGCCTGTCAACTTAAACTGAAGGAGGGCTCTTTTATAATTGTAACAGTATATAGGTCCCCTTCAGGAAACTTTCATTTATTCCTGGAGAACTTGGATACCTTGTTGTGCTATCTGTCAGATAGGGGAAAGCAAATTATTATTTGTAGGGACTTCAATGTTGATTCACTGAAAGAGTGAAATGTGAAGAATGACCTGGAAGTCCTGCTCGGTTCTTTCAATTTGACATCTGTCATTGATTTTCCTACTCAGGTAGTAAAGGAGAGCAGCACATTGATAGATAACACTTTTATAGACCAAGATAAGTTTCAAAAAAATAAATTCTTGTCCTGTTGAGAATGGCCTTTCTGATCATGGTGCTCAGCTAGTTACAGTATATGACATAGCTCCATTCCGTAAATCAAAACTACCCTCCAAAGTTGTGTGTTCAGTTAATGACTCAACAATTAGAACTTTCAGGGAAAATCTTCAGCAGTTAGGCTGGGATAAGGTGTACCAGGAACCCAATGCTAAGTTAAAATAAAACTTATATCATGATACACTTGTAAGAGAATTTGAAAACTGTTTCCCCAAGAAACTAGTTAAATCTAATTATAAGAAAACATGCAAAAAACCTTGGCTTGCTAAAGGAATAAAAATATCTTGTAACCACAAAAGGGAACTGTATCTAACAACAAGAAAGGGTAATGACCCAGAAACAGTCAAATATCATAAAAACTACTGTGCTACATTAAGAAAGGTTATTAAAAAGTCCAGAAGTATGTGCATCATGTCTGAGATTAATGCCTCTGATAACAAAATCAAATCAATTTGGAATATTATTACAAGAGAGGCAGGGCAACCAAGAGTACAGGATGACGGCATTACCATCAAAGCGAATGGAAACTTGACAAACAACAAGCCGGAAGTCGAAAACATTTTGAATAATCATTTTTTAAATGTTGTAGAGGAAATAGGATCTAAATGTTCATTGGAAGAAGCAAGGCAGTTAATGGAAGAGGCCTTACCCACACAATTTGATACAATTGAAATTCCACCCACCTCTCCATCTGAAATTAGGAAGATAATAAACTCTCTCAAGAATAAAAGCTCACATGGAATTGATGGCATTTCCAGCAGGATAATAAGAGCTTGTTCCCAAGAGATAAGTGGGATTCTTAGCCACATATGTAATAGCTCTCTGAAGCAGGGTATTTTCTCAGATAGACTGAAGTATGCCACTGTTAAACCACTGCAAAAAAAAAAAAGGGGGGGGGGGGGGGTCGATACGTCTGATGTCAACAACTACCATCCAGTCTCTCTTCTGACTGCCTTATCCAAAATTCTTGAAAATGTAATGTATTGTACAGTAGCTTCACACCTTCGTAAAAATAAAGTTTTAACAAAATGTCAGTTTGGTTTCCAGAAAGGTTTTTCAATGGAAAATGGTATATATACTTTCACTAATGAAATATTAAATGCTCTGAATAAACAGAACTCACCCGTTGGGATTTTTTATAATCTCTTAAAGGCTATTGACTGTGTAAATCATGGAATAGTTCTAGATAAGCTCAAGTACTGTGGTATGAATGGGCAGCACTCAAATGGTTTAAATCATACCTAACTGGAAGAGTGCAGAAAGTTGAAATAAGCAGTTCACATAATATGCAAAAAACTGGTGATTTCTCAAACTGGGGAAAAATCAAGAATGGGGTGCTGCAAGGTTCGGTCTTGGGTACTCTGCTGTTCTTAATATATATTAATGACTTGCCATTCTATATTCATGATGATGCAAAGCTGGTACCTTTTGCTGGTGATAAAAGTATAGCTATCATACCCAACAGACAAGAATCAGTGATGAAATTGTAAACAATGTTTTTCAGAAAATCAATAAGTGGGTCTCTGCAAATGGTTTCTCATTAAACACAGTATATACAGTTCCACACAGTAAATGGAATGATACCATAATAAATATAGACTTCAATCAGAAATTGGTAGATAAGGTAGAATATTCAAAATTTCTAGGTGTATGCATTGATGAGGGGTTGAACTGGAAAAAACACACTGAAGATCTGCTGAAACATTTGAGTTCAGCTATTTATACTATTAGGGTCATTGCAAATTTTGGCGATATACATCTCAGTAAATTAGCTTACCATGCCCATTTTCATTCTCTGCTTTCATATGGCATCACATTCTGGAGTAACTCATCATTGAGTAAAAGAGTGTTCATTGCACAAAAGCATGTAATCAGAATAACTGCTGGACCTCATCCAAGATCATCCAGTAGACAACTTATTTAAAGAGCTAGGGATATATATATATATATAAAAAAAAATAGAGGGAAACATTCCACGTGGGAAAAATATATCTAAAAAGAAAGATGATGAAACTTACCAAACAAAAGCGCTGGCAGGTCGATAGACACACAAACAAACACACAAAATTCTAGCTTTCGCAACCAATGGTTGCCTCGTCAGGAAAGAGGGAAGGAGAAGGAAAGACAAAAGGATATGGGTTTTAAGGGAGTGGGTAAGGAGTCATTCCAATCCCGGGAGCGGAAAGACTTACCTTAGGGGGAAAAAAGGACAGGTATACACTCGCACACACACACAGCATATAAAAAGAAAGATGATGAAACTTACCAAACAAAAGCGCTGGCAGGTCGACAGACACACAAACAAACACAAACATACACACAAAATTCTAGCTTTCGCAACCAATGGTTGCCTCGTCAGGAAAGAGGGAAGGAGAAGGAAAGACAAAAGGATATGGGTTTTAAGGGAGAGGGTAAGGAGTCATTCCAATCCCGTGGAATGTTTCCCTCTATATATAGTGGAGTAAAAACTTTGAGTCAGGTTTATCTTTTATAGACACCTCATGATCTATGGAACAAGTACTAAAGTACTAATCTAATCTAATCTAATCTGTGGTAGGAAGGTGTATCGGACAGATCTTCCAGCTGCGTCTTCCACAGGGCTATGATGAATTTGGCAGTAGATGTAGTGTAAGAATGGACCAAGATATTTCATAATTTGGAAAGGCAGTAGAGTAAAAACTCTGAGACAGGTTGGAAGGATTGTGTGTAGCATGTGTCTCATGTCCAGGTACAATGATAAATAGTAAAGCCCCAGTGAAAGATTTGGTTCAGTTGTTCCAATCTGGTATGATATTGGCTGATGAAGTAGCTGACTCCTGGGGCTAGTCAGAGAATTAGGGGGTGCCACGCCATAATGTTTACTGTGAATATAGTATACAGAACATGGACTCAACTAACTAAGAGACTAAAAGGCCATCTGTTTGTATATTTTCAGAATTAACTAACTACAAATTTTATTTGGCTGCAATAAACTGTTAACTTTAGGAACCAAAGAGAAGTTAGTGGAGCTTCAAGAGGAGATAAACAAGATCAAATGGTATATAATGGGACCATGGTAAGTGCAGCAAAAAAAAGGTAACTTACGACCAGCAATAATTTAGCTTGTCTCCAAAACCTACTATTTTTGAAATGGTTGATTTTTGGTTATAAATTATTCATTCCACATTACTGAGATTACAACTCATATGGAGGCATGTAGATAGTCCTTTTTCCTTCATTCTATTTGCAAGTGGAACAGAAAAGGAAATGACTCAGAGGGTAAATGGTACCCTCCGTCACACACCAGAGTGTGGATGCAGATATAGATAAATGTTACTCTTTGCATTATCACCTTGTGAATTCAACAGTGAGAACATTCATCTGCGATTCCTGCAATATGATGCTAAAGCTACTCCCTAAAATTCAAGTTTTTCTCTTGAACCTGCTATTTTTAGTGATGTGGTATGCAATTGTGCCCCTGTTATAAAATTTGTATAAGCTAAAATAGTAGGTTTTGGAAACAAGCTACTATTTATTCAGCCTCATAATTTTATAGCTATCTCGTGACTGTTGATTATACCAAACAGTATAGTTAGTACAGTTTAATTTGTTTGATGGATGGTATATGCAAGAAGAACATGAATGTTTTTTCCCAGAAGTATTCTCAGGGATATAACACAATAATCTTCCATAAATTCATACCCAAGAGTAATTTGAAAGTCTGTTTTAATTTTTACTGTTTAGTTTCAAACCATGTTCAATGTTTTTCATCATATTTCTTTTAATTCAATTAGATTAAACTAGTGTTCCAAGTAGCCTAGTACTTACAAGTACAGATGTACCATCAGCAAAAATAAATGGGCAGGGATTTATGTTTAGAGGTAAAACACACAGATGCTTGTATAGGTCAACTGATTTGTGAGACTATAAAAAAGAGGCACTAGCTAAACTTTTCAAAGATGGCAGTATAAGCAGCTGTGATATTCTTAAAGGACTCTACTCAAAGTCTGCAGGAAGTCCCTTAGGATAACTACAAAAAAAATCTGAGCTGGAGCTTCAGCTTATTTCTCATAACACAAGAATAACGTTTGGTACAGCTCCAATTCACATGACAATTATACTGAAACAATGGTTGTAGTTTTTGTGGAGAGTGTACACATCAATGGTTATTCTGACTCATGAAAGCATCTCTCTTTTTTCATTTCATTTTGCATTTTTTACATGCATCTGTTTCTTTTTTGCTGGCCTGTATTGGTCTACATCTGCTGTTTACTATTTATTTGGTACTTCTAACTCTTCCAATCATATTTCAGTCCATTGCATTTCACATTTTAACATGAACTGCTTACATTCTCTTCACGTAGTTACATAACAGTAACTTCGCATGTGACATAATGACATGATTCAGAAGCCGTCTCTTGCACGTTCTATCCAGCAAAATTGCTAGCATGTCTTGCAATGTGTCTCTGTATGAGAGTATAGTGTGATGTATCTTTCCTACCCAGCCCTACATCTTCAATGAAAACTTAGGTTACTTAATGGAGCTTTTTCAGTGCATTTTGTCATTATGTTTGACAAGACTTCTTGCGGGCTGTTAACAAAATTTATTTTTGTACGTGGGCACATCCTGGAACATCTCCAACACTGTAAGGCCATGGTTATGTTCCCAAACATTCAGCACTCAACATTAGATGAGGTATGAGGTCCAACTATGTAGACAGCTTTTCTAAACACAAGTATTTCTATCAAGCTATGACGGCCCTCTTTGTTAGAATTCATAAAAGAGAACATATTTTGTAAATAAATATTCTATTTATTTTAACAAAAAATATGTTGCACAGTTATTCCCCAAAGCAAAAGTTAATTTTTGTTTAATCAGTTCTAATATATTCTGCATTTAGGACATTTTCAGTACAATTACTAATGATACAAAAACATGTAGATGCTATCATTCAATGAGTAACTAATTGTATCAAATGAGTATTCATTTTCAGGAAGCCAAATGTGTAGTACTGCCAGTAGACACATATACAAACACAAGAGACACACTACCTAGCTTTTAGAACTAATGGCTCCTCCATCAGTGATGAGAGAGGACTAGGTTTGGGAAGGTTATAAAGGAAGGGCAGATCACTCAAGCTCCTGAATGAGATACACCTACCTGTAGTCAGGGAGTAGTTGGACAAAGATGAAAGAGGATGTGTCAGAGATAACAGGTCAGAGTTGGTACATTAGTAAGCAATGTACCAACTCCAGTCCAGATATAAGGACAGAGTGAGAAGTAAACACAGATTGGGAAGAAAAGAGATGAATAGTGTAATTAAGAGTCAGGACAGAAAAAAATGTCACAATAAACAAATAATTATACATCCTTACTTCTCACTCTTTCCTTATCTCTGACACAATGCTTACCAATGTACCACTCTGACCAGCTGTTCTGACACCTCATCCATCATCTTTGGTGAACCTCCTCTTCGCCACAAGTAGTTCACTCTTCTCCCTCCTTCTGGGGGCTGAGTGGTCTGCCATTCTTTTTTAAGCTAGAAAGTGTGTCTCTTTTACTTTTATGTGTATCTATTGGCAGTACTACACATTTTGCCTTCTGAAGGTAAGCACTACAAGCACTAGCCAGCAATTCCATATTACAAGAAATTAATTACATATACATCATTTTTTTAAGAAAAGAAAGAGTGAAAGAAACATATTAATACAAATAAACTCCATAACCTGAAGTCTAAAGTGTGATGAGTCTAGGAAACTGGATGAGATCCTTGGGCTAAAAATGAATATTTGGTGTTAAATGAATTAGTAATTAAAGTACTGTAATACACTATGGACATAACAATGAGTTATATCACTGCAATCTGTAAGACATGTAACCATATTTCCTACATACAAATGAGACAACAAAAATGTGGCTACATATAGATGATATAAATAAAACTTGCCACTATTTTTTCCTCATAACCTTGAAGAATATCAGTTGTGTAATAAAACATTATGTATCACACAAACCAACAACTGCAGTAAGCTGTTGTACAGTATGAAGCTGATTATTAAACCAAAATTACACCTTCTTGCAACTGTTCATCATCATGTATGGTAGAAAAAGAAAGGAATTTCTCACAAATGCAATTTCAAGAAGTTTGTTGCTTTGAAAAAGAATTATAATGTTACAGATAACTGCTTGAATTTCAATATTTATATTACCAAGAATAGCTGAAGAGAGAGGTAACCACTGAGAGCAGACTGCTTGTAGCTGTACCTTGCCATCTGTATGACGCAAGTCTCTAGTTGTTAATTTGACATTCAAACTCTCACAAATCTTCTGCAGTCGTTCCTTATCCTGGAAGAAAAAGAAAAATCTGCTGAATAAATTCAGAAAATAAATTATTTTTAAAATTATACAAGGTGTACAACTTTGCTTGCACTGTTTGCCGATAGGTGGCGACAACAGTAAGTAGCGGTCAAAAGAAACAGATTGCAGACGTCAGGCAGTTAGTTTGGACCTCGGTCAACATAACCTCATACAAACATCAGTCAATTTGTTTCTGCTTCATAGAGTTATTCTTGATTGAAAATGTCAGTTTACGAGCCTAATTCTCGTCATTTGCAGGAGGTTTTACTGTTTTGTTTCCATATGAAGAAAGCGGCTGAGTCTCAACGAATGCTCTCAAGTACATATGGTAAGGATGCTATTAGTGAAATAATGTGTTGTGAGTGGTTTCAATGCTTCAAGAACGGTGATTTTAATGGCGTAGACCAGCATAGTGGTGGAAGAGAGAATGTTTTCGAAGATGCAGAATTGGAGACATTGCTGAGTGCAGACTCACATCAAATTCAAGAAGAATTGGCATGATTAGTGGGAGTGACACAGCAAGCCATTTCAAAATGTCTCACAGCTATGGGCATGATTCAGAAAGAAGGAACTTGGGTCTCGTGTGAGCTGAAACCAAGAGACATTAAATGGCGATTGTGTGTTTGTGAACAGTTGCTTCAGAGGCAAAAACGGAAGGGATTTCTGCATTGCATTGTGACTGGGGACGAAAAATGGGTTCATTATGATAACCCTAAATGCAAAAAATCATGGGGATATCCAGGCCATGCTTCCACGTCGACGGCCAAACTGAACATTCGCGGCTCCTAGATCATGCTCTGCATTTGGTGGGACCTGCTCGGTGTCGTGTACTATGAGGTGTTAAAACCAAATGAAACAATCACAGGTGCTCATTATCGAATACAAATAATGCGTTTGAGCAGAGCATTAAAAGACAAATGGCCACAATACAGCGTGAGATACGATAAAGTGATTTTGCACTACGACAACGCTTGACCCCACGTTACAAAAGAGGTCAAAACATACTTGGAAACATTAAAATGGGAAAACCTACCCCACCTAGATAAATGGCGCATGACCCGGCTGATCAACACTTATGATCTCATGAAGAAGTCACAAATTGAGTCGATTCATGGATCACTTCAAAAGATGAACAATTTTTTCGACACAGGATTCATACATTGCTCGAAAGATGGGAGAAAGTAGTGGCCAGTGATGAAAAATACTTTGAATGATACATGTGCAATCAATTTGTTTCATTAAAGCCTCAAATGTTGGGGAAAAAACAGCAGAAGCAAAGTTGAACACCTTTTATGTATTTTATCACATCACTTCGAAATACTGACTAAATTTGTCCACTTGTCTATAGTAACCTTAATGTCAGTAAACATTAAGCCATTCAAATGATGGAAACAAAAGAAAGGAATAAAAAATTACACACACTTAAGACATTAATTATGATTTATCTACTCCATAAGGTATTCATGTAGTGTACAAGATCAAAATACACTTAACCCAGTGATATCAATTTTAAATACTCAACTGCTTGCTGTGAAATCAGATTTAATTAATATCAGTTAGTATTAGCTAATATGATGTTTGGGTAGTCTTCTACATGTAGGACAACACCACAGTTTCCGCACAGCCATGCACTTTCATTTCTTTTTTCTCTGCGATTACGGCTCTTCATTCCATGTGACTGGGTTAATATTTTTACTCTTTTACTGAGAGCCACAACAGGCATACATCTGGCAGAGACAATGTAGTCAGTCAGAACAATATAGCCCTTTGTGTAGTTTTTGTTAGCCCTGTAACTTGTTCCATTATCTGTATTCCACCCAGGACTTTCCAGTACCATATTAATATGAGCTGGATTCTAGGAAAGACAAATAACCTACTACGTGATAGTAATAGAAGAATATAAGGGTTACCAAATTTCATGAAGTTTTTTTTAAGACTGTGTCTAGTGTAATAATAAGAAGAGTCATAAAAATTTCTTCATATTTTTGTATTTTCCTTGTCTTCTCATGTCAGTCCAAGGAAAAGTTGAAAACTGTAATTTCTCAGTGTGCTGGCAGACAGAGTGCACTGTGTGTGTGTGTGTGTGTGTGTGTGTGTGTGTCGTGGTGGCAGATCTCTTCAAGGCATAGAACAGCTTAAAGGCTGGTGCTGTGATTGTTGTGTGGCAAAATGGTTCAGTGTGGTTCTGTTCATCAGACTGGGTACTAGTTTACTAGTTTTTCAAATGTCTGTGACTGTTCAGCACAGAACCCCGTGCTCCACTGTCTGGTTCACTGCATGTCACAGGTTTCTGTCCTAATCAGGTGTATGACTGCAAGTTTTTCTTTGGAGGAATGTCTGTAGGTTGTCCTCATCCTCAGTCCATATCATGAAGATGGCACAAATGAATCTGAATTACACGGGAGTTTTGGGCTTCTGGTTGATTAGGAAGGATTCCTTTAAATGGCCCACGAACAGGGTAGCACAGGGTTGTGCCACACAGGTGACCCTGGCTACACCACAGGTTTGCTTGTAGGTGATGCCCTCACAGGACAAATAATTGTGGATGAGGATACAGTTGGTCATGGTGACAAAGAAGGAAGTTGTAGGTTTCCTAATTAGGAGCGAACATATTCAAAGACTTTATAAGAAGTGTCTCTACAGCAGGGTAGGATGGATGAAAATTCTTGTGTGTATGATAATGACAAGTTTCATAAAAGTTTAATCTTGAATTATCAGACAGTACTTAAAGTCTTTCGCCTAGGGTGGATGCATTCCCAAAGCCATCAGAGTTTCTTCACACATTACAGTTCATTCATTCATTCATTCATTCATTCATTGTGTTCAGCAGATCCCATCAAGGAGGAGAAACTCCACATTTCTGAGAGCTCTCCCTTCGGTGTGGTTTATGGAACATGCTGAAAAAATGACTGAATGAATGAAGAAACTAACATATGTGAAGAAACTAATGACTGCTCCCTGAAGACTGTGAGAAACACACCTATACAGAAAAATCTTATGGAACTTTTCATTATCACACTGAACACCCAAAAATATTCATCCTTGCCTTCATGTAGGTAGTGAAATATCTTCAAAGCAATTACTAATTCAGCAAACACAAAACTATCACTCACCTTTCTTACAATAATAGTGTCATACAATGACCAAATATTCTCCAACACAAACTGCACAAAAATAGGTTTTTTTGCTTTCTCCTGAGCTCCAGGCATCAGTTTACGTGTTTTACCATGGAGGTAGTAGTCTCCCCAAAGACAGTTCAGTAGTTCATCCTCAGAAATTTCCAGTTTTTTTGCATACAAAGATGCAAAGTCATGTAAACTGCAACAGATAATTCACATAATTCTCATTACAGAAGAAAGCAAGTAAATTATACAGTGAGATATTCAAAATAAATTACTTCTTGTAAAATTTATACAAAAATATGGCTATCGTGGAAAGGGTAGTTGCTATTCACCATATAGCGGACACACACACGAGATCACAGTCTCTGGCCTCAGCAGCAGCCAGAGACTGTGGTCATTTTGTGTGTGTGTGTGTGTGTGTGTGTGTGTGTGTGTGTGTGTGTTTAGGCTTTGTCTATTTCCAATGAAGGCATTGTGGTCAAAAGCTTAGTTTCTGACAGTCTTTTTGTTGTGCCTATCTGCAACTCAACATCTCAGCTTTATAGTGAGTAGCAACCATCCTTTTCATAATACTCTCATTATTCCATTCTGGATTTTCCATTGTTTAAAATATGGCTATTATTTGTTAAGCTTCTAAAATAAAACAAACAGGTTCAAAAATAAAACAAATTGAGGAAAACTAATCCACTAAAGTCATTTCACTTTACTGAGCATTCTTTTTGTGAGCCTGACATTTATCAGTTTCATCTTCAGAGTATTTATTGAAGAGTGGAACTTGCTCTTTGATGGATCAAACAAACCTGTGACCATACATATTACTCTCCTTTATATATGTTCAACATTCCTTGTTAGTCGTATTTGAAATATTATCAAAATCTGAAGGAATGTTTGTGCAGCTCTTTTCACAGGGTACTTCATTATAGATAACTGCAACATCTGCAAAGAGTCTGAATTATGATTAATATTGTCTCATAGGTCACCAAGATACAACACCAACAGCAAGGGTCCTCACATTTGCCTGGAATTCACTTGAAGTTACTTCTGTATTGTCAATGACTCTCCATGCAAGATAATACACTGTATCTTCCCTACTTAAAAAAAAAGAAAACACCCTCAATCAAGTGACAAATTTATATGAAATAGAGGATGGGGAAAGATAGGGAAAGGATGGATGGGAGACTCATGACTTCCACTCCATTGTGGTAATGCAATGGTGAAAATTGAAAACTTGTGCCAGACCGGGAATTGAACCGGGATTTATTACTTCTCATAAGTGGTTGTCTTAACAGCTTCAGTCGCCCAAAAGCAGACCCTGACTGACTCAAATTTCCAACTTATCACATGATGCAATGCAGTGCCCCTGATCCACCAAATCCCTACTCACAAATTATTGATCCCGAAGGAGTTCAGATGATATTAGTGCATCTACACTGAAACAAACATCAAGGAACTGCTGCACTTTTACAGAAATGTACTTAGCTGTGCGGTTTCTGTTATGCTGGACATGTCTGACAGAACAGAGAATGGAGAAGAAAGGGAGAGGATGGGTGGAAAACTCATGTCTTCCAGCCATACAGGACATTGTGGTAACGCAATGGCGAAAGTTGAAAACTTTCCAGTCTGGCACAAGTTTCTGTTTTTGCCACTGCATTATCACAACACCCTGTGTGGGTGGAAGTCACCGGTATCCCACCCATCCTTTATCTTTCTTTCCCCATCCTCTATTTCATATAAATATTTGCACCAGCTGCTTGATCTACAAGTGATGTCTGTTCTGTGAGACTTGTCTGACAGAACAGACACTACTTACACCACTTACTAGTCACGAATTTCACTTGATACTCCATTTGATATTACTTTCATTGTTAAGCACTGGAGTGATGTTGAATTAAAGCTTTTCATAAATCCACAAATACTGCATCTGTCTGTCAATCTTGATTCCCAGCTTTCAGGATGTTGTGAAAGATGTGCGAGTTGGATTTCGCATGATTAATGTTTTAGAAATCCATGCTGGTTGATGTGAAGGAGGTCATTCTGTTCAAGATACTTCATAGCACTTAAGTTCTATTTATATTTTAAGATTATACAGCAGTTGTAGAGTCGTAAAACTGCCAGCCCTTACATACGACCAGAATTTCTTTGGATTTTATGAGAGGTCTTCCGATAAGGTTTCTCCACAGTGAACAATACAGGCTTCACACATTGCTTTCTCGACAGCCAAATGCATTTCATTTATCATTTCTCACTTTCATTAACTGTTGACTCCTTATTAAACTTTAAACAATGTCAGCTCTTCATATGGTTTCAAAATGGTGCAAAGATTAAATGTACATGTAATTGTGTACTTCACAACACAAACAAAAAACAGAACATCAGTGAATTACAACTGGAATCATCTGACTCACACAAATATCTGGTTGTAACAGTTTCTAGGAATAGGAACTGGAATAATCATACAGGTTCCGTTGTAGGTAAAGCAGACTTTGACTGATTCATAGGAAATGGAAAATGTCATCATTCTACACAGCTTACAAGAGACTTGTACAGCTCATCCTAGAATACTGCTCTAATGTGTGGGACCCATACCAAACAGAACTGCTAGGGGATGTTAAGTATCTACAAAGATGAATAGTAAGTATAGTCACAGATTTGTCTGACTCATGGGAGAGTGGCACAGAGACGCTGACAAATCTGAAATAGCACACGCTTCAAGAGAAATGCCAACTACCCAAGTGAGTAATCTGTGAATGCGTTACAAAATCCCACTTATTCTCCTGCAGGGACTGCAAAAGCATTATTACACCAATTACAGTGCACTCGGAGGCATGCCATCAATAATTCATGTTATATATTATTTATTAAAGGAATAATAAGAAGTCTTAATAAGTGGTACAAATATATCATCGTTTCTAAGCAACGTTTCAACATTTTTAAAAAAGAGTATAATTGAGTTTGTGCTATAATGTGCATAACACTTCAGAAACGAAACAAGTTATCAAATCAGAAAGTAGAATCCTGTTTTAAAAAAATTAAAATAAAAAATATATAAATTACTAACCAAATTTTAATAAAGTATCTGCTTATAAGAAATGCAAAATGAATTCATCTTACTTATATTACAAAGGAAAGCAACACTAACTGGTATAAATTTCATGCAAGGAAACTGGTATTACTGGAGGAAACATTGTTCTGGATGCAAAAGGAAAAAGAGGTATCTTTCTTCAACACATTGCCTTTCACCTTAAAGGCACTTTTGTGGTGGGGGAACCACGAAATTTGAAGTGCAGATTATCTCTGTTGCAATGTTAGACATAAACAATATTGTGGTCACAAAGAAAGATAATTTATTTATCCACAATCAAGTAAACAATAAACACAGAAACAGTACAATAAGCAGTACAGCACAATCTGAGGATAGGTGATGTGATGGGATGTCCAGGCTTTATCAGGGGCAACCCGACCCCTGGGTAGGCAGAGTCCTAGTAGGCTGTCCCAACTTTGCCTCCAGATCTTCTGTGGAATGGTGTGGGGTGTTTTCTTCTCGTTGTCTTGTTGTCTTCACATTGTCCTTCTCAGGATTTATTTTCTTCTATGCTGCCTGTGTGGCAGTCAGCTGTGGCAACCCATTACAGGCCTACTTCGCTGTTCCTGGCATGGACGGCATAGCGAGTGCCTTACTGTGACGTCAGCTGGGCGGCCACCGATGTGGCAGACAGTACTGTCTCAGCAACTCTCTGCAGCATATCGGCCAGGTGCAAGTCATTTTCGATCACTGCAAAGAGTGTGGAGACTATTGCTGTCAGCTCTCCTTCGTGCACTGTGTACGCAGTGCTGTGGCTGGGTGCAGTTGGGTTGCAATTGGTGGCTGGTGTGTTGCCACTCATGCCACCACCCGCCGATGTGGCCTCTTCTTTGCACGATTTTCCCCTGGGGGATCAAAGCACTAATCTTGCGAGCATGTTTTCTGGTGTGGGCACATTGTCTTCTTTTGCCCCCTTCAGTGGGGCTGGAAGTGACAGCATCAGCTGCCGGCATCATCCTCGTGGTTGCTGGCTGCCTCGCCGGCTGTGTACCTGGGTACAGACAGCAGTGGAGGGAGTGGTCAGCAGTCTTCTGCAACTGCCGCTCCTGTTGGAAAGCAACTGCGACTAATTACTGCTCAGCCGCAGTTTTTGCATCCTTGGGAGTGGACAGTTTCTGCTTACATGGGCGCCTGCACACTTCACGCACTCCTCAGGGAAGGAGCAGTGGCGAGCCACATGGCCTGTCCCCTGGCAGTGGAAGCACTACAGCAAGCCCCTCTTCTGCTGAATGTTTTCCATGGTGACCATAGTGTTGGCTGCCCATTTCAGCTTGTAGAGCCGCCTGTTCTCCGATGTGTCAGTGGCAATCACCAGCAGAGACGGCAACTCCTTGTGTGTGATGTGAGACTTGTCCCACTTCACATTGTGCATGCTAAAGTAAAGCTCTGCCAGTTTGTATCTCAGGAGTTCAGGTTCCACCACCTTGGGGAAGTCCTTGATGGTGATCTTTAACAGCCTCTCGGGGATGACGGTGTGCATGTACCAGTGCAAGCCTTGGTTCGACACCTCGCTCGTCACCTTGATGAAATCCTCCGTGTTTGCGACTTGCAGACGCAAGAGGTTTCCTGCTTCCGCTCGCACTGTGCAGTCTGCAGTCATCCACTGCTTCACAAGCTGCAGGAAACCTTTTTAGTCTTTGGCCACCTTGAAGACTATGGGCAGCAGGCGTCGCTGTGACCATCCAGAAGTGGTGTCCGATCGGGAGGCGGTCACTTCTTCTTCTGCATAGTGGCCAGTGTGGGCAGCGGCCATGGTCTCCGTCTGTTTGGGTGCTGTTGGCTGCTCCAACTTCTCCTTGTCTGCTAGCGCACCGTAGCGGTTAGCAGTAGCATTGGGCGGCGGGGAAGGTGTCGCCTTGGGTCTCGCCCCCTGCCGAGATGTGACGGTAGTCCAGGTTGCACCTGCCACACTGTCAACTGGTATGGCGCATCTTCTGCCACCGGAAATTGATACAGTGAGCTGCCTCTTCCTCTTGGGTGCCTTTTTGGTGCCAGTTGATGCTGCGGAGATTGGTCATTAGTGCCACTCACCATCTGGGTGCTGCAGTGCTCTGGCCGTCATCCTTTGCGCCCTCTTGTTGGCCGGGAGTACACCATGCACTATAAAGTCATCCTCACCGGAATCATCGTCCAAGTCAAGGTCCATGGATGGTGGCCAGGTTGTTCTAGGCAGCAGGTCAGATGGGGCCATCATGTGAGCAAGCTCATCCACACGGTGGTCTGCCACACCAGCACTCCAGTCGTTGTAAGTGGGGGGCCGGCTGGGGCCATCGACCAAGCAGGCTCAGCCAAACTGTGATCTGCCACACCCATCACTCTATTCAGTGCTCCTTGGAACTCAGGTGTGCTGAGCCATGCCGAGCTGAGCTGAGCCATGTGGTGCAGTGGTGTGCCGAGCCAAGCTGTTTTTATATAGAGGAGAGCTCTAGTAGATGGTGCACCAGGTTTCAGACTGCGTGCACAAGCCTCTGGTGGCCAACCTGTGTAGATGCCACTAGTGTAGTACAGGTGTGTAGCACGTTGTCGGACTATGGACTTGGCACATACTCAGGTATGACATACAGGCTTATAGCACCCCTACCTCCCGGTGGAAACGGCACTCTCTGATGTGGGTATTGGAGTGACTGATGACACATCCTTGGCATCTGTAACGGTCACTGCTTGTGATGGCAGCAGCAGCAGAAGGAGATTCTGACCTGAAACTAATTAGTAGGGGACACGTCGTGCAGCTGCAGACATATGCAGTGGCTATTTCCCTGCAAAGTGCCATAAAGGAGAACCAGCAAAAAGGGCACAGATAGCATCTTAATGTCCAGGTCCTCAACATGGTAGAGCTGTGCTGATGGTGAAGGTGTTGGCCACTCACACAGTGTTGTCAGGTACATCCATGGTGAAGGACCCAAAGGCATCAGCCCATGTGATAGTGTAAATGCAGGTGGCAGTGAAGCACCATGGGATGGGCTGGCAGTATGCATCAGGGCACTGGACCCCAGAGGAGAGGCAGGAGGCAGCAACACCCACAAGGTAGGCAGGTCTGCCTCTGCAGCAGGAGCACCCCACAAGGCCTGGACAGGCACTGAGGGAGGATGTGAAGGAGGGGGCAGTGGGCCCATGGTCCTTGCCATGCTTTAAGGATGCAGCTGATTGTGGTGGCATGCCACCAGCCCTTTGCTGGTGCCCACCATAAAGATGCAGCAACCGCAGCAGCTGTGGACCATAGCTGGAATCCACTTTGTTCAGCAGTCAAACCCCAGAGGCAGACCATGGAGACAGAGGTGAACCGCAATGTGGGTCTCGCTGGTGGAGTACATCAAGGCATCATTCATGGATGAGTTTGTGAGATATTTCCTCATTTGAACCTTCAAGAAGCAGACGTTTCACTCCACCTCATGTTAGGTAGGGGGTGAAAAGGAGGAGCAGCCACATGGTGAATGCCTTGACGAGTGCAAAAATCATCATAGGTCTGAGACACAAACTGTGGACCGCTATCTGTCACAATCCTTTGCAGAATTTTTTTTTTTGGAGGTACTGAACTTTAGCCACAGCTGATACGGAAGGACAGCAGATAATGTATGGAAATTTAGAGAAAATATTGGCAACCAACAACTAATAATAATTTAGGAAGGGGCCTGCAAAATCAAAATGGACGGGTTACCACAGGCTCTGCTGTGCAGATCCCAGAGGGAGCATCGCCCGTGGTACCAACTGTTGTTAAGTCCACTGTTGCTGAGTCCACTGAGAGCAGGCCATAACAACACACTTAGTGTCACCTTTGATGATAGGCCTAAATACGTGTAAATGAGCCAACAACTTGATATGAAAGATCTTCCAATGTCCCACATGTAGGAGCTGAAGCACATCTTGCCGTAGGGTGGCTATGATCACAACTCTGGGCAACAACCCATCTGTAGCTAAGGCAATACCACCATCAAATGCCAAAAGGTGGTGATGAACAGTAAAGCAGTTATAGAAATGATCGGAACCTCTGTCAATTGGTTGATCCAGCCAACAAGCTGAACACAGTGAACTACTTGGTGCAAAAACAGATCAACAGCAACAGTAGTTGTGATCTGGGAGCCCATAATAGCAAATACTTCCATTGTATCCACTGTATGTTGCACCTCAATATCTAAGTGAAAACAAAGGGCTCATTGTGATCAAAAGAGGATCTGGCCCCATCACAAGCCAGGACCATGCATCAGCATAGCCATGCTGCGTGGTAGGCAGAAAATGTATTTTATACACTCCAGGAAATTGAAATAAAAACACCGTGAATTCATTGTCCCAGGAAGGGGAAACTTTATTGACACATTCCTGGGGTCAGATACATCACATGATCACACTGACAGAACCACAGGCACATAGACACAGGCAACAGAGCATGCACAATGTCGGCACTAGTACAGTGTATATCCACCTTTCGCAGCAATGCAGGCTGCTATTCTCCCATGGAGACGATCGTAGAGATGCTGGATGTAGTCCTCTGGAATGGCTTGCCATGCCATTTCCACCTGGCGCCTCAGTTGGACCAGCGTTCGTGCTTGACGTGCAGACCGCGTGAGACGACGCTTCACCCAGTCCCAAACATGCTCAATGGGGAACAGATCCGGAGATCTTGCTGGCCAGGGTAGTTGACTTACACCTTCTAGAGCACGTTGGGTGGCACGGGATACATGCGGACGTGCATTGTCCTGTTGGAACAGCAAGTTCCCTTGCCGGTCTAGGAATGGTAGAACGATGGGTTCGATGACGGTTTGGATGTACCGTGCACTATTCAGTGTCCCCTCGACGATCACCAGTGGTGTACGGCCAGTGTAGGAGATCGCTCCCCACACCATGATGCCGAGTGTTGGCCCTGTGTGCCTCGGTCGTATGCAGTCCTGATTGTGGCGCTCACCTGCACGGCGCCAAACACGCATACGACCATCATTGGCACCAAGGCAGAAGCGACTCTCATCGCTGAAGACGACACGTCTCCATTCGTCCCTCCATTCACGCCTGTCGCGACACCACTGGAGGCGGGCTGCACGATGTTGGGGCGTGAGCGGAAGACGGCCTAACGGTGTGCGGGACCGTAGCCCAGCTTCATGGAGACGGTTGCGAATGGTCCTCGCCGATACCCCAGGAGCAACAGTGTCCCTAATTTGCTGGGAAGTGGCGGTGCAGTCCCCTACGGCACTGCGTAGGATCCTACGGTCTTGGCGTGCATCCGTGCGTCGCTGCGGTCCGGTCCCAGGTCGACGGGCACGTGCACCTTCCGCCGACCACTGGCGACAACATCGATGTACTGTGGAGACCTCACGCCCCACGTGTTGAGCAATTCGGCGGTACGTCCACCCGGCCTCCCGCATGCCCACTATACGCCCTCGCTCAAAGTCCTTCAACTGCACATACGGTTCACGTCCACGCTGTCGCGGCATGCTACCAGCGTTAAAGACTGCGATGGAGCTCCGTATGCCACGGCAAACTGGGTGACACTGATGGCGGCTGTGCACAAATGCTGCGCAGCTAGCGCCATTCGACGGCCAACACCGCGGTTCCTGGTGTGTCCGCTGTGCCGTGCGTGTGATCATTGCTTGTACAGCCCTCTCGCAGTGTCCGGAGCAAGTATGGTGGGTCTGACACACCGGTGTCAATGTGTTCTTTTTTCCATTTCCAGGAGTGTAGTTGTAGCAAGATGGGAGCAAGGTCCAACACTGGAAGTGATGTGTTGCTTTGTTGGGTAATGAAGCAGAAGGAATAAACAACAAAATCAAGGGCTTGTGGTCTGTAATGAGAAGGAACTTTGACCCATACAAGAATATACAAAACTTTTTTAGGGCACAGATTATGGCAAGTGCTTCCTTTTCAACTTTGAAGTAGCGCTGCTGAGTGGAGTTGAGCTTTTTTTTATGTGTATGCTATCAGACATTCGGAACCATCTTCATAGTGGCATACAAGAATGGCCTTGAGGCCATACTGAGAGGCATGTGTAGCCAAGATGAGGTGGTGGGCAGGATGGAAGCTAGCCAAACAAGAAATAGAATGCAATTTAGATTTCAAAAGCATGAAAGCACACTTACAAGCCACTATCTAGCGAAAGGAAATGTCCTTGTGAAGGAATTAATGGAGAGGATGGACCAGCATGGCTGCATTCAGAATGAACCTGGGATAGTAGGCAATTTTCCTAAAAAATACTTGGAGTTCTTTGACTTTGGAAGGGTGAGGCACTTTGCACCATCCTAAGAAACATCAAATCATGAATACTCAATGGATGACTGAAAAAGTGGAACTTAGTCAAGATGCACTTCAACCTTGCAGTATCTAAGACCGTGAACAAGTTCATGATGCACCTATTATGATGACGTTATTAAGAAAGTTGATGCACCTTGGAATGAATATCATCAATCGTTCTTTAAAATGCTGAGAAATTGCAGAAGTGTTAGCCACACTGAACAGGAGGCCCTGATATTAATACAACGCAAAGGACCGATTAATTGCAGGGAGCTGTTTCTAATCCTCATCCAATGCAAATTATAAATAGACATCAGATAAATCGATTTTCATGTAAAACTGGCCTCAAGCAAGTTTGGCTAATAGCTTGTCCTGACAGAGCAAAGGGTGGGCGTGAATGATAGATTGAGCATCAATGGAAACTTTAAAACCACCGCAGAGGAAAATCTGACCATTCAGTTCTTTAACAATATGAGGAGGGTAGATCACTCACAGGACATAATGGGTTGTATGACTCCAAAGACATCAGCTTGTCCAATTCTGATTTTACTTGATTGCGCAGTGCCACTGGAATAGAGTGCACACAGAAAAAATGTGGCTGTGCTATATGTTTCAAGGTAAAATGAGCCATAAAATTAGTGACACACACAAAAAAAAAAAAAAAAAAAAAAACTCAGAACACAAGAGATTCTGACTGGTGATAAGGGAACAAGGTGTACTGCATCAGCAATGAAAAAACAAAAGCACGAAAAGCATCCAGACTGAACAAATTGTCAATGCCAGCATCATCCACTACCATAAAGCTCAAGGAACAAATCACAGATCTATATATGATGGGAGCCATAAATTGCCCTAAAATTGGGATATGTTCCTTGTTGTAAATCATCAAACATTGAGTAACTGAAAACAATGACAGAGTCCCCAAATCCACACAAGTTTGTGGGTTCAGCAGTGTCAAAGCTACACCCACGTCCAACTGTAGTCTGAGAACTTCGTCCATCACTCACACTTCAGTAAACAGCATAAGTTATATTAAAACTGTCTTCTTCAGAAGGTATTATACCTATTAACAAATATTATGACATTGTGTGTAGAACAGATATGGTATTATTACAATAAACACAATTACAGGAAATGTTAACAAATAATTTTAGTGAAACATACTCACATAGCATCATGTTATCTGTATCCAATGTGTGAGCCACTGACTCCGTGTAGTACATGTATATGTCATCCACTTAATCACCATTTAAAATGCATGCTTTAAAAGTAGTAGTGCTCTACTGCACAGATTTGTCTTAAAATTTTTGAAATATCACACATTTGATGTTGGATCTAACTACATGTAGTGTGCCACTTGACAAATTGTGTACCACATACAGAACTAATGACAAGCTGACAAGTGCCAACAGGCTAAAGAGTAGAGGCAGTACTTTCAGGTTGCTTCTGATAGGTGGCATTCATGAGTGTCCTGTATGAGCACAGCTGCAATGAGCAGCATGTGTGATATCAAAAGTCCATATTCACTACTTGAATTAACATATTAATCAAAACGATTGGGAGAGGAGAGAAGAGGGGGAGCAAAGTGTGCCATTAAAATCATGTGGCTAACAAAGAGCTCATAGGCTCAGGTCAATATCATGAAAACGTACAACAAGTATTTGTGTTTGAATACACAACTGCAACAAGTGTGAGTGTCGAAGCAAAAATGCTCCTAGGAAATATTATTGATGTATCCAATACTGAAATATTAAGTTGACCCCAGACACAAGGGAACACTGTAAAAGTACAAACTGTGATAGGCAAACAGCAAATATTAAAAGACAATAAAGATTGGTGAAAGAGAATGGTGGAGGGGGCAGTGCTAGATCATCGCTCATGAAGCATCGTGTTGAACAAAGTGGTTGTACTAAGAAAGTATTCTGTATGAACAAATACACCGGGGGGGGGGGGGGGGGGGGGGGGGGGGGAGTGTTGTAAAATACCCTCAAATAATGAATAAACAAAGGCCACTAAGTAGTGTACCTATGGCTAGAAATCAGCTATAGGCAGAATAAAACACACTAAAAATTTAAAAAAAGTGGGTAGTTCTAATATGGTTGATTGGTAAAATGTTGAACAGCCACGTAACTATGGATGATAAATTGTATGTTGTAAAATAACAAAATAAAAGATGTACTCTTAGTGAAAATAGAATTCTGAGGAAAACAAACACCACATGGAGGCCAGCACTGAACAGTAAACTTGGCTGCTTGGCCAGAAGTAGAGGTTTAAAGCCTTCTAGGAAATGTCTACTTGCAAGCAGAAGTTGATTGTTTAGGATGTAGCCATAATTTTCATTTAAGTGTTTTAAAATTTCGAGCTCTCCCCATAAATCTAATCTACAATGTTTCACTTCTTTGTGTTAGATTACAGTATCCTCTAAAACCTTCAGAGTACGATCAGAAACATGTAAATGGTCTTCAAAGATGGGACAGTGTACATTATTACCTTTCTTCCCCAAAAATATATTCTTTATACCTCACCTTGATTGCACCACCAGTTTGTCTACTATAGTAACTGGGACTGCCACTGCAGATCATTTTGTACATGCTTGAGTCTAAGAATGCATCCTCAGCATTTCTGATAGTAGCCACATGACTTTAGTAATACACTTTTTTACTCCCTCCCCTCACCCTTTTCAAAATTTTCAGTTAATATGTTAATTCTAGTAAAGAAAATGTAATTATGATATCGAACACGCTGCTCATTCCAGCTATATGCATCAGAGGCAACCAAAAACTAGTGCCTCTACTCTTCAGCCAGTTGGTGCACGTTACTAATTCTGTTCGTGGGACACTCACATGCTACATGAATCGAAGCCATATTTTTTATTTTATGTTATATATACAGGATGTTCAATTCATCTGAAGATATTGAAATAGCCCTAAAACTAAGATTCAGATCCAAACAATTTACAGTTGAAATATGTCTATCTGTGAGGGGGTCGTCCAATGATACCAAACTTGACTGCCGCCCCACCGCATGTGTGGGGGGGGGGGAGGTAACTTTGAAATCTTAAATGGGAACCCCCATTATCTGTTGCAGAATCAGATTCTACAGAAAATAATATGTAATTTATCTGGAACACTTTTTTTCATTTCATGACAGATGGGGCTATAATCGGAAAAATCAAAATGAGTAGAAAACCATTGTTTCAAAATGCTATCCAATGGCCCATCTCCATGCTTTGAGGGTAGGACAGGCAGTTATTTCATAATTTTTAATGGGAAACCCCATTCGCAATGCTGTATTCCTCCGAACAATGAAAAGGGTACTGCTCAACATGCCATTTTAACCGTCTATTGAACTACAACTTATTATAACAGGCAGAGTAGTCCCATTAAAAATTATGAAATAATTGTCTGTCTGACCCTCACACTGTGGAGGTGAGATGTTAATTTAAGTGTCACTGAATAGCATTTAGAAACACACGATTTTCTACCCATTTTGATTTTTCAGATTAGAGTGCCATCTGTCGGATAAAGAAAAAAGTGTATTTTTTGGATCCAATGTGTTGTGTTCAAGATATTTCAATGCATTCATAAATTGAACATTCTGTACATACAAATTTTTCAAGTAGCACACTACATGTTGTTGGATCCAATGTCAAATGTGTGAAATTTTTAAAATTTTAAGACCAAGCTCTACAGTAGAAAGCAACTACTTTTGATCATGTACTTTAAATGATGATTAAATGGATGATACTACCTGTACTAGACAGAGTCATCAACTTCCACATTGGATACATATAATGTGATTCTATATGAGTATGTTTCACTAAGATGATTTGTAAACATTTCCTGTAATTTTGTTTATTGTAATGATACCATATCTGTTCTGCTTACAATGTTGCGATACCTTTTAATAAACACAATATGTTCTGAAGAAGACTGTTTTAAAAACTGTCAATAACATGGTCAAGGTTTAATAGAACTGTATTTTGCAACTGGCTGGCTCTTATTCCCAATCCACTGAAGCCCTTGCATGCACAATTGCTGGAGTGCACCCATGTTCAAAATTTTAAACTTTTGTTTTTACTCGAAGCAATGGACATCCCTGTCCATATCTGCAGGAGAGGGCTGGGAGTGACAGACAGAGGCTATACGTCCTTTTTTCCTGACATTGTTACAAGTCGCCCAGTGTTTAGAGCACATGACCCTGTAATGTTGCATGAAACATGTAGGCAAAACAGGAGTGCTGAGATCTGAGGTGGTTGTTGTTTGACACGATGTTGTCCAGTGCAAGGCAGAGGCCACAGTTGTATGGCTGCTATGTTGTCCTCCCCCTGACAACTAACTGATACCTGACAACCAGTAACAGGAGCCACCACGGCAATGTCACACCAAGCCTCAATCTGATCACCAGCAGTGTGAGATACTTCAAAAGACTGTGAAATATGCAACATTTCAGCCAAAGATGGATTCTCACACTGTAGTACACACTGATGCACCTTCAATGGCATCACAGACCATACAAACAGCACAGAAATCATGACAAGTATCAGTAACAAATTCACATTTGCGACTGAGGCTGTGAAGTTTGGCCACTTGAGCACAGTAGGAGTGTTGGAGGTATTCATGACATTGACAGAACTTTATACATGCTGTAGTCACATGCACACATTTACAATGATTATTTGATGACAACCTACACATTTCGTCGAACAAAACTGACCCAGGTTCCTTGACTGATGCTAACTGGCACAACAGCTGGTAGATCCAAGGAGAAATTCAAGAAAGGAACACGGCCTTACTCATGTTTGCATCAGTGACATCAAAAGCAAGAAAAGGTTGCCAAAGCTGCGTCTTGTAAGCCTTCCAGTCTTCGGTCACTTCATTGTAAGGGGGAAAAGACGACAAGTACACCAACAGCATGGAAGCCTTCAACATCAAAAGGTTGAAAAGTTCATGATAGCTGTTGTGACTTGGCAAGACAGCCAAGTCACTATGAGAGGAAGCCGAAAGGCACGCGCTTAAGCTCACGCAGGCTGGCGTGAGGTCTGGAACAGTTAAGGGAATTAATAGTAGCAAATAAAGTACGTAGTTGATGTAATACTTAACTTTAATCCATAATTGGAGAACATCGCTCTTGACGGTACATGTTTTATAATTTCAATATTAACTGGTAATGGCACCTTGCTAGGTCGTAGCAAATGACGTAGCTGAAGGCTATGCTAACTATCGTCTTGGCAATTGAGAGCGTATTTGTCAGTGTAGCATCGCTAGCAAAGTCGGCTGTACAACTAGGGCGAGTGCTAGTACGTCTCTCTGGACCTGCCATGTGGCGGCGCTCGGTCTGCAATCACTGACAGTGGCGACACGCAGGTCCGACGTATACTAGTGGACCGCGGCCGATTTAAAGGCTACCACCTAGCAAGTGTGGTGTCTGGCGGTGACACCACAATAGCAACTGTAAGAGCCTACTGCTGCTCTAGGAGAGATTTGAGCACTGCCTCCATGGACATGAGAACTGACAGAACAACCAGATAGACTGAGCACACAGAAGTTAACACCACACTTATTACCAACTGTGTCACAATGCTAGACACAGACAACAGTATTGTCACAAGAACAAGAGTTTATGTACCCACAGTCAAGTAAACACCAACACTATAACAGCACAACAGGCACCAGAGCACAATCTGAGCATGGGCACTGTCACACTGTCCTTATATAGACGACAGCACTGGTGCATGGTGCAGCAGGTGCTGCACTATGTGCATAACTCGTGAGTGGCCTTCAGTGGCCAACCCACACAGATGCTGGGGCGAGTAATTGAGTGTAGCATGCCAGCAACCTGGTGCTGCAGTGCATATCCAGGTATAATGTACACGATTATAGCAATTTGAATAGCCATCCCATGTACTACAAATGAAATACTCCCATTCCCACATAACCTGCTCACACACATACAGAAATTTATCAATGGAAAAAGTCTGAATGGAATTTAGGGTATACAACGTGCATAAGTGGATATTCTGCAGAATCACACTTCAGGGATGGAACTAATCCATGTAAAAATACCACACAAAGTGCACTGACCTCAAAGGGAACTACATGAAAAAGTAAGTGAATTTTTTAGCCAAGTACACATCAATCTAAAACAAACACACACACTTTTTTTTGTTGCTACAAGTGAAGAGTGCGTACATTTCCTACACTTTTCCATAATGGTCATTTTACTGGATTAGGAGCAGTACAATAACACAATATTTTTAAATTGTTAAATTAATCAAATTACTTAACTTAATTACATTATATGTTTTTCCTGTTTCATGTAACATGTAACTTACTTTGTTGTTACTGTAAACAACAGTTTAACAACGAATATGTTTTGTCATCATTTCCAAATACCCACCTGAAGCCCCATCCATCAATTGCACTTGCAAAGACAACATTCCCTTTCTCTGGTGAAAAATAAATATTTGAGTCATCAATATCTTCCAGACCTGTAGTCCAGTCATAGAGGCCTCCAATAGTTACAGAAGATGAATCTGATGCAGATTTTCCAAGGATTTCTGTTGTAAACAACTGTGCCACCACTGCATTCACCTGGGAGGGTCATAATACAAATAAGACAAACTGCTTTATACTATGTATTCTGCTTGCTTTAAAATATTAAAATGCAGTAATCATTCAAATTACAGAGAATATCATTGATTTAAGCATTTATGTGACCACTTCATAACTATTTGGAGTCATCTCACAGATGTGAAAAGTTAGATAAATTGACTGTATGAGGGCTTGTCATAATGTTTTAATAACCACCTTGAAAAAACAAAATGATGTAATTAATTTGATGTTTGTTAGCAGGAACATATCTGCAGTCCTTGTACACATGGAAATCCCCTTGCCACAACACCATCAGAAGAGCTGTAACAAAATGGTGCAGCACTTTGATAAAGTAGAGTATCATGCAATAATTCATTTCCTGCATTTGAAGGTGAAGAACAATGCAGCAAAAATGCTGAGTTGGTGAGGGCATACAGCAACAATGCACCATCCTACGAGCACAGGCTAGGTGGTGCAGATGCTTTCAGAGTTGTTAACCAAGTCTGGATGACAAAATATGAAGTGCCAAACCAACTCAATGTGAAGAACAAGGAACTGCTAGGGAAGCACAGGCCCCGGTGTTCAAAGATTGAGACAGCAGCAGAAATGTTGCAGCAGAACAAGACACATGACTTCTTTTGATGCCTGTCATCTCGTATGAGTGCTGGGTGTATCACTGCAACCCCAAAGCAATGGACCAAAGCAAGTAGTGGAAACATTGATTCATCAGCACCCATAAGGTGAAGACACAACCATCACTTGGCAAGTTATTGATGCTGAGTGTGTTTTGTGATTGCCATGGAGTACTGTTAACACATTATGCTCATGAGGGAGAAACCATCACAGGAGCATACTACTGAAATGACCTGATGAAGTTACTGGAGGATGTCCACACGAAATGCCATGGGAAGCTGTCAAAGGACGTGCTTCTGCTTCACAACAATACTCCAGCGCATTCTGCCAGAACAGTCATACATGACGATTCTCTATCAAATTTTGTCTCACCCTCCACCCTCTACTCCGTCCTCATATTCTCCTTACATAACACCCAGTGTCTGCTACCTCTTTCTTTGGTTGAAGGAACCATTGTATGATGCATTTTCAGAAAGGCACCAAGGTGATTATTGAGCTGAATCATTTCCTGAATAACCAAAATGCCAAGTTCTACAATGAGGTTTCTGCATTGTTGGGAAAAATGATTTTCATTTAAGGGTGAATTTGCTGAGGACTAACACCATTGCCAAGTTTCATCATTGCAGATTGGTTTTTTGAGATGATAATTAAAGCTTTATAATTATCTCTTGTAGAAGATTTATTTTAACATCAAGACTTCATATATGAAGCTCCTGTTTATCGAAAATTTTTAGCTACACAAATTTCATATTTCTGAAATATTTAACATACATTGGTCAACATCCTGCACAAATGTTTTGGTACGATGCTTCCAAATAACAATGAAATAACATACTGAGTCTGTACAGCATTATCTAGTCAATTACCTTGTTCTGCTTGAGAACAGCAAATACTGTCTTCTTGTGTAAACCTAAGTTACTTCAATTTGTCCTTCAGTTTCTGGGCTGTTGACATAAAACTGTTTTACAATGCGTCATTGCTAACAACACACCACATACTTTTTCCATATCTGGCTCTATCACAGCATTTTCATTCCATGTCCTTTAGCACTAATCCCCGTTATTTCTCCTTTATATTTTTACATTTATCATTCATAAAGATCATACTGGATAATCCTTGGTGGAATACAAACAATGAAATGAGTCAAGATAGCTCTCCACTATGTGCTGTACAGATGCAGAAACAAGAAATGGAATAGATCCTACCTACACAATTCATAGAATTTGAGAGGGAGATCCAGACAAGTGGGTTTGTAAAGCAGGCACTGAAGTTGGCCATGTGCACTCTTCTATAATTCAGTTGCCAAACCTGTCCTTCACCACAGTTTGACCATGAACACACACATAGGTCATCAGTTTCTTTAAATTACATATATAAGAACTGCCTTCAAACATATCCTCTGGTGTTAAAATCAACTGACTTACTTTCACTAGTCCCTGTCCAATACTTATTTGCAATATACAGTGCATGTTGTTAAGAAGTACTACACAGTGTTCCTTAGGACATGCATGCTAGTCCAAAGGGACAGGCACAGCAGCAAGTACAGCCACCATGAAAAACAGGAAATATATTCGCAGTTACAAATACAAACCACCTTCAGCTGGATAATGGAATGACGACAATGAAAATATGTGCTGGACTGGGACTTGAATCCAGGTTTCCCTCATCAGATGAGCGATTGCCTTAACCACTTTTGCTATGCACGCACGACTCACAGCCGGACTCAAACTTCCATATATTATCGTTTATGACTCACAACCTGCAATCGTATACATTATGTAATTCCCGCACAGGGGGAAGACATTTTAACTGAAGTATGCCTCCCCAAAGGAATGTTGCATAATACTTGTTGATGACAAAGGCAGTGCAAGATTGTATTTATTTGCGACACCAGGCTTGAGTTAAGTGTGAAATTTGGGTTTGAGACCCAGTATGGCACAAATTTTCATTGTCATCATTCCATTTTACAGTTTATGGTGGTCTGTTTTATCTACTGGGAATATACACTCCTGGAAATTGAAATAAGAACACCGTGAATTCATTGTCCCAGGAATGGGAAACTTTATTGACACATTCCTGGGGTCAGATACATCACATGATCACACTGACAGAACCACAGGCACATAGACACAGGCAACAGAGCATGCACAATGTCGGCACTAGTACAGTGTATATCCACCTTTCGCAGCAATGCAGGCTGCTCTTCTCCCATGGAGACGATCGTAGAGATGCTGGATGTAGTCCTGTGGAACGGCTTGCCATGCCATTTCCACCTGGCGCCTCAGTTGGACCAGCGTTCGTGCTGGACGTGCAGACCGCGTGAGATGATGCTTCATCCCGTCCCAAACATGCTCAATGGGGGACAGATCCGGAGATCTTGCTGGCCAGGGTAGTTGACTTACACCTTCTAGAGCACGTTGGGTGGCACGGGATACATGCGGACGTGCATTGTCCTGTTGGAACAGCAAGTTCCCTTGCCGGTCTAGGAATGGTAGAACGATGGGTTCGATGACGGTTTGGATGTACCGTGCACTATTCAGTGTCCCCTCGACGATCACCAGTGGTGTACGGCCAGTGTAGGAGATCGCTCCCCACACCATGATGCCGGGTGTTGGCCCTGTGTGCCTCGGTCGTATGCAGTCCTGATTGTGGCGCTCACCTGCACGGCGCCAAACACGCATACGACCATCATTGGCACCAAGGCAGAAGCGACTCTCATCGCTGAAGACGACACGTCTCCATTCGTCCCTCCATTCACGCCTGTCGCGACACCACTGGAGGCGGGCTGCACGATGTTGGGGCGTGAGCGGAAGACGGCCTAACGGTGTGCGGGACCGTAGCCCAGCTTCATGGAGACGGTTGCGAATGGTCCTCGCCGATACCCCAGGAGCAACAGTGTCCCTAATTTGCTGGGAAGTGGCGGTGCAGTCCCCTACGGCACTGCGTAGGATCCTACGGTCTTGGCGTGCATCCGTGCATCGCTGCGGTCCGGTCCCAGGTCGACGGGCACGTGCACCTTCCGCCGACCACTGGCGACAACATCGATGTACTGTGGAGACCTCACGCCCCACGTGTTGAGCAATTCGGCGGTACGTCCACCCGGCCTCCCGCATGCCCACTATACGCCCTCGCTCAAAGTCCGTCAACTGCACATACGGTTCACGTCCACGCTGTCGCGGCATGCTACCAGTGTTAAAGACTGCGATGGAGCTCCGTATGCCACGGCAAACTGGCTGACACTGACGGCGGCAGTGCACAAATGCTGCGCAGCTAGCGCCATTCGACGGCCAACACCGCGGTTCCTGGTGTGTCCGCTGTGCCATGCGTGTGATCATTGCTTGTACAGCCCTCTCGCAGTGTCCGGAGCAAGTATGGTGGGTCTGACACACCGGTGTCAATGTTTTCTTTTTTCCATTTCCAGGAGTGTATTTCATGCAATACTTATCTCTCCAAGTGTGTCCCTATTCTATTTATCCCCCCCCCCCTTCCACCCCTCAGAGTCTTACTATAGACTATCCACTTGTACCTCAATCTCTCCACCCTATTTAGTTTCACTGCTGCCTCATCCACATTGTGGAGGAATGTCTACCACTCTTTCACTACTACCACCCCACCCCCCCCCCCCCCCAAATTCCTTCCTGCTCCTTAAACTTACACATACAACACATCACTACCTCCTCTCACTTCACCAGGTTGCAATTATTCCCATCACATTTTCCATGTTGACACCATGCACTGCACCCATAACACTTCACCCACTCTTCCCCTACCTATCTTCCTAGGTTACCCCAAATAGTGCCAAGGCCAGGAACAGGAAGTGTTTGGGACTAAATACCAATGGGAAAAGCAGATTACTATATTTGCTATTAATTAGTACATATATTACTTGAAGGTTGAGTGCTTGTTCTTATAATTTACTTTCTTTAATATCTTAAGCATTTGTTAAGCTAGTAACAATATTACATACCTGCTCAAGTACTTGTGTCAGATGCACATAAGCATCTAATGGAGACAACTTCATCTCCAGAATGAGTCGATCAATCTTATTCAGCACCAAGACTGGAACAATATTTTCGAGCCATGCTTGTCTCAAAGCAACCTAAGAAAGAAAAATGTTGTTTGTGACAGCATCAAATCCCAGCATTTGTTGTGTTACTTAACCCCTATTTCAAACAATTACACACTTATTGCCTTTTATCTATCAACAGAGCAGAGACTGTGTAACTTTACCTTTACCTCACAAAGGAAGTGCTTTACATACTCATTTAGAGCAAATTTGGAAAATCAGTTCCAAAGCATGAAGGTGGGATACAAAAAAAGGAAAAACAGGCTACAGGAATAGATTATGAAGTCATAAAAAATAAACAGTTCTGATTCAAATTTCAGAACATCCGTGACAATAAGAAAGAGATGGACACTAAGTCAAAGATTAAAGTCAAACATAAAAGAAAAAGGTACAAAAGTAAGACATTAAAAAAATGAAACAACAGATCATCCACCCTGTTCAACATTAGTAACAAAGTACAAATTGATGGACAAGCCAAAAAATAACACTGGCACGAATGGTCAGAAAACTGGAAGGAAAAACATAGTTTATTCCCATCAAGTTTAAATGCACTAACTGAGCACAACAAAGAAAGTAGTACAAATGGCAACTGCAAACAATACAATAATTCCCAAAATGAATTTTCACTTTGCAGTGGAGTGTGTACTGATTTGAAAACCCAAGCACGCCTCACAAGCCACCCAGTAGACACTTGACCATGAAACACAAAGTCGCAGGTTTGAGTCGTGGTCAAGCACAGATTAATAAAAATATAAATCACATTGTTAAAAGGGAAAAAAAGAAAAAAAAGTAAGTGAGTCAAATGGGGCAAAAAAGTAAACAGAAGTGTAGAGAGAGGTAGAGATAGATAGATAGATAGAGAAAGAGAAAGAGAAAGAGAAAGAGAAAGAGAGAGAGAGAGAGAGAGAGACGTGACATGATAAGAAAGGTATATAAGCAGAGCAGAAATTATTGAGAAATCATTCCAACAATGACATGGGTCACAAATAGGGAAACACACTGACCTAAGTGACTTTGATAAAGGACAGGTTATTATAATATGTTATTCAGATCAAGCATCTTAGAAATGGCAGAGCTAGTCAGCTGTTTGCAGGCTACTGTCATGGAAAGTGGTTGAAGGACAGTGAACCACAAGTAGACCATGAAGTGTTGGATCTCCATGCATGTGATACAGCACACAGAGGTTGATGGTTTACCAGCTCTGTAGAGCAGGAAAAGGGCCAATTTGTAGCAGATCTAATGAAGAGAACAAAGGTGATGCAGACAAGTGTTTTGGAGCACATCATTCAGAGTAAATTGTAGAATATGATGCTCCTCTGCAGATTACCCATATGTGTTCTCTTGCTGACCCAATGATATTATCAATTATGGTTGCAGTGTGCACAATGTCATCAAGGCTGGAAAGTGGATGAATGGAAATGTATTGCCTGGTTGGGTGAATCACATTTCTTGTTACACTAGGTCAATGGCCATGTCTAGATACAGCATCATCCTGGCAAAAAGCTGATCAAAACATGCACCGCACAATGGACACAAGTTGATGGGGGCAGTATTATGCTGTGAGGAACATTCACGTGGGCTTCTATGGGATCTGTAGTACTAACTGATGGCACCTTGACAGATGTGTACTAGGTGAACATTACTGTGGACCAAAGGCATCTCTTCATGCTTGATTTCTTCCCCAATGGTGATGGCATCTTTCAGCAGGTTTACTGCCCATGTCAAAACATCAGAATGGTGCTATAATAGATTGAGAAGCATGATAATGAACTCACGCTGATGTCTTGGACAACAAATTCACCTCATCTGAAACCAACGGAACAGATCTGGGATGGTACTGGGCGTAAGGTCCACATCCACAAACCACTGGCCGTAATTTATAGGAACAGCATGACCCACATGTAGACAGCAACTTCACATACCTCTGGGAACCAACTGATGAATGGTTAAAGCCATGACACATGGTTAAATCCATGTCACATAGAACCGCTGTGGTATTGTGTTACAAAGGTGGACTAACACATTATTAGGCAAATGTTCGTAATGTTTTGGATGATCCAGTGAATATTTGCAAACAAACAAAATGAAATAATGAGGCAAGTATATTTATAAGAATAGAAGAGGAACAATAATGCAAGAAATAAATCAAAACAGAAAGGAGTGGAAGTCTGTGGATGTGAAACAACAGGTAAAAACTTCCTGCTGTAATGTTCAAAAACAGATATTTCAAGAGAGTCAGTGAGGTTCTGGAAGTTACAGACAAGAATGTGGAGCCAAGCTGACTCCAGTGCCATGGCCAGTGGCATTACATTTCTTGGTTGAGTAACTAGAGTGTGAACAGTCCAATCAAGGCGGTCCCACAGATTCTCAGTTGGGTTTAAGTCTGGGGAGTTTGGTGGTCAGGGGAGTATGGTAAACTCATCCTAGTACTTAGCAAACCATAAAAACAATGAACATGCTCCCCAAGTACAGAAGCATGTGTGTGTTGCTACATTACCTCGCATGAACGAAAAAATGGCTGACATCGAAATAAGTGTCCAAGGACTAGAAAAGCAACTGAAATCACTCAACAGAGGAAAGTCCACTGGACCTGACGAGATACCAATTCGATTCTACACAGAGTACGAGAAAGAACTTGCCCCCCTTCTAACAGCCGTGTACCGCAAGTCTCTAGAGGAATGGAAGGTTCCAAATGATTGTAAAAGAGCACAGGTAGTTCCAGTTTTCAAGAAGGGTCATCGAGCAGATGCACAAAACTATAGGCCCATATCTCTGACATCGATCTGTTGTAGAATTTTAGAACATGTTTTTTGCTCACGTATCATGTTATTTCTGGAAACCCAGAATCTACTCTGTAGGAATCAACATGGATTCCGGAAACAGTGATCGTGTGAGACCCAACTCACATTATTTGTTCATGAGACCCAGAAAATATTAGATACAGGCTACCAGGTAGATGTCATTATCCATGACTTCTGGAAGGCATTTGATACAGTTCTGCACTGTCGCCTGATAAACAAAGTAAGAGCCTACAAAATATCAGACCAGCTGTGTGGCTGGATTGAAGAGTTTTTAGCTTGAGTATTGCTCATCAGTGTGGGATCTGTACCAAGTTGGGTTGACAGAGGGGATAAAGAAGATCCAAAGAAGAGCGGCACATTTCGTCACAGGGTTATTTGGTAAGCGTGACTGAGATATTTAGCAAACTCAAGTGGCAGACTCTGCAAGAGAGGCGCTCTGCATCGCGGTGTAGCTTGCTGTACAGGTTTCGAGAGGGTGCGTTTCTGAATGAGGTATCGAATATATTGCTTCCCCCTACTTATACCTCCCGAGGAGGCCACAAATGTAAAATCATAGAGATTCAAGCATGCACAGAGGCTTTCCGGCAGTCGTTCTTCCCACGAACCATACGTGACTGGAACAGGAAAGGGAGGTAATGACGGTGGCATGAAAAGTGTCCTCCGCCACACACCGTTGGGTGGCTTGTGGAGTATAAATGTAGATGTAGATTATGCCTTCCAGAATGATGATATCATCCACAAATTCTCTCCAGTCTGAACACTTCTGATAATTGTTGCACGGTATTTGCTCTCAGAAGTTTCATTTTGCACACGCCAATGATCATCTGTCCGATGGAGCATAGCCCCTGATTCATCCAAAAATGCCACCTGTCACCAATCAGCTGATCTCTAGTTGTGTTATTGACAGGCAAATTCCAACCTTCATCACTGATGAATAGCAGTCAGCATGGGTGCATGAACGAGGCACACGCTGCAAAGGCCCTAATGCCGTAACAGTCACTGAATGGTCATTGAGGAGATACTGTTGGTAGCTCTTTGGTTCACCTTCGTGGTCAGTTGCTCAACAACTGCACATGCATTCACCCATACACTTCTTGACAGCTGTCATTTGCCCTTGTCATTTACACATTAAATGTATTCGCAAATGCGAATATAGATAACCATCAGCTGTAGAATGGGATGATGACAATGAAAATTTGTGCCAGACCAGTACTCAAACTTGGATTTCCCACTTATCATGAGTGGTCACCTTACTATTTGGCTTACCAAGTGGTAAGGTGACTGCTCGCAATAAGCAGGAAATCCAGGCTTGAGTCCTGGTCTGGCACAAATTTTCATTGTTCTCATACCATTCTAAAGCTGATGGTTAGCCATATTCGCAACTGCAAATACATTTAATGTATTTCATAATGGCTATAATCACTGCAGTGCCTGTTCTTTTGGACATGAAGTGGTTCCACCCCTGGCCCAAAAGCCAATGATCATGCCCTTTTTGGACAACAATAACGACTGCACTGTTGTCCGTGTCCCCCCCAGAACTAGTTATCTACAGGGTGGTCCCGAATTCATGGTACAAACTTTAATGGTAGGTACAGGACATTGTAACAAGGATTTATTGTATAGGAATGTATAGTCGCAGGTGACGCGGTGAGGCGTAAACAGGGGAAAGAGAAATGGAGTGATCGGTTGGTGTCACTGCCGGTAGAGGGCAGTAGATGAACATGATGTATCGCAGTAGGGACAAGCGCCATTCACAATTGTGCTGCCGTAGACGATGGGTGACTTTACGTATGCAGAAAAAGCAGACATGCATTACATGTACGGCCGTGCAAATGGTAACGCCAGAGCTGCGTTACGAATGTATCGCGCGGAGTATCCTAATCGACGAATGCCGGATCATAGAATTTTTCAACGGTTACATCGTCAACTTTGTGAAACAGGTACGTTCGACGTCAACAGACATGACGCTGGTCGATTAAGAGCTGTACGCACTCCAAGACTGGAAGAACGCATCTTGAACATAGTGGCTGATAGACCCGAGTCAAGCACAAGAACTGTTGCGCGCGACGTACATGTGAGTCATCAGACTGTATGCAGAGTGTTAAATGAAAATCGCTTACACCCCTTCCATTTTCAAAAAGTACAAGCATTGAATCCGGCAGATTATCCTCTTCGCGTGAACTTCTGCCAGTGGTTGTTGCAGCAATGTGCGTTGCAGCCGGATTTCGTAGGTCATGTGCTATTTACAGATGAAGCGACATTTTCACGCGAGGGTGTCTTTAATGCGCACAATTCCCATGTGTGGGCAACAGATAATCCACATGCAACGCGTCCACATGCGTATCAACAACGTTTCAGTATTAATGTGTGGGCTGGTATTGTGAACGACTTTTTGATTGGGCCATACTTACTACCCACGCGACTCTGTGGCGAAAGCTATCTTATTTTTCTGCAAGAAGTGTTACCAGAACTGCTGCAAGATGTTCCGCTCGCCATTCGTAACCGCATGTGGTTTCAGCACGATGGAGCGCCAGCACACTTCAGCACTGCTGTACGGAATTACCTGAATGCCACGTTTGGTGCTAGATGGATTGGGCGTGGTGGACCAGTCCCTTGGCCACCCCGATCTCCTGATTTCTCTTGCCTCGATTACTTTTTATGGGGACATCTTAAGAGTCTTGTTTATGAGACTCCAGTTGACTCAGATGAGGATCTCGTTGCTCGCATATCTGTAGCTGCTGCAGGTGTGCGTGAAATACCAGGCATCTTTGAACGTGTACGCCAATCGCTGCACCGACGCTGTCAAGCATGTATCGCTCATGGTGGACGCAATTTTGAACACTTACTGTAAACATGACACTTGTCAACAACGATTTCAATAAAATCTTTCGTTTTCCTTTCGGCCGTTATTTCCCCTGTTTACGCCTCACCGCGTCACCTGGGACTATACATTCCTATACAATATATCCTTGTTACAATGTCCTGCACCTACCATTAAAGTTTGTACCATGAATTCGGGACCACCCTGTATATTCACAATTGCAAATACATTAATGTATTTCATAATGGCTGCACTCACCACAGTAGTTGTTACTTTGGACATGTATGCATAATTCAAAATGACACAGGCACTGCAATGTCGTACTTGTCATTTATGATCCATGGTGCACCACAGCTGTCTCGACACTGGTTTTGGATTGCATCATTTTGCCACACATGGTATAGTTTAACCAAGGCAGTATGCTAACAGTTAACAGACTTAGCTATTTGGGAAATGGTTCCACCCTTGGCCTAAAAGCCAACGCTCATGCCCTTTTGGACATCAGATAAATCGGACAGTTTCCACATTACAATGATGAGTGCACTGCCATCTGCATCCCCTGGCACTGTTTATACACACTCCACTGCTAATGCTGCCACCTGCCATTTGTGAGTGGTTACTGCAAACTGACTTCATACATAGGTGCCGGTCACTTTAACATGACTGTACAGTGCCTACATAATTTTCAAATATCTCAACTAAATTTTTGAAAATAAAGTAACACGAGAACTAAGAGTCTCAAAAATGAGAAGGAATTCTAGAAAATTATAAGCTAATTTTTTCTTTAGTTTCTTGCACATGTACATGGGCTTGCATCCTGACCACCTGAAGCAAACATTACAGCCAGATAAAGGTGCCCAATCACAGGCTGAACATACCTGCTGCCAACAACAAATTCAAAACAGTGTGAGAGTCCACAGGTAAGCAACAGGAAGTTGTGTAAGCCGAGACAGAGAGTGAATTAAGGTCCTCAAGAGCAAAGTTATTAGTGCCCTTTTGAAAACAAAATGTGTTAGGAAGATTGTTAAAACACTTCAGACTAAAAATGCCTAAAATATAATATCACTTACCATTATCATCACTATCTCCCATTTTCATTCACATTCACCTACCCATTCATACCCTATCATGAATAAATTTTTAAATTAGTCAATGTTAAAAATGTGTTATTAAAACTATGTTTGAGATATAGAACAAAAGTGAAGAGAAACCACGGAAAATGTTACTGACTGATCACTTACAAAGACCAGATGAGCATGCACACCAGTACCACACCAAAACCTCCTTCTTGAAAGTTTAGAGAGCAAGTCAAACATCTCACAAAATCATACAAGTTGTACCACATTCATCTCATTGTTACCTAAAATGAAGGGAAAAACAGCTGGTAAAAGAACCTCTATCCTCTCGTCTAAGTATAAAACACATTAAGTTAAAACATGGTGTACTGCAATTTGTACACCACAAGCACTACACACTGTAGGGTCCCCCTGCCAGAATAGGAAGCCATGCAACATTGGACTTTGCTCTACCCAATGACAACTGAGGACTTCATGTCATATCAGATCATTTCATGGTTATAGTCATGTCAGGGCCAGAAGGAGGGACACCATTGCCTGGTAGCTCGTTTTACTGAGTGTCACTTCCTGTAACTCTTCTTCCCACCGATGCATGACCCTGTACCTCAACTCTGAGGATATAGTATGTAGGGTGACAGTGCATTGATCCACCTGATTTAGAAGACACACTTCCTTCACTATCACATCTACTGATTTATTTCCCTGAATTTTGTTGTGCCTTGGCACCCAACAGAATGCTCCTCCTTCCCAGCCTTTGCAGGCAGAGAAGTAAGTCCTGGATGTCCTGGTCATATCTGTCTGCTGGGTATTTTCATTGAATAGATTGAAGAGCACTTAGGCAGCTGGAATATATGACAAATTTTTCATCACGAATATGTCACATCTGCACCACTACCCTCAAAATTGTAAGCAATTCTGCACTCTGAATCAAAGACACTAAAGTTATTTTGTAAACAATTCTAGAGGACATCCCCATGAAAATAACCACCGAGCAGCCAAGACAATCCCCCTGCCTAGAGGAATCCATAACTACAGCTACATAGTTGAGGTGTTCATTTAAAATTTCATTAAAAATTGAATTACAAACATAGGCAGGAGCGCTATTATTCCCATGCCATACCAAGTCTAAAACTATTCTGGACCTCTTCAGTAGCCAAAGAATCAATTGACTCCAAACCTGTGTGAATGTTAGTATTTGACCCACGCCATGTGCCACAAGATATTGACGGTATCAATTGACTCCAAACCAGGGTGAATGTTAGTATTTGACCCACAACATGTGCCACAAGATATTGCTTTGCACAGATCCCAACAGACGCCACTGCTCACAGATTATCTGCAATAACTGCTTCTATTGGAAAGCAAGTGGCAGTTTGGATTGTAGTGAATCTGGAACCGCACAGAACTTGTACTGACAAGTTGCTGTAGCAGGACTGAGAGAGGAACAAAAAGACTGCAAAATCATACACATGTATGAAACACTGCACAGGGCTCCTTATTAGTTCAGTTTTACCACTGAATGATTGATTGATTGATTGACTGACTGATTTTTTATTGGTCCAGCTTTGAAATACTGCCTAGGAGGACTTTTATAACTTCAAGTTGAACAAATATATTTCAAGGAAGATGCAATATATGAAAGTCACAGATCAAGTAAACAGAGTAAGACATGTGTACACTTTAACAATCAAATCATAACTGAGTCCAAGTCTAGCGACCATTGGCTGGCTGGCCGCTTAGGTGGTGCTGCTGCTGCATGGCTGGCAGACAGCGCCGCATGTAGAGAACGCACGTAACTGCGCGGCGGCACTTTGAAAGATCGGCGAGTCACAACAGGGACAACATTCTCCTGCTCAAATCTGTCAGACATAACTTCCCTAATGTGGTATCTAAAAAAAATTGTGATAGGATGGACAGTAAAAGCAGGTAGCATTCCATGGAGCTGTCTGAGAATTTTTGCTTCCAAGTATTAGGCTGGTGCATTCGTTCATTGTGTTTCTGTCTTCTATGTGGGTATTCTGGTTGCTATGAGTTTATTTATCAATTAGCATTTTTTATTTGTAGTTCACTGTTGCTATTTGAGTTTACATATTGTCAATTTGTCATTTGGAGACAATGGAGCTGTGGACACTAGAAAAAAAATGCTAAGTGGAGATGTTGGAGCATTTCCAACATACTCATATTCTTCTGTTTGAGTTCAATAGAGGAGGCACAGCAGGGGTGGCCACCAGAAACATTTGTGCCATATGGTGTGGATAACATCACTGGACAAAGCATGGCACGAAAATGGTTTTCTCGTTTTAAGGAGGATTGTGTTGACATTAATGACTCTCCATGTTCAGGATGACCTTCGGGGATTTTGAAGATTGTTTAAACACTTTTATCCACAATGATCCTCATCAGCATACTCAATAACTAGCAAATGTGATGCAGTGTGATCATTCAACCATTGTGCAACATTTGCATGCATTGGAGAAGGTTCAAAAATTAGGTGCATGGGTACCATATGCACTAAGTCAAAGTCACAGAAACTGGCAGTGGTCGTATGTGCATCTTTGCCTGCTTGTCATCAATTTGCTCATGAAAAACGCTAATCGTTCCTACCCTGTATCATTACTGGGATGAGAAATGATCTCTTTACACTAACTTAAGGAATAGAAAGGCATGGTTGAGCCCAAACAAAGCAGCAATCCCCCTACAAAGAGCCGCAAGAGATAGTGTTATGCATATGGTGGAACAGAAATGGTGTGGTGTACTACAAATTGCTTCCCCAAGATGAGCCCATCACTGCTGACATTTATTGTCAACAACTAAGATGTCTTGCAGATGCAATCCAAGAACAACAACCAGGAAAACTGAATGAAGTGATGCTTATCCTTGATAACGCTCGTTCTTATTCTTCTGGACTGACAAAAAGTGCTATACAGAAGATAGGTTGGGAAGTCATTCCACAACCACCTTATCCAACTGACCTTGCACCCTCACATTTTCACCATTTTGACTCTCTATTGAAAAAATTTCAAAGAACTTCCTTTCCAGGTGAAAATGTGCTCCTAACATGGTTTGATGAGTTCTTTGCCTCAAACTACATGATTTCTACAATCACGGAATCAAAAAGTTATCCCAGTGTTGGCAGACTCCTGTAAATAGTGAAAAAGAATATGTTATTGAAAACTATAGTCTCTGTTATGTGTCTCTGTTGTGGTTAATAAACTTATGGAAAATGCTGTGAACTTATGCACCTACCTAATAGTATGATATGCTTTGTTTATTTTAAAAAATATACCTACTGCATGCAAAAGTGTTTGGATTAAATCTGATCCTCACCAGAGAGCAGAAGCACTGAGTTGTTGATATGTGCACATAAAAGTCAGAAAACACACACACACACACACACACACACACACACACACACACACACACACACACACACACACACACGGTGATGGCTGGACAGACAGTGCCAGTGCTGAATTTTGGTAGGTGGGGTAGGTTGTGGTGGGGGCAGTTTTGGATGGGATGGATAGAGGGTGAGAGAGGTGGGAGATTGGCACAGTGACTGGGGGTTGGTGGCTAACGGCTCAGAGAGAGGAAGCCGATTTTCCGACTAGAAATGCATGAGGGAGGGGTTGCAGGTACACAGATTAGGCATCCGAGCATGACTGTCTCAGCAGTCCTGTACATCAATGTATATTTCCATTACCAATAATTTATCTTTATTCATTTATAACTGAATAACAAAGTTGTTTGCTGTAAATCATTCACAGGGCTGTTCAGCCTTCATCTGGGATGTGCCAATTATGGTTGAGTTTGGGACTTTAATTAGTATGTTTGCACTACCAAGTAACATTAAAGTCATGGGACATTTCTTGAAAGTTACTGGGAGTTCAATTACTTGTTCTAAGAACAGGAGTGGACCTCTGATTAGAGAATTTTATGTTCAGCCATCCTGTGTTTAGCCTCACTTTTGTGACGCAGATTGCCAATGTAATTGTTTTTTCTTCTCTCTCTGTCTTTTTAAGGTAAGATTCTGCCAGTGCAAGAGAGATGCCTTTAATCCACAAATAGTGCAGTTTACCTCTATGATTTTATAGTCAACATAATCAAAGCCTTTGACAATGTCACAAAGCACATCATATGCCTTGAGTCACAGATGTATTACAAAGATAGTTAAACAGGGAATGTGTGTGTCAGCTCTGCTCCAGTTGCCACAGTTTCTTCTCTGACAAATTTAATTATTATTCATTTTATATTCTTCTGCAAGAATGCCATTCTACTAAATTAGTCTTGAAACACAAAGAAGTAAGACAATGTGCCATTTACATCCTAACAGCAATGGTAATTATGTGTATGTTGCAACAGGTAGAAAGATACCGATATGACTAAAGTCTTACAAATAATGGAAGTTAACATCTACAGAAATGATGTGATATTAAATAATTATGACTAAAATAATTTTTATACCCTTGTTTGAGGACAAACTCCCTCAACTACATCAACAACAACTATAGCTCCATCACATAACCGAACAGCTGTTGAAACCTCCAGGGAAAAATCTACATGGCCAGGTGAATCAATCAAATTCACAAGAAATTCTTCTTTACCTAGAAAAATAAATTTTGCTCAGATTTAAAATGATTCATTCCAGAGAAAATGAGTTAAAGACAATCTGAACAACAGAATATTAACATTAGTAAATTATGAGCACAAATTATAAGAAAACTGACAAATAACTCACAAGAATTCCATTATATACAAGATTAAAGCATCAGTATACAGGAAATATAAATATAGGAAAATGCAATGAACCACCTACTTTCATTTGCAGCTTCATTCGATTATTATTCAATATATGCATTTTAGTAACACTGAACATAAACATATTATCATACACCATACTGAAACAGAAGGTTGATGCTCCAATACTGGCTATTGATTACAGATATTATCAAATGGGAAATGTGTACATTGCTATTGCAGAATATGGCACATCACCAGTCAGTCACAGTTATGTTTGAAAATTCTTGATGAAAAGGTATTATTGCAGTTTAACATGCACTTAGCCATCAGTTAAATCCAAAGATGTAGTACAAGAACTATTGACATAAGATGACAAGAATAACAACACAAACTCATTTGTGACAAGCAACAAAGTCAGCCATTGCTGAACACTGCTTGGGACATGATAATTTCATGAGCTATGAAGAGATGAGAATCCTGGCCCAGATTCCCAGGTACTGGGGCAGCAGAGTGAGGAAGTCTATCGATATTCGACTGACCGAGAGTCTTACCAATCGGGACACAGACTACCGGCTCAGTTAAGTGTGATATCCTGCACTACATCTATTAAAAACAATGGAATGTCCCAGGACAACCCAAATGGGAACAGATTGCACACAGAATGTGAGTAGTTGGCTTGGACCAAAAACAGAAGACTCAAGGGTGGCGCCTATAGGCACAGACAGAAACTGGAATGTCAGATGGTTCAGACATCCGATTGCAGCTCCTGCATGAGAAGACGTCAGACAGAATGAGAAGGCAGAAGCTACAAATTACAGACATGTTGCATTGACGACTGGTCTCAGGTAGCACTTGACCAAGGCAAAAGTCATGTCAGTGAAATATCATGCAAGGAAGATGACGATATCTTACTGTATACCCAACAATTCAAGAATGACAAATACACTTCTTGATAAAAAAATTAAAGCACCTAGAAGACATGGTCAGATGCCAATGTAACTTCATACACAGACACACCACTGGCAGATATGTAAATGATTAGAGCTGCAATTTTCTTTGACAGGTAGAATGGTCACCACATTGCATTAGTGTTGTTTATGTTTAGTGATTTTACCAAGCCTACTAGGGTATAGAATGGCTGTGAACAGAGTCAGATATTGAGAGACCACTGCAAAGGACACAGAGAGGCCACCTTCTCGTGTGAGACAGAGTTATTGACATCTGATAGAGGCTAAAAGGGGCCCCGTTGCAAGTCTCAAATTAGCCAGTTGGTTGAATTGTCAACATCCAGTTTTTTTGGGAATTTGGATGTGACAGTGGCCCAGTGCTGGATGGCATGGGAAATGAGGGCACGCATACTCATTGTAAAGGTTCAGTTGGCCACATCTGACAACCACACAGAAGTACCAATGAACTGTGCACCAGGAACACTGTAGCTCCTACACATCTGTGTCTGCCATCTGAGAACAAGCAATGGACTCCCTGCAACATTCTGTGTCATGCTGCACCACTGGATGAAAACCAGCAGCAGCCAGACGGGAATTATTGTCCCATGCCTACGCTGCTGTTAGTACCATGGAACAAATGGCTATGTTTGAATGGTATCATGACTAGGAAGACGGGACTGCTGGTAAATAGCGTTGTATTGTTTTCAGTGATGAATCGTGGATCTGCACTACCCTGGATGACAATCATTGGCAAGTATGGTGGCGAGCTGGGGATAGGTCTCTTCTTCCAGTTTTTGGAGAGGCACAGCAGTGTTGTTCACGGTGTGGGGTGCTATTCAGGTCAAGCCCATACTGATTAAGGGAATTCTGATGACACAATGTACAACATATATGTAATGTTTCCCCATGTATTACCCCTCACATGACAGAATGGTTGTAACGTAGCAAGTTATTATTAGATGACATTCATTGCAGTAAGGTGCACAGCCATTTGGTATGGTGGCTGCAGGATGGCTATGATTTTTTTTCACTTCGCTCAAGCGCAGCTGATGCTGCCTGCCATGAGAACTGCAGAGCATAACAGTCAGTCAATGCGAAGAGCCATACCCTCTACGAATCCAAAGAATCAGTATTAGTTATTATCCAATTATGTTCAAATTTGGTAAATGGCCTTTTGTTATTAATGGAACGGTGCTGTCAAAATTTCAGATTTTTATTTATTATAGTTCCGGAGGCAGAGAAAATTACCTAAAAGTCCTAAAACCGACACTTGTTTTTTAAAACCAAGTCAGAAATAAATACAGATTGACTTTCATTATCATTTGAAGCCATTACAAATTTATCAGTGCATAAAGTCAATTAATTAGAATTTTATTTTTAATACTGTAGTCACTGTGCATTATATAATACAAAAATCGGTCAAAATTATTATTTGATTATTTTTTGTTGTGTGAGTACGTAAGAATGATTGAGAGAGTGTATGTGGGACATATGTTAAAACTTATATGTCAGTTTTCATAAAACCTTGTACAAATAGACTGAGGGAAAGTTATGGTGCAACCATGATTCAGATGACGTATGTCAGTGTGAGCTTGCTTTTGTATAAAAGTAGCCAGAATAAAAGCTAGAGACAGAATAGGTTTATTTATCAATTTGGAGAATAATTTATACTTCACTTACTTTGATTACACAATATACTAGGAATTGAAGTTTTAATGACATTAATTACTATCAGATTATTGATTGGATAAGTCAAGTTTTGCCATGAGAATGATCTGAAAGGAACATTCTGATTGGTCATTTAGATCAACAGCCAATCTCGCATGAATATAGTGCAGTGGGGCAGTGGGGCAGTGAGTAGAATAGTTCAAGACAGTCGCTTGCTAACCAGCCTACGGATAACACCATGTTAGATAGCTCCATAAAAATACTCTGGGAAATGAAGAATAGTGAGTTAATTGCAGTTCAAATACCTCGTGACTAAAGTGACTGGAGTACGAACATTTTAATGAAAGTTTGGTATTTTTAAATTAAATAGTTTGAAAGTTATGAGTGTGTGAACTTTCTGGTTGTAGTAACAATTTCACGTGGCATGTTTTGTGCTCTGTACGGAATACTTTGGCTAGCACTTCTTACTAAGAAGACCACTGAAACAACTGAATGTTTAAGTCATGAATAGATGTGGGTCTGTGACTGTTAGAATGCGATAATTAGTTGGGCCAGACTTGCAAAAATTCTGGCTCCTTCTCGAATGAAATTATGTTGTACAGACAGTGAACTTTGAATGATAGCGCATTACCATATTAAATACGGACTTGATAGCCATTTCATGAGTTTCCATATGAATAAAAAGCAGATTCAATTTAATTTTAAATACTTTCTGCAAGTGGACTGCATCCTCCGAGCACTCAATTTTTTAAAAATTAACTTTCAGGAACTGACTTTCAACTCGAGTTACGTGGCCTGTTTGTGATAGGTATTAGGTAGTGGTTTCATCAACGCTGCTTTACACTGGATAGCATGTATCTGCTACTACAGAGTGAAGGGATGTGGGAAAGAAGTATATCGAGGCTAGATACTGATGCTACCGTAGCCACCAAGATCCCCAGTACAACATGTGAAGGACCAGCTCAGGTATCACCTACATCCCAGCGCCAGTATCAAGTGTGTCAATGACCAGTTACAACAGTTGTGGGCCAGTGTGCCCTAGGGAAGTACACATCTACATCTACATCTACATTGATACTCCGCAAGCCACCCAACGGTGTGTGGCGGAGGGCACTTTACGTGCCACTGTCATTACCTCCCTTTCCTGTTCCAGTCGCGTATGGTTCACGGGAAAAACGACTGTCTGAAAGCCTCCGTGCGCGCTCTAATCTCTCTAATTTTACATTCGTGATCTCCTCAGGAGGTATAAGTAGGGGGAAGCAATATATTCGATACCTCATCCAGAAACGCACCCTTTCGAAACCTGGCGAGCAAGCTACACCGCGATGCAGAGCGCCTCTCTTGCAGAGTCTGCCACTTGAGTTTATTAAACATCTCCGTAACGCTATCACAGTTACCAAATAACCCTGTGACGAAACGCGCCGCTCTTCTTTGGATCTTCTCTATCTCCTCCGTCAGACCGATCTGGTACGGATCCCACACTGATGAGCAATACTCAAGTATAGGTCGAACGAGTGTTTTGTAAGCCACCTCCTTTGTTGATGGACTACATTTTCTAAGCACTCTCCCAATGAATCTCAACCTGGTACCCGCCTTACCAACAATTAATTTTATATGATCATTCCACTTCAAATCGTTCCGCACGCATACTCCCAGATATTTTACAGAAGTAACTGCTACCAGTGTTTGTTCCGCTATCATATAATCATACAATAAAGGATCCTTCTTTCTATGTATTCGCAATACATTACATTTGTCTATGTTAAGGGTCAGTTGCCACTCCCTGCACCAAGTGCCTATCCGCTGCAGAGCTTCCTGCATTTCGCTACAATTTTCTAATGCTGCAACTTCTCTGTATACTACAGCATCATCCGCGAAAAGCCGCATGGAACTTCCGACACTATCTACTAAGTCATTTATATATATATTGTGAAAAGCAATGGTCCCATAACACTCCCCTGTGGCACGCCAGAGGTTACTTTAACGTCTGTAGACGTCTCTCCATTGATAACAACATGCTGTGTTCTGTTTGCTAAAAACTCTTCAATCCAGCCACACAGCTGGTCTGATATTCCGTAGGCTCTTACTTTGTTTATCAGGTGACAGTGCGGAACTGTATCGAACGCCTTCCGGAAGTCAAGACAAATAGCATCTACCTGGGAGCCTGTATCTAATATTTTCTGGGTCTCATGAACAAATAAGGCGAGTTGGGTCTCACATGATCGCTGTTTCCGGAATCCATGTTGATTCCTACAGAGTAGATTCTGGGTGTCCAGAAATGACATGATACGCGAGCAAAAAACATGTTCTAAAATTCTACAAGAGATCGACGTAAGAGATATAGGTCTATAGTTTTGCGCATCTGCTCGACGACCCTTCTTGAAGACTGAGACTATTTGCGCTCTTTTCCAATCATTTGGAACCCTCCGTTCCTCTAGAGACTTGCGGTACACGGCTGTTAGAAGGGGGGCAAGTTCTTTCGCGTACTCTGTGTAGAATCGAATTGGTATCCCGTCAGGTCCAGTGGACTTTCCTCTATTGAGTGATTCCAGTTGCTTTTCTATTCCTTGGACACTTATTTCGATGTCAGCCATTTTTTCGTTTGTGCGAGGATTTAGAGAAGGAACTGCAGTGCGGTCTTCCTCTGTGAAACAGCTTTGGAAAAAGGTGTTTAGTATTTCAGCTTTACGCGAGTCATCCTCTGTTTCAATGCCATCATCATCCCGTAGTGTCTGGATATGCTGTTTCGAGCCACTTACTGATTTAACGTAAGACCAGAACTTCCTAGGATTTTCTGTCAAGTCGGTACATAGAATTTTACTTTCGAATTCAATGAACGCTTCACGCATAGCCCTCCTTACGCTAACTTTGACATCGTTTAGCTTCTGTTTGTCTGAGAGGTTTTGGCTGCGTTTAAACTTGGAGTGGAACTCTCTTTGCTTTCGCAGTAGTTTCCTAACTTTGTTGTTGTACCACGGTGGGTTTTTCCCGTCCCTCACAGTTTTACTCGGCACGTACCTGTCTAAAACGCATTTTACGATTGCCTTGAACTTTTTCCATAAACACTCAACATTGTCAGTGTCGGAACAGAAATTTTCGTTTTGATCTGTTAGGTAGTCTGAAATCTGCCTTCTATTACTCTTGCTAAACAGATAAACCTTCCTCCCTTTTTTTATATTCCTATTAACTTCCATATTCAGGGATGCTGCAACGGCCTTATGATCACTGATTCCCTGTTCTGTACATACAGAGTCGAAAAGTTCGGGTCTGTTTGTTATCAGTAGGTCCAAGATGTTATTTCCACGAGTCGGTTCTCTGTTTAATTGCTCGAGGTAATTTTCGGATAGTGCACTCAGTATAATGTCACTCGATGCTCTGTCCCTACCACCCGTCCTAAACATCTGAGTGTCCCAGTCTATATCTGGTAAATTGAAATCTCCACCTAAGACTATAACATGCTGAGAAAATTTATGTGAAATGTATTCCAAATTTTCTCTCAGTTGTTCTGCCACTAATGCTGCTGAGTCGGGAGGTCGGTAAAAGGAGCCAATTATTAACCTAGTTCAGTTGTTTAGTGTAACCTCCACCCATAATAATTCACAGGAACTATCCACTTCTACTTCACTACAGGATAAACTACTACTAACAGCGACGAACACTCCACCACCGGTTGCATGCAATCTATCCTTTCTAAACACCGTCTGTACCTTTGTAAAAATTTCGGCAGAATTTATCTCTGGCTTAAGCCAGCTTTCTGTACCTATAACGATTTCAGCTTCGGTGCTTTCTATCAGCGCTTGAAGTTCCGGTACTTTACCAACGCAGCTTCGACAGTTGACAATTACAATACCGATTGCTGCTTGGTCCCCGCATGTCCTGACTTTGCCCCGCACCCGCTGAGGCTGTTGCCCTTTATGTACTTGCCCAAGGCCATCTAACCTAAAAAACCGCCAAGGCCACGCCACACAACCCCTGCTACCCGTGTAGCCGCTTGTTGCGTGTAGTGGACTCCTGATCTATCCAGCGGAACCCGAAACCCCACCACCCTATGGTGCAAGTCGAGGAATCTGCAGCCCACACGGTCGCAGAACCGTCTCAGCCTCTGATTCAGACCCTCAACTCGGCTCTGTACCAAAGGTCCGCAGTCAGTCCTGTCGACGATGCTGCAGATGGTGAGCTCTGCTTTCATCCCGCTAGCGAGACTGGCAGTCTTCACCAAATCGGATAGCCGCCGGAAGCCAGAGAGGATTTCCTCCGATCCATAGCGACACACATCACTGGTGCCGACATGAGCGACCACCTGCAGATGGGTGCACCCTGTACCCTTCATGGCATCCGGAAGGACCCTTTCCACATCTGGAATGACTCCCCCCGGTATGCACATGGAGTGCACATTGGTTTTCTTCCCCTCTCTTGCTGCCATTTCCCTAAGGGGCCCCATTACGCGCCTGACGTTGGAGCTCCCAACTACCAGTAAGCCCACCCTCTGCAACTGCCTGGATCTTGCAGACTGAGGGGCAACCTCTGGAACAGGACAAGCAGCCGTGTCAGGCCGAAGATCAGTATCAGCCTGAGACAGAGCCTGAAATCGGTTCGTCAGACAAACTGGAGAGGCTTTCCGTTCAGCCCTCCGGAATGTCTTTCGCCCCCTGCCACACCTTGAAACGACCTCCCACTCTACCACAGGTGAGGGATCAGCCTCAATGTGGGCAGTATCCCGGGCAGCCACAGTCGTAGTCCGATCGGGGGATGCGTGGGACGAGCTGGCCGTCCCCGACAAACCCCCATCCGGACCCCCACAGTGATGCCCATTGGCAACAGCCTCAAGCTGTGTGACCGAAGCCAACACTGCCTGAAGCTGGGAGCGAAGGGATGCCAACTCAGCCTGCATCCGAACACAGCAGTTGCAGTCCCTATCCATGCTAAAAACTGTTTTGCAAAGAACGTCTGAACTAATTTACAGAGAGCGCAAACAAATCAACAAAATTTAAACGGTTATTAAAATACAAGATTGCCTAGTAAATGCAGTAATGCTGCTACTTGCGCACTGCTGACACTGCTCGGCGGCGGAAGGAGACTAAGCGAAATTACACTATTCAGGTACTAAAACGCGATGCTACACTCTCAAATACTATAATACGCCCGAAATTTATGAATTAAACAATGCAAGTACCAAAAACACGCAAAGAAATTAAGAATTAAACTATGTAACAAATGAGTGAGCTAGGAGTATACGACTTGCTGCTCAGCTGCTTATCCAACGGCGGCAGGGAGCACACTGACTGTGACCAACCGACACTGGCCGTTCAAAACAAAAACAGTAGACAAACGACTACGCGAATTTACACTATTCAGGTACTAAAACGCGATGCTACAACTCTCAAATACTATAATAGGCCCGAAATTTATGAATTAAACAATGCAAGTACCAAAAACACGCACAGAAATTAAGAATTAAAGTATGTAACAAACGAGTGAGCTAGGAGTATACGACTTGCTGCTCAGCTGCTTATCCAACGGCGGCAGGGAGCACACAATGGCTTTATGACACACTACCCAACTGAATCAGTCACAGGGGGTGGAAAATCATAATAATAAGTGGACTCATATTGCCAAGTTTTTTTTTTTTTTTAATTTGACTAGATTTTTGTAAATACTGAAATAACATCACATACCCTCTCAATCTGTGAAATTTCATTTTGTTTCCTCCTCCCCTTCTACATTCCCCCTATCCCCCAGTCACCAGGCAGAGTATATTCAGCTCTTGTCATATATATTCACTGCTTAGTCAGTCTATCGTCCACCTTGGTAGCTGTGAGGATCAGCGTGGCTGGATGTCAACCAAAGGGAGCTAGGTTCACTTCCTTTCAAGGTCAGAGATTTTCTCCGATTGGGGACTGGGAGTTGTGTTGTCATCATCATCATTTCACAATCACCAACATGCGACATGTAAGTCATCTAAACGCCTCATAACAGAGCGAGAGAGGAGGGGGGAGATAGTTAGTTTATCAGAATGACACCTCTCACACTCCATATTAGCTCTATATCAGCTGCCTGAAGATATGACTTTTTTTTTCCTATTTACAGCTATTCACTTCATATCAGTGTATCACAACCTCAGTTATGGATATCATATGGTACTCCAACGTAAAGGAGCACATTTTCACATTTCATTACTGCTGCACCATGATTCTGCCTAGCAAAGCAAATGGCTCATGACGACTCAGGAAAATAACATCATAAGGAGGGCATTTCAGGCAACTCAGCAACTAGATGCCCTGTGGCAAGAGCATGCATTCAGTATGCAAGACCCAGTATTTAGCAAGCTGACAATGCGGAAACCAGACAGACAGACTTCAGAGAGGAGAGTTGTGAAGTTGCTGATATGATGGAAGAATTGGAGCATGATATCATGGTTACTCAATGGCTGAGCTTCATGCCTTGGCTTAGGGGCCAAAATGTCTGTTGCAGAAACAGCAGTGGATCAGGCTATCATATATACCACAAAATTTAGGCATTCATTCTCAGTCATCACCAACTACTAGCTGACGAAGCAAAATATTACAAGGTTCTTTCGTGAGCAGCTGAGTGGCATATCTCAGAGGCAGAATGAATCGGTGGAGAGTTTTCTTGATATGATAAGGAAGACAAATATTCAGACCTACCACATGATGGTGTGATGGAGAGTGACAAAGAAAACAGAGTTATTCTTCAGAAAACAGAGCATGGAGCATTGGGTGTTTTTCTAACGGGTATTCCACCCAATATGTCAAGGAAGGTGCATACAGAAAACCACAAGAATGTGTGTGCTGCCATCAGAGTAGCAGCACAGTCAGAAAAAGTGGTTGTGGTGACAGGGATGTGGGACTAAAAAAGGTGTCTTCTTTAGGGACATAATATCAATGCGCAAGTCGCCGAAGTGGCATCAAATCGAAAGACTCGCACCCAGCGAACGGTCTACCCGATGGGAGGCCCTAGTCACATGACACAACGACGAGGGTCATAATATGCTATAAATGTGGGTCAGTGGGCCACATTCAGAAACATCACCAATCACAATGTTATAAGTATGGAATGGTTGGGCACCATGAGCAAGATTGGAGAGAGAGAGAGAGAGAGAGAGAGAAAGCAGAATGGGCAAGGACATAGTAATTGCTTGGTGAACACCAACCTGGACTCCAAATCTGCTGGATGGTGTTCTCAATAAGTTTCAATGCTACGAAGACGTTTGCAGAGGCAGAGTGTTGTTTAGTTGGCATAATAAATGGTAAAGAGCATAAGTTCTTATTGGTCACAGGGGTCACATGTCTGTGGCGAGTCTGGTCTTCCTGTGTGTGAGAAGATTGACACTCCATGTTATAGGTTACTCTGGTTAGGGATAGCAATGTGGAATCGTTAGGTTCAGCAGAACTCAATTTTCAGGTGGGAACAAACAGAGAGAAATTGTGAAAGTTTTGACTCAAAAGGCTATGGGGTACTGCACAATCTTGGGGTTAGATTTCTTAACAAAATGTCAGGAAAAAATTGATCTTTCGTAGCACACTGTGGAACTCGGCAGAGCATTTTTCCATCTGAGGGACGCTGCTGTCAATGATGCAACACTGCAATGTTCTCCTCTCATGAGGGAAGAGCCAATTAAACTGCATACAGAGGCATTAAAACTCAGTTTGCATGATAAGTGCCACAGGGTACAGGGAAGTTGCTTTCAGTATGCATAAGTACAGACTTACTGAAAAATATCTTATATGTGGTGCAGCCATTAAAAACCAATGATGAATTAGATGTATCACAATGTTTCATATGGTGGAGTATTGTGTGCATACAGGAAGTAGGTAACAAATATGTGGTTCCTACCAGTGTTGATAATTTCGACACCTATGAAGTGACTTTGGGAAAAGAACTGCTACTTGTCAGTTTGGATGTTTTGGGTGAGGACTGTTTAGACAGATGATGTGTGGACTTCAGCCATAAGTAAATTGTTGATACAGCTGCATTACATGCCAAAATCGAGGATTTAAGGAGGAAGACAGGACAGATTTCAACTGAGGACAAATCTGCTTTGTAATAGAAGCCGTATAGAATAGCCTACCATTTACAGCCAATAATGGAGAGGGATGCTGCTGTCAATGATGCAACACTGCAATGTTCTCCTCTCATGAGGGAAGAGCCAATTAAACTGCATACAGAGGAATTAAAACTCAGTTTGCATGATAAGTTCCACAGGGTACAGGGAAGTTGCTTTCAGTATGCATAAGTACAGACTTACTGAATATTCTGGAGGTAAAATAGTTCCCCATTCGGATCTCCGGGCGGGGACTACTCAAGAGGATGTCGTTATCAGGAGGAAGAAAACTGGCGTTCTAACGATCGGAGCGTGGAATGTCAGATCCCTTAATCAGGCAAGTAGGTTAGAAAATTTAAAAAGGGAAATGGACAGGTTGAAGTTAGATATAGTGGGAATTAGTGAAGTTCGGTGGCAGGAGGAACAAGACTTCTAGTCAGGTGACTACAGGGTTATAAACACAAAATCAAATAGGGGTAATGCAGGAGTAGGTTTAATAATGAATAGGAAAATAGGAATGCGGGTAAGCTACTACAAACAGCATAGTGAACGCATTATTGTGGCCAAGATAGATACGAAGCCCACACCTACTACAGTAGTACAAGTTTATATGCCAACTAGCTCTACAGATCACGAAGAAATTGAAGAAATGTATGATGAAATAAAACAAATTACTCAGATTGTGAAGGTGACTGGAATTCGGTAGTTGGAAAAGGGAGAGAAGGAAACGTAATAGGTGAATATGGATTGGGGCTAAGAAATGAAAGAGGAAGCCGTCTGGTAGAATTTTGCACAGAGCATAACTTAATCATAGCTAACACTTGGTTTAAGAATCATGAAAGAAGGTTGTATACATGGAAGAACCCTGGGGATACTTAAAGGTATCAGATAGATTATATAATGGTAAGACAGAGATTTAGGAACCAGGTTTTAAATTGTAAGACATTTCCAGGGGCAGATGTGGATTCTGACCACAATCTATTGGTTATGACCTGTAGATTAAAACTGAAGAAACTGCAAAAAGGTGTGAATTTAAGGAGATGGGACCTGGATAAACTGAAAGAACCAGAGCTTGTACAGAGTTTCAGGGAGAGCATAAGGGAACAATTGACAGGAATGGGGGAAAGAAATACAGTAGAAGAAGAATGGGTAGCTCTGAGGGATGAAGTAGTGAAGGCAGCAAAGCATCAAGTAGGTAAAAAGACGAGGGCTAGTAGAACTCCTTGGGTAACAGAAGAAATATTGAACTTAGTTGATCAAAGGAGAAAATATAAAAATGCAGTAAATGAAGCAGGCAAAAAGGAATACAAACGTCTCAAAAATGAGATCAACAGGAAGTGCAAAACGGCTAAGCAGGGATGGCTAGAGAACAAATGTAAGGATGTAGAGGCTTATCTCACTAGGGGTAAGATAGATACTGCCTACACGAAAGTTAAAGAGACCTTTGGAGATAAGAGAACCACTTGTATGAACATCAAGAGCTCAGATGGAAACCCAGTTCTAAGCAAAGAAGGGAAAGCACAAAGGTGGAAGGAGTATATAGAGGGTCTATACAAGGGCGATGTACTTGAGGACAACATTATGGAAATGGAAGAGGATGTAGATGAAGATGAAATGGGAGATACGATACTGCGTGAAGAGTTTGACAGAGCACTGAAAGACCTGAGTCGAAACAAGGCCCCCGGAGTAGACAACATTCCATTGGAACTACTGACGGCCTTGGGAGAGCCAGTCCTGACAAAACTCTACCATCTGGTGAGCAAGATGTATGAAACAGGTGAAATACCCTCAGACTTCAAGAAGAATATAATAATTCCAATCCCAAAGAAAGCACGTGTTGACAGATGTGAAAATTACTGAACTATCAGTTTAATAAGCCACAGCTGCAAAATACTAACATGAATTCTTTACAGACGAATGGAAAAACTAGTAGAAGCCGACCTCGGGGAAGATCAGTTTGGATTCCGTAGAAATACTGGAACACGTGAGGCAATACTGACCTTAAGACTTATCTTAGAAGAAAGATTAAGGAAAGGCAAACCTACGTTTCTAGCATTTGTAGACTTAGAGAAAGCTTTTGACAATGTTGACTGGAATACACTCTTTCAAATTTTGAAGGTGGCAGGGGTAAAATACAGGGAGCGGAAGGCTACTTACAATTTGTACAGAAAGCAGATGGCAGTTATAAGAGTCGAGGGACATGAAAGGGAAGCAGTTGTTGGGAAGGGAGTAAGACAGGGTTGTAGCCTCTCCCCAATGTTATTCAATCTGTATATTGAGCAAGCAGTAAAGGAAACAAAAGAATAATTCGGAGTAGGTATTAAAATCCATGGAGAAGAAATAAAAACTTTGAGGTTCGCCGATGACATTGTAATTCAGTTAGAGACAGCAAAGGACTAGGAAGAGCAGTTGAATGGAATGGATAGCGTCTTGAAAGGAAGATATAAGATGAACATCAACAAAAGCAAAACGAGGATAATGGAATGTAGTCGAATTAAGTCTGGTGATGCTGAGGGAATTAGATTAGGAAATGAGACACTTAAAGTAGTAAAGGAGTTTTGCTATTTGGGGAGCAAAATAACTGATGATGGTCGAAGTAAAGAGGATATAAAATGTAGACTGGCAATGGCAAGGAAACCGTTCCTGAAGAAGAGAAATTTGTTAACATCGAGTACAGATTTAAGTGTCAGGAAGTCATTTCTGAAAATATTTGTGTGGCGTGTAGCCATATATGGAAGTGAAATATGGACGATAAATAGTTTAGACAAGAAGAGAATAGAAGCTTTCGAAATGTGGTGCTACAGAAGAATGCTGAAGATTAGATGGGTGGATCACATAACTAATGAGGAAGTATTGAATAGGATTGGGGAGAAGAGGAGTTTGCAGCACAGCTTGACCAGAAGGAGGGATCGGTTGGTAGGACATGTTCTGAGGCATCAAGGGATCACCAATTTAGTATTGGAGGGCAGTGTGGAGGGTACAAATCGTAGAGGGAGACCAAGAGATGAATACACTAAGCAGATTCAGAAGGATGTAGGTTGCATTAGGTACTGGGAGATGAAGAAGCTTGCACAGGATAGAGTAGCATGGAGAGCTGCATCAAACCAGTCTCAGGGCTGAAGACCACAACAACAACAACAATGGAAAGTTTATTAATTAGTACAGTAGAAGAACATAATAGTACTTGGGGAGCACTGGTAGTCATTGTACCCAAAAAATCCTCAGACAGGACAAGAAAGTACATGTTCTTTCGTACTTATTGTTACATGAATGCTAAGATGATTACAGATCCATATCCGATAGCAAATATTACAGAGATCCTGGACAACTTGGGTCAGTGTAAATACTTTTCCATGACAGACATGAAGAGTGGAGGTAGTGCTGGAGGAGCAGCAAAAGACTGTGTTCACAGTCCCCTGATGCCGTTACCAACATCAGAGAATGACCATTTGTTTGATGAATGCATCAGCCACATTTCAATGATTGCTACATGGAGGGCTAAGAAGTTTAAAGCTGTGTCAGTAAGTGTACTTGAAAGAAATTATTATGTTTTTTAAGGATATGACTGTGATTCTTGCACTTGTCAGCTCTTGCAGTCTTTCGAATTGAGTGGATGATATTTTTCTGAGAGTCAGATGGTATGTCATCAACTCATAAATTCTACACACCAACCTGTATAGTGAGTTTGTTGCCACTTCCTACAATTATTTTAGAGATTCTGATGAAATGTTATCTATCCCTTCTGTCTAACTTGATCTTAAGTCCTCCAAAGCTCTATCATATTCTGATTCTAATGCTGGATCCCCTACCTCTTATAAATTGACTCCTGTTTCTTCTTCTATCACATCAGACAAATCTTTGCCTTCATAGAGGCTCTCATGTACTCTTTCCACCTATTTGTTCTCTCCTCTGCATTTAATAGTGGAATTCCCATTGCACTCTTAATGTTAGCACCCTTGCTTTTTATTTCACCAAAGGTTGCTTTGACTTTTCTATATGCTGAGTCAGTCCTCCGCCACTCATTTCTTCTTTTATTTCTTCACATTTTTCACGCAGCCATTTCATCTTAGCTTCCCTGCACTTCTTATTTATTTCATTCCCCAGTGCCTAGTATCTCTGCATTCCTAAATTCCTCTCTTCTTTGTACATATGTTTTTCTTTCCAGTTTCTGTAACTGCCCTTTTTATAGATGTCCATTCCTCTTCAACAGTACTGCCTACTGAGCTATTCATTATCGCTGTATCTATAGCCTTAGAGAACTTCAAGCATATCTTGTCTTTCCTTAGTACTTCTGTATCCCACTTTTTGCGTATTGATTCTTCCTGACTAATCTCCTAAGCTTCAGCCTACCCTTCATCAGCACTACATTGTGATCTGAGTCTATATCTGTTCATGGGTACGCCTTCTGTATCACCTGGCCTTTTCCAAGTATACCTCCACCTCTTGTGATTCTTGAACACAGTATTTGCAATTAATAGCTGAAATTTATTACGGAACTCACTTAGTCTTTCTCTTCTCTCATTCTTTGTCTCAAGCCCATTTTCTCCTGTAACCTTTTCTTCAACTCCTCCTCCTACAACTACTTTCCAGTCCCCTCGACAATTAGATTTTCGTCTCCCTTTACGTACTGTATTACCCTTTCAAAATCCTCATATACTTTCTTATCTCTTTATCTTCACCTTGCAATGTTGTCACGTCTTCCTCTACAGTCTGAACTATCACTGTCAGTGTTGGTTTGCTGTCAATTCTGATAAGAACAACCCGATCACTGAACTGTTCACAGTAACAGACTCTCTGCCCTACCTTCATATTCATGACAAATCCTACTCCCGTTATAGCATTTTCTGCTGCTGTTGATATTGTCCTATACTCATCTGACCAGAAATCCTCATCTTCTTTCTATTTCACTTCACTGACCCTTACTATATCTAGACTGAGCCTTTGCATTTCCCTTTTCAGATATTCTAGCTCCATTACCATGTTCAAGCTTCTGGCAGTCCACACCCTGGCTCGTAGAACATTGTCCTATCATTGGTTATGTTGTGGACTGACAAGACAGCCAGTCCACAGTGACGGGTAACCGTAAGGCACACGCTTAAACTCACGCAGGCTGGCGTGAGGTCTGAAACAGGATACGTAATGAATGCTATAAAGAAAAGTACGTAGCTTCTGGAATACTTAACTTTAATCCATATTTGTAGAACATCGCTCTTGATGATACATTAATAGAATATCAATATCAATGGAATACGGCGCCTTGCTAGGTCGTAGCAAATGTAGCTGAAGGCTATGCTAGGTTATTCAATTTTTTTCTCACAGTCACCTCCCCCTTGGCAGTCCTCTCCAGTAGATCTGAATGGGAGACTATTCCAGAATCTTTTGCCAATGGAGAGATCATCATGACATTTTTTTTCAATTACAGGCCACATGTCCTGTGAATACACATTGTGTCTTTTTAATGAAAGATTTTCCATTGCCCTTCTGCATCTGATTCTTCCACCTTTAGGAGCAATTTCCCACTCCAAGGACAAGAGAGTGCCATGAACCTCCCCCACCCCCTTTGACAAGGCTATTGGCAGAATGAGGGTGACTTCTTATGCCAGAAGTCTTTGGCCGCCAATGCTGATTATTAATCAAAATTTAAGTGGTGGTGGGTTTCAAACCTGGGACTGAGGACGTTTTCATTATTAATCAAAGATGCTACACCTAGGCCACAGGTGCATAAACGATTATAGCAACCTAAATGCTGACCTACTCATTCTTTTCTCTTTTTTTAATACAGTACTACTATTCCATATGATAAACAAGGTGGTGTCAGAAAAAATGCATGTACATTGAAGTTCTTACCTATAGTATACAGGAGAGCAATGGAGCTACTCTTCATTGTAATTCCCCTCTCCTGCTCATCTTTACGACTGTCCATGTACCTGCAAGTATAAATTACTTGTGTTACATAAGTCACTAAAATAAAAGAAATTCTTACATGAGCATCTTATCAATCTCTCTCCCTCTCTCTCTCTCTCTCTCTCTATCTCTCTCTCTCTCACACACACACACACACATACATACACACACACACAGCCTCAGTGTGGTCTCAGTTGCCTGAAACTGCAGTCAAGTGTGTGTGAATTGTGTTTGCGTGAGTGTGTATGTGTGTGTTTGTCATCTAAGACAAAGGCTTTACTGGTTGAAAGCTATATCAGTGACAGTCTTTTTGTTGAGCCTATCTGCGACACAGCATCTCTGCTATATAGTGAGTAGCAACTTTCCTTTTTACAATATTGTTACATTCCACCCTGGATTTTCCATTGTTCAATATCCCAGAAAGATATTTGTACTACTTGGTGTGATGTCATTCACATTTAACGGAAAATACGTTAACCAGTCACTAAATTTCAGTTTTCTAGCTGTAATGTTAAAGCTAAGTTTCAAAAAGTGGTGGATGACGACTACACAGGAGGAACAAATAAGAATACAAAAATTCTATTAGAAAAACAAAGATGATGTAACTTACCAAACGAAAGCACTGGCCTGTTGATAGACACACAAACAAACACATACATACACACAAAATTCAAGCTTTCGCAACCAACGGTTGCTTCATCAGGGAAGAGGGAAGGAGAGGGAAAGATGAAAGGACGTGGGTTTTAAGGGAGAGGGTAAGGAGTCGTTCCAATCCTGGGAGCGGAAAGACTTACCTTAGAGGGAAAAAAGGACAGGTATACACTCGCACACACACACATATCCATCCGCACAGACACAGACACAAGCAGACATACATAAAGGCAAAGAGTTTGGGCAGAGATGTCAGTCAAGGCGGAAGTACAGAGGCAAAGATGTTGTTGAATGACAGGTGAGGTATGAGCGGCGGCAACTTGAAATTAGCGGAGGTTGAGGCCTGGTGGATAACGGGAAGAGAGGATATACTGAAGGGCAAGTTCACATCTCCGGAGTTCTGACTGGTTGGTGTTAGTGGGAAGTATCCAGATAACCCGGACGGTGTAACACTGTGCCAAGATGTGCTGGCCATGCACCAAGGCATGTTTAGCCACAGGGTGATCCTCATTACCAACAAACACTGTCTGCCTGTGTCCATTCATGTGAATGGACAGTTTGTTGCTGGTCATTCCCACATAGAAAGCTTCACAGTGTACGCAGGTCAGTTGGTAAATCACATGGGTGCTTTCACACGTGGCTCTGCCTTTGATCGTGTACACCTTCCGGGTTACAGGACTGGAGTAGATGGTGGTGGGAGGGTGCATGGGACAGGTTTTACACTGGGGGCGGTTACAAGGGTAGGAGCCAGAGGGTAGGGAAGGTGGTTTGGGGATTTCATAGGGATGAACCAAGAGATTACAAAGGTTAGGTGGACGGCGGAAAGACACTCTTGGTGGAGTGGGGAGGATTTCATTTCAAAATGATGGATATGTGTGTGTGTGTGCAAGTGTATACCTGTCCTTTTTCCCCCTAAGGGAAGTCTTTCCGCTCCCGGGATTGGAATGACTCCTTACCCCTTCCCTTAAAACCCATATCCTTCCCTCTTTCCTGATGAAGCAACCATTGGTTGTGAAAGCTTGAATTTTGTGTGTATGTTTGTGTTTGTTTGTGTGTCTATCAACATGCCAGCACTTTCGTTTGGTAAGTTACATCATCTTTGTTTATATATATAAAAACAAAGATGATGTAACTTACCAAACGAAAGCGCTGGCATGTTGATAGACACACAAACAAACACAAACATACACACAAAATTCAAGCTCACTTCTGATGCCATACATCAGGCTTTTAAAACTTTCCACAGAAAATCCCCCCCACCCCCTACCTACCCCCTCTGAAATTCAGTAACAAGTCAAGTGATTTCCATATCTGTTTCATAATCAAAACAGATATGTCTACCTGCTGAAAAACTATGTTGTCATATACATAGCTGAATATGTTCCAATTACTGTTTTAAAACTCTTAACAGTTAAAAACATTTAACAGCAAAAGTCTTTGAAATGATATGTATGGAATGATGCAACATAGCTAAAAACTACCATGTCTCAACATAACATCAGATTTTTAAAATCTCATATGATTAACAGAAGACAGCACCAGTTCATGCCAAGAAGAAACTAGTAAGTTGTTCCATGTGGAGAGTTATGAATTAATGTTAATGTGCAGTCCATAGAAACTGTGGGGAAACTTCTGTTGTTCACACCTGCTAAAAAACTAGACTACATTATTTGTAACACTTTGAGATTGTTTACAAAGAAGATGCTTATGAGAACAACCAAGATCTACTTCAACATTCAGATCCCTTGAAATGAATATATGAAAAATTATATTTCTCTGTGGTATTATGCCTTTGTGAATCAAAAGGGATTTTTATGAACATCAAGAAATACTGCTATTGCTTTTTCTGCAGCAAGTGAGACATTTCGGCCAAGCCTTGGATGCTGCACTATTGCTCCCTGAGTGTTGAATACTACCATCATGCAATACATTCTTATTCTGTGCTTTGGACGAGCACTAGGAAAGGTGGGAAATATTTATTTACATTCTTGAGTGAGATGCTTTAACTTGATAAACAGTTTCAGCTACATAAATCATAATAGTAGATGCACAAACCAGTTTAAGCAAAGAATTAAAATTTGATGACCTTTCAATACCACAAGTTTCAATACTGACTACTGAATTTAAGGTCAATGATATAGTCTTGTGGAAGTACACCAATAAGAGCTTCAGTCAAAGATTAGAGATGAAAATGGTAAACAAGTTTGAATCAAAACTGCTACAGCAGCTGAGAACATCTGGAGCAGGTCAGCATGGGACTGCCATAGCAGTCAGCCACAGTTAAGGAGGTAAGAACGCAAAATGTTTTTGAAGTGGCCTCTGCAACGGTGTGCAGTTGTCTCATCTACACAGAGTATTTACTGCTCACTTTAGATGAATGTATACTCTTTTTTATAAATCTGTAACCTAAAGAGTGGAAAATGCACCAGCACTCTGTGTTTTGATTCTATTTTAGGTTTTTATCCAGGTGTAGCCCAAACACATTCCACACAATTTTTCATCTTGAAAAATTCTTTAACCCTGACATAAAGCCCCGAGTTGTCTCATTTTTATAATTTTAATGAAAGCTTAAAATCCCGAGTATACTTGAGCAACTTAAGAAGAGACCCTCGAAATAACAAAACCCAGTTTATATCCATTTCAGCACTGATGGTTACGAGTTTAGCTGCTAGACAGCATCTGGTACCACATTTGTAACCTGGCTGTTGTGTTTTGGTTGAGGTGGTTGTGTGCGTCTTCGGATATTCAACAAGAAAACAAGCGGTTTCAGACTTTCTCCTCTCTTGTTATTTAGGAAATGTTCTCAATGAAGGATTACTATAATGATCCTGAATTTAACACTGGGTTCAGAAAGTGAAGAAGACGGTGATGTTGTTTCATTAGAGACTGAAAATGATGACAGTTCGTCAGCTGAGCAACAAGTGCTCACCAGTGGTACAAGATCAATACATCCACTGTGCTCCAGCCAGCTCCTCCAAGATTTATGATCACAGGAAATCACTGTGAAATCCATGGTCAGACTTCAAAGCTACACAGAAAGTACAAAATGACTTCAAGTTTCAGGACACTTTAGTCAAAGTCTAGCTCATGAGTATACTCAGGATTTTATTATTGGTGATCTTCAAACTTTTGTAACTCATTCTTTTGAACTTTAAAAGCTATCTGTATTTATGTTCACAGTAAACCATTGTGAAATACATGGTTTAGACTTCATAGCTACACAGAAACTAAAAAAATGACTTCAAGTTTCAGGATATTTTAGTCAAAGTCCAGTGCACAAGTATACTTGGGATTTTATTATTGGTGATTTTGAAATTTTGTAACTTATTATTTTGAGACTTAAAAGCCATTTTATATGTTTACACATAATTTCATTCATTACAGAATCTTTTCCACTAATAAAAAAATTATTATTTTGGAAAATCATTAAGTTAAGGGGTTAAAATTACTGGAAGGTCAATTAAGTGGTACAAATTGTTGAGACTTTTGTGATTGATTGAATACTACACAATTAAAGATTACCTAGAAAACTCAGTGTAGTGGTTAGTAATAACTACAACAACCTGTCACATTGTTATACATGACCACAGAGTATGGCTTCACAAAAAATTATGTGCTAAGATCCATAGTCCATGATGGTGATGTCTTGTCATTCTCCTGAGCTCAACATCTGACTTATCATGATGGGATGCTGCCTCAGTTTTTCGGGTGGACTGAGGGAAAAACATGAAGACATGCATGGGGCATAGCTGCATGTTTATGGGCTTAGAGTGAATTTTCTGAAAAGACTAGTGTTAGCACAAGGGGCGTAGCAGCACAATCATAGCCCAGAAGTCACCAGTAGGTGTCCTTAGCATGTGAAGTCTGAAGTACAAAATTGTGTTTTATAATACAAATTATTTGGAGCAAATTGTGTTTAAATCAAACAACATCGTCCAAAAAGGATTGGCCAAATGAGGCAGTGCAGTTGTTAAGACATTAACCTCACATTCAATGAAAATAATCAATTTTTGACAATATAATGTATTTGGATGGATAAAAAATCTACATACCAAGTGGTGACAGAACATGCATATAAAAGAATGTTATACTTATGCAAGCTTTCAGAGCCAGTGGCTCCTACTTCTAGCAGAAGGGGAAGGAAGAGGGGTGAAGGAAAAGGACTGGAGAGGTTTACCGAGGGGTTGATTTCAGAGAACCGCAGGTCAGGGGAGACTTACTACATGGGATGAAAAGGAAAGAGTGATTGTTGGGGAGTGCACTCGACAATATGTGGAAACCCAAGAGCTTAAAGGTGGAAGATAGGGTAATATCCAAGACAGAGATTACACCAGTTTCTCAGAACTCTGTAGATAGAAAACAGTGATACAACATGTCCTTCGTTCTCACCACCCAACCGGCCTTAGTTTATGTTTATTTCTGAGTCTCAGCATTTCTTCACAGTAAATGCTCCTTTCTTCACTCCATTTTAGTTTGCTACATCTTTCATATTCTGACCTGTCTATTTTTTGCCGTCTCTGTACAGCAAGTTGAAAAAGAGAGGGGAAGAGGGAGAGATAAACACGTGCATATCATAAACCCTTCCCTCAAAAATATTTCTCTTTCATACCTCCTCTGTGTTACCACACATGACGTGTCATTGATCTCATTTGTACTAAGATAGCAGTACACGCGAGATGCCTATTTGCTTCCACCACCCTGAGTTGAAGGCATAAGTTCTAACGAATCATCTCAAAGCTGCAGTCTTCTACAGTGTGCAGAAAACAGCTCATAGGTTGTGAATCTGTTATCTTAAGGCTGTAAGAAACTCTAAGCAAGGAACTGTTATTTCAGAAATAATTAATTTTTCAATCAGTTTGTTTATACGAGATGCCATTCGGCTTTATTAGCAGAACACAAGAAACTGCACAATTACAATCCACTTTGGAGTCACAAATAACTTTCCTTCTTCAACAAAATAACAAACAGCACATTTTCATAGTTACTATCACACCACACTGTTCTCAATTATACGTTCCAAATAACCATATTTTGCTAATAAAGTCTTAATTAACACTGACCACAGCAGACAACATGTAGACAACATGTCTGTCCTCTGAGGCTTCCCAACCAGCTCTCACATTTACAAATGGCACATTGCAAATTAAGTCTTAACTGACACTGCAGCAGACAACATGGCCGTCCTCCAAGACTGCCGAACCAACTCTGATCTTACAGCCAAACCACTTCGCCCATCATCGAAGTTAGAAGTGATCCGAAGATCTCCAAAGTGCTTCATCTGTCTTTTCGTTTAGCAGTTGTTTATTATTCTACTCGTTATTAATATTTGTGAAATAATGGAATGACAGCACACTATTGAGATATGCTTCAATTTGAAATTCAAGTAAATATGTTGTTTAATTTTTCAAATATTAATAATAGAAGATAACCATTTTGGTGCACAACTATCGAATGCAGCAGCCAATCATGGAGAAGGACCACAATTTAGGCGGTCTTTCTCACGATATCCGTACCTAACAAACCATCTGTCATCGGTACCTCACACCACCTTAGTTATCATGCCACTGTTGCCTTCTCAACTGCTCTAAGAACAACTTCTTATACCTGAGTATGAGGGCTCACTCTTATTAAATCGTGCACAATGTTTCAGCAGTAATCACTGTGTGTGTACTGTCACCGTCTAGAGATCAGATTTTTTATCTACCCAGTTACATTACAACCTCATATTCAGCAGGATGGAGTTCGCTTTATCTGGTGATCCTGATTTAGGTTCTCTGTGGTTTCCTTAAATCATTTCAGGCAAATGCCAGAATGGTTCCGTAGTGATTGTATGTTGCTGTGACATTTATAGTGACATCAGACAGTGTTCAAAGTATTTACATTGGGTAATACATTCACTGACATATGTTTATTCTTCATTTTGTAGTGGTTAGTTATTCCTTGCTCTTTTAAAATAAAAGTTTTATGCCACTTTGGTATGGTTCTTTAACAGTATTAATGCCTGAGGGTGACTCTAATAAACAACATTTTTGGTGATCACGGCATGGTCTGAACACGCAATAAGACTGGAAACAACCGTGTCACGTTGCACTGACTGCCCTACGCAGGTGAAACAAACCACAGGAGATGCGTCACTCTGCACATCTTTTATGAGTCCCTTTGAAGTGTGTATTCAGAGTGACAGGTGCAATTCCTTGGGTACATCATCAACACCCAAGAAATTCAGCCACCGCAAGAGAAAGTTGAAAGCTGCCGCAAGAGAAAAATGAAGCCACAGTCAAATACCCAGAGCCAGTCAGAATATGAGAGTTATGACAATACCTAGGCTTAATAAATTTCTATTGTCATTTTCTGCACAACCATGCATTGTTGACAGCTACAATGAATGACTTGTTACGAGGTGTTCCAAACCCAGAGGATCAAATCTTGTGTAGCAACACAGAGGCAGGTTTCACCAAAGTGAAAACTATCATCACTGAAACTATGCTGTTAGCACATTCTGTCACCTAGCCCCCTCCCTCCCGCCTCCCCTCACTTTAATGGTAGACACATCAGTAACAGCAATGAGCCCTATACTACAGTAGTAAATAGAACAGTGTTGACAGCCAGAAGCTTTCACAAGCACAACAAGGATGGCTGACATACGGTCGCAAGCTGTACACAATGTATGCTGCCATAAAAACGTTTTACCACATGCTTGAAGGCCAGCAGTTTACTTTAGTCACCAAGTACAAACTAATGTCAATTCCCTTTTATCAAATGCCAGACAAGGCATCACCACGGCAGATGCAAAACTTGGATTACATTGGAAAATTTATGACATATGTTATTTGTGTTCAGGATTATTTGAATATTCCAGCAGATGCCTCTCTCACATCAAGATGTTTAACACCACAATTGACCACAAAGCTCTCACTAAGTCACAACATCTTGATCCAGAGTTATGCGCATTACTGGAGTGACCAACCAGCCTGCATGTCCACCACATTCTAGTACCACTACTGAACATATGGATGCATTGTGAAGTTTCAGTAGTGAATATGTGATCATTTGTCCTTCTGCAATTTCAACAGCAAACCATTGTGTCATTAAAAAAGTTGGCACATCCAGGTGTCCATGGTACACTGAATCTTGTGAAATGCTCTTATACAGTGGTCGAGTATCGACAAAGATTGAAAATTGTTGGATTGGGGGATGGGGTTGATTTGGGGGAAGAGACCAGAATGCGAGGTCATCGGTCTCATCGGATTAGGGAAGGATGGGGAAGGAAGTCAGCCAAGCCCTTTCAAAGGAACCATCCTGGTATTTGCCTGAGGTGATTTAGGGAAATCACAGAAAACCTAAATCAGGACAGGCAGACATGGGACTGAACCATAGTCCTCCTGAATGCGAGTGCAGTGTGCTAACCACTGCACCACATTATTCGGTGATTGCAAATCATCTGTGCACGACTTGCCAGAGGAATAAATGACTTGATATGTCAATGTGGCAACTGGCTCACTTCTACCACATAAGCAAAGATTTGAGCACATCCATTTACATCACTCCAGGCAAATGCCGGGATGGTTCCTCTGAAAGGGCACGGCCGACTTCCTTCCCCATCCTTCCCTAATCCGATGAGACCGATGACCACGCTGTCTGGTCTCCTTCCCCAAACCAACCAACCAACCATCCATTTAGACATAATTCAGCTGTTGCATCATCTGACAGTTTCACTACTGCCTTACGGCCATTGACCTCTTTCTGCGTCAGTCAGAGGCACTCCCTATGGGTAATATAACCACTGAAACTGCAGTAACCACATTCTTTTGATGATGGACTGCCGATTTCAGCATGCCTCTTTGTACTGCCACATATCAAAGTTGACAATTTGAGTGTTATTTTATTCAAGCACCCGTTACCTTGCCAAACATGAAGTCTATCCACACTAGGTTGCCACTCTGCAGCTAAGGGACTCATGGAACGACACTGAAAGGAACATTAAGATGTCACAATTTGCAACATTGGACAGAGACATTATCCATTGTGATTCTAAGCCTTCAAGCATCCATCAACGAAGATCTCAGGGCTACAATAGCTGATCTTGTATACAGCCAAACAATATGGCAAGCAAGTGAATTCTTTGAGTACAAATCTAATGACCGCGTTGGTGCATCTGACATTGTCTCGAAGCTGCGGCCACAACTCTGCCCTGTCGCACCATGTGGCCAACCTCACTCGTCACCCTTTTATTTTCAAGGCTCTAGCAATGTATGACCAAGTTTTTGTCTGGAACGAAGCGGTATGCAAGCCACTTCAACCCCCATATTATGAAGCTTATGCAGTGGTCAGCAGGGAAGAAAAAGATGTTTAAGATCAATATTATGGGCACTTTCACCACAGTCTCCATGGATCGCCTCAAGCCCACATTTTGCTGCCCCCCATCAGTATGGGCAATGCAGCTACTCCACCTACTGAAAATATGGCGTCACCTTCAGCTACCATCAACCAGCCACAACACTCAGCAGAAACCAAACTTACGGGTGCTGTAGCAGATGTGACAATGCCACAAGATGCAGCTCACAGCAGTCCACAAAATACTGCAATGGACTCCATGAAGCAAGTAAACTGCAAGCAGGGAAATAAGTCTGTTTCAATACCAAGTATCTTTGACACTGGTGGTGGTGGATCATACATTTTCAGTGATTATAGTGACATCACACAGTCCTCAATGTGTGTAAGTTCGGCTAAATGTTCACTGACATATGTTTATTCCATGTTCATAGTAGTTAGTTATACCTTGCTCTTGTAAAATAAATGTTGTATGCTACCTGAATATGGTGCTTTAACAGTTTTAATGCCGGCAGGTAACTTATATAAACAACACTCCCTTCATCAAGGCCACAGCTAACCACCAGACCCATCCTCATAAAAGTATACTTATACATTCTGTATGTATGTATATTTTGAGCTTTGCATTTTTGTTGTATTAGGGTCACAAAACTTAAGTCATTGTGGTTCCTGGATGAATAAATAAATCAAGTTAAAAATGACTATCCAAGATAACATGCTGCGCCATCCCTACCAAAAAGTCCTTAATCCAGTCACAAATTTCAGTTGATGCCCCATTTGATCATCCTTTTGACAATAAGTGCAGGTATGGTATCGAGTCAAACACTTTTTGGAAATAACGAAATTTTCATCTACCCGACTGTCTCAATCCAAAGCTTTCAGTATGTAATGTGAGAAAACTGCAAGTAGGTTTTCACATGATTGATGGTTGCAGAATCTCTGCTGATTGGCATTGAGGAGGTCATTCTGTTCAAGATATCTCATTATGTTTTAGCTCAGAATATGTTCTAAGATGCTATAACAAACTGATGTCAAGGATATTGGACGGTAGTTTTGTGTATCACTTCTGCTACCCTTGTTGACGGGTGTGACCTGTGCTTTTTTTCAAGAACTGGGCACAGTTTCTTGTTCAAGGGATCTAAGACAGATTACAATTACAAGAAGGACTAATTCAGATGCAAATCTGCGTATAAAATTTTCAGTAATCTATTGATTTCAGCTGTTTCTCAACACCACTGACACTAACACCTTTTTCATTCATCTTTTCAGTGGTACTAAGATTAAGTTGGGGCAGTTCTCACGGGTTTTCCTTCATAAAGGAGATTTGAAAACAGAGTTAAGCATTTCAGTCACTGGAGGCATCACGCATTGCTCTCCTGACAGCCGAATGTGTTTCATTCAGTATCTCTCAGACTATAGCCTATGCTCTGTTTTGCACTTATTATGCGGCAATCTTTGTTTCTTTACAGTGATTGAATATCATGGAGGGACCCTCCTATTATGAACTGTTCTACTGGGTACATATCTATCTAGATCATCCAGAATGAGATTTTCACTCTGCAGCGGAGTGTGCGCTGATATGAAACTTCCTGGCAGATTAAAACTGTGTGCCCAACCGAGACTGGAACTCGGGACCTTTGCCTTTCACGGGCAAGTGCTCTACCATCTGAGCTACCGAAGCACGACTCACGCGCAGTACTCACAGCTTTACTTCTGCCAGTATCTCGTCTCCTACCTTCCAAACTTTACAGAAGCTCTCCTGCGAAGGTAGGAGATGAGATACTGGCAGAAGTAAAGCTGTGAGTACCGGGCATGAGTCGTGCTTCGGTAGCTCAGATGGTAGAGCACTTGCCCGCGAAAGGCAAAGGTGCCAAGTTCGAGTCTCGGTCGGGCACACAGTTTTAATCTGCCAGGAAGTTTCATATCAGCACACACTCCGCTGCAGAGTGAAAATCTCATTCTGGAAACATCCCCCAGGTTGTGGCTAAGCCATGTCTCCGCTATATCCTTTCTTTCAGGAGTGATGGTTCTGCAAGGTTCGCAGGAGAGCTTCTGTAAAGTAGCGAAGGTAGGAGATGAGATACTGGCAGAAGTAAAGCTGTGAGTACCGGGCGTGAGTCGTGCTTCGGTAGCTCAGATGGTAGAGCACTTGCCCACGAAAGGCAAAGGTCCCGAGTTCGAGTCTCGGTCGGGCACACAGTTTTAATCTGCCAAGAAGTTTCATATCTAGAGCATGGTCAACTACTCTTTTAAACTTGAACCACAGTTCCTCTACATGCTCCTGTCTCATACTGAAAGTTTCAAGTTCCTCACTGATTTTTTATCTAGTTTACTGTACATTTACATCTTTCTGTTCGTTTGTAGTTGTCCCTTGTATTTCGGTAGTCACTGCTGCCACAACTGCGTCATGGTCACTGACATTAGTTTCGATGTGGACATCATCAAAGACATCAGGTCTATTTGTTGTCATTAGATCCAATACATTCTCATCATGAGAGGGGTTCATAACTACCTGTTCTAGGTAGTTTTCAGAGAAGGCATTTATCTCACACGATGTCTTATCATGCCCACCACTAACAAAACTGTAATTTTCCCAATTAATTGTTGGATGATTAAAGTCTCCCCTGATGACTGCATTATGACAGGGGAACTTACATACAAGTGTATTGAGTTGTTTTCTGAAATTTTCAGTTACATCGGAAATGAGACTGGTGGGATAGAAGGATCCAAGTATAATTTTACACCTACCCCTGAGTCTTGTCCAAACAATCTCGTATGTAGCTTTAATATTGATCTCAGTGGATTTGAGTTTCTTGTCTACAGAGACACATACACCATTTCCATTTCCCATTGGCCAATCCTTCTGATATACACCCAAATTTTCCACAAAAACCTCACTGCTATCAATTTCAGGTTTCAAAGAGCTTTTTGTAACTAGTATTACATGAGCTTCACTGCTTTTCACGAACACTTCAAACTCTGGCACTTTGTTGTGAATACTTTGGCAGCACCACACATCAGTCAGCTATAGGTGAGTTGTTGCCTTTCCTTTATTTTATGTGTTAAACTCTGCAAGTATTGCAAATTTTGGAGATGAAAATTTTAAAAATTTATTTGCTTCTATGTTTATTTATTAATGCCATTTGGCATCAAATTCTGGGTTAACTCATCATCGAGGAAATAAGTGTTTGTTGTACATGTAATAAGGATAAAAAGTGGTGTCCACTCTTATAGACAACTCTTTAAATAGTTGGGCATACTGAAAACAGTTCGTAATATATATACTCCATTAAGAATGAGGTATTCAGACATAAAAATGACTGACTATCTACCCAGCGATGTAAAGAATTTAATACATACTTATTAACTTCAAACACAAACTCAAATGACATCTTTTTAATTACAGTTTCTACTTCATTAAATAATTTATTAATTAATAATTAACATGGTGTGTGGAGAGAGAGAGAGAGAGAGAGAGAGAGAGAGAGAGAGAGAGAGAGAGAGAGAGAGAGAATAGTTATGTGTAAATCAATGTATGTAAAAGAAGAGTATAAACAGATTGACTGAACATAATTATGCATAAATCACTTTATGTAAAAGGAAGTAGCTCAAGACAATCTTGTAAACTGTTAGCATGTAACAATATTTCTTGCTTAGAGAGTGTATTGTAATTTGCATAACTGTATGTTTTTGAAGTGTGGCTACTGTGCACCATTCATGTGCATATGATTGGTTGCCTATTATCATTCTTTGTACTTTGTTTCTATTTTACTTTGATGATAGTTATGGTGGTAAATTATTATTGTACATATAAACTGTTATCAAGTAATACTGACTGTATTTTGCAGAGTAAATACTTTACTGTGTAAGTAGTATAAAGATATGAATGATATCTGAACTGTAGAACTCTATGCGAAAAAATTATCTTCATCTCTCAAAAAAAGGTAACATACCTGAGTTTTCCTACCATCTTCGGTGAGATTATCCCATTACTAGCAACTAGTGAGTCTGCTAATGTTGTTTTCCCATGATCTACATGTGCAATGATACATATATTGCGTATGTGATCAGTTTTTGTTTGCAAGTGAGACAATTTCTCTGCATTAACTAACCTCATCTTGCATCAAATTCCTAAAAACAAAATACAAATAAATTATTGTTACTTTGGTTCTAGTACTATTTCATACATGTATATCTGTGTCTCCACAAGAGAATTTTTTTTTATTTTTATTTATTTATTTATTTTTTTATACAAATGAACAGATTATGAATCAACAGATTTAAAACTGGTACAGGGAATAGATTACAACTATATCCAGACATACACAGAATTCAAATCTCTGGCTTTTATTGACAATGTTTCATTAGCTCAGCCACTTGAACATGCCTCAGGGTTTAACTATTAGCTCCAGCCTTCAAATGTTAACACAGACTCTCTCATTATGATGTACGAGGAAATAATTAAAGATAGTGCAGTAAGTTGTGTCACAAAACCTGCTTATATGTCTCAGATGCCTGAAAAACCCAATGACCAAGATTTTAATTTCAATGTTGTTCAATTTTTAATTTCTCAGCTGCACGGGTATCAATTAAGAGTCTACTAATGAGTTAAAGTTTGCTGCTGTTCAACTGTTACACTTGAAAAGCGATAATAAATGAGAGTACAGAAGTATACCAACAAAATGAAAAGTCACTTAAACACTGTGTTCAATGTATTCCAATCTACCTCAAATATGTGTGACAAATATATATGTCCCACACAAATATACATGAGACCTCAAATACAACAACTCATTGTGACAATCTGCCACAATTTGAGAACAGTAAGAGTTTAACATTCCATCAATGACAATTAGAGACTGACTGAACATGGATCGGGAAGATCCTTTTCAGTGGAGCCACTCTGGAAAATACCTTTAGTGATTTAGATAAACCACTTATCACTGACTAATAAAAAAAGGAAGGAGGTTTAAAGTTTAATGTTCTGCTGTAGATGAGGTACTTAGAAACAGAACACAAGTCTTTATTATTCAAGGGTGGGAAAGTAAGTTGACTGCACCCCCTCCCCCCCTCAAGGAATAACCACAGCATCCAACTTAATTAATTTATAAAAACCACATAAAAAATCTACCAGACGTCCGGTTGAAGACACGAAACCTGCTCCATCAGAATGAGACTGCTGTATGGTAACCTACGCACCACCTTGCTCACTCCTACAATTTAGAGCACAGTGGTACCTATCTCAATTAGTTAGTTACATGTTCCATAGATCATTTGAATGATTCATTTATTGAAATGATGTAGATTTTACGTTACTGGGCAGGTGATGAAAGATTTTTGTTGCTGCATATTGAGCTCCTTTCTGAACCACTGACAGCTTTAATAACAGGTAACACATGTATTTTCCCATCTAGTGTTGTAAGTATGGACATCACTGTTCTTCTCAAGTTGTAATGGATTATTTATAATGAATTTCATTTCAGTGTGTAGCAAAAGATTACATGCCCCACAATAACAGGATTTATATAGCCTTCGATTATAATATATTCTAAATGAAACTATGTTTTTTGTGGTGTTTCATAATTTAAGGACATAAAAATTAGTGGTCACTGAGAATAAAAGGGTGCTCAGAACATCAGGATTAAATCTTAGACAAAAAAAAAAAAAAAAAAAAAAAATGTGCAAGGCTTGTCTGAAAGATTATTGGGACAAGTTAACTAACTGGAAGCAAGATGACTGCAGAGCTGCATCAATATTAAAGCAAACGTTCCTGTCTGCAAATTACTGAAAAGTAATAGCTAAGAGAAGATTTTTGCACTGATCATTTTTTGTTGGTGAAATGAAGCACCATCTGTAAAAAAAGTTATGTTTCTCAAAATGTTTCAGTATGCGACTATCTTTTTCCTTCTAGTACCTACATATCTGTCTGTAAGGTATCAGTTATTATTTATAAACACACTGAAAACTGAGACTTGCAAACCAACAGTGCTTGATCTCAATTCTATGTAAAACTATGAAGGTACTATTTTCACTATTTCTGTGATCTAGCTACATATGACAATTCTTTTACATCTTCAGTCAATATTGAATTATGAGCAAACCACAACTATTTATAGTATACCTGAAGCACAATACAGATCTGACAACTCTACAGCTAAATGCCCCCCCCCCCCCCCCCCCCCCCAGTGCTAAAAGGATCAACTTCACAGGATGTAATGCCAATCAAGAACACAGCATGGTGTGTAAAAAATAGTTACTCAATGACACAATTTGGAAAAATCAGCTTTCATGAGTTAGAGGATAAGAGTAAAAAAGGCTACCACTAAACAGACCTGAAAAATGATTGCTTACTTTATGGGTACGGACCTGTCATGGAGAAGGGCAGTAAGTGCTGGAAAGAGTTATATACTTGACTGATATTCTACATGACAAATAGGATTTCTTGTGATACACTTACAGGCAATGATTATCATCTGTTGCACTTACAAGGCAACTGCAGTGTCATTAAAAATGTTTCTATTTTTTGAATGCATAAATTAATGAATTCAAATCACTTTTCATTTCACACTACAATAGATTGATTTTATTTTATTTTGTCTTGTTGAAATGGAGTTTTGGTTTAAAAGAAGTGTAATTATAGTTAGCTTAATTGCCACAGTGTTTGCATTACATATAAGTCCATCAGATTCTGTTACCTTTTCCCGCTTTCACATGTTAAGAAATGAAGTTTCTCTTACTTAAAGACAAATATCGAAAAGTATTAGGTTAGAAATACGCCCGAGCTGTGGCCTATTCTTGATAATGTGACTTTCAGCTGTAGTATAGCTTTAAAATGTAGAAACAAGTCACATTCCAAATTAAACTGCAGGTTCCTTTACAACAGACTGGTCAAGCTGATTGATAGGATACCCATATAATACATATTTTAGGTGTTCATAGGCACAGTTACTGTGGTCACAGTTCCCCAAAAAGCAACCATGCAGCATCCACAGCAGCATGTGGTACTCAGCATCATTACAACTGCAAACATAACCTAAAGGTTAGCACAGCATTGTAAATCTTCAATGAAAGCTATCTTTTCTGCCTATTGTCTGCATCCATCTTCGTATTTCACCTACTTCTGCACACTCCTCATATGTACATCTTGACTGTTAATTGTTTTAATCTTTCCAAGTAAATCTCATTCAACACTTCCCCTTAAAAATTTATTTGTTTATTCTTGTGTTTTGAATGCATTCTCTTTTTCATTGGGATTTTATTTCCAACATCAAATTTGTGGTTTCTTTTAGAAAAACATTATTTCTAAAATGTTCTGTGTTTATACTGATCTATGCCATACTCAACACATCATTTCAAACAAAGATGACTGGTAACTTTCACACTTATCTACACTAGACCCCCCCCCCCCCCTTTGCATGAAGACCACTGGCTTTTAACATATATTTTTCCATAATGGTACCACTAAAACAGTCTTAGAAGATTAGTAGTTTACCGTATGATTGAGAACCACTCCTTCCACTATCCAGTAACTCAATATAGTGTCTATTAAATGTATTTCATTTTTTAGCTTCTTAAAATTATCCTTAAATTATTCTAAAAGAATGACAACTTCATATCTATATGACAGGTTTTGTTTCAAGTACATCTACTTTTATTTTTATTGTGAACAGCTGATAATACCGATATCAATTCATTTAGTGGTACTTAAAAATGTAAATCATGATAACAGTGGTTCAGGTATCAAATTTCTACCTTACTGCTTATGTCATAAAATAAGTAAAATCCGGGAAATATCTGATTTCTCCTCCTGCACTTACAGCATTTAGTCAAATAACTTAAAGGAGCAATGTATTTACATTTCTGTGTGATCAAAACTTTCAGATTTCAGAATTACTCATTTCCCTATATGTAAGAAAGAAGATGACAGAATTCCTAATTTGTCGTTGCACACCTCCTAGAGTGTAAGTTTTCAGAGTCAAATCATAACCTATAACATCTTTTATCAGCTCTTGACACCCTTCTGTTTCATTCTTTCTTTCCCTAAACTTACAGAATTGTTATGGAGTCATAGTATTTCTTATTCTTCACAGTCTACTGTGGTTCAGTGTTTTTTAGTGCCTAAAGCTTTTGCTCTGGTTTTGCATCACGTGGACTATGTTTCTCAATAAACATGATTAATTTAATATTTTATTTATAACTTTAGGTAGTGGATGGGGCAATGGACTGGAACCCATCAGGTAGTACATAAAGATGAGGCAGTTCCTTTTGTGAATGATCTTTATTCCAAAAACATCAATCTTCTGACTAAAAAAGTATATCCTCATGTATAACAACAAGTGAAACAGCAACCCACAATCTTTGGTAGTTATATAAATATACATTTACATAGGTCATTTTGAACTGTGTGTCCTTTAATTACATTTTATTTCCTGCTTCAAAATTATGCTAGCTAAATCAGTGAACTGGAACATACAGGTAACACATTCCCATCAGCCCCTCACAGATATGGTACAAATAGAGTCCCTGAAGAAAAACTCACAGGACAGAACAAATACAACAGAAATCAGCAGTTTAATGTTATTATTATAACATAAGTGTAAGAAATTTATATAAGAGTAAGAATCAAATAATACAGAAATGGAAGTTAAGAGGTTCATAAGTCTATAAGTCTTTGCAACAAATTTTAGGCATATCAATACAATTACAGTTATCACGCAATCCGTAAGCTCTGACAGCTGTCACAGTGAAATGATTCAAATAACAATCAGCTCAGACAAAACAGCATCATAATTCTGTAATCATCAAGAAATAAATAATTTGCAATTAGCCTAAAGTGAGAAAACTTAAAGCCAATCTCCAGTTTAACTGTTGATTATGTCAACACCAATAGTAATGACATTTTGACTGACAGTTAAAAACGGTTAGTTGGAATATTTAACAAAATATAAGCATCCTCTGACAAGCACTTCACTAGTTTTTGCAGAATGTAAATGTACAAGTACAATCAAAGCCTGCAGTGAGTGTCACCCCATTATGGTAATGTAATATCTTAAAAAAAAAAAAAAAAAAAAAAAAATTAAAACACTGAACTCAGATCAACAGGTATACGCAAATGTCCTCACTCCTGCATGCTTTTGAAGTGTGCTGCTCCCACACTGAGAAAAACATAGGGAAGAGAAAACAAGAAGTGGGCCACTGCTAATAAGAATAAACGAGTTTTAACAAAAGTCTACTACATTGACAACACATAACTTCTTGCACAAAGAATGCTGTCATTTTTCTTGCCTGCCATAATTCAAAAAAGTGTGGCCCCCATTACGTCCAATCTTGATTTTCTAATTATCTTCTCTCTCATTTTTAGCTTTTTATATATTCAAATATAATGTTTTGTTGGCATTTTATTGACAAATTTCATGTCTTCCTGCCCACTGTCATTTTCTCAATCTATGCTTCTGGATGTTTTTCTCCTTAGTCTTCAAAAGCTCCTAATCACCTTTTCTCACCTCACCCCTTTTTTTCAGATCTAAGAAAAGTGAATTCAGAAAGCTCGTGTGGCTTCACCATTTTGTACATCTGATACTGCTGCCTGCTAGTGAAATGGTGCCTTTATAGATTTATTGTATTCTAATTTCATACACAACTATCTTTGATGGTGTAGAAATACAGACTGCATTGGACTAATACATGAAATGTAAACACAGGTCAATACAACAAATTACATGTTTCCAACAGCAAAGAACAAGTTGTAATGTCAACATACTCTAAACAAACACACTTACATCTTTTACAGGTAAAGGATAACAGTTATCTAATTGCAAAGTATCATGAAAGAGGAAGAAATATTCTAAAGATAGCCCGCAATCAATCTAAAATGAAATTATGGAAAAATGCAGTTGGCATTCAATATACTGCAAACACTTTCAGTGAAACTGATTTCAGCCCACACTGTCTTTGTCTCTACTTTCTATTTTCACACAGATATGAAACTAAGAAATCAATATTCTCTTCAATAACATTCTAATTCATTTGGATAGGACTCTTCTGTCAATGGCACGTAAAATAGGCATGCTACCTCCCTCAAGAGGTGAAGTTGAATGCTGATGATGTTTTCATTCAAAGTGACTAATGACAAAAAAGTTTAGTCTCTCAAACACCAACTACCATAATTATTATTTAATTAATATACTACTTTCTCTATAACTATTTTGTTAAGTCCAATAAGTTCAGAGACCAACAGAAAATTAAATCCCATTAATAACCACAGAGTTGAATGTAAACCACATCTTTACTGAAGTTGGACTTCAGAGTTTGAAGCCAGCATTTCATGGTCCATTACAGACCAAACCAAAAATGAACAAAAAAGGCAATCAATTTCTGTAGGCCTACAGTATGTCCAAATGTTAATAATTAATATAACAACTTTTCTGAGGTAAATATCAAAATATGATTTGAAACAAATGGTGGTGGAGGCAAATGTCATATGATATTATCCAAAACTAGAATGATAGATTCACTACAAAATGCATATTTAAAGCTTCCTCTGTAAAAGCAGCACACTGCTTCAAAGAGACAAAATAATATGTTAATAGACAAAAGAAAAGTATGCGAACCACTTGAATATGGCAATTTGATAAAATAATAATAAAAAAGAAAAACACTATTAAAACTGTACAAATGCAGTGTGATATGGGATACAAACTGCTAAGACTGAGCAAAGCATTTCAACACTTGTGAGAAATTAGCAAGGACAATAACATACCATGCCTCAGTGTATGGCAGTGATATACAAAGAGTCTCAGTTACAAGGGCTACTGATGTACCTGTGCCTGTCACTATCATTCAGCAACAAAACAAACCTTTTTTCCCATCATAAGTAAAAATCCACTCACAACCAAGATCCAATACCTAAGCCTCCATTGACATTCTAATACGTGTGGTCTAGCCATTTTTCTGTTCTTTTTTGCCACCAACATAAAAATAATCCATTTTTGATATTCAGATGTGTAAAGAGAGATCTTATACATGACAGTCTAGAATAATGCTCTGTTGACAATAGTTACACAGTCAACACAGAACAAATATGCTCAATTATTAGTACACTAGAGAGATGTGTCCTGTTGCTGCTGTACTGTGTTTCCTACAGTCTTACTGAAACCCAAAACAAATTCACCAGAGCGAATAATCCACATTTTACAGGCAGTACAAATGTTTTACATTCAGTTCGTTTTCATGAAACTACAAAGAGCTGATAATATATTGTGATAAGAATAGTATCTATTGACAATTATTGTCTGTACATCTCAAATTGCCATAAGCATGAGTAGTCCATTTTTAATGCATATTCCAAAAGTAATTCTGTGTTTTATTCTGCCCAGCAATATGCAACCCAATCACACAGGTGCTACAATGTCCTGCTAGGAAGTTTTGAAACAGCATGCCTATTTATTAAGTATGTACCTGATTTTGATAAATATCTGCTTTGCTTGTACATAACATTCAATTACACACGCTTTGCCCCTTGCTGAAACTCCAGCTGCTGCTGTTTGAATGTCTGCTGCTGCAATTCCAGTGCTTTTTTCTTATATTTCTCGGCTAAATCTTCATTTTTGTCAACACCATCACCCCTCTGATACATCTGACTTACATTTGCACAGGCCTGCATGCTACCTAGATCACAAGCTTTTAATGAAAATGAATAAGCTTTAGCCATATCTTTCTCAATTAAACCATTTTTCAGACCCTGTAAAAACATAGTACTGACATAAAAGCAACAGAGCGCGTCGTTATCATCACAACATTTGTGTAGTGAAGCTACCCCTAAAGCATAGTCCTTCTCTTTCCTGCTGTTTTTAGTATCTAGAATGTTTAAAACGCCAACATTAAAGCAAGCTTTTGTTTCACCCAGGTCACATGCCTTTTTATAATACTTAAATGCAACTTCTGTATCTTTAGTGGTGTTTCCCTTCCCAACAAATGAATAATTTCCAAATTTCTGACAGCTTTTACCAAAATTATAGTCATCACAGTTAGTTTTATACACTTTCGCTGCTTTATCAAAATCCTTCTTGATGGCTTCTAAGTAATCCCCCAACAAATGACATACCTCTGGTTTCTTTTCTTGATAGCAACCAAAACGATATTCAATACCTAAATTATGTAAGTATTGCTTCACTTCTTCTTCATCTTTTAAGTTTACACCCATATTGCACAACACACTCGCTTAATCTAATTTAGTCAACACGACAGCTTATGAAGCACTGTTATACCTTCTTGTCTCACAATATTTTCAGCCTCCAGTGACTCACTTCTGTATACTGTCATTTATTTACACCTTTAATATGGGTTACTGTAACACCACACAACTCTTCTGCCCCAAATATCGCCGACCGAAGTTTACCGACTCTCCTTTGTTATTTCAAAGTCTCAAAGATCTGTGCTCTCGTCGTAAGACAGCTGAGCAGCATTTGTTGATTGTTTGAGAAGCTTTGACGTACCTGTTGACAACAGACTATCGCTCCAAATTTTAATCGAGTAAAACGGCTCTGTGTTGAAGGGAGGTTTGTTTGTGTATTACGTGTTGATGTTGTTGTTATGTTTCCTTGCCTATTGCAGGCGGCAGGATGTAAATATTTTTAGTTAGTAAAAGTGCAATGTGATTGTAACAACGGTGTAATGAATTGTTACATGAAATTTTCACCAAGGGATACAAAGACTGCCAAGAATGATCTTTTCAGTATCAGTGTAAACAGGATATGGCATATTCGGTGCGTTTAGAAATATAAAAATTACTTTTACGTAAATTTAAATTTGAATACACGTGATTGGATTTTTCCTGTACTATATTCTGGCACTTTTTCGGGTAAATACATGCACAGCTTCACATTAAGAATTACTTCCTAGATATTGTCAAAAAAAGTCGTAACGATTTTACATTTTTGACCCGTCAGCCCTAAGTAATGTAAAAAAAAAATTAATTACGTATTGACTCTCGGAATTTTAAATCCCAGTACTGACAGAATCGCACAATTGTGTGGCAGTTTCGTTAAGTATGGCACAATGAAAGTAATTGTTCAGTTTTTTGGTGTAAAAGGAAACACAGCGACAACTATGTTCCGCAGAAGAGCCTTGTGTATAGCGATTGCTTTAGAGTCGACCTGACAGTGTAATTTGTATGCGATAGAGTTACACAGCGACACAAAAAACTTTGAAAAGGAAATGATTTTCATGTTCAGAGTTTCAGTTTTTATTCAGGTCGTCTGTTCAGAACCGTGTTTTGAGCCATAACGCATCCCCCACCACATTTTGGTAGACTAAAGCAATGGAAAAAAAAAAAAAAAATCTGTGCCCGAAATACCATTATTTCAGATCTAATGGTGACAACTAATTTTGATTTTTTTGTTTTTTTCGCCATTCGTATTTTAGATGAGCAGTGGTATATATTTTCAACCAACACTGGATCACAGGACATCGTTAAAGCATTCGGAACATAGTGGATAGCATAATAACAATTTGCATTTATCGCTTCTTTTCAATGGGTTAATTATATGTATACACTATTCTTTTGGTGAAGGAGAAGTGGATGAGTAGTGACATCATAAAAAAGAGAAAGATGACAATTTTTATGGATACTGCTCAGAGTTGAGCAAGTTGATAATTTAATCCAAGCAGAAAAGTTCTATTGTGGGAAAAAAGCCTACTGTGCTCCACTAAGTGAAATAAAAAATAGTAGACAGTATAGACATTCAACATACCAGGAGGCATTTCTTCAGCAGCAAGGTCATCTTCATTTTTCTTCTGTAAATCTTCTTTTGGAATGTAACAGGAAAGATATCTTCATTCCTTTTTCTCTAATTAGGCCTATCCTTCTTCTTGTCAGTTTTACACAAACATGACATAATATACCTAACTTGGTCACACATTTAATTCCTGAGAACTTGGGAATTTGTGGTACAAGTAAGAGACTAACTTATGGAAAGAGGCAACAATTTGATCTGTGTAGATCATTATTATGTAAATAATTTAGGAGTTAAAGAGAGCACTCACTGAATAGTAGAAACACTGAATAATTGACAAGCACAGTTTTATTCCCACATAATTTACATTTACCAGAACATTTCTTATGTAAAGAACACTATCAGTCACTTTCAGTATGAACTGGAAATAATTTACAGGCTTTAATTTCTCTGTGCTATATACAAAATGCACATATTATGCAAGATACACACAAGCCTTAAGATATATGTTTATTATTATGGAATGGCATGTATCTGTAAAACAGTGAATTTCACTTTGTAGATTATATAGGCGAATGTAAAAAATTAATAGTATTTACCATTGAGAAGTGTTCCATAGCAGTTGTCACAACATGAAAAGTGAAGAAGAAGTGACAGTGATACTTATAAAAATCACAGTTGAATTTTCATTTTCGGTATTATGTGAATTTCATTTATCTGACCGAGCGAGGTGGCGCAGTGGTTAGACACTGGACTCGCATTCGGGAGGACGACGGTTCAATCCCGTGTCCGGCCATCCTGATTTAGGTTTTCCGTGATTTCCCTAAATCACTCCAGGCAAATGCCGGGATGGTTCCTCTGAAAGGGCACGGCCGACTTCCTTCCCCATCCTTCCCTAATCCGATGAGACCGATGACCACGCTGTCTGGTCTCCTTCCCAAAAAACAACCAACAACAATCATTTATCTGAATTAATATGTGCATATGAGTGTGTGTCAAATGCTTGCAATGCACAACTTAATTGTTGCTATTATTGTTGTCAATGCATATGACGTGCTTTAGATATGCAAGAGGGCATGTTTCCAGAAAGCAATAAACATGTAGATGAAATCAGTTAGAATAAAAATTTGTGAATGGGTGACTGAATTATAAATTAAGAGCAATTTCACATTCACTGCTCTATAAGCACCTTCCCTAGACCTTTCCATGTACTATAGTATTCTGTGGTAAACGTGTTTTTTAAAGTCATCTACCCACCTTATACATCTGCTACATATACCACAGGCCACCATACAGTGGTGGCGGATTTTACCCTGTACCTCTAGTAGTTATTTCCTTTTCTGTTCCACTTGAAAATAAATCGAGGGAAGAATGACTGTCTTTAAGTCTTCAAATGAGCCCTAATTTCTTATATCTTTATCTTTGTGGTCCTTAGGTTGAATTTATGTGGGCAGCTGTAGTATCTTTCTACAGTTAGCTACAAATGCCGGTTCTCTATATTTTCTCAACAGTGTTCGTAAAAAAGGATGTTGCCATCCCTCCAGGGATCCCAGTTGAGTTCCCAAAGCCTCTCCCTAACACTTGCATATTGTTCAAACCTACTGGTAATAAATCTAGGCCTAGCAGCTATCTCTGTATTGCTTCAATATCTTCCTTTAATCTGACCTGGCAAGGATCACAAACACTGAAGCAGTACTAAAGAATAATTCTTGCTAGCATCCTACGTGCAGTCACCTTTACAGATGAACCACACTTTCCCAACGTTCTCCCAGTAAACTGAAGGCCGACCAGTCACCTTCCCCTACCACAATCCTCACATGCTCAGTCCATTTCATATCGCTTTGCAGTGTAATGCCAAGATATTTAAATGATGTGACTTTATCAAATGGGACACTACTAATGATGTATTTCAACATTTTGGGTTAGATTATCCTACTCATTCACATTTTATTACATTTAGAGCTAGCTGTCATTCATCACACCAACTAGAAATTTTATGTAAGTCGTCTTGTGTCCTCCTACAGTCACTCAGCTTCAACAACTTCACATATGCCACAGCATCATCAGCAAACAACCACTGATTCCTCTCTATCGAATCATTTAGGTATATGTGAAATAATAAACGCCCTATCATACTTCCCTGGGGTACTCCTGGCAGTATACTTGCCTCTGATGAACACTCGTTGTCAAGGACAACATGCTGAAGTTCTATTACTTAAAAAGCCTTCGAGTTGCTCACATATCTGGGAACCTATTCCATATGATTGTACCTTCATTAAGAATCCGCAGTGTCGCATCATGTCAGACGCTTTCCAGAAATCTGGAGATATGGAATCTACCTTTTGCCCTTCATCAATAGTGTTTGCAGTATATCAAGAGAAAAGGACAAGATGAATTTTGCACAAGTGGGGCTTTCTAAAACCAAACTGATTTGTGGAGATAAGCTTCTCAGCCTCAAGAAAATTAAGTAGATTACAACTGAGAATACATTCAAGAATTCTACAGCAATCCCAATCTTAGGGATATTTGTCTGTAATTTGCCGGTTCTGTAATTTTACCCTTCTTATATACAGGAGTCATCTGCACTTTTTTCCAGTCACTTGGGATTTTGTGCTGGGTGAGAGATTCACAATAAAAGCAAGCCGAGTACGGAACCAATGCCATAGAGTACTCTCTGTTAAACCAAATTGGGATTCCATCTAGACCTGGTGACTTATTTGTTTTCAACTATTCCATTATTTCTATATGCCAGGGATGCATATTACTGTGTCTTCTATATGAGAGTCTGTTCGATGTCAAATGACAATATGTTTGCACGATTCTCCTGCATGAACAATTTCTTAAATGTGAAATTTAAAACTTCAGCTTTCATATTACTGTCTTAACAGCCACATCAGATTTGTCAACAAGTGACATAATAGAAGCCTTAGACCCACTTAGCAATTTTACATAGGACCAGGATTTCCTCAGGTTCTTGGTCAGATCTTTTGCCAAGTATGACGGTGGTATGCTTTGTACATAGAACTTTTCACAGACACACAAATCTCTGCTAAAATTTCCATTTCATCATTTGTGTGTTCTATTTTGAACCAAGAGTGCCACAGCCTTTGCTTCCTCACTAATCCCCATCTCCATACATATGCTGTCAATAAAGTCCAGCCCGTTTGTAGCTGCAAGACTGTCTAACATATTTGCATTATATGTGAGTTGCCGAACTAGCTGCGGACGACTGTTTTCAGAAAATGTGTTCAAAAGAACTTCTGAGGAGTGACTGTCTGTAGGCTACGGACTCCTCCCCCGCAGTGAATACATAGATATTCCAGCCAATACTCGGTAGGTTAAAGTCACCTCCAACTGTTATTACATGATCTGAGTATTTATGTGCTGTTGACCATAGAATTTCTTTGAATGACTGTAAAATTGTCACAGTTGCTTTGGTGGCCAGTAAAAACATCCATCAATTAATTTGGTATCGTATTGACTGTTGATATGTGCCCTGATAACTTCACTGTAACATTCGACTTTGACCTTAATGGAGACAATATTTTTGTCAACAACAATGAAGACTCCCGATCCTATGAAATCTAATGTGTCTTTCTGATACACATTCTATGGCTTGCTATATATCTCAGAGCTTTGTACTTCATGTTTGGTCCCAAGAATATCTTGAGTGAGAGAACTTTCCTGGAGGGCAGCAAATTCGAGAACTCTGTTATGAATGCTGCGACAATTTACTGATGAAGTTTTAACAGTTAAAGTGTTTTACCCTGAATGTGGTCTGACTTCCCTTTCTGCATGTCAAATGTGAGTGTTCATTAGAGTACCTCAAACTACCGCACAGCCTAAGTAACCCCATGTGTACTCCAAAAGTAGTGTGCTACCCAAGTAGCTGCTTCATTTTGTAGTGCACCCCTGACCTGTCAAAGGGAGTACTACAAATCCCCACCTGATAATGCTGGTCTAGATATCTGCATCCAATACTGTCACAGATTTGACGAAGCTATTGATTGAGACCCTCCACTTGGTTCCAAACCAAAGGACCCCAATCAACTATGGGAACAATGCTGAAAATTGCAAGCTCTATGTGGACATCATGTGTGAGGCTAGCAGCCTCATCACTCCACTAGCCACCTGCACTAACTGAGGATGGCGTCAGAACCCATGTGACAGGCGTTGTTGATATCGACATGAGCCACAACTTGCAGATGACTGCACCCTGCGCGCTCGATAGCCATAGGCAAGGATGCTCTCGTGTGAGCCCACTCCCCCAGCAGGCATACCAAGTGCACACTGGCTTTCTGAACGCTATCTTCCTAAGGAGCTCCATAACTTGCCTTATGTTGGAGCTCCGGAAAACTAGCATCCCACTGCCCATGTGAGCGTGCTCAGACCCCTCTGAGGAAACAGCCACATGTTCACTCACAGATCAAATAGACAAGTCCATAAGGTCAGCCGCCACGTTTGCCATCCACCTCAAGGGATGCGAGTGCATTACTACAGACCATTTAGCCGGCTGTGAGAGTGGATACAATGCATCGGGTACACTAGGAGGGCCTAGACAGCAGAGCCCACGGGCGAACCAACCAACACCTGGGGTGTTCCATGTGACACGCCAAATTCTCTGCCACCACTACACCCAGAGAGCACTGCCTGAAGATGGCTGACCTTAGCATTCTTCTATTCGTGAACAGTGTCAGCTCTTCCTGCATCCACACACAGTGTACACACATCCTACCCATGCCAGCAGCACTGACTGAAGAAGTAAACTACAAAAGCAGACAGAAACTTAGATATGTAACTTGCTACAGTCTCAATGTGTCGCTAATGGAAGCTGAGCCTTAATAAGATGTGTGGCTGGCTGTTCAGAAAAAATGAAACTACTCTACAGAGCGCCTGAATTTATCCATAGAGTTAAAAATGCAAGATTAAACCTCTTAAGTGGAGGGCCTGACTGACTGGCTTACACAGGAAATGGACGCTTGTCTTCAAAACAAAATAAGAGAGCAAATACTGTGCTACAGACTGAATGAAATTACACTTCCAAAATTTGAGACTAAACCTCTTAAATGGAAAAACACGCACAAAAATTAAGAAATATGGTACTAGTAAAACACAGGAAAAGCTAAATAAGAAACGTAATATAATTGATTATTTTTGTTGTTATAAACATGTAACTTGCCGCACTGGAGATGTGAACTAGTGACAGCAGATCACCTTTCATTAAAACTCTCAAGGCTAGGTAATGATGCAGAAATACACCTCCCGACTGGTACAGTTATCCAACCATTGCATTGAGCAAAGTACCAGTACTGTCTACACTAAAATTAAGCATACAACCAACAAACACACAGGCCAGTAAGCAGGATATTCTGTGCAGTTCCCTTCACTTATTTATACTGAACAGTGTTTTTTAATTACATCATGGATATAGGTAGGTGGGAATAAATTGATCAAGAGTTTGGAGTTGACATATTGTCCAATGAGAATAAACAATAAAGCAATGAAGGGAACTGCACAGAATACCCTGGTTACTGGTCTATGTGTGTCTGTTGGTTTAAATTTAATTTTTGTGTAGACAGTACTGGTACTTTTCTTCAAAGTAATGGTTATATAACTGTAACAGCTGTGAGATGTATTTCAGCATCAGTAGCTTTTTCCTTTGCTTCAATAAAGTCCAGTGACATTTTTTACAGATTTGTTGATGTTTGTAATAAGAGTCTTGTACTTTATGGAAAGAAGGATGAAATGTTTAATATGCGTTCCTGTGAAGTAGAACAGTTACAGCGTTGTTTATTGTTTTGTCGATTTACCTTTGTCCACAGACATTCTGTAAACAATTTTGCAAGGGTCTTTTACATTATTTTGCCTCCAACTTCAAGTATTTCTGTTTCAATACAATCATCCCCAAGGGGCTTTCCTTTCCTTCTGGCTTGAATGGCTGTGTAACCTCCTCTTACATAACATCCAGATTATTGTTATTTTCTGTATATTAACTGTCTGTGCTTCAAAGTCATCCCTTGAACTATATAAACATTTAAAGAAAACTTTGAATGCTTGTCCTGTTTTCTCTCTCTCAGCTGTTGAAATATGATGTCTGTCCAATATAAGTTTCTGTTCTATTTTCTTAATACTCTCGTTACCAATTCTTTCTCTTGCCACATTTTGCTTTGTACCTGTTCATGTCCCTTCAAAGACACATCTGAATAATTTTATGTAATTCAGCATTTTCTACCACCTTTCTGTTATTATTTGTTTGAGATTTCCACCATCTCTTTAATAGTTGTTTATTTCCATTTACATTTTGCTTTTGCTTTCTTCATACGCACAACATATTTTGGTTTGTACATTCATACATTCATTATGTAATTCCCTCTTTATTTGTATAATCTGTGACAGGACATACTGATCGTGCTGCTAAATTTTAAGTGCCATATCTTACTATGTAGAACCAAGGTCAAGTGTCGCTGGTAAGTGGAAAACAGTGTCTCCTCTCTGCCTAAATGAGTTTTTTTAGTGGGATGCAGCAAGATGAAGAAGCCCATAAAATAAGTAGTGGTTGGTTGGTTGGTTGGTTGGGGGAAGGAGACCAGACAGCGTGGTCATCGGTCTCATCGGAGTAGGGAAGGATTGGGAAGGAAGTCGGCCGTGCCCTTTCAGAGGAACCATCCCGGCATTTGCCTGGAGTGATTTAGGGAAATCACGGAAAACCTAAATCAGGATGGCCGGACGCGGGATTGAACCGTCGTCCTCCCGAATGCGAGTCCAGTGTCTAACCACTGCGCCACCCCGCTTGGTGATAAGTAGTGTGAAAGATACTATAGCTCCTTGCCAAAACATTCGGTCTGAAGGGAATAACAGTTTTGAGATTAAGATTTGCTTCCTGAACATTCAAGGAGTAAAAAAAAAGAAAGAATTTTTGGTGAATAATTTTGGACGAGAATATATTTGATATTTTTTCCTTGAATGAACAGTGGGCTATCCAGAGGGAACTTGCATATAAGAGGTGGTGTAGCAATCTATATGAAAGAGTAACTCAATTGCTCCATTAATAAGTTGGATCTAGAGTGTGTTGATGATTTTCACTTATGGACCGTCTGACAGCAACTGAATAAAACACAATTTTAGTGCCAGAACTGTTTATAACCTATAGGCACAGTGACAAAAATCTAAATAAAATAGCTAACATATGTACATATTACAGGCCACTGGTGATGCCTTGCAGAAAATAAAGGCGAAACGCGTATGGCACTAAAATTGTGTTTTATTCAGTTGCTGTCAGACGGTCCATAAGTGAAAATCATCAACACACCGTAGTATTACGCGCAACTGAGGAGGACAGGACCAAAAAATTGAAGATGGATCTAGAGTATTTGTGGGACGAATAGAATTTTAAAGCTACTGGTATAGTTATTGATAGTTTTAAGTTATTAACAATGTCCTGGTACAGGTCACCTAAGGGTATCACCAGTGTATTTCTAGAAAAACTGGAGTTTCTGTTAGATGCCAGATTAGTCTATGTTAAGTATAGGAATCTATCATAAAAAAAGCCATTGTGGAAGCAAAAAAAACACCCAGTTTCAGCAGTATTGGAAACTAATAAATACTTTTGCTAAAAATGAAAGAAACAAGAAAATTAATGTATTTTCCCAAACATTCAATGATTATTGTATTAAATCAGTTGAAGAAGTAAGAAATGCTATTGCCAAACCATCAGCTATGTCTGTTTATTACGAGGTCTCACCTAGTCTAGTCCCAAGAATAGTAAAACAGTGAAAACCTTTAGACAGAGTAGATATATGTGACATATCTTGCAATATATCAAAGAAAGTAGTAGATTGTACTATGTATCCTGTAACATATTGTATAAACAGTCCTATATTTGAGGGATATTTTCCTCATGAGCTGAAACTGTCTAGGGTAGTTTCACTGTATGAAAAAGGAGGTACTGACTCACCTTCAAGTTACAGGCCAGTTTCTGTAGTCCCAACTTTTTCTAAAGAACTGGAATGTGTAATTTATCAACAGTTACCTGTTTACTTTGAAAATCTAGGAATAATTAGTGAATCACAGTATAATTTTAGGAAAAACTTGTCAACTATTTATGCTGTAGACTATGTACTGAAATACATACATTGAGTGTCAGAAGATAAAGCCTTTGCTCAAGTCATTTTTTGTGATCTAATTAAAGCCTTTGACTCTATAGAGCACATACCACTTCTGGAAAAATGGAATGCTATAGTACTGAAGGCAACATCCTTAACTATTAAAATCATATCTACAGAACCGTAGGCAAGTTGTCTGTGTTGACAAGAATATGTCAAGTACAGAACAAGTTACTGTAGGTGTTCCACAAGGACCATACTGGGTCCTTTTTTTGTTCCTTATAATGATAAATGATTTGCCATCATTCAGAGTGTCCGGTACAGTGATAACAAAACACAGCACATGGTTTTTAGTCTGAAAGGCAAGCATCCATCAGATGATTCTAGTTATGGTAAGTTTTTGGGAATATATTTAGACAATAAATTATCTTGGGGTCATCATGTACAATACATTAGTAGTGAGCTGTTAAGAGTAATTTTTATGTTTAGGCGACTTATGGACTGTGTACACAAAAAGTATGTTAGAAGAGCCTATTTTTGCTTCTGTGAAAGCATACTGACATATGGTATTATTTTATGGGGGCGCTCTAGTTGTGTGTACATTATCTTTATGCTGCAGAAGGAAGCTGTTAGGGCAATTACTGGTTCTTAGTATAAGGCACACTGTAAACTTGTTTTATGAACAAAAAAATCATGACTGTAACAAACTTACACATATACTATGTTTTAATTTAAACAAAAAAGAAGTTACAGGAAGCAAAATGTAGAGAAAATGTACATTGTTACAACACAGGAGGGAGAGTTGTATTTATACTCCATATCACAGACTATCAAAATCGCTGAACAGCTATGAACTTATGGGGCGTAACTTATTTAATAAGGTACCACATTCGGTACAAGAATTACCTGAACAAGCATTCAAACAAATACTTTTTATTTATTTATTTATTTTCTGTCCATGTAACAAAAAGTTTTTGGACATTGTCAGGAAAATTTAGATTACATTACACATATACAGTAAAATATTTACATTCTTTCATAACAACATATGGATCAGACACATGTCTGTACACATTATTTTTCGAAAGGGCACTACAAGTAGATTCCTCTATAGTGTAACACAATTTAGCTTATATTTACAATAGTACAGTACACACAATACAGTGTATAATTACATTCTTTCATACCACTGATAGATTGGAGACATTGTCTGTATACACTGTTTTCCAAGACCTTTAAAGTCCTGTATAGAGTAACAGCACTTCTCTATTAATAATTGCTTCAGTCTACTCTTTAGCATATTTAGATTTACTTTCTTGAGTTCACAGAGTAGTGCATTGTAGAAAATTGCTCCCTTTCTCTGTGGGCTGTGGTCTGTTGCCTTTTTATTGGTCACAATTCTATGAAAATTTTCCCTTCCCCGTGTATCATAGTTGTGTACATTACTATTTCTCATATTAAATTCAGGATTTTGTTTCACGAATATGACTGTCTGCAGTATATACATGGAGTACACCGTAAGAATTTTATATTTTCTAAAGATGTCTCTACAAGGCTCTCTCTTCTTTACCTTGGCTACTATTCTTACTGCCTTTTTTTGTAATCTAAAAAGTCTGTCTATGTGAACTGTTGGTGCCCCACCCCATATCTCAATACCGTACTGAAGGTGCAGATGAATTAACCCAAAATATATTTGCCTTAAAGTATAATGGCCCAAGAAGGCTGAGACCCGTTTCAGTAGATACACATTTCTAATGATTTTCTTGCAAATATTATCTACATGTTCTTTCCATGATAAGTGTTCATCAACAATGGTGCCAAAAAATTTATGTGAATTTGCATATTGAAGACCCAATGGGGATGTAAATACAGTATCAGTTATGGCAGCATTATAACTGTGGATGACTTTCGTTATTACCGTTTTGTCTTTATTTACAAGAAGCTTGTTTGCTGTAAGGTATGCGGACAGAGTATTGAAACTGATCTCTGTACTGTGAGCTGCAGACTGCATATCACTGCCAGAGCTGATGAAGGATATGTCATCAGCATAGCTTACGACCATGCAATTTTGGGGTTCAAATAAGTTATTTACATATACAAGGAACAGAAAAGGCCCTAGTATGCTTCCTTGAGGCACGCCACATTGAAGTGTCCTGAAGTTTGATTTGGTTGTTAGGAGCTGCTCATTATTTTGATAAGTTAGCTTTACACACTGTTTCCTGTCTTTCAAATAGGAGGTAAGTAGTTTCTAGGCTAGTCTTCTCAACCCGCACTCTTCTAGCTTACACAGAAGAATGGTATGATTCACAGTGTCAAAGGCTTTACTCATATCTAGGAAAGTGCCTATTACCTTGTCACTTTTGTCCAGCTTATTTAATATTTCATGTATAAAAGATGCTACTGCTGTTGTAGTAAATCTCCCCTTTCTAAATCCATGTTGTAGGTTGTTTAACAGATTGAGTTTGGTGAAATATGATTCAACTTGATTTAGTATTACTCTCTCTAACAATTTACCTAGTTCTGAGGTTAATGATATTGGCCTGTGGTTTTTAGTGTCAGTTTTTAATCCCTTTTTATGCACTGGTATAATTTCAGTAATTTTCAAAAGGTCAGGTAATTTCTGAGGGAGGTATGTATCAAGTGAGTCAGGGGTTTCACCAATTCATACCTGCATTCCTTTAGCAGTTTAGGCGAAATGTCATCCCAGCCACAAGACATTTTTGCTGATATGATTGCCAGGACGTCCCTCTCAGTAATGCCGTGGATATAAAAGGACTGGCTAGATTTTCCAAGACTAAAATTTTGTGGCTTGACATGAACTTCATTTGTACCAACTGTACTGAACTTTTGTATAAATTTCTCACACACTTCTTTTGTGTCATTTATTTCTTCACCATTTTCTTTTAATGTTATGTTGCTGTGTTCATAGTAATTCTGTTTCCCACTTTCTTTATGCATTATTTTCAGGCAGTTTTACTGATACAGCTAGAGTTCCTTATTTCAGAGGTATATTTCTGTGCTTTTAGGTTAGTCAAGGACTCTGTATGTTTTTTCTGAGCAGTTTATATTTTGTTGAGAAATATTATAGTTTAGTATCTCTAAAAAGTGTATAGCAATCTTTCATTTTCTCCCTCAGTTCAATAATTTCAGAAGGGAGGTTCTCGGCTTTATTGTTTACAGCTTTATTTACTTTTTTAACTAAAGGACAGGTTTCATTTAAACTGTTACTGAATAACTTATAGAAATATTCCCATTTTTCGTTCACTCCAGTTGCATTGTACACTGGTTCCCATTTTTCATTCCCTAGTGCCATCTTAAGTTTAGAATAATTAAGTTTAACTGTAAGACTGTGTGATGTTATCTACTGCTGTAAAGGCCAATTGCCAATAAAATTATTATTAGTATTATTATTATTCTTAATTAAATTCTTTTTTAATCTATAGCTCTGACTTTCAGCCTGATGAGCTATTTTCTTTCAAGTACTATAATTATTTTTGCTCTGCATCTTACCATTCTATAATCAGTTGCTGTTCATTAGTGCTTTAGGTTTGCAAAATACCAGTAGAGTGTATTGTACAGTATGTTTAATACTCAATAAAATATAGCCATTTTCATTTTTTGTTTGATTTAGTTCTTTTCAAAAAAGTTTGACCCTTGATATCATCAAAACAAATATTAACCTCTACTTGAAATCCAAAATTTGCAATACCAAGAATTAGAGTTGTTCATCAGCTACACCATCTAACAAGCAAACTATTACCTTCATACTTAACCTAAACCTCAAACTACACTACCAGTAAATCTGTAAACACAATGAACATCCCAAAAAATAATGTAGAAGCGAAACAAAAATGCCAGTGTACTGTTCCATCTATGTTCGCGCACATATGATGTCACATATGATGTTAAAGATCAAAACCCCTCTCAATAGGTTCAACTGACCCAATTTTACTGTGTGCCAGTTACTTGGTAAAGTTTAAAACCTTTCCTGTTGGTGACTGTAGATTGTTAGTTCTGATATTCTTCATATTCACATATTCTCTACTGTAAGAAAATGAAACACCTACAGCCATCCTTATGATGCCCTTTATTGTGTAGTTACCAGCTTCAGCGGACCATCTTCAGGAACTAATGCCTGAAGATGGTGCATTGAGGTGCCGAAACTGTAGCATCACATGGAGGACATCATAAGGATGGCTGTAGGTGTTCCATTTTCTTACAATAATGAACAGCTGTAGTCCCCCAGACCTTCAGGCAAAAGGATGGACATACAGAAACATTCTCTAATGTGTTACAGTATTCTGAGAAGCTATTTATATGCTTTACATTAGGACCTAAGCCTTGGACTGTGCTCTTCTTTTATTATGTATAGCAGCTTCTGTTTGCCTCTTCCAGTTTTCATTGTACTATCATTTAGTAACAGTACTCTTCCTCCTTTTCTTAATTTGTTTTGAAGTAGTACTCCATGGCTATTATATATTTTAAAAATGACACCTTGAACTACCAAATACCTGCGACATAGATGTTGATTGCTAGTCTTGATCACAGGGGTAGTCATTTGGAGGGCATAATATTACCAGTAGAATTGTTGCTTAAAATGAAAGTTCTTTGATCTTGTGTAGCCTATGTGTTATTTTAAGCAACAGTCGTGTTGTATTGATAACACTGTGCAATCCAGATGAGGATCCCAGAGCTTAAAATTGTCAGTTAAGAACATTAAACTTTCAGTAAAGTATTTTGTGTAACCTCCAATGGTTTGAAATTGTGTTACAAATTTGTTCTTTAGCTTGGCCTTCAAAAACGTGTACCTTAAAAGAGGCGTGGTACAAACCCCCATTATTATGTGGATAAAGTTATGCACAAAGTGAATGCTTTTGCTAAGTAATCATGTGAGAAGTCACTTACAGTATCTGACACATTTGTATGCAAACCATGAAACCTGTCATGTAATGTATGCTAATGTAACAGTCATATCCATACATGACTTTTCTTATAAATTCTCCATTCCTTAATTTTGTGCACCTAACAAAATACTTCACCCATTTTGTAGCATGTCGCTTTGAAAGTAAACCTTCAAAGTAATGTAATGAGCATTCCAAATTATCTTCCAGATATCATCATCAGTTGAGGTTACAGTTTAACTCTAGTACTCTTCTTATTACCTTATTTGCCAAGGTTTTTCGTGAGAGAACTTACATACCAGTAATGTTGTAAAGCCCTGTATTTTTTAAATAAAAATACTAGCTTCAAAGACTTTTTTTCTGTCTATGGAACACTCTACCAGCGAAACTTCAAAACAGTTATGCGTATTGCTTCTTGCTTGATGAAATAATTCTATGATATAGAATACAGGAAGGAAAATTTATGGTTTAATGCCCCTTCAATTAGAAAGCCAGTAGACAGGTAATAATAATGATAATTCCATGTGGCACAGTTGCCAGGTGCAAATCTTCTAACTGGACACCGCTTTGCCATCTTTTGTGTGCATACTCTACCCCAGTAATAAAATAGGAGTCTGCAGTTTAATCTTGAAGCTGAAACCATCTGCCATTCCTGATGAATTTTCACATCATTTAGAGGTGAAGCTAGATTAAAGGCTGACTGAAATATTCTGTTTTCACAGTGATCCTGTGACCTTTTTGTTTCCAACACACACATTACTAACCCAACATTAGTCAAATTATGAAATAGAGATTATCTATCCTGTGATAGTAGGCAGTCTGTAAAGACTACCCTAGTAGACTTTGCAATTTATTAGACATCAGACTAGTAGAAAGAACACACTGTGAGTTATACGAACATGTGATCTATATGTACACTGATGTAATACAGCTATTTAATAAATTCTCATTTATATTGATATTCATGGGCACATCCCTTAGTAGTAACTAAAAAATTATATTTGTTCCACAGTTGTATCTGATGTGATTACCAAGAACAATTGAAAGAGTCAACGGAAGAAAGTGCTAATCCACAAGAACATATTTTGGGTTATTTGCATGTTACATGTTTGATCAAATTCAAAGACAATAACATCAATACAAAAGGACTAAACCATTTATACAATAGACAATGCCTTCTAGTGGTACATATGGAGAGGTATTTGTTACCAGCATGTGGGGAATTCTAAAATACGACAGTTTGTTTGTCAGAGTAATCCTTAGTAAACTGAGGGTCAGCACTTTCTTCTGCCAGTACCTTCATCACTACCAGTCAGTATTTTCTGAGAGACAATGTAGTGTGGTATACAAGGCGTACCTCTTTTTCTTATTAATGAGACATTATTTCCTTTTTGTCAGCAGTGTGTGCGAGTATCATTTGACATTGGTCATGAGGCATCCATTCGTGCAAAACGCACCCCAGAAGGCTTCACTCATGATTGGAAAGTGTTTGTGCGAGGTACAGATAATGCTGAGATACAGCATTTTGTGGAAAAAGTAGTGTTCCATTTGCATGAAACGTTTCCTAAACCTATCCGTGGTAAGTGTCTTTACATAATTATTTAGTATTAATGTGATCTCAAATTTGTTTATACTTTATTCTCTGATACTTGTATCGAAAAGTGAATTGGATGACATTTTGATCATAATGGTGATCCAGTAACTTAAATAATATATGTATCTCTCTCTCTCTCTCTCTCTATCTATCTATCTATCTCTCTCTCTCTCTCTCTCTCTGTGTAAAACTGCATGCACGATAGCAGCAGCTGTTGTGTTGGTGTCGATCTTAGTAATAATTTGCATGATATGATGGGAACTGAATACAATGAACCATGATTTGATTGTCAGTAGTGAATCAGAAGACTTGTTTGTAATTTTCTATTGTTTGTAAATAAATTAGCTGGTATTTTGTTCCATTTGCTTAGAATGTAAACACATTGACACAGTTTTCTTCAAAATTGGAAATAAAACAATGGAACCTCCAGGTTGGAATATCAGCAATTTAAGGAAAGGATAGATTGAGTTTCAGACAGCCACAATGAAAAGACGCTTACACATTAGCGTTCAGCCAAAGCCTTCTTCAGAGCAGGAAAATCTCTCTCTCTCTCTCTCTCTCTCTCTCTCTCTCTCTCTCTCTCTCTCGCTCTCTCACTCACACACACACACACACACACACACACACACACACACATATTCACACAAGCAGGCAGACCTCATGCACACATGACCACCATCTCTGGCAGCTTGGGCTACGTTGCACATCGGTGTATTACGGCAATCATATTTTTGCATTGAGATTCACTAGCTGTGTCAACTCACACACAGATTGTCACATTCCAACCTAACATAGATGTTGGGCTGTGCTACAGGCTAGTCTGTCAGCATAACTAGTTTTCTGCTACTCACTACCAAACTGTTACATTCTACCCTAACATAGACATAGGGCTATACTACATGTCAGCCTCAGAGCACCTAGTTTTCTTCCATTAACATTTTTTGGCTTCGCCAACTTACAACCAAATTGTCACATGAAAGCCTAGCTTAAGTTTTGGGTTTGCTACATACAAATCTGCCAGAACGTCTAGTTTTTTTACGTTCACTAAATAAATACGAATATCAGTGAGCAGACCTAAATTCATAATAGCCAGATGAGTGAAAGTTATTCTGGCACACACTATATAGAAAACAAATGTGATCGGTTCATATCTTCTGTCTAAAGAAAGCATTAGATTCTCCAGTTCACTCACTCACACCTCCTCCTCCTCCTCCACCTCTCCTCCCCCCCCCCCCCCCCCCCATCCCCCACACTCCCCCATCCTCACACACGCACACACAAAATATTTTCATGGCTGTGAGCCATGCATTGTTAGAGGCTTCCCTCCTCATGTCTTTGCACACATGAGGAGGTCCATTGTGAAGACCATGTAGGGCATCTCATCATCATCATCATCATCATCAGTAGTGTTCTGCCAAAAGGCAGGTATTCACATGGTAGTTCTCCAGGCTGTCCAGTCTTCTGCCATCCTCTTGAGGTCTGCATAATTTCCTCTTCCCTTTATGTCGTCTATCATCTTGTATAGCCTTCTTCCTCTCAGTCTTCTCCCACAAACCAATCCTTCCAAAGCATCTACTAGCAAGCACTCCCTTCTCAGTGAATGTCCCAACCAGTTCTTTTTCCTTTCTCTTACAACCTTCAGCAGACATCTTGTCTCACCAACCTTTTCCAATACTGTTTCATTACTCACTCTTTCCATCCAACTTATCCTCTCCATTCTTCCCCACATCCACATCTCAAATGCTTCTAACCTTTTTTCATCCTCTCGTCTCAGCGTCCATGGTTCTGCCCCTTATAGTGCCACACTCCAGACAAAACATTTGCCAGCCCTTTTCCTTAGATCTTTATCTAATTTGTCACATAAGAATGTCCTCATTCTGTTGAATGCCTCCTTCACTATGGCAATTCGAGTTTTCACCTCCTGGTGACATCTCAAGTCTTCAGTTATTGTGCTTCCAAGATATTTAAATGCACTTACTTGGCTAATGGTAGATTGTCCTATTTTAATATTAGACAGTCTGTGTCTTGTACTGATGACCATACTCTTTGTTTTTTCTGTGTTTATTTGCATCCCATATTCAACACAAGCTTCATTCAGATCTTTGAGCATGTTATTCACTTTCTGCTCACTTTCTGCCACTAACACCATGTCCTCAGCAAATCTTATACATTCTATTCTCTTTCCACCAATACGCATTCCTCTTTTCCCACCTAAGCCTTTCGCAGTAATCTCTTCAAGGTATGCATTAAACAACAGTGGGGAAAGGCAACAACCTTGTCTAACACCTCATCCAATGCTGCTTCCTTCTGACATTTCATTTCCAATCCTTATCCTTACTTTCTGGTGTAAATATAGAGTCTGTATCAGGCGTCTCTCTGTCCAATCTACTCCTTTCCTCTTCAAAATATCCATCAACTTGTTCCACTGAACTCTGTCAAAAGCCTTTTCTAAATCTATAAAAACAGCAAATATTTCTCTACCTTTTTCCGTATATCTTTCCCCTACAGTTCTGATTAGGCCAATAGCATCTCTTGTTCCTTTTCCTCTTCTAAATCCAAACTGCTCCTCTGCATTGCCTCTATCCAGCTTGCCATATAGCCTTCTATTCAACACTCTCACCAAGACTTCAGCTGCATGAGAAATTAGACTGATGGTCTGATGCTCTTCACATTTTTTAGTGTTTCTCTTTTTCTCTATTGGTATCATAACTGTTGCAAGAAAGTCCTCAGGCCATTCCCCTTTGTCATATATCTTGTTACAGAAGTAGAGTATTTCTTTTCTTGCCTTGTTTCCCAGACTCTTCAACAGTTCTGCTGGCAAATCATCAATTCCACATGCCTTCTATTCTTCATCTTCGTCAACACCTTTTCTACTTCTGCTTCCAAGGTGATGAATCCCTGGCACATATTGCTCCTCTTCAACCTTAATTTTGCTTTGCATTTCATCCCCCTTATTCAGACATTCAATATATTCTTGCCATCTGTTCAAAACCTCCTGTGGTTCTTCTGCTACAGTACCATCTGCTCTTTCTATTTCCATGTTATTCCTCTTTCTTTTATGTTAAAAAACTATCTCACTAGCCAGTCTATACATTATTTCACACTTTCCCTCTTTCGCCATTTTCTCTGTTTTGTCGCATTTCTGTTTCATCCATTTTTTCCTTGCTTCTTCAGTTTCTCTTCTTAATTCATTATTCAGTTTCCTGTACCTGTTTTTGCCTTTTTCAGTTTCTACACTTTTCCATTTTCTGTGCTCTTCGATCTTTTTCAACATGTTTTCTGTTATCCGTTCTTTCCTAGTGCTTTTGGATACTCGTAACTCCTAGTTCTTCTTTGGCAGAGTCCATGAGTCCTTCCCTCATTTTTATCCATTTGTCATTAACACTTTCATCAGCACTACCTCTTTGCCATTTTTCCATAAATCTGTTCTCCAAATCTGATGCCTTTCCTATGTCTTTGAGTCTTTCTATGTTTAGTCTTTCCTTTGCTTTACCTCTCCAGACTTTTTTCAACTTCACCACTTGTATTTCTCCCATTACTAAGTTGTGGTCTGAATTTATATCTGCTCCTGGATAAGCTTTAGCATTCTGCAAACAGTTCCTAAACCTTTTTTGTATCAGGTTGCAGTCCAACTGATATCTTTCCCTATTCAAATTTGATATCCCTGTGTAACGTCTCCTTTTGTGGTGTTCAAATAATGTGTTACCCACTGCTAGTGAATTTTCTTTACGGAAACTAATGAATAGTTCACCTCTCTCATTTCTTATTCCTAATCCAAATTTTCCTACTTCATCTTCATCTCTTCCTTCACCCACCACTGCGTTCCAGTCCCCCATGATGATAACGCAGGCATTTCTATTTTCTTTCTCGATGAGTTCTTGTATTTTCTCATAATATTCTTCCACTTCCTCATCTCTATGCTGGCTGGTAGACATATATACCTGTATTAACACCATCGTCAGTCTTCCATCAATATATTGTACCTTCATTACCTTATAACTTTTGCCCTATCAATATTCCTGCTCCGTTTTCACCACTCTTGATTTCCCCTGAGTAAAACAGCTTATAATCTCCACTTTCTATCTCCCCATTCTCTCCTCATCTCATTTCACACAAACCAAGGGCATCTAATCTGTTCCTTTTCATCTCCTGTTTTGCATTCTCTATCTTTCCTGCTTGCAGTAGTGTCCTCACATTCCATGTTCCAATCCTTACTTTTCCTCCTTTCACTGTCCATTTCTTCCTTTCAAATATGGCATAGGGCATCTGCTGCTGCACCATAATTAGCTTCAGGTATCCTATACCAATCCACACTGATTCATGTATTGCAGTCTTCATTTTCTTCCCGTGTAGAGGCTTAGTCAACAACTCACACACACACACACACACACACACACACACACACACACACACACACACACGGCTGTAACAGACGTATGCCTTTATGAATTGGCACTCCATGTCCTGCTCATCAGGAAAGTAAAGGTAATGTTTCTGGTACATATTTCAGCTTTTTTTGTTGATATAGTGCAGCTCATATGTTGGGAAAATCATGTCTATATCTGTGAACTGTGTACAGTGCTTTAGGTTTCACCTCACCATTCACACTATGTCTGGGATGTCGATGGGTAGGTCAGAACTGTGCCATGCTGGAGTGTAACTGCAAATGGTTAGCATCATAATACTGTCTGACTAAATTCAGAGTCTGCACCAGTTTCTCTTTTATCTTTTCTGTACTGGGAGGTGTAACAATTACTTGATATGATTTGACATTGACTTGTCATTTGTGAACACATTGTACTATTCTTGAGTCCTCCACTTGTTGCCTTATTTGCAGAAACTGATGTAGAATCACTTGGGCCAGCCAGGCGTAACAGACAAAAGGCCATATGAGCATACAACTTAATCAGTCATTTACTGTAGTCGATGGTGCCAAATGCAGCTGTCAGATCATTGTAGGCCCCACATAATCTTCTTCCTCAGAACCATTCTTTGTATTTTGTGTGTGGTTTGAGACTTGGGCAGTACACAATTTCCGGGGTCTGAAATCAGCTTGTTTGCGAAAGAAGTTTTCTTCCAAGATGTTTGTGATGTGGTGGACCGTCACTCATTTTAAGGCCTTTAAAAGCATGGTAATGATACAAATGAGAAAATCATTGGCTCATATGGTTTTCTTAATGGTTTCAGCAGACTGACACCACTGCCCTCCTCCATATCTTCAGCATTTGCAAGTTGGCGTCACAGATATTCGTCATGTCCAAGAGTCATTTCAGTGTTATCGTTCCAAGGTACAGAACCCTCCTGTTTGACACTAAATGCCGTGTTGGGCTCAGTGCTGGAGAAATCCATTTCAAACACACTTGTGAAAATTCTTCTTTGCGGAAATGGTTTTTGCTTGCCATGTCCCATAAAATGTTTTCTCGAGTCCTGATGAGTTTTTCTTTTCAGCATCAGTTGGCTGGACATTTGATCTGCAGTCATTTCTGAAATGTTGCTTTTAGGTTTTGTGGGATCACCTCTGAGGATCTTGAGAAGTGCCCACGCTCATCTACTGTTTAATTTCATGTCGAGGTTTTTTTCGTCTTGACCACTATGTCTTTTGTCTTCCAATAATTGGTTACTTATGTTTGTCTGCTACATGTGTGGTCTCTTCAGAGAAAGTATTGTTCTTGATAGTTTTTAACTAGAGGCTTGGCTGTCTCAAACAGTCCTGGGATATACTCTGAAGTTGTCATATTTCTCAGGCTCTGAGGGCATCTTTGCCGCCTTGGCTAGTAGATCCTCATTTTTCTGAAACTGAACCCCCTCTTGACAAGCAACTTTGACTGCTCCACATCCGTGCATCCAGAACAAGCTCATCATTGCCACATTCCTATGCTCCATGCACCTGTTGCCCCCCCCCCCCCCCTCTCTCTCTCTCTCTCTCTCTCTCTCTCTCTCTCTCTCTCTCTCTCAGCTGTCAGCCAGGCTTCCCCAAACCTATCCCTCCACTTCCCTGCTGCCTTTCTCACCTCACCAACTTCTCTTAACACAACCTTCCACGACTGTCGAGATACAGGACCATCACAATATATTATATTCAGCTGGAAGTATGTAGCTGTTCAGGCTTATGCATGCCTAGATGATGTTATATATATTAATAGAGGGAAACATTCCACATGGGAAAAATACATCTAAAAACAAAGATGATGTGACTTACCAAATGAAAGCGCTGGCACGTCGATAGACACACAAACATACACACAAAATTCAAGCTTTCGCAACAAACTGTTGCCTCATCAGGAAAGAGGGAAGGAGAGGGAAAGACGAAAATGTCTGCTTGTGTCTGTATATGTGTGGATGGATATGTGTGTGTGTGCGAGTGTATACCAGTCCTTTTTTCCCCCTAAGGTAAATCTTTCCGCTCCCGGGATTGGAATGACTCCTTACCCTCTCCCTTAAAACCCACTTCCTTTCGTCTTTCCCTCTCCTTCCCTCTTTCCTGATGAGGCAACAGTTTGTTGCGAAAGCTTGAATTTTGTGTGTATGTTTGTGTTTGTTTGTGTGTCTATCGACGTGCCAGTGCTTTCGTTTGGTAAGTCACATCATCTTTGTTTTTTTTTATATATATATAATTTGTTTTCTTGACTTTCAAATTGAATTTCTCCTTTTTTCTATTTCAATCACTTTTTTTCGTGTCATATAGATCACCCACTCATTACATCTTATTGATGATTTTCTTATGAATTTTTCTAATTTTTTTTTACTTTTTTCCTTGCTTTACTTCCATTTTTCTGTCTTTTCCATCCTCTGCATATTTATTTACTTATTGCCACCCCCACGATTTCTAACTCTCCAAACTGTCCTCTCTTGCCGTAATGAATCCCATCTCATTTTATATCCCTGTGAAACCTGAGTTTCTCTTGGCGTATATAATTTTCAAACAACTTACAGTAATTCAGCTAGGTAATATTTACAGCAACCGTCAGTGGCTGAATTACCATAAGTTGTTTCATTTTATATCTGTTCTTTCTGAAAACATGCCCTTGCACTATCAAAACGAAGATCCCACATTCTGTTTCTTGAAAACGGCTTTGTCCCTTGGAGTTACTCCAAAAGGTCTAACATTGAAAGTCTCTGTTTCTGAATGGACCAGGCTCTCTTACAGTTTCAAATACAATAATCTCTTGCTCTTACCTGGCTAATCTGTGACATATATGCCTCATCAGCAAATTTCCACTCTAGCCCACATTTCTTCTTCTGTAAAATTCTGCAGTTATCTGCATATTTCCTTGAGTGGTATCATCTGCCAAGCCAACTTCAAGCTGCAACAACATGCCAGACTTCACCTCAAAAAGCTATCCCACCTTCTCCTGAATTACCTGAACAGTGGTGTTTCCCTTCCTGTCCCTCTGCAGCTCCCTAAACAGCCACACCACCAACCATCACTACTCTCCTACAAACCGAGCTTGGCCAACCTCCTAACATCCCACAGCCTTCACCACTGCATCCCATACCAAGAATAACCCCTAATTCCAAGAATGAGTCACAACAGTACAGTGTCTCTAACCTCTCATCTAAAGCAATCTCCCCTCCTGAATTATTTGTATTATCTAAGGGCCTCACTTTCAGCCTTAAACCTGCATTTGATCATGCTGCTTTGGTGGACTTACTTTCCTTCAAACATAATATTCGTGGAAAATATCACTTTGCAACTCAATCCCAAAACCCTTCCAACAGCAAACCTGACACTGAACCATGCCTCTGACAGTTCAGGCCAAATCCCAACTTAATCCACCACCACTACCTCAAAATCATCCCTTAGAGGCCTTCCAAGAGTGCCTCCCATCCAGCATTGCTTCACAACCCTTCCTCAGGTCTCTACAACAAGACCCTAACCTGTCCTCTGCAGAACTCCAGGCTCTACATTCCCTAAAAGCTGATGACTCCATCATTACCAAGCAAACAAAGGATCTACCAGTGTGGCACTTGACTGAAATGAGTACAAGAGGTGTTTGAAAAATAAGTGCAAAAATAAAAACTACTTATGTGTTTGTGGTAAACCTTTTTTTATTTTTCGACATAGTCTCCTTTTAGACTTACACATCTCATCCAATACTGTTCGAATTTGTTGATCCCTTCCAAATAATAAGAATTGTCCAAGTATACAAAATAGCTATTAATTGCTGCAATCACCTCCTCGCTTGAATAAAATCTTTGTCCCTCCAGCCATTTCTTCAAATTGGGGAACAAATAGTAGTCCGAGGGAGCCAACTCTGGAAAATAGGGGGGATGTTAAAGGAATTGGAATCCTATTTCCATTAATTTTGCGACCACAACTGCTGAGGTGTGTGCTAGTGCATTGTCATGATGGAAAAGGACCTTTTTGCGGTACAATCGCTGGCGTTTTTCTTGCAACTCGGTTTTCAGATGGTCCAATAACAATGAATAATGTGCACCTGTAATAGTTTTACCCTTTTCCAGGTAGTCGATGAAGATTATCCCTTGCGCATCCCAAAAGGCACTCGCCATAACCTTTCCGGCCGAAGGAAAGGTCTTCGCCATTTTTGTTGCAGATTCTCCCTTGGTAACCCATTATTTAGACTGTTGTTTGGTCTCAAGAGTATAGTAATGTATCCATGTTTCATCCACAGTGATGAAACGACACTTGGAGTCCTGCGGATTCTTCCTGAGCAACTGCAAATCATCCTTGCAACGCTTCATACGATTCCGTTTTTGGCCAAGCTTGAGCAATCACGGAACCCATCTTGCGGATAACTTTCTCATGTCCAAATGTTTATGCAAAATATTATGTAACCATTCATTCGAGATGCTCACAGCACTAGCAATCTCACACACCTTAACTCTTCTGTCTTCCATCACCATATCATGGATTTTATCAATGATTTCTGGAGTCGTAACTTCCATAGGGCATCCAGAATGTTCAGCATCTCTTGTGCTGATATGGCCACTCCGAAAATTTTGAAACCACTTATAAACTGTTCTAATCGAAGATGCAGAGTCACCGTAATGTTTATCAAGCTTCTCTTCAGTCTCCTGAGGCATTTTGCCTTTCATAAAGTAATGTTTAGTCATCACACGAAATTCTTTTTCGTCCATTTTTTGACAACACTCGACTTCATTGATTCACACAAATGCCTAACACAAAGAAATAGACCAATATGGCTGAAACTTGGTGTGTGTTCTTTCCAAAGATGCTACTAACTAAACATAAGGTGTCATCTTTTGGACTTTGCACGGACTTTTCAAACACCCCTTGTATGTTAGTGAAGGTCTACGCCAGCTGTCTTAACACCTCTACGTACAGTGTCTGCCATCAGGATCCCAACCCTGTGATTAAAATTGACCTGCAGTCCCTCCTGAAAACCTCAAGCCCCTCACAAAGACTAACACCTCAATCCATTGAACTTCTCACCCCACCCAAACCATGTACTCCCTCCTTTTACCTTCTTCCTAAGATTCATAAACCCAATCATCGTGGCCTTCCTATAGTTGCTGGCTTCAGAACAACCACCAAACGTATATGTTCCTTAGTAAATCAACACCTACAACCCATAGTACAAAGATTCCCCTCCTACATCAAAGATACCAACCATTTCCTAGATCGTCTGAAATCAGTGCCCATCCCACTCCCACAATACACCTTGCTTGTAACCGTGGATGCCACCTCCCTCTATACCAACATCCTCCATGTATATAGTCTGTCTGCCGCTGAACATTTCCTCAGTCAGGCTCCACTTGAATCCAAACCTATGACATTCCTCCTACTCACCTCATTCAACTTAATACTTACCGACAACTACTTCACCTTTGAGGGACGGACATACCAACAGATCGGAGGTAAGTCCATGGGAACCAGGATGGCTTCTTCCTGTGCCAACCTTTTCGCAGGTCGCTTGGAGTGGCTTTCCTGGGAGCTATAAGTCTTCAACCCCTAGTTTTGTTTAGATACATTGATGACATCTTTACTATATGGACTCATGGTTAGGCTGATGTGCTAAAATTCCTCATCTCTAAATATCTTCTCCCAATTAAATTTCACATGGTCCTTTTCCAAATCCCCTGCCACTTTCCTTGATGTTGATCTCATCCTCGCCAAATGGCAACTACACATTTCCATACACATTAAACGGACCAACAAACAACAGTATTTACATTTTGACAGTTGCCATTCTTTCCATGTCAAAAGTTCCATCTCATGAAGCTTTGGCATCCAAGGCAAATGTATTTGTTCGGATACAGACTCTTTACAGCAAAACATCACCATTCTCACTTCAGCCTTCACTGCATGTAATTACCACACCAGCCTAGTTAAAAAGCAGATTTCCCGGGCCATCTCATCCAATCCTGGTACTGCTGATGTCTCCAAAACAGCTTTGGAGCACACCATTGATGACTCAGTATTGTCCTGGTCTGGAATGTGTTAATTAGCTACTACAGCAGGGCAGTGACTTCCTAAAATCATGCCCTGAAATGAGATCCATTCTTTCAGATTTTGCCTGCTACACCTAGAATAGCTTTCCATCGCCCTCCTAATCTCTGCAGTATTCCTGTCAGACCCTATGCTCCTTCTGCGCCCGTCTTCATACCCTACGGCTCCTATCCCTGTGACCGTTCCTGCTGCAAGACACCCTATGCGCCCTCCTACCACCAGCTGTAATAGCCCTGTAACTGACAAAACATATACTATCAAAGGGAGAGCTGTATGTGAAACGACGTGTCATATACCAGCTGTTATGTAAACAATGTTCGGCCTGCTACATTGGTATGACTACCACCAAATTATCAATTAGGATGAATGGGCATAGGCAGAGGGTGTATATTGGCAAGTCATAATATCCTGATGCGGAGCATGCTCTACAACATTACATTTGTGACCTCAGCACCTGTTTCACCACACTCACCATCTGGATTCTTCTCCCAGATACAACTTTCTCAGAACTCCATGGATGGGAAATAGCACTACAAGAGGTCCTTGGTTCTCGCCATTCATCGGGCCTTAATTTATGTTATAATTTCTTCTGTCTCAGCATTTCTTCACTGTAACTACTCTTTGCTTCACTCCATTTTAATTTTCTACATCTTTCATTGTCTTTCCAGCCTACTTTTCACCATCCCCTTCCCACCTCTGTTATGTACAATGCACTTAGATTTTCACTCATATTAACTCATGCATAATGTTTAAGCAGTAATCTCTGTCTACATATTACTCTGTCTTCCACCTTTAAGCTCTCAGGTTTTCAAATCTCATCCAATGCAGTACCCAACAATCAGTCTTTCCTTCTCATCCCCTACATTAAGTCCTCCGTCACCAGTGGTTCTGGGCAACTTTCCCCTCTCCATTTCTTTTCTTTCACCTTTCTTTCCTCCTCTTCAACCCTTCTGCCTGAAGAAGGAGCCACTGGCTCCCAAAGCTTGCCAATTATGACCGGCTTTTATGAGTGTTTTCTGCCATGCTTGGTGAGTAGATCTTCTATCTAACCAGTACCCAGACAAATCTTCAGTAAATAATGCTAAGTTATTTCTATGAGAACAAAAGCATTATTGTATGTTTGTATTGACTAATGAATGGAAACATTTCACTTAAAATTCTCTTGCACTTTCGCTCTTGAGGTAGCTATTTGAATTACATCACTAACTGTTTTTTTCTGTTCATTGAGCTTTTACTCAGACACTTGTTCGTTTTGTTTGGTGAGATTACAAGACGAAAAGAAAAGATGTTACGTCTTGCTCTTGTTGCTGCAATAAAATGTGCTATGATCCCCACAAAACAGTCATTCAGCTCAGTAGTGTAACTTTCAGGTCAGTTGGTTATCTACTGTCACAATAGGTAACAGAAATGAGTAGGACCTTTGTGACTAACTATATTAGATTTTGGGGAGGCAAAATTCCAGTACTGCTGATAGACAATACTAAAAGTTGAAGAAAAAAAATCCTAGTTTTCGGAACAGAAGAGAGATACACTGAGAAAGGTTTGAAAGGAAGAGCATGTCCTCAAATCCCCTAGTTCTCAAAGCTAGATTAAAGCTTTTTTGCCCCTATGTACGTGTCATCAGTTCTGAGATTTTGCCTCCTGGAGGTAAACACTTGACAGCCATTCTATCATGTAATTTTATTTTACTCACATGCGAATTTCCTTTTTGTATATATTCTTTTCCCTAATTTAACAAGAAAAAACACTCAATTTTTGACAATGCAGTGTAATTAAATAAAAAAAATCTACTACCCAAAAGGCGATAGAACACACACATAAAAGAAGGTTATAAGTAGGCAAGCTTTCGGAGCCAGCGGCTGCTTCTTCAGGCAGAAGGGTTGAAGGGGAAGGAAGAGGGGTGAAAGAAAAGGACTGGAGAAGTCTAGGAAAAGGAGTAGATTTCAGGTAAGTCACCCTGAGCTGAAGGTCGGGGGGGGGGGGGGGGGGGGTGACTTATGGGAAGGGATGAGAAGGAAAGACTGATTGTTGGGAACTGCACTGGATGAGATTTGAAAACCTGAGAGCTTAAAGGTGGAAGACAGGTTAATATGCAGGACAGTGATTGCTGCTAAAACATCATGTATGAGTTAAAAAGAGTGAAAAGCTAAGTGCTCTGTACATAACACAGGTGGGAGGGGGACAGTGAAAAATAGACAGGTAAGGAAATGAAAGATGTAGAAAACTAAAATGAAGTGAAGAAAGCAATAATTACTGTGAAGAAATGTTGAGATAGAAGAAATTAATGTAAATTAAATCCATGTGGTGGACGTGGGTGGCTAGAACCAAGGACATGTTGTAGTGCTAGTTCTCACATGCAGAGTTCTGGGAAAATGCTGTCTGGGGGAAGAAACCAGGTGACACATATGGTGAAAGAGGCACCAAGTTCATGACTGTCATGTTGTAGAGCATGACAGGTAGCTCTCCCTTTGATGGTATTTGTTTTGCCAGTTATGGGCTGATATAGATATGGAGGAGGGTAAGTCTTGCAGTGGGGACAGTCACAGGGGTAGGAGACGCAGGGTAGGGAGATAGGTAGAGAAGGAGCATAGGGTCTGATTAGAATATTACAGAGACTCGGAGGGCGATAAAAAACTATTCTAGGTCCGCCGAGTATAACCATTGTGGATGATGAACTGCGACAGTGATTTAAATTGGTGATTTATCTGATAATATATATGCAACGAGTTACCTTTTTATGATTTATTCAACCATGAACATGTTTTTGAGCCACTGCAGGCTCATCATGAGATGGAGGTGTTACAAGAACATTATGTTATGGACCAATTGTATCTAGATGCAGGGTAAAATGAAGTGTAGCTAAATACTGTGTATATTCATGTGCATAGCTTAATAATGTATGTTATAAGAAGAAATCTGATGTGGATAACATAAGGCAGTGTACTCACCAGCACTGCATCTAGCTACACTTGGTCCACAACATAATGTTCTTGTAACATCTCCATCTGATGATGACCCTGTAGTGGCTCGAAAAAATGTTCATGGTTGAATAAATCATAAAAAAGCGACAGGTTGCATATCTGTTACCAGATAAATCACCAGTTTTGTAGGTGGGTAGGCAAAATCTCAGATAGAATGGATCTCATTTCTGGGCATGATTTTAGGAAGCCATGGCCTTGTCAAAGTAGCAAATTAATACCTTCCATACCAGGACAATACTAAGTGACAAGTGGTGTGCTCCGAAGTTGTTTTTGGGAGGATAGGCAGCACCAGAATTCGACATAACAACCCAGGAAATCTGCTTTTGAACTAGGCCAGTGGGGTAATTACATCCAGTGAAGGGTAAGGTGAGAGTGATGGTGTATTGCTGTAGGAAGTCTGTATTGAACAAGTACATTTGCCTTGAATCACAAGGCTGTATGGGAGGGAACGTTTGACATGGAAAGGATGACTACTGTCAGATTCTAAGTACTGTTGTTTGTTGTAGGCCAGCTACACAGTTCTGTCCACTTTGAACCAATCTTTTTCTTAATTTATATTTATTGACATTAGCTGAAGGGAAAATTATCTTCTGCCGAAGTGAACAAGTGACTGCTCAAACACATGTAAAAAAAGGAGCTTAATTTAAAATTATTACATTATAGTTTTTGAATTATCTGTGTACATTTCAATCCAAGTGATGTTTTCCTTTTGCAGTTGTGAAAGAACCACCATTCACTGTCAAGGAGTCTGGCTATGCAGGTTTTACACTGCCAATTGAGATTTATTTCAAGACCACTGAAGAGCCAAAAAAATTCCGGTATGAATATGATCTGCACCTTCAACCAGCAGGTCCTCCCATCCACAAAGTCTTGACACACCCGTTCACATTTCCAAACCCTGGTGAAGAACTACGAAGGAGGCTTATAAAGGGTGGTGGTGTAAGTGTTATTAAGTGATTATTATGAGTTTCCAGGTCACATGTTATTGTAAAAATGACTTACTTTACAAATTAGAAAATTCTAGCTGTAATATACTTAATAGATTGAGTAAATCTGACAACTAATCGTATACTGGAGGCAGTGAGTAGTGAATATGCATTGAAACAAGTTTTTGTTACTTCTTGTAATGTATGGTGAATAATATCATAGTTGTGTCATCTAGAACCAAATACTGTTGCCAAGAGGCATCCTTCATAAGATTCATTGATGACAGATATTTTGAGTGTTATAAAGTTATGGAAACATTTTGGGAAGGGAAGCTCATAAGGAATTCGGGCTGCAAAATGTTTTTTTACATTTACATTCAAAGATGGAACATGTAAAGAGAAACTGTTCATTTGTTTCTGTGTAAAATTAAGTCTCCCTGCAATCATATATTCACAATACCAATGCCAGTAGGTATGAAGGTACATGCAAAATATTCCCTGAGCTCTCTTTTAAGACTTAATTTTCTCTCCCCCACATATCCAGTGGCCATTTGTATTAATGTATACCACTTTAGAACTCGGCAGAATTTCAGTATTGTTTTCTTGTATGTCAGTAAACATGCAACCATTGGTGCTATTCTTATTCTTGCTCTCTCGTATTGGTGCAGCCTTTTGCAAACTAGCACAAAACTGAGTACCAGTTCAATAAATACTAATAAATACGCTTGTCGAAAGCTTGTTTACCCACAAGCATTTGTGTGAAATGACTAATTCCTGTGGTACTACACTTGTAAATGTATACAGATGCAGTATTTTTAACACCTTCAGTATGTCTGCTATACGGTTTACTCCTAACATGGATAAATCAGACTGTACATGGAAACTTATTTTTCTTTGCCAGTTCCAATTACACCTCTGTGTCATGTCATCATGTTTTACGTCCTTCCTGGTAGCATTAACTGTTTCTTTGTGCACATATCAATCTTTATTTGAAGTTGATTTGTGATGTTTTATGGCATTTTGAGTTCTCTATTAACCCCTTCCATTGTAGGGGCTTGTATTTGAGTTTTATTGTACACATTATATGAAGAACAACTTTCCAAGAGTATTTCTCAAATTTCAAAATTTAAATATGATACGATGACTAAAGGGTTACCCATACCAATATTTTCTTATTTTTTATCATTTCAGTATGCTGCACTATTTTTCTGCATCCCTTATATTTCCTTACCGCAACCACAGAACTATTAGAGAAGGTGCTCTATGACAATAAGCTCAAATTTCAGAATTTTGCTGATGCCTTTTACATTATTGTCACATTACTTTCTCTTTTTTGAGCAGTTTTTAGTGCTGTATCAATTTGGAGGAGTAGAGCAAGAGGGAGTATAGCAGCAGATGAATATGAACTCATATGTAATTGTACTGATGATTATCATCTGTACAGTTGTATATACTGCATCTTTGACATTTATAATCATAGAAGTGTAACATACAGGGTTTACTGTACATATTTTTGTTACGTGTAATATAGTTTTTTTGACAGTTTGTCGTTTGTATTCACTAACTTGGCTTTGTGACTGCTGACATACTCAGCAGTTCTTTGTGTGTATAATAGTGTTACCTTTGTACATCATCAGAAACAGAATGCCTGGCCTCATCATCCATACACAATATTTAAAAATTGCTGTAGAACATGGCAGAAATATCATGAGAAAATACTAAAAAATAGAATTATTAAAATACAGTACATGGAACAGCTTAATATGTTTCATATAGGTATCAGCACAGATAAAAATGCTTGCAGTTGTTCAAACAAATTTCGGGCTTGCAGCCGGTCGTCGTTCAATTCCTCGCACAATATTTCAACTGGGCACCTGCCAGTTCATCTTCAGGTGAGTCGTTGCAGACTGGCGAAAACGTCCTCTGTTCCACAATATATAGTGCACTGTAACTATTCTGTGCATGTGTCGAAAACTTGATAGATGAACCACACTGCCCGCCGGCAGTGCCCTTGCTGGTGGAATAGCGGCACTCAGTCGCCCTCTGTGTTGCGGAACGGAGGACGTTTTCACCAGTCTGCGGTGGCTCACCTGAAGATGACCGGCAGGTGCCCAGTTGAAATATCGTGTGAGGAATTGAACGACAACCAGCTGCAGGCCCGAAATTTGTGTGAACAGACAATTCGCCAGGAAAATTTTAAAATTCACATGGTTTCAGTTGTCTAATGTAAATCTACATATTGACACAGTTTTGAAGCTTGAAGCTGCTTTATGTGTGTACACAACACCAGTGGTTGTGTACTCCAAAGAATTCTCCCCAGTCACTACTGTAGGGAAAAACTGTGAATGAGCAGTGTCATATAATGGTGTCAGGCATCCAATTTACATGAGTAGATGTAGTGCAGATTATGAATAATGTAGTTCTTATTTATTTTTACATAATAGTTGCTGTTTTTTATGATACTGGCAAGTCATGGCTGTAATATAAGTACTGGAAGGAATAAAAGTAATTACTGCCTGATAGTAAGGTGTTGGGTTTTGAGTAGTCAGTAACTATGTAAACAAGACTGGAAAAGTTGCTAAGTTTTTAAATGATGCCCTCCATCAGAGTTCCCTAATGTAAAACACACACACACACACACACACACACACATTCTACTAGTGCTACAGCTTGACAATGGCAGGAAAGGGGGGGGGGGTGTTAGGTTGACTGGGTGATAGTAGGAAGGATGTGTGGAGGGAGCGATGCTGTGAAGACTGACAGATGGAAAGGGTGGTAGCAAGCAGATAGGATAGCCACAGGCAGGGCAAATTTTATGTAGCATTAAATGAAGTAGAGGAATAAAGTGAGAGATGAAAATGGAACAGAAAAATAGAGAGACTGTGGGGAGGATTATGTGAATGTAATCTGGGTAAAGTGGGGATGTGGGTGGGTACAATAGTGGAGGTGTGTGTAGGACAGGGCCTAGAGGAGATTAAAGAGTAGGAAAAGTATGGGATTGAACTAGGGGTGGCAGTCAATGCTGAAACAGCTGGTTTTCGATTGTACAATTTTTTTCATATCCAATCTAATCTGACTTTTAAAACCGCTCAAAATAACTGGTTTCTGAAATAACCAATTTTCAATTTTTTATTGCTATTATTTCCAATAATTAATGTTGACTTCAAACGAAGACTGAAAAATTCTAGGACTCTCACAGATTCTTGCATTATCATTTCAACATATGTAGAATAAAAATATCAGATAAAATAGGTAAACAAAATAAAACTTTGTCTATCGTTTGATGCTTTTCTCGAGAAATTATGAGAGGTTGAAAACTACGAAAAAATCACCAGTATTCTCTTATTGATTCTAATATTTTTGTAACTCTGTTTTTATTTATTTATATATATATTATCTTTTTTTGCATATAGTCACCAACTGGTGACTTTTGCAAACGTTATAGCATTTTTATACAATTTTTGTACAAACAGTACAATTCTCAATCATGTTATGATTGAGAATTGTACCACTGTTTGGGGATTAGTGATAGTGCTAAAGGATGAAAGCTTAGGTTGAAGAACATTTTTTGAAGTTGTCAGCTTCCAAAGGCTAAAAGGAGGTAAGGGCATACTATGTATTTGCTGGTAACACATCAGCTACATACTGTTTTTATTATAAAGTATGAATGACTTTTTGTCTCAGTAATGATAGACTAGGTGTGCACACGTGTTGTCTAATAGGCCATGCCACACAGCAGCAGTTGTACAAATTCTTATATCCTGTGCTTGTTGCTCATTTCTAACTGTCAAAATTTTTATTGAAATAGCACTGATTGCTTTTCCCATTTTGAATAATAAGCCAATATTTCAAAGGAATGGAAATTTTAGAAATAGACATTACTCATTTAAGAAAACTGCAGTGCCATTATTGTAGCAAATTGATTTACTGGTTTTTTATCTAGTTATTAGTAAAAACAAAAAAATATCTGTCCCAACTGAGACCAGACAAATACTGAAATAATTGAAAGAGGCTAGGTGGCAAACTCTGCTCTTCTCCATAGTGTGACAGTGGCCATCTAATCTGCTTGACAATTTGCTAATATTCTCTCTGAGTTACAACAGAGCTAGTTTGTGGTATGCCTGCCTACATTGCTGCATCTGCTTCTGATATGATATACTTGTGACAGGACTGTAATATAATGCTTTGGGTGGGTGAGTAGGACAAGTCTTGCACTGAGCCTTCTACAGGTGGATGGGGTGAGAGTAGTCAGACTGTATTCCAGGTATGCTGTAACTTTAGCACAGCCTTCTAAGCGGGTGTTATAATCAACCACATGTCAACCCCAATGAATGGTCATCGCCAAACTGTGACGTAGAGTAGAGTTACCAACCTAGTGACTGAACACAGCACCAAGCTGGCTGCTAACTAACCCATGTTATCTGAATTGTCAGCTCCCTGTCCTTCCCCCCTGCTCCCCCCCCCCTTTCCACTCACCCCCAGAGAAAGCATCTCTGAATGATGTAGATGAGATTTGCCCTTACAACTTGTCTTTTGATCATGCAGTCCTCTCAGCCTCAGTATCTGCTAGCCCCTGTCCCATACCCATACCCAATGTCCACCTCTGTCCCATGCACCCACTTAACTCATTCTACACTCACACCCTCTTCCTTGTGGTCTTCTTCTCCTTCTGTTCCGTGTTTCCCCCCAGTCCATTCCTTTACCTCTCTGTGCATTTTGTGCAAATCTTCTTACTTTTGCCAGGAGAAGATCACTGGTGTCTTGTTCCTATATCATTTGCATGCTGGTCTGCCTCCCAACTGTCAGCCATCCATCCATCCATCCAACCCTATCTTCTTTTCGACTCACCCCAACCAACATAACACTTCACCCCAGTCAGCTAGAATAGCTTTAAAAGTCTTCTGTGCTTGCAAATTATGTAAAATAACCTGTATAGTTCCAAGACTATACAGCTAAAATTTGCTGGAGTGAAGAGTGCTCACTGGTCAGGGATTCGGGCATTTGATTGTGAAACAAAGCATAAGAGACATTTAATCTTGGCATATATTACAAGTCCAAGTAATTTTCATCTCACTTTTTTTTCCAAAAATGAACTTAATGTTCAACATCATGATCTTTAGTCCGAAGACTAGTTTGATGTAGCTCTCCACACTAGCCTGTCAGCACAAGCCTCTTCTCTGCATAACTACTTCCACTTACACTCACTTTAACCTGCATATTGAACTCAAACCTTCCTCTCCCTGTAAAATTTTTACCTCCCACACATCTCTCCAGTACCAAATTGACAATTCCTTGAGTCTCAGGATGTGCTCTATTAACAACCAATCCTTTCTTTTAGTCAAGTGTGCTATAAATTTCTTTTCTTCCCAGTTTGATTCAGTACCTTCTCATAGTTCCGATCAGTCCATCTAATCCTCAGCATTCTTTTGTGGTACCACATTTTGAAAGCTTCTATTCTCTTGTCTGTGCTGTTTATTGTTCTTATTCCACTTCTGAACAAGGCTTGCCCCAGCAAATTCCTACAGAAAATACTTCTAAGCATTTACATTTTTATTTGGTATTACCAGCTTACCCTTACTCAGAAATGCTTTCCTTATTATTACCAGCCTGCATTTCACATCCTCTCTATTTCAGCCATCATGTTATTTTGCTATTTGGATTACTCTTAGTGTCTCCTTACCTAATCAGCGTTAACTCATGTAATTTGACTACATTGTCTTACCCTTGTTTAATTTTTGTTGATGTTCAGCTTGTAATCTCCTTTTTTAATAAATTATCAATTCGATTCAACTGATCTTCCAAGTCCTTTACCATCATTGACAAAATTGCAGTGTCATTGGCAAGTCTTGAAAGTTTTATTTATTCTTCCTGAATTTTAGTTCCTTTTCCAAATTTCTCATTTGTTTCCTTTACTGCTTGCTCATTGTACAGTCGAATAACATCAGGGATGGGATAAAACCTTATGTCACTCTCTTCTCACCTAATTTCATATTCATGTTGTAAAACAGATTTTGATGTCTGTCTCAATTGCTTTTATTTCCTTGTTAATATGACCAGTTTCACTGCACCTGAACCATCCTCAAGCCTACATCTATGTCTCAGTTTGTAATCCGAAAGTCACAATACAGTGCATGGCGGAGGGTGTCTTTTACTATTTCAGGTTATTCTCTTTCCCATTCTATACGTAACTGGACTGACGGAAAAAATGACTTCTGTATCTCTCTATATGATCCCTAATTTCTCTTCTCTTGTCTTTGTGGTCCTTATGTATGTTGGCAGCAATAGAATCATTCTGCAATTATCCGCAAATGCTGATTTTCTAAATTTTCTCAGTAGTCCAGTATTGAGTCGTGTCCAGAGTTCCTTTCTTGTCTAGCCACAAATCAATGAGGTTGCTTCTGTAGGGACAGTTTTAACAGGCCAGGAGGTGTTCCATGTCTTGCACAGCACCACAGTCTCACTTAGCGTCATCCTTGTTATGGTTCAAATGGCTCTGAGCACTATGGGACTTAACTTCTGAGGTCATCAGTCACCTAGAACTTAGAACTACTTAAACCTAACTAACCTCAGGACATCACACACGTCCATGTCCGAGGCAAGATTCGAACCTGCGACCGTAGCGGCCGCGCGGTTCCAGACTGTAGTGGCTAGAACCGCTCAGCCACCCCAGCTGGTGTCATCCATGTTATTATGTGTCCAATTGGTAATGTTTGTTTTCACTGGGGCCACTCCTGTTCATACGCAGTTCAGGGTCCTACAAGTTTTCCAGTTTGTGTGAAACTTCCAGTCACTACCTGTGCTGGTGGATAGTCAGGTGGTTGTTCTTCATTGACCTTGTTTTAGAACCTTTTTTGGGATCTCAGTCGCCCAGGCTCATATTCTGTGCCAGAGAGAGGATGTTGATCATTGGTGGTTTATCTGGGCCTCTCTCTGAATTCCTGAGATGTTCTTCAAGAGCTGGGACTCACAGGACTAGCAAATCTGTAAAGCTTTGCTAGGGCCTTGGGTTTCATACACACTGTCGTGATTTGACACGTTTCATTAAGGCTTATGTTGACCTCCTTCGCGTCGGTGGATCTCGTCGCCATACCGGACAGGTGTATTTAACTGTAGAGAACATAGTGCTTGGGAGGTTGTTCTCAGGATCATAGGTTTTGCTCCCTATTTGCTGTGACGACTTCCCCCAAAATATTGTTTCTTAAGGCCACTGTATATTGAGAAAGCAGTAAAGGAAACAAAAGAAAAATTCGAAGTAGGTATTAAAATCCATGGAGAAGAAATAAAAACTTTGAGGTTCGCCGATGACATTGTAATTCTGTCAGAGACAGCGAAGGACTTGGAAAAGCAGTTGAACAGAATGGATGGTGTTTTGAAGGGAGGCTATAAGATGAACATCAACAAAAGCAAAACGAAGATAATGGAATGTAGTCGAATTAAGTCGGGTGATGTTGAGGGTATTAGATTAGGAAATGAGACACTTAAAGTAGTAAAGGAGTTTTGCTATTTGGGGAGCAAAATAACTGATGATGGTCGAAGTAGAGAGGATATAAAATGTAGACTGGCAATGGCAAGGAAAGCATTTCTGAAGAAGAGAAATTTGTTAACATCGAGTATAGATTTAAGTGTCAGGAAGTCATTTCTGAAAGTATTTGTATGGAGTGTAGCCATGTATGGAAGTGAAACATGGACAATAAATAGTTTGGACAAGAAGAGAATAGAAGCTTTCGAAATGTGGTGCTACAGAAGAATGCTGAAGATTAGATGGGTAGATCACATAACTAATGAGGAAGTATTGAATAGGATTGGGGAGAAGAGAAGTTTGTGGCACAACTTGACCAGAAGAAGGGATCGGTTGGTAGGACATGTTCTGAGGCATCAAGGGATCACCAGTTTAGTATTGGAGGGCAGCGTGGAGGGTAAAAATCGTAGGGGGAAACCAAGAGATGAATACACTAAGCAGATTCAGAAGGATGTAGGTAGCAGTAGGTACTGGGAGATGAAGAAGCTTGCACAGGATAGAGTAGCATGGAGAGCTGCATCAAACCAGTCTCAGGACTGAAGACCACAACAACAACAAGGCCACATTCTGATGGATCTTTTCACAGTGGGGTTTATATGCCAGGGATCTATCCAACATCACATCCAGATAGGTTGGTTTATCTGTGTGTTCCAGTGTGGTATTATTCCAGAAAAGACTGAGCTTTCACTTTGTTTGCCAAGATTGAAGGTGGAAAGCGCTTATTTAAGTTTTCGAAGGATTCGGTTTAAGGAAGTTAAAAAAGCGTCTTCATGATACTCACATGTTGATCGGTTTTACCTGTAACAAATCTAGCAGTATCCTCTGAGTTGCTTCAATGTTTTCCTTTGATGTGACCTGGTTTGGATCCCAAACATTTGTGGAGTGCTCAGAAATAAGTAATACCAGTTTTCTAAATGCTGTCCCTTTAATAGGTGAGCTACACTTTCCTAGATTTCTCCCAATAAACCCAAGTCAACTATTTGCTTTCCATTTTGTCAGTCTCACATGCTCATTCCATTTCATATCATTTTGCAACTTTATGCATTGTTATTTAACTGATGTGAGTGCGTCAAGCAGCACACCACGAATATTGTATTCCTATTCAATCAGATTGACTAAGATTTTTCTACGTGTAAAGCAAGCTGCAATTCATCTCACCAAATATAAATTCTGTCTACATCATCTTCCTGCAGTCGCTCAACAACACTTTCTCGCACACTCCAGTATCATCAACAATCTTTACAGATTCCTGTTCACCTTATTCCTCAAATATTTATGTACATAGAAAACATGAGTGGTCCTATCACAGTTCCCTGGGGCATTCCTGTTGATGTTTTTGTCTCTCACAAACACTCACTGTCCAGGACAACATACTTACCTAAGAAGTCTTCAAGCTATTCATATATCTGAGAACATATTCCATATGGTTGGATGTTCATTAACAGTCAGCACTATTGCATGTGTCAATGCTTTCTGGCAATCGAGGAACATGGGATCTGCTGTTGGCCTTTATCCATGGTTTTCAGGCTACTGTACAAGGAAAAGTCAAGCTAAGTTTCACATATGCATGCTTTCTTAACCTGTGCTGATTTACAGAGAGAAGTTTCTCTTTCTCAAGGGAATTTATTATATTTGAACTTTAAATGTGCTCAAGAATTGTATATCAAACCAATGTTAGGGATACTGGGCTATAATTTTATACATCCATTATTTTACCCTTCTTATATACAGGAGTCACCTACACTTTTGATCCAGTCACTTGGGACTTAGTGGTTGACAAGAGATTCTTAATGAATGCAAGCTAAGTAAGGAGTTAACGCCAAAAGGTACTATGTGTAAAACAGATTGGACTCCATTGGGACCTGACAACTTGTTTGTTTCCAACTCTCAATTGCTTCTCAACCCCAGGATGCCTATTACTATGTCCCCCATATAGGAGACTATGCAAAGATACAAAACTCTCTACAATGCTCCCTTGTGAATGCATATTGAATGTGGTACATTTTATCTATTGATAAAAATTAAATGAGTAACCATAATATACTGTATGATATGCAACACTGCTATTATATCTGATCTAAAATCAAATGTACCAGAATGTGTATGATTGCATTGGTTACCAGAGTAATCTATCCAAATTACGAGGGTCAGTCAGAAAGTAATGTCTCCAGTTTTTTTGTTTATGTTTTACAAGGAGAGAAAATGCCATACACATAAGATAACCACTCCAAAGTTCACAATTAATTTGTCACCTTATCTGTCAGCACTTTTTTCCACCTTGAAACAAGAGCATGTATAACTGAGCAGTAAGTGTCATTAGTCCTACTCCTCAGCCACTGGTGCACAGAACATTTCGAGGTCTCTACATCTTCAAAGTGATACCCCCAATGAACATCTTTGATTGGGATGAACAGATGAAAGTCTGTTGTTGCTAGGTCAGGGCAAGACTTCCCAGCCAGTTTTTTCAATATGCTAGTGGTGTAATGAGAATGGTGTGGGGTCTTGCATTGTCAGGCAAAAGAAGAATATTTTCCATAATTTTTGGTGGGTGAAAGCTATGAAGACATGCTTTCAAGTGCTTGAGGTTTTTCATGTAGTGGGTAGTATATTGTGTATCCTGTTGCACTGCTGTCACTGGTCGGCCACTCTATGTTGCATCAGCCAAATGTGTTCATTCTTCAGCTTTTCTACAGTGATGAACCGACTGTCTAATGCTGCTGATGTCCACCATAGCATTTCCGTGCACCTTCTTCAGCCTCTCTTGAATGTGATGGGGCAGTTCATCTTCTGCAGTATGGAATTCAGTCATAAAATGCTGTCTTATATAGTACGCACAGAATAACATGCTTGGTAGATGTGCTGTCACCAGGGCACGTATAGGGAAAGTGGTAGTGGTGGCAGTTACGGGCAGGTGCTGTAGGGAAAATGCCAAATGCTGGAAGGGAAGTGCCATTCTAAACTGCTAAACTGAAGCCCTTTTGTAAATATTAAGTGGAGCCCCTCCATGCCCACACTTGCATGTTGACCATTGAAAAAGATCTACTGTCGTATCTGTTTTGGTTAGTATCTAAAAAGAAACCGCTGAAAGTGCAACAAAAACAACGAGCTATTTTCGCCTGACTTGTTAACATTTGTAACTTTCAGAGAAGCGTTTTGCCAAAACACAGTGGAACTTATACAATGTCACCTCCCCACAGACCATGGATCTTGCCATTGGTGGGAAGGCTTGCGTGCCTCAGCAATACATGTAGCCATACCGTAGGTGCAACCACAATAGAGGGGCATTTGTTGAGAGGCCAGACAAAATGTGGTTCCTGAAGAGGGGCAGGAACCTTTTCAGTAGTTATAGGGGCAATAGTCTGATTGACTGATCTGGCTTTGTAACATCAACCAAAGCGGCCTTTCTGTGCTGCTACTGTGAACGACTGAAAGCAAGGAGAAACTAAAGCTATAACTTCCCCCGAGAGCACACAGCTTTACTGTGTGGTTAAATGATGATAGTGTCTTGGGTAAAATATTGCGGAGGTAAAATAGTCCCCCATTCGGATCTTTGGGCAGGGACTACTCAGGAGGTCATCGTTATAGGAGAAACAAAATTGGATTTCTAAGGATCACAGTGCGGAGTGTCAGATCCCTTAATCAGACAGGTACATTAGAAAATTTCAAAAGGGAAATGGATAGGTTAAAGTTAGATATTATGGGAATTAGTGAAGTTCGGTGGAAGGAGGAACAAGATTTCTGGTCAGGTGAATACAGGGCTATAAATACAAAATCAAATATGGGTAAATGAAGGAGTAGGTTTAATAATGAATTAAAAGAAATAGGAATGTGGATAAGCTACTACAAACAGCATACTGAATGCATTACTGTAGCCTAGATAGACAAAAAGCCCATGCCTACCACAGTAGTACAAATATATATGCCAACTAGCTCCACAGATCATGAAGAGATTGAAGAAATGTATGATGCAATAAAAGAAATTATTAAGATAGTTAAGGGAGATGAAAATTTAATAGCCATGTCGGACTGGAATCCAATAGAAGGAAAAGGAAGAGAAGGAAAAGTAGTAGGTGAATATGGACAGGGGGTAAGGAATGAAAGAGGAAGCCACCTGATAGAATTTTGCACAGAGCACAACTTAATCATAGCTAACATTTCATTTAAGAATCATGAAAGAATGTTGTATATGTGGAGGAGGCCTGGAGACACTGTAAAGTTTCAGATAGATTATACAAGGTGTACATAGAGTCCAGGAACACTTTCAGTTATTTATTGCACAAGAACCAAACATTGTACAGATATCATATGTATGTCTTTCTCCCCCCCCCCCCCCCCCCCCCCCCCCGCCCCCCCTATATATCGCCACAGCATAGTTTGGTAATTTGCCGATAGTCAGTGCTAGTCGCCCACATGGCGCGTTCAGGTGTGGAGGGAGCTTTCTGGCTTTCTGTGTGTTGGAGTTCGACAAAAACAAGTGTGCTACAGCTGTTCAATGGGTGTTTAGAACCAAGTATGGTAAGAATCCACCATTAAGGAAGGCCATTTGTAACTGGCACAACAAATTCGTTACAACGGGTTGCCTGTCCCCGGCAAAGAGAAGTGGACGTCCCAGTGTGTGTGAAGTGGATGTGGAGCATGCATGAGAGGTTACCGGGTCACTCATGGTTCGCATATTGAATGTTTGTAAAAAAAACTTTCAGTTTTTCTCTTCAAAATTTAAAGTGTTCCTGGACTTCATGTACACCTTGTATAATGGTAAGACAGAGATTTAGGAAACAAGTTTTAAATTGTAAGACATTTCCAGGGGCAGATGTGGACTCTGACCACTATGTATTGTTTATGAACTCTAGATTAAAACTGAAGAAAGTGCAAAAAGGTAGGAATTTAGGAACAAGGGCCTTGGATAAACTGATAGAACCAAAGATTGTAGAGAGTTTCAGAGAGAGCATTAGGGAACAGTTGACAGGAATAGGGGAAAAAATACAATAGAAGAAAATGGGTAGCTGTGAGAGATGAAATAGTGAAGGCAGCAGAGGATCAAGTAGGTAAAAAGGCAAAGGCTAGTAGAAATCCTAGGATAACAGAAGAGATATTGAATTTAATTGATGAAGGAGAAAATATAAAAATACAGTAAATGAATCAGGCGAAAAGGAATACAAATGTCTCAGAAATGAAATCGAGAGGAAGGTAGAAGCATATATCACAAGGGGTAAGATAGATACTGCCTACAGGAAAATTAAAAGAGACCTTTCGAGAAAAGGGAACCACTTGCATGAATATCAAGCACTTGGAGGGAAAACCAATCCTAAAAAGAAGGGAAAGCAGAAATGTGGAAGGAGTATATAGAGGGTCTATACGGGGCTGATGTATTTGAGAGCAGTATTATGGAAGTGGAAGAGGATGTAGATGAAGACAAAATGGGATATATGATACTGTACGAAGAATTTGACAGAGCATTGAAAGATCTAAGTCGAAACAAGGCACTGGGAGTGGACAACATTCCATTAGAACTACTGACAGCCTTGGGAGAACCAGCCATGACAAAAATCTTCCATCTGGTGAGCAAGATATATGAGACAGGTGAAATATCTTTAGACTTCAAGAAGAATATAATAATTCCAATCCCAAAGAAAGCAGGTGTTTATAGGTGTGAAAATTACCAAACTATCAGTTTAATAAGTCATGGTTGCAAAATACTAACACGAATTCTTTACAAACGAATGGAAAAACTGGTAGAAGCAGACCTCAGGCAACAGCAGTTTGGATTCTGTAGAAATGACGAAACACGCAAGGCAACACTGACCCTGCAACTTATCTTAGAAGATAGGTTAAGAAAGGGCAAACATATGTTTCTAGCATTTGTAAACTTAGATAAATCTTTTGACAATGTTGACTGGAATATTCTCTTTCAAATTCTAAAGGTGGTAGGTGCAAAGTACAGGGAGTGAAAGGCTGTTTACAATTTGTACAGAAACCAGATGGCAGTTGCAACAGTCGAGGGGCAAGAAAGGGAAGCAGTGATTGATAAGGGAGCGAGACAGGGTTGTAGCCTATCCCCAATGTTACTCAATCTATATTTTGAGCAAGTAGTAAAGGAAACAAAAGAAAAATTGGGAGTAGGAATTAAAATCCACGAAGACGAAATAAAAACTTTGAGGTTTGCCAGTGACATTGTAATTCAGTCAGTGAAAGGAGGATATAAAATGAACATCGACAAAAGCAAAACAAGGATAATGGAATGTAGTTGAATGAAATCTGGTGATGCTGAGAGAATTAGATTAGGAAATGTGACACATGAAGTAGTAGATGAGTTTTGCTATTTGGGGAACAAAATTACTGATTATGTTCGAAGTAGAGAGGATATAAAATGTAGACTGGCTATGGCAAGGAAAGCGTTTCTGAAGAAGAGAAATTTGTTAACACTGAGTATAGATTTAAGTGTCAGGAAGTCTTTTCTGAAAGTATTTTTATGGAGTGTAGCCATGTATGGAAGTGAAACATGGACAACACATAGTTTAGCCAAGAACTGAATAGAAGCTTTCCATATATGGTGCTACAGAAGAATGTTGAAGATTAGATGGGTAGATCATGTAACTAATGAGGAGGTACTGAGTAGAATGCGGGGGAGAAGAGAAATTTGTGGCACAACTTGTCTAGAAGAAGGGATCAGTTGGTAGGAGTCATTCTGAGGCAGCAAGGGATCACCAATTTAATATTGTAGGGAAGCATGGAGGGTAAAACTCGTAAAGGAAGACCAAGAGATTCAAAAGGATGTAGGTTGCAGTAATTACTCAGACATGAAGAGGCTTGCACAGGATAGAGTACCATGGAGGGCTACATCAAACCAGTCTCTGGACTGAAGACCACAACAACAACACCTCACTAATGTGCTGTGCAGATGCAGTTGTGATAAGTGAGAAACTCAGGACTAGTAAGGAAAATAGCTTATGAAAAAGCACATCCTTGGTTTAAAAAAAAAAAAAATAAATAAATAAAATAAACTTGTAATGTCCTCACTTATGCTGTTCCAAAACTCACTACATTTCTTGTTTCACCAGCTATCAGTGGCCTGTAAAAATTATATTTGTTCATCAAAAAAGTCTGTAGTTAGTTTGATTAACACAGTCGATAATCAAGTTTTGCATATAATCCAATGGCAAAATACTCTCCTGTTTCCATGCTGTTGTTTGCCAAAATTCTATTTCGATATCTCAAACAGTTTATTAAATATGAGGGATGTTGTGGATATTTCATTCTAGTTTTATCACAGGCCCACGCAATCAGAAATGAGTGTGCTACATCAGATTGGTTTTCTCAAGTTTGGTGACAGTAACCTCCATCCAAGTCTAAAGAAAAATTCAAGATGTTATATAAATTTCATGCACAGCAATGTTTTATGTAATATACACCACATGCAAAATTATAGCGACCCCTGTGTTTCATTGCAAAGTTTTTTGAATTTCGCACAGTGTCTTACTTAAATTGAAAAATATCATGAGAACTATGACCATTAATGAAATGATGGGTGCGCCATTGTGGAGCTGAGCTATAAAGATACTAGTGATGCAAAAATGATTTTTTTTTATCTTATAGTTTCTGTAAAATTGTTCATGAAAGATATAGGTCATGCATGTCAATTCTGTTGTTGCCGACCAGTTGAAAGCAGTCAAATGATGTTGGCCTCCCCTTCTAAACAAACGAATGAACTCATCAAGTGCTTCCGACAAAAATTGGTTACTGCACATCGACCACCATATCCAATGCAGACTCTACATACATCAGTGTGAGCCATTTTCTAATCTTATACAATGCTACCATCTATTGATGTAGAATGTTGTTACTGGAGTGGGCTGCAGAAGGTGGTTTATGGAAGTGTGCAAAATTCTTGATAAGTGCATTACCAAATAAATGAAAGATGAAAAAAGTAGGTGGCATTTCTTTCTTTCTAGGTCTTATATCAGCAAAAATTTACTTGCTACCTCATAGGATAAAATAGTGGCCTTGTAGAATCTACATTTATACAAAATAGAGGCTGGGGAAAAAAATGATGGGTGGGAATACTTGACTTTCAGCCGCACAGGATATTGTTGTAATGCAATGCCTTAAGTTTAAAATTTGTGCCAGGCCAGGACTCAAAGCCAGCACAAGTTTTTAACTTTCACCACAATGCTCCGTGTGGCTGGAAATCATGAATTCCTACCCACCCTTTCCCTTTCTTTCCCTGTCCTCTATTTCATATAAATATATGCACCAGACACATCATCATAAGTGGTGTCTGTTCTGTCAGACATATCTGAAAGAAAAGACACCACTCAAATACATACATAAAATCTACATTGTACTTATAGCACACAAGTCAACTACCAGCTGGTGGCACCTGGTACTTGTGCCACATATGAATAAAAACTAAATTTATAAAATTAATAGATAATATTTTTTCTTTGTTGAGAATTCTGTTCTTGGGAAATCTTTATTACAGTGTGTGGTTTGTTAGGAATAAAAACGTTATAAAAAGTCACAAAAATATGTAATTCGATTGGCACAGTTGGTATAATATCAGTGTTGCCTATCGTAGAGTATATGTTGATCAGTTATTGTATTTTTATCTATTAATCTGAGAATGTTTTGGGTGAACTAAAATCACTAATTTCAATAAGAAAATTAAAACAACCTAGACAGACAAAACAATCTGTTTTTCTGGAAGAAGGGGTTGAGCATTGTATTCAGCCTGCTCCTACCCCCTCTAATAGCATGACATGCACTTTGCACACTCATGTGCAGTATCTCATTCCCTACTGTGCGTTGTTATTCTCTGAAAAAGAATGTAAGTTCAACAGATTTTGACTCCTTCTTATGTATCGTGAATGGTTCTCTTAACTCATTCTGTTCCAAAGACCTACAAAAGTCAAGTTTTAGTAATGAAATTCCTGTTTGCTATTTTTAAAATGGAATACTGAGGTTGCTTCATGTTTCTGCTGCTGTATAATGCAGTGGTTGTGCCCTACAATTGATGTACACTTCATCTTGAGCATCTTTTGTTATTTATTTAGTATTCACAGCTATAGTAGAGAAATCGACTTGCAACTCTCCCCCTGCCACTTCATTCAGCAGTTGTTAATGTACATAAGTGTTATTTATTTGTAACAATGTTAAAATTTTCGCTTTTAAATCTCCCAAAGAAAGCGTGTGTTGACAGATGCGAAAATTACCGAACTATCAGTTTAATAAATTACAGCTGCAAAATACTAACGCGAATTCCTTACAGACAAATGGAAAAACTGATAGAAACCAACCTCGAGGAAGATCAGTTTGGATTCCATAGAAATGTTGGAACACGTGAGGCGATACTGACCCTACGACTTATCTTAGAAGAAAGATTAAGGAAAGGCAAACCTACGTTTCTAGCATTTGTAGACTTAGAGAAAGCTTTTGACAATGTTGACTGGAATACTCTCTTTCAAGTTCTGAAGGTGACAGGGGTAAAATACAGGGAGCGAAAGTCTATTTACAATTTGTACAGAAACCAGATGGCAGGTATAAGAGTCGAGGGACATGAAAAGGAAGCAGTGGTTAGGAAGGGAGTGAGACAGGGTTGTAGCCTCTCCCCAATGCTATTCAATCTGTATATTGAGCAAGCAGTAAAGGAAACGAAAGAAAAGTTCAGAGTAGGTATTAAAATCCATGGAGAAGAAATAAAAACTTTGAGGTTCGCCAATGACATTGTGATTCTGTCAGAGACAGCGAAGGACCTGGAAGAGCAGTTGAACGGAATGGACAATGCCTTGAAAGAAGGGTATAAGATGAACATCAACAAAATCAAAATGAAGATAATGGAATGTAGTCGAATTAAGTCGGGTGATGCTGAGGGAATTAGATTAGGAACTGAGACACTTCAAGTACTAAAGGAGTTTTGCTATTTAGGGAGCAAAATAACTGATGATGGTCGAAGTAGAGAAGATATAAAATGTAGACTGGCAGTGGCAAGGAAAGCGTTTCTGAAGAAGAGAAATTTGTTAACATCGAGTATTGATTTAAGTGTCAGGAAGTCGTTTCTGAAAGTATTTGTATGGAGTGTAGCCATGTATGGAAGTGAAACATGGACGATAAATAGTGTAGACAAGAAGAGAATAGAAGCTTTCGAAATGTGGTGCTACAGAAGAATGCTGAAGATTAGATGGGTAGATCACATAACTAATGAGGAGGTATTGAATAGCATTGGGGAGAAGAGGAGTTTTTGGCACAACTTGACTAGAAGAAGGCATCGTTTGGTAGGACATGTTTTGAGGCATCAAGGGATCACCAATTTAGTACTGGAGGGCAGCATGGAGGGTAAAAATTGTAGAGGGAGACCAAGAGATGAATACACTAAGCAGATTCAGAAGGATGTAGGCTGCAGCAGGTACTGGGAAGTGAAGAGGCTTGCGCAGGATGGAGTAGCATGGAGAGCTGCATCAAACCAGTCTCAGGACTGAAGACCACAACAACAACATAAAAATTTTTGCTTAAGAAAATGGGAACGTTGGAATTTAATGCATCACAGAAATTAAAATGGGGAAGTGATAGTTTAAGTTGGACTTGGTAGAAGAAAAGAGAAAAAATTCTTAATAGGATAGTACTAATTTAAAAATTTCTCTCTTGGTTAACAGACATTTGAATTCAGGGTGTTTTGTACCTGCTCTCTCTAGTGTTGTATGGGAACCAATGCCCTGTAGGCAAGCTGCAGTGACCACGTGATGCTCAACCCTGTTGTTCAGACAGTTTGCCAGGATGAACTTGATAAGTTTGAAGTGGCCTTGGAAAGAAAGCTGAGAAAATCATTGCACCATGTAGCACTTCAGAGTGGTGTGTAATTAGTATCAGCTCTCACAGCTGTGCTATCAGCAAAACACTCCGTAATACTGTCATAGACACATTGGTGTGCATGGAATAAATCCAGGTCTTTTCGTTAGCTGTTAGTTCCTTGAAATATGGTTGCAGTATATTGTTTACATACCTTTCAGCAGGTATGGTTTGATGGAAAAAACCTGTCTAATTATTTGTCTTGCTATGACTGCGCACTGCACTCATGTTTTTACATCATGCAGAGGCTCTTGGTGCGACTGATAAGGATTTTCTAAAACTTTTTAAAAAAATTATAAAAAATGTTAACTCTCTTCATCGTAGAAAACACATTACGTTACATTTGACTGTTAGTTTTGGTTGCTAAACAACAATCTTCAGATCATTGAGAGTAACAAGAAACAGAAAATTGTCCTAGGTTAAACTGACTTCAACAATCTTCAAAAACATACATTATTTTGGAGTAATGAACATTAAATGCTATAGCATATCACCTGTGGTCAAGTCTGTCTGCCCACATTGTAGGTCCGAACGACATCATCTAATAAAATATCTCAGCAATACAAAAATAAATGGAAAATACGTATCAGGTCAATATGAATAATAAACAATTTCAGTATATTGTAGAAAAAAGCAAAAAGAAATAATAAAAACATATCATACTCACTGATAAGCCGGGTTAAAAAGTGTTGGCTATATCAATGAAGCTGCAGAGTGTAATTGTGAATCTTTGAGGAAAACGGAACATAATCTTTTCTTAAAAATGAAGGCACTAGAACAAATTAAAAGCATAAATTAATTTAAAAACAAATGAACACAAGAAATGTAAAATATAAAGAAACATACTGTGCTTATTAAGAAGTATGTCTGAGTGTAATTTTTGCCAATTTTTTAACGGTGTCATCAGCACAGACAGAATTTAGTGTTCTAATGATTTCAAATGGTAATAGACTTGATCAAGTTTTTGTATTTAACATTTTCAATATTTACAAGTTGAAATGGGTATGTGTATGCTTTGTACTCTGATACATTTCTCAGCAAGCATGGTATGTTTTCTTATATTTTACATTTCACGTATCCTTCTGTTTTTAAATTAAGTAATCTTTTTAAGCTGGTCTGTTGCCTTTATTTCTAATGAAGGAATGTGCTTTGCTTTCCTCATATGTTCAGAATTGGACTTTGTAACTTTGTTGGTATAACTAACAGTGTATTGAAATCTGGCTCATTAGTGAGCATGGTATGTTTTTACTATTTATATTCCTACAAAGTCTTAAAATTTTTCATTGTTCACATTGATGTGATAGGTATTTTGCATTTATTCACATTGTGGCAAGTTATACTACCAGATATCAGCATTCTACCCTACGGTTTGCGTAGAGGGTTGTTACCATAAGTGATATCTTATTACTGTTAACTTTTCATTACTTTGAAATAATTTCTTGAAGATTGTTAAAGTCAGTTTAACCTAAGGCAGTTTTCTGTTTCGCATTACTTTTATGTATACGAAGATAGTTGTTGGGAACCGAAACTAGTAATGAATTGGAAAATAATGTATTTTTTGTGATCAAGACAATTTAATGGTATTTTTTTTAATTATTTTAGAAATACATAAGAACACTTATCTTGATCACCTGAAAATATCAGCTCTTACTAACTCTAACATTGACAATATTACAAAAAGGATTGGATACTACTCATCATATGTTGGAGATTTTGAGTCGCAGACAGGCGTGATAAAAAGATTGCTAAACAAGTGAATTTTCAGGTTCTTCTAAAGTAGACAAAACACACACACACACACACACACACACACACACACACACACACACACACACACACACACACAAAATAAAAACAAAGATGCTGTAACTTACCAAACGAAAGCATTGGTATGTTGATAGGAGACAATAAAAAACACACACACACACAAATATCAAGCTTTCACAACCCACGATTGCTTCATCAGGAAAGAGGTAAGGAGAGGGAAAGACAAAAGGATGTGGGTTTTAAGGGAGAGAGTAAGGAGTCCTTCCAATCCCGGGAGCGAAAAGACTTACCTTGGGGGGGGGGGGGGGGGGGGGGGACAGGTATACACCACTCGCGCACACACACACACACACATATCCATCGGCACATATATTGTGGTATATGTGCCGATGGATATGTGTGTGTGTGCGAGTGTATACCTGTCCCTTTTTCCCCCTAAGGTAAGTCTTTCCACTCCCGGGACTGGAATGACTCCTTACCCTCTCTCTTAAAACCCACATCCTTTTGTCTTTCCCTCTCCTTCCCTCTTTCCTGATGAAGCAACCGTGTGTTGCGAAAGCTTGATATTTGTGTGTGTGTGTGTGTGTGTGTGTGACTTACCAAACGAAAGTGCTGGCAGGTCGATAGACACACAAAATTCTAGCTTTTGCAACCAACGGTTGCTTCGTTAGGAAAGAGGAAAGACTAAGCAACCGTTGGTTGCGAAAGCTTGAATTTTGTGTGTATGTTTGTGTGTCTATCGACCTGCCAGCACTTTCGTTCGGTAAGTCACCTCATCTTTGTTTTTATATATAATTTTTCCCACGTGGAATGTTTCCTTCTATTTTTATATATATATATATATATATATATATATATATATATAAAAACAAAGATGAGGTGACTTACCGAACAAAAGCGCTGGCAGGTCGATAGACACACAAACAAACACAAACATACACACAAAATTCAAGCTTTCGCAACAAACTGTTGCCTCATCAGGAAAGAGGGAAGGAGAGGGGAAGACGAAAGGAAGTGGGTTTTAAGGGAGAGGGTAAGGAGTCATTCCAATCCCGGGAGCGGAAAGACTTACCTTAGGGGGAAAAAAGGACAGGTACACACACGCACATATCCATCCACACATACAGACGGCTTGTGTCTGTATGTGTGGATGGATATGTGCGTGTGTGCGAGTGTATACCTGTCCTTTTTTCCCCCTAAGGTAAGTCTTTCCGCTCCCGGGATTGGAATGACTCCTTACCCTCTCCCTTAAAACCCACTTCCTTTCGTCTTCCCCTCTCCTTCCCTCTTTCCTGATGAGGCAACAGTTTGTTGCGAAAGCTTGAATTTTGTGTGTATGTTTGTGTTTGTTTGTGTGTCTATCGACCTGCCAGCGCTTTTGTTCGGTAAGTCACCTCATCTTTGTTTTTATATATAATTTTTCCCACGTGGAATGTTTCCTTCCAATATATATATAAAACAAAGATGATGTGACTTACCAAATGAAAGTGCTGGCAGGTCGACAGACACGCAAACAACCACAAACATACACATGAAATTCAAGCTTTCGCAACAAACTGTTGCCTCATCAGGAAAGAGGGAAGGAGAGGGAAAGACGAAAGGATGTGGGTTTTAAGGGAGAGGGTAAGGGGTCATTCCAATCCCCGGGAGCGGAAAGACTTACCTAAGGGGGAAAAAAGGGCTATACACTCGCACACACACACATATCCATCCGCACATACACAGACACAAGCAGACAGAAATATATAACCCACATCCACATGCCCGCTGCCTCTGAAATGCCTGACATCTTATAGAAAACATAACGAAACCTGTTATTTCTGATCTAGAAAAGACACTCAGTGTGATGCGGTGGAGTCAGGTCAAAATAATGGGGAGAACTGTCCAGATATTGGAGTGTCCGAAATAATGTTGGTGTCTTAGTGGCTAAGTGAGTTATCTGACAAGCTGGAATGGTGTCGCATAACAGCAGTATTTTGTTTAACCTATGCTTCAAGCTTTTTCTTTTAAATAATTTCTGTCAAACTATAAACCTAATTGAGCAAAGAGATCAGAGATCGTATTCAGGTATTTTGGCCATCTAAAGGGTACAACATGTAGTATCATCACCATTTAGTACTTCGTCCAAGACTTTCATTTTTATTCATTTTCATCCTGGAAAGAACAAAGTTTAATAAGTGTTCAATAAATTCCTTTTTTTTTATGGCAGCTGGAATGGCCTACCAAAAGTTTTCTCGGGCCCTCAGGGCAGGATCTTACCAATTCCGTCATATAATCCATTTCATTTCAACACATATGTTTTTGGTAAGAATGGGATCTTAGGTGGAAGTAAACCATTCAAGGACAACTTACTATAGCTGTGTATTTCAAACCATGTTTGTTCCAATATTGAAATTTTTGTGGAACATTGGTTCTGCTTGAAACATGCTACTTCCTCAAGATATAAATCTTTCACTGGTGAGTATGTTAAGCAACAACAACTAGACAACTATTTGCTGCAGAAAATACTGGTTCATTGAAAAATTATTAAATTTTGCAGTTTTGATTGAGATTGTTGTTTACCATAGAGTGTCTGCTTGATGGCTGCACATCGGCTTTTTGTAGACCAAAAACATTGGAAAATCATGTCCATCAACTGAGGAAACACTGTAATTCATTAATTCTTTCATTCATGTGTCCCATTATTTTGTAACAATTATTGCATACCACATCTTCATGGTATTACTATGATCATGTTGTTACTCTCACAAAAATGTACTGTTTGGTTGGATTATGTGATCAGTGCATTCCATGCTACAAATTTGTTCCATAAAAAGGTCCTGCATTCCAAGATATCATTACTCTCAAAGTCACATTGGTAGCTTTCTTCTGGTTGGATAAATATACAGATGGAATTGGAAAGCTCACAAGTCTACTTCCTTTCCAATCATTGCACATGAACATCGTCAAGCTTTTGTGGTTGGTTTTGGAGTAGGAAACCCAACACAGGTTTCCTCTTCCATTTCTACCAAGAGAACAAAGTGTTACACTGTATAACGAATGCGTAAAAGTAGCTTTGGAAACAATTCACAAATTTTACATATACATTTGAAAGGTAATTGCAGGAGACACTAGGCTAAAAGTGATCCAGAATTCATTCATTTATTCCATTATTTTAGTGACCACCTGTTTTTGACATTCTAAATACCATCTTTCCTTCTACTTTTCTTGTTACGTAACTGATTTGAAGTATGTCTTGAATTGGCAAATGCTAAAGCAGCTGAAAAGTACAGAGTGAACGTGTACATAAATCATAGCACAATCTACATGTCTCCTCTGTAGCATGGCAGCAGATGTCTATTAGAAATAAAACCGAGATTAAAGATGCACATTATTAAACTACCAGTAAATGTGAATATGTAAAGTTGGACATAAGTTATTGCATTTCACTTACATTACTTATGATATTTTGAAAAACCAGGAAACTATCCAGATGTAGAATTTTATATTTTGAAGAAGGAAAAATTGCCATTGAATGTATTGTTAAGAAATTAGCATATCCAGGTGATAGTAAGAAACAGTTTTTGAATATTTTTACATGCATTTTAAAACCAGTATTCAGTTTCTATATATTTGTATTCCGCTGGTACTCAAGCTAGAGCCCATCGTCCAAAACTGTAGACAAAAATAGACTTTCCTTATTATCTGAGTATTGTCAGGTGCTGTTCAAGATGCAGGGTGCCGAATATACTGAAATTTATAGTCTTTCAAGTGAGAAAAATATTTAAAGAAGAAAGGACGCCATCTCTAGTTTGATGAAACTATGGGTGGCTACTGGGTGTTTTGTTTGAGCTATTAACAAGATAGATGTATTGTTGTGAAAGTCTGTTTTTAATGTGAAGCATTCATGCCATTAATCATACTCTGCATAGGGTATAATTATGTGAGAGCTAAATTTTATCATATTACATAACTGTTTGCTGCTGAACAGTAATAAAACTTCAGATATTTTCAGTCTTTCCCTCTTCAATTAAACGAGCAAACAATTAGCTTTTTTTGTTAATTGTTGCAGAAGACTCAAGAGTAGTTGATTTTTAGAGACTTGCAAGTCCTTTAATATCTTGCAAAAGTCACATGTAGTAATCATTATTTTTTGGTTTGATGTAGTAATAAGAAGACAAAGAACTTAGTGCTGCTTTTTGGTGCATCCAATTCTTAATGCAAATGTGACATAACAGCACTTAAAATGATATGCAAATGTGTCATTACAGCACTTAGAATAATTTTGATTAAGATTTTTCAAGTCTTCTTATCTTAATTTGAAACAGATATATTTTCTGTTTTAATTTGAAACCCATCACTTTTGTCTCATGCCTCTAATCCTTGCACCTGGTCAGAAGGATTAATCTGAGATGGGAAGTAGAGATACAACTGATGGTTGCAGGTAGGTGTAGGGACGGAGCCTGGATCCCAATTAGAAAAACTTCCTGCCAGTGGAGGGGACGAACAGTCCTCTGCAGCCCCTTCATTAGGCAGCAAATCCAAGCTTGGATGGGATGCAACAAAGAAGCACAAGGTTAAAGTAAGTTACTCTGTCACATCTTATGTGTAAAGCATTGTGTGTAAGTGTGCAAACATAATTCATCCAGAGCTCATTAATAAAACTTAATGAATTTAGCATGTTTCCAGCAGTTATGAGTTGTGCACTATGTAGCATTAAGTGTTTTCTGCTTGGAGGTAATACCTTCAGTTGAAGGCTTGTTTATGAGGCCAACAGAAATGCTTATGGATTTGCTCCCTTTGGCAATACATTTTTTTACCTCATTCCATTCTTACCTATTCTGCATGCTTACAGACACAGGCATTATATTTTTTGAAACTACTTGGATGTAATTTTTTTTTCATTCTTATTTTTAATGGTCAGGCAAGTTTCAAATAATTCTCAATCAATATGAATGATATACTTAGTGAAGGCGTACATAGTACTATAGTACTGTTCACACGCAAATGAAAGTGTGAGCAATCAATAGAGCATGCTGAAGCAAATGATAGTGTCTAACATATAGATGCACAACCTTAGCAGGCATCAGAGCTTCTCAGTCGCATGCGGTACTTTAAAAAATTAATTAGCTGATTTATAAATTAATGCCATTCTTGCTATTGATTATTTACCATTAAAAAAGTTAAAAGACTATTAAATATTGGCAGTTTATTTGTTAGTAGGTAGTGTTGTCTTCCAAGCAAGTCTGAAACTGCTTAAAACAGCACTGAAGCCAGGTAGAGCCCTGATAAGATAGTCCTGGAGAGCAACTTTAGACTACAGTCGAAAGTACTGTAAATGCACCACAGTTTTTCTTTGGTCTTCAGGCTGCCAATTGATTTGTCATTAAAACTGTGGTATATCTTCATAACATGCTAAAATTGTGTGACAGAGTTGAGTCTGCTGCCTTTGATAAACATTGTTAACCTTGGAAAAGCTGTAGCAGTCAACAGCTTCACGTTTCATGCAAAATAATTTGCTGTTTTAGATCGATATCACTGTAGAAGAAACACCTTTAGGAAAATATGCTTTCAAATTGCTACCTTTTGCACATTTTCTTCTCTGTTAATCAAAGCATCAGCCTTTTTGCATTGTAACTCAAGAGAAATTCAATGAGAGGCCCATGTTTAGAATATTACACCAGGAAATGTAAATGTTCATGATAGATGTAAAACAGTGTGTGCCAGAATAGACCTGTGTGGCTGAATTAAAACTGCTTACCATAGCATAACAAACCTAAATCATTACCTTCTACGAGCAGTATTGAGTTGGGAGAGCATTGCCCCTGAAAGGCAAGAACTTTTCATTCTGGCTATAAGGTGCATCGAGTCATATGTATTTTGTATTTCAATTTTCTCATAAACTAGGAGGTATGTATCAGGAAAGTGTATGTGTGTCTGATACAATGTCTGGAAAGAGCCAAGTCTAGATTATGTACTGTTATTAACACACTGCAGTAAAGAGTTTCATTTAAAATAAACTGAAATACAATTTTATCAATGCTCACACTTTGAGATGAAGAGATATGGGGTATCACTGTGATGACACTAACAGAAATATGCACAAAACAATCAGTTGTATATTCTCTTGAAATTCTTGAAGCTGTATTGTGTACTCTCATAGGCACAGAGTGCAGGCTGGGCTCTCCACCAGCATTTGCAATGAGTGTACTAGCTGCTGACATATGACAGTCTATACCCAATTCCCACACCTGCCCTCTCTGTCAAGTGGATCGAGAACAAGTTAATGTCTACTAGTTGTACAATCTACCAACTCAGATATAATTTTTTTGGAGCATTGTTCCAGGAAAAACAGCAATTTATTAAGATTATAACGTGTAACAATAAACACAATCATTATCACATTTAACTTGTGTGTTTTTATTTTTAGATAACTGGTTTCGATCTTCTAAGATATCATCTTCAGATCTTACATTCCTTGATGACAATAGGAACCATTGGCGTGAAGCAGGTCCATCTGTGCAGGCATGGAGAACATTGCTCACTGCTGCAGTTTTCTCCATGCCTGCACAGATATATCTGCTTCATGCCAGTAGTTCCTACTGTCATCAAGGAATGTAAGATCTGAAGATGATCTCTTAGAAGATTAAAGCTGGCCATCAAAAATAAAAATACACAATTAGCATGCAATCATGACTGTGTTTATTGATATAAGTTATCAGATATTTTCGTCCTGTGATAAAGGAAATACAATGCTGTAAGTTGCCGATTTCTTGCCAGATGCAAATCACCTAAACAGAAAAATATGCCTCTCATCAACTTCCATTTCATGTAAGAAATTCCAAAATGAATTGAGAAGTTAGCAAAATTCTTGACACCAGTTTTACATGCACTTCACATTACATGTGTCTGTCTACTTGGTTGGCAAGCATGCTGATGAAGCAGTGATCAGATAGTAAGGCAATAACTCTGTCAGACTACTAGATGCACCATGCTTAGCAAGTAGATGGTTATGATAATTTGGTATCATCACTAACTACATGCAAATTTCAAACAATGTAATTCATATTTTTGGCCATTCTGATTTAGGTTTTCTGTGATTTCCTAAATTGCTTCAGGCAAATGATGGGATGGTTCCTTTGAAGGGGCAGCCGATTTCCTTCCCCATCCTTCCCTCATCCGATGGGACTGATGACTTCACTTTTTGGTCCCCTCCCCCAAATCAACCAATCAACCAGTCATATTTTTCTTACAGAATTTGTGGCAGACACAGCATTATTTTGTGCAGTAATTCTTTTATTCAAAAACTTTAGGCAATTATTGGTTACTTATAAATAAATATTAGAGTTAAATTGAAATACTCCTAATAGTGAGGATTGTTTTAAATAATTTAGTGTCATGACCAAACCAGAATCAATTTTTTGTTGTATCCCTCATAAAATTTTTCTTTACCCACCAGGAGGTAACTACAAATGCTTGGCAATTGTGAACTATAAAAGGTTGGACATTCATGTGGTGGTCAAGTAGAGCAGAAATGGCTAACCTAATGATATTGTTATGAACGTAGGAACTGAATGCTAATCTTAATTCAGCACAAACATCCACAGTAACAGAAGAAATGTTTTCTTACAGTTCCTTAACAGTGGTTGTTGCATGGTGTGATAAGTGAACACTTGCCGTGACAGTGCATGTTATAACAAAGGTGTGGCAACACAGTAGAAACTAACCAATAATGGAAAATCCAGGATGGAATAATGGCAATGTTATGAAAAGGACAGATTGCTACTCACTGAATAGTGGAGTGTTGAGTTGCTGACAGGCACACCAAAATGACTGCTAAACAAGTAAGCTTTTGGCCAAAAGGTCTTCTCCTGAATTAGGCAACACACACACACACACACACAACTTGCACACACATGACCAGTGTCTCTGGCTGCCGAGGCCAGACCGCAAGTAACAGCGCGTGATGAGAGAGGCACTCTTGGTTGGGTAGGTAGGAATCAGGCTGGGGTGGGGAGGGAGAGGAATAGTAGGGTAGGGGTGGGGGGCAGTAGCCACCACCCCTACCCTGCTATCCCTCTGCAGCCCAGCTTCCTTCCTACCCCCACCAACCAGGTTGCCTCTCCTATCATGCACTGTTGCTCGCAGTCTGGTCTCGGCACCCAGAGACAGTGGGCATGTGTGTGTGAGTTCTGTTTCTGTGTGTGTGTGTGTGTATGTTGCCTAATTCAGAAGAAGACCTTTTGCCTATAAGCTTACTTGTTTTAGCAGTCTTTTTGGTGTGCCTGTCTGTGACTCAACCCTCCACTGTATGGTGAGTAGCAATCTATCCTTTTCCTAATACTGGAGCGCACAAATAAAATTTATTGGGAACATTATGAAATCATACTTAACTTTGATACACTTTGATGCTTGGCACTTGTTTTGCTAAACCTAATACAATGATATCTAACTATGAGTCTCTTGGCAGTCTGTAATATTGTAAGTCTCACTAATATTAAGGCTCGCAGACACACTGTTACTGGCCATAGTTATCCATAAATAGCTCCTGCTAAATCGGAAGGTAGGGAATACTGTCTGAGCTAACTGCAGACACTGATGTGAACTTTCAAACTGTTGGTGTGAAACTGATGAGTGACAGATGCACATCGTGTTTGGAGACCATCAGCCCACCAGTACAAGGTTGAAGTAAAGTAGTCCGCTGATGACCTTGTACCCTATTGGCTGTTCCCACTGTCAGTGAACATACAGTGTGCCAGAGAAAGTGGTGTGGAAGCAGAAGACGTCGTCGTTTGTGAACGCCATATGGAAACTGCTGCGCAGTGCTGAGAGATACCAGGCAAGTGGTTGTGCCTGTGTGGTGGCAGCCTCTCACAGTATTTGTTGATACATCTTGCTTGGTACACAACAGATCTGAATGATTATCTTGTACTGAGATCATGAAAAGTGACGAGAAGATGGTGTACTTCATTAGTGCAAAAAGTTTCGAGACTGGATTAATAAAAACATAGAGAAAAGTTAAGACGGTAATTTTAATGCTCCAGCTGTTCTATGTAGCATCCCCCGATACGAGTACAATGCTCAAAAATGTTCATACAACCAAGCAAAACTGTCATAAAAGTCTTTCTTGGTGATGTGCAACTCACGCATTACAGTTCACCTTCTTCAGTCGGGGCAAACCATCAGAGATCTAGTCTTCACTTTGTTGTTTTGTGACAAGTTTGTATTGATAACACAAAGTCTTATCATCCATGACTATTTTTCTCAGAAAAGAGATGCTTCCATTTTTCCTTTCAGTTAAGTAATGGCAAGTGTCCACACATCATTGTTTTTTTTATTCCCGAGTCAGGGTGTGTTTGACAAACTTTGCACACTTTTCTTGTCTTTAAAACTTTCTTGGGAATATCTTGAACACTTGATGTGGAACTGTTCCATCCATTGCAGTTTGTGACGCAATTGTGTTGACACACTATGACTGCACTGCCTGTTCACAACTTACTGATTGAATGCAGATGTTAGTTCAAACTGCTACCATAATAACAGCACTGATGTCACTTATACACCAGGAATAAAATCAGTTTTGGAACATTCTGGGTGGATGGTGCACAGTGTTGATCATAAGAAGAAAAGCATGTGATCTCCTGGTCAAATGGACCTATACTAATCTAACGGAAATAGTAGCTGGATTTTTGTTAAGGAATGTCTTGGCAATGTTAGCTTACACATCAATAGAGGAAACTGAAAAATGCATGTATAATGACCTACAAGTTACAGGATAGGAATGTGAAGTTTCAAGCTAATGATTTTGCAATTGATATAGCCAAGGGCATGTCTTTGGTCCATATAAATTGGTACAGCAAACCAGCTATATAATAGTCAGACCTCTATGTCAGAATCGTGTGCTTAAATAGGTAAGAACATCCTCAAGACGACATGAATATCACCTGGAGTGCCACATCGAATGAAACTGACTTTGTGTGTGTGTGATTTTGGGAAAAACAATGGAAACCTAAATTGGGATGACTGTACAGGATTTGAACATCACTCCTCCAAAGGTCAACTCCAATGGCTTGCCCTCTTAACCACCATGCTCACTTGACACATATGAATATGCACATATAAAACATATAATTCTATAAGATATTGCTGATCAGTTTGATAACTTACAAACAGTTCTTTCTCAATCCAGTGAAAATTAAAATGCAATACAGTTGAGATCTCAATATCTACATGACATTTCATCACCATCACCATCACCATCATCATCATCATCATCATCATCAACAACAACTATAACAATGTATCAAAGTTTAAAAAAGGACTCTTTTAAAAGCATTCAGTTGAAAATCAGAAAACATGGCAGTGTGCTAAATATTTTTGTGGAATGTTGCCCAAGATAAGTCATTGTGGTCTCGTATTGTGAGCACATCATAACAAAGAAAACTTATAAAATCAAATTTGAAACAAGTGCAAGTAAAGTCTCTACAATGCAGATGCAACTTGCTGAATACATGATATCATCTAAGAACTTTATGGAAGTGGTTACCACCTAAATTGAAAGCAAATGAAATACCTGACATAACATAGCTTAGAAATGATCTATAAATCGGTGGTATCGCTGGGCTGATTTTAGAACTACTGTGAGTTACATATACCACTACAAACTGTTTAATGTTTATTGTTCTTTGCAGAAGAGCAGATGATGACGGAACATAAGGGATAACATATAATATGAAAATGATGTTCCTAATCAAGTAAATATTTTACTTGGTTTCATTGTTACTGACAGCTTTTAGAAAGTAATACTTTATTCGTACAGCAGAGTATTGCAGTAGGAGTTGCTGTGTGCATATCTGCACTTTAAACATTTAATTCAAAGACTTTTTAAATTTCTTTTGGCATTAAGTATTTATAAAATGCAAGTCATGCCTTCTAATCCAACTAAAATGAATCTCGTGTAATGCGAGTATTAGTTGTGACATTGTTATGCCAAAGAAGTAGAAAAGACAAGGTGTAGCCAGCTACTGTGTTCTTTTCAAAAAGGAGAAATTTATTCCATTTTGAAACAGCCAAGCCTTCACCATTTCAGTTTGAGACCAGCTGCCATTCTTTATTGGAAGCTTTATTATTTTCTAAAGTGAATCAAGGGCTGCAGAATGTAATAGGATTAAATCAGCAAATGCTGAGGGGAGTGTGGCACTAAAAGTAGTAAATGAGTTTTGCTGTTTGGGCAGCAAAATAACTGATATTGGCAGAAGTAGAGTGGGTATAAAATGCAAACAGACAATAGCAAGAAAAGTGTTTCTGAAACAGACATTATTATGAAAAGGATGGACTGTTATTTACCATATAGAGGAGGCATTTACTTGCAGGTAGGCACAACAAAAAGACATCCATTCATTTGAGCTTCCAGCCAAAAGACCTTCTTCTAAAGTAGAAAACACACACACACACAAACCACTATGTCTGGATGCAGAGACTGGACAGCTTATAGCCAACTGCACCCCATGGGAATAGCAATCTGTGAGTGGTGTGGGAGGCTGAGGTGAGGGATACTAAGGTAGCGGTAAGGCAAGATGTAGTGCTAGTTTTAGTGCTGGAGTGCCCACAATTACTTTACCTTTGATAACATCACATACAAATAAATCTATGTTACACCAGTGAGCACCCACATGGCACCATCTTATGCCAACCTATTCATGGGCCATCTAGTGGAATCCTTCCTACAAACAGAATCCAAACCCATCACCTGGGTTCAGATTTATTGATGACATCTTCTTGATCTGGACTGAGGGTGAGGACATCCCATCCACATTCCACCAGAACCTCAACACCTTCTCCCCCCTCCCCTCCCCCCCATTCACTTCACCTGGTCCTCGTCAACCCAACAAACCACCTTCCTCGATATTGACCTCCTCAAAGATGACTACATCAGTACCTCCGTCCATATAAAACCTACCGATCACCCGCAATACCTCCACTTCAACAGCTGCCACCCATTCCATATCAGGAGTCCCTTCCATACACTCTAGCTACCCATGGCTGTCACATCTGTAGTGACAGCAGTCCCTCTCCAGAAAATACCAAGGGCCTCACTGAGGCCTTCATAGACCAAAATTACTCTCCTAACTTTGTACAGAAATAGATGTCCCATGCCATGTCTCGCCAGAAACCTACCAACTCCCACATTCCACACACAAAGGAGCACACTCCTCATGGCTCAGTATCACCCAGGATTGGAGTAACTGAATCACATTCTCTGCCTGGGTTTTGACTACATCTTGTTGTGCCCTGAAATAGGGACTATCTTTCCCACTATACTTCCCACTCTTCCCACTGTGTTATTCCGCTGCCCTCCAAACTTACACAGTATCCTTGTTTATCCTTAGTACACTGCTGCTACAAACTCCTTGCTTCATGGCTCATATCCCTGCAATAGACCTAGATGTAAGACGTGTCCCATACATCCTTCCATCAACATCTACTCCAGTCTGGTAACAGGTGTCTCCTGTCCTGTCAGTGGCAGAGCTACCTGTGAAAGCAGTTATGTGATCTACTTAATAAGCTGCAACCATTGTACTGCCTTCTACATGCGCATGACAACCAACAAGCTGTCTACCCACTTCAGTGGGCACCGAAAAGCTGAGGTCAAGAGACAGCAGGACAACCCAGTTGCTGAACTTGCTGCTAACGCAATCTCCTTCACTTCAGTGACTGCGTCACAGCCTGTGCTGTCTGGAACCTTTCTACCAACAAGTTTTTCTGAACTGTAGAGGTGGGAACACTCCCTACAGTATATCCTACATTCCCATAACTCCCCTGGACTCAACCTTCCCTACTTCCTGTCATGTACCTACCTATCCCCTTATATGTCCCAATCCATCACTACACAGCCTTCTATTCTACCAGTGCACCACATAGTCTTTCCCCCACTCTTCTACTTCTCTTCTTTACCACCACCGCCCCTCCCCTACTTAGCACCCCTACTCTGTTGTTGCCGTATCCCTGCTCCCACAAGCAGCACACCACCTCCTCCCATCCCCTCACGCCCCTGCTCTCCCCCTCCCCAACCCCCTCCTCCTTACCCTCACCACCCATGGTTGCTTCTCCCATTAGGAGCAGTTGGCCATACACAGTCTGGCCTCAGTAGTCAGAGACACTGGTCATGTGTGTGTATGTTGTGCTATTTTATAAGGCAGCCTTAAAACCAAAAGCTCAAATGTATAGCTATCTTTTTATTGTACCTCTTTGCAACTCCTTTCCTCTATATGATGAGTAGTAGTCTACCCAGATTTCTGAAAAAGAGAAATTTCTGAACGTCTAATACAGATTTGTGTGTTAGGAAGTCTTAAGCTTTGGAGTGTGACCTTGTACAGAAGTAAAACGTAGTCTGTAAACAGTTCAGAAAAGAAAAGAGTAGAAGCTTTTCAAATGTGGTGTTACGGAAAAATGCTGAAGATTAGTTGTGTAGGTCAGATAACTAATGACGAAGTACTGAATAGAATTTGTTAGAAAAGAAATTTGTGACAGAACTTGACTAAAAGAAGGGATCAGTTGACTGGACATATTCTGGGGCATCAAGAAATTGTCAATTTGGTAATGAAGAGAAATGTGTGTGTGTTTGGAGGAGGAAGGGTAAATGTAGGGGGAGCCAATGATTTGATTACAGTTCAGAAGGATGTAGGTTACATTAGTTATTCAAAGGTGATAACACTTGTGGAGGATAGCCTTATGTGAAGGGCTGCATCAAACAATTCTTCGAAGTGAAGACCACAATAACTTCTACGACATTATTATTTGAATCTATGTTGTGATGACCATTATGTTACCATCAAGTCAGAGAGCAGACAATTCAATTTTAACTTATATCTCTCCTAGAAATACTGAATGTGTTTGTTTTGATATTGGGTAATGTTAGTCTTTGGTTCTTCACTTAGCAGTATGAATATGTAACAGGTTCCTAACACTGCTATTGGGCATGTTCTATCACCGTTAAACTATAGTTGCTCTACTAGAATGAAGTTTGTCTTATCAGTGCAAAAACCAATACTGATTTAGAATGTATTGTTTGCGTTATTAAGGTTAACTTTATTTCATACCTACACAACAGATGGATACCTTACAATATGAGTTCTGACATACGTACTGCTACATTTTGGGGCCTAAAATAGCTATTCAATTTCTTCATTATGAAATGTAGGCGTAATATCTCATTAAATTCGATAATGTGAAACACAGAATGATGTAACTGGCTACCACAATATAGAAGCAGATATGTAAAGGACGATACTTGCATTTCAGGATTGTGTGGCATTCAAATAACCGGTATTGATTCTCATTTTATCATGGAGAGTTGTCATTATGATATTAGCTAAGTAGGCTGGATAGTATGGAGGCCCATATAGTCATGATCTGGATAAACTGTACATCCTTTCTTGAGGTAAAGAATATATATATACATGATAATACATGATGTAAGTTACCAAACAAAAGCGTTGGTATGTTGATAGACACACAAATAAACACACACACACAAAATTCAAGCTTTCACAACCCACGGTTGCTTCATCAGGAAAGAGGGAAGGAGAGGGAAAGATAGGCACAATAAAAAAAGAACACACACACACAAAATTTCGAGCTTTCGCAACCCACAGTTGCTTCGTCAGGAAAGAGGGAAGGAGAGGGAAAGATGAAAGGATGTGGGTTTTAAGGGAGAGGGTAAGGAGTCATTCCAATCTGGGGAGCGGAAAGACTTACCTTAGGTGGAAAAAAGGAGAGGTATACACTCGCACACACACACACACACATATCAATCCACACATATACAGACACAAGCAAAGGCAAAGAGTTTGGGCAGAGATGTCAGTCGAGGTGGAAGTGTAGAGGCAAAGATGTTGTTGAATGACAGGTGAGGTATGATGGCGGCAACTTGAAATTAGCGGAGATGAGGCCTGGTGGATAACAGGAAGAGAGGATATACTGAAGGGCAAGTTCCCATCTCCGGAGTTCGGATAGGTTGGTGTTAGTGGGAAGTATCCAGATAACCCAGACGGTGTAACACTGTGCCAAGATGTGCTGGCCGTGCACCAAGGCATTTTTAGCCACAGGGTGATCCTCATTACCAACAAACACTGTCTGCCTGTGTCCATTCATGTGAATGGACAGTTTGTTGCTGGTCATTCCCACATAGAAAGCATCACAGTGTGCACGGTTGTTGGTGCTGGTGGGGAGCAACACATGGTGAAGGTGACATGGAGAGGTAAATTGGGAGGGGGGCGGGGGGGGGGGGATAGGCAGAGGAAGTGTAAGATGTTGGGTGGAGGTTGTGGGCATAGTTGGTTAATGGAGATTGAAACCAGGATGGTTCCACGACCAAAGGAAATGTTGCAAGAATAATTCCCATCTCCGTAGTTCAGAAAAACTGGTGGTGAAGAGAAGAATCCAGATAACTTGGGCTGTGAAGTAGCCATCGAAATCTAGCATGTTGTGCTCAACTGCATGTTGTGCTACTGGATGGTCTGTCTAGTTCCTGGGCACAGTTTGGTGGTGGCCATTCATTCTGGTGGACTGCTGCACAGTGATTGGAACAGGATTAGTATATAATATGGCTGCTTTCACAGACGGCCTGTCCTCTGGTGGGGTAGGATAAACGGGTGGATTGGACAGGTCGTACATCAGGGTCTTCCACAGGGATATGATTCCTGTGGCAAAGTACTGGGAGTAGGGATGGACTAGGATGTTATATAGTTTGGGTGGATGGCAGAACACCATGTTAGGAAGGATCTTGGGTAAGGTATCCCTCATTTCAGGGCATGATGTTAGAATATCAAAAACCTGACAAACGATATGATTCAGCTTTCCAGTCCAGGTTGATATTTGGAGATGAGCGATATTCCTTTTTAGCTGATTGTTGAGGGTGATGGGAGGATTAGGGTGTGCAAAGACGTGGCCTGTAATAATCTTTTTGTGGACTGGGTTTGGAGGTTAGTTCCTGTCTGTGAAGGCCCTCAGGAGACATTTGGCAAACTGAGCAAGGGAGTTGGCGTCATTGCAGATGTGTCGTTCACGAGTGGGCAAGTCACTAGTTACCCATCCCCAGCCCCTCTTCCTGTCTCCTGCCTTTCTCTCCCTCTACCCACACTACCCAACACAACTCCCACCTTACCTTAGTCCATCTGCCAAACTGTACTTCCGGCATTGTGCATCCTCCATGTAGGGGCACAGGTGTGTGTGTGCATACATACATACGTACGCGCGTGCGCGTGTGTGTGTGTGTGTGTGTGTGTGTGTGCTGCAAAAACTAGCAAGTTCTGTCTTTTTCTTTTGTTTATGCCTGTCAACAACTTGGTGCTTCTGATTTTTTGTGAGTGGTCTCCTTTACGACCAAAGTATTTTTGTGATTAATCATTCACTTGTTTGGCTTTTAATTTGCAATTTTTTGAATGTCAGTCATGTTTCATATGTGTATATGTATGCTTCTGCTAATAGTGGTGTAGTTTTAGCATGTGTGTCTCCATCATATCATTTTACTCAAGCTACTAATATACTACAGAAGTAATTGGTTTACATATAATAACAGTGAAAGTCTTCAGTCTGCAATAAAAAATATCTCAAAATGCTGTAGTTGTTATGCCACCAAATCTTGAGCACTCATAAGTTTCTAGACATGAGTATACATGGTTACTGCCAAGTTTCTACTTAGGTCAAAACAGTTATGGAGACGAGGACATTTTTTTTTCCATCTGTGGAGTAACCTGGGAACATGTAAAGTGTCCACATTTACCATTTACTAATGCTGCCGTGTATGATACATAATTTTGTATTCCCAAGAAACATTATTTTTTGTAGATATATATTAATTCTTTCTCATTTCTTTTCTGTGATTTAATAATCGTGCTAATTCAGTATTTCCACTCTTGTTTAATTAGACGTGCTTTTTGTGTAGTTTAAATGTATTAAACTACACCATGAAAGTTGTTTATCATAATTTTCGGGGATTTGATATTAATGGGTTTTATACTCCAATTTTTAGCATGTAATATTGAAAAAAAAGAAAAAAACACTTACTGTTCTACGATGTACTCCATTACATCAGTCCACATGATAATGGATATGTTTTGCAGATATAAAACTGAAGTGTATGGTTACTATTTTTCTCCTGTATTTTCAAGATTTTATGACAAACAAGAGGTGTTACACTTACAAATGTGTGAGTGTTTTCCTTTCCTTACCAGGCTCAGTGGTAAAAGGGAGTGGGTGACCAAGCAAGATGGAATGGTGATTAAGGCACAGGACTCTTTAACAAGATAACTGGCTTTCAGTTTTCCAACTGGCCACTCTAAAGTATAGATGTGGAATGTGATTAATTAATCTTGTTATGAACAGTTTTCAAACAATTTGCTTTCATGTAGAGGAGACGTGTCACATTTTACAGTAAATGTCACATTTTACAGTAAATGTCACATTTTACAGTAAATGTCACATTTTACAATAAGAACATTTTTTGGAGAAATAAGAAAGTTGACACTATTTTGTATGCATTTCTGAGATACAACTGCACAGATACATCCTGTAGTTTTCATACTCAAAAAGTAATTATGTGATTCTCTTTTCCAAACTGCAAAACTGTGCTCAATAAATTATTCAATATGACAGCAAAATTTTCCCATCAGAATTGCCGAATTTCCCCAGAAGATTATTCCATTAGAAATAACCGACTCAAAGTAGCAGTGATAGACTATTTTTCTGGTATCTGTGTTTGTGGCACATGATAAAATACATATTGAAAAAAACTTAACTATTCAGTTTTCATGCTGAGTTGTCAATGTGTACCTCTCAGTTTAAATCTTTATCAAGATTTTGCCTAAGAACTCTGTGTGGTTTGCTTCTTGATCATTGCAATTTATTTTTATTTCGCCCCATTCTAATGATTTGGTTTCAGATTGCATACTTTTGGTTTTAGCAACATTTAGTTTTGCTGGACCTAAGATTCATTATTTTCTGAAGTATTTTTGACACTTTCTGGAATTCATTCAGACATCTTGTCTTCAATTAGAGCCGATGTATCATCAGCAGATAAAGCTAAATGAGCATCTGTAGCAAGTGGTAGACCATTTATGTAGGAAAGGAACAGATAGGGATCCAATATCAAACATTGTGGGAGTCCTTGGGAAATTGTTTTCTAGTTTGTAGAATAATTGCTTGAATTTGGAACTACATTTACTCTGTTTCCTGTCTATTACATTACAGTTGAACCATTGTAAAGCAATGTCCCTGGTTCCGTACATTTGTAATTTGCGGATAAGTATGGAGCAGCTCACTGAATCAAATACATTTGTCACCTCCTATGAGCTTCTTAATCTTATTTAATGTGGAGCATATCTTCTAAGTAAACTTATTGATGGTATTGACAGTGCATTTCCCTTGTTGCAATCCAAATTGGTTTGTGAAAATTGTGCCATTTACAGTAAGAAATTTAGATTTTGTTTTGCTTCAGTGTTTTCAAATACTCTACACAAGACTGGAAGAAGAGAGATAAGATAGTAATTCCCCATATCTTCTGTTGATCAACTTTTGAGAAATGATTTTAGCTCAGCATATTTCAACACATTTGGAGAACATCCCACCTCAAAAGACTGGGGTATAATAATCGACAGTGGTAGTGCAATGATATCATACACACCCTTTATTGCAGAGGTGTTTCTTTCATCCCACCCAGATGAGGTTTTGCTTTTCCACATTTCTGTAGGTGATTTTTTTCAAATTGTGTAAAAGATGTGTTCTGGTTGTTTTCAAAACTTATGAAGTTTATCGTGTCTTGATAGGCTAACATTTTTACATCAGATGTTTCTAGTTTCTGTAGGTTTCTTGTATCATAGCAAGCAGATATTGGTATACTTTTGACACGTCCACAACAAATCCCCCTCCCTCCTCCTCTTCTCTTTGCCTGCTGGGCCAAATCTCCACACCCTCGATTTTGATGAAGTTAACAGGTCACTATACTCAACTTGGGCACTATCGTTACTGGAAAATTAAATGAAACACTGTACATGAAACACGTTGAACTGTTATTTTAATGGTTTCCTCTATAGTTATTTATCATTTGTATATCACCAGCATTTCTTTCTTTATATGTTATGTACAACATTGTTTCAGACAGTGTTTTCAACTAATAAATAACTCATTTTTTATCCATGTCAAGATTGAATGACTAACTGTGAATTAATTTGTGACAATTCTTAAATTTAGTCAAATATGCACTCACCAAATTTTTGTAGAAATTTTATTTCTTAAAGTATAATAATAACACTTTTCCCTTGTGCATTCATGTTTTTCCTCACATCATAAACTCTCTGTATTGGAATGTTTACATACACAGAAGTAGCCACTTGTAGTAGTAAAATTTGATTTCAGTATTACACTGTGAATTTTGTGTGTGTGTTTTTCTTCCCTAATGGATTAATCCAATAATGCATTCTGAATTTGTTTTCAGGATCTACGTCCCCCTGAGAAGTTTTCCAATATTTTTGGAGATCCTATTAAACCCAGTTCCAGTAAAGTTTCTCCAGATGGGACCAAAAAATCATCATCAAGTGCTCCATCACCCAAAATATCACCAAGTTCCAAAACTGTTCCGGGTTCAACGGGTGGAAAACAACTACCACATCATTCAAAATCTGGAAAACATTCATCGGAAAGTCGAGGCAGTAAGGAAAAGGATAAGGATAAGGACAAGGAAAAGAAAGAAGGAAAAGATCGGAAAGATGGTAGCAAATCCCATCACACGTCACCAAAAGTTCCTCCACCTTCATCACCATCTTCAAAATCCTCATCCCACCCTGCTCAAGTTCCTGGTTCTCAAAAGCAGCCCTCTTCCTCATCATCAAGTACACCACCAAAAATACCTGGTGCAGCACCTGCAGCAACAAAATCATCCTCTTCATCTCATAAGAGTTTAAAAGATGACACAACTCTAAAAAAGCCGTCATCTTTAGCAGTAGAAGAAACAAAATCAAAATCAGATGCCAAATCAGCAACAGAAAGTAACAAATCAGAAAAGAAAAAGAAGGACAAGAAAAATCGTGATGAAAAACCAAAGAAGGAGAAACATTCCAATAAACATGAGTCTGCCAGTAAGGGAAGTAGTGAGAAGCCATCAACTGATAAGGTGCAGAAAGAACACAAGGATAAAGAGGCCACAGACACAAAGAAGAAGGACAAAGAACATATTCCTACCAAAGACCCTGTTAGTAAACCACCAGGAGAAAAGGAGAAGGAAAGAGAAAAGTCAAAGCACAGTGAAAGTAATGATAAGGAGAAAAGGCACAAGCACAAGAAAAAAGATAAGAGCACAAAAGACAGAGACAGAGAAAAGCAAAAAGAGATCAAAAGTAAAGTAAAAGAACGTGAAAAGACTGAAGTAGTGACACAGAATCTGCCAGAAACAGCTGTTGATGTTATAAAACAGGATTCTAGCAGTCCCAAACAAGATTCCAGCAGTCCTTCACCAGAGAACACATCATCTAAGACGGTATGTTTTAAGTTTTACTGTACTGCATCATCATCTTTTGTTTTGATTTTCTCCCAAGATTATAACATGCTTGTATAGTCGATTTGAAAATGTTCTTTATTGCTGTCTAACTGTTTCATTGGTGTTACAGTTTGTATGTGCTAGTTGCTCATCTTGTTGAACATATGCCATTTGATATTGGTATATCATTCACGAGAAAAATGTGTGAATTCATGTTCTGGTTCCATCGCAAAATATGCTGATGTATGGACACTATAAGTGTTTGCCGGATTATTAAGTGAAACACAGAAAATTTCCATAGGATTTCCTCTTTAATTGCACTGTTTTCATTTCTCATCATAGTAGTCAGATGATTGGGTATACATTTGCCTATCATAAACAAATTTCATTAAGATGTGACAGAAGAACTCCATCTTCTGTTTCCAGAAGATGGCATTCTTCTGTCACACAGTTCACACTGCTGATTGTATTTCTTTAAAGTTTTATCAAGGTGAACTCATGCTTCATTCAAAGTCACAGTGTTGTTGAAAAAAATCTTCACTTTCAGTTGCTTTTATTTTAGGCAAGAACAACCATACAAATCACTGAGCTCTGACTTCTGTGATAATGTGAACCCTGTTGTGATGTTTCACATCTGCCAGCAATTTTCTGCTAAGTCATGTACCAGTTCTCCTTAATCATGTAGTCAACTCATAGTTTGTAACTCATTGTTGCTGACAAATGTCATATAATACTTCGTTTGTCACACAGTTCCATTTTGCAGGTCCATTGGCTTAACATCTACTTCAGTTACAGCATACTACTTTAGTTACAGAGATGAGTTTCCCTCACATGGTTCCATTTTGACCACAATAACTATGGAACTAATCACAGCAGTAAGTTGAAGCTAGCTGTGATTTTGACTGAGACTCATTGCAACATATTGAAACAACTTACCCACAAGTGCTATCATTTGTTGAGGAGTGTAGTGCTTGGATTAGTCTGAATTTGACTGATTGCGTAAGGGGCAGTCAAATGAAAACCGAATACTTGTCAGTGCGGGACCATGGAATGTTTCCATTCAAAAGTAATCACCACATGCGTTAAGACATTTAGCCCTCTGTGAGATGAGACAATCAATTCCTATTTCATAGAACGCAGTCCCCCCCATGAACCGTGGGCCTTGCCGTTGGTGGGGAGGCTTGCGTGCCTCAGCGATACAGATAGCCGTACCGTAGGTACAACCACAACGGAGGGGTATCTGTTGAGAGGCCAGACAAACATGTGGTTCCTGAAGAGGGGCAGCAGCCTTTTCAGTAGTTGCAGGGGCAACAGTCTGGATGATTGACTGATCTGGCCTTGTAACAATAACCAAAACGGCCTTGCTGTGCTGGTACTGCGAACGGCTGAAAGCAAGGGGAAACTACAGCCGTAATTTTTTCCGAGGGCATACAGCTTTACTGTATGATTACATGATGATGGCGTCCTCTTGGGTAAAATATTCCGGAGGTAAAATAGTCCCCCATTCGGATCTCCGGGCGGGGACTACTTAAGAGGATGTCGTTATCAGGAGAAAGAAAACTGGCGTTCTACGGATCGGAGCGTGGAATGTCAGATCCCTTAATCGGGCAGGTAGGTTAGAAAATTTAAAAAGGGAAATGGATAGGTTGAAGTTAGATATAGTGGGAATTAGTGAAGTTCGGTGGCAGGAGGAACAAGACTTCTGGTCAGGTGACTACAGGGTTATAAACACAAAATCAAGTAGGGGTAATGCAGGAGTAGGTTTAATAATGAATAGGAAAATAGGAATGCGGGTAAGCTACTACAAACAGCATAGTGAACGCATTATTGTGGCCAAGATAGATACGAAGCCCACACTTACTACAGTAGTACAAGTTTATATGCCAACTAGCTCTGCAGATGACGAAGAAATTGAAGAAATGTATGAAGAAATAAAAGAAATTATTCAGATAGTGAAGGGAGACGAAAATTTAACAGTCATGGGTAACTGGAATTCGAGTGTAGGAAAAGGGAGAGAAGGAAACGTAGTAGGTGAATATGGATTGGGGCTAAGAAATGAAAGAGGAAGCCGCCTGATAGAATTTTGCACAGAGCACAACTTAATCATAGCTAACACTTGGTTTAAGAATGAATCATGACAGAAGGTTGTATACATGGAAGAACCCTGGAGATACTAAAAGGTATCAGATAGATTATATAATGGTAAGACAGAGATTTAGGAACCAGTTTTTAAATTGTAAGACATTTCCAGGGGCAGATGTGGACTCTGACCACAATCTATTGGTTATGACCTTTAGATTAAAACTGAAGAAACTGCAAAAAGGTGGGAATTTAAGGAGATGGGACCTGGATAAACTGAAAGAACCAGAGGTTGTACAGAGTTTCAGGGAGAGCATAAGGGAACAATTGAAAGGAATGGTGGAAAGAAATACAGTAGAAGAAGAATGGGTAGCTCTGAGGGATGAAGTAGTGAAGGCAGCAAACGATCAAGTAGGTAAAAAGAAGAGGGTTAGTAGAAATCCTTGGGTAACAGAAGAAATATTGAATTTAATTGATGAAAGGAGAAAATATAAAAATGCAGTAAATGATGCAGGCAAAAAGGAATACAAACGTCTCAAAAATGAGATCGACAGGAAGTGCAAAATGGCTAAGCAGGGATGGCTAGAGGACAAATGTAAGGATGCAGAGGCTTATCTCACTAGGCGTAAGATAGATACTGCCTACAGGAAAATTAAAGAGACCTTTAGAGATAAGAGAACCACATGTATGAACATCAAGAGCTCAGATGGAAACCCAGTTCTAAGCAAAGAAGGGAAAGCAGAAAGGTGGAAGGAGTATATAGAGAGTCTATACAAGGGCGATGCACTTGAGGACAATATTATAGAAATGGAAGAGGATGTAGATGAAGATGAAATGGGAGATACGATACTGCGTGAAGAGTTTGACAGAGCACTGAAAGACCTGAGTCGAAACAAGGCCCCCGGAGTAGACAACATTCCATTGGAACTACTGACGGCCTTGGGAGAGCCAGTTCTGACAAAACTCTACCATCTGGTGAGCAAGATGTATGAAACAGGCGAAATACCCTCAGACTTCAAGAAGAATATAATAATTCCAATCCCAAAGAAAGCAGGTGTTGACAGATGTGAAAATTACCGAGCAATCAGTTTAATAAGCCACAGCTGCAAAGTACTAACACGAATTCTGTACAGACGAATGGAAAAACTAGTAGAAGCCGACCTCGGGGAAGATCAGTTTGGATTCCGTAGAAATACTGGAACACGTGAGGCAATACTGACCTTACGACTTATCTTAGAAGAAAGATTAAGGAAAGGCAAACCTACGTTTCTAGCATTTGTAGACTTAGAGGAAGCTTTTGACAATGTTGACTGGAATACTCTCTTTCAAATTCTAAAGGTGGCAGGGGTAAAATACAGGGAGCGAAAGGCTATTTACAACTTGTACAGAAACCAGATGGCAGTTATAAGAGTTGAGGGACATGAAAGGGAAGCAGTGGTTGGGAAGGGAGTAAGACAGGGTTGTAGCCTCTCCCCGATGTTATTCAATCTCTATATTGAGCAAGCAGTAAAGGAAACAAAAGAAAAGTTCAGAGTAGGTATTAAAATCCATGGAGAAGAAATAAAAACTTTGAGGTTCGCCGATGAGATTGTAATTCTGTCAGAGACAGCAAAGGACTTGGAAGAGCAGTTGAACGGAATGGATGGTGTCTTGAAGGGAGGATATAAGATGAACATCAACAAAAGCAAAACGAGGATAATGGAATGTAGTCGAGTTAAGTCGGGTGATGCTGAGGGTATTAGATTAGGAAATGAGACACTTAAAGTAGTAAAGGAGTTTTGCTATTTGGGGAGCAAAATAACTGATGATGGACGAAGTAGAGAGGATATAAAATGTAGACTGGCAATGGCAAGGAAAGCGTTTCTGAAGAAGAGAAATTTGTTAACATCGAGTATAGATTTAAGTGTCAGGAAGTTATTTCTGAAAGTATTTGTATGGAGTGTAGCCATGTATGGAAGTGAAACATGGACGATAAATAGTTTGGACAAGAAGAGACTAGAAGCTTTTGAAATGTGGTGCTACAGAAGAATGCTGAAGATTAGATGGGTAGATCACATAACTAATGAGGAAGTATTGAATAGGATTGGGGAGAAGAGAAGTTTGTGGCACAACTTGACCAGAAGAAGGGATCGGTTGGTAGGACATGTTCTGAGGCATCAAGGGATCACCAATTTAGTATTGGAGGGCAGCATGGAGGGTAAAAATCATAGGGGGAGACCAAGATATGAATACACTAAGCAGATTCAGAAGGATGTAGGTTGCAGTAGGTACTGGGAGATGAAGAAGCTTGCACAGGATAGAGTAGCATGGAGAGCTGCATCAAACCAGTCTCAGGACTGAAGACCACAACAACAATAACAACAACAGAACGCAGTTGACCGCGGACAGATCCACAACTACACTCATTCTTGCACTTCCTTGTTTGACTGAAACTGAAGTCTGTGCATGTCATTTTTCAGGTCACCAAAGATGTAAGAATCACATGGTGATAGATCTGGGCTGTATGGAGGATTTTGCTGTGTTTCCCAACCAAATGCTGAAGCATAGCCTTCATCCAATTGGCTGTGTGGGGGCAGTCATTATTGTGCAACAGCATGGTTCCATCCAACACCTTGAGGGCAAATTTCAAAGTCAGCGGTGGAAACATCCTACTTCTGTCCTGCCAAAGAAATCCAAAGTTGTTCTCAGAAGTTGGCTCATGATGACCTCCTCTGCCCCTCAGCTCATTGAGTTCCTCGAGCATGGAACCACAATCAGTGTGCAGCACTATGGAGACATTTTGCAGAAATTGCGACATGCCTTGAAGTCGAAACTCCCAGGAACATTGTTGAATGGAATCATCCTGTTGCCCGCCCCTGCACTGCCAATTGGACAAAGGCTATGCTTCAGTGATTTGTTTGAGAAATGCTGCAGCATCCTTCATACAGCTTGGATCTGTCACCATGTGATTTTCTTATCTTTAGCAACCTGAAGAAAGACATGCATGGATGTAGGTTTCAGTCAGATGAGGAAGTGCAAGAATGGTTGTGGTTGTGGATCCATCAGCGGCTGACTGCATTCTATGAAACAGGAGTTGCTAATTTCGTCTCTAGTGGGATAAATATCTTAACACGTTTGCTGATTACTTTTGAACGGAACCGTTTCATGGTCTCAGTGTGGCTGGTGTTCGATTTTTGTTTGACTGCCCTTCATATTGTTCCCTTCAGAGGAGCATGTTGAATCTCTTATTCCATGCTGTTATAAACAGTTCCAGCAATCATCCTGCAACTACAGGAAACTGTTAACTCACCTCCATTCTCTTCTCCCCCCCCCCCCCCCCCCCCCCCCCCCCCCCCCCCCGTAACCCCTCAGTGTGTGTGGGGAGGGGGAGGGACTTGGGTATGGATAAATCTTTATGAATTGCTTAATACATTTAAATGTCTTATGGCACTTTGGCCCTGCAATCATCAGATCAAAACCTAGGACTGTTAAAACAAAGATCATTGTCATTTGGAGTAAATCTTTTGCCTAAAAGGGTTCTCAACTTTATCAAATGCTTTCTTTTACATGTTACTTAATAAACATTTTTTATTTGACTTAAGAAATTAACATTGTTGTCTTTTTATTTCATAGTGGAACAACAACTACAGTGGAGAAGCTGAGGTCCAGAATCACACTGCATCGTCCCAGCCAGCTCCATCAAAGCGCCCATTGAATGCATTGATACAAGAAATGGAGGGCAATGACTCCTTATCTGATCTGTCTGAGGTAGAAGATGTCTTACCACCACCTCGGCAAGTTGTAGCTGCACCACCACCACCTCCTCCGCCGCCACCTCCACCACCTCCTCCACACCAGAGCTCACCATCCTCGGGTTCACCAAAACAGAGTTCTCCTGCAGTAACAGACCCTGCTATTACAGCAAAATCAGGTTCAAACCGTGCCACAAAGGAGAAGGGTGAGCGCTCTGCTGCAAAAAAAGCAAAAGATAAACAACCAAAAGAGGGCAAAGAACGTAAGCGCAAAAGGCATAGTAGCACAAGTGCTTCAACTGCAGAAGAGACTTCACAACCTCCACCTCCGAAATTACCAAGACAGGATTCGCCAGAACCTGAGCCTCGTGTAACACTTGAAGACAAAATAGTGTCTCCAGAAACACAGTCTAGTGAACGTGTTCTTACAGCGGAGTATGTCTCTCAACTGCGTGACCTCCAACGAAAGATAATGACCCTTGAAGACAATGCTGAGCTTCAGAAAGTTGTGCAGGTATATATAACAAAGTATAAAAAAATCCACACTTCATGATATACTAATCCATTCATTTTGTGTGACGTAACAACACGTAGCTTTTGTTGTAAAACAGTAAGTAAAATAACAGTAAGATTTTCCTTCTGTACAGTACAGTTGTGCATGTCAGGAAAAAATTAAGAAAATTTAATTATTCAGAGTTTAAAATAATTAGACCTGTTGCTCAATGATTCAGTGGTTAATTGCCAGATTATGTGCCCAAAGATGTGGGTTCAGCCCTATGTCAGTCCAAGGATTTTTGTCTGTCTCTTATCATTTATTTCGCCTTTGACAGTGTTTGTTAATGTGAAAAGTGCTGAGCTGTGCCATGTTTGGAAGTCCACACTAACCTGAAGATCTCCCTATAATTGGCAGGGTAAGCCAGTTGAAATGTTGGGGGACATTGAGGGCATACTGCTTCTCATAGCACCATTCCAAGTAAACCACAGTATTGTTCAAAACAATCTTCAGGTTGATGACAGATGTATCTTTTAATAAGTAGACATGGCAAAACATTCTTCCATCATGTCCTTAGGAAGTTCGTGGTGTCATGCAAAGTCTTACAACCAAAATCCACATGCTCTTGTTGAACAAGAACAATTATATGATGTATTACTCCAAATACAAACTACCAAAGCATTTATTGGCAAAGACTAACTACCAGAATGTGTATTGGTGGACCTGGAGAAATTCGTATCACTGCTACAGGTATAAAATCAGTCTAAATTAAAGACACCTGCTTTGCTTTGCAATGTGAGACGGGGTTGACTTTGTCACTGTTCCAGAACCAATTATTAATACACTATAGCTGTCTGACTGCCTTCAGAATGATTCTGAGATCTGACCAAAGGATTGGGAAATATATCCATTGAGAATCACTACACTTTCTCCAGCTGGTTCCCAGCAACTCCTACTGATACTCTCTACTACGACAAAATCTCAATAGGTCAAAAAGTTACATAAAAGCACCAAGCTTCAATTTTCCTCATAAACAAATGTATTTTTTTTGTTTTTTTTTTTTGTTTCAGTTAGAACTTTCCATCTCTTTTGTTAAACCCTGGTACCAGTTAGTTAATGGCTTCACATTCTGATCTGAGGCTGCTTTGTATCAACTATGAGCGTGCCACTGAACTTGACTAAAAAACCGGAAAATGACTAAGCAGAATTTCACACCTGCTGGTAGACACACCATGTTGAATTTTTGTATTCAGTTCTGGGAGAAATACTTTGTGGATCATGGTACATCACTAATATCCCAACTCTGAAATCCGTAGGACTTGGAACTGAAAGCATTTTTATTGGTGACACCATCATACAAATGGTTCAAATGGCTCTGAGCACTATGGGACTTCACATGTGAGATCATCAGTCCCCTAGAACTTAGAACTACTTAAACTTAACTAATCTAAGGACATCACACGCATCCATGCTCGAGGCAGGATTCGAACCTGCGACTGTAGCAGTCGCGTGGTTCCGGACTGAAGCACCTAGAACTGCTTGGCCACAGTGGCCGGTACACCATCATAAAGCCACAACAGAAATGAACTCCTGGACAGAATGTGCAGCCATTTATGCAAACACCAACTATTCCATAATACTAGTATTTATACAAACATCAAATTTTCCAGAATCTACTAACATAAGCTATTTCAAGAAATTCCAGAAATGATAAATACTAAATAACAAATAATTGCTAGTGGTCAGTTTTGAAATGGCAATCCCCGCTGCACCCACCACTACGCCACCTGTGTGCATCATAGCTCGTAGCATTGCTCCTTCTCCTGGGGAAACAGTGACCCACCATTTCAGAAATCCTCATTGGCTCCAGCTACAGCATCATGGATTTAGGTCTTGTTAATGGTCTTCTGAATGGCAGGAATGACGGATTCTCATTTTCTGGTGATATTGTTACATCCTCTTCACTGTTATAAGCATTGAAGGTAGCCCCTCCCATTGAAGCTTCGCAATTATCTAGTGGGTCTGCAGTTTCCTTTAACTTCCCGTTGTTGATCTGCACTTCTGGGCCATAGTAGGGCTACATAAGGATGACATGGATGATGTCTATATACTTTTGTCTTCTTGACGAGCGGTCATAATCCTCGACCTTGTAATGTGACATCTGACAAGTTATGAAGGCTATGATACAACCCAAAGTAGCTCTTTGGTAACACTCCTGGTAGCCCTACTTACCATACAGATGTAAGAATCCAAATTAGTTCTTCTGGCTTGTATGTCACTGGTTTGTGCTTGGCATTGTGGAGCTCTCAGTCTTTCTCCTGGGTGTGCAGGGTCCATATGCAAGCCATGCAGAGTCCATATGCAAGCGTTTCCTTCTTCAGTTCTGGTGATGAAGTGTTTCATGTAGTCATGCTGAGTATCATCCATCTGAAATGGAAAAAAAATATCCTTTGTCATTTCAGCTTCGCGGCTGATGCAGGAAGAATGTTGAGAAGCCTGTAGTGTCTTATTTTACTGTATTCTATTTTAATATCACAACGGGCAATATTGTATCTCAGTCTAACAGGTTGAAATCAGTGCACACTGAGAGAATGTTTGCTACTGTCTTGTTAAAGTTCTGTGAGGACATTCATCTGCGGATGAGGTAGGCAGTCATCATCCTGTAGATGATGTTGCGACCATAAATTACCTCTTCTGCTACTTTTGGCTGGGGCCCTCCATGTTTCAAAAATTATTTCTTCTACAAGGAACTGCGCAATTTCCTTAGCTTCAATAGTCGGCACAGCTTCAGTGATAGCATAGCAGATGAAGTATTCAGTGCAGAGTATTATCCATTTCTTCCCATTTGTCGACTTCTGGAACCTCTATAAAAAGTCAGTTCTAGTTCGATGGAATGGTGTTGCAAGCAGGATTGGTACTAGATGGAAAAACTTCAGTATAGGTGGCTGTAGATGAGCCAGGATGAAAAGCAGCCATTCATGCCCAATTGGGTCATAGTTCCTTCTATACAGTGATCCATTTCCCCTTTGATCCATTCTTCCTCCTTCAAGACTTCTGTGGTTTTCAGCAGTGCTGGACTTCCCACTATTCAGAAACAATGTCATTTAATGTAGCAATGACTGAGATTTCGTGCACACTGCTGCGTTCTGCCAAAAGATTCTGTGAAATGTCATTGACATCCTTCTGTTTGCATCTGCTTTTGTGCATCACTCTGATGTCATGCTGCTAAGGCTCAGTAGCCATGTCACCTGTCAACAGATTCTTCAGGCTAGTCAGCCAACAGATAGAATGTTGGTCTGTCACAGTGATGTTTGGTTTGCCAAATAAATACAGCCAGAACTGCAAGGCACTCTTTCTCCGTTGTGGGGTAATTTATCTTGGACTTGGAGAGTACTCTGGAAGCATAAACTGTCAAATTTTCAGTGCCTTCCTGAATTTGTACTAGAGCTGCCCCTCTTCTAAAACTGCTAGCATATGTATGAAATTGTGTCTCAGTATTCTCACCATAAAATGCTAGAAAATGAAGAATAATTTAGCACCTCCTTAGGGACAAGGCCAGATCATTCATGTGCCTTGTACCAGGAAAATTTGGTGGCTCCCTGCGGTAGTTCTTGTAGGGGACGTGCCTTGGTTCAGAAGTCCTGTATGAAGCACTGGTAGTGCCAGAACATTCCAAAAAAACTTCTCGTATCACGAGTGTGCTGAGGAACCGAAAATGAGTGACTGCTCTTATTTTCTCTGTATCGGGCCAGACTCCATCGCCATTCCCTAGGTGCTCCAAGTTTTTTATTTCTTGTGTGAAAAATGGCAGTTTCTTGGATGCAGTCTGAATACAGGTCAGCACATTTCCAAGTGGTTTGGGTTTTCTTTAACTGTCTTTGAAAAAATGAAAATTTCATCCAGATAGCAAAGACACGTCATCCATTTAAGGTATTGAAGCAGATTGTCCATCATATGTTTGAAGGTTTAGTGATGTCATCTTTGCAGCACCTTCTCTACTCATTCCTGTATTATTTGTCTTTCAGCTGGTGGTACCATATGCAAGTACTAACTAATTGGTGGATGATCTCCAGTGTTGATACAGGGTTCTGTCTTTTGTCCACTCCTGATTTGAAAACATTGTACTAAAATTGACATTATATGTGTTACTAATAGTCGACACGTGTTCTCTGTAGTAGTCATTGAACTCTTGGCTAAATGAAATCCTCTTAGATCTTGATTTGATGCCAACGTCTAGTAAATCAATATTCCAACAACTTGGAATTACAATAAGAATTTATTATACGTTGACTATGAATCAAGCAAGAAGTTAGTCATTTCTGTGTTTCTTTATGTTGGGGTTACATTCAGTTCAGAATCTGACATTCCTCCAACGAAACAAAATGCTATTACAAAAAGATTCTGTGTATGTTGACATTGTTGCAATATATCATGTTTGAGTTGTTGATATTCCTTGGAGCTACATATGGCACAGCAGTCACTTTGCTGCACTTGCAATGACATCAAGCACAGCACTACAGCTCTTGTCGCCACACGAAGCCCATTAAGAATACCTCAGCCAAATGAATAGAACAGCTGCAAAAGACTGTGTTCCATAATAGACCTTCATACAAAATAAAGCTAATTTTTTTTCTCAGAATTTAAATCAAAGAATGGTCTATAACATGTTATAGACCATTCTTTGATTTAAATTCTGAGGAAGACACTCCTAGCAGTGTTGAAACCCGGTTAATTCGTTAAAAGTAGTGACCGAGGGCTGTTTTTCTTTCATTTTCAAAATAAAGCTAGTTCTAATTCTCAAAATGACCCTTCTACTCAATTTTACTAAAACACACAACAGTGTACACTTGTTCATCAAGCTAGTACAGGATTTTCCTGTTAATCAAATGGTGTTATTTTTTAGATTCATACCTATAAAATAACAGAAAATCTCATACTCTCTCAATTTTTTCCTATAAATTATAGCATCACCCCTTGTGTGTATATGTGTAGCAAAGCACAATTCTTTGCTGTTGGGACTAAGCTGCCCTCCGAGACTGATATAGGAATTAGTTGTAGCTGTTCATGACAGTCAGTCATCCAAAAGTTCTCCTTGACCACCTACAGTGCTGAGACCGATGACCTCACAGTTTGATCCCTTCCCCTACCCCCACCCCCTTCCCCCTCCCTTTTAAACCAACCAACCTACAGTGCTTATAACTGTTGGTGGGCATGTAGATTTCTTTTGTGGGCGTGAGAAGCTTTTTGCAATAAATAAAGCTTCACAGTTTAACTGAGCATCTTGACAGAAAAGCTCCACAGTTTAATTGAGCATTTTTTTCTGATGACTAGAACTCGTATTATTGAAGATTGTAAGCTAACTATGTGATCAACAGCAAACAATCACTCAGTGCAGTCTTTGTCATATGTGCTTGTTGTACTAGTTTTGTCAATCTGGAGCTCTGATCTTCCACAGTCCTTTAATCTTCCAAGGTCCTTTAATCTTCCACAATCTGTGATGGTTTATAATGGCTACATTCTGATAAAATGACAGATTTGAAATGCTGCATTCTGTTGTTGATATTTATTCTTACAGTACATGGTCCTGTTGATTGGATGTATTTTCCTCATGAACTTTTCAGCACAACTGCTTTTGTATCATGGAACAGTGTCTTTATTGGCTGCTGATGATAACCATTCAACAATACGGAAAAAGAATCCTCTGAATCTACTAGTGGCTGGATAGGTTGTCTGTCTATGGTATGTGGCAGCCTCACCTCCGTAGGTGGTCATCTCGTGTAGTTTCCCTGAATTCGGCAGCTAGGTGAGTGGCTACTAGCTCTGTACAATAATAGGGAACAGCTATGGCAAGAGGGAGATGGACCTTGTCCAGAATACATTGATGGGCTTTGTTCCACAGATCAACTGTAATCATCTGCAGTTGACTGGGTCAACAGGAATGTTGTGGTGGTTGATGTCATGCAGCATAATAGTTGTCGGGCATTGGTCCTCTCTCTGTGAAGTAACATACAACATGTCAGGGCGCCCCCAGTGAAAACTACTGATGTGTTTTTCTCCGTCTTCCAAAATGTCACTTTTTTTGGGTGTTGTACTTGGTGGAGCAGTTGGTTGTACCTGCATTGGTCAGATGCTGGGTTATCATTTGATGGTTGTGGCATAAATTTGAGATGGCAGAATCCATTCTTCATGGCATGTTCAACTATTGGCATAGACTGCTACCTAAGATCACTACAGTACAACTTCAGTCTTCTCTTTTACCTCCTGATGTATGGGGTCAACATTCATGGCTGCTTTCTCTTGTTTACTTGGTCTTTATACAAATATCAAATATTCCAAATGCTGCCATTTATACAGACATTGCAAACATGAGATATTTCAGTAAAATTCTAGAAACAATAAATAATGAATCCATACATATTATAAAAATGTGTGTGTGTGTGTGTGTATTCCACATCTCCTCCTAAACTACTGGAGCGGTTTCAACCAAACTTGATACACAAGTCCTTTACTTGTATAACAATGAACATAATCAGTTATTGTTAATATAATGTAAATGGAAACCTAAAAAAATCTACTCACTAAGTGGTTACCAAACGAAAGCGTTGGTATGTTGATAGAGACACTAACAAACACAAACACACACACAAAATTCAAGCTTTCGCAACCCACGGTTGCTTCATCAGGAAAGAGGGAAGGAGAGGGAAAGACGAAAGGATGTGGGTTTTAAGGGAGAAGTTAAGGAGTCATTTCAATCCCGGGAGCGGAAAGACTTACCTTAGGGGGAAAAAGCGACAGGTATACACTCGCGCGCGCGCACACACACACACGTATCCATCCGCACATATACAGACACAAGCAGACATATGTAAAGGCCAAGAGTTTGGGCAGAGATGTTAGTCAAGGCAGAAGTATAGAGGCAAAGATGTTGTTGAATGACAGGTGAGGTATGAGCGGTGGCAACTTGAAATTAGTGGAGGTTGAGGCCTGGTGGGTAACGGCAAGAGAGGATATATTGCAGGGCAAGTTTCCATCTCCCGAGTTCTGATAGGTTGGTGTTAGTGGGAAGTATCCAATCCCAGGAGCGGAAAGACTTACCTTAGAGGGGAAAAGGACAGGTATACACTTGCACACACACACACACACACACACACACACACACCCGCACATATACAGACACAGGCAGACATATGTCTCCCTTAAAACCCACATCCTTTCGTCTTTCCCTATCCTTCCCTCTTTCCTGATGAAGCAACCTTGGGTTACGAAAGCTTGAAATTTGAGTGTGTGTTTTTTATTGTCTCTATCAACATACCAACACTTTCGTTGGGTAAATTACAGCATCTTTGTTTTTATATATCAAAAAAGATGCTGTGACTTACCAAACAAGAAAGTGCTGGTAGATAGAAACAATAAAAAACACACACTACAAAAATGTTCCTGCCTGGAACAGTTCCGTCCTCCATCACAGGGGGACCCACCTCCTCTTCCTCAAAATCACCCTCTCCAAACCTTCCAGCAATTTCCCACTTGCCTAGCCTCTCAATCTTTCTTGAAAAACCTTAATCCTACTCCCAACATCACCACAGCTGAAGCCCAGGATATCCGTGATCTGTAAGCTGACCGATCCATTGTCATTCTTCTGGCTGACAAGGGTTCCACGACCGTAGTACTTGATCGTCAGGAGTACGTGGCTGAGGAGGGACTGCATCAGCTTTCAGACAACACTACATACAAAGTTTGCCAAGGTAATCCCATTCCTGATGTCCAGGCAGAGTTTCAAGGAATCCTCAGAACCTTTCACCTGACTCCATCAACCTCCTGACCCCACCGACACCCCACACCCCTACCTTCTGCCTACTTCCTAATATTCACAAACCCAAACATCCCGGCCGCCCCATTGTAGCTGGTTACCATGCCCCCACAGAACGTATCTCTGCCTACAGAGATCAACACCTTCAACCCATTACTTGCAGTCTCCCATCCTTCATCAAAGACACCAACCACTTTCTCGAACGCCTGGAATCCTTACCCAATCTGTTACCCCCGGAAACCATCCTTGTAACCATTGATGCCACTTCCCTATACACAAATATCCCGCATGTCCAGGGCCTCGCTGCGCTGGAGCACTTCCTTTCATGCCGATCACCTGCCAACCTATTTAAAACCTCTTTCCTCATTACCTTAGCCAGCTTCATCCTAACTCACAACTTCTTCACTTTTGAAGGTCAGACATACCAACAATTAAAGGGAACAGCCATGGGTACCAGGATGGTCCCCTCGTACGCCAATCTATAAATAGATTGGCATACGAGGGGGCCATCCTGGTACCCATGGCTGACCCATAAATGGGTCGCTTAGAGGAAGCCTTCTTGGTTACCCAGGCCTGCCAACCCAAATTTTGATACAGATTTATTGATGACATCTTCATGATCTTGACTCATAGTGAAGAAGAACTCCAGAATTTCCTCTCCAACCTCAACTCCTTTGGTTTCGTCAGATTCACCTGGTCCTACTCCAAATCCCATGCCACTTTCCTCGACGTTGACCTCCATCTGTCCAATGGCCAGCTTCACGCATCTGTCCACATCAAACTCACCAACAAGCAACAGTACCTCCATTATGACAGCTGCCACCCATTCCATATCAAATGGTCCCTTCCCTACAGCCTAGGTCTTCGTGGCAAACGAATCTGCTCCAATCCCGAATCCCTGAACCATTACACCAACAACCTGAAAACAGCTTTCGCATCCCGCAACTACCCTCCCGACCTGTTACAGAAGCAAACAACCAGAGCCACTTCCTCATCCCCTCAAACCCAGAACCTCCCACAGAAGAACCCCAAAAGTGCCCTACTTGTGACAGGATACTTTCCAGAACTGGATCAGACTCTGAATGTGGGTCTCCAGCAGGGATATGACTTCCTCAAATCCTGCCCTGAAATGAGATCCATCCTTCATGAAATCCTTTACACTCCACCCAGAGTGTCTTTCCGCCGGCCACCTAACCTTCGTAACCTCTTGGTTCATCCCTATGAAATCCCCAAACCACCTTCCCTACCCTCTGGCTCCTACCCTTGTAACCGCCCCCAGTGTAAAACATGTCCCATGCACTCTCCCACCACCACCACGTACTCCAGTTCTGTAACCTGGAAGGTGTAGACGATCAAAGGCAGAGCCACGTGTGAAAGCACCCACGTTATTTATCAACTGACCTGCCTACACTGTGAAGCTTTCTATGTGGGAATGACCAGCAACAAACTGTCCATTGGCATGAACGGACACAGGCAGACAGTGTTTGTTGGTAATGAGGATCACCCTGTGGCCAAACATGCCTTGGTTCACAGCCAGCACATCTTGGCACAGTGTTACACTGTCCGGGTTATCTGGATACTTCCCACTGACACCAACCTATCAGAACTCCGGAGATGGGAACTTGCCCTTCAATATATCCTCTCTTCCCTTTACCCACCAGGCCTCAACCTCCGCTAATTTCAAGTTGCCGTCCCTCGTACATCACTTGTCACTCAACAACATCTTTGCCTCTGTACTTCCGCCTCGACTGACATCTCTGCCCAAACTCTTTGCCTTTACGTATGTCTGCTTGTGTCTGTATATGTGCGGATGGATATGTGTGTGTGTGCGCGAGTGTATACCTGTCCCTTTTTCCCCCTAAGGTAAGTCTTTCTGCTCCCGGAATTGGAATGACTCCTTACCCTCTCCCTTAAAACCTACATCCTTTCGTCTTTCTCTCTCCTTCCCTCTTTCCTGATGAAGCAACCATGGGTTGCGAAAGCTTGAATTTTGTGTGTGTGTTTGTGTGTTTTTTATTGTTTCTATCTACCAACACCTTCTCGTTTGGAAAGTCACAGCATCTTTTTTGAATATATTTTTCCCATGCGGAATGTTTCTATCTATTTTTTTATATACTGTAGTAAAGTCAATACCATAAAAGAAAAGATGTATGCACAACTACTTACTACTTGTAACCAATTTTGAGATGATGACATTTAGTTTGGTGACTATGGATGAGCAACAAATATAAAACACCCAGCAAAGATTTCAGCACTGACATAAGCAACAAAACATATATTCGATGATAAGCTACATTAATCATGCAAACATACACTGCAGTATTACGTAATATAAAAACCTGCTAAGCACTGAAGATGCTTAGCCACTGTGGTGGTAAGTTTTGATAAGTCTGTAATGTTGGATGTAAACTTGATAGAATTTGCTTATATTAGTTTAAGGCAATTTTCACTAACTACTCAGACATGATCTTTTATGCGAGACGCATTGCACGACGCGGACCAGTGAAAAGGCACGTTATTATGCAACAGGCGATGCAACGGCTGAGCCACCGAATCCGCAGATGGTAAAAACCTGTCATAGTATTCTATTTTCCCCAAGAAGGCCTGCAGTTCCTTAACAGATGTAGGGCGAGGAAGGGCATCAATCGCAGCAACAGTTTGCTGAAGCGGATGAATACCATCCCGAGAGAGTTGAAACCCCAAGTACGTGATAGATGCCTGAAAAAATTTTGATTTCTGAAGATTACACTTAAGACCGGCAGTCCGTAAGACATGAAAAAGTGTGCGGAGATTCTGAAGATGTTCTTCAGTGGTGGAGCCAGTGCCAACAATGTCGTCCATGTGATTTATACATCCAGGGACAGGGAGCAATAATTGTTCCAAGAATCGCTGAAAGAGAGCAGGGGTGCTGGCAACCCCGAATGGCAATCGTTGGTATTGATAGAGGCTGAAAGGTGTGTTAAGGACCAGAAACTGCCAGGAAGCAGCGTCGAGAGGAAGTTGATGATAAGCTTCTGACAGGTCAAGTTTAGAAAAATACTGGCCTCAAGCAAGTTCAGTGAACAATTCTTCAGGTCGGCGCATAGGGTAAGTGTCGATGAGGCATTGAGCGCTTACAGTGGCTTTGAAATTGCCACAGAGATGAATATCACCATCGGGCTTAGCAACGACAACGACAGGAGAGGACCACTCACTGGAAGTGACAGGGAGCAAGACCCCTGAAGCAGTGAGACGATCCAGCTCCCGTTTGACCCGATCACGAAGGGCCACAGGAATGGTCTGAGCCCGAAAAAACTTAGGCCAAGCAGTGGGTTTGAGCGTGATATGAGCTTCAAAGTCATTTGCACTGGAAAAAAGGGGACGAAATTGTCATCGACAAGGAATCAAATTGAGCATAAGGAATAGCATCAGAGATGATATTGACAGTCATCTATGGAGAACCCAAAAACACAAAAGGCATCGAAACGAAAAAGATTCTCCGTGTTACTATGGTCGACCACAAATTCGGGAACAGTGCGAACGACGGATTTGTAAGATACCTCAGCATTAAATTGTCCCAAGAGAGAAGTCTTCTGTTTATTGTACGTCCGTAATTGCCCAGTGACAGGTGATAGGATTGGAGAACCCAACTGATGATACGTCTGAGAATTGATGATAGTGGCAGCAGAACCAGTATCCACCTGCATGTGAACATCCCGACCAAGGACTTGGACAGTGAGGAATAACTTCCCTGAAAGGGAAGAAGTACCATTGACGGACAACATAGAAGCAGAATCAGCGTCATTTTCATGAATGTCAGGTATGCACTCGGATTCGCAAACGGATGACACATGACCCTTCTTATTGCATTTGTAACACATGGCCCAACATTGGGGACAATCCTCCCGTGAATGTTCTGTAAAACACTGCGGACATGGAGGAAGTTGCCGTGAGTTTTGCTGCAGTTTCTTAGAAATTTGTTTATGGTTAGGCCGAGGCTGCGCTTGGGAGTGCACTGCGGCCACGTCGGCCGTCGGGGACATGCCACACGCTTTGTCAACATCGCACAGAGGTTGTATTTCCCCGACATCGCCCCATGCCTCTATTTGCGCGAGAAATTTCAAAAGACTGAGCGATAGATAGGACTTCATCTAGAGTCAGATTTGCCAACTGAAGGCCACGTTGCCTAACTTCTTTGTAGGGCGCCGATCGGATAATAGAATCCCATACCATGGAATCAGCGTAGGATTCTTTGTGACCTTCAGTAACAAATTGACACTTTCTACTGAGGCCATGAAATTCAGCAGCCCAAGCGCGATAGGATTGATTCGGTTGTTTTTGACAATGATAAAAGGCAACACGAGTGGCTACCACATGCGTATGCTTTTGAAAATAAACGGACAGAAGTGAGCACATTTCAGCAAAGGACAAAGACGCAGGATCTTTCAAAGAATCCAATTGCGACAACAACCGATACATTTGAGGTGAAATCCATTAAAGGAACAGAGACTTACATGTTTGGTCGTCCGCGACATGGAATGCCAAGAAGTGCTGTCGAAGACGTTTTTCGTAATCAGACCATTCTTCTGCCGTCTCGTCGTAAGGAGGAAAAGGAGGTAGAGACGATGAGAGACACCCCTCATTGGATGCTGCGACGAAATCATGAAACGCAGATGTGAGAAGCATTTGCTGTTCAATGAGACCTTGCAATAGTTGCTCTAAAATAGCCATGGAAATCTGTGGGTCAACGATGAAAAAGCAAAATTCACTACCTCGTTGCCAATTGTTATAACGTCAAGTTGAACAAATATATTTCTTGGACGACACAATACATGTAAGTCACAGATCAAGTAAACAAAGTAAGACGTGTGTACACTGTAACAGTCAAATCAGCACTGAGTCCAAGTCTAGTGGCCGCTGGCTGGCTGGCCACTTAGGTGGCGCGGCTGCTGCATGGCTGGCAGACAGCACCGCATGTAGAGGACGCGCTTAACTGCGTGGCAGCGCTTTGAAATATCGGCGAGTCACAACACCCTTTAGCCTGCACTTATAGCTTTGAGAGCAAAGGTCGTCACAAGCAAAAATCTCTCATAGAATTTTGTGTGTAGCTTCAGTATCCACTGCAGTAGTTACTTTCCTTAATACAAAATTATTCACAAACTTTTTGTTGACTTTATCTACTACACAGTGTCTTCATGTATCTTTTGTTATTTGTTTTTGTTTTTACTCCATGTATTCACCATAAATAATCAGTGCTATAATTGAACCAGCTAATTTATTTGAAAATTGTTCTGCTATAGTTATACAATTTAGGAAAGAATTATTGGTTCACTCAAAGTTTTCAGTGAAATTAGGAAATTGTTAAAGCCATTTAGCTTTGTATAAATGTCAAAAAATATCTTACTTAACTTTTACATTTCATCACTGATCATGGCTTTCACAAGATGGATTCCTATCCCTTATTACATGGTACATTAAACTTCACAAATGAAATTATACTTGAGTCTTTTACTTGGTGATGAGCTCAGTTTATCATCCCATATGTGTAATGCTACCCGAAGAATAATTTGCAGCAAGTAATAGTGGTTCCACAATTGTAGTAATTACTGTTACTGTGCAGGCCAGTATAATGTTTCTTGTGGTTGCGTAGTATGTAAGCAAGTCAGTACATACTATTTCCAAATTGGAAAATAAATATTGCCACTTCTTTTTACTTGCATTTGTGCTGCTCTAAACACACTGTAGTGGCATTGGTAGCTACTTTTAACTCATTCCCCTCAACTTCGTAACTTGGTATTAAAGCCATGAACACTTACATAATTGTTCACATAGTCATAATATAATTAAAAATAGAAAAACTATTTTATGAAATGTATTACTCATTAAACAATTGAGTATTTAAACAATATCATTTCTAAATAGTCGTCAATGATTAGATTGTTCTGTTTTCTTTAGGTGGCAGCACCCTTAATCCACTTGTATTCAGTTTGTATTTCTATACTTCAGCCACTAGATGGAGATGGCTATGCTAGGTGCTCACTGTTGCCTCACTACCGGCTATATTTGAGCATCATCTGATACCTGGTGAACAATCATGATAAATAAAGTTATGACAAAGATTTACTGCATGGCCTGGAACTATCTGTTGTATTGTAATGATACTTGTATCGTTACACACTACTAAACAGTGTAGTTGCTTTTATGTTTGGCGATCAGTTATCTCAATATCTGCCATTTTGACATTCATACGATGACTGAAAGGAGGAACCATGTTACGATCTTTCACGGTGAAACAGTATTTTAGCTATCTGTCTATTATTTTTCGTTTTGGTGCCAGTATGGACATTGAGTGAATGAATAGAATATTTCAAACTGCTTACTGATTTTACGTAAGATCAAAACCCTTATGGTTTTTTACTAAGATTTGTGACAAAATTTTATGTTCAAAGTTTCCTACCGCAGTTATTAAACCGTAGTGGGTCTTTTGCATCTCTTAAGATCTTACTCATAACATACTTGTCTAAGGAATATTGATCAATGCTTTTGAATTTCTCACATATGCACTCCACATCTTTGTCCTCAGCACTGAATACTTAATGCTAACTACTCAGATATTCTGCAATTTTTGTCCTGTCGCTCTTGCTAACCAAAAATATTTTCCTACCTTTCTTAACATTCCTTGTACAATCCATGACCATAGTTGCTGTCACAACCTTCTTGATCACTGATACCTCAGCTGCGAAAAGTCTGAGGTTACTGTTAGTATTTTCTGCAAGGTCATTAACATACAACATGAACAACGATGGTCTCAGTACTCTTCCCTGGGGCACTCCTGAAGTTGCTTCTGCTTTTGTCAATGACTCTTCATCCAAGATAACATGCTATATCCTCCCTACTAAGATATTCTCGACCTAGTCGCAAATTTCACTTGAAATGTCGTGCAATTGTATATTTGTTAATAAGAGTAGCTGTGGTAATAGATAAAATTTGTTTTGAAAGTAAAGAGATACTGCACCTACCTGATGCTGTGATTTACTGCTTTAATGGTGTCATATGAGAAAAACACGAGTTGGCTGTTTTTGAAATTCATGCTGGTAGTCATTTAGGTGATCATTCTGCTCAAGATTCCTCATTACATTTGAACTTGAAATATGTCCTAAGATTCTAGAACAAATAGATGTCAAGGATATTAAATAAATGTCAAGGATATTGGACACTCATTTTGTGGATAGCATCTGCTGTCCTTATTGTAGTTGGGTGAGACCTGAGCTTTCTTCAGTGATCGACAGGATGTTATGGTTAAATTCATTTCTTAGTAAATAATATCTATATGCAGTTGGACTGCATTTATTAAGTATTATTGTACAATAAGATTAAAGTAAAAATCCAATTTTGTAAATGGCCAGCATGAAGCCATATTTTTATAAAGGAAATGTATTTCATAAACTTGGGCTTCTGCAGCCATTGTCACATTCAATATAAATTTTCTGTGTTTGTTGACCGCATTGTCAATATATGTAGAAGTAAACGAAAACACCCTGAAGAAAGTCACTTGTAACAGGGACCGAAGCATCGGTAGTTTTATATATATTGACAATGCAGTCAAATGCAGTCCAGAAAAATTTTATTGGAAATGTATTTTATTTAACCTACTGACAGATTTACATAATAGCTTGCAAAATGTTTCATGAAATGTGCTAGTAAGTTACTAACAAAATAATGAACAATTGTAAACAAGACATCATGAACAAGAACTTAAAACATTGTTTAGCATCAAATCCAGATTTTTATTAATTATCAAGCAAGATATGCTGAAAACATTTGAAAGTAGAGTTGACTTTGGATAAAAGTTTGAATGTAAAGAATGTTACTCTCTCTACTGTTACCTTGCTTCAGACTCTAGCAGTAGTCAATATAATAGTGTTGAAACATTGAGCACTTGCTGCTTGATTATCATCACATGTATTCATCATCATGATCATCAGATACCTATCTTTTTTTTATTATTTGTCTGAAGTAGGTGTAATACTGGTATCTCCTTAGGACACTGAATAAAAGCAGTGCAATGACACAACTATTTTGATAGTGACCATTGTGTTTTGATGATTGTTACAATTTACTTAGTTTTTTGGTGATTGAACTGTGCATTGTGCCAACACATAGGAAAGAAAAAGATCTTTTGCATTATTAGATGGGAATCTCATTGTAATTGTTTCCTTACAGGATTGAGAGACCCTGTATTACTTTACGTCTCCCTTTTATAAAATTTGAGGGATGTATTGTAAATAAACTATTCACGGTAGATGAATGGGTTGAAAGCGTATTTGATATATTAGTGTTTTTGTGCTCTTTATAGACTAGAATGTTTTATCCACTTTTCAGATTTTTTTCATACAATTGGCTTTGTTAAAGTTTGCAGTGAACTCAAGTTTGTATACTAATGAATCACATACACAAAGAATAACACAGAAAATAACTAGCTTATTCGAGAACTAAAATATTTTATTTATCTCTTAGGAAAAACATATAGAACAAAAACGAAAAACATTCCTATCTTAGCACAAAAAAGTCAAATGTGTACTGGGCAGAGTTAGGGATCTAAAAGAAGGGAACTAACATCTTGATTTATCTGGCAGCTTCAGAGATGTTTAAATCTAATCAGCTTGACAAATTCCTACTCTTTTTTTTTTTTTTTTTTAGTACCCTAGTCCTATAACATAATGCATCACGTCAAGTAAAGTAACACGATAGACGATTGTGTTGTTGTTGTCTTCAGTCGTGAGACTGGTTTGATGCAGCTCTCCATGCTACCCTATCCTGTGCAAGTTTCTTCATCTCCCAGTACTTACTGCAACCTACGTGCTTCTGAATCTGCTTAGTGTATTCATTTCTTGGTATCCATCTACGATTTTTACACCCCAAGCTGCCCTCCAATGCTAAATTTGTGATCCCTTGATGCCTCAGAACATGTCCTACCAACCGGTCCCTTCTTCTTGTCAAGTTGTGCCAAGAACTCCTCTTCTCCCCAATCCTATTCAATACCTCCTCATTAGTTATGTGATCTACTCATCTAATCTTCAGTATTCTTCTATAGCACCATATTTCGAAAGCTTCTATTCTCTTCTTGTCCAAACTATTTATCGTCCATGATTCACTTCCATACATGGCTACACTCCATACAAATACTTTCAGAAATACCTTCCTGACACTTAAATCTATACTCGATGTTAACAAATTTCTCTTCTTCAGAAACGCTTTCGTTGCCATTGCCAATCGACATTTTATATCCTCTCTACTTCGACCATCAACAGTTATTTTGCTCCCCAAATAGCAAAACTCCTTTACTACTTCAAGTGTGTCATTTCCTAATCTAATTCCCTCAGCATCACCTGACTTAATTTGACTATATTCCATTATCCTCATTTTATTTTTGTTGATGTTCATCTTATATCCTTCTTTCAAGACACTGTCCATTCCGTTCAACTGCTCTTCCAGGTCCTATGCTGTTTCTGACAGAATTAAAATGTCATCAGCGAACCTCAAAGTTTTTATTTCTTCTCCATGGATTTTAATACCTACTCTGAACTTTTCTTTTGTTTCCTTTACTGCTTGCTCAATATACAGATTGAATAGCATTGGGGAGAGGCTACAACCCTGTCTCACTCCCTTCCTAACCACTGCTTCCCTTTCATGTCCCTCGACTCTTATAACTTCCATCTGGTTTCTGTACAAATTGTAAATAGCCTTTCGCTCCCTGTATTTTACCCCTGCCACCTTCAGAACTTGAAAGAGAGTATTCCAGTCAACATTGTCAAAAGCTTTCTCTAAGTCTACAAATGCTAGAAACGTTGGTTTGCCTTTCCTTAATCTTTCTTCTAAGATAAGTCGTAGGGTCAGTATTGCCTCACGTGTTCCAATATTTCTCTGGAATCCAAACTGATCTTCCCCAAGGTTGGCTTCTACTAGTTTTTCCATTCGTCTGTAAAGAATTCGCGTTAGTATTTTGCAGCTGTGGCTTATTAAACTGATAGTTTGGTAATTTTCACATCTGTCAACACCTGCTTTCTTTGGGATTGGAATTATTATATTCTTCTTGGTGTCTAAGGGTATTTCACCTGTCTCATACATCTTGCTCACCAGATGGTAGAGTTTTTTCAGGACTGGTTCTCCCAAGGCCGCCAGTAGTTCTAAAGGAATGTTGTTTACTCCCGGGGCCTTGTTTCGACTCAGGTCTTTCAGTGCTCTGTCAAATTCTTCACGCAGTATTTTATCTCCCATTTCGTCTTCATCTACATTCTCTTCCATTTCCAGAATATTGTCCTCTACGTCGCCCTTGTATAGACCCTCTATATACTCCTTCCACCTATCTGCTTTCCCTTCTTTGCTTCCATCTGAGCTCTTGATATTCATACAAGTGGTTCTCTTTTCTCCAAAGGTCTCTTTAATTTTCCTGTAGGCAGTATCTATCTTACCCCTAGTGAGATAAGCCTCTACATCCTTACATTTGTCCTCTAGCCATCCCTGCTTAGCCATTTTGCACTTCCTCTCGATCTCATTTTTGAGACGTTTGTATTCCTTTTTGCCTGCTTCATTTACTGCATTTTTATATTTTCTCCTTTCATAAATTAAATTCAATATTTCTTCTGTTACCCAAGGATTTCTGCTAGCCCTCGTCTTTTTACCTACTTGATCCTCTGCTGCCTTCACTACTTCATCCCTCAAAGCTGCCCATTCTTCTTCTACTGTATTTCTTTCCACCATTCCTGTCAATTGTTCCCTTATGCTCTCTCTGAAACTCTGTACAACCTCTGGTTTTATCAGTTTGTCCAGGTCCCATCTCCTTAGATTCCCACCTTTTTGCAGTTTCCACATCTGCCCCTGGAAATGTCTTACAATTTAATACTTGGTTCCTAAATCTCTGTCTTACCATTATATAATCTATCTGATACCTTCTAGTAGTTCCAGGATTCTTCCATGTGTACAACGTTGTTTTATGATATCATTCATATAACATGTCATGTGTACTATGAATGGCAAATTTTTAGATTTTGGTTGTAGGATCAGGGATTTTAGCAGATAAATTGCCAGATACAGGTGTGCCAACACCTTGTAGCTAAAAGAGCTCACTGCACTGCTGAAGTAGGACTAAACTCGTAAAAAAGTATGAATATATTAAGATGTTTTGATTTAAATGTCTTTGAATCTGCCAGATAAGTTGGTAGTCTAGTTCCTTCTTTTACATCCCTGGCTCCGCCCAGGAGGCATTAGACTTTTTGTGTAACATGGTAGCAACATTTTCATTTTTGTTCATAATTTTGACATTAGACCACCATAAGTTGGCAACCAGTGTAGATTTTTATTGAGTAGGGTAACAATTGATGGTTTTGTTATTGTCTTTTTAATCTTGTTGCTTATATTGTAGCTATAGATAAAGCTTTCACAAACCAACAAGACGACCATTAATTACATGTATTTTTGTATGTTCTTACAAAATTTGAACCAATTCTCTCAAATTTGGAACACAGAAGTGGCATGGATAAGAATGTTCACAATTTTTTTTTTTTACATAAAAACTGAATGCAGCTAGATTTTTGAAAATGAGTCTTCAATTTTATCACAAGATTGCATTTTATATGTTTTTGATTTATTTAAAACTGTTTCTGCACATTCAGTTACATTAGGAAACATGTTACATTTAGCTTGACTTTAAACCCTCATATCTTGATAATAGATAAAGATTATGGGATTAAAAAATTCTTTTTGACTCTAGCCATTTATATATATTTGTGCAAAGTTTGAACTGATTCATACAAGTTTTAAAGTGTGGAAGTGGGGGGCTTCAAAAAAAAACCGGAAAAATGGGTGAAAAATTGAATGAAGCTGATTCTTGAAAGCGAGTTTTCAGTTTTATTGTAAGAACACATTTTTTTTATTTATTTGATTCACTTTAACCGTTTTCCGCACTTTCATTTCATATAAGAATAAATTTTATGTGCTACATTTAGATCAACTTTAAAACATCATATCTTGACAATGAATAAAGATTATTGGATGAAAAAATTTCGTTTTGGCTTCATGAATTGATCCGTACAAGTTTAAAATATAGAAGTCGCGCATGCCAAAACCAGCCTGGAAAAGTGTTTATTTGCATGTTTTTGCACATAAAATCTGAACAGTGCACATACAAAGGGCACCACTGGTGAAGCATTAATTTCAGCTCAGCTGAAATCTTTTGCAAAAAGAATTAATCAATTCGCACAATTTATGTGGGTGCCAGCTCTGGTTCATTGTCCAAACCTAGTGTGATATACTGTAACGTACACACGGTAAAACAGATGTTCGAATGGCTATACGAATGGCTGCCATTCAGGGTTAAACCAAAAAATTTGTACCCTCATGTTCCTAGCTCAGATAGGAACCAAGTACCAAGAACGCCCATCCCCCAGTCTCAATTCTATGCATGACCTTTTCATGCATATTTGTTCCAGCACTTTGACACTGTAAAAATTTTAATGATAGCTTCTAGGACCTCTTCATTTCAGTAGAATTCACTGTATCTTTGCCATGTGTGTAATACGCTCTTGTAGTTATGTAGTGGTAATATACGAGTTGAGTAAAGTAACTTACTGAAAAATTTCATGCTCAAGTATATAGTTATTACAGACTGTAGTAAATCTTGAGGAATGCAGATTCAACAAGTGACTGTTTCTGGTATTGTGTACATGCACCTCACATCAAGTGTTGAATATTTCCAGGTTTTCCCTAGCATATATTGTTGTTGTTGTGGTCTTCAGTCCAGAGACTGGTTTGATGCAGCTCTCCATGCTACTCTATCCTGTGCAAGCTTCTTCATCTCCCAGTACCTACAGCAACCAACATCCTTCTGAATCTGCTTAGTGTATTCATCTCTTGGTCTCCCTCTCTGATTTTTACCCTCCATGCTGCCCTCCAATACTAAATTGGTGATCCCTTGATGCCTCAGAATATGCCCTACCAACCAATCCCTACTTCTAGTCAAGTTGTGCCACAAATTTCTCTTCTCTCCAATTCTATTCAGTACCTCCTCATTAGTTATGTGATCTACCCATCTAATCTTCAGCATTCTTCTGTAGCACCACATTTCGAAAGTTTCTATTCTCTTCTTGTCTAAACTATTTATCGTCCACGTTTCACTTCCATACAAATACTTTCTGACACTTAAATCTATACTCGATGTTAACAAATTTCTCTTCTTCAGAAACGCTTTCTTGTTGCCATTGCCAGTCTACATTTTATATCCTCTCTACTTCAACCACCATCAGTTATTTAGCTCCCCAAATAGCAAAACTCATTTACTACTTTAAGTGTCTCATTTCCTAATCTAATTCCCGCAGCATCACCCGATTTAATTCGACTACATTCCATTATCCTCGTTTTGCTTTTGATGTTCATCTTATATCCTCCTTTCAAGACACTGTCCGTTCTGTTCAACTCCTTTTCTAGGTCCTTTGCTGTCTCTGACAGAATCACAATGTCATCGGCGAACATCAAACTTTTTATTTCTTCTCCATGGATTTTAATACCTACTCCGAATTTTTCTTTTGTTTCCTTTACTGCTTGCTCAATATACAGATTGAATAACATCAGGGAGAGGCTACAACCCTGTCTCACTCCCTTCCCAACCACTGCTTCTCTTTCATGCCCCTCGACTCTTATAACTGCCATTTGCTTTCTGTACAGATTGTAAATAGCCTTTCGCTCCCTGTATTTTACCCCTGCCACCTTTAGAATTTGAAAGAGAGTATTCCAGTCAACATTGTCAAAAGCTTTCTCTTAGTCTACAAATGCTAGAAACGTAGGTTTGTCTTTCCTTAATCTTACTTCTAAGATAAGTCATAGGGTCAATATTGCCTAACATGTTCCTACGTTTCTATGGAATCCAAACTGATCTTCCCCGAGGTCAGCTTCTACCAGTTTCTCCATTTGTCTGTAAAGAATTCGTGTTAGTATTTTGCAGCTGTGGCTTAGTAAACGGATAGTTCAGTAATTTTCACATCTGTCAACACCTGCATTCTTTGGGATTGGAATTATTATATTCTTCTTGAAGTCTGAAGGTATTTCACCTGTCTTATACATCTTGCACACTAGATGGTAGAGTTTTGTTAGGCCTGGCTCTCCCAAGGCTGTCAGTAGTTCTAATGGAATGTTGTCTACTCCCGGGGCCTTGTTTCGACTTAGGTCTTTCAGTGCTCTGTCAAACTCTTCACGCAATATCATATCTCCTATTTCATCTTCATCCTTTTCTGTTTCTATAATATTGTCCTCAAGAACATCGCCTTGTGTAGTCCCTCTATATACTCCTCCCACCTCTCTGCTTTCCCTTCTTTGCTTAGAACTGGGTTTCCATCTGAGCTCTTTATATTCATGCAAGTGGTTTTCTTTTCTCCAAAGGTCTCTTTAATTTTCCTTTAAGCAGTATCTATCTTACCCCTAGTGATATGTACCTCTACATCCTTACATTTGTCCTCTAGCCATCCCTGCTTAGCCATTTTGCACTTCCTGTCAATCTCATTTTTGAAACGTTTGTATTCCTTTTTGCCCGCTTCATTTAATGCATTTTTATATTTTCTCCTTTCATAAATTAAATTCAATATTTCTTCTGTTAACCAAGGATTTCTATTAGCCCTCATCTTTTTACTTACTTGATCCTCTGCTACCTTCACTATTTCGTCTCTCAAAGCTTTTTCTACTGTATTTCTTTCCCCCATTCTTGTCAATCGTTCCCCAATGCTCTCCCTGAAGCTCTCTACAACCTCTGGTTCTTTCAGTTTATCCAAGTCCCATCTCCTTAAATTCCCACCTTTTTGAAGTTTCTTCAGTTTTAATCTACAGCTCATAACCAATAGATTGTGGTCAGAGTCCACATCTACCCCTGGAAATGTCTTACAATTTAAAACCTGGTTCTTAAATCTCTGTTTTACCGTTACATAATCTATCTGAAACCTGTGAGTATCTCCAGGCTTCTTCCATGTATACAACCTTCTTTTATGGTTCCTGAACCAAGTGTTAGCTCTGTGCAAAATTCTACCAGGCGGCTTCCTCTTTCATTCCTTACTCCCATTCCATATTCACCTACTATGTTTCCTTCTCTTCCTTTTCCTACTATCGAGTTCCAGTCACCGATGACTATTAAATTTTTGTCTCCCTTCACTATCTGAACAATTTCTTTTATCGCATCATACATTTCATCAATCTCTTCGTCATCTGCAGAGCTAGTTGGCATATAAACTTATACTACTGTGGTAGGTGTGGGCTTCGTATATATCTTGGCCACAATAATGCATTCACTATGCTGTTTGTAGTAGCTTATTAAACCTACTCCTGCATTACCCCTGTTTGATTTTGTATTCATAACCCTGTAGTCACCTGACCAGAAGTCTTGTTTCTCCTGCCACCGAACTTTACTAATTCCCACTATATCTAACTTTAACCTATACATTTCCCTTTTTAAATTTTCTAACCTACCTGTCCGATTAAGTGATCTGACATTCCACACTCCGATCCATAGATTGCCAGTTTTCTTTCTCCTGATATCAACGACCTCCTGAGCAGTCCCTACCCGAAGATCCGAATGGGGGACTATTTTACCTCCAGATTATTTTACTCAAGAGGATGCCATCATCATTTAACCATACAGTAAAGTAGCATGCCCTTGGGAAAAATGATGGCTGTAGTTTCCCCTTGCTTTCAACCGTTCACAGTAACAGCACAGAAAGGCTGTTTTGGTTAGTGTTACAATGCCAGATCAGTCAATCATCCAGACAGTTGCCCCTGCAACTACTGAAAATGCTGCTGCCCCTCTTCAGGAACGACACGTTTGTCTGGCCTCCATTGTGGTTGCACCTACAGTACGGCTATCTGTATCACTGAGGCATGCAAGCCTCCCCACCAACGGCAAGCATATATTAAGCATTTATAAATATGAAGGCTAGGTATTGTCATTATGCCAAGACATTTGAAGCAGTTTCTGCTGGACTGTATAGGTGTTTATCATAATAAAACACCTGATAGTCTTTTTCTGCCCTCTGAAAATATATTTAGCTCCTGGGGAATTACCCCAGAGCAGCATTCCATATTGCAAATGGGAATGGAAGGAAGCAAAATATGAGTGGATTAACAACTGTTTGCTACAATGATAATTAGTGTGTTCTTTCCAAGAGAGTTTTTAGTTATCTTTGGATTAAAACTGGTTTATTCGTATGAGTAATTAGTCATTTGGATTGTTTCTCTATTGTTAGTATACTTTGTAAATCCTCACCTGTGATTATTAGTGCCATGTCATCAGTATGTAGTATACTCTTACTACTGTATCCTGCTACTGGTGTGTGTGAGACTGAGTGCACCGAGTGCATGTCACCACGCATGTGTACTTAGGTTAACCAACAACTGTATCAGCGTGGGCCGTAGGAAGCGTACTCATGGCACGGTCTCTGCCGCCCCGTATACGAGCAACTTACGCCTATATACACACGAAGTAGCTCTGACTCACTATCACTATGTTCTTTTAGTTTGTACCATTCATTTCAGTTGTTCTGCATATCACGTATGTTGCACCTTCTGTATGATTCTTGTGTCTTGTTACATGTGGAAGCACAAGAGGATTAATTCTGTTATTGTTCAGCCATATTTGTGTTACTTGGATCGGTTTCATGTATTTCTTGGTTACTACACAATTGGCGCAGAAGATGGGATGGTTTCTGTATGTGCAATCTTTAAGTGCAGTTTCATCAGTTTCAGTCATTGTGGACGCCATGCTGCCGGCTGTGATTGAACAGCTTACTTCAGCAGAGATCATTTTGTCACTTTCAGTTAACAGATGGGATACCACTCCACTGGTCTATCCATCCACTTTTCCTCCATATGATGATTCAGCTGAGAATTGGGGAGCTTATGAAAAAGATTCATACAGCATTTTTTTGGCGGTCATTGTGACAGACTCGAATTTGTGCAGTCTTATCCCTCTTGTGGATTCCACCTAAGGTGTATCAATTACTGTATCAGCTTGCCCATTTACAAAAACTGATAGCTCTTACTTTTGATCATATGTGCAGTTTGTTCAACTACAATTGCATAGGAACGCGTGACATAGCAGCATGAGCTGAAGCCTACCAATGCTGTAAGAAACCAAACCAGTCATACAGGACCTGGCCAGCCGAATTTCGGGGCTGTAGCCAAAAGTGTCAGTTTGTTTCTGATGCTCATAATGACTCTGATGCAGATTCATTGGTACATGACAATTATCTGTTTAGCTCCGGACAAGGAAGTGCACCAGAAAGCTCTACTCTGTGAAACTCCTCGTTGGTTAAGTTTTGCAAATAGGACAGTCTTTTGAAGTTTCTCAACTGAAGTGTGGGGCAATGTGGCAGTAGTGTCACAAGTGCACACACTAGGATGACAGATAGCTTGCACGAGGAAGTGGCAATGGCAGTGGTTAACATGTGGCCTGGCACCAAGCAGCCCAAGTTTGGTCCAAGCAGCCTGAACCACCACAGTGCCAGCTCAGCATTCTCTGTTTCCATAATCCATTTTGTCCAGCATGAATGTTCGGCCCGCCGTAAGCACTGGGCCACTTGTAATGCTTGCCAAAAGAAAGGCCACATTTTCTCGATGTGTTGTTCGCTGAAAGTTGTTCAGGATGTGGACATGGACGTTATTGTGTGACTCCAATGCTTGTGACTTCTCCCAGGTTGTTTAACGAGCTACGTGTTTTTCACGAAGTGTGGCTACAGGTGGACACAGGTGCCGCAGTTATGTAATTGAATTCTCAAACGTATGTGAGTTTAGGTTTGCCACAGGCTTCAATCTCTAGTGGTGGTACTTGCAACCTGTTATGGCTGGTGAATTGTCTTCTCCACAGGTTGTAACTCAGAACCGTCAGAGAAACTTTGCTCCTGTGGAAACTTCAATACTATTGTCAATGCAAAGTCGATCGTGGATATGTATCCTCTCCCACATCAGGAGGAACTGTTGGTGAAAATATTGATTGGCCATACTTTTCTAAAATTGATTTGTCTGAAGTGTTTCTGCATGTTCCTGTGGATGAAGGGCCTCGGCAAGTTCTGGTTTTGAGTACTCTTTGTCTCTATCAATATTTGCACCTTCCTTTTGGTGTGGCTAACGCCCCTGCTATTTTTCAGTAATTTTTAGAGCAATTGACTATGCTCAACCCGGGTTGCATTAATTATCTGGATGATATTGCTGTTATGCGCTCCTCCACGGACAATGACCTGAAAAATTTTTGCACATTGTTTTCTGCCTTATGGTCAGCAGGCATACAGTTTAACCTCACGAAATTTCAGTTTTTCCTATCTTCTTATGTTTATTTGGAGTTTGAAGTCTCATGGGATGGGGTTCGCCCTCTGTCTGACCACATCTCTACTGCTAAACCTATGCTTTGGCTGTCATCCTTGAAGGAGCTTCAGGCCTTCCTAGGGAAGATAACCTACTACTGCAAATTCCTGCCTGGGGTGGCCACATTGATCCAGCCGTTACACGACTTGTTACACAAGAATGTACCTTCTTGCTGGAGCCCAGATTGTGAACGTGCTTTTCAGATGTTGAAATCCAAACTACTCTTGGCCCCTTGTGTAGCTACATTCTCTCTGAAACAGCACATAGTTTTGGGCCTAACACCTCACAGAGCGGTTTCGACGCGGTCCCAGCGCAATGATATACCGACGGCTGTGAATAATTTGTTGCATTTGCCTTTTCCCATAGTCTGTGCTCCCCAGAAATTTCATGTTTTTTTGTTCTGCTCCAAGTTTCACCTTATTACTTACCATAAACCCTTGGTTTTCTTGTCTCAACCTCACAATTCATACGAGACACCTTCTCCATCAGAGCCATTGGGGAGCTTCACACACTAAACAGTTAGCTAGGAGACATGTTTTTTGCCCAGGGTGATGGCAAAATTGTCTGTTTTCTCACGGCTTCTGAGCAGTGTGCCCAATAACAGGCAGCTTCCAGGGTGTGTCTGTTCCCCTGGCCCGCTCCGCACCAGCCATGGGAATGCATTAATGTAAACTTTGCAGGTCCCTTACTGAATACCTGTTGGCTCTTGGTTATGGATGCATTTTCCCAGTTTCCTTACATACTCCAGTGTATGCAAACATCAACTTCGATAACAATTTATATGCTTTTGAGGGTTCTTCTGTTGAGGGCTTGCCCTGTATCTTAGTGTACAATATTTGGTCCTAGTTCGTTTCACACACCTTTCAATTGTTTTGTTCCCATTACAACATTCATCTTGTTATGGCTTCGCCATTCCACCCTCAATCAAATGTTGAGTTGGAAAGACTAGTGCCTACATTCAAGTCCCAAATGAAAAAGTTTTTTGTGGATTCTTCTCCAGACGACACCTGTATCCATTTTCTGCTAAGCCATTGCTTCACGCCTATGGTGCAGCAGAGGCCCGGCTGTGTTGCTTCATGGCTGGCAGCCAAGAACACTACACCATTAACAGCAACCTTTGCCCACATGCCACGGTCGGGTTCGTCCAACTGCTTCACGCCAGGATCACCGATGTGGACACAAGGGTTTGGTCGCTGGTCGAAGTGGGTACCGGTCATATTTGTCTGCCACCAGAGTGCCATCTTTGTGACGTCAGTACAGCCGACGGGCTACTGGAGTGCCACTTTGATCAGTTGCGCCCACACTCACAACTGGAAGCTACCGGTTCGCAGGTGCAAGCGCCACACGGGTGCAGTGCCCTTGTACATGCCCATGTCTCTGCGCATTCCAGCTCTATGCTCCGGTGTGCACCTGGCATTTCGTTCTGTCAGCACCGGCTGCCGCTGCTCTTGATCCAATGGGTGTGTGTCTCATCAGGCCACCAGCTTCTCCTTTGTTGCCTGGTGCCCTCTTTGCACAAGGGAGAGCTGTTCTGTATCCTGCTGCTAGTGATTGCACCATTGCGTGTAAGAGTGAGTGTGCCAAGCATAGTGTCACCGCGCATGTGTACTTAAATCAACTGTAACTGTATCATTGTAGGCTGGCCGCTAGAGATTGGAAGTAGGAAGTGTGCACACAGAACAGTCTGCATCGCTTAGTCTTCCGGCGACTTGAGCCTCTATAAGCATGGACTAGAACTGTCTCACCCACACTATTTTGTTTTGGGTGAGGTGAGACCTCACATATGTTGCACCTTTTGTATGATTCTTTTGTCGTGTTACATGTGGAGTCATGAGACATACACGGTATGTAACTTGAAAACTCATTAATGTAGATAATAAACAGGAAATGTCCAATAATATAATCTCTTTAAGTTTTTGAAGATTATGTCATGTGACACTAAGGCAGATGCTTTGCTTAAATCGATAAGGGTGCCAGACATAGATACCCTTTTCTGTACCCTGGATAAACATTATTCACCAAAGCTTCAATTGCTTTTATGGTTGGCAGGTGATACCTGAATCCAAGCTGTTGTTCATTTAAAATTTTGTTGCATGTCTGTAGATGTTTGTGAGGTTTTTATTGCCCCCCCCCCCTTTTTTTATTTTTAGATAGGTAATGTAACGTTTTGAGCACAAGACGTCCTTTGCTACACACTTTGTTATGAAATTACTAAATCAAAATAATCTTCTATTTGAACTGCTTGTTTTGTGTATCAATCTGTGAATGTTATTTAAAATGATTAGGTTCTGAGTAAATTTCTTACTTGTTTGTTTGGCATGAGTGAGCAGGGCTTCAATGTGCAGTGTGGAATTCAAGAAATATTCATTGAGTGTAACACAGTCAGTAGAGGTACTGCTTTCCTTATTTGTATTATTAATTTCCATTTTAATGACATTCCACACTGCTTTAATTTATTTAATGTAAACTTCATTTGCACTGTATTAAGCAGTTTTTTTTTTTTTTTTATCTGTCCCAGTCAGTTGTGTGAGACTTATCTTTCATAATGAATAGTAGTTACCTGAGTGTATTAAGTTTTGGGGTGTACCACTGTTGGTTTGATGATGCTTAAGTGTAATATCTTTTGATTACAGTGGGGCACATCTTTTCTGCTAAGTGCTTAATCTCTATTAGGAAAACGGAAAATCATTTATCAATTGTTTTATTATTATGCATTATATGGGACCAATCCATTTCTTTTGACTGATGTGTCATAATTGTTTACACTGAAGTCAATATTCACATGTCTTTCAGCAATGTAGAGAGTTGAGCTTTCCAGTCGAAGCCACTGCACTGATATTTACAGTTCTGTAACATCTGCATTCAAGAGTGTCTCTTTGTACATTAGTAATTATATTATCCAGAAACACATTTAGTCTGGTGGGCTTTTCATTGAGACAATAATAGTTTAATAACTTCAGAGAATAAACCACGTGAATCACATTTTTTCTCTTTGGCCATATATCTATGTTAATATCACCTACAATTATAATTTTATGCTGGTTACATATTATAGATGCTGTAAGTGACATGATGAAACCTAAACACACTTAATTGCCTGCCTCGTGCAAAAGTATTATGTTGGTGAATAAGTTCATAGTGTTTTTCCATAAATTTAATAAACGCAACAGACACTCATAACAATATATTCTCCTTCGCTATGTACAACAGTCTGTCAGTGCTGGACTAACTTTTTGGTTCCTTGACTGTCGACACCATGTGGTTTTGATGCAGTGAACTTGTTGAGCTATGTTCGGAGTGCTTTTTTATCCAGAAAAAAAGCTGCTTGAAGGTTGTTCAATAGAGAGCAGAAAAGATGAAAGTCTGAGGGTGTGAAATCAGGTGAATAAGGTGTGTGCCAAATGACTTCCCAACTCATTTCCCGTATATTGCTTTTTGTCAGTCTATCAGAATGCAGGCAGGTGTTATTGTTGAGAAGCATCACTTCACACACTGTTCCTGGTTGTAGTCTTGGGTTGCATGAGCAAGACACCCCAGTCGTTGACAATAAATGGCAGCAGTGATGGTTACAATGTGGGGGAGTAATTTTTAGTACACCACACCATTGCTGTTCTACCAAATGCATAACATTATCTTTTGTGGCTTTTGTATGAGGATTTGCTGCTTTGTTTGGGCTGAACCGTTCCTTTCTTTTCCTTATATTAGCGTAAAGACACCATTTCTCGTCACCAGTAACAATACAGATTAGAAACGGTCAATGTTGTTCACGAGCCAATTGATGATGAGCAAGCAGAAATGCACATATGGCCACTCTGCTGATTTTTGTTATTTTGGCTTAGAGCACGCAGTGCACATTAGGACTGTTTATAAAATATGGATGTATTGATATTTCCCCCAGAAAATATCGATATATGTCAGTGAAATGTTCTTTCCCAATATGTCGACATCAATATGACAATATTGAGTGCCGATATTTTTATTTTATGTTGAGTTTTCATCATGTCTAGTCTTCCTCTTTGACTGTTTGAAGCAAATATAGGTGGCACAAAAGAAGTAGTCCAATTGTATGGGGAGGGGGGGGGGCCTTAGCTGTGTGAATGGGTGAATGGAATAACAAGATTTTCGATGTGATGAAATAGCACACCAGTTGCGTTAAAAAACAATTTTTAATCCAACTTGTTTGCTATTTTTTCACATCAGCATTCTTTAAAAAACAGTTGCTGAAAATGACGAACAAAAATCTAAATGACAAGATTGGCCTTTGTGGTAGTGGGGACATGTGAGGGGAAATGCTGATGTAATTGGTGCTTGGCACTAATAACAGAAACCGCAACATTTAGCTTTACCACACAGTTTAATTTAAGAGTATCATTTCAACATGTAGCCAATGACAGATTAAGAAAATAAGGTATGAGAGGTTACCTGAAATGAAATATTGCATGACAATGCACAATGTACACAGTTGTTAATTAACAACACAACAGTTGACCAAAAAAATATTGTAATACAAGTTTTCATCTGTAAAGAGTCCCATTATTAACCTACAGATTTTCAGATTAAATGTTTTTCTCTCAATTCTTGCTCTAAGGGGTATAGGCAGGCTGTCAGCACATTGATGTACAGAATATCTAATAATAAATCAATACTTGAATATACAGCTATAAAACCGGCAGTATATTTGCATTGTGCAGCCGATATTTTTTTAGGCCAATATGTCACAATACCTTTTGTCGATATGTGGAGAGCTGATAATGATGATGTTTAAAATATCGATATATTAGATTCCCAGTACTTTTAAAAATATCAACAGCCCTAGTACCCATACACTCGATTTTTGAACTTTTCTCATTGCATGCAAATGCCACATGATCGTGGAATGATTACACAGTTTATCACATTTACCAGTTCTTGAGTACACTAGTATGGATCATTGTGGATTAATGCACTCAAGTGATCTTCATCACACCCTAGAAGTCCTCTTGAGCATGGAGAGTCACTAATTCCAAAATGATCCTCCTTAAAATGTGAAAACCAGTTTCTTGCTGTGCTCTGCCCAGTGGCATTATGCCCATACATGGCACAAGTGTTTCTGGCTTCCTACACTGCTGTCACCCTTCTTTTGAGCTCAAGCAAAAGAATATGTTGGAAATGTTCCAATTTCTTCACTTGGCCGTCCATCTTCTAGCGTCCACAGCTCTAGTCCCTTTATCTCCAAATGACAGAATAGCAGTATGTAAACTCAAATAGCATCAGTAAACTACAAAGAAAAAATTACAATCAATAAATAAATACAGAGCATCTGGCATACCAACATGCAGAACAATAACGCTACGAACTTATGCACCAACATAAAACGCAGGGGCCATCAGACAAGCAGGATTCATACACTCTGTATTATCATGAATTTCATTTTGTAACATTTTAAAATTTTTTTGAGATATTATGTGAAGAATGCAAGTAGTAATTTTCTTTTCCCATAACAGGTTATTGCAGAAACAGGCCAGTATGAGATAACAAAGAAGACTTTTGATTTTGATCTCTGTACATTGGACCGAAGCACAGTTCGCAAGCTGCAGGAATTCTTTGCCCCCTCCTGACAGCAGCCATTCATGGATGAAGGAGTCTAGTACCTGGAAACACATCATCAGTCAACTATGGCTGCATGTAGTTTCACTATAACATGGGCATCTGTAACACGTACTTAGTATGTGACTGTGGTGATTATACAGTGATGCCAAATAGAATAGAAAGGAGCTGAATAAAAGTGTGTAACTAAGGATGGTTATTCCTGTAGCTGATATTTATCAGCTTTAGTACTGTGTGAATGCCTTTATGTGAGTTTCACAGGAGTTTTGATGTAATTCTCTGCTCCCTGAAGTATTTTTTTGAGTTGTGGCAGTACTGCAAAGCAGTAATTATTGCGTGTGTTCCGATGAAATTAGAGAGTATTTTACCACTCTCTATAAGTTAGGGTTCTGTGGAGCATATGAAAACAGTGCATCAGTCACTGTTATGTGTAACGGTATTCAGTATGTACTGCATCAACAGCGCTCTTGAACTGTGGTATCTTTAATCACTGTGATTGCAGCAATCAAATGCATGTAGTACCATATTGCTGTAACTGTTTTTTTAATAGTGCATTCCCCATTTCATCACACTTTTAGCTTTTATATGAAAAACTTGATGACAAGATTGGCAGTACCTGCTAAGGAAGACACCAAGTTGAGGGCATACATTGAAAGTTACAGTATATATCTTGATGAAGATTGCTTTTTTCTCACCAGGCAGCAGAAGTAACAGTGAATTGTTATCAGACTCCTGACAGAGGCAGTTAAGATGCTTCACTCTGTCTGGTGAGAGTGAGTAGTTCGTAAAAAAATGCAGCAGCATTTGTGTAACAGCATTTTCTTCTTCTGTATGTAATACAGTGTCATTATGGAATGCCACCTGTTAAAAAAGCAATCTCACATTACTTTACGTGAATGACATGAGGAACTTGATTAATAATTGTGATTAGACTGCTTTTTATCTTGTTTTTGTTTTCTATTTTGTATCATACACTGTTGTGTTTCAGTTTATGATAGCGTAACTTTTTATGTGTAATTTGTTGTGTGTTGTCTCTTTCTGTAAAAAAGATAGTGGTTGAAAATGTTATTGTTGCAGTTGCAATTTATTGTTTAAAATTTGTTACTATGATTTAGCAAGTTTAGTTATGTCACCTTATAATAATGATCTCACATTTTCATTTAGCATGCATCACAATTTTACTGTGTCCACTGGATGTGAGGTGTCCATTTGTAACTGATTCAGATATGTACTTAATAGAAATTTCATTTAAAAACATCAATTTCTCAGGAACTCTGTTTAGTATTTACATGTTGTTGTTGTACAACAAATTTCTTTGAGTTTTTACAAAAATACACCTACAGTTTACTGCAGCCACCCTTACTTTCATTCCCTCTCTTCTTCTTCTTCTTCTTCTTGTGGGAGCAGTGCACCTCTGAAAGGAAGTTGCCCAATGTCATCCTGTTCTCTTATATTTCACAAGATTTTTTATTCAGAACTCCCAAAGATTATTGTGATGTCAAATGTTTACTGAGTTTTAAAATCCTTTGGTTTTTTTTCCGTGCTCCAGTATTCAAACATTTTGAAATAACACTTGTACATTATACAATGAAGATAAATTCCAAGCTAATGTTTGTCATGAAATGTGACATTTTGTTCCCGGATATGTTTCATCATTGTTAATTGTACTGTGTAGCACATACACCTGTGATAAGTTTTCATTAAAGTGTCCTTGAGTACTGTAAAGCCTACTGGTGATATGATAGGCCTAATAATTATTAAGAAAATTGTATTATTTGTTGTAACTGTTTAAAACCAGTAAGTGAAAGGAGCATTTTTGATAGTTACAAAAAAGAAAAGAGTATTTCATCTATGTCCAAAATATTACAGTGTTAATTTCATTGATTACTGGGCTGTAAACACAGTTTCTTCATTGAGTCCAGTCATAACATGGAACATTTATTTGAGCTGTAGTTTGTACACATAAAATGATTCAACAGTTGTGATCAAACAAATATGTGTGTCAGAATTTAAAATTGATGTTTCAGACTATAAAAAATTTAATATATGAAAAATGGAAGCAGTTATTACTTACAGAATAGTTTTCCCTTAAAGCAGAATTTATAATCTTCCACCCTTATTACATTTAACATTTCTTAAAACCTATTGCTTTTTCATGCTGAATACTAACTTTTTGTGTTATTTTCCACCCTTTTTTTTCTCTAATGTGAGTGTAATTGCCCCTCATTCTGATTACAAATTTTGTATAAAGGAAGGAAACCATGCTCTAAAGACATCAGGAAGAGTTTAGTTGTGAATGGAATGTAACTCACTAAGGAAATTGTAAAGGTATACAAATTTACATGAGAGATCAGTTCGTTAATTGAATAAAAAAATGTGTAATGCAATGTAGGATAGTTATTTGATATCCTGCGATTTGAGAAAAATAAGCATACAGAACTGCTTGACTGATGGGGTTACTTGCAGTAAACAGGACATACTGACAAAAACTGGCAATTGATAAAAAGTTTAAGTATTTATGTTGTGTGTGCTTTTTGTTTAATCTGTTCTGTTTATTCCTGCAGAAAAACAGACATTGAATAAATGATTAAAGTTGTTTCAGCCTTGGCCTTTTATTGAGTGCCTTTGGCACTAATTTGGTTGTCCGTAATTTCTTAAATTACAGAGTTTTTTTGTTTACTTGGTATGTGATGCGTCTTACACTACTTCAGTGGGTGTCTTTAACATATAACAAATATCCACTGTGCAGTATATAATATAATTTTTCTTGTATTTTTAATTAAGTATGACAGTTACACATAGGGAATGGTTGCAGTGGAACACAGGTTTACAATTAGTGGGTTGTTATACTTCGAACATTATTACATGTAAAGAATTGCTTCATCTGTTTAGTCACATGACATTAAAATGTTTGAGTCTCAGTCAGGTTTGTTTCATGAAATTATTTTGTCAAATGATGTACTGGTGGCACTGAGAAGAGAGAATTTCTACTTAAAGAATTTAAAATGTAATATAAAGTATGACCAAGATTGAAAAGAGAGAGAAGCCAGTGGAAAAAAATACATGTTGTACTTCCCATTTTTCCCTTTCTCTCTCTCTCTCTCTCTCTCTCTCTCTCTCTCTCTCTCTCTCTTTCTGTCTTGTGTCTGATCCCTTCCCGATGATGTATGTTGATATGGCACTGATATGCCATTAAATAACATGATATTAAAAATGCCCAAAAAACAGTACAAAACAAACATTATCTTAGGGAAAAAGTAAATGACTATTAGCCTCAAAAACAAAACTGATAATGGCAAGTAAAATGCATAAACTAAATACATCTGTTAACAAAGTTCATTTCCTGCTGCACTGCAATAGTGTATAACTTGATCTTAGTTTGTTCCTAATTTTGGAGGGAGACTTGGCTAATTTTTTTAAAACAAAAGACAACTGTGTTCAGTAAGTTACAAATTTTGCAGGCTCTCTGGTGCTCCTTGAGAAACACAGTTGGCTTTTAAACCATGCAAGGTGAAAACAGCAAATCACATATTTAATATTATTCAGACTGTCAGCAGAATGTGACAGAGGTGAAATATTTGTGTTGTTTTGCACAGTATATGCTGCAATAAACATTGGTAAGAAGTTGAAACTGTGTGTCAGACTAGTATTTGACCTTGATGCCATCAGTGCACTCCAATTGCCCTCTCCAAGCTGGACTGTGAGGCATCCTCGAACAGTACAGTTGGTAGTTCACTGCCCACAAAAGGCAGATACTTTGAATCTTGATATCTCACATAGTTTTAACTTGTCAAAAATACTCCAAATTCTCTGTGCTACAGACACCAAGGTACAGTGTCTTGTTTTTGTATTGTGTCTTATCATAGTGCTCCATAACTTCTTCCTTTATTTCTCCATATTGTGAGTAATGAACTACGAAAATGCTCATAGATGTTATAATAGTAATCAGTTGTTGTTCGATGTATGGCTGTTTTCTCTGCCATTCTGGAGCATCTTTTTTGTCTCTTGGATCAGTTTGTAGAATTAATATCAGCCAAAATCTCTTTTGTCACTGATTTAAACCTGAGCCTTAAACCAAATGTAATAAAGTAGATACATCAAGCATAAATTGTATTGTGGATTTACACATGTGACCAGCAAATTATAAAAAGCGGCAGAAGCAGAACTAAGGCTCACCAGTTACAAGTTAACATGCTTTTGCATGATGCATCATACTGAGAGAATTCAAATTCAAAACACACATAACATTTATTTCTTAAATTGTTCATTGTTATCGTTCAAAATATCTGACCAAACTTTCTAGATGCAATATCAATCCATTAACATCAGACAAATGAAAGTACATAACAACATTAATGGACCTTAAGCCAGTATACCCAATATGTTAGAATATTTATTTATATAGTCCCATATTAATGGGCTTGTATTGCATTATAAATTTTTTCCCACCGTTTATTTGCATTTATTCAGCTTTTTAATTTGTGTTGTGTGCTAAAATGTTGCAAAATCAGTAAAGGTTTTCTGTTATCTTGATGTAAACAACTGATTTTGCTATGTGAGTATACTGATGTGCAATATGTTAAGTATTTCAAAATAAAATAAATTTTGTTCTCACGGATACCGCATAGCGAATTCAATGTTCAGTGATGAACTCTGTTTAATATGAATAAAATGCAGTATTTTTTAAGAATGTGTTCCATGTTATTGTTAGAATAAGAGTTCTTCACAATTACGAGCACTTGTTTTGTATGTGTTGTTATTGTTGTTGTTGGTACCATTGTTGTTGTTATCATCATCATCATCATAATCATTATCATTGCCACCATTATCATTATTGCTATTATTAGTGGCACCATTTTGTTCACACTGAAGACAGTTTATTTATTGGGTACTGAGCTGCTAATTTTATCTCACATGTTCCACATGAGACTGAAATTCAAGATATTTCTTCCAAATATCATTTTTTTCCATTGTAATTAAACAGTGATTAGATGTTTGGGTGGTGGGGGGAGGGTGGAGGGGGAACACACAAAATAAAATCATTTTCTCAAAATGCAAAGAGATGAAGACTGTTCATAACTCACTCAAAGTATTGTGCAGCATTTGTTGAACCATGCTACAGCTGTTAATAGCTTCTGTTCCATTTGTTTCAATTTAATGTTTAGTGTCCGTCTTTTCAACAATCATGCAGAAAAATAGAAGTTTAAGTTAAGAAACTGTTTTAAACTGGGGTTCATTTTTGAAGGCCAGTTTAAATCCTTGAAAGAGTTATTAATTTAATGCATCCAGTCATAAATATACCTGGAAACGACTTGTGTATTGAGTCCTTTCATCAGTGTATTCACATCTTGTAAAACTGATTGCAATTACTTGTACTTAGAGTTTATATTTGTTTCAACAGAATGCACTGATAATATATCAAGTAATGACTGGTTGGAGAGGTATAAGTGTATCACCATATACACATACATTTCTACTCTTAGCTACACAGTACAACAATGGCTTGTAAATCACAGTCACCACATGTAACAAGTTTTTAAAGTGTGTGGAATGCCAAAACACAGTTTATTAGCAAATACCTCTCTTTATTTTTTAGCAGTGTTTGCAAATGATGTAAAGAATGACCGATTTTGGAAATGTATTTGTAATGTATTATTGTAAGTACTAGTTAAATGAGTGTTTCAGTAGGAACTACTTAATATTACTTTTGTGAAAGATTTAATTGTGAAATGGTATTCATTCTCATGTTTCAAGTTTGTGATAGAACACTTGGCCTTTTAATCTCTGATACGAGAAATTTAAAGTGGTACTATTTTACCGACTGACTATGAAAATAGTACAAATTGTACAGAAAGTTTTGTTCTTTTCGAAAATGGGCATTTGATAATACCATTTTAATAAACCATATTCTTCAAGTATCTTGTTTTATTGCATTTAATGAGCATAATGTAACATTTAGTCAAGTATGAACATGATGACAAGGGGTTGCCATAAGGTATTCTGGCATTCAGTGTGTTGTATCTAATTACTTCATATTTGCATGTAAGTTCTGGATTTTAAATTTTCCATTACCATTAAACATTACTCTGTGGTTTATGGACAGAGCATATTAGTTACATCCAAGAAGCTAACTGGCATACATACATGTTGGCAATCCTACAATCGCAATATTACTGCCACAGTGTGCACCAGAATGTGATAACACGGTGTAAGGCAGGAAACATGATGCAGTGTCATCATACTTAATTGCCATAAGGAGAAATAAACTGAAGTTAGTGTTCTGAGAGGCCTGAGATAAAGGCCACTGAGGAATGAGCATCAGGCAAACTTAGAAAAATTGAAGTGATGGCTTAGAGATAAAATCACAACACTGCAGATGGTTGTAGTGAGAGAGAGAGGGGGAAATAAGAAATAAGTGAGAATAGATATAAATTTGAACCAAGGAGGAAATTGGAGAGTTGAAGAATAACACCAAAAGAGAAAATATTGAATTATAAATTAAATGGAAAATAATCCTGGATGGGCATGGAATGTGTGAAAAAAGAACAAGAAAAGTAGGGTGTAGTTTGACAGACGATGTAATGCTGAGACCCACCAAATGAATTGTTTCAGCTGTGTAATACAATGTTCTAAGACTCCAAGAATAAATGTGATAAATAACTGCAACAAGACTGTTTATTCTTTGGAGGTGATGTGTGTCCATTGGAAATAAAAATTTTTTCGCATCAGTCTGCAGCATTCCTCTAATTCACCATCAGTCTTACACCTTGGAATTCCCAGAGAGACTACTTATCGTCATGGAGAGTCAGTACTTCAGCTCCAAATTCTGTCAAAGTATATGTAGCTTTTACAAACAATCTGGCTACTAGTACTAACAAGTCATATATTTGGGAGAAAGGTCGGAACAAATATTTCTGTATGTTCCCAGTTTGATTAAAATTCTACCAAGTTGCATTATGAAACCACCTATGAATGTGCAAAGTTTCTCAGATTGCCTTTGAGGTTCTTGATTGCCCCCTGAGCATATTTTTTATTAGGAACAGTAATTTATCAAAACAGATGTCATATTTGATAGTCTTTTTATACAACTAAAGTCTTAGCTACCATTCAGGATATGCCACTAGTTAATTTAACTATTATGTTTATTAAAAACATCTCCCAAAACACTGTGCATTCATCCCAGGGCATCCTGTATACAGTGTCTTGGCTTTTGTATAGCTATTTCATAGGTGGATCACAATAATTGGAAGATTCTGGGAACCCAAACAAAGAAATGAAATGTTAAGACTTCCATTCTACAAAAGAAATTAGCAAAGCTCCATGTTTACACAAATCTGAATATCTTTGTAAACAAAATTTCAGTTCAGTATGTCTTACAGCACAATTAACAAGTAACACAGTAGCTTTCCAAGTCTTGGATACGGCATAACAATCTTTTTTGAATGAAAACACATGACAAGTCTGTATATTCTATAGTATTTATTATTTATTTTACAAATTGGTTTTCAGCTATTATGGCATCATTAAGTACAAAGCTGATGATGGAGTAACAGCTGAAAACCGGTTTTTAAAATAAATAACAAATATTGTATAATATTACAGAAGTTTCTTGTGTATTTTCGTTCACAATTTATAAAATATTCCACCAAGATCCAACAGAACAGCCAATCAGTGTAAGTTTTCTGCCAATGTAATTGGTTTTCCAAATATTGTACTGACATCAGACATCAAATCACTGTTCTCAGTCATCTTTTGCACTCATGTAGAATTAAGGAGGATTGTGTAATGGCACATGTACAGTAGAAACTGTATACCTCAAACAAAAATGAAGCAACAGTGCAAGAAACAAAAATATTTTCATGTCACTAACTGTAGGAAAAATTTGAAAGAAAAACATTAATATTGTACCCATACCATTCCAAACTCCTAATGAATGCAGACAAGACTTAGATAAATAGTGGCATTAGGCAGCTGACCCCTAGAGAGAAAGAGAGACTGACAAAGAAAAGTCAGTTAAAATTCATGAGAACTTTCCAGTTAATTATTCATTATACAAGTGGTAGCAGTATATCCAACCATTAAATTCAATCTCTAAATATATAATGTAAAAACTATATTTTTGAAATGATACTGAAAAATAGTTTAACAATGGTATAGACTAAATATTCAATTGCCCGACAGATTAAAACTGTGTACTGGACTCAGACTTGAACTTGGACATTTGCCTTTCACAAGCAAGTGCTCTACCAACGGAGCTACCCAGGATAACTCGCAACCTGTCCTCGCAGCTTTACTTCTGCCATTACCTCGTCTCGTACCTTCTAAACTCCACAGAAGTTCTCTTGCGAAACTTGCCAGACTGGCACTCCTGGAAGAAAGTGTATAGCAGAGATGGTTTAGCCACAGCCTAGGGAATATTTCCAGAATGAGCTTGAGGCTTGGCATAGCACAGTTTTAGTCTGTGAGAAAGTTTAATATCACTGCACACTCCACTGCAGAAAGAAAATTTCATTCTGGCACCTGTATACAAAATTCACCATCCTTAACATGTCATCATCATCTTGGACAGTTTCCAGCCACTGGCTGGGTCTGTCGGGAACACAAGCCTCTCCATCGTGTTCTGTCTTTCCACCATTCCCCCTCTTCCACCTTCGTCCAGTTCTCTCCTCGTCACACATTCCTTCACTCCCTTCACCCATCTATCCCTTGGTCTTCCTCTGGGCCTCTTCCCCTCCAGTTGCAGATCAAACATCCTCTTTGGAATTCTTCCCTCATCCATTCTCTTCATGTGTCCATACCACTGCAGTCTTGATTTTTCTATCCTGTCCTGTACTGGTTCCTCCTTTAGTCTTTCCCTCACATACACATTTCGCAATCTGTCTCATCTTGTTACACTCAACCTGCTCCTCTGGAACTTCATTTCACTAGCCTGTATTCTACTTTTGTCGCTTTTGTGCATTACCCATGTCTCACTTCCGTATGCCAATATGGGGACAAAGTAGGTTCGGTATATAATTCCCTTGGATTTCTGTGGCACCTCCTTGCTCCAAATAAGCCCCCTAATGCATTTGTAGAACTGCCCTGCTTTTCTGCACCTTTCATTTATTTCCATTGCATTTCCCCCCTTACTTTCAATCATGCTTCCCAGGTACTTGAAGTTCTCTACCACTTGTAGTTTTTTCCCCTCCACAAGTTATATCCACATTTGGCCTATTCTTCTTCCTTGTTGTGACAATTATTTCACTTTTCTTTGCAGAGAAATGCATTCCATATTGTGCTGCCGTTGCCTCCCATACATCTAACTGCTCTTGCACCTCCTTCACGCAATTTCCCCATAACATCAGGTCATCGGCAAAAAGCACTGCTTTCATTTTATGATCTCCAATTGCATCTGATACTTGCTGTAGGATTTCATCCATAACAATAATAAACAATAAAGGCGAAAGTGCACTTCCCTGTTGCAGCCCATTTTCCAGCTTGAACCATGCAGTACGTTCCCTCCCCACTTTCACACAACTCTCACTTCCCTCATACATTTTTCTGACTTTCCGTGTTATATCTTCATCTATCCCTTTTGCGTTCAGCACATCCCACAGCTTGTCCCTACAAGATACTGTCATACGCCTTCTCAATATCTAAAAAGGCCATGATTAAGTCCTTCCCGTACTCATAGTGCCTTTCCTGCAGTTGCCTTACAGCAAATATGAGGTCCGTTGTTGATCTTCCCGGTCTGAAACCATACTGCTCCTCTTGAAGTCTACTTTCAATACTGCTTCTTATTCTCTTCTCCAGGATCTTTTCATAGATTTTTCCACAGTGGCATAGCAGGGTGATTCCTCTGTAGTTCTCACATCTCCTTTTATCCCCTTTCTTGAAGATCGGGACTATAATTCCTTTCTTCCAATCCTCAGGAATTCTGTTCTCCTTCCACACCACCCTCAGCACTCTGTATAGCCACTGGGTTCCTACTTCTCCTGCTGCTCGTATCATATCCACTGTTACTTCGTCCCAACCTGGTGCCTTGCCCCCTTTCATCCTTTTTATGGCTTCCTCCACTTCATTCCAAGTTAGATCATCAATTTCCCCACTATTATAATCGTCTGCTGCCTTAGGCTCTCCATCGCTGTTAGTTACCCGCTTGGCGGCATTCAACAGATCTTCAAAGTACTCCTTCCAAATCTTTTTGAGCTCATGCATTTCTTCCACAACTCTTCCATTATTATCCATGATCCTCAGGCACTCACTTCTGTCGTTCCTCTTATTTCTTACCATGGTGTAAAGTACTTTTTTGTTCCCTTCACTGTCCTCTTCTAACATTCTTGTCCATTTTTCCATCCACTTCTTCTTCTCCACCCTTACTATGGTCTGTGCCGCTTTCTTGCTTTCCTTATATTTTACCCTAGCTTCCTCTGTTCGGGTCTGGAACCATTCTCTGAAGGCTTTGTTCTTTCGAAGTACTGCCTCTTTACATATGTTGTTCCACCATGGGGTTTCCTTACTTCTCCTCTTTGTGCTAGTTCTTCCGCACACAGTCTCAGCTGCCTCAACTAGAGCCCTCTTAAAATCTCCCCATTCTTCTTCCACTGTTCTCTGATCTTCCTTTGGCAGCTTCTTCCTGATCAGTGTCTGGTACTGGGTCCTCCGTTCATCCTCTTTCAGCATCCATGTCTTCAACCTTTTCTCCTGTATATCTGCTGCCCTCCTATCTTTTTTCTCTCTCAGGGTGGCTACCAACAGCCGATGGTCACTGTCTAAGGCCTCAGATGGAATGACCTTAACATCTGTGAGGCTGCTCATCATCTGCCTATCCACTAGTACATAGTCTACTACTGAAGTTTGGGACCAGTCTCCACTGTACCAAGTTATTTTGTGGCTACTTCTCTTCTTGTACCAGGAATTTGCGATCGCCAGCCCATTCCTCTTGCAGAATTCCAGCAACAATTTTCCTTCTCTATTTCGGTTCCCCCAGCCCTCTGGTCCCATTATCTCCTCGAATCCTTTCCTGTCTGTGCCAACATGTGCATTGAGGTCCCCTATTATAATCTGATTACCTCCATTTAGCTGCTTTTGCATGTCATCTTCAAATTCCTCCTTCTCCTTTTTTGTACACCCCACCTGTGGGGCATATGCTTGGATGATTTCAATGCTTTTTCCTTTCACTCGTACTCTGGCTTTTATCATTCGATCATTGATACCTTCCACCTCCTCCTGCAGACCCTCTCTGACCACTATTGCCACTCCATTTCTTCCCCTCTCATTCCCTATCCAGTACAGTTTACATCCTTTACTTAGTGGTTTTTCACCAACTCCTCTCCACCTAGTCTCAGCAAGTCCCAAGATGTCCAATTTCCTCCTTTCCATCATTTCTACAATTTCTTCTAACTTCCCAGTTAGAGTCCTTACGTTTAAGGTGCCCAGTCGTAAACCATCTCGTAATCCTTTTCCATTGCTTGGTCGGTTTCCTTTAAATCCGTTCCGTGATCCAAGGCATGTTCCCTTTTTAAAAGCAGTTGATTTATCCACTACTGGCTTGCTAGGCCTATCGCAGCTTCACCAGAGCCCCGTTAGCCGTCACGTTTCAGGGTTCCCATAGGGCCTTCCCAGCTACCATAGCGGTCCTGGGGCACACGAAGTCCCCGCTGTACATCGCCCCTATAGGCAGTCCCCTACTTTGTGCCGTTGCCCATCTCCCACGACTTGGACGAGGGGTTGGACTTAACATGTAAGATCTTTAAAATTTCATTCTGGCACCTGTATAGAAAATTCACCATCCTTAACATGTAGGATCTTTAAAACTGCTTCACATATATTCAGTGCTCTTAGTGAATGAAACTGTATTGAAGATTTGTCTTACTGTGTTATATTAAAGGAATTGTACTTTATGTCAAATCAAATAACTTTGTAAATAGTTTGGGACTAAAGGAGACAAAGCACCAGATAGTACGAGTGTTGAAGTGTTGACGTGCACAAAAAAAAAAGAATGAAAACTTTCTTAGCTTTTGGATGAATGCTTTAACGAGCTGAGGTACACATACATACATCTACACTTGTGCTGGCTGAACCCATAATGGCAATGGGTAGACTGAGGTGAGGGGCTGTGTCATGTGGGGTGGGTAGAGGGAAGAAATAGGTGGGAGGGAGGCTTAGGGAGAGATGTCTAATGGCTCAGAGGGGGGTAGCAGTTGTGCGGGATAGGAATGCAGGAGGTAGAGGCAGCAGGTGTCAGGGGTAGGGGTATGATGGGCATGAACTGGAGCTAATGAGTTCATGAAGTGCACAGTGGTGATGTGGAGGATTGGATTGGAAGGAGGTGCAGGATGGCAGAGGGGAGGCTGTTGGGTTGCACCTGCTTTCACAGGTGACCCAGCCTCTGACGAGATAGGATAAATCTGTAACAGGATCGGATTAGGATGTGCTGGATGGATGAATCGAGTAGGTCTTGGAAGTGGCATAGGTATGGACCAGGGTGTTGGGTAGGTGGCGGAATACCACTTTAGGAAAGGTGTGAGTGCTGTGTGTAGGATGTCCCTTATTTGTGGGCACAACGTCAAAGCCCTGATGAAACACATGGTTAAGTTGCTGCATTCCAGGATGATACTGAGAGATGGGGGAGGGGGGGGGGGGGGTACTCCTTTGCAGCTCGTTGTTCTTGTGGTGGTGGGAGGATTAGGGGGTGTGATGATTTAGTAAAGGCTTTGACTGTTGTCATGCCCGGAGAGAAGGGACATCCTATCCACAAACCTTCGCAGGCCTCCTAAAGTCATATTCTGACACCCACCCAAACTACACAACATCTTAATCCACCCCTATGCCATTCCCACTCCCAACTATTTGCCACAGGGCTCATATCCCTGTGTCATATACCAGCTTGCACAACATTTTATGTGAGCCTGGCCAATAACAGTGGCCACACACAAAATTGCTCAAGTTCTATGATTTCTTCACAAACAGAGTCATCTGGGTTCTTCCTCCCAACACCAGTTTTTGTGAACTATGTAGATGGGATTATCCTTAAAAACATCCTTCACTCCCGTAATCCTCCTGGCCTTGGTCTCCACTAACACATTGCGTTTGCATCATCTACCCAACAGTTTCTCCTACTGTCTTCTGTATCTCGTCCCAACCCACTCCTCCAAATCGTGGTTAATGTGCGCAGTATGAACTCATCGGCTTTGGTTCTGGTGCATCACATCCGTAGCCCATACACCTGTTGCCTCTCCCTCCTGCATTCCTATCCTGCACAACTGCTGGCACCCTTTGAGCCATTAACCACCTATTCCAGACCCTCCCTCCACCTCTTTTTCCTCTCTATCCACCCCACCCAACATAACTCCTCACCCCAGTCTACTTGCTGAACTGCAGTCATTCATTGCACAGCCAGCACAATGTTGTGGTACAGGTGTGTGTGTGTGTGTGTGTGTGTGTGTGTGTGTGTGTGTGAGGTCTTGCTCATTAGAGGATTTTTCCAAAGACCAGCGAAGTTTTCATTCTGATCAGTGTACCTTTCAATGCCACAACACTTCCATTATCTGGTGAGTTTTCTCCTTTACCCCTAAGTTATTTATATTCTACCGTAACTTTCTTTACCATGTATCAAATAACTTTGTGACTGAGAAACATGAGTGGCCAGAGGGCTGGAAGGAGGCAGGAGGCGTCGCCAGTTACGTTCCCCCCTTCACCAGCTGTAACTTCAGTTTCACAGTAAGGTTCTTGCATGTAGCTTATAAAACATACCACACAGCAAGCATGTGGAGCTGTAGGAAGAGCCACTACTGGCTGATGCCTGGCCTTCACCACTGGACACTCTGATACATCAACCTAGTAATTTTAGTTCAAGTATAGTTAACATTGTAAATTCAATCAGCTCTGTTTGTGGAGCAAAATATTTTGAAATAAGATGTTTACAAGTATCTGGCTGTTTGAATTAAATCATAAGCAGGTAAAAGTTTAATTATTTTGTAATTCTTTACAAGGGAGAGTAAATTATGAGTCTTGTAGGGGCAATTTTTGAATGCTTGCTCTTATAGTGTGGTTTATTTTTACTAAGTTATCTCTGTCTGCCCAATAAATATAGAAGCTGCTATAGCCTGGTTGGACAGGGATTGTTTGATTTCATGTAGGATGTAAGCAGGAATTCTTAATTGGACTTCCCCATAGGCAAGTAGAAATTTCAGAAAAGACAGAAAATATCACAAGCAGAACATGGAGCCACAAAATAAGAACAAGATCATGTTTGAAGGGGGAGGGGGGGGGGGCTGGTTGCAGGGGGCTGGGAAAGGACAAATAGGGTACAGTCTGAAATTGCTCCTTTAGTATGAAAATGAAATATGACCTGTTAGATGAAAATGAGTGTAGAGAAAAGCACCAGGCAGCAAGGTGGATGTATCCAACAGTTGTTCCTGGGAAGCAGTCACGAGAATTGTTATAGCTCATTCACCTACATTACGAAATCTAGTGCCAGTAATTACCAAGTGATAGGAGGTATCACAGTGCTAACTAAGTATTTGAATAATGAGGGTTTGGGGCCAATAAAGAAGCAGCCAACAGCCTGGTCAGTGATACAAGATACTGGATCAGGAGTAATTTGGGCACATTGGGTGCAACTTCTGTGTGCACAATGGGGACTGTATGGAGATTATGTAACAGTAGCAATATTTTACAGTGATTGTCTGGAAACAGAGCAGATTGTTGCTGACTTTTTAAGAGAGAATGGGGTTATGCAAAACAAGTCTTTTAATAGAAGAGGAAAGATAAACTGTTGATGCGTGGCCTCTGTAGCGAAACCATTTTACTCCTCTTCATATCATAGCATCTGTTTTCTGGAGTCCTATGGTTATTAATTTTAGTTGTTGTTGTTGTGGTCTTCAGTCCTGAGACTGGTTTGATGCAGCTCTCAATCCTACTCTATCCTGTGCAAGCTTCTTTATCTCCCAGTACCTACTGCAGCCTACATCCTTCTGAATCTGCTTAGTGTATTCATCTCTTGGTCTCCCTCTACGATTTTTACCCTCCACACTGCCCTCCAATGCTAAATTTGTGATCCCTTGATGCCTCAGAATATGTCCTACCAACTGGTCCCCTCTTCTTGTCAAGTTGTGCCACAAACTCCTCTTCTCCCCAATTCTATTCAATACCTCCTCATTAGTTATGTGATCTACCCATCTAATCTTCAGCATTCCTCTGTAGCACCACATTTCTAAAACTTCTATTCTCTCTTGTCCAAACTATTTATCGTCCATTTTCCACTTCCATACATGGCTACACTCCATACAAATAATTTCAGAAATGACTTCCTGACACTTAAATCTATATTCGATGTTAACAAATTTCTCTTCTTCAGAAACGCTTTCCTTGCCATTGCCAGTCTACATATTATATCCTCTCTACTTCGACCATCATCAGTTATTTTGGTCCCCAAATAGCAAAACTCCTTTACTACTTTAAGTGTCTCATTTTCTAATCTAATTCCCTCAGCATCACCAGACTTAATTCGACTACATTGCATTATCCTAGTTTTCCTTTTGTTGATCTTCATCTTATATCCTCCTTTCAAGACACTGTCCATTCCGTTCAACTGCTCTTCGAAGTCCTTTGCTATCTCTGACAGAATTACAATGTCATCGGCGAACCTCAAAAGTTTTTATTTCTTCTCCATGGATTTTAATACCTACTCCGAACTTTTCTTTTGTTTCCTTTATTGCTTGCTCAATATACAGATTGAATTACATCGGGGATAGGCTACAACTCTGTCTCACTCCCTTCCCAACCACTGCTTCCCTTTCATGCCCCTCCACTCTCATAACTGCCATCTGATTTCTGTACAAATTGTAAATAGCCTTTTGCTCCCTGTATTTCACCCCTGCCACCCTTATAATTTGAAAGAGAGTATTCCAGTCAACATTGTCAAAAGCTTTCTCTAAGTCTACAAATGCTAGAAACGTAGGTTTGCCTTTCCTTAATCTTTCTTCTAAGATAAGTTGTAAGGTCAGTATTGCCTCACGTGTTCCAATATTTCTCTGGAATCCAAACTGATCTTCCCCAAGGTTGGCTTCTACCAGTTTTTCCATTCGTCTGTTAAGAATTCATGTTAGGATTTTGCAGCTGTGACTTATTAAACTGATAGTTCAGTAATTTTCACATCTGTCAACACCTGCTTTCTTTGGGACTGGAATTATTGTATTCTTCTCGAAGTCTGAGGGTATTTCGCCAGTCTAATACATCTTGCTCACCAGATGGTAGAGTTTTGTCAGGACTGGCTCTTCCGAGGCTGTCAGTAGGTCTAATGGAATGTTGTCTACTCCCGGGGCACTTTGTTTCGACTCAGGTCTTTCAGTGCTCTGTCAAACTCTTCATGCAGTATCGTATCTCCCATTTCATCTTCATCTACATCCTCTTCCATTTCCATAATATTGTCCTCAAGTACATCGCCCCTGTATAGACCCTCTATATACTCCTTCCACCTTTCTGTTTTCCCTTCTTTGCTTAGAACTGGGTTTCCATCTGAGCTCTTGATATTCATACAAGTGGTTCTCTTTTCTCCAGAGGTCTCTTTAATTTTCCTGTAGGCAGTATCTATCTTACCCCTAGTGAGATAAGTCTCTACATCCTTACATTTATCCTCTAGCAATCCCTGCTTAGCCATTTTGCACTTCCTGTCGATCTTATTTTTGAGACGTTTGTATTCCTTTTTGCCCACTTCATTTACTGCATTTTTATATTTTCTCCTTTCATAAATTAAATTCAATATTTCTTCTGTTACCCAAGGATTTCTACTAGCCTTCATCTTTTTACCTACTTGATGCTTTGCTGTCTTCACTACTTCATCCCTGAGAGCTACTCATTCTTCTTCTACTGTATTTCTTTCCCCCATTCCTGTCAATTGTTCCCTTATGCTCTCCCTGAAACTCTGTACAACCGCTGGTTTAGTCAGTTTATCCAGGTCCCATCTCCTTAAATTCCCACCTTTCTGCAGTTTCTTTAGTTTTAATCTACAGTTGATAGCCAATAGATTGTGGTCAGAGTCCACATCTGCCCCTGGAAATGCCTTACAATTTAAAACCTGATTCCTAAATCTCTGTCTTACCATTATATAATCTATCTGATACCTTCTAGTATCTCCAGGTTTCTTCCAGGTATAGAACCTTCTTTTATGATTCTTGAACCAAGTGTTAGCTATGATTAAGTTATGCTCTGTGCATAATTCTACCAGACAGCTTCCTCTTTCATTTCTTACCCCCAATCCATATTCACCTACTATGTTTCCTTCTCTTCCTTTTCCTCCTCTCGCATTCCAGTCACCCATGACTATTAAATTTTCGTTTCCCTTTACTATCTGAATAATTTCTTTTATCTCATCATACATTTCATCAATTTCTACATCATCTGCAGAGCTAGTTGGCATATGAACTTGTACTACTGTAGTAGGCGTGGGCTTCCTGTCTATCTTGGCCACAATAATGTGTTCTCTATGCTGTTGTAGTAGCTTACCTGCACTCCTATTTTTTTATTCATTATTAAACCTACTCCTGCATTACCCCTATTTGATTTTGTATTTATAACCCTGTATTCACCTGACCGAAAGTCTTGTTCCTCCTGCCACTGAACTTCACTAATTCCCTCTATGTCTAACGTTAACCTATCCATTTCCCTTTTTAAATTTTCTGACCTACCTGCCCGATTAAGGGATCTGACATTCCACACTCCGATCCGTAGAATGCCAGTTTTCTTTCTCCTGATAACTTCATCCTCTTGAGTAGTCCCCACCCGGAGATCCAAATGGGGGACTATTTTACCTGCGGAATATTTTACCCAAGAGGAGGTCATCATCATTTAATCATACAGTAAAGCTGCATGCCCTCGGGAAAAATTATGGCTGTATTTTCCCTTTTCTTTCAGCCGTTCGCAGTACCAGCACAGCAAGGCCGTTAATTTTAGTACTAGTTTTATTTCTAGAATCTAGTAAACCCTGTCCTCATTAATGTCATTTCTCTTGCACTTTTTGGAGAGTGCTAGAGCACCAACAGAATTTCTTCGTTGTGGATGTATTTATGTACTCAGTTATTTTTTTACTCCAGCATATGCATCTGATATGGAAAAATGAAGCTAGTAACAATTAATATTAGTTTTGCCCCATGCTTTCATTCATGCCTTATGCAACATTCCACCAAATTCACTTGTGATAGTAAACTGTCAATTCAGTTTTCAAAATCTATCCTTTATTGTACTTTCAATTATGTAGGAAAAGATTGATTGCTACTTACTGTAAAGTTGCAGCAGACATGATACACACTTCACGTAGACACAACCACCAACTCCAGCATCTCGTGCCGGAATATACGTGTGTGTGTGTGTGTGTGTGTGTGTGTGTGTGTGTGTGTGTGTGTGTGTGTTTGCTGTTGAAGGCTGTGGCCCAAAGCTATATGTGAGTGGTTTTTAATCATGCCTGTCTGCAACTTGATGTGTCTTCTGTACAGTAAGTGGCAATCTGTCTTTTCCTAAACGGTTGATATTCCTACCTGGAGTTTCCATTGCTTCATTTGACTTTACAGTGTGTGTAAATGATCTAGTAGAAAGTGTTGATCTTTAAGACTGAGTGCAGATGATGCGATTGTCTATAACAAAGTAGCAATGCCAGAAGACAGTATCGATTTGCAGAATGGCCTGCAGTGGATTGGTGAATGGTGCAGACTCTGGCAATTGACGCTGAACATAAATAAATGTAACTCATTGCATATATGTGGGAAAATGAAGTCACTATGGTACTACAACTACATTATTGATGAGACTGCTGGAAACAGAATCTGCCGTAAAACGTCTGTGACTAACTATGCTGACCAACCTTAAGTGGAATGAGCACATAAAACAAACAGCAGGAAAAACAATGCCACACTGAGATTCATAGGAAGAATCTTAAGTAACTGTAACTCATCCATGAAAGAAGTGGCTTATAAGGCACTTACTAGACCGATTTTTGCGTATTGTTCATCAATATGGGTTCTTAGGAGATAGGACTAATAGAAGAGAGAGAGAAGATCTAACAAATAGTGACAAGTTTCATCCAGGATCCTTTAGTCCGCGTGAGAACATTACCAAGATGCTCAACAAACTCCATTGGCAGACATTACAGGAGATGCGGTGTGCATCACGGAGCAGTTTACTAGCAAAATTTTTAGAGAGTGCTTTCTGGGAAGAGTTGGGCAACATATTACATCCTCCCACAAAAATTTTCTGTAATGACCACAATGAGAAAATTGAAGAAGTTCGGGCCAACACAGAGACTTATCAACAATCATTCTTCCCATGCTCCATTCACGATTGTAACAGGGCAGGGAGAAACAGTTAGTAGTACCAGAAGCAGCCTTCAACACAAACTGTGAGGTGGCTTGCTGAGTATAATGTAGGTGTGGGTACTGAAACAATGAAACAAACTTCAAACAAACACACTCCATTTCATAAATCCTAATTCTGACACAAGGGAAGATACTAACAAAGTCACAGTCCTTCAGTTCAAAACGGTATACAAACCCACCAGCACGTGCATTTTAGAGGCAATTGCACATAGAAAATGGTGTGCCATACATGTAAACACTTCCTGCAGAATCCTCAACCTGAAGGCCAGGATATTTAGTCTAGACTTTCTCCTGGTAAACCAAAGGCTATAGTCTTAAGAAATTGGAGAACAATGTCATATACACTTCCAGCTGCTACACATGTAGGGAAATACATTTGTTACAGACTTTGTTCAGATTTGACACTGTTTCATTCTTGGCAAGACTGCATTCAAAACTAGCACAAACTACCATTTGTAATGCAGATTTCTAGCAAAGAAGATCATACCTCTGCTTCTACATCTACTTGGATACTCTGCTTGCCACCATACGGTGCATAGCGGAGAGTACCCTGTACCAGTACTAGTTATGTCCTTTCCTGTGCCACTCGCAAATAGAGCGAGAGAAAACTGATTGTCTATATGCCTCGGTAAGAGCCCTAATTTCTTGAATGTAATCTTTGTGGTCCTCAGGCGCAATGTATGTTGGTGGTAGTAGAACTGTTCCGCAGTCAACTTCAAATGGTGGGTCTCTTTCTCAACAGCATTTCTCAAAAACAACGTCGCCTTCCCTCCAGGAATTTCCATTTTAGTTCCCAAAACAACTTCATAACACTTATGTGTTGTTCAAACCTACCAGTAACAAATCTAGCAGCCCACCTCTGAATTGGTTTGATGTCTTCCTTCAATCTGATCTGGTGCAGCAGTACTCAAGAGTAGGTTGCACCAGCATCCTATATGTAGTCTCTTCTACAGGTGGACCATTCTTTTCTAAAATTCTCCCAATATACCACAGTCGACCAATTGCCTTTCCTACCACAGTTCTCATAAGCTCATTCCATCTTGTATTGCTTCGCAACATTACGCACAGGTATTTAAACGGCTTCCCTGTGTCAAGCAGGACTCTAGTAGTACTGAAACCAAACATTACAAATTTGTTCTTCCTACTCATCTTCATTAACTTACATTTTTCCACATTTGGAGCCAGCTGCCATTCATCATGCCAACTAGAAATTTTGTGTAAGCCATCTTGTTTCTTCCTACAGACACTCGAATTTGACACCTCACCTTACATCGCAGCGTCATCAGCATACAACCACAAATTGCTGTCCACTCTGCCAAATCTTTTATGTATATAGACAACAACAGTGGTCCTATCACGCTTCCCTGGGCGCTCTTGACAATACCCTTGTCTCTGATGAACATTCGCTGTCGAGGACAACAAATTGCAGTCTATTACTTAAAAAGTCTTCAAGCCACTCATGCATCCGTGAACTTACTCCATATGTTTGTACCTTCATTAACAGCCTGCAATGCGACAGTGTGTCATGGGGTTTCCAGAAATCTAGAAATATGGAATCTGCCTGTTCCCTTTCATCCATAGTTTGTAGAATATCATGTGGGAAAAGGGCAAGCTGAGTTTCACATGAGCAGTGCTTTCTTAAACCATGCTGTTTCATGGACATAAGTTTCTCAATCTTAAAAAAGTTTATTATAATCAAACTGAGAATATGTTCAAGGATTCTGTTGAAAACTGAAGTTAGGGATATTGGTCTGTAATTTTGCAGGTCCGTTCTTTTACCTTTTGTTATGTACTGGAGCCACCTGCGCTTTTTTCCATTCACTTGGGACAACGTGCTGGCCGAAAGATTCAGGATAAGTGCAAGCCAAGTTAGGGGACAATGCCTTAGAGTACTCTGTAAAATTGAATTAGGATTCCATCCGAACCTGGTGACTTATTTGCTTTCAAGTCTTTCAGTTGTTTCTCTGCACCAGGATGTTTATTACTGTGTTGCCCATATGGGAGCCTGTCCATTGGTCAAATGATGGTATCATTACCAGCAGACTAATGATATACCACTGCAGTACTTGACCAACAGGAGTATGTTAGTGAAGGTCTATACCAGCTGTAGGACACTGCTACATACAGTATCTACCATCAAGATCCCATCCCTGTGATTAAAACTGACATGCAGCGCCTCCTTAAAACCTCAGGCCCCTTATGGGGACTAACACCTCAATCCATAGAATGTATTTTCCCACTCAAACTATGCATCTCCACCTTTTACCTTCTTCCTAAGATCCACAAACCCAATCATCCTAGCTGTCCTATAGTTGTTGGCTTCAGTGCACCCACTGAACATATGTTTACACCTACATCTATTCTCTGCAAACCTCTGTGAGGTGCATGGCAGAGGGGATGTCCTACTGTACCAGTTATTAGGGTTTCTTCCTGTTCCATTCATATATGGGGCATGGGAAGAATGATTGTTTGAATGCCTCAGTGTGTGCAGTAGTTATTCTAATCTTATCTTCAGGATCCCTATGTGAGTGATATGTAGGGGGTTATAGTGTATTTTTTACTTTCATTGGACTAAACAAATAACAGCTGTAGGTCATATGGATATTCGGTATATAGCCGGCTCCACAAAAATCTTTTATTTGTCTGTGGAGCATGTATTAATTATCATTAAATTATATGTGTTCAAGAACAATAGTTATGGCATATTGCACATATATTCAGATATAGTTAGTGAACAACACTTTGTGACATCATCATTTCTTCAGGGTGCAACATGATGACTCACAAGATAAGACAATCTCCAGATGTGTGGGTTGAGGCTGCCGTTCCTGCCCCATCCATGATTATGGAATATGTATGCCTTGTAAAAGACAGCATTCAAATCAGATTGCCTTTGTATTCTTTGTGAATGTGGTACTATTTATGTGGTCCAAACCCATCATACTTAATGAAAGTATATATAAATAAGTTAAGGAGTAATTGGGGCACTGAGTGATCAACAAGCACATAAACAAGGCTCAGAATGTTGCTAGCTTTTGGGTGAATCCTTCTACAGAGCTATAGAGTACACATAGTTCTGTTTGGTCGCATTGTCCAGGCTGTGAATGTAGTGGTGCAGGTGTAAGTGTGAGAATGAATGTGTGTGAGTGTATGTGTAAATTATAGGTCTGAAGAAAGAGGGATGCCAAAACTGAGGGGTACAGGGGATTCTCCTGACCAGAGTGAGCAACATAGGAACACGGTAGTATGTAAACTCATTTTGTAGTGTGTGACTGCATGAAGTATGTTCATAAGAAATCCCACCAAGCGAGCCATGTGCCGTGATCTGCTTCCTACTTGTGGATGACAACTACCAATTTTTTTTCACAAATCAAATTGGTTTGCAGTGAAAGGAGAATGAACAGAACAAGTGTATAAATGGCATAGGGAGTTTAGTGGAGGCAGAACAGATGTTCATGACAAAAAGTGGTGTGGAAGACCCATTTTGAGTGATGAGTTGGTGCAAAACATGAGGAAACTTTGTGAAGAGGTTGACTGACAGCGGGTTAAGTTTCTGTGATGTGTCCACAACTTTTCAGAACTATTTTAGATGACACACTTACAGAAGAACTCAGATACCAGAAACTGTATGCAATATGGGTCCCAAAACAACTGACAGAGCAGCACAAGAAAAATCGGGCCAATAGCACCTGCGAGATTATTGAGCAACTTGTATTGGAAGGTGAGGATTTTCTGAGCTCTGTTGTGACAAATGAAACTTGGGTGGCTCATTACACACCTTGACAAAAAGACAGTCATAGCAGTGACATCACACCAATTCCCCATTTGCCAAAAAATTCAAAACCACAATTTTGGGCAAAGAAACCTGGCCTCAGTGTTTTGGTACTGAAAAGGCATCATTTTGGTCAAATTTCTGCCTCAGAGGGAGACTATTAGTGCACAATGATATTGTGAGACCCTTAAAAAGCTCAAAAGGATCATTCAAAACAAAAGGAGGGGAACACTGATAAGAGGAGTGTGCTTGTTGCACCACAATGCCCATCCTCACATAGCCTTAGCCACCAAGATGCTCTTAGATTCATTTGGTTGTGATATTTTGAACCACCCTCCCCCCTCCCTATTCCTCTGACTTGGCACCTTCAGATTATCATCTTTTCAACTCCCTGAAGGCACATGTGAGTATAATTAAATTTTCAATCAATAGATTCTGAGGTGGGGGAAGGAGCTGGCCGGAGAGTTTTTGGAAGAAGACATAAAGAACTTGTGCCATAGCTTGTGCATTGAACAGGATGACAGTTATATGGAAAAATTGTCAACAAGTGTACCAACAATATCCTGGAATTTTTAAATAAACTTTATACACTTACTTTTTGAATGTCTCTTGTACACCGTCTGAGTATATTTACCAAACAGTTATAAACATCAAAAACCTTGATAATTTCTGCATAAATTGCTTTGTCTATGACTGTACAGCAAGATCTATACTGAAATTACATTTACCGAGATGGAATAAATCTAAAGCTTAAAAGAACATTTTCTACCAAGAAATAAAAGGTATCTGTTAAGCTATACATTTATAAAGTGAAGGATTACTTAGATAACATGGAGTAGGGTTTTGGTGAAAATTCATCTTACTTTTTTCTGATCTCAAAGTCTCACAGGTTATGGAGGGGTGCTGACGGTTTTTCAGGCAAACTAATGAAACATTGTGTTACAAAAAAAAGGAAACCACACATCATGATCCTCATGTTGTTTGTGTATAGTGTGTGCAAGTGTTGATAAATGAATTCCAGATCAGAAATGAGGTCCATATATTCACTTTAAACTCATCAATGGATCCTATGACATCACTTCTGAACTCACTGTCTCCATACACATGAATACTCAACTTGTAGTTGCCATCAGCGTATTTAACTGAAAACTTGTTGTTTGAGTCTATTGTTGGGCACAAGCAAACTATACAAATGCAGAAAGGGGAGTGAGTACATGAGTTTGTAAGTATAACAGAGGGCTACAGCATTGTCACTTTATACACAACTGTTGGGCATGACAATTATTATTTATAAATATATTTATAAGTCAGTTGGCAGTGAATGTTGTTATGTTTATAATACATACATATATATGTAAGCGCAAGAAAGATTATGTCATTTTCATGCTGTCGCTGTTCCACTACAATAGCAGTATCCCAATACTCCTGCGTTCTTTAGTAAGAGGAAATGAGTCGATGAGTAGGACATGAGTGCAGTGCCACAATGCTCAGACTTGTTATACTGACAGAACTAGACTGGGAGGGAAGTAAGTCAGTATACCACTGACATGTCAGCTGGGGTTGATTTCTAATGTATGCAACTCTCAACATTGGACTTGTACTCACTCTGTTTCTGATCACTAAAGTAAATTAACATTGTAGCATTAGGCTGTTACATTATGAAATAACTTACTTTCAGTATTGTACTGTAACAGAATACTTGTCATCTGCTGGTTCTCATCACAGGCTAAAATATAATTACATGATACACCAACCCAAAGACCAACTTCCACTGCTCCAATTAGCCAGTATCCCTACTGCAAACGAACAATAAAGCAACATCACAAGGAAATTCCCTTCATAAATATTCCCATCAAATCACAAATGGGATGCAGCACAATTGCTACTATCAATCATAAATAACCAGGTAACATAAAAAATAAAATTTATACATTTAACCAAAAACAAAGAACAAAACTTGGCAAGGTTCAACAAAAATACACTTAATATGCTCTGATTTCCCTCAGCACTGATGAAATGATAAATTGATTTTTCTTCTTAATACAACTTATTAACATCTTATTCCATTGCAGAAGACTCTGGATAAACTGAGGATGGAGGCTCTGATGTCTGTAGATGTAAAATATGTCCATTTAGATTTTGTTTCCCACAGCTTCCTTAAACTAATTCATGCTACTCTAGAATTTACTTAATTTATGAAAAAATGAATGAGCTGTTACATTTTAAACTTCATGTTTAGAAAAAACTCAAATTTTATAGTTAATTATCTCAATTTTTACCACGGTTTTTAATAGATTTGGAAAATTCTAGTTTCACACACCTGTAAGTATGGTTTGTATGCTGTGCAAAATTCATCACAGACCTCTCTTACTTATGAAGAAAAGTGTACCTATAACAACAAATGCAGCCAATGGTAAGTGAAAAAAGGTGAAATTTTACATGTAAAAAAATTTATTTTGTTATGATTTTGAACTTCCACTGCTATGAGTGTGAACCCTGAATCCATCCTGGTCATGCTGACAAAGTTTTATGAATCTCTTGCCCCAAGTTGGCCTGTTTGACATCCCACCTACATTAAGAGAGAGAGAGAGAGAATTTAAAATGACTTCATCCACAACAAATTAAACTATTTTAGATGTGGCTCAGTGGCCCAGTGATAACTACAGATCCAAAGGTCTCGGTTCAGTACCTGGCCAATCCAAGGATTTTTAGATGTTACTTGTCACTTCTTTTACCTCTGGCAATGTTTGTTAATGTGGATAATACTGAGTTTACTTACTCAACAGAAACATTCTCTATTATTCAATGGTTCACAAACAGCATTCTGACATACATACACATCTACATCTACATCCATACTCCGCAAGCCACACTTACAGCATCTCAGAAGCCAATTGAGGCTAATAGCAGTGGGTGATGTGCCCAGCGGAATGCTGAGGCAGCACAACAGCAGCTTGCAGCATCATGTCTTGCTGATGTGAGTCGTGTGACAACTTTGTGGTGCTGCAGGACTGAGCAACTGAGCTGGCAAGCATCATCTGTAGACTGAGGCTTCTGGGAGGAAAATCTGGGTGCCCCAAGTTAACTCGGGACCCCCAGAGACCGACGGGAATTTCAGGTGATTTTGCCCACTGAGCAGCCACAACTAGGCAGATCCACTTTAAAGCTCAGAACCATCAGGGTTTGCTGCCAGCTGGAATAGCTCAGCGACACATTTGACCAATGTATGGCATGGAGACTGCACAATCTGAATGCATGATATCAAAGAAATGTGCTGCTGAAAGAGCTTGCAGCACTTACATTTGCTTTGGCTGGGTGTGTTTTGACAGGAGCTATGTTCCTTTTATATAGCTGGTGGTAGAAACACTGGGTTGTTTTGCAGCAGGTAGTAATCTCAAGATAACCTGAAATGGAATACACATACAGGAAAGGTAAATGCCAGGAATTGTACTGGCTGTTATGCATTGAGTGTACTGAAAACATGTGCTAGCCTGAAAACATTAACCAGTGCATACTACGCTTACATACAAGCCCACCTAAAATATGGTGTAATATTCTGAGGAAATTCTCCAACTGCTCTGAGCACATTCAGAATCCAGAAGAGAGCAATGAGGATTATTACTGGGAGCAAATCCAGAGACTCCTGCAAACCCATCTTCAGGAAGTTGGAAATCCTTACACTGCCTTGCCTCTACATTCTTGAGACTCTAAAATTTTTCAGAAACCACATAGTGCCAACTGACCCCAGAGTCATAAAAAATAATGAAATACATGAACACAACACCAGGAAAAACACAAACCTGCATATTATACATACAATCACTCAACTGTGTAAAAAGGGAGCTTTCCACACGGGGCCTCCAACTGTTCAACAATCTTCCCACTGGTATTAAGTCCATTGAAGACAACATAAAATTTAGCAAAGCCATGAAGTCGTATTTGTTGTGTCACTGTTTTTACTCTGTAAATGAATACTTAGAACAGTAATCTTGCTGTTTGTGTTAAATTGAGAACATTGAGCAATATAATACCTTAGGATACTATAGGCCTATGTTAATATATGTTAACAATGTTAAATGATATTATCCAACATCTGCAACACACTGTGTACCATCAGATCACATGTAATAAATAAATAAATAATCCAGTCCACCACAGACAGTAGACTGTAACATTTCAGGGTGCTGTGCTAGCACTACTGCAGTGTCCAGCTGCCAGCTGGCCTGCACATTCCCCTTGGTTGACTGCAAAGGCTTATCTGAGGCTGATGTCACAACATTTCTCCCCCCCCCCCCACCCCTCCCCCACCTCACCACCACCACCACTCCCCCCCTGAGAGACTTCCATCCTCCAATTTCCAGGCTGCTGCTGAACATATGAACATCACGATACTATTGCGTCTACATTTTGCCCACTGCCTCTGCAGTGGACTCTCTCTTGCATCATTATTTACATTTCAAATATTGTCTGTCCTTCTCCACAGACTCTCCATCACATGGTATATGGTGATGATCACATCAAGACTGTTTCAACATTTATGAAAACTTTACAGTGAATCCATTAGATTGGCAGGTAATGCAAAGAGAGATACAGGTAGGCAGATGGCTCATTGCTGATGATAGACCTGGGCCACACAAGTGATGACTAAGATTAAGAAACTTCCTGGCAGATTAAAACTCTGTGCCATATTGAGACTCGAACTCAGAACCTTTGCCTTTTGTAGGCAAGTATTCTACCAACTGGACTACCCAAGCACGACTGATGACCCATCCTCGCAGCTCTACTTCTGCCAGTACCTGGTCTCCTACCTTCCAAACTTCACAGAAGTTCTACTGCGAAATTTGCAGGACCAGCATTCCTGGAGGAAAGGATATTGCAGAGACATGGCTTAGCCACAGCCTGGCAGATGTTCCAGAATGAAATTTTCACTCTGCAGTGGATTGTGCACTGTTATGAATCTTCTTAGCATTTTAAAACTATGTGCAAGACTGAGACTCAAGCTTTCCCAGGAAGTTTCATATCAGTGAACACTCCACTGCAGAGTGAAAATTTCATTCTGGAAACATGCCCCAGGCCGTGGCTGGGCCATGTCTCTACAACATGCTTTCTTCCTGGAGCGCTAGTCCTCCAAGTTTCACAGGAGAACTTCTGTGAAGTTTGGAAGGTAGTAGACAAGGTACCAGCATAAACAGAGCTGTGAGGATGCATTATGAGTTGTGCTTGAGTGGCTTAATTGGTAGAGCACTTGCCTGTGAAGGGCAAAGGTCCCGAGCTCTAGTCTCGGTATGGCAATCAGTTTTAATCTGCTAGGAAGTTACATATTCATACACATTCCAATGCAGAGTAAAAAATTTCATTCTGGAAACATCCCCCATGCTGTGGCTAAGCCATGTCTCTGCAATATCCTTTCTTCCAGGAGTGCTAGACCCATAACTTTCACAGGAGAATGTTTGTGAAACTTGGAAGGTGCAAGACAAGGTAGTGGTGGAAGTAGAGCCGTGGGGATGGGTCGTAAGTCATGCTTGGGTAGCTCAGTTGGTAGAGCAATTACCTATGAAAGGCAAAAGTCTTGAGTTCAAGTCTCAGTTGATCACAAAGTTTTAACCTGCCAAGAAGTTTCATATCCGTGCATACTATGCTGTAGGACGAAAATTTCAGAGGAAGACTAAGTAACTACGGAGAGTGACATTCTTCTTACCATGACTCAGAGCTGGTATCCACTGTGGTGCTGTTGCACCTGCTGGAACAACTGTTCTGCACTGTGGCACCCATACTTTGCTGCTAACAGCTGGTTATGGGAGCTAAGTTGGTGAGATAAACAATGATGTTCAGGCAGTTAGGTTCTTCACTGGCTGGATTTTTAAAGGATTATCAGATGGATACGGCAGAGGATACATTATGTTCAGAGCCATAATCCCTTTTATTACTGTTGACAGCCAAAATCTTAGTCCCAAGGTATCATATTGAGTACCATTTAAAATACCCCACTGTTCTGTAACTCCAGTCATTCAGTTCCTCTTGGTCTTCCCTCCTTGCAGGGGGTGGTGACACCTACAAGTGAGTCATACACTGAATACTCCCAGTAAGATCCTACTTTCTGAAAATATTGGTGTATTGTAAGGATGTCTCATGGGGATCCACTCATACCTGTTCCCAGGAGGAAGAGTTCAATTTCACATATCCCAATGGCAGTAACCACTACAGAGGAAAGTAACATTACTGCTGGGGAATGTGAGTAAGTACAGTTATTTGAAACTGCTAAATAGTAATTTTCACTTTGAAACCTCTTTGAGTAATATCACCAAAAATGAATAATAAAAGAAGTTCATCCACGAAGGACAGAACACAATGTGCTGGTACCAAAAATTTTAATTGAAACTAGTAAGAATGAAAATGTCAACAAAATTCTTGGATATGTAAACTTGGTGGTAGAATTTAATACCCAACTTTTAGATCATATCTGCATTGCTGCTGATGTCCTGTTGTCCATAATATGTTGCTGTTAGAAATTGTAGCGATCTTGCCACATCATGGAAATCATCAATGAAACTTAAGGAGTTGCAATGAATTCTTTAATGCTGCATAGGTGGTGTGCAGCAATGAACAATTGGTGTTACAAACTGACTACATCTTGACTCTCTGAAAGCTGACTACAATCTGCATAATGACAATGCTGTTGCACCTGTTTATACTTTTAGTTACAATCAACAGCATTCTTTAAGTTGCAAATTTACAAAATTACAATAGAAAATTAATGCACGGAGATAAACTGTGGACTATGTAATTTAGGCACTTCCTGATGCAAAATATAAGTTGCATCATTTTCCTAACATAAACTGGAGTTACAAATTAAATATTCTTTCATTAAATTTTTATTTTGCAATTAAGTAAATACAACTAGTCCCACAACATTACATTCCATCCTGGATTTTCCATTGTTTAGTTTAGCTAATTAGTGACTTCATTGTTAACAAAAAATATTCCTACCAATCACAGAGTCTGGGTATTAAGTATACTTGAATCTGATGCAGTCATGAGCTGTCTATTTGGTTTCTAATCAGAACTTCCATATTAACTGTTGTGTAATTCACATAGTAATCGGTATCAAATTGCAACATTTCAAATGTTTGACAGTATTTCATATGCATATGCTCTTCAGAGGGTGTTCTGTGACAGGGGCATACTGTAACCTGCTCTCTCTGACATCGGCACAGTTCTTCTGCTGGCATCAATGCAAAAGTCTTTCTGTCCAGCATAAATTAACTAAATTAACATGATCTCCTTTACTTTAAGATGAACAAATTCAGTTGAAGTCCCCCTGTTGGACCAGATATAGGTGTACACATAACATTAGCATCTGCCGTAGGTCTTGCTATCTAATTAACCTTCTCTCTTCTCAATGATTGTCTGTCTTTTGATCTTAGTGCCTACAGCTAGGTATGTACAGACTGTGCGAGAGTGGCTTGCTCACTTTGTCATCCACTTTTTTGTTCTTACCTGGTTCCTCCTTTTTTGAGAGACAGACACGGATAATGAAGGTAAAGCCTCCAATGTCCCTGGAAAAGGGTCGAATGTGCCCGACATGGATGACTGTCATTCGAGTAAAGAGTTGCAAATTTACATTTACCATAAGGTCATTTGACTGCTTGGTATGGACCATGGTAACAAGCATAAAATTATTTAATTTTTCCCCTTTCAATGTAAGTTTTCACTCACTGCCCTACACAGTATGTAGGAAACTTAGCATTCCATTGTTCCATTTGCCACTGCAACTCCTCTGTGACCTTTGTGTTTGCTTTTTGCAAGTGGTGCAGTAATGTCCAGAAAGATTTCACAAGATTCTGCACTGATCCATGGTCTTTCCCTACTCTGGATTTCACTATCTGAAATGGTGATGCCATCTTTCATTCATGTACAACCTCATATGGTGGTAATCCCTCACTCTCATGCACTTCTGAATTGTACTCTGCTACTGTGTAAGGTAATAGGATACCCCAGTAAGGTAACAGTGACTCAATATCTTCATTATTGCCCTGCAAAGGATATTTATTTATTTATTTATTTAGCATCCAATAGATCACACATGTGATATAGGATTTGTCATTTGATTACACGTAACACATAACAACACATTGACAAACATATATAAACAGCAAACAAATTACATACACGTAGTACATAAGTAGTGTACAAGAACTTATTACCCAAAAACAAAAGTACATGCTCATGATAAAGAATTATAGATCATGAACTACGTCTTATACACAAAACATATTACAGATATTTAACAGATTGTTCCTAAATACCATAATTATGAAGTTGAAAACATAATTAAATTAGTTTGAATTTTTTTTAAAAGTAAGTACAGGTTTCAATCCACACTCTGAGACAGGTATTCATTTACACTGTAGTAGCATTTTTCCATCAAGTAATTTTTTACTTCTCGCTAGAAATTATTTTTGCCTTTCAGGTCCTTAATTTGAGATGTAAGTGCATTTAAAAGCTTTATTCCTAAATGGCTAACATGTTTCTGACTTCTAGTTTTTGCTACATAGGGAATGTGGAAGTCTTTACAATGCCTTGTATTGTGATCATGGTAGCTTGCGTTGGTTTGGAGATCGCAATTACTTTTACTGATCATTTCCACGCATTTAAAAATATATATTGATGGTATTGTAAGTATCTTTAGTTGTTTGAATAAGGGTCTACAGTGAGTTTGTGGTGGGCTGTGTGTCATGATACAAATAGCTCTTTTTTTGCATAATAAAAATGTCATTTAGTCTTGACCTGGTTTTTCCCCAAAAGCTGATGCCATAGCTTGCAACTGATTGGAAATAACTAAAGTACACCACTCTAATACATTCTTTGTTACATACCTTGGATATTATTCTTAAGGTGAAACATGCTGAGCTAAGTTTCTGAGTAAGATATACACTGTGTTCATTCCAGTTTAAATCTTGGTCAGTTCGCATTCCCAGAAACTTTGTGGTGCACACTTTTTCTATTTGTTTGCTATCCAGCATAAGGCACATATTTTCACCTTGATACTTGCTTCCATACTGTATAAAGTTTGTTTTCTTTGTGTTTAATGTCAGCTTATTTGAATAAAACCATGACTGTATGTATGAGAGCATTTTTTCTGCTGTAGTACGCAATGATTCTTTTATATCACTAATTATGATACTCGTGTCTGAATTGTACTCTGCTACTGTGTAAGGTAATAGGATACCCCAGTAAGGTAACAGTGACTCAATATCTTCATTATTGCCCTGCAAAGGATATTTATTTATTTATTTATTTATTTAGCATCCAATAGATCACACATGTGATATAGGATTTGTCATTTGATTACACGTAACACATAACAACACATTGACAAACATATATAAACAGCAAACAAATTACATACACGTAGTACATAAGTAGTGTACAAGAACTTATTACCCAAAAACAAAAGTACATGCTCATGATAAAGAATTATAGATCATGAACTACGTCTTATACACAAAACATATTACAGATATTTAACAGATTGTTCCTAAATACCATAATTATGAAGTTGAAAACATAATTAAATTAGTTTGAATTTTTTTTAAAAGTAAGTACAGGTTTCAATCCACACTCTGAGACAGGTATTCATTTACACTGTAGTAGCATTTTTCCATCAAGTAATTTTTTACTTCTCGCTAGAAATTATTTTTGCCTTTCAGGTCCTTAATTTGAGATGTAAGTGCATTTAAAAGCTTTATTCCTAAATGGCTAACATGTTTCTGACTTCTAGTTTTTGCTACATAGGGAATGTGGAAGTCTTTACAATGCCTTGTATTGTGATCACGGTAGCTTGCGTTGGTTTGGAGATCGCAATTACTTTTACTGATCATTTCCACGCATTTAAAAATATATATTGATGGTATTGTAAGTATCTTTAGTTGTTTGAATAAGGGTCTACAGTGAGTTTGTGGTGGGCTGTGTGTCATGATACAAATAGCTCTTTTTTTGCATAATAAAAATGTCATTTAGTCTTGACCTGGTTTTTCCCCAAAAGCTGATGCCATAGCTTGCAACTGATTGGAAATAACTAAAGTACACCACTCTAATACATTCTTTGTTACATACCTTGGATATTATTCTTAAGGTGAAACATGCTGAGCTAAGTTTCTGAGTAAGATATACACTGTGTTCATTCCAGTTTAAATCTTGGTCAGTTCGCAGTCCCAGAAACTTTGTGGTGCACACTTTTTCTATTTGTTTGCTATCCAGCATAAGGCACATATTTTCACCTTGATACTTGCTTCCATACTGTATAAAGTTTGTTTTCTTTGTGTTTAATGTCAGCTTATTTGAATAAAACCATGACTGTATGTATGAGAGCATTTTTTCTGCTGTAGTACGCAATGATTCTTTTATATCACTAATTATGATACTCGTGTCTGAATTGTACTCTGCTACTGTGTAAGGTAATAGGATACCCCAGTAAGGTAACAGTGACTCAATATCTTCATTATTGCCCTGCAAAGGATATTTATTTATTTATTTAGCATCCAATAGATCACACATGTGATATAGGATTTGTCATTTGATTACACGTAACACATAACAACACATTGACAAACATATATAAACAGCAAACAAATTACATACACGTAGTACATAAGTAGTGTACAAGAACTTATTACCCAAAAACAAAAGTACATGCTCATGATAAAGAATTATAGATCATGAACTACGTCTTATACACAAAACATATTACAGATATTTAACAGATTGTTCCTAAATACCATAATTATGAAGTTGAAAACATAATTAAATTAGTTTGAATTTTTTTTAAAAGTAAGTACAGGTTTCAATCCACACTCTGAGACAGGTATTCATTTACACTGTAGTAGCATTTTTCCATCAAGTAATTTTTTACTTCTCGCTAGAAATTATTTTTGCCTTTCAGGTCCTTAATTTGAGATGTAAGTGCATTTAAAAGCTTTATTCCTAAATGGCTAACATGTTTCTGACTTCTAGTTTTTGCTACATAGGGAATGTGGAAGTCTTTACAATGCCTTGTATTGTGATCATGGTAGCTTGCGTTGGTTTGGAGATCGCAATTACTTTTACTGATCATTTCCACGCATTTAAAAATATATATTGATGGTATTGTAAGTATCTTTAGTTGTTTGAATAAGGGTCTACAGTGAGTTTGTGGTGGGCTGTGTGTCATGATACAAATAGCTCTTTTTTTGCATAATAAAAATGTCATTTAGTCTTGACCTGGTTTTTCCCCAAAAGCTGATGCCATAGCTTGCAACTGATTGGAAATAACTAAAGTACACCACTCTAATACATTCTTTGTTACATACCTTGGATATTATTCTTAAGGTGAAACATGCTGAGCTAAGTTTCTGAGTAAGATATACACTGTGTTCATTCCAGTTTAAATCTTGGTCAGTTCGCATTCCCAGAAACTTTGTGGTGCACACTTTTTCTATTTGTTTGCTATCCAGCATAAGGCACATATTTTCACCTTGATACTTGCTTCCATACTGTATAAAGTTTGTTTTCTTTGTGTTTAATGTCAGCTTATTTGAATAAAACCATGACTGTATGTATGAGAGCATTTTTTCTGCTGTAGTACGCAATGATTCTTTTATATCACTAATTATGATACTCGTGTCATCTGCAAATAGTAGAATTTTGGCTGAGCTGTCTGTAGCCTGTATATCATTAATATAAATTAGAAATAATGATGGGCCCAGAATGCTGCCCTGTGGAACACCTATTTCAATTTGTTTCGGTTCAGATATGTGTTTAAAGTTGTGAAGATTGTTGGATGACCTCAGCTCAACAACTTGTGACCTGTTTTGCAGATAAGATTCAAACCATTTTTTAACAGTGCCCCTGATGCCTATTGCTTCAAGTTTCTCTAGTAATATTACATGGTTCACAGTATCGAAGGCTTTGGATAAATCTAGATTAATTCCAACAACCTGTTTATTTGACTCCAAATTTCTTACTATTTCTGTTGCGTAGTCCAATATGGCTGTTTCTGTACTGTGCCCTGCTCGAAAGCCATGTTGACTGTTATTTATTAGTTTATGTTTTTCAAGGTATTTTATAACCCTGATTTTCATTAATTCCTCAAGTATTTTGGAGAAGGCTGGGAGGAGAGATATAGGTCGGTAATTTTCTATTTTATGTCTGTCACCATTTTTGTATAGAGGTATCACTTTAGAGATTTTAAGTTTATCTGGAAATACCTCTTCAATAAGGGACAAGTTTGCTATGTGCACTATAGGTTTGACAACACATGGAGCAATTTTCTTAATTATTGATACAGGTACATCATCCAACCCAGAGAACATTTTGATTTCAAGCATTTAATGACTTTTAGAACTTCATGCTCATCTGTTGGGATTGCCATCATGCTGGTATTTACCATTGGAGTTGTCACTGTTGGTTGTTGCTTAAATTTACTACTTAAAGTAAGGGGAATATTTACAAAATAATTGTTTACATGGTTTGCCATGGCATCTTTTTATATGGGAACATTTTCATTATTTTTAAGATTGATTTCCTGTTCTTTAGTTTGGCCTCCAGTTTCTTTTTTTACCATTTTCCACATCATTCTGGACTTGTTACTAGCCTGCCTTATTGATCTATCATTACTTAATAATTTTGCTTTTGCTATTACTTTGCGGTAAGTCTTTTTGTATGTCTTCACATACTCAACAAACTGCTGATCATGACATGTTTTTAACTTTAAACTTGGTAATTTCATGGTTTCACTTCACTTTTTAATTCTGGGTGTAATCCAGGTCCCTTTGGATCCAGATGATCTATAACTCAAAAGCTTTTTTGGGAAACACATTTCAAAGTATGTCATAAAAATGGAAGAAAATATATTATAAGCATCATTTGTGTTTGTTTGTGCCAAGACCTCTGACCAAACTGCATTTTTTAAATTATTTTTGAGCTGATTACAATTTTCAGTAGAGAAAAATCGTTTGTACTCCTTTTTATTTTCCTCCTCCTTGGGAGTTGCAGTGAGATTAAAGGTTAGTGCATTATGATCTGATAATCCTATATTCACATTTGTAACTGCAACTTCATGTGTGACCACATTTGAGAAGGTGTTATCTATTAGGCTTTCACTGGAATCTGTTGTTCTAGTGGGAGCTGATATGTGGGGGAACATGTTGAAGCTTTTTAGTATGCCTAAAAACTTGTTTTTTACTGGACTCTGGACCAATAGATTAATATTAAAGTCACCAAAAAGAATTATGGTAGAGTTCTCATTTGAGAAAATGTTGAGCATTTCTTCCAAATTCTTAAGAAAGACTTCAGTATCTCCAGATGGTGACCTGTAAATTGCTGCAACAATTATTTTCTTCTTTAAACTATATAACTGAATGGCTACTGCCTCAAAATCCTTTTCTATGATTAATGGTTTAGCCTTGTATCTTAACTTAAATTTAAGCTTGGGATTTAGATAAATGCACACACCACCACCTTTGGCATTTTGCCTACAGTACTGACTGGCAAGTTTATATTGGCTTAAGTTTATGCTGTTTAGTTCACTGTCCCTGCACCAATGTTCCATAACACATAAACAATCAATATGGTCACTCTTTGCTGCCACCTCAAGTTCAAGGTACTTGTTTTTAAGACACTGAATGTTCAGACTCATAATTCTTAGCTGATTTGAACAATCCGACTGACCTGTGACTTTACACTCTGTTGATGCATTTTCTATTACACTGTTACAAGATTTCATACCTTGTTGTAGATTCCTCTGCTTGCAAGCATTTACCTGTTTCCCTGTTATGTGCTGTTCTTCACTGTTTTGCCCCAGCAAAAATCCTGGCTTCTCAAGGGTGGCTGCCTTCTTCTGGTGTGATGACTGCTGCTATTACCACTGCTGCTGCTGCTGTGTGCTGTTGCAGTGAATGCCAGTGATTCTGGTTACTTGGTTATTGATGTTGGAACTACTGCTTCTGACATTGCTGTGACTGCTAATGATTCTGGTTGGTTGGTTTTTGATGCTGTAACTATTGCTTCTGTTGTTAGTTCTGCTGCTGCTAATGTTGGTTCAGTAGTAGGTTCCTCTGTTGCTACTGTTTTTTGGATGGTCCATTTGCGTGCTGCTCCTGTTTGTGCTGGTGTTTCTGCTATTGGAGATTTATATCATCCCAGTTCAGTGGCTGTCACTTTGTAATTGCATTTAATTGCTTCCCTTATTAAGTTTCCTAACCTGGCCTTCCCGTTTCTGTTAAGGTGAAGCCCATGTTTCGTAAAACATTCTCTATCAAGTGTGCTTGAGTCAATTAATTTCACATTGTTGAATAGCCTACAACTACTTTTAAGTTTTGCATTAATTCTGTGAATTTCCTTATTCACACATGACCATTCAGGTAAATCATGCCTGTGGGTAAAGTTCACCAGTAAAATGATTGTATTTGACAGTACTAGCAAAAGACTCAAGAGATGTTTATACATTTTCATAGCATTCTTTTCGTAAATGTCTTTAGCTCCAGCTCAGATTACAACACTGTCCTGCTTGTCATAGTTATATTTTACGATGTTTTTTGTCACTTCTTTGAAACCAGCACCTGGTTTAACCATGCCTGTGACTGTCGTAGATGTGGCTTAGCCACAGCCTAGGGGATGTTTTCAGAATGAAATTTTCACTCTGCAGTGGAATGTGCCCTGTTCGTTCTGCAATTTGTTTGTTGGTGTCATGCAATTGTTCTTAATTTATGAATTCATAAACAATTACAATGTTGCTTTATCAATTTCAAAATGAAGTCAGTTCTTTGGTCTATAAACAATGTCTCCGGAATTCTGAACTTCAACAATCAATTATTAACCATGGCTTGTGCCACTTTGTTGTCTTCTTGATATGGAATAGCTATCATGACTAAAAGTGACCTATTATTGTTAATATATAGTGATTCCCTGCTGGAATATGACCAAAAGTATGTAAGATGTCCAAACTAATCATCTCAAACAGTCTTCTGGCCTCTGATAACCTCTGCAATGGAATATGCTGATGCCACTCACAACCACTTAATGGCTAAGCATGCTCTTCCATGTTCTTAGCAAAGACAAATGTGTCATCTAGATAGTCTATATTTTAATACACACAATATGGCATGTATGAGGTGTTTAATTATGTCCAGTGAGTGTATTTTTCAGTCCAAACAGCATACACTAGCACCGATAAAATCCTGACAAGACCAAAAGTACTGTTTTGTACACATATACCCAGAATATGTGTTCAAACATGAATAATATTGGATTTATTATTTTTTTTAAACTTAATTATTTTACATGTATTGGAGTTATTTCAAAACTTGATTATCCATTTTTAATTTCATTTGAAGTCATTGACATTATAATTATTAAATATAATCCTTCAAAATAACTTTTGAAAAGATTATTGATAAATAATTCATCTGCTACGTAAAAAAGTTTCTTTGATAAATGTATTATCTTCGTACTTTTTGGCAAGAAGTTGAGAGGTGCATGCTGGGAAGATGAGAGATGTGAAACTTTGTTTTGTATTATGCACATGTTGTATTGTGTCTGTAATTGTTTATTAGAGGGACAGTCATTTGGAAAATATAGAATAAATTGGTCAACAGTGAATGTGAACATCTGTGTCTTTATTTTTCTTGTTAATACTCAACATTACATGAATCCACTATCATTTTTTCACCAATCAGGAATCTAATGGAACTCAAGACTGCTGTGCTGACAAAGTATAGAGCTTCAAGAAACAAGATAAGTCAGAATATTGCTTTTCAATTTTACTATTTCTAAACTGACCCCTCTGTTCTTCACTTATTAAAGAAGTTGAAGAATATTAACCTGAACAAGTTCATTGTAAAAGCAAGGTTTGGGAGGACAGTTTGAGTCATGATAACATTTAGTAAATTTGTAGGTGGCAGATGTTTGGATGTCACTTCCCCCCCCCCCCCCCACCTGCCCCCCCCTACCCCCCACCATGCCCCCCCCCCCCCCCCCCAAAAAAAAGGAAGAGAGAAAGACTAGGGTAGTAGTACTAGTGTGTAAGATAATAATAATAAAAAAAAAGTAAAGAGAAAGGAACCAGCACCAGTGCCACAGTCATATATCCTGCTACAGAACCCTTGTAATGCTTACTTCTGAGTGCTAACCATGGGCATTCCCTGATGTAATGTTCAACATTCCTATTCAAGCAGTTAGACACTGTGCACTGGATCCTAACACTTGCAAAACTGCTCATTTCCACTCACTCTGTTAAGGTGAAGGTGAAGGTTGTTGTTCCGCAATGTCACTCCTAAGTACTGGCTCTTCTGACTCTAATGTTACTGTTGGCTGACGCCAGTGTTGCACATGCAGGGGTGGATTCTCCAGTACCATAGTAGGCACAGAGCAAAGAATGCTTACTCAGCAAAAACATTCTTTACTATTAAGTGCCTCTCATACAGCACTCTGATAAAAGTGGCCCAGCAACCTGGTGAGGCTTCATTAAGTGAGTGATGTCTCCAGTGGAATGCTAAGGCAGCATCTCAGCAGCTGTAAGCGTTGTGCTTTTGCTGATGAGAGTCATGTGTCAGCTCAGTGATACAGTGAAGCTAAGCAGCTGGGATGATGGCCATCATCTGAAACCTGATGCTTCTGGCAGGAACATCCAGGCAATGTGGCTCAAACTGAGGATCCTCAGTTTCTGGCTGGAATGTATGGCAATGGCATCCACTGGTTGGCTTTGCTTTGCCAGATCCAGTTCGAAGTGTGGAACTATGAGGGCTAGCTGATAGATGTAGTGGCTTAGCTGCACACTCAACTGGTGATGGCATGGAAAGTGCACTGGTTGGATGTAGGGTGCCAAAGTGTGCAAGCCACCACCAGCCACTGGGATTATTTTATTGCTAATTGAAAATTTTTTCTTAACATTTAAATTCACAGCCAATACTTTAGTACTATTTCCCAATTTCTCATGGCCTAATCCAACCATCCCTTCATCATAAAAGTAGTTTGTTCTTGTTAAGGATGCTGACAATGTTTCTCCATGTGGCATCTGAGTGACCAGTGAAATGAATGGGGGAGGTATCATATGCTGGCTGCAGGGATGTAAGTGAACCCTCAGTTGAGAGGCTTTTGTTCACTTGCCCCATGTCTCAGCATAGCATGATGTTTCCCCTCTCCCTCTCCGTCTCCCTCTTCTCTCTCTCTCTCTCTCTCTCTCTCTCTCTCTCTCTCTCTCTCTCTCTCTCTCTCTCTCTCTCTCCATCTCTCTCTCTCTGTCTCTCTCTCTGTCTCTCTCTCTCTCTCTTATTCTTTGCCTGCTACCTATTTCCAGACTCTGTTCCACCATCACTGACTGACTACCATGACCCTATGACCCATCTCCCTTTTTACTGGATAGTGGCTTATTCACTGACCAAAGGGCACACTCAGCTGCACTCTGAAGTGGAGACTATGGGTATCTTTTTACCTCTTAAGCCATCTGTTCTTGTTGCTGTTTTCTTTGGAAGCTCAGATATCCTGACAAACTTGCTGACACCAGCATAAACTAGTATCAGAAATGAGATCTCCCATCATTAAGTCTGTGAGGGAGGATGATATCTTTTCATGGAAAGCCCTGCCATGAAACAGATGTCAGAGCCATCTTGCTGTGCACCAAGGAAATGAAGACAGATAACAATAGGAAATTTAGTGCAGTTAACGATCAGTTAACTGAAATAAGAACTGCAAACAATAGTAAAGTGGACAGGGTGAAAGAGCAAATGGACCAACTTAGTAATCAGGTTTCAGAGCTAAAAAATGGATTGTCAGAGGTTTAAAAAGTGTGAATGAAAAAGTTAATGTCTTTGAAAATAAATTTATTGTTTTGGAAAATGAGTTAATTGTCATATCTGCAAGACAGTTGAAGTATGTTAATGACATCAGTGTTGAACAGAAAGCTGTACCGGAAAAAATGGAACAAAACTTTTGCAGTTTAGATCAAAAAAATTTAAATGATGAAAACAATATGCAAACTAATGTAAATATTTTGGATGAAAATATTTCAGCAGTTCAGGAAAATTGAATTCAGAAAAATCAGTATTCAAACAGTAGTACTGGTATTGTGTGGGCCAACATTCCTATCATGTTTTCCATCAGACAATTTACATCCAGTGGATTTTCTGCACCACTGTAGAGATAGTTATGTGTCAAGCATGAGTGACAATCAAAAAACTACATTTGTTAAAAGATGTCTTGAAGGTGAAGATCTGATTGATTGATTTCTTTATTAATCCATGTAACAATTTACATTGTGTGGATTTTGTCAGCAAAATCATATACAATACAATATACCTACAATTTATACACATAAAATTAATATTTACACACATTTTTTAAGGTATCTTACATTAGTTTTATATCCTTATGTAATTTTCTTATAGTACTGCACAATTCTGGATTTCATATTATGATTTTTTCCTTGTGTATTACAATGCAGCTTAATTACACTACGTGTTTTAATTCAGATAGTCCATTACTGTGTAATAACTTTTATTTAATAAAAATTTTTTTAGTTTTGTTTTGAACTTTCCAATTGTGTCAATATCTTTTATATTTTGGGGTAATTTATTATATAATTTAACGGCATTGTACAACAAGCTCTGCTGATTTTTAACTTTATTTTTCCTCTCTAGGTGCAGATTGTATTGATTTCTAGTTTCATAGCTGTGTATTAAAGAATTTTTAACATAGCAGTCAATACTTTTTTTTATATACATAATACTTTGAAAAATATATTCACAGGGGACAGTTAGGATTTCCAGCTTTTGGAAATGTTCAAGGCAGTGAGCCCTACTGTCACTCTTGGTTACTATACGAATTGCTCTTTTCTGTAATTTGAAAACTATTTGAATATTTTTACAGTTGACTCCCCAAAATATTATTCCATAGGTAATAACAGAGTGGATATAAGAAAAATATACAGATCTGACACATGTAGTATCACACACTGCAGTCAGAATTCTAAGAGCATAGCATGCAGTAGCGATTCTGTTACTAAGTATTTTAATATGTTCTTCCCACTTTAACTGACTGTCAACACGCATACCAAGAAATTTTGTGTAGTGTACACATTCTATAGTTTCATCGTTTAACTTAAAGTTGTTATAGTGTGGTTTTTTGCAGACATAGAAGTTAACAGCATTTTTTTAATTTTTTATATTTTTTTAGTCTATTATTGGATGCCCACTCACGTACACTGTTTAGTGTTTGTTCGGCTTTTTCTTTCACTGCATCTGGTGATTTGTCACTGATTAGAACATTTGAGTCATCTGCAAACAATATTGTTTGTCCATGCTTGATGCTCTGTGGGAAGCCATTTATGTGAATGAGGAATAGTATTGGGCCAATGACACTACCCTGTGGGACACCTATATTTACATAATTTGGGTCTGAAGTATACTTTACAATATAGTTTGAGCAACTTGAAATATGTGAGATTTTGGTTATCTGTCTTCTATTTTTTAGATATGACTGTAACCACTTTTTCACAAGTTTTGTCTTGGGTAAATTTAAATTTAAGTCATTGGGAAATGTATCAAAGTATTTTAAATAAATATTGGTCAGAAGCTGAACAGGGGAGAATTAAAAATGAATTTTGAATGGTCCTACTTATAGAAATAGGGTCAGTACTCTGAGAGAGTTTTGTAAGAATCAACTTAAGAAATTAACACACCTTGACAAACTATTTGACAAAATGACATTGATTGGTGCACTTAAAAGGAGATTACCAAAAAGGTTGTAGTGGGATTTGGTACATGGACCTGATGTTTGTCTTGAGTAGTTTTTATGATATGTTGACAGGCTGGATAGGGCAGTAGAAAGAAGTATGTACCATAATAATCAAAATGATAGAAATCACAATGGGAATAAGTACAGAAACAGAGATAATGCTAACTTCTATCAGGGTCAAAATGTTAACAGAGAGAGAAATTTTGAACATCAGGCAATTTAATAGAAAAAATAATCATAGAGGTAACTACTTGTGAAATGGTGGTCCACCTCAGTGAAAGTCCACAGTTTTGGGCCGAAGAAACACAACAAGAACAGGGGCCCCAATTTACACTTGCAATTAGACAATAGTAACAGTGTTAATGATATGGCACAGGTGTCTGAAGTTGAACAGAAGGAATATCAGATTTCTCATTTATGTTTTGATCTGAAGTTTTGGGATACCATGTTAACTTATGGTGATGTAGGTACTAATCACAAACCAGAATGTGAGAGTAATAAGAATTTTGATGTAGTATGTACTAATGATTTCTTCTCTCGGTCAAAAAACAGTGTTATTGATGTATGTAAATCAGGTGATGACTGTCTTGGATCTGAATTAGGTGGTATTTTTTGTGTAGATGTGAATGAGTGCTGTAAAATAACTGAGGTTAGTAAGTCTGAGACTGGTAGCTTACTGCAAAAGAATATAGGATATGAAGCTTGTGTTGTTAATGATGTTGTTGATGAAGTGATTTTGGAAGAATATGATGATGATAATGATGATGATGAGTATCTGGTACTTGTGGAATTTAAAAATAATGAAGTTCCAGAGTTATTTTTGAATGATGTTGACAATACTGTTACGGTAAGTGATGTATGTGATGACATGAGTGAGAGTCATGGTATACCAATCCAGTCAAAGCAGTTTTTCATTAATGTCATGCTGAGTAATGATCCAAACAGTAAAAGTGAGTTATCTGTAAACGTACACAATAAAGGTGAAAACTTTTTGAAGTTTGTTTGGGGCCAGATTGATGATAACATAGATAAATGTGCATTCTGGGATAAATTAGCTGTGGTTAGTCCAAATTTGTATTCAAATTGGTGGAGTGAAGTGAAAGAAGATCTAAGCAGGAGGTATAATTTGACAGCAACATATTTTGTGTTCCTTCTGTAATAAGTGATGTTAGTTGTGCTACGTAATCCATTCATTCTGTTCTTTCTATATCTAGAATCATGAGTAACCAAAGTTATGCTATGATACCAGTGAAGCTGATAAAACCCAGTAAAAACAGTGTGGATGTAGCATTTGATGAAACTAAAAGTGAAGGTGATCTTTAACATGAAGTGTCTAATAACAGAGATGATGATTCAGATTTTGGGTGTCCTTACATTAAGATTAAGATTGATCACTGGGAAGGGAACTGTTTGATTGATACAGGGCAGCCTTTGTGGTATATCTGAATACTTTAGAGACAAGGTCCAGTATAGTAAGAACTTTGTGGAAATGTTCATTGTACGTGTTAAAATAAGATGAGCTACTGATAAGCAAAGCAAGTATGTAAAATGCCAAGCACTGTTAATTTTTAGTATAGAGGACAAGACCTTTGAACATGGATGCATAATGACCCCTAGTCTGGAAGAAAATATACACTACATTTGAAGATTCATAAGACTATATAATTGTGTTTTGTTTGTTAGTAATGTAGTATGTAAGATGATGTGATTTTTAAAGTTCTGCATTAGCTATTGACTGAGTTTAAATCTATGGTACACTATATAATTATGTTTTGTAATAGATTTGTGCTTTAGAATTTGGAACATATATGCCATGAGACTAAATGAGTAGATCCCTTTGCAGTTTTGAAATGCGACAATGTTTATAATTTGTACTGTAAAAATTAGGAATAGTATCTCTTAATGTATCTGTGTGTATCACCTTGTTAGTTCTTTTTTTCCATTGCATTTAATGCTTTTTATTAAAGTTTCATATGTGAACACTTCTTAAGCTCATCCGATGTAAATCCTATTGCTTTTGCAATATAAGTAATGAGAGCATATGCCATGTGATGTGAAGAAGGTATTGAACTGCTTATTTAGTACACAAAACAATGTTTCAGGATTTGATGTGAATGCTAGACATTGGAGCATGTGATACGCATGTGATAAGAATTCTAGGGAGGGAAACGAAATATGTGGGCAGATCCACTCTCCACACTGCTGTATGACAGTACCCTGCTGAACCAGTCAACTTACAAGAGTTCATAGGTGCTGGGTAATGTACTCAAGCCTCTGTCAATTACATCATGTTAGCCAAGACTAACAAAGACAGGGTTGTTTAGTTTGTATGGACACGTAGCAAATAGTGTGGAAGACATTTACTAGTATATACAATATAATAAGATGTATACAGGTCTTCTTCCAACACTGATTCTGGTCCCCAAGGTGCTCGATTATGTCATCATTCAAAGCTATTTATGACTCTGTTTATCCTGAGTACTGCAATATTCTATCTGACTGGAACCTGAGTTGTGGGCAGATTCATGCTTAACTCTGTTTTGGGCACCCCCGGTCATCGCAACTGTGTGTGTATACTCAAGGAGAACATACAACTGTTGATTGGCGCTAGATGCTTCTTATAATTACTGTTTACATACAATTGAACTTGTTGATATGATATGAACTTTATTAATTTTGTTCTGTCGAAACATTTTTTGCTGTTTTGTACCCGGTGTGGTTTGGATTCAGGTGGGACAGTCCCCACATCGTAAGCTTAAGCCCTAATTTTTTTTAAATTATTTTGTCCTTTCATGAGTCAACATATCCTTAAATACTTTGGTTTATGTGGCTGATTGATTTTGTGAGTTTTTGTGTCAGCTCACTCGTACACTTAGGCTCTGAATTTTTCCTGATCTCTTTTGAAAATTTTGAAGCTGTGACTTTATGGATGTAAACTTACAATTTTTAATTCTAGTAATTTACAATGTCTCTGTATTTATTTCTCTAGTTTAGTGTTGCAGTCTTGTAGTTTTGATTTTGTATCAATTGGCTTGTGACAGAATGTTCCACAGATCTGTAAATCTGAATGTCATGTCCTGATTGTAATATAACATGGCAAAAATGTTTTAGTGTGATGAAGTTTGGGATGTGTATTGTTGCTTAACACAAGAAAATCAGACTACCATGTACTGTCTTTTTATTTCATGTAAATTTGTATGTAATCTGGGAAAATGTATGAAAAAGTTTTAATTGTTAAAACTAAAAATTCAATATGTTGTTGTAACCGCAGGAACAAGCCAAGTCTAATTACAGTCATTTTCAGGCAGTACACCGAGAACAGTATGTAGGAAGGAGTTAAAATTGTAGCACTGGACGCTGGGCATGGCCGAGGGGTCAGCCGAGGCGGAAGTTCAAACTGTCGGGCAACGGCGCTTGATAAGAAAGCAAACAGCCAACAGATACAAATGAAGCTCTGTGCTGGGACTCATGATAAGCAATCAATTAAGAGTATCAACAGAAAGCATTCCTGGCTAGAGAGAGAGGTCTGGGAGTGGAGAGAGAAAGAAAGAGGGCCCTTGGTGGGGACAGCACTACGTCATGAGAAGCCAATGAAGGGCTCAGGACACAGTGCGTGACCATGTAGGGAGAGGCACCTCTGTCGCTCCACCCAGCCTCTGAAGAACAATAACAACAATAATACTTTAACAATACCAAATAAGGACAAGTTGCCTTCAATGCTACATCATGCCAAGTGCTGGCGGGGTCGAAGGGGGAACACTAACAAAACTCGGGAGCACGCCACTCTGCAGTCTTGTAGTTCTTCGTCTCTCAATGTTAGGCTCCAGGTAGTGACAGTAGTCAGCATGATAGCAGCAGCCGACTTGGGCTGAGGAACGAGCTGTAGGCAGGCAGCCGGAGATAGTCACTGAAGAGCGTTAGGGCGTAGCGGCGGGACTCTGACATAGGGCGCTAGGAAGTATTGCAGAGCTTCTAGTAAACAGTCGGAATGGTGGAATCAGTTACCATTTCTGTATTAGACTAGGCCTTCCTGTGAATGCAATCACCACGCAGTTAGGGTGAGCTGTAGTTATTCAGAATAAACTGCAATTTGTTAAAGTTAGCAAGACCTTAATTCTACCCACTTCCTAGCCTTGTACCTTCACACCGGGGATTTCCACATCATAGCCAGATCAAAAAATCTCCCTCTCACTAAGGTCAACCAGCTAAATCCATTTCACGAACCATGTCACTCAATCCCTTGCAATACCCATGCTTGGGATGCGACATAAATAAAACTTTTGGTGCCAGGTGTGGGGAACCACAAAGGCGTATAGGCAAATAGGAGGTAGGAGCCAGTAGATTTTGCTATAGTGACTGTGGCAATTGGCAGGAAGTTGTGACGACTCGCAACTTTCAGCATTAGTAGCCCCACTACGGCAGAGTCCAGAAAGGTAGTCCTCGTGGGTGGAGGGCAACACAGGACAGTGGCAGCGCGATGCAGAGCGACGAGGCGCAGAGGTGCCTAAGCAGCCAGCTTTTGAGAACGAGGGTCCAGGACGAGCAGCAGCAGCAGCCATAGCAGTGGCAGCCAAGGAGAGTGACGGGGTTGGCACAGCCCAGCAGAGCAGGGGCCGACGCATCGCAGCAGCGGGGAACAGTGCGGGCCCAGAGACAGTGCGGGACAGTGTGGAGCAGCACGGAACAACGCGGATCAACAGAACAGATGGCGCACCACAAAAGAAGCGGTACTAATAAAATTGTCTTAAGAATATTGTATCTTTATAGTGTTGAGAGTTAACATAGTTAAGATGCCCCAAACTAACGAAGTTGCGTCATCCTCCACTAACGGTAAGATGTCAGTGAAGGAAGCCTTATGTATTGTTTCAAAAGTGTTCAAAGGGAATAAAAAGGATTTAAGGGAATTTATCGAAAATGTAGATGTGGCATTTGAATTAGTAAAGCCAGAGGAACATGAAACGTTACTGAAGTTCGTTAAAGCAAAAATAACCAGTGAGGCCAGATCGAGACTGCAAGTGCGTGAGTGCACCAGGACGTGGCAGGAGGTGAAACGCATTCTAGAAGAAAACTATGCAAGTAAGCATACCATAGACTGCTACGCATGTAAGATATTCCAAGCAAGACAGGGACAGGGAGAACCAATTGCAATGTGGGCAAGCCAAATAGACGAAATGCAGAGAGATTTTAGAGAAGCAGTAAACAGAGTTATGGCTAGAGAAAACTTGAAGGGTGCCATAGAACTGGTCGATTCCTTAGGAAGAGCCTGCTTTATACAGGGGTTGAGCAACGATAGAGTACAAACAATAGTGAGAAGCAGAGGCGATGAAATTACGTTAGCAGCAGCAGTGGAGCTGGCACTGCAGGAAGAGAGTGCAATACTGTCCATGAAAGAGCGGGGACTAGCACCAAGGGTAATGTTCACCCGACGTAAGAAAGTGGTAAAAAGTGCAAGAGAAACTAAAGAACAGAAATGTTTCAATTGTGGGTTGAGAGGCCACATAGCAAGCAAGTGTAGGAAAAACAGGCCCGAAGGTAGAGTACGAGCAATGACGGACAAAGAGTTTACAAACTTTTGCTATGGGTGCGACAAGTGGGGACACACAGACATGGAATGCTGGGTGTGGTTAAGAAAAGTTCATCTGATAGATGTAAGGGAATTCAGAGGATATCACAGAGAAACCGATGGAGGGTTACAAGAGTGGAGATGCCCACAGTGTAATCTACCAGGGAACTGCAGAGTTCCGCATACGAGAGTAAAGGATGTAGCCTGTTTTAAGTGTAAGTGGCAGGGCCACTATGCAGAAGATTGCCACAAAGGGCCCTAGCACGCCTGGAGAAAAGGCAGGGTACCAGTATCAAGTAAAACCAGCAAGGTGGTACAGAGAAACTAAGAGGTGGCAAGGCTGCGCAGTCGGGCCTTGTTGTGATAGGTAAACCCACAGTTAGGGTAATCAACTGTGCAACAGAAAACGATGTGATAGTATTGTGCTGCGTAGAGTTAAAAAAGTATTTGAAGCTACTAATAGACACTGGAGCACAATTGTGTTAGCTCAAGAGAACAAGTATTCCGGTAAAGAGTACGCTTAGAATCAATGAAGCAGAAAGGCTTCGGTTATAAGGTGTAACCAGTGAAGCCATTAGCACAATAGGCACGGTACAAATACACTTAAGTATAGACAGCTCCAAAAAAGTGAGAGAAATTTCACGTGTACAGCAGAGGACTAGACATTCCATACAATGACCTGGTAGGAAGAAATTTCTTAGCAAAGCATAGAGTCAATCTTGACTATGCCACTAAAGTAATATGGCTAAAAGGGTGAGATATACCCTTAGTAGCAGAGGAAGAACCAAAGGGACAGGAGATAGAAGCAGATTCAGCAATAGGTGGGGAGATAGGGCCCCGAGAAGAAAGAATAATGTTGTTGAAAGTGGACGGAAACGTACCACAGGAAATCGAAGAAGAAATGGTCATACCAAGGCAGGAGATAGCACAAGGGGTACAAATACCTGAGTCCTTAGGAAAAGTGCGAAATGGGAAATGCAATTTTTTTTTTTTTTTAATCAGTCTACTGACTGGTTTGATGCAGCCCGCCACGAATTCCTTTCATGTGCTAACCTCTTCATCTCAGAGTAGCACTTGCAACCTACGTCCTCAATTATTTGCTTGACGTATTCCAATCTCTGTCTTCCTCTACAGTTTTTGCCCTCTACAGCTCCCTCTAGTACCATGGAAGTCATTCCCTCATGTCTTAGCAGATGTCCTATCATCCTGTCCCTTCTCCTTATCAGTGTTTTCCACATATTCCTTTCCTCTCCGATTCTGCGTAGAACCTCCTCATTCCTTACCTTATCAGTCCACCTAATTTTCAACATTCGTCTATAGCACCACATCTCAAATGCTTTGATTCTCTTCTGTTCCGGTTTTCCCACAGTCCATGTTTCACTACCATACAATGCTGTACTCCAGATGTACTTCCTCAGAAATTTCTTCCTCAAATTAAGGCCGGTATTTGATATTAGTAGACTTCTCTTGGCCAGAAATGCCTTTTTTGCCATAGCGAGTCTCCTTTTGATGTCCTCCTTGCTCTGTCCGTCATTGGTTATTTTACTGCCTAGGTAGCAGAATTCCTTAACTTCATTGACTTTGTGACCATCAATCCTGATGTTAAGTTTCTCGCTGTTCTCATTTCTACTACTTCTCATTACCTTCGTCTTTCTCCGATTTACTCTCAAACCATACTGTGTACTCATTATACTGTTCATTCCGTTCAGCAGATCATTTAATTCTTCTTCACTTTCACTCAGGATAGCAATGTCATCAGCGAATCATATCATTGATATCCTTTCACCTTGTATTTTAATTCCACTCCTGAACCTTTCTTTTATTTCCATCATTGCTTCCTCGATGTACAGATTGGAGAGCAGGGGCGAAAGGCTACAGCCTTGTCTTACACCCTTCTTAATACGAGCACTTCGTTCTTGATCGTCCACTCTTATTACTCCCTCTTGGTTGTTGTACATATTGTATATGACCCATCTCTCCCTATAGCTTACCCCTACTATTTTCAGAATCTCGAACAGCTTGCACCATTTTATATTGTCGAACGCTTTTTCCAGGTCGACAAATCCTATGAAAGTGTCTTGATTTTTCTTTAGCCTTGCTTCCATTATTAGCCATAATGTCAGAATTGCCTCTCTCGTCCATTTACTTTTCCTAAAGCCAAACTGACTGTCACCTAGCGCATTCTCAATTTTCTTTTCCATTCTTCTGTATATTATTCTTGTAAGCAGCTTCGATGCATGACATGTTAAGCTGATTGTGCGATAATTCTCGCACTTGTCAGCTCTTGCTGTCTTCGGAATTGTGTGGATGATGCTTTTCCGAAAGTCAGATGGTATATCGCCAGACTCATATATTCTACACACCAACGTGAATAGTTGTTTTGTTGCCACTTCCCCCAATGATTTTAGAAATTCTGATGGAATGTTATCTATCCCTTCTGCCTTATTTGACCATAAGCCCTCCAAAGCTCTTTTAAATTCTGATTCTAATACTTGATCCCCTATCTCTTCTAAATCGACTCCTGTTTCTTCTTCTATCACATCAGACAAATCTTCACCCTCACAGAGGCTTTCAATGTATTCTTTCCGCCTATCTGCTCTCTCCTCCACATTTAACAGTGGAATTCCCGTTGCATTCTTAATGTTACCACCGTTGCCTTTAATGTCACCAAAGGTTGTTTTGACTTTCCTGTATGCTGAGTCTGTCCATCCGACAATCATATCTTTTCGACGTCTTCACATTTTTCCTGGAGCCATTTTGTCTTAGCTTCCCTGCACTTCCTATTTATTTCATTCCTCAGCGACTTGTATTTCTGTATTCCTGATTTTCCCGGAACATGTTTGTACTTCCTCCTTTCATCAATCAGCTGAAGTATTTCTTCTGTTACCCATGGTTTCTTCGCAGCTACCTTCTTTGTACCTATGTTTTCCTTCCCAACTTCTGTGATGGCCCTTTTTAGAGATGTCCATTCCTCTTCAACTGTACTGCCTACTGTGCTATTCCTTATTGCTGTATCTATAGCGTTAGAGAACTTCAAACGTATCTCGTTATTCCTTAGAACTTCCGTATCCCACTTCTTTGCGTATTGCTTCTTCCTGACTAATGTCTTGAACTTCAGCCTACTCTTCATCACTGCTATATTGTGATCTGAGTCTATATCTGCTCCTGGGAACACCTTACAATCCAGTATCTGATTTCGGAATCTCTGTCTGACCATGATGTAATCTAATTGAAATCTTCCCATATCTCCCAGCCTTTTACAAGTATACCTCCTCCTCTTGTGATTCTTGAACAGGGTATTCGCTATTACTAGCTGAAACTTGTTACAGAACTCAATTAGTCTTTCTCCTCTTTCATTCCTTGTCCCAAGCCCATATTCTCCTGTAACCTTTTCTTCTACTCCTTCCCCTACAACTGCATTCCAGTCGCCCATGACTATTAGATTTTCATCCCCCTTTACATACTGCATTACCCTTTCAATATCCTCATACACTTTTTCTATCTGTTCATCTTCAGCTTGCGACGTCGACATGTATACCTGAACTATCGTTGTCGGTGTTGGTCTGCTGTCGATTCTGATTAGAACAACCCGGTCACTGAACTGTTCACAGTAATACACCCTTTCCCCTACCTTCCTATTCATAATGAATCCTACATCTGTTATACCGTTTTCTGCTGCTGTTGATATTACCCGATACTCATCTGACCAGAAATCCTTGTCTTCCTTCCACTTCACTTCACTGACCCCTACTATATCTAGATTGAGCCTTTGCATTTCGCTTTTCAGATTTTCTAGTTTCCCTACCATGTACAAGCTTCTGACATTCCACGCCCTGACTCATAGAACTTTATCCTTTCGTAGATTATTCAATCTTTTTCTCATGGTAACCTCTCCCTTGGCAGTCCCCTCCCGGAGATCTGAATGGGGGACTATTCCGGAATCTTTTGCCAATGGAGAGATCATCGTGACACTTCTTCAATTACAGGCCACATGTCCTGTGGATACACGTTACGTGTCTTTAATGCAGTGGTTTCCATTGCCTTCTGCATCCTCATGTCGTTGATCATTGCTGATTCTTCTGCCTTTAGGGGCAATTTCCCACCCCTAGGACAAGAGAGTGCCCTGAACCTCTATCCGCTCCTCCGCCCTCTTTGACAAGGCCATTGGCAGAATGAGGCTGACTTCTTATGCCGGAAGTCTTCGGCCACCAATGCTGATTATTTATCAAAATTTAGGCAGTGGCGGGGATCGAACCCGGGACCGAAGACGTTTTGATTATGAATCAAAGACACTACCCCTAGACCACGGGTACCCCCCCAAGTGCATTGAACGTGTCAGAGGACAGAGTTTGACTAGGAAATGTCAGGTTAATAACGGAAGAATTAGAAAGAATCGTGAAAGTACGTGAAGTAAAATGTAGCACTGATGTCGTAGGTAAGACAGAAAGTCATGTTAGGGTGTTGTGAAGGCAACTCAGAATGGATCATTTGAACGTCAAAGAAAAGAGCACTCTATCAGAGGTCTGCATGGAGTTTGGAGATGTGTTTCATCTACCAGGGGACAAATTGTCCCATACTTCTGCAGTGAAACACAGAATGCCGATTGAGCCAGAACACGTGGGGAAGGTAGTGAACGCTAGACCATACAGGATCCCTGAAGCACAAAAGGAAGTGCTAAAAGAGCAAATAGAATAGATGCTCAAGGATGACATAATTGTCAAAAGCAAGAGCACAAGGAATGCACTGTTACTATTAGTTCCAAAGAAGCTAGATGCCAGTGGCAAGCAGAAATGGGGAATCGTAGTGGACTACAGACATTTAAATGACATCACGGTAGGCGATGCATTTCCACTACCGAATATCTCCGAAATCCTGGATCAATTAGGGCAAGCAAAGTACTTCTCGACACTTGACCTCACAAGCGGGTACCATCAAATATTGACAGACGAGAAGGACAGAGAGAAAACGGCATTCAGCTCAAACTATCAACACTACGAATACAAAAGAATGCCGATGGGGCTGAAGGGAGCCCCAGGATGTTTCCAGAGACTGATGAACACAGTCTTGGCAGTTTTGCAAGGTGTGAAATGCTTTGTCTATTTGGATGACATAGTATGTTATAGGAAAAACCTGCAGGAGTGTAATGAAAAACTCCAGGAAATATTTGACAGGTTGCGAGAGCACAATTTGAAGCTGCAACCAGACAAGTGTGAATTCTTGAGGAAGGAAGTAATCTTCCTAGGTCATTGTATCACTGACAAGGGAATATCACCGGATATGGCAAAGGGGGAGAAGGTGAAGTTCTTCCCACAGCCGAGAACAACGAAAGAACTAAAAGGGTTTCTAGGATTGATAGGGTATTACCGATGTTTCATTGCAAATTTCAGCAAAATTGTGAAACCTCTCCATGAGCTCTTAAAGAAAGGAGTAGAAACCAATGGGGAGAATGACAGAACAATGCATTCGAAGAGCTGAAAGAGAAATTAATAAATCCTCCTTTACTTCAGTACCCTGACTTTACGAAACCATTTATAATCACAATGGACACGAGTAACGCAGTGTTGGGTGCCATGTTATCACAAGAGAAGAAGATTGGCAAAGACTTGCCCATTGCATATGCATCCAGAGCACTAAACAAAGCAGAACAAAACTATAGTGCAACGGAAAAAGAGTTGTTGGCTATAGCGTACGCGGTAAAGCAGTTTAGACCGTACGTGTATGGCTGAAAATTCACTGTGGTGACAGACCATAAGCCACTAACATGGATATTTAGTGTGAAGGATCTGAGTTTGAGGCTCCTAAAGCGGAGTCTGAAGCTCGAAGAGTACGACTACGAGGTAGTATATAAGCCAGGAAAGCTAAACAGTAATGCGGACGCGTTAAGCCGGATAAGGCATGAAGGAAGGGAAGAGATAGGTCCAAAGCGAAATGTGGAGGCAGAAAGAACCTCCGTAGCAGAAGCAAAGGCGGAACAGAGTTCTGTAAATGTGCGGCAAGCGCAAGTGTCGTGTGAGATAGACCAGGAAACGAATAGCAGTGAGGAAATTAGCCCCGAAGGAAAGGAGAATATATTAAAAGAGATGCACGATAATCCCTTGGGAGGGCACCAAGGAATGCATAGGGCACTCGAAAGGATAAAAGCATACAAGTAGTGGTACGGAATGAAGCGGGACATTGAAAATTACATTAGGAAGTACCCATCATGTCAAAAGAACAAAAACACACAGAGGAAAACCAGGATGCCCTTAGAAATTACGGACACAGCAGAAACGGTATTTGCAAAATGCGCAATGGATATAGTGGGTCCACTAGATGTATCTAGTACAGGGAAAAGATACATGTTAACATTCCAAGATGACCTGAGCAAATTCACCTTAGCAGTCCCGATTGACAAGCAAGATGCTGAAACAGTAGCGGAAGTATTTGTGGAAAACATAGTACTAAGATATGGGATTCCATCAGTTTTGTTAACAGACCAGGGATCAAACTTTCTGAGTGACATGTTTAAAAGAGTATGTAAATTGTTGAAGATTAAACGTATAAATACTACAGCGTACCACCCTGAGTCAAATGGTGCACTAGAAAGGCGCCATAGAACAATTGTAGAATATCTCAGACACTTTGTAACAGGCGATCAAAGTTCATGGGACAAATGGGTGCCGTATGCAATTTTTGTGTTCAACACTACACCACACAGAAGCACAAGTTATACACCATTTGAGTTACCTTACAGAAGGAAGGGTAACGTACCAGGAGTATTGTAGCAAGAAACACCGCAGGTAAGTTACGATTATGATTCGTATGTCAATAAGCTAAGAGCAAGAATGCAGGAAGCCCACAGAGTGCCTAGGGATTCGATTATAAGGAATAAGGTAATCAGCAAAGGACAATATGATCTGAAACAGAACCCAAAAGAATTCAATGTAGGAGACAAAGTGTTATTGCACAACGAGTCAGTGAGACGTGGTAGATCTCAGAAACTAGATTCACAATGGAGAGGTCCATTTGCAGTGTTAAAAGTGGAAGGTCCTAACGTAGTAATAAAAGTTAAGATAAATAAGGAAACCAAAGCACATGTCAACAGGCTGAAACAGTTCTTTTAAATTTCAGGTATGGCATTCACGTGGCAAGTTGTGCAACTCATCATAGTGATAACAACGTACAGCTTTGCTGCATCAGGGTATGAAATGAATGATTTCAAAGTGACCCCAACTCCAAGCTCATCAGGACTATATTACGATAACATAGGACAAGTAGAAATATACAGTACCACATGGAGAATAGTCACATATGTAAATCTAGATGTAATAACAGAAAGATTTCAGAAAGCAGAGAGGTACGGTAAGGCAGCAGTACAGAGGTGCCGAGAAACATTGAAACAACTAAACGTAGGATTAATAAAATGTAGAGTACTAGATCAGCAAGTTACACATCATATGGAAAAGATCACAGGTCTGCAGCAACTAGTACAACAACTCACAGAAGACAAAACCAGAAGAAAGCGAGGAGTATTTAACTTTGTCGGACAGGTAAGTAAGATAGTGTTCAGAACGTGGGACGAAGTGGACGCAGCGTACTATAAAGAAAGAATAGATGCTATGGAGAGGAACTCTGAAGGGTTGCTGAGGTCAACTAAGGAACAGGTGGCAGTGGTAAGGATCACATTGGCAGGAGTAAACAGAACAGTATATACACTAGAGTCAAATGAACACATTCTGAAGACAGGCATGCAAAGACTGGAAAGGTTCATGAAGGAATACATGAAGGAAACAGATATGGGTTTTAAACGAGTAGCATCTTTTGCCACGGTAACAGAACAAGTATTACAACTAGTGGCAGGCAGTGTTTGGCCAAATCAAAGAGGAATACAAGCTGATGATAAATGCCATTTAAATGCTCAAAAGGGAATACTGCAGCCTCACATCATTAATCCAGTCCAAATTGTGAAATATCTAAGTTTAATATGGGATGAACTAAAAGATGTGAAGTTTCCTGTTCCTATCGCGTAGTCTTCAGGCTACCTCTTATTGAGAATAATTGATTTAGATGTTTTCATCTCCGGTAGTATACTAGGGTACATAATTAACATTCCTTTAATAGATAATAACAATTTTAATCTGTACAGAGTTCTCCCATTACCAAAAGAGATCCCAGATATGAAGGGAAGATACATATACATACAGCCAGAGAAAGAATTTATACTGATAGATGAAGCCAAAAGGCAGTACGCGAAACTTTCTGCGGATGACCTAAAATATAAGGAACTGAGTAAGAATAGGCGATTGTGCAGACAGTCATTCACATTGCTATGGACATTCGACCATGAGGAGTGCGAAGCCAAATTGTTACAACCGGTAAGAGAAATTCTGGAAGATTGTGTGAGAAAAATAGTCGCACTGAATCAGAGCATTTGGACCCATCTAAACTGTTACGAATGGCTATATGTAGCTACTAAGGAAGAAGGACTAACAATATTATGTGGAAAGGAACCCCCAAAGGACTTATTAATGAAAGGGGTAGGAAAAATAAGTTTTTATAGTAAATGTAAAGGGTGTGGGATGAAAGTGTTCATACAAACAGATAGAGTAATTCATAGCAATGTAACGAATAAAGATATAATACAGCAGATTAATTTAGAATTTGATTGTTGTGTTGTAAATGACGAAAAGAAAAATGTCTCAATGATAACATTAGAATTACCATTGGATCAGGTAATAACACAATTTGATGATTTGAAAGTCGCTGGGAAAAGACTGGATGATGTCCAGCGAATGGCAGAAAGGCAGGAGGAAGAACTCAAATATTCCAGATATTTTACACATTACTCAGTAACTACATATGCAGCTATAGCAATAGTCATTTTTATTATAATAACATGTTGCTGTAAAAACTGTAGATGTTGTAAAGAATGCTTCAAAAGCATATGGAAATACTTTGGCGAGTGACTGTTGTGGTAAAGTATGTATAAGAAACACCACTGTAAATCACTACCCAGAGACTACGTAGAAGACAAACTAATAAAGAAACTGGAGATGTGGTAATACATGAAAGATGTGGGAAAAACCAAGAAGAGTCAGTTCTGTTCAGAAACAAGCACTAAGTAAAAGCAAAAGATAAATGGTATGTATACCAAAGGTATTAAAAGTGTCTTATAAAAAGGTGTAGTCAATGTTTAGTGTTTTGTCCATGTTTTATGAAACTGTACCTACTATGTAATTGTAATTACCAATGTTGAATGAAAATGGTATTTTATATCAATGCTTTGTGAAATTGTACCTTTATAAATGTATGTTTGATAAATAGTAGTTTGTATCAATGCTCTGTAAAAAAAAAATGTACCTTGATAAATGTATGTTTGATAAATGTTATCTATGTATAAAATAATTGTGTCTAATGAAGAACTTAATGGAATTAAGTGTACCGAATGTATATGAAAGAAAATAACCTTTCAAGTATTGATGTAACAAAGAAAATGTAAGCAAGTAACCCAAATAAAATGAGAGAGTCACAATTGACGCTACTCTGAGGAGTAATGCCAATTTCCCTGGCGGGGGAGGTGTTGTAACCGCAGGAACAATCCAAGTCTAATTAGAGTCATTTTCAGGCAGTACACTGAGAATAGTACGTAGGAAGGAGTTAAAATTGTAGTGCTGGATGCTGGGCATGGCCGAGGGGTCAGTCGAGGCGGAAGTTCAAACTGTCAGGCAGTGGCACTTGATAAGAAAGCAACAGCCAACAGATACAAATGAAGATCTGCGCAGGGATTCATGATAAGCAATCAATTAAGAGTATCAACAGAAAACATTCCTGGCTAGAGAGAGAGGTCTGGGATTGGAGAGAGAAAGAAAGACTGCCCTTGGTGGGGACAGCACTACGTCATAAGTAGCCAATGAAGGGCTCAAGACACAGTGCATGACCATATAGGGAGAGGCACCTCTATCCCTCCACCCAGCCTCTGAAGAACAATAACAACAATAATACTTTAACTACACCAAATAAGGACAAGTTTCCAACAATGCTACATCATGCCAAGCACTGATGGGGTCGAAGGGGGAACGCTAACAAAACTCGAGAGCACGCAGCTCTGCGGTCTTGTCGGTCTTCGTCTCTCAATGTTAGGCTCCAGGTAGCGACAGTAGTCAGTGTGATAGCAGCAGCCAACTTGGGCTGAGAAACGGGCTGTAGGCAGGCAGCCAGAGATAGTCGCTGAAGAGCATTAGGGTGTAGCGGCGGGACTTTGACGTAGGGCGCTAGGAAGTATTGCAGAGCTTCTAGTAGGCAGTCAGAATGGTGGAATCAGTCACCATCTCTGTATTAGACTTGGCCTTCCTGCGAATGCAATCACCACACAGTTAGGGTGAGCTGTAATTATTCGGAATAAACTGCAATTTGTTAAAGTTAGCAAGACTTTAATTCTACCCGCTTCCTACCCTTGTACCTTCACACTGGGGATTTCCACATCTTAGCCAGATCAGAAAGTCTCCCTCTCACTAAGGTCAACTGGCTAAATCCCTTTCACGAACCGTGTCACTCAATCCCTCGCAATACCCACACTCAGGATGTGACAATGTAACAATGTCAGTAATTGTTTAAAATCATATAAATAGAGGCAATTTGTGCACCGCCATATCTCAGTCTTAGTTCAGCTCATTGCAGTTTGAGATCAGTCTTAGTTCGCTGCTGAACACCTAGCGTGCAAAATAAAACTCTTTTGTGAACATGAATTCCTGGAGCATATTTCTACCACTTCATTATTCCTGAGGGGCGATGCAGTAACATCAAGATGAACCTACTACAGCATTAAGAAGCAGCACCTCAGATTACACAAGATGGCGTTTACCTGGCTGTGTTCAATGTAGTATTGTTTTTGGACCAGATGACACTATTGAGGAATTTCTGAAATATGTAGATGAATTGGATTGTACTTGGGAGAACAATTTTCAGAATGGGGGGTCATCACACGATCACCAGTATAACAACAACAGGAACAATATTAACAGATATGATGGTAATAGAAGTAATAATAGTTTTGGTAACAACTATCACAACCAGAGTAATAACAATAATAATTGAAATGAGCATGGCAGGGGTAATCAAAGGAGAAATTGTAACAGATCTTATGAAAATAATAATCAGGAAAACAGGTAAGCACCTCATTGTGTGTCTGTCAGTTTGAGGTGAAAAACAGTTGCAGGAATCAGGCTAGAGGTAGAAGAGGAAGGCAAAGATCAGGTCACACACATCAAAATAGACACTATCATTATCAGATAAACAGAGTTGATTATGGTAAGGCATTTTGGGACTTCATGCTGATGGAAATGGGTGAAGACACTAGTAAAGTAGAAAATAAATTTAATCTTAGTACAGATGATTTGACTAACTCATTTGATGATGGTTGTGTGTTTAGTACTAGTAACATTTATGATGATGCTGATTACTATGGTTTAGTTAGCTTATTTTGTGAAAATGAATCTTCAATGTTGTCTGAAAAAGATGTGAAAGGAAGCAAGGATCATATACCTAAGTTGAATTATGTTTATGTGCCCGTTGACACAAGTTCTGGTACTTTTGATAATGATTGTAATGTGGAAACATGTGTAGTTAAAGTTGAGGCTCATGTAGATGCAAATGATGTTGCAAATGAGTATTTTGAGACTACTGATGCTGACACTGATGTTGAATTTTATGATAAATTAGATGGTGTGGTCTATGTGGAAGTACTAGAGAATGATATGAGAAATGGAATGATGGGATATGATGATTTGGAGTTGGAAAAACAGGTATGTGAAAATCAGTTGATACCCATTGAAGTCAGTAAGATATTACATGATTGTTACAATAAGGAGGATCAAAATAAGCTAATTAGTGATAAGATAATGAAAGTATTGGAAGAGAATGAGGAGTCTGTAGGAACAAGGATGTCTAGTAATAATTGACCTGAATGAACACATGTTATTAGGGCTGGATTGGATACTGAAAGATAATGCTAGGTTTGATTGGTTACATATGAAGCTAAATTTTATCGATCCAAAATCTGGTGTTCATGGTGAAACTAAATTATACATAATGTTCGATGAAAATTGTAGCAATAATTTAAGAGGATTGGAGGTATTTGATGACAGAAATTATTTAGATGATGATAATGAGTATTTTGATAACCAAGTGGTTAGTGAATACTTTTCTCAATTAGTATTGGACAAACTTAACTCAACAGACAATTTAAATAGGGATGAAAAAAGTGACTTGGAGAGATCCTTGTGGGAATATAATAGCATTTTCAGTGACAGGCCAGGCAGGGTGAAAGATTATATGTGGAAGTTAAAACTGAGACCACATGAAGCATTTTCTATTAGGCCACATGGAGTACCTATTTGTAAGAGGAAGGTTGTTATAAAGGAGTTAGAGAAATTGCAGAGTTGGGGGGATAATAGAAAGGAGTAGCAGTCAGTAATACAATCCTATGATTGTAGTAGCTAAGAAAGATGGTGGCATTAGAATAGTACTTGACTCTCAACATTTAAACAGGAAATTTTTGGAAAAGGAAACTGACCAATCAGAATCAATGGAGGAATTGTTATATAAATTCCAAGATGCAAATTATTTTACAAGTTTGGATTTGGCATCAGGATTTCATTAGATTACTTTAGAACCTAATTCTAAGCCATATACTACATTTTTTATAATGGAAAATGTTTTCAGTACTGTGTATTATCTTTTGGGTTAAACTTATCAGTTGCTGAATTTATCAGGGCTTTGGATTTGTTTTGGGAAGTGTGTTACTTTCAAAACTAATCATTTATGTGGATGCCATTCTGGTAGTCAGTAAAACTGGGGACGAACATATTGAAATTCTGAAAGCTATTGCAATAAAATTTAGGCAGGGAGGCATGACATTAAAATTGGAAAAATGTAAATTTGGAGTAAAAGAAGTGAAGTTTCTTGGACACACTATTAATAAGGAAGGAATTCTGCCTGATAAAGACAAATTGTTGGCCATTGCAGATTTCCCCAAGCCGAGATCAAAGAAGGAATTTAGGTCATTTTATGGTTTACGCAAGTTCTATAGGAAATATATAAGGACACAAGCTTTAAATGTTTTATGTCTTCTTGTACTTTTAAAAAAGAACAGTATTTGGGAATGTACTGATGAATGTCAAACAGCTTTTGATGAGATTAAAAGACAACTTGTCAATAGTGAAATCTTACATAGACCAGACTTAACTTTACCATTTTGTATAATGACAGATGGGTATGATCATGGCTTAGGAGTTAGTTTACTTCAACAGAAGGAAGTTGAGGGAGAGATGATGCACTGTGTTATTAGTTTTGCCAGAAGAAGTTTACAAAAGAATGACAAAAATTATACAGTCACTGAGAAGGAATTTTTAGCCATTGTTTGGGGGTTTTAAAAAATTTCAAAATTGTTTAGTAGGACACAGTCAATGTATACACAGATCACAAAGCTTTGTGCTACATTCATGAGTGCAAACTATTTCACAGTAGGATTACCAGGTGGGCAGTTTTCTTACAGAAATTTGACTATTCAATCCAGTACATTACAGGTGATCCGAGTGTAGTCACTGCTGCTGTGTCTAGATTACCAGTAGGTGGTAACTTGGCTAGTGAGAATATTCAAGAGAATAGGATCTTTAGGATCAAACACATTCAAGGAATTAAAGAAGAGAAAGAAACTACGAGAATCTGTAGACAACTGAGATGTAATCAAAATCAGGATGAAACATGGAAACTAGTTAAGAGCTACTTAGGTAAGAAAGGATGTGATAATTTAATATGATAATTTAATATTACCAAGTGTTTAAAGGAATTTATTTAAAACAAGTAATCCTGATTCGGATAAGTGGAAGGTTTGTTGGCCCAGACAATATACTAACACTTTGATTAACTATATACATAAGAGTTATGGCCATTGTGGATCCATGAAGTGTATCCAAAAGAAGCAGGGAAATGTTTACTTTGATTAATATCTCCAAGAGGATCAGGAAGTGTTTGAATTCTTGTGTTCAATGTAGGCAGTAAAACTTGCCAACTAGAAGCATAAAGGTTTCATGCAGAGCATAATTCCACAGGTAAGTCAGAACTGGTGGGAATTGACTTATTTGGTCAACTTCCCTGCATTAAAGAAGGCTACACATATTTGTTTGTTACTATCACCTTGTTTTCAAAACAGGTAAAGCTGCATCCTTTGAAAAGAGCTACAAGTAAAAAAAATTATTCAGTGTTTTACTAATGACTATTTTAGGAACGTTAAGCCAGTTCACATCTCATGTGTGGAAGGAATTTATTAACAATGAGAACATCAAACACATTTTAATATCAGTGTATTCACCATCACACAATCCTATAGAGAGGTATATGAGGGAAACTGGTAGACTGTGCAGAACATACTGTTCCAAGTCAGTTTGAAGTCATTCTAAATAGCTTGCAACACACTACAACTGGATTCACACCATATGAAGTTCATTTCAATCAGAAACCTACTAACTTACTAAGTGAATTGATTGAGTTTCGAGCCGGTGCAGAGTTGACTACTGATGAGAGGGAAGAGGTGGTGAAAAAAAAAAAAATATGGAGGCATATCATAGTAAGAGGAATAAGAAAAATGACAAAAATCTTAAAGTTACACAATTTAAAGTAGGAGACCTCGTGTTGACTAAAAGTTATGCAAAGTCAAAAGCAATTAAAAAAAAAAAATTCTTCGATATATACATTGGACCATTTGAAATCTTAGAGATACCACATCCAAATGCATTCAGGCTAGTTTATCCAAAGTCACATAAGCTAATTGGTTTAAGAAACATCACACAACGGAAGCCATATATACGAATATGATCAACCTTCGGGGTGGGGGGGTGGGGGGGGAGGTGGGGGGGGGGGGGGGGGGGAATACTCTCTGCATGTACTATGTGTCTGGCCAGCACAAGGGCCCCAGCTAATGTAGTATTTGCTTAAACATCTTTATACGTAGGTATTACATTCCTTATTTGCACCATTTACACTTAGTGTCTTGTCACATGTTTAAATCAACTCTGGGTATAAGAAGTGCTTTGGCTGATTTGAAAATAGCATCTATCTCATCTATACTGACAGGAACTGACAACAATATGAATTTTAAAGAGAAGTACAGCCAACTGGATAATACACATGTATTTGTCTACTTAACACTCTAGTTGATCAGCAGGAACTATGGTATAACTTGGTCACTTGCATAACATTTGGTATTATTTCACATATATATGATATTACAATTATTCAGTGATATGTAAATCTCAGATACCTCATACATATATGATTGAATGTTCAGTATGATTATTATGGAGACTTTTAGCAACAAATTACATTGCATACACTTAGCCTGTTATTTGAAGTTTACATATGACACAGATTCTATGGATTTCAATGATTTACTTATTATTTACTTTATCTTGACTCTAATGAATTCCATTGCTCTGCAGTAAATCTGGTGTTGTCTTTGAAAGCTTTTGATTAATAAGATTCAGGAGTATTTTGCTTGCTGTTGTCCTAGGGAGACAATAGTATTATTAGTGGATTTTTGGCTGCATGGTTACTGATGACCACAGTCTTGATGAAATATAAGTGTTGGCTGATTAGTCTGTGGAAGGCATAAGTCAGATAGGAGATATTTTGGTTGGATGCTCCAACTGGACAGCAACCGTTTCTTTAACACACCAATTACACTTGGAGCTTCAGCTATGTTTCAGTATGTCAAGTGTAATACTCTGATCTGCATTATGCTTTGTACTTTTACCTACATTTGGTTCTTTATATGCTTACATGTCATGTTTTCTAAACTGGTTGTTAGCATTCATCCACACACACAAAATTCAAGCTTTCGCAACCAACCGTTGCTTCATCAGGAAAAAAGGAAGGAGAGGGAAAGACGAAAGGATGTGGGTTTTAAGGGAGAGAGTAAGGAGTCATTCCAATCCCAGGAGTGGAAAGACTTACCTTAGGGGGAAAAACGACAGGTATACACTCGCTACACACACACATATCCATCCGCACATATACAGACACAAGCAGACATACGTAAAGGCAAAGAGTTTGGGCAGAGATGTCAGTCGAGGCGGAAGTACAGAGGCAAAGATGTTGTTGAATGACAGGTGAGGTATGAGCAACGGCAACTTGAAATTAGCGGAGGTTGAGGCCTGGTGGATAACGGGAAGAGAGGATATACTGAAGGACAAGTTCCCATCTCCGGAGTTCTGACAGGTTGGTGTTAGTGGGAAGTATCCAGATAACCCGGACGGTGTAACACTGTGCCAAGATGTGCTGGCCATGCAACAAGGCATGTTTAGCCACAAGGTGATCCTCATTACCAACAAACACTGTCTGCCTGTGTCCATTCATGTGAATGGACAGTTTGTTGCTGGTCAGTCCCACATAGAAAGCGTCACAGTGTAGGCAGATCAGTTTTTAAATCACGTGGGTGCTTTCACACGTGGCTCTGCCTTTGATCGTGTATGCCTTCTGGGTTACAGGACTGGATTAGGTGGTGGTGGGAGGGTGCATGGGACAGGTTTTACACTGGGGGCAGTTACAAGGGTAGGAGCCAGAGGGTAGGGAAGGTGGTTTGGGGATTTCATAGGGATGAACCAAGAGGTTATGAAGGTTAGATGGACGGCAGAAAGACACTCTTGGTGGAGTGGGGAGGACTTCATGAAGGATGGATCTCATTTCAGGGCAGAATTTGAGGAAGTCGTATCCCTGCTGGAGAGCCAGCAGAGCCTAATGCCAGATTTTGTGATACATGCATCATTGTGCGGGCGATGTACACCCACCAGGACTGCAACACGATGCCTCTCACTCGATGATTCCACTGATTTCACTAGACGTTTTCGAGCCTGCAACAATAAGTGAGGTTAGGATTGTGCATGACTCCGGCTATCAAATACCTGATCTCCACCTCCGTACCACTGCTACGCCTCAGTGTTTTGTGCCACAACATTCACCTTATCCACACACCATTTTGAGTGGAGTGACTATGAACAGTGAAAATTCACACATTCCGTCCCACGTTCAACATCATTTCCCACACTGTGCTTCAGGACAGCCCACACCTCCGCAGCCTCCTTGCAACACAGGTGGCCCTGGCTCTGATCATATGTCAAGCTTTCTGCAGACTAACACGCGTTCTCAATCTTTGAACTTTTTTCCCTTGTCGCCTCCGCGCCGGCTCCAGTCGAGCTTCCACAACTGTTCTCAGCACATCTCGGTGCCTCATCTGCGTCGGTCTTCCGCAACGTGCCAATCCAAACACACCCGCAATGTTTTGAGCTTCCACAACCACAATCGATGCATTACGGTGTCTCACCTGCGTCGGCCTCCCGCGTTGCAACAGATCACGCTCAACCACAACGTGTCACTTTCATGCTGCCACCCAAACAGCCATCGTTGCCACATCCCCTGGAGGCACACTCTCCTGGAATACTACAGCAACCACAGCTCGATTCAGGCAGTGCACTGATGAACTCAACTCAACCTGTTCTTCCGAACATTCTACAACGCTTACTGACGCTGCCGCCATTTAATCCCGACAGAGCAACAACCTGGTTCAAAATTGTGGATGAAGTGTTCGACCATTACAAACTCGATGAGTCAACCAGGTTTCTGTGCCTCATCACCCACCTGCACGACCAGGAGGACTTGATTGCTGATCTGGTCGACGCCCTGTACTCATCTACCCGGTACACTCTAGTCAAAACGACAGTTCTACGTTGGCTTGCACGCTCAACTGTTGCAGCAATACAGCAAGTGCTCCACATCGAGCAACTAGGCAGTGACAAACCTTCCCAGCTCTGGAGACAGCTACATGCCCTGGTCAGCGCCAATCTACTCTCTGACACAGCTCTCCTTGCCATCTGGTCAGATAAACTATCTCCTCGCATCCGCTTTGCTCTGGCTCAAAGGTCTCCTGAACCTGTCAAGCAAAGAATGACAATTGCTGACAAGCTACACGATGCATCACTGCTCTATTTCGCCAGCCACTGCCTACCTGACAAGTCTCAGGTTCAGGCTCATCGCCCTGCATCCGGATGCGGCCGGGGCCATAGTGTGCCGACCATTCTGCTCGCTCCGTCGCTCCGGGAAGCAGTAAACAAGCAACTGGGATGTCACCGGCTCCGCCAATGGTCACGCCCCCTCCTGCAACCGAACCTGCTGCGGCCACCGAACCTTGGCCACCGCCACTGGCAACGAACCTTCCACAGGAAATGCAACCGCACTACCCATACTGTTACTTCCACACACGGTTTGGTGAGACAGCACGGAACTGCAGACCACCCTGCTACTTCCCAAACGCCAATCGCACGTAGGTCCAGGTGCCGCCTCCTGCGCACAATATGACAGGCATCCCCCAGTGCTCCATTCTGTCCAGGAACAACCGCATAATTGTGGACGACTTTGCATTAAAGACATTTCGTCGGGATATCTTTTCCTAGTGGACACAGGCACCGATATTTCGCTGCTGCCTATGTCCTTAGCGTCATCGAACATCTTCCCTCATCATACTTCACTGCAAGCCATGAATTCAACTAAACTACAATGCTCGGGTTCAACTTCCCACGTCGTCTCACTCTCCACAAACTGTAAACTCGAGTGGACTTTTTTAGTGTGTGAAATTGACGAACCTATACTAGGCATTGACTTCTTGCGACACCACAAACCTTCACCGGACCTAGTGTGAAACAACGTGTTTCTTCATCTGTCCAAGACTCACCTCACTTCCCTTGTGCTCCGTCGAGCACCCCCCTCCCCCCCCAACACCCCACCCCCTGTGACACATCGGTCTGGGCTCATCTCATCCGTACATGCTTGTCTCTGTCGATGACGTTACAAGAAACCACGCACAAGTGTCTTATCAAGCTTGAACATGTCACTCGCCTATGCAAGGAAAACTTTGAGCTCTCCCTCTGGCTCCACAAAACACAGTTCCAGCTCTCCGATGCAGCAAAGGAATTACAGACACTACAACAAGGACAAAGCAAGGTCAGTAAGTGTGCCGAATCTGCTTGCAATCCCAGCAAACGAGCCTCTGCGTGTTTACCTCCCACTACCCCTCGCAACTGTGCTATCAAGACTGCCATAATGTGTACTGACAGTTCTGCAGGGCCACACCCTCCTAACACGGCAGCGTTTGACACTCGGCTGGACACAAGTGCGCATGCACGATGAGCGTCACGTGTTCCTGAACTGACGGCTCCTACCCCACCCCTCGCGGACAGCACCTCAAACTATACAACTTCGGCTCCTGCACGCTGCCATGCGACCACCACTGACAACACTAACAGTGCACTCGCGCCAAGAGTTCCGCTCGCAACCATGCTGCCAAAGGCCACGCCCGCAGACAATGGACTCACTAACGGCTCAGGAGCTCTACCGAGCTCACCTGACCATGGTGCCACTGCTTCGTACTGGCGGCCATCTTGTCATGTTGACTCCTGGTACACTTTGCTGTCTTGGCTCCCGTCGGATCCGTTGAGTGGCTCCGAACATCACGACCACGCCTCACCTGCCCTGCCCACCACACATTGTAAACAAACTGCATCCCGTGTTGCCGGCAACATTTTTGTCATCACCAACGGCATGGTTCACAAGTTTCACCCCCCGCCAGGTCCCCCGATCTCCAGTAAACCACATCGACTTTGTCCCATGTGCCTCTACGACCTTAAAAATGAGGTTTCTGAACTACTAAGCTCTGGTGTCATTGAACCCTCTGTCAGTAGCTGGTCTATGCCCATACATATGACACCCAAGAAAGACGGGTCCTGGTGCATGTGCGGAGACTACCATCGACTAAACGCATGAACAATTATGGACACCTACCCCATACCCAACATTTCCAACTTTACCAGTTCCCTCACAGGTGCGCCCACGTTCTCTGTCATTGATTGCAAATGGGCCTACCACCAGATCCCCATGGCACCTGAAGACATCGAGAAGACAGCAATCACCACCCCGATCGGGTTATTTCAGTTTCGATTCATGCCCTTCGGTCTGAGAAACACAACCCAGACCTGGCAACACTTCATCAACGAAGTGCTATTCAACCTAAAATTCTGCTTTGCATATGTTGATGACATTCTGGTGTTCATCTCCTCCATCGAGGACAACATTCGACATGTGCAAACTGTTATGAACACTCTCGCAGCAGCCGGCATTGAGACCAACCAGGACAAATTGCAGCTACATCAACCCATTGTCACTTTTCTTGGTTTTCAGGTCTCTGCCGATGGCATTTCACCGCCCCCTGAGAACGTACAAACAATACTAAATCTACCGAGACCTTCATCATTCAAAGAGCTCCTGTGCTTTCTGGGGATGGTTAATTATTATCGCTGACATCTACCTTGGAGATTCAGGCTCCACTGACGGATGCCTTGGCAGGCACCAACACTTCTGGATCTCGGCCCGTTCCATGGACCCCTGCTATGACTGACTCTTTCACTGCCCTCAAAAATCTTTTTGCCGAGGCCTGCACCATCGCGCGTCTTCATCCCAATGTGCAGCTTTTCATCACCACACAGATGTGAGTGATACTGCCATCGGCGCTGTCCTTAGCCAGACAATCGACGGCCAAACTTCGCCTCTGCAGTTCTTCTCATGCAAGCTCACCAATGCACAATGGAAATATTCTGTATTTGACAGGGAGTTGCTCGTGGTCTACGAAGTGATTAAGCATGTTAAGACTGACGTTGAGGGACACCCTTTCTATGTTTTAACGGACCACAAACCCCTGGCTACGGCCATTACAAACCCGCCAGCTGACCTGCCTCCTCGCCGCGTCAGATACATGGACTTCATATCTCAGTTCACCACCAATGTCAGACACATAAAGGGTGCTGACAATATAGTTGCTGATTTTCTTTCACGATTCGACGCCATCCATTCACTGTTAGACCTCTCTGAACTGCCTAACCTCAAACCCACCGACGAGGAAACACAAAACCTGATTTCAGACTCTACTTCTTCACTACACTTCATCCGCACCACTGTCCCTTGCATTTCTGGTGAGATCTGGTGTGACGACAGTACGGGCACGTTATGCCGCTTCATCCCAACCACGCTCCGTCGAGCTGTCTTCAACGCATTGCATAATTTAGCCCACCCCAGTGTTCGTGCGTCCGCCTGTCTCGTAGCGGAGCACTTTGTGTGGAGAAATGTCAACAAGGACAGCCAGCAATGGGCACGCTCCTGTGTCACATGCCAACGCTGCAAAGTATACAAGCACACTTCCACCCCCCTCGGTGCCTTTTCAATCCCTCCTGGGCATTTCCAGCATATTCATATTGACATTGTTGGCCCTCTCTCCCCCTCTAACGGCTTTCATTATGTTCCTGGTCTATCGACTGAACAACTCTCTGGGTTGAGGCTGTCCCCCTCCCCAGTATTATGGCAGAAACTGTTGCTTGAGTTTTCATCGAGTCATGGGTATCGTGTTTCGGACTGACCAGGGCAGACAATCTGAGTCGGCCCTGTTCAACGGGATTTGTAACATTTGCGGCATCTGGCGCATCCATACCACAGCATATCACCCACAAAGTAACGGGCTAGTCTTAAATATGAATTTGTCCTACCAAGAACTAAAGGGAAAATATGCATAAATAAGATTAATGGCACTGATACAAGGCTTTTATCCATCATATACAACGGGTTACTCAAGCAAAAAGTGAAGGTAACACAACATGTTTGGTTGAATAAACAGTATTAAAAACTAATTATTACACTGAAATATGTGTGCATCAAGTTACGAAGTGCGTCTCCTGTGGCAAAAAAAGCAATGAAGGCCGTAGTGACTACATGGATAAAGAAAGAAACTGAAAACCGGTACAGCATCAGCGACAATGAGAGTACACATCTTAAAGTAATACACATGCGAATCGCACATATTCCAAGCCCATATGAATTAGACGTTTTTGATAATGAAATGCGTGAACACGTGTGTATCATAATCCAAGATATGTACTTATGCTGAAAGCACAAAATAAACAGCCTATGCGATCGTAGGGCAGCCGTAACCAGAAAAACCAAACTAAACTTTTCGGAATGAGTAGTAAATTTACCTGAAACAGTTCTTTCGTCGAAAGAAATGGAATTGCTAGCAAAAGGTTTCAATTATGTCCCTTCACATAAACCTTCCAAAAAATAGTTACATGTTTTAAAAGTTGATATAGAAAACAGTGTAAGGAATGATATTGCAATCAAGTATATAGTATGCCGTGATATACAAAAATGGCTTCAGTTACATATTCCAACGTCACAATATGAGGACCAGAACACACTGAAGGACCTAAAGAAAAAAATTACCAAAAGTAAGAAAATTCTTACATAAGCAGATAGTAGTAGTACTTAGGTTCTCATGGACAAAGTGATATCTTAAGAAAGTGAAACAACTCCTCAGACCTAATTCCTACCAAAAGATCACCCCAAAACCTACAATGAAGAAATTAAAAACTTAACCAATACCTGCAAAGCGTAACACCTGAGTATGAAGCTAAGTATTTGATCAACATGAACCCAGCAGCTCCTAAACTGTGTGGACTTCTTAAACTGCACAAGGCAGGCCAACTTTTACGACATCTTGTGCCAACTTACACCACACAAAACTATAAAATTACCAAAGAATTACATATCTGTATCAAAACAAAGACAAAATTAAAACCTGTTTGGAACTGTAAATTCAATGTACCTGTTTAACGAAATTAAAGTGCTGGCACTGCACTTTCAAGGTGGCTCTTCGATGCCACGACTCTCTATGGATGGAGGCCCTTCCCCTTGTACTACTCAACATTCGTGCAATCTATAAGGAAGACCTCAAAGGCACAATAGCCGAGTTCGTATACGGCCAGAACATTGTTCTCCCTGGTGAACTTGTGAGCCCTTCTGCTTCTCTCCCTCAGTCCGATTTACCTTCCTTCATGGACCGTGTCAGACGCCATGTCATAAAACTCCATATCCCTCCGCACACTTCATCAAACTCCATATCCCTCAACCCTCTACCCATTCCCGCCCTAAGGTTCACATCCTGAAATCTCTGTACAATTGCGAGTACGTCATGCTCTGAGATGACACTTTCCGTGCTCCCCTCCAGCCTCCATATACTGGCCCGTACCGAGTTTTCTGGTGGTCAGACAACACCTATGACATCCAGATGAAAGATTCAGCTGTTACAGTCTCTCTCAACAGACTTAAGCCTGCTCATGTCGAGCCTTCTTCTACCCCCCCTTCAGGCCACAACCATGCCACTGACTGTCATGGCTCACAACGCTCTGACCACTCCCTCCACGTCAGACTTACACACTCGATCGAGTGATTTCCAGTTCCAATCGTCGATCTCTTCTCCGTCCTCCGACCTCGCCCTCTACTCCGGTCTCACGCACTCTGTCGGGTGACCACATGCTCCCCACGTCGAGCTTTAATCCACGAGACGTCTCAATAATACTGCGTGATTATACACTGTTCGTTGTGTGTTCCTCTTCATCCAGCGCTCATGACACAACCTCCGCCATTCACTGCCACCTGGAGAAATGTGTTCCCCTGCCATCCGATGTCGACCTGGATATGCTATGTGTTCGCCACACCCACTGGAGACATCGTCTTCATCGCTCCGTTCCACCCGCAAACCGCCAACCTACCTGTCGCCGCACGATCAGCATGCCCAGTACAACGGCCGGCTCTCTTCAACAACTTCCAGGTTCGGTGGCCGAACCTTCCTTCACGACATCTACCCACACAGCTCCCTGATGATGCTGTCGAGCTGACCATGGTCCAGCTCCTGTGGACCACTCCTGCCGATGCCATAGTCACCCCCCCCTCCCGCCTCTCGAGAGTACTCTGTAATGCAGTGGGGGTGGGGGGTGTGGGGTGTGGTGGGGCTATGTGGCGCAGATGAAGTCGACACCAACATCGGTATGCGTTCATCTTTGGACTCTAAGCATTATCTTTGGCTGTTCCGCCCTGTTCAGTTCAGTTCTTTGTGATCCTTGTATGTGTTAAGGTTAATGAATGAACTGTTGCTAAATGAGTGTGATTATTGGTGCAACCAACCCGATAATCCTCCCGAAAGGAAACATGTTAGATTAAAAATTATTGTACCATCACAATTTGTACTTTATACAAACTTCAGGCACATGGTAAGAATAAAATTGCTATTGTAATTATGGAGTAATTAATGATTAAAGGTCTGAGATTTCTAACCACTGAAAGACGGCTATTTTTATGTTTTCAAACTAAAGAAAACAAATATCATCCATAATAGAAATATGACATGATAATTTTTGAGTCAGAATTAAGCATACTTATATTTTAATTGGTGTTAGTTAATGGAATTGTAATTATGACTATATAGAAATGTAAAATTTACTCATACAAAATTTAATTAATTGAAACTAGGCCTTTCATTCAATAACACTAATCCCTCTGTTTATGTGAAAATGATAGGATGATTATCCTTTAAGTAAGTAAGATGATATATGGAAATTAATGAAATATAGTGATGCAATGATAAAACATGTGATTGATGGTCTTAATAGAAACAGATTCTTTCCTGTCTTTCTATGAAATTATTCACTTTTATTTCATGTAAATTTCTATGTAATTTGGGAAGATGTATGTGAAAATTTTAATTGTTAAACCTAGAAATTTAATAAGTAACAATGTCAGTAATTGTTTAAAATCATATAAATAGAGGCAATTTGTGCACTGCCATATCTCAGTTGGAGTTCAGTTTGACATCTGTCCTCTTTATATAGTATATATTTATATACCAAGTATATTTAAAAAATGTGTAGCCTATGTCTACATGAACATTTACTAGAGTAAAGTGTAAAAATCTGAAGAAAATCAGCCAAGAACTTTTTGAGATTTTTGGTAACAATGTTAAACAATGGCTTGTCTTTATATAGTAGTGCAGATATGTCTCTCTGGTTCAATCTACATTTAATGTTCCTGTATTTGGGTGTCTACACATTCTTCTTCATGTGTTGTGTCCCCTGTGTTGTTGTTGGAAGAGTCCGTAGTACTGGAGTCCTCATCCTCACTAACCCAGTTGTCTCTTTGACATCTGCTACAATGCCTGTAAGGTCTTCTTTGTTTATAGATGGTGTGTCTGTCTTGCAGATGTAGTCTGCTAGTTCATTTATTTGCCCTCATTTTGTGAGCCCCTGAGTGTGTGTTGTAGTGCTTCTGTTGTGGTTTTTGTTATTTTTCACAATTCATGTGACTACCACTCACAGTACAGTGTGATGTGTTCAGGAGATCCATGTTCACCACATTGGCAATTGCCATCCACAGAAAGTGAGAAGTGCTGAATATAGGCTGTGCCCAGTCAGGAAATAAACCATGCCATGGCTGGAATTGGCATGATTCACCCATAAACATTCCCAGATGTCTGGGAAAAAGTTATACGCCCTACGTCTTTTGTCACTTGTGTTTGTGCTTGTGAGTTTGTAGAGTATTTTCTCTGCTTTACCAGTAGTTATGCATATGTGTTGATGTCACAGAGTAGTACTTCGATCACAAACTTGCCCAGTTTTATGGCACTACAAAAAAGGGGACAGGATTTTGATGTATTCCTGTGATTTCCTCAGCCACTCTTGGGGCATCATTGTCTTCCACCACAAACAGTCCAGTTTGGTGGTCCTGTACACTGATTTGTAGGTGATATCACTGTAAAGATGCATGTACACTACTGGCCATTAAAATTGCTACACCACAAAGATGACGTGCTACAGACGTGAAATTTAACCGACAGGAAGAAGATGCTGTGATATGCAAATGATTAGCTTTTCAGAGCATTCACACAAGGTTGGCACCAGTGACGACACCTACAACATGCTGACATGAGAAAAGTTTCCAACCGATTTCTCATATACAAACAACAGTTGACCAGCGTTGCCTGGTGAAACATTGTTGTAATGCCTCCTGTAAGGAGGAGAAATGCGTACCATCACATTTCAAACTTTGATAAAGGTCGGATTGTAGCCTATCACGATTGTGGTTTATCATATCGTGACATTGCTGCTCGCGTTGGTTGAGATCCAATGACTGTTAGCAGAATATGGAATCAGTGGGTTCAGGAGGGTAATACGGAATGCCGTGCTGGATCCCAACGGCCTCGTATCACTAGCAGTTGAGATGACATGCATCTTATCTGCATGGCTGTAACGGATCATGCAGCCACATCTCGATGCCTGAGTCAACACATGGAGACGTTTGCAAGACCACAACCATCTGCATGAACAGTTCGACAACGTTTGCAGCTGCATGGATTATCAGCTCAGAGACCATGTCTGCGGTTACCCTTGACACTGCATCACAGACAGGAGCACCTGCGATGGTGTACTCAATGACAAACCTGGGTGCACGAATGGCAAAACGTCATTTTTTCGGATGAATCCAGGTTCTGTTTACATCATGGTGAACACACATTGGAAGCATGTATTCGTCGTCGCCATATTGGTGTATCACCCAGTGTGATGGTATGGGGTGCCACTGGTTACACATCTCGGTCACCTCTTGTTTGCATTGATGGCACTTTGAACAGTGGACGTTACATTTCAGATGTGTTACGACCCGTGGCTCTACCCTTCATTCGATCCCTGCGAAACCCTACATTTCAGCAAGATAATGCACGACCACATGTTGCAGGTCCTGTACGGGCCTTTCTGATTACAGAAAATGTTTGACTGCTGCCCTGGCCAGCACATTCTCCAGATCTCTCACCAACTGAAAGTGTCTGGTCAATGGTGGCCGAGCAACTGGCTCGTCACAATACGACAGCCACTACTCTTGATGAACTGTGGTATCGAGTTGAAGCTGCATGGGCAGCTGTATCTGTACATGCCATCCAAGCTCTGTTTGACTCAATGCCCAGACACATCAAGGCCGTTATTATGGCAAGAGGTGGTTGTTCTGGGTACTGATTTCTCAGGATCTATGCACCCAAATTGTGTGAAAATGTAATCACATGTCAGTTCTAGTATAATATATTTGTCCAATGAATACCCATTTATAATCTGCATTTCTTCTTGGTGTAAAATTTTAATGGCCAGTAGTGTATCTCACAGGAAGATGCCTATTCTATGAGATACACTAAACCACATATCTTTGGTTTGAAAGCCAGTGCACCTGAAACCATGCTTGGTGGAATGGGAAGAGTTCTCTGGGTGGCAACCAAAATTCAAGAGGCTACCAAGATATCTTTCTCATTGACCCACTCAGCCAGTACCATCACATTTCAAACTTTGATAAAGGTTGGATTGTAGCCTATCACGATTGTGGTTTATCATATCGTGACATTGCTGCTCGCGTTGGTTGAGATCCAATGACTGTTAGCAGAATATGGAATCAGTGGGTTCAGGAGGGTAATACGGAATGCCGTGCTGGATCCCAACGGCCTCGTATCACTAGCAGTTGAGACGACATGCATCTTATCTGCATGGCTGTAATGGATCATGCAGCCACATCTCGATCCCTGAGTCAACACATGGAGATCACTTCTTGATTGAGAAAAGATGATGTCTCTTTAAGGCAGAGACCATGAATGGAAAAATTTGTGTCCCCATTTACCTGGATAATTTTGGAGCAAACAATGTTGTAGTTCGTCATGGAACAGTGCTGGCCACTTTACATAACATAACTGGTAATTAATGGTCTCTGATGGGAGAAACTCAATTTCTGAATGGTTTGAAGTGATGCAGCAAACACCCTGCAAAGAATCACAAGACATTGCCAATCCAAGAAGAGTATGTAATCATGCCACTCCTTAGAAACCAGCTGGAAAAAATTAATACATTTATCTGAACTGGAGAGAATCCTACTGTATTCAGTGTTGGAGGAATTCATGTGACTGTTTGAAGAAAGACAGTATTTACTAGCCACAGATTTAACACAGTACGAAATTCTGGCAGGGAATGTGTGGTTGGTAGTGCAAAAGCCCAATAGAATTTCATATAATGTATAATCAGTAGTTGGAGAAAGTGTTCAACAGCAACTGGATGCTAGGATAATTCGACACTGCTCTAGCCCTTTGGTTTCTCCTATAGTTTTTGTGTCCAATAAAAACATTAATTGTAAGGAAACCCAATGTATGTGTCAACACGTGAGCACTGAACTGGGTGACTATCCGTGATTGCTGCCTCATATTGATGCAACATTCAATGAATTAGGAAACTGCAAGTACAGGGTATCTGCATTAAACATTTAATAACATAAAATGTAATAACTTGAAATGGAACTGAGTTATTTATTGGCTCTTTGCTTCTGCAAGTTAAGTAACTGCTTGCAGCAGTTGGTAATACATGCATACGCATGTAGTTGTTTGTTCATGTAAATGTGCATCAGCAGCCATGTGGACTCCACAGCAGAAGGTGTTCTGTACGTGCTTTCTCTCATGGAGCATAAGTATAAGCACTGTGTGTTACGCTGATGCAATGTCGTTTTCACCATGAGTCTGGATTGCGACCAACTGATGATGTTCTTACTTACATAACAATCAAGAAATGGGATAAGTGGCTTCAGGAAACTGGGAGTTTGCTTTTGATGTCATCCCACTATACCAAGCATGCAGTTCCAGAGACTACTGTTGAATTAATCAGTGCATCCTTCCAGCAGAGCCCTTATAAGTCAATATGACAAGGAAGTAGTAAGCAGTTATAATTACCTCATTCGAAAGTACATGATGTAGTCCATAAAAAATTGTGCACCTACGGGCATACAAACTGCAACTCATCACAGAATGAAGCCTGAGGACAGGCCATGGGAGATTGCATTCTGGCAAAAAGGGATGAAAATTAGGCATTCCTCAATTTTGTCTGTTTCTTGGATGAGGCTGCACTTTGCATTTCAGCACAGTAAACAAGCCCAATTGCCTCTGAGCACCCCTCTTCATGTATTGATAGAGTGTGAATGTGACTTTCTGAAAGTGAATGTGTGGTGTGAATTGTTGAAGAATATGGTTGTAGACCCATTCTTCTTCATGGAGCCTACGGTTAATGAAACACCATATACAGATCTACTGGAGCTGTATGCTGTGCCACAACTGCCTCATGATGTGATCTTTCAATAAAAATGGCGCACCAAGCAATTTTGAGAACTTTGTGAGGGATTTCTTCCCAGATTGCTGGATTGAGATGGATAGGCTATCGATTGCTTGGTCCACTAGAAACCCAGGCTGGATTGTGAGAGGTGGTTACTAGAAGCTCAGACGTTACATAACTTGATTCTTTTCTGTGGGGACTTATCAAGGATCACCGTATTTACTCGAATCTAAGCCGCACTTTTTTCCAGTTTTTGTAATCCAAAAAACTGCCTGCGGCTTAGAATCGAGTGCAAAGTAAGAGGAAGTTCTGAAAAATGTTGGTGGGTGCCACCACAACTAACTTCTGCCGTCGAATATATGTAGCGCTACACAGGCATGGTTTGTAGGCACAAAGATAAATACTGGCGCCTAGACCTCTGCGTCAGTAAATAAATTTAAAAAAAAGTGGAAGACGAGCTTTTTTTCCGCCGCCCCGAGTTTCGACCACTGTATTTTCATATATTGTCCAACGAAGTAAATACAAATTCCATATTGTTCATCTTTGAATGTAGCAGCATTTCAATGTACTACAAAAATCCGACTGGCAAGACTATTTGTATTTGGGATGTTTGTCAATATGGCCAACTCTACGTTCTGAATTTTTTCTTACCTGTGAGAAGAGATGGTTGCTAATAGGAAATTTTATGAATTGTGAATCACATGCAGTATTCTCTTCACCATAAGAATAATACAAATACAAACATTTTGACATGTATTGTTTCGTGTTTGCTGCTATCTCATTTAAATCCTGTCTGCTTAATAAACTACGAAACTAGTGAGACAACAGCAAATGCGGAAGAATATACATATCATGTCATGTTTATATTCGTATTATTCTTACGCCTAATAGTGATACAGTCAGAAATGAAGCACGGAAATTGACTAGATTTTTAAATCTAAGATGACTCTAATTTCTGTGCAGAATGTAATGTACTAAAGAGGCGCCTGCAAAGATTTTCAAACGGAGAAAAATTTTCGCTAAACCACAGTCTAACATAACAGTCGCGACACTCACTGCTGTGAAAGTTGTTGCCGTTTGACAGATGGAGCGACACTAGCGCTCCAAGCGGCAGGTAAGGTGAACGTCAGACGCGTCGTAAGCATAATGTTTGTTTGCATCCATTTCCTATGTAATTTCCGAATTATTCGAGCGATTTTCTTGCCTTCAAGGGCTTGTGTAGTATCAGAAGGCATATATGTTTCTAAAAATGATTCTAAAATAAGCGCAAGTATGGACAAAAACAATGAATAGAGTGGCAAGCTACAACACATTCGTGAAGAAACACTTGTGACATTGGACAGAATTGCAGCTGACCATGTTGATATCAAAAGGATATAAACACACAGATTCACATGTAAGAAGCACAGACATGTACCTCTACATGCAAAAGCGATCGACAGCTCGTTTATCGTTCTGTAGGCCTACTGTGTTTGTCATTGTCGCCTGTCCCCACAAGTACGACCTCCATCTTTATATTATTCTAAGTGGGACAAGCAACTGCCAAATAGTGGGAGAAATATACTGAAAACATTATAATGAGCTGATTACATTACATTTCACGAAAAACCAAATATTTGAATAATTTTCAAACAATCTGTCTGTAGGCATTTTCCTTGTCCCATAATAGTTTCGCTCGAAGTCTAGCGATCTGCACATTCTGACATAGGACAGTTTTACAGCTTTAGATTGACTGTAGAATCTTTGTGGCAGTTTCCTCTTCATCGTCAGCTGAGGTGGCTTATTTGGAATGTCAAACTCTGTGGGTACTGCATTCCACACGAGTTTGTTATTGTCTGCGTTCACGAACTGGTTTTGTTCGAAATGTAGCGAACAAAACCTAATATTATTATACAGGTAAACTGGGTCTTTCTTCATAAGGTCTTCTCGTCTGCTATTAACTAGCCCTTTTCAGCTCCTAAAACGAAACAGTCATCATTTATACACATACAGTTTGCAAGTGAATCCTGACGATACAGTTCAGTAACATGATGGTATTTACCTCTCAGGATCCTTAGGAAACCTAAAAAAGACAGCTGTGGTGTCTTCTTCCTGTTGCTGCTGCAATTTATTGCGCTACAAACGTTCCCGATGGTAAAAACCACAGTATAAATCAAAATAAACAACCACTATTCGCTTTCACGATCGCGCCGAACTCACAGTTCAACCTACCGGCTGCTTGGGGCGCTCTGGCGCTGAAGGCAACAAAATCGAGGCGAAGTGTCGCGACTGTTATGTTAGACTGTGGCTAAACTCTCGTTCAGAACATTTTCTATCATACGCAGTCTATTATTTGGTTCTTGTTATCTCATTATCAAAGAAAACAGCAGTGTAAGTAACAACAAATAGCAGTCTCTTGTCATTGTTTCGCTAATGAGACGACTCCTCTCTTTTTTATTTTTTTTAACTGTAAGCGGCGGTAGCGCGCACAAAAGCAAGCCATGCCGCGAGCGGTGACAGGCCGTAAACATGCATGTCAGAATGCGACAAACAATGCATGACACAGTACAGTAATGCATTTTCAGCTTAGAATGATGTAAACACCTATAACAAAGAAAACAGCGCCTATCAGATCAAAGAAAAATAAGCACTCAGTTCAAACCAGACGAAGCACGTGAAAAAGGAAGGGTATCCGTATATATATTGACGGAGCGCCTGACGCATAGCAATGGCTACCTGGTAAAGCTTAACTGCTAAGCTTACGACTCCAATCCAACTAATGTAGCTGTATCGTCATTCATTCGACCTAAATTGTGTCTCATATTACAATGGACCAACTTTGTTTCGATTTGGAGATGCGGCCTAAAACTTTTCTCTCCCCTTGAATTTCGAGTCTCAAATTTTAGGTGCGGCTTAGATTCGGGAAATTTTTTTTTCCTTGATTTCGAGTCTCATTTTTCAGGTGCGGCTTAGATTCGAGTAAATACGGCAAGTGTGCCAGGTCTGTACCGTCACATTCATGCAGTTACTGCAAATGTTATGCCAGAAATGCTGCAAAACACTTGGAGAGAAGTGGAATACAGGTTAGAAGTCTGTTGTGCCAGTAATGGTGCACATACAAAGACATATTAGGTGTCTAAAAAAACATTTGAGTTACCATAACTGTCGAAATACACCATCAATAAAAAATCTCAATTATTTCTGAAGTTATTACATTTTATATAATTATATGTTTAACCCACTCTAGACAGATATCAGGTTCTCATCAGATTCTCAGACCTAAGATGACATTTGTAGTACCTTCTGGATTATAGAAGTTTCTTAGAATGGCTTTTGGTATGAGAAGTGCATCCACAACTTTTCGGTAGTTTGTGGATCTATTACTGTGGACATTGAAATTGACAATATGTTTAGTATAACTTCATGATATCATTGTCTTTTTGTGGGTGATAGAGCAACATGCTGAAATTCTGATAAGCATAGTATCAAGGGGCACAGTTTAGAAAAGTCACCCAGAACCTAGGTCAGGGGAGACTTACCAGACGGGATGAGAAGAAAAGTCTGATTGTTGGAGACTGCTTTAAGGTGGTATGCTCTACATAACAATTTACCTGAAAGCACCTTTACTTTCTAGAATTCATATTATAAAAATAATTGTAAGTAGTGTTAACAGTTTCATTCTCAGTAGTGTATTGCTGCTGCAGCCTCCACCAATTTTCTTAATAGATAATAGGACATTACTAAATTTAGTGTTTGTAATTCAAATCCTGTTAGTAACATCAATGTTATCAGTCTGAACTCACTAGACTATAATGATAGCCCCTGGACATGACAAATGGCAGGACATGGTTTTTAAAAGGGGTATGGTGACCATGGATGGCAATGCACACTCTGCAACATGTTTCCACAACATGCTCTCATACTGGCCACAATATTGGTAATGAATTCCTGTGACAGGGCATACCATTCCTCCACCTGTGTGGCTGACAACTGTTGAGTGGTTACCAATACATGTGGGCATACTGCAATACGTCCCCCACCTCATCCCATGGATGCTACATGGGATTTAAGTCAGGGGCTTGGGAAAGCCAGTCCATTCACTGAATATCATCTCATTCCAAGATCTCTTCCACTTGCATAGTTCGATGTAATCATGTGCTGTCATCCATAAACATGAAGCCAGCACCTAATGCACCTCTGAGAAGATGCAGATGGGGAAAGAATACAGTGTTTCAATAACACTGACCAGTGAGCTTACCACTTCCAAAGGTTCGGGGGTCAGTAATGTATATCTACCTCTACACTCTGCAAACCACTGTGAAATGTGCAGCACAGGGTACATCTCATCATACCAGTAATTAGGACTTATCCCCATTCCATTCATGTATGGAGTGTGGGAAGAATGATTGTTTAAATGCCTCCATGCATGCTGTAATTAATCTAATCTTGTCAGACAACCTCTATGGGAGCAATACATAGAATGTTGTAGTTTATTTCTAGACTCATCATTTAAAGCTGTTCTTGAAACTCTGTAAGTAGACTTTCTTGCTATAGTTTACATCTGTGTTCAAGAGTCTGCCCATTCAGTTTCTTCAGTACCTCTGTAACACTCTCCCACAGGTCAAACAAACCTGTGACCATTCATGCTGTACTTCTCTGTATACATTTGATATCCCCCATTAGCCCTGTTTGGTATGGATTCCACACAACTGAGGATGTGAACTACGATGGGTGAAACAACTGATTTGTAAGTTATCTCATTAGCAGACTGATTTCATTTTCCCAGTATTCTAGCAATAAACCAAAGTCTGCCACCTGCTTTACCCATGACTGAGCCTATCCCTACAAAGTATTGTGAAGTGTGCAATTTTACATTACATTTAAAGCTAGTTGCCTATCTCTGCACCACTCTGAAATCTTATCAAGCTCTGACTGCATATTTGTGCAACACGTTTCAGATAGTAATTCATTATAGATAACAGCATTATCTGTGAAAAGTGTGAGGTTACTATTACACTAATGTTCAGAAAAAATAATATACCTTGAACAATTAGATAGGATGTTCATATTCACAGGACATATACATTATGTTGTGGGGTGTGGATCGTCGAACCCGGGACTACAGATGGCCGAGCTGAAGCCGGGACCCACCGTGCCACATTTCGTCAGTAGGCCGAGCAAGTTCAAGAGCATTGAGGGGCAGTGCAGAATGATACAGTGGTATTCAGTAGCATTGCTTTATTCACATAATTTACAGTACTTCGATGGGTGCAGCAGTGTTGGCATGCTGCCTGCAATGCTGTTCCGTGAGTCCAGCCAGCTCAGCAACTCCTGGTACACCAACGCTGCCTCTCCATCATCAAGGCCGCTCAGCTGGGAGTCAGCCAATCTCTGCCTGGTCAATGCCCGCCGATGCGTCACGTCTTGCCAAGGCATCTTGTCTTGCGTCACATAGTTGCCCACGATTCCAGAGACTGCTACAGTCCCTGGTCCCTGCCGCCCTCTGCCCTGTTTGGCCTGCTCTGTCTGACCATGAGATGAAGGTGGATGCACTGGTCACCCATGGCCCTCGGGTTACTGCTGCTCCCAGGACAGGACCGAACTCGAACCCATGTCCTCCTGGATGCTGTGTCGCAGCTTTCCGCTAGTGGTGCTTGCCGGATGGCAACACCCGCCGCTGTTCCTAATGTTGTCGCAGCGCTGCTGTGCCTCCCACAGTGTACGCCTCGCCCCGATCCCGGTACGCCAAGTGGGAAGTGAACATGGCCCATCCTGGACTCGCTGCAGACCATTGTCACTGCCCTCCTTCAGGCAGACCATGCAGTCTCTGAGTACCTGGCTGCCATTCTGTCCCTCCCTGGTATTGTGTCCCTGGAGGTGGAATGCAGCCCAAACAAGTACGTGGAAACAAAGTACAGATTACACAGAATATTTACAACATCGCTGCCAGACTGGCCCCTATAAGCATAGACCAGCACAGATCCGACCTGACTCTCAACTGACCTGGCACACCCCTCCAGCTAAAAGTGCCTGACTATTTATACTGCTTTTCCCTTCACTTCTGATGTAGTGTCAAGAGAAAGACAGGAACTACGGCAGGGATAAATTCCCATATGTCAGCCATTGACACATCTCCCTCCTGGCTCTGGCCTAATGCTCCACCCCATACATCGTAATAACTTCAAGCAACTTTACATTTCCCTGCCTCACTGTTGCTCCACACCAAACAAATCGTATGTGCAATACGCCACCATGTTCACCCTTCCTGGCCTACTGGCTGCCGATTATTACCACACACTGCCAGAGGCCCCAGACTTCATCTCCCAACTGTGCCTTTACTGAATTAAAAAAAAAAAATCCCCTTTTCTATGACTAAGACTAATCCTAGTGCAGCACACCTCCCTCCTTTCAACAAGATTCACCCCAAATCGAAATATAACAGATGTGGGCTGTGGCTGCGTAAACATACCTTGTTCACAAATATACGTTCTAAAGACTAAAACTAACAAGAACATCAAAACATTAACTCTACATCTATACACTGTTTGCACTTGTTACCCATGCTGTAGGCAATTGATGTGTTGGCACCTCCTCTAATGGTGCACGTTTCCACACTCTCCACAGAGCTATACTCAAGAAAAATAGAAAAACAGCACACACTGTGGCTGAATTGTTCGCTGTCATTATTCTGTTGATGTGATGCTGTTGTAACATTCGAATGTGTTCCAATACTTTAGTAACCATGGTAGATCCTTGCCATGCATTAATAAAGGAATGCAATGTTTACAAAAACTCTGGGTTTAATGTGGAGTTCAAATATGTCACATTCTGCATTGGTAATATCTCCAGAACACCTTCCCACTACAAGTCACTACGACATCATATGACATCCTCAAAAATTCCCAATAGTTCACTCTGCTCCTGTCGAATTCTCTGAGAAACAAAAAAAAATATCTCCCCCCATACAATGACAAAACTAAACAAACAAACAAGAAAAACACAACTATTATCTGACCCAAAAAAAGAAAAAAAAAAAGAAAAAAAAAGCAAATTATTCCTTGATACAAAAACACAAAATGTAAACATGCCATACATTATTACACATATAATAATTTACTCCCTCTGTGACTGTAACGCATATGGAACGTTATGCATCTGCTGTTGTCCCTCCGCCACGACCTTCTCCTTCTGTTTGCTTTGCATAGCCTCTGCAATTGAGTCAATTCCTTGTAATTGAGGTAATCCATCCACCATTCCTTTAAAAGGCTTTACTCTACTTATGTGGATAATGGATGTTTTTGTTTGCAGCTGCATTTTAACATTTACAGTTGAAATCATCTCCACGACCTGGTATGGTCCGTGGTACTTCGTCAAGAATTTTTTCGTCTTTCCCTTGGATGTATATGGATTCGTGATCAGTACCCAGTGACCTACCCTGTACTGTGGCGAAGGTCTCAACCACTTATTCTGTTCTTCCTGCCTTTCCAACACTTTCATATTGGCCTTCTGTACCCTCTTCCAGACTTCCTGTATTGTTCATGCAAATTTCCTCACTGCGTCCACTTTAGCTCCCAATTTCAGACATAGAATGTCAAACGGTGATGGCATCTTTCTTCCATAGACCACCTCGAATGGTGACATTCCGACCCCCGAATGTATTTTGGTGTTATAACTCGATACCACGTACGGAAGATAAATGTTCCAGTTGTTATGGTTTCCATTCACATAATAACTTAGCATTTTTGAAATTGTCTTATGTACTCACTCTGTTCTCCCATTCGCCTGTGGATGAAATGGACTGGTGGTAATTTTTTAATTCTCAATAACCGACACAACTGTGACATTAATTCGGACATGAAGTTCGTTCCCTGATCCGTAATTGTGGTGTCAGGCATCCCAAACTTCAATAACCAATTATTGACTAAAGCTTGTGTTAAGATACTTGCCTATTGGTCTGATATTGTGACCATGGCTAGAAACTACGAAAAGTGATCAATTATAGTTAAAACATAACGATTCCATGCCGGTGTTTTTTTATATGGCCTGCAGATGGTGAGCCCGATAAATTCGAAAGGTTTTGAAGCCTCTGGTAACCATCGCAATGGAATTCTTCTGCACATCACATCCACTTGCTACGCACATGGTACACAATTAGTTATGTATTGTTCCACATCCCTTCTCCGAGTGCACCACCAAAATGTTCTGCTACTCGTCTTTCTGTTGCTCGATGACCCCCATGCCCTGAAAGCACATGATCATGGGCCTGCTTTAAGACTTCCTCTCTCAAACTCTTTGGTACCACTACCCTTGGGCCACATCTGGTAACTCTACACAACAAATTTCCCTCCACAATGAATGTGGTTGAGTTCTAAAACTGTGGCACTCCTCATCCTCTGCTTGTGTCCTTTGCCTTTCCATGACACTCTTACCCATTACTTCTAATGCGTCTGACTTGCAACTTACTGCATCTGCATTCCCGTGTTTCTTCCCTGGCTTATGAATTACTTCAAAGTCAAACTCGCTTAATTTTAGAGCCCAGTGTTAACTGACTAAAAGGATCCTTGAGTCCCAGTAACCATCTCAATGCTGTATGATCTGTCACGACCTTAAAATTCCTACCATGGAGGTAAGAACGAAAATACGTTACTCCATATATTACAGCCAACATCTCCTTTTCCATTGTGGAATAATTCCACTCTGCCCTATTTAACTGTCTGGGAGCATACACCACTGGATGCTCCTGTGCCTTTACCATTTGCCCCAGAACACGTCCTACTGAACCATTTGAAGCATCACATGATAAGATGAAGTCTTCTTCAAAATTCAGAAACACCAACACCGGACCAGAAACTACTCTCATTTTTAATTCTTTGACAGCTTGCTGGCATTCCTCCATCCATTGAAATTTAACCCCTTTCTTTAAAAGCTTTGTTAACGGCTTGGCTATCTTAGCAAAATCATTTACAAATTTACGATAATGTGAACATAACCCAATATACGATTGTAATTGCTTCATTGTATGTGATGTCAGAAAATTTTGAAATGCCTCTGTTAACTGAGGATTGGTTTGAACCCCTTGTACACTGATTACATGACCTAAATATTTGACCTGTGTCTGCACAAAATTACATTTTTCTAAACTTAATGTTAACCATGCCGACCGCAATCTTCTAAGGACTTCTCTTAAACATAATACATGTTCTGGTATATCCTTCGAAAATACTATAATGTCACCTAGGTACCCCATACATGTCTTTGGTTTCTATCCCCTTAAAATACCATCTAATAATTGCTGAAAAGTTGCTGGTGCATTCTTCAACCCGAATGGCATGCGTATATACCAATAGTGCCCCCCAGGAATAGTAAAAGCTGTCTTTGCCCTATCCTCTGATGCTATTTCCAACTGGTGGTATCCACTCCATAAATCCATCATCGTAAAATACTTACATTGTCCCAGATTATCCAATGTGTCCATGATATTCGGGATCGAATATGCATCTGAAATAGTTTTCGCATTCAGAAACGTATAATCACAACAAAACCTATATTTCCTTGTACCATCCATGGACTTCTTAGGTATGAGAACTACATTGCTTGAATATGGACTATCACTATGCTCTATGATTCCATCCTGTAGTAGTTGTTCTATATACTCCTCTAGTAGCAGTTGCATATGACGTGCTACCCTATACGGTTTCCTAAACACTGGTGTATTACCCTCCATTGGTATGTGATGCTTCATAATTGGTGTTGCCAGTAACGTACCCTCCATTCTGAATAAATTGCTGAATGTCAAAAGCAATTTCTCCAATGCAATCCTGTCGTCTCCCTGCCAATGCTGTAATTTTCCTCTCAATTGTGCTGCATCGACGTTTTGGCTTATGGCTCACTCATCACTCACCAAAACCAACTCTCTCACCAAAACATAGAGTTGGATGTGGATGAACACAATGTATTATGCTGGAAAGCAAAATGATCACCTCCTTACAGCAGATTGGTACAACCACCCAAGCTCAGTGCTTGTAATACGTCAGAACAACTGAGAGGTGTGGTTTGGGAGAGAGGAGTGACTCATGCCTTAGCATGCAGAGAAACACCAGGAAGTCTGTCACTGACTTTATTGCACCAAATGCACACAGCCAGCCTTTCACTGATTCTGTTGATGGTGCCACATGGCATGCGTGTGTGGGTCAGTACCAATGGCAATGTTGGTATCTGCTGCATTGGCATCTAGTCACACACCCCTGCAGATGTAGAGCCCCCACTCACACCACAGCTAAGTGGTCTCTGCATGTGTTGGCTGCACTGGTAGTCCACGACATGGCTGACTGCTCCCTCAAGCACACAAGCACAACTCGTGGACTCCCATGTAGAGTGCCGAAGTGGAACAGCCATCCATTGTCACTGTAGTGAGCCTTATCAGCTGCAGACATCTGCCCAGGGCACCTTGTTCAGTGACCACAGACAGCTTTGCACCCGGGAGGCCATGAACTTGTGCCTCGGCCATACCCCTGCGGATGGCAGCTTGCAGTCTGCCAGATGATGTCATCCAGAGATGGAGGCCAGCAGCCTTCTTGCAACTCATGCTGATGCAGCTCCAAGGTGCAGCCCGCCCCACCACAGGTGTGGTGCATCTGTGCAGTGGAGGTTTGTGGTAGTTTCAGTGGGCCCATTGGCCACTGATATCCATCACCATAGTTCATTGTGACTGGTCTGCAACTTAAACAATCATTATTCTATTCAGTTCTAGATGTGGACAGATTGGTGACACGTCTGCCTAATTTGAGCCTCCGGGCTTTCTCCTGTCCTCTGATGTAGTTCCTCTGGAGATGACAAGCAGAGTGCCCTTTAATAATTACATCAGCTTTTCTCAGCCCACTTTGGCCCCTACACTCAGGTCACTAGGTGCTGTTGTAACTGCAACATATGGTTCTTCACACCATGTCAGTGCCCTTTGCTGCCCTGATTACATCATACTTGTGTACAGTACCCACTGGGATGTGGCTTCTTGCCTGCAAGTGGTGTTGCAAACCTGCCTCGCAGAATCGTTTGCTATATATCTACATGACCCGCACATGCCATACAATGTGACAGTTGGTCCCTTAACTACTACCTTCCAGCTATAGCTGCTCGAAATTTACAAGAATTCTCCAAATCCACATCTGTACTTATTTGTGGTGCAGCAACTTGTTGATCCAATGAGGTCATCAATTACAACTGCAGTGGGCACGGGACTATCAGGGTTCGACTGTTGATCAATGGAAACATGTAGGCTCTTTGGGTGAATCACACTTCTGTTACACTAGGTCGATGGTTGTCTCTGCAAATACTGTCATCAAGGTGAATGGTGGCTTGGAACGTGCAGTACGCCATAGATGCAGGCTGGTGGGAGTGGTATTATGCTGTGGGAGACATCCTCCTGCTCTTGCAAAGGACCTGTGGTAGTAATAGAAAACATACTGCATCCTTTCATGCTTGATGTCTTCCTTGATGGCAATGTTGTATTTCAGCAGTATAATTATCCACATCTTGGAGCCAGAGCTGTGCTACAGTGGTTTGAGCAGCATTATAGTGAGCTCACAATAATATCTAGGCAACCAAATTCATCTGATGTAAATCCTATGGAACCCATCTGGGTCACAATGGGATGCCATCACTGTGTACAATCAGCAGCCCATTATTTATGTGAATTACATGACATGGACATAGACATCAATGCTACAAACATACCAACAAACTGTCAGATCCCTGATATGCAGAATCACTGATGTATTTTGTTCTAAATATGGCTAAAAAGCCTGAAGATGAGGTTTACCTCGAAATAAATAAGTAATACAATAGTTGAAAAAGTTTGTGACTGGTAGCGGTAATTTAAAAATACCTTTACATATGTTCAGATGAAGGTGACATCTTAGCCTCACCCACATCTTCCAGAGTAGGTGTTGGGTAATGGTTGTAATGCAGGTCCATAGTAATGTTTCTGGCAGCAGGTAGGCATGCTTAACCAGTCCAGAGATACAGTCATGAATTTACCATTTAGTAGGATCTTCAACATTTGCTCATCTAGCACCAAGACGGGGTATGGGCCAGTGTATGGGGTTTTTACAAGTGCCCTGACTGTATTTGTACATGACATAACATGAAACATGCACATAGATCTGTATGTATGAGAAACGTTCATGTCCATATGCCAAGGTGCCAACGGTGGCGAAATTTAGAGACGTACAAAGCTTTACTTTTTGAAGAAAAAATGATAGTTTACTATGGGGTACCCTATGATGAACTCCAATGGAAGTCAGAGGGGTTCACCATAAACGAATTTCATAGCAGAAGTTCTAGTGTCTGGTTTAACATCCATGTGTAGTCCCAATTGCACTAAAGGTACAATAGATATCCATACAAAGTGCTGTGACAGATTATATAAGATTTCAGATTATGATGCCACCTTTCAACCACCCCATTGCTGGCTGGATGATAGCTGATAGTATAATGGTGTTTGAAACCACAGAGATTGGCTAGTTTATTGAGCAAAACCAATTCAAATTATCATCCTTGGACAATAGTCTTGTAGGTGGGACGTCCAAAGCAGAAAATCCATGTGGTGAAAGAAGTTTGCACCACGGTTTCCACTGAGACGCAGAAAATAGCCACAATCAAAGTGTACATGCTTGAAATGTTGTGTCAGTTCACTGAATATATCTGCTTATTTGTATATGGCAGCCCACTTTAACCTTTTGGCATGCCAAATTCAGCTCCATGAGCAAGAGTTACGCATAAAGCATGTCCACAGATATCTATCAGTGACTGTACAAACAGTACAATTTCCTCCAAAGTGCATGAGTCCATGAACAGAATCATAAACTTGTCTCCAAAAAGCAGGAGGTACAAAAAGGAGGGGACAGTTTTTGGAAACGTCCCACCACAACAATGTCTTGGTTCTATCCACAGGAAACCATTTTAGTTCCAATCCAATGTTTTAGCTGCTGATAAGTTTCTGCAATTGGATGTTTGTGCCCTGTGGTGCCACGAGTAGTTTGTAATTGATGTCACCGGTTATAGTATTGATCCTAGAAAAATGATCTGCTACTACATTGTCTGCCCCTTTTATATGGAAAATGTCTGTTGAAAACTGGCTGATAAATTCCAGTTGGCAGAAGTGTCTATGTGAAAAGGATTAATGCATCTTGTAAATGCAAATTAAATAGGAAAATCTTCTGCAGTCAAGATCAATTGGCATTTTTATTTCACAATTTGGACTGAATCTTGCTGTCATCATTGGATCTACAGTGTACCAAAAGTAAAGCCACTACAAAGAGAATTTATTACTTTACACAAATCTGTATATTACTCATGAGAAGTAGTAAGTATCAGTTTACACACCTTTGGAAAATTCTTATTAACATGCATGTGTGCCACCAATACAATGATAATACTTGCCTCACCTAGGAAATGACACCATGTTGACTTGTTAGCCACATAAAAAAGAATATATGAAATATCCATTGCATTAACTGTGTGACCAAGAGTGGAGGTGAACAAAATAGAAAGTGCAAACATAGCCCAAGTACATCACAGGAAAAACTGAGAGGGCCAGCAGCCTATGGCAGACCGAGCTGTTACACGAACAGTCAACAGGTGGTGTATGTATGCACATATCGATACTTGATATTCTTACAGAAAAACACTGGAAAATCATTAATTGGCATTCTTACTTCTAGTAAAGTATACCATGATTTGTGCACCATCACATGAGTTACATAAGTGAAAAATGACCACACAGACCAAAACTCCATTCGTATAACAAGACCCTTACTTAGAGATGAAAAAACCAGGGATAATCTGGCTCATAACAAACAGCATGATAGGTACATTATTAAATGTCCATACACTTCATGTTCATCAAAATTTACAATTACATAAAATTATAAAAACATTTTTTGATACCATAACAAGAGTTTTTTTTTTTTTACAACTTTTACATTAAAAACTAATATAATGTAACAAACCTTAAAGGGATAGGTTGGATCTACGCTACACATCATCAAGCCACAGAAATCCAAGAAAATCATTATGAGGGTGTGACACATGGAATCAGGAAGTTTACAGGCAGAAAACCATTTTTAGTGCAATTACTTAAGTTTTTTTACAATTTTCATCGACTTTTTTTTAATGTTTGTAATAGCAAAAAGGTGGGAATTTAAGGAGATGGGACTTGGATAAACTGACTAAACCAGAGGTTGTACATAGTTTCAGGGACAGCATAAGGGAACAATTGACAGGAATGGGGGAAAGAAATACAGTAGAAGAAGAATGGGTAGCTCTGAGGGATGAAGTAGTGAAGGCAGCAGAGGATCAAGTAGGTAAAAAGACGAGGGCTAGTAGAAATCCTTGGGTAACAGAAGAAATAATGAATTTAATTGATGAAAGGAGAAAATATAAAAATGCAGTAAATGAAGCAGGCAAAAGGAATACGAACGTCTCAAAAATGAGATCGACAGGAAGTGCAAAATGGCTAAGCAGGGATGGCTAGAGGACAAATGTAAGGATGTAGAGGCTTATCTCACTAGGGGTAAGATAGATACTGCCTACAGGAAAATTAAAGAGATATTTGGAGAAAAGAGAACCACTTGTATGAATATCAGGAGTTCAGATGGAAACCCAGTTCTAAGCAAAGAGGGGAAAGCAGAAAGGTGGAAGGAATATATAGAGGGTCTATACAAGGGCGATGTACTTGAGGACAATATTATAGAAATGGAAGAGGATGTAGATGAAGATGAAATGGGAGATATGATACTGCGTGAAGAGTTTGACAGAGCACTGAAAGACCTGAGTCGAAAAAAGGCCCCAGGAGTAGACAACATTCCATTAGAACTACTGATGGCCTTGGGAGAGCCAGTCCTGACAAAACTCTACCATCTGGTGAGCAAGATGTACGAGACAGGTGAAATACCCTCAGACTTCAAGAAGAATATAATAATTCCAATCCCAAAGAAAGCAGGTGTTGACAGATGTGAAAATTACTGAACAATCAGTTTAATAAGCCACAGCTGCAAAATACTAACACGAATTCTTTACAGATGAATGGAAAAACTAGTAGAAGCCGACCTCGGGGAGATCGGTTTGGATTCCATAGAAACACTGGAACACGTGACGCAATACTGACCATACGACTTATCTTAGAAGAAAGATTAAGGAAAGGCAAACCTACGTTTTTAGCATTTGTAGACTTAGAGAAAGCTTTTGACAATGTTGACTGGAATACTCTCTTTCAAATTCTAAAGGTGGCAGGGGTAAAAAGCAGGGAGCAAAAGGCTATTTACAATTTGTACAGAAACCAGATGGCAGTTATAAGAGTCGAGGGGCATGAAAGGGAAGTAGTGGTTGGGAAGGGAGTGAGACAGGGTTGTAGCCTGTCCCCAATGTTATTCAATCTGTACATTGAGCAAGCAGTAAAGGAAACAAAAGAAAAATTTGGAGTAGGTATTAAAATCCATGGAGAAGAAATAAAAACTTTGAGGTTCACTGATGACATTGTAATTCTGTCAGAGACAGCAAAGGACTTGGAAGAGCAGTTGAACGGAATGGACAGTGTCTTGAAAGGAGGATATAAGATAAACATCAACAAAAGTTAAACGAGGATAATGGAATGTGGTCGGATTAAGTCGGGTGATGCTGAGGGAATTAGGTTAGGAAATGGGTCACTTAAAGTAGTAGATGAGTATTGCTATTTGGGGAGTAAAATAACTGATGATGGTCGAAGTAGAGAGGATATAAAATGTAGACTGGCAATGGCAAGGAAAGCATTTCTGAAGAAGAGGAATTTGTTAACATCGAGTATAGATTTAAGTGTCAGGAAGTCGTTTCTGAAAGTATTTGTATGGAGTGTAGCCATGTATGGAAGTGAAACATGGACAATAAATAGTTTGGACAAGAAGAGAATAGAAGCTTTCGAAATGTGGTGCTACAGAAGAATGTTGAAGATTGGGTGGGTAGATCATGTAACTAATGAGGAGGTATTGAATAGGATTGGGGAGAAGAGAAGTTTGTGGCACAACTTGACTAGAAGAAGGGATCGGTTGATAGGACATTTGTCTGAGGCATCAAGGGTCACAAATTTAGCATTGGAGGGCAGCGTGGAGGGTAAAAATCGTAGAGGGAGACCAAGAGATGAATACACTAAACAGATACAGAAGGATGTACGTTGCAGTAGGTACTGGGAGATGAAGAAGCTTGCACAGGTTAGACTTTGCTATGCAGTGCAGATGATGCAATGCAGCCAAACAGTGAAATGCATGTAGGCTGTATTAAATTTCATATTCCTGGCACATTTACATTGTTCAGATACATTTGAGAGTGGAGACTGGTAGTCATGCCATTCAATTCACTCACTGACTGTTCCAATGAAATGGCATCCATTGTGACCAGTGTTGTAGGTTCACACTTGATGTGCCTCTTGCTATTTGTTGTTTTTATGGGGGTCACCACTTGTGGAAACATTATCCACAATAAACACAGTGTTTAACTGATACTGGTGAGATAAAGCAATTTATTATTGAACTCTTGTGAAGGCAAACAAATTACAAGAACAATATAGTAACACTGACACATGGATGGGAAACAGAGAGAGTGAGCAAAGAACAGCAGTACAGAATACATAACATGCTGTTCTCATTCTGTGATTGTCTTTTAGTTTTTGATTACTTGTGTCACCACAGCCTTTTTAAATAAATAAATGTCCCAAAGACAGCCCAGGCAGCAATTTTTGCCTTTTTAAAAGAAAGGTTAATAGCAGTATTGTGAAAAGGAGATTGTTACTCGTTGTAAAGCTAACACATTGATTTGCAAACAGGCATGATGAAAAAAACTGTTACATATTAGTTTACAGCCAAAGCCTTCTTCAGAAAACAGAAGTGGACACACATTCACACGAGCAAGCACACCTCATGCACACATGACCCCTACCTCTGGCCAGAGTGACTGGAGTCTGTCCCTCTTCACTATTCAGCTAGTCATACATTAGCCCTTACTCATGGATGAGAGCGTCTGTGAAGAGAGGAAATTGCTTGTTTGAGAAAATCTGCTGTAATAAATTGTCATGCTTGCGACATTGATATGTTGTAGTATAGTGCTACATTCAAGGCAGGTGTTCAAAACACATTGGAGCTGTAATCCTGATAATGTTTCAGGGTGCACCTTCAATTTGCTGTCTCCTTGCTGGTTGTCAGCAAGTGCTATGAAATAAAGGTCGTTCACAGTGGTGTCACTGCAGATAGTGCACCTGCTGGTTCATTCTGCTCACCATCAACATAGTAAATTGTGCAATGAAGTCTAAATGACACAACTGTATGATGATGCCTTATCTGCATTCTGACGGAAAGTGAACACAAGTGGCTTATGGTCTGTGAGAAGTATAAAATGTCTACCTATGAGCATGTGGCTCAACCCATTGATTCATGCTTAAGCCACACAGAGCCTGTGATCACACAGTGGCCAATTTGCTTGTGAAGTTGAAAATTTTTTGCTGAAGAAAGCTAAACATTTCCAGTTATGTTGCACATGTCCTTGTAACAGCTCCAATTGCTGTTGATGATGTTTACATCACAAATGCAGCAGATGTGTCAGGAAGAGGATGAGCTAACAGCGCAACCTCTGCAACAGCAGCTTTCAATCTGGCTGAGGATGTTTTCTTTTCGTCGAACCACTGTACTGTGTGTCTCCAGGTTTCGGTGAACCTTTCAGCATTTTGTAGAGAGGTGCTGCCAACAATGCATGATTGTGCACAAGATGTCATAAAAATTTGCCAAGCCCAAGAAAAAGTGTGATTCTCATATTGTAGTGGGCTAGGGAAACTGAGAAATAGCTTCTACTCTGTCTTGCAGTGACAGAATTCCTTCAGCAGCGATGAGGTATCCCAAGAATTTTATTTCTATTGCTCCAAAGACTATTTTTACAGATTAATCACTAACCCATGTTCTTTTAGTCTAGTGAACAGTTGCTGTAGATGTGTTAGATGATCTGCCTCATTGGATGACATTACAAGTAGGTTACTGATGTAGACATAACAAAATCCAAGTCTTTAATTACTTCACCCATGACTCATAGAAGAGTCTGGGTGCCACTGCACACTCCAAAAGGCATTTGAATAAATTTGTGAAGTCTGAATGGAGTGCAAACAGCTGTTTTGGGTATATCTTCCAGTGCAGTTGGTAGATGATAAAAAGAATGGATGAGGTCAGTTGTGGAGAAAACAAACTTACCATGAATGCGCGTACCAAAGTCTTCAATATGTGGCACAGGATAATGATCATGTATTGTTCTGGCATCAAGCTGATGATAGTCAACACATTGGTGCAACCCATTACTCCTCTTAGGGACTATTTTAAGGGCAACAGATCCATTGTGTTAACATAAAAGAGAACTCTTGGTTTGCCGTTTTTAGTTTTTCTTGATGCAGATGATGAGGCAATGTGTGAACTGGCAGTCCTGGTGTGGTGACAATATGATGTACCACTGAGCTTCTTACCAGTGCTAGAGCAGATAACAGACAGGTGACTTAAGAGGATTGGTGAAGCAGGTCATTGAATGGTGAATCACCTGTGATCAATTTTATGCCATAAGTGCCCATGACTTAACAACTGTGTTGTAATGTCAACCAAGGGTCGATTATGAAAATCTGGTAGGAGGCTGTAAATAATAACAAATCTGCTCCTGCATTTGGGTACCTCACATCAGCAAAAATGAATCTCCATATGAATTCATATCAAAAATTGAAGTTTTGATGTAAGGTTAGTCATGTAAGATAAGTCTTGATGAAGGATGCATTACAGTATACAGGTAATTGCCATCAGTAGTCCACTGTGCAAGATGACAAGGGGAAGCTGAGATGTCAGCTCTTTTACCAATGAGAAACTGTAGTTTGGTAAAGTGCTCTGTTACAAACGGTTGATGGCTGTCTGATTTGAAATCAGTCACTGTCACCACTGATTCCCAATGGTGTATCCATTTTCACAGGGTGGTTGTTGCTGCCTAACTGCAACTCTGTTCATAAGTGGTTCCACATAGTGTGGTTGATGTGGAAACGTACATAAAACATGTTTTATTGTTCCTGTGCAATATTCAGTTTTTCCAGCATGCAATGCTATTGTTCTGGAACATGGTTTGGAAACTCGGAGTCATGAAATGTCACGCTTAAATAAAATTCATTTGTTCAGCACAACTTGTGTGATTAATTACAATATGTAACTGTATGGCTGTAAGGAGCATCTACATCAGGAGGGTACCATAATGGCTGACAGCAGTAGACAATTTCTTTCACTGGCCTGAAATCTGTCCTATGAAAGATGCAATGGCAGCAACTGCAGCCATGATCTTCTTTTCAGTGGACTCCACATTTTGGCATTTCTCTCCATGTCGCTACCAATCAGGGCAAACAGTTCAAGTCTTATATCTTTAAAGTACTCCCAGCATTTCTTGATATGAACTATATTTGAACCTGTGCCTACCACCCTTCCACTAATGGTCTTGTGGAATGGCTCTACTGACAATTAAAGGCCTCACACAGAGCACTGGACCGATAGCCTCCCTATTGTCCTACGAGGCCTCCAGACAGCTATCAGAGAAGATATTAATGCAACAACAGCTGAATTAGGGTATTGACACAGACTCTGAGTACTAGAAGAGTTCTTTACTAACACATCAAATGGTATTATTGAAGCGTTGGACTTTCCGCAACAACTTTGCTCACAGATTTGCAAGCCACATTTCAAAAGAATATTCTACCCTGTGTCTATTCTTTTTCTATGGCTACAATCCCAAAAACAGGTTTTGTCCAACATGATGCCATTCAAAAACCTCTCCAGCACCATATGATAGTCCATACATGGTATTGGCATTCCACGATAAAACTTTCAGTGTTGATTTCAATGGCTCTTCCACCACAATATCCATTGGCAGACACAAGCTGACCTTTACTCCAACTGAGACTTACAGAGGTAGGAAATTTAAAAGGCACAAAGGTTCAAATGGCAATGAAGTAAGTTTTCTTATCTAACAGCTGTATTATTAGAAAATGACAAATTTATCAGTACTCTTTTATGTGAGAGCAGTTTAATGTGCTTGGAGATTCCCTAAGTTTGCCAAAAATTTTGTAGAAAGTGAAATTTTTGATTGGGATAATTCATAAACTAACAGGAAACTGAAAAATCAAGACCACATAACTGTGCCACCAGACTTTGGAAATAATTACATTTTAAGGTTTAAACATTTTCAAAACACAAAAATTTTTAATACAAAGAATTTTTGAAATATTGTGGTCTCATGAAAAGTAAGATGTTTGTTGAAATAAGAAGAATGTCAACCCTAAAACAAATAATTTTTACCAGCATTAAATTTAACATCCCATGGTTTGCAGGTGCAGAAAATCATGAATACTTATTTAAGTAAAATATTTTCATATTGATAAAATGTAGAATTATCATTGGCAATCATTAAATTTTATACAGCGAATAATGAAGTTTAAGAAATGTTCTCGAAAAAGAAAATAGTTATTTCATGTAACTATCATATACAGTACAAGTAATGAGGGAGATCAGAAAAGGAAAAAGAAAATAATAATAATATTGACAAGTAGGATAATCATACAGTGTTATGTTATATACTCTTCATGGATTCACAATAAAGGATGGCAGCCAAAAACAGTTGCAGGATAGAATTTTTTTATTAAAATTCTTGACCAAGGTTTCGGTACATATAAATATACCTTCATCAGAAGTAAAACTTCCTGAATAGAAAGACACATTCATTAGAAAAGCCATATCAACGAAAGTGAGAAACAGAAGCTTAAATAACGGTGAAATTGCTAAAGTAATACAGGTACACAATCTTTAGTACTTACTAAAATTACATCATGCACTGGAGAATAATAAAACAATTATGCCAAAAGGCGTCGTCAATAACCATCATGGTGGCTCCCTCAACAGCGATCAAGTGGAATTTTTTTTGAACCTGTTGCACTGAGGGAAGGACTGTGTACAGCACACAGAGGCTCTGAAGGACACTGAGAGAATGGAGCATGCGACATAATTACAATGCCTGTGTCACTCAACTTACAGGGTGGCCTAATAGAGATTGAAGAGCTCTCCTGCAAAAATTGAGCAGTGTTTGTAAGCTGATGCCAAAAATGGTCAGTACCAATGACACCAAGGTCAGTGCTAGAGCCACCAGTGTACATGAAGGTATTACTGCTAAGTTGTGTGTGTAGATCGAGAAACTTACAGCAATAGATCAAATCTGAAGTAGTGTCCTTGGGAAGCAAATGAAGTCCAGGATGAATATTGGCCACCACACGAAGCCAAGGTGGTGAAGGGTTCACACCCATTCAGAACTTGGTAGGTAGCATGAGGTTAAGCTGCTAGAGCAATAGCCAGAGGCAAACTTCAGGAAGTAATAGAGAAGAAGAAGAGTCAGTCAAGAGGCAGTCAAGGTAGTCATTGAAAATTGGGGCATAGGATGGGTGGCCGGGCATGGAAGACAAACAACACAAGTATCCACTAAGGAAGACAGCACAACAGTATGACAGTGGTAGTTTGGCAGCTTTTGCGTAGAGACTCTCGCCCAGGCTAGTGTAACAGGCACCAATGGCTAAACATATTCAGTGATGGTGGATTTTATTAAGATGGCATAAGATGGATAGATGTGCAGAGGAGTAAACGAAACACCAATAGTCTAGTTTTGAAGGAACAAGGGACTGGTGTAAATGGAGGAGGGTGGTCTGATCTGCTCCCCAGTATGTATCACTTAGGACACTGAGGGACCAGATACAGCATGCAGCCGGATATGACACATTGGAGGTCCAAAAAAGTTTCCTATCAAGCATAAGCCCCAGGAATTTTGTAGATCCAATGAATGGTAGAGCAACAGCCATAAGATGTAAGTATGGTGGAAGAAATCCACTGTGCCGTCAGAAATTTATACAAATGGTTTTGTCAGTGGACAAGCAAAAATCTTTGTCAATACTCCATCAGTAAAGACTACAGAGACATCACTGAGGATGCCACTCAAGGAGACAAGTCAATAGAGAAACACAATAGATCACAAAGTGCTCGATGAAAAGGGAGCTGGAGATGCCTGGCAAGAAATAGTCCAGGACAGGTTTAATGGCAACAGAATAGAGGGTGATGCTTAGGATGGAGCTGTGAAGCACTCTGTTCTTTTAGGTAAAGATTACGACAAGGCCAAACACACACATGTGCCTTGAAAATTTGATCTTTTAAGATCTACTGAAGGAAATCGAGTAGGGGGCACTGGAAGTCCCATGAGTATAAAACACAGATACCAGTCATCCATCAGGCATCATAGGCTTGCTCCAAATCAAAAAACATGGCCATTGTCTGGTATCTCTGTAGAAAACTATTCATGACATGGGTTGACAAAGTAACAAGATGGTCAACTGCAGAATGATGCACACAAAATCAACATTGTGTACATGTTAGTAGACTGCGAGACTTACCATACCACCCAACCATGAATTATATGTTCCATCACCTTGCAAACACAGCTGGTGAGAGAAATGGGGTGGTAGCTAGAAGGAAGGTGTTTGTCCTTCCCGAGTTTAGGAATGGGTACGACAGTAGCTTCACACCAGCATCTGAGAAATGTGCTGTCTGCCCAAATGCAACAGTAAATATAAGAAGAAAATGCTTGCGTGCAAGAGAAAAGGGCTGCAACATCTGAATGTGAACATCGTCCAGCCCAGAAGCAAAAGATCAGTATGAGGTGAGGCATGGTCAAGCTTCATTGTTGTAAAGATGGCATTGTAGCATTAATGATTCTGAGAGGAGAAGGGAATCACCTGAGTCTACTCCACTCATTTCTGAGGGAGGTTGGCAGGGTGATTAGTGGGTGGAGCTTGAAATCTCTGCAAAATTGTGGCCCAAGTTTTTGGAGATAGCAATAGGGTCCATAATGACATCATTTGCTACGGTCAGGCTGGAAATCAGGGAATGTACCTTGGTCCCACAGAGCTGATGAAGGTTGCCCCACACAATGGAATAGGGAGTTAAACTGTTAAAAGAATTAGTAAAGGAAATCCAGCTAGCTTTTCTGCTATTCCAAGGAATGCAATGATGCTGTGCACGCAACTGTTTACAACAAGTACAGTTTGACATTGTAGGATGATGCTTCAAAGTGCAGAGAGCACGTTTCCACATGTGAATCATGCAGCATGCCACAGTGCACTAGGGTTTGGTACAATGCAGGGTAAAGAAGACTAAAGGCCGAAATACTAAATGTCTTTATTCAAAGCTGTTTCACAGAGGAAGACTGCACTGTAGTTCCTTCTCTAGATTGTCACACAGATGACAAAATGGTAGATATCGAAATAGATGACAGAGGGATAGAAAAACAATTAGAATCGCTCATAAAAGGAAAGGCCACTGGACCTGATGGGATACCAGTTTGATTGTACACAGAGTACATGAAGGAACTTGCCCCCCTTCTTGCAGTGGTGTACCGTAAGTCTCTAGAAGAGTGTAGCGTTCCAAAATATTGGAAAAGGGCACATGTCATCCCCGTTTTCAAGAAGGGATGTCGAACAGATGTGAAGAACTATAGACCTATACCTCTAATGTCGATCAGTTGTAGAATTTTGGACAACGTATTATGTTCGAGTATAATGACTTTTCTGGAGACTAGAAATCTACCCTGTAGAAATCAGCATGGGGATTGAAGAGTTTCTAGATAACAGAAGGCAGCATGTCATTCTCAATGGTGAGAAGTCTTCCAAAGTAAGAGTGATTTCAGGTGTGCTGCAGGGGAGTGTCGTAGGACTGTTGCTATTCACAATACATATAAATGACCTTGTGGATAACATCGGAAGTTCACTGAGGCTTTTTGCAGATGATGCTGTAGTGAAGTTCGGTGGCAGGAGGAACAAGACTTTTGGTCAGGCGAATACAGGGTTATAAATACAAAATCAAATAGGGGTAATGCAGGAGTCAGTTTAATAATGAATAAAAAAATTGGAGTGCGGATAAGGTACTACTAACAGCATAGTGAATGCCTTATTGTGGCCAAGATAGACACGAAGCCCACGCCTATTACAGTAGTACAAGTTTATATGCCATCTAGCTCTGCAGATGATGAAGAAATTGAAGAAATATATGATGAAATAAAAGAAATTATTCAGATAGTGAAGGGAGACGAAAATTTAATAGTCATGGGGGACTGGAATTTGGTAGTAAGAAAAGGGAGAGAAGGAAACGTAGTAGGTGAATATGGATTGAGGGTAAGAAATGAAAGAGGAAGCTGTCTGGTAGAATTATGCACAGAGCATAACTTATTATTATGCATCATCGCTAACACTTGGTTCAAGAATCATAAAAGAAGGTTGTATACATGGAAGAATCCTGGAGATACTAGAAGGTATTGTAATTGTCAACTGTCGAAGCTGCGTTGGTAAAGTACCGGAACTTCAAGCGCTGATATATAGGTACAGAAAGCTGGCTTAAGCCAGAGATAAATTCTGCCGAAATTTTTACAAAGGTACAGATGGTGTTTAGAAAGGATAGATTGCATGCAACCGGTGGTGGAGTGTTCGTCGCTGTTAGTAGTAGTTTATCCTGTAGTGAAGTAGAAGTGGATAGTTCCTGTGAATTATTATGGGTGGAGGTTACACTAAACAACCGAACTAGGTTAATAATTGGCTCCTTTTACTGACCTCCCGACTCAGCAGCATTAGTGGCAGAACAACTGAGAGAAAATTTGGAATACATTTCACATAAATTTTCTCAGCATGTTATAGTCTTAGGTGGAGATTTCAATTTACCAGATATAGACTGGGACACTCAGATGTTTAGGACGGGTGGTAGGGACAGAGCATCGAGTGACATTATACTGAGTGCACTATCCGAAAATTACCTCGAGCAATTAAACAGAGAACCGACTCGTGGAAATAACATCTTGGACCTACTGATAACAAACAGACCCGAACTTTTCGACTCTGTATGTACAGAACAGGGAATCAGTGATCATAAGGCCGTTGCAGCATCCCTGAATATGGAAGTTAATAGGAATATAAAAAAAGGGAGGAAGGTTTATCTGTTTAGCAAGAGTAATAGAAGGCAGATTTCAGACTACCTAACAGATCAAAACGAAAATTTCTGTTCCGACACTGACAATGTTGAGTGTTTATGGAAAAAGTTCAAGGCAATCGTAAAATGCGTTTTAGACAGGTACGTGCCGAGTAAAACTGTGAGGGACGGGAAAAACCCACCATGGTACAACAACAAAGTTAGGAAACTACTGCGAAAGCAAAGAGAGTTCCACTCCAAGTTTAAACGCAGCCAAAACCTCTCAGACAAACAGAAGCTAAACGATGTCAAAGTTAGCGTAAGGAGGGCTATGCGTGAAGCGTTCATTGAATTCGAAAGTAAAATTCTATGTACCGACTTGACAGAAAATCCTAGGAAGTTCTGGTCTTACGTTAAATCAGTAAGTGGCTCGAAACAGCATATCCAGACACTACGGGATGATGATGGCATTGAAACAGAGGATGACTCGCGTAAAGCTGAAATACTAAACACCTTTTTCCAAAGCTGTTTCACAGAGGAAGACCGCACTGCAGTTCCTTCTCTAAATCCTCGCACAAACAAAAAAATGGCTGACATCGAAATAAGTGTCCAAGGAATAGAAAAGCAACTGGAATCACTCAATAGAGGAAAGTCCATTGGACCTGACGGGATACCAATTCGATTCTACACAGAGTACGCGAAAGAACTTGCTCCCCTTCTAACAGCCGTGTACCGCAAGTCTCTAGAGGAACTGAGGGTTCCAAATGATTGGAAAAGAGCGCAAATAGTCCCAGTCTTCAAGAAGGGTCGTCGAGCAGATGCGCAAAACTATAGACCTATATCTCTTACGTCGATCTCTTGTAGAATTTTAGAACATGTTTTTTGCTCGCGTATCATGTCATTTCTGGAAACCCAGAATCTACTATGTAGGAATCAACATGGATTCCGGAAACAGCGATCATGTGAGACCCAACTCGCCTTATTTGTTCATGAGACCCAGAAAATATTAGATACAGGCTCCCAGGTAGATGCTATTTTTCTTGACTTCCGGAAGGCGTTCGATACAGTTCCGCACTGTCACCTGATAAACAAAGTAAGAGCCTACGGAATATCAGACCAGCTGTGTGGCTGGATTGAAGAGTTTTTAGCAAACAGAACACAGCATGTTGTTATCAATGGAGAGACGTCTACAGACGTTAAAGTAACCTCTGGCGTGCCACAGGGGAGTGTTATGGGACCATTGCTTTTCACAATATATATAAATGATCTAGTAGATAGTGTCGGAAGTTCCATGCGGCTTTTCGCGGATGATGCTGTAGTATACAGAGAAGTTGCAGCATTAGAAAATTGTAGCGAAATGCAGGAAGATCTGCAGCGGATAGGCACTTGGTGCAGGGAGTGGCAACTGACCCTTAACATAGGCAAATGTAATGTATTGCGAATACATAGAAAGAAGGATCCTTTATTGTATGATTATATGATAGCGGAACAAACACTGGTAGCAGTTACTTCTGTAAAATATCTGGGAGTATGCGTGCGGAACGATTTGAAGTGGAATGATCATATAAAATTAATTGTTGGTAAGGCGGGTACCAGGTTGAGATTCATTGGGAGAGTGCTTAGAAAATGTAGTCCATCAACAAAGGAGGTGGCTTACAAAGCACTCGTTCGACCTATACTTGAGTATTGCTCATCAGTGTGGGATCCGTACCAGATCGGTCTGACGGAGGAGATAGAGAAGATCCAAAGAAGAGCGGCGCGTTTCGTCACAGGGTTATTTGGTAACCGTGATAGCGTTACGGAGATGTTTAATAAACTCAAGTGGCAGACTCTGCAAGAGAGGCGCTCTGCATCGCGGTGTAGCTTGCTCGCCAGGTTTCGAGAGGGTGCGTTTCTGGATGAGGTATCGAATATATTGCTTCCCCCTACTTATACCTCCCGAGGAGATCACGAATGTAAAATTAGAGAGATTAGAGCGCGCACGGAGGCTTTCAGACAGTCGTTCTTCCCGCGAACCATACGCGACTGGAACAGGAAAGGGAGGTAATGACAGTGGCACGTAAAGTGCCCTCCGCCACACACCGTTGGGTGGCTTGCGGAGTATCAATGTAGATGTAGATGTAGATAATGGTAAGAAAGAGATTTAGAAACCAGGTTTTAAATTGTAAGACATTTCCAGGGGCAGATGTGGACTCTGACCACAATCTATTGGCTATGAACTGTAGATTAAAACTGAAGAAACTGCAAAAAGGTGGGAATTTAAGGAGATGGGACCTGGATAAACTAACTAAACCAGAGGTTGTACAGAGTTTCAGGGACAGCATAAGGGAACAATTGACAGGAATGGGGGAAAGAAATACAGTAGAAGAAGAATGGGTAGCTTTGAGAGATGAAGGAGTGAAGGCAGCAGAGGATCAAGTAGGTAAAAAGACGAGGGCTAGTAGCAGTCCTTGGGTAACAGAAGAAATATTGAATTTAATTGATGAAAGGAGAAAATATAAAAATGCAGTAAATGAAGCAGGCAAAAAGAAATACAAACGTCTCAAAAATGAGATCGACAGGAAGTGCAAAATGACTAAGCAGGGATGGCTTGAGGACAAATGCAAGGATGTAGAGGCTTATCTCACTAGGGGTAAGATAGATACTGCCTACAGGAAAATTAAAGGACCTTTGGAGAAAAGAGAACCACTTGTATGAATATCAAGAGCTCAGATGGAAACCTAGTACTAAGCAAAGAAGGGAAAGCAGAAAGGTGGAAGGAGTATATAGAGGGTCTATACAAGGGTGATGTACTTGAGGACAATATTATGGAAATGGAAGAAAATGTAGATGAAGATGAAATGGGAGATACGATACTGCGTGAAGAGTTTGACAGAGCACTGAAAGACTTGAGTTGAAACAAGGCCCCAGGAGTAGACAACATTCCATTAGAACTACTGACGGCCATGAGAGAGCCAGTCCTGACAAAACTCTACCATCTGGTGAGCAAGATGTATGAGACAGGCGAAATACCCTCAGACTTCAAGAAGAATATAATAATTCCAATCCCAAAGAAAGCAGGTGTTGACAGATGGGAAAATTACCGAACTATCAATTTAATAAGTCACAGCTGCAAAATACTAACGTGAATTATTTACAGACAAATGGAAAAACTGGTAGAAGCCGACCTCAGGGAAGATCAGTTTGGATTCCGTAGAAATATTGGAACACATGAGGCAGTACTGACCCTACGACTTATCTTAGAAGCTAGATTAAGAAAAGGCAAACCTACGTTTTTAGCATTTGTAGACTTAGATAAAGCTTTTGACAATGTTGACTGGAATACTCTCTTTCAAATTCTGAAGGTGGCAGGGGTAAAATACAGGGAGCGAAAGGCTATTTACAATTTGTATAGAAACCAGATGGCAGTTATAAGAGTCGAGGGGCATGAAAGGGAAGCAGTGGTTGGGAAGGGAGTGAGACAGGGTTGTAGCCTGTCCCCAATGTTATTCAATCTGTATATTGAGCAAGCAGTGAAGGAAACAAAAGAAAAATTTGGAGTAGGTATTAAAACCCATGGAGAAGAAATAAAACTTTGAGGTTCACTGATGACGTTGTAATTCTGTCAGAGACAGCAAAGGACTTGGAATAGCAGTTGAATGGAATGGATAGTGTCTTGAAAGGAGGATATAAGATGAACATCAACAAAAGCAAAACGAGGATAATGGAATGTAGTCGAATAAAATCGGGTGATGCTGAGGGAATTAGATTAGGAAATGAGACACTTAAAGAAGTAAAGGAGTTTTGCTATTTGGGGAGAAAAATAACTGATGATGGTCGAAGTAGAGAGGCTATAAAATGTAGACTGGCAATGGCAAGGAAAGCGTTTCTGGAGAAGAGAAATTTGTTAACATCGAGTATAGATTTAAGTGTCAGGAAGTCGTTTCTGGAAGTATTTGTATGGAGTGTTGCCATGTATGGAAGTGAAACATGGATGATAACTAGTTTGGACAGGAAGAGAATAGAAGCTTTCGAAATGTGGTGCTACAGAAGAATGCTGAAGATTAGCTTGGTAGATCATATAACTAATGAGGAGGTATTGAATAGGATTGGGGAGAAGAGAAGTTTGTGGCACAACTTGACTAGAAGAAGGGATTGGTTGGTAGGACATGTTCTGGGGCATCAAGGGATTACCAATTTAGTATTGGAGGGCAGCGTGGAGGGTAAAAATCGCAGAGGGAGACCAAGAGATGAATACACTAAACAGATACAGAAGGATGTACGTTGCAGTAGGTACTGGGAGATGAAGAAGCTTGCACAGGTTAGAGTAGCATGGAGAGCTGCATCAAACCAGTCTCAGGACTGAAGACCACAACAACAACAACAGCTGTAGTATATCAAGAAGTTGTAACAATGGAAAATTGTACTAAAATGCAGGAGGATCTGCAACCAATTAATGCTTGGTGCAGGGAATGGCAATTGAATCTCAATGTAGACAAGTGTAATGTGCTGCAAATACATAGAAAGAAAGATCCTTTATCATTTAGCTACAATATAGCAGGTCAGCAATTGGAAGCAGTTAATTCCATAAATTATCTGGGAGTAGGCATTAAATTGAATAACCATATAAAATTAATCGCTGGTGAAGCAGATGCCAGACTGAGATTCATTGGAAGGATCCTAAGGAAATGCAGTTCGAAAACAAAGGAAGTAGGTCACAGTACACTTGTTCGCCCACTGCTTGAATACTGCTCACCACTGTGGGATCCGTACCAGATAGGGTTGATAGAAGAGATAGAGAAGATCCAACGGAGAGCAACGCGCTTCATTACAGGATCATTTAGTAATCACAAAAGCATTACGGAGATGATAGATAAACTCCAGTGGAAGACTCTGCAAGAGAGATGCTCAGTAGCTTGGTACGGGCTTTTGTTGAGGATTCAAGAACATACCTTCGCAGAGGAGTCAAGCATTATCTTGCTCCCTCTTACATATATGTCACAAAGAGACCATGAGGATAAAATCAGAGACATTAGAGCCCACACAGAGGCATACCAACAATCTTTCTTTCCATGAACAATATGAGACAGGAATAGAAGGGAGAACCGATAGAGGTACTCAAGGTACCCTCCGCCACACACCGTCAGGTGGCGTGCTGAGTATGGATGAAGATGAAAGAAGAAGTGCAAGGCATTGAACAGTCTGCAATGGTAAGGATAACATTCATAAGGTACTCTACCTGGTCATCACAGCTGGTGAAATGTTGTTTGTTGAATGTAGCCAGGGAGGAGTTAAACCTCCTGTCACACTTAGAAATCTACCAGTTGGGTTTACACACAGGCAGGATGTGAGTCAGCAAACAGATAGCCAATAGGAAATGCTTGCTCAGGTACATGTCAGAGAGATTGGCCACTCAAGGTGATGGACAAGCTGGGAAGTACAGAACAAAAGGTGCTTGGAGTCTGAAAGGAACGTGGGTGCTCCACTGTTATGAAGATGACACAGAGGTGATGGAGAAGGTCAGACAAGAGGGAAGCTCTTGGACAAGTTCTCAAAGAGCTCCAAAGGGGATGGTGGGCATTAAAGTCACCAAGCAGCAAAAAGAGGTGAGTGAGCTGACCAATGAACTGGAGTAAGTCTGCCCTGATGACAGTGAATGACATGGGGATGTGGACATTACAAAGAGAAAAGGTGAAATGAGGAAGGAAAATGTGGACTGGAACAGCTTGCTGCCAGGTGTTCAGTGAGATGATTTGGCTGTGGATATCATCACCAATGAGATGGAATGCTGTCCTCAGGGAGAAGGTCAAAATGGGTTGAAGCAAACACGGGAGGTCAAAGTGGCTGCAAGGACATAAGTTCACTATTTGGAGGCAGAAAACAACTGGACACTGTCATTCCAAGAGCAGCCATAATTCCTAAATTTTGGACCCAATGCCATGAACATTCCATTGGAGGAGAGGCATAATGGGGAATGAGGAGAAGGGAACAAACATATGACAGTCACCTCAGCAGCTGGCGAGAGCCAGCCTTCAAAGACTCACTTCTACAGGCTGGAGGATCCAGTTCCATGAAATCTACGGAGGCACCAACAGTCTGTCTGGGCTGGCCTGCAGACTACAGGGCAAAAGAAACTAGGTGGCATACACCAGTGAAATGGAGGTCGGCCGGTGAGGGAATCATGCAGCAATGCTGTTGGAGATGATCTCTAAGTCAGGGAAGGGGAAGATTTCTTATTGCCTTTACAGTTGGTAGATGGAGACTCAGATGTTTGTTGGTGGAAGGGATGTAAAATGTCTCCACAGGAGAGTTCCTTTTGTTCTTTCTGGCCTGCCAATTGTGTAGCAGGTGATTTTGCCACCAAGGGTGAAGATTTGGTGGCTTTTTGCGCTGCTGTAGGAGATGGAGATGGGGATGCTTCCATGGTATTGGATGATTTCACAACTGCAGGTATGGAGAGCTTCAAAAACTAAAATGATATGAATGACCTCTACAACACATAATGCCACTTTGACTGACACTCAAATAAAATGTAGAAAAACCAATTACACAATAAAAATACCTGAAAATGTATTAGACTACAACAAATACATGAAAGGAGTGGATCTGGCAGACCATTATTTGAGTTATAACCCTATATACAGAAAAACTATAATTTGGTCAAATGAGGTTTGCATGTACCTCTTTAATTGCACCTTATTTAATGCTTTCCATATATGGCAATATTTCAATACAGACCACAAGAGTCTCCGAGTTCACGATTTTTTATTGAAAGTGTCTGATTCATGGATAAAAGACCATGTACTTGCTTCTGAGCAAAACTTGGTTTCCACTACATCATGTACACCTCATCACAATCCGGTTGACAGACTTTCCAGTCACAGAAAGCAACACCAGCTAATACTTATTTCTGAAACAAATAAATGAAAATGAAAGAACTGCCATGTATTTTCCAAAAACAGAAAAAGGAGAACAACAAACTTAATGTGCAAGTATTGTGGAGTTTCATTACATCTTGGAGACTGTTAAGTTGCTTATCATACTAAACAGAAGTACTAAGTACCAAAGACAATGCAAATAAACAAATATATGAAACAAACAAATTTTGTGTTTATTTACATATGTATATCTTCAAAATTTTATGAAAGTAGGGGAACAGGGCTTTGAACTTATGAGAACTAACGAGGAGATTAGTGAAACTTATATTATAATGTCCCAATAATGTCAAGTAATCCGAATTAGCACTGCCAGCACCAAGCGAGTACATTTGTATGAGGTGTGCGGACAGCAAAGTGTTAAGCATTTTACAATACTGTTTGTAATGGGCTACTGTAACTTGATTGTGACTACTTCTGACATTTTGATGTAATTCCCACTTTGTTCTACATGATATCCTTATCCCACTAGTCAGCCACCTGGGCTGCCTATTACTGTTAGTACCCCATTTAGAATGTTCTAATGGAAAGCAATTTTCAAAGAGCATGGGAAATGTGTTAAGAAAAGCATTATATTTATCATCTACGTTATCGGCACTATAAACATCCTGCCACTCTTGTTCCTTGACAAGATTTAAAAAACTCTCTATTGCTGTTGGATTAAATTTCCTACATATTTTGTAATTATATGTGATTTTTTTGAGTACAAAAGCCTTTTAGTGTAAAAATTTGTGCAGCATGGTCTGAAAGACCATTTATCCTTTTACTGACAGAATGCCCATCTAGTAACAAACAATGAATAAAAATATTGTCTATGGCTGTACTACTGTTTCCCTGCACCATGGTTGGAAAAAACACAGTCTGCATCAGATCATATGAATTTAGGAGATCTACTAACATCCTTTTTCTTGCAACATCATATACAAAATTTATACTGAAGTCCCCACGTATGAGTAATTTCTGGTACTTCTTACAAAGTTAATCAAGAACCCCCTCTAGCTTGAGCAAAAATGCTCTGAAGTCAGAGTTAGGGGACCTATAAACAACAACAATTATAAGTTTAGTTTCACTAAAATCAACTGCCTCTGCACAACATTCAAATATCTGTTCAGTGCAGTGTCGCGATACATCTATGGACTCAAATGGAATTCTGTTTTTCTTGTACATAGCCACTCCCTCACTCTGCAAGGAACTCCTTGAAAAACAGCCAGTTAATCTGTATCCTGGTAAAGGAAGCCTCTGAACTGTTAAATTATTTAAGTGGTGCTCCGATATACCAATAATTTCAGAGTCAACATCTATAAGCAGTTCACTAATTTTATCTCCAATACCTCTTATATTTTGATGAAACGTGCTAATTCCTTCTCTACTTGGAAACATGACATCCTCTGAAGGTGATCCCTTAGTTAGAGGGACTTCCTTTAAGCAGGTATAACTACCAGCTGACTTCAATCTAAAAAAGGTGCAGTTCTAACACCAACTACCACATGAATTGTTCCATGAGTAATCCTACTACCACCCACTACACTGTCATCTATAAGCTTTGCCAGCCTCCCCTTCCCAAACCTATTGAGGTGCAGGCCATGCCTAGGGAAACATGACCTAGTGATAGACCCAACTGGCACCACTGGAATATGACCCATGCCCTCTGCCATCAGCGCCCTCTCCAGCCCCATGTTCACACACCTAACAGCCGCATTAAAATGAGGCCGATCATGACACTGAAACAGTTGCACAAAATGCACCTTATTGACATCAGTTTGAGTAGCTATCTTTACCAGGTCACCACCTACATCATATTCCCCATCCCCATCAAGACTGTTCCCTGCTCCACCCATTACCACTACCTGATTCTCCTTCGTAAAATTTCTACATAACTCCCCTACGCTGTCAGTCACCTGAGCCAACCCTGCCCTAGGCTTCACAATGCTGGTGACCTGGTACTCACTCCCCAACACTCTCTGCAACTGCTGGCCCACACCTCTACCATGTGAACTACCTAGCAGCAGAACCTTCTTCTTTCTGTTAGACTTAGCAACTGACATAGGCCTCCTAACTGCTGAGGACTGCTGCATGTTCCCTACGTCTACAGCTACAAGAGGTTCCTCTCCACTCAGCTCTGAGAGTTGGACACTCTATAGCATGTACGCTAAGTGTAACTATCTGAATACCTCCTCCTCCTCTTCCTAGCTGCCTTCTTGCCAACTGCCAGTTCCCATTCTCCACCACCCTTCACCCTCCTCAACTTATCTAGTTCCTCCTTTGCACGTTGCAACTGCACCTGAAGGGCACAGATCTTATGCTCCTCCTCCTCTATCAGCTTATTTCTACTACAGATTCTGCATTCCCAGGAGAGGATCTTGCTAGAGATTGTCTTCAGATATTCTGTAATGTTCCCAGCTACCCTGGTCTGTCTCCTATTTCTTAGTCTATGAATTACTGTTGTGACCATCCGAGATACAACATCGTCAACCCTCCACAGTTCCTTTTTCTTTACCATGATGCCCTGGTCATCACTATTGATGCCAACTCCTTCTACCCTGACATTGCTAATGTCCAAGGCCTTGCCACTATTGAACACTACCTTTCCAAACACCCAATTGATTCCAAACCGACAATCTCCTTCCATGTCACAATGACCAACTATTTCCTCCCGCACAATTAATTCACATTTAAAGGGTCTCACTGAGTACTTCACAGACCAAAATTATCCTCCCAACCTTAGAAACAGATCCCCAGCACCATGTCTCTCCATTCAGCTACCATCTACCACATTCCCACCTTACGGGCATTAAGGAGCACTCCCCTCTTGACTCAGTGCCACTCAGGACTGAAGCAACTGAGTCACATTCTCTGCCAGGGTTTCGACTATCTCTCATCATGCCCTGAAACAAGGAAAATCCTACTCAATTACCTTCCCATTCCTTCCACATGGGTATTCTGCTGCTCACTGAACCTACGCTGGATCCTAGTTCATCCCTATTCCATCCCACTGCCAACTCCTTGTTCATGGCTCACATCCCCAATAACCTAGATGCAAGACCTGTCCCATTCATTCTCCTACCACTATCTAGTCCTATCTGGTCACAAACAGAGGTGTGCACTGATCCTGCATAGCCTGTGCACTTATTAAGACAAATGAATGTGGAGATGAACTAAAACTGTTGTACACGCATGCACTCAAAATGACCACACACTCACTCTATCTCACATGCACTCACACATGCAGTACCACCAGTTATGAGGGAAGATAGATAATCAAGAAATTAAAACATAGAGAGAACAAACCATAGATGAGCTAAAAGAGAAGTACAGGGAAATGTGACTGGCTGACCATTTACAAAAAAACCTGGGTGAGACAGCCACCCTGTTGACACATTAAAAACATCTCCCTAACATCCTGTTAAAAATGTTGGACAATTCACAAAACATTAAAACTTGAACCACATTTGTTTGGTCATTACATGGACTGTAGGTCCACCAGTAACTCTGCCACAGTCTGCTGGTCCACAAATAAAATGCAGTCCAATAAAATGTGGCGCTCCGTGATCTGCAGGCCAGAAGCATCATGAGTAAGGAGGACCTCATCCCGTCGAAGTGACTGGAAGGAAGTACTCCATGGCCGAGTTGTGGGCTTTATGACACGGAGCTTGTTGTCACTCACTTCCAGCTACTCATCTTCCCATTGACACAGGACTTTATACCTCAACAGCAAGGTAACAGTATGCATGGGGATAGCACAACGAAATACCTAAGGGTCATGACATGCCTCCTTGGCTGCTCGATCCGCCCTTTCATTCCCCGCATTTCTCACATGCCCTGGTACCCAACAGAAGGACACCTCCTTCCCCAGTTGTCATAATTGGAGGAGTGTATCCTAGATATTCTGGGTTTCTTTATCTGTTGGGTACAAACGTTGGAGAGAATGAAGGGCACTCAGAGAATCTGAACAGATGAGAAATCTAACACTGGAAGAATGTCTCATCTGTTCCAGTGCCCACAAGATTGCATATAATTCTGCATTGAAGACAGTGAAGACAGTAAATTCTGGAGGCAGTCTAACCTTTGAGCACACGATCCGGGAAGATGACAGAGTGACTAACGGAGTACCCCTGCTTAGACTCATCCGTAAACACAGCTACACAGTTGTGATGCTCAGATAAAATGTTAGAAAATATCACATTAAAAATGGAAGAAGGAGTGCTCTCTCTCCTGCACTGCACCAAATCTATAAGGGGCATTCAAATGAAACTCAGTCACTACTGTAAAGTAATGGTAATGATTTGATTAACTCAAAAGTGTTGTTATGCACAGTACACATACTCAAAAATAGTCGCCAAAACTGTTGGCACATTTATCCCACTGTGACACTAGCCAGTCAATTACATCCTTGAAGAAGCTAGTAGGCTGTTGTCAGATCAAGGCCTGGACCCAGTCACACACTTCGTCACCAGTTGCGAAGCAATGTCTGTTAATAGCTTGTTGTAGAGGTCCAAACAGATGAAAGTCACATGGTGAAAGGTTGGGACTGTACAGTAGATGTTCCAGTGCTTCCCACTGAAACTGATGCAACATCATCTTCACCATATTGTCTGTGTGTGGGTGGGCATTATCATGCGGGAGGATAACACCACTGGACAACATGCCTCGGCTTTTTGGCTTGATGGCTCGTCTGAGGTTCTGTAAAGTGGCTTGATAACTCTGGGCATTGATGTTGATTCCCTGTTCCAGAAACTCGACAAGCAGTGTGCCCTTGTGGTCAAAAAAAAAAAAAAAAAAGGACCATCATAACCTTACCAGAACTTGTGTGCATGGCCTTTGATTTATTTGTAGTTGGTGAAGTCGCATATGTTTCCATTGCTTGCTCTGACGCTTGCTTTCCGGTTCAAAATGGTGGCACCATGTTTCGTCACCTGTGACAATACATGACAGAAAGTCGTATTCCTCCTTATGATACTGTTGCAGATGATTCAAAGACAGTGCCATTTGAGTATTGCACTGTTTGGTGGTCGGTTGGTGGAGAACCCACTGCGCACAGATTTTTTGAAAGTTCAAATGTTGATGCACTATGGTGTGGGTGGTGCCTACTCTAACACCCAGTAACCAGTGGATCTCGTCCCCAGTGATTCTGCAGTTATACAAGACTAAAGCATTCACTTCCACAACCATTTCCAGTGTGATGGCACAATGAGCCTATCCAGGATGAGCATCATCTTCCAGTGACTTGCGCCCCTCAGTGAATCATTTTCGCCATTCCACAACACTTGAATGAATCAGACTGTATGCACAATACACAGCCTTCATCCGTTGATACATTTCACAGCCTCCAACTCCCTCCACTGCCAAAAATTGAATCACTCCTTGTTGTTCCCGCCTACTCCCTGTATGTTCGGTAGTGGACGATGACTTGTGTGACCACATTCTCTTTGGCATGAAACCACACTGGCACTATGCAACATCAAACAGTGCACACATCAATCTCTCTACCAATAGATGGCATCACCATACCCATAGTTACGTGGGACCACCTTACATGTAAGGCAAAGGTAGACACACTAACAGGTTTCATTTGAATGAACCTCATAAAATCACTCTGGGCCTCTCCAGTAACAAGGGTGGCAGACAGTTAAAACACCGGATTTGGGCTCATACTGGCTCCACACCGAGTGACTCCAGCACATGCTGCACACAGATCCCAAATGGCCTCGTGGATTGTGGATGGTTGGAGAAAAGGTGCTCCAGACATGGACAAGCAACAGTATGGTGTGCAGATGAAGTTGAAGCTGCAAGGAACTTACACACCTGACTCACCATGAGGAACTGGCACCAGATGGTAAGTGGCAGATCCCCCACCTCAACACAGAGGCTGGGTACAGGACTGGTCTGATGAACACCCATGGCCAGCCAAATCCCCTAATGGTGGACAGTCAAAGATCCGCAAATAAGAAGGCCTCGCTGACCCATACACTGTGCACCCATAGTCAAGCTGTGAATGCACGAAAGTCCAATAAAACTGGAGGAGACGTGCCCTGTCCACTCCTCAAGACCTGTGGCTAAGGCACTTGATGATGTACAGTGCCTTCATGGTTCTGGCTTTCAGGTCTCACAGGTGCAGAAACCATGACAATATGGAGCAAAAACTGAGGTCCAGAAACTGCACTGTGTCTCTAAAATGTAGGATGGTGTCCCCCATATTCAAGGGAGGCAAATTAAAAACACGATGAGAATGATTAAAATGAACACTCACACATTTATCCGCAGAAAACTGAACACCCGTCTTTGCAGCCCACTTCTCTAACCTCCGTGCTGTAAGTTGCAATGGACAGCTCGCCATTCCACCACTGGAGGAGGAACAGAAAACAACAAACTCATCCACAAACAAAGAGCACTGTACAGGACTCCTTACTGTAGGCGTGATACTGTTGATGGCTATGGCAAGGAGGGTAACACTTAAAGCACTGCCCTGCGGGATAACATTCTCCTACTCAAATCGATCAGACAGCACATCATCAACTCGGGTCCTAAAAACCGCAGAGACAGGAAAGATTGTATGAAGATGGTTAGGTGACCATGAAAGCCCCATTGATGCGGTTGTATGAGAATACAGTGTCTCCAAGTAGTACCGTATACCTTACTGATGTTGTTGTTGTTGTGGTCTTCAGTCCTGAGACTGGTTTGATGCAGCCCTCCATGCTACTCTATCCTGTGCAAGCTTTTTCATCTCCCAGTACCTACTGCAACCCACATCCTTCTGAATCTGCTTAGTGTATTCATCTCTTGGTCTCCCTCTACGATTTTTACCCTCCACGCTGCCCTCCAATACTAAATTGGTGATCCCTTGATGCCTCAGAACATGTCCTACCAACCGATCCCTTCTTCTGGTCAAGTTGTGCCACAAACTTCTCTTCTCCCCAATCCTATTCAATACTTCCTCATTAGTTATGTGATCTACCCATCTAATCTTCAGCATTCTTCTGTAGCACCACATTTCGAAAGCTTCTATTCTCTTCTTGTCCAAACTATTTATCGTCCATGTTTCACTTCCATACATGGCTACACTCCATACGAATACTTTCAGAAATGACTTCCTGACACTTAAATCAATACTGGATGTTAACAAATTTCTCTTCTTCAGAAACGCTTTCCTTGCCATTGCCAGCCTACATTTTATATCCTCTCTACTTTGACCATCATCAGTTATTTTGCTCCCTAAATAGCAAAACTCCTTTACTACTTTAAGTGCCTCATTTCCTAATCTAATTCCCTCAGCATCACCCGACTTAATTAGACTACATTCCATTATCCTTGTTTTGCTTTTGTTGATGTTCATCTTATATCCTCCTTTCAAGACACTGTCCATTCCATTCAACTGCTCTTCCAAGTCCTTTGCTGTCTCTGACAGAATTACAATGTCATCGGCGAACCTCAAAGTTTTTATTACTTCTCCATGAATTTTAACACCTACTCCGAATTTTTCTTTTGTTTCCTTTACTGCTTGCTCAATATACAGATTGAACAACATCGGGGAGAGGCTACAACCCTGTCTTACTCCCTTCCCAACCACTGCTTCCCTTTCATGTCCCTCGACTCTTATAACTGCCATCTGGTTTCTGTACAAATTGTAAATAGCCTTTCGCTCCCTGTATTTTACCCCTGCCACCTTTAGAATTTGAAAGAGAGTATTCCAGTCAACATTGTCAAAAGCTTTCTCTAAGTCTACAAATGCTAGAAACGTAGGTTTGCCTTTCCTTAATCTTTCTTCTAAGATAAGTCATAAGGTCAGTATTGCCTCACGTGTTCCAGTGTTTCTACGGAATCCAAACTGATCTTCCCCGAGGTTGGCTTCTACTAGTTTTTCCATTCGTCTGTAAAGAATTCGTGTTAGTATTTTGCAGCTGTGACTTATTAAGCTGACAGTTCGGTAATTTTCACATCTGTCAACACCTGCTTTCTTTGGGATTGGAATTATTATATTCTTCTTGAAGTCTGAGGGTATTTCGCCTGTTTCATACATCTTGCTCACCAGATGGTAGAGTTTTGTCAGGACTGGCTCTCCCAAGGCCGTCAGTAGTTCCAATGGAATATTGTCTACTCCGGGGGCCTTGTTTCGACTCAGGTCTTTCAGTGCTCTGTCAAACTCTTCACGCAGTATCATATCTCCCATTTCATCTTTATCTACATCCTCTTCCATTTCCATAATATTGTCCTCAAGTACATCGCCCTTGTATAGATCCTCTATATACTCCTTCCACCTTTCTGCTTTCCCTTCTTTGCTTAGAACTGGGTTTCCATCTGAGCTCTTGATATTCATACAAGTCGTTCTCTTATCTCCAAAGGTCTCTTTAATTTTCCTGTAGGCAGTATCTATCTTACCCCTAGTGAGATAGGCCTCTACATCCTTACATTTGTCCTCTAGCCATCCCTGCTTAGCCATTTTGCACTTCCTGTCGATCTCATTTTTGAGACGTTTGTATTCCTTTTTGCCTGTTTCACTTACTGCATTTTTATATTTTCTCCTTTCATCAATTAAATTCAATATTTCTTCTGTTACCCAAGGATTTCTACTAGCCCTCGTCTTTTTACCTACTTGATCCTCTGCTGCCTTCACTACTTCATCCCTCAAAGCTACCCATTCTTCTTCTACTGTACTTATTTCCCCCATTCCTGTCAATTGCTCCCTTATGCTCTCCCTGAATCTCTGTACCACCTCTGGTTCTTTTAGTTTATCCTGGTCCCATCTCCTTAAATTCCCACCTTTTTGCAGTTTCTTCAGTTTTAATCTACAGGTCATAACCAATAGATTGTGGTCAGAGTCCACATCTGCCCCTGGAAATGTCTTACAATTTAAAACCTGGTTCCTAAATCTCTGTCTTACCATTATATAATCTATCTGATACCTTTTAGTATCTCCAGGGTTCTTCCATGTGTACAACCTTTTTTCATGATTCTTAAACCAAGTGTTAGTTATGATTATGTTGTGCTCTGTGCAAAATTCGACCAGGCGGCTTCCTCTTTCATTTCTGTCCCCCAATCCATATTCACCTACTATGTTTCCTTCTCTCCCTTTTCCTACACTCGAATTCCAGTCACCCATGACTATTAAATTTTCGTCTCCCTTCACAATCTGAATAATTTCTTTTATTTCATCATACATTTCTTCAATTTCTTCTTCATCTGCAGAGCTAGTTGGCATATAAACTTGTACTACTGTAGTAGGCGTGGGCTTCGTATCTATCTTGGCCACAATAATGCGTTCACTATGCTGTTTGTAGTAGCTTACCCGCATTCCTATTTTCCTATTCATTATTAAACCTACTCCTGCATTACCCCTATTTGATTTTGTGTTTATAACCCTGTAGTCCCCCCCCCAATGAACCATGGACCTTGCCGTTGGTGGGGAGGCTTGCGTGCCTCAGCGATACAGATAGCCGTACCGTAGGTGCAACCACAACGGAGGGGTATATGTTGAGAGGCCAGACAAACGTGTGGTTCCTGAAGAGGGGCAGCAGTCTTTTCAGTAGTTGCAAGGGCAACAGTCTGGATGATTGACTGATCTGGCCTTGTAACAATAACCAAAACGGCCTTGCTGTGCTGGTACTGCGAACGGCTGAAAGCAAGGGGAAACTACAGCCGTAATTTTTCCCGAGGGCATGCAGCTTTACTGTATGATTACATGATGATGGCGTCCTCTTGGGTAAAATATTCTGGAGGTAAAATAGTCCCCCATTCGGATCTCCGGGTGGGGACTACTCAAGAGGATGTCGTTATCAGGAGAAAGAAAACTAGCATTCTACGGATCGGAGCGTGGAATGTCAGATCCCTTAATCGGGCAGGTAGGTTAGAAAATTTAAAAAGGGAAATGGATAGGTTAAAGTTAGATATAGTGGGAATTAGTGAAGTTCGGTGGCAGGAGGAACAAGACTTCTGGTCAGGTGACTACAGGGTTATAAACACTAAATCAAATAGGGGTAATGCAGGAGTAGGTTTAATAATGAATAGGAAAATAGGAATGCGGGTAAGCTACTACAAACAGCATAGTGAACGCATTATTGTGGCCAAGATAGATACGAAGCCCACGCCTACTACAGTAGTACAAGTTTATATGCCAACTAGCTCTGCAGATGAAGAAGAAATTGAAGAAATGTATGATGAAATAAAAGAAATTATTCAGATTGTGAAGGGAGACGAAAATTTAATAGTCATGGGTGACTGGAATTCGAGTGTAGGAAAAGGGAGAGAAGGAAACATAGTAGGTGAATATGGATTGGGGGACAGAAATGAAAGAGGAAGCCGCCTGGTAGAATTTTGCACAGAGCACAACATAATCATAACTAACACTTGGTTTAAGAATCATGAAAGAATGTTGTATACATAGAAGAACCCTGGAGATACTAAAAGGTATCAGATAGATTATGTAATGGTAAGACAGAGATTTAGGAACCAGGTTTTAAATTGTAAGACATTTCCAGGGGCAGATGTGGACTCTGACCACAATCTATTGGTTATGACCTGTAGATTAAAACTGAAGAAACTGCAAAAAGGTGGGAATTTAAGGAGATGGGACCTGGATAAACTAAAAGAACCAGAGATTGTACAGAGATTTAGGGAGAGCATAAGGAAGCAATTGACAGGAATGGGGGAAATAAATACAGTAGAAGAAGAATGGGTAGCTTTGAGGGATGAAGTAGTGAAGGCAGCAGAGGATCAAGTAGGTAAAAAGACGAGGGCTAGTAGAAATCCTTGGGTAACAGAAGAAACATTGAATTTAATTGATGAAAGGAGAAAATATAAATGCAGTAAGTGAAACAGGCAAAAAGGAATACAAACGTCTCAAAAATGAGATCGACAGGAAGTGCAAAATGGCTAAGCAGGGATGGCTAGAGGACAAATGTAGGGATGTAGAAGCCTATCTCACTAGGGGTAAGATAGATACCGCCTACAGGAAAATTAAAGAGACCTTTGGAGATAAGAGAACGACTTGTATGAATATCAAGAGCTCAGATGGAAACCCAGTTCTAAGCGAAGAAGGGAAAGCAGAAAGGTGGAAGGAGTATATAGAGGGTCTATACAAGGGCGATGTACTTGAGGACAATATTATGGAAATGGAAGAGGATGTAGATGAAGATGAAATGGGAGATATGATACTGCGAGAAGAGTTTGACAGAGCACTGAAAGACCTGAGTCGAAACAAGGCCCCCGGAGTAGACAATATTCCATTGGAACTACTGACGGCCGTGGGAGAGCCAGTCCTGACAAAACTCTACCATCTGGTGAGCAAGATGTATGAAACAGGCGAAATACCCTCAGACCTCAAGAAGAATATAATAATTCCAATCCCAAAGAAAGCAGGTGTTGACAGATGTGTAATAAGTCACAGCTGCAAAATACTAACACGAATTCTTTACAGACGAATGGAAAAACTAGTAGAAGCCAACCTCGGGGAAATAGATTAAGGAAAGGCAAGCCTATGTTTTTAGCATTTGTAGACTTAGAGAAAGCTTTTGACAATGTTGACTGAAATACTCTCTTTCAAATTCTAAAGGTGGCAGGGGTAAAATACAGGGAGCGAAAGGCTATTTACAATTTGTACAGAAACCAGATGGCAGTTATAAGAGTCGAGGGACATGAAAGGGAAGCAGTGGTTGGGAAGGGAGTAAGACAGGGTTGTAGCCTCTCCCCGATGTTGTTCAATCTGTATATTGAGCAAGCAGTAAAGGAAACAAAAGAAAAATTCGGAGTAGGTATTAAAATTCATGGAGAAGAAATAAAAACTTTGAGGTTCGCCGATGACATTGTAATTCTGTCAGAGACAGCAAAGGACTTGGAAGAGCAGTTGAATGGAATGGACAGTGTCTTGAAAGGAGGATATAAGATGAACATCAACAAAAGCAAAACAAGGATAATGGAATGTAGTCTATTTAAGTCGGGTGATGCTGAGGGAAATAGATTAGGAAATGAGGCACTTAAAGTAGTAAAGGAGTTTTGCTATTTGGGGAGCAAAATAACTGATGATGGTCGAAGTAGAGAGGATATAAAATGTAGGCTGGCAATGGCAAGGAAAGCGTTTCTGAAGAAGAGAAATTTGTTAACATCCAGTATTGATTTAAGTGTCAGGAAGTCATTTCTGAAAGTATTCGTATGGAGTGTAGCCATGTATGGAAGTGAAACATGGACGATAACCAGTTTGGACAAGAAGAGAATAGAAGCTTTCGAAATGTGGTGCTACAGAAGAATGCTGAAGATTAGATGGGTAGATCACATAACTAATGAGGAAGTATTGAATAGGATTGGGGAGAAGAGAAGTTTGTGGCACAACTTGACCAGAAGAAGGGATCGGTTGGTAGGACATGTTCTGAGGCATCAAGGGATCACCAATTTAGTATTGGAGGGCAGCGTGGAGGGTAAAAATCGTAGAGGGAGACCAAGAGATGAATACACTAAGCAGATTCAGAAGGATGTAGGTTGCAGTAGGTACTGGGAGATGAAAAAGCTTGCACAGGATAGAGTAGCATGGAGAGCTGCATCAAACCAGTCTCAGGACTGAAGACCACAACAACAACAACCCTGTAGTCACCTGACCAGAAGTCTTGTTCCTCCTGCCACCGAACTTCACTAATTCCCACTATATCTAACTTCAACCTATCCATTTCCCTTTTTAAATTTTCTAACCTACCTGCCCGATTAAGGGATCTGACATTCCACGCTCCGATCCGTAGAACGCCAGTTTTGTTTCTCCTGATAACGACATCCTCTTGAGTAGTCCCCGCCCGAAGATCCGAATGGGGGACTATTTTACCTCCGGAATATTTTACCCAAGAGGACGCCATCATCATGTAATCATACAGTAAAGCTGCATGCCCTCGGGAAAAATTACGGCTGTAGTTTCCCCTTGCTTTCAGCCGTTCGCAGTACCAGCACAGCAAGGCTGTTTTGGTTATTGTTACAAGGCCAGATCAGTCAATCATCCAGACTGTTGCCCTTGCAACTACTGAAAAGGCTGCTGCCCCTCTTCAGGAACCACACGTTTGTCTGGCCTCTCAGCAGATACCCCTCCGTTGTGGTTGCACCTACGGTACGGCTATCTGTATCGCTGAGGCACGCAGGCCTCCCCACCAACGGCAAGGTCCATGGTTCATGGGGGAAGACCTTACTGATATCGAAGAAAATGCCAATTGTTGACAGTGGACCGAAATCTTCGGAATCCACACTGAGAGCACCTAAGGAGTTGCCTGGTCTCTAACAACCAGACCAGGTAATGGTTAACCATTCACTCCATGGCCTTTCCTTTAAGGCGATGTTCCATTAACTACTGGGACATGGGCGGTCCTTCCCTGATATGAGGGAAGGATCAAAATTGCCTTCCTCCATGAGTTGGGGAAGCTGCCTGTCTGCCATATTAGATTAAAACATTTGAGGAGGATTTCCTCAGATGCTGCTGGCAAATGTCAAAGCATGCAGTACTGGATGGGGTCACGACTGGGTGCAGTGTCATAAGTCTCAGTCAGTGCCAATTCAAGCTCCCACATGGCGAAAGGGGAGTTGTAGGTCTCAGAACTGTTGGACCTGAAGTCCAACTTTTCTCTCTCTACAGTCACACTGTAGCAACAAAACACCGGATCCTGGCTTGCGTTGGCAGTAGTCTGTGCAAAATGTTTGGCCAGTGTCTTAGCAATGTCTCTGGATGTTGTTTGGAGGCACTCCTGTATCAGCACTGCTGCTATCAGTAAACAGCTCTGTGTATTGGAAATCCTCCAGATGGCTTCCCATACTTTTGTGGAACACCTGGAATGGTTGATGGAGTACAGGAACTCTTGCCATGGCCGTTTTTTCTCTCTTTAATGACATGGCAAGCCTTGGCTCTTGCGATTCGAAACGCGATCAGATTGTCCGTTGTCGGGCAGTATTTAAACCTTCAAAGAACTGGACTCCTGTCCTGGATGGTTGAAAGGCAATCGTCTGTCCACCAAGGTAAAGATCACCTCTTAAGAGGGTTGAAAGACTTTGGTATGGGTAGGTCAGCAGCATGATGGATCACATGCATGATGTGATCCACCTACTCCTGGATGCTGTTATGGTGTTCAAACACAGCCAACTGGCTGAACAGCGTCCAGTTAGCCCTTCCGAACATCCGTGTTGGTGGCTTCTGTTCCAGAAACACACTATCCTGTAGGTGAATGTAGATGGGGAGGTTGTCAATAACTTCCCAGTGAACATAGTCAGTGAGGGCTGGAGAGCAGAGAGATAGGTCGATGGCTGAGAATGACCCAGTAGCAGCACGGAAATGAGTCAGAGTACCAATGTTTAGGATGCGCAGCACTCGAAATGTCAGGAGGCTCTCCAAAAGTCGACCCCAAGGGCAAGTAGAGGTTGAGCCCAACAGGACATACTGGGCATTGAAGTCTCCCAGGAGCAGAAATGGTTGGGGGAGTTGTTCCATAAGTTCTGTGAGAGCCTCAGAGTCTGCTGCATCCAGTGGAGGTAAATAAAGAGAACAAACTGTAAGCCTCTGATGTGTATGAATTTCAGCTGCAACTGCTTGCAAGTCAGTATCGAGGGGGAGAGCAGAGGAGTGGTGCCTATTGCTGACAAACACGGCGACCCCTCCTTTTGCCCTTTCCCAGTCAGGTCATCCTTGCGATATAGCGTATTGCGCCATAGTACAGGAGCATCAGATGCTTTTAAATTGTTTTCTGTAAACACAAGCGCAGGGGGTGTTGCTGTGCTGGGATTTTCAGTTCCTCCATGTGTGTCCTGAATCCATTCATGTTCCACTGTATAATGGGAGCCATCTATCAGAGTGGTAGTACTTTCATCCTGACTTTCTACCAGGAAGAGGAGTGCTCAAAGGCTGGAGGCTCAGTTTTGGGGTGAGATGATTGCCCCAGCCCGACACCAATCTCCATTGTCTTTGAAGAAGGTTCGAGAGAGACGTCAGATAGAATGACATCGACATCATCGGACTATGATCCTCCTGTCTCCTCCAGCGGGTGATTCTTTGACTTTGATGTTTTGGTCTGAGGCAGCTTTGGAGCCACTACCTCAGAAGTGGTAGAGGGGTGTGGCAGCACTGGGCGGTGCACAAGACTTGACCAGTGGAGGGGCAGGGAGGTCCACGATGTCAGCAACATGGCCTTTTCTGAAGTTCGGGGTGGGGGGGGGGGGGGGGAGCAGGCTTCAAAGACAAAGGAACTGGAGCAGCACATACAAGTGCATTGACAAACACAGGAGCTAGTGTCTAACATTTTTCGGACGACAAGAGACAGTGTGGTATTGGGTTGCAAGGCACAAACGTCTCTCAATTCAGTTAACTTGCACATTGTGTGTAGCCGATCCTCTTCTCTGGGTAAACAGCTATGCCGATCTCCCAAAAGCTTCTTCCCTGAAGACTATAGCTGGTTAATGGAATTTATTAAAATGCTTCTCTATCCTTGAAATAATTTCAGTGCTCATAAAATACTTTTCAGTTCAATCACTATATATTTTCAACTTTTACAGACAATAACTTCTGCAAGCTAACTTATTCCTTAAACATTAGATCCATTTACACTTATTCAAATAGCATACATGTGTCTTGCTTTGTTCATAGCCAAGATTTGAAGTAATTCAAAAGTCTCTAGTCTCAAACGAATCCAGTACATGACTTAACATAGAAATCTATATTCAATTGTTTATTAGTCTTTTTACAATCAACAGAGACACTAAAGAGCACAGAATATTACATAAAGTTTCCTTATTCTTCTCAACCCATACACAGAGTTTGTGAACTGTACAACAGGTACTTGTCTGCCACCATTCAGCCGCCGGGTCCATCTTTTTCTTGGAACTATTTTTTTTTTTTTTTTTGTCCAACCTGCACATACAAACAGGCGATGCGCAGTAATGCCTATTCGTTTCTCCCACTCACCTCTAAAACATCAGGTGTTCAAAACAGTGGAAGGCCAAGTGGTTCTAGAATTTACTCTGAAATTCTCGAAGCACTACATATTCCCCCCCTTAAATTGAACATGCAATATTTTATACAATCATTACGTAAATTTATATCACACACAATTCTAGCAATATACACTCCAACATAGATCTTTATACTCAGTTAGAATAAACTCTAGCTAATCTTTCACATATTCTACTCTCACTATATTTTGAAATCAATCTCGAATATTCCATCGTGATCTGGTAAGTTTTTCTAATATTTAGGATTCGTTAGGACTCAGTCTCAATTTCCAACTGCAAACTCCAGGTGTTCCTAAGACTTGAGTACTTTATATTTTTATTGCAATTCCTTGCACTGCTTCTTTAGTACACAATGGTCTTATTATTTATAAACTTTTTGTAGTCTGGAGGAACTCTGGGTAAAATAAAAGTGTTCCCATTACCACTCATAAAACATAATAATGCTGGTGAAGTATAGAATTCAAACTGCCTACTGGCTTCTGTCTCGGGTTCTTCGGCCGACGTTCATCTAATGATTTTTCTGACGTTTCACCAGCACGAGTGGCTGACATTGTCAAAGCTTCACCCCTCATAGCCGGTGGTGAACTGGAGCCGAGCTTGCGGGCGCAGACTATATTTACCTGGCGTGCCAACGTCCGAGGGCTTCTCTGTGGTCATTTCCAGTGCGGTTCTCCTCTTGCTACCTGCGACGGTCATTCGCTGCAGTATAGGAGGCCAGGATCCGTTTAACTTAAGGCTTTCCTCTTTCTTGTTCAAACTGTTTGTGTGTTTTTGTATTTCCACAGCTTCTCTGAACAAGTGCGTGTGATAGTGCTTCTCTACAGCCAGAACTTCTGTGTCGGCAAATTTTATTACATGGTCAGTCTCATTCAGTGCGTGCTCTGCCACGGCCGATTTCTCCACCTGCCCCAACCTGCAATGTCGCTTATGCTCTTTGATCCTGGTGTTAATGGATCATCCAGTCATTTTGACATAAACTTTTCCGCATGTGCATAGTATACGGTATATTCCTGACATTGCAAATGGGTCTCTTTTCTCCTTCGCCGATCTAAGACACTCTTTGATCTTCCTTGTCAGTTTGAAAATCATCTTTATGCCATGTTTGCGCAATATACGGCCGATTCTGTCCGTCACTCTGGGAATGTAGGGCAGAAAGGCCGTACCCGACATTTCTTTTTCTGGTTCCTTACTTCGCCGAGTGTTTGGCTCTGTTACACTTCTAATATAATTTGTGGAGTACCCATTGCTCCTCAGGACAGTTTCCAGGTGTTGCATTTCTCGTTTGAGGTGTTGCGGTTCACATATTCGTCCTGCTCTCATTACGAGCGTACTAATCATGCCTCTTTTCTGGCTTGGGTCGTGGTTTGACAGTTTGTGCAGGTATCGGTCCGTGTGTGTCGGTTTTCAATACACACTGTGTCCCAGGTTTTCGCCGTCCCTTGTGACCAACACATCTAGAAATGGCAGTTTCTTGTCCTTTTCTACTTCCATGGTAAATGTTATGTTGGCATGGAGGCTGTTCAAGTGTCTTAGGAAGTCACCGAGCTCTTCTTCACCATGGCTCCACACCACAAAAGTATCATCGACGTACCTGTACCACACCTTAGGTTTGCAAGTCGCCGAGTCCAGTGCCTGTGCTTCGAATTGTTACATGAAGAAGTTGGCCACCACTGGACTGAGAGGACTACCCATGGCAACGCCTTCCAGCTGTTCGTAGAAATCGCCATTCCACGTGAAATAGCTCGTGGTGAGACATGCATGGAAGAGCTTTCTGATGTCTTGCGGGAAAATGGAACCGATGTGCTCCAGAGCGTCACTGAGTGACACTTTCGTAAATAACGAAACAATATCAAAGCTGACCAGGATGTCGTTTGGTGCAAGTTTCAGTTTCTTAAGCTTCTCAATGAAATGTCCTGAGTCCTTAATGTATGTGTCGGTCTTCCTCACGTGTGGCTGGAGCAGAGAGACCAAGTGTTTTGCCAGTTTATATGACGGTGATCCAGGAGCGCTAACGATCGGTCTCAGTGGAACGTTGTTCTTATGGATCTTGGGTAATCCATACAGCCGAGGTGGTAGGGCTTCTGTGTTGTGCAGGTTTCTCCGTATGTCCGCCGACAGAGAAGACGCCTTGATTAACTGATTCGTATTCCGTGTGATACGCTGCGTTGGATCTGTGCTTAGTTTTCAGTATGTCGTCGGATCTAATAGGTCTCGGATCTTTTGCTCATAATCTTCGGTCTTCATTACGACGGTCGCATTCCCCTTATCGGCGGGCAGTACCAATATACTCTTGTCGGCATTGAGATTCTTAATGGCTTGTACCTCTTCTCTCTTCAGGTTGCAAGCTGGTGGTTTTGCTCGGCGCAGTATCCTGGCTGTTTCAGTGCGTATTTCCTCTGCCCTTTCACAGGGAAGGGTCCGAATGGCTGCTTCGGTGTTGGCAATGATGTCCTCCATAGGTATAGTTCTCGGGGTGATAGCGAAATTCCCTCCTTTTTGAAGAACAGACACTTCCTCTTTGGTCAGTTGTCGTTCAGTGAGGTTGATCACTGTGTGTGACATGTCGGGATTCGCCTTGTCGGTCTGCTTCCGGCATCTTTCAAACTTTTTCTTCTGTCACTCGGTGCAGCGCTCGTGTTCATTCTGCATGCTCCTGTGAGTGATGCTGTCAATCTTGTCCCAGTCGTCTCGCTGCATTCTGCTACTTAGTTGGTAGAAAATGTCCAGTAGTTCCTGATCCGTTCTTGCCAAGTCTCTCCGTGTTGTATGTATTTGCTCACGAAGAAAAGCTCGTTCCATTCTGTCGTAGATACGATGTGCTTGGGCGGTAGTGAATAGGCGCTTACATCTCAAGAACTTCGGTGTAGCACATTCATCTCGGCACCATGACAGAATGGCAAGAGAGGACATCAGTCGCGCTTTCTTCTTCCAGTGTTGGTCAAGGCGTCGGTACAATCTGCAAATCTCCTCCCCGTAGAGATGTAATACAAAATTGTTGAGGCTTTCGTGGCCACTTGTTGACAAACTGCCTACTGGCTTCTGTCTCGGGTTCTTCGGCCGACGTTCATCTAATGATTTTTCTGACGTTTCGCCAGCACGAGTGGCTGGCATTGTCAAAGCTTCACCCTCCATTGCCGGTGGTGAACTGGAGCCGAGCTTGCGGGTGCAGACTATATGTACCTGGCGTGCCAACGTCCGAGGGCTTCTCCGCAGTCATTTCCGGTGCGGTTCTCCTCTTGCTACCTGCGACGGTCGTTCGCTGCAGTACGGGAAGCCAGAATCCGTTTACCTTAAGGCTTTCCTCTTTCTTGTTCAAACTGTTTGCGTGTTTTTGTATTTCCACAGCTTCTCTGAACAAGCACGTGTGATAGCGCTTCTCTACAGCCAGAACTTCTGTGTCGGCGAATTTTATTACGTGGTCGGTCTCATTAACACCAGGATCAAAGAGCATAAGCGACATTGCAGGTTGGGGCAGGTGGAGAAATCGGCCGTGGCAGAGCACGCACTGAATGAGACCGACCACGTAATAAAATTCGCCGACACGGAAGTTCTGGCTGTAGAGAAGCACTACCACACACGCTTGTTCAGAGAAGCTGTGGAAATACAAAAACACACGAACAGTTTGAACAAGAAAGAGGAAAGCCTTAAGGTAAACGGATCCTGGCTTCCCATACTGCAGCGAACGACCGTCACAGGTAGCAAGAGGAGAACCGCACCGGAAATGGCCGCAGAGAAGCCCTCGGACGTTGGCGCGCCAGGTACATATAGTCTGCACCCGCGAGCTCGGCTCCAGTTCACCACTGGCAATGGAGGGTGAAGCTTTGACAATGCCAGCCACTCGTGCTGGCGAAATGTCAGAAAAATCATTAGATGAACGTCAGCCGAAGAACCCGAGACAGAAGCCAGTAAGCAGTTTGTCAACGAAAGCCTCAACAATTTTGTATAGAATTCAAACTTACCAGAATAATTTCTACAAAATTTTGTGATTTTTGACATGATACTATCCTTTCCCCTCTAGAAACAGTACCTATATCTCACATACAGGTTGATTCTATGAGTAACCTTTCTCCTTCCGTTTTTATTTTCCTATGGTGCACGTCAATCCCCTTCTTGGTGCCCCTGTCCGCACAATATAGGTCAGCCTTTCTTAGGTCTGATATCTGCCCTTTTCAACCAATATATGCTGAGTGCGACCCCCTTATCCTTTATGAGTAGGCCTCATGGTTCATTTCTCTGGTATACATCTTTATGAACACTATAATTAAATGTTTTCTGGTAAAGTTACAAATCTATTTCACACCTCAATTCCACTTCTTGCTACTTCATTTAGTTCCCGGAGTCCTCCCCTACTTTTCGACTTATACATACTTGGTATATACTATGTTTCTATACACCATTCAATACATAATATGTTTACTTAGGTTATTAGAGTCCCACTAAACTACAAATCATTAGAATATTTGTTAGACTGACATTCCTTAATAATTATCACAATTAGTTCCTCCCTGACTTATGCTCATTAGTTATGCTCCTTATCAACATCATAGTTTTTTGACGATGTAGAACTTTCACAATGAAAAACCATAAGTGCTTATTTCTCTATGTGCACATTCTTTCCCCCTAACTAGACAATGTAGAACCGTCACGGTGAACAACCTTAAGTGCATATTTCTCTATGTGCACATTCTTTCCCCCTACAACACTTGGCGGTTCTCACATCCTTTTAATTTGTATTTTCATTGTTTGCATCTTCATGTTATGGTGTGTGTGTTTGTGTAGCCTGATTCTTTGGCCTACTTATATGAAATAAGTTCAAGGTTATTGGAAACCACGGAAAATAAAAAGGACTTCAGAGATAGAAGTATATGCATGTGTAAAGAGGGAGAGATAGATCGGTTCTCAGATGAGAAGTAAGAAAGGAAAAAGTAGAATTGGTTGCTAAGATCGAAGAAGAGAAAGAAGATAGCCCCAAAGACAGGAAACCCGTCCCAACCCCCTTCCCCAGGATCCCTACTGGCCAGTACTTGAGTGAGAAGCAGGAGCAGGTATAATGTTAAACGTCAACTACTTCACCTTTGAAGTCCCCAAAGAAAAATCTTAGCAACCCCTATGGAATGGCAAATGGTGAAGAACCAGTCACACTTGTCTGTGAGTGTCGTTTGGAAGGTGTGGTGTGCATTCTGTTAGCCATGTTTGTACTTATACTACCCACCCCTTCCAAAACTAATACAAAGCCTCTCCTACAAATCACATCAGAAAGGTAAAATTATACGTCATGGTACCACAAAACTCTACCATCTGGTGAGCAAGATGTATGAAACAGGCAAAATACCCTTCAAGAAGAATATAATAATTCCAATCCCAAAGAAAGCAGTTGTTGACAGATGTGAAAATTACCGAACTCTCAGTTTAATAAGTCACAGCTGCAAAATACTAACGCAAATTATTTACAGGCGAATGGAAAAACTGGTAGAAGCTGACCTCGGGGAAGATCAGTTTGGATTCCGTGAGGCAATACTGACCTTACGACTTATCTTAGAAGAAAGATTAAGGAAAGGCAAACCTACATTTCTAGCATTTGTAGACTTAGAGAAAGCTTTTGACAATGTTGATTGGAATACCCTCTTTCAAATTCTGAAGGTGGCAGGGATAAAACACAGGGAGCGAAAGGCTATTTACAATTTTTACAGAAACCAGATGGCAGTTATAAGAGTCGAGGGGCATGAAAGGGAAGCAGTGGTTGGGAAGGGAGTGAGACAGGGTTGTAGCCTCTCCCCGATGTTATTCAATCTGTATATTGAGCAAGCAGTAAAGGAAACAAAAGAAAAGTTCGGAATAGGTATTAAAATCCTTGGAGAAGAAATAAAAACTGTGAGGTTCGCCGATGACGTTGTAATTCTATCAGAGACAGCAAAGGACTTGGAGGAGCAGTTGAATGGAATGGACAGCGTCTTGAAAGGAGGATATAAGATGAACATCAACAAAAGCAAAACGAGGATAATGGAATGTAGTTGAATTAAGTCGGGTGATGCCGAGAGAATTAGATTAGGAAATGAGACACTTAAAGTAGTAAAGGAGTTTTGCTATTTGGGGAGCAAAATAACTGATGATGGTCGAAGTAGAGAGGATATAAAATGTAGACTGGCAATGGCAAGGAAAGCGTTTCTGAAGAAGAGGAATTTGTTAACATCGAGTATAGATTTAAGTGTCAGGAAGTCGTTTCTGAAAGTATTTGTATGGAGTGTAGCCATGTATGGAAGTGAAACATGGACGATAAATAGTTTGGACAAGAAGAGAATAGAAGCTTTTGAAATGTGGTGCTACAGAAGAATGCTGAAGATTAGATGGGTAGATCACATAACTAATGATGAAGTATTGAATAGAATTGGGGAGAAGAGGAGTTTGTGGCACAACTTGACAAAAAGATGGGACCAGTTAGTAGGACATGTTCTGAGGCATCAAGGGATCACAAATTTAGCATTGGAGGGCAGCGTGGAGGGTAAAAATCATAGAGGGAGACCAAGAGATGAATACACTAAGCAGATTCAGAAGGATGTAGGTTGCAGTAAGTACTGGGAGATGAAGGAGCTTGCACAGGATAGGGTAGCATGGAGAGCTGCATCAAACCAGTCTCAGGACTGAAGACCACAACAACAACAACAACATCACAATTATATAATAATTCATATAAAATTCCATTTTCTATTAATCTAATATTATTTGCAGTTTATTAATCTTCACCCAAGTTTACATAGATTAACTATATAAGAGAATACTTTAAAAAGAATAGCTTAGGCAAAAATAAGACCTAACTATACGCTGATGCCAGGATTCGAGACCACCACTGACTAGGGCAGAGTGTGAAGATGACTTAAATACTTATTGGGCACTGACAGCTGACTACTGAGAGCACAGACTGTTGTGGATGTAATTGCAGATATATCAAATTGGAATCCAACTGCATCTAAGGAGCATATTATGAAAACAGTAATAGGTGCTTCAGTCCTGACTCGATATAACAACAAAATTTAGCGTGGAACAGAGGCCCACATAACCCATTTGATACCATGAATAGTGATAAGATCACTTATTGCCATTGCTACAAGAAGCAGAATGGCATTGATATCAATGATTTGTAGTAGCCATTTCTTGTCAGCCAAGTAAAGACAAGGATACAGTAGCAAGAGAAAACTGATCAACTTACGTGCCTCTCTAAAGGTGGATAATAGGATAGTATAAGAATTCAAGAATAGATTACAGAATAGTTTAAGATCTGAAGGGGATTCAGTGTAGAAAAAATAATACAGAAGAAACACCGAAAACAACTAGGGATCCAATGGTCATTCACTCCGCCCGTTAACACAGAATGTTAACGTCCTTGGGTGACAAATGTGAATCCGCCTGGATCCAACGGATCTGACATTAACCTCACTCGATTACGAGGTGCATTCAAGTTCTAAGGCCTCCGATTTTTTTTTCTAATTAACTAATCACCCGAAATCGATGAAGCTGGCGTTACGTCTCGGCGTAATCGCCCTGCAGACATACACATTTTTCACAACGCTGATGCCATGATTTCATGGCAGCGGCGAAGGCTTCTTTAGGAGTCTGTTTTGACCACTGGAAAATCGCTGAGGCAATAGCAGCACGGCTGGTGAATGTGCGGCCACGGAGAGTGTCTTTCATTGTTGGAAAAAGCCAAAAGTCACTAGGAGCCAGGTCAGGTGAGTAGGGAGCATGAGGAATCACTTCAAAGTTGTTACCACAAAGAAACTGTTGCGTAACGTTAGCTCGATGTGCGAGTGCGTTGTCTTGGTGAAACAGCACACGCACAACCCTTCCCGGACGTTTTTGTTGCAGTGCAGGAAGGAATTTGTTCTTCAAAACATTTTCGTAGGATGCACCTGTTACCGTAGTGCCCTTTGGAATGCAATGGGTAAGGATTACGCCCTCGCTGTCCCAGAACATGGACACCATCATTTTTTCAGCACTGGCGGTTACCCGAAATTTTTTTGGTGGCGGTGAATCTGTGTGCTTCCATTGAGCTGACTGGCCCTTTGTTTCTGGATTGAAAAATGGCATCCACGTCTCATTCATTGTCACAACCGACAAAAAGAAAGTCTCATTCATGCTGTCATTGTGCGTCAACATTGCTTGGCAACATGCCGCACGAGCAGCCATGTGGTCATCTGTCAGCATTCGTGGCACCCACCTGAATGACACTTTTCGCATTTTCAGGTCGTCATGCAGGATTGTGTGCACAGAACCCACAGAAATGCCAACTCTGGAGGCGATCTGTTCAACAGTCATTTGGCGATCCCCCAAAACAATTCTCTCCACTTTCTCGATCATGTCGTCAGACCGGCTTGTGCGAGCCCAAGGTTGTTTCAGTTTGTTGTCACACGATGTTCTGCCTTCATTAAACTGTCGCACCCACAAACGCACTTTCGACACACCCATAACTCCATCACCACATGTCTCCTTCAACTGTCGATGAATTTCAATTGGTTTCACACCACGCAAATTCAGAAAACGAATGATTGCACGCTGTTCAAGTAAGGAAAACATCACCATTTTAAGTATTTAAAACAGTTCTCATTCTCGCCGCTGGCGGTAAAATTCCATCTGCTGTATGGTGCTGCCATCTCTGGGATGTATTGACAATGAACGCGGCCTCATTTTAAAACAATGTGCATGTTTCTATCTCTTTCCAGTCCGGAGAAAAAAAATCAGAGGCCTTAGAACTTGAATGCACCTCGTACTTATGGACCAAAACTTCTCATTAAATTTTGTGTGAAAGCCTCCCCACAACAAAATAATTATCACTTTACTAGGAAACACAACAGTAGGTAAAGTTATTCTATTTTCTACTTTGTTATGGACAAGTTTGAATTCTTCGCACAAGTCGTCCATAACCCTGCTTGCATCATTAAGTTCGGAAAAAGCAACTGTCGAAATGTTTCCGGAAATTATACTCTCGATAATTTCTCAATCTTTAATTAGTTCAAATGGTTCCACCAAACTACTTACATTTATAATGTCATAGTTGGCTATTTTCCCTTCAAAACTTCATCCTATATTATCTACTCATGAACTGACAACTCTTGTACTGTGTGGTACTGGGTTGCAAAGCACACACGTCTCTCAGTTCAGTTAACTTGCACGTTGTGTGTAGCCAATCCTTCTCTGGGTAATCAGTTACATCGATGTCCCAAAAGCTTCTTCTCCAAAGACTATAGCTGGTTAAAGGAATTTATTAAAATACTTCTCTATCCTTGAAATAATTATGGTATTCGTAAAGTACTTTTCAGTTCAGTCACTATATATTTTCAACTTTCACAGACAGTAACAACTGCAAGCTAACTTATTCCTTAAACATTAGTCTCATTTACACATATTCAAATAGCATACATGTGTCTTGCTTCGTTCACAGCCAAGACTTGAAGTAATTCAAAAGTCTCTAGTCTCAAATGAGTCCAATACACGAATGAACATAGAAATCTATATTCAATTGTTCATTCGTCTTTTTACAATCAACAGAGACACTAAAGAGCCCAGAATACTACATAAAGTTTCCTTGTTGTTCTTTACCTGTACACGGAGACTATGTGGAGCGTACAGCAGGTACTCGTCTGCCGCCGTTTGGCCGCCAGGTCCATCTCTTTCTCGTAACTGTTTTTTTTACCTGCACATACAAATAGGCAATGCACAGTAGGGCATATTCGTTTCTCCCACTCACCTCTAAAATATCGGGTGTTTAAGACAGTGGAAGGCCGAGTGGTACTAGAGTTTACTCCAAAATTCTCGAAGCACTATGAGTGCTGATAGTAGCAACCATCATTTGTTTAGTGGCATCAGTTTTCAGAACTGGCTGTTTCAGAATGGAAGAAAAGGATGCAGTGAACTTGGGTGCCTGTATGGATTTGTGTAACTTCTTGACTTCACCATACAGGATATGTTTTGTCATATTGATCTCCTGGATCTTCTGCTCCTCGAGGAAAACTCTGCAGTCCCTGCTCAATACAGGGTGATCCCCAGAGCAGGAGGAGAGGGGTAACCAACTCCCTCATGGACGGATTTACCACATTTCCCGCAAAAGGTTTCTCCTTTATAGCCTAGAGTAGTGTGCCCAAAGTGAGGCATAGGAAACCTGCCTTCACATGCTCTGGTAGTTTACTGCTGTTAAAAGTGAGGATAAATGAGTCTGATTTTATGAGATTGCTATCCACCTGTTGCATAATGTGTTGCATGCTAATAATGCTTTCCCGGGACCATTCGGCTTTCAGTTCTTCTCAGGGAATGTCAACTAGATCCCTGCAAATCACAACACCTTTGCTGTAGTTGAAGGTGGTGTCCATTTCAGTTCCTATCGCATACTCCCTGAGGCATTAAGCTTTCTGAAGGTTCTTGGCTTGTTGGGGGCTAGATGTTTCAACTAACAGGGTCCCATTGCCCAAGTGCTTAACAGATTTTAAGAGGCCAGCAATGCCTTCTAAGTCTTTCTGTATGTTAAATGGAGAAACTTTTCCAAAACTCTACTCTTCTTTTAACTATAAGAAACACATTATGCAAAACGGCATGCATTCTGTTACTAGTGACTGAATCAGGACTGGCTACATGGCCACCCTTTACACTGAGAAGGGGTAAAGAAAATTTCGGAGGATCCATTTTTGTCCCATGAGCAGCTAGGGAAATAAGGGCCCACTCAGAGTCCCGCACAGCTGAGTAAGCCTTATACAACTGAGGTGTGGCAGGTTCTACAGAGGTGCCCACTAAAGACTGTTCCACCTCAACAGCCATGCGTCTCATCAGTGCACAGCAGTCCTTGAGATTGAGAGGTTTTTTTTTTTTTTTTTTAAGTTTATTCTGTCCTTGCGATCCAGGTGGTCAAGCCAAGATCCCCGTTCCCTGAGACAGACAAGATTCCACCACAGTGCCGCACGGTGGTCGCTGAAGCATGCCCAGAGCTTATGGTGGCAGAAGACTGGTGGCGTGTTCCAGTCTCCAGCTCAGGAACCCCAGGGTCACCAAGCCCGTGCTCAGTAAACAAATGCTGGGCCCCTGAGGGCACCACCAATAAGTTTCTGGTTAAATTTAAAGACACATTTTCCAATGCTATCACATAAAGTGATAACAAGTTTATTACCTATCTCATCCACATATCTGAGCAGAAAGGCTTTTCCTTCTTATGAATATATAAAAAATAAATCAAGGAACAAACTTCACAGCAAAAGCAATCTGAGACTGTCTTTACGTTTTGAGGTTCCTGATTTCACAGTTATGTCACATGCAAAGCAGGTGCACCCTCCTCAACGAATTCTGAGGAAGGGTTGAGCCAGTTAGATTAACAGAAAAGTGTAAAATATTTTAATATTGCATTCTTGACCCACCTATTGTGCAAAAGCTTCTTCTTTTGGTGTGGTACATGTGAAATGTAAAGCATTATAAAAACATTAGGGCTAAACCATCGGTAAATACATAAAACTGCAAGCAGTCACTTTTAAGAAATAGTTATTTACTCATTCCATGAACTGGTTTTTGAATCTTTTCAGGCTCATCTTCAGATGGTGTACAGAACGTTAAATAGATATTTCAAGCATAATGCTGGGTGCTGACTCTGTGAAAAGAAGACGGAACATGCTTTCATGCACTGCTATGAGTATTGTTTATCTGCCAATTTGGCTCCAAAATTTAGTTTTGTACTAACTGTGACGGTATGTGAGGTTTTTGTCATTAATATCCAACTGTCTGCTTCCATCATGATGACCGGTTGGTACCGACAAAAGCTGCCCTTACTGTCACAGTAAGTAAAAAACTAAATTTTTTAACCAAACTTATATTGACGCATTACAGCATGTTCCACCTTCTTGCCACAGAGGCAGCATCCAGCATTATGGTTGAAATAGCAATGTAATGTCCTGTACACCATCTGAAGATGAGCCTGAAACAGTTCGAAAACCATTTCGTGGAATGAATAAATAACTATTTCAGAAAAGTTGCTGGTTGCAGTTTTATGTATTTATATTCGATAAACAGTCGCGGGTTTTGTAACATCCATAATGGATAAGCTTAGTCTAACCATCTGCTTTGAATTCAATTACTACCATGTTATGGTACATACTTTTTTGTATAACATCCATCATTTTATATTACATGTAATTTTTCTTTGTAAAGGATCAAGAATGTCCTGTTCCTAGCATATCAAACCTTCATGATTCTCTAAGGAGTGTACATGATTCAGAAAGCAATTCCACATGTGCGTGACCAGTCAATCCCACCTTCCCATCGCTTCCTGTTTCCCGGTTGCACAGCCTTGTTGACACCCGGGCTTGGCCAGGTATCCGATGAGCCATGGGCCTCGACGACACATCGTGGCCCACACACCTCGTTACTGGTGCACTTGAGCTCATCTACCCACAGTGCAGGCAGCAGGATGGACCGGTCGGCAGCAGCTGGGTTGGGGTGGCTAAATTTGGCATGATGCATGGCTCTGGTCACAAGCATCACCTATCCTATCAAGGCAGAGTTACCTATAAACCAAACATGTGATCTACAAACTAAGCTCCAATGAAAGTGCTGCATTCTACATGAATGTGACAATCAATAAGTTGTCCATCCACATGAATGGCTGCCAACAAACCTTGGCCGACAGCCCAACTGACATTCTTCACTTCAATGACTACTTCACATCCTGTGCCATTTGGATCCTTCCTACCGTGACTTGTGCAGGTGGGAACTCTCCCTGAAATATATCCTATGTTCCCATAACACCCTGGCCTCAACCTTCACTAGTCCACAGCCTTTACCCACATGTCCCCTTCCCTGCTCCAACTCCAGCAATGCACCCACTAGCCTCTCTCTTTTTCCACTCCTTTCCTTCTCCATTTCCCACCTCCATCTCCTGCAAAATTCCTGACGGCACCTAGCAGCCATACCCTGGCCCCATCACAAGCAGCACTAACAACTGCCCCCACACCAGCCACCTCCTTACCCCCACCACCCATCAGGCGCAGTTGCTCGCAGTCTAGCCTCAGTGGCCAGAGGCTGTGGTTTTTTTTTTGCGTGTGTTTTTTCTACATTACGAGGAGGTGCCTTTGGCTGATAGCTCACATGTATAGCAGTCCCTTTTGTCATGCCCATCTGCGATTCATAATCTCCCCTATATGGTGAGTAGTAATCTATCCTCTTATTGAGATACTAATGTTGTTTCAATGGTGTAAGTGCTTTTCACATCAATATAGATTCATTGTTTAAGCTATAGCTCAGTAATTGCTCACCAAATGTACTGAGCACGAAGACCAAAAACTTAAATCTGTTGAAAGCCCTGAAAATCAAGAAACATCTCGCCCACAGTACTGACTTTATATTAAATGACCGAACACAGCTTAATACTTCCCCTCTTCTAAACTTCACAGTTTTCCAACACCTCCCACACAGGGTTCCATTCTGTTCCCCCATTTTTCCTGTAATTTCTTTATTTTATTATGATTGTCAATTCTTTTATTCCATTTCTGTATCTCTTTTCATATATAATACCTCCTTTCTTCATTATTCTTGGCATACGTTGACTTTTTTCTGGTTAGTTTAATTTAAATTGTTAACAAGGCATACATATTTTGAATTTAGTGTTAATGCTTTCTGGTTTGTTCCCTTGACATCCATTTATTGTTTAACTTTGACATGTATAATTGCATTAGTACTGCATTGTTAAAGATGACCTCAACTTCGAATTCATACCTCACTCTCGAAGCATAATATTTTTTCAATGTTGTTCACGAGTATTTTTCTCTCTTTGATGATGATAATTAAAGTTTGATGATGGCTTTGTAAGCTCGAAACTGGTTAGTAAAATAAATGCTGTAGAACATACAAAACATTGTGCTTTTCATTTACAACTGTTAGAGAAATCACAAAAATCATTAGGACACTGAAAAATGGTGACTACTGTGGATATTATGGTATTTCAAAAAAAGCTCTAAAATCTTGTGCTGACTCAATAGAGTATGAAGGTATCAGGAGTAGAGATCATTGAGCATACACTGGAAGTACATGGATAAGTTAACTGAAAAGCTCAGTATTGGCTGCTTTGCACTTACAACTCTCTCCCACACTATGTTGACTTGCAAAGGGATTGGTGGGGGACTTTAACTCAGAACTGTTCACAGCATGATCTTCTTGAGAAATACAGTCAACACCAAACACATATCAGCTCTGTAGAATAATGCAGTAAGAATAGTATGTAAAGCGAACGGTTGAACATTTTGTAGGAGACTCTCCAGGATACTTTGGAATTCTTACACTTACGTGTTTCGTCTTCTGTAATGGCATTTGTGTTTAATAATAAAAGCAAATAGCTGATGTACTGTGGAATTCACAACCACTATGCTCAAAGTCAAAATAAATTCCACAATAAGACCAGAAAAGCCAGTTGAGGCCAACTGATTATTTTTTATTTTGAAGTATGAATTTCTCCAGACTTTCAAATAATCTGTTCCTGTGATATTATGATTTTTAATCATTTTACAAAAGGTTTAATTTGGCTTTGCTTTTTAACTACAAGTTTGTAAGACAGTTCACATTTATCACTGGTTCCCGATGGTGGTCGGTTGACAGCTTCTCACAGAAAAGCATTTTATTTGGTTTATTTGGTCCTTTTTGTAGCCAACAATGATGAACTTCATACAATGTTGCTCGTAACAGTTTTTGCGCATCTGTTGTCACTGAACAGTTCAACTGGTTACTAATGGATCAGTATCTGAATCGTTTTCCTTAAATATGAAATGAGAGCAACTAGCCTGTGAGAAGACATTACACTACATCTCATGGAAACTTACTTATGAAAGGGGAGAAATGTTACACTGCACAACTTCTTCACTTCTCTCAAACTGGCAAAAAGAGTTGAAAAAGAGGAAAGTGAGCACTGTTGGCACTTTGAGTAATAGTAGAAGGGAAGTACTGCCATTTGTGAGACAAGTACAAGGTGTACTTAATTCAGATGGTATTCACAGGTCTGTTGACATTGCTCTAACATCTTACCAAGGTATGACTAAGAAAAATATGCTTAACCTTAGTTCCATGCATGCCAGTGTAACAGTTGACGAAGCTGCAGAAAATAAAAACTCCAGAAACAGTCAGTTTTAATAACACCAAACTCTGTGTAGATGTGTTAGATCAAAGATCATGGAAATATAGTGTAAGAACCATTATGAGGCCTGTACATGTTTTCTATAACATTCTGGACCTGGTTATGATCAATGCCCACACCTTGTACAGGTTGATAACTGGCTCTGCCATAATAATTAGTGGTACCAATGAGGAATTCTTTCCCTCAGCAATTAGATATTCCATCCATTTTGCCTGCTGATGGAGACGAAAGAACATCTAAAGATGCTAAACGAAAAACTTGCCAAGTTGGATTTTGCAAGAAAAACAAAACTAGCAGTAGAAATAATTGCATGCAATTCATGTCTCAGCAAAAGGATGTGCAAAAATGTGCAACTGAAATTCTCTGAGTATAGAAACCAGTCCATACAGATGTGTCTAGTAAAACACTACCTACTTGTTACAGGAAAAAAGTGTAGTTAGTGAATAGCTAAGCAATTCTACAATAATAACATATGCCACCTTTTGTTGTTTGATGTAAAACAGAAACAATGAAATGTAAGAATTTTATTTACCTCAAAGACAGTGTCACTGACTTTTGTATGATGCAAGGAAAAATTAAATGTAGTAGGTTCAAATAAAAATGTACCTACATAATTATTATGCATGAAAACAATCAATATTGAAGGCAATAAATAGGAAATATCATTACATTTTGTAAAAAGAAGCTTAAAATGCATTAACAACCTTAATGGTCAACTGGCTTCCATTGGGGATTATAGCATTTCCTTGTCATAATCCCCTCAACCCAAACACTGATATAATACCAAACAATATTATTTATGAGATAAATTAAATAGATGAACAAAAATCTACTCACCACACAGTAGCAGACCACATGCACAAAAGAATGTTATAATTAGGCAAGCTTTTGGAGCCAGTGGCTCCTCCTTCAGGTAGAAGAGGGAGGAAGAGGGGCGAAGGAAAAAGAAGTGAAGAGGTCTAGGAAAAGAGGTAGATTTCCTTGATGTTGATCTCATCCTCACCGAGGGTCAGCTACACACTTCTGTCCACGTTAAACCTACTAACAAACAACAGTACTCACATTTTGACAGTTGCCATTCTTTCCATGTCAAACATTCCCTCCCATACAGCCTTGCCATCCGAGGCAAGTGTATTTGTTCGGATGCAGACTCTTTACAGCAGTACTCTCCAAAAGCAGATTTCCTGGGCCATCACTTCCCATCCTCACACAGTATTATCCTGGTCTGGAATGTATTAAACAGCTACTTCTACATGGCCATGACTTTTTAAAATCATGCCCTGAAATGAGATCCATTCTCTCTGAGATTTTGCGCACCTCACAGCACCCATCTTCCCTACCCTAAGGCTCATACCCCAGTGACCATCCCCACTGCAAGATGTGCCCTATGCACCCTCCTACCACCGCTTATAATAGTCCTGTAACTGGCAAAGATACTCGATCAAAGGGAGAGCCACCTGTGAAATGACATGTCATATACTAGCTGTTACGTAAACACTGTTCAGCCTTTTACGTCAGCATGACTACCAGCAAATTATCAATTAGGATGAATGGGCACAGGCAGAGTGTGTATACTGGCAACATGCGATATCCTCTTGCAGAGCCTGATCTACAACATGACACTCATGACCTCGGTGCCTGTTCCACCACATGTGCCGTCTGGACTCTTCCTCCAGACACTAATTTCTCAGAACTCAGCAGGTGGGAACTAGCACTGCAGCATGTCCTTGATTCTTGCCACCCACCTGACCTCAATTTACATTAATTTCTTCTGTCTCAGCATTTCTTCACAGTAACTTCTCTTTTCTTCATTACATTTTAGTTTTCTACGTCTTTCATTTTCTTACCTGTCTGTTTTTCGCCACCCTCCCTTCCCACCTATGTTACGAACAATGCACTTAGCTTTTCACTCTTATAAACTCAAGCATGACATTTAAGCAGTAATCTCTGGCTTACATATTACCCTCTCTTCCACCTTTAAAGCCTCAGATTTTCAAATCTCATGTGATGCAGTCCCCAACAATCAGTCTTTCCTTCTCATCACTTTCAGTAAGTCTCCCCTGACCTGTGTTCTGGGTGACTTTTCCAAAATATGTCCCTTTCCCTAAACCTCTCGAATCCTTTTCCTTCACCCCTCTTCCTTCTGCTTCAAAACCCTTTTGCCTGAAGAAGTCACTGGCTCTGAAAGCTTGTCTAACTATAATCTTCTTTTATGTGTGTATTTTGTCACCGCTTGGTGAGTAGATTTTTTATCCTGGTGAGTAGATTTTTTTATCCATCCAATTACATTACGTTGTCAAACAATATTATTGTACGAATTATTGTTTCTGAGCTACAATGTAATTCTTATGAAGCCAACTATTCACAGTTGTTGTTGTTGTGGTCTTCAGTCCTGAGACTGGTTTGATGCAGCTCTCCATGCTACTCTATCCTGTGCAAGCTTCTTCATCTCCCAGTACCTACTGCAACCTACATCCTTCTGAATCTGCTTAGTGTATTCATCTCTTGGTCTCCCTCTACGATTTTTACCCTCCACGCTGCCCTCCAATGCTAAATTTGTGATCCCTTGATGCCTCAAAACATGTCCTACCAACCGATCCCTTCTTGTAGTCAAGTTGTGCCACAAACTTCTCTTCACCCCAATCCTATTCAATACCTCCTCATTAGTTACGTGATCTACCCACCTTATCTTCAGCATTCTTCTGTAGCACCACATTTCGAAAGCTTCTATTCTCTTCTTGTCCAAACTGGTTATCGTCCATGTTTCACTTCCATACATGGCTACACTCCATACAAATACTTTCAGAAACGACTTCCTGACACTTAAATCTATACTCGATGTTAACAAATTTCTCTTCTTCAGAAACGATTTCCTTGCCATTGCCAGTCTACATTTTAAATCCTCTCTACTTCGACCATCATCAGTTATTTTGCTCCCTAAATAGCAAAACTCCTTTACTACTTTAAGTGTCTCATTTCCTAATCTAATCCCCTCAGCATCACCCAATTTAATTTGACTACATTCCATTATCCTCGTTTTGCTTTTGTTGATGTTCATCTTATATCCTCCTTTCAAGACACTGTCCATTCCGTTCAACTGCTCTTCCAAGTCCTTTGCTGTCTCCGACAGAATTACAATGTCATCGGCGAACCTCAAAGTTTTTACTTCTTCTCCATGAATTTTAATACCTACTCCGAATTTTTCTTTTGTTTCCTTTACTGCTTGCTCAATATACAGATTGAATAACATCGGGGAGAGGCTACAACCCTGTCTCACTCCTTTCCCAACCACTGCTTCCCTTTCATGTCCCTCGACTCTTATAACTGCCATCTGGTTTCTGTACAAATTGTAAATAGCCTTTCGCTCCCTGTATTTTACCCCTGCCACCTTCAGAATTTGAAAGAGAGTATTCCAGTTAACGTTGTCAAAAGCTTTCTCTAAGTCTACAAATGCTAGAAACATAGGTTTGCCTTTTCTTAATCTTTCTTCTAAGATAAGTCGTAAGGTTAGTATTGCCTCATGTGTTCCAACATTTCTACGGAATCCAAACTGATCTTCCCCGAGGTCCGCTTCTACCAGTTTTTCCATTCGTCTGTAAAGAATTCGCGTTAGTATTTTGCAGCTGTGACTTAATAAACTGATAGTTCGGTAATTTTCCCATCTGTCAACACCTGCTTTCTTTGGGATTGGAATTATTATATTCTTCTTGAAGTCTGTGGGTATTTCGCCTGCCTCATACATCTTACTCACCAGGTGGTAGAGTTTTGTCAGGACTGGCTCTCCCAAGGCCATCAGTAGTTCTAATGGAATGTTGTCTACTCCTGGGGCCTTGTTTCAACTCAGGTCTTTCAGTGCTCTGTCAAACTCTTCACGTAGTATCATATCTCCCATTTCATCTTCGTCTACATCCTCTTCCATTTCCATAATATTCTTCTCAAGTACATCGCCCTTGTATAGACCCTCTATATACTCCTTCCACCTTTCTGCTTTCCCTTCTTTGCATAGAACTGTGTTTCCATCTGAGCTCTTGATGTTCATACAAGTGGTTCTCTTATCTCCAAAGGTCTCTTTAATTTTCCTGTAGGCAGTATCTATCTTACCCCTAGTGAGACAAGCCTCTACATCCTTACATTTGTCCTCTAGCCATCCCTGCTTAGCCATTTTGCACTTCCTGTCGATCTCATTTTTGAGACGTTTGTATTCCTTTTTGCCTGCTTCATTTACTGCATTTTTATATTTTCTCCTTTCATCAATTAAATTCAATCTTTCTTCTGTTACCCAAGGATTTCTATTAGCCCTCGTCTTTTTACCTACTTGATCCTCTGCTGCCTTCACTACTTCATCCCTCAGAGTTACCCATTCTTCTTCTACTGTATTTCTTTCCCCCATTCCTGTCAATTGTTCCCTTATGCTCTCCCTGAAACTCTCTACAACCTCTGGTTCTTTCAGTTTATCCAGGTCCCATCTCCTTAAATTCCCGCCTTTTTGCAGTTTCTTCAGTTTCAATCTGCAGTTCATAACCAATAGATTGTGGTCAGAATCCCCATCTGCCCCTGGAAATGTCTTACAATTTGAAACCTGGTTCCTAAATCTCTGTCTTACCATTATGTAATCTATCTGATACGTTTTAGTATCTCCAGGCTTCTTCCAGGTATACAACCTTCTTTCATGATTCTTGAACCAAGTGTTAGCTATGATTAAGTTATGCTCTGTGCAAAATTCTACCAGGCTTCCTCTTTCATTTCTTCCCCCCAATCCATATTCACCTACTATGTTTCCTTCTCTCCCTTTTCCTACTGACGAATTCCAGTCACCCATGACTATTAAATTTTCATCTCCCTTCACTACCTGAATAATTTCTTTTATCTCGTCATACATTTCATCAATTTCTTCATCATCTGTAGAGCTAGTTGGCATATAAACTTGTACTACTGTAGTAGACATGGGCTTCGTGTCTATCTTGGCCACAATAATGCGTTCACTATGCTGTTTGTAGTAGCTAACCCGCACTCCTATTTTTTTATTCATTATTAAACCTACTCCTGCATTACCCCTATTTGATTTTGTATTTATAACCCTGTAATCACCTGACCAAAAGTCTTGTTCCTCCTGCTACCGAACTTCACTAATTCCCACTATATCTAACTTTAACCTATCCATTTCCCTTTTTAAATTTTCTAACCTACCTGCCCGATTAAGGGATCTGACATTCCACGCTCCGATCCGTAGAACACTAGTTTTGTTTCTCCAGATAACGACGTCCTCTTGATAGTCCCCTCCCGGAGATCCGAATGGGGGACTATTTTACCTCCGGAATATTTTACCCAAGAGGACGCCATCATGATTTATCTATACAGTAGAGCTGCATGCCCTCGGGAAAAATTACGGCTGTAGTTTCCCCTTGCTTTCAGCCGTTCGCAGTACCAGCACAGCAAGGCTGTTTTGGTTAATGTTACAAGGCCAAATCAGTCAATCATCCAGACTGTTGCCCCTGCAACTACTGAAAAGGCTGCTGCCCCTCTTCAGGAACCACATGTTTGTCTGGCCTCTCAACAGATACCCCTCCGTTGTGGTTGCACCTACGGTACGGCCATCTGTATCGCTGAGGCACGCAAGCCTCCCCACCAACGGCAAGGTCCATGGTTCATGGGGGGGCTATTCACAGTGTAATCTCATTTTATAAAGCAAAGTAAATACAATAAAGCAATGTTCTATCAATCGTCCTGTCAAGTGAAAATTATCTTTGTAACAGAAAATTGTTCTTAAATTGTGTTTTAATTAATTTTTTCATCTTTCTGCATGATGACTAGCATGGATGTAAGTTTGTTGTGCTGTGTTACATTTGGTGAATAATAATATTGTATTCAATCTCAAACCATTTTTATTTCAGTAACAACGCAACCTATTATTCCTCTCATATGCAACATTAGTGCTCTATTGTAAACTGTTCATTTACATAAGAGCGAATCTGCATGTTTATTCTGAAGCCAGATAATCTTTTAGAAAATATTTTATGTGTGTGAGAATATTAACTTACTTATGAGGTCAAGCATCATCATGAACAACCAATATCAAACTTAGTCCTGTAGTCTTCTTTGGAATTACAAAATAATAAAAAATAATTTATCAGTGGACTTCACAAAGAAAATTCATTTAAATGACTCAATGAATGCAATTTGTTCCATTGATGAGATCCTTTTGTTAAATACTTTGAAATTTATCAACACAAAAACTAACTGGTAGACCAGAAGGAAGCAATTCAGCATTCTCAGGGACAGTTCGAAGCTGGGTGATCTAGTGTTAATTACGCAGCCCCGTCTAGGGTGTGGAGTGGAATTTTACAACATGAGCAACTGTTTATAATACCATGCAGACAGACATCAGACAAAAAAAAGGTAAATCCACAGAGAGAGAGAGAGAGAGAGAGGGAGAGGGAGAGGGAGAGGGAGAGGGAGAGGGAGAGGGAGAGGGAGAGGGAGAGGGTGGAGGGGGGGAGGGGGGGGAGGTAGGTTTATATTCAACATGGATAGGTACAGTGAAAATCAGTAATGTTACATAAATGCTTTGTATGAAGCAGAAGACAGACACCATAGTTGAATAATGTAAAAGGAGGAGCAATGGCTTTTCCCAATCTTTTTTTATTTTAGCTCAGCACACCTACATACTTACAAAGTAATTCCCACATCAGTGTAACTAATTTAGCACTACTCAAATTTTTTTTTGAATACTTTCAAGAAAATAGGCAGACCTGTTAAACAGTAATCAAATAACATTTCGTGATAAAACATCTTGGCAGATTAAAACTGTGCACTCGACCAGGACTCAAAGGCAAATGCTTTACCATCTGGGCATCCAAAAACAACTCACAACCCATCCCCACCATATCACTTATCTTCCAAATTTCACAAAACTCTGCTGCAACACTTGCAAGTCTAAACTCCTGGAATAAAGGATAACATGGAGACGGGTCCCAAGCCGTGCTTGAGTAGCTCAATTGGTGAGTACTTGCCCATGAAAGGCAAAGGTCCTGAGGTCAAGCCTCGATCTGGCACACAGTTTTAATGTGCCAGGAAGTTTTTCGTCTGTGTACACTCTGCTGCAACAGAAAATTTCATTCTAGAAACATCCTCCAGGCTGTGGCTATGCCTCATCCCTACAATATCCTTTCTGCCAGGAATGCTAGTCGTTTAAGTTTAGCAGGTGAGCTTCTGCGAAGTTTGGAAGGTAGGAGATGAGGTATTGGTGGAAGTAGAGCTGCAAGGATGGGTCATGATTTGCGCTTAGCTCAGTCAGAACAGCACTTATCTACAACAGGCCAAGATCCCAATTTTGAGTCTCTGTCCAGCACACAATTTTAATCTGACAGGAAGTTTCATATCCACACACACACTACTGCAGAGCGACAATTGCTCCCTGAAAACATTTTGTGATAACGGAACTGTCGCATCACAATCAAACAGCCCCATAGCAAATGGAAAGAGGAGAGTCAAGCACAAGTTGTAATGACAAGATGTACCAAAGAAAGCTATCATTTTGTCCACATTGCTTACCAGCTGGATCCAGTTTTGCATTAGAGTCCACAACTACTATACATAATATTAAAATATTAAACATCTATTTTATTTTCTATACTGTATTGCTCACAAGAGTGAAAACGTCTTTTGAAAGATTTGGGATTTGGTTTTAGACTATGAGTCAATACAGAATAACGATAGTGTTTTACACAAAACTGTGAAATCATCCAGTGTAAATTGAAAATAGTCATAATATACATATTTTTATTTGTGTACATTATATTTCAGTTTCTCAACTTGGATATCCAAATTTATGTATTGCACACAAAAGTGCATGTACAGGAAGACATCATTATAGAACAAAAGCCATTTTCATTTACAATGTAAGGTAATAAACTCTGCACTAAATTTTACCAACAATACAAATATTTAACACTTTACAAAGTCAAAAGACAAACATTATTTGAATTCTTTGTTGCTGTAATCATGAATATTTATGTCCAGCAGCACAGCTAATAGAAACTTTCAGTTTGAAAGAGAAATGCCTCACATGCCTCTAACTTTCAAGTACTACATCATCATTAACATCCACTGATAACATTTCAGGGTAAATTCTCACAATAAATTACACATCAACAATTTGAGCTAAAACATTTGCATAAATTATTTTCATGTATAAATATATTTTATACAGTATATACAAATCAAAATTGAATCTCTCTCTCTCTCTCTCTCTCTCTCTCTCTCTCTCTCTCTCACACACACACACACACACACACACACACACACACACACACACACACATATAAACTTTCTTACAAATATTACAATTTTTCCACTGTTAAGCAACCACAAATGAAACTGGATGCAGAAATAAGCACCACTGAATGAAAAAAACTTTCCTAATGGACCTACCTATGATATATATGGCACAGAACATTCAACACAAATTTCCATATAGTTCAATATACAAACAGATCTGCACAGACAAACATGTTTCCATTTACTCAAATTTATACAACAAGCAGGAAAAAAGTGTGAATCTGGCATGAATTACCAAGTGGGAAAGTAGACAACAATTTTCTTTGGTAAATAAATTATGTGTTTCCTTTGTTTCAAGTTGTTATACATTCTAATACTTGCTAATCATGGCTTATAATAGTGGAGTTAAATGACATACATTAAAATAAATTCTTTGGAAAGATGTCCTGTGAATAATTGTTCTGCAGTCTTCTCATCCAGTAACATCTTTCTACTGCTAGCGACATACCCCTGAAAAAGAAACATATATTATTGAAATATGACATTTTAATAACTTATAGAAACTAAATGTAAAGTTCATAACAACTGTAAATAGTCCAGAGTTCTAGAAAATTGATTATTATGGCACCCTTAAGAATTCGTGACTAGGCCTATCCCTTTGGGACACACTGAGTATTGTTTGCACTAACTAAGTTGACACTCAGTGTGATGGCCGATGTGTGCAAAAGTACATGCATTTTCCATTTACAGTCGCTCCCATCAACCACCACACTGCGTGTCAACTTACACTGAGTGGACAGTACAATGAAAAGTGTCTGGAAATAGCAACTACCACGAAGCCTCCGAATACGCTTGAATTTCCAATTCTTCTTGTCACTGTCTAGTCACAAGATATATGTGGTAGGAACTAATACGCTCTCTCACTCTTCTTAAAATGTACCTTCTCTAAATTTTAACAGTACATCTCTCTGTGATGCACAATTCCCTTCTTCTAGTGTGCCACTGTACATACATACATACATACATTAATTCTTGTTCCATAGATCATGAATACGACATTTCATAATGATGTGGAACGTGTCACTTTAACATAAGTTTTCTTTACACAAAATAATTTTTTTTTTTTTTACTGTTACTACTTCATATCTAAGAATTCATCTATTGAGTAGAAGGAGTTGTCATTCAGAAATTCTTTTAATTTGCTTTTAAATGTTGGTTGGCTTGTGTCAAACTTCTAACACTATTTGGCACATGACTAAAGAGTTTTGTGGCAGCATAATTCAGTCTTTCTGTGCCAAAGTGAGATTTAATCCAGAATAGTGAATATCATTCTTTCTTCTAGTGCTGTAGCTATGCACTTCACTGTTATTTTAGAATTGGGATGGGTTATTAACGACAAATTTCATAAGTGAATATATGTATTGCGAAGGTACTGTGAATATTCTGAGTTTCTTAAATAAATGTCTGTAAGATGATCTTGAGTGGGCTCCAGCTATTATTCTGATTACATACTTTTGTGCAATGAATACTTTCTCTCTTAATGATGAACTGCCCCAAAATATGATGCCATATGAAAGCAGTGAACGAAAATAGACATAGTAGGCTAATTTACTGATATGTTTACCACTAACATTTGCAATAACCCTAACAGCATAAGTAGCTGAACCTAACCGTTTCACAGATCATCAATGTGTTTCTTCAAATTCAATCTCTCATCAATGCACACACGCAGAAATTTTGAGTATTCTACCTTAGCAACAGACTTCCATTCATAGTCTATATTTATCAATGGTGTTTTGCCATTTACTATACAGAATTGTATAAACTGTGTTTTCTCAAAATTTAGTGAGAGTCTATTTGCAGAGAACCACTTAATAATTTTCCTCAGCTAATTCTTGCTTCTTGGGTGTGACTACTATACTTGTATCATCAGCAAAAAGAACTAACTTTGCATCTTCATGAATACAGTGGCAAGTCGTTAATATATATTAAGAACAATAAGGGACCCCAAGACTGAACCCTGTGGGACACCATTCTTGATACCTCCCCAGTTAGAGGACTCTGCTGGTTTTTGTAGACTATCTGTACTGTTAATTTCAGCCTTCTGCGTTCTTCAAGTTAAGTATGAATTAAATCATGTATGCACTATCCCACACATACCACAATACTTAAACTTATCTAGAAGAATTTCATGATTCACACAATCAAAAGCCTGTGAGAGATCACAAAATATTCCAATGGGTGATTTTCGGTTATTCATTGCATTTAATATTTGATCAGTGAAAGCATATATAGCATTTTCTGTTGAAAAGCCTTTCTGAAAACAAACCTGACATTTTGCTAGTACTTCACTTTTACAAATATTTGATGCTACTCTTAAATACATTACTTTTTCAAGAATTTTGGATAAAGATGTCGGAAGTGAGATTGGACAGTAGTTGTTAGCATCAGATCTATCCCTTTTTTTATGCAATGGTTTAACAATGGCATATTTCAGAACATCTAGAAAAATTCTCTGTTTCAGTGAACTACTACATATGCAGCTGAAAATCCTGCTTATTTGTTGGGATCAAGCTTTTAGTACTCTGTTGGAAATGTCGTCAATTCCATGTGAGCTTTTACATTTGAGTGAATTTATTATTTTCCTAATTTCAATAGGAGAGGTGGATTGAATTTCAATTTTATCAAATTGCGTAGGTACTGCATCTTCCACACACTGCCTTGCATTTTCTAATGAATAGCTGGAACCTATTTTCTCTACAACACTTAATAAATGATTATTAAAAATGTTTTCTACTTCTGACTTCTTGTTAACAAACTTTTCATTGTGTTTGATAGAAATACAGTCTTCCTGTTCTCTCGGTTGCCCTGTATCCCTTTTCACAATATTCCAAATTGTTTTAATTTTATTATCAGATGTGCTAATCTCAGACATAATGCACATACTTCTTGACTTTTTAATAAATTTTCTTAATACAGTGCAGTAGTTTTTATAATGTTTCATTGTTTCAGGATCATTACTCCTACTAGCTATAAGATACATTTCCCTTATCTGTTTACAAGATATTTTTATCCCTTTAGTAAGCCATGGTTTTTTACATGGTTTGTTACAGTTATATTTCACTGTTTTCTTAAGAAAACGGTTTACAAATATACTCACAAAGGTATCATGAAATAGGTTAAATTTTAAATTGCCATCATGTTCCCTGTACACCTCATCCCACTCTAACTGTTGCAAGCTTTCCCTAAAATTTTGAAGTGTTAAATCATTAATGGAACGCACTATTTTGGGGCACTGTTTCGCATTACTGTATGGAGCTATATCCTACACTGTAACTAGCTATGCAATATGACCAGACAGACTATTCTTAATAGGAAAAGTTTTTATTTGATTAAATTTATCTTGGTCTATGAAAACATTATCTATCAGTGTGCTGCTTTCTTGTACCACACAAGTAGGAAAATCAATAACTGATGTCAAATTGAAAGAAGCAAGTAATACTTGAAGATCAAGCTTTCTATCTGTGGTTTGCTGATCATATCCAGGACACACTCATGATAACTAAAGAAACCCATACAAACACACTATTCTTCTTTGAATCTTATCAGTCAATACCACCTCATTGTGGTGACATGACGAGCAATACCCAAGTATCAGTTATCAAGGGTTTTTAATCTACCTATTTCATGAATGAATTACACTTCCTAAGTGTTTTTCTGATGAAGCAACATTTTGCTTATATAACTGAAAATAATCAATTTTTGAGGCAAATGCCCACATCATATATGTAACTTGGCGTTTTATCAGTACTTATCCATTTTTGTAGCATTATTTTCTACCTGCTCACTGATTCCACAGTAATGTTGATTATTCTGAAGGGATGTAACTTCTTTACTTACTTTACTTTTACTTTACACGTGGCAAGGGCCTTATCGAACATACGCCTGCTCTATGAGCCTCTTCCACTTCTGCCTGTCCAATGCGCTGTTAGTCCAGTTGCTGCTGCTGTTCATCCTCATTGTTTCCCCCTGAATGTTATCCTGCCATCTGATTCTGGGTCTCCCTCTTCTTCTCGTTCCTTCTATTGTTCTGCTGAATGCCATTCTAGGTAGTCTATCCTCTGTCATTCTTGCTATATGGCCTGCCCAATTCAACCTTCTCCTCTTGAGCACTTCAATGACGTTATGGTGTTTGTACAGCCCTCTTAATTCTTAATTTCTTCTTATTCTCCATTCCATGTTATTTTCGTCGTATACAGGTCCAAAAATTTTCCTTGGTACTTTTCTTTTGAATATTAACAGTTTTTCTTCATCTTTCTTTCTAAATATTAATGTTTCACATCCATATAACACTACAGGTATAATGGGCGATTGATATAAGTGGATTTTGAAATTACTGCTAAGTGATCTTTTTCTTAGAATTTTGATGAAACTAAAAAGTGTCTTGTTTGCTGTTGATAAACGGGCATCTATTTCTGTATCTGTTCTGTTGTTATTACTAAAAATACTTCCTAGGTACTTGAAGTGGTCAACAGTCTTGAAATTGAATCCATCTACAGTCAAGAGGTGCATCTTTTCTGGTTTTCTTACTTATGGGCAGGTATTCTGTCTTTTCTTCATTAACATGTAATCCTGTTTTCTCAGCAATTTTGTAGTAATTTTGCATCATTCTGATTAATTCTCTTTTGGAACTACTTATTAGTGCTACATCATCTGCACAGGCAAGTCTTGTAATGTTCACATCCTGTAGCTGGATCCCTTGTGGACTGGTTTTAGAAAATTCTCTATCAATCTTCTCTAGGACAAGGTTAAATAAAATACGTGAAATGGCATCCCCTTGTCTCAGTCCAGTGTACACCTTAAAATCTTCAGTTTCTCCTACTGGTGACTTTATGCGACATAAAGTTTCATTGATACACATTTTAACTAATCTTATTAAATTTTGATGGTATTTTAAATTCCTTCATTATATTTAGGAGTGTCTGTCGGTGTATGCTATCATAGGCCTTTTTAAAATCTACGAATAATATGTGGACATCTACACAGAATTCCCACGCCTTCTCAGTTCCTTGTCTTAGGGTGGATAAATGATCTAATGTGGATCTGTTTCTGCGGAAACCGCATTTGTAGTCCCCAATCAGTTCTTCTGTTATTGGTATCAGCCTTTTTAATAGGCAGCTTGATAAGATTTTGTAGGTGACATCCAGTATGGCAATTCCTCTGTAGTTGTCTCACAAACTAGTGGATCATTCTTCATAAATATGGGGCACACAATTGCAGTTTTCCAATCTGCAGGAATAGTTTCCGTCTCCCAAATTGTTTCTATTAACGCCTGTACTTCTAATTCCAGTTGTGGGCATCCATTCTTTAATAACTCAGCGTATATCTTGTCCTCGCCACAAGTCTTGTTATTCTTTAATTTCTTTATTGCTTGCTGTATTTCATTTACTGATGGGGTAGTAACTGTATCAGCTGTATCAATTATGTCAGGTTCTTCCAATTTAAAGTAAGAGTGTGGGTCATTGCAGTTGAGAAGTTGTGAAAAGTATGTCTTCCATCTGTTTTGTATGTCACTTTTGTTGGTCAATATTTTCCCATACTGATCCTTTATAAACTTTTCCCTTTTATTGAATTTACCAAAGGATTTTTTTATATTTTGATACATCTGCCTTGTCCTGTGATGTTGGAAATCATCCTCTGCTTCTCTGATCATACTGTTATAGTATTCCCTTTTCTCTTGTCTTAGGGTTCTTTGCGTTTCTTGGCGGAGTTTGTAGTATCTTTCCTTCAGTGTCCATATTGTCCCTTCCTTTAATCCATGCCTTCCTCGCATTTCTTCTTTCCAGCACTTTTTCTTGGCACTTTGTGTTAAACCAAATTTTATTAGGTCGTTTTCTTTCACCTATGATTTTGGAAGCTGCTTCTTGAATACTGCCCTTCAGGTGTCTCCATCTGCTTTCGACATCCTGTGTTTCTGTGTTGGTCAGTCTCTGTTTTGTTAGGTTGCTTTTAATTTCTTTTGTAAAATTTTCTTTTATATCTACTTTCACCAGGTTTCCTATGTTATATCTTATATCACTTTAATTTTTGATATTATTAACACGTGGTCTGTGTCACAATCCGCTCCGCTAAAGGTTCTGACATCTTTAATGCTGTTTTGGAATTGTTTCTGGATAGCTACATGATCTATTTGATTGACTACCTTTCCATCCGGTGATATCAATCTTCCTAAATGAATGCGTAACTTCACTTTATAAAATTTATAAAGCAGAGTTACAGTAAGTTAAAGCATGTAATAATAATTACTTAACAAATACTTCATGTCAAAATTTTATGTTTTTTAAATTCCTACCACCTACCACCCATCATGAAAACTATAACACTCACTAGTGGGCAGTACGAAGCAGGCTGACCACCAAAGGATTAGAGTGTCTCCATTTAAACAGTCGAGACCATCTAGTTAGCTACGATGTAGTATAATTTTTTTCTAAATATACTTCTTTTAGAGTTATCAGCACTAATTTTTAATATATTCGAGTCAAATACCACTGTTTTGTTTCATGCATGTTCTTTCTTTGACCTACTTTATGTTCAACTGGGGTGGCCAACTATTTTATGGAGAACTTTGAGGAGAGAGTTTTGAAAACAGTGGCACTTGCACAAACTGTATTTTGGAAGCATGAGGACAACATTTTCATAGTGTGGACTCATGGAAAGGAGTTTTTACATCACCTCAACTCTGTTCATAAAAACATTCAATTCACTACAGAAATAGGAAAAGATGGTTGTCTGCCTTTCCTGGACATTTTGGCATTCATAAGTCCAATCACACAGATACACAATGGCATTGTTGGGCTTATAATGATCGAATTGTCATCACACACTATAAGTGTGCTTAGAACACTTGCAGAGTTCACAGTCTGCAGATCCAGGTGGTTTGCCAAAAGAGCTCACTCACCTAAAGACAGTTGTTTTGAGGAAATATTCCACCTGGCATATTAAAAAGTCACTATCAGTTGGTTGGTCGGTTGGTTGGAGATTAAGGGGACCAAACTACAGGGTAATCAGCCCCTTTTCCCTCATGCAAACAGGCCATGTATTAAAACCATTACCAAAAGGAGCTGGGGAAAGTAAAAAGGCATAAAACTAACTGGGAACCACACTGAAAGAGAAAACGAAAGAAGCAAAACAAAAGAGGAACACATACACTAAAAGGGAAAAAAGCAGTTTAAGGTATTAAAATAATATAGCAGATAGCCTGGGCTGGTTGATCGCAAGAATAAAAAAGGAAGAACCAGCCACTCTGCAACACGCTATGATCTCTGGTCGAAAAACACAAGGCTAGAGAAACACACATAGGGAAAGACAAATATCAAGGTGAACGAACAGCAAAGAAAGAGTCTGTTTATTGGTAGTTTGTGTCAGCCAGTCAACAAGTTCATTTCCCAGGACTCCAATATGTCCTGGAGTCCTGATGAAGGCCACTGAACATCCAATGTTGCTGAGGGAATAAACAGACTTCTGGATAGTCATCACTAAAGGATGGCAAGGAAAACACTGGTTGAGAGCTTGTAGGCTGCTTAAGGAATCACTACAGATGAGGAAGGACTCACCTGCGCAGGAGCGGATATGCTCAAGAGATGGCTTCCAACTCTACAGTGAAAGCACGCAGACATCTGGCACGGAGAACTGTTCAGTATGTCCAGTGTGAATGTAAGCAAAGCCAACATTACCACTGAGTCACCAATGTAGAAATCTCCGAGTCCTGGAACGCACTGAGAATTGAGAAAAATTGCCGGTGGAGAGCATCAAGAGGAACTGGCTTTTTTGGGCCTTGCAATAGGTCCAGGCAAAGCTGTGACCGAGGTGTGGACCATGGAGGTGTATGTGAGTGGAGCCACAGCAAAGGTGGTAGAGGGAATGTGTCGAGTTCAGTAAGAAGGAACCAGACACGGGCTGCAATTGGAATCTCTGATCGGGGCTGCAATTGGAATCTCTGATCGGGGCTGCCTTTGCAGGAGATGGATAGCCATGGTGGGGAAAAGAGATGGTAATTTGGGTGTTTTGGCAAGTTGCGAATATGCACAGTATAACTGGCAAGCAGTTGTTGTCACCTGATCCACAGTGGAGGAACACCAGCTTCCATGAGCAGGCTGTTCACTCAGCTCGTTCAGAAAGCTCCTGCTGCAAATCGAACTCCCCAGTGGTGTATAGGGTCCAGCATCCGAAATTCTGAGGGCATTTCTGAACCATACGCCACGCTCCCATAGTCAAGTCAAGACTGTGCAAGTGCTATGTACAGCTGCAGCAGTGTAGAGCGACTTGCACCCCCATTGGTGTAACTCAGGCATTGAAGAATGTTAAGGTGCCAACACTGCTGCTTAAGCCAACGAAGATAGGGGAGCCAAGTTAAGTGGGTGTCGAGAACCACTCCTAAAAAGTCTCCACTACATTAAGCAGTTGGTCATCGAGGTAAAGTGCTGGGTGTGGGTGACAGTATGACGATAACAAAAGGGCATGACACGAGCCTTTGAGGTTGAAAATTGAAAGCCATGGGTGACTGCCCATGACTGCGTCTTTTGTACGGCTCCCTGCAGTCGACATTCAGCCAAACCAACTGTAGATCAGCAAAGGAAATACAAAATTTGTCAGCATATAAGAATGGTGATACTGACGCACCACTGCTGCTGTAAGACCATTAATGGCAATTAAAAAGAGTGGGACACTCAGGACAGAGCCTTGTGGGACCCCATTCTCTTGAATATGGGGAGGAACTGTGGGAAGCACCAACTCAAATTCTGAACATGTGGAGTGAAAAAAATTCTGTATAAAAATCGGGAGCAGGCCCTGAAGATCACACTCATGCAAAGTAGCGAGGAAACTGGGTTTCTTGAAGGGCAACACAAAAAGCAAGCATAACACTTAAAGAGTTGCCATAACTCAGCCAGGTGTGGGAAAGAACCATTGCAATTCCACTGGAGGATGACACTTTCTGTTGTCTGGGAAGGCATGAAGGGACCAAGGAGGCAGGTTATGGCTCAGGGTCACCTGCTGCCACCAGCTGAGTGTGTGAATCCATCTCCATGGCTGCTGAGGTGCTGGCAAGATTTAGGCCTCCAGGGACACTACAATTTCCACATCATCCTCCGACGTGGAACTTACAGGGAGAGTGGTGTTGGGGTCACCTGAGTCTCCTGTTCCTTAACTGATTTCTTCTTCATCAGTTTGTCCTCTCCCTGCTCTTTAGGCATTTGCTGGAAGTCCTTCCCTGAAACAGCATCAGGTACAGAGGAAAAACATGAAGCCTTTCAACCAACAGCTTGTGGGTCCACTTTTGCACTGATGGAGATCTTGGAAGGGAGAGTCCCGATGGACCCCTTCCATGCAAGAGGAGCTGGAGAAGGCTGTTGCTTCTCTTGCTGGGAGATGGGGACTGAAGTTCCTGGCATTTGGGAAGGCATTGCTCCCAAAGTAGAAGCTTTGGGAGCAACAGACGAAGTGCCCCCAACAACCAAAGAGGCGGGGGCGGGTGTAGTCAGGTGATCCTGAGAGCCCACTGTACGAGACAGAGATGAGGAAACTACATTCGCCAGTGGGGGTGATGTCAACATAGCTGTAGGTATGAAGAAGATAAGGGAATGTGGTGCAACTTTCATATTTCCGTTTAGCCTCTTGGTTCAGGATCTTGGACTCCAGAATTTTCCATTCCTTTTGAAGTACTGTGCAGTCCGGCAAGCAGAGGGAGTTGTGCTCTCCACAGTTGCCACAGGTGGGAGGAGATGCACATGGAGTATTTGGATACTTCCGCAGTCTTAATACATGGCACTGGAAATGCATCGGGAAGACATATGCCCGAATTTTGAGCACCGAATATAGGGAGGGACGTATGGTTTTATGTCATATCAGTATAGTATCACCTTGACCTATTCAGGTAATGAACCACCCTCAAGGGCCAAGATGAAGGCACCTGTAGTAACCCGGGCAATGTGAAGACACCACTGTTCTAAATTGGCACACAGCTCATTGTCGGATAGCAAGAACAGGTCACAATGTAAAATAGTTCCCTGGACAATGTTAAGGCTTTTGGCTTTTATGGAGCATGATGGAAAAGGGAATATCACCCAGCTGACCACAGGTGAGCAAAGCCTGGGACTGGGCTGGGGATGCTGTCTGAATCAGGACTAACCCATTTCTCATTTTGGACAGTGCAGCCACTTCTCCAGACTTGTCCTCCAGATTTCCAACAAAAAAAAAAAAGGGGGGGGGGGGCTTTGTAGCCAGAAAGGAGTCCCCATCTGTCCTACTGCAGACGAAATACTGAGGCGAATAAGGCTCTATTTTTTCCAGTCCTATGTTTCTGCCATGATGCAGCTATGGAGGAGAACTATTTGGTATCATATGTCACTGCATTATAGTCTACCTTATCCTTCTTAGAGACTGCCGGGGCCATTCGGCCACGAACAAGAGATTACTTTCTCTGCTTCTTTGCAGGTCATCTGGCCTGACGCCACTCACTCTGATCAGACGCTCTTCCACATGCACCACCAAACTATAGCATAGGCCACCAAGACGACGAGCACCTACTCCTTGGCATACGTGGGGAGGTTGTAGATCAGGCATCAGCAGGGCAACCACTGTGTTTCAGGAGGCTACAACCAATTGGGTGCATAATGGCCCCACCATGATGGATTGGCTACCGTGCTGGATATCGGGTGCAGAGAAAGGCAATATTGTCATGGTGGCGAAAGAGGACAGCAAACTATGGAAGTTGATGATGGACCCCATGAGGGCCCTCGCCCAAATAGCTGGATTGTGGTTGGATGGTCAAACCCTAAAAGGGAACCCAAACTTATCAGGCCGGAATGTGGGAGACTCCGCTTAGTTGCTTCTTATAACAGCCGGGAGTACCTCGGTCCTATTCTAACCCCCGGACCCGCAATGGGGGTCACTATCAGTTAAACCCAAAAACGAAGAAGTGGAGAAAGAGGGGATTATGCCGGAAAAATCCCTAGCTCTGCCTTCATTTATTAATTGTTCAAGGCAGCCAGGAACTTCTAGAAATCTCTGATTAAAGTGTTCACCATATGCTATTTAAAATTGTCGACTTTTTGCGGATCAGTGAAGGACCATTTGTTACTGTGGAAGGCTGTAGTTTACAAAATACCTTGCCAATGTCGTATGGCTTACACTGGCCAGTTTCTGCACACCATTGGAGAATGCTGCACCAAACATTAACATTGCCCTTTCCTTATGCAACCAATGAAGTGTGCTTTTGCTTAACATTGTATCTCCAACAGAAATTCAATGGAGTATGACACAACAATAGTTTTGGCCACAGCAACATTATTTTGGGACTCCACAATCAAAGAATCCATGGAAATATATGTGGCAGAAAATTTGGTGAATCATGATAGTGAGTACCAGTTGGATAATGCATGGAACTCCCATCTCTCCATGAACTGATCAAAATGAAGACTGCAATGTTTGAAGTTTGCAAGGCGCGTGTCAGTCCTGAGGACATCTGAATTCAGCAACACCAGCGATGGCGAAGTTCACTAAGTAGTGTGCTCAGTCAGTCACCACTGTCCAAAACACACACACACACACACACACACCCACCCACCCACACACACACACACACACACACACACACACACACACACACACACACTCTCTCTCTCTTCACTAACAAAATGCGTAACAAGAAGTCTTTGTCAGGAAGTCTTTGTCAGCATATGATAGTTTACCTGAGGATGACTGGCAGGTGCCCAGTCAAAATATCTCACTGTGAAGTGGACAATGACTGTCTGCAAGTCTGAAATTTCTTTGGATAAGGTGTGTTGTGAAAACTGAAGCATAACAAGTAATTTCAACCATATTTGAAGTCACACATAGAACTGTCATTTACTAAATACTGATGTCGAGATATTTATCTGGCTCTTTTGTAATCCACAAAAAAGCAATCCCAAACAATGAGTGATGCAATGTAATTTATCAAACATTACAAACATCATATTTCAATGTAATAATATTAACCCAAACACTTAACCTTTTCAAGTGTTCAAAGCTACAGAAACAAGTTCATATGTTAAAACTGTTCAATTCATGGTGACAGCATTATTAGGAATTGTAAACAAATCTAACTTTCTGATAACCAAGCCAATTATGTAAATTTTATCTCTCAATAAATGGTAGGAACTCTTTTTTTATTAATTAGTTTAGCTGTCAGTAAAGAAAGCAGTAATTGTATTGTAGTTAAATTGAACAACTCATATTTCACTACAAAAACATAAAAATTACTGTGGCCATTTTATTTAAAAACATGTACCTGTAAATTAGAAGTATTTTTCCATCCAAGTTGTCAACTGAATGTAAAACTTTTCATTGTAATTCACTTAAAGTCTGTTTATAACAATTAATCCATTGTAGTGTTTACTATCAATACCGGTGGATTTTTGTAGCCTGCAGGTCCGTCTTCCGTCAATTTTTGAGGCAGAATCTACGTTTGTCATCTGTCTTTGCTATGTGGCAATAAACAGTATTTTATAATCATCATAATGATGACAGGGAAACAAGGGAATATTCAAGGGGAGATAGACCTACAGATAAAATAACCAAAGACAGGACAGGAACCGACCTACTAAGAGAGAACCAGAAGCAGGAAACAGACAGGGGTGTGGTAATGAAAAGAGGCATGATAATAGGCAATTTGAGAACAAAAGAAACCATCAGGGAAACTGACTTTTGTTCACAGGGAGCCTGTCGGTCTTAAGGAGTTTTGACGTAACTAGAAACCAACCTAATACAAATGGAAGACGTAGAGATAATCATAGGGAAAAATCTCTTAATAGAAATGACAAATTGTATCAGGTAAATTAAATAAACTTCAAAAGAGTTTTTTGGGAGGAAGATCTACCCAGCATAAACAAGGAGGAGCCTCGAAAACCAAAGATAGACAATGAACTGGATGCAGTTATCTTGACAAATTTATTTAACAAGTCTCATGGTAGTAATGAAGTTTTGAATAAAAAAGATAGCTCTGAAAACGCTCAATGTGATGAATATGGTTCTAAGAATTTATTTAGTGAAGCAACTTTTAAGGATATTTCTGAACCTCTGTTAGCTGATATTAATTGTGACAAACAGCAAAACTGATGATCTTAATGTTGTTTTTTAGTGACACTTGCGATGTGTATGAAGGTGGTTATGTTTTTGTGGTTGTTAGTGATGATGATCTGCTAGAAGAAGAATTAGATGGGATGACTTATATGGAAATAAAAGGTGGTGATATGTATGACAACGGGAGTGCCATTACTTGTCTTAATGATGAAGATGATGTAGGTACATATAGGGAAATATATGATAGTCAAATCATTCCAGTTGATTTTTTTTTCAGTTACTATTTCATATCTAAAAATTCATCTATTGAACATGAATTGTCATCCAGATTCCTTTAATTTGTTTATAAATGCTGGTTGGCTATCTGTCCGACTTTTAATGCTGTTTGGCAAACGACCAAAGATTTTTGTGGCATCATCCCTTTCTGTGGCAAAGTCAGATTCAACCCAGAATAGTGAAAATCATCCTTTCTTCTGATATTACTATGCACTTTGCTTTTATTTTTGAATTGGGATGGGTTATTAATAACAAATTTCTTAAGTGAATACATGTATTGCAAAGATACTGTGAATATCCCAAATGTCTGAAAGGTGATCTTGGGTGGCCTCCAGCTATTATTCTGATTACAAGCTTTTGTGCAATGAATACTTTTTCTCTTAGTGTGAATTACCCCAGAATATGACTCCATACGAAAGTATTGACTGAAAATAGGCATAATAGGCTAATTCACTGATATGTTTATCACCAAAATTTGTGTTAACTCTAACAGCATAAGTAGCTGAACTTAATGTTTCAGCAGATCACCAATGTGTTTCTTCCAATTCAATTCCTCATCAATACACATGCCAAGAAATTTTGAATATTCTGCCTTAGCAACAGACTTCTGTTCATTTATCGTTGATGTTATACCATTTACTGTACAGAACTGTATACGAAATGTTTTCTCAAAATTTAGTGAGAGCGGGATTGCTTAAGCCAAACAATGGAAAATCCACAATGGAATGTAACAATACTATGAAAAGGAAAGACTCACATCTGCAGTTTTAGGCAACTGAAACCACACTAAACACAACTCACACACATGACTGCTGTCTTAGGCAACTGAAAACACACGAGTGTGGTTTCAGCTGCCTGAAACTGCAGCCGAGTGTATGTGAGTTGCATTTGTTTGTGTGTGTGTGTGTGTGTGTGTGTGTGTGTGTGTGTGTCCGTTTTTGACTAATGCCTTACTGGCCGAAAGGCCGAAAGCCTTATTTGTGACAGTCTTTTTGTTGCGCCTATCTGCGACTCATGGACTGCTTAAGGATAGATTAGAGAGCATACTACGGAGTATTTTGATAAATTTGGAAAAGTAATAAGGATGAAGGGGTAGTGGATACAATTTGTCAGGATTTTAGACCAGAAAGTGAAATTATAAAACAACTGTTGAATCCAACTGCATAATCATAGTTGAAAGTTTACAGCCTATTGAAAGTAATGCCCCTCTTTAAAATGAGAAAGATGTGGGTTTCAGAGAGATTGAGGAGTGTTTATTATATGAGAGGGAAAATAGGTAACAATGAAATTCAAAGAAGCCCATATATTCACATCCAATTGGATACCAGTAAAGGAAACTGCCCGACAGATACTGGGAGTATAATTTGTGGGATCTCTAGAAAATTGAGAGATAAAAATAAAAGAGGGTGTCAGTTTTACTGAATTCTCTGCAATTAGGGTTAAGCTACAAAGTGCAACAGGGAGAAACAATAAACTAATTACAGAACAGATTCCTCTGCTATGATGATCCTTTTGATACAGAATCTTACAGTGAACTAGTTAGAAGTAAAGCAGAGGAGGTTAAAGAATTAAATTTGGAAGAGAAGACAGAGCTTGAGGCATTTTTATGGGAATTTCGTGATATTTTCAGGGAAAGATCTGGATGCGTAAAAGATTATAAATGCACCTTGAGACTAAAACCCTATGACCCTTTCTTTATAAAGCCCTGTAGTATTCCCAAAAATGGAAAATAATAGAATATAGTTGCAACCAATACAATAATCTGCTGGTTGTTGTAGCAAAGGCTGACAGGTGCATTAGACTAGTTTTCGACTCACGATATCTGACCAAATTTTTAGGATGTGAGCACCTTTTGGCTTAAATGTGTTGGTGGCAGAGCTTATGAGGGGGGTTGGATTATACACTGTGAAGAGAACTATTAGATAAACTGACTATATATGCAGATGATATTTTATTCTTAACCAAGACTTGGAAAGAACATGTGGAAACTATGAGACAAATTGGTGACAAAATGAGAAAGGGAGGAATGAAATTGAAGCTATCTAACTGAAATTTGCTCTCAAAGAGCTTAAGTTTCTGGGACATAGGATCACTGAAGATGGGATGCTCCCTGACAAAGATAAAGTGCAAGCAACTGCTGATTTCTTTCCTCCTAAGACTAAGAAACAACTTAAGTCATTTTTGGTTTTGTAGGGTTCCTTCACAAACATGTGAAAACACAAGCACTAAATGCAACATGTCTCAATACACTGCTTAAAAAGAGTAGTGTCTGGGAAAGGAACGATGAATGTCAATCTTCATCTAATGACATCAAAGCACAGTTAGTGAACAGCGAATTATTACACAGACCTGACTTATCCACCCCTTTTTGCCTTACAACTGACAGCAGTGATTTTGGGTTGGTGGTCCATGTATCCCAAGAAAAAGAAATAGATGAGGTAAAAGTCCACCATTCAGCTGCCTTTGCAAGTAGGATACTTCAAGAGAGAGAGAGAGAGAGAGAGAGAGAGAGAGAGAGAGAGAGAGAGACTACTCCATTTCAGAAGAGAACTTTCAACTATAGTATGGGGAATCATAAATTTAGGAATTACTTATTAGGTCACCAAGTAAAGGTATATACAGATCATAAAGTCTTAAAGCTATATTCAAGAATGTGAACTCTACCACCCTAGACTGACCCAATGGACTATTTTTCTCCAGCAGTTTAACTTTTCTGTGGAATAAATTAAGGGGAGTGTCAACACTGTGGCTGAAGCCCTATCCAGACTACCAGTGGGAAATATAGATTACACTGAACATGAAAATAAAAGGAAAGACCTCACCATGATGTATATAAAGGGGGCAAAGAAAGGAAATAGATCTTAAAATAATTTGCAGTCACCTCAGACGTAATCAGAACCATGACGATAACTGGAAACTGGTAAAAAGTTATCTAGGGGAAAAAAGGGCCCAGAAAAGATACAACAATACTACTACATTTTCAAGGGGGTACCTTTTTACAGGCACAGCCTTGATAGTGATAGGTGGAAGGTTTGCTGGTCTGAAGAGAACATAGGCACCTTAATATTTTACACTCGTACCAGTTTTGGTCATTGTGGGAGCCTTAAGTGTACTCAAAAAATACAGGACTGTGTCTATGTTCTTAATATTGCCTGCAGAGTAACAAAGTGTCTCGAATCCTGTGGCAGGTGCCAACATATCAATGTTGATAATCACACCAACAAGGGACATTTACAAAGTGTAATGCCTAACAAGAAAATGGACCTCATGGGCACTGACTTACATGTGTAATTACCCAGAGCAAAAGGGGAGGGAGGGATACTGTTACATTTTTGTAATGGTAGACCTAGTCTCGAAGTTCATTAATATGTACTCCCTAAAGAAAACAACCAGCAAGAAAATAATTCGAAAAAATGACCCGAGACTACTTTCTTATAGTTGGTACACTAAAGGCTTTACTTGCAGATAATAGATGCCGGGTCACATCCAAAACCTGGAAGGAGTTTACAAATGAACACAACATTAAACATATTCTCATCTCAATCTACTCTCCATCCTGTAATCCAACAGAACAATACTTAAGGGAGATATGTCGCCTATGCAGGATGTGTTGCAATAAGGGCCATACCAATTGGTTAGAACATACTGAAAACTTTTCGGATGTCTTAAACAGTCTCCAACGTACCACCACAGGATTGTCCCCCTATGAAATAATTTATGATAAACAATCTGCATATTTTGTCAAAGAGTTAATAGAATATCCATTGTGCAAACATATCTCAGCAGCAGACAGGGAAGATGTTATTAGGGAGATTATGAAGCAACATTGCAACAAAAGAAAAGAAAGGCATGATGGTAGGTTAAAACAGAGGCGATTCAATGTTAGCAACTTGGTCTTAGCAAAAAGTTATGCAAAATCTAAATTCATAAAGAGCAGAAAAAAAAACAATCTTCAACATATACATTGGACAATTGTGGGAAATCCTCACCCTAATACAATAAGCCATAAGTTTTGACACTATCTGTAAAAGTCAGAAATAAGAGAGAAGCAGACACTGGAAGTGACCACCACCTTGTTTTCATCCAGTTCAGATTGAAGATAGTGGAAAACAGATCAAGGCCAATCACAGGAGCAAAGCAATGGATATGGTAAGGTTAAAAGATCAATACATCAAAGAAAGATTTGCCCTTGAACTACAAAACAGATTTCAGATCCTCTTCAATGATTTCTTTTTTTTTTCCCCAGGAAGGAACTGAAACAGGTTGACAAAAACTTAACTTATTGGCAGCTATCTAGATGTTGGAGAGAAGAACTTAGCATTTAACACAGACCAAAGGAAAAAATGGTTCTCTGATGACATGTGGGATGAAATTAACTGCAGCAAAGAACTAAAACAAAAGTTAAATCTTTGTAAGACATGAGCGCACAAGATAGAAGTGCAAAGAGAGACAAACAAAAGCGTGAAAATAGGGACAAAATGAGATCACAACAGGCACCATCACAGAGACAGGAAGGGCATTTTAAGGGGCTGTTAAAATTGTGAAGACAACTAGGAGGAATAGGTGAGAGATGTATTAGAGGAAGTCAAAGCAGATCAAGACATAAATCTGTAATGTACAATGGACGAAATTTGAAGTACTTTGTGGATCCTAAAAAAATGCAAAGGTTCCAGGCCTATTTTACAACAGAGCACTGGAGTTCTTAAACGCGAATACCGAAAGTAGTGTTAAAATGTTCCACCCATTGCTGAAGCATATTTGGCTCAAAGTAAAATCCCCAGGGGAGTACAAAAATGGACTGTTCCCAAAAACGGGAAATTTGGCAGATTGTAGCTGGCATGGCATTACATTGCTGTCAGTGCCCTGTAAGGTCCTCAGTAGAGTTATTTTAAATATGATTAATGATTCACTTGAAAATAGACTGCGTAATGAATAGACAGCTTTTGGGCACAATGCTGTCATATTGATCTTACTAACAGTTTTAGGATCATTTTAGAGCAAAGCAAAGAATTCCAGGCAACTATGTACTTGCCATTCATTCAATTTTAAAAAAAGCCTTCAATTTTGTGAAGCACCAAGTGTTGTGGCAGATGTCGTGGAAGTATGGAATACCACAAAAAATTCTAAACATCAACAAAGATCTGTGTGTTGGCTACAACTGTTCTGTGTTTCACAAGGGAAATCTCACAGAGCCAATAGAGGTAACAACTGGAGTCCAGCAAGATTGTATTTTATCAGTAATGTTTCTTCTACTTGTCTCTGACTCAGTTATGAGACATTCACAGCAGGCAGTAGACAAGAAACCCAATGGGGGAGCCATGGACATCTGGAGGATTTGGAATTTGGAGATGACATAGTTCTTTAGCTCAAAGGCTGGCAGATATGAAAGTTAACTTAAACTCACCAAAAAAGCAGCAGAGATGGCTGGCCTCATGATAAATGTAGATAATACAAAGGAAATAAGAGTAAATTCTGGAAACATGGAAGTACCACTGTTTATTGGAGAGCAGCAGATGGAGATTCTCAATTCATTCCTGTCTCTGGGTACTGCAGTGACAGAAGGTGTTGGAGCTGTAGGAGATGTGAAGAACCACATAAAGAAGGCAAATGCTGCCTTCGTACAACTGATTCTATATGGAGACACAGAAATGTCACATGTGATCTAAAATTCATATTTTTAATACAAATGTGAAGGCTGTCCTTCTGTATGCCAGTGAGAGAGGGAATTAAACAAATAGATAACGAACAGTTACAAAGCTTCATAAATTGGTGCCTCTGGCATATAATGAAAATCTGGTGGCCATGAAAAATAAGTGATGCACATCTCTGGAGATAAATAAACCAATATCTAACAAAGAACTGATGCATGACAGGGTGGAAATGGCTGGGGCACACACTGAGAAAGCCAGATGGAGCAATTGAGAAGAAAGCATTGGAATGGAATCCCCAAGGAACAAGGCAGAAAAGCAACCCTACAGCTACATGGAAGAGGATGGTCAAAGAGAAGCAAGGAGAGTTGGCAAGACATGGGTGAAATTGTCGGAAATGGTCAAAGACAGAGACAGAATTAAGGCAAGTAAGTCATTAACTGATATTGGAAAGAAGCTTAAGTTGGAGACAGTGTGATTCAAAGATATGCATCAGGCTAAATGGCGAAGTCAGTGCTGAGATCGATAAAACAGGTCACAAGTTAGGAGCACTGTGTTCAATATTGGAAGAAAGTACAGTTTGGTTAAATTGGAAGGAGTCAGATAACACAGATGAGTGAGAAAGACTGAGTTTACCAATGATGAAGTATGTAGTAACTTGAGATAATTGTGTAGACAGCATTTTGCCATAGTTTGCACTAAGAAATTGTGCCATAACTTTAAAACTAATGTGTTCCACATCATAGTGAGAGAGTGCAATTGTTATCCATGGAAGACACAAATAACTAACAAGTTTCATCTACCCACACAATATTATCCTCCACAGAAATCTGCAACATCATGTGACAATATTTTTTGTTTGCATTAATAATTTTTATCCAGTAGTAACCGAGTGACTAATGCCTGTCTGTTTCAGCACACCACAATGAAAATTCACTATTTTAAAAAGATTATCTTTCTGAAGCGACAAGAGCAGTTCTGAAAAAGCTCGATGTTCCTTTCTCTTATAACAATTAGACATATCTGACAAATAGCATCTTTCTAAAAATCATTTCAAGTTGTCACTTGCCTCTTCCTCTACCATTTTCCTCCTGGTATCTGCAGCTTTTTTGTGCCAATGTTATCACAATCTACAATGTACTGTTATTTCCCTAGCTACAACAGTGCTTTTGCTTACTGTCAAAGCTGTTGCAGTCTTCTTTACAATTTCAGTGATGGAAAATAAGGGCTCACCCTTGTTTTCTTTCTCAAGGTATACCACCAATAAATGCATGAAGCTGCAGACCAAGCTGTGTAGCATGCTTTTCTTCCTCTGTTTCCCTTCATGTGATGAGTTTACACCCCTCAGCACATTGGACAATGTTTCAGATAAAATTCAACTGAATAAACAGTAAATCTGGAATAACTATGAAATAAAATTCAAGTTAAACAAAGTAACAGGTCACTCAAGGAACTTATTGTTAAGTATATAAATGAAAGGGTTTGTTTTTTTAATGCAACAACATGGCTTCTGTCAACTGTTGAACCACTTCCTGAGATTGTCAGGGAACAAAATAATGCTACTGAGCATCAGTACCAAAGATTCATCCCTCAGACTATAAGTACTGAATATAAAAGTTCCAATGTACTTCAATACTGCTTCTGCTTTGTTTCTAAAGGAAATGGTCAGACCCAAAGGGAAGGTAGTGGCTTACTGAGCATTATGTTTTGATACTGTTTGAGGAAGAATTCAGATCTCTGAAACATCAGTGGAAAGATATTACAGTGAGTTGGCAGCCATTTACAGGAACTTTTCAGAATGTTTACAATGGCATCAAATGGTACTGGAAGCAGAGAATATCATAGTGAATAGCAGAAGGGGTACAGACAGATATGGTAGTGACTGAAGTGTTCACAGAAACATACAGGAAAAACTCCAAATTCAGAATCTTTACATTACGAGTAAAACGAACTACGTATTTATCACAGAAACAATCATAATGCAGTGGCAGAACACGCACATAAAAAAAGTTATAATTATGCAAGCAAGCTTTTGGAGACAGTGATTCTTTCTTCTGACAGAAAGATTGAAGAGGAAGGAAGTGCAGGGGTGTGGGGGGGGGGGGGGGGGGGGCTGGAGAGGTCTAGAAAAAGAGGTAGATTTTGGAAAATTTACCCAAAACTGCAGGTCAGGGGAGATTTCACCAGATGGGATGAGAAGGAAAGACTTATTGTTGGGGACAGCATGAGGTGAGATTTGAAAAGCTGAGATCTTAAAGTTGGAAGATAGGGCAGTATGCAAGACAGAGAATACTGCTGAAACATCATGCACGAATTAATAAGAGTGCAAAGCTAAGTGCATTGTACTTAACAGAGGTGGGAGGGGGCAGCAAAAAACAGACAGGTAAGAAAATGAAAGATGTAGAAAAGTACTGTGAAGAAATGCTGAGATGAAAGAAATTAAAGTACATTAGGGCCTTTTACACTGCCATGACCACCACCAAATTATCAGTTAGGATGAATGGGCACAGACAGAGGGTGTACACTGGCAACACACAATATCCTGTCTAAGAGCATGCTCTACAAGGCAGTCGTGACCTTAGTGGATGTTTCACCACACGCGGGATCCCCCAGACATCAGTTTCTCAGAATTCCACAGATGGGAACTAGTCCTACATATCCTTGGTTATCACCTCCCATCTGGCCTTAATTTATACTAATTTCTTATGTCTCAGCATTTCTTTGAAGTAACTATCCTTTCTTTACACCGTTTTCAATTTCTAGATCTTTCATTTTCTTACCTGTCTATTTTTCACCGTCCCCCTCCCACCTTTGTCTTGTACAAACAACATAGCTTTAGCTTTTCACTCTTACTAACTTGTGCACAGTGTTTTAGCAGTAATCTCTGTCTTGCATATTACCCTGTCTTCCACCATTAAGCTCTCAGGTTTTCAAATCTTGTCAGGTAGAGACCCCAACAATCAGTCTTTCCTTCTCATTCCATCTGGTTAAGTCTACCCTCACCCGCGGTTCTGGGTGACTTTTCTGGAATCTACCCTTTTTCCTAGACCTCTCCAGTCCTTTTCTTTCAACCCTCTCCCTTCCCCTTCAATCCTATTGCCGGAAGGGGAAGCCACTGGCTCCAAAAGCTTGCATAATTGTAACTTTTTCAAATGTGCATATTGTGCTGTCGCATGGTGAGTAGATATTTTATCTATCCAATTATATTGTAAGTATTTATGATAGTAATATTTTCAAGTCGTTAATGTTTCATATTGCTCTGCTTGCTTTTTTATAAAAAGTGATTTGATTGACTAATGCAGGCGAAACTGCAGTAATTACTTACTTTACTTCCAAATACAGTCCACTTCAGTCAGGTGCATTGAGAAGAGACTGTGAATCCAAGCCATCTCCACCAAGAAAGCTTGTGTTGAGAGTCAACTGGCTACCAAGTAGTGCAACAGCTGCTGCGCCTGTATTCACACCAAAACCACTCTGGCCAAAGGGGAAGAATGAGCCTACTACACCTGGTTGTGGGCAGCACAACACTGGTTCTGACCCCTGATTTAATGCTTGAATCTGTAAAAAATATTTTTTTAAGCTGCTGTAAGTTAATGAGGAATGCATTAAATTTATTAGACCCAACACTTACATAACTCAATATATTACATTTAAATAAAAAATTTCTCAGAGAATGAGGAATTGTGTATTACAGTACATCAACACTATTGTAGACGACACACCAGGATTACAAAATCCTGTTAGAGCACACAGTGAAGGCTTTCATGACTGATACATATATATTTGGTTATTTTAGTTTATGGATATTGGGCTTTAGTTGGCTGGTTGTGTGTGTGTGTGTGTGTGTGTGTGTGTGTGTGTGTGTGTGTGTGTGTGTGTGTGTGGAGGGGGGGGGGGGGGGCTACAGGACAGAGGTCTATCTGAAGTTAGTGGTGATATCAGCCATAAATTTGATCAAATTCTAATAATACACACAACCGTAAAATCAAGTCATTGATGCCACAGATGAGGAATAAATGAATGAGGTATAAATATAAACCGATTGGGCCAGTCTGCATGCTAGAGAGAAGATGAGCCCACCTCCCATCAGTTTCATTTTATCTTCTCCTGTACTGATGCAGAGTAACACAGTACCAGGATAAATAACTCCTAGTCAAGTAGAGACGAGATCCATGACAGTAAAAGTGAAAAGGTTATAAAATAATGAAAATCAGTAGTACCAACAAAAGTAAAATAAAGTAAGAAAAGCAATCTGATGAGTAGGTGTGTTCACTGTTTTGTGTCCCGCAGGGCTCAGCATGCAGTGGGAGGCATCTCCCCCACAACTGTCCCACCCCCAATCCGTGATAGTCAAACTGCTAAAAATGGGAATACAACCCACTCTCCTGGAGGAAGCATACCAAGCCTATTCAACTCTCCTTCCACTGTCACCTAGTATCAGGTATAAGGAATCAAAGTCTTAGTCAAACAATGGAAACTTCAGGTTTCTGAATCAAAGTCTTGCCTTATGGGAATGCAATACAAGGGGAAGAAGTAACTTTGAGGGAGGCGAGGAGGGGGGGGGGGGGGAGGTGGAGGGGAGGAGGAGATATTCCAACACCAACAACTCCAAACCCTCCCCAAAAGCAGTTTAAAATGTTGGATATGAGAATAAAATCCAATTTCTTGGAGTAAATGAAGAACCAAACCACCTGTCTGAATGTTGTCAACATTAAAAGCAAAGAACATGGAAGGCAATGCAAGGCATGGAGATACAGTGGGAGGGGGCATTCCACCAGGATGAGAGCTACTCTCTGCAAGTCTCCACAATCACAAAGTGATGTTGCTCAGTACTTAAGAGAGAATTATGGGTTAATCTGGAAGGAGCAATGCGGGAATGACATAGGACGGTGGATTCCATACATAAGGAACAAAAGGAGCCATGCACTCATAATTTATTTGACAGCATGGAGTTTATTAGAGGGAGCAGTAGGCCACCAGATGATGTTCCATCTCCAATTGTGTACAGGCCTTATTTGCCCCTGCAACTCTCGGTCTGAAATTGTCAAAGCAACTGTTAGACAAGTTGGGCAGCTTATTTCCCAAGATACCCACATGAACAGGTATCCAGAGAAAGACAACTGAGCAGGTTGTTGTTGTTGTGGTCTTCAGTCCTGAGACTGGTTTGATGCAGCTCTCCATGCTACTCTATCCTGTGCAAGCTTCTTCATCTCCCAGTATGTACTGCAGCCTACATCCTCCTGAATCTGCTTAGTGTATTCATCTCTTGGTCTCCCTCTACGATTTTTACCCGGCACGCTGCCCTCCAATACTAAATTGGTGATCCCTTGATGCCTCAGAACGTGTCCTACCAACCGATCCCTTCTTCTAGTCAAGTTGCACCACAAACTCCTCTTCTCCCCTATCCTATTCAATACCTCCTCATAAGTTATGTGATCTACCCATCTAATCTTCAGCATTCTTCTGTAGCACCACATTTCGAAAGCTTCTATTCTCTTCTTGTCCCAACTAGTTATCGTCCAGGTTTCACTTCCATACATGGCTACACTCCATACAAGTACTTTCAGAAACGACTTCCTGACACTTAAATCTATACTCAATGTTAACAAATTTCTCTTCTTCAGAAATGCTTTCCTTGCCATTGCCAGTCTACATTTTATATCCTCTCTACTTCGACAATCATCACTTATTTTAACTGAGCAGGTATTCTCCAATTAAAATAGCTTCGCGATTGACAATCATAGTGGAGATGGGAAGTGTTGCCGGTGTGCAACCAGATATGCTAGACAAGGCTCTGCATGCATCTACAAAGCAGGTAACACAGTGACCATGTGGCTCTGAAGAAAGAACTATGATTGGCTGGCAGCTGGCCTTTCCACTCAACTCACTGAAATTTCAGTCACAAATCGGAGTACAGCATGACTAAGAACAGAGAGAAGATCAGTAGACTGGAGACTGTTCAGTGAGTTACTAGAATTTGAGACAAGTGGAGACATAGTGGAGATGGGAAGTGTTGCCGGTGTGCAACCAGATATGCTAGACAAGGCTCTGCATGCATCTACAAAGCAGGTAACACAGTGAGCATGTGGCTCTGAAGAAAGAACTATGATTGGCTGGCAGCTGGCCTTTCCACTCAACTCACTGAAATTTCAGTCACAAATCGGAGTACAGCATGACTAAGAACAGAGAGAAGATCAGTAGACTGGAGACTGTTCAGTGAGTTACTAGAATTTGAGACAAGATTGATGGTGATCTGTTTAATAAAACATAGGGCACTGTTAGTGTTAGAAGTTTTGCTGCATAAACAAAACATTTTCCCATCCTGTCCAAGGGTTTAGAGCCATCAGGGTAAATAACAGTAGCACCTCCTCATACTTCCAAAGAACTCAGAGAAACAGAAAGGTCAGGAAGGAGTGACGGAAATTGAGGTTCCTGAAACAGACCAGACTTAACTCATTGTCTGGATACTAACCAAGGACAAGTCACAGAAATACACAGCGACCACACTCTAAGGGAGCTATGGAGAAGGCAGAGGATCCAGCAGAGGGGCATTGTAACGGAGAAACACATTCAACAGTGGGCATCAGATGGTTGATATCCCTTGTATGAAAAGCAATTTAGTAAGTTGTATGAATAGCAAGAGTTCATACAATTGGAAGTGAAGAGGTAAGATCCCCACTTCGGCAAGCAGACTGCCTATGGGACTGGTCTGGAAGACACCAGTGGCCAGTCTTCCACCACAACGATGTACCGGGTCCAATAATTTCAGAGATGAAGGTAGCACTGAACCAGACATTCAATCATAGTCCAATCAAGACGAGACCAATGTCCTGTAAGAATGAAGTAGAACAGCACTTTCTGCAACCCAAGAGCTGTGGGCAAGGAAGTAGTAAGCTTTAAATTTCCACATTCAGCTAGTTTTAAAGTAACAAATATGGTGGAGTCAAGCCATATTATTTCAAGGAGGAGTCACAAAATTTGGAATTGTGCACCACTGTGTACCAAAACAGAGTTGCAGTTTCAGATGAACTGTGGTACAAAGACAGAAATACGTAACTCATGATTAGTGGGGGAAAACTGAAGGCCATGGGAAAGGGTCCAAGCAGAGGCCCTCCAGATGGCTCCTTGGAACTGGCATTCAGATAAGGCTACTGACTGACAGTTGTACAAAAATCAAAAGCCATTGATAAGCAGTTCAGTGGTGACCACAAGTTTGACAGATGTCACTTGGCCATTGATGGTGATAAGGAAGAGTGTAACATTCTGCACCGAGCCCTTAGAGACACTGTTCTTTCGGACCCATTGGGAGTCGAGCGATGTACCACTTCCAACCTGAAACAATCGGAACGATAAAAACTGGCAGATAAAAGTTGATAGCACACCTTGAAAACCCAATCTTGGAGGATAAGTAAAAAGTGCTGGTGCCAACAAGTGTCATATGCCTTACATAATTTGAAAAAGGCTGCAAATGAGATTTTGGCATTTAGAAAAAGCTTGTCAGACTGCTGTGTCTAGCAAAAATCTGCAAATGAGATGTTGGCATTTAGAAAAAACTTGTCAGACTGCTATGTCTAGCATAACCAGATGGCCAGTTGTGGCACCCCCCCCCCCCCCCCCCCTCCCAGAAACAACACTGATAGACAGACAAAAGACAATGTGATTTCAGAACCCATCATTATCATCCCTCTACCATCTATTCAAACAGTTTGCAGAGCATGTTGGTGAGGCTGTCGATGGTCATAGGTTTTTGCCTGGTTTACGGTCAGGATGATGAATTTACTGCACTCAAAGAGAAGGGAAAACATCTTCAAGTGAAATAAAGTTGAAGACCTTGAGTAGATGGGCGTCTGGTTGTCACATCCATATGGTGGATCATCTGATTATGAACTGAATCAGGGCCTGGAGCCATATCAAGAGATGAGTCAAGAGCCTGTAGCAGTTCCTGATCAGCAAAAGGAACATTACATAATTCAGTATTACGGAGGTAAACTACAGAGTGTCATCTTCAACATGTCTTTTATGCATTGGAAGGTAGTTAGATAAGAAGAGATGCTGACATTGTTGTGAACTGGGTCATGAGCTGTTCATCAATAGTCAACACATCCGTAGAATTACCACCATGAAGGAGGAGACTCTGAACAGTTGTTTATCTTTGACAAACCAGTACACTACTGAGTTTCATCCACACCTGGGATGCCAGAGGCAAATGTTCCCACAGAGGAAACATAGCTCTCCCAGCACTCCTTACTGTGCTTAACTTGGTAGCAAGGCTTTGCATAGAGCCCCAAAGCAATGAGTGTGGTATGTGAAGGAAGTCACTCAAGATATCAGAGAGCCATATGACAGTCCTGAGTAGTACTGTGCCACATCTCTGGTCCACCACACAACCAGCTGCTGATGGAGATATCCCATAAAAAGGGGCACAGTAGTTCTATTAATGTGGGTGATCGAGTCAGAGACATCTCGACAACCTTTCTGATACAATCTGATGGAGAGGGACAAATGTAATGGCAAAGGCATATAAATACCAACTGGCTCTTCGGGGACCTCAATACAGTAATGGGTCCATTGGGTGGTGACAAAAAAGGTGACAGGATCACCTGAACGTAATAAATTTCACAAGGATGGTGACGTAGTGCCCACTGTAGAGAAGCCATGAGATCGAGAGAAGATATTGTAATGTCAACATCTGAAAAGATGCCAAGGACAGCACTAAAGTGGTTAGAGGTACAGTCATAGAGAGGAGACATATCAAGATAAGAAAGAAGCTAATCAACTGCAAGGCCTCTACCAGAAGAAGTAGCACTTCTTCACACGGGGTGATGTGGACTGTAATCCCCAGGCAGGAGAAAGGGTGGAGAAACATGATGGATTAAGGTAGTCATCTCAATGTAAGTCAGTGCCTGCCTGGAAGAAAATAAATGTTACAAACGCTGATCACTGATATCAATTTCACTGATACTGTGGGTCCACTCACTGATGACATCTGTAAAAACTAATGTACAGATCTCATTAGATGCTCTCTCAGGGCCAGTACAGTTCAAAAAGAAAGCATGATAACCTCAACAGGTTAGGGAATGGAATGGTCATTAATGAAATATGTTTCTCAGAGAGCAACACAGATCAAAGAACTGGAGGACATTTGTAGTTTTAGTTCTGGCTGGTGACAATAATATCCATTGCAGTTACATTGTTTAATCACATTATGGGAGTCCTTGTTAGGTGTGAAGGTGGCAAGGGGACAGTTCATGCCCCAGGATCACAGCCTATCATTAGTGGGGAGGGAAAAACACCTACAAACACAGGCTCCGAGTTCAGGGGCACAGAAGGATCTGGTACCTGGCGTGAGAACTTAACTGCTTAAAGCAGCAGTGGGGCACAAAGTCTAGGGCTCCTTCATACACTGACTGATATAAAAGCTGTAAAGTAATCATCATACTTTGTCTATCAGTGTTGGAAATAACTGGTGAGATTAATCAACAACAGAAATGAAACATTCTCAAGCAATGAATGCTACAACCATAAGAGAAGATAAACATAACTGGATGAAGATGAAATTAAATGAATGGTTTGACGGAGATGAAATCAATGAAACTACAACAACTCTAAATGGTACCAATGCAAACCATTCAGATATGCCGAACCAGCAATGTAATGGAGATTTGCACCAAAGGGCCTAATGGTTAATGAAACAACTAATGACAAACAGGAAATCCAGGTTAGTCTCAGTCTGGCACAAATTTTAAATTATCGCTATGTTTCCACACCAGGCAGCCTTTTAGAACAAACTCTGGAGTTTTATCTCCCAGCTACAACCTGCTGGAAGTAGTGTGGCACAAAATTTTTTCAATGGAAAAAACCATTTACAGATGGGCCAAACAAAATTAAAAATAGAATTAATTTATGATACCTAATATGCATCATCTAACAAGAATGGAGGATGAAATGTTTAATTTTAAGTAATGGTTGCTAGATTAGGGGAGGACGGCAATAAGACTTGAGATTACAGATCAGTGTAATTGACTTACTTTAAGTGATTTAGGAATACAGGAATCATTCAAATGCTGTATGGAAGATGTAATTAACTAACTTATTACATCAAGGTAATAGGACCTTAATGTAAATAGAGCTCCCCTACAAATGTTTTGAGTTGAAAAATTTGAGGTGTATAAAAAATAAAGGCCTTTACAAATGAAAATAAAGGAATGTTACAAAGACTGAGAAGCTGGAGTGGGAAAAAACAGTGCAGTCATAGATCCAAAGAAACAAAACAGTAGGTGCAGAATATCAAAGTGAGTCTCCATGAGGATAGCTAAAAAAGTTAGATATGCTTAAAAAGGAAATCTGGACAGCAAAGAAAAAACAAAAAGCTGCATTCACAAGTTGCACCTGTCAAAAGGAATATTTTACGTACGTAAACTAATTTGGACAGTACAAAAAATGAATATGTTCAAAGAAAGGTTCACATGAACATTTGCAACATAAGCAATTAGACAGCAAATCCAGAATCAATATTTACAAATCATAATCTCAAAAAGGAAAAAAAAGTGAAATTATTGTAATTTTATTTAAAAGTTGCACTATATCAGCCAGATATACAATGCACTGACCTGTGCAGCAAGAGCACGAGTAATTATTTCAACTTGCACACGACCACCTCGCTTTATCTCCAGTGGTGGCAGCCACCGATAATAGCACTGTGCCCAGAGTTGCAACGATGAAACTCCACAGCGAGGTGACAGTGGAGAAACAGACGACTTAGAAAGCCGCCTGAACAGCGGATTGTGAAACAGCTCTTGGTCACGTGCTTCTGAGAACTGCTCATCCCAGTCCCAAACACTGCGGAGTATTAATGGATTTTGTGGATCCTGGAAGAAGCAATTTGTTATACATGAAGTAAAAATGGTAATCATTTATTCAAGGAAAAAATAAACCAACAGAACTTTATGGTCAAGACTTTCCACTACCATATGAAAAATTCTATGTTTAATGATAATTGTTCACTGCAACATAGTAGTTCTGCCCGGAAGATGATTGCATAAAAACTAAACAGCACACAGTAATTCATTACTTTTGAACTTGGATATCTCGCTCGCTCGCTTGCTCTCTCTCTCTCTCTCTCTCTCTCTCTCTCTCTCTCTCTCACACACACACACACACACACACAAACAAAATGCCATTAACAAACTGCCTATTGGCTTCTGTCTCGGGTTCTTCGGCCGACGTTCATCTAATGATTTTTCTGACGTTTCGCCAGCACGAGTGGCTGGCATTGTCAAAGCTTCACCCTCCATTGCCGGTGGTGAACTGGAGCCGAGCTCGCGGGCGCAGACTATATGTAGCTGGCGCGCCAACGTCTGAGGGCTTCTCCGTGGTCATTTCCGGTGCTGTTCTCCTCTTGCTACCTGCGACGGACATTCGCTGCAGTAGGGGAAGCCAGGATCCGTTGACCTTAAGGCTTTCCTCTTTCTTGTTCAAACTGTTCGCGTGTTTTTGTATTTCTACAGCTTCTCTGAACAAGCGCGTACAGGGCAGCACTAATACTTCTAACCGTAAGCTCAATACCCTCAAGGTGAACACAGTGTCCAATATTCCTAGATAGAATGTTTTGTTCATCCACATTACTGGGATGCAATATCTCTGCATAACTTCATATGTACTTCTATATCTATATCTATAATCTGCAAACCACTGAGATGTGTATGGCAGAAGATACTTCCCCACTGTGCCACATATTAGAGTTTCCTTCTGTTCTGTATACACTGAGCATAGGAAGAATGGCTGCTCAAACACATCTATGCATGCTGCAATTAGTTTAACCTTGGCTTTGCGGCCCCTGTGGGAGTGATATTTACGGAGCTGCAGTATATTACTAGATTCCTCACTGAATACTAGTTCCTGCAACTTTGTAAGTAGGCTTTTGTATGCTCTTTTGTATGTGTTCAGTATTCTCTGTTAGTCGTATTCGGATGGGTCCAATACAAAGGAGCAATATTCTATGATGGGTCACACGAGATGTTTGTAAACAGACTGCATTTTCTCAGTTTTCTACCAATGAACCAAAGACTGTCACCTGCTTTGTATATGACTGAGCCTAAGTGATTACTCCCTTACTAAACCCCACAAATGGTTTTATTCACGTATCTGTACAAGATCCTTGATTCCAATTTTGAAAAACTGATATGCTAGTCACATGCAGCTACAATTTTTCATTTAGTGCTATGCGCAATTCTACACTTATAAACATGTAAAGCAAGAAAAAGTTCAACGTATCTCTTCTCATTTGTCTTACTCAAGTATGTAAACTATTAATCATACCAAGATAACCATCATAATTGGTAACACTGTATAACACTTCAGAAAACCAATGTTAACATTTCTCTTCTACATAAAACCACATTCAGAAGTGCCCCTCATGTATTGAAAGATTCAATTCACTCGGATTATATCACAATACCTAGATATACTATATCATGTCAGAAAACTGCCCATACAGAGCAACCATTAAGTAACCCTTCTTCTGTCTCCTTGTCCTCAATTTTTTTTTTTTACATAATGAAACTGACAGACTTGTATACACTTATTTTCCTTCTGATGAATTTCCAGGCCATAGTAGAATGACACTGGCAGTGAACTTTTTCTTCGAATTACTTATGGATATATAAGCTAATAAGTTCATCTGCAGTGTAAATAACTTAAATTTTTATGGAACCTCTGTGCTACACAGAGAGACTTCTTTCAAACCCCATTTCAATAACATACTTGCTGAATTTTCTATTCCAAGCATGATGAGTTTGTTTTAGATCATAAAGACTTTTCTTCAAATGAAATAGCCTTCATTATATCAAGCAGGTCACTTATATAGATGGTTACTTCCAAATCACCATACAAAAAAGCAAAATTCACATATATCTTGATAAGGTTTGTATTCTGATTTGGAGAAACGCTCATTAGTTATTGAGCAATGAACATACATATCTTAAAACTCTGTTAATAATCAAAACTTGTGGCGAAAAATCCTTTACTACCAGTCTAGCCTTAACTTTATCAATGGAACTGTCAGTACTCCTTTTTGTTTTGCAAATCCATTAACAAGGAGTGGTTCTAAAGCCCAAGTCAGATTGTCTTAAAGTGCTTTTATTTCTTCATCCACTGCTCCTTTCCACTTACGTTGTTGATCTGATCTCATGACTTATTGACTTGTTTGTGGATCTAGACAATCTATTAAAGCAGAAGCTACGTAATTTTCATATGTTATTGGACCTTTAAAACTGGAACCATGTCTCCTGGTTGTTAATTAGTTAGTTACATGTTCCATGGATAATTTTGTACGATAGATCCTAATGATGTGGAACAAGCCATTTTACATTCACATCACATTTTTTTAATGCTTACCTTCTATACAAAAGATATTTTAGGCTAAAATGTAAAGTCTGTCATTTATTCCCAGCTGGATGAGGCACACAAAACTAAAATTATCATCCACGACTTTTCAGAGAATTAAATGTCATTCCTGAAAGTACTAGAGAGAAAACTATGCTCTAAACAGTACCTTAGGGGAGTGATGTAATGGTTTGACAGTGCATGACTTATAACTCACTAGAGGAAGTATCTTGTCCAAGACAAAAACAGTATTAAAATGTGCACACATCTTCTATAACCAATATATTATACTCTCTAAGAATACCGTAACTCCACATCAAATCTTGAGTCTTTTCCAGATCATAAAACCCCACAATGGAGATGTAAATAAATGTATGAAATACTTTTATATGACCATGTCCCATCAGGTCATATTAACAAGTAAGGGACCACGTTGTCCAGTATCACACTGTAGCTCACAGGAGTTAGTCATGAATATATAAAAGGTAATGGTTACTATCTGCTATGGAATATTTTGTTTGTATGTGGTGAGATTAATGCTATGGTAACTACTCCAACTGTTTCAGTTTCTATGAGAATCATTCTGATTCTAATGCCTCCCATTTATTTTCACAGAAGTTACATACATAAAGAAATAACAATAACACAACTAAATACAGCTAGATTTCATGTAAATACTGTCATTTTTTTTCTACTTAGTCACCATCATTTGTCATGCACTTTTGATAATGATGAACACGAACCTGCATGCCGTACTCTTAAAAACATGAACAAGCTGAGGCTAGCCACCATCTTACAGCTTTGATGACAGCTATGGAGTCTGGAAAATGTGGGCCATACAGTCCATCTTTCATAGGCCTAAAGAGATGGAAGTCTGAAGATGCTAAATGATGGCTCTATAGCAAATCTGATAGGACAGTGCAGCTAAAATTAGCAATGAATTCCACAGTTGCAAAACTGTTGTGGGTCATGGTATTATAAAGCTGCAATGAAAATTCAGGTTTGCAGCCTCGTTGGTGTCAACTTGTAGTGTTCTGACTCGATAGCTGCATTAGGCTCCACACTATCCAGAAGAAAAGTCTCCTGCCTACATCAAAAGACTGAACATCACTTTCCTTGCAGGTACCCGCGTCTTGTTTGGAGAATTCAAATGTCATCACTCACATTCTGCCAAGTAGTGGTGACACTATGTCTCATCTCCAGTGATGATGACTTTAAGAAAATTTTTGCCTTCAGCCTCATATTTGTTCAGAAGATCCTGACAAATTGGCATTCAGTGATTCTTTTGGTCTTGTGTTAACATCTGCAGGACCCTTCTCACACACATTTTGCGATAACTGGGGTTGGATAATAAATTGTTTAAGATTGCAGCCAAAACATTCATATGTGCACACAATCCCTTAACTGTAATCTGATGACCATCATGAATGAATTGATCAAGACTACACCCAGTCATCCCAGTCTTCAGTTTCACTCAACACTGCCTTAAAGTCACACTCCCAGGCATGAGATGCAATGGTGCAGGAGCTAGCGAAAGACATCTGCCACAGCTGCGCTCTAAGAGTTCTAGTTACTCGAGTGCCATTTGTTCCGAGAACTATTATGATGAAACAGGACATTCTGTCAATATTAGCAGGCATGGCATATGTTCTGCTGGACAGACCCAGAACGAAGTCAAGATAGTTCCTGCTGGATTACCATCAAAGTACTAGCTTAATTTTATTATGAATTTGCATCATCACATTAGATGAACAAAGTAACAATGATCATATTATCTGATTTACTCTTACAATGAACTGAAACAAGAATGCTTATGATTTATTTTCCTATCTCTTTGAGTTCCTGAACTGTGTGAATGTGGCAGTGGTATGTCATCTCACTGTGCAAGATCATCTCAGCTATAATAATTGGGTAAACTAAAATAAGGATGGAGAGAAGGAGTATGGTAAAATCACATGTAGATGTAGGTAAAATTTTATTAGAGTGAGATTGATGAAAGCTGCATCATGATCTGAGTGAAGAATCATATTATATTTCAATTTTAATCGAGTTTAATTATCTGAATTCATGAGAGCTGGTGGTGGCCGCAGATAGCCTCTGTCATGGAGAAGGGCAAAGGTGTCCACAAAAACACAAGTCAATATGATGGGAATTCAGACTATGGCTTCTGAAAGTTTGAAAGCTGGCATACGAATACTATCAGTTGACGAAATAAAAATACAGCTTAGTTTTCAGGGACAGACATCCCTCAGCTACAATCTGGTAGAAAAGTTCAACAGAACGCAGAAGGGGAAGGAAAAATAGCCCATCATAGAGCTAAGAATTGTCAGAGTTCGCAGGGAGGAGAAATTATGTCATATGTCAGTCTGAGAGAGCCTTCACTGGAGCCACTGATTTAAGCTGTTATAATATTAGAAGAATTAATATTCCTAAAGTGGATGGTCTGCTGTCACTGAAATCCATAATGGGCAGCAGCAGGGGCAACATGCGACTGTTAGGGAGAATGAGGGTGGTGTTGGAAGAGCTTGGACATGTGATGAATGTCAGCTCCACACCTACGACATAGGAAGCCCTGCTTTTGCTTGAGTTGATTTTACAACATCTAATGGAGTAAAGTTGCTTAGGAAGTGAATTTGATTGCTTTTGACAAAGCATTCTTGACAATCTAAATCAACTTAAATGATGGTAGAAAATGAGCAAAGCTTATGCCAGGTAAGATGGAATCACTCCAACCCATGTTGGTAAGTACAGTGCCATGATTACACCAGCAGTCAATGTCTTAATGTTGTGATTTTATCATCACTGACGACCACTTTTTCCAAATGGTGGGGTTAGGTTATTATTGTGGCTTGGAAAATATTGGGTTATTAATTGCCAGAAGATGTTAAAACTATTCTGGCATTGTAGTTTGAAGCCCCGTGTGCCAGCTCACCTAAATCATATGCTGCACAGCACAGCAGAGATGTGGCTTAAAATTGTAAATTGATTTGCAAAATTTTTTTTCTTTTGTGCTAGTAGTGACACTTCGAAGATGCAAATCAGGTTTGCTTTAAATACATGCTGCAACAGTCATGAAAGTTAGTTACCTTTGAGATTGGACATGGTGAGTTGATGTTAGTCAAGAATGCATTTCAAGCAACAAAGACACCATTATCAACACCTCACTGAGTTAGAATGGGATCATGTAACAGGGCTACGAGGAGCTGAATATTTCTTCTGCGATACTGCAGGAAGACATGGCAGGAATGTAGCCATTGTACATGATTGCTGGCAGTGGTAGTCATAGAATGTATGGATGCAAGTAGACTGGGCTCTGGACAGCCATTTGGCACTACCAAGAGGGAAGGCCACTGTGTTCCACTTATGGCTCTGATGCATTATGCTGCATCTACAGCAGCAATTTGAGCAGCAGTTGGCACCACAGTGACACAAAGAACTGTTATAAATCTATTACATCCTGTAGTGCACGTTTCACTGACCTCAAATTGCTATTTGCAACTTAAATGATGTCAGGTGAGAGCTCATTGGAGGGCAGGGTGTTCTGTTTTCAGATAAAAGCTGGTCTGCATGCTTGACAAACCGGAACTACACCTGGAGTTACAGTCTGGAGTGCAATTTCATATGACAGCAGGAGTCCTCTCGTGGTTGTATGACACACACCAACAGCAAAATCAAACAACAGAAAATCCAGGATGTAATGTAACATATTATGAAAAGGATACTTGCTACTCACTGTGCAGCAGAGATGGTGAGTTGGAGAAAGGAACAAAAAGACTGTTGGAAAGTTAGCTTTCGGCATACAAGGCCTATATTAAAAAATACACACACACAGCTGACAGAGATGGTGGTCATGTGCATACGGGTTACATTTGTGTGTGTGTGTGCGTGGGGGGGGGGGGGGGGGGGGGAGGAGGGAGGGTGTGTCTATTTTTGACAAAGGCCTTGTTGGCTGAAAACTAATTTTCCAACAGTCTTTTTGTTGGGTCTTCCTGTAACTCAGCATCTCCACTGTAAGGCGAGTTATGCCATTTATGAACACCATTCAAGGGAGCGTTTTCCCACCCGATAATGGCCGCCAGCAAACTGTGTAACCCAACATGTTCTACAGAATGTTGACATGTTGCCTTGGCCTGCTCAATCACCAAGTCAGTCTCCAATCAAGTACATATGGGATTTCAATAGGTGACAATTCCAACATCATCCACAAACAGCATTAACTGTTGCTGTATTGACTCACCAAGAGTAACAAGCATGGAACGCCATCCCACAAACTGACATCCGACACCTGTCCATACAATGCATGTCCATTTGCAAGCTCGCAGTTATCATTCTGGCAGTTACAACAGTTGTTAGGCCTAATGCACCAGGATTTCACATTTGCAATGGCTTATCTCATGCTTACATTAACATGTGATCTTGCAGCATTAGTCACTTAACTATGTTACTTAGCAAATTTATTCCCAAAATTTCATTACTCTACATTAATTATTTTTGGGTGTTGTAATTTTTTTTTCATTGATGTGTAGGATTTTACCAGATATATCTGCTGTTTATTTACACATGTACCAACCTCGCCCAGAGTGTAATTGTCTTAAAACAATTCATTATTGGAATTGATATGGTAGGGCGCAATATACTAGCAACTGCACTGGAGGTAAGGTTGGGTAAGTTTACCACACCAAGGATATCTGGATGGACCTCGAAGACATAGGACCAACAGGTAGGTCTGCAATCTAATAGTTACACACCTTTGTAGGGTGCTTCTTCCTGATACAGGCAATATGCTCACAGTACTTTGTTGGTTAGGGTTTGGACAAAGTAAGTAAATAAAATTGAGAACAGAATTAGAAAAGTGTTCCTTCAATTTAATTGAAATTTGAATGATACTTCTTATTTACTGACAGGACTGTAGACAATGTTTCAACTTGGGAATAACAATCACAATATTTTCCACTTTAATTGGCTGTCACCCACTAGTTTCGAAAAATCTGCTTTATTATTTAAGTGGTAAAGAAAAAAGGTAGCAGTTTTATTTGACAGAACAAATGTTTATTACTGCTATTCTTAATACCATATAGTAGCTGAAAGGGATACTTATGGTCCCGTGGCTTATGTTCAGTGCCAAAGAGAGGGAACAAAGCATTACTCGTACACATGGAAAACGCCATGGGCAGGATATGACTTGTTGTTGTCATCGTCGTCTTCTTCAGTCCAGAGACGGGTTTGATGCAGCTCTCCATGCTACTCTGTCCTGTGCAAGCCTCTTCATCTCCGAATAACTACTGCAACCTACATCCTTCTGAGTCTGCTTAGTGTATTCATCTCTTGGTCTCCCTCTATGATTTTTACCCTCCACACTTCCCTCCAATACTAAATTGGTGATCCCTTGATGCCTCAGAATGCGCGTGACCAACTGATCTCTTGTTCTGGTCATGTTGTGCCACAATTTCCACTTCTCCCCAATTCTATTCAGTACCTCATTAGTTACATGATCTATCAATCTAATCCTTAGCATTCTTTCGTAGCACCTTATTTCGAAAGCTTCCATTTTCTTCTTGTCTACACTGTTTAGTGTCCATGTTTCACTTCCATACACGGCTACATCCCATACATATACTTCAAGACAAGACTTCCTGTCACTTAAATCTATACTCAGTGTTAACAAATTTCTCTTCTTTAGAAATGCTTTCCTTGCCATAGCCAGTCTACATTTTATATCCTCCATACTTCGAACATCATCATCAATTATTTTGCTCCCCAAATAGCAAAACTCATCTACTGCTTTAAGTACCTCATTTCCTAATCTAATTCCCTAAGAATCACCTGATATAATTCAACTACAGTCCATTATCCTTGTTTTGCTTTCATTGATTTTCATCTTATATCCTCCTTTCAAGACACTGTCCATCCCGTTCAGCTGCTCTTCCAGGTCCTTTGCTGTTTCTCACTGAATTATAATGTCAGTGGCAAACCTCAAACTGCTTATTTCGTTTTCATGGAATTGAATTCATACTCCAAATTTTTCTTTTGTTTCCTTTACTGCTTGCTCAATATATAGACTGAATGTCAGGGATAGGCTACAACCCTGTCTCAATCACTGCTTCCTTTTCATGCCCCTTGACTGTTCTAACTGCCATCTGGTTTCTTTACAAATTGTAAATAGCCTTTCATTCCCTTTAATTTGCACCTACTACCTTCAGAATTTGAAAGAGAGTATTCTAGTCAACATTGTCAAAAGCTTTCTCTAAGTCTACAAATGATAGAAACATATGTTTGCCTTTCCTTAACCTATCTTCTAAGATAAGTCGTTGGGTCAGTATTGCCTTGCACGTTCCAACACTTCTACGGAGTCCAAACTGCTCTTCCCCTAGGTCGGTTTCTACCAGTTTTTCATTCATTTGTAAAGAATTCGTGTTAATATTTTGCAACCATGACTTATTAAACTCATAGTTTGGTAATTTTCACACCTGTCAGCACCTGCGGGATTGGAATTATTATATTCTTCTTGAAGTCTGAAGGTATTTCACCTGTCTCATATATCTTGCTCACCAGATGGAAGAGTTTTGTCATAGATGGTCCCCCCTAGGCTATCTGTAGATCTAATGGAATTTTGTCCACTCCCGGTGCCTTGTTTCGACTTAGATCTTTCAGTGCTCTGTCAAATTCTTCGCACAGTATCATATATCCCATTTCGTCTTCATCTACATCCTCTTCCACTTCCATAATACTGCCCTCAAGTATATCAGCCCTGTATAGACCCTCTTTCCATCTTTCTGCTTTCCCTTCTTTGCTTAGGACTGGTTTTCCATCCGAGCTCTTGATATTCATAAAGGTGGTTCTCTTTTCTTTAAAGGTCTCTTTAATTTTCCTGTAGGCAGTATCTATCTTACACCTTGTGAAATATGCTTCTACATTCTTACATTTGTCCTCTAGCCATCCCTGCTTATCCATTGTGCATTTCCTATCAATCTCATTTTTTAGACATTTGTAATCATTTTTGCCTGCTTCATTTACTGTATTTATATATTTTCTTCTTTCACCAATTAAATATCTCTTCTGTTACCCAATGATTTCTACTAGCCCTCATCTTTTTACCTACTTGATCCTCTGCTGCCTTCACTATTTCATCTCTCAAAGCTACCCATTCTTCTTCTGCTGTATTTATTTCCCAGTTCTTGTCAGCCGTTCCTTAATGCTCTCTCTGAAAATCTCTAAGCCCTCTGGTTCTTTCAGTTTATCCAGGTCCCATCTCCTTAAATTCTTACGTTTTTGTAGTTTCTTCAGTTTTAATCTACAGTTCATAACCAATTAATTGTGGCTAGAGTCCACATCTGTCCTTGGAGATGTCTTACAATGTAAAACCTGGTTCCTAAACCTCTGTCTTACCATTATACAACCTGTCTGAAACCTTCCAGTGTCTCCAGACCTATGCCACAAATACAATCTTCTTTCATGATTCTTAAACCAAGTGTAAGGTATAATTAAGTTATGCTCTGTGCAAAATTCTACCAGGTAGCTTCCTCTTTCATTTCTTACACCCAGTCCATATTCACTTACTACTTTTCCTTCTCTTCCTTTTCCTAAATTCGAATTCCAGTCTCCCATGACTATTAAATTTTCATCTCCTTTAACTATATGAATAATTCCTTTATCGCATCATACGTTTCTTCGATCTCTTCATCATCTGCAGAGCTACTTGGCATATAAACTTGTACTACTATGGTAGGTGTGGGTTTTGTGTCTATCTTGGCTTCAATAATGGGTTCAGTATGCTGTTCATAGTAGCTTATCTACATTCCTATTTTTTACTCATTATTAAACCTATTCCTGGATTACCATTACTTGAATTTTGTATTTATAACCATGTAGTCACCTGACCAGAAGTCTTGTTACTCCTATCACTGAACTTCACTAATTCCCACTATATCTAACTTCCCCTTTTAAATTTTCTAACCTACCTGTCCGATTAAGAGATCCGACATTCCACGCTCCAGTCCATAGAATGCCGATTTTCTTTCTCCTGATAACGATGCCCTCCTGAGTAGTCCCTGCCTGGAGGTCCGAATGGGGGACTATTTTATCTCCGTAATATTATACCCAAGAGGACACCATCATCATTTAACCATAGAGTAAAGCTGCATGTCATTGGGAAAAATTATGGCTGTAGTTTCCCTTTGCCTTCAGCCGTTCACAGTACCAGCACAGCAAGGCCGTTTTGGTTAGTGTTACACGGCCAGATCAGTCAATCATCCAGACTGTTGCCCCTGCAACTACTGAAAAGGCTGCTTCCTTTTCAGGAATGGCATTTTAGTCTGGCCTGCGCACGAGTGTAGAAATATCATACATCTGACAGCAACAACAGTTTCAATTATAGATAAACAACCTGGGACAAGTGCATGCAGATATGTACCTTCAACGTTATCAGTGGAGAATGGTTTATTAGTCTTTCATGAGATCTAATTGGCACTGGTGCCAAGTACAGCACAGTGAATGCACAAGAGATTTTGCCGTCTCCAAGAACTGCATCTTGGCATATACAAGATATTGGTAACCAAGTGAGAAGTGAGATCTTGCCTTAAGTAAAGAAAGCTACTAACCGAAGTAAGTATGCTATTATGTGCGATCTTCGTACTGACAATTATTGCAAAATACATTACCTTACTGTCACATGCAGCGTTATTGTAGACTTGGAAGACAGGTGTAAACTAAGAAACAATGTGCATCTCAAAACAAAGCTTCCAGACAAACAAGTGAAAATATTCAAGTGAAAATATTCTTACAGAGTCATATTTAAAATTTATAAATTATATGAGATTGATACATCTCATCTAGAACTAAGTGAAGTTACATTTGTAATGGATCAAGGGCCGAACATAAAGCTCTTCAATACTTCTAAAGCCAGCAATGTGCAGTGCACTGTATAAACACAGCATTAAAGCACACACTGGATGAGAAATTCCTTAATGACAAATTGCCTGATACTTAAAAATCCGTCCATACAGTGCGCAGAACTGAAAATTTACTGTTGGAGAAAAGCAAGCAGGAATTGATACCCCTGTACCAGCAAGATGTAATGGAGGGTATAATTAAATTCCTGGAACATATCAAAGAAGTTAGAAATGAGCTGGAAGGTGAAAAAGAACTGACCCTGCCTTTTGTAATGGCACAGGCATTTAGTTTGTTAGATTCACGACAAGCTGAAGAAGACAAGCTGAAAAAATATGTAGAGAAACTCGTTAATGAACTATAAGATTCTCGCTTCACGGCTACAGTTTTTTGTTCATGTTTCAAGGAACTCTTAGTAGTGAGTGAGGAAAAGAAAGAAAATATATATTAAACAGTTCATCAGAAATCAAACAGTGTATTTGTGGAAGAAGAGAAAGAAGAGCCCATTCTGTCTGCCATAAACCAGTTCCTGAACTGGGATTCACCAACTTTCAAACATAAAGAGGAACCTGAACAATGGAAACTCCAGACTGGAATATCAACAGTACATGGAAAAAGACAGATTGCTAACTCACCATGAAGATGACATGAGTTGCAGTCAGGCACAATGAAAGGACTGTTACACACATAGCTCTTGGCTGGAGCCTTCTTCAGAAAAGGAAATGCACATACATTCATTCACAGAAATAAGAACACCTCATGCACATGTGACAGCCACCTCCGACGTTCCAGTCAAAGCTGTTGGAGATGGCAGTCACATGTGCAAGACATGTGCTTGCTTGTGGGAAAGAAAGTTTGCGTGAAACATTCTTTTCATTGTGTCCATCTGCAACTCAATGTGTCATCTTTATGGTGGGATTCCCTTGTAGGATGTTTAGGGTTAGCTTAGCAGCAGATATCATTCCTAATGCTTGGAGGACAGTGAGGGTTGAGGGTTGTTTTCACTCTATGAAACTGATCAGTCTGTCCACCTTTCTTTTAAAGATGTTAAAAAAACTGGTTAATGTGCATTTTAGGGAAAGAAGCCTAACTAAGATTTCTCTGCATATAAACCAACACGCATACCAATCAGTCAAATCATGTGACGCAGCAGTTCACTGACTTCTTGGGCATTACACTTTCAGGAAATCGCTCTCTGCATCTTCCTGGAAACTGAGAGGGTATTTAGAGTACAACCTTCAAATCTATGGTTAGAGCCGCAGAAGAACATGGCACTGAGAGCACTATATGTTGAAGGATTAAGATCCTGCTGAGCAGAAGCTAGAAGCCACAAAGATGAATGAAAAAATGGTGATCAACACCAGCAGAGGGTCCCCGCAAGGAGGGCTTTTGTATTCACTACTGTGGAACCTAGAGTGAATGAACTTATTGAAGAGCTAAATACTTTTGCCATGGATATAAAGATGACTGAGTCATGGCAATACTTGGTAAATTTTCTAATACTGTCAGAACTATGGCACAATAAGCATTGAACTTTGTGAAACTGGTGCAACAAACAGGTTCTACGAGTCAACCTCAAGAAAACTGTTTTATTACCATTTACGAGGAAGAATATCCAACACACATACTGGAATCTTAAGCTTCTTGATGAAATTATACAGTAGAGGGGGTAGTGAAGTGTCTACTTGTAATGCCGGATCCTCAAAGTGTCTACTTGTAATGCCGGATCCTCAAAGTGTCTACTTGTAATGCCGGATCCTCATAAAAATAACATGTGTTCCGAGGCGAAATGTACTCTTATGAGCATTAGAAGAGCCTGTGAAAAAATCTGGGGTCTTAATTTCAAAAGTATTTACTGGATTTACACTACAGTAATAATAAGACCTGTGATAATTTATGGAGCATAAGTATGGTGGAACAAAATAGAACAGAAGGTGGCTGCTAGGGAACTTGGCAAGTTACACAGACTGGCCTTCTTAGACATAACAGCCAGGATTAGCAGCACACCCACTGCTGGGATGGAGACTATGCTGGACATGCCCCCTTTACACCTGTGCACTTGGAGGCATCGGCAGCGGCTTATAGGCCAAAAACTTGAAATAACTAGATACCTTTAGGATATCCTGAATCCCACGACAATATAGGGGATGTGGTAAATATAGAGATGCTTGGGGAAATGCCAGACTACATACAATAACTTCCCACTGCTTCAATAAACCTTTCAATGTAACAACTGGAAGTAGGGAGCAGTGATAGAATGAGCCATGACACTGTGCATGAGACAGTGATTACTGACAGTTCAAACACAGATGAAGGCATTGGATTAAGTCACTGGGGCAGGAGTATACAGTGCACAGCCTATGCTAGAGAGCAAAATCTCTCTGGAGAAGCTGGCCCAGTATTCCAGGTGGAAATATCTGCTATCAAGATGTGCATGGAGGAGGATCTGCATAGCTGCTAAAAAGATCATAGCATCCACATTTATTCAGCAGCCAAGCAGCTCTGAACTCTCTATCATCCCCTGCAATGAGGTTGAAGTTACAGAATGAAATTTTCACTCGGCAGCAGAGTGTGTGCCAAATATGGAACTTCCTGGTAGATCAAAACTGTGTGCCAGACCGAGACTCGAACTCGGGACCTTTGCCTTTTGCGGGCAAATGCTCTACCAACTAGAGATGGGCAGTCTGCTCCTCAATTGAGTCAAACAGCCCAGCTCTTTCAAAATATTGAATGATGGATGATTCAGAAAAAATGAATGGTAGCTCATCTGATTTCAAAAGCATCTCTGGTGACTGTAACAAACAGGATGAAAACTCTACTCTAGACTGCTGCAATGGTGCCCCTCCCCATGTCCTAAAGAAAACATTTCCCAAGCTACAAAAAATGTGTGTACCATGAGCATGTGTGGATTTGCATACCTTTCTAGTACATAAAGCTTTTCTTTTCCATGAAAACAAAAAACAAAGAAGCTCTGTTTTTTTCCTTCAATTTACCGTCTAGCAGGCAGTACCCATTCAGCCATCTCAATAGTAATACTAATTATGACACTATGAAAGTAAACACAACACTTTGCCCAGTTTCCGAGAAAAAAGAAAAATCTTTGATCCAATTGGGAATCAAATCTGAATCCCTTTGCCTCAAAAACTGTCACATTGATTGTTTTGTTCTGCTTTAGGGCGCAAAAAACAACTGGGGTCATACGCGCCCATGCCGCATTAACCACGCAGCTAATGGGCGAAATGAGACAAAAGTGCTTCAGTACAATACATTGACACTGAAAACATCTGCAGCATCATGTTTCTGCCCTTGAGTTCAGAAGAATATCTCAAATTTCAGAAGTTCAATAAAAGTTTACATACTTTTGAGTTAGTTATTATTTATTATCCTTTGACTTAGCAATGCACTTGGGATGTGTTGCCAGCAATCATAGAAGCTGCGGCCTTTAGCCACCGTGCGGTTGGAGTGTATTGCAAAGCTCCCCTCCCAAAAGCTCAGGCTTCCTACCACTCTCACTGGCCATCTCACTGCTCCCCACCACTCTCACGAATCAGACTGCAAGACAGCTCTCTAGCTCACTATTCCCCACCACTCTTATGAATCGGATTGCAAGCTAGCTCATTACAACTTGCTTTCTTGGCTCAACACCCCTTCAACCGAGTTCAACTCTTTATTCTTTGTATCCTTATTTGATTTGTTCTAGTCGTCACCTCCTTGTGTTATTGCTCTTCTGTTTTCTTCTTGTGCAAGTGTTCTAGTTAGGTGAACTATTATGTCTTCTTCTATATCTGTTGAATTTACAGTTGTTGTTGTTGGTGGCATTTATGAAGTAAAACCTAATTACTTGGGGTGCATAGAATACTAAATACAATGGTATGTACAATCAACAATTATTTCAACATACAAGTCCATATATAAAAGTTGTCTCACGTGAAATGGCCAATATTCAGAGATATGACAGGAATGATAATTTGAAGCAAAAAACTAAATATGGACATATGCCCTATTCCAAATGGTTTCTGAGATGGAAAACATTTCAAGTTACTTTTGTAAATTTTTCTTGAACAACACGAAATCCACGACCTCTAGTGCAAACTTGTTGCAGTATAACATTGAACTACATTAAATTTCCTTTAAAAAGATCATATTCATTTTTTCAAGGACTTAAAGGTTGCATAAAGAAAGTGAGAGAATATGGAAAGTCTTGCACAACGTGCTTGCGTTGGGTGTAGGTAAGCCAGTTTGCAGTAGTTTCCTGACTTGGTAAACCACATGTCCATATCAAATTATTCATCTTGACTTCATCCAAACTACTATGGTATGTTGTAAACAATGACAATGTACCAAACAATAAAGAAAATAGTAACAATGTCCATTAAATATGTTGTGTTTCAGAAACCATCCAGAATTATGCATATGTCCACATGAAGTATTTTGCTTCAAATGATCATTCCTGTCATATCTCTGATTACGGACCATTTTTCCTGGGACGACCTATATACTATGTTTAATTTTTTATTTATTCATTTAACCCGAACAGATTAATATGTTCAGGAGTCCTCTTACACCAGACCAGAGTTTTGTATGTAATTACAAAACTTATCAAAATCACAGTTACTTAAGAACTCATGATATTTTTAATACAATACCTCGTCTCCTCTCCGCATATATTAGGCATTTGCCTGTTGTGCCCCCTTGGTTGAAACTGTTGATTTTCCTCAATCTTCCAAATTTCTTCTGCCCACTGGGTAATAATGATCACCAATTTTGGTAATCTGTCATCTTCCATTCCTGTGTCATAATCCTTCCAGTTGTATCACTATTCTTTAATCTGATCATTTATCTCAGTTCTTTTCTGATGTCTACATTCACTTTCCTGCCAGACAGAATGTACCCAGTTGCCCGATGTGCAGTGTCTCTGAGATTCATGAACTGTTTTCACTATTCCGTTACCAAAGGTGCAGGTTTTCCCTTCACGTTTCTGGTCTTTGGGTGAGCATATTTATTGTATAATATAGTTACTTTGGCAGTACATCCATGGAGTTGGTCTTTAACATCCAGGAATGGTATGGAAGTCGTCTCTCAAATTATCTCTTGTGCCTCCACTGCAAGTTCAGGCACACTGATACGCTTCAAGTCTCTGTATGTGGGCACAGTTTATTACTTGCATATTTTGGAGCATTAGTCATGAATATTATGTTGTAAGCCGATATTCCAGGTAAGAATTTCTTTGCTTGTGGATTTCGTGCCAAAGATTTGTATGGGGGCCAGACTACAGGCTGCATTATGGATAGGGCAAGCTGAAATACTGTTACATCTGAAGAAGAAACTACACACTTGATTTTCACAGTGAAGGGGCAAAATATTTATGTTAGCGTTTCTAGCATTATTTGTATGCTCCTAAGTCAAACTGAATTTTGAAAGGTCAGTTTTGAAACATTCTATCCCACCTACTTTCAGAGCTCTGTAGAGGACGCACATTAGGCAAATTTTCTTAATGGATTTGATATTTACGAACATATATTTGACATTTTGCCTTCTTTAGTAACGGATGTAAGTAGCATAGTCAGCAATAAGTTAAAGTGTTTGTAAGCCACTATTCCACTTGCTCTTCTGTTATTTCTGTGGTGTCTTAGGACAGTGAAGTCTATATTTAGGGAACTGGAGAGTGTGCTTGACTTGAGCTAGGTGTCCACGTTCATTAGAAGAAAGACATGAATGTCGATATTCTGAAATAATGGTGGAGTTTGTCAAAAAAAGTTGAAAGTGATGGCCAACTATATTCTACAGTAACAATACAGACACGCTGGTAAAATTAGTGGCTGCATGAATAAACAAGTTAATAGCTCCTAAAGCACAAGTTTTAGTGTTCATTTGCACTGCTTTTTTCTGGCCTTCATCTGCACCATTATCCTGTCATCTCTTGTTCGCATGCTATGAAGCTCAAATCTGGATATAACATTAGTCAAAATTTTTATCTTTCAGCAGTGAAATCCCTGCACATAATCAGACTTGCCTTCGTGAGTTTCTTGATCACTATAACTGTTTTAGACCTTTTCGTATGAGACACAAGTTTCACAATTGTGGGTATATGCTTTGCAGATCACAACGTTCAATAACCTACTCTATAACTTCTGATTATAGAATGTGCTGCATGTATGTTCTCGCTTTAAGCTTTTACAATTTAAAATGGCTATGTTAATTGTAAATATTTTAATTTTACCAGTGTACTTTTCAGTGCTGCACAACAATATGTCATCCACATTTCTTTTTTCCTAGAAGAATTACAAGCAATGTTCAGTAGCATTTTACCAAAATGGGAGAAAAAGGAAAATACCACTACTGTGAGCAGATAATTGCCATGGCTTCTGGCTCATCATCAAGCTGAAGAGACATCTAAAATCGAAGCATCCTACAGTACGTCTGGAATGATGTGGGTCAGAAAGCCAATCAGGATCACCATCAAGTGATGTAGAAATTCGAGAAATAATTTCTCGTGAACTGTCGTCATCTGCGTCTGCTTCTACCTCAGGTGAAGTTATTGTGGTGCCCTCATCCTCAACTGATTTTCATTTACGACAAACAATAAGTAATTTTTTTAATAATATTATAAAGCCGCTCACATTAAATAAAAGTATAGTATTAGATGTACCGCTTTTAAAAATGATTTGCAGAGAATACCATCCTTTCTCTGTAAGTATATATACTTACATCTAAAAACAAAGATGATGTGACTTATCAAACGAAAGCGCTGGCACGTCGATAGACACACAAACAAACACAAACATACACACAAAATTCTAGCTTTCGCAACCAATGGTTGCCTCATCAGGAAAGAGGGAAGGAGAGGGAAAGACGAAAGGATTTGGGTTTTAAGGGAGAGGGTAAGGAGTCATTTCAATCCCGGGAGCGGAAAGTATATATACTTATGTATTTGCAGAAATCTGGAAGAATGCTGGAAAACCTGTGGTCATAAATCTCCATCAACATCTAACTGAAATGTGGATCACAGAGAAAATTCCAGAGCACTGGACCTCAGGAATAATCCATCCATTATTTAAAAAAGGAGATAGAGCCAACCCAGATAATTACAGAGGAATAAGCCTTCTGGACTGCACATACAAAATTTTTTCACGCATAATTTACAATAGGATGAGAAACATTCTGGAACCACAACTTGGAGAATATCAAGGAGGATTTTGACCATACAGAAGCTGCTCAGACCAAATTCTTAGCCAGAAACTAATAATGGAGTATTACAAGTAAAGAAATGAACAATTATTCATCTCATTCATAGATTTTAAAAACGTATATGATAGTGTTCACGGATCCACAATTTTAAAAATCCTTAGAGTATATGGCCTCCATCCCAAACTGGTAAGACTCATTCAGCTAACTTTAACTAACACAATTCAAAGGCTAAGTTTAGAGGAGAAATGTCAAAAGCTTTCACAATAAAAACAGGACAGACAAGGTGGTGGATTGCCCCCTTTGCTTTTCAATGTGGCCCTTGATTACATCATGACAATCTGGCAAAAACAAAATCCATGTAAAATTAAAATTGGAGGAAAACCAGCAATAAGAACAAACTGCCTTGGGTTTGCTGATGATTTAGTTCTCTTAGCCCTTGACATGGAAGAAGTTCAGGCTCAGATCACAAGTCTCCAGAAAATTGCTTCAAAAATAGGATTACAAATATACTTTGAGAAAACTGAAATCATGCCCATGAAAACTCTTTGCATAGATAAAATCTTCATAAATGATCAAGCAATTAATACAGTTTTACAATTTAAATATCTTGAAGAAATTATTTTGCACAACTTAGATGTGAAAGCAACATGAATAATAGAACCAACAAAATGAAAAAAAAAGCACAATTTCTAACCTGGTCAACATATAATAAGAAATTCCTGTCAACAGACACTAAGATCCAACATTACATAACTGTAACTCTCCCGGAAGCAACTTATGCTTGTGAAACTCTGTTCAAATTAAAAATGAAAGAAGAACCAATCAACTCTTCAAAACTGAACAAAGAATTATCAGAACATGCATCAATAAAAAATAGCAGGTTGATGGAGTCCGGAGAATCCTCCCTAACGAAACTGTCTATTGTAAGATTGACCCAATCAGCAGCACAATTAAGAAGAAAAGAATCTCATATTTCTTTCATGTCTTACGACTGCCTGACAACAGGATTTTAAAACAACTAGAGATGAGAAGTCTCGGAAAGAAGACAGGAGGACAGAGTGTCAAAGAAATTCAGCAAGATCTTGAAGCAGTTAGGCTCCGAATTAGTGATGCAGAGAACAAAATTAACACTCTCCTTATGAATCATAAATTTTAAGCAGAAATGATGCACAGAAGACCAGTAGAGATTTCAGACAAGTTAAGAAAATTGTTTACGGAACGAATGAAACAGTACTGAGCTGAAGTCAAGAAGCAAGTAGTCCAATCTTCAAACATAAATTCAACATGGAATGACTCAAGTGGTCCAATGAGGCCAATCAAGTTAATATATACGACAGTTGGAACTTTAATAGTGGCAACTATTTATTTACAGCTCGTACAAAATAGATATATTTTTCAAACTTTTACTGACCTTCAAAGTAGTCACCAGCATTGTGTATAACCTGCTGACAGCAATGTTGACAGTTTGAGCAGCGTGGTCTATTGCCCGACGAATTTGCAGCAGTTCTGAAGCGAATACCGTGAAGTGTTTCCTTCAGTTTAGGAATAGAGTTGAGCTTACAAGGGCTTAAGTCAGGTGAGTGCAATAGGTGGTATAGCACTTACCAGCCCCATCACTCAAACAAATCAGTAACAGCTTGCAATGTACGTGCTTGAGCACTGTCCTGCAAAATAATGGTCAGGTCCTGCAGAAAGGGTCATCACTTCTGTCTCTAAGATGGTCATAGGTTGTGTTCCAAAAATGAACAGCATAGAGACAGAAGCAATGACACTTTCTGCAGGACATGGCCATCATTTTGGAGGACAGTGCTCAAGCACGTACAGTGCAAGCTGTTACTGATTTGTTTGACTGATGGGACTGCTAAGTGCTGTACCACCTACTGCAGTCCCCTGACTTATGCCCTTCTGACTTCACGGCATTCGATTCAGAACTTCTACAAATTCGTCAGGCAATAGACCACACTGTTCAAACTGTCAACACAACTGGCACTGCTAAGAGTATCCTATGACTTCCACATCGCTGACAACAGGTTATACACAATGATGGTGACAACTTTGAAGGTCAGTAAAACTTTGAAACATGTATCTATTTTGTACGAGCTGTAAATAAATAGTCACCAATATTAAGGTTCCAATAATTAACCAAGTTGTAAAATAATGTCAAGCTCTCTAATACCCAGTTTGCATTATGAGTTATTTGATAAAATTAAAAGTTATTTGACCACTGCAAAGGCGGTCTGCCTTTTGCCAGATGCATGGATGAGTGTAAATATCATTAGTTTCTATGCATTCACCCGCACATTTCATACATGAGAAGAGTCAACTAAAGCCATACCTTTTAGAGTGCTCATAATTCAAGGACAGACACACTGCAGAAAACACTCAAACCGAGTAAAGTCTGTTATCCCAAATACAATATCAATTTTCAAATCATTTCCATAACAACACAAGCTGCATCAAATATGAAATTAACTGCCATGCTCCTGAAACTTCCACATATTACCCACTTTGCACATTCTTTAAACCTCACTCTGCAACAGGCAGCTAGAAAGCCCACATAAAAAACCATTGATGAGGTCAATATGAGTTGTTATCTTTCTTAAGGAGAGACCCTTTGTTTTAAGCAAACTTGCTGAAATGCAAGAAAATTTAAAAAAGATTGACTGATACTGAAACACAATGTACCAACCAGATGGAACACTACTGACAAAATGTTGCAAAGATTTACTTTAAATACAGATGCTATTATTTCTTGCCTCGCTATTTTAGGTGGAAAATCGATCACCTTAAACTTAAAAGGTACAGATTAGGAGATAATACAACAGGCTTTAAGGATTTTGTAAGTGTTAGATGAGGCAACCAAAGAAGTGTTCTCAGAGAAAACAATATCACTTTTAAAAATGAAAATCTTACCAAGATCAATGGAACAGCAACTAGAGTCTTTTAAATATAAAAATAAAAAAATCCTCAAGAAGTAGAGTCATTGGTCGATAATTTGCTTAAAGGGTTATCAGAGTGGCTTGGGGTTATCTCCAACAATGAACTGATTAGTCAGGCTATATTACTGGACACCCGATTCAAAGACCAGAATTTTCAGACTACAACATGTTTCAGAACCACTACATGAAGGATATTGTAAAAATGAAAGTGTTGGTTGTTCAACAAGAAAAAAACAGAGCTCATTTCTCAACCACTGTGACACATGAGACTTCTTCAGTCTGGGAAGAGTTCAACGAAACAAGTCATGACCCAAAAGTGTGGCAATTGTCGAACTGAACAATTATTTAGTGGTGGGAAATTTGCCTGGACACAGCAACCCCTTAAACTGGTGGGAAACAAGAAAATTGTTGTGGCCAGCACTGTATAAGCTGATTCTAAAAATATTATGTATCACAGCAGCATCAGTGACCTGTGAACGAACATTTTCAAAAGCAGGACAAATGTGCACTAACAAGAGAAAGAGACTCACATAAACTAGAATGGGTCAAATTTTATTTATAAATGACAATATTGATTAATTTTTCCTTTATGCGAACATACCGACTCTAAGTGATAACTGCAGATATACTTCAATTACAATTGATATAATTTTTATATTTTTTTCCAATAAAAGTATCAAAATATAACAAGAATAAGTCCTCATTCTCAAAATTTTTCCACTTCATAAGAAATATTTAGGATTTTGATATAATATTTATAATTTTTACAACAAACAAAATTTTAAACTGTTTTATCTGAAAATTACTGGGGACACAACACAAAATTATTATGTCTCTTTACAAGTTCTTTCACAATAGGACCACATCAGATAAAAATTCAGGTTTAGTGACATGAATTGAAAAGGCAACGTACTTCCTTTTACTTATTTTTTGTTAGTGAATGGTGAGTGTTGAATCATGAAAAAGAGCTAGTTCATTTCAGTGACTGACCAGTTCTGATCCGATTTCTGAAAAGAACAGTTTTTACCACCTCTACTACCAACTGAGATACCCAAGCATGGCTCATGACCCATCCTTGCAGCTTCAATTCTGCCAGTACCTCATCTCCTACCTTCCAAACTTCACAGAAGCTCTCCTGCAAACCTAGCAGAACTAGCACCCCTGGAAGAATGGAATTGCAGAGACATGGCTTATCCACAGCCTGGGGGAAGTTCCCATAATGAAATTTTCACTCTGCAGTGGAGTGTGCACTGATATAAAACTTCCTGGCAGATTAAAACTGTGTGCTGGATCGATAGTCAAACTCTGGACCTTTGACTTTCCTGGAAAAGGGCTCTACTAACTGAGCTATCTGAGTACGCCTCATGACCCATCCTCACAGCTTCAATTGTTCCAGGCCTGCTAGACTGCTAGTTCTGCAAGTTTCACAGGAGAGCTTCTGTGAAGTTTGGAAGGTAGGAGACGAGGTAGTGGCAGAACTGAAGCTGTGAGGACGGGTTGTGCGTTGTGCTTGGGTACCTCAGTCAGTAGAGCAGTTGCCCGCAAAAGGCAAAGTTCCCGAGTTTGAGTCTCAGCCCGGCAACAGTTTTAAACTGCCAGGAAGTTTCAGGTCGAAGATCACTGCAGAATGACGCAAAGCCCTTGTGAGACTAGGGGAAAGCAACAGGGTAAACTGCTGTGGGTCCCTGGTCACTCAGAAATCAGTGGTAATGAACAAATCAACAGGCTAGCCAGGCCAGCTCCAACAGCTCCATTTCCTGGACCAAAAACTTTCCTAAGCATCATTAAGGCGATAACTATGAAACTAGTTCAGTAGACAACATGTAAAATATTGGACACTATGATCCCAAAACAAAAACTTGGCAAGCTAATGTTGCCAAAGTCATGTTTTAAGAGTAGTTCTCTACTCTTGGGCTGAACAGGTAACAGACTAAGCTCATGGTAGGACGAACGACAGGCTACGGGAACTTTAAGAAACATATAAAAATGATGGGTGTAGAGAAAGAAGCCCCTAGGCGTAGGCTGTGTGATGAGGACAATGGAACTGCATGACAGCTAATCTTCCAATGTGAGTCACTGGAGATCAATAGGCACACAAAATTGTGTCTAAAAAGGAAGTAGTAAGGGGCATTGTAGCAGTCTTCAAGAGTACTGATTGGCTTTATTAGAACCACATGGAGTGAAAATTCACAATAAACACTGTTTCAGTGCAGGCAATAGTGGGCCAGGATTGCTGTTGTTCTGATGTCCCTGTTCAAATCAAATCAATGAGATGCAAACTGGGTCACATCGTGTTGTGCACATCCTTGTCACTGAAATGCAATTACCACCACCACACGCTACTCATTTCTAATTTAGTGCTATATGTTCAACAGTGTAGAATTTAATGACACCATCTCTGTTTTATAAGCATCTCATTGTCAGATACAATTTTGGAATAATACCCTGCTGTGGCTATCTGTCACAAAACTAAGAAAACAACAGAACTTTAGTGAAAAGATTAAAAAAATTAGTACCACACCAACATAATATGGCTCGATCAGTCAAGGTGGATGCAAAAAAAATTTGACACGTTAGGTTCAGAATGAATTTTGTACTATGTTTCTAAAGGGGAGCACAATCAATTCCTTCAAGTATTAGATTTTGTATAATACCTACAACACTGCAGGGAGGATGTTTTGGCTCCAGCACAGCATTTTATTCAGTTTGGTTTGATGCCCTCTCTCTCTGTTCTAATAAATAAAATTTCCACTTCATACAAATTTTATCACTGTTGGCTTAGCAAACGTTGCAAAAAGCCTATCTTGAAAGACCAGGATATAATTCAGTTTGGCTATGGAATGTCACTTCTGATAGCTTTAGCCAAAATTCTTGAAAAAGTAATGTATTCATGAGCGGCTTCACATATTTGTAAAAATCAGGTACTAAGAAAATGTCAGTTTGGTTTTCAGAAAGGCTTTTCAACAGAAAATGCTATATATGCTTTCACTGCTCAAATATTAAATGCAATGAATAACCAAACATCACCCATTGGAATATTTTGTGATCTCTCACAGGCTTTTGATTGTGTGAATCATGAAATTCTTCTAGATAAGCTTAAGTATTGTGGTATGTGTGGGATAGTGCATACATGATTTAATTCATACTTAACTTGAAGAATGCAGAAGGCTGAAATTAACAGTACAGATAGTCTACAAAAACGAACAGAGTCCTCTAACTGGGGAGGTATCAAGAATGGTGTCCCACAGGGTTCAGTCTTGGGGTCCCTTATCATTCTTAATATGTATTAACAACTTGCCACTCTATATTCATGAAGATGCAAAGTTAGTTCTTTTTGCTGATGATACAAGTATAGTAATCACACCCAAGGAGCAAGAATCAGCTGAGGAAAATTATTAAGTGGTTCTCTCCAAATGGACTCCCACTAAATTTTGAGGAAACACAGTTTATACAATTCTGTACAGTAAATGGCATAATACCATGGATAAATATAGACTATGAATGGAAGTCTGTTGCTAAGGCAGAATATTCAAAATTTCTGGGTGTGTGGACTGATGAGAAATTGAATTCTTAAGAAACACATTGATGATCTGCTGAGACGATTGAGTTCAGCTACTTGTGCAATTAGGGTCATTTAAAATGTTGGTGATTAACATACGAGTAAATTAATCTACTACGCCTATTTTCATTCACTGCTTTCATATGACATCATATTTTCGGGTAATTCACCATTAAGAGAAAAAGTAATCATTGCACAAAAGCATGCAATCAGAAAAATAGCTGGAGTCCACCCAAGATCATCTTGCAGACTTTTTTAAAGGATTTAGGGATATTCACAGAACCTTCACAATACATGTATTCACTTTAAAATTTGTTAAAAACCTATCCCAATTAAAAAATAATAGCAAAGTGCATAGTAACAACACTAGATGAAAGGATGATCTTCACTATTCTGCATTAAATCTGTCTTTGAAACACAAAGGAGTGAATTATGCTGCTACAAACGTCTTTGTTCATTTACCAAACAGCATTACAAGTCTGACAAACAGCCAACCAGCATTTAGAAACAAATTAAAAGAATTTATGAAAGACAACTCCTTTTACTCAACAGATGAATTTTTAGACATTAAGTAATAATTGTAAAAATAAATCAATAAATAAACAGATAAACAAATTTAATTATATCACTTAAAGAAACCTAATGGTAAACTGACAATTTCCACATTATTACGAAATGTCATTCATGATCTATGGAACAAGTAATGGTGTAATGTAACTGTAAACCTACATTTTATTTAGTCTGCGAATGGCAACAGCTGAAAATGAAGTAACAAAATGAAAGTTCAACATTCATTGAGTTTTAATTCTGGCAATGCACCAATAAACAAACAAACAAAGGCAGAGTGGGAAAAAACATAATGTGACACAATGCTGAGTTAGCTAAAATATTTCTTTGTCAGACTTATATGACCCAAATCCCAACTTCCTTTTCCAGCAACTACAATGTAAAAAGCTCAAACACTTTTGTTACAATATCTAAGAGGTACTTGGTATATAACAATTTACCTTAGCAGCAACATCACGATCCCTCTCACAGTCAAAAAGGAAGGTCTCAAATACTGAGATATGAGCTGAATCCCATAATGTAGTCAAGTATGTTTCAGTGAACTCGAACTCGATGGGAAACTGCTGTAATAGCTGCCACACACAATCCAGAAACAGCAGGAGTTCAGGGGACTGCAAAAGCACACATCATTGAGTATGATTTCAGTGTTGATTACATTTGTTTTATGGGACAAGTAAAGTTATGGCACAGAACTTTCATGTTTAAAAAATATGTTTGAAATAAATAATGTATTCTAAAATGGGAGTTAGCCAGCAAAGTAAATTACAATAAAGTCTTCAGCACTCACTAACCCTTTCAGAAGAAGAGCGTAGAACATGACCAAGTCTTGAGCTAAATGGATGTCCCAGAGACACCCATTCCTTCTGTATGAGCGCCTGAAATCCCACAAGTGTTCGGTACTGTGGAACCAATAAAAGCTGGCACAGTGATGAGATCACACAGCACATGTCACGTCCCTCTGATTCTTGAAAACACAGAACGACAACAGTATTTGTAAGATGTTGCACATATTACTTTAGTGCTGAATCAACAGTACGGAACAGTTTTGCCACCAACTACTTTAAATAATTGAAACAGTTTGAATACCAGGATCCCATCACAAAATTAGCTATAACAATATCTGAGCATTATGAGGAAGACGTTTGCATGAACTACGTAATGTCCTTTCAGGTTATGTTGGCAGGACTTTTTATGGGTGTGCTCTCATTTAGATTCCAAATTGTGTAAATCAGTGTGTGAAAACACTACTGATGGACTTCAGTCTTGTGCAATATTGCATCAGAATAGTGATCATCATACAGTGCAAGTTCTTGCTACTTCATCTAACCCCCAATAATCCGTCTACCCACATGACTGCACAGTAGACTGATTTGCAGTATCTTAACAATTCACAGTTTCTCATTGTTATGCTATATCTGGATGGAGACACATTGAATTAACTACTATACTGCTTGGCAACAGCAGTATGCCATGTCTGGATGGAACACACTGAATTAACTGCTATACCGCTTTGTTGTTGAGTCATATTATATGATTTGAAATTAAGCAAATATTATTAGGATACAAATAAAAGTCTAATTAACAATTTCTCTTGGTGTAGGCCCACCCATCAAGCTTGTCCACTGTCAAATTCCAACAGTATACATTTGTATGGACTCTGGTATATGTTAAAAGAAACTGTACTGTTGGCCCTTGCTAATATACAATTGTGATCTACATCTACATTTATACTCCGCAAGCCACCCTACGGTGTGTGGCGGAGGGCACTTTACGTGCCACTGTCATCACCTCCCTTTCCTGTTCCAGTCGCGTATGGTTCGCGGGAAGAATGACTGTCTGAAAGCCTCCGTGCGCGCTCTAATCTCCCTAATTTTACATTCGTGATCTCCTCGGGAGGTATAAGTAGGGGGAAGCAATATATTCGATACCTCATCCAGAAACGCACCCTCTCGAAACCTGGCGAGCAAGCTACACCGCGATAGGTCGAACGAGTTTTTTTTTTTTAAGCCACCTCCTTTGTTGATGGACTACATTTTCTAAGGACTCTCCCAATGAATCTCAACCTTGTACCCGCCTTACCAACAATTAATTTTATATGATCATTCCACTTCAAATCGTTCCGCACGCATACTCCCAGATATTTTACAGAAGTAACTGCTACCAGTGTTTGTTCCGCTATCATATAATCATACAATAAAGGAACCTTCTTTCTATGTATTCGCAAGTGACAACGGGACCTTACAGACTGACCCACTTCAATATGCTTCATACTTCCAGGATTTGAAGGGCAGTGCCTGGCATCAATTAAAACGCACAATATGATGGAATTTATCTCTCTTCTTTAAAATCACTGAAGAAAGTCACCTTCGAAAATCGGGAGATTTCCAATTGCTGTTACATATTTCCAGCTTACTAACACAGATGCCAGCAGCTGACTGCATAATATTAAACTCTAGTAATTTGTTCGGGGTGCATACGAGAACAAGGAAAAAAATATTCCCAGATTTTTCCTGGATTTCCCAGTTAAAAATTCACTTTTTCCACATTAAGTGACAGTACACCTTCCCTCAGGACTGTAAAACTGATCAGTTCTCTGAAAGAGAAACACGTTTTGGAAAAATATTTGATGGGCAGCAACACATATGCTATATATTCTCGTATTACAATAGGCTGCATAGTTTCATATTACAAATGTATATATTCAAATTCAACCAAACACAGAACATTAATTTCTGAAGCACTGATATCAAGATTGCGATGTCCTTTTGTAAGCCAATCATAGCTCACCAGTCGATGATAGCACATATTCAGAGTATAGAACACATGCTGTAGTCAGACAATAGCAATATCACTATTAAGTAGTATAAACACACAAACAGGAAAAGTTAATAGTTTTAATTAATATACATATTGCAGCTACGAGGAAGGCTAAGCTTCCACATATAATATTGGTATTTTTTTTTTTGCATATGTTACATTTTAAGATACTTCACCCAAAAGTACCAGTAAAATTTTAAATAATGACATAAATGTCTGGCCTTCTAGGCTCAAAATTCTTCCAAGAGGCTGGCCCTCAAACTGTTAAACTTTAAACGAGAGTCAAACACCCTGTGATTTATGAAATTCAAAGCAGATTCTCACATAAAACAATTATTCTTGTGTGACATGAAATTTACTTTGTAAGTAACACTTTTCAAACCAACATTTGAAATATTTTCCTGCGACCTGTTAGATTACATTTCAGCAGTTGTCAGAGGGCGCTGGAAAACAGGTGTTACTGTGCATGCCCAGCTACAATGACATAAGAAGCTCGTATGTTTGTATGTATATAGAATTAAGAAATCTTACATTACATCCTGAACAAAACAGGATATCACAGGATACTCCAAGAGCTTAGGAATTTCGTAAACTATACTAAAATGAATAATTTGGCTTAAAGTGCACATCAGTATGTCCAGATTCACAAAGAAGTAGTCCCAACCTGATATTAAGTTTTCCCGTGTGGTTTTTGGGATGCAAATTTTCTTGGGTTACCAGTACTGTAGTATCTCTGTTTCGTTCTTTATCATGGCATAAAGCCGTACATGCCAGACGATCAAAACATGCTCTCGAAATTCAGCAAACAGTTGAAACCAGCCAATAGTGTGGAATGAAACACTTTGTTACAAATAAATTGACTGCCTCTGTGGAAAAGATCAATAAAAGCCACATTTCTTTAACAAACCGTCAAAAATAACTTCACTGTTCTGCAAGGCAATTAATGCTTGACTACCAAAAATGTGAAAATAAAATAAAATTATAAAACCGAAACTAATAACATATTTTAGCTTTCCGTAATTATGTGAATACATTTTAATTCGCTTCATAGCTCCCAGCCACAGAAATCAGTAAACAAAAACACGACTCACGAGGAGACTAAGCATCTAGCCGCTTATTGCTACTGCTGACAGAGCTACTAGCCACACTTCAGGTAGCCAGAAGCGGGAGAAGGTACTGCTCATAGGGGACTCAACTGTGAATGCGCATGAGCCCACTGGCAACTGCTCAAATGAACTATTGCAAACAGCAGTGACACAGTGCTCATCGGAAGCAGTTTGTTGTTATAAAGTATTGCATACACTTTGTCCTAAAGCCTTTGACAAGCTTTGCTATTGGCAGACACTTGTGTACGCACTGTGTTTTTTTGTTGTAAATGGTGCATTTCCTCTGCAACTCAAGTTTTTTCCTCTCTAGTTTATTTGTTGTTGTTGCAGTATTATTCTGCAGTAGTAAGACACACTAAAATTCTTTGTTACGGTATCAGTTTTTACCACTCAGAATTACATAAATTTAAATGAAAATAAAAGCAATGATAAAATTCCTGGAATTCTAAAAAATTCCCAGTTTTTTTCCGGTTTTCTCACAGATGACAAAATTCCTAGTTTTTTCCCAGATTTCCCCGGTTGTCCCAAGATATATGTATCCTGTGGTTCGTATCTTTTGGTAGTGAGTTTCTTTTACTTTGCTGTAAATTCCATATTTATTTAACATGTGGAAATATTAATTATCAAATGCTGGATCATAAATTTGAATATAAATAAAATGTTCTGTTTTTAATTACTAACTGCATGGAAATAAAATTTGATAGATATTTGAACTGTCTTACTGTATGTTGTTGTCATCTTCAGTCTGAAGATTGGTTTGATGCAGTTCTCCAGCCTAATCTATGCCGTACTTAAATAATACTGATCAAGTGTTTTATTTTCTTTTTCTTTTTGATCTTTTGCAATTTTGTACCATATTTTAATTTATGTGAATACTTACATTTTGATGTTTTTTTTAATTAAAAACAAAAATGTTATTTTTATTAAATAACATGATTCAGTATTTTTATTAATATTTCCAAATATTAATTAACATGGGATTAAAAAATATAAATAATAAAAATAAAAGGTTGGTATTGGTGAGATACGAACCAATGGTAATGCAATTACTAAACTTTTACTTTACACACTCAGCTGCAGGTAATAACGTTAATAAGGTCAACATATTTTGTAGATAAGTGGTCAGATAACTTCTAATTTTCAAGTGAAATTTTTTTGAGTTGTTTTTAGAAATGTACCCCACTGCTTGGAAACTGACGTCTGTGCATTTACTTTCACATCCTACAATTATGAAGAAAATATAGGACAGCTAGTCCCTAAGGTCCCCTAATGAGTAAAAACGTCCTCTTACAAATTGAGACAGATTAATCTCCTATGTTACACATGACAACTATTTTATTAGATTTCTGAGCTTAGTTAAAACACCAGTATTTACTGGCAGATCAATAAAGGCTGGTATGCAATTTTCACTAACAAACATCAGTCTTATTATGTTCCTGACTTATCAGGAGGGACTGTGTGTGTGTGTGTGTGTGTGTGTGTGTCGTATGGCCAATTTCAATTTTATTTTGTCCATTCTGGTGTTATTTTTTTTAAACATGTGTTGTTATCTGCTGATTTTAATGATGTCCTTTTTGCCAATTTTGGTATTAGTTTCTGATGGCCTATTTTTGAAGTACAAACGATTCTCATTTAGTTGCATAGGCAGACCATTTCTCCAAGAATATAGAAGAAACCAAGGAAAGACAGAAAACATTAAAAAATGCTGATGCATTATATTTACTGGCATCACAGCTCACATTTATTTAAATTATTTAAAAAAAATCTTTTCTGTTAAACCCATTTAATCTTATCAATTAAAATTCAGCAACCATACATAATTGAAAAATGAAAATATTGTCACCATTACTTCAAATTTCTCTTCTGAAACAATATGCTGCTGATAAGTCACCACTTCACTACAGTGAGGAAATCACCTGTATTCTACATTTGCCCAGTCAGAACATGAGGCGTTTGAAAATGTGCCCATTCCCTACTGGCACACAAAGTTGCTTTTCCACTATATTATGAAGGAATGTGTATCTCTATAGAACATCTACATGGCTGAGATTTGCTATTCAAGATACATTTAACAACCTCTTTGCCATGGGAGCATTACTTGAGGTCACCACCACCACCACCACCACCACCACCAACAACAACATTATCCTATCACTCAAGCAAGAACTTACGACAGTCAGTAGACACATGCATGGATCTGTGCCCATAGAGGGGTGCAAGAGATCTGTTTCTGGATAAGGCATGCCAGGTAATTTCAGTCAGCGAAGGCCTCGGCACACTTGGCATATCTGGGGAGGGACTGTTTGTCTCTGCAGATGGTGACAGCTGCAGGTGGTTACTGTGTATGGAAGGAACTTCTTGGTATTGAATGGACGCCAGCTGTGGAAATAGGGGTGTTGGTATTGTTACTGGTTGGTGGGTTTGATTAAAAAATGCTGATGCAAGGAAGGTGGATCATTGAGCTGAGGAGGACTAGGTGAAGTGAATGGTGGAGATGTTGAGGTTCTAGAGGATTGTGGATAGGGTGTCCTTACCCTCAGTCCAGACCATCTCTCTATTCACATTCCTCCACAATCACATCATCTCCACTTCAACAGTTGCCACCCATTCCACAATGTCCAGTCCCTTCCATACAGCCCAGTCACCTGTGGTCATTGCATCTGCAATGACATGCAAAACAATGTGCTCGACTTGAATGACTTCTCCACAATTTACGCCAGCTCGATTCTACCCATCAACAACAGCTTCTCTGAATTGTGCAGGTGAGAACTCCCTCTACAACATACTCTTCGTTCTCATTAACTCCCCCCCTCCCCCCCCCTCCAAATCTTCGCTAGCCCCTACCTCCACGTGCCTCTTTCAGCCTCACACATGCTTTTCGTTCCCCCAGCATGGTCCTTTCCCCCTTTCGCTTCTGTCAACCCCACCCCTCCTTCTCCCAGCAAATCTTTCTCGATTCTGCACTTAGCAGCCCAATATCCTGTCCCTGCCACAACTGCACAGTCTTACAGGGAGCACTACAGTATCTTTTTCCACTTATAGTTCTTATTTCTCTCCTCCTCTTCTGTACTCCCAGCATCCACCCAAATCGACATTGCTAAGCTAATATTTACCAACAGGCTACTCTTAGATGTGACTCTCTGCCACTCCACGTCTCCTCTATGTGGTGAGTAACATTCTATCCTAATTCATACAATTTATATTATTATTCTATTCCAAATTTTCCACTGTTAGTTCTTATGTAATTGTTGAAATCACTGACTAGTGGCTTAAGATGAAGATCCAAATTCATATACGAAGAAATTAGAGAGTTAATATTTTAGGATATCTTCACTGATATCAAACTATTTAACGTTTGTAGCAAAAACATGTATATCATGTAAGTATACACTGAAACAATTATAAAAACATGTACACAGAAATAAATTTCAAGAAGAAAATACACTCAAGTATTGATACACAGCATTCACTTTACAGCCAGCAGCTGAAGATGTGTGACACACACAGCTTTTCAGACCCATATTATCCATCTCACAAGAGAGGAAAGGAGCTTTACTATTAAGATATTAGGACACTGGAGTTGTGCAGAGCCCCAAGTCAATGGTCAATTCTCGTTTGTTTGTATTTAATTTACATTACTTAGAACACTAGCAACATGTCTTAATGAATTGGCCTTAATGTAAAAACAATGTACTGAAGCACTGTAGATATTATACAAGTCACTTATGATATTTTTACAGTCATTTTCATTATATATGAACTTCAGATAGGCATAATCTGTAACTCTTCAGGCAGGTGGGTTACCTTCATAATATCAAATGTTATTGAATTTAGCATATGTTAAATTTCAGAAGTAAGAAGCACACATTTTTTTGTTTTCTCCAAAAAAATTCCTGCCCTGAGATACAAGACTCCAAAGATGACACTGCAAACACCATTTTGAAGATGCGAATTTCAGAAAATTTTTTAAAATGCTGTATCTCTCTAACAGTTCTAGATATATTGTTAGAGACTTTTTTATTTGAAAGATTATTACTTTATGATTACAGTGGTATCCTCCATTTGGACATATCTGTCAGTTCCTTTACTGTCGCCTTTTTATTTTTTTATATAATTTAGGTTTTTTTTTGTTTCAAAAATGACAATCCAGAAAAGGTAGATTTTTTTCTGTTGATTAGTACTATATAGTACTATATTCTCTATAAAGGAGAGCTTCCACTTTAAAGCTGGACTGGTTTTATTTTAAAAATTCATTTTTTTTTAACTTTTAAGGGTAATGTATGTCTTCTCTGAAGTTTTTTCTTACTAATATCTTTGTTACAATGTTTATTTCTATTGTCTTTGTTACAGTCATTTCTTGTCATTTTCTCTGTTGCAGTTATTTCTTTTCACTTTCATTGTTGCAGATATTTTAAAACTCTTGTTGTTGTTTCTTGTCAGTTTCTTTGTCGTGGTTGTTCATTGCAGGTTTCTGTATTGTAGTTGTTCAGTGCTAATTTGTTTACTGAAGAGGCTTCTAAGAAATATGAGACCATCCAGTGAGTTATGTGTTTTCGTGAGGAATTTGCCGCTTGACACAGTTGCAGTGTGTTTTGTGAAAAGGACTGTTTGAAATGGCTTCTGACTGGGGCCACAGGAGAGTACAGTGTGCTGATTGTTTGCATATCCATAAAAGAGTTATACATAAGACAAACAAAAAACCTGACTTTGTTCAGGTTGGGAATAAGTATTCTCATTTGAAGACTGTTTCAAAGTGAAGATGTTTCCAGTGATGACTTTGTGTGTTCTAAATGTCTTGACAGAATAACAACAAGGATGGTATCTGAACAAGGTGAAGCCTCTCATGGTGCAGGTGATGCAGATTTTGCATCAATAGAGGAAGAATTAAATACCCTGAATCAGTCAGCTACAGAGGCAGGTGTTAGCCCTGTTAAGAAACCGTGGTCAGTGAAGTCGAGTCATAAGCTCAATGCATGAAGAAAGCACAAGGAAATTACCAAAGCTATGGATGAATACACTACAGATTCCACAAATATCAATTCAGCTGTTGAATATTGTGCATCCTACAGTGAAAACGTGCAAGTTTTAACTATTATTCCAGAGACATTTTCAAAGAAAACAAATTCGAACCATCGGTATCAAAGTACATGGTACACAAATCAAGAAATGTGATGTCTGTAAAAGGAGTCTTTGGAAAACCAGATCCCTATTATGGTCATCCTGTAGAAGCAGCTCGAGTTCAAATAGTGCAGTCATTTACCTAGAAGATAAATGGGACTGTTCTCACCAGAGTGCAAACAAAAAAGACACTATAACTGTAACAGTTGAAGGTCAAAAAAGTTGTGAAAGTGAAGAGGTACATGACTCACAGTATTAAAGAAACTTTTGCAATTTATAAAAGTAACTATACAACTTCACGTATTGGAAGGTCAAAATGTTATGCACTAAAACCTAAGTGGGTAGTTCCATACCCATCTAGAGATGTCTGTGTATGTGTGTACTGCGCGAATTTTGAACTTTGTGTGGTAACTTTGAAGAACTTACTGGAGCACGTGACATATAACACCTTGGTTGGGCGTGTGAAGTCATTACTAATCTGCAACATAAAGCAAGAGACCTGTTTGTTTCAAGAATGCCTTTACAGACACTTGGCCTGGAAGACATAGAAGATAACTTTGCAGAAATTACATATGCGATATGGGAAGAAAATCAATTAAGAAAACTGTTGCCTTTGACAGTTTCATTGATAAACTTGGTAAATGGTCGGTGAAAGCAGTAACACACCAGCATCTGAAGAAATTGCTACAACACATTGCAGAAGTTAAAGAGTGTGTACAGGCTGAAGAACTATGTTTCGTGCTTCACTGTGATTTTACTCAGAACTGGTCTGTAATCCTCCCAAAAGAATTACAAGGGTATCACTGGAGTAATGAGCAGATTTCCATTTTTACAGGAGTGACATATTTTCAAAACAGGACCACAAGTGTTGCAGTTATAAGTGATGACACAGGACATGATTCGCACATGCTTTGCTAGCAATGTGCAAAATTTTTCAACTGCAAACAGGGGCAGAGAAGATCATCATTATTTCTGATGGTGCTCCTAGTCATTTTAAAAATCGTTACCAGCTGGTTGAATTGAGTAAGTCGCTTGTGCCAACTGACTGGGTATACAGTGCTATTGGTCACAGGAAAGGGCCTTGTAATGGTGTAGGAGGCCGGCTGAAGCACCATGCTACAAAACATAATCTTTCCAGGCCAAATGCAGCTGTGATTCAGAATGCTGAGAATCTTATGAGAGTCGTGAAATCTTACACATCCACAGCCATCATTCTTTTGTCCAAAGAGGAAATCGAAGAATTCCATGAGCAGAAAAAAGAAGAATTGTCCAAACAAACTACTCCTAAGAAAGGGATTCAGAAGACACATTTTTGGACTCAGAGTGATGGGTGAACTCTTATTGCAAGCACGAAAGAAGAAATTTTGTTCTTTCAGCCAACACCTCAGAAACAGCAGGATAATATGCAGATTCACATCCTCAAAAGTGGGATGTTTGTAGCATGTGTGTATGACTGTGACTGGTGGATTGCAGAGATTATAAACACCAGTTATGAGTTAAACAAAATAATAGTGAACTTTATGCTACCACATGGATCAGCTGCTGGATATAGGTTTCCAGCTTAGGGACAACAACAACGCCACCACTTCTCACTTCCATTCACAATATTTTGAAGATTGTAAATGCTCCAGTTCCTACTGGTTCAACAGGAAGGCACCACTCTATATCAAAGAAAGATACTGAAGCAATGGAACACATTTCTAGTTCATTGACTGGCTAGTTTCAGTACAAAACAGAGTACACAGAAGTTGTATAAATTGACCTTTCACATACATTTTGTAACCATTTAAAATGCTTGAAAAATGAGTCTCTTACTCATCCTTCAAAACTGAAATTATGTTAAATAAGGCTATGTTTTGATTTTCAAGAGCCTGTTACACGGTAATGTGGTAATAAAACAGGTTTTATGTATGGCAAAAATTTCAATTGTTTTTCAAATCTGTTCAACCTTAAAGTGGAAGCTCTTCTTTTCAGGGAATGTAGACCTATATGGTACTAATCAACAGAAAAAAATAAAAATTTATGGATTGGCATTTTTGAAAAAAAAAAAAAAAATTGTTTTCCTTTCATTATATATATATATATATATATATATATATATAAAAATCAGTAGGCTACAGTAAAAGAACTTTGACAGGTAAGTTCAAATGGAGGATTTCTTTGTAATCATAAAACAATTATCTTTCAAATAAAAAAAACAACAAAATATCTAGAAATGGTCCAGAGATACAGCATTTTAAATTTTTTTCCCAAAAGTCACATCTTCAAAATGGTATGTGCAGATTTTTTCCTAGCCTGCCTCAATTGATATGGACTATGCCGATAAAAGAAATTTGGACACACTGATATCATGTCAATGAATACAAACACGAAATCTTTTACACAGTCTTGGTGGAAGATGATCTGTAGAACAGACATGTACAAAAGTGCTAAAACTCACCCTGAAGAACCACTGTGAATCCTTTTAAAAGATGAGCGGCTGCCTCCGATGCTTTGCACAAACACAGAGACACACTGTGCAACCACCGTGTTAACTCCAGTTGTGACATGAAGTGGCTATCTTGTACCCACAACTGACGAATGGTTTCTAAAAGAAAATAGTCTGTTCAAATTTGACGTTAGACTAACACAGTCAAGAAAGCACAGTATTTACATTGTGGCATACCAATGATTAAAAAATTTACTTTTCTATTTAGAATGTACCATAAAACCAACACAAACTCCAGTCAGAAGGACCGGATGAACATAAACTATACGATACTCAACCAAGTATGGTCCTTGTATTTACAAAACATGAGTTAATACATCAATGAACAAACTTTTAATACTTTGCAGATAATGGTAACACTGCTAAATAATCCAGAAGGTAAGTTAAAGTGATGCATAAAACAATTTTGTTGCCCTTTCCATTCATACATAAAAGCTTGTTGGCTGATGAAGATAAACTGCTCAGATTACAAGCCACTATATTCAACAGAATCAGATTTATACTTCTTCAGGGGAAGGGGAGACAATAGTAACTCCTACTACAGAACTTTCTGTGGCCAAAACATTAAAGAAGATAAATGTTTTCAATATAATGAGGATATAACATAGAATTTTCGTAGATCATTATTGATTTTCTGATGTGTGTTCACCAGTTGTTTGCATGATGAATTCACAATTGAGCCTGTACTACCAAACAATTACAGGAAGCAATTAAACGCAAAGTCATTGCCATTTGCTTATAATGTCTAGCAAACCATAAGATCGTTTCAATGATGGATTTCAGTAGGGTCACCAGTAACAGCTAACACATTCACGATACTGCTTTCAAAAATAGATTGGATGCCTTATCAATCAAAACACTCAAAATCTTTTGTTCCAATTCATTCTTAACATTTGAAAAGTGTAGGGAGTCTTTTCAGCCACATACTGAATGAGCTTTAATGTAAACATGTTAGGAGTAAAGGACACTACATACCGAACAACAGAAGCGTTGTTATCGATAGAACACACAAAAAAGAAAAAAAAATTGCTAGCTTATGGACTAAATCCTTTGTCGAGTTGGAGTACAACTACCCACACACTGTGCCCCTGTCTACATCTACATCTACACACATACTCCGCACGCCACCATACCTTGTGTGGCAGAGGGTATCCCTTACCATCACTAGGCATTTCCTTTCTTGTTACACTTGCAGACAGAGCAAGAAAAAAAGCGACTGTCAATATGCTCCATTTAAGCCCTAATTTCTTGGTCCTTATGCAACATGTATGTTGACAGCAGTAGGATCATTCAACAGTCAATTTTCTCAATAGTGTTCATCGAAAACAATTTCACCTTCCTTCCAGGAGTTCCCATCTGAATTACCAGAGCATCTCCATAAAACTTTGCTGTTGTTTAAATCTACCAGTAACAAATCTAGCAGCATCACAAGTTGTTGTTGTTTTTAACCAAGGATGTGCTTTTTCATAAGCTATTTTCCTTACTTGACCTGAGTTTCTCCCTTAATAAACTTAAGAAATCACTATTTCAGGATTCTCTCACAACTGCATCTCCACAACATGTTAGTAAGGTGTTTTTGTTGTGGTCTTCAGTCCAGAGACTGGTTTGAAGCAGCTCTCCATGCTAGTTTATCCTGTGCAAGCCTCTTCATCTCTCAGTAACTACAGCAACCAACATCCCTCTGCATCTGCTTACTATATTCATCTCTTGGTCTTGCTCTACGATTTTTACCCTACACGCCTCCCTCCAGTACTAAATTGGTGATTCTTTGATGACTCAGAATGTGACCTACAAACTGATCCCCTCTTTTCGTCAGGTTGTACCACAAATTTCTCTTCTCCACAAGTCTGTTCAGTACCTCCTCCTTAGTTACATGATCTACCTATCTAATTTTCAGCATTTTTCTGTAGCACCTAATTTCAAAAGCTGCTATTCTCTTATTGTCTATACTGTTTATTGTCCATGCTTCATTTCCTTACAAGGTTACACTCCATAAAATTGAGGATTTCCTGACACTTAAATCTGTACTCAATGTTAACAAATCTCTCTTCTTCAGAAATGCTTATCTCACCTTTGCCAGTCTACATCTTATATCGTCCCTACTTCGACCATCATCAGTTATTTTGCTTCCCAAACAGAAAAACTCATTTACTACTTTAAGTGCCTCATTTCATAATCTGATTATCTTGTATCTCTTGATTTAATTATACTACATTCCATTTTGCTTTTGTTGATGTTCATCTTATATCCTCCTTTCAAGACACTGTCCATTACATTCAATTGCTCTTCCAAGCCCTTTTCTGTCTCTGACAGAATTCTGTCTCTGACATAATTATGTCATCGGCAAATTTCTTCCCCCTGGACTTTAATTCCTGCTCCAATTTTTTTCTTTTGTTTCCTTTACTGCTTGCTCAGTATACACATTGAACATCGGGCATACGCTAGAACCTTCTCACTCCCTTCTCAACCATTGTTTCCCTTTCGTGCCCCTCGAACTTTATAACTGCCATCTCGTTTCTGTACAAATTGTAAGTAGCCTTTCGCACCCTGTATTTTACCCCTGCCACCTTTAGAATTTGAAAGAGAGTATCCAGTCAATAGAAATTCTTCCAGTCCATATGTGGCATAACAGCAAACCAGTGCTTAACAGGGGTGCCTCTTGCATCCATCTAGAAAAGATAACCAGAAGATGCCTAAATAACGCGAAATGCGTTGTTTAAAAATAAAGAAAATAAAACTAAAATTGCAACCAAGACTGTTTTTAACAATATATTCCAGTCAACATTGTCAAAAGCTTTCTCTAAGTCTACCAATGCTACAAACGTAGGTTTGCCTTCCCTTAATCTGTCTTCTATGAGAAGTCGTTGGGTCGTATTGCCTTGTGTGTTAATACATTTCTCCAGAATCCAAACTGATCTATCCCTAGGTCGGCTTCTATGAGTTTTTCCATTCTTCTGTAAAGGATTCATGTTAGTATTTTGCAGCCATGACTTGTTAAACTGATAGTTTTTCACACCTTTCAGCACCTGCTTTCTCTGGAATTGAGATTATTATATTCTTCTTGAGGTCTGAGGGTATTTCACCTGTCTCATACATCTTGCTCACCAGATGGAAGATTTTTGTCATGGATAATTTTCCCTGGGCAATCAGCAGCTCTAATGGAGCTTCATATCATTTCGCAACGTTACGCCCAGATATTTAAATGATGTGACTGTGTGAAGTAGGACATTAGTAAAGCTGTACTCTAAGATTGTGGATTTGTTTTTCCTACTCATCCTCATTAACTTACATTTTTCTACATTTAGAGCCAGCTGTCAATCATCACACTAACTACAAATTTTGTCTAAGTTATCTTGTATCGTCTTACAGTCACTCATCTTCAACACCTTTCCACACACCACAGAATCATCAACAAAAAAACAACAGATATTCATCTAGAAAATAATAGCGGGTCTACCACATTTCTCTGGGGCACTTGTGACAACACCCTTGCCTCGCATGAACACTCACCATCGAAGACAACATACTGGGTTCTATTTCTTAAGAAGTCTTCAAGCCACTAAGATATCTGTGGACTTATTTCATACACTCATATCTTCGTTAACAGTCTGCAGTGGGCAACCACATCAAATGCTTTTCAGAAATCTAGAAATATAGAATGTGTCTGCTGCCCTTCATCCATAGCTCGTAGTATGTCATGTAAGAAAATGCAAGCTGAGCTTCACACATGTGATGCTTTCTAAATCTGTGCTGATTCATTGGCATGAGCTTTTTGGCCTCTAGGAAATTTATTATACTCGAACTCTGAATATGTTCTAGAACTCTGCAGCAAACCAATGTTAAGGAAATTGGTCCGAATTTTGCAGGTCCATTCTTTTACCCTTCTTGTATACAGGAGTCAACTGTGCTTTTCTCCAGTTACTTGGGCCTTTGCACTGGGCAAGAGACTCACAATTAGTACAAGCTAAGTATGGAGCCAATGCTGTAGAGTACTCTTTTGTAAAACCAAAGTGGGATTTCATCCAGACCTCCAGACCTGGCGGCTTATTTATTTTCATCTCTTCAGTTGTGCCTCTATGCCAGGGATACTTGTTGTTGTTGTTGTGGTCTTCAGTCCTGAGACTGGTTTGATGCAGCTCTCGATGCTACTCTATCCTGTGCAAGCTTCTTCATCTCCCAGCACCTACTGCAACCTACATCCTTCTGAATCTGCTTAGTGTATTCATCTCTTGGTCTCCCCCTACGATTTTTACCCTCCACACTGCCCTCCAATACTAAATTGGTGATCCCTTGATGCCTCAGAACATGTCCTACCAACCGATCCCTTCTTCTGGTCAAGTGATGCCACAAACTCCTCTTCTCCCCAATCCTATTCAGTACCTCCTCATTAGTTATGTGATCTACCCATCTAATCTTCAGCATTCTTCTGTAGCACCACATTTCGAAACCTTCTATTCTCTCCTTGTCCAAACTATTTACCATCCACGTTTCACTTCCATACATGGGGACACTCCATACAAATACTTTCAGAAATGACTTCCTGACACTTAAATCTATACTCGATGTTAACAAATTTCTCTTCTTCAGAAACACTTTCCTTGCCATTGCCAGTCTACATTTTATATCCTCTCTACTTCGACCATCATCAGTTATTTTGCTCCCCAAATAGCAAAACTCCTTTACTACTTTAAGTGTCTCATTTCCTAATCCAATACCCTCAACATCACCCGACTTAATTCGACTACATTCCATTATCTTCGTTTTGCTTTTGTTGATGTTCATCTTATAGCCTCCCTTCAAAACACCATCCATTCTGTTCAACTGCTTTTCCAAGTCCTTCGCTGTCTCTGACAGAATTACAATGTCATCGGCGAACCTCAAAGTTTTTATTTCTTCTCCATGGATTTTAATACCTACTTCGAATTTTTCTTTTGTTTCCTTTACTGCTCGCTCAATATACAGATTGAATAACATTGGGGAGAGGCTACAACCCTGTCTTACCCCCTTCCCAACAACCGCTTCCCTTTCATGTCCCTCGACTCTTATAACTGCCATCTGGTTTCTGTACAAATTGAAAATAGCCTTTCGCTCCCTGTATTTTACCCCTGCCACCTTTAGAATTTGAAAGAGAGTATTCCACTCAACATTGTCAAAAGCTTTCTCTAAGTCTACAAATGCTAGAAACGTAGGTTTGCCTTTCCTTAATCTTTCTTCTAAGATAAGTCGTGTTCCAGTATTTCTACGGAATCCAAACTGATCTTCCCCGAGGTCGGCTTCTACTAGTTTTTCCATTCGTCTGTAAAGAATTCATGTTAGTATTTTGCAGCTGTGGCTTATTAAACTGATTGTTCGGTAATTCTCACATCTGTCAACACCTGCTTTCTTTGGGATTGGAATTATTATATTCTTCTTGAAGTTTGAGGGTATTTCGCCTGTTTCATACATCTTGCTCACCAGATGGTAGAGTTTTGTCAGGACTGGCTCTCCCAAGGCCGTCAGTAGTTCCAATGGAATGTTGTCTACTCCGGGGGCCTTGTTTCGACTCAGGTCTTTCAGTGCTCTGTCAAACTCTTCACGCAGTATCGTATCTCCCATTTCATCTTCATCTACATCCTCTTCCATTTCCATAATATTGTCCTCAAGTACATCGGCCTTGTATAGACCCTCTATACACTCCTTCCACCTTTCTGCTTTCCCTTCTTTGCTTAGAACTGGGTTTCCATCAGAGCTCTTGATGTTCATACAAGTGGTTCTCTTATCTCCAAAGGTCTCTTTAATTTTCCTGTAGGCAGTATCTATCTTACCCCTAGTGAGATAAGCCTCTACATCCTTACATTTGTCCTCTAGCCATCCCTGCTTAGCCATTTTGCACTTCCTGTCGATCTCATTTTTGAGACGTTTGTATTCCTTTTTGCCTGCTTCATTTACTGCATTTTTATATTTTCTCCTTTCATCAATTAAATTCAATATTTCTTCTGTTACCCAAGGATTTCTACTAGCACTCGTCTTTTTACCTACTTGATCCTCTGCTGCTTTCACTACTTCATCCCTCAAAGCTACCCATTCTTCTTCTACTGTATTTCTTTCCTCCATTCCTGTCAATTGTTCCCTTATGCTCTCCCTGAAACTCTGTACAACCTCTGGTTCTTTCAGTTTATCCAGGTCCCATCTCCTTAAATTCCCACCTTTTTGCAGTTTCTTCAGTTTTAATCTACAGGTCATAACCAATAGATTGTGGTCAGAGTCCACATCTGCCCCTGGAAATGTCTTACAATTTAAAACCTGGTACCTAAATCTCTGTCTTACCATCATATAATCTATCTGATACCTTTTAGTGTCTCCAGGGTTCTTCCATGTATACAACCTTCTATCATGATTCATTCTTAAACCAAGTGTTAGCTATGATTAAGTTGTGCTCTGTGCAAAATTCTACCAGGCGGCTTCCTCTTTCATTTCTTAGCCCCAATCCATATTCACCTACTACATTTCCTTCTCTCCCTTTTCCTACACTCGAATTCCAGTCACCCATGACTATTAAATTTTCGTCTCCCTTCACTATCTGAATAATTTCTTTTATTTCATCATACATTTCTTTAATTTCTTCGTCATCTGTAGAGCTAGTTGGCATATAAACTTGTACTACTGTAGTAGGTGTGGGCTTCGTATCTATCTTGGCCACAATAATGCGTTCACTATGCTGTTTGTAGTAGCTTACCCGCATTCCTATTTTCATATTCATTATTAAGCCTACTCCTGCATTACCCCTATTTGACTTTGTGTTTATAACCCTGTAGTCACCTGACCAGAAGTCTTGTTCCTCCTGCCACCGAACTTCACGAATTCCCACTATACCTAACTTTAACCTATCCATTTCCCTTTTTAAATTTTCTAACCTACCTGCCCGATTACGGGATCTGACATTCCACACTCCGATCCGTAGAACGCCAGTTTTCTTTCTCCTGATAACGACATCCTCTTGAGTAGTCCCTGCCCGAAGATCCGAATGGGGAATTATTTTACCTCCGGAATATTTTACCCAAGAGGACGCCATCATCATTTAATCATACAGTAAAGCTGCATGCCCTCGGGAAAAATTACGGCCGTAGTTTCCCCTTGCTTTCAGCCGTTCGCAGTACCAGCACAGCAAGACCGTTTTGGTTATTGTTACAAGGCCAGATCAGTCAATCATCCAGACTGTTGCCCTTGCAAGTACTGAAAAGACTGCTGCCCCTCTTCAGGAACCACACGTTTGTCTGGCCTGTCAACAGATACCCCTCCGTTGTGGTTGTACCTACGGTATGGCTATCTGTATCACTGAGGCACGCAAGCCTCCCCACCAACGGCAAGGTCCATGGTTCATGGGGGGCAGGGATACTTATTACTATGATATCCATATGGGACTCCTTGCGATAGTAAAACATTGGTATGCTTTGTATGATTCTCCTGCATGAACAATTTCTTAAACACAAAATTTAAAACTTCAGCTTTCATTTTCTGTCTTCAACTTCCACCCTGTTCTGGTCAATGAGTGACTGGATGAAAGCCTTTGATATACTCAGTGATTTTACATAGGGCTAGAATTTAGTTGCACAGGTGTGTGTGTGTGTGTGTGTGTGTGTGTGTGTGTGTGTGTGTGTGTGTGAAAAAGGGGGTGTGGTGGTGGGGGGGGGGGGGGGGGGGGGGGTGCGTGCTCTAGCTCTGCAAATGATTTGTTCCAAAATCTAGCAAGTTTTCTCTTCCTTCTGTGTGTGCCTGTTGACGACTCAAGGTTTCTGCTGTTCAGTGAGTGGTATTTTTTTATTCCTAAATTTTCTGCTAATTTCTACTATATTTGTAGTTATTAATTTTCTGCACATGCAATTACCTCTCTAATCAAGCAAATAAAGGCTAAATTCAACTACAAAATTGTATAAATGCATCATAACTGACATGCAAAAATACAATGAAACGCATGCATGCATGTCCTACACGTTACAATGTGTGTGTGTGTGTGTGTGTGTGTGTGTGTGTGTGAGGGGTGGAGGAGGGGTGGCGAGAGCGAGAGAGAGAGAGAGAGAGAGAGAGAGAGAGAGAGAGAGAGAATTTACTTTTATGATCACATTCAATTATAGGTTGGCTTTCAGTAGAATGAAAAAGTCATGTGCTGTTACAAAAAGTAGATTGCTGACAAACGCTTACACACACCTGGTGTACAAAGTTCTCGCAATTTACAATAACTTGTCTGTAGCTCCTTTGGAGTGGGAACTTCCCGTGATAGCTCCAGCACGTGTGGTACTCGTCGTCCAGGATGAGACTTGCGAACTTGCTCCAGCATTATATTTTCTTGAGTTCTAAATGTAATGTAATATGAGAGTGTAATGAATTATTACTAACAAACAGATAAAATAGCATAAACCTCAGTAAAAAATCAAAATGTTAATAATAAATATCATTGTAAACCAAATGCAACAACTCTTTTACACTATCAACTGACATCAAAAGTGAGGAGAGTAAACAATAAACTGGGCACGTATCACATTAATATTAACATCCAATATTTAGTAGTGGATGCCTTTTAAGATGACTTTGGAAACTCAAATTTTATACTTTGGTAACAAATATATTGATACTAATTTGCTTACCAACAAATTTCTGCTAGAACTGTATGCACCTGGCTAAAAATTTCATTGTCAATATTTTACAGAAGTTGTAGGTGGTCCAGAAAAGACAGAACTATTATAGATATTATAGATCCAGGTCCAGCTTAATGTCCAAGTAACACAAGCTGCCATTTGAGGCACAGGGCTGAGAGGGACACCAAAACTATAAGATTTCTCTACAGGACATGTCACAACTAGTGTTGGCCACATGGGGTACTAATCTGAGTGGAAGTGCAAGATTTGTATGCAGTGTATATGGCAATGAATAAGTGATGAGTAAGTATACAAGGGAAATGGAGAGGGGGGAGCGGGGGGGGGGGGGGGGGGGGGGAGGGGATGCCAAATAATAAGTAGCTTGTGTGGATAAAAGTTCTTGAACCAGCCCTGTGTAGATCATGGTTTCCAGCAGTGTGTGTTATAGAATATTTAAGTACTATTTGTAAGTGTTTGGTAAATTGGTCATGAATAAGCATATAACTATTAGGGGATCAAAGAAAGTTTTCAAAATGAATGGCTTCTGATACCACTGTCACACTTACGAGCAAGACTCATGGATAGTAGTAACCACATAAAATGGCATCAATTTTCCATACTATATTCAGTCAAGTTCCTGAATAATCTTTCCAAGTAAATGAGTCATGAGGCAGTTCTTAGCTGCGTGTAACAGACTATGAGACAGTGGGAAAGAGCAAACAATAACAATATCACTGCAGCCACTGAAACTTCAGTGTGGATGAGGCTTAGTACCTTATAGTTTTATTATGCAGTTTACAGTGTTTATATTGTCTGTACATGCAATTGTGTTCATATTCAGTACCTCTGTTACAATGAGTAACGTGGTATATATGATTATTACTGCCACATTTGCTGGACTTTAAGAGCAATCAAGTTACTCTGAAGTATTTTAAAGCTGATGACTTATATTCTATTACACCACACCTTAAATAAAGTTCCCGTTCCCTTCCTAACTCATATAGTTGTATTCTAACACAGAATGTTTGTCAACTAATTTAGAAATGATATTAAGTTAATCATACAGCACATGTTTACTCTGTAGTGTATGACCTTTGATGATAGCACACGAAAAATACAATCTGTGCATGTGTTTTTCCCATCAACAGCCTCATCTGTCATATATACAATGTACACGAGCAGTGGTTTGATGCAATTTATGTAAAAGATGATAAAAACAGTAACAGCATTTATAATTTATGCAATTTTTATGATATGCATAGTCTTTGAAGTAACTACACATAAAAATAAATGCACCTATAATATCAAAATCTCTTTAATGAGAAAACTGTTTAGAAGTTCCGTACAAAGTCCAAGTACGACAGGTTGAGTCCAGTTAGGTACGGAGAGTCTCGAAAGTAGAGTCAAGTGAGGATGGGAACAAACAATAACTGAATGAGAATGAGTGAATTCTGCTCCGAGATTATATTGTACATTGCTAATCAGTTCCGCAAGGTGGCACTGTCCATCAGCTACATGTGCCAATCTTGATGCAATGCTAACTTTGATGTTTGATAATGCCACTGACTGGTGGCCAGATCTGAGCTGCTGGGTGCCGATGAGCTGAATCTTAATGAGTTGAGCCAGCAGCTCGCGTACTGTTATGGTAATGACCGGTGAGGTGCTGGTGCAATCGGAATGGTAATAGAAGGTTTCCACAATTCTTTCCCCCTGGCAGGGTGACCGAGATTGTGGAAACCCAGCGTCCTTCCTCCACAGTCCAAAAATCAGGCTGACGGTGATGGCTCCAACACAGGCAGATGACCATGGATGCTAATACTGGAGCTGGATCCACGAAGAAATCCGGCGCCTTGGAGGGTAGGAGTAGGAATTGGCTGGTACAGAATCTGCTGACCATTTGGCACCACCATTTCCTGCTGAATTTCGTCCACACCCGGGCCCTGACATTGGTGCACAGGGCTGGAAAAACCATTGGAGAAGGGTGAAGTAGGCAAGATTGTACTCAACGTATGAGATGGGGGCGGAATCAGAGAAGGGTCCCAAGAACGGAGAAAGTGAGGACCTGAATCCATAGAGAGAGGAAGGCTCACAATTTATGTGTGGAGGCCAATTCCCTGGTCCTGGGTGGAGTTGATTTCAATGGCAGGCCACCAGCCTGTCCTCCATCTGCAGCATGAAGATTCTCCTACTCCACTAGCCATGGACGACTGCTGCAATTGAGCACTTGTGGCAAGCAAAAGCATGAGCTCGGATGAGGATCCTGGTGTGTATTGCAGTGATGTCGGTGCCCTTGGAGATATCAGGGCAGGCTGCGGGAATTCAGCACCATGTATGGCTAGCACTTGTAGAGCAGTTCAGTTGGGATCTTCTCATCAACTGAGCTGGACCTATAAGAACTGAGAAAACACGAGTGCATCTTTCACTAGGGCATCTCCAATGCACTACTTCATTTGTCTTAAGAGTCCATGCAAGGTGTTCTGCCTCCCCTTTCGACTGAGGGTGAAAGGATCCCACCCAGCATTAAAGTCTCATGTTAATTCCACCACAGTTCACCCACTGTCCTATTTTACCCATCGCCCCAGACTATGACGTCCGACATCTGTAATGAGGGATGGCTGCCCACCTCACGGAAGTCTGGACGTTGTTTCACCTATGGTTTCGTATCATGTTGAAGCCACTCACCACAGCAATCCCTGAACATCCGATAAATAACGCAGTTTCTGAAATTTCTCGTGCCGAGCCTCCAGGCCATCAAACAACATATATTTTGTGTCAGCACCTTGAAGATAGTAAAGAGATCAAGGCTCGTGTGGAGTCATGTAGACAGTCGTTTTTCTCTTGCTGTATTTGTGAGTGGAAATGACTAGTAGTGGTACTAGGTACCCTCCACCACACACCTTGTGGTGGCTTGCAGACTATGTATGTATGTGGATGTAGAAGCAGAAGTTCCAAATGAAGGCAAGTACTATCCATGCTAAGGCCGAGGAGGTACCGAGAGGCCTAAGAGTAGAGACAAGAGAGCGAAATCACAACAGAATGAAAATAAGTGCATCCAACTCTAGGATTAAATAATGTAGGGTTTTTAGTCAGTTTCTCAAGGTGGTGCTGTCTGTCGACTGCACATGTTGACCTCGATGCAATGCTTCCTTTAACAATCGACCGTGCTACCACTTGGCGGTCAGACGTAAGCTACCAAGCATTGGTGCAGGCAATTTGCGCATAATGAAGTGAGCCTGTGCCTCACTTTCTGTTATGGTGCAGGTGGTGAGGTGCAGTGTGGTTGGAGTGGCAAAACAGGATTATCACAGTTTTGTTCCTAATTAATGTAGACCCATTCTTGAAGCTAAAATATCCAACAAACGGATGTGATACTGCCACACATAGAAGTCAGATATATTTTACTCTTTGATTATGTGCTGAAGCACAATGTGGGTAATATGTTGTTATTTACAAGTTATTTTTTTTTTTTTTTTTTTTTTTTTTTTGCCTAACTGCCATGGTATGATGTAACAGCCACGTAAATATCACTTACACTCTATTGTAGAAATTCACAGTATTCCACTTGATAATGGTCACATAGATTTTCACAACTGGATTTTATAAATCAATAATTTTACAGACAAAGGCAAGCATAATGCCTCAAAAATGCATTTCTGATTTTTTTCCTATGTTATTTCCTTTAGTATTACTCAGTCACTTATGCGCAAAACTACGTTACAGGCTAACTTTTTTAATCATATATTGTATACATAAATATGTAAGTAAAACTATAGTATTCACCGTCTCTGTAATGAATAAGAGATTTATGTGCATGATTACTGTTCCTCTGAGAGAATCAAAACAACACTGAGTAACTCACCCATTAGGCTCAAATACACAGTGGAGTCAGTGTTTACTCTGTGTACTATTATGAAGAAACATTACTTGCCTGTCAGTAGTAGTTGCATGCAGCTCAGCCATGCGCACCAAAGCAGCACCTTCTGAAGTGCCCCAGACCCACAATGGTGGGCGATGACCTTGGAAATGTGATGCTGCACGTATCAACTGCTTGTCTGGCAGTGACTCAGGTACTATAAGCCACATGGGCAAACTGTAAAAAATTACATTTTTGATCAATTTTGTCAAGTTTTGCAAAGGCATTCACAAAAATTCAGCCAAAATTACTTTTGTAGTAGCTAAAACCATAATTTCTGGACAGTTTAAATTTTTTTTCTCCATTGCTCACTCAATCTCACCATTACTCCTTATTGTCTCTACAGCTTTCCGTATTGGTTACACTACTTCTGACATTTCTCCTTTTAACCTCACAATCTGTTTGAACATTCACCACTTCGTCCTTCATTATAATTTACCTCTATTCCATTTCACTTTTCCTTCTCCCCTTCTTTAAAACCTTCACTTTTTGAAGATCCACTACACTATCTTTCACAGAGTAGTATGGCAATAATTGGAAACATAGCATAAATTAAGATCTGCTGATCAGGATTTAGATTTATATAATTTCCCTAAAGCATGATGTATAATTGCAGTTGTAGCTTTGCTAATTCAATGACAGAATCATCAAATTTGCACGAATATTTTACATTCAATGACACTTTACTCAGATGCTGAATTTTAATCAAATTTGATCTCGTCATAGAGAAATATTGTTGTGGGGATTTGCTATATGAAGAGAAGACTAATTATGAGAGTATTTATTCTCTACCAGCAGATCTAAATTTTAGACTAGATAGAAAAGTTACTCATACGAATAACAGGCTGCACTAAACAGAACATCGACATGATGGGGAAAAAAAGACATTACATTTACAAGCAACATGTTTCTTCTCCACATTTATGAAGGAGGAGAAAAATGTTGCTGACACTTCAATGGTACTACAGAAAAGAATAAATAAGTAGGAGGTCCATTTCAAAAGGCCCCCCCCCCCCCCCCCCCCCACACACACACACACACACACACACACACACACACCGCGCGCACATTCGCACACATGTAAAATGTGAAAAACAATGGTTAAAGGGCACTTAATGTGTCTGACTCATTTGGTACTGTTTTTAATACCTGTTTGCATGACAAATGATGGGAACTGAATATCACGAATCATGAGTTGAACGTGGGTGGTCAAACACATTAATCATTAGTAATTTCTTATGCTTTGTGAATACAGTTGACTGCTATTTTATGCTATTAGATGCCAAGTTAACCACTTCCTCAGAAATTGTTGCAAATTCCGAAGTAAGAGACTCAAGGATTTGACTGCAACAATAAAAGTGGACCTTGGGCTAAGTTACATGTCAATCTGTTACAATATTCATTTTTTGTATTTATATTTGTTGGTTTCAACAACTCATAACACGTACAATAAAATAAATACTGTAAATACGAAAATCAGTGACCAACCTTAAAATCCATAATAAAACAAATGTAATCAATTTGTATCTTCTGCCAAAAGGAATCATTAGATTCAGCTACTCTCATTGGCTACCACATATCAACCAATTGGCTACGACAAATGACAACAAACTGACAGCAGCAGCATGCAAAGGAAGAGCTGCTGACACTAAGTTCACTTTAGCTAAAAATTAATATTGGATATATCTGAAATTTTCTATTGCTTCTAACTATTTTTTGTGCGTGCGCTTCTTCAAGTCTCTTCTTTTCACAAAAATTCTATAACACTATAATCAGCAGCTATTTTCATTCAAACCCTCAGTGAACAGCCCTAAACAACTCATTCTCTCTCTCTCTCTCTCCAACTACTAATGTCAGAACTGCTGAGCGTTTTTTCTCCATGACCATATTGTCTATCATATGTCCATGTCTGTTGTTCAGATCTGTTCTGTCCAGTGAGTAGTTTGTGTGCGTCCCCAGGAATCCAGAAAATTCTAGTCTTCTCTATCACAATTCAGATTAAAAATTCGTTACTTTTCTGCACCTTGTGTAACCCCCACTCCCCTTTTTCCACTGTTTGATTTCGGTCATTGAGCTTTTATTTATAACTTCTTTTATTTATAACTTTTTGTTTAATCATCACATTTTATTTTCCTGTCTTTTTATTACTATGTACCACTTTCGTTATCATTACAAACCTGTTGTTCCCTTGCATACAAATCACTTCTAAGTGCCAAACACAGAGCGATGCTTTTGCACTGTCCTTCAATACCATCTGTTACTGGCATTATAGTAATTGCACATGAAACTAATAATTCATCTACTGCTAGTTCAGTTACGATCTAAATTTTGGCTTAGCTATACTTCAATACGGAAGAGAAAATATTTTCATGAACACAAGGTATTAGTAAAATCATCATGTATTTGAGAAATTAAGTAACATATGAAAATCGTAAATGGCTGTAAACAATGTTTCAATACTGTAGGTGTCCATGTGAACAAATTCAACTAGGTTTTAACAACATAAAACAACAAAAACTAAATGAATATTAAAAACCACTCATCTATAACAGATGAATGTGTGGTGCGTGCACACACACATAACAGAAAACAGTGTTCATTAACTTCCAAGCTCTAACTCTTTTCCTAATAGAAAGTCCCCACCACCGCACACGCTACAGCAGCAACAATGTGTTGCTGTGACAGTGGTAGTGCGCAATTGTTTTTGTGTGTGAATGTGTGTACTTTCTACAAGAAAAAAAGCCAGAACTTGAAAGCTAGTGAATAGTGAACACTGTTTTCCATTACATGTGTCTGCCTCTGATTAGTCAGTAATTACACAATGCCGTTGCAAAAGGTGTCAATACCTGTGCTGGTGGTGCCCCAAAAATTACAACGAATGCCTCTGGCTCTTCCTTGCGTCGAGAGCTTGCTTCCTTGCACAGCAAGGATTATATCCACTGTCATGGTTGAAGGTCTTATCACACATTCTTATTTCTGCAGCCTCTTTAAGTACAGAATCCCAGTATGTTGAAGACTGACATGGAATTATGTAATTACTGACCAATCAGAAGCCATCATGCGCTATAAAACACCACCAAAGCAGCAATTTTGACAGTCAGTTGCTGCTGACAAAGACAATGGAGGTAATCATTGAATGCTCAATGTTTTACCTAGAACTGGTGTGGCAAGAAGATGGAGAATGTTTTATACAGTATTTTTTCCCCCCTTGGGTTTCAAAATTCTGTTTTGCAAGTGGAACACTTCTGTTTAACAAGTCTTGTATATTATTGTCAGAGTGAACATCTGAAGTACTGTGTACCAGGACACATCTAATAATGAAAAACAGTGTGGCCAGCTCCGGAATCACAGTAGGCTCATAAGGTAACAAGGTGGGATTATCCAAATTGTTCTTATACCACTCCTGATGCTAATAACACTTTTTTCCCTTTCCTGATCTCTTTCTGTTAACAGTACAAATATGGCAGTTACATGAAATAATTAGTCTTTTGTTCAGTCAGTATTTCATTATTCAATGTTTAACTTACCAATTGCTGATGACAACAGTATACTTTGTTATTAGGGAAACATTTTTTTTTTTTAAGAAACGATGATGATTTACCATACTTGCAAACTATATGACCATAAAAATTTAACAATGCTAAAAATTATTTGTTTCAATATTCACATAGCTTCTTTAACCCTTTCACCGATGTGGATATGGATAAATGTCCTGCTATGCCATTCCTCAGGTGCTGTGGCACGTGTACACACACTGCTAGGTTTTCCTACAGTGCTGTGGAGGTGTGTAAGCGTCCTGAGCCACTGATATCTCACTGCTGTGGGCAAGTTATACCATAACCCAGTGAATAAAAAAGTTCTGAGTATTTATCATATAACATATGTGCCACTGTGTGCTATCATTTGTAAAAATCTTGTTTCAATATCTTGAACTGTTATGAGATATGACAACTGTTATGACCACATTGTTTGAAACACACAAGGACAAGAATGGGTGCATTGCGCGCAGCTATCCATCGGATAATAAAAAAAAAGACATCGTTCTGCTCTCAATTTCAAAAAAAGATCTCAATGTCTTATCTACATTTCATTCACTGCAATGCATGGGCTAAAATCAACCAAATGCAACGTTTACACAATGTGAAACTTCCTGGCAGATGAAAACTGTGTGCCGGACCAAGGCTAGAATTCGGGACCTTCGCTTTTTGTGGGAAAGTGCACTTGCCCACGAAAGGCAAAGGTCCTGCCAGGAAGTTTCACATCAGTGCACACTCTGTTGCAGACTGAAAATCTCATTCTGTTTACCCCATGAATTTTTACCTCTGCTAATATTTAAAATTTTGTGCAATGTTTTACTTAATCCGATGCAGCACAGTAAGTATCAGGATTAGCAAAAAGTTATTTGGTTGTTTACTGAGTGAAGATATCAGACTTAATACATACAAAACTCAATTTTTTTTGCTAACAGTTTTTGAAAAATCAGATTAAAAGTATTTCATATCGGCCAGAATGCCATCTCTGAGTGCAGGCACCAGCATTTGGCGAGCAGTACAGCCATAACAAATCCTGCCTTCAGCACAGGATGCAGAGAGCACATCTGTAGCAGTCAAGGTTAATAGCCCTCATCTTCCACTTTTCAACAAATGTTTTACTTTTCCTAAAAACTTCATATTTCAACAGTTCTTTGTAATTTTCATGATCAGAAATGTTCAAATCCAAAATCCTGAGCCACAGTTTTTCTATTTCCAAAAATATAAAAATTTAAAAAAATAATTTGTTAGTTTGTTAATTATTCCAATTAGAAGAACACACTTTATAGAAACTTTTTGGCAAACTAAAGGAATCACACGCACATTAATACTTCACTCTCATAAGGTAGTAGCAAGGGTTTTGCCATTCTATTAGTTAAACTTATTTCACTGACTATTGGATTTTTATCCCCTTCAATTTTCCTGTTTTTACGTTAATATCTAAAATGGAATAACTTTAACAGTTTGTAATTTCTGTAATATGCACAAGCATCTCTGAATAGGTGTCATGTACAAAGTCTTAAGTAATTTGTGCCAGTTATACAAACTGTACAGTTACTATGTCAGTTGGTCACAGCCTGGTAATATGAATGTATAAATATGAGTGAGTAATGACTATGTGAAGTTCATAGTGAATCTTGTAAAACGTACAGTTGCTTTGTTGATTGCTGCCACTTGAAAAAATTCTGAACATTCTTCAAGTCTGTGTATCTAACTGACCTAAGAAAAGACATCTGTCCTACAGTTTATAAAGCTGATCATCAAATTACACCGTATGTTAATAAATGCGAAGAGAAATGAAATATTCTACAGTTCTGTGTACATCATTTAAAACTAGTTAATCATAATCAATAATCACAGAATGAGAATTAAGGCGGATATTCTACGAGACATACGAGGTAGAGGCATATGAACCAGGTTGGTAAGTTACAACTTAACTTAGAAATTTTGCTTTCAAAGTTGTGAGTCTTCCAGAACATATTTTAACTCTGCAGTAGTGTGTGGGCTGATTTGAAACTTCCTGGTGGATTAAAACTGAATGCCTGATCAGTACTTGAACCCGAGACCTTCGCCTTTTGTAGACAAGGTGCAAGGTAGCACTTACTGATGAAAGGCAAAGGTTTGAGTCCCAGCCGGGCACACAGGTTTAATCTTGGGTCTTATTATTTATTATTCTATAACATTGTGTCACTTACACAAACATCCAACTGAATAAAAATTGTAGAAAGGATTACAGTGTTACATTTTACACAAAGCTGAAATCAAAAACAAACAATGGAATGGATTGTATGTTGCAATCTATCCTTTCCTTACTTGTTGAAATCAAAAGCTGATATTCTACGACACGCCATTCAATTGATCACTTACCTGGAGGATATCTCAAAGTTTCTGTTAGCAGAAGAGATTCTCCAGCCACTACACTTTGAATTTTCCAGCTCATTTTGCCAGTCCTCCACATCTCTGTACATGCTTGTCAGATGGCGACATGCATAATAGTAGGGTTCTCTGAAAATTTAATATGAAAAAGATAGCTATCAAGACATAATTTATCAGAACAATTATAAAGGATGAATTATGAAAATACACAATTTATTTAGCATTGTTTTCAAAACTTCAATTTTGTCGCACACAGCTTTGAGCAGATCTAAAGAAAATTATTTTATGCAGGTGTGGGTTCAATATTGTGTTGTTAGCAATGACATCAGTTTAAAGGAGTTGATTCTTGGTTATTGATGGAACAGTGTACATGATTACACAAGGACACACATTTACATTTATTTTACGTGCCCTAGATCTTGAGATAGTTACTGTTTCAAATATTTCATTCACATTTTGTAATGTGTTGTAGAACTACACCCAGCAAAGAAACTATGTAGTAATTGAAAATGAATCAAGAACTTAACAAAACCCACAAAGAAATTAAGTGATGATATAAGATATAATGGTGTGAGGTTTACAGACAAAATGGAGAGTTTATCATTACGTAATAGGCTGTTAATTACTATAAAACAGTCACAGTTTTTTCAGTTATTTTCCCAGTATTTAAGAATGGAGTTTTCTCTGGAAATAATATAACTACACAAAACAGGGTATATGAGGGAGTGAGGCATGGTTTTCCTACACTTAATCAAGCCATACCCAGAAGAGTCGCCAAAGCAAAATACATTTGGCTGCTCAGTGGCCAGCCTGTGTCTGACTCCTGGTCTTTTTAATTTCCAATATTTTAGGCATTAAGAATGCAAATGGTGCAAGTCCAGAGATGTTAGAGGGTAATAAAAGTAAAAAGACAGCATAAACTTTACAAACATAATTTACTTTATTTTGAAACAGACATGCAAACAGCATACACGAACTGGAAACGGCAATAATGATCGAAATGGAAAAAACTGACTTGCTTCAGTAGTCTCCTGAAAATGCAAACAAAATTGTACACAATATAACAGCTCGATGTTTAATACTTTCAGATATGTTCCTATATTGAATACATTTACCTATGTATTCACATATGGAACAATTCACCAATACCTTCAGACTCAGCATCATTTTCAACAAACTGTTTCTGACGTGTTTTTGCAATGCAAGGAGTATGTTTGAAGAAAGAGAGCTGAATGAGAAAAATAAAAGGCAGCAAATCCAACAAACTTTTCTTCTTTCCATCTGTAACTACTCAACACTGCTTATAGAGGTCTTGTTCCAATAGCTGACTACTGGTCTTCTTTTACCTTTCCTTGTCAAATTAATTTCATGGACCTGTATATCAGGTTTGATGCCGTTTTAGTATTTTGGTGAACACGCACATTCCTTTTCGCTCTCCATGCACTGATGTCAAGCCAATTCACTTTGTGGACATCAACAGTTTTCTTCCAGTTTACAATTGTTGTTTGCAATTTCTTTGTGCATAAAACATCAGTATGCATTGTGTGAACTATTTTAACCCTTTATTTGGCAGTATTGCTCTCAAGCAACATCAAATTTACGTTGGCCTTATGGGACAACAAACACTTCCCAGTGCCTTTTACTGGCATTGTCGCCTCCAGGCAACGTTCCTTTACACACTGCGAATGCCAGTTGTTGTAATAGTTCCACGTTTTCCACACAAGATGGCATTTTGTGCAGTGGTGTTACAGAGATCTCCCCGTGTGAGCAACAGGGGTGTCTTATTTTGATTCTGGAAGAGCGGATTTCAATAAATTGGCAGTAATCTTAGTAGATTTCCTAGAAGAAATACCCAGAGGTGACTTTATAGCAGAAATATTTCAATCTAATATTGTTTTGAATTACGTAAATAGTATAAAACTTTTATGTTGCCTGTGAGCAACACTGCCCATAGTTGGGACATGTGCCATTAGTATATTACATACGCTTACGACGTGACAAAGTAGACATTTTTATTTTTAGGGGCTTTTATAGCTATGGATACCAGAATATTTTATGGAATTAATTTTAGTAAGGTGGGCAGACAATAAAATCGTGACACTTGCAAGCTCAATTTGTGGTGTCCAACCACTCTCAACAGTAAAACGATGGGACGGCAACGAAAAAAGAAGAATTGATGTGCCCAGTCCCAGTATTGTATGTCAGTACAACAAGCATATGGGAGGAGTTGATCTTGCTGGTATGCTGATAGAGCTCTACAGAGTACCAATGAAAACTTGGCATTGGTACATCAGATTGTTTGGATTTATGCTAGATCTGAGTGTTGTAAATGTCTGGCTGGTATCTCGAAGAGAATCTCTGGACAAGCAGGCCTCATTGAAGTCATTCAGGGCAGATATTGTCAATGGTTTGATGTTTTCAGGGAAAAGGGAAGTAGGAAGGCCCTCAATAGACATAACACCACCACAAAAGAAGAGGAGGAAGCCAACAGCTCCGAATGTTACAAAATATGTCCGATTTGATAACATGGAGCATTGACCTGTATACGATCCCAAAGGTCATTGTCGTTATTGTCCATCTGGATATTCTACAGTCATGTGTTCAAAATGCAATCTAGTACTGTACTTCGTTCCAAAGAGGAACTGTTTCAAAAATTTCTAAAACTGACATGTACATAAAACCATTCTTTTCATCAAATGAATGTATTCCAAAGTTGTACATATACAGATTCCTCTTTTAGTATGGTGTTGATGTGGACAGTTTCAGAAATGGGAGTGCCTTCTGTAGATCAAAGGTCAGCACATACAAGTCATTTGAAATATTATCTACATCTGATTTCAAATTATCCCTAGCCTGAGCAGCTTTTCATGAGTATACATCTCTTTCCTACGTCATTGACAGCAATACAGCTTCGTTCTGTTCCATTTAAATCTTCTTGTTAATTTTATCACACGAACTGCACCTGTCTTTTGATGGTCACTTGAAATGGAGATTTAATTATGTTGAAAAGACATAGTAATAGAACAATTTTTGAGGACTTACACCACTTGTACTCCGATCACCTCAGTTCTTGCCTTCAAGGTACATGTCCTCTTTGCAATGAATGCAGTAATATTGTTGTTATAAATATCGTATTTTTTAGAGTTTCGTTTTGTGTTTTCCGTAATTTACAACCTACATTAAGTGAATAAATATTGGTGGTGTGTTTATAAGCTAGAACTTTGTTTGCCGTTTAATCGTTGAGTGTTGTTTTGGATGCGTTACAGTGCTTTACATAATTTCCTGACAGCATTGGTTTAAGAGTGTTGTTAAAAAATATTGTGCATGCCAGGCTTGTAGGTTGGTGTTTCACTGGAGGGACTGAAGCAGGGAAGCTAAAAATGTGTCAGATGAAGCTCTTCCATGGAGTTGTAGATTACTTAGTCAAGACAAGAAATTCGTGGAACAGGGAAGAAATATTTGTGCCCTCCAGGCAGCATTAGAAATGGCATATTTTGAATTATATATGTTGAAGAGGAAAGAGACAATGGGAGCTGGGAGAAGGTGACAAGTAATAGACAGAAGGTGGAAATCTCAGAAATCACACTTCAAATTCCAGTTAGCAATCCCATTTGACTTCCTAAATGAAGTAGGACAAGAGCCTCAATCAGTTTCTGAGCTTAACACGGCGCAGTAGACTTGTAGGAATCGCTTTAATGCTAGGAGAATAAAGGGGCCTTATGCAGAGATTCTGATGGTGAGCATAAAGTACTTAGCAGGAAACAGCATGGCTAGCAACATAGAATATAGCATTAAAGGCTGTTAGCCATGTGAACAAAGAGCTTGGCGAATTGCTTTTGACTGAAATGCTGTCTCATATCTGTGATGCACCTGTTGCTGCATTGGGAGATGGGGATACACTAATCATGGCCTGCACCTAAATAGGAGGGAGGACAGAAGATTACCTGAGCATCTTGTAGAAAATATAAGGAGGGGGGGGGGGGGTGAGGTGGCACAAGCACACAAATCCCTGTATCCCTTTGGTTACTGGAATCAAAGGGGCACATATTTTAGTTCAGCATCAGGTTACAGACTTACAGACAGAGAGTATTGAAAGAACTTAAAGCAGTAGAAGACCATAATATATATAATAGTTTCCAGAAAAATAAAATTAGTTTGTTTCGTCAGAACAGTGGGGGTTTAAAAACAGTATAGATGAACTTATTGAATGCCTAGAAGATGTGAAAAATTCTGAAGAGAGAGTTGTTCTGTCCCTCTCTGAACACCATGTAACCACAGGGATTGAGAAGTTAAATACCTTGCATCATTTTAGTGTATGAAGTTAACATGGTAAAAGGAGCAGTTCCAACATACGTAGAAGCTGAACACAAGGTCAAAGGGACCGATGACCTCAGAAGTTTGGTCCCATAGGAACTTACCACCACCAAGGTCAAAAACATTGAAAACAAATAGTTTTTGTGTTGATCAGATCCTAGAATCATGTGCTTATGAAGTGTTACTGAAAAACATATCTCTGATAATCATAAAAGTCTACAGATCCCCTTTAGGAAACTTTCAGCTATTTATGAGAAATCCAGATGCATTTTTTGAGCTGCCTGTCAGACACAAAGAAACAGTAGTTCATGGAGATTTCAATGTAGATTTCTTAAAAGATACAGACAGGGAAAATGAACTACAATTATTGTTAGGGCATTTCACTTTAATTTCAGTAGTCAATTTTCCAACTCGTGTGCAGAAAAGTAGTAGGACAGTGCTTGATAATGTTTTTATAGACAGAGCTTAAGTTGAAACAATTAATATGAACTCAATTGCTAATGGACCATAGTATCTGATCATGATGCACAATTCATGGAAATAAACAGTATGGTGCCTTACTACTATGAGGTAGGTTCGAACCAAACAGTGAGGCTTATAAAGAACAGGACTCAACATTTTATGAGCAAGCTAAAATGGTTGGTGGGGGACCAGACATATTTAGAAAGAGAGACTATGTCAAATTCAGTTTCTCCATAGGAAATTTGTGTTAATATTTGAAAGCCCCCCCCCCCCCCCCCCCCATGAACTATGGACCTTGCCGTTGGTGGGGAGGCTTGTGTGCCTCAGCGATACAGATGGCCGTACCGTAGGTGCAACCACAACGGAGGGGTATCTGTTGAGAGGCCAGACATACGTGTGGTTCCTGAAGAGGGGCAGCAGCCTTTTCAGTAGTTGCAGGGGAAACAGTGTGGATGATTGACTGATATGGCCTTGCAACACTAACCAAAACAGCCTTGCTGTGCTGGTACTGAGAACTGTTGAAAGCAAGGGGAAACTACAGCCGTAATTTTTCCCGAGGGCATGCAACTTTACTTTATGGTTAAATGATGAGGGCGTCCTCTTGGGTAAAATATTCCGGAGGTAAAATAGTCCCCCATTCGGATCTCTGGGCGGGGACTACTCAAGAGGATGTCATTACCAGGAGAAAGAAAACTGGCGTTCTACGGATCGGAGCGTGGAATGTCAGATCCCTTAAACGGGCACGTAGGTTAGAAAACTTAAAAAGGGAAATGGATAGGTTGAAGTTAGATATAGTGGGAATTAGTGAAGTTCGGTGGCAGGAGGAACAAGACTTTTGGTCAGGTGAATACAGGATTATAAACACAAAATCAAATAGGGGTAACGCAGGAGTAGGTTTAATAATGAATAAAAAATAGAAGTGTGGGTAAGCTACTACCAATAGCATAAAGAACACATTATTGTTGCCAAGATAGACACGAAGCCCACACCTACTACAGTAGTACAAGTTTATATGCCAACTAGCTCTGCAGATGATGAAGAAATTGATGAAATGTATGATGAGATAAAAGAAATTATTCAGGTAGTGAAGGGAGACGAAAATTTAATAGTCATGGGTGACTGGAATTCGAGAGTAGGAAAAGGGAGAGAAGGAAATGTAGTGGGTGAATATGGATTGGGGGAGAGAAATGAAAGAGGATGCCGTCTGGTAGAATTTTGAACAGAGCATAATTTAATCATAGCTAACACTTGGTTCAAGAATCATAAAAGAAGGTTGTATACATGGAAGAACCCTGGAGATACTAAAAGGTATCAGATAGATTATATGATGTTAAGACAGAGATTTAGGGACCAGGTTTTAAATTGTAAAACATTTCCAGGGGCAGATGTGGACTCTGACCACAATCTATTGGTTATGAACTGTAGATTAAAACTGAAGAAACTGCAAAAAGGTGGGAATTTAAGGAGATGAGACCTGGATAAACTGAAAGAACCAGAGGTTGTACAGAGTTTCAGGGAGAGCATAAGGGAACAATTGACAGGAATGGGGGAAAGAAATACAGTAGAAGAAGAATGGATAGCTCTGAGGGATGAAGTAGTGAAGGCAGCAGAGGATCAAGAAGGTAAAAAGACGAGTGCTAGTATAAATCCTTGGGTAACAGAAGTAATATTGAATTTAACTGATGAAAGGAGAAAACATAAAAACGCAGTAAATGAAGCAGGCAAAAGGGAATACAAACGTCTCAAAAATGAGATCGACAGGAAGTACAAAATGGCTAAGCAGGGATGGCTACAGGACAAATGTAAGGATGTAGAGGCCTATCTCACTAGGGGTAAGATAGAACTACCTACAGGAAAATTAAAGAGACCTTTGGAGAAAAGAGAGCCATTTGTATGAATATCAAGAGCTCAGATGGAAACCCAGTTCTAAGCAAAGAAGGGAAAGCAGAAAGGTGGAAGGAGTATATAGAGGGTCTGTACAAGGGCGATGTACTTGAGGACAATATTATGGAAATGGAAGAGGATGTAGATGAAGATGAAATGGGAGATATGGTACTGCGTGAAAAGTTTGACAGAGCACTGAAAGACCTGAGTCAAAAACAAGGCCCCCGGAGTAGACAACATTCCATTGGAACTACTGACGGCCTTGGGAGAGCCAGTCCTTAACCTAACCTAACCTAACCGACAAAACTCTACCATCTGGTGAGCAAGATGTATGAGACAGGCGAAGTACCCTCAGACTTCAAGAAGAATATAATAATTCCAATCCCAAAGAAAGCAGGTGTTGTCAGATGTGAAAATTACTGAACTATCAGTTTAATAAGTCACAGCTGCAAAATACTAACACGAATTCTTTACAGACAAATGGAGAAACTGGTAGAAGCTGACCTCGGGAAAGATCAGTTTGGATTCCATAGAAACGTAGGAACATGTTAGGCAATACTGACCCTATGACTTATCTTAGAAGTAAGATTAAGGAAAGACAAACCTACGTTTCTAGCATTTGTAGACTAAGAGAAAGCTTTTGACAATGTTGACTGGAATACTCTCTTTCAAATTCTAAAGGTGGCAGGGGTAAAATACAGGGAGCGAAAGGCTATTTTCAATTTGTACAGAAACCAGATGGCAGTTATAAGAGTCAAGGGACATGAAAGGGAAGCAGCGGTTGGGAAGGGAGTGAGACAGGGTTGTAGCCTGCCCCCGATGTTATTCAATCTGTATATTGAGCAAGCAGTAAAGGAAACAAAAGAAAAGTTCAGATTAGGTATTAAAATCCATGGAGAAGAAATAAAAACTTTGAGGTTCGCCAATGACATTGTAATTCTGTCAGAGACAGCAAAGGACCTGGAAGAGCAGTTGAACGGAATGGACAGTGTCTTGAAAGGAGGATATAAGATGAACATCAACAAAAGCAAAACGAGGATAATGGAATGTAGTTGAATTAAGTCTGGTGATGCTGAGGGAATAAGATTAGGAAATGAGATGCTTAAAGGAGTTTTGCTATTTGGGGAGCAAAATAACTGATGATGGTCAAAGTGGAGAGGATATAAAATGTAGACTGGCAATGGCAAGGAAAGCGTTTCTGAAGAAGAGAAATTTGTTAACATTGAGTATAGATTTAAGTGTCAGGAAGTTGTTTCTGAAAGTATTTGTATGGAGCGTAGCCATGTATGGAAGTGAAACATGGACGATAAATAGTTTGGACAAGAAGAGAATAGAAACTTTCGAAATGTGGTGCTACTGAAGAATGCGGATGATTAGATGGGTAGATCACATAACTAATGAGGAGGTATTGAATAGAATTGGGGAGAAGAGAAGTTTGTGGCACAACTTGACAAGAAGAAGGGACCGGTTGGTAGGACATGTTCTGAGGCATCAAGGGATCACAAATTTAGCATTGGAGGGCAGTGTAAAGGGTAAAAATCGTAGAGGGAGACCAAGAGATGAATACACTAAGCAGATTCAGAAGGATGTAGGTTGCAGTGAGTACTGGGAAATGAAGAAGCTTGCACAGGAAAGAGTAGCATAGAGAGCTGCATCAAACCAGTCTCAGGACAAAAAAAAAAAAAAAAAAAAAAACACACAAGCATTCAGTTCACAGTGCTGTCGAATGTGGAAAAAAACCGCAAATTGGCGTTAATAAGAAGAAGAACAACACATAAAATGCAACAGGAGCGTAATATGTAAGAAATTGTCCACGCAACCTGCCACTGATGATGCCTTGCAGAAAATAAAGGCGAAACGCGTATGGCACTAAAATTGTGTTTTATTCAGTTGCTGTCAGACGGTCCATAAGTAAAAATCATTAATATACCGTAACTGTACGGGGTGTTTCCGTAAGAGTGGGCAAAAATTTAACAGGACATAGTGGATGATCCACTGAACTATTTGAGGTAGGGAACCTGGGGTTGGAGAAGCCACCTTCAGGAGATAATAGGAACAAAATCGCATTGCTGTGTACTTTTTTATTTATATTATTTGCAGTTAACTGCGAATACCATCAATGACACAATGAACATACCAGGGGTACTATATCTTACAAAATGCGCTGAACCTGACAGCCATCAACCTCAATGCAAGTATGACATCAGAGAACAAGATTCTGACACATCCTGACAAATATACCTGGTGTGTTTCGAATCACGTCAGAGCCCGCTACAATTTTAGCAACTAATTCCATCATCTTACCCACTGGGGTCTCATACACAAGTGGCTTTAGATATCCCAATAGGAAATACGCATGGGGATTCCGGTTAGGTGACCTCGCAGGCCATGGAACAGGACCTCCCTTTCCAATCCAGCGACTATATAGGAAATACAGCACTGAGATGGTTGCAGACATCCACACATAAGTGAGGTGGTGCACTGTCATGCGGAATGGGTCTGTCGCTGATTCATAGCATGTTCTGTCATGGGAAAATGTATATACGATATCTTATGGACAAGTAAAATAAATAAAACCTGAATCACGACTGCCTAGTAATCAGGCTCGTTGTCCTTATTTCCTTGCGGGAAATAAAGAACTTACATGTAGTTTACTTCCATATCTCCTTAAGCTGGCTCCTATAACCCCAGGTTCCCTACCTCAAATTGTTCAATGGAGCATTCTCTATGTCCTGTTACATTTTTGCACACTCTTACAGAAACACCCTGCAAACCTATCAGCCTCTTCTCCATAATATTTAAGTTGGTCATGGAAATAATTAGCAACTCTGTACAAAAAACTGGACTTAAACCAAGTGAAGGGACAAATTAGCTTTAGTTGTGGACATAGCACAATGGACAACTGCAAGTCAGGTCACAAATTACAAACTAGAGAAACGAGTATGAATTATTACTTTACTGGGGTTCATGGATTTTGAGAAAGTTTTTGACTTGAATTTCAACTAAATCTATGCTAGTAGCCCTTGAGAAAAACAACATTGATTCATTCTCTGTTTGACTCACAGGAGAATGTTACCAAAATGCTGAGAAACTTGAGATAACAGATGCTTGAAGATGGACACCAACTATCCTGCAAGCACTTTCTAATGTAGCTTCAAGAACCAGTATGCAATAAGAAATTAAGGAATATAGTACAGCCGCCTATGTATACTTCCATAAGGTCTCAAAAGACAATGTTAGACTGATTACAGCAAACACAGATGAATTTCAGCAGTCTTTCTTCCTGCACCCCATATACAAATGAAACAGGAAGAAACCCTAATATGTGGTACAATAGAAAGCACCCTCTCCAAGCACTTCACAGTGATTTGTAGACTTGGTTACAATGGTGGATATAGATGTTAAGATGTTGTTATACTGAAGAAGACATATGTGAATGCTACAGCTTTCAATTAGAATATGTATGAAGATTCATAAATTTGAAACTTGAAGAAGAGGTGGCAAGTGGAGATATCATAGAACCTTTTCTCAGCAGCCCTAGAGAAAGTTTTCATTACTTAAATTAAAAAAAAAAAAAAATGTGTTATGTGTCAATGGAACATACACGAATTACCTTTCTTTCGCTGATGACACTGTATGGTTTGCCTCTAGAACAGACAACTCTCAACAACTAAATGATAAAGTTAATTAACAGCATAAGTTGTGAAGGTACAAGAGCATTTTATGAAATGTATAAGAGTTTGGGTGGCATTAGTACCCTCAACGGCTTTTATAACTGAGCAAGGGTGACCAGTTCAAATAAGATATCATCAAAAATGAAGTTAGCATTTATTAGTTGAAATAGCAGTACAGTTCTGGTTTCAGATGATCATTTTTTTTTTTTTTTGTGAGGTACTCCTGGAGCATTGTGAAATGACACAAGGTCTTATTAGACGTGCTTGCCTCACCACGAGTGTTTCCTCCGAGTCTGCAACATTGTGTACTGCGCCATGGATCCCTTCCTAGTTAAGTTGCATGGTGTGGTCTTTCCAACAGTACTCTTTCCGACAGTATTGTGATTCAGTCAGCCACACTTTTCAATAGGTGCACCACCAGTTATGCTCCCATGTTTCCTATAGCTGCCACTGCGGCACATGGGTATTGCCATGAACAATTACATCACTGACAATGAGGAGCAAACACCCCCTCTCTCTCAAGATCCAGCAGTTGGTGTACTTAAGTTCGAACATTCATACACTGAACCCATTCATTATGTTTGCCAGTTGAATAACTTTAACAGACTTTCATAGTGGTCAGGGCTCGACATCTTCTGAACAGGCATTGTATTGACGAGTGACAGATTCATAAATTTCTTGTATCTGTATATATTTTTACATTCAAATCAACTGATGCTGCAAATACAGTAACGAAGTTATATATTATTTTTACTATTCGATTATCCACTACAGAACCACAGAGCATGCAAAGGAAAACATAACATAATCAACATGTATTTGATTTACATCCCAGGAAATGGGACAGTATGCATAGAGTGTCTACTGAAAGGTACCAGACTGTAAAGCCCATTGTAAACTAAGAACGAGTTATTCTGTGGATAGTAAATCCAGCAAATCAACAGCATTTGGGCTTTTGCTTTGTAGTCAGAACTTTTTTCTTTGAAGATTTCCTTGCATTTTCTGAGGTCTTGTCCACCTTGCACCAGGGTGAAACTTAAAAAAAAATTAAGCAAGATGGAACCCTTCGGGAAGTTTGGAACTATGCTTGAAAATAAATCACAATAAGAAGAAAACAATCTATAATCAACAGACTGACAAGAAAAATGTACAAATTAGTAACTGGATTATAGAGCTAGCTGACAAATTTTTGTAATCAGGGCAATTAAAGGCAATGAGGATAGTTAAAGACAATGAGGATAGTTAAATACAATGAGTGCATAGGCAGAAAAAGAAATATACAGAAAAGTAAAAGAGGCCTACAGCACATACGGTATACTGCACAGTGTTTTAAAAACTGAGCTTCCAAGTGTGAAACTGAAAGTTCACGATCAGTGTATATTACCAGTTTTGATCCATCCTGTTGGGATAATTTATATGTATGTGAGAGCACTGCAATACTATGAAGCTAGAGGAAAGATGGTTGACTCAATGATAGTTGTACAAAGTCTACAGAAATCAGATGAGGAATTTATGATGGAGTTGGGATATGTCACTCACTCTAGAAGTCTCACTCACCATTTAGTTTGCCAGAGCCAAAGAAACAGTAAAGGTCAAGACATTTTATGATATGCAGCCCCTAGCACAGAGAAATAAACCATAATGAAGGAGTATATTCACCAAGTGACAGCAGGGGAACACACACACACACACACACACACACACACACACACACAACAAACAAAAGGATTGAACTTTCACAAGCTTTCAGAGCCATTGGCTCCTCCTCCTGGTAGAAGCATTGAAGGGGATGGAAGAGGGTAAAGGAAAAGGACTGGGGAGGTTTAGGGGACAGGGGCACAGTTCAGAAAAGTCACCCAGAACCGTGTATTAGGGGAAACTTACCAGACAGGATGAGATGGAAAGATTGATTGTTGGGACTGCAGTGGACAAGATTTGAAATCCTGAGAGCTTAACGGTGAAAGACAGGGTAACATGCAAGACAGAGATTACAACTAAAACATCATGCATGAGTTAATAAGAGTAAAAAGCTAAGTGCATTGTATGTAACATAAGTGGAAGGGGGGGGGAGGGCGGTCGAAAAATATACAAATCAGAAAATGAAAGATGTAGATAATAAATTGGAGTGAAGAAAGGAATAGTTACTGTCAATAAATGTTGAGATGGAAGGAATTAATGTAAGTTAAGGCCAGGTAGGTGACCAAAACCAAGGACCTGTTGTAGTACTAGTTCCCAAATCTGAGAAACTGATGGTGTCTGGGGCAAGAATCCATATGGCGTGAAACAGGCACCGAGGTCATGACTGTCATGTAGTACAGCATGCTCTGCAACAGGATACCGTGTGTTGCCTGCATACACCCTCTGCCTATGCCCATTCACCCTTACTGACAACTGGGTGGTAGTCATGCCAATGTAAAACGCTGAACAGTGTTTACATAATGGCTGGTATACGACGTGTCGTTTCACAGGCGACTCTCTTTTTGACAGTATATGTTTTGCCAGTTACAAGGCTGTAACAGGGGGTGGTAGGAGGGTGCATAGGGCAAGTCTTGCACTGGGAACGGTAATAGGGGTAGGAGCCGTAGGATAATACTGGATGAGAAGTGAGGTGCTCCAAAGTTGTTTATTAGAGGGGTCATTAGTACCAGGAATGATGGCCCAGGAAATCTGTTTTTGGCCTAGGCTGTGATTAATTACGTCCAGTGAAGGCTGAAATGAGAGTGGTGGTATATTGCTGTAAACAGTCTGCATCCGAACAAATATGTTTGCCTCGAATGCCAAGGCTGTATAGGAGGGAACATTTGACATGGAAGGTATGGCAACTGTCAAAATATAAGTACTACTGTTTGTTAGTGGGCTTATGGGCAATTCAGGAACAGTCACTGTTTCCGAAGATCAGTAGTGATAATGGACACTGTGCACTCTTTGACTGAAACATCTTTACGGGCAGGAGCTATCATCAGGACTCTTACTTTCAAGCATGGTAGGCTTGTGCATCTTTGATCAACTTCGTTCATCATGATCTCCAATTATTTTCCATTCCCCATGGAAGAAGAGGGGACACAATTTTCTTGAGGTATGCCCTACTCAACTGAAGTCTCTCATCGAAGATTAGCTCCCAAAGAGCTATTGAATCTCAGGAATATTGATTGATATGTTTCAGGCACTGTTCCAAGTAGCCTCAGATATTTTCTGTTGAATGATTTAGCAAGTCAGTTGAAGTGTGATAGGGTGCCTGAATGTTTGTCAAACCAGGAATGTATGCATGTACCCCTGTGAGCACAGCTGTTGTCATCGTGAAAGATGGGAGTATTCCCAGATGAAGATGAGGAAGAAAGGCAACACTTGGTCACCATAAGTGCTGAAATAAATATCCTGGTTCATGCTCACAGTAACTTGAATAAATGGGCCCTAGTCATAGTACGTATCATCAAAACATCACAGAGCCACCTCCAGTCTGAATTACTATCTCCATACATTGTAGGAAATAATAAGAGTGCTGCTGCTGCTGCTACTACTACTACTACTACTACTACTCTCTCACACACACACACACACACACACACACACACACACACACACACACACACCTCACGCACACATGACCGCTAACTCCAGCACTCGGGCCAGAATGCAACATCGTGTGAGATACAAGCAGCAATACTGGTGTGTGTGTGTGTGTGGGGGGGGGGGGGGGGGAGGGGGGGGGAGAAGATAGTAGTGTACAGGTGGGAAGAGAGATGAACGCTGTCTGCTGGAGTGTGCAATGAACGCTGTCTGCTGGAGTGTGCACGGACTAGACTGCCAACAGGCACAGTATCAGGAGGCTGAGGGGCAGGGAGGTGGGGAAAAAAGGAACAAAACAGGAGTGGAGCATGGAAAGATAGACAGATGCGTTGGTAGAGGGCTGCAAATAAACACGGTGGGAGATGAGATCAACGGTAACAAACTGTCCCCACACCCTGCACCCAACAGTTTCCACCCTCACTGTCCTATCATCTTCTCCCTATGCACGACGCTGCAGTTTTTCATGTATCTCTGTGTTTAGGATGTCATATTTCCTGAAATGTGTGTGTCATACACTAACATAATTTTGTAAGTACATTCAGCGGCATACGTAAATACCATCTGCAAAAAAGTGTCACGAATGCACTTAGTAGTAAAAAAGTAATAAATTAAAAGTCACACTTCATGGGGCAGTTTTACTGCAACAACAGTGGAAATGTAGTAAGTGATTAAGTTTTTTCTTTTCATCATTTTGTGGGGATTGTCAACGATAAAAAGTGTCATAAAGGTTTGAAATTATGGGTATAATTTGTTGTAGGTCACTAAGTGCTCTCATTCTCATGGGCTACACTGCTTTTTTCAACACACCCCTTTCACACATAGGTAGTTCTTACCCTCACAACGATTCTTTCCAGACAACACATGACATGTGTGCCAAGTTGAAGTTTGATTGAAACCAGATCAGTGTAGACACAGCAGTCAAGATTTATTCTGTCAGTTTCTGCAGCAGTAGCAGAAAATGTTACAAAAGACACTGTATGCAGTTCCTCTCGCAATATTTGCCTAGAAACTGGTAGAGGTGGACCCGCATTGATTGATACCAGCAATTCACACTGAATTTTAAAGCAATTGTCATTGTCAAGGCATCTCTAGTCCCTGTCATTAGTGTTTTTACAGCCACTGTTCTTACATAGTGTTGAATGGCTGTGAGTGATTCAATATTCCTTGTAGACTGACTGACTGCTTTGATACATGAAACTGGACAACTTTATTCAACTGGCACTAATGGACATGTCCAAACAAGATAGCTCCTGTCTGCCATTCTGTCATGTCTTCACACTGACCAATCTTAATGTGCTTGCTTCGAGAAAGAGAGAGAGAGAGAGAGAGAGAGAGAGAGAGAGAGAGAGAGGGGGGGGGGAGATGGGGAGAGGCTGGGAGGTGGGGGGGGGGGGAGGGAGGGGGAGGGAGAGAGAGGGGGAGGGAGAGAGAGATAGAGAGAGGGGCTTCAACTTACCTGTAATCATAAGCAAACAACAAATGATGTCTGGAAGGAAAAGCATGATGAAGCAATGCATTTGTCAGCATTTTTCCATGCCCTACAGGTGAGAATTTGAAGCTAAAAGAAAGTACCCTCATATTCTGAAAATAAAGGCAACAAAAATTCATTACTGACTTGTATGGAGTTCTAATACTATGAAGTTCAACAGTATAAAAATTAATTGTACCAACCTTGCAAATTATGTATATCCCTTTAACCTTATTAGTGGACACATTACTGCCGGGAATCAATTTCTTTTTCTTGTCACCAAAAACTTGATACACAATATCAACATTTGAAAGACAAACTTCATTTTCTGCTAAAAGTGAGTTTTGCTGACTTAAGGAGTCCTACAAAATAAAACAGAAAGTAATGAAGAACATACATTGATTACAGAGCTACTCAACAAACATACATATTGGAAGAAGAGAGGAAGACAAGAAATGTAGTAGCCAGTTGACAGTTGTAGTCAAAGTTGCACAGTATAATTAAAGTACAGCATTACTATTACCCCATACTCATGAAAAGTAACATAAAAATATAGAGCATGGTTTCAACACACACACACACACACACACACACACACACACACACACACACACACACACACACAGCCGTACACAGACATAATCAGGGTTAGGGTATTTAGGTGCGCACTTTTTTCTTAGTGTAAATTAAAACTCTTTGGGTATCCCTTTTTCCTCCAACCATGCCTGTAATTTATTTATTTATTTTTTTTCCTGTAGCTTTTCAGTACTCTTTCTGAGGGCACTTTATTATTTCTATGAGAAATGACTTGTGAGTTTAATTCCATTTGTATATGATTTCGAATCAATATACCATTTCAGACCGCTGTGCAGAACACCAATGGCATATTAAAAATACAGAACTGGAGAAATCGGCAATTGCGGAGCAAAGCCTCAAGAACAAACATAAAATACTGTTTGAGGAAACAAAAATTTTGTCCCATGCGTCCACATACTGGGATTCTGTTATTGAGGAAGCTGTTGAAATAAGAATGAGCGAGAAGCACTGTAACCACGATAGTAGATACTATCTGAGCAATGCATGGAAACGAGCGCTTGATGCAGAGAAGCAGCACAGACATTCCTTGAAGGGTTTACGTTCTCACAGAAGTGGTGGCACTGTCTGCGACAGCAGTATGTTATCACCGACCAATCACAAGCTGACAAATCTGAAGCCGTCCACGAGCTATATAAGGCCACGACAACTTCAGTGAAGACAGTCAATGCTCCTGACGATGGAGGCTATTGTCAAAAGCTTGAGATTTTATCCCAAATTGACGTAGCAAGAAAACCAAGAATGTTTTGCGTATAACACGGTATTGCAGGGGCAGGGGCAATGGAATATTTTGCTTGCATCAGGGAGCAGTTGCACGGCTTTGCCAAAGACAAACTTCACTCTGGTCTTACATCTAGAGATGCCATTCGGAATTAATACAAAATTTGCACCACTGGTTTCTGTGGATGTTGAAACAAGCTTAAGCATTTACATAGGCATTCTAAATGCTAACAGAAACAGACTAATTTTTAAATATGTAGAAATGCTTAAAGTCTTTAAGTACAACAGCTTCAAGTTTATTTTTCCTTCGTCTGATGGGTAATGATTTGACGTACTTGTTTATAGCTCAATAACCTAGAATTAGTTGAATCACTTGAGTAAATCAGTTCCCTTTTCCCGTTTTACCTCATTCTAGCACATTTCCCTTCCTTTCTTCATCTGAAATTTGCACATAAAAATCCTAACTCTGGTTATAACACAGAAACTTCAGGTGTGCCCCAGGGAACTTTGTTGGGACCCTTGCTGTTTATGTTGTATATTAATGATCTTGCGAGCAATATTAATAGTAACCTCAGACTTTTTGTAGATGGTGCAGTTATCTATATTGAAGTTCTGTCTGAAAGAAGCTGCATAAATATTCAGTCAGATCTTGATAAAATTTCAAAGTGGTGCAAAGATTGGAAACTTGCTTTAAGTGTCCAGAAATGTAAATTGTGCAATTCACAAAATGAAAAAACACAGTATCCTGTGACTATAATATCAGTCAGTCAAAAATGGAAACAGCCAACTCGTACAAATATTTGGATGTAACACTTCGTAGGTATAAGAAATGGAACAATCACATAGGCTAAGTCATGGTGGTAGATTACAGTTTACTAGTAGACTACTGGGCAAGTGCAATCAGCCTGCAGAGGAGATTGCTTACAAATCACTCAGGCGGTCCATTCTACAATATTGCTCCAGTGTGTGGGACATGTACCAAATAAGGCTAACAGGGGATATTGAATGTACACAAGAAGAGCAGCACAAATGGTCACGATTTCGTTTGAGCTTTGGGAGAGTGTCAAGAGATGCTGAAGAAAGTGAACTGGCAGACTTGTGAAGATAGATGTAAACTAGGATGAGAAAGTCTACTTACAAAGTTTCAAGAACCAAATTTCAATGAGGACTCTAGAAATATACAACAACTCCTATGTATTGCTCACATAGGGTTTGCGTGGAAAAGATTAGAATAATTACAGCATGCACAGAGGACTTCAAAGAATCACTCTTCCCGCAATCCATATGTCAATGAAACGGGAAGAAACCCTAATAATTGGTACAATGGGACATATCCTCTGCTAAGTTCTTCACAGTGGTTTGCAGAGTGTAGATGTAGATGCAGCTGCAGTAGGTGTCAAGCACGTGGGTACCAAAATAACAAGGAGATAAATGGTATTCTCTTTCTACTGTAACTACTAAGACTTAGAATTTGTGAAAGCGACATTAAAGCAATAATTTGATTTACGTCAATCTCTTGATATCAGAGGAGAGATTTTAAGGAAACTGTAAACTTTAAAACTTTAGTCTTGACATCTAAAATAGCTCCAGCACTTCTGAGACTGTGGAAACCCGGATGATAAGTCTGGGAAGATTAAGATTCTGAATGGACTGAATAAATTTCAATGCCTTAATACTTGCAAGAGGAGAATGCTGGAACTGGTGAAGGTGTGTGTGTGTGTGTGTGTGTGTGTGTGTGTGTGTGTGTGAATTCTCATGTACATAATTGATAAACAAGTTATCAAAACATAGTATGAGGTGCACAGCACATTGCAGAATAATTTTCCTTTGTGAAAGATCTGGAAGACATTCATGGTGCAAAGACAATAATACGATGACAGCTTCATTTGCCAAACAAGTTTCATTTCTAGGAACACCTCACGTTAGTATAATCACACCAAGCTATATGACAAAGCCTGGATTTGACATATCTAGGTCACAAAAGAATCTAGGGAGAGGTAGGAGAGATCAAATGGTTGGTCAACACACACACCTTACTCATGCACATCATACATGGCAAAGAAGTAAACCGAAAAATTTTCTTATGAGGCTGCTTATGCAGGTAATTATCAATCTACTCTAAGAGTAAAATTCTAAACTTAGTGGTTACCAATATCTTACATCTCTAATTTTATGAGTAAATTACAGGCACAATGTTTGCAAGTAAATACAGCTACAGTTGAAACAGATATTAGGTCTACTATAGTAACACACTGAAAGCAGAACAACTATCCCAGCATGTACTTTAGGTGGTTTGAGTAAACTACAGAAAACCTACATGGTTCAATAGAGATTTCAACCACCTTCCTTCCAATGAGAGTAAAGTGTTTTCTCATTTTGCCACATCACTTAGCTCAAGCAATAAAATGCACAGGCACATTGAAGTCCTACTTCAGAAATAATGCTGTTTTGGCAATATCTGTGAGCTAAAAATGATATAGAAAGTTGTGGGAGGCATCAAAAATTTGCTACTTATTTCACTGTTGGACCAATACGCCTGATACCCGGATCCAGTATCAGCACTGTAATCACTTACTAAGAAAATTGTCATGCTGACTATAAAATACTGTACGTTAATTATACTTCATTTAATACAGCTTTGCGCTTGATAATTCAGCAAGTCTAGCCCTTGGGGGCCAAATGAAAGTCAATCACAGTTCTTTTCTCAAGCACTGCATGCTCACTGTTCTGTCAGTTCTGAGGTACAATTACAACAATTTAAATATTGTTGTCAGCATGCTGAGAACATTTTCCCATTGCACTACAATCTGTCCATCATGATGTTATTTTACTGTATAATGTTCAAAGTATTAAGTGCTAACACGATGCGTAAGGCCTGTAGGTTCAGGTTTTTGGTGGGGCTACTAGTAAGTGAACAATGTCATGGTACATTATGCACATTGACTGCCATGGGGAAAAGAGCAGTGCAGTCTTACCTTTGTAAAACAGTCTATACCAAAGTCACACAACTACTAATCCCTCCACTCCCAGCAAATCACACTAAAATCATCAATTTGTAATTGACAAATTGGACCAAAACAAAACAAGAAAAGTTTCTACATGTCAATTTCTAGAAATAACCCTATAACTAGTGTGAATTGACAGTTTTCATAGAACGTTATTGAAATGAACTGTTTGAGCTGTAAGGTACATTGGTTGCCCAAAAGGCAACAGCCTATAAAAACTTTAAATACAACGATATACCTCTTGTGCCCGATCGTCTGTGGTGACAAATGATAATTTGAAATTGGTGACATAAAGTGTTCCAGATTTGCCATGTTTCTGTTCACTCACTGGAGCAAACATTAAGACATTCTGTGCTTCTGCGATGACGACTTCACCTGTAAATTCACAACAATGTAATTTCACAAGGACCTTCAAGTAATGCATAACTGTACTAAATAATTACCAACCCGCTAAGATTCTTGGGTTTAGCTCGGTGATGGAATCCTCTCCACTAGTATTCTGTTAAAAGATAAAGAAATATTCACTAATTAATGAATCTTTCATGCTGCGAATGATGGAGTGCTCTAAACAAAAAAATACCTGCAAATCCTGATCGTCAAGTCCTACGTAGCTCCGGAAGCTGTTGGTCATTTTATCTGACATAACTGCTACTTTGATTGTGTTCTCGGAATAGAAGCTTAAGTAACCATATTTTCTATAACCCTGTCACCTTACGGATCAGAACGAGATGGTAGAATCAGAACCCCTAGAATCACATTTGTCACACATCACGTACCAGACATTATTTAAAAGCTGTCACTGCCTATTTGTGTTATATTCTTCACGAGTCCAGCATGGCAGCATATTTTCAAAACACATTACTCTTTTCCTTTAAATATTTTTTCCTAAATTGTCACACGTAACTTGTGTATCAGTGGTGCACAGCGTGTAATACTTCAAAAAGTCCTAGCCGTAGAGCTATAATTTTTTTCATTTCTGCCGAAGTTTTGATATCAAATATAAATTTTGATAACAAATACACATCGATTTTGAATATTAATAAATTTGGACGTAGAAATAACCCAAAACAATACACATCATAGACGTGACGCGCATATCTTTACACCCTTCAAAAATAATTTCTTTGGTATTACGATGTTGTAAAATCTGTGATACTTTTCTGTTTTCTCGAACAACGATTTGTAAGAAACACCGCTTATCACACAGACATGCATTTCATGCACTTTCTTAGTAATTCCTGGGGTGGTGGCACATATGGGCCAACCACTATCACAAGAAAGTCCATTAACAAAGTTTTAAGAATTTCAATGATTAATCTAGCTATATACTACAACACTCTTCGTCACGCTCACATAGGGATCGTGTGGATAACACTAGAAATAATTGCTGCACGTACAGCGGCATTCAAACAATCATTCTCTCCGTGCTCCATACATGAATGGAACAGGAAGAAATCCTAATAAATGGTACAATGGGACGTACCCCTGCCACGCACCTCACGGCGGTTTGCAGAGTATAGATGTAAGTGTAGATAGATGCAGATGTCGGATCGAAATTTAAACTTATTTGTCCACTTGTTAACAGATGCATATGAAGGAACAGATTCCCCCAGTGGGATCCGAAAAATGGCATAAATTTGTTTTGCTCATGGGGAAGTTGCCGCCGCCAGGATAAATGTCACAGTATTCTTTTGTGTCTATTTGGAGCGGAGTAAGACATAGTCATTTTAGTCCTTCAATGATCAAACATCGTTACTGGTACTTTTAACAGTTACGAAATTGTGTTAATAAAGAAATAAACTTTTTTGAGTAATATTTGACATTCTGTGATCAAGCGAACATGCAGGAATACTACAAAGTGGTGATACCACAAAAACGCGAAAATATGCGAGCAGGCATGCAAAGTGAGACGATATCGTTGGCATAAGAGCCGATTCGTATTCAAATATTCAAACTACGAGACAGCTAGCGAATCTACAGAACGATTTACAGATGCGGCTATAAAAAGTCCAGTCGGCAATAGAGGAATAGGAAAATTCATTGGTGAGTAGACATACAGCTGCCAACAAGAGAATTACAGTGGTCAAAAAACCACGAGTGAAGGTACATACGCCGCAGTTCTTGCCAGAAAAACCGGAACATTGGTTTTCAATGCTCGGAATACCACTGCCGCAAAACGAGATGACCGATAAACGGATGAAGTTTGCAGTGGCAATGAATGGATTAGATGCTAGGGCGGCCGCTATAGTTGCAGATGTAATACTAAATCAGCCACAAGATCAGCAATATATGAGTCGAAAGAAGCTGTAAATCAGTAGAGTATGCAAACCACTGGACCATGAACACAGCAAGTACTGAAAAACGAGCAAATATGAGACAGACCACCCTCTGAATATTGGCGAGATTATGGGAGAGACAGAATTGTCAGGTGCGACGTTATGGCACATCCGAATGGTGCAACTACTTGGGACAGTCAGCAGTGGTAATGTGCGAAAAGATGATGTCTACCAAGTGGTCATAGTAGCGGACGAAGTTTATGCAACATTGGATACTACGTGCATGTCAAGCAAAATAATGGATACTGGGGTATTCGTTACACAAGAAACCGTGGCTATCCAAAAAGGGCAACGGTCGGACGTCAATAAGCAGGTACTCTGCCTTAAAGAATTGATCGACATATTGCAAAAGAAGGTTGCAAGACTGTTAGGAAACAAGAGAACCATGCCCACAATCAGTGAAACTGTTTAATAATAATAATAATAATGTTTATTTGTCCATGTTAACTTTACAGTCTTGGACATCGACATTTTTTGTACAATTATATCAATATCAGGTCATTCCAAGAATGAATACATACATCAAGTAGCACATTGTATATCATTCCATGCAATAATGCTATAAACACATTAGCACATTATATGTCACTCCATACATATAATGATTATATACACCAATTAGCCAATTATAACACTACCACCACTAATATACTGCAGTATGCAAAAGAATAAACTAACAGTACTGCAGCTCAGAATTCTTTTAATGAGTATAAACATCTTTCTATTAACCAATTTTTCAACTTGCTCTTGAAAAGATTGCCTTGGAGTTGCTTTATATTTTTTGGCAACTTATTATAGAATTGTCTCCCAGTTACATATGGACTGTGGTCTGTAGCTTTCTTGTTAGTCCGTATCCTATGATAGTCACTTTTGGCTCGAGTATTGTAATTATGGATGTCTTTGTTCTTTACACTATTTTACTCATTCTCTTTTACAAACATTATGGTCTTAAATACATACAATGAGTAAACAGTCAGTAATTTATAATTTATAAAATAGTCCCTACAGGACTGGCGTTTGCTTATATTAGCAATTATCCTAACTGCTCTCTTTTGAAGCCTGAAAATGCAATCCATATAGACAGTGGGTGCCCCACCCCAGGCCTCGATCCCATATTGCAGATGTAAGTGTATTAACCCATAATACACTTGTTTAAGGACAAGGGGAGCTACTATATTTGCAAGACGTTTTAGTAAGTAAATATTACTAGAAACCTTTTTACAAGTGGAGCTGATATGCTCTTTCCAAGTGAGATGTTCATCAATCAATATGCTGAAAAACTTATGTTTCAACTATAGAAAGTGATTGAGTTAGAGTATTATTAAAATGTAGCAAGAACTTTATTACTACAGTCTTGTCCTTATTCAGTGTAAGCTTATTCACTGTTAGATATTCTCTGATAATTTCAAAGTTGTCTTTGTTGCTTTGGAATGCTGCCCACTCTGTATAGCTCCAGCTAATAAAAGATGTATCATCAGCGTAGTTCACTAGTCTGGAGTTTTGTGGCTGTGTTAAATCACATATATATATATATATATATATATATATATATACTATAAACAAGAATGGTCCAAGTATACTTCCTTGTGGAACTCCACAATTGAGAGTTCTGTATGCTGACTTTACTGTTTGGATCTTACTTTCATCCTTATAATTTAGTTTTGTGCACTGTCTTCTATCATGGAGATAAGAAGTTAGTAATTTTAGAGCTACTCCTCTTATCCCGTAATTTTCTAACATGGATAACAGTGCTGCATGATTCACAGAATTGAATGCTTTAGACAGATCTAGGAAAGTCCCTATAACTTTGTTTCCTTCAACCAGCCTGTTCAGTAGTTCATGGAAAAAGTTGCTAATGCTGTTATTGTAGATCGCCCTTTTTGAAACCCATGTTCTGTTTTATTTAATAGTTTGTATATACCGAAGAAGGATTACATTTGATCTAGAATTTTTCTTTCAAGTAGCCGGCCAAGTGTTGAAGTCAAAGGGATTGGTTGGTAATTATTTATGTCTGTGATAGCCCTCTTTGCATACAGTGGTTGTATCTCAGTGATTTTTAAAAACTCTGGAAAGGTCCCCTGGCCAATTGAACTGTTAATTAGATGTGTTATTGGTTTTATCAACTCATTTTTGTGGACGATATGTCATCCCAGCCACTAGATGATTTCACTTTGAGTTTTGAGATTATATTCATGACCTCAAACTCTGTTACACTCCTTAGGAAAAATGAATTACTTATTTTAACTGTGTTTATTTTCAGGGCTGATTCACCTCTCTTCTCTGCATACCATACTAAAATGTTCAAAGAAGGCCTCACATACAGACTTTGGTTCATTCAACAGCATTCCATTTTCTTTAATGCAATGTTGCTGCAGCCTGGTTATTCTCTATGTTGACATTGTTTGTTTACAGTATGCCAGGCTGCTTTGCTAATGTTACTAGTTTTTCTTATCTGTTCAGCATAATGAAATGCTTTTAATCTCTTCAGGGATTCCCTGTATGTCTTTCTGGTGCTTTTGTATTTTGTAAGGGAGTACTGCAATTTTATTTCTCGGAACAGCACATTAAGGTCCTTCATATTTTCCTTTAGTTTATGTATTTCTGGGGGAATTTTAAGCTTCTTTGTGGGATCTGATTTCTTTAGTTCTTTTTTTACTATTGGACATGCCTGATTAAAGCTATGGTTAAATATTTCATAGAAAAGGCCCCAATTTTCATTAATACCTTGTGATCTATATACCTTACCCCACTTTCTCTCAGCAAGCTTCCTCCTAAGTAAGTTATAATTAATCTTCCTTTTATAAGTGTGTAGGTCACTATGCAGAACTATTTTGTGGTCTGTACTAATTTCTATGGATAGATCTGTATGGTCTGAGTGATATGTTTCAACCACTCTTATCACTATATGTTTCCTATCTATATTCGAAAGAACATGATCAATACAAGATTTTGAGTTAGGTGTTATTCTGGTTGGTTCATCATTTATTTTGTTATAGTTATGGCAATGCAATAAATCAGAATATCTAAGATAATCATTTATTTTGTTATAGTTATAGCAATGCAATAAGTCAGAATATCTAAGATATTTTACACTACCAGTTGAGTTTGAAGTGTCTATGTTTACATCTCCTGTTATTATTACCTGTTTTTTGTTTGTTGACAGTTTATGTTGGTATCACTGACGTAATGGCGAGAGAGCTACGAGATATACTTCACCATTTACATGCCCAAATGGCGTCAGTGGCTGGCAGTAGGCGCGACGGGCCATGAGAACCAGCAAGAGCGCCTTATTCAGGGAATGGGGTGGTTAATTCAACAAGCTTACCAACACCATTACAGCGGGTATATGTAAAACGTGTGAAGTCAGACTGTTACTACCTCATTGATTCTGGTTCATATGTCAGCACATTGCAAGTTGGTGAACAAGGAGGAGTGTGGCTGCAACATCATTGATGTGCCTCACAGCAGTGACTAGTCTACCAGAATTGACATACAGAAGTCATGAAGTGGAGGTATACCTAAGACTTCATAAGTGTTATATTTGGCGATTCGTGCTAGCAGAGGTGGCAAAGCCCATAATCGTTAGTCAGAAGAGGATTGAGATCAGTCTCAGCTCTGCTCAGATTAGGTAGGATTGAGAAGTTGTCACAAGTTTTGTAGGCCAGAATGCTATGAATGCCATGGGTTATACAGACAGTTTGATGATGTGGAAGAATAGTAGCAGAGACTCACACTAGGAGTTTCATACAACACAGTGAATTATACTTAGCCAGGGTAACCTGTCTCACGACAACTGAGAGGGTTAGCACCGGACCATTTTGTGGTGGCAAAACATGACATGCTGCAAAAAGGCATGATATGAATGTCTGATAGCCAGTGAGCGACACTGACACATCTTGTCAGAAAGAATGATAGAACATGAAGATTCTGCACTGATTACCACATGTTGAATGTTCAAAGGATTCCAGACCGCTACCTGGTAGGGTTGTTGATAAGATAACGATATATCAATATCTTTTCCAAGAATTATCGATATATGTAGGCAATAAATGTTTCAGCGATATATTGATATCGAAATGGCAATATCGACTGCCAGTATTTTTATTTTATATTTTATTTTTTCGCAATTTTCGATAAATATTTGACATTGTTCTTTTAAAATTGTAGTAGAACATAATTTTACTTTCACTGTATCTAGGGGTCTTACAACTTTTTTAGCTTTAATCACGTCCAGTCTTCTTCTTTGACTGAGTGAAGCAAGCATATGTGGCACAAAGAAGAAGTCTGATAGCACTGAGGGGTGGCGGTGTGGATGGAAAAACAAGATTACCGATGTGAAGAAATAGCAGACCAATTGTGTTAAAAAAGATTTAACGCAACTAGTATGCTACTTCTTCACATTGGCACTCTTCAAAAACAGTTGCTGAAACTGATGAACAAAAACCTAACTGACAAGATTGGTCTTTGTATTGGGCGGAGACGTGTGAGGAGCTCGGCACTACCAACAGAAACTGCAACGTTTAACTTCACCACGACATTTTGACACTATGACTGCTAGTTCACTGGCGTTTGCAGAAATTAAAACAAAAAAACAGGGAAATCGACCTGAAGTGTTCTAGAAAAATCTGAGGAAACCGAACAACGGACCCACTGGACTCCTTTTATTGTGCAGTTGCCATTGTTATCAAAGTGGTTATTGCCAAGCATGAACATACATATTTTTCCTTTCAGTTCTTGCTCTAAGGGGGATAAGCAGCCTGGTAACTTATTGATGTAAACAACATCAAATAATAAATTATTATTTAAATACACAGTTCCAAAACCGGCAGTATATTTACAACGTGCAGCCGATATTTTTAAAGGCCGGTGCTTTGAAACTATTTTCGTTAATATATCGATAACTTTTCCGATATGTCGAGGGCAATTACCAACGCGGTTTAAATATCGATATATCGGATTCCCGATATTTTTAAAAATATTAACAGTCCTACTACCTGGTGCCGAAAGTCAACTGGCTTTACGATGTGCTGGCAGGAACAACTGTTTTGAGCGTGATAGACTACAAAAAGGCGTACAATCAGATACCAATAGTGGAAGACGCCATACAAAAGACTGTGGTTATAACTCTGTTAGGGTTGTTCGAGTGTTTCAGGCTGAAAAGTGCTGTGAAGATGAGGCAGCGTTTGACTGACGAAGTACTGTGAGCACTGCAACGTTGTTTTGCGTATCTTGACGACATTCTGGTGTTTTCAATGTCACCGCCGTTGCAAGAAGAACACCTTAAGGCTGTTTTCAACCACATAAATAAATATGGTACAGGAGTAAACCAGGTGAAGGGTGTGTTCTGATAGCAGCAATTGACGTTTCTGATCTATGCGATATCACAGCCAGAGTCCGCCCCTTGAAGTACAAAACAGACATCATCAAAGACATATTCGCCTGGCAGAGTTTCACTAACTCAGATTTTTAGAGATTGTAAGTTTCTATCGTTGCCATCTCCCAAGGACAACTGAGATACAAGCATCCTTGTCTGCAGCACTAGTGGGTAAGAATGTAACAGACCGATAGCCACTGCAGTGGACCCCAGAAATGAAGAGGGTTTTTGACCAGGTAAAAGCCAGTCTGCAAAAAGCATGGTTCAATTTGTACACCTGGTGCTCCAAGTGCCGTTATCAACAGCAGTCGGCACCAGCCAACAAGCAGTGTGTGTGGCCCTCCAGCAGTATGTAGATCGTCACAGGTAGACTTTACGACCTTTTTTGTGCGAGCTTACAGTGTCAGAAGTCAAGTTGGGTGTGTATTACAGAGAGCTGCTGGCGATTTATGAGGCAGTGATATATTTTTGCCCACATGTAGAGGCTAAGGCATTTACAGTGTACACTGAGCACAGGCCTATAACCTTCACTTTCAAGAAACATAAGGACAACTGCCCCCAAGAAAATTCTGGCAATTACAAGTCATTGGCTATTTCAATACAGATATACAACACATTAAGGGGGCCGAAAATGGCCTAGCCAATTTCTTTTAAAGAGTCTAAGCCATCTTCTATACAACAGATTACAGGCAATTGGCTGCCATACATGCTACAGATCCCAAGCTAATGCACTATTTACAAGCAGCTCTAGTGGACTGCAGTGTAAACAGATAGTCAGAAGGAGGGAAAATTAATATCTGGTGTGATGTGCCCAGGATAAACCTAGACCTTTCGAGCCTAAGGAGTTAAGAAAGCGGTTTTCAATGTAATACATGACTTAGCCCATCAGAATGCAAACACTAATATGAAGCTCCTAGAAGAAATATTTGTGTAGCTGAACGTGAGAAAGGATTGCTGCAGTTGGAGGAAGACGCATATAGAAAGCCAGAGGTGACAGATTTGGAGACACATCCACAAAACAGTGGGATAATTCCTAGAGACAACAGAAGGGTTGGTGCACATGCATTTGGACATCATGGGGCCACTGACACCCTCAGAAGGATATCCTTACTTACTCATTGCGATCGACAAATACATGTGATGGTCTGAGGCAGTACAGATTACAGATACCTCTGTTAAGATAGTAGCAAGAGTTTTCCTGTTGACATGGATAGAAAAGTTTGGCTGTCTGTTGCGTGTGACCACATTGTGCTTGGAACTGGTCAATCTGTGTGTGTTTTAGCACCATCACACATGTTGATACCACCCAGCTATTAACAGGATGGTGAAACGCTGGCACAGAACTCTAAAAGCGTAATTGATGTGACATAAAAAGAGTTGGTCCTCCACATTGCCATTAATGTTGTTAGGTCTCGGACCATATGCAGGCAGAGATATAGGGGTTTCAACGGTGGATATAGTGTAAGGAGAAATACAGTGCTTAGCAGCAGAATTTTTTGCAGCACATGCAGAACCAGAAACAGTGGATTTACGGATGTACTACAGCAAGTAAATTACGCAGCCAAACTACAACCTTCACGTGTCTCGCGATATGGGGAATTCAATCTGTTCATGCACAAAGAACTGAGCAAAATTTTGAAAAGAGGAGACCATATGATGCAGATGGATTGTAATGGCAAACAGCTGGCTGTCTCCCTAGAATGGGTAAAACCTGCTCATATGTTTGTGGCAGTTGATGAAATAGGGCATGAACAGCAGAGCAATATTGCGCCTGCTGCGCCAGAGCAAACCGAAAAGGATATGGCACAAGCAGAGAACATAATGCCAGCAACAAGTCAAGCATCCATAGAAGAGACTCTGGAAACTCCTATAAACCACACCAGAGCAGGCCGGCACATACACTACAAGTACCTATATGTTCCAGAAGCTGCACAAGACTGCAGGGGAGGGGGGTGGGGGGTTGTGTGGCATTTGCCGCTGGCAGAATAAATTACACAGAGTGTATTTTTGTGTCTTGTTTGGAGTGGACTATGTGATTGTTTGCTTACTGCTTGAATGATTATTCTTTATAATTCATTCTGTTTACAGTTCATGATATTGTGTTAATAAAGAAATAAATTGTTTTTGTGTAGCATCTTGAAATCTTGTGGTCTAGCTAATTTCGTAACGAATGCACAGGATTGCTAAACTTTCATACCTTCCTTTAAGAAGTACTTCATTAATGCTCACATCTCGATTTTTTTTCCATCTTGACAAATCACTACATGGGAACAATAACAGAGTGATGTTCACATCAGAGATCTCTACTCAGAGCACTGATGTGTTTACACATGAAGGACGACCTATTAGTATGTGGGAATCTAGTAGCACTAGCACTAACATCTGGTGATGATTCCACAAGATTTTCAAAGTACCCTCATACAAAGGAAGGGGGACATACATGTTGGATACGAAAACATATTTTCTGCAGGTCCTAAAATGGGGCTACAAATACACTTATAAAAGAATTCACAATCGAAGATGGAAATTCGTTCGAAAATAATTTCCAACTGACAAAACAAATTTCAATATTTGAAATGTAGGGATTATCTGTCATCTCTTCAATATTTTTGCCCTACCCTCAAAAAGACAATCTTAAAATTTTTATATTTTGTATTAGATCATATTTACAATTCCCAGAAGACTCATTCAAAACCTAATATTTTCTCTCTTGCATCCAACATCATTTAAATAAGACAATGTATTAAAGTTATTCTATACCAGATTTTGGAGTTACACTTTTTGCAAGTGCACTAATATACATTGTAACGTAATTAGTGGCTCGATGTTCACATTCCTTTATTAAAAGTTATCATCAAGCTAAAATTATCCTGCCATCAAAACCTTCTTACTTCCTCCCAAAATCCAGAGGAGTGGTGTTTAAGTGTATGTGTGTTGCCAGTACTAGACTAGGAATGTACCTTCAGTACTGCATTAATTTTCACAATTTGTAGAATTAAGTGCTCTGCTGTGGAAATATAAATCACCTTTCACTAATTACCCAGTAATACTTGGTAAACCACAAATAAATCATAACCATGCATCAGATTACAAACATCTCATATACTTTCACCACATAAATTAACCATTATGTGCTCATGACCACAATGGTAAAAGCTTTAACTACCAGCAACCTTTAAAGCAGAACGTTAGTAATGTGTTCCTATTAAAACAAACACCATGACACCAGGCATATGCAATTTAAAATAAGAAAACACATATCATATTGTTGTTGTTGCCTGATGCTGGCCACACAAAATAAAATCATACCCCACATCCTACTGTTGGGGTGATAGCTGTGCACTTACCATACGGGTATAAAATGATCAAATTTTCTGTGTTGACTAAGTACAGTAATACCATTATTTTTATCCAACTCTGACTAATTACGTCACTAGTATTTTAATAAATGCAGGATGTCATATAAACACACATAAAAGAAAGTGACATGATATTAAAGTATAAATTATTTTATGTACCACTATATATTTTCAGGAATAAATCTCTTTGGGTGCCAGAAGGACGTGCAGGCACACCACTTTCATAAGATTATAGAATCTAGGGACCTGTTAGCGACAACAGCTGCCACAAAGAGGAAGCTATCCTACTGGTGACAGCGGCCTGGTGTGGAGTATCTGAGAAACTACGATAAATGTGCTTTACGCCTGCCATGAGCTTAAACATGTACTTGCCTTATCGATTACGGAAAAAAGTGCATGTTATACCTAACTGTGTTGTTACTGCCCATTACCTTTATCCCATCTCTGAATAAAATCCACATCGGTTACCTGCAACGACCATGTATGGCTCATTTGAAAGCTTCTATGTTTCCAGTTCAGATACTGTGTGTGAACACGAGGCATCTGGTAACTGTTGAGCACCAGAATTCCTGCACAAGACAATGGCTTTCCTACAGATGTGTTTAGTGCTTCACAGCGAAATACTCAACAACTGATGTTCATACAGGCAGACGATCCCTCTCAGTGCAGTGTCACTAGTACTGACAATGCTACATATGATGCTGAATAATGTATCCCTACAGATAATCTATCGCGTGATTTCCTTCCAGACTTAACTTCTCATGCATATCATTCCAATTCTGTGCACCAGCTTGTTGGACATGAAAATTTTCGATTGTTCATCAATGTTGACGTGCCTACCATGCACCATTCAACCTCGATGCACTCATTTGCACTGTGTTACATGGTCTAGTCGGTTGGACAGTTTGCAGACATTAATACCAAACTTACACCTTCACCACATTTGGATACTGTGAAATCATGCATCATGCCTCTCCATACCTCATCCTGGCCATCAGCACAACGATGCACCAAAGACTCCACCACTCATTTTGATTCACAATTTAAGCTGCCTTCATTCTGTCCAGACCAGCCTGTGATGTGGTTCACAATTGCTGAGTGCATCCTGGCCTCTCGGATGACAGTGTAAAATACGTCACTTTGCTCAGTTACCTTGGTGAAGAAGCTGACATAAGCAGTGGTATTATATTGGCCTACCTGGATAGCAATAAATACAACATCATGAAGTGGGCGCTACTCCAACACCTTTCATGGACACTGAACCAGTGGGTCATCTACACTGAATTCCTGGGGAACAGAATGCCTTCACAACTTTGACACTGGTATGTACACTCATGGATATTAATCTCATTCCTGGTCACCCACTTCGGAATCTGTGGATCATCAAGCTCCCACCTCAAATACAACTGGCGATGATTTCACAGGGATACGGGTAACAGGAAAGCAAATTAATATTTGCAGAGAGGCTTTTACTGTTTTGCAACACTGACAATGTATGAATTCCACAGATAGAAAAGCCTCTGACTGTGATTAACAGCAGCTACTTCACGCCAATCACTTAGACACAGCAAAATCAAACTGACAACACCTAACCGACGCCGAGTGTGACATCAACTCTGTCACAGGGGACAGTGAATTTCAGCTTACCATAACAAACATTCACACCTAGCATAGCATATTGGCATTCCTGTACAGTGGCAGCTCTGTTAGTTCCAACAGAAATTTGGAAATTTGTGGTATGGTCTTATGGGACCAAACTGCTGAGGTCATTGGTCCCTAAGCTTACACACTACTTAATCTAACTTAAACTAACTTATGCTAAGGACGACACACACACCCATGCCCGAGGGAGGACTCGAACCTCCAACGGGGGAACCCGCAGGGACCGTGACAGATGCCTCAGACCGTTCAGCTATCCCACATAGCGCTTCCACGCAGAGTATGGCGACACGGTGTGCAGCGGCTGGCCACTGTGTTAGTACTCAAAAGCAAGACGCGATCTGCAACAGGTGCATCAGATAACGGTGACAATTCAAATCTCATCACATTCCAATACTTCGACGAAACCTCTTCCACACCGCCTCTTGAGCAGAGCGGCTGACTCTACGTCTTTTGAGTGCATATATAGGGTGGTCCATTGATCGCGACTGGGCCAAATATCTCACTAAATAGGCGTCAAACGAAAAAACTACAAAGAACGAAACTTGTCTAGCTTGAAGGGGGAAACCAGATGGCGCTATGGTTGGCCCGCTAGATGGTGCTGCCATAGGTCAAACGGATATCAACTGCGTTTTTTTAAATAGGAACCCTCCTTTTTTATTACATATTCGTGTAGTACGTAAAGAAATATGAATGTTTTAGTTGCACCACTTTTTTCGCTTTGTGATAGATGGCGCTGTAATAGTCACAAACATAACATGGCTCACAATTTTAGACGAACGGTTGGTAACAGGTAAGTTTTTTCAATTAAAATACAGAACGTAGGTACGTTGCAACATTTTATTTCGGTTGTTCCAATGTGATACATGTACCTTTGTGAACTTATCATTTCTGAGAATGCATGCTGTTACAGCGTGATTACCTGTAAATACCACATTAATGTAATAAATGCCCAAAATGATGTCCATTAATCCCAATGCATTTGGCAACACGTGTAACGACATTCCTCTCAACAGTGAGTAGTTCGCATTCCGTAATGTTCACACATGCATTGACAATGCGCTGACGCTTGTTGTCAGGTGCTGTCAGTGGAGCACGATATCAAATATCCTTCAACTTCCCCCACAGAAGGAAATCTGTGGACGTCAGATCTGGTGAACGTGCGGGCCATGGTATGGTGCTTCGACAAGCAATCCACCGGCCATAAAATATGCTATTCATTGCCGATTCACCTGCACGCGAGCTATGTGCTGGACATCCATCATGTTGGAAGTACGAGTACATCGCCAATCTGTCATGCAGTGAAACAACTTGTAGTAACATCGGTGTGTTAGGGCCAATACTCTTCCTAATATATATCAATGATTTTCCCCAGAGTGTCAAATACAGGGAAGCAATACTATTTGCAGATGATAGCAGCATCCTTATCAGTGATGAGTCACCAGACAAATTAAGAGACAAAGCTGAAGAAACTCTCGATCATGTATGCAAGTGGGTAGTAAGTAACAAATTAACCCTCAATATTAAAAAAAACAAACAGTATTAATGTCCACATAAATAAAAAACATAATAGCATAGGCCTAAAAGTTAAAGATGAACTTATAGATTGTGTCACAAACACAAAATTCCTGGGAATGCATGTTGACTCACAGCTTAACTGGACTGACCATATTGCAGCACTAGAAAAGAAAATTGCTACTGCTTGCTATGCACTCCGGATAATTATGTCTGTATGTAATAGTTCATGTGCTAAGACTACATACTTTGCATATGTGCATTCAATAATTAGTTATGGCATAACCTTCTGGGGTACAAATGTGCAGAACATACAAGTAATTTTCAAGCTGCAAAAGAGGGCTGTACGAATAATAACAAAAAGCAGCAAGAGAGCTCACTGTACTGATTTATTCAAAACCATGGGAATCTTGACAGTACCATGTGAATACATCTTTCAGACTGTGATATATATAAAGAAATACATTGGCCAGCACACACAAAACAGATCTATACACTAACACTGGACTAGATCCTGCTACCATTTGCATCTCATACGAAAAAACAAAACAAAAACCCAAAATAGTTTATTATTTAATGGGATAAAAATGTATAATAGACTTCCAGAGGAGATCAAAACTGAAACTGGAATACATACCTTTAGGAAAGCTGCAAAAAGTTATTTAGCAGATAAATGTTACTATACTGTCAAAGAATACTGTAAATGACATGTGTTCACCTCAATTCATGCAAGAGTACCTTTGTAAATTTATATTTATCTGTAATTAAGATTGGTGTGTATTTGTTTTGTGTAATCCATGCAAGAATAAATTTGTAAATTTATATTTATTTGTAACTAAGATTGGTGTGTATTTGTTCTGTGTACAAACGATAAAGTTGCACCATAGAAATATGTACTACCAGAAGTACTATTATGTATATACTCATTCCATGTATACAGTTGACGACATCCATACAACACAAGTTGTCTACGGATGAATAAATAAATAAATAAATAAAGAATACTACGTAGGAAATCAGCATACATTGCACCATTTAGATTGCCATCGATAAAATGGGGGCCAATTATGCTTCCTCCCATAATGCCGCACCAAACATCAACCCGCCAAGGTCGCTGATGTCCCACTTGTCGCAGCCGTCGTGGATTTTCCGTTGCCCAATAGTGCATATCATGCTGGTTTACATTACCGCTGTTGGTGAATGACGTTTTATAGCTAAATAGAACGCATGCAAAAAACCTGTCATCGTCCCATAATTTCTCTTGTGCCCAGTGGCAGAACTGAACACGACGTTCAAAGTCGTCGCCATGCAATTCCTGGTGCATAGAAATATGGTACAGGTGCAGTCGATGTTGATGTAGCATTCTCAACACCGACGTTTTTGAGATTTACGATTCTCGAGAAATTTGTCTGCTACTTGGGCATCATCTTTTGTTGCAGGTCGCGGTTGACGTTTCACATGTGGCTGAACACTTCCTGTTTCCTCAAATAACGTAACTATCCGGCGAATGGTCCAGACACTTGGGTGATGTCGTCCAGGATACCGAGCAGCATACATCGCACACGCCCGTTGGGCATTTTGATCACAATAGCCATACATCAACACGATATCGACCTTTTCCGCAATTGGAAATTGGTCCATTTTAACAAGGGTAATGTATCACGAAGTAAATAACGCCCCCACTGGAGGAATGGTACGTGATACCACATACTTATAAGTCTGTGACTATTACAGCGCCATCTATCACAAAGCGAAAAAAGTGGTCCAACGAAAACATTCATATTTCTTTATGTCCTACATGAATATGTAATAAAAATGGGGGTTCCTATTTAAAAAAAACGGAGTTGATATCCGTTTGACCTATGGCAGCGCCATCTAGCGGGCCAACCATAGCGCCATCTGGTTTCGCCCTTCAAGCTAGACGAGTTTCGTTCTTTGTAGTTTTTTTCGTTTGATGCTTATTTCGTGAGAAATTTGGCCCAGTCACTATCAATGGACCACCCTGTATAGGCAATACTTTCTCATCAACATGGGTTCGGATGTGAGTAACCCACCCCATAAACATTCCCCAGTGATGAGCGACGTATCTGCCATTCAGCTTTGTGTGGCGAATAACTGCTGCATTACCACCCATGAATCTGCCTTTCACATTTAGAGGGTTGGATTCCCTCCTTCGAAGGCACAAGATTCCAGAGCCTCGGCTACCCTCGGGGTGTAATCTACGTCTTCAAAGCGCTAGTTGCTGTTGCTGTTACGTTTGGTATCTGTCTGTCTGTCGCCTGCTGCTGTTGCTGTCTATCTATCTGCCTGCCTGCCTGCCTGCCTGCTCGCCGTCCATCGTCGTCGCCACTGCCTGCTGTCCGTCTGATCGTCGCCGTCCATCGCTGCCGCTGCCTGCTGTCCGACCGCCATTGTCCGTCACCGCCGCCGCCGCCGCCTGCTCTCCGTCTGTCGCCGTTCGTCCACCATGAGCACTCCCACCTCCACTGTCATCTACACCTCTCCGTCCCCCTCTTCCACAAAAAAATGGTTCTGAGCACTATGGGACTTAACTTCTGAGGTCATCAGTCCCCTAGAACTTAGAACTACTTAAACCTATCTAACCTAAGGACATCACACACATCCATGCCCGAGGCAGGATTCGAATCTGCGACCGTAGAGGTGGCGCGGTTCCAGACTGTAGCACCTAGAACCAATCGGCCACTTTGGCCGGCCCTCTTCCACAGTCAGTTCCTGGAGTGCCACCCCTGGCCAGCCTCCTTCCCCCACTTACCCATTCCCATATCTCCTCCCCTGCTGTGTATCCCCACCTCTACACCCTTCCACCAGCCTCCACACCCTCAGCAGCTCCCGCTACTACCCCCGTCCTCACATTCGCCTCTGTTGCCACCTACGCTGGTCGGCTTCCCCTCTCTCACCCACCCGATCACTTTATCGTCTGCATCCCCCGCACGCATCACATCATGCCAAGCCACCATCGCCACTGAACCCACTGCTTCTCCTGGAACCTCCACTACACCACAGGTATCTGCCACCCGCCACCACCCTTTCCTACCCGTCCCTCTCCCCTCCTCCCAGCCTCCAGTCTGCAAAAAACCCAAAAGCGCGTCATTACCGACTCTGCTCCCGCCACTTCCCACAAATGTCAACACCACCTCCCCCTCCTCCTGTCGTCTCCATGGACACCTCCCCTCCTCCAGCCACCCATATCCCAGCTCCCAACCTCCACACCTCTGCCCTGTCAAATGCCGATTCTAAGTTCCTGGGGTGTAAAGCTAGTTCGCGTCTGTCGTAGAATACTACACGTGCACCCTGGGTAACGCTAAATGAACTAGCAAAGTACAGGCGACCAGATAATCTTTAATTGATCTCCTGGTCACGGCAAATCACGATGAATTCTAGCAAAACGAACCCTTTGACTAGAGAACTCGGATCGCTGATTCGAGTCTGCCACCTGAATATTGAAGGCATAAGTAGAGCCAAATGCATGTACTTGCATAAAGTTTTAACAAAGAACGACATTGACGTAGTCGCAATTCAGGAGACCCATACTGAAGATGACGAGCAGCTAAGATCAAGGGGCATAATATCTGGCTATGACCTAATAGGCGCCACACACCACAGACATTATGGCACGGCAACATACGTCAGGAGAAATATCGAAGAAGTGGCTCTCGTATCAACATCTACCACAAACGAGATTCACGAAGTCGTTATAAAAGTGGGTGAAGTCACAATAAATAATATATACAAGCCTCCAGGGCAATCGTGGCCCCCACAAGCCCTTCAAACCCTGCCTCACCCAGCAATATATGTGGGTGACTTTAATAGCCACCATGAACTGTGGAAATATCGAATATCTGATAAAAACGGCGAAGACCTGGTGAAATGGACAGATCATAATACTCAACTAATCTTTGACGCCAAAGACCGAGGTACATTTAAATCAGCCGCTTGGCTAACTGAGACCTGCCCTGACCTCAGTTTTGTTACAACTGACAAGAACAACAAACCCCTGCCGGTCTCTCGCAGGGTACTTGAGGATTTCCCCCACTCTCAGCATCGTCCAGTGCTCTTAGAAATAGGTCTTACTATTCCCCTGATATCCTCTTATCCTCGTCCTAGATGGAACTTTGGGAGGGCAGATTGGGCTGCTTTCTCGGAGAAACTTGATAAATGCCTTGGATGGATACCCCCAACGTATAAGAACTACGAAAGATTTGTTGGAGCCGTCATCAGCTCAGCTAAAGTTAGTATGCCCAGAGGATTCAGAAACGAATATGTGCCAGGATGGAGCGAGGAAAGTGAACGGCTTTATAGACAGTTTCTGGACAATGGGGATAAAGAAATTGCAGACGATCTATTACATAGCCTAGACGCGGCCAGGCGTGCTAAGTCGATGGAGACCGTGGAACAAATGGATTTTACAAGATCAAGCAGAAGGGCGTGGTCTTTGCTTCGGAGACTTGGAGGTGGAGGTAAAAATCTGCGAATGACCAGCGCTATGTCCCAAAATACAATTGCGGTTCACATCAGCAAGACGTCCAGGGCCCCAAAGGAACGAGCCCATACTATAAAAATTTAAAAGGAGCTTAAAGAGCTAAAATCGACAGCAGAGAACAATACATCTTATTCCCAACCCTTTTCAGTCGCAATTCAGGAGACCCATACTGAAGATGACGAGCAGCTAAGATCAAGGGGCATAATATCTGGCTATGACCTAATAGGCGCCACACACCACAGACATTATGGCACGGCAACATACGTCAGGAGAAATATCGAAGAAGTGGCTCTCGTATCAACATCTACCACAAACGAGATTCACGAAGTCGTTATAAAAGTGGGTGAAGTCACAATAAATAATATATACAAGCCTCCAGGGCAATCGTGGCCCCCACAAGCCCTTCAAACCCTGCCTCACCCAGCAATATATGTGGGTGACTTTAATAGCCACCATGAACTGTGGAAATATCGAATATCTGATAAAAACGGCGAAGACCTGGTGAAATGGACAGATCATAATACTCAACTAATCTTTGACGCCAAAGACCGAGGTACATTTAAATCAGCCGCTTGGCTAACTGAGACCTGCCCTGACCTCAGTTTTGTTACAACTGACAAGAACAACAAACCCCTGCCGGTCTCTCGCAGGGTACTTGAGGATTTCCCCCACTCTCAGCATCGTCCAGTGCTCTTAGAAATAGGTCTTACTATTCCCCTGATATCCTCTTATCCTCGTCCTAGATGGAACTTTGGGAGGGCAGATTGGGCTGCTTTCTCGGAGAAACTTGATAAATGCCTTGGATGGATACCCCCAACGTATAAGAACTACGAAAGATTTGTTGGAGCCGTCATCAGCTCAGCTAAAGTTAGTATGCCCAGAGGATTCAGAAACGAATATGTGCCAGGATGGAGCGAGGAAAGTGAACGGCTTTATAGACAGTTTCTGGACAATGGGGATAAAGAAATTGCAGACGATCTATTACATAGCCTGGACGCGGCCAGGCGTGCTAAGTCGATGGAGACCGTGGAACAAATGGATTTTACAAGATCAAGCAGAAGGGCGTGGTCTTTGCTTCGGAGACTTGGAGGTGGAGGTAAAAATCTGCGAATGACCAGCGCTATGTCCCAAAATACAGTTGCGGTTCACATCAGCAAGACGTCCAGGGCCCCAAAGGAACGAGCCCATACTATAAAAATTTAAAAGGAGCTTAAAGAGCTAAAATCGACAGCAGAGAACAATACATCTTATTCCCAACCCTTTTCAGTCGAAGAGTTAAATATGGCCCTGAACGATATAAAACCAGGAGAGGCCCCAGGGTTTGATGGGATTCACCCAGAATTTCTGCTCCACTGTGGTAAATTTGCAAGATTATGGCTTGCGCAATTCTTCTCTAACGTGTTGCAAACTGGAAAAATTCTGCACACTCTCAAAAAGGCTAAAATTGTTGCCATATTAAAACCAGGCAAACCGAGTGACCAACCTCAGAGCTACCGCCCAATCGCCTTACTCAGCATGATCTATAAATTACTGGAGAGACTTATGTACAACAGAATGAGCGAAGTCATCCTGGAGGCTGTACCGGTAGAACAGGCGGGCTTCCGGCCGAAGAGAAGCTGCACGGATCAGGTCCTCGCTCTAACAACCTACATAGAGGCGGGCTTCCAAAGACAGCAAAAAACATCAGTGGTATTTGTTGACCTGACGGCGGCGTTCGACACTATCTGGAGACAGGGCCTGATTTATAAGCTCCTCCGCATCGTGCCATGTCTAAAAACGGCTAACCTTATCAACGAAATGCTCTGCAATAGACCATTCCAGGTTGTCATCGGTAACAACAGAAGTAAATTCATGAAACTTAATAATGGCCTGCCCCAAGGTTCAGTACTGGCTCCACTGCTTTTCAGCATGTATATAGCCGATACGCCTAGGACGAGATCCAAAATGTTCGGATATGCGGACGACTGGGCCTTGGCCACACAACATCGAGTGATGGAGGAAACTGAGATCACACTATCCAGCGATTTGACCACTCTAGGAAAATACTTCCGTGACTGGAGGCTCCAACCCAGCCCATCCAAAACAGAGGCCACTTGTTTCCACCTGAATAACAAATTAGCAAACAAAGAGCTCAAGATCCGCTTTGATGGCGGCATTCTTCCATATAATAGAACACCTAAGTATCTGGACGTGACACTCGATAGAACATTGAGCTATAAACAACACCTTGTAAACACTGCTGAAAAAGTCAGAACTAGAAACAACATTGTCCAAAAGCTTTGTGGCACTAATTGGGGGTCCACTGCCTCCGTTCTGCGTAGCTCTGCACTAGGACTTGTCTATTCTGCAGCAGAGTACTGTTCCCCAATATGGTTAAATAGTGCTCACATCAAGAAGGTGGATGCAGTCTTGAACCAAACGATGAGGATTATCTCTGGAACGATCAGGTCAACTCCTGTCCAATGGCTGCCTGTATTGAGCCATATCCCGCCACCACATTTGCGCAGAGAACACGCACTTGTCAGGGAGTGTCGAAAAATCCAAAATAGCCCAGATCTTCCTATCCACACCCTGAGTAATGGAATTGAGCAAAATAGATTGAAATCCAGACACCCCCCTCTCGCAAGTGCCAAAGATCTGGTAAAGAACACTTTTATTCTTGAGGACCGCTGGAGAGAAGAATGGGAGGAAAAGACACTGCCTCAGGTTAACACCTTATTGGGAACATCTAACAGACCTCGGGGCTTTGACTTGCCCCGCAAAATCTGGTCTACCCTTAACAGGATCAGGACGAGCCACGGCCGTTGTGCGGACTCCTTGTACAAATGGAGCATAGTGCCATCACCACAGTGCGACTGCGGCGCTGACAGGCAGACAATTCACCATATCGTGGTAGAATGCCCTCTGAGGGCCTACCCTGGGCCAACAAGGGACTTCATGGATGCGACTAACAGTGCAATCGATTATATTTCTAACCTAGATGTTTGTTTGTGATATTGTAACTGTTTTGTGTGTTATGTACTTTTAGATTTTTCATACGTGATTTGTACTTGCCATACGCTAAATAAAAATAAATCTAAGTTCCTATATGCCTGTACCCTCACCATAGAGATATGAAAGTATTTACCTTGTGCTCCCATCTCCAAACTCATAGGGATTCAGTCCTTATCAAGTCCCCGTCCCCCTCCTTTGACACAGACCTCCTTCGTAAACACCCACGAGTTATGTTTGGCCCCCATGCATCTCTGACATCCTTCCTTTCCTCTTCCACTCCTCATCAGCGCCAGCCTCCCTCGCCCTCTCCCCCCACCTACACCGCTGTGATCACCAAGCTCAGACCGGTTATCACGTAAGATCCGGTGTTGGCGGAACTAAACTCCCACCCAGACCTGGAAATCGTCTCTGTCCGCCGTATCCACAATGCCTCTGGTCCTATCTACCTCATGCGGGTCTTCTCTGAGTCCGCCCCTTCCATTGACCATCTCCTCACCCAGGGTGCCCTGATTTACCACCGTCGCCACCCTGTTGAATCCTCCATATCCCCTCCCCAATCCTACCAATGCCAGCGATGCCTCATGTACAATGACCACCTGACACCCAACTGCAAACCGCCCCTCCCCCCACCTGTCCCCATTGCAAGGCCTCCCACTTTCTCAAAAACTGCCCCAACCTCGCTGCTCCTCCTTCCTGTAACACACAAAATGGCGCCCATCCCACCTACTCCCACAAGTGTAAAGCCAAACCCCCTCCAGCCACCCCTGAGCTTACAATCCCTGTCCGTCCCATTGATCCCAATGTCCATCCCAACAATTCCCTCCGTCCACCCTCCACAGCCAAGGACATCATCCGGTTCCTTACCATTGTACTCCAAAACATTCACCCATTTCAGCGCCCCCACACCTTCCAACAAATCTACCTTGCTACCTGCTCCATATTCCACCTGAACACCTTTGCCACTTATTCCCACAGCTAAGCCCACAGCCTTCACCCACCTTGACACCCTAGTTTAAGCCTCTTCCCTTTCCTCTCTTCCCCCCCTCTCTTACCGCCATGACGCGGCACAAGTATCGCATCCTCTTCCAGAACATTCGCTCCTTCCACTCCAACAAATACCTACTCATGCACACCCTCTCCCGCCACCAGGTCGACACCTTCCTCTTGAACGAAACCTTCCTCCAGCCTCACCATTCTATCTGCACCTCTCCCTATATCCTCCACCTTGACACCCTAGTTTAAGCCTCTTCCCTTCCCTCTCTTCCCCCCCTCTCTTACCGCCATGACGCGGCACAAGTATCGCATCCTCTTCCAGAACATTCGCTCCTTCCACTCCAACAAATACCTACTCATGCACACCCTCTCCCGCCACCAGGTCGACACCTTCCTCTTGAACGAAACCTTCCTCCAGCCTCACCATTCTATCTGCACCTCTCCCTATATCCTCCACCGCACTGACAGTCCTGGCCCGTGTGCCCAGGGTGGAGTCACGATTTTCCACCTTAAGCACATCCCCGTCCGGCCACAACCACTCCTCAATGACCCCACAGAACACCTTATCCTCATCGTCTTCTTCCCCTCCCTCAACGTTACTTGTGCCACCATCTGTGTCCGCTCCACTGCTCTTCTTTCTTATGACTTCATCTAGCACATTCACTGCACCTTCTCCACCAATGTGATTGCAGCCAACCTCAACATCCATAGCTGCTCTCCTGGCGCCTTCGGTGGTGGCATCGGTTCCTCTCCACGATCCAAGGTGACCTTGTTCCCATTCCCCAGCACACCCGACCTAAAAGTGACATCACCCCAGATGTTGTCATTGCCTCCACCAACCTCCTTGGGCATATCGCCGTCGTCATCCTTGACCCCACAGGTAGCGATCACCTCCCCATCCTTCTCACCATAACGTCTGCTCACTGCCCCCCTCAGGCTCCCCACCCTGCACCCTCTCCCAAGGTCGTCCATGACTACCACCATGCCAACTGGAATGCCTACCGGGAATCCACCACTACCCAGGTCGAAAGACACCCTCTTACCTATCGCCATCATGATGACATCATCCACGCCTCATCCTTCCTTCAGAAGGTAATTACTGACGCCGTGGAGGCCCATGTTCCTTCTAAAACCATCCACCCCGACCATCCCACTCTCCCTCCGCTGGCTGTCCTCCTCCTTCGTGAATCCCGCCGCCTCTATCGCTCCTTGCTGTGCACTCATGACAGGGATACCCTCCAACACCACCGCCAAATACAGCGACACGTACAGAACCTTATTACAGCAACGAAACGACGAGACTGGCTTCAGACCTGCACATGACTCAATGCCACCCTCCCTATCAACTCCTGCAAGTACTGGTCCGCCTGCCATTGCCTTACTGGTTCCCATTCCGCTCCCCACTACCCCCTTCTCCATAACGATCGCCCCCTTCCTGACAACCTCAGTGAGGCCAACCACTTCGCTTCTCACCTTTCTGAGGTCTTCTCCATCCCAGATGATCCCCACTTTGATTATTCTCTTTTCCCCACCATCATGGAATGTGCCAATACCTCAGTCGCTCCACTTGCTCCTAGTCTCCAGTACTTGGGGCAATTGCCTCCCTCCGACATCAACACTCCAATCACAGCACAAGACATTAAACTTATCCTCCCGTCCAAACGCAACATGGCCCCTGGTCATGACTGTGTCACCTACTGCCAGAGAAAGCCCCTATTCCTTCCTGACTGTCCTCGCCCATCTCTATAACTTCACCCTCTCTACCGGCTTCTACCCTGACCTGTGGAAGACTTCCTGCGTCCTCTTATTCCTCAAATCCAACAAACCCCCTTCTGCCGCCTCTTCCTATCACCCCATCTGCCTCACCTCCGTCTTCAGTAAGGTCTTCGAATCCATCCTCTCCCGCCGTATCCATTAGCACCTTAATCAACACCACCTCCTCCCCCTTACCCAGTGTGGCTTCTGACCCTCCTTCTCTGCTGAATACCAACTCCTTAACCTCGTTCACCTTCTCTCCCTCCAGCTCAACTCCCGTCGCTCCGCCTATTTTGTTTCCCTTGACCTCCAAAATGCCTATGACCGTGTATGGTCACTTCCTTCCTCTCGCGCCGACCTTCCTATGTCACCCTCCACAACACTGCTGGCATCCCTCAGAAGCTACATAATCCTTGAGGGAACATCAAAAGTTTACAGGTAGATCAGAAAGTGCTGCTCAAATCACATCGTTTATCACATAAAGAGAAGTCTTTAAGTAGCAAATTTTTATTGGTGTGTGAAGGTCTTTTTCGCTTATGGCGAATCGCACATGCAAATACTGTGGAACTTGAAACCATATGCACACATAAAGCATGGGGTCTTCATCATGCATCAAACATCAAAGTGTACAAAGAATAGCACCGTATGGGGTTTTCTATTCTTTGGTAAACACATGCAGTGACGAGCAGAGGTGCCCCAGCTGTTGCAGTGCATTTTGTTACTTTAGTTTTCAACACTGTTTCATACTCTTCAACTAATCTCTATATCAGTTAATGTATCTCTTACTATCAATCTACTTAATATGGAATTTTAATGAATAGCGATAATCTATCATTTGTGTTGTGTGAAGAAACATACATTGAATTTACTGAGCATAATCTGACAGGGTGATAATACCTTGGAAACAGAAATTTTTCTTTTGCATCTATATTTCCACTGTGACAATGTGGGATGGTAATCCATCTGTGAACAATTTGTATTCAGCTGGTATTATTCTGAGTTTACTACTGAAGTCTCTGATTGAAATGTAATACAGTTTTCTTATTGCAAGTTATTTTGAGATCTTGGTATAGCACAGTCGACTTGGTTTTGAAGTTCTGAGATAATCATTTTTTTTCTCTGGGAAGATGGTTTGCTCATATACTGAAGTTTCTTGTGTCCTGTGATGTAGATTAACTTTATCTTAATCAGACACAATATTGTGTTACTTTTGAGGAAAGCGCAGGAGATGATTTTTTCTGTAGGTACATATTTTGTGAAGCAGTTAATGAATTATAGAGGTATAACTGCTGACTTTAGTTCACTGATTTTTTTTTTTCTATTCTGTTCACTGTGGCAAGGGCTGGCAGTATTGCTTTACACCCATACATGGGAATGTGGCTACATGTGTCTTCTCAATGTGCGTTATCTGTGCAAAGGGGTATCCGGTTTTGCTAAATTATTGAAGAGTTTGCATCTGCTCCCATGTGGGCGATGCAATAGAAGTCTACCCTGTAATCGAAACATGCCGTAAAGATTATAAAGATTAAATATTAGCGATGTAATAGTGGTGTCCAGCATGATTCTAAGTGAAACCAAGGCGTAAGAAGCGGTATGACAGCATGCTGTTGCCCTTCTGGGCAGGGAACATTCAAATTCTAAAAAAGCCATGATTTAGAATCACTGGTGTCTCAAAGGGTTACCACTTTATTCTTAGAAGTGGCGCACCACGGAAATTAGTTATTGTTTACTTTCTGGTTAAAGATGATTTAAATCAGGAGTAAAGCTGTTAAGCAAGACTTCATTAGCATAACTTTATCTTAAGCTACCCTCAGCCATCAAACACGACTGTGCGATTTGTCTGGGTTCTGATGTTTGGGCAGTAACGAGTTAAATCGCAATGCTGCATGATAAGTCGGTGCAGTGGGGCATTAGTAATTGTGTAGCATATGTATGGTCTGTAGTGGTTGATGTGCAAGGTGTGTGTATGTCCTTTGTATTTGGTTTACGTGTATTGTGATTCTTGTCCATGGGACCAAGCTAATTAAACTCCGATTTTATTTTTGATCAGTTTTACTAATTAATGATTTATTTAGTAAAACTTTTATTAACGAATGTACACTACTGGCCATTAAAATTGCTACACCACGAAGATGACGTGCTACAGACGCGAAATGTAACCGACAGGAAGACGATGCTGTGATATGCAAATGATTAGCTTTTCACAGCATTCACACAAGGTTGGCGCCAGTGGCGACAACTACAACGTGCTGACATGAGGAAAGTTTCCAACCGATTTCTCATACAGAAACAGCAGTTGACAGGCGTTGCCTGGTGGAACGTTGTTGTGATGCCTCGTATAAGGAGGAGAAAAGCGTACCATCACGTTTCCGACTTTGATAAGGGTCGGATTGTAGCCTATCGCGATTGCGGTTTATAGTATCACGACATTGCTACTCGCGTTGGTCGAGATCCTCTGACTGTTAGCAGAATATGGATTCAGTGGGTTCAGGAGGGTAATACGGAACGCCGTGCTGGATCCCAACGGCCTCGTATCACTAGCAGTCGAGATGACAGGCATCTTACCCACATGGCTGTAACGGATCGTGCAGCCACGTCTCGATCCCTGAATCAACAGATAGGGATGTTTGCAAGATAACAACCATCTGCACGAACGGTTCGACGACGTTTGCAGCAAGCAGCTTGGACTATCAGCTCGGAGACCATGGCTGCAGTTACCCTTGACGCTGCACCACAGACAGGAGCGCCTGTGATAGTGTACTCAAAGACGAACCTGGGTGCACGATGGCAAAACGTCATTTTTTCGAATGAATCCCGGTTCTGTTTACAGCATCATGATGGTCGCATCCGTGTTTGGCGACAACGCGGTGAACGCACATTGGAAGCGTGTATTCGTCATCGCCATACTGGCGTATCACTCAGTGCGATGGTATGGGGTGCCATTGGTTACACGTCTCGGTCACCTCTTGTTCGCATTGACGGCACTTTGAACAGTGGACGTTATATTTCAGATGTGTTACGACCCGTGGCTCTACCTTTCATTCGATCCTTGCGAAACCCTACATTTCAGCAGGATAATGCACGACCGCATGTTGCAGGTCCTGTACGGGCCTTTCTGGATACAGAAAATGATCGACTGCTGCCCTGGCCAGCACATTCTCCAGATCTTTCACCAATTGAAAACGTCTGGTCAATGGTGGCCGAGCAACTGGCTTGTCACAATACGCCAATCATTACTCTTGATGAACTGTGGTATCGTGTTGAAGCTACATGGGCAGCTGTACCTGTACACACCATCCAAGCTCTGTTTGACTCAATACCCAGAAGTATCAAGGCCGTTATTATGGCCAGAGGTGGTTGTTCTGCACCCAAATTGCATGAAAATGTAATCGCATGTCACTTCTAGTAGAATATATTTGTCCAATGAATACCCGTTTATCATCTGCATTTCTTCTTGGTGTAGCAGTTTGAATGGCCAGTAGTGTATATATTTTAAAGATAATAATGTCAGTATGCTTTGATCATTTGAATTCAATTTTAAGTATCCTCAGTACTTCCATAGTCTGTCTATATCACTGCCAGATTAACTACTTTCACTATGGTTAAAGACTATGGGAACATAGTAAGTGGGCTGTTGCCTTTTATCTGTCTTAGTTGCAGATTGAGATCGGTGCTTATGACTGGAGGAACTGTGATGCTCAGCATGTCCTCCTTCCCTGATGGTCTTGCAGCCATGTGGCCGGCAGCCCTGTAGCCAGCCAAGAGTACTTGCTTTATCTAAGGCATATTTTTGTTAATAAACGGCATTCAGCTCAGTCTCATCAGTTAATTACCCAGCCCTCCACTCCCAACTACAAAAAACCTGCACAATGATATTGACTCATATTGAATGCAGCTACCAATTAAAAGGTACACTACAAGGATCAGAAAACTTCTAGGGCGGCACTACCTTAGGCTAGTCTTGTTATAGCAAGTTCCATAGATAGGATATAAGGAAAGGTTCACATGTTAGAACTATTGCATATGGACAGAAGAAGGATAGAACCTGTTCTCCAGTAAGGGAAGTAAGAAAAGAAAGGGAGGAACTAGGAGCACAAGGACCTAAGAAAGACAGAAGACAGATCCCAACGATTGATACCATTCCTACCCCCACCTCAACTCCGGAATAGCCACCTTGAGGAAGTTCTTCTCTGGTCAGCCAGAGAATAGTTATGCTTGTCTATTCTTCAAGATGGACACCATCTGCTTCACCATCCCAGACCCCAAAAATTGGTCCCTACCCCCTACTAAAGAATGCTGATGGATAGCATAGTGCAGTTACCTAGCTTTGAACTGAAGAAGACGGAAACTTGATACTATGATGTTAAGATTGTACACCTGATTATTCAAATGGTTCAGACATAACTGCTGCTTTCTGTAGAATGGGAGTGGTTTCTACTGAACAACTAAGTACAAAATTCGTTAACCTGTTATCGATTCGCATTAATTTATTGTCAAGTTGTGAGACTGCATTACCCGTTTGTGTGAATCTGTTATTCATATGTGGAAACTATTCTAAGACCACGTGTATGAATCTATCATGATCATACCCCTCTCCATAACAGCACTGTTAATAGTGTTAGGAAATCTATGAAGATAAATAAATGTACTAACATGTAAACACAATTCACAACTGTCTTGTGTTTCATTTTTTCCTTTATTATATTTCGATGTCCCCCCCCCCCCCCCCCCAAGAGGGGAGAAGGTGGTCTCTGGCAGCAGCGTAATACGCCGCTCTGCAGCCTACAGATAAAGTTATAAACGTAATGAAGAGATATAACAATAAAAAGAGGTGATAAAACGGTGCCGGCCGCGGCGGTCTAGCGGTTCTAGGCGCGCAGCCCGGAACCGCGCGGCTGCTACGGTCGCAGGTTCGAATCCTGCCTCGGGCATGGATGTGTGTGATGTCCTTAGGTTAGTTAGGTTTAAGTAGTTCTAAGTTCTAGGGGACTGATGACCACAGATGTTATGTCCCATAGTGCTCAGAGCCATTTGAACCATTTGATAAAACGGCGACTGTTTAAATCTGGTACATTGTGGAAAAGTTTGGAAGAAAACATAAAAAACAAAGAACTCGGTGATGCTGATTAAAAACACTTAGGAAATAGACAGGCACAATTAAAAAACACAGCGACAGTCTGGTTTCTGTTCACAGTACTGTAAAAAGGGGACTCACATCACTGAACTCTCACAGAAAAGACCGTACTATAGAGTACAAAGGCATATGGGTATGAGGGGGGGAGGACCCAGACAAATGGGAGTGGGGGGGGCAATGAGGGGAGCTGATGGAGGGAGAGGGCACAGAAAAAGGGGGGGGGGAGCAGGGTGATTGCGAGAAAGGAGAGGGAAGACAGTGGTGGATAAAGAAAAAGGACTCGGGGGGGGGGGGGGGGCACAGAATGGAGTCAAGGAGTGGGTAGGTAGATAAAAAACAGGATAAAAGGGGGGGAGAGGGAGTCCAGTAAAAGGACAGAGGGAGGGAGGGGAAGGTGACGATCGTAGTTGATAGGAGGGATAAGTGTATCATTATGATCCCTGAAGGTAAATGTGTTGTGTCATAATAAGTAACTGAAGAGATCTATATCTCATGCTCCACGGCTCCTGTTAGCTACTACTGCCATCGCTGTGTGCTGCTGGTTCCATCTCATGGTGATGCAGCGAACTGCAACTCCACTGCCAACTTACGTTGCTCTGCTCGACACACCAGTTACTCTGCCTCATTTATCTTACTGCTCATTGGTGAGTGATTTGCTTGTTCCTGCCTCTGCAAATGTAGTAACAGTTTTTCATGGTTGTGACTGGATTTATCAGTATTCATCTTCGCTTAAACCACTTCGATCATTTGTGAATGGTCTTGGTCATGCCTGTCTCTTTAATTTTGATTATTAATATCTTGTTGAGTAATATTATTTTGCGGTAATTTTGCTGATCATTTGGTTCGCTATGTTATGTTGATTAGTTGATGAAGCAAGATTCATTATGGGTTAAACTTCTAAATGAGTTATAAGTGTCCAAGAAACTGTATAATTCTTCTTTGAATGTGGGTTGTATCAATTTTCTTGATGAAAGAGACCTACTCTAGTATCAATCTTCTTCTCATGGCAAAAAACTTCCTAATTACTTTTATCTTCTTGGTTTTTAATTCTCAGCTTAATCTTCTTTTCTTTGAGGTTCGTTTCACTTCAAGGTGGCCAAGTGTGGGTGTTTGGTCGATATGTGTGTTACCCATAAACTCTACATCTGCCCTGTAGTAGTCGACGAAATGAAATCTTCTTAAACATCGATTCGACGCCAACTTCTACTAAATCAGTATTCTAGCAACTTGGAGTTATAATCGGATTTTATTACCTATTGACTACACATCGGACAAGAGATTTACATGCACCTTTGTTTTACGCTTACATTTAATTCAAATTATGACACTGAACCAATTAAACGAGATGTTATTAGAAAAAGCTTCAAATATGTTTAGACTTTTGCTATACATTATGTTTGGGTCATTGACGTTCCTTGGAGCCACTCATGGTACAGCATTCTTTTTGCTGCAATTGCAATGATGTCAAACACCACTCTGCAGTTGTCATAGTCATACAAAGCCCATAAGGGATACCTCATGTAAATAAATAGAAATAAATAGAACAACCACAACAGAACATACTCTGTAAAAAACCTTCATATCCAATAAAAATAGTTCTAACCCTCGAAATGACTCTTCTACTCAACTTTACCAAAACATAACATCTACATACACTTACTCATGTATATATCAATCTAGTGTGGTATTTTCCTATTAATCAAATGGTTTCCTATTTTTAAATTCTTACCAATGAAATAAAGAAAAATCTTGTACCATATGGTTTATGGCTGCCCACCACCACTATTTGCCTCCTCACTCTCTCGGCAGGAAAGCAGTGTCATGGCATGAGTGACGAATATTAATGATATGTGCCCAACTTCATCATGTCACAGGCCCAACTGCAACAAGTCAATCAACATTACTTTGACACAAAGTTGGAGTTGTTACACATATGGGATGAAAACGAAAGCGTATTACAAACCATTCGCATGGTGTCAGATGAACTCCCTACCACATGATGCCATCTGGCCTCCACTATGACACAACAATCTCATCCATCTACTCCGACTGCCCCTAACACAGTATCTCATCCAGAATACTCCAAAACAGGGACACTTACCACTGCATCATGTACAAAAACGCTCTCTCGATACACAACATAGGTTAGTAATGTATGTCCTATATCCATTCCTTTTGTGTCGACGTATTGTGTTCCACATCTACCACAGATCCACAAGAGCAATTTAAGCGAAGTATTATATGCAGCTGTACAATATACAAGTTTACCACCACCCCAAGCAATTCTGTTTGCCACAGACCGCAGAGGTTACTGTCAGACTAGCTCTATATAGCCAAAACCGCCATTGATGAACTACTAAATGCCACAATCATGCAACCTTATTATAGTTCATGGGACTTCCCTATCAAATCAGTGCTGAAGAGAAATGGTAGAGGTGGCTATGAGGAGATTACAGGGCCTTGAATACTCACAATCACTGATAGCTACCTGATGCTTCATACTCAGAACTTCGCACACTGCCTCAGCTTTCAGCATCTTAGATCACAACAACGCATACCTGTGGGTAAGTCTGCAGATAAGTGAAGAGAATATTCAAAACCCATCCATTTCGCACCCTTTGGTTTATATGAAATTCTGTACATGAGTGATGGCCTCAAGAAGACAGCATAGATCTGGCAACGATTTATTGGTGGCATCATGTTTAAGCTCTCTTTTTACTATGCATATCTGGAAGACATTTTAATATTCTCTCTTTTACAGGAAAAATACGACGTGCATCCCAAGCAAATTATTGATGAGCTTACTGGAAACAGTGTCATCATTAACATGCAAATGGTCCACCTATGACCACGAGCAATTGGTGGCATATGTTGTTATCCACCAGTTTAAAGAGGATGTGGAGGGCAGACCCTTCATCATTTACACAGACTACCGACCTTCAGCAAACTCGATACAAAATCCGTTGAAAATTCCTGCTCTTGACAATTCCGTCACCCAGATTATGCAGTGCAATTTACACTGATGTCAGAAGTATCCAGAATGTTATTACAGACTGAGGCATGGCGCCTTATATCGTTCCTGTCTACAGCCTATGTATCGGGAGAATGTCTCATGCATGCACAGTGACAGATGGTCTGAAGCAGGTTCAGTCGAGAACAAGGTTCTAATTTTCGTCTGCTAGAGGACAGCAGCGGACATGATTAAACAGAAAGAACTATACTGTAGTTAAGAGTCACCGGAGAGACATATAAGAAACAAGATTTTAAACAGTCACAATAACAACAAAGGTGCATCAAAGCAGCACACGGCGCCATAGCGGAATCAACGAGCAGCAGTATGGAGGGCAGCGCTGCCAACTTACGTGATGAGCGGGGATACTTAAACTGGATCCGGCAGACGAAGAGGGTTGGACTCACAGTTTCAGTACGCAGCATTTCACGAAAGATAAGTTTGTTACATTTGTTGTGTGTGTGTGTGTGTGTGTGTGCAGGAAGACTGAGTATCGTGGAAAGTGATAAATATTTTGTGAATATGATGAAAGAGGAATAACTCTCATTTAGTGTAAGTGCTTCACAAACTAGCATGCCCGAACAGAGAGGAGTAGATGTTAAACTAAAAGAGGAGGTTTTTGATAATACTTCTGTGTTATTTACAGACAATGGAGTAGATCCTGTTTCAAGGATGTCAGTTAATGTAACTAGTGGGGATAATGTAAATCCTAAAAGTGACATTAAGCATGAAATCGCTAACAACCAATTGTGTGATGACTGTGTTGGAAGTGTTATTGAATCAAATGTGTCAAATGTGGAAACCTAATTTAGTATAGTACCGGTGGAACAAGGTAAACAGGAAACAGTAATGCAGAAAATAGAACCTGGAAGAATGGAAGAAATGTTCACAGCATTAATGGGTTCTATAAAAGATGGACATACTAATTTGGCTGAAACAATTTGTACATAAATTTAGTAAACTTGATGAAAAACTCGAAAAGCAGAATGCTGTTTTAAAAGAAATGTGGGAAAATGATTTGAAGTGGCTAGAAAGTAAAGTGGATGCAAGATTTCTCAAGTTAAGAATAAGTGCCAACAATCCATTAAAACTGTAAAAAGTGAATTAACAGGTGCCTTGAAAAAAATTGCTATTGCAAACAAACAAAGTTTAGATTTGATAAAAGAAAGTGTGCAGAAAGTAGAGGTCAAAATAGTGGTGGTAGAGTCTATATGTGTAAATTATCACAAATTGTTAGACAGCAAAATCAATTCTGAATATGCCAAATGTATGAACGAAATAAAATGTGTGTCTGACTGAGTGGGTGTCTCTGAAGAAAATGTTCTTCAGCTAATTAACCAGGTAGAAGAGGTTGAAAATAAATTGGATGAGCATAGCAGTAGATTATGCCCAGTTGAAACTAACCTCAGACATGGAACTAACAATAGTGGGTATAGTTATGTTGTAGAATCGTCTGAAATATCATACGTCACTAAGAGGCAGTTTTTACGTTTTGATCCAACATGGGCATGGAAAGCAAACTGTCCACGGACTGGCTAAACACAATTATTGCAGCTCCAAGGGATGTCGTTCATAAATTCATTAGTTATTTGGAGAGAGTTGAGAAGTTGCTGCATGAGGAGGAGCATGCAAATAATAATGTCAGACCACCAAATAATGCAGAACTGCGGCAGAATATAAACGTTAATAGAAATGGCTTGTACCATGGAAATAGCAGGAGCAGAGGCGCCGGGAGGTGGCGCTATCCAGCAAATAGTAGGCGAAATAATGAGGAGGAGCTGCACAATTATCGATCGTATTCTCCAGTGCGAGAGGATGATGTTGCACTGGGGCTACATCAAATGGGTGTATACGTTAGAAAAGGTACAGAATCGCAGAATCCCTTAAACTAAATACCATCTGTGAAGGTGCTAGCATTTACAAGTCTGGAAGTAGTAATTTGAACCCGCTATCAAAATCCTTTGTACATGCTAGCACTAAATAGACAGGGACTATAAGTGAGGAGCAGAAGATGGCAGAAACAACAGATGAAACGAAATACATAAAAACCTGTACATTTAATAGAGGTTCAGGGGATTTTTTGGACAGACATAATCAATATAAGCACTGTATAGCAGACGAAGTGGGTGTTGTATTAGTGGAAAATGTGAAAGAACCTGATTGCCAGAATGTCTTTACCAACAAAGTTGAAGTCAAGTCATGTTCTGGGGAAAGAGAAAGTACAGAAGCTGCAGAACTACGGGAGATTAGTGATGTCAGTGTAGAAGAAATACTAGCGTCTATAAATGATGACATTTGTGAGGCTATAAGGGAGAGTCAGGAAAATGGTGACTAAAAGGGGGTCAGCCAACTGATTGTGGAAAAAAGGAAGAGAGAGAGGAAAGGGAGAACGGCAAAATGCCGAAAAAAATTTTGAGTTGTCATTAGTGGACAGAATAGTTAGTATGGGGGAGGAATTCTGCAAAAATATGTGTAATTTCTGGAAACAGGGAAGGTTTCGATAGAAGGGAGGTTGTGAACGATTTGTTGGAGGAGGGTTCTGACACTAGTAATGAAAGGAAGGTGTTTAGTCGACCAGTAACTAGTCTGCAAGTGTGTAGCAAAGAAGTACAGTGTTTAGCAGATAGTGGCAGTGATTTATGTGTTGTAAGTGAAAGTTGGTTAGAATAGTTGCAGAATAGAAATGAACTTGCAATTACGCCAGTGATGTGGATGCAGATAATTGTAGCTACAGGAAAAGTTAAAAAATAATTTAAGAATTAAGTTTTGTTGCCAGTAAAAATAAATGATGTGCAAGTACTCCATAACTTCCTTATAATCCCTGATCTGTGTATAAAAATGCTAATTGGCATAGATTTCTTTAACCAGTGCAAAGGGAGATTAAATTTTAATGAAAATGTAGTAATTTTGGAAAGAAAAGGGGAAGATGTGGTTGTACTACTTTTCGAAAAAATAATTTGACCAAAGAAGAAGTAGTTTGTATACCAGTTAGGTACTGCAGAAGGATGGAAGATTTAGGAGTAAATGAGTATGGGGATGATGTGGGGGTGGATCCTGAGGAATTGAAGGTGATACAAGAAGAAATAGGGAGGGCGTTGCAACCTATGCAATGCTAGGTGTTTGACGAACACCAGGTGATCGAGTTATTGACAATGCTATTTCAGATTCTTTTCGCATTTTCAATCTTTCTCTTCTGCCATTCTGAGCTGCATCAATCGTCTTTAAATTTCTTCTCTATCAGTGAAGGTAAACTGTTTGAGAGCCTCAGAGGGCGTTATGGTGTCTTATGACAAAATAAGTTTTATGGTGAGAGAAATGGGGGTTAAATTGTAATGAAGTGAAGTGATGACAAAGTATGTGATGTAGGAAAATAATTAAGGTATGAAGGTGTTGATGCAAAGGGAAAGTAGAAAAAGGGCGCATTATCCTGCTGAAAGCTGACAGAAAGGATTGACTTTAGTAATATTAGAAGCTATTCCATGGTATGTGGAAGTGTATAAAGCATTAATGCATCATTTAAAATAATGGCAGGCAGGAAGGAATATCCTGTTGGAATATTTAAAAATAAATTTCAAGCTGAGTGAAATGTAGGGAAATGAAAGTAACTGGCTGTGACAAGTGCAGTCAATGAAGAAGATTTTGATGAGTGGTCAGGAAAAGGTGCATGGTAATGTTGAAAAGGGATATACAGTGGCCACATAGGAAAGGAAGTTTAACAAATATGACGAAAAATATATCTGGATAAAGCTGAAGAACATTTACTATGAAAGAAATATGAATAAATGTGGAGACTATATATATATATATATAGTCTCCACATTTATATATATATATATATATATATATGATTTCTGTTCAGTAGTGTTAAAAGATATGAAGAAGTGATGCAAGAGGCACTGCATAAAACTGGTAACTAAGTATTATAAAATGTTTTAAGTAACTGCTTTGTGTGAAATATGTTTTTCACAATTAAATGTTCTCAAGTTGGGTTAAAGTAAATAAAATGTTTAAGTTTTGCTTTCTATAGCAACTCGTTTTTTTAAAAAAACTCATTAAGTCTTCTAAAGGAAATAACTTCTCAAAAAAATTTGTAGTAGAATTGATCTTGCTGATTAAAGTAAAATAAAGAAGTAACACTCAGTTAATTTACTTTCATTTGAAGTCAAGTTATATTAAATATAAAATTTGTAAATAATAAGTGATTGTGTATTAGGATACGTGTAAAGAAAGTAGCCTTAGATGGAAGAATGGTTTCAGGTACAATATTGCATGTAAATGTGAGAATGTGAGGGATGCTACAATGCAAAGGTGCCATAATCAAAAACCAGGAAAATATATGTAACAAAAAGACAGTAGTGATGAGCTGGTGCTAGGGTAGGATAACATACCATCATTAAATGGAAGGACACAAATCGCAGTGCCTTGAAATAAAAAAGTGAAACAAGTAGTTATCTTCAACAGACTTCCACGAAACATAAACTTAAAAATGTTGAAAAAGTTATTAAAAGTGCTGAAAATATGTTTTGAAAATTTGTGTCAGTTTTGTGAAGTAAGAAATGATTTTTCATAAAGAAATTAAAACATTAGGCAAGATTAGTTGTAGTTGCGAAGTCTGGAGAAAGAAATTTCTAATTTTAGTTTATAAGATTGAAAATTTTTTGAAAGATTTAAAATTTGAAGCCAGGATCGATAATTTGTATAATTCTAAAATTTATAATCCTTGGGGGTGTGAGGCATGGCACCTTATATCGCTCCCTTCTAGAGCCTGAGTATCGGGAGAATGACTCATGTGTGCACAGTGACAGATGGTCTGAAACCGGTTCAGTTGAGTATGTAGTCCTAATGTTCATCTGCTAGAGAACAGTAGTAGACAGGATTAAACAGAAAGAACTATACTGTTGTTTAAGAATTTTGGCCGCCAGAGTCTAGTAGTGTTCCGAGACATTCAAGAAGCAGGTCAATAGAATGCTTTGTGAATTTCTCTGTTTATTTCTTGAAGGATTTGTTTGTCTATTTATGTTTGGACAGTTGCCTATATGGTTTTAGTAGCGTGAATGATCCCTGTATGTAGTCTAAAGTAAATATGTAGGTCATTGTTCTACTGATGAACGCTGTACGAACTAGTGTATGGAAGTTTTAAGACAGTGTGAATGCAGACGATGGGGAATTTTGTATCATAATATGCTAAGTACGTTTTTGGTAAAAGGAAAGCTAATTCGAGCGCAAATGGAAATAGTTAATAACGTAAAGTATAAACAAAATATTAGAATGTTAAATATTTATTTTGGGTAAAAGTACAGTTCTAAAGCATTTTATTTGTTGATTGGTTAGTCATGAAAAGCGCGGACTAACGTGAGCTTACATGTTTTTCTATTGACCTTAAAGAAAATTGACCAATCAGAGTGGAGTATTCGTCACGAACCTTTTGTCTTGGAGATATACAACGCTTATGGCAGTCTAAGGAGTCGGAGCCCAGCCTTTCAATGGTACAGCCGTGTGTAGTATGAGCTCTAAAGGAAGCTATAATTTGCCGGTTTTAGTTGTGCTACATGTTCCAAAAGTGTTTTAAAGTGAAGGCATATTTATTCCGGTGTGGTTTTTATAGAAAGTACGAAATTTTTAAATAATTTTGTGTGTGAGAAAAGACGTGCTTAGTAGCCGTTCAGATTTCGGGAAATACGTTACCATAAACTTGCTAAAATGAATGAAAGGGTTTGTGGATGATTGTGTTAAGATTAGCACGAGCTTGGCAGTGAACGTGTACATTATCAAGGTTCAGAGTATACCGAAGTTTTGCCAGTATTTCCACCTTTAACTCAGAATGAAGACTTTTTCCGATTCTTGGAATTGTTACGTTGTATGCAGCTTGGTGCGAGTGGCAGTACGGTAGGTTTCTGCTTGGCTTTCCTACCAGCGATCTGCTGCAACGAGTTCACAGGTGGTTGCAGGTAATGGACGAAAGGAACCATGTCGTTGCAAGATTATATGATAAGAATAAACACCTACATCACACACTGCGACTGTGACAGATTAACAAAGGCATAGTTGCAAGACTGACATAGACCTCCTGAAACATTCAACAAACAACTTACATATAGAGAGCTATCTTGTCTCTGGATCCACCGAGCAAGTACTGCGTGATGTTTTGGGAAATCGAATCTACCTCACATGCCCACATCAACGAGCAAGATCTTATTTAGACAACCACTTTTGGCACGCAAAAATGCCGTCTTCAGGCCCCTACGCTGTCCATGTACAGACTGTTGTCAAGTCATCGAAGTAAACACTCTAAAAACGAATTCACAGAATCCAGATACTGATGACTCCAGTACGCAAGTATCGATGTTTGACTGTCTGTACATGACTTGCACAGTGGACTGAAGATGACATTATTAAGATGCCAAAACTGGTTTTCTACATAAAATAACTTCTCGAAACATAGAGCTTTATGGCAATTTTCCTTGGTAAATATTTGAGTGGCCGTTGTCCTGATTCCACAATGTATCAACAGACATATGTCTATGCCTTATCAGCGCAGCAAATTTGATCATCATGCACAGCCGTCACTCGATCACTTTGAGATTCTGGAAGGTCGATTTCAGCATGTCCACCCCGACCTGGTGGGCCTCTTCCCGAGTCTGAGGGCTATCCCTACATATTCTCCATCAACGATAGCGCGATGTGCTGAGTGGAAGCCATTCTCCTCAAGGACTTTACAGCAACCACAACAGCAAGAGCATTTGTCGACACATGGATGTCACGCTTTGGCTGCCTAATCTCTTTAGAAACTGGCCAAGGGCGACAGCTGGAATGAACATATTTAGTGGACTACACAGCCTCTTTGATATACGACATTACCACAAAATGGCCTACAGTCCACAAAGCAATAGCCTCATGGAACGATCAATGACAGTGAACCTAAGGCATCGGATTGTAGCAGATGTCACAGCTCTTGTGTGTTGTCTGACATTGTCATGCTGAAGGAGAGAATGCTCTTCGAATTCATACTTTTACTGTTCTGAGGATCTCACAGTTCCTTGCAGATTTTATGGTAGTATCTTTAGGCATGAATTCCAAATGCACCGCAACTTGAACATCCCAGAACACTGTAAGTATTACTTTGCCTGTTGATGGCATGGTCTTGAAATTTTTTGGTGGCAGTGATCCTTTGTGGTGGAACCCCACTGATGCTCTCTTGTTTTTTAGGTCAAAATGGTGAACCCAGTGTTCATCACCTGTAACAATGTTGTTAAGGAACTTATCAACCTCACACTCAAAATGCGAAAGAAATTGTTCACAAATGTCCATCCTCCTCTACTTCACGTCAGGAGTGAGCATTCAAGGCACCTACCATGTACACAGTTTTCTGTATGACAGGTCTGCAGTAATGACCTGTACACACTCCCATGACATATTGCTCCTACCTGCGAGCTGTGCCTCTGTTATCTGACGATTTTCTCTGATGAGTTCATCAACCCAATTTCAATGAGTCTCGTCAGTTACCATGCTTGGTCACCCACTTCCAGCTTTCTCACACATGTTGAGTTAACAGCACTGTTTCCTTCATTAAGAGCATGAATAACCCAAAATTGCACATTACTGATGTTGATACAATCATTATCGTACACAGCTTTCATTCTTTTATGGATTTCAGTTGGAGGCACGTTTTCTACCGTTAGAAACTCCCTTACAACACGCTGTTTCTCACACCTCAAGATACTTACATTACATGATGCCTCATTACATGCTACGATTCGGAGCACTCTGGCTGCAGAGGGTTGCAACTTGCGTCAGCGATGCGTGGAAGTAGACCGAGTAATAAGCATAAAATTTAATATTTCAGCCCATATTGAGAACAGAACAAAAAATTCGGAGGCATTACTTTTTATCACACTCTCGTTTGTGTATGCACTGCTTACAAAGATGATCTCTCTGCCTTCCTCAGAGAAGTTCTCTATGGCGAATCGCTCATTCTGCCTGTGCACTTTGTTCTACAACTACCCACCAAGAGAGACGTCAGAATTCCCTACTCGGATGAGATGACTGAAATGACACATTGCGTGGCTCAGGATACGAACTCCACAGCCACACATTTCTCTGAAAATATTCATCCATAAGGCACAGTCAGACTGCTACTACGTCACGCCCCAGAATGACATATTCGCCTTGCCCTACAGCCGCCTTACACCAGCCCTTACAGAGTCATCAGCTGAGGTACTAACACTTTCGACATGTTTCTTCATAACCAGCTTACCACTGTGGCAGTCAACCACTTAAAAACAGCTTGCACATTATGCAGTGTCACCCATACCAATGAGATACAAACTATTCCAACTGATGTGGTTCCACAGGCCCTTTTGAGACCCAGTGACACATCGCCCAGCACAAACATAATACATTTCTGTTCCAACTAGACAAGCAGCACATTCTACTACACGACATTCAGGTCAAATTAGTCGGTGATTTTCTTGTGGTTGATGGGTGGCATGAGGAATGTCGTGTCAAGAATGGATTTATCACCCAATATTTCTCCTGTAGTTACTAAATCCTAAGTGATGAGGACAAAACTGCAATCATATAATGACTTTCGTCCAAGGGCTTCCTCACCGTCATGGCCCCCATCACTTTATGACAGCCTGCAACAGATCCTGCGGATCATGACATAAGCACCCCCACAGCCTTACCACACTCACACTCTAGCTCTGCACTATTAAGAATCATCATCGAACATTCTCGTTAGATTAGATTAGATTAGATTTACTTTCATTCCAATTGATGCGTAGTGAGGAGGTCCTCCAGGATGTGGAACATGTCAGAAAAACAACAATACATGACAAATATTTACAACTAAAACAAATAAGCTAATGTACCATTCCACAGGTCCCAAGTGGAATGATCGTCATTTTTTAATGAACACTAAGAGTCATTTTACAAATACTATTGCACTGAATTTAAAATAAAAAAGTTTTTTATTTATTTATAAGGTAAGAAACATGTAATACAACTACTGTAATACTTATTTACAATGAACACATTACTGCACTGAAATGGTGCAGAAGTTAGATTATACTTACACACTTACACACACACACACACACACACACACACACACACACACACACACACACACACACACACACACACACACACACAAATTTTCAGTGAACACATTACTGCACTGAAATTGTGCAGAAGTTATGTTGTACTTATATACAAATCAGTTGGTTTTCCTAAGAAATTCATCAATGGAGTAGAAGGAGTTGGCCACCAATAAATCCTTTAGGCTTCTCTTAAACTGAATTTCATTGGTTGTTAAGCTTTTTATGGCTGCTGGCAAGTTATTGAAAATGTGTGTTCCTGAATAATGCACACCTTTTTGTACAAGACTAAGTGACTTTAAATCCTTGTGAAGATTATTCTTATTTCTAGTATTGATTCCATGAATTGAGCTGTTGGTTTGAAAAAGTGATATATTTTTAATGACAAATTTCATTAAGGAATAAATATATTGGGAAGCTGTAGTTAGTATCCCTAGTTCCCTAAACAGGCTTCTGCAGGATGTTCTTGAGTTCACACCACATATAATTCTTACTGCACGTTTTTGTGCCCGGAAAACTTTAGCTTGGCTTGATGAATTACCCCAGAAAATAATCCCATATGACATTATGGAATGAAAGTAAGCATAGTATGCCAGCTTTTTCATTTTTATATCCCCTACGTCTGACAAAATTCGCATTGCAAACAGAGATTTGTTAAGACGCTTCAGCAGTTCTGTGGTGTGCTCCTCCCAATTGAATTTATTATCAAGCTGTAATCCCAAGAATTTAACACTGTCCACTTCTTCTATCTTCTTGTCATCATGTGTTAGACATATACTCTTGGGACACCCCTTACAAGTTCTGAACTGCATGTAGTGTGTTTTTTCAAAGTTTAGTGACAAAGAATTGGCTAGGAACCAGTGATTAATGTCCACAAATATTTTATTGGCTGATCTTTCTAAGACTACACTTGATTTGCTATTTATTGCAATGTTTGTATCATCAGCAAACAAAACAAACTTGGCATCTGGTAATGTTACTGATGAAAGGTCATTGATATACACAAGAAAAAGTAAGGGCCCCAAAATGGAACCTTGTGGGACCCCACATGTAATTAGTTCCCAGTTGGATGATGCCTGATAGCTTGATACATGTCTCTTTCCTAATAACACCCTTTGTTTCCTGCCAGAGATATAAGATTTGAACCATTTTGCAGCATTTCCTGTTACACTATAATATTCTAGTTTACTTAAAAGGATATTGTGATTTACACAGTCAAATGCCTTTGACAGATCACAAAATATACCAGTTGCCTGCAATTTTTTGTCTAATGAATTAAGTACATTTTCACTGTAAGTGTAGATAGCCTTCTCAATATCAGAACCTTTTAGAAATCCAAACTGTGACTTTGACAGTATGTTATTTGAGATAAGATGGTTATAAAGACGACTGTACATTACTTTTTCGAAAATTTTTGAGAATGCTGGCAACAGTGAAATTGGACGGAAATTTGATGCTATTTCTTTATCTCCCTTCTTAAACAGTGGCTTAACTTCAGCATATTTCAGCCATTCGGGAAATATTCCACTGATAAACGACTGGTTACACAGATAGCTTAATATGTTACTTAGCTCAGAATCACATTCTTTAATTAACTTTGTTGATATTTCATCATACCCACTAGATGTTTTTGATTTTAAAGATTTTATGATGGACGTTATTTCTGTTGGGGTAGTGAGGGTCAAATTCATATTATGGAAGTTACTTGAAATGTCTGGTCTAAGGTAATCCATAGCAACATCTACCGAACCTGACAACCCCATCTTTTCAGTAACAGTTATAAAATGTTTGTTAAAAAGTTCTGCAACACTATACACATCTGTCACCAATGCATCATTTACTCTTAATGCTATTTGTTCCTCTTCATGTCTGGTTCTACCGGTCTCCTCCTTCACTATATCCCATATTGTCTTTATTTTGTTATCTGATATGACTATCTTTTCCTTGTAATATATTTGCTTTGACATCCGTATTACAGTCTTTAATATTTTGCAGTATTTCTTATAATGTGCTATAGCATCAACATTGGAAATGTTTCGGATTGACAGATACAGTTTTCTTTTTGTTTTACAAGATACCCCTATTCCTCGAGTAATCCATGGCTTCTTTGTAGACTTTGCTCTAACCTTGGTAAGTTTTGGGGGAAAGCAGTGTTCAAATAAGGTAAGCACTTTATTAGCAAAAATGTTATATTTTTCATTCATGCCATGAACACTGTAAACATCAGTCCAGTGAATGTCTCTGAGGAGTGTCCTAAAATAATCAATTTTTGGCTTACTGATTACCCTCTTGAGCTCAGATTTAACAGATTTTATATCCTGTTCAGTATTAACATTTAACAGAAGGAACTGCATGTCATGGTCTGAGAGGCCATTGACTATTGGTTTTGTAATATAATTTTGTTCATTTGACTTTTCTATAAAGATATTATCAATGGCTGTTTGTGAGCAAGTGGTTATCCTAGTGGGGAACTTTACTGTGGGAATTAAGTTGAATGATAGTGTTACTAACTCAAATAGGTTCTTATTGGGAGAGTCTTTAAGGAAATCTACATTGAAATCACCAGCAACCACTATTTCTTTGTTTTTGGTTGTTAAATGGGCCAGTACAGCTTCAAGGTGGTTTACAAACAGATTAAAGTTACCTGCAGGTGCTCGATATACACTTAATATTATGAAAGATTTTTTGTGAAAATCTAATTCTGTTGCACATGCTTCCATATGCTGTTCTAGGCAAAATTTATGAATGTCTATGTTCTTAAATTTATGACAGTTCCTGATGAATGTGGCAACTCCTCCTTTCTCCATTTCTGATCTACAAAAATGAGATGCTAACCTAAACCCTGTAACACTTAAAAGTTCTATACCAGTGGTCACATGATGTTCAGAGAGGCAGATTATGTCAGCTGGGTTTGAAGACTCTAATTCATCTATGCAGATAGTTAATTCATTAATTTTATTTCTCAGTCCTCGAATATTTTGATGCAATAAAGATAGCTGACATTTCACATTGACTGACTTAAAATTGGGTGGAGTTAAAATATCTGCTGACAGTTGAAAATTCTTAACCAATGGCTGTTTATGTTGATGTAATAAGCTGGAATTATGTTTTTTGATTTCTTTCTCAAACTGAAGGTTTGTCTCAGTTCTAACCTCTCTTAAAATTTGTTTTCTTTCTGTCCTCCCTACCCTAAAAAAGGGTCTTTTCTGAATCCTATAACCACTGGTATTTTACCACTCATGACAGTGCCTCCCCCCTTTAACTTTCTTGCTATTTCCCCAGCCAATTTACCCTTCCCCTTCCTGTTGAGGTGAAGGCCATGCCTAGTATAATCCCACCTACTGATAGAATCAACATGAACCACACCAATGTGTGACCCCGCACCCGACATGAGCAGCCGTTCCAGCTCCAAATTAACTCTCTTGACAGAAGAGTTCAAATGAGGTCGGTCATGGCGCCCAAGAACAGATACAAACTCAACACTGGTATGCCTCGATGCTGATGCAATCTTCGCCAGGTCACACTCTACGCTGTACCCAGGATCTCTGTCAATACTGTTACCTGCCCCACCCACTATAACCACGGTGTCTTCCTTAGTGAAATCTTTGCAAAGTGATCCTAAATCCTCTGTCACCTGCTCCAGACCAGCACTAGGTTTAAAAAAATTGGTGACCTGGTATTCTGATCCTAGTTCATCCTGCAAGAGTTGGCCAACACCTCTTCCATGGGAACTACCTAACAACAACACTTTCTTTCTCTTTACTGATTTCCCTACATTCTTACTTTTCAATTTGCTGCTGAAAGTTTGTTGTGCCCTGTCTACACCTGTAACTGCTTGAGGCTCACCAGCTTCTAACTGAAGCAACAGGTCAAATCTATTTTCCACATTCACCATAGAGCTGTCAGACAAAGTTCTAGGCCTGTTCCTCCTGTTGCCTGTTGCCACTTCCCACCTCTCTTTACCCTTCTCCCTCCTTAACCTGTCAAGATCTCCCCTGGCCTTGTCTAACTCAGCCTGAAGGGCAGCAATTTTCCCCTCCTGTTCCAGTATCTTCCTATCTCTACTACAAATCCTACAAAACCACTGATGAGTCTCATTTACTTCCCCTATTCCCACGCCACTACAGTCACCCACATGGAAAAAACTACAGCACCCATCACACCAAAGCCCCGACCTAACAATTCTACGGCAAGTCAAGCACTTTTCACTCATGATAAACGTAATAATTTATTAAGAATAAGTCAGTTAAATTACAGATAAACACGAAAATATGGTTACACAAATTTGGCCTATACGCAACTGTGTGTAAACAAAAACAAAAGTGCAAAGTTTCTGAAACAACAAGTTAAACTTTACGCTACTTTCCGGAAATGCTAGTTAAATAATGAAGAGGTACGCTAAGTTAAATTGCTGGAGAGAGCAAGGAACAACTAAACGAAATTCTATAGATTTGCTGCAGCAGAACGTAAACAGAAAATACGACTGTACGGTCTTTTCGCGTTTTCTGCTATATTACGTAAAGAGAAATGAAACCTTTAATGGTACACTTAAACGGCACACTAATACACTTATTTACCACGTAATCAGTACTAATCTATGTGTTTTATAATCTAAAATAACTTATCTTTACGAGAACACCAAACCTCGCGCTAGTCGCTTGGCTGCAAATTAAGAATGAAACATACTTGTTCCACAGTATGCGGTATGCTGTTTCAGTGTATGGGATTCTGGATACGGATCGCAATATACGTAATAAACACTTCCCAAGTTTTCTATATACACATATATTTTACCATAAAGACGGATACATACAACACTGCATGAAGTACAAAGGCAGACTCTATGGCTGACCTTGCCACACTTTGCCTCACCTAATCAAATACCATCTATATACCACAGAACGGAATCGACATCATTGCGCTCATCCTACAGGTTGAATGAGATACAGTCCAACTGTGTCCTGCTTTGCAGCCAGCCACGACACAGTTGGCTATGCACACAGATGCGAAGAGGATCGCACGGCGACATTCACTGACCTTTCTTGTCACCCTGTGCTCCACACTCTCAGGGGGAAGGGGAGGGGGCACTATGGTACACCGGCATTGATAGTGGGTGCCACAGAGAGGAAACTCTCTGACTCTCTGACTAGCGACAGTGGCCTGGTCGAATATCTGAGGAACTATTATTCAGTGTACTTTATAGCTGCCTTGAACTTAGACATGTATTCGTCCTGAGTCGATTACGAAATGAAGAACGTGTTATATGCAAGTGTGTCGTTATTACACTTTACAAATACTTCGTTATGCCCATCAATGTAGGCACTGCGAGTACTTCTTACTTTAGCTTTTGCGATTCATAAATCACAACCAGACGCTTGAGTGAAGCCACTGAGAACTTGGCGTTTATATGTGCAATTGTGGTGCCACTGCAGTATACCACCAGCTACGTTGTCACTTCAGTTCCTTGTGTTAAATGAGCTTTAGAATCCTTCTAACCTCATTGATCGTTCCCGTAATTGTTAAGGCTTCTATATCCTGAATACCTAGTCTAGCCATGCTTGATATGCCATTTTACACTTCCTGTCAATCTTATTTTTTAAACATCTATATTCCCTTTTGCCTGGCACATAGTACAAGATGGCATCGTTTATAAATTTAGTGGTAAATCACTCCGTAAATGTCGGTAAATTACCTTCAGTAAATTGCCTACTGTATGAAAAAATGATAAAGGGTGTCAGAAAATGTCGAATGACATGTAAATAGTATCAACTAAGTTGTTTCATTTAAGCAAAACTTTGTAAAATTTCGTGTGACTGTGGAGCTGCGTGCAATAACAGTGAAGCTGCTTTTGAATCGTGTAGTGTTGTGGTTGAAGCAAGTGTCTAGGAAGAACTGCAAAAGATCCAAGTACAGCCAGACAGTATACTGAAATGCTGAAAAGTTTGATTCACAATGTGGGCATTTCCAGAGATGCAAATATGTAAACAAGATAGTGTGCGTATTTGGTCTAAGAAATTCGTCCACTCCGTTTGCAATATGCTCGTAAAACTGTTCTGTCTTCCACTAATGAATAAACAAGACATTACAAATGCAGATAGTGCAATAATGTGGAAACAAAACTTCAGTGCTACAGCAAACTACCCAGAAATGACAATAAAAGTTCGTTAGCGTCACATGATGTTAGACATAAAAATTGTGTTAGTGTGATGTGCAATGAAATGGAACAGAACTTAGAAAAGCAAACAATAGAAAATGATGAAGAAACATATATGCTATTAACCAGTCGTGGCAGGGGATGCTGTTGTGTTCAGGAAGGTATTGTCGTTGAGTGACTGTAAGAGTATACTCTTATATGATGGCTTAGACAGAATATATATTTGGTGTGATGTATGGCAGCTTCCTCTAAGTGCATAATACTGTTAATGTGAAGTAGCAGGAAAAAAAAATCTGTAATGTTCGAATACAGCAGTAGTAGTGTGATCCTTCACATAGTCACATCGCCCATCGATGAAAGTCAGAGGCAGTGACAAGGGGGGGGGGCTATACGGGCTATACTCATCCCCCCCCCCCCCCCCCCCGTGGAGTGTCGTATTACAATGGATAAAATGACTTCAGAAATCAGCGAATATATTACTTCAACAGATTCAACCATTTATTTATAATTATGTAGCAATATAGGTTGCAATGTATTTCAAACACATTTTAACAAAAGAATAAGAGCGGAGAATAGCTTACTATCTAAAACAATAAATATCATTTAACTTAAAACGGGCGTCTTATTATTTGTTAGTATACATTGAATGTATATTAATGTACGAAAACCACTTACAATAATCAAGAAAGCTAAATATACTGGGAATGCCTACCAACACTTAAATTGCTGACCCTAGACAGAAACTTCGAAATCACCAACCATCTGGGTGAAATCGTATTATTTTCCCAGACACACACATTCTGTAGACAAGTTTTTACCCTGGACTCCAAAACAGTACCAAAAACTACTTTAAGCAACACCAAATTTTACCAATTTGTGGAGGACCCCAACTCTCTTTTTGTTAAGCGATATTCCATTCGCCCAACCCCCCTCTGCCCCCCACCATTAGTCCCCCCCCCCCCCCCCCCCTGACCGACTTCTAGAATCGCCCCTGATGAAAGTTTCTAGGGTAAAGTTGCAAAACAGTATGAAATGGAATGAGTGTGTCGGGGTAGTAACAGGGAAATTGAATGCTCAACTTCATTTCCATGGGAGAATTTTGGGAAAGTGTAGTTCATCTATAAAGGAGACTGCATATAAGACACTAGTCCAACCCAATCTTGACTACTGTTGGGGTGTTTGGGATCCCCATCAGGTCGGATTAAAGGAAGACTTCAAAGCAATTCATGTGAGCTGCCTGATTTCCTACCGGTAGGTTCAAACAATATGCAAGTATTACAGACATGCTTCGTTAACTCAAATGTGGAATCTGTGGAGGGAAGACGAAATTTTTTTCTTGAGGCACTGCTGCAGTAATTTAGAGAGGCAGCATTTGAGCCCGACTTCAGAACAATTCTACTGCCGCCAATGTACATTTCGCGTAAGGACCAGTAGGATAGGATGTGAGAAATTAGGGCTTGTATGGAGGCTCTATTTTCGGGTGGAACAGGAAAGTTGTTCAAATGGCTCTGAGCACTATGGGACTTAACTTCTGAGGTCACCAGTCCCCTAGAACTTAGAACTACTTAAACCTAACCTACCTAAGGACATCATACACATCCATGCCCGAGGCAGGATTCGAACCTGCGACCGTAGCGCTCTCGCGGTTCCAGACTGTAGCGCCTAGAACCGCTCGGCCACCCCGAAAGGCGGGAACAGGAAAGGAAGTGACAAGTAGGGATACGTGGTACCTTGCTCCATGCACCATATGATGGCTTGCAGAGGATGTATGTAGGTGTCCTTTTTTTTTTAGATAACACCAGTTTGAAAAATTCCACTTAATATGGAAGTCCACTGGCTAACGATTGTTCTCTCTCTCTCTCTCTCTCTCTCTCTCTCTCTCTCTCTCTCTGTGTGTGTGTGTGTGTGTGTTTTGATGCGAGAAAAATGAGCTGTATTTATAATGACTATCAGCTAGAAAAAAGGTAATAAATTGTTATTGCTTTTTAGAAGTTACAGTATATGTATAACTTCCCTCGCTAAGGAACTTTGTTTTCAAGGTATGATTTATGACTATGGAATGGATTGTTTGAGTTTGACTCTGTAGAAAGTGGTCTAAATGTATTACTTGACATGCATTATGTTTCTGAAAGTGAGTGCACTGCAAATGCATGTCATGATCGTAGATGAATGAGTATTCATTAGTAAGTGAAAGAAATATTGCTTTGTAAAAATTTGTAGCATATATGAACAGTGCTGTCGCTACATCCAGAGTAAGATATACAGCGATGGTCAGAAACAGTCTGAATAGCTTGTAAGGGTGTTGCAGAAAAGGTTGTGCTGAAAAATATTTGTGACGAAAAAAATTCGATACGTTGCCCCGTTTCCGAGTTATTTAGCAGTGAAGTTAGCCAGTCAGATCGTCGTGTGCCCAAATTCTCGCACTCTGCCAGAGGCGGTGTCACCAAACGCACCAAACGTGGTCTTCGCTTTGCATCCTCAATTTATGCAAACGTAGACTTTGCTCTTCTAGCTTAAATTTATCACTTCCGAAAAGACACATTTCAACTGGTGATGAGTATATTAACAAGTGGTATATCACGGACCCACAGATCTCTGTGCATTACTGCATTTTAGCGCGTCCAAGTGCTTGAATTTACGTCTGCAGCGACCACATCAGCTAACTTCAATGCAAAATAACTCGGGAACGGCGCAACGTATCGAATTTCTTCCTTAAAAATTGTATCCTAGCACAATCTCCCCTGCTACACCCTTACAAGCTTTCAGGCTGTTTTTAACCAACCTGTATTTAATAGACGAAGCTTTAATAAACTGTTTTTTTCCCTACAAGTTGTAATATGTGTTTACTTCTGTCATACATATTAAGATATTTCCCTGGGAATAGATATGATGTAATATGATTGGCTTTATTCTTTTTCATAATGTTGTTGTTGTAGTCATCAGTCCAGAGACTGGTTTGATGCAGCTCTGTGCTGTGAATTTGTAAACCATCCTGTTGAGATAATAAATATTCAGCATTTATATTACTTTTTGCTCTATTCTTCCAAAAAAGTAAATGTCAGTTGTCTGAAATGTTGAAAGCAGTCTTGATTTGTTATTAAAGGTTGTGCACAGCCCCTGTGCGAGTGCCCTAGTGGATATGGCATTGAAAAAATTAACTTCACAGGCATAACAGTTATACAACCTGAAAAATGTTTTGGCCTGGTACATAACTTCGGGTGATTCACGTCCAGCAGCCAATGTGTTAATTAAATATTCTGGTATTTATAGATTATTAGTAATTTCCTCAGCGAACATGGCTATCATAGACAACAAGTTAATAATGAAGGATTCATGCAAACATTAATGCAACTGTTTGACCAATTAACTGAAGAAATGAATAGTAAATTTTCTAAAAGAGATACCAGATTCAGTCAAATAGCGGAGAAAATGTCCGATTCCACATTTCAAATCAAAGGTAGGATTGATCGTTTGGAGACGAGATTATGCATGGGACTGAAACACGTTGAAGACAGAGGTTTGTGACTAGAAATAGTGGAAGGGAAATCAGATAGCAAAATTATAACATATGTTTTTATTGTGGTCTTCAGTCCAGAGACTGGTTTGATGCAGCTCTCCATGCTACACTATCCAGTGCGAGCTTCTTCATCTCCAAGTAACTACTGCAACCTACATCCTTCTAAATCTGCTTACTGTATTCATCTCTTGGTCTCGCTTTATGATTTTTACCCTCCACACTGCCCTCCAATACTAAACTGGTGATCCTTGATGCCTCAGAACGTGTCCTACTAAACGATCCCTTCTTAGTTGTACCACAATTTCCTCTTCTCCCCAATTCGATTCAGTACCTCCTTATTAGTTACATGATCCACCCATCTCATCTTCAGCACCCCTCTGTAGCACCATATTTGGAAAGCTTCTATTCTCTTCTTGTCTAAACTATGTGTCGTCCATGTTTCACTTCCATACATGGCTACACACCGCCACTTCCAGAAAAGACTTCCTGACACTTAAATCTGTATTGATGTCAACAAATTTATCTTCTTTAGAAACGCTTTTCTTGCCATCGCCAGTCTACTGTAGCCATCACTGCCACGTGTAGATGTTGGTGTGCAGTGGAGGAATGTAGGACATGGATGGAAACAATCAGAATGCGCCGTATTAAATCTCGGTTGTGATCTTCAAGTGTTTTATTTTTTCCAGCTACAGTGCCAGATTCCTCTCCGTCTATGTCACAGGGTCCAACGATGCCGTGGACACTACTTTGCTGTCTGCTAATCGGTTTGGTTCGGAAGGGCTAGCTCAGTGACCCATGCAATGTACTGTGGCGTGCCGGCCGTGATGAAGTCGGGATGCCCCGGCAGCCGACTCAGCAGCCGTCGTCCCTGTTGCCTCAGCGCCAGTTGCTGGGAGCCGTAAGGCGGCCCGCTGCATGTCGTGGTTAAGATCGAGGTGACAACAAACGCCTGTGATCCAATAGCCAAATCTGCGGACCTCACCTCGTGGTGCCTCTGGCGTGTGTTGGGAGCCAACAAGACTGCCCATGGTAGCAAGCCGTCGAGTGGCCCGCCGCTGGCTGTCTACGGACTCTGTGGTGGCCTCAGAGGGTCGAACCAGTGACCCGCCATGGACTGGAATGTTGCGCCCCATCTGCTGCTGCGTGTAGCCGGTGGTGTGACGTGCTCTGCCATCCAGGAGAGCTGCCACAGTTGAATCCCCCTCGTTAGAAAACCGGCACCTATTTATACGCGGCTGTGCACCTCTATTTTGCTAACGTGCCGCTCGGAGTCATGTACTCATAACACCTAGATTGCGCCGTGACCCCTTCTGCCTGTAACTTGCGCCTTGCAAACCGCTGGGGTTACTCTTTTCAGCAGTTCGGTTGCCCTGTGGCCTCCATTCTACTTCGCAACTAGTGGTCAGCGTAACTTACTGTCAACAGGCTAACACTTGGCTATAACTTGTGTGCTCAGAAATATTGCAACGAATCTAACCTTCCTATCTTAAACGGTGGTGCCGCTAGATTATTCCATCCTTCGGAAAGACCCGGTCCCCGGGTCGACCTTTAACTACTCTTAAACTTGTTTTGGTCAGCACGTTCTTATGACATATTTACTACTACTATGAGAAAACTTACATGTGGTCTAGTCTTCTTAAAACACCTGACATGAGACAAAACGTAAAAATTCCTTACTGGATGACCACTCCACTTAATGCTCGATCAACCCCTTACCTACCCATCTTACGCCCTCGGTATCCAATCCACTGGGATTTGGACTACCGTCGGTTCCCTCTTGGAACTGGCTCTCCGCTTGATCAGAATGAAAACAACACACAACAAAGTTAAGGTTGTGGTGGCACCTAGCACTGAGGTGCTCAAAACGATCGTTACTTGTCGTTGCCTTTCCCTATATTGAGCGACATGCTGCACAAGCTGTTCAGGTGATATGCGCCCATCTTGCTCTGAAATGAACTGGTTTATGGGTCTCAACAGACCTGATTCCAGAGTTTGTTTAAACAAGGTCAGAATCTTTAAAGTTGTTTCTGGACAGTACAGCTGTGACTGTGTAATATTCAATTGCGTGACTCCTGAAACTGATGCTGGCAGATGGAAGGTTGGTACTATTATGTTACATGCAGTTCCATTGATTAAAATCCCGCTCCCCTCGAGCTCTATACGTTTCGCTTCTGCAAATACTCCCTGCTCAAAACAACTTGCTACTACTATCAAATTTTTGTAGGTGGAGAAGATACAATGCATCTGGACCCATTGCAAGCACAATTTTGGATCCACAGTGTCCCTTGGACAGTCTGTTTCTGTCTCTCTGGCTAAAAATAACTTCACCGTGCACATGTCTGGATTGGTGCTTATCACCCTGGCTGGACATACCATTGCCTGCCCCCTATGGCAGCTCCACAATATCTCCCTTGTCATCTCGGGGTACCGGCTGTTAGCTGCCGAGATCAGCAATACCTCGTCAGTTTTTCTTCTGCAAACTTGCTCAACGCACCCCTTTTCAGTGACCTGAGGACAGGGATCACTATCAAGCTTCCTCCCTCTTCAAAAAGACTGCTGTCCCCTGCAGGCTCACAATACTCGAAAACAGATATAACATATGAAATACAATGCCTAATTAACTACGCAAACCCAATGATACATAACAGGAAAACAACAAACTACAAATACTCTACTACTTTCTGGGTCGCAAAGCATACCGTACATCATGCTGTACTCTATCTTTCTGCTTTTCCCTACGCTTAACACCTCTCTCCACTCTCTCTTTCTTCCTCTTCCCTTCCTGTGACGTGCTTGGAACCACATCCAGACAACCCTTAAATGGCCGCAACCGCCCAATGTTTACTATCATTGTTCTAGTTGGCAGCTGAAGCTTAACATTAACGGGGGATGTGGTTTCAACTACTTGGTATGGTCCTTGATACCTTGTGACAAACTTCTTCATTTTCCCTTTTGCCGTATAGGGTCTGGATAGCATTACTTATTGACCTACTCTATACTGCGGTAATCTTCCTTTCTGCTTCACTGCGTCTTCCTGGCTTTCCAAAGCCTTTGTATTCGCCTTTGTACCCGTTTCCAAACATACCGAATTGTCCTCGCGAATTGACGTACAGATTCACCGCTTCTTTCCTTTCTCTGGCTTCACAAAATCAAACAGTGACCGCATTTTTCGTCCATACACTACCTGAAACGGAGATAAACCGGTATTGGTATGGATTTTTGCATTGTATGCGCATACAATATGCTTCAAATACTCATCCCACTGACGGTGATGGAAATCCACATAAAAATTCAGCATCTTCCCGGTTGTTCTGTGTACCCGCTCTGTCCTTCCGTTCGCCTGTGGATGCAACGCACTCGACCTCAACTTCTCTATGTCCAACAGTTTACACAGTTCCTTCATTAAATCCGACATGAAGTTGGTCCCTTGGTCAGTAATTATTGTCTCCGGTACACCAAACTTCAAAATCAGTTGTTTATTAATGCCTGCGCGACCATTTCTGCTTGTTGATTTGGCACAGCCACCATCTCCACATACCCCGAAAAATGGTCTATTATTGTCAGAACGAATCTGTTCCCTGAGGGTGTTCGACTGAAAGGTCCTAAGTCATCAACTCCCAAGACAGAAAATGGACATGTCGCTCCCGGCAATCGTTGTAGCTGAATCCATTTCCGAGTCAAATCTGCTCTCTGTGCACATGGTATACAATTCTTGACATACTGATCCACATCTACTTTCCTACCTCTCCACCAATACCTCTGTGCCACTCTCCTAACCGTCGCTCTAATCCCACCATGGCCAGATAACACGTGATCATGTGCTTCTTTTAAAACTTCATCTCTCAGTTTCGCTTGCAGTACTACCTTGGCCTGAACTTCGTTTCCCTGCACAGAAGACCGTCATACGTATTAAATTGTGGCTGTGTCCAATACAGTTTACAATCGTTGCCAGTGTCCTGTAATTCTTGCCATACTGCTAGGTCATAACCTATGACTTCTACTTTTGCCACCTTTCTACTCAGTGCATCCGCATTACCGTGCTTCTTCCCAGGCTTGTGTACCACCTCATAGCTGAATTCACTTAGTCTCACAGCCAACCTAGCGAGCCTAGCGGATGGATCCTTCAACCCCAACAACCGCCTCAATGCACAACATGATCTTTCACTACCCAAAATCTTCTCCCATATAAATAACATTTAAAATATGTGATTCCATAGATTACACTAAGCATCTCCCCCTCTGTTGTTGAGTAATTCCTCTCTGCTGCACCCAATTGCTTAGATGCTTAGGCTACAGGATGTACTTTCGCGTCAATTTCCTGACTAAGAACACACACTAATGCTTTATTCGATGCGTCGCATGCTAGAATAAATTCCTTTTCAAAATCTGGAAACACAAGAACCGGACTTGATGTTAAGACTTCTTTCAGTTTGCCAAACGCTTTCTGACACTCTTCTGTCCACTCAAATTTTACACCCTTCCGTAACAATCGCGTCAATGGCTGTGCTAAATCTGCAAAACCCTTCACGAACTTTGGATAGAAATTGCAAATTCCGACGAATGATTGCACTTCCTTAACTGTTTTTGGCTCCCGAAAATGCCTTACAGCCAGTACCAACCTCGAATCTGTTCGCATTCTGTCCTCACTGATGATATGACTTAATATTTCACTTCTTCCAATGCTAAATGACACTTCTCCAGGCTCAATCTCAAACGAGCTTCTCTTAACCTCATAAAGACTTCCCTTAACCGCTGTCTGTGCTGCTCCATACTACTTGAAAACACTATAATGTCATCGAAATAGACAAGACATTGCCGTGGTTTCAAACACACTGTCTAGCAACCTTTGAAATGTTTTAGGAGCGTTTTTCAAACCGAATTGCATTCTGATGTACTGGTAATGGCCTCCAGGAGGAGAGAAAGCAGTTTTCAGACGATCTTCTGGAGCCATCTCTAACTGATGATAACCATTTGTCAAATCCATCGTAGAAAAGTACTGGCACTGTCCTAAGTGATCCAAAGTCTCCGATATGTTTGGAATGGGGTATGCGTCCACTACTGTCTTATTATTGAGATTTCGGTAGTCACAACAGAACCTGTATTTCTTAGTCCCATCCATAGATTTTTTAGGCACAACGACAATGCCTGCTCCCCAGCAACTATTACTATGCTCTATAATACCGTCCGCAAGCTGCTGATCAATGAAATCCTCCACGATCGGCTGCAAATACCTCCGTATTCTGTATGGTTTACGGTAAACAGGTGCTTCGTTCCCTGTTGGTATCCTATGTTGAACTAATGGAGTTGCTGGTAACAGCCCTCGCAGAAAACACAAATCCTTTAATTCCCACAACAATTCCTCCATATGCTCTTTTTCTCCTCCTTTCAAATGCGTAACTTTTTTACGCAATGCAGTTCTATTGGCAGTTGATGGTTGATCGCTACGCCTACCTCTCGAACACCAGTCTTCGGCATCTGGTACATCCAAAATCGCTACTAAAACTCCTTTTCCCAAATTCGCGTCTACAGCGCTAATATTATCCACATTAATGCGGACTACTCTCCCGTCGTTTCCCTCTTGTATGAATACAATACTACGTTTCACAAAACAACCTAATGGATCCAAAACTTCATTATCCTCCAATGGTTCAATAACACATTCCGTATCCACAGGTAGATTTGACTCCACACTTACCCAAAGCGACTTCCCAGTGCCACTAGACATACACTCATGCGAATTAAGCTGCATCGACAACAGCTTCACCTAGCTGAAATAACATTCCACCAAGTTCCACAGTTCGTTGTCCAAGGTCAATTTTGGCGTGATGTTGATGCAAGAAATCTACTCCTAGAATCATGTCGTAGCCCTCGATTACCCATGGCACTATCTCTATGCATGAGCCAAATCGGACTTTTCCTGTGCGAAAGCCAACTTTCACTGACACCAAAGGTGTAACCTCCTTATCCCCCACTACACGCAACCTATAACGTGGTGGGTCTAACTTCCTTCGTCCCGTTAAACTCTTAGTAGCCACTGAAACTTGCGCCCCTGTGTCCAAAAAATCTTTAACTTTTTGGTTCCTATGGATCCGACCACTGACCATTCCACCTCTGCATACGTATTTGTAGCATTGAAATTAAACGGGAGCTCCCTTAGGTGGGTCTTGAGTCCCCTCTGCCATTTAACGATTGTCCACCTCTACTCACTCCACTTCTCCATCCTCTATGCTGCTGATTTCCACCTCTTCCTCTATTCCTCTGTAACTGGGTATATTGCCTCTGCACATGTCCCGTACGATGATGCTCATAACATTTTATATCTGCTGTAAACACTGTTTGTCTATCATGAACCCCTGTTGCCACGTCTATTTCCTCACATTGGATTGCCAGCTGAATGGTCGAATACAAATCTTTTGGAGTCCCTTCACACACTTTCCGCAAAATATGCGCCGGTAACCCCCTCAAGAATACATCAAGTGCCCTTTGCTCGGCCACCTGCAACAGAACACTATTCACTTCATCGCTCTGACCAAACTCGCAAGTAGTTAATTTCTCTTAATCTGTCCGCAAATTTCTCTACCGTCTCCTCCTGTCTCTTCGTCATTGTACTCAACCCCTCCCTAAAGTACCAAGCGCTATTCTGTTTCTTGTACCTCTGTTAAAGCCCCTCTTTCAACTTCTTAAACTGTCCTGCCTTCCTTAGGGCCTGAGAACACCTTACATATGTCTCTGCTTCACCCATTAATCTAATCTGGGCTAGATATAACAACTGTTCATCAGACCAACCATTCATCACAGCTGAAGTTTCCATGTCCTCCACAAACGAACGCACATTCTCAGAAGCCTTGCCAGAAAACGGATTGATCAAACTCATGGCAGCTGGATCAATCGCCTGCTGCAGCATCCTAGGCAACAACGACTGATCAGATGCGGTTTCCTGCTCACTCATAGATGTTAATTCACTTCTCAACTGCGTATTGTCCACTGTTAATTGTGCTACCTTTTCCAACAAAATCTGTACCACTGCTGGTTCTGAAACACCTCGCGTCCTTGACTCTGCCATTGTGTTACTTTCGTTCCCAGTTAGTCCCATTTCAGCCTATAAAATCCAACAGAAACAAAACATTTAAGTACAAAAATAAACTGACTTCCTACAGGTCAGTATCTCATCTTACGTTTTAGGAGGAGATAAATAAAACATCATATTCAACCCAATACAAAAGAAATTAAATGCCCAAAAGAAAAAAAATCTTACTGCCCCAAACACACTGACACTTACTCTGACAACGCAAATAAAGAAAATATCCAATACTCAAAAAGAAAAACTGGTCAACGCTCACCATATTTTGTGACTGTAATGCAGGCAGTGGGATTGCTCGTCATACTGTACAGTCAACGCCTGCTATTTTGACACCAAACGTAGCTGTCACTGCCAAATGTAGATGTTGGCGTGCAGTGGAGGAATGTAGGACGTGGATGGAAACTGTCAGGATGCGCCGTATTAAAACTCGGCCGTGATCTTAATCTATTTTATTATTCCCAGCTACAGTGCTGCATTCCTCTCCGTCTACGTCACAGGGTCCTGCAATGCTGAGGACGCCACTTCATTGTCTGTAAAACAGCTTGACGCGGAAGGGCTACCTCAGCAAGCCATGCAATGTACTGCGGTCTACCGGCCGTGTACAGCCGCAGAGTTCTGATGACATCAGGATGCACTCGCAGCCGACTCTGCGGCCGTCGTCCATGTTGCTTCAGCGCCACTCACTGGGGCGACAGCCAAATCTGCGTCCTCACCTCGAGATGTCTCCAGCCTGTGTTGGGAGCCCACAAGACTGCCCGTGGTAGCGAGCCGACGAGTGACCCGCCACTGGCTGTCTACGGACCCTGCATTGGCCTCAGAGCGTCGAACCAGCGACCTCCCGTTGACTGGAACGCTGGCGCCACATCTGATGCTGCGTGTAGCCGGTGGTGTGACACAGAGCTGCCACAGTTGAATCCCCCTCGTTAGAGAACTGGCACTTATTTATACATGGCTGTGTGCCTCTGTTTTGCTAACGTGCCACTCGGAGTCATGTACTCATAACACCTAGGTTGCGCCGTGGGCCCCTTCTGCTTGTAACTTGCGCCATGCAAACCGCTGGGGTTACTCTTTTCAGCAGTTCGGTTGCCCTGTGGCCTCCATTCTAGTTCGCAACCGCTGGTCAGCGTAACTTGCTGTCAACAGGCCCACGCCTGGCTGTAACTTGTGCACTCAGAAATATTGCACAGAATCTAAATTTCCTATCTTAAACGGTGGTGCTGCTACACTAAATTTTATATCCTCCCTACTTAGACCATCATCAGTTATTTTGCTCCCCAAATAGCAAAACTCATCTGCTACTTTAAGTGTGTCTTTTCCTAATCTAATTCCCTCAGCATCACCTGATTTAATTCGACTACATCCCATTATCCTCGTTATGCTGTTGTTGATGTTCATCTTATATCCGCCTTTCAAGACACTGTCCATTCTGTTCAACTGCTCTTCCAGGTCCTTTGCTGTCTCTGACAGAATTCAAATGTCATCAGCAAACCTTAAAGTTTTTATCTCTTCTCCGTGGATTTTAATTCCTACTCCAAATTTTTCTTTTGTTTTCTTTACTGCTTGCTCAGTATACAGATTGAACAACATTGGGAATAGGCTACAACCCTGTGTCACTCCCTTCCCAACAACTGCTTCCCTTTCATGTCTGTCAATTTTTATAACTGCCATTTCGTTTTTGTACAAATTGTACATAGCCTTTGGCTCCATGTATTTGACGCCTGCCACCTTCACTATCGGAAAAAGAGTTTTTCTGTCAACATTGTCAAAAGCTTTCTTTAAGTCTACAAACACTAGAAACGTAGATTTGTCTTTCCTTAATCTATTTTCTAAGATAAGTTGTAGGGTCAGTATTGACTCACGTGTTCCAACATTTCTATGGAATCCAAACTGATCTTCCCTGAAGTCGGCTTCTATCAGTTTTTCCATTCGTCTGTAAAGAATTCGCGTTAGTATTTTACTACCATGACATGTTAAGTGATAGTTCGGTGATTTTCACACCTGTCAACACCAGCTTTCTTTGGGATTGGAATTATTCTATTATTCTTGAAGTCTAAAGGTATTTCGCCTGTGTCATACATCTTACTCACCAGATGGTAGAGTTTTGTCAGAGCTGGCTTTCCCAAGGCTATCAGTAGTCGTAATGGAATGTTGTCTACTCCCTGGGCTTTGTTTCGATTTAGGTGTTTTAGTGATCTGTCAAATTCTTCATGCAGTATCATATCTCCCACTTCATATTCATCTACATCCTCTTCCACTTCCATAATATTGCCCTCAAGTACATTACCCCTGTATAGGCCCTCCACATAATCCTCCCACCTTTCTGCTTAACTTTCTTTGCTTAGGACTGGTTTTCCATCCAAGTTCTTGATGTTCATACAGGTGCTTCTATTTCCTCCAAAGGTCTTTTTAATTTACCTTTAGGCAGTATCTATCATATGCCTAGAGATATAAGCTTCTGCATCCTTACATTTTTCCTCTAGCCATCCCTATTTAGCCAATTTGCACTTCCTGTCGATCTAATTTTTGAGACATTTGTCTTCCTTTTCGCCTGCTTCGTTTACTGAGCTTTTATATTTTCTTCTTTCATCATTTAAATTCAAAATCTCTTCTGTTACCCAAGGATTTCTACTAGCTCTCGTCTTGTTACCTACTTGATCCTCTGCTGCCTTCGTTATTTCATCTCTGAAACCTACCCATTCTTCTTCTACTGTACTTCTTTACCCAGTTCTTGTCAATCGTTCCCTATTGCTCTCTCTGAAACTCTCTACAATCTCTGGTTCTTTCAGTTCATCCAGTTCTCATCTCCTCAAATTCTTACTTTTTTGCAGTTTCTTCAGATTTAATCTACAGTTCGTAACAAATAGATCGTGGTCCGAGTCCACATCTGCCTCTGGAAATGTCTTACAATTTAAAACGTGTTTTCTTAATCCCCTGTATTACCATTTTATGATCTGTCTGAAACCTTCCAGTGTCTCCAGGCCTCTTCCACGTATACAACTTTCTTTCATGATTCTGAAGCAAAGTGTTAGCCGTGATTAAGTTATGCTCTGTTCAAAATTCTACCAGGCGACCTCCTCTTTCATTGCTTACCCCCATTCCATATTCACCCACTACTTTTCCCTCTCTTCGTTTTCCTACTATCGAATTCCACTCTCCCAAGACTATTAAATTTTTGTCTCCCTTCACTATCCGAATAATTTCTTTCATCTCATCACACATTTCTTCAATCTCTTATTCATTTGCCTCCCTAGTTGGCATATAAACTTTTAGTACTGTGGTAGGCTTAGGCTTTGTGTCTATGTTGGCTACAATAATGCATTCACTATGCCGTTCGTAGTAGCTTAGCTGCGCTCCTATTCTTTATTCATTATTAAACCTACCTATATAATTTAATATTATTTATAATAAAATAATGGTAATTCCTACAAGCAGTCGATGTTTTCATAAAAAATGGTCTTACTGAAGCTGAAACGGATCTCTGACACACAGAAGGCGACGAAATGGAAGGCCATGTTTATCACAAGCAGCCAAGTGTCTACATGGAGGAACAGGAGTTCTACTTCTCCCTGGAAGTAGATTTTAGATAGGTGTGCATTTTCGGAAGCTCCCGCAGTCTCATGGCGTTCTGATGCTATTTTCGGGAGACTTGACGAAGATTCAGCACTCACTGCTTCTTTTGCTATAATTTTTCTTCTCTGTTCTAACAAATATTATCCTCAAAAATTTTGTCCTTCGCACGAATTACAGACATACACTTGGAAAACCACACAGCGTTTTCAACCTATGGATTGTGCATTTCTCCTCATCTTTCAACCCTCCACCACAAAGGAAACTCATGGTTTGGTTCTTGTTACAAGTATAGAAGAATCCAGCTTCAGTTAGTTTGTTAGGACGTTGCTCAACGGTTTACGACGAACCATCAAAGGATACTAGGCTGGCATCATATTTGCTATATTTAGGGTGATCAAACCGAATATACAGCACACATCACATGTTGAACTGCGTAACAGTGCCGATTCAGGAGATAAATGTAGGGGTATTTTCTCTCTGTAAAGGTCACTGGTACACTGTTACAGACATCCAGTACGTTAGAGACAGACTTACTTTCAAAGCCCCCTTACGTACCCTGAAGATCCGTGATGACGGCACTTCTACTCACGCCACCTATTGCACATTTGCTTGAAGATGCAAGTCCCTAGCTCACCTGTACTTTTTTCTGTTTGCGTGTTGGTTTGTCATATGTTCCTACATTTCTACGAAATCTAATCTGATTTTCTACCAAGTGGGTTTACAACAGTTGTTCAACCCGCCTGTAGATAATTCATATTAGTACTTCTACAACCAAGATTTAAAAATAAGTAAAAAACTAAAATCTGTAAATATACTTTTTGTTTATCTTGAATGTTACTGGGAAATTGAACGTCCAGCGTCTGTGGTGAAGCTCAAATTCCCGCCGTTATCAAGGGATGCTCATTCAGTTTTAGACAGAAAGACAGAAAAGACATGAAGTGTATGAATGCAGGGAACTTTAGGTGCGCAATGACATCTGCATCCACACTCCACGAGTCACCTTATGGGTCACGGGAGGGACGATTGCTGGTAAGCCTCCAAGTGTCTCGAATCTCTCCAATTTTTCCTCCACGGTGTTTTCTCGAGACATATTTAGAAGGAAGCAATCACAGAACACTGCACGTGCCTGGTTGTTTACATCTTTGGGCGGGTTTAATGACATCTCTGAACAGTCAAAGGGACTGTGTCTGTGATACAATATCCACAGTCATCGTCAATCTTCAGGAGTTCTGGGAACTGAGGTGATGCAAAACTGTTTTTGATGTGTGTTTAAAAAATGAGAGCTAATTTAAAAAAGCATTGTTTTTTCATTTATTGATAAATACTAATGCATCTACCAATATCATATCTGTTTGCAGTGCACTCACTTTCAGAGACCTAATGCATGTCACCAATAAATTTACACGACTCTCCACAGAGAACTCAGAGAATTCATTCCATAGTTATAAATCACATCTTAGGAACCATGTTATTTAGCGAAGGAAATTATACATGTATTGTAACTTTTAGAAAACGACAATAATTTCTTACATTTTTTCATGCGCACAGATTTTTTGATAGAAGCACTTTTTTGTGCATCGAAACCCCCTGCCATACAACAATATTTACCAAATAATTGTATTTTATACACGCCAAATTCAGTATGTATGTAAACTCGTCGATGGGTGGCTATTAATCCCTCCTTCTCGGAACCAACACATGGGCTATGTTCCATTATACCTCTCACAATGTCACTGAATACATTTTTTACATTTTCACTTACTGGATATTTTTGATCATCAGCAAAACATATAGCATCACATAACACCCAGAAGCTTGCAACAGTTTGTAATTTTTACAGTATATTATAGATTTTCACGCGATGGAATACTTTAAGTGCTGTGACACTAAAACACTTACTATATTGGGGCATTAAGATCGTCGCTACTGGTGTTGCTGCTGCTGCTGCTGGGGAAGACATTAATGTTGATTGATCCTGGTCTGAACGAATTGTTTAATTGGCTCTCAGTGCACAAAAGTCTACTGCACAAGCAACATCACTATATTTGCATGAACTGAACCTTCCTATGATGTATCACTACCTCTATTTCGGCTACCATCTCAAACTCACTGTCTGATGGAATGCCGACTCTGACAAATTGCGAACCATAGGTGATCAAATAAAATAATCTTGTGGATAACAGCACCACACCAACCACTAGATGAGCTGGTGGATTTATACATGCATGTAGTCCTTCCATCCCCAACCCAGATGCTGTTGTCTGTACCTACCTAAGTATAGTGACTTCATTTAGTATCGTTCTCCAAGGCGAATTCGATGGGGGGGGGGGGGGGAGAGAGAGATATGTGAAAGTGCGCCTAAACGTGTGTGTATGCTCCATACCTATGCTCGACATTGGGCTCATAGGCCTTCTGTTCTCTGTGAGAAGGCAGCATGATGTGCCCTCACACCATCCACTGTACAGCGACTTGTGGAGTATTCGTTTAGACCTTGGAACATCTAACCAAATACCCTGTGAAATATGTTGATCATTTCAATTGCAACAAAATACGCATATATAGGTCGCTTGTCCTAATATTGTGCATCAAGTGCTACCTATAGACCTTACTGTGTGTAGCGTATTGTACATCTGTTGGTCAGCTAAAAACTTGTGCGTGGCAGGCGCTCTGCAATATCTGTTTTGTTTAATACATACTACACATTAGCTTTGGCAGTGGAGTAGAGTTTCTGTGTAAATGTACTAATCTTAATACTGTTGACACTGTGCAAGATACATGTTGTATAAGATGGGATTATCGCGAAGAGTACTTTGACTTTCTTCCAAAGACCATCAAAAACACACACATATAGGTTGGATATAGTGAAATACTAGTGTGATTATAAATCCATGATCGCTATGATGCTGTGGCACAGAATTCTGACTGGAGAGGCAACCATCTGTGGCCTGATGTCAGTACTTTGAAAATAATCACATGGAAACGGCATTCTACAGAACACCTATCTGTGGTGTCAAAATTATACAGCCGCTCCCATTTGGTACTTAGCTGATGTGGTTTGATTCCTGGGACACTCGTGGCAGTGGTGGGTATTTGAGCACTGACTCTTTGCTAAGTAACTCTTACGCTAATATTTACTGTCATTTTACAGATACACCATGATGTTATTAATGCTGTGATTTATCTTTTTTTAGCACAGCTCAGTTGAGGCTTCTTTGTGATAATAGTAACAGGCTCTGACTGGAGTAAGGGACAGAGAGAAAGGAGTGCGATCAATTACTTTTTTTGTTAAACGCCAATCCGAATAACTCCACTTAATATCGGAAGTCTCCTGGCTAAGAATTGTCATGATTATGATCAAATCTCACCCACCTCACCAGTTACTGGTGCCACAGTAGCGTATAATGCATTCTCTTCCATATATGGTGTTTGTGACAAGAAGAGATTCAGTTGCTGTTGCTGCGAAGGTATCTCAGTATATCTATTCCACTGCATGCACATCCTGCATCTGGAAACCTTTTTTTAAGCCAGATATATGTCGCTGGCATGAATGTGAGTGAGAGACAGAATAAAGGAAGAAGAGTAAATGAATGTACCAGCAATGAAAATAAGTCCTAAGATGTATTTGTATTATAACTAAAGTCTGTTAAAACTATGATTATGTAAAAAATGGCACTGCACGGATAGTATCATGATTCATGATCAAAGCTTTCAGTTACTTGTGGAAGCATAGTGTTAAGCATCACGGACTGACAGTGATAGTGTCTTCGTGAGTGAAAGAGAAGAATAGATGGCTATACCACATGCTGCTGTAATTACATTATTTTGTCTCTTTTTCTGTAAACATATTTAAAAGACACGAAGATGTCGATTTCGTTTTACATACGGCACTGATAGACGGATCTCACGTTAACTGCTGGACAATATATAGTCAATGAGATTTTGTACAGTAGCCAGCTTGCCGAATAATTTTCACACAACGCTGTTGTCGAGGCTGACGCGCGGTTCATATGTATATACGGTAGCGCATTACTAAACAAACGCGGTTTGCATGGAATGATGGGGCACTGACACACAGAACTGTAGCTTCTGGTAGAGAGAGAGAGAGAGAGAGAGAGAGAGAGCTGCTGACTGTCGTCCACGTGACTCGGATATCACTCGTGCGTGTACGCTCTCGGCGAAGACCACTTGCCTGCGACCAAAGGATTGACATTGTTACGCGCCTCAGAGGTAAGGTAGCGAGCATAGTGTTTATCTGGTGCGTGCTCTGCCAGCGCAACGTTGCGGCGACGCCACGCTGGGGTTTAAATTGTAATTATTATAACACTTTCACATAACAAATGTTTAAGTCAGCCATCCGTGTGTGGTTTGGAAGAGGAAGTACACACTTTGTAGATACTCTGGTTAGGGGAGCACTCACATCTCCAGCTAGTGTTGCTTGAATTGCTAGGGCTAGTCCCTACTCATAGAGTAGTGCTAGATTAACAGTAGCTATCCTTCTACACTGTGCAGTTATTGAAGTAGACTGGTTGGGTTTACTCCCTAATGCTAGTTTAATTGCAGCTATATTTCCGACTCCCTTGCGAAAAGTAATTATTAGTTAGGTATACATTTGTTTCTGATTACATTCTCAATGCTAACATGGTGGCTGTCTTGCATTGGGGAGTGTTAGGAATTCACAGTATGCAGGTACATCTGCATTTTTGGTGGTGCACAATACATCGGCAACCGCACCGATCCCTTGGTAAGTAGCAATAGTTTGTTTTCTGAAATATACTTCCGAGAGTACATTATGGCTGTCGCATCTTTTGGGCTGTGGAAGACGAATAACAATGGTTTTAAAGCCAATGCCCTAAGCATATTAAAGGCAACCATTTGCCTAGAGGATTTAGTATTTTTACAGGCATTCTGTAATTATGCTACGGTGTCCTCAAGTTATAATGCCTAAGTGTCTTATTTCGCTGTTACTTGCAAAAGAACCTGATCATTTTACTACAGGGTATAAATGTAACTGCTGAAAAGGGGGTGATGGCAAAGCAGTTGCGCCCCAACTGAAGAAGGATGAACAACTTAACAGTGATGTGAACAGAGAGAGTAGACTACTTCTTGAACCTGGAGTCAACTCCATCCATGTTCACGACTTCCAGCCTGAGGAACTAAGCACTGAACTTGTCAATAACAACTTAATTGTTGATGCACAGCATGACCTTCTAGACATGTCACGCACTCCAACCATCCAGATACTCACCCACATCTGTTGCCTACCTACTCACATAGACTCCCTCATCTTCTTTTGCTTACACCTTTGTTCCACAGTTTTGCGCAGGGTCAGCATGGTTACAACAGATTTGGTAAGGTTAATTTGAAGGGATGCCCTTCCTGTCGCTACCCCATACCTCCCGGGATGGAATCAGTGTATCCCAGCTGTCTGCGTCTAGTGTAAACCATGAAAGAGTGCAAACGTGTTGCAAATGTCTGCGAGTCGTGTAACTGAGGCGGAACGTGGGGACCAGCACGGTATTCACCTAGTGGGATGTGGAAAAAAGCCTAAAAACCACATCCAGGCTGGCTGGACCGTTATTAGAGCTGGCGTGCCTACCCAAGAAGCAGTGCATTAGCACTCTTGACTAACCTGACAGGTCCACCTATTCACATTGATTGCGTGGCCTTATCCTCATGCCTGTCATCGGATGGCATACTTACCATCAGCTTACTGACACAGAACTTTTGTCAGCAGTTAAGCCACTCCTGGCACCACAGTCAAACCAATGTCACAACTACGCTTATTGACAACACCGTCCCCAAATCAATCTAGATTCGGCCGCCCTTCACAGCCATCGGCGCACCTGGTACCATATCAGTTGTATACCGTTTCTGCCACATTGCAGATGCCAAGAAATAGTCCAGGTGTGCAGCTCTGCCTCACACAGCAGCCAGCCATGACATGACTGGTCACTTTCATCTGTGCCTGGGTCACACCATTCTTGATGAGTGCCATCGAGCTCTCCTTTTAGTACTCCCCACTATGGCATGGTGGGATGGGGGTGGGGGGGGGCACGACTCTTAGGGGAAGCCAGTACCAATAATGATCTCAGCCATGGAATGCGAAGTCTGTGAGGCTAAGACTGGAGGACAGTTTTGTTTAGCACATAGTGCTGTGAAGTTGTGCTGTACTGTACTCGATCAGAATAAAGTTCCATTAATCATAGCCATGTTGCCTACATTATTAGTAAATCTCCCCACACATGCAATGAAGATCTACCACAAGTGTTAGTCAGAACTAGCACATAATCGCTAAAAGATTCATGTGGATCTTTTCTTTTTATTTAAGGTCAGAGATGGCGATTACATATACCCCTGGAGAAGTGCATCATACAATTTGTAGAATTTTATTGTCAAATGGCCCCAAACCGCATACTGTGAAACTGTAAAACTCTTTGAACTTATTGTTACTACTCCTGCATCCTGTGTCTCAGTTGAGAAAAGCTTTTCAGCTAAATATGTATATAGCTCACAAACAAAAGAACAGCTTACAAATTTAACTCTGTTGTCAACTGAAAATGATCTCCTGTGGCATCTGAGGCCTGAGTTTTGGTGATCAAGGAATTTGCCAAAAGGGTAATTTCGTGTTTAAAAATTCCATTTTATTCTATTGCAACTGTTTAACATAACGAAATGTTCAGTACATGCCACTGGCTGAAAGACAGTGGCTGTGCAAAAAGTTTTTATGATAGTGTGAGGACATGTAAAAAGCCCAGCAAGATGTACAAAAACATGAAGCACATTGACATACCATGTTCTGTCAAATATGTCTACAGGCAGATAAAACGTCCAAGTTGTGAATACTGTTTTTGCAGACCATTTGGACAAACAACTGAACTGCAAGATAATTTTTTTGTAGACCATTCTGGACAGACAACTGAACTGTGGGATGTTGTAAAAGATAAGGGAAACGTAGTGGCTGAAGCCAGACAAACTAATTTTGGTAGACCAGAAATTTTTCTATCAGCAGAAAAATGGGATGATATGTATACAGATGGCGGCGGTCTAGCAGAGATGGGGAATCTTCCTGTGACATATTAAGCCACCATATAAATATAGGTTTTCCTAAAGTATGCAGAACTGGTGGCTATAAACAAAATAAGAAATGTAGCACCATGGAAATGAAAAAGTGATGAATTGAATGAATTGTGCCTTACGAAAATTAGCAGAAAGATAACAGACAAGCCAGTTACGAAGCTTACAGATGTAAAATGAAAGAACACAATATTAATAATAATACTAATTTCATTAGACCATTGCACCAATAGACGATGGCGCACACAGAGTACAGTTAAACTAAACTAAGTAAAATTCGTCCAAACAGGTGTCAAAAGACCAGAAGAGTGCTGAATCAGCCTATAGGAATCACTGATGCGGTGATGGAGGGGGTGCGTTGGCACACTGCTCTCTCAGCTACTTCTCAGGCAAGTAGAGCCTCAATTTGCTTCACAAGGACTAAGTGCACCCTCTTGGCCAACAGCGCTCAGTAGATGAGAGGGTCATTCATCCAAGTGCTAGCCAAGTGTGACAGCACTTAACTTAAATCACCTTAAGGCTACCAGTGTTACCACTGTGTCAAGGCCGTTGGCCACATAGTACAATAAAACTGATAATTTAAAAGAAATAACAGGCTAGTTAACAACATTACATCTTTATATTACAGTAGTAGGGGGACAAAGAGGGCATTGGTGCATTTTGTTAGTGTAGGTTGCCTACATCTGGGGCAAGTATGCACTCGGGGGCAAATCTATAGACCCTCTGTGAATAATCCACCCTTTTGATTGACAGGTTATGATCCCTTGGGGATAAATTACTCTTTTGATTGACAGGTCTTTAACCTACTGTACCCCCACGCCTCCCCCCCACCTCCTCCTCACCCCAAACGCTCAGGAAACCTCCAAACCTCCCACCCTCCCCCTCACTGATGCAAGCACACTTTTCATAGCAATTTGTTTGATGAATTAATTAAATCGACCAATTAATTAAATCTACCTTCTGGAAAACACCCTAGCTCTCCTCCTTCCCTTTCCATCCCGGTAATTGGCGGGAAAAAGATCCAGTTGATCAGTCATTTGGAGGTAATTGGATTGCAATGTATGGAATATTGTTTAAACAATTTACACAATGTGTGGAATATTGTTTATTTATTTATGGCAGTGTATGGAATATGGTTTATTTATTTAGTTAAAGAATTCCTCAGGAAATCGATTTCAGTGTCTGGAATATTGTTTAAACAATTTAGACAATGTGTGGAATATTGTTTATTTATTTATGGCTATGTATAGAATATAACTGATTTATTTTGTTAAAGAATTTGACAGGATAACGATTGCAGTGTAGGGAATATTGTTTAAGCAATTTAGACAATCTATAGAATATTGTTTATTTAAAAAATATTTGGTTCATGGTGTGGGTTCCTGTAGTCATGTCCTAGTTCATGAACCACGAGCAACGTATTAGTGGCCAAGTAAGTGGTCCCGACAGTCGGGATACCAGTTACTTTGGAATAAGGCTGGGCATATTGGACATATTCTGAGTCGTGGTCACCTTTGTGCTCATATGGCAAAGACTACCAAATCCATCGGTTAGTCCCTCAACCGTTAGGGGTAAAACTCAATGGGACTCGGGGCAAGCAAGGCTAGCAACCTGCTTGCCTGGTACTTTAAATATGATGCTGGCAACAATCAGAGCAAAATGCCTCGGCCCTTTGGAGGTGACGGAGTCCCATCTCTAACTGACAAACCAGGGACTCCTAAGATACGACTTGGCAAGCAAATGGTAATGAGATGGGGAGCTATTAATATCAATGGGGGCTACTCTGGGAAGAAGGTAGAGCTGGCAGAGGCTGCAAGTAAGATGGGGTTGGACGTTTTAGCTGTTAGTGACATTCGGGTAAGGGGTGAGAAAGAAGAGGGAGAACACAAGGTCTACCTGTCAGGAGTCAAAGCAGGAATAGCTATACATCAGGAAAGAAATGGAACCCAGCGTAGTTGCAATAAGGTGTGTAAACGAACGACTGATGTGGATAGATTTGACAGTGTCTAGCAAGAAAATTAGGATTGTGTCAGTATATTCGCATTGTGAAGGGACAGATCAAGATAAGATGGATAGTTTTTATGAGGCACTCAGTGATGTAGTTGTTAGAGTAAAGGACAAGGACAGTGTTCTGCTCATGGGTGATTTTAATGCCAGGATTGGAAATCGAACAGAAGGCTATGGAAAGGTTATGGGTAAATTTGGAGAGGATATGGAGGTCAACAGGAACGGGAAACAACTCTTGGATTTCTGTGCCAGTATGGGCTTAGTAATCACAAACTCCTTTTTTAAACATATGAACATTCACCGGTATACTTGGGAAGGCAGGGGAACCAGATCTGTCATTGACTATACAATAACAGATCAGGAATTCAGGAAGGCTGTGAGGGACACACGTGTATTCAGGGGATTCTTTGATGACACTGATCATTATTTAATCTGCAGTGAAATTGGGATTGTGAGGCCGAAAGTGCAGGAGGTCAGGTCCATATGTAGGAGGATAAGAGCGGAGAAACTTCATGATAAGGAAATCAGGCACAAGTACATAACAGTGATCTCAGAAAGGTATCAGTTAGTTGAATGTAGTCAGTTACAGTCATTGGAAATAGAATGGACAAGGTACAGGGACACAGTACTAGAAGTGGCTGAAGAATGTCTTGGAACAGTGGTGTGTAAAGGTAGGATGAAGCAAACAGCTTGGTGGAATGACACAGTCAAGGCAGCCTGTAAAAGGAAAAAGAAGGCCTATCAAAAATGGCTACATGCTAGAACTCAGGTAGACAGAGAAAGTTATGTTGAAGAAAGAAACAAAGCCAAACAGATAATTGCAGCATCCAAGAAGAAATCTCGGGAAGACTTTGGAAACAGGTTGGAGACTTTGGGTCAAGCTGCTGGAAAACCATTCTGGAGTGTAATTAGCAGTCTTCGAAAGGGAGGTAAGAAGGAAATGACAAGTATTTTGGACAGGTCACGAAAACTGCTGGTGAATCCTGTGGATTCCTTGGGCAGATGGAGGGAATATTTTGAAGAGTTGCTCAATGTAGGTGAAAATACGATCAGTAATGTTTCAGATTTCGAGGTACAATAGGATAGGAACGATGATGGAAATAGGATCATATTTGAGGAAGTGGAGAAAATGGTCAATAGATTGCAGTGCAATAAAGCGGCTGGGGTGGATGAATTTAAGTAGGAACTCATCAAATACAGTGGAATGTCAGGTCTTAAATGGCTACACAGGATAATTGAAATTGCCTGGGAGTCGGGACAGGTTCCATCAGACTGGACAAAAGCAGTAATCACACCAATCTTTAAACATGGAAACAGAAAAGATTGTAACAACTACAGAGGTATCTCTTTAATGAGCGTTGTGCGCAAAAATCTTCTCAGGTATTGTTGAAAGGAAAGTGCGAGTATTAGTTGAGGACCAACTGGATGAAAATCAGTGTGGGTTTAGGCCTCTTAGAGGTTGTCAGGGCCAGATCTTTAGCTTACGGCAAATAATGGAGAAGTGTTATGAGTGGAATAGGGAATTGTATCTATGCTTTATAGATCTAGAAAAGGCATATGACCGGGTTCCTACGAGGAAGTTATTGTCTGTTCTACGAGATTATGGAATAGGAGGCAAACTTTTGCAAGCAATTATAGGATTACATGGATAGTCAGGCAGCAGTTAGAGTTGACAGTAAATTGAGTTCATGGTTCAGAGTAGTTTCAGGGGTAAGACAAGGCTGCAACCTGTCTCCACTGTTGTTCATATTATTTATCGATCATATGTTGAAAACAATAGACTGGCTGTGTGAGATTAAGATATGTGAACACAAAATAAGCAGTCTTGTATATACCGATGACTTAGTTGTGATGGCAGATTCGATTGAAAGTTTGCAAAGTAATATTTCAGAGCTAGATCAGAAATGTAAGGACTATGGTATGAAGATTAGCATCTCCAAAACGAAAGTAATGTCAGTGGGAAAGAGATATAAACGAACTGAGTGCCAAGTAGGAGGAACAAAGTTAGAACAGGTGGACAGTTTCAAGTACTTGGGATGCATATTCTCACAGGATGGCAACGTAGTGAAAGAACTGGAAGCGAGGTGTAGCAAAGCTAATGCAGTGAGCGCTCAGCTACGATCTACTCTCTTCTGCAAGAAGGAAGTCAGTACCAAGACTAAGTTATCTGTGCACCGTTCAATCTTTCGACCAACTTTTTGTATGCCGGGTGGATTCGGGTTACCTTATCAACAAGGTTGAGGTTACGGATATGAAAGTAGCTAGAATGATGGGAACAATGGCAGGAGGGTGTCCACATTGAGGAAATCAAAGAAAAACTGGGAATGAACTCTATAGATGTAGCAGTCAGGGCGAACAGGCTTAGATGGTGGGGTCATGTTACACGCATGGGAGAAGCAAGGTTACCCAAGAGACTCATGGGTTCAGCAGTAGAGGGTAGGAGGAGTCGGGGCAGACCAAGGAGAAGGTACCTGGATTCGGTTAAGAATGATTTTGAAGTAATAGGCTTAACATCAGAAGAGGCACCAATGTTAGTACTGAATAGGGGATCATGGAGGAATTTTATAAGGTGGACTATGCTCCAGACTGAACGCTGAAAGGCATAATCAGTCTTAAATGATGATGATGATGACGATGGGATTCAAGGCATTGTATGTAATATGGTTTATTCATTTAGTTAAAGATTTGCCGGGAAATTGACTGCAGTGTATGAAATACTGTTTATTGAAACAAAGTACAGGATGGTGTATCGAAAATAGTTTATTTAAAGAATTTCTCAAGAAATCGATCACAGCATTGAATATTTAATCAATTGCGGCACATTTTTATTCTGATAGCGCTTGGAAACTAGGAGTAGGCTTTTTTTGACCCGCTGCCGGCGTCAGGTATGTTAACGCTCTTAATTTCCTCACTTTTCGAAGCACACTGGTGTCCAAGACGGGAAAATTGGAACAATTACACATCTTAAACTGTATGACATATTTCGAAACACACCGTCACTTTCTGCAGATGGGCAAATTACAACTGCAAGACAGAGTCCAGTGCGATGTATTGAGAAGCACTAAACACGACATACATAAACTGCGATCCAATCGATAGTAATAATCTGTTCGTGGCTAAATGTCAGAGATCGCTATTGATCGAGAATCTGACGTCGAGATTGGGTTTTTAAAGCACTATGTAACTCCTAAGCTGCTTCTCTCTGCTACATTAGGAAGTAGGAGAAAGGGGAGGGCCTACTGCATGATAGGGTAGAGATAGGAGCAAATACCACTGCAAGACAGAGTCCACCATGATGTATTGAGAAGCTCTGAACACGACACACTTAAACCACGATCCAGTCCGCAGCAGTAAGGTGTCTTGGCTAGATGATGGAGACAGCTGAAAGTATGTGCACATCCCATTCACTCACCTTCCAGACGTCCACAGGTGGTGCCCTCGCCCCCCGTCAACATGTACACTGCTAGCGCAGACATAAAGAGGTCAGTGAAAACCACCGGCGTGGCCGCAGTCGCAGTCACAGTGCGTGTATGCACGAGTGCGCAGCTCCCAAATTTGTTTTTCTTATCTGTCACGTCCTGCATTACAGAATTAGAATATTAAACTCATTTTTGGCACATGATCGAGTGCTAAGACCTAACACCGTCACAGGACGCCTCTTCACGTTCAGCCTCTCTCTTAATGTAACAGCACAGAGAAGTTGTATATATAAGCTTTACACTACGTATCACTTTACAAATTCGGTAATACATCTCCCAGTGTAAATGAGAGATTCAAATATAGTTAAAAGATATCGCCGCGACGAAAAAAACGCCAAGTCAAGAATCATATCTCTGTTGCCCAAGCCAATGCTTCTATCTGCCAGATGGCATGACATTGATGCTAAATTGATAGGCTAATTAATTGAATTGATCATGAGAGTCACTTTACATGATGAGTAATTTTTCCTTTTCAGTAGTCAAATTACGCTCACCAGGTAGTTCCAATGGGAATCCCTGGAGGGAAGACGATGTTCTTATCGAGAAATTTTGTAGTGAACTGACATTTGAAGCTGACCACACAGAAGAACTCTTCCGCTGGCAACACACATTTCGTGTAAGTACCGCACAATTAAAGATGCGATCACGACTGTGGTAGAGTCACCCTGCATAAAAGCAGTCTTGGTTCTACAAGCATACACAAGAGACGCTGATAGCGCTACACTTTCTGATAGAAATGTATTTGCGATTTGGAATCAAGTCTATCTAACAACCACATGCCTACATAGGATCCTATGGAGACGTCTTTTAATGATTACAGCCACTGGCGAATTATATTCAAGACACTCTCATATCCAGAAATGTGTCACATTTCTCGAACCTATCTTCTACAGCAAAACTCCAATGTGGATTTAGACAGTCCCTCTGCATCTTGTACCTGTTTCTCAGTTCTGCCCTGCCCTTCCTGCAGCTTCGGCCATGTGATCATCCCAGTTTATGTCGGAACGGAAAACAAGTTGGAGAGCGCTATATCTACCAATTTCTGCACCAAGTGGAGAAACATGTTGAGGTGAGCTAATGCGACAGGACTGTCTTCCTTGACCACTCTATGGAAACGGGGGCATTTTGTCGTAGCTCTGGCGACAGTGTATGATGTGTAAGGCCAGCACCATGATGATGCTTTCTCCTGCAACACGAGGTAGTACAAAAATTGGTACGGGAACAGAAAGAAGGATGAGGATTTGGCTACTGCATTGCTGTGTGTCTCCAAACTACTTGCAGGTACCAGCATACAAAGGAGATCTGCTTGCCTCATTTTGTATTCACTCTTGTCAACCATTCTGTCTATCATCGTTATATTGTACCATCCAACAGAGAAAATCTACGAACTATAAAAGCTCTGCTAACTTCATCGGATAGAGAACTCAATAAGATTTTACCGCATCTCTCTCTTCCAATACATCGAAAACAAATACCGTCTGTGTGCTGACATGAAGCATTTGTGGCGATCCTATTAAATATACAGGTATTGATCCATTTGAGCAGTAGCCAGTGATCGAAGTCGTTTGCACAGACCAGTGTAAAATTTCATCACCTGTGCTGTAGGAAGACCATATCCCACAGACTATACTGTCAGTCCCAAGAGAGGGTCCCTATTTTGTTGTTTGATACATTGTTTTTTCTGCTGTAATACGCTTTGTACACTGCCATACATTTTGTTTTTCCGCCATGACTTCGAGGTCTATATCAGGTTCTAAACTGACATTAACACATTTTGATCCATTGCCTCGCACAGAAAACTAGACGTAGCATAGAAAACAGAGAAAACACACTTAACTGTAGAATATGTGGCTGGAGGTGACTGTGCATTCGAGTACAGTGCTGCAGTATGCCACATAACCAGAAAAGTAGTGTGTTCGCACTAGCCCTTTGCAAATGTACAACAAGTAAACTTGTTGTTTCATTTAATGTACAACAAGCAATTTTAGAATACGGAATGAGAAGTGATGCCATGATCGCATGGGTAGAAATGACATAAAATCGATAAAATTACGAAAAATGATGGAAAATGCGTATAAATTGAGGGAAATACGTCAAAATTCGGAGAAATTAAGGGAGTACTGGCATGTCTTCTGCTTGGCGCAGAACAATTCTTGTATGCGGGAACGAGTATTTGACAGGAAGAGGAATACGAGAAAACTCTGACATGGAAGCACCGGGAACCAGGGAAGCAGACATTTTCTATGTCGAGGCAACATTCCACTGTATGTCTATTGAGGTAATAGTGATACACGGGGTTTGACTGCTGTCTTTCATGATTTCCTGGAAAAAAGGAAGCCATTGCCTCTAAACTTACTTGCGATTGTGTTAAAGGATAACCGAGAGTGGATGGAGTGATCAGTTGAGATGGAGTTGTAACAAGGTTTGATTTAATGGTAGACTAATGATGCATTCTAGAGAGAGATGGAGATGTTACTGCAGGCCATTTGATCATTTTTTTCCTCTGTTCTGTTGGGACGCAAAGGTTGTGTGACATAACCTGCGATCGACTTGTATACGACTTAGAGCACGGTCTACTTGCGATCGTTAACAGCAAAACCTCTAAGTCATCAGAGGACTTCCATCTCACGTTTGATGCAACATGCCCATCTGGTTTCGACACATTCCTCTAGGTGAACGAAGATTTATTTGATGTACTCCCTTCCCCTGCCGCACCTTGGGCGTAAACTCGAGTCTTCAGTTTCATAACTACAGTGATTCTAAGTTGCAACAGGTGTTTGTGAGGTACTGCAATCCTCGTGTATACATATGCTTGACAGATGTACTGCTTACGAATTTAGTGGCGGCATGACGTGTAATTTCACATGTCAAACACCAGTGCTATGCTTTTGTCTCTTTCTTTGTAAGAGGTATTCTTCGTAACTAACGATCACTTTATGCGAGTGTAGTATAATTTCTGAACCGTGATCGGATGTACACAGTGGGCGCTGTAAACCTCTGGAAAGCTATATTGTGCATGTATCACACAGAATCAATGTTTTAAGGAAGTAGTTTTTTTCATTTTACATTTTGTCACCACAGTTTATCGCAGAGAAACCTGCAAGGAGAATGTACGTCATTCGCTGGAAATGTATTTCTCACATTGGAATATTGAGAACGTTACATTCCACATGACTAATAGGTAGGAAACCACACCGCTCTAACATTATAGCCTGTTTTAAGTGCAGAAATGTGTAGCCTTAGGAGTGCATGTATTTCTGTTCTTTCATACCAATACCTTCTTAGAACTGATTCCAGACATTAGAACAATACTTCAGAATTGATAGCGCGATTGATTTGCGTAAAATGCTTCAATTCCATCAGCCTGGAGCATCGTCATGAATAAAAACCACCCATTTCTCCTTCTTCTTAACGGTCCGCTATTACATCACACTTTCATATCTACTACTATACTCTAGGGTGTGTGCAACAGCAGTTATGGACTCTGCTCGCGTTGTTCCTTCATGAGATGCAGAATATAGCGGTCTACTTCTAGATTAAATTTGTGACAGTGGAGCAAGGAGGGACAATGCGAGGAGATCTTTCAGCTTCTAACTTTATCCTAAGAATGCGAGAATGCCTGTGACTCCCATCCACATAGAGAAAGATCGTGAATTATGCAGTGCTCGCAGTGCTAGAAATATTTGTATCGCTATCTGGTATACTTGTATGTATATGTTTGAGAATTAACAATGAATGGACGTACTGCACAGTCATCTATCTACATTCGCAATGAAACCGCAAAGTGGAGGAGGGGCAGCTTAGCGATGATACAGAAATTGGAAAGCATGCTGCCTCGTCATTGGTCAGTGTTGAAATTACGGTAAAGTTGCTAAAACTGATCGCACTACCAACTGTGATGCTTATTACAGTACATTGACGGTGTCTTTTCAATCCCACCCGATCACTGATACGTTGTTGATTAACCCATAATTGATCTACTGAGGATCGCTTGTTTGAGATGAAGAACGAGTCCCGGTGGAGGGGCGACACCTTCCGGGGATGGCTAGCACCGAAAGAGTGATCGCATACATCACTGCAATACGGGGAATCAATCGAAAGGGAACACTGAGCCATCAGCCATTCCATCACTGTGAAAGGTGATTTAAATATAGAGGCTGTCAGTCACCTTCGGATAGCAGTCTGGAAACACTCCACGACACCGCAAAACTCTTCCAGTTCCCATATGTTAATGACTGCCTTTTATTTAAAATCATCCAATGTGTGTGTTGTAGTAGCAGCAGCAGCATGGTTTACACTGTGCGAAGTCTAGTTTTCTGTGAGAGGCAATGGATCAGAACGTGTTAATGTCAGTTTGGAACCTGACACAGACCTCGAAGTCGTGGCGGAAAAAACAATGTTTGTATGAATGTATGAAGAATCCATTCTCGTTTCCTTAAGAGAATTAATACTATCATTTAGCAGTCACTGAAGTATACGATGCTGTGTACAGTCTTTCTCAATGGAGAGCATTGCTACTGCTGTAAGCCGCTCTTGACTCTAAATGCTTCTCAAAAAAGCCTTTATTCTCTTCGAATTATAGAAAGATCACACCACCTCAGATGTTGTTACCGACATGGTAATAATCCCGTTCAGGAGTGTCACGAAAAGGTTCTGCAAATTATTTTCGAATTCATTCCTTGTGTGTAGTTTCCGAAACTCTGTTCTCAGCTTATTCCATTCAAGGGAAGGATATATTTTGCAAGACCTCTGCAGCAACTTTTGCAAAAATTAACCTATATATGAAACAAACTTTGTCAGAACTTAAGGAGATTCATATACCTTACTAAATAATTATATGTCGCAGAGGCAGGAGAATGGATGATATGAATATAAATTTCACATATTGCTGGTATTACTGATAAATGAGAATTTTTGAAGCCAAGATCGCGTGCTGACACATTTTTGTTTTTTCAGTGACCGGTTTCGATAGATCTAGCTTTCATCTTCGTATCTGCAAGATGTCAGGAGAAGAACATTATTGTCACAGACTGAGATTTTCACTCTGCAGCGGAGTGTGCGCTGATATGAAACTTCCTGACAGATTAAAACTGTATGCCGGACCGAGACTCGAACTCGGGACCTTTGCCTTTCGAGGACAAGTGCTCTAGCAGCTGAGTTACCCAAGCACGACTCATGGCCCCTCCTCACAGCTTCACTTCTGCCAGTACCTCGTCTCCTACCTTCCAAACTTTAGCACTTGCCCGCGAAAGGCGAAGGTCCCGAGTTCGAGTCTCGGTCCGGCACACAGTTTTAATCTGCCAGGAAGTTTCATTACTATCACACTTTGCGTATCTGTTCATTAGTATCCAAGAAGAAACATCCACACAATAACCATATCACAGTGTTTTACATACCTTCTGTAAATAATAAAAGGGACATTTAATAAATAACGCATAGTTTGGTATAACTGTAGATTGTTTGATGTAACAACAATGAAAATTGTGTCAGATGTAGTTGGGAGCTAGAGGAAGAAGTATGTGTGTTTGTTTTTTTGCTGCGTACTCTTAACATAAAATTGGCGAGATGTAGAAATGGACCCTGCAGGGTTTAGGGTACTGTGACTGTTGAAGACCAGAGGCCGTACATCAGGACAGAAACTTAATGCGGCAAAAATCCGGCAGAAATGCACAGTACATTAAGTGAATTTTGTGAAGCGTTTGTAGTGGTTCGTAGCACAGTTTCACGATGGATTAATAGTTTTCGTGGTGGTCGTATGGGCATAGACAATAATCCAAGGCTTGGAAGGCCAAAAATGTCAACAGATAAACGAAGTGGCAGATGCTCTTGAAAAAGATCGCAGTGCGACTTATGAGGAACCCTCTGAAGCATGGGAATTCCCCCAACGCCGTATTCCTTATTCTGGAAAATGAAGAAGAGAGAAATTCTGCGAGATGGATCCTACACTGTTTGGCTGCTGAAGAGAAGCAGAAGCGCCTGGACATTGCAACCTTGCTCAAACAACGATTCGACCGTGAATGTCAAGGATTCTCATGTCAAATTGTCGGTCTTGATGAAACGTGGATTGGAGACTTTGAACCGGAGTTGATATCACAGTCCAATGAGTGGAGAGCTTCAGATTCTCCATGCTCAAAACAGTTTCGACGTGCTCAATCAAAGCTCAAGCAAATGATTTTTGCTTATGATCACCAAGGAATCATCATGACAGATAGAGCCCCTTTTGGAAGAAGTGTCACAGCAGTCCATTGCTGTAAAAATGGTTCAAATGGCTCTGAGCACTATGGGACTTAACATCTGAGGTCATCAGTCCCCTAGAACTTAGAACTACTTAAACCTAACTATACTAAGGACATCCGTGCCCGAGGCAGGATTCGAACCTGCGACCGTAGCGGTAGCGCGGTGCATTGTTGTAAGTCTGTGCAAAACCCGCGCAGAAAATTGCACAAAACCCGACCTCAGATGCTCGAGGCTGGGCCGCTTATTCTCCACGACAATGCTCGCCCGCATTTCGGCTATGTTGCAGCCGTAAAACTGCGCAAATACGATGGGAAGTCCATACAGCGCGGACATCGGTCAACCAGACATCGACTTGTTCCCAAAGTTGAAAAAACTATGCATGGAGTCCTTACCTTTCTTTGGATGAGCTTTCTACCACTGTTAGCCGAACCATTCTACAGATGAATGGAAGTGTGCGTTGGATAGAATAACAGAGCTTCCGAGACTTTGGGTTTCAGTCGTAGAGAAGCAGGGAAACCATATTGAACGACTGCAGAGAGATACTGAAAAAATAAACGTCTAACTAAAAAAAATTGTGTGCATTATTTATGAAACTACTCTAGTATTACAGTGCATAAATCGTAAAACTATAACGGCAGCACAATGCCTTTATAAAACACAGGCGCCGCACTGAATTCTCAAACACGTAAAACAGAGTAATTAAAAAGTACACAGCATCAATAGTGTATCCCATTGTGGTGGCGAGGGGATGAATGATGATGATGAAGACGACACAACAACACCGAGTCATCTCGGGGCAGGTGAAAATCCCCGACCCCACCGGGAATCGAACGCACCACCCTTTGCTAGCAAAGCGAGAACGCAACTGTGAGACACGAGTTGCGAACTGTAGAATAGATGTATAAATTTATTATAGTCAAGATTTTGCGCTCACAAAACAAAGCCTTACATTTTGCCTTACATGCAGAACCATAAATTACCATAATACCCTTCTTCTGCAGTCTTAAGATGCTATGCACACAAATGGAGTTTCCCATAAAATAATACCATACGCTGTTATTTTCTGGAAAAATGAAAAACAGGTGTAAGATGTCTGCTCCCTTGTTCGTATCTATCTCAATCAAGTTTCTCCCTTAAAACGAGCTGTTTTGATATAACCACAGTGATCGGACTAATGTTTGTGCTGCGCAGCTTAGAGTGGGTACCTTATTCCCATAAAATAGGATTGGTTGTTACTGATGCATGTTCTGTCAAAGTCACCACAGCCGGCAGGAGTGGCCGAGCGGTTCTAGGCACTACAGTCTGGAACCGCGCGACCGCTACAGTCACAGGTTCGAATCCTGCTTCGGGCTTGGATGTGTCTGATGTTCTTAGGTTAGTTTGGCTTAAGTACTTCTAAGTTCTAGGGGACTGATGACCTCAGCAGTTAAGTCCCATAGTGCTCATAGCCAAAGTCACTTAAAAATTTTCACACTTGGTTAGTTTCATTAGATACGGAAAGGATTTGATAGAAGACACTGACTTCATAGAACTGGAAGTTTTATTGTCTATAGTACAATGCACAGTATGTACTAATTCACTCTTATTTCAGCCTGTTATCACTCATCTGAGGTAACCATTGCTTCTACCGATCTTTGCTAATGACTTGCTTCTAATATTGATGAGTTCTCAATCCCATCCATGAACACTGCAATATTTAATCGATATACCAAACTTCTTATGGCACATGGCCATGTATCATCCAACATCCTCTAGCCTTCAGCCATGGCTTCCTACTATTCATTACCTTCAGGGCCGCCTGTCACAGTTGGCACCATACAGAGCTTCTCGATCACTGGGGGTTTCCCTGACACCAGTGCTGTTGCGCTATGCTGTTATGTATAAGGGACAGATATCGATATTCAAAGGGTAACTATATCTGTAGCTTACACAGTATGTTATAACATATACAACAATCCACACGTTGCCACAACAAATAAACTACTCTTGTCAACTTACCCCTAATATGTTGCACATGTTAACCCTAAGATAATTTATCTTCCAAATACACTCCCAAAGGCCTAACATATTTTGGATTAACCCACACGACTGTGTCTCCTAAACTCAAAACCACCCATTGTATTTTGTTTTCATCCAGTAAGAACACAGCCGCTTTAAAACAATAGGATGCCTCATCTATTGTCATTACAATACAAGTTTTAAGTTCACTGAATTCATTACTACTGTGAAAAGAAATTGTTTCATGAATGTATAGCACTGCACTGGTCTTAATAAATGATGGCAGGTCATTAATCATTACTAGGAACTAGGAAGAGACCAGTACAGGTCCCTGTGGGGCACCTACCTTAACTTGCTCTATAATGGACACTGCTTTGCCACCACAGATAACTTTGTTACGATTATGTAGATATTATTTTAATAGAGTAAGACTGTTGTCTCTAATGCCACAGAAAACCATTTTTTATAGATGTGGTGTACACCTTACACAGTCAAAAGCTTTGCTTACATCACAAAAAGTTGTTTGAGCAAAGCCTTTATCAGCCGGCTGGTGTGGCAGAGCGGTTCTAGGCGCTTGAGTCTGGAACCATGCGACCGCTACGGTCGCAAGTTCGAATCCTGCCTCGGGCATGGATGTGTGTGATGTCCTTAGGTTAGTTAGGTTTAAGTAGTTCTACGTTCTAGGGGACTGATGACCTCAGATGTTAAGTCCCATAGTGCTCAGAGCCATTTTGAAAGCTTCTGTCCTCAAGCATCCAAAGTATGTATTTATCCACAGAGTCTATAACATCAACAGCTGATAAGCTTTCATTAAAACTATGTTGTGATTGACTAATTATTCCTAGATTTTCAAAGTAAACAGATAACAATTGTTAAATTACAAATTATAATACTTCAAAAAAAGTTTTGAATATGGAAATTGGCCCATAACTTGAATATGAGTCTTCTATTTACATTTTTATTATACTGCAACTACCCTAGTGACTCTAAGCTCATCAGGAAAATATTCCTGATAGACTCAAAAAACGTTGACGTGAACTACGTTCAATTGAGAGGAAATATGTTGAAATATGTAAAATCGCGAAAATCTAATAAAAATAAGAAGTTTGACTGACAAAAATATAAAATTAGAGAAAAAATAATATGAAATGAGTACTGACCAAAATCAATAAAATTGCGTGTATTGGAGGAGAGTGGACTGATGTTACATAGTGGAAAGAGGAGGCATTCTAGAAACGTGATGTCGAGGCGAAACGGCCGTATTATCCCTTACATGGCCAATACAACCTAAAATCGTAGCATGATATCTGTGTGCAAGGGGTAGGTTGTCAGAGGCCATGGTAAACTGCGATAAGACTGTTACATCTCCTCTGGCTACTGATTGTGATGTTCATTTCCTCATAAGATGTAGTCTTTCTTTGTGTGCAGTTTCAGTTGTCAATGTTCATTTTATACAAATGTTGTGAATATATCATAATTTCCGAACCGAAATCGGGCTTGAACTTCGTAAACAGCTGTAGTCATCCACCTCCAGGAAACCTATGTAGTGTTTGTTTTACAAACAATCGATGTTTACTTTGGTGTGAAAGGTAGTTGTCTTATCACCTTACAGTTTGTCACCATAGTTTATCAGAGAGAAACTTGCAGGAGAATGTATGTCATGCACTGGAAATATATTTCTTACATTGGAATATTAACAGCGTTGGGTTTCACGTGACTAATGGGTCGGAAACCTCACAGCTCTAGCATTACAGCGTAATTAAATGCAGAACCATGTAGCCCTTGGAACTTGTTTATGTTCCATGACCATTTCTCTCTTACCGATACCTACTTGGTATGGACACCAAACACTGGAACTGTACTTCAGAGTTGTTACCACAAGTGATTTATGTAAAATGTTTCTCTCTCCTTTTATAAGTCAGTGACAGGGGTTTCTGAGATACTGCAAACCCTGTGTATACGTTCGCTTGGTACTTCTTGTACGAGATGCGACAATAAAGTAAGGAGACTGATGTGAAAAAAAATGTTGTTTACCGTTTTGGCCAAGTTTAGTGTTGTCTCCTTCAAAGTAGTTCCCTTCTGATTTCACACACTTTTTCCAGCGCTTCTGCCATTGATGGTAACATTTCTGGAACTCATCTTCTGTAATATCCTCCAAGACCCTCGAAAAATGGTTCTGAGCACTATGGGACTTAACTTCTGAGGTCATCAGTCCCCTAGAACTTAGAACTACTTAAACCTAACTAACCTAAGGACATCACACACATCCATGCCCAAGGCAGGATTCGAACCTGCGACCGTAGCGATCGCGCGGTTCCAGACTGTAGCGCCTAGAACCACTCGGCCACTCCGGCCGGCTCCAAGACCCTCGTCTCAGCTTTTTGGACATCTTGTGTTGTTTGAAAATGGTGTCCCTTGATCGCCATTTTGACTCTTGGAAATAGAAAAAAATCGCACGGAGCGATATCTGGTGAATAAGGTGGCTGTGGTAGTACTGACATTTGTTTTGAGGTTAAAAATTGCTGTACTGACCGAGCAGTATGGCATGGCGCATTATCTTGATGCAGAATCCAATTATCAGCAATGTTGACACAGACACAAAGAACACTTTTACGAAGTCTTTCTAAAATTTCTTTGTAGTAATATTGGTTAACAGTTTGTCCAGGAGGCATCCACTCTTTATGAACAATTCCCTTGGAATCAAAGAAGCACACAAGCAGTCATTTCACTTTTGAGTTTGACATGCAAGCTTTTTTTGGTCTGAGTGATCCCTTTGAGCACCATTACGAGCTTTGCCGTTTTGTCTCTGGATTGTACTGAAAAAAAAAAAAAAACAACTTTCACACCAGTGATAATACAGGTCAACAATTCTGGATTGATTTCCGTTGGCTCTAACAGATCGGCTGCCACATTTCCCGTGTTTTTCACTGTTGTGATGTGAGATTTTTGGGGACCATTTTTACACAAATCTCTCTCATACTAAGATTTTCAGTTATTATTAGACGAACCGTTTTTAGATTGGTGTTCAGCTCTTCTGCAATCATTTTCACAGATAATCTTCGATCACATCGTACGAGTTCACGCACCCTGGCCAAGTTGACATCTGTCCGTGAGGTTGATGGACATCCATTGCGGTCTTCATCTTCAATATTCGTTCTGCCTTCACTAAACATTTTATGCCAATGAAAAACTTGAGCTCTTGACATAATCTCCTTTCCAAAAGCCTTCTTAAGCTTACCTTAAGTTGCCATCACGTTTCCACCCAATTTAATGCAAAAAGAAATGGCATACCAATGCACAATATTATGCGGTTCCATTTCTCTTACGAAGGACACAAACACACGATAACTTATTACAGCACAACTCACGACTGAGCATTTGCATCGATGTGCTGCTTGGACTAGAAGCAGCTTATAGACCAAGGTCAAAGATATTGTTCCTTTGCAAGCCTGCATGGTTGCCACATCTTGCAAAGAAATTCAGTCTCATTACTTTATTGTCGCACCTCGTATATGGAAGCGACTGTGTTCTGTTCACAGAGCTGGTGCAGTGTGGTCTGTAATTTAACATGTCAAACGCAGCTACTATGCATTTGCCTATTTCTTCATAAAATGTAGCTGTTTCATGCATTTTCCATAGATGACGATTATTTTATAGGACTGATGCGAGCATGGCATAATTTCTGATCATAATCTTGTGTGAAGGGAGGGCACTATACACGTTTGGAAAGCTATGTAGTGCCCATGTCACACAGAATCTATGTTATTTTTTTGGTGTAGAAGGTAGTAGCTTTATTATCTTAAATTTTCTCGCCATAATGAGTGAGATACAAAATTTGTGCGGTGAATCTATGTGAGGTGTTGGAAATATATTTCCACACGAGTAATATATCACAGCATGTTTAAGTTCAGAACCCTGTAGCCTTAGGAATGTGTGTTTATGTTCCAAGATAATTTTTCTCTATCCATTACCTCCTTGGTAAGGACTCCCGACACTAGAACAATACTCGAAAATTGATAGAACAAGTGATTTAAGTAAAGTGTTTCAAACTCTGTCCGTCTGGAGCTCCACCACTCATAAACCACACATTTCTTCTTCTTAACTGTCAGTTATGTCACCACAACACTGTCACATGTTTCAGGCTCAATCTGTTATACACCAATAAGAAGCGATAACCACCTCAATACCCACACATCTAGGGAGATCATGTGTATTTGGATAGATGCCATGAGTAAGACTGGTAGGGAAGAGTCTTCGCTGAATGGCAGTTGTGAAGTTGTGATACTGGGCTGAGAACGCTGGTCTGTATCACTGGTGTTCAGTTGGTTGTGTCAGTGTCGAACACGTGTTATGCTCTTTCGAAATCAGAATGTTGAATTGTACTGATTACCTCTTTCAGTTTACATATATTGTAATATCTTCCACAGTTTCTCTCTTCTTTTGTCTACCACCCTGTATGTGTAGTAGGAGCAGTCTACCTTACACTCTGTGATGTTCAGTTTTCTGTGATAGCCAATGGATCAAAATGTGTTAATGTCGGTTTAGCACCTGACACAGACCTCGAAGTCATGGTAAGAAAAAGAAAAAAAGTATGCCACAGTACAAAGCAGTTGTCATTCATTGCTTGTCTGTGTCACAGCGAAATAATTATGTATGAAACTGTTTATGAGGCTGTAACACAAGAAATCTCCATTGCGAATGATGGTCTGTGGGATATGGTCTTCCTCCAGTACAAGCGATGAAACTTATGCCGATCTGTGGGTGCAACTTCGATCACAATACATATAGATTTAATGGGATCACCACACACGATAGATGCCAACATTGAGATGGTATTTGTTTTCAATATATTGGAAGAGAGAGACACGGTAAAATCTTATTGAGTTCTCTACCAGGTAATGCTGGCGATGTGTTATTACAATGCATGGTACAGAGCTTAAAAGATTGACTGTTTTTCTGTTGGATGGTACAAAATGAGGAGGAGTGTGTGTGTGTGTGTGAGAGAGAGAGAGAGAGAGAGAGAAAGAGAGAGAGAGAGAGAGAGAGAGATGTCTGGGTGACAGACGTGAATGCACCCTGAGAGATGTAGATGTCCTTCGGACTGCAGTACCTGTGTGTAGTTTGGAAATGCACCACAATGCAGTAGCAAAATCCTCGTCCTTCTTCCAGTTCCTGTATGAAGTGGAGTCTTCCTAATTTTCTCGATAAAAAAACACCACCATAACTCCTCATACTGTCTTTTCTACTACCTCATGTTGCAGGAGAAAGCTTCGTTTGGCGCTGGCCTTACACACTGTAAACAGTTGGCAGTGCTATGACAATCTGTTCTCATTTCCACTGAATGATCAAGCCATAGTCCTATCGCATAACTCAGCTTATGGGATGCAGAAGGTGGTAGATTAGCGCTCTCCGACTTCCGCTCGGTTCTGACTTAAATTCCAACGATCATGTAGACAAAGCTGTAGGGAGGGTGGGGCAGAGACTAAAGAAGTTACAAGATGAGAAGAGACTGTCTAAAACCACGCTGGAGTATTGCTATATGTGGTCCGTAGCAGATAGGTTCAGAAAAGATGACTCATTTAGAGATATGAGAGTTCCACAAATGTGATTCATCAGGGGCTGCAATCATTAAAATACATCTCCATAGGATCAAACGCATGTGTGTTGTTGAATGGAGAGACTTGATTCCAAATCGCAGCCAGCATTTCTACCAGAAAGAAGTTCTTCATATGGTCAAGCCAGGCGCTATGGTAGTCTCGACTCCCATTTGGTCATTTCTGGTGTCACACCAAGCTTATGTGAAACATGGGTAGATGAATGCAATAGGAAGGTGCTTTCAGTAATTTCTTTCTTCTGCTGCTGTGAATTCAGCATACATTGGTGAGCACAGTGACATGTAAATGCATCGTGGTCAATGTTTCTGAATAATATTTTATCCTGCAGTTTCGTAAAATGAGTGACTGTAATAGTGATGTTACGTGTTTTTAATAAATCTTTCCACTCACAGCCATTCGCTGAAATTTGGAACTTATTAAAAATGGTCGGCCTACTCCCTGTGTCCACAGTTTAAAAGACAGACAACAAAACCATAAAATTTATGCAGACATTTAATTCTGGTGTTTAGAACAAGACAATAGGGTTATTTCGCACTGAAACACTGTGAGAACTTATCTGTTGGCCATGTTTGTTGGTTGGATGGGAAAAGTGTCTTTGGAACAGTAAAGATCGTGGATATTCAGGCCTTAATAATCTTCACACTGAAATTTCAAGGCTCAAAAAATCAGAAGCTCATCTCCATTCACTGTTAGTGTCGGCACCTTCGGCAAAAGTACGATTGATATACAGTTAAATGAACAGAAATATGGAAGCATTTTAAAGTACACTGAAGCAGCAGAACAAAACTGGGAAATACTTAAGAGACTAACTCCAGCCACCTACATTTTAGGACAGCAAAAGTTAACATTTTGAGGACACAGTGAAAGCTGCGACTCCAGCAATGGAGACAATTTTTTAGAGCCAACTCATTTGTCGGCTAGTTTGATGACAAATCGAGAACCCACTTATCTACACCCTCTGTGTCCACTGTAAAATCACCGCCCATTCAAAATGGTGTAATTCAAAGTGTATATGACGCTATGCTCTACAAAATATAAACTCAGATGAAAGACGCGACATTTGTTGATATTTTCCTATATGAAACATTATATGTTACAAATTCTTCACAATTCAAATATTTCATAATCTATTTCTAACATATATATATTTCATTATATATATATATATATATATATATATATATATATATATATATATATATATATATATATATATTTGTGTGTGTGTGTGTGTGTTAGAAATAGATTATGAAATATTTGTAGTGTTTAGTGACGTTAGCAATGACGTTGGCAGAGGCCATAGCAAAGGTTGCAACAGATCATTGTGAAAAATTTGTTGGTGGGGCTTTCAAATGATGTACAAATAAAAGTTAGGGAATTAGTTCCACATGCCATAGTTGTGCACTGCTACACTCAGAAGATGAATTTTGTTTTATCACAGGCATTATGTGTCCACATAGAGTCTTTTTTGCTAATCTTACCAGTTTTGTGACCTTTTTGTGATACTCCTTGAAAAGAAAAAGACGATGTTATTCAAGTCACTTGGTGCAAACTTTGGCAAATGGTAGGGTTGGACTTCAAGATTTGTATAAATATATTTTGGAAAATCCACATAACTGGGAAACAACTGCTACAGGAATTAATGAAGCAAATAGATTTCTCATGATGTTACAAGATTTTTAATTTAACTTCATTTTTTTGTCAATTTGAAGAACTGTTTTCACTGACAGATGTCACATGTAACATAGTGCACTCAAAATCTTGAGACACTACATTTTGCAGCAAAGAAATGAAAGACATGAAAGAAAAGCTGCATGATCAGAGATACAATGGCTTTGAGGAAATGTGGTGTAAGGCTGAAAGCATATGTAATATTCTGAGGAGGAGAAGAAAGGAAGGATGACTACAGGAGGATGTACCTTGAGACAGTCGATATTATAATCTTGCAATTAAAAGACAGATTTGATTCGCTGTCTGACTTGAAGTTTAGTGAAATGTTTGACTAAAATAAGTTCTCAAGCTTTGCTATTGAGTTACTTGAGGAGATGTTTGAAAAATTAAGGACAATGTGAAGCAAGTTTTTTGATATTCTTAGGTTAAAGTCTGGTGTGATATTTATGTTTAAATCACAACATCTTAAAGCCAAGTCTGTGAATGAAATACTGAGTTTTCTGTTTGAAAATGAGCTTCACACTGGACTTCCAGCGCTCTATACACACTGTGAAATGATTTTATCCATAAGGGCTACATTGTCTTCGATAGAACAATCGTTTTTGTCACTGAAAAGGGCATAGGTCTGCATGAGTAACGTGCAAGGACGAATTTATCTGTCTGCACTCTATATCCTGCCTGTAGAAAAAGATCTGTTGGCGCAAACGAAATTTCGCAACTCGTTTTTCGACGTCATCGCTGAGAAGTTCTGCAAGAAGAACCACAGAGTGGAGTTCCAATTGAGATGGTACAATCCGATAATTGTGACAATAAACTTTAAAAACAGACACGGCAGTTTGTGCGTATCCTGTTTTGACATTAGGAGCAGCCGCAGCCAAGTTGGCGAGAGTGTTTCACAGCCAGGAAGGCGTTGCGCCAAGGTGGGTTGCACGTCACTAACTGTGTAATCAATAGATGACAACACACTTTCAGTCACAATGATTATCGGATGCACTGAGTATGAGAATTTTAGGCCGCTGGTCAGGCAAACTCATACTCTGGTCGCATAGTCAGAAACATCCAGGTTTCATCTGGTTGGAATTTAATGTGAAGCATTCAGCAACCAGAAAAAAGCAAATAAGATTAAATCCAATGAAAACTTAATGCAGCTAGTTATAGATTACAGACAGAAAATTAAAAAACGAGTGTGTAGATGTAAACACGCCCTCAATATGAAGTTCAGTTTTTTAAGTTATTTCATGTTAAATGTTTTATGTATATAACGAACTCTAAAAATTAATATCTCAGTAACAAGATAAGCGATTTTAATGAATGATGTGTTTATGGATGGGTCTCATTGAACACCATTATATTATTGTATTAGATTTTTTTATAAACATTACCTATTTTGAATTACAGACAAGCATATATACTCCATGCATAAAATCTGAATGTTCGCATAAATAAGATGTGAAAAGTAGTGGCAGCATTAATAAGTAGGCATAGTTAGGGATGTATGATTGCATCCAATTTTCGTTGGTTGTAATTATTAATAACAGATATTTAAGATAAAATTTATAGTTTTAAGTATGTTGGGAAAGTCACAAGTGTTTCCATTGTACCTACATCAGTGTGAAGGTGTAAAAACTGGCCGCCATATTTGCATGTGGCTTTTTGGTCTTCACTTGGCATTCATTTGGCAGTCAGGCTTGAGTCTTGGAGCATGAGTACGTATGTGCGGCATTAGGTTGCATATCGAACCTGATGAGACTTCTCCTAAGTGTTGAGTAGTCGACATGTGATACTCGTGTTGCTGGCAAATAATTCTGGAATATTTTCAACGTTTGCACATAGAATCTTTCACGTTAGGTTAAAATGTCACCCTTACATCTGTGAGAGGAGGGAAGCATTTTAATTACCATTGATGTTGAGTGAGAAAATATGTAAAGTTTCTCTAATTCTGTCTCCAGTTGGACAGTGCTAATAGTGAATTCTCAATCATACCAGCAGAGCAACTTAACAGTTTGGGCCTCCACCATTCACAAGTATTAAGACGAGTGAAAACTAGAAACTTTCAATCATGGTTAATGAAAGATCACATCATAACTTGGCTGCTCATATGATGAGATACTCAACTTTGATATCCTCAGGGATTGTTGCTTCAGAAAGTTCCAGAATATGGCGTCGATTTTGTACTAATTTTTAAATAAAACAAAGAGTATATCACTTTTCTTGTCTTACACTGTGACTGATTAGAATGTACATTGTTGGGATATACAACGGCCATCTGACAGCCTCCAAAAGTCAATAATGCAGACTGACATCGAGGCTCATGCATCACTTCCTTTTATATAAAACTAAACAATCAAGTAAATTGTTAAATGTTTTTTCAAAATAACAATTAAAAGCCATTAGATGATTTTGGAAAAGTTTGCTTACTGTCATATAAAGTTTCAATGAACTTTACAGTACAACAATTTAAATAACATTTTCGTTAATTATAAACAAATCACTTTGAATAAAATATTGTTAACAGTATTTTGGTTTGCTCTCAAGTAGAGCTATCATTTTAAATGATCATAATGAATAAACATAGCCATGCAGGATTAGCCGAGCAGTCTAAGGCACTGCAGTCATGTACTGTGGAGCTGATCCCGGCAGTAGTTTGAGTCCTCCCTCGGGCATGGGTGTGTGTGTTTGTCCTTAGGATAATGTAGGTTAAGTAGTTTGTAAGCTTAGGGGCTGATGACCTTAGCAGTTAAGTCCCATTAGATTTCACACACATTTGAACATCTTTTTTTGAATAAACGTAGCTCTTGAGAAATAGGAGAGAAGTAAATTTTCAAGATTATGTGGTGCAACATGACTGCACAGTTCATACTACGAAATTTTGAACTAGGATTATTACCAAACAGCTTCTTCCCCGTAGCTCCTAACATAAATTTAGTAATCTATTAATGTGAAATTTAATCTGAGATAGTAAAATCATTTGCACTAATTTTTAAAGGGCAGTTTGCTACTGGAACTGGGTACACACATAACAGCATCAATTCTGGAAAGTTAAAAGTTAGAACTAAAATGATCCCTTCAGAGAATGTTGACATGTTGGGGGAATTTCAGATAAAGATGAGAAGTAAATCCCATTTCTAGATCATCTTGTCTGGCTCTAAGAAGTTTACTGTGGTTATCTTTGTAAGTCACATGCACGTAGGCTTTAGTTAATCCACAATTGCAGAACTTTAACTTTACACTTGTCATAAAGGAGCTTTGACTATTTTTCCATGGTTTGTCCAGAGCTTTTTGCAGATGTGAGGTACTTTTCCATTTCATTTAAGTCCTCACTGAAATGGTAATTGTATCTGTGATGAACAGTTGTTAACTGTGTTAAGTGTTCCTTTAATTGAAATATTTCAGTATTATACTTAGAGTAATGAACATTATTTTCATCACAGATTTCTGCCTGAATTTATCCGAACTTTGTGATGGGAATTTTTACGTTTAATGTGATAGATTCATTGGATGGCCTCTACACTGCAGCGAAACCAACACTTAAAAATCCAACCACACATTTTGGAGGTCCTATATACAGTGACTCTTTTTTTTACAATTTTATTGTTCATGCAGTTGTATGTGGGAACTCATGAGCTGTTGAGTGAAAAATTATTTTGTGGAAGCAACATGGTTTAGTTTCTCTATCTACATTTATTATTCTTGTAATCGCATATGGTTGGTCTCATTTGAGAACATTATGCTTATTGACGAATGTCACATAAATGTACAGCACTTCAGTTTCATGCTGCATGCCTTACCAACAAATTAGGATGCACCTCTGACTGTTTTTCAGCTGCAAATCTTCCTGAAATTTTGGTTTGTTTGAACAATTTCCCTGTTTACACGAGAGTTTTAAATTAAGTCGTGTCGGATGGGGACACTTACAACAGAAATCGTTGCTTGTGGAATTTTTCCTAGCGTTTCTTTCAGTGCTCCTACAGCAAGGCTAATTTCATTTTGATACACATTAGTTCCTTCTCTGATTATGACACAGTGTTCACCGTTTTTTTAATGCTGTTCCACTGTTTTTCAGCACTTCCGTTTGCAGCTCCAGTCCTTGAAACTCCAATAGCTTTTCACTCTGAGTTATTATCACACACGATCGTGGCTAGACCCCTATCATGACTTGTTGATGATACATATATTTCTTCTTTTTTATTTAATGTTTAATCGGGAAAATGAGCTATGGAACATGAAATAACTAAAAACTAAAACTATAGCACATGATGTTAATGACTTCCAATGGAACCAATTTGGTCAGTAAATCTTTCTGAGCAGTTTTCTGCAGCACTGAAAAATTTTTTCCACGCTTTTGGACTGTCTACATTTAGAACTTAGTCCAAGAGTAATCCCAAAAGTAAGGTCTCCTATTTTTTTATAAGTACATAGACCTGTTTATTTCTATAATGGTTTACAGCAGTTTACAGTTTGAACATTTAGCTATTTTTCAACATAATCACCATTTTTGTAGACGCTGTGGCAGTTTTTGTATGCCCAAGCCATACCACCTCGCCGCCATGCAGTTCAGAAAGTTATGAACCTCTTCTTTCACCTCGCCATCGGAGCTGAATCGTTTTCTGGCCAAATGTTCTTTTCACCTAGGGAACAGGTGATAGTCACTGGGCACCAAGTCAGGACTATACAGTGGGTTGGTGATTATGTTCCACTGAAACTGCCGCAGGACAGCAACAGTTTGCCGAGCAATGTGTGGGCGAGCGTTGTCATGGAGAATGTGTATGCCCTTGCTCAACATTCCTCTTCTCCGGTTCTGAATTGCCCGTTTGAGTTTTTTCAGAGTCTCACAGTATATGTCAGCCTTAATTGTGGTCCCCGTGATTCAGCTCCAACAACGAGGTGAAAGAAGAGGTTCATAACTTTCAGAACAGCATGGCGGCGAGCTGGTATGACATGGGCATACAAACACTGCCACAGCGTCTACAAAAATGGATCGATACAAATGGTAATTATGTCGAAAAATAGCTAAATGTACAAGCTGTAAACTGATGTAAATCATTGTAGAAATAAACAGGTCAATGTACATATAAAAAACAGGAGACCTTACTTTTGGGATTACCCTCGTATTTAATCGCTAGTGGAATGCGAGCAACTTTTGTGTTTAAGACATATTGGCGGAATTTCTGAGGTCTAATATGTACACTCTTGTGTTACTGAAGTCGTTTTACAGTTCTTCTGTCACACTTCAAGTCCTGCACTGCGCATTTTAAAGGAATTTCACTACTGTTGCACTCACTTCCACTATAAATCTTAGTTTTTTACTCAGTTTTGCTACCCCCAAAACAACAGGAATGACACCATTTATGTGTCGCTGGACATATTCTGACACCTTGTCTCAATTGGTTTCACATTCCGGTAGTAGACAGTTTACTGATGTTAATTTATCGATATGTATCTAGAAATAACAAGACTGTTCCCCCATCAAAACACAGGAATTGACGTTGTTCACAGATGTTAGCACATCAAGTTGAAGGCATTGTGAGTATTGTCTCTGAAGACGAAATTTTTGGCTGATGGCAAGGTTTGTGTTTGTTATTGTTTTCCTTGTGATTCCAGCATACTTCACCAAACTGTAGTAGTAACTCAGAAAAACCCATCAATCTGCTCAGAGTTTTAAGAGATGAAAATCAGAATGACAACAGTGACATTCATATGAACTCTTATCTTCTCTTTCAGCTTCGTCTTGTTTCAAAATAAAAATTTACAATAGTATCTTCAGTTTTCCTACATGTCTCCTGTTGTGGTTCATAAGTTTCATCATTAAACACTTCAGCAGCTGAAAATGAAATTGAAGAACTCCATTAATTAACTCAAAAAGTTTAAATATTAGTTAAATTTCAAACACGCTTCCCAATAGTCATTACAATAGTATTAAGTTACATACAGTACAGGTGTGTACCGTTTCATGTTGCAGTTACAGAACAAGGAAACCGCTAATTTGCACACAGCTTTGAAACTAAATCTGTAGTTTACAGCACTCCTCAGTATAACACTCCACTTGCAGCTTGAATAAAAACGTATAAACACCTTCATTCTGTCGAAAACATGGCTACAGAAACTGCGAAACACACAGCATCTCTATTCATTTCGAATTGAGAGTGAATCTTAAATAAATCATATGTCCTTAAATTATATAGAAAAATACGGTTCCAGATGCATTAATTTTAACCAATCAGCTTACACTTACCTCACAGAACTAGAAATGTGTAGTACATTCCCATTTCTTTCTCCAACAATTTTGCAAACACTTTGATTTCCGATTTTCTTCTCTTAAATTTCAGAATAGCTTAAGCCTTGTGCTGAGTTACTACTACAGTCCGGTGCAGCACACTGGAATCTTGAGGAAAACAGTAACAAACACACTTCGCTACCTACTAAAAATTTCGTCTTCATAGACAGTACTCACAACGTCTTCAACTGAATGAACTACGTCACTTTTCATGTTTTTACAGAAACAATCTTGTCTAGACCCATGGCTGGGGGAGTGTATCGTACCAGTAAAATGCCTGGCTGCACTGACGTTTTGGACTGGAAACTGGTATCACATGACCATATCCACCAAGCTTGAGAGAGCACCTGCTGTGCTTGTTCTCCCATTCCGAAAGTAGCTGCTCAGATGTGCGCTATACTTGCCTACTACCATATTGCTGGCTTATTCTCATTTCACTTGCTTTCTTTGTTATTTTTTGTTTGTTGTTTTATATTTGCTGATAGAATGTGCTTACTTTTATATAGTTATGCTGTTACAGAGATGAATGGAATAAGCAGGTTCAAGATTATGTAGGTTCCATTAATTATTCCGAGATGAAGAGGCTTTCATGGTAAAGAGTTTTTGAACTGAAGATACCAACAACAACAAAAACATTGCTATGATGATGATTGTCACTGTTTTTCTGCTATTCGTCGCCTCTTTCGTTAGTTTTAAAAAAGGAGAGTCATCATAGTGTAAATAAACAGTAAAGGTAGGATACCTAAACTCTTAAACAAGGGTTTGCAGGAGTTTCTAGGTTTACATCCTTTATGATTCTAATGATCGTTTTTTGGTATTCTGAAAACTCCTTTAGCTTCTACCAAATTATCCCAAAATACATCCCCACATTTGAAGTGGGAGAGGAATTAGGCATAATAGGTACTCTTAACTGATTTTTCACATGACATTTATATTTTAAATAACACTGAAGCTGGTGCCATATATATTTTCCTTCACAAACTCTGTAACATATTTAATAACTATATTTGTTCAGATGATTAGTCATACAATTAGATTTCAAATTGCCATGATACACTCACAGTCAGGATGTATATAGCAAGCTATTAAAAGTGGTCTCATCCTTCATGAACTAGGAACCATTGTAAATGAAAAACAATTGCTTACATGCTATACTTTCTTCTGTCAAAATGGTCTTTTTTGAATTAGTCTCTATGGAAACTATATTGTTTACCAACAGTATTCCTTTGCAATAGCAAACAGCCAGAGATAACACAGGAACATTGAATATGTGACTGAATCATATAGGTCACCACTCTCAATGATTTATAACATTAATTATATAGACATTTTACAGGAAAAATTCCTTATTCCAAAAGGAAACAAAACATGAGTGACTCATTATCACAAAGATGTGATGTATACCGCTTTTAGACTCAATAAATCTTAATAGTTCTAACTTTGCTGGTATGAATATGTCAATGAACTACCTTTACCGGTGATAAAAACGCCTAAAAAAATATGAGAGTTTTGTGTCATATGCCTAGCATTAACAGAGAAGTGTTTATGACATTTGAAGGTTGTATACTTGGTTTACATAAACAGTCATATGAAATTAAAGTAATGAATGCACATAGAGTAATAATTGCATTAAGATGTCTATATAAATTTGATGAGCACTGTTTAAGAGGCTCCAGAAAGCCCTACCTTTCCAATGTTAAAATAGCTCTTGTGAATTACATGTTTTCTCAGAAAGTATTTGAGTTAAAAAGTTGAAACTCTTGCAGGTTATTTATTGCACTATTGGCTACAACATAAGACAAGGGTTTTTAAAAATTTGATTTCAGTAGCTAGAGATTAAGTTTTTCTATTTTAATGAAAATTCACTCCTTTTTTGTGCCATTTTTTGTTTATGAATTCAACAATACACAGGTTTCTGAAAAACATGTGTTAAGTTATGCACAAGGGACTGTGTAACATTTCCTGAAAATCTGAAGCAAATTGGTTTGGTAGATCCTGAGAAAACACATACCTTTTTAGTGCATTCTGGGTCCATAGGATGAATTATCTTCATCTTCTTCAAACTCCTTCTCCAGCTTCCTCTTTGTCCTCCTCCTGTTTACCCTGGTTTGTATTTCTAGGCTACTTACACCCTGTCAGCAGCCCAAAGACAATCCTTGTCTCAAGAAGCATCGTTCGTACAATGTTGAAAGTTATTTTCATTCTGCATTTGGAAATACTTTGAACCTTACAACGTTAGCATCGTTGAAAGTAGCAACAGAATCATACACACCAAAGTCTAGTGTTTCTATTCCAACAAACACAGTTTTGGGTATTCTTGATCATATAACACTATTTCCACTTTAATTGGGGTTTAGAGTTTTTCCATGAATATACTTTTTCAACGGCTCAGGTGCTCCTAAGTCTCTGAAAATAGGTTATTGCATCATACAGACTATGTTCATGAGTGTATACTTCCCCAACTTAGCAAATCCTTGTATTTACACCAACTGTTTTCTCCTTTGGGACACAGGTAATGAAGGCACATTCATCGGTCGAAAAAGTATGAAAAAAATAACCCAAACAGCCTTCTTCATTTCATGGACACTGTGTGTGTTTTACCTATTAGTCATTCCATAATAGGCCTGTATTTTTTCAGTTACACTGTCAATTAACCTTCCCTTTCCACCCAAACACTTACCATCACTGAGTTTTTGTTTTTTATACAAAACCCTCAGTTGCCAAAGTCTTGATCCCATTAGTTTATGTACATGTCCAATACACTCAAATTTCAGAACTACAACAGCATCGCCATGGGGCTTCAGTTCTTGAACATGTTTGAAACTTTTTGAATAACAGTCACCAAAGTAATTCACGTATTGCACTTTATCACATGCAACAGAACGTTGAAATATACTAGCAACACCTGCCACTTCCATTCATCCACTACTGCCACTTTCGTTAGCTGTGCAATTATTTTCATGAGTACCGTTATTTGTTTGTGGACACCTACAATATTTAGATATTATTGCTACATCTAAAACTTTCTCTATATACATACTGGTGGCAGATACTACTCCATGAAGAGATGTGTGTCACCGTTTATGCCAGGTACCATCGAATGGTGCAGTCAAGTGTCTATTACCACTCTTCTTTATTACTGCCTCTTCCAAGCTTTCATTATAGGGTATATACAGACATCTACTTTAGACCCTATAAATCTACTATAATTCGTAAACTTGATTGGGGAATTTGGAAGATTCATCATGCCACAGAAGACTACATCTGCAATAGCACCCTTATCAACTGTATGCAAGGCATAAACAAATCTAGTGCTGTGTTCAACAATTTTCTTCATTTGGAGTTACTACAACACTGTCCCAAAAGGTGGTCATGTATGAACACTTACCACAATTCAGTTCCATTTCACTAGCAAGTTCTACATGATTTTTTACTGAAAGTTCCAGACTGACTTCACTAACAGTCAATACACCTTAAACAGTTTGCAAAAATTCCGTTGAGAGCTGAAATACGAAATATTTCATTTACATCCGATTTACTAACTGAACCAAACTTCCTCTGTGAAGTAGTTTCTTTCTCATTTTTATTGCAATGGGCAGGTGTACCAGCAAGGCTGGTTTCACACACTTAGTTATCGTTTTCATTGTTTACGGTGTGGAAACGTGGGAGTAGTCAGTGATGTGTGCTTCGTTTACTCCATGCAAGTGCAGTGGACGTTAGTGATAAGTTCCTACTCTTTGACTGTTAGCTGAGTTAGCCATTCTTTTCCGAGTTGGAAAAATAAAGTATTTTGTGCAAAGCTGTATGTGGGTTTAATTTATCGCCTACAATGGTAATAATAACTATCTTCAGAGGATTTCTAGTTACTTTACGTTTACCCGTGATTATCATTCAATAAAACAAAGACTTCAATGAAGAGAATTCAATACGAGTATTGAGAGGTTCCATGCCCTCTTTTGCATGTCTCCTCTCATTTTCATCAATTTTATTAATGTCCTATGTCATTGCATGGTAGTAACAGACCGAATAAGGCTATTGTAATGAGAGTATTTGATCTGAGAGCTCAAAAAATACTTTTCACTTGATTCCTAAACATGTTGTTTTACTTCCCTGGGTGGCCTGTGAGAGGCGAGCATCGGAGGACACGGCACACTGCGTTTCCGGTTGGGGGCTGCACTTCCCTGAATTCTGTGGGGTTCGTACAATAGGCTTAAGCGCCTGGTGGAACGACTGACTCGGTCGAGTTTCGCCTATTGTATGCAGGGCGACACGACCTGCGAGACGTCTGAGTGTCGCCGCAGTTTATGTGTTTACCATTCCAGCGCGTCCGGAAAGAAGATTCCTGGCACCGACTGACTGCATTGTCCCCTTGATTCTGAGAATACTTGAGGTATGTGCCCTGTTGATTGCGACTGTCTGGTGCCCGATGGCCGGTGGTCTAGGCAGGTTGTTTTCGTAGCCGATCAAACGGGAAGTTCAGTGCCCTCAGCTGAATAGCAGAAGCATGATTGGTCAACTTGAACTGAGGGTAGTAGACGTCATAAAGCCCTGCTCGAAATTGGACGGAACGGTCGCTATTGGCGTGAATGATGTTCTGAGACAGCGTGGGGGAATTTTGGAATCAGAACCGAATGCTAATTCGCAGTTTTCGAGGAGAGTAGGGAATAGAGCATTGTTGGCTTCGGTCTTGCATTGCATGGGCAGGGATTCGGGATCTGATCTTCCTTGGAGTCGGACGGTCTTGCGACTTGGTCGCTCGTTTTCGGAAGAGCTTAGAATTCTCGGACAGCCTTCGCGGCCAGGGGTTGACATAGAGTTGCTGCACAGCAGAAGTCGGCGCCTACATCATCAGGACGCTGCCTACCGACAACGTGCTGCAGCTTTCAGTACTGGTACAGTATTTTGCGGCTCCGGCATTTTAGGACCTTATCAATTTTATATGGAATACCTCAGTAGCACGCGCGCTCGCTTTGCTGCAAGTCCACCTTGCTTGTTTCTCCATGTGATACCATTTGAGCTCTCACTACTAATTGAGATATTGCTATATAGTTGGGAGATTAATATTTGATTCATTAGGACCTCCAGTCATTATTGTCAATCTATTGCATCACAGAGAGTAAGACCCTCTTGATCTATAGCCAACTCTTATAATAATAATACTTCAGTATACCCTATCCTTTAACCTACTGTGTGTGTCGACAATCATGTGCATTTATGTTTTGATGTATAATAAATCTCATTGTAATATTTAATCCGCATACCATTTAGTAGACATATGCAGAATCCCATTTCCTGTTGTTTATTATGATAAAGTTCTCTTTTTTGAGTAGATTACGATTTTTGTTAAATTATTGTGAATGTGCACTCCTTATTTTACCAACTAGCAGGGTCCACCATCATTTCCTTCCGTTACCAATGTGCGCATAATTAATTAGCTGGTAGATACGGAGGAGGTCGAGTGCATGTCTCGTTCTCATGCAAGATTCGTCTGAATTAAAGAGGTACAAACTCTTCTCCACCCCGGCGCCTCGCAATATTTTCAGGATTACAGAAGAGTAGTAAACATGAAACACACGACAATCGAGCGAGCGATATATACCGAACTATCACAGGTTAGCCACAACACTTATTTTGTAACACTTATTTTCTCTTACATCACTAAAACGTACATGATGAGCATGCAGATTCATGAATACAACATTTGACAGTAGTTTAACAGCGCCATAGCTGGTCACACTCACGAAAACACATTTCAAAAATACACACATAAAAAAGTTTTGCATCACCCCAGTTCCCAGAACTCCTGAAGATAGGCGTTGACTGTGGATATTGTGTCGCAGACACAGTCCCTTTGATTGTTCAGAGATGTCACTATACCCAGCCAAGATGTAAACAACCATTTGTGAGCAACACGTATAAGATGGAGGGAGTCCTACGGCCGATTAGTTCCAGCCATTCCACCAGGAAGGAGATACACTGCTTGTGTTATCTGTAAATCAACCATTCCTAGACGGTTAGTACCTCGGTTCGATCGCGATCGAATTGCTACCTTGTGCCAGGAAAGGCTCTCAACAACAAAAGTGTCCAGGCGTCTTGGAGTGAACCAAAGCGATGTTGTTTGGACATGGAGGAGACACAGAGAGACAGGAACTGTCGATGACATGCCACGTTCAGGCCGCCCAAGGGCTACCACTGCAGTGGATGACTGCTACCTACGGTTTATGGCTCGGATGAACTCTGATGGCAACGCCACCATGTTGAATAATGCTCATCGCACAACCACAGGATGTCATGTTACGACTCAAACTGATCGCAATAGACTGCATGATGTGCAACTTCACTCCTGACGTCCAAGCGATATCCAGCTTTGCAACGACGACACCATGCAGCATGGTACAGATGGGCACATCGATATGCCGAATGGACCGCTTAGGATTGACACCAGGTTCTCTTCACTGATGAATGTTGGATATGCCTTCAACCAGACAATCGTCGGAGACGTGTTTGGAGGCAACGCGGTCAGGCTGAACGCTTAGACACATTGTCCAGCAAGGTGGAGGTTCCTGGCTGTTTTGGGAGTAGCATTATATGGGGCCGACGTATGGCACTGGGGGTTTTGGAAAGCGCTGTAAAGGCTATACGATACGTGAATGCCATCCTCCAACCGATAGTGCAACCATATCGGCAGCATATTGGCGAGGCATTGGTCTTCATGGATGACAATTCGCGCCCCCCTCCCCCCCTTCGCACATCTTGTGAATGGCTTCCTTCAGGATAACTACATCGCTCGACTAGAGTGGCCAGCATGTTCTTTAGACATGAACCCTATTGAACATGCCTGGTAAAGATCGAAAAGAGCTGTTTATGGGTGTGACCCACCAACCACTCTGAGAGATCTATGTCGAATCGCCGTTGAGAAGTGGGACAATCTGGACCAACAGTGCCTTGATGAACTTGTGGATAATATGCCATGACAAATACAGGCATGCACCAATGCAAGAGGACGTGCTACTGGGTATTAGAGGTACCGGTGTATACAGCAGTCTGGACCACCACCTCTGAAGTTCTGGCTGTTTGGTGGTACAACATGCAATGTGTGGTTTTTATGAACAATAAAAAGGGTGGAAATAATGTTTATGTTGATCTCTATTCCAATTTTTTGCACAGGTTCTGGAACTCTCGGAACCAAAGTGATGCAAAACTTTTTTTTAAGTGTATATTTTAAAAATAGTCATAGTCTTCTGAGCTGAATAAATTATATATCAACTGAAAGGTGATAGTCCGTAGATTTTTATTATGCAAAAAAGTAAAAATTGAATTTTGTATGATTTTGAACATTTCCAGAGCCCCTTAATCTTCAATATACGTGCACAACATGGTTTCATACATGTGTTACAGAAATAGTAATAACACACTTTCCTTATGTCAGGAAAAAGTTCTTAAGCACAATTGAAATGTAATTAGCATCATATTTTTCCCTTTAATATCAATCAGCCATATTAGTAGACTCGCTAATTTGTTCAGTGCCTATGGATGACTGAGGGATCAAAATGAGGAAAAGTACACGAATTTTATATCTATGATTATACAGTCACATTCCACTTGAACATAGAGTTCCATATCAGCTGATCATCTGTCATTGTAGACAGGTGTATACAGCACAGAATACAAAAATATCATAAGTGCAAGGCTCATATTACGAAATGGAAACAGAGAATGATGGCAGTACTGGCGTGGCAGTGAAGTTTGAACACTAGAAATATGGTGCAGAAATCCTTATTATTTCTCTTCAGAATATGAGTATTAGATGATAATATTTTTCATTTATACTTTGTGGGTGGGTCTGGAACCTTATGGTAAAGAGTATTTACTTATAAACTCAAATATTGTAATTTTGACCGTGTGGCTGTTATCTAGTGGAAATAATGTTCCTGATTACAACCTCCTTGTGCATAATGCTTTCTTTGAATTGCAGTGTAAATATGTTGTTTCTACTGTGCTTAATTTTTGTGCTCATTGTTAATATTGGGTTAGGTAAATGACTGCATATATGTTTTTGTTTCACATGAAATAGTAACTGTTTTCACTTCATGGTATTCTGAGGACTCATGTTTATTTGTATATGGTGCCTGTTCTCTCAGACATGTCCAAAAGAACATACACATTTTGATCCTGTAGCCATTATGAATCAAGAGAAGAGACAAAGGAATTAATGATATTAGTTGCATGTGCACATTTATTTAAATCATTGGAGAAAGTTAAAACTTTGTGCCATACTGGGATTTGAACCTGGATCTCCTGCTTACTAGGCAGATATGCCAACCACTGCACCATCTGGACACGGTGGTCATCGCAACTGCAAGGACCACTCTAGCATCCCTCCTGTCAGCCCTTTGCCCATTATCCTCATTATTCAAAGCATTTTGCTGATTCCTATAAGAGCTCGAGCGTGGTGTGCATCTGCAAAGAAGTGATCAATTGGTTGTCCTCACCACAAGTCCAAAAGAACAGACACCACATATAAAATACTGTGATGAAAACAACTTATGTTAACTATAAAACGAAAAATAAACATGGAACACTACAAATGAGCCAATAAGAATGCGAGATGATGGACTGATTAAAACCTTGAATAAAGAAAGTACTGCCAACTCAAATACGGTCACCATTTTGGACCCAGGAGGCTTAGGCAGCCCTTTGGGCAGAATTATTAAATTTTCGGTTGTATGGCAGTGAAAGGGATATATGTGCATATAGTATCTTAGTCCATAAAGTAAACAATGCACTACAGTTTCTAATTTTTTTCTGGTTTCTACTAGACGTATAAGGTGAATAAAATGATGACTTCTGTAAATCCATCACGCAAATCATGGCATTTTATAATATGGATAAAACTTTCTTGCACTTACTTTTTAATAAGGAATATATGCTCCAGATATAATGGCATTATATATGATGTCTAAACAGTGTGTTTGAGAGAGATAGTTGTGAACTGCAGATCATACTGAAGCACAAACATATATTTCTCTTTATTTCTTAACATCTTTAATGTTTCTGTTAGTTTTGTAGTTTATGATTCCCTTTACATTTATATAATTGTGAAAAAATATGGGAAATAAAGTATCAGCTTAGTAATTGTCTCTTAAAAGAACTTTACAATATTTCTCATGCCCATACGTTTACTGGCATATTTTACAGTGATGTTCATCTCTGGGTGGTGCTTATACTTCCTCAAAAGTATATAAACTCTTTTGTCAAAAATTTATGTATAGTTTTCTCTGTGACAGTGTGACGAGACAGACTAGTACAAGGGTGTTCCTTGGCAGCTTTGACTGCATCTTAATTCAGTATTCGAAGCAACTTCAATCAGAAACTTTGTTTTTCATTGATATGGAAAACGTTTTCTGGTATCTGAATAATGTTTAACGCTGGTTCTGATATACCTTCTAATCTGTCATCAGTCACGTAATTTTGAGTTCAGTTAATCAGCAAATTCTTTCTCATTTGGATTGTTTGCTTCCTGAAAGTGGTTCACAGCACATGTCACATAACATGTATTTCTGCTTAACTTGTTTTACCTATCTCCCAGCTAGTTAATTGTAAGACTGTTCTTCCTCATGTGGAATGTCATCTATGTTCCGTGGGCCCAAATTTGCTGTTAAAGGCATGGTTGCATCGTTGTTGCTTTGTGACTCATCACAAGTATGCCTGCATTCTAGGTAGTCGATTAGGACCTAAGCATTTTCTGTCTGATAACTGCAATAGTGGCTGGGACTAAAATATTGTAACAGAATGAAAATCACAGAATTGTCTTAAAACTGAAGGAATCTGGAAACGGATTATATAATCGAACTATGCTGTGATGTCTCTCTAGGGCATCTCATGAAAGCCAGCACAATAAAAAAAGGAGATAGCTTTTTCATTCAAACGTTAATTCTGATTATTAACTGGTGGTTGTTGCCAGAACTTCAACTATTTTCCAAGTACTCCTTTCCCAAATTTTTAAATTCTCAAGCGGTGTAGTGACACTCAAGGTAAACTGCAGAGCATCATTGTATTTGCCTTTAACAGTTCTATACACTACAGTTTTTTTCATTCCTCTGGGTCATTATTTTAAACCACCTAAAAATATGCAGTTTACACAGTAGATCATTGAAGTACATTTTGTTCCACTACATACTTAATTGCACATTGTTTTAAACCACCAGAAAATATAGAGTTGACACGGTAGATCCTTGAAGTACATCTTGTTCCACTACATACTTAATTGCTAATGAAATTTAAAAGCACTTAATCCAGACCAACTTTCATTTTGTCATAATGACCTGATCTTATTACATTTCTTCATAGGTTCCAAGCAATCTTCAATTTTTGTCCTTGTCAAAACCACACAGTTTCACAATAGGCTCAATGGAGACAGTTGGAAGTGCTGAAGTATTGTCTTCAACGACTTGCTTTGAAATCATAATGTCACCAGAAATCGTTAAATGGCTTTTAGATTCTTCAGAGTAAGAGCTACATCAGGCATAAAATGTAGTTTCTTGACACCATCCTTAAGGTAAATCTCATATTGATCAGGTGTAAAATGAAGCTAATAAATGAAAATAGATATTAAAATGTAATATGACATGGAATTTAAAGCTCCTACTTAACTGTAGTACAAATTAAGTAAACCTAAGAAGACAGTGCAGCAAACGAAGAGAACAGGAACGAAAGTGAAAAAAATGGTGTTTATATGGATCGATCTTGTGAACACTGAATTTGTACTACAGGACACTGCCAATTATGTTACAAGTGTTCACGCATGTTTGGTACTATTTAATGTAATATATCAGTTCATTGTTATGTAATCCACAACAAGAGAGCTGTTTTTTATTGTAAATAGTCTAGCAGACTTGTATGGTAATGTATCTTTCCTTTCAAATCGATGCAGCCATATTTTGCTCGTTTCAGCAGTCGATCCGCCTTGTGAAATTCGGAAAAATCGGCTACTACGCTCTGCCCTTTAACAGCAGTTTACTGCACAACACTGTGGTGTTCTTCGCCACAGAAAATTTGACACATTTCATTAAGCTCTTAATTTAATATAAAATGGGTCTGTATGTTTCACATACCCCTATATGCTGAGATAACCGCTAAGTAGAGCAATTATCCCACTTATTCTCATGAACTTCTTGGATTCACAATGACTGCCTTTACTATCTAACATTCAACTGACCACTGACAGCTCTCAATTGTCGACGATCCACACATAGAAGATAATCACTGCTTTTTTTATTCGGGCTTTAAGCAGCCAGTAGACGATCAAACCTGCTTGACAAGCATATCAGGAATGATGAGAAATGTGACTGTGATTCATGAGATTCAAGAGGCTTTACCACGAACCCATGGTTTTTGGGGCTATGGGTTGATGGATATGCTTGATTGGTCAGTCACCCTCCAGCTAACCATACAGCATCGACCATATGTGTTTGTTGATGTTTATACCCGTGTTTATACTTTTTGAAGGCGATTTATGAATAGTTTCCAAAATGTCTTTCGTGATTGAACTCGAATATACTTTACAGTTTATTCCTGCATGCAGATCATTTCTGAGCTGTAAAAGATACATGGCAATGAATACACAGTCAAAAATAAAAGGGCTACAGCCATCAGAAAAATGAAAGAAATGGTAGTGGAAGAGCTCCATATTGCTCCTCCAAAGCAATTTGACTGTCGCACTTTTGTTATCAACACTAGCAAAGATAAACTCCATACCACAAATTATTCATACAACACTCAAAATAAATAACACAAAGAATTTCAAATAAAACACTGCATTGTACCAATGAGCCTCTGGAAAGAACAAAGATCAAATTGAGTTTCTATCTCTATTGATGTAGCACCTTCTTCTCAATTCAAGGCCGAAATAACTCCAATAAGTCATCAAAAGCATGACTGTCAATTCACAGGAAGTTCCTATAATCGCTGGGTTCTGTGGATAACGTCTCAGACAGCAAATTTTTGTGGGTGTACTTCTCTCACAATTTCACTCATTCCTTGGTTCATCAGTGTCTTCTTCTTTTCATTCATAAAAATGCTAAATCCAATGTAATAGAACCTGTATCTACACCAGTAAGCATTTTCAACTTACAAATGAGAATTTGATAGCAGTAAACTCGAATTTCAAGTGAACTTTTTATTAAATTTCGGTTGTTGCATCTAATGAGCTATGGCAGTGCAGCCAAGACCAGCTTATCAGCACTCCAAGCTGTGGGAAAGAATTGACAGTCTGCATGAATATTGTGCTTGTCAAGCACATGCTCCACGAACAGAGAGTTTGTCAAGCAGATATGATCGTCTATGGGCGGCCTTAGGATTGATAAACCTACAGGGGCGTGGCAGTGAACCAAGGGAGTGTTACAAGAACTTCCTAAAGGTATGAGGATATTCCAACGTGAGTAAAAAGATGGGTTTTCACAGGTATGAATTGCTTACACATGGATCCCCCCAATCACCACTCACTTCAGTCAACTTACACTTGGAAGCATCCGACATGCACACTATCATGCCAGTTTATGTGTGAGTTACAAAAACTGAAAGGCGTTCTATTTTCCTGCACAATGTCGTTTTCCCTACCGTTGCCTATGAGTTTCAACAACTGCTGATCGTTAGATATGTTCTCATCCTGCTCTGCCTCGTTTATATACGAGGAAAGTTGGTGTCATGCCAAAATAATGGGCTTCAGGCCAATTCACATGGGCCATCACAGAACCAAAACTTCAATGTGTTTTCACCATTGTCCGTCACCTCATGGAACATCAAGTCAGTTCAAGTCTCTTGATGTCAATTCATGTAGCTGCTCTCAACTAATTTTTCGCGGGAATTCCGATCTTTGCAATGTTATTTTCAACTGTCTTCACGCACAAAGTGCAGCTTGCAGGAACACTTTGTATATTAGAGAAGGAAGACAGAAGTGCAAAACAGCCCAAAAAGAATGTGGGCCGTAAACATGTCATTATGTAGTACAGAAGGGGAAATTCACACACTATACAAAAAGCTTGACAAAGGGAAATCTGTATTTTATAAGTACTTTAGAAACTCGAAGCACCAGTTGTTTCCTTTTTAAGTCAAGTCCCAGTCAGAATTACTATAAAGAGTACAGTGTTATGAGCTGCCATCACATCCTGTGAAAAGTTAGTTTGTGTAAGATTAAGTTTAGTTGCCAGTCCTGTGCAAAGTTGTGTGCAGTAGTCGCGATACCTATCCCTTCAAGAGTTACAGAGTTTTTTTTACATCTTGTGTTTGGCTTTTAATAGTTCAGATGTCTTATTCGTACTGTGATTAGCTAGTAAGACAACATAAATATTGACTACCGATGCTTGCAAAACTGTTTCACACATAACCCAGAGGGCTACTTAAAAATAAATAAGCCTGGCTCAAACATATACTTAAACAAACAACTCAAATACATTATTTGATGTATACTTCAGAAAAAAGCGTTATTCTACTGTTGCACTGCCTGAAGGCTTCAGTCCATTTCTTTATGAAACATCACAAATACTAGACAACATGCAAATTAATTCCACTTACTAACCAATCTGATTCTCTCCAAAGAACTTTTTTCACTTCAGGTTGCAGCCATATTGCTGTTCATCTGATTGTTAAATGTTAAATATGGTACTGGTATATACAAAAATTAACTTTATGAATGTAGTAGAAGGCAAATAATTTAGTACGCTCATGTCATACGATTCAGATGCTGCCTCAGTGCTTGAATTAATCTTTCGTCATTTATTATAAAAATACATCTTTTAACAAAAGAAATGATGGAACAAAACAAGTTATAACATATAATGAACAGTAAACAATTGATGTCAACCACGAAAACCACGAGGAAGCGAAATGTGGAGATGTGCATATGGATATGTATCGTGTGGACATGAGCTTTGGGGTCACATGATCAACAATGAACAGATAATGTCAATGGTCAAAACTTTCTTCCTGAGAAAGCTGGTCAATGCTATGAAGTAACGTGACATGACAGGATGGCCAGTGAGGATGCTGGCATTTGAAATGCATTTCAGAATGTTTCAACTGGATGTGATATGACATGATATGACGGCCAGTGTGAACTGGTTTGTCTTCAAATAAGTAAATAAATACCTTCTAAAGTTGTAAAATGTGATAGGAACATCTTTCTAGCATTCAGCAACTCTTAATAATCACTTGTTTGTAACAGAGTAATACAGCTTCGCTTGAAATGACGAAATGGATCAAAAAGTATTGTAATGGAGAGTGTGAACTAACTGATCATATTACTATCGAACAGTCAGAGCTGTGAAGGAATTTTTTATTTCAGTATAATGATGAAAAAAATTCTTTTTCGCTTTAGACACAATTAGTTTAGTTTCAATTTTCGTTCCATAGACCCAAAAATTATATGATTTTCGTGGATGTGGAACAAGTCAGAAAGTTAACATAAAATACATAATACATCTGAATGTAATACTCACTTCCCTGATCACTCTTCATGGGATTGTCAAAATTTGTGAACACATTACAGTAAACTTCCATTGCTAATATTTACAGGATTAAAATGCTGTCAGAATGAAATACAGTCATTGACTGTAAATATTACAGTAAACAGGAAATTTATTTGTTGCTTTACAGATTTAAGACTGGTCGTGACCCCCATTAAAAGTATATAAAAATACAACAGCGTTTGTATTTGCACTATCATTGAGTAATGACTGTTCTGCACCATTGTACAAAGTTTTACTGCAACATATATTTGATCTGTTGTCACAGTTGGAAACTGATGAGCCACAAATAGATGTAGGAGTAGACAACACAACAAACTTTCAAAAAGTGTTTGAAAAGTAAAAAGTCAGGAAAAGTTGTGAACAGGAAGAAAGTTTTATTGTTAGGTAGTTCACATGGCAGAGCTGCTGGCCAACTGTTGCAGGATGAACTAGTCAGGTTACCATGTCACAAGTTTTTTTAAATCTGGTGCAATCTGAGTCAGGTGACAGAGGATGTAGGTTCACACTGCAAAGACTTCACAAAGGAAGACACCATGGTAATAGTGCGTGGGGCAGGCAACAGTACAGATAGGAATCCTAATTATTCAATTGAGAGTGACCTGATAAAGATAGCTTCAGCAACGAGACATACTGGTGTTGGGCTTGTGTCTGTTCTGAGGCACCATGGCCAGCCTCATTTAAACTCTTCTGTTAGGAGAGTTAATTTAGAAGTGGAATGGCTGCTTGTGTCAGATATGGGTCTCATATAGGTGTGGTTCCTGTTGAGTCTATCAGCAGGTGGGACTATATTAGGCATGACCTCCAACTCAACAGGGAAGGGAAGGGAAAATTGTCTGGGCTAGTATCAAATAACTTAAGAGGGGGGCACTATCACAAGTGATAAAGTACCAGTGGTTACAAGTGACAGATCAGCAGTTTTTTAAGGGAAGGGAGGGCAGCAACAAAAGATGTTCAGAGACAAGCTGAAAATAACATTCACATTGATAAAACAGGCAGCCAGAAAGCAAATTTTAATGTACACAATTCATGCAGACAGCCTGCGATTGAAACTAGAGATACTCAAAGATTAACAGGAAAATTCGGTTCATCCAGTTGTAATTCAGCCAATGCACAAAATCACTTTTCATTATTGCATCATTATATCTGAGTACAAAGGGGTAAGCTTAATGAATTGCTTATTTGTGTTGAAGAATTAGAGTTGAGCAAAGTAGTTGATATAATCTGTCTCTCTGATCATCATATGACCACTGGTACAGATATGTTAAATGTTACAGTATTCAAATTAGCTTCCTAATTCTGTAGAGTAAATATGGAGAAAAGAGGAGTTGCCACATCTGTCAGAAACTGTTTTGATTTCAAGAATATTGATGTTAATAAATTTTGCTCAGAGCAGCACATAGAAGCTTGTGCAACAGTAGTAGTATTTCATAATAAGTCCTTTATAACAGTAGGTATATGCAGATCACCTTCAGGAAATTTTAACCTCTTCATAAAAAAAATCTTGAAGCTCTGCTGTTCCATCTCATGGTAAAGAACAAGGAAATAGTGGTTGCTGGTGATTTTAATGTGGATTTATTGAAAAACTCTGTTAGTGAACGATTACTGCAGTCAGTAACACTGTCATTCAATTTAGAGCCTGCTGTGAACTTTGCTACTAGGATATGTAAATGCTATGAAACTGCTATTGATAGTATCTTTGTAGACAAATCTAGGAAAAATGTCATGTCACAAAACCAATAGTAAATGGGCGATCTGATTGTGACATGCAGCATCTTGTGTTAAATGTTGAAACCAGTCAGGATTTAACAAAAATATCTATTAAATCTGAGTACAGGTGAGTAATTAATAATTCGAAAATTGAGAAATTTGAAAATTGCTCAAAGACATGAACTGGATAGAGTCTTACAATACTTCTGACTCAACTGGAAAACACAAAGCATTCATTAATAAAGTTACCTCCACTTTCGAAACTTTTTCACCCAAAGGTAACTCAAATCACACAGAAGTCAAAAAATGAACTGTAGATTACACAAGGAATAAATATATCATGTGGGACAAAAAGGAGACACTAACTACAATCTAGGAACAGCTCTGATGTTAGAATTCTAATGTACTGCAAAGAATACAGCAAAATATTGAAGGCAAGTAATCCAAAAATCAAAGCAGCTTTATTATGAGAAAAAGGTAATTATATCAGGCAACAAAACTGTATGGGATATAGTGAAGACAGAGACAGGTGGGGCCAAAAAGGAAGAGGAACAGATAATTCTAAAAACAAATGAGACTTTGGTAACAAATACATGTAGTGTTGCAAACCTCTTAAACAAGTACTTCATTTGTGTTACTGACAGTTTCGGGTTATCAGGCTTGGTGAACAGTGCAATGGAGAATCTGAGACAAGTCTTTAGAAACAAATTCACTAAAATGGAAATGACACTCACGTCTCCCAAAGAATATAATAAAAATCATTAATGCAGCCAGTGTGGAAGTTTCTTTGAAGAAAAGAGTTCAAACGATTTTTTGATCGGCAAGTCCTTCTACTCAATAGATGAGTATCTTAACAGAGACCTTTAAGCAAGCTTAAGTAAAAATGTCTGTAAGATTTCAGTCTTGACAGCACTTGGTCACAGCAGTCAAGATTAGGTATTTTGTGTATGATAAATTTATTAATAGTGCATAACAATGTTTCATTTTGACAGTGTGTTAATTCTATAAATTTTAGCTGTACCAGTTTACTGCATTGTATTCACCTATTTTGACAATCTCCTGACAAATGATCAAGGTGGTAAGTATTATATTCAAATGTTTTATGTTTTTGTATTATACTTTCTGACGTGTTCCACATCCAAGAGAAGCATCTCTGTTTTTGGGTCTATGGAACGAAAACTGGATCTAATGTAATCTCTACAATGGTGAAACAATGCATATTTACAGCACCTGTTAGCTATCATAACCTTGACTAACCCTAAAAATGAAAACAAAAATGAACTTTTGGGGAAAAACCTTACTTTCTAATCTATCTTCAGTGTATTGTAGACAACATAAAAATGTAGAGACAGTGTTCTTCAGAATGTAATACGTACACAGGGTGGTCCATTATCGTGACCGGGCCAAATATCTCACGAAATAAGCATCAAACGAAAATTCTACAAAGGAAGAAACTCGTCTAGCTTGAAGGAGGAAGGGAAAATGGTTGGCTCACTAGATAGCGCTGCCTTAGGTCAAACGGATAACAACGGCGTTTTCTTAAATAGGAACACCCATTTTTTATTACATATTCGTGTAGTACATAAAGAAATATGAATGTTTTAGCTGGACCTCTTTTTTCGCTTTGTGACAGACTTATAAGTACGTGGTATCACGTAACATTCCGCCAGTTCGGACGGTATTTGCTTCGTGATACATTACCCGTGTCAAAATGGACCATTTACAAACTGCGGAAAAGGTCAATATAGTGTTGATGTATGGCTATTGTGATCAAAATGCCCAACTGGCGTGTGCAATGTATGCTGCTCGGTATCCTAGACGACATCAGCCAAGCGTCCGGACCGTTCGCCGGATTGTTACGTTATTTAAGGAAACAGGAAGTGTTCAGCCACATGTGAAACGTCAACCACGACCTGCAACAAATGATGATGCCCAAGTAGCAGACAAATTGCGCGAGGATCGGGAATCTCAAAAACGTCGGTGTTGAGAATGCTACATCAACATCGATTGCATCCGTACCATATTTCTATGCACCAGGAATTGCATGGCGACGACTTTGAACTTCGTGTACAATTCTGCCACTGGACACAAGAGAAATTACGGGAAGATGTCAGATTTTTTGCATGCATTCTATTTAGCGACGAAGCGTCATTCACCTACAGCGGTAACGTGAACCGGCATAATGTGCTCTATTGGGCAACGGAAAATCCACGATGGCTGCAGCAAGTGGAACATCAGCGACATTGGCGGGTTAATGTATGGCGTGGCATTATGGGAGAAAGGATAATTGGCCCCATTTTATCGATGGCAATCTAAAAGATGCAATGTATGCTGATATCCTACGTAAGTAATGTTCTGCCAATGTTACTACAAGATGTTTCACTGCATGACAGAATGGCGATGTACTTCCAACATGATGGATGTTCGGCACATAGCTCGCGTGCGGCTGAAGCGGTATTGAATAGCATATTTCAAGACAGGTGGATTGGTTGTCGAAGCACGTTCACCTGATCTGATGTCCCCGGATTTCTTTCTGTGGGGAAAGTTGAAGGATATTTGCTATCGTGATCCACCGACAACGCCTGAAAACATGCGTCAGTGCATTGTCAGTGCATGTGCTAACATGACGGAAGGTGAACTACTCGCTGTTGAGAGGAACGTCGTTACACGTATTGCCAAATGCGTTGAGGTTGACGGACATCATTTTGAGCATTTATTGCAGTAATGTGGTATTTACAGGTAATCACGCTGTAACAGCATGCGTTCTCAGATATAAGTTCACAAAGGTACATGTATCACATTGGAACATAAAATGTTCAAACGTACCTATGTTCTGTATTTTAATTTAAAAAACCTACCTGTTAGGAACTATTTGTCTAAAATTGTGGGCCACATCTTTGTGACTATTGCAGCGCCATCTATCACAAAGCGAAAAAAGTGGTCCAACTAAAACATTCATATTTCTTTACGTACTACTCGAATATATAATAAAAAATGGGGGTTCCTACTTAAAGAAACGCAGTTGATATCCGTTTGACCTATGGCAGCGCCATCTAGTGCGACAACCATAGCGTCATCTGGTTTCCCCCTTCAAGATAGACAAGTTTTGTTCTTTGTAGTTTTTTCATTTACGTGGCGGGCCGCATCAAACCAGTCAGTAGACTGATGACCAAAAAAAAGTTTTTTCATTTGACGCTTATTTCGTGAGATATTTGGCCCGGTCACGATCAATGGACCACTCTGTATATTACAGTGACTCCTGTGCCAGACATTTTAGTGTAACTAGTAATTTAATGCCAGCTGGCACTCATCTTACATACATTTCTGCCTCAAAAAATGTTAATATTGGTTTTACTCATTCGAAAATGATTTTCGAACGAAACATCGTCCTCGGCAGATAATTCCCTTTGTAGCGTATTAGATTTTACTAAGCGAATCCTACGAAATCCCATTTCCCGCCCAATATTTGTGTGTCACTTGTTTCGTTCTTGAAAGTCGCGTAAGTAGCATTTCCAACTTCGATATGTGGAAACCCTAGCGTGCATTTAAGCGTAGTGGCGAGGGAATGAACATGCAAGAAATTCATGTGGAAACTCGATTTAACGCTATCCCTTAGGCCAGTATTTCACTACCATATTTCTTTGACAAAGTTTTGATCAAAGATATGATCAAATATTCGTTAAATTTGTTTGACAAAGATATTTGACGTGCCACTAAAAGGGAGCATTAAGGCCCGTCCACACGCAACGATCTGTCTGCGCAAATGTCTGCGCACATCACATCTGCGCAGACAGATCGTTGCGTGTGGACAGAAGATTTGCACCAACCTCAGGTGTGTGCAAACCTGGAAGTTGGAGTTGGAGGTTTGAGCGAAACCTCTCAAATCTGTGGGTTCAAACCACATCTGCGCAGACAAGTTGGAGCGTGTGGACAGGAGATCGCCGCAAATCTGGCGCGAAACAGCTGTTTGCTCAGTCTAGTGTTTGTATTTGTGCGCACAGGGCATTAAAATGGCTGATACTCGTCAGTCTTCTCGGGAGTTTGTAAGTGAATTCATTGAAATATATAGAAAACACCCATGTCTGTGGAAGATTAAAGTAAAGAATATAGTGACTGAGACAAAAAGACAACAGCATACAATGCTCTAATTGAAAAATTGCGGGTGTTATTTCACTGAACTCTTGTTTCGATATTGCAGTTGGAAATTCCAAATCCTTGTAGCTCCTTCCTGTTGCTAGGAATCTTAATGTTACCGCCAGGCGTTCATGAGGAGAAATTGCCCTTCTCTATACAAGTATTTTTTCTCATAAGCAAATAATTTCGCCAGTCGTTAGGTTCGCCCTACAACTCTCGCAGTAAATTTACGTGAGAAAACTGCTTTCGCTTTAGCAGCCACTGTCTATACCTTTTGACCACTTTCTCTGTTTCCTGCGGTTGGTCTGAATGTTTTTTACAACACAAGTTGCGAACACAGACCACTACAGAACTTCCTCCATTTCTATATTTCAAAATAACGGAATTAAATTTTTGACGTTTACGGGGAGCGTAGTCGCTTGCCACTGATATTTCTTTTCTACACCGACAGATGGCGGGCGAGTAATAGATTGGGGTTTGTGTCGTGTGAACACATCACATTTGCAGCGATCTTTTGCATGTACAGACATCTGCGCCGATGTCTGCGCAGACAGATCGTTGCGTGTGGACCGGGCTTTACACCGTCATCATATTTTTCGTCAAAGTTCAAGATGGCTGACAACAACAACTTACTGTTACGCGCAGCGGTTGCATGTACCACAATTGCAATGTGTGCTTATTTGGAAAAGAAGTGGGCGAGAAAAAGGAAACGTACCTGCGTGAAACCGTGAGTTTTAAGACGAGACGATAAAAACATTCAACAAAATTTGTTACGTGAGCTTCTAGTGGAGGACGTCAAGTCGTACATAAATTACGTAAGAATGGACGAGCACACGTTTCAGTATTTTCTCAGTGAAGTGTCTCGTCATATCACAAAGCACAATACTCACTCAAAATCTGTTAGGTCTTCAGAACACGGGCTCACAGTAAGACTCCGATTGCTTGCTACAGGAGAGAGTTACTTTAGGTTACAGCACAGGACTCCCTCCACAGTTATCACAAACTAATATAGCACCTAATACGTGTGAAGCAATTTATAAAGCACTAACGGACCAATATTTCGAAGTAAATAAAAATTCTATACACTTTACGTGCATGAAGAACTATTTTTATTGTAGATCAAAGTAGTGATTAGATTTTGCGTCCCACAACTACAAAATTAATAGAAATGTATGAAAGCTGATAAGGCGCTTTACAATGTGAGGCATCCTCAGTGCATGGAGAGCTCATGAAATAAATATGCCAATACGTACTTTCGCTTTCTCGTGAGACTAGCTTGAGCGGAGGCCTTAATTTTCTTTTTCAAGTCGTCAGCCGTGCACCCGATTCGTATCTCGCGGTAAGTGACCTCTGCAATTTTTTTGTACCTCTCCAGTCTTTTTAATCTATTTTGTACTCTGGGTATGTCACGTTGTAAAGCGCCTCATCAGCTTCATACATTCCTATTAATTTTGTAATTGGCGGCACACACGAATTAAACTTCGCAGCCATATCTACAAACATAGTACTGGTGTGGTGACAGAACGCTAAAGCGATGCTATAGCTCCAGGGACAGTGCAGTGAACAGAAGACAAGCGACTTTTACGATCAAATCTACAGCGAGGCCCTAGATTTGATCATATTTATTTGACGACAGGCGACATTTGACAAAGTTCCCTATTACACTATCAAATTCATTTGACGTAAATTCGACGTATCAACTTTGACAAAGAAGTATGATGTTGTAATACCGGCCTTACTGGTGCGACTCGCTCCTCATGTCTCGACCACGGCCGACTGTTATCTCTGTTATGTGAGCTTCTTGGTTGACATCCTTTGACGTGCGTGGTTATCCGGTTTGCCTACTGTTTACGATTACGTGCGGAAGGGGACGTGATTGAAGTTTTTGTTCTCAATTTGTATGCTTCGTTGACAACTGGATGCTTTGTTATACGTCAGATATGAGTTTCCAAAACTAGGTAAATAGCTAGTTCGTGGTGTTAAGTTGGTCTCGTAGTACATTTGTTGTTCATAGATAACCTGTTTGTTTGTTTATGGGTCATCACTTTTATTGCGTGTTAAGAATTTTAGTATTTAATGTGCAGATTATGGCGCACAAAACGAAGGCGTAGTTACAATTTCTAAATGACATGTGGGATACTGGTACATGTAACAGTAGCACTGTATTGCCGTCTGCATGACGATTCTTTACAGTGAAACGTTTTCATTTCCTAAGTATTGCTGTAGAATGTCTGTTGCTAAAAAAACAGTGAAACGTTTTGATTGTCTTAATATTGCAGGAGAATGTCTCGTGCTACAAAACGGAAGCATGTTATCCGGGAAGTCTTGGTAGAAGAGATACGGCCACCAACTGAGGAACAGTCTATTGTACAAGTCCTTGCCGGCAGAGGAAATAACCTGCATCTTGTTGCTCCGGCTTCAGGAGAACCTTTTCTTGCCTCAATGCCCACAAAATTCCGTCGTAACGTATGGATTAAACGTGGAGATTACCTGCTTGTGGAACCCATACCAGAAGGAGACAAGGTAATTCCAATTATTAACTTCTTTACGTCGACATAATCCGAAGTGGGAAATTATCTGGTGGTGTAGGATAAAACAAGTGATAGATTGAAACTTACTATGTCTGGAAGCAAAGGTACTACTTACATTTATAATTTATTGTTTGTCAAGCAACAAGCGCATTGGGACAAAAGTGCACTTAAGTTGTCTGCAGCCGTGAAGTTGCGTACTGATGTAAGTGATAATGAGCCTTATGTAACCATTACAGGTGGTAGTGAAAGTAATCTGTATATCGTTGTGGGCGAATTGTCTGGCTTTGTTGTATCTATTTTCCAGTTACACTGAATAAGTTTTTTTCTTGGATGTAATGGTCGTGTATCAGTCGAAAATATTCTGCTATACTTGTTTCACGTGTAAGATAAATAATCTAAGAATACATAGCATATCTGTTAAGTTAATGTGAATTGTCACTGTTTTAGCATTCCAAGGATAAAGGCAAATGTTACCTATACTTAATACACATGCCTAATTTTACAGAAGCTGCACAAGAAATAAAAGTAATCTACATAAAAATGTAAAAGTTTTGAAAGAAGTTGCACATGAGGTTGTTGTTAGGGCAAAACGCAGAAGAATCTAGGGTGAGCATGAGCTAATAATTGGGCATTCTGTGGACCACCAGACTTGGATAAAAGTTATTTATTGAATCCCCACCCCCGTTTTGCATTTTTTAATATGGAGCCGATGTAAATAATAGGCTTTATACTGTTCAGTTTGTTACCGCAACCAGATTTTCAGCTTTCACATTTTTTGACTTTGTAAAATCATAACCAAATTGTCACTTTCCAGCATAATAACCTAGTTCTTGGGCTGCAATACAGATCAGTCTTTCATCCCAACCAAGATTTCAGGTGGGATCCAATATGTAGCTTTATCTGAGACTCCCTGAAAATTTTAAATTGAACCTCAGCTTCATGTTACATATTTTCCCCCACCCCACAGTCTTCATTGGAGACACCTGATTCATTCAACAACCAGAATGATGACAGTTTTGTAACTGGTAAGTGTGACAAGACATCGTTCAAAACAATGTAACATGTTCTCTGAACACTATTGGGATAGTTTAGAAGCTCATTCATAACAGAAGTATACTAGATTTCATGTCAACAAATAGACCTAACCACTTTGAATACATCCCTGTTGAAACCTGCATCATTGATAATGATGCGGTGGTTACCAAACTACAGAGGGCACGTAAATGAGATACAAAGATTTGTATGTTCGGTAAAGTATATAAGGAGTTTACCTACTGCCCTCTTTTGCATATCTGTTAGTAAAATTTTTGGACTCCCCACTGGTTCCAGAGAAAAGGTGATTTATAAAGTATAGGAGTAACTTTACTTTATAAATTTTACGAAACAGAGTTACAGGAAGTTGAAGCATATAATAATAATAATGACTTCAAAGTTCTTATGTTAAAATTCTACGAAAACCCGATGAAAGTGTTTTTAAAACCGCTACTGCTTACCACCCACCATGAAAGCTGGAACACGCACTACAGTCAGATTAAAATTACGTTAGAGTTGGCAGCTACAGTGTTGCCACATGAGCTGCTGGTAGAATGTAGGTCACACACACACACACACACACACACACACACACACACACACACAGAGTGGGTCAGTTCACAAATGCTGTAGGTGTGTAATACGACACAGTGTAAGTAGCCACTGCGAGGTTTGTCGCAAATGAGGGATGCCCCTTCGACAGCTGACTTTAAGTGACTGGTGACTGAACTGCGTTAGACAACACTTTTTGGAGCCCTGAGTTAAAACTCATGTTGGAAACTAACTGCAACTTTGTGAGCCATCATCTGAAACTATTCTCACACTGGCTACAAGGGATGCCATGTTACCAACCAAAGAGCAGGCCTCGTTAGCACTTGGTTACAGGTTAAAGGCTACAGAAATAAGCGGATATGAAGTTAGTACAATCATGAAAATGATGCAGCAAAGAATTAGAAATAATATTTAAAAAAAAATATACATTTGAACAGATTAACTGAACAAAATTAGCAATCACTCTCTTGATATGATATAGAAATTTTAAAAACATCAGTATATTTCATAAGAATCAAAACTACGACCTACTAAAAGTGGGATTTTTACGCTAGTCATTGCGCTACACCATAATACTGTGGTGATATATTTTTGATTGTTGTGACCTAGTCACATGGATGAATTGCAGGCTTCAAAAATTTGGCTTCACGCAATGTCATGTGAAGCATACCAGATGTCATAATCAAAGAGATTGTCTTACAAGGGTATATGTGATGCTTATGTATCCAGTAGTCAGTCAAAAAACCATGGAAGTGATCACAAAACTCGGATGGACAACACTGCAACACCCACCTTACAGCCCTGACCTGGCTCCATGTGACTATCATCTCTTTGGGAAACTGAAGGACTCTCTTCATGGAACAAGGTTTGAAGATGACTCCCCCCTTGTGCATGCTGCCAAACAGTTGCTCCAACAAGTTGGTCCAGAATTTTACTGTACGGGTATACAGGCGCTGGTTCCGAGATGGTGCAAGGCAGTTGAGAGGTGTGGAAATTATGTGGAGAAATGAAAATATTGTTCCTAAAGGATGTATCTACACACTGTAAAACTTTCAAACATGTGGAATAAAAGATGGATTTAAAAAAAAATAGTAGTGTGCATTTCTTTGGGAGTGACCCTCGTAGGTCAAGGGAAATGTCAGATTCCGCTATTCATGGTTATAGTTGTCAGTTGTTTTGGCATTGATAGCTGCCGTTAAACTATATAGCTCAAGGGAAATGTCAGATTCCTGTGGATTAATTGGTGTAGCGAAGTGTTGTAATTTAAATGTTTTTATATTATTTATTTAGGATGGTGCAATGTTTTTTCTTGTTGTGTATTTATTGTCTCCCTGCCCTAAATACAGTTTTCCATGGATGTCCTGTCAGTTTCATTTCATTTTTGGAGTGAGATACTATTGTGTTATTTTTATTGTTGTCTGCGTTTTTTGCTGTGTGTATGCAGTGACATCATTTGCGGCATTTTTTATACACTGAAAGTAGTCTTTTTCTGCCGTATTGATGTCGTAAAGATCTCCACACGTGACTTTCAATTCAGATCCTTATCAATATAAATATGTAAGAGTTGAAAATATTGTTTCATTTATCGATCAACCTTCACAGATTATTTATAACTATGTGGTCAGCTCTTATGCGGTACCGAATTGTGTGTATTCTGTTTTATCAAATTTCAGTTACAGTCCATTTGTAGAGAAACTGTTACTAATTTTCAAGAATATATTGTTTACGTTTTCAAGTGTTGATGTTCCTACATTTTTACTTACACTACTTGCACTCTTAGCAGAGAGAACTATTTATGTGTCTTGTGTGTACCATTTATATACAACGAGAAGAAGAGCAGGCCCAATATTGGTCTGTGTGGTACACTCGTAGGGATTATTTCCCATTCTCAGATAGCTGTTTTGTCCTGTACACCTAGGAGAATCAAATGCTTTTGAAAAGTCACAGAAAATACTAGTTGGCAACATTATCATTTATGTCTTGCATAATCCGATGCATGAAACGTACTGTAGCACATTCTGTGGAGAGATTGTGCAATCAAAATTCAGACCAAGTATCTTACTTTGAGAGGGTTGTTACAGCTCTTGCACACACAATGTTTTTTCAATACATTCAAGGAGGATCTAAGTAACAAGACCGATCAATAATTACAATTATCTGTTTTACTGTCGGCCTTGTAAACAGGTCTGACATAAGCATATTTAAATATGTCTGTAAATATCCTTAGTGATAGTAGTGTGTTGCATTTCTGACTAAATACACTGCATATATGTGAAGAACAGAATTCCAGCATTGTGTTTGTAATATTATTAACTCCATAAGAGGAGAGATTTTGGGTTAAAGTTTCATATTTTGTGCGTATCAGGAAAATAGTACATTTTCAGACACGAGTTTCTATTCTAAACTGAACGGTTTTGGCTGCCACTACACACCCTCAGTGGCTGTAAAGGGAATTTATTTACACCCTGTTTGTGCAAACATAATCCATTGAAACTGTAATGGCTACTGTGGCCATCTGGCTGCACTGAAGCACTTTCTCTCATTTTACTTTGCAGGAAAACCAATTTACAACAACACACACTCAATTTATGTAATTATTAAAACTAATATAAGACTGTAATTGATCTTGAAGGAGCATCTTTTGTACAGTCGACCGAATACTTTATGGCCACATACCACGATGGAAACAATGTTGGAACACACAATATCAAATATAAAATCAACCGTTTGGAAAGCCCATCTTCCCCCTTGGAGGAGAGCTAATGTACTGGGAGATGTTCAATTTGATCTCCCACCCACCATCACCCTTTCTTTTACTGATAATTTTCATGTCCATAATGCATTATGAGGCCACTCGAAGACCACTAACTGTGATAACTTAGTGGGGTTTTTTGAATTTTGACTTTTTCATGTTATGTAATAGCACTGTCACTCATTTTAACACAGCACCAGGATCCTGTCCAGCCATCGACAATGTGGTCCGTTCAGTGGAAGGTTCTTGATGAACTATGTGGTAATGGTCACTATCTGATTGTTTTATCCCTCCCACATTGATACTCAACTGTGTGGATTCTTAAGAATGCTGACTGGCACATTTTTAGAACTTTCATAATGCTTTATATGCCTCACTGTGGGACCTTTGAAGAGACTGTCAGACACACAATGACCATCACAGCACTGCTCAGTAGAACTAGCGACACTGCTTCCCTCAAGGCCCCCACCCCCATCATACGCCAGCCCCATGACGGACACAGATCACCACAGCCATAAATGCTACACAGGGCACTCCCGACACTATAGGCAACATCTGTCAAGGGAGATTTGTATCCTATTTTAACGTCTCCAAGCCATAACACACTTACAAAAGAAGCAATGCTGGGAAAGTTTCATATTCACCATTGGAACTTGTATCTTCCTCTCACAGACATGGGAAAAAGTCTTGGTGTATTTGTGGTCAACAAAAGGTGACTCTTATTTGAGGCTTCTATAAGGATGGCACACTGTAATCTGACACCGTTGTCATTGCTGACCACCTGTTGATGCACTATGTCCAACCATTGGCATCTGGCAACTCTCTCTCATCTTCACAAAAGACAAGCAGAGAGTATTATCCTGTATTGAAACATACAAAGTTTGAAACTCTTCAATGTTAAAAAAAGAAAGAAGTAAGACCTCATCAGCACAATGCACTTGCAGTGTACCAAAATACAGCTCCAGGTCCTGATTGAATACATATTCAAATGCTACACTATCTACATAAGTAGCACCATAGCTTTGCTGTTTTTTAATCAAATTTGGCTTGAGGGAGAGTTCAATTCCCAGTGGAGGGAAAGTATGACTATCCCAAAATCAAAATCAAGGAACCCCCACAGGAGATGGATAGCTACAGACTCATCTGCTGTAATAAAGTTTTTGCGTGTTCAAGAACATAGTAAGCTAATGACTATGCTCAGCACTCAAGATGACTGGCACCTTGTCTAGCAATTGGTGTGCGTTTTGGAAGGGCTGATCTGCTTGTGATCATCTACTGTGCCTAAAGCCTGCTATTTGAATGGCTTTTATCCATTATCAGCATCTTATCACTGTCTTTGGTGTGCATAAGGCTTATGACACTGCATGGCAGTACCATATCACCAAAAACTTACTGGTGTGCGCCTTCTGTGACTCCCTCCCAATCTTTATTCAAAATTTTCATTCTCGACAGTCCTTCAGTCAAAATCGGTAATTCCCACTATGCTCCCAACAAACAGGGAAATGGAACCCTACAAGGCTCCATTCTTAGACAGACCCTCTTCTTAATGGCAATAATCAGACTTGCAGATGCAGTGGATTTATAGTCTCACCATCGTTAAATGTTGTTGACCTCTGCATCTGCTATAGTTTTTCCCATATGAGGGTCATTGAATGATGACTACGTGGCAGTACAAGGAAAGCAGACAGTTGGGAATGTACACATGGCTTCAAATTTACCACTACATAAACTTGTGTAATGTATTTTTGACAGTGCAGAATTATTTGTCTGCAACCAGAACTCTACCTACATAATGACCTGCTTCATATGGCCGAGACTTAAAATGCTTCTTAACACTCTTGTTCAATTAGTTAACTTGAGTAACCCTTACATGACAGCTTAAATGGGTGTGCCAGTTAAATTTTAATGTCCTACGCTTTCTCAGTAACACCTTGTGGAATGCAGACAATTGCACCACTTTTCAGTGCTACAAAGCTCTCATTTTATCACATTAAGCTTGTGGAAGTGTGGGCTATGGGTTGGCAGTGTCATTGATATTACAACTCTTATATCTGACCCACTGTTGTGGGACAAGGCTGGAGGATGGTGCCTATCAAACAAACCTGTGGGCAGCCTCCTGGTAGAGGCAGCGATTCCCCCTTCACAGCTCAGGCACCACCAATTATGGCTGAACAGTGCTGTACACATCTGTAACCATCTAGAACAACCGAGTCAATACCTTGTGTTTCAAGAAAAGTGGCCTTAGTCAGAAATTCCAGTGTTGATCAAGTTACAGTCTGCCCGTTACTAATTTTGTTTACCTCCAATCAATCCTCATGTTACATCACGCTTACAAATGCCCTAATGATGGGTGCCTTATCCTTATATTTGCCTTGATCTTTTTCTTAACCCGAAGGATGTGATAGACCTCTTAGATTTCTGTCAGTTATTCATCTTGATACTCAGTGAGTACATCAATTCAGAATATAATTTATACTCATAGTCCAAGAGTTGAAGGTCAGATAGAGCTTTTACATGCAACAAGAGTAGCAAGCAACACTCCCTGGTTAGTGGAGGCACCATCCTTACAATGGAATTGATGGAAATATGGTGTGCCATTCACTGCATTCACATTGAATCACATGAGTCTCTCCTAAATTTGCAGTGACTCCACAAACATCATCCAGGCTATAAGCCACTGTTAGTCCTGGCATCCCTTAGTAACACTCTGCATCAAATGCTGAACTTTCTGGGGTCGTAGCTCATGATGTCAACCCAGCAAGTACCTGTCACAGCCAGTAGATGTTACACTGAATGAGTCATTCTTTTCAAGACTTGCGAAAATGACTGCAGTGTATTTGAATTATTGTTGGCTTTGTTACACACCATGGTCACACATCTGCTTGCACAGATTTTACACCTGTGAGTGTATACATATGAGCTTTTATCTGACTAGGACACATTATGGACTGGCCAAGTCAGATTTTCTTTGTGTATTTGTAGGATTTGAAAGCGTTTGCCCGGACAACAATTTCCGAAAACATTTCCCAGATGTTTTGTATGTGCTTGTAGCTGTATCTGAATGTGTAGTGTCGCAGATTGGTGATGGAAGAGTCTGGTTTGAATATCCTTTATGACATTTATTTTTACTTTTATATAAATTATAAATTTGCTGTCAGGAGGAAATTATAATAAAAAATATTGATTCTTAATTTTATAATGAAAATAGCATTTTGTTTTCAATTAAGTCATTTGAAACAAATTAAAATTTGATAGAGGTGTAAAAGTGACTTGCATACATCAGTAATACTCCAGAATGAATTTTCACTGTGTAGTGGAGTTACACTGAAATGAAACTTCCTCACAGGTTTTTTCGTGCACCACCGCACTGATAATAATAAATGAACAATTAACCTGCAGGTAATATGCCAGGTAGTTTCATCTGTAACACTGGTCCATTTCGTATGCTCGTTTCTCCACAGAATGAAGAAAGGAGAAACTGCTGGGCATTAGCAGTAAACAGAGGAGATATAGAATCAAATTTGTCATGGAGTATTATAGATGTATATGTCATTTCAAGTGCCTGTATTGGATTTTAATTGTTTCATGTGACACGTAATTCAGAAAAGTTATGATTCAGTATTTTTTATTATAATTTCCATGTGACAAAAAATGCAGAATTTAAATAACAGTAAAAAAAGAAGTGTTATAGAGGAGATTTGAACTGGGCAGACTATACAGTCACCAGTCTTAGACACTATGTGTTCAGTTACAGGTGCCACCAAAACATCTGCAAAATATTTTGCAGTTACCAGTCATTGAAAATCATCACATTTTTAGAGGCAACTTTCACTCGAGTTTTTCTTTTTTAAAATTGTCACACTGCTTTAGAAAATTGATATGTGGACACAGACTTTAAAGTCCTACAAATATATGTAAAGAAAATCGAACACAGCCAGTTCATAAAAGCATAAAATCTTTACAAGCTGCTGTGTGACTGGAGTGCAAATACATTCAGAGTGTGTAACAAATCTGACAATAATTCAAAAGCATAGCAGTCTTTTCACAAGCCTTGAAAAGAAAAACATGTTGTGTGACATCTACCAGCAGTGCCAGGTACTTGCTGGCCTGATGTCACAAGCCTTGACCCCAGAAATCTCAGAAGTTAACTTTGAGTTTGGTAATGCTCATACAAGATCTCTTCTTAGGTATCTATGACAACGGGAAGGCTTTAGTATTTCGCTGGTCCTCCAGTCAAGTCGGTATTCCAGGAAATAACTTCGTGGATTGGCTCACCAAAGAGACTACTGAGAATGTTGCTCTGGAACTGAAGATGGGGACCAACATGGAGACCAAAACACATTGCTAACTCTGTGGACTGGAACAGAGAATGGGGAATCATGGCCACAACTAATAAGTTACAGATTATAAAAGAGTATGACTGTGTGGCAGTCGTCCCTTTGCTTGGCTCACCGTGAATCCAAAATCATCTGCTGCCTCCACATTGGGCACCCCAGTATGACCCGCATGTACATTCTATGACAAGCTGTCCTACCCCATTGCAGTTGTAGCGCACACCTGATGTTCACTCACTGTTTGAGTACCTCGCCTTTACTGCTACACAGTGAGCTTCACACCTGCCCCAGTTGCCTCCTGATAACCAAGCTGATGATATCCAGGAGGCGATTCAGGTTTTAAATTTCATACATCAATGTTAACTGTATATTTTCAGATGAAGATTTTGTTGTTTTGGTTCTGATGCTGTTGTATGGAGATGGAGGGTTGTCTCCCACTGCATTTTTAGCCTCAAGGGATTTCCCACTGCCCCTGGCTGGAGGATGAATTGATCCATAAAATAACAACTTAACTTTAATGTCTTAATTGCATTGAAATAAATTGTTGTCATGCTCTTATTAGCTAGCCGACTTGTCAACTCTTTACCTGCTACAGTGGGTGGAGAGCCTGCTCAGGTGTGTGAGTATGTCTTCTGCCCCATGACGGACTGCAGTAGGGCTCTAAATGCTCCTGGCTGATGTATGATGTCTATCATACCCTATTATATTTCTCCTCAGGAGGCCCACAGCACTCTCCCCCTCTCTCCCCCTCTCTCCCCCTCTCTCCCCCTCTCTCCCCCTCTCTCCCCCTCTCTCCCCCTCTCTCCCCCTCTCTCCCCCTCTCTCCCCCTCTCTCCCCCTCTCTCCCCCTCTCTCCCCCTCTCTCCCCCTCTCTCCCCCTCTCTCCCCCTCTCTCCCCCTCTCTCCCCCTCTCTCCCCCTCTCTCCCCCTCTCTCCCCCTCTCTCCCCCTCTCTCCCCCTCTCTCCCCCTCTCTCCCCCTCTCTCCCCCTCTCTCCCCCTCTCTCCCCCTCTCTCCCCCTCTCTCCCCCTCTCTCCCGCCCTCTCTCCCGCCCTCTCTCCCCCCTCTCCCCCCCCCCTCTCCCCCCCCCTCTCCCCCGCCCTCTCTCCCCCCCTCTCCCCCCCTCTCCCGCCCTCTCCCGCCCTCTCCCGCCCTCTCCCCCCTCCCTGGGCCCTAGCCCATGGGTTTCAATTTTCTCCTGCGAAGACTTGTGTTGTGCACTTTTGTCGGCGTCGTACTGTCCATCCCCACCCTGAGCTCTATCTTCAGGATGCCATGCTCAGGGTTGTTGACACTTACCGTTTTCTGGGATTGCTGTTCGATGCCCGGCTTACTTGCCTTCCACATATTCGTCAGCTCAAGCGTCAGTGCTGGCGGCATCTGAATGCTCTCCGCTGCCTCAGCAACACAACGTGGGGTGCAGATCGTAATACGCTGCTGCAGCTCTACAATGCCTTCGTGCTGTCCCGACTGGATTATGGGAGTGTGGCGTATGGCTCAGCGTCGCCCTCAGCGTTGCAACTGCTGGACCCCGTTCACCACTGTGGGAATTGACAGGCGACAGGAGCATTCTGCACCAGCCCTGTTAATAGCCTCCTTGCTGAGGCTGGGGTTCCTCCACTTCGTATTCGGCGTCAACAGCTGTTAGCCAACTATGCTGCCCACGTCCGTTGTTCGCCCCGTCACCCTAACTAGCGTCTCCTTTTCGCTAATGCAGCAGTCCATGTCCCACACCGGCGGCCGCGGTCAGGCCATACAATTGGGATCCGTGTTTGGTCGCTCCTTAATGGACTCGAGTGTTTGCCTCTTCCATCTGCTTTCCAGGTCCGCCCACATATACCACCTTGGTGTATTCATCGGCCGCAGCTTCGGCTGGAACTTTCCCGATGGCCAAAAGATTCAGTTCCTCCTGCAGTCTTGCGCTGCCAATTCCTTGCTCTCCTAGGCGCATACCATGCCTCAGAGGTTATCTATACCGATGGCTCGATGGTTGATGGCCGTGTGGGGTACGCTTATGCTCATGCGGACTATGTCGACCAGCGCTCCTTGCCGGAAGGCTGCAGTGTTTACACCTCAGAACTGACAGCCATTTTTCGTGGCCTTGAGCATATTCGTACCAGCACTGGAGAGTCCTTTGTCATTTGCAGTGACTCGCTCAGTAGTCTGCAGGCTCTTGACCAGTGCTAACCACGCCATCCCATTGTTGGTGCCATCCAGGGGTCCATTCACGCTCTTGAACGGCGTGGTCGTTCGGTGGTGTTCATATGGACCCCAGGACACGTTGGGCTCGTGGGAAACGAACTTGCTGACAAGTTAGCCACAGAGGCTACCCGCAAACTGCCATTGGAGATCGGCCTCCCGGAAACTGATCTCCGAACGGTTTTGCACCGTCGGGTCTTTGGGTTGTGGGGAGACGAATGGCGCACTCTGTCTGCACCCAACAAGCTGCGGCAGGTAAAGGAGACCACGACTGTGTGGGGTTCCTCCATGTGGGCCTCTCGCAGGGATTCTGTTGTTCCGTGTAGGCTCCGCATTGGCCACTCGTGGCTGATGCATGGTCATCTGCTGCGTCGAGAGGACCCCCCTCATTGTCGCTGTGGTGAAACCATGACGGTGGCCCACATATTGTTGGAATGTCCTCTTTTAACCGCCCTCAGGCGAACTTTTAATCTCCTGGGTGATTTATCATCTCTTTTAGGTGACAATGTCTCTATGGCAGATCGGGTTTTAAGTTTTATTCCCGCAAGCGGCTTTTATAGGTCCATTTAATTTTTTAACATCACCCTCTTTTGAGCTGTATCTTTTAATTAGTTTTGTGTTGTAAATCGACTCCATCCTAATCTTTTAGGCTGGAGGTTTTAACTTGTTGCAGAGTGGCTGGCTCATCCTATTATTTTCGTGATCAGCCAGCCACAGTCCTCTGCCTTGCAGTTTTAATTCCTTCTGCCTTTCTTCTCTATGTTGTTTTTGTTGCTGTGCTCCGTTTTCCGTGTTTCTTTAATATTGACCTTGGGGATTTTCTTCCCCTGGAATTTTAATCTTCTGCTTCGAATGACTAATGGATGGTTTCCCTGTGCTCTGTGTGTTTATGAAACAAGGGACCGATGACCTCTGCAGTTTGGTCCCTTTAATCCTCAAACCAACCAACCAACCATCTCCCCCCTCTCCCCCCCCCTCTCCCCCCCTCTCCCCCCCTCTCCCCCCCTCTCCCCCCCCTCTCCCCCCCTCTCCCCCCCTCTCCCCCCCTCTCCCCCCCTCTCCCCCCCTCTCCCCCCCTCTCCCCCCCTCTCCCCCCCTCTCCCCCCCTCTCCCCCCCTCTCCCCCCCTCTCCCCCCTCTCCCCCCTCTCCCCCCTCTCCCCCCTCTCCCCCCTCTCCCCCCTCTCCCCCCCTCTCCCCCCTCTCCCCCCCCTCTCCCCCCCTCTCCCCCCTCTCCCCCCTCTCCCCCCCTCTCCCCCCCTCTCCCCCCCTCTCCCCCCCTCTCCCCCCCTCTCCCCCCCCTCTCTCCCCCTCTCCCCCCTCTCCCCCCTCTCCCCCCTCTCCCCCCCTCTCCCCGCCTCTCCCCCCCTCTCCCCCCCTCTCCCCCCCTCTCCCCCCCTCTCCCCCCCTCTCCCCCCCTCTCCCCCCCCTCTCGACCCCTCTGCCCCCCTCTGCCCCCCTCTGCCCCCCTCTGCCCCCCTCTCCACCCCTCTCCACCCCTCTCCCCCCCTCTCCACCCCTCTCCCCCCCTCTCCACCCCTCTGCCCCCCTCTGCCCCCCCCTCTCTCTCTCCCCCCCTCTCTCTCTCCCCCCCTCTCTCTCTCCCCCCCTCTCTCTCTCTCCCCCTCTATCCCCTCTACCCCCTCTCTACCCTCTACCCCCTCTCTACCCTCTACCCCCTCTCTACCCCCCTCCCCCCTCTCCCCCCAACCCTCTCCCGTCTGTGTGTGTGTGTGTGTGTGTGTGCGTGTGTGTGCGTGTGTGTGCGTGCGTGGTACGCATAGGGCCCAGAGCTATTGCAGCTTTTCTTCTCACGAGGTCTGCATTCTCTTCCACCTATCTAGTCCTTCCCATTCTAGCTCCTCCCCCTCCTATCCCCTCCCCCTCCTATCCCCTCCGTGTTTCCCTTAATTAATACCCTGCTATTTCGTTGGCTTTGCGATTACTTTTCGGTCTTGTGTTGCCACTGTCCTTCCCCCCCCCCCCCCCCCTCCCCTGCCCCCTTCCCTTCCTTTCCGCAGGTTCCCTTTAGCGTTTTACCTCCCTTTCTAAATTCTGTTTCTGCAGTGTGCACCATTTGGGGAACTACCTTCCTAGCATCTCCAGTGTGGGTCCTTCCCCCATTCCAACCCCCCACCCCCTTCCCACCAGCATGTGTAGCCAGTCCATGTGGTGGGGTTATGTACCCATCTGGCTGAGCCCCCTGACAAAACAGGGATCACACTTCTGGCACCTGAGCTGTCACCTCCCTGTGTGTACGCTTAGAAGTGGGTCATCTTTTTGGGGCATCGAAACTCATAGCAATGACCGGTGTGCCAGGCAGCCCTTGCTGCAGCTGAGTAGTGCCCACAGTGTGAGCCCATATCAGTGGTACCATGGCAGACACTACAATCTGCATGTGAAGTGTGCTAAGCTCCCTACTTCTAGCCCCTCTGCTGCAGCCTTCTCTGCTGCAGCCTTCTCTGCTGCAGCCTTCTCTGCTGCAGCCTTCTCTGCTGCAGCCTTCTCTGCTGCAGCCTTCTCTGCTGCAGCCTTCTCTGCTGCAGCCTTCTCTGCTGCAGCCTTCTCTGCTGCAGCCTTCTCTGCTGCAGCCTTCTCTGCTGACAGGAGCGATTCTCTCTCTGCTTTTACTTTTGCTTCCTCAGCCTGGGAGGAGAACCAGGTCTGCTGGCTTAGAGCGAAACCCTTTCCTCATTACTTGGTTTGTTCCAGGGCAGTCGAGGAGACTTTCACCGCTACCAAACCACACTTTTTGTAGAACATACCAAAGGTAAGTTTGGTGAAATTGACTCACTTAGTAAAATGAAATGTGGTTCCCTACTTATTAAAACATCTACTGCCAGTCAATTGGCGTCTCCTTTTATGCTTGAGTGTTTAGGAGACATCCCATTGAGCATCTCTCCTCACATGTCCTTAACTATGACCCAGGGCATTATTTTCCATATATACCTCCTCCTTCAATCTGATGTGGAATTCAGGACTAATCTGCTGCAGCAAGGAGCTCATTTTGTCCGGCGAGTCCTTAAGAGGTTCTGAGGACAGCCATGTTATTACCTGCACTTTCATCCTGGCTATTGGGGGAGGGGGAATTAAGATCGTCATCCACATCTGGTTCCTTTCTTCTGAAGTCTAGTTTTGCCCCCCCCCCCCCCCACCATCTCTTCTCCAGGCCCACTAATGAATGTTTTCATGGTGCAACCCTCATCCACGGCTCTTGTCTTGATGTATCACGAGGTCCAAAACAGCTCATCCTGAGGCCCTCTGCCGCCAGTTCTCCATTCTTGGTGCGTTTCATGGTTCAAAAGTAGTCTGTACTGATGGCTGGATGGCTGTAGTGTTTTCACTGTGGAGTTGATCGTCATCTGTTTTGCTCTTAAATGTGTCCATTCATGCACCACTGAGTTCTTCCTTATCTTGAGTGACTCTTTGAGCAGTTTACAATCACTGGACCAGTGTTACCTCCACCATTTCTTGGTCCTGACTGTCCAAGGTTCCCTTTTTGCCCTCAAACAATGTGGACACACAGTGGGCTTTTTCTAGACCCCAGATCTTGTTGGGATCCCAAGCAGTGAACTCACTGGCAGGCTGGCCAAATCGGCTACCGCTAAGCCACCTCTTGAGATTGGTATTCCAGTATCGGACCTTTGATCAGTATTAAATCGTCAAGTTTTGAGGATATGGAATACAGTAAGGGGGGGTGGGGGTATGTCACCCATCGCACATCCTGCCTTTTGGGGCCTCCAGTTTCTCCACGTATGGGGCACCTCGATCGCATTTCTTCCTTCCCCCCCTTTTCTTCTTCCTTGTTTCTTTTGCTAGGCTTTGTTGATCTATGTTAGACCTAGGGGGGTTTTCTTTGTTTGGGTTTTGTGCACTAGGCCCTTCTTTTGTGTTTAGTTTTGTTGACTTGCCTGTTCCAGGTTGGCAGGACTGATGACCTCATAGTTTCATCCCGTAATCATTAAACAATCCAACCCATGTATTATATTTTATCTCCTGAATCTTAATTTAACATCTCTTACGGATGCTGTATGCCAGTCTTTCCCTCCATTTTTTACTTGTGACTAGTGAATCTGGCTAAGCTTTGCATTTGCAAAATGTGTATGTATATTGGATGTGTATCCTAATCTCCTCATCCCCTCTCTCTGTCTCTCTCCTCTCCCTCTCTTTGCCTGTTGCCTTGTCCATCACTCTGTCCATCACCTCCTCCTCCCCCTCTGTGTCCATCTACTCTTCCTCCTCTCCTGACCTTGTGCCTTGTTTATTGTTATTGCAAATTCAGATTCTGTTGTAGCATTCTAATAATAAGTCAGTAAGTTGTAAATATAACTTCTCTGTACTCTGTAAAAAAAACTTGACTGTGACAGAAGAAAACAAAACAGCACATTGATGTGTATACCATTTTTATTTAAAAATATGTGTGTAGTGAGACAGAATATGTATGGAAGAAACAATTTTTCTGATAGTTTAAATGCCATACTATCATAGGTAAAACTGATTGCGAGAAAGAAAACAAAACTGCAACACTCACAACAGAGCAAACAGAGGATTTTCTTTCTCACGGTCATTTTTGACAAGAAGAAAACCTGTTCATTTTTATTTAAAATATATAATCTCCTTTTTCCATATGAAAGTTTATTAGAGTGCCTTGTAAAAAAATTGCAGTAAACTGGCCAAAAACTTTGACGTCCCAGAGTCGGTCAGGCCAAACAGTTCTTTTCCTAATCTGATTAAGACACTAATTCAACAGTTGGACATAGGTTAGTGTTAAGGATGGAACCAGAGCCAAAGGCGGAAAAGTGTAGTGCACTAAGTCTGTGCTGAGAGAACAACTGACACTAATTGTATGTGGTGGACCGTTTCTTTATGCAATTGCAGTGGCCTGATTGGCTAAGTTCAGTGCTAATTAACTCAAATGGTGCAGTGTATTGAAGCTTTTTCTTAAGATTTTCAGCACAATCTTCCCAGCAACACTCTTATAAGCTCTCAGACTGAGTATGACCATCCAGTATATATAATAAAAATGCACTCCAGCAGGTATATAAATTCACATATTCGATTGCGACATTGAATCAGAGATTTCAGATGTTGAACAAATGAACATTTACATTTTTATTTGTATATAGATTTAGTAATCAAATGGCTTTTCCTTTTGTGTCTGACACGTCAAGTATGGAGGAACCCATTACCATTACAGTCGGTACTTTAACACCCCTATTCCTTCTATCCATGCCTCACCTCTGAGTTATTTCAAAATGTAGTTCTTAATATGTTGGCTATCTGACTGTCATTTATTCTTTGACTATTTTCTTTAATATAATATCCTCTGATTTCTATTTTGATAATAGCACATATAATTTAATTTTATTAACTGAATTATTAATTTCTAGCATTATAAAAGGGCATTTTGATTTTCTAGCCTACGACAATACAGTATTTTTCATGATATGTAATTAGTCCTACTTCCCCATTAGTTCTAAATATTTCAAGCAGTTCCCTTTTCCCTGGACTAGTTATTTTGATTTCTTCTGTAATCCAGGGCTCTTTTTTATGTCCTTATTAGTGTCTTACTTTTCTGTTTGGAAAAGCAGGTGTTAAAAATCAGTAGAAACCTACCTATTACCACATTAAATTTGGTTTTGACATCTGTCATGTTATACATATTTCTCCAGTCAGCTTTCTGTAAGTCTGTATTGAAACTTTCTGGTGTCTATTCATTAATAGTTCATAAGTTTTGTTCTTGATACTGCATCACTGTCATCAGGTTTAATTTATTTTTATGGCTAGTTGTCCATCAAGGCCAGATTAAAATTTATATAATTAAGTGTTCACCTACAAATACATTGTCTATTAGTTTACTGTTTTCCTGTGTAATTATAGTGGAAAAATTAATAACACAACTCATAAGTGTTAAGTAACATCTCCAAACATTTTTAAAATCTAAATCACACACAAAATTAATATTAAAGTCTCTGCAGAGTATCATTTGCTTTCCCTTTTCCATTAGCAATAGTCCACAAGCATTTGTCTAAGCACAAAAAACTACTGGTTCATATTTATCTGAACATGATTTTTACAGGCATGACTGTTGCCCCTTTCTCCATATTTTCTGTATAGAAATGGGCTGCTAGTTTATAGTCATCTGTGTTTACTATACTTATGTATTTACATTCAGTTCATAATGTTTACATCTACATGCATACTCTGCAAGTCACCATATGGTGTGTGGTAGAGGGCACCCGCACCACCACTAATCATTTTCTTTCCTGTTCCACTCACAAATAGTGAGAGAACAAGCAGCTACCTATATGCCCCCGTATTAGCCCCAGTTTCTCTTATCTTTTCGATCCTTATACAAAATGTGTTTTGGCAGCTGTAGAGTCATTCTGCAGTCACCTTCAAATGATGGTTCTCTAAATTTTTGTTGTAGTGTTCCTTGAAAAGAATGATGCCTTTCCTCCATGGATTCCCATTTGAGTCCTCGAAGCATCCTCATAACACTTGCACATTGTTCAAACCTACCGGCAACAAATCAAGCAGTCTGCCACACAATTGTTTTGATGTCGTCGTTTAATCCTACCTGGTAGGGATCCAAAACACTTGACCAGTACTCAAGAATGGTTTTCTGTAGTGTCCTGTATGCAGTCTCTTTTACAGATAAACCACACTTACCTAAAATTCTCTTGATAAACCAAAGTTGATCGAATGCCTTCCCTCCTACAATCCTTACATGTTCATTCCATATCGCTTTACAATGTTATGCCTAGATATTAATCAAGGAAACTGTGTCAAGCAGCACATTAATAATGCTGTATTCAAACATTATGGGATTGTTTTCCTGCTCATCTAAACTTACATTTTTCTACATTTAGGGCTAGCCACCATTCATCACACCAACTAGAAATGTTGTGTAAGTCATCGTGTATCCTCCAGAAGTCACTCAATGACGACACCATCCCATACACCCCAGCATCAACAGCAAGAACTACATACTGCTGCTCATCCTATCTGTCAGATAATTTATGTATATAGAAAATAACAATGGTCCTTCCACACTTCTGTGGGGCACCCCTGATGATATCCTTGTCTCAGCTGAATATTCACTCTCAGGGCCAACATACTGGGTTATATTACTTCAGAAGTCTTTGAGAACTTGTCGTGAAAAATAGTGACTGTGTTGAAAGTAAGTCCTGGGTTGAAATCCAAATTCTCTCTGGATACAAGGACTGTCAAGCAGTAGATAGACAAGCCACATTCTGCAAACAGTGATTTCATATTTAGAGTACACAGTACACATTTATTACACACACACACACACACACACACACACACACACACACACACACACACACACACACACACACACACACACACACACACTCCATGAAATTGTTTAATTTTTTTAGGTGAAAGCTGAGATTGTCACTATTGTTACAAGAGATCATGAAAAGTTCTATCGTGAGCTTGGAATTTGGCCTCCAGAATTTGATAAAAATGGTAGTGGCGCAGAAAATCTCAAGAATGGAAGAGAAGTGGGAGATACAAGTGAAGATGAAGATCTCTTTGTGAACAAGAATAGACAGGTTGTGGAAGTGAGTGAATCAGATGAAACTGAAAGTGATGACGACGAAAGTGGGAGTGATTTGGATGATGATGGAGCAAGAGAGAGTGCCAGTGACAACTGTGAACCTGTTTCTGTTGAGAGTGAAGCCGATGACAGAACAGGAGATAGTGACAGTGATGGAGGTGAGCCTGATGTTATCAAAGATACTTGTAGTTCAGATAAAAAGCAAATTACCACTGATAGTACCTTGGAGAAACAGGAGAACTGTAAGGAATAAATAAAAAAACTGTTGATGTTGTATCTGGCAAAGCATGTTAACAACTGGGAAAGAAACGCTGATTCCAACCCTGTTATAGATAATTGGATGCTTACTACATGTGGTTTTAATTATATAACAACACATATGGATTCAGATTATGTATGTAAGTGTTCTATGCTAGTTGTTGTAACTAGACAAATGTTTCAGACGGCCACTTTGTAAAAATTGTGAAGTTGTATTGAATATTCATAGTATGTGAATAAGATGTACTTCATATTGTTTTTCAAAATAAGCAACAAAAAATTGAAATGCAAGATATATTAAAGAGTTTATATATACAACTGTTTGGCAAAATAAACATGACTTATTAATTGCTGTTTACATTTAATACTCTGAACATAAAGTAATGTTTCGTATCCCTATTCCAATAATTCTCTCTCTCTCTCTCTCTCTCTCTCTCTCTCTCTCTCTCTCTCTCTCTCTCTCTCTCTTGTGTATGTGTGTGTAGCACCAGCTGATTTACTGAATAAGGTTTTTTTTGTCAGCAGATATATGGTGTAGAACTAATGCTGACACCTGTAACAATATCAGTATATGAAGTGTGTAAGTAAAGTGATGAGACTGAAAGTCTACTGTTTGATCTGACTGGTGGTGCCAGACTTGGAGGACAGGAGAAGGTGATACACAGTCAGTACGTGTTGGACAACACTAGTATCATGTTAGTTGTCGATAGCACTTTTTTTAGTAAAGAAGGGTTTGCTTCTGCATTCTAGCAGTAAGTGACATGAATTTTGAGCAATAGTATGCGATCAGGTTTTGTTTTAGTCTTGGACACAGTGCAACTGAAATATTTGCAAAACCTTTGACAGGCCCAAGGAGACAGTGTGTTGTCAGGGTGGTTTAAGGCATTTGCAAAATGAAGACAGTTAATTAAAGATGAAATTCACAGTGGAGAGCTGTCGATTTCATGAATTGATGTGACAGACTCCGGGATCTTGTGTGTGTGTGTGTGTGTGTGTGTGTGTGCAGATCAGCAGTTGACAGTCAGAATGATTGGAGCAGAACAGAATTTGAATCATACAACCATTCATCAAGTACTGACCAATGAATTGGGGATGAGAAAAATCTGCTCAAAACTGCTTCATAGAAACTTCACACTGGAGGACAGGACATGAGGAAAGGCAATTGTGACAACTTTCTGGATCCCATTTTCTGGAATGTCATTATCAGTGATGTATGGAATTATGAGACAGATGTACATTTGGGCTTAAAGCAATAATCTTACTGCAATGAAGACAGCTGCTGATAGAGGTGAGTATTACTGAACCAACATTGCTTGAACCATGGTAACTAAGTATCAACATGAATTGTTTACAGAAAAATGGAACAACTGCAAGCAGACCAGGGGAACAACAATTAGGATTTGAAAAATGTATGAATGTGCAAAGAAACACTGCCCCTATGACTTAACGAAGATAGGTTCAGGAAATGGAAATCAACTTTCATAGATTTGGAGACAATTTTTAATTTGTAAAAATTCTGAAATTGTCAAGCATAAAATTCAAGGAGAAAAGGACTTGGAAGCACAGTTGAATGGAATGGGTAGTATGTTGAATATCAACAAAAGAAAAACAAGAATTATGCATGGAATCATATTAAATTAAATGGTAAGTAAGCTTTCGGCCAAGAAAGGCCTTCATCAAAAACAGAGAACACGCACACACACGACCACAGTCTCTGGCGTTTGCATGACTGCATGATTGTATGTGTGTATGTTGTCTATTTTTGATAAAGGCTTTTTTGGCTGAAAGCTTACTTGCTGACAGTCTTCTTGCCATGCCTATCAGCGACTCAGTATCTCTGCTATATGGCGAGTAGCAACTATCCTTTTCATAATGTCATTATTCCCTATTGGATTTTACATTGTTTAAATTAGATGGTGGCAAGAGAATTAGGTTTGGAAATGAGACACTAAAAGTAGTAGTTATTGCATTTGGACAGCAAAATAACTGATGATAGATGAAGTAGAGGGTGCTATAAAATGAGTGACAGGAGAAAGAATACACATATGTCAACACTGAATAGAAAGTAAAGTATTTAGGAAGTCTTTTCAGAAGACATTTGCTTGTTGTGGATCATTATACATAAATTAAACTGGAACAATAAAAGCAACAGACAAAAGGGCACTAGAAGCATCTGGAATATGTTAGAGGAGAATGCTGAAGATTAGATCGAATATGTAATGAATGGGTAATAAATTGTGCTGTGGAGAATTGTTTTATACTACAATTTGACTAAAAGAGGGGGTTGACTGATAGGACACATCCTGAGGTATGAAGGTATAGTTGATTTGGTAATAAGTGTTTTCAGAGGCTGATGTTAAGGCCCCTGTAAACAGTCAAATTCACTGTCTGCTTTCTGTGGATTTGCCAAACAACTGTGCAGATGTACAATGTTTGCCAAGTGTAGGTTAGGTGGGCATAATGCTCTGAAATTTTCTGTTTTATAATATTGTGGTCAATGAGGGGTAGTTGTTCCCTCCAACTTCAAACTGAAATCCGGGGTGGGTTGTTATGTATATCTCACCCAAGTTCCAGCTCTGTTTGATTATTAATTATAGATAAATTTAAAATTTAGCTAAAACATTGAGGTAAATGTGGATAAAAATTGATGACTGCATAATAAAAACACTTGAAATAACTCTTTGTGACATTGATGATTTGTAGCCAAGTTATCCAACATAATATTGAACTGAAATACCTCATAAATTAGAACAGTGCTTAAAAATACTTTCTTCTTCACGAAAGGAGAAGTAGTAGGGAAACCCGAAACAAGTTTAATTACAGAGGCTAAGCTATATAGGTAACCAGTAATAGTATACTTTTTAGATCCTCTTATTCTATCTTGAAGTCCCAGGATCTTCTTCTGTGGATGTTTTTCGCCGTATAGTAAGTCCATATCTATATCTAAGCTACAATCATGATTTGAGATATTTGAATCTGAGCATGAAGAATAATCATCTGCCTGACTGATCTGTCTTCTTCCTTTTTTTTTTTTTTTTTTAATCTGTGTAATGAAAACAAATTTACAAACAGTGAAAACAAATTTACAAACAGTGGAAAACCCAAGATGGAACAATGACAAATCCAGCTTATGTCAATTTGTTTCTACATCACACTCTTTTTATTTCTGTGGTAAGTCTTTCCATCTTAGTAGCAAGATTTTCTTTTCCCAAGCATTCTCCTTCCATTCATTCTTTATTAGGTGTTTTTCAGAAGCACATATTCAAATGCTTTGCTCGAAAGTTCTCCCAAATCTTCATTTTAGACAGCAGAATTATATTTTCAGGTGAGATAATCTCAGGCAGTGTTTGTTGAATGTCATCTTCTGATGGGGTTATAATCAAAGAACTGTCATTATATTGCTGGAACTGTGTGGATATACCCAAAAACACCTGTCAGGATTTGTCCCATTTCACTATTTTCTGACAAGTGCTCTGTTGTTGATTTTGGGGATCAATTGGAACAATCATTTCCATATGAAAATGAAGCTTAAATGCAGTAATATCAAGGAGTAATTCTGTGATTATTCTTTTCAAACCCTACATTATAAAACACCCAAAAGCACACTATTAACCACTCGCACCAAGAAATCTGAGAGATCAACGAGCAAAAGCTACTAAAACTAAATATTTAAGGCACAAATATGCCATTTTCAATGAATGTTTTAGTCATCGTGTGTTCCTAGAAATGTCAAACATTTTGTGTTGCCTAATTGTGTTTACTGTGTTGTCTACTCTTGATGATATTTCATATCTTGTCATGAAATTTGCTGTAAGTTTTTACTGACTTACGTAACTCCATTTACATAAAGTCACTCATCATTATTTTATTTGTTGCATCTCGGATGAGCTTGATTATAATGCTTGTATCGCCAGGAAGGAGAATTCTAAATACCTCCCATATGTGTATATCACAGTGATTCTGAAAATTTTTTCCTCTGCCCCCCCCCCCCCCCCTTGTGAGGAAAAAAGAGTATCAGCTCCCCTCACACCAACCCATTTTATTAATAAAAATAGTCATTTTGTATTTTCTTAGCTTTATTTTCTGTTTTACCAAATTCAGTTTTGAAGGATTTTGTGCAACAGAAACTAAAACTGCACGAATTATTGTAACGAAAGTATGGAACAAATTGTTTATGTTCATCACATTTTCATTTATTCAGGAATTATGAAATGAACAACATTTACAAATTCAGCAAAAAAGGGTTACAAAAGCACTAAGAATTAAGTGACAGATGAGGTTGCTTTTGAGAAGAAAGTTTCTCAATACATGGTGTAATAGCGGAAACATCCACTTGAAGTTGTTCTCTTACATTTAAATTTAAATGATAGTTCAACTCCAAAGCTGAAAAACCAGTCTTGCACATGCATGTTGGTGCAAAAGGAATCAGGATCTCATTGCATTTTGACTCAGTGCAGGGAATTCCTTGCTAATATGTAGCCAAAACTCCAACACAGACACTTCATTAAAATTACTCATCACTGAAGTCCCACAAGAGGGATCGGTAAGTTGTTCTTGCTCTTTTATGTTTAGATAATCGAATTACATTTATCAAAATTGTCACTGAAATACTTTTTGAAGTGAACTTTGTGTTGCAAGAGGAAGAAGGAGGTAGGTTTTTATCTCCATTGGAAGTACTGGATTATCTGTGTCCTCTAACAGTATGTTAGAGTAGGAAGCATACCTATCATGCCACTTTCAGCTCAGTTTTGCCACAGCTCTAATTTTTATATGAACACTTACCTTTTCCATCCACAGTAGTACAGTTACCTGATTACTTTGCAGGGAAGTGTCAAGAATATTTAGCTTTTCAAAAACGTCAATGAGGTAAGCTATTTTCAATAGAAAATCTCCGTTGCTGAAACTGTTTGTTGGAGAGGACTTTTCTCCTTCAAGAAACAGAATACCTTGTTCCTCAGTTAAAACATTCTTTTTAGTATTTTATCCCTTGAAAGCCAATGAGCATTACTAAAAAGGAGCAGCTGAGTGTGTTCAGTCTCACACAACACTTCAAAGTCTTGAATTTTTAGGTTTAGCTTTGATAATATTAAATGTTTCTACAACTGTTTGCCATACTTCATAAAGGGAGCTTCCCAATTTATCACACAGTGTGTCCGTGCAGTATCAGGAGCTACAGTAGTAACTTTCATCTGAAATCCATTGTGAATTCCGCACATTGAGAAAGCTCAGTCTCATCTGGGCATAGTGCAGTACACCTATTCCATGATACTCCGTTTTGACAAAACAAAAAAAAAAAAAAAAAAAAAAAAAAAAAAAAAAAAAAAAAAAAAAAAAAAAAAAAATTATTTATGTCAAAAAGACTTTGAGCTGTAGCTGTTTTCTGTATCTGTTCACAGAAAAGTGATTCGTCTCAGATGTTAAACTCGTCAATGAAATGAACATAAGCAATCATATGAGCATCTCTATGAGTATAAGTTACTTTTCCCACTTGAAGTACCAAATAGTTGTGATGCAATTTATCGGTTTTAACTGCTGGAGTAAATCATCAGAAATATCAAAAATTCTTCGACATACTTTGTTATTAGAGATAGGAATACTTATCTATTGCCAAACAAATGAGTCACCAAACAAAGTTGACACTATTTCAGTCAGTGCTGTTGAAATGAGGATTTCTGAACTGTGTGTGGTTTGTTGCATTTAGCAATCCTATTTGAAATCTGGTAAGAGGCAAAAAGGGCCTTAGAGGTCACATTAATTGTTTTGGCAAAGTTCGTCTGTGTAGACAATAAAATGTTTAGTTTCCAGACAAAAAATTTGTTTGGTTTTTCCTTTAGTTCAGGCTGTTTGATTTCAAGGTGTCTGTCTAACTTGTTAGGCTTCATGCTATCAGCAGCAAAAAAGGTTAAACAAATTCCACACTATAGGCATTCTTTGTACCGCTGACTGCAGTTTTCGTGAAGCCTAGCAGTAAATAGTTCTCATCATACCTTTTCATTTTTGCCTTAGTAGTATCTCCCTCCCCTCCGCTAGTTAGTGGATTTCAAGCAACACTAAAAATATGACTGCAGTTTCATTGTCATTGATTGCATGCAGATCGATGACATCATCTTTGCTTGAAGGAAAAGGAAAACATCTCTCTGCCTTTCCTCCCCTTGGGGTAGTGGCCCACAGTCTGAGAACTACTGGTATATCATACAACATACAAGCTGTCTTTTTATTGGTATTTAATTGTCTTCCTGCGTTTAGTATTATAGAGCTAAATGTTGATGCTTATCCAGTAGACTGCAATTTGTTTTTGTGGAAGAGTTTAATGCTACTACTGTTTAAAAGACAACAGTGCACGTTTTTATTTATTTTGACAGCTCAATGGTTAAGTGTCAGACTAAAGATCCAAAGGTCTGGGGTCTGATCCCTGATCAGTGCCAGGATTTTTGTCTGCTGCTTATCACTTCTGGCAGTGTCCATTACTGTGAAAAATACTATGTTGCTTCATGATTCAGAGTCCACATTTCACTTAGTTATCCTATAACTCACTGGATAAGTCAGTTCAAAGGCCAGAGGAAGGCAAGTCACATCCAATAGGACCTTGCCTCATAGAGAACTGCAGTGTTCAAACCAATCTATGGATTGATGACAGCCTTAATTTATTTTCTTGTTTTTATTATTTGTACTCTCTAATCATAGTAATGTAATTAAATCTCCTGTTGTAGTGATCTGTCGGGCTGTTCCAGTGTAGTAAGGACTGTTGAGCCTCAGGTGCTCCCAGAAGACCATAGAAACCCTGACAGCTCTTAAGTGCATGACGTTACTTGTTTGTCCTCGCCTGAGGGTGAATGGTAGACATTGGTGGGGTTACATATCTCTGAGCAGCAGGTGAGCATAGGTACTTCTCACAAGGCTTTCCCTGGACACCTTAGCAATAGGTAAGAAACACTACCCATTTCTGACAGCACAACTGAGCCAGCATGGAATGCCTTGGCAATTGGCCTGTCGGTACTGGCGCAGGAATGGGAGTGGAGGTTTACTGGTGCAATGGATTCTGGTCCTGACAAACGTTGGTTCTCGCTGCAGTGGGCTGGCATGTGTGCCTTGTAAGGGTAAAGGCAAACTTAATGAACTTGGTAGGTGTGAGTAAAATAACTGCGCTCTTCACAGTAAGTATAGTGGGAAAGTAGTGAGTTTCAAATACAGAGCATTCAGATAGTTTTAGTATCATTAGTTACGGTATTAATATGTGAGTCTGGGTTTGTCTGCTTGTTATTTTATGTTTGAGGTGTTCCTTCAGTATTGGGCATCAACAAATGATTTCCATTCAACATGCTCACATCATCGCCTGTGTTTCCTCAGAGTCTGCTGCACAGTGCGCTGTGCCATGGAGCCCCTCCATGCAAAGTTCTGTTGCTTGGGCTTCACAGCAATACAGGAAGTTCTCTCTGACTGTATTAAACAAAAAAGGAAACTGTCAATTAAGAAATGTCAGATCGTTAAGCTTATGCCAAGTGTCTGAGATGTAAAATGTATAGACTGTAAATTAGATAATAATTCCAAACTTTGTTCTGTATACGTGACCTTTTACTTTGAAGTAGGAGTTGCATTACATGCTGGCAGTAGCTTGTGTTCTGAATGACATACACAAAAATTCACTTCAAGACTGTTGGAACCCTCACAGGTGGTGACTGTGCATTAGAAAACCTCAAAATACACACCAGAGCCTTGAATATGCAGACAAAGTCTGTAACCTGTCAGTGTTTTGATATGTGAGTAAAAGAATTTCAACAAGAAGACACATGCAGGATATACTGTGACAGCCTTACAAGTAATGACTGCTCTATGGAAGAAACAATTTAAATGAAAAAGGAGGAATAGCAAAATGCTAAACAGAAACTAACACAAATAATTATGATAACAGTGTGGTGATATTGTACTGAAGTATTAACAACTGTGCAACATAGAACTTAAAAATTGTGACTTCTACCACTGATAAAAGCAATGTTATTTATTAAAAAGATAGTAAGCTGAGCTTAACCATGTGAAATAAATTTTGCACAAAATATTAAGAAATCTGACTTAGCGACAGCAATGAACATGAGGTTGCCAGGCAGATAAACAAGTCTTCACAATGAAGTGAAAGGATATTTAATTGAAAATAACTACCTTGATTAAACTCAGCCATTTGTAAGAAGATTAATTGTCAGCTGCAACACATATTTCCACATTGACATTAAGTCTAAATTAGACCAATAATTTGTCAGTGACTGAGCACATCCCCTCGCTGCTGCTACCCACAGGTATGCCAACAATGGTTGGAAGCATTCAGTGAGATCCATCTCTTTGTCATGCAACATCAGGTCACAGCACACCACTCCAACAACTGGGTAGCATCATTAGCAGTTACAGCAGCCAACACAGAAAATGGACAATATCCAGTAGACCACATACAATTCTATTGAAAACAGTGATGTGATACATGTAACATTGTGTCAGACAGTTATTTACAATTTTTGTGGGAATCAACTAAGAAAGTATGTATGATATGCAATGTCCGCTTGCAGATATTTGTTAGAATTAACACACTAACTGCCATCTGTATCAAATTTATACACAAGGTGACTTTCCTGGCAGGCCATATTCACAAAATTGGTAAGTGTCTCCCAGATCTTGTGTATAATTTGTATATACAGCTCCACCTAATTCAAATGAATGTATAGTTACCCTGGCCTCCTGGAGAAGCCTTGCACTTTTGATTCTGAAATTTGTTGGCAGATAGACTGGTAGTCAACTCCAGAGTTTTCCCTGCAGTTAACTGTTCTCTTGCATTTATGACCTTTGTTACACTTGTGGTAACTCATGTGGCAACATTGCTAGAAGTTACGTGTGTTTGAAGGCATGTTTCTGTGAAAAATTGAGCTTGTTTTCTTATGAGTTTGTGACAAAATCTGACATGGAAACAGTTGCTTGCTGGTTAGAGAAGGAAAGGGGATTTGTTGAGAGTGAACCCAGTTTGTTTGGTGAAGTAACTGATGGCAGTGATCCTAAATACTATCCTGAGAGTTCTGATCATGATTCTGATGAATCTGATGCAGGCAGACTGTGGAAAAGAGAGAGACCAACTTTGGAGAATCAGTGAATGTGTATCCCAGAGATGTCTCCTAAGTTATTGGTGTGATATACCTGGAAATATGAATGATCTTACTCAACCTGTTATGAGGAAATTGCTAATCATGTGAAGAGAAAGGGACTGCAAGATCTGATGACCCAGTTTTGGAAATGATTGTCACTGAGATGAATCACTATGCCAAATAACAAATTGTTGACAGTACTGACAATTGAAAATGTACAGAACAAAGCAAACTACAGCCACGGATGGATGTGAGTAATGAAGAAATCTACTTTTTTGGATTTGTTTTGTGGACTGGTTTGGATAGAAAATCTACACTCCAAAACTATTGGTCAAAGAATGTAGTGAACAAAAATGAAGTAAGTAAATCCTTGCCCCACAATAGGTTTGAGGCTTTTTGAGTATGCTACAGTGTTTGGACGATTCTGGCACAAACAAAGGCAAACTTTACAAAATGTTACCATTAGCTGATCTAGCTAACAATAAATTTCGCAAAGTGTATTGTCTTGATGGGAAAGTTTGCATTGATAAAGGAAGCTGTGGTGCTAGTTAGAGGAAACCTGGGGTTCTGCCCCTATATTCTGGGGAAGCATCATACATTTGGTCTGAAGCCACTCAAGCTGTGTGTTCAGGGAAAGTGTATGCTGCAGTAGAGATTGTTGCTGCAGATCATGAAGTGTCTTCCCGTGAAGTGATGGAGTTGATGAGTCCATTGTTAGATGTTGAATATACTCTACAATTACTATGAAAGGGTTGCCTTAACCCAAAACTGAATGAATATTCAACCTACTTTTTTGTTACATTGTTGAATAACAGAAAAAACACTCCAACAACCACAGTGAAATGAAAGATCAAGAAAGTCGAGATACAGGGTGAGCACAAAACTTGTCCTGATTATAAAAATTTATAATAGAATAACTGTTTGACATAACAAGTTACATTTGATGCCGTTACATAGGTTAGCGCTGCTAGTTTTTTTTAAGACCACTTATGTTAGTAAACCTCAATGTGTGCTCCCTTGGTAGCTCGGAGAATGTCGAGGTGGTATTCCAGTTCCCGCCAGGTGTTTCGTAACATGTGCTCTGCCACAATACCCACAGCAGCTTGTATCCTAGCCTTCAGTTCATCAATATCAGCAACTAGTGTGACAAAGGCCCTGACATTGATACAGCCCCAGAAAAAAAAGGCAAAGGGTGTAATGTCTGGAGAGTGGGTTGGCCAGGGTGTTGGACTGTTCCTTCCAATCCACCAATCCAGACATTACTCCCCTCTCCAGACATTAAGCCCCTTGACTTTTTTTTCTGGGGCTATATCAAGGACAGAGTCTTCGTCAACCCAGTTGCTGATGTTGATGAACTGAAGACTAGGATACAAGCTGCTGTGGGTACTGTGACAGAACACAAGTTGCGAAACTCCTGGCGGGAACTTGAATACCACCTCGACATTCTCTAAACTACCAAAGGAGTACGTGTTGAGGTTTACTAACCGGCATCAAATGTAAATTATTATGTCCAACGGTTATTTTGTAATAAATTGTTATAATCAGGGCAAGACTTTGTGCTCACCCTGTATTATGCATGCAGAGTAACACAAATGTTATTGTATGAAAACTGAAGACCCAAGTTCACAGAACAATGTCTCGCAGGAAACACGCAGCAAGGAAAAGATATGTGCATCATGTTACTGATGAGACTATCTTGTTTCTGACCACAAAAAAGTTTCAGAAGCTGTAGCAATGACCTCAAGAAAAGGAGCAATCAAAAAACCATCCATGTTTTTGGAATATAATACAGCAAAATACTTCATAGATGTGTCAGATCAAATGGAATCTTATGCCTCAACTTTACAAAAATGAGTGAAGTGGTACCACAAGACTGCATTCAGGCTCCTCACAAAAATGGTAATTGTCAATGCTCATGCTATCTACAACCAAGTAATTGACAAAAATCAAACAATGGAAAATTCAGGATGGAATTAACGGCCAAAAGCTTTAATGGTGAGAGTCTTTCTGTTGTGGCTATCTGCAACTCATCATCTCTGCTAAATGGTGAGTAGCAACTTTTCTCATTATATGACAAAAATGTGCACATTTTTCGAGAGAAAGTTGTTCTTACATTGATAAACAATAGAAACCTGAAAGATGTACCAGGAATCCCAAGTTCACAGAACAGTGTCTCCCAGGAAACTTGCAGCAAGAAAAAGATATGCGCATCATGTTACTGAAGAGACTATCAAAACTTCGGTCAAGCTGAAGCTGTAAAGAAATCAAAGCAATTCATCACAAACTTTAATGCTATCCTAATGAAAAGTTCATGTGATTGGAATGTTTTTTCAGTATTCACATACAACCTATTAATTAATTCAGATAAGTTGTTACATCTGCTGTGAATTTATAAACCATCCTGTTGAGATATTAAATATTCAGATTTTTATATTATTTTTTGCTCTATTCTTCCAAAAAAGTAAATGTCAGGTGTCTGAAATGCTGAAAGGAGTCTTGATTTGTTATTAAAGGTTGTGCACACCTCAGGTACACATGCTCTAGTGGACACAGTATTGAAAACATTAATTTCACAAGCATAACAGCTATACAACCTGAAAAATGTTTTGGCCTGGTACATAACTTTGGGTGATTCACATCCAGCAGCCCATGTGTTAATTAAATATTCTGGTATTTATAGATTATTAGCAATTTACTCAGCCAACATGGCTATCATAGACAACCATTTAACAATGAACGATTCATGCAAACATTAATGCAACTGTTTAACCAATTAACTGAACAAATGAATAGTAAATTTTCTAAAATAGATACCAGATTCAGTCAAATGGGGGAGAAAATGTCCGGTTTCACATTTCAAATCAAAGGTAGGATGGATTGTTTAGAGAAGAGATTACCCATGGGATTCAAACACAATGAAGGAAGAGGTTTCTAACTAGAAATAGTGCAAGACAAACCAGATAGCAAATTAGAACATCTGTTGTTTTTTGTGGTCTTCAGTTCAGAGACTGATTTGATGCAGCTCTTCTTGCTATGCTATCCTGTGCGAGGTTCTTCATCTCTGAGTAACTACTGCAACCTACGAGGGTCACTCCAAAAGAAATGCACACTGTTTTTGTAAAAATACAGTTTTCATTCTGCATGTGTGAAAGTTTTACAGTGTGTAGATACAACCTTCCCACTTGTTTTCAAACTTAGTTCAACCTGTTCCCATGAGTGGCGCCATCACAGCATGTCTTCAAGATGTCTGCTACACTTGACGTTCGTCAGAAGCAACGTGCTGTCATAGAATTCCATTCCTGTGCTGTGAAAACGAGACAGTGGGAAACATCCACAAGAGTTTGAAAAAGGTGTATGGACATGCTGCTGTCGATTGCAGTACAGTTAGTCGGTGGGCAAGCAGGTTACATGATGAAAGCGGGCACGGCAATATTGAGGATTGTCCTCGCAGCAGCAGGCCTCGTACTGCACACACTCCAGACAATGTACAGAGAGTTAACGAATAGGTGACTGCTGACAGATGCATCACAGTGAACGAATTGTCATGCTACATTGGGATAGGGGAAGGAAGTGTTTGCAGAATACTGAAAGTGTTGGCTTTAAAAAAGGTTTGTGCCATGTGAGTTCCCAGGATGTTGACAGTGGCTCACAAAGAAAGAAGAAAAACCGTATGCAGTGAACTTTTGGAACAGTACGAGAATGGTGGAGATGAATTTCTTGGAAGACTTGTGACGGGTGATGAAACATGGCTCCATCATTTTTCACCAGAGACGAAGAGGGAATCAGTGGATTGGCATCATGCAAATTCACCCAAGAAAAAAAAGATTCAAAACCACACCTTCTGCTGGAAAAGTTATGGCTACAGTGTTTTTCGATTCCGAAGGACTCGTGCTTGTGAACATCACGCCAAATGGAAGCACCATAAATTCTGATGCATATGTGACAACACTGAAGATACTTCAAGCTCGACTGAGTCGCGTTCAACCACATCGGCAAAAGCAGGATGTTTTGCTGTTGTACAATAATGCACGGCCACATGTCAGTCAAAAAACCATGGAAGTGATCACAAAATTCGAATGGACAACACTGAAACACCCACCTTACAGCCCTGACCTGGCTCCATGTGACTATCATCTCTTTGGGAAACTGAAAGATTCTCTTCGTGGAACAAGGTTTGAAGATGATGACTCCCTTGTGCATGCTGCCAAACAGTGGCTCTAACAGGTTGGTCCAGAATTATACCGTACGGACACAGGCGCTGGTTCCAAGATGGCATAAGGCAGCTGAGAGGGATGGAAATTATGTGGAGAAATGAAAATATTGTTTGTAAAGGATGTATCTACACACTGTAAAACTTTCAAACATGTAGAATAAAAGACGGATTAAAAAAAAAAATAGTGTACATTTCTTTTGGAGTGATCCTCGTACATCCTTCCGAATCTGTTTACTGTATTTATTTCTAGGTCTCCCTCCACGATTTTTGTACCTCCCCATTAGTTGCTTGATCTACTCATCTAATCTTCAGCATTCTTCTGTAGCACAATATTTGGAATGCTTCTATTCTCTTTTTGTCTAAACTATGTGTCGTTCACATTTCACTTCCATACAAATACTTTCAGTAAAGACTCCCTGACACTTAAATCTATACTTGATCTTAACAACTTTCTCTTCTTCAGAAATGCTTTCCTTGCCATAACCAGCCTACATTTTATATCCTCTCTACTTCAACCATCATAAGTTATTTTGCTCCCCAAATAACGAAACCTATCTACTACTTTAAGTGTCTCATTTCCTAATTTAATTCCCTCAGCACTACCTGATTTAGTTATGCTACATTCCATTATCCTTGTTTAGCCTTTTTTGGTGTTTATATTATATCTGCCTTTTCAAGACACCATCCATTCCATTCAACTGATCCTTTGCTGTCTCTGACAGAATTACAATGTCATCAGCAAACCACAAAGTTTTTATTTCTTCTTCATGGATTTTAATTCCTACTTCAAATTTTTCTTCTGTTTCCTTTACTGCTTGCTCAATATACAGATTGAATAACATCAGAGATAGGCTACAACCCTGTCTCATTCCCTTCTCAACCACTGCTTCCCTTTCGTGCCCCTTGACGCTTATAACTGCCACCTGATTTCTGTACAAACTGTAAATAGTCTGCTGCTCCCTGTATTTGACCCCTGCCACCTTCAGAATTTGAAAGAGAGTATTCCAGTCAACATTGTCAAAAGCTTTCTCTAAGTCTACAGCTGCTAGAAATGTAGGTTTGTCTTTCTTTAATCTATCTTCTAAGATAAGTTGTAGGGTCAGTACTGCCTCACGTGTTCCAACATTTCTACAGAATCCAAACTGATCTTCCCTGAGGTCAGCTTCTACCAGTTTCTCCATTCATCTGTTAAGAATTTGTGTTAATATTTTGCAACTTATTAAACTGATAATTCAGTAATTTTCACACATGTCAACACCTTCTTTCTTTAGGATTGGAATTATTATATTCTTCTTGAAGTCTGAGGGTATTTCGCCTATCTCATACACCTTGCTCACCAGTTGGTACAATTTTGTCATGGCTGGCCATCCCAAGGCTATCAGTAGTTCTGATGGAATGCTGTCTATTCCCGGGCCCTTTTTTGACTTGGGTCTTTCAGTGCTCTGTCAAATTCTTCACGCAGTATTGTATCTCCCATTTCATCTTCATCTACCCCCTCTGTCATTTCTATAATATTGGCCACTAATGCGTCACCCTTGTATAGAGCCTATATATACTCCTTCCACCTTTCTGATTTCCCTTCTCTGCTTAGGACTGGTTTTCCATCTGAGCTCTTTCTATTCATACAGGTGGTTCTCTTTTCTCCAAAGGTCTCTTTAATTTTCCTGAAGGCAGTATCTATCTTACCTCTAGTGATGTATGCCTCTACATCCTTACATTAGAACATATACATAATATTCAATCAATGGAGGATGAGTTAGTTAAAAGAACAGAGATTTTGGAACTAGATGAAAGCCTATAATAGGGCCAGTGGCTTGCTTCCATGTTTTGTGCAGGAATGTCGCCAGTGATTGTTGTGAGGTACGATGGGAACAAAAGAAGGTGTGTCAGCTTGTTTATATTGTGCAGCCAATGAGAGAGCAGCAGGCAGATGATGTGTTTCAAAATAATTCATTTGGAAGGAAGGGTGCAACATTGCTGTAAACCAGATTATAAATGTAATTGTTCCTTGTTTGAGATGCAGCTGTTAAAACTATGCTAGTTTCTGCAAACCAAGGATAGCATTGCAACCCATGATATATTCAAAAAAGCAGTGAAATATTTCTCTGCACTGTGTTGCTATGCAATCAATCTGCACGCTAAGTAAGTGCAGCAGTGTTTTTTAATTAAATCATGGGATTATGTAGGTGGGTCAGTGTTTTTAATTAAATCATGGGAGATGGTAGGTGGATCAATGTTTTTTAATTAAAGCATGGGAGGCAATAGATGGATCAATGTTTTTTAATTAAATCATGAGAGGAGGTTGGTGGATCAATATCTCTTAATTAAATCATGGGAGAAAGCAGGTGGATGAATGTTTATTAATACATTGAACATGCAACTCTGTTATGAATAAACATTGATCCACCTGCCTCCTCCTATGATTTAATTAAAAAACCTTAATCCCTGCACTTGTTGTTCTCATGCAGATCGATTGTGTATTCATTTCACCACCATATTTGATACTTTTTCTGTCAGTCCACTTCATAGCACTCGCTGCCATAATCACAAGATATTTCTCTCAAAATCCACTAATACACTGAAAAACAGCAAACAAGACAATGGTTTCAGTTTAGGCTCTAGAAATACATTGCCTTTCTTCTCGCCTTTCATTGGTTATGTCAAAGAATGGTAACACTGGCTACACCCGAAGCTGACTTCTTGCCAACCTATGAGCAACAGATAAGCACCACCGTGACTGCCGCTGGCCCTGATCTAGACCTTAAACAAAGAACTACTATAAATGAAAACTATCTTACAGAAAGTGACATATAGGAATCAGATGTAATATCCTTAATAAAAATGAACTGGAGCCAAGACTTCAAAAGTTAGAATACGAAATACAAAGGGTGGGGGGTTACACTTACAGACAGCAACATACATAATCATAACAAGTGTGTGTTGAAAGATGATTTGATTTCATCATTCACCACAGTACCAGTAGGTGTGTAATATGTTTTGTCTTTACAGCCATCATATTCAGGTACAAGAAGCTCCACTTAGAGCATTTGAGAAGGCAGCAGTGGGAAGATGACATAATGTGGTGCAAGGTACCGATGACAGATGGTTTGTTAGGTAAGGGAATCATGAGAAAGACACCTAAATTGTGATCCTTCTCTGTGATTGCCTTCTGTATTCAGAAGTTTCACGTCAAAATGACAATCTTGAGTTATTAATATTAGAAACAGTGAATTTACTTGCATTTCATGTAAAAGCATCTCTCAACAGCTGGCTATCATTCCTTTACTTCAAAAGTGTTAATTATTAGTAGTATGAAAAACAATAGCTAAACGAAAAGGCAGATGAAGCGCTTCAGAGATTTTCAGATTACACCTAACTTGGATGCCAGATGAAGTAGTTCGATCAGAGCTGGTTCGGCATCCTCAGAGGACAGACATGTTGTCTGCCACAGTCGGTATCATTTAAGGCACTATTAGCAATGTCTAGTTTGTAAATCAGAGCTGGTTTTGCAGCCTCAGAGGACAGACATGTTGCCTGCCATGGTCAGTATCAGTTAAGGCTTTATTAGCAATTTCTGGTTATTTGGACTTGTTGTTGAGAACAGTGTGATAGTAACTGTGGAAACATGCACTGAATTCTTTGGTTGAAGAATGGAAATTATTTTTGACTCTAAAGTGGAATGTAACTGTACAGTTTCTTGTCTTCTGCTAATAAAAAGTGAGTGACATCCCGCACAAATAAAATAATTGAAAATGTAATTGTTGACATAATATCAGTTCCTTGTTAAGAGTTTCTTACAGCATCAGAATGGATTCATGACCTACGTGCTGTGTTCTGCACAGGGGGCAACAAATACAGAAGACTACAGGTTGGTGAACATTTATTAGAACTTACACATTCCACTCAGGACAGTGGAAACAAATAGGCACCTCACGTTTATTGCAAACTTAGTACAAATGAGATCAGTGACATGTTATCTGTGGTAACACAGAGCAGGTATGAAAGAGAGAAATTTTTGAAGGATGGGTTTATCATATGCACATATATATCCCTCATTCCCTCTCTCTTTTTCAACTTGCCATACATGGCATCCCTTGTGGTGAAGATCTTCGAAGTCCAAGTCCTTTGGAATTGTGAAGCTAGATTTTATTAGCGAGACCTGTGAACTGTAACTGAGCAGTGAACTGCATGAGAACTGTGATAAGCAGGCTTTGAACTGTGTTTGAACTGATTTTGAATTTAAGTGCAACTATAATACCTGTTGCTGCAAAATCAAATTTTCTGTTATAATAAATATAGTATCGGTGATTGAGGAATAAGAAGTGCTGAAGTGCTATGAGAAGAAAAGTTAGCATTATGTTTGTGGTCCATGGGGTTATGTTACTAATCATCACTTCAAGACTCTTAATGCTACGGCACAGCGTGCAGAACAGCATGGGGCAGCCACAGGTAACAGGTGCGGAGGCAGCAAACAGCAGCCGGCACAGTTGGCAGTACAGGGCATGTTTGGAGTGTCAGCTTCAGCACACAATGACAGCAGGGTTGCAGCCAGCGGTGCAGCCCACAGCTATGAGAATAAGTGGCAGTATGTCAAGGAAGAAAAATAGTGTAAGTGTTGCACATGTGTATAGCAGTCTAAGATTTGTGATTTGAACATCTGTATTAGTAAAATGTCTGGGGAAATGGAAGTAAGATATGCGCTCAGAGCCGGCTGCGGTGGCCAAGTGGTTCTAGGTTCTTCAGTCCGGAACCGCGTGACTGCTATGGTTGCAGGTTCAAATCCTGCCTCGGGCATGGTTGTGTGTGATCTCCTTAGGTTAGTTAGGTTTAAGTAGTTCTAAGTTCTAGGGGACTGATGACCTCAGATGTTAAGTCCCATAGTGCTCAGAGCCATTTGAACCATTATGTGCTCAGAAGTAGAGAAGGAAATGAGTCTCACAGTAGTAGTGACGACCAGGTGGGTCAGATACAAGTAAATCGTAGTGAAGTCAGATTGTAGTCACAAATGACCCAAATGAAAATGTAAATCCAAACTTTGCTGATGAATCCAAAACAGCAAATTCAATAAACAATAATACATTGAGAATTCTGAAGTAGCCACGAATGATTTTACTGGATATGTAGAGTTGACTTTTAATGAAGACAGTGAAAATGTAGATTAAGTGGGAAACAATGACAATATAAATCCTGAATTTGTGGTACCTCATCAAAATGAAATGATAAATTGGAATGACAATGCCAGAGAAAATGACTATGACATCAACATTACCAATGAGCCAATAGGTGAGTTATGCAAATTAAATCACTGTACAGCATCAGTTGACACTTTATCAACTCAGGAGGATGATCAGGATATAAGGGCTATACTAAAATTAATTTTACAAGAACAAAAAGTAGCACAAAAAGAATATAAGGAGGAATAAAGAGAAACAAAAAATGATATAGAGAAAATAGATAAGAATTAAGCAATCAAATAGATAAGGGGTTAGAAGTAATTAATGTAGGAATATCTCAACTTAATGCTATGTTTGATACTTTTGAACAAAAGCTCACACACCTTGAAGCTAAACTGAGGGATGATGCAAGGAAACAGATTATCAAACAAAAGAATGGGGCAAAAAATTAGAATCTTGTAAGACAGAAATGAAACCCTTTGTAAAGGCAACACAAGTGTGATTCAAGGTAAAGTGAGAGAAATAGAATAAAAAATATTCCCTGTGATGTAAGACAAAAAAGAAAATGAAGTTAATTTGGCATGAACAAGAAAGAAAGAAAGCTACTGATTATGTAAGTGACGTAGCAAATCATGCTAATGCATCTAAATTCCATGATTTCTGTCGTAAAGGAACTGTACACCCAGTAGCCTTCATTACACAGTTTGAGGGCATCATTCCTAAAAACATGACAGAACAACAAAAAATCAAATTCGTGGCCAGTAGCCAAGAAGGAGAAGCAAGGGAACAAGCATCAGGAACACACGTAAAAAATTTAAAGAATTTGTTCAAGTGTTCTTGACTCATTGCTGGTCTTGCAGCACACAAAAGAGAGCAAGAGGTGAGGTGGTTGTGAACAGAAGGTTTTATGGTGAAAATACCATTATACCACAAATGGATAGGAGTAAGGTCAAGAAAGTCCTGTACTGAAGTACAATGGCATCAAGATGTCAATAAACATAGACTTGACAGCCAGCTTTTGTCAGAGGCCGTTAGCAAGAAATGGTCAGAGGTCTACTACATTCTTCTATGGGAGACAAAGCTATCATTTTGTTCTAAGGAAAATCATATAGGGGTAGATTACATGATTAAATTTGAGAAAGTTGTGAATGAAGTGCCTCATTCTATCGTGGAAATAATGCCACAACAATTATTGGATGAAATGTCAATCAGCAACATCAAAAAATATTGTGACTACTAAACCTCAGGAGGCAGTAACATTCTTTGTATTGCTAGGTAAATGAAGATTACCAGGTGCCTGAGTTAACTGACAACATACTTAATTTTCTTTTTCTGCTGTTAGTTCTGCCCCTTCTTTCATTCAGAACCATATCTGTCTTTTTTTAACATCCTGCACTATCAACATTAAGATGAGCAAGTTTTCTTACACTGAAACTGACAACAAAGAAACAAACTATGACTCACACAAAGTAACCCAGCAGAATAAACATCTGCATAGTGCAGGTGAAAAACAGACATTTACTGGCATTATATAGATAGGCCCAAGAGTACGAAGTATAGGATCACAGATATACCAGCAAGAGGACATAGTATATAGTTACAACAAGACAACAGTACCAGATGAAAGCACATAACAAAAACATGCCATCCAGTATCTAGTGGAACAATTTTTAAATGTTTACAACAACAATACATAAACCTTTATACTTGAAAACATGGTAAGAATAGGAATGCATGACAAGGGCTGTTGTATAAAACACACATGAAATACAGCATAAAAATAAACTGAAGGCTGCAGAAGAAGTGGACAACACTAAACCAGATAAGTGAATATGACAATGTACAATAGAAGCAATTCCGGTGGCAAAATTAATCGAAATCACTAAATCTTGTCTTTAGATTATGTACAGATCGTATCAAAACAGACATATCATTACTCCTTAGTATGAATTGAAAGAGTGAAGTGGTTTCCACTATAATGAATTATGATACACTGATAGGCTAGGAATAGTTTTGCAAAGAAGTTTATGGTAAATGGAGAGCTACGATTATTAGGTGATAGAAAAGAGAGAGAAAGGTGAAGTTGAGGAGGATTATCGGGTTGGTTGCACTAATAATCACACCCATTTAACAATAGTTCATTTATTAACCTTAATACATACAAGGATCACAAAGAACTGAATTGAACATGGTGGAACAGCCAAAGATAATGCTTAGAGTCCAAAGATGAATGCATATCGATGTTGGTGTCGATTTCATCAGCGCCACAAAGTATTGTTATTAGGTGACAGAAAAGTCGGTCAATCATTTATGAAGAATGAGGGGGGGAAAGGCCAAAGGCAACATGTAAGTCAGCTGTTAAATATTATTTATGTTATTTAAGAGGGAAGTTGTTTCCACCAACTATTTTATGAAGCACAAGGAAGTAGACATATTGTCAACATAGGACACAACATTGACATTGAGATCTCATAAAAGACATAAACGTAGTAAATAAGATTTATATAGAAGACCAAGTTATATGAAGTACAGAGAGTAAAAAACACACACTAGTTTTAAATATGAAAGGAATGTAGAATAAAGGTCTAATTAAGAATAAGGTAATTAGCCCCTACATATTAAAAAATCACATAATGCTTGTATACAGAAGTCAGTAGAAACTACACAGTCATTACATGAATACAGTTCCACTAGTACTATCTGTAGCAAATATGACATTCACATGTAGAAGGAATACTACTCATACTTTGGAATGAAGCAATTATTGTATTATGATTGAAGCACAATTTTAAATGTTCTCTCAGTGCACCTGTGAATTGCAGTTGTAAGCCTCCATATGTAAGAATTAAAAGAGCATAGCAGGTGATGCTGGGTAGTGGTGTGAGCCATTACTGAAGTGAGTCAGTAAGTAATAACAGATGGTGCGAGCAAGCACAGAGCTCTTAAAGTGTGTGAAGGACAATGCCCCAGCCGTATGTAGCTACAGCTGTGACCAAGACAAAAACATTGATGAACCACTGTTGTAGCACAATGTAAACAGTGGCATTGTTTATAAACACCCAAAATCAATGCAAAACATTAAGTATTATGTATTTATATTTTAATAATGTAGGAAAACATGTTTATTTAAAATTATTAGGAAACTGATTTAAGGCATTTTGTATTGTTTTATGGAACTGTGCTGGAGCTGTATGCTGAGGCTGGAGATGGGAGAATGGACTGACAGTTGTTGAACTCGACATCAGTTGGTGAAGTCTGGAGTTTCACAATGCCATACAACATCATGGACAACAGAATCATCAATAAAGGTTGCAATTGTGGGCTGCTTGTGGATGTTCTGGTAAAAGGTGTAAGGATAATGTTCTTCTGTCTCTATGTATTTGTGAAATGTATAGGTGTTGCACTTGTTTTATTTGGAACATATGTCGTGGATGTCTGTATGTGACATTCAACTAAAATTAAGTGCAGAACCGCACGGAGAGGAAAAGTGTAAACGATGTTTCATTGAACTGAAAGGATGGCAATGCACTGATAGCAGTGGTATAGCAGTTAGCCAGTTTAAAGAACAACAATGTGTCAAAAGTGAATAACAATGTAAATTTTTCACAACAAATATTTCGTTGAATTTAATGGATGGAAATGTGCCCATAGTAGCTTAGCTTAACAACAGTATAAATTTTTGTGATTGAAACTTGGCTGCTATAGAGTATTCTAGAAGAAATGATGGATTGTAAGTTAGCAAAAGACTACCAACAAATTTATTTATTTTGCGTCATCAGTCTTCTGACTGGTTCGATGCAGCCTGCCATGAATTCCTCTCCTGTGCCAATCTCTTCAGCTCAGTAGCACTTTAAATCTATGTCCTCAATTATTTTCTGGATGTATTCCAATCTCTGTCTTCCTCTACAATTTTTAGCTCCCTCTAGTACCATGGAAGTCATTCCCTGGTGTCTTAACAGATGTCCTATCATCCTGTCCCCTCTTCTTGTCAGTGTTTTCCCAATATTCCTTTCCTCCCTGATTCTGTGCAGAACCTCCTCATTCTTTACCTCACAATCCACCTAATTGTGGTGACTATTGACCGCCAGTAACTGCTGCCTGCCAAGTGCAGAGTATATTGTCTTTGGACTCGATGTGTTCTTTGGATGGGGTGTGTGATTTTGGACTCTGGTGAAGATGTTTGATTTGTTCTGTCTGTAACTGTTTTCCTGGTGTGGTGTAATTATACGAGCCATGATAAACATGCCCAATCATAATCAGTTGGTGTTTTCTGTGCGTGGTCAGTTGCTATAGTTAGAAAATCCACGTTGGTGACCCTGAGTCATGAAAATACATTGCATTCGCTAGCTGTGTATCACTGGTTTCGTGCCTGTAGACAATGTCACAACCTCCAGTATTTCTGGCAATGCTGGTTGCCACAACTGTGGAATGGACCTTTGACTGTGAAGTGCACTTCTAATCCACTGGGAATGTTTGTGTCTCCAGTGTTTGCTTTGACAGGCCAGATGACTCTAATCTTCGCTGGCATATCACACCGAGTGCTGTACACATTGGTGTAGATGCCTTCTATGGCATTCTACACTCAACAGGATGCTTCTCCAGCACAAGATTCTGGGTTCCCCTTGCCCAACACAGACCACACACGTGTCCAGTTTCAGAGTCCACACGCATGGATGTCATCTCCTCAGAGTGGTCAGTCATTTAATGTGTGCCCTTCCTCACCAGTCAAAGAAACATTCACGTCAACTGTGCCAGGCCACATATATGCTTATCCATCCTGCCACCCCGTGCGCACCTCAGGCATTGCACCTGTCGCAGTTCCCCCCTGTCACTTGGTGCTCAATTGCAATTCTGTGCCTCTGCTCGAGATTTCATCTGCATCAGCCACTGATTCTTCTGTGCCTGCTGCACCATGCTAGTTGCGTGGCCATACAGATTTCCTTCCTACAAGGAATGGACACTATGTCTTGCCTGCACATCTTCCGGACATTCAACACACCACATTGCCCATTACCGAGGCATAGTTCACCTCAGTGAGCATTACAGAATTCCCGCGTGATTTGTGTCTTTCCTACACCCCTGCGAGCACTGGCCCCAGGTCATTTTCCAAAGCTGCCACCGTTATATCCGGACAACCAAATGATGTGGTTTACATTGGTGGACAACATGTTGACATACATGGCATTGTGGATGACGACACTCGTTTTGTGTGTTTAGTGAACCATCTGCATGACCACCCTGATCTTGTCAGTGACTTGGTACTGAACCCACCCAAGAGCAACAAATATGCCTCTGCACGTGCACTACTCATCAAATGCCTTTCTTGTTTGGCAGCTGATACTATTCACAACATTATTTATGATGAAAACTCAGGTAAAATGTAAAGGTCGTGTGACTAGGGCCTCCCGCCGGGTAGACCATTTGCCAGGTGCAATTCTTTCGATTTGATGCCACTTCGGCAACTTGGGCATCGATGGGGATGAAATGATGATGATCAGGACAACACAACACCGAGTCCCTGAGTGGAGAAAATCTCCGACCCAGCCGGGAATCGAACCCGGGCCCTTAGGAATGACATTCTGTAGCACTGACCACTCAGTTGCCGGTGGCGGACAGAACTCAGGTGATAGAACACCCTCCCGGCTGTGGTGATGCTTGCATGTGCAGGTCACTAATGAGATCTTGCCGAACTTAGTGCTCTGGGCGTTGTGGTTGGTGAAGCTGCTGCAAGAACTACAATTACATTTATCTCCCCATACCACAGCATCATTCGAGGATAAACTACGACTGGCAGACCAAGCATACTCCATTATCTGGCACTGCCGCCTCCCTCTGCATAGCACAGTGCCTAATACTGCCAAGGTTGGTAATACTGTGAGTATACTTCCACCATTAGGTGGAAGAGGCCGGGCGTGTGTGTATCATGGACAGCACATGGAACAGCAGCTACCTAGCAGCCAAGACCGGGAATCGCCAGCAGTTCAGTGCCAGCCTCTCCCCACCCCAACCGGGCTACCGCCTCCCCTCCCCACCTTCCCCTTGCCTGGTGGTTCAGCTGGCGGGACAAGTAGTGTTGACTCGCGCTTATGCTGGTTCCATTCCACTTACAGGAATGCTGCTTGCAACTGCCACCCGCCCTGTGCACTCCCAAACGCCACAGGCGGGCTGCAGAAGGTGCTGTGGCTCACAGGTATATGGAAGGGTGCCCACAGATGACGTATTCTGTCAGATCCACCACCTCACAACATTGCCTGTATGCCTAGGATTTAGATTTGCACTGGTATTTTCTCATTGACACTGGAGCAGACGTTGGTGTCATACCTCCCTCATTTAATGTAACGGACACAACAGCAGCCAAACTGTTTCTTCAAGCAGAAATAAATTGCCACTTCATGTTGGTGGTTTTTCTGAGTTGCCTATTGAACTCATACTTGGCAAATGTTTCACTTGGTCCTTCTGCATGGCTGCGTAGAAGACTCAGTATTAGGCACTGACTTCCTTTTTCACTTTGGTCTCTCTCCGGATCTCCAGCCGGCCGCATTATTCCACCATGCCTCATCTACTCAGATTGTGCATTCAGTTGCCTCCTCAGCTCCCCCTCCCACTCAGCATCCCAGAAATTTTGACGTAGGTCTCACTAAGTGCTCTCCACTGGTGGACAGCCTTGCAGCTTCCATCACCCAGCTTCAATATGAGCACTCTGTGCTTGATGATCTCCGCACTTTCAACACCAAACTGGACCATGCCATATTGTTGGCTATGCAAGTTATTGCCAAGGCACAATGCCTCGTACAATGCCTGTCAATGCTGCCAGCCCCCAACACCAGCGACGCACTGCAAGGAACTTTGACACTGATGCTGTGGACAGCTCCTCTGGCACATTGGGTTACTGACTCTTGTGTGCTAACAATTCCCATTTTCCATGGCCTCTGAGCAATTTTGTCAGCCCAACTGAATGCTATCATGATTGGAACAACACAAAAATTTTGTCATGACAGACAGGCCACCAGTGCATCATAAAGCACATTGACTATCACCACATAAGCTACATCTTGTTAAGGCTGCAGTGGAAGAACTTCTGCGGGCAGGTATTGTACACCAGTTGGACAGTAACTGGTCTTTGCTCATACATTTACTTTCCAAAAAAGATGGCGCATTGAGCCTCTGAGCTATCGCCGCCTCATCATGCAGACTGTATTAGACAATTACCCTATACCTCATATACAAGACTTCGCGCAAATACTTAGCGGAGCATGCATTTTCAGTGTCTTGGACTGCTGTAAGGCATATTTACACATACATATGGAATAGCATGACATACCAGAGACAGCGTTAGGCTTTTTGCAGATGACACAGTTATCTATAATGAAGTACTATCTGAGAGAAGCTGCATAAATATTCAGTCAGACCTAGATAAGATTTCAAAGTGGTGTAGAGATTGGCAACCTGCTCTAGATGTTCAGAAATGTAAAATTTTTCACTTGACGAAATGGAAAAACATAGTGTCCTATGACTATAATATCAATGAGTCACTGTTGGAATCCACCAACTCATGGGCGTAATGCTTTGGAGGGATATGAAATGAAGTGATCACATAGGTTCAGCCATGGGTAAACCAGGTGGTAGACTTCAGTTTATTGGTAGATTACTTGAGAAGTGCAATCAGTCTACAAAATAAACTGCTTATAAATCACTTGTGTAACAGGTTCTAGAATATTGCTAGAGTGTGTGGGACCCATACCACATAGGGCTAACAGGGGATATTGAATATATCAGAGGAGGGCAGCATGAATAGTAACAGGTCCGTGTAATTCATGAGAGAGCGTCACAGAGATACTGAAGAAACTGAACTGCAAGGTTCTTGAAGACAGATGTAAACTATCCCAAGAAAGTGTATTAACAAAGTTTCAAGAACAGGCTTTAAATGATTACTCTAGGAATATACTTCAACCCCCTATGCATCACTCACATAGTGATCATGACGATAAGATTAGAATAATTATTGGATGCACAGAGGCATTCAATCAATCATTCTTCCTGCACTCCACATGTGAATGGAATAGAGAGAAACCCTAATAACTGGTACAATGAGGCTTACCCTCTGCCATGCATCTCACAGAGGTTTGCAGAGTATAGATGTAGATGTGTGTCTCAGTTCAGGTTCTCACCAATGTAAACTTATAAGAATTTATCTTATTATATTTCTTTCATTGATTTACCTTCATGTGTTATTTTTTAATGGTATGGTCAGATCCAAGCAGTACACAATTGCTTGTATTGGGTTTTATCTGTGTTGTGTTCTAGTGTCTGGACACAGTAGTCACGTGTGTGTGGGTTGTTATTGGGTGAAGGTGTGAGAGTTTTACATCTGAGGAGGGACTTAGTATGAAAGCACAAATATTTCTCATATCCTTTTTTGTTCTGAATCAGTGGTTCCTCTATGTGGCGAGAAGCTATCTATCCTTTCCGTATTGTTGTTATTCCATCCTGGACTTCACATTATTTACATTTTCTAGTGTCAAAGTTTCTCCATTAGACCTGATTATAATACTTAACTCATTAGCAAATGGACTATTTCTGCTTCTTAGATATATTATGGCAGATCATTTTTACACAAGAACAGGAGTAACCCACGTATCAATCTCTGTGGTACATCTGTAGTGGGTATTCACCATTCTGAAGTTGCTGTTGTGTACCCACCCTGACTTTCTTAAAGTGATGCCCCATATCCTTTAGTTAGACGGGATGAAAACAAGGGACCAATAAAATCTTTGCTACCACAATTTTTGAACTTCTCTACAAGAATACTGTGAACTTCACAATCAAATACAATTATGTTAGACATCTAAATTTGTATGCTGATTACCACAATCATATTATTAGATAATTATGTGAATGTTATCAGCAAATGTCTGTGGCCTGTCCTCAGAAGCCAGTATAAATGTCACTTATATTTAAAATAACATGAATTTTTAAACATTTGCTAGTTGCAGAGCACCACTTGCACAAGACATACTTATGACAACATTCATTAGCTTGATTTGTTGCCCATATAAAAGCATGACCACATTCTTATATCTACCACCTTACATCTCTTTCTACAGTCTAAAGATTTCTCTTCTTTGGGTTGTAATGTACTAGTCCAAGACTCATTCAGTTCATGACTGGACACACACTTGCAGTGATATAGCTGATCTAGTATTATGAACATTATAATTTCATGTATTTACTGTCAATACTTTATCACTCAATATCTGACATTGTAAAGAAGCACAAAACCTTATTAGACTTGAAAACCATTATTTTCATTTTAAAATTGTGCCTCTATTAAAAAACAATGTGAACTTATTCTTATTCAAAAGCATATTTAATTATGTAAGGCATTCTGAAAACATCTGTTGTAATACACAGGATGTTCACATATGACTTTGAAAGCATACTAGTAACTTTTATCTTTAAGTAATTAAAATATATTTTATGTCTAATTAAAATACATTATTAAGTGTGCTAATTTTGTAAATTTTTGTAATGATGAAAATTGTCTTTGGAGATGATTTTTGTGATAAACTTTGCCAGACCATTTGTAGAATGTATTAATGTATCCAAAATTTCATAATGCTATAACTTTTAATTGCAAATACAATTACCTGAGAATTCTTACAATACTTTGTAACACTTTTGATGGTGTCGAAGATATACAGATTGCATGACCAAGTCTACTGCGTGATAGCAGTAGCTGGGAATTGTTTGTCTGCCAAGTCAGTGTACAAGGGAGTTGTACTGTACTAATGGATTTTCGTAAAGAAGAAATGGTATCTTATTGAACTGAAGTGTTAAAATTGGTAAATATAGTGTTCATCATTTGGGAGAGTGTATTGAGAAATTTCTATACAAAAGAAATTGGAGGCATTATAAATTGCAGTGAGCAGACTTTTGACTTGATGATGAACAGTTAAGTACTAGGTGCATATCATTCTGCTACCTTCTTATCAAAATTTGTAAAATGCTTCAAATGCAGTGTGAAGCAACATAAAAATTAATGATTTCAAATGCATCTTTGTACAATCACAAGCAGTTTGACTGCATGATGTATCATATATGATTCACATAATGTCATGGAATTATGTAAGAAACAAAATAAAGATCTTAGATATTTTTTAAACCAGGGACAGCTAGGAATTTGCTACACAAACCATGCTCTGGTCCGAGTGGCATAACTCTCTCACCTGGCTGCACACTTCAATGTATCACCGTGGCACACTGTCTAAGCATGGGGATGGGAAAGGGGGAATTGCAAATGCACCACATTTAAATGCTAATGCACTCACACTGCTTAAGACTTGTTTTATATTTCACATTCGCAACAACACAGAACACAAACAAATCAACTGTTTAGAGTTATTTAATTATTTTTGGCATAGTGAAGACATAAATATTTAATATTTACCTGATATAAACTGTCAGCAAATAGACAGATGCAGACAATTTCACAGATTTTCACACCAGGTTGCCATGTAATCATGACTTATTTTGTTTCATAATCGTAAAATGCCATTCACAAATACACTTGTTAACTGAAAGATTTCTATCACATTTACAACCTCATTATGGAGCCATGGAAACTCTTCCTGAGGAAAACAATGTAGATCTGTTGGATAGTCTTAATATATAATAATTTGTCCTTTAAATGGGAATTACAATGGAGATCAATCTGTACATCTGCACACGCAAAGGGGCACTTTCAACTGAAATGGGAGATGGTCTTGAAAACAGATGTAAGACTGGCAATGCCCTCAAGACATTTTGAACTATCTTTGTAATTCTTTCAAGGCCACAATGAATACTTCAAAAGTCGCATTTTTTTAAGTGCATGTGAGGTTAGGGAAAGGGAAATATTTTTGTCAGAATTTGTCCTTTCCACAATCCAATTTTCTTTTTAAGTGCATCCCCATCAAATCAGAAATAAGTTGTTCCTCTCCTTGCAGGTCTTACTGTGGGCTGTGTGCTGTCATGAACACATACATTTGAGGTCTGCAATCCATTCTGGATATTCTAATTTTCATTCCTGCTTTTTCCTTCATAAATTCAACAATTGTGGGTTTTAAATTGAAAAGTCATTCCAGGCATGCCCTTTGATTTAACTAATGTACCTTACTGTAATATATAAAGTTTCCATACTCACTGTTTAGTTCAACTGAAAACTGTTGCAACTGACAGTGGAATAATTCATGTGACTCTAGAAAATGTACTGCTCACACCACCAATTTTCATCACATGCTCCATGCCTGCAAATTTAGCATGGAATGCTTCTTGTTATACAGATCAATCAATCCTGTCTCTTGATCATTGTAATTTTTGGCTCTTTTATTAGCTACTAAATCATTAAATTCTTTCTGTGGGGTAATGTCATTCCATAGCAAAATTGCATTACCTGTCAATTACACAACTATGTATCATATAATGGATACTGAGGATTCTTATCCTTCTCTCCTATCATTCCCATTCATTTTAAAGGCTTGTGATGACAGATTGCTGGGCTGCCTCATTTTGTGCAGACAGCCACCAAACCTGTGAACTACTCTTATATCATGAACATAGCTGACGTCATGATTCTGCTGAAATGAAAAAAGTTGTGCTGACTGAAAAATGCTGCAATGCAATGTTAAATGAAATGTCGCTCTTTACTGACTGCTTCCAAGAATGACTTAGCAAATGGAGAAAGGCTGAGCCTTAGCCCGCATGTGGCAGCACTTCGTGATTGCATGCAGTTTGGCACACAATGGCTGACCCTGTTCTAAACAAACAGTATGGGTTCTATACGTTAGCTGCTCAGGACATTTCAAGGTTATTAATGAAAGAATGATCTGAATGCTGAAATAGAAACCAGATTTGTACACTGAATGTGTAGACCCACTCAAGCATATGGAATGTCTGTAAAAATTTATTGTTAGCTGTTTCATTTGTACATATAGACAACAGAACAACTAAAGATGTACATTGATTTAAATATAATAAGTATTTTAAGGCACAAGTGTAAATTATTTATTTGTTAGAAGAATATTTTCTATTGTTGCATGTAGAAAATGTATTCTACCAGTCACATTCTTTTAAAAATAAACATTTTTGCACTGAAGTCCTGCAAAAAGCTCTCATTAAACAACACAACTGCTTGCACTTGTGCAATGATAATCTGTAATATAAAGGTCAAGAATATTATCAAAATGTGACTTCAATAATATCTTCAGTAATATAGAGAATTTTAATGTATAATAACGATAATAACAGTAGTCAGTATATAATATTTCTTGTATATTGAAGGCCTTCATATGTATAAAGCTTGAGAAAGGTTATTAAAAATTATGTTTTATGATTGCCCATGACTTTAAAAAAGTTATAAGTTTTGATTTTTTTATGATATTACATCTTGTTCTCAATCTGAATTCATGGAACAAGAAGTTTTTGTTGCTAACAAGACCAGCTTTTTTGGAACTGATTATTTTGGGCACAAGGAAGAGTCATAATCTTTAGTGCCAAACAACACTAAGAACAGAAACAGTGCTTTATATCATTGTTCCAAAGCCAGCGTACATTCCTGCAAAATTTATAGTGAGAATTATACAACACCAGTTTTCTTCGGTCCATGTACTGAACAACCCATATCAACATATGTAGTAGACCATCCTCTCACTCAGTAGGTTTTCAATACACTCCTCGTATAGGGAAAATCACATTAGCAAATAAAGGCCACTGCCAGACAATGACAAAGGCACTTTGAGAATAACACATTTTTACTTATAACAAAATGTACAGCACAGTTTCTTCTTTTAATCTAATTAAAATATCACAATACTGTAACAAGGCACTAAAATCAGTATAAAACTGTAAAATATGCTCATTGTCTGTGGTTAAATTTCAATAAAAGTAGGACAAAGTAGGACATGCTTCAAGAGCATGTTAGTTATATTTATAATAGAAGGAAGAAATGTAAGTACATTCTATTAAAAAAAAAAAAAAAATCATGCGTAAGTCAGAGACAGTAGAAGTGTTACATCAGCTGTAGAGAGAAACAAAACTTGCAATAAAAATTCTTCATGAAAACAGATATTTATATTTATTCCAATTGTAAATTTAACCTTGCAAATATCTTCAAGTCAACATGACCTTTGCATGTTTAAATAAACTGAATACAAAAATTTACTCATTTCACATTTGATACATTCAGTGTCTTCCAGAAGTGCCAACTTTTGTCTGTATGATATGTAGGCACTTTTCAGGGTAGTTTCTTCAACATATTCCCGATTTCTCTCTTCACATCCTGGGAGTGAGTCCTCCCATAAATATGTTCTGTTCATAAAACACAACAGTCAATTCTTTGTTGTGAATGTGAACTTTACGTAACCAAACTTGTAGTAATAATGTTTAGAATGTTGAGATATCGTAGGTCTCCTGTCAGTTTTTGTTAGCAATGAGAAAAAAAGGTGGCAGTGATAATAACAGTCAAAACTATGGGTGCCTTATGTAAATTATAGCCACTTTATGTGCCACATGACCCATATACAAGGTTTGTACTCTCATATAGGTTTACAGTTTATTGCACAGAGAAGTGTAGTAAAGGATCATGATAAATCAAGTAAGCTGTAAATTTCATACAGGCTCAATTTTCTCTCTCTATTATTAATAGAAAGTAGAACATAGGAAATTTGCCAGGCAACATGTTACACGTATCTTTCTAAAAGTCAATATTATTGCAGAATGCTCAAGAAGGGTTATATATTAAACACTGAAGTGTTCCCACTGCACAGGAACACCTGGATACACAGGAGAAAGAAATAGAAGTATGAAGGTTAATGTATTATTGTGTCATTAGAACAGGGTAAGCAGCCCTAAGGCATCATGATATCTATGCTTCTGAAGAAATGAGCAATTCTATGCACTTTTAAATTTGATCTGCTTGTTGTGTATGTCTCACTGTTAGTGTTAGCACAAAGCTCAAACAGGGGAGAGAACATGCAGATGTGGATGCCAATTCACAGACACTGCAATTGCAGCTTACAGATTCTGTGCCATTAGATACATGTCAACATAAGATTTTAAGAAACATTTTGACACTACCTTGAAAACATGCAGTAATGTTAACCACAGAAAAGAGCATTTTTTTCCAGTTGCAGAAAAACACTTATAAATGAGAATTATGAAAATTACACCAAAATTACACATTATTTTGTTTAACTCTCTATTTATTTAAGTAACTGTGGAAGAAGAGAGTAACAGCTACCTCAGAGTAACTAGAACCTCAAAATCAGGCCTTTAAGTATCTCAACCTTCCACTGTCAATAAATATTTTGGTTCTTTTGCATGATGCTCCATAGAAACAATTCAAAACCAGAATGGAATAATCAGTAAACTACGACACTTTTCATGTTTACTAATAAAATTTATGTAAATGTTTACAGTTACAGACTTCACATCTGTATTATAAGCACAACATTGCAATTTCACGGAGCTAGTACCTGTTGCAGCAAGAATTTAACAGAGTGAATAGTGTCTTAAGAAGAGCACCAATAATACTAAAACAGGTGTGATTGAGAACAATCAGAATAAATCAGTTGCTGTGAAGCAATTTGGTTGGGAAATGAGACACATAAAGCAGCAGATTAGTTTTGTTAATTAGGAGTGAGGTATACGACAAGGACAGAAGTTAGGAAAATATATAGCAGACAAATAATGACAATTTCTCCTAAAAATGAGAAGTATTTTAACATTAGATATCAGTTTTAATTGTTAGGAAGTTTTTCCTGAAATTATTTGTGTTGAGTATAGTCTTATAGGGAACTGGAACATAGGCAATAAATAGTACATCCAGGAGGAAAACATAACTTTTTGAAATGTGGTGTTTCAGAAGAATGCTGACAAGTAGATGGATAAGCAATGAAGATGTATTGAATCAAATCATGGAGAAAGGTGCATGGTGTGAGTAGAAAATGGGACATTTTGATAGCACAGGCCCCGAGACAACAAGGAAAAGCTAATTTGGTCATGGAGGGAACACGGTGAGATGTTGCGGAGTGGCTGTGGAAAAGAAGGAGGGGGGGGGGGGTAGAATTGTTCTGATAGACTAAAGGTTGACTACAGTAATCACTCTCATTTATAAAATTAGCTGAATTTTCTGCTGGTGCTTGGCAGAACATAAATATATTATTAAGAAGGAAATGTTTCCTAATGTTGCACAAAATTATGTTTATTCAAGTCGCCAACCAACTTTGGTTTCTTAGGCCATCTTCAAATGACAACTGAATGTTGCAAACACTATAAAATGATGTGCAACTTATACAGATATTATTTACACAGAAGATACAAAAATTATGACCATAGCATGTTTACATAAGATAGTATTATTTTTTGCCATGTAGAAATAATTACATCAACGAAAGAAAGAAACAAACTTTTTTGTATGGATCTACATTTACCAACTGCTGAAAATAATTTCAAATCTACAATTTCAGTCTATTATTTGTAATAAAACTTAGTTTAAGAGAGGGAGAAAAAGGAAACTGAGTCTGATCACTTAACACTAAACTGGAATTCTGTGTAATTTATTTGTTAATTTCCAGTGTTTCCAGCATGGACATCTTACTACTTTTTTTAAATAAATGTAATACTTCACATTCTACACCATACATGTGGTTATCTGTTATTAAATGATCAGCAAAGGTTGAATCTTTCTTTTTTAATCTGCAGCTTCTCTCATGTTCAGACAACCTAATTACCAAAGCTCTACCTAACTGACCAAAATTTACGTTCCCACAGTGCTTGCATTTGATTTTATATCACTACTCTGTGCCAACAACTGCAGTTTGTCTTTACTATTGAATAAAAACGATATGATGTTGGTATTATAAAATGTAGGTCTGATTGAGGCTGACTGCTGAACGATAATGCTGCCAACAATGTGATTTCACATAAGGACCATTAAGCTAAGATTAGAGAGATTGCTCAATTTGCAAGTGAAACAGGAAAGGGAGTGACTAGTAGTGGTAGAGTGGGCCCTCTACCATGCACCATATGGTGGCTTGCAAGGTATGTGTGTAGATTTAGTTGCAGGACTTCAATTTTTTACCTAGGTTATCTGAAATTTTGCCAGTATGTGGCATGATGCACCAGTTTTTGTAACTACTGACTGACTTGTCCAGCATACATATTTTCTTTTTTTGTAGTATTTTATCAATCAGGGCAGAGTTGTAGCCTTTACTTGAAGCAATTTTTTTATGTTCTGTAGTTCTGTTTGAAAGGCAGATTCAGATGATGAGACATATATGAGGCGGTGCACCATTGAATGGAAAACTGCATGTTTGAGGCTGCGTAGGTGCTGGTAGGAATCTGTAGCTATGGTTTTTCTGTAAATGGTAAGTGTCTCTTTGTACTAATATCTATATTAAGGTCCCAGAAATTGACACAAAATTGGTGCATCATCTCATGTATTGGCCAAATTGCAGATAACCTTGGTAAAAAGCTGAAGTCTTGCAACTACACATGTACATTTTACAATACCAACAGCAAATCAAAATTTTTGTTCAATAGTTAAGACAGATGCAACCTTTAGCCCAGAGGGATGTATATATTCATTGGTCAGACAGAGCTGTAGTAGTTAGTGTATCTGAACATGAGAGAAGATGGAGATTAAGAAAGAAAGATTCAACCTTTGCTGATCATCTAATAGAGAAAACTACTCATATGATCTAAAATGTGAGGTGTTACATTTTGTTATGAAAAATAGAAAGATGTCCCTACTGGAGACACAGGAAATCAACAAACATACAACACAGAATGTCAGCTTAGCATTAAATGATCAGACTCAGTTTTCTCTTCCCTCTTTTAAATTAAGTTTTAGTATAAGCAATAGACTGAAATTGGAAATTTAGACTTATTTTTCATCAGTTGGTAAATGCATCTCCACATAAAAAAGTTTGTTTCCTTGTTTAGTTGATGTAATATTTCCTTGTGACAAGAAATATAATACTTTTCTATGTAAACACCCTACTTGTTATCATTTTTTTATATACTGTGCAAACAATGTCTGCATAAGTCAGACTCATTTTATATGTGTTGATGAGATTCAGTTATCACTTGAAGATTCCTAAGAAACTGAAAGCCGGTTTGTGACTGAATAAATATAATTTTGCAGAACATTAGGCACTGTTTCCTTTTTAATATTACTCTCATTTATATTTAGAAGTGAAGGAGATTGGGACAAATACAGAGAGCAAAAACTTATCTGCAACTTTTACACAAACCAGAGTTAAAGAACATGAAAGAGAGGCAGTAATGGAGAAGGTTATGAGACATGATTTCAGCCAGTCCCCTATGTTATTCAGCCTGTACATTGAGCAACCAGTAAAGAAAACCCGAGAGAAATTTGGGAAGTGAAGTAAATAGTCAGCGAGATCTCAAGTCTGCCAATAACTTTGCAGTTATGGCAGAGATGACAGTGGGATTGAAAGATTAGTTGAATGGATTGGACAGTGTTTTGAAAAGAGGTTACAAGATTGTAGAATTGTTAGTATTGATCACATTCTATTTTGTTGACAAATGATGCAACAGGAATGAGTTTCAGTTCTGAGTGAGGGGACACTAAATGTGGCGTGATACAAGTACCAGTGCTTGATCCACTCATGTTCTTGGTCTACATAAATCATTTACCTGGGATACTGGGGGAGCTTTCAAAAACAATGCTTGTTGAAGACACGGCTATATTGATGGAGGACCCAAACACATCCACAGCCATGAGAATAATCTAACAGGAATTACAATTGGTTATCAACAAAGAGCTTAACTGGGTTTAATGTAGCAAAACTCATATTATGCAATTTCAGAAGATTCAAAATGACTTGCAGGTGCCAGAATTAGTGATCAATGAGCATACATTGAATAAAGCTGCATCTGTGTAGTTCCAGCACACCCACATGGATAATTAAGATAGCAACAGCATGAGGAAAAGTTAATCGAAAAGCTCAATTCTACCTTTTTCACACTTAGACATCTCTCTCACTGAGTTGACCAGCAAAGAGGATAACTAGTGTGCTGTACCTTGGCATAATTTCTGTACCAATGCAGATAAAGTGAAGGATTCAATAGGAATATTGTGTAATGTTAATACTGAAAAATCTTGCAGATGCCTCTTCAGGGATGTAGGGATTCATAGACTTACAAGCTAACACACATACTCCTCAGTGGAGTTTGTAGTTAATAAAAAGCATGAATTCAAGATGCACAGTGTAACTCAGAACCACAGTAGAAGAAGTGAAAATAATCTTTAGTTAGGCTATGCACCACTCACTAAGGTTCAGAATGGAGTCTTATAGTATAGTACAAAAATCTGTAACATTAGACAGGAAACTGGAAGTCTCCAAATCTTTAAAAGAACGTAAAAGGCTCCATCACCATCCACTCCTATAGGTTATCACTAAGTTAGTGTTAGTAACATACAGAATTAACTTTTTATCATCACTGCTAGTCATATTTGACATAAGTTCAATAACATTAGCTGAATGCTGAATCAGTGCTTGGTGGAAAATGGTAACAATATTAAATAGGAAACACTTCCTAAAGTTCTGTGATATTCAGTCTGTAAGAGGTTGCTGTTAAACATTGGGCAGTCCCATAACTAGCCAGATATTCTGTAATATGTATTCATTGTGTTTGTTTTTCAACATTTGACGTTATCAAGGGCTTTAAGGAAGCCAATAAATATGTCAATCTGTTTATTGTTGTCCATGGACATCTGCTGCTTTTTCTAAGGTATACATCTCCCAAATCACTCAGTATTATGTACATACCTACTTACTTACCTAGGCCAATTCTATAAAATACCAGCAGTAACTTCGTACTTTGTGAAGCCACGATATACATTAGTGTGGCATTTTGAAGAACATTAGGAAGTATTTTCCATTTAATATCATAAATTTAATGCTGACCTGAAGATTATTGATTCATGATGAAGCTATTCTTCGCTCCCATCATGTGCCTGTATAGAGTACTCCTGGCCATTGTCTTGGAGACTTATTTTTGTACAAAAGATAAAATACAGACTTGGAAAATTGTAATCAATCAATACTCTACTCGACACTTTCAAAAGTTATACAATTTACAAGCATCTCTAAAGAATGTGCACTGTAGTTTATGTCAGAATGATATGCAAAATGATTTTTAGTAAATATGCAGGTATGAATATAATGTGCGGTTGGGAGGTATCTACTTCAGCAAAAGGAGACAAGTTTTAGATGACTGAAGACAGCAACATTGAGACTGACATGTTTATTGACTTGCTTACAGCAAAGTCAAATATTGTCAAAAAACACAACAAATTCATAATTACAGACTGTCTGGCTGTTTAAGGGACTGGAATGAGTATACTGGTGCTTGTATACTATTTTATATGGAGACAGATAAGAACAAGTGAAAATGTTGCTGACAGTACAGTAAATTTTAGGAATATATAAACAACTAAGCAACTTACTAGGACTTTCCTGGACAATTCTGTTATACATATGAAAGAATATTATTTATGGGTAAGATTTCCAGAACAATCAACAATAGGTACCATGACATGTAAATGATCTAAAGTAAAAGTAATGGAAATATAAAGCACAGCAACTGGTGAACATTTTTATTGTTGCTAGAATACAATGTTCCTACTAAATCACTTCAGTGACAATATTAAAATGTTTAGAGATGTGAATCTGAAGCTGTGAAAGATGGAATCACTATGTTTCTCTTGTATTGTGCCAGGGAAGTGCAAAGATGTGATTTATTGTAAGGTGTAATATGCCTTCAAAAGTAGTGGCTAAGAACTTTTGACTAGCCATTGCTGAGTGTAATTGATTTAAAAGATTCTCCTACCTACCTGAGGGAGATGCATGCCTCTTCATTACAAGGACAACCAGGGTTCAGTGGTACTAGCTACAGTATTTCCTTGGCAGGACTAGAGTAGCATCAACTTAGTTTCATGTAGCCATCTGAAGAGCTATTTGGAGGAGGAGTAGTGGCTGTGAGTAGAAAGCCGAAAGTAAGAATGTGGAGAGCAGTACACTAACTACATGCAAAAACATACTGCATAGCAGGAGGAAATAGTCACACAACATGATGTTGATCCTTAGGCCTAATTGCAGACCTGGAATGGATAGGTTCATTGGTTGGGAACATTTACTAAATGAGAGTAAATAACAGATTTGTTTGTCAATAGTGTGTAATGGAATCTCTTACTCCAGTGCAAAATTCTAAAAATGCCATACTGTTTCCCATGGTGACCTACACTTACAGTTCTTCGGAGAGAAGTGCAGCTACAACTTATTGAGAGCACTCAGTGGACTGCATACCAGTGTCACAGCTGTTGTCAGCTTGCCAGACCTTGGAGCCACTACTTCTCCCACAAGTAGCTCCTTAGCTGACCTCGTGAGGCTGAGTGCACCCTGTTCCAATTCTTTCACCCAGGATAGATTCCTGACCCTACTAGGAACTGTAGGTAAAGGAGCAGAAGAAAGAGTTTCAGGAGAATATGGGCTTGGTAGTACTAGTTAGAGGGGAGAAAGATTAATTGAATTCTACAATAAAGTTCAGCTAGTAATAGCAAATACCCTGTTTGAGAATTACAAGAAGGGTATGAATACTTGGAAAGACCTGGAGATGCAGGAAGATTCCTGTTGGATTACATCATGGTCAGACAATAATATGAAAAGTATAGTTGCTAATCACCATATAGTGGAGATGCTGAGTTACAGATAGGCACAACTAGAAGACTGTTGGAAAGTGAGCTTTCAGCCAACAATGCTTTTGTCAAAACTAGACAACTGCCTGCCCCCACAAAGATGAGTTGCATTTGCGTGTGTGGTTTGTCTATTTTTGACAGAGGCCTTGTTGGCCAAAAGCTCACTTTCTGATGGTATTATTCCATTTCATTCTGGACTTTCCATTGTTTGATCAAGGTCAGACAGAGATTAGAATCAGATCACAGTTTAGTTATAATAACTGAAGCTTAAGAGAATTGTAGAATGGAAGCTTTCATGACTGGTATTGACAATACCGCTATATGCAGATATATGTTTTATGGGCATTAGGCTATGGTCCAAGGCATAATTTTCTGCCTACGAGAATTTAACATAATCGTCTAGAAGAACCAGTGAGGAAGGAAGTGAGATACTGAAGTATTGGGGAATGATGAGATGCATTTGAATTTAACTAAAGATATGGATAATGCAATAAGGAATCCTACAGTAGGCAGTTCAGTTGATGAGGAGTGAACATCTCTAAAAAGAGCAGTCACAAAAGTTGGACAGACAAACATAGGTAAATGATTCAAGGCAAGAGTGCAGTGTGCTGTGGTTTTGGAGAGAGGTGACCACCTGACTTAAAGTTACTTCCCCACTCACTGACACAACAGCCTATACAAAAGCTCCACTGCCAACAACAGTGCATTTGGGTGGTTGTTTCTTTCTGTTGCATGTGTATTTTTGTGCTGTGGCAACTAAGTGGAAGCATGTTGTGATTAGTTTTGCTGACAAAGTAGCTGAATCAATGAAGTTGAAAAAGGAAGTTTATTGAAAACTGTTGTCACTGATTATGGAGTTGGTGTTTCTACCATTTGGGTTCAAATGGCTCTAAGCACTATGGGACTTCACATCTGAGGTCATCAGTCCTCTAGACTTAGAACTTCTTAAGCTTAACTAACTTAAGGACATCACACACATCCATGCAGGCAGGATTTGAACCTGCGACCGTAGCAGCAATGTGGTTCTGGACTACCATTTAGGAATGGATGAAGCTGGAATCTAAATTTCTAGAGCGAGTTGTGAAAAATCGTTATAGAAAACCGTGGAAAACATCTGTCTTTGAAAATGTAGATGAAGCTCTTTACTTTTGGTTCAACCACAAATGAGATAAAGGCATGCCTTTGACTGGCCTGATACTACAAGAAAAAACTAAAATATTTGCTGAGTTGTTAGGTGAGGAAGAAGGAATTTTTCTTCAAGCTTTGGGTGGTTGGACATGTTTAAAAACAGGTACGACATTTGTTGTCTGCAGACCCACGTATGGTTAATGTTTTTAAAACAGTGCAAGGCTACACTAAGAACCAAATTTACAGTGTTGATCAAATGGGAGCTAATTTCAAGCTTTTGCCTGCAAAATCCTTAGATTCCTCAAAAGAAATGTCTGCCCCAGGACACAAAATCAAAAAAGAAAGGATAACTGTTATTTTGGCATCAAACATTTCTGGCACATCGTGTACCTGGAAGTTGAAAAAACCTTTGACCTTGAAGGATATTGCTATTATCTATCCCATTCTCTTGTGCAATTTAAGGGAATGGGATAGATAATAGAAATATTTAGGTATAACACTATAATGAAAAAAAAACCCTGTTTCCTGTGCGCATTTCTTGTGCATTTGACACGTTCCACATCATAACAGTTTTTCTGTGCTATTGATCAATGGAACACATAACTAACTAACTGATCAAAATGCACTACGAGTTTTTTATAGAGCCTAAAAATATTCGTAGATGTCTTGTAAACTCTTTGACAAATGGTTTACTGATCATTTTGTACAAAAGTTTTTATCTGAAAAAGGCCTGCCTAGAAAAGGCATCTTATTAACTGACAATATGTCTATGCATCCTTGCGAGATAAAAAACAGCAATATTATTGTGTGTTTCCTTCACCAAAATGTAACAAGGTTAATTCAGCCACTGGATCAGGGCATAATAGCAACATTTAAACAGCATTACCATGGAATGTTCTTGAGAACCATCCTGCAAGATAGTGACATGCAAAACAAAAACATTAATGATGTGCTGAAGGAATTAAAAATGAAAGACATTGTATTGGGCTGTGCAAGCCTGAGATAATGTGAAAGTAGAAAGAAACTCTTCAAAGGTTTCAGACGGAACAGTATGATAGCCTTGGAGAAAACAAGACAGAAAACTTTGAAAACTTGACAGATATGGCAAAAATAATTCCCGCATGTGAAAACATGGATATGTGTGAGGTGGAGAACGGGTTGTTGCAGATAGTTTGCAAGAAATCATGGAGCAAGAAATTGTAGAGTGTTGCAGTCAAATGGTTTACTGATCATTTTGTACAAAAGTTTTTATCTGAAAAAGGCCTGCCTAGAAAAGGCATCTTATTAACTGACAATATGTCTATGCATCCTTGCGAGATAAAAAACAGCAATATTGAAAATCCCAAAACAGATGACATGGATGACAGAGTCACAACTGACAGTGGTTTTTGAGCACTAGAGGTAAGCCTAAATTAAGAACTTCTCTTCTTTCAAAAACCTACTGGATCTAGTATAACACAGAAATTACAGCATATGTTGTTCTTGTTTTGGGTTGCCCTAGGATTCATTGAATAATGTAATTAGTCAACACCAGCTGGTGTCCCTCCAGTCATGAAACAGTGGTGGGACATGACTGCTCAAAAATGTGTGGAGCGATACAAGAAACGAAAAAAAGTTACTGGTTTTTTTGTATGAGTAATTCATATACTGGAAACTACTGTATTAATTATGGTATACTGTACATTAATGTACTGTAAATCTAAAAATTTAACTCTAACTTTAATAAAGAACACAAGCCTAGCATAAAAAGGGATTTTTCAACCCATTTGCCCTTCAAAACTATCCTAAAATATGTACTGTAATTACAGTACAAAATACTGTAGTGAATGTTAGATGTTCATAGTTTAGGCAGAAAAATTATTATCCAAAACTCTCCATTAGTGTGGTTCACCAGGGTTGATGTGTACTTCAATTGATAGATAAAAGAAGGAAGTACAAAAATGCCCAAGGAAAGAATGAAAAAATAAGAAGTGCAGGGGAGCTAAGATGAAATGGTTACAGGAAAAGTGTGAAGAAATTGTCATCAGAATGACTGATTTAGCATACGGAAAAATCAAAATAACTGTTGGTGAAATGAAAAGCAATTGTGCTAACATTAAGAATGCAATGGAAGTTTAGCACAGAGGAAAGAGCAGACAGGTGAAAAGAGAGCACTGAAGGCCTAAATGAGGGGGAGGCATTGTCTGATGATGTCACAGAAGAAGAAATTAGAGCTGAAATGAAAGAGAGGGTATCTAGTATTTGTGTCAGAATTTAAAATGGAAGACCCGAGATCAAATAATGCTGAAGGGATAGGTAACATTCCATTGGAATTTTTAAAGTCACTTGGAGAAGTGGCAGCAAAATGACTATTCAAGCTAGTGTGAGACAGATGACATATTATCATACTTTTGGAAAAATATCATCCATACAATTCTGAGGATAGCAAGAACAGATAAGTGCAAGAACTATGACACAATCAGATTAACAGCTCATGCACCAAAGTTTAAAAAAATTAAAGATCTGTTAGATGATGATCACTTTGGCTTTAGAAAAGGTTAAGTCACCAGACAGACAGTTCCAACATTGCACTTGATAATGGAAGCAAGACTGAAGAAAATTCAAGATACATTCGTAGGATATGTTAACCTGAAAAAAGCATTTGACAGTGTAAAATTGTACAAGGTGTTCAACATTCTGAGAAAATAGTAATCTATAGTGAATGACACCTAACATACAATATGTGCAAGAATCTAGAGGGAACAACAAGATTGTAAGACTAAGACTGAAGTGGTCAGATTAAAAATGGTTTATGATGGGGATGGACTCTTTTCCCCTACTGTTCAATCTACATTGAAGAAGAAGTGATGGAAATAAAAAGAAAGGTTTAAGAGTGGTATTAAAATTCAGGGTGAAAGGGTGTCAATGATAAGATTTGATGATGACATTGCTATCCTCAGTGACGGTGAAGAAGAGTTACAGACTCTGTTGAATGGAATGAACTGTCTAATGAGTATATGGATTAGGAGTAAACCAAAGAAAGTGAAAATGATCAGTAGTGGCAGGAATGAGAATAGCAAGAAGATCAACATAAAAATTGGTGATTATGAAGTAGATGAAGTTAAGGAATTCTGCTACCTTGGAAGCACAATAACCCTTTATGGATGAAACAAGGGGCACAAAAGCAGGCCATTTCTGATGAAGAGATGTCTGATAGTACCAAATGTTGGCCTTAATCCAAGGAAGACATTCCTGACAAAACACATTTGGTGCACAGCATTGTATGGTAGTGAATTATGGACTGTGGGAACAGAACAGAATGAAAGATTCTGAAATGCGGTGCTTGAGAAGGATGTTGAAAATTAGGTGGACTTCTAAGGTAAAGAATGAGGAGGTTCTCCACAGAATCTGTGAAGAAAGGAAGAAACATACATTGTGCCATGAAGATAAGATATGAGAAATTAGGGCTCTTATGGAGACATATAAACAGTCATTTTTCCCTTGTTCTATTTGCAAGTGGAATGGGAAAGAAAATGACTAATAATAGTACAAGGTACCCTCCACCATGCACCGTAAGGTGTATTGTGGTGTATTGATGTAGATGCACATGTAGATGTACAGAAAACACTGACAAGAAGAAGAGACAGATAGCATGACAGAACATGTGTTAAGACATCAGGGGATTACTTCCATGGTACTAGAGGAAGCTGTAGATGGTAAAAATGCAGAGGAAGGTACAGATTGGGATACATCTAACAAATAATTATGTTGAGTGCAAAAGCTACTCCAAGATGAACAGCCTGCCAAAATCGAACTTACATCAGTCCCAGTGTTCTCAGAGAATACTCTTCCTCACAGTACAGATACAGAAAGTATTAATATGATATTAGTTAACTGCAGAAGCATTGAAGAAAAGATCCCAGAAATAGCATCACTTATTGAAGGTTATAATGCCCAGATAGTATGGGGAAAAGAAAGTTGATAGTAACTGGAAGTGAATAGCAATCAAATCCTAGGCTGAATTTGGAATATTTAGCATAAGCTATAGTTATCAATGGTAGTGGCATTTTTATTGCATTAAGGAACTGGATAATATGCAAGCAGATTTTCATAGATTCTAAATGTGAATTAATCTGGATGAAGTTAAGCATCAAAGGTCAGTCAAGAATGATAATTGAATGCTTTTATTGACAGTCTGGGTCTGGAGCTGTAGTGGTAGAGCACTTCAGAGAGAGCTTAGCAGAATATTGTTAATACTTTTCTTGATAATTTCCGTTGTAATAGGGAGTGAACTCAACTTGCCAGATACAGACTGTAAATAGAGTCATGCTATCAAACTGGTGGCAGGAGAGAAGGATTTGTGTGGCGTTATTCTGAATGTCTTGTTCGAAAATTACTTTGAGCAGACAGTAAACCAACTCCTGAAGGTAATGTCTTAGACCTCCAAGCAACAAACAAACCTAAATTTATCGAATCAGTTAAAGTAGAGGGAGGATCGTAATGCTGTGATAGCAACTGTGCCTAAGCGTTTTATAAGGAATTTAAAGAAAGTAGGAAAATGTTTTTGCTTAGCAAGGGTGACAGAATACAAATTGCACAGTATCTGAGTAATCACCATCAAATATTCAGTGTGCACAAATTGAGAAAATCAAAAGCATCGTCCAACAAACCGCGACAAGTCTGATTTCCAGTCTAGCATACGGTAACTTGTTCAAGTCTGACAAACGAACCGACCTTCCACCAGATCATACGTGGAACAACAACGAAGAATGACTACGAACACGAGTTCCTTTCGTGACAGAGGCGACTGTCATGGTGTTGTCTGCAGCAGCTGTCACGTTGCGGCAGGTGCGTAAAACCGCCAGTACAGTTTTTACAACTGGGCCCAGGAGAAACGACGCAGGCGGGACAGTGAATAATACAGCTAAAGGCAGATGATGGCTCCGATCGCCGCGCACGTAATAAAATTTTAATGGCTGTGGAATTCAACGCAAAGAAAATTATTGTCTTGCTTTAGCACTCGAAAAAGGAAAATATATAGAGTTTCCATAATGAACACTTTAGCGGTTTCTCAGCTCCCCGAGCTCATGAATTTCGATGCATAGATCGATATTTACAAGCACTGTTCAGTGGTTAAAGCGAGAAAAGGCACAATCGTCGTCCGCGAAACTCGTGTATTATAAGAAATGGAGTCATACACTCAAACGAGGAATGTGGTGAGATGGAAAATGTCAATATCGTATCGAAATTTTTCGCAGAAATAACACGGCAGTATGATAAATTTTAGGCCGTAGTACCTATATGCAGTGCTGTTTGATTCTCGGTGTACTATGGTTACACGGAAATGGGTGCGAAACTGCGGCGTTTCAGTAGACTTCGGTCTCCCTTTCAGCACACTTTTTATGAAAAGTTATACTGCTTCAATACCATGTATTACCGATGTGTATTGTATTCCTTACAAAGCAAGCTGTCGAATGCCTTTAAACAAGTATGGGGGCGCAAAATAGGTGTTAGGAAGTGTTTATCTAATGCAGTTTAATCGTACGCCGTAAATCATTCTCCTTGTGATATTGTTGTATAGTAGCTTTTAAAATTCTATAGGTCATTCAGCAATGACTCAGTTTATTTTTCAGAACGAAAGCATGAACACTGGAATAGCGTTTGTTTATCGAAAGACATTTCACACATATTTTGGATGTATTCTTATCGTGAGACACGCAATCAGTACCACACTGGATCCAAACGAAGACCAACTGTGATGAAAAAAATTAAGCATCCTCTGATACGTATTTTGTGTAATATTTCTCCCCCCCTTTTTTTACAGGTTGACGAAACGTTTTGGAGCTGGATCCCTAAAGGAAGGGCCACCCAGGAAGACCAGCCTCAGTTGAAACCCTGGAGAATGTGGAACGAGTGCAAATCCTTTTCAATGTGGAGCCATTACATCGAAAACACATTCAGCATGGCAACTCAGGATGTCACGGCTGTCTCTTCTGAGAATAATTAAACAGAACCTTTACCTTTTTCCTTACAAAATTCAACTGCGCCTAACTATGCAGGACAGTGATATGGTGTAGCGACTGAGGCCTTTACAAATGGAACAGTCGTTAAGGATCAGTTTTAGTGATGAGGCACACTTCCGTCGTCATGAGGACGTCAACAGACAGACATGTCTCCACTGGGCTACTGTGAATCCACACGTTCACGCTGCTGGAATAGCCCCCGTATAGTTCCGATCTCAAACTGCATGATTATTTCTTTTGGAATTATCTAAAGGACAGAGTCTTCTAAGATGCACCTGCCACACTCCAGGGCCTTCGTACTACAATTTCCAGAGAGATCCGCGCTGTCGAAAATTTTCATCTTCAGTAATTCATCACAGAATTCAATTCAAGTCTTTGCACACTCTTTGCTGCAGAATGAGAGCACTTTGAAGACCTTTTCAAAAAGAAGAAAAAAAGGAACTCTTCTTCAAAATATTGGCCAAAGAAGATTTCATCAGATAACTCACCCCGATGAGTTGAATCATCTAGCGAAAATGTCATTTCGGCACAGTGAAGCATTTGTAAAATATTAGGGGTGTCCATGTTACGTGGGAAACTGTTCCACTTAAGAGAAAGTTCCGGTGCATGTTCCCTTTCATTTACTTGATTTCTTCCTTAAATCCTGACTCAGATTTCCTAAAAATAAATAAATAAAAGAGAAGATGGCCTGGCGGTCAACGTTTATCGAAATTAGAACAGGGAGCCTGTCTTATTTTGATAATAATGCGTCACTGACTCTTTTATCGCCGGAATAGTATAGGACACTGCAGGTAGACCAGTAAAACACATGAGTGAACTGATAATGCAATGAGGACCTACCAAATGATAAGACACTTTATCAAGTAATATGTTGGCTCCTGCAAAGAAAAGAACCTCCATAGATACTGAAGACGATTCGTCATCCTTAAATGCCCTAACATAGTTGTAATGGTTGCAGTGTGTTCACAAGGATATCAAGACAGAAGAAACTTATGTCATAAGAACTATAACCACATTTAATTTGAAACTGCAAGGCAATGCAGGGCTATTAAAATAATCTCACAGTTTATCTTCTGAGAGTGCGAGTGATGATACGAGAGAAGGCGGCATTAATTTTGTGCTGCTCTCTTTCTCATGGAGGTCCTTCTGCCACATGTCTTGTCTAATATATAGCAAAGACTTGGTCCTACTGAAAACAATTTGACAACAAAGAACCGTGTTTTTCTGTCAGAAGTAATTCATATCATTAGATCAAAGCAAAGCAAACCTGTGTGTGTATGTGAGAACTTTGTAATTTCTTGTCACTGAAGGCATTAAAAACGTAGGAAAAAGGAGTGAACATCATGGTTTAACATTCGGCCGATGATGATGTCATCAGAGATGCAGCGCAAGATCGGACTAGGGAAAACGGGCATGAAGTTCGAAAGTGTTCTTTTCAAAGAAGCCATCAAGACTTTTGCTTTCAACGGTTGGGGGAAACCCTGATGTGGATGGGCGAACAGGGATTTTAATTGTCAACCTGTCTAATGCGAGTCCCGTGGGCTGACCACTGCGGCGTCTCGGTCAGTGCAGGATGTAGTAAGAATAAGTCAAACAAAAGCAAGGCGAAGATAATCGTAGCTTTTAGAAAACTAAATAAATAAATCTCAAAACAACAGCTGTTATGGTGCCATAAAAAGATAGGTTGCGTGAAAGCGACAGATTTACACATTTAAAGCATACACATCAACAAGAACGGGTAGTATCAAGCGTTTGGAATACTGTCCTGGAAATGACACTGTGGAAAATGAAATGGGAAGAGAAGAGAGAAGGCTTGGCAACTTGAGATTTGTGGATGCCACTGTATCATTGCCTAACGGCAACTTGAGTTTTCCGAACAACACTGAGTGACTCGAATCTATGGATACTGGTACGGCTTCAAAAAGTCTGTTGATTGACCTTAGCTTAAAGCTTTCCAAAATTCAACGAAATGGATTGAGAGGATATGATTTTGTTGACAACTTGATTCTGGAAACCTGTACTGCAATGACTCCACGACGACCTTTCATTTTTATTTTATTTTTGTACCACACACCAGTTGCGATCTAAAGGCTATTTTCAAATACCTGGTAACGTACGTTGGTTCTTCGGTCATAAAGTAATTGCGATAACAAATATTGGCAATTTAGCGGAAGTTGGTGTTACTAAACAGAAGTACGCATGATCATGTGTTGGTGAGATTAGTGATAAGTTTAATTAGGAAAAGCTTCTGAATGTCGAATTATTTGAAGCTCATTTGGAGCTTATCACACAACAGTTGATAAATTTGAGCATTGTGTTAATGCAAATGTTCGATTGGTGGAAATACAAAAAAGTTAAAAAAGCTAACGCATACAAACCAACTAAATTCAATAAATAGGAATAAGCATAACATACAAATTAATTTCAAGTTTTTTCAGAGCGTAGAAAATCTGACTAATATTTGATTTATCCCCACAACAATGACCGTGCTAAATAAAAGCCTAAAATTTAATACAGAACCTCTCTTAGGAAGCAGTACGATGAAAAACCTTATTGAAAATCCTATGTTAGCTCTCGATATGGCTCACTTGTCTCCACATGATCGAAACAACACTATCCATAAAACCGCGAAAGTAATGTATACACCAACAGAATTGGAAAGTAGGCTCACCATAGGAACAAAGAGAGGTAGTGAAGTCACACGTGAAATCAATAATACGAAAATAAAACAATAATTAACAGTTGCAGCCATCAAGAAGCCATTCAAAAAATTTATAGGAACTATGGACCAGGATCACAGGAAGTTCTGATCCAACTCGTAAATATGAAGAATAGTAAGACATAAAATCTTCGATCTCTTTATAACCGCTTAGCTTTGGTAAATGCTCACCAGCTGATGTTCTACCAATACACATCTTTAGCTACGAGACACAGACATCGAATAAATTGTTTAAATGGAAACTAAGAAGAGCACAAATAGCAGTGGTAAGCAGAATGTTTACAGCAGATGAAAATGTGGAAATAGGAAGACACATACGATCGACTACAAAACTCAGTGCCATCTTTCACTGAAATGACCGTGAGATGATTATGGCGAACAAAACTAGTGCTACACTGTTGTCCAAGTAACAGACGAAGATTTTGGATAAGGAGGATAGACCGTCATACTAGTTCATCCGGAAAAATCACTGTGTTTACTAGAAAAGAAACAGCTCAAGTTCACACTCTATGAAGGAATAGATAAACTCACGAGTCAATGTGTCTCTGAAGAGGCATTATCACTTGTTGATAGGAATGATAAAGTTTCTATTTCGCTACAATAAAGATAAAAATTTACACCGAAGAATAAAAACTGCGTGCTTGATCTCTTGCGGTAAATTCCAGCTGTCAATTGTGGATGTTATAAAAAATGGGAGGAAATGATCCTCAAGTGACTATAGTAAGTAAAATGATAAATAATACACAGTACTGCCAGCGCTGTAAAATCGGGCTTCAGCTTTACCCCACAAGCATCCTGAATCATTAAGACGTGATCTTCACATCGCTCCTGCCAAAAGCCTATTTCCACACTTACAAGACATTCCAGGGGGAATACATTTGCAGAACGAATTCATAAAGTGCACATTCGTATTTATTGCAGTACAGCTGCAATACTTAGAGGCTCATCTCAGTGCTGCTTCTATGGTATTAATCAGCTGTTTTTTCGAACTGCCCTACAACTTGAGTTTACGCTTGGATACTGACGTTTACACTCAATTGTTCCAAAGCTGACAATCAGCAAACATGACGAAACAGGTGACAGAAATTTTTGACCTGAAACTTCGAATGGACTGGCGAATAACCAGTTTTTGAAACTGTACTGTGTAATACCGAAAGATCCCAAGGGGAAGAAACCCATACAACACTCCGACAAATATCACTTTTTTTGCTCTGAAATGGCAGCAATAGTAGTTGAACATTTAGCCTACTCGATAACGATTTAGTCCTGTGGGATGTACGTAAGTAAATGGATTAACGTCACGCCATGTTACGAAAAATCACACATTTGAGGAAAAAATGTCCATACAAGGACGGGAATAAGGGGAGTTTTCATGATCTACAAGAAAGTGATGGTGCAGAGGGCATAAATTATGATAAAAGAGCAGGAGACGGTGGCGCAAGAGCTCAGAGAAGTGGTTGCTAGAAGGGATTCTCGAAGATACTGCTTAAAAAAGTACCCTAATGTGTCCTGTAATTTGGCATTTTACAATAGGCTTTTTGTGAGCGTAAATTATACAACAACAAGTGAACTTTCACACGAACGAATGTCATATCTCTGTATACAAAATTATGTAACAAGGGTGTGTGTGTGTTCTTACTGCAACAGATATTCTTAAATATCATGGGTGATGCAAAAGTAACAGGAGAAGTGAAACATTGAAATGGATTGGCAGCAGAGCGATGTGGTTTTCGTACTTTTTTTAATAGTGATGAAGTCTATTGATATATAGTTGTATTGCGTCAGGTGGTGCTGTAGCGTTGCTATAGCTCATCGTTATCTAAGAAAGAAATAAAAACATTGCAGGCTGGTAAAAAAGTAAAATAATTATGACAAGGTATTTTTAAGGCCAGCGGTCAGAAAGGGCAGTTTCTTTTACTGATTAGAGGTATCGAAATATACTACTGTAGACTGTACTACACCACCCCGAAAACTACTGCCTTAACACAGCACGTCGATGAATAATGTAACAATTACCGTAAAAAAGAGGAAAGAACAAGAAGAAAAGAAAAAATGTCTAATGCTACTGGAACAACTTGTCAGACAAGTTTCACATTTTCGCTTACTTTTGCATCACCATGTAGCTTGTGCGTGAAATTGGAGTTTTACATGACGTGGCTCTATTTCAAGAGCACTCAGACAAGTACTTCTGCAGTAACACACGTAAAGCTCAATCTCTAACCACAAAATTTGGGAGGTTGTGGAGGGAGCTTTTGATACAAGAGAGTCGTGATCGCCAGCTGCTCGTTACAGTGTAATTACATTTTCTTTGGTTTCTTACCTCCATTTACTGCTCTGAAAATATCTGCAAAACAATGCGAATGTGGACGCTATGAGTTGCGTGTATCATTTGGAATCAAACACGTTCTATTTACTGACGGTACTCGCTGCTGACAGCACTAATTCTCACTTTGCTCTTCGTCCTCAAGTTACTTTCAGTACTGCTGGGGTCTGTTTCTTTCCAGATGTAAGTCTACAGTGATACATTGCACCGTGCATAGGTTTACTGTTGAACTGGCCAGTATACGGATCCTGTACGTGTTCACTAATTGCAGTGGAAGAGCGACGGCAGCCACGTCACCGTACCTCTGCATCTGCAAATAATCTGGTAATGATGAGCACTGCAGCTGACACTGATGTTAATAATTAATGAAAACCGCATCAGCCGTATTATTACAAATTTACTGTGTTACACAAGTTTCATTCGTAGAACATCTTCAGGCTGCCCAAGATTTTCTACGAAAGAAACGTCATAACACAATAAGTGTGTAACAATACATATATGTCTGGTGTCTCTTACTTTGGGCATGTCCTAAAGAAACAGACATCATTTTGATCCTGCAGCCACTATGAATCTAGACACTAAAAAACTAACGATGTGAGCTGCTAGTGAGCATTGGTCAATGGGGCAAACTGAAAATTTGTGCCAGACAGGGATTCGAGCCCGTGTCTCGTGCTTACTGGGCAGGTGCGCTGACCACTACGCCATCTGGTCACAGTGGTCACTATAGGCGCACGGACTACCCTAGCACGGTAGTCCATCAGCTCATTAGCCTCATCTCGCCCATTTCCGTAAGGGTTCGGGTTTGGTGTGCATCTGCGCTGAAGGGATCGTTGACTGCCATCGCCTCAAGTATACGCGTCATAAGTGGTGTCTGTTCTTTCGGACATGTCGAATCCTGATCCAGCACAAATTTTCAACTTGCTCCGTCGATATCAAGCAGTGCCGACTGCCAGCTAATGTCTTTAATTCCTCAGTGTCTTGTTTCATAGTGGTAGCAGGATCAAAATGGTGTCTTTTGTTTCGAACATGTCTGAAAGAACAGACACCAGTATAGAATTAATGCGGTAACAGCCATTGATCCCTTCAGTGTAGATGCACACCAAGCTTGAACTCTTACGGTAATCGGCGTGATGCCACGAGTAATGAGGCTGATGACCAAGGGCACTATATCAGTGGTGGGTGGTATAAGCTGAGAATCTGGGCGTGACGAGAGGTGTGCTAGGGTAGTTCGTACAGTTGTGGTGAGCTCTGTGCCCAGATGAAGTAGTGGTCAGTGCATCTGCCTAGTAAGCAGGAAACGTGGGTTTGAATACCAGTCCGGCACAAATTTTCAGTTTGCTCCTTTGATATAAATCAATGCCTACCGACAGCTAATGTCTTTAATTCGTTACGGTCTTGTAACAAAACAGTTTAGGTGGTTTTTGTTAGTAATTAATATCCAACAGCAAGTACTACGAGTGAATGGAACAAGACATACAGCTCATACAACCGACAATTGTGCTATTGTACAGATATATTCAATGCAACAAAGATGCAAAAATAAAGGAGGGTAAAAAATGAAACGAAATTCATTCAACTCGGGTCCTTTGTACCAAAATATTTAGAAAATATCCCTGAACAACCTCTGGAATTTTGTCTGTGGGCTTTGGTTTCGCTGTGTATAAATGCGCGTGTCTTCGTATAGTTGTAAAGAGAAAGGCGATATTTTCGCCACATTTTCTTTAAAAACAAAACGGGTCAGTTTTCATTTCGAGGGGGCAAATACATCTTCCTGACCCGCCGTAGATGCCCGACAATATAAGTCGACGGAGAACTTCGTCTGTTCCCGATGCAGAAGGATTAATTTCGGAGTATCGCCGCGCCAGTGCCTCTGTGAAGAGCTCCGGTCACCAAGTGACGAGAAGGTAGACGTGGACCGCCAGAGTCTTGAGAAGCCAGTGCCAGAGACGCCGGCGGCGGCTCGGTCACTGCGCGGGCTCGACCATGAGGTGGTCGGGCGCGGAGTGCCTGCGGGCGGAGGCACGGCCCCGTCCAGAGGCGCCGTTGCCCTCGGCGGCGCCCTCCTCCGTGGCGTCTGCAGCGGCGACGGCGGCGGCGGCGGCGGCGGCGGCGTGGTGGTGGCGCGCGCAGAGCCCCGGGGGCCGTGTGATGACGATGGTGGGCAGCTGGTGCGCGCCCGACTGGCGCAGCAGCGCGCGCACCGTGCCCTCGGGCGGCGGCCGCGGCCGGTACGTGGGGTAGCGCGGCGCCCAGCCGCGGTCCGACGTGCGCACGCCCGGCGCGCGCTCCAGCGGCCGCCGGCGCCAGAAGTAGCCGTCCAGCGGCCGCGGCCCGAACACGCATGGCTCGCCCGTCGACACGGCTGCCGACAGCGAGCACCTTACACCCAGCTCCCTGAAAGTCTGCTAGACTAGAACATGCAGGAAACAATGCGGGTGCACGATGTATTCTGTGCTGAGACGAAATACAGAATACTTTGTGGCATCCCCACTCATCGTTTATTGGTCCAAAACTGGAGGACGAAAGTAACTTCCGCAAGATGTGTCACTGCCGAGTAACACACACTACGGGCCATTAAAATTGCTACACCAAGAAGAAACGCAGATGATAAAAATATATTATACTAGAATTGACATGTGATTACATTTTCACGCAGTTTGGGTGCATATATCCTGAGAAATCAGTACCCAGAACAATCACCTCTGGCCATAATAACGGCCTTGATACGCCTGGGCATTGAGTCAAACAGAGCTTGGATGGCGTGTACAGGTACAGCTGCCCATGCAGCTTCAACACGATACCACAGTTCATCAAGAGTAGTGATTGGCGTATTGTGACGAGCCAGTTGCTTCGCCACCATTGACCAGACGTTTTCAATTGGTGAGAGATTTGGTGAATGTGCTGGCCAGGGCAGCAGTCGAACATTTTCTGTATCAAGAAAGGCCCGTACAGGACCTGCAACATGCAGTCGTGAATTATCCTGCTGAAATGTAGGGTTTCGCAGGGTAGAGCTATGGGTCGTAACACATCTGAAATGTAACGTCCACTGTTCAAAGTGCCGTCAATGCGAACAAGAGGTGACCGAGACGTGTAAGCAATGGCACCCCATACTATCACACCGGGTGATGCGCCAGTATGGCGATGACGAATACACGCTTACAATGTGCGTTCACCACGATGTCGCCAAACACGGATGCGACCATCATGATGCTGTAAACAGAACCTGGATTCACCTGAAAAAATGACGTTTTCCCATTCGTGCACCCAGGTTCGTCGTTGAGTACACCATTGCAGGCGCTCCTCTCTGTGATGCAGCGTCAAGGGTAACAGCAGCCATGGTCTCAGAGCTGATAGTCCATGCTGCTGCAAACGTCGTCGAACTATTGGTGCAGATGGTTGTTGTCTAGCAGACGTCCCCATCTGTTGACTCAGGGATCGAGACTTGGCTGCACGATCCGGTACAGCCATGCGGATAAGATGCCTGTCATCTCGACTGCAAGTGATACGAGGCCGTTGGGATCCAGCACGGCGTTCCGTATTACCCTCCTGAACCCACCGATTCCATTTTCTGCTAACAGTCATTGGATCTCGACCAACTCGAGCAGCAATGTCGCGATACGATAAACCGCAATGGCGATAGGCTACAATCCGACCTTTATCATAGTCGGAAACGTGATGGTAAGCATTTATCCTCCTTACACGAGGCATCGCAACAATGTTTCATGAGGCAACGCCGGTCAACTGCTGTTTGTGTATGAGAAATCGGTTGGAAACTTTCCTCATGTCAGCACGTTGGAGGTATCGCCACCGGCGCCAATCTTGTGTGAATGCTCTGAAAAGCTAATCATTTGCATGTCACAACATCTTCTTCCTGTCGGTTAAATTTCGCGTCTGTAGCACGTCATCTTCGTGGTGTAGCAATTTTGATGGCCAATAGTGTAGTTCGATGAAATTTGGAACATAAATACATGGGTTAGATAAAAAGTAGTGGAACACCACCTTAACATGAAGGATGTGCGTCACATGGCATTCTCGATGTTTGTATTTGACTGCAGGAGGTCAGTTGATGGTGTGCAGTGAGTGGCTACGGCTGTGTTTGAGACAGTTGCTATGTGCACTGACTGAAAGTGCCGAAGGCCAGTTCTAGCACCCTAACAAAATGTGAAGGAAACATGAAAAACGTGTATGGACCAATACTGAAGTGCCATGTGGTTGTAGCGCACGATGTAAGGTGTCAGGCAAATCCAACACCTTCCATGACAACCCTGACATGACAGCAAATCCGGCAATATGTCACATAGCTCCGAATAAATCCTGACATTAAATGAACCAAGGTAATACGATCAACGAGTGAGCAAATGGAATACCACAGACTAACACAAGAACGTCTAAATGCATATCATACCTTCCCACCGTGAAACAGACGCAGTTCCAAGGGGAGAAACGAGAACAGAAGCCGAGAGCAGAACCGTGTTAAGCTAGAAGGCCCTACGATGAGAGCAGGACAATGGGACACCCGCATCACCACCCGACCGCCAAGAGGTCCATCCCCCAGCCCATGTTAAAAGATAGAGCCCTCCAGAAGAACAGTATAGATCTTACGATAACACTAAAAGGGCCACATCAGCTGCAAGTTTTAGCGTGAGACTATACGTGTCTCTGTTACGTAGCAAACATTAAAAACATTGCCCCACCACAAAAAGTATAACGTTTCTCATTGGATAGACAGAATTTTTGTAGGCGGAGCTCAAGGTTAACATTGATACGCTGATTCGTCAGTTGAAAACACAGCCAGATACCTTTTTCTTAAACCAACTTCGGTAAACAATAGCAAGGATAAGTTCGAGAGAGTTGCTACCGAGACGGCGAGGTGTGTGGAGCTACGCTGCCTGTCGCCCCTGACGCTGCCTAACCACCGACAAGGTAATGAATGCATGCGATGCCGCGTAAAAGCGCATAAGTCTTCACCAAGAACTGCAGAAGTCTCATCTGTTACATACCCTTTTTACGTAATACTAGTGTCGATCGTCAATTAAACTTCGTCATATTCACATTTGCTACTTGAAGTAAAAATCTGAAATGCGATGATTTTTCTGTTATATAATTATTGAGAAGCCACATCAGCCACTGTAATTTACGACAACTTAAATAAGTAATTAAAGATAATTGAGGGTCACTGTAGACCATTTTTGATAGTTTTCTCTTTTATGAAACTTAATTTAAACCTAGATTATAGATGTGATATGGCATAGGTTATCCTTCGATCCATTATAGAACTTGGAAACCCATTCAGGGAATATTCGTTCACATTTTTGTTGAACGCAGTTGGTTTTTATCATCCTGTATTAAAAAATTTCCTTTTATCAATAGTGCAATTTATAAACAATGTTTTGTGAGTAGAATAAAAATTCCAATGGTAAATATAACTGCTTTTTTCTACGTTTATTTACCAGCTAACTAAAAATAGGAAAGTCTTGAACCCCCTCCACTAAATTTAGTTAGTATTAAGATTCTTTTACAGGGAGTGCAGTGAAGCTGACGCTGAAATCATTAAGTATTTGATTATATCATCGCTAGTCTCACTGAACTCTTCTGAACTCTATATGTCACGTGTGGTCTGGCGTCTCCTTACCAGCAACAGGTCCCAGGTTCAAACTAGTCAATTCCCTAAAAAAACACGCTCAGAGCGTCGTTGCGCGGAAGTGGTAGGGAGATACGACTTAGAACAAACAGACGCCACGCAGAATGTTAGAACGACAGAGTTTCCTTCTGGCACTGCATCCCATCATCCTTCATAACAACATACAATGCCACACGGCGAACCCTGTGCAGGAATTTCAACGTAAGTGGGAGTGGCAGATACTAGAACATCCGCCGTTTTCAGTCGATACGAGTCCATGCGATTACGACGCGTTTTCCAAAATGAAGTAATCTCTTTGGGCATGCTCTACAACACAAGGGAAGGCATACGTGCCATAGGGTGATCCTCACAAGACATCTACAGAGACTGATGCGCTGACGATGTACGACACCTTCCATCTCTGTGAGGGAAGGTGATCCAGAGCGGAGCGATTTTATTGAAGTCATGTAATACGGTGAACGTCTGGTATGAATTATAACCGTGTTGTTACTAGCTTTTATCCAACCTGTGTTGATAGAACTGCCACAGTGTACGAGGGTTGGAACTTTAATAGTGGCAACTATTTATTTACAGCTCGTACAAAATAGATACGTGTTTCAAAGTTCTACTGACCTTCAAAGTAGTCATCAGCATTGTGTACAACCCGTTGCCAGAGATGTGGAAGTCGTAGGATACTCCTAGCAGTGCCAATTGTGTTGACAGTTCGAGCGGGGCGTTCTATTGCCCGACGAATTTGTAACAGTTCTGAAGCGAATGCCGTGAAGTGTTTTCTTCAGTTTAGAAATCGAGTTGAACTTACGAGGGCTTAAGTCAGGGCAGTGCAGTAGGTGGTATAGCACTTAGCAGCCCCATCAGTGAAACAAATCAGTAACAGCTTGCACTGTACGTGCTTGAGCATTGTCCTGCAAAATGATGGTCAGGTCTCTGTCTCTACGCTGTTCATTTTTGGAACACAACCTACGACCAACCCTCGTAGTATAGTATAGGAGACAAGTTAAAGAAATAACAACGAGACCAACATAAATGACATTTTTATTCTAAGATACTAATTATACTGAAGTCACTGCGATTTATGATGGTCGCCTGGACATCACAGACTGTCGGACAAGGTGTTTACACTGTACAGTCACAGTCACTGTCACAGCCGCAGCCCAGTTGAGATGGTCCCACAGATTCCTGACTGGGTTTAAATCCGTGGAGTTTGGTGGCTAGGGCATTACGGTTGGCTCATCCTGGTGCCCCTCGAACACACACATACACTGCGAGCTGTGAGACACTTTGCATGGTCCTGCTGGCAGATGCCATCGTACCGAGGAAAAGCAAACTGCAAGTAGGGATGGAGTGGTCCTCAAGGACAGATGCATACTTGGATGCATACTTGTGTTGATCCATTGTGCCTTCCAGAATGACGAAACATCCCCCGACCAAAACGATCTCTCCTCTGGTCTGGAGTCTTCAGAAGATTGTTCCAATGTGTTTGCTTTCAGACGTTTCACGCCGTACACGCCATTGGGCATCTGTCTGATGGGCCAAAAAAATCTGGTTTAACTGAAAACGCCGCCTGTCACCACTCAGTGGACATTAAGCTGCGGCATTGGCGTTCAAATTCCAACCTTCGCCGCCAGTGAACAACAGTCAGCATGGGTACGTGAACCAGGAGCCTGCTGCGGAGTCCCACACGCTACAACATTGACTGAACGATCGCTGAGCAGAGACTGTTGGTAGCCCCTTGGTTCGTCTAAGTGATCAGCCGCACAGCAGTCGCACGTCTATTCGCCTGTACACATCTCTGCAGCTATGGTAAACACTTGTTACCTATGGCTCGTGCTGCCGCACAGTTGCTTTGGCGACGGTTTGGATTGCGCTACTTTGACATGCATGGTGTACTTTAGTGGCATGCGAACAGTTTACAAACTTAGCCATTTCCGAAATGCTTCTACATTTGATCCAAAAGCCAATGATCATGCACTTTTGGGCGTCAGATAAATCGCTCCGTTTCCGCATTGTGACAACGACTGCACTGTTTCCATGTCCCCCCCCCCCCTTCCCCAACACTCCCCCCGCCCCCCTGACACGCCTTAATACCCTCCATTGCAAGTGCCTCCACCTGCCATCTGTGGGTGTTACTGCACGCTGGCGTCGAACACAGGCTGTGGTCATATTAATGTGAGTGGACCGTGTAATAGGATGTGTCATCACCAAGGACGGCAAAGTATGCTCTGTGTAAGTAGGCTGTTTAGGTTTTTATGTTGGTAACGCCACGTAGCGCTCTGTATGAAAATCACTGACTGTGCTGTGTACAGTCTGTGGCTGGTTTGCATTGTTGGAATATTTGCTATTGTAGTGTTGGGTAGTCGAGATGTGAAGAGCGCGTAGCGTTGTGCAGTTGGAGGTGAGCCTCCAGCAGTGGTGGATGTGGGGAGAGAGATGGCAGAATTTTGTGAGCAGACGATCTGGACGTGTGTCCGCCAGAAAAAGGAAATTTGTAGGACTGGATGTCAATGACATTCGAACACTACTAAGACCCATTAAAGAATAATTTTATGATCTACTTTCTTAAAAAAGGGAGCACAAATAGACATTTCCCTTCACAGGAATTGCAAACATAATTTTTTCAACGATTTGGTAACTTTTCTGGTACAGTAAGTTAAGGTGATGCATCACCCCAGTGTTATGATCTGACATAGGTATTAGACATTTCCTATCTTTACTCTAATATTCTTTCTGCTTGAGATTTGTCATGTTTAGGTATAAGTTATTGCATTTGTCACTTTGTATTACTCTGCTAAGCCAGTTTTACTACTGATTTATTTTTCTTGTTGCTGCACGTTGGCTCATATTAGTTTTAATGTTCCATTTGCTTTGTTAATTTAGATATACAGCTGCTTGCTTTGCCAATTTGCATTTTTCTGTCATTAATGTTTGTGTTAATTTGTTATGTGCAGCTGCATTGCCTCGTCCCTTAGTATATATATCTGAGCTCAGCAGATTTAAGTTGGCTTAAGAGGGGGTAGGCTATAAGAGAATGAGCTGTGATGAATTGGAAGAAATGCATTGAGAAGCTAGAAGCAAAAAAAGTTTGGCAAAAAAGTACTGTACAATGAAGAATAATTATTTTGAAAGAGGATACGAACAGAACAGTAGGGTTTAGGGACCACAGGTATAGATAGGACTTTTTGGGAATAATGATGAACTAAGGGAGATCTCCAAGAAGTAAAGAAAGTTTTTTTGCAAATCAAATACGATAAATACTGCAATAAAACAAACCCTGTCCTTTCCTTTTGTGTTATCCCGCTATATGTTTGTGTACCCTTGTGTATTTGTGTTCCTCCTGTCTTTATGTGTTTATCTGATAAGAGTTATGTTCTAGAATTTTTCTAATAATATGTTATTTACTTTGTAAAGATGTTTAGACATCATTTATTCAGTTTTGTTTTAATGCTCATGTGTGAAGTTGAGGTTTCGAAAGCTATTCTGATCTTTTATGTATTTGCTTATGTCATAATTCCTGTAACATTGATGTATAAGTTTATTTCTATTCTTTTTAAAGCCTGTATAACTACAAATGTTATCTGTATTATTATGTTCCTTAATGATGTTTTTTGTATCTTTGTAATTGTAGTCTCATGTCGTAAATTTGCAATTGTATAGACACCAGTTCTTCAAATTAAGTTTCATTTAAATGCACACGTTTTTGTTGGTCACAGTATATGCACAATATGTGAGAAGTTAAAAAAAAGTGACTTTCAGTTCTCGCACAGGTGTTGATAATTCAGGAAGGGACTGATTAACACCATTGGTGGTTTTAAGGACATTTCAAAAATTTTTTGTGAGTGCACAAGTGGTGTTTCATGGACTTGCTATATTATCCGCAAGACTCTTCGATGGTGATTGTGCCAGCTGGTGTGGCCATGCGGTTCTAGGCGCTTCAGTCTGGAACCGCGTGACCGCTACGGTCGCAGGTTCGAATCCTGCCTTGGGCATGGATATGTGTGATGTCCTTAGGTTCGTTGGGCTTAAGTAGTTCTAAGTTGTAGGGGACTGATGACCACAGATATTAAGTCCCGTAGTGCTCAGGGCCATTTGAACCATTTGATGGTGATTGTGCACCCGCATTTCCTCCTCCACAACTCTTCCATTATTATCCATGATCCTCAGGCACTCGCTTCTGTCATTCCTCTTATTTCTTACCATGGTGTAAAGTACTTTTTTGTTCCCTTCACTGTCCTCTTCTAACATTCTTGTCCATTTTTCCATCCACTTCTTCTTCTCCGCCCTTACTATGGTCTGTGCCGCTTTCTTGCTTTCCTTATATTTTACCCTAGCTTCCTCTGTTCGGGTCTGGAACCATTCTCTGAAGGCTTTGTTCTTTCGAAGTACTGCCTCTTTACATATGTTGTTCCACCATGGGGTTTCCCTACTTCTCCTCTTTGTGCTAGTTCTTCCGCACACAGTCTCAGCTGCCTCAACTAGAGCCCTCTTAAAATCGCCCCATTCTTCTTCCACTGTTCTCTGATCTTCCTTTGGCAGCTTCTTCCTGATCAGTGTCTGGTACTGGGTCCTCCGTTCATCCTCTTTCAGCATCCATGTCTTCAACCTTTTCTCCTGTATATCTGTTGCCCTCCTATCTTTTTTCTCTCTTAGGGTGGCTACCAACAGCCGATGGTCGCTGTCTAAGGCCTCAGATGGTATGACCTTAACATCTGTGAGGCTGCTCATCATCTGCCTATCCACTAGTACATAGTCTACTACTGAAGTTTGGGACCAGTCCCCACTGTACCAAGTTATTTTGTGACTACTCCTCTTCTTGTACCACGAATTTGCGATCGCCAGCCCATTCCTCTTGCAGAATTCCAGCAGCAATTTTCCTTCTCTATTTCGGTTCCCCCAGCCCTCTGGTCCCATTATCTCCTCGAATCCTTTCCTGTCTGTGCCAACATGTGCATTGAGGTCCCCTATTATAATCTGATTTCCTCCATTTAGCTGCTTTTGCATGTCATCTTCAAATTCCTCCTTCTCCTTTTTTGTACACCCCACCTGTGGGGCATATGCTTGGATGATTTCAATGCTTTTTCCTTTCACCCGTACTCTGGCTTTTATCATTCGATCATTGATACCTTCCACCTCCTCCTGCAGACCCTCTCTGACCACTATTGCCACTCCATTTCTTCCCCTCTCATTCCCTATCCAGTACAGTTTACATCCTTTACTTAGTGGTTTTTCACCAACTCCTCTCCACCTAGTCTCAGCAAGTCCCAAGATGTCCAATTTCCTCCTTTCCATCATTTCTACAATTTCTTCTAACTTCCCAGTTAGAGTCCTTACGTTTAAGGTGCCCAGCCGTAAACCATCTCGTAATCCTTTTCCATTGCTTGGTCCGTTTCCTTTAAATCCGTTCCGTGATCCGAGGCATGTTCCCTTTTTGGAAGCAGTTGATTTATCCACTACTGGCTTGCTAGGCCTATCGCAGCTTCACCAGAGCCCCGTTAGCCGTCACGTTTCAGGGTTCCCATAGGGCCTTCTCAGCTACCGTAGCGGTCCTGGGGCACACGAAGTCCCCGCTGTACATCGCCCCTAAAGGCAATCCCCTACTTTGTGCCGTTGCCCATCTCCCACGACTTGGACGAGGGGTTGGACTTATGGGAGAGTTGTGGAGGAAATGCATGAGCTCAAAAAGATTTGGAAGGAGTACTTTGAAGATCTGTTGAATGCTGCCAAGCAGGTAACTAACAGCGATGGAGAGCCTAAGGCAGCAGACGATTATAATAGTGGGGAAATTGATGATCTAACTTGGAATGAAGTGGAAGAAGCCATAAAGAGGATGAAAGGGGGCAAGGCACCAGGTTGGGACGAAGTAACAGTGGATATGATACGAGCAGCAGGAGAAGTAGGAACCCAGTGGCTATACAGAGTGCTGAGGGTGGTGTGGAAGGAGAACAGAATTCCTGAGGATTGGAAGAAAGGAATTATAGTCCCGATCTTCAAGAAAGGGGATAAAAGGAGATGTGAGAACTACAGAGGAATCACCCTGCTATGCCACTGTGGAAAAATCTATGAAAAGATCCTGGAGAAGAGAATAAGAAGCAGTATTGAAAGTAGACTGCAAGAGGAGCAGTACGGTTTCAGACCGGGAAGATCAACAACGGACCTCATATTTGCGGTAAGGCAACTGCAGGAAAGGCACTATGAGTACGGGAAGGACTTAATCATGGCCTTTTTGGATATTGAGAAGGCGTATGATAGTATCTGTAGGGACAAGCTCTGGGATGTGCTGAACGCAAAAGGGATAGATGAAGAGATTACACGAAAAGTCAGAAAAATGTATGAGGGAAGTGAGAGTTGTGTGAAAGTGGGGAGGGAACGTACTGCATGGTTCAAGCTGGAAAATGGGCTGCGACAGGGAAGTGCACTTTCGCCTTTATTGTTTATTATTGTTATGGATGAAATCCTACAGCAAGTATCAGATGCAATTGGAGATCATAAAATGAAAGCAGTGCTTTTTGCCGATGACCTGATGTTATGGGGAAATTGCGTGAAGGAGGTGCAAGAGCAGTTAGATGCATGGGAGGCAACGGCAGCACAATATGGAATGCATTTCTCTGCAAAGAAAAGTGAAATAATCGTCACAACAAGGAAGAAGAATAGGCCAAATGTGGATATAACTTGTGGAGGGGAAAAACTACAAGTGGTAGAGAACTTCAAGTACCTGGGAAGCGTGATTGAAAGTAAGGGGGGAAACGCAATGGAAATAAATGAAAGATGCAGAAAAGCAGGGCAGTTCTACAAATGCATTAGGGGGCTTATTTGGAGCAAGGAGGTGCCACAGAAATCCAAGGGAATTATATACCGAACCTACTTTGTCCCCATATTGACATACGGAAGTGAGACATGGGTAATGCACAAAAGCGACAAAAGTAGAATACAGGCTAGTGAAATGAAGTTCCAGAGGAGCAGGTTGGGTGTAACAAGACGAGACAGATTGCGAAATTTGTATGTGAGGGAAAGACTAAAGGAGGAACCAGTACAGGACAGGATAGAAAAATCAAGACTGCAGTGGTATGGACACATGAAGAGAATGGATGAGGGAAGAATTCCAAAGAGGATGTTCGATCTGCAACTGGAGGGGAAGAGGCCCAGAGGAAGACCAAGAGATAGATGGGTGAAGGGAGTGAAGGAATGTGTGATGAGAAGAGGAGAGAACTGGACGAAGGTGGAAGAGGGGGAATGGTGGAAAGACAGAACACAGTGGAGAGGCTTGTGTTCCCGACAGACCCAGCCAGTGGCTGGAAACTGTCCAAGATGATGATGTGCACCCGCACAGTCGCAATGGATGGCTGCTAGCCATCTCTGCAAGGACTATAGTGGGTCTACACCTTTGATGGCCCAGCAATACCATTATCTCTAGAAGGACTACAGTGGGTCTACACCTTTAATGGCGCACCAATAGCATTATTTCTACAAGGACTGCAGTGGGTCTGCAGCTCTGGTGGCCCACCAATACCATACTCTCTACCAGGACTACAGTGGGTCTGCTCTGTGATGGCACTACTTCTTCAAGACTACAAGGAAATCCACTACTTCCACGTGCATTTTCTTTTACTGATCAGACTTTGTGCAATGCAATTACTACAGTGATGAATGATCAGGACTGTCGTTACGAGAACAATTTTTACTTTTGACCAACAGTGTATCAATAAGTGTGTGGATTTAATATCTTTGTTATTGCAATTATGAAAAATTTTTTCAAAGCTGTATTGGGCACTGCCCAAAACAATTTGTAAAATTTTTTTGGGGGAGCATGGGGGTTATGTAACTAGGCTGTTTAGGTTTTTACGTTGGTAACGCCACGTAGCGCTCTGTATGAAAATCACTGACTGTGCTGTGTGCTGTCTGTGGCTGGTTGGCATTGTTGCAATATTCGCTATTGTAGTGTTGGGCAGTTGGATGTGAAGAGCGCGTAGCGTTGTGCAGTTGGAGGTGAGCCGCCAGCAGTGTTGGATGTGGGGGGAGAGATGGCAGAGTTTAGAGAGCAGACGGTCTGGACGTGTGTCCGTCAGAAAAAGGAAATTTGTAAGACTGGATGTCATGAACTAATATATATAAAATGACTTTTGAACGCTATTAAGGTAAATTCATTGTTTGTTCTCCATCAAAATCTTTCATTTGCTAACTATGCCTATCAGTAGTTAGTGCCTTCAGTAGTTAGAATCTTTTATTTAGCTGGCAGTATTGACGCTCGATGTACTGTAGTAATTTGAGTAACGAAGATTTTTGTGAGGCAAGTGATTCATGAAAGTATAGGTTATTGTTAGTCAGGGCCATTCTTTTGTAGGGATTATTGAAAGTCAGATTGCGTTGCGCTAAAAATATTGTGTGTCAGTTTAAAGATGATCACAATAAGTAAAGCGAGGAATTCTGAGTACGTTCAGTTTTGCTCAGCTCTTTGAAAATCAAATAACGTAGAAGTTTACCAGCACAGTCATTTATAAATTTTTCTGTGGGGAAGTTACACGTGCTCCCATGCTGGTCACGAGGTTGGTGAGGAGCTCCTCTGGAAGGACTTTTTATTCATCCACAAGCGCAACTGACAACTGCTGAATGGACGTTGGCACATGTGGACGTGCTGCATATATCTCTCAACACACCACACACATGTTTGATAAGATTACGCCAAGAGAATGGGCAGGCGAGTCCGTTCGCCGAATATTCTCTCGTTTCAGGAGCTCTTCCACCTGAGCTGTTCGATCCAGTTAAGGCCGAATGCGGCCCTGAAAAGACGGACAAGGGGAAGAAAAACAGTGTCACAATAACGTTACCTGGTAAGTGTACCGTGTTCAAAGATTTGGAAGTCAGTACATCCATACAACATTAGGGCTCCCCAACCATAACATCATGTGCGGCAACGCTGGACATACCTCATAGGACGAGAGGTGGGGACACTAAATGCACCCAGAAACATTGTCGAACATAATTGTTTTTGTGGTTCAGATGTTATGGTGGGGGGAGGCATAATGTTGCACATGCATACTGACGTCCGAACTTTAAATACGGCACATTCACCACTCTACAGTATTGTGAAGCTGTACTCCTTCCCCGTGTGCGTCGTCTGAGGGTTGAATTCGGCTCTGACTTCATTCATTTTTGTGGATGACAATACGCGAACGCATCGAACGGCGAAGGAGGAAGATCTCTTGGAACGAGAGAATATTCGGAGAGTAGTCTGGCCTGCCTGCTGCCCTGATTTAACTCCCATTGAGCAAGCGTGGGATGCGTCGGGGAGATGTATTGCAGAGCATCTACATGCACCAACTACCATCCAACAGTTGTCACCAGCACTAGTGGTGGAATGGAATACCCTACCACAAGAACCAGCATTGTGGGTAGCACGGGAGCTCGTTGCAGAGGATACATTGCCGTCCGCGGCGATCTTAAACCCTATTGGGAACCATATCCTGCCTTTTATAATCTCTAGAGGATCATTATGAGCCGGCCGGAGTGGCCGAGCGGTTCTAGGCGCTACAGTCTGGAACCGCGCGACCGCTACGGTTGCAGGTTCGAATCCTGCCTCGGGCATGGATGTGTGTGATGTCCTTAGGTTAGTTAGGTTTAAGTAGTTCTACGTTCTATGGAACTGATGACCTCAGAAGTTAAGTTCCATAGTGCTCAGAGCCATCTGAACCATTTTTGAACCATTATGAGTAGTGGTAACTTCAGTGTAACTATTGTCTTTGAATAAATGTGCCGTTTCTGTTTGTCTCATTGCGTATTTCTCTAAGTTTCCTTCTACTCTGTTCTGTAGCATTTATTTGTGCAATGTATTGTCCAAGTTTCATCGAGCAATGTTGCTTGGCAGTTACACGTCACGTGAAAGTTATTCTCGTCCTTAAGTTTTGCATACCAGTGTAGGCCTATATGCTAGTCCAGTGCTCGGATCTCGGGATCGTTTTTAAAGTGGTTGGGTTGCCACAGTGCTTTTAATTATTGATTTTGGAATGATGAAAAGTTTAGCCCTGTGTCGTGGCCCAAAGCGAGGCTGGCTACCTTATTTAGAATGAGTTTATATCACGACAGTGCAGAAAATTAAAGTGTGTCCGCACCACACGTTTCCGACCATATCGACGGAACAGTAAGTCGCATAAATTCTCTCTTGTGTACTTAGTATTCAGCTAAAGAGTGTGTGAGTTCTGGCCGTTGCCACAAGAGAGAGTGCTTCGAGGATGCGTGAAAGAAGCGTTTGATCCTGTCTCCGTCCCACACGCTTCATCCGTTGTCTACTCTGGTAACTGGCAACGGTGGGATAGGTACCACACGAGGGACACGTTTCTGCTTCTGACACTCCATAGAAAAATTTATACGTTCGGAATACTCTTGCTGCCGCCTCTTAACTTAATACTTGTTGTTTTTGCTTTATGTCATCCACAATGAACAGTACAGAAGCTTGGTACCTTCACCATATCTAAACTAACACGAAAATAAACATTAAATATTCCACGCGCAACCCGAAGAGCATGCTACTAACAGTGGCGACAGAACGGCACTGACGGCTGGAGCGTAATGTTGTATACTGCTCCTTGCCTCCTAAGTAAACTTTAGACAAGGGATACAAATTAATGTTCCTTCTTTACACGTGGCAAATTATAACTGCTGTAATAGTAGTTTCAAATATTACACAAAACCAGGAAATAATTAATAAATTAGACTTTTAGTTCTGTTTGTTTCTAATAATACATTTTTATATTTGTGTTGGTACTAGGTAATGTACAGTGTGAATCATGCGCCATTGAATCGGTAATCCTAACAGTTCTTCTGATATTAATGGAAACAAAATAATGCTAGATCTGTTTTAAGAAAACGTTATCTTAGTGCGTTGTCCTCGTGGAGGCCAAGAAATTGTCTACACACGCAGTGAGACTGTATCTAGTTTCTAGAAAATAAATTGCAGGATATCAGCACGTTAAAGTCACTGGATTGCAAAAAATCACATTTCCTTAAGTAAATAAAAATGTTATGGTTCAAGTAATGCCTTCTTAATAGGAAACAGAGGGAGTCAGTAGAAATAATTCCTGTATTAAGGTATCATCAGTCTTCATCACATTGGAAACTAATTAAATAGCATGTCCCATAGTGTTGCATCTTAGGCTCCATACATTTTTAAATAGATTAATGAACACTTAACAGTAACAGTACTAGGCACTAAGTTTGTTTTGGGTGCAGATGATAGAAATATTGTAGTAAATAGAACATTACATATCATTTCTGAAAGATCTGCTAATGAAATTTTCACGGATGTCGTTTCTGGGCAATTCACTGTCATTAGACTTTGAAAAACTCGCTGGCTGTGTGCATTTCACATCTGCAACACGTTTCCATCCGACACATATATAAAATATCTACACATACAGATAGAAAAGGTTAACAGTGTTAAATTTTTGGGATTCATTGTTTGATAAAGGCATTTGGCAGGAGCACATGAGTAACTGTTGAGAGGACCACAGACAAATAATGGTTTACACTGCGAATATTGTCACACTTAGGTGAAGTAAAAATAAAAATAACAGAATTTTTAGTCCATAATGTCATACAGTATCGTATATTCGAATGATACATCAAGCCAGGTAAACGTTTCACAGGTCCAAAAACGTGTGATACGAATTATTTGTGGTATACATTCAAGAATGTCTTGCGGAAGCCTATTCAAAGAACTGAGTATACTAACTGCTTCTCAGTACATTTTTTCCTTAACGAATATGTCACAAGTAATACACTGAGGTCACAAAACTCCTGGGATACCACCTAATATCTTGTCAGACCTCCTTTTGCCCGGCGTAGTGCAGCAGCTCAACGTGGCGTGGACTCAGGAAGTCGTTGGACGTCCACTACAGAAATATATAGCTAAGTTGCCTCTATAGCCGTCTGCAACTCCGAAAGTGTTGCCGGTGCAGAATTTTGTGCAGGAACTGACCTTTCGATTGTACCCCACAGGTGTTCGATCGGATTCATGTTGTACGATCTGGGTGGCCAAATCATTCGCTCGAATGGTCCAGAATGTTCTTCAAACTAATCGCAAACACTTGTGGCCCGGTGACATGGCGCATTGTCATCCACAAAAATTCCATCGTTGTTTGGGAACATGAAGTCAATTAATGGTTGCAGACGGCCTCCAAGTAACCCAACAAAACCATTTCTAGTAAGTGATCGATTCAATAGGACCAGAGGACCAAGTCCATACCAGTAAACACAGCCCACACCATTACGGAGCCACCATCAGCTTGCAAAGTGCCTGCCGGCCGGGGTGGCCGAGCGGTTCTAGGCGCTACAGTCTGGAACCGCGCGACCGCTACGGTCGCAGGTTCAAATCCTGCCTCGGACATGGATGTGTGTGACGTCCTTAGGTTAGTTAGGTTTAAGCAGTTCTAAGTTCTAGGGGACTGATGACGTTAGAAGTTAAGTCCCATAGTGCTCAGAGCCATTTGAGCCATTTGCAAAGTGCCTTGTTGACAACTTGGGTCCATGGTTTCGCTGGTCTGCGAACACTCAACCCTACCATCAGCTCTTACCAACTTAAATCGGGTCTCATCTGACCAGGCCAAGGTTTTCCATGAGCCCAGGGGAGGAACTGCAAGCGATGTCGTGTTGCCGCCATAGGCCATTAACGCCACTGGCCTAATGGATACATTCATTGTACGTCCTACATTGATTTCTGCGGTTATTTCACGTAGTGTTGCTTACCTATTAGCTCTGACAACGCTACGCAAATGCCGTAGCTCTCGGTAGTTAAATGAAGGCCGTCGGCCCTGCGTTCTTCATTTGTGGTATTCTTGTCACATTCATGACACTGTGGATCTCGGAATATTGAATTCCAAAATGGAGTATCCCATGCATCTAGCTCCAAATACCATTCCACGTTCACGCCGGAAACCTTTCCACACGAATCACCTGAATACAAATGACATCTCCACCAGTGCACTGGCTTTTTATACCATGTATACACGATACTACCACCGTCTGCATACAGGGTTGTTACAAAAAGGTACTACCAAACTTTTAGGAAACATTCCTCACACACAAATAAAGAAAAGATGTTATGTGGACATGTGTCCGGAAACGCTTCATTTCCATGTTAGAGTTCATTTTAGTTTCGTCAGTATGTACTGTACTTCCTCGATTCACCGCCAGTTGGCCCAATTGAAGGAAGGTAATGTTGACTTCGGTGCTTGTGTTGATATGCGACTAATTACTCTACAGTACTAGCATCAAGCACATCAGTACGTAGCATCAACAGGTTAGTGTTCATCACGAACGTGGTTTTGCAGTCAGTGCAATGTTTACAAATGCGGAGTTGGCAGATGCCCATTTGATGTATGGATTAGCACGGGGCAATAGCTGTGGCGCGGTACGTTTGTACCGAGACAGATTTCCAGATCGAAGGTGTCCCGACAGGAAGGCGTTCGAAGCAATTGATCGGCGTCTTAGGGAGCACGGAACATTCCAGCCTATGGCTCGCGACTGGGGAACACCTAGAACGACGAGGACACCTGCAATGGACGAGGCAATTCTTCGTGCAGTTGACGATAACCCTAATGTCAGCGTCAGAGAAGTTGCTGCTGTACAAGGTAACGTTGACCACGTCACTGTATGGAGAGTGCTGCGGGAGAACCAGTTGTTTCCGTACCAAGTACAGCGTGTGCAGGCACTATCAGCAGCTGATTGGCCTCCACGGGTTCACTTCTGCGAATGGTTCATCCAACAATGTGTCAATCCTCATTTCAGTGCAAATGTTCTCTTTACGGATGAGGCTTCATTCCAACGTGATCAAATTGTAAATTTTCACAATCAACATGTGTGGGCTGACGAGAATCCGCACGCAATTGTGCAATCACGTCATCAACACAGATTTTCTGTGACGTTTGGGCAGGCATTGTTGGTGATGGTCTTGATTGGGCCCCATGTTCTTCCACCTACGCTCAATGGAGCACGTTATCATGATTTCATACGGGATACTCTACCTGTGCTGCTAGAACATGTGCCTTTACAAGTACGACACAACATGTGGTTCATGCACGATGGAGCTCCTGCACATTTCAGTCGAAATGTTCGTACGCTTCTCAACAACAGATTCGGTGACCGATGGAGTGGTAGAGGCGGACCAATTTCATGGCCTCCACGCTCTCCTGACCTCAACCCTCTTGACTTTCATTTATGGGGGCATTTGAAAGCTCTTGTCTACGCAACCCCGGTACCAAATGTAGAGACTCTTCGTGCTCGTATTGTGGACGACTGTGATACAGTACGCCATTCTCCAGGGCTGCATCAGCGCAACAGGGATTCCATGCGACGGAGGGTGGATGCATGTATCTTCGCTAACGGAGGAAATTTTGAACATTTCCTGTAACAAAGTGTTTGAAGTCACGCTGGTACGTTCCGTTGCTGTGTGTTTCCACAGCTATAAAATATCTAACTGCTGTATAATGCAATGTGTGTAAGTAAGCTTTAAAAAGTGTTTTTGTTTTCATCAGTTCTAGCATATCCTTGATATTATCCTACGTGCTCTAGTGTGTGAACATTGAAATGTTTTTGCTAAGCTTCCAAATACTATGTAAACATATGAAAAACATAAAAAAATTTGGTTAACGAATTTTCATTCCTTAAGAAGTTGATGAGCATAGCGACTGCAGATTAATTAAGGAAGGATAGGAACACAGCAGTCAGTCTAAATCCCACTGGTTTTTTGTTATTCTTGCATATCCTGATTTCAGCTATAAATAGTCATGTTCAATGCATTTGACTGAATTACTATTCAGTAAACTTTCTGCAGTACATAACACCACATGACTTTACTGGTGTATAGGCAGAAGGAAACCTAGTGGGAGGTGACATTCAACTTGAGATACAGCTGAGTAACATCACCGAAGAGTGTTAATTAATTTTAGAGTGACCCATTAATGGCAGTTGTCATGAAGAATTCAAGCATGGTAGTACTGGTTATGCTCAGAGATCGGTGTGATGCTCTGGTAGGGATGGTGGTTATCGCTGAAACAACCTGTTATAGGTTACATCAGTTTTTTTTCCACGCAGTTTATCCTGTCTGTTAAAACCCCTTAGAATAACCGATTTCTGAAATAACTGATTTTCAGTTTTTTATTCGTATTGCTCCTTGTAATAAACACAGAAATCTAACAAAGACTGAAAAATTTTGACTTTCGCAGTTTCAAAATATTAAGTAGACAGATAAAAAATAATCCGTCAACTGCTCACTACTTTTCTCGCAAAGTGGTAAGTGCTTGAATATACAAACAAATCACCAGTATTCTCCTATTGATTCTAATTCTTTGAAACTCTGCTCAAAACTCATGTTGTAATCGCGAATCATACCTCTGTTTGGGCGTTACGGATAGTCAGCGGTAAAGGGTGAAAACTAAGTCTGTTTTTCGTCTTAATTTGTTCGTTTTCAGGAGCTACAAGGAGATAATGGCACATCGTGTAGACACGGCTCCAGATCAGCTACTTTCTATTTTTATTGTATCCTATGAATGGACTGTTAAGGTTTTACTTTATTGTTGTCACCATAATTTCCCTCCTCTTTTATTATTTCATAGAAATGGAAGACAAATAGTTAACCTTTTAAAGCAAATGAAGCATTGTACTTCTTTGCTATGTCACTTCGTAACACAGGTTTGGTGCCATTGTATAGTACAACGTATATCCGCCGACGACAGCACTGCATGCCATTTGTTTGTTGCTTGTTCCTGCCACATTGTTATTAAAACAGCACTGATTGTTTTTCCCATTTTATATAACAACGCAATATTTCAAACCAATGCAAATATTAGAAAATAAAATTGATGTTTCTGATTTTTCACTCGGATGGTAGTAAAAAAAAAAAAAAAAAAAAACACCTGCTTTAACCGAGACGAAACAGATACCAAAAAGTATCGGTGTCGGTTTTAACCGGTAGTTTCCCCTTCTCTAGACTCTAGAACTTAAAATCACCCGTCAGCTTGTTCTGTAGGTTTCGGAAAGAGCTCAAGAGTCGTCATGACGTCAGGTTAGAGGATGATGTCCATACATAGGTCAACTGCTGCATGAAGCACACTTTTAGTGAACTTATCCCTTGCTTTATTTCCCGAAAGTACACTGCCAGGAAAAAAGTGATCGTACACCTGGAAATACGGTTATTTTGATCCGATGACGGCAAATGCCTCCTGGGAGATAGTAGATGCACTGATAATGGTTTCAACGTCGTCCGCCATCAGATACCGTTGTGACATATAAAGCTCTGTATAAAGGAAAGTATGGCCATCCTTCCCCCCTGCGCCTGCCGCCGTCCGCAGTTCAGGACTGGTTGAAACCGCGTCACTTGACATTAGCAGCAATTGTGGGCCCCAGCGTTAAGTGTGAAGCACAGGAAGTGTTGTGTATCTGAAAAGCTTTAAGTAGAATAATGCCTCAGTGCTGTGCTTTTTGCGGTTCGTTTCGAGGCGAAAAGGGAGGAAAACTGTACAGAATTCCTTCCGAAGGGAGAGATGCAACAAGAAGGAGAATATGGCTGATAGAAATCAGCAGAGCCAACTGGCAGCCCACAAGAGACTCGCGCTTGTGTGCGGTGAGTACAGTTTTTGTTCATTGCTGCAAATCATCTTAAGGCGTAAGATACGCTGTATAACATATTCTGACTCACTTCGTGATCAAACTTGGCGCATCATTATACGTGATTAGCGTAAAGCCGGTCAGTTTGTTTTTAAAAGTTACGTCGTTTTCAAGCGAATTGTTTTGGACAAAACCTTGTAAAAACGGTGAGTTTCTAGTACATCTGTAATTTACCGACTGCTATAAAGGCGTATTTTTTGCAGCACGAAATATGAAATAGGTAAACGTTGTTTTTCGTTTCGTAGTTAGTGTGTAGGCCTAACTGTTGAAGACGGAAAGTGCAGTATTTGGATGTTTTAGTGCATATTGTTGCGTCCTCCGAAAAACACTCTGTTATGGCTATTTTCAAGATCAATTAAGAACGCGTTGTTAGCGTATAAAACGAAAAATAGTGAGTGGTGCCGTACAAAGGTATCAAGAGTGGTAAAAAATTTGGCCTGATTGACTGTACCGTATGGTTTCAACTTATGTTTTGGATGCTCAAAATAATAAATTGTACTTTGTTCCACACAATATAATGTACAAATAGAAAAAAAATTTACACCATGCAAGCGACGACCTTTAATTCAGGAACCATTAACGTTAGCAGGCGACTGTTATTCCTGTTGCAACCTAGCCGCTGATATACACTATATTAATACAAATACAGTTGTTACTGTTTCCTACAGTCTGCTTTCGATCGTAGGGCTAGCTTTATTCGAACTCATTTTAAAAATATTGTATTCTCTTGTACTTTCGTAATCATTCTCGTAATGTCGTAGAACAATTTGCAGGAAACATTTATGGGACAGATCTGACAAAAATATAAAGCATGCGTAATCATATAGGCACGTTTATCAATTCTATTTACTAAGGTACCGCGTATATATATTTGAATCCAATGCTCTATTTCGTATAAAAAAAGAGACATTGGGCGGATTTTCGTAGTACCGTGTAGCGGGAACAAGAAATAAGTCGATATAGAACTTTAAATTAGCAATAGATTTTTCCTTGCACTTGCGAACTAATATTGGTTCGCTTTTGTTCTGCTGACTACCGGATACGACCAATTTAACGCTAATTACGAAAACAGGTCTTCAAACTCGATACCACAACAAGAACTGCGAAATCTGCTTTCGGTATTAGTAAAGGATAGCACAGAAAAACTGTTTCATTCTCTCCACAACAAATACTTTTCGACTCATTTATCTTAAAGTTGTTGAGACTTTTTGTTGCTAAATATCCGACATGTTCCGTTTGAAGCCACTGATCAGTTTTAGCAGTGCATTAGATCGTTGAGTGCACTTCTTTGATATACACTGCTAAATATGCTGAAGAAGCCAATGTATCACACGCGGCGCAGTGGGGCCAAAATGATGGCGATTGGCGAGTTGGCCGTACTTTCCCTATGCAGAGCTTTAAAGACGTAGCTACCAGAGCGCCATCTGTGTCTATTCTTTAAGAGGGAATGCTCACAGAGAGAAGATATTTTGAAACAAACGAAGACTCTATAGCGCTCCTGAGAATCCATGTAATTAATTTCGAGAAATACTGTTTCAGGAAAGCTACAGCTTTATTCTCAAAATGCTAAATGAGTTCCATACCAGGAGCGAAATTTTTTTAAAAAACAAACACAAATATAACAAAGAATAAACGACAGTATCTGTTTTCTTTCTCGCGGAATAAACAACAACGCGCACTGTGCGCTCAATCTGGTGACGGCTATCCCCACATAGCTTATCCCCCCCCCCTTTTCTCCGCCTTGCCACATAGCTTATCCCCCCCCCCCTTTTCTCCGCCTTGGTTGAGCGGAACTCCGGGAACGTAGGTATGCTTGTATGCTATGCACCTGCCAGCTTTAGAACGTCTCAGGTGCATCTGTGGCTCCTCCTTTAAAGCTGCGGTTCGTTGAGGGTAGTGGGCTCTCTACCCACGTCGTCTCTTCTTCCTGCGATTCCAGCAGTACAGGGATCGTCTCGATCTGTCGTTGCTGGCCTGCCTCTCCCTCGGGCAACAGTGTATGGACAGGTTCCATGGAGGTGCTTTACTGCTTTCCGTGAAACTCTACATCCATCGTGTGGCTCTCTCTTGCTAATAACTTGCACAGCCCAGAGTAACATGGTTGCAGGGGTGGTCGTACTGCAGGCAACCGTGCCACGGAGATGCACACATGCTTCCTACAACTAAGAGAGCGAATTTAGGAGGATTCAAATTGTGGCCTTCCTAGTGGCAAGATGGTCCTTTCGGAAAATTTCCACACAAGTTGGACGCGCTGCGCCAGTTGGGCACCGATACTGGAATCAGTGGTCACGTGGGCAGTCTCACACCCGTAGACGAGATTCTGGACATCCACGCAGGACAGACGCTCGCCAGGATCGTCGTATTGTAATGGCACCAGTGGCAGTGACCACCAGAGCAAGGATAAGAGGACTTGTAAGCCCAGAAGTGTCGGCACGAACTGTAGCGAACCAGTTATTAGCAGTGAGACTATGGGCGTGCACACCTCTATCGCAACTTCCATTCACGCCACAGCATCGACGTGCGGTGTTCGACAGGGCCATCAGAGGATCACTTGGAAGATGGAATGGCGCGCCTTGGTCTTCAGTGATGTAAGCAATTCTGCCTGCTAGCAAGTGATGGTCGTGTGCGCGTACTATGTGGACACGGTATGCGCTGTCTCGTAGAGTGCATTCGTCCAAAACATCATGGCCCCACCCTAGGCCTTATGGTCTGGGGTGAGATAACGTACAACTCTCGTTCACCTTCGGTGTTTCTGAAGGGGACCCTAACCAGTGCTCGATATTTGCAGATTGTTATTAGATCCGATCTTTTACCGTTCTTGCAACAAGAAGGTGTTATTCCAACAGGATAATACTCGCTCACACATTGCCCGTGAAACTCAACGTGCTCTGCAAGACAGGCAGCAACTTCCCTGGCCAGCACAGTTTGCAGACTTGAGTCCAATCGAGAACGTGTGGGATATGATAGGACGAGAAGAGACTCCTTCGACTCGTCGCCCAATAACTCTTACTGAACTACGTGAACACGTCGAGCAGGCGTGGAATAATGTATCCTAGGACGGTGTCGCTATCTGCACGATAGACTGGATGCCAGAGTCAGTGCCCGCGTTGTCGCCAGTGGAAGCTACACCACGTTCTAACACGGGTGTTTCAGCGTGGGTCGATGACTAGTACTTCAGAACCGGTTGTGCTATTGATCTGTAAATGTAATCATTTCATGTACTCCATAGGCACTGCTGCAACAATAAATCTTGAGTGAATTGGATACCTCTAAAAGGACGTACTAATTTTTTCCGGCAATGTATTTCCCTACCCCGGCAACTTCTTTGCTTGTGGAGGTACTCACGGAGGTCTGGGTACTTGGCCACGGTGGCGGCCGGGAAGCGCACCCTGGAGAGGCCGGGGTCGACGTCCGCAGCGGCCAGCAGGTTGGGGAACTGCTTGCACAGCGGGACCGTGCCCAGCCACAGCGGCAGTCGCAGCTCCATCGGCTCCGTCTCCAGCTCCACCAACAGCTGGAACACGGCAGCGAGCGTTCCCACTCCTTCTGCACTCAGCAGCCCGGCTGACTCACGGGTACAGGTGGAGGAACAGTCGCCACAGAGGCGAATGTAACTCATCGACTCTAGCTGCAACTCGACCAGAAGATGAAGCCCAATGGTGTATCAGCTCCGTATTCAACCCAGGAGGACATCTGCTGTCCCACGAAGAACTTCCCTCCATGGCTGCACGGTGTCCACCCGCAATAGCAACTGTAACTCTCTTACCTGAGATAATTTTTAAACCTAGGGTAGCCACAGGGGAAGTAATTATAAGTAATTGAAGACCAATTCGTACGGTATACGGGTATTTACAAACACTACGGCTCATTAATGTCAATACACCCTGGTGTTTCAGATTTACAACACAAATCAAACGTTATTTCTCACAAAATATAATTGTGTTAACTTCCACATGTATAATACAATCACAATCATTGTATTTTACTTTCATCAAAATATCCTACTTTGGATTTAATGACTGCCTCGCAAACTCGAGGCATGCGGTCAATCAGTTTTTGTAGGAATCGTGAATCTATACGATTCCACACATCCTTAACAATATTCCAGAGATGTTCCTTGCTGGATATATTAACTTCCCTGATACGTCTTCCACTTCATCCCAGACCATTTCAATGGGATTACAATCGGGGCTTTACCATATCGTTCAGAACTTTCTGTTTTTACTTTCATGCATTGTAGTTCGTACAGTATGCCGACCGATGATTTGGGTCATTATCTTGTTGTAAGGTGAACCCTTCCCCTGTTAAGCGCAATCCACTTCGTATTGCATCATACTGAAGTCTCCGGTGGGACTGCTTCTGAGTCATACACCATTCTATTTGCACAATGTCTCCAACTCTATCTGCGGCAAAACATCCCCAAACCATAATAGAACTTCCACCGTGTTTAACTGTAGGTAAAACACACTGCTGGGCTACCCTTTCCGCTACAAATCGGCGACAAATGCTCTCCTTTTGGTTCCAAAAATCTCGAGCTTCGATTCATCGGTGAATAACACCTTCGTCCACTCTTCCGATGTCCAATTACGATATTTTGTAGCCCATTCAAGTCTCTTCTGTTTATTTATGGCCCTTAGAAGGGGTTTCCTTTCTGTGTCACATCCTTTCAAGTCGGCTTCAGTCTCCTTTTTACTGTTGCAACAGATATTGTTGTCGCGTTCATTTCTACCAATTCTGCACGAAGTTGGGCGCTGTTTTGAATCTACGTATTTCTCTTACTGGTAATTGTGATATATTTATCATCACTTTTAGTTCTTTTACGAGGTCGTCCTGGTCGTAGTATGTCCTTATTGCTACCTGTTGTCTTCTGGCGGTGAAGGGTGTATAGACACACTACACTGTTTCGCAATTTGCCGAATACATAAACCTGCTTGGCTAAGTGCTACAATACATGGATATCTCCGCTCGGCGTTGTGCACACTTCAATGTCACGAAGGAATTGACGTGCAGGAACCACATGTTATGTACCGTAGAAGTGCTTGCCGTTCGCTGCGGACATCACATCACTACAGGGAACAACACATGTGCACCAAATGTGGCGTCGGTCGGCAAGTAGGTAAACAAACATATCAGGTAGGTACATAACGATTATGTACGCGACATTGTTTGTTGGATAATATTGTATCTCGATGATCACAAACAAAAATCATGATATGTGTACAACTGTTGTACTATTCCTTTGTTTCCTCAACCGTACCCACGGTATTGGACTACAGGGAACTAGATGTCATTTATTGGGTGTACTGAAATTAATAAGCGGTAGTGTATAGGTATTAAAGCTATTAAAATATAAATCTGAATGAAAAGTCTAATAGTCAGCAGTAGTCGGTTTATTGAAGTCAGTCAGAGACTCACACAACCGGTTTCACAACTTTTAAATTGCGTCTTCTGATGTAAATAATGCTATGTCGCATGGTACAGGGGGCTATTACAGATATCCGCAGAGTAACAGTCGGCGTGGAGCAGGCGAAGTTCTCAGCCATCAATTGTTAAAACCATCATCAGTGATGAATGCCCTGCCTGTCTTAAAATCACGAAATGTCATCACTTTACCTATTAAAATATATTCCTTTGGGTGTGTCAAGCAACAGAAGATGCCCCTCGTAAAAGTTATCCGGGGAAATATTGGGTCCGTAAGGCGACACGCTTACGTTTGTGACCGACAAAATAGCAATCATAGCGGCTAACAACACAAGCTACGAGGTGTACAGAGTTTGTTTCCGGAACAAGTGCGGTGGCTGCCATCCGAGTACTGATACGGCAGCCCACGGGCGGCAGCCACCGCACTTGTTCCGGCAACAAGCCCTGAACACGTCGTAACTTGTGTTGTCAGCCGATATGATTACTATTTTGTTGGTGACAAACACACATAAGTGTGTCAGCATCCGGATGCAATATTTCCTCGGATAACATTTACCAGGGGCATCGTCCATTGCTTAACATAGGCCCACAGGAACGTATTTTAATCGGCAAAGTGATGACAGTTGCGGCGCGGCACGTTACTTTTTACCGCCCTGTCAGTGTCCAGCAATGTTCATTTGCCTAGCTAAAAGCTGTAGTAGAAAATACTAGACCACTACTGTCTATTGCAGGTCGCAACATACATAGAATTGTCCGGTAAACGGGATGTGGCCAGCTACTGAAATAAAAGTTTTAACTTGGCAATGTAAATTTTCAGGTGTATTTTTACGATAAAGATCACAGTTAATACTGCCAAGTCCGTACCAAGTGTCTACAAAGTGTAAAGTTCCCACGCACACCACAATCACACACGTAGCCAGTTTATGGTATTTACACCCGTACCGAGGTTAAGAAAGTTCACTGGATCGTTTAGTTATGAAAATGCTCGCTCAAATGTCGTGCACTCTGCTCTACACGTAATACCTATTCCAGTTTTAGGTCGCACAACACGCCACGCGGTTTCAACTAACAGTCAAAAGCAATAATTTCGATATTCCGTCCGAAATTCCACACAACTCCCACTACACCGTTCACTTAAATACACTTTGTACTACTTCGAGAACTCGTAATTAGCATTTTCCGGGATTTTATAGTACTTTCGTCGGAGCTGCTTTCAATGAGATCTTACTAGTTCGAACCCTCAGCACCGACCGACTTAGATCACAACAAAGGCTTTGTTCCCAGCATAGAGTGGCGCGAGCCTGCATTTTTCTGATTGGCTGATATCACAAACAGCAAATCAGGTTGCAGTATTATCCCGCGCTAACCCCTCGCTTTACTTCAATGACCAATCATAGTAAAACATTTCTTTCTATGGCAATTGCTAAATAAATAAATTTAGAAAAGTATCAAATATAAAATTACTCCTTCTGAAATTACCGATTAATTCGTGTTCTACTCGCGATTTGTTAGTACCATAAACTGACTGCACATTTAATTATAGTAAATCCCCTATATAGTTTAACTGGTACTCCGTGAATAAACAAAACAATTTTCATTTACTTCTGTTCTTCTTCACTCATAAAACACTCACACTGCTAATTACCACACATATAAAACAATTATAATTATGCAAGTACATTAAATATTAGTCAAACATAACTTTACAACATTGTTTTGATTACGACTGCTAGCACTGTCCGTCAAGGAGGTATATAAACTACATAGAGTGGCTATCTGTGAGGTAACAGCGCTCCCAGCGGCAGTAAAAAGCAACACTGGCCGCCATTTTTTGAAACGTCTACATGTCAGTGTATTTACATTTGGCGTGTATTTATGGCGTTAGAAAACCATTGTTTTCCGGTTGTAATTTGTTTTAAAAGTCTTATTGACCGATCGCGAATCATGCCCAGTGTATGTGCAGCGTACAATTATGCGCTAATAGAAGTGATAAAACAACTGGAATATCATATTTCAGGTGAGGATCTAAATGCGTGTTGTACTTAGCGTCTTGTGCATCATTTTCGTGTTTAAGCTGTATAAAAATGTAAATAAGCTACTGTATAGACGTCTCTTTATTTTTAGATTTCCTCGTCGGTGGGTTGCCAATATGAGGCGAGATAAGTGGCAGCCAACTCAATATACACTCCTGGAAATGGAAAAAAGAACACATTGACACCGGTGTGTCAGACCCACCATACTTGCTCCGGACACTGCGAGAGGGCTGTACAAGCAATGATCACACGCACGGCACAGCGGACACACCAGGAACCGCGGTGTTGGCCGTCGAATGGCGCTAGCTGCGCAGCATTTGTGCACCGCCGCCGTCAGTGTCAGCCAGTTTGCCGTGGCATACGGAGCTCCATCGCGGTCTTTAACACTGGTACCATGCCGCGACAGCGTGGACGTGAACCGTATGTGCAGTTGACGGACTTTGAGCGAGGGCGTATAGTGGGCATGCGGGAGGCCGGGTGGACGTACCGCCGAATTGCTCAACACGTGGGGCGTGAGGTCTCCACAGTACATCGATGTTGTCGCCAGTGGTCGGCGGAAGGTGCACGTGCCCGTCGACCCGGGACCGGACCGCAGCGACGCACGGATGCACGCCAAGACCGTAGGATCCTACGCAGTGCCGTAGGGGACCGCACCGCCACTTCCCAGCAAATTAGGGACACTGTTGCTCCTGGGGTATCGGCGAGGACCATTCGCAACCGTCTCCATGAAGCTGGGCTACGGTCCCGCACACCGTTAGGCCGTCTTCCGCTCACGCCCCAACATCGTGCAGCCCGCCTCCAGTGGTGTCGCGACAGGCGTGAATGGAGGGACGAATGGAGACGTGTCGTCTTCAGCGTTGAGAGTCGCTTCTGCGTTGGTGCCAATGATGGTCGTATGCGTGTTTGGCGCCGTGCAGGTGAGCGCCACAATCAGGACTGCATACGACCGAGGCACACAGGGCCAACACCCGGCATCATGGTGTGGGGAGCGATCTCCTACACTGACCGTACACCACTGGTGTTCGTCGAGGGGACACTGAATAGTGCACGGTACATCCAAACCGTCATCGAACCCATCGTTCTACCATTCCTAGACCGGCAAGGGAACTTGCTGTTCCAACAGGACAATGCACGTCCGCATGTATCCCGTGCCACCCAACGTGCTCTAGAAGGTGTAAGTCAACTACCCTGGCCAGCAAGATCTCCGGATCTGTCCCCCATTGAGCATGTTTGGGACTGGATGAAGCGTCGTCTCACGCGGTCTGCACGTCCAGCACAAACGCTGGTCCAACTGAGGCGCCAGGTGGAAATGGCATGGCAAGCCGTTCCACAGGACTACATCCAGCATCTCTACGATCGTCTCCATGGGAGAATAGCAGCCTGCATTGCTGCGAAAGGTGGATATACACTGTACTAGTGCCGACATTGTGCATGCTCTGTTGCCTGTGTCTATGTGCCTGTGGTTCTGTCAGTGTGATCATGTGATGTATCTGACCCCAGGAATGTGTCAATAAAGTTTCCCCTTCCTGGGACAATGAATTCACGGTGTTCTTATTTCAATTTCCAGGAGTGTAGCTACATATGCTCATTTCACTTTGAAGATAGATACATGTATAGTACAAACGAGAAAAGGCTACTTCTGGCAAACGCAGTACCGACAATATTTACGTTTCCTGACCATCTGCAGAAAACAACTATAGTATAGAGACAACCAAGGAAACGGACTGTCAGTGAAGAATCAGCTTCCTTATCAAATGAACCAGGTAAAATAGTTTTCCTGTTATTTATTTGCTATATGGGTTATGTGAGAATTTTACTATTAATCAATGTATGTTTAAACAAAAATAAAGCTTAATGATAATACTTCATTTTTGTAGGTGAAAGAGTGAATCAGAATGATCATACAGATCATTCTTATTGTTTTCCTAGCCCCAAAAAATTATGAGGCACTATAGAAAAGGACCGAGAAGCTGAGGAAGCAAACGAAACCTGCAAGTCAAAGTGTTTCAAGAAAGAAGAAACACATTGTGACATATAAAACAGTGGTTGTAGGACTAAATAAGAGACTTCAGGACTGTGCTTCTGAAGTGATAGGATGTGACAAAAATAGTGATATTGTGAAGCACTTTTTGCAATGCAAAACAAATGTTCAATTCCTGAATATCCTAAAGAAATAAAACAGTTTGCCCTTACACACAGTTTCTACTCCTTCAAAGCTTATAATCATTTGAGGAAGTCTGTTAAATTACCCCATCCTGTAGGAGCTAAACGGACTTTGCAAAATGAAGCTATGAACAGTATTCATCTGTAAAATTTTCATATAATTCAGCAGATGCGTTTTCTAACAGGGCACAACTTCAGTATGCCACAGTTAGTCATTGTGCTGTGATTGTTTGGTGAGGAAACCATTCTGCGTGCTACTGATAACGTTATTTGTCTTTCATTTCAGTTACAGATGCCAAATTCAATTTACAGTAATTGGCACGACTTACATCGAAAGTAATTTACAAAGTTAACGCTCATGTTCAAAAGTAAGATAGCAAAGGCTATTCTAGATTAAAGTATGTGGGCGACACTGTAATCAAAATTTAAATGCCGTAAGATTTTGAATTACAAATTTTTCATCTGATTAGTTCCATATAACTTTAAGTTTATACCGCATACAGGGAAAGCGGAAAAACGTCATTCGCGCGTCACAACTCGGACAAAGTGTGTGTTCTGTGCTCGTGTGGGCATTCATTGATAGGACTGTCACGAAAAATAAGATGATGGCAGCGGGAAAAATCGCCGCAGAACTGAATGTCACACTCGTGAACCTTGTCAGCACCAAAGCAACACGAAGGGGGCTCCATAAGCTGGAACTACAGGGCGAGCTGGAATCCCAGAACCACTTATTAGTGTTGCAAATGCCCGTAACAGGAAAACGTGGCGCCAAAGCCATAAAACCTGGACTGTACAGCAATAGAAGAAAGTCATTTGGTCGGTTGAGTCTTATTTCACACTTTTTCCAACTTCTGGCCGAGTTTAGATCTCAAGAGTATATATGGCGTCGGGGTTCGGTGATGATTTGGGCAGACATGTCGTGGAATTCCGTGTGCCCCATGAGTACTCTCCGAGGTCACATTACTGACAAGGACTCTGTAACCATTTTGGCACGTCAGGTCCATCCCTTGGTACCATACCTGTTCCCAAAAGCTGATGATGTTCTCACCGGTCCATCATCCTAACCTGGTTTTTTGAGCACGAGGATGAAACGTCGTATCCCTGCTGGCCACCACAGTCACCAGATCTCATTTTTAGTCAACCTTTGCGGTCTACTTCGGAGAGAGGGACGGGTGATCGTTATCCACCTCCATCATCGTTACCTGAACTTACCACTATTTTGCAGGAAGAATGGTATAACAATTGATTAAAAACCATACTTGTATAGTCTGAGACGATTGGAAGTTGTTTTGAAAGCCAGTAGGATTCCTACATTGTATTAGGCACGGTAATGTGTTGTGTTTTTGGTGTTTGTATATTTTTGTCCATCCCCTGTACTTGCACATTTGAACGGTGCCATTCTACAGTGGCAGCACTGCCCGAATACATATCTCTCCAGCTTCAGTGGGTGCTGAAATACTCGCATCTTAGCTCTATCGGAAAGTGTCATATTACACTACTGGCCATTAAAATTGCTACAGCATGAAGAAATGCAGATGATAAACGGATATTCATTGGACAAATATATTATACTAGAACTGACATGTGATTACGTTTACACGCAATTTCAGTGCATAGATCCTGAGAAATCAGTACCCAGAACAACCACCTCTGGTCCTAATAACGGCCTTGATATGCCTGGTCATTGAGTCAAACAGAGCTTGGATGGTGTGTATAGGCAGCAGTCGAATATTTTCTGTATCCAGAAAGGCCCGTACATGACCTGCAACATGAGGTTGTGCATTATCCTGCTGAAATGTAGTGTTTCGCAGGGATCGAATGAATGGTAGAGAGCCGGCCGGTGTGGCCGAGCGGTTCTAGGCGCTTCAGTCTGGAACCGCGCGACCGCTACGGTCGCAGGTTCGAATCCTGCCTCGGGCATGGATGTGTGTGATGTCCTTAGGTTAGTTAGGTTTAAGTAGTTCTAAGTTCTAGGGGACTGATGACCTAAGATGTTAAGTCCCATAGTGCTCAGAGCCATTTGAACCATTTTGAATGGTAGAGCCACGGGTCGTAACACATCTAAAATGTAACGTCCACTGTTCAAAGTTCCGTCAATGCGAACAAGAGGTGACCGAGACGTGCAGCCAATGGCACCCCATACCATAACGCCGTGCGATACGCCAGTATGGCGATGACGAATACACGCTTCCAATGTGCGTTCACTGCGATGACGCCAAACACGGATGCGACCATCTTGATGCTGTAAACAGAAGCTGGATTCATAAAAAAATGACTTTTTGCCATTCGTGCACCCATGTTCGTCGTTGAGTACACCATCGCTGGCACTCCTGTTTGTGATGTAGCGTCAAGTGTAACCGTAGCCATGGTCTCCGAGCTGATAGTCCATGCTGCTGCAAACGTCGTCGAACTGTTCGTACAGATGGTTGTTGTCTTGCAAATGTCCCCATATGCTGACTCAGGGATCGAGACGTGGCTGCACAATCCGTTACAGCCATGCGGATAGGATGCCAGTCATCTCGACTGCTAGTGATACGAGGCCGTTGGAATTCAGCACGGCGTTCCGTATTACCCTCCTGAACCTACCGATTCTATATTCTGCTAACAGTCATTGGATCTCCACCAACGCGAACAGCAATGTCACGATACGATAAACTCTAATCGCGATAGGCTACAATCCGACCTTTATCAAAGTCGGAAACGTGATGGTACGCATTTCTCCTCCTTACACGAGGCGTCACAACAACGTTTCACCAGGCAACGCCGGTCAAATGCTGTTTGTGTATGAGAAATCGGTTGGAATCTATCGTCATGTCAGCACGTTTTAGGTGTCGCCACCGGTGCCAGCCTTGTGTGAATGCACGGAAAAGCTAATCATTTGCATATCACAGCATCTTCTTCCTGTCAGTTAAATTTCGAGTCTGTGGCACGTCATCTTCGTGGTGTAGCAATTTTAATGGCCAGTACTGTGTATTCACCACTGGTCAGACGTCTTTCCTTTTTTACTTTCTCTCTCGCTACTTGATATGACATAAAGTGATCTAAAATTAATCAATAATTTTGCACTTGTAATAATATTAAATCAAAACATTAAGTTTATCAGTCACAAACTTACTTGTTCAGTTACAGTTCGTGAACATGGAACTAACTTTAACTCCTGCTTGTTATGCATCTCTTATCATGTTTAGCCATTGCGTGCTGCAGTGCATTATGGTCGATCATCATATTCCTGCATGTGTACTTTTCTCGAATGAAGTCTCTTTAAACGAACTCTATGTGATATAAAGTATCCGGATACCCCAAAAACATACGTTCTTCATAGTAGTTGCATTTAGACATCGTGGCAGAGCAGAATGGGGCGCTCCACGGAACTCACGTACTTCGAACGTGGTCAGGTGATTGGGTGTCACTTGTGTCATCCGTCTGTACGTGAGGTTTCCACACTCCTAAACATCCCTAGAGCCACTGTTTCCGATGTGATAGTGAAGGAACACGTACGGCACAAAAGCGTACAGGGCAACCTCGTCTGTTGACTAACAGACCGCCGACAGTTGATTAGATTAGTACTTGTTCCATAGATCATGAATACGACACTTCGTAGTGATGTGGAACGTGTTAGGTTAATAAAAGGTGTCTAAACAAGATATTACATTACACAAAATATTACATGACACTTAACATTTTTTTTGTGGGGTTGGGGAAATTACCCACTTACTATATCCAAAAAATCATCTAATGAGTAGAAGGAGTGGCCATTAAGAAATTATTTTAATTTCCTTTTAAATGCTATATATGGCTACCTGTCAGACTTTTGATGCTATTAGGTAAGTGACCAAAGACTTCTGTGGCAGTATAATTTACCGCCTTCTGAGCCAAAGTTAGATTTAACCTTGAGTAGTGAAGATCATCCTTTCTCCTAGTGTTGTAGCCATGTACACTGCTATTACTTTTGAATTCGTTCGGATTGTTAATAACAAATTTCATAAGTGAATATGTATATTGTGAGGCTACAGTGAAGATCTCTAGCTCTTTAAATAAGTGTCTGCAGGATGATCTTGGATGAACTCCAGCAATTATTCTGATCACACGCTTTTGTGCAATGAACACTCTTTTACTCAATGATGAGTTACCCCAGAATATGATGCCATACGAAAGCAGAGAATGAAAATAGGCGTGGTAAGCTAACTTACTCAGACGTATATCGCCAAAATTTGCAATGATTCTAATAGCATAAGCAGTTGAACTCCAACGTTTCAGCAGATCCTCAGTGTGTTTTTTCCAGTTCAACCCCTCATCAATGCATACACCTAGAAAATTTGAATATTCTAACTTAGCTACCGATTTCTAATCGAAGTCTATATTTATTAATGGTGTCATTCCATTTACTGTGTGGAACTGTATATACTGTGTTTTGTCTAAGTTTAATGAGAGCGCATTTGCAGAGAACCACTTAATGATTTTCTGAAAAGCATCGTTTACAATTTCACCAGTTAATTCTTGTCTGTTGGGTGTGATAGACATACTTGTATCATCGGCAAAAAGTACCAGCGTTGCATCTTCGTGAGTATAATATGGCAAGTCATTAATATATATTAAGTACAGCAGAGAACCCAAGACCGAACCTTGCGGCATCCCATTCTTGATTGTTTCCCAGTTTGAGAAATCACCAGTTTTTTGCATATTATGTGAACTGCTTATTTCAACTTTCTGCACTCATCCAGTTAGGTATGATTTAAACCATTTGAGCACTGTCCCATTCATACCACAGTGCTTGAGCTTATCTAGAAGTATTCCATGATTTACACAATCAAAAGCCTTTGATAGATCATAAGAAATCCCAACGGGTGACTTCTGGTTACTCAAAGCATTTAATACTTCATTATTGAAAGTATATATAGCATTTTCCGCTGAAAAACCCTTCCGTAAACCAAACTGACATTTTGTTAAAGCTTTATTTTTACAAAGGTGTGAAGCTACTCTACAATACATTACTTTTTCAAGAATTTTGGATAAGGCAGTCAGAAGAGAGATTGGGCGGTAGTTGTTGACATCAGACGTATCCTCCGTTTTTGCAGTGGTTTAACAATGGCATACTTTAGTCTATCTGGGAAAATACCCTGCTTCAGAGAGATATTACATATGTGGCTAAGAATTCCACTTATTTCTTGGGAACAAGCTTTTATTATCCTGCTGGAAATGCCATCAATTCCATGTGAGATTTTATCCTAATTTCAGAAGGAGAGGTGGGTGGAATTTCAATTATATCAAATGATGTGGGTAAGACCTCTTCCGTTAACTGCCTTGCTTCTTCTAATGAACATTTAGATCCTATCTTCTCTACAACATTTAAAAAATGATTATTCAAAATGTTTTCGACTTCCGGCTTGTTGTTTATCAAGTCTCCATTCGCTTTGATGGTGATGGCGTCATCCTGTACTCTTGGTTGCCCTGTCTCCCTTGTAATAATATTCCAAATTGTTTTGTCAGACATGATGCACATGCTTCTGGACTTTTTAATAACCTTTCTTAATGTAGCACAGTAGTTTTTATAATATTTGGCTGTTTATGGGTCATTACTCTTTCTTGTTGTTAGATACTTTTGTGGTTAGAAGATATTTTTATTCCTTTAGTAAGCCAAAGTTTTTTGCATGTTTTCTTATAATTATATTTAACTACTTTCTTGGGGAAACAGTTTTCAAATTCTCTTACAAGTGTACCATGAAATAAGTTATATTTTAAATTAGCATCGCATTCCTTGTACAACTCATCCCAGTCTAACTGCTGAAGGTTTTCTCTGAAATTTCTAATTGTTGAGTCATTAATTGAACGCACAACTTTGGAGGGTAGTTTTGAATTACTGACTGGAGCTATGTCATATACAGTAACTAGCTGAGCATCATGATCAGAAAGGCCATTCTCAACAGGACAAGACGTTATGTTTTTTTTGAAGAGCGTCGTAATGTGTAATAGGCAGACATCTATCCAGACCATCACACAGGAATTCCAAACTGCATCAGGATCCACCGCAAGTACTATGACAGTTAGGCGGGAGGTGAGAAAACTTGGATTTCATGGTCGGGTGGCTGCTGATAAGCTACACATCAAACCGGTAAATGCCAAACGACGCCTCGCTTAGTGTAGGGAGCGTAAACATTGGACGATTGAACAATGGAAAATCGTTGTATGGAGTGACGAATCACGGTACACAATGTGGCGATCCGATGGCACGGTGTGGGTACGGCGAATGCCCGGTGAACGTCATATGCCAGCGTGTGTAGCGCCAACAGTAAAATTCGGAGGCGGTGGTATTATGGTGTGGTCGTGGTTTTCATGGAGGAGGCCTGTACCCCTTGTTGTTTTGCGTGGCACCATCACAGCACAGGACTACACTGATGTTTTAAGCACATTCTTGCTCCTCACTGTTGAAGAGCAATTCGGGGATAGCGATTGCATCTTTCAACATTGTCGAGCACCTGTTCACAATGCAGTGCGTGTGGCGGAGTGGTTTCACGACAATAACATCCCTCCAATGGACTGGCCTGCACAGAGTCCTGACCTGAATCATATAGAACAACTTTGAGATGTTTAGGAACGCCGACTTCGTGCCAGGCCTCACCGACCGACATCGATACCTCTCTTCAGTGCAGTACTCTATGAAGAATGGGCTGCCATTCCCCAAGAAACCTTCCAGCACTTGACTGAAAATATGTCTGCGAGAATGGGGGCTGTCATCAAGGTTAAGGGCGGGTAAACATCATACTGAATTACAGCATTACCGATGGAGGGCGCCAAGAACTTGTAAGTTATTTTCAGCCAGGTGTCCGGATAGTTTTGATCACATAATGTAGACGGAATGCTCTATTCTCGGAATAGTAATTGACAGTCCCCCGCTACAGGTGTGACGAGTTGTTTACATTGATCTCATGGGGAGGGGTGTAGTCTGTGATTGGTTAATAGGCTATTAGCGACCTAGTGTCTGTTTAACTGCAGCAGAGTATATTGTGTAACCGAGAAACTTACCCCCCACATAGGCTGAAGATACTCACTTGATCTTCGTGCGTGTTTGTGTTTCCAGCCCGAATGCACTGTACACATCTTGCTCTAGAGCACCTGCGTCAGATGTTCCCTGACCTGGATACGAGGACAAGATGCTTATGCCTGCTCAGCTCTTCTGCTATATCTGATGATCCCACCTCAGTACTTCTTATGAGACAATATGGAAAGTCCTGTGTACGAGAAACCTGCCGAGACTGAAGAAAAATCTAGCAGCAGTTGTAGCTGCCTGTGACGACAGGGTTGTTTGAATGGGTGCGACAGACTTTTGTGCGCCGATGTCACGACTCCGTTAAAGCTTGTGGAGAGGGGGGACGGAGAAGGGAGATCTTAAATAACTGTTGTGAATGGAGCACCTTATGCGAATTGAGTATATACTGAAACTGTAATAAAACTGCGTCTCGTTGAATCTTTCTCATCGTCGGCGGACTACAGTAAATTTTGAATGCTCTTATTTTCACTTCTCACTTTCGACTCAATTGTATCTAGACCTGGGATTGTCTGTATTTGTGCTTAATCCCAGATAGTTTGCACCATCGTCACCTTATGCTACTGATACAAGGTGACAGTTACTGAACTACATGAAAACAACGTAAACTAGTTACAAGCTACGGCGTGCACACACTTTTTTCAACATGCAAATGTCACTACAGATATTCGGATTTAGGTTATATACATGTTCGATATGCCTTCATTGGCGCAGGAGAATAGCGAAATTCTGCGTGACCCACTGAAGTGTCGGAACATCGATGCTGTCGATGACCTCCTGAATGGCTGTTTTCAGCTCAGCAATGGTTTTCGGGTTATTGCTGAACACCTTGTCTTTAATATAGCTCCACAAAAAGGAGTCGCATGTGTTCAGTTTCGGAGAGTATGGCGGCCAATGGAGGCCCATGCCAGTGGCGTCTGGTTACCCCAGAACCAGGATGCGGTCTCCAAAGTGCTCCTCCAGGACATCAAACACTCTCCTGCTTCACTGGAGTCGAGTTCCATCTTCCATGAACCACATCTTGTCGTAATCAGTGTCACTTTGCATAACTGGGATGAAATCATCTTTCAAAACCTTCACATACGGTTCAGTAATCACTGTGCTATCAAGGAATATCGCACCGATTTTTCGTGACTGACATTGCACACCACCCAGTCACCCGTTGAGTGTGAAGAGACTTCTCGATAGCGAAATACGCATTCTCAGTTCCCCAAATTCGCCAATTTTGCTTATTGACGAACCCATGCAAATGAAAGTGGCCTTCGTCGGTAAACCAAATCATGCATGCGCATACTAATTTCCATCATGCCCCGCGGCCAACCGTGCCGTTGGAACGTCCTAACGCAAACCTTTCAGAAGTTATGACGATTTTATTTCATATAGATCAGTAATTGTAGCCCTGTACATTTAGACCGTGTCAGCCTTTTTCTCTGCCGCGATGAGCTTTGAAACCAACGAAATCATGTAACGAACGGAATAAGTTCGAGTCGCTGTCATTTACACTATACAATGTGGATCTATAATGGGTTTCTGCATTTTTAACTGAAATCAAGAACTGAGCTTAAAACCTGAATGACCTACTGTGTTAATATTGCAGATTTAGCAATATAACTAACGTTATTTTTACTTCCTTCTCAATATTAGTCCACCTATTGTCGTTTTAACCTCTAGCTTGATGAAAAAGCATAGCAATTTGTGAAATTTTGTATTTATGTTCATTTCTGTATGTCTTCTACACAAGCACCAGAATTACCTGTTGTTCAGTGAACTCCTCTTTTTTAGTAAACTGTGCGTCAAATGGTTCAACGTTCACACGGGACTGGAACAAAACGTTTCAGATTCGTTTTCATACGAATCGTCAAAAGCGCATTTTAATTTTCGTTTGCTGCTGTCAGTGGTGTTAAGGATCCATTACGTGTTGCTTTTACACAAATAGGCGTTAACGTTTTATGATCATTATTTGTCCAGTGCAGATACCGAAACAATATTAAGACAAGAAACAGGATATATAAAAAAATGCTCATTATAGGGAAAACTATTATAATAAATCAGAGAGTATTAACATTTTGTCGCCTTAAAATCTTTGTCTTTTATCGAGTTTTTGATCTAATGACCAATGTAAGTCCCGGCTTTCTACACTGACTGCCATTACATGTAAGAGAATTTTGCTACGAACATCTGCTACTGAATTTTTCCTCACAGTTTTGTGATTGTTAATCCTCTGATAATAGCAGCTCTTATTCAGTACCGCTTATCATGGTGCCCCCCATGGATTTTTGTACAAACTGAAACAAACTTTAGCTAATTATGGTTTTAAATTAAATGAAACTCTAAGTTTAAGCAACTGAATTTTTTGCATAACAATTTTGTTTCGAATTACATCGATAAAAGTACAAATAAAGGGCGTTCTACATTTCACTCTCCGATGCAGAAGACATATGAAAATTAATAGAAATAAGTGGAAACACATCTTGCTTTAGTTTTTCTTCCGAAAATAGAGGCTACAGTGTCAAAATACTCAGGAGAAAAATGTTTCGTACGCACTTTGTGTTTTGTAATTAAAGTATGTCCTTTTCAACGCAGGTTTCGGATAATTTCTTTGTGATTCATCATTGGGAAAACCTTTACCAGTATTCATGATTGTATAAAAAGGAATTACGAAGTTCATATTGTGGACAAAGAAAAGATAATGTAAATAATATTTAATACACTTCTGCTCGTACCTTCACGAGACCTTTATCGACAATTTCAGAACGTTTGTACACAAATACTTACACGAAACAAAAGGCTAATCGCATCTGTTCGGTAGCGATAACCCTCCCTAGCGTCAGTCTATAATTTAATTTATTGATGTCGAAAAATGTCTTAGAAAAATTTTAGTGTCCTTAAAACAACAATAATTAAGGAAAGAAATATTAGTGATGTGTTCTTCTGTGTAAATAAACGCAGCTCGAGACTTGACGATTGCAATGAAAAAGTCTTGACTGAAAACGATGAATTAAGGTTACTTAATGCTTTCTCTATTAGCCGGCCGCCACGGGTATTCATCAGTATGCTGTTCGAGATGTTAGTTTGGGATTTTTTCTTTGTTTTTGCTTCATTCCCTCGCCTCATATGAGCGGGACATGGTCTCTCGCCGGTACTTGCATCTCATTCTTGAAAGAAAAGGTTCAAAATGTGTATGATGTTCAAACAATACAGTTAAAAGGCAAACCACTTAATTACAGTTTTAAAACTGATGAAGAAGATGATTCTATCGATGGCAGTAATAAAATTAAACTGTTGACTTTCTTCACTTTTAATTAAAAACAAAGGCTATAGGTAAGATAAAAAATAAAAATATATATAAAAATATGGTGCAGGCAGGTGACGATCTTAAAATGAAACACTGAATATCTATCAGGAATTGAAGGTCCTGTACAGGGGAGGTATATTTAAGCGAGGAAAATGTTGGGCGTTCTGTTGGGTTGTAGGGTGAGGATATAAGCAGAATGGTGTGTTGGGCCGTAACTCCAGAGATGAGGCTAGGTGCTGGAATGGATGTGGATGGTAGGAAACAGATAGGGATTGGGAGCTGGGGTGTCGGCCGTAATTTGAAGAGGAAGGGGACTGGGAAAGATGGAGAAGGAAGGGTTGGAGGGGAAATCCTGATGTTGGGTGTGCTAGAAAAGAAAGAGTTGAAATTGACAGGACGGATAAATATCGGGGTGAATTTCATTGTCTGGAAGATGCATTTGTTGAAGTTTTGATTGGGAGAGTCTCTGGAGTGTTCAGAGTTTTAGGATTGGTGGAAAGTGTCGGTATAGGTGTAGTAGCAAACCAGAGTTGGAAATTGGGAAACTATATGGTTTGGTCTCTCAGGTCTTTCTGGGTGCGATTGATTGATAGTGTGCTTCCTTGTGTTCTTCCGAGTTGTTGTTTCCATTTTATGCATAACATCTCGACGATCGACTAAGCTGTCTTCTTGAGGCTTTGCGAGTTTCGCTGTTATGTGCACTCGCTGCCTCGACTGGTTGCAGTGCATGAAATGGAAACAATAACTCGACAGAACACACGGAAGCACTCTATTACCCATATGATTGATCGAGTCAAGTTTGCGGATAGTGTTGATGTATGAAGGTGTTCTGTGTCAGTGAGGAGAGGTGGGAATTAGATGCAGTTCACTATCCACAGGGGAGAAGGCTGTGGTTAGGTGAAATGCAAGGCTTTCTAGGATTTAGGGTAACAAGAATTTTGTGGAACATAGAAATAAGATAGAATAGCTCAAACCAATGTTTCGTTGGTGTGGAGGTTAGCAGAGGGATGCAATTCCCTTTTCCTACTAGCTAGTACGTTTAGTCTATTGTGAGATTTCTGTTGGATGGCAAGCACATGAGGCTTCCATATTAGACGCCGGTCGAGCGGAGATTTGAGCTGTTTGGTGTGTTGGTTGGTGGGATAGAACGGTCGTAAATGGTTAGGTAGAACTCAGGGGGATAGAACCTCTGGTGGTTCAGCCTATGATTATTTGCTTGGTTTTGGAAGCATTTGTCTTGAGAGCCAGTGGTTAGATCAGGATGTAAACTGGTTATAGTTGAGTTACAGGAATCTTTGGGATTTCTAGAGTGTAGGATAGAGACATAGGAAAGCGATGTTATCAGCATGCTGATGGATTTGAGTGACTGTGCAGAAGATATAAAGGAGTAGAGATTGGACAGAGCCCTGTGGAACGCCTACAGTAGGATGGAAGATACGGAAATTGGTATCAATAGTGACAAAATGGCGGCGGTTAGAGAGAAAGGGGACAGTAAGGCGGGGATACTTCGATGTGAATCTGTCTGGAGCTGGAAAAGGAGACCAATATGCTACACACAGTCATAAACTTTCCCAAGGTCATGGCATATACAAATTGTGGATTATTGATTGTTAAGGGTAAGCAGGTTCAAATGAATGTAGGTTGCGGTAGTTATGCCGATATGAAGAGATAGGTACACGACAGAGTAGGATGGAGAGCTACATAAAATCAGTCTTCTGGATGAAAACCACAACGGCAAGAGGGTGGGACTGGAGCTGTGTAGGTGAGCAACTCGAGCTGGACAGCAGAGAAGAAGGTGAGGCGGAAGGAGCTGGTGCCGGTTCAAGTGTATATGGATGCCGTGGCAGATGATGAATTCAGAGGTGGAGATCGAGGCTAACAGGGCGGTAGAGATGTTGGTTTCCACATAATGACAAGTTGTTTGTCTCATGTAAGGTCTGAGATCATGACGACTACACACTGTATGTAGTTTGTACATGCAGAACGCTACAGGAGAGAGAAGAAAGGCTGGCACTCACGTCGAGGCGGTAGTCGATGTCCATGAGCTTGCAGCAGTTGGTGAAGCGCGAGGAGGGCGGCACCGGCGGTACGGTGAGCGGAACCTCGTGCCACGCGTCGGAGTCTCCGCTGGCTACGGCGCCGCGGCTCACCTCGGCCACCACGCGCTCGTCCACGTGGCTGCGCAGCCCGCGGCTCGACAGGTACGTCACCACCTGCACACACAGTGCCGAGCGGCCTGCACCATGTGTTCGCCCATACAGCTGTTAACAACTCAACACTACTGGTCCAGTATTTTCGGAGTGGGGAAATTGTTAAATATAGTGTTCCACAAGGGGCTGTGCTTGGCCCGATCCTACAAAAATGCTTTACCTGGGACAATGGAAGGATCCTGAAAACCTATGATATTCGCTGATGATACAGGTATTGTTATAAGGGTCCAAACATATCCATCAACTAGGAGAATAGTGAAACAGCCTCACAGCTGCGTTGCCTGACAGCAAAAGAGAAGCACCCAGAAGAAGAGATATTCAAATGAAACTTCAGTGGTTTGGGAGGGTATGCGATGGTACTTCAGTGATTACAAAATTTACGAGTAAAAATAACTTGGCAGTGTGAACCCACTAATAGGGATGACGTTGCACCATCTTTAGCCTGGATGCATGCACTGATTCGTTTGAGAAGGGTGTCATAAAGACGTTATGTCCTATCCTAAGGAAAGCTGGCCTACAAGTGTTATAAGTGGTCCTTGATAACATGAATAACGGTACTAAGACGGAGTTGACGTCCGAGATGATCTTACGCATGCTAGATCTCGGGATCTAGCTGGGCACAGCATTACCTCAACATCAAAACAGTTTATAGAGGCACGTTTCTCTGTGAACAAGCATTGTCCTCTTGAAAAATGGCACCACGATATGGTCGCATGAGAACGCAGCATGTCCGTTACACACTGTTGTGCTGTCGAAGTTCTCTTATCACTACTATTGATGAGCGAACTCGTATCTGACGATCGGGTGAGGTGGCGTAGTGGTTAGCACGTTGGAAGCGCATTCGGGAGGACGACAGTCCAAACTCGCGTGCTGCCATCCTGATTTAGGTTTCTCGTGATTGCCCTAAATGCTTCAGGCAAATGCTGGAATGGTCCCTTTGAAAGGGCGCGGCCGACTTCCTTCCGCATCCTTCCCTAATCCGATGTGACCAATGACCTTGCCGTTTGGTCCCTCCCCAAAATCAACCAACCAACCATACCTGATGGTTCCTCACACCATGACGCCAGGTGTGACACCACTGTGCCTGTCCAAAACATTGGCAAAATGGGACGGCGGTCGTACGGGGTAATGCAGAATCGCGATTCATTGCTAAACACAATCCGACGCCATTTATCACCAGTCCATGCTTCCCGGCCATGGCATCACTCTAAATGCAGCTGTTTGCGTTCTGGTGTTAACTGCAGTCTATTCAAGCGACATTAATTCCTCAATCCGGCTGGTGCTAATTTCTGACCAACAGTGTTGTATTACAGAGAATGTTGCAGGCAGCCCAACACGTTTTGTTTGAAGGCAGGTGAAGTAGTGTAGGGGCTACGATGTGATTGGTGTAAAACACGTCAGACCTTGCTTGTGATGGTCAGTCGCAGTCGACCGGAACTTTGACGACGAATATGCTTGCCTTCACGTTCCCATCTACATCTACATGATTACACTGCAATTCACAATTAAGGGTCTGGCAGAGGGTTCATCTAACCACCTTAAAGCTATTTCTCTACAGTTCCACTCTCGCAGGCCGCACGGTTCAACGAGCTCTTAAATCTTTCTTTCTCCGATTTATCTTATTTTATCATGATGATCATTTCTCCGCCTGTAGGGAGGGGGGTGCCAACAGAATATTTTCGCAGTCATTGGAGGAGGAAGTTGATGATTGAAATTTCACGAACGAAGTCCTACCACAGCGTAAAACGCTTTTGTTTTAATGATTGCTACCCCAAGTCGTATACCATGTTCGTAGCACTCTCTTTCCTCTGCCCTTCTTTGAACTCTTTCGGTCCAGTCTGATGAGAATCCCACATCGCACAACAACACTCCAGGAGAGGGCGGACAAGCGTGGTGTAAGCAGTCACTTTAGTGGACATGTAGCACTTTTTAAGTGTTCTGACAATAAATTGAAGTCCTTGGTTTGCTTTCCCCATAACCTTTTCTTTTTGATCGTTCCAATTTCGATTATTCGTAATTGTAACCCCAAATTGTTTACTTGAATTTACAGCCTTTACGTTTGCGTGATTTATCGTGCAACCAAATGAAGCGAATTCCTTGTAGTACATATGTGGATGGCTTTACACTTTCATAATTTAGAGTCAATTGCTACCTTTCGTACCATGTAGACATCTTGTTTAAATCATTTTCCAGTTGGGTTTGATCGTCTGATGACTTTAGAAGAAGAATCATCTGTAAACAATCTAAGAAGACTGCTTAGATTATCTCCTATGTCGTTGACGTAGATCAGGAACAGCAGACGGTCTGTAACATTTCCATGGGGAACGCCAGATATCACATGTTTTTTACTCGAAGACTTTCCGTCAGTTACTAAGAACTGTGATTTTTTGGCAGGAATTCACGAACCCTGTCACACAGGTGACACGATACTCCCTAGGCATGTAATTTGATTAGAAGTCGCTTGTGAGCAAACTTGTCACAAGCCTTCTGGCAATCTAAAAATATGGGGTCAACTTGAAATCCCCTGTCGACAGCATACATTACTTGGTGAGAATAAAGAGCTAGCAGTAATTCACAAGATTTACTTCTAAGTTACTCATATTGGCAGTTGTTCTGTATTCGAATTCTGGAATATTTAAATCGTCTATTTGGTGATGGAGTTTCGGAAAACCATGTTCAGTAATTATGCTTTAGTGGCGCTGTCGTCAGTGACATCACCATTGTTATCGCACAGTGATGGTATTGATCGCACGTTGCCGATGGTGTACTTTACATATGACCAGAATCTCTTTGGGTTTTATGCCAAGTTTTGAGGCAGCGTTTCGTCGTGGAAATTATTAAAAGCATATCGTATTGATGTTCGTGTTAAATTTCGAGCCATGAAGTTCAACGTTGGCCCACTGTCACATTCGAACGCACCACCAATCTGGATACTGCACAATTCGACCAGCCGGTCAAGTGGAGGCTCTCAACCAGCCCCCTATCAAACACTTTCAGGTTCTCATAACTCTGTCTCACACGAGTACATGGCATCCCAGAGTCCTTCACAGCGATCACCCAACATCTGAAGCTGTTCACGCTCCCTATATACCCTACCGTGCCAGGTAGCAGCACTAAACACGAAAAACACTAATGCAGTGAGGAGGCCGTTATACCTGTCGTAGAGAATTGCAACTCTCATCATTTACATACCCACCAATGGTGTGTACATGTGCGAGGTTACACCGACATCCTACAATCTCTTCTGGGTGCTTTACTTATTTTGCCACGCAGTGCAGTTAATAGCAAACGACTTAACTTTTAATCTTACGAAGACTCATACGATTTCAAGCAAAGTAAATGACAGGAACTGGAAGTAGAGATCAGTGTGTAATGGGTCCCACCCTGGTGTTGTCTGTTCTTACTGAACTGGCCACTTGCCGTACTGCTTCCTATCGTGACTGTGAACCAAGCATCAGCTTCGTCTTGTATTTGCAGGCGCTAAAGACCTTGCTGTCGTGCGCCCACAGCACTAAAGCATCATCTTATACTTGCAGGTTTAATTATTCTTGGTCTCTTGCTTCCTCGCTATTATTAAAATCAAGCTACTAAGAGAAAATAAAGACAGGTGGAAATATTAGAGCACTTCATAAATAAGAGTCGTAGACAGACTCAAATAAACAGATATACTGAGTTAAGACCTCTGTTACAGCACACTTAAATTAAATTTCCTAATTTTTGAATGGCTTGAATTGCAAGTTAATAATCCGAGCCTGCTTATAAATGTATTCCATTAATGTGATAACACTGAAATGACCAGTAAAGCGTACTTAAACTTTCCAGTTTTTACAAGTTATTAAACTAGCAGCTAGTGGTCGGCCAATAGGAGAAAGTTTCACACAAGAAATACTGAAATAAAGGGTGTTTCAAAATAAATATACGGGACATCTTCAACTTTTTTAGTCCTTTCTTCCTCAGTTGCGTGTAATATTACGGTATATTGATGATTTTTACTTATGGACCGTCTGACAGCAACTGAATAAAACACAATGTTAGTGCTATACGCGTTTCGCCTTTATATTCTGCAAGGCATCATCAGTGGCCTGGAATATGTACATATGTTAGCTATTTAATTTACATTTTTTGTCACTATGCCTATAGGTCATAAACAGTTCTGGTGGTTGGTATTTCCTATTAAGTAGTAATGTTTTGAACTGTACTTACAGGTTGCGTGGACAATTTCTTACATATTACTCTCCGGTTGCAATTGTCCACGCAACATGTAAGTACAGTTCAAAACATTACTACTTAATAGAAAATACCAACCACCAGAACTGTTTATAACCTATAGGCACAGTGACAAAAAATGTAAATTAAATAGCTAACATATGTATAGTCATGCTCAAAATTAACCGAACGACCTGAATTGGATTCCGCCTGATTCGCATGCAACCCACATAACGCAGCTGTCCAGCAGGTCCTCTAATCGCTCCTTGGTACAGTCGTTTGACTATTGAAATTGGTTCCAGCAAGTCACCACTAGAAAACACTGCGCAGTATCGCAATAACTCAAGATGTAAAGTAATGGTTCAAATGGCTCTGAGCACTATGCGACTTAACTTCTAAGGTCATCAGTCGCCTAGAACTTAGAACTAATTAAACCTAACTAACCTAAGGACAGCACACACATCCATGCCCGAGGCAGGATTCGAACCTGCGACCGCAGGGGTCGCTCGGTTCCAGACTGCAGCGTCTAGAACAGCACGGCCACTCCGGCCGGCTATAAAATAATACCACGATACAACAAATATCAGGGAACACCTTATCACAGATAATACTGTCCTTAAGGCTTGTAAGCTCACATTTATTGCAATAAATGACATACATGAAATGTTGCCACTCTCATTATTACGTCAGACAGGTAATGCACGTAGTGAGTTCGTCGTATTCATGATTTCCTCTTCAAAGTAACATACCGTACTTATTATTTAACACAAAAGACATTAAAAATTTAAGTTATTCACCAGCAGCTAGTTGAGAATATGTATGAACTTCAAATGACACGACGAACCGTCTCGTTCAGCATACGGATTCAAATCCAGGTCATGCAGACTAAGCAAAGATTTCGTGACTGACGGAAACTAACAGTCATTCCTGATTAGGCATACAGAGAGTGATATACCTCGATTTTAGACAGTATCAGATAGCAAAAATCAACTTTAAATTACAAACCGCAAACATTTTTAACGGACGCGAATTCCTATCCAGCACCTATTGTCCCTGTTAATGAACTACGAGAGATGTTAAATATTGCTTCTTAACAAGTAACTTACTCGGAATGCCGTGAGGTAAAGCTTTGTGTTGGACAGGGATTCGAACCCAGAACCTAATCGGGTAGATAGCAAAGCACAATTAACTGTGACAGTTCGGATTTTCTCGGCAGTAGCTAGATGTTGTAACTGAAATGACGAGACGAAACATTATTTTTTTCCTTCCCAGGACTCCAACCCAGCACCTATCGCTGTTATATTCTAGAGAAAACGAACGTTAAATATGGGTTTGTTGCACCAGCAGCGACATGTGAGCATGTTTGAACTAGAAATAATACACTCCTGGAAATTGAAATAAGAACACCGTGAATTCATTGTCCCAGGAAAGGGAAACTTTATTGACACATTCCTGGGGTCAGATACATCACATGATCACACTGACAGAACCACAGGCACATAGACACAGGCAACAGAGCATGCACAATGTCGGCACTAGTACAGTGTATATCCACCTTTCGCAGCAATGCAGGCTGCTATTCTCCCATGGAGACGATCGTAGAGATGCTGGATGTAGTCCTGTGGAACGGCTTGCCATGCCATTTCCACCTTGCGCCTCAGTTGGACCAGCGTTCGTGCTGGACCTGCAGACCGCGTGAGACGACGCTTCATCCAGTCCCAAACATGCTCAATGGGGGACAGATCCGGAGATCTTGCTGGCCAGGGTAGTTGACTTACACCTTCTAGAGCACGTTGGGTGGCACGGGATACATGCGGACGTGCATTGTCCTGTTGGAACAGCAAGTTCCCTTGCCGGTCTAGGAATGGTAGAACGATGGGTTCGATGACGGTTTGGATGTACCTTGCACTATTCAGTGTCCCCTCAACGATCACCAGTGGTGTACGGTCAGTGTAGGAGATCGCTCCCCACACCATGATGCCGGGTGTTGGCCCTGTGTGCCTCGGTCGTATGCAGTCCTGATTGTGGCGCTCACCTGCACGGCGCCAAACACGCATACGACCATCATTGGCACCAAGGCAGAAGCGACTCTCATCACTGAAGACGACACGTCTCCATTCGTCCCTCCATTCACGCCTGTCGCGACACCGCTGGAGGCGGGCTGCACGATGTTGGGGCGTGAGCGGAAGACGGCCTAACGGTGTGCGGGACCGTAGCCCAGCTTCATGGAGACGGTTGCGAATGGTCCTCGCCGATACCCCAGGAGCAACAGTGTCCCTAATTTGCTGGGAAGTGGCGGTGCGGTCCCCTACGGCACTGCGTAGGATCCTACGGTCTTGGCGTGCATCCGTGCGTCGCTGCGGTCCGGTCCCAGGTCGACGGGCACGTGCACCTTCCGCCGACCACTGGCGACAACATCGATGTACTGTGGAGACCTCACGCCCCACGTGTTGAGCAATTCGGCGGTACGTCCACCCGGCCTCCCGCATGCCCACTATACGCCCTCGCTCAAAGTCCGTCAACTGCACATACGGTTCACGTCCACGCTGTCGCGGCATGCTACCAGTGTTAAAGACAGCGATGGAGCTCCGTATGCCACGGCAAACTGGCTGACACTGACGGCGGCGGTGCACAAATGCTGCGCAGCTAGCGCCATTCGACGGCCAACACCGCGGTTCCTGGTGTGTCCGCTGTGCCGTGCGTGTGATCATTGCTTGTACAGCCGTCTCGCAGTGTCCGGAGCAAGTATGGTGGGTCTGACACACCGGTGTCAATGTGTTCTTTTTTCCAGTTCCAGGAGTGTGTTATGAAGAATTCAGTGCTGACTGGGAATATTGATCCACACATATAGTTGTTGACTACATACAAAGAGACGTCAGCTACCGAATATTTCTCCACCAGCAGCTCGTAATAACATCTTGAACTTACAGTGATCTCGCAAATAGTTCTGTGTCTCACTGGGAGTCAAAAACGTCACATTTCGTTAGTGCTGACAACGAATGAAAATACAATAAAAATCAAAACTATTATCCACCAGCCCATAGGTGTTCTCATGCTAGAGCATAATAATACATAATGAAATCTTTAGTGCCGGGCCAGGATTCGAACCCATTCACGCGCAATATGTGGAGATGTTGAGGAATCTGCAGTTTTGAACAAACAGCAAATTGTAGCCGAGCTGTATTGTCACGAAGGGATCAAATTCCGCGTTAAGGGCGGTCTGAGTTGCATTCCCAGTTCAGAACCAATTTTATCGACATACAGAGGCTCAGATAAAAGATGGAATACGTGTCCTGTGAGCCTACACGGCGTTTGTTTCGTCACTAGAAATAAATAACTAATATAAGAAAGGTTACTGGTGATAGAGTTTCTACACGTCGCCACTCTAGACTTTATTGTGGTTCACCCTAAAGTCTACTTAATAGAGAAGGAATATCATTTTTAATGTGAATTTCAGACCACAATACCATTTTATCGTCTTCAGTTGGTGTAGCCAGAAGAGAATGGAATCTGTCTCTCCCTATCTAAAAACATTGACCGAAGTTGGAATCGAAACGAGACCGTACATATATAAAACTACCATCAGCCCAAGAGGCCACCAAATCCTCTTCGCTGTGGCTCGTTTTTCTATCGTAACGCCGTTGCGCTACACTGGATGAGAATTCTGACACACAGGTTCCCTGTAGTAATTTGCAGCATGTTCAGTAAATTCATTTACTTGGTTGACCGAATCACCATGAACTAGCTGCCTCAGCTACCCAGTGCATACATTCGACTGTATTTTGTAATCACCGAAATAAAACCACGTAACTGCCACCTACGCAGAACTGCCAACAGTGTAGGATGAAGAAATTTAAATAGGAAGTGTTCCTTTCCACTTGAGCTATGCTATTGCGCTATCTGTCCGTTGAAAACATCGTGCAGTGCAAAAAGAAAAGTTGTAACTGTTTGTCTCTCGGAAGTCTAAACCCGGCAATATGCATTATCTCACTGCGCTGTGGAATGCATAAGTTCTGGAGGAATAGTTTTTGAGTTCTGAGGGTGTTGCAGCTATACGTCAGTTAGTAGCGTAATGGTAAGTGTCGCGAGTTCGAGTACATACATTGCTACATTTTTTAAAACGCAGTTCTACTGTCTGATGGAGTTATCAATGTAATGGAAATTGTAACATAATTCCCTTCACTTCTCAACCCAAAACAGTCTCATGTGAAAAAAAGGCTAACTTCTGCGACATTTTGTTCTTTTCAGGTTTAATAGACAGCCAGGCAGTAGATGCATCTCGTAACTTTTGTATTATGTATGGGGAGAGCGCATCGTGCCAAAATACGTCGGAAAAGTATTATCTACATTAGCTGTCGTCTGGTAGTGACATTTTACTCTTCTTTAAACCTTGTTTGACAGCTTTAACGCAGAACAAGTTTTCTACATGCATGTAATCAATAAACTGCATGTGCATTTTCAGACTGTTACAGATAACATCAGAGAATTCGCATATATCGTTGATGATTAATTTCTCTCTCATGTTTACTATTGTTTTAACAAAACTAAAGGAAACCTTACGAAATTTGTGAACTGTGTTATAAAAAATGAAATAAAACTACCCACGATAGCCTTACGATGAAAGTCTGTTTTAATAAAACTGAGTATCTGTACACAAGCGTGCCTCTATCGACACGAATTAGTAAAATACTACTCACTTAGATTTTGATATGGTCTGTGTTTAATTGGTTTGATGTGTTATACTCAAGAGGTATGCAAATGTGGCATTTCATGAATAAACTCATGTATTCCTAGAATCCCAAAATTTGCTTGTCAGCAGCGGAAAGTTTTGCACCATTGCACTATGGGCCGAAAGTAGTTTTTAGCGATTTTCTTATCGATGTTTGATCTGACTGCCGGTAGCTCTTTCAGAGAAGGAATAAAAACGCTACAGTCAATGAGACTGGAACTGCGAACCGTAACAGATGATTTTTTTTACAGTTCAGCACGTTACCACAGAGCTGGCGAAGACGTATATGTCTTAGCTTCCTCTTGCGAGACCAATAGTGGCTAGAACTCGTAAACAGCTATTTAAAGGACGAGATTAGTTGCGATTTCCACGTGCAACGACTTTCCTGGGATGAAAACCGTAAATTTACAATCTTTTGTTACACCTCAAGCGATAATAACTCAGATTATTCATTGGAAATCACAAGTAAAATCACGTGAACTTTGAGGCTTAATTCCGTGCACACCAGGAAGTAACTCGTCGATCACAGAGTTGCCAAACATACATTGCCATGTTGCTAAATCTCAGTTACAGTACCAGCAGGATGAAGACGAAGCGATGTGATCCTACAGCGGGCTGGGAAGTGACCATAGCTTGTGTCTCTAAGTCGCAGCTGCTACGTCCTGGAATACATAATGCGCCTGATTCGCATTTCTGTAACTAGGTTTAGGGACTGGAGCGTAATTACTAATAATACTGAGAACTGACTGCAAACTAAGCATCATAAATCAGTAACTCTCATTGTTGTTTTTATATTGATTGGCAACTCCATGGAGTGCTGTGTGCACAACGATCGTAAACGTTAAATTAAAAGTAAGGTCAGCGTTGGCCGTAATATTGATGTTTTACTGATAGCAGAATCGATTTTCTATCACATAGTGATCATCTTCAGTGCTGTACAAATTAAACTCAGATACTGGTATCAAGTTATCAATAACCAAAACTGAGAAGCGATCACAATAACAGTTATTGTTCTTCACTTAAGGCTCACATGCCAGGGTGATAAGTATGAAGGAAATGAACCTCTTGATTACTATAGGACCTCTTTGCTAAATGTCCACAGTAGCAATTAGGAACTCCCCGCAGACATTTGCTAACAGCGGCTCTAGCAACTTACTTTTTCTCTGGGTAGCTTCAAATATGGGCAATTTTGTCGCGTTAAATCCAAAATTTTAAATATCACACAAGCAATTTGCCTGAGTAACTATAGAGTATTTTATGATAGGTATTGACACAATCTTTTGCATCCATGTACCATAGAGAATCAAAAAAAGAAACCAAACACATTACATTGCATTTACTCTCTGTGTCTTGACTAACACATATGAATCCATGACAGTAAAAAATTATTTGAAGCATCTCCTGTGAAAGGAAAAAGAACCGAATGTGATGCTTGAATTATAGTGCACTGGATCAGAAACAATGAAATTAATTCTGTGCCACATTGATGTATTGCATTCTAGTGTAATAAAATAATCATCAATAAAATAGTTTTGTGCCTCCTTTGCTATCAAGAGTGAAACACAAATCGTAGACAGATTTTATGGGTCACCACTCAACAACATAAAACATTTTACATGGTCGAGTGTGCGGAGTGGAGCAGATGTTGTCGGCAGAAGGCGAGACAATGCAGTGCCTCAGCCCCCGCCGGTAGGCAGTAAACGGGTCCCAGAGAACTCAGATGCATGCGGTGTTCAGAGGCAGATGGTCGGCAGAGAAATCTTTCGCTAAAACATTGTTGAACCAAACTATTATTACCAGTGTGACAGAAAGCGAATTATATTGTACTACACTCATAGCTTCAGCACCGAGAGGAAAGGGGGATACAAATTCTGTCGACGTGTGCTTTCGGTCGCCAGACGTCGTATTTGCTAGTCTCGCGATTTACCTCAAGACTACGGTCGTAGTCAAGAACGATGTGCTAAGACTGAAGTCAAGACTTCCTCTGGGAAGTGCCGTAGTCTACAACGTTGCCAGATCGAGCATATTGCCGGACATAGGATTCTGAGAGGAGCACGACTGTGTTGTTCATCTTACGTGAACGACTCGGCGGTCAATTTTTTGCTCTAAGACTATATCTACAACACATATTGCACGCTGAAGACCCAGAAAAATTAAAAAAAAAGTAGTTTATGAGAGCAATGTTAACTATAGCATTAGAAGTATTCGTAGTATTGTATAAGTGTGTGTAAACGCCTTCCAATGCCAACTCAAGGAAGGATACACAATCTAGCTACAATATTATAAATTCGCCTCAGTTTGCGGATGAACTCAGACTTAGGTTGATAATCATTTTGAATATTTAGCGGTACTGTACCCATTGGTTTTAAACTCGTTTTCAACCAATGATTCCCCAGCTACAGGAACACTACTTGTGATACCTCTTAGACAAAACGCTTACACAGTGCTATCAGACGAAAAGATCAACCTGACACAAACTGTGGGAAGTTTGTTTTACAACCTTCGTACCTGGATAATGAGCTTTTTCCTATTTGAGATGTCTGTGAACGTTTGCTGCTTGAGACGATTTAAGACGAAACTAAATTCCTTCAGCTGCGACAATGTTTAAAGAAATCGTCTTAACGGCACTAAATCGTGGTTCGTGAATCGTTTACCGGCCGCACTCTGCCGCATTTCGCTGGTTGGAAGGCAAAAAGCTTACTGACAAATTTCACGGAAGAAAATGGGGACGAAATGTCTCCCACTGGAAGGTCATGTTGTTTTATTTAAATGATTACAAAATCATGTAAAACGAACAGTCAGGTTGTCAGTATAAGAACATTACTGTTGTCAGTATGATGTTGCACTGCCCAGGGCCTGTAACGATAAAGGGCCCGTTTAGGTCAGGCATATTGAATACATAAGTGGAAGAGAGAGAGCCACTAAATTCTACAATCCGTATGCATTGCATCCACACAGAAATTACTGTTACAGTGTGTTATGGAGCCAAATGATTGAACTGCGTATTTTCCGGTGAGAAAGAGCACTGGCAAACAGTATTTGCTACATTAGGTTACTTAATCTGGTGTCACTCTGAGCTAGAATTTATGGTCAGCGACTAAGTGTAAGGTCAGTGGGTCTGATGCGAGTTTTGCAACTGTGATATATTTTCCTACATAATAGAAGCGAATATTAAATTTGAACTAACATTGCGAAAATTTTGTACTTGGATAGCTTAGAATGAAAATCTTTCTGTTTATTGCAAAGGAAAACAATTGATTTTCTAAAACATTGTCTGTCATACACAACTTGAAACAGGTCATGTCGACCAAATCATATGGAGGAACTGACAGGGACGTATATCGGAAGGCAGTAAGATCTCTTGCCTTTTGGTTTGGTAGTACTCGATAGCCATTTCTAGGCGCAATTAAATGAAGAAAGGCAGCCCGTTTTTGTTATCAAGTAACTTCTTCATCAATTACTTTAGTTCTAATGTAATCTACAAGTAATTGCTGATGTTTGATATTAACATGAAAAGGATTCCGTAGACAGGGAAAGAACCTGTTTTGGGAAAATACTTCTATAGTAACCAAAAGGCATCAAATGATCTTCAAGTACAATGTTCCAGCAGCGGTATGAAGAAAATTATAGTAATAATGCCGGTAATAATCGAATTATCGGGTAACTTCACACTTCACAGTGGATTTTCTCGAACTAAGAAATTTGCTGAATTTGTGAAAATTTCAAAATGGCTTTACATCGAGCCTATGATGCCTAGAAGAGTCTTTACTTCCTGCTGACATAAGAATAGCATAATCTCCGCGTCAGAAACTTGCTTCTACTTAACCATTTAATAGGCTCGCGTTTTTTCCACCGTGACTAATTTTGTAAGCGAAGCACATCATCTGTTATAGCACACTCCTGGGGCGGGAAATGTGGCCACAATGGTCTGGTGGAACGAACTATCACAGGTGCAATGTGTGGGTTCAGGCATTTAATTTTAAGTGGCACAAACAGATTTACTTTACTTCTGGTAACCTCAAGAGAAAGACGTTGTAATCCAGAATCCGCATTAAACATCACGTTCTTTCGTTACCAACTGGGCAGAGCCGCTTTACATTGGGAAATGACATAGCGGAAGTCATGGTAAACAGAAATACAGTCGGCAGTAAACTTACTTACATTAGAAAATTTTATTTTATTTGATGAACCGATAGCCATTTAAAGGAACAGGGCTATTATTTTACTTGTACTTGATTGAACCAGAGACGTTGAAAAATTTGGTGCTGGACTGTGATTCGAATTCGTATCTCCTCTTTCCAGGATCTGAATCTCTCGGAACAGTATAGTTCAATCATTTCGTTCCTTTTCCCAATACTACAATCTTCTCTAGGTCTCCTCCAAAGGTAAGTATGTGGGTCCGAATCCTAATCCAGTACAAAAATATTCATAATTTCATTTCAAGCCCTATCACGTGCACACCGGCCTGCTAGTGAAAATTAACGTACGTTTTTAATGTCTGTTCGTGTGTTGCCAATAATCGCAATAGGTGTCGTTATTTCTGGTCAAACACGCACATATCTTTCTGTTAGTGAGTAAGCAACTGATACGTAAGCTATATTCGTGGATGCACAGTAGGCGTGCAGTTCGATTGTCGCTTAGACACAAAAGTTTGTATCCTTATTTTAGATTCAAACACCTAGCAGCTGGTAAGAAAAACCGATACGTAACATTTGATTTTACTTAGTTAACAATCCGATTATGTGTTGGGTTCGTATCTCCGTCGCAGAACTTCACATCATGCACTTCATCTTTAAATGCAAGCACACATTCTTACTTCAGAATGGAAGTATATCAGACATCTTGCGTGGTTAGTTAACAGGGACGAAAGGGTCTTGATAGAAGTCCCAGTTTATTACAAAAATTGTCGTCTATTATTATCAAGTTTATTTTTAGTTACTGGTATTGGCAAAAATGTCAGTAATTCATGACTCTTCATGGCTAGTCATCAATATGATATGATTAGATTAGATTAATTCATGTTTCATAGATCATAAATACAATATTTCGTAATGATGTGGAACGTGTCATTTTAACGAAGGAGTTCATTAGATACCATGATCCAATTTTTTTACAACAATTTTTTACTCTCTCTCTCATTCTTTTTTATTTTTATCTCTCTCTCTATCTATCTATCTATCTTCTCTCTCTCTCTCTCTCTCTCTCTCTCTCTCTCTCTCTCTGTCACACACACACATTCTTTTTTAATTTTTATTTTTATTTCTTTGTTGTGCACGAATATCGGCGAGGCACGAAAACGTCTGTGAATGAGATTCTTAGTTTTGAGTACACTTACGAAAGAAATATAAAAACAACTATGAGAGTTACTGATTTATGATGCTTAGTTTGCAGTCAGTACTGAGTATTATTAGTAATTACGCTCCACTCCCTAAACCTAGTTACATAAATGCGAATCAGGCGCATTATGTATTCCAGGACGTAGCAGCTGCGACTTAGAGACACCAGCTATGGTCACTTCCCAGCCCGCTGTAGAATCACATCGCTTCGTCTTCTTCCTGCTGGTACTGTAACTGAGATTTGGCAACATGGCAACGTATGTTTGGCAACTCTGTGATCGACGAGTTACTTCCTGGTGTGCACGGAATTAAGCCTCAAAGTTCACGTGATTTTACCTGTCATTTCCATTGAATAATCTGAGTTATTATCGCTTGAGGTGTAACAAAAGATTGTAAATTTACGGTTTTCATCCCAGGAAAGTCGTTGCACGTGGAAATCGCAACTAATATCGTCCTTTAAATAGCTGTTTACGAGTTCTAGCCACTTTTGGTCTCGCAAGAGGAAGCTAAGACACATACCTCTTTGCAAGATCTGTGATAACGTGCTGAACTGTGAAAAAGCATCTGTTATGGATCGCAGTTCCAGTCTCATTGACTGTAGCGTTTTTATTCCTTCTCTGAAAGAGCTATCGGCAGTCAGATCAAACATCGATAAGAAAATCGCTAAAAACTACTTTCGGCCCATAGTGCAATGGTGCAAAACTTTCCGCTGCTGACAAGCAAATTTTGGGATTCTAGGAATACATGAGTTTATTCATGAAATGCCACATTTGCATACCTCTTGAGTATAACACATCAAACCAATTAAACACAGACCATATCAAAATCTAAGTGAGTAGTATTTTACTAATTCGTGTCGATAGAGGCACGCTTGTGTACAGATACTCAGTTTTATTAAAACAGACTTTCATCGTAAGGCTATCGTGGGTAGTTTTATTTCATTTTTTATAACACAGTTCACAAATTTCGTAAGGTTTCCTTTAGTTTTGTTAAAACAATAGTAAACATGAGAGAGAAATTAATCATCAACGATATATGCGAATTCTCTGATGTTATCTGTAACAGTCTGAAAATGCACATGCAGTTTATTGATTACATGCATGTAGAAAACTTGTTCTGAGTTAAAGCTGTCAAACAAGGTTTAAAGAAGAGTAAAATGTCACTACCAGACGACAGCTAATGTAGATAATACTTTTCCGACGTATTTTGGCACGATGCGCTCTCCCCATACATAATACAAAAGTTACGAGATGCATCTACTGCCTGGCTGTCTATTAAACCTGAAAAGAACAAAATGTCGCAGAAGTTAGCCTTTTTTTCACATGAGACTGTTTTGGGTTGAGAAGTGAAGGGAATTATGTTACAATTTCCATTACATTGATAACTCCATCAGACAGTAGAACTGCGTTTTAAAAAATGTAGCAATGTATGTACTCGAACTCGCGACACTTACCATTACGCTACTAACTGACGTATAGCTGCAACACCCTCAGAACTCAAAAACTATTCCTCCAGAACTTATGCATTCCACAGCGCAGTGAGATAATGCATATTGCCGGGTTTAGACTTCCGAGAGACAAACAGTTACAACTTTTCTTTTTGCACTGCACGATGTTTTCAACGAACAGATAGCGCAATAGCATAGCTCAAGTGGAAAGGAACACTTCCTATTTAAATTTCTTCATCCTACACTGTTGGCAGTTCTGCGTAGGTGGCAGTTACGTGATTTTATTTCGGTGATTACAAAATACAGTCGAATGTATGCACTGGGTAGCTGAGGCAGCTAGTTCATGGTGATTCGGTCAACCAAGTAAATGAATTTACTGAACATGCTGCAAATTACTACAGGGAACCTGTGTGTCAGAATTCTCATCCAGTGTAGCGCAACGGCGTTACGATAGAAAAACGAGCCACAGCGAAGAGGATTTGGTGGTCTCTTGGGCTGATGGTAGTTTTATATATGTACGGTCTCGTTTCGATTCCAACTTCGGTCAATGTTTTTAGATAGGGAGAGACAGATTCCATTCTCTTCTGGCTACACCAACTGAAGACGATAAAATGGTATTGTGGTCTGAAATTCACATTAAAAATGATATTCCTTCTCTATTAAGTAGACTTTAGGGTGAACCACAATAAAGTCTAGAGTGGCGACGTGTAGAAACTCTATCACCAGTAACCTTTCTTATATTAGTTATTTATTTCTAGTGACGAAACAAACGCCGTGTAGGCTCACAGGACACGTATTCCATCTTTTATCTGAGCCTCTGTATGTCGATAAAATTGGTTCTGAACTGGGAATGCAACTCAGACCGCCCTTAACGCGGAATTTGATCCCTTCGTGACAATACAGCTCGGCTACAATTTGCTGTTTGTTCAAAACTGCAGATTCCTCAACATCTCCACATATTGCGCGTGAATGGGTTCGAATCCTGGCCCGGCACTAAAGATTTCATTATGTATTATTATGCTCTAGCATGAGAACACCTATGGGCTGGTGGATAATAGTTTTGATTTTTATTGTATTTTCATTCGTTGTCAGCACTAACGAAATGTGACGTTTTTGACTCCCAGTGAGACACAGAACTATTTGCGAGATCACTGTAAGTTCAAGATGTTATTACGAGCTGCTGGTGGAGAAATATTCGGTAGCTGACGTCTCTTTGTATATAGTCAACAACTATATGTGTGGATCAATATTCCCAGTCAGCACTGAACTCTTCATAATATTATTTCTAGTTCAAACATGCTCACATGTCGCTGCTGGTGCAACAAACCCATATTTAACGTTCGTTTTCTCTAGAATATAACAGCGATAGGTGCTGGGTTGGAGTCCTGGGAAGGAAAAAAATAATGTTTGTCTCGTCATTTCAGTTACAACATCTAGCTACTGCCGAGAAAATCCGAACTGTCACAGTTAATTGTGCTTTGCTATCTACCCGATTAGGTTCTAGGTTCGAATCCCTGTCCAACACAAAGCTTTACCTCACGGCATTCCGAGTAAGTTACTTGTTAAGAAGCAATATTTAACATCTCTCGTAGCTCATTAACAGGGACAATAGGTGCTGGGTAGGAATTCGCGTCCGTTAAAAACATTTGCGGTATGTAATTCAAAGTTGATTTTTGCTAACTGATACTGTCTAAAATCGAGGTATATCACTCTCTGTATGCCTAATCAGGAATGACTGTTAGTTTCCGTCAGTCACGAAATCTTTGCTTAGTCTGCATGACCTGGATTTGAATCCATATGCTGAACGAGACGGTTCGTCGTGTCATTTGAAGTTCATACATATTCTCAACTAGCTGCTGGTGAATAACTTAAATTTTTAATGTCTTTTGTGTTAAATAATAAGTACGGTATATTACTTTGAAGAGGAAATCACGAATACGACGAACTCACTACGTGCATTATGTGTCTGACGTAATAATGAGAGTGGTAACATTTCAGGTATGTCATTTATTGTAATAAATGTGAGCTTACAAGCCTTAAGGACAGTATTATCTGTGATAAGGTGTTCCCTGATATTTGTTGTATCGTGGTATTACTTTACATCTTGAGTTATCGTGATACAGAGCAGTGTTTTCTGGTGGTGACTTGTTGGAACCAATTTCAATAGTCAAACGACTGTACCAAGGAGCGATTAGATGACCTGCTAGACAGCTGCGTTATGTGGGTTGCATGCGAATCTGGCGAAATGCAATTCAGGTCGTTCGGATACTTTTGAGCACGACTGTACATATTCCAGGCCAGTGATGATGCCTTGCAGAAAATAAAGGCGAAACGCTTATGGCACTAAAATTGTGTTTTATTCAGTTGCTGTCAGACGGTCCATAAGTAAAAATCATCAATATATCGTAAATATACGGGTTTTAAGGCTTCGCAGCATTCATTATATTCAACTTACGATTATAGATAATTCATCAAATGAAAGAGCAACTCAAACAGTTTTGTTTGTGTACCTGTACGCAAAGGGAAGAGAATTAGTCGTGAATTAGCATTTCCAGTGATGTATGTGTGGAGACCTTTAAGGAGAAACTTACAACTACGTCCTTATCGTTTGTAGTTGTTAAAAGCTCTTCAAAGCCTACAGAGTTCGGTTTAAGTACCAACTCTTCAAACAAAACGTTGCTGCATGACAATGAAGATGATCGGGATCGTGTCGTCTTCGGTGATGAATAGAAATTTCACCTAAGTGGAAATGTGAACGAATGTAATGTGAGAATCTGAGGATAAACATATCCCCACGAGATAGCACAGTTGGAAAGAGGCTACCCTAAACTGAATTTTTCTTTCATATCCCGGCGGAAAGTCTATGAGCCTTTCTTTTTTCGTGTAGCAACTGTAACTGATGTTTCTTATCTTGATGCGCTAGTATTATGAGTCTTTCCCACAACTGGAAGAAGCTGAATCATAGAACTTTATTTGGCAGCAGGATGGTGCGCCTCCTCACTGGCGTAAGTCAGTGCGAGATTGGTTAAACGATGTTGCACCTTACTGCTGGATTTGCCGCAAGGGGCTTGTTTTGCATGACCTCCACGTTCACACATGAGCTGACTCAATACGACTTGTACAGTTGGGGATTCATAAAGGCTCTTGTGTAGACCTGTGTGTCCCCGCTACTAGCTGAGCCACCTTATCCAGCATCTTTGCATCAATTATATCAGGCCCACTGATCAGGGTTTGAGAAGAACTCCCATATCGATTCGGTGTTAGACGAATGTTGGTCACATTCAACGCTTGTAAGAAAGACTGTTTCAGCTGCTCTTTCATTTGATGTGTTATTTTCAATAGTAAAAAAAAGTGGTTCAAATTTCTTTGAGCACTATACGACTTCACATCTGAGGTCATCAGTCGCCTAGAACGTAGAACTAATTAAACCTAACTAACCTAAGGACATCACACACATCCATGCCCGAGGCAGGATTCGAACCTGCGAGCGTAGCGGTCGCTCGGCTCCAGACTGTAGCGCCTAGAACCGCACAGCCATTTATAAGTTGAATGTAATAAATGCTACAAAGCCTTAGAACGCGTATACTCATTTTAAAACGCCCTGTACATAAGAACATGAATACAATCGAGCGAGAGATTCCATCAAATGACAAGATGATGGCAGCAGAATATGTAGTATATATAACCTGAGCGGCTGCATGGGTGACCTTGTGATTTGGTTACTGTTGTACTTTTGAGTTATCGTAATACCTGTTAATACAGTTATTACCACAACAAGGAAGCACAGAAATGCTCAAATGGCTTGGTCGTCAGAAATCGGTAGCCTTCCTTAAACCTCTGATGCTTCAGCAGTCGGGAACCCTACTAAACTGTCATGGAGTCCGGGAGCTGATAGTATAAACAGTGGCGGCCAGAAATAGAGAACCATTGCTTGCATGGGGTGCTATTTAAAACCTCTGTTCGCAACAGATGATAGGCAAAAGTAGTGCTACTTTTTGCAGCATACCTAACTACACTATCACGTCAAAAGTATCCACCCCTTAGTAGGTTTCACCGTCTACGTTTATGATGGACTGAACTCTGCTGGGGACACTCTCAATGAGGTATCTGAATGTCTGTGGAGGAATGGAAGCCCATTCTTCCTCAAGAGCCGATGTTGGAGGCTGGAGTCTAGAGAGAAGTCGGCGTTCTAATTTATCCCAAAAGTGTTCCATTGGGTTTATTTGGGGAATGCTACTATCCCCAAACCATTGCCTCATAGATGCTGCTTTATGACAGAGTGCCGATACACACAGTCATCGTCTCCGAACTATTCCTATATCGTACGCAATACACCCATTACCATAACACCACCTCCTCTTTACTTCACTGTTGGTACTATACATTATCACAGGTGATGTTCTCCAGGAATTCGCCAAACCCACAACATTTCATGGGATTGGGACAGGCATGATTCATCACCACAAATCACTCGGTTCTAGTCACCCACTCTCAGTGGCGTCGCTATTTAAACCACTGGAACTGTCGCTAGCTAGCTCGACCATCACATCCGGTTCTTTTATGCTCCCTACGCACAATAGTTGTGCTAGCTGAACTGCTGTTAGCACTTTGGAACTCGCGAGTGATTCCTTCCGCTGATTTCATGCGATTGTTACAACCACTCTCCGCAATATTCGATGGCGTCCGTCCGTCAGTACATGAGGCCTGTCTGACCGTGGTTTAGCTGTAGTTATTCCTTCACGTTTCCATTTAAGAGTCACATCACGAACAGCTGACTTGGGTACTTTAAAAGGGTTGATATGTCCCCGGCGGATTTGTTACTCAGATGACATCTAGTTACTAGTCTACATTCGAAGTCACTGAGCGCTCCTGGACGGCGCTTTCTGAGGGTTCTGTTTCTGTACTGATACCACAGTACCGGCTTCTTTTATACTGAAAGTCCGCTTCTCGTGACATCTGGTGGTCAATAACGCAATACATCTGGGTGGCCGAATATTTTTGAGCAGATATCGTATGTCTTTTGCAGCAGTTCTGGACGGATCAATTTGGAACGTTTAACGTGTCATGCACTGGCATCTTATACCGGCCAATGTCACCTTGAAAGTGTATTAGTGTACGTGAAAGCACATTCGTGCACTCATTAAATACCGAAGTTTTCGAATTTTTAGCCTCAAGTACTTCAATTTCTGTGCTCTAGATAAGTATAATTTTTATCGGTTTATCGACATCCCTTAAGCATGTTCGTCAATAAATGGACACACCCTGGTTGAGAGGTAATGGGTCAAATTCCTAGGCATCCAAATGGCTAACAAACAGAGGTCGCACCAGCATATGGATAAGTTAACAAAAAAGCTCAGTTCTGTCAATATACCATGTGTCCGGTAACGGTACTACAGTTGTTTTATTTTTTCTGTCGACGTTAGGTTTGTTGGCGTTGCAATTTCACAATCAAACTTCCATTATCTACCCCGAGAAACACCTCGGCCTATGCTTAGCAATACAATCTTCATTCCAAAAAAAGCAGAAAAAGATATGGAAGCTATGACGGCGACATTTTGAAGCATCCCTACGCTAATACGAATAATCTTAGAAAATTGTCGATTAGTTTGACTTACGTACGCTTATCTTATCCCCTCTTACTGATTACCTAAAATTATCTTCACGTTAGTTACAGTGAACTGAAACATTAACAACAGTGCCGTCAATGACAGTGTCTCTGTTGTAAGAAACAATTAAATATGGTACCAGAATGAACTACTACACAGAGACTATTTCTGTTTGCTTCAGTGTAATAATAAGGAATAATAGTGAATCAGAACAAAGATAAACGCGGATGTACGTCTTTCCTCATCACCACAGTGTTATTAATTATGATGAGCGTTAAAATATTTGTTTAACTCAGCGACAACAGAGCAGTTACGGCAATATGTTGAAATGACACGTTTATTTAAGCTGCTTGAGACTTCCACCGACTGATGGAAAGAACAAGGTGAATTTTAGAGAGTCGTTGATCACGAAGTCATGAGAGACTTGACGCAAGGTGTGATTGGACACAGATAGACTGGAAATTGATCGCGGCCTTTTCGAAGGAACCACACGACCATTCGTTTTATGTATTGTGATGTACTGAGTGGGTCTTCTATGGATCAAGGATCAACGATTTCATTAGAATCCAAGTGGGAGGAGGGGCGGTATAGGAGTTCATCATCCATAGAGGAACTTCAAATTTGTGACCCAAATGAGGCCTCACATGGTGTTTCACGAGCTTACCATAAAGCTTCATATTTTGTTGTACCCAAACGTAATTTAGATTTACTTTTTCGAACAGATAAAACATACAAAGATTGACCTTTTGTATGTTGCTATGGAGCCAACAATTAACCAAACATTATCAGCTCTGTGCTTATGGTAACTATCTGGTTGGCCTACAAAATACTCCTAGGCTGCTCCTTGCAAACCAGTAGTTGATATTTTGAGAGCAAGTGTTCGTGAAGTAATCGATTTTCTACGATTCTGGCAATTATAATAAACACGATGAAGACCACATGCAACAAATTTCGAATTAACGAGGAGTGTACCACACGACTGGATTTGAAAATTTTCAGCATTGTGGTGAATACATAAAGGAAAATTGCTCAGCCGTATTCTCATTCAGAAATCGCATTTGAATGTTGGTTGAGTGTGAGAAGATCGTGTAATGCCTTGTGTAAGAAAGAGAAATGCCTACTTGCGCGTGTCGGAATTCGACAGCGGTAGGATCATTGTCTATTGAGACTATGTTGTTTCGTTCCACGATATTACTGCTGGTGTTGGTCAGGAACCGACGTCAGGCATGCTGTTACGCATCAAGATAGCAAAGGAATGGGAGAGAGAAAACTCTTCGAACTACCTACAGCCCGGCATTGCTGAAGCACATGGCAGTACCAAAATGAGTCACTTGCTAGACGTAAACATTCGATATGGTTAGTCGGTCACCAAGAGTATAGCTTCAATACTTCTGTGTGTGAGTGCAAACGAACTCATTGGAAAAGTGTAGGACGAGTGCAGACCAACCTGCCTCGTAAAATTGTGTAAGAAGCACTAGGTAGAATGCTATAAAATCAGGGGTTTGGCGAAATAGTTATGATACTGAAACAAATTGATTAAGCCTATACAGCAAAGCTGAAGACTGGTGACGACTGATAATCAGCGAGACTGATTCGGTCATTACGAATTACATCATACAACAAAGCCATTACTTGGCACCTAACCTTGTTAGGTTGGAGGCAGTCGATCAGTAGTATCGATGGCGTCCGTGTCATACGCAATTGATTCTCTGATTATTGCATTGTAACATCTTGTATGAGATTGTTCTAATTTGGTCACACTGTTGCTGCCTGATGTGATGACCATGATTTGTAGCTATTGTGAATTGTTCGCATGGCTACTCTCTTACTGTATGGCGAGAGACAATACTATGGAATGTCATCTCTATGAGCTGTGTTTATTTTGAATTTGTGTGCATTTTATGTTAGTTTCAAGTTAGAATTTTCAATAATTGTATCTTTACATACATTACAATTGTGTCAAATTAATGTGAACAGTCGACAAAATGGATTGGCCCTGTAAAAATTTTTCTATACAAATGGTCTGAAGATGGCGATTTAATTTCGCTGAAACTAGTAATCCCCGAGTATTTTTGTGCGATGTAGGTCAATAAACTTCTGTAATAAAAAGAACAACCGTTTTCTGAATTTTATTCTCTACATTCGAAACCTCACTTGACACTGCATTCACTTAACATGTGCTAAGAAGATTAAATAACAGAACATATATAACGAAACTTCCCTAGTTTGAAAAGTTCGGTCCATTCAAAGAAACAATACTGACAGACTATAACACATAATAAATTATAATCACGAGCCAGACAACAAATTAACGGCGACTAATCAGAAGCTGAGAAAACCACGCATTCTAACCGTCTGTCTGTCTGCTGTCTGTATCTCTCCCTCTCTCTTTCTTTCTCTTTCTCTTCTGGGTCAGCAAATTCGTATATTCGCGGTAATATACATTCACACTGCACAGAGGCGAGTAGCACAGTAACCATGACAACATTAATAATAACTATTTCATAAGCTTGCTAATCTTCTATCGTGGAAGATGGCTGTCTATTGCTTAACTATAAATCCACCGTGCGGTCCTTGGCAATAACACCATACAGTGAGCAACTTTAGTACTCGTGACGGTCACTGATTAACAAGATCGCAGGGGAAATTAGTAATTTAGATATTCTGTTAAATAACGAAGCTGAATCCATGAAACATCGCGACTCATAGGCTTTCTGCAATTATTCCTGTTTATTATAACTCATGCACTGTTATAGAAAACGGTGATCTGACTCCTGTTTGCAACGAACAGGAACAGGACTGTCATAGAGGATACTGTGTGCGCCAGGCATTCATGTTGTACACAGTTAGATCCATTGTTTCAAATCTGAGGCTTCAAACTACAGCACAATTACATAGGTTTGAAATGCTTTAGGCTTTGCTATTACAAGTAGCAGCGCTGCAGAAGTCTTCTTTCCATTGCGCAGTGAGCAACTCTCAGTGTTTGAACGATCTTCGCATCAAAAGTACTGTGGTGTCACCGCCAGACACCACACTTGCTAGGTGGTAGCCTTTTAAATCGGCCGCTGTCAGCTAGTATACGACGGACCCGCGTGTCGCCACTGTCAGTAATTGCAGATCGAGCGCCGCCACACGGCAGGTCTAGAGAGACGTACTGGCACTCGCCCCAGTTGTACGGACGACTTAGCTAGCGATGCAACACTGACGAAGCCTCGTTTATTTGCAGAGAAGATAGAATAGCCTTCAGCTAAGTCAATGGCTACGACCTAGCAAGGCGCCATAGCAATTGATATTTATCGTATGAAGCAAGTCTCATCAAGAACGATGTATACAAATGATGGATTAAAGTTAAGTATTCCATCAGCTACGTACTTTTCTTTATAGCATTCATTACGTATCCTGTTTCAGACCTCACGCCAGCCTGCGTGAGTTTAACGCGTGCATTTCGGCCTTCTCTAGCTATATATCAAGTACATTTATCACTGTCATGAAAAAAATTCATGATACACATTCTCTGTCTTTGGGTAGCGTAGTTCATAATTTGGAAAACTAATTTTAATTTAACATTGCTGTTAATGCCGTTTCTATCGCCACAGCCGTCAGTTAATCAGAGCGAGATAAGTCACATACACCATCCGACTGAGAATCGTGCAAACTTTGTTCCGAGTGTATTTGAACTGTTTGTGTATCGTGCCTGAGGAGAAAGTTAGGAACATGTTCAGAATTTATCTAGACGGCCGTGAGAAACAGCCAAAAAACTGCACTTTAACTGGGCGGGGTACCAAACCAACGGTCGTCTGTTCGCCTCAAGGATTAGACCCGTGACCAGCTCACATCGCTGTCGCGGAAGCTGACTCTCTAGACGCCTTTAATTCCTTTATAATTTTTGCTCGTCATTGTTCCCGCTATTTGCTCTCGGTGGACGTCACATGACACTCCTTCAAGTTCATCATTAGATTCTTCACTCAGTTTTCTTATTACAGAGGACAGCCAGCCCTTCTGACCGAACACGCTGAGCTACTGAGATGGCAAGAAGATAAGCTACACGAGCATGTCGAAAGCCGCCCTTGTAAATTTGACTATCATAACACATTAAAAGTTTAGATTTGGAAATTCTCTTTAATTCACCAAAAGCTCTCCATATCATTTATATCCTTCTGTTTATTTTACTTTTTGGTTGCTGTCTGTACAGGGTGAAAAGTATTTAAACCGACAAACTCTGGGAGGTTGTAGGGGACATCAAAACAAATATTTTTCCCTTAAATCATTTTTTCCTATGAGGAGTATATAAAGCGGCAGAGGAAGATTTGTCTGGCGGCAAATTAATGAAACCAACAAACACTTTTCCATTTTTTTATGACCAAGAGACAACACATTAATATAACCCAATTTCAGTTACAGTAGATTTTCAAAAATTGCCTCCATTGACACGTAAACAAAGGTTACACCGTCGGATCATTTTCTGTCTGACACTGGCAAAAACCGCAGGAGTATCCAGAATTGTTCCTGCTGCTGCTGCTGCTACTATCAGGGCAACCAGATCCTCTTCTGATGCAACAGGAGTTGCGTAAACAAGGTTGCGCATCTCTCCCCACACATAAAAGTCCAGAGCGGACATATCTGGGGATCGAGCAGGCCATGGTACATGACCACCTCTGCCAGTCCACGTTTCTGGGAACCGTCGGTCCAGGAATCGATGCACACGACGACTGAAATGTGCCGGCGCCCTGTCATGTTGGAACCACATGCGTTGTCTTGAATGGAGCGCGAAGTCTTTCAGCAATTCTGGCAATGCTGTGGCGAGAAAATTGTAATAGTGCCTGCCATTTAATGGCCTAGGTAGCAGATATTGCCCAATTAAACTGTCCCCAACAACACCGACCCACACATTAACGAAGAACTGCACTTGATGAGCGCTAGTAACTGTGGCATTTGGGTTATCTTCACTCCAAACATGCGAATTGTGCATGTTGAAGACTCCATCACGCCCGAACATTGCTTCATCGGTAAACAACACAGAGGATGGAAATGTAGGATGGTGGTGATGGTGGTTAGTGTTTAACGTCCCGTCGACAACGAGGCCATTAGAGACGGAGCGCAAGCTCGGGTTAGGGAAGGATTGGGAAGGAAATCGGCCGTGCTCTTTCAAAGGAACCATCCCGGCATTTGCCTGAAACGTTTTAGGGAAATCACGGAAAACCTAAATCAGGATGGCCGGAGACGGGATTGAACCGTCGTCCTCCCGAATGCGAGTCCAGTGTGCTAACCACTGCGCCACCTCGCTCGGTGGAAATGTAGGATGCATTCCACACTGTTCCAGGTACCACTGCGAAAACTGTGCTCTGGGTGGATAATCAACTGGTTCCAGGTTGTGTACACGCTGTAAGTGAAATGGACGTAACAACTGCTCTCGAAGGACTGTTCTTACATTCGTCTGATTCGTCCCCATGTTACGTGCAATTGCACAAGCGCTGATTGACGGATCCTGCTTCAAATGCTGCAAGACAGCTTCTTGAAATTGCAGCGTTCTTACCGTGCGACGGCGTCCCTGTCCAGGTAATCTGCTAAATGACTCGGTCTCACGCAGACGTTGGAACACAGCAACAAAGGTCATATGATGCCTGATACGGCGATTGGGATATTGTTGATAAACCCGCTGTGCAGCTCGTACGTTGTGGTGCTATACGTAGTATGCACCTACCATATCAGTGTACTCACTCCAGGTGTATCGCTTCATTAGTAAACAGAGACAATGCACTACTACACTGGTGGACAGCAGTTGCCTACAACTGAAGAGCGCAATACGCCCTCTAACAACTGAAGAGAGTAATACTGCCTCCACCGGTATAAATAATGCTCATAGGGAAAAATAACATTAGGGAAAAATATTTGTTTTGATGTCCCCTACAACCTCCCAGAGTTTGTCGGTTTAAATACTTTTCACCCTCCACCTACAGATACAAAACTTACCAATTACGACTTCATTGTTAATTTGCACACTTTTCTCTTACAGGTGTTCAGTGTCCAGTAAATGCTTCCGTTGGTTGTTGAACATTTCTCTTATTTCTATCTTGATTTTTCGTTATGTAGATTGAACAGCAGGGGCGAAAAACTGCATGACTACCATACATCCACTTCAGTCCTAGCAATTTTGTCTTGGTCTTCAGTTCTTATTATTACCTCTTGTTTCTTGTAGGTACCATGCAATGAATTTAATTAATATATTTCGGGAACTTTTTGGTGCCGGCCGGAGTGGCCGAGCGGTTAAAGGCGCTACAGTCTGGAACCGCACGACCGCTACGGTCGCAGGTTCGAATCCTGCCTCGGGCATGGATGTGTGTGAAGTCCTTAGGTTAGTTAGGTTTAAGTAGTTCTAAGTTCTAGGGGACTTATGACCACAGCAGTTGAGTCCCATAGTACTCAGAGCCATTTGAACCATTTTGAACTTTTTGGTACCATCTCGTACTTAGCACACAATACCGATGAATTTCTGCCAGAGATAGCTCACATTAATCTGCTGGGAGCTCATTCGTCCCAAGAATGGCCACTCGGTAAGCAGAAACATGCAAACAGTACAACAGAAATTGTACGACTGATTATTGCAAGTTCGCACTAAAATAAAGTGAAGGCGGTGTGTCTCCTAGTTTGCTCTGCGTACAGATTGGGCTGAGACTGATATCGGAGTTGCTTCGGAAAGCCTTGGGCTTATCGCGGCGCCGTGGAGGGACGCAGGGCGTGGTCTCGCGGTGACCTTTGGCCGTAACGAGCAGCGGCCACACGCGACGCGCCCGACGCCCTCAGCCCTAGCCGCCTAGCCCTTAGCCCGGCACGTGCCCTACATGGTCGCCGCGCCAAGTACTCCAAGGCCCCTACACATCTTCTTCATTCTTTTTGTTGAACAATAATTTTGCTGTGTGGTGATGCAGGACTAATGCGTGAATTCCTTTGATGAAAACTTCTCAGGTTGTCAGTCGAGTCGTGGCGTCGAGTTCGCCTGAAGATGACGAGTGGGAAACTCGTTGAGAGTTCTGGCAACACTATACCACAACTCCGCTGATAACTCGAGAGGATTTCATCAGTATCTTCTGTCCGAGGTATGACTTGTAGCGAGGCTTGTACAGAGTATGCTTGGATTACGTTGCTTACACTCTTTCTTTAAGATTTTTCCATACTGTGTCATACAATATATTAGGTAACGAAACTCTTCTCTTCCGTTCGATCGTCTCTACTACCCTTTTTTTCAAATTTGACATAGTTAATCGTTGGATCTTTCAACTTGCTTTATGACTGCCTTTCTTATTATCCACCTACGTACCCATGTAATAAGAAAATGTTCTCATCAGTTTCCTGATATAATAAAATCATTTTTGTAACTGTGTTTCGCAACTTGCACAAAAATCGCGTAACATACTGAACCTAATGTTGTTTTATCAAAAAAATGTGTGTGAAATCTTATGGGACTTAACTGCTAAGGTCATCAGTGCCTAAGCTTACACACTACTTAACCTAAATTATCCTAAGGACAAACGCACATACCCATGCCCGAGGGAGGACTCGAACCTCCGCCAGGACCAAATGTTGCTTTAAATGATATTTGATGTAGGAGAGACAGGAGCAAGCTGGCTCTCTCACAACTATACTTTGACGTTTTATTAATTATGTACAAGTTTTTATGTTTTATTAATTCTGTAGTTTCTTTTGTTCGTAAACATTCTAATCAGCATTCCATAAGCCATGTGTTGAGTCTTTTGATTACTAAGTAACTTTGACTTGCATGGTCCAGTGGAACATGATAAATAAGTTAACGGTTACTCATTTTTAATACATCTATTTTTAAAGACACAACGGAAGCTCGTCTATGCGGACTAGACGGGATCATAGGTCAGATAATCGAAAATCTCTTTAATCCGGAAATTCACATTAAGACAGAATGACATAGGTTATAAGTCATAAATAGAAAAATTGTATTTATTGTCACAAATTGGCACAAATTATGCATTATTTTTACGTAAATTGTGACTAAATATTGACAAAAAACAGCTAGTTTATACACTGTACTAATCAACAAGTTTCTTCCGAGCCAGATTCGTACGTCGAATGTGAGTCAGACGATCAAAATGGTTCAAATGGCTCTAAGCACTATGGGACTTAAAATCTGAGGTCATCAGTCCCTTAGAACTTAGAACTACTTAAACCTAACTAACCTAAGGACATCACACACATTCATACCCGAGGCAGGATTAGAACCTGCAACCGTAGCGGTCACGCGGTTCCAGATGAAGCGCCTAGAACCGCTCGGTCACAACGGCCGGCTGTACCACGATCACGTAGTAGTATCACCAGCAACAGCTCTGCAGAAGTTTTCTGCCTCCTGACGTTCCAGATAATAAGTTGTGACGTTTGTGCGAAGTTGCGCATCATAATTTAATTTCAGTACAGAGTACATTCACTGTTATGGCTGTGCGTGTCAGAAGAGTTAGGAAGGTTATCCATTCCACTATGAGAGGTGTTTAAGACACAGGGACCTGCAGTTTCAGCGCTATATTATGTCCTGGAGCTACGGCAATCCTCTAAAATTCCTATACAAATTTGATGGCAACATGCTTAACTTCAAGCGATAAGACTAAATGAATAATTTATTAAAAACAAAGCTGACGATACTGGAATCTTTACCCATACTGACGTTTCATATTTACAGTGTTATTTATTAAAAAGCTTCCAGAAGAAATACGAATGAATCAAATTAACAAGACGGATGTCGACAGAGATGGTGGATCTCTGCCTGAAATATACCCTGCACGGGCAGGTGTCGCTAGTAATCAGTCTAGCTCGATGTTTCGTGATGTTAAGACGCAACTCGTTAGCGAGCGAACAAGTTATAGTTTTGTGGTTAAAAGTGAGGTAACTGTTAAAAGCGCTTTGGGAAACGTTTGACACGACATTAAATGATTCTCAAGAAGAGAGATTGCTATAGGGTATAATAGTTACGGTGCTAGATTATGTACCGCGCGGTCTTGGGCGCCTTGAGCCGGCCGCTGTGGCAGAGCGGTTCCAGGCGCTTCAGTCTGGAACCGCGCGACCGCTACTGCCGCAGGTTCGAATCCTGCCTCGGGCATGGAGGTGTGTGATGTCCTTAGGTTAGTTAGGTTTAAGTAGTTCTAAGTTCTAGGGTACTGATGACTTCAAATGTTAAGTCCAATAGTGCTCAGAGCCATTTGAACCACTTTAGGCGCCTTGTCTCGGTTAGCGCGGCTCCCCGCGTCGGAGGTTCGCGTCCTCCCTCGGGCATGGGTGGGTGTGTCGTCCTTAGCGTAAGTTAGTTTAAGTTAGATTAAGTAGTGTGTTAGCTTAGGAACCGATGGCCTCAGCAGTTTGGTCCCATAGGGTCTTACCACAACTTTGCTAAATAATGTGATTGAAGCAGTGACTTATGAATTTTTACTGCCTCTAATATCGCATTGGTTTTACCATATCGCAACACAATGGGACAATAAGGTGACACCCGCTTTTCTTAAATCAGACTTTCAACATTATTTTAGTTTCAGTAATAGTGATCCCAACGGCAGCGATCTACAGAGAATTGCGCTGGAGACAACGAGACCTCTAGGAGCCATGAGGTAAGCAGGCATCTCTTCCAACCACCATCGAACGACCGAGTACATATTGTTAGGATATACTCTTGCTGTTTATCCAACGTATGCTACATTACACAACGTCACATAGGGAAGGACTGATGGAGTTTGCATATTCTTATATAGTTTATTTATCGCAGCAGGAAGGAAGTTTAGGATGCGCTATAGTGCGTCCTATTCAAGCACGCGAAGTTAGAAAATGCCATTGTACAGCGAGACGTATACGAATATAGTTCATTTTGCAGCGCACGATGTGACATTTGCAGCAAGCGGCACAGGCTCAGGAGAAGTCGGAATGCTCTGGGCGTTAGTGATTTGTTTTTGGCTGCAGCAAATGTTACTAGCTGACAGTACTGCGTCAGATAGTCATTGTTGACTGCTGTGTTACTGTGTTGTACTTCAGTCTCTTTCGTACCGTTTCCCTTCTTGATTATAAGTAGGCCTTTATGTAATTGTTTGAGTCAGGATCTTTATTAAACACTTCTATAGATAAGACGAATTCAGTTTTGATTACGAACAGCATTTTAGCGACCGTTACCTCCGTGCGTGCCTTGTGCTTTTGCCTAAGCGAGGTGCCTACATTGCAGGAGGCAGGCGAGAATTTTTCCCGCAGCGTGACAGCTTACCCCCCAGGCTCTGAATGCGACGGCCGTGCTTCCTTCCTCAACTTCCGGCAACACCCTCTGGCATTGTCCAATTTAGACTTGACAAACTGTACGTATCAGACCGCCAACAGCAGACGAGAAAACAGACTGACCTGCTTGAGGCGAGCGCTCGTGCGGTAGATGGGCCGGTCGCTCATGTTGAGGATGTCGGCGGAGACGGCGATCTCCTCGCCAGGAACGAAGCCCGTCCTCTTCACCTTGGCCGAGGCGATCACCGTGCCCTTCTTACAGCAGAACAGACACGAGTTTGTGCTGCGCTGCTCGTAGGCGCCGCTCTGCCAACAAACGCCACGCACTGGCTCGTTACACATATCATCCGATTACAGTCAAAGTTAGTCCCACACTCAGTGTAACAGAATTGTACCACAACAGTTATCCACACTACACAGACACTTGACACTCTGTATTAGGTCAGATACAGGCAGTGACGAACCTCCACCAATTGGACTTCGTTCAGGGCGGCGATGTGGGTTTCTGCATCTGCTACCAACGAACCTACACATACTGTCAGTAACGTACACACAGATGCGCACGCACGCACACACACACACACACACACACACACACACACACACACACACACACACACAAAAACCAACCTAAACATGTACACTCGCACAAACACACTCTCCTACAAACTCAAGTTCAAACAAACATGCACTTACAAAAAAGGAACACCCACATAGTATGTTGTTCAGGGCGTCAATGTGGGTTTCTGCATCTGTCCCCAACAAACACACACTCACAATCACACAAACACAAATTCATACCAGCTCACTTAAACACATTCCCACCCACAAACACACACAAGCACGTTCACACAAACGCACATATCCACACACTCATTTTAACACAAAAACGCATTAACAAAAACATACTCTTGTACTCACAAAAACTTCCCCAAACACACTCACGAAAACACACACTCACAAAAACACACATTTACGCAAAAATAAACTTACAGAAACTCATGTTCACATAATCACATACTTACACAAATACAAACTCACTGTTACACAAATACACATTCACCCAAACACACATACTCACACAAACACACATTCAACACAAATTCATCCTCGCACAAACACATGCTACAACAAACAGACACTCTCGCAAACACACTCACACAAGCTCATACTCATATAAACTCAAATTCAAACAAACTATTGCTCACACAATCACACAAACACACATCCACATACGTTCCACTCTTTCTGTCAGCCTAAGATCAGTTGCAAGTAGTTGACCAATAATTATCAACTGCTTGTGATGGAAGGTTATTTTCTCATCGTAACCTAGATTTTCGCATGATAAAAGCAGGCTCTGATGTGATATAGCAAACATATTCGCCAACAGTATAAAGTTGTTTGAACATATCCGCGTCTCTTCATGTCAGTCTTTTTACTTATATTTACCTTATGAGATTTCATCATGTGATTCAAGTTTTGATGTTTAGTTTTCGTGCTTAGAAATTATTCTCAGAATTATTGACATTTGTTGGAACATTACTTAACTTTTTGTCACTCTAATTAGAACTTTTTAACTCCGCCCGAACAGTCCATGAAGACCCAACGGTACCAAACGGCCGCCGTGTCATTCTTAGCTCACAGGCGTCACTGGATGCGGATATGGAGGGGCATGTGGTCAGCACACCGCTCTCCCGGCCGTATGTCAGTTTATGAGACTGGAGTCGCTACTTACTGTCAGTGAAACGCACACTGATTAGCGGCGTGTCCTAGTCATTATATGAGGGCAAAATATTTCGATACAAGTAACTTGTCTGATCTAAAAGACCATGTTGTAGCCAATATTAATCAATTGAAACAGTGACAAAAATACAACGATACCTTACGAGATATTCAGCCTTGGCAAAATCCAGTTCTTAATTTTTAATATACTATAGAAATGGCCCACATTTGAAATAAATTTCAACGACATTCCGTTTAGGTTTTGCTTTGGCTTTTTGTAGTAAATTTAGTTTTTGTATGTTTTTAGACCTTCTGTCTCGCATGTTATTCCGTTTCAATCAATATATTACAAACAAGATCAGCATGTGGACAGAGCCAACAATCAGTGAGGGTACATGAATACTTTTTTTTTTTTTTGAGTTAGGGCAGTTACTAACAGAGTGAAGGGAACAACAAGTGATGTGTGAGAGGGTTCAGGTGAGACTGTGTACATTCGTTCTATGTGGCAACACTGATGACAGCCATATTAAAGTGGACCAGATACACGTTTTATTTTGTGTTGGAGGATAATGATAATAAACAAGGATGAAGCACAGTTTATATTTTTTGTTTGTAATTTTAAGGTCATTTTATGATACTATATTTCGTTTTAAAGGGAATTACGTTATAAATTAAAATTTTAAAAACAGTATTGCCTCCCGATTTTCTGCGTCCCCGATACAAGAGTGAGACGGAAATTACGTATAACCATTTCCTCTGTGCGGAAGTAGTTTTGGGCTAGATTAATTTTATTGCAATGCCTTTCAAACAGTAATTATTGGTGGTCACGAAGATGGCGGTACCGTTAGAGAGACTCCTTGGTTTGAAGAAGGACGTGATGATGGCAGGGATACCTTCCTCGGAGGTGGTTGGCAGTTAGGACTAGCCGGGTTAGGCAGATCTAACAGATCTGGAGAGTTCTCTTAGAACTTGTTTGTAAGGTGAACATAGCTTTTTGTGGGAACGACCGTTTAGGTTTGCAGTACAAAATGATGTCTTCTCTGAAAGTCTTCTGTTTCATTCCTGGGCCCGAGTTTTCAAATGAGAACCAGTAGAATAAATGGTCTAAACTGCGACTTTTCAGTAACAGTGATTTCTGTGAATGCTACTTTTCGGTAAATGCGATTTTTAATTAGGATTCGCCACAATTTGAAGTCACAGTTCATAAATTCACAACTTGTATCCCTCTAAAATATTACTTTTATTTTAATTCAGTGTTGTTAATTGTTTTAATACTGCTAGACCTGAAGGAAATAATCAATTGAAATAAGTAACCATGAAGTTAGCTAATATGCAAGTTTCTTGAATTTAAAATACTTCGTGAGAGGGCAGGTTCTCATCAAAGTTCAGTTGAGTTATAATCGTTGGTTATCATTTATTCAGAGAAAATACAGATTGCCTTCACTATCTTGATTAGACTCCTCCCTGTATGTCTCTGAAAATTCAATAGTCCCTACTGAGAATTGTAAGACAGTAATTAATGGCGCTCGAAGATCTCTTTGTCTAGGAGCAGCTGCAGATTTCTCTGGGTCACCTGTAAATTGCTGGGAATAGTTAAGACTTCGTATATCAGCTCCGTGAACTGATCTAGTGCAATTCAGAAGCCTTGCACATATGTTCACTCTTGAAATGCACGGATTATAAAATGAAACTTGTTTAAATATCTTTTCAACACTGTGCTATATTCTTCAGGTACATTACAGTCTCTTATCTTCAGTACTTTTAACACAGTCGTCACAATAACAAAGTAAAATAAAATTACCATTAATGTCGGACTACAATGATTTACAATTCTGTTAGAGATTTGTACACATTTAGTCTCGATAGCATACCGTAACAGAGTGTGTCATCTACCTCTGATTTTTTGTTTTAAATTTAGCTCTCCAAGGAGCAAATACAGTCCAAAAAGTAAACGCATCTGTGTCGCAGGTGGAATGCAGTACATAGCTGTAGTCCACAATTTATTATGGAAAGCAAGATTTAGGGAGGGATAGTTATGGTATGCTAAAGGTGAGGGCCATATTCGAGGACAGTCAGCTCGCGTCCGCCGAGGCTATGGCACAGAGTTTAGGGCCAAATCTTGAAAACTTGAGTAGGCCCTGCAGGCTACTGAATCGTCCCATCCCCACCATCCAGAATCAACGCTCTGCACGCCAAAAGAAAAACGTGACAAATAACAACAAATCTGACACAGCCACACCTGCCGAATCTCGACATTCACCAGCCGATTCCCAACAATAACCTCAACTGCCTCCGTTCGACCCACAACCAGGTACTCATTATTAAACCAACAATTTCGTCATGAAACGAAATCTGATGAGATATATGACGACGAAGGTTTTCGGAAGGTATTATCCAGGCGTAACTCGAGACGAAATTACGCTGCATCCACGGAATCCGGTGAGAAGCCAGTAAAGTTTGATCTGAACATGCAACCTAGAATTGTTATCGTTGAAAATCTGGACCCCAAGGAAACCGCTAATTACTTTCATACAGCACTAAAACAATTCAGTCTTGAAAAATTTGTTATTGACATGAATTGAGAAGGAACATTGTCCAACTCACCACTTATCAAACTGAGTTTGAAACCAAACTAAAAAAAATAGTAATTGGCACCACTTAGAGACTGGAAGCAACTATCAAGACAATAAACTCACGCAATAAACCACAATCAATGTCGATCACGACGTCGCCAATGAAGAAGTCGAAGAAGAACTACAGATTTAGGGATACCAATTCAAAAAGGCAACGCGTATCTACTCGCGACACTCAGAACGAACCATCAAGAAATACGTGTCATCTTAGATCACAAGGAACTCATAGACAAACTTCTTTCACTCCATTTCAGCATGCGTTGTGTACTACATAAGGTTGAACGATCCAACCCACTACCTCCGTAACCCACTCAATGCAAGAAATGCAACAGTTTTCAACACACTTCCGAAAACGGTCGCAACGAGCCCAAATGTGGGAACTGTTGCGGACATCGCCCAATTTTCAACTGCAAACTAGATTCTAAATAGGGAACACCTAAATGCAGCAATTGCAATGGTACTCACGACAGATCCAAACTTCTAAGAAAGACCGAAGAAACCAATTTCCACTAAAAGAACAGAAAAGATGAAATGTATTGATAAACTAACTTACCCCGTGGAGGAGCGCTCGCAAACTGAAAACTTTCTGCGCGCATTCACCACGGAACTACTTAACCTTCTTCCGGAACGTAGATCCCTCAATACTGAAATGATAAAAACGGTTTCCAGAAAGTTCTTCCAACGTGATACGGAAATGACGTACGCCTAGAACAACATACACATCTACATCAGCAAGCCGCCAGAGTCATACGCCCAAGACTAAGCTAGTACTACACTCTATGAATTTGGTAATCTTTTCACATTCACGTCCAGAAAAGACAGTGCACTATATTCTTTGTAAACGCAAATGGTTTCTGTGCTAAAAAGAACTCCTGTAAAAACTGATTCGAGAACAAAATATTACAATATTGGAATTGCCGAAATCAAATGCTTCGGCAAAGACATAAGCCTTCTGGATTATGTATGACACAGGTTATACAAACGCAAGACAGAGAAAAATATTCATAAGGAGGGGTCGCCAACGTTTATATCAACAACTGGCCGCTATAACACTTGATTTACCAGAAAAACTGAACACCCACAAAGCTATTGTCCTAAAAAATAGTAGAAAAACATAGGAAACCGGTCTTCTTCGCAACTGTATATGTACCTGCCACTGAGGGACCAGTGGATCTCTTAGACTACTTCTCTACTCTTGGCCCAGCAATCATCTCAGGAGACTTTAATGCCAGATCTACTGCTCTAGCCGACGGACCCAACAACGAAAAAAGCGATATCCTCAGTGCAATTTCAAACGACAGTCTGATCCATCTAGAAAATAATTCACTTACTTTCATCAATCACACTGGAACCTCCACAGCTGATCACATTATTTGCACACCGCAAATTGCTAGTCACTACAGTGAAATGGAAATAAGTGATGGGATTTCCAACGACTACCTCCCCATCGTCATTGAAACAACTGCCATTATCCACGTCAAAAATGACAACCACAATAGGAAAACTGTCGTCGAATTAAAAAACCTCAAAACAGAATTTTTAAGCAAAAAGCTCAACACGATAGCATTTAATATTACAGAAGACAACTAAAACCAGCTAATCGTCTAAACGATAGAATCAGCCACTACTAGTAATGCACCAAAGAAAACCATCATAGAACACATGGACAAGGTTCCTACTCATATTCTTAACCCAATCAAAGAAAAAAAGAAAAGTAAATAGAGACAAATTAAGCGATAACATTAGGAGAGAGCTAAACCGGAATGGAACCGTCTTAACAGTCAAGTTAGATAGGAGATTCCCCAATTCAGAGAGAATAGATGGGAACGTAAGGCACAAGGAATTGACCGACGTAGTTCCAGTCTCTTCTGGAATAAATTCAAGAGAATTATAGGCAAAATCGTCACCGAAGAACCGGCTGTACAAATAGACCACGCCATCACGGTGGACGAAAGAGAGAAGGTTGAAATATTCCGCGATTTACGCAAAACATACACAATCATCCACATCACCCAAAATCAGACAACAACCACGAGGAAATTATTGCTAGGGAACTTCATTCATTGCTAAACAACAGTACCACACCAGTCGATCATTCACTGTTGAGAGAAATAACAGATTATGAGATAGACTCTGCCATACTAACCGGCAAAAATATAGATCGTGGACATTTCTACCATAGGGAATTGCTCAAACACTAAAACCTTTACACAACGCTGTGACTACTTTGAAGGACAGTAACAGGTGCAAAAAAGTAACTCTTTTGTATCGGTTATGAATAAATAGTTGCCACTATTTAAGTTCCAACCCTCGTGTAATGCCAAACGCTGTACGTAATGAAACCCAACCGCCTGTAGCCAGTCTGACGTTTCATTTTTACTGAGCACTTGGATTAATCTCGTAATGTGATATGCAGATTTTAGGTTGATAAAGTAAAAATGCATGCTTAATGTTGGTTTGATTCATATATAGGGCAGGAATGACGATTGTGGAGGTCGTTCTTTCCTATTTTGTGATGCTTCTTTCGTTAGTGTGTCTGTGTGTAGTTATTGGTCGTAGCAGCTGAGCATTGGCCAAGGGGATTTCGTTCTGACGACAAGAGAGACAGCTCTGTGGGCCCGAAACGGGTCGGAACATGGACTGTTGTGTGGTAGCGGCTGGCCGCCATGTCGTGCTGTCCTCTCAGCCGGGCAGTCGGCAAACGCTGTTTGAGGGATTAACGTTGGAGGGATTGACGTCGGAGGAATTAACGTCGCCGGTCTGTCTGACTGTGTGTGGGCACACTACGACTGCGTGGCGACCCTACCTGTGCCCAGTCACGTGGCAACTTTCACCACGCCAAAGCAGGAGAGAAGTCAGAATACGCGGCGGTAGGCAGCGGTCGGGGCTAGCAGATTGCAACGCGCCGGTGGAAACGACGAACCGGACTTGATCGCTATAAGTGCGAATCATAACGTTGGAGACGCATAGCATCGCCATTAAGGAACAACTTTGTAGCCTGCCGATGCCTTGCTAGCGCCACTTGTTAGGAACAGTCCACATAGAGTTCTGACATAGAAACCAGGCAGCATTCTGTTTGGTCGGCGCTCACAAACTTTAGGAACAGAGATTTGTCATTCGTAGGAACGCAACTTCCTGAAGCAGCGGTCTGCCACTGCTTGCTCTGGCTAATAAGAATGATACCATTGGCTACAGCTTTAACAAAAAATCTGCGTGATGGAGAGAAATGTTGGAGATGTAGACTCTCGCTGGCCGATTTGAGTCAATCCTTCAGACTGGCTTACATGTAATTTTGGCGGCATCTTGAGCGAATGTGCAGCGGCGCGCAAGTTTTAGTCTCATTCACGAGTCACATTCTAGATTCGAGATTCATCACTTAAGTTTCAATTTGTGGGATTCGACGGTAGCCATTCAAGATTCATCATTCGGATTAGAGATTCAAGCTTGGAGACTGGTAAGGGTTCCACGATTGACATGCGAGAGATGCGCAATGGCTTTCCGTAGTCCACTACCTGCTGCAGCGTCAGCTCGCCGTCTAGCTCCACATATTCCGTGTAGACTCTCACAGCAGTGAGAGTCGTCAGTAACATTGACGTGGGAATAAGCGCGTTTGTATGCTTCACATAACTAGGGACTTGAACAGATCTTGAATCGTGAGTGATACCCTGGCCGTGGCTGTGCTGTTTGGTCTTCATACATGCTTGAACCTTCACTTTTCGGAATCGCCGCAATCAACATGACAAATGTGACACCGCATTTGCTATTCAGTTCGGTATATTGCAAGTTTATACCAGAGTTTCTTCCATTCCCCCTTGAGATATCCTTTACGATCCAATATCATAAGAAAATAATCTGCACGGATTCAGATTTTGTTCTGCACCAATATACAGTTTGTGAGATAATCAGATTTGTAATTTAATGTCCTATGTAGTTTTACAGGCAGTCAAATTTTGTCAATAAATCATGATTTTAATGTATTTCACTTTAATCTCAGTGGATGTATATATTCTCCCCTCCACCCTCAATTATTAATTTAATATAAGACCCAGAGCTACGATTCATTTATCAGGGCACCCCCACCTGTTTCGTTTCCTCGTGCATACCTTATTATCATCTAAACTGTAGTGGGGAGGTCTGGATATGGAGAGGGAATATGTGTTCATGCATTCCCGTAACCCCAGTGGCGACTGGCAATAGACAATCTCACTATGATGAATGCTTAAGCAATGCGTCACTATATGCCAGACGCATAACCATCACAGGCCTAGATGAGATATTGTGGAGAGGTTTGGGATGAAATTCAGGACATCGATTGATGGCAACTTTTGAGCCGAAGAAGAGGCCAAAGAACTTAGTAGGTCCTGTCGGGACAGTCACTCATCAGATATGCTTGCGTTTCCGAGGTATGTCAATAGTGAAAGAAACTGTATCTCGACACCATACACTACCGTGTAAAGGCAAGAAGCAGCGGTTGTCAAACCCCGTCGCCAATCGGTAAAAGTCTGTACCTTGCATTTTATGTGAACATCTGCCCAGGAATAGCATTCAACGTATAGTATGTCTTAAAAACTGGCATCCAAAATAAAAGCAGACCCTTCAGAGTTTAGGCGTAGACGGCACAGATAGCGAATGAAATGTGCTGAATGAGCAGATACACTCTGTGCAGGTCACCTGAGATTTTACTCGAAAATGGCATTCAGTGGTATTTCGTGGGAAGTGAACCATCCCTGTGGCGCTCACTAGGCGGTCAACACTAACTCATTGCTTTAAAAAGACCAAAGAAGCCGCTGTGCCATTTTGGCTGCAACAACAATGAATGGCATTTTCTCACTACTTAAATGCGATCTCAGTGCGGGCTGGAGGAGAGCAACAAATTGTTCTCTTCTAGCGTCGGTCACAGTAAGGCTTCTCGAAGGAGACTAAATCTTATTGGCTACCGACCGCCGGTGAATGTTACACGTAAACACCTCAAAATTGGGCTGCCTTAAGATTTATAGGCGTCGATAAGAGAAATGCTATCCGCACTCGTCCCATGTCCCTGCCTCTTTATCCACATCTGCAAGACTTTTATCTGTATCCGAAACAGAGGATCTTAAAATTTTGTAAACACTTTTAGTCACGTCAGTTGGTACATTGGACCATACAAAAAGTACGAATCTTGTCAGCTTTCGGCTTGTTGGATATAGATAGTGTGGAGTGTAGGATTCACGTTTTTGTCATCGGGAACCCTTTGATACCTTTTTTTTTGGGAGGAGGGGGGGCAGCCAAAAAGCCATGATTTTTTGTCAGTTTTTCTGCTAAATGTATATTCAGAAAATGAAAATTCCTATGAATGAGAACTACATGTAATAGACAGAAGTACACAAAATAGTTAGCAGCTTGAACTCTTTGGTCTATACGACATCTAAAATTGGGCATCATCTTCTCCCTCGTCAGTGATGAGGCCGTCAGTTAAGGTTCCTCCTACGTCGTAATCCCCGCCACCATCCTCCTCGTTGAGGTCCGGCACTGGTGAATTCTCGCATACATGACCACAACGTTTGCCAATGGCCGACTACAGGAGTTCTGCTTTTTGAAGCTGCAGTCTCCTGTATTTCACCATTTCGTACGTTTGCAAGAAATGATTTTGTGTAACAATTATGGAGTTGTATTTTTCATTATTGTTATGGAAATCACCCCTTCTTTTGTAAGGGCACAGTCCCGAACTGATAGGTGGTTACGAAAAGAATGGTACTGGTTGGAATCTCGAAGAGACGCCAATCACGCAAGTTGGAATTGTGTTTTGCCGCAGGTTTATAGAAATGTCACTGCCAAAGATCGTTCAGTGTGTCCCTGTTAATCTTGAAATGCGCATTTGTATGGAGTGTAGCCTCGTACGGAAGTCAAATCTGGACAATAAGGAGTTCAGAAAAGAAGAGATTAGCTTTTGAAATGCGGTGCCACAGAAGAACGCTGAAGATCAAATGGGCAGATCGGGTAACTAAGAAATTACTGAATCGAAATGGGGAAGAAAGAAATATATGGCACAACTCTGAAAGGGAGCTGTGTGCAGATTATTACTACGTAAGGGAAACTATGAGTCCAGGGTACATTAGATTATTTAACATTTTTCGTAAAAATCACAATATCAGTAAGCATTCTACGAGTTATTTACTCCTCAAAGTGACATCTGAATATTGATTAACATGTCTGAAGATACATAAAAAACGCTCGTGGTACGATGGGGTTTGACGTAAGGAACACTAGCAATACGGAAAGAAAGATGTCACTTTGAATGAGTTCGGTCAAAAACTACGCTACGTGACGGGGCAAAAACAAATTATTTGATCGTATTCTGCTACTGAAATGTTGACTAAGCGTGCATCAGATGAAATTGCATCTGCTTGGCAATGGATAAGCAATTACAAATCTGCCGTCCGCTCATGAGTTTTATTAACGGAATGAACTAAGCTAAACTGCGCTTCCATAGGTTCCATGAGGCTTGACAAACTCTGCTCGGGCCTAGCTTTCTGTTTCGCGATGCCATCAAAGAATGGAGACGGCACCTGCACACATCAGAATATGCTGTCAGAGACTCGGAGTCTGTGACACTTGGGGTCGGCCTCCACGTTTGGAGACCGCCAGGGCCAAATTCTCGAATACCGTTCTTCTCAGAGACGGCCACAAGAATGTTTTCTGTCGAACAGTCCGGAGAGAGAAACGTGAAGCAGCTGTTCCCACCTACCTAAAGTTTGGTGACTGGCCAACCAGATTTTACAATCTTTGAGGGGAGAAGTTCGTTGTTTACCGAATTGTGCCACGCCAGTTTGTCAAGACAATAATTATTTTGTGAACACGCGAATGCGACCACCAGCGACGTCTCACCACACGGCCGTTGTATGAGCAGGATGGCTGCAGTCAGGTCGGCACCAGGATGACATTCTGAGGAATAGCTTTGGAATAATAGTTTCGTCCAGAGAACAAGTGTCTCGTTCTCACTCCATCTGTGAGAACTTGACTAAGGAGCGCAACTATGAAAGACAAAATGCCTCCCCACTGATTATCGCATCGGCGCCAGTCTGTCGGCCCGCTAAGGCCTGCACACAGCACCCTTCAGATTTGTAAGTGACGCCACCAGTGGGTGATGAACAAGGGATCGTGTTTCACCAAGGCGTCTTGCGTCCCAACGACGTCAACTAAGCCTGCCCGTCGGAGAAGGGTTTCCTTCCTAAGCGACCTGTGCGCCCCGATAGCTGAGTGGTCAGCGTGACGGATTGCCGTCCTACGAGCCCGGGTTCGATTCGAGGCGCGGTCGGAGATTTTCTCCGCTCACGGACTGGGTGTTGTGTTGTCTTCATCATCATTTCATCTCCATCCGGTGTGCAGGTCGCCCAATGTGGAGTCAAATATAATAAGATCTTCACCAAGGCGGCCGGACCTGCCCCGCAAGGGGCCTCCCGGCCAATGAAGCCAAATGTTCATTTCATTTCCATTTTCCTTATCGTCCTTTTGTGTATAGAGCAGAAAGTGGACCTCCCATTGGTGTACCACCTGGGCCTTTTTTTCAGTAGCGTGTGGCACAAAACACATTCTACGAGGGTAACACCAAAAGGGCTGCAGATTCCTCGACTTGCGCCATAGGGTGGTGGGGTTTCGGGTTCCGCTGGATAGGTCAGGAGTCCACTACACGCAGCAAGCAGCTAAACGGGCAGCAGGGGTTGTGTGGCGTGGACTGGGCGGTTTTGTTAGGTTAGATGGCCTCGGGCAAGTACAGAAAGGGCAGCAGCCTCAAAGGGTGGGGGGTAAAGTCAGGACATGCGGGGGCCAAGCAGCAATCGGTATTGTAATTGTAAGCTGTCGAAGCTGCATTGGTAAAGTACCAGAACTTCAAGCGCTGATAGAAAGCACCGAAGCTGAAATCGTTATAGGTACAGAAAGCTGGCTGAAGCCAGAGATAAATTCTGCCGAAATTTTTACAAAGGCACAGACGGTGTTTAGAAAGGATAGATTGCATGCAACCGGTGGTGGCGTGTTTGTCGTTGTTAGTAGTAGTTTATCCTGTAGTGAAGTAGAAGTGGATAGTTCCTGTGAATTATTATGGGTGGAGGTTACACTCAACAACCGAGCTAGGTTAATAGTTGGCTCCTTTTACCGACCTCCCGACTCAGCAGCATTAGTGGCAGAACAACTGAGAGAAAATTTGGAATACATTTCACATAAATTTTCTCAGCATGTTATAGCCTTAGGTGGAGATTTCAGTTTACGAGATATAGACCGGGACACTCACATGTTTAGGACGGGTGGTAGGGACAGAGCATCGAGTGACATTATACTGAGTGCACTATCCGAAAATTACCTCGAGCAATTAAACAGAGAACCGACTCGTGGAGATAACATCTTGGACCTACTGATAACAAACAGACCCGAACTTTTCGACTCTGTAAGTGCAGAACACGGAATCAGTGATCATAAGGCCGTTGCAGCATCCCTGAATACGGAAGTTAATAGGAATATAAAAAAAAGGGAGGAAGGTTTATCTGTTTAGCAAGAGTAATAGAAGGCAGATTTCAGACTACCTAACAGGTCAAAACGAAAATTTCTGTTCCGACACTGACAATGTTGAGTGTTTATGGAAAAAGTTCAAGGCAATCGTAAAATGCGTTTTAGACAGGTACGTGCCGAGTAAAATTGTGAGGGACGGGAAAAACCCACCGTGGTTCAACAACAAAGTTAGGAAACTACTGCGAAAGCAAAGAGAGCTTCACTCTAAGTGTAAACGCAGCCAAAACCTCTCAGACAAACAGAAGCTAAACGATGTCAAAGTTAGCGTAAGGAGGGCTATGCGTGAAGCGTTCAGTGAATTCGAAAATAAAATTCTATGTACCGACTTGACAGAAAATCCTAGGAAGTTCTGGTCTTACGTTAAATCAGTAAGTGGCTCGAAACAGCATATCCAGACACTCCGGGATGATGATGGCATTGAAACAGAGGATGACACGCGTAAAACTGAAACACTAAACACCTTTTTCCAAAGCTGTTTCGCAGAGGAAGACCGCACTGCAGTTCCTTCTCTAAATCCTCGCACAAACGAAAAGATGGCTGACATCGAAATAAGTGTCCAAGGAATAGAAAAGCAACTGGAATCACTCAACAGAGGAAAGTCCACTGGACCTGACGGGATATCAATTCGATTCTACACAGAGTACGCGAAAGAACTTGCCCCCCTTCTAACAGCTGCGTACCGCAAGTCTCTAGAGGAACAGAAGGCTCCAAATGAATGTAAAAGAGCACAGGTAGTCCCAGTCTTCAAGAAGGGTCGTCGAGCAGATGCGCAAAACTATAGACCTACATCACTGACGTCGATCTGTTGTAGAATTTTAGAACATGTTTTTTGCTCGCGTATCATGTCGTTTTTGGAAACCCAGAATCTACTCTGTAGGAATCAACATGGATTCGGGAAACAGCGATCGTGTGAGACCCAGCTCGCTTAATTTGTTCATGAGACCCAGAAAATATTAGATACAGGCTGCCAGGTAGATGCTATTTTCCTTGACTTCTGGAAGGCGTTCGATACATTTCCGCACTGTCGCCTGATAAACAAAGTAAGAGCCTACGGAATATCAGACCAGCTGTGTGGCTGGATTGAAGAGTTTTTAGCAAACGGAACACAGCATGTTGTTCTCATTGGAGAGACGTCTAAAGACGTTAAAGTAACCTCTGGCGTGCCACAGGAGAGTGTTATGGGACCATTGCTTTTCACAATATATATATATGACCTAGTAGATAGTGTCGGAAGTTCCATGCGGCTTTTCGCGGATGATGCTGTAGTACACAGAGAAGTTGCAGCATTAGAAAATTGTAGCGAAATGCAGGAAGATCTGCAGCGGATAGGCACTTCGTGCAGGGAGTGGCAACTGACCCTTAACATAGACAAATGTAATGTATTTCAAATACGGAGAAAGAAGGATCCTTTATTGTATGATTATATGATAGCGGAACGAACACTCGTAGCAGTTACTTCTGTAAAATATCTGGGAGTATGCGTGCGGAACGATTTGAAGTGGAATGATCATATGAAATTAATTGTTGGTAAGGCGGGTACCAGGTTGAGATTCATTGGGAGAGTCCTTAGAAAATGTAGTCCATCTACAAAGGAGGTGGCTTACGAAACACTCGTTCGACCTATACTTGAGTATTGCTCATCAGTGTGGGATCCGTGCCAGATCGGGTTGACGGAGGAGATAGAGAAGATCCAAAGAAGAGCGGCGCGTTTCGTCACAGGGTTATTTGGTAACCGTGATAGCGTTACGGAGACGTTTAGCAAACTCAAGTGGCAGACTCTGCAAGAGAGGGGCTCTGCATCGCGGTGTAGCTTGCTCGCCAAGTTTCGAGAGGGTGCGTTTCTGGATGAGGTATCGAATATATTGCTTCCCCCTACTTATACCTCCCGAGGAGATCACGAATGTAAAATTAGAGAGATTCGAGCGCGCACGGCAGTCGTTCTTCCCGCGAACCATACGCGACTGGAACTGAAAAGGGAGGTAATGACAGTGACACGTAAAGTGCCCTCCGCCACACACCGTTGGGTGGCTTGCGGAGTATAAATGTAGATGTAGATGTAAAAGTAAGGTCTCGTGTTTTTTTATACGTACAGAACTCTGTTCCTGTGGCAGTTGGTCACACTGTTATGAAGCGTACTTCACGCGCTGTGTGTAAACATGTGCACGCCGCGCTGAAGCGCTCAGTCTTGGCTTGGCAGCCGTTGAGAATAGAGCTCCTGTTGGATGTTACCGCGAAGTGCGAATTGCGCGCAGTTATTCGGTTTTTAATCGCAAAGGGCACTGCGCCGATTGAAATCCATCGCCAAGTGACGGATGTGTATGGTGAGTCGTGCATGGATGTCAAAAATGTTCGTAAGCGGTGTAGAGAGTTTGCAGCCGGTCGGACCGAAATTAACGACGAGCAAAGGAGCGGGAGACCGTCAGTTTTTGAGGAGACAGTGTTGAAGGTTGATCAAAGCATGCGTGAAGATGGAGGATCACCCTGGATGATCTCTGCACGTTGGTTCCTGAAGTTTCCCGAAGCACCGCTCACATAATTTTAACGGAAACATTGAACTATCGGAACGTGTGCGCAAGATGGTTGCCAAGGATGCTGACTGAGGACCACATGCGGCAACGAGTTGATGCTTCCCGTGCATTTCTTCACCGCCTTGCAGCCGAATAGGACAACTTTCTGGACTCAATTGTCACGGGTCACGAAACCTGGGCATACCACTTTACACCTGAGACCAAGCAACAATCAGGCCAGTGGCGGCATCCTTCTTCGCAGCATGGCGGCGAGCTGGTATGACATGGGCATACAGAAACTGTCACATCGTCTACAAAAATTCATCGACAGAAATGGTCATTATGTTGAAAAATAGCTAAATGTTCAAGCTGTAAACTGATATAAACCATTGTAGAAATAAACAGGTCTATGTACTTATAAAAAATAGAAGACCTTACTTTTGGGATTACCCTCGTAGAATACGTACATACGAAGATTTAGGAGGGGAAAAAGCTTCTTTTCTTCATGATTAATTTAAATTGATTCGCCGTTGCCTCACAACCGTGGTCAGAGCACGGATAAGGTATTATTGACTGAGCTTTTGCAATTGTTTATGTCATTTATGATGACCGTTTTCATCCTTTGCCTATTACGGTGGCGTAAGGAGCGTAATGTGAAACCAGTCAGTCGGTTAGTTGACATACTCTAATTGAAAGACTTGTTTCAACTTAACTAAGTGAAGGGATCGGTTGGCAGCACACGTCCTTAAGCCCTCCTCAAACTGGTCTAGGGAGCTGACGTCGATGTGGATGCGGATTCTAAAATGAATTGCACGAGACATATTATCCGCGCCATATGTGACGTGCGGGTTAACGTGAAGGTAGAAGTACGAGGGAAGGTAGGTTACCGGATCGTGGCCACGCAGTTACTTCCTTCATAGATCTGCAACGGAAGAGCCACTACATGATTCCTCGTGGTATCTATATCATTACGTCACAAGAAGCAACTACAGAGTGTTTCACAAAGTTGTACTGACCCTCCGCAGGGTATCCTATGAATCACTGACGACGCAGTGCACAGACATGCCCGATGGTGTTTATTTTCCACAAAGAACGTTAACACTTCACGGATTACAGAGATGAAGTTCTATTAATACTGAAGAATCTATGTAAGCCGCGCGGTGTAGCTGTGCAGTTTGAGGCGCCTTGCCACAGTTCGCGCGACTCCCGCCATCGGAGGTTCGAGTCCTCCCTCGGGCATGGGTGCGTGTGTTGTCCTTATCGTAAGTTAGTTTAAGTTAGATTAAGTAGTGTGTAGCCTAGAGATCGATGATCTCAGCAGTTTGGTCTCATAGGAACTTACCACAAATTTCCAAATTTCCATTCTACGTAAATCTCTCCTTTCTGTTCTACACTGCTAGAAGGGAAACTGATTCTTAGTCATCCTGTACGGCAGTTGTAGCGTTCTTCCGGGAAAGGCGACTTCCTCCACCACTTGCTTTTCAGTTCACGGGTAGAATGTATCTCCCTAGCATTTCCTGTCAGATTTTCTTACGTAAGTAGACAAAGTAACTTCTCTGAGCTCATGTTATACAGTGGAACTATTTTCAAGTAGCTATTTGCGGTTGTTAAGTGTGCTTTCATATAATATATCTTGCTATAGACAGTGGCGGAGAAGCGCTTAAGTCCGGCACCGCGCGACTGCTACGGTCGCAGGTTCGAATCCTGCCTTGGGCATGGATGTGTTTGATGTTCTTAGGTTAGTTAGGTTTAAGTAGTTTTAAGTTCTAGAGGACTGATGACCTCAGATTTTAAGTCCCATAGTGCTCAGAGCCATTTGAACCATTTTTTTTGAAGCGATTAACCTGTAAGTGTGGTGATGGCAGTAAGCAATGGTGAGGAAGGGATTTGACTATTAAAGGTGGCACCTTGCTGCTGTTTGTCATTGACAGCGTTTGTAAACCTTGTATCCATGCTGTAGTCACTTGGTGGTGAATTAATGAATTACGAGAAAGTTACTGCCTTTCTCTCACTACTAATTATGTTACTAGTAGACTGCATAAAGTTCTTTCATTCAGGAATTGCTGGCGCTTGTAGCCACTTATTACACATCCACAGTATATCTTGTAAGCTGGGTGTCATTGTGTCTTATGGAAGGGGACTAATCTTGTTTAAGTCTAGAACAGTAATCTGCTGTAATGCATTGCTTGACTTATAGTGAAATAATTCAAGTTTCGTAACACCTGTTGCAGAGGATGACAGTTTAGCCCTGTGGGCGTCATCAGATGGTGGGGAACTGATGCATTCGATTACCCTCACGCTGTGAAAAGTATTCCAGCTAGTGATAGTGGAGCCAGTGAAATCGACATTGTCGAATTCATGTCGACAGCATGTTATCCCTGGGATAGGCCCTTCAGTGTGGCAGAAAACTGACAGCTCGAGCTGTTGAAATTTTTACATAATAGCTGACTTAACAACTGCAAATAAGAGCTCATCTAATTAACTGAAAATAACTCCACTATATAAACACGAGCTTGATAAAGTTATTTTGTCTATTCGCACGAGAAAACTGGACAGGAAATGCTGTGGGAGTACAGTCTGTTTGTAAACTGAAAAGCGAGCAACATTTGTGGTGAGGAAAGCCGCCTTTCCTGGGAGAATGCTGCAGCTGCTGTACAGGATAACTAAGAATCAATTTCCTCTCTAGCAATGTAGAGCAGTGTGCAGAGATTTACGTAGATTCTGTCCATATATATTTCCCGCCTTAGTATTATTAGCAGCTCATATCTTTACTCCATGTATCGTTAACACGTGCCTCCCCCTCTCCATCGGGCATGTCTGCACACAGCATCGCCAGTGATTTATAAGGCAGGCTACGGAGAGTCGGTAAAAATTTGTGGAACATACTGTAGTTGCTTTTTGTGACTCAGTGGGGTAGACAGAATGGGGGATCACCCTATTTAATGCAGTTTATTTTTATACTGGGAAACAATTACGTCAGAAGCCGCAGATTTCAAGAAAAACACGAAAAGTGATCATTAAGTTGCACAGGTCAGACCAATATTCAAGAAAGATAGTAGGAGTAATCCACTAAATTACAGGCCCATATCATTAACGTCAATATGCAGCAGGGTTCTGGAACATATATTGTGTTCAAACATTATGAATTACTTCGAAGAAAACTGTCTATTGACACACAGTCAACATGGGTTTAGCATCGTTCCTGTGAAACACAACTAGCTCTTTATTCACATGAAGTGTTGAGTGCTGTTGACAAGGAATTTCAATCGATTCCGTATTTATGGATTTCCGAAAGGCTTTTGACACTGCACCACACAAGCGGCTTGTAGTAAAATTGCGTGATTATTGGAATATCGTCTCAATTATGTTACTGGATTTGTGATTTCCTGTCAGAGAGGTCACAGTTCGTAGTAATTGACGGAAAGTCACCGAGTAAAACAGAAGTGATTTCTGGCGTTCCCCAAAGTAGTGTTATAGGTCCTTTGCTGTTCCTTGTCTATATAACCGATTTGGGAGACAATCTGAGCAGCCGTCTTCGGTTGTTTGCAGATGACGCTCTCGTTTATCGACTAATAAAATCATCAGAAAATCAAAACAAATTGCAAAACGATTTAGGAAAGATATCTGAATGGTGTGAAAATTGGCAGTTGACCCTAAATGACGAAAAGTGTGAGGTCATCCACATGAGTGCTTAAAGGAATTCGTTAAACTTCGGTTACACGATAAATCGGTCTAATCTAAAAGCCGTAAATTCAACTAAATAACTAGGTATTTCAATTATGAACAAGTTAAACTGGAAGGAACACATAGGAAATGTTGTGGGGAAGTCTAACCAAAGACTGCGTTTTATTGGCAGGACACTTAGAAAATGTAACAGATCTACTAAGGAGACTGCCTACACTACGCTTGTCCGTCCTCTTTTAGAATACTGTTGCGCGGTGTGGTATCCTTACCAGATAGGACGGAAGGAGTACATCGAAAAAGTTCAAAGAAGGGTAGCACGTTTTGTGTTATCGCGAAATGTGGGAGAGAGTGTCACAGAAATGATACAGGATTTGGGCTGGACATCATTAAAAGAAAGGCGTTTTTCGTTGCGACGGAATCCTCTCACGAAATTCCAATCACCAACTTTCTCCTCTGAATGTGAAAATATTTTGTTGAGACCGATCTACGTAGGGAAAAGCCCGCCCGGTTGGCCGTGCGGTCTAACGCACGGCTTTCCGGGCGGGAAGGAGCGCCTGGTCCCCGGTACGGATACGCCAGGCGGATTTGTGTCGAGGTCCGGTGAACCGGCCAGTCTCTGGATGGTTTTTAGGCGGTTTTCCATCTGCCTCGGCGAATGCGGGCTGGTTCCCCTTATTCCGCCTCAGCTACACTATGTAGGCGATTGCTGCGCAAACAAGTTCTCCACGTACCCGTACACCACCATTACTCTACCACGCAAACGTAGGGGTAACACTCGTCTGGTGTGAGACGTTCCCTGGGGGGTCCACCGGGGGCCGAACCGCACAATAACCCTGGGTTCGGTTTGGGGCGACGGAGGGGTGAAGTAGACTGCGGTAGTCGTCGTGGGGTTGCGGACCACTGCGGCTGCGGCGGGGACGGAGCCTCTCCGTCGTTACTAGGTCCCCGGTTAACATACAATACAATACAATACATAGGGAGAAACAATCACCACGATAAAATAAGGGAAATCAGAGCCCTCGTTCGGAAAGATATAGGCGTTCGTTCTTTTTGCGCGCTATACGAGATTGGAATAATAGAGAATTGTGGAGGTGGTTCGATGAACCCTCTGCCTGGCACTTAATGTGATTTGCGGAGTAACCATGTAGTTGTAGATGTAGATGTAGATGTAGTTAAACGCTCTCCCCCCCCCCCCCCCCCAATACCCCCACGCTGAAATTCCACCATATGCGGATTTTTAGTATGTTGTTCGTGACACTCCTCAATACCAACGTACAAAACTTTGTGGCTACTCGATTTTCTCCCCTGTTCGACATTTTCTGGTCGTCGTTGACTGACCTAAAAGCAGAAATTACTGCAGAGATATCCGAGGATATCTCCATTTGTACGGATTTCTAACTACAGACCCTCAGTGGGTGGCCTGCAGCAGGCGTATATCTTATCCGTTAACTGGCTAGCGTACTCACCTCTGCCTTGGGCTCGGCGTTGAGGTCGGCGATGCAGCTGACGCTGAAGGGCGCGCGGTGCGTGAGTCCGGGCGCGCCGGCGCGCTCCAGCGTCGCCTCGCACAGGTAGCGCACGAAGCCGAAGCGGCCGTGGAAGGAGGCGGGCAGCTTGGTGGGCAGCGCCACGCGGAACGGGAACTGGTGCGAGCCCGCCCACAGCCGCTCGCGCCGACCTGCGGGCATACCCGCGCTGACAGGCGCCGCCGCTAGCGCAGGTACAGCGCACTGCGGGCTAGTGTGGCACGCAGGCGTCAACTTGTAGCGTGTAGCGATCAATGGGAAACTAAACGGCTCGCTATTAAAATTGCAACAGCACGAATAATAGCAGATGACGGAACTTTACTTATTGGCGTACACAGTAGAGGCGGAGGATTGTATAATTCAATTTGTGGATGTTTTTGGTGTACAAGGTGCGAAATTTAGTATACGTAGTTGCCACTTTTGGCAGCAATAATACTGTACCGCGGTTGGTAATTGATTCGAGCCGAGCTTGTATGACAGATACGGGTTTGACAGTCCAGGCTGCTTCAAGTCTTTGCCACAGGTCATCAATTATTGTAGTGGCTGGCGAGTGGTTGAGTGCCAGTACCTCGACAATCGAAGACCAAATTTTTCAGCTGGTATCCAATCTGAAGATTGTGCCGGTCAGAGCAAAAGTGGAACGTATGTGTATCGAATTAAGTCAGGATGCGGTCTTGCGACATCTTGTTGAAAGATAACGTTACAGAAACGTCAAAGATAGGGCTAATTCATCACCTGTAAACTGTCTGATATATAATGGCTGCTGTCAAAATTACCAGGGATGCGATCCAGAGGTGATTGTTGTGACGGTCCGCTTATAGTGCGACCGTCCTGATTCTTCATTTATGGATTAACCACGCGAATTAACGTATCGATTTTTTATGAATATAAATGACTGCTGAGGGAACAATGGCCGGACAGTGTAAGGTGGAGAGGTCGGATATGCTAAGCAATGTCAATTACTATTACAGGAAAGCTATTTTAACTGATGAAACGACGTTACTTGTGGCTCGATGGAATGAGCAGCCGGCCACTACCAGCAGGCAGCTGAAGGAACAGCTCTAGCGAGGCGTGCGGCAAAGAACAGCCGGATACAGTTTGAACAGTGAAATACAGTATTCAGTGTAAGGTTTTCATGTAAAGTCCTAATCTGCATGTTCGGTTGTAAAGATACATGCGCCGAGAATATTTTGAATTACACTTAAGTTACTGGATTGTTGCTCATGTCTGATTCTCAATGCTAGTGATTTTAATCGCTGTCAGTGCGATTTTTTTCATGTTAGGTTCAATTTTGTTTTCGCTCAATAAGTGACACACTATGAGGTTCGGGGTAATGTTTTTTAGTGCTTTCTTTTCGTAACTTTCTCTTGTGCTTAAGAGACCAACAAGTCATTTGTACAGAGTAGTTTTTTTGGTCAGCGGTTTATTTCCCTCGGGTCTGTTGTGCGAAACAAATTGGAAAGCCAAAGAGGCTGCTGTGCTTGATTATATTATTTTCTACTTATAGCGTCCCCAGTGCTATATTACGAAAAGACTTAAAAAACAGTATTTATAAAGAAGAGACATTTAAAAATTGAATAATATATTTTTATCATGTAGCCGTAAAATAATAATTTCTCTGGGTAGGTTTCGAGTGCAAGGAAATGTAACAAAATGATCTAAAGAGATGACAAGATACGCTCTTTTGTTAAATTTTTAATCGTCTTCACTTCCTCTCTTGTCTTGATTGTATATAGACGGACATCTTGCGTGTGCTGGCAAATGTAAGCATATTTGTATGAGTTAAGCATATAATATATTCATTTAATTTTATTGTGCACTTTTAATTTGTAAGAGGTGATCCCGATTTCATGTCCGCCTTCCTTGAATTAACCTGCATTCAAGTAATTTACAGTTCAACAATCGCAGCGGCCGATGCAGCCAACGACGCCATTACGTGGCGATATTAACTTATGAAAAATTAGCGGAAGCGAAATACTCGCCCGCTATTAACATAATATTAATTTTTCTCCACAGCCGCACGAAGTTGCAGAAATACGTAACTTTAAGACTCTTATTTTCAGTACCATAGCCGAGAGCCAGAGCCAGGACTCCGACTACAATACAATGGTTAACGGAGGTAAGAAAAATACTCTCACGCGTGTGTGGGCCGCAATTGTAATTAATAACTAAAGATTTCTTGCTTTAAAGTGAACTGACTAGCCGAGAAAATTAATATGAAAAGTTTATTACATTGTTCAACTTATATGCTCATGTTTTAAAAGAGCCCGCATCTCGTGGTCGTGCGGTAGCGTTCTCGCTTCCCACGCCCGGGTTCCCGGGTTCGATTACCGGCGGGGTCAGGGATTTTCTCTGCCTCGTGATGGCTGGGTGTTGTGTGCTGTCCTTAGATTAGTTAGGTTTAAGTAGTTCTAAGTTCTAGGGGACTGATGACTATCGATGTTAAGTCCCATAGTGCTCAGAGCCATTTTTTTAAAAAGATTCAGCGAGTCTAACATTCATTAACGTAACAAATAATTTGAGATTAATATTGTTAAAAATGAGAACTTCACGAAAGCATTTAACCGTGAATCAAAATTGAATGAAATATCATTTTTATTAAGGCCACCACGTAAGTCGGCAACAATCAAAAAATAATAATAACAATAATAATATATTAAATTACTACGGCCGACGGACGCGAGATACTGTAGGGCTATTTTGGCGTAATTTTCACCTTCAGGTTGAACATAGATGACTCAACTGTTGATACTGCTGTGACGAAACGTCATTGTGGAATAAACTTTCATAATTCGACAGTTACAAAAATAACAGCTCCAACAAAATTTTGACATCAAAGAACAAACTTATACAACAGTGTGACAGAAAATGAGCTATCGATGTTATTTGGATGTCAAGACGACCTGATATAACCTAAAGATGGCAATCACACCGAAAGAAGCCTATAGTAATACATAGCAGTGTCTTTTGTCCTTATATGACATATACGACGCAGCGGGTCCAGATGAATAGAAATGGAAAGTGATTCTATGTCTGACAGGATGTCAGCCGGACGCCGCCGCCTAGGTATGCACCTGGGTCATGTATAGTCGTTTTCAGGCGCTGCGTGGGCGGCAGACAAAGGGCTCTAGAGGCTACTTGTGATCTTTATTCCATGCGGAATGTCCCGCACTGGCAGTTCAGACCTTCTCAGAGACGCAAGAGCGAAAAATACTGAGGGGCAGAGATAGGTCATTAACTTAAGCTTCAGTCGCGGAAGCCGAACGTACAGGCGCCAGCTAATGCTTGTTTTGGAGTCTGATGCGTCACCGAGAAATGCAAGTGGCAGGGCTTTCAGGGCCCGATAGCATCTTCGCAAGACTCGGGCGATCAGATGAGCAACGGAAAATAACCTGCTTAGTGTTTGTCTAAATTTGGGGGCGCCTTCTGTCTTAGGTGGGAGCGAATCCGATTGACTCTTCCCCCTTCGACACGCCGATGGGAACTTACATTTTACTGCAAATTGTTCTGAAGTTGTGTCTTGCGTGTGCCCAGCAATTGGACGAGCGCGAAGCTAGGAAATGCTGCACCTATGCTAGGTGGAGACTAGGAGTCTTTAGGGAAAACGGATTCCGGCTTAGGCTCTCTTAAAATGAGGACGTTTGAGTATTTGGCCCTTCTGGAGGCCCAACCTTTGACAGATAAGGACGTCAAGGTTTTCGGCGCCGCGGTACTGCAGAGTGAGACGGAGGAGGGAGATGTGGAGCGACTGGCCACTGCACCATGGACAACTCGCGCACCTCAGACGACCAAATCGTGCCCTACGTGCGAACAGCACCGGCACACGAACGGTAAGACGTGTCTCAAAATTGTAGTTGAAGTTAGGCATGGTTAGGTGGTGAGGCGCTATTTGCCAGCTTTCAATTCCTTCCTCTTGCAGTTGTTCACGGAACTCACCTCTCTTGGAATAGATCTAAACTCGCCATCAGATTGCACAACTACGTTTCTTAAAAGTATATGCAGACAGAGTTTCATTGCGGCGATACAGATGTAGCAAGTTAGCATTCGCCAGTTATAAGCACCTGAGAAATGGTCTCGCCAACCACATACTGTAATTGTTAATTGATACTGCGAGAAGAATTTGGCAAAGCACTGAAGACCTAAGTCAGAACAAGGCCCAGGAAGTAGATGACATGCCGTCAGAACTACTGGTAGCCTTGAGAGAGCTATCTAAGAAAAAAGTTTTCCATTTGGCGTGCAAGATGTATGCGACAGGTGACGTATCCTCAGACTTTAAGAAGAATATAATAATTCCAGTCCAAAAGAAAGCATGTGCTGTCAGGTTTGAATATTACCGAACTATCAGTTTAGTAGGTTATGGTTGCAAAATACTAACTCGAATTCCTTACAGAAGAATGGAAAAACCGGTAGAAGCCAACCTTAGGGAACATCAGTTTGGATTCTGGAACGCGCGAGGCAATACTGATCCAACAACTTCTCTTGGAAGATAATGTTAAGTAAAGGGAAACAACGTACATAGGTTTTATAGACTTAGAGAAAGCTTTTGACAATGTTAATTGAAATACAGTCTTTGGAATTCTAAAGGTAGCAGGGGTAAAATACAGGAAGCAAAAGGCTATAAAACTTTACATAAACCAGACGTCAGTTATAAGAGTCGAGGGGCATAAAAGCGAAGCAGTGACTAAGATGGGAGTGAGACAGAGTTGTAGCGCATCCTCGATGTCATTCAGTCTACTCATCGAGCAAGCAGTAAAGGAAATTAAAGAAAAATTTGGAGTAGGAACTAAAGTTCAGGGAGAAGCCGATGACACTGTAATTCTGTCAGAGACGCAAAGGACTTGGAAGAGCAGTTGAACGGAATAGACGTCTTGAAAGGATGATATAAGATGAACATCAACAAAAGAAAACAAGGATAATGGAATTTAATCGAATTAAATCTGGTGATGCTAAGATAATTAGATTAGGAATCGAGACACTTAAAAGTATTAGATTATTTTTGGTAACTGATGACGGCCGAAGTAGAGAGGATAAAAAACTGTAGACTGGCAATGGCAAAGAAAAGCGTTTCTTAAGAAGGGAAATTTGTTAATATCGAATATAGATTTAATTGTTACGAAATATTTTCTGAATCTATTTGTATGGAGTGTAGCCACGTATTGCAATGAAACATGGACGATAATCAGTTTAGACAAGAAGAGAAGAGAAGCTTTTGAAATGTTATGCTGCAGAAATATGCTGAAGGTTAGATGTGTAGATCACATAGCTAATGAAGAAGTACCGAATAGAATTGAAGGCAAAAGAAATGAATGGCTCAACCTGACTAGAAGAAGGGATAGATTGATAGGACACATTCTGAGACATCAAGAGATCACTGGGTGGAAGTGTGTCTGGTAAAAATCGTAGAGGGTGACCAAAAGATGAACACAGGAAGCAGATGCAGAAGGATGTAGGTTGCAATAGTTATTTGGAGATGGAGAGGGTTGTGCAGGATAGAGGAGCATGGAGAGCTGCATCAAACTAGTCTTCGAGCTGAAGACCACAACAACAACTGTGTCAGTGTTTAAATATGATTTTCGATATCCATGTCAATACTACGTTCGTAATTGTACTGGTTTTCTCTGCTCCTTTGTCAGCGAATCTTGAGTTAACAAATGTGTGAACTTAAGGGACACGCCCCTGAACGGGCTGCATTTTTAGCATTATCTCCACCCTCATAGTGTAACTGATCTATAAGTGAGAGATAGCTCAAAATTCTTACACACAATTAGGATCATTAGTCAAAGCATTTCCTAAAAAATCATTGAGATTTTTATTATATTTTGGTACTGACAACAATATTTATAATAGCATAAAAAACGGAACATTCACTGCGGTACCATTTTCTTTGGAACTACTGACTGCACAGCTTGGAAAACGAGTCAGAGTACAGACAACATTCACAGAAGTGTTTTATGTCTCCACTTTCCTTCCCTGATGCTGATCTGCGAAAAAGACAATTTATTTTACTACAACAAAAATATTTTAAAATTTAGCTCAAATATCACCGATATCATCATATTTTCAGGAAATAGTAGGAAAGGGAGGTAGAGGAGGTCATTCTGAATATCTGTAGCAGTTTTTGTGAGTTTAACTTCAGTCATGTAGGAGAAAAGTGTACCTGAATGATGAAAATTCAAGTTTTCGGTAAATCTCAAAAGAAGATTTACAGATTTATTAACTTACCACTATGCTCGTTTAGAACATTCCAGATGCATATTCCAGTTGTCCTCCTGTTTCCTTATCCCCTATACTTTTTCTCTACATCTTTTCTTTACCCTTGACTCCTTGGTAGCAGCTTCTGCAGCTGTCTCTGCTTTGGTTACCCGCCGCTTATCAATAGCAGTTAGAGCCGAATCCATATTCCTATATTCCTTCCCGTCTGGATGTTCAATTTCTTCATAACATTAATCTTTGAAATTGCATCATCATTGAATGTTATTATTGCATCCATTACACTAATCTTCAGCACTGTCAGTCCAACAAAGACAGTTTTAGGTATTATTTCCCATATACAGCTGTTGAAGCTTTCATTTGCATTCTGAGAGAGACCATGCATACATTTCCTATGTAGATTTTTATTTGCCAGATCCCTATATACAGGCCTAATTGCTTCCATTGCAGCAAGTGGTAAGGAATGCTTGTGGGTATATTGTATGCCTGTAGCATTGCGCCGGCCGGAGTGGCCGTGCGGTTCTAAGCGCTACCGTCTGGAACCGAGCGACCGCTCCGGTCGCAGGTTCGAATCCTGCCTCGGGCATGGATGTGTTAGTTAAGTTTAATTAGTTCTAAGTTCTAGGCGACTGATGACCTCAGAAGTTAAGTCGCATAGTGCTCAGAGCCATTTGAACCATTTTTTTTGTAGCATTGCTCAACCAGTACTTGCACAACAAATCTTCCCCTTTTGGACACAAACCATGCTGTGGGCATCCATCTGTTGACACTCTGTGAAACCATGTTGCCCAAACAGCTCGTCTCATGTTCTCCAAATCTCCTACATTTCTCTTTATTGCTAGTTCATAAAATTGAGTCAAAGAATCAATTTCACTTTTAGTAAGACGACATGGACCATCTATGTGTTTTCTGTCTGAAAGTTTTTTTTCCACTGAAGTTTTTACATAATTTTCTTAGTCGAGCTCCCATTGTTTTTGTACATGCCCAACACATTCAAGCTTTTCTATAAGTGTCCCCATATGGTTTGTCATTAACAACAGTAGTGTGTCCTTTACAGTCTCCATCCCCAAGGTAGCCTACAGACCTCACACCACGAATGACCTCTGATCTTCTAAAAATGTTTAGAACTCCTTTCGTTTCCATGTTTCCACTAGGGCCATCCAAGTTCTTTACGCAAACACGGGTGCCAATAAATTTACTTGAACAACCCTGACAGTGCTTTGTTAGACATTCATAATCTAGTATCTTACTAGTTTCAATAAATGTGGCTGTTACAACCCCATTCAGAGAAGTATGACCTCTCTTCTGCCAAGATCCACCAAATGCTGCTACAATGTCTGTATTCTCAGACAAGGCTACTGCTTCTTCAGCTGCTCTTTTCATTGAAAGTTCACTTACACTGCATAAAGCATTATGTATTAATTTATTGCATCTGTCAAAACTCAGTGGAGGTGGAGGCAAATCCATCACTGCACAAAAAGTCTGGGCAGCTCTCCATCCTTTTCTAATACATCTCATTGCATAAGCATGCAGAATATTTACACTGTAATTTCAACTGTCAGTTACTGGCGATGTCATAGTATCACTGTGCATCTTACACTAGCTACAGGCAATCACTAACCGACTTGAAAGACTCTTCGTTGCTAAAACGTTAATACTATCTTCACAATTGCAGTACTTACATTTCACAGCACTCTTCAAAAGTCTTGACAGCATTTTTAGGTTCACAATAACATTTCCGTCGTTATTGCTGCTCACAATACTAATAAGCTTGTTCTTATTACATTCAGAAAGCGAAAGTTTACGTCTAGAAGCACTGCCTGTGGACATAGTTTCATGGGGGGGGGGGGGGGGGTCTTTTGATGCAACTGATGTGTATTATTCGGTTGTGTTTGGAACTGGTTGCCGCGAAACTTTCGTTTGGGCCAAAATTTCTTTACTCTCGGTATTTGTAGCTCGGGAAACACGCACACAGAAACAAAACAACACACAATAACTACAAAACCACACGCGTATGAAATTCCGAAATCATGTATTCTCAGATCTTTGTTTACATTCGAACCATAACCTTCCAGACATACCTGTACTTTGGTTCCAGGAGTCAGTGCCCTAGAATACACCTGTGTTAACGATCCATGAAATGCTATTTTCTATAGACCAAGAATATTTTTTTCAAATTTTTTGTCATTTTCACGAGCATGTCCCCTTAACAGGACCTTGAATGATTTTGTATTTGGAAAACCCTTTCAACAACTTAAGAAGAGATTGCATGTGCTTTTTCTGACACTACAACAGCTACTTGGACCCCTCTTTGGTATTATTTTAATATCAGATTCATTCACAGTTTATTAGCGATCCGATGCTCACGCCTCGGATAGGTAACTGTGTTCACTGCAGCTGCCCGTCACACTAGTTCCAGGGGGTGGGAGGGGAGGAGGCGAAAATTTTTTACATTTTCAAACTCTCGGTCGGCACCTTGCAAGAATTACGATAAAATATAATGATGATAAATTTAACTGTTGATGCTTCCTGATTGTAGTGGGATCTTGGTGATATTCTGGTGGGTAAATATGATGATTTTTGCTAGTGATAGAAGTAGGTGCTGTTTCTCCTTGGAAATTCTGAGCAGTCCGAGACATTTAAAGTATTCAGGGCTTAGCAGTGATTACCCAATCGTGGCTAAAATGTGGATTTTAGCCAGACCTTTTTATTGTGTGGTATCGACCCTGAGACGATCATCTCAGCTAATCTCCCAGCTTCTATGGGCTAGTTGGTAGAACAGATGTCGGAAACCAAGTATAGTCAGTGGCCCCAGGTATATGACCGCAGCATCGTGTTACGTACTCAGTGAAATCCCATACCAACACATTAGGCGTTGGGACCGTCTGATGATGACGAATGCGACCCGGTAACGTTCGTTCTTCTCGGAGTCTCCCGATGCAACTCGTAGGAGCAGGACTTGTCAGGAGAGAACATGTGATGCGAGTCCTACCTCTGATGTCGTTTACGTGCCTCTCTCTACCACAGCGTTCATTGAAGCTGCACCAGCGGTCGCCATGCTGAATGTCGGTGGTGCTCCACACATCGTCGGATCATCCGCATGGATATTTGTTACTCTGCAAAAAAGTCCCTATCTCCTGTTTAAGGATAAATGATGCGGGTGTACGATCATGCACGTCTGAGGAAACAGTATGTCCGTTCTCTTGGGCGCTAGTCGCATGGCACCATTGACATCCTGTATGGCTTTAAGTCTGGCCCTTCTGAACTCATCGTTCCACCTTCGCTTGACAGTCGTCAGTTCCCGACCAACCCGATCAGCGATGTCGCTGAACGAGAAACTGCAGCCTCGATAGGCTAATTTTCTTCCGTCTTCATGGTAATACAATTTTAATGGCCTCCAATGTATTTTATGTGGTGTTCTTTGTGTACTGGATAGACAATGAGGGAAATGTAGGACTATCTCGATAAGACAGTTGTCTGTCATGTACACATAATCAGCACTCATCAGACAATAATTAGTGGGCGACCCACCCTCAGATTCCATCCCAATGGCTTATACCTAACCATTTCGGACCGTCTTATCCTTATTAACAAACGCATGAAATTATCTCGGAGTAACGCTCGAACGGAACTAACATGGAAAACTCTTCTACTAACCTCCTAAGAGAAAGCAAACAATTTGCTGAAGTTATTAAAACTACTAAAACGCTTGAAAATCAGGATGGCATCCAGTTCACTATCCTCCACGCTTACGAAACATTGATCCGATCTATCCTCTCCTATGCGCATCTGGTCTGGGTATCGTCGTCACCAAAATTTTGTCACTCCCTCCAAGTGCTTGAATGCCATGCTTTCCAATTTGCCTTCCACATTCGTTTACTTACTCAATATGGAGTCTGTACCATTTCATCTTATTCCCGCACCTCCCCGCTCACATTAATCACTACCCGCAGTCTCGATTTCAACAACTTCGTTGTTTCCCCTGCAATTTCCTATCTTGGTATTCCACAGCATCACCCATACTGACACATCCTATCAACTGTACCTTTGCACACACTCCATAATCTCAGATAACGATACTTTGACCGAGTTTCTGTCCCAGAATATGAAGTACACTCTGATATTTATATACCACTGTAGCTCTAACTCCACTCTCCCTGTTCTATCAAACAACAGACCTCCCCACTTCCCTTTCTATTGTTTATTACTCATTTTCTCACATCATGGCCCAGTCCACAACCCAGCCCCTTACATCATAGTAATGACTCACCTTACCTCTTTCTTTATACTCACACCCCATGACCGCATATTCCATCTCCAGTCATTTCCCGGCACAGGTTCTTCAACTTTCAACCACATTTCGTATTGTCAAATTGGAGCACATGACATATTTTGGTCTTCATGGCATTTTCAGTACTAACGACACCCAAACATATATGAGTCGTAACCGGTTAGCTGTCATAAGTCCACAAAATTCGATCAAGACAAGTATAAAGAACAAGTATCCGTCAGTTTTGAACGAATGTGCAGTGCTCTTTTTTCAGATTTTCACAGTTCTGTGCCATCTTCATTTCCTGCTTTTATTCTTGTTTGTTTTGTTTAATTTAAAAACGAAAGAAATCAACAACTTATATTTCTAGTACCATCTTTTAATTATTTTAAAATACGTAAATGTTTCACCATTTTTAATTTAGTGTAATAAATGAAGCATTTTAAACCTTTGATCGAAGAACAGGATGCTTACACAAGATGAACCAACATTTGAAAAATAAAAGAAAGTTCGGTCATGGCATAGCAGCGGCCGCATAAATAAGGAATAGTCAAGAATAACGTAGCTGCAAGCACTGCACAACGCAAAAGGGTTTCTGTAATAACAAACAGTGCTGAGTCCAAAAAAGACTCACAGAAAGCTACGTTTAGAAAGAAACAATGAAAGTTTGATGTTAATACTGTATGCTAGCTTGGAAGTGGAACCCGGAACGTTGCCCTTCACGGGCAGTGCTCCTATAGGCTGAGCTACCCATGCACGACTCACTGCAGCGTCACATGTTTTGAATCGTCCTAAGACAGCCACATACCGTGATGTGCACGTGAGTGACCACACAATACCGAAAACAAAGCAAAATTCGAGTAGAAATTAATAAGAAATAAATCAGGTGACGAATTCATTATACTTTGATGATCAACAACCGGCTAGTGTATTCATAACGTACAAGGGTTGGACAAAAATGAACCCGCCAGAATAGCCGAGAGCACTAACACGCTGCTTCCTGGACTCGGGTAGGCGCGCCGGCCCCAGATCGAATCCGCCCGGCGGATTAACGACGAAGGCCCGTGTGCCAGCCAGCCTGGATGTGGTTTTTAGGCGGTTTTCCACATCCCACTAGGTGAATACCGGGCTGGTCCCTACGTTCCGCCTCAGTTACACGACTCGCCGACATTTGAACACGTTCGCACTATTCCATGAATTACACTAGAACCAGACAGCTGGGGTACACTAAGTCTGTCCCAGTGGGGGGGGGGGGGGGGGGGGGGGGGTTACGGGGTGGCGGCAGGAAGGACATCCGGCCACCGCTTCATCCTAACCTTGCCAAATCCGTTTCTAACTATGCCGACCCTGCGTCAGTGCGGGACATGGCACCAGTGAAAGAAAGAAAGAAAGGGTTGGACAAAAATGCATGCTTGAACATAAATGCAGCTGCTAGCCTAGCGTGTAGGTTGCCCTGTTATATTTCATCAAAAAAGGCACCTGTACAACGTTCTCAATACATTGCAAGTGTCAGTCGTGATTAGAACTGTGTTCTGTGTGGTTGTGAGTGCGCTACGTATGAGCTAAGTGAATTCAAACGTCGGCAAATTGCTGGTGCTCGTATGGTCGCTGCTTCAGTAACTAAGGTAGTCGAAGTGTTTGGAGTTTCAAGAGGCACCATATCGAAAATTTATACCGCATATAGGGACAGCGGAAGAACATTATCCTCTAAGTCACAACATGAACGAAACTGTGTGTTGAGTAATCGTGGCGGACGGTACTGAAGAGGATTGTGGCGACAGCTGCAAAAGTCACTGGAGAACTGATTGTCGCCCTCGAAAACCCAGACAGCACTAAAACTACACAAAGGGAGCCCCAGGAGAAGGGACGTACAGGGGCAGCTGGAATTCTTAAATCACTCATCGCTGATAGAACTGCCCATGACAGGAATACGTCGTACCGAAGACACAAAACCTGGACTACGGAGCAGTAGAAAAAATTCATTTGCTCCGATGGGTCTTGTTTCACACTGTTTCCAACTTCTGGACGAGTTTACGACCCAAGAGTGAAACATAGTAGGTTTTCGGTGGTGATTTTGGCAGCTATATCGTGGCATTCCATTAGGCCCTTGGTTACTCTCCAAAATCGCATTCCTGCCAAGAGTTTTATCAGGTCTATACCATTTGTTCCCCAATGATTACGTTGTGTTCCAGGACAACAGGGCCTCTGTTCATACAGATCGCAACATACAGAACTGGTTTCGTGAACACAAGGACGAATTTTCTCGCATCCATTCGCCACCACAGTCACCAGATCTCAATAGTATTGAACCTTTGTGGTTACTTTGGAGAAAAGGGAGAGTAATCGCTATCCAACTACATCATTGTTACCTGAACTTGCCACTATTTTGCAGGAATAATGGTATTAGAGTCCCTTGAAAATCATACACGACCTGTATTTATCCTTTCAGAGATGACTGGAAACTGTTTTGAATGCCAACGGTTTTCCTACACAGTAATAGGCAATGTACTCGTAATGTGTTGTGTTTAGGGTGTTTCCATATTTTTAGGGTCGCGTACCTCAGTCGTTAAAAACAGAAACCTTATAGGAGTGCTTTGTTGTCTATGTGCCCGTCGCATTATCAAGAACCCTTTTTCTCACGAACGGGAAGACATATCAAATTGAAATTTATGATACATGGGAGGTAATAGTCCCTTGGTGATGAAAAACTTTAAGCTCCTAAGTCTTTGTAATCGAAAGACACGGGTATTTATGTCAAATATTTTGATACTTGCAAACTGACTCTTTAAAATCTGTTGGGTACTTCCTGTTGATCCAGACTCATTAAATTTAAAAAGAAGCTAGGTTTCACAGTACAAGTAAAGGGAAACAATCGAAAAATTGTAATTATACGACACAAAAAAATATTTGTCATTTTTTATCCGTCTCTCTGTCTTTCTGTCCGCCTGTTAAGAGCCCTTTTTCTCTGGAAAGGGAACACGTATCGCGTTTAAATTTATGTCATGTATTAAGAGGAATGGTCCCTTGGCGGTGTAAAACATCTAAGTTTCTAAGGCAATGGAATATGTCCATTCATGTCACATACATTCATTGAAACCTACAATCATGAAATATGGCGAGAATCAAGATTTAACAGTACAAGTAAAGGAAAAAAATCAGAAAAAATATTTCACATGAAAAAATCTTCTTCGTCGTTTTCTATGCGTCTCTTTGTCTCTCTATTAAGGCCCCTTTTTCTCAGGAGTTGGGAGACGTATCAAGTTCAAATTTATATCACATACTAAGGTCTATGGTCCCTTGGCGGTGTAAAAAATGTAAGCTTCTAAGCCACTGAAACTGAAAGATACGACCAAGTATGTCACATATTTTAATGCTCGCAGACTCACTCGTCAAAACCTTTTGAATACTTGCCGTTGACCCAGAATCATACATTTTGTCAAGAAACAAAGTTGCACAGTACAAGTAAAGAAAAAAATCCGAAAATTGTTAAACTACGATTATATCACATAAAAACATTTTTTTGCCATTAGAACTCACATTGCATTTATCACCCTTGAAAACCATAATAGAAAAATATTACAGCATGCAAACAAAAAAGATAAGTTGCTGTCATATTTTAGTAAGTAAATAAAACTGTTTTATTAAATATCCTTTCTGTACCTGTATAAACTGAACTCCCCTGAAAGCTTCTTTTTTATGTCGGGACTACTCTCAGGAACTACTGTAAAGATTTTGATACGGTCTTCCCTGTATCGATATCGAAAAGAGACAAAAACAGTCGAGATCTCGATTCCCGGGTTTGATGAACTGTCTACATACATAATTAAGTTGGAACGAAGCGCTCAGTGCGCGAGTCCACATGCACGCGGTGAATTTTTTCCATCCCTGTAGCTATCGAAGTACCTAAAAATTCTATCACAAATTAAACCATTAAAGAAATTTCAGAGGGAAAATAAGCCTTATGATAGAGACTCCTAGAACATTGAGAAATTGAAATTTGGAAACAGATTTCGGCTGCTGTCATTTTGAGAGTATTAATAATTCACTAGAGATGGCGATGACTGTTAAAAAGTGGTTCAAATTTTAAACAAACGTCTTCTTACTTGTGGAATGTGTACAGACCTTTGATGCTGCGCCACGATAGAGAACCTATGGGGCTAAAAGGAAATGGACAGTTGCTATATCCCTTCCACTCGCTCTCCCACATAGACGGTAATGGCGCTATTTTTTTAAAGTCAAAAGCTTGCCTGATTTTGGCACCAATTAGCCCGTAAAATCTGTGTCCCGCCCCATTCTGTTGTAACTGCGAAACCGCCCAGCAGCTGCAGCCTCGTCATCGTTTGCGACTGTGTCGTACGGTAATCATTCACCGCCATGCAGTACTAACAGTTTAACTGTTCATTACTTCGAACAGAACATAACAATGTCATTCGATTTCGCTCGCCGTTTCTTCGCTTGGTGTTGATGAGTATTTCTCAGTACGACTGCAAACCAACTGCGCCAGTTTCGCGTCCTCCGTCAGCCGAATCCCCCCCTCCCTCCCTGTCTTGCGTCACGTTACTCTGCTTCTCGTGGTTTAGCATTATCACTCCGATTTGTTCTTAGTCGTTAAAAAGTTGTTCTCTGTGTCATTCTGTAATTTTGTAACGTTAGTGAAGGCTGTCTTCGGCTTAGTAGTTGTCTGTTCCATTCTGATTTCATAATATACATCTGTTTTTACTATTTCAAATTCTTTTTCTTATACGTATGGCGAATACCTACCACCTTTCCCCAGTATCCAAACAAATCAGGAATCCCTTTTTAGTAGGAACACTGCCGACGCCTCACGGTCTGTTACTAGGAAATCAACTTATAATGCATGTTTATATCTATCTCGCCCATAAAATGGGACACGTTCTTGTCATTTACACTGTTTGGGGATTGTGAGAGCTTTGCCAGGGAGATACGATATAGTGGTGCATTACGGTCGCCTTTCACAGCCTCAATTATGCCATTAACTCTCTCCTACTTCTCAAACTTCGAACTTCTCCTCCACATCCTCCTTTTAACTCGTCAGGAAGTTTTAAAACAAAAAGCAGGGCGCACTCCGCTGCAGAGAGAATTTTACTACAAGAACATAATGTTTGGTCTCGCTTTGCGACATGACTCGTTGGCGAAAACTGTAACTAAAGGGATGTTGAAAGAAAAGACTATCAGGGGTAAACCCAGATAAACCAAGATAGAATGTATATAAGGTAGGCCCCTATTGGTGAACGATGGAACAATTATGTTGGAATGTGTTGAGAATAGCTGGCAAGCAAGCGACAGGACTGTAAACCTGCCTCAAACAAATCTTGGGTTTGTTGACTGAAACAATAACTTTCTTAAGCGCACTTAGGGAAAACCCATTCCTCTGCTGGTGGATATATTATCCAGCTTAAGATGCTAATTTAAGTAAGTCGCATTTGTTATTCGCAAATACTCCATCTGAGTGCAGCAAATCGCAACCAGTCTCATACCAGTACTATGTTAAAATGAAACATTCTGAAACCTGAGTTTCTCTCGGCGTACAAACTATTCAGACAACTTACGTGGATATCATCGGGTGACGTTTTCGAAAACCGCCGATATTTCGACAGTTTCACATCCTGTCATTTTCAAGGCGCAAATGCAACCAGATGGCACTGTGCAAGGAAATTAAAACCTAGGTAGGGGTGTACGCTGACCAAGGACCGTAATGCGGCGTATGCAAGAGAGAAAACACACACACACACACACACACACACACACACACACACACACACACACACACGCACACACACACACACACACACACACACGCACACACCCACTCACACACCGTAAACAACTAACGCCACCACAGAACCAAAGATGGCCGACGTCGATAGAGAATATTAATTACCATCTCTGTTCTTTGACCAGGGAGAGAATAGGATTCCAATCAGAATTGAAGCAAAAACCGTAATCTCTATTTGTAAGGCTACTAGCTAATTAAATTTCAAGTGGTTTCTTAACAAAATCCTAATAGCTGGAAGTACACGCCAGAATCTCCGTATTGTAATTTTCTATTGGATGATTGATCAAGGTAATGTCCCACAATATCAGATTTTCTCGTCTGTTGTAAGGGTGTCTGATGCTTATTCTCTGTACACTTGTCCTCCACGGTCTTGATTGTCTAACCCAGTGGTTCCCAACAGGTGGTCCGCGACCCCCAGGGGTCCGCAGGATGCTATTAGAATAAAAAATATATTAAATATATTTCTTATGATAACAGATTTTTTTGTTTTGGCCGCTTCCTGCATGAGCAGAGCTTTAGCGGACGCTAACTTCTGCGTCTAGCGTCTTCCTAGAGCCAAGTGAAACATAGAAAACGTATAAAAAGACTCTTAATTTGGCTTTTTTAGGTACTTGATACTGTGATATGACAAGGTCCGAATAATGCTCGATGAGGGGTGGTCCTCGAGACATGACATACTACAGCTGCAAGGAACACTGTAGATACCCACCTTACGCAAACCTAGAGCATCCTTTATAGACGCTAAAAGGTTCCTAATCTTAAATCATGTTCGAAAAACATACTTCACACCGCTTTTTTACCAGTCCTGTTTGAAATGCTACCTAGACTTAGGTGCCACTTCATTATTTTCATCACTCAACCGATTCGCGGTTTTTTGACAACACGCCTCTGATCTGTCTTTCACTGTAACCGCTATGGCGAAAGGTGACTTCGAAGTGGGTTAATTCAGTTGATAAGATTTTAGGATCTGAGATGTGGGCCCTAGAAACCAGATAGCACTGGGACAGATAGTGACAACTATCAGCCTGAAGATACAAATTAGTGTGAGTTGATTTCCTAAACTGCTTATCCCAAAGTACCATCAACCTTCCTCCTGACAAACTCTTCAAGGAAGAGAAGGCAGCAACCCTTTTCCACCTCCATAGTGAAGCGAATATTCAGGTGAACTGAACCCAGATGTTCTAATAAACTGCTTAAATTGTCACTTCAACGAGGCCAAAGAAAAAAGAAGCGTCTATATATCTAAAAAAAACCACACAGGTTTCTATGCTGTCAACTCGATGGTACGCTGCCTGTCTGTTTACAGAAGAATTCGAGGAACATGCCCTGACGTTGGTAATCTTTGGTTGTGATGTGGAGCTTGTTACTTATGGTGTGCACCTGTGTGTGTGTGTGTTTGGGGGGGGGGGAGGGGGGCTGTTTAAATTTCCTTGCACAGCGCTCTATCTTTGCATTAGTGTCTTGAAAATGAAGGCGTGTACATCTGTCAAAATATCGACCGCTGTCGAAGATGTCATTTGGCTATAGTCCCGTAAGTGGTTTGTGCTGTACTCATGGGCCACAGAGGCTCCACGCGGTACAGGAGAGTCAGAGGGGTTGCCTGAGCAACAGGCGTTAAGTGACGAGACGATACTGCAGTTCCGGCCGGGCGTCTTCGCCGCATTATTTTGCAGCACCTGTCACATGGGTAGAATTAGCCATTGCTCAGTATCCTTCGTCCGCTGGGTAATTAGGGGGCTGCGCAGTCCTAGGAAGGGAGAGCGAAGTGGAGAGTCAACTGGAGTTTCCGTCAGCTAGCACTAGGAGCGCCATTGGAGCACAAGCTTCCACCCGTCTTCGACGCTGCTGGCTACCAGTTCACTTACAACTCCTTGGTAGTGTGAATTTCCTGATTAGGTCTTTGATACAAAGTGATTACTAGCCAAAAATTGTGCCTGATGTAGGTATTATTCAGACGAGGGTTAACTACTGCATATAGGATGATTGAGCTGCCCCTAACCATGTCTTTTATGCAACCCGCAACGCCGTCTAAACACCCACACGAGATTTTCATATACTCTCGCTCGCTACGTGCAAACTATTAGTCCTACAGAAAAAATGAACAGGGGCCCTTTGTAGGAAATTTAATGTAGTTTAATTTTTTACTGGGATAAGTTTTTGGTGGAAGCTACGGTTTTGTAGTTATTCAAGGAAAACGCGTTTGATGGCCACTTTTGTACAATTTTCTTGAATAATTTGAAAACTACGGCCTCTGGTGAAAATGTGTCGCAGTACAAAACTTACCTATATTAAACTTCCCATAAAATGGTCCTGTTCATTTTTTCTATAGCAGTAACAGTTTGCATGTTATGAGAGAGAGAATACGAAAATCTTTCAAGTGGTATATGATGATGTTGCGCTTGCATAAAACCAATAGACACGAGCAGCTGAATTACCCTGTATATTTTATTTAGTAATAAATGTTCTGAAATTTTCCTCTGAAGTGTCAGTCAAAAATTGTGTAAGCCACCTTGGTATAACTGGTATAATATTTTTCATATACGTAATACAGCAGTTTGAATAAATGTACGTTGCTCATCAATAAAATTAAAGAATTTGGAATGGAAGCTGTAGGAATATAGCTAAAGTACATCGTAATTGCTTTTATTTGGACGTGAACTTTCCGTTATGACATAGGTCTAAATTAATGGTCGTTATCTTTTACGAAGTTACTTAGGACCGTATTCTGAAGTATCAAAAATATAACAGCTAAGTGATAAAACAATGATATCTCATTCTGTTAATGATAATCTCAGCCACTTTCATGGTGTTACTCATTAGTGACTTGAGACAATGGAGCATTCGTGGGTGGACTTCTGTTGGGACGGTTTTATGCGTATCACGACTAGGCAGTAATCGATTTGTTGGCTGCCTCGGCCATTTTGTATCTTTCACACTTTGCACCAGAGAAGGCAGCATCTTCTACAACGTACGAAGGCTGTGGCAGGGTCGTACTGGACCAAGCATCTAACAGCAGTAACTCTGACCAATGATAACCGCATCTGCTGATGATTAAAGTTTTGAGTTACCTTGTAACAGAAACTGAAGTGGGTCACATCAGGAGTAGCAACACTGTGTCCCATAGTAAGAGTAAATCGCAGTCTCTGGTCGCCTCTAGCATTCAGTACAAATTGCCCTGAAATTATTTTTACACTTCACTTCGCAGGTCTTTAGTTCCACAAATGGAATTATTTGTTAGCAACTCGCACTGACCCCTTATCCTACGCTGAAAAAACACACACTTAGTTTGCCAAAATCTACAAACTCCGTTGCTTGTTGGCTCATAACATTTATGGCATGTGAGCAGAGCTACGGATGTGTATTTTTGCTTACCCTCACGATGACGAAAAACATGTGCATCGTTCTTCATAATTCTGATCTCAGCCATAACCTGAACTGATGGTAGCATTTTTCTTTGTTTGCATGGAAACAAAAATTTATGAAGCCATTACTAGGTTTCTGTAACTCACAAACAGTAAATTGCGAGAACATAAAACTAACTACTACGTAAAAAGATGTCTTCGAGCTGTTCCGTCTAAACGATGCACTTTGGTCGCCAAATGCAAGTGATGTTTCAATAGTGTGGCAAGCGAAAGAAGCTCGTTACTGTGAAAACGCCATACTTTCTCTGGACTTGGCGTGGCGAGTGTCGTCGAGTGACTGCAGGTTTTTTTCCTTGTGTTATTGAGCAAGCGAACCGTATGCCCGGCCAGAAATAGTTGGTCTCAGGACTGGTTATTGCCAGTTCCAATTCAAGGCAGCGCACAGTGCGAGTACGGGAAGTGACCGCGGAAAAAGTTGCTACGGGCCGCCGCGGTGGATTGCTATTAATGGGATTAATGCTACCGAAGATGAGAAGAAAAAGGACTCGCAGCGCCAAAAGGAAAGATGGTGGAACGTGCAAGTAAAATGTTGACAAGCAAGACTTAACCACTTTATTGAAAGCCAATATCGCATCTTGACCACAAATATTTATTTAATTTCTTCGTTAGGCCTTTATGCATTATGCCATTATCTGAGACCGGAACACTGTTGATACAAAGTACTCTTTCTAAGTATTGTACTTACATAGGGTGGACAAAATTATGAAAACACGACAAACCATTTTCATGCCTAATACCGTACAGCTAAACCGTTGTCGTTCGAAACAACTTACAGTAAATACAGTTTAAAGGGAATCTAACACCATTCTTCCAGCAAAATAGTGGCAAATTAGGTAACGATGACTGAGGTGCATAGCGTTCACGCTACCTGCTATCCAAAACAGTTCACAAAGTCTCAGTATTGTTGAGATCTGGTGACTGAGGTGGCCAGGGAGTTGTGAAAATTCATCTTTGTGTTCACATAACCAGTTCAGAATGATGCAAGCTGTATGAACAGGGCCTCTGTCATCTTGAAACACAGCATAAGCACTGCAGAACAAACACTGCACCAGAGAATAGATTTCATCAGCCAAAGTGGTTAGATAATCGCTGACAGTAATGCGATCTTGCAGAGTAACCTTGGGCCCATGGAATATCACGATGTTGTTGTCCAAATCATCACCGAAGCCCCGCCATATTTCACTCTTGGGATATAAACTCGTTCTGACCCAGTGTGAAACAAGATTCATTCGATCACATGACTTTTTTCCATTGCTTCATAAACTATGTTTTATGGCTTCGTCACCACGTTTTCCTGTTACGGGGGTTTGCGTCTCTGAAGAGCGGTTTTGGAAATCCCTCTTGCCCTGCAGTTGCCTGCCTTTAGAGCTCCCTTCTTGTTGTTTTGGTGCTGACTGGGTTCGCGAGTGCGACATTCAGTTCTGCTGTAACCTTCGCACCTGCTATCCTTTCACTCTTCATCACAACCGCCTCTAATGAACGTCTTCCATTATTACTCAACACACACTTTTGTTCCCGTTGTGACATCGCGGATGATGTTTCTCCACTTTCCCTGTACTCGGTATAAATCTTCGATACGGTGCCTCTTGAAACACCAAACACTTCAGCTACCTTGATTACGGAAGCACCTACCTTAAGAGTACCAACAATCTACCACGTTCAGATTCAGATATCTCTGACATAATACACTAACAACTACACAGAATACTGTTCTGACCTCGACTGACACATGCAACGTAGTGAGGACATTGCACAGGTGCCGATCGTATCAAATACAACAGTCCAAGCTGCAGGCTTCGGTAGCATATACATTTACGAGGGCCTGCGAATTTTTTAAGTGAAATCTCGTAAAGCTTTTTAAATGAAACAAACGTTATTAACATACTGCACCTTTATTACTCATGTGTACGTATTTATTTCTCAACATTGTCACCCTTGCAATGAACACATTACCCCAGCGAGAGATTAGTTTGTTGATATCGTCACTATAGAATGTTTGACTTGGTTGACGAAAGCACAACCACACTTCTGTTTGCAACGGTTCATCATTATAATATTGGAGTCCTCGAACTTGTTCTTTAAGTTCCGGAAACAGAGGAAAATCGGATGGAGCCAAGTCAGGAATGTATGGATGATGATCGATGACAATGAGCCCATTGAGTATTCAGCATGACTATGAGCATTGTCATGCTGAAGGAGAGGGTGCTGCATTTGTGGATGAAACCTTCAAATTCCAAACTCGATTATAGCACACTGCTTCTCATCCACCAATATAGTTACGTTATATACCACCATGTAACACGCTACGTCTCGGAGTCGCTGAAATTTATTCCTACAAAGAAAACTCTTTGGCCTCAATCATTGACTTAAAAGTTGACGAGACAAAAATAGGAATTTTCTGTATTCTTGCAAGCGACGTTGCTGTACGCACTGAAAACGTATTTGTGTGAGTGAAGCACAACAGACATTATATTGTGTGCAAGAGAACTTTTACAAAACTGCATATAGCACCAAAAGTCTTTTTGTATTCAACTGAAATCTATAAAAGACTTCCATGATCCGCTGTATGAACGGTAGTAAAACCATTTTATGGACGATTTTGAGGAGCGGGTACTCGACTCAGCAGTTTTAAAACCAACAGTTTGGCGGTACGTTGATGATGCATTTATAGTTTGGTGTCATGGTTTGGACAGTTTCCAAGAATTCCTTCACCATCTCAAATGCATATATAAAAACAAAAAAATTACTGTGGAGGCAGAGAAAGAAGGCTGTTTGCTGTTTTTAGATGTCTTGGTGCGACGTAAGAGCGATGACACACTTGCAGCGTCGGTATTCCGAAAGCATACTATAGTGACCTGTACTTACGTGCTACTAAAGTGCGCGTCATTCATGTTGGCGGCCGAGTTTAGGTACGTTCTGCGCATCTGACGTCACAAAACACAGTCAGCCAATGAACAGAGAACGACGTTGCCAGATCTCGACTGCAGTGCAGAGCATGGACGAGTGTCTTCAGTTTTAGAAACGTTCAGTCATAAATAAAGTAATAGAACAAAAGCATAGGTGTCGTATGTAATATTGAGAAATATTCCGTCTTTCGCGACTGTAATAAAAGTTTTATTTACACTGGGCGCGTTTGGCTTTATTTTAAAGCACTTCAGACAATGAAAGGTATGGCACATACACAATGGTACTCATGTTCTCTTTCTTGTTTTTGTTCCAAAGTCGCAGTTTTACCAATGGTATTGAAATATATTCCTCTTCTGCAACTGTAATAAGCGACTTATTTAGACCAGACGCGTATCTCTCTTTTGAAGCATCTTCAATGGACAGTATTTTGTCTCCTCCATTGCCAAGTCACCTTTCGTAGTTTTGTGCTGCGGTAACACAATATTCAACGTTTGTGTTGGCTGATCAGTGTTTTAGCAAATAAATGTTGTTTGTGTGTGCCACACACAAAAATTATATTTGACATAGCTCAGAGGACTTCACTGATAGACGGTATATTCAAGTCCTAATGTTTTTGTAAGTCCACAGTTTTGTTTAATGTATTTTGTATACTGCCTTTTGATTGATTGAAGTGCTTTAAAATAAAGCCAAACGTGCCCAGTGTAAATAAAACTTTTGTTACATCCGCGAAAGATGGAATATTTCTCAATATTACATACGACACCTATGTGGTACTTAAAGTAAATGAGATATTGTTATACAGTAAATTTTATATGAAATTTAGGTATCTTGTCCACATTTCATTCTCAACATTGTGGCAACTAAAATCGACCATACGGAAAGTATACTCTATGAACTTTTACTTCTGCAAACTCTTCAAAATTTCGTGCAATGGTTAACTATATTTAATGCTGCATAATAACTGCGTTGAACATCGAAACAAAGTTAAGTCATTTATGGGGGGAAGGTATCAGTCAAGAAGATGTGTAAAAATCTAATTTTTGGGCCAAATACACTCCTGGAAATGGAAAAAAGAACACATTGACACCGGTGTGTCAGACCCACCATACTTGCTCCGGACACTGCGAGAGGGCTGTACAAGCAATGATCACACGCACGGCACAGCGGACACACCAGGAACCGCGGTGTTGGCCGTCGAATGGCGCTAGCTGCGCAGCATTTGTGCACCGCCGCCGTCAGTGTCAGCCAGTTTGCCGTGGCATACGGAGCTCCATCGCAGTCTTTAACACTGGTAGCATGCCGCGACAGCGTGGACGTGAACCGTATGTGCAGTTGACGGACTTTGAGCGAGGGCGTATAGTGGGCATGCGGGAGGCCGGGTGGACGTACCGCCGAATTGCTCAACACGTGGGGCGTGACGTCTCCACAGTACATCGATGTTGTCGCCAGTGGTCGGCGGAAGGTGCACGTGCCCGTCGACCTGGGACCGGACCGCAGCGACGCACGGATGCACGCCAAGACCGTAGGATCCTACGCAGTGCCGTAGGGGACCGCACCGCCACTTCCCAGCAAATTAGGGACACTGTTGCTCCTGGGGTATCGGCGAGGACCATTCGCAACCGTCTCCATGCAGCTGGGCTACGGTCCCGCACACCGTTAGGCCGTCTTCCGCTCACGCCCCAACATCGTGCAGCCCGCCTCCAGTGGTGTCGCGACAGGCGTGCATGGAGGGACGAATGGAGACGTGTCGTCTTCAGCGATGAGAGTCGCTTCTGCCTTGGTGCCAATGATGGTCGTATGCGTGTTTGGCGCCGTGCAGGTGAGCGCCACAATCAGGACTGCATACGACCGAGGCACACAGGGCCAACACCCGGCATCATGGTGTGGGGAGCGATCTCCTACACTGGCCGTACACCACTGGTGATCGTCGAGGGGACACTGAATAGTGCACGGTACATCCAAACCGTCATCGAACCCATCGTTCTACCATTCCTAGACCGGCAAGGGAACTCGCTGTTCCAACAGGACAATGCACGTCCGCATGTATCCCGTGCCACCCAACGTGCTCTAGAAGGTGTAAGTCAACTACCCTGGCCAGCAAGATCTCCGGATCTGTCCCCCATTGAGCATGTTTGGGACTGGATGAAGCGTCGTCTCACGCGGTCTGCACGTCCAGCACGAACGCTGGTCCAACTGAGGCGCCAGGTGGAAATGGCATGGCAAGCCGTTCCACAGGACTACATCCAGCATCTCTACGATCGTCTCCATGGGAGAATAGCAGCCTGCATTGCTGCGAAAGGTGGGTATACACTGTACTAGTGCCGACATTGTGCATGCTCTGTTGCCTGTGTCTATGTACCTGTGGATCTGTCAGTGTGATCATGTGATGTATCTGACCCCAGGAATGTGTCAATAAAGTTTCCCCTTCCTGGGACAATGAATTCACGGTGTTCTTATTTCAATTTCCAGGAGTGTAGTTTTAGTGGAATCGAATGATAAGAGTGTCAAAGCAGTCGGAACACAATGTGTCTGCACAGGCGAGCAGTGCAGTGACAAAACCGCGCACAGCGCGGAATGCAGGGAGCACGTCTTTGTAGCAGCGAAAGGGTTAATGCGGCCGTGGTGGCTTTACTTCACGTACTGCGCGCTCCCCCCTAAACGTAAGTTTGCGAACTATGCTATACTATGGCGCTGCTTCTCCTGGCGCGTGCGTCGTGTACAACTGGCAACGCAGCAATCTCCCGCGTCTGGGCGGGCATGCGCGGGCCGCCAAGATAAAAGAATTCAACTATAGTTGTCACCATCCGGCACAAACAATGGGCATTCCGACCTTTGATTCACCGAACGTATACCATCTCACATGCCGATAACCTTTTAACGGAATTGGAACTCCTCCAAACTGTGTTCCTGGAAAACAAATGTTCGTCTCAGCAGATACAGAGAGCTTTACAGACATATGAACGGCTGAACACGGGAGAAGATGAGTTATTAAAAACGACAGCTTAACTGCCATATAGTGGAAGCTTATCGCGAAAACAGGCAGATTTTAGGGATATGTAAGATTAAACTGATCTTTCGTCCTCCATCAAAAATTTCGGCGCCTCTCTGGTCTATCAAAGACGATTTAGATCTTCGCGATGCAGCTGTTTATAGGATTCCGTTCGCGTGCGCTAGATCTTATATAGGGCAAACGACGAGAACCGTTCAGGAGCGAATCGTGGAATATCACAGGCCTACGACGCCTTTTCCAAGCCAACAAACGCGCTATTGCTGAACACGGTAGTTCTACTCGACATTCGATGAAATACAACCGAACAAAAATTATGGATCATACTTCAAATTTCTGGATCCGCATTTTAAATGAACCAGTGGATATAGGACTGTCTTAGGCAGTGGTTCCTAGTTAGATACTGCATGGAATATTGTCGTATAAAAAGTTCATGCTCTGCGTGGCTAGCGTTGTTACGCGATTTTACCATGCGAAAATTGATCTCATATCGGTGAGGCGATCTTTCACCACGGATGCTGTTCCGAGCAGCGCAGAGAGTTGCAGCAGAAGCGCCAGCACTGCCTTAAATTGCCACAAATTTCATGGAAGAAGTGTAAAACGGTTTAGGTGTGTTGTGAATATTATGTGGTTTACGCTTTCCATGGTAGCTTTTTCTCACACGCGTGAGTATTATCCAGTCACACACGGACTGAACAAAGCTGTTTTAGCCGTACATAACAACATAACCATATTGTTGCGCCACAGCTCTTCATCTGTCAGCAGAAGAACCGCGTGACCGACTTAGTCATTGCAGACTGATGCAAGAAATCACAGGGTACGGGCGGGTTAGGTGTTTTGTGTAAGACGCTGTGAGTGGTTTATGCTGACATAACAGAAACCGCTACTGAAAGGCGAAATTCCTAAGTCGACCTGGAGCAACCGCGGCTGTGAAATTTCTGACACAGTGGAAAGAATGGGGCAGTGACGTTTTGGTTCCACAATGGCCACCCATTGTTCTTCATTTCCGTTGTGACTTAGGAGCGAGACGGACCGCCGTTTCAGAAACAATGGCGCACCGAATTCGTATGAATACTATTAATTTTAGACAGGAATGTCACCGCCAGCAACCAGCTACAAAGGGAAGAGTACATCAGTCTAAGTCCAGGAAAGGGCCAACAAGGTACCCCTCCATACGCTGCCCGCGCTGTCAGAATGTTGTTGACTTGGTGTTTTCCAGCTGATAGGCCGACTTGATGGCTAACGACGAGCGGTGTAGAATAAGTACAGCAACACGTTTTTATCTCAGCCAGTTTCGGTTGCAAAATGCGAAATTCGTTGTGGGACATCTTCGAGTTTTCCTACTTCAGCCCCTACAGTTATAACAAGTTCCGATTGGTGGGGGCGCTAAAGGTACCCTTCGAAATGGCGTCTGTAACAGAGGCGCGTTCCAAGCAGAGAGGTGACATTGAGTTCCTTTTGGCGGAAAACCAGAGCATCGCAGATATTCATAGGCGCTTCCAGGACTTCTAGAGACACATGGCAGTGAACAAAAGCACGGCGAGTCTTTGTGCGAGTCGCCTGTCATCATGGCAACAAGGTCGCACAAACCTATCGGATCTCCCGCGAGCTGGCCGGCCGCGCACAAGTGTGACTCTTGCAATGTTGGAACGTGCGGACACTTTCACTCGAGGTGATCGACGGATGACAATCAAACACCTCGCTGCCCAACTGGACATATCTGTTGATAGTGCTAACGCAGTCGCCCACCAGTTGCATTCCTTGCCACCTGACAGAAGAGCAAAAAGAGCAGCGAAGGGCCACTTGTGCGAAATTGTTTGCGCGTTACGATGCTGATCGTGAAATTTTATGTCGAACATCGTCACAGGCGATGAAACGTGGGTTCATCACTTCGAACCGGAAACAAAACGGCAATCTATGAAGTGGCGCCACACCACCTCTCGTTAGAAGAAAAAAATTCAAAGCCACACTGTCAGTCGGTAAAATTATGGCAACGGTCTTCTGGGACTCTGAAGGGATTATTCTGTTTGATGTCCTCCCTCATGGTGAACAATCAAGTCTGAATTATATTGTGCTACCCTGAGGAATCTGAAGAAACGGCATTAGTGTCTTCGTCACCAGAAAATGCAAACGAACTTCTCCTTCTCCACGACAAGCAAGATCTCACACAGCTCTGCACACCGAATAGGAGCTCACAAAACTTTATTCGACAGTTCTTTTTCATCCACCCTACAGATCTTGCACTTTCCGACTGCCACCTGTTTGGCCCAATGAAGCGTGCACTCTGCGGGAAGCAGGACATGGATGATAGGGCGATTATTGATGTAGCAAGGCGTTGGTTCCGATCGCGAATATTAGTGTGGTATCATGCAAGCATACAGGCCTCCCAGTAAAGCGGCGTAAGGCCGTTGCATTGAACCGAGATTCTGTTGGAAAAAAGGGATATTGCAGCCAAAAGAATGGGGGAATAATATAGTGTACTGGAATCCTGAATAAAACCAACCTGCTTTTAGAAAAAAAGTGTTGCATTACTTATTAAACGTTCCTCGTACCATTCACTGTAGGCTGCAACGCAGCTCGTGCCTGGGCCATCTAACTGCACAGTCGTAATTGCCTGTGGGGAAAAAACTCTGTGGCTGCCATCTACTGCATGAACGCACGGCACCACTGTGACCCTCTGCTGTCCACACTGGGTCCACAGTTTGATTCTGCACTCTCTTGTGTGTCGCCCATTGAACTGCGTATTCATACCAGTTGGTGTGGCTGCCTACTCAGACTGACACTTACCAATTGGCTGCGGGACCTGAGTCAGCACCATACTGGCTGCATAGCCTCACCAAGCCACCACCTGCTGCGCAGGGCGATGTTACCTGCTGGCTGTGACAAAGCGCCACTTTCTGATCCACGATTCCTGATTCGTCGACCAAGCCCGACTTGTGCCTTAGGGGTGTCGACTGTTGCCTAGCACAGTGTCCAATGTATTTTGGTACGGAATAGAAGATTGTATTTAAATACTGTTTTTATAATGGGACGTTGGGCACTCACCTGGTACCTACTAAACATATCACTGCAGCCACACATAGGATGCTGAACTGGAAGCCTTGCTGACTACAATTAGTCTGAAGACGCATCTGCTCCAAACGGATGTGTGACAGATGCTATATTTATTTTGCAATATTTAACTGATATGTGTCATAACTTGCAGTATGCCATTTCACTGTGATTGCTTATTGAAGATTTATCATAAATAGCGTACCCTTATCATTAAACATCAGTTAATCACGCATCAACGATATAAACCTTGGAGGAACACCATAATATTTAAGGCAAAAGGCGGCAAACATAAGACTACATCCCGTTATAATGTACAATGTTTTGGATTACTGTGCCGAAGCATGTGCATTTGTAAGTTCGCATCCTGCTAGGTGATAATATTTATTTTATCTTTGCATAATTAACACATTCTGGGAATTTCTTACGAGTGTTATAATGCATGTTCTGCAATATTCGATGTTATTTATGCTTCCATCCGACTAGAAAACAAAGAATGAAATACATGTTTGGCTGTTTATTTAACAATATGTGGTGATTTCCGAACATGTGGTTAGCCAGGAACCTAAGAGGACAGCTTAAACTGCTGAGAGTGCAGCTGTGATAATCTTGTATATTTTTCGTTGCCACAAATATTTAGCTATTTCAGAAGATGAACGGAGAGCAGGCTTTGCGTATGGTCAAGGTGAGATGCTTCTTGCGTCACTTCAGTTTGGAGCTGATGTGTGTTGTAGATTTAACTTCTTGTCTAGCATCCCCCATCCACTGTAGAGGTCAACTCCAGATCTCTACAACAGAAAAAAGATAAAATTGCCCTCAGCCCTAAAGGTGGTTTGAAAACTGTAGTGATATACTACGCATGGTGATATTGGAGGTGTTATGTCCTTTGCTTTTGCAAGACAGTCTGAATCACATTATTAAATGTTTAACGGAGGTGGAAGGAGCGTGATCTTGAGCCCAAGGACTGTGTTGATGCAGCTCTCCACACAGTTCTGTCTGTGCAGGGCTCTTCATCTCCGAATAAATACTTCAGCCTACTACATTCATTTGAACTGCGTACTGTATTCAAGCCTTGGTGCCCCCTACAATTTTTACCCACCCCATTTCCTTCCATTACCGAACTGAGGATTCTTTAGTGTTTCAAGATTTGTCACATCAAGCGATGCCGTAAGTATCATTTTTCCCAGTTGTATTCAATATCATTCCATTAGTTGTTCCACTGCCCATTAAATTGTCAACATTCATCTCTGGCACCACGTTTGAAATGCATCTGGTCTCTTTTTGTCTGAACTAATTGTCCACATTTCACTTCCGTACAAAACTACACTCCATGCATGTACATTCAGAAAATACTTCCTAACACTCAAGTGTATATTCGATGCTAAAATCTTTCACTTCATTTGAAACGCTTTTTTTGCCATTGCCAGTCTACAGTTTATGTACTCTCTACTTCAGCCATCATGAGCTATTTTTGAAGTCAAGTAGCAAAACTCATCTACTACTTTCACTGTCTCATTTCATAATCAAATTCTGTCACCATTGCCTGATTTAATTCAACCTCATTCCATTACCCTTGTTTTACCTTCGTTGACGTTCACCTTATAATCTCTTTTCAAGACACTATCTATTCGGTTCAGCTGTTCTTCAAAGTCCTCTGAGAGAGTTACAATGGCGTCGAACAACCCCAAAGGTTTTATTTCTTTTCTCTAAACGTTCCCTTCACGGCTTGCTCAATGTACAGATTGAATGACACCAAAGGGAGGCTACGTCGATGTCCTCTCCTTTTTTAATTACTGCTCTCCTTTGATGCCCCTCGACTATAGTAACTGCATTCTAGTTCGTGTTGTTGTAGATAATTTTTTGTTCCCTGTAATTTTCCGCCTGCCACTTTCAGGATGCCAGTAGCAAAACCCTGTTGTTGAGCTAAGATTGCACTTCGAAGGGGAGATTTGTAGTCATCAGTCTTAATGATTAAATTGGTTGAATGTGCAAAATTCAGAAGACATTTTTCTGCAGACTTCGCACGAGAGCACTTAAAACTTTCTGCATTCTTCTCATTGTTTCAAAAAGTGTTCCGTTCATGCAGCTTTACGCTGCAGTTTCGCCGTGCGCTTTCAAAACAATGTGTGCCTGTACTTTGAGGGGTGAAAGTGGTGTGCTTTCGCGGCGACAAAGTATCAGATATCGTCATATGTTGACTCTTAAATATTTCAGGTCGAGCAGCAGGCGATACGAGAGCTAAAAATACTCGCCATAGGCCACGGATTCGGCCGTGGGGCAGTGTGGTTGCGTGCCTTCTGGTTTGCGTCCTAACCGATGCGGCATAATGAAGTCACGCAGCCCGGATCGCCACACCTGTTGGTCGATTCCCCGCTCAGCGGATCAGGCCTTGAACGCCGCTCCTGTCACGCAGTCTGACAACCTGCCGACAAAGAGTGGGCCGTTATTGGTTCCGGCGGACACGGAGGCGTGGCCCTACTACGAGGCTTCCACAGTAAACACCAGTGTCCTGATATACCCGCAATGGAGCTGCTGTCTGCAAATGTATCTTGTTCCAAAGTTCTCACCGGTTTATGCCACGCATGACTTTCAATGTGGCGTCACGATATTAGCAGTATATCACTTTTTAGGTGCGTGCCACTTTTAGGCCAGCTGAATATGTACATTTTTCGACTCTAACCAAACTGTCTCTGAAATCTATTGCTTATCTTTCGAATATTTAGATACACTTTTTATTTATACTGGACACACAACGCGAAATTTTTATTTTTAGCAATAGTTACATCAGAATGTTGTTGTTTTGGTGTTCAGTCCGAAGAATTTTTTAATCCAGTTCTCCTCGTTAATCTGTCCTGTGCATAGCTACTGCAGTATACGTAAGTAGAATTACTTGCTGCATTCAAGCTTTGGTCTCCATCAGTAACTTAAACTTTACCTAACTCCCTACACACACACATACACACAAACACACACACACACACACACACACACACACACACACACACACACACACACACAGACACACACACTCTCTCTTTGCTCCATTACCAAATTAACCAGTCCGTTGAAATAAAGAGTGGAGATTACAATAACGTTTGTTTATTTACCGGTTCGGCTTATGTTAAAGTCATCCGCTTAATTTTTGTGCCCCCTATGGCTGGTACTGGCGGCTCCTCGGTTTTTCATGTGACACCACGATCGTACACAGTGCGATCGCGGTATCAGGTGAAAAACCGAGGGCCGGCCGCTGTGGCCGAGCGGTTTTAGGCGCTTCAGTCCGGAATCGCGCTGCTGCTACGGTCGCAGGTACGAATCCTGCCTCGGGCATGGATGTGTGTGATGTCCTTAGGTTAGTTAGGTTTAAGTAGCTCTAAGGCCAGGGGACTGATGACCTCAGATGTTAAGTCCCGTAGTGCTTAGAGCCATTTGAACCATTTCTGAAAAACTGAGGAGACGCCAGTACCAGCCCTAGGGGGCCCAAAAATTCCGAGGATAACTTTAACAGAAGCCGAACCGGTAAATAAACAAATGTTATTGTGATCTCTTCTGTTGATTTTCACTTAAGTATAGCGCCAGATCGCTGCACTTCATAGGCAGTGTTGTCTAAATTTATTAACTATTCAGTGATGCTTCAGGATTCGTCCTATCAACCTATCCCTTCTTTTACTCAAGTTTTGCCATAAAGTTTGTTAGTATATCCTGCTTACAAAAGCAGTTATTTAGTGGTTTATTTATTTATTTTATTTGTTAACGTTACGCAGACATATTAGTTCAGAACAGTGGTGCAGCAGCACAGAACTAATTAAAGTTCGTGAAGGTATTAATTAACCATATCATTCCCAGTATGGCACGTATTACTCTCTTCCTCGTTGTTCGGTCAAAAGGAGATTTTTGTTGAAGCTAGTCGCATATGAAAACGGGAGGTCGCCATTCAAGAAGCAACCTGCATTAGTCATCCTGCGGATCCTTAATCGTCATTTTGTATTGATGAGAACGGACTGAAGATTTAGCAATAACAGTGAAGTTAACAGCCGTTTTGGACACAAGGAACATCACAACTAGGCAAGCGGGAGTATTACAAGTTCAGAAACTTTTATTCTGTGTTCTTTTCTGTACTCTTTACCATCCAAGATCCACATCCACACAATCTTAAAACATCTTTTCAAGAAAGCAGCCATTTGGTTGAACACCACTCCTCACAAATACTTTCAGAAAAGTTTCAAATTCCAGTCTGCATTGTCTAAAGCTTGCTGTAAGTCTACAAAAGCTACAAACGTAGGTTTGCATTTCTTTATCCTACATTCTAAGATAAGCCGTAGTTTCAGTACTGCCTCATGTGTTTCGACATTGTTTAGGAAACCGTTTCAAAAAAAGTAGAAGGCTGGAGGAAAGTTCTGTTGCTAGGTAGCAGCCATGGAAGACGTGAGGGTCAGATTTTGCAGGAAAAATTAGGTGGCAGGTACCAGGTGACAAACTTTTTCAAACCAAATGCATGTCTCAGCCAGGTGGCAGAGGATATAGGTTCTTTGTGCAAGGGTTTCTCAAAGCACGATCATGTGATGATAGTGGGTGGAGTGGGAAACAGTATTGACAGGGATCAGAGCTACAGTATTGAGTGTGACCTGGTGAAAATAGCTTCTCCAACGACCGATACCAACGTTGGGCTGGTGCCTGCTTTCGTGCAGCATGATCAGCCCCAGTTTAACCGCTCTGTCAGGAGAGTAAATATGGAGTTGGATGAGTTGCGTAGGGCAGCCACTCTGTCAGACATTGGTTTGGTTCCTGTCGAGGCTATTGATAGTTGGGATTTCACAAGGCATGGCCTACACTTCAATAGGAAAGGGAAGGGTAAACTGGCAGGGTTGTTAGCGAAATCCATAAGGGGGGACACTAGTACTCATGGATGTACCTCTTTTTTAGACTAGTATCAGTGTCCAATGAGAAGGTCAGGCAGGCAGGTGCTAAAGATGTCCAAAACTCACAAGATTCGCACAACAGTAAAGTAAATGATAATGTTACCATATTTAACCAAAATATTGGTGGATTAAAGAAAAAAGTAGATTATCACAAAAGTAAAGTAAAAAATAATGTTACCATTTTTCACCAAAATATTCTGGGATTGAAGAATAAAGTAGATGAGCTCCTGGTTTGTTTAGATGACATTGAATCTGATAATGTAATAGATGTACTATGCCTATCTGAGCATCACATTGTGTCTGATATGGAAAAGGTAAATATCACTGGTTATAAACTAGCTGCACATATGAGTAGAGAGAATAAGGTGAGAGGAGGAGTTGCCACATGTTTTGTCTAGATCAACATATAGAACTATGTGCCTGCCAACTTAAACTGAAGGAGGGCTCTTTTATAATTGTAAAATTATATAGGTCCCCTTCAGAAAACTTTCATTTATTCCTGGAAAACTTGGATGCCTTGTTGTGCTATCTGTCAGATAGGGGAAAGCAAATTATTATTTGTGAGGACTTCAGTGTTGATTCACTGAAAGAGCATAATAGGAAGAATGACCTGGAAGTCTTGCTCGGTTCTTTCAATTTGACATCTGTCATTGATTTTCCTACTCGGGTAGTAAAGGACAGCAGCACATTGATAGATAACACTTTTATAGACCAAGATAAGTTTAAAAACATAAATTCTTGTCCTGTTGAGAATGGCCTTTCTGATCATGGTGCTCAGCTAGTTACAGTATAGGACATACCTCCATTCAGTAATGCAAAATTTAATGACTCAACAATTAGAAATTTCAGGGAAAATCTTCAGCAGTTCGACTGGGATGCGGTGTAGAGGGAACCTGATGCTAATTTAAAATGTAACTTATTTCATGATACACTTGTAAGAGAATTTGAAAACTGTTTCCCCAAGAAAGTAGTTAAATCTAATTATAAGAAACCATGCAAAAAAACCGTGGCTTACTAAAGGAGTACAAATTATCTTGTAACCGCAAAAGGGAACTGTATCTAACAAGAAGAAAGAATAATGGCCCAGAAACAGCCAAACATTATAAAAACTACTGTTCTACCTTAAGAAAGGTTATTAAAAAGTCCAGAAGCATGTGCATCATGTCTGAGGTTACTACCTCCGATAACAAAATCAAAACAATTTGGAATATTATTACAAAGGGAGACAGGGCAACCAAGAGTACAGGATGACGGCATTATCATCAAAGCGAATGGAAACTTGACGAACAACAAGCTGGAAGTCGAAAACATTTTGAACAATCATTTTTTAAATGTTGTAGAGGAAATAGGATCTAAATGTTCATTAGAAGAAGCAAGGTAGTTAATGGAAGAGGCCTTACCCACACAATTTGATACAATTGAAATTCCACCCACCTTTCCTTCTGAAATTAGGAAGATAATAAACTCTCTCAAGAATAAAAGATCACATGGAACTGATGACATTTACAGCAGGATAATAAAAGATTGTTCCAAGGAGATAAGAGGGATTCTTAGCCACATATGTAACAGCTCTCTGAAGCAGGGTATTTTCCCAGATGGACTGAAGTATGCCATTGTTAAAGCACTGCATAAAAATAACTACCGCCCATTCCCTCTGCTGACTGCCTTATTCAAAATTCTTGAAAAAGTAATGCATTGTACAGTAGCTTCACACCTTTGTAAAAATAAAGTTTTAAAGATTTAACAAAATGTCAGTTTGGTTTCCAGAAAGGTTTTACAACGGAAAATGCTATGTATACTTTCACAAATGAAATATTAAATGCTCTGAGTAACCGGAAGTCACCTGTTGGGATTTTTTTGTGATCTGTAAAAGGCTTTGGATTGTGTAAATCATGGGATACTTCTAGATAAGCTCAAGTACTGTGGTATGAATGGGACAGCGCTCAAATGGTTTAAATCATACCTAACTGGAAGAAAGATGAAAATAAGACAGTTGAAATAAGCAGTTCACATAATATGCAAGAAACTGGTGATTTCTCAAACTGCGGAAAAATCAAGAATGGGGTGCCTCAAGGTTCGGTCTTGGGTCCTCTGCTGTTCTTAATATATATTAATGACTTGCCATTCTGTATTCACGAAGATGCAAAGTATATACAGTTCCACACAGTAAATGGAATGACACCATTAATAACTACAGACTTCGATCAGAATTGTGACTAAGGCAGAATATTCAAAATTTCTAGGTGTATGCATTGATGATGGTTGAACTGAAAAAAACACACAGAGGATCTGTTGAAACGTTTGAGTTCAGCTACTTATGCTATTAGGGTCATCGCAAATTTTGACAATATACATCTCAGTAAATTAGCTTACCACGCCTATTTTCATTCTCTGCTTTCGTATGGCATCATATTCTGGGGCAACTCATCATTGAGTAAAAGAGTGTTCATTGCACAAAAGCGTGTAATCAGAATAATTGCTGGAGCTCATCCAAGATCTTCCTGCAGACACTTATTTATTGAGCTAGGGATCTTCACTGTAGCCTCATAATATATATATATATATATATATATATATATATATATATATATATATATATATTCAGTTATGAAATTTGTTATTAACAATCCGAACGAATTCAAAAGTAATAGCAGTGTACATGGCTACAACACTAGGAGAAAGGATGATCTTCGCTACTCGAGGTTAAAGCTAACTTTGGCTCAGAAAGGGGTAAATTAGTATGCTGCCACAAAAGTCTTTGGTCGCTTACCTAACAGCATCAAAAGTCTGACAGATAGCCACACAGCATTTAAAAGGAAATTAAAATAATTTCTGAATGGCAACTCCTTCTACTCATTAGATGAATTTTAGGATATAGTAAGTGTGTAATTTACCCACCCCCCACAAAAAATTAAAAGAATTAAGTGGCATGTAATATTTTGTGTAACGTAATATCTTGTATAGACACCTTTTATTAACCCGACACGTTCCATACCATTATGAAGTGTCGTATTCATGATTTATGGAACAAGTACTAATCTAATCTAATCTAATCCGGCATCCAAACTGATTTTCCTTGGAATCCGAAAATAAATCGTATCAGTATTTTGCAACCACTTATTATTAAACTAATAGTTCGGTAATATTCACGTTTGTCAACACCTACTTTCCTTGGAATAGGAATTATTGCATTCCTTTTGAAGTCTGAGGGTGCTTCACCTGTCCCATAAAATAATGGGAACGAAAGGCTATGTACAAGTTGGAAAAGGATCTGACAACATTTCTAAGAATAGGGGTTCACGAAAGAAAAAGCAGTAAAGGACGATTGGTCTTTAGGGTCCCATCGATAACGAGGTCAATAGAGACAGAGCAGAAGTTCAGATTGTTTGAAGGATTGTGGAGGAAATCGGCAGTGCCCTCAGCATTTACCCCCTCCCCACAACGTCGTTATCAGCCAATGCGGTGTTTCATGACTTTGCATTCTTCTGAAGGTCTAACTGGGCAAAATAAAATTACACTACTGGCCATTAAAATTGCTACATCATGAAGATGACGTTGTACAGACGCGAAATTTAACCAACAGGAAGAAGATGCTGTGATATGCAAATGATTAGCTTTTCAGAGCATTCACACAAGGTTGGCGCCGGTGGCGACACCTACAACGTGCTGACATGAGGAAAGTTTCCAACCGATTTCTCATACACAAACAGCAGTTGACCGGCGTTGCCTGGTGAAACGTTGTTGTGATGCCACGTGTAAGGAGGAGAAATGCTTACCATCACGTTTCCGACTTTGATAAAGGTCGGATTGTAGCCTAGCGCGATTGCAGTTTATCGTATAGCGACATTGCTGCTCGTGTTGGTCGAGATTCAATGACTTAGCAGAATATGGAATCTGTGGGTCCAGGAGGGTAATACGAAACGCTGTGCGGGATCCCAACGGCCTTGTATCACTAGCAGTCGAGATGACAGGCATCTTATCCGCATGGCTGTAACGGATCGTGCAGCCACGTCTCGATCCTTGAGTCAACAGATGGGGACGTTTGGAAGACAACAAACATCTGCACGAACGAACATCTGCACGAACGCACATTGGAAGCGTGTATTCGTCATCACCATACTGGCGTATCACCCGGCGTGATGGTATGGGGTGCCACTGGTTACACGTCCCGGTCACCTCTTGTTCGCATTGACAGCACTTGGAACATGTGGACGTTACATTTCAGATGCGTTACGACCGTGGCTCTACCCTTCATTCGATCCCTGCGAAACCCTACATTTCAGCAGGATTATGCACGACCAATGTCCTGTACGGGCCTTTCAGGATACAGGAAATGTTCGAATGCTGCCCTGGCCAGTACATTCTCCAGATCTCTCACCAATTGAAAACGTCTGGTCAATGGTGGCCGAGCAACTGGCTCGTCACAATACACCAGTCACTACTCTTGATGAACTGTGGTATCGTGTTGAAGCTGCTTGGGCAGCTGTATCTGTACACGCCATCCAAGCTCTGTTTGACTCAATGCCCAGGCGTATCAAGGCCGTTATTAGGGCCAGAAGTGGTTGTTCTGGGTACTGATTTCTCAGGGTCTATGCACCCAAATTGCGTGAAATGTAATCACATGTCTGTTCTAGTATAATATATTTGTCCAATGAATACTCGTTTATCATATGCATTTCTTTTTGGTGTAGCAATTTTAATGGCCAGTAGTGTACTTTGGGTCTCTATCACTCTGTAGCAGAGCGCACACTAATCGGCTGTTATGTATTTTGACAGTGGGAAACTTTCTACCTTGTGCTACAATTTTCGTTACTTCTCCTAGATACTGGCACTTCGACCTTTCGACTTGTACAGGGTGTCCCATGTGGAGTACTGATTATTCAGCGATATGACAAGAGCGATCATTCGAATCAAAAAAGTCTAGTAAGCATAGGCTCTAAAATGCATAACTTACTAGCTACGTGCACTTGTTCCGTAGAAAAGATGTGTTTCACAATAGAGAATGTGAACCAGTGCTTGTAGCTCTTAAGTAGTTTAGGACCAAAATTTTCTAGACTTTTTTCTGGTTTTGGTCCACCTGTCAAAATTGGGAAAGCAAAGATCTTGCATTAGAAGAGATTTGTTTCACAGTATCGAAGATGAACAAGTGCTTATAGCTCTTAATGTATGCATTTTAGAGCCATGTTTATTAGACAGTTTCGCTTTCGAATGATCGTTTCTGTCATATCCCTGAATACTGACCATTCTTTCTGGGACACCTTGTATATATTATCAATAGGTAAGATTTAAGGTTAATGATTATCACTAAACCGTTTCATTTAAAAATTGGATTAAAACACATTGGATTAACAAAATGTAGGCTGTAGTTCCATAAACGCGAGCCCATTAGTTACCGTTATAGTCCGCCTGTGTTTGTACACGCTCCTGTTCTCTTGGAATTCTTTAGAAGATTCCAGAGGATAAATGAATCAGGTTGACCACAGAGAGTGAAGTCCATCTAAAATGACTAAAGCTATAGATGCAGTATGGAAAAAGAACAAGGCCAGTATAGAGTTTAATATTTCGAAAACAACACATATACTTGAGAAAGCATGAAAAACAAAAAGAGCCAGTGCAACAATTTCGGGTGAAGACCTTGAAGAAGAGCTGATTCACTGTTGCCTTGCAATGGAATGTTCTTTTTTTGGGCTAGCACGTAAATACTTGCGAAGAAAGCTCTTCCACAGTGGATTAGTCATTTTCTGAAGTGCCACAAAACTATGTCATCAAAAAGGAAGCCTACTGAAAAATCCTATAACAGCGTCTGCAGCTCGTGGTCGTGCGGTAGCGTTCTCGCTTCCCGCGCCCGGATTCACGGGTTCGATTCCCGGCGGAGTCAGGGATTTTCTCTGCCTCGTGATGACTGGGTGTTGTGTGATGTCCTTAGGTTAGTTAGGCTTAAGTAGTTCTAAGTTCTAGGGGACTGATGACCATAGATGTTAAGTCCCATAGTGCTCAGAGCCCAATTCTATAACAGCGCTCTTGGTTCAGTATAGAAATGCGAATAAATTTTGTAGCTTCTGGAAGATGTTTATGAGAAATGTAAAATCACTCCTGGGAGAATTTACAGCGTTGATGGGAATGTCATTACTGCGGCACAATTTCAAGCGAGAGAAGTGTTTTGCCTTAAGGGTAAAAAGCTGGGCCGGCCGCGGTGGCCGTGCGGTTCTAGGCGCTCCAGTCCGGAGCCGCGCTGCTGCTACGGTCGCAGGTTCGAATCCTGCCTCGGGGATGGGTGTGTGTGATGTCCTTAGGTTAGTTAGGTTTAAGTAGTTCTACGTTCTAGGGGACTGATGACCACAACAGTTGAGTCCCATAGTGCTCAGAGCCATTTGAACCATTTTTTTTAAAAAGCTGGTAGGTGCCTTGACACCAGCGAATGGGAGACATTATAACAAGTGTTACTCGTAAGAGTGCTAGTGGCCCATTCGGGCCTCCTTTAGTAATCTAGGGAACCATTGAAAACAGGATTCCAGCACGAATAATCTTTTGGAGTGCAAACTTCAGTGTGAAGCCAAATCAGCTCCCCCAATCAATGATTCCGACACTTCAACGACTTTGCCAATCCAACAAAGGATGGACCGCAGATTGTTTAACCTAAATCAGTCAACATCTTCGGTAGGTCTGGCTGTTTCTCTCCTATCAGCTAAGCTCGAGGATCCTCATGATTTAACATTTTCTAAGACGAGCCCAATTTATTTCACTCCCGTTCCAAAATACAGAAAGAGGATCTCGAATAGTGGACAAAAAGCCTGCAGTTCTATAGTCATCGCATCAGTGCCTTTTAAAACCGAATTAGTTTTAGCTCAAGAAGGTTAAGAAGCCACGGAAACTAAAGAGCAAGCAGGGGATCATGTTCAAGGATGCAGATGTAATCACGGCTGGAGCCGAGGTTCAGCAGCAGAGCATTCAGGAAACGGAAAAAAGTCTAATTTTGAGAAAAATCCCGAAAGTTTAGTTCTGAAGATGAAAACTGCGTTTCTTCTGGAACGTCTGCACGTGCACTCCTCCCGTGAGTTTCCCAGTCCAGACAATATGACACTTTACGCATGATTTTGTGGCAGAAAGTTTTTGGAGCATAGTTAGCACCTGTTTATGGTTGGGAGCGATCCGTTGGTTTAATGAAAGGAAATTCCTTTCGAAAACAAGTTCGCTAAATATTATATCTTTCACAATAGCTGGTTTCTACAGAAGCTTTCTGTCATCACCTGATCTTCGGAAATTTAACGAACATACATATGTCATAGGACTGTTTCCACTATATAACTGACATGTATGCACTTTAAATTTCTGAAGATGGGATGATGATAGCAAGCTTCCTTCGATATCAGGATCGTGTAATAAACAGTATTTAGCGATCTTGGTTTCAGAAGGAATTTCTTTTCGTTAATTCTTGGAGTATTATAATGCGGGGCTTAAGTCATGGGCTCGTTGAGGGCCAACGTGTATTATACCGAGACATAAAACGACACACATTTTTGCCGCAAAATGATATAATTGGTGACGTAAGGGAGGGGGCATCCGGCCACCAGTCGTCGGTAAAATTGCCAAAACCCATATAACAATGCCGAACTTGTTGAGAAATAGGAACAGACAAGGAAGAGGAAGAAGAAGAAGAAGAAAAAAAGGAAGAAGAAGAAAACAGAAAGAAAAATAAACCCATATGCAGAAATACATAGAAAAGAAAGAAACTAAAAGACTGTCCTGATGGAACAGGAGTATATCATAACTGAAGTAGAATGAGATTTTCACTCTGCAGCGGAGTGTGCGCTGACATGAAAATTCCCGGCAGATTAAAACTGTGTGCCGGACCGAGACTCGAACTCTGGACCTTTGCCTTTCGCGGGCAAGTACTCTACCAACTTTTTTTTTTTTATATCTCATTTTGTTCGCTTTCGTTCGTTGCTTCTGCTCGGGGCAGACATCGTAAGACATCCGTTTTAAGCTCATTGTTGATCGATTAACTCAGTTTTTTTATTACAGAGGGCTGCTAACCCTCTGACCGAACACGCTGAGCTACCGTGCTGGCTATTTAACAAGAGAGCTTCTGTAATGTTTGGAAGGTAGGAGACGAGGTACTGGCATAAGTAAAGCTGTGTGGACAGGGTGTGAGTCGTGCTTGGGTAGCTCAGTTGATGGAGCACTTGCCCGCGAAAGGGAAAGGTCCCGAGTTCGAGTCTCGGTCCGGCACACAGTTTTAATCGGCCAGGAAATTTCATTAGTGAAGTATGTTGCAACTGAGAATAGTCTATGTTAAAGATACTACCTGATCAGCCAGGACATTATGACCACCGACCTATTATCTACATAAACCCGTCCAGGCGATAGCAGCGTCATTTGGCGGGGAATGATCGCTAGTCAGACACGCACGTTGCATGTAGTATCAGCAAGCGTGCTGTCCGTGTGTAGAATGGGGAAGGTTCAAATGTGTGTGAAATCTTATGGGACTTAACAGCTAAGGTCATCAGTCCCTAAACTTACACACTACTTAACCTAAATTATCCTAAGGACAAACACACACACCCATGCCCGAGGGAGAACTCGAACCTCCGCCGGGACCAGCCGCACAGTTCATGACTGTAGCGCCTTAGACCGCTCGGCTAATCCCGCACGGCCAATAGGGAAGGCGCGCGATCTATCTGACCCCGACCGACGATTGAATGTGATGATCCGGAAGCTTGGCACGAGCATTTCGGAAACTGCATGACTTGTCGGGTGTTCGAGGAGTGATATGGTGAGTATCTTAAATACATGGAAAAACCAAGGTAAAACCACGTCCAGACATCGTGAAGTTTGGTGGCCACCCTTCGTTACAAATGTCGGACATAGTAGGCTGGACAGTCGGCGAACTATGGTGGAGCTAAAATCAGACTTTAATGCTGGACGGAGTAAAAGTGTGAACACGCAGTGGACCGAACACTCTAACAATGGCCCTCTGCAGCCGACAACTCGAGCAGATGCCAATGTTAACACCACAACATCGTCAACTACGACTGAAATGGCGAAGTGATCATCGCCACTGGATGTTGGCGCAGTGACAGAGCGTTACAGGGTCTGATGAATCTTGATACGTTCTTCATCGTCCCAAAGCGAGGGCACGTATCCGTACTGCGGGATGGAGAAAAGCTCTCAGCATCTCCGTTATGGCCTGGTTAACATTCTCGTGGGCATCCAAGTGTCCAGTGGAGCTCGTGCAAGGCTCCATGACAGCCTAGGAGTATCGTACACTGGTTGCAGACTGCTTACACCCTTTCATGTCGATCACGTTTCCCGACGGTAGTGGGATTTTCCAACAAGATACTGCGCCATGTCAAAAGGCCGGGAGTCTGGTATAGTGGTTCGAGGAACACACTGGCTAGTTCCAATTGATCTGCTGGCTTCCTAATTCGCCACACCTCAACCCGCTCAAACAAGTTGGAATGTGATGGAACATGGTGCTAGAGCCCATTGCACGCTCCCCGGAATTTAAGGGAATTAGGTGATTTGTGTGTGCAGATGTGGTGCCAACTCCCTCCAGCGACCTACCTCAGTGCTTCCATGCCTATGCGATGCTGCTGTTATCCATGCCAAAGCGGGACATACCAGCTATTGGGTAAGTGGTCATAATGTTCTGGCTGATCAATTTAATACTTGGTAATGATTGTCTTTTAAGTTCTTCACCATCACTCATCCTCAGAAGGATGGATAGAGCCGTCAACCACCGGAATCGCTGTTCTCCTAAGATATAAGAGTCAAGCAGGGGATAGTCAGCTCATTATCCGACAGTGACAGCTGTAGGCAGAGGGAGCATGGTGTTCATACTATCGATTCCTAACGCTATGGTGGGCACTTCCGCAGTGGCTCCGAAAAAAAAAAAAATATGGTGCACCTTGCCGTTGGTGGGGAGGCTTGCGTGCCTCAGCGATACAGATGGCCGTACCGTAGGTGCATCCACAATGTAGGGGTATCTGTTGAGAGGCCAGACAAACATGTGGTTCCTGAAGAGGGGCAGCAGCCTTTTCAGTAGTTGCAGGGGCAACAGTCTGGATGATTGACTGATCTGGCCTTGTAACATTAACCAAAACAGCCTTGCTGTGCTGGTACTGCGAACGGCTGAAAGCAAGGGGAAACTACAGCCGTAATTTTTCCCGAGGACATGCAGCTTTACTGTATGATTAAATGATGATGGAGTCCTCTTGGGTAAAATATTCCGGAGGTAAAATAGTCCCCCATTCGGATCTCCGGGCGGGGACTACTCAAGAGGACGTCGTTATCAGGAGAAAGAAAACTGGCGTTCTACGGATCGGAGCGTGGAATGTCAGATCCCTTAATCGGACAGGTAGGTTAGAAAATTTAAAAAGGGAAATGGATAGGTTAAAGTTAGATATAGTGGGAATTAGTGAAGTTCGGTGGCAGGAGGAACAAGACTTTTGGTCAGGTGATTACAGGGTTATAAATACAAAATCAAATAGGGGTAATGCAGGAGTAGGTTTAATAATGAATAAAAAAATAGGAGTGCGGGTTAGCTACTACAAACAGCATAGTGAACGCATTATTGTGGCCAAGATAGACACAAAGCCCATGCCTACTACAGTAGTACAAGTTTATATGCCAACTAGCTCTGCAGATGATGAAGAAATAGATGAAATGTATGACGAGATAAAAGAAATTATTCAGGTAGTGAAGGGAGACGAAATTTTAATAGTCATGGGTGACTGGAATTCGTCAGTAGGAAAAGGGGGGGAAGGAAACATAGTAGGTGAATATGGATTGGGGGGGCAGAAATGAAAGAGGAAGCCGTTTGGCAGAATTTTGCACAGAGCATTACTTAATCATAGCTAACACTTGGTTCAAGAATCATAAAAGAAAGTTGTATACCTGGAAGAATCCTGGAGATACTAAAAGGTATCAGATAGATTATACAATGGTAAGACAGAGATTTAGGAACCAGGTTTCAAATTGTAAGACATTTCCAGGGGCAGATGTTGATTCTGACCACAATCTATTGGTTATGAACTGCAGATTGAAACTGAAGAAGCTGCAAAAAGGTGGTAATTTAAGGAGATGGGACCTGGATAAACTGAAAGAACCAGAGGTTGTAGAGAGTTTCAGGGAGAGCATAAGGGAACAATTGACAGGAATGGGGGGAAGAAATACAGTAGAAGAAGGATGGGTAGCTCTAAGTGATGAAGTAGTGAAGGCAGCAGAGGATCAAGTAGGTAAAAAGACGAGGGCTAGTAGAAATCCTTGGGTAACAGAAGGAATATTGAATTTAATTGATGAAAGGAGAAAATATAAAATGCAGTGAATGAAGCAGGCAAAAAGGAATACAAACGTCTCAAAAATGAGATCGACAGGAAGTGCAAAATGGCTAAGCAGGGATGGCTAGAGGACAAATTTAAGGATGTAGAGGCTTGTCTCACTAGGGGTAAGATAGATACTGCCAACAGGAAAATTAAAGAGACCTTTGGAGAAAAGAGAACCACTTGTATGAATATCAAGAGCTCAGATGGCAACCCAGTTCTAAGCAAAGAAGGGAAGGCAGAAAGGTGGAAGGAGTATATAGAGGGTTTATACAAGGGCGATGTACTTGAGGACAATATTATGGAAATGGAAGAGGATGTAGATGAAGACGAAATGGGAAATAAGATACTGCGTGAAGAGTTTGACAGAGCACTGAAAGACCTGAGTCGAAACAAGGCCCCAGGAGTAGACAACATTCCATTAGAACTACTGATGGCCTTGGGAGATCCAGTCATGACAAAACTCTACCATCTGGTGAGCAAGATGTTTGAGACAGGTGAAATACCCTCAGACTTCAAGAAGAATATAATAATTCAAATCCCAAAGAAAGCAGGTGTTGACAGATGTGAAAATTACCGAACTATCAGTTTAATAAGTCACAGCTGCAAAATACTAACGCGAATTCTTTACAGACGAATGGAAAAACTGGTAGAAGCGGACCTCGGGGAAGATCAGTTTGGATTCCGTAGAAATATTGGAACACGTGAGGCAATACTAACCTTACGACTTATCTTACAAGAAAGATTAAGAAAAGGCAAACCTACGTTTCTAGCATTTGTAGACTTAGAGAAATCTTTTGACAATGTTGACTGGAATACTCTCTTTCAAATTCTGAAGGTGGCAGGGGTAAAATACAGGGAGCGAAAGGCTATTTACAATTTGTACAGAAACCAGATGGCAGAGTCGAGGGGCATGAAAGGGAAGCAGTGGTTGGGAAGGGAGTGAGACAGGGTTGTAGCCTCTCCCCGATGTTATTCAATCTGTATATTGAGCAAGCAGTAAAGGAAACAAAAGAAAAGTTCGTAATAGGTATTAAAATCCATGGAGAAGAAATAAAAACTTTGAGGTTCGCCGATGACGTTGTAATTCTATCAGAGACAGCAAAGGACTTGGAAGAGCAGTTGAACGGAATGGACAGTGTCTTGAAAGGAGGATATAAGATGAACATCAACAAAAGCAAAACGAGGATAATGGAATGTAGTCAAATTAAATCGGGTGATTCTGAGGGAATTAGATTAGGAAATGAGGCACTTAAAGTAGTAAAGGAGTTTTGCTATTTAGGGAGTAAAATAACTGATGATGGTCGAAGTAGAGAGGATATAAAATGTAGACTGGCAATGGCAAGGAAATCGTTTCTGAAGGAGAGAAATTTGTTAACATCGAGTATAGATTTAAGCGTCAGGAAGTCGTCTGTCAGGAAGTCGTTTCTGAAAGTATTTGTATGGAGTGTAGCCATGAATGGAAGTGAAACATGGACGATAACTAGTTTGGACAAGAAGAGAATAGAAGCTTTCGAAATGTGGTGCTACAGAAGAATGCTGAAGGTGGGTAGATCACATTACTAATGAGGAGGTATTGAGTAGGGTTGGGGAGAAGAGAAGTTTGTGGCACAACTTGACTAGAAGAAGGGATCGGTTGGTAGGACACGTTTTAAGGCATCAAGGGATCACAAATTTAGCATTGGAGGGCAGAGTGGAGGGTAAAAATCGTAGAGGGAGACCAAGAGATGAATACACTAAGCAGATTCAGAAGGATGTAGGTTGCAGTAGGTACTGGGAGATGAAGAAGCTTGCACAGGATAGAGTAGCATGGAGAGCTGCATCAAACCAGTCTCAGGACTGAAGACCACAACATGGTGAGGTACTACGCTTGTAAAATTCACCACAGAAATAAACTGTGTGAGGAATGGATGATGGTTGTTTACCGACAGTAGCATAACCAACAGTAAAGAGCCGTCAACCACACTAACTTAAACTGAAATGCCAAAGAAACTGTTATAGGCAGGCGTATTCAAATACAAAGATGTGTAAACACGCAGGACATGGCGCTGAGGTCGGCAACTCCTATACAAGACAAGTGTCTGGTGCAGTTGTTAGATTGTTTACTGCTGCTGCATCGGCAGGTTATCAAGAATTAAGGGAGTTTGAACATGGTGTTATAGTCGGCGCACGAGCGATGGGACACAGCATCTTCGAGGTAGCAATGAAGTGGGGATTTTTCCGTACGACCATTTCACGAGTGTACTGTGAATATCAGGAATCTGATAAAACATCAAATATCCGACATCGCTGCTGCCGGAAGACGATTGTGCATGAACGCGACCAATGACGACTGAAGAGAATCGTTCAATTGGTGACAGAAGTGCAACCCTTCCGTAAATTGCTGAAGATTTCAAAGCTGGGCCATCAAGAAGTGTCAGCGTCCGAACCATTCAACGAAACATCATCGATATGGGCTTTCGGAACCGACAGCCCACTCGTGTACCCTTGATGACTGCATAACACAAGGCTTTACGCCTGGCCTGGACTGTTGATGACTGGAAACCTATTGTCTGGTCCGACAAGTCTCGTTTCAAATTGTATTGAGAGGATGGACGTGTACGGGTATGGAGGCAACCTCATGAATCCGTCGACCTTCCATGTCAGCAGGGGACTGTTCAAGCTGGTGGGGGCTCTGTAATGTTGTTTCTTTGGCTCTTCAGTGTATGACAAAGTATGTTATGTAAGCCATTTTTTTGCAAGCTAATGTATTTCGTTGAAGTAATTGTTTGTTAAAAAAAAACTACAAAACGTTAACAGGGATTTTTATTTATTGCATTATCGCGGCGGATACTTGGCGTAAGCAAATGGATATTCTGGGAGTGATACGTAGTTTTTCGGGCCGCTAGATCGCATTTTGTCCGAACGGACAGTCGTTCCCCGCTATATTGCTTGATAAGTTCTCAAAGAAAAGAGAATTCAGTTACCTATCAGTCAAAGGTACGGCAATTAATCGCCCAAAATTTGATAATAGTGAGAACAAGTCATAAATAAGAGTTTTAACGTGTCTGAGAATCATTAATCTCTGTTCAGAGGTCAATGCAAGTCGCGATTCAACAATTCTGCCTGTGTCTGATAGGAACAGGTAATCAGCTGCACAGACATTACGAAAATATTTAATTGCAATTTAATTGGACTAGAGATCGAATGATTTGTGCCACTATTCGATGTAAAAACATTTTAGACGAACCTGAAACAAAAGTACTTCGGTAACATAGTGTTGTTATGATGCCTAAGTAGCAAGTCTAATTAATTTTGAACGTCGAATGCAAAATCAGTGTAACACAAAACTACACTTACGCTAGTACACGGGTTGTAGCACTTTAAGATGTAACAATAGCATGGACGAGATTCCATGGTCGATGCAAAAGTGAGAAATCAATAATGAAACTAAACATTGTTAAAGATCTGGAATAGTAAATGAAATGTTACGAAAACTAACTGTCGCAAAATCTCTCGCGGCCCTGTGGATGTTGGTATCGTGCAAGGAAGCGGGTGATGGGCTGACCAGTTAGCCACTGTGCTCTACAGCTGGCACGGCTGAGACTCGACAAGAGTCGCGGGATCGATGCCCCGGAGAACGCCTGCGACCGAGATTGCCGGCGGCGAGCATCGGCCCAATTACATTCATTCGGCACGGGTCACGCGAAACCAGCGCGTCGTGGCGCCACGCGAACCGCAGTGTAGGAATCAGACCGCCTAATTAAGCGGAGTCCGTAAGGAGCCGCGGGCCCGCAGCTGATGGCTGCAGGTGCGTTTCTGTAAGGCGACACAGTGCGTACGTAGCACAGGTGGGAAACTGCTTTTGCACTGCTGTCACTATTACGCAGCAGTGCCATCTGTTCGAAGCAGGAGTGTACAACCACTGTTTGTCTTGTATACGCCCACATGCTTCGGGATGATCGTTCTCGGTCGTATGTTCTCCGCTATATGACACACTTGCGCACAAAAGTGTTCTTCAGGGACTAGAGTATTGCCAGCAGTGCACCAGGAGAGTGTGATAGGACCGCTCTCGTTCTCTATAAATTGGCCGACAGCGTGAGCGGAAATCATCGTGTGCTTGCTGATGACGCTGTAGTAACCTACTGGCCATTAAAATTGCTACACCGAGAAGAAATGCAGATGATAAACGGGTATTCATTGGACAAATATATTATACTAGAACTGCCATGCGATTACTTCTCGCAATTTGGGTGCATAGATCCTGAGAAATCGGTACCCAGAACAACTACCTCTGGCCCAATAACGGCATTGATACGTCTGGGCATTGAGTCAAACAGAGCTTGGATGGCGTGTACAGGTGCAGCTGCCCATGCAGCTTCAACACGATGCCACAGTTCATCAAGAGTAGTGACTGGTGTATTGTGACGAGCCAGTTGCTCGGCCACCATTGACCCGACCTTTTCAATTGGTGAGAGATCTGGAGAACATGCTGGATGGGGCGGCAGTCGAACATTTTCTGTATCCAGAAAGGCCCGTACAGGACCTGCAACATGCGGTCGTGCATTATCCTGCTCAAATGTAGGGTTTCGCAGGGATCGAATGAAGGGTAGAGCCACGGTCGTAACGCATCTGAAATATAACGTCCACTGTTCAAATTGCCGTCAACGCGAACAAGAGGTGACCGAGACGTGTAACCAATGGCACCCCATACCATCACGAAGGGTGATACGCCAGTATGGCGATGACGAATACACGCTTCCAATGTGCGTTCACCGCGATGTCGCCAAATATGGATGTGCCCATCACGATGCTGTAAACAGAACCTGGATTCTTCCGAAAAAATGACGTTTTGCCATTCGTGCATCCAGATTCGTCGTTGAGTACACCATCGCAGGCGCTCCTGTCTGTGATGCAGCGTCAAGGCTAACCGCAGCCACAGTCTTCGAGCTGATAGTCCATGCTGCTGCAAACGTCGTCGAACTGTTCGTGCAGATGGTTGTTGTCTTGCACACGTCCCCATCTGTTGACTCAAGGATCGAGACGTGGCTGCACGATCCGTTACAGTCATGCGGATAAGATGCCTGTCATCTCGACTGCAAGTGATACAAGGCCGTTGGGATCCAGAAAGGCGTTCCGTATTACCCTGCTAAACCCACCGATTCTATACTCTGCTAACAGTCATTGGATCTCGACCAACGCGAGCAACAATGTCGTGATACGATAAACCGCAATCGCGATAGGCTACAATTCGACCTTTATCAAAGTCGGAAACGTGATGGTACGCATTTCTCCTCCTTACACGAGGCATCACAACAACGTTTCACGAGGCAACGCCGGTCAACTGCTGTTTGTGTATGAGAAATCGGTTGGAAACTTTCCTCATGTCAGCACGTTGGAGGTATCGCCACCGGCGCCAACCTTGTGTGAATGCTCTGAATGCTCTGAAAAGCTAATCATTTGCATATCACAGCATCTTCTTCCTGTCGGTTAAATTTCGCGTCTGTAGCCCGTCATCTTCGTGGTGTTGCAATTTTAATGGCCAGCAATGTATATGGGGAAAGTGTCGTCGTTGAGTGACTGAAGGACACAGGATGATTTAGACAGTATTTCTATTTGTATTGTGAATGGGTGCTTGCTGCAAATATAGAAAAATCTTAATTTAGATGAGTAGGAAAAACACTACTATAGTATTTGAATACAGTACTGATGATGTATTGCTTGACATAGTCACGATGTTTAAATATGTAGGTGTAATATTGCAAAATGATATGAAAGGAACGAGCATGCAAGTTCAGTAGTTGGCGAAACGAATGGTAAACCGGTTTATTGAGAGAATCTTAGGAACATGTAGCTCATCTACAAGGTAGATCACATGCAAAATACTACTGCGACAAATTCTTGAGTACAGATCGAGTGTTTGGGATCCACACAAGGTCGGGTCGTATTAACCGAGGACTTTAAAGCACCGCAGAAGCGTGCCAACTTTGACTGTCAGGTTCGATCAACAAGCGCGTATTTTGGAAATTTAGAGAGGGGATTTGCAGGTGATCGCAGAAGAATCTAATCCCACTAACGTCCTACTTCTCGCGAAATGACCGTGAAGATAAGATATGAGAAATTAGGGCTTCTACGGATGCATAAAGACAGTAGTTCTTCCCTCGCTGTGTTTGCTAGTGAAATAGTAATGGGAATGACCAGTAATGGTACCAAGTACTTCCCCGCATACAGCGCATGGTGGCTTGCAGAATATACCGGGTGATCAAAAAGTCAGTATAAATTTGAAAACTGAATAAATCACGGAATAATGTAGATAGAGAGGTACAAATTGACACACATGCTTGGAATGACATGGGGTTTTATTAGAACCAAAAAAATACAAAGGTTCACAAAATGTCCGACAGATGGCGCTTCATCTGATCAGAAAAGCAATAATTAGCACAACAAAGTAAGACAAAGCAAAGATGATGTTCTTTACAGGAAATGCTCAATATGTCCACCATCATTCCTCAGCAATAGCTGTAGTCGAGGAATAACGTTGTGAACAGCACTGTAAAGCATGTCCGGAGTTATGGTGAGGCATCCCTAGAGATCCCTAGAGATGTCGGTCGATCACTATAAACTTGCGACTTCAGGTAACCCCAAAGCCAATAATCGCACAGACTGAGGTCTGGGGACCTGGAAGGCCAAGCATGACGAAAGTGGCGGCTGAGCACACGATCATCACCAAACGACGCGTGCAAGAGTCTTTCACGCGTCTAGCATTTTTTTTTTGTTCTAATAAAACCCCATTTCATTCCAAGCATATGTGTCAATTTTTACCTCTCTATCTACATTATTCCGTGGTTTATTAAGTTTTCAGATTTATACTGACTTTTTGATCACCCGGTATTCAGGGTGACCCAAAAGTCCGTTAACGTTTGAAAAAGCACCAATTCATGGAAAATCTAAGCAGAGAGGTAAAATTGGACACGCACGCCTGAAATGACATGGGGATTTATTCAAACCAAAAACGAGTGCAAGAACTGGCCAACAGATAGCTCTGGACAGCAACACTCCGTGGGTCTATCAGCACCCACAGCCAATGTCATTCCATTGTACAATATTTGTTCGCCGATGGTGATACTGTGTTCCAAGGCGACAGGGGCGCCGTTCACACAGCTCGCATCGTCCAGGACAGATTTTGTGGGCGCGAAGATAAATTGTCACACGTCCCCTGCCATCGCAGTCACTAGATCGCAATATTAGTGAGCCTTATGGGCTAGTTTGGACAGAACGGTGCGTGATCGCTATCCACTTCCACCGTCGTTAACTTAATTTTCAGCTGTTTTGCAGGAAGAATGGTATACGACTTCCTTGAAAACCATAGAGAACTTATATTTATCCATTCCGAGACGACTGGGAGCTGTTTTGAATGACAATGGTTTTCCTGCAGCGTATTACAGATGATAATGTCTAGTGTTTGGTGTTTCCTTATATTTGTCCAGCGATTGGACGTGTGTTACCTCTGCTTTATGAGAGACAAGTTTCTCGCGCCATTGGATAAAGCTATCCTTGTTGAAAGTCGATTGATGTGGCTTACGCACGACGAGGTACTACCAAATTTTCTAAGACTCGTACGATAGTGCCTAACACAAACGCTAATCGAATGCTGGATTTATTAAGAACCTGCAGTAGCATGCTCTCTCCATGCACGTAAGCTGAATCCATCAGATCTCTAGGTTTGGACACAGCACAGGCACCCATTTACAATGGTGATCAGATAGGAGGGCAGCCTGATATTTTCGCACGATATCGGCATTCTTTGAGTGTAAGAATGAGCCGTAACCACTTTGAGCACTTTCTGTAGTGTCAACGGATCTACATCTATATCTACATCTACGTGATTACTCTGCTATTCACAATAAGGTGCCTGGCAGAGGGTTCAATGAACCACCTTCAAGCTGTCACTGTACCGTTCCACTCTCGAACGTCGTGCGGGAAAGACGAGCACTTGAAGTTTTCTGCGTGAGCCCTAATTTATCTTACTTTATCGTGATGATCATTTCTCCTTATGTAGGTGAGTGCCAACAAATTGTTTTCGCAATCGGAGGAGAAAAATGGTGATTGAAATTTCATGAGAAGATCCCGTCGCAACGAAAAACGACTTTTGTTTTAATGATAGCCACTCCAATTCACGTATCACGTTTGGGGCACTATCTCCCCTACTCCGCAATAATACAAAACGAGCTGCCCTTCATTGTACTTTTCCGATGACATCCGTCAGTCTCATCTGATGCGGATCCCACACCGTACAGCAATACTAGAGAACAGGGCGGACAACCGTGGTGTAAGGAGTCTCTTTAGTAGAACTGTTGCACTTTATAAGTGTTCTGCCAATGAATCGAAATCTTTGGTTGGCTCTACTCACAAAATTATACACTCCTGGAAATGGAAAAAAGAACACATTGACACCGGTGTGTCAGACCCACCATACTTGCTCCGGACACTGCGAGAGGGCTGTACAAGCAATGATCACACGCACGGCACAGCGGACACACCAAGAACCGCGGTGTTGGCCGTCGAATGGCGCTAGCTGCGCAGTATTTGTGCACCGCCGCCGTCAGTGTCAGCCAGTTTGCCGTGGCATACGGAACTCCATCGCAGTCTTTAACACTGGTAGCATGCCGCGACAGCGTGGACGTGAACCGTATGTGCAGTTGACGGACTTTGAGCGAGGGCGTATAGTGAGCATGCGGGAGGCCGGGTGGACGTACCGCCGAATTGCTCAACACGTGGGGCGTGAGGTCTCCACAGTACATCGATGTTGTCGCCAGTGGTCGGCGGAAGGTGCACGTGCCCGTCGACCTGGGACCGGACCGCAGCGACGCACGGATGCACGCCAAGACCGTAGGATCCTACGCAGTGCCGTAGGGGACCGCACCGCCACTTCCCAGCAAATTAGGGACACTGTTGCTCCTGGGGTATCGGCGAGGACCATTCGTAACCGTCTCCATGAAGCTGGGCTACGGTCCCGCACACCGTTAGGCCGTCTTCCGCTCACGCCCCAACATCGTGCAGCCCGCCTCCAGGGATGTCGCGACAGGCGTGAATGGAGGGGTGAATGGAGACGTGTCGTCTTCAGCGATGAGAGTCGCTTCTGCCTTGGTGCCAATGATGGTCGTATGCGTGTTTGGCGCCGTGCAGGTGAGCGCCACAATCAGGACTGCATACGACCGAGGCACACAAGGCCAACACCCGGCATCATGGTGTGGGGAGCGATCTCCTACACTGGCCGTACACCACTGGTGATCGTCGAGGGGACACTGAATAGTGCACGGTACATCCAAACCGTCATCGAACCCATCGTTCTACCATTCCTAGACCGGCAACGGAACTTGCTGTTCCAACAGGACAATGCACGTCCGCATGTATCCCGTGCCACCCAACGTGCTCTAGAAGATGTAAGTCAACTACCCTGGCCAGCAAGATCTCCGGATCTGTCCCCCATTGAGCATGTTTGGGACTGGATGAAGCGTCGTCTCACGCGGTCTGCACGTCCAGCACGAACGCTGGTCCAACTGAAGCGCCAGGTGGAAATGGCATGGCAAGCCGTTCCACAGGACTACATCCAGCATCTCTACGATCGTCTCCATGGGAGAATAGCAGCCTGCATTGCTGCGAAAGGTGGATATACACTGTACTAGTGCCGACATTGTGCATGCTTTGTGCCTGTGTCTATGTGCCTGTGGTTCTGTCAGTGTGATCATGTGATGTATCTGACCCCAGGAATGTGTCAATAAAGTTTCCCCTTCCTGGGACAATGAATTCACGGTGTTCTTATTTCAATTTCCAGGAGTGTATATGTGATCGTTTCAATTTAGGGTATTTGTAATTGCAGCGGCTAACTATTTAGTTGAATGTACAGCCTTCATATTTGTGTGACTTATCGCGTAATCGAAATTTAGCGGATTTCTTTTGGTATTCATGTGAATGACTTCACACTTTTGTTTATTCAGGGTCAACTGCCACTTTTCGCACCATTCAGATATCTTACCTAAATCATTTTGCAATTCGTTTTGGTCATCTGATGACTTAACAAGACGGTAAATGACAGCACCATCTGCAAACAATCTAAGACTGCCACTGAGATTGTCTCCCATGTGGTTAATATAGATCAATAACAATAGAGGTCCTATAACACTTTCTTGGGGATCGCCGGATATTATTTCTGTTTTACTTGATGACTTTCCGTCCATTACTACGAACTGTGACTTTCTGACAGGAAATCACGAATCCAGTCTCACAACTGAGGCGATATTCCATAGGCACGTAATTTGGTTAGAAGACACTTGTTAGGAACGGTGTCGAAAGCCTTCTGGAAATCTAAAAATATGGCATCAATTTGACATCCCCTGTCGATAGCCCTCATTACTTCATGAGTATAATAGGCCAGTTGTATTGTAGAGTGTAAAGTGGACGAGACTCTTTATACTAAGGATTATTAAAAGTATCAAGAACTGAAGAGTACTCGCTGTCTGCCTTTTTATTAAGCAAGTGATGTCGTTATCTAATTTTGAAACAGAAAATTTTGATACCCTTTTTCTCTCTCGAGAAGAGCGCAAGCTTCTACTTTTACAACTGTGTTCTTTTTCTCCTCAACACCCCCAATCATACTGGCTTTCATGTTTTCTCGGCGTGATCGATTAATTCTGTGCTTATGGATCGATATTTTGACGACCGACCCAATTGTCTTCTTGAGTTCGACGAGGTGTCGTTATACATATTCGTTTCGTGGACTCAAAACGGACTGTAGAGATTATTGCATTATATATCTACGCATATTATAAAGTCCTCCTTCGCGTTTTTCTGTATGAATATGAAGGCAAATCTCAGGGATTTCTATAGGGATTTTCATATGGTTATCAACTTATCACTAACAGATAGATGAGTCACAACGAAAGTGGTGTATACAGGGAGTTTCAAAAATACCAAAACAAGAAAAAAAAACGTCTGTTAACATGGGCTCTAAAATGCATACCTTAAGAGCTACGAACACTTTTTGTCTTCGTTACACTGAAACTCCTCTCTTCTGTTGAACAAGGGCTCATACATCTAAAAATATAGTTTTTAGAGCACATGTTTATTGGACTTTTTTCTTTTTTTAATTAAGGGATCTGTCCCCAAAGTTTGTAAAAGTATTTTTATAACACCCTTTATAATTTATTGGTTCAAATGGCTCTGAGCACTATGGGACTTAACTTCTCAGGTCATCAGTCCCATAGAACTTAGAACTACTTAAACCTAACTAAACTAAGGACATCACACACATCCATGCCCGAGGCAGGATTCGAACCTGCGACCGTAGCGGTCTATAATTTACTATCGCTACGCCAGAAAAGTTGTCTGGTCATCCGAAGCAGGCCTATGTCGCTAGTTATCATGTACTTCAGACTCTGGTTGCAGTCCTGGCAGCGAGTACGCACTATTACGCAGCTCGCAGCAAGAAGAAGATGGTAGAAGAAGCACATCATTAATTCAGAATCGGTTTTGCACAACTGTAGAATAAGCAGCAGGCCAGGAAAGCTCAGGCGGCTGCGATTGCACTCACTGCTGTACTTGTGGCCGAAGACGTAGAACTTGTGCTCGAAGTACTTCTCGCTAGAGCGGAACTTGTGGGGGGCGGCGACTGCGGCGGCGGTGGCTGCGGCGGCGGCGGCGCCGGCGGCGGCCACGCGGTGCCTCGGGTAGGTGGCGCGGTGCTGCGGCGTCCGCGCCGGCGGCGGCCCGGGGGCGGTGCTGGGGGCGGCGCCGGGGGCTGCCGGGGGCGGCGCCGGCTGGACCCAGTCGTCGGCGCGGCAGCCCGGGCACAGCTCGCTCGTCACGTCGGCCACCCCGGGGCTGCTGGAAGGACGCCACACCCTGACGACCAGGTGACTGCGGCACGCACAGTGTTCGCAAACCTCCGTGCTTTGCTCATCATGAGTTCACCTCTAATGTAGACAAGCACATTACTGGTTGTCGACCCTAGTGTACCTCCACCTGGTATTGTACCACAACTGCAAATATGCCGTACATACTGTTGCGTAGAAAAACTATATATTCTCTTTATTTTCAAATTAATGGCAAACAGGTGTATATGAAGATGTTTTCTTTTTGTTTACTACGATTGATTTAGAAAAAAATGGTTCAAATGGCTCTAAGCACTATGGGACCTAACATCTGAGGTCATCAGTCCCCTAGACTTAGAACTACTTAAACCTAACTAACATAAGGACATCACACACATCCACGCCCGAGGCAGGATCCGATCCTGCGACCGTCGCTGCGGATCCGGGATGAAGCGCCTAGAACCGCTCCTCCACAGCGGCCGGCCGATTTAGAAGCTCTGATGTCTTCATAATCAGGCATATGTCGTTACAATCAAATTTCTCCCCACTCACGGGGAATATGTTTATCTCCTTGTAGAATTAGTAAACAGACAATCAGTAGCAAATTGGAAGATTTATTAGAACCCTTTACCATGTTTTCAATGTTTATAATAACGCCTTCTTCAGGAGGAAACAAAGACAATCCAAGCAAGTTAATAGTACCTCGTTACGATTGCAAAAACAAAACTTATTCAGACTCACTGGATTACATGTTGAGGCAGAGGTACGTTAAAATATAGCCGAAAGGCATCGGTCAAATAAAGGTGACGTTTTATATTTGAATGAAGCCTGTGCCACAACATGTTATCCAGTAAGTCTGAATGAGTTTTGTTTAAGAAGACGTTTTTGTAAACGCAACTGATTGGCTGTTTACTATTTCTACAAGAAGGTTTCATTCTACGGTTGCTGCTCCAGCCATATACAAATTTTTAATATTTATTTATCTGCTTAATCGCTATTGTCACGGCATGTGCTGATAATGAAGACATCAAAGCTTCGAAATCACTCGTAATAAATGAACAGAATCAAATACAGCTGTTGGAATCAATTTCAGAATAAAGAGAGTAAACAGTTATTCTTCGCAACAATAGTATACCAGTATCTCTTCAGTAAAGCAGAATATGAATACCCTACATATTATGATTGAAGAGGATAATCCCAAAACTAATGCCTCCCATTTATTTTTATGGAAAGTACAACAGACTCACGAAGCACAATAACACAGATAAACAGAGCGAGAGTTAAGCTATATACTATCGTTTTTCCACGTAGTCACCGTCATTCGTTACGAAATTTTCCCAACGACGAACAGGAACCTGCGTGCCGCGTCCGTTGAAACCTGAACAAGGCCAGCCACTGTGTTACTGGTTGCCGTATTTTCTAATGGAAGCATGCAGCCTTATAAATGTTCGTATAACAATAATTTATTTTGCCAGGATAGTCTAATTACTACTAATATTCACATTTCAGCATAATATTGTCGTCTTCGGATGGCATAATTAATCCACTGTTTACGCTTCTTTAATGAATTCTAGCTATATAACAAACATCATGAAATAGTGTGAAATATGTCAGTAAATATGTGTGATAGCCAGAGTTTATATATCATCTTGAAACTGTGGATTAATCATCACATTTGAAGATGGTTATATTAGGCTGAAACCGGTAATTTGAATAGTTATAGTAATTAGGCTACGTTGACGCAAAAAATTCTTATACTGCACTACAGCTTTGACAAAACCGTCTGTGTCCTGCAAATGTAGGTCACCTAGTCAGTCTTCATAGGCCCAAAGATGTGGAAGTCTGATGGCGTTAAATCAGGTCTGTATGGTGGCTGTGGTAGGATAGTCATGCTAAATTTGGCAGTGCGTCCTGTGGGCGGAAAACTATTGCGACCGTGGCGTTGGCATGTTACAAGTGAAAGTTTCTCTTCTTCTCTGGCCTTAGCCTGAAAATTGGGGTTTTCCACTGTGCCATGTTCTGAACTATCAGCTGATATAGACTCTAAGAAATCCAGAAGAACCACATCCCACCTATCCCATGGGTCTGTACACTTAACTTTACCTGCAGATAGCTGTCTCCTGGAAGTTGTTCTTTGTTGGAGAATTAGCATGTCGCCACTCCGTGGACTGGCTTTTGGATTCCGGATCGTAGTGGTGACAGGACGTGTAATCTCTGGTCATGGTACTGTTCAGAAAACAGATTAATGTCGATGTGAGCGCAAAACGTGGCAATTAATATAAATGAGAAGAGATAAAAATAATTTTTGTATTCCTTCACTACTAAATTATTATAAATAACTGCCACCTATTCTTCTCGACGGTATCCTAATATCCTAACAGAAAAGGTAATGGACTTGCCTGAAACTTAGGATGAGCACCTCAACTGGCCAGAATACACCACTTGAAAGAAGACTTCCCCTTGTCTTTATGCCCTCCAGAACTTACGCGACGTGTGAGGCACGTCTGAAAAGTTCGGTGAATTGTCTCAGAAAAGAAAGGAAACAAGCGTTACAAATAAAATACTCGTATTTTTACTGGCCTTCGGGGTGCACTCAGCCTCGTAATGCCAATTGAGGAGCTACTCGACCGAGCAGTCTCCGGTCAAAGAAAACCATCTAACGACAGGGAGGACGGTTTGCTGACCACACGCCCCTCCTATCCGCATCCTCATCTGAGGATGACACGGCGGTCGGATGGTCCCGGTGGGCCACTTGTGGTCTGAAGACTGAGTGCTTTTTTTTACTGGCCTTAAAAGTAATCACCATTAGCTACAACAAACTGCTGTAATCGGTTGTAAAGATATTGGAAAGTGTCAGCAAACGCTTCTTGTGGAATCGCTCGAAGCACCGTGGTCACACTTTATTTGATATGCGCAACGTCTGCCTGTTCAACTTTGTCGCTCAATGCAATGTGACTGTTCTTCATAATCCAGCTTATTCCTTACATTTGGAGCCGGCAGACTTTATTTTGTTTGCCCGCTGTAAAGTTGCTCTGTAAGGCGTACGCTTCGCAGACGTCGGGCGATTCCACAGGAAGCGTGTGCTGACTGTTTCCAACAGTGTTACAGCCGATGTCTATTGTAGGTAATGATAATCACTTTGAAGGCCAGTAAAGGTATTTTCTCTGTAATTCTTGTTCTCTTTATCTTGGCAATACGTCCACCATGTGTGCGGCAGCCGAGTCATTAAGTACCACATGAAGCGTTGCGTAATGCGCCGATCTATAACGGGGCAGTTCTTTTCGGCAAGAAGCCATGTCTTTACACAATTGTTGCGTAACGATGGCCCGCTGGCTGTTGTGACGGGCTTCAAATATTTTCGTTGACTAAAAGTGGCTTTGGGCACCTTTAAAATATCTCGATGCTGGCAGAAGCCCTTATTATCTTTGCCGGTAAGCATCTGCTCGATACAGAGTCTTCCACATCCTTGCAGGTTCAAACCCACACAGACGGCGGAGGTCACTAAGCTATTACTTTGCGCTGAAATGAATGTTTGAAGCAAGACATGTGAAGCGTATTTCTGTAAGCTGCGTAAGTTTCGTGAAAAAAATCTGCCTGCCACATTGACATCGGTGTTGAAGGAAAAAAAAAAAACCAACCAACAGTCGTCTGTGAATGTGTTCAGAGTAGAGGTTGCCACCGTTTGCAGTTCATGGCTGACTGTCAGATAAAGAAGACTCGCTCTTTACAGATACTTGCACACATGCATTTTAACTGTGATGGAGCAGGATTTAGTGACCGGAAAGCGGAAGGAATGTCCAGAGAAAAATTTAGTAACATGCGCAGTACCAATTGGAAGAAATTTATCGCCGTGGATAGAAAACAGCTGAAAACAGAGTCGGTCAGACCATAGAGCTACCCAAGATTCTACACAAAGAACTGTTCGGACGTTAGAATTTGAAGAGGTGCTACTGGATCCCGTCGCAGAATATTCGTCAAAAAGTACGGTAAATGTGACCATGAAATCCATAATCCGACGAATACAGTGAGTAGTGATGGAGAAGCAACTATGTTAGCGTCGTAAACAACGTATACAAGCAATGGCGACAAATCTAAAATTCTGTTCCGTCGATGCATTCTGTCGTGCAATGCACACATTAAAACTGGTGATCGTCGCTACGAACAGCTGCTTTGAGCCTAAGTTGCTGTTATATCAGTAAAAAGCACTACTCAGAACCACCTCTGAAGACGTCTACCTCTGAAGATGTCCAACGCAGCACTGGACGAAACAGAAAGGGTTTATGGACCACGACCATATAACTCAGAAGGCTCACCAGCAGCTAAATATTTATTTCCGGCTATTTTTCTCTGATTGCAAGGTGCTCAGTTCGAGAAGTTTTCACCATAAAGATTCGGGGCATCCTGTCTATAATAAAGGGTCAAAAAAGTTTAGTACTCCTTGCATACCTGCGAACATGTGTGGTCTTCAAAGAATTATTTTTTGAAACAAAAACATTTTCTACGTTTTGTTTAAAAGCGTACATCGTTGCACATCTGTGAAATGAAAACGCGCTGCTGCGTAACATTCTACACCGCCTGCTTTGTGGCATGCTTCGATTCTCCTTTGCATGCTGTTTACAGTGTGGTCCACGCGTTGCTGGTCTCTTCGACACAGAGCCTCCAGAGATCAGTATCTGAGGAGGGTTGCTACGAAAATGCAAGGCAATTTTGAAGTGGTTCTAAGATAGCTCTGTTGGGTTCATGTCAGTATGTCAGTAGATACCTCATGTCATTCCACTCAGTTAATTTCTGCTACTTGGAGGAAGATGTCAATGAAGCGTTCACGGTCTGCTGTCAAATGAAATGAAATGATCGTATGGCACTACTGGGTGGAAGACCCCGTACGGGGTAGTTCCGCCGCCTAGTGCAAGTTTATCTATTTGACGCTATTTCGGCTCTTTGCGCGTCGATGATGATGGGATGAAATGAAGAGGACAACACAAACATCCAGTCCCTGGGCGGAGAAAATCCGCGAGTCGGATAGGAATCGAACTCGGGGCCCCAGGATCCAGAGACAGTAACGCTAACCACTAGACCACGAACTGTGGGTGGTGTGCTGGTGCATTATCTTCCTGAAAGACGAACTCTTCGCGCCGAGATATTGATTTTAGGACTGGATAACAGACTGGAGCATCTTGTTCCGATCTCAAGGTGTCCTCGATAGCGACAAGAGGTGTCATCCGTACATGAAGCTGTCACAAAACGTTACTCAACCATCTCGCCGCTAAAACCGTGGGACCGCTTGCTTCAGACGTGCAACGGCGTCTGGCCGCCTTCATGCTCTTCTACGACGATCATCAGGTGTCAGAAAAATCCTGCACTGGTCAATGAAGAGAACCCGACGACACTGACCTAAGTCCTATTTCTGGTGTTATCTTGCCCACCTTATTTGGGAGGGAGGGTGGTTGTTGTATTTTTGTACTGTTGTCGCAATGGGCACCAGGCCTAATTGACTGGGAGGAAAAGGTTGCAGCCTGTCTGAGTTGAGATAGTACCTCATTTTTCTCAAAAACGGTGGTGCGCAGTCATGTTAGGTCCTCCTCGGGGTACCTCATGGCCACATCAGTAGATAGCGTTGATCAGCTGGTGTTTCTGACCATACGGCTACTACGAAGAAGATATTCAATGTTTTGAGTCCCACGATAACTGAATGTTCGAATCACATCTATATGGTGAATTCGACTTCTCGTGCTGGCAACACTTTTTTGCTGTACAGCGGTAATGCGTGCATAGTTCAAGCTTGACCCTTCGAGGTATGTTGAAAACTGGTGCGAAAGTATTGTACACAGCCCACATTGTCCCGCTGGCCCCTGGAGACCAACATCCCTTACTGAACTTTACTATGAACTCAGGATTACTTTCACATGTATTACACAGGTGGCAGTTCGTACAGGATTATTGTGGTCAAAGAATATTAAGAAAGAGGTTTGTGATCAAGGAAAAACGCCAATCATGAGGGTGGTGCAAACCTTCTCTTTTCTTTACTGGTAATGGAACCCAACTGAGATCATATATTCTGTTATTATAATAATTGGTGAGAAAACAAAGATTGTTACGGAAAAGTCGACAGGAAAAAGGTTAGCAGAAATTCGAGCGTCTATAAAATGATCGATTGCGTGACGCATGCAACTTCCACCGTTATACCATAGCGAAATACCTTGCCGAGAACCTAAATTCTGGTCCTACGTAAAATCGCTAAGCGGGTCGAACACTTCTCTTCTTTAACTCTTCGACCAGTCTGGCGTACCAACGGAAGACAACAGAATGAAAGCTGAAGTTTGAAAGTTTGAAATTACGCGTTTAAAAAAAATCATTCACACAGGATGATTGCACATAAAGGCCAACATTTTTACCGTCGCACAGGCTTCCCTATAGACATAGAAAATGGCGTCCATGGTGTTGACAACCAACTAAAAGAGTTCAAAATAAATAAGTCGCCAAGGCAGGATGGAATCACAATTCGGTTTTTAAAAAAATGGTTTAAATGGCTCTGAGCACCTGGGACTTATCATCTGAGGTCATCAGTCCCCTAGAACTTAGAGTTACTTAAACCTAACCAACCTAAGGACATCACACACATCCATGCCCGATGCAGGATTCAAACCTGCGACCGTAGCAGTCGTGCGGTTCCGCACAGAAGCGCCTAGAACCGCTCGGCCACAACGGCCGGCTTCAGTTTTAATGAGAATAGTCTTCGGCATTGGCCCTTACTTACCTTGCAGTTATAGCAAATGTACTCAGCGCTTAGCCCTAAGCGACTTGAGAAAAAAGAGCGGAGGATTATTGTGCTACGAAGGGAAAAAGAACAGAACGAAAATTTACAGATCAGTATCCTTAACGTCGGTTGCTCTAGAGTTCTTGAGCATATTCTAAGTTCGATAATAATACGCTTACTTGAGACAGGAAAGTTTCTGCCTAAAAAATGAGCATGGATTTAGAAGATATCGCCCGTGAGAAATTCAGCTTGTACTTTTCTCGGATGATATATTACGAAACATGGGTGAAGGGCAACAGGCAGATTCTAAATTCCTAGATTTCCGGAAAAAAAGTTTGACACGGTACGCCACGGCAGACTGATAACAAAAGTCCGAGCGCAGGCAGTAAGTTTGCAGGTATGAGAGTGGATCAAAGACTTCGTAAGCAGTACAACTCAGTGTGTTTGTCCTCGACGGCGAGTGTTCATCAGAGACAAGGGTATCGTCCGGAGTGTCTCAAGGAAGTGTGATAGGGCTGCTCTTGATCTCTATGTGCATAAACGACCTGACGGAGAGTATGAGCAACAGTCTGCGATTGTCTGCTGATGACACCGTAGCGTACGGAGAGAAGATGACGTTTGAGAGATTGTCAGAGCACACAGGACGACTTAGAATTTTGTGATGAATGGCAGCTTACTCTAAATGTACAAAAATGTAAATGGATGCAGATGAGAAGGAAGAAACAATCCTCTGATGTTCTAATACAGTAATAGTAGTGTATTGCCTGACACAGTCGCGTCGATGAAATATCTAGGTGTAACGTTGCGACGCGATATGAACTGGAACGAGCAAGTAAGGTCGGTGGTAGGAAAGGCGAATGGTAGACTTCGATTTATTGCGAGAATTCTAGTAAAGTGTATCAAATGTAACTCATCTAAAAGGGAGACGGCATATAGTACACTCGTGTAGCTCATTCTTCAGTGCTACGACTGTTAAGGAAGACATAAATGAATTCGGATGAATGCTGCTAGATTTCTTCCCGCTACGTTCAGTCAATACACTAATGTGTTCTGTGAAGTCAAAATGGGAGTCCATGGAGGGAAGACGACGTTCTTTTCGCGAAACATTATTGATAAAGTTCGTACGAGTAGCATTTGCAACTCATTGCTTGGCAATTCTACTGCCACCAATTTACATTTGAAGTTAGTACCAAACAGGCAAGGTAAGAGAAATTAGGGCTAATATGGACTCATGTGAACTATCATTTTTCCCTCGCTCCATTTGCGAGTGGAGCAGGAAAGGGAATGACTAGCAGTGGCACAAGGTACCCTCCGCCATGCACCGTATAGTGGCTTACGGAGTTTGTATTTAGATACATCCGGAGATGTGGAATGGTATTTGTCTGGATTGTTATTAATTCTGTGGCTTTCACTTCTTCGCAATTTCGTTCTTTAAGCCTAACGAGGTCTACACTACATTAATTTAAGGATCTCGTTTTTGGAATCCACTCTTTTTAATTAAAACTTTGTCATGCCTTGTCAGTCTTGATGTGAATAAGAAGGCAGGTGCCGTCAGGTGCGGATGTTATCAAACCATCACTTTAATAACTGAAGTTTGCAACATACTAAAACGAGTAATTTACAGTATAATGGAAACAATGGTAGAAGCTGACCTCAGTTACGATCACTTGCGGCAATACTGACGCTACCAAAATGATCAGCCAGAACGTTAAGACCACGTACCTAATAGCCGGGAAACAGCGGCGGCGCGTCGAAATATGGTAGCAATGAGGCCTTGGTAGGTCGCTGGACGGTGATGGCACCACATTTGGACACACAAGTCGCCTAATCCCCACAAATTTCTGTCAGGGGGGCGATGAGCTCTGACGTCACGTTCAGTCACATCCCAGATGTCTTCGAAGGAGATCAGATCTGGTGAGTTGGAGTGGGGGGGGGGGGGGTAGCACATCAATTGTTCCTCGAACCACTCTATCACAATCATGGCCTCGTGACATGGTGCATTATCTTGCTGAAAAATGAAACTGCCGTCGAGAACATCACGGTGCCTTGTACGAGCTTCATTGGACCCATGGATGCCCACATGAATGTTTCCCAGAGCATAATGGAACTACCACCAGCACCAGAATAGGTTTCAAGGAACTGTTCCCCTGGAAGACGACGGATTCGCGTCCTCCCATCGGCATAACGATGAAGGTATCGGGATTCATCAGACTATGCAACGTTGTGCCACCGCGCCAACGTCCAGTGCCGATGATCACGTTCCCATTTCAGTCTTAGTTGCCGAAGTCGTGGTGTTAACATTGGCAAATGCATGAATCGTTGGCTGCGGTGGCCCATCATTAGAAGTGTTCGGTGCGCTGTGTGGTTAAACACACTTGTACTCTGCCCAGCATTAAAGCTAGTTTCACCACAGTCCGCCGCCTTTCCTGGTTTACCAATCTGCCCAGCCTACTACGTCTGGAATTGGTTTCACCTTGGTTTCGTCATGTGTTGAAGACTCTCACCACAGCACTCCACGAACAGCCGAGTCCTGCAGTTTCCGAAATGCTCGTGCCGAGCAGTCTGCCTTTGGTCAAAGTGAGATAGGTCGCTCGCCTTCCCCATTCTACAAAAGGACAGCACACTCACTGATCATACATATACCGTGCGTGTATCTGACTAGCAGTCGTTCCACGCCAGGTGGCGCTGCTATCGTCCGGATGGGTTTATATCGATAGTAGGTCGGTGTTCATAATGATCTGCCTGATCAGTGTATTTACGTTAGAAGATAGACTTAAGAAAGGAAAAACTACGTTTATAGCATTTGTAGTTTTACAGAAAATGTGTGAATATATTAACTAGAATGACTACTCTTTGAAATTCTGTAGGTAAGAGTGACAAAATACAGGGAGCGCGAAGTTATACACCACTTGCACAAAAACCGTCTGGGAAAGCAAGTATGGCTTTTCACTCTCTACCCAGATGCAAACTACCCTTGAGCTCTGAGAGCTCGAGAATTTCGCCGCCTTCCCGCAGGATCTAGCACGTGCTGAAGTCTAGTGCTTGTGGTGGTGCTGGTGGTTGTAATATGTATTGGACGCTCAACAGCGATATCATCCGCTCTCTTACTAAACTTACTGGAGAGGAATGTGGTTATCGGTGATTAGCAGTTGTGTAACAACGTCACTAAAGTCATTGAAATTAATCTATATCAAAACGTAGGTTAATATGTTCCTGAGTTGGCGGCAGTTCATTCAGACATTTGAGAGGAAACAGCGCTATTCAATATTCTGAATTTCTCTAAAAACGGAAGTTTCAAACTTGAAATTTTGAAAGCATATGTAGTTGAACACAAACATCACTTTGAGGCCGCTGCAGAATATCTTCATTATTTTCTGAGTTACTTCATAAAATGTGAAATTACGAGGGCTCTTCGAAAAGTAAGATCCGATCTGGCGCGAAACGGAAACCACAGTGAAAATCCTATGAAGCTTTCCACAGACGTGTTGGGCAGTGTCCCTAATATCTCCGTCGATCGCGTCACGTCGCTCGTTTCAGTTCTGACCGCACAGTGAGCACGTAAAGATTCCTAGAAAATAGGGCCTCCCACCAAGTTTAAGGGCCTTGTGACAGAGTTCGGATGCTTTCTTGCAGCTCCACATAACATAATTATCGCGCGTTTCGTTCTTTATGACAATTCTCGGCAGAAGTGTGCGTGGGCGACGAAGATGCTTTTGAAACGTTTTCGATGGGAAGTGTTTCATAACCCACGATACAGCCCATAATTGGCCCCCTCTGAGTTTCATCTCTTCTCACATGAACCACTAGCTATGAAGACAACATTCTGGCACAGAATGAGAATTGGGGAAAAGCACAGGCTGGTGCCTTTTATGACGAGGGTACTGGAAAGTTGGTACAACGATGTCTAATTTGTAGCGGCAACTTTGTAAAGAAGCAGCTGGAAGGTGTAACTAACCTTTGTAAGCAAAACGTTTTTGATTTTCACGGTGGTTTCATTTCGCACCCGATCGGACCTTACTTTTCGAGTAGCCCTGACAGATGGAAAAACAAAAAAACTATACAAGGTGTAACGGATTTAAGTGCAGATATTTTATATGTGCTACCTTAATTTGTACATACAAAACTGTGTTGGTTGTCTTTTCTCTGTGTCGAATAGTCTTCCAACAAACACGTAACAAACTTTACAACCCGATGTTTTCTTCATAGTCATAACTGCGCCACTAAGTGGGCCGCACCTGACAGTGTGGAGCAGCCACATTGCGGCCAGGTGCCACACTTCAACAGCTACCCTGCTGCCCCAGGGAATATAAGCATTAATGGCTTGCTCTTGCCACATGTGCTTGGAGATACTAACCAACCTAAAAACACACTACTTCTAATAGCAGTAATTATTACTCAGCAAATGAACCAAATACTGACGTAGCGTTGTTCAGTACGCTGTTTTCGGTCACCATTAAACATATCTGCACTCACACCATGTATATACAAGGTGTTTCACAGTTCTTGTTACAGTCCTCTAGGGATCATAGAGGGGGAATTAATAGATAAAATTTTGATAAGTAACCCAAATCCGGAGATAATAGTGTTTCGATTTGAAATAAGTTTGAAGACTGGAGCACTTGTAAATCTCGAGCTTCACATTTTCTCAATATGGGCTGCTTTTCCGAGAAAAGATTGTATACATCCAGTATATGCCCCAGAGTCCTGCAACAGACGGACGTCAGCTGTAACGGATTTTTTATTTATTTGGTCTTCCGAGTAGCAACTCGATTTAACCCTCAATAACACATAGTTACAATTTATTTATTTATTTACACGTCAAGTTCCGTAGGACCAAATTGAGGAGCAATTATTCAAGGTCATGGAACGTGTCAGTACATGAAATTACAATATAAAAGTAAAAACGGATAAAAATAAAATGTTTATCAACCCAAAAAAAGTCAGTCCATAAGTTTAAGTGAACGCAGTCAATAATACAACAAGAAAAAGCTTAATTTTTCAAGGAACTCCACGACAGAATAGAAGGAGTGATCCCTGAGGAAACTCTACAGTTTCGATTTGAAAGCGCGTGGATTACTGCCAAGATTTTTGAATTAGAGTGGCAGCTTATTGAGAATGGAAGCAGCAATGTACTGCACACCTTTCTGCACAAGAGTTAAGTAAGTCCGATCCAAATGCCAAGTATTAACTGAGTGAAAGCTGCTTATTTTTGGGAATAAGCTAATATTGTTAACACGAATTGACAGTAAGGAATATATATATTGAGAGGCCAATGTCAAAATACCCAGACTCGTGAACAGGGGTCGACAAGAGGTTCGTGAACTTACACCACTTATTACCCGAACCGGCCGTTTCTGAGCCAAAAATATCCTTTTAGAATGGGAAGAGTTGCCCCAAAATATAATACCATAGCGGGCCGCTGTGGCCAAGCGGTTCTAGGCACTTCAGTCCGGAACCGCGCGACTGCTACGGTCGCAGGTTCGAATCCGGCCTCGGACATGGATGTGTGTGATATCCTTAGGTTAGTTGGTGTACGTAGTTCTAAGTTCTAGGGGACTGATGACCTCAGATGTTAAGTCCCATACTCCTCAGAGCCATTTGAACAATTTTATAATACCGTATGACATAAGCGAATGAGAGTAAGCAAAGTTGACTAATTTTGGACTCGAACGATCACTCACTTCAGATACCGGTCGAATAGTAAAAATGGCAGCATTAAGTCTTTGAACAAGATCCTGAACGCGGGGTTTCCACGACAGTCTACTATCTATCTGAACATCTAGAAATATGAACTGTTCAGTTTCACTAATCGCCCATTATGTGAAATTAAAACGTCAGGGTTTATTGAACTGTGTGTTAGAAACTGTAAAAACATAGTCTTACTGTGATTTAGCGTTAGTTTATTTTCTACATGCTATGAACTTAGGTCATGATCTGCACTATTTGAAACCGAGCCAATCCTGCACACAACATCCCTTACTACCAAGTTAGCGTCATCGCCAAACAGAAATATTTTGGAGTTACCTGTAAGCTAGAGGGCATGTCATTCATATAAATAAGGAACAGGAGTGGCCCCAACAGTGATCCTTGGGGCACCCTCCTCCCCTCCCCCCCCCCCCCCCCCCCCACTTGACTGTATCCCACTCATAGCCCACATCACATCCATTCTCAACATTATGAATAATGACCTTTTGCTGTCTGTTGCTAAAGTAAGAGGTGAACCAATTGTGAGCTCCTCCCCGTATTCTGTAATGGTCCAACTTTTGGAGCAATATTTTCTGATCAACACAATCAAACGCCTTAGTTAAATAAAAAAATATGCCTAACGTTCGAAACCTTTTGTTTAACCCATCCAGTACCTCACAGAGAACAGAGAATACAGCATTTTCAGTTGTTAAGCGACTTCTAAAGCCGAACTGTACATTTGATAGCAAATCATGTGATATAAAATGATCAACTAGCCTTACATGCACAGCCTTTTAAATAACTTTAGCAAACACTGTATGCATAGAAATAAATCTAAAACGATCTGCATTATCACTTTCTCCCTTTTTATAAAGCTGTTTCACTATTGAGTACTTTAATCGTTCAGGAAACTGACAATTCCTTAAGGAAAAACTACAAATACGGCTAAATACTGGGATAACGTGTGCAGCACAGTACTTTAATATTCTGCGAGGCATTCCATCATAGCCATGAGAGTCCTTAGTCTTCAGTGATTTAATTATGGACTCAATGTCTGATTTTGTATCGTCGACCTTATACTGCTGTACAGACACTTTCTTCACAACTGACCATATGGTTTTAATTTTATCCTGTGAATTAGCTATTCTATTTGCGTCTTCCTAATAACATTTTTAAGCACCTTACAATACTGTTTGTAATTGGCTACTGCAGCTTGACTGTGACTACTTCTAACATTTTGATATAATTCCCGCTTTGTTCTACATGATATCCTTATTCCACTAGTCAGTCACCCGGGCTGCCTATTACTGCTAGTTCCAGTTTAGAACGCTCTAATGGAAAGCAACTCTCAAAGAGCATGAGAAATGTGTTAAGGAAAGCATTATATTTATCATCTATGTTATCGGCACTATAAACATCCTGCCACTCTTGTTTCCTGACAACATTTAAAAAACTCTCTATTGCTGTTGGATTAACTTTCCTACACAGTATGTAATTACATGTGACATTTGTTTGAGCACAAAAGCCTTTTAGTGTTAAAATTTGTGCATCATGGTTTGAAAGGCCATTCACACCAGAATGCCCATCTTATAATGAAGAATGAATAAAAATGTTGTCAACAGTTGTGCTACTGTTACCCTGCACCCTAGTTGGAAAAAGCACAATCTGCGTCAGATCATATGAATTTAGGAGACCTACCAACATCCTTTTTCTTGCCCCATATATACAAAATTAATATTGAAGTCACCACATATAACTAATTACTGGTACTTCCTACAAAGTGAATCAAGAACCCTCTCTAGCTTGAGCAGAAATGCTCTGAAGTCGGAGTTAGGGGACCTATAAACAACAACAATTAGAAGTTTAGTTTCACTAAATTCAACTAACGCTGCACAACATTCAAATATCTGTTCAGTGCAGCGTCGTGATACGTCTATGGACTCAAATGGAATACTGTTTTTTACATACAGAAGCATTCCTCCACCCCGCAAGGAACTCCTTGAGAAACAGCCAGCTAATCTGTAGCCTGGTAAAGGAAGCCTCTGAATTGTCAAATTATTTAAGTGGTGCTCCAACATACCAATAATCAACATCTATAAGCAGTTCACTAACTTTATCTCTAATATCTCTTATATTTTGATGAAATATGATAATTCCTTCTCTAATTCCTTCTCTACCTGGAAACATGATATCCTCTGAAGGTGAGCCCTTAGCTAGAGGGACTTCCTTTAAGCAGGTATACCTATCAGCTGACTTAAATCTAAAAAAAAGGTGCCGCTCTAACACCAACTACTACAGGAATTTTTCCACGAGTGATGCCACCACCACCCACTACACTGTCACCTATAAGGTTTGCCAGCCTCCTCTTCCCATACCTGCTGAGGTGGAGGCCATGCCTAATGAAACCCGATCTTCTGATGGAACCAACTGGCACCACTGAAATGTGACCCATGCCCTCTGCCAACAGCGCCCTCTCTAGCCCATGTTAACGTGCCTAACAGCCGCATTAAGACGAGGCCGATCATGACGCTGAAACAGTTGCACGAAATGCACGTTAGTGCCACCAGTTTGAGTAGCTATCTTTACCAGGTCACAACCTACATGATATTCTCTGTCCCTATCAAGACTGTTCCCTGCTCCACCCACTATCACTACCTGATCCTCTTTCGTAAAATTCCTACATAACTCCCCTACGCTGTCAGTCATCTGAACCAACCATGCACTAGGCTTCACAATGCTGGTGACCTATTACTCACTCCCCAACATTTCCTGCAACTGCTGGCCCACACCTCTACCGTGCGAACTACCTAGCAGCACAACCTTCTTCTTGCTGTTAGACATTGCAACTGACCTAGGCCTCCTAATTGCTGAAGACTGCTGCATGTTCCCTAGATCTACAGCTAAAAAGGCTCCTCTCCCCTCAACTCTGACAGTAGGTCAAATCTATTGCATTTATGCAAAGTATAACTGTCTGAATACTTCCTCCTGCTAGCTGCCTTCTTGCCAACTGCCAGTTCCCCATTCCCCACCACCCTTCACCCTCCTCAACCTGTCTAGTTCCTCCTTTGCGCGTTGTAACTGCACCTGAAGGTCACAGATCGTATGCTCCTTCTCCTCTATGAACTTATTTCTACTAAAGATTCTGCATTCCCAGGAGAGGATCTCGTAGAATGTCCACTGGCTTCCGCACTGCATTCCCCCCATTGAAAATACTTTGAAAAAATCCCACAGCGTAACCCACCACCCACAAACCTACAACAGAGCCCACACTTATCGTTCATGGTAAAATTTTACAGTTGCTGAAAAAAAACTATACGTCTACGTTATCTAAGCTCAGTACCTAAGTACAATGTACATAGAATTGAACAAAACAAGACAGAAATGCATATTTTCCAGTAGAGAAAGCTCAAACCGCCCCGGCTGTGTTCAACAATTAGAATAAAAGGTTGTTAAAATTGTGTTGAGTTACAGTCACATCATTCCTGAAATATTTTCAGAAGCAAGACAGAAAAATAGAATATGTACGATATTAAAACTTACAGATTGTGCCCAGTACTCTTAAGCGGCTTAACAGTCACTTTATGAAGGCGAATGTCTTTGTAAACAAAAGAGAAGTAGCTGATTGAGGAAGGTGGTATCCCAAACTCAGCAATGTCCTCAGAAACTCCAACTCTTTGCAGTCAAATTTGAGACATGTCGTTGACATCAGGTTCCGACTCAGGATCACACTCACTTGCCGGTGAAGCGTAAACGTTGATCCAATGTAGATGTTGAGGAAAAGAGGCGTCATTGAAGCGAAGTCGTATCATAGGAGAAATCGTGGATCGGTCCAAGTGTGTCCTCATGTAATACGGATGTGAAGGAATCTGAGGTTGGAGCACTGAGTAATAGCTGCCTTCCATTTGCTGCGAGACGTCCCACATCTCTTGCCATTGTTTGTTTGCGTGACCCTTGGCCACACGTAAGTAGCCACTGTAAGGTAATTTCAAATCCGGGACAGTGCGTAAAGATGTCGCTTGCTTGGCTAATGCATCAACTTCCTCGTTATGTAGGATACCTGCGCGGGAAGGCACCCACAGCAAATGGATTGTCCGCCCCATCCGTGTGCTGCGAAAATATTCCGAAGCCAGTTCAAAATATAGCGGTTAGTAGTTTTGTTCCATGTCCAGTGCTGAATACTTTGAGGGGCGCTTTGAGAGTCAGACACAATTAATACCTTGGGGAAGGAAGCGGAAGAGACAAACTTAAGAGCTTCCAGAAGTGCCACTTTCTCCGCTGTAATTATAAAAACGCTTGGGGGCAGTTTGAAGGTTTTCCGGATCTGAATCTGAGGGCAAAGAAATGCATTCCAGTATACTATTCGTGCGGAATTTTGGATCCATCGGTATATACACAGAGAAAACCAGGCCACTGAGCTGCAACAAGATGACTGAATCCACTACTGACATTAGTACTTTCCAAATAGTTTATATTAAAATAATAGATTGGAATATGATAGCTGAGCGTATGAAGATATCAGTCAAAAAGAGACAAATGCCGGGAAAATCGTATAGAGGTTAAGAGAGGTGACCAAGTGTCAAAATTGGTGCAAAAGGCCGGAGCCTTATTCCTTCTGCAGGAGGCAGTCCATAGTCGGTAAATGCAATCTCTACTTTGGTAGACAGAACTATCCATAAACGACATGTCTTGAATGTAGAATTTATCCGGTAACATTTGGCTTCTAATCTTCAAGAGCATCTCCCCTGCTTCCTCAAAATGACCATTAGCTGGCGTAGACCTCATGGCTCCAAGACAGATATGAATGGCTCTGTATTGAAGAGTATCTATGTTTGGTGAGATGAACCTTTGGCGCATTGTGCTACAGTCGACAGCTATAATCTTAATCGATATCGATTAATCCTCCTGTACACTATGAGTAAACTACTCTGGGGCCGTTCCCGACCACACACGGGTGAGTGATCGAATTATATTTAAGCCTTCTTCACACGTGACAACAATGGATCGGATGTGATGCGCCCAGCTTAACCGAGAGTCAAAAATCATCTCCAGAAATCGAGCGTGAGATTTTATGTGGAAAGTGTACTTTCCTCAGGTAGTATGATCATCAATGGGAGCCGATGTCGAGTTGTAAAGTAGACGATTACTGATATCTCAGCCTAAATCTCCAGGCTATTAGTTAAGGCTCACCGGCCACTTGACAATCTTCTTCTTCCGTGCAGATGCACAAACAGTGCCCGAACTCTTACGGGAATCGGCAACGCGCCGCGAATAATGAGTATAATGGGCGGGGGCGCTACGAATGTAGTGCGGGACAACACGTTGAGAATGTGGGTTTCGCGGGAGGCGTGCCAGATATAAATCCTTGCAGTCGCACTATCCTCTGTGTCCTCGGTGGCTCAGATTGATAGAGCGTCTGCCATGTATGCAGTAGATCCCGGGTTCGAGTCCCGGTCGGGGCACGCATTTTCATCTGCCCCCGTTGACGTATGTCAACGCCTGTAAGCAGCTAAGGGTTTTCATTTCATTGTAATTTATTAATAAATAGCGACTCATCAATATATGGAAAGGCTGTGAGTAATGCCGCTTTGGCCTGAAGATGCGAACGGCAGTGGAATGAACACAGGCATCGTCTGCATACTTCAATATTTTTGTGGGGGGGAGTGATTATGCGCTCTAAATCATGCGTATAGAGTAGAGACGACGGGGCTTAAAATTGCACCCTGAGGCAAGCCCTGGCAGAAGAGAAATGGTCCGACCATGTTTCCATTGTAACGGACGTAAATGGTCCTTTGAGCGACCAGGGTACTGATGCCATAAATCATCCACGGAGGAACTTCGAACCCTGCCTGTTTGTCCAAGAGAACTTGTATACGAACGTGATGATACCACCCTTTTAACGTCCAGAAAGGCAGCGACCGCTATTTCTTTGTTTTGAAAGGCCGACGTAATATATATAGCAAGTAAATACAGATTGTCTATAGTCCCTTTACCTTTTCTGAAGCCGTATTGACTCAGTTTCACCAAATTATGATTTTCAAGCCACCATTCCAACCTCCTTTTAACCATTCATTCCAGAGTTTTGCCAAAACACTACAACAAAGCAGTCGCTCGATAATTAGAGGTCACATTTGGATCCTTGCCACTTTTCATAATTGGAATATTTGCTTTCGTCTTTCATGTTGATAAGAGGTCCTTGTGCATCCAGTACCGATTAAAAATGTGTAAGAGGAAATCTTTTGCCTCTGTCGCATAGAATAATGAATAAAATCAATACCAGGGCAACCGTCCCTCGATGGTTTAATAGCTTCGTTGAATTCTTTTTTGGAGAAAGGACGAAGGAGTACATGGTAACGGTTATCTTCAACAGGAGACGGTGATTCTAGAATGGGGCTGTGGGAGGAGCAAGTGTATCTATAAATTCCTCTAGCGAGACAGTGGTAGCAGGAGGGGGAGGGGGGGGGGAGACAGTCGGCTGGTTCTGAAAGCCTTTGTTTTATGACAGATGCTTGCCATACTGGTTTCATTATTGAGGGAAGAACGAAATTTTATCCAACTGTCCTTTTTCTTTCAGAAATTTGTTAGCTCACTCATTTTCTTTTCGAACAGCCAAGAAGTTATCCATAGTGGGATTTTGACGATAGATTTTTAAAGCAAGTCTGCGCTTAGCAACTTGTCGAGAGGATTCGGAATTCCACCAAGGAAGGTAACGGTGTTGCGTGACGGTGAACTCTTTTTCCTTAGGGATGTTGGCATCAGCTGCAGTATCCATAGCGTTGATTAAAACTTGATATGAATCTTCATCAAGCAAGTCACGTCTCATGTTTCAGAACGCCGGCCTAACTGCCCGTTTATAGGAGTCCCAGTTGGTTTCCTTGATTTTCCACGCACTGTTAGCGTAACATATGTGCGTAATATCAATGTTGATTTTGATGTCGAACTCTACTGAGAGATGATCGGATCCCACTGAATCTGTTTTAACGCGGCAGTTAGATAATTCGGTAAAACAGGGAGTGCAAAGCGTTACGCCGACAGCTGAGGGTCTACCGAAAGGTGAGGATACCATAGTAGAAGCCGTCATCGAGTATCGCTAGGTTATTGTCTTTGATAACATGCTTCAGTGTCCTGCTCTTTTTGTCATGTCTCCTCCCCATGCTACGAGGGTAATCCCAAAAGTAAAGACACCGCCATTCTGTTCAGAAAATTATGAAATGGCGTGATTGTTGCTTGGTGTAAGGTGTAAAGTGGAATGCCTAGATTTTGTAATCACGCTGTAACAGCATGCGTTCTCAGAAATGATAAGTTCACAAAGGTACATGAGTCACATTGGAACAACCGAAATAAAATGTTCAAACGTACCTACGTTCTGTATTTTAATTTAAGAAACCTACCTGTTACCAAATGTTGGTCTAAAATTGTGAGCTATATGTTTGTGACTATTACAGCGCCATCTATCACAAAGCGAAAAAACTTTATATTTCTTTACGTACTACACGTATGTGTAATAAATATGGGGGTTCCTATTTTAAAAAAAAACGCAGTTGATATCCGTTTGACCTATGGCAGTGCCATCTATCGGGCCAGCCATAGCGCCATCAGGTTTCCCCATTCAAGCTAGACGAGTTTCGTTCTTTGTAGTTCTTTCGTTTTTTCGTTTGGGGCTTATTTCGTAAGATATTTGGCCCGGTCACTATCAATGGACTACCCTACATATATAATGTCTGTAGAGAGAGAGAGAGAGAGAGAGAGAGAGAGAGAGACAGGGAGAGAGAGAGAGAGAGAGAGAGAGAGAGAGAGAGACGCAGGGCGCTGCTTGCTGGCTGCTGGCTGTCAGGCAGGCCGGTGCTTACATCTTGTTCTTCCTGAGTCGCGGCCGCGGCGCGGGAGGCTCTGACGTCACGCTCACCGCCGCCTCGCCCACAATGCGCACCGTGATGCCTGTAACCGAGAAACAGCTCAGTGTAGTACACAGTAACACATATCATGATGTCAGCATTTGTTATTACCAAATGAATTTGTATTTAGATATGGTGAATATGTATCTGACAAATTAAATATTACGTTATGTCATTGGAACAGGTCATCAGTTACTGTGGCCGTAATTCGAATTTGGTGGCACCGCTTAAAAATCAAGTTCGTCTTATTAAACAGTAGTAATTTATTCACTGTTTTGATATGAGAAATTCGTGTGTTTCCACAACAGATGAGTATGCAGATGAGAACTGAAATGAAATGAGCGTTTGGCGTCATTGACCGGGAGGCCCCTTGCGGGGCAGGTCCAGCCGCCTTGGTGCAGGTCTTCTTACATTCGACGCCACGTTGGGCGACCTGCGCGCTGGATAGGGATGAAATGATGACGGAGACAGCACAACACCCAGTCCCTGAGCGGAGAAAATCCCCGACCCAGCCGGGAATCGAACCCGGGCCCGTAGGACGGCAATCTGTCACGCTGACCACTTTTGTTGTTTTTTTAGGTGTTGTAGGTCAGGGGGCAGAGTGAGCATGGGTCGTACTTGGAGGCCTGGCCACGTTCTCCCCGTCTCCTGACATGATAAGGAAGAGGCAGCGGGAAGGAAACAGTGCACATTTATGTAATTTTTTAATTATTAACAATATTATTTTATTTATTCATTTAATTTTAATGTCCCTAAAGAAAAATCATATATGAAAAAGAAGGGAAAGAAAAACAGGGCCAAAGTGACATCCTCGTCACTTCACTGGGAGTAAATCCTATCCCTCGAAGCAACGTAAATCTGGGACTCCCCACCGCTTGAGGGGGTTATGAAACATGCTGCCTAGAAAGTTCGCAAAATGCGTTTTATATTTAGAGTGACGTCGGATGATTTCGTGTTGTTCTAGTAGATAATGCCAATAGTCCATGCCCGATATCAAGGTCCGCGAGAGCACGTAGTGCGATGTGTGTCCTCCAATCCAGCGGACTGCCGATGTTTTTTGTGAGGGGAAAAAGACAGCGTCAGGGAAAAATAAACCGTCCGTCGTGATCGTGGATTCGTCGGTGCGTCGGAGGAGGGCCATGATGCGTTGCGTCAACCGCCAAATATCCTTTGCCTCACCGCACTGCAGAGAATGTTCGTCGGTGTCCTGCATGCCACATATAAGGCAGAGCGGGGAATCTACCATGCGAGTGTCGTACAATCGTTGGTGGTTGACTGTCTTTCGATTGATTAATGTATACCATGACGATCACGCTGCTGTGGTGAGGAGAGGCGTATGGACAGCTCGCCAAATCTGTCGCCAGTCTCGCGTTGTGTATTTAAGTTCGACAACATTGCTGCCATGGTGACGCCGCAAGTATCGATATACCTCACGGGTAGTGGGGATTCTTGTAGAAGGCATCTGTAACTGAACATAACTAAAATCAACAAAGAATCGCGCGACGTGAGAAAAAGAGGGCGATATTGTGCCTACCGCCACCGGCGGTTCAAAGGACGTGGGAAGAAGCACATCCAGGATAGCCGACGTGATGGCGTGTTGCCGTTGGTTCCAAGTTCGTAGTGTCGCTCGCAGGTATAGAGCTAGAGCCTTGTTCCGCACATCCGTGAGGTTAAGTCCTCCAGAATGGTGTGGGAGAGTTAAAGTCTCTTATTTGATCTTAGACAACATTCCTTGGCTGACATAGTATCCAAAGGCCGCCATTAATCTGTTAGCAATACCACGTGGCATTGGCAGTACCTGTGCCAGGTGCGGCAGTCGCGAGGCCAGGTGAACATTAGTGTAGTCCACCCTTTGGAGCAGGTCGTGCGTTCGGAGTGAATTGTTGCGTATGTGCAGTCGGACGTGCTGGAGGAGACGTCGATAGCTCGCCGCCGCTGATTGCCGTAGCGATCGGGTGAACAATACACCTAAGCATCGCAAGATGTCCACACCACTCAGCTATCGGGGTGGACAGATGAGAACTGATACTACAAAAATAAGATCACGGATGGCAAGCTACACAACAATGTAAAGATGGTCCTACAGAACCAAACAATCTAGAAAATACGAACTGAATAACAGTGCTCACTAATGATGACACAAATATGCTAAAGCGTTTGGACATTAAAAACAACAACCATCTGTATAATAGGCGGACCTGAACGCCCGTAATTTAGTCCGCAACCAGCCTCTGTAGCCGAGGTTGCTAACACGCGGTTCTGTGGTGGCGCACGACTCGGAGGCACGTCTATTTGAATTCAGGAGGTGGATGAAACTTCCACTGGCAATATTTGGCCAGCGGAAGGAGGAGAGGTGGTGGCGTAAAGTTCCTGATGACCTGTGTCTGCGCTAATGCCCTGTATTAAATTCTGAACCTCTACTCTGTGCCTCATGAAATGAGGTATTGTGACTCTGTTGACAGTGATCGGTCCGTCGGATAGGGACGTTAAGCTCGGCAGTCCCTTCTTTTTCAACATTCACCTCAAATGTAACACGCTATACTACACTACACAAACATCCATTATATCAGGTTACCTTCCATTCAAAAGGCTGTTGCACTCAGCAACTGTTATATTGACTTGTAAATAATGGATATCAGCTATCAGTTGTCCTTTTTAAATTTTATTGGTAGATCTAGATTACAGCTAGAAACTAGCCATTCTCAATGCACTATCAGTTCACTGAACTGTGGATGAAGCCCGAGCAACGGGCATTACATGCATTGATCAAAATGATAGTGCATTGAGAATGGCTAGTTTCTAGCTGTAATCTAGATCTGTCAATAAAATTTAAAAAGGACGACTGATAGCTGAAATCTATTATTTACAACATCCATTATAATCACCCACAGTCCACAACCACACGTATGACAAAATTCTCAGGTATCCGCAAGGAAAGGGTCTCATGTGCGCAGATGAGGAACACACTTTCCGACTGGCGGCTGAATCCTTCCAGTGGAATTTCCCAGCCAACAGTGCCGCACGAAATTTACATCCAGCCCGCAAACATGGTTGCTGTTAGAGCTTCGTAACCAGACAAATATGGTGCTGGGTGCACGTTGCATGCATCAAACATCAATAAATAATGAAAAAGACATTCAGTCAACGGAAATATCCAGCTACTTCGCATCAAAGTACCAAGTGAGGAGGAGCTCCCCAACGGCCTGAATGTTTGGAGAGCGTCTTAAATGCACCGTATGAGGTAATAATATGTACTTACCCTGTAATTGCTAGGTATCGTAATAAGAAAACCGCTCACGAGTTAAACCATTTAACACAGCCCTCAGCTGTTGAAGTGAAAGAAGAATAAACTTCAGTTTTACAGGAAGACACGCCAGTGAACGAATGTATTGACCCTCCTAATCATAGTAGATTATCGACTTTTACTGTTGGCGGGCAAACGGAAACCAGAAAATTAGAAATTCTGAAGAGTAGTAGAAAGTGTTGAAGCAAGCCACACGTGCAGTCGATCTCAAAGGTGTCAGAATCAATATCTACTTGACAGCGAAAAAATTTGGTATGTGCAGCGGAATTAGTGATCTGAAAGATCAAGATAGTAAGGAAGGACAAATATTACAGATTATTTTGAACGTAACGAATGTGTAACGCACATGCGAGAAACTCAGTAGAAATTAACAATAGACCTGGAGATGAATAACAGCTGCTTCCTGAATTATCTTTTTTTTATTGGTTTATTGCTGACATCCTGAAATTGGCAGGAGAGGTAATAATAAATCAGTTGGCAAAAGTATTTACTTCCTGCCTGCACTATGCTTCAATCCCACTATCGTGGAACAAGGCAAAGATTATACTGATACACAAGAAAGGAAGTATTCACAATATCAAAAACTATCGTCCTATCAGCTTGCTCTGAATGTTGTACAAAATTTTCACACAGATCGCGTTAAATCGAGTTAGTTCCACCCTAGATTCAGCCCAACCTATGGAAGAAGCAGGATTCCGAAGCAATGTTAGCACTATTGACCACATTCTGACCGTTAGTAAAGTGATAAGCAGAGAAAATGAATACGAGCTGCCTCTCTGCTTTGCCTTTGTTGATTTTGAAAAGGCGTTTGACTCCGTTAGCAATATAGCTGTTCTCCAAGCTTTCAGTGAGTAAGGAGTGGGAGGAGCGTACATTGAAGTGCTCAGCAATATCTACGAAACTTCTTCAGCTTATATTAATATCGGCGAATCGACTCAAGAATTCCGCATCATGAGGGGTGTCAAGCAAGGCGACCCCATCTCCCCAAAACTGTTCTCGTCTGGAAATGGCTATGTCAAAGCTGAGCTGGGAAGGTAAGGGAATTAGAATTAATGGAAGAAGGCTTACCAACCTGAGATTTACTGATGATATTGCCTTATTGGCCAACGACTTCGTAGAGCTCCAAATCTTAGTTACAGATCTTGCATCGGAATGTCAGATGGTTGGCTTGAACATGAACCTTTCCAAAACAAAAGTAATGTCCAACAAGTGGGTCCCAGCTGAAGATGTGAAAGTCAAGGACAATCCATTAGAAGAGGTCAGTGATTATACAGGGTGATTCAAAAATGCATGTAAATATTTCAAGGGTGTATTTGTGAGGTAAATATAAGACAAAAATGTTCTATACAATTTTTTCCATACTTGGCTTATTACAGAGTTATGAACAAAACAGGATAATACATTCAATACAACGTAAGGTATTTAATTCCCAGAGTTCACAGTTTAATTACAGTGCATTTGGACTAACAACGCAAACTGATAAATAAACGTGACGTAACAAACTGAAACAATTCCTCGCGAACACTGTATTAATTTAGGTCCTGTTGATTGAACTACAGCAATGCACAATAACTAAGGAAAATTGAAGCATTTTACAGACTGTATTGTACTGTACTGTATTTGCACAAATCTTAATGCAATGCATGTTCAAAATGCTGTCCCTGAACTTGCAGACAGACCCGTGCTCGTCGCATCACTGATCTCTGCACATTACACAGTCCGTTCAACTCTCCACGAATAATTTCACAACCACCTTCAATTCTTTGTTGTAGCACTTCTCTGTTCGGTACTGCAGAAGAATACACCAATGTCTTTAGTCGGCCCCATAAATAAAAGTCTAAAGGGTTCAGGTCAGGTGATCTGGCTGGCCAAGCAATTGGTCCTCCGCGACCTATCCATCGATGTGGATACGCAGAATTGAGGTACGCCCTTACGTTGCGGCTGTAATGGGCGGGAGCACCATCGTGCATAAACCACATGGTGGCTCGTGTTGCAAGAGGGACATCCTGTAACAATCCAGGAAATTCTCCCTCCAAAAATTCGCAGTACGCGTGCCCATTCAGCCTTGGAGGCAGAACATGAGGTCCGAGTAAGTAATTCCCCACAATACCACACCAAATGTTTATGGAGAATTGATGTTGATATCCACGCACAATTCTCGCGCCAGGATTCTCGACAGCCCACTGGTGCATATTATGCGAATTGATTACACCCGCACGAGTAAACATGGCCTCATCTGTGAATAATATCCGCCGAATGAACATTGGATCATTCAAATGACGCTCTTGTAACCACTGGCAGAATTGCTGACGGCGAGGATAGTCTTCAGGTGTCAATTCGTGCACTTTTTGCAGGTGAAATGGATGCAACTGTTGTCTCCGAAGCAGCCGCCATACAGTAGATTGTGGAAGTCGTACAGCTGCACTAATTTGTCTCGTACTGATAGATGGATCTTGGTCTACCAGGTCCAAAACATGTTCCTCGACGTTCACTGCATGCTCAAGTGGTCGACCTGAATGTGGCCCAGGACGAATGCCATACTCCCGCATACGTCTGTCCACAGATACAAACGTCTGATGACTTGGTAACCGTCTTCCTGGAAACAGCTCACTGTACCTTCGTCTTGCTGCAAGTGCATTTCCATCTGCTGCACCATACACAAGGTGCATATCAGCATACTCACTGTTTGAGTACATCATGTGCACGAAACCTTTAGCCTTCCGACGATGAATGAACGACAGGACGTACTTTTCCGTTACCAACAACATCAGCGCCATCTTCCGTACAGTAGGAGTAAACATCACGTGCAAACAAAAACAAACACTATTCATGCAGTTTCGAATCAACTGTTGGGAGATACGTATGTGAATTACGTACCAGAATATGGCATCCTGCTGCTTGCACTGCCGTCGTTTTGATACGGACATGACTTTCGTATTTAACGATAACTCTGGAATTAAACGTTTATGGAAAAACATTTATAGAACATTTTTGTCTTATATTTACCTCACAAATACACCCTTAAAATATTTACATGCATTTTTGAATCACCCTGTATATACCTTGGCCAGATTATAAATATGAAAGGAGAAGTAAGGCCAGAAATCTATCGGCGCATCAAGCTTGGCTGGCAGGCATTTGGGAGGAATTCAACAGTATTCAGATCAAAAGTGTCAGTAAATCTGGAGAAATCAGTATTTGATCAATGTATTCTTCCTGTGCTGACGTATGGTTGTGAGACATGGACAATGAACTCATTTACAAAAGGGAAACTTATGACAGCACAGAGAGCCATGGAAAAATCAATGCAGGGCTGTATAAGAAAGGATAGGAAAAGGACAGATGATACCCGGTCTGTGACGAAGGTTAAGGACATATTAAAGACAGTAGGCTCCTTGAAATGGCAGTGGGCTGGCCACGTCGCGAGAAGGAAAGACGGCAGATGGACGAAGCTGGTACTGGAGTGAAGTTCGAAAGAGCATTAGAGGCCTAGAGGAAGACCACCGGACAGATGGGACAAAGATATCAAGAAGATCGCTGGTAGCACCTTTCAGAGAACTGGCCAAGACCGTTCCACTTGGAGAGGACTGCTGAAAGCCTCCCTGAATCCACGACTCAAGAGGCCACATCATTTAATTGGCTGATGATGATGATGATTCATCCTTAGTCTTCCACCTGGTTTAATGCTGCCCGACACGAATTCCTTTCTTGTGCGAACATTTTCATCTCAGAGTAGCGATTGGGTGTATTCCAATCTCTGTCTTCTTCTACAGTTTTTAGCTTCTACAGTTTTCTCTAGTATCGTGGAAGTTATTTCCTGATGTGTTAATAGGTGTCCTACCATCCTGTCCCTTCTTCTTGCCAGTATTTTCCATATATTCCTTTCCTCGTCGACTCTGCGGAGAATCTCCTCATTTCTTATCTTATCAGTCCACCTAATTTTCAACATTCTTCTGTAGCACCAAATCTCAAATGCTTCGAATCTCTTTCGTTTCGGTTTTCCCACAGTTCATGTTCCACTTCCATGGAATGCTGTGCTCCAAACATAAATTCTCAAATTAAGAGCTACGTTTAATACTAAGAGACTTATGATGGCGAGGAATGCGCTTTTATCAGAATTAGTCTGTTTTTGATGTTCTCCTTGCTTCGTCCGTCACGGATTATTTTGCTGAATTGGTAGCATAATTCCTTAATACCGTCTACTTCTTAATCCCTAATTCTGATCTTACGTTTCCCGCAGTTCTCATTTCTGCTGCTTCTCGTTACTTTCGTCTTTCTTTGACTTCCTCTCAATCTATATTCTGTACTCATAAGACTGCTCATTTCATTCAACAGATCCTGAAAATTTTCTTCACTTTCACTGAGGATAGCAATGTCATCAGCGAATCTTAACGTTGATATCATTTCACCTTGAATTTTAATCCCACTCTTTAATCTTTCCTTAATTTCCGTCATTGCTTCTTCGATGTATATGTATTTTAATCCGAGCGCTTCGCTCTTTCTCCTCCAGTCTTTCTGTCCCACCTCAGTTCCTGTACGTATTACGTATTACACGTCTTTCTCTATAGCTTACACCCATTTTTCTCAGAGTTTCGAACATCATACATCATTTGACACTGTAGAAAGCCGTTTCTAAGTCGAAAAAAAAAACATATGAAAATATCTTGATTTTCTTCAGCCTTGCTTTCACTATCGATTGCAACGTGAGAACGACCTCTCTGGTGCCCTTACCTTTTCTAAAGCCAAACTGATCGTCATCTAACAGATCCTCAACTTTCTTTACCATTCTTCTGTATCTTATTGTTCTCAGCAACTCGTGTGCATTAGCTGTTAAGCTGATTGTGCGATAATTCTCGCACTTGTCGGCTCTTGCTATATTCAGAATTGGATGCTGTTTTCCCGAAAGTCAGATGGTATATCGCCAGAATCATACATTCTACACACCAACGTGAGCAGTCGTTTTGTTGCCACTTGCTATAACGATTTTAGAAATTCCAATGGAATGTTATCGATCCCTTCTGCCTCATTTGACCTTAAAGGGCTTTTAAATTTTGATTGTAATATTGGATCCCCTAATTCTTCCCCGTTGCCACCTGTTTCTTCTTTCATCACGTCATCAGACAAGTCGTTCCCTTCATATAGCCCTTCAGTCTAGTCTTTCCACTTACCGCTCTCTCCTCTCCATTTAACGGTGGAATTCTTACGAACTCTTAACGTTACCACCCTTGCTTTTAATTTCACCAAAGTTGCTTTGTTTTTCCGTATGCGGAGTCAGTCCTTTTCGATTTCTTGACATTTTCATTCAGCCATTTCGCCTTAGCTTCACTGCAGTTCCTATTTATTTCATTTCTAAATGACTTAAATTTCTGTATTTCTAAATTTCCCTAACTTTGTTGTACTTCCTTCTTTCGTCGATCAACTTAAGTATTTCTTCTGTTAACCATGTTGCTTCGCAGTTACTTTCCCTGTACCTAAGTTTTTCATTCCTTCTTCTGTGCTTGCACTCTTTCGAGATGTCCATTCCTCTCCAAACGACGTGGCTACTGAGCTATTCATTGTCGCATATTTCTAGCCTCAGAGAACTTAATGCATATCTCTTCATTCCTTAATACTTCCGTATCCCATTTCATTACGCATTGATTCTTCCTGACCAGTCTCTTAAATTTCAGCATACTCTTCATCATTACTGAATTGTGATCTGAGTATATTTGCTCCCGGGTACGTCTTACAATTCAATATCTTTTTTCGGAATCTTTACTTGACAATGAAGTAATCTAACTGGGACACTCCTGTCTCTCCAATCCTTTTCCAAGAATACCTCCTAATCTTGTGATTTTTGAACAGAATATTCGCTATTAATAGCTGAAATTTATTGCAAACCTAAAGTAATCTTTCTCCTCTCTCATTTCTACTTCCTTGCCCATATTCACCCGTAATCTTTTCTTCTTCTGATTCTTTTACAACCACATTCCAGTCTCCCCCTTTCATAGCAATCCCTCCCGGAGATGCGTGATGCGAATGGGGGACTAGTCCGGAATCGTTTGACACTGGAGAGATCATCATGAAACTTTTTCAATTACAGGCCACATGTCCTGTGGATATACATCACGTATAATATTTCATGCAGCGGTTTCCACTGTCTTATACGTCCTCATACCGTCGATCATTGCTGATTCTTCCGCCTTTTAGGGGCAGTTTCCCATCCGAAGGACAAGACAGTTTCATGAACATCTGTCCGCTCCTCCACTCTCTTAGACAACGACGTTGGCAGAACGAGGGTGCCTCTTATGCCTGATGTCTTAGGCCGCAATTTCTGATGATTTTTCTTCAAAATTTAAACAGTGGTCAGGTTAGAACCCGGGACCCAAAAAGTTATGAACGCTGGCCAAACACTGTACCCCTAGACTTCAGAGTTATCTACCTGAAATAAAAGAGCAGCAATTACAATGCAAAGCTTCTGTTTCAGATCAGCTTCAAGAAGTACAGGGTACAATAATATACGATCGCAGTGTTGTAACAACTGATCTGCAAGAAACGAAACGCACGTTTGTTAAGGAACGACAAGTCCGCGAAACGTTTTTGAAGAACAGTACGCCCTAAATCATTTTTGGGTGATTGTTGTCATGTTACATAAAAACTGGCTTCATGGGTGCAAAAAGATATTGATTTGAACTTTAGGGAGCAGTATATGCAAAAGCTTTTATACAAGAATGTGCCCCGCGCGGGATTAGGCGAGCGGTATGAGGCGCTACAGTCATAGAATGTGCGGCTGGTCTCGGTGGAGGTTCGAGTTCTCCCTCGGGCATGGTTATGTGTGTTTGTCCTTAGGATAATTTAGATTAAGTAGTATGTAAGCTTAGGGACTGATGACCTTAGTAGTTAAGTCCCGTAAGATTTCACACTCATTTGAACATTCTTGAAGAAGAATGTGCTAAACTACTGCTTATAACATGGAACCACAAATTACTTATCTCATTCATTATACATTATATAGTTTGTGATACATCAAGTCGGCATGTGAAAGTGTCGGAACAAATTTCTTCGTAAGTAGAGCTCATAAGATGTACCAGAAGAAACATTTCTCTAAGTCTGGATAGCATACAAGAATCAATCTCGCTCGAGATTTTCTGTATGTATTGCTGGGATAAGTTAAGATAATTGGGCACACAGACAACGAGGTACATGTAAAGATCTACAACACAAAATCCTAATCTCTGTTCAAGAATCATTAGTATCATCTCCAAGAGATCGGAAAGTTTGTCAGGTTCCTTCATCGAGTGGAGACTAAGGTTGAGAACTACAGAATAGTCCGATGCGTACAAAAAATGCCAAACGTAACTATAACTGGGTCGATGTTCTCATGATGCCCGCGAACCACTTATCTGCCGATGGTGGGATCAGTGTTTTAGAAGACGAAGCGAAGCGCAGGACGACTTCAAAACCGGAATCAGGTCTTATAATGAACTGTCCGTAACTTAATCTTGGCTAGAAATGGACCGAAGATTGCAATTAGCATTATCCCTGATTTAACTAATGACAGTTTTAATAATGATACGTCTAATACTAAACGTAGGAGACAGTACACTTACTAATACCATAATATTCAGGCATAACGTAATACCAGAGAGGAGAGTGCCGCGCCAAATACAAGCTAGCCAATCCCAAAAGCTTTAAACAATAAAGACTGTTTGCAGAACTGCAGAAGATGCTGTATCTTCGGGGCACAGAGGCTCCACGTAGTACAGCGGACTAAGCAGGGTGGTCTGCAAAGCAGGCGTGTACAACTGGACAATACCACACCGGTAGTTCCTGCCAGGCGTACAGAGGGTGCAGTGGAGAAGCACTATTTTGGAGTACCCATCAGATAGGCGGAACTGGGTTTCCAACTATTTTGCACTAGAGGTAACATCAGACGATGATTACTCTGAACTAAATGGTTTTAATCGCCCAACCATAAAAAGTGATATGCTTAAGAGAAAGATGTGGTGAGTGAAGAAATTGCCAATTCGCTAATAGCTATTAAAAGGCGCAAGATTTGGTAGATAGAAGGCCAAAATTTTGCTTTGATTTTTCAAATTAGTGCCAAAAGAAGGCCATGCAGTAAAAATGCCATTATTAGTATTGAAGATAGTTGAATCTACAGGCAAACTACCCAAAATAGTTACATATGCTTTATGCAGTGGAAAACGCAACGCCAAGCTTTCATTGATAATTTATCTGATCAAGGGTATAAGGACTCCTCTTAGTGGACGTTAATACTGGGTGTGCCCACCCTTCGACTTTATGACAGCCTGAACTTTGCTGGGGACCCTTTCAGTGATATCTCTGAATGTCCCTGGGAGAATAGAAGTCCATCCTCAAGAGGCTATATCAGAGTAGGTAGAAATGTTGGACGCTGGTGTTTGGAGCGAAGTCGATGCTCTAACTCGTCTTAAAGGTGCTACAGTGGGTTCAGGTCGGGAGTCTTGGCGGGCCAGTCCGTTTCAGGAATGTTACCATCCATAAAACGTTGCCTCACAGATGCTGCTTTATAAACAGGTGCACTGTCTTGCTGATATAATCGTCGTCTTTAATTATTCATCTACCGTACACAGTACACAATATTGTAAAGTGTTTTTGTATGTTTTCGCATTTCTTTAACCACAACAAGGAGACAACACCCAAACCATGAAGAACACCACCATATTGTAACATCACTCACTTGGCACTTCACTGTTGGCACTACACATAATGGCGGGTAGCGTTCTCCTGCATTCGCCAAGCCCAAACACTTTCATCGGATTACCACAGACCATCGGATGATGCGTCGCTCCCAATTACTCGTTTCCTTTATTGTAATAACTATTTTCTGTCCACTTGTCACTTCAACACCCGACCTGCTGCCTTGGGGAAAAAAACGTTAATGACTTGCTCTTGCCTCATGTATTAGTACTTGGAGGTACTAACCAACTTAAAAATATACTACTCCTCATAGCTGTAATTATTAGTCTGCAGATGAAGTAAATGCCATCTTAATGTTGTTCAGTACGCTGTCCTCAGTCACCGATAAAAATATCTGCACTTATACCTGTAACGCCCTGTATGTGACTATGTGTTGCTGATGGCAATGTGTAAATTAACGGTCGTTGATTAAACCAGTATTGTTTTCGTCTGTGTATGAATTAATTGATGCAGTACTGTTTTGTTATTGTAAGTAAATTTTCTCGAATACATTCAGAGAGGGCTTACTTTCGACCTCCATACTGTGATCACAGCATAATCAATGTTCAACTCCGGTAATATTTTTCTGTATCCGTTTGGCATTTTGTTAACAGTTTAGAACTACCATTGTACATTATAATTTACCCGTCTTTGAGTAGAACATTATCCTAATATTGTTAGATGCAATAATTCCTTTTAAAGCGATTTTACATGTGTAGCACATTGCAAATCTTGTATCAGTTGCTAAATAAAATCGAAACGTTATTAGCCAGCAAAGAATCTTATTTGCTGATAAAGTGTGCTACTGGACACTGATGCTAAATGTCTCAGTGTCTGAGGCGAGAGTTCGTGCCTTGTCACGAGGAGTATTTACTGTTAACCTTGGAAAAAGGATGGAGAACGGTCTCGACCACGAAGGAAACATCCCAGCAGTAGCCGGAATTAATTTAACCACTCCATCCAGCTCAAACTTAGGTCAGGATGGCCCGTCAGAGAATAGAACTTTACTCCTCCTAAATGAGGATACCAGTATCTTAATCACGGCGTCGCCTCACGTTATATGAACCAGAAGACAACGTACTTGCCGACCAAATATAATGATGGAATCTTAGCCTGATTTCAAGCTATAAAGAAAGCCTTCTTAGCGCAGCATTTGGAAAAATAGGTGTGAGTGCGGCGCCGCTGTTACCTTGAACGGTGAGGCAGTTGTCCAAGTCGACACGCACTTTGCCGCTGACGACGTCTCCGGAGAAGTACACGCAGCCCGGGTCGTCCAGGGTGACGTCGAAGCGCCGGATCTGCTCGGGCGACGGCGTACCCTGCAGACACAGACGCCGTACTTGTGTAACGATGACGTTAGGGCTGTACCAGCCGCTGCCCAGGGCGTGGCACTGATTGGCAGCGAGGCTGGTCCGCAAAAGTGTCAGTTCAATGCAGCCAGCTGCCTCAGGATATGATTATGTTGACCACGGTTGCATCAGAGCACACGCTATTAATTTACATCACAATCGAGGAAGTGTGCTGTTAAGTTCGTTGGTGTAGTGCTGGGGAATCTGAGATTTAGTCTAGCATTCCGATACCAGATCCAAGAACAAGACCCTCCATTTCGTGTACAGTCTGCACAGCAGCAATCGAGACCAGAACCAGAACGGTTGTTGGCTGTTCTCGTAAGAATTCTCGATTCTCTGATGTGAAATCGTTTCTGTGTGTTTACAGCTACCTCTTAATACAAGGATTTCCACTGATTCACTTTTTGCTAAGAAAATAACCAGCACTTGAAAATTGTGTTAAAGTGAGAGTGTTGAATGGAAAAACAGATTTATATTACCAGTCACTATTTATTCATATCCACGATGCGTTTTGGAAGTTTAAACCTCTATCAGGTGGATTTATGTGGATTAATACGGCATGTTCACCTTGAGCCACGGATTTGGGGTAACTTGTGGCACTCTCTAGCAGAGAAAAAAATAGTGTATGACTGATAGTTTTGCGGAGGTCTTTGCCATAACAGACGAACGAAAATATAAATGTGAAAGTAAAAATGAAAATAAATGTACTGACAATGGTCACAGGCTGCTATTCCTTTCCTGTTACGTAACATACACCGTCACACTCTGTAAACACTGAAGCGACAAAGGTGGAGTATACAATCCAGTAAGCGCAAAGAACTTATACCAAAGCAAAACACTACTCTGGAGCAAGTCTCAGAGCATTTTGAAGCTCTTGGTTTGCCTGAATGAACAGAAACACTTGTATAAATATTTCCAGTGATCACAGATGATTTTCTGTCAAGCTTACATAAATTAATACAGTCTACACATGTGAGTATTAAGGATGACTTATTAAAAATATTAAGGGTAATAATTATGTTGTCAACAATGTGAAAATTGATCGAAGCAAACGAAATGAATTGAAATTCGTGCTGCGCCCGTGACTCGAACCCCGGTCTCCTTGCTTTCTACGTAGAAATGCTAACCATTACACCACTGCAGTACGATGGTCAACATTGCTGCACGAACTACCTAACCTGAAGTGAAAATTTATTTCAAAACAACAATTTGCTCATCATTACTACGTTACTTTGGTAATACCTGACCGTGTGTGTGTGTGTGTGTGTGTGTGTGTGTGTGTGTGTGTTGGAGGGTGGGACAGAGGGAGATTTTTTTTTCTTTACCAGGCAGTGCCACAGGTTACCCCAAAGTCGTATGCCACATTAATTCACATGAGTCAATCAGTTGATGGAGGTTTAAACCTCTGCAACGGATAAACAGTGACAGGTAACATTTAACTTACAATTACTGTAAAGAATTTAAAAAGGTTGTGTGGTTACTTAAAAACAGACGCTGTTTTCTTCTGAATTTGTTTGTTAACTGTCATGTCGCGTTTCGTATTTAACTCATCGTCTGATGACAGACAAAAGTAACAGACGTTACATACAAATTTTAAAGAAAAGCAGATTTCTTAATAAAAGCAATTCTAAACTGACGATATTCAAGGATATTGTAAAAGATTTCAATTGATCTTTACTTGAAAATTTTACGTATGTATGCAAACAAAAAACATTGTAAAGATTTTTATACGCTGGTTTTATGTAACGTGTTACTTGAATCTTTATAAGTAAGGCAGGATTTTTGCCCGTGTGTGGGCAAACAATTTTTATGTGTTTTATATATTGACATGCACTTTCGGAAATTGTGACCTAAAAATTTCAATGTATTACTTACATTGGCCACGAGCGGCAAGCCTTTTGTTCTTGAACATTGTTCGTTTAGAACTGTTATGAGAAATTTACGTTTGTGTTTATAACAGGACATCAGATGAAGGATTAAACCTGGAACGCGCCATGACAGTTAATAAATAAATTCAGGAAAAATCTGGCGAGTGTTTCTAATCAAACAGCCTTTCAAAATACTTTATAATAATTATATTTATAACAGTTGCATGCCTATACTAGGACTTCCAGTCTGATTTAGAAAAGACTAAACATGTTGTTTCACTCGTCATCAGTGATAGTTACGGTAAGCTTAATCAAATAAGTTCTCATTTAAAAAAATGTGAAATGATGCGTAGGTAATATCCAAATTAGCATAACATCTCAAAACTTCTTTAAGAATTGTTATATTAATTTTTGGCTGTGATTGCGCAAAGATAAGACAGTAAAATTTTTGGAAACGAGTTCTGATATAAAGAGAGAAGTTGTTTATTTTTAAATTTCGTTTTAGAATTTTGTTGCACCAGAAAAAAGATTTGTGGTATTTGTTTGTGTTCAAATAAAAGTGGGTAATACAATAAATCTGATTTTAACAGTGAAATAATTTTTTTGGCGAATAGTTTCCTTAAACTGTCACGAGAAATATTGATTAACTAAAAATATGTTTTTATTTTTATTTTTGTGCAGAATGTATCATGTTTCTGTTGTGTCCTGCCCACTCGTCTAATATGGAGCGTCTAGGAATCCTGCTTTCTCGGATCTCTAGACAACAATTCATACAAATCGTGTTTGTGGTGTCACCTAGGTGGTAGCCTTTAAATCGGCCACGGTCCGTTAGTATACGTCGGACCCGCGTGTCGCCACTATCAGTGATTGCAGACCGAGCGCCGCCACACGGCAGGTCTAGTCTAGGGAGACTACCTAGCACTCGCCTCAGTTGTACAGCCGACTTTGCTAGCGATGGTTCACTGTCTACATACGCTCTCATTTGCAGAGACGACAGTTTAACACAGCCTTCAGCTACGTCATTTGCTACGACCTAGCAAGGCGCCATAGTTCAAATGGGTCAAATGGCTCTGAGCACTATGGGACTTAGCAGCTATGGTCATCAGTCCCCTAGAACTTAGAACTAGTTAAACCTAACTAACCTAAGGACAGCACACAACCCCCAGTCATCACGAAGCAGAGAAAATCCCTGACCCCGCCGGGAATCGAACCCGGGAACCCGGGCGTGGGAAGCGAGAACGCTACCGCACGACCACGAGCTGCGGACAAGGCGCCATAGTCAGTTACTATAATTACTATCTTCAAGAATGTATTTTGAACAGATAATATTGTGAATCATGTACCGTCAAGAGCGACGTTCATCATTAATGGATTAAAATTAAATATCAAACTAATTACGTCCGCTCTCTGAATTCTCATTCCTTGCCACGTTCCAGACCTCACGTCAGTATAGTTCTTCCCTCCTCACGCCAGCCTGCGTGAGCTAAAACGCGTGCATTTCGGCCTCCACTCGTAACACGGTGTTGGCTCTTCTGCTAACACAAAAGTATTAACAGATTTTTATTGCAGTACGATACATGACAATACTTAAGTTTGAGAAATTTACAATGGGATGTCGTAAGCAAAGGACGACATGAAACATAAGCAATCTCTCCAGTGTATACAACTCTTAATAGAAGTGAAAAAATACAGCTCGTAAATCGCTGCTGTAGCGTTCGTAGAACGGCTGGACTTCAACTCGCCAGCGGCCAGTCGGCGCTGCTCTTACGTTCTCTTCGCTGCCGTCCTAGAGAGGGGTCGGTCAGCTTACTATTGGTTTACGTCGTCTCACAGCCATCTCTGCTCTAACGTTCTTGCCCATCGTGTCGGCGGTTCACTTTACACCGGCACAGTTTCACTACAAAAGTAACTCCAGAAACGGATGTACCCTTGCTTTCTTTAAAATAAGACCGTTTTCTTTAGAGACATCAGATAAGTCATGAAATCACACGGTATTGGTGCATACGCGACAGATTCCCATCCGAGAACCGAGAACCGTAAGCTCTACGAGCGCAGCAGGTTGCCTGGTTGTTACATACGGTGACCCTAGCAGCTGGGTTGTACTCGCATGTGTATCTGATTTTCTTCGGTTCTGCAGAACTCAGCTGTGGATTCCTTGCTGTTCTCGATTCCTCTCGTGACTACGTCGGTTCATTTTGGAACTATCTGAGATCCAGAATGTTCACAGTTCTCTTGTTCGTTATCTTGCAAGGCAGTAAATACAGTGTCATCACGTTATTATCATGGTTTTAACGCGAATCAAGACTCTTTGGTGACGACTGACTATATACAACTGATATTAATCTGTATAGAAGGTTTTATATCACAATAATAATGACGTATGGTTTTGTCCACTTGGTGTTCACCCGACTACACAGAAAACATCGTCTTATTTATAGTTGCAAGGCACTTTTTTTTTTGGAAAGTATGAGTATTTTAATTTGTAAAGATTCCTTTCTGTTCTTCTTAGGTGTGCAATGTCGTCAAAGCACTTCTATGTCGCGGTACAGTGCGTCCAGACATTTGCGACAGACGCAATTCAGCTGCCCGTCGTAATTGTAACTGTTAGTATACTTAGTGCAGCGCTGATTATTGACATTTTTATTAGAGATAAGGTTAAGAAGTCTCAGATCTGGTTTTACGTAGTAGCATCGCATTGTCAACGGCAAAGAGAGATTTTGAGACGACAGTTAAAAGAATTGAATATCAGAAAACTATCCCAAAACCAAACACTTCAGACTTCTCACAAGCTAGTTCTACAGCGAAGAAGGAACTGAAGAAAAAATGGTCTTACTTAGGGGAAATATTGTAACATTCTACAATGAAAGTTTAAGTTTGTAAATGTAACACTCGTATCACATGATGTACACTGCACAACAAAATTAAAGGATAACTTTTTCGAAACCCCGTACTTGTCTCCCATTCCAACGCATAAGTTTGAAATTTGTCTCAAAGGTGCCCTCAACCTTCCTCTGTAGCGGTGCATGCTACGGTCGCAGTTTCGAATCCTGCCTCGGGCATGGATATGTGTGATGTCCTTAGGTTAGTTAGGTTTAAGTAGTTCTAAATTCTAGGGGACTTATGACCACAGATGTTGAGTCCCATAGTGCTCAGAGCCATTTGAACCATTTGTAGCGGTGCAAAAGCGTGGCGCGCTGCCACATCACCTTCGGGCTCAGCGACGCTTCAAACAGCAAGGTGTTGGCACACGCGAAGAAAGGCCACAACTCATAAGTTCATGTGAGCTCATACATGGGTTAATGATGTCACATTGGCACCAAATTTCATCAAAATTCTGCCCAACGCCGACGTCGACGTGTCACATGATGGGAAGGCCTTTGCACCTCCCATTATCTACATTTAACTCCTCCTTTTGTCGTCTCTGCGGAGGAAGTCAGAACCGCGACACTCAGCGTTGAAATCAGGCTGTTTTCTTACGGGTGGCTGATGGAAACATTTTAGACACACCGCCACTCAGAATCGAGACGATTAGGCCCCAGGTGGTGGAATAAAATGCTTCAATAAAATCAGCCTTTGCTTCGAGGTGGTGATTCCTACACATTTTGTTGTCAGAAACAGCAGCTACTAGTGCAATCAGTAACAGCGGGACGTTTTTGACAAAGTTCGACACTGTTGCCATTCCTTTGGGCGTTTCAACTCTGGGGCTGCAACACCATTGAAAGTGATCTGACCTCTTTGGAGTGCAGAGAGACCGCAATTTTTGCTCTGTTATGCAGCGTGTAACCACTAGGGGCTATTCAGAACTATTCGACGAAATCTGAACGTTATTCAAGGAAGCAATGGTTTTTGGCTTTTTCAGTTCTCCTTTTCGACGCTCTCCTATGGCGGGGCCACGGGGGCGTGCGGTGCAACGTTTACATGTGCATGAATAAATGGCACAGAGCCCCTCTGAGAGCCCTACTTCGACGACACCCTCAGTGCCATCCACTCACGTATGATGAGCACTTTAGAAATGTACCTGTCAGAAAATCACTTTCGTGGCTTCTCTAGCGCTTGAAGGTAGGCAAACCCCACAAAAGGGTTGCGAAACGGTTGCCGATTCAGTCTCCTGCCTTCTCTAGCACCTCAAGATAAGCAAATCGCACACCTGACGGTGTGTGGCGGAGTATGGATGTTGATGTAGATGTAGATGTAGATGTAAGGTGTGTCGAAGGCGTTGCCGAGATTGCGGAGTGTACTTCCCATTGTACCATTTATTAGGACTTCTTCAGCTCCAGTCACGTATGGAGCACGAGAAGAAAGATTGCTCGGACGAGTTTGTGCTAGGTAATCAGCCGTATCTTGTCTTCTCATCCCTAGGGCCCCGATGCATACAGCGTTTTATATACCTAAACATCTTACTTAAGGCTTGCCTTTGAAACCTCGTAAGCAGGCTTTCCGCTGCTTATGAAGGGTAAATTGGATTATGCACTGCAGGGCTGTTCACCTATTTGTTCGTGCGATCTGGCTCGCGCCCACGCCTCAGCAGTGCTCGCTGACCTGCTCGTTGTATGTAGTGGAACGGCGGAGTGGAGGAGGAATTGTAACAAGGCAGTTCGGCAACAAGTCTATTCTACGTCTGCTAACAGTCCTATGGAGATGTATCGCTTTATGTTGGTTAATTAATGCCTATCGTGACAAATTTATTTCCTAAAGATGTCGCATTGATGAGAAACAACAATGAAATGAAACATACATTTCTATTAATTGATGAGGCAAGGAACATGGGGTAGCTAAATAATGAACATGACATTTGTTATGAACGATGTATACATATGATAAATGTCGTTTTCGGATGTAGTTTAAATTGATATCAACATGTATTTCGTGACTATTTTATTCAGTTATGCTTTACACTGAAGAATAAATGTCTGGTACCACTTTTACAGCGCTGCTAAGTCTTAGATAAGCTTTTAAATAGAAGACTGTAGGTGAGTTTCTATGGGTTGATTTCGTTCAGTTCATTACAGGAAAAAGTTGCTCTTATCAATATGCACGTCCAAACATCGACATAATCGTAGCTGCAAACTTGTGAAGTTGTGCAGATTTATGTTGAAGACAAATTTTACACGTGTCTACAAGAATTATTTTATGATGAGACTTATCACTCAACTGCTTGTAACACTACAAATCCGTAAATTCTAACTGTAGCTAAGCATCCTGAAATGACGTGGTTGTTACCTGCTAACTGATATTAGTGTGCCCAATCTTCACTTTGAAGTTCCCCTATTCGGCCACAATGCTGCTTTTCAACGATTTCAAAAGAGTTACTCCAGCGTTTAGGCACTGGGCCATTAAGTACTAGTATATACGCTTGCGTTGGAAACTGCGGCCAACTTAACGTATTGTCGTTGCTCTGGAGACAGCGCACGGTTCGTGCCTCCCCTGCGCTACGTAATGACGTCTCACAGCCCATTTTACCGCGAGCGCTCACTTCTCAGGCGGCGAGGGAGCGTTAGCGCTCGTGCTGGTCTAAAAAATGGTTCAAATGGCTCTGAGCACTATGGGACCTAACATCTGAGGTCATCAGTCCCCTGAGCCTTTCAAATTTTCATTATTTTGTTTGTGCGGCCAGTTTCAGTGCTACATTATGCCAGATTCAGGCCTCCCTCTCTGACGTGTTCGCGCGACTCGCCGCGTCGGAGGTTCGAGTCCTCTCTCGGGCACTGGTGCGTGTGTTGCCCTTAGCGTAAGTTACTTTAAGTTATAAGAAGTAGTGTGTAAGCCCAGGGACCGATGACCTCAGCAGTTTGGTCCCATAGGAACTCACAAGATTTCCAAATCTGTGTATTGCCACGGTATCGAAAATTAATTTCGTTCTATCATCAAGTTCCAAACTGATACTGTTGAACTCCAAAGGCCGTTAATAACTCCGCTACCTAACATTCTACCAACAAACTCATGCAAAGTTAAAATTCTCTCTCTGTCGTTTAATACCGCTTTCTAATAATTTTTACAACAATACCAATATTAGTTAAAAACAGTTTCCAACACATCTAGCTATAATTTTCCGCGTAGTAAATATTTCTAAATTTCAAAGTGATAAAGTGATGTCCACCATTATATGGCGTGTGCGTTGATCTACCGTAATCTCTGACTTGTTTCTCTTAGGCCTGAGAGCTGCAGCCAGCGTAGCATACGAACTCAACAGCTGCTCGTCATGCGTTTTTTTTGTTTATGTTTACATTTTTACTATTTGTTTACGTTTATGAAGTGAGAATCTCTTCATAAGTTAATCAACCTGTACATTCTGAAATCATATTATCTTTCCGTAAATAACTGTCAAATCGTAAACAACAGTTCAATTTTTGTAAACCAAAAGCAACGAAAACACAAACTGCGAATTCGCTGTCATTTTTATACATTTGACATATTTTCTGAATAAAAGATGCCCCACGAACACGAAAAGCGTCGTTGATAAAAGAATTAAGATATAACCAAGACTGTTTCTAATTTAAATAAAAACTGGATAATGGCCTGAAAAGTCGAAACTAGCTGTGAAACGAAATAATAGCTTGAGTAGGAAAAATGCTGTGTTCTTTCAATAAGTATATGGTTGTAGTACCCTCAGTGAAGACTCTTCGTAATTCATTGTACCAGTTTGGCTAATATATACCTTTTCGTATATAAATAATGTCACTGACAACTTCCCGACCGCGCCTATTAGTTCCCATACTTAATACAGACCATGAAATAATTGTTGTTAAAGTCAAATAACGTAAAAATGTTACTGAGATATTAATTTTGTTTTTTAATGTAGTTCCAAAGTGATAGGGTACAATTTTCAACGTAGTGCATGTTTCTAATTCTCAAGTGACGAAATGTGGTTCCATTACTGTATAATGTGTGCGTGGGTATAAGACAATCTCTGTGTTATTTTTCATTGGCCGTCAGAGTAGTACACAAGCTTGACAACTGGTGAACATATATTTTTTTTACTGGTATATGGTTACATTGTATGAGTTTTCTCATAAGTTAATGAACTTGTGCGAACTTGAAATTATTTTATCTGTCAATAATAGTACTAAATGGCGATGTGCAAACAGATTTAACGCCACTGAAAAATAACTTCAAGAATTTTGGGTTAAAGAAGTGTCTTGACTGTTTACGAGAAAGAATGCAAGAGCAGTATATGAGTTAAACAGTAAATTAACTGTACTGTGACTGTTATGTTACTTTGGAGATGCACACAATTTTTTGTTAACCTATTCAAATAGTAACAGTACAGACAAACCAAGTTTATGTAAGTCTATCTTTATACACGGTAGTTGCGTGACCTCAGCTCTTCAGTACAAAATATCAAATCAAAACACCTTCAGCCGTTCAAATTTACGGTTTATTTTATTTGTGCAGCCAGTTTTAGCGCTACATTACGCCATTTTCAGGTTCTCTGACCGACGTGTAGGTAGAATCCCACTTCTGGTCCAGTCAAAATACGGGCCAGCATCCAGTCGGAAAGTCAGCATTGAGACGGCAAGTGATGATCGAAGGGATCGCTGTGCTAATAAGAAATCTACGGATACTGGTCACTGAATTTTGGGACTCTATTTTGACTGGACCAGAGGAGGGATTCTTCCTACACGTCAGACAGGGACTCCTGAAGCTGGCGTAAAGTAGCGCTGAAACTGGCCGCAGAAATAACGAAAATTTCAACCGCTCAAGGTGTTTTGATCTGATATTTTAAACCACGGTTTGGTCAACAGTTACATACGAGGTCAGTTCCATTTCTAAAAACTAGATCGACCAACCCATTTTGCTACATATTACGCAATGTCGTTACAAGGCTTGAGAATCTTCCATTCGAGTGCCCTGAACATGCAGTTAGAGAGAGGAGTCAAGTATTTATAGGGTACAGAAACACGTGTTAGATAGGTTTTGAATTTATTATTCAAAATGACTTTCAGTGAGCAAGAGAGGAGACCTAATTTTCAGGCAGTTGGAACCAACTAAGCAGGCGTTGAGACAGAAAGGAAAAATTTGGAAATTTGTGGTAAGGACTATGGGACCAAACTACTGAGGTCATCGGTCCTTGGGCTTACGCACTACTTAATCTAACTTAAACTAACTTACGCTAAGGACAACATACACACCCATGCCCGAGGGAGGACTCGAACCTACGATGGGGGCAGCCGTGCGAACCGTGACAAGACGCCCTAGACCGCACGGCTACCCCGCGCGGCGGATAGAAAGGGATAGCAAAGAAATAGAAATGGTATCATACGCCGACACAAATCATACTAGCAAAAGGGTACAGCTGATATATTACAGACATTATTATGAGTAACTAAAGAAGTCAAATCTGAGTTGATAAGGATCACCGCTAAGGATAAAGGGGTCGAATCAACTCTCAATGCTAGAGCAAATTTAAAGAAAGATCTGAATCAACAGTTGATAGGACATAAGAAGCAATGTGGTACTAGAGATAAAAAAAGAATTTAAAATAAGATCCAGAAAATGGTGGAAGAAATTAAAGAGGAGAAGAATGATGTGAGAATCGTCCAAAACAAGCAATCGAAACTAGAACATCGAGCTGTGTCATTTTGGAAAACACACCTCCGACTAACTGGCTGTTCTCATGTTGAATTAAAAGAAAAAATAGTAAGTCCAAGACAATTAAAAAGAAAAAATTAATTTACATCTTGTAATTTAAAACAAATTACCCTTATAGGACCCGTATTTTGAAACCAAGACTAAAAGAGCTTAAGAAAATAATAACTTGAAGAAGCCATATCAAGTGAAGCAAAGACATTGAATATTTGCTCGGCAGTCGTAACTGCGTTGATACTGAGCTCAAGAGTGTAATTATAATACGACTATGTTGTTGGAAAGAGAAAGACAGACACTACTAAAAGCAATTAAGTTAAAACCACAGTTTCAATTATTATATTCAAATCATTAATATTATAAACAGTTTGCATACTATAAAGATATGAAAGGTAAAAAAAGCTGGTGCAGGTAGAAAAATTACATAGCTGAGCTGGCTTGTAACTTTTGTAACTTAATCTCTGACGTTGTGTTAAACTGACAGAATGAAAGTGTGTAAATTTCGCTGGATTTAATTTATGACAAGTAAAAAGTTTACGTATGTAGTTTTGATACTGTATTTGATGTGTTACTACAGAGTGAAAGGTTTTATTTTCAGTATCCATTCCTATGTTAATTTTGAATGCGGTTAGGCTGTATAGACGGTTACGATTTATTAATACGAGGATGCAATAGACAATTCATTCAGTGCGATCAGCTTTAAACTCATTTAAGTTGTATACATCATTCTATTAAGCTAGAGACCATATTATGAAGCAGATAACGACGTTTAATTGTATTTTTTTGTAATACGCTAGCTATTTAGGATTACTTCCGTGTACTCTTGTCCCTTATCTTGAAATCTACGAATACGTATGAGCATTCCTTAAGAACTAGGGAATCTTTTTTAAACATAGAAACATTGTGAACCGGTAAGAGTTTTATTTCTTTTACTGTAAAACATAGTCAGTGGTGGCATTTTATGTCCGATTTTCTCTTTCATTTGGAAGTGTCGTCTGCCAGCACATTTCTGAGGCATTCCTTCTTTTGGCACAGAGATGTTTTGCCTAATCTCACGATTGTTTGCGGCATTACAAATTTCTTTACACGAAGTACGACACAATATAGCACGACTAGTACTTGTTTAAATACTACTGGCTAGAAGTATCTGATGTGACCTAAAATCGTGTGTAAAGTGGCACCACTCATGCTCTTTTATATAAATAAAACGAAACGCCTAGTTTACACAAAGAAGCAAACGTATTTAGGTCAGTTCTAGTTTTAAAAACTGTGTCGAACAACCAATTTTTACACATGTAATCAAACAGTAGTGGTCCTTGCATCTATTTATATGCAACACCTGACGTTTACTTGTTCTGAAAGTCAGTTCCCAATCCTAACATTAAAAGTCGATCCTCTGCAGATATTCCCGCATTTCAGTAAAATTTTCTAGCGTTACTGCTTCTCTACATACAGTGGTTCACTTCAGAAGTCGGCGGCTCTTGCATTGAGTGCGGATGTTAGGAATTCGTTGACGTTGCTCGTACCCAGTAGAATGATAGTATACGTAGCCAATGAGAATCGCTAAATCCAATGATTTCTTTCGGAAGAGAGTACGAATTGATCACATTTGTTTTCGGTACGAAGAGCGCCAGAATAACTTTTACTGATCTGGTTATTATGAATTTTAAGGTTGCTTACTGATTTTCGCATTTCTTTGGTGAATGTAAAAAACAAAGATGTGCTGAGAAACTGACCTGTAGCGAACCATGAGGCCTGGGTTTGTTGGACTATGAAAGTTTGGTTGAAAGTTACCGAAGCCGGTGATTGTGAAAACAAAAACCTTGTTGTGGTGACAGACTTCCCTGTAACGTAGCTCGAGGCCTAGGTTAGTATGGAATGTGATAGTTCGGTTGGGAGTTCGCGAATCCAACGTATATGGGTGGAAGAAAACTAGTTGTGGACACGGACTGATCTGTAGCGTAGCCCAAGGATTGTGTCAAAAATCTTATCTGGTAGCTTCGAAATGGCACGACTTCCGAGGTTGTGGTTACGCACGAACCTAAGAGTTTAAATTTTGCTAAGTGTTCTGTTATATATGACAACATTCTGCACAATGTATTCCATTATGTCTCCATGCAATTTCATGCAGTCCACAACTTGACTTCGTTAATGTGACACTATTTTCTCATTGGTTCTGTCATTATTCGCCGTGTTCACCTCCTACCATTCACTGCGCAAACAATTACCAATTGCAACATGCAATGTAAAAGCCGCTTACACCATAAGTGCACTTGTACCGTACTTTCGTTTGCCAACAACCTCAACTTCCGAAGTTATCCGTTATGTGTATTATGAACAGTGTTGGTCTTATAACACTCCCTTCTGGTTTGGGTCAATCTGTTTTCGTGCAGTGAATTTTGCAATATGCACAGCTGCTGTGAGTGTGTTGTTTACGCACCATTGCTGCAGCGGCGACAGAGCACTTGCTGCGGTTGTCGGTCACCATTAGACGTTGACGCGCGAGGCGAGGTGGCGGGCAGACACTGTCAGGCGTCGCCCCAGCGCTCGCCGCCGCTGGGCGTTGCCGGCCTAATTGAATTGCACGCAATTACCTGCCTGGCCGCAGGAAGGGCGTCGGCCCTCCCGCGACACGCACTCTCACGCACACACAGATCTTCAGCTGTCGTGCGGATTCCGTGTCTGTAAGCTGTCTTTTCACTGCAGTAGTTCCTGTCGTCACCAGGATGCAGCTAGAGGCACATTAAAAGTGTGATTGCTGCCTCTGCATCCACAGTCCACAGTCTGCATACCACTATGACGTCCACTGCATAGGTCACTTCCCATAGTGCCATATACTAAGTTTTTATAATTTAACTCTTTCGGGGTTGACGGAACACACAAAGTCCACTACAGTAATAAGAAGCTTTGAGCATGAGGACGTATGTCCTGTAAAAATCTAGTGCTACCATATAGCACTGTGTTCCCTAGCTTGGGGGGGAATTAATTCATGAGGTGTAAAATTAAATTTACTCAGGGGTAAAAACAAAAATGTTTAATTGTGTTATGGTGACTAAAGTGTGTTTAAAAAGATCATTATTTTTATCACTATCTTGTAAGACTGTAATAGTTATTACAGAAGTTTCAATAATCACATTTTCCTTAAATAAAGTGTGACACAATATAGTGGAGGTTGTTGTTGTGATCTTCAGTCCGAAGACAGGTTTCATGTAGCTCTCCATGCTACTTTATCCTGAGCGAGCCTCCTCATCTCTGAATAACCGCTGCAACCCATATCCTGCTGAATCTGCTTACTGTATTCATCTATTGTTCTCCCTTTATGATTTTCACCGACCCACCCTCCCCCCCCCCTCCCCCCAACACATGCACACACACACACACACACACACACACACACACACACACACACACACACACTCAAAAACACGTTCCTCCAATTTGGGATCTCTTGATGTCTCATATTGTGTCAATCTATCCTTTCGTTTGGTCAAGTTGTGGCACAAATTTCTTACCTCCCAGTTTTGTTCGGTACCTCCTCATTAGTTACGTGATCTATCCATCTAATTTTCAACATTCTTCTGTAGCACCACATTCAAAAGCATTTTTCTTTTGTATCATTTTTTATCGGCCATGTTTCACTTCCATAAATGGCTACACTTCAGACAAATACATTCAGGAAAGACTTTCTAAGATTTAAATCTATATTCGATGTTAACAAATTTCTCTTCTCCAGAAATTCTTTTCTTGCCATTGCGAGTCTACACTTTATATCCACTCTACTTCGACCGTCATCAGTTGATTTGCTGCCCTAATAGCGAAACTTCTCTACTACTTTAAGTGGCACGTTTCCTAATTTAATTCCTTTAGCATCGCTTGATTTAATTCGACTAAATTCCATTATTCTTGTTTTGCTTTTGTTGATATTCATCTTACATCTTCCTTTCAAATGGAAGTTATAGCTTTCGAAACGTATGTGAGAACAACATCTTCCTCTCATAGTTCACGTACTCAATACATATTTTGTACCTTGTACCATGCATGTATGCCGGTAAACTTGAGACATTTACGTCACATATTGTTGTGTACATAATTCCGCATAATCAGCGCGTACACAACTTTCCCACTAGCGCGCCCCACTCAGCACAACAGCACAGGAACAGCGCTCGTCCATCTCCGCACTACGAGATGGCGCTGCCATAGAGACGGACCAAATCCTGTTTCCGCCGATCCGCGTATTAATATGTAACGCAGCCAATGAGATTGCTGCTAACGTAGAACCTTTTCTCCTCACGGATCACACTCGCGCAGTGATACATGAATGCGCGAGGTATTATAACGAGTGTACAGACCTCTGATTAGTCAGTCTACATTTGTCTGTACCAGTCTATAGTCAAGTTTCAGTCTGCGCCTAATAAGATTACCATATTCCTGTACATAGCCATGAAGATAAATGTATAGACACTTTTGTCAAGTATCAGAGATATATGTGAGAATAAGATTAACGTACCAATACCAAAGGAACTTCAGATTGTCAATTGTAAATAGAATCCAGAACCAAGTTAAGTAATTTTTATGCTTGTTATTATTTTAATAAATGTGTGTGAAAATTAATCAAGTTCTGTTTAAAGTTTGTCACCGTCAATCTGCTACTCTAAGCATGCAAGTGGCATTTCTATCATCTGACCTAACGGCAAAAGATAAACACGCCACGATAAGACCATGAGACATATTGCTGAGACTCGCCTACTTCGTTAGAGCGACAAGTTAAATAAGCTGATGGTGTGTGTATGGAAGGTCTTACAGTACGTGCACCACACATATGCTTGGATATCTTATAAACAATGCCATCTCCTAGTTGTAGGTAGCTCTTGTAATGGACCAGAAATGGTTTTGTTATGTCGTTAGTAACAGACAAACTAACTAATTGACAGCACAACACAACAACAGTAAGCATGTAATAGCTGCTGCACTGCTATAAGGCTTACACAGTCGTATTATTATTATTAACATTATTGTTATTAGTGTCAGTGGTCAGAGAGAAAGAATTGTCATTGTGAAGTCTTCCAGTGACTACCATTTCAGAAGTAAGGAGTCCAACAATGAAGTGGTTTACAAATAGTAGTATAATGCACGCATTTTAACTTGGTTAATTTTAAATGTGGGTGGAAAGCGTGGGTGAAGCAACTTGTCGCTATGAACAGGAGTGATGCAGAGAAAGTATGTTCTCTAGAAAGTGCCTACCTTCAATGTGGATAGCCAGCTTTCATTTCTGAGAAGGAATTGTAGATAATACTCGCAATGGACAGAGAATTACTTCATCATTATATTTAAAAAAATTGTTCTAATTCGTTAGTGTTTCAGTAAAACACCTGGAAAAAGTAAATAAAATTTATCTTTCTTCATCCTATACATGCCAATGGCAGTGCCGCAGTCGTAAAACCGGTTCCCGTCAGATCACCGGAGTTAAATGCTGTCGGGCTAGGCTAGCACTTGGATGGGTAACTGTCCGGTTTAAAATGGTTTAAATGGCTCTGAGCACTATGGGACTTAACAGCTGAGGTCATCAGTCCCCTGGAACTTAGAACTACTTAAACCTAACTAACCTAAGGACACCACACACATCCATGCCCGAGGCAGGATTCGAACCTGCGACCGCAGCGGTCGAGCGGTTCCAGACTGAAGCGCCTAGAACCGCTCGGCCACTCCGGCCGGCCAACTGTCCGGTCTGCCGAGCGCTGTTAGTAGGCGGGGTGCACTCAGCCCTTGTGAGGCAAACTGAGGAGCTACTTGACTGAGAAGTTTCGGGTGCAGCCTCGAAAACTGACATACGGCCGGGAGAGCGGTATGCTGACCACATGCCCCTCCATATCCGCATCCAGTGACGCTTATGGATTGAGGATGACACGGCTGCCGGTCGTCACCATTGGGCCTTCAAGGCATGTTCGGGAGGAATTTAGTTTTTTTCTTTCTTAAAATGAAAGCATTCAAAGAAAATCCTTTCTCAACTAAAGTTCATTTAGGCGTTAATCTCGGTGGAGGGGGAGAGGGGCCAGGGAGGAGGGAGGCTGGTGCACTGGGTAACACGTGATTACTCTCAGGGGTAATGGTCTGAGAAAGGTTGGGAACAGGTCTAGCGAGAAGCTTTTGGAACAAGGAGAAAAATTCTACGGACCATGCGTTGGATAGAGGAAGTCTGAAATGGATACCTTACACATTATGGAAATTGACTGGAAACATTACTACACTCCTCATCCATTATGCTCGTTTATATGTCGTTTGTAGTTAGCGGGACGCATGTTCTCTAGCGAACTTACAGAATGGTAGCGCAACTTCGATATTTTCGTCTGTAAATGAGATAAAAATATTACTACTACGTGTACCGCTTATCGAATAATGTTTGATATGTACAATATCACAATTATAAGAAAAATACATTTCTAAGTTTCTATAAATCAAGGAAATTAACACTCTCCAGTAACAATGCAGAAATATGATCCAGTCTATTTGCAGCCAAATCATCACATGATTTGACATGGAATGGTACATGAACATATTCCAATCGATTCCTTAATGTGCCGGATACGGCTTCGACTGAAGTTTTCAAAGTTTCAGTTACTTTGCTTTGCGCTGCGTGGAAAAGAGTGATAGCGTAGTAAGCTTCTACAGATACGAAATTCAGTTTTGTAAAACATTTCGGTATGCCAATGATAAACGATGACTAGGGGAGGTCCTTGCACTCAGAGAAATGCATTACGAATCACCCTTTGTTTGAGAGCCTTTGTGGCGAGCGGACTTATACGACTCGCTCTTCAATAACAAAAGCTTGGCAAAACAAAGCAGTTAAGTTGAAGGTTCAGTATATCGTTGACGCAGTGATGCTTGTAACGATATAGTGCTGACGCTTTGCACACACCGAGGTGACAAAAGTCATGCATTACGAATCACCCTTTGTTTGAGAGCCTTTGTGGCGAGCGGACTTATACGACTCGCTCTTCAATAACAAAAGCTTGGCAAAACAAAGCAGTTAAGTTGAAGGTTCAGTATATCGTTGACGCAGTGATGCTTGTAACGATATAGTGCTGACGCTTTGCACACACCGAGGTGACAAAAGTCATGCATTACGAATCACCCTTTGTTTGAGAGCCTTTGTGGCGAGCGGACTTATACGACTCGCTCTTCAATAACAAAAGCTTGGCAAAACAAAGCAGTTAAGTTGAAGGTTCAGTATATCGTTGACGCAGTGATGCTTGTAACGATATAGTGCTGACGCTTTGCACACACCGAGGTGACAAAAGTCATGCATTACGAATCACCCTTTGTTTGAGAGCCTTTGTGGCGAGCGGACTTATACGACTCGCTCTTCAATAACAAAAGCTTGGCAAAACAAAGCAGTTAAGTTGAAGGTTCAGTATATCGTTGACGCAGTGATGCTTGTAACGATATAGTGCTGACGCTTTGCACACACCGAGGTGACAAAAGTCATGCATTACGAATCACCCTTTGTTTGAGAGCCTTTGTGGCGAGCGGACTTATACGACTCGCTCTTCAATAACAAAAGCTTGGCAAAACAAAGCAGTTAAGTTGAAGGTTCAGTATATCGTTGACGCAGTGATGCTTGTAACGATATAGTGCTGACGCTTTGCACACACCGAGGTGACAAAAGTCATGCATTACGAATCACCCTTTGTTTGAGAGCCTTTGTGGCGAGCGGACTTATACGACTCGCTCTTCAATAACAAAAGCTTGGCAAAACAAAGCAGTTAAGTTGAAGGTTCAGTATATCGTTGACGCAGTGATGCTTGTAACGATATAGTGCTGACGCTTTGCACACACCGAGGTGACAAAAGTCATGCATTACGAATCACCCTTTGTTTGAGAGCCTTTGTGGCGAGCGGACTTATACGACTCGCTCTTCAATAACAAAAGCTTGGCAAAACAAAGCAGTTAAGTTGAAGGTTCAGTATATCGTTGACGCAGTGATGCTTGTAACGATATAGTGCTGACGCTTTGCACACACCGAGGTGACAAAAGTCATGCATTACGAATCACCCTTTGTTTGAGAGCCTTTGTGGCGAGCGGACTTATACGACTCGCTCTTCAATAACAAAAGCTTGGCAAAACAAAGCAGTTAAGTTGAAGGTTCAGTATATCGTTGACGCAGTGATGCTTGTAACGATATAGTGCTGACGCTTTGCACACACCGAGGTGACAAAAGTCATGCATTACGAATCACCCTTTGTTTGAGAGCCTTTGTGGCGAGCGGACTTATACGACTCGCTCTTCAATAACAAAAGCTTGGCAAAACAAAGCAGTTAAGTTGAAGGTTCAGTATATCGTTGACGCAGTGATGCTTGTAACGATATAGTGCTGACGCTTTGCACACACCGAGGTGACAAAAGTCATGCATTACGAATCACCCTTTGTTTGAGAGCCTTTGTGGCGAGCGGACTTATACGACTCGCTCTTCAATAACAAAAGCTTGGCAAAACAAAGCAGTTAAGTTGAAGGTTCAGTATATCGTTGACGCAGTGATGCTTGTAACGATATAGTACTGACGCTTTGCACACACCGAGGTGACAAAAGTCATGCATTACGAATCACCCTTTGTTTGAGAGCCTTTGTGGCGAGCGGACTTATACGACTCGCTCTTCAATAACAAAAGCTTGGCAAAACAAAGCAGTTAAGTTGAAGGTTCAGTATATCGTTGACGCAGTGATGCTTGTAACGATATAGTGCTGACGCTTTGCACACACCGAGGTGACAAAAGTCATGCATTACGAATCACCCTTTGTTTGAGAGCCTTTGTGGCGAGCGGACTTATACGACTCGCTCTTCAATAACAAAAGCTTGGCAAAACAAAGCAGTTAAGTTGAAGGTTCAGTATATCGTTGACGCAGTGATGCTTGTAACGATATAGTGCTGACGCTTTGCACACACCGAGGTGACAAAAGTCATGCATTACGAATCACCCTTTGTTTGAGAGCCTTTGTGGCGAGCGGACTTATACGACTCGCTCTTCAATAACAAAAGCTTGGCAAAACAAAGCAGTTAAGTTGAAGGTTCAGTATATCGTTGACGCAGTGATGCTCGTAACGATATAGTACTGACGCTTTGCACACACCGAGGTGACAAAAGTCATGCATTACGAATCACCCTTTGTTTGAGAGCCTTTGTGGCGAGCGGACTTATACGACTCGCTCTTCAATAACAAAAGCTTGGCAAAACAAAGCAGTTAAGTTGAAGGTTCAGTATATCGTTGACGCAGTGATGCTCGTAACGATATAGTACTGACGCTTTGCACACACCGAGGTGACAAAAGTCATGCATTACGAATCACCCTTTGTTTGAGAGCCTTTGTGGCGAGCGGACTTATACGACTCGCCCTTCAATAACAAAAGCTTGGCAAAACAAAGCAGTTAAGTTGAAGGTTCAGTATATCGTTGACGCAGTGATGCTCGTAACGATATAGTACTGACGCTTTGCACACACCGAGGTGACAAAAGTCATGCATTACGAATCACCCTTTGTTTGAGAGCCTTTGTGGCGAGCGGACTTATACGACTCGCCCTTCAATAACAAAAGCTTGGCAAAACAAAGCAGTTAAGTTGAAGGTTCAGTATATCGTTGACGCAGTGATGCTCGTAACGATATAGTACTGACGCTTTGCACACACCGAGGTGACAAAAGTCATGCATTACGAATCACCCTTTGTTTGAGAGCCTTTGTGGCGAGCGGACTTATACGACTCGCCCTTCAATAACAAAAGCTTGGCAAAACAAAGCAGTTAAGTTGAAGGTTCAGTATATCGTTGACGCAGTGATGCTCGTAACGATATAGTACTGACGCTTTGCACACACCGAGGTGACAAAAGTCATGCATTACGAATCACCCTTTGTTTGAGAGCCTTTGTGGCGAGCGGACTTATACGACTCGCCCTTCAATAACAAAAGCTTGGCAAAACAAAGCAGTTAAGTTGAAGGTTCAGTATATCGTTGACGCAGTGATGCTCGTAACGATATAGTACTGACGCTTTGCACACACCGAGGTGACAAAAGTCATGCATTATGAATCACCCTTTGTTTGAGAGCCTTTGTGGCGAGCGGACTTATACGACCTCGCCCTTCAATAACAAAAGCTTGGCAAAACAAAGCAGTTAAGTTGAAGGTTCAGTATATCGTTGACGCAGTGATGCTCGTAACGATATAGTACTGACGCCTTTGCACACACCGAGGTGACAAAAGTCATGCATTACGAATCACCCTTTGTTGAGAGCCTTTGTGGCGAGCGGACTTATACGACTCGCCCTTCAATAACAAAACGCTTGGCAAAAACAAAGCAGTTAAGTTGAAGGTTCAGTATATCGTTGACGCAGTGATGCTCGTAACGATATAGTACTGACGCTTTGCACACACCGAGGTGACAAAAGTCATGCATTACGAATCACCCTTTGTTTGAGAGCCTTTGTGGCGAGCGGACTTATACGACTCGCCCTTCAATAACAAACGCTTGGCAAAACAAAGCAGTTAAAATGAAGGTTCAGTATATCGTTGACGCAGTGATGCTCGTAACGATATAGTACTGACGCTTTGCACACACCGAGGTGACAAAAGTCATGCATTACGAATCACCCTTTGTTTGAGAGCCTTTGTGGCGAGCGGACTTATACGACTCGCTCTTCAATAACAAAAGCTTGCAAAACAAAGCAGTTAAGTTGAAGGTTCAGTATATCGTTGACGCAGTGATGCTCGTAACGATATAGTACTGACGCTTTGCACACACCGAGGTGACAAAAGTCATGCATTACGAATCACCCTTTGTTTGAGAGCCTTTGTGGCGAGCGGACTTATACGACTCGCCCTTCAATAACAAAAGCTTGGCAAAACAAAGCAGTTAAGTTGAAGGTTCAGTATATCGTTGACGCAGTGATGCTCGTAACGATATAGTACTGACGCTTTGCACACACCGAGGTGACAAAAGTCATGCATTACGAATCACCCTTTGTTTGAGAGCCTTTGTGGCGAGCGGACTTATACGACTCGCCCTTCAATAACAAACGCTTGGCAAAACAAAGCAGTTAAGTTGAAGGTTCAGTATATCGTTGACGCAGTGATGCTCGTAACGATATAGTACTGACGCTTTGCACACACCGAGGTGACAAAAGTCATGCATTACGAATCACCCTTTGTTTGAGAGCCTTTGTGGCGAGCGGACTTATACGACTCGCCCTTCAATAACAAAAGCTTGGCAAAACAAAGCAGTTAAGTTGAAGGTTCAGTATATCGTTGACGCAGTGATGCTTGTAACGATATAGTACTGACGCTTTGCACACACCGAGGTGACAAAAGTCATGCATTACGAATCACCCTTTGTTTGAGAGCCTTTGTGGCGAGCGGGACTTATACGACTCGCCCTTCAATAACAAAAGCCTTGGCAAAACAAAGCAGTTAAGTTGAAGGTTCAGTATATCGTTGACGCAGTGATGCTCGTAACGATATAGTACTGACGCTTTGCACACACCGAGGTGACAAAAGTCATGCATTACGAATCACCCTTTGTTTGAGAGCCTTTGTGGCGAGCGGACTTATACGACTCGCCCTTCAATAACAAAAGCTTGGCAAAACAAAGCAGTTAAGTTGAAGGTTCAGTAATATCGTTGACGCAGTGATGCTCGTAACGATATAGTACTGACGCTTTGCACACACCGAGGTGACAAAAGTCATGCATTACGAATCACCCTTTGTTTGAGAGCCTTTGTGGCGAGCGGACTTATACGACTCGCCCTTCAATAACAAAAGCTTGGCAAAAACAAAGCAGTTAAGTTGAAGGTTCAGTATATCGTTGACGCAGTGATGCTCGTAACGATATAGTACTGACGCTTTGCACACAACCGAGGTGACAAAAGTCATGCATTACGAATCACCCTTTGTTTGAGAGCCTTTGTGGCGAGCGGACTTATACGACTCGCCCTTCAATAACAAAAGCTTGGCAAAACAAAGCAGTTAAGTTGAAGGTTTCAGTATATCGTTGACGCAGTGATGCTCGTAACGAATATAGTACTGACGCTTTGCACACACCAAGGTGACAAAAGTCATGCATTACGAATCACCCTTTGTTTGAGAGCCTTTGTGGCGAGCGGACTTATACGACTCGCCCTTCAATAACAAAAGCTTGGCAAAACAAAGCAGTTAAGTTGAAGGTTCAGTATATCGTTGACGCAGTGATGCTCGTAACGATATAGTACTGACGCTTTGCACACACCGAGGTGACAAAAGTCATGCATTACGAATCACCCTTTGTTTGAGAGCCTTTGAGGCGAGCGGACTTATACGGACTCGCCCTTCAATAACAAAAGCTTGGCAAAACAAAGCAGTTAAGTTGAAGGTTCAGTATATCGTTGACGCAGTGATGCTCGTAACGATATAGTACTGGACGCTTTGCACACATACCGAGGTGACAAAAGTCATGCATTACGAATCACCCTTTGTTTGAGAGCCTTTGTGGCGAGCGGACTTATACGACTCGCCCTTCAATAACAAAAGCTTGGCAAAACAAAGCAGTTAAGTTGAAGGTTCAGTATATCGTTGACGCAGTGATGCTTGTAACGATATAGTACTGACGCTTTGCACACACCGAGGTGACAAAAGTCATGCATTACGAATCACCCTTTGTTTGAGAGCCTTTGTGGCGAGCGGACTTATACGACTCGCTCTTCAATAACAAAAGCTTGGCAAAACAAAGCAGTTAAGTTGAAGGTTCAGTATATCGTTGACGCAGTGATGCTCGTAACGATATAGTACTGACGCTTTGCACCACACACGAGGTGACAAAAGTCATGCATTACGAATCACCCTTTGTTTGAGAGCCTTTGTGGCGAGCGGACTTATACGACTCGCCCCTTCAATAACAAAAGCTTGGCAAAACAAAGCAGTTAAGTTGAAGGTTCAGTATATCGTTGACGCAGTGATGCTCGTAACGATATAGTACTGACGCTTTGCACACACCGAGGTGACAAAAGTCATGCATTACGAATCACCCTTTGTTTGAGAGCCTTTGTGGCGAGCGGACTTATACGACTCGCCCTTCAATAACAAAAGCTTGGCAAAACAAAGCAGTTAAGTTGAAGGTTCAGTATATCGTTGACGCAGTGATGCTCGTAACGATATAGTACTGACGCTTTGCATACACCGAGGTGACAAAAGTCATTGCATTACGAATCACCCTTTGTTTGAGAGCCTTTGTGGCGAGCGGACTTATACGACTCGCCCTTCAATAACAAAAGCTTGGCAAAACAAAGCAGTTAAGTTGAAGGTTCAGTATATCGTTGACGCAGTGATGCTCGTAACGATATAGTACTGACGCTTTGCACACACCGAGGTGACAAAAGTCATGCATTACGAATCACCCTTTGTTTGAGGAGCCTTTGTGGGCGAGCGGACTTATACGACTCGCCCTTCAATAACAAAAGCTTGGCAAAACAAAGCAGTTAAGTTGAAGGTTCAGTATATCGTTGACGCAGTGATGCTCGTAACGATATAGTACTGACGCTTTGCACACACCGAGGTGACAAAAGTCATGCATTACGAATCACCCTTTGTTTGAGAGCCTTTGTGGCGAGCGGACTTATACGACTCGCCCTTTCAATAACAAAAGCTTGGCAAAACAAAGCAGTTAAGTTGAAGGTTCAGTATATCGTTGACGCAGTGATGCTCGTAACGATATAGTACTGACACTTTGCACAACACCGAGGTGACAAAAGTCATGCATTACGAATCACCCTTTGTTTGAGAGCCTTTGTGGCGAGCGGACTTATACGACTCGCCCTTCAATAACAAAAGCTTGGCAAAACAAAGCAGTTAAGTTGAAGGTTCAGTATATCGTTGACGCCAGTGATGCTCGTAACGATATAGTACTGACGCTTTTGCACACACCGAGGTGACAAAAGTCATGCATTACGAATCACCCTTTGTTTGAGAGCCTTTGTGGCGAGCGGACTTATACGACTCGCCCTTCAATAACAAAAGCTTGGCAAAACAAAGCAGTTAAGTTGAAGGTTCAGTATATCGTTGACGCAGTGATGCTCGTAACGATATAGTACTGACGCTTTGCACACACCGAGGTGACAAAAGTCATGCATTACTAATCACCCTTTGTTTGAGAGCCTTTGTGGCGAGCGGACTTATACGACTCGCCCTTCAATAACAAAAGCTTGGCAAAACAAAGCAGTTAAGTTGAAGGTTCAGTATATCGTTGACGCAGTGATGCTCGTAACGATATAGTACTGACGCTTTGCACACACCGAGGTGACAAAAGTCATGCATTACGAATCACCCTTTGTTTGAGAGCCTTTGTGGCGAGCGGACTTATACGACTCGCCCTTCAATAACAAAAGCTTGGCAAAACAAAGCAGTTAAGTTGAAGGTTCAGTATATCGTTGACGCAGTGATGCTCGTAACGATATAGTACTGACGCTTTGCACACACCGAGGTGACAAAAGTCATGCATTACGAATCACCCTTTGTTTGAGAGCCTTTGTGGCGAGCGGACTTATACGACTCGCCCTTCAATAACAAAAGCTTGGCAAAACAATGCAGTTAAGTTGAAGGTTCAGTATATCGTTGACGCAGTGATGCTCGTAACGATATAGTACTGACGCTTTGCACACACCGAGGTGACAAAAGTCATGCATTACGAATCACCCTTTGTTTGAGAGCCTTTGTGGCGAGCGGACTTATACGACTCGCCCTTCAATAACAAAAGCTTGGCAAAACAAAGCAGTTAAGTTGAAGGTTCAGTATATCGTTGACGCAGTGATGCTCGTAACGATATAGTACTGACGCTTTGCACACACCGAGGTGACAAAAGCCATGCATTACGAATCACCCTTTGTTTGAGAGCCTTTGTGGCGAGCGGACTTATACGACTCGCCCTTCAATAACAAAAGCTTGGCAAAACAAAGCAGTTAAGTTGAAGGTTCAGTATATCGTTGACGCAGTGATGCTCGTAACGATATAGTACTGACGCTTTGCACACACCGAGGTGACAAAAGTCATGCATTACGAATCACCCTTTGTTTGAGAGCCTTTGTGGCGAGCGGACTTATACGACTCGCCCTTCAATAACAAAAGCTTGGCAAAACAAAGCAGTTAAGTTGAAGGTTCAGTATATCGTTGACGCAGTGATGCTCGTAACGATATAGTACTGACGCTTTGCACACACCGAGGTGACAAAAGTCATGCATTACGAATCACCCTTTGTTTGAGAGCCTTTGTGGCGAGCGGACTTATACGACTCGCCCTTCAATAACAAAAGCTTGGCAAAACAAAGCAGTTAAGTTGAAGGTTCAGTATATCGTTGACGCAGTGATGCTTGTAACGATATAGTACTGACGCTTTGCACACACCGAGGTGACAAAAGTCATGCATTACGAATCACCCTTTGTTTGAGAGCCTTTGTGGCGAGCGGACTTATACGACTCGCCCTTCAATAACAAAAGCTTGGCAAAACAAAGCAGTTAAGTTGAAGGTTCAGTATATCGTTGACGCAGTGATGCTCGTAACGATATAGTACTGACGCTTTGCACACACCGAGGTGACAAAAGTCATGCATTACGAATCACCCTTTGTTTGAGAGCCTTTGTGGCGAGCGGACTTATACGACTCGCCCTTCAATAACAAAAGCTTGGCAAAACAAAGCAGTTAAGTTGAAGGTTCAGTATATCGTTGACGCAGTGATGCTCGTAACGATATAGTACTGACGCTTTGCACACACCGAGGTGACAAAAGTCATGCATTACGAATCACCCTTTGTTTGAGAGCCTTTGTGGCGAGCGGACTTATACGACTCGCCCTTCAATAACAAAAGCTTGGCAAAACAAAGCAGTTAAGTTGAAGGTTCAGTATATCGTTGACGCAGTGATGCTCGTAACGATATAGTACTGACGCTTTGCACACACCGAGGTGACAAAAGTCATGCATTACGAATCACCCTTTGTTTGAGAGCCTTTGTGGCGAGCGGACTTATACGACTCGCCCTTCAATAACAAAAGCTTGGCAAAACAAAGCAGTTAAGTTGAAGGTTCAGTATATCGTTGACGCAGTGATGCTCGTAACGATATAGTACTGACGCTTTGCACACACCGAGGTGACAAAAGTCATGCATTACGAATCACCCTTTGTTTGAGAGCCTTTGTGGCGAGCGGACTTATACGACTCGCCCTTCAATAACAAAAGCTTGGCAAAACAAAGCAGTTAAGTTGAAGGTTCAGTATATCGTTGACGCAGTGATGCTCGTAACGATATAGTACTGACGCTTTGCACACACCGAGGTGACAAAAGTCATGCATTACGAATCACCCTTTGTTTGAGAGCCTTTGTGGCGAGCGGACTTATACGACTCGCCCTTCAATAACAAAAGCTTGGCAAAACAAAGCAGTTAAGTTGAAGGTTCAGTATATCGTTGACGCAGTGATGCTCGTAACGATATAGTACTGACGCTTTGCACACACCGAGGTGACAAAAGTCATGCATTACGAATCACCCTTTGTTTGAGAGCCTTTGTGGCGAGCGGACTTATACGACTCGCCCTTCAATAACAAAAGCTTGGCAAAACAATGCAGTTAAGTTGAAGGTTCAGTATATCGTTGACGCAGTGATGCTCGTAACGATATAGTACTGACGCTTTGCACACACCGAGGTGACAAAAGTCATGCATTACGAATCACCCTTTGTTTGAGAGCCTTTGTGGCGAGCGGACTTATACGACTCGCCCTTCAATAACAAAAGCTTGGCAAAACAAAGCAGTTAAGTTGAAGGGTCAGTATATCGTTGACGCAGTGATGCTCGTAACGATATAGTACTGACGCTTTGCACACACCGAGGTGACAAAAGCCATGCATTACGAATCACCCTTTGTTTGAGAGCCTTTGTGGCGAGCGGACTTATACGACTCGCCCTTCAATAACAAAAGCTTCGCAAAACAAAGCAGTTAAGTTGAAGGTTCAGTATATCATTGACGCAGTGATGCTCGTAACGATATAGTACTGACGCTTTGCACACACCGAGGTGACAAAAGTCATGCATTACGAATCACCCTTTGTTTGAGAGCCTTTGTGGCGAGCGGACTTATACGACTCGCCCTTCAATAACAAAAGCTTGGCAAAACAAAGCAGTTAAGTTGAAGGTTCAGTATATCGTTGACGCAGTGATGCTCGTAACGATATAGTACTGACGCTTTGCACACACCGAGGTGACAAAAGTCATGCATTACGAATCACCCTTTGTTTGAGAGCCTTTGTGGCGAGCGGACTTATACGACTCGCCCTTCAATAACAAAAGCTTGGCAAAACAAAGCAGTTAAGTTGAAGGTTCAGTATATCGTTGACGCAGTGATGCTTGTAACGATATAGTACTGACGCTTTGCACACACCGAGGTGACAAAAGTCATGCATTACGAATCACCCTTTGTTTGAGAGCCTTTGTGGCGAGCGGACTTATACGACTCGCCCTTCAATAACAAAAGCTTGGCAAAACAAAGCAGTTAAGTTGAAGGTTCAGTATATCGTTGACGCAGTGATGCTCGTAACGATATAGTACTGACGCTTTGCACACACCGAGGTGACAAAAGTCATGCATTACGAATCACCCTTTGTTTGAGAGCCTTTGTGGCGAGCGGACTTATACGACTCGCCCTTCAATAACAAAAGCTTGGCAAAACAAAGCAGTTAAGTTGAAGGTTCAGTATATCGTTGACGCAGTGATGCTCGTAACGATATAGTACTGACGCTTTGCACACACCGAGGTGACAAAAGTCATGCATTACGAATCACCCTTTGTTTGAGAGCCTTTGTGGCGAGCGGACTTATACGACTCGCCCTTCAATAACAAAAGCTTGGCAAAACAAAGCAGTTAAGTTGAAGGTTCAGTATATCGTTGACGCAGTGATGCTTGTAACGATATAGTACTGACGCTTTGCACACACCGAGGTGACAAAAGTCATGCATTACGAATCACCCTTTGTTTGAGAGCCTTTGTGGCGAGCGGACTTATACGACTCGCCCTTCAATAACAAAAGCTTGGCAAAACAAAGCAGTTAAGTTGAAGGTTCAGTATATCGTTGACGCAGTGATGCTCGTAACGATGTAGTACTGACGCTTTGCACACACCGAGGTGACAAAAGTCATGCATTACGAATCACCCTTTGTTTGAGAGCCTTTGTGGCGAGCGGACTTATACGACTCGCCCTTCAATAACAAAAGCTTGGCAAAACAAAGCAGTTAAGTTGAAGGTTCAGTATATCGTTGATGCAGTGATGCTTGTAACGATATAGTACTGACGCTTTGCACACACCGAGGTGACAAAAGTCATGCATTACGAATCACCCTTTGTTTGAGAGCCTTTGTGGCGAGCGGACTTATACGACTCGCCCTTCAATAACAAAAGCTTGGCAAAACAAAGCAGTTAAGTTGAAGGTTCAGTATATCGTTGACGCAGTGATGCTCGTAACGATATAGTACTGACGCTTTGCACACACCGAGGTGACAAAAGTCATGCATTACGAATCACCCTTTGTTTGAGAGCCTTTGTGGCGAGCGGACTTATACGACTCGCCCTTCAATAACAAAAGCTTGGCAAAACAAAGCAGTTAAGTTGAAGGTTCAGTATATCGTTGACGCAGTGATGCTCGTAACGATATAGTACTGACGCTTTGCACACACCGAGGTGACAAAAGTCATGCATTACGAATCACCCTTTGTTTGAGAGCCTTTGTGGCGAGCGGACTTATACGACTCGCCCTTCAATAACAAAAGCTTGGCAAAACAAAGCAGTTAAGTTGAAGGTTCAGTATATCGTTGACGCAGTGATGCTCGTAACGATATAGTACTGACGCTTTGCACACACCGAGGTGACAAAAGTCATGCATTACGAATCACCCTTTGTTTGAGAGCCTTTGTGGCGAGCGGACTTATACGACTCGCCCTTCAATAACAAAAGCTTGGCAAAACAAAGCAGTTAAGTTGAAGGTTCAGTATATCGTTGACGCAGTGATGCTTGTAACGATATAGTACTGACGCTTTGCACACACCGAGGTGACAAAAGTCATGCATTACGAGTCACCCTTTGTTTGAGAGCCTTTGTGGCGAGCGGACTTATACGACTCGCCCTTCAATAACAAAAGCTTGGCAAAACAAAGCAGTTAAGTTGAAGGTTCAGTATATCGTTGACGCAGTGATGCTCGTAACGATATAGTACTGACGCTTTGCACACACCGAGGTGACAAAAGTCATGCATTACGAATCACCCTTTGTTTGAGAGCCTTTGTGGCGAGCGGACTTATACGACTCGCCCTTCAATAACAAAAGCTTGGCAAAACAAAGCAGTTAAGTTGAAGGTTCAGTATATCGTTGACGCAGTGATGCTTGTAACGATATAGTACTGACGCTTTGCACACACCGAGGTGACAAAAGTCATGCATTACGAATCACCCTTTGTTTGAGAGCCTTTGTGGCGAGCGGACTTATACGACTCGCCCTTCAATAACAAAAGCTTGGCAAAACAAAGCAGTTAAGTTGAAGGTTCAGTATATCGTTGACGCAGTGATGCTTGTAACGATATAGTACTGACGCTTTGCACACACCGAGGTGACAAAAGTCATGCATTACGAATCACCCTTTGTTTGAGAGCCTTTGTGGCGAGCGGACTTATACGACTCGCCCTTCAATAACAAAAGCTTGGCAAAACAAAGCAGTTAAGTTGAAGGTTCAGTATATCGTTGATGCAGTGATGCTTGTAACGATATAGTACTGACGCTTTGCACACACCGAGGTGACAAAAGTCATGCATTACGAATCACCCTTTGTTTGAGAGCCTTTGTGGCGAGCGGACTTATACGACTCGCCCTTCAATAACAAAAGCTTGGCAAAACAAAGCAGTTAAGTTGAAGGTTCAGTATATCGTTGACGCAGTGATGCTCGTAACGATATAGTACTGACGCTTTGCACACACCGAGGTGACAAAAGTCATGCATTACGAATCACCCTTTGTTTGAGAGCCTTTGTGGCGAGCGGACTTATACGACTCGCCCTTCAATAACAAAAGCTTGGCAAAACAAAGCAGTTAAGTTGAAGGTTCAGTATATCGTTGACGCAGTGATGCTTGTAACGATATAGTACTGACGCTTTGCACACACCGAGGTGACAAAAGTCATGCATTACGAATCACCCTTTGTTTGAGAGCCTTTGTGGCGAGCGGACTTATACGACTCGCCCTTCAATAACAAAAGCTTGGCAAAACAAAGCAGTTAAGTTGAAGGTTCAGTATATCGTTGACGCAGTGATGCTCGTAACGATATAGTACTGACGCTTTGCACACACCGAGGTGACAAAAGTCATGCATTACGAATCACCCTTTGTTTGAGAGCCTTTGTGGCGAGCGGACTTATACGACTCGCCCTTCAATAACAAAAGCTTGGCAAAACAAAGCAGTTAAGTTGAAGGTTCAGTATATCGTTGACGCAGTGATGCTTGTAACGATATAGTACTGACGCTTTGCACACACCGAGGTGACAAAAGTCATGCATTACGAATCACCCTTTGTTTGAGAGCCTTTGTGGCGAGCGGACTTATACGACTCGCCCTTCAATAACAAAAGCTTGGCAAAACAAAGCAGTTAAGTTGAAGGTTCAGTATATCGTTGACGCAGTGATGCTCGTAACGATATAGTACTGACGCTTTGCACACACCGAGGTGACAAAAGTCATGCATTACGAATCACCCTTTGTTTGAGAGCCTTTGTGGCGAGCGGACTTATACGACTCGCCCTTCAATAACAAAAGCTTGGCAAAACAAAGCAGTTAAGTTGAAGGTTCAGTATATCGTTGACGCAGTGATGCTTGTAACGATATAGTACTGACGCTTTGCACACACCGAGGTGACAAAAGTCATGCATTACGAATCACCCTTTGTTTGAGAGCCTTTGTGGCGAGCGGACTTATACGACTCGTCCTTCAATAACAAAAGCTTGGCAAAACAAAGCAGTTAAGTTGAAGGTTCAGTATATCGTTGATGCAGTGATGCTTGTAACGATATAGTACTGACGCTTTGCACACACCGAGGTGACAAAAGTCATGCATTACGAATCACCCTTTGTTTGAGAGCCTTTGTGGCGAGCGGACTTATACGACTCGCCCTTCAATAACAAAAGCTTGGCAAAACAAAGCAGTTAAGTTGAAGGTTCAGTATATCGTTGATGCAGTGATGCTTGTAACGATATAGTACTGACGCTTTGCATACACCGAGGTGACAAAAGTCATGGGAAACCTCCTAATACGGTGTTGGAACTCTTTTTTTCCCAGCGTAGTGACGCAACTTGCCTTTGCTTGTACTCGACAAGTCGTTGGAAGTCCCCTGGAGAAATATTGAGCCATGTTACCTCTACAGCCGTCCAAAACTGCGGAAGTTTCGCCGGTGCAGGACGTTCTGCACGACCTGATCTCTCGATTATGTCCCATAAATGTTCGATGGGATTCATGTCGGATGATCTACTTGGCCAGATCATTCGTTCGAACTGTCCAGAACGTTCTTCAAACCATTCGAGAACAATTTTGGCCCAGTGGTATTGCGCATTGTTATCGATAAAAAGAGGGTTGCTTTTAACTGAAACAAAGTCTCATACTGTGTTATGCCTCTTGCTGCGATTGGGAGATGTGGATACACCATGGCTTGCACCTACATAAGAGGGGGAAGGAAAGATTGGCTGAGCACCTCGTAGGGAGTGCGAGAGAGGCCACTAGAACACAAGACCAAATACCTGTGATTACTGTAATCAAAAGAGCATGTTTTTCAGGTTAGAGTCAAGTTACAGACAGAGTGTCCATGAATGGGTGCAAAGTAGCCGAATATAACGATTTCCTGTGAATGATCGATTCAGTTTGGCCACAGGATCAAGTCCATTCTATGTAAACAAAGTCCACACCACTGTGGAGCTACCACCAGCTTGCACAGTGCCTTGTTGACAACTTGGGTCCATGGCTTCGTGCGGTCTGCGCCACACTCGAACCCTACCATCAACTCTTACCAAATGACATCGGGGAACATCTGACATAACTACGGTTCTATGGTCTCCTAGGATCCAACCGACACGGTCTCGAGACCAGGAGAGGCGCTGCATGCGATGTCGTGGTGTTAGCAAAGGCGCTCGCGCCGGTCTTGTGCTGCCACAGCTCATTAGCACCAGAGTTGGCCTCACTGGCCAAACGTTTACGTTCGTCGAACGTCCCACATTGATTTCTGCGGCTGTTTCACGAGTGTTGCTTCTCTGTTCGCAGTGACAACTCTACGCAAACTCCGCTGCTCTCGGTCCTTACGTGAAGTCTGTCGGCCCTGCATTGTCCGTGGTGAGAGGTAAGGCCTGCATTTGGTATTCTCGGCACAGTCTTGACACTATGGATCTCGGAATATTGAATTCCCTAACGATTTCGGAAGTGGAGTAATCCCATGCGTCTAGCTCCATCTATCATTCCGCGTTCAAAGTCTGCCACTTCCCTTCGTGCGACCATAATCACGTCGGAAACTGTTTCAAGTAACGGTTCCTTGAAATTACTGCAACCAGTTGCCTTTTGTTTCGTTCTTCAATTTTTATTATCCCGTTACCAGTTTCGAACCCCCTTTCCTTTTCTTTTCTTGTTTTGACATGAATCACCCGACTAAATTGACAGCTCCGCCAATGCACTGCCCTTCTATACGTTGTATACACGATACTAGCGCCATCTGTATGTGTGCATACCGCTGTCCGATGACTTTTATCACCTCAGTGTACTACGTTTTCCTTCATAATGTGTACTATCATTCAAAAACGATCATTCAGCGTGGAGAAAAATTAGGGACTTTCGTGGACTCTGTGAACGACTAGTAAAACTACCTGAAAGTGACCCTGCGAATATTGTCTGTACAAATAATTTTTGTAAAATCAGTAATACATGTCGAATTACCAAAATGAAAAAAAATCGCCTGTGCATTTTTTAAATTATGAGAGATTTGCCCTAGGGACAAAATGTGATACTAAATTTTGTATGAAAGTTTTACTACGCCAAAGATTAACAATGGGTAGGGTAGGCGCGTGGCATCAGGGAGATGTGTTGCGTCCCATCCTTTGTTTGAGAGCCTTGGTGGCCGAGCAGTCACATGACGAGCTCGCCGTCCAGCAACAAAACAGCAGTGTGATCAACTTTAATAGCAGCCCAATAATCACAAGATTTGATTTGGAATGATACAGAAACATATTTCAATCGGTTAATGTTCTAGAGGCTGCTTAGACTGAAGTTCTAGAAGGGTGAGTTACTTTGTTTTGGCTGTGTGGGAAAGAGTGAAGACGTAGTCGGATTCCACATATACAGGGTGGTCTATTGATCGTGACCGGGCCAAATATCTCACGAAATAAGCGTCAAACGAAAAAACTACAAAGAACGAAACTTGTCTAGCTTGAAGGGGGAAACCAGATGGCGCTATGGTTGACCCGCTAGATGGCGGTGCATAGGTCAAACGGATATCAATTGCGTTTTTTTAAATAGGAACCCCCATTTTTTATTACATATTCGCGTAGTACGTAGAGAAATATGAATGTTTTAGTTGGACCACTTTTTTCGCTTCGTGATATTTGTTTCTGCATCAGTCCAAATCAAATCTTGTGATTATTGGGCTGCTATTAAAGTTGATCGCACTGCTGTTTTGTTGCTGGACGGCGAGCTCGTCATGTGACCACTCGGCCACCAATGCTCTCAAACAAAGGATGGGACGCAACACATCTCCCTGATGCCACGCGCCTACCCTACCCATTGTTAATCTTTGGCGTAGTAAAACTTTCATACAAAATTTAGTATCACATTTTGTCCCTAGGGCAAATCTCTCATAATTAAAAAAATGCACAAGCGATTTTTTTTATTTTGGTAATTCCACACGTATTACTGGTTGTACAAAAATTATTTGTTATTTTAAAGAAACGCAGTTCATGTCCGTTTGACCTACGGCAGCGCCATCTAGCGGGCCAACCATAGCGCCATCTGGTTTCCCCCTTCAAGCTAGACGAGTTTGGTTTTTTTGTAGTTTTTTCGTTTGATGCTTATTTCGTAAGATATTTGGCCCGGTCACTATCAATGGACCACCCTGTATAGGTAATTCAGTGTTTTGTAAAACCCAGCTCTTTCGAATTTTGTGTGAACTTAGAACTATAATAACTTTCGTGGTTTAAAACTATTTTTGCGCATTTATGCTTGATGATTTTTTTTCCATAATCAGTTCCACCATAGATTCCTTTTTCTCATACTCACTGTGCAAAATCAGAGATAACCCAAGTCCAATAAATCTGGAGTGAAAATAATAGCGATCATGACTTGAAAGTAATTGCCTTTCCACAAACTGGAGAAATGGATTATGTGCATTTGTGTGGTAACGCTGCTAATAGTTTCTGTAGCGAAGTTATTCCAAATCTGTGATTAGGCCAGATTCAAAAGGATATTTTATTGAAATAGAATTTTTAATCAACATAAGCCAAAGCACGAACTCAGTGTTGCATAATTTCAATACAATCATATGTATTCAGTACTAATAAATGAACCAGTTGTGCTGTGCTCTGTTGCAAACGCACCATTATTTTTGTGCCAAGTTCACTTATTGATTCAGCACCTGGATGTGTGTTTCGTATCCAAGGATATGTGAAACAATGCTAGTAAAAATTTTCTTATATGTATGCAGTACTTGTAGATGCCATAAATGCTAGATGTAGTAAATAAGTGTTCGAGAACAGCCGCGGTGCACTACAACCTGTCACCGCGCGATCCAGAGAAGTTACAGCCTATCGTCGGAGCTGGCCGCGTGAAATGCAACCGACTGATGTTATCAACAGTATAAAAATTCAAGAAATGTATTCGCAGTTGAGAATGTGAAGAAGCACCAACTGTCTAGGGGAATTGCGACAGTGAAAACTGTGCCGGACCGGAACTCGAAACCGGATTTCTCACTGTACGCGAGCGGTTGCTTTAACCATTCTAGCTATCTGTGCACGACTCACGGCTGGACCCAAACTTTCATATGTCGTCGTTTGTGCGACACAACCTATACTCACACACACATTATGTAACGCCCGTACATAAGAGAGCATTTTAATTGAAAGTCGCTGCCTTGTATCGGCGGGTAAGTACGATATTGCACTGCCTCTGTTGTGAAGAAGTACGATATAGAGCTCCTTCGGACATGCATGAACGTCGTATACAGAGAGTAAATTTTAAGTTGACAAACCAGAATAACTAAAAAAAAAGCTTCACACGAAAAAAAGTGTAGAATCCAAAGTTGATTATTTTCGAGGGGGACACCTGCTGGTGCTAAAATTAGCCCGCCACCACAGCCCCATGGGGGTGGGGCGGGAGGCAACTTTAAAATTTCAAATGGAAACCCCCATTTCTTATTGCAGAATCAGATTCTACCTAAAAAACTACGTATATTTTGTCTTAAACATTTGTTTTGATTCTTGGTAGTTGGCGCTGTAATCCAAGAAAATCCATGTTCTCATCTTTACGTGGAAAATGGTTACGGATAAATAAAAAATACTTATTTACTTCGAAAATTTTGAGTCGCTAAAACTAAAACTCTCCCTGGCTCCCCATAGGGTCGAGTTTGAGAGAGAGGAATTAGAGTTTTACAGATGTTGACTCAAATATCAATTTTTTCGCAGAATCGGAGAAGTTCTGTTTGTTTCGTGGTCATGAGGCCACGATACTTTTAATGGAGAGAGGGGAAGATTTTTGGTTTTAGCGAATCAAAATTTACGAAGTAAATAAGTATTTTTTATTTATCCGTAACCATTTCCCACGTAAAAATGAGAACATGGACTATAGCGCCAACTACCAAGGATGAAAACAAATGTTTAAGACAAAATGTACGTAGTTTTTTTATGTAGAATCTGATTCTGCAATAAAAAATGTGGCTTTTCAATTGAAATTTAAAAGTTGCCTCCCGCCCCACCCTCAGAAGGCTGGGCTGTCGGGCTAATTTTAGCACCAGCAGATGTCCCCTTCGAAAACAATCAACTTTGGATTCTACACATTTTTTCGTGTTGTGATGTCCCCACAGAAAATACCCTCTACCACGCACCAATTAATCATTTTCAATCAAACCATCCACATTCATTCACTTTGGAAAAGTTATCTGATCTGATTTTATCGTAATATATGCGGCGACAGCTCGACGACTCCAAAGTATTTTCTAGTGCGTTTATTCTTTGAAATAACAGAGATGCATATATGCATTCTCCATGGTTGTTAGAGTGGTAACTAGGACAGCTTCTGGAGTATCTGTTGAGGGACTGACGTGTTTCTAAGAGATACATGTTCTGCTTTTCTTGTCGCTAAAGCGAGCCAGTTAACATTTGTGCCGCTAGCGGTTTGTTTGAAGAGACAGAGACTGTAAAAGGAAAATAATTAAGGCGTGGAATCACCGGAGATCTGGACATGTAATGGAGATGGATTTAATACACAATTTCCTCCATAAATAAGGTTTGTGACATTTTTGTTCTGGAGTGAATGAACGAATGAGTTTTTTCTGGCCGGCCGTAGTGGCCGTGCGGTTCTAGGCGCTACAGTCTGGAGCCGAGCGACCGCTACGGCCACAGGTTCGAATCCTGCCTCGGGCATTGATGTGTGTGATGTCCTTAGATTAGTTAGGTTTAATTAGTTCTAAGTTCTAGGCGACTGATGACCTCAGGAGTTAAGTCGCATAGTGCTCAGAGCCATTTGAACCATTTGAGTTTTTTCTGAATCATTTGATGATCACGTTGGCCCTGTAATTAGTGGGGAAGGTTCAGCTGTGTCGAAGAGAGCTTGCAATCACTGAGTCTGTGTTAAATCGTCCAAAAAGGCATCGTACACATCTGGAATTCGCAATTTTTCGTAAAAGGAACAAATTGTCCAAACGATTGATTCTCCCGACTGACTGCAGTGTTTAACAGCAATAATAAACGTAAAGATATCTTACAGCAAGCCAGCCGCTGATTACCAAGACGAAGGACTCCACCAAAGATCCTATTTGGCTGATTTCACGTAATGAAATATTATATTAAAAACTGTACATAGATAAAGGAGAGAAAGAGAGAGAGCGAATGAAAATAGAGATAATACTAATAATCCTCCATTAGTCTAATTTTTCGCCTGTCTTATCACGGATCAGCCAAGAACTGGGAGGGCCTTACTTTACTGTACAGATTTATGTGTGAAGATGAAGGGATCTTAAAGGCAACAGATACACGTCTATACAGACAAGACATTACACAGAGATAGCGGCTAGCTGCATTCATCATCTATTCTTAGATAAAGAGACGGCAACTTATTATCCGAACATTAAAATGTTAAAGTGTGAAGCTTATTTTTCGAGTTATTCTGGTTTGTCAGTTTAAAATTGACACCCTGTATATATTAAAATGGTTGAAACAAAAAGTGGCGTTGTAAATTTGACCAGATTGATGGTTCCAATTAGTTTTAATGTGCTCAGATAGGCAATACCTTTTCAGACGAACTAGTTTTCGGTTAGAATCTTGAAGAGAGATGGTAAAGGTCGGTGTCGGCAGCGTGCTGTTGGTTGCGGTATACCGCCATACGAAGAGACTACCGACGATATTTATCTCTTCGAACATCCTCCCAAAATAATTTTTGGAGGAATACGTTTCTGTTTTCGAGATTGAAATGGTTGAAATGGTTCTAAGCACTATGGGACTTAACATCTGAGGTCACCAGTCCCCTAGACTTAGAACTACTTAAACCTAACTAACCTAAGGACATCACACACATCCATGCCCGAGGCAGGATTCGAACCTGCGGCCGTAGCAGCAGCGCGGTTCCGGACTGAAGCGCCTAGAACCGCTCGGCCACAGCGGCCGGCGTTTTCGAGATTAACAGAGTTAGGAATCGTCTATTGATTCGTTTGGTAACGAGTTAATTTTCAACCGACCTGAGTAATTACAGCACAATGAACTGCAATGTTACACAAATGCTTGTATTTTCAAAGACAATAATAGCGACAGCTACCTTACGTTAGCTTCAGTATATTAAAAGATCATTGTAAATATTGTTACCATTATTTTGTCATTATTAGTAGAACGTGCATGATATTTTTTGCTGTAGTATGTGAGTATATGAATGCAGTGGCATATTTGCGTGAAGGAATGCGATCCCATTATCCTGTTGTGCTCCTCGTAGACTACGACACGCGTTTCGTAATAACAGTGGCGGCACGTATCCCACCCACTTTTTATCGTAGGCACGCCAGTGAATTAATTAAAAGTCCCACAAACTATGTCCAATAGTGCGTTAGTCGGAAGGTCACCTTGTTTTCTTTCGTAGTTGATTAACAGATCCACTGCTCTCTAACGAGTGCACGTGACGATGGTCGCTGATGCTCGATAGTCGCAGTCAGTCGAAACGTAATTCCCGAGTAGAATTACAAAACATGCGAGGTTTTTTTGTGCTGGACATCGACTGCCACACATAAGCAGAGTCACTACTATCCACATGCGTCGCCACTCATTGCAGATTATATGAATGTTTGAGAAACGTAACTACTATAGGGTACTAAAGACACAATACGAAAAGCGGAAGAATTAACCGAGCTAGGTGGTGCAGTGGTTCGCACACTTGACTCGCTTTCGGGAGGACGATGGTTCAAATCCGCGTCCAGACATGGTAATTTAGGTTTCCGTGATTTCCCTAAATCGCTTCCGCCAAATGCCTGGATGGTTCCTTTGAAAGGGGACGGCCGGCTTCCTTCCGCATCCTTCTCTAATCCGATGGGACCGATGACTTCTCTGTTTGGTCCCTTCCCCCAGATCAACCGATCAACCAACCAAGCAGAAGAATTTTGGCACCAGAGAGAAGTTAGGTAACACTGGGTGGCGGAAGCTTGACAGGCATCAGAAGCACATGTGGATGAATCTTTCCTCAATAAATTAAGCTATTGATGGTTTTAAATATTGACGTAGCATTTATAAAGAACATTTTTTCTTTTTAAATTGTTCTTTCGAAGCACAACATGAGAAGACGCTGGAGAGAGCAAGCTATTAAAATGTGGTGCTACAAAGGCATAGTATAACTGAAGTACGAAACGAAGAGGAGCACCACGGGAAAATGAGTATAAAGAAGTCCATGGAGCAAGAACTGACAGATGCGGGAGAGATGATTTATCTAGGAATTATTCATTTTAACTTTGGAAGAGGCTAACTAGATGGAAATTTTGCAAGAGGAACCAAAAACTAGAAAATACAAAATATTTTAAGGTGGTCACTATACAGAGTGGCCATATATGCTTGTGTTTCAGAAAAGGGAATGTTTTTTATGAGAACCACCGTTTTACGTTGATGATCGACGTTCTTTTTCCGTTATAGCTGTGATGTCATGTGATTTTTCTGCTGGATACATGGTATAGGGGTAACATCTTTGACTATCATTCAAAACATTAAGGATCCCGGGTCCAAACCTTGCCACTGCTTAAATTTCGAAGAAAAAACATCAGCAATAGCGTCCGAAGATTTCCGGCATAACCAGTCACCCTCGTTCTGCCAACGGCCTTGTCAAAGAGGGCGGAACAGCGGACACAGGTTCAGGGCACTCTCTTGTCCTTGAAGTGGGAAACTACCGCTAAAAGACCGAAGAATCAGCAATGATTAACGTCATGAAGATGCAGAAGGCAATGAAAACCACTGCACTGAAGATACATAATATGTATCCACAGGACATGTGGAACATAACTGAAAAATGTCATGATGATCTTTCTGTACGCAAAAAAGTACGAAATAGTCCCCACCCTGATCTCCGGAAGTGAAACGGAAAGAAGACAATGATTTCTGGTCAGCAGCAACAGAAAATGGTGTACCGGGAGTAGGATTCGTCAAAAGTAGGAAAGTGAGGCAGAGAGTGAGTTACTGTGAACAGTTCAATGATAGGGTTGTTCACATCAGAATCGACAGCAAACCAGTACAGACAATAATGTTGCAGTTATAGATGCCAACGTCGCAAGCAGAAGCCGAAGAACGGACTGATTACATGAGGATATTGAACGGATAATTCAGTACGTAAAAGTAGATGTAAATCTGATAGTCATGGGGGACTGGAATGTAGGGGAAAGAGTAGAAGAAAGTGTTGAAGGAGAATATGTGCTTGGCTGTAGGAATGGGAGAGGAGAAAGACTAATTGAGCGCTGCAATAAATTTCATAAGGTAGTAGGGAATACGTTGTTCAAGAGTCACAAGTGGAGGAGATACACTGTGTGATGAAACGTATCCGGACATCTGGCTGAAAATGACTTACAAGTTCGCGGCGCCCTCCATAGATATTTCTGGAATTCAATGTGGTGTTGGCCCACCCTTAGCCTTGATGACAGCTTCCAACTCTCGCACACATACGTTCAGTGAGGCGCTGGAAGGTTTCTTGGAGAATGGCAGCCATTCTTCAAGGAGTGCTGGACTGAGGAGAGGTATCGATGTCTGTCGGTGAGGCCTGGCTCGAAGTCGGCGTTCCAAAACATCCCAAAGGTGCTCTATAGCAGTCATGCCAGGACTCTGTACAGGCCAGTGCATTACAGTGATGTTATTGTCGTGTAACCACTCAGCCACAGGCCGTCCATTATGAACAGGTGCTCGACTGTGTTGAAAGATGCAATCGCCATCCCCGAATTGCTCTTCAACAGTGGGATGCTAGAAGGTGCTTAAAACATCATTGTAGGCCTGTGCTGTGATAGAGCCACGCAAAACAACAAGGGGTGCAAGCCCTTTCCACGCAAAACACGACCACAACATAAAACCACCGCCTCCGAATTTTACTGTTGGCACTACACACGCTGGCAGATGACGTTCACCCGGAATTAGCCACACTCACACACTGACATTCGTCATTCCACACAACGTTTTCCCACTGTTCAGTCGTGCAATGTTTACGCTCCTTACACCACGCGAGCCGCCGTTTGACATTTAACGGCGTGATGTGTGGCTTAAGAGAAGCCGCTCCACTATGATATCCAAGTTTTGTCACCTTCCGCCTAACTGTCATTGTACTTGTAGTGGATCCTGAGGCAGTTTGGAATTCCTGAGTGATGGTCTAAATAGACGTCTGCCTATTACACATTACGACCCTCTTCAACTGTCGGTGGTCTCTGTCAGTCAACAGACGAGGTCGGCCTGTATGCTTTTGTGCTGTACGTGTCCCTTCACTTTTACGCTTCAGTAACACATCAGAAACAATGGACCTAGTGATGTTTAGGAGTGTGGCAGTCTGGCGTATAGACATATGACACAACTGACACCCAATCACCCGACCACGTTCGAAGTCCGTGAGTTCTGCGGAGCGCCCCATTCTGCTCTCTCATGATGTCTGATGACTACTGAGGTCGCTGATATGGAGTGCCTAGCAGTAAGTGGCAGCACAATGAAAGTAATATGAAAAACGTATGTTTTTGGGGGTGTCCGGATACTTTTGATCACATAGTGTATCATCATCTCGTATTTCTATGTGTGGTTGTGTGTGTGTTTTTTTCTTCCATGTCATTTGTTAAACTACCTCAGCGGTGTCCATGTTTTAGTTCTTCTGCACTGCTGCCATCACTTCTGTTGGACGTGATTAACACATTCGACAAGAAAGCGATAAGAAAATTGTTTGGCAGAGTTTTAATTTCACTAATGCCTCTGAAATACTGTATATTCATTACTATAGCTATCATTATTAATTTTGTTATGGACTATGGAAATGTATGGTTACATGTAAGATAGGACCTGAAATTCAGCTAGGTGAAATAATGCATAAATACGTACATGGGTAAACTGAAGACGAAGCAGAAATGTGAGTGGTCATAATACTCTAATCTGCAAAGTTTAAGGACGAAAATGATTTTCACAGTATTGGTCTCTGCCAACTAAGATAACTGGATGAAAATTGCACCAGATACAGAAAGAACTCTTACAGTGTGGTAGAGAAGGTAACTGAAATAAATATGCAATGAGCCGAACCAAAAAAAAAAAAAAAAAAAAAAAAAAAAAAATGGAAATGAGCGTATGGCGTCGTTGACCGGGAAGGCCCATCCGGGGAAGTTCGGCCGCCAAGTGCAAGTCTCATTTCTCTCGATGCCACATTGGGCGACTTGCGCGCCGGTGATGATGATGAAAACACAACACCCAGTCCACGAGCGGAGAAAATCTCCAACCCGGCCGATAATCGAACTCGGGCACGCCTGCATGAGAGGCAAGCACGTTACCACCCTGCTAAGCAGGAGCCGAACATAAATGACACTTTTATTCACAGACAATAATTATATTCTGAAGTCGGCATGATTTGTCATGGTTCCCTGGAAATTGCAAAAGATGGGACTTGGTTCTTAATGGGGTGTATGATCACCATGGACGGCGGTGCACGCCTGCAACATGGTGCCACGCAGGCCACACGAGTTCTTGTTGTAGGCCGTTCCATTACTACACCAGCGTTGCTCATGGATGGTCGCAGACGCGCTGCAATGTGTCTCCCCAACGTATTACACAGAAGTTCGATAGGGTTCAAGTCGAGGGAACGGACAGGCCAGTCAGTTTGCCAAATATCCTTTGGGTCCAGAGCGCTTTTCGAAGTGGTCCCGCACTGTTATCTATAATCAGGATCGAATCCACCACTAAAGAGACTTGCATGGGGTGCAGTGCAATACTGCAGTGACGTTGACCGGTTAGTGTACCTTTTTCAAAGGTTTGGAGGTCAGTGTGCCCATACAACATTATACCTCGCCGCACCATAATACCTGGACCCCCAATGCGATCGTGTTCGAAATGTTCCTGGGCGCATTACGTGTTCCCTCCTCTCGCCATGTCAGGGTACATCCAGCATTTTCGAACATGATCGTTGTGGTGTTCCAGGTGCTATGGTGTGGAAAGGCATAAGGTTGCAAGGGCGTACTAACCTCCAAACGTTTAAACACAGAAAACTTACTATTCAACGTCACTGTGACACTGTGTTCCTTCCCCATGTAAGTCTTTTAAAGGGTGCATTCGGTCCTGTCTTAATTTTTATGGATGACAACACGATACCACATCAAGTACGGCAGATGGAAGAGCTCATGAAACCAGAGAACATTCGGCGAGCTGGCAGGGCTGGCCGAGCGGTTCTAGGCACTTCAGTCTGGAACCGCGCGACCGCTACGGTCGCAGGTTCAAATCCTGCCTCGGGCATGGATGTATGTGATGTCCTTAGGTTAGTCAGGTTTAAGTAGTTCTAAGTTCTAAGGGACTGTGACTTTAGAAGTTAAGTCCCATAGTGCTCAGAGCCATTTGAACTATTTGAACATTCGGCGTTGCCCCGACTTAAATCCCATCGAACACGTGTGGGATGCGTTGGGCAGACATATTGCAGAGTATCCACTACCCAGCAGTCGTCAACCACGCTGGTGTAAGAATCGAACGGCCTACAACAAGAGCTACTTACCAACCATGTGGCAGTACGTTGCAGGGCATGCACTGTAGTCCGCCATGATCGTACACCTTATTAAGAACCATGTTCCATCTTTTGTAATGTCTAGGTGACCATAACAAATCGCGGCGATTTCAGTGTCATTATTATCTTTAAACAAAAGTGTCATTCCTTTTCGTCTCATTGCGTATTTCTTTCAGTTACCTTCTGTACTATACTGTAAGGCTTCTTTCTATGGTTGTCGCAATTTTAATCGAGCTATGTTACATGGCAGTGACACATCACGCGAATGTTACTTCTGACCTTAAGTTTTGCTTACAAGTTTGTTATTAGAACTAACTACTTCGGCGATCAGGGAGTTGTGTGACGAACGCAGCATGCTTTTTCGAAGTTTGACGAGCGCTTACTTGCTGGGCCGTTGGCAGTGAGGCTACTTTGCGGGGGAGTCCTTCGGCGGGGCTTTATCGCGGGTCGCGGGTCGTGGCGTGACGCGCAGCTCAGATATTCTCCCTCTCCTCTGCTCCCCTCCCCATACCTTCCTTCGACCGCACCACCTGTTAACTGCCGCGTTTTGTTGTTGCCTGATCGCCAGCTCGTGGCCTTTAGTCTCCGCATCTTCATTTCCTCTCCCCCTCTGCCTTGCTCCTTCATTTCCTTAACAGCTTGGTTGTGTATTAGCCTAGCGTGCTCGCACCCCTATATTCTGACCCTTTTCCTCGGCCGTGGAAATGCGTGTCCGGTACTAAACCTTGTGGTTGTAGAGCGCGATAATGCTGCGGAACAACGCTACGGTGTCGAGGTAAACTAGCCGCACTGAAGGAAATCGCTTCCACAGGTGCAACGACTCTGCAACAGTTCTGGATTTTATTTACTTGTTTACTCTCAAATAATAAATGAATATAATTCTAGTGAAATAATTGCTGGTATTTTTGTGGAGCCAAACCGAGTTTCAGGTGTGGCATGGCCGGGGATACAGACAATACCACTTAATGATTTTTTATACATATTTCAGCTGTTTGCAGCTGCCGGAGGAATGAGCTGGCAGCTGTGTACAACAGTTACAAAGTACTGACAAAGCATTCCCAAGCACCAGTGTTTAAGAGCGACGCGTGGCGCACCTGGGCTAGCGATAAGGAAAGTGGCGGCACTCGTTAAAGTGCATTTCCATGGGCCACATGTTACGGCAATGTGTGGCCACAATAGCGTTGCCGCCAACATAGCTGAAATGTGGCTGCAATACACGTAAACGCTGCAGTATTGCCCAGAAATACTGCTGACAGAGCAGGCTGTTGCAGGCCGATGCCGAGGAATAGTTGGTGATTCTGGAGGAGGAGACCAAAGAATTAGGACATCCGTCCATTTGGATTAGGGAATAATGGGGAAGGAAGTCCGCTGTGCCCTTTTGAAGGAACCATCCCGGAATTGACCTGAAGCGGTTTAGGGAAATCACGGAAAACCTAAATCAGGATGGCCGGTCGCGGGTTTCAACCGTCGTCCTCCCGAATGCAAGTACATTGCGTTAACCACTGCGCCACCTCGCTCGTTCCGAGGAATGGCAGAGGGAACGGCAATGTTTCATGTGACTGGGCAATATTGAGAAGTATCTGTTTTAGTCATTCAACTTCCATACGTGCCATTTACTTACATGCCGATTTCTGGCACATACTTCTGATTTTTTATCAGTAACACATTGCTCGATTTCCATATTTTCTTTGCTGTATCGGCTATACTTAGGTCTTTGCCTGTGGCTTTCCGAGTGTATCTTCCTCAAACAGTGAATAACGAGCTCGTGGTTGCTCTGCAGGGGCAGAGTAGTTTTCGAAACGAGGGAATGGCAGCTGGTGTGTAGCAGTCAGTTGGAGTGTGTTTGCTGTAGCTGTTGCCGGCAGGTAGACGGTGCTGGCCAGGAAGTGGTCGCTAGAAGTTTTTTGTGATGGTCAGACAGCGGTGTGATGCTTTCTATTTTGGCATTCCTGCGGATAGGAGGCGTGACTTTGGTATCAAGTGGTAATGAGCGTCGACATGATAAGTTACACTGAAAGCGAGACAGAGAGAGCCTTGCATGATTGCAGTAATGAGTTGATATTGAGGACGTGAGTTTAACAAGCATATACAGCTCCTCTCTGTTTGCCTACTCAGCAACACGAGGTAATGTGGTCTTTTCCTGTACAACTTGGAGTGTTACAGGGTGTTTCAAAAATGACCAGTATATTTGAAACGGCAATAAAAACTAAACGAGCAGCGATAGAAATACACCGTTTGTTGCAATATGCTTGGGACAACAGTACATTTTCAGGCGGACAAACTTTCGAAATTACAGTAGTTACAATTTTCAACAACAGATGGCGCTGCAAGTGATGTGAAAGATATAGAAGACAACGCAGTCTGTGGGTGCGCCATTCTGTACGTCGTCTTTCTGCTGTAAGCATGTGCTGTTCACAACGTGCAAGTGTGCTGTAGACAATATGGTTTATTCCTTAGAACAGAAGATTTTTCTGGTGTTGGAATTCCACCGTCTAGAACACAGTGTTGTTGCAACAAGACGAAGTTTTCAACGGAGGTTTAATGTAACCAAAGGACCGAAAAGCGATACAATAAAGGATCTGTTTGAAAAATTTCAACGGCCTGGGAACGTGACGGATGAAAGTGCTGGAAAGGTAGGGCGACCGCGTACGGCAACCACAGAGGGCAACGCGCAGCTAGTGCAGCAGGTGATCCAACAGCGGACTCGGGTTTCCGTTCGCCGTGTTGCAGCTGCGGTGCAAATGACGCCAACGTCCACGTATCGTCTCATGCGCCAGAGTTTACACCTCTATCCATACAAAATTCAAACGCGGGAACCCCTCAGCGCCGCTACCATTGCTGCACGAGAGACATTCGCTAACGATATAGTGCACAGGATTGATGACGGTGATATGCATGTGGGCAGCATTTGGTTTACTGACGAAGCTTATTTTTACCTGGACGGCTTCGTCAATAAACAGAACTGGCGCATATGGGGAACCGAAAAGCCCCATGTTGCAGTCCCATCGTCCCTGCATCCTCAAAAAGTACTGGTCTGGGCCGCCATTTCTTCCAAAGGAATCATTGGCCCATTTTTCAGATCCGAAACGATTACTGCATCACGCTATCTGGACATTCTTCGTGAATTTGTGGCGGTACAAACTGCCTTAGACGACACTGCGAACACCTCGTGGATTATGCAAGATGGTGCCCGGCCACATCGCACGGCCGACGTCTTTAATTTCCTGAATGAATATTTCGATGATCGTGTGATTGCTTTGGGCTATCCGAAACATACAGGAGGCGGCGTGGATTGGCCTCCCTATTCGCCAGACATGAACCCCTGTGACTTCTTTCTGTGGGGACACTTGAAAGACCAGGTGTACCGCCAGAATCCAGAAACAATCGAACAGCTGAAGCAGTACATCTCATCTGCATGTGAAGCCATTCCGCCAGACACGTTGTCAAAGGTTTCGGGTAATTTCATTCAGAGACTACGCCATATTATTGCTACGCATGGTGGATATGTGGAAAATATCGTACTATAGAGTTTCCCAGACTGCAGCGCCATCTGTTGTTGCAAATTGTAACTACTGTAATTTCGAAAGTTTGTCTGCCTGAAAATGTACGGTTGTCCCAAGCATATTGCAACAAACGGTGTATTTCTATCGCTGCTCGTTTAGTTTTTATTGCCGTTTCAAATATACCAGTCATTTTTGAAACACCCTGTACATTGGAACGGTGTGGTTGCTTAGACCTTCTTCTTGAATGTGTAACAGACTGTCACAAGCAGCTGCGATCAATCTGTGGCGGATCTTGTCCTGTTTATGAACTGAATTTAACTCGTGATCAGGTGTAGTAAGTCATTACTCTATTCACTAAATAGACATTGCACTTCTGATACCATTTTCAAACGTGTATTAAGGGACCGATCTTTCCATAACTATGTTGAGAGCAGCAGGTGTTTGTACACTAATCAGATGAACTCTGTAAGGCTAAATTTTGAAATGCAATAATAATACAAAGGTTGTGCAAATCTCATATCTTTACTTCGGATTCTCGGAGTTTGCAAATCTAATTAACTGAAGCATCAGTTTTATTAGATACGAGAAGAGAGCAAGCGTGAGGCGTAGCCCAGGGCCTACATGGAACTACTTGAATGAAATGTTCTCGCACCTAATCCGAGTTAGTTTTCTCAATCAAAACACAATTTCTGCTCGTAAGAGGTAATTACAAAGAACAACCTTTTGTATTAGTAATTTATTTTCAGGTCTGATAAAGTAATCCACTTCGCGAGCTTCGAGACGGTTTCTACTCAACATTTTATTCACTTGTTTTGCGGTGTTGTCGCGTTGCGAGGTCATTCCAACGAAATATAACTTTATACATGAAAGCATAACTCTGAGTTTCTTCCTTGCTAATCTAGTAGATATTAAATGAAACAAATTGTTCCGTTGCGGTATATAACTATGGGTATCTGTACAACCAGAACTGAGAATAGTCAGATTGCATTTTGTTAGTCTGGGTCTCACTTATTTTTGGAGGACTTTATACGTATAAATCCGTACAGTTTAATAGACGCCGAAAAGTATCTGCCCGCCCTTTAGCACAAATCAATCCCTCTCACCCTCAGCCTTGCTTCCTGTTTCTGACGCCGACGGCAGTGCACTGTCAAGCCATGTAATCTGAGCTGTGAAATATTGTTGTTTCAATTCATTTGGAAAGATGGCATAGATATGTAGAGGCACTATGTGTTTGTTGTCTTCAGGGATGTAAAAATCGACAGTCGAGACAACAGTCAATTTCATGAATGTGATACATACGTCTACGACCAGAGATATGGAACATAGAATGTAATATGTAAAAAGCACATTCTCACTTTTACGTCATAGTAGAAGATCTGCAATAATGAACCATAATTGTATTCTATATATTTTCTTAAGACCTCTACGTAACGTATGCCACCAGCTTGCCAACCGTCCTTTCTTTCTTTACTTTTTATGTTTCATAACTCTGATAGAAGACGTATCACATTTATGAAATTCAGAGTTTCCTCACTGTACTAGTGAACCACAGTAACATATTATTATAAATATATGATTGTTATTTGAAACTATCTTAATGGGGCCGACCGCTGTGGCCGAGCGGTTCTAGGCGCTTCAGTCCGGAACCACGCGGCTGCTACGGTCGCAGGTTCGAATCATCCTTCGGGCCTGGATGATAGTTAGGTTTAAGTAGTTGTAAGTCTAGGGGACTGATGACCTCAGATGTTAACTCTTACAGTGCTTAGGGCCATTTGAATCATTTTTTACCTTAATAGTTTACTAACGGAATGATGACGTAAATATACAGAGTTTTTCAAACAACAGCCAGCCTCAACTACTCGCGAAGTATCCAGCATATCAGACAAGGCCGAGAGGACCGAGTTTTGGGGGTACAACAATAACATCGAATATAGAGGAAATTTTGTACTATACTTACCTACGTGAGTTAGGGCTGTGGCTAATAAGGTTCAAAATTGACAGCGCCAGTAAGAGTCTCACATTTGATAGGCCAGTATAGCATTCATGGGCTCAGTAACCATACTTGCAGTACCCAATCTAGACTCGGAAACAAAACGGATTACCGGGATATGACATGGATAACAAATAGGAATAAGAGAGAATTGTTTCATGTTGCTTGAACAGTTGTCACCTGGAACGTTAGGCGAATTGCTCTTAAGAAAGTCGAATTACTCAAACATTTGAAAGAAGAGAAATAGATTTTGCGGAAATTACAGAAACAGAGAAGACATCTGAAAATTAATAGCTGTAATGACTATATTATGATCTAAAGTAGAGTAAAATAGGAACAAAGAGCAAGTAAAGATGTTTCCCTCTACATTCATAGGAAATGGGAAGATACTCGTAAAATTCTGTACTACAAGTACGCTAATAAAGGCATTGTATTATCAGGAAGTGAAAGTCCAAGAGGAATCCTAAGAGTAAAGTCAACTTCTTCAGAAGAAGGAAAAACTGACGACTCTAAAGCATTTTATAAATAATTACAGATGATTTTAAACAGGTACAATAAAATAGTGCTAGAACTGACTATATATCAATTCCAAAAATAGTAGGCACATTTGGTAAAAACGTGTGTAATGAAAATGGCAAAATATTACATTTTGTTATCTTTAATCATTTGAAAAATACCAATAGCTCCTTTACGCAGAAAGACAGACACAGATTTACCTGGTTAGCAAGAGGATATAGATCTTAGATAATAAAATAATAAATGAAGGATTCCTGGACAGATTAGAAATACCTGAGTTTATTGAGATGTGGATACTGGATAAGCTCACTTCTTATTGGTACCAATATTTGACATTTATGCAAACTGGAGAAAATCAAAGAAACCAATTAAGAATCAAATATTTAAGGTGTATATTTTAGAAGGCAGCAGCATGAGAGATCTCTTACAACTCGGATGATAAAGACATTAGTAAATTTGGAAACTGTAGAAGACCTGGAAGAAGAATGAAAAAAAAAACCAGTTGTTTGACAGATAGCTAATGCGGCACTGGAAAAGAAATTTCTCTTCTCTCCAATTCTATTCAATACATCCTCATTAGTTATGTGATCTACCCATCTAATCCTCAGCAGTCTTCTGTAGCACGACATTTCGAAAGCTTCTATTCTCTTCTTGTCTAAACTATTTATCGTCCACGTTTCACTTCCATACAAGGCTGCACTCCATACAAATACTTTCAGAAACGACTTCCTGTCACTTAAATCTATACTCGATGTTAACAAGTTTCGCTTCTCCAGAAACGCGTTCCTAGCCATTGCCAGTCTACATTTTATATCCTCTCTACTTTGTCCATCATCAGTTATTTTTCTCCCCAAATAGCAAAACTCCTTTACTACTTTAAGCGTCTCATTTCCTAATCGAATTCCCGCAGCACCACCCGATTTAATTCGACTACATTCCATTATCCTCGTTTTGGTCACCTGACCAAAAGTCTTGTTCCTCCTGCCACCGAACTTCACTAATTCCCACTATATCTAACTTTAACCTATCCATTTCCCTTTTTAAATTTTCTAACCTACCTGCCCGATTAAGGGATCTGACATTCCACGCTCCGATCCGTAGAACGCCAGTTTTCTTTCTTGTGATAACAACGTCCCCCTGAGTAGTCCCCGCCCGGAGATCCGAATGGGGGACTATTTTACCTCCGGAATATTTTACCCAAGAGGACGCCGTCATCATTTAACCATACAGTAAAGCTGGATGCCCTCGGGAAAAATTACGGCTGTACTTTCCCCTTGCTTTCAGCCGTTCGCAGTACCAGCACAGCAAGGCCGTTTTGGTTAGTGTTACAAGGCCAGATCAGTAAATCATCCAGACGCCCCTGCAACTACTGAAAAGGCTTGCTGCCCCTCTTCAGGAACCACACGTTTGTCTGGCCTCTCAACAGATACCCCTCCATTGTGGTTGCACCTACGGTACGGCTATCTGTATCGCTGAGGCAGGCAAGCCTCCGCACCAACGGCAACGTCCATGGTTCATGGGGGGGGGGGGGGGGGGGAGTATATATAGAAACACGAAGTCGTTACAGATGTGGGAAGTATAATCACAAAGCTAATGAACACGAACAAAGAGCTAAGGCAAGAATGCTGCATTTCTCTCAGACACTTTTCAACATATACACAAACGAAGTGATCAGTAAATGAAAAAAAGGTTGAATAGAAAAGGGGTACTTTTAAATCGTGACACTAAACAAATAGCAATTTTATGTGTAGATGACCTAACTTTGATGCAGAGAAAGAAAGTGAACTTTAGATAGCGGTCTATAAGTTGCAGCAGATAGCCTTAGACTACAACCTAAGACTATCTTCAGATGAAAGGAAAGTGATGGAATTTCAGGGCACACCAACAGTCAAATCAAAAACAGTCATGAGTAATAAAATATTTGAGCAAGTTAACCATTTTAAATATCTAGGACTCTATATCACATATAAATATAATCACAATGTGAACGAAAAATGAAATAAATTTATTCCATATGTAGAACGTTCGTAAAACAACAGCAGTATCAACACTTACTTTTAGAAGTGAAGCATAAGCGGCAACCAGAGACCAAGAGAGGAGAATACAGTCTCAAGAAATAAGGGTTTTAAGAAAAATGGACGGATGTGAAAGAGAAGATCGTAAAAGAAATGGGGATATAAGGGAAATTTAAGCATATATAGCCCAAGCGAAAAAATAAAGGAAAACAGGAGGAAACGGAAGGAATATATAGACAATATGGGTGGAGAGAGATTTCCCATAAAGCCTCTCAGTTATAAATATATTGAAGAAGAAATGTAGGAAGACCATGCAAGAAATACAGGACCGTTCAATTTACATAATACATGAAGAGAGGAAGAAGAACTACCTTAATGAATTTTTTGAGTGTTGCTATCAAAGTGTTGCACATCTGTGGTACCAAGAGGCATATCGATGAGAAGTGGACTTTGAAGCGGTAAACCTACGTCAAATTTGTGTACGAATCGCAAGTAGCTGAGAATCGATGGGTGATTGCGAGTCAGGTTGTGAACTGGAATACAGTACAGAGTGTTTCAAAAAGGATATACGTATTACAAAGTATTATTTTGTCCAAAATATTGGTCGCTGCGCCTCGGTTCAACTATTGGAGAATCGAATGCATGATGTAGTTTATATTAATAGCCACTAGATGTCAGTTGCCTTCTGTTTTGCTTGTGAACCGTCATATACGAGTATTTAAAATGACTACTCCGCAGCAGAAATCATTTTGTGTTCTCGAGTTTGCGAAGTGAAATTCCGTGATTACAGTGCAAAGACGTTTCAGGTTGAGGTACCAAATTGATCCTCCGGATGGGTGGAACATTCGCAGATGGTATCGACAGTTTCTAGACACAGGATGTGTATGTAAAGGAAAGAGTTCTGGCCGCCCTCGTGTTCCTGAAGAAAATGTTGCACGAATTCAAACTGCTTTGCAACGTAGTCCTTCAAAATCAACTCGTCGTGCCAGTCGGGAGCTACAACTGCCTACAACAACAATTTGGCGTGTTTTGAGATGTCGGTTGGTTATGAAGCCATACAAGTTACATCTGTTACAAGCTCTCCGTCCTGATGACAAATGCAAACGTGTGGCATTTTGTAACGATATTCTTGATGCTATTGACAATGATAACACTTTCGCACAACGCATTGTGTTCAGTGATGAAGCAACTTTCCGTGTTAGTAGTCAGGTAAACAAATTCAATAGTCGAATTTCAGGCCTACAGAACCCACATGTAGCCACTGAACTGGCTCGCACCTTCACCGGAGCTGACGTCCCCGGATTTCTTTCTGTGGGGAAAGTTGAAGGATATTTGCTATCGTGATCCACCGACAACGCCTGACAACATGCGTCAGCGCATTGTCAATGTATATGCGAACATTACGGAAGGCAAACTACTCGCTGTTGAGAGGAATGTCGTTACGCGTATTGCCAAATGTATTGAGGTTGACAGACATAATTTTGAGCATTTATTGCATTAATGTGGTATTTACAGGTAATCAAGCTGTAACAGCATGCTTTCTCAGGAATGATAAGTTCACAGAGGTACATGAACCACATTGGAACACCCGAAATAAAATGTTCAAACGTACCTACTTTTTTTTTCTTTATTGATTTTCAATTACCCCCGAAGGGGGCGGGCTGGCAGCAGCTTAGTACGCTGCTCTACAGCCTACAGACTTTTTTAAAATCGGAAGAAGAAAAGAAACAAGAAAAACAAGCGATAAAACGGTGACTTAAAGTGTAAAATGGCGGAAAAATGCGTAAAGTTAAAACAGAAAGCAAAGGGGTTGGCAATGTTAATAAAATACACAGGAATCAGACAAGTAACATAGTAGACACACAATTAAAAAACATGGCGACAGTCTGATTTCTGTTCACAAGAGATAAAAAATCGCACCCAGTGACAGTATGATGGCCGTTCGCAACACTTCCCAAAAGACACAACACAGAACACTCAGTGTAAAACACTCACTGTAATACACTGCACGAAAATGGCGGCACAAAGATGACACTCCCGAGCCAAAGGCAGATGGGTGGGGGGGGGGGGGGTAGGGAACTGGAGGAGAGTTAAAAACAAGGAGGGAGGAGAGGAAAAAACGAAAGGGGGTGGAACCAAGGAGGGAGAGGACTCATAAGGGGGAGAGGGGCAGGGCAGACGCGAGAGGGAATGAGAAGAGACAGAGGAGGGAAATGCAGAAGGACTCAGGGGAGAGAAGGGGGCAGAGAGAGGGGAGGTGGGGAAAAAAGATGATGGAAGGGGGGAGACGGAGCCCGGGAAAAGGACAGAGAAAAGGAGGGGGAGTGAGGATCAGAGTTGATAGGAGGGATAAATGGAGGGAGAGAGGGCATCATCCAGGAGGGGGAGTTGATGGAAGCCACCTTGGGAAAGGAGATGAAGGGTGTAGAGATGGAGGGTAGGGGGGGCAAAACAGTGAAGACGTGGCAGGGGGTGGGGATGGTAGAGGAGAGGAGCAACCAGGGGGTGAGGAGGATCAAGGCAGCTGGAGGTGTAGAGGATGCGGATATGTTCGAGGAATAGGAGCAGATGGGGGAAAGGAGTAAGGTTATAGAAGATCCGCGTGGGGGATGGGAAATGCATACCGAAGGTGAGGCAGAGTGCATGACACTCAAGGATCTGGAGGGACCTATAGAATTGGGGGGGGGGCAGATATCCAGGCAGGACTGGCATAACAGAGGATGGGACAGATTAAGGATTGTAGGAGTGGAGGATGGTAGAGGGGTGCAACCCCACTCTCTGGCCAGAGAGGAGTTTCAGGAGTCAGAGGCAGTTGTGGGCTTTGGATTGGATGGAGCGGAGATGAGGGATTCAGGTGAGGTGACGGTCAATGGTGAGGCCAAGGTAGGTGAGGGTGGGGGTGAGGCGGACAGGACGGGCGCAGACAGTAAGGGAGAAGTCCAAGAGCTGGAAGGAGCGAGTGGTACAACCTACGATGATTGCCTGGGTCTTGGAAGGATTGATTTTCAGGAGCCACTGGTTACACCATGCAGCAAAAAGGTCAAGGTGATTCTGGAGAAGGCGTTGGGACCGTTGGAGGGTAGAAGCGAGGGCGAGGAATGCGGTGTCATCGGCATATTGCAAGAGATGTACTGGTGGGGGGGGGGGGGGTTGGGGCATATCTGCTGTGTACAGGAGGTAGAGGAGAGGAGAGAGGACAGAGCCCTGGAGCACACCTGCAGAGGAGTAGAAGGTGTGGAAATTGGCATTATGGATGGTAACATAGGAGGGGCGGCGGGGGAGGAAGGAGGCTATCAGGCGGATGTAGTTGATAGGAAGGGCGTAGGTTTGGAGTTTAAACGGGAGACCGGGATGCCAGACACGGTCGTAGGCCTTTTCGAGGTCGAGGGAGACAAAAATGGCGGAGCGACGGGAGTTAAGTTGGAGGGAGAGGAGATGAGTGAGGAGGAGGAGTTGGTCATCGGCAGAGAAGGAAGGTCGAAAGCCACATTGGGTGTTGGGGAGGAGGTGGTTTTGGCGGAGGTGGTGATGGATGCGCCGGGAAAGGATGGATTCCAAGAGCTTGCTGAACACCGATGTGAGACAGATAGGACGATAGGAAGAGGCATCAGATGGAGGCTTGTTGGGTTTGGAGAACATCAGGATACGGGAGATTTTCCACATGTCGGGATAGAAGCCAAAAACGTACCTACATTCTGTATTTTAATTTAAAAACCTACCTGTTACCAACTGTTCGTCTAAAATTGTGAGCCATATGTTTGTGACTATTACAGCGCCATCTATCACAAAGCGAAAAAAGTGGTCCAACTAAAACATTCATATTTCTTTACGTACTACACGAATATGTAATAAAAAATGGGGGTTCCTATTTACAAAAACTCAGTTGATATCCGTTTGACCTATGGCAGCGCCACCCAGCGGGCCAACCATAGCGCCATCTGGTTTCCCCCTTCAAGCTACACAAGTTTCGTCTTTGTAGTTTTTTCGTTTGACGCTTATTTCGTGAGATATTTGGCCCCGTCACGATCAATAGATCACCCTGTATATGTGGAATCCGACTACGCCTTCACTCTTTCCCACACAGCCAAAACAAAGTAACTCAAACTTCTAGAACTTCAGTCTAAGCAGCCTCTAGAACATTAACCGATTGAAATATGTTTCTGTATCATTCCAAATCAAATCTTGTGATAATTTGCCTGCTATTAAAGTTGATCACACTGCTGTTTTGCTGCTGGACGGCGAGCTCGTCATGTGACCACTCGGCCACCAATGCTCTCAAACAAAGGATGGGACGCAACACATCTCCCTGATGCCACGCGCCTACCCTACCCATTGTTAATCTTTGGCGTAGTAAAACTTTCATACAAAATTTAGTATCACATTTTGTCCCTAGGGCAAATCTCTCATAATTTTAAAAATGCACAGGTGATATTTTTTATTTTGGTAATTCCACACGTATTATTGATTTTACACTTGACTGCAGTATAAGATACTGCTGCTGGGAAGTCAGCGACAGACGTCGTCGACAGGCCGGAGCAAGCCAACTCTACTGGGAGGCTGGTGCGAGCTACCGCCAACTTCCTGAATGGCCTGCGATGCACGACATATCAGATACTAAGCTAATAAGTCGTACTTTGTGTTATCAGTACAAAACCAAGGCAGGCCAATGGTTACACGTAATGGTTATAATCAAACTTCTGCTACTTGAGAGGGGCTTCATGAAAAACTAGTGATCCGTAGGACAATGAAACTTCGTGCAAAAATTTGTAAGACATGTCGAAGAGAAATGATGCATAAACTGTTAAAGGAAAAGTATTTTTTTCCACATGAGAGAGTAACGTTTATTAACTGAGTGCCATGTTTACATTCTAGGTCACAAACATTTCTCATAAACTATTTTATATTCCGGGCAACTGCAGCTGTTGAAAGGCATTTTGTTTAGAAGAACTCCGCTTAAAGCTGGTAAAACTGTTGTTTATTAAAACACAACCGGTTTCGCGGCTTCAAGCAGCGTCATCAGGCGAACAACGTTAAAAGCTCATAGGCATACCCATCGCTCTTAGTTAAACTTTACTGTTCAGAGAATATCGTCAATACTATGGCGAGCGAAAGGTAAATAAGGCGTGCTCAGTTCTTTAAAATTTGCCTGCATCAGTGTGACTGCGGGACAGTTCAGTGCTAGACAAGGCAGAAGCGGCTCGCACGAACGACGAAGAGCGATGGGTATGCCTATGATGGTTTAACGTTGGTCACCTGGTGATGTTGATGATGTTGTTTGAAGCCGCGAAATTGGTTGTGTTTTAATAAACAACAATTTTACCAGCTTTAAGCGGAGTGCTTCCTAACGTCATGACAAACATTACTCAATGTGACGATCATTTTCATTCAGGATAGTAGCCAGGAACCGCTCTAGTACATTTTATTTTCAGCCTTCAACGTGTGTGAATGTCCTGTTGATAAATTCTCTTCTTCAGTAACCCCACAGCCAAATCTGGTAGTCCTGGTGGCCACATAGTTTCGAACGATCTGTCTATGCTTCGGTTTTCTCCATGTGTTACAGAGTAACCGAGGACCTAACGGGCAGTGTGAGGTGGAGCTCCATCGTGCATCAAAACAGCTGAGTCCAAAGCACCTCTCTCCCGTAGATCAGGGACCACATGTTGGCGAAACAGATCACGGTAACGTTCAAGCTGCATGTCCCTGTTTCTTGGGATCCGAGCTCCTCAAACAAAAAAAGGACCACTCATGATCGGTGCCGTGAAGCTACAAGCTGTGCACGAAACTTCATGAACGTTCGTCGGCGGTGACGATCCCTAAATGCGACAGTTGTGAGCGTTCACTGCCTTGGTGAGTGTAAAGTGTACTTCATCACTCCACAAAATGTTCCACGGCCACCGGTCGTCAACTTCAACCCTTTAAAGGAACAGAGCAAAGTCTACTCGAATGTCTAGAGCAAGTGGCAACAGTTGGTGAATAATCTGAAGTTGTATGGATACTGTTTCATAACTGTGGGCGGCACTTTTCGAACGGTGGTCCATGGAATGTTCAGCTGTCATGACACAGTTCGTACAGTGCATGAAGATAGCACATTACATCCAGCATCCTCAGCCGTGGCAACAGTAACTTCTAAAATAATCTGTGGTGCAATTGGCAATCTCCAGATGATTCGAAATTCCAAATTACATTCTTCAACTCCGGAGAGGAAAGAGGACCTCACTGTATTTGTTTAATACGTCGATACTCGCGAGGACGCGAAGAGAAACAGCACTATTGCTTTTGTTTTGATAAAACAGTTTTATGAATAAAACCCTATTCACTTTGTCCAGAGCCATTTCGACTGCAACTGTATTGCTCACTGATGCTTGTGTTTCATCCCTACGTCGCCGTGCCAGTACAGGGGCCTAACGGGACATTGTCAGTCACACTAACGCTACTAGTAATGCAAAGCCTGCAGCGCACAGTCTGGGCCTCGTTCATATGAAATTGGGTACCCATGTCATTTTCCGTCATATAAACTTTGTCCTCGATGAAGTCCTATTGCCTGGTGTTTCCTTTTCTTCTTTATAGGATATTCCTTCTCTTAGTCTGCCAACATGACATATCTTTTTCGAACTCAGCTTATTTCCCCTTCTATATGTCTTCAATTATAGCTTTTTGCTGACAGTTATTCCTTAGACTGTATCTGAGCCACTTCAGTTTCCACTTTATGACATACCTCAGGAGATTTCATGTTTCCTTTACTCTTTTGTACGCCTCCTAATTTATTACTCTATCCACTTGTTCAGTTTCCTCCATTCTCCACAGCCAGATTTCAACGTTTTCCACATATTTATCCTCACTGCCAAGTTTCTGCAAGATATTTCTCCATTGATGGTCGCACTGTGTTTCATCTGTTTTAATCTTCTTCTTTGTTAGCAACTGTCCCGAAATGTAGTGGGATGCGTCCTTTTGGCTCTCTGTCTTCATTTTGCACGATCTTGTGCTTTGTCAGGAAGGAGACCCGCTTTTTTGAGGTCTACGCGGAATGTATCTAGCTAACGTTACTCGGTCTGCCAGTTGATAGTTTAGGCATTTGTTAATGTTTCTTGATCTTCTCGATGTACGTGCCCATGCCACTGTAGATAGTTCTCTACTCTGTAGCACCTACAAATTTCACAGTTTGTCACATGATCAGATGTTCACCAAAATATTTAGTGTTTCATCACAAGAAGGTGTTACTCTGTTTCTTTTGTTGCGGACCAACATTCGACGCTGTGCAAGGCAACTGGACAGGAAGCAGTGATGTATTTTCAGCATGAGTCGGTGCGGAATCTTTTTTATCACAACCACACCAGTTATTGTCCGACATTTAAGCCAAGTAATGCTGACGCGGTTTGTAATTCCGGTAACGAGAAAGCAGTCGGCAGTGATTTGTGAGCAAAGTTGCTTGAAGATATTTGTCTTTGGCAGATCTATACTGTCGGTCTAGAAGGGGTCCGTCTTATTTGCGCCTGTTGACCGGTATTCAGTCGTCTTTAGAGACGTATTGCAGACATCTCAAGGGAGATTTCCCATCATGGGACTTGTCGTTGAAGGTCGCTATTGTCTTCAGCAGCCAGTGGAACATCATCAGCATACAGAAATGTTGAAGCTGCTAATTTCTGAGGACGTCTAGTGAGCGCGTCCATTAGTACGACGAAGAGAAGTGGCAGAAGAGCAGATCCTTAAGGGACACCCATAGAAACAGGAAAGTCACCTGACACTCCAGCAGTGGATAATACTAGAGTTTTAGTGGTTTGGTACAGGAATCTGGTCGGTTCAGCTAGGTCTACAAATAGTTCCTTCTCTAGGAAGATAAATCATATGAGATTAGTGGTACTCGGTCAAAAACCTTTACAGGTCCAGGAGAGCGAAGATATACGTCTCACAGTATTTCTCAGTAAGCAAGCGAGTTGAACGGATAGCATCAGTGGTACCACAGTTTTCCAGAAAACCACACTGACTGTTGGTAATATTGACATTTTGGGTTGTCTGCTGACCATGATGCTCTCGAAAATCTTCATTATATTTGTTAGGGTGGTTCATAATTTCGGCAATTGTTTTTCTGCCCGTTGTATCCCAAGATCAAGTGGTCGAAGACGAGATTAAGTCGATTGATCCACTTTTTTTTAATTTTTTTTGTAGTCTTCAGTCTTTTGACTGGTTTGAATTCCTCTCCTGTGCCAACCAACTTCTTCATCTCAGAGTAGCCCTTGGAATCCACGGCCTCAATTGTTTGCTCGATGTATTCCAATCGCTGTCTTCCTCTCCGTTTTTTACCCTCTACGGCTTCCTCTAGGTCGATGGAAGTTATTCGGTGATGTTTTAACAGATGTCCTATCATTCTGTCCCTTCTTCTTGTCCGTGTTTTCCATATATTCCTTTCCTCTCCGGTTCTGCGGAGAATGTCCTCATTCGTTACCTTATCAGTCCAGCTAATTTTCAACATTCGTCTGTAGCATCACATCTCAAATGCTTCGATTCTCTTCTTTTCCGGTTTTCCCACAGCCTGTCTCAGTGTCATACAATGCTCTGCTCCAAACTTAAATTCTCAGAAATTTCTTCCTAAAGTTAAGGCCCTTCTTTGATACTAGCAGACGAGTCTTAGCCAGTAATGCCTTTTTTGCCAGCGCTAGTCTGCTTTTGATATCATTCTTGCTCCGTCCCTCAAGGATCATTTTCTGACTAGGTACCAGGTGTGGTGTCACCGCCAGACACCACACTTGCTAGGTGGTAGATTAAATCGGCCGCGGTCCATTTAGTACATGTCGGACCCGCGTGTCGCCACTGTGTGATCGCAGACCTAGCGCCATCACAAGGCATGTCTCGTGATACGAACAGGCACTCGCCCCAGTTGTACGACGACATTGCTAGCGACAATACGGACGAAGCCTTCCTCTCATTTGCCGAGAGACAGTTAGAATAGCCTTCTGCTAAGTCCATGGCTACGACCTAGCAAGGCGCCAATTGTAACAGTGCATGTATCTTACGAGTCGCATTTGTATAGTCAAGAGAGATGTATCACAAGGATCAGTAAAGTTAAGTATAAAGCAGCTACGTACTTTTCTTGCTACCATTCAATAGTTATCCTGTTCCAGACTTGACGCCAGTCGGCGTGTGTGTACGCGTGCCTTTCTTTCGGCTATTACCGTGTGGCGTAACAGTCTTGTTACGTCACTACAGATTGGCGACGAGTGACGTATTCTTCTCCTTGCTTTGCTCTGATTTATTTGTGTCATGGCTTCGCCACATTCTCCAGATGTACTGTCCGAGTTTTATCGCTTGCAGAATCAGCAGACGCAGGCGTTATTGAATGCCCTTGGACAGCTCATCCAGGGTCAACGTGCCATTCAAACCGATGCGGCCGCCGCCGCTTCACCGGTACCGCAGCCACAACCTGCCGTTGCACCACCGTTTCGCAGTTTTAATGAAACCCACGAGACTTGGCGGGAATGGTCCCGCCAGTTTGCGTTTCACCTCGCCGCCTACAGAATTCAAGGCAATGAGCGGCAGCCGTTTTTGCTTTCTTGTGTCAGTGTGTCCACCTACCGTGTGATAGTGAAATTGTTTCCCTGACGCGACGTAGCAACTCTGTCCTACGAGGAAATTTTGTCTGCTTTAGATGCCTATTTCAAAGAAACAGTTAATGTGGTTGCAAAACGGTATACGTTTTTTCGTACAAAACGTACGGCTGGTCAAACTAATAGGGAGTGGGTAGCAACATTGCAAGGATTTACTAGGGACTGTGCCTTTGACTGTGACTGTGGCCTTTCTTATTCAGATACCATGGTACGTGATGCTATTGCACAGAACGTTTCTGATGTTCGCATACGGGAGCACATTTTGAAACTAGTAAATCCCTCCCTTCAACACGTGATAGACATATTGGATAGACAAGACACACTTGACTGTGCTCAGGAATCTTTTGAAACTTCGCCAGCAGTGTGTAACATTAACCGGCCCGCCGGGCGAGCTGCGCGGCCCGGTCAACTGCCCTCGCGCAAACAAACGTAGCTGCCGCCGCGCTCTAAGCCACGTGTGCCGCGCCAGCCCACAAATGCAGTGAAATCATGCCCGCGGTGTGCTACTAGACATTCACGTGAACATTGCCCGTCACGCCAAGCTATTTGCTTTTTCTGTAATAGGAAAGGACATGTTCAAAGTGTTTGCCAGAAAAAGCTCCGATCAGACAATCACAATCATTCCAGGCCCTTTGCTTCGCGCCGGAATCGAACCAAAGACACTCAGGATCGTGGACCTTCGCCTATGGACATTCATGTCGTTAATTCCGATTCGTCCAGTGACACTTTCTCTGACAGTGACTGTGTTCGTCCCACAAAAACTGTGCGCCGACGTCGCCGGAAATCACGTCAATTAGCAAGTGATTCTGTACCAGTGTCTGTTCAAATTGCACAAAACAGTCGCTCTTGTCGTCAGCAGGACAATAAACTTTTTGTGGACTTAGACTTTGATGGCAAAGTGATACCATTCCAGCTCGATACCGGAGCTGCAGTTTCATTGCTCAATCACGACACGTACAAACAACTGGGCGCACCTCCGTTGCGTGCCGCAAATGTTAAGCTAACCACATATTCAGGACCGAAACTTCCTGTGTTAGGACAGTGCAGCCTTCTTGCAGCATACAAGGGACAAACAAAACTTGGGTCATTTTACGTTCTTCGTTCTTCTACTGCAGTGAACTTGATTGGTTTAGATTTATTTCAGTTGTTTAACATGTCTATTGTACATCAGGTCCAATCAGTGAATCAGACTGTGCCTTCAGACAGTGTTTCTCGCTTATGTGACGAAGTTGCAGACATTTTTGCACCGGGCTTCGGTTGCGCTAAAAACTATGAAGCACATTTGGAACTGAAAGTCAACGCGCAACCGAAATTTTTGAGAGCGCGCAATGTTCCTCACGCATTGCGTCATGAGGTCGCAAGAACATTCCACGATTTAGAATCACAAGGTATGAGTGAATGTGCGCAATGCCTCTTCTCTTTCAGCTCCGCTTCATCGCTTCCGCCGTACAAGTGTTCCGTTCGTCTGGACGACGGAATGCGAGAGCGCCTTTCGCCAGTTGAAATCGGCGTTGCTTTCTAATACTTGCCTCACGCCTTTCGATCCCCGGAAACCCCTTTTGTTGATGGTAGATGCATCGGATTTCGGGATCGGTGCTGTGCTTGCGCACAAAGTTGGCTCGCATGATCGCCCTATTGCCTTTGCGTCAAAATTGCTCTCATCGGCGCAAAGAAATTACTCACAGATAGAGAAAGAAGCTTTGGCTCTCGTGTTTGGTGTTACTAAGTTCCATGATTTCTTGTATGGTCGTCACTTTACCATCATCACAGACCACAAACCTTTGACATCGCTTTTTCATCCGAACAAGCCTGTACCTCCGCGTACAGCGCAGAAATTCATTCGCTGGTCTATTTTTCTCTCGCAGTACCGCTACGATATCTTGTATCGGTCCACTGCTAAGCACGGAAACGCCGATGCGTTGTCCCGTTTGTCTGTTGCTGAGGATAAAGCATTCGATTCTTCCGAACTTGCTTGCCTGTTCATTGATTCGGAAACCGATGAAGTGGTCGAATCGTTTCCGATTGATTTTCGTCGTGTAGCTACAGCCACAGCTGCTGACCCTGTCCTTGCTACTGTTTTGCGTTTTGTTGCTACGCAATGGCCTTTGTCAAAGTCTCGGATCGAGGATCCGTTGGTTCGCAGATTTTTTGCTCACAAGGAGAGACTTTTTGTTCGACGTGGTGTTTTGTTGTTGCGTTCTGATAATGATCAGTCCAGAGTCGTGGTCCCACGTTCGTTACAGTCCTCTGTTTTACGGCTTCTTCACCAAGGACATTGGGGTATAGTGCGAACGAAACAACTTGCTCGTCAGCACTGTACTTGGTTCGGAATCGATGCTGCGATTACGAATATGTGTTCTTCTTGCATGGCGTGTGCCGAACAACAATCCGCACCGCCGCGGAAAGTCTTTGCATGGCCAAAAGCCACTTCCCCTTGGCAACGCTTACACATTGATTTTGCTGGTCCATTCTGGAATGCTCGATGGTTGGTTCTGGTCGACGCCTTCAGTAATTTTCCTTTTGTTGTCCGGATGTCTTCCACGACATCCTCCGCCACCATCCAAGCGTTGTCTGCTATCTTTTGCATTGAAGGTCTTCCGCAGACTATTGTTTCCGACAATGGCCCACAATTCATGTCCGCAGAATTTCAGTCATTCTGCCAGGCCAATGGTATTCAACATCTGACATCCGCGCCGTTTTCGCCTCAGTCAAACGGTGCCGCTGAACGATTGGTCCGGACTTTCAAGTCACAGATGTTGAAATTGAAAGAGTCGCATTCTCGGGAGGACGCATTGTTGCTCTTTTTGTCTTCGTATCGCTCTCAGCCCCGAGATGGTCGCTCGCCGGCTGAGTTGCTCCACGGTCGTCCTCATCGCACCTTGATGTCTTTGCTGCATCCGCCGTATCAGGTTCCTGTGCAGCGGCAGACTCCTGCTTTTGCTCCAGGCGACGTTGTATTTTATCGCAACTATCGAGGTTCACGGCGTTGGCTCGCAGGGCGCATTCTTCGCTGCCTCGGCCGCGCGATGTATTTGGTTTTGGGGGCCTCTGGTGAGGTGCGTCGGCATCTCAATCAGCTGCGCCTCTGTCGTCGCACGGGTTCTGCCGCTCCCCGTCTGCTTTCAGCGACGGTGCCGTCCGGTCAGCGCCCTGGGGACCCATCTACTGGCTCGCCTCATCCCCAGGTGTTACCGACGATGCCTTCCATTTTGCCCCATGGCGACGCGCCGCCGCAGCAGTCGCCGCAGCAGCCGCCGCCGCCGCCGGTACTCCCGCCGGCGCCGCCCGCATTCGACGCTTCGCTGCAGCCGCCAAGCACCTCCCAGGGTCACGCGCCGCCGATCGCTTCCCGTGACCAGCTGTCCTCCGCCATGGAACTCCCGCCCGCTCCGGACCACATGACGTCATCGCGCGTCGGCTACCCCGACGCAATGGAGGCCGACCCTTCGGCCCCTCCTGTCTCTTTACGGGCGCATACACCGCATGTTGACGTGCACCCTGGACTAGGTTTTCAGGCGTTTCCTAGCTCCCCTTGGACCGAATGGCTGGGTGCGGGTGGCACAGCCTCGCCTGTTGTTAGGCTCCCCACCTCATCGCATACTTCAACATGGGGTCCTCCCCACGGCGGGCGGAAGCCTTATCTCACGACCGTTCGCCGATTTGCGGGGGAGGAATGTGGTGTCACCGCCAGACACCACACTTGCTAGGTGGTAGATTAAATCGGCCGCGGTCCATTTAGTACATGTCGGACCCGCGTGTCGCCACTGTGTGATCGCAGACCTAGCGCCACCACAAGGCAGGTCTCGTGATACGAACAAGCACTCGCCCCAGTTGTACGACGACATTGCTAGCGACAATACGGACGAAGCCTTCCTCTCATTTGCCGAGAGACAGTTAGAATAGCCTTCTGCTAATTCCATGGCTACGACCTAGCAAGGTGCCAATTGTAACAGTGCATGTATCTTACGAGTCGCATTTGTATAGTCAAGAGAGATGTATCACAAGGATCAGTAAAGTTAAGTATAAAGCAGCTACGTACTTTTCTTGCTACCATTCAATAGTTATCCTGTTCCAGACTTGACGCCAGTCGGCGTGTGTGTACGCGTGCCTTTCTTTCAGCTACCTCAAGTGGCGTAACAGTCTTGTTACGTCACTACATCAGGATTCCTAAGTTCATCTATTTCGTGACCATCAATCCTGATGTTAAGTTTCTAGCAGTTCTCATTTCTGATTTTTCTCATTATTTTCGTCTTTCTTTGATTTACTATCAGTCCACATTCTGTATCATTACACTGTTTATTCCACTCAGCATATCATGTAATTCTCCTTGACTTTCATTGAGGATAGCAATGTCATCAACTTATCTTATCACTGATGTCATTTACCTTGAATTTTAATTCCACTCATTAACCTTTCTTTTTTTTCCATCAGTGGTTCTTCGATGTATAGATTGAACAGTAAGAGCGAAAGAGTACACCATTATCTTACATCCTTTTTAATCCGAACATTTTGTTCTTAGTCTTGGACTCTTATTATTCGCTCTTGGTTCTTGTACAAGTTGTACATTACCGCCTCCCCCTATATTTTACCACTATTTGTCTCAGAATTTCGAACATCTTGCACCATTGTACTTTGTCGAACGCTTTTTGCAGGTCGACAAACCGTATGAACTTATCTTGATGTTGCTTTAGTCTTGCTTCCATTATCAACCGCAGCCTCAGAAATGCCTCTCTGATGCTTTTATCTCTCCTAAAGCCAAACTGTCGTCATCTAACACGTCCTCAACTACCTTTTCCTTTCTTCTGTATATTAGTCAAGCCAGCAACTTGGATAAATGAGCTGTTAAGCTGATTGTGCGATAATTCTCGCACTTGTCGGCTCTTGCTATCTTCGGGAGTGTGTGGATAATGTTCCTCCAAAAGTCAGATGGTATCTCACCAGACTCATAAATTCTACTTGCCAACGTCAGTAGTCTTTTTGTTGCCACTTCTCCACGATTTTAGAAATTCTGATCGAACTTCATCCATCCATTATGCTTAATTTGATCCTATGTCTGTCAAAGCTTTTTTAAATTCAGATTCTAGTAGTGGATCCCCTATCCCTTCTGTATCGACTCCTGTTTCTTCTTCTATCACATCAGACAAATCTTCCTCCTCACTTTCTACCTACCTTCTCTCTCTGTAATTGAAATTGGAATTTCCATTGCTCTACTAATTTTACCAGTCCTGCTTTTAATTTCATCGAAATTTGTTTTGACTTTTCCATATGCTGAGGCAGTCCTTCCGACAATCATTTCCTTTTCTATTTCTCAAAATTTTTCATGCAGCCACTTCGCCTTAGCGTCCCCGCGCTTCCTATTTATTTCATTCCTAAATGAGTGTATTTCTGTATTCCTGAATTTCACTGCACGTTCTTGTACTTCCTTCTTTCACCTATTAACTGAAGTATTTCTTCTGCTACCCACGGTTCCTTCGCAGTTACCTTCTTTGTACCTATGTTTTTCTTTCCACCTTCTGCAGTTGCCCTTTTTAGAATGTCCATTCCTCTTCAGCTGAGCTTCATTTCTTAGTACTTCCGTATCCCACTGATTGCTCACTGATTCTTGCTGTCTAGTCTCTTAAGCTTAACTGCTCCAGTTATAGTGTCTCAACGAAAGGAAGGAAGATTAGGATTTAACGCCCCATCAACATCGACGTCGTCAGAGATAGAGCACGAGCTCGGAATGTTTCAAGGATGGTGAAGGAAATAACCCTTGCCCTTTCAAATGAACCATCCCGTCATTTGCATGTAGCGATTTAGGGGAATCACAGGAAACCTTAGTTTTAATAGATGGGCGCATAATTGAACCGTCTTCCTCCAGAATGCAAGTCCATTGTGCTAAGTAGCTCAAAAAGACACCGATGAAGGAGTATACAGGGTGTTACAAAAAGGTACGGCCAAACTTTTAGGAAACATTCCTCACACACAAATAAAGAAAAGATGTTATGTGGACATGTGTCCGGAAACGCTTAATTTCCATGTTAGAGCTCATTTTAGTTTCGTTAGTATGTACTGTACTTCCTCGATTCAAATTGTAAATTTTCACAATCAACATGTGTGGGCTGACGAGAATCCGCACGCAATTGTGCAATCACGTCATCAACACAGATTATCTGTGAACGTTTGGGCAGGCCTTGTTGGTTATGTCTTGATTGAGCCCCATGTTCTTCCACCTACGCTCAATGGAGCACGTTATCATGATTTCATACGGGATACTCTACCTGTGCTGCTTGAACATGTGCCTTTACAAGTACGACACAACATGTGGTTCATGCACGACGGAGCTCCTGCACATTTCAGTCGAAGTGTTCGTACGCTTCTCAACAACAGATTCGGTGACCGATGGATTGGTAGAGGCGGACCAATTCCATTTCCTCCACGCTCTCCTGACCTCAACCATCTTGACTTTCATTTATGGGGCCATTTGAAAGCTCTTGTCTACGCAACCCCGGTACCAAATGTAGAGACTCTTCGCGCTCGTATTGTAGACGGCTGTGATACAATACGCCATTCTCCAGGGCTGCATCAGCGCATCAGGGATTCCATGCGACGGAGGGTGGATGCATGTATCCTCGCTAACGGAGGACATTTTGAACATTTCCTGTAACAAAGTGTTTGAAGTCACGCTGGTACGTTCTGTTGCTGTGTGTTTCCATTCCATGATTAATGTGATTTGAAGAGAAGTAATAAAATGAGCTCTAACATGGAAAGTAAGTGTTTCCGGACACATGTCCACATAGCATATTTTCTTCCTTTGTGTGTGAGGAATGTTTCCCGAAAGTTTGGCCGTACCTTTTTGTAACACCCTGTATGTACTGGCGTCGGCGCATCTACGAGTAGATAATCTGCATGCGTTGGCTCTAGGATCAAGGCCAATGCCAGACGCGTCGTGTCCCACTTACGCTGGGTGGAAAGACGTTCGCTACGTTGGCTGTGTGCGAGGGGGGGAAGGGGAAGCAGCGAACACATCGACCGTCTTTGGCCTCGTGGCCAGCGGCGGCAGTGGCAGCATTAGCATATTGACCAGCACGTGCATTAGCGGCGCCACGTCACTAAAAATATGCGCCGCAGGTGGCAGGTGGGCCCGAGTCTACGGCGCCGCCGCGACCATCGACCGCCGCCCACGTGGTCGCTGACGTCACTCTTGGCGATGACGTGTCGCCCCGCCCGCGTCTTATGTCGCCAGAGGCCGTCACTCGGAGTCCCACGCCCTGTTGCTCGCGGGCCGCAGTCCTAGCTGAGTGACTGCGGGCGAGGCCGAGTGGCGACAGCTTGACCTGCGCCAACAGTTCCGCACTAAGTTAAAATATCATCCCCATCCTTATCCAGTCACACCGAACGATGCCTCTGTCATACAAGTAGTTGTAGAAACATTGTCATTTGTTTTAGGACTTTTGAGGTTATTGGTCGATCAGTGCTACTGTGATTTCTCGTACCGTGAAAGTGTAGTACCCTAGACGCCTGTTGATAGTTTACTGATACTTCAGGACAACGAACCAAAAATTGATCACGCCTAGGAGACGCAAATGTCCCGATCATGTAACAATGCCTCTAGCCTTCATAATAGCGTCAGTGCAGTAAGTGGGTTCACAATTTTCTTCAGCTTTGCCACATCCAATGGAAGCCACTCATTGATGAGTAGAGCCCGTAGAGGTTACAGAGTGCTGGGATGTTTTTCACCTGCCCCAGACGTTTTCTACAGGTTTAAGACTGGGTAATTTAGCGGGGTAGTGAGGTGCACGATCAAACGAGGAATGCGTACTTGTGGTCCTTTGAATACGGCTGTCGTGACCTTTGTCTTCACCACACAGTCTATTCATGATGAAGATGTAGAAAAAAAAACAACACTCGTTTAAAAAGAATTTTGAAATAAACACCGTGCTTTATTTTCACGGAAGTCTGAATGAGTGAGACCAAGGCAAGGTACGATAAACAGCCCCAAGCCATAAGAAAACCAGCTTTGCTGTGAACTGTTCCCTGCATTGAATAAGTGTTCGTAGCTTTGTTGTTGTTGCGGTCTTCAGTCTAGAGAGCGGTCTGATGTAGCCCTCCATGCTACTCTATCCTGTGCAAGCTTCTTCATCTCCGAGTATCTACAGCAACCTACATACTTCTAAATCTGCTTAGTGAATTCATGCCCTGGTCTCCCTCTACGATTTTTACCCAGCGCGCTTCCCTCCAATACTAAACTGATGCTTCGTTGATGTCTCAAAAAGTGTCCTACCAAGCGATCCCTTCTTCTAGTCAACTTGTGCCACAAATTCCTCTTCTCCCCAGTTATATTCAGTACTTCCTCATTAGTTACGTGATCTACACATCTAATCTTCAGCATTTTTCTGTAGCACTTCGTAGCTTTATCATTGGAAAAAGAGGCAGAATCACGGCTCGTCGGAACATATAACACATCTAAAGTCTGCTATCGTCCAGTTTCTGTGTTTTTTGGACCATTGACAACGTTCTCAATGGATAGACGTCTACAGACGTTAAAGTAACCTCTGGCGTGCCAAGGGGACCATTGCTTTTCACAATATATATGAATGACCTAGTAAATAGTGTCGGAAGGTCCATGCGGCTTTTCGCGGATGATGCTGTAGTATACAGAGAAGTCGTAGCATTAGAAAATTGCAGCGAAATGCAGGAAGATCGGCAGCGGATAGGCACTTGGTGCAGGGAGTGGCAACTGACCCTTTACATAGACAAATGTAATGTAATGCGAATACATAGAAAGAAGGATCCTTTATTGTATGATTATATGATAGCAGAACAAACAGTGGTAGCAGTTACTTCTGTAAGATATCTGGAAGTATGCGTACGGAACGATTTGAAGTTGAATTATCATATAAAATTAGTTGTTGTTGTGGCGGCTGCTAGATTGAGATTTATTGGGAGAGTCCTTAGAAAATGTAGTCCATCAACAAATGAGGTGGCTTACAAAACACTCGTTCGACCTGTACTTGAGTATTGCTCATCAGTGTGGGATCCGTACCAGGTCGGGTTGACAGAGGAGATAGATAAGATCCAAAGACGAGCGGCGCGTTTCGTCACAGGGTTATTTAGTAAGCTTGATAGCGTTACGGAGATGTTTAGCAAACTCAAGTGGCAGACTCTGCAAGAGAGGCGCTCTGCATCGCGGTGTAGCTTTCTGTCCAGGTTTCGAGAGGGTGCGTTTCTGGATGAGGTATCGAATATATTGCTTCCGCCTGCTTATACCTCCCGAGGAGATCACGAATGTAAAATTAGCGAGATTCGAGCGCGCACGGAGGCTTTCCGGCAGTCGTTCTTCCCGCGAACCATACGCGAGTGGAACAGGAAAGGGAGGTAATGACAGTGGCACGTAAAGTGTCCTCCGCCACACACCGTTGGATGGCTTGCGGAGTGTAAATGTAGATGTACATGTAGAAGGGTTTCTGTTGGATGGACTTTTGAGAGGTACCGTATTCGAAAAGAATACTGCATACGGTTCCTTCCAAAGTGATATCTCGGAAATTTACTATCTTATCAAAAGTGGCTGAGTACCTATTTCTGGATATTAATATGTGTGTGTCCACTCTTTGCTTTTATGACTGCTTGAACTCTCTCTGCACGTCTATCGAGGAATGGAAGATCGTTCTTCCTCAAGAGTCGAAACCAGAGAAGTCGTGATGTTGGACGCTGGGGTCTGGAGCAAAGTCGACGCTCTGATTCATTCCAGAAGTGTTCCATTGGTTTCAGGTCGCTGCTCTTGATAGGTCTGTCTGTTTAAGGAACCTTATTGTTCACAAAAAACTGCCTCACATATGTTATTTTATGGTAGAATCATCTTCTCCGAACTGTTTCTCCGCTGTAGGCATTTAGCGTCTTTTTAAGTGCAATGAGGAGGACCACTCCCTAACTCCGAAAAACGCTCGCATACCGCAGCACCACCTCCTCCGTACTGTGATTGGATTGATGAGTTCCTAGATAACAGAACGCTGCATGCCATTCTCAATGGAGAGAAGTCTTCCGAAGTAAGAGTGATTTCAGGCGTGCTGCAGGGGAGTGTCGTGGGACCGTTGCTATTCACAATATCTATAAATGACCTTGTGGATAACATCGAAAGTTCACTGAGGCTTTTTGCGGATGATACTGTAGTATATCGAGAAGTTGTAACAATGGAAAATTTTACTGAAATGCAAGAGGATCTGCAACGAATTGACGCTTGGTGCAGGGAATGGCAATTGAATCTCAATGTAGACAAGTGTTATGTGCTGCGAATACATAGAAAGAAAGATCCTTCATCATTTAGCTACAATATAGGAGGTCAGCAACTGGAAGCAGTTAATTCCGTAAATTAAGTAGGAGTGATTTAAAATGGAGTGACCATATAAAATTAATCGCCAGTAAAGCAGATGCCAGACTGAGATTCGTTGGAAGAATCCAAAGGAAATGCTATTAGTAAACAAAGGAAGTAGGTTACACTACACTTGTTCGCCTACTGCTTGAATACTGCTCACTGGTGTGGGATCCGTACCAGATAGGGTTGATAGAAGACATAGAGAAGATACAACGGAGAGCAGCGCGCTTCGTTACAGGATCATTTAGTAATCGTGAAAGCGTTACGGAGATGACAGATAAACTCCAGTGGAAGATTCTGCAAGAGAGACGCTCAGTAGCTCGTTACGGTCTTTTGTTGAAGTTTCGAGAACATACCTTCACCGAGGAGTCAGGCAGTAAATTGCTCCCTCCTACGTATATCTCGCGAAGAGATCATGAGGATAGAATCAGAGAGATTAGAGCCCACACAGAGGCATACCGACAATATTTCGTTCCACGAACAATACGAGACTGGAAGAGAAGGGAGAACCAATAGAGGTACTAAAGGTACCCTCCGCCACACACCGTCAGGTGGCTATGGATGTAGATGTAGAAGTACTTCACCGTTGGCGATACACGTGATGACAGGTGACGTTCTCCAGCCATACGCCACACACAAACGCTTCCATTGGATTTCCACAGGGTATGGCTTGAGTTATCACCCCGAACTTTAGTTTCCATTCGTTCAGTGCCCAGTGCCGTCTCTCATTTCACCGCCTTAAGCGTCGCTTAGCACTGAATACATACATGTGTGGCTTAGGAGCAGCTGCTAGACCGTTGCACACAATGCTTTTTGAGTCTCTACGCACACTCATTGTGTCAGCTGGAGTGGTGGCAGCTCTATGGAACTCACGGATCATTCCTTCCGCTGGTCTCACGTGACTTGTTACAACTGTCCTCCGCAATGTTGGACGGTACCTGTCCGTCAATACAAGTGGTCTGCCACGTCTTGGTTTAGCTTGGTTGTTCCTTCTCGTTTCCACTACACGTTTACGTCGCTAACAGTCGATTTGGGTGGCTTTACGCATAATGGCGTTCCTCCCTGTCGTGACATCTAGTAGTTAATTCTGAATTACACAGGGGTGTCTGGCTGCTGCTTCTGATCAGGCAGTGAAGGTTGAGATGGGCCTGCTTTCACTGACAGCAGAACTCCTGTTACTTTTCGTACTATTGTGATTGAGATCGCGTGACATCGTGGCCAGGCGGTTCTAGGCGCTTCAGTCTGGAGCCGTGCGACCGCTACGGTCGCAGGTTCGAATCCTGCCGCGGGAATGGATGTGTGTGATGTCCTTAGGTTAGTTAGGTTTAAGTAGTTCTAAGTTCTGGGCGACTGATGACCTCCGACGTTAAGTCCCATAGTGCTCGGAGCCATTTTTTTGACTTTTGGTGTTGTAAGTGAGGTATGTGTTTGATTGTCTGAATTGACCTAGTTTCTTCATATGTGATGCTTTAGTTCTGTTGTAATTTTCGTTTAGAGCTTCATTTATGACATCATGGAAGAAAGGTACTTGAGATGGACGGGTGAGTAGTAGTACACCACTGGCCATTAAAATTGCCACACCACGAAGATTGCGTGCTACAGACGCGAAATTTAACTGACAGGAAGAAGATGCTGTGATATGCAAATGATTTGCTTTTCAGAGCATTCACACAAGGTTGGCGCCGCTGGCGACAGCTACAACGTGCTGACATGAGGAAAGTTTCCAACCGATTTCTCATACACAAACAGCAGTTGCTCGGCGTTGCCTGGTGAAGGGTTGTTGTGATGCCTCGTGTAAGGAGGAGAAATGCGTACCAACACGTTTCTGACTTTGATAAAGGTCGGATTGTAGCTTATCGCGATTGCGGTTTATCGTATCGCGACACTGCTGCTCACGTTGGTCGAGATTCAATGACTGTTAGCAGACTATGGAATCGGTGGGTTCAGGAGGGTAGTACGGAACGCCGTGCTGGATCCCAACGGCCTCGTATCACTAGCAGTCGAGATGACAGGCATCTTATCCGCATGGCTGTAACGGATAGTGCAGCCACGTCTCGATCCCTGTGTCAACAGATGGGGACGTTTGCAAGACAACAACCATCTGCACGAACAGTTCTTCGACGTTTGCAGCAGCATGGACTATCAGCTCGGAGGCCATTGCTGCGGTTACCTTTGACACTGCATCACTGACAGGAGCGCCTGAGATGGTGTACTCAACGACGAACGTGGATGCACGAGTGGCAAAACGTCATCTTTTCGGATGAATCCAGGTTCTGTTTACAGCATCATGACGGTCGCATCCGTGTTTGGCGACATCGCGGTGAACTCACATTGGAAGCGTGTATTCGTCATCGTCATACTGCCGTATCACCCGGCGTGATGGTATGGGGTTCCATTGGTTACACGTCTCGGTCACCTCTTGTTCGCATTGACGGCACTTTGAACAGTGGACGTTACATTTCAGATGTGTTACGACCCGTGGCTCTACCCTCCATTCGATCCCTGTGAAACCTTACATTTCAGTAGGATAATGCACGACCGCATGTAGCAGGTCCTGTACGGGCCTTTCTGGATACAGAAAATGTTCGACTGCTGCCCTGGCCAGCACATTCTCCAGATCTCTCACTAATTGAAAACGTCTGGTCAATGGTGGCCGAGCAACTGGCTCGTCACAATACGCCAGTCACTACTCTTGGTGAACTGTGGTATCGTGTTGAAACTGCGTGGGGCAGCTGTACCTATACACGCCATCCAAGCTCTGTTTGACTTCATGCCCAGGCGTATCAAGGCCGTTATTACGGCCAGAGGTGGTTGTTCTGAGTAATGATTTCTTGGGATCTATGTACCCAAACTGCGTGAACATGTAATCATATGTCAGTTCTAATATAATATATTTGTCCAATGAATACCCGTTTATCATCTGCATTTCTTCTTGATGTAGCAGTGCAATTTATATGCTAACATATTTAAGTGGTTTTTCTTTTTGTACTGTTGTTTCACCTCAGATTTCAACCATATTTTTTCCCCTTTCTTTTGAGCCAATTTGGCAAAGAAAGAACTGTTGTTTGTTTTTAGTTTTACATATTTGGGGGTCAAATCCTCTTTCAAACAGATTTTGTTGAACTTTATGCTTAGGTTAGTTTTCAGTATTTTCATTTTAATGTTTTTGTAGGTCTGAAAACCCGTTTTAAAGAACACATTGACTGTTTAAGACTTGATAAACCAAATAAATCAGCTATAGCGAAACATATAAATGAAACAGGACACAGTGTTACAATAGACAGCGATCCCAAAGTACTACATAATTCAGAAAAGAGCTGGAAAATGGACATCTGGGAAGAAATGGAAATATTCATCCATGGCCACATGGGGAGTAACGAGATCCTAAATGAAATGACAGACTTCAAAAATTCACATTTCTTTTCCAGTTTCACAACAGAATAAAAGATACATAACATGACAGTCGTTTGACTCTAGCCCCAAGCAATAGCTTAGAAATATGTAAAATAAATAGTTTCTATCATGATGTGTTCAATAATATTGTAACAGGTGCTCAATTTGTAATGTATTTCGTCAACCCACATCTCTAATAACGTGCAGAAGACATGTAAACATCTGACACCACATAGATCGACAAATCGATAGTCAAACCGAAACCAGCTGTATTTCGACCGCCATCTTGTCCTCTGCATTAGAGAACTGTTTGTGATCTTGTTTCCAAGTTACTGCTACACTAGTGACAATTTTTGAACAGTGACCAAGCGAGCCACGGAAATGGAAACAACTCAACGCATCACAACGAGACTGCCACGCCAGAAGAACAAAGATGACCACAGCATTTACAAAAAGACTGTGTAACATCAGTATGACCTCATTGTAAAGTTGTTTTCGTTATGCCATTTAGCCTGAAGATGAGGTATAAACCTTGAAACATGTCTCTAAATAAATAAGTTGTACAATAGTTGACAAAGTTTGTGACTGGTAGCGGTAATTTAAAAAAACCCTTACATATCTCTTGAGTCAGCCATGGTCGAAAAATAGTCAAAATAGCTTCAAATTCATCGAACTATTGGCTGTAAAAGATAAAAATTGTGTATTCATCCTCATGGGCTACAGTGCACTCATCAGTAAGTTTCTTGGAAGAAAAGAAGCAAAGAAACTTAATGATACAATGAAAACTTAGCTGTTCATATAGCACTCAGTATCAGTTACTTCACGATAAAGTCCGTGAGCTTTCCTGAAGAAAACTGTTAAAGTTCCACAACACCAGTTCACACTATAAGTCTCACAATGGCTTCGCACTAAAGTTACTTTAAGTCCAACTTGTAGCTGATGCAACAGCCTGAAACTGTTAAAGTCCTTACTATCTTGTCCTACGTGCAATCGACCCGCCACGAAATTCTCTAAACCCAGTTTGTATGCTCAGAATTATTCCCCCCTCGCAAATGGAAAAAAAAAATCACAAGACCCTACAAACGGCCCAACCACGAAATTCTCTAAGTCCGGAGCGCTCAAAAACACGGCTATGTTGCTTCTCACCAAACATGACGACTCACAGAGACTATCTCCCTCCTGCCCCCCAAGACAAGTCCATACCGAATTCCACATTAAAGACGCTGTCGCCGTTATAAACACTCGGTCTACGACCGCTGAAGTCAGATCGACAACTTAATAAGACAATTGCTGAAATTCATAATTTAGAAAGTTAATGTACCTGTTATACATTAGTGTATATGGAAATGTTTCGAGATATCTCATGCTGCATTTAGTTTTCTTCTGTTTGGCATAATGTCGTCATAAATAACGTTTTTATATGGCTGTGCTTAGTTTTTCAGCTTTTTAGAAATAAGTACTAATTAATAAGTTATACTATACATCCTAATAAATTCTCACTTGTATCTAGTTTGCAGTACTGTCGCTACACGACTGCTTTAACAGAGCGAAATGCACACTTGGCTTGTCTTGTAAAAATGTGTACAATTTCAGTGAGTCTACGAGACTGTCTGATACAACGTGTAATGTGCCAAATGAAAATTTGGTACTTTATAAGGTTTTTCGGGACTTCAACTTGCACCAAAATGTCGGTATTACTGCAGTAATAACTTACTTACAATACCTGTATAGAAACCAGGGAAATTTGATGTGATTTCTACACCATTTGTTAATCGTATTGAATGATGATAACTAGAAGTTGAGAAGTTTGCACGGCCCATACTATAGTTTTGGCACGTCGGGGCAAAGGGTGCTGCTCGGGCGGCAAAGAGCTTCTTGCTGCCACGAACTGAAGTTGCTGTTAACTGTCGCCGAAGGCGACGGCCGAGCAAATACAAATTTTACATTGTTGTACGAGCGTAGCGCTGTTCTTTCAATAGAGTCAATGGTTCTACGTCACTTTTCGTTGTAATAAGGGCAGTTTTCCTATCTGAGATCCGGAGGCGACAGCGGTGGGAAGATTGCAGCTTAAGGAAAGGTAGAAATCTATGCTGGGTACACAAATAGCTGTAGCTGTTAGTGGTCTCTAGATTGAGGCCATTGAGAAGGGGCCAAAGAAAATTGTTGAGGCGCCGGAGGTCTTTTTACGAAAGTGACTGGTAGTTGGCCTCTCGTACTGTGGAGTTAATTTATTATTTATATTATTATTATTTATATTTATTATATATATTATTTATTATATTTGTTATTTATTTATTTTTATATTGTGGAATTAATACTTCGAGTTTTAGTGCGATCTTGATGAAGTTATGTGTAAATGTTTGCTGATGAAGTAGTTCCAATGATAATATTCGTAAGAACTGCGTTTCTTGACCGATGATAGGCCTTCGCAAAGTGCAGTGCGTGCTAGAGGAATTACGTAGTGGCGAGTTTGAGGTCCTTGGTTCGAAACTTACTCAGTTGCATACGGCTAGGGTAGCCGTTTATTAGTATATTGTTGAGAGAAATCGTTTGATAGCCGATTCGTTGCTAGAGTCAAGATTGTAGGCGAAATGGGTGACTGGCCTGGTCGGGATTGAAAAGGTGATTCGCCACTGTTTGAAGGATTTGTTGGAAATTTGTTAAGCAGAAGCTAAAGCTATTGAAATGTTCCATATACTTAACTGATTTTTTTTTTGTCAGCCAGCCCCGTTCGATTTTAGAAGACGAAAGCATAATTATTGGTGATAGGAAGTCGACTTCGACCAAGAGACTAATAATGTCGAATAGTATTGTGAGATCTCTGTAAGAGCGAAAGTCTTCGTGGAACCATTTACCAATCTTCCTTTTTTTCCACAGCGTTGCATCCTCAGGAGTCACGAGTGATCCAGAGTAGCCAGGGCGTCGTTAGGTTTTGATAACCAGTGCCTGAAGAGGCTGAGGTTTTTTGTGGGAGCATCTATAATTCAGGTAGCTAATTCCAGAGCCCAAAGAGGGTGTGACGATTTTTCTTAATTAAATGCGGTTCTGTGTAGGGAAACATTAGGAGGTAGCTCATCACAGATATTTGTTAAGCATCCTGTAGCAGTGTCGCTTTATATTGAATAAACCAGCGGTTATTTCTTGGAAAGAAAACAAACCTGTGTTCTAAAATTAAACTTTAGATCCCTAGCTACCCACACAATCTGGGTCTCTCGCCTTCGCAGTGGGCTGTCTCCTTAGACATTGACGGGTAAAAACACGTTAATTTCTGAGATGTATTCGGAGCTTAGAAATGAAACTCTCTTTGTGGAATAGACAGCTAGGAAATGGAAAAAACTGCTCATATTTTCAAGTTGTTGTCTCTAAGGATGGGAGCAGGACGCTATTTCGAACAATATCAAAATACCTTGGGTGATATTTTTCATGAATTTGAGATCCTTTTCCAGGCTTTTGAAAACATAAATGAAAAGTGTCATGACTTTTCAGTTCCCTTTTCAGTTGACGTTGACAATATGACAACAATGTGAGCTGCAGTTAGTACTAAGTGTGACAGCCAATTACGTGATAAGGTTAATAATAAAATTTGTCTCGCAGAATTTTATAAGAATCTGTGTCCACAAGCTTTGCAAGACACCACACGATGCGTGGTGGAGGGTATCCTCTACTACTAATGGTCATTTGCTTTCCTGTTGCACACGCAAATAGAACGATGAGAAACGACTATCTGTATGCCTCCGTTCATATCTTCGTGGTCCTTCTACGAAATCCATGTTCGAGCAGTATAATGGTTCTGCAGTCAGCTTCAGATGCCGGGTTTGTAAATTTTCTCAACAGCGTTCCACGAGAAAAACGTCGCAATCTTTCCAAGGACCCCATTCGAGTCCCCGAAACATTCCCAGAACACGTGTGGGTTGTTCGGACCTAACAAATTTACTCTGAAATGTTTGGATGTCTTCCTTTAATCCAGACTGGTACAAATCCAAACTCTTGAACAGCACTCATGAATGGGTCGTACTAACGTGCTGTATGCTGTCTCCTTTACAGATGAACCACAGTTTCTCAGCGTTAAAGTCGCCAGCTACTGTTATGTCGATACCTGGATCCACTTAATGACCTAAACAACCTAAACAAATTTTTCCATTATGAAGAGAACGAAATCCACCCACAGAAGCTCTCTGACAGACTTCAGTATAAAAGCTTGTCTTTGAATAGCAGTGCTCCATAAGTGATACCAGATACTGATTAATATCCATTGACATCCTTTGTTTTTAACATTTAAATGAAATTGAAAGACGATGAAAAAGACGGATTCGTCGAATTTAACGTTGTCGATATTTGAGATCCAAATCGAAATACATGATAAGTAATTGAAACCCTCAGCTACCGACAGGTGTTGTTGATATACCTCGTTGGGGACAGCTGAAAATGTGTGCCCCGACCGGCACTCGAACACGGGATCTCCTGCTTGCATGGAAGACGCTCTATCCATCTTTTTTTTCTAATAAAAAAATATTTTTCTCCTGCTTACATGACAGACGCTCTATCCATTTTTTTAACAGCAAAACAAGATGTCGGGAGTGAAGTTTTTTTTTTTTTTTTTTTTTTTTTAAAGGAAGGTAGAAGAAACAGAAACCTTTATTATTCACAAAATAATCATAGTACGTCCTTACACATTATAACTGTCCTGGAAGGAACCTCGCTGCCGTCCTAATAACAACAATGTCAGAGTGGGGCCACCTTCGGCACCCTAAAGAAAAGTATTTATAGATATGAAAACAAAATTCGAAGTACATCCCATTGCTAACTGTGCAAGTGTTAGTTCTTCCTAGTTCGCTTACTCGTATAGTAGTCCTTAGGTGATCGCTTTACTTGGTCGGTTTCAAAACGACAGCACCGCCGCTCGTCTTTGCGCACCCGGCACACCCCAAGTATATGACGGGTCCGCAAAAACCGTTACTAGGAAATTGGCATACCAATCCTTGTTCTTTTGTAGCCGTAGCAGTTTTGTGTGTCCATCTTGCAAGTATTGCCAGTAATCCAGTACGTTCAGTACGTTCAGACGTACGTCTATATAGATGTAATGGACCGTCATACCTGTGATCCACGCCACTGCGTTCGTCTTATGACGCGGAAAATACGTTTCCTCTGGAAAAAATACTATGTCAGAAGATACTGCTGTATAGATAATGCACCACGTGAATGCTATTATCTTCCTTGCGAGAGTCCAGACAGCAAATGCCTCGCCGCAGACCAGTCGATGGTCGTCCGTATCCAGCACGCCGCATTGCTGACACATGGGCGAATCCATCAAATGTATTGCGTACTTCATATCATTCGTAGGGTATTTTCGATTCACTACAGTGTACAATGTTGATCTGACTGTTGTAGGTAGGTGGGGGTGGTGTACCTTGCGCCACACCACGTGCCAATTAACGGCTGGATGTTTCCGTTCCACCCTATTCCGACGCGATCTGTCGAAGAAGCACATGGTACATGTCCTTCGATGACGATTGTCGGGACTTCGGTAAACGCTCTCGAACGTAACTGTGTTCCACGATGAACGTGCCCACATACGTTAACGGGGGCGATATATGGCCGACACTGACTGGAGGAAGATGCGATGTTGATACTAGTTATTCGATGGTCGTCCCGTAAGAGAGTGATTGCTGTTGCGCCACCATTTGAGCATAGTATTAATATACATGGCCTTCTCGTGCACGTTCACTAAACCAAAGCCCCCCTCTCGCGCTGGGAGGGTAAGCGTGTTGTACTGTACCTTAAAAAGCTGTACCAGGCTTACATAGTACCCATAAGCCGCCTGAATCCTCATAGCCATCGTGCGCGTCAAGGGGAGAAGGCGTGTCAGGTGGCACATCATGGGCGCGAGATAAAGGTTGACGAGTAACACTCGCTGCAGCATATCCATCGACGTTAAGGCGTTTAGTCGTACTGCCGTGCGGACTCTGAGTAACAGCCGTCGGTAGTTGTCCGCAGCCATTCCCGCCGTCTCCTTATGAAAGGTGATACCCAAACAGCGGAGGGTTTGCACCGCAGGTAAGGGTCCTTCCGTTCCTGGTTCTAGTCCACGCCCCACATGCATGAAATGTGATTTTCCGAAGTTGAACTCGCTGCCAGCTGCCATCCTATACGTCTGTAGCCAATCCAGTGCTGATTGAGTCTCCCCCTCATTCCGTACGAGGATCACAATGTCATCCGCGTATGCTCTACATTTGAATGATAGATGCCGTAGGTAGATCCCGGTAAGACGGCAGCGAAGGCCTGCGAGGCACGGTTCTAAGGCGATCGCATATAGGAGGATCGACAAGGGGCAACCCTGTCTGACTGATCGTAAGATCTGAAAAGACTCAGTTCTCCCTCCGTTGATCACCATCGCTGATCTCGCGCCGTGCAACAACCGCATCACTGCAGTGGTCAATAATGGCGAGACACCCATCCTGTTCATCACCGCCGCGAGGTACACATGATCCACGCGATCAAAACCATGATCGAAATCTACAGCAACCAGCGCCCCCGGAAGCGGCATGCAGCCGCGAGGGTGACGACGTCACGATAGTCTCCCAAGGCTGTGTGGATATTACTGATGCCGCCAAGACAAGTCTGATCGGCATGTATTCGATTCTCCAGCGACGTTTTAATACAACTGCCCAGTATGCGATGAAGATCTTGTAGTCACTATTAAGGAGTGTCAAGGGGCGATAATCACAAAGTCGTTAGCCACCACGGGGCTTGGGTATCGGTATCATGAGCCCTTCCGTGAATTTAATGTGAACCGGTACTTCTTGCGGCAGAAGCTCATTAAACATGCATAGCCACATTGGTGTCATAATGGTCACAAAGGCACGACAAAATTCCAACGGGAATCCGTCTGGACATGGGGACTTGTTGTAGGCACGTCGTGTAATCGCTTCCTCCAGCTCTTCACACGTAATTTCAGATAACAGGTCCGCTTCCCCGTTCACACTCATCGCGTCTGGGATCTCTTCCAGGACGTTTCCCAACTCCCCCTGACCCTAAAATGGTCCTTGAAGGCCTGTGCTATGCCCTTTTGTGTTGAAAAATGACGGCCATCGCCGAGATCGATCTCATGTATTAACGTCCTTCGTCTTCTTCGTCTTTCCATTATCACATAATGCATCGAGGGAACCTCGTTGGGCAGGCAATCCTGCGACCTCGCTCGCATTATCGTACCCGCCATCCTCAACGTCGCAAGTTGTACCAGCTTCGCCTTGACTCGGTGGACGGACGTCTGGCGTTCTGGTGTAGGTGGATCAGCTAACAGTTCCCGGAGAGCCGTAAAGTAAAACTCAGTGGTCGTGCGCTGCCATTGAGAAACCTCCTTCCCGTAACCTATTAACGTCCTCCTTAAAGCTGGCTTCGCGCACTCGATCCACCACTGCAGGACAGAACCGAAAGAATTTCGTCGACGGAGGCAGCCATGCCATGCGTCCTCTACCATTCGTCGGCATTCTGCATCACGCAGGTGGGAGACGTTCATCTTCCAATTACTCCTCCGTTTCCATACCTGTTGTCTATCAAGGTTAATCGTACAAATATATGCCTCGTGGTCTATAATCGCTGTCGGCCATATTTCTGCGTCCACCGTCAACATTGCTAACGCCCTTGAAACATAGATCCGATCCAAACGGCTCGCGGAGTGGCTAGTAAAAAATGTATATCCTGGTTGGTTGCGATACTTCAGGTCCCATGTATCGACTAATTCCATCCAGTTGACCAGCTCCCTACGTTCTTGGCTAGTAGTATAGTTAGGTTGTTGGTCCTTTCTATCGAGCACACAATTAAAATCTCCGCCGAGTATGCAACCATCGTATCGTCCCTGGAACAACGGTGTAACCTCATGGGCGTAAAAATCTGTTCTGTCCCTTCTCTTATCCGAGCCTGACGGTGTGTATATATTGACCAAACGTATTCAACCTATGGTCACGGCCGTACCACGGGCAGAAGGCAAATACTTTACTTCGTATGCATTTATCCCTTCCTTTAATAGTATCGCTGTGCCAACGCTTCTATCGTCACACGGGGAACAGTAAATGTCGTAACCTTATAAGTCCGAGGGGGGAAGGTTACCCGGCCATTGACCTTCGTCTGTGAGAATGCGCACAGGTTGCCCGAACTCTTACGGGAATCGTCACCTTAGTGTGCGCGAGTAATGAGTGGATGGGCAAATATCTATTAGGTACATTACGTATGTAGATTGTGGACAGTTGGGATTGTGGGTGCCACGAGAAGCGGGATGCGTGCAAGGGATAAGTCCCTGCAGTCGCGCTATTCATCTGTGTTCTCGGTAGCTCAGCGTGTTCGGTCAGAGGGTTAGCTGCTCTCTGGAAAAAAAAACTGAGTTAATGGATCCATGACGAACTGAAACGGGTGTCTTGCAACGTCCGCCCCGAGCAAGGAAAAAAAAGTGAATAGAGCGTCTGCCATGTAAGCAGGAGATCCCGGGTTCGAGTCCCGGTCGGGACACATTTTCAGCTGTCCCCATCGAGGTATATCAACAACACCCGTAGGCAGCTGAGGATTTCAATTAATTATCATTTATTCTAGAGAAGCTGCACGGTCATCAATGGTATCTGTTCTTTCGAGAGCAGTTACTATCTTCATAAATCGAAGTACTTTGATTTGAAAATAGAGTATTCCCTTATTTTTGTTACAGATTATCTAATAGTGATTCCCAGTGCATGAAGTACTTGTAGGCGTTTTATTTCTTGAGAATTACCTTTGGCTGGGAGGGCAGTTTCACAGACAGACAGCAGATCATAGCGAACCGAATGCAGGTCGTTAAAAGTGACGCCGGCGCAGGGTAGGACAGTGTTTGCCGAAGGCCGTTGTGCGTTCTGAACAGGCCGAGGAGATGCCCATCGGGAGTCGACATAATGCGGACAGCGATGGCCGTGTGGACGGTTTCAGAAGAGTCGTTGGAATTATCCATGAGATAACCGCCGCTCCCACTTTCCTAAAGAGTTTTTATGCGGCGAGGGCGTTGTAAAGTACAGTAAAGGTCCCAGAAGGTGGGCAACAGTGAACCTTGGGCGGAAAATGCAGAGGATAGGAGAGCAGTATACTGGCGGCACTATGCAGGTTCTGTGAAAGCTACAGGTGTTTACGGCTCTATGCTCTTAGCAGAACATGGCAAGTGAGGTGTTAGGATTCTGTAAGTGTGAGACTGTAACTTTCTCGTCTCAAAAACACTTGTAGCTGGTCCCTCATATATATACGAAGCAGATTGGAATCTTAGGAGGGTCTTTGGAAACAACATGCTATGAAACAGTAACGTGATCCTTTGAGGCACCGACAGGCTAGAGGAGAAATAAATTCCTTTCTTTAGCTGTACGCCTCTGGGCACGAAGATGCGAGATCTTCGTTGGTCATCTGGGTCTGATGCAGTTGTTTTGGAAAATTATTGAGAAGTGGGAAGATGCTCCAGGACAATTGACGCTTGTCATTGGATGACTGCTCGTGAGAAGCTAGTACTGACTTTCGAAGAAGGGGCAAATGTTACGAGGGAAGACACGAGGAACTAAGGTGACTTCGTTCGCTGATAGTGAGAGAATCTCTTCGAATTTTGCTGGCAGAATTCGGCGTGAGAAGTAGTCATTTTATTTTGCATCTCCAACTAGAGCATGGTAGCTTTCGGGATTCACAGGAATCGTCCAACACAGTGGCTGCCGACAGCAGCATTGGTGGTCAACAAAACGACGCCGTTTAAAAAAAATGACAATATGTAATCGGCTTCGGCGTATGTAGGTCTCAATGCACTCACTAAACGTTAGAGTGTTAACGAGTAGGAGAAAGACGTCCTTCTGAAATGCGTAATTTAACGTACTCGAATTCCGCCGACCACTGTTGTCAGATCATGGAAACGGATCAGTGCACTAATAATGTCATAACCTATCTATCGGTTCCTCGTCTTCAATCTCTGCCAACTTTATTTACTTGTAACTGTTTTATGTTCTTGTGATGTCAGTGAATAGGACGTTATTAAACATGTTTGAGTGTAAGGTGAGCATGTCATTTTAGTTTTTGTAAGTTATCGATGTGCACGTCAGAGAGAGAGAGTTGGTGTTAAATAATATTTGGTCTTGTTGTTGCACAGTCTTTATCTCTGCGCGGTCTGTATACGATAGATGAAGAAAGACTTAGTGTAAAAGACAGAAAGGATGAATTTGATCTATATATTGAAAGGCGAAAAGAATATGGTTCAAATGGCTCTGAGCACTATGGGACTTAACTGCTTTGGTCATCAGTCCCCTAGAACTTAGAACTACTTAAACCCAACTAACCTAAGGACATCACACATATCCATGCCCGAGGCAGGATTCGTACCTGCGACCGTAGCTGTCACGCGGTTCCAGACTGTAGCGCCTAGAACCACGCGGCCGAAAAGAATATAAATTTTGAATTTTTTTTGAAGAGAAGAAGTTTGAGGTAAGACTGCAGCACTGTCCAGCTAGTTTGTCGGAATCTTTATTGTCAGCTAGTTAACTTCGTTCACTTACTCAGAAGTGAAAGTAAGACCACCCCACTTCCATGAGTTATGCATTAACACATCAACTGATTAAACTGTTTGATATTTATATAAATTCTCTGTTAATACTGTATACTTTTTAAATTATTGTTCACTTCGTTAAGCATAGTATTATTCAAACCAATATTATGTGTGAATTGTACGCAAACTTTTACTCTGTCTTTGTGAATACATAATTCATTCTAAATTCGTTGTTTTGGGATATCATTTTATAGAAATAGTTACTCTCGACATCGCACTGTTTAAAGAACGTTTATCATTACACATTGCCACATTGTACCATTTGGTATGCAACAGTCTGGATATTGAAACTTCCTGGCAGATTAAAACTGTGTGCCCGACCGAGACTCGAACTCGGGACCTTTGCCTTTCGCGGGCAAGTGCTCTACCATCTGAGCTACCGAAGCACGACTCACGCCCGGTACTCACAGCTTTACTTCTGCCAGTACCTCGTCTCCTACCTTCCAAACTTTACAGAAGCTCTCCTGCGAACCTGCAGAACTAGCACTCCTGAAAGAAAGGATATTGCGGAGACATGGCTTAGCCACAGCCAGGGGGAGGTTTCCAGAATGAGATTTTCACTCTGCAGCGGAGTGTGCGCTGATATGAAACTTCCTGGCAGATTAAAACTGTGTGCCCGACCGAGACTCGAACTCTGGACCTTCGCCTTTCGCGGGCAAGTGCTCTACCATCTGAGCTACCGAAGCACGACTCACGCCCGGTACTCACAGCTTTACTTCTGCCAGTACCTCGTCTCCTACCTTCCAAACTTAACAGAAGCTCTCCTGCGAACCTGCAGAACTAGCACTCCTGAAAGAAAGGATATTGCGGAGACATGGCTTAGCCACAGCCAGGGGGAGGTTTCCAGAATGAGATTTTCACTCTGCAGCGGAGTGTGCGCTGATATGAAACTTCCTGGCAGATTAAAACTGTGTGCCCGACCGAGACTCGAACTCGGGACCTTTGCCTTTCGCGGGCAAGTGCTCTACCATCTGAGCTACCGAAGCACGACTCACGCCCGGTACTCACAGCTTTACTTCTGCCAGTACCTCGTCTCCTACCTTCCAAACTTTACAGAAGCTCTCCTGCGAACCTGCAGAACTAGCACTCCTGAAAGAAAGGATATTGCGGAGACATGGCTTAGCCACAGCCAGGGATATTGTTTGGAAATTTTATTTAAAAATATAAATCTAGCTTCGCCATTGCCTGCTTGCTGTTTGCCGCTGTGCTTTTGAGAAAGCTGCAACAATATTGTCAAGACTTGATGTGAGTGGAAATTTTGATTAGGGCCAGATAATTGTTTTACTTCAGTTGCGCATTTAATATAAAGACAAGCTGTATTCAGACAGTTACAGTTCAGTTCAAATTAGGTTCCGTTTAATCGAAGGTTAGCATACGAGTTTAAGTTGGAAAACAGTTTGTGGACACATAGTTTTAGTAATACATCACCTTTTTGAGAGTGGGAAGTAAATTTCGGCTAAATTTCATACAGAAACACATAGTGGGGAACTTGCACGTGTTATACTTCAGTCCACCTTCTGCACTCGTTTTGTGTGAGGATTTATAATAAACAATAGAACTTACGATAGCACTGACTTTCATTACAAACGTATCTCACCTGGCCACAAGATTAATCTTCTACCACCCTTTTGAACACTGTAGGGCCATAATTTTGCGTTAAAAACCTTGCGTAAAAAATGATAGTTTACGTTCTCCAGTGGTTATCTATATACTGATATAGGTTAATTACCTAAAGGCGTAGCAGATGTAATAAAAATGCTTACAAAATATGCAATGTGCTGCATGTCTATCCTATTGCTATTCCTTTTCCCCTTCCTTGGGGAACATGTCTGTGGTATTATTGGGAATGTTCTGCATTCTGTTGCTGACCTGCAAACAGTCTCAACTTTCTTTTTGGCTCCTTTTTCCTTTTTTTGTTTCCTTTCTCCTCTCGTTCCTCTGCTTCGGCGTTTGAGGATCCTCTTTTTTTCTTCTTCCTGCCTGTGCGCTCCTGAAGGCCAGCCTACGCGTCTCACGCGTTAAAGGTAACTGGATAACGCGTAATTCCCAGCCCCGGGTCGACAGGTAGGGTTCGCACGTACATCCTGGTACAGGCCAGACCCAGGGAGGAGTGATTGCCTTAGCTGTAACCTTCCCAGATTGCCCATTGGTCCCTCCGTCAGGTTTTCGAGAGGTGTGACCTGAGGTGTGAACAATCACCTAAGGCAGGTGTGCCCCCTTGTGTAGGGGGCCCCCAGTTGGAAAGAACGCGCCATCGGAGACACTGGCAATCATGGGGCATTTCCTCACGATGAGTCACTCATCCTCTCCGTCGCCGCCGTAGAACGTAAACGTGATGAGGCTACTGATTCGAAGACTCTTCCCCCTGCACCACAGTTCCTTATGGTATCACGTACTGAAGAAAGTCAGTCCTTCACCACGGTCAATCCGTTTATTATTCAGAAAGGTGTTGATGCAGTTGCTGGCCCTGTGAAATCCTGCTCTCGTTTACCTAATGGCACCTTACTTTTGGAGATGGCTTCTGATGCTAAAGCACAACAACTACTTGCTGCCTTGCTTCTCCATGGCTACACTGTTCATGTCGAGGCACATAGAACTTTGAATTCTTCCCATGGTATAATTTACACCAGGCTGCTTGATGGTCTAACTGAGGCTGAAATATAAAAATGGTTCAAATGGCTCTGAGCACTATGGGACTCAACTGCTGAGGTCATTAGTCCCCTAGAACTTAGAACTAGTTATACCTAACTAACCTAAGAACATCACAAACATCCATGCCCGAGGCAGGATTCGAACCTGCGACCGTAGCGGTGTTTCGGTTCCAGACTGCAGCGCCTTTAACCGCACGGCCACTTCGGCCGGCACTGAAATATAATCTTACCTCTCTGATCAGGGTGTCATTGCCGTTCATTGTGCAATGAAAAAGGTCGATTCCTCCTTGGTGCCCACCTGCGTTGTTTTCCTCACGTTTGATAGGATTGTGCTGCCATCCAAGATTAAAGCAGGCTACGAAATCATTACAGTGTGGCCATACATTCCGAAACCGATGTGCTGTTACCAGTGGACTAACTCACAAATGTTATCCTTACTGCTGCAGAACGTTCCATTCCTCGCCCTTCCTCTTTACCACGTCGTATCCCAGTCTCCTGCTGGAATGAGACGTGCCACGACGCAATTCGTGCACGGAGACGTGCTCTCCGCGTTTTTAACCGCCACCCTAAACTGGAAAACTGCATTCATTATAAACAGATGCGTGCAAAGTGTCGTAGAGTTCTTCGAGATAGCAAAAGAGCTAGTTGAATTTCGTTCACTAGTTCTTTCAACGGTTCCACACCTTTCTCTGGTGTGTGGGCCAACCTCCGATGGCTCTCTGGAACAAAGATCCATTCCCCCATTTCCGGTCTGACAGATGCCACTGTCATCGTGGATCCTGTTGCTATCTCCAATACCTTGGGCCGCCATTTTGCGAAAGTTTCTTCCCACTATTACCCTGTCTTTATCCATAGGAAACGAGTGGAGGAGGCTTGGGCGATACCCTTCTCTTCTCCGAATCGTGAGTGCTACAATGCCGCCATCACTATGAGGCTCTCAGTTCATCTCAATCCTCCACCCCAGGGCGAGACGTTATCCACATTCAGATGTTGCAGCACTTCTCTCTTGCGGGAAAGCACTTTCTGCTTAACACATACAAAAGCATCTGGGGTGAGGGCACATTTCCTGGACGCTGGCGTGAAGCGACAGTCATACCCATGCCTAAGCACGGTAAGGATAAAAACCTTCCTTGTAGCTACCGCCTCATCTCTCTTACCAGCTGCGATTGCAAGGTGATGGAACGTATGATTCATGCCCGGCTAGTGAGTTGGCTCGATCTCGCTATTTACTCGCGACTCCACAGTGTAGATTTAGAGCGCGGCGTTCTGCTGTTGACAAAAAAGGTTCAGATGGCTCTGAGCACTATGGGACTTAACATCTGGGTCATCAGTCCCCTAGACTTAGAACTACTTAAACTTCACTAACCTAAGGAAATCACACACATCCATGCCCAAGGCAGGATTCGAACCTGCGACCATAGCAGCAACGCGGTTTCGGGCTGAAGCGCCTAAAACCGCTCGGCCACAGCGGCCGGCTCTGCAGTTGACCATCTCGTTACTTTGTCCATCCATGTCATGAATGGTATGTTGCGGCAATCCCAGACTGTGGCCGTGTTTTTCGATTTGGAGAAGGCCTACGACACTTTCTGGAGAAGTGGTATCCTCTGTACTCTTTACATGAGGGGCTTCCGTGGGCGCCTGCCCTGTTTTCTTCGGGCAATTTTACAAGACCGAGTTTTCAAGGTGCGTGTAGGTTTTGCTTTGCCGGACACCTTTATTCAGGAAAATGGTGTGTCTCAGAGTTCCGTCCTGAGCGTTGTCCTCTTTGGTATCGCCATTAACCCTATCATAGCGTCTCCCGCCGGGTGTCTCCAGCTCCCTTTTTGTCGATGATTTTTCCATCTATTGCAGTTCTCCACCACCTGTCTCACTGAGCGGCGTCTTCAGCGCTGTCTTGATCGTCTTCACTCCTGGAGCATCGTCAATGGCTTTCGCTTTTCCACTGACAAAACCGTCTGTATGAATTTCTGGCGGCGCAAATTGTTTCTCCCACCATCTCTGCATCTTGGGCCTGTTGCCGTGCCGTTCGTTGACACTACGAAATTCCTGGGGCTCATGCTCGATAGGAAACTCTCTTGGTCCTCCCATGTCTCTTACCTGGTAGCCCACTGTACACACTCCCTCAATGAGCTACGTGTCCTCAATGGTACTTCTTGGGGTGTCGATCAACCACCCTCCTCAGTTTGTATCAGTCCCTTGTCCGTTCGAAACTCGACCATGGGTGCTTTGTTTAAGCATCTGCACGCCCATGCCTTTTACGCCGTCTCAACACTAGCCATCATCGTGGCATCCGTTTGGCGATGGGCGCCAGTTACACCAGCCCAGTTGAGAGTCTGTATGCTGAAGCTGCTGAACTACCACTGTCCCACTGGTATGACTTTCTCCTCAACATGTATGCATGCCGTTTGTCTGCCATGCGTAGCCACCCCTCCTAAGCCTCCTTCTTTGATGATTCCTTCGAGCCGGCCGGTGTGGCTGAGCGGTTCTAGGCGCTTCAGTCTGGAACCGCGCGACCGCTACGGTCGCTGGTTCGAATCCTGCGTCGTACATGGATGTGTGTGATGTCCTTAGGTTAGTTAGGTTTAAGCAGTTCTAAGGTCTAGGGGACTGATGACCTCAGATATTAAGTCCCATAGCGCTCAGAGCCATTTGAACCATTTGATTCCTTCGATTGTCAGTATGGGGCTCGTCCCTCTTCTCTGTTACCTCCAGGAGTCCGCTTTCTCCACTTGCTACGGTGGCTTAACTTCACGCTGCCTGCAGCTTTCCCCGTGGGTGTGAACCCTTCACCACCTTGAATTCGTGAAGTGGCCCATGTTAACCTTGGCCTTCATTCGCTTCCTAAGGACACTACTACAGCCTCTTCTATTGCCTTCAGTTTCACGACCTTCGCATGGAATTTAGCGATAGTACCTTTGTATACACTGACGGCTCTCGGACTGGCCGTGGGGTTGGGTGTGCATTCGTCATTGGCGTCCGTGTCTTTCGATATCGGATTCCGGCCCACTCCTCAGTATTTACAGGTGAGCTTTTCGCCTTGTATCAGGCCGCGGAGTACATCCGGCGACACAGCCTTCCCAATTGTGTCCTCTGCTCAGACTTACTCAGCGCCCTCCAAAGTCACTTTGCGCTGTACACAGCTCATTCCTTAGTGCAGCGGGTCCAGGAAAGCTGTCACTTGCTCACTCTTGGTGGAGCCAATGTCATGTTTCTGTGGGTCAATGGTCATGTGGGTCTGCCAGGAAACGAGACCGCTGACGCTGCTGCCAAGGCTGCAGTCCTCTTAGCCCGCGAGTATCTCTATTCCCTCCGATGATCTCTGCGTTGCCGTCTGTCAGGAGGTAGTGTCCCTTTGGCATCGCCAATGGTCCTCCCTTCACGGGAATAAGCTTCGGCATATTGAGCCTCTCCCGGCGCCTTGGACGACCTCCTCCCGGCGGGAGGGCCGAGAGGAGATTATTTTAACTTGGCTGCTTATTGGGCACTGCCTTTTTAGCCATCATCATTTGCTCAGTGACACTGCCCCACCACCACTTTGTGCGCATTGCGCCCAAATTTTAAGTGTCCGCCACTACTTACTTTTTTACTAATTTACGTTCCATCTTGGGTTTGCCATCTGATTTATCAGCTGCTTTAGCAAATGTTGCGAGGGCTGTCACCCGCGTTTTACTTTTTATTCGCCGAAGCAATGTGGTGAAGGCCATTTAATTTTTAGTTTTGGATCTCCATTTTTGTATGGTGTTTTTTTTAGCCATTTTTCTACGTGCTTTGTTTAGATGTCTCCTTTCCATTCGGAATGACATATAGTCGTTTCCATTGTCTGTGTTTGCGTTCTATAGTTTTGACTTGGAACCGTATGATCTCAGTTGTTTTTTGTGCCCTAAAACAAACAAACAAACAAACCACCTTCAAACTCACTTAAATCTTGATAACCTGCCATTGTAGCAGCAGTAACCGATCTAACAACTGCGCCAGACACTAGCTTTTTAATGTCATAGCAACAGGAGCATCAGCCATAATTTTTTCCAATTCCGAGAGCGAGTTGTTTGACAAATTACGACTACGGATTTTTTCTGGATGGTACGGAAGAGAAAACTGCATTTTCTAATAAAAGTTTACCAATTACGTAAACAAGGGAAAGACGGTGCTCCGTAACTAATGCCAAAGTTTCGACCTTCCTTTGATCTGGCTCATAACGTATGTGATTACTAGCCTGCCTGGACTGTAACTTTTTAGCGAAGGTAGTTTATTCTTCTGCTTGTTGCAACATGGAGAATTATTGAAAACGGCTATGCTCCTAGAAGGTAACCAGGAATATCCTGGATCTGTAGGAATATTTTAAAATTATTAAATATAAAAGTGATTTCTGTTTAATATTGTTGTCGTGTTCCGCTAAACACAGCCGGAAAATTCAGTTAACGTTAATATTTTGGAGTTTTTGTGTCCATTTTTATATCATTGTTCGAAGTATTGTTTTGTGAGTCGTAGGTGAGAAATGAATCCGAAACAAAATTCTACATACTCACAAATAAAGTTGACTGGTTGTTTTGTTTGACAATACACTTTCACGTTTCCAACATTTATTTGCAGCGTACTATATGTAAGAATATACTTTCCATGTATATAAACCACTAGCAGTTTTAATTCTGATCTTTCGTTTCTTGCTTTCTGTATGTATGACCCCCCCCCCCCCCCCCTTTCGCACATGTTGACTTTCTTCTTCTGGCAGTTTTTAAAACCAAATTCCATATACAAGACAACTTCTCACGAGAAGTCGTGAAACATAGGTGATATCTAGGTTTCCCCAAGGAAGTGTTATAGACCCTCTGCTGTTCTTAAGTAAAAGATTTAGGAGATAATCTGAGCATCCCTGTTACATTCTTTTCACCTGATGATTGCCTACACTAAGCTTGCCTTCTGTCTTCCGCAGTACTGCTGCTCGGATTGGGACACTTACCGAACAGGCTAGAAGTTCAAAGAAGATCAAATCGTTTTGTATTATCGCGAAATACAGGAGACGTTTTACGGAAATGGTAAGTGAGTTGAGATGGTAGTCATTTGAGCAAAGGCTTTTTTGTTGCGGCGAGATCTTTTCACGAAATTTAGATCACCAGTTTTGTCTTCGGAATGCGAAAATGTGTTTTCAACTTCCACCTACATAACGAGAAATGATCATCGTAATAAAATAAAAGAAATCAGTCTTCGGAAGGAAAGATTTAGGTGTTTCCCATGTGCTGTTCGAGAGTGGAATTGTCGAGAAATAATATGAAAACGGGACTATAAATACTGTGCAGATACTTAGTAGCAATAGCAGAGTGGTATAAGTAGTTCATTGCCGTGAAAGTTTTGTTAAGTAGTCCTTTCACAGTACTGATCGCAATATTGCAGTAATTTGTGCTAAATAAATCGTCTATTTGCATCCTCAATGGAATGTTTATTCTGTGCACTACTTCTCTGAAATTTACAACTCTCAGCATCGTACCCATTGTAACTGTATAATATGTGGATTATACGTCATTCATTTTATTTATTTTCTTTTGTAACACATTTGTCCTTAGTAGCATTCTTTATTGTTAACAGCAAGTGTATCTCTAGACTATGAAGTCTACACATATGAGTAGGTAATCTTTGTTATGAGAGCCCGTAGGGGAGTCGAGAGTGAACTATCGATAGTGGTGAGCCTGGTGCGAGTTTGTGACAGTTCGCTTGGTAAACCGTATATTTTTCTCGAGTATGGGTACGTTGCTAAGGGCAACGGCCTTGCCGCAGTAGATACACCGGTTCCCGTGAGATCACCGAAGTTAAGCACTGTCGGGCGTGGTCGGCACTTAGATGGCTGACCATCCAGGCCGCTATGCGCTGTTGCCATTTTTCGGGGTGCACTCAGCCTCGTGATGCCAATTGAGGAGCTACTCGACCGAATAGTAGCGGCTTCGGTCAAGAATACCATCTTACGACCGGGAGAGCGGTGTGCTGACCCCACGCCCCTCCAATCTGCATCCTCCACCGAGGATGACACGGCGGTCGGATGGTCTCGGTAGGCCACTCGTGGCCTGAAGACGGAGTGCTTTATGGGTACGTTGCTAAAACAAAAAAATCCGTGTCAAATGGATTAATAAGGACAACAGGAGGACAGCAGCTAAAAGATAATTGTCAGTAAATTGGGATACTCAATTGAATGTATAAACACGGTTTCGAGTGTTCTGTGAACAGTTACAGCATAGATGCAGTTGCAAAGTGTGTGACTGATATCAATATGACCAGCTCTGATTAATTGCGTACAAACTTTGAACTGTGTTGTATAATCAAACAGACAAATATGGTTTTGTGATTTCAGAGGAATGGGAGAATGTACGCGGAATTGTACTCCATAATTAACTATGTGGTGCGTATTCACATTGTGCATGTCGGAAGACTGGAATGCTACGATATTTATGTTTAGACAAGAAAAATAAAAAAGACAATACTTGGACCATTAGCTAAATCGGCTGGATAAACATCTGGAGTTATCATCTGCAAATTCAATATCGCTGAATGCCAGCTTCGCCAGCCAATCTCGTCACGGAATAGGAATCTAGCCACAAGGTAAGAGGAATCAACAAATGACGTTTGTACCAGACTGCTGCGGAAAACAAGCTCTTGTATGTGTAAACTGTGCATTAAGTGCTCTTTGTTTAAAAATAAAAGATAGTTCTTTTGCAGCAAATCAAAAGTAGTGTGTGCAAACATTGTTGATTTAGTAATAAACTAAATTTCTTTTTTCTTGCCCTATCTTCATTAATTCAAGTAATGATTGCTGCTGAAATTTGTTTTGCTAAGTATTGAGTAAGATTGGAAGGAGCGATATGTATTTGCTTTGAAGAAACTTTTAATAGCCAAGATCGCATTATTCCTGATGAGCTGTATCAGCAGTTGGGACTGACATCTCCCGATCTTCAAAAAACGGGAAAGGACGTATAAACAATAAGTTTTTGAAGATCAATACAGTTTTCACAATTTAAATCGGTTTTTCAGTATTGAGTCATAAAGGGTAATAATGTATCAGTAATGTTATAATGTAATGTAATAATATATCAGTAATAATGTATCAATTTAACAAAAAATATTTTTTTCGTAATTCACAGTTGCCAAATAATAACTTTGCGGGTGCGTAAATGTGATTCCACCAACAGTACCGACAGTTAAAAGCTTTCAATAAATATAGAGTTGTATAAAAAATTTGTTTGAAAATGATTTAGTGTTTCAGTCGGTGAAACAGATTTTGCTAAATTTCAATCACTGCCTTTGATCGCCACTACTACTACACATTATACTAGAAACGCCACCACAAAATCAATATTTTTACCTCGAGAATTTTTTACGATTTTCCTGGTGATTTTTGTAACTGTACTCATACCTACACGAAATAATTCAATGTAAATTGCAAAAAAAATTACGCTACGATTTTGATTGTAATAAATATTTCTGTCTGAAGTAAGGGGACTTGACGACGGTCATTATACGGCGTGCATGGTATCCTAATACAATCGGTGACTTGCTTTCACTGGCAGAGAGCTACAGCAAGCACACCTGACATCTGATGGACATGTGTTTTGTTTACACTTTTACAGAGTTCATGATATTTACATGGTCAGTGGTTTCTCGTAAGCTAATATGGTACGTGAAATCAGACTGTCACCAGTACCTGTGTCATATGTCTGTGGGTAACTAAATTTAATGCCAGCATATAGTAATTTCGTAATTTCTTTTGCTGTGTTTTGTATATGTGATCAAATGTTGCGGCTGTTTGCGTAAGAATATAGGCCCAGTGTATTATTTGGAAAGCAATAAGTTAATGTCATTTATTTTGGTTTCGTGGTATTTCATGAGTTTTGACTAAAATATTCAAATAGTAACATTTCAAACAATACGAGCTTAGGTCTGCTACTAAAAATAGGACTATCATCCCCATTTTGTTATTTTCTCCGTCAGTAATTTACCCTCCGTCGACTTACTGAAGTTCAACATTTTGCTGTCACAATCCATCGCCTACTCCGTCAGCATTTCCACTCCTTTTCAATGCCCACCGTCATGGAACTGAATGACTCTAACAGTAAGTCACCAGACTTGCCCTTGAAGACACTTACCGCTACCAACGTCCGCGCTTATAATGCAAAGTAACTACATTGCTCTAGAATTTGGCTGTAATGCGTCACGTGACCACATTTGTTCCGTCTAGGGCCGGTTCTACTGCTCGCTTTGTCAAGTAACAATCACGTATGTGAACTTACGATTGTTAGTGTTTGTTGGTAGTTAAACACGTAGGAGTTACTGTGTACAAGTGACGAGTTCATTGTACCCTTTATGCACACCGTCTACAACACACTTAAGACAGCAAGTGTCTTGAAGCAAGTTCAGCACAAACATTCTCTGTTTTCGATTGTTTGTGGGTGAGCGCTTTGTATGTTTTTTACCCAATCGACGCAGGCGGCGCTTATGCAGCTGGTGCCCTTATTTTGAGCATCCTCCCAGGCTACATATCAGTTTCGCAGAGGTTGCCATTTCTCTAGATCACTTAAACACGATAGAATGGTTTATAGTTGGCGCGATTCCTACCTGATTATGAGAGTATGTTTACGACCTCGTCCTTTCTTACTTTTAATCATTTTAACGGTTCCGTGGCTCAATCTGTAAAAACGGAATCCTCGTAGGATCGCATTTTGTCCGTCAGTTTGTCTGTGTGTCCGTCTGGCTGTTAATAAGCCTTTTTGTCGGGAACGAATAGACGTTTAGAGTTCACATCACATTTATGTCACATATTGTCCCTTGATAGTGTAAAAATTTAAGCTTCCAAGACACTTCAGCCAAAAGATAGGGCCATTTGTCACATATTTTGATACTTGAAAACCCACTCGTCGATACCTATATGGTGCTTCTCGTTGACTTAGAACCTCGAAGTTTGGCAAAAAGTAAGATTTCACAGTAGAAGCAAAGGAAAATGAAAAAAATACTAAAACTGTTAATTTTGGATTATATAATGAAAGGTGACTACACTGAGCCACTGCGCCAGAGATTGCGCCAAAGAGTACTATTAAGCCGCCTCCACAGTGCTTGTCGAGAGCTCGTAGTAGTCAGTGCTTGGAGAGAGCTCGTAGCAGTGTGCTTGTCGAGAGCTCGTAGAGGACAGTGCCTGTTAAGAACTCGTAGAAGTCAGTGTGTGGGCAGAGCTCGTAGTAGTGAGTGCGTGGGGAGAGCTCGTAGAAGACAGTTCGTGCCGAGATGTGCTAGTGGGCACCGCTTGTCGTGAAGTCCGAGTGAGATGTAATAGTAAGTAGTGTTTGTTCCATGTTTTATGCAGTTATCTGATGGGAGAGATAGCAGATGTTATTCTAATGGAAATACTATAACGATCAGAGTGCTTTTCGTCAATATATGAAGGTAAAATATTGGGTGTTTTTTCATTAATTGCATGTTTTAAATAATGAGTCATTACAGGTTCAGTCAACAAAGCATCTGGCGTGTGTTCTTGTATTAGAGTTTAATTCTGGATTCCTTACGCAATTGTAGTACTTGTAATTTTCCTTTATCACGTCAGTATAATTGGTATTTAAAAATTCTTGTCTTGTTGAAGAAGAACCGTGCCAGATGTACGTTGAGTCACACTCCCACATACAGAACAGTTACTCTTGTGCTTATTGGTTTCGTAGGTTTTATAGTTGCTGGGGACTTAATTAATTAACTGTGTTTACAAAAATTTTCTTTCATTGTTTGTTGCAGTCAGATTGCGTAATAATTCTAGTCAGGGCCAACCGTTTACGAGACTTGCGTAATCGGACATACAGCAACGAAAAATAAAAAGTATTTTCAATAATATTTAATTAAGCCCCCATTCACGCGAGCATGGCGGCTTAATTAAATATAAAATGATTGAAAATATTTTTTTTTTTCGTAGCTGTTATGTCCGATTACGCTGTGTCTCGTAAACGGTTGGCCCTGACTAGTATTATTACGCTATCTGACTGCAAAGAACAACAACAAAGAATGAAATGAAAATTTTCATAAACACAGTTAATTAATTAAGTCCCCAGCAACTATAAAACCTACGAAACCAAAGCACAAGTATAACTGTTCTGTATGTGGGAGTGTGACTCAACGTACACATCTGGCACGGTTCTTTTCCAATAAGACAAGAATTTTTAAATACCAATTATACTGACGTGATAAAAGAAAATTACAAATACTACAATTGCGTAAGGAAACCAGAATTAAACTCTAATACAAGAACACACGCCAGATGCTTTGTTGACTGAACCTGTAATGACGCTTTATTTAAAACATGGAATTAATGAAAAAACACTCAATATTTTACCTTCATATATATTGACGAAAAGCACTCTGATCGTTACAGTATTTCCATTAGAATAACATCTGCTATCTCTCCCATCAAATAACTGCATAAAACATGGAACAACACTCTCCACTATCACATCTCACTCCGACTTCACGACAAGCAGTGCCCACTAGCACATCTCGGCACGAACTGACTACAACGAGCTCTCGACAAGCACTGACTACTACGAGTTCTTAACAGGCACTGACTTCCACGAGCTCTCGACAAGCACTGACTACTACGAGTTCTTAACAGGCACTGTGGAGGCGGCTTAATAGTACTCTTTGGCGCAATCTCTGGCGCAGTGGCTCAGTGTAGCCACCTTTCATATGCCCCTCCTCCACAGGCCAGAATTTGATGGTATTTTTGCCAGCATTGGTGGTGAAAATACCACCAAATTCGTCCAGAAAAATTCAGACAAAAATAAAAGATAATATTAATACCTAAATATCACATAATTAGTTAAAACTTTGGCTTTGCACTGAGCTTTCACTAACCTAATATATAAAATACAGTAGGCAATACAAATTCTTTCCATACATGTGGCTTTACATAATAGTTTACACAATACACAAAAAATCAGTTTATACAAATGTTCACGTAAAATGCTTTCAATGATTAGTTTATACAAAAAAAAGGACACCAACAGGTAACATCTTTTCAGTAGAAGCAGTCCATCAGTGGCACCCAGTAAAGTTTAGCAGGTACACCCAGCAACAAGTCACATTAGTTCAGTAGAAGCAATCCATCAGAGGCACCCAGCAATGTTGAGTAGGTGCAGACAGCAACAAGTGACTTCATTTCAGTAGAAACAGTTCATCAGTTGCACCCAGCAATGTTGAGAGCAGGTGCAGACACCAACAAGTGACATCATTTCAGTAGAAGCAGTCCATCAGTTGCACCCAGCAATGTTGAGCAGGTGCAGACACCAACAAGTGACTTCATTTCAGTAGAAGCAGTCCATCAGTTGCACCCAGCAATGTTGAGTAGGTGCAGACAGCAACAAGTGACTTCATTCCATACAAGTAGTCCATCAGTTGCACCTAGCAATGATGAGCAGGTCCAGAGAGCAGTCCATGATATTCACTATCACTGATCACACAGTTCATCAGCAGAAATTAATCATTCCTAAGTGTCACATTACGTTGAAAAGTGCAGGTAACAGTCCATAATATTCACCATCACTAATCAGACAGTTCAGGCATGAACAATGGTTTGAATGCACATACAAATGCTTTTACAGTGCTCTTACACTAAACATACAATTTCTAATAAACACACCAATGATGTCAGATAATTGTCATATTAACTATTACAAATACTCAAATACCAGTAAACCTATAATATTCATGGGTGTCAGTGCAAGCCACAACAAACAAATAAAATAATATTTAGGAGATAGGTGGGTAGGATTAGGAAAGGAAAACACACAAAACACACTCACTCATCTCTCATCCACATTAAGTACTACTGTGTAACTGAATAGTGTTAATTGTGTAAATGTAATTCTGCAAAATCTGATGTTCATCATGTGTATCAAGTAGTAGTGGCAGCAATGTATAACAGTCAATAATAGTTAGTCAACGTCATAGTCATCATGTCAAGACCAATGTTTGCGAAGCCAGATCAGATGTACTGTTGTTGAACAACTGTCAGTGAGCCAAGATATGCAAATACTTCCTCTCTTTAAAAAAAAGTATATACTGCTTAGTGATTTAACAAAATGTGTGTATAGACTATCTTCCTTCTACTTTAGTGTTCTAGTCTGCTATCTTCATCCTCCTTGTTCCATAAGAACAACAAAAAAAATATGCTCCTCACTTACTTTACCTCTTATACACCAAAACTCCAATAATCATCAGCATCACATAATCTCAATACTTCACTAATACTTCTTACGTCGATACATATAACTCTTATCATCAATATCATTTACCTTACCTCTTGTCCACAAAAACTCCAATAATCATCAACTTCATATAATCTCTATACCTCAATAATACCTCTTTAATACGTCGATAAATATGAACCTTATTACCAGTATCATTTCACTTCCATAACAACTCTTTCCTCTAGTCAGTCTCCTCGAACAAGTACAGATAAAATCCTAATGCAAACCTCATCTTCCCATACAATCCGAAGACACATTCTCAACACACAACCTCTGTGTAATCCATCTGACCCAAATCTTCTACTCATTGTGAATTATAAACAAAGAAATGCATACATGACCTCTAACAGACTTAGTTCGAATAACTCTCAGTAATTAAGTACGATTACGGAGTGTGAATAATCATAATATTTCACAGTGTGTACACCACTTCAAGAATTATGGCAGAAGCAAACATGTGGAGTATTTCTTGTATCAAGTGTCACTTCCTATTTCAATTGCTCACGAAAAATGCAGTGTAATAACTGTTAATGATCTAAACCTAGTATTGGTATGTCATGTCGTTAGCTTCCTTCCTATTAGCATAAATTTATACAGCTTCCATAAAACCTCAGCTCATGTGACTTCAACGAAGTTCTTTGTACCAATGTCGTTCGTCGAATTATAGCAGTTCATTTTCTTATCTTAAAAATATAAGGCACTTAGCGTAAGCAAAACAAGCAATAGCGAGTAAATATACCAGTAGAGAACAGAATGTCAACAATGGATGCAGCACAATCCTTACAACGAGGCTCTGCCAAGCGAACAATCTATAATTAATACAGTAGTGTGACCTAAACTCTCTGTTTGTACACAGAATATCAGCATTTCTATATACCAAATTAAAGAGTAGTTATGACAACAAAACAGAAATGTATAAATATGCAATCCATACGCATAGCAGCAAACATGTCATTAGCATCATATCAGCATAAGCAAATAAATGTTCATATGTCATCTTAATAAGTAAACATGAAGGCGCAAGCAGATAAATCACAAAGTATAACTTACATACCTAACCACATCAGCACAATAAATCAGGTGACAATTATAATTTAAATAAATAAGCACAGCAGGCACATAATTAAAAAATATGACATCAGTGAAAAAGCAGTGCAGCCAAGCGATGCATAATATACACAAGTTACAACCCAGTTCATTAATAATCATTGTCAAAATCAGTTAACGTACGCAAGCACGTCGCTTCACACGTAAATTCATAGAACATGAAATTAGCACAAAGTATGAATCACGTAATCGCGAGCAGCAAATTACGTCTAAAGTACGTACCTAAGTGGAAATATGTTACCTGAAAAATGAACTCAATTAATAGTTACCTTTTTAGTTTATTAGTTTCTTCTTGGAAATTACATTCTTTCTGAAATTTTCTCGATAGCAAGTCCTCTTAACGTCGGAGACACACAGAATTTACCTGAAGTTCTTAAATATTTTATAGAACCGTATCCTGAAAAATACTGAATATTAATAACAAAATTCATCAAGTCACTATAGCTTTATACTGAATTTAGTCGGAGAAATTAAACTGTGTATTTGTTTACGGCTGTCAGTGCATTCGCACTGAGCGCTCGATCAGCTGTAGGCGCGTGACGTAGGAAGCAATTGTTCGCGGTCAACGACTGCTTTGTGCGGCGCGCAGACTTGACTGTTGCTTTGAGTATGTGCCGCCGCCAAAACACAGCGCGGTATCCTTGTACTCTTCGCATGTTTACATCTAGCTGTTGGTTCCTCAAAAGTATGTCATTCCACAAAAATTTTGACGTTTGATATATGATGTATTCCTTTAGAGCGTCGAGATTTAAGAGTTTCTACTTCGACAGTGTTATCATGAATAATTTTGCGAATTCTATATGGACCGTTATAAAGCAGAAAAAATTTGCGACACAAGCCCTTTCCTTTGTGAGACAAACGGTGGGACTTAATTAACACCTTCTGACCAACTGACAAGAATTCTGAACGACCAGGACGCTTAGCTGATTTCTCTCTTCTAGTAGCCGCAGATGCAATATTTCGTAGAGCCAGGTTGACAACTTCAGAATGCCGCAGTTTCCGTGAAGGCGGAAAAGGAACGATTTCAGATATGCGATTTGTCGGTGTTTTATTTTTTAATACCAGTATAGGCGGTAAAGAAGTTGAATCATTAGAGAGTTCATTCAGAATGTTTTGAAAAATATGAAGATACTGATCCCACGTTCTGTGATTCTGATGACAATAAAGACGACACAATTTATTGATTTCCTTCATCCATCTCTCTGAAGCGTTAGATTGAGGGTGAAAAAGTGAAATGAAAATTGGTTTAATTTTACGACGCTGTAGAGTACGAAGCCAAATTTTAGAACGAAACTGTGATCCATTATCTGATATAACCTTATCAACATGACCAACTTCTTTAAGAAAATGTTTGATGAAAGCATTAGATACTGAACGAGCTGTTGCTCTGCGTAAAGGTGTAAAACACACATATTTTGACGTCAACTCCACTGCTACGAAAATGTACGCAAAACCATTGGTAGAACGAACCACTGGACCGAACAAATCGACTGCAGCCATCTCCTTTAATTTCACTGGAATGATGGGAAACAACGGTGCTCTGTGAGAAACTGTTGGCGGCTTAGCCTTTTGACATAGCTTGCATTTGGCCAGAACAGATCGAATACGTTTTTCCATATTACTGAAGTAGCAATTTTCTCGTAATTTATGAAAGCATTTCCTGGGACCAAAGTGTGCATAACTGAAATGCGTATACCAAATCAGCTTATTAACCCACTCATCAGGAATACAAACTAACCAAACAGAGTTGTCGACCGATTTTCGTTTAAAAAGAATGTCATTGCGAACTGAATAGCATCTAGTTTCTCTGGATCAGGAAGAATACCTTCTGTAGCAATAATGTGACCGAGAAATTTCACCTGAGAACGACCAAATTCAGATTTTTCCAAGTTCTCTTGAATACCAACTCTTGCAAAGATACGTAATAATGAATCCAAAATTTTGTTGTGCTCACTCCAAGAACGTTTAGCAATAAGAATATCGTCAACATATGAAGTAATATTGTCACGAAGGTAAACAGGTAAAATTTCGTTTAAACTACAAATGAATGCTGCAGAAAATATAGTAAGTCCAAACGGTAAATTCCAAAGTCACTTTTGGGTAAAACAGTCATATCCGGTTATTGTTTACTTACTCACTAGATAGATTGATAGTCGAAGAGCTGGTTTGACAGATGCAAAGAATAGTAAAAGAGTAGGCAGCGGTACAGAAAACTAAAAGAGAAATAGCACCACTACAGCTCGGGGCCCTATGCTCGCTACGGCACATATTCACTTAGGGTAGTGAATCCCCTGAGGACTTTAATAGCCGCACATAATTTCCAGTTTGTGACTTAATGGCAAATTTGGCGGAAGTGCGCACGTAAATTGATCCAACCATGCACAAATTAATGTATGTCATTCTTAGAATTGCGGAAGATCTTAAATTTCCGGACAGTCAAAAAGTGTTTATAGTCAAAACTTTCGCCTCGTGGCGACAAAGACCTACCGCGTCTGTCCCAGTCCCAATGACGATTATTGTTAAATTCACGCGCCTGGCGCTCTCTTGTTACGTCCCGTAAATGAAACAAATTATTTTCTTCAAACCCCTCTGGTATCTGTGATTCTAAATTTCTTCTACTGTCTTTTCCTACAATTTCGCCTTCAATTTGTTTGACTTGCTTTTTTAATGCCTCAAATTCCCTTTTCACGTGTTCATTAAATTTTCCCTGATTTTCAACATGCCTATTTATGTTCTGGTACTCTTCGGTTTCTGCAAATGGTAATGGAGCTGTATCATCCGAATCTCTGTCCCCACTTAAACTAAGACTTGTCAATTTATCTGATATCTCCTCAACTCTTTCCGCTAAATCACCTATTTTTTCTCTCTGTTTATTTACGTCTTCCGTAAGTGTCGCGACTCGGGTTTCAGTATTGACACATTTGGTAGTTGACTGTTCATATTGTTGTGTTATGTTATTTAATCTGTCATTTGATACGGACTCCTCGATTCTCTCGAGTATTTCTTCCTTATCGTGTGCGCATTGTAAATTTAACTCTGAAAATTTCTGTACTATCACGCGATCTTTTTCTTCCTGTTCCCTGCCCTGTTCCTCTTGTCTGATTTCTGTTGAAATTAAGCTATTATTGTGAGCCTTCAAAATCGGTTGTACTTCTTCTCTAATTTCTTTATTTGATTCGTCTTTCATGTATTTGAAACATGTCCCTGTTCGTGAGCCTAACTGTGTTTCCATTGTTCCCATATCAGTTTCTAATTCAGATCGTAACTGTGATCCCACTGCTTTCATCTCGGTTTTAATTGTTCCTATTTCTGTTTCAATTGTTCCTATTTTTGAGCATAACCGTGCTGTCATTGCTTTCATCTCAGTTCTAATTGTTCCTAACTCTGTTTTTAATTCAGATCCCAAATTTAATATTGCACTCATTAACTGCTCCATTTCTTCTGTCGTTAACCACGTAATCTGTGAATTTTCTGATTGAGAAAAATTTTGAACTGTTTCCGGACTATTTTCCCTGCTTACTAAATTGTTTTCAACACCATTATTCATCATACTGTTATCCTGTGTTGGCGAGTTCGTCATGTCAACAATTTCGTTATTCTGACTATTCATCATTTTTTGCCTTTTTCATTGATCGCATAATCATTTACAAAACATAAAAAAAATTCGTCACTGTTCGAAAATCACACACAATGACTCCTTATCTCCAACAATACTATTCACACGAGATGTTTCCCTCAAACACGATTAATCGAACAATTGAAATAATTGCACTAAATTGTCAAACCCATAGACAAGACAATAAAAATTAAATTTTGAAAAATGCCATTAGAAGAACGCCAATTACCAAATCTACACATGCAATATAAACTACAATTACTAAACTACAAATTACTACAACAATACTACTGTCTACTATTTTTACAATCAGAAGAATTCCAAGGGACGATCCGAAGCAGCGGTCGCCACGTGCATGGGGGCTTAATTAAATATTACTGAAAATACCTTTTTTGTTTTTTTAGTTGTCTGCCCGATTACGCTATTCTCGTAAACGGTTGGCCCTGACTAGAATTATTCCGCAATCTGACTGCAACAACAATGAAAGAAAATTTTCGTTAACACAGTTAATTAATAAAGTCCCCAGCAACTATAAAACCTACGAAACCAATAAGCACAAGAGTAACTGTTCAGTGTGTGGGAGTGTGACTCAACGCACGTCTGGCACGGTTCTTCTTCAACAAGACAAGAATTTTAAATACCAATTATACTGACGTGATAAAAGAAAATTACAAATCTTGTTGCTGGGTGTACCTGCTAAACTTTACTGGGTGCCACTGATGGACTGCTTCTACTGAAATGATGTCACCTGATGCTGTCTGCACATGTTCCACAATGCTGGGTGCCACTGATGGATTGCTTCTACTGAACTAAAGTGACTTGTTGCTGGGTGTACCTGCTAAACTTTACTGGGTGCCACTGATGGACTGCTTCTACTGAAAAGATGACACCTGTTGGTGTCTTTTTTTGTATAAACTAATCATTGAAAGCATTTTATGTGAACATTTGTATAAATTGATTTTTTGTGTATTGTGCAAACTATTATGTAAAGCCACATGTATGAAAAGAATTTGTATTGCCTACTGTATTTTATATATTAGGTTAGTGAAAGCTCAGTGCAAAGCCAAAATTTTAACTAATTATGTGATATTTAGGTATTAATATTATCTTTTATTTTTGTCTGTATTTTTCGGGACGAATTTGGTGGTATTTTCACCACCAATGCTGGCAAAAATACCATCAAATTCTGGCCTGTGGAGGAGGGGCATATGAAAGGTGGCTACACTGAGCCACTGCGCCAGAGATTGCGCCAAAGAGTACTATTAAGCCGCCTCCACAGTGCTTGTCGAGAGCTCGTAGTAGTCAGTGCTTGGAGAGAGCTCGTAGCAGTGTGCTTGTCGAGAGCTCGTAGAGGACAGTGCCTGTTAAGAACTCGTAGAAGTCAGTGTGTGGGCAGAGCTCGTAGTAGTGAGTGCGTGGGGAGAGCTCGTAGAAGACAGTTCGTGCCGAGATGTGCTAGTGGGCACCGCTTGTCGTGAAGTCCGAGTGAGATGTAATAGTAAGTAGTGTTTGTTCCATGTTTTATGCAGTTATCTGATGGGAGAGATAGCAGATGTTATTCTAATGGAAATACTATAACGATCAGAGTGCTTTTCGTCAATATATGAAGGTAAAATATTGGGTGTTTTTTCATTAATTGCATGTTTTAAATAATGAGTCATTACAGGTTCAGTCAACAAAGCATCTGGCGTGTGTTCTTGTATTAGAGTTTAATTCTGGATTCCTTACGCAATTGTAGTACTTGTAATTTTCCTTTATCACGTCAGTATAATTGGTATTTAAAAATTCTTGTCTTGTTGAAGAAGAACCGTGCCAGATGTACGTTGAGTCACACTCCCACATACAGAACAGTTACTCTTGTGCTTATTGGTTTCGTAGGTTTTATAGTTGCTGGGGACTTAATTAATTAACTGTGTTTACAGAAATTTTCTTTCATTGTTTGTTGCAGTTAGATTGCGTAATAATTCTAGTCAGGGCCAACCGTTTACGAGACTTGCGTAATCGGACATACAGCAACGAAAAATAAAAAGTATTTTCAATAATATTTAATTAAGCCCCCATGCAATAACACGAAAAAATATTCTTTGTCATTTTTGATCCGTTTGTCTGTCCGTCTGTTTTCTCTGGAACCGTTTGGCATATCAAGTTCAAATTTATGTTACATACCAAGGTTTGTGGTTCTTTGGCGGCGTCAAAAATTGTAATCTTCTAAGCCAATGAAACCAAAAGATACGTTTTGATATGTCACATATTTTGGTGCTCGAAAATTCACTCATCAAAACCTGTAGGGTGCTTCCCTTTGACTTAGAATCATGAAATTTGGCTGGAAGCAAGGTTTCAAAGTAAAAGAAAAGGAAAAAATTTAAAAAAATGTTAATATGTAAATATATCACATGCAAAAATGTTTTTTTTTTCGTTTTTATTCATCTGTCTGTCTGTCTGTCTATCTGCCCGTCTTTTAGGACTCCTTTTTCTCTAGATAGGTTGGCGTATCAAGTTCAAATTCGTCACATACCAAAGTCTGTGGTTCCTTGACGGTGTAAAGAATTTAAATTTCCAAGTCAATGCAGTCAGACTGTTCGGTCATTTATGTCACCTATTTTGATATTCGCAAACCCACTAATCAAAACTGTAGGCTACTTCCCGTTGTTCTAGAATCATGAAATTCGGGAAGAAGCAAGATTGCACAGTACAAGTAAAGCAAAAAAAATCTAAAATTTCTTAAATTGTAATTATAACACATAGAAACCTCTTTTACCATTTGAATGTACACTGCATTCATAATCAGTGGAATGTGTAATAGACTAACATCACTCAATGTAAATGTAAAATGTAAGTTTAGTCGCCTTTTAGTAAATAAATAAAAAAGTTTTATTGAACCTCCTCTTACTCCATACACAGAGTGGCCCGTGACCGGGCCAAATATCTCAAGAAATATACGTCAAACGAAAAAACTACAAAGAACGAAATTTGTCTAGCTTAAAGGGGGAAACCAGATGGCTCTATGGTTGGTCCGCTAGATATCGCTGCCATAGTGCAAACGGATATCAACTGCGTTTTTTTAAATAGGAACCTCCATTTTTATTACATATTCGTGTAGTATGTAAAGAAATATGAATGTTTTAGTTGTACCACCATTTTTCGCTTTGTGGTAGATGGCGCTGTAATAGACACAATCATATGGCTCACAATTTTAGACGAACAGTTGGTAACATGTAGTTTCTTCAAATTAAAATACAGAACGTAGGTACGTTTGAACATTTTATTTCGGTTGTTCAATGTGATACACGTACCTCTGTGAACTTATCATTTCTGAGAACGCATGCTATTACAGCGTGATTACCTGTAAATACCACATTAATGCAATAAATGCTCAAAACGATGTACGTCAACCTCAATGCGTTTGGCAATACGTGTAACGATATTCCTCTCAACAGCGAGTAGTTCGTCTTCCGTAATGTTCGCACATGCATTGGCAATGCGCTGACGCATGTTGTCAGGCGTTATCGGTGGATCACGATAGCAAATATCCTTCAACTTTCCCCACAGAAAGAAATCCGGGGACGTCAGATCCGGTGAACGTGCGAGCCATGGTATGGTGCTTCGACGACCAGTCCACCTGTCATGCAATATGCTATTTAATACCGCTTCAACCGTACGCGAGCTATGTGCCGGACATCCATCATGTTGGAAGTACATCGCCATTCTGTCATGCAGTGAAACATCTTGTAGTAACACAGGTTGAACATTACGTAGGAAATCAGCATACATTGCACCATTTAAACTGCCATCGATAAAATGGGGGCCAATTATCCTTCCTCCCATAATGCCGCACCATACATTAACCCGCCAAGGTCGCTGATGTTCCACTTGTCGCAGCCATCGTGGATTTTCCGTTGCCCAATAGTGCATATTATGCCGGTTTACGTTACCGCTGTTGGTGAATGACGTTTCGTCGCTAAATAGAACACGTGCAAAAAATTTGTCATCGTCCCGTAATTTCTCTTGTGCCCAGTGGCAGAACTGTACACGACGTTCAAAGTCGTCGCCATGCAATTCCTGGTGCATAGAAATATGGTACGGGTGCAATGGATGTTGATGTAGCATTCTCAACACCGACGTTTTTGAGATTCTCGATTCTCGCGCAATTTGTCTGCTTCTGATGTGCGGATTAGCCGTGACAGCAGCTGAAACACCTACTTGGGCATCATCATTTGTTGCAGTTCGTGGTTGACTTTTCACAAGTGGCTGAACACTTCTTTTTTCCTTAAATAACGTAACTCCCCGGCGAACGGTCCGCACACTTGGATGATGTCGTCCAGGATACCGAGCAGCATACATAGCACACGTCCGTTGGGCATTTTGATGACAATAGCCATACATCAACACGATATCGACTTTTTCCGCAATTGGTAAACGGTCCTTTTTAACACGCGTAATGTATCACGAAGCAAATACTGCCCGCACTGGCGGAATGTTACGTGATACCACGTACTTATAAGTTTGTGACTATTACAGCGCCATGTATCACAAAGCGAAAAAATGGGCCAACTAAAACATTCATATTTTTTTACGTAATACACGAATATGTAATAAAAATGGGGGTTCCTATTTAAAAACCGCAGTTGATATCCGTTTGACCAATGGCAGCGCCATCTAGCGGGCCAACCATAGCGCCATCTGGTTTCCCCCTTCAAGCTAGATAAGTTTCGTTCTTTGTAGTTTTTTCGTTTGACGCTTATTTCGTGAGATATTTGGCCCGGTCACGATCAGTGGACCACCCTGTATACACTGAGGTCCCCTGTTCGCTTCTTATTGTATGTCTGGGCTAGGCTGAGGAACTACTGTAGAGATTTTGATACGGTCTTGGAATTCCCGGGAGCAGTATCTGGCCAGAATCAATATTGATAATAAGTGGATGACCTATGCTTATGCATAATTAAGTTTGTACGGAATCCTCAGCACGCGATTTCTACTCGCTCTTGTTCAATTTGTTTTATAAATTACACTTGCCGTGAAAGGCAAGGGGAAGAAACTGACTTCTGAAAGGACAGTGAGCAAATATTGCTCGTGGCTAGCCTACATAAGCCTGTCCTCGTATGCGACGTAATTTGGCCATGGAGCGCTCGGTAGATTAGGTCCCTTGTCCCCAAAGGCTATAAAGAGTTACGGCCGTTGACAGAGGCGCTCGCCGGCTCTGATGAGCTGCGAGACGCGTCACTGCGAAACACACAGCAAACATCAGCAGTCATTTTCTGTGTTTACTCCGTCCGGCACGAAAGCGTAGCCGCGTCCATAAAGCGCTGCTAATGTGCACCAAATGTTAGTGTCCAGACGTTTGTAAAGGAAAGTCGAGCAGTACTTTTTATTCTTTAAAGCGTCATCTCCGGTGGAAGGAGAGCATAGGTAATATCTCAGATTTCAAACTTTTGTTTCACTTTTATCTCTGAATGCAGGACACAGATAAATCACTGGTTATCAAATGTCTACTTTTTTTTTTTTGTTAATAGCATAGTTTCATTCATTCTTGCATATGCGGTATACGAAACTGTGTGCAGTGCATTACTTGAAAATTAAAATATTTGTTTATAATTCATTCGTATGGTAGACACGTAATGGTTACATGTTGGGAAATTCCGAAGACGGCCAAACAGTCTCGGTCTAAGAATAGAAGAAAAACGTATCTGTATTTTTACCGCAAACACGCTGATGTGCAGTACAAAAAGGATCAGTAAAGTAGGACAAGGAGACAAAAATAATTTGTTTTTTAACATGTTGTTTTTCTCACGGTGAGGCAAAGGATATCAACTGATAGTAACACAGATACGTTTTTAAAGATAACTGATAGTGAACACATTATGTCGTTCATTCCCTGCTATGAGGACTTGTGGTCATCCCACTGAGTTTCATCAGTACCTTTGGTTCAAAATGGCTCTGAGCACTATGGGACTTAACATCTGAGGTCATCGACCCCCTAGAACTTAGAACTATTTGAACCTAACTAACCTTAGGACATCACAAACATTCATGCCCGAGGCCGGATTCGAACCTGCGACCGTAGCGGTTGCGCGGTTCCAGACTGTAGCACCTAGAACCGCTCGGCCACCCCGGCCGGCAGTACCTTTGGCTGTGACGGTGTAAGCAGGGCTGTTTGACTACCTTGACGGTCATCAAATCAATGTTACTTTACACAAAATACTTTCTCTATTCGTCGCTCTTCCTGCCAAACTGTGACTGACATGATATAACCACCGAATTTTGTAGTTAACCCTTTCACTACCAACTTCTTTTTCGGAGTGAAAGACGTTAATGTGTGGCTATTTTAATTGATAACGTATGGAATCACAATATGAAAAAAAAATATTTTTCACCGTTTCGTTTTCCAACGCGGGGAGAGATCGGTCGTATGTGGCCCACTGGTATTTTGCCGTGGGTCGTATATGCCGCAGCAGTACTGAAACGAGTGATCATCTTGTATTTTCACGTATGATTTATATATTTTCAGAACAGCATTTAGATTATATTTATGATCAAAAAATTTGACATATCTGTAGATTACTCCAAGTGACAAGCTCTTTATCACTAGATGAAAATTCGAGTTTGTCATGTGACGGTCACATCGATCCTCCTACTTATGGTACGGTCTGAAACAGCTGTGCACAAAGGACTTTGAAACATGGTATCTTACTTAGGAAAAAAAAGGCAGCAAAATCTAACTGGTTCTGCAATAACCTGTCATGGTCCCACTGGTAGTGAGAGGATTAAATGTCTCATTGTTGGGTGGTTCCCTAAATTAGTGGCTTTACGGAATATCGTTACCTCAACGTAGTGTGTGTAATAAATCAGGGTATGACGGAATTTTCGTTCAGTTAACGAATTATACGATACCACCAAATTTCTGTCCAGATTGGGATTCAATTTTGTTTGTACATTATATAATCCGTGACTTTTCCAGTCGTCATACGCAATTTTGTCGTAAATATAATTTTTCGTTTATGTATTGAATGTTCACATACTGTGAGGGTACAAATGAAAATTAGTTTGCCTATGTTCATTATGACATGAAGCTGACAGCGTCAAGAATATTTACAGTACTGTAAAAACTTTAACATCAGCTTTTAATTTAAAAATCTTCAGAGGAATTCACATTATTGATAAACACTTGCTAAATTGAAATTGAATTATAATATAAAATCTGAAGTCACAGTAGCATTGTATGGACTCATAGAATGTTGTGGAAGATTTAATAATAACTAGCATGATTTATATTATCACTGCTTGGCGTCTTTTTGAGTTATTCAGGGACTCGTTTCGTTGTTGAAAGTATTAACTTCATGTAAATCTATTTGGAGATGGTTTTGAGAAAGAGAATGAAACTGTTTTCAAATCTTTATATTAGATATGAGTTAGTGTTTTATGTGATGTGTGACAATGATTGTGATTGTCGATTTGTGCACATCTAATGAAAATAAAGCCACGTTCTGCGAAAACGTTGGAATTATTACGAGTCAGATCCTTACACGAATTGAAACCATCATGAAGTTATGTAAACTTGTTTATATTTTGTGTGTTGTTACCTTCTTTAAAAATGGAAAATCATAGCCTGTTTAATGGTTTACATTACTTTGCAGTGTCATCGGGAAGAATAAAAACTGATATTTAATTGCTATATTAACCCCAATAAAATTTACGATTGCGGTTGGTACCAATTAACAGTAGTCGGAATAAAAGGATAAAATTTAAAGTAGAAGAGGTAAAAAAGTTATTGAAAACATATTCTAACTATTTACGATACTTGTTAAAATATAACAGGTAAAAAAGTATTATTGGAAACACATTCTAACTATTTACAATACTTGTTTATAAACAACATTTTTTCATTTTGTTATCCTCGGTATATATGTGCAGATTTTCCGAATTTCCTACTCGAGAGCAAGCTACGTGTAGTTGACCACTACTGCTAATTCTGGGCCAAGAACGTGTTCGAATGAACATTTGAAACGATGTGCTGGAGCAGTTTAGGCACAATAAATCAGTCTTCTTTCGGATAATTACTGTAGATGACTTGGATACAGCATTACACTACAAAAAGCAAAACTACAATCAAAGTTATGAACTGCGAAGGAGAGTGAGCTCCAAAAAAGCCAAACACTGTTGCTTTGGCCTAGAAAGTGATGGCGATGTTTTTTTAGTAGCCATGATCTTAACAGATTACCTTGAGAAACGAAGAAATACTACAGATGCGTGCTTGACAAGCTGAAATAGGGAATCGAGGAAAAACGGTCGCATGTACAGAAGACAATGCACCGTCTCACACCTAAGCGGTTGCCATGGCGCAAATCAACGAATTGCGGTTTAAGCTGTTTGACGACTTTCCTTACCCACCAGATCTAGCCCCAAACGACTTTTTTTGGTTCGATCGCCAAGAAGTTGAACTCGGAGGACAGAAATTTTCGTCGGATGAAGAGGAACGTACCATCGTAAACAACTGTTTTGCAGAAAACGATACAAACAACTCTTTTGCAGAGAAAGACACTAACTGTTATTTGGATGGAGTATTGTTAGGAGTGTATAGACTTACAAGAAGATTGTGTTGAAAAATAAAAATAAATTTGAAGACAGAAGTCTCTTATTTCATTCATAAGCAACTGACTCATGCTCCATCCACAAACTCCATGAGGCGAGAAATTATGTCCTGGTTTAGAAAAGGGAATTCTTTTCAACAAGGGCATACTGAAACGCCAGTTGTATTGATCCAAATGAACATAGCAGGTCACATCTCTTAAAAAATCCGATGCACTTTCACCTATTGTAGTCATGCTGTGCTACGACTATCTCCAGACCATCCAGAATTGAAGCCTGTAACGCTGACACTGACAAGAGTTGAGAATGGCGTTTCTTAAAGTAATGTGGCATTCACAGCTGATACGTCATTAACACGTATAGATGAACAAGTTGCTTCCATAACAAAAGAAGGGAGACGAAAATTTAATAGTCATGGGTGACTGGAATTCGATAGTGGGGGAAGGAAGAGAACGAAACGTAGTAGGTGAATATCGATTGGGGCTAAGAAATGAAAGAGGAAGCAGCCTGGTAGAATTTTGCACAGAGCATAACTTAATCATAGCTACCACTTGGTTCAAGAATCGTGAAAGAAGGTTGTATTCATAAAAGAATCCTGGAGATACTAGAAGGTTTCAGATAGATTATATAATGGTAAGAAAGAGATTTAGGAACCAGGCTTTAAATTGTAAGACATTTCCAGGGGCAGATGTGGACTCTGACCACAATCTGTTGGTTATGAACTGTAGATTAAAACTGAAGAAACTGCAAAAAGGTGGGAATTTAAGGAGATGGGACCTGGATAAACTGACAGAACCAGAGGTTGTACAGAGTTTCAGGGAGAGCATAAGGGCACAATTGACAGGAATGGGGGAAAGAAATACAGTAGAAGAAGAATGGGTATCATTGAGGAATGAAATAGTGAAGGCAGCAGAGGATCGAGTAAGTAAAAAGACGAGGACTAGCAGAAATCCTTGGGTAACAGAAGAGATACTGAATTTAATTCATGAAAGGAGAAAATACAAAAATGCAGAAAATGAAGCAGGCAAAAAGGAATACAAACTCCTCAAAAATGAGATCGACAGGAAGTGCAAAATGGCTAAGCAGAGATGGCTAGAGAACAAATGTAAGGATGTAGAGGCTTATCTCACTAGGGGTGAGATAGATACTGCCTAAAGGAAAATTAAAGAGACCTTTGGAGAAAAGAGAAGCACTTGTATGAATATCAAGAGCTCAGATGGAAACCCAGTTCTACGCAAAGAAGAGAAAGCAGAAAGGTGGAAGGAGTATATAGATGGACTATAGAAGGACAATATTACGGAAGAAGATGTAGATGAAGATGAAATGGGAGATATGATACTGCGTGAAGAATTTGACAGGGCACTGAAAGACCTAAGTCGAAACAAGGCCCCGGGAGTAGACAACATTCCATTAGAACTACTGACAGGCTTGGGAGAGCCAGTCCTGACAAAACTCTACCATCTGGTGAGCAAGATATATGAGAGAGGCGAAATTCCCTCAGACTTCAAGAAGAATATAATAATTCCAATCCCAAAAAAAGCAGGTGTTGACAGATGTGAAAATTACCGAACTATCAGTATAATAAGTCACAGCTGTAAAATACTAGCGCGAATTCTTTGCAGACGAGTGGAAAAACTAGTAGAAGCCAACCTCGGGGAAGATCAGTTTGGATTCCGTAGAAATGTTGGAACACCTGAGGCAATACTGACCTTACGACTTATCTTAGAAAATAGATTAAGGAAAGGGAAACCTAGGTGTCTAGTATTTGTAGACTTAGAGAAAACTTTTGACAATGTTGACTGCAATACTCTCTTTCAAATTCTAAAGGTGGCAGGGGTAAAATACAGAGACCGGAAGGCTACTTACAATTTGTACAGAAAGCAGATGGCAGTTATAAGAGTCGAGGGACATGAAAGGGAAGCAGTGGTTGGGAAGGGAGTGAGACAGGGTTGTAGCCTCTCCCCGATGCTATTCAATCTGTATATTGAGCAAGCAGTAAAGGAAACAAGAGATAAATTCGGAGTAGGTATTAAATTCCATGGAGAAGAAATAAAAACTTTGAGGTTCGCCGATGACATTGTAATTCTGTCAGAGACAGTAAAGGACTTGGAAGAGCAGTTGAACGGAATGGACAGTGTCTTGAAAGGAGGGTATAAGATGAACATCAACAAAAGCAAAACGAGGATAATGGAATGTAGTCGAATTAAGTCTGGTGATGCTGAGGGAATTAGATTAGGAAATGAGACACTTAACGTAGTAAATGAATTTTGCTATTTGGGGAGCAAAATAACTCACGGTGGTCGAAGTAGAGAGGATATAAAATGTAGACTGGCAATGGCAAGGAAAGCGTTTCTGAAGAAGAGAAATTTGTTAACATCGAGTATAGATTTAAGTGTCAGGAAGTCGTTTCTGAAAGTATTTGTATGGAGTGTAGCCATGTATGGAAGTGAAACGTGGAAGATAAATAGTTTAGATAAGAAGAGAATAGAAGCTTTTGAAAAGTGGTGCTACAGAAGAATGCTGAAGATTAGATGTGTAAATCACACAACTAATGAGGACGTATTGAATAGAATTGGGGAGAAGAGAAATTTGTGGCACAACTTGACCAGAAGAAGGGATCGGTTGGTAGGACATATCCTGAGGCATCAAGAGATCACCAATTTAGTATTGGAGGGCAGCGTGGAGGGTAAAAATCGTAGAGGGAGACCAAGAGATGAATACACTAAGCAGATTCAGAAGGATGTAGGCTGCAGTAGGTACTATGAGATGAAGAAGCTTGCACAGGATAGAGTAGCATGGAGAGCTGCATCAAACCAGTCTGAGGACGGAAAACCACAACAACAACAAGAAAAGATGACTGGAAGAAGCGCTGCGAACATGTATATAAAATTGAAGCGCAGTATATTTCAAGTGGATGTTTACGGGACCAAGCGCTGGAGATGACCATAAATATGGGAAGTGGTACAGACTCGAACAGTGATGGTCATAATGTTGAAAGTAATACTGATTACACAAGTGAAGATGAAAGTGAACCAACTGACACTGCCAGTGGACGTGAAAAAGACACGGCTACTGAAAATGAAGAAACGTAGTGTGGATTATTTTTCAAATGTATTTTGTGTGTGGAAACAGTGACAGCGAAAGATCTATAGTTTTATATCAGACGGCTGCAGTTATTCTAAAATTTGTGAAGCTGCTGTTTACAACCAAATTTTATGTTTCACATTGCTATGCTTGTAATATAAACCCACTTACATTTTCTTATGTGTGCTCGTTCCGACTGTAACCTCTTTACTCGTCCGGTACACTGCGATGCCTTGTCCCCTCCCTTGTATTTCCCCTCCTGCGCATACGGGTATCCCCTATTTGCGTGATGTATACCCCTTCGCGTGGTTACCTGTGCGCTTGAAACCCGACGGTCTCTGCTTTGCTATTGTAGCTGTCGGACTGCTTACCTCCTCAAGCTATCCGGACTTTCACGGTGTATACGTCAGTCCATAAAGTTGATATTATTTTCGTTTATCATGAATTTTGCCAAGCTGTTTGGGCAGCGGTGCGATTGCGTAATGGAACATTATTTTGAAAAGTGGAGAAACTGGAAATGTGAGGAATAATTATACCAACGAGCTAGAAGAGCCACTGATGAGATATACACTCCTGGAAATGGAAAAAAGAACACATTGACACCGGTGTGTCAGACCCACCATACTTGCTCCGGACACTGCGAGAGGGCTGTACAAGCAATGATCACACGCACGGCACAGCGGACACACCAGGAACCGCGGTGTTGGCCGTCGAATGGCGCTAGCTGCGCAGCATTTGTGCACCGCCGCCGTCAGTGTCAGCCAGTTTGCCGTGGCATACGGAGCTCCATCGCAGTCTTTAACACTGGTAACATGCCGCGACAGCATGGACGTGAACCGTATGTGCAGTTGACGGACTTTGAGCGAGGGCGTATAGTGGGCATGCGGGAGGCCGGGTGGACGTACCGCCGAATTGCTCAACACGTGGGGCGTGAGGTCTCCACAGTACATCGATGTTGTCGCCAGTGGTCGGCGGAAGGTGCACGTGCCCGTCGACCTGGTACCGGACCGCAGCGACGCACGGATGCACGCCAAGACCGTAGGATCCTACGCAGTGCCGTAGGGGACCGCACCGCCACTTCCCAGCAAATTAGGGACACTGTTGCTCCTGGGGTATCGGCGAGGACCATTCGCAACCGTCTCGATGAAGCTGGGCTACGGTCCCGCACACCGTTAGGCCGTCTTCCGCTCACGCCCCAACATCGTGCAGCCCGCCTCCAGTGGTGTCGCGACAGGCGTGAATGGAGGGACGAATGGAGACGTGTCGTCTTCAGCGATGAGAGTCGCTTCTGCCTTGGTGCCAATGATGGTCGTATGCGTGTTTGGCGCCGTGCAGGTGAGCGCCACAATCAGGACTGCATACGACCGAGGCACACAGGGCCAACACCCGGCATCTTGGTGTGGGGAGCGATCTCCTACACTGGCCGTACACCACTGGTGATCGTCGAGGGGACACAGAATAGTGCACGGTACATCCAAACCGTCATCGAACCCATCGTTCTACCATTCCTAGACCGGCAAGGGAACTTGCTGTTCCAACAGGACAATGCACGTCCGCATGTATCCCGTGCCACCCAATGTGCTCTAGAAGGTGTAAGTCAACTACCCTGGCCAGCAAGATCTCCGGATCTGTCCCCCATTGAGCATGTTTGGGACTGGATGAAGCGTCGTCTCACGCGGTCTGCACGTCCAGCACGAACGCTGGTCCAACTGAGGCGCCAGGTGGAAATGGCATGGCAAGCCGTTCCACAGGACTACATCCAGCATCTCTACGATCGTCTCCATGGGAGAATAGCAGCCTGCATTGCTGCGAAAGGTGGATATACACTGTACTAGTGCCGACATTGTGCATGCTCTGTAGCCTGTGTGTATGTGCCTGTGGTTCTGTCAGTGTGATCATGTGATGTATCTGACCCCAGGAATGTGTCAATAAAGTTTCCCCTTCCTGGGACAATGAATTCATGGTGTTCTTATTTCAATTTCCAGGAGTGTATGTAACTAATAGTTTAGCAGCTATCACACACAGTTCACGTATCGCTACGGCGTACTTTCATTGTGTTAGTGGAATAGGGCTGTAAAGTGTTGGCAGTAGTCCAATGCATATCTGAAGATGCTCTTGTCTGACAAGCGAGACTGAAGTAAAACGAGTAACACGGGACTTCTGGCGGTTTATCTGTGCATTAATACAGTGTTTTATTCCAATGCTTCAGCTAAATCTTCCTGTTAAAGACACACAAACTGGCTACAGCTCTCCGAGTGGTTGGCTATGAGAACTACAGTCTTGTAGCGTTACTAAAATTCTGTTAACGAGTGGAGAATCGTTTACAAGTCGCGGGAAAATCAGTCTTCTGTCTGTTTAAAAACCACGTAGGGTTGAGGATGTGGACAAACAACGATCTTACACTGCCAACGTGTGGTGCACGCTTTTAAAAAGTCGCACATTGTTCCCTGTTTTATGGATGGCATTCTGAACAATAACGGGCAGTCAAGAGAAAACGAGACAGATGGAAAAACAGTAATTAAACTAGTCATTATTTCAGAAATAATAGCAACATATGTTAACACATATATCCTGTCTTACTGCGAGACAAGACCGTTAATGCCTTCAGGTAAAAATATTTGCTGTTGCCTACGGAATCATGATTGTATCCAGGCGTGCACCTGCTCGTCCGAAGGAAAGCGACGACCACGAATGTCTTTCTCCAGCACTTCAAAAATATGGAAATTGCACGGGGAGAGATCGGGACTGTATAGAACATGTGTAAGTCCTTCTCAGCGAAACGTTTGCAGCATATTCGAAACGATTTTGACAACATTCGGGCAGGCATTATTCTGCAACAGTATGATGCCGTCCGTAAACATTCCTGCGGCTTTTGGAGTTTTGAAAAAGGTCCACGTGCGTTAATTGTGGGGCTGTGTTCCAGAAAGTCAATGAACAGCGGGCCCTTGAGGTCAAAGAAAAAGGTCATCCTCACTTTCCCGGATCTGACGTGCCTGTTGTTTCGGTTACGCTGCAGAAGTGTTGCCGGAAAGCCCTTATACATCCTCCATACAGCCCTGATCTCTCCCCATACGATTTCCATCTTTTTGGAACACTGTAGAAAGACATTCGTTGCCGTCAATTTACTGCGCACGAAGAAGAATATTCCTGAATACAATTATGGCAACCGCATCATTTTTCCTTGAAGGCATTGGCCGTCTTGACTCACAGTCAGTCAAACGTATTACCAGTTATGTCGATTACTTTTGGAGTAATGAACTCGTTTTCATTTAGTTGCCGCTGATACAGGTTGATTCAACTGCCCCTATCGATAGGTTTTACGCAGCCCACAACACCTTCAAAAACCATGAGCGAGATTAAAAAAAAAAAAATGGTTCAAATGGCTCTGAGCACTATGGCACTTAACATCTGAGGTCATTAGTCCCCTAGAACGTAGAACTACTTAAACCTGACTAACCTAAGTACATCACACACATCCATGCCCGAGGCAGAATTCGAACTTGTGACCGTAGCGGTCGCGCAGTTCCAGACTGAAGCGCCTAGAACCGCTCTCTGTACTAAAAGATGAACAGGACCATTTTGTAGAAAATTCAACATAGTTGAGTTTTCGAGTTATTCAAGAAAAACGTGTCTGATAGTCAATTTTGTATGTCTGTCTTGAATAACATGAAAACTACGGCCTCTATCAGAAAAGCATCTCAGTACAAACTTTAGCTACATTAAATTTGCTACAAAAAAATCCGGTTCATTTTTTTCTGTACTACTAATAGTTTGCATGTAGCGAGTGACAGAATTTGAAAACCTTGCACGTGGCATTTGAAGGCACTGTGGGTTGCATAAAACCTATAGGTAGGGGTAGCGGAATTACCCTGGATTTGCACTTCCTATTCCGCCTGCATAGCTGGGTTGTAACGTGCTCGCCTCCCATGCAAGCGGTCCGGATTAGATTCCTGGAGCCGGCCAGGGTGGCCGAGCGGTTCTAGGCGCTACAGTCTGGAACCGCGCGACCGCTACGGTCGCAGGTTCGAATTCTGCCTCGGGCATGGATGTGTGTGATGTTCTTAGGTTAGTTAGGTTTAAGTAGCTCTAAGTTCTAGGGGACTGATGACCTCAGAAGTTAAGTCCCATAGTGCTCAGAGCCATTTTTCTTCGATTCGCGGCCGGGTTGCAGATTTTCTCCGCTCGGGGCCTGGTGTTGTCCTCATCATCATTTCATCCTCATCTCCGGCGGGCGAGTCGCCCAATGTGGCGTCGAATGAAATAAGACTTGCACTTGGCGGCCGAACTGCCCTGAATAGTGTCCTCCTGGCCAGTTGTTTTACAGTTCCTAACAGAAATGCTGCCTCAGTTATTAGAAGACATCCCACCGAAGATAAGGCAATAGATGTGGTGCCAACGTTACATATTCCACATTTTTCTGTATCAGAAGCTACATGATATAGACTTTCAAAATGTGCTACAGTCCTCGAAATGCTGTCTACTAAAACCACAAGATCGTGCTGTATTTCTATGCTAAATTATGTTTACGTATTTTTAACTGTGGGGGGAAAATTATAACAGGAGCTGTAAAAAGAAACGTAGATGTTTCCTGAAGACATGAAGCACTGTGTCTGTGCTGCGGTAAGTCGATATGAAAGACAATGTACACTACTGTAAGCCTGGAATAGCTTCGTAGCTTGTATCAGCACTCGAACTGAATATTCTGAACACTTGATACGACAGCCATAATAATAAACGCACAGATTTTGTCTGAGTTGGATGCTTTCTTACGTTTGGTACAGTATGGCAGACGTTCGTGGGACGTTTTCTCCTGATGGCCGGACAGAGGTCTGTGGCGCTCTTATCTTGTTACTATTTCTTCATATTCAAAACATGTCATGTCGTCGAGGTCCTACTCAAAATATTGGTCTGTGGCGCTCTTTTCTTGTTACTATTTCTTTATATTCAAAACATGTCGCCGAGGTCCTACTCAAAATATCATTAGAATACGACAAAAATTGTACAGTTCAATTCATAGGAAAACAAAGTCATATCCATAATTTAGCAACTATAATCGTTAATATTTTATAGTGTACATTAGCAAATTCGACCGCTGGTCTCTATAAAGTAGCGAAAATCGAATCTCGATGTCTTTTCTCGTTCTGGGTGTTCAAAATGGTTCAAATGGCTCTAGGACTTAACATCTGAGGTCATCAGTCCCCTAGAACTTAGAACTACTTAAACTTAACCAACCTAAGAACATCACACACATCCATGCCGTAACGGTCACGCGGTTCCAGACTGTAGCGTCTAGAACCGCTCGGCAACTCCGGCCGGCGGTCTGGGTGTAGTTTGGGTGGTTTCTACTAGCTGCCTCCCCCTTTTTAATTGGGGTGCAGTCATGGTCAGTGGCGGCTGGTTATCACGTGCTGACGTGCTACAGTACAGTGTAAATTTTGCATTAAAATTATGCCTTTTCTCTATGAGACGGAAATTGCACTAAAATTACGATATTTCTCTTCTAAAGCATGATAGTATGCAAATAAAATGGACTAAAACATATTTTGTAGTGCTGTCTCTGCGATAACTAGAGGCCAGTGTCGAGCACTGAAATGATGATCCGCCGCACTACAAGTGAACTCTGAGAAGGGACACAACTGCCTGTTCTAGACTGCACATGCTCCAAGTGATGTCATCTCTTCCAGCACTGTGGGTGCTACGTTGCTCACAGTACCAGGCCAGCATGTTTATTTCTGAAGGTGCATTTGAAGTTTTGTGCAAGCGGAGGGTATGAGGAATTTCTCAGGAGAAGTTCATCTAACAGTACTAAAGCCTAGTGGTCAAGTAACCAACTCTGATTCCATAAGGAACTGTTGCACACAGCGACCATAGACTATAAGGAAGAAGAGACACACAGCAGTCAGTCACAATCACTGGCCCATTAGTTTAAATTACTCTTTCATGTTTAAATTTCGGCTATAAATAGCCATTGTCAGTGAATTTGTATTACAATTCAACAAACTCGCGGCAGCACATCTTACTGTATGATCTTAATGTTTCGTTCTGCTTATACGCCAGTAAAAGTGACATGTACTGCCGCGAATTTGTTGGATTGTATCTCAAATGCGCTGAAGATGGCTATTTATACCCGAAATCTAGATATGCAAGAGGAATATAAAATAATGGGATTACGATTGTGACTGACTGCTGAGTGCCTCTCCTTCCTCCTAGTGATCAAGTGCACAGATGGGCAACTCTTCAGTTCAGGTTCGATTTCTGCTGCTACCGTCATATTTCTCATTTTATTTTATTCCACGCATTAGTAAACTATTAATTATAGATTTAAATACGTTAGTTCAATTTATATACGTAAAACTTATTCAATTTGGTCACGATTGATACCCTTGTAAGTGAAATGGCTCTAGGTCACCACAATTGTAGCTCATTGGTAAAATTTTGCAAGAGCCGCCATTGGTCATACTTACCCAATACTGGATCGTTTCGCTCAACTGACACGTAGCCAATCAGGAGATGCTACACCTTGAAGTAGAAATGTTCGTTTTTCATTGATGTTTCTATTACTCGTGAGATCCTTATAATTTAGCCAAGATTCTCATTCTCTGTGATTACGTGTCATGGCAGACGGTGGTAGTCGAACCTTGCTTAGGGTTTACAGTAACGTCTGACTGGCAGTGCTGATTAGAACCAAACTTTTGTGTACAAAACTCTAGTCCAATAACGGCTAAGTTGCTTGTCTGACTTTATCACTGTAGTATTATCCAGAAAACATATGTGTCCTTGGGATTAAGTTTCGTATTATTATTGACACTGAGCTGACAAAAACCATGGGATACCTCCTAATATCGTGTCGGACCTCCTGTTGCCTGGTGTAGTGCAGCAATTCGACGTGGCATGGACTTAACAAGTGGTTGGAAGTCCCCTGCAGAACTATTGAGCATGCTGCCTCTGCAGCCATCCATAATTGGGAAAGTATTGCCGGTGCATAATTTTGAGCACGAACCGACATCTCGATTATGTCCCATAAATGTTCGATGGGATTTATGCTGGGCAATGAGGGCGACCAAATTATTCGCTCTAATTCTCCAGAATGTTCTCCAAACCAATCGGGAACAGTTGTGACCCGGTGACATGGCGCGTTGTCATCCATAAAAATTCCATCATTGTTTGTCTACAAATGAAACAGCCGAGCATAACCGTTTCCAATCAATGAATGATTCGGTTGTAACAGAGGATCCAGTTCATTCCATGTAAACACAGCCCACATCACCATCGAGCCACCACTAGCTTGCTTAGTACGTTGTTGACAGTTTGGGTCCATGGCTTCGTGGGATCTGCAGCGGACTCGAACCTTACAATCAGCTCTTACCAAATTAAATCGGACTCATCTAACCAGGCCACGGTTTTCCAGTCGTCTAGAGTACAGTCCTGTATGGTCGCGAGCCCAGGAGAACCGCTGCAGGCGATATCGTGCTGTCAGCAAAGGCACTTGCGTTAGTCATCTGCTGCCATAGCCCATTAACGCCAGATTTCAACACACAGTCATAACGGATACGTTCGTCGTACGTCCCAAATTGATTTTTGCTGTTATTTCACAAAGTGTTACTTGTATGTTAGCACTGACGTAAACTCCCCTGCCCCCGGCCGTTAAGAGAGGGCCATTGGCCACCGCATTGTCCGTGGTGAGAGATAATGCCTGAAATATGGTCTTCGTGGCATATCATTGAACTGTGAGTTTGGAATATTGATTTCCTTAACGATTTCCGAAATGGAATGTCCCATGCGTGTTGCTCGAATTATCATTCCGCATTCAAAATCTGTTAATTCCCTTCATGCGTCCATAATCGCGTCGGAAACCATTCCACTTAAATGTCCTGAGCACAAATGACTGCTCTGCCAATGCGTCGCCCCTTTATGCCTCGTGTACGTGATACTACCACTATTTGTATGTGTACGGTTATGCCATCGCCAAGGTAGCCCCTGCGGGCCGGCAACACATCTAATACCACACAGGACCGGGGTTGTCTATGCGCAAGGTTTAAGCAATGGTAAACATCGGCTGTTTTGGAAACAGACATTCCGCGTACTAATTCCTGCAGAGGGAGTTCGAGATGGCCTGCGGGAAGTATTACTACACCAACATCTGATTGGCTGGCCAATACTATTTGAAGGCTAGAACCAGTACCGGACGTCAATTCACGCCGAATACTGACCTCAAGGACGTCTCCACAGAAGATTACGTCTTCGCCATCGGAGTAGCACTTGGAAATAAATGTATGTGTGTTACGAAGGAATCTTATGGGAAACTTAAAAGTTATCTTTTGTTGCCTCTAGTAGGAAATTCTTACTAGGTTTTTGATTGTGACTTTTCGTTGTTATTCAGTCATTTCCATGTAGATTCACGTAAATAAAAGTTGTGTTGTAAAAACTTTCAAATTGTTAGTTACAACAGAAGTGGGGCGACGAGTTTGTGCCTGCGTGTGTCTTCATCATGGCTTAAATAGTGCTTCAGTAGCTGATCCAAAGTGTGCACGACTTATTACAAGGTTTCCAACAGTTTTGCCAGAAATCTCAGGATACACAGGAACGTTTCTTTGTGGAACTCTTGATACACCAACCGGTTTCACCGGCACCGCCGTTTCCCGCTTTCAACGATTATACTGAAGACTGGGAAACATACGAGAAGCGGCTCCTGCAACATTTTCAGATCAACCAGGTTGTCCGAGAGGCTGCTCGTCCTTCCTACTTTTTGTTCTGGAACCAGTCCAAAGTGTATGTTCTCTTGACGAAACTACAACCTCGACCTCCGGATTCTTTGACTTTCTCCCAGATTTGTGAGGTTCTCGCGGCTTACTACCGATGACGGTTCCACATGTTGGCTGCCCGGGTCGAATTCTACCAGTGTCACAAGAAGGAAGGCCAATCCTATCAACAGTGTGCAGTGGAACTGCAAAGTCTCAGCCGGAAGTGTCAATTCACCACACCTCGGCGCCTCCTTACTTACAATAAGCAAGCGATCACTCTCTTGGGTCAGTTCACGGCTTCCGTCCTGTATAAATCGGTTCGCCAGGAGGTTACCTTCCTAGTGGTCAACAATACAGCCACTGCGGACATATTTGGGTTGGATGCCTTCCATGCCTTTGGCTTCGCCATCGACGACAATGTTCATCTGGTGTCTTCCCTGGTTCCGTTTTCGGCAGTCGATACCTTGTGCACGGAATTCCAGGACCTGTTCTCGCCGGGCGTCAGCTGTGCTCAAGATTTTCAGGCATCGCTCCAGCTGAAACCGTCTGCCCGCCCGAAGTACTTCCGGGCTTGGCAGTTTCCCCTCGCCCTCCAACATCCTCTTAAACAGCAGCTGGACCGTCTCACCACGGAGGGAGTCGCCTCTCTGGTCCGTTACAGCTCGTGGGCGACACCCTTGGTCGGCCTCAGGAGACCAGATGGGCGTCTTCGTGTTTGTGGCGACTTCAAGACTACGCTAAACCCTCAGCTACAGGTTGGAGACTATCCCCTTCCCCGTCCCAAGGACCTGTTCTCCAAGGTCTCTAGGGGACAATTTTTTTCAAAGATCGATCTTGCCGAGGCCTACCTCCGAATTCCTTTTGATGAGTCTTCTACTCACTTGGCCGTCGTCAACACACCGTTTGGGCTGTTCCAGTTGAACAGCCTCATGTATGGCATCGCTAGTGCACCAGCCATCTTTCAGCGTTACTTGGAACAGCTCTTGCAGGATGTGCCCGGATGTATCAACTACCTCCACGACATGGTCGTCACCCGTCATACCGCGGATGAACATGTCAGTTACGTGCGACAGTTGTTCCTGTGCCTGCGGACTGCGGGCCTAAAATGCAACCTCGCTAAATGCTCCCTTTCTCAACCTGCTATCTCCTACCTGGGTCACATCATTTCTCGAAATGGCATATCTCCTACCTCCTCCCAGGTCGCCGCTATAGAGGCCCTTCCTCGTCCGAGCGACGTCCTCCACTTGCTGCCTTTCCTGGGTAAAATTGCGTACTATCGAAAGTTCATTCCCTCCGCCACTCACATTGCTGCGCCCCTCAATCGCATATGCCGAAAAACCGTGCCTTTCCATTGATCCCCATCTTGTGAATCGGCTTTCCGAACCTCAAAGCGGGGATTGCTCTCGGTGGAATGTCTCATGCCCTACACTCCCTCTCTTCCTCTTCTCTTGGCTACGGACGCCTCAGACCATTGGGGCTGTCCTTTTGCACTGTATACCGTATGGATCGGAACGTCCGGTGACGTACATATCTAAATCCCTTAACGAGGCCCAATGCAAATATTCCCAAATTGAGAAGGAGGCCCTCGCCATCGTATTTGCCTGTACCAAATTCCTCCCGTACCTTTATGGTATGTCGTTTCGTTTAATCACCGACCATAAGCCCCTCGTGGCCTTATTTTCACCAGCAGCTCAGTTAGCAACGAAGAGTTCCCCCCGCCTGCAGTGGTGGGTCCTATTCCTTTCACGTTTTAGGTACACCATCCATTTGCGGCCCACCGCCCAAAACATGCTAACGCTGATGCCTTGTCTCAGCTCCCCTCCGGCAAGGATTTGGCATTCGATTCGTCGGACAACCTGATTTTTCAGGTCGATGATGACATACAGGCGGCGTTGGCGGCATTCCCCGTCACAGCTGCCGATCGGACTATGGCATGAGGCTACATTGGTGCTCTCTCCCCTGTGGTCACCCTTGCCGCTCCAGCCCTTCCAAGGGGGGAGGGGTGTTACGCCGTCGCCAAGGAGCTAATGAGGGCCGGCAACACATCTAACACCACACAGGACTGAGGTTGTCTATGCCCAAGGCATAAGCAATGGCAAATATCGGCTGTTTTGGAAACAGACATTCCGTGTACTACTTCCTGCAGAGGGAGTTCGAGTTTGTCTGCAGGAACTATTACTACATCAACATCTGATCGGCTGACCAATACTATTTAAAAGCTAGAATCAGAACCGAACGTCAGTTCACGCCGAATACCGACCTCAAGGGCGTCTCCACGGAAGACTACGTCTTCGCCACCGGAATAGAACTTGGAAATAAGTGTATGTGTGTTACCACAGACTCTTGTGGGGAAACTTAGAAGTTATCTTTTGTTGCCTCTTGTAGGAAATTCTTACTTGGTTTTTGATTGTGACTTTTCGTTGTTATTCAGCCATTTCCATGCAGACTCACGTAAATAAAAGTTGTGTTGTAAAATCTTTCAAATTCTCAGTTACAACATGTACCTATCGCCATCTCATGACTTTTCTCAGTGCACATGTGAATCATTTTCTATAGATCCCAGTCCGCCCCCGGTAGCTGAGTGGCCAGCGCGACAGAATGTCAATCCTAAGGGCCCAGGTTCGATTCCCGACTGGGTCGGAGATTTTCTCCGCTCAGGGATTGGCTGTTGTGTTGTCCTAATCATCATCATTTCAGTCCCATCGACGCGCACGTCTCCAAAGTGGCGTCAAATCGAAAGACTTGCACCTGGCGAACTGTCTACCCGACGGGAGGCCCTAGTCCTACGACATTTACCTTTCTTATAGATGCCACAAAGAGACACATCTACGATGTGTGGATGAATTAAGAATGTACTTTGTGATTTTTTTTTTTTGGTCATCAGTCTTCTGACTGGTTTGATGCGGACCACCACGAATTCCTCTCCTATGCTAACCTCTTCACTCAGAGTAGCACTTGCAACCTACGTCCTCAATTATTTGCTGGATGTATTCCAATCTCTGTCTTCCTCTACACTTTTTGTCCTCTATAGCTCACTCTGATACCATGGAAGTCATTACCTCATGTCTTAACAGATGTCCTATCACCCTGCTCCTTCTCCTTACCAGTGTTTTCCACATATTCCTATCCTCTCCGATTATGCGCAGTACCTCGTCATCCCTTACCTTATCAGTCCACCTAATTTTCAACATTCGGCTGTAGCACCCCATCTCAGTGCTTCGATTCTCTTCTGTTCCGGTTTTCCCACAGTCCATGTTTCATTACCGTACAATGCAGTACTCCAAACGCACATTCTCAGAAATTTATTCCTCAAATTAGGTCCGATATTTAATATTAGTAGACTTCTCTTGGCCAGAAATACCATTTTTGCCATTGCTAGTCTGCTTTTGATGTCCTCCTTGCTCCGTCCGTCAGTAAAATATTACTGCCTAGGTAGCAGAATTCCTTAACTTCACCTACTTCGTGACCATCAATCCTAATGTTAAGTTTCTCGCTGTTCCTATTTCTACTACTTCTCATTACCTTCGTCTTTCTTCGATTTACTCTCAATCCATACTCTGTTCTCATTAGACTGTTCATTCCGTTCAGCAGATCATGTAATTCTTCTTCACTTTCACTCAGCATATCATCAGCGAATCGTATCACTGATATCCTTTCACCTTGAATTTTAATTCCATTCTTGAACCTTTCTTTTATTTCCATCATCGTTTCTCCGAGCTACAGATTGAACAGTAGGGGCGAAAGGTTACCTTCTTGTCTTACACCCTTTCTGGTACGAGCACTTCGTCCTTGGTCGTCCACTCTTATTATTCACTCTTGGCTCTTGTACTATTGTATATGACCCGTTTCTCCTTATAGGTTACCCCACTTTTTTCAGAATTTCTATCATCTTGCAGCATTTTACACTGTCGAACGCTTTTTCCAATTCGACAAATCCTATGAACGTGTCCTAATTTTCCTTAGTCTTGCTTCTATTACTAACCGCAACGTCGGAATTGCCTCTCTCGTGGCTTTACCGTTCCTAAAGCCAAACTGATCGTCATCTAGCGCATCCTCAATTTTCTTTTTCATTCTTCTGAATATTATTCTTGTAAGCAACTTGGATGCCTGAGCTGTTAAGTTGATTGCTCGGTAATTCTCGCACTTGTCAGCTTTTTCCGTCTTCGGAATTGTCTGGATGATACTTTTCCCAAAGCCAGAAGGTATGTTGCCAGACTCATACATTCTGCACTACAACGTGAATAGTCGTTTTGTTGCCACTTCCCCAGATGATTTTAGAAATTCTGATGGAATGTTATCTATCCCTTCTGCCTTATTTAATTCTAATACTGGATCGCCTATCTCTTCTTAATCAACTCTGTTTCTTCTTCTATCACATCCCACAAATATTCTCCCTCGTAGAGGCTTTCAATGTATTCTTTCCAACTATCCGCTCTCTCTTCTGCATTTAACAGTGGAATTCCCGTTGCACTCCTAACGTTATCGCCCTTGCTCTTAATGTCACCGAAGGTTGCTTTGACTTTCCTGTATGCTGAGTCTGTTCTTCCGACAGTCATTTCTTTTTCGATGTCGTCACATTTTTCCTGCAGCCATTTCGTCTTAGCTTCCCTGCACTTCCCATTTATTTCATTCCTCAGCGACTTGTATTTCTGTATTTCTGAGTTTCCCGGAACATTTTTGTACTTCCTTTTACTTCCTTTTGTACTTACTTCGTATTTATGTGAACTATAATATAAAAATTTGAAGCTAGGGAGTAATTCAATATTAAATAATACCATCTCATTATGATGACACTGTTGAACGTAACAAGCACTGTCCCCTCCTTCTTCCCCCCTGCAGCTGGCATGTGTTGTAAAATTCGTCTTTCGTGTTTGGCGCGTAAGTAGGATTTTTATGACTTCTGCACCTGTTTATCTTTTCACAGTATTTAGTGCGTCTTTTCCTGACCTCCAAATCTAATAGAGAAGTGGTTCATTTGATACACAGTGCTACCATCGAAAGACAAACCACGATTTTGAGTTAACCTGCAATATCGGTTTCACAGCAGGTGAAAATGTGTTTCACTCATTGCTTCATATTTGTGCGACGTACGCCACAGGTGTATTTATTCGACAAATAGAGGCGGGTGTTGCCATTGCCGCTGTTCCGTCAACATGTGTGGCAGAAGTTAACGAGACCTGCTTTCCCCACGATAACTGCAGTAAGGTCTTTTGTTTTTACGCTCACTGGTCACGCGATGCTCTGGGCAGCGATCCTGACACGAAAGAATGTTAGCGCGTTGGCGGAGCGCTGAAGTAGAGATATACGAGGCCTGTTCAGAAAGTAAGCTCCGATTGATTGCCAAATTGAAACCACAGTGAACATCAGAAATGTTTTACTTGTAACAATTAGCTACACCTTTCAGCTACTTCTCTACGTAGTCGCCGTTCTGACTTAGACTTTTGTCATAGCGTTGTACCAACTTTTCAATAGCCTCATCATAGAAGGCAGCCGCCAGTGCTTTCCGCCAATTCTCCACGCTGGCCTACACCTCGTTGTCTCTGTCAAAATGTTGTCTTCAAAGACAGTGGTTCATGTGACCAGAGATGAAACTCAGGGGGAGACAATTGCGGACTGTATTGTGGGTAATCTAACATTTCCATTTGAAAACGATGCAGGAGCATCTTCATTGCCCCTGCAGAATGCGGCTGAGAATTGTCGTGAAGACGAAACAGCACGACAGTTATGTAATGTTAGCTGCATAGCTTCAGGCGAAATTTCTCACCAGGCCCTCGTACTTGGCGGCAGACACTATTTTCTAGACATCTTTACGCACTCACTGCGAGCTCAGAAATGAGAAGAGCGACGTGATGCTAACTGGGGTTATACTAGAGACACTACCCAACACATCTGTCCAAAGCTTTATCGGATTTTCATAGTCGTTTCCATTTCGCGACCGATCGGAGCTTAGTTTCTGAACGCCCCTCGTATAAACCGACTCAGTGCTACGGAGCCCCGTTGTTTCATAATTATTCTTTCGGCTCCAGTTTACGTTAAAGTGTGTTTAGAAACGGAAAGATTTAGAGATATCTTTGTAACTTGGAAGTCTGATCGTAATACAGGGTGGGCTGCAGCTCGGTTGTCAGGATACGTTTGTTGAAAATAATATTAAACAAATTTATTATTATCATGGGAATAAATTTAGAGATCAGTGAACCTACAAAAGATGCTGAAAATAGTTTACATGTTGTTGTATGCAAATTTTGTATGTTTTCAATAATGATTTACAAATTTTGCCGCTAATCTTCTGGGACTGCAGCCTTTCAAGTTCTGGTTTTATTCATTCAAAAATGTTCAAATGTGTGTGAAATCTTATGGGAGTTCACTACTCAGGTCATCAGTCCCCAAGCTCACACACTACTTAACCTAAATTATCCTAAGGACAAACACACACACACTCACGCCCGAGGGAGGACTCGAACCTCCGCCGGGACCAGCCGCACAGTCCATGACTGCAGCGCCTTAAACCGCTCGGTTTATTCATTCCTTTAAATGTACAAAATCATGAATCTTGACGGAACGAACCTCAGTTTTTTGTCAGATTGAAAAATCCATGAGTATGGTATCTGTGGATCGGTGGAGGCCCGTCTGCCAACCCATTCATCAGAGTTTTCATTTAGTAAGTCTCTCACCTAATTCCATAATGCGCGGGTGCTCCATCCTGTTGCCATACCAATTTTTCTTTAACCAACTATAGATTTTCAATAAGTGGACTATCTTCTATTTCTAACAACTTTTCTTAAGGCATGTCTAGGAAATTTACAGAGCTGACAGTGTTGTTAAAAAAAAAACAAAAAAAAAAACGGCCCTATTAAGCTCCCACTGAAAATCCTTATCCATACACTCACTCCAGGAAAGTTTAACTCTTGTCTGGTTCCACACATGGTGACATTCACCTTAAAAGTCATTTCGTTGCTACAAAGAATGTTTTTGTAAAACTTGGGATTGACTTCCTGTCGTCTATCCGCTTCATTTATATTTAGGCTTTCAAGTAAAGTAGACCTATATCGTCTCAATTTCAGCTTTTTCCGAATCCTTCGTAGGCTATCATCGCTATTCCATACTCATTGGACGCTTTTGTTTGAGATCTAATCGGTGATTGAACGAAACATTGCGTGGCAACATTCATATTCTCTCCTGTAGTAAAAGACTTCGTCCTACCTGAACGAGGAAGCTTCGCTGCCGACCTAGTCTCTTCAAAAAAAAAAAAAAAAAAAAAAAAAAAGGTTCAAATGGCTCTGAACACTATGGGACTCAACTGCTGAGGTCATAAGTCCCCTAGAACTTAGAACTACTTAAACCTAACTAACCTAAGGACATCACACACATCCATGCCCGAGGCAGGACTCGAACCTGCGACCGTAGCAGTCGCGCGGCTCCGGACTGAGCGCCTAGAACCGCTAGACCACCGCGGCCGGCTTCAAATCTTCAATTTAATTTGCGAATTTCTTGTCGAAATGGAGATTGGACATCTGGAAAACTTTCCACAAACACTACTGTAACTATTGTCATGATTCCGCCATCTTCGCAAAACAAGTACATGCTGTTCTGTAGTTAACTTTCTGTTCATTACTTCTCGGACAACAGCAAACAACACACCTCAAATTGCTTATGTCAACTGATTTACAGCCACGACACAATAGTCAAAGTCAAAAATTACTACCAGAACACTAGGCAAAAGGCAGTCTTAAGGATTACTAGTGACATCTGATTTATGGCTCCATCCTGTATTTTCTTTCGTATGTATCATGTTGGGAAGAGACTAAATAAACTGCATCGTGGGCTACGATGCAAGGGGAGCAGGGAATGAAAGAATAAGCCTCATGAAGATAAAAAGAAAAGAAGAACTGCTCTACGAAATAACATAACCAAAGGAGAGTCTGTTCGAAAACTTTGCACATACATGAAATCAAAATCCACTGTCGGGTAAGGTACAGTATCGTGTTGGACCACCTTGTACACTGTGACGCGTTTGGATCCTTGACATGCTGGTCACCAGATGGTCGAGACATTCCTCTCCAAGCCTGTCCCACTCCTCCACAGCGACCCACTTGACATCATCCGCTGTCAGACGATAAGCTGCACGTTACAACTTGCCCCAAGCATGCACCCAAAATGCACAATCGGACTCATGTCCACAGAAATAGCAGGTCATTAAATGCCGTTGATTTTGTGCCTCCTGGTGCAAGGTGGTATCGAGATGGACGAAATGTGCTCGTGCATTATCGTCATGAAAGACGAGCCCACGTTGACTTTGACGTTGGACGATACATATACTGTTTGACAAAAATATGAAGCACCCAGAAGAGAAGAAGGAAACTAAATGAAACTATGCGAGCTGAGAGGAGTGTGATACTATTTCAGTGTTTATAAAATCGAGTCCAGTTTAGAAAGAACTTTGCAGTATGAGTCCGCGTATTAGCATGACGCTGCACCTCCTGTGCCCTGGAGGCATGAACGGTGTCACAGAGCCGATGCATCCTCTCCTAAGGCAAGCTGGAACACAACTGTTGTACCTGGTCTTCCAAATCCTGGATATTGGGACTGGGACATGGTTGACATCCGAGCTGGTCCCACAAACGCTCTATTGGGGACAGATACAGGGATGCTGCCGGTCAGGGGAGTACCTCAACATCCCGCAGACAGTTCACAGACTACATGCCATGTGTGCAAGAGCTTTTCCCTGTTGAAAAGTGGCACCCTGATACTGTCAAACAAGAGGATGCACACTGTGTTTAACGTACCATTGTGCCGCCAGAGTTCCCTGTCACTACCAGCCGTGACCTGAAGCCATACCCCAAGCCTCCTCACACCATAACGCCGGGTTTAACACCGTTCGACCTTTCCAAAATATTTGAAGAATGGAGCCTCCCCCAGGCCGCCGCAGTAGTCTTCGACATTAATGATCCAGTGTGGTACAGAATCGAGATCCAACATTGAACACAGTGCGATGCCATTCGTCAGCAGTCCATGCTTCCAGGTCATAGCACCAGTCAAAATTCATCCGTTTGTTCTTTAAATGGAAGTTTCGCCATGTTTCTGTATGGATGATTTATGCATCTGTTCAGTCACGATTTCGGTCTTTGGCCATTTTCAAGTATCACTATGTTGGGAGTGATCAGACTTCTGTTAACAAAGTAATCGCTGAAATATAATAAACTTGATCATATAATGTAGGTGTCACAGCGTAAGAACGTTATATTATCCCAAACCATAATAAAATTACCAGCAGCCGTTTGTGTTGTGATGTTAATGGCAACCAACCCTTGGTACGGTGATTCCCTAGTTTGGGTGCTGATAGTCTCCAACCAATCGTGCGGGACGACACAGAGTGTTGCATGGAGTGCATTACTTGTTCTCGGATGGCAGGCGCAGATTTGAGTGCGCTACTATACGCTTGGTGTACAACAAGACGATCTTCCTTGCAGTGGTCAGCATGTCTGTCCTCACGTTCCACTGCAGTCCAACTTTGGGCCACTGTCACATACAAATGCCCCCAAATCGAGTTATTGGACGATTCGACCAGCCGGCCAAATGGAGACCCACGATCACGTCCCTTTCAAACTCTGTCAGATGCTGATAACACTGCCTCATATGGGTATGTGACCTCTGGCTCTGAACACTATGGGACTTAACAACTGTGGTCTTCAGTCCCCTAGAACTCAGAACGACTTAAACCTAACGAACCTAAGGACATTACGCACATCCATGGCCGAGGCAGGATTCGAACCTGCGACCGTAGCGGTCACGCGGTTCCAGACTGAAGCGCCTAGAATCGCACGGCCACACCGACCGGCTATGTGACCTCTCTCTGTCTTTCACAGTCATCAGTCAATTTCTTATTATATGCCCTATCAGGCCTGGTAACAACACGAATGCGACACTAATGCACTCTGATTGTACTGAACATGTCCGAAGTTGAGTTGATACCTCATTGCCTTCTGGGTGCTTTACTTTTTTGTAGGACGGTATATATATATAGTTTTTGAGTCATCAGTGTTCTGATTGGTTAGATGTGGCCCGCCAGGATTCCTGTCCTGTGCCAACCTCTTCATATCAAGCCGGCAGCTGTGACAGAGCGGTTCTAGGCGCTTCAGTCGGGAACCGCGCTGCTGCTACGGTCGCAGGTTCGAATCCTCCCTCGGCCATGGCTGTGTGTGTTGTCCTTAGGTTAGTTGGGTTTAAGTAGTTCTAAGTCTAGGGGATTTTTTTTTTCCAACAGGCGCCGTTACGCTTGTTATGCCAACTGTATGTATTTTGTGTGTGTGTGTGTGAATGAGAGAGAGAGAGAGAGAGAGAGCATAAGAGACCCATCGTTATTATGAAGAGTGTCACATGCACTCACTTGATGAAATACCGTTGAGAGGTTTGGTATTTAAATCACGACATTAGCGCAATGTCTGATCATCAGGAACTTTACGCCAGAAACTCTTCTTTCCTCGGCACCAAATTTTGGCACTAAAAATTTTTGGCACCACCATAAATCGAACCGGCTTACCCCCGGCGCCACCGCACAAGCGTGTAGTTCTCCTTGGTACCATGAAGGTTAAGTCCTGATGCCTTGACACATGTCCTATCATCCTGTCTCTTCTTGTCAGTGCTTTACATACGTTCCTACATTAGCCGATTTTGCAGAGAACCTCCTCATCAAAGCAGACTGAAGAATGGAAGATTGGGTCTAATGTCCCTTCGACGTCGAGGTCATTAGTGACGGAGTACAAGCTCGGTTTGTGTCAAGGATGGGGAAGGGAATCGCCCGTGCCCTTTCAGAGGAACCATCCCAGCATTTGTCTGGAGCGATTTAGGAAAATCACGGAAAACCTAAATCTGTTTGGCCGAAAGCGGATTTGAAACGATGTCCTCCCGAATGCGAGTCCAGTGTGTTAACCACTGCTCCCTCTCAAAGCAGACTGATTACGGAAAAAGAAAATGAACCACTAGAACTTCTCATTTTCTTTAATCAGTATCGAAAAACCAAAAACAAAAAACACAAAAACGGAAGAATACAGTTCAACAGTCTCAGTATTGTCTTTATTATGTGATTAGCACTGTGTGATATTTGTGAGCTCCCAAGACTTACACAATGCGTCGTAAAAAATGTACTTCAGTTTCTGAGAGAGGTGCAGGCAATGTTATGGGCAACTCCTCGTCTGTCTTCAGACAGGTAACATTTTGCGTCGCTTTCATATCTTCTTCACTTTTCTTGACATGATCTGGTAAGAGCTCACTTCTCGCCTAATGAAATCTATTTGAGCAGTTCTGAAATTTGTTCTTCTAGGCTGCTTGAAGTCTAATCACGCTCGAGTTTTCATTGTTGGAAGTTCGTATGGTATGACACGACGGTAGCTTAACACCACTCAACTATGATGGCTATCTTGCTACTGGCACTGAAAATTTCAATAAATATTAACAGTACCAGGAAGAAGCAAAATACGTAACGAAGATATTGCTGAATCAAAAAACAAGCATCAGAACTTAGACGACCAATTCAGAGTGGTCATATTACTTCGTCCAACGCCTATATATGGTGAAGAGTGACGGTCCTATCACAATCCATATAAAAGTCAAATGAAAAGGCGAAATGTGCCGTTTAAAATGACAGTATAGCATTCAAAGGGAAACACAATAGACGAGCGTCACTTCCTTGGTTTTCCAGACCGCTGGTATTTGCGTCATAGATGTAAAATCTTTTCAGCTGTCAGATGCCTGCCGCTGGCGACTTCTGAGAGTAATTATTGAGCGGTCGATGGCCGATTGTGGCTGCCCGGAGTCTGCCGAGGAGGCTGAAAAGAGGCACTTCCATCACGGTACCTGCATTTATTTCGCCTTCCTCGGAATCGCTTTGAACAACTCGTTGAGAAAGCCCGTTACATATTTCTCAGATTGTTCATGTTGTGTCGGTAGCTGGGCCGACACCGTGAAGTTGATGGCTGAAAATGAACTCTAGACTAACGCTGTAGCCGATAGGGCACGCACGGCTAAAGCAGACGGGCGTGAAGTCTGGAACATGAGAACTTATAAATGAATAAGAAGAAAAGTATGTAGATGCTTATTACTTATCTTTTTATTAGTCCTTGGAATACATCTCTCTTGAATACTCGTAAGCTATAGGCACTGATACAAATGGCGCCTTGCTAGTTCGTAGCCATTAACTTAGCTGATGGCTATTCTGTCTCTCGGCTAATGAGAGAGAAAGGCTTCGTACATCTGGTCGGTAGCTAGGTTCTCGTACAACTGGGCGATAGCTAGGTTCGCGTACAACTGGGCGGTAGCTAGGTTCTCGTACCACTGGGGCGAGTGCTCTCTCGTATCACGAGACCTGCCTTGGTGGTGGCGCTAGGTCTGCGATTACACAGTGGCGACACGCGGGTCCGACATGTACTAAATGGACCGCGGCCGATTTAAGCTACCACCTAGCAAGTGTGGTGTCTGGCGGTGACACCACAGTTCAGTCAGTGAATCAGTGTCATCGACGGCCTGTAACTCATATGTTTTCGAGTCTTCTACGTCTACGTCAGTCCTTCAAATACTACATGCAACGTTACACATATTTACCTTTTTCTCTAGGAGATATAACCATCGCATTTTGTCCCTGTTAATCTGAAAGCAGTATGTGAGAAATATCGAGTTAATAATAGAGGCAGTACTTTTGCGACATATATTCTCCTTGGATACCGGAATTCTTCAAAGAAAATGGTGTCGTATTTGCTAAGGAAGCTGATACACAGAAAATTTCACATTTAAGTAATATATCTTCTTCGGACCTTTCCGTGATCTCCGGAACGAATTAGAGACGATAACCAGAATGTCTCCGCAATATCCTTTCTTCCGCGAGCGCTAGTTCTGAAAGTTTCGCAGAAGAGCTTCTGTGAAGTCTGGAAGGTAGGAGGCGAGTTACTGGCAGAATTGAAGCTGTGGAGACGGGTCTTGAGTCGTGCTTGGGTAGCTCAGATGGTAGAGCACTTGCCCGCGAAATGCAAAGGTCCCGAGTTCGAGTCTCGGTCCGGCACACAGTTTTAATCTGCCAGGAAGTTTCAGAGACGATAGCGTTTGCTGTAGATGTAGGAAGTGCCCCTCTTCTGCTGCGTACAGAAGTCTATGAAGACACATTGAAGAATTAGCATACTGTAAGTCAGCAAGGATCCAAATGCGTGTGTTCAAAAGAAAAGCTACCTCATTTCTGATCTCGATCCCCTCCCGTAGAAGGTTACCAGAAGACTGGAAGTTCTGTATTTCTATACAGCGTTTCTTAGGCTTAAGAAAATACAAAATATCACGAAGATGCAGTGAATCATGGTTGAGGTGTTGAAGAAGCTATAATAAGTGAACTGAATACCTTGCTGGACAAAGTTCTATAGTCTGATGAAGACATACAAAAGAGTGAAGGCGAAACAATACAAGGTTGAACAAATAAGTGAACAAATATCAATCAGACTTTTTAAAACACCATAGTACAAAAGTTATATCAATTAAGGTTACTGATGACCAGGAATATGCCAGGGACAAACATTGACTGTACTGGAGTTCAGAAAAGAATTTGATACCGTCAGCTTTGATATACCGCTCGGAAGAATGCGACAGATGTAATTTTGAGATAGCATCTACATCTACATCTACATTGATACTCCGCAAGCCACCCAACGATGTGTGGCGGAGGGCACTTTACGTGCCACTGTCATTACCTCCCTTTCCTGTTCCAGTCGCGTATGGTTCGCGGGAAGAACGACTGTCTGAAAGCCTCCGTGCGCGCTCTAATCTCTCTAATTTTACATTCGTGATCTCCTCGGGAAGTATAAGTAGGGGGAAGCAATATATTCGATACCTCATCCAGAAACGCACCCTCTCGAAACCTGGCGAGCAAGCTACACCGCGATGCAGAGCGCTTCTCTTGCAGAGTCTGCCACTTGAGTTTATTAAACATCTCCGTAACGCTATCACGGTTACCAAATAACCCAGTGACGAAACGCGCCGCTCTTCTTTGGATCTTCTCTATCTCCTCCGTCAACCCGACCTGGTGATTTGAAAGGTACTTGAAAAACAGACAGCAGATCGTTGTCTGTGGGAGTAAACAGTCGCCCCGGAAGTCTGTTTTCTCAGGAGTGCCATAGGGGTCGGTCCTTGGTTCACTGTTGTTTTCCTTTTATTTCAGTGCCACATAGTCGGTTTTTCCAGCTGCAAATATCGTTTCTATGCCAACGACCTATAGTTTTACATAAGTGCCTGGTCTGAAGGTATGAATATTGCGATCGTTCAGATGAATGATGATCTGTCTTTAGTGGTAAGATACATTAAATGCGAAAGAGTCGCAAGTAATTTCGATTTTCTATCAGAAATGAATACGTTCTGATTTCCACGAAAAGTTGTCTCCTAATTTTCTTGACGATATTCCAATACCGTATCAAAAAACAGGGAATAACTTGGGTGTAATTTGGATGAGCCTCTCAAATAGGCACAAAATATTATCGACACACATAAGAGGACTTCCGCTTCCCTCTCTGCCTTTAAACAGTTTCGGAATATATTTCCCTAGGACGTGAAACCCAAATTGTAGAGTCACTATTTCTACTCAATCTCCACTACTGCGATGTAACCCAACTCGACACAGATAGTGAGTAAACAAGACAGAATTAACCATGAATGCTTGTGAACGTTGCATCTACAACATCCGTCTATTTGACCATGTCAGTTGCGGCCGGGCAAGTTATGTGACGACTTTACGCTGTCTGCTTCATTGACTCCTCAGCACACATGCACCTAAGTACTTCGCATCAGAGATTTAGTAACTGGCATCTCATCATAATCGAAACACAACCTCTCACTTATCTAGCATTCTAGCTGTGTCCATACATACAACAAAAATATTCGCAAACCCCTTCGCTGTTGCTGCTGTCCACCACTTGAAAAACCTAGCCAACATTCCGCACACAATTAAATGTGTGTTGCTTTTAAGAAGAAGATGAAGGACATCTTTATATCAACCTCATAACGTTTACCCAAAAATTAACGTAAAAAGGCCAATTTTCTCTCTGTCAAACAGTAAAGCAGATGCTCCCATCTTCTCTCAGTTACGCTCCGTTTGGTTTTCGTTTTCAGTCACTCAAGCCACTTTCTTTTCCAGTATCATCGTTAATTGTGTTTTCGTTCATCTTTCTGTTCCTCTTGAACTTTTTCTCTTATGTTCACTGCTGTTAGTGCTCGTAGTTTAAACCTTGCTTTGTATAGTTAATCTTCGTTGTTGTACTTCTCATTATTGAATGTAATTTGTATTTTTGTTTTCTTTATGCACTACAGTAAGTTTTAAATGTTGTATATTAGATGCAATTTTTAACATGTTTATCATAATGAATATAATGAAAATATGTACTAGGACATGCCGAAAAGTAATGCCTCCGAATTTTTTATGTGAAAACTCTTAAATATTTTTAAATAAAACAAACATTATTAACATCTTGCCTCTTTATTTTTCATGGCTACTTACTACTTAACATAGTCGTTCTGCTGACGACCAAATTTCATTCAACGAGAGACCAATGTGTTGATACCGTCAGTGACCGACACTGTAGAATGTTTCACTTGTTACCGGAGCCATAATCTCACCTCTGCTTGCACCGCTTCATAACTATCAAAGTGAAGTCCTCTAAGGTGTTCTTTAAGATTTGGAAACAGATGAAAATCAGACGGGACCAAGTTGGAAATTTATGGGGGATGATCGATGACAGCGAACCCAAGGCGTGTATGGTCTGGCATTGTCATGCTGAAGGAAGGGGTGCTCCTTGTGCGGACGGCTTATCACTTTGTACTAAGTCAATCTGGCGCCTTCGTGTGCTGCGGTAGTCGCACCTCCCATTCATTAGGAACTGGTATTCCTTTGAGAGATATGACCATGTTAAGAACTTTACCTTGTTTTAGGACATCTGTTGCTGTGTATTTTTTCTTAAGATAATAATTTCGGACAACGTTTAATGAATGTGGGATATTGACAATGTAAACCGACGCCAGCTCTGCTTCCGGGCGCTATTTGTGGAACAGTACAGCATTTGGCGAGTGTGGTATCTTTTCTGTTACACGCTTAGCTCTGTTGACGAGTAGTAGCGCGCCGACAATGCTGGTTTCCATGCCTTGCTGAGTTGAAATCCCGTGTCTCTATTGATCAGGTCGTTACTTATGCGAATTTCGACTGCTTCTTTAATGACGGAGTCCCAGTACGTTGAAGCGGACGAAAGGAAATTTGTCTCTCCCTCGTTCATGCTTTGTCCCGTGTCAAGACAGAGTTCAGCCACATAAGACTTCTCCGGCTGACCGAGTCTGGTGTGACGTCTGTGTTCAGCACATCGATCCTTAAAAAGTTCTACACTTCACCTAAAACTCAGAAGATTTTATACAACGACTGAAGACTTTGCGTCTCGTACCAGCTGACATTTTAGGGAGTTTCGATGTGGTCTCTTTTTTTTCCCACAAGAGTACCCTTGCTGAATTCATTACAACGTATAGGAACTAAGTTGGAGGGGGACATATTACACCTATTCAAATGTGTGCTTACCTCGACGTACTTTTTATTTAACGAACAATACTCTGAGCAGACTGACGGTGTTGCTATGGGTAGCCCTTTGTCTCCTATAGCAGCTAGCCTTTTACGGAAGACTTCGAGGACAAAGCACTTCTGTCAGCGGTGCTGAAACCTAAATGTTCTGGAGATATGTGGACGACATTTTTGTAGTTTGGCCACAAGGAGCAGCAACGCTTCCTGTATTTCTGAAACACCTCACCTCCCTCCATCCCAGCATCTGCTTCTCCATGGAAGTGGAGAAAAATGGAGACCTCCCGTTTCTTGATGTCTTGGTCCGCTGAAAAGAAGACTGTTCCTTGGGCCACAGTGCGTTTCGTAAACCGACTCACACTGACCTATACCTACGAGTTACGAGCTGTCATCACCCTTCCCAACGCAGTGGTGTGTTGCGGACTCTCGTTCATAGGGCTAGAATTGTCTCAGATGCAGGGAACACATCAGCAGAGCTTAGCCATCTGCGTTGTGTATTTGTACAAAACGGATACTCTGATAAACAGATCCGTAGTGCATTTAAACCTGCACGCACTAAAGACCAAGAACAGTCATAAAAAACGGAGACCTCCAAGAGGATGGGTTTTCCACCGTATGCTGGTGGCGTGTCCTTTAAGACTGGCAGGCTCTTCAAAAAACATTTAAAAAAATGTGTCTTCCACCCTCCAGCGCGTGCGCAAAGGATGCTGGGTTCTGTTGAAGACAACCTGGATCTAAGGAGACTAGAGATATATGAAATCCCGTGCCAGTGTGGGAAATCATACATGGCCAGACATGTCGTACTGTTAAGGATAGATGAGCTGAATACAGACGTCACACCAGACTGGGTCAGCCAGAAAAGTCTGCTGTGGCTGAACACTGTCTTTACACGGGACACAGCATGAACTAGGGAGAGACAAGGATCCTTTCGTCCGCCTCCGCGTACTGGGACTCCATCATTAAAGAAGCAGTGAAATTCGTATAAGTAACGACCTGATCAATAGAGACACGGGATTTCAATTCAGCAAGACATGGGAACCAGTACTGGCTGTACTAAGGCACCGTCGACCGCACACGAACGAAGCCGAGTCAACACGGACGGAGAATCAAAGTCCGCCAATTTAAACTGGGAGCCAACACTCTAACCGCACACGCACTGGGCCTCTATTTGCGGTCGCGCCTTTCCCGCGACGCGAATGAGAAGCCCGTGGACCGTTTGTACGGCAGGGGGCACTGGCTGTCGCCGTGCTCTAGGATTCGACGTTACAGCCTTAACCCTGGACGCCTGCGCTCTTCTAGCGAGTCAGCTTATATATTGGCGAGCAGTTGCCGTAACACATTAGTAAGCACCTGAAGATGACGAGCAGCTTTCACAACATTATCCGACGCGGCCCCATCAACCATTGATGCAACTACTGGGGATGTCACTTGTATCCATTAAAGTATCATTTCTTCCCGTGGGGAGTTGCACCTGTACTCTTTTAGTACAATTAGTACGCAGGTGGTCAGTAGAATTACAAATGGAACATGGCTGCAGCTACCCACTGTATGTTATAAACTCCATGTTTCCCGAAATTAATGCGTAAGACGGAATGGGGCTTTTTAATTCCATCCGAATGTTTCGTACATCACTGTCGATTTGATATCGGAAGGTGTCAGATCATTTACCATTTTCAGTTTTCAAAACGGTGCCGTACTGTTTAAGATACCGCGCTATCATCTCATTTGGGCATTCGAAACATACATTATAAGCTTTTATATTCCAAATTCCATAATCTGCATGTACTACAGCAACATCAGTAACAGGTCCGTCTCGGTGCTTGAATTTCCTAGTATTACCACCTGCAGTCACGAGTTAGTCGCAATTTTCAGAATCTTTAAATCTGATGAACGCACTATAGTGTATATAGATATAAGGTTGATACTGATCACCCGCAGACGACGTGTAGAGTGTGTAGGCGTAAGGTTGGTACTGATCACCCAGTCCATGGATGAATCTACAGCGGCTTCATTCTAAAGCCGGCTTTGGTGACTGAGCGGTTCTAGGCGCTTCAGTCTGGAACCGCACGACTGCTACGGTCGCAGGTTCGAATCCTGCCTCGGGCATGGATGTGTGTGATATCCTTAGGTTAGTTAGGTTAAGTACTCAGAGCCATTTGAACCATTTGCATTCTCAAAACAGCATGAGTATGAGCAAGCTACCGACAACAACAGCGATACAGAGCTGACATCACACGCTTGACGGTCAGTTTTTGCAACTAACTATCCAATCATTAGCATACTCCCGTAATAAACCTCGCCGAAATCCAGTTAACTGCTCGCAATGTGTTCATTGACCCCATTCTTGTAAACGCTACAATATTTACCAACTCAGTGCGATACATGTAAACACAGAACTCTCAAGCATGTCAACTGGTGGTCCAGCTGCGACACAGTCCTCTCAGCTAGATATGTTGTTTTACACGTTACGTCTCCAGAGGCGTCCATTTCCCAAGACTGCTTTTCCAGTGAAGTCAGCGCAGTTCCTGGCAGCAGGCAGAACCGTGCCAGGAGCTGGCTGGGCGTTGGCAGGGCACGGCAACGCACGCGGCGCCTCGCCTTCAGCACGCACCGCAGTTGCGTGCCACTGCCTCATCACCACAGCTGAGGGCTCTGGGCTGGATATGGGCAGTGCGGAGTGTTTTTCACTGGACGCCAGCGCTGTGTTCCGGGGCGCGCCAACTGCACGCCTAATGCTGGCCTCTGTGACCGAGCGGTTCTCGGCGCTTCAGTCCGGAACCGCGCTGCTGCTACGGTCACAGGTTCGAATCCTGCCTCGGGCATGGATGTGTGTGATGTCCTTAGTTTAGTTAGGTTTAAGTAGTTCTAAGTCTAGGGGACTGATGACCTTAGATGTTAAGTCCGATAGTGCTTAGAGCCATTTGAACCATTTGCACGCTTAATAGCCTAGAGTGTGGTCCGTAGGTGTGAAGCCATCCTTTTAAAGCAAAACAGATGGATAAACAGAAGTTTAAAATCCAGCAATATGAGATGGGAGAGGGTGGAAACCTGTGAGGCTGCGTTAGCAACATAGCAGCCATTTAGGAACCCGTTATCTTGGATCATCTTCAACATTAACCAGTTTTGGCTCGGATATCCTAGCAGTTTCCAATTTCAAGCAGACAGCAGTTGAACGTTCCCTCTCTTCTTCCTCTCTTCTTAGGATACCCAACATTTCTTTACTCTTGAACTGTACATTCGTACATTAATTTAGGTTTACCTGACATTCTTTGGGTATATTCATCCCATTCCTTTCCGTACTCCTTCACGTTTTGAATTATGCTTTTGATGCCCAACTAGAGGTCCTTGGAGTCTCATATGTGCTGCTTCAATTCTCCTCCTCTGACTGGTGGTTAGACTCCAGCTCTCTGACCTACACATTACAACATAGTAAAATTTTAGTACTGTCTCGTTCCTGAAGTTTTTGAGGAGAGTGCGATTTATAGTACCTACCAGGTACTGAAATTTTTGCGATTTGCGTTCTTGATCATTGGATGTAATATATCAGATCGCACATCCAAGGTATTTAAACGTATTATTTGTTCTAGTGGTCTTTTGCTCTTACAGGCTCCTTACCATGAAATGCCATCATCTTAGTTTTATCTTTAGATATTATCATATTATAATACACTCCTGGAAATGGAAAAAAGAACACATTGACACCGGTGTGTCAGACCCACCATACTTGCTCCGGACACTGCGAGAGGGCTGTACAAGCAATGATCACACGCACGGCACAGCGGGCACACCAGGAACCGCGGTGTTGGCCGTCGAATGGCGCCAGCTGCGCAGCATTTGTGCACCGCCGCCGTCAGTGTCAGCCAGTTTGCCGTGGCATACGGAGCTCCATCGCAGTCTTTAACACTGGTAGCATGCCGCGACAGCGTGGACGTGAACCGTATGTGCAGTTGACGGACTTTGAGCGAGGGCGTATAGTGGGCATGCGGGAGGCCGGGTGGACGTACCGCCGAATTGCTCAACACGTGGGGCGTGAGGTCTCCACAGTACATCGATGTTGTCGCCAGTGGTCGGCGGAAGGTGCACGTGCCCGTCGACCTGGGACCGGACCGCAGCGACGCACGGATGCACGCCAAGACCGTAGGATCTTACGCAGTGCCGTAGGGGACCGCACCGCCACTTCCCAGCAAATTAGGGCTACTGTTGCTCCTGGGGTATCGGCGAGGACCATTCGCAACCGTCTCCATGAAGCTGGGCTACGGTCCCGCACACCGTTAGGCCGTCTTCCGCTCACGCCCCAACATCGTGCAGCCCGCCTCCAGTGGTGTCACGACAGGCGTGAATGGAGGGACGAATGGAGACGTGTCGTCTTCAGCGATGAGAGTCGATTCTGCCTTGGTGCCAATGATGGTCGTATGCGTGTTTGGCGCCGTGCAGGTGAGCGCCACAATCAGGACTGCATACGACCGAGGCACACAGGGCCAACACCCGGCATCATGGTGTGGGGAGCGATCTCCTACACTGGCCGTACACCACTGGTGATCGTCGAGGGGACACTGAATAGTGCACGGTACATCCAAACCGTCATCGAACCCATCGTTTTACCATTCCTAGACCGGCAAGGGAACTTGCTGTTCCAACTGGACAATGCACGTCCACATGTATCCCGTGCCACCCAACGTGCTCTAGAAGGTGTAAGTCAACTACCCTGGCCAGCAAGATCTCCGGATCTGTCCCCCATTGAGCATGTTTGGGACTGGATGAAGCGTCGTCTCACGCGGTCTGCACGTCCAGCACGAACGCTGGTCCAACTGAGGCGCCAGGTGGAAATGGCATGGCAAGCCGTTCCACAGGACTACATCCAGCATCTCTACGATCGTCTCCATGGGAGAATAGCAGCCTGCATTGCTGCGAAAGGTGGATATACACTGTACTAGTGCCGACATTGTGCATGCTCTGTTGCCTGTGTCTATGTGCCTGTGGTTCTGTCAGTGTGATCATGTGATGTATCTGACCCCAGGAATGTGTCAATAAAGTTTCCCCTTCCTGGGACAATGAATTCACGGTGTTCTTATTTCAATTTCCAGGAGTGTAATTTTTTAACTCGTTCAAGGACATAATTGTTCACTGTAATTGATCTTTGGAGTTTGCTAAGATTATTTAATTATCTCCAAACAGGAGTGTGTTTATACATTTTTTATTACTTTTGTAATGGAGCACTACTTTATGCTTCCACGTCTATCTGTATACTAAATAATATGGGTGATAAACGACACCCTTTTGTCAATCCTCGATTGAAAGTTCTGACTTCTTTTTGCGTTTTGATTTTGTTATGTATATACATCTTTGAATTATACTTATTAGAAACGGAGATAAACATTCTTTCCTCTAATTTCCCATAGTTTAGCTCTGTTAACTTTATCAAAATCTTTCTAACAGTCGATAAAGTCACTATATGTGAGAAGATTGTATTCTCAGTGTTTCTCAATAATTTTGTAGACTAGAGAAATACTGTATAAACAAGATATTCCCATCCGAAACCCATTCCGTTCTTCTGTAAGAAACGTTTCTGAAAGTACCTTTACTCTATATGTTATTACTTCCGGATGTATCTTGTACCCAGAATTCAAAATAGTGATACCTCGATAACTCTCACACATCCTAATCAAAATATCCACGGGTGTGCTGCCGGTCTATAGTGCCCATTGGACACTATAAACCGGCAGCACACCCGTGGATATTTTGATTATCAAATACGCCGGGAGAAACTCAAGAATCACCTCACACATTCTGTTCAAAAATGGTTCAAATGGCTCTGAGCACTATGGGACTTAACTTCTGAGGTCATCAGTCCCCTAGAACTTAGAACTACTTAAACCTAACTAACCTAAGGACATCACACACATCCATGCCCGAGGCAGGATTCCGACCTGCGACCGTAGCAGTCGCGCGGTTCCGGACTGCGCGCCTAGAACCGCAAGACCACCGCGGCCGGCTAGTGGGATCATCTGGAGAGCATAGCAAAAACTATAAAGGAAGTTAGCTAAGATATTTTTCTGCCTTCAGATATTTAAGAATGACAAACAGTTTTCTAGCCATAAAGATATTTATAAATTTACACGGCGTGCTATGGGTACTAGATCTATAATAGACTATGTTATTGCAGATGAGTAAGCGATTCCATTAATGGAAGTTACGAGAGTCTGCACAGGATATGATGTCAGCACTGACCATTTTCTGGTAATATCAAAACTAAGAATACCAACGCATAGAAATAAAATCACTGCCAAGAAACAAACACAACAAGAAGTTCAAAAACACATTTGCAACAAGGTCCAAGCATTAGATAATTATACAAAAAACATGTAGATGAAACACGACAACACTTGCAAGAAAAACAGAACATTAGTGAAGAGTGAAAAGTAATAGTAAGAATGACACACGTAGCTGTTGCCCAACCTTTAGGGAAAATGATAAAACATAAAGACAAAAAGGGATTCCCAGTCTAGTCTGGAAGACCTCTTAAATGTAAAAAACAAGTCTACCTGAAATATCTAGTACCAATGATACAGTGGCCGAGCGGTTCTAGGCGCTAAAGTTTGGAACCGCGCCACTGCTACGGTCGCAGGTCGGAATCCTGCCTCGGGCATGGATGTGTGTGATGTCCTTAGGTTAGTTAGGTTTAAGTAGTTCTAAGTTCTAGGGGACTGATGACCTCAGAAGTTAAGTCCCATAGTGCTCAGAGCCATTTGAACCATTTTTGATCCCACTATTCCTTCAATGGTAGATTTCCCTACCCTCGTATTGAAATCTGTAGCAATTATTAAATTTTCTGCCTTAGGGTATCCATTAATCGTCGTCTGCATGCATTCGTAGTTTGCATACTCTTCCTCTCTCTTGCTGTCCTGTAGAGTATATACACCAGTTATATCCACTAGCTTTCCGATTATCTTTAATCTTATATGTATGAGTATTTCATTTATGAATATATATTTGATTGCAACTATTTCCTGTGTGTACTTTTGAACGTAACTGCTACTCCAGCCTTTGCCCATTCAGCTCCACTTACTCCACTGTGTATCATTATCCACTAGCTTTCCGATTATCTTTAATCTTATATGTATGAGTATTTCATTTATGAATATATATTTGATTGCAACTATTTCCTGTGTGTACTTTTGAACGTAACTGCTACTCCAGCCTTTGCCCATTCAGTTCCACTTACTCCACTGTGTATCATTATAAAACCACTATCTTCTGTAGAGCTTTGTAGTTTCATTTTTCGTTCTGATATTACAGCTATGTCAATTTTTGTAGTGTTTAATTCTTATGCTAGTTCTTCTTCCTCAGTGTTCGTCCCTTAACGTGCCATGTGACTATTTGCAAAATTTGTTCAGACCTTTTATTCTTAACCTTTTTCCTTGCCTTGGTCATCAACAAAAGGCCAGTCCGCTTTTATACTTGCTATTTGCGAAGTTACAGGATACTGACCTGTAACCAGGGCTGCCACCTATAGGTAACCAAGCACACTTGTTTTTCTTTTGGGGTTGTGTCCTCTTAGATGATTGCCTTCACTACGGCTGTGGATTCATCTCTCGATGTTTTTCAGGGTGCCCTTCTCTTTTTTCGATCAAGATTGTCTCCTCTAGGAGGATCGGCCTTCGTAAGTCTAAAAGAGCCCCCCCCCCCCCCCCCCCTACACAGTCCCCCTACATCGTGGACTGCTCTTTGTCTGACTCCTGCCCTCGTTAGGATGACCCCGCCAGGAGCTTAAGCTCCGTCCATCATAACTCTCTGGGTCATAGTGCAGTGCACAAACCTTCTCACCACGATAAGGAAGCAGTCCTCGAGAAGAGCTACTTTGGATGCAACTCGTAATTTTCAGATGGAAAGTGTGTCATGTCATATAACAAACAGATAGTGTGTCACACCCCTATTGGTTGTGGACAGGCCTTGAGCGACAATGAAATTTATTTCTTGAAACATTTTTCGTTATTGGAAGAGGAGTCTTACAATTGGGAGCTTTTTATGTAATTATGCAGTAAAGGCAAAGGCAGCTTTCACTTGTTCTACTTCTATCAAATCTCTGCTAATTATCTTAGAGAAGAGAAGCGTAATGTCTCTCGTTCTAGGTGTGCGCTGTGACTTCTACTAGTGTCAGATCATCTACCTCTCCATTGCTGAACAATTATCTATTCAGATCGCAGTCTCCTTTTGGATATGTTCCTGAGTTTTCTTTGGCTGCCTCTCCATAAAGTCACTATGACACCACAACTGTGACTCGAAGACTGCCACTTTACGGCTCCTCATCTGCCATCCTCCGCTTCGGCTGTTTCTAGAATGACTCCTGACTGCTGACGCCTTCCTGCTAGCTTTTGCCCCTTCACTTTCGATTCAGTACCCTATCCTACATGAGTTGGGCAAAAATATGGAACCACCGCAAGAAGTGCATGCGTGAACATGGATGCTTGTCAAACCTGCAGAGTACGCTATGTATTTGACCAAGAACGCCACCTGCACAGTATCCTTTAAATGTTGCAAGTGTTAGCCGTGGTCAGAACTGTGATCTTCTAGTTGTGAGTGCATTATGTTGCAGCTAACTGAATTCATACGTGGGCAAATTGTTGGTGTTCATATAGTGGATGATTCTGTAAGCAGCCGGAGTATTTAGTGTTTCAAGAGTCACAGTACCGAAGACTAATACCGCATATAGGGAAAGCGAGCGAAAGTGTGTGTTGAGTGATCGTGACAGACGGTCATTGAAGAGGATTGTGACGAAAAATTAGAGGATGACAGCTGCAAAAGTCACTGCTGAACTGGAAGTCCTACACGCGAACCCTGTAAAGATAAAAATAACAGGAAAGGAGATCCATAAGCAGAGAATTGCAGGACCAGCCGGAATTCCAAAACTACTCGTCAATGATGTAACTGACGATAACTGGAAAATGCGGTGCCGAAGCGATTAAACGTGGACTGTGGAGCAACGGAAGAAAGGCATTTGGTCGGCTGAGTCTTGTTTCACACTGTTTCCAGTTTCTGCCGAAACTGCGTCTCAGAAGTGAAACATGGTGGGGGTTTGGTGATGATTTGAGCAGCCTTATTGTTGTATTCCATGCGACTCCCATGGTTACTCTGTAAGGTCGCATTACTGCCAGAGACTATGTGACAAGTTTGGCTTTTCAGGTCCATACTATGGTACAATGTTTATTCCCCAGTGGTGCTGGTGTATTTCAAGAGGACAGTACCGAGCGGGGTGGCGCAGTGGTTAGACACTGGACTCGCATTCGGGAGGACGACGGTTTAGTCCCGCGTCCGGCCATCCTGATTTAGGTTTTCCGTGATTTCCCTAAATCACTCCAGGCAAATTCCGGGATGGTTCCTCTGAAAGGGCACGGCCGACTTCATTCACCATCCTTCCCTAATCCGATGAGACCGATGACGTAGCTGTCTGGTCTCCTTCCCCAAAAACAATCCCAACAATCAAGAGGACAGTGCCCCTTTAACATACCAGGACTGACTTGTGAAAACGACGGTGAATTATCGCGTCCTCCCTGGCCGTCAGAGTTGCCATATTTCAATATTATCGAGTCTTTGTGGTCTACTTTGGAGAGGAGCGCGCGACCCTCCATCATCGTTAGGTGAACTTGTTACTCTTTGGCAGGCGGAATGGTAATTCGGGCAACTAAAGAAAGTACCACATAGGTTGCGGATAACGACTGAAGATACCGACGGCTTAAGATTCACTAAAAATTTGCTGTGGAAAGAATTCTGTAAAGTATTTATTCAAGAATGGCGTCGCAAAAAACTACATTGTCAACCACCGTCATTATTTTCGGTGAGTGCATCCGGACTGTACGTGTAGCTAAGTCACGTAATGTGACAACAGTGCATCATGATATGATATTACATTTACCACAGAGTAGAAATTTTTTAAACTTGTGTTGTATGAATTCCTCATGTGACAGTGTGTTACTTACTATGTTGAGATGGTTAGTAGGGAAAGTAATAACTGGAACAAATATTTGTAGAAAACACTTGTACATCGGGCTAGAATAGCATTTTACACATTTAACTAAGCACTACAATGGTTCAAAATACGTGCATAATCAGTGACCCACTGGGAGTATGATTCTCTTGTAAGTCATTGCCGAATATGTTTCTTATCTGTAAACGATAATTTGAGATTCTGCAACATATTTTTTAAAAACTTTTAATTTCCTAGATCGCAAATAGATGACAATAATGAGATAAGTAGTTCCTGCTGGAAAAAATCAACCATCTTGAGATCTTTAAAGAATAAGGGAACAGAAAATTGCTATAAATCACAAGGATATTTTTTAATGGGGCATCACAGGAAATTTTTATCAAAATATTTAAGTAAAGAGGTAGAACATACCAATTTTGGCGGGAAATTAGTGCAACCGTACTCAAAACGGATAAAATATAGTATTTGATTAGCAGAAAGCATTCTCATCAGAAATACGATGACTATTCTTTCAGTTCTCAGCGCACAAGTGAGCACGTGAAGATGTCTAGAAAATAATGGCGATCGGCCGTACATAAGAGGGGCAATGAAGACGCTCCTGTAGCGTTTTGAGTGGAAAGTGTTTGATCATCCACCATACAGCCCGGACATGTCTCCGTCTGATTTTCATCCCTTCCCTCACATGAACTATGCTATGCTATGCTATGGTGACAGCATTTTATCAAAGACAACGAGCTTCAGGCGAGCGTTTGGTGGAATTCACAAGTGGCTGCCTTCTATGACGAGGATATTGCGAAGTTACTACGACGCCACGACAGATGTCGAAGTCGGAGTCTCCACTACGTAGAGACGTAGCTGGAAAGTGTAGCTAAATGTTTCAAATAAAACATTTTTTATTTTCGCTGTGGTTTCCATTTCGAGAGCGATCGGAGGTTGAAACAAAAACAGCCCTTGTATACAAAAAGTACATTGGTGTAATGCAGTGGGATCTCGCTCCTATTGAGAACATTTCAAGCATTATAGGCAGAGCCCTCTAACCATCTCGGAATTTTGACGGTCTGACTCGCCAGTTGGTAAGAACCTGGCACGGTATTTCTCAGAAGGAAATCCAGCAACTCTGCCAATTAATGACAAGCAGAATAACTGCTTGCATAAGGGCGATAGTTGGACCAACGCAGAGTTGACTTCCTCAATTTGCGAATCTGTTTCTGTTGAGCAAATCATAGAATTTTTCTGAATGTAAAATAATTTGTTTGTCTGTACATGTGTATCCCATCAACCGGTTTCCGTCCCATTCTGATAATTTCTTGGCTCTTCGTTTTTTTGTCTTTGAGTATAATAATAAATAAAAAACGAAGTTTTCGTGTTATTTTTATACAATTGCGATTTAGAAAATTAATAGTTATTCTAAAATTGCAAAATGTTTGAGATCACTTCTCTCCATCCTGTCAGTGAGAGGTAATAATAATTCTCCAAAATCCTTCAAAGTTTCTACCATATTGCAGAAACAGTCACAACTCAATTGCAGAGTTGTGAAGTTTTTAGCTGAGAACGCTGTCGGTCGTCGACTGCATGCAGCTTCCCAGTTCGTGGATCATTCAGTGCTCCGTCAGACTGTGGAGTGCCCTGCAGGCTGGACACAGCCAGTACGCTGGCGGCGCCATTGCGTGGGCCGACCACTAGATAAGCGTCTGTGCCGCCCGCCGTGCGTGCGCCTCGGTTCGCCAGTGCCACACACTGATTGCGCTGTTCGCCCTCGGGTCGCGGCTAATGCCGCTATCGGGTGGCGTTAATCTGCCCCTGGCTGCGCTCACCTCGTGCCGACTTTCCCCCCTGCGGCGTTGTATAGCACTACTGAGACCTTGGCACTTCTGCATTACCGTGTCGTTTCCCGCCATCCGTATTGACATTCGAAGCGCGCCCTGATCGCCTTCGAGTCCACCAGTACGCGAAAAGTACAAAAAGTTATTCACCCCACAGGTAACATCACGCACGCAGCGTGCAACAGCCTCTCTAGATAGTTCGACTAGGAAGAGAGTTTGCAAGTTTCCTCAGAAAAGTCGTATCCAGCTGAAGCAACCCGTTTATGATTGCATTCCGTGTAGCGACCAGCGAACAATCGCCCCCAGCAGCATGTAGAACAAGAATCGCCGCGGGGACATCCGCACATAGGCAACCCGCGCTACCACGCTACGACGTACAGCCATGTGTTGCGCTACACAATCGACCTGGGACTCACAGATATGCACAGGGTTGCCTCACATAGACGGCATTCCAGAGTGCCCCTGACAGCTACAACACCAACAATCGCTTCTCGGGTTTTGTCAAGATTTTGAGGGATCAGGGTTCTTTATTTACGACAATATACAGTCAAATCACCAACAAGTTTTAGAGCTTCACAAACACCAGAGCCTCTACACCAAATATAAATAGCTTTATCTCGATCAACCTTGCGACGTCTACGGCTCAGTACAAAAGGCACCGTACAACAAAAGTAATACGTACCAGTATCCTTATTAAAAACTTCACCAACATTAAAAGCACGGTAAGTAGTCACGTTACGGTTATTAAAACTTTCAAGTTGCATTAAGAAGTGTCTGTTTTTGTTTCTTCATGGTAACTAGTTTCACATATCCACGTGCATTTTCAAACCATCCGTATCGTAAATGTGACAAATACGGGCGATAGCCTATGTACAACTGCTCCTGCAGTAATGATCAAAGTGGCACTAAATCAAAGGCAGTTGATGCACATAGGCCATCGCCAGTATTTGTCACACGATACGGATGGTTTGAAAATGGACACAGGTGTCCGACGTTAGTCACACAAAGGGATATTTCTCAATGCAACTTATAACGGAAATATTTTACACTTGCAGTATGCTGGAAGTTTGTAGACTGCCATTCGGTTCCGGGTCGGAATGATGCACCCATGTTTCATCGCCTAAGACGATGTTCGACAAAAAATTGTCACCACCAGCCTCGTAACGCCGAAGCAATTCTGCACACATGGCCCTTTGTTGCTGTTTATGGTCCCAGCGGTCACACATCTCTGAATACCCCAACTGATGGACTGATGTGTCAGCACTGCCAACTGAGACAGCCAGTTGAGCAGTGAGATGTTTGATTGTGATCCATCGATCACCCAGAATGAGGGCGTCCACACATTGCAATATTTCAGAAGGCAGAGCTGTGTGCGACCGGACGGCACGGGGGGGATTGGACGGGTTTGCGTGACCTTTTTGCGTTGATAATAGAAGCCTCGCCCAACGACTCATCCTGATTTTGTTCACTTACAGCACGGCCATCAATTGTAACTTCATCAAACTATAGGGGCTGAAGCAGGAATATTTCACGGTGTCCCAGAACAAATTTCGCCTTTTTCAACTTAAACTGGCTAAGAAAAAAATATTGAATTACTTATTTAACGCCACATGTAGGACACAGGGCAGCTTTTGATCATCGGAAGTGTTGAAATAAAATCTTGGTTCATGTCATGGTAAACTTGAGACATGTCAGAGGTTTGTCTATCCATTGCGCACACTCATCGTCTTCCTCGTCAGTAACTGGATAAATGAAAATGATGAAAGAAGCAACTGTGGAAATACAAGCTTATCCAACAGTCTAGAGAATTTTGCTAGGAAAACTGGGTTAAAAATCGTGATCCGCGTGGCGAATCTCGAGATATTAAAGTTTTAATTCGGCTGATTGATCTGAATTCACGAGCGTCAGAAGCCAGCAGGATCTGCACTGTCGCAGCGTAGGGCGGTGGTGCTCACAAAAACGCATGTGACCGCGACGCGGGCGCAGCCAAAGCCTCGGGAAAGTTTCGAGTGCTGGCTGATGGTTATGAACCTTGTCTCAAGGAGATACACTGCGAAGTTTGCAGCCTCCGTTACGGCCAGTGGAAGAGTACGAAGTGCCGAAGAAGGACAAAGGAAAAGTAGAGCATACTAATGATGCGAATTCTGAAAGGACATACGCAAAATTCTATCAGATGTCATGTTACACGTGTACGTACCCTATGGAGCCATCGATAGAACTTATTGCACTATGAAAACCATTAAATATTCTTAAAAAAAGTTGGCCATGTGACGTCATTGTCGCAGACGACGGTCCATTGTGGGGAGGACACGCCATTGTTCAGGAGAACGCGGATGTTGCTTGAAACGGTCGGACATGATGCGTGAGGCAACTCCAATTATGGCACATTCAGTTTTGTTCTTGTGCATGTTACGTAAATCAGGTCTCTGCAAATCAGGTCGCATAGGAAGTCAATTTGTTTGACCATTACAAGTTTATTTTGATTTTGTACAAATTCGCATAATTAGTCGATGTCGGCCAATGTATAAAGTTTATGCCAGTCGCCATGCCATTACCACAATTCTTGTAGGTAAGTTTAGTGCTCTGACTGTTTCAGTGTTTATTGCCTCATTGTTGCGACTTTATCGTCGCCGATGAACACTTGGTTGCGACATGGAGAGTATTCAGTAATTTTGGGTTGTTGAGAAAGTGACAGCATTTCCTAAGTTACCTGGCAGTGTGGTAGCAAGACCCGCGTGGCAGGTTTATTAATCAAGATATGCTTCAAAACATAGTAGAGATGTTGCAGGTGGATTCTCGTGTAAGTATCATTCTCCTGTGTGCAGTAGTGTTGCGACGAGAGTAAGATGTTACCGTCGCGTGAGCATTGTGGCTTATGAAAGAAGCATTTGTAACTTTATGCAGTTGCCTCACAGCTCAGAGGATGGGGGTAATGAAGTGGCGGCAATCCTAAGAAAGGCGGTACGGTCCAGCGTCCCTCCGCCACGAAGTATCCGTGGCATGAATTACAAATAACGTTTCCGCCAGCCTTTGTGGATTTTCGTCTTCTTGCAAAATATCAGAAATAATGAATTTAGGGGTCCGAAAAATTACTCCGTAGCTGAGAGACGACAGTCCTCTGATTGGGCAAACCTAAGGTGGTCTCTAATTGCCAGAGAAAACTGATTTCACATCATTAATTTAACAATTAATTTCACCGCCTTTTGAAATAACGATGAGGCCAAACCATAACCTATGTCAAGCGAGTCGCAATTTTATAGGCAATCCGAATATGCGATCGGAAATATAAGTTGTAATTTATTTAATCTCTCTCTCTTTGTCAGAAAGGTGGACTACTTGCAGTCGTTTCTTCTGCACGCCTTGTGTTAGGTCTCTGCTTTGCAGCTGGACAATCCACACTGATGCATCAACAAATCGGGTAACTTCATTGACTGTGTGGTCATGGACAGGTCCAAACACGGTAGCTTCTTCTTGCCACTCTGCCGCGTCACCACGTCAATCCCTCTTACTACCCTGTTTCCATATAATTGGCTGATACGTATATGATGCTCCACTTCCGCTTTTTTTGTCAGAGTTGGATTTACAAAGTGACTGAAATGGTTACCAGCAGGACATAGTGGCGCTGTGCTATGGGACAGTACCGACAGGCACCCGAGAGTCAGTTTCCAGTGGCGCAAAAGTTGACGCCAGTATGCCGACGAATTGACGGCCAAAGCAGATAGAGGGCTGCGCCAGTTCTACCCGCTGTTTAAATCCACGTCAACACTGCCACAAGGCCTGAGAGTTGGAATCTTTAAGAGGCTGCTGCAACCCATTCTAGACAATGCAGCAGAACTCTTGAGTAAAGTAGCTGGTTACAGCCCTCAAACTCGCTTCGCATTTCCTTCGGTATTTCCCGAAAGTGGATCTCAGTCAGTCAGCCAGAAAGTCTTACATCCGGAATGGAACAGGTAATTAGCCAGTGATGTCTACGAAGAATATAGATAATCACTGAACCGGAAAATTTGCAACTTATGCATTACGTTGCAGCTATTTAACGCCATTATGGGGCAGCACCTGCTGACGGACTAACTTCTTTCTTCCTGCATACTAATAGGAGTTTGGGCAAAGAGCAAAGAGCTGAAGAAAATTGTGAAACATGTACTTCACGCAGACATACTCCAAACGTACTGTGATTTTCAAAAGTACGCTCCCCAGCCAAGCTAAAATGCAATTGACAGTGTTAGAGGACATTGATCGTAACGTCACAGACACATGCTGTTGGACGTTTCAGCAACAGATTCCACATCACTCTTGGTTTCTCACCTCGGCGCTTACTAGAAAGTAAACTGTTATCATTAACAAACTAAGAGAAGTTCATTGCAATTAATACCGTCTCCAAACTGTGATTCTTATCACTCTATTTATTGAAAGAATATAGTAAATCAAGTTATCAAAAACAATTACACTACGCAAAATTTTAAGAACTGGGCATGATTTTTCTCCTATAAGAGCTCTTATTTCGGCGAATAGGTCCATTGACAAATGTATTGGACAATTCATCCATAATTTTAACTTAATTATAAAGTCATTCTCATACATTGTGTTTTATGTTTCGCAACGAAGCAAAAGCCCTCTTATGACCATTGTGTGGTATAATTTTGTCTGGTGGAAAGAGCTCTGCCTGAAACCAATAAAAAGTGGTAGCGTTTTTAGGTGTGGTTCAGATCAGCAGCGTACAAGACAGCTAACAGGAAAAATGCTGAAGACGACCCCGACTTTCTGAAAAAACAGCCCATGGATTCCAGCCCGCATAGCAGATCGGGAGTCAAAGATTTCTGTTACGAAGATCTCCACAATATCACAAGTTACAGCGAATACAATGACTTCCATGGCTTCCAACTGGACCAACGGAACGTTTACGGAGCCATTCACTGATTAACAGTCGTGATACTAACAGTCATATGCCATCAAAAACTAAGGATATCTTTATACACTACCATCACCTTGAATTAAAACTTCTCTACTCAACTAACTGGACACAAATCACTTATTCTGAGCACCGTCTACTGCATCCATACTAGCACTCATGCAGGTCGCATAAGTATGATGAAGGAACTAAAAATACGAACCTCGTACTTCATATGCATATACTTCCAGCAAGGCAATACTTCGTCATACCGTCCCGAAACGGCATCAGAGAATTTCGGTGACAGTACACAGATATGAGGGTATAGCCGTTTCTTTGAAATTACACCGTTGCCAAACTATGTCATAGCAGTTCAGTGAATAACCTACAGCCATGAGGATATTGCTTTGTCCATGAAGTTACACAGTTGCCAGATTATATAAGAGCAGTTCGGCAATTCGGTGAACAAGTCACAGACATGAGGACGTTGCCTCATCCTTGAGGTTATGCAGTTGCCAAATAATATCAGAGTAAAACTGTGTGCCAGACCAGGGCTAAACCCGGAACTTTGCTTTTCATGGACGAAACAATGATTAGAGCATTGTCCACTATAGGCCAGTTTCGAGTTCGAATTCCGGTCTGGCACACAATTTTAAATTGTGATGTATATCAGAGTAGATGGAGAGCTCTCCATTGAAATGAGGATATTACCACGCCTGTGAAGTCAGGTGAATTCAATCGTAATGGACACATATAGAACATCTTACCATATTAAAACTGTGTGCTGGACTGGTGCTCGAACCAAGAACCTTGTCCTTCTTGATCAATACTGTTACTAACCGCGCCATCCACGCACGACTCAAAATGTTTAATCTCTAAGTCCTAGAGCAGCACACACTCTTCAGCAGAATGAACAGTTTCGTTTTGGGAATATCGCAAATACTCCTGGGATCTTGTTCCTGTTAACGGCCAGGGGTTCTTCCGGCTATTCAGTTTTTAAGATTCTGATGTTTATGTGATAATTATCTGTATAATTGTCAGTATCATCGGACTTAAAGGACACGTTGTCTACTACTGACTAGCGTCTATAATTCAACTGGTACTCAACTTAAATCCCTATTTGGGGCACATGCTGTTTTCTTTAAAACGTCCAAGGCGTGTAATAGTGATCGTATATCGACACGGAGAAATGACTACTGGTATTACTAAACAAATATTTGTCGTGCCAGGTGCGAGACTGTTTTTCGACCTTGAACTGTTTACCTACGCAGCAACAACATCCATCAGAATCGATCACCTCAGCTGCAGCGAAAAGCCTTCAGTTAGAGCGCCTTCTCCACGGGAAGCTGAAATGTTTTCAACACTGCAGGAAATGAATGCGAGCAGTGTCGCTTCCTCTGGTTGAAAGAAGTAGTCTCTTTGAGCAATAGCTGGATTCCAATGTTTTATTATGGATTCCTATTCTTTCTGTACACAACGACGCCATGCATCCACTTCAGCCTGTGGCATTAGACCCCGTCTTTCACCTGCAATTCTATAAATTTAGTTTTGTGTATTTGCAAACAGAAATTGGCAAAATTACAAGGAGGCAACCGATGTACCAGACCAACTACCATTTAACGTGCTGCTGATTCTATCGGAATCACTCTGATCTTCAAATTTTGCAAGTGTATATTAAATTTTAAAGTTATTAGCTAGAAATCCCATTTATTTGTGAAGAGCATAAGGACCTTAACGTTATGCAGATCTATCATCTGCGACTGGGATGTGCCGGCGCGTCCTAGAACTCTTTCCGCGAGTACACCTAAATTTGTTATTATCAGTGCTGAACGGTAAGCAACTACACTTTTGGAACAGAAACAGGAAAAGTACGTAATAATTCAGGAAAAACCTGGTATCAAAATTGTGAAAAGATGACACTTGCTTACAGATTTTTATGCATACTATTGATATTAGAGGAATTCAGCTCTAGTTCAGAACGAAAATAATTTTCAAGATTTGAGCTCAAAAACAAGAAGTATACTTTCTTTAAATCCCATACATCAGTAACCAAAAATAAGCACAAAGGTAGCGTTACTTGGGGGAGGCTGGGATGAGTATGCAAGGATTACGTCACACCAAATTTTCTCCCATCTTCAGATAACGTAACGCAGCAACAATGTTTAGTATGTACATTTCGACTGCATTTAAATGTGCAGCAGCCCTGTCAAAAATAACAATACCTTCAGCTGACACATTTTTCTGAGCCGTATATTAACCTCTAACACAAAACGTATTGTACCTGCTTTCTTACTGTATACTGTGGCTCATCACATTTCTATATGAACCAGTACAGTAGAAGCATAGTATCCACCATGTGACTGATGTAAGCACTTGTTTACATCGTAAATTACAACTAAAATTTTTCGTATATTTTTGGAAACTACACTGTGTGATCAAAAGTATTCGGGCCCCCAAAAATATACGTTTTTCATATTAGGTCCATTGTGCTGTCATCTACTACCAGGTACTCCATAGCAGCGTCCTCAGTAGCCATTAGACATCGTGAGAGAGCAGAATGGGGCGCTCCGGGGAACTCATGGACTTCGAACGTGGTCAATTGACTGGGTGTCACTTGTCATACGTCTGCACGCGATATTTCCACAGACCTAAGCTTCTCTACGTCCACTGTTTCCGGTGTGATAGCGAAGTGGAAACGTGAAGAGACACGTGCAGCACAAAAGCGTACAGGCCGACCTCGTCTGTTGACTGACAGAGACCGCCGACAGTTGAAGAGGGTCATAATGTGTAATAGGTAATAGGCAGACATCTATCCAGACCATTACACAGGAATTCCAAACTGCATCAGGATCCACTGCAAGCACTGTGACAGGCGGGAGGTGGGAAAACTTGGATTTCATGGTCGAGCGGCTGCTCATAAGCCACACATCAGGCCGTAAGTGCCAAACGACGCAGCCGGTAGTTGTGGCCAAGCGGTTCTAGGCGCTTCAGTCCGGAACCGCGCTGCTGCTACGGTCGCAGGTTCGAATCCTGCCTCGGGTATGGATGTGTGTGATGTCCTTAGGTTAGTTAGGTTTAAGTAGTTCTAAGTCTAGTGGACTGATGATCTCAGATGTTAAGTCCCATAGTGCTTAGAGCCATTTGAACCAAACGACGCCTCGCTTGGTTAAGGAGTGTAAACATTGGACGATTGAACAGTGGAAAAATGTTGTGACGAATTACGGTACACACGTTGGCGATCCGATGGCATGGTGTGGGTATGGTAAATGCCCGGTGAACATCATTTCCCAGCGAGTGCAGCGCCAACAGTAAAATCCGGAGGCGGTGGTGTTATGGTGTGGTCGTGTTTTTCATGGACGTGGCTTGCACCTTTTGTCGTTTTGCGTGGCACTATCACACTACAGGCCTACAATGATGTTTTAAGCACCTTCTTGCTTTTCACTGTCGAAGAGCAGTTCGGAGATGGCGACTGCATCTTTCAACACGATCGAGCACCTGTTCATAATGCATGGCCTGTGGCGGAGTGGTTACACGACAGTAACACCCCTGTAATGGCGCCCGGATCCTTTTATCACACAGTGTATTTATGAGACCAGTTACGTTATTGGTTCCTGTATTGGCCATTTTCAAACTTTATACGATCCAGTGTATGAAAAATAGGACTACATATGCCATATTAATTGCTTAACAGGTGTACTGTAGTAACTAGCATTAGCTTATTTTAAAGGCAGACATCCGCATATGACGTTTTGGATAGTATTAGTAACAGCTGACGTAGTGGATGCGTGATAGAGAAATATGAATCACATTACACTAGGTACCAGCTTATAGTAAGGCAGACTTTATAGGGATAGCCAATTTACGCGAACGTGTCTGCCGGACCGAGACTCCAGCTCGGGAGCTTTGCCTTTCGCGGGCAAGTGTCTACCGTCTGACCTACCCAACCACGACTCCCGCCCCGTCCTCACAACTTTACTTCTGCCAGTACCTCGTCTCCTACCTTCCAAGACGGTAGATCGCTTGCCCGAGAAAGGCAAAGGTCCCGAGTTCGAGTCTGGGTCTGGCACACAGTTTTACTCTTCCAGGGAGTTTCATGTCAGCACTCACTCCGCTGGAGAGTGAAAATATTGTTCCGGAATTTATGCGAATGTTGTAATCTGACTTTAGCTGCAGTTCCTGGCTTAAACAAACGCGTATTGGGACTGCTACACTGCAGTTTTGTATCAGCTATCAGCTGGAATAGAAGTGTTTGTGATATCTGCTGAGAAGATTTAACTGCCTTTTCGGAAAGATTTTCTCTGTTCCGAAAATGATGGTCCCTATTGACGTTGAACGTGAGAGTTGTACCGGCAAGAAAGGAAGCTTCCTTCCATCGGAAAGCGGCCCCGCCATGAACAATAGTCACAGGACGACCAGAGGGGTGTGGCCAGAAGTGATACGCTACGAAGGGAGAGTTTGGAACCCGATGCTGGCACATGACCTACCCCCTAGAATAGCACCAAGTGGACTACTGGACTTCATGTACCCACCTTACGGACAGATCACCGTCTACAACGTCGTTTACCAGAATGTGGAGAGTTACGGAATTTAATGCAGAATATTGGATGAAATGTACGGTGATCAAGAATTTTAAGCCACAAGCCCTCCTCTCATTGCTGGTGAAAATTCCTTTCACTAACAGGATTCACGCCCGCCCCTCAAGAGTTGAGTGCCATAGCAAAAGCCTGCGTCAGCGACCTCAGTTATTGTGGTCGATAGTGTGTGTGATGTGAAGTTGCTAAAGTATGGAGAATGTAGCTGAAGGACTTCTTATTTTCCACTGGGCAGCTGCAGGATTCAAAATACAGTCGACGCGCAAACAATGACGGTAAATACGAGTGTGTAACTGTGTTGCTCTATTTGAAGACGGGTGAGAAGCATCTTGGAAAAATATGAATAAAAAAGGGTTGAAAGTTTGTTACATTACGAGAAGTGGCAGTTTTGTGTGTGATATTGCCCACAGTAAATACTTTTCTTGAGTATTAGTCAGTCTGCGTGAGAGAGAGACTTAGCTTTCTAGCATACATGGAAGCAAATGTGTGTACCACTGTGGAAATTAATTTCGGAATGCTGTTGCTGTAACTTTGAATATGTTAAAGAAGGTAATATGCAGTCGCGTGTGGTAGCTTTGCAGAAAGTTGGACGCCGTGTTTAGGAAATATTTGCAGCTTCGCTTTGTATAGTTTTGTAATCACATTGTTTGACTATTTAGTACAGTTGTTTCAATATCTAGTAGGCCTAGGAAAGAACTACATCACTGTTCACCCCGTTTCATTTTAAATACTAAATGTAAATTTTGAGTAAAAAATTATATTTCATGAACGATTTGTCTAAAGAGCTAACTTTGTAAACTTATTGTTTATTTCCAACTGATAACAATTTGTTAATAACAATAGCCAATGATGTAGATCTGTTCATATCTTTTAACTTCTGCTAATTAATACAGACATGAAGTGTAATTAGTTTTCAAATTACTCGACACTGACCCTCCGCATCCTACTTGCTGTCTAAAAGTTCTGAAATAAAATAACTCGGACTCTCACTGCAGTTCGCGAGATCCTAATGATAATGTGTATCAAACTGGCATGTAACACTCTTGATCTGCACATGCAAAGATTTATTTAAATAATGGTAAAGCAGCGTGATTTATTTCATGAGTGCGATTGCAGGATGTAGTTTAGCTATCTTTTGTTGCACAGGTAAGCTGAATTGATTATTAGGGCCAGAACTGTTCATTGTTCCGTGTATTTAGGAACAGAATTAAGTTTTAACAGCAGTGCGGTGAAAAGTACCGTGGGTTGTATCGACGCTTGTATCGTCCCTCGTATCGTTCAGTCTTTTGTCTGCTTTGGTTATGACACTTCAATGTTGGACACACCCTCAGTGAGGCAGCATCTTGCGTTACTGCAGCAGATAGGGCGGTTACACCGCTCGTTTATTATATTTTTGCGAGCTTCAAACAGGAGCAATTTATTTTCTGTTATCTCTGTGGTTACTATTTACACTACCGCCTTTTTTAGTATGGATAGGAAATATGATTCTTGTGTTTAGATAGGAGCTGGGTTGGTGACCCTTTGCACACAACTCCAGGTGGTGTTGCCTGTTGCCTTTGGTCACAAAACTTGAGGCTGTTGCCAATGGGTGTCACTGGGAGGGGGGTGAGGGGTCTGGACATCTAGCACTTCCAACGTGTCCCACGGATCTGTCCACTACAGTGGCTGTCCTGGATACTGCCCACACTGAGATTGACCCTTCATGCATGGTTGAGAAGGACGTTGTTTCAAGGTGTGGCAGGCAAAGAAAGTCTTTGTGGGGGTGGGGGGGGGGGGGCGGGGGGGCGATTTCAGGGCCTCCTCACTTCAGGTTTCAGGCGCTGTCTGTGGCAGACAAGGTCCCTGAGCCATAAGTTGCAGTCGCTCACCCTGTTCCACAGAAAGCCTCTCAGCCTGGAAGGTCTGGGTATTGACAGATGGTGGGATTACTGGTAGTTGGATGCTTCAGCTTCAAGCTTGTAATGGGGCCCCTTAGGGGTATAACTGCCATGGACGGGAATGAATCCTAGTGTGCGTCTGACGAACAGGTTTCAGGCGCTGTCTGTGGCAGACAAGGTCCCTGAGCCATATGATGCAGTCGCTCACCCTGTTCCAGAGAAAGCCTCTCAGCCTGGAAGGTCTGGGTATTGACAAATGGTGGGATTACTGGTAGTTGGATGCTTCAGCTTCATGCTTGTAATGGGGCCCCTTAGGGGTATGACTGCCATGGACGGGAATGAATCCTAGTGTGCGCTCTGTGTGCATAATGGGAGGAGACATTCCAGACGTGGAAAAGTTCTGGAAAAGCTCCTTCCAACTGCACGTGGCGGCTCGCGTCAGTGCTAATGACGTGTCGCTTCGGACTGGAAGCGGTTCTTTCTGGTTTTGGGCAGCTAGCTGGAGTGGTAAGGACTACTAATCTTATTGTGACTCTTCAAGCTTTCTCGGCAGATGTGTTGTAAATAGTCTTCACGGGTTTGCCCCCGGATCTTACTTGTAAGATGAGGGTGGAGCTCAACATCTGTAACACCTTCGACAGAACCTGCTGTGGTCCTTTGATACACAGTCGAATGGAATGTCCGGATCAAAGGCTCGGATGGTTCTGTGACCGTGTAAGTTGCAGATTCCTCGACTTGCATCGTAGGGTGGCGGGTTTCTGGGTTCCACCTAATAAATCAGGGGCCCACTACACAAAGGAAGCAGCTACACACGTAGCGGGGGCTGTGTTGAAGGGACTGGGTGGTTAGAGAGTCTCAGGAAACTGTAGAAATGGCGTCAATACAAAAGAGCGCAAGATAAAGATGGGATGGTGGACCTAGCAACAATCGGTATTGTAGTTGTAAATTGTTGTAGCCATATTTGGAAAGAACCAGAGATCCAAGTGCTAACAGAAAGCACTAATGCTCAAATTGTTACAGGTATGGAGAGCTGGCTAGAACTGAAAATAAGTTCAGCTAACATTTTTACAAAGGACCTAACCTGTTTGGAAAGGACAGATTAAATACTGTTGGTGGTGGAGTGTTATTGCCGTCAGATGTAGTTTACCTTTTAGTGAAATTGAAATACATAGTTCCTGTGCGGTAGCATGGGTAGGGGCTATACATACAAACAAATTAATATTCCTTTTACCGGCTTCCGCCCCCCCCAGCCCCCCCCCCCTCCCTCCCGCCTCTCTGTCAAATAACACAGTTGCTGAACTGTTCAAATAAAACTGCTTGAGTTTCATTTGAAATAGGTACTCCACTCACACAATTATAGTCAGTGGTAATTTCAATCTACCCTCGATATGTTGGTGACAATACATATTTAAAGTCGGTGGTAGGCACAAACGTCGTCCGAAATCGTACTGAATACATGCTCAGAAATTTTTGTCAGCGGTCAGTCCAGGAGCCCTCTCAAAGTGTAAATTCCTGCAAAACGTACTTGAAATCTTAGCAAGAAATAATTCTGAGCAAATAGAGAGCATCATGACGGATACAGGGATTAATGGGAACAACGTCGTTGTAGTGACACTGAATACCGCAAGATCCAAACTCAACAAAAATGAAGGCAAAATACGGCTTTTAGAGAAGTAGATATAAACATTCGCTTCGCGTCATTCTAAGAGACAGGCTCCACTCCTTCCAATTCGACTTCGTAAACGTTAACCAGATGAGGTTTAACTGCAAAGAAATAGCATTGACGGCAATTGAGAGATATATAAATACCAAATAAAACAGGTCAGAGCACTGTTGCAGAAGCAACGAAAAACGCATGCCAATGGCTCTGAGCACTATGCGATTTAACTTCTGAGGTCATCAGTCGTCTACAACTTAGAACTAATTAAACCTAACTAACTAAGGACATCACACACATCCATGCCCGAGGCAGGATTCGAACCTGCGACCGTAGCGGTCGCTCGGTTCCAGAATGTAGCGCCCAGAACCGCACGGCCACTCCGGCCGGCAACGCATGCCAAATTTAAAAGATCGCAAATCGCCAAAATTGGCAAAGTTTTAAAAAAGTTAGCGTGATTTCAATACGACATGCCGTTACTAATTTCCACAACGTAACTCTGCCCGAAATCTGGCGGAACATCGAAAGAGATTCTGGTCTTATGTAAAGTACAATAGCGGCAAGACACACTGCTTGGTAACAATATCGATGCTACTGATGACAGTGCCACTAAAGCGGAGTTACTTAACACTATTTTTCGAAGTAAATATCCCAGAATTCCGATCAAGAACAGCTGCCAACATGAGTGACTCAGAAGTAAATATTCTCGGTGTAGCGAAGCAGCTTAAAAGGCTCAATAAGGGTAAGGTCTCCGGTTCAGATTGCATACCATCTAGGTTCCTTTCGGAGTATGCTGACACAATAGCTCCACGTTTAGCAGTCATACACAACAGTTCGCTCGTAGAAAGATCCGTATCTGAAGACTGGAAAGTTGCACAAGTCACACAAATACCCAAAAAAGAAAATTGGATAATCCGCTAAATTACAGACCTCTATCACAAACGTCGATTTGCATTAGGATTTTGGAACATATGCTGTGTTCGAACATTATGAATTATATCAAAGAAAATGATTTATTGACAGTCAGTCAACACGAAATCAGAGAATATCGTTCTTGTGAAGCACAACTAACTCTTTATTCTCACGAAGTAATGAGCGCTATCAACAGGGGATCTGATACTGATTGCATATATCTTGGATGCCTACAGAGCATCTACATCTACATCTACATAGATACTCCGCAAGCCATCGTACGGTGCGTGGCGCAGGGTACCCTGTTCCACTACTTGTCATTTCCTTTCCTTTTCAACTCGCAAATAGAGCGAAGGAAAAACGACTGACTGTGTGCCTCCATCTGAGTCCTAATTTCTCGTATACGCCCGATGTACGTTGGAGGCAGCAGAATCGTTCGGCAGTCAGTTTTAAATGTCGGTCTCTAAATTTTCTCAATAGTGTTTTTCGGAAAGAAAGTCACCTTCCCTCCAGGGATTCCCGTTTGAGTTCCCAAAGTATCTCTGTAATACTTACGTGTTGTGCTACTGAATTCGCGGGTTCCTGTCAGAAAGATCGCAGTTCGTAGTAAATGACGGAAAATCATCAAGTGAATCAGAAGTAATGCCTTGCGTTCCCCACCTGGGGTCAGAGGCTCTCTCTTGTCCTGTTCTACATAAACGGTGTAGATGAGAATCTGAGCCGCCCTATAAGACTGTTTGCTAATGATGCTGTCGTTTACCGGCATGTAAAGTAGTCAGATGATCAAAACCAATTACATACACGATGTTTGTATGGTGCGAAAAGTGGCCATTGACTCGGAATAACGAAAAGTGTGAAATCACCGTGAGTATTAAGGGGAATACGTTAAATTTCAGTTATATGATAAATAGCACAAATATGAGGGCTTAAAATTCGACTAATTACTTACGGATTACGGTTATGAGTGACTTAAACTGGGCCGGTTACGTAAATAATGTTGTGGTGAAAGCAAAAGGCTGAACACTTACAAAATGCAACAGGGCTACTAGAGAGGCTGCTTACTCTAAGCTTGTCCGCCCCCTTCTGGAGTACTGCTGTGCTGTGTGGGATCCGCATCAGACAGGAATGACGGAGGAAATCGAAAACGTTCAAAGAAGGGCAGCTCGCTTTGTATTATCACGAAATAAAGGAGAGAGTGCCACGGATATGACACGCGAATTGGGGTGACAATCATTAAAAGAAAGCGTTTTTCGTTATGGCGGGATCTTCTAATGATATTTCAATCACCAACTTCCTCCTCAAAGTGTGAAAACATTTTGGTAGCGCCCACCTACATAGGGAATAATAGATAACAGAAATCAGAGCCCGCACGCAAAGATTTGAATGTTCGTTTTTCTGGCGGAAGAGGAAGGTAAAGCCCGCCCTCGGTGGCCGAGCGGTTCTAGGCGCTTCTGTACGGAACCGCGCGACCGCTACGGTGGAAGGTTCGAATTCTGCCTCCGGCATGGCTGTGTGTAACGTCCTTATGTTAGTTAGGTTTAAGTAGTTCTAAGTTCTAGGGGACTGATGACCTCAGATGTTAAGTCCCATAGTGCTCAGAGCCATTTGAGGAAGGTAGAGACATAAGGTGGTTCGGTGCATCCTCTATGAAGCACTTAATTGTGAATCGCAGAGTAACCATATAGACGCGTATGTCGTTGTATATATCCATATTAAATTTTGTGAAGCAGTAAGTGGTATGAGACACTTTCGGATGTTATTTAGGTCAGTGACTGTGTAAGTGTTTTTCATGGAAATATAAGCTTTGAGATCATAAATTTTATACAGTGACGTATAATTTTCATAGATGATATGTCAGATGCGTTGTGTTGACGAGGAATGCCCACAATGTACATAATTATGCACACAGGTAGTTTAAACATAGAAGCTTCCTATGCATTACGAGTAATGTTTACGTTCAGTCACTAGTCAGCATAAAGTTACATCACATACACAGTCAAATTAGAGTTGAATGATTTCACAGAAATGCAAAAATAAAAACTCTCCTATGAAAGTTACACTTAGACACCAGCAGAGGTAGGAATCATAAAGCAGGAAATTTTCAAGATCGCTGAATTTCTTCGCGGAAGTTCAATGATAGTGTATAGTAAAAAGTTTGCTCTCCCTAGGATCTTATAGTGACTTGCAAAGTTCAGTTTCTTAATCTAGAAATATCCGCGGAGTTCAGAAACTGAGATTGGACCTTAATTTCTTTGTAACTGGTAATAAAACGTCCCAAGAGAAAGTCGAACTGGAGATAAGTTTATCTGTGTCGAACGCCGGAGGGTCGATAGCCTCTCTTAGCGGCGGTGTCCATGTTGACAGCAATCCTTGTGTTTGCTCAGCAAGCACAAACAAAGGCGTTCATCTGGAAAGCTGCCCGGCGCCGGCCTCGTTCGTCGTCTCCCCGAGTGTGTGTGTTGGTGGGCGGGGCGGAGAGGGTGGTCCAAGCGATGCGATGTGAGTGGGCGGTTTCGCAGGGTGGAGGGGGACACGAGGACGCAGCAGACGACGGAAAGGAATGTGGCGCGCCAGCCGTTTGAAGTCAGGGGTGTTGGAGGGAGGTCAGAGGTTAGCGTCCGGTCGTTGCAGACGGAGTCGTGGCTTAGTTGGGGAAAGAGTGGAGTGGATGGAATGGAGTGAGAATTCAGCACTTGCCTTCCTCTAAAGTGTGTCCGAAGTGATTCAGGAAAATAAAAATGGAGACAGTCGGTGTCGTAGGAAAGTAGTCTGAACAAAGACCTCCTAGAATGCGAGTCCATTGTCTTGGTGCATTGCCACATATCTCAGTTCAGTACCCAAAGATAGATAGGAGAGTCAAATGTTCTCTATAAAAAATTTTCTATTTATTATTTTAGAGTTCTCTGTTCCTTGCAGTAGGATGGGTGAATGATTCGTTTGTGATCCAATATTTCAACAAGTAGCGTAGTGATTTACGACAGGCACTGAATAAGTTCTCGGTCAGTTACAGTTGAAAACATGCGGAATTTGTTGTGGGACATCATGAAATATTCTCGCTTCAGCACCAATAGTTTCATGAACTTCCGATAGGTGGAGCCACTATGAGTTGTCTTCAAAATGACGTCTGTAGCGGAAAACCAGAGCATCGCAGATATTCGTAGCGCTTGCAGAATGTCTACGGAGACGTGGCAGTGAACAAAAACATGGTGAGTTGTTGGGCGAGGCGTCTGTCGTAATCTCAATGTCACGCAAACCTGTCCGATCTACAACGTGCCACCCGGCCGCACACAGCAGTGACTTCTGTAGTGTTAGAGCGTGCAGACACTCTCATTCGAGGTGCTCAATGGATCACAGTCGAATACCTTGATGCTCAACTGGATGTCTCTGCTGGTAGTGCTGACACACGCGTCCTCCAGTTGGATTATTCAAAGTTGTGTGCCCACTGCGGTCCTCGCTGCCTAACACAACACCATAAAGCAACAAAATATGGAGGAAACTACGAATAGCAGAACGGTTCAAGACTTCGTAGATGACCCTTAGATATCTGCAACACTTTTTATTTAAAATAAACCAAGGATTTTACAATGTCTTGTCTGGTGTTGCTCCATCAAATGGTAACAGATGTACCATCTGTGCCCCATGAGGGACGTACTCTGTGGGAAGCAGTACGTGGATGATGGGGGGATTGTTGATCCAGCAAGACGTTGGATCCGACGTCGACCAGTAAAGTGGTATAGCATGGGGGCATACAGGTCATATCAGTAAGGGGCGTAAGACCGCCGCATTGAGCGGAGATTGTGTAGAAACATAGGATTTTCCACCCCAAAGAGTGGGAAATAATATGGTGAATTGGAATCCTGAATGAAAGCAACCCGCTGTCAAAGAAAGTGTTTCATTGCTTACTGAACGCACATGTAGTTACATAACGCTAGATTTTTCCCTATGGAAATTATTTTTGATTTTTCATAAGCTTTTCATGTCTTAGGGGACACTTTATTGTGTTTCCGCAATCCACTAAAAAGCAGAAAGACGATAACTAAGACAATACTAGCCATTAATTATTTATCATGTAGATAACAAAAATTTATTCTTTTCTTTCTGAAAGATTATTTTGTTTTTAAGCAAACAAGATTCACCTATTCCCACTAAGTATCCTCTAGAATGTAAAAAACATTATTTAATAATACTTAGTTTGTTGGGAAATCTGTAGTGTTTTCTGACAGTAGATTTTAGCTATCTAACTTTTTACAAATATATTATTATGATTTATCATTTAAGCATATCCTAACTATACAATTGGAAACAGATAATCGAAAAGTGTTGCCGGCAAACACTACAGATATCCTATCATAGTAATATAAGTACAACTCAGTAATTTCCTTTTATTATAGACCACTGACGATGCCTGATGTGAAGAGGCGAATCGTGTTTGGTTCATAATAATGGATATATTCATTTGCAAAAGAAGGACTTTTCTCATCAACATGATGCCTGAAAATATTAACAAAAATATTAGTAAGGTTACACTAATTTTGAAGACTTGAGATTGAAACATTTGATGATGGGCATAGTTGCCCGAAAACAGTTACGTCGTAAAAGTAATCTTTCAAGCGACAATTTTTTTTCAACGTGATGCATGAGTGATAAACGTAGGTAGTTCAGTATAACACAAAATGTCATAATATACCTTAGATATGTTGTTTTGAAAGAAGTCGGTGGCCATTTTAATGAACCACACCTCAGTTTTAATGTACTGGTCTCATTATTGTTTTATCATTTCCGTGTGATGCATTTTAGTGAACCAATGGTCAGGCAGTTACCTTTCATGCTGACAGGTTATTCGTGAGAACTGTGTTTCTTCCATTGCTTATCCAACGATAATTGGAGGAAGGATACGAGCCATCGTTGTTATATTCATATAGAGAAGTACAGTGGAACCAAGTAAATAGTTTACAACATTTCTATAAATTTCATACAACACTCTATTCACTACACTGTAAACAAGTGTCCAACTTAACTAAAAGCGAGTTCATGGGTCTGTATTTTTGTGAACAACGTTCACAGCTATATAGAGCCGCGCTTCACACGAACGTTCTTGGCAAACAATTTCTTTCTTTCGACTCTAACTGATTTTAGACGACTTTTTTGTGTAAACATGCATACAGGTGTTCCAATTCTGTTTCTTATCTTCATGTATTGCTTGTTGTTATTTATAATCATAGCCTGCAAATAATAAAAAATTTCCGTGTGTTACATTTCGTATCAGCCAATTTTCGTGTTAGGTATTGTCAATATTTTGTATATAGCCCCTAATAATTTCAATGTTGAAGGTCGATACATTTCCGAAACTGTTGAAAGTTACTTGAAATCATGAAATAGATTTATTTTACGACAGCTTCTCCAAAATGATTATCTGCAAAACTTACGTGGATTCTCGAAAGCAACGGTGGATACCATCTTCCGATAAGATTGTTGCTGCTACTCCAGAAAAATTAGCTAGAAAACTACATCATAGTCTGGGGAACAACAGTGGGTGCTCTCTTACACTAAAAATTACAGACAGTAAACGGAAGATGCTCACAGTACTCGGCTGGTATAACACTGTTCGTAGAAGACTGTAGTTTTTCTGTCCAGAATTTGTCGACAATTATCTCTATACTACCTGGTGGGACAACTCCGTCTTGGAGCACAGAACTTCATTGTGTCTACAGTTTTTTGTCGTTTGCATAGTGCGCCGTGCTGCAGTTAGGCAAAAAATTTCGAGCGGTCCGTACGCGATTACTGTTATCATATTTCCAATTATAAACCTACTGCCAATTAATAGCAACAAAATATGGAGGAGGAGTCTACCAGAACAGTTCAAGACTTCGTCAGATGGTTCTTAGATACCTATAACACTCATTCTTTAAAATAAACCAAGGATTTTACAATTTGTAGTCTAGTGTTGTTCCTTCAACTGGTAACGGAAGGGTATGACCAGTATCGGTAACTCCACGATCAACCCTTGAAGACGGTCCGGCTGTCGACCGACCGCCATGTCATTCTCATTCATTCATCATCGTTTGCGGTTTGGAGATGCATGGGGTCAGCACACCTCATTCCCGGCCTTTATCGATGTTTCGACCTTGGAGCCGCTACCTCTCAATCAGGTCGCTTCTGAACTGGCACCAAGGAAAAGTTCCTAGCAGTACCATGAATAAAACCCTGGTCCCCAGCGCGAGGGTCTGTCACGTTGACCACTGGGCCACGGGGGTGGACGAAGACTCTGACCAGTTCATTAAATTAATATCGTCAGAGCGCATTTACTGTGCTTATGTTGCAAATACTGATAAGTATTTGGAACACTATTCTCATTTGTGGAAACCCATTATCTGGCGCTCTGAACACGTAAAACTGACGACAAAACAGACGACATGCAGTGCACAGAAGGGCAAATTACCTTCTTGATAACTTGTCATTAAATATCTTGTTGAGAAAAGTAAATTGCCACATTTGTACTACGTGTATTTTTGACGCCTAGTGGCAACATTAATGTTGTTAGATAACGCATCACTCCAGGAAGGAAGTATGTAAAAGATGTAGCTAGACTTAGATGGAGAAGTAAGTAGTATCAGTTTCTACCTAAGAAGCATTTGGATAGCTAATCCGTGTTATTGGTCATCAATAAGGTAACACTGAGAAAACGATCGATGTTTTGAATTGCTCGTACATAAATATTTGGCTAATAGTTTATCTACTTATCTCTTTCTACTGCAACTTACTGCGTTGATTTGCTTGGTAGGATCATGGGTGAATAACGGAAAATAAATTGGAACCAATATTCTGATCTTACTAGAGGTCTGATAATAAATACCGGAACTATTCACGTTAATTAAATTAGTTTCTGAAAAGTCCTTTCTTTCTTCCCAAGAATCTGGAGCATTCGTGAAGTAAATAATGTGCGAACAGATTCGGAGAGAATTTCATTTTGTGTTCAAGTGACACTTTCTTTCTTCCTTAGCTACAGCATGCTTAGCTGCCATTAGCTCTTCATTCACACGAAGTAATGAGTACCATCGACAGGGGATTTTAAATTGCTTCCATATACCTAGATATAATACAAGGGATGTTTTCACACCGTTCCTCACAATCGACTTCTAATACATTGCTTGCCTATGAAGTATCATCTCAGTTGTACTGTGGATTCGTGATTTTCTGCCAGGAAGGTCACAGTTCCTAGTAACTGACGAAAAATCGAGTAAAACAGATGCGATACCTTGTGTTCCTCAAGGTAGTGTTATAAACCCTCAGCTGTTCCTAACATCTATAAACGATTTAGAAGATAATCTGATCAGCCCTTTTAGATTGTTTGCAGATGATGCTGTCATTTACCGTCTAGTAAAGTCATCTGAAGATCAAAAACAACCACAAAAGATTTATACATGATATCTATATGGTGTGAAAAGTAGCAATTGACTTAGTAAATAATGCAACGAGTGAGGTCGTCTACATGAGTACTAAAAGAAATCCATTAAATATCGGTTAAATAATAAATCACAAACAACTGAAGTCTATCAGTTCAGCAAAATGCTTAGCGATAACCATTACCAATAACTTAAACTGGAACGATCACACGCCTAGTGTTGTGAGGAAGGCAAACCAAAGACTGCCTTTGACTGATAGAACACCTACGAATACAGTAGGTCTATTAAAAAGACTGCCTCCACAACGCTTGACCGTCCTCTGCAGGAGTATTTCTGCGAAGTATGTGGTCCGTATCAGATAGGATTGACGGATGACATCGAAAAAGTTCAAATAAGGACAGCTCGTTTTGTATTATCGCGTAATTTGGGAGAGAGAGTAAAGGATATTGTAAGGAACTTTGATGATATCTGATAGTGATATGGAAACGAGGAAGAACTTGAAAGTGTACGTTTGGAGCACAGTACAGTATTTGACATTCAGTGAGATAAATATAAATCTCACATCATACAAACAAAGGCGTTTTTTGTTGCGGCAAGATCCTTTCACCAAATTTCAATTACCAACTACCTCCTTCGAATTTAAAAATAGTTTTTTGCGCCCATCTGCATATGGAGAAATGATCATTGTAATAAAATAATCGTAATCAGAGCTTGCCCGGAAAGATTTAAGTGTTCGTTTCCCCGTGCAGTGTTCCAGAGTGGAACGGTCACAAAATAGTCTGAAAGTGGATCATGTACCCTCTGGCACGCACTTAATTCTGAACTGAGGGCAGTCATGTAGATGGAATTTTCCAAATACTAGGATCTTTGGCACGCGGGCTCAAGCAGCTGAAGGTCGTCATTGACAAAGTGTGATCTCCACAAAAAGTCGAAGTTAAACAAAGATAATGTTGTTCACTTTACACCACAGAATACGAAAGAATATTTTCAAGAATGAGTCGTCACATATAATATAAAAGACAGTCGCCTGGCTTTCGTGACAACGTGAACAGAAACGTCATCGTAGCTAACAGTGTGTCACGTCTTCAGTGTGTGTTTTGTTTTGTTTTTTGCCACACGCCAGAGATTGCTGTCGTGCGCTGGTTGCGCGTGCGCAGTATGATTAACGCGCACTTCCCACCCACATCACAAGATCGCACACGCCTTCCATGCTCACGAGAACCACACATCATGAGCCCCGCCCTTTAGTTTAACTTAACGCGCGAGCCAGCCACAAAAAGTGTTACGGCGGAACAGAACCATAGCATTAAATTAATAGTATGCAAAATAATTGTGCTTCACTCAGTATGCGGCTTTGTTTGGATACAGAAGTAATGTAAATAATGAAGAGCAGTGGAAGGAAGAATAACGTATTGCTTAACATCAGAACTGGGGCCAACGCATTATTGAAAGAATTGAAACCAAGATGACACAATATGTAAAAAGCAAAGAGGATAACAGATGCAGACAGGGACTGGCGAAGAAAAATTTCTCCACTAAAAGAACTTTGCTGATATCAGATAGTGATATGGAAACGAGGAAGAACTTAAAAGTATACGTTTGGAGCACATTACGGTATTTGACATTCAGTGACATAAATATAAATCTCACATCCTCTGTTGAAATAAACATCATCAACCCAAAAAGTAATAGTTCATATGATATAGATAATGCTTTCTATAAGGAACCGAAAAGTTGCGATTCTCTAATATGTAATATATTTATTAACTTTAGAAGTGCATTATTAATTCAGAGCATTTTTCCCATTGGTTCAAAAGGCTCTGAGCATTATGGGACTTAACATCTGAGGTCATCAACCCCCTAGAACATAAAACCACTTAAACCTAAGCCGGCCGCGGTGGTCTCGCGGTTCTAGGCGCGCAGTCCGGAACCGCGCGACTGCTACGGTCGCAGGTTCGAATCCTGCCTCGGGCATGGATGTGTGTGATGTCCTTAGGTTAGTTAGGTTTAAGTAGTTCTACGTTCTAGGGGACTGATGACCACAGATGTTAAGTCCCATAGTGCTCAGCGCCATTTGAAGCATTTGAACTTAAACCTAACTAACCTAAGGACATCACACACACCCATGTCAAAAAAGGCCTATCCTACCGCTACACTCCGGCTTAGCTCCAGCGGAAAGAAACTGAATAGCTGAGTAGCAGGGTAGCCAATACTGCGCCATATGATGAACAGAAAAAAAATGGTTCAGTTGGTTCTGAGCACTATGGGACTTAACTTCTGAGGTCATCAGTCCCCTAGAACTTAGAACTACTTAAACCTAACTAACCTAAGGACACACATTCATGTCCGAGGCAGGATTCGAGCCAGCGACCGTAGCGACCGCGTGTTCCAGACTGCAGCACCTAGAACCGCTCGGTCACTCCGGCCGGCTGATGAACAGACATCAGATAATTAAATGTAATTTGAAAAGATTTGGGGGCTGAGGTAGATTATATTGGAATTAATAAAAGTGTAAACAAAAATATAATCCTTATGTAATGTGCAATATTGATCACTCATGAATCTAGTTAGAGCGTATGAAGTGTTCAGTTGGCACATTCAGTACAGAATACAAATAGCGAACATGGCGGATGTATAACTGGGAAACGTTGACGAGAGTATGAAAAATCAGTGGAAATTATCGAAAAGAGAAAACGTAATCCACAGAACTGGCGCAAAGAAGTTGGCAAGAAGAAGCGAAACAACGGTAAAGATTACAGTAGTTATAAGTATGTAGTGGGAAAGGCAAAATCGCAAGGTTCAGACTGAGCCTATGCGAGAAAATGCTTCGATATTGTACCTGTAGGTACACGGGAGAAGTTGTTTCGTGATTTCCGAAATCTAAGTAACAATGATCCTTAAAATTCTTATATCTTTGCATGTGGGAATATAAATCCTGTCAAGCAGACATATACTGATAATCTAGAGAAGAGTAGGCGGCAAACAACCAACATTTATAAGGTTACTGTAGGCGAAGTAAACGTTCAGACTTGTAAGGAAGGTTGTCTAGCAATCTTCGATATAAGCAGTGGACGCCTATCCCGTGTCAGTCAACAAAAGAAAACACCTGGAACTCCTGAATTTAGTTTCTGTGTTTCATTAGGCAACGAAACACCAGACGTACATTCACAATGGTAGGTTTATGTGTAACAAGACATTAAAAACCAACGGCCTTGCCTCAGTGGTAACACCGATTCCCGTCAGATCACCGAAGTTAAGCGCTGTCGAGATGGGACAACACTTGTGTTACAATACTGGTGATAACACTTGTGTACCTTTTACTACATTCAATAGAATCGAGCGAGGTGGCGCAGTGGTTAGCACATTGGACCCACATTCGGGAGGGCGGTGGTTCAAACCCGCGTCCGACCATCCTGATGTAGATTTTCCGTGTTTTGCCTAAATCGCTTCAGGGAAATGTCGTGATGGTTCCTTTGAAAGGACACAGCTGACTCTCTTCTCCATCCTTCCCTAATCCGATGGGACCGATGACCTCGCTCTTTGGTCCCCTCCCTCCGATCAACCAATCAACCAACCTGTTAATGGTAATTTTTGGTTGTGGATGTTTGATAATGTACAAAACAAATCTTCAAATACTCTTGTTTTTCTTTGCTAATTATTATTTTTCATGTTACGTTCCAGTATAAAGGATATGATAGTTCTGAAACAATAAATGGTCCATACTATAAGGATATCCATTACAAAATAAAAATAAAATAGTTTGATTTTTTTCGAGTCTCATTTACACAACTGCATTTTTCTCCATTTCTGAGTACTGTGGGTTAGTCCGTTTTTTCGCGCATATCGTCAATTACAATGAGAGTTCCACAGGATTCGATTAGATGCCCAGTACTGTCCTTACTTTATGTTAATGATCTGCTATTTTATTTGAATCGAGAGGCAGAGTTATTCCTGTTTTCAGATGATACAAGCATTGTTGTGAAGTCTAGTAAACTGGTATAGAAACATCAACAGAAATAAGAATGTATGATGTGGAAGTTACTGACTGGTTTTCAACAAATGGACTAACTTTAACGTTTCTTTTTTATACATACAACGTTTTGTTTACATAGTACGTTCTGTTTACATAGTACACCACAAGAAGTAATAATCAGGGTAGAAAATTCTAATTTCCTAAATGTGAACATTGATAAAATTTAAAATGGAAAAGCCGGCCGGTGTGGCCGAGCGGTTCTAGGCGCTACAGTCTGGAACCGCGCAAACGCTACGGTCGCCGGTTCGAATCCTGCCTCGGGTATGAATGTGTGTGATGTTCTTAGGTCAAATGGTTCAAATGGCTCTGAGCACTATGGGGCTTAACTTCTAGGTCATCAGTCCCCTAGAACTTATAACTACTTAAACCTAACTAACCTAAGGACATCACACACATCCATGCCCGAGGCAGGATTCGAACCTGCGACCGTAGCGGTCGCGCAGTTCCAGACTGTAGCGCCTAGAACCGCTCGGCTGTCCTTAGGTTAGTTAGGTTTAAGTAGTTCTAAGTTATAGGGGACTGATGACCTCATAAGTTACGTCCCATAGTGCTCAGAGCCATTTGAACCTTTTTTTTAAACTGGAAAAACCACGTAGTAGACGTGCTATAAGGTTCAAATTCTGCTACTTGTGCCATATGAATAATGGTCACATTTGGAGATAGGCCGATAAATTAACATATTTTGCATATTTTCTATTATTGACGTCTTATGGGATTTTATTTCTTTAATCGTGTCAGAAACATGCACAGGGTATCACAAAAATTTACGATAGTACTCTAAAATTGGTACTGAGCTGTGTCGCTAATCAATTTACGCACCAGGGCTTTGTGCGCACTTATCTTTGGATAAAAGGCGTTCATGGGCGGCACGTAAGAGATCTCTGGCGAGCTGTCTCTCTGGCAGATACTCCGCCGCGGAGGCAGGTGCCGCTTAGCTGGAAAGCTCGTGATATGTGCGGAGCATCTGGCGGTCCGGGTTTGGTGACTGTGTTTTCGACTACGGGGTACAGCAGAAACAGGGGCTGTCTCCACCGTGGCCTAAGGTCTGGTGCTGCAAACTGCCGTCTGTGCCAGAGTTCTTCTCTACGTGCCGCCATGTGACAGCAAGCTGCATGTTTACATCTCCCTATTAAAATGCGGTTCGATGCTTTGAAGTGGTTGCTTAAATTTAGCAATGCAGCAATGCTGTTCTATCTGAAATTACGACACATTATACAAGCCGAGTTTCTTGCAAGCTGCGCTAACTTCGGTAATGCTGGTTAACTGGGCGGGCCTCTGAGAGAATCCAATGGCTGCTAATTGTCATCCCACTATTTAAATCACTTGATTTGTTTGAAAAAGTTCAGCCTCCAATGCTAATACTTCCTTTTAATTACATGCTTATTGTTTATAGCTTTGGTCCTTTGGTGAAAGAGGTGGATAAGGACACACGTTACATTCAGTAAATTTTACAGTTGTGAACAGCGTAAGGGTTTGGTGTGACTTTCAGTGCTCCAGCTGTGTTCTGTACTTTGTAGGTGTTCCTTATGAAGTTGGCCCACTCTGAACCCCCTAAGCTACTAGTTATTTAAGACCTGTAGTGTGTGTTTTACAACCCAATATTTTCCACTTCTTGTAAATGCAGAAAAACTGTATTAACTTGTTGCAGCTCTCTATTATCACCTGGTACCAGGACTTTTTATTTGTCCTGTCTCATATTACAGACCAGAGTGACACTGGAAGCAGGGGTGTAGCTAATCCCTAAATCTAATCTCCATATTGTGAAATTTAGCTATTTGTTGCTAAACCATGTTGCATGTGTTAGTTTTATTGTGTTTGTAGTAATAGCTTTGTGTACGTTTTAGAAACATTTAATTTGGGCTACTTAGCCGCGTTCTTGTGGAGTATCAAGGTTCTACCAGCTGATGCAACCGCTTACTAAACCAGGAAATTACTCAGAATATTTTTCAAAGGTTTCATCTTCAAATTTCTTATTAGGGCTTTATATGCTTTTCTTAAAACATTTTTAAACTGATTTAAATGTCACTGGATGTGTCCAGTTAGCGTTCAGATGGGTGTTACTATGAGTCTGTTACTATGATTTTCAAGCCCCTGAAGTGTAGCCTGCCCTCCATGTCAGCTTTGTGGGAAGAGTGTCGGCTTGCTTTATTGAACTGTGTTCCAGGACCTACACGTGCTCATGAGGATGACTCGGGACAGATTGAGATGGGTAGAGGAGGAGTGGGAAAGAGAGGGGGAGAGTATATGATCAGAGGAATAGGGGAGGAAGATATGGACAGAGGGAGGGAGTGAAGGAAATGGGCAAAGAGAGAGGCAGGAGGAGGTAGATAGAAGATAGGATGTTGAGGTACTCCAGTCACTATCGAGATGCCCAGATCTGTCCCTGATTGATGTGGGGCCAGCTCGGACGCAAACTCCGTCCCAGTGCCATTACACAGGGTATCGAGGAAAAATTACAATTGTGGGCCATATTACCTCAGGATAGGATACTGTATCTGTATGACACCCTTCTCAACCGAATCAGTGCGCGCATCCAAGTCAGAGAGGCTGCAACGTCATAGTGATAAGTGGGCTCATACTACCAGGTTCTTTTGAGTTTGACTCAATTTTGTATTCATTGAAATTACGTCATGTATTCTCTCAAACCCGTGAAGCTTAATTTCGTTTCCTCCTCCCCTTCTGAACACTTTTTTTTTCACGAAGTGTTTTCTACACTGAAGAGCCAAAGAAACTTGTATGCCTGCCTAATATCGTATAGGCCCCCGCGAGCTCGCAGAAGTGCCGTAACACGACATGGCATAGACTCGACTGATGTCTGAAGTAGTGCTGGAGGGAACTGACTCCATGAGTCCTGCAGGGCTGTCCATAAATCCGTAAGAGTACGAGGGGATGGAGATCTCTTCTGAACAGAACGTTGCAGGGCATCCCAAATATGCTCAGTTTGTTCATGTGTGGGGAGTTTGGTGGCTAGCGGAAGTATTCAAACTCAGAAGAGTGTTCCTGGAGCCACTCTGTAGCAATTCTGAACGTGTGGGGTGTCGCATTGCCCTGCTGGAATTTCCCTTGTACATCTGAATGCACAATGGACATGAATGGATGCAGATGATCAGACAGGATGCTTACGTGCGTGTCTCCTGTCTGAGTTCTATCTAGACGTATCAGCTGTCCCATATCAACCCAACTGCAAACGCCCCACACCGATATGGAGCCCCCACCAGCCTGCTGACATGCAGGGTCCATGGATTCATGGGATTGCCTCATACCCACATACGTCCATCCGCTCGATACAATTTGAAACGAGACTCGTCGCACCAGGCAACATGTTTCCACTCATCAACATTCCAATGTCGGTGCTGACGAGCTCAGGCGAGGCGTAAAGCTTTGTGTCGTGCAGCCATCAAGGGTAGACGAGTGATTCTTCGGCTCCGAAAGCCCATATCGATGATGTTTCATTGAATGGTTCGCACACAGACACTTTTTGATGGCCCAGCATTGAAATCTGCAGCAATTTGCGGAAGAGTTGCGCTTCTGTCACATCGAACGATTGGTCCCGTTCTTGCAGAATCTATTTCCGGCCGCAGCGGAGATTTGACGTTTTACCGGATTCCTGATAATCACGGTACACTCGTGAAATGGCCGTGCGGGAAAATCCCCACTTCATCGCTATATCAGAGACGCTGTGTCCCATCGCTCGTGCACCGACTATTACACCACGTTCAAACTCACTTAAATCTTGATAACTAACTTAAATCACTTGTGTTCCCAGATGAGACTTACTTCCCACGTACGAAGACCATCGCTGTAATCTGGATAAAAGGCCTCTCGATCTTGTATTTGTTCCATTAAAGGCAATAAGAGTGTTCTTGATTTTTGGACATCCCTGCAAGATCGTTGTACTTTCATCGTGCACCATCCGCGATACCATCAGTAATATTCCAACTTTTTGGTTGTGCCTTCTTCGATCCCCCCTGCAGCTGGGTTGTCACAGGTGTGAGAAAGTAATTTCAGTGCAATACCAGGACTCGGCCCAATGTACCGGCAAAATGCAATATTCTTCGCGAAGACGTGCCTGGAACTTGTCTGATAGCCTTGGGATTCAGAGCGAGTCTACCCACAAGGTATCTGGACGTGGATGCCATTTTGTTTCGTTCTGCCAGGAGGGAGTTTTCTTTAATTCCCTCTATGTTTTATTTCTTATCGATGCTCATTACAAAATGATTGAAATGGCTCTGAGCACAATGGGACTTAACATATGAGGTCATCAGTCCCCTAGAACTTAGAACTACTTAAACCTAACTAATCAAAGGACACACACACATCCATGCCCGAGGCAGGATTCGAAACTGCGACCGTAGCGGTCTTGCGGTTCCAGACTGAAGCGCCTAGAATCGCTCGGCCACACAGGCCGGCAATTCAAGTGATGTTTTATATCTCGTGTACGCGATAGTACTGACACCTGTATATTTCATATCGCTATCCCGTAACTTTTGACACTTCAGTGTGTAGCCGGCCGCGGTGGTCAAGCGGTTCTAGGCGCTTCAGTCCGGAACCGCGCGACTGCTACGGTCGCAGGTTCGAATCCTGCCTCGGGCATGGATGTGTGTCATGTCCTTAGGTTGGTTAGGTTTAAGTAGTTCTAAGTTCTAGGGGACTGATGACCACAGATGTTAAGCCCCATAGTGCTCAGAGCCATTTGAACCACTTCATTGTGTTTGTGGAGGATGGCACGGTGACACGTCGGTACCGCTCGGTGCACTGGCCGTACCCACCTTACGTTTTTACGTCTTACAATCGCTATCATGCTACGAAGGATAACAAAGATTGTCTAAAATTTCCGTTGCTTTGTAATGGTGGCAGCGTCATTATGCCTTTTTAGGACAGACAAATTTTTTTGTTGTAGTATGCAGCTTAGAAGTTTAAACAGTTGTGCGCTTTCGAAGTCATAATCAATAAATATGAAAGCTCTACGCCGTATCGTACTGTACCTCAGCACAACGCTTACCCTTGTATCAGGTAGTAATAATAATTACGACGCTTTAATCAAGCTTAACGTCCTCCGTTATGTCCCAAGCAATCAGCGTGGTGTAGAATTTGTCACCCAGGCTAATAAACAGCAGTGGAAGGAAAAAAGAGGATCAAGACTGCATTGTTAAACAGCTTCCGCAGATGACAAAACACGATAATAATCCCAGAGGTGTACATTAAACAGTCACTACAAAGACCTACAACCTTATCCTCGGAACGTAAAGTCGTGTAAATTCTCTTTGCTTGTTTAATGGCAAACTGCAGTGGACGAAGAAAACGCTTAAATTATTCTGAGAGCCGAATAATTAACATCAATTACCATGAAACTTCCTGGCAAATCAAAACTGTGTGCCGGATCGAGACTCGAACTCGGGACATTTGCCTTTCACGAACAAGTGCTCTACCATCTGAGCGACCTTAGCACGACTCAAAACCCATCCTCACAGCTTTAATTCCTCCAGTACCTCGTCTCCTACATCAGAAACTTCACAAAAGCGCTCCTCCGTCCCTGCAGAACTAGCACTCCTGGAAGAAAGGATATTGCGGAGATATGGCTTAGCCACAACATGGGGGATGTTTCCAGACTGAAATTTTCACTCTGCAGCGGAGTATGTGCTGATATGAAACTTCCTGGCAGATCAGAAATGTGTGCCAAACCAAGACTCTTTCTGGAGTGCTTATTCTGCAAGGAATGCAGGAGAGCTTCTGTGTAGTTTGGAAGATAGGAAAGGAGGTACTGGCGGAATTAAAGCTGTGAGCACTGGTCGTGAGTCGTGCTTGGGATGTTCAAGTGGTAACTGTTCTTATAAAGAAGTATCTGCTGATTCAGTAATGCGTTAACAACGCAATGAGTTCTTGAAATAATCAACGATAGTCAGTGATACATTTACGGAGCTACTAAAATCTTCAGAAAGTATTGGAACTGGAACGTTATCGAAGTCTATAAAAAGAAATTTAAATCGGGTAACTCAGCATGAAATTTCCATTTTATTATCGAAAAAGACACTAGCACACAAATGTCAATATTATTGGATTATCATCATGATACTTCATTCTATTAAACTGATAACACGCACAGAAGAACAGAAAGAATTATTGATGGAGCATTAGGGAAATACGTTTAGTTACAGCAGCGGAAAGTATGCCAGGTAGTAAATGTTTTTCCGTTTGTTATTGGTTAAAGAACACATAAAACGAGGAAACTCTGTAGAATTTATGGGCTTAGAAAAGGCTTATGACAACTTAAAAAATGCTTGCAGTACCGAGACGAGTAAGCAATAGAGGAATTTTCTAAATCTATAAAAATAAATTTGCGTGATAAATTAGGTACGTTAAAAAATAAAAAAATAAAGGTGCTACAGCACATGCCCGCGAAAGGCAAAGGTCCCGAGTTCCAATCTCAGTCCGGCACACAGTTTTGATCTGTCAGGAAATTTCATATCAGCGCACACTCTGCTGCAGAGTGAAAACTTCATTCTCGATTAATTAACGTTATTGCGCGCCCTCCATCTGATAGAGTTCGTAAAGATATCGAAAAACATCCAGGGAAATGCAGAGATTTTTTAATACAATTTGTATTGTGTATTTGAAAGGTGCCAGTTTACTCAACACGTTCATTTCCTGTTATAACTTGCTTTCCATGTTTACGGTACTTAAATGTGTCATACTGTATGCGAATATACGCTAACCAGCTTCGATCAGTCGGTACAAGCTCTGTAGCAAGCTTTTGCGACAGTTTTAATTCTTTGGTTGGTCGTTTTCCCTTCGACTAATGGGATTCGTCCGTGGGTGTTGAGCCATGTGGTATGGTCCGTTTGAACGGAGTACATCTTTACGGTAGACTCTCTTCTGTGCTATATGCTGATGTACGACGCGTTTCCATTTACCCACAGTACGACTTGATTATCCTGCACCCTCTGCAATCGTAAATGACATCGGTGTTTGGTCAACGTGTAAACACTTAGTCATCTGCTGATGAGTCCATTGTTCAACAATATTCGCTCTACGTCTTCTTCTACATCAACATGCACATCTATATACATACTTCGCAAGCCATACCACTGTGCATGGCAGAGGGTACGACGATCCAGTGCTTGTAATTTCCCTTCCTGTTTCACTAGCAAACAGAGCGAATGAAAGCTATCTATATACCTGGCTACAAGCGCTAATTTCTCTTACCTTCGTGGTACCTATGCGAAATGTACCTTGGATGCAATAAAATCGACATACAGTTGGCCTCAAATGTTAAAAAGTAGCAAGCTCAAAGCGTGTTAAAGGCCTTGCAGCAGTGGTAACGCGGGCTCCCGTCAGATCCAACAATTTTTGAAATGAAACTTCCTGGCAGATTAAAACTGTGTGCCCGACCGAGACTCGAACTCGGGACCTTTGCCTTTCGCGGGCAAGTGCTCTACCATCTGAGCTACCGAAGCACGACTCACGCCCGGTCCTCACAGCTTTACTTCTGCCAGTATCTCGTCTCCTACCTGCCAAACTTTACAGAAGCTCTCCTGCGAACCTTGCAGAACTAGCACTCCTGAAAGAAAGGATACTGCGGAGACATGGCCTAGCCACAGCCTGGGGGATGTTTCCAGAATTCTGGAATTTTTGAAATATAGGTGCGCAGACGTAATGGGTACACTGCTTCCATCCTTGAGTGTGAACAGGAGACTGATGACCTTTGCTATCACTCCATCTTCCTGCATGTGGCAAGGAACTGCACTACTGGAGTGGATGAGATGTCCTTTGTGATGAACGACATCCATACTCCGACTGAAGACCATTTCTGTGCGCTACTTCTGCATTTCGTAAGTTCTGATTATAGACTATTGGCATTTTTCCATTGTTCTATACAACCAGTAAGTTACTCTCCAGAAAATTTAAATCGGTCGTGCCATTAATGAATTCGGGATAAAAAAAATGGCCCTGAGAACTATGGGACTTAGCATCTGAGGTCATCAGTCCCCTAGAACTAACCTAAGGGCATCACACACATCCATGCCCGAGGCAGGATTCGAACCTGCGACCGTAGCGTTCACGCGGATCCAGACTGACGCGCCTAGAACCGCTCGGCCACACCGGCCGGCAACACGGGATCCTCAGATGTCTCTTGAAGGATCTATGTGCTACCCACCTGCTACCTGTCAGCTTAGGCACAACATTTTTTTTCGAGATATCGCTTCTTTCCTTGATGTTCGAGCAGTGTTTCTTGTAGTTGAGTTCTCGATTCAGATTCGGTAACAAGTATTTCAGTTTTATAGTTTTATATAGGGTTCCAATGGAACTCCCTCCCAAGTAATTAGTTCTCTGGTTTTAAGATGAAACGAACGTGTTTGCATCTCACTAGATTTCGGACTCGATTGGTTCTCCCTGAAGCAAGTCGAAGGTTCGTTCTGGATATCAGATAGTGTCTTCAGCTCTCTCAGACCGGCTTGGTTGGACTTTAACAGCTCAGTCACCTGCATTCCTTTCGGCAGACGTCGTTTGTGTAAATATAAGTTTAGTTTTTTAGCTTATAGTAATGTAGTGCTTTTGAAATGATTAATAAATAAATCGATACCGTTAAGTAGTGACATTGTGCACAGAAAGTATATCTCCAGATGGTACTTGAACGATTCTTGCTCTTCTTGTTTCTAGGCTAAAACCTGTTTCAGTAGCCCTCAGTCTATCCTGAGGTTGTCACTCCAACCTTGGACAGCCAATATTTCTTTTACCAGCTGGTGGTTTATTTCTTACGATTTTCATAATTTTCCGTTCATCCAAACCGTCTATATGTTCATTCCATTAATGCTTTTTGTTATGTACCCACTCATTAATGAAGTCCACTTTACAATTCTAAAGCTTTCAGTTCTCTCTGTCTGTGTCTTCCTGTCTGCAATCCTTCGCACAATTTTCATTTCCGTAGTTTCCAACCGTCATTTTTTTATGTTTGCGGTCTTGTCTCAGCTGTGTATGTCATAAGTGGTCTCATTATTATTTGGCACCTTCTTGCCTTTGCATCTTTTCCGATATGTTTGTTTTTCCAAATGGTACCATTTAAACTCTCTGCCACTTTGTTTGCTTTTTCTACTTGTTCTCTAACTTCCTTTTCGACATTTCCACTTCTGGACATTTCAATATCAAGATATTTAAATGTCATTACGTGTTCAATAATGTCTCCACCCACTTCCAGTTTGCATCTCATCCGTTCCAAAGATGTGGTCATACATTTGGCTTTATGCGTAGATATGACCATATTTACGGTTTTGACTGCCACGTTAAATACACGAAAGAGTTTCTGCAGGTTTTCTCCACTGTTTGCCATGAGAACAGCATCCGCAGGATAACACATGATTTTTATTTCTTCATCCCCCCCATTCTATAATCACTACCAGCCAATACTTTCTTTATTACCTCATCCGTGACTACATTAAAAAGTTAAAAAATGCTAGAGAGAGTCATCGCTTGTACTGCAACTCCTAACAACTCCTAAGAATGAGGTGTTTATCGCTGGTACTGACACGTATACAACACTTCGAAGATAGATTTGAGACTCGACAAATCACAGGGGCAGAGATCATGACTTTACGCAGATCACTGAAGTTAAGCATTCACAGGCTTTGCTAGCACGTAGGTGGGTCACCGGCAGCATGAGATACCATAAATCGCAGGGTATTCGCTTAAGACCTCTGTACCAACAGCAGGGTTCCAGGATAACGAAGCTACTGTAGAACAGATGATTATTGCAGTTCATGGAGAAATCAGATGGAGTATAGAAAACTGAGATAGCTTAGGGAACAGTATATAAGCCAGTATTTTAAAAAGTAACAAGCTCAAAGAGAGTGCTAAATGCCTTGCCGCAGTGGTAACACAGGTTCCCATCCAGGTCTGCCGAGTTCTGTTGGGAAGCGGGGTGCACTCAGACCTTCCGGGTCCAATTGAGGAGCTACTTGATTGAAAAATAGCGACACCGGCCACGAAAACTGATAATGGCTGGGAGAACGGTGTGCTGACCACATGCCCCTCCATATCGCTAACCAATGACGCCTAAGGGCTTAGGACGACACGGCGGCCGGTCGATGCCGTTGGGCCTTACGGGCCTGTTCAGTTGATGTTTGTTTTTGAGCTCAAAGAGTCATCTTGTCTAACAACACTATTAACTGCTATGCAGCTGGTTAATCTGTGACAAATTTTCGCCTGCATGTAGTTTTTGGAATACATGTCTTCAGTTGTTTTTATTAAGTTGAGTCTGCCTCGATAGCTGAGTGGTCAGTGCGACGGAATGCCATCCAAAGGTGCCTGGGTTCGATTCCCGGCTGGACCGGAGATTTTCTCCGCTCAGGGACTGAGTGTTGTGTTGTCTTCATCATCGTCTGCAGCTCGTGGTCTAGTGGCTAGAGTTGCTGCCTCTGGATCACTGGGTCCCGGGTTTGATTAACGGTCGGGTTGGGGATTTTCTCTGCCCAGGGACTAGATGATTGTGTTGTCCTCATCCTTTCATCAACATCATCCACATCCTCATTCGTGACAGTGGTTAGACTGGACCGTGTGCAAAAATTGGGCTGTGTAAAAATTGGGACTTTGTACGGGCGCAGATGACTCCACAGTTGAGAGCCCCACAAACCAATCATCATCATTCGTCATCACCTCATCCCAATCGACTTGCTAGTCGCCGAAGTGACGTCAACTAAATAGACTTGCACCAAACCACCGGTCTACACGACGGGAGTGTCTAGCCACACGACATTTCATTTCATTAAGTTGGAAGGACTCCCCCTATTACAGAGGAGGTTTAAAACACCTGTTAACTGAGCCCTATCGAAAGACTTCTGTAAATCAATAAAACAAACTTGGCTGATTACGTCTTTTTAACACGCATCTTGCCTCTCACTCCCACATGCTCTCCTAACTTTAACTCACTCACACCCACTAGTCCATCGTTGCAAGTCGCTCATACCCACCAATTGCCACTTGCCCAGTTTCACTCAGTCATTGTCATTATCTCTTTGTGTCTCTGTGTCACTGTCTTCTGTCTCACAGACACAGTCTTCTCCTCTCACCATCACTGTCTCCCTCTTGCTCTCTCTTACTGCTGCTATCCCATTCACCCCTTCTCAATGCTGCTTTCTCTTCTCACTTTCACTATCTCTCTGTTCCTGGTTATCATTGTCATAGAAACTGGCTCTCTCCATCTCTGGCTCTCTCCCACTTCCAGTTTCTTCTCCTTTCTTTATTCCTCTCGCATGGGTACTGTCTCCTTCACTATTTTCCTAGCACCGTTCTGTCACTGTCAACTATGTTACACTGTCACTGTGTTCCCGCTTTCTCTCACACTGACATTGTGTCCTTCGCTTTTTCTATACCAGAACCACTGTTTACAATCTTCCAGTATATATTAATTTTCCGTCTCTTTCCCATTACCGCAGTCCCCTTCTCTCTTAGCATAAAAGGGCGCGAATATATTCCCACACCAACATTTTTGGGAAAATTTTTTGAAGATGCTGAGGAGTGTAGTATGGGGCAGTTTGTTCTACACTTCTCAGTCAGTCTTTTAATTAAACAGAGGTGTAGTCGCCTTCTTCTACCCTGCTGTAACAGGACGTGTCACTTATATGGAAAGAACTTTATGGGTCAGTAAACTTTTGATAGAAGGAGAAGTAATTTTATCCCTCAGGCCGGATTTTAAAAGCACAAAAATTTTGCAGGTGCCTGACTGACACGGGGTTCCCAGAGCCCTTTTCACGATAACGGAGACCCTTTACGGCATATTTCTCCGTGCTGTGCCACTTTATAGACAACGTTTTCGCCTCATCAAAAAAATAACTGCCATTTGCTGTGCATAGCCGTCTTGGAATCTGCGGCTCGGGTTTGGTACCCAAAAACCATGTTCTTAGGGTGTTTTAATGGATAAAGATTTTTGAAAACGGGAATGTGGTACTGATAGATAAGTACCTAGAGAATATACCGCTAAAATTTGAGCAATTTGCTGCTGTTAGTTATCTAGATATCCACTGCTGACGGCGGAAAACTGGTGAAAAGCGCTTTTTTCAGGTTTTCTCAGGAACGACTCGTGAACTAAATATTGCCTCCATAAAACCACATCTTATGTGAAAAGTACCAACTGATTTGCACCGTTTGCCTAAACTGGAGAAATTTTGTAGTACTCAAACTTTGATTCTGTACTGTAGGTTGGTTACTGTAAGACGACCCATCTGTTGGGTATACAAAAGGTCCCTAGCCAAAGGCCTATTCAAAAAACTTAACCCTACCTTATTTATGAATAGCATCTGAAGTATGGGACCATGAAAAGAGTCCCGCTCTTGTGGGTGGCACTTTGGAACATACTGGTAGCGCGTGCTTTCGCATGGGTACCGATTCAGTCTGGAGCTTTGTTTTGGATCAGTCCATAAAATATATTATAGTGACGCCTTTTAAAGGTATTAGTATTACTAGTGATATAGTAAATTATTCTAATTGATGAGACAAGCTGTATGCAGTATCAGTTCCGGTAAATAGTCCAAATGTAAGACATATTTCACGAAGAAGCAGCTGTGGAGAGTAACCTTATCTGATCCACAAATGTGAGACTGTATAGTCTTTGTAACCTCTAAACAAGTAACATTTCATAAATATAGGAACGGGTTTAAGACTAGGAATCTGTCTCAGTAAGAGACAAAAATTTATCCCGTGGTCGAAACAGCCGTTAACAAATCATGGAAGAGGGACTTTCGATGACACGTTCCGTCATCAAGGTAAAAAAAAAACAACAAAAGCTGATCGTCAATTTCACATTACGCCGCTGAGCTTGAGGCGAAGTTACGTAAAGTTTTGTTTGACTAGAGTAAGGCAAGTTCCGCTCTTGAACTCGCGTTACGGTATCGCGGATTTGGCATCAAGCCCGTTGGCTGTGAGGGGAAGTCGATTCTGACCAGTACAGTCCTTCAGGGTCACAGTGGGCTACGAACGTTATGATCTTAGCGCCAAGAACGTTCCCTGTTCAGGTACCCTGGAGTTTTTCTTAACCATCTTTTTGTTTTCGTAGTCAGACATACAATGTGGCGAAATATCAGTGCCAATTCAGGTGAAAACTATTTAGTCATAAAATTGTTGTTTGCTCATAATTGCCGACGCTGTAACAGCCATGAAATAGGCTTGCACTCTAATCACAGCTGTTTCGGTATCACTTTCTTAATTTGTATCGAAATGCGAATTTTTAAAAGATATGCTATGACATACGAGATGTTTATACTTTAACTCGTGTAATATTTATTTTTGTCCATGCTGAAACAGCGAAGAATTAGATAAATTCAATCTGTATACGTGATTGGTTATCAACAACTTTTCTAATCGCTGTAAATAAACTAGATTGGTAACTGGCAAAGTCGACCCAGTGACCTATCTCAGACATTGAGAAGGATAGAGTTAAACGATCTCTTGATAGCAGTATTATTAGTGAAGGCTGCAACAGATGCAGTTGCAATTGAAACGCTAATTTATTGCAACCATGTTTTCCATGCCTTTTTAATTATCTGATAGAAGTAAATATTCTAAATTTCATGTGGGAAGGATACAAAACGTGATTGGTTACAGTAAATTGCATTTTCAATTCAGTTGCAGTGACGGCTAAGCTAAAATTTTCGCAGTTAATGATACAGTTTCCTTAAACTGTTGTTCCTTCCATGCCAAACAGATACTATTAACATGTATTACGGTGACAGTAAAAGTGCGAAAAGTTCGTTTCTGAAGTTTGACTGATATGGATTAGACGCACACCACGACAGAACCCCTTGGCATTCTTTACATACTGCCTATTGCACTGAGAACTTCTCTATAAATAACCAGTACCTGAGAGAATAATAATAATAAAACATCAGACGATAACTTTCACGATCTTATGCTAAACATGAGAACTGTCTTATTCCTCACAAGAATCTACTTCTGAATCGCGAATGTGGTTTTACATTGATTATTTTAAGTGTATTACAAGATGGTCTCAAGGGATAATACAGTGCGCTAGTTTGAATTTCCTACCGTTGGTTGAAATATTACAACCGTATTTTACTATACGTTCACATTTGAGAAAGCACTGAGGACGACCAAGAGAAGTAAACCCATTATGTCGACACAAGACATGTCGCGGATGATCGTCGCTTTTCGGCGAGATAAAAATTTGTACACCACTTCCAAGCAATTAAATTAATTAATACCTAAAAGAAATCATTCTCTATCGCAATGTCAGTTCATATTTATAGGTATGTGATGGCATCACTGACGTTTAATGTATGTTTGTAGTACAATTGCATATAGCTTTAATTGAAATTTTGATTCATCATGTCCCGTTGCGGCACGTAAGCGAAAGCTACTTAGTCATAAAACGTGTCGCTGCTGAGAAGAAAAGTGAAAACCGAAAAAGGAAGCTACCATGATTTTTTAGAGAAATACAATTACAGCAGTCTATACAGTAATTAATTTCGTTACAGGCATATGAATACAATAAAAAGAATGAGCCAGAAGGAAGCCATTTCACGTATGGAGGGCATCCCCGGTGGATATGTCAATATTCTGGGATATGACAGGAAAGATTATTCGATGCAAAAAGTCTATTAAAAGCATTTAAAGTCTGGGCTTTAAAATGCATACCTTAAGAGCTATGAGGATTTCATCTTTGATACAGTGAAATAAATCTTTTCTCTTGCAATCTCTTTGCTTTCTGGATCTTGGTAGGAGGTAGTATAGATCAGAACAAGAAAAAATTGCTTTGTAAACATGGCTTTAAAACGCATATCTCAAGAGTTATGAGCACTTGTTCAGAAGAAGAGAAAGGTTTCACAGTATCGAAGACGAACAAGTGCTCATAGCTCTTAAGGTATGCACTTTATAGTCCAGGTTTTCTAGACATTTTTTGCATCGAATGATTGGTCTGCTCCTATCTCTGAACACTGGCCACTCTCTTGGGAAACACTGTATTTGAAAGTACGGGATTTGTCACTCAAAGAATTCAGTTATGGAAGTCTATTGGAAACACAATCTGCAGAATGGTACACACCTTCATTTATAGTGACTATGGGAGTGTTATCCAAGAGCAAACTATTTTTCCATCTATTGTTTACTATGTAAATGTGCCATTTCCTTTAGAGTGAGTCCTCGCTATTAATGACAAAGCCCACGAGGGAGCAGTTTTCGCTCTACACTGTGCAAACATACAATGGTAGGACGTCAGCAATGTGACGGTCATATCCTCAACTTATTTACGTGTAGCTTTTGATGATATGTAGGGCAGAGAACAACATACATAAGAATCAGGCTCTATGCTCTGAGAAAACTGTGTGAAACTATAGCAGAGGGCACAGCGAGACGCAATTTGGCGATGATATCGCAACTGAACTTCAGTGCTGCGGTTCCGATTATTTAACAAGTCTTCAAGAAAATGGACACCAACAGCCGTAAATTTATTTAATAATTCAATTTATCTGTCAGTTTCGGTGCCCATTGGCGCCATCTGCAGGTTTCTGTACACCAAACTAGATAACGCTTCTAGACATTTGTGCTATTATATGGACCACTATATCCAACTGAAGTCCGTAGACTTCTAAAAACTCTCCGGTCGACGTGGATCATTCATACCTCTAACAACTTTGCTGTCGTTGGAGGTGTGAAGAGGCCACGCCGACCGAGAAGTTAACAGAATTTTTTGGAAGATAAGGCCACCGTTTGACTATATCTTCTGTACTGTCTAGATTTCGGCTTTTATGCCATTATCAAGAACAATGCTAGAATTCTTAGACTTTTATCTTAGACCTTAAAACTGTCATACTTGTTAAGGCATAAAAGTACAGGATATAAATACAGTAATTAGGAGTCAAACGGTGGTTTACTCTTTCAAAAAATATTGATTGGCTGTTGATCAAAACCACTGAAAGTTTTTAGAAGTCTATGTAATCTAGTTGGAGAAGTGGTCCCTTTAATAGTAGAAACGGCTAAATGAGTTACCTTGTTTCGTGTATAGGGACCTGAAGATGACGCCATCGAGGTACCGAAACAGATAGCTAAGAAAAATTATTACATAAGATTTTGGCTGTTGGTATCTCTTTTCTTCAAGTCCTCGAACTGCCCCAATCAAATTCCATTTACACAAGATGGAATTACAGAAACTGAATATTTGACAAGTTGTACGACACTGAACATCGTAGAAGGTAAGTGAGCACCCTGGTAAATGGCACAGTGCATAAGACGCCGACCTTCCACCACCCATCTCGCCGATCTGACTGCTGCGGTCCAACGTGTTCTGATATTATTTGAGGCGAATGACGACACGGTGGCAGAGTTATCCATTAAGCGATCCATCGCTTCGACGACGGCGAGTTTGACGTCTTCGGCGCACTGACCTAAAGCCGCTCCGTAACTTGAGAGACTTCTTCCGGCGCCGCCTGCGTACTACTGCGGAGCAGGGCTGGCAAAGCGGCTTACCCTGCGACGCGGCAGCCCGCTGTGGGACTGGCTCAGCTGGTTGTGGGGAGTCATCGCCCGGGCGTCGGCGTCGGCGTCTGTCGCAGGCTGCCTCCGGCGTCGTTGCCGCTGCGCGAGACACTGTGCTGTGGCCGTTGCGCTTTGGTCGCGCCCGACCTCGCCGGTGGCCGCGCAGCGGCAGACTGGCCCCAGCGTCGCGACGCCGCGGCCGCCACTGCGCATGCGCGGGCTGGCGCCGGCGCCGCCCCTCTGTTGGCGCGTCGTGTTTGTCTGCCGCGCCGGCCGTGCCGGAATCTCGCCCCATATCCACCGACCGGCTCAGGGGATGCTGCGCCAGTTTACGACGAGGAGATGGAAAATCCTCGGCTTGGTACAGTAATAGCGTTGATACCAATAACATTTTGTTTCTGTCATTGCGGCGCGTCTTGTAACACAGGCTTCGGGTGGAGGGGAATTTGGCTGGCAGTTGTGCAACAGTGGGATTATTAATATTTCCATTGTTGAACATTATACGAGGGTCACTCCAAGAGAAATGCACACTATTTTTTTTAAAATCCATCTTTTATTCTACATGTTTGAATATTTTACAGTGTGCAGACACAGCCTTTAGGAACAATATTTTCGTTTCTCCACATTATTTCTATCCCTCTCAAATGCCTTACGCCATCTTGGAACCAGCGCCAGTATACCCGCACGGTAAAATTCTGAACCAGCCTGTTGGAGCCACTCTTTGGCAGCGTGCACAAGGTAGTCATCATCTTCAAACCTTGTTCCACGAAGAGAATCTTTCAGTTTCCCAAAGAGATGATAGTCACATGGAGCCAGGTCAGGACTGTAAGGCGGGTGTTTCAGTGTTGTCCATGCGAGTTTTGTGATCGTTTCCACGGTTTTTTGACTGACATGTGGCCGTGCATTGCCGTGCAACAGCAAAACATCCTGCTTTTGCCGATGTGGTCGAACACGACTCAGTCGAGCTTGAAGTTTCTTCAGTGTCGTCACATATGCATCAGAATTTATGGTGGTTCCATTTGGCATGATATCCACAAGCTAGAGTCCTTTGGAGTCGAAAAACACCGTAGCCATAACTTTTCGAGCAGAAGGTGTGGTTTTGAATTTTTTTTTGTTAGGTGAATTTGCATGATGCCATTCCATTGATAGCCTCTTCGTCTCTGGTGAAAAATGATGGAGTCATGTTTCATCACCTGTCACATTTCTTCCAAGAAATTCATCTCCACCATTCTCGTACTGTTTCAAAAGTTCGCTGCATACCGTTTTTCTTGTTTCTATGTGAGCCACTGTCAACATCCTGGAAACCCACCTGACACAAACCTTTTTTAAAAAAATGGCTCTGAGCACTATGGGACTTAACATCTGAGGTCATCAGTCCCCTAGAACTTAGAACTACTTAAACCTAACTAACCTAAGGACATCACACACGCATCCAAGCCCGAAGCAGGATTCGAACCTGTGACCGCAGCGGTCGTTCGGCTCCAGACTGTAGCGCCTAGAACCGCACGGCCACTCCGGCCGGCAAACCTTTTTTAACGCCAACACTTTCAGTATTCTGCAAACATTTCCTTCCCCTATCCCAACGTAGCGTGACAATTTGTTCACTGTGATGTCTGTCAGCAGTCACCAATTCGTTAACTCTCTGCACATTGTCTGGAGTGTGTGCAGTACGAGGCCTGCCGCTGCGAGGACAATCCTCAACATTGCCGTGCCCGCTTTCATCATGTAACCTGCTTGCCCACCGATTACCTGTACTGCGATGAACAGCAGCATCCCCGTACACCTTTTTCAACCTCTTGTGTATCTTTCCCACTGTCTCGTTCTCACAGCATAGGAAACCTATGACAGTACGTCGCTTCTGACGAACGTCAAATGTAGCAGCCAGCTTGAAGACATGCTGTGACGGCGCCACTCACGGGAATAGGTTGAACTAAGTTCGAAAACAAGCGGGAAGGATGTATCTACACGCTGTAAAACTTTCACACATGTAGAATCAAAACTATTTTTACAAAAATAGTGTGCATTTCTTATGGAGTGACCCTCGTACACTGAGGTGACAAAAATCATGGGAGAGCGATATGCACATGTACAGACGGCGTTAGTATCACATACTCGGGGCATAAAAGGACAGTGCATTGTCGAGGCTTTCATTCGGATTCAGGTGGTCCATGTGAAAGGTTTCCGACGTTGTTATGGCTGCACGGCGGGAATTAACAGACTTTGAAAGCAGAATAGTAGCTGGAGCTAGAAGCATGGGACATTCCATTTCGGTAGTCGTTAGGGAATTCTGAATTCATTATTCCGATATTCACAGTGTCATGAGTGTGCTGAGAATACCAGATTCCCGGCATTACCTCTCACCTCACAGTGGCCAATGGCCTTCACTTAACGATCTAGAGCAGCGGGGTTTCCATAGAGTTGTCAGTGCTAACAGACAAGCAGCACTGCCTGAAATAACTGCAGAAATGAGTGTGTGACGTACGACGAACATATCCGGTAGGACAGCGCCGCGAAATTTGGCATTAATGGGCGGTGGCAGTTGACGACCGACACAAGTGCCTTGCTAACAGCACAACGTCGCCTGCAGTGCCTCTTCAGGGCTCGTGACCATATCGGTTGGACCCCAGACGTCTGGATAACTGTGGTCTGGTCAGATGAGTCCAGATTTTTACTGATGAGATCTTATGGCACAGTTTGCTTGGGAGCAGACCCCACGGAATCGCAGACCCAAGTTGTCAACAAGGCACCGCTCAAGCTGCTGGTGGCTCCACAATAGTGTGGGCTTCATTTACATGAAATGGACTGGGTCCTCTGGTCCAACACAACTCATCATTCAGTAGAAATGGTTATGTTCTGCTACTTGGAGACCATTTGTAGCCTTTCATGGACTTCATGTTCCCAAACAACGATGGAATAATAATTATTTTTATTCACGACAACGCGCCATATCACTGGGCCGCATTGTTCGCGATTGGTTCCAGGAACTTTCTGGACAGTTCGAGCGACTGGTTTGGCCACACAGATCGCCTGACATGGAGCCCATCGAGCATTTATGGAACACAATCGAGAGGTCAGTTCGTGCACAAACTCCTGCACCTGCAACACTTTCGCAGTTATGGACTGTTGTAGAGTGCATGGCCCAACTTGTTGAGTGCATACCACGTCGAATTACAGCACTACGCCGGGAAAAAGGAGGTCTAACACGACATTAAGAAGCATTCCATGACTTTTGGCGCCTCAGTGGATTACAAAACCTACGTACATACGAATATCAAGAATATCAAGCTTCTGCATTGAGTTTCTTTCCGGAATAATAATTCCAGGACTCTATGTTGCTAAAACAAAGCAAAACAATATGTCCTCCCAACAGAAATACAATAAAGTAACCTCTCAACGAACAGCAGGCATATACAACAGAACTTAACGCAAAATCAAACCCATAGCGTAATTTTTTTTCAACTTCTGTAATACTTAGATAGTGAACATTTGGGGCTTATTTGAAAGGGTTATATAGTAATTAGTACAATGCGTTTTCTAAAACGCAGAGAAAGTAACGGAAAAAGTAGGTGGTCAAAGATAGCATCGATTTTGGGATACGCTGATAGGCCTCTAGTTTCACCACAACTGTGAGCTACCATTTTATTTGTGATCAATATTTCGAAAACATAATTAAACTTTGACCACCCAGAAATAAGTACATTGATCTAAAGTTTTCTTAAGTGGTTTATTAAGCTCTTTAAAGAAAAAAATACCTAGTATGGTACATAAATAAAAAAAGTGTGATCCATCTTCAGAACTATAAATAATGAAAGATACTGAGATGGAGTACCACACACGTAGATCCAACAGTTTCGTCCATCTTAGACCTAAATCCTCGTTTCAGGACTTGCATTGCAGACAGTCCAGATAGAATTAAGGTTGTCTGTTCTTCATATATCGAGATATCTAGTACTTGACCGGCCGGTGTGGCCGAGCGGTTCTAGATGCTTCAGTCTGGAAGCGCGCGACCGCTACGGTCGCAGGTTCGAATCCTGCCTCGGGCATGGATGTGTGTGATGTCCTTGGGTTAGTTGGGTTTAAGTAGTTCTAAGTTCTAGGGGAGTGATGACTTCAGATGTTAAGTCCCATAGTGCTCAGAGCCATTTGAATTTTCTAGTACTTGTGGCCAAAATAAACTTCATTCTTTATTTCTGGAGGTGTTTGAGATTTTATGTTGTACCTGAATCACTGCCTGAACCACAACGGCTTGCAGTTTGGCACTTAGGAACATTAACATTTAAAAATGAGCCTTCGATTATATACCGATGTTTAATGTACGTATTCCTTAGTTACACAATGCCACTGGCACCAACTCTGTTTGATAAATTCTGTTCTGTAATCGTAGGGTAGCAATGGGTAGTGGTAAAAATAACCCTAAAACAGAGAAATCGATAAATCATGCAGATGACCTTAGAAATCTTAATATATTGGCAAATATAAACAAGTGAACAAAAACCAATATATAGTGTATTTTGAGAATTAATCGAGTAACGTGCATGATATAGTAGAAAAAATACCCATTGCTTTGCATTTAAATGATATCGGTGGATTTTGAACAACCTGATTTTAACACACGTTTTCGTAAACTATGATGTCGGAATAGGTTCGCCAACTGTTGCCCAAGAAAATCGGCACTATATGGCGCCATTTAGCGTATATTGATGGAACTTTACCACCAAAAAGTGTATACTAAACACCTAACAGAGACCTGTAACGCTTTTGACGTATGAATGGTCAGAGTAACCACGGATGTCAAAGTATATCCTGTTTACGATACTTTATGTTAGTATATTCATCTTTGCACGGCCCTGAATGACTGTATGAGGGCTCTAAAATAAAATGTCAACTTACTTCTGCCCGTGAGTAAATTTACAGGTGGCGGCCTCCGCAACTCGGTGGTCAGCGCAGCTGGCTGCTGTGTGGAGAACCAGAAGTCAATTCCCATACTTCCACGGAATCTTTGGGGGGGGGGGGGGGGGAACTGTCAAATAGGTGGTACTTGATTGCGAAGTAGCGGCTCTAAAGACCAGAAAGCCGACATCGAGTCGGAGAGCGGTGTGCTCACTTCATTCCCCTCCATAACTGCATCCGAGTGATGCTATTGGCAAAACTTGACACTATGGTCAGTTGGTCACAATGGACCCATAGGGCCAGAGTGCGGAAGTGGGCAAAAGAAAAAGACATAGCTTTAGTTTTGGAACTTAAGTAGCAGTTGAATGCTCCGTACAATCTCATGCCTTACATTACTTTAAAAACGGCTGAAAGCCAATAACTTAGAGCTCAACCAAAATCATAAATTTAGTCTGATATAAAACAGTTCCTTAATTAGGCTGAAGGCCCAAAGAATCTGACAATTTAAGAGCAAAACAACTTACATTCAAAATCGGCTGAAGGCCCAACACTTAAGAATCAATAACATTAATTTTAAAAATGTTAAAAGGCTTTACGTAAAACATTTCTTAAATTAGGCAGAACGCCTTCAGGGCAAAACAACCTTAATCTAAAAATCGGCTAGAAGCCATACAAGTACAAACAACAAGAACAACCAAGTAAATGCAGTACACCCAAGGGCACTCAGAAGTTCCGAGGGTCGGCCTGGAATTCAAACACAAACGCTCCCTAAGGTGAGACCATTGTCGATCCGACGACAACCCAACCGACAGACAGTCAACGGACCCACCGGCAAGATAACCTCCGCTTCACCCGACCAACACACAACAGGGAGTTCAATGGGACAACGAAGAAAGTATTGGCGCCCACAACAAATTATACATTGAGCTGTTAAACTACACATCGTGCTTGACAGCGACAACACGATGAGGAAAATACATTGCCTGAATTTACGTCAACGGCCAAGACAGGTAACCGGAACGTTAACGGCCACAAGGTAGAAGATTCCGCTGGTGCACTTCAATTCAAACAACCAAGTACAGTTAAACTCCACCGGAGGGTCACTAAAATTTGCCAACTTGAAAACACGCAGTCCGGAACCGTGCGACTGCTACTGTCGCAGGTTCGAATCCTGCCTCGGGCATGGATGTGTGTGATGTCCTTAGGTTAGTTAGGTTTAAGTAGTTCTAAGTTCTTGGGGACTGATGACCACAGCTGTTAAGTCCCATAGTGCTCAGAGCCATTTGAACCATTTTTTTTTAAAACATGCGTTGTTGCTCGCGGGAATATCCCAACAGCCGACAACGAACTCAAAACAACACAATGTGAACAGTCGTAACTTGCTGGTAGATTACGTCAGAACTCAACTTTCATGTCCAGGGTCGGATAGCCACGAACCTCGTAGCAAAGGGAACAGCACCACACACCCTGACACCGCATAGAGGCCGCCAGTGGGCCCGGCCAGAACTACGCGCCACGGAGATCTCCTCGCTGCTCCATGCCAACCGACCAACTGCCCAGGCCCGGAAACGGTGAAAGGGCCAACTATGCGTCGGCCGCTGAGACGACCAACCGAATGACCCACCAACGGTCGTCCCGCTCTAGTCCCCCTCCGTCGGACAGTTCATGTGTGTCGCCAGCGGTCGACGAGCACTGGCTGTCGGCGCCTCACCGGCGCTCCGTCCCCCGACTTCACTGATGCTGCGGCCCGACTGTAGTGCTGGTCCGTCTCGAACTGACTGCCAGACACACGACGACCCTGAAATGCTAACGGTCGCTCCAGAGATGGTACAACAGTGCACTTATCGATACGCGCTGCTGCTGCCGCTCACGGGCAAGTAAGGCAGGAAGTTAGTGACGCCAGTAAATGAAATAAGAAAATGAGGTGGCAGTACCGTAAAAGAAGATGACAAACAATAAATGGGATAAACGCGAGCCGTGCATGGCTCATTGCCATAAGTAACTTCTCCACCATTCATCCTCAGTGACAGCTGCCGTCTGCTGCTGGGCACCAACAAAGACACCGTCCACTAACTCAGTTCAGCAGTGTTCACACTGCAACTATGCAAATCCTGCACTCAACGTTGCAGTGCAGTGCTGCTGTTATTTTTGGAAATTTGTGGTAAGTTCCTATGGCACCAAACTGCTGAGGTCATCGGTCGCTAGGCTTACACACTACTTAATCTAACATAAACTAACTTATGCTAAGGACAACACGCACACCCATGCCTGAGGCCGCTCTGCTGTTATCAACCTGATCGTGGTTCCATAGGACTCTCCTCTCTAGGACGAACCTTGCTTCCAGGCCGTTCACAAAATCCACCGTTTAGAAATTCCCAGCCTGCACTGTCTCCAACGGCATCCAATGGTGACTCCTTGGGCTAGCCACGCTGCAGCAAAACAGGCACGGTGACAGCGCCATACAAGACCCTGGCGACATCCCACAACTTGGCCACCACTGCCAACAACGGCCTCTGGCGCTGGCTCAACGTGTTGTCGCTGCTTCCTCCCAGCACTGCAGATAGCTTAGCTCCATCTCGCACTACCACACCTCATCGTTAAAATTTGTATTTGTGGGGATGCATAGTCTCCAGATGCTTAATAAAAGTAAAATAGTCCGTAGTAGGCTGTGACGTATTAGCAATTAGCTAATTTCGACTACTTGTCATTGTCAAGCACTTGTAAAACTGACATGGAAAAGCACTGCATCGTCTGCATGCATCGCTTGTATAACTATCACTTTACACACCTCACATTAAGATAAAACATTGCTGCACCAATATCTTACGATGTGGTTGTAAGAAATTCGTGCAGTAATGGTTCAAATGGCTCTGAGCACTATGGGACTTAACATCTTAGGTCATCAGTCCCCTAGAACTTAGAACTACTTAAACCTAACTAACCTAAGGGCATCACACACATCCATGCCCGAGGCAGGATTCGAACCTGCGACCGTAGCAGTCCCGCGGTTCCGGACTGCGTGCCTAGAACCGCACGGCCACCGCGGCCGGCTCGTGCAGAAATGTTTTAAGTTAATGTGAGGTGTGTAAAGTGTTATACAAGGGATGCATGCAGACGATGTAGTGCCTTTTCATGTTGATTTTACAAGTGCTTGACAATGAGAGTCGAAATTAGCTAATCGGACGATTAAATAAAAATCACGTCACAGCGTACCATGGGCCATGTTTACGTTTATTATACCGAGTAATTATAAGTAAACTTCCCCTATTTAAAACGTTATAACACGGAAATTAATTACTGTACGAGTACCAAACTTGGCAGCATTAATGTCAAGGACATGGGGGAGAAATAATGCAGAATCAATTCAACTGAAACACTTTCAATTTGCTGCTACAGTACATCATACCATTACATACCGGTACCATTACTGCTACAAAAGGAGTTCAATATAGCGCCAATCAGTGTCCAGAAGAGTCTGAAAACGCAGAATTGCATTCTGCACAGCAGAACGAAGCATGTCTGTAGGCATGCTGGCTACCTCTCTTGATATACTGCGCTTCAGATCAGCACAAGTGTGAATGTTACCCTGTAAACCCTCTCCTTCAGGAAGCCCTACAACCAGAAATCACAGAGAGTAAGATCGGGTGATCGTGCCGGTCAAGCATTTTGAAACGATCGGCTGATAATTCGATCGTTTCCAAATGAGTTTCGGAGGAGCAGGTGAACTTATGTGCGGTGAGGCCCCATCTTGCATGAAAACTTTCGAGTTCAATGCGTCTCTCTCCTGAGGGGCGGATATGACATGCTAGAGAAGAATATCGCCGTAACACTGGCCGATCATACTACACGTCTTTGGTCCCTGAGCGCCACCCTGATCAAAAACGAATGGACCAATGATGAACGTAGCCGTGAAGCCACACCGTGCCGTAACACGTTTATCATGCAGAGGAACTTCATAGACAGTGACTGGAGCTGAAGATTCCCGTACTCGCCAATTCTGTGTGTTCACTTCACCCTTCAGAGAAAAATGAGCTTCGTCTGTCCATAGGGTGGTCCAGGGCTAGCCCTCGTCCAGTCCTTGCGAGAAAGTGGAGAGTGGAGTCAACACATCGTTGTGCGTCCTGTGGTGCAAATGCTGCACAATATGGATCTTGTACAGATTCCGTTTGAGAATGGTTCGAAGATCCTTCCGTACAGTGGGTCATGGGATGTTCAATTGTTGTGACACAACACGCCCAACGCCTGACGATCTAGATGGCGCTCAGCGTTGTGTGCCATGGCAACAGCGATTTCATCAACCACTTGTGGCGCAACCGGTGTCGGACGCTTCCCAGGGTGACGCCCGGTTCTCCAGTTGATTTGAACTTCACCGTGCTCCACGCAGCAGGTGGAGAAAGAAGATCCTTCCGTAATCATTTCGGCCGGCGATATTTACGAAGTGCAGCTGCAGTATTACTGTTGTTTTGATAATAGGGCATCACCAATAATGCCATGCTCATTTTGTCCAAGCTCATGTTAACACTCAGCAAATGCACTGCGACTGGTTAGGTGTGTGAGACTATGAATCAAGATGACTGCAGCTGGTGGCCGTATTTGGAACTGGACGATGGCGCTGTGTTCCAGGGAAATCATGCACGCCGTAGTCTGGACATTAATGCTACCATGTTTGGTACTCGTACGATAATTTTGGAAATTTGTGGTAAGGTCCTATGGGACAAGACTGCTGTCGTGCCCGTGGTCTAGGGGTAGCGTCTTTGATTCATAGTCAAGACGTCTTCGGTCTCAGGTTCGATCCCCGCCACTGCCTAAATTTTGATAAATAATCAGCATTGGCGGCCGAAGACTTCCGGCATAAGAAGCAGCCTCATTCTGCCAACGGCCTTGTCAAAGAGGGCGGGGGAGCGGATCGAGGTTCAGGGCACTCTCTTGTCCTAGGGGTGGAAAATTGACCCTAAAGGCGGAAGACCCAGCAATGATCAACGACATGAGGGTGCAGAAGGCAATGGAAACCACTGCATTAAAGACACGTAACGTGTATCCACAGGACATGTGGCCTGTAATTGAAGAAGTGTCATGATGATCTCTCCATTGGCAAAAGATTCCGCCGGAATAGTCCCCCATTCGGATTCCTGGAGGGGACTGCCAAGGGGGAGGTTACTATGAGAAAAAGATTGAATAATCAACGAAAGGATAACGTTCTACGAGTCGGGGCGTGGAATGTCAGAAGCTTGAACGTGGTAGGGAAACTAGAAAATCTGAAAAGGGAAATGCAAAGGCTCAATCTAGATATAGTAGGGGTCAGTGAAGTGAAGTTGAAGGAAGACAAGGATTTCTGGTCAGATGAGTATCGGGTAATATCAACAGCAGCAGAAAATGGTATAACAGGTGTAGGATTCGTTATGAATAGGAAGGTAGGGCAGAGGGTGTGTTACTGTGAACAGTTCAGTGACCGGGTTGTTCTAATTAGAATCGACAGCAGACCAACACCGACAACGATAGTTCAGGTATACATGCCGACGTCGCAAGCTGAAGATGAACAGATAGAGAAAGTGTATGAGGATATTGAAAGGGTAATGCAGTATGTAAAGAGGAACGAAAATCTAATAGTCATGGGCGACTGGAATGCAGTTGTAGGGGAAGGAGTAGAAGAAAAGGTTACAGGAGAATATGGGCTTGGGACTAGGAATGAAAGAGGAGAAAGACTAGCTGAGTTCTGTAACAAGTTTCAGCTAGTAATAGCGAATACCCTGTTCAAGAATCACAAGAGGAGGAGGTATACTTGGAAAAGGCCGGGAGATACGGGAAGATTTCAATTAGATTACATCATGGTCAGACAGAGATTCCGAAATCAGATACTGGATTGTAAGGCGTACCCATGAGCAGATATAGACTCAGATCACAATATTGTAGTGATGAAGAGTAGGCTGAAGTTCAAGACATTAGTCAGGAAGAATCAATACGCAGAGAAATGGGATACGGAAGTACTAAGGAACGACGAGATACGTTTGAAGTTCTCTAACGCTATAGATACAGCAATAAGGAATAGCGCAGTAGGCAGTACAGTTGAAGAGGAATGGACATCTCTAAAAAGGGCCATCACAGAAGTTGGGAAGGAAAACATAGGTACAAAGACGGTAGCTACGAAGAAACCATGGGTAACAGAAGAAATACTTCAGTTGATTGATGAAAGGAGGAAGTACAAACATGTTCCGGGAAAATCAGGAATACAGAAGTACAAGTCGCTGAGGAATGAAATAAATAGGAAGTGCAGGGAAGCTAAGAAGAAATGGCTACAGGAAAAATGTGAAGACATCGACAAAGATAAGATTGTCGGAAGGACAGACTCAGCATACAGGAAAGTCAAAACAACCTTTGGTGACATTAAAAGCAACGGTGGTAATATTAAGAGTGCAACGGGAATTCCACTGTTAAATGCAGAGGAGAGAGCAGATAGGTGGAAAGAATACATTGAAAGCCTCTATGAGGGTGAAGATTTGTCTGATGTGATAGAAGAAGAAACAGGAGTCGATTTAGCAGAGGTAGGGGACCCAGTATTAGAATCGGAATTTGAAAGAGCTTTGGGGGACTTACGGTCAAATAAGGCAGAAGGGATGGATAACATTCCATCAGAATTTCTAAAATCATTGGGGGAAGTGGCAACAAAACGACGATTCACGTTGGTGTGTAGAACATATGAGTCGGGCGACATACCATCTGACTTTCGGAAAAGCACCATCCACACAATTCCGAAGACGGCAAGAGCTGAAAAGTGCGAGAATTATCGCACAATCAGCTTAACAGCTCATGCATCGAAGCTGCTTACAAGAATAATATACAGAAGAATGGAAAAGAAAACTGAGAATGCGCTAGGTGACGATCAGTTTGGCGTTAGGAAAAGTAAAGGGACGAGAGTGGCAATTCTGACGTTACGGCTAATAATGGAAGCAAGGCTAAAGAAAAATCAAGACACTTTCATAGGATTTGTCGACCTGGAAAAAGCGTTCGACAATATAAAATGGTGCAAGCTGTTCGAGATTCTGAAAAAAGTTATAGGGAGAGACGGGTCATATACAATATGTACAACAACCAAGAGGGAATAATAAGAGTGGACGATCAGGGACGAAGTGCTCGTATTAAGAAGGGTGTAAGACAAGGCTGTAGCCTTTCGCCCCTACTCTTCAATCTGTACATCGAGGAAGCAATGATAGAAATAAAAGAAAGGTTCAGGAGTGGAATTAAAATACAAGGTGAAAGGATATCAATGATACGATTCGCTGATGACATTGCTATCCTGAGTGAAAGTGAAGAAGAATTAAATGATCTGCTGAACAGAATGAACAGTCTAATGAGTACACAGTATGGTTTGAGAGTAAATCGGAGAAAGACGAAGGTAATGAGAAGTAGTAGAAATGAGAACAGCGAGAAACTTAACATCAGGATTGATGGTCACGAAGTAAATGAAGTTAAGGAATTCTGCTACCTAGGCAGTAAAATAACCAATGACGGACGGAACAAGGAGGACATCAAAAGCAGACTCGCTATGGCAAAAAAGGCATTTCTGGCCAAGAGAAGTCTACTAATATCAAATACCGGCCTTAATATGAGGAAGAAATTTCTGAGGATGTACGTCTGGAGTACGGCATTGTATGGTAGTGAAACATGGACTGTGGGAAAACCGGAACAGAAGAGAATCGAAGCATTTGAGATGTGGTGCTATAGACGAATGTTGAAAATTAGATGGACTGATAAGGTAAGGAATGAGGAGGTTGTACGCAGAATCGGAGAGGAAAGGAATATGTGGAAAACACTGATAAGGAGAAGGGACAGGATGATAGGACATCTGCTAAGACATGAGGGTATGACTTCCATGGTACTAGAGGGAGCTGTAGAGGGCAAAAACTGTAGAGGAAGACAGAGATTGGAATACGTCAAGCAAATAATTGAGGACGTAGGTTGTAAGTGCTACTCTGAGATGAAGAGGTTAGCACAGGAAAGGAATTCGTGGCGGGCCGCAAAAAGACTGCTGAGGTCATCGTTTCTTAGGCTTACACACAACTTAATCTAAGGTAAACTAACTTACGCTAAGGACAACAGACACACACCTGTGCCCGAGGAAGGACTCGAACCTCCGATGCGGGGAGCCGCGCTAACCGTGTCAAGGCGCCTCAGACCGCCGGCTACCCCGCGTGGCGTCCGATAATTAGTTTTATAACGCATTAAATAGGTAAAGTCTAATTATATCTACCCGGTACACCTCAGCCTGGTGCGACGCTGGCTCCATTACTTGCCGACACATGCACCATCTGGTGCGATTTCAATGCTGGGACCAAGCTGGCTTCAGCAGCCGGGCGCTGTCGTACCTAAATAACATAATTAAAGTTCCAACTTGATCTTCAGAAGCGTTTGATTAACCATTTCCACTTGTCCAACATGTTGATTTTCAGATTTGGTTTAAAGGTTACTTTTGTTTGGCTGGTCTTTTGTCACAGTCATACGTGTGTTACAGCGAAATAAGGACTCAGACTAAAAGCTAAAGCAGTTTCTCTGCCTTAAATAGGTTGTTTGAAAAAAAGGTCCCATATTCTTACAGGACAAGCAAAAGGAAATTCCTATAAACCTTTATCCGAAATTAAATACTTGAGATAGTTGCCTGTACTGTGATAACGATCTGTTAACAATACAGGATACGCTCATTGTGATTACCTCTCATTTTTATACATCCCTCACTTATCTTTCTCAACGAATCATGGGCGAAGACACCCTGCTGTCTTCTGATTTGGTAACATGCTTGAGATACACGCTTCCGTAAGGCGTGCACAAAGTTGCTGGATGTAGAATACACCAGTGACTTTAAAAGTGGTTTTACACTGTACTATTACATTTTATCTACGAGAATTTGCACGTAAAGACGCGCCTGTACTCTTACTCTGAATGATCGTTAACACCTCATGTCTACAAGATAAATGTAAATGCTGGACTTGGTAAGGCAGCGCAGCTATTCTGTTACGCTATAATAAAGATTCGTATGAAAATCTTGTACGTTTTCTTAATATCGTACAATGTAAAAATCGTTCTGCCTCTCAGTTATATTTTAAACCTCTTTATTTCTCTGTCATTTTTAATTCATATGATGCGTTCTCACAGAGCCGCCGCTGGAGCAGAAGAGTCGACAGCACATTCAAAAGGTTCAAATGGCTCTGAGCACTATAGGACTTAACATCTGAGGTCATCAGTCCCCTAGACTTAGAACTACTTAAACCTAACTAACCTAAGGACATCACACACATCCATGCCCGAGGCAGGATTCGAACCTGCGATCGTAGCAACAGCGCGGTTCCAGACTGAAGCGCCTAGTACCGCTCGGCCACAACGGCCGGCTCGACAGCACATTGTAAATGGACGTTAATGACCGAACACTCATCGTGTCCCGTCATTACTTTTCATTGTGTGTTACGTAATACGTCCCTGGAATACCTGTACTGGTCATTTCTCGTATTTTATGGATTTTTTCATGCATACTATACATTGGATGATTCGGTCATTCGTCCTATAACAATGACATTATCGTACTGCCTACAGTAGTCGGATAGAGGCCCCCACGATTAATTGAAGATGATGGTGTTTTTAATGTCTTGTGCATTCCTCCTCTCGCTTAACTCGGCACGAAGCCTTGACTAATGTGTTCTTTGCGCAGAGTCGTGCGTATTGCGGACGATAATACGTGCGCAATCATCATTTGGGATGCCTAGTCTGATTGCAAATTAATTCCCAGTTTGTATCAAATCTCAGAAACTTCAGTTTTCATCTCTATTTACCGGGTAGTGACGCATCATTCTGCTGCCCAATGGGGAGCAAGACAAGATAATTTGTATTGTACTGCTCTGTGCTTCCTTTTATGTTTCGTGTACCATACTTTGAGAGCGAAAAAAAAGTAAAAGAAAACTATTGTAATTGTCAAGAACCGAACCATTGAGACCTTGGTGGGCCGGCAATAAAAACAGTTTTAATATTTCTGGGCTCTGGTAATTAAGACGCTATACGACACATCTCCCCCCATGAACCATGGACCTTGCCGTTGGTGGGGAGGCTTGCGTGCCTCAGCGATGCAAATAGCCGTACCGTAGGTGCAACCACAACGGAGGGGTATCTGTTGAGAGGCCAGACAAACGTGTGGTTCCTGAAGAGGGGCAGCAGCCTTTTCAGTAGTTGCAAGGGCAACAGTCTGGATGATTGACTGATCTGGCCTTGTAACAATAACCAAAACGGCCTTGCTGTGCTGGTACTGCGAACGGCTGAAAGCAAGGGGAAAGTACAGCCGTAATTTTTCCCGAGAGCATGCAGCTTTACTGTATGATTACATGATGATGGCGTCCTCTTGGGTAAAATATTCCGGAGGTAAAATAGTCCCCCATTCGGATCTCCGGGCGGGGACTACTCAAGAGGATGTCGTTATCAGGAGAAAGAAAACTGGCGTTCTACGGATCGGAGCGTGGAATGTCAGATCCCTTAATCGGGCAGGTAGGTTAGAAAATTTAAAAAGGGAAATGGGTAGGTTAAAGTTAGATATAGTGGGAATTAGTGAAGTTCGGTGGCAGGAGGAACAAGACTTCTATTCAGGTGACTACAGGGTTATAAACACAAAATCAAATAGGGGTAAAGCAGCAGTAAGTTTAATAATGAATAGGAAAATAGGAATGCGAGTAAGCTACTACAACAGCACAGTGAACGCATTATTGTGGCCAAGATAGATACGAAGCTCACACCTACTACAGTAGTACAAGTTTATATGCCAACTAGCTCTGCAGATGACGAAGAAATTGAAGAAATGTATGATGAAATAAAAGAAATTATTCAGATAGTGAAGGGAGACGAAAATTTAATAGTCATGGGTGACTGGAATTCGAGAGTAGGAAAAGGGAGAGAAGGAAACGTAGTAGGTGAATATGGATGGGGCTAAGAAATGAAAGAGGAAGGCGCCTGGTAGAATTTTGCACAGAGCACAACATAATCATGACTAACACTTGGTTTGAGAATCATGAAAGAAGGTTGTATACATGGAAGAACCCTGGAGATACTAAAAGGTATCAGATAGATTATATAATGGTAAGACAGAGATTTAGGAACCAGGTTTTAAATTGTAAGACATTTCCAGGGGCAGATGTGGACATGTGGACTATGACCACAATCTATTGATTATGACCTGTAGATTAAAACTGAAAAAACTGCAAAAAGGTGGGAATTTAAGGAGATAGGACCTGGATAAACTGAAAGAACCAGAGGTTGTACAGAGTTTCAGGGAGAGCATAAGGGAACAATTGACAGGAATGGGGGAATGAAATACAGTAGAAGAAGAATGGGTAGCTTTGAGGGATGAAGTAGTGAAGGCAGCAGAGGATCAAGTAGGTAAAAAGACGAGGGCTAGTAGAAATCCTTGGGTAACAGAAGAAATATTGAATTTAATTAATGAAAGGAGAAAATATAAAAATACAGTAAATGAAGCAGGCAAAAAGGAATACAAACGTCTCAAAAATGAGATCGACAGGAAGTGCAAAATGGCTAAGCAGGGATGGCTAGAGGACAAATGTAAGGATGTAGAGGCTTATCTCACTAGGGATAAGATAGATACTGCCTACAGGAAAATTAAAGAAACCTTTGGAGATAAGAGAACGACTTTTATGAATATCAAGAGCTCAGATGGAAACCCAGTTCTAAGCAAAGAAGGGAAAGCAGAAAGGTGGAAGGAGTATGTAGAGGGTCTATACAAGGTCGATGTACTTGAGGACAATAGTGGAAATGGAAGAGGATGTAGATGAAGATGAAATGGGAGATACGATACTGCGTGAAGAGTTTGACAGAGCACTGAAAGACCTGAGTCGAAACAAGGCCCCTGGAGTAGACAACATTCCATTGGAACTACTGACGGCCGTGGGAGAGCCAGTCCTGACAAAACTCTACCATCTGGTGAGCAATATGTATGAAACAGGCGAAATACTCTCAGACTTCAAGAAGAATATAATAATTCCAATCCCAAAGAAAGCAGGTGTTGACAGATGTGAAAATTACCGACCTATCAGTTTAATAAGTCACAGCTGCAAAATACTAACACGAATTCTTTACAGACGAATGGAAAAACTAGTAGAAGCCAACCTCGGGGAAGATCAGTTTGGATTCCATAGAAACATTGGAACACGTGAGGCAATACTGACCTTACGACTTATCTTAGAAGAAAGACTAAGGAAAGGCAAACCTACATTTCTAGCATTTGTAGACTTAGAGAAAGCTTTTGACAATGTTGACTGGAATACTCTCTTTCAAATTCTAAAGGTGGCAGGGGTAAAATACAGGGAGCGAAAGGCTATTTACAATTTGTACAGAAACCAGATGGCAGTTATAAGAGTCGAGGGACATGAAAGGGAAGCAGTGGTTGGGAGGGGAATGAGACAGGATTTTAGCCTCTCCCCGATGCTGTTCAATCTGTATATTGAGCAAGCAGTGAGGGAAACAAAAGAAAAATTCGGAGTAGGTATTAAAATCCATGGAGAAGAAATAAAAACTTTGAGGTTCGCCGATGACATTGTAATTCTGTCAGAGACAGCAAAGGACTTGAAAGACCAGTTGAATGGAATGGACAGTGTCTTGAAAGGAGGATATAAGATGAACATCAACAAAAGCAAAACGAGGATAATGGAATGTAGTCGAATTAAGTCGAGTAGTAAAGTAGTAAAGGAGTTTTGCTATTTGGGGAGCAAAATAACTGATGATGGTCGAAGTAGAGAGGATATAAAATGTAGACTGGCAATGGCAAGGAAATTTGTTAACATCGAGTATAGATTTAAGTGTCAGGAAGTCATTTCTGAAAGTATTTGTATGGAGTGTAGCCATGTACGGAAGTGAAACATGGACGATAAATAGTTTGGACAAGAAGAGAATAGAAGCTTTCGAAATGTGGTGCTACAGAAGAATGCTGAAGATTAGATGGGTAGATCACATAATTATTTAGGAAGTATTGAATAGGATTGGGGAGAAGAGAAGTTTGTGGCACAACTTGACCAGAAGAAGGGATCGGTTGGTAGGACATGTTCTGAGGCATCAAGGGATCACCAATTTAGTATTGGAGGGCAGCGTGGAGGGTAAAAATCGTAGAGGGAGACCAAGAGATGAATACACTAAGCAGATTCAGAAGGATGTAGGTTGCAGTAGGTACTGGGAGATGAAGAAGCTTGCTCAGGATAGAGTAGCATGGAGAGCTGGATCAAACCAGTCTCAGGACTGAAGACCATAACAACAACAACGACGAATCTGTACAAAACGTAAGAGACATCAACGCTCTCTGATTGCTTTACTTATTTGTCGACTTCGAGACCTTGCTTAATAACTCATATTTTGACTTTTTTCAGGTAACTGTGTTAATTTCCATTATAAAGTTTAGACTCATTGTCGAGCTTAGTTGTCAAACACGTCTGCGTTTGCGCTGAGCCGTGCAAAGATGGCATGTTATTCATTATAACGTTTTGTTTTGCCCTTCAGGCATGCATCTTGTCTTTTGTGCTTAACATTAGTACAGGTACGCGTAATGTTAAGTAATTGGGATTTTCTCATTACGTAATTCATTTGTGTTTGCATTTCTGACATCAACATTAAAATCTTTTTGTTTTTCTTCATAAGCGCAGAAAAACGGTAAATTTCCAAACATGGATCCGGTGATGAAACAGAAAGACAAATGCATGTCCAAGGCGGCAATGTTGCCGGCCCAGTAATGGCGTGCACTGATTCAAAAACGGACGTTTCCGAAACTGGAGTAGTAATGTTACCAACCTTTCTGAGTCAGTAGAGTTGCAACGGGAACTGCTGAAATTGAGCAACGGATTGCGTCATTCGACGACTGCTTCCTGAGGCTACACTCTGTGTTTACATTTGTCACCAACAACGTGCCGATTTGATCACAAATATGTCAAGAAACATAGGCGAAAAATTTGATGAAGAAAGGACCGAATTAGATATATAATTTGAGAACTTATTAAAAAATATGCGCTAGGAGTTTGATACTGTGGTGAAAAATCTGAAAGATCAGTTAAATGCGAATCTTACCTAAATGAAAACAGCCTTACGGAGACTTACAGTGAGCTTTCTGATCGACCTAAAAAGTTGCCTGAAGATGTGAAAGAATGAAAGATACTCAATCAGGTGTTGAGGCAAGAGTGTCAAATTTGACGCAACAGGTTAACGATCTCTCCATTGAACAAGGTCGTAAGACACGGGAACACCCTCACTACTCAATAAAGTGCTTGACGAGTGGACTGCAGAACGTAACAGTGGCGTGCTTCAGAAAGCATACTAAGAAATATGAATACTAGTGCAAACTGTCGGTGCGGGTGTGTTGTCAGAACCGGGAACATCAGGCCCACCACTTCGCAATGAACTCTGTCAGATGCAAATCATATTAACAAATGAGTTGCCTGGCTGGTGGCGACAAGTCGACAAGTTAAAGCGTCAACTCCGATTAATACCGCCGCGAGCGGCAATATTTCCACCGCCGTTTTTGTCTGACAGTTGGGTGGGGGCGATTCAGAATGATGAGTCAGAATAATGCAATGTTATCGCAACGTTCTGGTAAACGGCCGACTGCGACGGGAAGTATTCAATACCGAGACGTACCACCCTTAACAGGGGAGTCTCCGAAAGGTACATTAACAAAACGCGATTTTGTGACAATCCCATCGCACCGGATGACGTTATCGGTATACAAAGGAAAATTATCGGTGACTATACTTGAAAAATTGATTCACTTGTCGGAGGATAAAATTGAGGATTTATTATCCGTCGTTGGTGCGGTGGATCTTATCCACGACAACATGCGACACACAGACGATAACGGTGGCGCGCCAACAGTGCATTCCGGCAACCACAGCAACAATGGAAGGAATACCGCTGCTCACAGTGGTGCGATCCCACCCCCACAAGCCGCTCTGAATGTAATCAAAAATCAGCAAGTTAATAACGGCGCTGGATTCTAGCGCAGGAACCGGAACAATCGACTCCACCCTGGTTATCAGAATTGTCGGAATGGGCCGCATGCAGGGCAGTGGTCATCTGGACAGAACTACAACCAGTGACGACAGAATTGTCCACGGCCTAATAACCCTCTGGACGAGAACAACGGCAGGAATCGGTCTGTTTCTGATCCAGGACCACCGACAGGGTGGCCGCAAACGAAACGGACTGAGACGATATAGGTAGTAGAGTGCGTGAATGACCTACCTCCACAATCTAACAATACGTCACACTAAATGCGATCCCTGATTGTAACAGCTGGGATTAATGGGGGCAACAGTTCTAGTGAATCGAGGAACATGCTTCGTTTTAATGATAGTCAAGATATTCGTGATGAACTTCGCAGTGATCCGATATCATGCAATGAAATATGGGTAAATTAGATAGAAGCGGCAGTACATGGGGTAGCCAGATCACCATAGTGACACTGGTGCTAGTATGAGTGTGATGGCCACACATTTCATGGACAATTCATTCTAACAAGCACGGAACTGGCGTTGATCGTTATTCTACAGTTTTCAGTGAGATACAGATCTCTATAATCAGACTACATATAGAAATTTATAGACTGATGAGATAAACACTTCAGTGGAAGTAATTTTTAGTTCCTTTTGGTAAACCCAGTTCAATAGTGAACCATATCGGCAGCATATTGGCGAGGCATTCGCCTTCATGGACGACAATTCGCACCCCCTCTCGTGCACATTTTGCGAATGACTTCCTTCAGGACGACATCGCTCGACTAAAGTGGCCAGCATGTTCTCTACACATGAACCCTATCGAACATGCCTGGAATAGATTGAAAAGGGCTGTTTATGGACGACGTGACCCACCAACCATTCTGAGGGATCTACGCCGAATCGCCGTTGAGGAGTGGGACAATCTGGACCAACAGTGCCTTGATGAACTTGTGGAAAGTATACCACGAAGAATACAGGCATTCACCAGTGCAAGAGGACGTGCTACTGGGTATTATAGGTACCGGTGTGTACGGAAATCTCGACCACCACCTCTGAAGGTCTCGCTGTATGGTGTTGGTACAACATGCAATGTGTGGTTTTCATGAGCAATAAAAAGGGCGGAAATGATGTTAATGGTGATCTCTATTCCAGTTTTCTGTGCAGATTCCGGAACTCGCGGAACCGAGGTGATGCAAAACTTTTTTTGATGTCATTATATACATTTTGTCTATGTCCCAAACATGATATGGAATATGAGTTACCAGGTAAAGGTTTGAAGCGCATCATGTAACGTTAGGTTCTGTCGTATTGCCATGATGGCATTCACTTTCGCAAGCATTGTTGCTTTCCTAGCTATGGTCATTTTACTTTGTTTCTGTAATGTGTGTGTTTAGCAGACTTGATGTCCCAACCTTCTTCCGTATTCTCTTATGTGCTAGACAATGGGCCATTTGCAAGTGTCTGGCTGTCATATTCCAAATTTGGAAAATATAACCGATTTTTACCTACGCTTTGTAGTTATCTGTCAGATGACTAATTGTAATGATGTATGAGAATCTTGGGAAGACTATTGTTAAGATCCTGGGACTAGAATGTTAACATCATGCACAGTTTCTGGTGGACACTGTATTTATAGAGAGTCATATGACTAGCAATGGTTCATAGACGTTTTGTAAACTGAATTAACAGCCTAACGTTTCGACAAAGCAAAACTTTCACACTTCTGTGTGAGATCAATAAACATGAAACAGCAGAGTGTGTACAGTAGTAGTGTTTACTCATCCTTGCCCGGTGTCGATCGGGTACTAATGTAGTGTGAACCCTTGGACACTAATCCTGTGTTTCTGCAGGTAGTGCACTTTTCACAAGTCACAAACGAAACAAGCATGTCAGGAGCTTGGAAGCTTTGAGCCTGCTCGCACGCGGTAGCCGAAGGTCTCAAGATTCAGCTATGAACCTAATTGTTGACACTGAGTGCGCATTCTTAAACTCTAAAACTTTCAGCGAGCGTAATTAAAATGCCATGTAGGCATAGTCCAGGAGTGCGTGCGGAGCTATTTTCATATGAATGTGAATTTAAGAGACGTTTCTTCTCTGTCAAGGAGCGTTGTCTATTTAGATTAAATGTTTTGAACGCTAATAACTGTTGATGCAGCAGACAGGCTGTATAGTACAACTTAACCGGCAATGTGGATAAAAACAGGTACCTAGTGCAGTGGATCGTGACCTAAGTTTTGTGTTAAATAAAAATGTGTTTATGAGAGAAGAATCAGTTTAGAACATAGCGTTAGTAGCACTGCGTGAATGAGTCTTTACAAACAGTGAAATGAAATGGTCGTATGGCATTTATTGGCCGGGATATCCCGTTCGGAGTTCGGCCGCCGTATTGCAAGTCTTTTAAGTCGACTGATGTTGCGATTTGACTTTGTTTCATGAATCCTGTGGAGTACTGAGTAAACAGTTGGCAACACTTCAGAACCATCCGATGCGCATGTGCACTCGACACACGTTGCCTCCGCATACCGATGCTTCGATGACGGTGTGGGTGGAGAGGCTACTTACAGTCATTAAGCGGAGGAGGAAGCGAACTACCTCTCTGCCCCTCTCACTCCAGTTTTTCCGCAGGTGCATGGAACATATAAACTGCGAGTCTACTTTGAGCTTACATCACCTGAACAAATATTTATAAACTAGTACACCAGATTACCAAAAGTCTACATTGATGTTGTATATTCATTTTCTATGAAGGTTTCAACATTAATCAAAATAAGAAGACCTCGAATCTATATTGCTTTTGTATAAATTCACCACATTTCGACACTTTTTCCATCTGCCACTATCAAAAGATTATGAGTCAACTTTGAGTTTATACGAATTCTCTTTTCTTTGAACGAAATTCCTAATCCATTCGCATGAAAAATCGTGTCTACATTGTGTGTGTGTATAACTTCAACATTTTCTTTGGAGCACCGCTGACCATCGATTCATGGAAACATCTATTCAGCTTAACTCTGTATCGTAGATCTCTAAAAATAGTTATGAACTGAATCAAGATTGGTCCATGATTCACAATATGTAATTCAGAACCGAGCTAATTGTTGTTCGTTATTTGTTTAAATCTATCTGTATTTCTGTGAAGATTTTGATCACTTGAGTCTGTAGTTGCGCCAAGGATATTTAAGTTATCCATAAAGATGCTAATACTTTAAAAACTGGAAATGAATCTTAATTTTCTGTAGCAATCGTGATATGCCTAAGTAACTGATGGGCATTGTTTCCTGATTCTACTGTCTGTAGTACTTTGTGAGTTTCATAATGTACATGTAATTTAGCCATTACCGATTGCCATTACAAAATATGAAAATGATGCAACATATGGTACCATGGCTTTTACCCTAATGATGGTCGAAGACTTGAACGTATGCGGTGTTTCGTGTACTGTTTCGTATACCTTCAGGCTTTCGAGAGGGACAGGCACGATCACATTTTTTCTACCAGAATTTGCACTCATGGATTGTTCATACTGTAATAGGATGACCGGAGCAGGTGACCTGGTCGGGGTTGTAGGGCGTGGCTGGGTAAAAGAAGGTGGCTGTTTTCAGCAGTCTTCCTCTTTATTGTTGTTCTTCCAATACATTTTCCGGTAGCTCAGCCACGTCGCTCGTGTCATGGTGGATACGTGCTGATGCATGCAGCCCCGGAGAACGCGACGCCACGCTCGGTCAGCGGCTGTGCAGGCAGTAAGAGGTTAGCTGCACGAGGCCTGGCCTAGCGCTCCTCCTGCAGACGCTGCGGCTCGTGACGACGCCGGTAGTCCCCGGTGCAGCAGCGGGCAACGCCCTCCGCTGGCCGGTCCTCGGGGACAGCGTCACTGATGAGGACGACGTAACAGTGACCGAACGACCAATCAGTCGAACCAAATGCCGACGCCCACTTCTGATGCCCTTAAATAGTGCAGACCGCTGCCGAATCCGCCCGTTACGCGGCGCCCTGTTTCTTAGAACGTTCTCGGTGAGTTGGCTAACGTAACCGCGCCACACGCAGCCCGCGCCTGCGTAATTCTGCAAATGCTGCGTTCTGGCTGTTGATGGCTGCCGCGCACGTACACACATACCGATGCTCGTTGCAAAACTGTGTCACCTGCATAACGCGCCGGCCAGCCTTCGTCCGCCATGTGCCGTGAGGCTGGCGCATCGCGCACTGAAACACGCAAAATCACAATTTCGCACCATATTTCCTAAAAATAACCCCTTGTCCTCTACACTTCCTCACTTGTACGAAAAGAATTCGTCTCTGAATTCAACCAAAAAGTCAAAACAACTACAGTTCACGTCACAAACACCACAAAATATGATTGATTCACTATTTATACTGTGTTCATTCCCTTCTATCCTCAGTCTAATCTTTGTTTATAAACATTACTCAGTGTTCTGCTGCAGTGCCTCATAACTGTTCGGTGATTTTGTCTGGACCCTTAGGTTAGAGGTTGGGAGGGGCGGGATTTGTGCTACCTTCCTCTTGAGCCGATAGTACACTAATCCTACGACAAAGATAAAAATACAGGTGGCGGTGGTTGATGATCCAACAACTAGTAAGTGTTGCTTACGCTCATTACGGTTGTAAGTAGGCTGTTTAGGTTTTTTTATTGGTAACGCCACCTCTGTATGAAAATCACTGGCTGTGCTGTGTGCAGTCTGTGGCTGCTTTGCATTGTTGTAATACTCGCCATTGTAGTGTTAGGCAGCTGGCTGTGAACAGCGCGTAGCGTTGCGCAGTTGGAGGTGAGCCGCCAGCAGTGGTGGATGTGGGGAGAGAGATGGCGGAGTTTTGAAATTTGTCATGAACTGCTATATTTATATATGATGATATCAAGGTAAATACATTGATTGTTCTCTATTGATATCTTTCATTTGCTAACTATCCCTATCAGTAGTTAGTGCCTTCCATAGTCTGAATCTTTTATTTAGCTGGCAGTAGTGGCGCTCGCTGTATTGCAGTAGCTTGAGCAGCGAAGATTTTTTGTGAGGTAAGTGATTTGTGAAAGGTATAGTTTAATGTTAGTCAGGGCCATTCTTTAGTAGGGAATTTTGAAAGTCAGATTGCGTTGCGCTAAAAACATTGTGTGTCAATATAAGCACAGTCTTGTATAAATTGTTCAAAGGGGACGTTTCACGGTACTCATGCACTCGTTGAAAAAGATGTTCCATAGTTATACGTCCATGCTGAGCTGCTAGCATCCGGTCCAAAGAGGCGAGCAAAGTTGGGTCTAATGTACTATTCAAAAGAGTGATATTTTCTTTCGTGACGAATCGCACTGGTTGGTAGGGTACATAGATCAATGTGCGTGTTATGTTCATGATTGTAGCTCCAGTAATCACGGCTGGTAAATGGAAGGTTGGCCTTAAATGTCTCACTATGTTCCGTTAATTAACAGTCCCTGCTCCTGCAATTCTATTCTTTGCGTACTCCCTTGCTTACCCTGCTCGTAACAGACACAAATAACGACTGTGTTGTCAATTACTGAAAATACCCAATGTGGACCCACTTGCTGAAAGAACTGCACCTTGCTTGCTATAATTTCCTTAGGGCACTCCACGACTGGTTCTTGAGAGCGGAGTAGAGAATACTCACAAGATTTGGCAACAGTGTGTAACAATTTCGCGGGGCAGATGGTAACTGGACCTGTTCGACAATGCAGCAAGTCTTGTGTCGTGAGGAACGCATGAGCTTGTCTGTTATGTGCCACTAACAGTATTTCCCGTTTGGGTAATTGTACGAATTTCTGCAAAATTTCCCACTGGATGTGTATGCAAGGCATAACATTCAAATTTACAATCATTACATGTTAATGGTATTATGATATGAATTCTCAGCAGGTACCCATCCGCGTACTGGTAACAGTGGCTATTTTGTTGTACAGAGATAAGTGTTCGTCTGTTAATGTCGTCAATAGCTCCAGGGATGCGGGCAATTCCGATTGAACTTTCCGTAATCCTTCCTGGAGTTGTTCCAAAAGTAACAGTACCGGGGTTAGGTGCCCACACATTGCGTGCAACAAAGCATCCTGTAGTTCCGTGACTTCTATGCGTGCTTCCTTAATACTATCAGCAAGAAAACGGAGCAGCTTAGCGATTATCAGCTGTGAATCGATGTTATCCAACGGGTACTTCATTACACCCAAGTCGTGATTGGTTGTGTCGGCTGTGGCCTTAATGTGGGACATCAAGATCGCAGCCAAAGCTCGCAATTGGCGCGTATTATTAACTATATCTTTCTCCAAATTCTCTAATTGGGTTGTGTGAAGATCTAGCATTCCCTGGTTACTATTCACATTATCCTGTACCTGCGGTAGCGTTTCATTAATACTTTAAATATCTTCCGCGTCAGCGGTCCCAAAAACAGTTTTTAGGATACGGCCACCTGCGTCTAACCATCCTCTTTTCCTACGGACGTGCGGCATTAACCCTGCAGTTTTCCGCAACTGAGCTTGTAAGTGTGCAAAAGCTGATCGTAGTAGCTGATATTCCCCCTGTATGTCATTAATCCTTGACTGATTAGCCACCATGGAATGAAGTTCATTAAATGTATCCTATAATTTACAGATTTCGTCATCAACCGTCAAAATATTACAGTCCACCCTTAGGGTCCATTGATGTCCGGACATAATTATGTCCGCTTGTCGCGAGAACAACACACCACTTGATATAGGACGTACCTTCACGGCTTGAGCTAAGTTGCAACAGCAAAACAGAATAATTATGCTGAGAGAGAGTGCACACCTTCCCTCTTCCCTCTTCAGTGCAACCCATGGCGCTGGAACTGCTGGTCTTACCAGGACGTCACGCCTCCTGAGAAACAAAAGAAAAACAACTCACATTAGCTCTTCCTTTTTACGCGTGGCCTAAGAGCATAATAGCATGTCTGATCGCTTCCATAATTAACTTGGTTCCCTTGTTTATCTACTCCTTTATTATTCTTTTTCTTAGATTAATCTTTCTATCCACTAGAAGTTACTGCAGACAATGAAGGAAGTTCCTCAAAATTCCTCTTGTAAGGCCTAATTCGGCTCACATGCACAATAGTAGGGCGAGTTGGAAGCTGTAATTTCACATTCACCGGCGATGTCATCTCGATCACCTGGAAAGGACCTTGATAACGGGATACAAAATTTTTCGTTTTGCCTTTTGGCACATACGGATTAGTCATCATCACCCATTGTCCTACATGATACTTAGGTAAAGCCGCCTTTCTATTGTGAACTTTGTCCTGTCTCTCTAACGCTTTAGTGTTCATGTTTTACACCTGCCGCCAGATTGTTTTCAACTTTGTGGATAAATGCTTAGCAGCCAAAATATCGGTTCCTGGTGGGGTCTTGAGCAATTCAAATGGAGATGGCATCTTCCGACCGAACAGTACTTCATACGGAGACGATCCTGTACTTTCATGCACTTTTGAGTTATATGCCACAGTTACAAACGCCAATAGGATATCCCAATTGTGGTGTTGCGAATTTACATAATAACTTAACATCTTAGCTATTGTACGATGAACTCTCTCGGTCTGACCATTAGCCTGCAGGTGTAACACGGTTGTTCTCAATTTCTTTACATGCAACAACTTGCATAACTGTTTCATCAAATCGGGCATAAAGTTTGTCCCTTGATCTGTAATTATAGTTTCAGATGTTCCGAATTTCAATATCCATTGATGTACCATGTCATGAGCCACTGTTTCAGATCACTGGTCCAGAATAGCTGTCATAGACACACAGTGCGAAAAATGTCCTATTACTGTTAAAACATAGCGATTACCCACTGGTGTTTGCACAAACGGTCAAAAAGTGGTTCAAATGGTTCTGGCACTATGGGACTTAACATCTGTGGTCATCAGTACCCTAGAACTTAGAACTACTTAAACCTAACTAACCTAAGGACATCAAACACATCCATGCCCGAGGCAGGATTCGAACCTGTGACCATAGCAGTCGCGCAGTTTCGGACTGCGCGCCTAGAACCGCTAGACCACTGCGGCCGGCCACAAACGGTCCCAAGACGTCTAAGCCAAGTAATTGGAGAGGTCTATCCACTTCCGATAGTTGTTGCAACACAATTTTATGATGACTCAATTCTGCTTGTTGAGCACATGGAATGCAATTCTTTACATACTGATCGACATCTTGCCTATGCGTTGACCACCAATATCTCTGTGCTTCCCTCCTTTCCATTGCTCATCGACCTGAATGACCAGAAAACATTGAATCATGTGCTTGCCTTAAAATTTCGCTTCGCAATTTTTCTGGTATGACTATCCATGGACCGTTCCTAGTTTTACGGTACAATATCCTGTTTTCCACGACGAACTGTCGCTGTGAGGTAAATCATTGACAAATGTGTGTTGACGGTTTGTGCCTCATCCTATTCGTTCTCATTTATTTCTGTGCATTCCATGGTACATACTTTAGAGTCTCAGACCATCCACATTCCCATGCGATTTACCCAGTCGATGAATCACTTCAAAATCGTACTCACTAAGATGCCAAGCCCACTTATTTAATCTACTCGTTGGATCTTTAAGCCCTAACAACCACTTAAGTACTGCATGGTCAGTAATCACCTTGAAACGTCGTCCATGCAAATAACACCAGAAATAGGTTATTCCGAAAGTTAATGCCAATAACTCCTTCTCGATCGTTGAGTAATTTCTTTCTGCATTGTTTAGCTGTCTGGAAGCATATGCTATCGGGTGTGCCTGCCCATCTATTTCCTGATATAATACAATACCCAAAGCAAAAATGCTAGAGTTACAAATAATATAAACTGTTTACTAAAATCTGGAAAAGCCAAAACCGGACTAGATGTTAACAATTTTTTTAACTTTTGAAAAGCCTCTTCACATTCTGCTGACCAGTGAAATTTTGCTCCCTTCTTCAACAACTGTGTGAGGGGACTTGCAATTTCTGCAAATTTTAGAATATACCTCCTGTAAAAATTGGCAAGACCTGAATAAGACTGCAACTCTTTTACTTTTGTAGGTGTCAGAAAATTCATTACCGCCTCTACAAGTTTTGGATCCATGTGGACACCCTCTTGTCCTATAATATGACCTAAATAACGGACTTCTTGCAAAAAAAAATGACATTTTTTCATATGAAGAGTTAACCGTGCTGCAAACGGCGCACATGTTCTTGCTCGTCCTTTGAGAAAACAATTATGCCGTCGAAATATACCATACACTGATTAGGTTTCAGCCCTCATTACACGCTATCTAGTAACTGTTGGAAGGTTGCCGGAGCATTTTTGAGTCCGAAAGGCATTCGCCGGTACTGAAAATGACCTGTAGGTGTTGAAAAAGCTGTCTTCGGTCGGTCTTCCGGGGCGACCTCCACCAGGTGGTAGCCGCTTCGAAGATCCAAGGTCGTGAAGTACCAACACTGATCCAAATTATCCAGAGTTTCAGTGATATTAGGCATTGGGTATGCATCCGATACAGTTTTTTGATTCGGGAAACGATAATCATGACAAAAACGATATGCCTTGCCCCCATCAGGTGATTTTTTACCCACTATTACGACAGGAGCGGACCAGGGACTACCACTGGTTCCTATTATCCCATCCCTAAGCTATTGATTAATACATTCTTCCATGACAGGCTGTAAACTTTTTGGAACACGATATGGATGTTTATACACCAGTGCTTCATTCCCAGTGGGGATGTAATGCAGAACTAATGGTGTGACGGGCAGTGGACCATGAGAATTAAATAACTCTTTGTATTCCGTCAAAAGGTTCCCCATGACTTCGGTTCCCCATGACTTCTCTGTCTTGCCCTTCTAAATGTGCTACTTTACCCCTCAGTGTGGGCCAGCTGACAGACTATCCCAGCATTGTGTAATTTGCTGCAAAATCCTTTTCCAGTTCATCTTCCCCTATTATCTCCAGATTTACTATTATGGTACCCCGTGCTAACTGCACCTCTTCAAGGCCAAATTATCAATACTGACAGGCATAACCTTTTTTCCTTCTATCTCCCGCACGTAGGACACACTATGGTGCGTAAAACACTTCATTTTATCCAGCGGCTCATTCTCAGACGAAGGTTCAACGACACACAACGAATTTACCGGCACGCTAGCTCCAACATTTGCCAAAATTATTTTTCCTGTACCCTTCGGTATAGTATCCCACAAGTTAACCCTAAGGGACCTTGTACCCCGTTTAGGTGACCCACCTGACGTCTGCGCGGTTTCTTGTGACAGTAATGGTTTTTCAGCTGCAGAACCTAAACGAAATTGTATTCCGTCCAGTTCTACTGTACGCCGTTCCAGGTTAACTTTTGCGTGATGCGCAACCAGGAAATCCAATCCTAGTAGGACATCATAGCTGCTACCAACAACTGGAAGAACTTCTACCTTCACCTGGAAGTTCCTCATTTACACCGCTGATCCGAGTGACTTCACCTATCCCCCACCCACGCCACTGAACGCCCAGCATGGTGGTTTTAATTTTACTTTACCGAGTACATTTCTACTCGCCACAGATACCTGAGTCCCAGCATCCAATAAAAATTTGCACGGTCTGCCTCTCACCAAGCCGGTCAGAAAAAAGTCTGCCACTGATTCTGCACTAGCATTAATCCTTACTGGGGGTGTTGCACAGTGGACACACCACCCCCTGCCCCTTGCGGTTTCCTATCACGTTTCTGCCAGGACCCATTGCAATGACGCTCCCGATGACCCCAACGTCTGCATTTCCTGCACTGCACTTCCTTGCAATCGCAACTAATGTGTCCCAGCGGAACACATCTGAAACATTTTATTTCTGCGTTAAACATTGCTTTCCTGTCCCGTGTCTTTGTTGCTGCTTCAACTTCCTCTAACGCCACAGCGATTCCGACTGCCTCATTGAGAGTCTTAGGGAATTTCATCCTAATCTTGCAGGAGGTTTCGGGTTATATTCCCTGCAAAAATGCCTCTAGTGCCCTCTGCTCAGTTTCCTGCAGAACAGCTTCATTAACCCTATCAGAAGCTGTTGGCTCATAGGTATTAACATTAATTTTTCGAGGAGGAGGAGGAGGAGATTAGTGTTCAACGTCCCGTCGACAACGAGGTCATTAGAGACGGAGCGCAAGCTCGGGTGAGGGAAGGATGGGGAAGGAAATCGGCCGTGCCCTTTCAAAGGAACCATCCCGGCATTTGCCTGAAGCGATTTAGGGAAATCACGGAAAACCTAAATCAGGATGGCCGGAGACGGGACTGAACCGTCGTCCTCCCGAATGCGAGTCCAGTGTGCTAACCGCTGCGCCACCTCGCTCGGTTAATTTTTCGAATTCAATCGACAAAAGCTTCTACTGATTCCCCATTCCTTTGACACATTCTATTCAATTGTTCCCAATAATATCTAGACGTATTTTTCCTCCAATACCTTTCCAGCAACCCTTTTTTGAATACTTCAAATGTCGGAGCATCCCTTAATTCTTCATGGCATGTAACGTAAGCTCTGGTATCCCCAGTTACTTTCAACTTAGGCACATGCAAAAGTGTTTCTGCATCCCAATTTCGCAATTTAGCGGCTGTTTTATGGTTCTCAAAAAAAAAAAAAAAATCATGACATCCTCCCCAGCTTTTCCCGAGAAAGGGGTGGCCAAAGATGCAGCATTAGTGTCAAGAATTACTGCATTAACAGGAAACCGTTCGTTGCTCGCTGCTTTAGATCAGGCAAGCTCTATCTATAATTCCGACACTCGCTCAAGTAGCTGCTGAATGGCCGCCTCGGCTGACACAGACTGCTCCATCACTACCACCTATCGAATGAAGACTACAGAAAGCCCAGAAAGAAGAACAGGAAGGGAAGACGGACTATGCTACAGGTTCAGGCAAACCACCAAACAAAAAATTGGCACTTACTTGTCATGTTGCAGGAGTTGTTGATCCATTGTTGCCCTTCTAAGGTGCCACATATCCTCTTCGATTACCAGCCACAATTTCCTCCAAATCCATGGAGAAGACCACTACTTTCACCAATTGTAACAGGAGTGTGTCATGCGCAGATTGCCTGATTGACACCACTTGTAGTAGGATGACCGGAGTGGGTGACGTGGTCAGGGTTGTGGGGCGTGGCTGGGTAGAAGAAGGTGGCTGTTTTTAGCAATCTTCCTCTTTATTGTTGTTCTTCCAATACATTTTCCGGTAGTTCAGCCCACCGCTCGTGTCGTGGCGGAGACGTGCTGATGCACGCAGCCTGGGGAACACGATGCCGTGCTCGGTCAGTGGCTGCGCAGGCGGTAGGAGGTTAGCAGCATGAGGCCCGGCCTAGGACGCCTCCTGCACACTGCGGCTCGTGATGACGCCGGGAATCGCTGGTGCAGCAGCGGGCAACGCAACGCCCTCCGCCGGCCAGTCCTCTGGGACAGTGTCACTGAAGACAACGACGTAACAGCGACCGAACGCCGAATCGGTTGAACCGATGCCGACGGCCCCCTCTGATGCCCTTAAATAGTGCAGACTGCTGCTGAATCCGCCGGTTACGCGGCGCCGTGTGTATTAGAACGTTCTCGGTGAGTTGGCTAACGTAACCGCGCCACACGCGGCCCGCGCCTGCGTAATTCTGCAAATGCTGCGTTCTGGCTGTTGATGGCTGCCGCGCACGTACACACATACCGATGCTCGTTGCAAAACTGTGTCACCTGCATAACGCGCCGGCCAGCCTTCGTCCGCCATGTGGCGTGAGGCTGGCGCATCGCGCACTGAAACACGCAAAATCACAATTTCGCACCATATTTCCTAAAAATAACCCCTTGTCCTCTACACTTCCTCACTTGTACGAAAAGAATTCGTCTCTGAATTCAACCAAAAAGTCAAAACAACTACAGTTCACGTCACAAACACCACAAAATATGATTGATTCACTATTTATACTGTGTTCATTCCCTTCTATCCTCAGTCTAATCTTTGTTTATAAACATTACTCAGTGTTCTGCTGCAGTGCCTCATAACTGTTCGGTGATTTTGTCTGGACCCTTAGGTTAGAGGTTGGGAGGGGCGGGATTTGTGCTACCTTCCTCTTGAGCCGATAGTACACTAATCCTACGACAAAGATAAAAATACAGGTGGCGGTGGTTGATGATCCAACAACTAGTAAGTGTTGCTTATGCTCATTACGGTTGTAAGTAGGCTGTTTAGGTTTTTTTATTGGTAACGCCACCTCTGTATGAAAATCACTGGCTGTGCTGTGTGCAGTCTGTGGCTGCTTTGCATTGTTGTAATACTCGCCATTGTAGTGTTAGGCAGCTGGCTGTGAACAGCGCGTAGCGTTGCGCAGTTGGAGGTGAGCCGCCAGCAGTGGTGGATGTGGGGAGAGAGATGGCGGAGTTTTGAAATTTGTCATGAACTGCTATATTTATATATGATGATATCAAGGTAAATACATTGATTGTTCTCTATTGATATCTTTCATTTGCTAACTATCCCTATCAGTAGTTAGTGCCTTCCATAGTCTGAATCTTTTATTTAGCTGGGAGTAGTGGCGCTCGCTGTATTGCAGTAGCTTGAGCAGCGAAGATTTTTTGTGAGGTAAGTGATTTGTGAAAGGTATAGTTTAATGTTAGTCAGGGCCATTCTTTAGTAGGGAATTTTGAAAGTCAGATTGCGTTGCGCTAAAAACATTGTGTGTCAATGTAAGCACAGTCTTGTATAAATTGTTCAAAGGGGACGTTTCACGGTACTCATGCACTCGTTGAAAAAGATGTTCCATAGTTATACGTCCATGCTGAGCTGCTAGCATCCGGTCCAAAGAGGCGAGCAAAGTTGGGTCTAATGTACTATTCAAAAGAGTGATATTTTCTTTCGTGACGAATCGCACTGGTTGGTAGGGTACATAGATCAATGTGCGTGTTATGTTCATGATTGTAGCTCCAGTAATCACGGCTGGTAAATGGAAGGTTGGCCTTAAATGTCTCACTATGTTCCGTTAATTAACAGTCCCTGCTCCTGCAATTCTATTCTTTGCGTACTCCCTTGCTTACCCTGCTCGTAACAGACACAAATAACGACTGTGTTGTCAATTACTGAAAATACCCAATGTGGACCCACTTGCTGAAAGAACTGCACCTTGCTTGCTATAATTTCCTTAGGGCACTCCACGACTGGTTCTTGAGAGCGGAGTAGAGAATACTCACAAGATTTGGCAACAGTGTGTAACAATTTCGCGGGGCAGATGGTAACTGGACCTGTTCGACAATGCAGCAAGTCTTGTGTCGTGAGGAACGCATGAGCTTGTCTGTTATGTGCCACTAACAGTATTTCCCGTTTGGGTAATTGTACGAATTTCTGCAAAATTTCCCACTGGATGTGTATGCAAGGCATAACATTCAAATTTACAATCATTACATGTTAATGGTATTATGATATGAATTCTCAGCAGGTACCCATCCGCGTACTGGTAACAGTGGCTATTTTGTTGTACAGAGATAAGTGTTCGTCTGTTAATGTCGTCAATAGCTCCAGGGATGCGGGCAATTCCGATTGAACTTTCCGTAATCCTTCCTGGAGTTGTTCCAAAAGTAACAGTACCGGGGTTAGGTGCCCACACATTGCGTGCAACAAAGCATCCTGTAGTTCCGTGACTTCTATGCGTGCTTCCTTAATACTATCAGCAAGAAAACGGAGCAGCTTAGCGATTATCAGCTGTGAATCGATGTTATCCAACGGGTACTTCATTACACCCAAGTCGTGATTGGTTGTGTCGGCTGTGGCCTTAATGTGGGACATCAAGATCGCAGCCAAAGCTCGCAATTGGCGCGTATTATTAACTATATCTTTCTCCAAATTCTCTAATTGGGTTGTGTGAAGATCTAGCATTCCCTGGTTACTATTCACATTATCCTGTACCTGCGGTAGCGTTTCATTAATACTTTAAATATCTTCCGCGTCAGCGGTCCCAAAAACAGTTTTTAGGATACGGCCACCTGCGTCTAACCATCCTCTTTTCCTACGGACGTGCGGCATTAACCCTGCAGTTTTCCGCAACTGAGCTTGTAAGTGTGCAAAAGCTGATCGTAGTAGCTGATATTCCCCCTGTATGTCATTAATCCTTGACTGATTAGCCACCATGGAATGAAGTTCATTAAATGTATCCTATAATTTACAGATTTCGTCATCAACCGTCAAAATATTACAGTCCACCCTTAGGGTCCATTGATGTCCGGACATAATTATGTCCGCTTGTCGCGAGAACAACACACCACTTGATATAGGACGTACCTTCACGGCTTGAGCTAAGTTGCAACAGCAAAACAGAATAATTATGCTGAGAGAGAGTGCACACCTTCCCTCTTCCCTCTTCAGTGCAACCCATGGCGCTGGAACTGCTGGTCTTACCAGGACGTCACGCCTCCTGAGAAACAAAAGAAAAACAACTCACATTAGCTCTTCCTTTTTACGCGTGGCCTAAGAGCATAATAGCATGTCTGATCGCTTCCATAATTAACTTGGTTCCCTTGTTTATCTACTCCTTTATTATTCTTTTTCTTAGATTAATCTTTCTATCCACTAGAAGTTACTGCAGACAATGAAGGAAGTTCCTCAAAATTCCTCTTGTAAGGCCTAATTCGGCTCACATGCACAATAGTAGGGCGAGTTGGAAGCTGTAATTTCACATTCACCGGCGATGTCATCTCGATCACCTGGAAAGGACCTTGATAACGGGATACAAAATTTTTCGTTTTGCCTTTTGGCACATACGGATTAGTCATCATCACCCATTGTCCTACATGATACTTAGGTAAAGCCGCCTTTCTATTGTGAACTTTGTCCTGTCTCTCTAACGCTTTAGTGTTCATGTTTTACACCTGCCGCCAGATTGTTTTCAACTTTGTGGATAAATGCTTAGCAGCCAAAATATCGGTTCCTGGTGGGGTCTTGAGCAATTCAAATGGAGATGGCATCTTCCGACCGAACAGTACTTCATACGGAGACGATCCTGTACTTTCATGCACTTTTGAGTTATATGCCACAGTTACAAACGCCAATAGGATATCCCAATTGTGGTGTTGCGAATTTACATAATAACTTAACATCTTAGCTATTGTACGATGAACTCTCTCGGTCTGACCATTAGCCTGCAGGTGTAACACGGTTGTTCTCAATTTCTTTACATGCAACAACTTGCATAACTGTTTCATCAAATCGGGCATAAAGTTTGTCCCTTGATCTGTAATTATAGTTTCAGATGTTCCGAATTTCAATATCCATTGATGTACCATGTCATGAGCCACTGTTTCAGATCACTGGTCCAGAATAGCTGTCATAGACACACAGTGCGAAAAATGTCCTATTACTGTTAAAACATAGCGATTACCCACTGGTGTTTGCACAAACGGTCAAAAAGTGGTTCAAATGGTTCTGGCACTATGGGACTTAACATCTGTGGTCATCAGTACCCTAGAACTTAGAACTACTTAAACCTAACTAACCTAAGGACATCAAACACATCCATGCCCGAGGCAGGATTCGAACCTGTGACCATAGCAGTCGCGCAGTTTCGGACTGCGCGCCTAGAACCGCTAGACCACTGCGGCCGGCCACAAACGGTCCCAAGACGTCTAAGCCAAGTAATTGGAGAGGTCTATCCACTTCCGATAGTTGTTGCAACACAATTTTATGATGACTCAATTCTGCTTGTTGAGCACATGGAATGCAATTCTTTACATACTGATCGACATCTTGCCTATGCGTTGACCACCAATATCTCTGTGCTTCCCTCCTTTCCATTGCTCGTCGACCCGAATGACCAGAAAACATTGAATCATGTGCTTGCCTTAAAATTTCGCTTCGCAATTTTTCTGGTATGACTATCCATGGACCGTTCCTAGTTTTACGGTACAATATCCCGTTTTCCACGACGAACTGTCGCTGTGAGGTAAATCATTGACAAATGTGTGTTGACGGTTTGTGCCTCATCCTATTCGTTCTCATTTATTTCTGTGCATTCCATGGTACATACTTTAGAGTCTCAGACCATCCACATTCCCATGCGATTTACCCAGTCGATGAATCACTTCAAAATCGTACTCACTAAGATGCCAAGCCCACTTATTTAATCTACTCGTTGGATCTTTAAGCCCTAACAACCACTTAAGTACTGCATGGTCAGTAATCACCTTGAAACGTCGTCCATGCAAATAACACCAGAAATAGGTTATTCCGAAAGTTAATGCCAATAACTCCTTCTCGATCGTTGAGTAATTTCTTTCTGCATTGTTTAGCTGTCTGGAAGCATATGCTATCGGGTGTGCCTGCCCATCTATTTCCTGATATAATACAATACCCAAAGCAAAAATGCTAGAGTTACAAATAATATAAACTGTTTACTAAAATCTGGAAAAGCCAAAACCGGACTAGATGTTAACAATTTTTTTAACTTTTGAAAAGCCTCTTCACATTCTGCTGACCAGTGAAATTTTGCTCCCTTCTTCAACAACTGTGTGAGGGGACTTGCAATTTCTGCAAATTTTAGAATATACCTCCTGTAAAAATTGGCAAGACCTGAATAAGACTGCAACTCTTTTACTTTTGTAGGTGTCAGAAAATTCATTACCGCCTCTACAAGTTTTGGATCCATGTGGACACCCTCTTGTCCTATAATATGACCTAAATAACGGACTTCTTGCAAAAAAAAATGACATTTTTTCATATGAAGAGTTAACCGTGCTGCAAACGGCGCACATGTTCTTGCTCGTCCTTTGAGAAAACAATTATGCCGTCGAAATATACCATACACTGATTAGGTTTCAGCCCTCATTACACGCTATCTAGTAACTGTTGGAAGGTTGCCGGAGCATTTTTGAGTCCGAAAGGCATTCGCCGGTACTGAAAATGACCTGTAGGTGTTGAAAAAGCTGTCTTCGGTCGGTCTTCCGGGGCGACCTCCACCAGGTGGTAGCCGCTTCGAAGATCCAAGGTCGTGAAGTACCAACACTGATCCAAATTATCCAGAGTTTCAGTGATATTAGGCATTGGGTATGCATCCGATACAGTTTTTTGATTCGGGAAACGATAATCATGACAAAAACGATATGCCTTGCCCCCATCAGGTGATTTTTTACCCACTATTACGACAGGAGCGGACCAGGGACTACCACTGGTTCCTATTATCCCATCCCTAAGCTATTGATTAATACATTCTTCCATGACAGGCTGTAAACTTTTTGGAACACGATATGGATGTTTATACACCAGTGCTTCATTCCCAGTGGGGATGTAATGCAGAACTAATGGTGTGACGGGCAGTGGACCATGAGAATTAAATAACTCTTTGTATTCCGTCAAAAGGTTCCCCATGACTTCGGTTCCCCATGACTTCTCTGTCTTGCCCTTCTAAATGTGCTACTTTACCCCTCAGTGTGGGCCAGCTGACAGACTATCCCAGCATTGTGTAATTTGCTGCAAAATCCTTTTCCAGTTCATCTTCCCCTATTATCTCCAGATTTACTATTATGGTACCCCGTGCTAACTGCACCTCTTCAAGGCCAAATTATCAATACTGACAGGCATAACCTTTTTTCCTTCTATCTCCCGCACGTAGGACACACTATGGTGCGTAAAACACTTCATTTTATCCAGCGGCTCATTCTCAGACGAAGGTTCAACGACACACAACGAATTTACCGGCACGCTAGCTCCAACATTTGCCAAAATTATTTTTCCTGTACCCTTCGGTATAGTATCCCACAAGTTAACCCTAAGGGACCTTGTACCCAGTTTAGGTGACCCACCTGACGTCTGCGCGGTTTCTTGTGACAGTAATGGTTTTTCAGCTGCAGAACCTAAACGAAATTGTATTCCGTCCAGTTCTACTGTACGCCGTTCCAGGTTAACTTTTGCGTGATGCGCAACCAGGAAATCCAATCCTAGTAGGACATCATAGCTGCTACCAACAACTGGAAGAACTTCTACCTTCACCTGGAAGTTCCTCATTTACACCGCTGATCCGAGTGACTTCACCTATCCCCCACCCACGCCACTGAACGCCCAGCATGGTGGTTTTAATTTTACTTTACCGAGTACATTTCTACTCGCCACAGATACCTGAGTCCCAGCATCCAATAAAAATTTGCACGGTCTGCCTCTCACCAAGCCGGTCAGAAAAAAGTCTGCCACTGATTCTGCACTAGCATTAATCCTTACTGGGGGTGTTGCACAGTGGACACACCACCCCCTGCCCCTTGCAGTTTCCTATCACGTTTCTGCCAGGACCCATTGCAATGAAGCTCCCGATGACCCCAACGTCTGCACTTCCTGCACTGCACTTCCTTGCAATCGCAACTAATGTGTCCCAGCGGAACACATCTGAAACATTTTATTTCTGCGTTAAACATTGCTTTCCTGTCCCGTGTCTTTGTTGCTGCTTCAACTTCCTCTAACGCCACAGCGATTCCGACTGCCTCATTGAGAGTCTTAGGGAATTTCATCCTAATCTTGCAGGAGGTTTCGGGTTATATTCCCTGCAAAAATGCCTCTAGTGCCCTCTGCTCAGTTTCCTGCAGAACAGCTTCATTAACCCTATCAGAAGCTGTTGGCTCATAGGTATTAACATTAATTTTTCGAGGAGGAGGAGGAGGAGATTAGTGTTCAACGTCCCGTCGACAACGAGGCCATTAGAGACGGAGCGCAAGCTCGGGTGAGGGAAGGATGGGGAAGGAAATCGGCCGTGCCCTTTCAAAGGAACCATCCCGGCATTTGCCTGAAGCGATTTAGGGAAATCACGGAAAACCTAAATCAGGATGGCCGGAGACGGGACTGAACCGTCGTCCTCCCGAATGCGAGTCCAGTGTGCTAACCGCTGCGCCACCTCGCTCGGTTAATTTTTCGAATTCAATCGACAAAAGCTTCTACTGATTCCCCATTCCTTTGACACATTCTATTCAATTGTTCCCAATAATATCTAGACGTATTTTTCCTCCAATACCTTTCCAGCAACCCTTTTTTGAATACTTCAAATGTCGGAGCATCCCTTAATTCTTCATGGCATGTAACGTAAGCTCTGGTATCCCCAGTTACTTTCAACTTAGGCACATGCAAAAGTGTTTCTGCATCCCAATTTCGCAATTTAGCGGCTGTTTTATGGTTCTCAAAAAAAAAAAAAAATCATGACATCCTCCCCAGCTTTTCCCGAGAAAGGGGTGGCCAAAGATGCAGCATTAGTGTCAAGAATTACTGCATTAACAGGAAACCGTTCGTTGCTCGCTGCTTTAGATCAGGCAAGCTCTATCTATAATTCCGACACTCGCTCAAGTAGCTGCTGAATGGCCGCCTCGGCTGACACAGACTGCTCCATCACTACCACCTATCGAATGAAGACTACAGAAAGCCCAGAAAGAAGAACAGGAAGGGAAGACGGACTATGCTACAGGTTCAGGCAAACCACCAAACAAAAAATTGGCACTTACTTGTCATGTTGCAGGAGTTGTTGATCCATTGTTGCCCTTCTAAGGTGCCACATATCCTCTTCGATTACCAGCCACAATTTCCTCCAAATCCATGGAGAAGACCACTACTTTCACCAATTGTAACAGGAGTGTGTCATGCGCAGATTGCCTGATTGACACCACTTGTAGTAGGATGACCGGAGTGGGTGACGTGGTCAGGGTTGTGGGGCGTGGCTGGGTAGAAGAAGGTGGCTGTTTTTAGCAATCTTCCTCTTTATTGTTGTTCTTCCAATACATTTTCCGGTAGTTCAGCCCACCGCTCGTGTCGTGGCGGAGACGTGCTGATGCACGCAGCCTGGGGAACACGATGCCGTGCTCGGTCAGTGGCTGCGCAGGCGGTAGGAGGTTAGCAGCATGAGGCCCGGCCTAGGACGCCTCCTGCACACTGCGGCTCGTGATGACGCCGGGAATCGCTGGTGCAGCAGCGGGCAACGCAACGCCCTCCGCCGGCCAGTCCTCTGGGACAGTGTCACTGAAGACAACGACGTAACAGCGACCGAACGCCGAATCGGTTGAACCGATGCCGACGGCCTTTTTTTTTTTTTTTTTTTTTTTTTTCTTTATTGTATTTCAATTCCCCTATCGGGGCGGGCTGGCAGCAGCATATGCGCTGCTCTTCAGCCGAAAGACATAGAACAAAACAATAGAAGACATTTAAAAACAGCAAAGGAGAGAAGAAGGCGAACATAGATATAAAAAGGGAGAACATCATGGAAGGGCAATGTACAAAAAACGGGGTGACTGTAAAATGGAGATAAAAAACTGTTTAAAAGTAGCACACACAAAAAGCCACACACTGCGACGATTAAAAGAAACACAAGGCACAGTATGACTGGAGCATAAAGGTGTTGACGGCTGGCATAGCACACAGCGTAGCACTGACGGCGAACCTCAAGGCAGCACACAATTAAAATCACACCTCTTGACGCACACGAGAAAAGCACGAAACACAACACTGACGTGGCACACTGATGTTGATCAATACAGAGGATCTGCCAGGTTCAAGGAGATGAGGGAGACCTGAAGAAGGGAGGGAGGGGAAGAGATGGGGGAGGGGAAATGGGGGGCGCTCGGAAGAGGGCCAGGTAGGGAGGGATGTGGGAAGGAGAGAGGCAAGTATGGGGTGCAGGGTCTCAGGGGAGGGGGGGATGGAGGAAAATCCGCTCTGGGAGAAGGAGGAAAGAGGAGAAGGGGGCCCTGGGGAGGGGGGGGGGAACAAGGCCGGGTTATAGTTGGAAGGAAGGGTATATGTCACGGCGAAGTTCGTCATCCGGGAAGGGGAGGCGTTGGAAATTGCCCTGATGAAGGAGATGGAGGGTGTGGAGGTGGAGAGAGGGAGGGATACAGCGATAGAGGCGCGGCAACGGGCGGGGGGTGGAGAGGAAGGAGGAAACCAGAGGGTGGGGGGGATCAACCCTGCGAACAATGTAAAGGATGCGGAGCCGACGGCCCCCTCTGATGCCCTTAAATAGTGCAGACTGCTGCTGAATCCGCCGGTTACGCGGCGCCGTGTGTATTAGAACGTTCTCGGTGAGTTGGCTAACGTAACCGCGCCACACGCGGCCCGCGCCTGCGTAATTCTGCAAATGCTGCGTTCTGGCTGTTGATGGCTGCCGCGCACGTACACACATACCGATGCTCGTTGCAAAAAAACTGTGTCACCTGCATAACGCGCCGGCCAGCCTTCGTCCGCCATCTGCTGTGAGGCTGGCGCATCACGCACTGTAACACACTAAATCACAATTTCGCACCATATTTCCTAAAAATAAACCCTTGTCCTCTACAATACAATAACTATGTAAATAATGCAGCTGTGCACTTACTCTGAATTTACTCACATATTTTACTGTATCGATCGTTAAAATCTCATGTCTACAAGGTAAAGGCAAACGCTGGAATAATTTCGTTCGTTCCTTGTTTCGCTATTTTTGTTCTTCTGATGTTTGGAATAGATTTCTTAGGGCATCTTTCGGGTATTATCTTTGTAAGATACTGCAGCTATTCTGCTGTGCTGTTGTTAACATACCTATTAAAATTAATATAAGTTTGCTTAATATAACACAACGTCAAAATGGTTCTGCCTTTCAATTATACAGGGTGTATCAAGAGACATGCGAGTGAACAACGTACTGCTGGGAAGAGCAAACTCGAGTTTTGCATGGTTCCCACTAGGTAACAGAAGTGTGCACACACTTCAGTTCTAGTAAAAATGGTATCGGGACAACAGAAAGCCTTTTGTATTCTACGTTACGCGCAGTGCGGATCAATAACAATTATTCAGCGAGTAATCTACGCCTCCCTTTCTAGTTGTTCCTACTCTCCACGATGATGAAGTCTTTTCAGAGTATTCGAGACGAATAAGATTTACAAAACACGTTTTACAAATCTCTTCTCGCACATTTGGCTACAGTTCTTCGTACCTAGGGGTCTGATTCATGAAGCTGAAATTCTCACGTTTTAGGTTCTCATGGTTTAATTGATCTAAATAATCTTGAAGAACGTCTTTACCGAATTTTTGTTTCCACGATAATTTATTTTCTCACATTTTGTTATACCACACTGTCTTTTGAATTTTCACATTAACAAAGCCGAAATTACGTTGTTCGTCCAAAATACAAAAATACGTCCGAACACAACAGAGGCATGCTTATTACTACTTCACTCTGCCCTAATAACAATATTCCAACGGGTTTACAGATTTTCTTGACAAATGAATTTCTGTTAGTTGCGATTATTATTTTATAAATGAATCCAGAAATAAATATAATAAACAGTACTAGATTGCGTAATTAATAATAGAAATTTTAAGTGTGCCAAATATTTCGTAATTTCAAATTTTTCTAAAACTGAAAAAACTTCTGTTTCAACTGTACATTCAGAAAATAAAGTAATTTGTTTTCATAAATTTTAGCTTGAAATATTACATATTGTGTATAAAATTATATGAAATTTTTCAGAAAAACGGCTGAGATAATACTGATCTGTCCAAAATTTGAAAAATATTTCTGATATCAACTACTACTGTTGAGGAAAAGTAATGGTAGTGGAGGTGTCCCTTCACAAGCGTGACTTCCGTTCCAGGTGTGGTGTGGATCTTCCAACAGCACAGAGCATTAGACGACGGCACGAACAATTCCGAGATACAGGTTGTTTGCGTAAAGGCAATCGCCGGGTAGTCCCCGAGTGTGTGACACAGACGTCGAACATATCCGCCATAGTTTCACGTTGAGTCCGCAGAAATCAGTTAACCGTGCAGCTCTACAGCTCAACATGCCCTCGATGTCCGTCTGGCGTTTGTTACGTCCACGTTTCATATGAAACCTACAAATTTTATTTTTTTTATTATTTAGCGTATGGCTAATACAGACATATCATGAAATTAAATTACATATACATATGTACATATTGACACACAAGAAACTTAAGTTTGTCCTTACAACTGAATATCCAGTCCTTCAATCCAGCGCACTGCATCTGGAGTTGCTAGCAGGAAGTCCTCCTTGGTGCCGTGATAGGCTCGAATCCTGCATTCACTGACAATGTGGTGAACAGTCTGGTATGTGCCTCCTGGGTGGTGCTAATTGAGCAACAGTGATTACAGGCAGCCAGACTATCCATAGAATCTCCTGGCAATGACTTATCAACGAAATAGCAGAAACAGTTCTTTTCAGAGCTCATTAACAAGCTACTGCAAGCTCTTCGTAAAGGATCGGTCGCGCTGGACCTTATGTTATTGGCCTCTAAGGTCACCAGACCTGACTGTATGTGGTTATTTCTTGGGGGGCTTGTAAAAGATTGTTTATATGCCTCCATTAGCAACAACAATGTATGAACAGCAGCTGCGGAAACCTCATCATTTCTCAACGTTTTTTAGTTCACGTGATGTGTTCTTAGAGAGGCGCCGCTGAAACGGAACAGTCGAAGGCACATTGTTAGTGGAAGTTAATGACCGTGCATTCATCGTGTCCCGTCATTGCTTTTCATTGCTTATTACACTCTACGTCCTTAAGATATCTGTACCGGTCTTTTCTTGTATCCTTTGAAATTTTTCTAGCATTGGATGATTCTGTCACTCGTCCACCAACAACGATGTTGTTCCGCTGTTTACAGCAGTCGGACACAGGCCCCACGATTAATTGAATATGATGGTGGTTTTAATATCATATGCATTCCGATTCTCTCTTAAATCAGGACGAAGCGTAATTTTTTTTTTTTTTTTGCGCGGACATTGCGCTCACTATCACTATCTAGCGACACTTACTCTGATTACAAATTACAATATGTATCAGATCTCAGAAAATTCAGTTTTCAATTCGCCTCGGTGTACTAGCGGTTCTAGGCGCTTCAATCCGCAACCACGCGACTGCTATGGTCACAGGCTCGAATCCTGCTTCGGGCATGGATGTGTGTGATGTCCTTAGGTTAGTTAGGTTTAAGTAGTTCTAAGTGCTAGGGGACTGATGACCTCAGATATTAAGTCCCATAGTGCTCAGAGCCATTTGAACCATCAGTCAGTTTTAAAATCTATTTACGGGTAGTAACGCGTCAATATTCACAAATGATAGCACTGAATTCGTGAAACACTGTATTAGTTTCGTCACTTAGGAAGTGTCATCGGGACCAATATCTTGCTACAAAAGTAACTTGAAGAACAGTTACACTACTGGCCATTAAAATTGCTACACCAAGAAGAGTTTGGGTTGTTTGGGGAAAGAGACCAAACAGCGATGTCATCGGTCTCATCGGATTAGGGAAGGATGAGGAAGGACCTCGGCCATGCCCTTTCAAAGGAACCATCTCGGCGATTTAGGGAAATCATGGAAAACCTAAATCAGGATGGCCGGACGCGCAATTGAACCGTCGTCCTCCCGAATACGAGTCCAGTGTGCTAACCACTGCGCCACCTCGCTCGGTACACCAACAAAAATGCAGATGATAAACTGGTATACATTGGACAGATATATTATACTAGAACTGACATGTGATTACATTTTCACGCAATTTGAGTGCATAGATCCTGAGAAATCAGTACCCAGAACAACCACCTCTGGCCGTAATAACGGCCTTGATACGCCTGGGCGTTGAGTCAAACAGAACTTGGATGGCGTGTACAGGTACAGCTGCCCATGCAGCCTCAACGCGATACCACAGTTCATCAAGAGTAGTGACTGGCGTATTGTGACGAGCCAGTTAATCGGCCACCATTAACCAGAGGTTTCCAATTGGTGACAGATCTGGGGAATGTGCTGGCCAGGGCAGCAGTCGAACATTTTCTGTACCCAGAAAGGCACGTAAAGGACCTGCAACATGCGGTCGTGCATTATCCTGCTGAAATGTAGAGTTTCGCAGGGATCGAATGAAGGCCGGCCGCGGTGGTCTAGCGGTTCTAGGCGCTCAGTCCGGAACCGCGGGACTGCTACGGTCGCAGGTTCGGATCCTGCCTCGGGCATGGATGTGTGTGATGTCCTTAGGTTAGTTAGGTTTAAGTAGTTCTAAGTTCTAGGGGACTGATGACCACAGATGTTAAATCCCATAGTGCTCAGAGCCATTTGAACCATTTGATCGAATGCAGGGTATATTCGCGGGTCATATCACATCTGAAATGTAACGTCCACTGCTCAAAATGCTGTCAATGCAAACAAGAGGCGATCGAGACGTGTAACCAATGGCACCCCATACCCTCACCCCGGGTGATACGCCAGTATGGTGATGACGAATACACGCTTCCAATCTGTGCTCACCGCGATGTCGCCAAACTCGGTTGCGACCATCACGATGCTATAAACAGAACCTGGATTCATCCGAAAAAATGAAGTTTTGCCATTCGTGCACCCAGGTTCGTCGTTGAGCACACCATCGCAGGCGCTCCTGTCTGTGATGCAGTGTCAAGGTAACCGCAGCCATGGTCTCCGAGCTGATAGTCCACGCTGCTGCAAACGTCGTCGAACTGTCCGTGCAGATGGTTGTTATCTTGCAAACGTCCCCATCTGTTCACTCAGGGATCGAGACGTGGCTGCACGATCCGTTACAGCCATTTGGATAAGATGCCTGTCATCTCGACTGCTAGTGATACGAGGCCGTTGGAATCCAGCACGGAGTTCCATATTACCCTCCTGAACCCACCGATTCCATATTCTGCTAACAGTCATTAGATCTCGACCAACGCGACCAGCAATGTCGCGATACGATAAACCGCATTCGCGATAGGCTACAATCCGACCTTTATCAAAGTCGGAAACGTGATGGTACGCGTTTCTCCTCCTTACACGAGGCATCACAACAACGTTTCACCAGGCAACGCCAGTCAACTGCTGTTTGTGTATGAGAAATCGGTTGGAAACTTTCCTCATGTCAGCACGTTGTAGGTGTCGCCACCGGCGCCAACCTTGTGTGAATGCTCTGAAAAGGCAATCATTTGCATATCACAGCATCTTCTTCATGTCGGTTAAATTTCGCGTCTGTAGCACGTCATCGTCGTGGTGTAGCAATTTTAATGGCCAATAGTGTATTTGAAATCAACTGAGTTGTCTGGTGATCAAGATGATTTATGCCACTTTTCAACTGAGTTGATGTCAAGTGACTATGCGCTTTAGGAGGCGGTTTGGTGTGTTACTTTTGTAACAAGATATTGATTCTAATTCTCTTACAGGAGGTGTAATCGATAAGCGGATTTAAGCACATCTATTACGATCAAGCCAATTATGAACACACATTTTCCGAAACAGATGTCTTACTTCAGTTTGACCGTATATAATTTCATTGTAAGTGCCTCACAGCCTAAATCTAAGAAATTGTGGGTAAATGATCAGGGAGACCACGCTAGTACACCTCGCAAGACAATCTACTGCTCAGTAATCGTCTGCGTTGGCTGCTGTTGTGCGATGCGTAGGTAACGGGGTTGTCCCAGTGACGTAGGTTGATTGTGCTATGTCTGACATCATTATCAGACGAGTAATGAGAAAGATAAACACGACCGGCAAGAAATGAACAATGAACGCCAACAGGAAAATTCCTGCATCGCTGAGTACTGATCATTGTAATTGCGAGTACTGTATTAGTACAATGCATCTGGAATGTATGTGTTCAGCGTTGGCTATATCGGATATTTAGTCTGTGGTTACCAGCCTTAAAGTTTATATGAAGTTTGGCAATAGCCGATTTTGTATAAAACTTGATCAGGAAATTTATGTTAAATTTCGCTATAATAATGGAATCACGCGCAGCAGAGTTCTATAAACGTTAACTACTGCTTTTGGTGAGTGTGCTGTGAACAAAATAAAGACTTATGAATGGTATCTATGAGTAAAAGGAGGTGATTAAGGCGTCGAAGATGCTGAGTGCCCAGCACATCCTAAATCGACGAAATCGTAGAAGAACGTGAAGGAAATGATTCTGAATTATATCCGTATCACAGTCAGCGATGTCAGTTATGATGCTAGCACAAAAACTGGCTCATTCCATGAAACTGTTTCGTGTGTGTTGTGTATGGAACGTGTGACAGCAAAATCTGTTCAAAAAATTGTTGAATTTCCAACCAAAACAACGTCGAATGCAAGTTGCCGCGGACTTGTATAAAGTCAACCACGGTGCAGAACTACTGCAACGAATCATAACAGATCATGGAACAGAGGTTTGCGGTTATGACGTAGAAACTAAGTCTCAGTCATCACAGTGGAAACATTCTGGATCACCAAACCCGGAAAAATCTTGACAGATGGGGTCAAACGAGAAGGTTCTCTGATCTTAACGGCACGGTGCACCATGAGTTCTTGCCGTAAACTCGAACGATCAGTAAGTACCAGGGGGGAGTGTTATACCTTGGGACATTTTTTTGTCTAGCCGCCTCTTTAAAATTAAACTAAACTGAACTCCTCCGGAACAGGCCATGAAGGCCCAACGGTACCGACCCGCCGCCGCGTCATCCTCAGCCCAAAGGCGTCACTGGATGCGGATATGGAGGGGCATGTGGTCAACACACCGCTCTCCCGGTCGTATGTCAGTTTCCGAGACCGGAAGTAGAAGTTTAATATATTTCATTGTTCCATTTTAAACGACGGCATTCACTTTTTATGTGCTGCAACCTTTTTCTGAAATTACAAAAATTGCTCTGAAAATTTAAGGTTTTTTTCCAAATGTACAATCATATTACAAGATACAAAATGGTACTGTACCTAACGAACAGAAGTTCTACTGAAATTAAAAGTGTTGCAATTGAAGAAATCTTGTCTATATTCTTTTTACTCGTCTATCTGCTACGTTATTACTATTCTGTTACACGCCAATAATCAGCAAATGACATCATATTAAGCAGAACTATAATGAAAAACCGGTTACAAGTTTAATACATTTTCAAACTGAGTTTAATGGAAACCAACACAAATATACATTTTCAGTACGCTTGAACTTGCTGAGAGATTAACTAATCTCATTTAATTTGCAAAAGTCCCTTGCTACATGGTAGAAAATTTGTTTCAAGGTACAAGATGTTGCATGACTGATGAAGTGTGGTTTTACGTTCCACACGTTATGTAACTGGTTTTAAAAACATATAGACTTTTACTTGCCATAATATTCTGTAACTGAAGTATTAACAATATATTCCATATAATTTTAATACATTAAACAGCATTTATGTGGAACTCGAAATATTTACAAATGCTACACAGACCACAGCCTCATGACTAGCAACAACAAAAATATAGAAAATGGCCGAAACTGCTTATGACGGCCTCTGCTGCGCGTTCTTCATGCGATCCTAAAATCAGTCGCTAGACGAACCGACCAAATAAACATCATGGGTTCCTACGTACCCTATCTTCTAGGTACAACAGCCTCGTGTACTATTTCCAAGTTCAAAGTCATTTGCATAGACCAGTCCAAAAAATAAATTTGTGGAAAAACAAGATTTTGATACAAGAAACAAGATTTTGCACAACGAAATGAACCAGCACAACCCTTGTTGCTTGTCTTGACCAAAATTAATACTGAAATTAAGTCCAGCCTCCATAGTCGCCAAAATTTCTCATTGTGTTATTTTTCTGTTCACACAAATAAACAAAATCGCAAAGGTCTGTCATTTTACAGTCATAGATGAGATTAAAACGCATCGCCGAGAGAACTTAAAAGCTAATCCAAAGATCGAATAGAGGACTATTTTGGGATTGGAAAATCCCTGGCAAAAGTGTAAGTGCAACATATCTAATGAGGCCTGTTTCTGAGGGGATAGCATTGATGTAGAAGAATAAATGAAATTCATTCCAAAGAACAAACATTGCCATAATTTTTTGTACACAACTTATATTTGTTACCGGACGTATAAAGAGCACCAATGGAAAAATTCGAAGAGCCAAGTTTTCAATTTGTCAATAGAATGAAAAGACGGTGTAGCCCTGTAGCTCTTTTTGTACAACAGTGATTTGTATCCAAAAACTTGAGAAATGTTTTCTGATACCGCAAAATTATGAAACTTCCTGGCAGATTGAAACTATGTGCAGCACTAAGAATCGAACTCGGGACCTTTGCTTTTCGCGAACAAGTGATAATGGTAAATACGTGTTTGCAAAAGACAAAGGTCCGAATTCGAGTCTCGGTCCGTTACAGTTTTAATCTGCCGGGAACCAGGCACTGTTAATAATGCTGTTTATTTACACAGATAGAGCTGTTACGGTTTCTGAACGACAGGTTCGTCTTCAAGCGGCTGTTCACGGTTACCTCATGTAAAGTGTTGTTTAAGTTAGTTGTAGGCTGTCTTTTCGCCAACATCAAATGCAAACAACAAATACAATTATGAACTCCCGTGAGGCGCTTGGGCCACGAATGCACGTTCTTTGTGTGAGTCTCCACTTGTGGGAACACACTGGTGCAATGTATATTTTCTATGTTCTTTTTATGTATTTGACAAATCAACGTGATATAGTTTCGTATGAGTGGGAAGTGGTCTCGTTGTAGTGGTGGCATGGATGCATGTTAATAAGAATTTTCCGGAGATCCATGTTAATGAGAATTTTCCGAAGATCCGTTGATGACAGCAAGATTCTGTCGATACCGGTCATTGTGAAATAAAATAAAATACCAAGCGATCTCGGCTGCACAGGATTTTCCTATCCACCAATGACCTCTCCCTACGAACATGTGCAACCTATGCATTCCACCTTTTCTGAATACATGTTAAAACTGGACATGAACCATTCAACAGGACATGGAAATCATTAGGGTGAACAGTTACAACAAAAAACTCCAGACACTACAAGAAAACTTCCATATACAAAGAGCTCTTGCAATGAAAAAGAAAGTAATTAATTATTAAATCAATAACTCACTGATCATATTAGCTCTCTCTCTCTCTCTCTCTCTCTCTCTCTCTCTCTCTCTCTCTCACACACACACACACACACACACACACACACACACACACACACACACAAAAACACACAAACACACCCACCCACCCACACACACACACACACACACCAAAAGAACAAATGTAAGAAAACCGCTACACACTATAACCTCATACATTCAGTACATAGTGAAAAGTGGAAGTGAAGCGTTAAAACGAATGTGGTCAAAAAAAAAAAAAAAAAAAAAAAAAAAGTTGAAAAATCAGCCGACTATGCAGACCGAGTAAACATATCTTCAGCACAATACACAAGGATTAACAACATCGAAAATCGAAACACCAAACGGTAATTTAAAGTCACGGAACTTGTGCTGAAAAATGTGTTTCTAGCGCAAAAAACGAGACAGCAGCAAGAAAAACTTAGTATAGTATATTTATAACTACTATATAATCCATTAATGACATAAAATAAACAAACAGTTATTACAGGCCGCTGAAGGTGCCCTACAAATAAAAGAAGCGGAACGTGTACGGTAAAAAACAAACTCTTTCATCTAGTTGCAAAGACGGAATATACCTCAGTGAATTATACAAATGTTTACAGAATGTTCTGTCGAAATCTGAAGACATGGTTCAAATAAATACGTTACTATTCTTTCACTTACTCAAAAGAGGTAGATAATCTGCAACATTTCTGTTCATTCTCAGTCAAAATTTACATTTTCATGAAAACATAAAAAAAGAATAGAAGTAGCGCGACAGAAATGTTTTGGTGACACAATACTTTTACTACCGAAATGTCAAGTCCAAATTTTTAATATTCCGCATCTCTAAAACTGTGAAGGATATCAATTTTTAAGGAAAGTACTGCATCAGTTACGACCAAATTCGAAATTTAATATTTTTATGTACCTCTGAACAATTTAAGCTACAATTTGCATTACATTAGTTATAATTTTTTAATAAGTTGTTGCGTGCTTGGCCCAGCAGATGAGCAGGGGAAGGGAGGGAATGTCCCACTCTCTTGAGTCCTCTGTACCATCCTGCACCCGCCGGGAGTGATCCAGCTTCCCCACAGAACAGCATATTTGCTGGAACAAGCTCTTGCCGGCCTTTGAAATCGTAAATTACTCAAGCGAAACAGAAGCAAGAATTCCGTTGCTGAACATGAGCGAGCTGCGTAGGCGGCGGCTGCTTGAGCCCAACGCACTGTTGCCACATATACCACATTAGCGACAAACGTCTGTTCTGTAATAGTTGTTCCCTTTTGTTGTTGGACGAAATGACGCTGTATAAGTATCACTGTAACAGTGTACATTTACGATTACGACCTGAGAGACAGAATTATTCTCGTAGACAGAAGACAGGAACAGCACATGCAGCTGAACTCACTTTCTACTTACGGGTAGTTCTTAAACTTCCATCCTGCCTTCCTTTCTTTCTTTCTTTTTCCGTCTCAGTCAGTTTTTGTCCTCCATGGCTGCACTCCTCGTGGGGGCCTATTTCTCGCCTCCTCTGTGCGACCCTAATACTAGGTGTTAAGTTACAGGTTTCCCCAAAACTGCTCTGTAACCTATTTAATGATTCACTGTTCAAATTAGACTACCAAATCAATACGATTTACGAGTGACTTATGAAAAGGCGTCTGTAAGTGGAACAAATACCAGTGATCACGAATCTAATGAGAAACTCTCAGTTTAATTTGTATACAGTGAAAGATACGAGTAATGTTTTCTGTAATCTGAGTCCACTGGCTGACTATAGGAGAGTGAGGACCGCAGTGGTGTAACTGTGAACGAATCGTAAACTGTTACTTACTGAAAGGCCGAGTTCCAGCCAGATGGGGCTGTCAGAAACGGCGTCCCAGAATAAGAGCCTTCGCAATGAGCAGGAGGCGGCGTTTGGCAGACTGTATAGTTCCACTGTGAGATGCAGCGTAAATAATGCTTTCTAAAAAGACAGATGTGTATAAGGGGATGAGAACACATGAAGCACTCAGAACGAGGAGAATCTGTTGGTTCTAGGCGCGCAGTCCGGAACCGTGCGACTGCTACGGTCGCAGGTTCGAATCCTGCCTTGGGCATGGATGTGTGTGATGTCCTTAGGTTAGTTAGGTTTAAGTAGCTCTAAGTTCTAGAGGACTGATGACCACAGCTGTTAAGTCCCATAGTGCTCAGAGCCATTTGAACCATTTGAGAATCTGTTGGATTCAAAGGTGGCAGCAATAGTTGACGCTTAAATTTTGGAAGGGATGCTCGGGTTGGTTGACAAAAATTATTTTCAAGCCACCAAGATCCAAAAGTGCGTATGTTCATTCTCGGTCACTGGGCAAAATGTGAACCATTCTCACAGTGGCAGAAAATTTCTTCTTTCTGCCCCACTCCAAAAAAGAAATATGTATACTGGTTAATCAAAGCAGATTCTATAGGTGAAGGGAGATTGTTGCTATTCATATAAATTTTCAGTTGATCATAACTCGGAAGGTAAACCCCGATTGCCTAACAAGAATACAGTGCTTGCAGAACCAGCAAGATTTGGAATAGGAGAGTTGACACATATTTCTATTCAGTTGAGGTGGAACTTCTTCGTTGTGGATTGCCAAAGGAAGAGATGCCTTCATCTCACGGCTGCAGAGAGGGGGGACTTGCTCCTAGAGCTGATCATAGATGTTGGGCTGAGACTTATTTACAAGTCTCAGCTATCACTGCACTCATCCTCTGCACCAGAGTTTTAGAATGATGGGAAGCATGAGCCGCGATAGTGTATGTTGTGATGAGGGGACTGAAAAGTCATTTGTATCCAATATAGGTTTGCTGTTCTAAATTAATTCATGCAGTCAGCCAGTTGAATTCAACATGTGCTCAGGCAATAGAACTGGTGCTTATAACTGCTTGTGCTTTTCGGAGTCTTTTTTTAATCTGTTGTCAAACTCAGTATGCGTTGGCAGTTTACGTGGACATAGCTATTGTTATCATTTCATTTCGAATTCCACCCATCTTCCAAGATGCTACTCCTGGTGGGTGTAAAATGATGCGCGGAACGGAAAATAATAAACGCTAAATGAAGATTTTGCCCTGTCTGCCTACCCCCTGAAGCAGATATTAGGATCTCTTAATTCTATAAATTACAGTCTAAACGTAAATGAATAATGAAGGCAACTAATCCTACTAAATGATAAACGTTGGTCCTGCTTATATATTTATTGTAGATTGAAAAAAACCTTTAGATTACAAAGTTTACATTTCCTAAGTAAAATTACTAATCAATTGCGCAACTCTGCCCCTTATTATGACTGCGCGGTCTAATATGAATGACGCGAAATGACTGACATCATCTACGTAGAAATAAACTAACATGATCACAGCTGTTTAGCTTTTATAGCACTAATAAGCCGAAGCAGTTTGCAATATCACCGTATGTGCTGTGTCCGGTGCGTCGAAATGATGGTTCTCATACTTGTCTGCGACGATGGAAGAGCTCTAGCCACAAATAAACTCTTTCCAACATTAGGAAGCCCGAAGGCGGTTCTCTGACTAATATACTCTCTGTGTTCTACAGACGAGAAACGCGAACTCCCAGCCACAAGGACACAGTTCATATAATGTCTGAACATAAGTATAGGCAGAGGAAGTGCTCTCAACTACTGAACGCTGCATATTCAACGACGACTTCCTACCCAGAGTTGAAGTCCAGAATCGTACAGGTTCGCAAGAGTACAGTGCCTAACTGTTCTAACTATAAACTCTCCTGAGAGCAAAGACAGCAAGTACGTCCGTAGCAACAAAGCTGACATTGAGCGACCGTCACACATGGGCGCTCACAACGGAAGACCTCGTCTGTCCACCACTGGGCTCCCAGCAAGGCTCGGCGCCCCACCATCGTAATTCCGAAAACCAATCATATTCCCGAAACCACGGATTATTCTCCCTCTCTACAGATTCTTCCAAACGTCGACCAACCATATTTTAGTCTATTGTCGTTCAGCGCTGAAAGTTTGCGAGGAAAAACCTATACTCTTGCAATGGTACGCTTCTGAGTAAAAATCCTTGGAAATAACCCAGTCTGCGTGGTTTCCGAGGTGCCGCTTCTTCGTTCCTCTCACCTGCGTCCAAGGTTTTCAGCGTTAGGAAGTATTATCCGGTTATCCTTCCAGCCCCTACTATAACAGCAGCCGGCCGTCACCCTATTGTGGTCCACACTCAGGTGCCACAACGTCTGTCTAGCTACTTCCTGTGTTTAAGCAGGACCAACACCTGTGCGGGTGTTCCACCCAGAGCTTCAGTTATGCCTGCCGTTTCATCTCCACTGGCGTTCTAACCTCTACTAGAATAGGCAAACATTCATTGCGCAGTTTTTTATAATGAAGACACTCCGTCACCTTTCATGCAATAAGCATTAACAGTTATTTACAAGACGTACGTGACAATGTCAGTCTCCTTTATATATTCATATATACGATGTACCTAATTGTGTTTGTAGATCACGGCAAAGTATGTGGATGAGTTATTGTAAGGTGCGAAATTATAACCACCTTACAATCTGTCCCAAGGTATTATTGCATATGTGTTATCGCGTATGTATTCACTCAAACATTTGTGGACGTTATAATTATTTGTTTTGCCTGTTCAGTGGTTGGAACCAAGTTAAGTCACGTTAGTAATAAAAAGGATGTTGTTGTGTCCTTTAGTTTCATTTCATAGTTCCTTGAAACCCCTTTTTTATTATATCTATATAAGCTATGGTACCCTTGTTTCATTTTTAACAGGCCGCACCCGGTTAAGTTCATATGTTCAGTAGTTTCAGTGCGCGATTTTTCTTAATATTTCGCCTGATTATATGGGAAGCGGTCTGTTCACTGTATAGGTCTCTGGGTTCATATCTTGTTAGCATATAAGAGATCTGATAATCGTCAACCACAGCCTCACTCAGGCCGCCAGCAGCTGGTGGCATATGGGTATTGACGTCTTCGTTACCCAACTTATATCTTTTCATTACGTGTCGTAGCTATCTATATTCTAGGTATTGACTATGCTGATTTAACCCTGAGAGAATGTTATGACTCGCAAACGTACAACAATCTGTAGGAAAAGGTGAATACTTTGCTGTATGGCTCACTGGTCCATATTGCCGAAGGTCACGAGTTCAACCTCCGGCTAATTGAAGAATTTTTATCTGCACTTATCTCTTCTTTAACCTTCAACAACGTATGACAAAGTGAAAAATATTCAGTGATTCGGCGTCCTCATTAAATTATAAGTCCCACTATAACTGCCTGCACAATCCAATTCAGAGGTGCTAGTAAAACAGCAAAGCACCGCCGTCCTACTTCCAGTAGGATCATACCTAGTAAACAACTGCGGTTGACCAGAGCAACCTCTGTGTTGATGAAAAGCTTTACCTTTTATTCAGTATAAGTCGCGTAAATGACAAGATTTTTATGCTGAATATGTGTGTGTGTGTGTGTGTGTGTGTGTGTGTGTATGACGAAGACAAGAGCAATCTAGATTATCACTAATCTAATGATGTACAAAAATCTACGACATTACGAATTGTAAAGGCGGTCGCTGAAGTCCATAGGGAACATAGAAGCTTTTTTGAGCATGCGAGCAGGCACAGGCCGTGCGCTTCTCTGGGAGACGCCATTTCTCGCCTGAGACACGGTGGTCTCCCCGGCGAGGAACCAGACTGGCTTTAATGGTAGACTAAATTAACTGAGCTACAATGGTGATAAATTACGAGGACCGAGGGGGAATCGTAAGTTAATGTTGTCGTTTTAAGTGCACGAAAAATTGCGGTAAAGGATTTAGAGGTACTCTGGTAGAAGCAGTCGGCCAGGTGCTTGGAGTGGAGATCGCGAAGACTGAATTTTGCTGGCGTATGTACTAATGACGACCTGCTCTATTAACTACGAGTATTGTGTTGCAATTTCAGCTCTAACAGGGTAAAAGATTCTAGAAATCAGTTAGTTATTTAACAGGTTCCTCATAGTCCTTGAAGCACAATGAAACCAGCGAGATATAAGGGGTAAACATGAAGTTTCAACTATCACCATAGAAAACTAAAGTTACATAGTTAATCTTCTTTTTGTTTGCAGGTAGATGTATGCGATTCTGGTTACTCTAAAATACTCACGCCACAAGAGGAGCCAGTGGTAATTCGTTTCCTGCATTTGAAGGAGAACATCGCTACAACAGTCCACGATGAGTTGGTGCAAGTCTACGGAAACAATCCATCATTTATACTACAAAAGTAATTATGTGACGCAGACACTTGCAGTGTGCCCCAAAAAAGTCTGAGCGACGGAGAACGAAGTGGGAGACCACCTTTCTGTGAAGAACTGGGACTTGTGAGAGACGCTGTGGCCCTAGTGCTCGAAGATAACCTTATCACAATCGACGAGGCAGCACATTTCGAACGCGATAAAGGTTGCCTGCTGCGTTCAGCGACTGGTGGTGTATTCAAAATGCATGCCAAACCAAGGCGGCGGCTATAATGTGTCAAGAGAATTCTGATCTCCGTGGACTGTGCTGAGTGCATTACTATAACCCGTAGACAAAGCAAGTGGAAGCACTTAGTTTCAACACCACCGATGAAAGGTAGGTACCCAACTGGGACGTGGCACTCAAGCTCAATGATACTTCAACTCAATAAGGACAAGGCAATAATTACCAATCAAACACAAACTCTGGCTTGTAATTTCCAACAGGTTTTATTTAACAGTTACTTGACAACAGCAAACTGCTGTTACACCAGAATAATATGCATTATTGCCCTAGAATTTGTAACAGTAGTAAACAAACAAAAGTCCACGAGCGTCAAAGCCCACCCAAAACAACAAATAATTTTAAAACCTATTTCACATAATCCTTAAGAACCATACAGATAATAAATTGTTTCCTGAGAAAAACTTCCACAGAAACAGGACACCTTAAGAAATAACAGCAGAAACAACTCACAATTTCTCTTTCAGAATAAGGCATTGAAAACCCAGTACAATGAAAGTCATCTTTCAGGTATTACAAAATTTCAGTGACAAGTAATGGCACATCAGTGGTGCGCGTTAACTACAACTCAGCTCGAGCCTGAATGAAGGCTGAAAGGAACGGTCGAGAAGGAAAGATACACCTCTCGGCGTCACCAGGAAGAAATTATAAAACACTCAAATTCGACGAAGTCTACTGATAAACACAGTGACCGTTCTATCGGTTAACATTCAAACTGGCTGCCACCAATACGTGGTTCCATAGTTAAACGACCAGCTACAACGGATGACGCCCACCGCTGATAATTCCACTGAAAAAACATAAAACCGTGCAGCAACTGGGCAATATACAGACCAACACAATCCTTAAAACACTAGAAAAAATTCGAAACAGTAAAATGGCCACAAGGTACCCACAAGCTTTCTTATTTTTCAACTTACTCCACACTGGAACAGTATATTAGATACAAAACACTGTCACGCAATGAGCGTTTGTAGGAGTAGACAATCTGATTCTCACAAACAGCTTAAATTATTCCTGCTCCTGTCTGATCACCTCCATACCATCACCTGCTGATCCTGCACCTTTCTGATGCTGTATATGTTCTCAACATAATCAATGGAAAAAACTTCCACTTTCTCTAAATTTGATGTCGGCGTGGCACAAACAGCCAATCTCCAGTCCTCCGCAAATCCACAATTTCACACAGGTAGTCACTGTTCAATAAGATGTGCACCAGTGGTCAATACGAAACAGATAACATTGGGAGAGCCGTTAACTGTGGGAGAGCCGTTAACTGCAAACAGCACGAAATTCAGTATACATATACAGGGTGGTCCATTGATTGTGATAGGGCCAAATATCTCACGAAATAAGCGTCAAACGAAAAAACTATGAAGAACGATACTTGTCTAGCTTGAAGGGGGAAACCAGATGGCGCTATGGTTGGCCCGCTAGATGGCGATGCCATAGGCCAAAAGGATACCAACTGCGTTTTTTAAATATAGGAACCCCCATTTTTATTACATATTCGTGTAGTACGTAAAGAAATATGTAATAAAAATGGGGGTTCCTATTTTTAAAAAGGCAGTTGATATTCGTTTGACCTTAGGCAGCGCCATCTAGCGGGCCAACCATAGCGCCATCTGATTTCCCCCTTCAAGCTCGACGAATTTCGTTCTTTGTAGTTTTTTCGTTAGATGCTTATTTCGTGAGATATTTGGCCCGGTCACTATCAATGGAACACCCTGTATACAGCAGGACCTTAAGAACCTGAATAATTCTCACCGTTTGATTCTGTAGCGTATCCGATTGCAGGTTGATACATTCCAAAGCCACTTTAAAATGTTTAGCAGCACAGACGAGACCATCGCCCTCTCAGTAGACGCCGTACACACTCGCCGACTGCAGCCACGCAGCCAATGTGACAGAAAGAGGCACAGCACGCGCAAGGAGCGATCGTCGACAATCAGAAAGCACACCGGCGCACCAACCAACCGACCAAAACCAGCCATCTCCCCAGAGAGTCGTCCTCTTAAATAGCCGACAAGCAACCAAAGAGGATACAGAGTCGATCGCAGAGATTTTAAATGAATACAGAGAAGCGACTGGTGTCAACGGCGCATTGTTTCACCAACCACAATCGGATAAGATGACACTGACTGTTTTGGTGCTGCCAGGACATGGTGTTAACAGAATATGCTCGTAAGGAGCAAACCGTCTCAAGAGCATACTACTGATATCTCGTGATAAGGTTAGGAGATAGTGTCGAGGTGAAGCGTCTCAGGAAGCTGTCGAAGGAGGTGCGTTTGGTCCACGACATCACTTCAGTTCATCTTGCGTAGGTCACAGGCATGCATGTAGCCTCTTTGGACTACAAAATTTTGCTCGTCGTCCATATTCTACCGATATAACACTCAGTGACTTCTTCTCCTTTCCTCGGATGAACAGTCCATCGTGTGCCAAGCATTTACCGTGTGATGATGCAGCGCTTGATACATTGATCTACCTACCCACAAAGCATGTGGAAATACGGCAGTAGCCGGTCTAACTCTCTGAGACAGGGAAAGGATCCAAATAAAATTTAATTAATAATTTCGATTGCAGATTCAACTTTACCTGAAAATTGCGAGTGGACTGATTTTGGTCGTGGGCGAATCGGCCCACTAGCTTCAAAGTCATATTAATTAAATGCCGCCGGCCGGCGTGGCCGAGCGGTTCTAGACGCTACAGTTTGGAACCGCGTGACCGCTACAGTCGCAGGTTCGAATCCTGCCTCGGGCATGGATGTGTGTGGTGTCCTTAGGTTGGTTAGGTTTAAGTAGCTCTAAGTTCTAGGGGACTGATGACCTCAGCAGTTAAGTCCCATAGTGCTCAGAGCCATTTGAACCATTTTTAAATGCCGATTGAATCATATCAAATGAATTTGTCGCAGCAACTAGTGGCCTCCGTAGGCTTACCTAATCACAGGACTCGCAGCTCGTATAGTGATTACAATTTCTTGATGTCTGGTTTGATTAACATAGCGTTTGCATAATGTGGCGTATTTCTGGAAGGCCGTTAGTTTCATTAGCGGCGGACGGAAACACACGGCCCGCCGGTTTTGCAGAGGACTCGCTATTCCAGATTCCCAACCTGTTAGCTGCCGACACTACATTCACGGGCTGGAGCAAATTTGCAAGAGGCGCTCCTGTCAAGCTGGTCACGGGGCTCCTCTTCTTGCCTGTGCAGGTATACAGTGTAGTTGGGCTTCGCATACAAAAGTGACGAGAGACGCCATCGACGCCCCAGCTGAGATCAGTTCTCAGTTGGAGCAGTTTCGTGACCCTTATCAGCGAGTGAGTTGCCGCCATTATGCACGGGTGCGCACGCCTGTTACATCGATAGCGCTGCTGATACGCGACTCACTAGAGTACCGTCATTATCAGTTTACCCGTGCTGATTGGTAATAATTCCGATGCAAAGCAACAGCACTTGTACCGAACCGTGGGTGCGGAAGCGCTTCTTGTTTCCAGAATAGCAATCTAAACTGCCACTTCCTGGGCCGGTCCCCTCAAGTTTCGTGTCTATTAGTGTTTCAAGTAACTTAATTCAGAGGTTAGACGATTTATCACAATGTCGGTAATTTGTTTCCTGTTTAATTTTTCTTGTGGCTTCACCTGCAGCAATGCTAGTTCTCTCCATTATCGTAGCATAATTTGTATGCAGTAACCGTTATTCATTTGTAGCAAACTAGCTCTCATTTAATGTCTTCTACTTGGACAATATACGCAACATTTTACCAGATCTGTCTGCTTTTTCTTGATCTTTAGCTTCTCCCTCTTGCCTATCCTATCTGATACCACCGCCCTACCAAATATGAAAGAATTCTTACTTGCATGTCTTCTTTCCCCTGATTGTCTCAAGATCGGCTGAGGATTGTAAGGCATGTGTTTCGTCCACAACAAGTGACATAAAAAGGGACAGTCTGAAGGCTGAAAGCAGAAAATTAATCGAATACTTATGCAGTGAACTGATAGAAACACATTTGAATACAAGATAACGATGTTATAGCATTGGACGATATCAATCCACAGTTCTCAATTACCAATCGTGTAGCCAGTTATCCGTAGCAAATTAAAAGTAATAAATGAAAAACAACCGAGCAACAATAACACATAAAATATTGTCCAGCACTTATAGAGCACTAACTATTGGAGCGCGAGATACTATCAGAAGTAACACAGACGAGGTATAGATGCTGATTATGAGAGATGTGAGATATGAACACAAAGGGCGATAACTATAACTTTCTTATTGCATTAGCACCGGAGTACTAATTGTGCAGACAGCTCGCAGCGCAAGCTACTTGCTCCATGCTCGCATAATTATAGCACGTGCACACTCTCACAGCCTGATCGAACTTCTGTCAATGTGAATTTTCACAAGACTGATTCCAAGGCAATGGAAGCTACTTCACGTTAATAAAAGATGTCGGTGACTTCTTCACTGGCGACCAACAAGATTCTGCGTACTAGGCGCTGTGTGGAAAAGTTGTGTCTAAATGGGCTCTGCCAAGAAATTTCAATTCAATTGGGTCGGAGAGCAGCTCTCCATGGCTTTATTGTCTCAAAGGAAATACAACGGAGTGCCTACTCCAAGAAAAAGTAGTTCCTGTAGCAGTTCCTACGGGAAGGGGGGAGCCTCACGATGCAGAATTTTGGCTGGAGAGGCGGCGAAAACTCCGTGGCACTTGAAAATCTGTGGTAGCACCAGTAGGGCGACTCCCATGAGATAAACGTCTTCCCCGCTGCGGCATGTCGGCATCGTTGTAATTTAGCATTCAGTATTCTGTGATCGGAAATATTATTTGTCAATAAAGCACCCTTCATTTGTGAGGGACTGGACAACGCAGCCGCTGATACCACTCCACGTGAGTGTGATATTTTGCTGGAAAGTCTCAGGTTTGCAATGTACACTGACGGAAAGAAATGCAACAGCAAGAAGGAGTTGTGTGATACAAACTAAAGTAGGTAGGAGTGATGTATGAATGCAGAGTCTCGCGGCGATAAAATTGAATAAAATATTCTCTGGTTTCCAACCGCGTCAATTGCTCAAAAGTACACGAGGTTTCGCCCAAGCACTCGTTGGCCATTGTCAAGTGGTATGACTGCCAGTGGGCTGTTGGTGCGCCCTTATATAGGCTAGATGCCGGCTGTGACGTCACTGATGCCCGTGACATTTTCTGTAAACGAAGTGGCCAAGGCACCCATTTCGTTTACGGTGGACAAGGACGTCGAGGAAGTGCAATGCATTATCTTTTATATTTTTCCACCTCCATAGTGAACTGGATACTGTTGTTGCACTTCCTCGACGTCCTTGGCCACCGTAAACGAAATGGGTGCCTGGGCCACAGCGTCTACAGAAAATCCACCCACACAGACCTGTACCTGCACGCCACCAGCCATCATCATCCAGCACAGAAGCGCACAGTATTAAATACATTGGTGCATCGTGCAAGAGTAATATCAGACGACGATAACCTGGTCCATGAACTGAGCCACCTACGCGTGGTTTTCAGGAATAACGGCTACAGCGTCCATCAAGTGAAAGAGGTAATTTCTGGGAAATATCAGAATAAGACCACCGACGAAGAGCAGGAAAAGAAACTTGCTTCGCTGCCATTCTGTGGATCTGTGTCGGGCAAGATAAGCCGCCTCTTGAAAAGACCCAAGATCAAATCAATCTTCAGGCCTCCAAAGAAAATCCGTCAGTTACTGAGACCAGTTAAAGACGCAGTAGGTCTCAGAACACGAAATACCTTGTGAGAGTGGCCAGAAGTACATCGGACAAACAGTGCGCACTGTGGAACAACGCAGGAAAGAACATGAGAGGTATTATCGCCTACGCTATCCAGAGAAATCTGCGTTATCTGAGCATGCGTTAGAAAACGGTCAGCACATAAAATTTGACTTTACCTCTGTCGTGGCTCGCACTAACGGCTTCTGGGATAGTTTAATAAAGGAAGCTATTGAAATAAAAATTACCGCAAACACCCTGAATAGAGACGGTGGCTTGCAGCTCAGCGGTGCGTGGCATCCAGCGATTGCGAGGGTGAAGAGGGCACATAGAAGCCGACTCAAAACATGCCCATATATGGCAATGTCACGGGCACCAGTGACGTCACAGCCGACAGCTAGCGTATATAAGGGCGCACCAACAGCACGCTGGCAGTCATAACACTTGACAATGGCCAAGGAGAGCTTGGCCGAAAGCTCGTGTAGCTTTAAGCAATTGACGCAATTGGAAACCCGAGAACATTTTATTTAAAGTCAGTATGAGTGTTTCTACACCTAGAAGATGATGTCTATTCAAATCTCGCGCCAGTCGCATAAGAGTGGCGCCTGTAGCACTACTACGGAAATGCAAATCGGTTAGCTTTACTTACCTTGTGTCACGGTCGTGAGCGTTAATTGCCTCTGAGACTGGACGTTGTGAGTTGATGTTAGTCAAAAATGCGTTTAAGGCGACAAAGACGTCATTCAAAGTACATCACTAAGCTTGAAAAATGTCATGTAATTGGACTACGGGAAATGGATGTTCCTCCTGCGATGCTGTAGAAAAGCTTGGAAGGAATGTGACAGTGGTGGACACGAGAATGTACGGTAGCGAGAAGACTGGGTTTCGCACGGCCATGCGGCTGTACCGAGAGGAAAGACCATCGTGTTCGGTGTCTGGCTCTGACGTGTCATACTGCATCTGCTGCAGCAATCTCAGCATCAGTTGTCACTCTAGTGACACAACCAACTGTTACAGATCGGATACTCCATCGACAGCTCCGATCCAGACGCCCTGTAGCGTGCGTTCAAAATGTTCAAATGTGTGTGAATTTATGGGACTTAACTGCTAAGGTCATCAGTCGCTAAGCTTACACAGTACTTAACCTAAATTATCCTAAGGACTCGAATCTCCGCCGGGATCAGCCGCACAGCCCATGGCTGCATCGCCCTAGACCGCTCGGCTAATTCTGCCCTGCAGCGTGCGTTCCAGAGAACCCAAACCACCATCACAGTGGTTTCAAGTGAGAGCTAATTGGAGGGCAAGGCGGAAGTCTGTTGTGTTTTCTGATGAAAGCTGGTTCTGTTTTGGTGCCAGTGATGGTCCTGTGTTGGTTAGGAGGAGGCCAGTTCAGGGCCTGCAACCAGCCTTTGTGTGCTAGACACACTGGAGCTGTATCTGAAGCTATGGTCTGGGTTGCGATTTCGTATGACAGTAGGAGCACTCTCGTGCTTATCCCACTCACCCTAACTGCAAATTAGTACGTCAATCTGTTGATTCGACCTGTTTTTCTGCCATTCATGAACAGAATTCCAGGGGGTGTTTCCCGACACAGCAACGTTCGCCTATATACCGCTGCTTTAACCCAGAATGCTTTTAAAGAATGTCGATATATTGCCTTGGCGTGCTCCATCACCAGACCTGTCTCCAACCGAGCTCATGTAGAACGACAACTACACCGTCACCCACAGACATCATTAACCGTCTCTGCAACGGGAATGGAACTCCATCCCACACACTGACATCCGGCACCTGTACAACACAATGCACGCACGTTTGCATACTTGCTTTCAACATTCTAACAGTTGCGCCGGTATTGATGTACCAGAAATTTTACATTTGCGATGGCTTATCTCGCTCTTACACTAACCTGAAACGTTAATCATTTACATACACTACTGGCCATTAAAATTGCTACACCAAGAAGAAATGCAGATGATAAACGAGTATTCATTGGACAAATATATTATACTATAACTGACATGTGATTACATTTTCACGCAATTTGGGTGTATAGATCCTGAGTAATCAGTACCCAGAACAACCACCTATGGCCGTAATAACTGCCTTGATACGCCTGGACATTGAGTCAAACAGAGCTTGGATGGCGTGTACAGGTACAGCTGCCCATGCAGCTTCAACACGATACCACAGTTCATCAAGAGTAGTGACTGGCATATAGTGACTATCTAGTTGCTCGGCCACCATTGACCAGACGTCTTCAATTGGTGAGAGATCTGGAGAATTTCCTGGCGAGGGCAGCAGTCGAACATTTTCTGTATCCAGAAAGGCCTGTACAGGACCTGTAACATCCGGTCGTGCATTATCCTGCTGAAATGTAGGGTTTCGCAGGGATCGAATGAAGGGTAGAGCCACCGGTCGTAACACATCTGAAATGTAACGTCCGCTGTTTCAAAGTGCCGTCAATGCGAACAAGAGGTGACCGAGACGTGTAACCAATGGCACCCTATACCATCACGCCGGGTGATACGCCAGTATGGTGATGCGGTCTACGCACTGCAGTCATGGACTGTGCGGCTGATCCTGGCGGAGGTTCGAGTCCTCCCTCGGGCATGGGTGTGTGTGTTTGTCCTTAGGATAATTTAGATTAAGTAGTGTGTAAGCTTAGGGACTGATGACCTGAGCAGTTAAGTCCCATAAGATTTCACACACATTTTTTTTAGTATGGTGATGACGAATACACGCTTCCAATGTGCGTTCACCGCGATGTCGCCAAACATGGATGCGACCATCATGATGCTGTAAACAGAACCTGGATTCACCGAAAAAATGACGTTTTGCCATCCGTGCACCAAGATCCGTCGTTGAGTACACCATCGCAGGCGCTCCTGTCTGTGATGCAGCGTCAAGGGTAACCTCAGCCATGGTCTCCGAGCTGATAGTCCATGCTGCTGAAAACGTCGTTGAACAGTTCGTGCAGATGGTTGTCTTGCAAACGTCCCCATCTGTTGACTCAGGGATCGAGACGTGGCTGCACGATCCGTTACAGCCATGCGGATAAGATGCCTGTCATCTCGACTGCTAGTGGTGCGAGGCCGTTGGGATCCAGCACGGCGTTCCGTATTACCCTCCTGAACCCACCGATTCCGTATTCTGCTAACAGTCATTGGATCTCGACCAACGCGAGCAGCAATGTCGCGATACGATAAACCGCAATCGCGATAGGCTACATTCCGACCTTTATCAAAGTTGGAAACGTGATGGTACGCATTTCTTCTCCTTACATGAGGCATCACAACAACGTTTCACCAGGCAACGCCGGTCAACTGCTGTTTATGTATGAGAAATCGGTTGGAAACTTTCCTCATGTCAGCACGTTGTAGGTGTCGCCACCGGAGCCAACCTTGTGTGAATGCTCTGAAAAGCTTATCATTTGCATATCACAGCGTCTTCTTCATGTTGGTTAAATTTCGCGACTGTAACACGTTATCTTCGTGGCGTAGCAATATTAATGTCCAGTAGAGTATGTTACCCAGACAAATGTATTCCCGGAATTTCATTACTCTGCATTAATTATTATTTGGTGCTGCGATTTTTTTCCGTCATTGTAGTTATGCTTCCTTGAACATTTTGAAATGTTAGTTATTCTATACACAATATTGAATATGAAATTTCTGTACTTCCTTTGCCATAGCACATCACCTTTGCCTGATAAGAGGGTATGGGACTTTTCGCAAGAACGCATCACAAAATTGGAGTTGTAAACAATTTTGCGAGGGAATGGACAGTGCTCCCCTCGGGAGAGCCTGTAACTCCTAGAGGGCGCGTCCCCAGGTGGCGGATCGGGGAACGCCTCCCAGATATGGGTGGTAGGAGGGAAATCAAATACCTCCCGCGGACCAACAGGCCGGGCAGAGCAAGTTCGTTAGCTGAAGTGAAAGCAACTGCTCTAGGGGTAGGCATCCCCGAAATCAAGACCCTGGTCCTCCAGGTTGGGGGTTGTGCTTAGGGCCAGCGACCCTATCACAGGATCCTGTAGGAGAAAATGGATTGCTACGAATCAGAATGACAAGAATGCTGGGCCACCAAACTTGATGACGAACTTGCAAAATTTAAAGGTTATGAATATGGGAACATGGAATGTATTAAGTCTCTATAGATCAGGATCACTGATAAATGTCATACAGGAACTTGAAAGGTATAAAATGAATTTAGTTGCAGTACAAGAAATCAGATGGACGGGTAATGGAAGTATAAACAAAAATAAGTATACAATAATGTATGGGGGAAATGATACACAAATACATGCACTAGGGACAGGATTTATAATAAACAACAAATTGTTACCTTTTATTAGGAAATTTGAGGCAGTGAATGAAAGGATATCTCACATTACGATTCAATGCAAATATAAGACTTTAAATGTTATAAATTGCCATGCTCCAACAGAGGATAAAGAGGACAATATTAAAGAAGAATTTTACAACAAATTGGAACAGGTATATGATACATTCTCGAAAAATTCAATTAAAATAATTCTAGGAGATTTCAATGCCAAGTTAGGACATGAAAATCATTATAAACCTACAATTGGACCTCATAGTCTACATCAGCAGAGTAATGAAAACGGAACAAAACTTATTAGCTTTGCCACTTCCAAAAACATGTTGATCAAAAGTACATATTTTGCACATAAAGATATACATAAACAAACATGGGCTTCAAGAGATGGCATCACAAAAAATCAAATTGATCATGTATTAATCGAAAAACAACATCATAAATGCATACATGATATCAGAAGTCAAAGGGGAGCAGACTGTGATTCGGATCACTTTCTTGTAAAAGCCAAGTTCAAGATCTCACTCTCAAGACATAAATGGTCTAAATTAAATGGTGTTCCTAGGTTTAATACAATGAAACTGAAAAACCCAAACATTCTCAACCAGTACATTAGAGAATTAGAAACACACAAACCTGAAGTGGAAAGTAAAATTAACAATGATGATACTAATCAAGCCTGGAACGCTCTGAAAGAAAATATCACACGAGCAACTACCTCAGTTTTGGGACATTTTACTACAACTAAGAACCCCTGGTTTGATGCCGAGTGCTCGAACGCTATCGAAGATAGAAAATTAGCAAGGGAAAAATTCCTAAAAAAACCAATAACACAAAACAAACTTATTTTTGAAGAGAAACAGAAACTTGCCAGGAAACTCATTAGGAAAAAGAAAAGGGAGTTTATGAATTACAAATTAAAAAGAGCTGAGAATGACCGTACCACAGACTCCAGAGGATTTTTCAAGAGCATAAATATGTTTAAAAGTGGGAATATAAAAAATTATGGACAGTTCATAACAGACCCAGATGGCTCCTTGCTAACAGAAAGAAGTGACATTGCTAACAGATGGAAGGAATATTTTAATGAGTTACTAAATGCTCCAACTATAAGCGTCTCTCAGGAAGATGACAATGAATATCTTACTGCTGACCCATCGGACGAAGAGCCCAGCTTAGCAGAAATTAAAGAAAGCATCAAGAAGCTGAAGAGACATAAAGCTCCTGGAAGTGATGGTATAGACACAGATATATGGAAGCTCAGTAAATTTCCTTTTGTAAACTGCTTACACAAAATCATCACCAACATCTGGAAGCAGGAACAGGTCCCACATGATTGGAAAGAAGTAGTTGTGTGCCCTATATACAAGAAGGGGGACCCAACAAATTGTTCAAACTACAGAGGAATTGCGTTACTAAACACAACATATAAAATTCTGACAAATATACTGTTAGCAAGGATAAGCCCTTACGTTGAAGACTCCCTAGATGATGCCCAATGTGGATTTAGACCTAACAGATCGACTATTGACAATATATATGTCCTAAGGATGTTGGGTGAAAAGAAATATGAATTCAATCAAAATGTACATATGCTTTTCATTGATTTTAAAAAAGCTTTTGACAGTATCAACAGGGAATATTTATGGAAGTGCATGAGGCAGATTGGCATCCCTAACAAATTGATAAATTTAATAAAATCTTGCACTTTAAACTCAAAATACAAAATAAAAGTAGCTAGCAAACTTTCTGAAGACTTTGAGGTTAAAACTGGAGTCAAACAAGGGGATTCACTCTCACCAGTTCTTTTTAACATAGTAATCAATAGAATAATCCAAAAAGTAAAGCTACTACAAATTGGAGCACAACTGGAAAGCAAAATTAACATTGTAGCATACGCTGATGACATTGCATTATTATCTGACAGTGAGAATGATTTGAAGCTTCTTACAGCACAATTAATTAAAGCCACAAATGGCACAGGCCTCCAGCTGAATACAGACAAAACAATGTACTTTATCTTATCCCGCTATCCATCAAATAATAATGTACTGCAAATTAATAACACAGCTTTCACAAAGACAAATGAATTTAATTACCTTGGTACAATAGTAACCTCTGACAACTCCATAAAAATTGAAATAGAATCACGAATTCAGAAGGCTAACAAATGCTACTATAGTCTCTTGACAGTTTTCAAAAGCAAGTTAATTTCTAGGAACACCAAACTACAAGTATACAAATCATTGATTATACCAGTACTCACCTATGGATCTGAAACCTGGACTCTCACAAAAAAAGAGGAAAACAGATTAAGAGTATTTGAACGAAAAATTTTGAGAAAAATATTTGGACCCATAAGAGATAGGATCAGTGATGAATGGAGATTGCTAAATAACAATGAAATTTACAAATTATATAAAGACTCCGATATAGTGGCCAAAATTAAAGCCAAAAGACTGAAATGGATAGGGCATGTCATCAGAGCACCACCAAACAGGACCATCAAGAAAGTGACTGAAGAGATTCCCACCGGAAGACGACCTCTTGGACGCCCACGCATGAGATACTTGGACAATATTCAAGACGATCTCAGAAAACTAGGACATGACAGACAGTGGCAAATTACTTGTAAAGACAGAGCAAAGTGGTTCAACATTGTCCATTCTGCAGCAAAAAGCCTTCATGGATTGTAATGCTTAATAATAATAATAATAATGGACAGTGCTCGCGTGGTGGAACGACTCGGCAGTTGTCACTGGCAAGTTCCACTTAACTACCAAATACGTTATAGGCGCGAATAGCATTACTAACAATGAGTCTCATCTGGCACGTAACGGGTTGCAGCAGGCAGCGCAGACGAACTCCGACCGTCCGAAAAGTATTGTGCTCCTATAAAAGACCCCCTTGCTGACCTCGGTATGCCGTGTTTCATTGCTCCCATTCATTTAGTATATGCTAAAACGGGCGGTGCGTAGTGCACACTGATTGATATGAATAATTTATAGCAGTGCATAAATGCGTTTTTTGTCATCGCCCCGTTCTATTTTATGCGCTTAAAACGTTTCAGTGGTCGTTCTATCTTCCATTTGTCGCTTACGAAGGGATGCGTAGCCTGCCGCGTAGCCGTTATACGAAAATAGGTGCAGTCCATTTTCTTTTAGTTTCATAAGTAAATTCGATATAAATTTTCAACTTTTCGCGACGTAATGAATACTCCATTAAATTTCGGACATGCAACAGCGCAACTAAAATTTCTTCCACTGATATTTCGGTCGCTTATCGTCCAGCCATCTTCAGAGTGTCTACATTTAGAGCATCAGTACCAAAGGCGAAAATTGTTGTGAAAAGTGAAAGTAGGTAACAAATCCTCATCGTAAGAAAGAGATAGACGAGAAACCGCTCGTTCGTCGAAAAATCCGTACCTAAAGACAAAAATCCGTACCTAAGGACTGAAAAGTTGCACAAGTCACACCCCAGTATCAACCGCAACGTCAGAACTCTCTCTGGTGCCTTTCATAAAGCCAGACTGATCGTCGTCTGAAAGATCCTCAATTCTCTTCTCCGTTCTTCTGGATATTATTCATGTCGGCAACTTGGATGTATGAGCTGTTGAGGTCATTATGCGATAATTCTGTCATTTGTTGGCTCTTGTTGTATTCGGATTAGTGTGTACGATGCTTTTCCGAAAGTCAGATGGTATATCACCAGTCTCATAAATTATACACACCGACGTGAATTGTCGTTGTGTTGCCACTTCCTCCACATATTTTAGAAATTCCGACGTAATGCTATCTATCCCTTCTGTTTTATTTGACCTTAAGTCTTCCAAACCTATTTAAAGTTTGACTCTAATATTGGATCCCCTTTCTCTTCCCTGTAGATACTAGTTTCTTCTTCTATCTCGTAATCAGACTAATACTCCCGAATATCCCGAAAGTTGTTCGACTTTTCTATACGCTGATTCAACCCTTCCGACAGTCATAACTTTTTCGATTACTTCACATTTTTCATGTAGCCATTTCGCCTTAGCTTCTCCTGCACTTACTGTTTATTTCATTCCTCGATGACGTGTATTTCTGTATTGGTGAATGTCTCTGAACATTTTTATTCTTCCTCGAATGCAATCATAGAAACTTTTCGAAAAATTGTAGGCGCACTGTTCAGGGGATCGAAGTATTAAATAAGCATGTATTCAGGTGACAACTGACGTACACCCTTGCGCATAACCCAACATTCGCGGCGAGCATTAAATTACGTTGCCTTGTAGGGCGGCGGAGTAAGACGAACGTTTCGAACTCTTCGCTCGACGGTGCTCCTCTTTTACACGTAGTGAGATGTTGGACAACGAGGTCGAATGTGGCTCTTCAGTTTTACTCACTTACTCTTTACTCTAGGCGAAAAAGGAAAAGAAACGTTACTGGGTATCGAACTGATGCGAAAGCACAAAATAAGGAGATACTTGGCCGTTCATCAATGTTCTGAAAAATAAAATGTTTACTGGGCAATACAAAAATTTCGTGATGTATACATCTACATCTACATGGATACTCTGCAAATCACATTTAAGTGCCTAGCAGAGGGTTCATCGAGCCACCTTCACAATTCTTTATTGTTCCAATCTCGTACAGCTCGCGGAAAGAACGAACACCTATATCTTCCCGTACGAGCTCTGATTTCCCTTACTTTATCGTGGTGATAGTTCCTCACTATGTAGGTCGGTGTCAACAAAATATTTTCACATTCTGTGGAGAAAGTTGGTGATTGGAATTTCGTGAGAAGATTCAGTCGCAACGAAAAACGCCTTTCTTTTAATGATTTCGAGCCCAAATCCTGTATCATTTCTGTGACACTCTCTCCCATATTTCGCGATAATACAGAACATGCCTTTTTCGGTGTACTCCGTCAGTCCTATCTGGTAAGGATCCCGCACCGCGCAGCAGCATTCTAAAAGGGGACGGACAAGCGTAGTGTAGGCAGTCTCCTTAGTAGGTCTGTTACATTTTCTAAGTGTCCGCCCAATAAAACGCAGTCTTTGGTTAAGTTGTTCGTAATTGCAATATCTAGGTATTTCGTTGAATTTACGGCTTCCAGATTAGATTGATTTATCGTGTAACCGAAGTTTAACGAGTTCCGTTTAGCACTCACGTGGATGACCTCACACTTTCCGTTATTTAGGGTCAACTGCCACTTTTCACACCATTCAGATGTTTTCTTCTAAATCGTTTTGCAGTTTATTTTGATCTTCTGATGACTTTATTAGTCAATAAACAACAGCGTCGTCTGCAAACAACCGAAGACGGCTGCTCAGGTTGTCTCCCAAATCGTTTATATAGATAAGGAACAGCAGAGGGCCTACAACACTACCTTGGGGAACGCCAGAAATCACTTCTGTTTTACTCGCCGTCAAATACTACGAACTGTGACCTCTCTGACAGGAAATCACAAATCCAGTCACATAACTGAGACCTTATTCCCTATAAACACGCAATTTCACTACGAGCTGCTTGTGTGGTACCTTGTCAAAAGCCTTCCGGAAATCCAGAAATACGGAATCGATCTGAAATCTCTTGTCAATAGTACTCAACACTTCGTGTGAATCAAGAGCTAATTGTGTTTCACAGGAACGATGTTTTCTAAACCCATGTTGACTGTGTGTCAATAGCCCGTTTTGTTCAAACGTGTGTGAAAGCTTATGGGACTTAACTGTTCAGGTCATCAGTCCCTAAGCTTACACACCGCTTAACCTAAATTATCCTAAGGACAAACACACACACCCATGCGCGAGGGAGGACTCGAACCTCCGCCGGGGCCAGCCGCACAGTCCATGACTGCAGCGCCTTACATCGCTCGGCTAATCCCGCGCGGCAATAGACCGTTTTCTTCGAGGTAAATTCATTATGTTCCAACATAATATATGTTCTAAAATCCTGTTGCATATCGACGTTAACGATATGGGCCTGTAATTTAGTGGATTACTCCTACTACCTTTCTTGAATATTGGTGTGACCTGTGCAACTTTCCAGTCTTTGGGTACGGATCTTTCGTCGAGCGAACGGTTGTATATGATTGTTAAGCATGAAGCTAATGCATCAGCATACTCCGAAAGGAACCTAATTGGTATACAGTCTGGACCAGAAGATTAGCTTTTATTGAGTGATTTAAGTTGGTTCACTACTCCGAGGATATTTACTTCTACGTTACTCATGTTGGCAGCAGTTTTCGATTCGAATTCTGGAATATTTACTTCGTCTTCTTTTGTGAAGGCAATTCGGAAGGCTGTGTTTAGTAACTCTGCTTTGGCAGCACTCCATTGCTATCGCGCAGAGAAGGCATTGATTGTTTCTTGCTGCTAACATACTTTACATACGACCAGGTTTCGAGACAAAGTTTCGTTGTGGAAACTGTTATAGGCACCTCGCATTGAAGTCCGCGCTAAATTTCGAGCTTCTATAAAAGATCATCAATATTGGGGTTTTTGAATCTATTTAAATTGGGAATGTTTGTTTCGTTGTTTCTGCAACAGTGTTCTAACCCGTTTTGTGTACCAAGGAGGATCAGTTCCGTCGTTTGTTAATTTATTTGGTATAAATCTCTCAATTGCTGTCGATACTATTTCTTTGAATTTAAGCCATATCTGGTCTACACTTATATTATTAATTTGGAATGAGTGGAGATTGTCTCTCAGGAAGACGTCAAGTGAATTTTTATCTGCTTTTTTGAATAGGTGTATTTTTCGCTTATTTTTCGAGGATTTGGGAATTACAAAATTCAGTCTTGCTACGACAACCCTGTGTTCACTAATGCCTGAATCGGTTTTGATGCTCATTACTAACTCAGGATTATTTGTTGCTAAGAGGTCAAGTGTGTTTACACAACCGTTTACTATTCGCGTGGGCTCACGAACTAACTGTTCGAAATAATTTTGAGAGAATGCGTTTAACACAATTATGGTTGATATTTTATGCGTACCTCCGGAATTAAACATGTATTTTCGCCAACATATCGAGGGTAAATTAAAGTCGCCACCAACCATTATCATATGAGTCGGGTACGTGTTTGAAATCAAACTCAGGTTTTCTTTGAACCTTTCAGCAACTGTATCATCTGAATTTGGAGGTCGGTAAAAGGATCCAATTATTATATTATTCCGGTGGCCAACAATGTCGATTGCGACAGACTTCAAAAGACATGTGAATTTGGTAGGACTAAATGTAGTCAAGCAAGGCATGCATTGCAGAAAGCTGTAATTGTTACAAAAGGATTAGCTATTGGAGTTCGCTTTTGCACAATCAGAGATTCATTTGAAACTTTACAATACCAGCTCAATATTTACAGACTGTGAAGTGGATTCGTAATGAAAGAATTAAGGCGACCAATTGTTGGAGTTCTAAAGGAGTATGTAAAGATGGGTAAAAAGAATATCATGCTGCTTTTGATTTGTTTCAAATTCACTTGACATCAAACCTAATAAAATATTGCGTTATGTGGTAGCGTTTTTAAACTAGTTAATTAAATCACCAAATTCTAACTAAAGTCCTTCTCTGACTTCAGTGTGGTTAGATACATCCTGTGAAGGCGTGTCACAGAGGCGAACTGTTGCCTGTGGAGTCGATGACACATGGGAAATACACTGACAGAAAAAAACAACATATGTGATTAATTAACACTGCAAGATCACAGTTTAAAGTAAGCACGGGATAAGTTGTTGTAAATGTAAAATGCTGGACATTGATAACCGTTGTAACAGCCAGAACGTTGAATGCAAGCATGCAAACGTGCACGCATGGTGTACTGGTGCCAGATGACCATTTGTGGAGTGGACGTCCATGCTCATTGGACTTGGTTGGTCAATACAGGGTCGATTAATGCTGGTTGTGGAAGATGAAGGACTTGTCGTCCGATGATGCCCTATATGTACTCGGCGGAGACAGACCTGGTGATCGAGCAGGCCTAGGCAACGTGTCGACACCCTGTAGAGCATGTTGGGTTACAACAGCGGTTTGTAGGGGAGCGCTGTCCTGTTGGGGAACAGCTCATGGAATACTGTTCGTGAATGGGAGCACAACAGGTCGAATCACCAGACTGACATACAAACTTGCAGTCAGGGTGCGTGATACAACAAAGAGAGAGCTCCTGCTGTCGCACAGAGTCGCAACCCAGACCATAATTACGATTGTGGGTCAAGTGAGTCCAGGACGCAGATAGGTTGGTTGCAGGCCGTCGACTGACCTCCTTGTGACCAACCACAGGGCGCCGTTACTGCCAGCGAGGCAGAACCAGTTTTCATCAGAAAACGCAACCGACCTCCATCTTGCCCTCCAACGAGCTCTCGCCTGACATCACTGAAGTAGCAAATGGCGGTGTTTTGGGGTCAGTGGAATGCACGCTACAGGGCGTCTGGCTCGGATCTGTGCTTGAAGAACCGATTTGTAACTGCTCAGATTGCTGCTGCAGATGAAGTACGATGCTCCAAAGCCATTTGTCAAACACGACGGTTGTCCCTCTCGGTAATGACACGTGACTGTCCGTAGCTCTGTCTTCTTGCGACTATACATTCCCCTGACGACTACTTCCAGCAGTCTGGCTACAAGTCTTTTTGCAGTATCGCAGAAGGGACATCCAGCTTCTCATAGTCCTCTTATACGACCTCATTGAAACTCTCATGTGCCGCTAATAACGTCTTTGTCATCATAAAGATCTATGGACCAACATCAACTCACCACATTCAATCTCAAATAACACTCACAACCATTATAGCGTGTATTTAAAGCAAACATGATTTGCATCCTTATAGTGGCGCTGCTAGCGCCACTGTTGTGCGACTGGTTTTATTTTATGAGACATCATCTTTCATATGTAGAAACATTCCTATCAACTTTCGTTTATGTTGCACAACTCCTTCTTGGTGTTGTGATTTTTTTCCGTCAGTGTATTTTAATATTGGTTGACTGCTTGATTCATTGCTGGAGAAGAATGCCCATCGGAAGCACTGTATCCACAATTGGAACCATTTTCATTCGCACCTCGGGCAGCACTAAACGAAATTTGGTCTAGCACATAAACTGTAGTTGACTGAGTCTGTATTATTATTTTATTTGCAGTAAAAATTCGAATGACGTCCCATTCGTCCATCGACTGACTTTCCCCTGACTTCTTTTTCAGAATGTTGAAAGCCGAAACATTATTTCTGAAGCATTTATGCCACTATTTTTAACATGTTCTGAAGAACTGGAATCAACTGTGATTTCGTTGTTCTTCTCTGATTATTGGTCACAGTCTGTATCACTATTCTGCTCTCTCGCATCATATTTAGGCAGGTAAAAACAAAAACTTTATCATTTTTCAGATGCTAGAAACATGGGACAAATGGCTGGCTGTAGTACAACACTATAACACCATGCGGAATTTCCACACTGTCTTGGTACCATAAATGGAAAACATTTACTTATTTACTTACACGTCTTGTTCTTTCGGACCAAACTGAGAACCAAATCTCCAAGGTCATGGAACGTGTCAGTACATGAAATTACAACATAAAAGTAATAACAGATAAAATAAAATGTTTATGAACCCGAAAAAAGTCAATCCATGAGTTTAATCGCAATCAACAATACAACAAGAATCAGCTTATTTTTTCAAGGAACTCCTCGACAGGATAGAAGAAGTGACCCATGAGGAAACTCTTCAGGTTCGATTTGGAGCGTGTGGATTACTGCTAAGTTTCTTGAATTCGAGTGGAAGCTAGCTTATTGAAAATGGATGCAGCAGTGTACTGCGCACATTTCTGCACAAGAGTTAAGGAAGTTCCGTCCAAATGCAGGTTTTATTTCTGCCGAGTATTATCTGAATGAAAGCTGCTAATTCTTGGCGGTAAGCTAATATTGTTAACAAATGGTTCAAATGTCTCTGAGCACTACGGGACTTAACATTTGAGGTCATCAGTCCCCTAGAACTTAGAACTACTTAAACCTAACTAACCTAAGGACATCACACACATCCATGCCCGAGGCAGGATTCGAACCTGCGACCGTAGCGGTCGCGCAGTTCCAGACTGAAGCGCCTACATCCGCTCGGCCACACCGACCGGCTATTGTTAACAAGAAATGACAATGAGGAATATATATATTGAGAGGCCAATGTCAAAATACCCAGAGTTGTGAACAGGGGTCGATAAGAAGTTCGTGAACTTACAACACTTAATGCCCGAACCGCCCGATTTTGAGCCAAAAATATCCTTTTAGATTGGCAAGAGTTACCCCAAAATATAACACCGCACGACATAAGCGAATGAAAATAAGCAATGTAGACTAATTTTCGTGTTGAACGATCACTCACTTCAGATACCTTTCGAATAGTAAAAATGGCAGCATTTGTTGAATTGTGTGTTAGAAACTGTAAAAACTGAGTCTTACTGTGATATAGTGTTAGTTTATTTTCTACAGGCCATGAACCGCACTATTTGAAAACGAGCCAATGTTTCACTCAACATCTTTTACTACCAAGCTACATACGTTTTTCATATTAAGTTCATTGTGCTGCCACTACTGCCAGATACTCCTTATCAGCGACCTCAGAAGTCATTAGACATCGTGAGAGAGCGGAATGGGGTGCTCCGCCGAACTCACGGACTTCGAACAGTTTCAGGTGATTGGTTTCACTTGTGTCATACGTCTGTACGGGAGATTTTCCACACTCCTAAACAGCCCTTGGTCCACTGTTTCCGATGTGATAGTGAAGTGGAAGGAACATGTTCAGAACAAAAGCGTACAGGCCGACCTCGTCTGTTGACAGACAGAGACGGCCGACAGTTGAAGAGGGTCGTACTGTGTTCTAGGCGGACATCTATCCAGACCATCACACAGTAATTCCAAACTGCATCAGGATCCACTGCATGTACTGTGATAGTAGGCGGGAGGTGAGAAAACTTTGATTTCATGGTCGAGCGGCTGCTCATAAGCCACACATCAAGCCGGTAAATGCCAAACGACGCCTCGCTTGGTGTAAGGAGCGTAAACGTTGGAGGATTGAACAGTGGAAAAACGTTGTGTGGAGTGACGAATCACGGTACACAACGTGGCGATTCGATGGCAGTGTGTGCGTATGGCGAATACCTGGTGAATACCATCAGCCAGCTTGTGTGGAGCAAACAGTAAAATTCGGAGGCGTTGGTGTCATGGTGTGGTCGTGTTTTTCATGGAGGGGGGCTTGTACCTCCTGCCGTTTGGCGTGGCACTATCACACCCCAGATGTTTTAAGCACCTTCTCGCATCCCAGTGTTTAAGAGCAATTCAAGGATGGCGACTGCATCTTTCAACACAATCGCGCACCTGTTCATGATGCACGGCCTGTGGTGGAGTGGTTACGTGACAATAACATCCCTTTAATGCACTGGCCTGCACAGAGTCCTGACCTGAATCCTATTGAACACCTTTGGGATGTTTTGGAACACCAATTTCATGCCAGGCCTCACCGACCGACATCGATACCTCTCCTCAGTGCTGCGCTCCGTGAAGAATGGGCTGCCGTTCCCCAAGAAATCTTCCAGCACCAGATTGAACGTATACCTGCGAGAGTGGCAGCTGTCATCATGGCTAAGGGTGGGCCAACACCATATTGAATTCCAGTATTACCGATGGAAGGCGCCACGAGCGTGTAACTCATTTTCAGCCAGGTGTCCGGATACTTTTGATCACATAGTGTAAGGCGTCACCTACAACGTGGTGACATGAGGAAAGTTTCCAACCGATTTCTCTTACACAAACAGCAGTTGACCAGCGTTGCCATGTGAAACGTTATTGTGATGCCTCGTGTAAGGAGGAGAAATGCGTACCATCACGTTTCAGACTTTGATAAAGGTCGGACTGTAGCCTTTCGCGATTGCGGTTTATCGTATCACGACATTGCTGCTCGCGTTGATCAAGATCCAATGACTGTTAGCGGAATATGGAATTGGTGGGTTCAGGAGGGTAATACGGATCGCCGTGCTGGATCCCAACGGCCTCGTATCACTAGCAGTCGAGATGACAAGCATCTTAACCGCATGGCTGTAACGGATCATGCAGCCACGTCTCGATCCCTGAGTCAACAGATGGGGACGTTTGCAAGACAACAACCAACTGCACGAACTGTTCGACGACGTTGTCAGCAGCATGGACTATCAGCTCGGAGACCATGGCTGAAGTTACCCTTGACGCTGCATCACAGACAGGAGCGCCTGCAATTGTGTCCTCAACGACGAATCTTGGTGCACGGATGGCAAAACGTCATTTTTTCGGTGAATCCAGGTTCTGTTTACAGCATCATGATGGTCGCATCCGTGTTTGACGACATCGCGGTGAACGCACATTGGAAGCGTGTATTCGTCATCACCATATGGCGTATCAGCCGGCGTGATGGTATGGGATGCCATTGGTTACATGTCTCGGTCACCTCTTGTTCGTACTGAGGGCACTTTGAACAGTGGACGTTACATTTCAGATGTGTTACGACCGGTGGCTCTACCTTCCATTCGATCCCTGTGAAACCCTACATTTCAGCAGGATAATACACGACCGTATGTTGCAGATCCTGTACGGGCCTTTCTGGATACAGAAAATGTTCGACTGCTTCCCTCGCCAGGAAATTCTCCAGATCTCTCACCAACTGAAAACGTCTGGTCAATGGTGTCCGAGGAACTACATAGTCACTCTATGCCACTCTTGATGAACTGTGGTATCGTGTTGAAGTTGCATGGGCAGCTGTACCTGTACACGCCGACCAAGCTCTGTTTGACTCAGTGCCCAGGCATATCAAGGCCGTTATTACGGCCGTAGGTGGTTGTTCTGGGTACTGATTTCTGAGGATCTCTGGACCCAAATTGCGTGAAAATGTAATCACATGTCAGTTCTAGTATGATATATTTGTACAATGAATACCCGTTTATCATCTGCATTTCTTCTTGTTGTAGCAATTTTAATGGCCTGTAGTGTATATAAGAAAAAATTTCATTTGATTTTTGCGAATTTTTTACAATAAATAATATTTTGCATTTGTTTAATGTTTTTCTTACAGTAACTAGCAATTCTCCCGTAACTAAGTATTCCAATTGTTATGTACGAATATAGACTATTTTTATGTCTTTTCCTTACAGCGGACGACTCCAGAAGATATTTGTTGTTCAATGTTTTTCAAGCAGTTCTTATTGTTACATTAGGAGCGTCTGTCTGACTTCTGTAGTAGTGTGAGGTGGAAATTGTTTCTTGCAGGAGCCAAAGGGTACTTGTCGGATCAATCCATTGCGCAACTTGACAAAATGAAACCCACACACTCACAAACGTATCCATTAGGAAAGTGCAGCGAAATTTGGCGTTAATGCGTTATGGGAGGAAATGATCGACGCGAGTGTCTTCAGCGCCTCTCCTGGGCTCGTGACCGTATCGGTTGGACACTAGGTGACTGGTAAACCGTAGCCTAGTCGGATGAGCACCGATTTCAGCTGGTAAGAGCTCATGGTAAAATTCGACCGTGGCGCAGACCCCACGAAGCCTTGTTAAAAGGCTCTGTGCAAGATGATGGTGGCTCCATAATGAAATGAGTTGTGTTCACAAGGAATGAACTGGATTCTCTAGTCCAACTGAACCGAGCATTGACTTGAAATAATTATGTTCGGCTATTTGGAGACCATTTGCAGCTATTAATGGACTTCATGTTCACAAACAACAATGCTGTCAGATTAAAACTGTGTGGCGGACCGAGACTCGAACTCGGGACCTTTGCCTTCGCGGGCAAGTTCTGTACCAACTGGGATACCCAAGCACGACTCACGCCCCGTGCTCACAGCTTTACTTCCGCCAGTACCTCGCCTCCTACCTTCCAAACTTTACAGAAGCTCTCCTGCGAACCTTGCAGAACTAGTACTCCTGAAAGAAAGGATATTGCGGAGACATGGCTTAGCCATAGCCTGGGGGATGTTTCCAGAATGAGATTTTCACTCTGCAGCGGAGTGTGCACTGATATGAAACTTCCTGGCAGATTAAATCTGTGTGCCGGACCGAGACTCGAACTCGGGACATCTTAAGCACTCAACTTTTCCTGCGCCAGTAGAACAATTTTTTTGTTTCTCTCTTCTCAAAGCGGCCAGCAGGCTCGTCATCATTTTCTTGGATTTATCTACTTGAACTTCTAGCTCTCCAGCTAATTTTATCCACTTATTTTTTCCCCCTTGGTGGTAGTGTTGTCAGTGCGAGCGATCCCATATAATGGATCGTTCTCTATAATTCTGTACCTTGTTACCCTTAATTACATTTACGTTCATTCGCAGAATCCACTCATGGCGGCGCGCTGTCCTGTACTGATTTGTAACACTCAAAACCATTCACGAAGAAAACAGACAGTCGATTGGAGCGCGCGGATATCACATCGAGTGGCTTTGCACGCAAGTGATACAGCCCAGTCGCCACCTTTACCTGTGTGTTTCTACGATCAAGCATTTTCCGTACAACGTAGTTTTAACTGCTCTAGTAAATAAAGTTCCCTGGCCTGGTCCCCACCTCCTCCTTGTCTTACACTCCCTCCTTCCACCTTCTCTCTCTCTCTCTCTCTCTCTCTCTCTCTCTCTCTCTCTCCCCCCCCTCCCCTCTCACTTTCTCTCTCTCTCTCTGGCTCTCTCTCTCGCTCTTTCACACACACACACACACACACACACACACACTCATTCCAGAGCCAACAGCTCAAATGGTACGGCGAATTGTGTGGTTAGAGGTGCGCTGGTAGAAATCAAAACATTATCCTCTTTTGTATCTCCGCTTTAAAGCGAACATCGCCGGGGAATAAAGAAAAAGAGAGGGAGAGAGAGAGACAGAGTGGAGTGAAGTGTACCTCGCTTATGCAGAAAGCCCTCCCCCCCCCCCCTCCCTCCTCCGCATGCGATTTTTCAGTCTTGTTCGCTGCGGAGCTGGAAGATCACAAAAGAGAAAACAACCCGGAAATGGAGCAAAAGGGACCCTTTTTTCATGCAGAATTGTGTGTTTGTGTTGAAGACTACTGTACAGTTGTTACTAACGTTTCATATATACAAGGTTTAAAAAGAGTCCCATACTCTTATAGGAGGTAATAATGGTCCAAACTACTATTAAAGTCTTATGAACTTTAGTAGGAAACAGTTATTGAGATTTGGCTCGTTCTGTCTTATGACCGTGACACTACAGGAGGAATTCAATGTGGTCACCATTAATTCTTAGAAATCTTTCAGTCCTCCTGATCAGATAATGACAAACTCATGTGAATACACCAGGGTACCCTCGGATTTGGTCAGACGCATGGGACACACACTACTGTAACATATGCACATTGGCGACGGGTGTCGAATACCCCATGGGTTGTAAGAATGAAACGGAGAATGTATTTTATTCTCGGAATTTCGGAGAATATTCTCAGGTTCGTATGAAAAAAGAAAAAAGAAACGAGTGGGTGTACATAGACCTGAGAATGTTCTCAGCTTGAGTAAAATGGCATGGGGAGTTGCTCAACATGTAGAATATTCTCCGATTTTGTATGAATAAAACTAGAGGAGTTTGTCACAAGAGGAGATCTGTAGCCTTCTTCGAGCTGAGTAAGTTCTGCCAAAGTCAAGTTTTACCGAGATTTTTTAAGTAAAAATGGTAAAATTTATGTTGTTTCGATGGCAAAGAAACGTTACGTAGACGCAGTCAGAAGAAATACTGAAGAGAGAAACTGTAGAAGTTTATACAGGTTTCACAATAAAATCATTTGGCTGGCGAACTTCCTTCCGGAAAATCATGAAAAAAAAGAGGAGGCGACCTTTCAAACGAAGAGAAAAAAAAAACCATTTTTGTGCTGATTATCAGAGCCAGATTTTTTGGTGCAGAAGAATACTTAGGTATACACCCTACAACTGTATCACTGACAATGCCAAATATTCTTCATCACGTTTTCTCACAGCATAAATCGCATGTTTGATTATCTTAGAAGTAAGTAGGTGGATCAGAAAAAAGTAGTAACTGGTTCTGGATAATTCTCATTTATTGTTCCGTCTCAGTTTCACATTTTTAATCTGATTACACGTTTCGATAACTCTAGATCATCTTCAGATCAAAACAGTTGCGGCAGCTACCCCTTTGTCTACTCAGAACCATGTATCAGATTACTTAGATCTGAAGATGATGCAGTGGAATCAATACGTTTACTCTAATTAAAAAAGTGCAACTGAAACAGAACAACATATGAAAATTATCTTAAATATTGATACAGTTGCTGAATCTCTCAAGACTATTATGTTGGATATCGTAATAAATGGTTTTATTACAAGCCTAGCGATCTGTTTCTTTTAACGAAACTGCACTGACGACCGCTTAAGTAGGTGGAGCGCGAGCGGACCATTGTGCGTCATATCTAACCAAAATTATCTCGTGTTAGAAAACTCTGATAGAATTCCGCTTTGAAATGTAAATGTAATGTAGTCTTAGGATTTTGTTCGCATAATGTGTTCAATTAACTAACAAAGTTTCCCGCATGTCGAAAATTCAATAACATCGCTAGAAAATGTATATTTTGTTAATAAATTGTTGGCACCCATTAAACTAAAACAGAAACGTAGTGCATCTCTTCCAGAACACACTGACGCCAGTTCCATATGTGTACCTTGAATAGTTTGCCTGTTTGAGCGAGCTAATTGAAATTTAAGATTACGCGTGTGTTCCGATTCGAACGCGACAGAGGACGCACACGGAGAACGTTCTCAAGAGGGGAAGGCAGTGAGAATGAACTCCCTCGTCAAGAAATATGCTTCAAATTTTTTATTCATAAGGAATTGAGAACTTTTTTAGAGAATGTTCTTTTGCTCTTTTTTATTCATAGGACCCAGTGCCTTTCAACGTCGCCTTATGAAACTGATCGATTAAGGAAATGACCATGGACGAGAGTGATTTATGTCTTCTGCATGTCCAGTTCTTCGCATACTTGTCGTAGCCACATCTTCTACTCGTCTCATCGCTCATCCATATCAAGCGTATGAAGAGTGCAGCGTCTGCCCTGATTCTTTTTCCTTACAGTGAATGAGCCTGTGACTGCAAATACCTGTAAAAACCTACTGAGTTTTTTTATATGGACTGTGCCACTGACGATGTCGCTCAGCGTTCACGAGACGTGCGGGTCGATTAACTGTACGCTAAACGTAGCTAGTCTGCCTTATCCCGCGTGGAATTACTTCCATTTTTTTGTTTGTATTTCTCACAACCCATGGAATCACTGATGTACACCTGATCCCAGCACAACCACTACGTGAAACATATAGGAAGGCTGACGTAGCAAATACACTCCTGGAAATGGAAAAAAGAACACATTGACACCGGTGTGTCAGACCCACCATACTTGCTCCGGACACTGCGAGAGGGCTGTACAAGCAATGATCACACGCACGGCACAGTGGACACACCAGGAACCGCGGTGTTGGCCGTCGAATGGCGCTAGCTGCGCAGCATTTCTGCACCGCCGCCGTCAGTGTCAGCCAGTTTGCCGTGGCATACGGAGCTCCATCGCAGTCTTTAACACTGGTAGCATGCCGCGACAGCGTGGACGTGAACCGTATGTGCAGTTGACGGACTTTGAGCGAGGGCGTATAGTGGGCATGCGGGAGGCCGGGTGGACGTACCGCCGAATTGCTCAACACGTAGGGCGTGAGGTCTCCACAGTACATCGATGTTGTCGCCAGTGGTCGGCGGAAGGTACACGTGCCCGTCGACCTGGGACCGGACCGCAGCGACGCACAGATGCACGCCAAGACCGTAGGATCCTACGCAGTGCCGTAGGGGACCGCACCGCCACTTCCCAGCAAATTAGGGGCACTGTTGCTCCTGGGGTATCGGCGAGGACCATTCGCAACCGTCTCCATGAAGCTGGGCTACGGTCCCGCACACCGTTAGGCCGTCTTCCGCTCACGCCCCAACATCGTGCAGCCCGCCTCCAGTGGTGTCGCGACAGGCGTGAATGGAGAGACGAATGGAGACGTGTCGTCTTCAGCGATGAGAGTCGCTTCTGCCTTGGTGCCAATGATGGTCGTATGCGTGTTTGGCGCCGTGCAGGTGAGCGCCACAATCAGGACTGCATACGACCGAAGCACACAGGGCCAACACCTGGCATCATGGTGTGGGGAGCGATCTCCTACACTGGCCGTACACCACTGGTGATCGTCGAATGGACACTGAATAGTGCACGGTACATCCAAACCGTCATCGAACCCATCGTTCTACCATTCCTAGACCGGCAAGGGAACTTGCTGTTCCAACAGGACAATGCACGTGTGCATGTATCCCGTGCCACCCAACGTGCTCTAGAAGGTGTAAGTCAACTACCCTGGCCAGCAAGATCTACGGATCTGTCCCCCAATGAGCATGTTTGGGACTGGATGAAGCGTCGTCTCACGCGGTCTGCACGTCCAGCACGAACGCTGGTCCAACTGAGGCGCCAGGCGGAAATGGCATGGCAAGCCGTTCCACAGGACTACATCCAGCATCTCTACGATCGTCTCCATGGGAGAATAGCAGCCTGCATTGCTGCGAAAGGTGGATATACACTGTACTAGTGCCGACATTGTGCATGCTCTGTTGCCTGTGTCTATGTGCCTGTCAGTGTGATCATGTGATATATCTGATCCCAGGAATGTGTCAATAAAGTTTCCCCTTCCTGGGACAATGAATTCACGGTGTTCTTATTTCAATTTCCAGGAGTGTAGTTCTAAGTGCTAGGTCTCACAACAGCATCATTCTCGGAGGACTAAGTGTAGAGGAAAACACAACCAATAATAAACAAGCAATGAACGTCAACAGGAGCACAGTATACATCATTGGGTATTAACCACTGACGACACCAGTAAAATGCCCTACTGTCTTAACAAGTGTTTGTTTCCGTACGTTCATACAGAATTTTCTTGTAGCTTCGACCACGCTTCCCGATCAAATGTTCTCGGGTACCCCTATGCCATTCGAATTCGACCAACAGATACCACGAGAGGTGGGCCCGTCAGTATAAAATGTGACGACGAGTACTGAGTTGCAGTAGAGAAGCAGTAACAGCATAATGGTTCGGTCAAGAGGGATTAATGACTTTGAACGTGGACTAGCCACTGGGTAACACCTGAGTAACAGATCCGTCAGGGACATTTCAAGCCTTCTACAGCTGTGAACGTGCACTGTCGGTGAGGAAACTGTGAAATGGAAGCGCGAAGAAATAACCACAGCTAAATCAAGACCACGCAAGGCAGGGGTCCTTGAGCATAGCGCAAGGTGGTTGTAAAAAAATCACACGAAATCAACGGAAGGAATCACTCGTGACTTCCAAAGTGGTACCAGAAGTCGAGTCAACACAATGACTGTGCTTACGAGGTTAAGCGACGGTTGAGGTGGCGTCAAAAGCAATGTCGCTGGGCAGTGGATGACTGGGAGCAAGTGATTTCAGGTGATAAATCACGCTTTATCCTGTGACGATTCTATGGCGGGAAATGAGTTTGGGGAGTGGTGGGAGAACTTTACCTGCTATCATCCGTACTACCAACAGTCAAGAACAGAAGAATTGGTGTCATATTATGCGGATGTTTTCGAGGTTGGGGTATGGTCCGCTTATTGCACCTAAGAAACACAAACTGGGTAAATATACGAACACACTTTACAGCATTGTGTACTCTGTACGGTAGAGGCTCGGAGACGATTATTGTATGAACACGACAATGCACCCTGTCGCAAAGAAATATCCGTGAGGCGATGGCTAATGGGCAACAACATTTCTCAAATGGAACTCAGCCCAATGGAACACATTCGCTGTGAGTTAGATCGTCGACTTAGCACCGGACCCCAGCGCCCATCACTGTCTTCTATAGTATCGGCTTTAGAGAAAGAACAGACTATCATTCCTCCACAGAAATTTAGACACCTAACTGAAAGTGTCCGTAGCAGAGTCTAAGTCACCATAAAGGTGAAAGGTGGGCAGACCGTATTAATGGCAGCTAATGATTTAAAACAAAGTGTCTGAAATCTTACTCAGCCCACGTGCATTAAACAGAGATACATTGCTTCGTACACTATTGACCTCTTGCAGCAGTAGATGGGTAAAAGCAAAATAGTAGACTGCTAACAAACGTGTCGACTAAGTGTGGCAGTGCTTACAATTTTTGAGCTCCTGCACTTCTCAAACCGAAATTTGGTGTTATGCGTTGGATATCTGATATGTCCGTTGAGGCTGTTCAGAAATAAACTGTCTTCATTACAAATCGGAACACCGTATTACCCGATTATGATATTTTTACATTGTGAAGTTCTGAGGTATTTCGGAAAGTTCTGGTTGAAAATTAGGCTGATTTTCTGTTGGAAATGATGCACTATTCTCAGGTTTTGCATGAATTATTCCTTCATGAACTTATTGTTAGAGAGAACTATGGGTAATTTATATTTAATTAAGTGTGACGTGCTGGTGTTTTCCCTTGCCATGTTACAATTTATAAGTCAGTTCTTACATGGAATGGTAGTCTGCAGGTTCGGCAAATGTTTTCCCTTAACGGCGTTTCAGTGTTTCCTTTGTTTTTCCGTCATTCATACGCAGAACGTTTACTTTTTTATTCGTTTGGCCTAGTAAGGACCACATAAAATACGTCTTCTTCAGTTTCACTAGTTTTTGTTCTTTTCCTACGTTTTTCTCATCTTTCTTCTGTCCATATTGCTCCTTTCTTTTCCCTTGTTTTTTTTTTTCCTGAAAACTTTCCTGAAACTTTTTACTGTTGCACTTAACTTTTGTCTTTCTCCTATTTCTTTCTCCATCACTTCCGTTTCCCTAAGATCTGACTTAACTTCTTTGATCCAAGTCATCGATGGGTTTGGGTTACTGCTGAGAAAGTTGAAAATTCGTTTTGTTATTTTTCTTTATCTAGCGTTTTTAGGCGTCCAGAGAATACAACTTTCCTCTTTCTCATTGCCTAAAATTCGTTCTATTTTTTCATAAATTTCTTTATTACTTCTTAATTTCCATTTACCATTGTCATATATTGGTTCCAAAGATGTTTTGTCATCACGTTTCGTTATTCTATATTTTATTATTAATTGCTATAAGATCACGAATAATACAGCGTCGATGCGACATTTGAGGCCAACTTGAAATGTGTTGCTCAACGATAAACTGGAATTCAGTTGCGATAAACTAACAAAAAGGGTCTAGAATGAAATTTTCACTCTACAGCGGAGTGTGCGCTGATATGAAACTTCCTGGCAGATTAAAACTGTGTGCCGGACCGAGACTCGAACTCGGGACCTTTGCCTTTCACGGGCAAGTGCTCTACCAACTGAGCTACCCAAGCACGACTCACGCCCCGTCTCACAGCTTTAGTTCCGCCAGTACCTCGTCTCCTACCTTACAAACTTCACAGAAGCCCTCCTGCGAACCTTGCAGAACTAGCACTCCTGGAAGAAAGGATATTGCGGAGACATGGCTTAGCCACAGCCTGGGGGATGTTTCTAGAATGAGATTTTCACTCTGGAGCGGAGTGTGCACTGATATGAAACTTACTGGCAGATTAAAACTGTGTGCCGGACCGAGACTCGAACTCGGGACCTTTGCCTTTCGTGGGCAAGTGCTCTACCAACTGTGCTACCCAAGCAAGACTCACGCCCCGTCCTCACAACTTTATAGCTGCGCACACTCCGCTGTAGAGTGAAAATTTCATTCTAAAAACATCCCCCAGGCTGTGGCTAAGCCATGTCTCCGCAGTATCCTTTCTTCCAGGAGTGATAGCTCTGCAAGTTTCGCAGGAGAGCTTCTGTGAAGTTTAGAAGGTAGGAGACGAGGTACTGGCGGAATTAAAGCTGTGAGGACGGCGCGTGAGTCGTGCTTGGGTTGCTCAGTTGGTATAGCACTTGCCCCGAAAGGCAAAGGTCCCGAGTTCGAGTCTCGGTCCGGCACACAGTTTCAATCTGCCACGAAGTTTCATAACAGAAAGGATATTTGCTTTACTATTATCAGGGTGTTTCATTGTTACAAGTTAAAGGAGCGGAGGGTGACCGGGTTATTTACCACAAATAAAAAGAGAAACATACACCACTGATTCAGAACATTACGATCACCAGCTTACTGGCGCGTTGACCCACCTTTGAAACGCAATACACCAGCACGGGTTTCACATCTTCTTACTAAATTTCCTGATGCGATTTTCGTAAATGAAGGGACCGGTGGTTCGTGGACGCGGAGCTGGCGCCAGACAGTGTCGCAGACGTGTTCCATCGGCTTGAGATCAGGTGAAGTCCGTGGCCGAGACTTTAACCAGAGTTCACTATAATGCTCCTCAAATCACTGTAGCAAGATTTTGGAGTTGTGACATGGGCAATTATCCTGCTGGAAAATGCCATCACCGTTGGGGAAGACATAAAGAGGTCTGCAGTAATGATCACATACCATGCAACTGTCATGTTACCTTCCATTACTACATCGTTCCCCATAGTATGATACGTCCCCAGCCAGTTTCCGTGGCGAATTGCGTGTTTCGAACAACCGTTCGGCAAGATTATGGAATATCCGGACATGGATCTGGTGTAAATTGACTCATCCATTTAGGTGTCACGTATCAACTGATTCACTGTCAAATCACAATAACCCCCGTCCACTGTAATCGTAATTAACGGCGTCGTTTCGTTGACAGGAGTTCACACACACGGGTGGTGCCTGCAAAGCGCTGTGTTTGCCTGTATGGCCTTCTCGGCAAAAAGCACAAATTTTAAAATAAAAATAAAAAAACTCGCTGAAGGATTTGCTCTGGACTGTGTACTCCGGAACGCTTGTGCCTGTAGCATCATTCTACTCTGACGTCAGAGCTGTCACGGACGCCTCCTATCCTGCTTAATGGGTAACACCACTATAGTGGTCTAAGAAAAGGGTTTCCCTGACATATTTTTGGGTGGAAAGAAATGTGATAGAGCAATAACATTTGGTACAGTTGTTTGGCATATAATCAGGTACATTAAAAAAATTGAAAAAAAATGTAAAAAAATGGCGACTCGGCAGCCACTATAACTGATGTCTGTTTGAATTTGGAAAAAAGAATAAAAAAGTCTATGTAATTTATATGAGTGCAACTAGTGAACAACGTGGGAGATTTTGGAAATATTGATTTTTGGGTAGTTTTTGATTGTTTGAGTAAAATCGTTCAATTTTCACCAAAAAGGACAATCATTTGTTAGTAAATATTGTTTAAATTAACTAATCGAAAATCCCCAATGTGGTCACTTTGAAACGTTATTTCATAATTGAGGTTATATTTTCAAATCAAAAGACTGAAAGTTGCTGGAGATATGCTGCCTATTGTTTTGAAAAATAATATTCCGAGAAAACGCGTCTGAAGTTTTGTAATGTGTTAGACATGAAACAGTGAAAAAACTCTAGTTTTAGAAAACACGTACCACTAATTTGCCATACCAGGACTGGCGTATCGTACTGTTGCCGTTATGATTGAAATAACATCTACTAGGTTATCACAGAACGATTGAAATATCAGTCGTAGCAATGCTATGAACACACAAAACACTATAATTCTGTTTAGCCCTACGTCAAGCTGGAACATTGCTAGGACCATTCGACGACTGATTTCATATGCGTTCCGAATAAAGTTACTGTCTGGTATGTTTGGACAAGCAACAATTATTGTGAAGCCTCAGCCTCGAAGACTTCGTTCTTGCAACGTGATTTCTGCAATGCAGGTTTTGAATTTCACGTATTGCGAAATAACAGAGAAAACGACAAGAATCAAAATCCTGGTCATTATCTTTCAGTGTCATTGCAGAGGCACTGGCTCCTTCGGAACTGCTCTCAGTCTCGTTATTATTCGTTGGACGCTTTGATGGCATTCTGCTCCGACGCCACGTTGGATACGATGTTTTCGTACCTTTTATGTCCGAGTATACTTTCTTACCACTTATTCTTACTTGAAAGACAAAACTGTTTACTATAAGATCAAAAGTAAACTACGAAAAGTCAATACTGCCACAAAAATCGAGATTCGAAGCGAAAGAATTCTCTCTTTCGTACACATACTGAGTTTACTGACGCCAAGCTAACGTATTATTGTTTTGAAACGCTTCCAACTATATCCAGACACTACAAGGGGTGTCGAGTTGGCGCAGGTAGGCCGTTTAGGGTCCTCCGAGTTGCTAGAAGAGGAGCTCACAATTCCGTAGGACAATCTTTTTGCACAGATTATATTTTAGAAGATTCAAAGCAGCTTTTAAACCTATAAAATGATTTTTTTTAATTTTAATTCTGCAGTTTTACTATTTAACGGAGAGGACAATGTTTCGACTCCCACGTTCTGCGATTAGACGTGGCCGTCCAAGACTTTGAGATTAATTCTTAGTTTCACCACCTTTCAATCATTTTCCATACATGCTCACGACTGTTCCATGTGATCAGCCGACTAGATTCATCGTTTCCGGGGTGCTCATTCCGGTGCCGGCCACAACAACACTTCCTTCCTTAAGGTCGCTGAGGCCGGCGAATGTCCCGCTTTGTGTCTCATTTTGTTGCTAGTACAATTCCTCATTTGTCTATGCTCTTGTTGCGTACTTCTATTACCTCGTCACGTGTCGATAACGACTCCCAGCTGCATTCAGTCTCGTTGTGTGTATTGGTCTTGTTTTGAAGCGTCAGTATATAATGTAGGGTCAGAGAGAGTTTTGGGGAAGCCATGTGCTCCGTGAGGTTCTGTCTTCAGTTGCGCTAAACAAATTAATTGAAAATCTCTTACGACAAGCGCAACAAAAAAAGAGAGTACAGGTTTTGTGGCGGAGTTCGTAGCAACAAACACTTGGCTGTAGAAATGGCATACGAAGTCACCGCCACACTTTTAATAGCGGGCCGACCGGTCCGCTGGAACAGTGAACAGAAAGATGAAAACCCAAACACTCTGATTAAATAAAAGTCGGTACTTATCTTTATTAAAGAAGATACAGAAACACAGGGGTGAACTCCGTGTCTACAGAAATCTGTCTAGTTCGAGTCGGAGCGGCTAGGTCAGCGTCGGCTGACGACAAACAACAACTCTGCTGCGATGAACACACAACTGACTAGCAAGTACACAATTCGGTGGCGAGTATACAACCGAGCGGCGAATACAGAACTGTCCTAGCGCTTGCGACTCCAGCGCTTAAGAAGCCAGAAGCCAGCGGTGGCGCGCGCAGACTTGCGGCGATTTCCTGTATCGCTGGCGCTGCTTATGCGGACGGCGTCCGGACTTTGATGCTGCCAACCTTTTGGCAGCGGGCTCGGGTGGCATTACTGGCTAGGACATAACAACAGGCAAGAAACGTTACACACAACGCGTTGTTACAAAGACTATGCGTCTTCATGCGTCAGGAAGGGGTTCATACTTTGAAATTGCTTATCACTTCGTAGCCCTCGACTTGTAGTATATTTACACGATATGTAGGGAACTGACAAGCAAAAAGTAATACAAATATACCTTCTTAGCACTAGGTGCAGATCCTCACTTTTATTGCAGAGCACAAGCATTTTGTGTAGAAAGCAAATAGTTGACTTTCAGACTGTCAAGGCAGCCTGTAGTACAGTCATGCAAGCCGTGTGAACTGTCACTATCCTGGCAGCCTGCGTAACCAATAACGTCCACACCACCTAAAATGTGTTTAAAGCGCTTAACTGTCCGTTTTTGGCTGTAACCGTTTTAATAGCGCTGTCGCACTTTCGTCCTAGGTGCCGTCATCGAACATCTACGATCATGTAATACTGAACATCAAGAAAACAGAAAAGAAGAACAGCAGTATGTTCGTATTTTCTAAACAACAGAAATTTCTTTAAAAGAAGGTAGCTACTGGTCTGAGAAGTTTATACTTTCATCATAAAATTAAGTGTTTCTAAATCGAATTTTGGAATACATTTCCATGGCTATTAACTAATAAACAGTTTTGCACGTGCTCTGCCCTCGCTTGAGCTGGTCGCCTTTGCATTACCAAGTCACGTGGCACGCATGGTCGCAGCACACGGCTAGTTACAATAGATGAGGGCATTTGTTAGCCCGAAACCGATCATTACATTAAAAATAAAAGCCTCACAAGTGAAATGATGATTTTCGTATCTTTTACATTGCTCAGTTTCGCATGTTCCCCCAACAGGATTGTTTGTTTCAAGAACTTAATTTTCACTTTGCAGTGGAGTATGGGCTGATATGAAACTTCATGGCACATTTCATTCTGGAATCATCCTCCAGGCAGTGCCTAAACCATGTCTTCGCAGTGTCCTTTCTTCCAGCATTGTTAGTCTTGCAAGATTCTCAGAAGAGTTTCTGTGAAGTTTGGAAGGTAGGAGATGTAATGACGGAAGTAGAGCTGAGAGCGGACGGGGCGTGAGTCGTGGTTGGGTAGCTCAGTTGACAGTTCGCCTTTCGCAGGGCAATAGTACCGACTGCTTTCATACGCCCCCACCGCTGCGCGCGCGATATGTTTGTTTACTTCCTCTTCATCGCGCATCCCCGTGACGATCTCATCGGCGCACACCTATCGATCGTTAGCAGCGTCGTTTATGTTAATACGACTTTCGAAGTTGTCTGAACGAGATTATCCAACGGACCGACACGGACTAAAATTTCTACACTCCGACGGGAACATCGGGGCTGTGGTTGTGGACCACGCAAGACATGGCCTTCGAACTACTCTTCTTCAGCTTAGAAGTGGGGAAGCGGGGACTGATGTCCCTGATGATTGGGGGGGGGGGGGGGTTTGCTGCTCCCGAGGTAGATGGTGCGGGAGCAACAGGGAGGGAAGAGGGAAGTGCCCTCCCCCCCCCCCCCCCACCATCATGGGGGCAGGTGTGGTCCTTGTATGTGGTGCAACGGATGGAGCTGTAACCAGAGTGAAAGTTGTGGCATGAGATGATCTCATGCGCACAGGATGAAGCCGTTCAAATCTCCGTTTAGCCTCAGTGTAGGTCAGTCGGTCCAGGGTCTTGTATTCCATTGTTTTCCGTTCCTTCCGTAGAATCTTACAGTCCGGCGAGCAAGGGGGATGGTCCTCTCCATAGTTGACACAGATGGGAGGCGAGGCACATGGAGTATCGGGATGGGATGGACGAACACAATTGCGACATATGAGGCTGGAAGCACAGCGGGAAGACATATGGCCGAACTTCCAACACTTAAAAGACCGCATCGGGGGAGGGATATATGGCTTGACTTCACTGCGGTAGACCATCACCTTCTCCTTCTCAGGTAATGTGTCACCTTCGAAGGCCAAGATGAAGGCACCGGTGGCAACCTGATTATCCCTCGGATCCCAGTGGACGCGCCGAACGAAATGGACACCTCGTCGCTCTAAGTTGGCCCGCAGCTCTTCATCGCATTATAAAAGAATGTCCTTGTGGAAGATAATGCCCTGGACCATATTTAAGATTTTATGGGGCGTGATAGTTACAGAAACGACCCCCCCCCCCCTTCCAGCTTCTTACAAGCGAGTAATGCCCGTGACTGGGCAGAGGATGCTGTTTTTATCAAGACTGACCCAGACCGCATTTTTGACAAGCCCTCCACCTCCCCAAACTTGTCCTCTAAATGCTCTACAAAGAACTGAGGCTTCATGGACACAAAGGATTCCCCATCAGCTCTCGTACAGACTAGATACTGGGGCGAATACGTCTCGCTGTCAGTCATAGCCTTTCGTTCCTCCCATGGTGTGGTCAGGGAGGGAAAGGATTTGGGGTCATACATTTCTGCATTAAAGTGAGCCCTCGAACGCTTAGACTGCTGGTGGTTGGCCACCAGCAAGAGAAGATGTGCCACGCTTCTTTGCGTCTCATCCACCCTGACGCCACGTACTCCGACCAAGGGCCCTCCCCACGGGCGCCACCCAGCCACAGCGAGTGCCACCTGGCAGGATGGCCATTGCCGGGAGTCCCGATGCCCCAGGGAGATAGGCATCTACTCCTTGGAATTCGTGGGGAGTTAATGGCGCAGGCATCAGTAGAGCGATCCCTGTGTTGTCAGGGGGCTACAACCAACAGGGTACATGGCGGCCCCACCACAATGGACTGACTGCCGTGCTGGATATTAGGTGGCAAGTGGTCGATGGTCGTCGTCAGCGCAGAAAGCGACACTGCAGAGCGTATGGCGGAAATGTCACCCAGGAATATATCCTCGCCCAAGAGATGGAGAGCGAGCGGGACTGGGATGTAATGACGAATAAGCTTGATAAAGGTCTCAATGCACGATAGACACAGTGCACCAAGTAAGGAGCCCTTCCTCAATTAGCTCGCTCTTCGGGATAATTTTGAAATATGGTGGTCAAACCCAAGAGGGCCGAAACGTTTGAGACTCCTTTTAGTCGCCTCATACGACAGGCAGGAATACCGCGGGCCTATTCTTAACCCCGAACCTGCTGGGGGTGCCACCAGCGTTCATGGAAGTCTTACTTGTAACTGTCCCGGAACCGCTGGAGGAACACGACAGTTAACAGCCGATCACTTTACTAAATTCCGATTTCAAGATTTTCACACGCCTTCTAGCTATGCGACTCAAACGTGTGTTATGATAAGTTGTTTCCCTTGAACAAGTATCCTTAGGTGGCAATAATAACATCTAGACTGCCCTCAGTGAATATCGAGATATAATCGATGTGCTAACACACTCCCGACTGCCACACTTTCTAATTTCCATCTACTTCAACCAAGCGTTTGAGCGTTTAGTCATACAGTCCTCAATGCTGTGGTGGACCGGATCGCGATTCCCCCGACGTCCACGCAGGTGATTATGCCCCTCGAGGGGCAATATCCAGGCTTCTCGTCAGCAAAAGACCTACAGAACCTATATGGCAAGGTTTGCCCCTGTCGAACATGCTTTATGCCATTGCGATGGAACCACTCATATGCGGATTACGGCGACGCTTGACAGCTATTCCATTCCGGGAGTACGTGTTCTGCTGCCGTGTTCGTCGTCTGTTCAGCGGCCGAAATACAAGCTACGATGCAGTGGTTAACCAGTTATAGCGCAGGGGTAATAGCGTTAAGAACGTCGCAAAATCATGCACCATGAAAATCGGCCGTGACCTTCCCATGGACAGCGTAGCCTCCTTTCAACTAGTGGACACCTTCCGCTGTTTTGGAGCGGTATACACGCGAGGCATTCCACGAACCTCGACGATTAATTTTCGAGCACTACTGTAGCGCATCGAGGCAAACATGCAGAACCACCTGCTACGTCCGCTGAATATGTGCCAGAGGGTCACCTTTGTCATTACACACCTGGCAGTCCGGATACCCCACATGGCGTACATTCTGCCCGTCACTGTGACAATGGCGGTTAGACTGCAGATGGCTTTCTGTTTTATATATTTCGGATCCATCTTCAGAGTCCAGTATGATACCCTCAGTTTAACGAAGCCGGATGGCGGCCACGTTCCGTTTAACTCGAGAACTAGAACCATGGCACTTTACGCTAATACTATTCTCCAGTTATGAAAAAGCCAAAGCATTAGTATGATTGGAAAGTTGACCACCGAGTTCGCACCTATTTATAGACGGTCGCCAACGTTATTGGCACATAACCCACCTCCAATGTCACACACATGCCGGTTCTTTTTAATATGCAGCTACATATGCAACGACCTCCACAAGACAAGGAGGATGACCACCCGCGAATCTACAGCCTTTCTCACCTCGAAACCCCGTTGAAGCAAGTCGCTTCCAGATTTCGTGGCCTACAGTTTGGAAACGAACTATCAGCCGCGCGGAGTGGCCGCGTGGTTTGAGGCGCCATGTCACGGATTCCGCGGCCCCTCCCGCCGGAAGTTCGAGTCTTTCCTCGGACATGGGTGTGTGTTTTGTCCTTAGTTAGTTTAAGTAGTGTGTAACTCTAGGGACCGATGATCTCAGCAGTTTGGTCCCTTAGGAATTCACACACACATTTGAACGAACCATCAATCATACCACACCACTGACTTAACGGCGACGAGGACCATCGCGTCAACGGCAAGTATGCTACAAGACAGAGCCTGCGTAGCATCGCGCTGGTGAACTCACCCCTTTGCTTCAAATGCAGTGACGAAGATAAGGATATACACCGTTTCGAGTGTAGAGCAGCAGAGCAGCAGCTGTCTCGACCCTTGTACAGAAAATCGCATAGGAGTGACTTTCTACCGCCGAGTATCCCCCCCCCCCCCCCCCCACAATCACGTCTCTCCTACGATGCTGGTACATCCTAAACAACCTACTTTTCGTCACCTAAGTGACATGGATATCGGTTACCTCTTCCGGGACCGGATCGTCGACCTGGTGGACGGCTGGAAACGTCTCCAAGTACAACATCATACGCTGCGCTGATATCGACGCTATTGGGCCACTTTTGGAAACTATTTACAGCATATTTTCGCCAGCCCGGCCAGGAGATGGAATGTCGACGAAATGCGCCAACAAAGATGGGAGACCCCCCGCGTCTCCCTGCCACGATAGAACAGACGTTGTTCTAGCGGCGAGACAGTGTGGATCATGGCGCAGCAAGTCTTCCTAGTTTCCTTAACTTACCTTTTCTCTTCATCTTCTAAATATTTTTCCTTGCACATGTTCATTCACGGATGGGACGTCATCTAAAGCCTTACGTGCTTTTCTCCTTCATGGGATCTGCTGTTGTAGTCATTTGGCAACCATGTAAAAAAACGAATCAAGAACGAAGATGATATACTCCGTATAACGTCTCCTAGCAGTTTCTAAAATACTAGAATGCACATGGCTGTGACACCTGAAAAAAAAGAAGTCAGTCAAACAGAACAAATTATAGATGCATGGAACCTATCGCCTCGGGAGGGTAGTTAGGGGCAACACCTGACGAGGGACTTTTCAAGGTAGGGTTGAAGCGGGGGCGCTAGTTAAATGTAGATTTGATTTTTTTAGCTTAAACTTAGATAAGGAGATAGATCCAACTAAAAGAAAAGAAAACGCACACACACACACACACACACACACACACACACACACACACACACAACAAGTCGGTAGAGCACTTGCCTGCAAAAGGCAAAGGCCTTGAGTTCAAGTCTCGGTCCGGCACACACTTTTTAATCTGCCAGGAAGTTTAAGGATTTTTCGTGTTCATTGTTTCAGAAGTAATAACGAGAACTGTTAACACGATTATCCCACTGTGAGACAAGGCTGGAAATGCCATCTTGGGGAACTGTTTGCAGTTGCCTATAGAAACCTAATTGTAGTCAGGCTTGCATCTTTTTGTCTGAAACAAATCGACGGCCACCAGTGTCCTCCTTCAGAGCTCAAAAAAACATGGAAATCGTATGGAGAGAGGGCTTTCCAGAGAATCATCTGCAGCGTATTCCAAACAACCTTGGTAATACATGGCTGGCCATTTTGTCTTGTTATTTCAACTACGATGCAAAAATTTGCTGGCAAGCCTTTACACGTCCTCCATGCAGTCCCGCTCTCTCACCAAGCTACTTCCATATTTTTAGGTAAAACAATCGGGCTGTCGATTTGCTTTAGACGAAGATCCCTTAGGCAACCACAAACACTTTTCCATGAAGGCATCGATCGTTCTGTCTCACAGGGTGGTGGTAAGTTCCTATAGGACCAAACTGCTAAGTCATCGGTCCGTAGGCTTTCACGCTACGTAGTCTGCTCTAGAGATAGCGTCTTTGATTCATAATCAAAACGTCTTCGGTCCCGGGTTCGATCCCCGCCACTTCCTAAATTTTGATAAATAATCAGCATTGGCGGCCGAAGACTTCCGGCATAAGAAGTCAGCCTCATTCTGCCAACGGCCTTGTCAAAGAGGGCGGAGGAGCGGATAGAGGTTCAGGGCACTCTCTTGTCCTAGGGGTGGGAAAGTGCCCCTAAAGGCGGAAGAATCAGCAATGATCAACGACATGAGGATGCAGAAGGCAATGGAAACCACTGAATTAAAGACACGTAACGTGTATCCACAGGACATGTGGCCTGTAATTGAAGAAGTGTCGTGATGATCTCTCCATTGGCAAAAGATTCCGGAATAGTCCCCCATTCGGATCTCCGGGAGAGGACTGCCAAGGGGGAGGTTACCATGAGAGAAAGATTGAATAATCAACGAAAGGATAACGTTCTACGAGTCGGGGCGTGGAATGTCAGAAGCTTGAACGTGGTAGGGAAACTAGAAAATCTGAAAAGGGAAATGCAAAGGCTCAATCTAGATATAGAAGGGGTTAGTGAAGTGAAGTGGAAGGAAGACAAGGATTTCTGGTCAGATGAGTATCGGGTAATATCAACAGCAGCAGAAAATGGTATAACAGGGTAGGGTTCATTATGAATAGGAAGGCAGGGCAGAGGGTGTGTTACTGTGAACAGTTCAGTGACCGGGTTGTTCTAATCAGAATCGACAGCAGACCAACACCGACAACGATAGTTCAGGTATACATGTCGACGTTGCAAGCTGAAGATGAACAGATAGAAAAAGTGTATGAGGATATTGAAAGGGTAATGCAGTATGTAAAGGGGGACGAAAATCTAATAGTCATGGGCGAATGGAATGCAGTTGTAGGGGAAGGAGTAGAAGAAAAGGTTACAGGAGAATATGGGCTTGGGACAAGGAATGAAAAAGGAGAAAGACTAATTGAGTTCTGTAACAAGTTTCAGCTAGTAATAGCGAATATCCTGGCAAGAATCACAAGAGTGGGAGGTATACTTGGAAAAGGCCGGGAGATACGGGAAGATTTCAATTAGATTACATCATGGTCAGAAGAGATTCCGAAATCAGATACTGGATTGTAAGGCGTACCCAGGAGCAGATATAGACTCAGATCACAATATAGTAGTGATGAAGAGTAGGCTGAAGTTCAAGACATTAGTCAGGAAGAATCAATACGCAAAGAAGTGGGATACGGAAGTACTAAGGAATGACGAGATACGTTTGAAGTTCTCTAACGCTATAGATATAGCAGTAAGGAATAGCGCAGTAGGCAGTACAGTTGAAGAGGAATGGACATCTCTAAAAAGGGCCATCACAGAAGTTGGGAAGGAAAACATAGGTACAAAGAAGGTAGCTGCGAAGAAACCATGGGTAACAGAAGAAATACTTCAGTTGATTGATGAAAGGAGGAAGTACAAACATGTTCCGGGAAAATCAGGAATACCGAAGTACAAGTCGCTGAGGAATGAAATAAATAGGAAGTGCAGGGAAGCTAAGAAGAAATGGCTGCAGGAAAAATGTGAAGACATCGAAAAAGATATGATTGTCGGAAGGACAGACTCAGCATACAGGAAAGTCAAATCAACCTTTGGTGATCTTAAAAGCAACGGTGGTAATATTAAGAGTGCAACGGGAATTCCACTGTTAAATGCAGAGGAGAGAGCAGATAGGTGGAAAGAATACATTGAAAGCCTCTATGAGGGTGAAGATTTGTCTGATGTGATAGAAGAAAAAAACAGGAGTCGATTTAGAAGAGGTAGAGGACCCAGTACTAGAATCGGAATTTGAAAGAGCTTTGGAGGACTTACGGTCAAATAAGACAGAAGGGATAGATAACATTCCATCAGAAATTCTAAAATCATTGGGGGAAGTGGCAACAAAACGACTATTCACGTTGGTGTGTAGAATATATGAGTCTGGAGATATACCATCTGACTTTCGGAAAAGCATCATCCACACAATTCCGAAGACGGCAAGAGCTGAAAAGTGCGAGAATTATCGCACAATCAGCTTAACAGCTCATGCATCGAAGCTGCTTACAAGAATAATATACAGAAGAATGAAAAAGAAAATTGAGAATGCGCTAGGTGACGATCAGTTTGGCTTTAGGAAAAGCAAAGGGACGAGAGAGGCAATTCTCACGTTACGGCTAATAATGGAAGCAAGGCTAAAGAAAAATCAAGACACTCTCATAGGATTTGTCGACCTTGAAAAAGCGTTCGACAATATAAAATGGTGCAAGCTGTTCGAGATTCTGAAAAAAGTAGGGGTAAGCTATAGGGAGAGACGGGTCATATACAATATGTACAACAACCAAGAGGGAATAATAAGAGTGGACGATCAAGAACGAAGTGCTCGTATTAAGAAGAGTGTAAGACAAGGCTGTAGTCTTTCGCCCCTACTCTTCAATCTGTACATCGAGGAAGCAATGATGGAAATTAAAGAAAGGATCAGGAGTGGAATTAAAATACAAGGTGAAAGGATAACAATGATACGATTCGCTGATGACATTGCTATCCTGAGTGAAAGTGAAGAAGAATTAAATGATCTGCTGAACGAAATGAACAGTCTAATGAGTACACGTATGGTCTGAGAGTAAATCGGAGAAAGACGAAGGTAATGAGAAGTAGTAGAAATGAGAACAGCGAGAAACTTAACATCAGGATTGATGGTCACGAAATCAATGAAGTTAAGGAATTCTGCTACCTAGGCAGTAAAATAACCAATGACGGACGGAGCAAGGAGGACATCAAAAGCAGACTCGCTATGACAAAAACTGCATTTCTGGCCAAGAGAAGTCTACTAATATCAAATACCGGCCTTAATATGAGGAAGAAATTTCTGAGGATGTACGTCTGGAGTACAGCATTGTATGGCAGTGAAACATGGACTGTGGGAAAACCGGAACAGAAGAGAATCGAAGCATTTGAGATGTGGTGCTATAGACGAATGTTGAAAGTTAGGTGGACTGATAAGGTAAGGAATGAGGAGGTTGTACGCAGAATCGGAGAGGAAAGGAATATGTGGAAAACACTGATAAGGAGAAGGGACAGGATGATAGGACATCTGCTAAGACATGAGGGAATGACTTCCATGGTACTAGAGGGAGCTGTAGAGGGCAAAAACTGTAGAGGAAGACAGAGATTGGAATACGTCAAGCAAATAATTGAGGACGTAGGTTGCAAGTGCTACTCCGAGATGAAGAGGTTAGCACAGGAAAGGAATTCGTGGCGGGCCGCACCAAACCAGTCAGTAGACTGATGACAAAAAAAAAAAAAAAAAAAAAAAATCTAACTTGAACTAAATTACGCTAAGTACAACACACACACACACACGCACCCATGCCCGAGGGAAGACTCGAACCTCCGACGACGGGAGCCAAGCAAACCATGGCAAGGCGCCTACACCACACGACTGTCTCACAGGGGAATAAATATATTAACAGTTACGGCGATTGAAATATTAAACAGTTTACTTACTTTTCACCCTCCTCTGTTTTATTTGACTGCTGCTTATAGAGGGTAGGGCAAAACAAAAGTGGCCCAGAGAAAAGAGTTCCAGGATACAAAGAAACACAGCAGGGGAAAAGAAATTCAGTACTAAGCTGTCTATAGTAGATTCTGAAAGTAGATTCATCTCGTGGCACTTTTTGGCCCTGGTCAGCAAAATGTTGAAGGTGGATCGAAGCCTGCTGGAGTTGCTGCAGTCTCATCCGAAATGTTCTGCTGCATTTCTTCAAGACTACGACGGTTGTTGCTGTATAGCTTAGACATGAGAGCTCCGCACACAAAGTAATTACACACTGACAAGTCAGGTGACTCGGGAGGCCACGTGGCACCATGACCAGACTGATCGCTGCTAACAACTCTGTCAGATTGCGTAAATGGCCTCCAAAATTCGGTCTGCTGTATGGGCAGTTGCTACATGCTGCTGGAGGTAACTGTAGATATTTTCATCCTTCGTTCATGCTGCCAAAAATGGTTTCAAAATGTTGGCAATGTAACGCGCTGAAGTCAGCGTCTGATGAAAGACGATGAGACCAATAATGAAGCGTGCAGACAATCCACACCAAACTCCAACCTTCTGTTCATGCAATGGTATTTCGTGGAAGTTATGCGGATTCTCTGCAGCCCAGAACCTGTGATTCTGTGAGTCGACATAACTACTCTGGTGAAACTAGTCTTCATCAAAGAAAAAGAAAAGATACATGTCCAAGTCATTCATTGTTATTTCATTCAACAGTCACTCACAAAATTGGAGGCGCTGGGGAGTATCTGCTGGTTTTAATGTATGAACAGCGGACACTTACTAGGGATCCATATGCTGATCCAGGTTGAGATTCCTCGACGTGATCGACTTGATACGCCGGCCTCTTGCGGCAGGCGTCGGGTTGATTTGGTAGGACTCTGAAGCATTTTCTGGTAAACTGTAGCCACATTTTCTGGAGTTCGGACACGTTTCGGAATGTTTTTTTGACCTGTCTGACGCCATTTTCGGACTAAGCGTTGCATGACATTTTTTGCTGGTACTTTGACCCCATTAAATTTCTCAACAAACAACTGACCACACAGTTTTTACAACTTCGTTGTCACGTAACTTTCCACAACGAACACCCGCTACTTCACTGTGAGTACTATCGTCCCCTTTGCACTGTTCCATTTACTGACACAGCCCGCATTATGCTCTGACCGGTGTGAATCACACGTCGCGTGTAAATGTGGTGGGCGTGTCACTTGGTGTGATTATATGCATACATTCTCGTCCAATCGTATCCATTTGTCCAGGCCACTTTTATTCGTCCCACTCTGTACCAGGCTGTTCGGTAATTTCTTAGCTCTTTTCCATAAGTTTAACAAACATAATAGATTGCGACGGTACCTAACGGTTACAACCGTGTATTTGCTCTCCCTAAACAGCATCTCATACTAGCCAACTTTTCTTGTGGTTACTCGTACTTTAGGTACTTGGGCTATACACGGCTCTGTTTAAAAAGAATAGCTCGATGTAGTCGTAGGGTGGGGCGCGAACATATGCTTTCATGCCCCACAGTTAACTCGCTGCAAATAATAACCACTAGCTGTGATCCTGCAGTCAAATAGTCTATGCAATGGCTAGAATTGCGAGTTAACAAAATTACAGTAATAAAAAATGTAAGTTAAAATAATAATTGAGTAACAAAGGTTATATTCTGACGTCTGTAACTAATGTTACAGACGCTAGATGCTAGACGCTAGGTGCTAGAGAATTATGCTGGAAGATGTTTGTTCAAGAAAGGACATCTCCAAATAGCCTTGTCAGATGCAGTAAAGTTACGGTTAGGGCATTACGAGAATGTTAGCAAAATTGCCAAACTAAATACTCATCAAAGTCGCACGAAAACTACGTCCACTTCGTGATCACGATACGCGAAAGTTTCACCAACTGAAAACAGTTCAGAGTTCAATATGGTGATTTGTAGATTAGTACACGCTATACAAGAACAGCAACTCATACTCTGTTCTCAGTTTCGTAAATCAAGCAAAAAAAGTTAGAGTCCTAGTGTGAAGCTCATTCATATCTCCCGAAATATCAAGTCCCTTCAAAAGTTAGAGTACTGCAGTGGCCTTTCACCGCCCAGAAACAATCACCTATACGACTGAATGGCACATGTTGTTCTAGACGGGTCTGCTTTCTTCCAGAACTCGCCACAAAGTGTCCAGAATCGCTCCCTTGAGCTCTTCACTCGTGAAGTCTCAGTCTCCACTTGACTGCCGTAGTGTTCCGCTACTACCTTCTTTGTCATTGGCTGAAGGCCATCCCCACCAAAAATACATCGTTCTAGATATGTTTTGACTCACCTTGATCACTTCTCGGACTGAACTGATAGACTACCACAATATTTACGTAAAGAAAAGTTTTAAACATTCTGTCCCGCAAATGATTTACAATAAATAGAAATAATACTTGATTCATGTATAAATAACACAGCACTATTGCACAAGTGTGTTCTCGATAAATGACAACAGATTGTCCTTAAGGATTGTTTAAACAGTTATTTAGGCCTTCTTGACGGAAGTGTCTTTAAGATTGTCAGATACTCTGCCATTTCCTGGAGCATTTCCTGTTGCACAAAGGCAATGAGAGTGACAGCCATGAAAATTCCCGTATTGGGCTTTTCCCTATCTCCGTCGACGCAGTTGGATTCGCTCACAATGGTTGCCTAGCCACAAGCCGGAACCGCCGCGGCGCCCAATGAGCTCTCGGCCTGCTAGCTTTCACCCGTACAACAAATTCACCTGCTACCAATTCTGGGAGCTCCCCTGAATACGCATAACGCTACAAGGTACACTTAACAGACACTCTAGTCCTGTATAATTTATTCTCCTTCACTGTTTACAACAGCCTGCTAACGCTGGGATAACTTTTCGATTCCACGACTGTAGAAATCACGTGGTTTTTAGATGAATAACTCGTTGAGGTATGTTCGGAGCGCATTTTCCTCCAGAAAGAAAGTCCTTGAAGACTGTTCGCCAGAGGGTGGGAAAGGTGAAAACCCAAGGGCGCAGGAGCGGGTGAATAACGTGGGTGCGGAATGATTTCCCAGTCCAGCTCCTGTACAGATTTTTTTTTTCACTGTAGCAGAATGTAGGCGGCTATTATCATGGAGTAGTCTTACTTCACGTAGCTTTCCTGGTCGCTGTTCTTGGATTACGTGTATAAGACATCACAGTTGTTGACAGTAAGCGTCAGCGGTGATGGTGACACCTCGGGGAAGCAATCCGAAGTACACCACACCGCCACTATTCCACCAGATGCTTATGATTATCTTTTGTGAATGTATGCAGGTCCTTTTACGGGGAGTTTCTGCTTTGTTTGAACTCAACCATTCCTTCCTTTTCTTTATGTTAGCACCAAGACACTATTTCTCGTCACCAGTAACGATACAGGATAGAAATGATCGGTGTTGTTCACGAGCCAACTGGTGATTTTTGTGGTTTTGTCTTGGAGCCCTCCCCACTGCATGCAAACGTCGCACGATGTTGTTCATTACATTTCCCGTTTCTCGGGATTACTGTCTTGGATCAGTGCCAACTAAAGCGTTTAAAGTATCTTAGTGAAACCCCGAAGGTCTTCTTGAAGGTGGAGAGTCGCGAACGCTAACCTGGGGCCGACCAAATGTTGCACACTGCGCAAAAGTGTGGAAGTGCGTCACGGGCGCGCTCATCTCAGGCGTCGGAGAAAGTTTAATTGGACACATATACCAAACGAGCGGCGGCAGTTCCGCTTTCTTCTTTACGCGGTATCAGGAAAACCGAAGCACACCCAGCCTCCGACCTGAGATATACTGAGAAATGGCAAGTACTGAAAAAAAAACAAAGAACAGGATATCTGTGTTTTCAGTCAATTAAACACGACTACGAACTGCAGTTCTTCTTAACAGCAGCAGGCAAAACTCGCAGTGTTTTCTGTGCTGCCGAATAATTTGCGGCCAGCTCAAGTTGACGACTGGAAGACACTACAACTTATTCGTAAATACTTAAATATGAGTCTAGTGTACCGAACGGTGAAGAACAGCAAGCCAAATTAAGTGCTGGATGAGCCACATCGACAGGGTTTTAATGTAAGTCATAATAACTGATACTTTTGGAACTCTTCGTTTCTTGTGTTACATTCGTTTGTATTTTAGTGTACAACGTACTGTTTCAAATTTTCCGGAATGGCAATCACAGTACATCTACACTACGAGCAAGTTCCAATATTTCTTTAAAAATAGCAATATCCGAGAAACCGTTTTCCGAAGGAAAGCTTGTAAAAGACTGTTGCACGGATGCGTCAGAACGTTTGTGCTCCACGAACGTTAGCAGGTTTCAGAAATCGGCCTTTCCCAACAAAGAGTGAGACGACGTGTGCTATGGCCGGCGATGTGCACAGACAGTTAATAATAAGACTAAGGACTTTGTTGCTTTCTTTGTTGCGTTGCGTTGGATGAAACAGATCTTACAGATACAGCTCAGGTAGTGGTGTACATACGAGCTGTCTGTAACGCTCTGCGTATAACAGATAACGTTTTGGACTTAGTAGCATTGAAAGGAGCTGATACTTCTGGAACTCTTCGTTTCTTGTGTTACATTCGTTTGTATTTTAGTGTACAACGTACTGTTTCAAATTTTCCGGAATGGCAATCACAGTACATCTACACTACGAGCAAGTTCCAATATTTCTTTAAAAATAGCAATATCCGAGAAACCGTTTTCCGAAGGAAAGCTTGTAAAAGACTGTTGCACGGATGCGTCAGAACGTTTGTGCTCCACGAACGTTAGCAGGTTTCAAGAAATCGGCCTTTCCCAACAAAGAGTGAGACGACGTGTGTTATGGCCGGCGATGTGCACAGACAGTTAATAATAAGACTAAGGACTTTGTTGCTTTCTTTGTTGCGTTGCGTTGGATGAAACAGATCTTACAGATACAGCTCAGGTAGTGGTGTACATACGAGCTGTCTGTAACGCTCTGCGTATAACAGATAACGTTTTGGACTTAGTAGCATTGAAAGGAGCTACGACAGGTGTAGACTTACCCCAAGCTAGCGAGCAGGCGAGTGATGGTGTCGGCACGGATTGGAAGAGTCGGTTGATCTCAGTGATCACAGATGGAGCAACTGCAACATGAGGCCATCAGAAAGGTCTCATAACATTGATGCGCGAAAAGCTAAGACCCACAGAAGAGACGATGTATGGAATTCACTGCGTTCTACCTAGAGAGGCGCTTTGTGCAAAACCAGTAACGGCAGAAAACATGTCCGCAGCTCGTGGTATAGTGGCTAGCGTTGCTGCCTCTGGATCACGGGGTCCCGGGTTCGATTCCCGGCCGGGTTGGGGATTTTCTCTGCCCGGGGACTGGGTGTTTGTGTTGTCCTCATCATTTCATCATCATCGTCATCATCATCATTAGTGACAGTGGCTAGACTGGACTGTGTAAAAAGTGGGACTGTGTAAAAATTGGGCCTTAGTACAGTCGCTGATGACTGCGCAGTTGAGCGCCCCACAAACCAAACATCGTCATCATCACGTAAGGAAATGTCATGCAAATCGTTGTGTGTAGTGTAAACTATCTGAAGCCACGCGGGCTTACACATCGCCAGTTTCGGCAGCGCTTACAGGAATTAGTACGGGGACATACCTTACTATACCGATGTACGCTGGTTCAGCAGAGGTAAAATGCCAAAAGATTATTTGATTTACGTTTGACCGTAGTACATTTCTTACACGAGAAGGAAAAGAGTGAACCAAAATTAAAGGACCCTTGCTGGATATCAAACCTCGCAATTTTCGTCGACATTACCTCTCACGCGAACAGCCTGAATGTCAGTTTGCAAGGTGAAAGTAATTTAATTTCTGACATGTCACAAAAAGTAAGTTCTTTTGAAAGCTTACTCTTTGGGAGAGCCAACTATTGTCTGGAAACACTGCACGTTTCTCTAAGCTTGGTTTGGTCCACGAAAGTCCTAGATTTCAACAATATGTGTCAGAAATTGTAAGAGTTAAGGAGCAATTTCGAGCACAATTTGTAAATGCTGCGAGTGTGTCTCGTATCAATTGTTGCTTTGCGCAGCCGTTTCCAGCATCAGTTGAAGATACTTCGAATCATCTACAGATGGAAGTGATCGACCTGCAGTGCAATACATAGCTGAAAGACAAGTTCTTTGCAGAACGAAGTACAAAAGAATTCGACGAAAATGTTCTACAGCAAGAATTTCCACGCCTGCATCACGAAGCCGTGAGAGATATGTACATGTTCGGGTCTACTTAAGTGTGTGAAAGATTTTTCACAGTAATGAAAATGAATAAATCAAGGTTCCGATCGAGTATTAGTGACAAAAATCTTCACAACTGTTTCCTTTTGTTGCCGACATTAACTTTATCGTTTCTCACCACCAAAGATAAATATGTTTCGGATATCTTTCTTTTTCTAATAAAAAATTGCTATTTACTATCTGTACGTCATAGGCGAATATTGTTATATGGAAAATTTGATATTAAACTTGTTGTTCAAACATACTTTAAAAATTATTCTTTAATTCTTGAGAGACATGTTTGATACACTTGCCATGAAGGGCATTTAGGTACCTAATGTTGGCGTAAAACCAATCCGGCATATTTAAGCAATTTTTGTTTTTGTGTTTCGTTTTAGAACCGTGACGTTTGCTGTCAGGGAGATAAAATAACACAATACCTTATCATGATTGTGTCGTACACTGTGAACAGATCACGGGAGTGCCCCAGGTACAGTGTACCCCAGCTAGTGGGTATACCAAAGCGGAGACATCTGTGCTTAGAGACGTACGCTAAATGAGTGGTGACGGCTCCCTGTTTACACGTCCGGTGAGTGTGCACACTGTGACCAGGAAGTTGCACATGTGCAGCAGATCCGTACATGACCTAGTCCAAACGATCCTCCTTCAAACAAGAAAACCATTTTCTTGCCGTTTCGGTGCGAAACGATAATCGTGTGGTAGTATGCGGGATGTTGCTATTGCTGAGTGTATTTAAAGTGTTTGAAGTCAGTAATAATTTCGGTAATTAACCGTAAAGCCTTTGAATCGCTGATATCTGTTCTCAGTCGAAACCGTCATTGTCTGCTCGTTCAAATTACCAGTCAAAGGGAATGTATAATTAGCACCATCTAGTACAGTGAGGCAGCAGCATAAGTTAATATAGGTCGTCTTGTAACAGTCCCAGTAATTGACCCAAGTAACTCATCAATAAACGCAGTGTGACTTAAGTAGGAGAAAAAGAAGTTAATGAACAGCACACGCTTACATTAATCGAACAGTGTAAGTCAGGCACAGTATCAGAAACTGTCCTGCAGTGGAAATGAAGCTCGAACACAAGATCCTAATACTATCTTAAGTGTTGTAGTATCATCTTACAGCTGGTCACTGCGCTGGGGATGAAGACACCCATACTGTAATCATAGTAGTTAAATATGAAACGCTGGACATCTGTTAGCAATACCATTTAAAGTAAGTTGAACAAAGTTACAGTTTGAACGTGCATCGTTTCCAAAGGCGTATTAGACACTATTCAAGGTAGTTTGTGAGACATGAATAAACACACATTTGCGGGATCATACACAGTGTCCCTCCAACCAGCGTCCGTCGTCGAGACTCGCCTTCTTAGCTGAGAACGCGTGTACCAGAACGAGGATACGTTTTGATAAAAATAGGGGATGCTCTTTGTGACATGAAATATTCGATGAAATTTATTAAATGTAACAGTTCGCTGAGATAAAAATAGCCTTGCATAACACATGATCACGAAATGGCGTTAGACAAAAGGTTAGTCTATTTGCGCTTTAATACCCAGTGAATGATAAGGAAGGTTGAAATGAGAAACCGAATGAATGTAATAACGCATGAATTTCATCAGTAATGAGTGTTGTTGAACTCTGTGACTGCTCCTTTATCGGATGTAGAAGAAGATCCACTGCCCATTACAATTGGAGTATTCAAATCGTAGTTGAAATTTTGTCAGTTTTTTGACAAATACCTTTTCGTTTTCACACATTGATTGCACATTTGTCACCATAGTAACTATCTGAACTGCTTATTACGCGTTTCACACAGTACAGGCACTTGAGATGTTAATAAATGTAGGTAAAACATGGACTCGCAACATCCGACCTGTTTATATTGGAATACGGTACAGAGACAATGGTGAAAGAGCCTAAATATAAAAAGCACAGAGGTGTTACAGACACAATAGCATCGCAGACATTGCAAATTACGGTAGTGTAGTATTTTACATGATTGTGTATCACACTGTCGTTATAATTTATAGAAAGTATTCTGAGAAATTATGTTAGGTTAAATAGTCATTGGCGGACAGTACGTGTGAAATACATTGGAAGTGAGTGTAAAGTGGTCTATTTTCATACGTTGGATTTATATAGGATTTACACAAATCAAGTACTTAGATGATAATCTTTTTTGGTGTATGGCATTCAATCATACAGGACTTTTTGTTGTTGCACCACTCCTGTGTGCTATTTTTTTGGAAATGTTAATTTCTTTTTATTCATCAAGGGGACTGAATCGTATTTCGTATGTACGGTTAAGGGGACAAAATTTTTCTCGAGCACTTACAGAGCATTTTCCTACCACTTGTGTTTATGTGCCACCCCCACTTTTCTGTCACTCACTTTTTTGCATATATTTTAGTTCTTGATTTCTGATCTGTGATTTCATTTATGAGTTCTTCAAAACCAGGTGCAAGTGGCCCTTATGAAATCAATACTAGATTAGTTCATGCCTTACGATGCATTGGCAAGGGCATGGCTGCAGGGAGAACATTATGTTCAGTGATGAACTTACATCAAACACCAAAAAAATTTGAAAAACTGACTGCAATATTAGAAAAAGCTGTATGTGAGGTCAGTGACGAAAGCATGAAACTGGCTGCTAGGGAAGCAGTGGAAGAAAATGATGGATCTTCGGATATTACAGTTGCACTTGATGGAAGTTGGTAGAAAAGAGAACATACTTCTCTGAATGGAGTAGTGACAGCCGGTGAAGTATTAAACGTAGAGATAATGTCTAAATATTGCAAATGTTGTTAAGTCAATGAACATAAAGAACACAACTGTGTGGCAAATTTTAGAGGAACGAGTGGTGGTATGGAAGTTCATGGAGTACAACAAATATTTCATCGCTCCGTAGAAACAAGAGGCGTACGGTACACCAAATATTTTGGCGATGGTGACAGTAACGCATACAACAATGTGGTGAACTCTAAGCCATATGGGGATGCCATTATTAGCAAAACTGAATGTGTAGGCCATGTTTAAAATCGTTTGGGAACAAGGCTAAGAAAACTAACTGTTAATATGAGAGGAACAAATTAGACGATGGGTCGGTTAAGTAAAACTGAAATGGAGAACTTGCATTTACACTATGGGCAGGCTAATAGGAGAAATAACATGGGTTGTGTTCATCAGGAGAAAATTCGTGGTGCAATTACAATAGGGCTCTCACCAGCATTCTCTTCCTGCTGCTGTTATTACAACAGTTAAACCTATTTTCAGAGACTTGGCTCATCCTGACCTTCAAAGGAAATGTCTGCATGGGCAGACACAGAACCCAAATGAATGTTTCATCAGCAAAATTTGGAACTGCCTTCCTAAAACTGTATTTGTAGGCATGCATACAATGAAACTAGGAGTTCATGATGCTGTTATTACATTCAGTAAAACAGAATTAGTATCTGACGTTCGCTAGAAAGCGCTATGGGCCTTTTGTTGTTTCTGATCTGTATAAACGATTTAGGAGACAATCTGAGCACACGTCTTAGATTTTTTGCAGATGATGCCATCGTTTATCCTCTATTGAAGTCATCAGATGATCAAAATCAATTGCAAAATTATTTAGACAAGATGCCTGTTTGGTGCGAAAAGTGGTAACTGACTCTTAAGAATGAAAAGTGTGAAGTCATCCACATGAGAACTAAAAGGAATCCGCTAAATTTCGGTTACAGTGTAAATCACACGAATCTAAAGAGAATCGAAGACTGCGATTTATTGGCAGCACACTTAGAAAATGCAACAGGTCCACACAGAAACTGACTACACTACACTTGTCTGTCCTCTTCCGGAGTACTGCTGCGTGGTGTGTATCCACATCAGTTTGGATTGAAGGAGGACACCCAAAAATTTCTAAGAAGGCAGTTCGTTTCGTATTATCGCGAAATAGGGAAGAGATTGCCATTGATACGTGAATTGGGTTGACATTCATTCAACCAAAGGCGTTTCTCGTTGCCCAGAACCTTCTCATGAAAATTCAATCACCAACTTTCTCCTTCGAATGCGATAATATTATGTTGCCCACTACCTACAAAGGGAGTGACAATCATTGTACTAGAATAAGAGAGATCAGAGTTTGCACGGAAAGAGTTAAGTGTTCGTTTTTTCTCCGAGTTGGAAGGTACAAAAATAGCTTGGAGATGGTTCGATGAACCCTGTGCCAGGCACTAAATTGTAAATGCCAGAGTATTCACGTAGATGTAGGTGTCGAATGCTGTATCATTAAACGCTTTACAACGTCAGATAATTTCATCTTTATACTTGATTTTCGTAGGTCCTATGAAAATCCATTGTATGAAAATAGATAATTTCACACTGACTTTCATTGGATTTGAAATGTATTATTTGACAATGACAAGTTAACCTAATAAAATTTGCCAGCAACCTTTCTGTAAATTACAAATGTCAGTGTGATATCACAATCATGTAAAATCTTCATTTTCGAAATTTGTCATATCTCTGTACTTATTAAATCTAAGCTATTCGATCATAACCTTTGTAACCCATTTACGTTGGATGTTTCGAGTCTTTTTCTTGTCTGTAGTTACTCTATTAACTTCCAGAATGCCAGTATTATGTCAAAGGCGTAATATAGCAGATCAAATAGTTACTGTGCTGACAAGTATGCAGTTAATATGTGAAAATTGAAATGTGTTTGCAAAACAAAGTGACAAAAGTGCAATTAAGATTTGGATATTCCAACTGTATGTAAGTACACTAATATTTTCAAGAACGCCACTTCGCCACTTGTAATTCTTACACTTGTGTCTATTTAGTCAAAATCACATAATTTGTTATTTGTATAGACAGTGAATTCCAATATGGAATGTGGAAACATGAAATTGAATGTATAATCACCTGAAGATGCGCAAAAGTCTGAAACTGGTTGTGTTGTAATTAATTTTCCGTAAATTGTGACTGCTATCGGATCTTCTTCTAAACACTGTAACAACTGATGACTCCTTGCCATTATAAAGACTCGTGAAATACAAGCTGGATTTACTAGTATCACACGAACTCATTTCCATAGATGACACAAATAAGATAACTGTATGAACTAAACCGAAGGAAAGAGTTTCAGAACATAAACAGTCTCGGTTGGGAAATTATTTAATGTCAGAGGCGCGTTGTGCCCTTTTGGTGCATCATCATATTGTGTAAAAGTATTTGGGTACGTGGCCCATCAGTCTTTCTGAAGGAAAGGGTTACTGAGTGGGCAATATAATGTATCGGACGAAATCACGGAAAGTTCGATTCTGCAACTACGCTCGTGTCTACTGACTTCCCAAAGACAGGAAATGTTAGTTATATCTCACGGAGCACATGCCATTTCCTCAGCTGATAGCGAGTTTAGCAACACCAATTAGTGAAAAATTTATTCGTGGAAAGCGAGCACATCACGAATGATTTAACTGAATTACCTTGTATACGAACGATCTCTTCGGATAATCGCAATAAATAGAGTACCTAACAGCCCATCACCTACAGGAGCTCAGTTCGTCAGCGCACCTGACGATGGCGACATATCTGATCGCCGAAATATTGCACCAGTTGAATAATATGAACGAAGAGAATGTAGTGTTCCCTCCAGGGATTCCGATTTCAGTTCACGGACATTTCCTCAATTGTCGGATGTTGATCGAACCTACCGGTAATAAAACTAGCAGCATGCCTCTGAATTGCTTCGATGTCTTGCTTTAATCCGATCTGGTGGGAACAGCAAACACTCGAACAGTACTCAAGAATGCGTTGTTTGTGAAAAAGAGAGAATGAGAGAGAGAGAGAGAGAGAGAGAGAGAGAGAGAGAGAGAGAGAGAGAGAGAGAGACGCCTCCTTTATTGCATAAAATGACGTTTGGGAATGGTAAACTTGCACGTAGGCTTAGTCAAGTTAAAAAATTAAGTTCGACCGTTGGAACGTGTTTTATCACTCGACACGTGAACAGGACCGGAACTATGTTGACTCAGCTATGTTACTGTTTAAAGTAGAACAACAGCTCGTTGTGTGCGCACGTTTACGGGCCGGTTTGCCGCCCTGCCTGCTTTTTTCTTTTAAAAGAAGGGCGTTGATGAGAGTTGACGACTACAAGCATTTGTAGAAGTGAAGGTCTTAGCTTGAAATCTAATGCAAGAGCGAAGAGATACTGGTGGTTATAATTAAAATTTCGCTATTTCAACATTTACCGACTTTACAGGAACGATGTTCATTATATGAAAGCGTCGTGTATCTGCCTTCGGACATGTCCGAAAGGAAAGACACCACGATTTCATATAATTGATACGCCTCGATGGGCAATGAATCCAGAAACTTCAGTGCTGATACACAACGTCGTTCGATCTCCCACGGGAATATAAAATTAGCGAGCATGGAGGACTGGACGGGGACTGCAGATAAGTGTCGCTAGGAGGGAACAGCAAAGGCGCCCGAAGACTTCCGGCGTAAGAGGTCACCGTCATTCCGCCAACGGCCTTGTCTAACGTGGTGGAGGAGCGGACAGAGGTTCTGGACACTCTCTTTCCCTTTGGATGAGGAACTGACCCTAAAAGGTAGAACAATTGCGAAGCCCAACGGAAAAGCATGCACAAGACAATGGGAACCATTACACTGAATACCCCTAATGCGTATCCGCAGAGGACGGTCAAGGGGGAGGTGACCATGAGAAAAAGATTCAATAACCAACGACAGGATAACGTTCTACTAGTCGGGAAGTGGAATGTCAAAAGTCTGAGTGTGGTAGGGGAGCAAGAAAATTGAAAAGGGAATTGCTAAGGCTCAATCTAGATATAGTGACAGTCAGTGAAGTGAAATGGAAAGAAGACAAAGATTTCTGGTCAGACGATTATAGGATAATACCAACAGTTATGAAAAGGAAGGTAGGACAGAGAGTGAACTACTGTGAACGCTTTAGTGACAGGGTTATACTCATCAGAATCGACAGCAAACCTACAACTGCAACAATAGTTCAGGTATAAAGGCCAACGTCGCAAGCAGAAGATAAAGAGATAGAGGGAGTATATGAGGATACTGAACGGGAATTCCAGTACGAAGAGGAAGATGAAAATCCAATAGTCTTGGGGGATTGGAATGCAGTTGTTGGGGGAGGAGTAAATGAAAGGGTTACTGGAGAGTATGGACTTGGTGTTAGGAATGAGTGAGGAGAAAGATTAATTGAATTCTGGAATAAATTTCTGTTGGTAATAGCAAATAATCTGCTCAAGAATCTGAAGAGGAGGAGATGTACTTTAAATGGGCGGGTACACACAGGAAGATTTCAGTAAGATTACCTCGCGGTCAGGCAAAGGCGCCTAAACCAGATACTGGATTGTAAGGCGTACCTAGGGGAAGATATAGGCTAAGATGACAATTTGGTAACGACGAAGAGTAGGCCGAAGTTTAAGCGACTAGTGAGGAAGAATCAGTGCACAAAGAGATGGTATGTATACGGAAGTACAAAGGAATGAAGAGATACGCTTGAAGTTCACTGAGGCTATCGATACTGCGGCAATGAATAGCTTAGTAGGCAGCTCAGTTGAAGAGGAATGAACATCTCTAATAAGGGAAATCACAACAGTTGGAGAGAAAAGCATAGGTGCAAGGAAGCTAACCGCGGAGAAACCATAGGTAATATAAAAAATACTTCACTTGAGTAATAAAAGAAGGAAGAACGAAAATGTTTAGGGAAATGCAGGAATACAGAAATACAAGTCATTAAGCAATGAAATAAATAGGAAGTGCAGGGAAGTTAATGTGAACTGGCTACATGAAAAATGCGAAGAAATAGAAAAAGAAGTGAATGTCCGAAGGACTAACTCAGCATATAAAAGTCAAAACAACCTTCGGTGAAATTAAAGGGAAGGGCAGTAACATTAAAAGTGAAATTCCAGTTCCGCTGTTAAATCCGGAGGACAGAGCGGATAGGTGGAAAGAGTACATTGAGGGCCTCTATGAGGAGGAGGACGTATCTGATGACGTGATAAGGGAAGAAACATGAGTCGATGGAGAAGACAGAGGGGATCCAGTACCAGATTCAGATTTTAAAATTGCTTTGGAAGACATAATAGCAAATAAGGATAGATAACATTGCATCGGAATTTCTAACATAATTGGAGGAAGTGGCAACAAAATGATAAGTCACGTTGGTGTGTAGAATGTATGAGACTGGCGGTATCCCATCAGACTTTAGGTAAAGCATCATCCACACAATTCCGAAGACTGCAAGAGCAGACAAGTGGGAGAATTACGGCACAATAAGCGTAACAACTCATGCGTCCAATTTGCTGACAGGAATAATACGCAGAACAATGGAAAAGAAAACTGAAGATGTTTTAGGTAAGCTAAAGGCAGAAGTGAGGCAGTTCTGTCATGATCATTGGTAATGGAAGCAAGACTGAAGAAAAATCAAGTCGACCTGAAAAAAAGTGTTCACAATGTAAAATGGTGCAAGATGTTTAGCAAAATAAGGTTAAGATGTAGCGAGAGACCGGTAATATACAACATGTACAAGAACCAAGAGGGAACCATGGAAGACCAGAAAGAAGAATACGGATTGAAAAAGATGTAAGACAGGAATGTAGTCCTTCGTCCCTACTGTTCAATCTATACGTCGAAAAAACAATGATGGAAATAAAAGAAAGGCTCGGGAGTGTGGTTAAAATTAAAGATGAAAGGATATCAATCTTAAGATTCGCTGATGACATTATTATCCCTAGTAAAAGTGAAAAAAGATTACAGGAGCTGTTGAATGAAATGTACAGTCTACTGAGAAGAGAATGTGGAGTGAGAGTAAATCAAAGAGAGACGAAAGTAATGAAAAGTAGCAGTAATGATAACAGCGAGAAATTTAACATCAGAATTGGGTATCACAAAGCAGACGAAGTCAAGGAATTCTGCTGTCTATGCAGCAAAGTTACCCATGACGGACGGAGCAAGGAGGACATTAAAAGCAAACTAGCACTGGCAAAAAAGGCATTCCTGTCCAAGGAAAGTCTATTAGTGTCATAAATAGGGCTTCAGGAAGAAATTTCGGAAAATGTGCCTCAGTAGCACATCATTATATGGCACTGAGAAACGGATTGTTTGGAAACCAGAGGAGAAGAGACTCGAAGCATTTGAGATGCGGTGTTGCAGAAAGGTGTTGAAAATGAGGTGGACTGATAATGAAAGAAGTGAGAAGTAACAAATGATAAGGTTGTTTGCGGAATCTGCGAGCAAAGGAATATATCGAAAACACTTCCAAGAAGAAGGGACAGGATGGTAGGATATCTGTTAAGACATCAATGAAAAACTGCCGTGGTACTAGAGGAACCTGAAAGAGGGTAAAAATTGTAGAGGAAGACAAAGATCGGGATACATCAAGCAAATATTTGAGGACATAGGTTGCATGTGCTACTCTAAGATGAAAATGTTGGCACAAGAGAGGAATTCGTGTGTTGTCGCATTAAACAAGCCGGAAGACTGATGACTCAAAAGCAAGATGGGAATGAGGATTGGCCAGGGGGCATGCTAAGCAGGTGTGGTATCCACCACTATTAAATCTCCTTACTGAACAGCGGCGAGCTCCATTATGCGCGGCCGAGAAACGCATCGTTGGCCGCACTTTTCTATGCGCGGCCCGCTGCTTACATCGCAGGCTGCCTTCGCACCCACGCGTGCTTCCGATTAGCCACCCATCACACTCAGCGATTGGCCGCTCGGAATATACGGCGACCCCAGCCGCCGTCTCCATTAGCTATGGAACCTTATTTAATGCCCCTCCAGACGTCTACATCCCTGTTCTCATCGTCCTATGATTCTACTCCACTACTCGGAAGCACTACGCTGCGTTGGACCTGCTGTTCGATGTTGATACGGCTACACTCTGGACTTAAGAGTCCGAATGCTACACTGGAATTTGGACTTCAACGTTCACTAGGCTTAGTATGTCAACGGACGTGTGAGTTCCGCCGGAATTCTTGGTTTCACTTACGCCTCCTGGACATTAGTTTAACCATCATCAATTTATATAATTTTCCATACAGTGTTCATCTACAACTAGGCGTTTGGCAACAGAATTATTTTTATCAGTGTTGTGTCAATGAACCATAAAACGGTGATATATTTTATTATGCTATTTCGAGTTATAGCATAATAAAATGGCGACGAGCCAGCAAACGTATTCATCAGCAGGATGAGATCCAAAAGTTGCTACTGAACACCCTCAAACGACTTCTTCAAAGCGTACTGCGGACGCAAGCAACACAGCAAGTGCCGGCTTTTCTTTCCTTTGATGACGCTTTAGAACACTGGGAAGCTTACGAATCGAGATTACTTAAACATTTCCTCGCATTCAAGGTAACTGACGCCATCCTCATGAAACCTTTCTTTTTGTCTTGGTCAAAACCTGATATTTGCCGGCTACGGTGTAAGTTGTCCCCTTTTCTAAGACTTCAGAGCTCACATTTTCAAATATTCTCACTAAAAGTTGACTAAAAATTACCAGCTGCATACCCATGTTACTTCCTCCCAAGCGGAATTTTACCAGAGTAAGAAACAGCCAAACCAGGCTCATAGAGAATGGACCGCAGAGTTGCAAGGTTTAGGGCGAAAATATCATTTTTTTACCCGTAAAAGTAAAGAGTCATACGCAGGAGAAATGATCCGGAATACTCGCAACAGGGAGTTCCAGCACGAGGCACTTTGACTTGTACACCCGTCATTAGACAAAGTTTTGGACAAAGCTCAAAGTTTCGAAGTGACCCTAGCAGCAGGTGAGAAACTGTAGTCGTGGATGGACAGAGTAGCCGTTAATGTAAACACATCTGAGCCAGCAGCCAATAGCCACACTGGTGGCCATTTGGACGTAGCAACTGTACAGGCGGGATGCCGCACCATTAACCAACAATGTCATCCACCCCACTCGAGCCGATCAAACATGTCTTGGGTTCGGAAACGATTTTCATCATTTCCGGATTGTTTAAAAAAAAGAAAAAACAGCAACGTGAAGTCTGTCTTGACAGATGGGCCTAGTACCAAAACTGTTCTGCTAATGCCCATTTAGCATCAGTCATAAGTCCCGTCAGGCAAGACAGCCTCCTGCCAAACACATGGATGTTAATCTGGTAGCCACTATAGACCACAAGAAGCCTCCAATAAGCTTTTCGTAGAAGTGAAAATTGTAGAGAAACCGGTTCAGTTACAAGTAGACACCGGCGCAGCCTTGAGCATTCTGGATTACGGGACGTTTTTGGAACTTGAGCTCCTCCCTTGCAAGAAACAAAGAGACGTCTAATGCTATATAATAAACATACCATACCAGTACGTGGTCAAGTCAAACTGCCAACGACATATCTTAATGTCAGCCGCCACATTACCTTCTTAGTCGTTCACAGTGAGTCCGCTGAGAACTTGTTTGGACTTGACTCTTTTCGGAAATTTGGATTTTCAATTAACGATTGTGTGAATTTAGTATCCGAAGATGCTCCGTACTCGGACCTGGAGACACTTTCCGGGATTACGAGGATCTGTTCATCCCAGAACAGGGCACGGCAAAGTATTTTGAGGTGCACATCGCACTGATACGTAATGCACGGCCTCAGTACTTCCGAGCCCGCGCCGTTCCGTTACCTCCCAGAGACCAAGCAAAGGAAGAAGTGGATCTCCTCTAACTGCAATTAGAGCTGTAGAACCCGTCCCTTCTAGTCAATGGGCTTCCCCCTTCGTCATAGTGCGATAGCCATCGGCGAACATCGGGCTGTGCGGCGATTTTAAAGTAACTGTCAACGCCCAGAGATTGAGACATATCTTATTCCGGAGCCGGAAGAGTTATTGTCAAAAGTAAAAGGTGGAAACTTCTTCTCTAAAATAGACCTAGCGGATGCATACTTCCAACTTCCCCTTGATGCAGAATTTCAACAGTTTCTTACACTTAACGCACCGCACGGGCTTTATCGTTTGAAACGCCTAATGTTTGGTATAGCAAGTGCACCCGCCATTTTTCAACGGTTTTTAGGACAATTAGTACTCAAAGTGAACGGATGCATTAACTATTTATACGACATCATTGTAACAGGGAGAACTAAGGAGGAACACCGCGCAATCTGAAATCATTATTTAGCGTCTTAAGGGAGAATGGCATAAAAAAAGAAAAATGTTGTTTTTTCCAGCCTGAGATTGAAGTTCTTACCCGCAGCAGCAACAGAAACCACCCCCTTGTCCCAGTTATGGAAAAAAAGCGGTGCCTTTTCAGTGGACGCCAGCTTGCGAGCGCACATTCCACAGGTTGAAATCCCAGTTGCTGACGGACCCGTGTCTCGCACGTTTTTATCAAACAAAGCAGGTAGGTACTGCAACGAACACATCTGATACAGGCGTCGAAGCGGTCCTGGCACACAGGGTTGCGGATGGCTCTGAGCACCCTGTGCCCTAGGCATCGAAAACAATGACTGAAACCCAAAGCAGGTACTTCCAAATAGAACAAAGAATGGCTCTGAGCACTATGGGACTTAACATCTTAGGTCATAAGTCCCCTAGAACTTAGAACTACTTAAACCTAACTAACCTAAGAACATCACACACATCCATGCCCGAGGCAGGGTTCGAACCTGCGACCGTAGCAGTCCCGCGGTTCCGGACTGCAGCGCCTAGAACCGCACGGCCACCGCGGCCGGCCCAAATAGAACAAGAAGCGCTGGCTATCATCTTCGCAGTAAAGAAATTTTACGTTTTTGTTTACAGCGCAGAGCTTCATCTTGTCACATACCGTAAATCGCTGATCTCCCTATTCAATCCTGCTGCGAAAGCTGATGTCCTCTGCCCGATCCAGAGGTCGACAAAGAAGAAATTCTGTATTTTCACATCGATGAAGTAGCAGAAGCCGCCGTAGATTCGTTCTCCATTACCAGCTCCCAGGTAGCAGACACAACCGGTAGCGATGAGGTACTCCAACAAGTCGGGAGTCACACACTTGATGGCTGGCCCGAACAACGATCTCCCAAGGCTTCCGCGGCATTCCGTCAGTTCTTTAAAGCCCACCATCAGCTCATATTGATCGATGAAGTAATTCTGCTCGTTTCCGACGAGGGACAACCACGAGTAGCCTTGGGTTTAGTAGGACAGGGCTGTTTATTGAAGGAGTTTAAGTTATAGCATGTTTGTTATCGTATTTGGACGCGCTATTTATTGGATCGTAATTTCTTACGATTGTTCTATCTCTGGGCCTGCATTGCGGGTTTGACTTACGTCTTCAGCGCCAAGCGTGTCTCTCTTATTCAGCAGACTCTAACGTCCCGTTGATGCTTCAGGTACACCCAATAACAGTTGCCAGTTTTGAAGATGATACTGTTTGAGGGAGTATATGTGGAACAAAGTCGGTCTGAGACTTGTATACCTCACACTACTGGTCGGGTTGACAACTGGTGGTCGAGCGGGACAACTGGCCGTCGTGACTGCAGTCTGTTGTGTGCGGCGTTCGTGTCTGATATGGTTGGCGCCCGCAGTTCAGATATATTTCTAAGATAAGTGTCAGTTACTGGTCCAAGGTTCATAGACTTGTAAAGAATTTTCTTATCATTCTTACATCTGCACGTCCTGCAACTATTGCACCAAGGACATTGGGGGGGGGGGGGGGTGGAAGGGGGGGGGGACATCCCGAACGAAACTCCTAGCTCGCAGGTTCACTTACTGGCCGGGGCATTAAACAGGAGATTGAACGACTCACTCAGACATGTCCATCCTGCCAAAGCCAGCAGATAGCCTCACAATATTCATTTGATTCTTTGCCACCATGCGCTCGCCCTTGGCAGCGGGTAGGCCTTGATTTTGTTGGGCCAGCGTTTAACGCCATGTTCTTGGTAGTGGTTGATGCTTACTACCGATTTCCGTACATTGTCCGATGCAATGCCACGTCAACCGCCAACACCATCACAGCCTTAGAAACTTCTTTTGCGATTGAAGGTCTGCCGGAAGTGCTCGTAACTGACAACAGGCAACAGTTCCATAGCAAGAAGTTTCGCGGTTTCTTGTGCCAACTTCGCATTTGCCACATTCCAACGCCCCCGTTACATCCATAATCAAATGGAGAAGCCTAGAGCATAGACCACACTTACAAAACACAGATGAAGAAATACCTCCAGGTTCACTCAACCAGTGCACCACTAACTTTTTTTGGGCATTACAGGTCCACACCCATCAGAGACAAAAGTTCAGCAGAACTTCTCCATGGACGGCAGCTCACCAATGCCACAGCCAGTACCACCACTGCCTGCTTACAAGTTTCAACCTGGAACCTTGGTGTGGGCGAAAGGGCTTGGCCAGAAACCAGATTGAATTACGGGAACAATTGTCTAACACTATGGCTGGAACGTCTTTCGGGTGCAGCCCCCAGACCACGAGGTTGTGCGACATGCCAATCAACTTAGCCCCTACTAGTTTCCCAACAGCTTTTTCCGTCCCCCTCTCTGCGCCATCATTATCAGTCACCTAGTTTCCATCCTACTCAAAGCCAGCCAGCCAGAATAACACGACACATATACATGCATTTTGACCACAGCCAGCTGACCAACATCGTACCCCAACAAGAGCGACTTATTCCATACATCGCCCAGCCTGGACTATGAGATGTCTCCCGGTCAGCAACTACGAGTAATTGCGGATGAAGATGAACATATGCCACTGGCTTCTCTTGCTCCGACGGCTCCGTTGCAAAGGTCCACGCCACACAACTTTCTTCCCAGCATGGGCGTTTTCGTCCGTGTGCCTCTGTGCACCGAGCCACCAACGCAGCTGAGGACCGCTGCTGAGGACTCTGAGGAGGACATCATGGATGTGACGTTCACTTGCAACAGATGCTTCCCCATTTCCCCAAGAGGGAAGAGGTGAGATATTCACCACTATTAAATCTGCACACCGAGCAGCGGCGCGCTCTATTACACGCAGTCGAGATAGGCACCGTTGGCCGCACATCTCCGTGTGCGGCCGCTGCTAACATTGCAGACCGCCTTCGCGAGCGCGCGCGGTCGTACTTTAAAACACAGTGACTGGCCATCCATAACACTCAGCGATTGGCCACCTAGAATATACAGTGACTCCAGTCGCCGGCATCATTAACTATGGAGCCGCATTTAATTCCGCTCCAGACACTACGCATTTGTAGAACTGATTCGCCGCGATGGGCAATGAATCCGCAGCCTTCAGTGCGGATGTACAATGTCATTCGGCCTCGTGTGGAAATCTAAAATTAGCGAGCATGAAGGACATGGACAGGGACTGCAGGTAAGTGTCACTAGGTGGGAGTGTGGGCCGGCCGAGGAGCCATACCGGGATAGTCCATGGCGTTAAACAATGTGTATGGATGGCTCAATGGTTACCGCAACTGCCTACTAAGCCGGAGGTCACCTGCAGTTCGTCATGCCAAACACAAAGCCGAAATTGAGTGGCTCAAGCAAGAAATTAGATAACTACATACAAAAAATCAGGAACTCAATGTTGAACTATTCAAAATTCACTTGGAACTAAGAAATCACATTAAAATCTCTCAAATATTTAATGATATCATGAATACAGTCAAACAAATCACAGAAACACAAATAAACTCAAAATGGAATAAACAACAACAAAAACTAGACACTCTTTTAAAACAAAACAAAGTTTAGCACATAAAAATAGAAAGCAAGCAAACCACACATTCCACAAATGTCTGGTCAACCTTGCTAACATACAACTAACAAAGCAAGAAATAAATTTTCTAGAAAAAGGCCCAAAATACAATGTCAACACACACATCACACACAAGACGGTGGAGAATCTTACCACAGAAAGAGAGTACATCATAAAACAACGAAAAAGAAACAATAACCCAAACTTGAATGCAGGTCCGACAAGAGAATTAGTTCCAGAAGAAAAAAGCTACATAATAAAGGAAAACAAAAACAACATATTGGCGGGAACAAAAACTGAAGAAGAAAAAACCTCCAGAAAAATAAAGCACAAACTTAAAAACAATGAGGCACTCATTACGAAATCAGACAGGGGCAGCACCATGATAATAATAAAACAGGATGAATACAATGAAAAAACCTTAAAATTTCTGGAAGACAACAACACAACAGAGCTAACCAGTGACCCAACACAAAGATACCAGAAAAACACACAAACAATCCTAAAAAATATCTCACGCATATTCACAAATCAGAAAGCAAAATGGCTGAAACAAAAGAACCCCAAACCACCCACACTGACCAGCCTACTAAAGCTCCACAAGGATGGCATATGCCCCATAGTCAGTAGTGAATTTCAGAAGTGCACCCACATACCACTTAGCCAGAGAAATGCACACATACTTACACAAACATTACATATACACAAATGACAGAAGCATACACAACACTGAAGAGCTGATACAACAAATCAAAGACATCAACATACCCACAACAGCCACACTCACATCATTTGACATCACATCCATGTACACCAATATCCCTACCACAGAATCCGTCAACATCATCAAACAACAATTAGAAGAACAAGCCAAATTCCCAAGCCGCACATAAAAGAAACAGCTAGCATTCTAAAACTAATCACAGAGCAAAACTATTTCTCATTTGACAATCAATTCTACTCACAAGAAGACGGGCTTCCAATGGGGTCACCAGTCAGTGGACGCCTAGCCAACATTTTTCTCAATCAGATTGAAAATAAAATATTTGAAACAATGGCAAGACCCAAACAATATTGGATGATATGTTGGTACCGTTATGTGGATGACATCATATGCCTTGTAGATGAAACACCAAGTCACATCCAACAACTCCACTGTGATATAAACAAAGTACACCCAAAAATATAATTCGCCATAGAAACAGAACATGACAAAAGGTTGAACTTCTTTGACCTCACAATATACAGACACAACAGACAACACCAATTCTCTAGTTTCAGGAAAGTGACCACCACCAGCACAGCCATTCATATATATGCTAATCATCCAATTACACACAAACTAGCCAGTTTCCAATATGTGCTACACAGACTGAACGATACCCCACTCACTGAAAACAACTACAAGAATGAATTACAGACAATAAGACAAATAGCAATAGAGAATGCATATGACACAAACACTATAGATAAACTGAACCACAAAATTAAAAAAAAATTAGAAAGGACACCCAACACACAAAAACAAAAGCCTCCTCATCAACTTACGCACACAGAACAAACATATGAGCACACATAAACAAGAAACACCCACAATGACAAACAAGTGGTTCAGTCTCACCACCAACAACAAAGCAGTTCACAGAATAGGCAGCATATCCGAAAAGCAAGGGGTAAAAATGGCCTACAGGACAGACAACTCTACACAGAGAAACCTAAGGACAACCAACACAAGCACAGACAAACACAACACATCTGGTATTTACCAACTAATATGTCAGGACTGCAAATCAATTTATATAGGGCAGACGAGCAGAAACTTTAATACCAGATACACAGAACACAAAAGAGCATTAAAAAGTAACAGCTGTCATTCCACATTTGCTGAATTAGAAAATTATCGCATGCAAAAAGCCGTAGTCGAAGGAAAACAAGTGATAAATGAATACACAGCTCTCTGCAATGTAACTCTGTTCTCTGCCCTCAAAGAATTATTTGGCAGTATTATCTCATAATTCAATATTTATTATAACATCATATATGTTATGTTACTACTATACTAACCATGAAATTTAAATGGGTACTCGAAATTGAACTAACAGTTGAAACTAGGTAATAGTCTGGAATGAAACATTTTATTTCAAATTATTATTATTATTACTATTATTATTCCTAAGGTTTACATGGTCATTTTACATTTTTATATAAATGATTAAATACACATGAAAAGTATGTAGTATGGAAAAAAAGACTCTAAACATTTATAATCAAAATTCTAGGACTCTCTTAACCAGTCCACAGATCTTGGTGTCACCAATTGCAGTTCACTGAGTCCACCAGTAATTTTTTGTAATAAATGCTCTTCAATCGTGTGCTGCGTAATTTGAGCAACAACTCCACAGTTACATAGTTCTATGGGAAGATCAAATCCGCTTTGTAGGATCAGCAACGAGGCGAGAATTTGCCTGGAGGAAACTTCTGCCAAACCTCTCTGCATTCTCGGTACACATCATATATAAAATATGCATCTTGCATTGTAAAGGGTGGGGTCTGGGTTTAGTTTGCTGGGGGGGGGGGGCATATTCTGCAGCTGGTTATAAAGAGGCGAATTCTGATGAATAGCACAGTTTTGGATCTCTCTTACAGCTTCTCATTTTCGCCTAATTGACAGTGAAGTAATATTACATAGTACAGGCAGCCATGGAAGTGGTGTTAATTTAGCGGTGTCACTAATTATTCTCACTGCGAGTTTTAGCTTAACATCAGCTTTGCTTGCGTGTGCAGCGATTTTACAGACTGGAGCAGAGTACTCTGACATAGAGTAAACCAATGTCAATGTAGCAGTACGAAGAGTATCTGTGTTTGTATCCTGTCGTGGCCCAGCTAGTTTTCTAATGAGATCAGTTCTGAGTTTCACGTGTTTTGATGTATTTTGTATTTGGTTCTTAAAAGTAAGGGCCCGATTCGAAAAGACTCCGAAGGATTTTGGGGTAGGGTTATGTTCCTAAGAAACGTTATGAACCACCACATTTAATTAACGATTCGCCTCACGATTATTAAGATGGTAAGCATTTATCTGTATTCAGAGGAGTTTGGTTTAATCTCCAGTTCCTGAATTAATCACTCATATGTGCAAGTTTGTTGTTAAAGGTCTGTCGAACTCTTCCAGGTTTACTGCTTCATTAACTAGTGCCAGCTCGTCAGCGAATTAGATCTTCGCAGGATTAGTGTTGGGCATGTCGCCAGTATAAAGATCCTAAAGGTTAGTGATAGCACAGAACCCTGCGGTAGTCTGTCATTCAGCCTTCGCCATGTACTACATTTTTCTCGAGGGAATACTTGGAATCGCCTCTGCCTAAGCGTACTATCCATTACATTAACCAATATTTTGCATGGTACGATTTCTGCAAATTTAAGTGGCAGGCCATATCGTATCAAATGCGGCGTAGGATCAACAAACGCTTTAGATGGTGAAAGCTGAAAATTTTTACCGGTCCGGAACTCGAACACGGACCCCCCGGTTAAAGCGAGCCGTTGTCTTAACCGCCTGGGCCATCCGGACATGCTACCGGTCTGATACAAATTCTCAACTTGCCAGACATTAGTAGGGTCCACTGTCCATTCACCTACTCGCTCACAGCGCGTCTTCTATTCCCGCAAGAGGCTTGGATCCTGTTGTGCGTCCACACTGAAGTTATCAACGCAGTCACATTTAGAGATATACTGTACACATCTGGTGGTATCTGTTCTGTCGGACATGTCCGAATCACTGGACCGAACGCTTTCACGTGATCATGACTCGTCACGATCGCTGGTTGAATGAACATTATATGAAAAGACATGTCGCAGCCGTGGGCGCTGTTTGGCGGAACTGAGGTTTCGAAGAACTGCGCGTTGGAAGTAGGAATGAATGATGCTCAGCGATCAGTAAAGATGTCGCAGCCGTGGGCGCTGTTTGGTGGAGCTGAGGTTTCGAAGTGTTGCGCGTTGGAAGTAGGAATGAATGATGCTCAGCGATCAGTAAAGTCTTCGTCTGCTACAAAAAAACTGTTCCTCATGCATGGTTGTGACAGCGCTACTGCTACGGTCGCAGGTTCGAATCCTGCCTCGGGCAGGGATGTGTGTGTGCTGCCTTAGGTTAGTTAGCTTTAAGTAGTTCTAAGTCTAGAGGACTGATGACCTCAGATGTTAAGTCCCATTGTGCTTAGAGCCATTTTGAACCATGATTGTGAAGAACTCAGATGTTTTCTGGTTTTGTAACAAAGAGTGCGATGTAATGAACGGGCACTAGATGGACAGAGCACTCAAACCAGAAAGTGAAGACTTCAGCATGATGGAAACAGTGTTTGGTAACAACGAGGATGCCTTGGTGAAGTCTCACGGAAGACAATAAATTCCATTTGTTCCGTTGGAAACTTGTAATGTTCTTGTGTGTGTATTTTAGGTTGTTATCCAGTTTTGTTTATGGGACAAGTATTGTAAACAGCCTGCTGTTTCCAATCCAGCTGTCGAATTTCAGAGCTTTTTGAATGTTGCTGGATTAGTACTGGCCATTAATTAGCGGTATAAAACAAGTGACAATTTTAACGATGTTTCGTAGTTAAAAACGAAGCGGGGGACCGTTATTGCACGATAATATATGTGTAGCAGTACATAGAAATGAACCGCGTCCTTTAGTAAACGGTTCTGAGAAAGTTTACAGACCAATACGTGTCGGGATTTATCTCGTGCTCCGTACAGCGGTAAGAATGCTTGGATTCTTGCCGCGGCCAGCAATGGATTTTCGCCAAACACTACGGAAGCTCCGAGGTGCGGACGAAACGAACTTTTCATGTATTACGGAGAATGACAGACTACCAAAAATACTATACAAAACAACAGGACGAAGAAACACAGAAAGACAGTAAACCAGTAGGGATAACAGGCAAAGATTGGAACAGAAGTTGATTCTGATGGTGATGAAAGATTACTTGCTTAGTTCCGCATCTGCATCCTTCTGTTGGCTATTTACCTATTCTGTGGAGATTCACAGGAGAGAAAGTGTACTAGGGCTCGTACGAGTACTTACCTGAACGACTATAACTTTTATCACGCTTTCATATTTGGGAAGAAGGAATAAACTCCTCTTTCAGTTTATCACCACCCCAAGGATGGCAACCTATTATCGGCGCATCAGAATTAATTAGAGATTAAAAAGCCTTTGAGGTTGCAATGATATTCCTGTATCAAGTAATTAATTTTGACTACTATCTGACTCGTGATTTTGTGTGCGTTGTGAGGGCGGACGAGAAATACTAAACACACTAACGGAAAAGAATCGCAACACCAAAAAATAATTAATATACAGTAATGAAATTTCTGTTATACACTTGTCTATGTAAGTAATTAACATTACAGGATAAGAGGTTAGTGTAAGCGCGAGATATGCTACAGCAAAAGTCAAACACTGGTACATTAATAACCGGTGTAACCGCAAGAATGTTGAGTGCAAGCATGTAAACGTGGATGCATTGTGTTGTACAGGTGCCAAATGTTAGTTTCTGGTATATAGTTCCATGTCTTGGTCAGACAATACAGGAGTGGTTAATGTTGGTTGTGGATTACGCTGGAATTGTCGTCCGATGATGTTCTTTACGACTGGAAGCAGATCTGGTGACTGTGCAGGCGAGCAGGCCGGGGTTGTCGAGCGGTTCTAGGCGCTTCAGTCTGGAACCGCACGACCGCTACGGTCGTAGGTTCGAATCCTGCCTCGGGCATGGATGTATGTGATGTCCTTATGTTAGTTAGGTTTAAGTAGTTCTAAGTTCTAGGGGACTGATCACCTCAGAAGTTAAGTCCCATAGTGCTCAGAGCCATTTTTTGTGCAGGCGAAGGCAAGATGAGGTCATCCTGTAGAGCATGTTGGGTTACAAACACGTTATGTGGGCGAGCGTTATCCTGTTCATGGATGGCATTACAACAGCTCGAATCACCAGGCTTACAAATTTGCAGTCAGGATGCACGGGAAAACCACGAGAGTGTGTAATCTCCCCTTCCAGATAGGCCTTTTGGATTACGACATCAATGATCGAGATCGGCTATCGTTACCGAAGGGAAATAATACCGGTTAGTAGGAAGAAAGTGTACAACAGACTCTTCTGAAAGAAGAATCTATTCTAAACCCAATCTAAATACTGATAATAAATTTGAAATGGAGGGAATTTGGTGCAATCGCTCACGAACCACACAGGGAGGAAAAGGGTTATCACATAATATTTAATAAAAAATACTGTTTAGCAAAATTGGGGTAATTAAACAATCGTCAGCCCACTAGGGCAGTGAATATACAGACTCCTAAGAAAGGTAATGGTAAAGAAAATCAAACAAATAATCACTGGCGTGGCAACAAAAGTTTCTCTTCCTTCTCCGTAGAACAGTCACGAGAAAATAAATGAATCAGAAAGCACTGAGTTTGCAGTGACTTATTTTGAAATACTAAATTTTGGAAGCCAAGTTAAATGATGTTGCTGGTTAAATAATTGACTGATTGTAACTGAAACTTCGTTACGTAGAAAATGACTTCCAGTAACTTCAGTATAACGTAATACAAAATTTGAAAATAAGCAGACAATTTACTTTTAATTATTGAAAGAATGAACTGAATATACTTTAGGCAAATGAGCAACTGATTTAACTTTAACGTAAGTGCAATAAAATACGTACCAAGCTAGCAGAAGTCACTTGCCAAGCTAAATACAAAATAAATTAAATTGAGCACTCTTAATTTGTGCTGCATCTTTAGTTATTATTCTTATAGTGAAATTTTACTTTAAATTGGTGAAGTGAATACTCAAAACTGTAAATTAGTTAAGCCTCTGTTACGCAATACAGAAATGAACAGTTACTGAGGCTGCAATATTTATACTGAAACTGGTCGAAATTTGAACGGACTTCATCTTTGAGATGTAGAAATACGTCTACGAACAGGCGTTCATGTCGAACAACTCCTCCTTGGTGTCACGATTTTTTCACTTCGGTGTAGAGAGTAATGATATCCCACGGTAGATATATTGATCGTCACTTTTGTTGGTCGTAAGTGCAATTTATTCAGAAGGTTTCAGTTTTCTCCAAGATAGCGTTTTACATTGCGAGGGATCCCAATGTGCTAAGTTTGAACGCTTCTCCAAGCGTTAATGCACCAGAGAGGCGCCAGAGTTGTGGCCATTAAATTAGATAGAGCCTGGTAACGTAACGTAACTTAGTGGCCTGTCCAGAAGTGTGAAAATGATTATAGGTTGGCTTCAGAAAGCAGGACCCTCTGCAGAGTCAGTCATTTTCTTCTAAACATAAGATTTTGAACAATTCCCACAGCTGGAGCTTTGCTTTGCTAGAAGCCGAGTTCTTGTGTCGTCGAGATGTGTTTCTGCGGCTGGTATGGTTAGTCACCATACCACAAGGTTCTGTAGTTCAGGCGCCATACTGAGGCCATTTAATTAAGTGCTAATGTCACCAGAAGGTTAATAAAGCAATGTTGATTGGTTGGAGAAAACATTAATGATGTTGTTGCTCTCTAGTGGATCAGGTTTTGTGGAATTACGAGGGAAATCCGTAACTGCGATCGTGCCCCAACCACCGACACCTCCATGCCGCCACTAAAGTATCTGCCACGTTCTACAACCATGTGTCATCTTTCCTATCTGTCTTGCTTGCACTTAGCTTTCTTTTATTTTTTTCTTTGAGTCATCAGTGTTATGACTGGTTTGATGCTGCCCCTCACGAGTTCCTCTCCTGTGCCAACCTTTTCAATTCCAGTCTCTGTTTTCGTCTACAGTTTCTACTGTCTACAGCTCCCTCCGTTGAAGTAATTCCCTGATGTTTTAATAGATGTCCTACCATCCTGTATCTCATTTTTGTCACTGTTTTTCAGGTACTCCTTACCTGTACGATTCTGCACGGAACCTCCTCATTTCTTACCTTAACAGTCCACCTAATTTTCAACAATTTTCTGCAACACCACATCTCAGATCTTTCGATTGTATTCTGTTTCTGTTTTCTCACAGTTCATGTCTCACTACCATACAATGCTGTGCTAGAAACGTAAATTCTTAGAAATTTCCTCCTCAAGTTAATACCCATATTTGTACTAGCAGACTTCTCTTGCCCTTGAATGCCTTTTTTGCCAGTGCTAGTCTGCTCCGACATTCATGCGATATTTCGCTGGGTAGGTAGCAGAATTCCTTCGTCTGCTTCATGATCCCTAATTCTGATGTTAAACTCTCGCTGTTCTCATATCTGCTACTTCTCATTACTTTCGTCTTTCCTCGAATTACTTTCAGTCCATATTGTGTACTCATTACACTGATCTTTCCATCCAAATGATACTGTAATTCTCCGTCACTTTCACAGAGGATACCAATGTCATAAACGAACCTTACCATTGACACTTTTTCATCTTGAATTTTAATCCCACTCTTGAACTTTTATTTCCCTCATTGCTTCATCGATAGGTAGATTGAATAGTGGGGCGGCCATATTACACCGCTGCCTTATACCCTTTTAAATTCGAGCACTTCTTTCTTGGTCTTCCAGTCTCATTGTTCCCTCTTGGTTGACAAACATGTTGTGTATTACTCGTCTTTCCATACACCTTACCAATATTTTTCTCAGAATTTTGAACACTTGGCAATATTTTACGTTGTCTAACGCTTTTTCCTGGCCGACAGATGCAGTGAACGTGTCTTTGTTTCTCTTCTATCTTGTTTCCATTGTCAACCGCAACGCCAGAACCGCCTCATTGGTGCCTTTACTATAGTTACTTATTTTATTCTTCTTTTTTGCTCCTCGAATTACTTATATTCGTGGTTTTTCTTGATTGACCAAGGTCTACGAACAACTCGTATCCAAGTTCTTTTGCCAGCTATTTGAGCACCTATTTACCATATCCAATAGTGGGAATTTTGTTGTTACTGCAGTTGCGATTTTTTGTCGAAATGTACATATATAATGGAGTCTGTACTCGACTGTTATTTATCATCCATTCATCTGTCATCACATGTGATAGAGATAAATTAGATGCTTTAGATGTGGGCAAGGCACGTTTTCTGAACTTGTCATGCTGTAGCTGCCACGTTGCTATACTTTCATTTTTTGTAGTAGTAATGTCGGTGACTATTTTCCATACTGACTTAAACTTCCACAGCACTATTCTTTGTAATGATATTACCAATTGCGGCAGATATTTTTTTCTTCTTTATTTTCTTTTGCTTCCTTTTATTCTGTACAGTCCAAGATGGCCGCCGAATGAGATCACAGATATTTTCTTCGTCCGCTAAAAAAACTTATTTGAGAAGATATAGTGTCAAATTTAAATTTTATTTGTGTTGTACACTTGATGTAGCGTCCGTTCTTGTCACACAACTGAATATTAGCGTCCCAGCAGAGCTTGTTCTCGAAAAAACTTCGTGTTATCTGAAGTCCCGGTAATCGTGACATAACACGAAATTTTACGTGATAAATGCACAAAAAATTCTCCTCAAGTTTTCTTGTTAGTGCAAAATTCGTTTTAAAAAACACCTTCTAGTTTCATCACTGTTTATTGTCGCAATAAAAGTGTAATTAAACGTTTCTAAATCGTATTTTACTAAGACATTCCGTGTTATTTACTAGTTAGATAGACGCTATCTAGGCCTAAATTTTTCGAGTTATAAACATTTAAAAACCTGAGCAAACACGCTTGATAACGTAAATTCTCTAAAAGCAAAGTAGTTACAAAGTCATTCTTCTGTCCTTGTATTTCTAAATCAGTACAAAAACAGCAACCACCGCACATAAGACCTTTGTGTGGTTTTCTGTTTACACACAACCGATCTCGGGTCCTTGACAAATTCAAAACATTCTTTAAACTTAATTATTCTTTCGAAACTGACCATGAGTGAGAAATGTGGGAGCTGTTATAGGGTAGTGCGTAGAGGGATTTGCTGCCAATCTTGTAGAAAATATTTTCACTGGGGGTGGGGGGGGGGTAGAGGGGGTTTCAGTGGGGAGAATGTTCGGAGAACAGAAGAGGCTCTCTCCTGGATCTGCAGAGTATGCAGTAGGAACATTTTGATTGGGGAAGAGGAGAGAAAATTGTGCCCTTCAGGCACAATTGGAGGAAGCAAGGAAGGAACTGATAAGGATCGAGGGAGATAGGGGGGGAGGAGGGTGGCTGGGAACTGGCAGCTGGTAGGAGCATAGGAAGAAAGAGAACGCGATCTGACAGTTTTTATCAAAAACAGGTGTCTACTACTTCCAGAGTTAAGTGGAGAAGAGCCTCAAGTACAACGAGGAGCAGAAAATGTGCAGCACACTTCAACCGAGGCTAAGAAGCTTAGGAATGTACAAAGTGTTAGTAAGAAGAAAGTGCTGCTGCTAGGCAGTAGCCATGGGTGACCCGTAGTTACAGGAAAGTTTAGGGGCAGCGTACCAGGCCACCAGTATCTTCAAGCCAAATGCAGGGCTAAGTCATGTGATAGTGGACTTAGGGTCTTTATGCAAGGACTTTACAAAAGAGGACCATGTAGTGATAGTGGGTGGGACGGGAAACAGTTTGGATAGGGATGAGGCATATGACATAGGTGGTGACCTGGACAAGATAGCTTCCCTGACTCATGGCGCCAATGTACACTTTGGAGAGCTGTTCTGGCATTACGATCGACCACACCTTGATGGAGTTGTGAGACTAATCAATCTGCGGTTAGGGATGGCTCTGAGGACAGCCAACTTCACTCACCTTTCTCTGGTGCCCGTAGGGACTATCAAGAGATGGGGTTTCACTAGGCAACCTACACCTGAACTGGACTGGGAAGGGAAGATGGGCACAGCTGATTCATGAAAGTATAGGGGGGTGGATCTCGGGCCACATGTGGTCAAATACCTCTTGTCATGGGTAGTAAAAGTAGGTCGTTTTTTGGAATAATCCAGACAACATTTTCCCCTGCCTAAAGAGTATCTTCAGCAGTTTAAAAATACTGGAACAATCACTCACAAGAGAGATTTTAACACTTCAAATATCACACATACTAGATGTCACAAAGAAAAACAAACCATTGTAAAGAGCAGCATGGGGCATTCCATAGGCTTAACAATCCTCCATCAAAACATGCAATCAATAAAAAATAAAATACAACTATTAGAAGTTGACCTCCAATCGTTGAACTGCACAGTCGTTTGTGTTACAGAGCACTGGTGTACAGACACAAAAATCCAACGTGTAGTATTATGATTGTATGAAAGGGCAAACTCTTACTGCAGAACTGCTTCAAGGGGTGGAACATCATGCATTTATCTCAGGAAAGGAACACAGTTCAAATCGAGACATGACCTCAGTACAGTAAGTGAAGAGAAATACTTTGAAATATCAATTATTGAGTTAACAGGGCTTGATATCACCAAGAAATTAATCAAATTGTGTGTGTATACATCTCCCAGTGGTAGTGTGGACACTTTTTTCAGTAAATTAACAGAAGTTCTAGATAAAGTCTCAAGTACAAAGGTCAACATAATTCTGTTTGGGGACATTAACACCAACACTAATATCATAAATGAATCCAGCACCACCTTCAGCAATATCCTTTAAAGTTTTGGCATGTCCCTATTGGTCAATAGTGCAACAAGGGTTACTACAATGACATAGAAAATTACTGGCCAGTTTCCCTGCTGTCACCATTCTCAAAAATAATAGAAGCAATTATGAAAGACAGATTAATGAATTACTTGAATAAATACAATATTTCAAGCGAATCACAGTTTGGTTTTTGAAGTGGCAAAAATATAGAGTCAGCCATCGTAGAATTCAGAAAAGTTGTACGTGATGCTCTTGATAAAGATGAGTGTGTCACAGGCGTATTTTTGGATCTTTCTAAGGCCTTTGATACTGTCGACCACAAGATTATGATAAATAAATTAGAAGCATTAGGAATGAGAGGGGTGGCTAATGACTGGTTTCGATCATACCTAGCAGATAGGGTACAAAGAGTAGAGGTAACACACACTTCAAATAGATATAAACATTTAGTAAAACACTTATCAGAACCAAAATACATTAATATAGGGGTTCCACAAGGTAGCATATTAGAACCAATACTATTCCTGATATACATCAATGACTTTCCCAGTAGTGTTCCTCATGGCGAAAAAATTATCTTTGCTGATGACAGCAATAATATAGTCACTGAGAAAACAAGAGAATTCCTTGCAGAGAAAGCAAATCACACACTCAAGGAAGTTTATGATTGGTCAATAAGAAATAAAGTGACATTGAACATAAAGAAAACTAATGCCATGAATTTCAGTTTGAAGAGGAAAAATTACAATATTAAATTAAATGTAGATGGCACCTTTGTAGACTGTGTAACAAATGCATAATTTCTAGGAATGAATATTGATTCTCAGTTGAAGTGGTGTGAACACACAAAGGTATTTGCAAACAGAAAGTTATCAGGTTGTTGTGGCCTTAGAATCCTATCATCAGTGTGTAGCATTCAGCGTCTTTTAGTTACATATTATTCATATGTACACTCAGTTCTTAGCTATGACATTCTTTTTTGGGAACAAACACACAAAATATGAACACAGTTTTCAAACTCCAGAAAGGAGCTATAAGAATAATAACCAAAAATACTAGTCGAGCTCATTATAAAGATCTGTTCAACTACTCCACGTGAATACATTTACCAGTCAGTTGTACACATAAAAAATAAAGTTGGTAATTACTGCACAAACAGCTCTGTCCATGACCATGCGACAAGAGCTAAACTCAACTTACATTTACCAAGAAAAAATAAATATAAAACTCAAAATAGCATTTTCTACCAAGGAATAAAACTGTACAATAAATTACAAAAAAAGATTAAAGGAACTACAAAAATACACTTACTTAAAAAGGCTGCTAAGAAGTACCTGTTATGCAACACATTTTATGAATTGAAGGATTACTTAGATAAAACAGAGTAGGGGTGTGATAAAAAAGTAATACAAATAAATACTAATAATGATTATAAAACATCCAACATTCCACATAACACCTTCACATTATGGTTTTTCTTTCTTTTTTCCTTTATAGAAATACTTACACCCCAAGCTACCCATAGCACAGTACTAACACCTCTTCCTATTTCTGAGCGGAACATCTCACTCATTATAGAAGGACGCTGACTCAGTTTTCCAGGATGGCAAATGGGAAGTTGCGGTACAGAAAATGGCCCAAAGATCACCAGTGTGTGTGTGAGTTTGTGTGTGTAGTGAGTGAAGTGTTATGAAACAATGTGTGTGTAGTGTGCAGTGACTAACAGCTAGATATGAGTGAACAGTGTGGCATTAAATTATTTAATATGTTACTTGTAAAAAAAATGTATTGTATACCAGGAGTAAATCTAAGGATTGTCTCTAACTAGAAGTCTGTAAATGTATGTGTATACGAATTGTCTTGTTTTAAATTGGTCTAAACATGTAAATAGTTTGACATGTCCTATATTCTTGTAAAAAGAGATCTATGGATAAATATAACTACTACTACTACTACTACTACTACTACATGTATCTTCGATGGTGTACAGCATTTTTTTCTTTTGTTCTTAGGTATGAAATTTTAATTGACAATGCAAAATTTCACTTTAATTTCGATCTTCTTTGTAATAGCCTGCTTTCTAAGGCTATTTTGAAATGCATCATGTAAAACTAAATTTGATATCCGTAACTATTAAATGAACTGTGATGCGAGAGCGATATTGATAGTGGCAGTCGATCAGTGACAAGTCAGTGTGTGTTAAGTGGCGTGACGACTGACGTGTGCTCGTGTGTGCTGTGAATCCTGCTATTACGACGTCGGCCAGAAATGCACGCACATTTTACGGCTGTATTCGCATGTTTCGGTTCGGGTTAATACTAAACATTGACGTGAACGTTATAAAAGGAACTTTTCAACTGTTTAATACTTCGAGCTTCTTGGAGTACTATAAAGAGCTGTGACAATGTACATGCGAATGAAAAGTGAATACTATTGTTAGAAACGAATTATTTGCATCTGAGTTGCACAAACTAATGCTCTTGAAAATGCACAACTCGTTTGCAACTTAATGCATTGCCGCGTGCATTAAACCATTAACCGCTGCTCTGACAGCATTTAAACTGTTTATGTGGGGTGTGATTCTTTTTGCTGTAACTGTGAATTAGTGATCATGATAATCATGCTAAAAGCCGATAGACTGCAATTTCGCGCTTAGCGAGCTAAACTTTCAAAGTTGTATATGGAAAGCTGATAACAATCGAGTGTGCGAGAAACGTTATAGCAGTACACATTCTGTCTCGGACATGTACGGTAACAATTACGTTCCAAAGGAATATGACGGAGGATAGTATTATCACTTGCAGAAACATACACCAAGTAAAAGGAGATAATTGCTGCAATTACTCGACCGATGGAACCAATGCAATTATGCGATGTGACGGCAGCGGTGACTTGTTGGTGCTAGGGGCATAGCCCCAACGAGTCACTGCTGTCGTCACATCGCACGTACCACGAACAGATAACTGCAACGTACAACTCTCGCTTCTTCTGTCACTGTGTCCAGACACTCAAAACTAGTCAAACAGTTAAAATTGTAATTCCTTTTCTTGTTGTGAGAAACTTTTCTTTTTGCTTGTGCTAAAAATAAATATGATTTCTGTGTAATGTGTTCGCAACCAGGGCTCTCATTGTTGATGCCACTATTAACAGTAGCTACTATAAAATTCTACCTCCATCTTTCTCTTTTCTGTTATTGTAGCTGTTATTGCATGTGTTTGTGGAGGGGTGTGCTTTTATATACTGTATGTCTGTAATGTATTTGTCAGGTGTATTTACGCGTTTTGTTGCAATATGTGGTAACTAATGGTAGCTTACGTAAGTTGTGGCATCCACCATTAGATTCCGAGCGCCGACCAATCCTAGCACGGCTGCTCGTTCGCTATTGGTGCAAGGCGCGCTATCGGTGGAAACTTTAAATATGATAGCCGTGTTACTGTGTCAACTGTGTTTACATACAGTAGAACTACAATTTACCACATACTGATGACCACGTGCGAATTTGTTTGGCTTTTCAGTTATAACTGAGACAAGTTAGAGCCTATTCCATCATTAGTTACGAAATTAATTGCGGAAGTTTAGCGATTAGTCTTTTTTTTTTGGGTCCGTTTCCAAATACTGACATGGTTTGTTTAGTTAACGTTGGATGCAAACGCGTTATTTTTTGTCTAAATAATCAAAATCACTGTCAAAGCTACGAAGAGTAGATCTCTAAGAATCCTTTTATGTGGACTGACTGACGTACTTAACATCATCTTTAGCCGGTTTATGGCGGCCTACTGCTGCATCATTAATGCTGGTGAGCAAAACTGCATTATTGCCACCAATCTGTGGATGGGTACGTTCCACGTTCGCCCTCCAGAGTTACGGGGGATGTCAGATTGATACCATATTGTTAGATTTACAGACGGCTTACTTACAACGTACTCCTACTCATATTGCGTGCCTATCGGTTATCTCCTCAGCGGTGACACTGGATTCGTGAGTTCTACCTGAAAGGTTACAGTTCATAGTGATTGACTGTAAGTCATCGAGTAAAACAGAAGTAATACCTGGTGTTTCCCAGGGAAGTGCTAGAGGCTCTCTGCTGTTCCCGATCGACATAAACGACATACGTGACGATCTGAGCAGCCTTCTTAGATTTTTTGCAGATCATACTTCATTTACGGTCTGGTGAAGCCACAAGGTGATCAAAACAAATTACAAAATGATTTAGCTAAGATATCTGTATGGTGCTAAGAGTGGCAATTGACTGTAAAGAATGAAAAGTATGAATTCCACCACATGAGTACTACAAGAAATTCGCTAAATTTCGGTGACACCATAAATCACACAAACCTAAAGACTGTAAATTCAACTAAATATTTAGCGATTATAATTATGAATGAGTTAAATTGGAACGATCACATAGATAATGTTGTCGGGAAAGCAAACAAAAGACTGCGATTTACTGGCAGAACACTTAGAAAGTGCAACAGGTCTACTAAAGAGACTGCTTACACCACACTTGTTCGCCGTCTTCTGGAGTGCTGTTGTGCGGTGTGGGATCCACATCCAATTGGACTGGCGGAGGACATCGAAAAATTTCAAACAAGCATATTGTTTTGTATCATCTAGAAATAGGGGAGAGAGTGTCACGGACATTATATGTGCATTAGTGTAGCAATTATTAATATAAAGGCGGCAGGATCTTCTCGTGAAATTTCAGTCACCAGCTTTCTCCTCTGACTGCGAAAATATGCTGTTGGCGCCCATATGTACAGAGGAAAAGGATCATCATGATGAAATAAGAAAAATCAGCAATCACCTCGTGAATTTTCATTGCTTCTTATTTGCGTGCTTGCTAAGAAAATTGTAGAGAGAAGGTCTCAACATAGCATACATAACCAACAACACAATACAGAATAGACTTGGAAGAAATACCACCAATACTGAGAAATACAGCCGGTCTGGAATATATCAGCCAGCATGTAACTGCTGTCAATCAGTATATGTGGGTCAAACATGTAGAAATTTTACTTCAAAGTACAGAGAACATCTCAGAGCACTGAAAAGCAATAGCGCACACTCAGAATTTGCAGTTCACCTAACAGCATAGAATCACCACCCAGCAAACGTAGAAACCGAGTTAAAAATTCTTACAATTAGCAACAACTTGTACCCAAAATTAACAATAAAAGAAAACAATCAGATCCAAAAATCAATAGACCAGGGAAAGAAAATAATAAACGAATGCATATCAGTGTGTAATAAAGCTCTCTTTTCCGCAATAGGTGAAATGTACAAATAACATCTACTCTAAAAATGTATATAATTAGCTTCTTAAATCAATCCACAAGTCTCCCTGTCTCTGTCTTGGAAACACACACACACACACACACACACACACACACACACACACACACACACACACACAAGCTAAACACCACAAACATCAACAACACTTCAAATCAGCACGCCACATCCCAAATAAATATGCCACGAAACAAATGAACACTGCACAGTCACAACAACCCGTAATGGCCACAAAAACTCTGTGTTTGCCAGGAAATCGAATAAAATGAACGTGTAATGACAAAACGAAGAAACAAGAATATTATGTCGACACCAAAAAGCAAAAATAGCGCAGAATAAAAAAACTTGTACTGAGTAAAAGGCCAAACAACACGATACGTAGTGATCCTCGGGCGGAAAACCATACTAAAGAGGAATGAAAAAGAACATTTTGCTGTTTGCAGATGACTAGCTGTACACTGAGTAATAGATCTAAAGCTACTAGCATAAATATCCAGTAGCTCCATGTGAGGTATGTAAGCAAATGTGCCCATCCACTTTATTTCCAAATGTACTATAAAACCAGAAAGTTTAGATGTATTGTAAATAAACAGCACAGAACATCTCAACTCAGTGATACGTGTCTCAGCTCTGTACCGTATGCTAAAAAATGAAAACATTTGACAATAATCGCTTATTTTAGAACTGTAAATATTTTGTACCAAAAAGTTTCTTCAAAGGTTAACACGCAACGATTTTGCAGAAGAAAATAAGCAAACCCACTTGAGACAGCACAAAAAGTGCTGAAACACTTCTGGGTGAAGACAAATTTACAAAGGTGTCTTGGTGTCTTGCAAAGGCGGAAATTCCTCTCCAAGATAAATCAAGCACGAAAACGTTGAAGTGCTCTTTTTTCTCGCGCTCCGTTCACGAGTGGAACGATAAGGAAAGTACATAGAAATGAAGACACCTAGCTGCATACAGGCGTTCATATAAGTCAACGGGGACAGCTGAAAATGTGTACCCCCGACCGTGACTCGAACCCGGGATCTCCTGTTTACATGGCAGACGCTCTATCCATCTGAGCCACCGAGGACACAGAGGCTAATGTGACTGCAGGGACTTATCTCTAGCACGGCTCCCGTGAGACCCACATTCCCAGCTTATTGTCCCGCGCTATATTCATAGTGCCCTGCCAATCATGCTCATTACTCGCGGCTTCACTGCCGGTTCCCATAAGAGTTCGGGCACTGTTTGTGCATCTGCACAGAATGTTTATAGGTAAGGAAAGTGGTGGTGCGATGAACACTCTGCCAAGTACTTCATTGTAAATTGTAGAGTAATGATACAGACGTAGGTGTAGACAGATTTCTGAGCCTCCCTCACAGCGGGGGTTGCCGGCCGGGACGTGACGCGTCGCTCAGAGTCGGGGCGTCCTCCAGCTGTTGACCACGACTCTAGCCACACAATACGCCACGCCAGCAGCTTGGGCTGGGCTGGGCTGGGCTGGCCATATCGACCCCGTGACGAGCCGCCCGCCGCGCCGGCTTGGCGGCGGTTCAGCCGCCCTCGCCCCAGCGACGCCGCCCCACGCGTCTGCGGCATCGGCTGCGGACTCGAACGCCTCACCTTCCCCCGAGGGCTCTGCAGAAGCGAGCGAGCACCAGTCAAGCGTTGAGGGCTGCACACCTTAGGTGACGCTTTTACGTCAGTGTGATGAGAAAGGGAACGATGGTGGTGCCGCTGCTCGACCGCTCGTTCCGTCTTACTGAAGCGTGCAGGAATGTGAGGCTAGTCGTGACTTACGTGGAGAACATGGCAGGTGCCGCAGCACGACATCCCGTAAGGTCCGCTTAGTGGAAGAGGGGTCAAAATAAGCGAACACGTATCTCGCCTTATCCGAAGATGCTCGACCGTTTCTGAGAAAATGACGGTCAAAGTTTTCTAGATACGTTATCGCTCTAAGCTCTATGGGACTTAACATCTGAGGTCATCAGACCCCTAGACTTAAAACTACTTAAACCTAACTAACCTAAGGACATCACACACATCCATTCCCGAGGCAGGATTCGAACCTGTGACCGTAGCAGCAGCGCGGTTCCGGACTGAAGCGCCTAGAACCGCTCGACCTCAGCGGCCGGCTACATTATGGGCCTGTGAGCGAATGGCTGCTTCAGCTGAACCTGTGGCACAGTGGCTAGCATCGCGGCGTCACATGTCTGCTCCCCGTGTTCGAAACCCGATTATTATACTTTGTTTTGTTTTCCATTTATCTACCTATGTCCGTATATTTCCCATTGTATACAGAAGTGGTATTGTACTTACATCTCCACTAATCTTATGTCCGTTGAATGAATTAAAAAAAAAACATTATCAATAAATGAATGAAAAAATTATTTGAAATTGTTTTCAGTGAATTTTTCACTGTGTATGTTGATTCGTAATCAACTGCAAGCGCCAGTTTTCGGAAAAAGTGATCTTTCATGCGTGGTTTTCCGCAGAACTATTGCCAACGCGTCAAATCCTCAGCAATAATAAGGACGTTTCATTACCGACTAAGATTTATGCGAATAAATGTCGCTGTGGCAAACCTGACTCTGGGCGATGCTCGCGGTGTTCAGATTTTCTATCTTTCGAATGTTTCTACGATCGGTATAATCCAAAGGAGTGCACAAAATATTCGTGAAGAATAAACATGAGATTATAACATAACAATCAAGAACTGATATAAAGATGAAAGGGAAGAAAATGAGAATTTAAATAGATTACAATCCCTGAAAATACTACACGCACTCGCATTATATAACGAATGCGTAACACCTATTGTGAAACCGAGTTGTAATTTTACAATTAATATAATGCCCCACTCCTTCTAAGCCAGCAGAAAATTTACTTCAATAAACGATCCCTATTTAGAGAATACATTTCACCGCCGTGACTTGTTTCCTTGTATTGTATTCACAGAACCATGTCGAAAGTTACGCATTCTCTGAACATAGATTAAATTATATAATAAAGTTGCAGTAATCTTTGAAACAGTTTTATACATTTAAATGAATAGCAACACATACAGGGTGTTTCAAAAATTACCGGTATATTTGAAACGGCAATAAAAACTAAACGAGCAGCGATAGAAATACACCGTTTGTTGCAATATGCTTGGGACAACAGTACATTTTCAGGCAGACAAACTTTCGAAATTACAGTAGTTACAATTTTCAACAACAGATGGCGCTGCGGTCTGGGAAACTCTATAGTACGATATGTTCCACATATCCACCATGCGTAGCAATAATATGGCGTAGTCTCTGAATGAAATTACCCGAAACCTTTGACACTGTGTCTGGCGGAATGGCTTCACATGCAGATGAGATGTACTGCTTCAGCTGTTCAATTGTTTCTGGATTCTGGCGGTACACCTGGTCTTTCAAGTGTCCCCACAGAAAGAAGTCACAGGGGTTCATGTCTGGCGAATAGGGAGGCCAATCCACGCCGCCTCCTGTATGTTTCGGATAGCCCAAAGCAATCACACAATCATCGAAATATTCATTCAGGAAATTAAAGACGTCGGCCGTGCGATGTGGCCGGGCACCATCTTGCATAAACCACGAGGTGTTCGCAGTGTCGTCTAAGGCAGTTTGTACCGCCACAAATTCACGAAGAATGTCCAGATAGCGTGATGCAGTAATCGTTTCGGATCTGAAAAATGGGCCAATGATTCCTTTGGAAGAAATGGCGGCCCAGACCAGTACTTTTTGAGGATGTGGGGACGATGGGACTGCAACATGGGGCTTTTCGGTTCCCCATATGCGCCAGTTCTGTTTATTGACGAAGCCGTCCAGGTAAAAATAAGCTTCGTCAGTAAACCAAATGCTGCCCACATGCATATCGCCGTCATCAATCCTGTGCACTATATCGTTAGCGAATGTCTCTCGTGCAGCAATGGTAGCGGCGCTGAGGGGTTGCCACGTTTGAATTTTGTATGGATAGAGGTGTAAACTCTGGCGCATGAGACGATACATGGACATTGGCGTCATTTGGACCGCAGCTGCAACACGGCGAACGGAAACCCGAGGCCGCTGTTGGATCACCTGCTGCACTAGCTGCGCGTTGCCCTCTGTGGTTGCCATACGCGGTCGCCCTACATTTCCAGCACGTTCATCCGTCACGTTCCCAGTCCGTTGAAATTTTTCAAACAGATCCTTTATTGTATCGCTTTTCGGTCCTTTGGTTACATTAAACCTCCGTTGAAAACTTCGTCTTGTTGCAACAACACTGTGTTCTAGGCGGTGGAATTCCAACACCAGAAAAATCCTCTGTTCTAAGGAATAAACCATGTTGTCTGCAGCACACTTGCACTTTGTGAACAGCACACGCTTACAGCAGTAAGACGACGTACAGAATGGCGCACCCACAGACTGCGTTGTCTTCTACATCTTTCACATCACTTGCAGCGCCATCTGTTGTTGAAAATTGTAACTACTGTAATTTCGAAAGTTTGTCTGCCTGAAAATGTACTGTTGTCCCAAGCATATTGCAACAAACGGTGTATTTCTATCGCTGCTCGTTTAGTTTTTATTGACGTTTCAAATATACCGGTCATTTTTGAAACACCCTGTATATACATATTTATAATTACGCATACTATACACAACAAAGGAATTATCCGAAACGGGCGGAAATCGATAGATTTGACAGTGTTGTTGGATGTCCTCCTGATGGATATCATGCCAACATCTGCCCAGATGGGGCATTAGATCGTCAAAATCCCGCGATGGTTGCCAGTCTCCTCCCAAAATTCTCCAAATCTTCTCAAATGGTTCAAATGGCTCTAAGCACTACAAGACTTAACTTCTGAGGTCATCAGTCCCCTAGAACGTAGAACTACTTAACATAACTAACCTAAGAACATCACACACATCCATGCCCGAGGCAGGATTCGAACCTGCGACCGTAGCGGTCGCACGGTTCCAGACTGTAGCGCCTAGAACTTCTCGGCCACCACGGTTGGCCAAACCTCCTCAACTGAGAAGAGATCCAACGACTTTGTTGGTCAAAGTAGTGTTTGGAAAGCACGAAGGGAAGCAGTAGAAACTCTCTCCATACAGGCATTATGTGCAGGCAGGCATTGTGTTGCTGAAATATAAGCTGAGATTATCGTCGACGTACTGATGTGCTCTAAAGGTGCCGCTGATGACGACCAAAGGGAGCCCCAGACCATCACCCCTGACTGTTGAACTGTGACAGGTTGGTATCCCAACACTTGTGGGCCACCCCAGGACACGTCTTCACTGGTCATCAGGATTCTCTTCCAAGTAGGACTAGTCATCGAAGATGTTGATTTCTACTCCAGTCAAAGGAAGTCAAGGTCTAAGAAGTGTCTGTAGAAGTCTCGGACATGGTGGGCCACCAACCTGACCGCCATCCCTCTCTCCCCACACAGTCCCCCAATCATGGTCTGGGATGCCATTTATTTTCATAGAAAAACACCTTTGGTTGTTATCCGCGGCACCCCTACAGCACAGCGGCACGTCGACGGTATTCTAGGCCCCGTTTTGTTGCCCTTCTTGCTAAGCCATCCTGTGTTTACATTTCGACAAGGTAATGCTCGCCCACACGGAGACAGTTTCTGCTGCCTGTCTTAGCACTTGCCAAACCCTTCCTTGTCCAGTTAGATTGCCCGATCTCTTCCCAGCTGAAAACGTTTGGAGCATTATGGGCTGGGTCCTCGAACTAGCTCGGAATTTGGACGATCTAAAGCCACAATTGAACAGACTCTGGCATTATTTCCCTCATGGGGACATAAAAAAACTCTGTGAGTCAATGCCAAGCTGAGTGAGTAGCTGTTTGCACAAGGGCTAGAGGTGGACCAACAGGTCATTGATTTGCTCAGTTTGTGAAGCTCTCTCTCTCTGTCTTGCATAAATCATCCAATTTGCCTGAAACTATAATAATTTGTTTTTCTGTATACGTACAGCACGTCTACCGATTTTGCGTCCCATTCAGACAAGTCTTTCATGGTCCGTACTGCTTTTTGTCTTAAAGTACACAAACAAGGTGAAGAAAAAATGCCGCAGTCGTAGGTCGGCATGGGATCCCTCATCTACATTCAAGACAAAAGTTTATCTAGCGAAATCATATCGGCTGCATTTTGAAAGCAACACTGTAATTCGTACTGTGCATCGTAATCTACAGAGGAATACCTGATCACTACCATACAAGCTGTCATAGTTCAATGAGTGTACTGCGGGGCTGTCAAACCCACATCCATTATGGAACTATGTTTAGAATCCTCTTCAGGTTCCTTTTTTATTTTTTAGATGTCCGTTCACTAGTTATCGTCGTTTATAAGTAGGACATCATTTTGTCAACGACAATAGTCTATCACATGACAGTGGGATCCATTAAACTGCATGCATGTATCTACTAACTATACACTGCACAACTACAACTGGCCATGTGAAATTCATTTAGATCCTGTCAAGTCATGTAGGGCAGCTTCGCGATGGAATACACAAACAATGAATACGTCAATACGCTTTTGGTGTAGGGTGCATCCGATAACCAAGCTGCTGCTGCTGCTCGTGCGTACGTTGCTCGGTACCCTCAAAGGCATCCCGGATAGGTTATTTTTCTTTACCTGGAGCAACGCCTTCTGGAAATCAGAAATGGACAGAAGTCATCCAAGGTCGAGTCATATTCCACAAACATAGTAAGCGATTCCTGAAACAGTTCACCGATCACCTCGGCGAAGTACCCGTGATGTTGCAAGGCCATGCCAGATGTCTCAAGGACTGGTTGTTGACCTGCTGCACATTGAAGAACTGCATCCATATCATTACAAGTTAACTCAGCACCTGTGGCTAAATGACCACATCGATGAGTAGATTTTTTGAAAAGGCTTTTGCACCAAGTGGAAGATAACGAACGTTTTATAAGTAACGTAATGGGGACTGACGAGCCTAGCTTCACTCGTGAAGGTGTTCTTCCACCTCCACAACAGCCATTATAATTATAGGTCGAAACACAACCCACATGTCACACGTGAGCGTGGCTTTCAGGCTTTTTGGCCTTTATCTATTGCCAAACATGTTGTATGCGACCCTATATCATACGTTTCTTTGCAATACTTAGCCTGACGCTTTATAAAATGTTCCCACTTGGTGTTCAGCGACAGCTATGGTTTGAGCAAGAGGGTGCACCACCTAACGTTGTAATGAATCTGCCTAACTATTTAAATGAAGCGTTTCCACTGGAATGAAGTGGTCGGGGAGCTACAATGTTCTGGCCTACACTTGCACTGGACCTTAATCCACTTGATTTTTATTTATGGGTCACTTAAAAGAACAAGATTACAGTACTCCGAAGTGTCCGAGCGGTTCTAGGTGCTTCAGTCCTGAACCGCGCTGCTGCTATGGTCGCAGGTTCGAATCCTGCCTCAGGTATAGATGTGTGTGTTGTCCTAAGGTTAGTTGGGTTTAAGTAGTTCTAAGTCTAGGGGACTGATGATCTCAGATGTTAAGTCCCGTAGTGCTTAGAGCCATTTGAACCATCTTATTCCCTACAGTGATCGTTGCTAGTACGCACATTTACTGTCTCTATAAAATAAGCCTGGACGTCTTACGCTCAGAATTGAATTACTATGCGTAGCACAATGCGCAATCTCGCAGGTTACCTACTGTATTTTTTGCATCTTATTGCATGCAGACAATATTACTGTATCCATTATTATTTTATATTGGCTTTATTGTCCGCCCCCTGTAGCTGAATGGTCAGCGTGACGGATTGTCAATCCTCTGGGCCCTGGTTCGACTCCCGGCTGGGTAGGGGAATATTCTCCACCCAGGGATTGGGTGTTGCGCTGTCCTCATCATCATCCTCATCGACTGCAGGTCGCCGAAGTGGCGTCAAATTGAAAGACCGGCACCCGGCGGTAGTTACATCTGTAAGAAGTTCACTTTATGTCTTAATGTTTAGATAAAGGTATCACAAACAGAAACAACGAAAAACACAAGATATGTCTTTTTTTTTATCGGCGAGTCTCCATATCCGTTCTCCATGGCACCACAGCCCAGAGCTCATGCTACCTGTTCAGGCCACGCTGCACGCAGTAGCCGCGTTACCACAGCCTCGTTTATTAAATCGCATTCCTTCTAATATCATGTCGGATTCCCTATTGCCCTGTGTGATGTAGCAGCTTGACGTGAGATACACTGAACAATCGCTGGATTTCCCTTCGTGAACTATTGAGCCATACTGCCTCTGTAACCGTCCATAATTGCGAAATTGTTGCCGGTGCACGATGATGTGTATGAACTGACCTCTCGATTATCTCCCATAAATATTCGATGGTTCATGTTGGGTGATCTTAGTGGCCAAATTGTTTACTGTACAGAACGCTTTAAACTAGTAGCAAAAAATTGTGGCCTGATTACATGGGCCATTGTCATCCATACAAATTCCATACAAGTCCATGAATGGCTGAAATTAGTGTCCAAGAAGCCGAAGATATTATTTCGATTTAATGATCGATTCAGCTGGACTAGAGGACCCACTCCGTTGCATGTAAACACAGCCTACACCGTTATGGATCCACCAAGCAGTTTGCACAGTACCTTATTGACAATATCGGTTCATCATTTTGTGGGCTCTGTGTCACTCGAACCCTACCATCAGTTGTTGCCAACTGAAATCGGGACTCATCTGATCAGCTCGCTGTTTTCCGGTCTTCTAGGGTCCAATCGATATGGTCACGAGCCCAGAAGAGGCGATGTTGTGATGTTAGGAAAGGCACTCGCCTCAGTCGTCTGCTGCCATAGCCCATTAACGGCAAATTTCGCCACACTGTTCTGACTGATACGTTCGTCGTACGTTCCACATTGATTTCCGCTGCTGGTGCACACAGGTTTGCTTGTCTGTTAGCACTGACAACTGACTGCTCTCGGTCGTCAAGTGAAGGCTATCAGCCAATGTGTTGTCCGTGATGAGTGGTAATCTCTGAAACATTGTACACGCTCTTGGCTTTGTGACCTCGGAATAATGAATTCTTTAACCATTTCCGAAATGGAATGTCCTTGGCGTCTAGCTCCAACAACTGTTCCGTGTTCGAAGTCTGTTAACTCTCGTCGTGTGGGCATAATCACGGCAGAGACCTCTTCACATGAATCACCTGAGTGCAAATGATAGCTTCACCAATGCATTGCTCTTTTGTACCATGTGTAAGCTAGACTACATCTATCTGCATATGTGCATATCGCTATCCCAAGAGTTTTTTCACCTCAGTGTACAGCTACAGGACAGATCTTATGTTGGTCATTGCTGTAATGGCTATGTAGAAGGAATGTGATCTATTGGTTAGCAATTGTAACTGAACTTTCAGTATTCTTCACAGTTCTGAATAAAGCTACCATTCACAGCCCGATTGGTGAACCGACTCGCTCACCGATACCCTCTGCACCCTCCCCCTTCCCCCTCTCTCACTGTGTGGGCAACAGCGACAGACTACGTAGAAGTATCTGCAGTTTCGGAGTGTGGGCCGCCTGGTAGCCATCAGGGCTGGTCAAACCGACACGCCTGGACCCAACTGAAAACCCATTGGCCACGCATAAATGAACAGGTCGGGACAGGCCCGCTCGGCAGGGCGGTCGGCCAACTGGTCGGCCTTTATGTTGGGTCCTCGCCAGGGAGCGGTTTCTCAGGAGGTGGAGGTTCCGCACCATTTCACTGGGAACTTCCTTATTCCTCCTGTTGAACGTGAATAGAGAGTGAGAAAATTCCAAATAGGTGGACTTCATAGCCTTGGTGTGCCGTCAAGTCCTCAAATCAAGTATACACTTATGAACCGGAACACCACGACCTCCTGCATAATAGGGTGACGTAACACAGCAGCAGCTCTCCGTGACACTGATCCAACATTCATTCGTAGGTTTCTGAAGGCAGGTGGTACCATATGTTTTCACACAAGGCACGAAATTTCCGAAAATTCGGGCCCTCAGTTTTTGGGCTCGAAGATGAAGTTCGGTAGCGTCCCAGAATTGTCCCATCGTGTTCATCAGGCGAATTCGGTGGCCAAGGGGGTGACGTGAATCCACTGTCATGCTCGTCAAACCACTGTAGGACGATTCTGGCCTTCACACACAGTTATCCTACTACAGGAAGCTATCGTCGTGAAGGAATACGTCAAGTACGAGGTGTGTGGTAAAAGTAATGAGAGAGACACCGTTATCGATCTGGTAACGCTGTGTTGTTCTGCTTGCGTAGACCGGTGTTCAAAAATGGTTCTGAGCACTGTGGGACTTAACATCTGAGATCATCAGTCCCCTAGACATAGAACTACTTAAACCGAACTAACCTAAGGACGTCACACACATCCATGCCCGAGGCAGGATTCGAACCTGCGACCGTAGCAGCAGCGCGGTTCCGGACTGCAGCGCGTAGAACCACTCGGCCACAACGGCCGGCGTAGGCCGGTGTGTTCAACATTTCCAGATGCTCAGTCCAAGTATCAGCTCCATACAGCTATCACATGCTTTTGGAGAACACCATTAGTGGAGTTGTGTTTCTGTTGTGTGTTACAAAAATGGAACAGCTGTATTTTGAGCAACGGCATGACATCAAGTTTTGTGTGAAACTCAAGGAATTCGAGACCTTTTAAAATTTGAAACAGGCTTGTGGGTAACATTTCTTTTCAAGAGCACAAGTTTTTTCTGGCACAAATCATTTTTGGAAGACCGAGAACACACTAAAGATGAACGTCGCTCTGGGACACCTTCAACTTCAAAAACCGACAAAAATTTCGAACGTGTGCATACTTATCGGATCAGACAGACCATTAAAATAAGGATGATGGATGACCAGTTAAACACTTTCACTGAACATCAAATTTTGAGCGAAATTTTACACATGCGAATGGTCTGTGCCAAAATGGTAACAAAAAACTCACAACAGAGCAGAAGGACGATCGAAGAAACATGTGTGTTGATCTGTTTGACAGGATTGGTAGTGACATGTATGGTGCAGTCATATGACCATACATGATGAATCCTGGGTTTTTGAGTACGGTCCTGAGAGAAAGCGTCAAAGTGACGAGTGGCAAACTGAGACATCTCCTCGACCGAAGAAGGAGCGAATGAGCAAATCATAGATCAAAGTAATGCTGATTTGCTTTTTTGAAAGTAGAGTACTGTGCATTAGGAATTTGCTCCTCCAGGACAGAATATGAACTAAGAGTTTCACAAAGATGTTCTTTGAAGGTTCAGGAAAATGGTGAATCGAGAGCAACCGGACACTGCTGACAAGTGGAGGTTGCATCATTACAACGCCACATGTCACACAGCCTCTTCCATTATGGAATTTTTGATCTCAAAAGGAATTCGTGTTGTTCCAGAGCCGGCCTGTTTACCTGATCTGAGTCCTTGCCACTTTTTTCTTATCTCGAAATTCAAAAATGTCTTAAAAGGGTGTCCTTTGCGACCCTGGATAACATACAAAAGAATTTGAACAACATGTCATAAGTCCTACCAGTTGAATCTATCAGCGCCGTGCGGGGGTCCTAGAGAGCTTAAACCACGCGAGCTCCCGAGACCCACCGCACGGCGTCCATGGAGACGAGGCGCACGCCAGAGCTTAAGTCTTGGTGTTGACTTAGTACTTATGTACCGCATTTTTAAAATGTGACTACGGCTATTCAGGCTGTTTTAGTTGTATATCTAGACAATGCCCACTTAGACAAATTATAGATTCAGGTATATGTTCTGAAGAAGGCTCAATTATTTGGGCTGAAACCTAGGTAAAGGTAGGTTTCATTACCGCAATCGAGGCTGATAGTTTCTTATATACTAGATTATCATGAGAGATAACTGTGTTGCAATGTTGAAAGTACAAAAATTGTTGGATATTCTCCTAAGGGATATCGCGCCAAATTCTGTCCAATTGGCGGGTTAGATCGTCAAAACCCCGGGCTGGTTGGAGGGCCTTGCCCATAATACTCCAAACTGTCTCACTTGTGGAGTGATCCGGCGATCATGCTAGCCAAGATGAATTTGGCTAACACGAGGACAAGCAGTAGAACCTCTCTACGTGTTCAGGCAGGTATTAACTTATTGAAATGTAAGCCCAGGACGGCTTACCATGAAGGACAACAAAACGGGGAGCGGAATATTGGTGATGCGCTACTGTGCTGTAAGGGTACCATCACTCCTGGTTGACAGGCTGTATGGCAGGTGACAGTCAGGTTGTTATTCCACCGCTGTCCAGAGCGTCTACAGACATGTCTCCACTGTTCATCGGGGCCTGGCATATCACTGACTGGACTACTACTGCCCTCAATCCCGGTTTCGAATTGAGCTCCGGCGACAAACGAGGACGTGTTTGGAGAGGCCTTGGACAACAGTGAGATATCAACCTGACTCTCACCCGCCATATGGCCCCGACAATCAGTATTGATGGTCTGAGGTGCCATCTCTTTTCATAGCAGGTCCTTTGGTTTTTATCCGCGGGAACCTTACAGCACACAGGTGCATCGAAAATATTCTACGCACTGTTTTCTTGCCCTTCGTGACAAGCCATCCTGGGCTCACATTTCAGCAAGATAATGCCTGCCTCCATACGGCGGAAGTTTCTACATTTTGCCCTCGCGTTTGCCGAACCCTACCTTGGCCAGAAAGGTCTCCCGTTGTCTCCCCAATTGAGTACACTTTGAGCATTATGGGAAGAGATCTCCAATCAGCTCGGTGTTTTGACGACCTAACGTTTCAGTTGGGTAGGTTTTGGCACAATATCTCTCAGGCGGACATCCAGCAGTTCTGTCAACCAATGCCAAGCTCAATAACTGCTTGCGAAGAGCCAGAGCTGGACCAACCCGTTATTCACTTCCTCAATTTGTGAAGCTCCTTCTCTTGAATAAATCATCCGATTTTTATGACATTGCAACCATTTGTTTGTCTCTACATGTACATCACATCTACCGATTTTCGTCCCTTTCGCATAGTTACTTCGCGGTGCGTCGTTTTTTCTCTCTCTCGTTTGTTTCTCCCTTGGAGTGTATCTTAACTGTGTTGAATCGTAATTTGTAAATGTGGTTTAGTGTGCAACGATTTTTTTCTTGTGAACAATCGTACGACGTTAAACTAATTTGTAGAGTATGTCACATAATACATACAGAGCAGAAGAATTCATCGAGAACTGCCATTCCATAATCGATAAAAGGCGTCTTTCAGTATGAAGAAAAAATGTCAGTATCTAGGAGGTTACTAAGATTGTAATTTGATGAGTCGATTGCGACTGTTCGTGAAAGTAAAAGCAGGTTATCGGTGTCTGTAGAGTATTAAAAAGATATCTACCCTAAAAGAACTGCATCACCATGCATGCCTATCTGCCGAAACTTTACAACCATTCTCCGTCTCATATAGTGACAGGTGAGGTTGAAGGCACACAATCCAGCAAGGAAAGTGTGTAAAGGGAGCAGAGATGAAAGGGGGCAATCCCCTGACGAAGAGCAGATAATTATTGCCTGGCGCCTGGGAACGAGTTGGTCAGCTGTTTGCATGTTACCGTTCTAAGCATCTATGGAAAGTGCTGAAAGACGGTGAATCCATGAGTAGGCAACAAGGTGTGGGATGTCCACGTCTCATTACAGAATGTAGAGGTCGGAAAGTTGCCTGTTCTGTAAACCAGGATGGTTGCTGATTTGTAAAGCAGGATAGGTAGTGATCTGTGGTTATCTGACGTCAGAGTGCTGGTGCAGACAAAAGTGTTTCGGAAGATGCCGTTTAGTGTACTTTATTGATCAAGGGGCCCCGCAACAGACGACACGTGTTCCATTGCTGATCCAAATCGTCGTTAGTGGGTAACGGGAGACTCGAGATTGGGAAAGAAAAAAAGACAACCGCGCAGTCAGGCCCTGAAGACCATGCAATAGTCGACCGACTGCCATATGAGCTTTCGTTATTCGTTGCCAGATGCAGTGTGGAGGGACATGGGATTAGCACATTGCAGTCCCGGCCGTTCTCGACCTTTCGATGTCGGCCGGGTTGGCCGAGCGGTTCTAGGCGCTGCAGTCTGGAACCGCGCAACCGCTACGTTCGCAGGTTCGAATCCTGCCTCGGGCATGGATGTGTGTGATGTCCTTAGGTTAGTTAGGTATAAGTAGTTCTAAGTTCTAGGGGACTGATGACCTTAGAAGCTATTTTTTGACGTTTCGATCTTGAAAACGCCACCTCTCAGTCACGTATCCATTCACTTGGCATCAGCAGCCTCCACGCACCTCGATCCAGTCCTCCCATCAAGAAAAAATCCATGGTAGTACTGCGCATCGAATCCAGTTCCCCTGCTTGAGTGTCCGTCGTGTTGACCACTCCGCTACAGAAACGGGCGATCGAGATTGGACCATAGATAAATAAAAACGTGCCACCTGGTCGGACGTATTTGTTACACCAGTTTTGATAGTCGTCACCGGAATGTCGGGATCCAGACCAATGGATAGTCGAAACATTCAAACCAGTCGTTGGGGGTAGTATAATGGAAGGCGAGACATTCACCGGGGATTGGAATGTGTGAGGATAACAGAAGGCACAATGACCTGTGGACTACGTGAACATTATGGCTGGCCATCTCTACCCCTTCATGCTTCATGTATTCCTTCACGGTGATAGCACTGACCAGCAAGATAATTTTCTTGATTCTAATACGATGGAACACATCTAGGATGCTATAGAGTTCCGGCTTCGAGTCCACGAACTACCGGGCCCTAGTTTGCGGAAACTGCATGAGCTTTGAATAGACATCGCGTGCCACATACCTCTGCCAGCTTACGAAATACTTGTTGGATCAGAGTCACGCTTATCTCGGCTTCGCTGCGTTTCAAAGGTAGGCTAATACGTTATGAAGCAGACAGTCATAATATTTTGGCTCATCAGGGTAAGCTTGATTTGAGAACTTAACGGCATCCCGAGGCTACGATTGCCACCTGTTTTGAATTCCCTCATTCTCTGTTCAACTAGGGGAACACGGAGGTTCTCAGTAACATATTAACAGAAACGCCACCTCCTGAGAAACCGCTCCCTAGAGGGCGTTAGTCAGGACTGTGCAGCATACTGACAGCGACAGTTGCTGGTCAACAGTAAAAATGTGTTCCACGCACACACTGGTTTGGTCCACGGCAGTCGATACTCAATGCGCCATTTGACCAGGGGAGATGTCACGTTTATTAAAAAAGGGGCGTCAGTCAGATGTACGTACATAATACAGAAAAATTATAAAAATATATGTATGTATGGACGTTCTACATCTCCTCCAAAACCAATGGAATGGTTTCAAAGATATGTGGTAGACATATGGTGTCATTCACTGTGTGGAAAGAATCACTGTGGGGTTATGAACCAGTCACGAAGGGGTGGGGTCGGTGTGAAAAGAAACAATGTAGCACAACCTGCGAGAGTATCCATACTTTAGCTGTCCAGTATTTGAGGATGAGAGAACTTAGAGACTTGCAACAAACTTATATTTTCAACCCTTTAAGAAACTTGTTCCCCTGACGGCGAACAAAAATGATGGAAGGAAAAAAGTTTATTTCTTACTTCATTTTCTCTTTTGTTGCAGTAAAACTGCCACATGAAGCAATTCGTTTTAATTTATTACTTATTTACTGAAAACTGTATTCGTGACACATTTTGCGGAAAGTTGTCACGTATACATCTGAATGTACCAGAAAAGTTGCATCTTTTGCGACACTTAGTTCAGGAGATACATCGTCATAAACACTGCAAGACGTTTATTACTTCGTTGTTACTGATTCTATTCGCAACGTTTTTTACAGACGGTATCCACATTTGCCGCTGAATGTACCAACAAAAAGATATCATTGTAGGATACATCGTTCAGAACATATGACGTCAAACATTGGGAGGCAAGAAAAAGCTGCCACATCATACACAACGTTTTAATTTATTACTTCTTCGCTATTAACTCTATACCCAACAAATTCCGTAGAATATCCACAATTGCCGCTGAATGTACTTGCAAATATATATCATTGTACAACCCATAGTTCAGGAGATATAACATCATAAATTTATTTATTTACATATTTTACGTCCACATTGGAGCACTTTATTCAATCCATATACATTTAAGTCTTAATACTAGTTGTAGATTTGACATTCCTCTTCTGCTCCCAAAACTACTTCATCCTTTCCGACCTGGCTGCCCTTTCTTCATCAGTTATGGTGTATTTTTTGCGCGTAAATGTCTTAAGCTTAAATCTCGTGCCACTGTGTTTCAGGACCTTCTTCTCTTCTCTGCCTTCAATTTGTTGCATTGTCAAGCCTAACTCGTCTAAATTATCTTGAACTTCTTTGAACCAGTTGTTCTCGGTCTTACTTTTCCAAAAGTAGGTGAACAGTTTTTTCATTTTTTTCTTCATCAGTTAGGGTGTATCTTTGCGCGTAAATGTCTTAAACTTAAATCTCGTGTCACTGTGTTTCAGGACCTTCTTCTCTTCTCTGCCTTCAATTTGTTGCATAGTGAAGCATTTTTTTTTTTTTCGTCATCAGTCTACTGACTGGTTTGATGCGGCCCGCCACGAATTCCTTTCCTGTGCTAACCTCATTATCTCAGAGTAGCACTTGCAACCTACGTCCTCAATTATTTGCTTGACGTATTCCAATCTCTGTCTTCCTCTACGGTTTTTGCCCTCTACAGCTCCCTCTAGTACCATGGAAGCCATTCCCTCATGTCTTAGCAGATGTCCTATTATCCTGTCCCTTCTCCTTATCAGTGTTTTCCACATATTCCTTTCCTCTCCGATTCTGCGTAGAACCTCCTCATTCCTTGCCTTATCAGTCCACCTAATTTTCAACATTCGTCTGTAGCACCACATCTCAAATGCTTCGATGCTCTTCTGTTCCGGTTTTCCCACAGTCCATGTTTCACTACCATACAATGCTGTACTCCAGACGTACATCCTCAGAAATTTCTTCCTCAAATTAAGGCCGGTATTTGATATTAGTAGACTTCTCTTGGCCAGAAATGCCTTTTTTGTCGTAGCGAGTCTGCTTTTGATGTCCTCCTTGCTCCGTCCGTCATTGGTTATTTTCCTGCCTAGGTAGCAGAATTCCTTAACTTCATTGACTTCGTGACCATCAATCCTGATGTTAAGTTTCTCGCTGTTCTCATTTCTACTACTTCTCATTACCTTCGTCTTTCTCCGATTTACTCTCAAACCATACTGTGTACTCATTAGACTGTTCATTTCGTTCAGCATATCATTTAATTCTTCTTCACTTTCACTCAGGATAGCAATGTCATCAGCGAATCGTTCATTGATATCCTTTCACCTTGTATTTTAATTCCACTCCTGAACCTTTCTTTTATTTCCATCATTGCTTCCTCGATGTACAGATTGAAGAGTAGGGGCGAAAGGGTACAGCCTTGTCTTACACCCTTCTTAATACGAGCACTTCGTTCTTGATCGTCCACTCTTATTATTACCTCTTGGTTGTTGAACATATTGTATATGACCCGTCTCTCCCTATAGCTTACCCCTACTTTTTTCAGAATCTCGAACAGCTTGCACCATTTCATATTGTCGAACGCTTTTTCCAGGTCGACAAATCCTATGAAAGTGTCTTGATTTTTCTTTAGCCTTGCTTCCATTATTAGCCGCAACGTCAGAATTGCCTCTCTCGTCCCTTTACTTTTCCTAAAGCCAAACTGATCGTCACCAAGCGCATTCTCAATTTTCTTTTCCATTCTTCCGTATATTATTCTTGTAAGCAGCTTCGATGCTTAAGCTGTTAAGCTGATTGTGCGATAATTCTCGCACTTGTCAGCTCTTGCCGTCTTCGGAATTGCGTGGATGATGCTTTTCCGCATGTCAGATGGTATATGGCCAGACTCATATATTCTACACACCAATGTGAATAGTAGTTTTATTGCCACTTCCCCCAATGATTTTAGAAATTCTGATGGAATGTTATCTATCCCTTCTGCCTTATTTGACCGTAAGCCCTCCAAAGCTTTTTTAAATTCCTATTCTAATACTGGATCCCCTATCTCTTCTAAATCGACTCCTGTTTCTTCTTCTATCACATCAGACAAATCTTCACCCTCACAGAGGCTTTCAATGTATTCTTTCCACCTATCTGCTCTCTCCTCCACATTTAACAGTGGAATTCCCGTTGCACTCTTAATGTTACCACCGTTGCTTTTAATGTCACCAAAGGTTGTTTTAACTTTCCTGTATGCTGAGTCTGTCCTTCCGACAATCATATCTTTTTCGATGTCTTCACATTTTCTCTGCAGCCATTTCTTCTTAGCTTCCTTGCACTTCCTATTTATTTCATTCCTCAGCGACTTGTACTTCTCTATTCCTGATTTTCCCGGAACATGTTTGTACTTCCTCCTTTCATCAATCAACTGAAGTATTTCTTCTGTTACCCATGGTTTCTTCGCAGCTACCTTCTTTGTACCTATGTTTTCCTTCCGAACTTCTGTGATGGCCCTTTTTAGAGATGTCCATTCCTCTTCAACTGTACTGCCTACTGCGCTATTCCTTATTGCTGTATCTATAGCGTTAGAGAACTTCAAACGTATCTCGTCATTCCTTAGTACTTCCGTATCCCACTTCTTTGCGTATTGATTCTTTCTGACTAATGTCTTGAACTTCAGCCTACTCTTCATCACTACTGTATTGTGATCTGAATCTATATCTGCTCCTGGGTACGCCTTGCAATCCAGTATCTGATTTCGGAATCTCTGTCTGACCATGATTTAATCTAATTGAAATCTTCCCGTATCTCCCGGCCTTTTCCAAGTATACCTCCTCCTCTTGTGATTCTTGAACAGGGTATTCGCTATTACTAGCTGAAACTTGTCACAGAACTCAATTAGTCTTTCTCCTCTTTCATTCCTTGTCCCAAGCCCATATTCTCCTGTAACCTTTTCTTCTACTCCTTCCCCTACAACTATATTCCAGTCGCCTATGGCTGTTAGATTTTCGTCCCCCTTTACATACTGCATTACCCTTTCAATATCCTCATACACTTTCTCTATCTGTTCATCTTCAGCTCGCGACGTCGGCATGTATACCTGAACTATCGTTGTCGGTGTTGGTCTGCTGTCGATTCTGATTAGAACAACCCGGTCACTGAACTGTTCACAGTAACACACCCTCTGCCCTACCTTCCTATTCATAACGAATCCTGCACCTGTTATACCATTTTCTGCATCTGTTGATATTACCCGATACTCATCTGACCAGAAATCCTTGTCTTCCTTCCACTTCACTTCACTGACCCCTACTATATATCGGTTGAGCCTTTGCATTTCCCTTTTCAGATTTTCTAGTTTCCCTACCAGGTTCAAGCTTCTGACATTCCACGCCCCGACTCGCAGAACGTTATCCTTTCGTAGATTATTCAATCTTTTTCTCATGGTAACCTCCCCCTTTGCAGTCCCCTCCCGGAGATCCGAATGGGGGACTATTCCGGAATCTTTTGCCAATGGAGAAATCATCATGACACTTCTTCAATTACATGCCACATGTCCTGTGGATACACGTTACGTGCCTTTAATGCAGTGGTTTCCATTGCCTTCTGCATCCTCATGTCGTTGATCATTGCTGATTCTTCCGCCTTTAGGGGCAATTTCCCACCCCTAGGACAAGAGAGTGCCCTGAAGCTCTATCCGCTCCTCCGCCCTCTTTGACAAGGCCGTTGGCAGAATGAGGCTGACTTCTTATGCCGCAAGTCTTCGGCCGCCGATGCTGATTATTTATCAAAATTTAGGCAGTGGCGGGGATCGAACCCAGGACCGAAGACGCTTTGATTATGAATCAAAGACGCTACCCCTAGACCACGGGCCTAACTCATTGAACTGATCTTGAACTTCTTTGAACCAGTTGTTCTCGGTCATACTTTTCCAAAAGTAGGTGAACAGTTGTTTCAGTAGCCTGGTTTCTGGCAGTTTGGGGATGTGGCAGAATAAAGCAACCCTGTTTTTACGCATTGTGTCAATTATTGACTCAGTTTCTTGGTATAAAAATTCGTTAGATAATGGTCGCAACTGTCCCTCTACTTGGTAATTTTTTTTATAATTGTTCTAAGGATTCTTCTGTCTGCCCTCTATAGTTTGTCTGTGGTTGATTTGGTGTTTATCTTGAACAGTGTTTCACTAGCATAGGTTGCTTCAGGTTTAATAGCAGAGTAGTAGTGTCTGAGTTTTGCATTTATCGAGAGACATTTCTTCTTGTATGTTGACTAGGTGATGCGTTGCGCTTGTTTCTCGTTTGAATTCCAACTTATAACCTTCCCAAGATATTTGACTTTATTTACAATTTTAAATTGTTTATTATCGTTCAGTCTAATGGCTGGTGTTTCAACCTTGAAGGATGGCATCATTTCTGTCTTTTCAAACGAGATCTGTAGTCCGACTTTTGCGGCTATTTTTTCGATTCTTCAGTTTGGTGTTTAGCCTCTTCCACGCTATTTGTGAGCAGCGCTAGATCATCAGCAAAGGACAGGCAATTGAGTTTGATATTTCTACCGATATTGATGTTTGGTTGGCGTTTCTTATTCCACTCTCGCATAGCTTTCTCCAGTGCGCAGTTAAATAGTAGTGGTGAGAGACCATCCCCTGTCGAAACCCCGGGCGGATTTCAAATGATTCACATAGTTTCCCTCTAAATTTAACTTTTGATTTAGTGTTCTTAAGGGTGAGTGCAATAAGATTAACGAGTTTCAGGTGAATCCAAATTCCGCAAGGATTTTATGTGATGACTCACGATGGATTCTGTCATATGCTTTCTTGAAGTCAACAAAAGTGGTGACCAACTTCTTGTTTCTCACTCTTTGATGTTTCATGATTCACTTAAGGCTGATTATTTGATCTGGAAATCTTTTTCCAGGACGAAATCCTCCTTGATATTCTCCAAGTTCTTGATCGAGTTGTTCCTGAATTCTTGTAAAGATAATTCTAGACAAGATCTTATATGTGACATCAAGCAGCGGAATCCCCCGATAGTTGTTTGGATCCGATCTATCACCCTATTCGTGTGTTGGGTGGATTATAGCTGTATTCCACGCTTTTTACATTTTTTCAAGACTCCAGATGTCTAATACGTGCTTATGGAGGTTTTGAAGTGTTTATTTGCGTTCTTTCACAGCTCTGCGACCAGTTGATTCTCCCCTGCTGCTTTTTAGTTCTTGAGCCACACCTGGCTGCTTCGATCACTTCAGTGAGATCTGGTGGTGCAATGCTCTCTGGATGTTTTTTTTTTTTTTTTTTTTTTTTTTTTTTTTTTTGCTTGTCGTTCGAAATCTAGGAATAATTTTGGTTCCTCGGCATTTAGTAATTCTTTGAAGTGATCAGCTAGAATGTTGGTTTTGTCTTGATTATTGTGCGATAGTTCCCCATTTTTATTTTTCATCAAGAGTGTGGGTGGAGTATACTTTGAGTGATATTTTCTCAATGTCCTATAATAGTCCCGTGTTATATGTTGTTTGAATGATTCCTCTATGAAGTTTAGGGTTTCTTTTTGATGGTCTCTTTTGATTCTTCTGATTTCCTTGGCCGTTTGTCTTCTGGCAATGGTTAGCTATTCTCAAGATTTTTCAATTTTCTATTGCTGTCATTCAGCCATGCTTTGTGCCTTTTGTGTAGTGCTTTATCACGTTCTTCAGTCCGCCAGGCACGTTTCTTTCTTCTTGTGACAGGGGTAATCTCTTCAGCAATGTTTTTCAGTTTATCATTAATCGTTCCCAGTTCGTCGCTTGGAAGTGTTTTGGGTCTCTCCGAATACAACACATTATTTATTAAATAGCTAGGGTCATATTTTCTTCTACTAGTGGATTTTAATGGTTTGCTTTCCTTTATTGGGGTTAACTTGATTTTTATCTTTGAAATGTAATGATCTGAATCGACGTCCATCCCACGAAGCACTTTGACGTTATAGATTTCCTTGTGGTACTTTTTATCCATTGCTATATGGTCTACTAGACACTCCTCCATTTTAACATTAGGGCATTTCCAGGTCATTAACTTGTGCGGTCTTCTCTTAAATCTTGTAGTATCGAGAATAAGTCCATTATCTATGCGGTTCGATTCGTCTTTGACCGTTATTGTTAGTCAGTTTATGAACTGGCCATTTACCAACAACAGCGCGATATTTGTTTTCTTTCCCAATTTTTCCATTGAAATCTCCAAGCAAGATTTTAATGTGGCTGTCAGGGATGTTTGGTATCTGTTTCTCCAGTTCTTCCCAAAATATTTCCGTTCCTTCCCTATCTTTCATGCTGAAATGCTTGAGAAACTGCCGCGTCATGCGTGATGTTTTAATATATTACTTCTTTAATACTACCTCTATTCACAAAACATTTCGCAGACAATAGGCACATGTAGCACTGGGTGTAGCTGCAAAGTTATATTACTGTGCAGCACAGAGATACAACGTCATAAACATTAAACTTCGTGTGAATGGAATGGCAGGGCGAAATTCTCTAGACATACAAATGAAGTATGTGCACAAATACACGTAACTCTATTAAATAAGTGGAAATATATTTGATATCTTCGTATGCGATCAAAGCTCCCCGTAAAACGCTCATCCTAAACGCCTTGAACGATTTCAGTCAAGTTTGGTCCAAATTGGAAAGAAATAGGGAAGGGATAAAAACCACCAATCTCATACTGAGATGAGTATGATAACGTGAAGAGAGAATGTAGGACGAGGAGGTGGACTGAGAACGGGGGGGGGGGGGGGAAGAGAAGACAGGAAGAGATAGGAGGAGGAGGAGGAGGAGGAGGAGATGGACAGAGATAGGGGAGGGAGACATAGACATAGAGACGGGAGAGGAGCCGACAGTGAGAGAGTGGGGATGGAGGAGCTAGACAGAGGGATAGTGGAGATGACAGTGAGGGGTAGAGGTGGAGGTGATGGACAGGGACAGGGGGGATGGATATAGAGAGGAGGGTGGAGAGGTGGTTAAAGAGAGAGGGGGAGATGCATAGATAGTGGGGGAAGGAGGAGGATGGACAGAGAAAGGGGGAGAGATAGAGATGATATGGTATGGACAGAGAGATCGGAAAGCAGGAGATGGACAGAGAGAGAGGAAGGAGGAGGAAATAGACTAATTGATGGTTGGAATAAATAAATACCCCCAACGCTGGATTTCTCAGCTAGTAAATCTATATTATTGACATCAAAATGTTGTGAAATAACGTCATGACATTTCAGAGACAGAAAAGCTCCTGAATGGGCTTCAACTTGGATTCCGAAGACAGGTATCGTGTTGAAACCCAGCTCGTTGTCTTCGTCCAACTAACTTCGGGAGTACCGGAGAGGAGTAATATAGGCCACTACTTTTTTCTGGAGGGTAACATAGGCCGCTCTGTGAGGTGGTTGAGGGATGGCGATGTTGTATACAGAAGCTTTACAGCTCCGGGAATCTGAAACGAAATGCAGAAAAACCAGCTGAGGATCGACGTTAAACACATGGACTAGCAATGGGCTCTTAGCGTAAATAAATCGTATTTACTGGGCGTAAATAGCAGAAAGAGCCATTAGCGTTCGATTAAATATTTGAAACAGTGGCAACCGTTATATGCATAGGAATAAGCGGGCTCATCTACCTGAAGTGAAACGATCACTTAAAACAAGACTTAGGAATAACAGGTGCCAAGATGAGAATCATTGGAAGAATCATAAAGAAATGTAACATTTCCAAGACGGAAGTGATTTAAAAACAATAGTTCGACCGATTCATTACCAATAGAAGGTAGGATTAACTGAGGGGATGGGGGAAGCTGCAAAGAAGTGAGACACTATTGGTCACGGGTTCGTTCAGTAAGTACATGAACGTTGAGAAGACGTACAAGAGAGCAACGATATATCGCGGAGAGGTTTGCTGTTAAAATTGTGAATGAAGATGTTGCAAAAATAGTCACGCTACAGATTACCCCTTCCCAGATATGCTTCGCGAAATAATCATTATGGGTAAAACGAAGAAATTATGGTTAATTCCACATGACAGTCGTGGAGAGAATCATAAGATAAATGTAAGCAAATGTTCAGTGTCGGGTAATGTGACAATCAGCAATTGAAAGACAGTTAAATGGTGACAGTGTTAGTGTTACTAAATTGGGTCAGTCAAGACAACAGTCAGATCATGTCATCGTGACATTCTGTCTCTGAATGATGCAGTGTAAATGAAGTCGAGCTTCCTAGCTCATGGTGTCTTCATACTATTTCGTGTGTAAGACTTTGTTAGCAATAGCACGTCTGTTAACTCGGTATGTCTGCAATTTATTTCGCTAATGGGGTTCGCTTTGCCCATGACAAGGATGGCAGCATCACAACACTAACCTTTTCTAAATGCGCTGCTGAGATACGAAAGGCAAATGGAGAGTCCTAAGTGGTATAATGGTATTAGGCATGTAAAGTTAACTCAGCAATCACACTGACCAACAGAGAATGGAACAGCGGCCAGCAGGCAGAAATAAACTTCCATTTAAAGACGGAAGTTGCCAATATCCGTAACTGCCATCCTCTCCCCTCCAGCGCCCTCCCATGCCAGGACGCCCTGCCTCACTTGGTCAACCCACATCTCTCGTTTCATACTCCCTCAGACCCACATGCACACCCGGCAGATCTTCGGCAGCCATCTTATTTCCAGCTGAAGCAATATACGATGATTCAAGTGTGTAACACATAAGAAAAAATGCATTTTCCTGTGTTACACAACTTTTAATTTTTCAAGATCTAGGTTTCAGATTACAAGCTATTGTCTGGTGTTCAGATATGTTACTGATTTCCACTAGTTTACTATCAGCCAAAGAAGGTAAAAGTACCAAAAATATTGTCACAAATCTAAATTCATCGAGATCTTGCGAAATATAACAAAAATTTCTTATAATGGTATTAATTGTAGATGCCGTGGTATCTGCTAGATTACAGGTTGCATATCGATTTCTCTTTACAAAATATCATAAATATCCTATCGATTGCTACACAATAGAAAGTCAAAGTTGTTTCAGTAATTTATGAAGTATTTAAGGATGGAATCTGCAATACAAATTATGTAGCTGAACACTACGCTGTGGGTGGGGAGAGGTAAAACATGTTTTCTTTCAGCTGTTGTGGCAGTACCCAGAAGCAGTATAATCGCTTCCGGTTGATCACGTCGCCGGCCGTCAGCATCTAATGCACGTTAACTCTGCTGCAAAATAGTCAAATGTTTGTGTCGACAGCTGTAAATTTCACTCTGTGACACTTTCCGAGAGAAAATCCGAAGAAATGGTTAAACTCATGATAAATGACTTAAGAATCTACAAAATAATGCAACAGTATTAGTTGTTAATCTCAGTTATGTAGATAAAATGGGTGCTACTTAAAGAGTTGCACTGTACCAGAACTACGGTTCGACGCTTTACGTATCCTTCATAAATGCAGTAGCAGATGGTAGAATTTACGGCAGTAATGGTAGCGTTCGTAAGGAAAGAAACACAAATGAATGTGTAAGAGAGCAACTGGGAGCCGTCGATTTGGATTTCTCTTTGTTTTCTGTTTGTTTAGTTGTTTGTTTTGCACATAATTAGAAATGCACGTTATTCAATGTTACTTCATTGTGTATATTATATGCTTACAGAACATAAACTGCACTTTATAGCTAATAAAAACGAACTCATTGTTTACCTTCTGCGCTCTTATACAATCAAAGTGTTTACTTTTACTGCAAGTACAGTTTACTTGCACAAAGATTTTAAAAAATATACAATTATTGTTGCTATTTTGTGCTCAACAGTATGTTCTACATCATGATCAAAGGTAAGATTTTTTGTTATTACCGTTTATTATTGTTTATGACAACAGGAGCATGTTTTATCTGGGTTAGACTAAGTACTAAAGTGATGTATGGTATTAAAGCGATGCATGGTATATTTTTGTTTTATGTTTTTTTGTTTTACTTTCTGTTGAGGAAATATCGTTTTCTATCATATATGATGAATATGTATAGTTTCCTTTACGGGGGTTGTACCACAAAATCTCTCTGTTGAACTTTACAAATCAACAATTTTCGAAAAATATCCGAATTAAACAGACAGTTAAACATTGACAATTTTCTCTTTATTCTTAAATAACAGACGGGAGGATAACAACGTAGAACAAAATGTTCCACTGGTTACGTGGCCCTTTATATATATCCTCACTCAGTTTGTAGATGGTTCACCATTTCCGATTTTTAGGGGAATCTAGTAATACTTGATTGCACACGTAAAGAAAGCGATCGTTAGGAGGTAGCACCTGATACATATGCATCACACCTACGTACATGTAACGGAACTACGACCTTACCTGACCAAAGCTACTAGGAAAACAACTGCACTCTACGCTTACTTATGACAGTCTACGGTAGTTTCACAACTCTAATGCTACTCGTGCTGTGCACGGAACCCTCTTATCCTCTATCAGCGAACTTCTTGAGATTTCACCTGTAGTCAATACGTATCCATGTATTTAGATTCTCGTTTATGGAACGTACGAATTTACAGTGCATTCAAATATTTTATGATTGGAAACACATTTGACTTCCAAGTCACACGTATTGGGAGAGAATACCACAGCATTCAGAAGCCAAATGAACAACGTTACCTCGTGGTCCAGTGGTTCTAGGCGCTTCAGTCTGGAACCGCGCTGCTGCAACGGTCGCAGGTTCGAATCCTGCCTTTGCATGATATGTGTGATGTCCTTAGGTTAGTTAGGTTTAAATAGTTGTAAGTTCTAGGGGACTGATGACATCAGATGTTAAGTCCCACAGTGCTCAGAGCCATTTTGATCAAAGTTACAGCGTGCTGTAGGGAGACGGCCGGATATGTGGTCAGCATGAATAGTATTTGTAGCATATTGCTGTCGTGTGTAAGTTTAGGTCTATCATCGCCGTTTCTTCAGTGCCGACGCTACCGCTTTCTGTCATCCAGTGAGCGCCAAGCCTGTCACGTGACAGGTAAGGTAAGGGGCTCGCTACGCTTTCAGCTACCTTTTTGTGGCCATTTTTCAAGATGACACAACTACCCATCCGAAATACATGCACATAGATCATTGCAAATGGGAAACATCTTAGGCTTTTGGGAAAGTTAGCAGATAAGACAAGCAAATATTTCCGCACAAAACTTTATTAATTTATGTACATACATTTTCACAAAGAGAAAATTTTTCTTTATGATTATTTGGTGTAGTTTTTATAATATATAGCGTAATCTTTAACTTATAATCTGGATTAATATGAGACTCTTTTAATTCTTTTCCAACCAGTAATTTGAGAAATTCTCTGGATCACATGCTCTGCTGTTCTCGAAGACCACTCATCTGCTGCAAGAGGGCAATGACAATCTTGATAATTATTAAAATAATGAATAAACCTGAAATAAATGTTAACAGCGACGATTAGCGGCAGAACACTCAAAAGAAATAAAATTTTCCAAAATGGTACATTCTTAAATTCTAATACGTATTTAACTTTTTCCTGTAAAGTATCTGTCTTATAGTTATGACAATTAGTTCCGTTCCTTCCTGCAAATCTTTTAGATGATAGCTTGCAGGGAGTTTAATTTTACCTGTTACTTCCTGTGTGAGGTTTTTGTTCTAACACTCCACATCTTGCCAGCTGTACGGCACCAGATCTGCTGCACATCCTTGCTCAGATGACAGGCAGAAGATAAGGTTTACATCTTTCGAGAATGAGTGCCCATTAAATGTAGTTATGCCGTTGGCTGCTCTGTAATTACGTGCACAAGTTCAGTTCACCAAATTTAGACACACCCTAGACATTCTTTTTAAGCTGATACAGATGGGAATTGAGGTTTATAAAAAAAAAGTTTACATGTATTCCTTAACATTCTGGACTCCATTGATTTCAACCAGTACAAGCAGTTTCCATTGATGTTTACTGTAAATGCACGTATTTTATATTACCCGTCATAATCAGATTTTTCTGTATGCTGTATTTTAAGAAAAATGTAAACCTTGGCTGCACATCTGGAATAACTTCTTAATTTGAAAATGGAAGTTGTTTTCGCCAAATACTCCAGTTTTGGTTTTTTTGACTTTGACCTCTTCAATTTCAATTTTCTTTTGCTTGTGCATAACACATTAACTGCACTTAAATGTGTAATTTCTTTGATGGGAAATGCTTAAATTCTGTTCGATAGACTTACTGCTTTTCTTAATACTTGCGGAATAACATTCGGAAATATCTGTATATGAGGGTATTGTGGAGAACAATGCCCTTGAATGAGAAAAATATGTTTCTCCTGCTCTGCTGTAACACTTTTGTGTAATACTTACAACATACAGGTAAGAAAAGAGGATTACCCTATTTTCAAATGGTTCAAATGGCTCTGAGCACTATGGGACTCAACTGCTGTGGTTATAAGTCCCCTAGAACTTAGAACTACTTAAACCTAACTAACCTAAGGACATCACACACATCCATGCCCGAGGCAGGATTCGAACCTGCGACCGTCGCGGTCGTGCGGTTCCAGACTGTAGCGCCTTTAACCGCTCGGCCACTTCGGCCGGCCCCTATTTTCAGTTACCTAGTTTTGACTGCTTTTCAAGGTCACCCAACAACCCATTTCCCATACACGCAGATTTTGATTTCCTTGAAAGAAATTGAAATTAGGCACACTAGGTGATCAAAAGTATCCGGATACCTCGCTGAAAATGACTTACAAGTTCGTGTCGCCCTCCATCGGTAGTGCTGGAATTCAATATGGTGTTGGTCCTTGATGATAGCTTCCACTCTCGCAGGCATACGTTCAATCAGGTGTTAGAAGGTTTCTTGGGGAATGGCAGCCTATTCTTCACGAAGTGTTGCACTGAGGAGAGGTATCGATGTCAGTTGGTGAGGCTTGGTTCGAAGTCTGCGATCCGAAACATCCCAAAGGTGTTCCATAGGATTCAGGTCAGGACTCCTTGCAGGCCAGTGTCGTGTAACCACTCCGTCACAGGCTGATGACGTTCACTAGGCATTCGCCATACCCACACCCTGCCATCGGATCGCCACATTGTGTACTCCACACTACGTTTTTCCAATGTTCAATCGTCCAATGTTTACGCTCCTTACACCAAGCGAGGCGTCGTTTGGCATTTACCAGCGTGATGTGTGGCTTATGAGCAGGCGCTCGACCATGAAATCCAAGTTTCCTTACCTCTCACCTAACTGTCATAGTACTTGCAGTGGATCCTGGTGCAGTTTGGAATTCCTGTGTGATGATCTGGTCTGCCTATTACTCGAACCTCTTCAACTGTCGACAGTCTCTGTCAGTCAACAGACAAGGTCTGCCTGTACGCTTTTGTGCTGTACGTATCCCTTCACGTTTCCACTTCACTATCACATCGGAAACAATGGACCTAAGGATAGGAGTGTGGAAATCTCGCTTATAGACATATCACCTGACGACGTTCGAAGTCCTTGAGTTCTGCGGAGCGCCCCATTCTGCTCTCTCACGATGTCTAAAGACTACTGATTTTGCTGATATTGAGTACCTGGCATTACCTGTCAGCACAAAGCACCTAATAAGAAAAACGTGTGTTTTTGGGGTTGTCCGTATACTTTTGATCACATAGTGTAGTTGAAAGCAAGGAATCCCTTGTTTCTTACCTATATCAGCTTATAACCAGCCTTATGGGACAATGAAGCCACTCACTCAAGTGATCTTATAAAGTCATGAGAGGATTAGGAGAGCGAACTTTTGTTCCATTGGTCCAGAGGATGAAGGTCATTTTCCCACTTGAAGGCCACATGACCAGCTCCTGGAAACCTTAATCAGTGAACTCAACTGGTTTGACCCAGTGCATCAGTGAGGGTTATCTGTAAAATGACAGCAGAAGTCCTTATATGTGGATTAAACCGGTCATAACCGGTTGCGCATTTCTACCAGCAGTACCTCCGGTGCGTTGGCAGGCTGGGGGCGGGGGATGGGGAGGGGAAGGAGGAGTAGGAAGGGTGCATGGGCAGGATGTGTAACACCCTCTCAAGGGTATTTGTATCTTGTATCCCCTTGGTGAAGTGGTACCTGAGACCAGAAGTCCTAATCATGTGAATAGGCAAGAGCTGATTGTTGTGATGGGTGACCTTCAATATCAGTATTGCAGTTGCATAACACCGGAAGTGATGTCATCAAATTCAAGGTTAATTATATCTAGAGCCTGTACTGAATACCTACTTATGTAATTAATTTGGAGGCATTGTCAAAGCGAAATATCTGTGCATCAACTACTATTCCAATACAATTTGGACCTAAGTTTTTAGACATCCATCTTCTGACTGGTTTGATTTGGTCTACCACAATTTGCTCTCTTGAGCTAATCTCTTCATATCTGAGCAGCTCTTGCAACCGACGTCCTTAATTATTTGCTGAAGGTATTCCAACCTTTACCTTCCTCTACAGTTTTTACCCTCTGCATCTCCTTCTAGTAGCATGGCAGTTACTCCTTGATGTCTTTTAGATGTCCTACCGCTCTGTTGCTTCTTCTTGTCGTTGTTTTCCACATATTCCTTTCCTCGTCTTATCAGTCCATCCAATTTTCAATTTTGTACTGTAGCACTACCTCTGAAATGGTTAGATTCTCTTATATTCCGGTTTTCCCACGGTGCACATTTCACTGCCATACGATGCTGTGCTCCAAATGTACGTCGTCAGAAATTTCTTCCTCAAATTAAGGCCTATCTTCCATATTAGTGGACTTCTCTTGGCCAGGAATGACCTTTTAGCCTATGCTGTCCTGATTCCTATATCCCCATTGCTCCGTTCATCATGGATTATTTTCCTGCCTAGGTAGCACAACTCTTTAGCTTAGTCTACCTCGTGATCATCCGTCCTGATTTTCAGTGTCTCGCTTTTCTCATTACTGGTTCTTCTCATTACTCAAGTATTTTTTCGATTTACTCTCAGTCCATGTTCTGTACTCATTAGACGGTTCATACCATTCAGCAGATGTTGTAATTCTTCTTCTCTCACACCCAGGATAACCAGTCATAAGCGAATCTTATCATTTTTATCCTTTAATCTCGGTTTTTAATTCCACTCTCGAACCTTACTTTTATTTCCATCATTACTTCTTCGATGTGTAGATTCAACAGTAAGGGCTAAAGACTACATCTCTGTCTTACAGCCTTTTTAATACGAGCACTTCGTTCTTGATCTTCTATTCTCACTGTTCCCTCTTGGCTCTTCTACATATTGTATGTTAGCTGTCGTTCCCTATAGTTTCCACCTTTTTCCTCAGAATTTTGAATGTCTCGCACCAATTTATATTGTCGAATGCTTTTCTCAAATCGACTAATCCTTAAACGTGTCCTGATTTTACTTTAATCTTACTTCCATAATCCATGTTGGGATTGCCTCTCTTGTGCCTTTACCTTTCCTAAAGCTAAACACATCCTGAATTTTCTTTTCCATTCTACTGTACGTTATTCTTCTCAGCAACTTGGATGCATGAGCTGTGAAGCTAATTATGTGATCATTCTCGCAATTGTCAGCTCTTGCTGTCTTTGGAATTACGTGGATGTTCCTTCCGAAAGTTAAATGGTATATCGCCAAACTCACGCAAACGTGAATAGTCGTTTTGTTGCCACTTCCCCCAATGATTTTAGAAATTTTGATGGAACATTGTCTATCCCTTCTCCCTTATTTTATCTTAAGTCTTCCAAAGCTTTCTTAAGTTCTTATTCTAATACTGAATCCCCTATCTCTTCCATGTCGACTCCTGTTTATTTTTCTATCACATCCGACAAATCTTCCCCCTCACAGCGGCCTTCAGCTGTATTCTTTCCACCTAAGCACTCACTCCTCTGCACTTAACAGTGGAATTCCCATTACGCTCTTAATGTTACAACCCTTCCCTTTAATTTCACTGAAAGCTGTTTTGGTTCTTATAGATGCTGAGTCAGTCCTTCCGATAATCATTTCTTCTTAGATTTTCTCACATATTTCCTGGAGCCAGTTCACCTTCCTATTTATTTTATTCCTGACTGACTTGTATTTCTGTAGTCCTAAATTTTCCTGAACATTTTTGTACTTCCTTCTTTCATCAACCAACTGTAGAATTCCTTCTATTACTCATGGTTTCTTCTCAGTTACTTTCTTTGTACCTACGTTTTTCTTCCAATTTCTGTTATTGAGCTTTTTAGAGATCTCCACTCCTGCTCAACTGAACGGCCTACTGAGTTATTCCTTGCCGTAGTATCTATAACCTTGGAGAGCGTCATGCGTATCTCTTCATCCCTTAGTACTTCCGTATCCCACTTCTCTGCCTCTTGATTGTCCTGACTAGTCTCTTAAACTTTAGGCTGATCTTCATGAGCACTAAATTGTTATGTGAATCTACATCTGCTCCTTGGTAACCGTTCCATTCCAATACCTGATTTCTGAATCTCTGCCTGTCCATTACGTAAGCTAACTGAAATTTTCCCGAATCTCTTGCCTTTTCCAAGTATACTTCCCTCTCTTGCTTTGTTTGAACAGAATATTTGCTATTAAGATCTGAAATTTATTGCAGAACTCAATTAGTCTTCCTCCTCTGTCATTCCTACTTCCAAGGCCATATTCCCCCCGTAACCCTTTTTTCTACTCTTCTACTCTTTACTCTACAACCGCATTACAACCTCCCGTGAATATTATATGTCCATTTACGTACTGACTTACGCGTTCAATATCCTCATATACTTTCTCTATCTCTTCATCATACGCTTGGGACGTCGGCATGGATACCTGAACTATTGTTGCCAGTGTGGGTTTGCTGTCGATTCTGATGAGAACAATACTGTCACTGATCTGTTCACAGTAAATCACTATCTGTCCTACCTTTCTGTTCATATCGATTCTTAGTTCCGTTACACTATTTTCTGGTGCTGTCGACATTATCCTATACTCATCTGACTAGAGAGCCTCGCTTTTTTTTCATTTCACTTCACTGACTCCCACTATATCTAGATGGATCCCAAGCATTTCCCTTTTCAGATTTTCTAGCTTCCCTACCATGTTACATTCAAGCTTTGACATTCCATGCTCCGACTCGTAGAACATTTCATTCCGTTTATTATTCAGTCTTTCTCTCATGGTCACCTCCCCCTTGGCAGCTCCTCCCTGAGATTCGAATGGGGGACTATTCTGGAATATTTTGCCAATGTGCATATCGTCATGACGCTTTTTCAGTTAAATACCACATGTCCTATAGATACACATTATATGTCTTTTATGCATTGGTTTCAACTGCCTTCTGCGTCGTCATTTCGTTAATGCTAGCTGATTCCTCCGCCTTCACTAGCAATTTTCCATCACAAGGTCAACAGAGTGCGCTGAACTTTTCTCTGCCCTCTTTGACAAGGGCATTGGCAGAATGAGGGTGACTTCTTAAGCAAGAAGTCTTCGGCCACCATTGCTGTTGCTTTTTATTCGAAATTTAATCAGTGGCGGAGTTCGAATCTGGGACCTAGGACGGTTTGATTAAGAATCAAAAGAGCTACCACTAGACCACGCGTGCTTTATCCAGAGTTACTGTAGCATGAAAACAGTTAAAGAGTATTTCTTTGATGTGTTCTGCGCTGAGTCGTGCTTCGGTAGCTCAGATGGTAGAGCACTTTCCCGCGAAAGGCAAAGGTCCCGAGTTCGAGTCTCGGTCGGGCACACAGTTTTAATCTGCCAGGAAGTTTCATATCAGCACACACTCCGCTGCAGGGTGAAAATTTCATTTTGGAAACATCCCCAGGCTGTGGCTAAGCCATGTCTCCGCAGTATCCTTTCTTTCAGGAGTGCTAGTTCTGCAAGGTTCGCGGAAGAGCTTCTGTAAAGTTTGGAAGGTAGGAGACGAGATACTGGCAGAAGTAAAGCTGTGAGGACCGGGCGTGAGTCGTGCTTCGGTAGCTCAGATGGTGGAGCACTTGCCCGCGAAAGGCGAAGGTCCCGAGTTCGAGTCTCACTCAGGCACACAGTTTTAATCTGCCAGGAAGTTTCATTATCAAGATTGCTTCCACCTTCTTGAAGCGAATGAGCGCTCTTAGAGAACAGTAGAGCATCTGATCGAGAGTAGATCCTTCATAGCAGCTGAGACACCATAGGCTATAGATAGTGTAGACCGCGCACGCACTTATCTCTGCCCTGTTGAAATTTGAAGCTAAGGTCTAAGTCGGGTGAGCCGAGCAGCAAGCTAGACTCGTTGCAACAAGCCAAATCTCTGTCATTACTCGCTATGCGAAGTGGAGCTGATAGTTTTTCTGATTTATACCTGAAATCGAGCATAGATTTTACCAATAAAATGACTTGCCTTATTGCTGTTATACGTAATGTACTAATACAGTTAACCTTATTTTTCTGAAATTCCTAATACTGATGTAGTGGTTATCGCTATCTTATCCCACGTGGCCATAAGAAAAATATTGACAGCTCTTATCAGAAACGGCAGAATTACAGTCATTTGGTGAATGCCTGTTTTTGTTGCACTGCCGTTCTTAATCCACCGCTTCCACAGGAGTAGAAGACTAACTGTCGGTTTGGCAGGCAGCATTAGTTTTCTCACGATTCCTCAACAATATGTGTGAAATGTTTTATCACACTCTTTTAAGGAATGAAATCCGTTATATCCATAACGTCCGTTTTCTCCCATAATATGCGTTTATACTTTATGGCTTTTTCTTAATCTAGTACAGATACCAAACAGCGGACATAACATATTAGAAAATATTGTAGAGATCTCCTGTAGAGTTAAATACTAACGTTCTGTCATTTCAAAACATTAGCCTTTCATCGAGTTTTACATATAAGTATCAACATACATCCTAACTTTCAACTCATGGAAAAATCTCTGCAAATATTTTAAAGTAGTTCACTTCCACAACTAAGATTTTCGTCAGTTTACCTAAGCAGGATATAAAACAAGACTTATCTGCTTATCTTATTATTTCTGCTTCTAGTACAACCCAAAATATATGATCTGTAAGAAAAATGTCATATATTGTGCATTATAAATGCGTATTCGAGTTCGTGCGTCATGAGACTTAGATGTTGGTTTCACTAAAATGACGTCATGCGCAGTATATGTTATCTATGGTCTATGAGCTACACAGATTAGACAAGTAAATACATCTGTACTTCGCCGGCTGGAGTGGCCGAGCGGTTCTAGGCGCTTCAGTCTGGAACCGCGCGACCTCTACAGTCGCAGGTTCGATTCCTGCTTCGGACATGGACGTGTGTGATGTCCTTAGGTTAGTTAGGTTTAAGTAGTTCTAAGTTCTAGGGGACTGATGACCTCCGATGTTCAGTCCCATAGTGCTCAGAGCCATTTGAACCATTTTTGAACATCTGTACTTCAAGCCCGGCTGCATCTTAGTTTATATCACGTAACAATAGGATTATCATTCTAAAACGTATCAACTGCGACGAATAGCATTTACAATCTTAGTCATTTTTTAATAAATAAGTAACAATGCTAACCCGAAATTCAGGTGCATAAGTAACATATAATTTTCCGTCATAGTCATATCGTCATAAGAATGTGATATAATTGGAGTTTGTACATTGAGTAATATTTTCCTCCATTTTTATCATTCCTTCACGCCACCAGAATTATTTATTTAAATACGTTTTGGAAGAGCTACAGCTCAGATTTAGGACTACAGGAATTCACTTAGGTAAAAATAATTAAAGCTAGATTTTATTTTGAATTGAACGGTAGATTATCGTTTGTTTGACAGCTACTTTTAAACGAAACAACATACACATGCGATACACCTCTCGCGACACACGCGAACAGAAGATAGCGTAAGATTCTTGATCATAAACAAAGTGCGAAAGTTTTGTATTTATGTGTATAGAATCAGGTATGTGTATAGAATCAGCTACATACCGTCCAACGAACGTGAGTACACGATTAGCGAAGTAACAGCTCAGTACATAGCAAATAACTGGATTCCACAACACTACCGCAATCCCAGGTGTATATTGATGACATATGAAGTTCACCTTTTAGTATTTTGTTTACTAACAACCGCTCGCACAGTTGCAGATGACATGATGTTCGCTGAGTAAAAAACAGCAAAAACAAGAACGCACAGAAAATATGTCGCAAACGGCGACAATAATTCTCGAAAACATGCTCTAACATACAATAAATAAGGTAGTATGAAAGTATCCATAGAAAACTATATTTCAAAAAACGAATTGTAAAAATGTAATAAAGTGCCACTGTGTTTGTATATCCACACTTTTTTCTGCATGTTTCAGATTAAAAAACCCCCTGATGATGGTGATATTTGTCGCCGAAACTAGTTTGGGAAAATAAAGAAATAAACGAATAACAAGGTGTTTTGCATCAAGGTGGACTCAGTTTCTGATATTGCGGTTTTTCTATGCAAACACGAACCAAATAGAAGAGTTCCAAGATAAAATTATTATATACACAGGTGTCGTTAACTTTCAAACATCAATGAGTAACTTACAAACATCAATCAGTATTAAAAGTAACCTACGTCCAATTGTAACTCAGATTCTCATATGATACTAGTACACAGAATAACTGACAATTCTTTATTAAGACTGAACTTCTGCTACATTTATCTGCCAACAAACGCCAGAAAAGTTATTCTAAGCGTATAATAATTCCGGAAACTCTCCCACAATCTACTTCCATAATTTACTGTTATCAGTAACTGTCAATACAGCAGCAACTACAACATTTTACTTAATTCTTTGTTTGTAGTGTGAGTGTGGGTTTACTCGCATTTGCCTGTCGTGTGAATCATATCAGTCAGCTGCCAGATATTTGCATAAATACATTCGCTCAGGTTGGAAGCTTTTTATATTAAGTGGAATTTCACAAAAGAGCGTTTTGAGATACATTCATTCAGCAAGAGGTAGTGGCCATGTCGAGTACAGAGATGCTACGTGTCAAGCAGCATAGTATACTCCTGCTGTCAGAGTTTAAATTATACAGTGTGAGGAGAGGATATCGATTTAAATCATACGTGTTAATTTACATCTGAGCTATTGTAGTGGATGTTAATTGGCTACAAGGTCCATCAATTTTCATGAAACTTTCCTAACAGTCAGAAAACGGACGTGGTGACAAGTAGTTCTAGAAGTAAGATAGAATGAGAGATTGGAAATTAGGACCATGTTAGGAGGAGGAGATGGACAGAGAGAGGGGGAGGAGAGAGAGGTGTAACTGGCAGGTGGAAGATGGAGGGGGGTAGTGAGTAGATCTAAATGGAAGAGGGTGGAGGAGGTGAACAGAGTGAATGGAGAGAGGGCAGGATTATATATACAGACAGGGCAAAGGAAGAGATGGACAGAGGAAAGGAGGAGGCTGACAATGGATGGAAGTGGTAAGGGGAGTATGAGGGGGTATGAGAGGATGGACAAAAAGAGAGGAAGTACGAGATGTACATGGAAGGTGAGGAGAAGATGGTCAGAGAGAGAGAGAAAGAGGGAGAGGAGATGTCACAAAGGGGTCAGGAAGGTGAAGTGTAAGAGGCAGATGGAGAGATGTAGGGCGAACCTGGAAAAAGAACAGGGGGAGGAATGGACGGACAGATGGAGAGGGCGGAGAAGTATATGATAACAGAGATTGGGACGAGGAGATGGACAGAGAGGGTGTGGAGAAGATGGACAGAAATAGGGAAGGAGGAGGAGGAGATGTATAAAGATAGGGAAAGGAGAAGATGGGCAGAGGAAGGGGTAAGTAGGAGATTGACAGAGAGAGGAGGATGTATGATGGAGAGAAGGCAGAGGAGATGGAAAAGGAAGAGAGGGTAGGAGGGGATGGGTAGATCGAATAAATAAGAAGATGGTACTGACTCGAATTGAGGAGAAAATAAATTTATGTCATAACTGGGCTAAATGAAGGGAAGTAATAAGTACAGTTTATTGGGGGGTAATACAGTAAGTACACTGACTAGCCAGAACATTATGACCACCGATCTACTACCGATATAAACCAGTCTAGGAGATAGCAGCGTCGACTGGCGACGAATGACTGCAGGTCGATCACCCCTCATTACAGATTTTGGACGTCGTGGGCTGGGCAGACTGGTGAAACAGGGCAGGCGGTATACTGTGGCGGAAGTAACATCAGACTTTAGTGCTGGACAGAGTACAAGTGTGTCTGAACATATAGTGCACCGATCACTCCTAACGATGAGCCCCCGGCCGACGACCCTTGCATGCGCTAGTGTTATAACCACGAAATCGACAGCTATAACTGAAATGGGTACTTGTATATCGGCACTGGACGATGGCGCAGTGGCAGAGTATTGCATCCTGATACCTTCTCCATCATGCCGATGGGAGGTCGTGAATACATAGTCTTCCAGGGGAACAGCTCCTTGACACATGTACTGTGGGACGGAGACAAGTTGTCGGCGGCTCCTTTGTGCTCTGGGAACAACCACGTGGATATCCAGGGTCCAGTGACACCATGACGGCCAAGGAGTATACTGTTTGCAGACCACATACACCCTTTATGATTATCATGTTCCCCGATGGCAGTGGCATGTTACAGGAAGATAATGCACTACGTCACAAGACGAGGAGTGAGTTGGAGTCGTTCGAGGAACACAGCGGGGAGTTGCAGTTGACATACTAGCCCCACAACTCCCCAGATCAGAACCTGATCGAAAACATCTGGGACGTGATTGAACATGGCATCAGAGCTCATCGCCCTCTTCCCCGGAATTTTCGGGAATTGGGTGACTTGTGTGTGCAGATGTGATGCCAGCTCCCTCCAGCGACCTGCCACGACCTCATTGCTTCCACGCCACGACGCGTCGCAGCTGTTATCCCTGCGAAAGGTGAACATACTGGCTACTAGACAGGTTGTCATAATGTTCTGGCTGATAGGTGTACATTCAAATGGGGGGGGGGGGGGGTAGGTTGCAGCATTCGTTCAGAGATGAAGAGAATGAGATTATCCAAAGTATCTTGGGTAGCTGTATCATACCAGTCTTCGGACTGAAGACCACAACAAGACAGTAAGCAGTTGTATCACTAACTGCAGTTGTCAACCATAACCTTTGTTCGTGGGACACCAAAACTGCACGCACTGTTTCGGCGTCAGTAACGTAAACGCGTATGAAACGCTTGATACTGAGTCTCATTAGGTCAACAGCACTGAGCAAAAGTCACTAAGAATGCAGTGCATCTTGGAATTCACTCGTCAGTCAGTACAGAATGAAATGGTGTGTTGAAACGCTTGCCAGTTTTTTTGTGTTGAAAAACACGTAACATGCCACAATACGATCGTAATTTGTAGAGTTCGTAGTTTCTCGCCACAATTGTTTATAACGATGACTCCCTTGAATTTAGCTCATTTAACATCCTGGCACAAGAAGAAGGAAGGACCGCCTGTGTTTTTATGTCCCTTCAATGGGTGAGATTTTGAAATATGAAGCTTTGCTTCCATTACTCCTGCGGAAGGGGAATAAAGGAACCACCCCAGCATTTGCATGGAGTGACCTGGGGGAACGCCGGAAACCGATATCAGCATGACCGACTTGAGAACTGAAACCGATTCTCTCGAATGCGAGTTTAGGGCGTTAGCCAGTACACCATTTCACTCAGTCCCCGTGGAGATATTGCAGAGTTACAGTTCACTGAGATATTTTATAGGCTTTTCCGTAAGTTACCTATGTGAACGAGCCTTTTCGACTCTACACCTTTTGTGAAATAAGTAAAGGAATAGAGTGACAGCAGCAGGCTCAAATTAATGAGTTCTAAACCAGGTATCGATACACTCTTGGGTGATAAAGGATGTCAGTAATTCCAGTCAGTTCTTTTTAACACTGACCATTCGATTTTGAGTTTTCAACTAGCTGTGGCATCTAAGTGAATATAGTAAAAAAAATTTCTTTATAAAAAAATATAATTAGTTTTCATATCTTCTTATACAGTAAGTTTTTATCACACAATAGGTTGGGCATCGCTGATCTAACGATAAAGTGCCTCAGCGACGTGCCATGCTGTGTCAATCAGTATATTATATTCGTATTTTATGGAACAAGGTCTCTGTTTTACATGCAGTTTTCGCTAGCATCTATGCAAATATCGGCGGAAACATGTGCAGTCCTATCTCTGACGTCTGCTGTAGGCATGACCAGCCAGACGACAACAGACGTCCAGTGGTGAATAATGGTTTTGCGTAAACGACGTCTTTTAAGTGGCTGTAGTGATTAGTGGCCCACAGTTTCACTGTTGGAGTGTGGTATCTAACTTCAGGGTCTGGAAGGTGTCTGACGTCTGGAATACGTGGAAATCGCGCTTACTTCAGTATAGCGCAATGATTGATGTAATCAGTAATTTCTCTGTAGGAAAACTGGCGTCAGATAAAGAGCACAAATCCTGGAAGTGGGTGAGATACGCGATTAAATCATATACTACATTGCAACCAAGATCGCGTAGAAGTTACAACGAAGATTATCTTCTGTACATACATTACCCACCGCAAGTAACTTACCTAAAAACCACTGGAACCCAACTTTCCTCGTTGTGGCACGTAATCTACAGAGATACATTAAATAACTGCAATATTTCAGAAAGTTTATATTCAGGGTGAAGTATTGTGTGAGTTACATAGATCAAGGGAAGACTGAGGAAGGGGAATATAAACCATTTCAAAAGTAGTACTACTGGGGATATCAACAATTAAGTGGACAGATGAATGCGCTGAGCTGAGTTATTCACAAATGAACTGTTTGATTCTCTTCTTCTTCCTCTTCTTCTTCCCAGGATGCCTCCTCAAGCCCTGTGTTCTCCTCTTAACAACGCTGGCGCAAGAACTGCGTCCAGTGGTTCTGCCAGCTTGCGCCTTCTCCCGGCTGCCAAACGAAACATCAATACTGCTAGTGGCACCTTGTGGGCATTCAACGAACCTCCAAGGAAGCCCACTACACAGAACTCAAGTGACACATTATTTCGGAAAACTATGTAAATAAAACAAATAGGAAACCTTCTTACCTCCGCCAGATAAATGGATATTTTTATTTTAGTACGTTGTGGGACATGGAGCTTCTTAATTTGATAGCTGCTTGTAACGGTCGTTCAGTAATATTTTAAAAAGAGTCAAGTGCATCATGGTTCAAAAATGGTTCAAATGGCTCTGAGCACTATGGGACTCAACATCTAGAACTTATAACTACTTAAACCTAACTAACCTAAGGACATCACACACATCCATGCCCGAGGCAGGATTCGAACCTGCAACCGTAGCACAAGTGCATCATGCTGTTGCTTATTTCATCCCCGATCTGATGCATATAACCTTGACTAAAATAGGTATGGAATTTTGTGGATATCGGAACAAATACAAAGGCATGTGTGGCATTGAACCTGGCTTCCTAATTTGGCAGCCTAGTCGCGTTTAACATCCCCAAATGTCACGCATTACTTTAACCACCACAATGCCAAGGAGAAAGGGCGGGCGTACTTTGTGTTCACACTTTCAAAATATTATAATCTTGTCAGTTACGTTACATTTTAAAATGTTGCAAAAAAGTATTTGCTGCTGCTAATGAATTCTTTTACGTGATTCCATTAATGTTTTAAATTTTTCAGTTAAGGTCAACCCACAAATTTAACTCTCAGTAGTAGATGTCACTTTCCCCAGTGAACATCATATTCAATATCTTCAGTTTCAGGACCTTACTAACACATCAGTATCTCTTTAAAAAAAATTAACGAAGTTTGCATTTTTAAAATCTTTTTAAGGTGGACATAAAGTACCTTTTCGCCCCCTTCCTTCTTGGTAGTACACCAATTGAAAATATGTTTGTGTTGCTAAAAGTGTGCCAAGACATATGTTTATGTTATAGACGCTACTAGCACATCAGCATTTCTTTAAAAAGTATGTTCTTAATATAGTTCAACAACAATTAACGAATTTAATGTTTCTAGATAGTTTGGGGTAGGCATAAAGTACTTCCCCCCCTCGGTAATGTACGTCATGAAAACTGATTTGGTATTGCTAGAGTCAATTGATATCTACAGTTAACAGTTCTCGTTTATTAACATTGATGTCATTCGTACACCCATCTGAATCTTCCAACAAACAACCTGAAAACTATAACGATAATTTGCTATCTGTACTAAAATAAGTAAGTCGGATTAAGGTTCTCTTCCCAGAAAATTAACAATATATCCATAATACAGGGTGATGCAAAAAGAATACCACAACTTTAGGAATTTAAAACTCTGCAACGACAAAAGACAGAGCTAAGCACTATCTGTCGGCGAATTAAGGGAGCTATAAAGTTTCATTTAGTTGTACATTTGTTCGCTTGAGGCGCTGTTGACTAGGCGTCAGCGTCAGTTGATGCTAAGATGGCGACCGCTCAACAGAAAGCTTTTTGTGTTATTGAGTACGGCAGAAGTGAATCGACGACAGTTGTTCAGCGTGCATTTCGAACGAAGTACGGTGTTAAACCTCCTGATAGGTGGTGTATTAAAAGTTGGTATAAACAGTTTACAGAGAATGGGTGTTTGTGCAAAGGGAAAAGTTCTGGACTTCATCACTGGCCTCCAAGAAGCCCTGATCTTACCCCCTGCGATTTTTTCTTATGGGGGTATGTTAAGGATATGGTGTTTTGGCCACCTCTCCCAGCCACCATTGATGATTTGAATCGAGAAATAACAGCAGCTATCCAAACTGTTACGCCTGATATGCTACAGAGAGTGTGGAACGAGTTGGAGTATCAGGTTGATATTGCTCGAGTGTCTGGAGGGGGCCGTATTGAACATCTCTGAACTTGTTTTTGAGTGAAAAAAAAACCTTTTTAAATACTCTTTGTAATGATGTGTAACAGAAGGTTATATTATGTTTCTTTAATTAAATACACATTTTTAAAGTTGTGGTATTCTTTTTGAATCACCCTGTATAAACACAATGGACTGGCATAACTCCCATACTTACAACAACAACGTTCTGACAACAGAATAACAACCCAGGTCATGACGAACAATTTTGTAAACAGAGTACACCAATACTAGAATGCTTCATCGCTCACATAATCATTAATGAATACACAGTGTGAACGCAGGCTCCAACGGAAAAATTTCGGAGTTTGTTAAGGGATATTACAGGAGACCCATGGCCCGTTGCAGATAATTGCATTTCGTATGATTTCTTACTCCATTTTATCTTTATATCTGTACAACAATGGAAATATCGATGTTATGCACTGTGTATTTTGTTTGGAAATAAACTTCTTCATGTCGATGATAAAACTTGGTGTTGTCAACAGTAATTCCCACTCTACTGTTCGCCCTCATGCTTGCATTCAGTACTTCTTGGTTCTCTCTCGGATTTGGTTTGCCGGTAGTATTAGTTGTACATAAACAGTGATACATAGAAGAGTGGATGGGTTTACTAACGGGGAGTTGGCCGAAATGGAGCTCGAGTGCGGGTCCATGGACTGAATGGAAGAGCGGTACTACGAGGCCGTGCTAAACTGTCCTAGCCGCAACGGCAGCCACAGCAAAGTACTTTTGCATATGTAAATAAGTCCCTGTGAGAAGCTAGAACGTTTCATGTTAGGGTGATGGCATATTTCTCGGTTTATCCCTGTTGAATAGATATTATCACAGAAACAGAACTAGCGGGGGTAACAAAAACGAATAAATTATAATTACAGTATTAATATGTTATGAGCCACATAAGACTCAATTGACTGAGGGACTGATAAGGAAATGGCCCCATGCTGGGCGCTAAGATATAGTGAATTACATTCCAAAATGACACATACATACATTTACGTTTATTATTATTATCATTTGCAGATGTGATGGTGTAGCTTAGTTGGTTCAGACTCTGCAACATCTGCTATGGCTGGAATGTCCCTCTCGAGAGTGCACTTGAAATGTGAAGGACTTCTTCCAGAGGCCGCTCTCTCCTTCCGTCTTGCCTTCTTCCTGATGTCTTCTTGCATGCGTTCGTTCTCACGCTTAGCCCCATTGCACACAGTTTGTCGCCGCTTGACTCGGTCACCAGCTGTATTTTCCCACTGACTTGTATCGATGCTGGCCTTGGTCAGATATCTCTTGGAGACATCTTTGAAAAGACGGTGCGGTCTTTATACTGGCCTCACACCCTCCCAAAGCACTTTTTTCGGTTTTCGCTCAGGACGCATAAGCCTGACATGTCCCAGCCACCTTAGACGTGGGTGGCTCAGGAGTGCATGAATGCTGGTTGTGCTTGCGAGCCGTAGTACTTCGGTGTTGGGCACTCTATCCTTCCAAGAGATCTGAAGGATTCTCCGGAGGCAACGGAGACGGAAGCTGTTCAGTCGGGATTCGTGTTTAGGAAGAGTTGTCCATGTCTCACAGCTATACAAAAGGGTGCTGATAAAACAAGCGTTATATACTTGCAATTTAGTTTTTAATTTGAGTAGTCCATTCTTCCATACTCTGTTTTTCAATCTACCCATAACAGCGATGCTTTTGCAATTCTGTTGGTAATCTCAGTGTCCACTGAGAAGTTGCTACATACCGTAGATCCCAAGTAAGTAAAATCATCAACTACCTGGATAGGATTGCCGTGAATACTGATGGATGGATGGTTGGTGGTGCCCTGCGCTATGATCTTAGTCTTTTGGAGGCTGATGGTAAGACTAAATTTTCCACATGCATGTGATAACTTGTTGATTACATACTGCAGCTCATTCTCTGAGTTTGCTACCAGAGCTGCGACTCGGGAATAACAGTTGTATTGACTTTGGTCTTGGCCTTGAGACGGGCAATGTTGAAGAGATTTCCATCAGACCTTGTACGTAAATACTCTCCCTCCTCACAGTCTTCAAAAGCAAATCTCAGCAGAAGAGAAAGGAAAATGCCAAACGGCGTAGGAGCTAACACACACCCCTGCTTTATAGCGCTATTTACAGGGAATGGTTCTGACGTTTTGCCGTTGAAACAGACTGTTGCTTGCATTTTCTTATGCAGAGAGACAGTTATTCGTAGTAGTTTAGGTGGGCATCCAATCTTGAAAAGCCCTATTCTGCTCTCGAAATCAAATGCTTTCACAAGGCCAACGAAAGCAATATAAAGTGGTCTCTGCTGCTCACGGCACTTCACTTGCAGTTGCCGTGTAGAGAAAATCATTTCCACCGTTGATCGGCCAGGTATGAAGCCGAATTGAGATTCTGGGTAAATTCCAGATACAAGGAATTGCAATCGCATTAGGACGACTCTTGCATAAGCCTTCCCGGCTACACTCAACAGTGAAATGCCTCAGTAATTGTTGCAATCACTTCTGCCTCCCTTCTGTTTACACACAGTAAGAATCTTTGAATTTTGCATACTTAGTGGGACGTAGCCTTCTTCCCAGATGGTGGTGAGAAGTGAATGTAGATGCTGTAGAAGGACAGGCTTGTTATACATAATAATCACTGCAGGGATCCCATCTTCACCTAGAGCCTTTCCATTAGCTAGGCAATCTATCTCTCTGCCAAGTTCTTCCATAGTGAGCATTGCAACAAACTCTTCCATAACTGGCATTTGTTTGACTGCATCAAGTGCATCCTTGCTTACTTCATTTTCAGCTGCATAAAGCTCGAGGTAGTGTTCAACCCAGCGCTCCATCTGCTTGCCTTCATCAGTAATAACTTCTCCTGTCTTCGTCTTCAGAGGAGCTGTTTTTCTGACAGTTGGAACAACTGCATTCTTAATACCATCGTACATTGGCTTAATATCGCCACAGTCGGCACCTTTCTGTGTATCTGCACACAGATTTCGCCAGTAGTTATTTGCACATCACCTAGATGTTTGTTGTGCCCTGTTCTTTACTTTTCGCCAGTCATCCCGAGTTCTTCCATTTGGGTTTCTTTTATAAGCAAGCAGGACTTTCCGTTCTGCCTCAATGACTGGTTCCATCTCCTCCTAATTTTGCTCGTACCAGTCCTTGTTTTTATTCTCTTTCATTCCATAGGCCATTACTGCCGAGTTGCAAAAAATGGTTCAAATGGCTCTGAGCACTATGGGACGTAACATCTGAGGTCATCAGTCCCCTAGAAGGTAGAACTACTTAAACCTAACTAACCTAAGGACATCACACACATCCACGCTCGAGGCAGGATTCGAACCTGCGACCGTAGCGGTAGCGCGGTTCCAGACTGAAGCGCCTAGAACCGCTCGGCCACACCGGCCGGCCTGCCGAGTTGCAGATGGCGTCAAAAAGTTGTGCTCATTTGTCATCAATATTCATTTCTGTTTGTGCGTTTCTTGATAAAGCGCTTTCAAAACTAATGGCAAATTCTTGTTTTCGATGTGACTTATCAACATGATATGTGTTGATACACGATTGACCTCTCTGTTTAGCGTGCTGATATTTCATAGTGTGGTGGGACGAAATTGAAGCGTCACCCATCCACCAGTGTCAGCCCAGTTTTCAGGTGAATATAAGTTTAATTTAGTTTTGTTTATGTATTTTTGTAATATTTGTAGTGTTTGTGAAGTGTCTAAAGTTTTTGTATTTTTTTTATGTTTCATGTACGGAGAGGGCGGCGCAACGAACGGAGACAGCATCTTCGTTGCCGGGACCGGAGAGAAAATTGCTGGCCACTATACGTCGCGGGTCGACAGCCAAAGAGCGACAGAAGATTCTGAAACCGATTTGTTGCGTCGTGCTTCTAAAAATTGGAAATGAACAATTTGTAATGTTTTGTACAACAATGACGTCGTAGAGAGTTTAATCTTATTGATAATGTTAGTCTTGTCTTGTCAAGGCTCAGGTTCACGTCTGCATGTAGGAAGATAATAAACTAGTGGATGTTACTAAAGTTGAAATACGTGTTCCGAGGATTTATTTATGAAGAATTATGTGAATAAATTAATAATATATTTGACAAGATTATTGGATTTTGACAGCGTTCATCGCGACTTTAAATCTCAAAAAGTTTATTCAATGTGGTTCTATTGTCGATTAAATCAGAAAACGTGTATCAATATAATTTCTGAGGAGAAACAAACGACATCTAAAAATTGAAAAAGTTTACGCAAACCAATAGGACTGAGTGACAAAATTCAGCGCATACGACTCAAATGATGATGTTTTACAGTTTCGTTCAAGAACCGTTCTGAGACAATTTAAAAAGAATTTAAATAATTTTGAAGTGTGTTGTAACTGACGTAGGTGACGAAGTCTGCACATGGTCATATATCAAAAGAAAACCATTCATACAAAACTATACGTCGTTACACTACAGCGTGGCGACCTTAGAAACAGGACTTGTGTGCAACTAAGGCACACAGGTACGAAACAATTAAAACATCAAGAGTTCTTCGGAAGTCAACGCGAGTCTTCGTGGAGCCTTCACCAGCCAGCGGCGACTTCGCGTGTGTGGGCACCTGACGGAGCGTAGCCAAGCAGTACGGTCACGCAGTTATTCTACGAGAAGTCGCATCTGTTGGGCAGCAGCTGAACGCTGCAAATCCCGACAACCTTTTTCTCCTAAACTAACAGGCCCAGTACGTCAGCTGGGGGGCGTTCCTCCGGCTGGTATTAAAGGTGTTGCTGAGGGCTTCGCCTGTCGACGGTGGGGCCGGGCGTGGTTGCAGCCAGTGACGTCTCCGGTGTTCGACTCAGCGTCCTGCCGGTTGCGGAAACGGGGTCGCAGCATGTCAGTGGCTGCATCGACGGCTGATACTTCGGCAGCCCATAGCAGCACACTGATCACCGAGAACTACAAACTACAATATTAGTGTCCGGTGAGTCTGTTTTAAGTTGGAAGTGGAGTGCTGTACAAAGGGAGTGTGCTTTAATAGGATTGTTGATTACAAGTCTCCGTGTGTAACTTGTTAATATCTTACAATAATGTCGGGAAGTGAAATGTCAGACGAAGAGCAATCTGTGTCCGATAGAAGCATGAGATCCCTTTTTAGGGCGATCGCTAAATTAAAACAATCTAACTGGGATTTTTTAGCTGAATTAAAACAGTCTAACGAAGAATCTGCTGCTAGATTAAAAGAGGAACTAAAATAGGAATTAAGACAGTCTAACGAAGAATCTATTGCTAGATTAAAAGTGGAATTAAAACAATCTAATGAAGAATCTACTGCTAGATTGAAAGAGGAATTAAAACAGTCAAATGCTAGATTAAAAGGGGAGCTAACAAAATCGACAGACAGGTTACAGGAACATCTTAATGAAACCAGTCGAGAATTAAGTGATAAAATAGAGGCTTCTAAAGTTGAAATGCAGGAATAACTAGTAGGACTTAGTAATAAGATTGCTGATAATTGTAAAAGGTTAAAAGAACATATCCAGGAATCACGTGAGGAAAAAGCTCGCATGCGAAATGATATTATTGACTTAACCGAGAGACTAGATAATGTCAATGTCTTAGTTGTAAATGAAATAGAGAAAAATAACGATAAGTTACGAGATGAATTTTCTATGCAAACAGAAACTGTTCGTAGAGAATTATTAGAATCTACTAAAGAGGTTTCTACCAAACCTGTAGAGATTTCTTCAATAGATAATGTAGAATTAGAGACATTAACTCATCAAGTAGAAAAAGATCATACTCAAAGAGAAAACATGAAATTTTTAATTACTGAAATATGCAGTAACCTTGAGACCTCCAAAAATAATAACATTGACGAAGGTACAGAGCGTTCACATCGTGAACACAGTGAAAAATCGATATCAGCTAACCGCGTATCCAATACAGAAGTGAGAATACAGGAAATTACTAAACGGTTATCGGAATTAGATAATAATGAAAACATTTCAAGTAGTAGAAGTAATAACGTAATCAGAGTCAACAGTCACATCGTGTTTGCTAGCTCGGACGACAACAATACAGATAAAGAAATCACGGCAAGCCAATCCGATGCAACTCCGTCTCTGCAATCTAAACAAAATCCAACTATGTCTCTCGCAGAATGCTGGGATGATATAACGGCAAATTCAAATGTAGCAAGTCGATTTCCTGTGTTCAAACCAGGAGGCGAACTTCACCCTATAATATTTATAAAAGCTTTTGAAACTTCATTATCTCCTAAATGGAGTCATGAAAAACGGATTCAATTTGTAATACTACATGTAGAAGCAGTAGCTGCGGAATGGGCAGTACTGCATAGAACTGAATTTAGGGACTGGGATGATTTTGCGAAGCAGTTTAAACAAAATTATTGGTCAAGAGGAAAACAACAACACTTAACTTTAGAGTTGTTAGACCCTCCTCCATATTCTACACGGTGGGGAGGTTATAGGAATTATTTCGAATGGCATTTAAACCGTGCTAAATTAATTGAAGAACCAATTATTGAAAGTCACCTAATACGAGTCCTAATTAGTAGGTTACCGTATTATGTAAAGGAAAGAATGATAGAAAGAGAATGGTCACAGCCTTGCGAATTATTAAGATATTTAGAACAGTTAGATATACTTAACAGAGAAAGAGAAGACGAGAAATTTAGATTTTGTAGAAATGACAATCCTCGAAATAATAATAATTCAGAACCACGAAAAATTAACAACAACAATCATAGCCGGTTTTGTTATACAAAATGTCAATCTAAAGATAAAGAGAGCCAACAAAATCATGGTAATAACTCTAAAATGCGGAAATTATGCAATAATGATAATGAGGTAAATCATCCTAAAGTAGTTAATGAAGGTCAAGTTGTAGGTGACGTTATCATAGAAAGTTCAGAAAACTAGTAAAGTCCTTTAGTACGGGTCAACTAAAGGCAACTGTTAGTCGAGATTATACAAGACCCAATTGCAATTTATCATTAAGCTGCCAAGAGGAAGGTGATTAGCAACAAGATTTACTTCAGGAAGACAATCAGATAATGGAGAATATAACTTATAAACCCGTTATTAAAGGTTATATTAAAGATACCGAAGTAAATACTATAATCGATTCGGGTAGCGAAGTAAGTATTTTATCTAAAGAATGATTTCAGCTTAAAAGAAAATATTGGAATTTCCCACCCTTACCTGTAACTGGGGTGAAAATTATAGGAGTTACTGGTAAAAGAAGTCAAAATATTACTTAGGAAGTTTATTTAACTTTTGAAATTTCTAAACAATTAATTTCCCACTCTGTACTTGTCGTAGCCAACTTAAATGTGGCCATAATTTTAGGTATAGATTGGCTGTGTAAATATAAAGGTATATTAGATTTTAAAGACTCTTCCTTAACCATCCATAAGGAAGCATGTGCTTTTAAAGTGAGGTTTTCTGATAATCGAGTACCTGAAAATTTCTACGAATCCTTACAGATTAAGTACACACAGACCATGAACCTATTAACAGATTCCAGTGATCTTGAATGTGAAGTATACCGATGTGAGGCTGGTAATAGTGTCAAAACCGAAGTGAAAGAAAAATGTTATTCTACGAATTGTCTATCCGAACAAGAAAAGGAAGAATTGGAATCTTTGTTGTTAGAATTTAGAGCCGTCTTCTCAGATGAACCGGGGAGAATTAAAGATTACGTTTGTAAACTTAAAATTAAAGATCAAAAACCATTCTTTAAGAAACCTTATCCTATTCCAGTACAATTCAAAGAACCGACTAGTAGAGAAATAAGTAAGATGCTAGAACAAAACATTATCGAACGATCATGTAGCGCTTTTAACAGTCCTTTGTGGGTAGTGAAGAAAGCTACTGGTGGGGTACGACTGGTTCTGGATGCCCGTGAATTAAATAAAATTATAGAGATGGAAAGAGACAGACCTATTCCTATGGAGGACGTACTTCTTAAGAATGCTGGTTCTCGTTATATGAGTACAATGGATTTGACTGCTGGCTACCATCAAGTAATATTACACCCGGATACACGGCAATATACCGCTTTTCTTTTTGAAGGTAGATCATGTCAGTTCCAAGTTTTACCTTTTGGACTTAATATATCAGTGTCAACTTTCATTAGGGCATTAGATTCTGCTTTGGGTCAGCAATTGTTACAAAAGATTATTTTATATGTAGATGACATTTTGATAGCCACTAAAACGTGGGAAGAACACGTAACGATATTACGGGAATTGTTTAACCGTTTAATTGACAGAGGAATTACTTTAAAATTATCTAAGTCTTACTTCGGAAAGGAGGAAGTGAGATTTTTGGGGCATATAGTTGACAGTAAAGGTATTAGGCCAGACCCAGCACGTATTGAAGCTATTGCTCGGTGCCCGAGTCCTAGAAATCGGAAACAACTGAAGCCATTTTTAGGAATGGTAGGATTTCTGAGAAGATTTCTTCCAGGGCAGAATGTTGTTAATCCTAAATTACTGGATTTATTAAAAGAGAAATCAGTATGGCTATGGGGAAAAGAGGAAGAGGAAGTTTTTAATAAGATAAAAGGAGCGTTAACAGAATCCAAAATGTTATACCATCCAGATTTCAATCAGGACTTTTGTATGTGTACGGATGCCTCTGATTATGGTGTGTCTTGCGTAATATTCCAAGGTGATCTGACCAATGAAAAGGGATTATATCGGCCTATTGGATTCGCCAGTAGAACTTTAAATAAACATGGAAGAAATTATTTTGTAACCGAGAAGGAAGCTCTCGCGGTGGTATGGGGTTTTCAACGATTTAGAGGATTATTAATGGGAAGAAAAACAATTGTATATACTGATCATCAGGCTTTAATCTTTTTGAACAATTGTCGGTTACTTCACCGTAGACTATTACGTTGGGTATTATGCTTGCAAGAATTGCAGTACGAAATTAGGTATATAAAAGGATCTCAGAATGTAGTTTCGGATGCTATGTCGAGACTTCCAGTAGGAATGGAGAATATTAACATTGCAGAAGAACCAGGAACAAATTACCATGTTTATTTCCATTTAACTCAGGAGAACGAACGTAAGGTTAAACGGATAGTAACTGCTGTTAGATGCAATCAAAGAAACAATGATCAATATAGGGACCTTATACAAAACCTTAATAATGGGGACGAAACAGTTAACACCCGGGGTGTGTGGTTATATTTCAACGACTTGTTGTATTGGAAAGCACAGAGGAAACACCAGAGATGGAAAATCTGCATTCCGAAAACTGTTGTGTACGAATTAATTACTTATATTCATGAAGGTTACGGGAATTTTGGAATTCATAAATGTATTAAACATCTAATGAAGTATTATTATTTCAAAAATATGTCCCGTATTGTGAGAAGTATTATTAGGGCTTGTGAAACCTGTCAAAAGGTTAAAGTTAATAACAAATCTAAGCGTTATAAATTATATGCTGTAATTCCTCGAGGTCTGTGGGATCTACTATCATCAGATTTTTTCGGCCCTCTGCCTCGTAGTTCAGGAGGATTTACTTATGTGTTTGTTGTAATGGAATGTTGGTCCAAACATGTGAAGCTGTATACTTTGAAACGAGGGAATACAGCAAGCGTTATACGCTGCCTCACCCGAAATTACTTTGTTAACTGGGGCATTCCTAAACGACTTATGTCTGACAACGGTAGTGCCTTTATTAGCCAAAAGTTTCAAGATATGTTAAAACAATATGGAATCAAACATGTCTTAATTTCGAAATATCACCCTCAAAGTAATTTAGTAGAAAGAGTCATGAAAGAATTAGGACGATTATGTAGAACTTATTGTGCACATAAACATACTCGGTGGGCCAAACTAATGCCTGAATTCGAAAAGATATTAAATGATTTGCCTCACCTAACGACGGGATTATCACCTATAGAAATTCTAGGCAAACGAATCGTAGGTGAGCCTTTACTAGCTGTTCTACCTAGGCCACCAGTAAATGAGATCCAACAATGCACCCCAGACGAAAAAGTTTGCGAACAGATTGTTAAAAATGCTGAACAGAGAATTAAAAGTTATAATCAACATGCTATAGAACCCTCATTTCAGGTAGGAGATCTTGTATTAGTACGATCTCATCCTAAAAGTTCGAAGATCAGTAAGGAATGTAGAAAATTCTTCTTTATCTTTGAAGGTCCGTATGTTGTACATAAGATTGTACATCCCAAAGCGTTACTTCTTATGGAACCTTCATCAGGTGTCATTAAAGGATTATATAGTGTTGATCAAATGAAACCCTTCATTCCTAAATAAGTTAATATTTAGTATATGTTACATAGGGAAGAGCGTTCATAGTTTATTCATGTGAAGTTTTTCGTGATAGTTACGTGTTATTTTAAAGAAGTAACAGGAAGCTTAAACAAGTGTTCTGCAATAATCTACCGGTACTTCAAAAGGAGAAAGATAACTAAAAGGGGATTTATATGGAAGAAATTTTGTTATTAAGTCAGAAGGAATTTTGTATATTTTTATATTTAGTCGGATAGTAGGAACCAAAGGGAATGGTTAATAATTTTAGGGACCATGGGCGTCCACAGCTATATGGCTCACGAGAACATAGCAGAGTGCCTTTAATAGAGATTTGTAATAGTGTTAATATAGAACACACCAAACGGGGCTCTCTCGCTTGTTTCTCCTAAATAAATTGCCATTACCCAACAGGGTGTCCGAAGGTAAAGAAAGCCGTGCCGAGATTCTAAAGAAAGTTTTGCTTGATTTCTTCTTGACCTCAGGCATAAATAAAGTATTAGGGAAAAGAATGGCGTAAAGTAAATAGTACTATTAGTTATTGTGAGAAACTTATTAGTGATATACATTTTTGGAAAGAATAACTCTAGTAAATGAATAAAACTGAAACTAATCTATCACAATTTGAACGCTCTGTCCTAATGTAACAACGTTAAAGAACGTACTAAATTAGTATTTACTAGCAAATATTAAATGAAAAGGAGTAATCTCCATATATTCGGTTATGAATTACCATAATAGCACAATTAAGAGTAAATGACAAATAGTCACAATAATATCGTGGTAAAAGGATTAAATCTATCTAAGAGCAAGGACTCTAGAGTACGTAAAATGTGAGGAAAATGTATTAACAGTTAAATATTGTATATAGAAAAAGTTTTATTTTTGGTTAAAACCTGACAAACTGAGCTTGTGGGTGGGGTGTGTAGTGGGACGAAATTGAAGCGTCACCCATCCACCAGCGTCAGCCCAGTTTGCAGGTGAATATAAGTTTAATTTAGTTTTGTTTATGTATTTTTGTAATATTTGTAATGGTTGTGAAGTGTCTAAAGTTTTTGTATTTGTTTTATGTTTCATGTACGGAGAGGGCGGCGCAACGAACGGAGACAGCATCTTCGTTGCCGGGACCGGAGAGAAAATTGCTGGCCACTATACGTCGCGGGTCGACAGCCAAAGAGCGACAGAAGATTCTGAAACCGATTTGTTGCGTCGTGCTTCTAAAAATTGGAAATGAATAATTTGTAATGTTTTGTACAACAATGACGTCGTAGAGAGTTTAATCTTATTGATAATGTTAGTTTTGTCTTGTCAAGGCTCAGGTTCACGTCTGTATGTAGGAAGATAAACTAGTGGATGTTACTAAATTTGAAATACGTGTTCCGAGGATTTATTTATGAAGAATTATGTGAATAAATTAATAATATATTTGACAAGATTATTGGATTTTGACAGCGTTCATCGCGACTTTAAATCTCAAAAAGTTTATTCAATGTGGTTCTATTGTCGATTAAATCAGATAACGTATATCAATATAATTTCTGAGGAGAAACAAACGACATCTAAAAATTGAAAAAGTTTACGCAAACCAATAGGACTGAGTGACGAAATTCAGCGCATACGACTCAAATGATGATGTTTTACAGTTTCGTTCAAGAACCGTTCTGAGACAATTCAAAAAGAATTTAAATAATTTTGAAGTGTGTTGTAACTGACGTAGGTGACGAAGTCTGCACATGGTCATATATCAAAAGAAAGTCATTCATACAAAACTATACGTCGTTACACTACATTAGGGGTGAGCCACTGTCTGCTCGCCACCAAAGCATGGTTAGTGTTTTAGTCAGCGCTATGATAGCCTCTTGTCAGCAGGACATATTTTAGACCTGTACGCCTAGCTATGACAAAATCAAGTTGGTGCCAGTGAAGAGAGCGGGGGTGTCTCCAGGTCACCTTATGTCGATCTTTAAGTTGGAAATATGTGTTTGTGACACGCAGACCATGATAGCATCACACTTCCAGCAGTCTCTAGCAATTATCATTTATTTTTCACAGTCCATGATGACACAGGTGGGTCAGCCACATTTCATTATCTAATCATTCGCGTAGAATATATAGTGACACTGAGTCAGGTTATTCTGTGGCCGAATAAATCATAAAACAGATCCTTATCCTCTACGCTGGATGATAAGGTGGGAGCGTACACATTTAAGATGTTGATAGTTCCATTAGATTAGGAAATGAGACACTTAAAGTAGTAAAAGAGTTTTGCTATTTGGGGAGCAAAATAACTGATGATGGTCGAAGTAGAGAGGATATAAAATGTAGACTGGCAATGGCGAGGAAAGCGTTTCTGAAGAAGAGAAATTTGTTAACATCGAGTATAGATTTAAGTCTCAGGAAGTCGTTTCTGAAAATATTTGTATGGAGTGCAGCCATGTATGGACGCGAAACGTGAACGATAAATAGTGTGGACAAGAAGAGAATAGAACTTTTCGAAATGTGGTGCTACAGAAGAATGCTGAAAATTAGATGGGTAGATCATATAACTAATGAGGAGGTATTGAATAGAATTGGGCAGAAGAGAAATTTGTGGCACGACATGACTAGAAGAAGGGATCGGTTAGTAGGACATATTTTGAGGCATCAAGGAATCACCAATTTAGTATTGGAGGGCAGCGTGGAGGGTAAAAATCGTAGAGGGAGACCAAGAGATGGATACACTAAACAGATTCCGAAAGATGTAAGTTGCAGTAGATACTGGGAGATGAAGTAGCTTGCACAGGATAGAGTAGCATGGAGAGCTGCATCAAACCAGTCTCTGGACTGAAGACCCCAACAAGTTCCATTTGAAGAGCATACTTGTAAAGCAAGAATCTGCTCTGTTCCTCCGGATGGTAGCACAATACTGTTCAGGACGGTGTTTTTAACCGCGAATCGTATATAATAAAGTCTTTGCTCATCTTGTGATTTCCTCTGCCAAAAGAACGCGTAATTAGCTTCTCTAATGGAGCTCGTGTCAGGTAGCCGCATCTCCCACAGTCCCAGAATGTCCAAATTCAAGCGATGGAACTTCCTATCAATAACTGCAGTCTTAAGAATGAAATCAACTTCTTGGCTATCGTCAGTGTATCTCGTACACATGATCCTGACATTCCAGGTGGCAATACGAAATGGCGGTATCTTTATAATTCCCTTTTTGTTTTTAGTAGGTGTACTTTATCTACCCGCTTGTTGAAGATCACTTCTAAGCTCCACACACCCTACGAAGCAGGCAGATAGTGGCGGGACAGCACCTTATTGGCTAGGGGCTGCCCAGCTTGAGGCGTGCGGTAGCTGTCCAGTGATATGCGGTGATCTCTCCCACAGTCGGAAGTGGCTCCCGGCGCTCAAGTCTTACGCCAATCAGACAGCTTATAAACGGTAACTGCCTCTTCCCGTGCTGTTCCGATGTCTTTAAACGTCGCTGAAGTGTCCTCTCGAGAATTATACATGCCTGGGTGCTAAGTATGAAGACAGGTGAGTCGCCCATGCATCACGGTCTCCCTCTCGACCTAAATGATAGTGTCAGAGGAAAGGCACGCCGATACGTCTGGTATCACTTTGTTTGCAGGAGTTGCCAGGAGGGGATGTAGTACGCCTTCCAACCGCCTTTGGGATCTCACTCCAGATTTTCTATCAGGGTTTTCTCCCTTAGCGTTCGTCCCTCCCGAGACTAACCACAAGGCAGTGGTATGCAAGATAATTAAATGAGGAAAGGAGTGGTAACTGAGAAAAGGGTAGCGTATGGAATATGTAAGATATAAGATGGGTCGTTGTGAGGCACACTTAGTCTGGATCCTCTGCTGAGACCTGTCCGGCTAGGTTAGACCTGCCAGTAACTACGCTACCGCCGGCATAGCTCTCAGTTTCCTCGGAGCACGAACTGTGCTACGATAAGGCGGTGCCTCTTGGGAGAGAAATACACGGTACTGTCACATTAATGCGACCATTACCTCTGTTCGACGTCAACGTGCAATAATCGCTCACAATAACAAGTCACAGACAGCAGCTGGCAGCAGCACTAGCAGCGGAGGATACATAAAGCGTGTTGCGAAGGGGAGGGGAAAGGGGGCGGGGGCGAAAAACAGTACAGTCGTTGTCGTAATGCAGAAATGGAGCGATTTATCTGACGTCCAAAGGAGCATGATCAATCGCTTTCGCGCCAGGAGTGGAAGTCTTCCCGAAAAGTCCAAGTTTGTTAACTGTTCGCGAGTCGCTGTAGTAAAAGTACACTTCGATCGCAAAATGGCGCTATCCAAAGCCGGCGACGAGGCAATTGTGGTGCACCGTGGGCAGTAGATGACAGGGGTAAATATGGCTGCGGAGATGTGTCCGGGCGAATAGTCGTGCAACAGTTGAGGAGCTGATCGCCCGGATGAACCAAAGGGCTACCAGCAGTGTCTCCTCGACGACCATTCAGCGAACGTTGCTGCGTGCGGACTTCTGCAGCAGGCGTATGGCTCCTGTAACCGTGCAGACTACTGTTCATCAGCGATGTACGCTGGAATTTGCACGCCTACACCGCCACTGAACGTCCACTAGGTTGGCGACAAGTGACCTTTTTTGAGAACAATCACGTTTTGTGTGCCATCGGACAGATGGCCGTTGGCGTGTACAGCGTGGAACGTCTGCAACAATCGTCGGTAGTGTCCAGACTGGAGGAAGGAGCGTTATGGTCTGGAGAATGTTTTGGTGGCATACCCTTAGTGATATTGTCGTTCTAGAAGGCACAATGCATCGACACAGGTATGCATCTATCCCTGGGGATCTTTGGCAATTGGAAGCTCAAAGTTATGAACGTGACAGAGCCACTTAGGGATATGGTTCCCAAGGGAAGTTTGTTTGTCCGACAAGACTGGCATCTACCAGCAGGACCATGCAACGTGCCACACAACTTGCAGTATACGTTCGTGGTTCGAAGAAACCCAGAATGAGTTTACCGTGCTCCCCTGGCCATTAAACTCCCCGTATTAAAACCCAGTCGAGATCTATGTTTCCAGCAGGATCCAGCTTTCTGTGCCATGAATTGTCACCCGACAAACTTAGCGCAGCTGGCCATAGCGCTGAAGTTGACATCGTTCCACGTCCCTGTCCGTATCTTCCAGAACCTTTGACTCTGTTCCTGCAGTGCCAGCTGTAAAAGGTAATTATTCGGGCTTTTGACGGGTGGTCACATTAATGTGACTGGACAGTGTACAATCTTAGGGCTGATTTGATTGAGCATAGATACGATTCAGTAATTGGTTCAGAAAGAGGAGTGAATAAACCACTACGTTTAACCAGTTGACGAAATCCATGTGATTTGCCAGCAACTGACAGGACAATTCCCTCTCGTGACGTGTGACTTCTATCGACAGCTAACAGCCGTCATTGCTCGAGTCCTGTGGATCTGGAGACAGCGATCTGGGCGGCTTCTCCCCGCCCTCCTTCCGCGCTCGCAGCTATTCGCCTTTCCAAGCGTAGCGCTTCCTAGCAGCCGACAAAGTGAAGCGATTATCTCGAAAAAGCCACCTCAGAATAAGATTTGAAAGTTGAGATCAGACAAGCAGAACACAGCTTATTTAAGATTGCAGCATCGGACTACAAGAAAAGCCACTTGGCACAGGACGGAAAGTGATCATATCACAAGGTGACGACAAACATAGGAAAGAATGCAGGGATCTGACGGAAAGCCTGAAAACTGAGTCAACAACACTCTGGAATGCCTCTAGAAGGCAAAATTTAAACGCTTTGTTCGCAGCAGCATGAAAAACCCCTTCTTAACGAGAACCTATGCGTCTTAGCTCTAATCGATCATTCACTGTCCATCTGGTCTCGCACTGAGTGTATCATCTCTTCTCTATCTCATCTTTTACTTACTGTCTCCTACTCTCTCTCCGTTCGGCTGTCCTTGCTTGTAGCATTATTAATTTTTCTGGCCACTGTCCTCCTGCTTGCTGAATTCCCCATCAAACTTCATTGAGGAGGAAATCTTTTGTCCACAAATCAGCGCAAATTTAGAAAGCATGGCTCATGTAAAACAGCTTGCCCCTTTCCCTTCCCTTTGCCTTCAGCCGTTTTTAAGTTAATATTGTTCTGCTCTTACGGTGTTAGATGGTTTGGGCCTTCAGCCTAATTTAAGAACTGTTTTACGTAAAGCCTTTCGCATTTTTTTAAAATTAATGTTATTGAGTCTTAAGTGTTGGGCCTTCAGCCGATTTTGAATTTAAGTTGTTTTGCTGTTAATGTGTCACATTCTTTCGGCTTTCAGCCGATTTTAAATTAAAGTTGTTCTGCTCCTAGATGGTTTGGGTCTTCAGCCTAATTTAAGAACTGTTTTACGTAAAGCCTTTGGCATTTTTTTTTAAATTAATGTTATTGAGTCTTAAGTGTTGGACCTTCAGCCGATTTTGAATTCAAGTTTTTTGCTCTTAAGGTGTCAGATTCTTTGGACCTTTAGCCTAATTAAGGAACTGTTTTAAGATAAGGCTTTGCCTTTTAAATTTCTGATATTGGTTGAGCTTTAAGTTATTGGCTTTCAGCCGTTTTTAATTTAAAGTGGTCTTGCTCTTAAGACTTCAGATTGTACGGCGCATTCAGCCGCTAATTAAGTTCCAAACTAAAGTTGTTTCCTTTATTTAAAAAATAATAATTTTTATTGGCTCTTGTAATGTTCAAATAAAATGTTGTATGTTGGAGTGTAACTGACAGTCGCTTATTTTGGCCCCTTTCCACAACTTAAACTACCTATCCTGTCCTGCGGATTTAGGGCAACAGGTTGACTCCATATTCCTAGATCTCCGGAAAGCGTTTGACACGGTGCTCCACTGCAGACTATTAACAAAGGTAGGAGCATACGGAATGGTTTCCCAGATATGTGGCCTACTCGAAGACTTCCATCACCTTGTGCTCAACGGCAACTGTTCTCCAGGGACAAGGGTATTGTCAGGAATGCCCTGTGGGAGATTGGCAGGACTGCTCTGTATTCATAAATGATCTCGCCGACTGGGTGGGCAGCAATCTGCTGTGGCGTGCGGGGAGGTATCGTCGTTCAGTGACTGTAGCAGAATATAAAATGATTTAGACAAAATTTCTAGTTTACCTGGTGAATGGCATCTTGCTCTAAATGTAGAAAAATGTAAGTCTATGAAGTTGAGTAGGAAAAACAAACACGGAATTATCGAATACGGCATTGCTAATGTGCTGCTTGATACAGCTAAGTCGATTAAAAATATAAGCATAACGCAGCAAAGCAACATGAAATGGAACGAGCACGCAAGGGCGGTAGTAGAGAAGGAGAATGGTCAACGTCGGTTTGTTGGGATAATTTTAGCGAAGCGTGGTTCATTTGTAAAGGAGACCTCGTATAGAGCGCTAGTGGAACACATCCTTGAGTGATACTCGAGTCTCTGCGTTCGCACCAGCTAGGTCGGATGTCTGCCCCCGCTGGCTGAGTGGTCAGCGCGACAGAATGTCAATTCTAAGGGCCCGGGTTCGATTCGCAGCTGGGTCGGAGATTTTCTTCGCTCAGGGACAGGGTGTTGTGTTGTCCTAATCATCATCATTTCATCGCCATCGACGCGCAAATCGCCGAAGTGGCGTCAAATCGAAAGATTTGCAACAGGCGAACGGTCTACCCGACGGGAGGCCCTAGTCGTACACCAGGTCGGATCAAAGGAAGACATCGAAGCAATTCACAGACAGGCTGCTAGATTTGTTACCAGTGGATTCGACCAACGTGGGAATATTACAGAAATGCTTCGTAAACTCAAATTAGAATTTGTGGAGGGAAGACGACGTCTTTTTCGCGAAGTACTGTTAATAAAATTTAGAGGCTGATTTGATACAGATTCCAGAAAGATTCCACTGCCACCAACGTCCATTTCGTGCAAGAACCACGAAGATAAGAGAAACCGGGGCTCGTACGGAGACATATAGACAGATGTTTTTTCCTTGGTTTATTTCCGAGTGGAACAGAAAAGGAAACGACCAAGAGTGGTAAGGGGACCCTCCATCATCGCCATGCGGTGGCTTGCGGATTATGTATGTAGATGTAGATGTCTTCTCTTTGACGTTGGCAGATTCAGTTTATAATCTCGTCGAACGAACGATCGACACATCCTAACCACACCTCCACTCTTCGTACAGGGTGACAAAATTGCCAACCTTGTGAGTCGAAAAATTCGCTCGGCAGCAGGTGGCGAATCCTGCGTTGCTCTAACTCTGTTGCATGTTACGGTACTTCATTCTGTGGGCTGTGGGTTTCCTAGCGGTTTCCATGTCAGATTTTGTCGTGAACACTGCTTAAACTTGTATCAAGTATTCATCTGCGTTCCTCAGTTGTCAAGAAGGTTGCGTTCCAACAACAAACACGCTTGTTTTTGACGGGAAGGCCCGTGCTTTGCTCGCGTCCCTGGATGTTTGGGGATCGGCAATGGTCATCCGTTGGCAGTCAGTCCTTCTGGCGGACAACCCTCTCAGAGAAGAGGAAAACCTTCAGTTAATCTGTGCTTGTTTAACTTTCTGGAAAGTTTCACAGTCAGATGCAGCCTAAGTGGAGCCCCTTTCTACTAAGGATTTCCCGGTGAAGTGCTATAAAAACACAGGAAATATCGCTGAAACCCTCCGAAATTTTATCAATGAGTTAGGGCTCATCCCATTTTCGTATATGCAATGAGACATGATAATTTCTGAATAAGCTACTGAATAAACAAGCTTGTTACAGAGCATTTCAACAATTTTTTTAATGAAATTTGGACGTGCATTAACTAAACGAGTGTTTAAATTTCTTTACAGTGGCAATGGGTAGTGATTTCTGACATGCTGGCAAGATGATGATTTCACTATGTGTAATGAAAAGCATAAATGTACGAGAAAGTTCGCTGTTTACGTGTTGTGAATACGCTTTCTAACTGTAATGAATCTAAATCAAGCACTTAGCGACCCCGTCCGTGGACTACATGGAAGCACCAGCTACAAAACAAATCCACCACTTCCGCTGTTATCTGATGAACGAAATTTTTTTTTATCTGTACTTAAACCTGAGTACACCTTGCTCTACGCTATATGTAGTGCTGTTCGGTGCCTAAGTGGGCAAGTGAGAAATTACAGACCATGCACGTTTACATAAGACATAGATCCGCCGCTAATCGCAGCCCACTTGCTTGTTATCTACGACACCGATAAGATTGCTTAATGAACTTGATACTGTGCTATCTATGGGCTGCCTATAACTCGTCTAAAGTAAAATTTAATGATTCTTATTGTTATCAGCCTACAGAGATGTATTATCTTTTCAGAAGCTCATGAAGAAAAAGGAAAAATGATTTCAAGTTCTTCTTTAACTGTTTTAATTGTCTGCTACCACTTAAATCGTAAGGTACGTCGACAAATATTTTTGCTTCCTTATGTGAAACACCTACTAGGACAGTAATCTGTACATAGAAGAGACTGTTTGTATTGTTTTATTTGTAAATGCTATTTATATTTTCGAACTGTGGTTGGTCCTTCATAACAACATCCATAAGAAGCTAGTATACAGGCAGCTAATTCGTTAAACATTCGGTACACGAGGTTCGAGATGTGTGGAATTTAAGATTTACCTAATGTTTATTTTGAAAGGATGCGAGAATTAACGAATATACAAATCCACAAATTTGAAGGAAGTACTTATCGTTTCCATTACATTGTTTCATCTACCGATGCCCTACCATGGCTTATCCTGATGTCCAGATGATATTTCAGTGCCATGTTGCGAAAGGACAGCAGAAACACTTTGCGCAACGCTTGTTTATTTTCCGCTTGCAGACCAAACAAAACAAGAACGCAGACAGTTAAAAATTTCTTATTAATGAAGCCAGCGTTGCCACTATAAATTTATTCGAAACTAATGCACTAAGGCGAGGCGCGGTACACATCGTTGTTCCAATCTCCCCTCAACACTGACTTCAACACACTACCCACCTTCAGTTGGTGGGTTTTTTTTTTTTTTTTAAAAATATAGTAGCTCGTGACGTCATTGCGTCAGCGTCAACAGAGCTTCACGTCCTTATGATGGTATTCTTTGTAATTTAATGTATATTTTACACATTCTAATTTAAGCTGTTAGCCAATTTATATGGTTCAGGCTGTCATAAAACAAATGAGAGTCTCTCGCAAAATGGTGTTAAAGTATGCATACAGATCACATTTACAATATGTTGACTGAAACGCGGCTGAACCAAGCTGGCGGGCATAGAAGCACTGGAAGTATAAAAAGTGAAATTTTCCATAAAACTGTCAAAATAAAACTTGAATGAAATTTTATAGTCATCTGCATCAAAAGACAGAATTTTTTTATGCGAACGAGTCTTGAGTCAGATTTGGCAAGGTAGTGCATATATAAAGTAACTGATATTTTCATATTAAACAAATATTTTCTTTTAGAGGAAACTAGAAGTCTCAATCGGTGTATTTTGACAGTCCACGTTGACACAGATCACTCAGTTGGTTCAAAAGTCTGGAGGAATGCGTTGATATCACGCTTGGTGATATTAATTCTCGAAAGGTATCTTCCATAAAATCCATTATCTCGCCTTCAATAACAAGGGGTTCTGATTTTTAATAACTCTTAGCGCCGTTAGGCATAATTTCCATAAAGGGAACCAAATGCAAACTTGAATCTAATAAACTGATAGAATGGTTGGAAGTAAAATGACTGGTATGAAGACAGACGGAGAATTTCAATAAATTTTTGTTGTGTTACATCAGAACTAATATGTGAAATGATTTCATACATGAATATTCATTTTCATGGAAATTTAGGTTATAGAAACAGAGTTCAATGAGAAGGAGTGTAAGCTAGCAGTTTCTGGCTGTTTGCAAGCGGTGAATTCAACAGATATGTACTACAGGCCGCACCTGAAAATTGTTTCATGTGACGTTAACAAGTGGAAGTGTGGAACGTAAGTTAACCTTCTGTTGTTTTCATTATCAAAATCAGTAATAATACATAAAGGAAATGTTACTAATATGAAGCACTTGCGAAAGTCAATACTGTGATTCTCAGTACCATGTTTATAAACAGGTACACGTAGGTATTTTGAACATACCGCTTGATATATTTTCTTTCAAGTATGCTATACTGTCATCGTTAATGACACATCCTTAACGGAGTTTTTCCTGAGTTTAGTGATGATCCTTTTACCAAGAACCACTCAATAATTTCTCTGATTATTTCATTTACTGTTCTATTGTTGCAACTCTATTGGACTTAATTCTGATGAATCAACAGCACAGAGTAAGATTTACGCTTCATAATTCGGAACACTAGTAGTAGTCTGTCCCCATTCAGAAGAAAACTCATCATGAAAACTAAGTAACGCCGAGCATGCCAAATAAACTACGAGTTCAGAGATACTGGTGATCCCGACTTGGCTCGGTTACACTTTGCTCTACTCAGCAGTCAAATGATGATACACACAAAGTCGGAAAGATTTCCCCGCCTGGCAGTGTAACGTAACCTTTAAGTCGTATTTCATGTCTTACTGCAGTTATTCGCCTTTTCTGAGTGATAGAATTTAAGCCCTGTGACAGATGTTTTCAATTATGTTGCATTACCATAATCTTACTAGGGAAGTGATTTTTGCATTCTGGAGAACGATACTGAATCAGAAAGTAACTTGTCCAAATAAGATGATGAGATTCTGCCATAGACAACTGACGACGAAAATAACAACACTGAAAACAGTCAGTAGATGTCTTCGCGTCTCAATTCTTTTCACAAGAGTCTCAGTTAACTGCCGCACAGTGAAAACGGCAACTAGGGGAGTACGGGAATACCCGTAAAACGCCATCTTCCGGAAAAAGAGCTTCTTCAAAGAACTTCCTAAGGGGAGAGGTGCATTGAAGATGTTTCCTTGGATTTCCTTTCGTCGCATTTTTGAGGACCTAATTTTACCAGGCATAAAGTGGCAAGGGTCAGCTTTCGCGAACTTGATCAGATTCCTTTGCTTAGATGAGAAATCTTCCCCACAGTCAACGCATCCCTGCTGGCAAGTTCACTCTTATTTCTGAAATGTGGAAGAAGTTCATGCAAAACTGTCCTTTTATCATCCCGGTGAAAATATTATAGCTAATAAGCAGCTGTTTCCAAACAAACCAAGGTGCAGTTTCACCAAGTCTATACCAAACAAACTTGACAAAATGTGGCTCTTTTGGACAGATGCAGATGTGGCATCCAAGTACATTTGCTGCGCCCTTCCATACCTTGGTAGGGAGGAAGGCCGCCCAGGCAACCAGCCATTGGGACAGTATGTCGTTCTTCTCCTCATGAAGCCATTTCTGAACAAGGAAGGAACGTGGCAAACAGTCAGCTTATTCGCACCCCTTCAGCTTGCAAAGAAATTTAAACCGAAGTTAGTGGTGAAAACGGACAAAACTCGCTGAAAAATTCCCAAATACGTGAAGAACAATAATGAGTTACTATCATCTCGAAAAAGGTAAATCAGGGGGCAACCTGACAGGATACCAAGGGAGATGAATAAGAATGTCATTCTCAGTACACTACATACTGAAGAAGAAGTAAGAGAATAATGAAGACATGAGAAACTATTAGCTTCTGAAACGCCATAAATTATGATGTGGACGTTTTTGACCAAATGATTCGTAAATATTTAAGGACGGTTTCTAGCAGGAGATGGCTAATGCGTATCTTTTACAATGTGCTAGACATGAGAGAAGTAAATGCGTAGATTAACAACAACCAAATAACAAAAATTAAAATGAAGAGGAAGGTGCTCATTCTTTAGCTGGTGAATGAACTCACGAACGGGAAACAACAAATAATAGGACAGGGGCAAGAAGGCCAATCGAACTAAGAAGCGCCTGTAGGACAGGAAAAATAAAAATTAAAAAAAGCAAAAGAAGTGTCAAACTGTAATGCGCAAAGGAATTCCAGAAGGATTTCAGTGTTAAAAAAATGTGATAAATGAAGGAATGTTAGGAACTTCACAAACAGGTCACGTTTCTGGGTAGACACGCAACGTCTTGTATCCAAAAAAGTAATCTAAAATCTGGAAACATACCCAGGCTGCGAATAATCCATGTCACCGCAATATTCTTTCTTCTGGGAGTGCTAGTCCTGTAAGTTTCGCAGAACAACTTATGTGAAATCTAGAAGGTAGAAAATGAGGTTCTGGCGGAAGTATAGCAGTGAGGACGGCTCGTATCTCAGTCGGTGCAGCACTTCCCCGCGGCAGGAAAAGGTCCTGGGTTTAAGTCCCTGTCAGGCACACAGTTTTAGTCTACCAGGACGTAGCAAACTCAAAGTGTTCGAATTTCGGGGAAAGTATTGACTGAAATACATACGTGACATATAAATGGCTGGAAAAAAATTGGTCTTACGTTAACAAAGTACGGAATTTAACAGAAAATTTCATTAGGGAGTAAATGAAGTACTTTCCGCTACTCTAGGGACATGGTCGTTCACAGAAATATATACAGTAGGGGGCAAAATTCTAACATTACCTTTTTTTTATTATCAGTAATTCGCTGAGTATGAGAATATATCGCGCCCCAACAACTAAATTTGACCGGAAGTACAAGAAATATACTTGTCAAACATTTAATAGTTATTCTACAATTTTTTTGAGGCTGTTAACTTCGACACTTAAAGAGTTAAGCGTGTTTAACCAGCACACATAAGGTACGTCGTTATTATATTATTAGGACAAATATGAATGTTACTTTTTTGAATTAAGAATATGAAATTACAGCCTTATATCATGAAAGCCAGTATATCCAACGATTTAGTAAACAGAAGATACACACAAAAGCTATTTCGATTTACATACCAAAATTTTTTGTTGATACTGAAAATTAAAGAACTGAACTAGAAAATAATTACATTAATGAAATATATTGTGATACAACATAAATAATTCGCAAAATTAATGTAGATTAATACTCCTGGGAGTGGAACAGGAAACGGGAAAAGAGAAACTTTAAAAAAAATTTATGCCACCTATAGTAATAAGCATGGTGGATACGAAGTCTTTCGCGTCGGAGTTCTTGCACAAAGATGTCGGTTTACTGGCTTGGCATGTTATCGGATGCTGACACAGAAACGAAACTGCGAACTTTGTATTGTGATGTTCTCGTATCAGGCGCCACAGCCAGAAATTTGTTAAAAGACATTTCCATTGTTCACCTTGTTTGTTTTACAATCACTACCGTTTATATCACGATCAACTGAATATCAGCGAAGTACAGTTTTCAAGGGTTACGCCTAGCGTCTTAATTTTGAACCATCATACAATGTGGTTGTATACAAATGTGCACATGTTATTTAAAATATTCCGAACTCGTAAAGGAATGAAAGTAAAATTACTGCCGATGTGTCAAACGTATGCAACATAAAACTCATTATTCTACACGGGATGATTCGATACTGCCTAGCCTTCGGTAATTGTGAGTTCAAAGGTGTACTGAGAACAGTCACCACTGCCCATCTTAACACACTTATCAATATGTGCCGAGAACATGGTCCCTCACTGTTATATGTCTTTTGTCGTCGAGTTTAACATTGTTATTATAATGTATTTTACCTCGCTTAGATAAATACTTTCACTCTTACGTCGTTCCTTAAACTAAGTTATACAAATGAAGTCAAAATTTTCAAAAGGTATTTTTAAACACTCAAATCTGAAACTTTCACAAGCTTGACGAAGTTGTAATCTGTCATATGATAATACACACGTAATTGGGGATTATCTGGGCTCTTATATGCTACTCTTATACCGCACCATTTCATCAGATACTCGGTAGAAATCTTATAATACTTAATTCTATCCGTTTATTCAACATGGTTTTCTCTTTTAGTGTGCAGATATATTTCAATTTTTTTCAGCCCTTAAATAACTCTTCCTTTCTTGCCTGTATGTAGCACTTGATGAATTATGTTCACCTCTGTCAACAAGCTCTATGAACATGTACCTAACAATGTAACACAATGGCTCAGATTCCTGTTACGCCATGCTAACTTACATCTTTTGTGGCTTATAAAAATCACTACGTGCTTAAGTCGGCATAATTCGTTAAATACGACACTAGCCTAGTACATATCCAATCCGAACCTTAGCTACACCTTCAGTGCTCTCGACGATACGTATAGTTGAAACTCATGTTTTCTGAAAACTTTGTCATTTAGCACCATCACACGTAATTTTCCCCCTTTGAAGGGCTCTGTCACGCATATGCGAAGGATTCAGCACTCTCAACATTCGAAGATTGACGAAAAGCAGTATAGCGACAGTTAACCGATTACTTCTCAACAAAAGCTCTGTAGTTCTGTAACTTCAAGTTTCAGATATTAAGTAATGCTTCTGACGTAACGTACAAGGGGCGTTCAAAAAGAATCGAGCCGGAGACATAACTACAGAAACCAGTACCTGTATGTTAGAAGTACTGGCCCTGGCTGTTGAGACACTTGTCTCACTGTGGCACAAGACCGTGAATAGCTGTCTCATAAAATTCCCGGGTCTTGCTATGTTAACCAGTTCCCCACGTACTGCTGAACGTCGTCGTTCAAGGTGAATCGTTCGCCCCTCAGAGCCTTTTTAAGGGGACCAAAACTGGCGTAATCACAGGGAGAGAGGTTCGGACTGTATGGAGGGTCGCTGGGAATCTCCCATTTGAATTTCTGCAGGAGAGCAGCGACTGTTGGCAGTATGAGGCTTTGCATTGTCGTGGAGCAGAAAGACCCCACGGGTGAGATTGCCTGGTCGTTTTGATTTGGTCGCTGGGCGAAGGGTGGTCAAGGTTTGCGAGTAACACTGGGCATTCTCTGTTGCCCCGTGATGCAGGAAGTGAATCAGAAGTGAATCATTTTTGGTCCCCTTAAAAAGGCTCTGAGGGACAAACGATTCACCTCGGACGACGACGTCCAGCAGTAAGTGCGGTACTGGTTAACATCGCAGCGCCGGAAATTTTATGAGACAGCCACTCATCGCCTTGTGTCACACTGAGGCAAGTGTCTCAACAACCAGGGTAAATACTTCTAACATACAGTTACTGGTTTCTGTAATTATGCCTCCGCCTCGTCTCATTTTGAACGCCCCTTATCTCATAGGATATCAACTACTGCTATCAAATACTACATAAGTTTGCTTGAGATTTCCTGTTTGCTTTAATATCAGTAATTTTACACAGCAAATTTTAATATGCAGAGTGGTTATAATTAAAGTTAAGCTTTCAAAACACTGTAGAAAGAACACCACTGGTCTTAATGACGTCAAATTGCAGTGGAATATTATCGGAGAAGGGGGAAAACGCATGGCAGAAGAAAAAAATTGTGTAAAAATTGCTCAATAGATAGCGCTGTATCGGTTGGAATACGTAAATGAAAACACCTGTCACGCGCACGACCCATTGAAGTTGGTATAAACACGCCGGGTACACGGATGTTTCTCCTTTCGAGTCTGCGACGTTCGCCGTGACTCTCTCAATGCAGGATCCCGCTCTGTTTGTAAAGCTGTATTACGAGGATTATGACTGTGGACGTGTCGCTCTGCAGAATTTCCGGACACTGAAGAGTTTGGAAAAAGGCATTGGTCCGATGAATGCCGTGGGTCTGGAGAAAATGACTCAGAAATTCGCGAAGACAGGTTCTTTTGTGTGCAGCCTGGTAGAGGGAGGAAACAAACTGATTTAACGTCAGTGGAAGCAGTGGCCACAGCAATGCAGGATGAGACGAGTGGTGGTGTGCAACTTATAGTGCACGGAGAATTGCCTGAACTTTGGACATACCCGTGAGCATGGTGCGTAAAATCCTACGAAACATCCTTCTTTGCTATCAATTCAAAATTATCTATGTGCACCAGTTGCTTTCTGTTGACCTGCCAGCAAGAGAGACCTTCGCTTTAGAATTTCCCGCTCACTTGGAAGTGGACAATGATCGGCCGTGGAAGATTTTGTGGACTAACGAAGCCCACTTCCATACTACATAAGGGCTATGAGTGTCTTTTGTGCAAACGCGTCATTCCAGCTCTACAACAGCTTGTATGTGTGATGGAATCATATTCATGCAATATGACGCACCTCGGCACGTTGAAAATACAGTTAAGCAACTGCTGAAGCGCCTCATCGGAAGTACTAGAATTATCAGTCGCCATTTCCTTATAGCCTGGCCTTCCCGATCACCTGATGACTTCACCGTGTGACTTCTGGCCGTGGGGCTATCTGAAAGATGTTGTGTTCAGTGTTCCGATAGCAAACTTAGCTGCATTGAAGGCACGAATTTCGCAACACATTCTGAACATGACCCCGGAATCACTCCGATCATTTGTCGAACTTGCTATTTCTCGATTTCAACTTGTTGCAGAAAACGGTGGACAGCATATTGAACATGTTTTGCGACAGTCACACGGAAATTATTAATCCGATTTGATTTTGATTGATGCTTTTTATGCAGGCTTTGGCCTCAGGACAATTAAAAACCAATGCACTTGATGCTTTTTATGCGGTTTTTCGCAAAAGGACAATTAAAAACCGATTTTTTTCCATCCGATGTGATATGACGTTGCCGTGTTGGATGGGCTTACGTAACTAACAGTATCACACCTGTACACCCATGCATATTGAGTAGTACAGTTTGTTTAACGTCAGACGTACACCTTAGGCATTGTTCTATGATTCATTTCACATTTGCAGTCGACCACTATTAAATTCTGATGCTGACAGCGCTATCTTTTGCTACATTTTGTAACTATTTATTTTTCTTCTGTCATACGATTTCCCCCTTCTCGGATAATATTCCGTTGCAATGTGACGTCATTCTGACGAGTGGTGTTATTTCTACAGCGGTTTGAAAGTTAAATTATAATCACTCTGTGTTTACTCGATCAGATGTCAACATCTATCCTGAGTGTGTCCGGAAATTCCTGTTACAAACTTCTAAGATTTGTAGAGGCGGAAGAGTACGTAATATTTACAATAGCAGCCCATGTCCGGAAACGTCATCCAGCGACACTCCAGAGTGTCAAAGGATAGGCGCCGACCCCTGCAAATGTATATATATGTACTGGTGATTCCGTGATGATGTTACAAACTTCTGTGTGTGGTGTAGAATAAATGTATTAATTTGATGTTGGAGTCCTTGTACAGGAAACTGACGAGTCGAAAGTTACAAATAGAAACCCTTCTGATACCTCTGACTGTGGAGTACATGTATCGGTTCTGTTACTGGTAAGATTGTAGGGTAGGCAACTTCCATGGGTGGTAGTATAGAACAAAACAAGAAAAAATGTCTATTAAATATGGGCTCTAAAATGCAGACCTTAAGAGCTATGAGCACTTGTTCAATGGAGGACATGTGTTTCACACTAGCGAAGATAAACAAGAGCTCATAGCTTCTCAGGTATGCATTTTGGAGCCCATGATTAGTAGACATTTTTTCTTGTTCTGGTTCATACCACCACTTCTGAAAATTGTCTACATTTCAATTTTAACAAAAACAGTGCCGGTAAAAATGTTCCACTGTCAGAGGTATCAGAATGATTTTCGCTTGTAACTTTCGACTCCTTCGCTTCCAAACCAGAGACCCAACCTCAAATCGATACATTTCTCCGTCTCCATCATCCTTGAAAGTTTATAACGTCATCACGGAATCAACTGGATATACAGACATTTACAGGCGCCGGCGCCTATCATTTTGACGCTCTGTAGCGTCGTTACCGGACATGGGTTCTTATTCTAAATATTATGTAGTCATCTTCCTCTACGAGTCATATTAGTTTGTATCGCAGGGAGATAATAGTTTTGTGTGTGACAGCTTATACTGTTTTCTTGGTGAATTCACCGATGAAATATTCTCAGACTGTCAGACGAGCGCAAGTTGTCTTTAAGTTACATTTCTACGAGTTTTCTTATCGTCACCTTGAGGAGGACTGTCAGTTTCTGATGGGATGTGACCTTTTCTCACTATGGAACAGCAGTATCCCTAACCGAGTGGGTAACAGGTGATCCAAACGACAAACGAGTGCCTCTGCAAGTGTGTGTTTCGGCCTTTGATGGTGGTTGTGCGGCGGAGGCTTTTGGTGGCTAAAGCCGTTTCTCTTGTGGAACTTCGTTTAAAACCGTTGTCCCGGGGCCGAGATCGCCATTTACTCGCATTTTCACTACGTGTTTGAAGACAGCGTCAGAACTCATTGTCACATACAATATATCGAACGTGTGTTGTCGTTGCTGTGATCTACAAGTGAAGACTTGTCTGCGTGGTTGAGGGGTATTCTTGTTACGTGCTCCACACAGTACTGCGGGGTACAGAGAAGAGTGGGTATGGTTATAGCTCGATGATACTTTGTTCCAACACAAGTACAGGGTGGCGCACGAAATGTGTTACCAATTGTTTCTTTCGCAATTTACGACGCACATTAGATATCCCGCTGGGATCTCTACAGCAGTACCAGCAGGGCTTGGAAAAACAAATGAGTTACGAAATGACGTGTAATTCACAATACTGCCGCTAGGAGACTAGTAAGCACCAATGGATGACGACACAGCAACGATAGGCAATTGTGTTACTTTTACATGAAACGAAAAGCCTTGTTGTGATTCAGAGGCGTTTTCGACAACAGTTTAACACACGATGGGTCTCTTGCAAGAAGACCATCCACAGGTTGTACGATAAATCTGTACAGGAGGGAACAGTATTGGAAGCGAAGCGACCTCGGTCTAAGCCTGTTTGTTCGCCGGAATATTGAAGCGGTACGAGTTGCTGTACAGAGAAGTCCCGGGAAATCGTGTAGAAAGGCAGCAGTGCAACTGGGAATATCCAGACGCTCCGTTCAACGCATTCTTAAAAGTGACTTCCATATGTACCCATACAAGATGACCTGTGCACAGAAGCTCACTGAAGAACACAAGCAGTAGAGACTATTTGCTCAGGTGGCGGAGAATAGGGAAGAAACTCTCAACAACGTTTGGTTTTCAGACGAGGCGCATTTTCATTTAGACGGTGTGGTTAACAAACAAAATGTACGCTTTTGGGCCACTGAAAACTCACAAGTGCTTCATGAACGACAACATTATGCTCCGAGGATTACAACGTGGGCAGCAATTTCCAGTCACGGACTTATTGGACCCTTTTCCTTCGAAGAAAGTGTGAACAGCGAGCGTTATTTGAGCATGCTTCGCAATAGCTTCATTCCACAGCTTCTTGCTACTGCATTGCCCTTCAAAACACAGTGGTTCATGCAAGATGGAGCGAGGCCACATGCTGCAAACACTGTGTTGGAGTTTTTACACGAGCATTTCGACATGCGGATCATTTCACTCAGGTTTCCAGGTCACTTCAATGACAGACAAAATTGGCCCCCCCAACAGTCCCGACCTCAATCCATTTGACTTTTTTCTTTGGGGGTACCTAAAGGAAAAAATTTTCCCGAAACGTCCACGTGATTTAATGGAGCTCAGAAGACTTTTCTACAAGATTCAAGTGAAACTACGGAAGACATGTGCCGTAGGGTAATCACTAACTTCAGTGTTCGTTTGAAGGAAGTTAGGAAACGCAATGGTGGACATATTAAGCATGTGCTGAGTTAGAACAAATCTCCATGGACGGCTCTTCATTGTAGTATATGTTCCTTTCAGATTGTATTGACAATAATGTTTATATTCAAAAACAAAATGATAACACATTTCGTGCGTCACCCTGTAGGTATTTCAATTAATATGGATTAATGAAAACCTCTGTAGGAAAACATCGATAACATTTGATGCACGTTCCCCACATTCCCCTGTTCCATAGATGAAATACTTCAGTTAAAATGAGATCTTGTTGGTTTTTTCAGGTATGAATCCTATAGGTCGTGTTGGATTCGCGGAGAAAATGAAGGAGTAAACACAGTGAGTGTACTGTAAACTGTGCACGACTAGGACAGGTCTTTGTGTCAAGGGGAATATGGCAATACAGGCAGGTCTGTCAAAAATCTCAGATAGGAATTTAGGAGATCACAGGAGTGGCACCTGTGAAGGTCTGCACCGGGTACACGTACTCTCCAGTAGCATTACAGATGAATATAAAAATGGTCCCAATAGTAACTTCCGAGAGACACCTGCTAAATTACTTCAGTTTTGCTTTTTCGTTACATATGCAATATGTATCAACACTTGTTATTCTGTTTCCTTTCGTGGTCATACATCTTTGTGGATGATCGTCATATTAAAGAAATCAATCAACTTACGACAGATGTAATAGACTGATAACTCGTAGTAATATTCGATAACATGAGACAGCAGATACGAAATGTGACGCTATGTTGAAGCGGGATACCTGCTCCGCTCGCTGCGAGCGGGGTCCGTACCGGAGAGAGCGGGCAGTAGCGAGCCGCCAGCCGACATGCACACATCTCTGCCGCTGCTGTTCGCAGCCATCTTCCTGTGGATCGGCGCGGTATCGAGTCGCCGTTATCCAGCTGAGATCGTGAGTAGTCCTTGTCATTAGACGCTTTCTTGCTGCTTCATTTAATGCGACAGTGACGTCAACACAGCCGATATCGGTGTACCGCATTACGGGTGCGACAGTCAAGAGCAGTAAACTTTCCAGTACGTTTTTTGAAGTTAGAGCAGCTTTGCAGGAAACCTTCCGTGAAGTTTGGAAAAAAGGAAAGAAGTAATGGCAGAAGTAAAAATGACAAGAATCGTGAATCGTGCCTGAATAGCTCACTGGGTAAGAAGAAAAGTCGAGGTCCCTGCTTCGAGTAGCGGTCCGGCAAACTATTTTAGTCTGCCAGAAAGTTTGAAAAGAACACACACACCGCTATAGGGTGAAAAAATACGTTGTGAAGAATTGTGATCGTTTGATATAGCTTTCCGATGTGTTCAGTGGTATTATATTACAGTTAACGTTGCTAATGCCGTAAACGTAATTCCAAAAATTATTCCCATAATCGTCCACCAGAGTGCCATTGTACAGCAAGGAAGGTTCTATATTTTAACGCATGACTGTACTGTTAACGAAACAACTTACATCAGGAAAAGTGGTAAAATTCATTACTCGTTCGCCAGTAGTATTAGTGTTTCAGGTCTCTGCATTACTTCTCAGAGAACCTTCGCTTAGTACTTCGTTTTTATCGTGTGTTTTCTATATCTTCTTACCGTAAGCTGATTTTCAATTCTGCATAATATTTGTACTCAGAATTCTCATTAACCTATATTTTGTAGTCTTGCGTTTATCCTCCATTACAGACTACTGCCCTTTCGTGGAAACTTTACAACGTAGAGCAGGTTCCCGCCCATTATTCTGGTATGTGTTCCTCCCGAGCTATTTCTTATATCCCGTCATTCTCCTTTTTTCCTTTTCTGTTTAATGTTTGACATTGTTCTGTAACATCAGATTTTAAATGTTCACAGTTCTTCATTCTATCCTTTTTCGCAGTTCTTATTCTCTTACATTAAATTCTATGATGCAGACGCACAATTTCAGAAATTTCTCTCCGTCCTACGTAAAAATATTACACCGGCGCTCTTCTTTTGCTGAAGTAAGCTCTAATCGATAACAATATCTTATGAGATCATTCTTGATTGTTATACAAGTCTGTATCTTCTTCTTCGCTACTTCACTTCGCCATGAAATCGCCTTAATTGGTGCAAGCCTGTATCTTTTACCGTAATTGTTCCTCTAGGTATTTTTTGTAAATAAACTTCATTCTAATCGCTGCAGCTAATTATACCTAAATTAATGCTTTTCTCTGAAGGTCCTGACAGGGAATAAAGAGAACAGCTACTCTACTTGGGAAAAAAATTTGAAATAAATACTATAATTTTTTTCAATAAATGGCTCTGAGCACTATGGGACTTAACTTCTGAGGTCATCAGTACCCTATAACTTAGAACTACTTAATCCTAACCAACCTAAGGACATCACACACATCCATGCCTGAGGCAAGATTCAAACCTGCGACCGTAGCGGTTGCGCGGTTCCGGACTGTAGCGCCTAGAACTGATCGGCCACTCCGGCCGGCAATTTCTTTTTATTTTTTTCAAAGCGGCTAAGAAAGCAGCATCCTCGAAAAACAATGAATTATTTCTGAATAAACAGGAGAGTAAAGCACTAACTTGCAGATTGCTTTTAATATACCATTAGGATATTATATTTTCAAAACTTTTTCTTCCTCTTTAGCATAAAGGAACCCTGGATGGAAAAGAAAAAAATTGTCTCTTTTTATTTTTCCCTGAACACAGAACTAAAATTATAGTCTTTACATTCAAGTGACGAAGAAAGTACTGTACACAACGAAAAAGAACTCAGCAGTTTGGTACACAGTGGACCCCTAATCTCTCATTCCTCAGCGCAGTATGAAGATCATTGTTAAAGTCGCTGAAACATGGATATCAAAGCGTCTTGTCATAGGTTGTTTGCCATCTTGGATGTCAGGCCTTCTTCACTCTCTTTTCTGTCACTCTGAGTCATTTTTAGCTTAGGTATGTTAAACCTAAATTCTGTGCTGTATAGTTTGTCCATTAGGTTGAGTACTTCTTCTGAAGATTCCGTATTTCCGTTAAAATGGTGTCAGGAGTCAGGCTGATGGATGTTTTTTAATATATTTTCCCTGTATCTGGGTCTGAGATGTTGATTATTCTGAGAAATCTTTCAGTCTCCAATCCACAGATTACGGACATCAGATAAATACTACGCGAAATTGCAGATTATGAACGATGTATTGCGTAACACAGACGCAAGTACTACTCAAGACATCGAATAAAAGTTGCTCTACAGCATTAGTAGGGTTCAGGTAAAAACTTTTTCTGTTTCTCAATTTATTGTTTGGAATATGTTTAATGAAACGACGCACTCCTTTAAAGACGTTCCTTAGCTTTTGACGAGTAAAGTACTGCGTAGTTCGTTAATATAGTTTTAGAAATCGTTTTAGAAATGTTGCATCTTGGAAGGAGGACAGTGAGTTAAATATGTGGTCAAAATCTTCAGGCACGGAGCAGCTTCACCATCGTTGGGTAACTACGTCTGCTGACTGCTAAGCGGGAGTTTGCCTGCTGCGGTCGGCATCCGAGGACGTGCTGTGTTTACGTCGGTCGGACGAGACGAACATGTCGCAGGAGAGTACTGAGACTAAGCCGTTCGACGACAGCAACTGTATATACCCACCTACTGAGCACATAGCGATCATGGAAGAACTTCGGAAGAATACGTTCAGATTTAGCTTCCCGTATGGTTGCGCTAAACAGCGGATAACCGGGACAAACGAGCGGCATATTGTGAAACTAGGTTTTCCTGCAGCAGATAAACTGATCAGCCGGAACTTTATGACTACCTGCGTAACAACCGGTATGTTCACCTTGGGAACGGATAACAGCGCCAGCGTGGAAGCAGCGAGGCCTTGGTAGATTGCTGGAGGTAGTTGGAACCACGTGTGCACGTAAAAGGCATATAATTCCTGTGAATTACGGGGAGGGGGGCGATGTGCTTTGACGCCACGCAAATCATATCCCAGGTGTGTTTCAGATCTGGCGAGTTGGAGGGGGGGAGGCACGTCAGTTTGGAACTCGCCACTTTTTTCCTCGAATCACTCCATCATACCATCACTCGTGGCCTTGTGACATGGAGCAATATTCTGACGTGGTCTGCAAGCAGTGTACGATACTATTTGGCCGTCATGGCACGATCTCTACTGGACCCCACGTGAATCTTCCCCAGAGCGTAATGGAGTCGCGGCTGGGTTGTCTCTGTACCACAGTACGGGTATCAAGGTTGCCCTGGAAGACGACAGATGCATGCCCTCGCATCAGCATGATGCAGAAGGTGTCGGGATTCATAAGACCGTGCAATGCTCTGCCGCTGCGGCAATGCCGAGTGCCGATGCCCACGTGCCCATTTCAGTCACAGTTGCCGATGTCGTGTTGTAAACAGTGGTACCCGCATGGGTCGATGGCCGCTTGAGCCCATTGTTAGGAGTGGTCAGTTCACTTGTACTCTGCCCGTATACTCAGCCTACGACGCCAGGGGTAGGCCGCCCAATCCCACGACGTCTGGACGTGGTTTCACCTAGGTTTCGCCACGCACTAAGACACTCATCACAGAACTCGTTGAATACCCTACAAGTCATGTAGTTTCCGAACTGCTCGTACCTAACTCCGGGCTATCAGAATCTGTCCTCGGTCAAACTTAAACAGACCGCACGCCTTCCCCAATCTACTTCCGGACAGCATGCTCACTGATACTACATACGCCGTGAGTGTGTATGATAGCAGTCGTTCCTCGACAGGTGCCGCAGCTCTCGCCTGGTCGGGTTTATATCGATAATAGCTCTGTGGTTGTAATGTTCTGGCTATCAGTGTATGCAGTGTGTTTCAAAAATAATTTTACTAACTTCTGGGACAAGTTCTTCACAGCAGAACATGGCTCTGAGCACTATGGGACTAAACTTCTGAGGTCATCAGTCCCCTAGAACTTAGAACTACTTAAGCCTAACTAACCCAAGGACATCACAAACATCCATGCGCGAGGCAGGATTCGAACCTGCGACCCGAGCGGTCGCGCTGTTCCAGACTGAAGCGCCTAGAACCGCTCGGCCACCCCGGCCGGCTAGCAGAACATGAGAAAGAAGTCACAGTAAATTAGTTCTCTAAAATGCTTAAAATGCATAAGAGCTACGAGCACTTGTTCATCTGCGATACTGTGAAACACGTATCTTCTAGTGCAAGTTCTTTGCATTCCATATTTCGGGAAAAGGTAGTATGGACCAAAACAAGGAAAAAATGTCGAGTAAACGTGGGCTTTAGAATGCATATCTTAGGATCCATGAGCACTTGTTGAATAGAAAACACGTGTTTCATAATAGCGATGATTAACGAGTGCTCATAGCTCGTAGGGTATGCATTACAGAACACATATTTACTCGAATGCTTTCCTTGTTTTGGTTTAAGGAGCCTGCACCCAGAGTCGGTAAAAGTATTTTTGAAGAAACGTCCCCTTTGAACAATTATACATGACTGTGCTTAAACTGACACACAATATTTTTAGCACAACGCAATCTGACTTTCAAAAATCCCTACAGCTAAATAAAAGATTCAAACTACGGAAGGCACTAACTACTGATAGGCATAGTTAGCAAATGAAATATTTCAATAGAGAACAAACAATGTATTTACCTTAATAGTGTTCAAAAGTCATAATATATATAGCAGTTCATGACATCTCTCTGATGGACACAAGTCCAGATCATCCGCTCTCAAAACTCTGCCATTTCTCTCCCCACATCCACCACTGCTGGCGGCTCACCTCCAACTGCGCAACGCTACGCGCTGTTACAGCCAACTGCCCAACACTACAATGGCGAGTATTACAACAATGCCAACCAGCCACAGACTGCACACAGCACAGCCAGTGATTTTCATACAGAGCGCTACGTGGCGTTACCAATATAAAAACCTAAAGAGCCTACTTACAGTTTCATAATAGCGGTGATTAACGAGTGCTCACAGCTCGTAGGGTATGCATTACAGAGCACATGTTTACTCAAATGCTTTCCTTGTTTTGGTTTAAGGAGCCTGCCCCCAGAGTCGGTAAAAGAATTTTTGAAACATCCTGTATATGGAACTCAATTTTGCTCTAGAACGTAGTTCCTGTTAAAGTTAACTCAGAACTAGTGTGTCAACGATTCATTGGCAAGACTAAAGAAAAGGTTGGTTTTGTGACTCACTCGAGCGAAATTATCAAGATACAGTATCAGTACCGCTGGCTGCTTTGGAATTATGCACCATAAAACGGTAACGGAACCAACATATGCTGCCGGGACTAACAGCTTAGTACAACTAGTGATTCGGGCTAGCAACACATTAGAACAGCCGGCCACTGTGGCCGAGCGGTTCAGGGCTGCTCGCCCTCTGTAATAAAAAACTGAGTAAGGGAATCAACGATCAACTTGAACGGATGTCTTGTGACGTCCGCCCAGACCAAACGCAACGAAAAAAAAAAAAGAGCTGTTCTAGGAGCTTCAATCCGGAATCACACGGCTGCTGCGGTCGCAGGTTCGAATCCTGCCTCGGGCATGGATGTGTGTGATATCCTTAGGTTAGTTAGGTTTAAAGTAGTCCTAAGTGTAGGGGAGTGATGACCACAGATGTTACGTCCCATAGTGCTTAGAGCAATTTTTTGAACATTTGAACAACAGATTACGGGCGAAACGCAAAAACATAAGCCACGAAAATTTAGGATAGCCCACGAGGCCCACAGTCGAACCGCTTAGCTGACAGGCGAACGAGTCACTGATACAACAAACTTCGTTCCATTTGCAGCCTCACACACAATCGGGAGATTTTCAGCAAAGAACGGAATATACTACCTTTCGTGACGTAGACATGGCTCTAACTGAATCACCAACAGAATGTCAATTTCTAGTAACCACTGAAAGTCAAAAGGGTGCAATTACACCAATACATAAAACGAAGTCATTAGACAATGCTACGTCATTCTCTCACCTAGATACACGGTAGGGACAGTCTAGTTCTAAACGAGCCATGGCATCAAAACAAGCGGATACTTCCAAATAAGAGGATAGAAAACAACGAAAAGTTGGGAAATCAAGTAATAAACAAACTGGAGACCTTCAGCTGTCGGTTAAAAACGATACCAAGACGCATGCAGCTGAGAATATACATTCATTAATGGAACATAACGGCAAAATTAAAGACGGCAGGTGTGGCCGAGCGGTTCTAGGCGCTTCAGTCTGGAACCGCGCGACCGCTACGATCGCAGTTTCGAATCCTGCCTCGGGCATGGGTGTGTGTGATGTCCTTAGTTTAGTTAGGTTTAAGTAGTTGCGAGTTCTAGGGAACCCATGACCCATAGTGCTAAGAGCCATTTGAACAATTTTTTTGCAAAATAAAATTCCACGTCCGGAACCGCAGTATGACCCAAAGGTTCCCCAATGTGAAGACGTATCTGCTTAGGCGATAATCATGAATAACAGCTAAATAAAATTTCATCTCCGGAATTGCAGTATGACCCAAAGATTCCCTTTCTGAAGAAGTGTCTGCTTAGGCGACAATCATGAATGCACAAATGTATTATTTAACTATAAGGAGGGATCAAAAAGTTTCCGTTTGAGTGTACTGGTGCAGCATACATACAACCTAGCGTGATTCCCATGCGGGTATAAAAGCATCGAAATGTAGACAAGATGCCAGTATGGCCTTTGAACTGCAACTTTTTGATGCCCCTTAAATCAGGAATGGGCAATAATTTTGGCTCAGGGGCCCTGCATTAGTTAACTTTGCATTTGAGAAAAGGTAAAAATAGTTACATGAAAATTCTGACTGTCTTGGCAGGCCGCACAAAAACCATTAGCAGGCCGATATTTGCCCACACCTGCCTTAAACTATAAATGTTACGAGGGTATTTTCTGCCATCGAGTTACTTGAATTATGACAGAAATTACGAGAAACAGTTGATGTGGCCTTTTTGCACGAATTATGCTCTCCTCAAGTTGCAAATTTCACCAGATTATCACAATGGTATCAGAAGCCGGTACAACAGTTTTGTTCAGGCTCTGCTCCTAGCTGGTAGAGGCACCACATGCCTCTTTGACATACAAATTGTAAACATTTATGCACTACCAGGGTCTGGAGCTCGGAGCGACAGAATGCAATTATTTAAAGTGCATGTAACCTAACGCCTCACAAATTTCGGACCGTATACGATTGTGGTGGGTCATTTTAATTGCGTGCTCGAACAGTGGGACCAAATTCCTTATTTTAATTACTGCACCAATCTCTAATTGATGGATGAGTGGTGCTAATGGATCTCTTACAGTCAGCCTAAAGCTACGTCACAACTGCTGTTGTTAGAAGTCTTGATACTATATACTCTTACATGTAAGTCCTGTTGGATATAATAGACTGTGAAACACTACCACTTAGTTTCTCGGAGCATCCCGCCTGTCGCTTTCTCTGGCGCCAAGAGTGTCAACCTACTGACAGAACCAGAAACTCATGGCTGCTAAACACAAGCTACCGCACAGAGGGATAATTATACCAATGGATAGCAGCCCTTTGGGACAAACGTGTTTTTTCCCGGCCGAGATGCAAAAGCGGAATGAATGGTGTCTCAGATATTCCAAGCCTAAAATTGCTAATTTTTGAAAGCATTGTACTTGGACGATGGCCCAAAGGCGACGACATACTCAGTTTGTTTCACAGCGCTCAGAGAACGATATGAAGATCCTGACCATCCACACGAGAACCTACCACGCATCACAACATTACAAGGCTAAGATAGTCCACCTTACTAGCAAAGCAGCAAAAGGATATGTAGTCACTTCGAGGGATGGAATTAATTCAAAGCACAAGCATATGTCATGTAATTAAGGAATACAATCGAGATAAATAACAACTCATCGCCATTTTCGTGGATTCGCACAGACAAGTTCATAAGACACAAAACGCGGTTAAAGACTACATAATCCAGCATTTTCAAGAACCCTACATTGCCGTAGTTGCCCCTGCCATACAATTTCCGACGTGACTTGCTCGATCCCCAGACTATACGCAGAACGTGGAGGACGCGAACACCAGACTTTCTCGACCCTTCGACCTTGAAGATCGAACGCAGATCTTAAGCAAAGTTCTAGTTGATAAGGCGTACGGAACAGACAGTATCCTTACGAGCTTTTATAGGAGATTTGGGCACTTACTGAGGCCGCATCACCTGCAGGTCTTGACCCTAGAACATTAAAGGGGAGAGTGGGGTGGGGGGGGGGGGGGGCATTTTGCATTGATACTAAACCATCGAAATCTTACTACTCCATATTTTATTCAAAGGGGATATAATTTATAATTTATGCACCAATTAATTACAATTATGTCACCAGTGGTGTGCCACATACAAAATAAGAACAAAATGTCCTGTTTTACAACCTATACTAACAATACCAGACTGACGGGAACGGTGAATTGTACCAACTGCAATCATAAATTTTACGAGGGTTTAGTAATTTAGGGTTAAATGAAGTTTCAAATAGTATACGATTACTGGAGACTTTCATTGAGGGAATAACGGTACTTATAGCCACGGAATCCAAATCAGCAATGTTGCAGAATTGTCGAACTATTGCGTGGCTTAACGCTAACTTCAAACTATAAACTCGGGCACTTAAAGCACGAATGCGGACATTCACCAGCAAATATTGGGATACTATCAATCTAGCGCGGTATTTAGTCGATCTATGAGAGTTTCTTGCACTATACAGAATCGTTGTATAAATGCGAAAAAGCCCTGGTCTACGGCCTCATCGAATATTCCTACCTAAGACAATACTTATTGACTTACTGCTTTGAGCCATACTTCGTTCAGTGTATTTTGCACACCAAAACCAGAGTTAGGGCCTATCAGTCACACACGTCACATGTAAATTTGCACCGAAGTTCGAGACAAGGATGTCCGCTATCGGCGACGTTACATGCGTGAGCCATTGAACTACTTCTGCGGCGCCTACATTCTGACGTCAGGAGCTTCACGTAAATGACGACCTTAGCGTCGTCCTTGCTGGCAAAGTAGATCTGCGTCTTACGGAACAGCTCATACAGGGTCATGAAGAGAATAGCGGCGCCATCGTTAACTGGCAAAAATCGCCCCTGCTACAGGTAGTTCCCACATGTCATGCTCTGTACGCAGCTCGGTTTGTGCATCTCAGCCAAACCCAAGCATACGTCACATAAACAATGGATGAAGAAAATGCTATCCTTTTGGATAATCTTACGGGTGCACTGACCGAGGTATTTTTAAGGCAGCCGCTGCTTGGGCAGTCTGGTCGTCTGACATTAACCTTTACAGTGACAGCCACATCCATTTACAAATGCCCCTTGGGTCTGCGCAGTACTCTAATGTATTACAATATAGTTTACTCGAGAATTTCAATTCCTATCATTTAATGGAATTTTGTAACTAAATTTTTGTTCAACGCCTCTATGCCATTCGACTCGTATCCGTCGTTATTCATGCCTGAAACAGAATCCCCGCAACGTTATGGCAGTCGTATTTCATTATTAGCAAGTAACATTTTGAGAGGAACACCTCCACCGTTCTACAGCTTTTTTGTACTAGCAAGTATTTCGGCGTCCATCAGTACACCCACTTTACAGGAGTTAGCCATGGACAGACTGGAGCAGAATTTGGAGAAATGTTCATAAGAAATTCTTACATTCAGATGTCATATCCTCTTAGGTTGACGTAATCTACGAGAAGATTCCAAATAGAATGATGTTGCACAACATCAGTCCAACACCAGGTCCGCACTAAAGAAAGTGTCAGTTACGGTATACTCTCGCTCATTTATCCATTTTGAAACTAAGTCTTTAATTACTTTTTATCAGACACAGCCCAACAGAATTTTCCCTAACAAAGACAACTCACAATCTATTCATTTATCACCCAAAATATACAAGCCCAACGCAGTCTGACTGCTATACCGTGACAACGTGACTTCCATTAATTAATGCAGAAGAATAGCCCTGAATTGCAAGAAATCCTAACAATAATTCAAATCCAAAAAACATTAAATTAAAGATATATGAAACTACCTCCAGCCGTGTTAATTGCCTAAACTCATTTCCATCACGGATCCCGATAGTGGAAAGCCCTTTCTTTTTCATAAGTAACACATAAAGTCTTCATAACACGAACTACAGGAATTGCAGCAAGTAGCAACAAAAGCCAGCTAAATAAAAGGATTCTGACTAGTATAGACTTTAGCTACTAGGAGGCACACGGTTAGCAAAAGAAAGATTTTGTTGAAGAGTAAACAATGTATTTAGAAAATTTTACCTTATTCATGTGACATCCAGTTCCAAAAATTATATAGTTGTCAATAATTCCACTACGTAAACATTATCAACCATGCATCCATTATCATACCTTTCCTTGCATCTTTTTGTATAAGAAATTTCATCTCACTCTACTTTGCGTGTCCTACCAACACAGAATCTCTATTAAGAAAAACATGTCCATACACTTCTGTATGTACTCGCTAATTGCTAGTCCATCCAACCACATAATCTCTTGTCGAGGGCTCAGAGTGGTGTCAGCGTGTTTCGGTGGTGTCTATAGCGCTGCCAACATATAAACAGGCCACTTACATAGCCCCCCTTCGCCCCTCTAAAAATCAAAGTGTATTGCGCTGTCGCCAAGAATAAGTTGTTAAAATTTTTTATATTAACAATATAAAATAGAGCAAATGCACACAAAGGTTAAATAATATGCTGTTGGTCAATAAAGAAAAAAATCTCCTCACAGTCCCTAAAGACAGTCCTAATAATTCATCAGAAGAGAAGTCTACGCCAGTTTTACGCACAAAAGCTGAGCACTATACGAAAATACACAAGTAACTAGTGGACAGTCTTGAGGAAGTAGTATTGTCCTCCCCACAGAAAGGTAGTGCTGACTCTTGACATGAAGATTTCATTGGTATCGTAAGATTTGTAACACAGGTCTGCAAAAAAATATTTTTTGAATGATGTTTGAAATTTGATAACTGACTTTTATGTACTTTGCAGCGCTGATTTAAAAACTGCAATCCATTTTTTTTTGTATCACGTCAGGTTTTATCACAGAAAAGGAGTATCTTTGGGTATAATAACAAAATTTAAGCAATTTATCACATTTTTTCCAACGTTATAAAATTTTATTTTATTTATAAATCATGTTCTATACTAAATTTCTAGTACTCTTCCATTTCTCTTTAAGCTCATAAGTCCTTATAATAACGCTTTCGCTTTCAGTCGAAGCTTCTTGTATTGCTTTTCCTGCTGTGAACTCGTTGAGGATCATCTCTTTTTATCATCCGGCAGAAGTCCGCTATCATGTTGACGTTCCATCTTCCTTGATATCTTCTTTCCATTTCTTTGATGTCTTGGTGGAATCTTTCGCCCTGCTCTTCACTTACATCACCAAGGTTTGCAGGGAAGTAGTCAACATGTGAGTGGAGAAAATGAACTTAATGCTCATGTTACAGACCACCTTCTTAAAGTTGTCGAGCACGTCTGCGACGAATGTCTTGTAGTTTGGATCTCTTTTGTTTCCTACGAAACCGGTAACAACTAATTTAAAAGATATCCATGCTGCCTTTTCTTCTGTTTCCATTTTGTCCACATAGTTGCGACCTTTCATTAGTTTTCTAATGTCTAGTCCGACAAAGATTGCTCCATTTAGCTTTGCCTCTGGCAAGCCAAGAAACTCTCCACAAAGATGTCTTAAACATTCCCCTTCTTTTGGAAATGCCTTAACAAATTGTTTTATCAGCCCCAACTTAATATGAAGTGGTGGAAGTAACACCTTTTTCGGATCCACAAGGCTTTTCCTCTCAACATTTTTAACCCCTACCTGTAAGGTTTTCCTCAAGGACCAAGCTTTTTTTATGTAGTGTTGCTTTCTGTCTCTACTGTCCCATTCACAGAGAAAGCAAGGGAACTTTGTATAGCTACTTTGTTTACCAAGCAGCATTGAAATCACTTTTAAATTACCACATAGTGTCCATTTGTGGTCAGTAAAGCAGAGTTTGCTTAAAAGCAGTTCAGGATTTTCGTAACATTCTTTTAAGTGAAGCGAGTGCCAAACTGGTATAGAAGCATACTTATTGCCATTGTGTAGAATTACTGCTTTAAGGGTTCCTTTTGAAGGATCAGTTAAGAGTCTACACTCATCAGGAGCATATTCTATTTAGAAACGTGCCATAAGTCCAGGAACATCACTGCAAAACACCAGGTCACCTTCTTGAGGAAGAAAGATACAAACTCGTTTTCCCTCGATCGATACCAAGAAAAGGATGTACCCAGAGCCAACTTATGTTCATCTTTCCATCTAGATCCTAAGACGTCTGCCGATTCTTTACAAAGGCCTAGGTCTCTAACTAAATCGTTCAGTGCAGATTGTGAGAATGGAATGCGATTGGTTGTGCCAGGATCATAGCAACCTCTGTCTTCTTCACTATCACCTTGCTGAACTAATGGCTCGTGATCATCTATACCGTCCAAAGAATCTGGAGGAGAGGGTATTGGTATTTCAGGTCCATGAGGAACAGGGTGAATGGCTGATTGAATGTTAGGGTAAGAAATATCCTTTTTGTTTTTCAAACTGAAATCTCGTACGTTACAAGAACAAAAATAGCAGTCATCACTATGATTTTTGGGCTCCCTTCAAACAATTGGTATTCCAAAATGTGAGGATCGCTTTTTACGTTGAAACCATTGCCTCAGTTCTTCAACACACACTGAACAAACTTTGCGTGGAGCCCAAGGCTTATCTTGATTTTCTAACTTTATACCAAAATAGGCGAAAAATGTTTTTTCAACAAAATCGAAAATGTTTCTTTGTTGCTTTTTAACGGTATAGATACCAAAAATGTAGCAGAAGCAATCTGGCGACTTTATACATCCTCTGGTAGCCATTGTCCATTGCCCATAAAGCAACTTCACAACACAAGAAAAGAGTCACTAGTTTAAAGCAATAGTAACAACAACACGTGAACAGTACAGAGTGAAGAGGTACTGTGAACTGAAGGACAATGGCAGAAGCTCACTGCTTGGTGATGGCGGGGGAAGAGGCAGCGCGACAGACAGGCACTGACATGAAAATACTGCTGGTTTCTCCTAAATACTCTTTATTTTACGTATATTTAGTATAAAAACGGCTAAATAACAGTAGATGGAGATTCTAAAAACCAAAATTCAAACTCAATAGAGTGCTGAAATATCGAAAAAAGCTAAAACTAGACAAGCAGTTTGTGAAATAACTGTACGTGATGGAATTTTCACTATTTTTCCTGAAATCAGCGTTGAAAACATTATAAAAATAACTTAATAAATCTGAAACAATTTTTATGTCGCATTCCTGTGTAATGGGCCACAACAGAGCAGACCCACAGCAGTATCAATCGAAATCTTGAAGAATATTGGTAGCGTTGGTGGTTCACCACAGAGCAGACCCACTGCCGTCTTAGTAGAGATTGTGATAGTAGTGGGTACCCAAAAGTTCACATCCACTGTAGCCCTTGTAGAGATGGCCAGCAGCCATCCGTTGCGACAGTGCAGGTGCACATTCACAATTGAAGAGTCTTGAGGATAATATAGCAAGTCCCTGAGCCACCATTGTGTAATCAGTATTGATGTGTATTACAAGTCCCTGAGCCACCACTTGTGCACTCACTAATAATTTTTTTGTAATATCCTTACAACTACCAATGATTTTAATCAGTACCTTGCTATATTATCAACACACGTGCAATCAGTAACACAGCCATATAACCTCTGAGATTTGATACATTTAGTATGACCAACAGACAAATGTGTGAAGTAAAAAGAATTCCTACTATTTACCTAGCATGAAGTACTGATGTCTATACAATTACAATTTTAAAGCATAAGAATACAATTACAAACGTAAAGAAAACATCATTATTTGTATTATCATGTTTTTACTATAACATTTGTAGTAATACAGGCTTTACAAAAAGAATAAAAATAAGCATATATATTACTATTAGAGGAATTATAATTAAATAAATGAAAAATGGGATAACATAACAGAATAAATAACGTCTGAATATCTTCTCAAAGTGAAGAACATGGTACAAAAACAGAGGTTAGGTGTGAGGGTGACAGTATTCTATTCCTCATCATAGTGAATGTACCTTAGTTTTAGAAGGGATAAAAGTTCTACCACATTTATCTTATCAGGTAAACAGAAAGAGATAGGAAGAACATAGAGACACAAGGGTACACATAAACATATTGGAATAACACAAAGGAGAGGACAGGATCAATTTTCAAGTGTAAATGTGTCAAAGCGTATGTGTAAGTGTAACATTTGATGCTGCAGTATTTGTGGTGGGCATTTTACACCTCTGTTTCATTTTCCTCGTTTCAAAAAATATCTTTCATGCTGATATCTCCTTTATTTTCAACCAAAACTACTTAATTTTGAACCAAAACTTCATTTAATTCTCGCAGACCTCTCTTACTTCAACATCTGTTTCCACAAAAAATTCATATCTAAGCATTCTATCTGTATTTATACTTTCAATCAGTGCTTATACATCCATATTTTTCTTACCCCATCATTCATTTCCAAGAAAATCCTATCTAAACCTGTTGTCACTATACCCTAATTATATCTGTTCATCTCCACTTTCAAAATAAATGTTCCTCATTATACAAACTCTTTGGCCAGACCTTTTCCTTTTAGCTTCGCAATGCATTTCTGCCCAACCTATCACAACTCACTTTCTTATATAGCATGCCCTCTCTTAAGCTAACTTAAATCTACTGAGTGCAGATACATAAACTAGAGAATGAGGCAATGCAGCAGCACAAAAAAATTAACACAAACAACAGCAACAAAAATGCAGATTGGCAAAGCAAGCAGTAGTATAACTAAATTAGCAAAGCAAATGGAACATTACAGATAATACAAGGCAATATGCAACAAACAAGAAAAATATATCAGTGGTAAAACTGGTTTAGCACAGTAATACAAAGTAAAATTCAGTAGGACATCGCCTGAAAAATAGCAGCAGCAGATGCAATAACTTATAACTAAACATGACAAAGTACAAACAGAACAAATCTTACAGTAAAGACAGCAATGCAGATAAGGGAAATATACGTGTAAGCCTACAATAGCATGTGTGCATCCGTGATGATCAAAACTATGCAAAGTGCCAGCACAAGGAACGAGATCTATATTATTTCCCATGTGAAATACAATGATTCTATGTCACATCTTAACACTGAAGTCGTGCCCCACAACAACTTATTGTAGCAAAAAATAAAAAAAATAAAAAGTTATGTTTGCATTTCCTGTTACTAGTCCCTTCTCCTTCTTATTGTTCTTTCTTTTCCAAGTGATCTTTTGTAAGAATGTGGATCACAAAATTATTATTTAATGGAACTGTTGACAGAAAGTGTTCACATTAGCATATGTATTAAATTTTATTTTATAAATCCAATGCCGCACGCAGCTAGAAACCAGATATCAAATAAAATAAGCAATTCTGTGCAAAGCGAAGCATGAAAACATCATTCAATAGCCACGTGGCATTTCATAATCTCAACATTCGTAGAGAGACGTCATGATCAGGTGTGTAAACATAAGAATATTTTTCGTGTAAACATAAGAATATTTTTCATCAATTCATAAGCAGTTCAGTAAGGAGCACAAGGTTCAAACTCCAAAGTGTAATCATATGTTTATATGTAGTAGTGTACACCGTATTTGTGGTGTTTTCTGCAAAGAAATATCAATAGCGAGGTCAATGGCCTTTTTTTCTACAGTTATACGAGCACTTGCGGGAGTGCGGCGAACTTCAAAGCGCCTGAAGTGGCAACAATAAAGTTGGAAAGCAACACAACAACGGGTATATTTCAAGGCGACTAGTGCACAGGCCAGCACAGCAGAGCATTACGTCAAGGTTACATACACTCTTTACCAAAATATTTACGACAGCAGTGACAGTTTCATACAAACAAAAAAAAAATCACATGTTGAAAAATTACAGGAGAAGTGTGTATAAACGAAATCTCATCAATGACAGTGTCCAAAAATTTCGCATATATACTACTTTTCATATTGATCATAACCATATCTCGACGTCATAATACACACTGTCGTCGAAATAATAGCATCGCAACATATCAATCAAATCTCAAAATTGTCGTAGCTTCCTTCAGTAATCTCGAAATGTCTAAAATAAATGCTCTCTGCTCGTTTCAGTAGTATCATCTACCACAGTATCACAATGGTTCCGAAAATATACAGTGGGACACCATAGTCTACATACACACTAAAAATAACACTTGAAGTCAAAATCAATCAAGAAAATGTTATGCATTCACTTTCTGTGACATAAACAGACGTGTTAGTAACTGAAAAACAACATATACACTATATAATTAATAATAATTCCATATACTGACATCTTGAGCATAAAAATGAAACAATGCACTGTGATGTTCTTCACTTTCAGGCTCAATCTAATTTTTTGTATTGCCACTTCTGCTTCGATCACAGCTTCCGAATGTCGATGCATAGATTCAACCAATTTTTTTGTGTACGCAAGTGTTCAGTTATTTCACTCTTTCACTAAGGCTGCTTTTAAATCATCTTTGCTTTTGATATGTCGAAGTTTATGTGTACACTGAAAAGGTACAAGCTCTCTGATTCTATTCTGTGGTTCCTCATTCTTCAGTACAAGAATAGATGGTAGAGCATTTCATTCAGTACATTTTGAAATAAGTGTAAGTATCTGTTCAAATATTGATGCTTCCTGTGACAAAGTCTGCAAAGCTTATTAATTTCTTTCATAATGCGTTCAGATGGGTTACAATGTGGAAAGTACAGTGATATATTAAAAAAAAAAAAAATTTTATTTTACGATTCCGAAGCATGCGTGACCAACTAGCAGATATGAATTGTAGTTCGTTATCTGAAATGACCTTGCCAACGTTTTCGACTTAATTTAAGAAACTTTTAACAAAGGCATTGGATATAGAACGTCCAGTGACTTTACGTAACGGTGTGAAAGAAACAAATTTTGAAGTAAGTTTAACAGTGACGAAAAGGTACGAAAATCCATTCACTGTTTTAACAAGGGGTCCCAGGAGATCAACTGCAGCTAATTCTTTTAACCAAGTAGGAATAATAGGAAACAATGAAGCACGATGTGAGATGGTAGACGGTTTAGTTTTCAACAAAGTTTGAAAATAGACAGAACTCCCCCCTTCTCTTTTTCATGTTGTTTAAATAACAAATCGTCCGAAGTATATGATAACATTTTCGTGGACCGAAATATGCATAGCTGAAATGATTGTACCAAATGAGCTTATCAACAAAATCGTCAGGAATACAAAGTGCCCATAGTTTGTCATCAACAGTACAACGTTTGAAGAGTATGTTATTTCTAACCAGATAATAATGACGAGTCTGCGTGTGTGCCTTTCATGCCATTTACTTTTAATATCTTTCCAAATCGGATCGCCAGTTATTGAAATTTTATTGAAGAGACGCAGGAGGACTTCCTTCGACCGTCGGTCTAACTGTTACAACATGCTGTAGGTTGTCAGGTCGTTTCCAGGGATTGTATCACAAGCATCTGACAATGCAGAATCCAGCTCCCACAGAGAGAAAAGCTGGTTGTATTCTTCCATGTTGGTGGAATGGAAATCAAGATCAGCCTTCTCCTAGGCCTCTCGATATCGGTGGGATCCTGGATGGAATCCGCCGTAATGGATTTATATGATTCAGCCATTGTCTGAGCTATATCCCTCATCGATGTTACAAGAGACTCCTGTATTCGTACAGCTACTATTGGCGGTCGAGAGTTGTGCCTTGAGATCATCCTGATGGCTTCCCATGCTTTACTTGCGGCTGTGGACTTATTGATAGAGTTCTGGAACCCTTGCCAAGACCTCTGATTACTCTCCCCAATTATTGTCCTCGTCTTTGCACGCGCCATTCGAAAGTTTGCAAGATTCTCATCTGCTGGGCATCGATTGAATCTGCGCATAGCTGCCCTCCTATGTCTCATTGCAAAACGACAGTCGTCGTTCCACCAAGGGACAGGTCGCCTCCTAGGCGCTATCACAGTCTTTGGGATGGATTGTGAATCACAGCTGCAATGTGATCCAACCAGTCCTGGACGCTGTCACATTGCTCGAAAACAGATAACTGCCTGTAAAGCATCCATTTAGCCTTCTTCAATAATCATCTCGATGGCTTTCTTGATGAGAAGACGTCGTGACAAAAAGTTAATCATCTACTCTGATTCTCGAAGTGCCCTTCTCGCTGCTGGACGGCTGTACCCAGCAGATCGGATGGTGCAACAGGTACAGGACGCTCTCTTTCTCTTGCACAGGCAAAATAAGCAAATAAATTTTTGCTGGGTTCCAGGGCACATAGGCATCACGGGAAACGAACTCGCTGATGCTGCTGCTAAGGAGGCTTGCTCCTTCCCTCCTCCTGCGGGCTATCACTTCATTTGTGACCAGGAAGGCCTTATGTTGGTGGGAGTCTCAGAGGCTGGCAGTGAGGAATGATAAACTGCGTTTCATCAAGACTTCTGTGCGACCATGAATCACCTCCTTCCGCTCGCGACGGTGTGAAGAAGTACTCGGCTTAGAGTGGGACATTGTCCATTGACACATGGCTTCCTCTTTCGTCGGGAGAAGCCCCCAGTATGTCAGAGATGTGGGACACAGTACATCTTTTAACTGTGTTTTATATGACGACCTGAGGGTTGAAATGGGTCTCCCAGAGGATCTCCCTTCTATTTTAACTGATAACGAGGCGAGTGTTGTTCGTGTCTTAAAATTTTGTGTTGTGTCCGGAATTCTTCCCAAAATACCGGGTGTGAGCTCTTAATGTGTCACAGAGTGACTGGGTCACGTATCATTTCTAAGTCGTCATCCAGCCACGGTTATTTGTCCCTTTTGTAATAGCATCCTTAGACGTATTTTATCCGTGATTTTATTTAGTTATCCCACTGTGTCTCTCTGGGATTTTATTATGAGCTTTTTTTAACCTCACCTTCTTGGGGTTGCTTTATGTTTCCTACAGAGGGACCAAAAGTAGTTTTCCTGTTTATCGACCTTCTTCCATAGATTGTGAAAATCTTCTTTGGTATGACATTAATGCAAGGCCGCTGACGACGTAGCTGTTTAGCGCCCTCCACCATAAATCATCATTATCATCATCAAATCGGATCCTTGTCTTGCTCATGAGCACTGTCCATTACAGATGCAGTGTCGAAGTTTTCAAGAGCAACTTTTTGAATGTAAAGAATACTGAAATTTTTCTCAAGGTTGGCATCTGTGTTGCTTTTCTCAAGACCGACCCATACCCGTAAATGTGCGTTTGCAACAATTTTTTCCATGCCAGGAATGTAAACTATTGTGAAGCGGAATTCTTGCAGAAATAATGCCCAACGTTTCAAACTGTCATGATTTAATTTCGAAGACATAAAAATTTCCGTGCTTGATGATCACTATAAACTTTTACATGTTTGCCAGAAAGAAAGAAACGAAATTTGTCAAATGCCCAAACGATAGCTGAAGCTTCCAATTCAGTGACGGAATAATTTTTCTCAGATTTTGTTAGCACACGGCTAGCAAAAGCGATGGTTTTCTGAAGAGTAATGACATTTTCTCTGACGTCTTGAAATAAAGGCACCAAGACTAACTTTAGAAGAATTCGTGTTAATACAGAAATCCTAGGACAGATCTAGGTGTAACTAGCGGGGTGGCGCAGTGGTTAGCACACTGGACTCGCATTCGGGAGGATGATGGCTCAAACCCGTCTACGGCCATCCTGATTTAGATTTTCTGTAATTTCCCTAAATCGTTTCAAGCAAATGCTGGAGTGGTTCCTTTGAAAGGGCATAGCCGATTTCCTTCCCAATTCTTCCCTAATCCCAGCTTGTGCTCCGTCTCTCAAAAATGGTTCAAATGGCTCTGAGCACAATGGAGTTAACATCTGAGGTCATTAGTTCCCTAGAACTTCGAACTACGTAAACCTTACTAATCTAAGGACATCACACACATCCATGACCTAGGCAGGATTCGAAACTGCGACCGTAGCAGTCAAGCACAGAATGTATTTCTGTTCTAACACGGTCCCTATAATGTGCTGGAATTACGTATGGTCTGACGCAAAATTTTGTGTGCTCACGAACTCGAAATTTGTTCTGAAATCCTTTAATTGTTCCTGTTTTGTGAGGAAAAACTGTGGAATGTGATTGTAAGATGTCAAAGAGTTCTTGCCTGTCAGTGTCATTACAGTTCTCAAATGTTTTAATCTTTTTCACACTTAAAACATTAGTATCTAATACATCATCAATATCATCCCTGTCAGTACTTGAAAAGTGATTATTAGTCTCAAATTTCGCCGAAAGTTGCAGATTGTGAGCTGACAAAAGGTAAAGCCGATTGATTTCCTTGTCATGGTTTGAAAGCTGATCTTCAAATTTCAAAGCTATTGGCCTACCTTCTTTGTCTAAACTTATTTCAACACCGTGAAAGTTTAAAATTGCTTTACACTCATTCAAAATATCTGCAACTAATACAATCTCCATCAACAATAATGGAATAATAAAAAAAAATCAAAATACATCTGTGGCTCTGACAAAAGAATTCATAGTTTGTTGGTGTATATCTACACTTTTCCAATAGCTGCTACTTGTAATTTAATTTTACATGAAGGAAGTGTGGGGCAACAGTTCGATTTGTTGCATTTACTGAAAGCTGTTTCACTAATTACCGAAACAGGACTGCCAGAGTCAAGTACTGCCGTAAATTTTATGTCATTTGTTGTGAAGTGCTGGCCGCTGTGGCCGAGCGGTTCTAGGAGCTTCAGTCAGGAACCGCACTACGGTCGCAAGTTCGAATTCTGCCTCAGGCATGGATGTGTGCGATGTCCTTAGGTTAGTTAGTTTTAAGTAGTTGTAAGTCTAGGAGACTGATGACCTCAGATGTTAAGTCCCATAGTGCCTAGAGCCTTTTTTTGTGTTGTGATTTGAATTACAGGATATGCAGTATTGTTCTGTTTCATGTCATGTACCTGGAGTAAAATGTACCTAATCACTTTCATTTTCACATAATTGATAGTCATGGTAGCTACATTGTCAGCCTCATAAGTATGTTTTGTAGCCGCCTGCAGTGCGAGTCATTGCCCTATTATCTCTTTGTTGTCACGCATCGTTGCTGGCATTTGGAGGTCTAATTTCAACAATTTCAGCTTGTCAAGAGGGCCCTGTCCTATCTGAATCATACCAGTTCTGATTAAATTCAGGTCTGTTGGCATGATTATATCGTCTGTCATCTTGTCGGTAATTTCTGTAGTTTCTTTCATGTTGATTAAGTGGTGGAGAATTTCTTCCAGAAGCGTAATAACGAGATGGACTGTTGCGTCTGATGTCATTTTGCCTCCCTTGATAATAATTATTCTGGTTCCCATGTAGTCTATTTCTACGGTTGTCTCTGTCATAATCATTACCATGGAAATGTGATCTGTCACTTCAATTATTAATGTTCTGTCAATGGTTGCCATATGGGTAGTGTCTGGTTTGTTCACGATTTGCGTTATAACGATAGACCTGTCATGTATGGTTATTGTTTCTGTCGTCACGAAATTGTGATGTATGTGACCTGTAATTGTTGTTGTTTTCCTGCTTTCGCATCGTGAAATTCTCTGTGTCGATTTCCAGTTCTTGCAAAAGCCCTGAAAAGCTTCGATATCATCTTTACAACGTTCAACCAAAATAATATATCTTAATTGTTCAGGCAATTTAATTAAGCAAATGCGAATAATTGCAAGAGGCTGTACGGGTTTGACAAATACTGATTCTTGTGTAACATATCTTCAAAATATTTAAGAGGGCTGGAAAATTCAGACTGTTCTAAATGCTTCATCATTATAATACTGTGTTTTACTCGGTCTTGTGTAGCCTTAGACCATTATGCAGAAAGGAAGACATGATAAAAATCTTCTTCAATGTGACAGTCGTGAAAATCGATCGCATCCTTACAGCTGGTTCATTTTCTAAATAGTCACATATAAATTCTAATCTATTCTCTAATGACCAAGTAAAAGGAAAACAATATGAAAATTTATGAAGCCAAGTTTGTGGATGTATGTCATTACTAGAGTTCTGGAATGCTTTAAATTTACCCGTTCTGATGAAGAGCTTAAAGTCATCTTGTCGGTGAGACGCAAATCGAACAGTGTTACGTTGTGTCGGCACACAGTGGATCGGAATTCCAAAAAGCTGGTCAAAATATAACGAGTTGTTGAATTTGTACCAAACTTAGTATGTAAGGCTAACGAAGTTTCAGATTAAGAATATCAAAAAGTGAAAGAAAACAAAATGGTGGGTCAAAGGTGGCGGGCTCTAAGCACACTACTGTCATTTTATTTATATGAAGGTAATGTTTAGGGAATTATCGAGGTTACTGATGAAGACTGAGTTCAAAAATTAAAAAAAAATTTTGGATCCAAGATGGCATGCAAAAACTGATGTCTTTTTATTTATACTGATTTATATATTTATATTTATATAAAAGTCGGTTTTTGGGAGTGTTGTAGTCAATGTTTAAAAATATATACCAAAAAAAAGTGGAAAGCTCGAAGAAAGGACCAAGTAGAGGATAGAAGATGGTGTAAAATATTACAAAGAATTATTTCATTTCAATTACAGTTATTTATTTTGCAAATTTTTTGTAACTAAAATTACAAGCTTTCTACTTCCTATTCTTTTCCATCTTCATCATCTTCTTTTTCTGCTTCAGCTGAATCGTCATAATCTTCAAACACTGTTTCCTCATCATCTGCATCTGAATCTTCACAATCTTCCGCCACAGGAACTTAGAGGGCAACGGCTTCTGGCGACAAACTCTTCAGTTTCTTTGGCGAAGATTTGCGTAAGGAAGTAATGTAGGTGTCGGTCGTTGCCAATAATCTGCTGATCACGTCTTCCATGGTCTCAACTCTTGAAAAAATTCGAGAAAAACTACGGCGATATTGCTCTATCAACTTATTGATAGATTTCTGAACATCCTCCGACAGTTTGCCGATGGGTAAAATGGCCGAAGAAATAATACACTCCTGGAAATTGAAATAAGAACACCGTGAATTCATTGTCCCAGGAAAGGGAAACTTTATTGACACATTCCTGGGGTCAGATACATCACATGATCACACTGACAGAACCACAGGCACACAGACACAGGCAACAGAGCATGCACAACGTCTGCACTAGTACAGTGTATATCCACCTTTCGCAGCAATGCAGGCTGCTATTCTCCCATGGAGACGATCGTAGAGATGCTGGATGTAGTCCTGTGGAACGGCTTGCCATGCCATTTCCACCTGGTGCCTCAGTTGGACCAGCGTTCGTGCTGGACGTGCAGACCGCGTGAGACGACGCTTCATCCAGTCCCAAACATGCTCAATGGGGGACAGATCCGGAGATCTTGCTGGCCAGGGTAGTTGACTTACACCTTCTAGAGCACGTTGGGTGGCACGGGATACATGCGGACGTGCATTGTCCTGTTGGAACAGCAAGTTCCCTTGCCGGTCTAGGAATGGTAGAACGATGGGTTCGATGACGGTTTGGATGTACCGTGCACTATTCAGTGTTCCCTCGACGATCACCAGTGGTGTACGGCCAGTGTAGGAGATCGCTCCCCACAACATGATGCCGGGTGTTGGCCCTGTGTGCCTCGGTCGTATGCAGTCCTGATTGTGGTGCTCACCTGCACGGCACCAAACACGCATACGACCATCATTGGCGCCAAGGCAGAAGCGACTCTCATCGCTGAAGACGACACGTCTCCATTCGTCCCTCCATTCACGCCTGTCGCGACACCACTGGAGGCGGGCTGCACGATGTTGGGGCGTGTGCGGAAGACGGCCTAACGGTGTGCGGGACCGTAGCTCAGCTTCATGGAGACGGTTGCGAATGGTCCTCGCCGATACCCCAGGAGCAACAGTGTCCCTAATTTGCTGGGAAGTGGGGGTGCGGTCCCCTACGGCACTGCGTAGGATCCTACGGTCTTGGCGTGCATCCGCGCGTCGCTGCGGTCCGGTCCCAGGTCGACGGGCACGTGCACCTTCCACCGACCACTGTCGACAACATCGATGTACTGTGGAGACCTCACGCCCCACGTATTGAGCAATTCGGCGGTACGTCCACCCGGCCTCCCGCATGCCCACTATACGCCCTCGCTCAAAGTCCGTCAACTGCACATACGGTTCACGTCCACGCTGTCGCGGCATGCTACCAGTGTTAAAAACTGCGATGGAGCTCCGTATGCCACGGCAAACTGGCTGACACTGACGGCGGCGGCGCACAAATACTGCGCAGCTAGCGCCATTCGACGGCCAACACCGCGGTTCCTGGTGTGTCCGCTGTGCCGTGCGTGTGATCATTGCTTGTACAGCCCTCTCGCAGTGTCCGGAGCAAGTATGGTGGGTCTGACACACCGGTGTCAATGTGTTCTTTTTTCCATTTCCAGGAGTGTATATGGACCGTGAATCAACAATCTATGGATTGCTTTTGGCATGTTGCGCCAGGGGTGTTCTTTCACGTAGTATCTGGAGCATTGCACACTTTACCATCTACAATGGTAATGCTTAAACTGTTGTTGTTGTTGTTGTGGTCTTCAGTCCTGAGACTGGTTTGATGCAGCTCTCCATGCTACTCTATCCTGTGCAAGCTTTTTCATCTCCCAGTACCTACTGCAACCTACATCCTTCTGAATCTGCTTAGTGTATTCATCTCTTGGTCTCCCTCTACGATTTTTACCCTCCACGCTGTCCTCCAATACTAAATTGGTGATCCCTTGATGCCTCAGAACATGTCCTACCAACCGATCCCTTCTTCTGGTCAAGTTGTGCCACAAACTTCTCTTCTCCCCAATCCTATTCAATACTTCCTCATTAGTTATGTGATTTACCCATCTAATCTTCAGCATTCTTCTGTAGCACCACATTTCGAAAGCTTCTATTCTCTTCTTGTCCAAACTATTTATCGTCCATGTTTCACTTCCATACATGGCTACACTCCATACGAATACTTTCAGAAATGACTTCCTGACGCTTAAATCAATACTGGATGTTAACAAATTTCTCTTCTTCAGAAACGCTTTCCTTGCCATTGCCAGCCTACATTTTATATCCTCTCTACTTCGACCATCATCAGTTATTTTGCTCCCCAAATAGCATAACTCCTTTACTACTTTAAGTGCCTCATTTCCTAATCTAATTCCCTCAGCATCACCCGACTTAATTAGACTACATTCCATTATTCTTGTTTTGCTTTTGTTGATGTTCATCTTATATCCTCCTTTCAAGACAGTGTCCATTCCATTCAACTGCTCTTGCAAGTCCTTTGCTGTCTCTGACAGAATTACAATGTCATCGGCGAACCTCAAAGTTTTTATTTCTTCTCCATGAATTTTAATACCTACTCCGAATTTTTCTTTTGTTTCCTTTACTGCTTGTTCAATATACAGATTGAACAACATCGGGGAGAGGCTACAACCCTGTCTTACTCCCTTCCCAATCACTGCTTCCCGTTCATGTCCCTCGACTCTTATAACTGCCATCTGGTTTCTGTACAAATTATAAATAGCCTTTCGCTCCCTGTATTTTACCCCTGCCACCTTTAGGATTTGAAAGAGAGTATTCCAGTCAACATTGTCAAAAGCTTTCTCTAAGTCTACAAATGCTAGAAACGTAGGTTTGCCTTTCCATAATCTTTCTTCTAAGATAAGTCGTAGGGTCAGTATTGCCTCACGTGTTCCAGTGTTTCTACGGAATCCAAACTGATCTTCCCCGAGGTTGGCTTCTACTAGTTTTTCCATTCGTCTGTAAAGAATTCGTGTTGGTATTTTGCCGCTGTGACTTATTAAGCTGATAGTTCGGTAATTTTCACATCTGTCAACACCTGCTTTCTTTGGGATTGGAATTATTATATTCTTCTTGAAGTCTGAGGGTATTTCGCCTGTTTCATACATCTTGCTCACCAGATGGTAGAGTTTTGTCAGGACTGGCTCTCCCACGGCCGTCAGTAGTTCCAATGGAATATTGTCTACTCCGGGGGCCTTGTTTCGACTCAGGTCTTTCAGTGCTCTGTCAAACTCTTCACGCAGTATCATATCTCCCATTTCATCTTCATCTACATCCTCTTCCATTTCCATAATATTGTCCTCAAGTACATCGCCCTTGTATAGGCACTCTATATACTCCTTCCACCTTTCTGCTTTCCCTTCTTTGCTTAGAACTGGGTTTCCATCTGAGCTCTTGATATTCATACAAGTCGTTCTCTTATCTCCAAAGGTCTCTTTAATTTTCCTGTAGGCGGTATCTATCTTACCCCTAGTGAGATAGGCCTCTACATCCTTACATTTGTCCTCTAGCCATCCCTGCTTAGCCATTTTGCACTTCCTGTCGATCTCATTTTTGAGACGTTTGTATTCCTTTTTGCCTGTTTCACTTACTGCATTTTTATATTTTCTCCTTTCATCAATTAAATTCAATATTTCTTCTGTTACCCAAGGATTTCTAATAGCCCTCGTCTTTTTACCTACTTGATCCTCTGCTGCCTTCACTACTTCATCCCTCAAAGCTACCCATTCTTCTTCTACTGTATTTATTTCCCCCATTCCTGTCAATTGCTCCCTTATGCTCTCCCTGAATCTCTGTACAACCTCTTGTTCTTTTAGTTTATCCAGGTCCCATCTCCTTAAAATCCCACCTTTTTGCAGTTTCTTCAGTTTTAATCTACAGCTCATAACCAATAGATTGTGGCCAGAGTCCACATCTGCCCCTGGAAATGTCTTACAATTTAAAACCTGGTTCCTAAATCTCTGTCTTACCATTATATAATCTATCTGATACCTTTTAGTATCTCCAGGGTTCTTCCATGTATACAACCTTCTTTCATGATTCTTAAACCAAGTGTTAGTTATGATTATGTTGTGCTCTGTGCAAAATTCGACCAGGCGGCTTCCTCTTTCATTTCTGTCCCCCAATCCATATTCACCTACTATGTTTCCTTCTCTCCCTTTTCCTACACTCGAATTCCAGTCACCCATGACTATTAAATTTTCGTCTCCCTTCACAATCTGAATAATTTCTTTTATTTCATCATACATGTCTTCAATTTCTTCATCTGCTTAAACTGTATTTAATGGAAATGTTTTTCCCATGAATGACTGTTTCGAATGCTTGTAGTTGTTCGATCTGTTTGTAGTAATACGCTTTCTGATTTAAAGACGTTTGCATTGCACTTGAGTGGTCTGCAAAACAGGGCTGAAGACGGCTTATAATCCATAAGAACTTTTCTTCTTTCATTTCTTCACTTACACCAGCTAGTTTCAGTGGAACAAGCGAAGTGAAAAGTAAACTTGCATCTGCAATACCCGAATCTGAAAACTTCATTTTATACATGCTTTGCCCGGAAGTTCCGTTGAAGCCCCACTTACAAATAAATGCCATATTAGACATTTCTGAATCACTCATATGTACCATATCGTCTTGTTTCAGCAGTAGAACACATTGAGCGGCATAGTCTAACAAAGCTTGCAACCTTACCTCAGCTTTTGATTCGGCAAAAGTGAGGGTTTCGTCTGGAGGGCAGCAAGCTTTTATTGCTGCCAAAACAGCTGAGTACGGTGGATAAAGTGTGTTTAAGCCTTTTTCTTTAGCCCCATTTCTCAAATGCTGGTAAGATTCTTTTGACTATTTTAAGTCCAAAAGAAGTGCTAGATGTTGACAATCGCAAGTCTGCCTTGTATTTTTTCGCCGTGGATGGACTTGAGAATGTGACGTCTTTCACAATCTTCGCAGCGTCTGGGTGCTCCGAAGATCGAAGATTCATTTGCGCAGCGAACGATAATTCGATAGGACTGAACTTCGTACGAATTTTCTCAGTTCTCCTTCTTTTGAACCTATCCGATAATGGTTCAAATTTTGTAGCAGGTCGGCCTGTGGATTTAGTCACACTTGCAGGTTTAGCATCAATCGGAATATATACTGTTGTATTTCACCAGCTTTCGTTCTTCTTGAAAAAATAATCTTGTAGCGTAGATGTTTCCTTATATTTCTTAACTTTGTCAACAGAATCGAAATGGTAGGTCTCATATCAACGGGATTTGTAAATGTATGTCCACTTTTTTGTGTCAAAGACTTTTCCAAATGTTCTATGACCGCCCCCAAATCGTTTGACAACTACTCTTTTGTTATTAGAAAAATATCTTTCCTCTAAAATTCGATCCTGGAATACTCTGGATCAGATGAAACTGAAATTTAAAAAAAAAAGATATGTATTACACTTTCCGTCATTTTTCTAATTATTTTATTCTTTACAATGCTCCTACGCGTCGATTATAATGTAATTGTACAAATGTAGCCCATAATTAATTAATTCTATTGTAATTTTTGAAGATGTCTCAACAATGACATTTTGTAAGTATCGTTTAAAACGTGACTCCAAACCAGAGCAGCAACTAGTAGCAGGATTTGAAGCTTAATTTACAAAGGTAATAATATATACTTGCGGGCACAGCGCAAAAGAAAGCGGAATGTCGTGGTATTCATAACTTATCTCTATTTTTAAGTACATTTTACAACTTTCTCGTCCATTTTCCTGTAGTACGTTAATTGAAAATAAACTTACATAATTGATGATTTAACAGTGACATAAATGTTTATGCAATTTTGTCATATGATGACATGGTTGGAGAGCGTAGCTGTTATTTGAAGACAAATGTTGATGGTGTTGAGACAGCAACCACCCACAAATTTATTTTTAGTTCCTTTGTTCTAAAGGTACCGTTATTGATTTAGAATCATTACGATTCATGTTCAGACGGTTTTCATGCTTTCATTACATGTGTTACGTTTTTTTACAGATTATAATCTGTAAAAAAATTAATTAATTAATTAATTGTCGTGAAATGTCGGTTTGTAGTGTTTGTTTTCATAGTCCAAGAGATGTGAATACATTCCCACTGCATTCTTATCGTTGCACACGTAAATTTTTCTCACTGAAGACTTTGGATTTCTCACAGTATAGATTTCTAAGACGCACCACATGTTTCGATACATACAAAGCACTTGACTTGTTTGGAAAGCCTTTCTGATCCCTTCTACCATTTCATTAGACATGCGTTTTCAGCTACAACCTTACTGTTTGTTTATACTCTCAATGGCTAGGAACTTGGTACATCAAGACTTAATCTTCCTTTGAAATTCATGTCGGAAATTTATGCATCCACACCACGCATTGGTTCCTCTCCTGAGGTGCATTCATTTCTAGTAAATACTTAACATCTGAAACCAAAAATGAATCTTTTAGGAAAAGTTAGCAAAAACCTTTTAGAGTTGATTGATGATGCCGCGAGCCACAAGTATCTGTGTGTCACAGTTATTTTAGTTGCATTTGGAAGTCAGGGAGATTGCACGTGGACACCTTCTGTTATTTTCGACGTTATCGTATAAGAAAAGAATTAACGTGCGTGAATTATCAAATGTTTTGCACCTCGTTCACCCAAAAGGTTGCTTCTCTATGATTTTTCACGTAGGCACATCATTGTTTCTCTTATAAAATCTGTTGATCCAGCGAAAGTAAGTTTCGTTCCAGGAGATGTGAGAAAATACCTGTGGCAGAAATATTTTAACATATACTGCTACCTCATCAAGAGGAATCACGCTGAACGTTGAAAGAAAGACCGACCATAATGACACTAGAAAAGAATTAAGAGATTTCTGTTTTCTGCAAAAAGTGAGTAGACTCTCATAAGTACAGATCAGTGTATATTGTACACGATTTCAGAAGAGATGATAAGGAGGCGAATCGAAGACCCCGTTCTGGTCCAGATGGGCCAATCCAGACTGACCGACGGCCGTATCATCCTCTTGCAATGGCGGTGGGCGGATACGGTGAGAAAGGTCGTGTAATCAGAAGATTGTTCTCCTAGCTGTTATCGGTTTCTTCGAGTTTGGAGCCGCTGCCATTCATTCAAATAGCTCCCCAGTTGAAGAGAAGTGGACATCTTAAGAAATGCAACCATAAAAGTTAGAAAGAAAAACATAGGTACAAAGAAGGTAAACGCGAAAAACCCATGAGTAACAGAAGAAATACTTCAGTTGATCGACGAAAGAAGAAAGAACAAAAATGTTCAGAGAAATTCAAGAATACAGAAATACAAGTCATTTAGGAGTGAAGTAAATGGAAAGTGAAGGAAAGCTAAGGCAAAATAGCTGCAGGAAAAATGTGAAGAAATAAAAATGATTGTTGGAAGAGCTGAATCAGCATATAGAAAAGTAAAAAGAACCTTGGTGAAATTAAAGGCAAGGTGGTAAAATTAAGAGTACAATCGGAATTTCACTGCTAAATGCAGACGAGAGTACATTGAAGAGCTCTATGAGGGGGAAAACTTGTCTGACGAAGTTACAAAAGAAATAACATTCGTTATAGAAGAGAGAAGGGATCCAGTATTAGAATCAGAATACAAGAGAACTTTGAAAAACGTAACGTCGAATTAGGTAGAAGGGATAGACAACACTCCATCAGAATTTCTAAAATCTCTGGGGGACATGGTGACTATTAACGTTGGTGTGTAGGATGCATGAGTCTGGTGATATACCTTCTTACTTTTGGAAAAAAATTATCATTCACACAATTCCGATGATTGCTAGGGCCGACAAATGCGAGAATTACCGAACAGTCAGCGTAACAGTTGATGCATCCAAGTCGCTGACAAGAATTATATAAAGAAGAATGGAGAAGAAAATTGAGGATGTATCAGGTGACGATCAGTTTGGCTTTGGGAAAGGTAGAGCAACCAGAGAGGGAGTTCTCACCTTGCGGCTAATAATGGATGCAAGATTTAAGAAAAATCAAGGCTCGTTGATAGGATCTGTCGATCTGGAAAAAGCGTTCGACTATGCAAAATGGTGCAAGGAGCTCGAAATTCTGAGAAAACTAGGGGTAAGTTATAGCGAAAGACGGGTAATACACAATTTGTACAAGAACCAAGAAGGCCCAATAAGAGTGGGATACGAAGAACGAAGTACTCGGATTGCAAATGATGTAAGACGGAGATGTAGTCTTTCGCCGCTACTGTTCAATCTGTACTTCGAAGAAGCAATTACTGAAATGAAAGAAAGGTTCAAGAGTGGAATTAAAAAAAAAATCAAGGTGAGAAGATGTCAGTGATTAGCTTCGCTGATGACATTGTTATCCTAAGTGAAAGTGATGAAGACTCACAGGACCTGCTGAATGGAATGATTAGAGTAATGAGTACGGAATATGGATTGAGAATAAATCTAAGAAAGACGAAAGTATTTGAGAAGCAGCAGAAATGAGATCAACAAGTATCTTAACATCAGGACTGGAGATCACGAAGTAGATGAAGTTAATAATTCAGCAATCTAACCAGCAAAATAGCAAGGAGGACATCGAAAGCAGACGAGCCCTGGCAAAGAGAGGATATAATTTCAGAAAGAAGTTTCTGACAATGTAGGTCTGGAGCGCAGCATTGTATGGTAGGGAAACATGGACTGTGGGAAAAAGAAGAGAAATTGAAGCATTTGAGATGTCGTGTTACAGAAGAATTTTGAAAATTAGGTGGACTGGTAAGGTAATCAATGAGGACGTTCTCCAGAGAATCGGCGAGGAAAGGAACATATGGCAAACACTTACAAGAAGAAGGAAGTGGATGATAGGACATCTGTCAAGACGTCACGGAATAACTTTCGGGATCGGCGAGGAAAGGAACATATGGGAAACACTTACAAGAAGAAAGAAGAGGATGATAGGACATCCGTCAAGACGTCACGGAATAACTTTCGGGTTCTAGAGGGAGCCGTAGAGGGCAAAAACTGTAGAGGAAGACATAGATTGGAATGTACCCAACAAGTAATTGAGGTCGTGGGTTGCAAGGGGTACCCTGAGATGAAGAGGTTGGCACAGTAAAGGAATTTCTGGCAGGCCGCATCTAGCCAGTCAGAAGACTGAGTTGTCACCAATCAGCAAGAGCCGAACCCAATCCCTCCACATGGATGGAGATAGGCAGAAGAGATAGGACTGTATGTGGTTGGCAATTCAGTACATTGGCTCCCAGCGGCATGAATAGCATTATTTGACAGTGTGCATTGTAATGAAACGTTGTAAACTTCTAACACCGATGTAAAAGGAGGTGGAGGATATCACGACTGTTGGGATCGAGTGTTCTCTGACAGGTTGATGGAGGGCGTGACAAGCAGACGACTCCTGATGGCAAACACAAAGCCTTTATTTTAGTAACAAGAAGTCGTTACGATTGCTAGATGGCCCTCAGGGTGAATTTTCATTTCTTCGTATACACCGGAGGAGACGGTGGCTAGCTTCAGTAGCCGGGAGAACAGCTGCTTCCGACTATGAAGGGACTGGCCTGCTCCCCCTCCGATGATGCCTATAGGACGATAGATTGCTCCGACAAGGGCCGGCGCTCCCAGCTGATGTAATCGGGGCACGGTTACTGCACACCGTGCCGTCACTTGGATGTGGAGCGCGCCATCGATCGTCACGTAACCCACCTGTTGTTGTCCACGTTTCGCCTTCCTGTTGTCTGACTCACCTGGTCAGCGATACACTTACAAGCCCTCATCCTCCTGAACTCTTAACGAAAATCACAGCACTTCTTCAAACTTTTTTAAGGTTTTTACCCAATTAGACCGTTTTTCCTCTTCAGAAGTTTCTTCTACGCATTCTTAATATTAACTTGGAGTAGGCTGTGTGTCGACCAGTAGTCTGTAGAGGACTATTTGGAATTTGCGCTCTTTAGTAGAGAGAGTGCTATAGAAATGTAGAAATGAAATGATCGTGTGGCATTGTTGGGCGGGAGGACCCTCCGGGGAAGTTCGGCCGCCGCGTTGCAAGACTTATTTGAGGTGACGTCGCACTCGGCGACTTAGGCTGCGGTGATGGAGAGATGATGATGAGGACAACACCCAGTCCACGAGAGGTGAAAATCTCCCACCAGGCCGGGAACCGAACCCGGATCCACTGCATCGTAGGCAGACACGCTGCCACTCATCTAACCTGGCGGACAGTACTATACAGTACGGCAGCGAGGCAACTGCAACAAACGCATGTTTACGTGTACTAAAGTAAGACGTTTTTGCAGGGGGACGATGTGATTGTAACGGTGGAGACGGGTACCCTCAGGGGCGTGGTGGCCTCCTCCATCAACGGCACGCTCTACAACAGGTTCGTCGGCATCCCGTATGCTCAGCCGCCTCTTGGAGACCTCCGTTTTCGGGTAAGTCTAGCATTTTCAGTTGTTTTATTCAGGGGTTACTTAAACAGCTTCACTAGGAGTTCGAAATGCTTTTATTATTAGTATAATGACTGAATCAGCCTTTTATACAGTGACCGAACACTGTCAAACATTAAAATTTTATTGCAGCATTATGACTGCTCACCTGTGACGCACTTCTTCTTAAACGTGCACTTGTCACTTGTGAATTACCTCTAAGTTTAAAACTGATCGGACATGACGTCAAAGCAATAATTTTTAGGGAAAAGAATACAGTTGAAGAGAGTAAACGAATTATTTGACAACTACCTCTAATGATATAATTAGCCAGTCGAGTTGTGTAAAAAAATATAATTTTTGTGTAAAGCTTACAGTGCAGTCGAACCATGATTTGATGATTTTAACCTGTAACAATTTCATCGTGACCGTTGAACCGAAAGTGAAGACGATAAAGTCGCGTCTGAGATACAAAATTCATACTTTATTTAATTATTTTTTTTTTTATTTTGTGGCTATGAACTACACATTTTAAATAACTAAAAATACCATGACTTAGCACAACAGCTGCATGTCACTTCTTTATTGAAGCATTACCAGTTTCTAACTACCATGTGGCCTTGCACTTTACCCTCGCAGTATGTGGTCTCATTCATTGCCATTTTGTATGTCTGATACAGCAAACCCGATCGTACGTGGACGGATGTCCGAGGATGGTCTGTTATTTGTCTGGAATTGGTAGTGTTTCATTACAGTGAGGTACAGCTATTGTGTCAAATCATTATTTTTATAATTATTTTACCTTTATTTTGAGACTGGATGACACTTGTCATCACAAGTGTCGCCTGCCGGAGTGGCCGAGCGGTTCTAGGCGCTACAGTCTGGAACCGCGCGACCGCTGCGGTCGCAGGTTCGAATCCTGCCTCGGGCATGGATGTGTGTGATGTCCTTAGGTTAGTTAGGTTTAAGTAGTTCTAAGTTCTAGGGGACTGATGACCTCAGAAGTTAAGTCCCATAGTGCTCAGAGCCATTTGACCCAACCATCACAAGTGTCATTTACCCCAACGGGTGCGGTGGTCAGGTAACGGGATGTTGGGTGGTTGCGGGAAAGTAGTGTGTGCATGCTTTGCTGTGATTTGTAAAAGCTCTCCTTAAAAGTAAATCTTTATTTTCCTGAAAAACTGTGAAAACGTCACACTCGGTTATAGTTTGTAAACTATAGCAACACTCTTAGAGGGAGAGAGGAAGTGGCATTCCTTGGAAGAACCCTGCAACTGGCCTTCAGGGACACCAAAAATCAGTTGTCTGTTACCTGTCTAGTGGTATAGTTCAGCGTGCAGTGATTTGCGTCGATTCTTTTCGTGGGATTTTACTCACTATTATCAATCAGTTTACTTTTACTTACTTACTTATTCCAAAGTGGCATATACGAGTAACAGATAGCAGGAAAACTGGGGAATACGATGAAGAGGAGGTACTTTCGGAGTAACGAGCGTTCTGACGCTTCCTATGTCATTACAGCTTGTGTTAAAGAGAAGACACAAAATTAACTTTTTGCTAATATTACCAACCCCACTCAAACGGCTGCTGTTTATACAATCGTCAGTCTCATCACTATAGGACGTATTAGAAAGAAACGTTTACTGGAATCGTCACGAAAGAAAACTAAGAATTTTGGGTGGAAACCCATCGTTACAGATAATTTTATAAAATCGGTGTTTCCACAAACGGTGGAGAAATTTAACATAAAACAAAAAAGTTGCCTATCTTATGAAAATTACTTACTGCTACAGAACAAAAAAATCCATTTTTCTTGGCAGAAAGATGTTCTACACAAGGCACTGCGTGTAATATGATTTACCTGGAAGAGATCTGTAAAGGAAAGAACACGTAAATACTTGATACAAGTAAAGAAATTAAGGGAGCAGCGTAGGAAGATCTTTTACATTGATCAAACTTGGGTGGACAACATTACTCATAGAATATGTTGCAGGGAGCAGGCGGTGATGACATCATGGGCAATGTTAGTGGAAGCAACAGTATTATTGTGGTCAATATTAGATCAAAAACTGGGTTTTTATTCCATGCAGAGTTTATTTATAAAGTGGGATGTGCAACAGGGGATTCCAGGGGGAAATGAATTACGAAAATTTTTAAATGAGTTCTTGAGTAAAGCAATTCCGAATCTGCCACCCAACTGTGTTATAGTTATGGACACTGTTTCTTATAACAACAAAGAGTGTAACGGAGCTCCACCTAGGTCCTCGATTTAAAAGGGAAATTACTCAGTGGATGCTGATGTGTCAGTGAGAAAGACGAAATTATTTGACTTAATTGTACAACATAACCGGAAGACAAAGTTCTCGAAAGTAACAAAATAACTTGAATCTCATAGACGCACTCTGGTGCCACTTTCACCTTATAATTGCGGATTAAATCGAACTGAACCGGCATGGGCAAAACTCACAACTTTCGTCGGAGGAAGAAATAATTTTGGAGATATTTGCATGATGAAGTTACTGCAATAGGCGAAAGAAGATAGATAGCAATTTTCTGAGTTTTATTGTCGGTGTGCCACAATGTCATTCATTAATCATAAGGTTCATAGGCGATTCGAGTCTAACTGATCCCAATGTTTCAGGCAGGACACTGAAATCGCATTCGGGAGGACGATGGTTCAAATCTCCATCCGGCCATCTTGATTTAAATTTTCCATGATTTCCGTAACATTCCAGCAAATGCCAGAATGTTCTCTTTGTAAAGGCGGCTGCTAATTTCCATCCTTATACTTTTGTAATCCAGCCGTGCTGTCGATGGGGCGTTAAACTCTAATCTTCCTTCCTTTCTCCATGTCTCTCGAAGAGTGCGACAGTGAGCTATGTTATACAGAGTGCAAATCACTCTAGTTTACGAAAAATATAGATGCGTGGTGTAAGAGTGCGGGTGTTCTCTGGAGGAGGTAGCGGGGTGGGTTAAGCTGCGGGCAGCTGAAACATTTATTTATTTATTTGTCAACAATTTATAATAACAGGCTTGTGCCCATATCAGGCAGAGTGGTGGATGTCGGACCCACTGTTCACCGTGCCTAGTGGATGGACGCCCATTTGCGTGCTGACTACACAGCTCGGGGGTGAAGCGACCTTGCATTACGCGATGACTATTTTTTTCAGCCTCCAATCGGTTGCGAAATGGAAATCACTGTGAAAGTCAAAGATTTTTTATTTGCTACATTTAGCTACTGCTCCCAGCTACTTTCTACATAGTCACCTCCAGTTCTCCAAGCTGGTCTGTACCTCTCTGTCTGTGCCAAAGTGCTGACCTCATAGGCAGCGGTTCATGTGAGTGAAGAGGTGAAATCAGAGAGAGCCAAGTCCGGGCTGTACGGTGGGCTATCAAACACTTCCCATCGGAAACGCTGCAGGAGCATCGTCATTTCTCTGCAGAGTGCGGCTGAGCTTTGTCATTAAGAAGGAAAGTATAACAATTACTTTATGTGGGTTGCAAGATATGGCTCTGAGCACTATGGGACTTAACAGCTATGGTCATCAGTCCCCTAGAGCTTAGAACTACTTATACCTAGCTAACCTAAGGACATCACACAACACCCAGTCATCACGAGGCAGAGAAAATCCCTGACCCCGCCGGGAATCGAACCCGGGAACCCGGGCATGGGAAGCGAGAACGCTACCGCACGACCACGAGCTGCGGACTTGCAAGATATCAGGCGGGGTCCGTGAGCCGGGTCTTCACATTTGGCAGGAGACTCTCTTATTCCAGGTATGTTCACGCGCTCACTGTGAGCTCAGAACTGAAATGTGCGAAGTGACGGGATCGACAGGAATATTAAGGACACTGCACACCACATTTGCACAAAGCTTCGTCGGAGTTTCACTAAGGTCGGTTAATAATTGTAAATTTTCGAGGTCAGCAACGGTCCTTGTTGCGTAAGACGCTAACGCAGCGGTTTGGCCCTGCTTTGCTGTTAGGAAGACTAGCGGGAATCCGGACCATCCTTGGTGTGTGATGGAGGCGTAGACATCCGAGGTACGAACCCCGACCATGATCTCTGGCTGACAGCGCCTGGCCTCCGTGAGAGTCCATGGGATTGGCCGCTGGGAGGGCCTCGGTTCGACGCTCAGTCCATTGATATTGTGGATGGACACGATAGCAGGCGATCCTGTCAGGACTGACGGTTGTGGGATGTTAGCCTCAGGGCTGACTCGATGACTCACCGATTCGATGGCCAGTCTTTTCCGACGATCAGTACCTGTATGATACAGGACAGGTTTGTACGTTATTTGCCAAAACACTGCCAAATCGATTCTAGGGTATTGTTAGGTTCGCTAGTTACGGAGCTCCTAAGCAAAGCGCTGTGCCAGTGGATTGTGGCAAGTGGTTACGGTAACGATCCCTTGTCTTGGCTCACGTTACAGTGGAATTACATACCGATACTATTAACGAACATCTGGTACAGAATCTTAAAGAAAATTCTGACCTCAAACATTATGGGATTTCCTGGTGAAACAAAGGCTCCTATCTAAATATCAGCACCGGTTCAGAAAAAGAACGCTCATATGAAAGACAGTTTGCTTTTTTCACTCATAATATCGTGAGAAATAGGTGCAGGTAGATTTCGTCTTCCTAGATTACGAAAAGATTTTCTGACACTATACCAAATTGTCGACTGATATTCAATATGCAGTCATACGAAGTGTCTCTTGATGTATACTGTTGGGGTGATGTTTGACTAATAGACCCAGGTACGCTATACTGGAAGCCAAACGTTCAATAGAAACATATCAGATGCCATGACGAAGTGTGTTTCTGACTCTATTTGATAAATCCTTTGCTTATTTTGCAAAAGTTAGAGAACTATTAAATTGTTCGCTGATGAGACTGCTGTCTGCATGGAAGTGTTGTCGTGAGAAGATAGTAAGGAAATGGAGAAATGTTTAGATAAAATTTGTATTTGGAGCAATGACTAACAACTATTTCTAAATGCCCATAAAAGCGTGACAATATCTGTAACAAGGAGAAAGAACCTTATAGTAATCGATTACAAGTAGTGAGCAACTTGAGCACTTTACATCGTGCAAGTATTTAGGAGTAACACTAATAATCGAAATGAATGGAGACGCACACGCGAACCCTGTTGCAGGAAAGGCGAATGGAAAATTTGGAGTTATTGGAAACATTCCAGGAGACTGCATCGTGGCAGTAAAATTCAAGACAGTAGTGCGACCAGTTTTGGAGCTCTGTTCCAGCTTTTAGGTCCTTATCAAGTAGGCGTGACAACGCACATCGAACGAAATGAGAGAGAGGTTGCTGGTTTCGTCATAGTTCGGTGCAACCATACCCAAATACGAATTGATCTTGGAGGCTGAATGCGGATATGAGGAAGAAAGCCCACGATGTTCTCGCAAAATTCACAAAACAACGTTAACAAGTGTCAATAAACGATCCTAATGAAACATGACGGGTGTGTGGAGGGGCAACACACTGCAATACATATTTTTTTGTTTGTGTCTAATTTGATTTTTAAGGGATAAAACACACCCCGGAAGGTAATTTGGCATTTTAGGTTTAGAGGGAATATTATCAAAACGATTACATATAAAAAATGTTTTTCATATAAAGGTTGGTGTGTCGGAAGTTTTACTATAAAATATTATTATTATTATTATTATTATTATTAGCCTGGTGAATGTGTAATCATAAAAAATTATTATAATGGCAACAGACACGCGGAAATGTGTAAAGCTCTATTTCTGACAATATTATCGTTATCTATACGTTTTATCTAAAAATTGCAAGACTAACTAGTGAAACTTTACTATCGATGTTATAGAATCTGATATGTAGCCGTACAAGTTGTATTATTGAAACCTTATTCCGAAATTTCAGTACTCAAACATTTTCTGGAACTTCCTCCTATCGGACATGTGAATATTTTGACAGAGAATAAATATCAGAAATTAATTACTCTTCCTATAAATAAAAAAAAATCATTTCTTCTTCGTCTAAATGCAATTTTTAAAATCTTCTTTAACATCTCCTAACAATTAATACTTTAATGCTCCGCTGCAACTGCATGAATATTCTGCATCTAACAACATGCTACAATAATTCAAAAGAAATACTGCGATCCATGAAGAGTGCAATAAGTACTCCACATTTTGTTTTTATTATAAAAACTGAATGATAAAAAGGGGTTCGGTCCACAAGTCTTAAGCGGTGTAAAAAATGAAAGGAATCAATAAAAGCTTTTGTGAGTCTTCAGTTTCTCCCGGCGTATTTCTTGCTCGAACAGACCACGGGTGTACCGCCGGGCCATAGTGTCCAACGGGTACAATATGTCGGCGATCAGACATGTCGCCATCGTCAGGTGTGCTGACGAACTGAGCTCCTGAGGCCGGGTGGCCGTGTTGAATCCCCTTCCCTCGCAAGGCGTTCTCTCCGCGGTCCGCGCCCGCGCGGCAGCGGTCGCTGAGACACTGGTTCAACTGGTTCAAATGGTTCTGAGCACTATGGGTCTTAATATCTGAAGTCATAAGTCCTCTGGACTTTCTTAGCAGGAAGAAGTGAAAAAATTTTGAAATAAATTCGATTACTGCTAAGATCTGTGAGAAATTTCCATGAGACTGAGGGTACGGTCAGAAGAGGTCCAAGAAGACGATTTCGTCTATGGTTTGTGGGATAATGCTAAGCCTTATTTCGGGCTGTAGACATCTAGTTACATTGACATAAATGCTCTGATAAGTCTTCATACTCGCTGACATGTTGCTGAAGATCATCTATCCCTGCAGTTGTTTTCAGCATTTATTTAGACGAAAAAGTGCGTAACTAGTATGTATTCATTTAATCAGACCGTAAATACTGTGTTTTGGTATGCAAAATGTTCATGATTTTGAGCTTAAGTCTATTCTGCAGTGAAAGACGCCATTACGAATGACGTAAAATTGCAAAGTTGTATTTTACATTCGATTTTGATTCATTGTATTAATGACTTTTTGTATTTAATCCGCTACCTACTCAGATTTTATGGTATGTAGAAACTTTCGCATTTTTACTGTTCTTCCATGCTGCTTTTAAAATTAAATTTTGATTTTTCCGACACGTGGACTCATTATGTATCTTTTAAATTCGCCAGCAGATGTGATAAAGGATCGGGAACCACATTTGTTTCACCAGATATTGTTAGATTTAAAAAGTAAATTCTTGTAAGGCGAGGCCCCATCTAGCAAGTCGATTGTACATTAATTTGCACTACAGTAGGAAAGATAATTACTTATAATCGGTCCAAAATGGTGATGACTTTTTTCAAGTAAAAGAGAAATGCTTCTGGTGCAAGACTTTTTAAATTGCAGTGTGCTTAAATTAAAAAAAAATAGACGTACGGAAACTACTGTGGTATAAAAAGAAATATTGGCATGAAGTAGCTTCTACCATTCATTGTACAGTAGGTTGGGAAGATGTAGACAGATGTAATAGTAGTGAATATGCAAGGGAAAAGATAGTAAGTGCATTACACATATACAGAAAGTTCTACTTATCACTCGAAACAATAAGGACAGTAAAATACATAGAAGCTACCATCCAGAGTGACACCATAAAGTAGTAGCAAGAAAAGCATACTCCAGACTCTGATTCGCTGACAGAAATGGTACTCATCCAGTAAAGTAGTTGTGGTGGCTCCCTTTATAAAAAAAAATTAAGGATTCAATCTTGAGTTCTTTCTATAATTTCATTTATTATAGGTTGTGGCAGGTCAACCACTCCTATAAGGGACCGAAAACGAAAATACCCTAGAAAAATTAGTTTCTAAATGTGAGAAACAGAACTAAAGCTCTAGTATACATATATGACTGCTGTTAATGTTCTGCTGCTCTGAACTCAACTAAGTTCCAAAGAGTACCAAGAGAAAAAACAAGGAGTCAATTGCAGCCTCAGTGCCAAGCAACAATAAAAAACTGTACACTCAACAATTGATTAAAAATAAGATTAACTTGTAACACTACCTACCATTACCAAATCGGCCCTTCTGTGAAGGATTGAGCTGACCGTAACAGTACTTAATGACAAGGAATCTGTAATTTCGTAATCGCGAAGTTAGTGAAACGGTAACAACAGCAAAGTAAACGTATTTTGAATAGAGTTGTACTATATATGTACACACGGTCACCAGCCTAATTAGGCAATTCGGTATCAAGTTTTGTGGCAAAATGGAAATAAGCTTCACCTAAGAATACTAACCCTACTTGATAACCTAACTTATCTCTTCTAACACAGTTACTCTCAGTGTAATGCAGTAACTTGCCCTACCAAACAACACTACAGCTAACACTTATGCAGAACACAGAATGGCCAGTAAATGCGGCAATACGCACTGTCTCACAGTAACACTTGCTACTCGCAAAAACTGCTATGCAGTACAAAGAGCAAATGCAGAAGGACATATGAACCTACTAACAAAGTCTGACTGGCAATAGTATTATCTATTATTATTTTAATTAACTATCACAAAAACCATCATGATGTTGAAACAGAATTGATTACTATGGACTTCATAAATTTGCACATGAAATTACTCTATACAAATGGGCGGTACAGTCATTGTTTAAAAGAAAAGTTTTCGTGCAGAATAAATGATTGTACAGGTTGCTGCACTTGCTCACAAAGAGCCTTTAATTTCATTTATCACAGAAGTTAAGTAGCTTATGGTGTACCTTAAACTGGTATGGTTTGAAGAACCATCATCGCTTGTAATGGCAACACACAAAACTAAGAAAATGGCAAACAACTTTAGTAACAACTTAAAGTATAATGAATAATGAAAAACTAGTTTAACAGATATCGAAGAGAGCTAGCAACTAGTCTCTCATTGGACTCAAAGTCAAACTGGCTTTATAAACGACTGCACAACTTGATAAAGCACTTTCAAACAACATATGAAAAGAACAAAAGGTTAGTAGTTTACAAACCTGTTCCAAGCGAAATAATACTTCTGTCTTTTTATAACTTTTACTTAAAGGTAGCTATAGGTACCTTATATTTTTGTTATTGATTACTTTAGTGGAAGCTTCTTACGTAATGAAAAGCTTTCTTTACAAACACACTTTAGGAAACTTTCATATGAAACATTAAGTGGAGTAAATCATTTACTACTGTACAGAAAACTAACCAATCTTCATACTCCACACAGTTAATAAAATTGCAAAATCCTTCACTGTCAAAATTGTCAGTTTAATAAAAAACTGATTACTCGGAATTAATTCACTTGGAAAGGACCCTATCTAGGAATGTGACTGGGTAAAATCACGGGTGTCCACGCGTGAGCTACGAGTTCCACAAAAAGTTATTATACAATTCATAATACGTGGTCCATAGGTTGTATATATTTAGATAATCGTTCTTCTGAAGGTGGTAGCGCTTGTGGAAAATTACAGGGACTATGAAATTAGCAATAAGGCAACCATGGTTCTTAATGTTATCCACATCCTGATACAAAACTTGTTGATGTCGTAAATTTAACCAGATAGGATCAATAATGATACTATGTTCGATAGGCCACTTTACATTCGATTCAAAGCTAATTTATATTCCCGCAAGCTCTTCTTGCCTCGATGCCACAGTCAGAAGTCGACTATATCACTTGCCACAAACAAAAAAGCCTTGCGTGGCAAATCCATCTCTTCCAGTCCCGCCATACTGCTTTCGTAGCTGCGGGGTTTTGCTACAGGCTTACATTTAGCCTCCCTACTTATGGACCAGTAAAATATACAAAGTTTTTACAAATTATTACATTCATAAAGCTTTACACATTAAACCAAAGATACAGGTACTACATAATTCTTTAAAACGCCAAAATTATTAAAATAATTATTAAATGTTTATAGACCAAAGATATTGGCAATGCAGCTACACTAGTGTACAATGTCAGCAGAGATCGTGAACGAATTATACTTAAATCTGTCGATTATTGATGTTACAAACGCACTTCAACTTAGTTCTTGGGTACCTTTCCACAGTATGCTTGGAACAGTCTTCCTAAGTTTTGCATGTTACTCTCAACAGAATTAGACACTGGACGATATGTAGATCGATGTGATTGACGTTATCGTCTTGAGTGAATGAGTTTCACATTTTAGAGCAACACCGTGGTCCATTATCCGACCAAATGCACTTGAGTCAGCCGGCCGATGAGGCCGAGCGATTCTAGGCGCTTCAGTCTGGGACCGCGCGACCGCTACGGTGGCAGGTTGGAATCCTGCCTCGGGTGTGGATGTGTGTGACGTCCTTAGGTTAGTTAGGTTTAAATAGTTCTAAATTCTAGGGGACTGATGACCTCAGGTGTTAAGTCGCATAGTGCTCAGAGCTGTTTGAACTATGTTTGAACACTTGAGCCAAATTATCTCCAGAAAATAATCTTACTTTAGTTTCGACTATGATCTTGTTGTTAGTTTTCCTCGGCAGTAATAAGCAAAAAAAAAAAAAAAGAAAAAAAAAAGAATTTGAAAGTCATTCTACTATTACTAAGATCTGTGAAAAGTTCAAAAAGACTCAGCAAGCTCTCTGGCAAGGTCCAAACAGATGGTTTCGCCTACTGTTTGTGGGAGAATATTATGCAATAATCTGGTAGGTTGCATACTTTGATAACTCTTCATGCTCTCTGAGATGTCTTATTGAAGATCATCTGTTCGTGAAGTAATTGTAAACATTTAGTTAAAGAGACACTGACTACTGAATCAACAATAAATTTTACAGTGTGTTAATGGATATTGTTGTTGTGGTCTTCAGTCCTGAGACTGGTTTGATGCAGCTCTCCATGCTACTCTATCCTGTGCAAGCTTCTTCATCTCCAAATACGTACTGCAGCCTACATCCTTCTGAATCTGTTTAGTGTATTCATCTCTTGGTCTCGCTCTACGATTTTTACCCTCCACGCTGCCCTCCAATACTAAATTTGTGATCCATTGATGCCTCAGAACATGTCCTACCAACCGATCTCTTCTTCTTGTCAAGTTGTGCCACAAACTCCTCTTCTCCCCAATCCTATTCAGTACCGCCTCATTAGTTATGTGATCTACCCATTTAATCTTTAGCATTCTTCTGTAGCACCACATTTCAAAAGCTTCTATCCTCTTCTTGTCCAAACTATTTATTGTCCATGTTTCACTTCCATACATGGCTACACTCCATACAAATACTTTCAGAAACGACTTCCTGACACTTAAATCTATACTCGATGTTAACAAATTTCTCTTCTTCAGAAACGCTTTCCCTGCCATTACCAGTCTACATTTTATATCTTCTCTACTTCGAACTTCATCAGTTATTTTGCTCCCCAAATAGCAAAACTCCTTTACTACTTTAAGTGTCTCATTTCCTAATCTAATTCCCTCAACATCACCTGACTTAATTCGACTACATTCCATTATCCTCGTTTTGCTTTTGTTGGTGTTCATCTTATATCCTCCCTTCAAGACACTGTCCATTCCGTTCAACTGCTCTTCCAAGTCCTTTACTGTCTCTGACAGAATTACAATGTCATCGGCGAACCTTAAACTTTTTATTTCTTCTCCATGGATTTTAATACCTACTCCGAATTTTTCTTTTGTTTCCTTTACTGCTTGCTAAATATACAGATTGAATAACATCGGGGAGAGGCTACAACCCTGTCTCACTCCCATCCCAACCACTGCTTCCCTTTCATGTCCCTCGACTCTTATAATTGCCATCTGGTTTCTGTACAAATTGTAAATAGCCTTTCGCTCCCTGTAGCTTACCCCTGCCACCTTCAGAATTTGAAAGGGAGTATTTCAGTCAACATTGTCAAAAGCTTTCTCCAAGTCTACAAATGCTAGAAACGTAGGTTTGCCTTTTCTTAATCTAGCTTCTAAGATAAGTCGTAGGGTCAGTATTGCCTCACGTGTTCCCATATTTCTACGAAATCGAAACTGATCTTCCCCGAGTTCGGCTTCTACTAGTTTTGCCTTTCGTCTGTAAAGAATTCGTGTTAGTATTTTGCAGCTGTGAATTATTAAACTGATAGTTCGGTAATTTTCACATCTGTCAACACCTGCTTTCTTTGGGATTGGAATTATTATATTCATCTTGAAGTTTGAGGGTATTTCGCCTGTCTTATACATCTTTCTCACTAGATGGAGGAGTTTTGTCAGGACTGGCTCTCCCAAGGCTGTCAGTAGTTCTAATGGAATGTTGTCTACTCCCAGGGCCTTGTTTCGACTTAGGTCTTTCAGTGCTCTATCAAATTCTTCACGCAGTATCATATCTCCCATTTCATCTTTATCTACATCCTCTTCCCTTTCTATAACATTGTCCTCAAGCACATCGCCCTTGTATAGTCCCTCTATATACTCTTTCCACCTTTCTGCTTTCCCTTCTTTGCTTAGAACTGGGTTTCCATCTGAGCTCTTGATATTCATACAAGTGGTTCTTTTTTCTCCAAAGGTCTCTTTAATTTTCCAGTAGGCAGTATCTATCTTACCCTTAGTGAGATAAGCCTCTACATACTTACATTTATACTCTAGCCATCCCTGCTTAGCCATTTTGCACTTCCTGTCGATCTCATTTTTGAGACGTTTGTATTCCTTTTTGCCTGCTTCATTTACTGCATTTTTATATTTTCTCCTTTCATCAATTAAATTCAATATTTCTTCTGTTACCCAAGGATTTCTAATAGCTCTCGTCTTTTTACCTACTTGATCCTCTGCCGCCTTCACTACTTCATCCCTCAAAGCTACCCATTCTTCTTCCACTGTATTTCTTTCCCCCATTCTTGTCAATTGTTCCCTTATGCTGTTCCTGAAACTCTGTACAACCTCTGGTTTAGTAGGTTTATCCAGGTCCCATCTCCTTAAATTCCCACCTTTTTGCAGTTTCTTCAGTTGTAATCTACAGCTCACAAACAATTGATTGTGGTCAGAGTCCACATCTGCCCCTGGAAATGTCTTACAATTTAAAACCTGGTTCCTAAATCTCTGTCTTACCATTATATGATCTATCTGAAACCTGTCAGTATCTCCAGGCTTCTTCCATGTATACAACCTCTTTTTATGATTCTTGAAGCAAGTGTTAGCTATGATTAAGTTGTGTTCTGTGCAAAATTCTACCAGGCGGCTTCCACTTTCATTTCTTCCCCCCAATCCATATTCACCTACTACGTTTCCTTCTCTTCCTTTTCCTACTATCGAATTCCAGTCACCCATGACTATTAAATTTTCGTCTCCTTTCACTATCTGAATAATTTCTTTTATCTCATCATACATTTCTTCAATTTCTTCGTCATCTGCAGAGCTAGTTGGCGTATAGACTTGTACTACTGTCGTAGGCGTGGGCTTCGTGACTATCTTGGCCACACAATGCGTTCACTATCTTGTTTGTAGTAGCTTACCCGAACTCCTATTTTTTTATTCATTATTAAACCTACTCCTGCATTACCCCTATGTTATTTTGTATTTATAACCCTGTATTCACCTGACCAAAAGTCTTGTTCCTCCTGCCACCGAACTTCACTAATTCCCACTATATCTAACTTTAACCTATCCATTTCCCTTTTTAAATTTTCTAATCTACCTGCCCGATTAAGGGATCTGACATTCCACGCTCCGATCCGTAGAACGCCAGTTTTCTTTCTCCTTATAACGACGTCCTCCTGAGTAGTCCCCGCCCGGAGATCTGAATGGGGGACTATTTTATCTTCGGAATATTTTACCCAAGAGGACGCCATCATCATTTGTCCATAAAGTAAAGCTTCAAGAAAATTATACTGGACCACGTTACAACAGCATTTACTTCATTTACAGACTAATAACTGGAACTATTATGAGTAGTGTATTTTTAGGTTGGTTAGTACCTCCAAATACATGTAGCACAAGGAAGTCGCTAATGCCTATTTTTCTCTCGTCATCAAGTTAGGTACTAAAATTTGGACAAGTGGATGTAAAAAGGGTAGTCGATACTGCAGGCATAGCCCATTATGTGGTACATGAAGTAAAGTGTGTGATGTGTTTGCAGGAAGACTGGTAGATGCAAAGAAAAAACAACTGCTTTGTAGTGGGTGCATATTAAGGTACGAATTCTCACCTGTACCTATACCACTAAAATCCTGTATGTTTTGCCAGTAACAGCAAAGTTAATGTACCTCATAGAACTGAACTTTCTAACAGTCTTCTAAAACGTTAACCTCAAACACAATAATCATAACCGTGTGCAAATATAAACATCTCAGTCCAGAATGGACACAATGCTACTATGTTAATTATCTTGTTTCCCCACGCACCCAGTCGGATCTGAACAGTTTTTTCAGCACCTCCACAACACGAACATCATTCTTCCAGATACTGCAGTCAGTCCCTGGAACTCGAGACTGGGCTTCGGCTCAGAAGTTCTATGTAGGTTACATACATCAAATTTTTCCAAAGACCATTAATAAAAGGATTTTACCCACTTATCGGCCTTCTCCTGTGACTCACCACCAATCTGAATTAATGTTTCCCTATCTTGAATTTAGGCGACGGCCTTGCCGCAGAGGGTACACCGGTTCCCGTGAGATCACCGAAGTTAAGCACTGTCGGGCGTTGTCGGCACTTGGATGGGTGACCATCCAGGTCGCCATGCGCTGTTGCCATTATTCGGGGTGCACTCAGCCTCGTGATGCCAATTGAGGAGCTACTCGACCGAATAGTAGCGGCTTCGGTCAAGAATACCACCATAACGACCGGGAGAGCGGTGTGAGACCCCACGCCCCTCCTATCCGCATCCTCCACTGAGGATGACATGGCGGTCGGATGGTCCCTGTAAGCCACTTGTGGCCTGAAGACGGAGTGCTCCCTTGTATTTAAATTTATATTTCTGTGGGGCGAAAAAATATTTATTTAACTGGACCTTTACGAAGTGCCTTCCAGAACACTGATTTGGCTGATTCTTCAGTATGACTCTGCAATCCAAAAAAGGTTGGATTAGTAGAAGCGACAGAGAAGACCCATCAAAGAGCGGCGCGTTTCGTCACGCGATCGTTTATAAGTGGGAAAGCGTTATGGAAGTGGTCAACAAACCCAAGTGGCAGACGCAACAGGTGAAGCGTTGCTCATCGTGGAGAAGTGTACTGTTGAAATTTATGGAGAGAACGCTTCAAGAACAGTCGTGCAGCGCATTACTTCTTTGCATATATATCACGCAAAATAGCTACAACTAGAAAATCTGAGAAATTTAGTCTGTATGGAGTGTTACTGTCAGTCATTCTTCCTCAAACAAACACTCTAAGGTGGCTTGTGAAAACCGCGCGGGATTAGCCGAGCGGTCTAAGACGCTGCAGTCATGGACTGTGCGGCTGGTCCCGGCGGAGGTTCGAGTCCTCCCTCGGGCATGGGTGTGTGTGTTTGTCTTTAGGATAACTTAGGTTACGTAGTGTGTAATCTTAGGGGCTGATGACCTTAGCAGTTAAGTCCCATAAGATTTCACACACATTTGAACTTTTTGGCTTGCGAAATGCAGATGTCGAGATGAATCACCCCTGAAAAGTGCCTAATTCATTTCAGTCTTCTGGATGGTGTAGTTTGTTTACTGGGTGATGAACGCCGTAGCTTATATGTGGTCGTATTTTGCGTGCTCAGGCGCCGCAGCCGGCTGCCAATTGGTCCGGAGTCCGCGACGCGCTGACCATGAGTGACCAGTGTCCTCAGGAGGGCACCGGCAACGAGGACTGCCTCTACATCAACGTGTACGTGCCGGTGCAGAACTCCAGCTCCAGCTCCCCGCTGGCCGTCATGTTCTACATCTACGGCGGCCGCTTCGCCCGAGGCAGCGCAACCAACAAACCGCCAGACTACTTCATGGACCACGGAGTCCTGCTGGTCACCTTCAACTACCGCGTCGGCTCCATTGGTAAGCTTCTGCACAGACACCTGTCTCTAACGTCGCGGCCTCGTGCATTTTCAGCATCAATAGTACTCTGGCGTGCAAAACTTAAAGGTGAAAGTAGCTTTCGTGTGACGTGACCCTACCGAGTAACAGAGCTCGGTAAAACGTGGACCGTACTTAGAAAGAACTATTACAGTATAGTATAGAACACAAGATAGCTGAAAGAAATGCTGAATCCATTACAGGAGGTGGGACATGGTTCTTCATAAGGTGTGAGGTGCGGCAGTGCATGCTATGTAATGTGCTTTCAGGCTATCTACAATGTTGGTAAGGAATTCCATTCCTCCACCTATGTGATTTACAACTGCTGAATAGTTGTCGGTGCTAGTTGACGTGGTGGGATACGTCTCCTCAAAGCAGTCCACACATACTCGGTGTGATTTAAATCGGGAGAACGGGAAAGCCAGTAGATTCGCCGAATATCATCACGTTCCAAGAGTTCCTCCGCGTCCACAGTTCTATGCGGTAAAGTATTGTCACTTATAAAAAAGAAGTCAGGAGCAGGAGGACCCCGCAAAAGACGCACATTGGAAAGGGGTGTTGTGTCACAATAACGCTGACCAGTCATTGTACCATGTTTAATGATTTAGAGGCTAGTACGCCCATAAACATCATGCCTGCCCACACCATGACACCTGGACCACCAAAAAGATCACGTTCGACAATGCTGGATGCACCACCATATGGCTAGAAGCGACAACACGTAATGCACACAGGAACAATGTCGAAGATGGTCTGTGTTAGGTGAATAGCTTTCTGGTTACATACTCATCCACGTAAACGACGTGGAATTTTGATACTAACGATCGCTACGTTGACGATTACTCGATAAATAGTACAATTCTCAAGGCTGTCAATTCAACTAAGTACCTGGGTTTTAAAATTACGAGCAACTTCAGTTGGAAAGACCACATAGATAATATTGTGGGGAAGGCGAGCCAAAGGTTGCGTAGGACACTTAGAAGATGCAACAAGTCCACTAAAGAGACAGCTTACACTACGCTCGTTCGTCCTCTGTTAGAATATTGCTGCGCGGTGTGGGATCCTTACCAGGTGAGATTGAGGGAGGACATCGAAAGGGTGCAAAAAAGGGCAGCTCGTTTTGTATTATCACGTAATAGGGGAGGGAGTGTGGCAGATATGATACGCGAATGAGATGGAAGTCATTAAAGCAAAGACGTTTTCCGTCGCGGCGAGATCTATTTACGAAATTCAGTCACCAAATTTCTCTTCCGAATGCGCAAATATTTTGTTGAGCCCAACCTACATAGGTAGGAATGATCATCAAAATAAAATAAGAGAAATCAGAGCTCGAACAAAAAGGTTTAGGTGTTCGTTTTTCCCGCGCGCTGTTCGGGAGTGGAATGGTAGGGAGATAGTGTGATTGTGGTTCGATGAAACCTCTGCCAAGCACTTAAATGTGAATTGCAGAGTAATCATGTAGATGTAGATGTAAATGTGAAGCAGCAGCTGAGCTCATCCTGAAGCCTGAGTTCAGTGTCAAGAAGCGTAGCACTACATTGCCAACACATTTTTCGCAGTAGATGTTTCAAAAGGCAGCGCGGGATTAGTCGAGCGGTCTAGGGCGCTCCAGTCATGGACTGTGAGGCTGGTCCCGACGGAGGATCGAGTCCTCCCTCGGGCGTGGGTCTGTGTGTCCTTAGGATAATTTAGGTTAAGTCGTCTGTAAGCTTAGGGACTGATGACCTTAGTAGTTAAGTTCCATAAGATTTCACACACACAGATGTTTTAAAACGAGTTTTCATAAAACTACTAAATCTTTTACGACGTGGTCTTTGACAAAAAAACTCTCGACGAACTTGCCACTTCAGATTCGAACAAAATTCTAAGCTTTCGATGACAGTCTCCACATCGACATCAAGGGCTGTCTTAGAGTCGGCGAAAGAAAATCCCTGACAGTTTCAGTGACCTTGGCACGGCTTCTTCGCGCATCTACCTCAATCAATCGTCTAACGTGATTTTGTATTAAGTACCCACATATGGGAACTCCTCAGTGTGATCACAGCTCTACAGCAGGCTACTGTTTTTTGTGCTTCGCAGTTAAAAGATGGCAACAGTAGGATTAGCTCCCAGGGATATTTCCGTTACTGGCTCTACTATATGCCCGACAGCCGCAAAATATGCGAGTCTCTCATTTTTATGGCTAGAGATTCGATTGGCTACCTTGTATATGTCATGATGGAGACGGTGAATGCTGACGTGGTTGCTTCTGCACCTAAAGATTACTTTTGCAGTCGCTAGCCAGCGTCAGTTGTTGTGCCACCATTCATAATTGACGGTAAACATCATCTTCTGCGACCTATCTTTCTCAAGCATCCACTTCCATGCATTGCTGCCCTCACACAGTTTAATTTCCACGTCTATCCTAATCGCACAGTCCCAGTAGTTCCGAACATGAGTCAGGATCCTCGTCTCTTCAAATGTACTAATGTTAAACACAACAGTCACCAATAATCTTTATAGACTGCTGGACATAAGCTCTGCCACACTTCCAAAAATTTAGAAATCACCATGGTCCTCAGCTGAGATTATCCTTTACAGATTGCGTTCTTTCTTTCATTTTTCTGGGTGGCTGGTGGATTAGTCTGATTCACTTTCAGTTTAAGGCAATGTAACATCACCGGACAACATATCAGCTGCCCCATACAAAGAGAACGCTGATCGTTTTGGAGTGCGGTAGACAATGTACAGCTGGTGCCAGGGGGTCATGTTACCCTCTGCCACTAATGTAAGTCCTTGTAGTAAAGTAGTGTGTTTGTCACTGTGTTTTCTATATCTACATCTACATGAATACTCCGCAAGCCACTATAATGTGCATGGCGGAGGTTACCTTGCATCACTGTTAGTCATTCCTTCTCCCATTTCCACTTGCAAACAGATCGAGGAAAAAACAATTGTCTATGTTTCCAGAATTAACTTTTCACCCTGCAGCGGGGAGTGCGCTGAAGTGAAACTTCGTGACAGATTAAAACTTTATACCTGACCGAGACTCGAACTCGGGACCTTTGCCTTTCGCGGGCAAGTGCACTAGAGCCTATACCCTTTCTTCCAGGAGTGCTAGTTCTGCAGGGTCTGCAGGAGAGCTTCTGTGGAGTTTGAAAAATAGGAGACGAGGTATTGGCGGAATTGAAGCGGTGAGGACGGGTCGTGAGTCGTGCTTGGTTAGCTCAGATGATAGAGCACTTGCCTGCGAAAGGCAGAGGTCCCGAACTCGAGTCTCAGTCAGGCACACAGTTTTAATCTGACAGGAAGTTTCAGTTGTCTGTGTGCTTACATAAGAACTCTGATTTCCCTACTTTTTGCAGTCCTCCGAAATCAGCATTGTTGGCAATGGGATCATTATGGATTCTGTCACAAATGCTGGTTTCCTAATCTTTTTCCGTGGTAGTGGCCTCGAATCAGAGGAGAAATATGGGTCCGTCGGAGACTGGACGAATGATAGAATGGAGCTATCTGGTTTGGGATTGCCCGTGATCACACCGTGAATGAAGTTATCCGATTTTCTGGTATGTGTAAACATCGAATGTCTAGTGTCTACAAGGTATGTTGCCTCACTCTCAGCGATGTAACGTAGTGTAATAACTGTAGGACTTCAATATTTTTAACTTGGCTGCACTACAGCAACGGTTACAAAACAGCAAGTATAATAGACAGCCAACCAGTTGCAATAAATGGTGGTTTTCAAATAAACTTTACCATGGTTTCGACTGATTTAAACCCATCTTCTTCAGAAGAATTCTTCTGAGGAAGATAGGTTTAAATCCGTCGAAATTATGATAAACGTTATTTGATAACCACCATTTACTGCAACTGGTTGTTTGTCTATACACATGCTAATTGTAAGACTCGATCCTACTACAACTGGAGACGGGATGTCACGCGTCGTCGATATCTATCGGTTCCAGACCTTACAAGAATCATTGTAGTCAACAAATGCAGGTCTTTGTCAACCATTTTTTGGCGAACATTGTGGAGGGGGCACTATGAGATTGAAATTTGGAGTCGGGTAATTCGGAAATAGCCGTTGATCACACCGGCACGTAATGCGGCACTTTCAGCGGGCCAAACAACATAGAAACTGGACAAAGTAGCTGACTTTAGGAGTGTCATGCAGTCGGATGAGTCGCGATTTTACCTCTTTCCAAACTATGCAAGGCGTCGAGCGCACCGACAGTCCACAGTGTCTGGAGAGTGTAGTTGCGGCTGGAGGTGGTTGTTTGATGTTTCGAGAGAGTTTTACAGACTGTGACTCGGGCTCACTCTGATTACTATGAAAGTAGCGATGATTTTTCAGATTTTTTATATAAACATTTCTTTTGAAGAAACGTTGAAATTTCTCCTTCAGTGGAGTAAGGATGAGGCAGAATTTGATAGCCTCAGAATGTATGACCGTGTTCTATGAAGAATCAGCTGGGGTGCTGGTGTGGAGCTAAAGCACCCACTTGGAAAACATATGAGACTCTTCCTAATGGCAACCGTAAACTCGTCAGGAGATTTTGTTCCTGTCATGCTGTGCCCAATAAGTGTACGTCCTGCTAGCATCGCACTATGACAGTCCGAAAGACACACGTCACCTTACCTGTTATTGGGTGGGTCTTCGCCTTTGCGGCGTTGTTGAAAACATATGTTTCTACTGTTTGCTTTCCTCCTTTGTCCGGTGCTCATAGGAATACATTCTGCGCTCGTACAAGGTGATTAGGTGTCTAAAGTAGTCGTACGAACTGGTCTGACACGGCTGCAACATTTACACTCGGTTCGGCTGGCTTTTCGAGACGGCCTGATCAGTCGCGGAACAAAATGCGACGCGACCTGTCAACTTCAAAACGTCGTCCAAGATGTTGAAAACTGACCCACGACTGATTTTCAATTTTTCTACCGTCACATAGATTGTGATACGTCGATTTTAGAGAGCCAGTTCCTCGACATCTCTTGTGATGCCTCAGAGAGAGATGGCCTGCCACTTCGTTTTTCGTCATTCAGACAGTCACACACTAGAATCATCTGCCTCCCCTAAGCACTGAATCGTATAATGGCACATCGTTAGCGTACGCTTCCACTAGTGCAGCATGGAGCGTCGTTCCTCTTCATTTGAACGAGACCAATTGCAGCATTATATTGCACTTACATTCTCTTTGTTTTGGTTCGTCTGGTGGTTTGCTACAGTACTGCGTCACAGCGACTTTGGAGTGTATCTTTATTGTAGGCGTGAATCTTTCTACAAATAAGAGAGCTGTGAAACTTCATTGTAAATGACCAATAGCTGTTTGTTTTTATGCTCATTGCTATTAGTTTCCATCAGTAGACGATTATCAAGCCGAAGTAAAGCCTAATTACATTTTCACTACAACATTTGAAGTAAACAGCTTCGATGTGTATAGAAAGACAGAGCTTCTATTACAGTAAATAATCTCCAAAAGACATAGCTATCAAGGAGATTATTTATTCTAAGAGCAGTTACACTATGTGGTCAAAAGTATCCAAACACCTGGCTGAAAATGACTTAAACGTTCGTGGCGCCCTCCATCGGTAATGCTGGAATTCAGTGTGGTGTTGGCCCACCCTTAGCCTTGATGACAGCTTCCACTCACGCAGGCATACTTTTAGTCAGGTGCTGGAAGGTTTCTTGGGGAATAGCAGCCCATTCTTCGCGGAGTGCTGCAGTAAGGAGAGGTATCGATGTCGGACGGTAAGGCCTGGCAAGATGTCGGCGCTCCAAAACATGCCAAAGGTGTTCTCTAGGATTCAGGTCGGGTCAGGACTCTGTGGAGGCTAATCCATTACAGGGATGTTTTTGTCTTGTAACCACTCCACCACAGGCCGTAAATTAACAGGTGGTCGGTCGTGTTCAAAGATGCAGTTGCCATCCCCGAATTGCTCTTCAACTGTGGGAAGCAAGAAGGTGCTTAAAATATCAATTGTACCACGCAAAACTAGAAGGGGTGCAAACCCCCTCCATTATAAACACGACCACACCATAACAAGACCGCCTCCGAATTTTAGTGTTGGCAGATCACGTTCACCGGGCATTCGCCATACTCACACCCTGCCATCGGATCGCCACATTGTGTACCGTGATTCGTCACCCCACACAACGTTTTTCCACTGTTCAGTCGTCCAATGTTTACGCTCCTTACACCGAGCGAGGCGTCGTTTACCATTTACCGGCATGATGTGTGCCTTATGAACAGCCACTCGACCATGAAATCCAAGTTTTCTCACCTTCCGTCTAACCGTCATAGTACTTGCAGTGGATACTGATGCAGTTTGGAATTCGCGTGTGATGGTCTGGACTGTCGGCGGTCTGTGTCAGTCAACAGATGAGGTCAGCCTGTACGGTTTTGTGCTGCCTGTGTCCCAGCACGTTTCCACTTCACTATCACATCGGAAACAGTGGACCTAGGGATGTTTAGGAGTATGTAAATCTCGCGTACAGACGTATGACACAAGTGACACCTAATCACCTGACCACGCTCGAAGTCCGTGGGTTCTGTGGGACGCCCCATTCGGCTCTCTCACGATGTCTGACGGCTACTGAGGTCGTTGGTATGGCTTAGCTGGCAGTAGGTTGCAGCACAATGCACCTAATATGAAAAACGTATATTTTGGGAGGTGTCCGGATACTTTTGATCACATAGTGTATGTGTTTCTATGCTTACCGAAGTTGTTCCCTTCAAATGTTGTAGTGACAAGCTGGTTACGCCCTGCTTCGGCTTGATAACGGTCTTCTGATCGACACAGGTAGCGGTGAGCATAAAGTAAACATCGGATGGTCATGTACAATGAAGTTTCACAATTATTTGACGGCTGTAAAGCCTCACCTCATCACAAATCTAGAATAAGACAACAGTTACGTAAGGTAAATTTTTCGAGGGTATAATTAAAATTTTATGACTGCCCCCGTACCGCGCCATTATTCGTCTAGTAGAATTTTGGCCCACAAGCTGACAGAAAATTTTTGCTAATATCTCAGATGAGCGGCGCGTTTGGATTTTCATTACTGTGATAGACATCGTTACTGTGATAGTTGAAAACATCAACACATTTACAAGATATTTCCATGAGGAATACAAACAGTACATATTAAAAGAGGTGTGTCGTCTCTTGTTTCTTGAGAGGTTCGTTAAGAGCGGCATAATCTATCTACTGGTGAGGACTACTATAATATTTTAAATTATCTCGTTTGATTATGGTATAGACTTACGTAAATGGACTAACCTCTCAAAAAAGGGGCTGAGAAACTACTTATATCTTTTCTTGTGGGATTTTGCTCACTCTATGTGCAATGTTTTGCGACCCGGTAGCAGGTTTCCATACCAGGCTCTAAGTTTATATATATATATATATATATATATATATATATATATATATATATATATATATATATATATATAAAACTCCATCTGAACAAGCTTCGGACGGCACAGTGGTACCTCCCAGCCGCAATGTTATCACCAGCCGTTGGGGGGGGGGGAGGGGAGAGATACGTCATCAGCACACCGCTCTCCCGGCCGTTGTCAGTTATCGTGACCGGATGTGTCACTTCTCAGTCGAGTAGCTGTTCAACTGGCTCGCTTGCCAACAGCGCTCGTGAGACCCGGACGATCACCCAACAAAGTGTTAGACAAGCCGACAGTGCTTATCTTCGGCGATCTGACGGGAACCGATGTTACTACTGTTGCAAAGCCGTTGACAGTTTAGAAAACCTATCATGTTGAATTGCGCAACGGGCATTGCCATGGTATGGCGAAGACTGCGCCATGACGTTTCACACATTTGAATTATTACATTACACATAAGCACAATCTCTTACTTTTGTGAAAATCTACCTACCTGACAAATTTAACCTCTTTAAAATTTGAATGCATCGACTAGCTATCTTTTGGGGAATAATTAAGGGAGGTGGGTCATGTGGCGTTTTAGCACACAATAGCAGATCACGTGCGAATAAACGTAGATTTATGACGATCGGACTTGGATTACTTCACCAGCAAAAAAATGGTTCAAATGGCTCTGAGCACTATGGGACTTAACATCTGAGGCCATCAGTCCCCTAGAACTTAGAACTACTGAAACCTAACTAACCTAAGGACATCACACACATCCATACCCGAGGCAGGATTCGAACCTGCGACTGTTGCAGTCGCGCAGTTCCAGACTGAAGCGCCTAGAACCGCTCGGCCACCGCGGCCGGCACTTCACCAGCACTCCTGGTGCTATATGCATACGATATTAATTATGATCGGTCCCCTAATGGACATTGGTGTCGTTAATCACTTTCTTAGAGATGAATATCAGCATGGATTCATCACGAGTGTTTAGGATACGGACTACAGGAATGTCTAAAGGCTGAATAATTCTGTTTAACAAATTTACGTAATCAGTCGTATCAAAGACGTTACACACTACTCCACGGTAGGAACATTGACGTAGTTAAATAATCCCGATTATACATAAGGGTGTTCGTTTTAATGAGGAAAATTTGGTCTATCGAATGGAGTTACGCTCTAATAGAGAACCATTGTTTACGCCACACATGGTGTTCGGTCGAGACATAGGGCCAGGCTATGATTATGAAACCACTACAAAACCAATAAATAGTTCGAATCATGGCTCGGGCATGGATGTGTGCGATGTCAGGTTAGTTAGGTTTAAGTAGTTCTCAGTCTAGGGGACTGATGACCTCAGATGTTACGTCCCATAGTACTCAGAGCCATTTGAACCATTTTTTCAATAAATACCACGAACGAATACTACTAACAAGTCTCAGAGAGCGATTACTCAACTGAACTTTTAAGGAACAAGCACTGGAGACTATTTCTCAAGTCACAGGAACCTATTTATTATTACTGTTATATATTTTGCCCTTAAGACAGTGATTGAATTTTAATGTTTCATGTTTTTTCATCTTTTCTTCTTCTTTTTCTCTTCCAAAAATCTATTCATTCCTTGACTGTGTTCGTGTTTCCTTCGTTCTGTCCATATTTTCCCTGTTCTCTTCCTTTCTGTTACTTCAAATTTCGTGTTCATAATTTTGTTTGTGAATTTGTTTCTTTTATCTGTCATTTCTTTATTGACTCCTGCTTGTTTTAGATCTTCTTCTATTTCATGATTTAGTTTTTTTAATTGAGATCTTGACTACATCAAAAGTCCTCTTTGTGAGTCTGGTGTTGTTAATTCTGTGTATGTGCCCAAAGAATGTTAATCGACGTTTTCTGATTATGTCTGTGAGTCTGTCTGTATGTTCTTCATCCATGTACCACCTCTATGTATTGCTCCAAAAATTTTTCTAAGGTTTTTACGTTCTACGGTAGCTTTCCTGTCTTTGTGATGCCTGATGCCCCGACTGTGGTCGTTTCTGATGTATAGAGGGCTTCTGGTAGTACAACTGTATAGTAGTGACTGAGTTTCGCCTGTCCTGAGAGGCTTCTTTTATTGTATGGCGTCCACGTGGGTTTGTACGCTTTCTGAAGGTTTTCTGTACTTTCTGCATTAGATGCCTTGTTTGATCCTCTCATTTGTATGTATTCTACAAGATACTTGAATTTTTTCACTGTGTTAACCAATCTGTATTTTGTGTGCATGTCTTATGCATTGTTGTTCTTTCTTTCCATACACTGTATTTTCTCGTACGACATCTGTAACCCAGTTTTGGCAGAGACTTCATGTAAATATTCCAGAGCTTGTTGCGCTTCTTCTCTGTTGTTGCTGAGTATTGCCAAGTCATCTGCAAGTGATAGGTATTTTATGATTGTCTTGTTTGCACGTTTTCTTCCTAACATGATTCCTTTTACTTTTTCTTACCACTGCTTGATAATTTTGTCTATTCCTATGTTGAAAAAATGGTGAGAGACCATTTCCTTGTGTGGCTCCTGTATGTATCTCATATGGCTCTGAGATTTCTCCCATAAATTTTATTTTGGATGTGGTGTCTGTGAGAGTCTGTTCTATCAGTGCCCCAATTTTTCTGTCTATTCCATATTCTTCTAGAGTGTCAAAGAGAGTCTGCCTGGCAATGGATTCATAGGCTTTCTTAAAGTCCACGAATGTTACTACAGTGTTGTTCACCGGTCTGACCTTCAAGAGTGTTCGCAGGTTCCAAATTTGTTCACTACAGGATCTTCCCTTTCTAAACCATGCCTGGTATTCACCTATCTTTGTATCCACTTGTAGTTCCAGTCTATTCAGCAACACCTTGGACAGAATTTTATAAGTTACCGGTAATAATGAGATCCTCTGAAATTATTGTCGTCTGTTCTGTCACCCTTTTTGTGAAGTGGGTGAATCAGTGTGCATTTCCATTCCCATGGAATTTCCTCCGTGCTTCACATTTACAAGAGAATTTTATCACCTTTCGTTGTAATATTTTGGTCTGTGTGTTTCCAGATCTCGGTGATACTGCCATCTTCCCGAGTGGCTCTGATGTTCTTTAGTTGTTTTATAACCTCTCTCTGTGATTGTAGGACGCTTCGAGTCTGGGTTTGGTAGTGTTTTCGTGAGGTGTAATTTTTCTTTAAGTTTCTCACAGTTGAGTTTATCGAAGTATCCTTTTAGAATATTGCAATTTTCTTTAGCGTTTCTTTCTATGGATTCAGTTATTCTTCTGAAACAGATATTTCGAGGCTGATAACCCATTACATTTTCCCTGAATATTCTGTAGAAATTATTCGTATTACCTTTCTTGAACTCTTCCTCGATTTCATTTAGTATATTTCGGTCGTATACCCTTTTTAATGCTCTAATATCTTTCGATGTTTGTTTTTGGACTTTGTGGAAGCCTGCAATGTTTCTGTTGTTCTGTTGCTGCTAAACTTCTTCCATGCCTTAACTCTTCGTTCGACTGCCTGATCAGAAGTTGCACTCCCCCATCTATGTTTGCGTTTCCTGGGAGGCTGACCACAACACATTGTCTTCTGAATCGTCTTCGCCAGGTCTATCCAATTCTCGATTGTATTCTGATTAATTTCTTCAATAATTTTGCCTTGTTTATCTTGATGTATTCTGGATCTGGTCTTACAATTTTGTTCTGTGTTGTCTTTCTATGCCTTGGAATTGACCTAATCTTTACTTGTAGCAAGCGATGGTACGAATCGAAGAATCCTTCGCGAATTCTCACATTTGGCATTTCACTCGTATTTTTACTTCTTATGACTATGTGGTCTATTTGGAATTCTCCCCATATGTTTTTGAGCGTTTTATACGTCGTGAGTTTTCGTCTTGCTTTCTGAAATTGTGTCGACATAACTTTTAAGTTAAAATTTTAAGAGTACTTTATGAAATGCTCCCCATTCTTGCTTGTACGTTTGTGTGCTGTATGAGGGCCTGTGCTTTGCTCGTACTTCTTCTCTTTCCTAGTTGTACGTTGAAATCTCCTAGTACAATTTTGACGAGTCTTTCTGCTATTTTGTTAGTCATTTTTTCCATGTCTTCCCAAAAGGCTTCGACTTTTTGTGGTCTCTTCCTGTTGTGATCATTTGTAGGTGCACGTGTGTTGATGATTGTGTATCTTTTGTTTCCTGATTTGAAGGTTATTATGGAGATTCCTTCTGGTACTCAGCTGAAATCTGTGATGTTGTCTATGACAGATTTATGTACTGCAAATCTGTGCCAAACATTGTGGATGTTCCCCTCCTGAAAGCAGGTTTTCCTTCGTATATCCTATAATTTCCGTGTTGAAACGGTTCTCGTCCGTAAAACGCGTCTCTTGTATTGCTAGGATTCTGACGTGAAGCTTTTTTAGTACATAAGTAAGCTGTTTAAATTAGCGTATCTTAACCAGTGTATTGGTGTTGAGCGTGCCAATAAAATGTTTGCGAAACGGCTTCGAGAAACTCCGACTGTTCTCTATTTCATGATGTTCCTGGTCCCCCAGAATCCGATGACCTGGAAAATCCAGTAAATTTACTGGGTTCTGGGTAGTGGGTATCTTTCCCGTGGTTCCATCATGATTTTTTCAAGTCGAAGGTGGTACCGCCCATATCTTGGAGACTTTCCCCTATCCGCCACCTGGGTAGGCGCCCGATGGGGGATATAACAACCCCACAGGAACCTATTTATATTACGAAAAAAATTTTCAAAGTACTTGCTCCGATGTATCACGAAATGATGCAGTAATAATTGGTATAAGTAATAACCTTGGCAAGGTCATGCAGTTCCAGAGACAATAAAAATTAAAGATAAAGCTAACATTCGCTTCCCAGATTTTGGCAATATCAACATGCTGTGTCAAAAGAATTCCCTTGGACCCCTTAATACATTGTAGCATAAATTCATCAGTATTTCATCTCAGAGAAACGACATATGGATAACGTTATGTTGTATATATACGCATTTGAATCGATTAATTGGAAAAAGTGTGATGTGCCCGAAAATAAATTTTTCTGGAAACACAGAAAACTGTTTCACTGCGCAGTGGGTTTAATCATGGTGTTGCGGAGTTGCTACGTTGCAACTGGCCACAGAGTGAAAGAGTATATTCCATTACACATACTTTACCCATCGAGTGTCGTCAGTAACCTAGTAATCCATTTTCTAGAATCTAGAGATATTTCTGATGCAACTAGCGTTCTGTTTGCAGCAGAAGGATTTTATTATCCAAGTTAATATTACTCACATTCGTTATAACAATAAAAGACTGCGTAATGAACATAAAAACTTATTCATTATGTACCAAATAAACGTAATTTGAAAAAAAGTGGACATAACCCCTTTTACAATACACCTATTTATTTAATAATTTTTTCATAATGCGGGGCTACAGTCATAATATATTTCTTTAAAGTCAGTGCCGTCATTAGACTGTTATTTATTTACATTGTTACATTTGCACATACACAATCATGATTTCGGCTTCAAAGTACCATTATCAAGTGTTTTAAGTGTTATAAATTGCCTAAGATGGCATACTGTCGTATTAAAATACACTATGCCATCTTAGGCAATTTATAACACTTAAAACACTTGATAATGGCACTTTGAAGCCGAAATCATGATTGTGTAAGTGCAAATGTACCACTGCAAATAAACAACAGTCTAATGGCGGTACTTACTTTAAAGGGACTTATTTATTTATATATTCTTTAAATCTAGTTCGGAAGCTCCGTCCTGACTGACCGCTACCTGTACTGAGTTGGAGATTTTGTCTTTGTTGCGTTTTGTGTAGTGTGACAATGCATCACATAATTTATTACTGGCGGAGAAAGCAACTCTTGCTTTATATGGTGTCACTTCATTAGCATATTTTTCATGAAAAATCACCAAAGTAGATAAGGCATGCTGTCGTGGTGTATGCCTGATTGATGTTCTCTCTCTGTCTATTTCTTTCCTAACTTCTGTCTATGGGTGCAACTTAAAAATCGTTTGCAGCTACTGTGTGTCTAATTATTCCAATTTCATTTTGAAGCATTTCATTGCTTAATAGCATTTTGTGTGTTCCGTGCAACATGGATCTACATGCTGCTAATTTTTGTGTCTCAGGGTGGATGAAGAAGCATGGATGTTTACATCTGTAGTATGTTTTCTGTAAATGCAAAGCATATGTTCACTGTTTCTTTCTGGTGAAGGTGATGGTCAAAAAGTTTACTGAATTTTGAGTTTCATATCCATATGTGAACTGAATTTTCTTGTGCAAGCTGTTGAATACTTGCATTATGCATCAACGTTTTTGCTAGTTTGCCTCACTGGTATTATTCATGTGCATCCACACAACTCTTATAAAACTTAATGACTTGTAGACCCAGCATGCTGCTGTTCAGTAATTGTTTGCTTAAGGTGGTTTAGGAAGCTGTTACTTTAGTCCCAGGTATGCTGGAGCTCATTGCTAGACCATTTGGTTGTTTGTATACTTTACCATTGAAGCAACAAGTAGTTGTAACTCGGTACTTTCAAACAGGTCAATGAATTCAGTAGTTTCACCCAATGAACACTTTTTGTCTTTTATGAAATTGTGTTTAATATTTTACACAGCTTCATATATGAGGATATTTATGTGTAATTTGATATCTAGTGGTTACAACTGGCAATTGCTACAAACGGGAATCTTTTGTAGCTCATGATGCAACTTTTTTCAGCGGAGTAGTTTTCTTCAAATTTTTGTATTTCATATTTTCTTTTTTGCTATACTGATATTAATAAGTTCGTAAGAAAAAAGGTTGCAAGGAATTAGGCAAATATATATTTGTAACTTATGTCTCTAATTCGCAATGTAAGCTAAGGTTATTTTGGAGATTCCTTCTGGTACTTAACTGAAATCTATGATGTTGTCTATGACAGATTTATGTACTGCAAATCTGTGCCAAACATTGTGGATGTAACTTCGACTTAAAAAAAGGGTCTATATCTCTACATCTGTGCAATCTCTGGACTGTTTATGTTATTGGTTCGTGTTTGTGGCGTCTAAGAAATGTATATTTACCAGTGAACCTTAGGCAGGGTTCTGTCTGCTGGGACATATCGCAAGTAGCTTTATTATCGTTTAAAATTTGTAATTTTAGTGGCGTGTTGCGTTAACAAGTGATAACCATACCTTATTTGTAGCGAAATATAACTCAAAACAGACAACTACACTCCTGGAAATTGAAATAAGAACACCGTGAATTCATTGTCCCAGGAAGGGGAAACTTTATTGACACATTCCTGGGGTCAGATACATCACATGATCACACTGACAGAACCACCGGCACATAGACACAGGAAACAGAGTATGCACAATGTCGGCACTAGTATAGTGTATATCCACCTTTCGCAGCAATGCAGGCTGCTATTCTCCCATGGAGACGATCGTAGAGAAGCTGGATGTTGTCCTGTGGAACGGCTTGCCATGCCATTTCCACCTGGCGCCTCAGTTGGACCAGCGTTCGTGCTGGACGTGCAGACCGCGTGAGACGACGCTTCATCCAGTCCCAAACATGCTCAATGGGGGACAGATCCGGAGATCTTGCTGGCCAGGGTAGTTGACTTACACCTTCTAGAGCACGTTGGGTGGCACGGGATACATGCGGACGTGCATTGTCCTTTTGGAACAGCAAGTTCCCTTGCCGGTCTAGGAATGGTAGAACGATGGGTTCGATGACGGTTTGGATGTACCGTGCACTATTCAGTGTCCCCTCGACGATCACCAGTGGTGTACGGCCAGTGTAGGAGATCGCTCCCCACACCATGATGCCGGATGTTGGCCCTGTGTGCCTCGGTCGTATGCAGTCCTGATTGTGGCGCTCACCTGCACGGCGCCAAACACGCATACGACCATCATTGGCACCAAGGCAGAAGCGACTCTCATCGCTGAAGACGACACGTCTCCATTCGTCCCTCCATTCACGCCTGTCGCGACACCACTGGAGGCGGGCTGCACGATGTTGGGGCGTGAGCGGAAGACGGCCTAACGGTGTGCGGGACCGTAGCCCAGCTTCATGGAGACGGTTGCGAATGGTCCTCGCCGATACCCCAGGAGCAACAGTGTCCCTAATTTGCTGGGAAGTGGCGGTGCAGTCCCCTACGGCACTGCGTAGGATCCTACGGTCTTGGCGTGCATCCGTGCGTCGCTGCGGTCCGGTCCCAGGTCGACGGGCACGTGCACCTTCCGCCGACCACTGGCGACAACATCGGTGTACTGTGGAGACCTCACGCCCCACGTGTTGAGCAATTCGGCGGTACGTCCACCCGGCCTCCCGCATGCCCACTATACGCCCTCGCTCAAAGTCAGTCAACTGCACATACGGTTCACGTCCACGCTGTCGCGGCATGCTACCAGTGCCAAAGACTGCGATGGAGCTCCGTATGCCACGGCAAACTGCAAACTGGCTGACACTGACGGCGGCGGTGCATAAATGCTGCGCAGCTAGCGCCATTCGACGGCCAACACCGCGGTTCCTGGTGTGTCCGCTGTGCCGTGCGTGTGATCATTGCTTGTACAGCCCTCTCGGAGTGTCCGGAGCAAGTATGGTGGGTCTGACACACCGGTGTCAATGTGTTCTTTTTTCCATTTCCAGGAGTGTAGCTACACTCGGAAAACTAAAATTTAATGTAATCCACTGAGACACCTCAAGATGATGGTGGAAGCCCTCGGAACGTGTCGTGAGAGTAAACAAAACGTGACGGATACAGGTAAACGTAGTCATTTTTCCGTTACATATGGACACGTGTGTTTCATCACGTAATATACAACTAATGGAGACATAGACAGAGCCCTGATGCTATTTGGATTTATGGGCTCTTTCTTCGTTATATGCAACTAAAAACCTAAAGAAAAAGAATTGCTGAAGGCAGCCGCGCGGGATTAGCCGAGCGGTTTAGGGCGCTGCAGTCATGGACTGTGCGGCTGCTCCCGGCGGAGGTTCGAGTCCTCCCTCGGGCATGGGTGTATGTGTTTGGCCTTATGATAATTTAGGTTAAGTAGTGTGAAAGTCTAGGGACTGATGACCTTAGCAGTTAAGTCCCATAAGATTTCACACACATTTGGAGCCGGCCGGGGTGGCCGAGCGGTTCTAGGCGCTACAGTCTGGAACCGCGCGACCGCTACGGTCGTAGGTTCGAATCCTGCCTCGGGCATGGATGTGTGTGATGTCCTTAGGTTAGTTAGATTTAAGTATGTCTAAGTTCTAGGGGACTGATGACCTCGGAAGTTAAGTCCCATAGTGCTCAGAGCCATTTGAACCATGTTTTTGAATTGCTGAAGGCACTGGGCGTGTCTGGCTAAGAAACAAAGCTCGATTACAAATTAATTTTACATTTCACTGAGATTTTATCAAATAACACAGCGCTCTGAACCAAAGAACTTTTCTGAGCAGTAACTTAGGTAAGCTGGTGGTCCCCTTGTTGTTCATGGTAGGGGTAACTTATGACATGTTCTTCCGAGCATGCAATGCCGGGGCAAGTTGATGATCACCTGGAGATGAATATTGCCCCATACGATGAAATACATTCTCGTCAAACTGCTCTGTGCGAATGATTCTTTATCGAGTACCTCTGCCATCTGTCTGTGAATCGAACGACGCAATTTCTTGCAAGCTTCAACATGAAACATAAGATTTATATAAAAATGTGCCTCACACGTATTGTTCGTTGAATGCTTCGCAATGCCTGAAACACATATTTCCGTCCGTTGGTTACTTACATCAAAATAATTTAAAAGCCTTTGCCATCTGCATAATTTTTACTCTAAAAGTTTGCGACATCCTGTATTTAGAAGAATGACTATATTCAGAACCTTTTTCATACTTTTGCGAGAAAATGGCTGCTAGGTTATACTTGAGGATGAGCAGGTGTCAATTAAAAATGTATTTACAAGTGTTAACATGCTATGTCACTCTTCTCTAAAAGGTTTTGTAAAAGAGCAGGAAATTTCATTGTTGATGGTCTCGGCGTAATCATGAGCAATGTCTTATGTATTCATTATTATCAGGAATATCAGATTAGATATAGCAAACTATCAGCAGATCACACTGAACTGCCACCGCAGGGAAGGCACCAAAACACTTATACATATCCTTTCAAGAGGCATCGTAAGTATTTTGTCACTCATTAACGATATAATCACCAGGATTGGTGGAAGAATTATCTCTTCCGCCACAGGGAAACAACAATAATCAGAGTCATCGTCGGGGAGGTCCCATACGTCTTTCTCGGAATTTAAGTGTCAAACATAGTACCTGGTACCACTCAAGTGGTTTGTTGTCTAATGATAAATTGTTGATGAGCATGTTATCACAAATCACCGCCACGTCCAAGAAAACTGCGGTTTTTATTAAAAATCGGCAGTCTGCGCTACCAGACAGATAAAAACATCAATTAACGCAAACGCTCGATAACGTAGCGATCTGTTGGTGCATTCTACAAACGACGTACTTGTGTCACAAGGTTTGCTGCAAACTTCAACCTCATCGGAGGGGGAAAATGTATGTAAAATAAATAAACAATACTGTATGAAGTCAACGCTGGGATGCATCCGGAATAAAAACACGTTGATCTGTTACGCAGCTTATTAAATCGAGTAGTTATCTAGGTGAATAAATTATTTTTGCATGACAGCATGCGAACCACAAACTTCAACACATGAGATCTGAACACGAAATGCAATTTCCATTGGAAGAATTCCGTTTTAAAAAGAGCACTTGTTGTATCATTTATGTGTCAAAATGTGTTACTGTCAGAACTCTCGATTCAGATGTGAATTACTGTTGACAATGCTGTCTGCCACAGAACGCCACTTTTTTGTGTGGAATCACTGTTTATTTGTTTAAACTTTGCAAGAGCTAGACAACATGGGAGACGTTTTCCCTAAAAAATTACGAATGCCAAAATGACTTATTCGTACTTGAATTTCACTCTATACGAATGAAATTGTTGTTTACAATTATTTGTTTCAATTGGGTATGGAAGAATAAGACAATATGGGAGACATTTTTTCTCAAAATTTAGAATATCGAAATAATTTCCTAATATATGTCATTTACTCAGAGGTTGTTTCTGACTTTAAAATCGTTCTTAGGTATGTATGAAGTAATTAGCGGTTTAAAGCGACTGTCAATATAATAATATAAACATCCATTAGGCACCTTGTGTCACTTCACCTCATCTCCCTGGAGTGTCTCACAAACCTTTTTGACGCAGTCGAGGCTTCATATGAAATTGTTTGGGCAAGACTCAGTATTAAAGGTTGGCAAAGAATTATAACTGGAACCGTCTGTCGACCACCAGACTCGCCTCCTGATGTAACCTAAAATTGTAGAGAAAATCTGAGTTCGCCTGTACGTAAGAAACCCCATCACACTGTATTCATCGGAGGAGACTCAAATCATCCAAGAATAAACTGGGTGTGACAAGACGTCGTGTGAAAGATTATTAAATACCTTCTCCGGAAAGTATGTGGAACAGACGGGTCTGAAGCCCACTAATGGTGGAAATGTGTTAGATCTAACGGCAAAAAATAGACCTGATCTCCTTGAGGATGTCCGCATCGAAACTGTTTTCAGCGACGTTGAGACGCTTACAGCAACAATGAATACCAAAGTACAAAGGGCAGCTAAAACAAAAAGAAAGCTTATATGTTCAGCAAAGTAGACAAAGAAAGAGTAGTGGAATACCTCAGTGAGGAACTTGAAGCTTTTAGCTCAATATAGGAACAATAAGAGCTGAAGAAGAAGAAGAACGAAGAGCTCGGATTAAAAAGGGTAGAAGATAAGGATGTAATCTTTCGCCTCTACTGTTCAATCTGTACATTGATGAAGCAATGACGGAAATAAAAGAAAGGTTCAAGAGTGGAATTAAAATACATGGTGAAAAAATATCAATGATAAGATTCGCTGACGAAATTGCTAGCCTCAGAGAAAGTGAAAAAGAATTACGTGATCTATTGAATGGAATGAACAGCCTAATGAGTACAGAATATGGATAGAGAGTAAATCGAAGAAAGAAGAAAGTAGTGAGAAGTAACAGACATGAGAACAGGGAGAAACTTAACATGGAAGTAGATGAAGTAGAGAAATTCTGCTACGTACGCAGCAAAATAATCCATGACGGATGGAGCAAGAAGAGCATAAAAAGATACTCTATCACTGACAGTAAGGGTATTCTTGACCAAGAGAAGTCTGCTAGTATCAAACATTTTGAGGAAGAAATTTCTGAGAATGTACGTGCGGAGCACAGCATTGTATGGTAGTGAAGCCTGCACTACGGGAAACCGGAAATGAAATATTTGAGATGCGGTGCTATAGAAGATTATTGAAAATTATGTGTATACAAATGACTGGACAGTAGAGTCCTACGCGTGTAAGAGGTCACCTTCATGTCACAGAAACATCCGCCATCCAAGAATACTTCCACCACCAGCTTGGATGATGCCCTGTATCTCAAGCGGTTTCCTCCGTATGATGTCATTGGCGTGTATCAATTTTAATCGCGACACTTATGTCCAGGCAATCTTTTTTATGAATCGATCGTTCCACCGTTTGTAATAATCGCTGCCAACGCGGTGGCTGTGAAATCAAGAACATTAGTGAGATTTTCAATCTGCAGCGGAGTGTGCGCTGATATGAAACTTCCAGGCAAATTAATACTGTGTGCCGAACTGACACTCGAGCTCGGGACCTTTGCCTTTCGCGGGTAAGTGCTCTATTTGCTCGCGAAAGGCAAGGTCCCGAGTTCGAGTGTCGGTCTGGCACATAGTATTAATCTGCCAGGAAGTTTCATATCAGCGCACACTCCGCTGCAGAGTGAAAATCTCGTGCTGGAAACATCCACCAGGCAGTGGCTAAACGATGTCTCCACAGTACCCTTTCTTCCAGGAGTGCTAGTTCTGCAAGGTTCGCAGTAGAGCTTCTGTGAAGTTTGGAAGGCAGGAGACGAGGTGATGGTGGAATTGAAGCAGCGAGGACGGGGCGTCAGTCGTGCTTGGGTAGCTCAGTCGGTAGGCTACCTTCCCGCGAAAGGGAAAGGCCCAGAGCTCGAGTCTCTGTCCGGCACACAGTTTTAATCTGCCAGGTAGTTTCAAGAACTTGATTTATAGAAATATTTGACACACATCAGTCGATGACCTTCCTTTCTACGTGACCATAGATGTACGAGGATTGGAGAAAGTGATATGAACAGATATTTGATGTTGTGTAAAAACAGATTTGTAAACTAAGACGGGATGAACTTTCTAAGGTGGCATATTACGTATCACTTCAAAGTGGTGGCTAGTTGTATATTATACCATTTCTTGCAACGAATCTGAACCAGTTCCTTGAGAGACGCTGGTAGAGTATTGCGGATCCTTGTTTCTCTGTGCGGACAATAGTTGCTCCTTTGCAGATCATTCGACTGCAGTGGCCTAGGGAGGGTGTGTTATTCTTTGTTAGAGCTATCGAAAAGGAATCTTTGCCATTTTCAGGGTTGTTAGAATCGTTTATTTCTTGGAAGGTGTAGTACATTACTTGGGGAAACGCCTGGACAACTAAAGATCGAGTATTAGAAATATGTCTTTTACCATTCGACATTTTGTGTAGATACATTACAATAAAATTGTATCAGAAGTCTGAGTTGTCAAGCTAAGAAAATAAAAATAACATAAAAACATTATTTTGCGCATTGTATAAGTCTCGGTTACTTTAGAAATCTTGCTGCATCATTATTACTAGATGGGAGCGTGTTTACGATTAGTACCAAGGGGTCAAGATCGAAGAAAATCTAGAATATTTGTCTAGAAAATTTGGAAGCATTTGGCGGCGTGCTGTAGCTCTGTAAATTTGCTGTTCGTTGGAAGTGTTAAGGTACTGAAAGTTAGCATTTATCCTCAATAACTATAGCTTACATTCAACCGAATCGCTTTTGTACCATAAAAATTTTTTTATGTTGCCTCAGTCGTCACAAACCACTCATAGCCAGTATTACAGATCCCCGTTTATTTTTTGTGTTACACATAATGGTGTTGCATAAACTTTTTCAATATTGGCTGAAACGCTGAACCAGAAGACTTTAATTGAATATGAGTAATACCCTTACACTTGCTAAAATGAATTACATTGCTGCACAGAAAAACGAAAATGAACCTTATGACTAGAAAGTTTTAATGTTCAGAAAGTCAGAACTCCGGTGAAACACGTAACTGCGGTAAATGAGACAAAGCAGACACAAATATGCATTAAAATTCATCATTTATACTTACAAGCTCCTTCATTGGGAAAAGAGTGGTAAGGAACCTATAACAAATGTATACAAAAAATGCAGGAGAAATATGACCGACACGTAGTTTTGAATAGCATATGATACGTTTGACTATATGCACGAACTTCGCAGCGTAAACAATAAGGCCTAAATTTATTTATTGTGATGGTTCATTATTTTTTGTACTTAGGAATTCGTAAAAGAAGGAAGTTCTATTTCTGGACTGCCTACAAAATTATGGTTCCCCAATATTTTTCGATAATGTATGACAAGGATATCCTCGAGGCAGCTTCCTTGCTCTTGTTATACTCATTTAAGTCTATCTGTCAGTATCAAGACCCATTTAAAACAAATATTTCTGGAGACTGAGTAAGTAATTACTTTACTCCTTCGGAAGCCATTTCACAGTTAGAAAAAGCTTAAAGCTGTTATCACGTTACCTGCGTCACTGCAAAGTACTGATGAGCTATCGATAAATTTAATTAATTTGAATCTCCGCCTTACAATGCAGTTTCGTAACAGATATCTGATCCACTTGCATAACTCGTCGCCAGATCTGCGTATTCATGTACTCGGCTCGGTAACCGAAGTCGCTAAAGCTAATTCGATCCTGAGAGGGGATGAAATTTTCACTGTCTGTATTTGGCCAGTGAGGGCACTAAAATTGGTAGCGTAAAGTTTCTGATCAATAGTCTTCGCGCCAAAGTCCTGGATTAAGTCCCAAAGCATTCCGCAGCGTCTCATCAAGCAAGAGTACGTGACACTATCGACAGTGATCCGTCTCGTCCATACGATGTGACTTCAAGCTCTGCTGCCCCCTTGGTGGTATTCGAGAGGAGTATACTACGTACCGGCTCAGGGTCGATCCTCTCTCTTCTCTCATAATAAGAATCACACAAACATAATACTACACTATACACGCATCCATTGCACTCAGAAACACTGTGCAAAAACACTTATGACACAGCTATTCGTTACCCGCATGGAAAAGGTCCTATCAGCGCAGAGGAAGAATAGGCACCTAAACCACCCTCCTGGGATACCACAGTCAACCATTGCGATATAACATTTACAGTTTTTTACATGTGCGTTTAATCTTCTTTTCTTCATTGGGGACTGCATTAGGTATTTAGGTGGATGGATGGATAGATCCTGGGCAGGCTGAGGTAAGGGGAATGTCGGCGCACCACCAAAAGATGAGCGCAATGGCTACTTGTCGTCCTAAAGAGTTATTTAAACAATATTAAAACATCAAATATGTTATACACCGCACCGGTTGATGCTTAGGTAAATGATGTACAATAGATTTATTTCATAATAGATGAACTAAAAGTCAGTTACAAGAACTGTTTGCAATAATTCAGGGTAAACACTGAAATCACACAATTGGACAGATGGCCACAATGACGGACAAAGTCAACAGTCCTCCATTCATACTGAATGTAGAACAGTACAACTAAAGGTCGACAGCCGGTACGAAAGTCCCTTGCAGTGAAAGGTGCGTATGCCATTCCCCGGCGATGTCTGAGGTAGCCCCCATGGTCTGCGGTGATTGGCGTCGTAGATTCTGAAGGTTTTCGGAGAGAGCTGTGACTGATGGACTGAAGTGCAGTCGGTGTCTGGTCTGGAGGAATCGAGGAAAAGTCTGACTGGAGAGGTTCTATGACGGCATCTGGTTACAGCATGAACTATTTTGCGACTACGTAACCTGCAGAAGCAAGCAAGTCTACGGTGTTGGTGACCTCTGCTAGCACCGATGCTGCCTCTTGTTGGCTTGCTGAGCGCGCACAATCATTGTCTTCGGCTGGTGTAGCCCCTGCCACTATAGGCCACACGCTTACCAGAGCTGTGAGAGGAGTTGTTGATCGCTAGGGCGAACGGCCGGTGCACGGCATAATGTTCACTGTCCGTAAAGTACGAAGGACGTTCAGACGGGCAGCGCTGGTGGACAGTGGTGACCTTCCGCCGACGTAAGCTTCTACATACATACTCTGCAAGCCTCCTTACTGTGCGTAACGGAGCTTACGCGTGCCACCAACACTCATTACCTCTCCTATTCTACTCGCAAGCAGAGGGACGGGGAAACGACTGTCTGTATGCCTATCTATGAGCGGTAATTTCTCATATCTTGTCTTCGTGTTCCTTACGCGAAATATATGTTGGCGGCAGTAGAGTCTTTCTGAAATCAGCTTCAAATGCCGGTTCTCTAAATTTTCTCAGTAGTGTTCCTCGAAAAGAACATCGCTGTTCCTCCAGGAATACCCACTTGTGTTCCCGAAGCGTTTTCGTAAAACTTGCGTTTTGTTCGAACCTACAGGTAATAAGTCTAACAGCCCGCTTCGGAATTGCTTCGATGTCTTCCTTTAAGCCGACCTGGTGCGGATCCCAAGCACTCGGGCAGTACTCAAGAGTAGGTCGGACTAGCGTCCTACGTGTGGTCTCCTTTACAGATGAACCACTTCTTCACAAAATTCTCTCAATAAACCAAAGTCGACCATTCACCTTCCCTACCTTAGTCCTCAAAAGCTCGTTCCATTTCATATCGCTTTGCAACGTTGCACCCAGACATTTTAACAACGGGACCGTCTCGAGCAGCACCTTAGTAATGCTGTATTCGAACGTTACGGGTTTGGTTTTCCTACTCATCCACATTAGCTTATATTTTTCTACATTCCGAGTTAGCTGTCATTCATCACACCAAATAGAAATTTTGTCTGCCTTGTAGCCTCCTACAGTCACTCAACTCAGACACCTTCCCATACACCACAGCATCATCATCAAACTGCAGATTGCTGCCCACCCCTGCTACCGGATAATTTATGTATATAGAAAATAACAGCAATTCTGTCACTCTTCCATGGAGCACTCCAGACAATACACGTGTCAATGACGAACCCTCACCATCGAGGACACAAAAAATGGTTCAAATGGCTCTGAGCACTATGGGACTTAACATCTGTGGTCATCAGTCCCCTAGAACTTAGAACTACTTAAACCTAACTAACCTAAGGACATCACACACATCCATGCCCGAGGCAGGATTCGAACCTGTGACCGCAGCATCGAGGACACACTGGGTTCTATTACTTAATGCCCTCTCACATATCTGGGAACCTATTCCGCATGCTCATACCTTCGTTAACAGTCTGCAATGGAGCACAGTGCCAAATGCCTTCCGGAAATCTAGAAGTACGGAATCTGCCTGTTGTCCTTTGCCCATTGTTCACAGGGTATCATGTGAGAAAAGCTGAGTTTCTAACGACTGAAACTGAACATTTCCCCGCCAAGGATATTAGGTAGACATCCAAATACTGCCTTCTCCTGCATGTATTTTGAGATAGTACAAACTCTATGATAGACATTTTGCGAATGAGATCTTGGAAACTACGAAGCTGCTCGGCTGTTCGTGTGCTGCTGTCATGAGCGTCTATGGGAAATCGCTGAAGGAAGGTGAAGTGGGATACGAGGTATTGGGTGCTCACGTCTATCACAGAATGTTGATGTCGCAGGCTTGCCTTTCTCTGTAAACTAGGATAGGTCTGTGGAAGGTCTGACGAGAGAGTATGGACATATGTTGACTCGGTGTGCAATGTGCCCGCTTCAGCCACGCGATCACTGGAACCTACGCCGCTCTGAGTTGCAGGCCATCATTAGAGGAGGGGCGTACGAGCAGCCAACTGGCAGTCATACCACTTGACAATGGCCAAGGAGTGCTTGGCCGAGAGCTCGTGTTCAAAATGGTTCAAATGGCTCTAAGCTCTATGGAACTTAACATCTGAGGTCATCAGTCCCCTAGATTTAGAACTACTTACACGTAACTAACCTAAGGACATCACACACATCCATGCCCGAGGCAGGATTCGAACTTGCGACCGTAGCAGCCTTGTCGTTCCGGACTGAAGCGCCTACAACTGCTCGACCACAGCGGCAGGCAGAGCTCGTGTAATTTTAATCTTTCGAAGCGACTGGAAATCCGAGAACCTTTTATTCAATGTTACCACCGTGAGACTCTGCATTCTTACAGAGTTTGGACCATGAATCAAGCATGTAGCCTGGTAGGATGAATCAATTTTCTTGTTGCACTGGTTGCTTTTAACTAGAACCTGTGATAGTAGACGATCCTTCACGGCATTTCTGGATTATATCCCGCCTCGGGCATCGATGTGTGTGATGTCTTTAGGTTAGTTAGGTTTAGGTAGTTCTAAGATCTAGGGGACTGATGACCTCAGATGTTAAGTCCCATAGTGCTCAGAGCCATTTGAACCATTTGAGATTTGGATTACGTGACCATTATCGCCGACCACATGCATCCTGTCATACTTGATGTCTTCCTGAATGACTCCGGCCGGGATGGCCGTGCGGTTTTAGGCGCTTCAGTCTGGAAGCGATCGACCGCTACGGTCGCAGGTTCGAATCCTGCCTCGGGCATGGATGTGTGTGATGTCCTTAGGTTAGTTAGATTTAAGCAGTTCTAAGTTGTAGGGGACTGATGACCACAGATGTTGTCCCACAGTGCTCAGAGTAATTTTTTTCTTCAATGACAATTGTATTTTCCAGCAAGATAACTGCATAAGATCAGAATTGTCCTACAGGCGTTAACGGACAAGAAAGTGAACTGAGGCTAATACCTAATCCACCAAATTCCCCTGATCGAGCCACAGGGAGAACTTCTGGTATGCTACTGAGCAACAGCTCCGCACCCATAAATCACGAACATGAAATTTGCAGGAACTGCGTGATCTGCGCATAGACATCTGGTGCTACACACCTTCGAAAACCTACGAACGATTTGTCGAATCCACAGGAAGTTGTATTGCCGTTCTATTGCATGCCAAAGGTCTCCCAACACGTTATTAAACAAATAGTCATTATATTTGCTTCCTCAGCGTACATTATCATGTGTGTCGAAAAGATTTTGTTACGAAGTTGATGATCGTTTTGAAACAATTTATGATGTCATCAATGTAATTTTTTATATTTGACTGTTAGAGTGAGGAAATACCGAAATTGACTGTCCTTATCAAGCATACTGTTAATGGCAATGTGTTTTCAACATCTCATTGAAACTCCACTTTTAAATTTCGATATTTCGATGACGAATACCCCAAGAATGTACTACTACGTAGGAACTTATATTTTGGTAAATATGACTCTGTAAGTATCGTATCCGTTAACGTATGTCGTATCAAGTAAATGTTTGGATTTATGCCAAATAATATCTCAATGACGACTCTTGGCGCGTCACCATCATCTTGGACAGTTTCAGTACCAGGCTGGGTCAATTGGGAACATAAGCCTCGCCATCCAGTGCTGTTTTCCTACCATCTTCCTGTGCTTGCTCTTGTCCAGTCCTCATCTTTTTTATCACTCCACCACACCTTTCAGCCATCTATTCCTTGGTCTTTTTCTTGGTCGTTTACTTCAAATCTCTATTTCATGTACCTTCTTGGGAATCCTCTTGTTTTCCATTCTTTTTATAAGTGTCCATACAATGTTAGCTTTGAAGTTTCTGTCCTGCTCCTCGAGGATTCCTCTTCCGCTATTTCCCCTACCCTTTCATTCCTTATCCTGTATCTCACTGTAATTCCTATCCTACGTCTGAGGATCATCATTTCACATACCTGTAGTCTGCTTACATCTCTTTTCTCCATTACCTATGTTTTAGTATTGCGATGTAGTAACGTCTGTGCATTACTTCCTTGCTTCTCCTGTGGGACGTCTTTGCCCCACACCAGGCTCTTAACACTTCGCAAGAATGCTTGTGTCTGTCCTCCACGTTCACTTATCTCTTTCTCATTTCTTCTATTTTCCTGTTTCACACTTCCTAAGTACTTGAAATTCTCCATTTTCTTCAGTTTCTCGCCTCCAGTCCTTATTTCACCAGTTGGTTTATCTTTATTTTCAGTTATAACCAGAATCTCACACTTGTTTACATTAAATTTCATTCCATATTATCTGGTACTTTCTTCCCAAGCGTCCAGCTCTTCCTGAATCTCCTCCTTCCTGTTTCCTCAGATCATCAAGTCATCTGTGCACACCACTACTTTCCACTTCTCCAGTTTTTTCTACCACCTTTGTCATTATCTCGTACAAGATCACACTCAAGACGACAGGTGACAATGTACTGCCCTGTTTCTCACCACTTGTTTGCTGGAACCAACCAGCCCTTTATTTCCTCACTTTCACACAACTCAGACTACCACAATAAGTCCGCTCTACTCTGCTTGGCTTTTTTATTGCACTCCCATCTTTTCTAGTGCCTCCCAGACTTTTTTCTACAGATGTTCACAAATGCGTCTTCTGCACCAAGAAAGGCCATCACAATGTCTTCCCCATACTCATAGTGGTGCTCGTGGAGCTGCCTTTCTATTCTGCAGGTCGTAATTGTCTTTTAAAAGGTATTGTTTCCTCAGCGACTCAAGCTTCTTTGTCTTGAGATTGGTGGACATCCAAACGTTGATTGTACAGAAAGTCAAGTCTTACAGAAACTAACCTGAATGGGTGACGCTTGTCAATTTACATTGTGCTATAATGTTTAATTTTTGAATGATTACAAATTCTCCTTGTAGTGTCAATAGCAACAATGATTTATGCCTTAGGCTTCCTGAGCCTTCTCAACGACGACATCCCGGGCAACGCTGGCCTGAAGGACCAGGTGATGGCCCTCCAGTGGGTGCAGCGCAACATACGGGCCTTCGGCGGCGATCCGGACAAGGTCACCGTGTTCGGGGAGAGCGCAGGAGGATGCTCCACGTCACACATGTTCTTGTCGCCGGCTGCCAAAGGTACGGGAGCCACCAGGTCCACTCACGTATCTGAAACAAGTAACTGATCCACACGCCTCAATACTGAGCAAACGTAACGTTACTGCAACAAGCTTTGCTTACATTGTAATCTAGGACAGGCGACGATCGTAAATGAACTCTGATGAGGTCAGGATAAAGGTCTATCGCAAATGCGGCCGATAATTATTCACAAAATTAATGTTTTCAGCAAAATCATTAAGGGGACTGCATTTTTCACTGAATTTTAAATGCTGCCACATAAGCACAAAGGAAAAAAAAAAAAGATTCACGAGAGACATCACTCTAATACCGTGTAACACGCCTCAACTCTGAGAGGAATAGGGGCCACAATTTATTTCACGTATGCCATTACAGCTGAAGCCACTCATACTCTAGAGCTACTAAATTGGGGGAATGTGGATTCCTGCATTCCACCCGCTGTTCCACATAGTTGCAGATATTTTCTGTGCGATTAACTATGCACTTCTGTTCTAATGTACTTCACATATATACATCTTTGATCAATTTGACCTTATTTTGCTGAAAGTGGGCTCAAACTAGAAAATAAATTGCTAAACATTAATTATTGGAAGACTAGGAGAGTTATTAATAGCTGTATACAGCTTCATACACTTTTTAAATAACAGTACTATTATTTCAGTGTTGTTTTTACGTAATGCATTCGTATTATAAGGTCAGACAGTGATGAACACGCTTTCAGGGTGAATCACATGCCGCTACCTATAGGTTTTATGCAACTCGTGCACCCGTGTGTGGGATTTTCATATTCTCTTACTGGCTACAAGCAAACTATTAGTCTTAGAGAAGAAATGAACGGTACCTTTTTGTAAGAAACTCAATGTACTTAAATTTTGTTCAGGGATACGTTGTTGCTAGAGGCCGTATTTTTCGAATTATTCAAGAAAAAACGTAATAAAGTGACCTTCAAATGCTTTGTTCTCGAAAAATACGAAAATCATGGCCTCTAGGTGGAGATGTATCGCAGTATAAAATTTAACTAAATTAAATTTCCTACAAAAGCTTCTGCCATCATTCCGTAGATCTAATAGTTTGCATGTAGCAAGCGAGAGAGTATGAAAAAGTTGTACATGGCTTTTGAATGCATTGCATAAAACCCATAAGCGAGGGCAGCTGAATCACCCTGAAGAGTGTATACATAATCAACAAGATGCCTTTATTCATTGCTTACAGTTTGGACGCAAGTATATGATGAGAGCCTTACAAACATGTATCTTAGAGTTTTCATGCATCAAGTTCTTTTTATTGTAATTGTTCGATGGATGGAAGTTACAGCGCCTGTGTTTTACAGGTTTTCCAGAACTTGCGGGCCCTAAGCTTGGAAGAACATTTTCAGTTTTTGGGATATTTCTTGGCATCACTCAGTGATTCATCTGATCTTCCTTTATGGGAGCTTTTCCGAGTTATTCTAGGAATTACCTCTCTATCACTATGTTTGTATTCAACCCAGGCTCTACAGAAATCCACAAAACATAAGGTTTGTATACAGAAAAATTCTGACAGTTTAAATAATATCCCTGGCCGTCGATATGTCTTTCGTTTACAGATATAGAGTTTTTTACTTGACTGTTTCAAAAGCCCTTTTAATTTTGTAGTAATCGTAGATCATTTCTGGTATGTTTTCATCTCGGTTGCTGATTTGGCCATCGTGGTGCATAGTATTCATAAGTGCGACATTTCTGTTTTACTCCGGGATGTAACTGACCGCAGGTGTGCCATTCGTGAAGTACAATGATGTATAGTGTCCCTTTCCTTTCTTGCAGCTGCTGTCTGAAGTAGTAAGAGAGAAAATGTTGTCGGAGGTTACAATCATCATATCTTCCATCTTCCTTTTTTTTATGATGCTCATACTGCTCTGCGTGCAAAGATGTTTGCTTTCAGAACATATGAAGTTTCACTGTCGCAAAGCACCTTTAATTTTATCCCACATTCTGCCGTTTACTTGAAACAGATATTTAAAATTTCTTCTGAGTCAACATTTGTTAGTGGTTTGTTCGCCATCGTGAGTATTCACGATCACACTACAACATAAAAGTAACGCACAGAAATCTCGTCCAGCTAGAATTCTTATTGTAATATTATAGTACAATAATTACAATAATCCACGCCCACACAAATTATAAAAAATGGATTCACGTACGTATGTATCCATGTTTCACGTCTCTTCCTAAACCATTGGACCTATCTCAATTGAAGTGTCCGGAAAGAATCGCTGTGGAGGTAAGAAACATCCACCCATCAAAGGAATGGGGCGAAAAAATAGTGCAGTCCACGACGCGAGAATACTCATATTTTAGTCATCAAATGTTGGAAACTGAGAGCACTTACAGACTAGCAACAAACTTTACACATAATCTCATACCTTTGCGAAACTTTTTCTCGCTGACACCCCTCACAAAACGATGATGGAGTAAAGATTGTCGCCGGCCGAAGTGGCCGTGCGGTTAAAGGCGCTGCAGTCTGGAACCGCAAGACCGCTACGGTCGCAGGTTCGAATCTTGCCTCGGGCATGGATGTTTGTGATGTCCTTAGGTTAGTTAGGTTTAACTAGTTCTAAGTTCTAGGGGACTAATGCCCTCAGCAGTTGAGTCCCATAGTGCTCAGAGCCATTTTTTTAAAGATTGTCGCCTACTACATTTTCGCTCTTCACGCAGTATAACTGCTACTTGAAGCAGGACGTTTTAATTTATTACTTCTTTACTGAAATGAAATGATCGTATGGCATTGTTGGCCGGGAGGTCCCATGCGGGGAAGCTCGGCCGCTGTCTTGCAAGTCCTTTTTTTTTAGTTGATGCCACTTCGGCGACTTGCGAGTCAATGATGATGAAATGATGATGTAGAACACACAACACCCAGTCATCACGAGGCACAAAAATCCGTGACCCCACCGGGAATCGAACCCGGGAAGCAAGAACGCTACGCAAGACCACGAGCTGCGGTTTTCGTATTATTCAAGAACAAATCACTTTAAGGTCACTTTATTACGTTTTTTCTTGAATAATTCGAAAACTCGCAGTTTCTTTACAATTAACTGTATTTGTGACACATTTTGTAGACGCTCACATGTACCACTGATCGCACCAGAAAAATTACATTGCTGTACGACACTCAGTTCAGGAGAAACGACTTCATAAATATTAAGCTGCGTGAAAATGAAACTGCAGGGCGAAATTCGCCACACACACACAGGCGAAATATGTGTAGAAATACACTTGAAATACGTTAAATATTTGTCAAACATATTTGAAATGTGCCTGTGCGAGCAAAGCATCGGGTTTTAAATCTCATCCTAAACTCCTGGAACGGTTCAGTCAAATTTGTCACACATATTAGTTACAATCTAGAAATAAAAGATACTGTAGGTGTAAGAAACACCTTATGGGATGTGTGACAACGTCGAAAGAGAGAGAAGATTGAGGGCATGAAGAGTCAGCGAGGGGAAGTAGGAGATAGGCACACACAGGAGGAGACTTTGAAAGCAGATTGTACTTTGAGCTAGACACAGGGACATTCCACTTCGGTAATCGCTTGGGAATTCGATATTCTGAGATCCACAGTGCAAAAAGTGTGCCGACAGTACCAGATTTCAGGCATTACCTCTCATCACGGACAACACAGTGGCCGACGGCATTTACTTAACGACCGAGAGCAGCGGAGTTTGCGTAGAGTAGTCAATGCTAACAGACAAGCAACACTGCGTGAAATAACCGCGGAAATCAATGTGGGACGTAGGAAGAACGTATCCGTGTGGTGAAATTTGGCATTAATGGGCTATGGCAATGGACGAATGACGCGAGTACTTTTGATAACAGCACGAAATAGCCTGCAGTGCCTCTCTTTGGCTCGTGGCCAAATGTGTTGGACACTAGACGACTGGAAAACCATGACGTGATCAGATGAGTTCCGTGGGTAAGAGCTGATGGTAGGGTTCGAATCTGTCGCAGTCCTCACGAAGCCATTGACCCAAGTTGTCAAGAAAACACTGTGCAAGCTGGTGGTGGCTCCATAATAGTGCAGGCTGTGTTTACATGCAAAGGACTGTGTCCTCTGGTCCTAATAAATCGATCATGGACTGGAAATGTTTATGTTCGGCTACTTGGAGACCATTTGCAGCCATTCATGGACTTCATGTTCCCGAAAAACAGTGCAATTTTTGTAGGTGACAATGCGCCATGTCATCGGGCTACAGTTGTTTGAAGAACTTTCTGGACAATTTGAGCGAATGAAATGGACGCCCATATCGTCCGACATGAATCCCATCGAAAATTTATGGGACATAATCGAGAGGTAGTTGGTGCACTACTCCTGCACCTACAATACTTTCGCAGTTATGGACGGTTATAGAGGCAACATGCTTCAGTATTTCTTCAGGGGACGTGCAACGATTTGTTGAATCCACGCCATGCCGAATTTCTGCACTACTCTGGAAAAAAGGAGGTTCGTCGTGGTATTAGGAGGTATCTCATGTCTTTTGTCAGCTCACTGCTGTCATAAGACAGATCAAGTGCTATGCATACATTATGATATGAAATTAATTCTTCACAACATCCAAGAGTAATAAGTCAGTAAATTCAGAAAAGATACTAATATAAGACAGAAAATTTCTGATTTTTTTAACATAACCACACGATGTCCTATCCGGCGAGTTTCTAAATTAGTAACGAACGTTCTGCAATCTAAGACTGTTTTTAAAATAGTGAAAATATTTCTTTTTGTGTCATACTGACCCTGAAAGGTCGTACATAACGATATTATATAGTACAAATCCAAACAACCACAAACTTTTTTGAGTGACAAACACCGCTTGCAACTGCAGACAAAGTCAACGTATTTCACAGCCTCATTTCACAACATGGGTGATAAAAGAATACTGTTGTTAGGTCATATAGACAGGAACGAAACAGCACAATCAAGCGGGCCTTGAGAGGTGCAACAGGGTGCCTGAGCATTTACAAACCAGCAACGTATGCGTGCAGCCCTGTGAAAGTGGCTGGTATCGTCTCTGGAAATTGGTTTGCCCACAGCGTACCTATCATGTACTGTCGTAGCCATCATGAACTGTCATGCTATTCTCTTTTCAGAATATTGGATCTACATTATTTTGGTGTTGTCATAAATGACCTTCAAGTCTACTTTCAAATTTACTCTGTTAAGATGTTCCTTTCGTTTGTTTACCAGCACTACAGGTGCTCTCAAAATTATTCGAACGATCTGAACTGGGTTTCGCCTGATATGTATGCAACTTACATAACGTAGCTGTATTGCAGATCCTCGGCTCCCTTTTCGGTGAAGTCGTTTCATTATACAAAGTGCTCACTTCAAGTGGCCAGAAGACATAACTGCTCCGTATGGCTATAATTCCAAATGGAAATTAATATCACGATAATGATAATACTCGTATAACAAAGCACATTATTTTAGAGATGAGTCAACTGTTACGCTTGTAATCTCAAATTGTTACAGTAAGTTTTAACTTGAAATTTCATAACGGAAATTTTTGCGTTGCACTAGGATCCGCCAGTCTATGCTGATTGAAACTGAAATGACGAGACGAAAAAGTTTTCACCTAGCGGGATTAGAAACCAGTACCTGGGGTCATTGACTTTGTCACGGATGGACATTAAAAATCAGTTTTTTTCACTATTAGCGAGAAGTGCACATGTCTGAAATGGAAAAAACAGGACGTGAAGTTCTGTGGTGACTGGGAGTCGAGCCCTGGACTTATCGCTGTCGTTGACTACATACGAAGAGATGCTGAATAACGAATTCTTTTTCACCAGTAACTAAAAGTGGCATGTTTGAACCTAAAATGATACGAAGACCATTTTGTGTGTGACAGGGAATCGAAACTGCTACCAATCGCTATTCCTCAAAACGGAAGGAGAGGTGTTAAAAATCATAACCATTTGTCACCTGCAGTTTGGTGTGCGTATACTAGAATTTGAAATGAGCCGATGGAAGCTTTTGTGGGAACCGACACACTCACTTTATGGAGAACTTAAGACGTTCCTAATCTTGGAGAAACAATGAAATGATGGAACCGAATCGCCCCAAAGGCGTTAAATCCAGTGAGAGGAGAGATCTGAGCTCGAATCCCAGTCCAATATCAATAATTTCGGTATCTCCAGTACATATACAATAAGAAATAAGAAATAAGTGCCCTCGACGATTAATAATACTAATAAAATACTTACGTCATAAAAGCAAATTGGTGACTTATTTACTACCTCGTATAACTACCGCCCCTGTCATACTCCAAACTTCACCGACTTTCCTAAAGTAGGTGACAAAGGGACATGTGTAAAGTGGCGTTAGAATCACAGTACCACCCTACATTGTTCATATAGCCTTGCCAGAGGTGAAGAGGGTCCTCTTGTGCTTGTCAAAATCGGTTGGCTCATGTGTGATTCGAACCCGGACTTGGCATACGTAGATAGAATCATTCTAACAGACAACCACCCTTTCTTTTTTTTTTTTTTGGTCATCAGTCTACTGACTGGTTTGATGCGGCCCGCCACGAATTCCTTTCCTGTGCTAACCTCTTCATCTCAGAGTAGCCCTTGCAACCTACGTCCTCAATTATTTGCTTGACGTATTCCAATCTCTGTCTTCCTCTACAGTTTTTGCCCTCTACAGCTCCCTCTAGTACCATGGAAGTCATTCCCTCATGTCTTAGCTGATGTCCTATCATCCTGTCCCTTCTCCTTATCAGTGTTTTCCACATATTCCATTCTTCTCCGACTCTGCGTAGAACCTCCTCCTCCTTACCTTGTCAGTCCACCAAATTTTCAACATTCGTCTATAGCACCACATCTCAAATGCTTCGATTCTCTTCTGTTCCGGTTTTCCCACAGTCCATATTTCACTACCATACAATGCTGTACTCCAGACGTACATCCTCAGAAATTTCTTCCTCAAATTAAAGCCGGTATTTGATATTAGTAGACTTCTCTTGGCCAGAAATGCCTTTTTTGCCATAGCGAGTCCGCTATTGATTTCCTCCTTGCTCCGTCCGTCATTGGTTATTTTACTGCCTAGGTAGCAGAATTTCTTAACTTCATTGACTTCGTGACCATCAATCCTAATGTCAAGTTTCTCGCTGTTCTCATTTCTATTACTACTTATTACCTTCGTCTTTCTCCGATTTACTCTCAAACCATACTGTGTACTCATTAGACTGTTCATTCCATTCAGCAGATCATTTAATTCTTTTTCACTTTCACTCAGTATAGCAATGTCATCAGCAAATCGTATCATTGGTATCCTTTCACCTTGTACTTTAATTCCACTCCTGAACCTTTCTTTTATTTCCATCATTGCTTCCTCGATGTACAGATTGAAGAGTAGGGACGAAAGGCTACAGCCTTGTCTTACACCCTTCTTAATATGAGCACTTCGTTCTTGATCGTCCAGTTTTATTATTCCCTCTTGGTTGTTGTACAAGTTGTATATGACACGTCTCTCCCTATAGCTTACCCCTACTTTTTTCAGAATCTCGAACAGCTTGCAACATTTTATATTGTCGAACGCTTTTTCCAGGTCGACAAATCCTATGAAAGTGTCTTGATTTTTCTTTGACCTTGCTTCCATTATTAGCCGTAACGTCAGAATTGCCTGTCTCATCCCTTTGCTTTTCCTAAAGCCAAACTGATCTTCACCTAGCGCATTCTCAATTTTCTATTCCATTATTCTGTATATTATTCTTGTAAGCAGCTTCGATGCATGAGCTGTTAAGCTGATTGTGCGATAATTCTCGCACTTGTCAGCTCTTGCCGTCTTTGGAATTGTGTGGATGATGCTTTTCGGAAAGTCAGATGGTATACGCCAGAGTCATATATTCTACACACCAACGTGAATAGTCGTTTTGTTGCCACTTCCCCCAATGAATTTAGAAATTCTGATGGAATGTTATCTATCCCTTCTGTCTTATTTGACCGTAAGTCCTCCAAAGCTCTTTTAAATTCCGATTCTAATACTGGATCCCCTATCTCTTCTAAATCGACTACTGTTTCTTCTTCTATCACATCAACCAAATCTTCTCCCTCATAGAGGCTTTCAATGTATTCTTTCCACCTATCTGCCCCCTCCTCTGCATTTAACAGTGGAATTCCCGTTGCACTCTTAATGTTACCACCGTTGCTTTTAATATCACCAAAGGTTGTTTTGACTTTCCTGTATGCTGAGTCTGTCCTTCCGACAATCATATCTTTTCCGATGTCTTCACATTTTTCCTGCAGCCATTTCGTCTTAGCTTCCCTGCACTTCCTATTTATTTCATTCCTCAGCGACTTGTATTTCTGTATTCCTGATTTTCCCGGAACATGTTCGTACTTCCTCCTATCATCAATCAACTGAAGTATTTCTTCTGTTACCCATGGTTTCTTCGCAGCTACCTTCTTTGTACCTATGTTTTCCTTCCCAACTTCTGTGACGGCCCTTTTTAGAGATGTCCATTCCTCTTCAACTGTACTGCCTACTGCGCTATTCTTATTGCTGTACCTATAGCGTTAGAGAACTTCAAACGTATCTCGTCATTCTTTAGTACTTCCGTATCCCACTTCTTTGCGTATTGATTCTTCCTGACTGATGTCTTGAACTTCAGCCTACTCTTCATCACTACAATATTGTGATCTGAGTCTATATCTGCTCCTGGGTACGCCTTACAATCCAGTATCTGATTTCGGAATCTCTGTCTGACCATGATGTAATCTAATTGAAATCTTCCCGTATCTCCCGGCCTTTTCCAAGTATACCTCCTCCTCTTGTGATTCTTGAACAGGGTATTCGCTATTACTAGCTGAAACTTGTTACAGAACTCAATTAGTCTTTCTCCTCTTTCATTCCTTTTCCCAAGCCCATATTCTCCTGTAACCTTTTCTTCTACTCCTTCCCCTACAACTGCATTCCAGTCGCCCATGACTATTAGATTTTCGTCCCCCTTAACATACTGCATTACCCTTTCAATATCCTCATACACTTTCTCTATCTGTTCATCTTCAGCTTGCGATGTCGGCGTGTATACCTGAACTAACGTTGTCGGTGTTGCTCTGCTGTCGATTCTGATTAGAACAACCCGGTCACTGAACCGTTCACAGTAACACACCCTCTGCCCTACCTTCCTATTCATAACGAATCCTACACCTGTTATACCATTTTCTGCTGCTGTTGATATTACCCGATACTCATCTGACCAGAAATCCTTGTCTTCCTTCCAATTCACTTCACTGACCCCTACTATATCTAGATTGAGCCTTTGCATTTCCCTTGTCAGATTTTCTAGTTTCCCTACCACGTTCAAGCTTCTGACATTCCACGCCCCGACTCGTAGAAAGTTATCCTTTCGTTGATTATTCAGTCTTTTTCTCATGGTAACCTCCCCCTTGGCAGTCCCCTCCCGGAGATCCGAATGGGGGACTATTCCGGAATCTTTTGCCAATGGAGAGATCATCATGACACCTCTTCAATTACAGGCCACATGTCCTGTGGATACACGTTACGTGTCTTTAATGCTGTGGTTTCGATTGCCTTCTGCATCCTCATGTTGTTGATCATTGCTGATTCTTCCGCCTTTAGGGGCAATTTCCCACTCCTAGGACAAGAGAATGCCCTGAACCTCTTATCCGCTCCTCCGCCCTCTTTGACAAGGCCGTTGGCAGAATGAGGCTGACTTCTTATGCCGGAAGTCTTCGACCGCCAATGCTGGTTATTTATCAAAATTTAGGCAGTGGCGGGGATCGAACCCGGGACCGAAGACGTTTTGATTATGAATCAAAGGCGCTACCCCTAGAAAACCCTACACAGAGAAAACATTCGTGATTGTTTCGTAAAGAAGACTACTCCACACTCTATGGAGGTTGACTACAACCTGCGTGATGCATTCATTTCCTTGTTTGTCCACATCGACATATTCGACCACATAGATATACACTACCAGTCTACCCCATGCGTGACTTGATTTCTTTAACACTAAAAAGATATCCATAATAGTCAGCTGCACGAAGTGGTAACGCGCCTCGGATGCGGAAATTTCTGCTGGAAGGCTTGCCTTCCTCTTTCCATTCCGTGCTGGTGTAGGTGACAGACGTGAATAAGGCCCCACCATCAAGAATGGGTCCACTCCCATGTTCACTGGAATTTAACTGTCGTGATGTGAAGCAACTCCAACCCATTTAGCTAATGCAGCCGACATCACGTCTTCGATTTCGTCGATCCCCACAGTCAGGCTCGTACTGTAATCACCCCTCAGTATTAACAGGGCGGCTGAAGGTTGCAGTACATCTGTAATATGGACACATACTGAACCTATCCGCTGTCTGTCATCCATAAGCATGGTACTGTGAGAGGTCACCTTCGAATATGGTGCTGATGGAATTCTGTCACGGGAACCGAAGATCATATCTTTCTGCTGGGGATTGTCGCCACGGAGATTTTTTACTTCTGTTAACATCGTCCCGCTGTTATCGGATGGAACCAGTCGACGTTTCTTCTGTCGCTTTGGACTTGAGTGTCGGTATCCAACAACGACTGGGGTCGTTGCCATCAGGGACTGTCCGTCTGTAGTGTCCTGCCACGACATCGGAGGCTGCTCAGTGTCGTCTGAAGGACGACGCACCTGTCGAAAGTCGATGATCAGATGAAACAGATTGGTGATTCCCCATGTAAGTCAACGGGAACAACGTTAGATCAGGCGACATCTTCTCCTCCAACGTCGACGGTTGTGTGATGCGACACTGCATGCAGATTGATCTAAGATATACTCCTTGCCTGTATCCCGTACAGGTATTTGACTGGCCATCGTATATTATGATTGCCTGGCATCCACCGATTTTGAAATAGGATGGGGCATGCTTAGTAAGGTCTATGCCCACCTGGCACATCCCACTCAGAACTGGGTACGTGTTAAAGTGTGCCCATTTCTCCACCATATGGCTTATTATATTGCTGTAGGACCACAACATTGCAGTCACCATCTCTGCTGGCACCTCAAACGGCAACTCGAACCCTCTGACTGAGACCTGCATGTTCCACTTTCACAGGACCAAGGTGTCCATCCAAATGTTGAAAGTGAAGGCCACTCGTATTTTAGACAATCCTTTCACGAGCCCCGTCGCCCACCAGTTTCATGTAGACCATTCTGCTCTCGATGGACAGGTGAATCCCTGTTAGCTCGTGATAAGCGACCTCAACATCATCTTATAAAAACTGTTCAGTTTCCAGTGCGTTTGGTTGCGCATACTCGGTCGTAAAACTGCACTTCAGTGACGACTTCGGCTGTGGGAATGTCATGGTGCGTCGAAGGAAGTAGGATACATGGAGACGGCTGTAACCTACAACAACCCCGCGCGTACGCTAACGCGGCAGGGACGTAAATAAGACATCTGAGTCGCTGCCCTGCCGAAGGTAGATCGTCAGTTCAGCTAGTGGGCCAGTGCTGATAAGTGTTCGCGCTCACTGCGGTACCTCTGATTAACAGAGATAACTGGTAAGGTTAAATACTACATTAGTTACACATTATATGTGGAATGGCCTCCCTGGAATCGAATAATAATTGACATACCACTGTCACAACTTAAGTGGGAATCATTCAGATTGACGGCCGGTGTGGCCGTGCGGTTCTAGGCGCTTCAGTCTGGAACCGCGTGACCGCTACGGTCGCAGGTTCGAATCCTGCCTCGGGCATGGATGTGTGTGATGTCCTTAGGATAGTTAGATTTAAGTGGTTCTAAGTTCTAGGGGACTGATGACCACAGATGCTAAGTCCCATAGTGCTCAGAGCCATTTGAACCATTTGAATCATTCAGATTACTTATCGGAAATGGCAATGAAATATCAGTTGAATTAAGCAGAACAGTTCTGAACCATACCAGGAAGTGAATCGCCGGTCGCGTTGTTGCCAAAAGTATTCAACAATGTTGCTAATTCTCCATTAGATTAGCGATAGCCAACGCTGAACTGGCTAGCAGTTGTGAATCTCTCCTTTCAAAGATGCTACGAAGCCTGCTATTACCGTGTTGCCTGGTAGCCGAAGTATCTAAAGCATAACCAAATGACTTGTAACTGCATTTTGATTAAAGCATAGTTAAAAATAATGTGCAGACTCGCCAATTGTAACTCAAACATCATATATGTAGAGGATGGGGAATTATGTGGATGGCCCTATTCTTCAGTAGCTGTCGTAACTATAGAGAAAAAATAAATAAAAATCTCCGAGTTTTCAAGATAACATTATAATTCTGTTGCTAACGGAATAAGACTTACAGGAAACCCGAATGGTAGGATAGTATCGTGAAAAGAAATGATATGGCAAATACCAACAGAATTCGAACAAAGATAATGAAACGTAGTCGAATTAAACGAGCTGATACTGAAGGAATTAGATTAGGAAGTAAAGCACTAAAAGTGGTAGATGAGTTGTGTTATTGAGGCAGCAAAATAAGCTAAGATGCTGAAATTGAGAGCATAGAAAATGCAGTATGCAGAACATTCCCGAAAATGAGTAACTTGTTTACATCCAATATATATTTGGATGCTGGAACGTCTTTCAAAAAATGGTTCAAATGGTTCTGAGGACTATGGGACTTAATATCTACGGTCATCAGTCCCCTAGAACTTAGAACTACTTAAACCTAACTAATCTAAGGACATAATACAACATCCAGTCATCACAAGGCAGAGAAAATCCCTGGCGCCGCCGGGAATCGAACCCGGGAACCCGGGCGCGGGAAACGAGAACGCTACCGTACGACCACGAGCTGCGGACTGGAACGTCTTTCTGGATGGTATTAGTCTGGAATAGTGTAACCGTGAATGGAATTGAAACGTGGGTCGGACAAGAATAAAATAGAAGCTTTGAAATGTGGCGCTACAGACGAATGTTGACGGTTGGAAATGTAGCTCAGACAATGAGGAGATACTGAATCTATCTGCGAAGGATAGATATTTATTTCACAACTTCACTAAAAGTACGGATCGTTTGTTAGGACACGTCCTGAGGCATCAAGGAATAGTGGTTTGGTAGTGGGTGGAGGTGCGTATAGGGAAAGGGGGTGGAGGGGGAAGAACAGTTGAGAAAGACCACTGTTTAAATAGACAACAAGATCAAAGTTTCAGCAGGTCGGAGTAGTTATGTAGAGATAATGGACTTGGTAGTTTTCCGCGCGGAGTGGCATCGCGGTTAGAGGCGCCATGTCACGGACTGCGTGGTCGCTCCCGCCGGAGGTTCGAGTCCTCCCTCGGGCATGGATGTGTGTGTTGATCTTAGCAAAAGTTAGTTTAAGTAGTGTGTAAGTCTAGGGGCCGATTACCTTAGCAGTTGGGTCCCTTAGGAATTGACACACAGTTGTTGGTTTCGCGTAGATAACTGCATCAAACCAGCCTTCGGATTGAAGACTACAACTGAAAAAACAGGGACAACAAATGAAGTGTTTTGTTTCCTCCAGTCTTCTGAATGATTTGAAGCAGTTCGTCATGACTTCCTCTCCAGTGCCATCCTCTCCATTTGCACTGAAAGTGCAGGGTTATTGTAAATGATGGACCCATTTTCAAAACTTCGTATTTATTCAAGCACAAATCCTCTTGACGGGCTGTAAGCTTCCAGATCTAAATTCATTTGCGAAATTTTGATTTCACTATTTTAAGACTAACAGCAGAAGAAGTACAATAGGGACTGCTTTCCAGCAACGCTCCTGAATAGATTCCTATGTGAAACCAGAAGGTGTACACGGGCATTTTAGTACAGTATGTTGCGACTGCAAGGCACCTGAACTGTTGCAACAGATGCCAACTGCGATGGACAAACCTCTGGGATGCAGTTACTAAATCGAAACATCTTGTATGTGCTACTAGATGCAAAACGTTATATTCTGAGGACTCACACTGGCACACGCTCCCGTGTGTTTCTAGGGCCAATCGTTATTTTCTGTTTATGAAGTCAATACACATCATGCTGGCTTCAGCTGGCGCCGAGAGAGTGTGTGAGTTCGTGTTTTTTGACATTGCGATATAGCCTATTCGTGGGCTTCACGCATTGAATTCATATCAAATACGTTTAGGAAATCGACAGTACGATTCAACTTTTGTCCGAAATATGCGCGACCAAACACCCTAGATGTGGAATGTTTCCTCCGTGAGGAGGCTAAGATGCCGCTGTCGGAACTACTGGGTATCCATCTCCCGTTTCTCAGTAACACAGGTTATGTTAAGATGCTCAGTGATGCAGCGTGCCAGCGTGTTCGAAAAGCGACCAAACAGACTCTCCGTTTTCGTCAGGCTGACGGTAATGTCGGCGTGGTAGAAGTCGAACGTTCGGTATTAGGCATTAGAACTGCCATTGGAGTTACCTCCAAAGGGCGTCATGACGGCCTTCTGATCATACGGCGCTGTTCGTGATCATAAAGGAGAGCGCTGGTCCCACGTTCCACACATACCCTGTTCTCAACAGGGTGCGTCAAATAACACAGCCACGTTCCGTATTAGCTGACCATCAGTGGATGTTGGGCCGTAATCATGTACGACGGACAGCCGCGTACTCGTTCTCGGTGTGAAGAAGAGGGCCACATCAGAACTGAACGTCTGCAGCGACGGATAATGCCACTACCAACTTCCGTTGCCGTCTACGATACTTCCGGCCACTGATGCGACGGCGCTCAAGTCGCCACCGGCCACTAGGCGGCTCTTGGAATCACGTGAACAGCTATGTGTAGTGTGGTCGACGCTTATGTCGAACGTGGCTCCTTGGTCGACTTTTGGTTGGCCGGACGGCGGCCTTTCTGCCTGACCGGCGCGAGTCCCTTCCGTCTTTGGACACGGAAGGGCGATCGCGTAAATAACGCTCCACTAAGCGGCGCAAAAGGAGGCGCCGTACCAGGTCGCAACGGGATTCTTTTTCCTGTCCAGATGATACTCTACCTGTTGAGAAAATCAACGTTTTCAGCGTCTGAGACCGTGGACGATGTTGTCAATACGTCTGTGGAACGGTGACCTTCAGTGGCTCTAGCATAGACGGAACAGAAAGTCTCTATCTCTGAAGTCCCTACCGAAGAAAGAACAATGCCAGCCGATATGGTGGTGTCTGCGACGTATTCACCTCTGGCGCGGAACGGGGCTTTTGAAGAAACAGCAGATTCCATAATGGAGCCTCTGCCGTTAGGGGATCCGATCTGCTGATGTCAACTTCTGCGCTGTGCGATCGGCGCTGGCAGCGCCCGCCACCGGATGCCCCCGTATCTTCACTGCAGCGACCTGTCCTGTAGCTGCATCCCCCCCCCCCCCCCCCGCGCGTCTCTGAATTTCGACGACGTCCGGATGCCGGTCAAGATCCATCTCCTCAAAGAAATGATATTCACTTCGGAGCTCTACATTGCACTGCTACAGTAGATGTATTTAGCAGCGCTCCAGTGGATAGCAGCATGTGACTTCTATGACTCTCATGGTGGTCGCCGTGGCCGTGAAGTGGGAGTGTATGTACTGGAAGATATCCTGACTGTCGTCATCATGTATCTCCCGTCTGCCAGAGGTATGGCGTTACAACTCACTCCACGCCTGTCATTAATGTCTATGCGCCTTCTGACTTCGGGAGGAGGAGATTGCCCTACTGTTCTTAGGTCGACATGAACAGGTTCTTCTTGGAGGGGACTTAAACTGTGTACATGGCCGGAAAGATTAATACAAGAATTTCACAACGTGCCAGGAGCTGCGCCTCATACCTCTACAGGAAGCCTGGTAGGTACGGCGCACAGAATACCCGGTATTCAAGTTTCACACAACCCGTTTTGTTAGACCCTATTTATGTGCCCCGTTGTCAGGTTGATGCAGCGCTGGATTTAGAGCGCTGGCCTTTGGTGTTCTCTGACCACCAGACGTTCCTTTCCCGGCATGAGGTTTGGAGGAGTCGGGCATCATGAAAAGTCAACACTCAGTATCTGCAGCATAATGATTAATGCCAACGTATCACTGAGACGTGGACAAAGTAGAAAACGGCGTCTCTGATCCTACGCATCAGAGGTGGACTGGTGGTTGGAATGTCCCAAACCGATGCTCCGTCGCACATTCATCACTTACAACAAGGAGGTGACCGCTTGGCACAGGCTCACTACAGACGTCAGCGCTCTCCGCGACCTTGATGCCAGCCACCTTCCCCTGAAGTGCAAACTGAGCGTAGCATGCTTAAGGCGAAGCTACTAGCGATTACGCGCCGGAAACTGTAGAACTGATGTGGTATGACGGGAGAATCCCTCCATACATCGTACTGTGCAGGATCGCAGATATCGCAGACATTATGTTTCGACCGCCAATTTGTTATATACTGAAGCCGCGTACTGTATTGACTCCAGAAATCTGAAAATAAACGCGTAGCTCTTGAAGAACGTCAGTCGTTACAACTGGAGTCATTGCGTACTAAGCTGTGTCGCGTACCGGCACAGTTTCTCTACACCATTTCATTTTTCTTGTGGCTTCGATGTAACCTGAGTGGTTCAATCAGGACGCTAACAACAATATCGGTTTATTAAACTTGTTTGTCAATCTGTATAGCGGAGATGAGAGGGAGAAACTCTCCTTGGTTGAGATGGGTGATCGGTTACCACAAGCTGGTAATTTTCATGGAAATGGTAGGACTGATCTGCTGAAGTAGTAACTTGGCAATATATCATCACTCCGTTCTACATTTACAATATATTGAAAATTGCCTTACTTCCTGAGTACCTTTCCATCAGTTAACTTCATCCTCTCAAGAAGTATACAATCTTATCAAAAGTTTTCGGACACCTGTTAGTGGATATTAATAGGGGATGCTTCCAACCTTCGCCTCTATGAAGGCTTGAACTCTAATGAGCCTCTGAAAGTCTGTGGAAGAATGACTGCGCATTATTCCTAAGAAGACAGTGCTGTTGAAAACAGGGGTCTGGAGCAAACTCGACATCCTATCTCGTCCCAGTTGTGTTCCCTTGGGTTCAGGTCGGGACTCTGGGTAGGCCAGTTCATTTCAGGAATGTAATTGTCCACAAACCACTCTCACAGTTGGTGCTTTCCCATGCTGATAAAATTACTGTCTCACAACTGTACCTCTACTACACACGATGCTGTAAAATGTACTCCTATTCTTCCACATTAAGCGTTCTCTTACGTGCAGTAAGGGGACCACACTCTAAGCATGGAAGACACTGACCTACCGTAATACGAACTCCTCCGAACCTCGCCGGCCCCTGTAGCAGAGCGGTTCGAGGTCGCAGGTTCGAATCCTGCCTCGGACATGGATGTGCGTGATGTCCTTAGGTTAGTTAGGTTTAAGTAGTTCTAAGTCTAGGGGACTGATGATCTCAGATGTTAAGTCCCATAGTGCTTAGAGCCATTTAAACCATTTTCGTCCGAACTTCTTTGTTGTCACTACACATGATGTCGGGTAAGGTTCTCTAGGCATTCTTTAAACGTAAAGTCTTCCTCTGTGCTTGGTCATGGTTTACTGTGGCTGTTCATTCGTGCTTCCACTTCAAAGTCATATCACCAACAGTCGATTTGAGCAATTTTATAAGGGTTGAAAGATCTTTGATGGATCTGTTACTCATGTGACAACAAGTGTCCAGTCCATGTTCGATATCACCGAGTTCTTCTGATCGACCCGTTCTGCTGTTTGTGCTTTTCTGTTGACAACGCAAGCTTTTATACTGGCGGCTCCGTCTCTCTTGATGTATACTGCGCAGTTCGGCATTACATGAGATGTCCAGATACGAAAAAAAGAAAGGCCCACCACGAAGGAAAGAAAGGAAAGACGCACCACGAAGGAACTCTCCGAATGAGACGGAAATCGGTAGAGGGTGATGTGCATGTACAGACAAACAAATGATTACAATTTCAGAAAAAATGGATGAGTTATTGAAGAGAAATAGCTTTACAAAATGACGAAGTCAATAACGCATTGGTCCACATGTGGCCCTTATGCAAGCAGTTATTCGGATTGGTATTGATTCATGAGTTGTTGTATGTCCTTCTGAGGGATATTGTGCGAACTCGTGTCCAATTGGCGCTTTAGATACGGTCTGGGATACAACGAGGAGATGTGGTCTGGGGTGACATTTAGTTTTACAGCAGAACCCCTTCGGTTATCATCAGTGGCAACCCCACATCACAGCGATACATAGACGATATTCTGTGCCTCGTTTTGTTGTTTCATGGCAAGCCATCCTGCTCTCACATTTCAGCAACACAATGCAGATCCGATTACGGCGAGAGTTTCTACTGCTTGTCTTATTACTTGAAAATCCCTGCCTTGACCAGCGACGTCACCGGACCTCTACCCAACTGTGACCATTTGGAGCGTTTTGGTCAGGGACCTCCAATCAGCTCGGGATTTTGGCGATCTAGAGCGCTAATTGGAGAGGATTTGCCAGCCGGCCGGTGTGGCCGAGCAGTTCTAGGCGCTTCAGTCTGGAACCGCGCGTCCGCTACGGTCGCAGGTTCAAATCCTGCCTCGGGTATTGATGTGTGTGTTGTCCTTAGGCTAGTTAGGTTTAAGTAGTTCTAAGTTATAGGGGACTCATGACATCAGATGCTGAGAGCCATTTGAAGCATTTGAACCAGAATTTGCCACGATATCAACCTGGAGGTCACCCAACAACATTTGTCAGTCAACGCCAAGCCGAATGAGGGCTTGCAAAGCGCCAGCGGTGGATCAGCTTGTTACTGACTTACTCAATTTTTGAAGTTCTTTTTCTTGAGTAAATAATGCTTATTTTCTGAAATTGGTATCATTTATTTGTCTGTACATGTACATCACATATACCGACTTCCATCCGATTTAGATAATTCCTTTGTGGTGCGTAATTTTTTCTTACTTAGAGAGTGCACTTTTGATCAGATAGTGTCGACTGGACTGAGAAACATGCAACAACTGACAACCTTAGATCCAGCTGTGGTGTATGTCTCCAGGATTGTTCAGCGGGGTGATCATCGAGAGCGGTCAGGCGTCCGCCAACTGGACGGTGGAGCCGGTACCCCGAGAGAAGGCGTACCGCCTAGCGGCCGCGCTCGGCTTCCAGACCGGCAACCTCTCAGTCGCGGAGGAGGACGAACGCCTCGCTGCCTTCCTGAGGGCCGCCAGCCACGAAGACCTCACCGTCGACGACACACGTGCAATGTCTGACTTTGTGAGTCCGTTTGAGTCATCTTCCGAACCATCTGTCAATAAACTACCCAGAAAAAGTTTTTCGCCGCGCGGAGTGGCCGGGCGGTTAGACGCGCCGTGTCACGGATTGCGCTTCCTCTCCCGCCGGACGTTCGAGTCCTCCCTCGGGCATGGGTCTGTGTGTTGCTCATTAGCATCAGTTAGCTTAAGTAATGTGTAAGTCTAGGGACCGATGACCTCAGCAGATTGATTCCTTTGGCATTCACACAAATTTCATTTGAAAAAGTTTTTCGTCAACTGTACGTCTGCGAATATGTTTAGCTTTGCTCCAAGGTGAACACAGAAAGGAAAAATTAGCCGTATGAAGCAATAAAAAGCAACTTCATCGTGAAATAAAAACAAAATAGTACTCAAAATAAGTTGAGGCTACTGTGTGGCTTAGGAAAGGGTGGGACTGGAAAATTGGGCCTGCATTGTGTGGGCGTAAAGCTTTAATGTAAATCAATTTTATTAAATAATTTGAACCAATATAATAACTATAGTGCCTATACGAGAAGGGACAAACCAAAAAATAGCGCACAGCTTATCAAAAGACACTTGATGCTTAGTAGATTAAATAATGCTGTACAAAACTCCCGCCTCAGCTTTAAAAAGGGGCACGGATAAATACACGGAGTTAAGAAAGCGGTACCCGTATACACATCACCAAATACCAGTGAAGTGGCACGATGCATCATACAGCAGTAACATACCAACAAGCAAACACTTGGATACGTAATCATACATTACAATTAACAACTGCTGACACCTTAAGCTAGCTCTAGACAGACAAAAATTCGGAATTTGTTGTGGGAAATTGTGGAATACTCCCGCTGCAGACCCTATAATTTCATAAAGTTCCGATTGGGAGGTGGGGAGGTGTGGAAGGGGGTTAATACAGCCTTCAAAACGGTAATGAAGGTGCGTTCAAAGAAAATATTTGTCTTTGACTTTCGTTTTGTGGAAAACCATTGGATCACAGATGTTCATGCGGGCTTGTAGAAAATCTACGGATATCAGGTAGTGCACAAAAGCACGACGAGTCGTTGGGCGATGCGACTGTCATCGTTGCAGTAACCTGTCCGGTCTTCCATGTGTCGGGCGGTCGCATCACAGCTGCACAGCTGTAACTCCTGCAGTGCTGGAATGTGCGACATGCTCATTAGAGATGATCGACGACTCGCAATGAAATACCTCGCTGCACAACTGGACATCTCCGTTGATAGTGCTGACACACACACTGGGTTCGTCGCTGCCTGACAGAAGACCATAAAGAGCAACGGAGGAACATGTCTGCGGAGTTGCTTGCTTATTAGGGGGATGATTGTGTCATTTTTTTGTCTAACATCGTCACAGGCCATGAAACATGGATTCATCACTTCAAACCAGAAAAATGAAGTGGCGCTACACCATCTCTCTCCGATGGAAAAGTTCAAAGCCTCATCCTCATCCGGTAAAGTCATGGCAATGTACTTCCGGGACGCTGAAGTGGTTATACTGTTTGGTTTCCTCCCTCAAGGTACAACGAACAGCTCTGAGGTGTATTGTGCTACCCTAAAGATACTGCAGAAATGACTTCAGCCTGTTCGTCGCCACAAAAATATGAACGAACTTCTTCTTCTCCACGGAAGACCTTACACAAGTGTGCCACCCGATAAGAGTTCACAAAACTTTATTTGGCAACATGAAGGATGTACTCCGCGGGAAGCAGTATGTAGATGACGGGGTGGTCATCGTTGCAGCAAGATGTTGGTTCTGACGTCAACCAGTAGATTGGTATCATGTGGGCATACAAGCCCTTAGAGTAAGGTGGCGTAAGGCCATCTTATTGCACGGAGATTATGGTGAAAAATAGAGTTTTATAGCCAATCGGGAAATAATATGGTATACTGGAATCCTGAATAAAACGAATCTGGTATCAGAAAAAAGAACTGTGTTGCCTTATTTATTGATCGCGCCTCGTATGTACACACACTATATCCCTTGGGTTGTGAAGCTAAAAACCGTCTGCTGCTCCAGTTGGAACGATGCCCCATGTTGACAGTAAGGCACACAGCTGTCACATCTGCCCAGCTGCCTGATGTTCCACCACGCAACCAGCTCCGTCTCCATGCGACCGTTCTCGAGATCCAACGTGCTAACTGTTCTCACTCTCACCGCCGATTCCCACTGCCCTGCTCCATAGCGCTGCCTGTTCCTGATAACGGCCAAGTCAGTACCAGAACAAGCTCGGCTATTGTACCTTGCAGTGCCCGGGACGCACGAGAAACACAGGCCCCGCAACGAACTTGTGCCGTCACACTAGTCGGCTTGTTCACCACACTTTGCGAATGCTCGTCTCTGTGCAGGGCTCACAGGAAATCAATATTTAACTGAAAAGTTAACCACTAAAGTCTTAATTTTGTCTTGTGATGTCGAGAGCTTGCATGTATTTAAAGGTGCACTCAAGAATTATTAAAGTCGTCTGAAATAGTTACTATCTAACCACCAAAGGCAGCTGCTGGCGATTCTAAGACCTGCAGTGTTGCGTGCTGTGAAGTATGCGCTTCAACCTCTCTTTGTCGCGGACCTCATGCATTGTGATGCACCTGCTGCCCACGGTGGACTGGCGATGTTTACATGATGAAGTTCCCATTTCGATTCTGTGCGTCACAATCTGCTTCTCTCTGACGGGGTGCCGCTTCTCACTTCACCGTAGCGCTGCACTCTGCGACTAGCGGGTACCCGCACCCTCTGGTGCATCAGGAATGCACACATAGCGCAGGCGAAAGTGCAAGGTGTGCCAAGAATTCCACTGTGCTGTGGAGTTGCTGATTCATGGCCCAGTTTGGAAGGATACATCTATGAAATCTAGATCTGCTGCTGAACGACGTTCAGTACCCTTTTGCTCCAACCTGTGAACTGTAATGTACTCAGGTACTCCTTGTCACAAGTGACCGAGATGTTGCTGTCCAAGCCAAGGATGAGCAAAAACAACAGGTTGCAACCGATACCTCTGGTTTACTTCTGAATAAACCGTATCTTTCAGTATTTGTTTGGTCTCGGCTATAACAAGTGTTTTTTAACTAATAAACGGGTAAAAAACCGAAGTATGAACTAGCCATACAAGCAGTGCTAAAATTTTACGTTTTTAAATAAACATTTTTTAAGGAACGAATAATTCTTATACGTAAAATTTTGATTGCTTTATAATATTACGTTGTTGTAGAAAACGGGAAAAAGGGTTGGTATTATTTTAGTAACAATGCTGACAGCAATGTGCAACAAACACATGGCGTAAGAATTGGTACGGCATTTCTGAGACTACAATGTATCTGTTACCAAGTGGCGCGACCTATTCGCGTGTACATGCAATGTGCGAAACTTGCCCCATCTGATGTGTATGGTAATTTATCATTGTGTTCCTGGAACATCAGTTGCATTACAGAATGGCACCATCCCTAATCTGGAAGTGTTTTTACGAAGTTTGATGTCAATGAACTACAATACTTCATTTGCTTTCTCTTGAATAAATCATCCGATTTTTTCTGAAATTATAATTTCCTTCCCCCATGAACCATGGACCTTGCCGTTGGTGGGGAGGCTTGCGTGCCTCAGCGATACAGATGGCCGTACCGTAGGTGCAACCACAACGGAGGGGTATCTGTTGAGAGGCCAGACAAACATGTGGTTCCTGAAGAGGGGCAGCAGCCTTTTCAGTAGTTGCAGGGGCAACAGTCTGGATGATTGACTGATCTGGCCTTGTAACATTAACCAAAACGGCCTTGCTGTGCTGGTACTGCGAACGGCTGAAAGCAAGGGGAAACTACAGCCGTAATTTTTCCCGAGGACATGCAGCTTTACTGTATGATTAAATGATGATGGCGTCCTCTTGGGTAAAATATTCCGGAGGTAAAATAGTCCCCCATTCGGATCTCCGGGCGGGGACTACTCAAGAGGACGTCGTTATCAGGAGAAAGAAAACTGGCATTCTACGGATCGGAGCGTGGAATGTCAGATCCCTTAATCGGGCAGGTCGGTTAGAAAATTTAAAAAGGGAAATGGATAGGTTAAAGTTAGATATAGTGGGAATTAGTGAAGTTCGGTGGCAGGAGGAACAAGACTTTTGGTCAGGTGATTACAGGGTTATAAATACAAAATCAAATAGGGGTAATGCAGGAGTAGGTTTAATAATGAATAAAAAAATAGGAGTGCGGGTTAGCTACTACAAACAGCATAGTGAACGCATTATTGTGGCCAAGATAGACACAAAGCCCATGCCTACTACAGTAGTACAAGTTTATATGCCAACTAGCTCTGCAGATGATGAAGAAATTGATGAAATGTATGACGAGATAAAAGAAATTATTCAGGTAGTGAAGGGAGACGAAAATTTAATAGTCATGGGTGACTGGAATTCGTCAGTAGGAAAAGGGAGAGAAGGAAACATAGTAGGTGAATATGGATTGGGGGGAAGAAATGAAAGAGGAAGTCGCCTTGTAGAATTTTGCACAGAGCATAACTTAATCATAGCTAACACTTGGTTCAAGAATCATAAAAGAAGGTTGTATACCTGGAAGAATCCTGGAGATACTAATAGGTATCAGATAGATTATATAATGGTAAGACAGAGATTTAGGAACCAGGTTTTAAATTGTAAGACATTTCCAGGGGCAGATGTGGATTCTGACCACAATCTATTGGTTATGAACTGCAGATTGAAACTGAAGAAACTGCAAAAAGGTGGGAATTTAAGGAGATGGGACCTGGATAAACTGAAAGAACCAGAGGTTGTAGAGAGTTTCAGGAAGAGCATAAGGGAACAATTGACAGAAATGGGGGAAAGAAATACAGTAGAAGAAGAATGGGTAGCTCTGAGGGATGAAGTAGTGAAGGCAGCAGAGGATCAAGTAGGTAAAAAGACGAGGGCTAATAGAAATCCTTGGGTAACAGAAGAAATATTGAATTTAATTGATGAAAGGAGAAAATATAAAAATGCAGTAAATGAAGCAGGCAAAAGGGAATACAAACGTCTCAAAAATGAGATCGACAGAAAGTGCAAAATGGCTAAGCAGGGATGGCTAGAGGACAAATGTAAGGATGTAGAGGCTTGTCTCGCTAGGGGTAAGATAGATACTGCCTACGGGAAAATTAAAGAGACCTTTGGAGAGAAGAGAACCACTTGTATGAATATCAAGAGCTCAGATGGCAACCCAGTTCTAAGCAAAGAAGGGAAGGCAGAAAGGTGGAAGGAGTATATAGAGGGCTTATACAAGGGCGATGTACTTGAGGACAATATTATGGAAATGGAAGAGGATGTAGATGAAGATGAAATGGGAGATACTATACTGCGTGAAGAGTTTGACAGAGCACTGAAAGACCTGAGTCGAAACAAGGCCCCGGGAGTAGACAACATTCCATTAGAACTACTGATGGCCTTGGGAGAGCCAGTCATGACAAAACTCTACCATCTGGTGAGCAAGATGTATGAGACAGGCGAAATACCCACAGACTTCAAGAAGAATATAATAATTCCAATACCAAAGAAAGCAGGTGTTGACAGATGTGAAAATTACCGAACTATCAGTTTAATAAGTCACAGCTGCAAAATACTAACGCGAATTCTTTATAGACGAATGGAAAAACTGCTAGAAGCGGACCTCGGGGAAGATCAGTTTGGATTCCGTAGAAATGTTGGAACACGTGAGGCAATACTAACCTTACGACTTATCTTAGAAGAAAGATTAAGAAAAGGCAAACCTACGTTTCTAGCATTTGTAGACTTAGAGAAAGCTTTTGACAACGTTAACTGGAATACTCTCTTTCAAATTCTGAAGGTGGCAGGGGTAAAATACAGGGAGCGAAAGGCTATTTACAATTTGTACAGAAACCAGATGGCAGTTATAAGAGTCGAGGGACATGAAAGGGAAGCAGTGGTTGGGAAGGGAGTGAGACAGGGTTGTAGCCTCTCCCCGATGTTATTCAATCTGTATATTGAGCAAGCAGTAAAGGAAACAAAAGAAAAATTCGGAGTAGGTATTAAAATTCATGGAGAAGAAGTAAAAACTTTGAGGTTCGCCGATGACATTGTAATTCTGTCAGAGACAGCAAAGGCCTTGGAAGAGCAGTTGAACGGAATGGACAGTGTCTTGAAAGGAGGATATAAGATGAACATCAACAAAAGCAAAACGAGGATAATGGAATGTAGTCAAATTAAATCGGGTGATGCTGAGGGGATTAGATTAGGAAATGAGACACTTAAAGTAGTAAAGGAGTTTTGCTATTTAGGGAGTAAAATAACTGATGATGGTCGAAGTAGAGAGGATATAAAATGTAGACTGGCAATGGCAAGGAAATCGTTTCTGAAGAAGAGAAATTTGTTAACATCGAGTATAGATTTAAGTGTCAGGAAGTCGTTTCTGAAAGTATTTGTATGGAGTGTAGCCATGTATGGAAGTGAAACATGGACGATAACCAGTTTGGACAAGAAGAAAATAGAAGCTTTCGAAATGTGGTGCTACAGAAGAATGCTGAAGATAAGGTGGGTAGATCACGTAACTAATGAGGAGGTATTGAATAGGATTGGGGAGAAGAGAAGTTTGTGGCACAACTTGACTAGAAGAAGGGATCGGTTGGTAGGACATGTTTTGAGGCATCAAAGGATCACAAATTTAGCATTGGAGGGCAGCGTGGAGGGTAAAAATCGTAGAGGGAGACCAAGAGATCAATACACTAAGCAGATTCAGAAGGATGTAGGTTGCAGTAGGTACTGGGAGATGAAGAAGCTTGCACAGGATAGAGTAGCATGCAGAGCTGCATCAAACCAGTCTCAGGACTGAAGACTACAACAACAACAACATCATAATTTCTTTGTCTGTACATGTACATCACACGTACTGATTCTCATCCCGTTCGGATAATTTTTTCGTAGTGTGTGGATTTTTTATTAGAGCGTATTTTTGTATTATTAACATGAGTACTATCATTTTAATTGAACGGTCTGAAATTACATTATTCTTGCAATTAAGTCAAAACCGTTCAAGTTATTCACAAGAAATCTTTTTTGTTAACGTACCGACAATGTCAGGTTTTTGACCAAAAAATAAAAATGACTGAGAAAAATACAATTGGAAATTAACAGAAATGATTAGGAGGAAACAAAATTAATCTTTAAAAAATCACAGTTTTATTCTGTCCAGCTCGTCAATGCTAAATCTCCGATTTTCTAGAATAATGTTATATTCCAGAAGGTCACAAGTGGAACCGTGTAGCTAGCAATACATTGTGCGTAGGCGCGTTAGATCGCGCCGGACCTAGTTCAGGTACGGGCTGCGCCCTGTTACAGGAGCTGCGCCGCTTCAGCCCCGTGGCGTGGCAGCCGGTGGTGGAGCCGCCGTCAGAGGGCTCCGTGGTCGTCGAGCCGCCGGTCGACATCCTGCGGGAGGGCCGGTACAACCGCGTGCCGGTCATGACCGGCGTCACCTCTGCAGACGGCTCCGTTTTCGTCAACAGTAAGAAACCTCCTCCACCATCGACGTGCTTTATATGAGGAACAATAACGAATAAAACCTTTTTCTTATTGGTCAAATGTTTAAGTACAACGAAAAGAAGACTCCCTAGAAATTAAACAATGTATTTTTGTCCGAAGAGTGGAAATGAACAAGTAGGATATCAAATTGATGACTGTGAAATCTTATTTTTGAAAGAAAAAAATGTTCGAAAGTGTTCTGGACAATTAAGAAATACTTAATAATCTGAAGGAACATTTTTCTCTGAATTTTTATAGGAATACGAAGTGTGGGAAACGGACAACTAGGGTATCAAACAGACCAGCGTTAGGTCTAGCTTTGCAAAAACGGTTGAATTCCTTAAAAATAAATAGGGTCATTAAGAAAAATTTAATTAGTTGATTGAGAGAAAATTGGAATATATCACGAACAGCTGCTGAAATGTCAGAAAGTTTGTCTCTTCAAGGCCTACCGGCCGGAGTGGCCGAGGGGTACTAGGTGCTTCAGTCTGGAACCGCGCGACCGCTGCGGTCGCAGGTTCGCATCCTGCCTCGAGCATGGCTGTGTGTGATGTCCTTAGGTTAGTTAGGTTTAATTAGTTCTACGTTCTAGGGGACTGATGACCTCAGATGTTAAGTCCCATAGTGCTCAGAGCCATTTGAACCATTTGAACCCTCAAGGCCAAGTAGCTACACTCCTGGAAATTGAAATAAGAACACCGTGAATTCATTGTCCCAGGAAGGGGAAACTTTATTGACACATTCCTGGGGTCAGATACATCACATGATCACACTGACAGAACCACAGGCACATAGACACAGGCAACAGAGCATGCACAATGTCGGCACTAGTACAGTGTATATCCACCTTTCGCAGCAATGCAGGCTGCTATTCTCCCATGGAGACGATCGTAGAGATGCTGGATGTAGTCCTGTGGAACGGCTTGCCATGCCATTTCCACATGGCGCCTCAGTTGGACCAGCGTTCGTGCTGGACGTGCAGACCGCGTGAGACGACGCTTCATCCAGTCCCAAACATGCTCAATGGGGGACAGATCCGGAGATCTTGCTGGCCAGGGTAGTTGACTTACACCTTCTAGAGCACGTTGGGTGGCACGGGATACATGCGGACGTGCATTGTCCTGTTGGAACAGCAAGTTCCCTTGCCGGTCTAGGAATGGTAGAACGATGGGTTCGATGACGGTTTGGATGTACCGTGCACTATTCAGTGTCCCCTCGACGATCACCAGTGGTGTACGGCCAGTGTAGGAGATCGCTCCCCACACCATGATGCCGGGTGTTGGCCCTGTGTGCCTCGGTCGTATGCAGTCCTGATTGTGGCGCTCACCTGCACGGCGCCAAACACGCATACGACCATCATTGGCACCAAGGCAGAAGACGACACGTCTCCATTCGTCCCTCCATTCACGCCTGTCGCGACACCACTGGAGGTGGGCTGCACGATGTTGGGGCGTGAGCGGAAGACGGCCTAACGGTGTGCGGGACCGTAGCCCAGCTTCATGGAGACGGTTGCGAATGGTCCTCGCCGATACCCCAGGAGCAACAGTGTCCCTAATTTGCTGGGAAGTGGCGGTGCGGTCCCCTACGGCACTGCGTAGGATCCTACGGTCTTGGCGTGCATCCGTGCGTCGCTGCGGTCCGGTCCCAGGTCGACGGGCACGTGCACCTTCCGCCGACCACTGGCGACAACATCGATGTACTGTGGAGACCTCACGCCCCACGTGTTGAGCAATTCGGCGGTACGTCCACCCGGCCTCCCGCATGCCCACTATACGCCCTCGCTCAAAGTCAGTCAACTGCACATACGGTTCACGTCCACGCTGTCGCGGCATGCTACCAGTGCCAAAGACTGCGATGGAGCTCCGTATGCCACGGCAAACTGCAAACTGGCTGACACTGACAGCGGCGGTGCACAAATGCTGCGCAGCTAGCGCCATTCGACGGCCAACACCGCGGTTCCTGGTGTGTCCGCTGTGCCGTGCGTGTGATCATTGCTTGTACAGCCCTCTCGCAGTGTCCGGAGCAAATATGGTGGGTCTGACACACCGGTATCAATGTGTTCTTTTTTCCATTTCCAGGAGTGTATTATTTCACGTTGAAAAAATAAAATAAATATCGAATTACAGCATAGATTAACTCTCTTAACAATGATAGAATTTCGATAGATGTTTAAATATGTTTTATAATTTCTCACCAAAACTTAAAAACAGAATGAATAATAAACGCTCAAATGTTTTGTGAAATGGTATTTCTAAAAGTAGGGAAAAAATAGATTAAGGAAACATCTGAAGCGCCTCATTCGCTAAACTAGATTTCGAGCATCACTCAAAGATGCGACTAATGTTTGTGTAATTTATTTTATTTGTTGGTTTTGGACTTATCTTTTACAAAATATTCGAGCTACTTTTTTAAAAAAAATTATTTTATTTCATTTGCTACAAACGCCAGAAGAATATCAACTCATGTCATAATCACAATAAATATATAACTTTTGTCATACAGAGACATAATTTCGACTACTTTATTATTTATGAGAGAGTGTTTTGCAAGATAGAGGCACTGGTTCCATTTTATGCAGTTAGTTTTAGTTCTGCTATTGGAGCGCTGCTATCGACAAGTTTGTGATGATGAAATGTATAAGTCATCTGACCAGTCATCCGTAACGGAAACCATTCAATACCCCAGCAGTTCTGTCCTTGTAACACCCACTGGTCCATTGCGCTTCGAATCAAGTTTCTTGTTGTCCACTTTTAACGAAAAGATTTCTTGGTCTCACCTGTTGAACTGTTCAGGCAGATTGCTGTTGAACTTTCTCCAACGCGTACTACGATGACCTCTTTTAATCTTGGGAAGTTCTATGCGGCAGTGTCAGCAAGTTAAAATGCATCTACATCTATACATACACTCCGTAAGCCACGACACCCTGCATGAGGGAGGGTACCAAGTACTGATACCACGCATTCCATTTCCCGTATCATCTCAAATGTAGTTTTTCAACCACGTTTCACTGGTTTCAATATAGTAAATAGTGTAATTTTTTTTTTTTTTTTTGTCATCAGTCTACTGACTGGTTTGATGCGGCCCGCCACGAATTCCTTTCCTGTGCTAACCTCTTCATCTCAGAGTAGCACTTGCAACCTACGTCCTCAATTATTTGCTTGACGTATTCCGATCTCTGTCTTCTTCTACAGTTTTTGCCCTCTACAGCTCCCTCTAGTACCATGGAAGTCATTCCCTCATGTCTTAGCAGATGTCCTATCATCCTGTCCCTTCTCCTTATCAGTGTTTTCGACATATTCCTTTCCTCTCCGATTCTGCGTAGAACCTCATCATTCCTTACCTTATCAGTCCACCACATTTTCAACATTCGTCTATAGCACCACATCTCAAATGCTTCGATTCTCTTCTGTTCCGGTTTTCCCACAGTCCATGTTTCACTACCATACAATGCTGTACTCCAGACGTACATCCTCAGAAATTTCTTTCTCAAATTAAGGCCGGTATTTGATATTAGTAGACTTCTCTTGGCCAGAAATGCCTTTTTTGCCATAGCGAGTCTGCTTTTGATTTCCTCCTTCCTCCGTCCGTCATTGGTTATTTTACTGCCTAGGTAGCAGAATTCCATAACTTCATTGACTTCGTGACCATCAATTCTGATGTTAAGTTTCTCGCTGTTCTCATTTCTACTACTTCTCATTACCTTCGTCTTTCTCCGATTTACTCTCAAACCATACTGTGTACTCATTAGACTGTTCATTCCGTTCAGCAGATCATTTAATTCTTCTTCACTTTCCCTCAGGATAGCAATGTCATCAGCGAACCGTATCATTGATATCCTTTCACCTTGTATTTTAATTCCACTCCTGAACCTTTCTTTTATATCCATCATTGCTTCCTCGATGTACCGATTGAAGAGTAGGGGCGAAAGGCTACAGCCTTGTCTTACACCCTTCTTAATACGAGCACTTCGTTCTTGGTCGTCCACTCTTATTATTCCCTCTTGGTTGTTGTAAATATTTTATATGACCCGTCTCTCCCTATAGCTTACCCCTACTTTTTTCAGAATCTCGAACAGCTTGCACCATTTTATATTGTCGAACGCTTTTTCCAGGTCGACAAATCCTATGAAAGTGTCTTGATTTTTCTTTGGTCTTGCTTCCATTATTAGCCGTAACGTCAGAATTGCCTCTCTCGTCCCTTTACTTTTCCTAAAGCCAAACTGATCGTCACCTAGCGCATTCTCAATTTTCTTTTCCATTCTTCTGTATATTATTGTTGTAAGCAGCTTCGATGCATGAGCTGTTAAGCTGATTGTGCGATAATTCTCGCACTTGTCAGCTCTTCCCGTCTTCGGAATTTTGTGGATGATACTTTTCCGAAAGTCGTTTTGTTGCCACTTCCTCCAATGATTTTATAAAGTCTGATGGAATGTTATCTATCCCTTCTGCCTTGTTTGACCGTAAGTCCTCCAAAGCTCTTTTAAATTCAAATACTGAATCCTCTATCTCTTCTAAATCGACTCCTGTTTCTTCTTCTATCACATCAGACAAATCTTCACCCTCATAGAGGCTTTCAATGTATTCTTTCCGCCTATCTGCTCTCTCCTCTGCATTTAACAGTGGAATTCCCGTTGCACTCTTAATGTTACCACCGTTGCTTTTAATATCACCAAAGGTTGTTTTGACTTTCCTGTATGCTGAGTCTGTCCTTCCGACAATCATATCTTTTCCGATGTCTTCACATTTTTCCTGCAGCCATTTCGTCTTAGCTTCCCTGCACTTCCTATTTATTTCATTCCTCAGCGACTTGTATTTCTGTATTCCTGATTTTCCCGGAACATGTTCGTACTTCCTCCTATCATCAATCAACTGAAGTATTTCTTCTGTTACCCATGGTTTCTTCGCAGCTACCTTCTTTGTACCTATGTTTTCCTTCCCAACTTCTGTGACGGCCCTTTTTAGAGATGTCCATTCCTCTTCAACTGTACTGCCTACTGCGCTATTCTTATTGCTGTACCTATAGCGTTAGAGAACTTCAAACGTATCTCGTCATTCTTTAGTACTTCCGTATCCCACTTCTTTGCGTATTGATTCTTCCTGACTGATGTCTTGAACTTCAGCCTACTCTTCATCACTACAATATTGTGATCTGAGTCTATATCTGCTCCTGGGTACGCCTTACAATCCAGTATCTGATTTCGGAATCTCTGTCTGACCATGATGTAATCTAATTGAAATCTTCCCGTATCTCCCGGCCTTTTCCAAGTATACCTCCTCCTCTTGTGATTCTTGAACAGGGTATTCGCTATTACTAGCTGAAACTTGTTACAGAACTCAATTAGTCTTTCTCCTCTTTCATTCCTTTTCCCAAGCCCATATTCTCCTGTAACCTTTTCTTCTACTCCTTCCCCTACAACTGCATTCCAGTCGCCCATGACTATTAGATTTTCGTCCCCCTTAACATACTGCATTACCCTTTCAATATCCTCATACACTTTCTCTATCTGTTCATCTTCAGCTTGCGATGTCGGCGTGTATACCTGAACTAACGTTGTCGGTGTTGCTCTGCTGTCGATTCTGATTAGAACAACCCGGTCACTGAACCGTTCACAGTAACACACCCTCTGCCCTACCTTCCTATTCATAACGAATCCTACACCTGTTATACCATTTTCTGCTGCTGTTGATATTACCCGATACTCATCTGACCAGAAATCCTTGTCTTCCTTCCAATTCACTTCACTGACCCCTACTATATCTAGATTGAGCCTTTGCATTTCCCTTGTCAGATTTTCTAGTTTCCCTACCACGTTCAAGCTTCTGACATTCCACGCCCCGACTCGTAGAAAGTTATCCTTTCGTTGATTATTCAGTCTTTTTCTCATGGTAACCTCCCCCTTGGCAGTCCCCTCCCGGAGATCCGAATGGGGGACTATTCCGGAATCTTTTGCCAATGGAGAGATCATCATGACACTTCTTGAAAGACAGTCCACATGACCTGTGGATACACGTTACGTGTCTTTAATGCAGTGGTTTCCATTGCCTTCTGCATCCTCATGTCGTTGATCATTGCTGATTCTTTCGCCTTTAGGGGCAATTTCCCACCTCTAGGACAAGAGAGTGCCCTGAACCTCTATCCGCTCCTCCGCCCTCTTTGACAAGGCCGTTGGCAGAATGAGGCTGACTTCTTATGCCGGAAGTCTTCGGCCACAAATGCTGTTTATTTGTCAAAATTTAGGCAGTGGCGGGGATCGAACCCGGGACCGAAGACGTTTTGATTATCAATCAAAGACGCTACCCCTAGACCACGGGTTCATGGTGTAGTATTAACCCTAAATATATTGTTTTCAAAATGAAAAGATCGCATGGCATTTATTGGCCGGGAAATCCCCTTCAGGGTTCGGCCGCTGTATTGCAAGTCTTTTTAGATGACACCACTTCGGCGACTAGCGTGTAAATGATGATGAAGGACGCACAACACCCAGTCTCCTGCTGAGAATCGAACCCGGTCGCCCCCCCCCCCTTTCTTTAATTTTTTAAACTTTTATTAATTTTTTTATTTTATTCCGCTCCTGGACAGGAAAGAGAAACTAAAAAAATTCTGCTTGCCACCGCCGCTTGTGTTCTAACAAAAAAAAAGTACTTCTTCAGGCGTTGGCGCCTATTTACGCCTATCCCAAAACAACTAACCTATTACAAGATGGGTGTAGGAAAGAAAGAAAGTAGGGGGGAAGAACATAGAAAGTAGCGATAAAAATGAAAGAAGTTGCGAACGGGATTTTGAGTTTTTTATTTTATTTTATTGCATATTTTAGTTTTTTTGCGTTTCTTGTATGTATATTTTTATTTTCTGTTATTTATTTATTTTTTTGTTTTATGTTTTCTATTTTTTAAATCTTTTGTATTGTAGTAGTATATACACCAGAATTCCAGGAGTCGCTAGCGCCTTCCGATTGACATACGTGCAAACGTGTCTTCTCGAAATTTTAGGGGAGATTCCGTTTGTACTGCGTTCACAACATCATGTCGGCAAAAAAGCATCTAATCGCTTGGACGTTCCAGCTGGAACACGGGTCATGAAAGGCGCACTGTAGAAAACTGGAAAAGAACTGCTTGTACCTGCGGTTGCGAAAAAGTGCACAGCGTTGATCGTTAAGGTACGTCCAATAACCTAGTTCTGATTTCTCATCGGGGCCAAAAAGGTAGCGGACCGTATGACCGCGTATCCAATTCACGGCGTTGGTTTTTGTTGTGTGGCAATGAATCACATCCGGGGACACTGGTGCCACATGGGGGATGTGTGAGGCGTGGTAAACATTCACGTGTTGTGCACGCCGTATAATGTCGAGGGCTCCAAGCCGATGGCCCACAACGCCAGCCCTGATCGTTTGGAGGAGACGTCGACCGGTGGTTGTCGCTGAACGACGGCGGTCATTCATAAAATCAGTGCCCAAACAGCAGAAGATGGTGGCCACTCTTAGAGGAGCAACATATCTCTGAGGTAGACCCTCACCAATGAGCAGAACCTTCGATTTGGAAATGTTAAAAGAGCTCCCCGTTGTCTCCCCATATGCCGCCACCCAAGTCAGAGCCGCGTGAATATCGTCTTCATTCCAGAGGTAGAAGACTAGATCGTCAGCATAGGCTGTACAACAAAAGCGATGCCCATGCAATGTCAGGCCCACCAGGCGTTGGTGAAGCCCCTGGAGAAGGCTCTCTAATGTCAAAGCGTACAGTATCGTGGAAAGTGGGCAGCCCTGTCGGACAGAGCGCTCGATCGCTAGAGGATCGGTGAGGCGACCATTCCAGAGTATTCTCGAAGTCACGCCTCTCAAGAGACGCATTACCACGGTTACTATATGAGCCGGAAAACTCATGTGTTGGAGGACCGATTTCAGAAATGTATGGTCGACACGGTCGAATGCTTGACTGAAGTCAAGCGATTTTATTGCGCCAGATAAATGTTGCTAGTGCGCGAGCGAGATCATGTCTCTGTAACGGCAAAGGGCCGTATTGATGTTGTCGTCATCACCCAGCAAAGTCTGATCAAGGGAGTGACATCTTGCTGCCTTCTTGAGTCGTGAGGCCAACAAACGGGTAAAAAATTTTCACGTCACTCTTGAGTAGAGCCGATAATCACAGATCCGTGATCGGCCATGTGGCTTGGGGACCAGGATGATGATCCCATCAAGGAATGTGGCTGGGATCGTCGTTGTGGGTGACATCAGTTCACGACAGATGGACGTCCAGGCAGGTACCAATAAATAGGGGAAGGCCGTCAGGTCCAGGGGACTTGTTGGCATCTCCCACCTTGATTGCATCTAGAACTTCATCGGAGGTCACTTCTTCCTGAAGTTCTTGAGCCAGATCCTATGGCATGGTGTTGATAGTCAGTGCTACTACCTCCTCAATTAAGGTCGGGGGATGTGGGACGGCAGCGTCATTCGGCGGAAATGAGAATAGAAAGCATGACCAACGGCGCATTGCATAGTGTATCGTCGTCCTTCCGAATCGGTGACGTCGTGGATAAGAGCTTGACGACGATATCGGCGGTCAGTGAGGAGGTGGTACATCGATGGCGTTTCGTGAGGCATATGGTCATGGGTGCTGGAGCTAATAAGGATCCCATCCAAGCGTCGTCGCATGAGTGAAGCGATATGCGCTTTAGCGCGATGCACTAGCGTCTGACAGACAGGAGACAATGCCATCGAAGTGCAGTCACGAAGCACCACATAATGAAAGTCCATGGCGCTCGCTTACCAGTCTTTGAAGTCTTTGGCATATCCCATCAGCATCCTGCGTAGAGCTGGTTTCGCTCAGCATATCCAGCTGGTTAAGGTGGATATGTATGTGGGGCGACGCTGACGACAGAGGGCCCACGCATCCTCAACGATCCGTCGACAATCAGGGACAGTCAGGTGGGAAACGTTTAATTTCCACAAGCCGCAGCTGTGCCAGACCTGTTGCCGGGCGAGGACGACATCGCAGATGTAAGCGTCGTGGTCAGAGAAAGCTAGCGGCAGCAAGGGAACTTGTGAGGTATATACGATCGAGGCGATTGGTTGAATGCGCCGTATAGTATGTGTAGCCTGCACGGGTGCCATGCACCTTTGTCCATGTGTCAACAAGTTGAAGTGGTTCAAATGACTCTGAGCACTATGGAACTTAACTTCTGAGGTCATCATTCCCCTGGAACTTAGAACTACTTAAACCTAACTAACCTAAGGACATCACACACATCCATGCCCGAGGCAGAATTCGAACCTGCGGTCGTAGTATACACATACCGTAGTGGTCTCGCGGTTCCAGACTGTAGCGCCTAGAACGGCTCGGCCACCCGGACGGCACTAGTTGAAGTCTGTCGATGATGACGGAGAGGGCCGCACACGGGGAATGATGTGGAAGTTGGTCATCAGGCCCTCGAGTGGAGTTTAAATTGCCACCGAGGACCATTTCATCCAGGAGACTCTCAAAAAGCGGCGTTACTTCGTCACCAAAGAAGGTGTGTCGATCACGACGTCGACTGAAGCCCGACGGCACATATACATTTAGGATGAGGACGCCGAGCAGCACGGGAGCCATACCTCTAGCACTAGGAAGGTACACTACATCTTCAGTAGGGAGTCCAGAACGGAGGAGAATCGCGACTCCACTACCGTTGACGGAAGCATGGGAGATATGTGCCACGTAGCCAGTGGGGGCATGGAAATCAGCGATGATCGCTTCTTGGAGTAGGAAATGTCGACATCAGTAGCATAAATGGCCTCTCGGAACATTGCCAGTGCATGGGGAGCCCGAATGGTGGCCAGATTCCTCTTCGCGATGCGGTAGTGTTGTGGGCGTGCTCCCACCATTGGCACAGATGTTCCGGTAGAAATGTCTGGCTGGCGTGTAACGTCCGATGCAGTCACTGTAGCTGCAATCACTGGGTGGAAGGAGGGTCAGGCACCTCCATGGGACACTGAATGACGGGAGGGCCACCATCGCGATCTGCTCCATTGTCGACATCATCAGCCCAGGAGACTGAAATAGGTGGCAAGCGACTGTCGCACTCCTCGAGGACGAATTGTGGTGACACTGCTGTAGTGGGGTCCAGGGAGGCTCTCTCCCTGGAATCCATCGTAATCGTGTGAGATCGTTCCTCAAATGGGGTATCATGAGCGGCCACTCCTGTCGTCGGGGCGCTCGAAGGGAGATCACTGTATTGTATCAGCTCCACTGCTTGTGATGCCACATGAAGAAATGTGTAGTTAGATGGCATTTGACTTCTCTTCTTCCGGTTTCTGGACGACCGATGCTTTCGGAGGTGCTGTTCTGTATGAGAATGTGGACGTTCAGTGCCCGAGGTCGCGCCTGTCTGAAGAAAAGCTGAGGTAGGTACCGCACTTGCATCGATGTCCATCGTGCTCTGGAGAGTTGGTGGTGTCGTAGCCGTCAGAGGAGATTGTGCCGGTGAGGCGGTGGCAGCAGCGTCACTTCCAGTGGGGAGTGCAGGGCAGAGAACAGGCACTACCAGAAGTGACGCATCGGGGCTGCGTACGGCTGTGGCGTAGCTGTCTGGTAAAGAAGTGACCGTCGCTTTGGGAGCTGAGTCACTGGTCGGAACATGGAGCAAACGTCGGTGGAGACAGTCTGACCGAACGTGCCCCTCTTGTCCGCAACCGGCACACGTCCGTGGTTGGCCAACATATATAACGATGGCTCGCACGCCACCTATTAGCGGATAAGATGGTACATGTTTGGAGAGTTCTATTTTGATTTGGCGGACACCATTCAACACGTGGTATGTCGTAAATATCTGCCATTTTTCCGCGATGTGCCCCACAACATTGGCCTAGGGTCGGAAAGCTTCGACGACCACGTCTTGTGGCACTTCGAAAGGGAGCACGAAGACCCGAATTGTTCGAAGACCGAAATGAACCTGATCTACAGTTACCTCTCCAACATGCCCCAGAATACTTGAACTTGAGTCCGTGTGCGTGTTATCGAACTACCTCAGCACATGCTGTCTCCGTCGTCACCTTAATATAGACGATACTGCCAGTGATAGAGAAGTGAATACCTATCAGTTCCTGGAGGTCCAGACGTAGGTCTTCGTGAATAAATTGTTCAATTTCATAAGCGCGTGGTCGCACATGTTCGGCTTGGAATGTTACTTTTAGTTTTGCTCGGCGAAAACAGTGCACCATGAGGTGCAGTAGTAACGGACACTCCACAACAGGAAATACCGCAACGCGGAAGTGAACAACTGCGGTGCGCTGTCCGGCGTGGGGAGTCGATCCTCATGTGACAACTGCCGAAAGCCGACTCTTGCGTGGTAATCGGTGACGCTACCGCTGCGCTACGGAGGCGAACATTTTATGTTCATCTCCTGAAGGATGGATCTACCTATCGGAAATATGGTAGAACATGTGTTTAGCAGTCGGTATTGAGTTAGAAGCAACGTTTCTTAATCTTAGTGGTGCTGTAAGAAAAATTTATCCAAAAGTGTTTTCTTACAAGAACAATCATGCTGCTATGTTACGAAGAAAGAACTAATTTGCATTCATTCAGGTTACCAAGTTATCTGAATGTCAGATGAACCAGAAGTGGTACCTGCAATGCTGCTGGCACATGGGTGGTATTTACAGTAGGATCATTAACATTTTTACTAAAGATATCCGGTATATTTTCGCGGAAAACATATTGTTCGCTATACGTAGCAACTTTGGATGTTATGCGAATTGAGATAATTATTGTTTGATTCAGTTCTCCACAACGAAATACTTGCCTCAATAGCATGCTTGAAAACAATTGCGGTTTTATATTCATGTTACACTTGCTGTTTAATGTAGGACATTTCAAGTTATTGCTAACTTTGGTCGATGGATAAGAAAAGTTTTGTAAGGTCGGAGTGAGAAATGGATAGCATCAGTAGATAAATGACAGTTGTGGTACAAACTCTATGACCGCCTTTTGTATCTCGCATGTTAAACTTCTCAGATTTCTCGGAGAAAATTCTAACTGCAGTATCACATGACCTTAAAACTCGAAATTCCGACTTGTATCCCACCAGAAATGGCACAAGATGTAGTTAAAATGCGAATTACATACTGGATATTTGGTATTGCCACGTTCGATATACACTCCTGGAAATGGAAAAAAGAACACATTGACACCGGTGTGTCAGACCCACCATACTTGCTCCGGACACTGCGAGAAGGCTGTACAAGCAATGATCACACGCACGGCACAGCGGACACACCAGGAACCGCGGTGTTGGCCGTCGAATGGCGCTAGCTGCGCAGCATTTGTGCACCGCCGCCGTCAGTGTCAGCCAGTTTGCCGTGGCATACGGAGCTCCATCGCAGTCTTTAACACTGGTAGCATGCCGCGACAGCGTGGACGTGAACCGTATGTGCAGTTGACGGACTTTGAGCGAGGGCGTATAGTGGGCATGCGGGAGGCCGGGTGGACGTACCGCCGAATTGCTCAACACGTGGGGCGTGAGGTCTCCACAGTACATCGATGTTGTCGCCAGTGGTCGGCGGAAGGTGCACGTGCCCGTCGACCTGGGACCGGACCGCAGCGACGCACGGATGCACGCCAAGTCCGTAGGATCCTACGCAGTGCCGTAGGGGACCGCACCGCCACTTCCCAGCAAATTAGGGACACTGTTGCTCCTGGGGTATCGGCGAGGACCATTCGCAACCGTCTCCATGAAGCTGGGCTACGGTCCCGCACACCGTTAGGCCGTCTTCCGCTCACGCCCCAACATCGTGCAGCCCGCCTCCAGTGGTGTCGCGACAGGCGTGAATGGAGGGACGAATGGAGACGTGTCGTCTTCAGCGATGAGAGTCGCTTCTGCCTTGGTGCCAATGATGGTCGTATGCGTGTTTGGCGCCGTGCAGGTGAGCGCCACAATCAGGACTGCATACGACCGAGGCACACAGGACCAACACCCGGCATCATGGTGTGGGGAGCGATCTCCTACACTGGCCTACACCACTGGTGATCGTCGAGGGGACACTGAATAGTGCACGGTACATCCAAACCGTCATCGAACCCATCGTTCTACCATTCCTAGACCGGCAAGGGAACTTGCTGTTCCAACAGGACAATGCACGTCCGCATGTATCCCGTGCCACCCAACGTGCTCTAGAAGGTGTAAGTCAACTACCCTGGCCAGCAAGATCTCCGGATCTGTCCCCCATTGAGCATGTTTGGGACTGGATGAAGCGTCGTCTCACGCGGTCTGGACGTCCAGCACGAACGCTGGTCCAACTGAGGCGCCAGGTGGAAATGGCATGGCAAGCAGTTCCACAGGACTACATCCAGCATCTCTACGATCGTGTCCATGGGAGAATAGCAGCCTGCATTGCTGCGAAAGGTGGATATACACTGTACTAGTGCCGACATTGTGCATGCTCTGTTGCCTGTGTCTATGTGCCTGTGGTTCTGTCAGTGTGATCATGTGATGTATCTGACCCCAGGAGTGTGTCAATAAAGTTTCCCCTTCCTGGGACAATGAATTCACGGTGTTCTTATTTCAATTTCCAGGAGTGTAATATGTGCCTACATTTGTCAACAATGCTGCTAGGCATATAACTATTGCGCTTTACCTACTGTAGAAATCTGAAAGTAAGCACGACAGTTAGTTATGAGTGTATTGAGTAGTCCGTAATACGTGGAACATTCCGAAATTAAGTTTCGTCATCGAAAGTCTCCTCGGACTTGATTCAATATTTCGGCGAATCAACTATCCCCCGTCTTGAGGAGAACGCTGCTGCGCTGCCAACCTAATTTCAATTGCCTCTTTATAAATACTGTTCCAAAAACCGGAGGTGTTGGGTACTATCAAAGTCTCGTAAAATTTCAAAAAAAAAAAATGGCTCTGAGCACTATGGGACTTAGCATCTGAGGTCATCAGTCCCCTAGAACTTAGAACTACTTAAACCCAACTAACCTAAGGACATCACACACATCTATGCCCAAGGCAGGATTCGAACCTGCGACCATAGCGGTCGTGTGATTCCAGATTGTAGCGCCTAGAACCGCTTGGCCACTCCAGCCGGCGTAAACTTTCATCCCGTGTCCATTATTAGGTCAATGTTTTATCGGGTTCTGTAGCTTCGTATGACGGCGATGTTCCACATACCTGTCCTGAACTGTGTTTTATGTATGCCGGGCCTGGGGTATGGAGTTTGGACCATCCCCAGCGGTGAATGGAGAGGAGCATAAATCTGTGGCCTTTATTCCTTATGCTGGAGGCATGTAATTTAAGACTGGAAGAATTTTAAGCAGGTTTAATATTAAGAGTGTGTTCCCTCCAACTTCGGAGATTAAGGTACTACTCAGCTTGGGGGCTAGAAAATCTGGCATATATAAAATTCCCTGTCAGTGTGAGAAGACTGACATCAGCGATTAGATTAGCACAGATTCTCTTGCGCTGAGTCATAAATGCACTTAGTAAATGAAAGTGACAAGTACAGATTCTACCACTAGACCATTAATTAGTTTGTATTCTAAAAGGATAGAAGTTGAAGCAGTGAGTTAAAATTTGTGTGCTGGCTGGAAGTTGAACCGGGGTTTCTTGATTACTAGGCAGATGTGATAACCACTACACTACCATAGAATTATGGCTATGAGAGATGCACGGACTACCCTCGTCCAGTGGCCTCCTTAACACAAAATTTAATTCATTACTTCTGCTTCTATCCTTATCGACGATAAAGTTAAGACTCAAATGTCTTCAAGAAAATGTAATCCCATTATGTTAGGAGATCACTTATGCCTGACATACAGGCAACATTTCCCCATTACGTACAAAGCTTGGGTAGTGTTCCAGTATCGAAGAGCCATAGCAATACCAACGATTTGAGAAGAGGAAAATGGAGTGAAGGTGTGAATTGAAGTTTAAGAGAAAGTTGAGACTCTTATCTCTCCAGGAAACGTAATTACATCACATCAGTAGTTTGTATTCCTAGTTAGTTTTGTTACTCAAGTTTCGTCACTCAAGTTACGTTAGGAAGCTGTTTATTTTCCAACTGGATTAGTATATAGGAAAGCCGTTTCCTCTAAACGACATCATATACTATTGTACAATCTACGATTTGTGCTGATGTTTTTGAAGATTTATGATAGAGTACCGAAAGAGATAACAGAACTGTTGGAATGTCATCTGCTGTGAAAAATAACTGGCATTTGTGTTAACCTTGAAAATGAGATAACAACATTTTCTTCAATTTCATGAGAGAATCTGAAGATTCAGCAGATGTATTGTGGTTTACAGTGTCTGGAGTGATGGAGAGTGCGTCTGTGGCGGCAGATCTCAACGAAAACTTCACGTCCCTGGTGGGGTCTCTGCTGCCGAGGCCCACGAGGGAAGAGCAGGAGGTGGCGGCGCAGCGGCTGGAGGACTTCTACTTTGGGGACCAGGGACTCTCGCAGCAACAGCCGCAGGCCATCTACGATGTCAGTATCAGTTTCTCGTCGCTTCTTATACACAGAACAGTAACATAATCTGCTCCAATAATTGAAAACTTCAATTACGAAATGTGACTTAAACATTCTTGACACACCGATGGACGTTCCTAAAGGAAAAGAAAAAGGTTTTAACATGTCATCGACGACGTCGTCATTAGAGAGAGAGCTTAAGTTCCGATCTGGAAGGATAGAGAATGAAGTCAGCCATTCTCTTTCAAAGAACAAGTCCCGTAATTTCCGTAAATCTGTTAGGAAAATCACGGGCAACCTGAATCTGGATGTGTGGACGCGGATTTGAGCCGCCGTCCGATCAAATACAAGTCTTACCACTATGCCACCTCCGTCAGTACAACTTCACGTGTCACAAGAGCTAGAGTAACTCTTTCTAGTACTCTTTTCCTCCTTCTTCCTCTTCTCCTTCCTCTAGTTTAGCCATTTGTATCTGCTAGTGAATGGAGGCTTCTTCCATATTGCTCCGCAGCCGTGTAATCAGTTATTACCGTGTTCCAGCTTGAGCCATCTCTCCTAGGACTTCTTTTCCATCCCTAAGGTCTCCAACTAACCATCCTATTTGCTCCATCTGCTGGGCTCTTGCCTACTGTGTAACCAGTCCAACCCCATTGCAACCTGGTATCTATCTTGAGTACGTCTGTTACATCAACATCTACATTCATACTTCGTAAACCATTGTAAAGCACGTGGCAGAGGGTTTGTCCCATTGTACCAATTGTTATGGCCTTTTCCCGTTCCATTCACGTATGGAGCGCGGAAAGAGTGTTTAAATGCCTCTGTGCGTGCTGTAATTAATCTAATCATGTCTTCATGATCCCTATGGGAGCGCGTGGGGGTTGTAGTCTATTGCCTGCCGGAGTGGCCGAGCGGTTCTAGGCGCTACAGTCTGGAACTGCGCGACCGCTACGGTCGTAGATTCGAATCCTGCCTCGGGCATGGATGTGTGTGATGTCCTTAGGTTATTTAGGTTTAAGTAGTTCTAAGTTCTAGGGGACTGATGACCTCAGAAGTTAAGTCCCATAGTGCTCAGAGCCATTTGAATCATTTTTGTACTTTATTCCTAGAGTCATAATTTAACACCGATTTATAAGTGGGGATAATTTAAGCCTATCTCCAAGTACCTCCCAATTCAGATATTTCAACACCTCTGTGACACTCTCCCGCTGGTCAGACAAACGTGTAACCATTAACGGTGCCCTTCTCTGCATATGTTCAATACCCCCTGTTTCAACTTTTTGGTACAGTCCCCACACATACTCTAGGATAGGTAGCACGAGTGGTTTGTAAGTAATCTCTTCTGAAGAGTGATTGGATTCTCTCAGTATTCTAACAATAAAACGAAGACTACCACCTACTTTACCCAAAACTGAACCTTTGAGATCATTCCTTTTCAGGTCCTATAATGCTTACACCTCAGTACTTGTATGAGTTAACAGATTCCAGTTGTGACTCACTGACCAAAAAATCCTCAACTCGATCACAAATTTCGCTTGATACCCCATGCGATCGTACTTTTGGTTATGGTATAGCGTAGGTGTGGGACTGAGTTTTTTTCTTTTTTTTCAGGACACTACTGCATCTGCCGGACTGCCTACATTTATGGCTTTCGGTAAGTCATGCGAGAAAAGCGAGGGTTGGAGGTTGGGTTTGACATGATCGATGTTTTCGAAATCCATGCTGGTTAGCATGCATGACTCTGTCTCTTCGAGACAGGTCATTATGTTTGAGCTCTATATTCTAACATTTTAAAACAAATGGATTGCAAGGATATTGGACTGTAGCTTTGTGGGCGACTCCACCTACCGTTCTTGTAGACGGATGTGACTTGTGCTATCTTCCATCTAGTGGGTATTGTTTTTCATTCGAGGAGATCTACGATAAATTATACATTAACGTAGGGGCTAACTCAGGTTCAAATTGAGTATAGAAACCGACAGTGATAAGGGTAATGTAAAGCCAGACTATGGGCACGAACCCCTGAGACATTATAAAGAACGAGCTTATCAAAAGAAAAACGCAGCTAACAGACGTCTTCGAGAGAGTTACAAGGCTGGAATGGATACTATTACTGCTCGTATTAGCGAGCGTAACGAGCTACGAGAACTTTTGGCTGTTGATTTCACAGTTCATTGCCAGACAGTTCTTTCTTTCCATTTAATTTCCCAGTTCCTTACGAGTAAGACTTTAATATCTTCGCTCATGTTATTGAAGAAATATCGTCTAGGTCTTTCGAATGGTATTCATCTTCGACGATATTCTGCATATCCTTGGTGGACTTTCCTATCTTCCGCAGCTCGAAGTGCATGTCCAGACGAACAAATTCTTCTACCTATAATTTTTCTTTTAGCATTTGACACACCTACTTCGGAAACAAGCACAACGATTCCCGTCGGGTTCAGGGATTTTCAGCTGCCTCGAGATGACTGGGTGTTCGTGTCGTCCTCATCATTTCATCATCATTCATGAAAGTGGTGAGATTGAACTGAGCAAAGGTTGATAACCGCGCAGTTGAGCGCCCCACAAACCAAACATCATCATCATCAAGCACAATTGCTGCGTACCAGGAGATGGCCTGAGGATGGTAATGTGTGCCGAACCCGGTAGTCAGTAGGCAAAATATATAAACTACGACTGTAGACACAAACTTACTCTTTTCCAATACTATAATGGTTGCTGTCCCACCAACAATATGTCACGAATATGTTTAATTTTAGAAATGGTGTCTCATGATTCATATAAATCATAGACTTCCCTAATAGTTAATTTTCTCTGTTCCGCTGTTCTTTTACATTGAGTTCCTTCAAACGTCTCACTCAAGACATTTCTTTCAAAGTTATTGAGTTTCACCTCTCCTGACGTCGTTAATGTCCAAGACTCAAAAGCGTATGTTAGAACAGACTTATCTTTCAATCTTTGGGGTAAATACTGAGCATGGTGGATCTGTCGTAAGAAATTGGACTTGGATTCTCTAGGACGGTGGTTCAGACTTTCGTGTGGTTGAAACGTACCTTTCTTGTTTACGGAAATATTTCAAGAAAAGTTTCTGAGTAAGCGACGTTACGAAACATTAGGAAGAATGTATAACTTCGCGTAGTTCAATAATCGCGTCAGTAAGTCACTTCTCAATGACGATGGCGTAAATTTCTCTTTTTAGAGACGCCGGTAGGTGCAAAACATTTGCTCAATCTGAAGTTCAGGTGTTTTGTTACCTTAGACCGGTCATCATCAATATAATTTAAAGTGGAGCTGTATCAAGCCAGTGAGTGTCTTTCCTGACATCATTTTTCGACGGTGCGTGACCGATCAATAGAGAATAATTCTTACACAGTAAATTACGTACGTTAATGGAAATGATAGGCGAATTAATGTCAGCCCTCCGTTTAACGAAGAGTTAATGATAGAACACGAATAGTGTTCTGTCGCTTCGTCATCGAACAATTTGTCTCCACCTCCTCTTATTTGACGTCTGAAAATTATTATGATACAGTAAAAACTGCTTTCATGAAAAGGAGATAAGGAAGGTGATTACTCTTTTAAATAATTAAAACGGATAGGTAAAATAAAGGAAGTGATTATTTTACAGCAAACAAAGAAAACAAAACTTACGTCCGAGCTACGCGCGCTCACACAGGCGAAAGGCATAAACGTAATTAGATAAGTGAACGTATACGAATGGCATATAAAAGGAAATTCTTTACAGAATACACGTCAGAATCCATTGTCATTCATTTACTGGCATAGTAGATTTTAAATATCACTTAAAAAAATAAAATAGTGGTACATGGTCATTCAGATACGTATTTTCCTGTGAAACGGACCAATTTCATGATCTATCCTTCGATATTCTCAGCTTGTGCTTAATCTCTCAGGACCTCTTCTTCGAAGGGACGTCGAACCCATAGCTTTCTTCCTTTTGGGATAAGTTTCGTATTGCCAAATAGCAACTATTAACTTTTTGGGGATGTGCTATTTATTTCTTCTTTGGCATTGTTATTTGTAATTAAAATTTCCAAGGTAAGTGAAGTGATTTCCTGTACTAGTATGCAAATACACTCCTGGAAATTGAAATAAGAACACCGTGAATTCATTGTCCCAGGAAGGGGAAACTTTATTGACACATTCCTGGGGTCAGATACAACACATGATCACACTGACAGAACCACAGGCACATAGACACAGGCAACAGAGCATGCACAATGTCGGCACTAGTACAGTGTATATCCACCTTTCGCAGCAATGCAGGCTGCTATTCTCCCATGGAGACGATCGTAGAGATGCTGGATGTAGTCCTGTGGAACGGCTTGCCATGCCATTTCCACCTGGCGCCTCGGTTGGACCAGCGTTCGTGCTGGACGTGCAGACCGCGTGAGACGACGCTTCATCCAGTCCCAAACATGCTCAATGGGGGACAGATCCGGAGATCTTGCTGGCCAGGGTAGTTGACTTACACCTTCTAGAGCACGTTGGGTGGCACGGGATACATGCGGACGTGCGTTGTCCTGTTGGAACAGCAAGTTCCCTTGCCGGTCTAGGAATGGTAGAACGATGGGTTCGATGACGGTTTGGATGTACCGTGCACTATTCAGTGTCCCCTCGACGATCACCAGTGGTGTACGGCCAGTGTAGGAGATCGCTCCCCACACCATGATGCCGGGTGTTGGCCCTGTGTGCCTCGGTCGTATGCAGTCCTGATTGTGGCGCTCACCTGCACGGCGCCAAACACGCATACGACCATCATTGGCACCAAGGCAGAAGCGACTCTCATCGCTGAAGACGACACGTCTCCATTCGTCCCTCCATTCACGCCTGTCGCGACACCACTGGAGGCGGGCTGCACGATGTTGGGGCGTGAGCGGAAGACGGCCTAACGGTGTGCGGGACCGTAGCCCAGCTTCATGGAGACGGTTGCGAATGGTCCTCGCCGATACCCCAGGAGCAACAGTGTCCCTAATTTGCTGGGAAGTGGCGGTGCGGTCCCCTACGGCACTGCGTAGGATCCTACGGTCTTGGCGTGCATCCGTGCGTCGCTGCGGTCCGGTCCCAGGTCGACGGGCACGTGCACCTTCCGCCGACCACTGGCGACAACATCGATGTACTGTGGAGACCTCACGCCCCACGTGTTGAGCAATTCGGCGGTACGTCCACCCGGCCTCCCGCATGCCCACTATACGCCCTCGCTCAAAGTCCGTCAACTGCACATACGGTTCACGTCCACGCTGTCGCGGCATGCTACCAGTGTTAAAGACTGCGATGGAGCTCCGTATGCCACGGCAAACTGGCTGACACTGACGGCGGCGGTGCACAAATGCTGCGCAGCTAGCGCCATTCGACGGCCAACACCGCGGTTCCTGGTGTGTCCGCTGTGCCGTGCATGTGATCATTGCTTGTACAGCCCTCTCGCAGTGACCGGAGCAAGTATGGTGGGTCTGACACACCGGTGTCAATGTGTTCTTTTTTCCATTTCCAGGAGTGTATGTGCTGCATTAGTTTACGTAAAAATGTCGAAGCTTTTAGTTTTATCTATCTTAATTTGCTCTACTGTTCGAAGTAAGCTACTATATGATATTGTGGTATGTGAATAAATTTGTCACTCATTTTGTGCTATATTTGCTATGTCATCAGCATACAGCACTTCCTAGAATCTGAGTTCTAGTTGCGTAAAAAGGGGTGACATATTTATTTTCCGGTATATCTGCACTATTACAAGATTTGTGAAGCAAAGATTACGCAACATCTTTCTTTTTGGCTTCAAAAATAGGGACATAGCTAATGCAATACCAGACAAATGAGGCACACTGGGCATCAAAATGGTAATGTTATGGAAATTTCGTTCAGTAATAGAACAATTACTAGTGACTCAAACAACAATGAACAGTAAAATATTCAATAAGTTTCTAAAGTTACCTGATGAAGGGTGTTATGAATAGTATAACTTTCGTTTCGGTAGCAAAACCTTGCTTAGCTACAAAGCGATCTATGTGCAGAATCTAAGACATATGCGTAAGAAACAGTCTTTATTGACTATAAATATGTGAATTTAAAAGAGAGCTGAAATACGTTTAAAATGTATTGTTCGAATAGATTATTTTATTTATCAAATCGTCAGTCAACGTACCAAAACAAACATTTATAAGAACTACGTTAATAATTCATTTTGCCCGCATCTCGTGGTCGTGCGGTAGCGTTCTCGCTTCCCACGCCCGGGTTCCCGGGTTCGATTCCCGGCGGGGTCAGGGATTTTCTCTGCCTCGTGATGGCTGGGTGTTGTGTGATGTCCTTAGGTTAGTTAGGTTTAAGTAGTTCTAAGTTCTAGGGGACTGATGACCATAGCTGTTCAGTCCCATAGTGCTCAGAGCCATTTGACCAATTCATTTCAGTTACTTCTGGGAGGACACAGAAGGCTTAATAAATTTGCATCTTAAAATTGTGCTAGTATCGAATGTGGTGCCGGAGACTACGATACTAGCAGTGCTTAAGAAAATACAGTTTTAAGTTATAGCCTGGTGGAACGGTGTCTTCAATCACAACGAATCTATTCCAACATACACGAGAATGAGTAAACCTGTTTTATAATTTGGAGAGAACTATCCGTTTCAGAACAGACAGTTGCGATACAAAATGTGTTATAGAACGTACATTTTTAGCGTAGCACTTTAAAAGGTGCGTCTGAAAAGTTTGGAGAACCTCTCGGAAAATAAAGGAAACAATAGTTACAAACTAAATACATTATTGGTCCTCAAACGAATCATCATTAGCTACAACACACTTTTGACATCGGTTGTAAAACTGTTGCAAACTGTCAGCAGACTCTTCTTGTGTAATCCCTTTCAGAGATAATTTAAGGCGGAGAAACAAAACATAGTGTGTTGGTGTTAAATGTGGGGAATTAGGAGAGTTTTGAAGAACAGTCAGCTTGCGCTGAGCCAGAAAGTTGAGCGCGTAAACATTGTGGAACCCAACAACGTGTGACTACGGTGTTTCGAGCGATTGCACAAGTCTGCTGACGGTGACCAACAGACTTACAACCGATGTCAGAACTGTATTGTAGCTAATGCTGATTACTCTGAAGGACAATACAGGTACCTCGTTTGTAACGCTTCTCTGCTTTGTTCTGACACGTCAGCAAACTTTTCAGAGTCACTTCATATCAGCAAGTAAATGCTAGCACTGTAGGTGTATTCTGTGATGTTTGAAGAGGAAAGGTCTGATCAGGGGATCTTTTTGGCCGAATTCTTTCTGATAATTTATCCCCTTAACTAATTATTCGTGCACAGTGTAACGAAATTTCCTCACAGTTATCTTAATGATTCTACTTTCAGCACAGATTGCCATGCATATGATGGCAGTAGAATCGAAAAATAAAATTTTGTATTATATATTACTCCTTACACTAATTATAACTTTATATTATTTCTAATTTTCAGATGCTTTCCGATCTGTATTTCATCCAAGATACCCAGGCATTTGCTAGGACAGTGGCAAACACAAGTACTCTGCCTATTTACTTCTATTATTTCGACTACGACGGCTACGGCGCCACAGAATACGGTAAGAATTCTTCTCGAAAAGTTTTACGAACTTAAATCTAATGAAAGCAATTTTGTTGTCCCAGTACGAAAATGATGTAATATCCAAGACTCAAGAACCGCCCTCAGAGCTCCAAGAAGCAAAGTTACGTGTTCAGGTCCCGGAATGCCACACACGGACTTCATAAACAGCGCAGACTCCCCTGCAGAGTGAAGTATCCATTCTGGAAAAAGTCGCCTAGTCCTAGGCTACATCATTCGGCAGAGATATTCTGTCTTCGAGGATTGCTAATCCACAAAAGTATGGAGACCACATTCTCTGAAGTTTGGAAAGTAGGAACAGGTAATGGAAGAGTTAAGGCTATGGGCCCGTATCGTGGGTTGAGCCTGGATTGCTTACGGAAAGCAGTGTTTCCGATCCGATGCCTATTCCGACAAACAACTTTAGTCACGAAGTTTCAAAAATTCACATACTCTGCTGCAGGGTAAAAGGTTCACTGTAGAAACAAACTCCTAGACTGCGGCTAATCCCAAGTTTTGGATACAGTTTTAATGTGTCTGGAAATCATTTAAAATTCTGATCTTAACGCAGTCTATGGTTTACGAGCTCAAGAATGTCGATCTGAAATTTGACCGCACATTGGCAATTCTGTCTTCTCATGGTATGATAATCTCTTAGTTCTTGAATTTAACACCTGCTTGTAAGTACTCTGAATCTATCGTTTGCATCATATTATCATATTATACATTCTCTGTTACTCATAATGTATTTGAATCAGAATTATGAAAGACATATTTGTTGCTGTCATATTTTACTTGCTGCTAGTGAAACCGGCTATGCTTTGCAATTGCTAAATGTGTCTGGGGATTGGATATAGGTCTTAATATCTTCATGCTCCCTCTGTCCATTTCCTCCTCATCCCTTTCTCTGTCCATCTCCTCCTGCTCCCCCAGCCCCCTCCACCTCTTCACTCTCTCTGTCCATAACGTCCTCCCACTATAATCTCCAGTTTCTCCTCCTTTCTGTCTGACCATCTTCTCCTTCGCCTCTTTTATGTCCACCCTCACTTAAAATGAGTGGGAAAATGGTTGGTGTCACAAGTGTGTGAGGCATGAGAGAGAGACCTGTCCAACTGCTGGACCTGTGAGGATAGTGGCTTCAGTGAGAGTATTTTGCAATTTTGATCTACAAATGGATGGGAGTATAACGTTTCAGATGCTCCAGGTCCGTAGTAGTACTCTAATCATAATCCAATAAGTCATTTTCCATTAAAACTAACTGTGGGGAAGAAAACAACGCAAAGACTACGTTGTGTAGGCAATTTTTTTTTTACAATTATGCACGGAAAGAAAGAATAAATTTCAGAGAAACCATTTGTTTAATGGTATATAAGCCCTGTTATCGTAGTTAAAACTGACCGAAAATGTTAGGATCTGTATATTTTCGCAGCACAGCATTTTCACTCTCGCAGTTATTTTAACAGAAAACCTGCAAATTGTGGTTTAAAAAAATTTAGAGCCTATGTCAGTATGAATATTTATTACAGAATCGTGTAAAAATTGGAAGTAAATTGGTCAAGCACTTCGAGAATTTTGCTAAAAACGTTTCTATCTTCTATTGTTGATTTATTTATATACCGTATATATTACAAATATATAGCCTATGTCCGTCTAAACGTTTACTAGAGCATTGTTTTAAAATCTGAAGTAAATTGGACGAGAGATTTTTGGTGCAACTTTAAGCAACGACTTATACATAGAGGTATTCTTATTATATAACAAAAACATCTGCCAGAACTTTTATCTGACTATCACGTAAAAATTAAAAGTAAATGGGTCAAGAACTTTTCGAGATTTTTCCTAGCAACGTTTCCGCCTTAGTGTGTACACAGTTACATATCATGTTCATTAAAAAATATTTAACTTATGTCCGTCCGAAAGTTTATTAGAGTACGTTTAAGAATTGTTCGATATTTTTGTTAACAAATTTAAACAACAACTGGTTTTTATATAGTAGTATGGATGATATGGTCCTCAAAAAATACATGTCGAGGCAGCTAAGACTGACCAGCACAGATGTATCCAGAACTTGCACACTTCGCTGAGTTAAAGAAGATAGTGTTGTGAATTATCAGACGTGCAATAGTAATTACCGAAAACATGCAGTCAGGTCCGATGATCTTGGAGGCCAGTAATGTTAAACTGAATCATTTGGTCCAAGGCCACAGAAGAAGTGTATACTAAGTTGCAGTAAAGAGGAAAGAAGTTGTCATAATTCGGCAGTTATAATATTAAATTTGCTTGCACACTTCAGAAACTTCGCCACGTTGTCGGTTATAATACAGAGAAAACAGTAGTTCGATATGTTTATCTTCATTTTCTCGGTATCGTTGGGTCATCAGTCTTACCTACCTCACCGTATGTAGCTCAGTAAATGGATTTACGACCTAGTAGATGATAAACCTTGCTGCTGGTTTGTACTGAGCTAATGCAGATACATTTCACAGGAATGGCACACGCTGAGGAAACTCACTACCTGTTTATGCAAGAGGACGGGGGACCCAACAAGGACCCTGAGTCCGACGATTGGAAGGTGCTGCAACTGCTGGCAACACTCTGGACAAATTTCGCTAAGTACCGGTAAGTACTTTATTCGTAACGTTTACAGTAAACACGATTATACCAATAACAGGGGCTGTTCGGTAAGTTGATGTCTGATGGGCTCAAGAGTTGGGACAGTGGAGGGATTTCGTCACAGTTGTGTCGCCCGGCTCTTTGCGAGTCTGATAGTGCCGCGGAAAGGTTACTGAACAATTTTTTTTGTATCGGAACTGTAAATTAAAATGGCCACTATCATCGAAAATACCGATGCCTGCGAATTGCATTCTGTTATTCTTTTTCTGAACTTTAATGATGTGGTGATACATGATTTGTGGGATTTATGGAGAGAAAATAATGAGTGACAGTGGCGTATGAAAATGAGGTCGTTTGTTTCGGTAAGGTAGGACGAATTTTTATGAAGATTAAAAAAAGCGGACGACTATCTGTTCTGACAAATGAACTCATTCCAAAATTAATGTCAGTATCAGAGATAATCGTCGGATCATGATTACAGAATTAGTAGGCGGAAATCACAGGTAGTGCTCTACGAACTTGTGACAAACTTTGTTATCATAAACATTGTGCACAATGTGTCCCAAAATGCTGGCTTACGTTTACAGAACGAAGAGAAAGAGTGCCGTTTCTGATGCGGTACTGTGCAGAAGGAAACAGATTCCTCTACCACGATTAGACAAGGGATGAAATGGGGCTGCGTATGTTAATCTGGAAACAAAAAGCCAATCAATGGTATGAGACCTTATAACACTACCGTCTGCTACTGCTATACTATAACCTTAAAGTTGGAGGCAGGTCGTGAAATAAAACTATGTTGTTAGAGGATTTATGGTATAAAGCAACAGAGCAGGTTACCCTCTGAGAGGAATTTTGTTATGTTGAGCGTGTTGTACCTAACGGAGGTGGCTTATCGGAAATGAAAGTCAGAATTTCGTAAATATTTGAACAGTACAAACAATGTTTTACCTAGCTACACTGTTTAAAGAATAAGGAAAATTGTCGCCAGCCTAATTAGGCAAGAAGAAGATAAATGTTCTTGTTTAAGAAAGTAGGTATGAGTAACTTCAACGGACAAACATAGCCGCTATTTTACCACGTGCGAGTGCAATGAACTCTGACACCTCCCTATGTTAACGTTAAGGTTGGGACTAACTATTTGCAAAAATATAACAAATAACTAAACACACTATTACTTTAAGGGATTATTCAAACTGAATTGCCTTTATAACGTTACTATTAATATTCACTGCAGAGTGATTAATTGAACATAGGTTCAGTATTATTGTTCAAACATATTCCTAGCTGACATAAAATTATAAATGTAGTTCACTGCAAAATTATGAACTGGTCACAGGTTAAGTATCTCTCAACTAAATACTATTCTGTTTAGAATGAAAGTTAAATGGAATTCACTAACGGGTTACTTCTCACTGTCTTTTGAATAAAGAAATAATTGTTTTCATAAATAGTGGTAAAGGATAACCTGCTGATTTTATTACACTATTAATATGCACTTTCAATACCCAAAAGAAACAAGTGCTTGGCAAGCATGAGTGTATAACTTTCCACAAATGCAGTTCACGACTTTTGCTACAGTGGGACACAATGTTGACAACTTTACGAGAAACTGACTTACCTTTCAAAGTTTACTACAGGCAGCATTATGATCATTAACTAAGCAACACTTTATGAGCCTCAGTTTTAAGGGCTTTTAATCTTTAAAATTAACTGCAAATTGTCTTTATTACCACAATCTTATACTTTCAAGTAAATGATTAAATAGGAGACTTTGAAACTCCACAAAACTTTAAATTAGACTGTTTCCTGGGAGGCTTTCACAAGACTACATTTACTACCTTCCACAATTTCACTAAATCCACAATAAATCTGAACAGTCCCTTCTTACCAAAGAAACGACATTATTCTAAGGCTTTCATTTTTTCCACAAACTAGGACACTCGGTAATCATAGTTTAAATGGAGAGGAACCTGAAAGGTGTTGTGATAGGGAAAATATCAAGGTAGGTACATAAATTCAGTTATAAGTTACCTTATATTTGAGCACACTAACACATCCAATAAGCTGATCCTTCACTGTACATCATTATTGTATTCCGTTACAGTGATTGCCCAATGTGGTGGCAACTGCATGTTGGTAGGTGGATTTGCAGGCAGATTTGCTGGACTCTGTCCCTTCTTGGTGGCGAAGATGGATACCAATTCCAGAATTGTTCCAGCTATTTATCCATCCATCCGAGGCATTGGAAAGTGGCAGAAAAAGCCTCTCTCGGAACCAACACAATATGCAACTTTTACATGGCAGTTCACAATTTGGTATCTCGTCCCCGACTGACTCATGTTCCACCTTTTCTACCTAGGCCAACTACAATTTGCGCGCGCTACACAGTTCCGTTCCCGAGGGGGACCACTACACCTTTTATATACTAAAGAACTAAGAACCCTAAGTGAGGATCAGTGGTTTACATAACAGAAACCAAACACATTAAATAAAACAGAACATTTGCACATATTGACATTTCTACAAAAAATTATTCCCACAGAAATTACAATTATATATAGTAAGTTTTGTTCCCTCCAAATGGGACAAAGAATTTAAATGACAGATGTACTACATTGCATAGAATCAAACCACGACATCAAAGCTTTAACAAAGAAAGGAGTATACAATTTTATGTTATCGATTCAAACACATTTACAGATACTCAATGTTATAACATTAAACTAAAGCAAAAAAGCGATATAAATCCGTACAGCATTAGAGCTATGGTGTTATCTCGCCATGAGATCCTTTAAAGTGCCGCTAAACGAAATCTGTATAAAAGCTAGTGAAACTATTTTTGAGACAGAAAGGGGTATTCCTTGTTGTAAGGCAATAACGTCTAAAATTTACTGTGAAATACTGAACAAGTTCATAAGAGCCATCCAGAATAAAAGGCTTGGTATGTTGAGCCCTGGCGTCCTTTTTTGCTGCACTACGGCACGAAAGTAAATGTTGCTTAAGGGTTTCTTCTAGATACAGCCCTGATTTGCCAAGCAGAATTGTCACCTGTTTCTGAATGTGAAAAAACGAGAGAATCACAGTGGTTTGAAGGTGATGATGAGTTAAAAAGAGAGAGTGAAACCAGGGCTTAGCACATAGGCGACAGAATTCTGTACTAGGATAATGAAATACTCGTCCTTGATATAAAAGTGGTTTAATGTGGGGTGCAATTAAGAAGAAAAATAGCTGACAGTTTTAGCTTAAAGTTGTATGAAATAAAAAGCTCTTTGATTACCGATATTATTATTATTATTAACAGAATCACTTTTCGAAAGCCGTCGTAAAATTCTTCGTTGTGGGACAGCAACGAAATGTAAGAACTCGGTTTGGAATGAGGAAGTCGATCTGCCTCACTGGGAAAACCATAGCAAAGGAACGTTGTGGTGTGAACCATTATTTTTACTCGAAAGTTGTTTTCAATCCTCTTTCATGTTTGTATTGGGGAATTCTTATGGGCTTCGACTGAAGTGTCCCGACTTGGGACACTTTCACAGTAAGTCAGTTGATTACGCTCAAAAATCAATTTATTGATTTGTTTGAAACAAACTGCAAAACGATTTAGAAAAGATATCTGAATGGTGCGAAATGTGGCAGTAGACTTTAAATAACGAAAAGTGTGACGTCATCCACATGAGTGCTAAAAGGAACTCAAACTTCGGTTACATGATAAATCGGTTTAATCTAAAAGCCGTAAATTCAACTAAATACCTAGGTATTACAATTAAGAACAGCTTAAATTGGAAGAAACACATAGAAAATGTTGTGGGGAAGGCTAACCAAAGACTGTGTTTTATTGACAGGACATTTAGAAAATGTAACAGACCTATTAAGGAGTCTGCCTACACTACGCTTGTCCGTCCTCTTTTAGACTACTGCTGCGCGGTGTTGGATGGATCCTTACCAGATAGGACTGACGGAGTACATCGAAAAAGTTCAAAGAAAGGCAGCACGTTTTGTATTATAGCGAAATATGGGAGAGTGTCCCAGAAATGATACAGGATTTGGGCTGGAAATCATTAAAAGAAAGGCGTTTTTCGTTGCGACGGAGTCTTCTCACGAAATTCCAGTCACCTATTTTCTCCTCCGAATACGAAAATATTTTGTTGACACCGAACTACATAGCGAGGAACGATCACCACAATGAATTAAGGGAAATCAGAGCTTGTTCGGAAAGATGTAGGTGTTCATTCTTTCCGCGCGCTTTACAAGATTGGAATAATAGAGAATTGTGAAGGTCGTTCGATGAACCCTCTGCCAAGCACTTGAATGTGATTTGCAGAGTATCCATGTAGACTTAATCAGTTTATGCTTACAAATATAAGTTCTGCGATCCTATAGCAGTTCAAAACAAGTCCGTCTTGAAAATAAAGGAATGAATTCTCGGGCAGCTTAAAGTTCTTGGAAAACGACACATCTCTCCGTGAGACTCCCTTCTGGAAAGTTCTTTTGGAAACGAAACATACTACATTTTTAGACATCAAAAGTAAGCGGAAAATTAAGGTTCCATTTCACGAACAGTGCAAGGAAAATGGTTGAAATGGCTCTGAGCGCTATGGGACTTCTAAGGTCATCAGTCCCCTACAACTTAGAACTACTTAAACCTAACTAACCTAAGGACATCACACACATCCATGCCCGAGACAGGGCGACCGTAGCGGTCGCGCGGTTCCAAACTGTAGTGCCTAGAACCGCTCGGTCACTTCGGCCAGCCCAGTACAAGGAGTTCCAGCATCAGAGACCAAGGCCGGAGCAGCTACGCACGATGCGCGATGGTCCCGGGTGGCAAATGCGACGTCAAGTCCTGGCGGAGGCGTGATGCTGCCGATCTTGTAATTTTGCTGGCGGAGACGGAACTGCCTGCTGCTCGCCAGACGAGCGGATGACCACCTGATAGCTATTGGTCTAGCGATGTGGGCTCCGATTGGCTGAGGAAAACGGTGCCGCGGATGCAACAAAAAGCCGGTTGACGTGACGACCTTAATTGATCTTGCGCATGCCCTCTGAAGTAGCGTGCTTCCTGTAGGTCAATGGAAGTTCGCCTGACCCTGGTTGGTGCGCCTGCGGAGCTGGAGCGATGACCGCATAACGGTGCTGTGTTGCGGGTTGGCGGCATTGCAGGAGACCCCGGAAATACGCCATCGATGTTTCGACACTGGAGACAAATTACACACAGCCAAAACCCAAAGTACGCTTGCGAAATTGGCAACATATGCATATTTTATTAAGCTACTTATCTTGTTGTCCACCTCCACTGATCTCGACCTCCAAGGGAAATTCTTTTTAAGTATCTTTTCGATTAGAACATGTGTGTAAGCTGTTACACTAATTGCTATCATTAGCGATAATACCGACCCAATGGCTGGTGGTTCCGATTTTTGCTCTTAAAATAGTTGAGATTCATTGTCTAGTAGACTTGATGCATCCTTCCAGGAATTCCTCTCTTACGCCTGCCACTTTCTTCAGAGTAGGACTTCTATCCTAAGATCTCCAGTATTTGTTGGATATATGCCAGTATACACTTAACGACAAAAAAAGAAAAGAAGACGAGAAACACACACCATGAAGGAATGACCCGAGTTACTGGATGCCATCCTGAGGGTATCGTGCCAAATTCTGACCAACTGGCGTGTTAGATCGTCAAAACCCTAGCTGTTTGGAGGCTCTACCTGTAAAGCTCCAAACTCTCCCAGGTGGGGAGAGATCCCACGAAACTCTTGCCGTGTGCGAGAGGGAATTAGGTTGCTATAACGAAAGACGAGTATGAATTGTCGTGAAGGGCAACAAAACGGTGCGTAGAAAATCGTCAACTTACTTCTGTTTTGTAAGGGTGCCGCATACCACAACATAAGATGTCCTACTATGAAAAGGAGTGGTACCACAGACTACCTCTTCTGGTTGTTGGGCCTTATGGAGTTCGACAATGAGGTTGGTAACCCACTGTTGTCAGGGCTGTCTCCAGACGTCTTTACCCCCCCCCCTCCCCTGCCTAATCGTGGACCGAAGTAGAACTGTCGTCAATGATAAGTTCCGCTTCGTACTAAGCCCCGGTGGCCAGCGAAGATCTGTCTGCAGACGCTCTGGACAGCGGTAGGATATCAATCTGACCCTCGTCAATAGCCCATCAACCAGGATTGATAGTTTGGGGTGCCATTTCTTTTCGTAGCATGACCTCTTTGGTTGCAATTCGCGGCACCCTTACAGTACAGGGGTATGGTTGTTGTTGTTGTGGTCTTCAGTCCTAAGACTGGTTTGATGCAGCTCTCCATGCTACTCTATCCTGTGTAAGCTTCTTCATCTCCCAGTACCTACTGCAATCTACATCCTTCTGAATCTGCTTAGTGTATTCATCTCTTGGTCTCCCTCTACGATTTTTACCCTCCACGCTGCCCTCCAATACTAAATTGGTGATCCCTTGATGCCTCAGAACATGTCCTACCAACCGATCCCGTCTTCTGGTCAAGTTGTGCCACAAACTTCTCTTCTCCCCAATCCTGTTCAATACTTCCTCATTAGTTATGTGATCTACCCATCTAATCTTCAGCATTCTTCTGTAGCACCACATTTCGAATGCTTCTATTCTCTTCTTGTCCAAACTATTTATTGTCCATGTTTCACTTCCATACGTGGCTACACTCCATACAAATACTTTCAGAAACGACTTCCTGACACTTAAATCTATACTCGATGTTAACAAATTTCCCTTCTTCAGAAACGCTTTCCTTGCCATTGCCAGTCTACATTTTACATCCTCTCTACTTCGACCATCATCAGCTATTTTGCTCCCCAAATAGCAAAACTCCTTTACTACTTTAAGTGTCTCATTTCCTAATCTAATTCCCTCAGCATCACCCGACTTAATTCGACTACATTCCGTTATCCTCGTTTTGCTTTTGTTTATGTTCATCTTATATCCTCCTTTCAAGACACTGTCCATTCCATTTAACTGCTCTTCCAAGTCCTTTGCTGTCTCTGACAGAATTACAATGTCATCGGCGAACCTCAAAGTTTTTATTCCTTCTCCATGGATCTTAATACCCACTCCGAATTTTTCTTTTGTTTCCTTTACTGCTTTCTCAATATACAGATTGAACAACATCGGGGAGAGGCTACAAACCTGTCTTACTCCCTTCCCAACCACTGCTTCCCTTTCATGTCCCTTGACTCTTATAACTGCCATCTGGTTTCTGTACAAATTGTAAATAGCCTTTCGCTCCCTGTATTTTACCCCTGCCACCTTTAGAATTTGAAAGAGAGTATTCCAGTTAACATTGTCAAAAGCTTTCTCTAAGTCTACAAATGCTAGAAACGTAGGTTTACCTTTCCTTAACCTTTCTTCTAAGATAAGTCGTAAGGTCAGTATTGTCTCACGTGTTCCAGTGTTTCTACGGAATCCAAACTGATCTTCCCCGAGGTTGGCTTCTACTAGTTTTTCCATTCGTATGTAAAGAATTCGTGTTAGTATTTTGCAGCTGTGACCTTTTAAACTGGTAGTTCGGTAATTTTCACATCTGTCAACACCTGATTTCTTTGCGTTTGGAATTATTATATTCATCTTGAAGTCTGAGGGTATTTCGCCTGTTTCATACATCTTGCTCACCAGATGGTAGAGGTTTGTCAGGACTGGCTTCCCCCATGAACCATGGACCTTGCCGTTGGTGGGGAGGCTTGCGTGCCTCAGCGATACAGATAGCCGTACCGTAGGTGCAACCACAATGGAGGCGTATCTGTTGAGAGGCCAGACAAACGTGTGGTTCCTGAAGAGGGGCAGCAGCCTTTTCAGTAGTTGCAAGGGCAACAGTCTGGATGATTGACTGATCTGGCCTTGTAACAATAACCAAAACGGCCTTGCTGTGCTGGTACTGCGAACGGCTGAAAGCAAGGGGAAACTACAGCCGTAATTTTTCCCGAGGGCATGCAGCTTTACTGTATGATTAAATGATGATGGCGTCCTCTTGGGTAAAATATTCCGGAGGCAAAATAGTCCCCCATTCGGATCTCCGGGCGGGGACTACTCAGAAGGATGTCGTTATCAGGAGAAAGAAAACTGGCGTTCTACGGATCGGAGCGTGGAATGTCAGATCCCTTAATCGGGCAGGTAGGTTAGAAAATTTAAAAAGGGAAATGGATAGGTTGAAGTTAGATATAGTAGGAATTAGTGAAGTTCGGTGGCAGGAGGAACAAGACTTCTGGTCAGGTGACTACAGGGTTATAAACACAAAATCAAATAGGGGTAATGCAGGAATAGGTTTAATAATGAATAGGAAAATAGGAATGCGGGTAAGCTACTACAAACAGCATAGTGAACGCATTATTGTGGCCAAGATAGATACGAAGCCCACACCTACTACAGTAGTACAAGTTTATATGCCAACTAGCTCTGCAGATGACGAAGAAATTGAAGAAATGTATGATGAAATAAAATAAATTATTCAGATAGTGAAGGGAGACGAAAATTTAATAGTCATGGGTGACTGGGATTCGAGTGCAGGAAAAGGGAGAGAAGGAAACATAGTAGGTGAATATGGATTGGGGGGAAGAAATGAAAGAGGAAGCCGCCTGGTCGAATTTTGCACAGAGCACAACATAATCATAGCTAACACTTGGTTTAAGAATCATGAAAGAAGGTTGTATACATGGAAGAACCATGGAGATACTAAAAGGTATCGGATAGATTATATAATGGTAAGACAGAGGTTTAGGAACCAGGTTTTAAATTGTAAGACATTTCCAGGGGCAGATGTGGACTCTGACCACAATCTATTGGTTATGACCTGTAGATTAAAACTGAAGAAACTGCAAAAAGGTGGGAATTTAAGGAGATGGGACCTGGACAAACTGAAAGAACCAGAGGTTGTACAGAGTTTCAGGGAGAGCATAAGGGAGCAATTGACAGGAATGGGGGAAAGAAATACGGTAGAAGAAGAATGGGTAGCTTTGAGGGGTGAAGTAGTGAAGGCAGCAGAGGATCAAGTAGGTAAAAAGACGAGGGCTGGTAGAAATCCTTGGGTAACAGAAGAAATATTGAATTTAATTGATGAAAGGAGAAAATATAAAAATGCAGTAAATGAAGCAGGCAAAAAGGAATACAAACGTCTCAAAAATGAGATCGATAGGAAGTGCAAAATGGCTAAGCAGGGATGGCTAGAGGACAAATGTAAGGATGTAGAGGCTTATCTCACTAGGGATAAGATAGATACTGCCTACAGGAAAATTGAAGAGACCTTTGGAGATAAGAGAACGACTTGTATGAATATCAAGAGCTCAGATGGAAACTCAGTTCTAAGCAAAGAAGGGAAAGCAGAAAGGTGGAAGGAGTATATAGAGGGTCTATACAAGGGCGATGTGCTTGAGGACAATATTATGGAAATGGAAGAGGATGTAGATGAAGATGAAATGGGAGATACGATACTGCGTGAAGAGTTTGACAGAGCACTGGAAGATCTGAGTCGAAACAAGGCCCCCGGAGTAGACAACATTCCATTGGAACTACTGACGGCCTTGGGAGAGCCAGGGGTATGGTAAGTCGACGATATTCTATGCCCGTTCCCTCTGTATAGATAATGAGATAATCATCTTTAATGCAGCCGTACATTATCCAGGTGTATGTTTACCTTCTCCTTGTTTGCTTTTGGTTTCAATTTATTTTTATTTTCAGTGACCCTGCTCCTTCTGGAAGCCCAGTGACGTGGGAGAAGTACAGTTCTGAAGCCTCCAATTACCTGCACATGCGGCTGGAGTTTGAGACCAACCAAGATCTTCTCCATGACCGCACTGAGTTGTGGAAACAGATATTGCCTGTTTAAAGAAGGACGTTGCATGTCGTCTCAGAGACTCAGTTCGTTTCAAATCAATGTGAACTTAAATAAAACATCATTTTCCTTCTAAATAGTTGTATCATTCATTTCTCAGTCATTTACCAGCATACACTTCCTGATGGAATATGTAAATTAGCAGTTTACGAAACACAGTATGGATTGGCCATGAAAAGTCACATTAACACAAGGAATTCTACGCACTACAATGGAGCGTCTATGTTGGCAAAACTTCGTGAATTGTGCTTGGATACACCTTTCCAACATAAAGTTGTGTATTCGACTCGAAAATCCAATACCTATGGCTCCCGAAATGCATCTGACTGGTTATTGAAACATTTATCATTACCAGTGCGAAAAGTGTAGTCATTTATAGGCAGAATGATGTGTTTAATTAATTTATTATTAGTTTTCACGAAGTAAGGAAATTCTCCTTTTGGTGTGGTCAAACAGATATATTTTGCTTGTAATAAGACTGTGCTCGTTTCTTTAGACTTGAGAACGTATGCTTTTCAGCTATCGGAATCGAGTTTGGTGGCTTCTGAGAGAATATGCTTCGTTACGAAGTAAACCTGACCATGTGCCAAATACAATATGTCTCTCTTATACTTTTCAGATATTAAAGGTACGTATTTGAAGAATGATGATTGTAACTTTGAAATAATAACAGTACAAATAGAATGACCATACTTCGATTTGACGTTCTTTTGCACGTAGTACACTTGCCTAACAATGCTTACGTTCATCCAGTCTCGATTAAGAGCTATGTTTGTTTACATTCAAACTGAAGTAAGCTATGGTTCTTTGGATATCCACAGTAATTGAACTGGTAATTACTGATCAAAGAATCCTGTTAAATTGTATTCTACTATCAATATATTCTTGAAGAGTGTGGGGTGGTGAGTGGTGAAGTCGAAGTTGTCCAGTGCAAACACTCATGATAGCAAACAACGTCTTTATTAGCTTCGGAACATATCGCTTTGCAGTTTGGAGCGGCAAACACTCCACCCTCATTGACCCTGGTCGACACTTCCTTATGGGGATTGGCGTCTTCGCGAAATAGCGTGTCAGCGCTCAGCAGTGCTGACGAAAATGGCGCAATCCCTGTACATAGCTACCAGGCCACGGCCGAAACGTCAGTGCTGGAGATAAGCAGGTTTCTAGGTGTCGTAAAGGAATGTAAGGCTCTGCTTGGATAACGTTTCCAAAGCTTTTTCTAGCCAAAATTTTTAGAAGTTCCTTGCATGCCGTGCGTTTCTTTCGTGGATACAAGGGCAAAAAATAGTTGCTGTTCATGTACAGACAATTCAGATATTAATTTATTTTACGACTAATATCAAATAGTAAAAATAATACATAACTTTATTGCTGTGGTTGCAGCGTCAGTTGGTAACAGTATGTTGAAACATACACAGATACCGCAGATTTACAAATCAATCAGTCTTCAATGCAATAAATATCCAGTAGATCACGATGCTGGCCACTATGAAAGTCTGTAAATGTTATTCAACAGGCAAACACACAAAATGAGATCAGTGTATTAATTTTCTAACTTAAGTACACCCACCGCTGTAGCTCCAGAGAGGGGATACTTCCAGCTCATTGGCAGAGGCGTAATCTTTTGTGGCAGCGCCCTCGTGCCGCAGTAACGGTTGTAGGAAACGCGGTTGCGTACCTAGCGTCGCCCATATTTGAAAGTGTGGCCGACTGGATAGCGGACGATTCCTCACCCCTTCCCGCCCAACTTGGACGGTACGGAGCGGGACCTATGGCGTCGATAGTGATGAGAATGGTTGCTTGGCTGGGGTCAGAGCAGACAAACCCGTATCCCGACATCGCGTCTTGGAAGCCCCAGGGAAACTGCCTCGGAAAACCAGGCGCAGGACGCATCCGATGACACAGCTAGGGGCGAGGAGGGTGCTTCAGGGGGTGCCGGCGACTAGCCTGCGGTGACGGCGTCGATGTCCATCAGAGCGCCGACCTGCGGCGCTGGCGGCAACGGCGTCGCAAGTGGGCAGACAGAGAGTTCATCGGTGAGATGGCCCTGAGTGCAGGCAACCTCCCGGTAAACTGGGAAGGAGGCTGTGTTGCGGGGGTCGGATGTGGCTGTGACATGGCGGGCAGACGTCGTGCAGTGAAGGAATCTGAAACAGTTGAATCTACGTCAGCATCATTGAATTTATGGAGTCGTAGCTGATTTTGGTGGCGCTGATGCGTGCCTGTGCTTCTGCGAGTAGCACACTGCGCTCTGCCAGATGATCTGAGAACAACGCCGGATTCCCAAAAATGTGGTTTTTTTGTACACCCGATACGGAAATCTGATGTCCAGCTGAAACTTGTTGGTGAATCTGAAACTCGAGCACAGCAGTAAGGATTAAGCAAATGCAACAAGGTCCAATGGCGTCTCCGATGCAAACGTTCCGCCGGTGAAATGTCAGGGGCAGGTAAGGTGTCTTATGATCTCAGAAACATCAGTAAGGCATCTTCACATTCATGTGAAGCTTGGAGTTTTGATATTTACGTACTGTTGGCTTCGCTGTTAGACTGTGCCGAGAATGGTGTTGTGCTGAAATGCTGTGTTCCATTGTGTTTGCAAAATCTTGCAAATTCCTTGGGAGAAAAAAGGAGGTCCATTGGATGTGGGAAGCCTTCGAGGGAAAACACAGAACCCAGCGCCTGACAGCGCTGGCGGCATACGTCAGCTGCATTGGGACAACGAACAGGCATTTACTGTAGACATCGACAATAATGGAACCAATGTGTTTGTCAAAAGGGGCCAGCAAAGTCTGCGTGGAGGCGTTGCCATGAAATATCAGGATGTGGCCAGGACAAAAATTCCTGGCGCTGTGAGGACTGATTGCCCGTGCAAGAGCAACATTGTGCTTGTTTGAAACAAGCCACGTACAATGTTTTTGCGTCAGCTGCTTAGTGCGTACTCTTTCCCAGTGAGCTCTATGTGGAATACTTCACACTTGCTGTTGCAACGAGGCGGGATTAACACTCATGTATGTGTAGTGTATGGAGTAGAACGACATCATTCACAACAGATATACTGTTGTCGTGCAAAAGTATCTTCACATTAAGGGATCGGGAATACATTTCTGAGAGCGCGGCAAACCTTTGCGAATGTAACAGTTTAGCAATTTTAGTGATTAATCATGCTCCATGACGTGTGCGATCCGCCGTGAATCAACAGGAAAAGAATCAATTGTCTGGAATCAGAATAATCGAAATTTAAACAAGAAGCTTCCGATGCGTCAAACGCTGCTCCTGTGCCTACAGGTAAACGAGAAAATGTGTCGCCATTTGCGTTTGCGCCGGCGGGTGATACAGAATTTCATACTGGTAGATTGGCAAAAACTGCTACCAACGTTGAAGCTTTCGAGACGTATGGTCGGGAACTTGTTTCGACGAATGAAACAGTGCAGTCAAAGGCTTACGGCCCGTGACCAGGAAAAAATTCGGCCATACAGGTAATGATGAAATTTAGTGACACCATACATTATACCCAGGACTTCCTTCTCCAGCTGACTATATAATTAGTCCGTGGACTGTTCACAGTTTTGGAAGCAGATGCGTTCTGTTTTGCCAATTTTTTGGGATAATACCGCCCCGATGCCATGGGACGCGGCACTGACTGCAAGCACAAGTGGTTTGAGCAGATCGTAGTGCGTAGGGCAAGGTTGACGAAGTAATGCATGTTTCAGTCTTTTGTCCAATAGAACGGAAGATTTTTAGGTCTCAGGTGGTTCAGAGACACGGCAAAATGCGCAGCATTAGGAATGATCTTTGTGTAGTAAATCAGTTTTCCAAAACCAGCTTCCAGTTCACGTAAATTCGTAGAAGATGGGAACTGCTGAATTTCTTGCGGATGTTACGTCGAAGTACGAGCACCTTTACTGTCGATGATATGTCGTAAGCATTGAATCGTTGAGTTGAAAAAAGAACATTTCTGCAAATTTCGTTTGAGGCCAGTTTCAGTTAAAATTTAAAGACAGTCCAAATTTTTAAGGTGTCATTTCGGTGTTTCTCCAGAGACAGTTATGTCGTCAAGATAACTAAAGAAGAACGCACCTTGGACGGTACTTTTTCGAAAAATTTTGAAACAATGCAGGTGGTGAAGCACTTCCGAAACGTAGCCGTTGATATTAAAAAAAGCGACATGAATATTCACTACAAAAATTTTCCTTGTCCCTTCCTCCAATGGTAACTGAAGACAGTATACTGCAAGATCAATTTGGGAATGGAACTATCCTCCTCGATAAGCAATCCTAAATTTTCTCTACATGTGGAAGCCGCTAATAATTAATGACTGTGAATTAACCTTACGGTTGCAATCCACACAAAGACGAATCTTCGCATTTGAATTATGAATGACGAATAAGGGTAATGCCCACTGACTTTCTGAAATAGGTTTTAAGACACCAACGGATTCAAGTATCTGAATTTCTGTAGTCACGTCGTCACGTAATGCATGCGGCACAGGGCTGCACGGCAAAATTTTGGGTTGATTATTAGCTTTCGGCATAATGTGAACATGACATCGCTTGCACATCCTACATTACCGTCGAAAAAATGTTGATACTTATCACAGAGTTGTTAAAGTGCTCCACAGGAAACGTTTGTGTTAATGGTATGCACATTGTCCTGTATGTCTAATCCGAAAACATCAAACGCACCCATGCCGAAAATAGGCTCGTGTGTGAATTGAGTGCAGTGAAAGAGACTTTATTGGTGGTGTGTTTATATTTTGCTGCTACAATGGAAATTTGCGGTAAGGACTATGGGACCAAACTGCTGAGGTCATCGGTCCCTAGGCTTACGCACAACTAAATCTAACTTAAGCTAACTTACGCTAAGGACAACACACCACCTCCGACGGGGTTTTGCAGGTAAGCGGCGCGTTCTAAGCACTGAAATGCTGTTGCCATTACAGGCACTGAGAGGCAGGCTTGAAGTCTGCAAGTTGGTTGGCCAACTTTTTCATATGTACCTAGGTTAAGCAACGTCACAGAAGCAGCGATATCTAATTGAAAAGGCACTGACTGATTAAAAATCTGCAACGTAATCGAGAGTTTACGATGTGACCTCCAAATTGGTCTGTTTTGTGTTGCGGAGAACTGTTTCTTGTTTCCACCAGCGCACTAGAGCGTTTTCATGAATTTCGGGATTGAGAGAGCCTTTTTGAAGTGTGTAATATTCCCGTTAAATGTGTGTGTGTACGCTTTCTGTCTTCGCGTCTCTGATTTCTGAGTAAAATATAAATAGGAAATTACATTGATTTCCATTCATTTCTGATTTGCATTGTTCCCTCATGAAACAGAGGAGGAATTTATAGTCTTTAACAGGCAAACCTGTTTTGTATGTTCCATGCTATGACAATAATTGCATTCAGCGTGTCTGCAGAAGCAATTCTTCCAGTCATGTGTGACACAGCATTTCACACATGACTTCGCATTGCGCAGTACTGGGACAGTGCCATTAGAAAAGTTATGCCGGCGCGGCAAACGCTGTATGCAGTGTGCCCGGCCCTGTTTATGCGGTGCTGACTTCCGAGTGCTACGACCGGGGCTGTGGCTACGGCACGGGCTGTTTGTTTCAAGCGACGCGATGAAAGTGCCTAATTAGTTTTTGTTTTATGGTAGTGTGTAATTATATTTACTGATATTTTGTTCAAATGGTTCAAATGGCTCTGAGCACTATGGGACTGAACTTCTGAGGTCATCAGTCCCGTAGAACTTAGAACCACTTAAACCTAACTAGCCTAAGAACATCACACACATCCATGCCCTAGGCAGGACTCGAACCTGCGACCGTAGCAGTCGCACGGTTTCAGACTGAAGCGCCTAGAACCGCTCGGCCACCACGGCCGGCTGGTATTTTGTCTGGTTGATAACGTGAAGTTGAACTCGTGATTAGAGAAACAATTAAGATCATATCTAAGTTCGTAAGTAATCTCTTAACTCTCGAAAAGCAATCAGCAATACAAAATTTAGTCTAAAATGCAACATTAAATTGTCTACTGCGACGCTTATGGCGAAAGTACAATCTGTTCTTTTAAATTTGAGGAAACAGTCCTGTTAGCAATAACAGAAGCAAACTGACTGTGAGAAAAATATGAAATACTACTCTTTACCAGAAATGCTCTGTCTGAAATGTATGTCACTGTTGAAATGTGAATTGTATGACACGTTAATTATAAATGGCCTGCCGGTTTGCGCAATGAATAAATGCTGTGCTACTGCTATCTCCAAATTACTGCAGTGCAATGTATGCTTTAAACTACAGAGACATCCACAAAACTTCAGCGCTAATAAATCTCATTATTGCAATGATCATTGTCAATTAAAATTCTTTTGCGGAGACACTAGGGAAAGCAAAACTACATACGTGAAACTTCAAATAATGAGACAAATGCTGATAAGCGGAAAAAACTGACAACCGAATAAGTTTCATTGCAATGTCGGCAAATAGTACCGTCCAGATTTGTCATGGGACTTAAAATCTGAGGTCATCAGTCCCCTAGACTTAGAACTACTTAAACCTAACTAACCTAAGGATATCACACACATCCATACCCGAGGCAGGATTCAAACCTGCGACTGTAGCAGCAGCGTGGTTCCGGACTGAAGCGCCTAGAACCGCCTTGATTAGGGAAGGGAAAAAAAAGCATTGCAATGTTGTAGTGTAAATGTTTGAGTAAATGTGTATGTTGTCTGCTGATTAGCAGACTGCATAAAAAGGATCATATCTCTCTCTCTCCATTCAACATTTGTAAAATGTCATTCGCATATTTCGATTACTTCATATCTGTCCACCAAATTCTGCAAACCCTACTAGCATAAGCTGTCATACAAATATTCTTTACACTCATAACTGTAGTTCATTAATCACTGTAATCTGTGCTCTCACATATTTCTACAAAATTCTGTAATCCCTTCTAGCATATGCTGTCATACTAGCAAAGGAATGTAGTCATAAACAATAAGAAAATATATCTCAGCAATAAGAATGCGATGCAACGAAAGTAGTAGTGCCAAATGCAGTGTATATAACATAACACATTATAAACAAAGTGGAGGGAAGTTTACCTTAACTAATGATCATCATACATCAGTGCAATTTAGTATAATACCAGCAATTCACTAAGAAGAAATAAGTGTAAACAACATATCTATCACATGTAAGGCCTATATTCTGAAGTAAGAAAACAGAACATTATTGTAAAATGTCAGTCTTCAGTGAGGCAAAACAAACAGCAGATAAAAATGAAAAATGTTTAACGTAGCAAGTGTAGAAAAATTAAAGATACTTAACTGAAAAAGTAGCACATCTGACAATACGCAGATAAATGTGAAGAAAAAAATTCTATTGAAACTGAAAATATAGTGTTAATAAACATCATCAGAAGAAAATCACTTAACCAACCGTGAGTTACTGACGAAGACTGCGGTGGTGGAATGATATTTGCTGCGAAGAAGGGTTAAATGAATCAAAGCATATATCAAGTTTTCAAGTGTTCTAATGACATATCTCTCACAGGTGAAAAAAAATCTCATTCTACTAAATTGTGATAAAACAACCCTTCTCTTTATGCACTCCGTGTGCATACCAAAAGGATTCATTCCAGATGTGGAAGGGGTCCTTCCGGATGCCATGAAGGGTACAGGGCACCCATATGCAGGTGGTCGCTCATGTCGGCACCAATTATTTGTGTCGCTATGGATCCGAAGAAATCCTCTCTGGCTTCCAGCAGCTACTTGATTTGGTGAAGACTGCCAGACTCGCTAGCGGTATGAAAGCAGAGTTCACCATCTGCAGCATCGTCGACAGGGCTGACTGCAGACATTTGATACAGAGCCGAGTGGAGGGTCTGAATCAGAGGCTGAGACGGTTCTGCGACCGTGTGGGCTGCAGATTCCTCGACTTGCGCCATAGGGTGGTGGGGTTTCGGGTTCCGCTGGATAGGTCAGGAGTCCACTACACGCAACAAGCTGCTACACGGGTAGCAGGGGTTGTGTGGCGTGGGCTGGGCGGTTTTATAGGTTAGATGGCCTTGGGCAAGTACAGAAAGGGCAACAGCCTCAACGGGTGCAGGGCAAAGTCAGGACATGCGGGGACCAAGCAGCAATCGGTATTGTAACTGTAAACTGTCGAAGCTGCGTTGGTAAAGTACCAGAACTTCAAGCGCTGATAGAAAGCACCGAAGCCGAAATCGTTATAGGTACAGAAAGCCGGTTGAAGCCAGAGATAAATTCTGCCGAAATTTTTACAAAGGTACAGACGGTGTTTAGAAAGGATAGATTGCATGAAACCGGTGGTGGAGTGTTCGTCGCTGTTAGTAGTAGTTTATCCTGTAGTGAAATAGAAGTGGATAGTTCCTGTGAATTATTATGGGTGGAGGTTACACTCAACAACCGAGCTAGGTTAATAATTGGCTCCTTTTACCGACCTCCCGACTCAGCAGCATTAGTGGCAGAACAACTGAGAGAAACTTTGGAATACATTTCACATAAATTTTCTCAGCATGTTATAGTCTTAGGTGGAGATTTCAATTTACCAGATATAGACTGGGACACTCAGATGTTTAGGACGGGTGGTAGGGACAGAGCATCGAGTGACATTATACTGAGTGCACTATCCGAAAACTACCTCGAGCAATTAAACAGAGAACCGACTCGTGGAGATAACATCTTGGACCTACTGATAACAAACAGACCCGAACTTTTCGACTCTGTATGTACAGAACAGGGAATCAATGATCATAGGCCGTTGCAGCATCCCTGTTTTTCCATAAACACTCAACATTGTCAGTGTCGGAACAGAAATTTTCGTTTTGATCTGTTGGGTAGTCTGAAATCTGCCTTCTATTACTCTTGCTAAACAGGTAAACCTTCCTCCCTTTTTTTATATTCCTACTAACTTCCATATTCAGGGATGCTGCAACGGCCTGTTATTGCTGAAGACCACAACAACAACAGGCCGTTGCAGCATCCCTGAATATGGAAGTTAGTAGGAATATAAAAAAAAGGGAGGAAGGTTTATCTGTTTAGCAAGAGTAATTGAAGGCAGATTTCAGACTACCTAACAGATCAAAACGAAAATTTCTGTTCCGACACTGACAATGTTGAGTGTTTATGGAAAAAGTTCAAGGCAATCGTAAAATGCGTTTTAGACAGGTACGTGCCGAGTAAAACTGTGAGGGACGGGAAAAACCCACCGTGGTACAGCAACAAAGTTAGGAAACTACTGCGAAAGCAAAGAGAGCTTCACTCTAAGTTTAAACGCAGCCAAAACCTCTCAGACAAACAGAAGCTAAACGATGTCAAAGTTAGCGTAAGGAGGGCTATGCGTGAAGCGTTCAGTGAATTCGAAAGTAAAATTCTATGTACCGACTTGACAGAAAATCCTAGGAAGTTCTGGTCTTACGTTAAATCAGTAAGTGGCTCGAAACAGCATATCCAGACACTCCGGGATGATGATGGCGTTGGAACAGAGGATGACACGCGTAAAGCTGAAATATTAAACACCTTTTTCCAAAGCTGTTTCACAGAGGAAGACCGCACTGCAGTTCCTTCTCTAAATCCTCGTACAAACGAAAAAATGGCTGACATCGAAATAAGTGTCCAAGGAATAGAAAAGCAACTGGAATCACTCAACAGAGGAAAGTCCACTGGACCTGACGGGATACCAATTCGGTTCTACACAGAGTTCGCGAAAGAACTTGCCCCCCTTCTAACAGCCGTGTACCGCAAGTCTCTAGAGGAACGGAAGGTTCCAAATGATTGGGAAAGAGCACAGGTAGTCCCAGTCTTCAAGAAGGGTCGTCGAGCAGATGCGCAAAACGATAGACCTGACGGGATACCAATTCGGTTCTACACAGAGTTCGCGAAAGAACTTGCCCCCCTTCTAACAGCCGTGTACCGCAAGTCTCTAGAGGAACGGAAGGTTCCAAATGATTGGGAAAGAGCACAGGTAGTCCCAGTCTTCAAGAAGGGTCGTCGAGCAGATGCGCAAAACGATAGACCTATATCTCTGACGTCGATCTGTTGTAGAATTTTAGAACATGTTTTTTGCTCGAGTATCATGTGGTTTTTGGAAACCCAGAATCTACTATGTAGGAATCAACATGGATTCCGGAAACAGCGATCGTGTGAGACCCAACTCGCTTTATTTGTTCATGAGACCCAGAAAATATTAGATACAGGCTCCCAGGTAGATGCTATTTTTCTTGACTTCCGGAAGGCGTTCGATACAGTTCCGCACTGTCGCCTGATAAAGTAAGAGCCTACGGAATATCAGACCAGGTGTGTGGCTGGATTGAAGAGTTTTTAGCAAACAGAACACAGCATGTTGTTATCAACGGAGAGACGTCTACAGACGTTAAAGTAACCTCTGGCGTGCCACAGGGGAGTGTTATGGGACCATTGCTTTTCACAATATATATAAATGACCTAGTAGATAGTGTCGGAAGTCCCATGCGGCTTTTCGCGGATGATGCTGTAGTATACAGAGAAGTTGCAGCATTAGAAAATTGTAGCGAAATGCAGGAAGATCTGCAGCGGATAGGCACTTGGTGCAGGGAGTGGCAACTGACCCTTAACATAGACAAATGTAATGTATTGCGAATACATAGGAAGAAGGATCCTTTATTGTATGATTATATGATAGCGGAACAAACACTGGTAGCAGTTACTTCTGTAAAATATCTGGGAGTGTGCGTGCGGAACGATTTGAAGTGGAATGATCATATAAAATTAATTGTTGGTAAGGCGGGTACCAGGTTGAGTTTCATTGGGAGAGTCCTTAGAAAATGTAGTCCATCAGCAAAGGAGGTGGCTTACAAAACACTCGTTCGACCTATACTTGAGTATTGCTCATCAGTGTGGGATCCGTACCAGATCGGGTTGACGAAGGAGATAGAGAAGATCCAAAGAAGAGCGGCGCGTTTCGTCACAGGGTTATTTGGTAACCGTGATAGCGTTACGGAGATGTTTAACAAACTCAGGTGGCAGACTCTGCAAGAGAGGCGCTCTGCATCGCGGTGTAGCTTGCTCGCCAGGTTTCGAGAGGGTGCGTTTCTGGATGAGGTATCGAATATATTGCTTCCCCCTACTTATACCTCCCGAGGAGATCACGAATGTAAAATTAGAAAGATTAGAGCGCGCACGGAGGCTTTCAGACAGTCGTTCTTCCCGCGAACCATACGCGACTGGAACAGGAAAGGGAGGTAATGACAGTGGCACACCGTTGGGTGGCTTGCGGACTATAAATGTAGATGTAGATGTAGATTAATCCACTTAACCGAAGTAACTCCATGTATATCTTATCAGAAAAGAACCAGTCCTTACATAATCCCGAACACTTCACTTACCCCCAAAGCAATCTATAAAATCCTCATAAACACCATGATTTCACCCTCATGCTATAGTCCTCATAAGACAATAATCATCTCAAATTTTCGTAGCATCATCATTATAAGCATCATCATCATGTTAAAAAGCACTATAATCATTCACCTGCAAAAGTCGTATAATGTCATCATCATCCTCGTTCAATTAATTATCTGAAAATAAAAACAAATTTACATTATACTTCAACACAAAAAGGGCTAAAATCCACTAAAGCTCGTCATCAACGTAATCAGAAACCTACTTAAGATTAATTCTTTCTTGTTTAACGTGCAGAAACGTGGTGCAAATTACTCGTTTTCTTATATCCTTATACATGACTTTTATCTGTTAATTTTGTATTATAGTGCTGCATAGGAAAAACTAAGCTCCATGACTTGTTAAAAATGTACGTTAATCTGCAACAGTAAAGATATATCATGTGAGTGTAAGAAATAATATAAAAGAAAGAGGTTGTTTTATTATTGACAATCATTTCGGACACGCAGTCAGAGTGTGTAGAGAATCCAGGTAGTTGATGATTAGGCAGAAAATGCAGGTGAATTCTCGTTGCGCTAGTGTCGAATTTTCATTTTTTATTTATTATTTTGTGAGAATTATTATTTCAAAATGAATACTGAGGAGGCAAAGGCAAAATCAGAGACACAGGACGTCATCAGAGATCAAGGTATGGAACCTTCAATAAGTCAGGTGGCTCGGCTCAGGGCCAATGGGATAGCTTTACTCAATAGCTTGACAGAGAACAGAAGAAGTTTCTCCGTTTTTTGGTAAGATGTGTTAGCGTTCTTGGAGGGTCTCAGCTCATCAGCTGGCATAGGAAGTTGCTCAGATAGTTATTGCACATTGTTACGTTGCGTTTTCCTGTGTTAGAATACATTTTGTGAGTGGAGCGAAGTTATTAGTGCATAGTACTGAAGCACTGAGCAGCTTAGACAGGGAGTAGAGTAGAGGTACAGGAAAGAAAGTAGTGCGTGATGTTTTCGTGAATAGTTGGAAGTGGTTCTACGAGATATGATAGACCAGTTGATGAATTTGCAAACATAAATAGAAAGTTGAATGTAAGCACATATGAATTATCACTGAACGGGTAGGTGGAAAATGTGATTTTGAAAGAAGCCAAGCAGCGAGGTTTTTTGGGGGGTAGGCATGTTGAGAATGCTGTGCACTGGGACACCTAAAGAAATTCATGCTGCAGTGCGACTAGTACTGGTGTACTAAAAGTGCGCCATGTCCATGGGATTAAGGGATTGGAGGCATATGTTCACTTTTGACTTCAAGTGTTTTAGTTGATCTCTGATGACGTCCTGTGTCTCTGATTTTTCCTTTGCCTCCTCAGTTTTCATTTTAAAATAATAATTATCACAAAATAATAAATAAAAAACGAAAATTCGACACTAGCGCAACGAGAATTCACCAGCATTTTCTGGCTAATCATGAACTACCTGGACTCTCTACACTCTCTGACTGCTGTCCAAAATGATTACAATGGAAACGAACTACCGCTACTGATTCAGAAAAAGAGGCCAAACGCCAAAGCAAATTACACTGGATGCAATGAACTGGCACTAGCCAATCATCCCTAACACTCCCTTTAAATTGGGATGAATTTACTGGTTCCTCTTGTTTTACAGACGTAACGTTCGAATAATCATGACCCCTGTCCTTCAACCCCATTACTGCCACCACATAAGAGCAATAAAGAAAATGTTCTCGCTCACCCCAAACGGTTAAATAGAGGGCTACTACTTGGATGAGACGCTTTGGAAGTAACACACCCTCTGCTGTAGGCAGTGGCGACGTCTGCACCCTCGAAACCACGCTGAAGGGTGTGACTGATGAATGGTGGGATTGACGTGGCCCAGTACAAACGTTGTTGACAACGAACAATGTCTCTATTAGCTAAGTGAGGCAAACACGCTTCTCCTCGGTGCTTTGGCCTGCGGTGTCGTAGGGACGGTAGCTTCCTCCTGGATTACTGTGTCGGGGTCCAAAAATGACACAAGCCCCAGGAGGGCCGGCAGCCTACTAGGCCACGGCCCTGACTTCAGTGGCGCCTGCTTGCCTCAGCGATTGCAGTGGCCCCTTTGGAAGAGCCCCTCTTGCCCAAGCGCGTTCTCTGCAGCAGGACATGGACACTTCTTTGTTTGAGATTCAACCTGCTGTTCCTGGGCAACAGTCAGATGGTGGCTGGCACCTAGTCACTTTTGGAACTCACTGCTGGCGCCAGAAGGCGACAGCGGCAGGCTAGCGGCGCTGGGGCATTAAGCCCCATCAGGAACTTAGGCAGGTGCAGCATAAACTCGAAGCCAGGGCTGCAGCTGGTGATGATCCATCGTCCCACAGCTCGGGGCAGCCCCATCATTATGGTGGTGATGCAAAACTCGACGATGATATGGAGAAGAGACTGGCTGACAAGTCAATGATGTATCTGGCCTGCCACAGTATACAGCACTATTTATAGCTCCCGCTGGGACATTTGTTTTCCTAAAACTCACAGCTTCTGACATCGTTCATAACAGAAAATAGCTCTGGTATGATGACATCACTTCCCCGATCATAACGACTATTGCTGTGCAATCCTGTTTCCTGCTTCAGTCAGCGGCATTCACAATGAAACCCACTTGCCTCTCTGCTTATATTGTCTGTACATTCTTTCACGTTGCCACATGGGTGGCTTCAAGTGCGTAACAGCTAATGCAATACTTCTTGTGGCTTACTTACTAATTCTTATTACATTTCGCTTAAAACTAGACTTTGGCGTTAGTCTCCATGAAAGCGACTGATTTAAAAACACGGTACGTGTAAGGAGCGTGTCAGAACTCTCCATAACATTGAAAACAATATAGTCAACGCTAATCTTTGCATTTTGGAAGCACTCAGATATCGATGGTAACAATCTGAGGGCGAAACATGTGAGTGCGATTCTAAGCATTGTTATGAGACGAGGTCTGTCTGTGAGAGTGGAAGTAGTAGTAGTGTCGGTCGAGAGCTCGGAGACAGAGGACGTGTCAAGCTGCCCTCACATCGGCGATGGCAGATTTTGTCACACTCAAGGCCTGATTTCATTTATATGGCCGGGAAATATTTAGATTGCTTAACTACGCTTGAAGATGGAATTCAAGATAAAATTCACAAGCATAGCGCAATAGCAATTGCAGGGTTTAGGCTTGTGATTATTAGTCCAAGTTTGCAATAATACCATGTTTTGCTTGTCAGTTAAAGAAGCATCCTTATCCCCCAAATAATAATAATTATTCTCCACATCTGTTTAACATATAAGTGTTGTGGTTATTTAATGTCAATATAACCTTGAAATTGAATTACTTTGGTAATCTGACACTCAGCCATTATTGATACCTGTGTCATTGTCTATTATTGGTTATGGGTTATGATGATTCTGAAGTTTTAAAAAGACTTAATTTATGAAATACCTTCTCCCAAGTTATTTATTAGTTAACAGGACCCAGACAAACTCCTTTTTATTAAATTCATTCTTAGTAACAACAAGCTTTAGCCGCTGCTGCTGCATGCTGCTTTGAATTGCTGTAAACCAAATGGAAAAAGGCAGTAATCCAAAGAGATGAGTGCACAACGTAGGACCAAAACAGAGACACTGACACACCACAACGTGTCATGTACGCTAATCTAGGAAATTCCGATGCACAATCCAGATTCTGTATCTTGTTCAAAAACGCAGTCAGACAGCTTATCCAAATGTTAGTTTTAAATTTTTCATGTAACGATCTTTTGAGGGCTTAAATGACATTGAAACTGACACTGATACAAAACACACACAGTGTTATGCATGTTAGATTCCGTTTGCTTAACGAGTCCATTTTCACAGACGAACATAGGCAATAATTGTTATAGTTACATTACATATTAGTTGCACATACACCATCAAAGTATCATCCATCCCAAGTTCCTAATCCCCAAGTAATTGAAATACTAGAATACTCTTCTTTTACAAACTGACGTTGCACTTGCAACTACTGTCCCCGCGAACATGGCGTGTGACCACTAGCGCAGGTGCACTGTTGTCGTTATAGGCAAGACAATGCTTCCTCATAGATAAGGCACACTCGGCTGCGAAAGTTAAAGAAGCCAGGACAATAACGAAACGTTATGACATCAAAGTTAGCCGTACTCCTTACATCCCTCCAGCCAGTGGCGGATTTACATATAGGCCCACTAGGCACGGTGATAGGGGCGGCAGCTTAATGGAGGGCGGAATTTTTTGCTCTGTACTCATTTTAATCTTGTACGTTTTAAAATAACTGCGCTTACAAACGACAAAAATTTTTAATATTGTTAAACGACTTGCTAATTTAAATAAGCATTAAGAACGAAATTCGTCAATACAAGCTTGGAAATATACGTAGTTTACTTGGTGACTGAAAGGAAATTTAACAATGGGTTTCTGTGTGGTACCATCTTTATGATTGTTCAGAATATTTTGAAGTAAGCTGTCAGGACGGCAATCAACAATACAATGTTTGAAACGTTATTATTCTGAGAATGTTGTCGGCTTCTATTTTACCATACCATATGCTCCCCGTGAAAATACCGGGACACCTGAAAAGCTGTGATAAACTAATCAGCACTTTCGTAAATACTGTGACATCTAAAACGTGGCTCTACTTAACTTTCTTGTAGAAATTACGGGGAAGTGTCAAGTCAACCCTCCATTACTGTAATTAATGTGAAAGCTTTGTGGTCTTCAGTATCTGAGCTTTGATTTAAAGACACCCGTTTACCGAAACTTGTCGACACTGGGAATCTTTTCCATTTTTAAACACGCGAAAAGAACATAAGTAGAATATCTATTGATGAGCGAAATACACTTCACAACAGTTTATAAATTTTATTTATTTAGTTAGTTACTTTTTTGGCGAAAAAAGAAGACAAAAACAACTTTTGTTTGCCACATTTATTGTGCTGAAGCCTGCACGATATCGAAGTTCCCACTCTGTGCAATCGAATAATACGTGGCATTGCATATTTTATATTAAACTTCTTAACTAAGCTTTTATTCTTCGAGGAAAGGTTACATTTATTTTATGTTGGAACAAAAGGTGCATTTGCGTGTAGACATAATAGCAGTGTTCTCACAAATGACAACGCACCACGTCAACTGGCAACAAGACTACATAAACTTTGTAGTCTATCTTCTCTGTCCAGAGAAACCTCTAAAATGTTATAAGTGGGATAAGAGTCAATCCAGCACACCTCACTGTAAGAAACTGCAAAAATTATTTGTTTATTAAATTGGAAAGACAGTGTCAAGAACATACAATGTAAGCTATCTCGGCCGGTATTGTCATCACTTAAAACTTCCGGGCTGATAGACCGTGGTCGAAGTATAAAAGTCACCCCTGACGTTTCGTTTCGACTGCGGGAGACGAAACGTCAGGGGAGAGTTTGATACTTCGACCACGGCCTATCAGCCCAGAAGTTTTAAGTGAAGAGTGTCAAGAACCTTCAGAACATATTTACGTCCCAGCTAAAATTCCGGTGACACGGGAACGCGGGAAATAGAAGCCACGAAAGGGACTGTCCAGTTTTCTTTACGAAACGAATTCAAGCCGGCAGGTGTGGTTCTACTGTTCACTGACAACAGAGAAACAGGCGACTATGAAATTAAATTGTTCTTGATTGTCGTTCTTTCATAGCACAATTAAATCGAGGAGGCCTAATCCGAGTTGGTCAGTTCATCGCTCCGTGTTTAAAGGAAAAATCTTTGTGGTCTTGTGCGGTGTTTAAAGTAAAAAGTTTTGTGTTCATGTGCGGTGCAGTACGATTGTAACTGGATACAGTCTTTTTTTCCCTTTTATAAATTTTTTCTTTTGTTTTGACTGTTAGTTGACAATTTTGTAATTGCCTTAACATGAATAACAGTGAAAAAAGCAAACGTGCAAAATTAAGTGGGGTGGCATTTCGGAAATTATCGAAGGAAAGGCGAGAACGAGAAGTCAATGTTCTAAAAACGTTTAGCAGAGTAGATAAATTTTTCGCAACAAATGTTGCTGGTTCGACTTCGAGTTCAAGTAGTACGGGTGAAATTTCTGGCATTGCAGCTGTTGTAAAAGATGTAAATACAGACGAAACAAAAGTTAAAAATGAAGAAAAGTAAATTGTTCCTGATTTCGAGTTTCACGAAAATCTAAGTGTTGAGCCAGACATTACAAAAAGAAATAACCTCGTTAGTGATGATCCTGCAGAATGTTGTGTCAATGGATCAACAATCAACGTTCTCTTACAACGTGACATTAATCAAAATTCTAACGGTGATTTTTCTAATTCAAGAAGATCAATAGACGATAAAACCAGCTATTTGAACAAAAATGTTTTTTACCGTAAACTTTTAAATGGTGAATCTGCTTTGCGTGTAGCACTGGTGCTGTTTTATTTTGTGCACCAAGTAAATTGTTCGGAGATAAGGCCGCGATTGCTACTAATGGTACTGCAGATTGGAAAAATATTTCTAATATTTTATCTTATCATGAGAATGCACTAGAACACAAAAATTCTGATTTATCACTCTTAACAAGAAAAAATTCCCTTGGAACAATAGATAATCATTTCGAGTCTTATGGTGAGACAGAACAAATGTACTGGCGCAGTGTCTTGAAAAGGGTGTTTGTAGTAGTGAAGAAGTTAACAAGTCGTGGACACGTTGAAACATTCCATTCATTACGTAATGGTCAGTTTATGATGTCTCTTGAAATTATAGCCGAGTTTGATCCTTTTCTCGCAGAGCACATTGAACAATATGTAAATCCAGGGCAGGGACATACAAGTTATCTTTGTTCAACCTTCTGTGATGAAATAGTAGAGCTTCTTTCTGAACGAATAAAAAGAATTATCATAAGTGAAATAAAACAGGTCAAAAATTTCTCTATACTAGTAGATTCTACTGCGGACATTTCAAATATTGATAAATTATTTTTCATATTAAGATATGCGAACGAGAATGGTGAACGTGTTGAAAGTTTCCTTCTGTTTTTACCAAACTCGGGACACAAGTTCACAAACTTAGCTGTGGCCGTACTAAAAGTCCTGTCTACAAATTCCATTGATATTACTGACTGTAGAGGCCAGTCATATGACAACTCAAGCAATATGTCAGGAACCTACACTGGTTTGCAGGCACGCATTAAGGAACGAAATCCGAAAGCTCATTATGTACCTTATGCGGCACATTCTTCGCACTTAGTCGGCACTAGTGCTCCGATCTGTCGTCAGGAAGCATGTTCATTTTTCAATGTATAATTTTTTTCTCTGCTTCTCTGCTGCTAAAATTCTTTTTTTCATGAAACCAGGAAGCAAAATGGTAAAACGTTTATCAAAAACACGTTGGCCAGCAAGAGAGTCTACATGAAAACTGGGAGGGCGTTATCAATGCCCTCACACATATTGCCAATAATACGTTTGAAAAACCACTTGTGCGAAATGAGGCTTCAGCTTTATTGAATCAAGTCAGAGGACTAGAAACACTATTCATGATGACAGTTTGGAAGGACATATTTCAGAGATTTAATAGTGCAAATCTGAAATTGCAAAGTGTAAATATTGATACTAGAATAGAGCATGCATTATATGAATCACTTGTAGGACCTTTGCATCTATTCGTGGCCTGTTCGACTATTATGAAAATAAATCAGTGGAGATTGTGACTAATATAGACTATGAATGCACCTATCAAAGATTACGAAAACGCAAACGTCATGATGAAGAAGAAGCGGACTCTGAAGAAGTTTTTCTCATTGGAAGCGAAAAATTTAGGGTCGAAAAATTTCTTCCAGTACTTGTCAACTTGTACGCCGAATTAGTGAGGAGGAAGGAACGGCATAAAACGGTTGGACTCCTTCACAGTTTTCAGTAACCTCGAACACAGTTCACCAGACGATATTGCTGAATATGAAGCAATTGTCATATGACACAGATTTAGAGCCTTCCTTCCGTATTGAATGTGTACATTTCTCGGAACTTATAAATATATTGAGATAAGTGATATACCAGTCTGAATGTGTAAATTTTTACGAAAAGAGAGGTTTCAGTCCATGTTTCCGATTGTTGACATTGATCTCAGTTTATTTCTATGTATGGCAGTTACAAATTGTTCAGTAGAACGCTCGTTTTCGTTTCTTAGAAGACTAAAATCGTACCTACATTCTACTTCGTCTGGGAAGAGGTTGAACGGCTTGTCCATTCTTCACATCGAAACGGACCTCCCAACTGATAACCGTCTGAACTACGAAGATATGATCATCAAAGCAAGACGCAAACTTTGCTGACTGGTGAGTTTGTTTTTTTATTCATATAAGTTTTAATAATGTAAGATTATAATGTGATTTTTTTTATAACTTAGAGCACATTCATTGGATTTACAAACTACGTATTACCTGTTTATTTTACAACTGCCGGTGGCAGAACGCGGAACTAAACCTCGTTTACGTGCAGACGCGACCGAAGGCGTCCGACAATACTAAACAATACCCGAATGACCCAGGCCGCTCGGCGCTGTACAGTCGAAATTATTAGATCGTTAAACGACAGTTTTATTTTAATTTTGAACGCATCTCTGTAAAAGTACGTATTAATTACTAACGTATGACATGATCGCTTCAATTTTTAGATCGTAACAAACTTTTTATTTTCATTTGCAACGGATTCGTGTAAAATAACATATTAAAAGTGAATGTATAACAAAAATGCGTTGTCTCCTACACGCTCTGCTGAATTTTTAGGCTATAAAAGAAATAATGAACCGTGGACCTTGGCGTTAGTGGGGAGGCTTGCGTGCCTCACAGATACAGATAGCCGTTCCTTAGGTGTAACAACAGCAGAGGGGTATCTGTTGAGAGGCCAGACAAACATGTGGTTCCTGAAGAGGGGCAGCAGCCTTTTCAGTAGCTGCAGGGGCAACAGTCTGGATAATTGACTGATCTGGCCTTGTAACACTAACCAAAACGGCCTTGCTGTGCTGGTACTGCGAACGGCTGAAAGCAAGGGGAAACTACAGCCGTAAATTTTCCATGAGCATGCACCTTTAAAGTATGATTAAATGATGATTGCGTCCTCTTGGGTAAAATATTCCGGAGGTAAAATAGTCCCCCATTCGGATGTCCGGGTGGGGACTTGTGAGGAACACGTCGTAATAAGGAGAAACAAAACTGGCGTTCTGCGGATCGAAGTGTGGAATGTCAGATCCCTTGATCGGGCAGGTAGGTTAGAAAATTTCAAAAAGGGAAATGGATAGATTAAAGATAGATATAGTGGAAATTAGTGATGTTCGCTGGCAGGAGGAACGAGACTCCTGTCAAGTGAATACAGGGCTATAAATACAAAATCAAATAGGGGTAAAGCAGGAATAGGTTTAATAATGAATAAAAAAAATAGGAATGCTGGTAAGCGGCTACGAACAGCATAGTGAACACATTATTCTGGCCAAGATAGACACGAAGCCCACACGTACCACAGTAGTACAAGTAGCTCCGCAGATGACTACGAGATTGACGAAATGTATGATGAGATAAAAGAAATTATTCAGATAGTGAAGGGTGACAAAAATTTAATAGCCGTGGGTGACTGGAATTCGATAGCAGGAAAGGGAAGAGAAGAAAATGTTGTAGGCGAATGTGGAATGGGGGTAAAGAATGAAAGAAGAAACCGCCTGGCAGAGCAATCATAGCTAACACTTCGTTTAAGAAACATGAAAGAAAGTTATACATGTGGAAGAGGCGTGGAGACACTGTAAGGTTTCAGATAGATCATATAATGGTAAGACAGATATTTAGGAACCAGGTTTTAAATTGTAAGACATTTCCAGGGTCAGATGTGGATTATGACCACAATCAGTTGGGTATGAACCGTAGATTAAAACTGTAGAAACTGCAAAAATGCAGGAATTTAAGGAGATGGAACCTGGATAAACTGACTAAACCAGAAGTTGTACAGAGTTTCAGAGAGAGCATTAGCGAAGGATTGACAAGAACGGGGGAACGAGATACAGTAGAAGAAGAAAGGGTAGCTTTGAGAGATGAAATAATGAAGGCAGCAGATGATCAAGTAGGTAAAAAGACGAGGGCTAGTAGAAATCTTTGGGTAACAGAAGAGATACTGAATTTAATTGTTGAAAGGAGAAAATTTAAAACGCAATAAATGAAACAGGCAAAAAGAAATTCAAAAGTCTCGAATATGAGATTGACATGAAGAACAAAATGGCTAAGCAGGGATGGCTAGAGGACAATTGTAAGGATGTAGAGGCATGTGTCTCTAGGGGTACGATAGATACTGCCTGCAGAAAAATTAAAGAGACCTTTGGAGAAAAGAGAACCCATGTATGAATATAAAGTTTTCGGACTGAAAACCAGTTATAAGCAAAAAACTGAAGGCAGAACGGTGGAAGGAGTATACAGCGGGTCTATGCATGGGTGATGTACTTGAGGGCAATATTACAGAGTTGAAAAAGGATGTAGATGAAGATGAAATGGGAAATATGATACTGCGTGACGAGTTTGACACAGCACTCAAAGACGTAGGTCGAAACTAGGCCCCGGGAGTAGAAAACATTCCATTAGAACTACTGATAGCTTGTCACAGCCAGCCATGACAAAACTTTACCATCTGATGAGAAGCTGTACAAGACAGGCGAAATATCCTCAGAATTCAAGAAGAATATAATAATTCCAATCCTAAAGAAATCAGGTATTGACAAATGTGAAAATTACCGAACTATCAGTGTAATTTGACACGGCTGCAAAATACTAACACGAATTCTTTACAGACGAATGGAAAAACTGATAGAAGCCGACTTCGGGGAAGAGCAGTTTGGATTCCCTAAAAATGTTGGAACACGTGAAGCAATACTGACCATACGACTTATCTTAGAAGATAGATTAAGAAAAGACAAACCTACGTTTCTAGCTTTTGTAGACTTAGAGGAAGCTTTTGACAATGTTGAAAGGGATATTCTCTTTTAAATTCCGAAGGTGGCAGGTATAAAATACAATTTGTACAGAAACCAGATGGCAGTTGTAAGAGTCGAGGGGCACGAAAGGGAAGCAGTGATTGGGAAGGGACTGAGACAGGATTGTAGCCTATCCCCGATGTTATTCAATCTGTATATTGAACAAGCAGTAAAGGATAAGAAATAAAAATTCGGAGTAGGAATACAAATCCATGGAAAAGAAATAAAAACTTTGAGGTTCGCCGATGATATTGTAATTCTGTCTGAGACAGCGAAGAATCTGGAAGAGCAGTTGAACGGAATGGACAGTGTCTTGAAAGGACGATACAAGATGAACATCAACAAAAGCAAAACGAGGATAATGGAACGTAGTGGAATTAAATCAGGTGATCCTGAGGGTATTGGATTCAGAAATGAGACACTTAAAGTAGTGAACGGTTTTTGCTATTTGGAGAGCAAAATAACCGATGATGGTCGAAGTAGAGGGGATATAAAATGTAGACTGGCTATGGGAAGGAAGGCGTTTCTGAAGAAGAGAAATTTGTTAACCTCATGTATAGATTTAAGTGTCAGGAAGTCGTTTCTGTATGTATTTGTATGTATGGATGTGAAACATGGATGATAAATAGTTTAGACAAGAAGAGAATAGAAGCTTTCGAAATGCTGAAGATTAGATGGGTAAATAACAGAACTAATGTGGAGGTACCGAAGATTTGGGAGAAGAGGAATCTGTGGCACAGCTTGACTAGAAGAAGGGATTGGTTGGTAGGAGACTTTCTGAGGCATCAAAGGATCACCAATTTAGTACTGGAGGTAGCGTGGAGGGCAAATATGGCAGAGGGAGACGAAGAGATGAATACACTAAGCAGATTCAGATGATTGTAAGTTGCAGTAGGTACTTGGACATGAAGAAGCTTGCACAGGATAGAGTAGCATAGAGAGCTGCATCAGAGAAGTCTTTGGACTGAAGACCACAACAACAACAACAAAAGAAAAGTTATTTTCCTTGTGTTCGTCTCTGTTGTCTTTCGACAGAAGAATGTGCTAACACAATGCAGTTTTAACTTTGTTTTATCAGCGGCCGTACACCAAGTACAGTTCAGGAACCATATTACATTTTAATTGAGTACGATTAGACCACTGACACGTCTCCTTCAGAACAACTTTTAGCAGAGTTCGGAAACCGCTGAGAGCGCTCCCACCATAAGTGGCGATTCTGAAGTGATTAGGTAATAGTTATTATATAAAATATGTTTTTTGGGGGGGAGGGGGTTGTATATAATATGGTGTGCCCAGGGGCACAAAATTTTTAAATCCACCACTGCCCTCAGCGGAATTTCCTCAGAAGCGTCACAGAGTATTTTTTTTTTGAAGAACCAAAGAAAAAGAAAATAGAAATCCACAAAAGCAAATAACAGAAGAACCACACAGGAATGGTTCCCTTCTGAGTGGTGTAATACAATACAAAATATCATATAAACACTACATTCTCTCTTCCCTTCCCCGAATATTACAATGTTGAAATATTTTATGTATGTGGCAAGCATACAATGAAAATACATAGAAATTAAACTAGTCGTACAACCGGATTAAACAGCAAAAATGTTTAATGTTTTAGTAAAGATATCCGTAAAAAGTACTTAATACAGCTCTTTTAAATGTCTACAGCATACACTACACTGTAATCCTACTAGTGTTATTCGTGTTCATGTAATCTACAGAAGTCAAATGAAAGGTTACTGTACATAATTTTAGAGGTAATTTTCTTGTTTTTGGACTTTTGGGACTTGAATATAGTATTTGTATCATTTAGTTATACTTGTGTAGCCTCATCAGAGATACTGCACTGCCCATGAATTAGTTAGTCCATCTTTGAATTGTGAAGATGCAGGGGTGTTAAGTGTTGATCGTATGGATAGGGGAAAGGGAGCTGCAGCAGGCGTCATGCCAGTGAGCTTGTACAGGAACAACGCAGAATGTAGTGCTCTTGGAAACTATGTTATTGATTTGATGGAAGATATTGTTATCACAAAAGGTACAAGAGGATTGTTATCATTATGCACTGCGTGAGTTGCATTTACTAAGATGGATACTATGTTGAGGAGACTTGGATTTAAGGTAACGAATGAACATGTGTTACCTTGTTGTGGCAGCATTTAGTTAGGCATTCTTTGTCACATTCAATGTTAGTGAATTTGAAAAGACAAAAAGAATTTGGCCCTTAGTATGAGGACTTTTGTGTTGTAGTAAATTTTCACGTTTAGTTACATTACGGTACTTCCACAGAGCTGATCTTATGTAATTGTAATTTGTAATGAAATATTTTATTACTGCTTGCTAAGCTTTCAATGGTGAGATGATGTAAATGGAATAGTGTTAAGAAATTTTTTTGAGATTAATCTTTTTATTATAGTTTCAAGAGAACAGTTTTTGCCAAGGAAGTAACTCAGATTATCCTACGTCATTATGCAGCTCTTATTCCCTGACAAACTTTATTTTTTTATGAGACATGAGTTTTATAAGAACCAAGTTTGCATTGCGTGTCTCTAGGAGATTGCTTTGCACTATCATGATTCTCTGTAGTTAGTAATAGCTCAGAAATTGAGATGCACCTTTTCTTGTTTTGTTAAAAGAGCAGTTGCAGGGTATTTTCCATTGTGACTCACGTATGTAAAATACAAGAGATGCGAGGTTTCAGTTTCACAGTGTCAATCAACAATGTTAAGTTTAATTATTCTCATTAAAGTTCGAAGTCAGTTTTTTGTGACAGACATTGTTGTTTCAAACAGGGCTTACTTCATTTACATTGTCGCAGTTAGATTTGCTTTATATTCCGAAAAACAGATTTTAATCTTAACTATTAATTTTTAACTGCAAACGAAGGATTAGGTTAAGGTTGCATCCATAAAGATACTGTACATTCAGAAAGAGACGCTCAGAGATTAGCTTAGAGTTACATCCATAAAGATACTGTACATACAGAAAGAGACGTTCATATTATCTTTTTTATGTATTAGATAACTATCAACATGCACGAGTTGTAAAGAAAAAAAAGTGTCATTAGCAAATCAAGATATCACTGAAAATACTTTTTATGACTGTATAACTTACTGTAAAAATATACTTTCATAAGATTAGAAGTTATGATACTTCAACAGTTTATGTATTCAAATACTGATTCAAAGGAATATTGTTATATGCATGTGCTCAATGTGTTAAACTTTCAAAACGCTGCAGAAATAACACCACTGGTCAGAATGATGTCAAACTGCAACGGAATATTATTTGAGAAGGGGAAAACATATGGCAGAAGAAAAAATAGTGTGAAAATTGATCAGTAGATGTCACTGTATGCGTCAGCATACGTAAGTCAAAGCACCTGTCATGCGCACGACCCACTGAAGTTGATATAAACACGCCGGGGGGTACACAACTTTTCCTTTTTTCGCGTCTGCGACGTTCACCATGAATGTCTCAATGCAGGATTGGACTCTGCTTGTAAAGCTGTATAACAAGAATGATGACTGTGCACACATCGCTCTTCGGAATTTCCGGACACTAAAGGGTTTGAAACAAAGCGTTGGTCCGATGACTGCCATGGGCTTGGAGAAAATGATTTGGAAGTTCGAAAAGACAGATTCTTTTGGTGTCCAACCTGGTAGAGGGACGAAACGAATTGATTCGACGTCAGTGGAAGCAGTGGCCACAGCAATGCAGGAGGAGACGAGTGGTGGTGTGCAAAAGTGTAGTGCACGGAGAATTGCCCCTACATTGGACATACCAGTGAGCAGGGTGCGTAATAGCGTACGAAACTTCCTTCTTTGTTATCCATTCGAAATTACCCTTGTGCACTAGTCGTTTCCTGTGGACCTGCCAGCAAGAGAGAATTTCATCATCTGGGCATTTTTTATTCGTTCCATCACCTGCTTAATACTTCCGTTTCGAATTACATTCTCATCCACTGGCAATACATTTGAATCCGTACACAGAAAGTTAGCAGCCAACTGATTACTGTCACTGGCAGTGCATGTGATAGTCCTTTCGTAATCTGAGATTGCATTAGCTGACATTCTGCTTGACAAGTTGAGAGATAGGCATTTCAATTAGAAAGTCGGTGTCTAAACCTGCCTCTAAATCTGGCTTCTCAGGTGACATACAATCTGTAAGAACAGTACGTGAGTTTTACAGTTCCTCCACTTCCTCTTCTGTATTCTTTCTCCAAGCTTCTCTAACGTTTTCCTCGTTCTCCTCATCATTTGCCCCAAATACTAATATCCATTTGTACCTAATATTGATTCTCTCACTACTCTTGTCTCTCTTCAAATACTTTCTTGACTTTCCTTCGTCTCACATTAAATGAAGATTGAATTTGTTTCCTACTTATTTCAGGTCCTTTTGTGGTTCTCGTGCGATTGTCTCTATATTTTCCGGTCTTTAGGTTCAATGCTGTTACCTTTGCTATCTCCTTTCGATCTTCTGTTATTTTCCTCCATTTTCTCTTCCATTTTCTATTCCATAACCATCTCCCATCCTCCCCTGACGTCTTACAACAAAACTGAATTCCTGCAACACTAACTAATGGTATTTATACCTCTTCTGATGACCTTTTACTCCCGAAAGCCAGTTGTACAAAACACAGGAATAACTAACGTCCTCCGACAAAAATCCGCCATGTGCCAAGTAATAGAAAAGTTTCGCTTACAACAGTAATTTCAAATTACGCACCGAGTCAGGTGGCGCAATGGTTAGCACACTGGACTCGCATTCGTGAGGATGACGGTTCAAAACCCGCGTCCAGCTGTCCTTACTTAGGTTTTCCGTGGTTTCCCTAAATCGCTTCAGGCAAATGCCGGGATGGTTCCTTTGAAAGGGCACGGCCGACTTCCTTTCCCATCCTTCCCTAGCCCGATGGGGGCGATGACCTCGCTGTTTGGTCCGCTCCTCAACCAATCAAATTACGCGCAGTTATTATTGCAACATTTACGTTTATTTCTGTGGCTGTTGACTGCTGTGCTGTGGTGTGATGCTCAAACTACGCTGCGCCTTGTGTCGTCGAGATGGTTGTCTCGAATCCCTTCAACCCAAGACGATGCAGAATTCCTCTTTTTGTGCTGAACCACAGAAAATCAATGTGTCGTAGATTTGTGCTGGATGTATGATTCGTCTCTCCGCACATAGACTACCCGTTCACTGTTCATTCTCATTATTGTTCTTAACAGAAAAAGCAATCTTCTGTGCACAGTACACCATGTGTAATAAGTCTGTGACTGCCTGTGTCTTTAGTTCTGATTATGTATACTTTGCGGCTGTCGGACTCGAATTTGATGCCTTTAATCGGAGAATACGCTTCATTACGAAATAGACCTGACAATGTGCGTAGTACGAATACGTCTCTTATACTTTTCAAAGTAACTTAAGTAAAGAAAGAAAAATGTCACTTTGAAATAATAACACTACTACACAAATTACCGTACTTCTTTTTACTATTCCTTTTGCACTTAAATCACTTCCTTAGCAATGCCTATGCTTATCCAGTCTAGTTTAACGATTAGGTTCATTTCACACTCATAGTGAGGTAAGCATTACTGGGTTACATTTCGACATTAATTAAACAGATAATCACTGATCATGGAAGCCTTTTCATTTACGTTCTACAGTCAATATGTTCCCCCGCGACAATTACCGATTCTGAAACACGACACTTTGCCAACGATAAATCTCTTAATTAATCTCAACCGCCTTCCCGCGAAATTATTGTATTAGTGAAATAACTTTCTCCTACAAACAGGTGCGCGTGACTGCTGCTTGCGGGTGCCCAACACAAACTTTTCTTGCCCACGCGAAGACGGCGTGCTACCACCGGCGTTGGGGCATTGTCATTATACGGCAAGACAATGCTCCTTCATAGAGAAGGCGTGCTTGGCACCAGAAGTTCCAGAGGGCAGAATAAGTATTACAACATAAAAGATAGCAGTAGTCCTTAGAAACGTTACTTCGGCAAAATTCATCTGTATGGCCATTTTGGTACCTCATTTCTCAGTGAAGAAGTTTTCTGCTAGACAAGTTGTGTGACTGCAATGGCGTTTCTGTGTGATCATCCCTCAATACCTAGTATTACAGATCAAGGTCCTATCGACTCTTTCTAACGGCAACTCTAAGTCCGACTCACGTGGAAATCTATCACTGCTCTCACTGAAATAAAAACAAAGGTGAGTCCAGTTCCTTATCAGAATGACATGTTAATGCTGTAAGAACTTTTAGCATTGTACGTGAGTCAATAGGCGGTTCAAAAAATTCTGAATGACTGTGAGTCAACACCATCGAAAACTTGCTACTGACCTGCCTAGCCAGGCATTTGAGCATGTGTTTAAATATCTATGGTTAGAGGTAAAATTGCATAAGATTAGTCTTCTTTACCTGCTTTGGGCTGCCTTAACATATATGAAATGTTATTTGTATGAGAACTTGTAGCATTGTACTTGATAATGACATAAAATCCGAAATATAAATAGGACAGAAGATAAATACAGTAATACACAATAAAATTACGGTTAACTCTTTCAAAGAATATTCCATGACCGTGGCCCAACACCATTGAAAACTTTTTAAACTAAATAGGATTGTTTTTCCATAAACTCCGTCGCCTCTTACCAATTGCACTTCCACGAAATTCTCCACCCATTATCAAACTGGTTTCACTACACTATGTCTGCTAATACAAGGACAGAAAGTGGGCGGTAGTTTTACTGTAAGCAATCGCTGTCGCTCTCTCTTCGTTACACACACATTCTCTCTCTCTCTATCTCCCCCCCCCCTCTCTCTCTCTCTATCCCTCCCTCTCTTTCTCTCTCTCTCTCTCTCTCTCTCTCTGTCTCTCTCTCTCTCTCTCACACACACACACACACACACACACACACACACAAACACACGCTCTCCTTCATACTGTGCCTTCCTGTCCCTCTCTCCGCCCTCTCTCTCTCATGCACACACACATACACATACACACACAGAGTTCCTACCTCTCAGCTTTCCTTCCTCCATTAACTTAGTAAGTACGCTAAGCAGGCGAACAGTTATCAGATATTACTCGAATGAGGTTGTTATAAGAAAATACTTAGTTGATTTTTACGAATGAGAATAAGACATTTTTAACTACCAAAAATATGTGTTGTACATTCACTGCCTCTTGTCACTCTCCCTTTGTCTTTAATAGAAATATTATTTATGGTTACTTTCTGTGCATTATTTTTGGTTTCCTTCCGTGTCTTTCTCTGCGAGAGATTTGCGCCTTTGCTATCATTAAGAACTGCAAGGAAGGAGGGAAGGAAGACTGGGTTTAAAGTCCCGTCAACATCGAGGTCGTTAGAGACGGAACACAGTCTCGGATTGTGTCAAAGATGGGGAAGCAAATCGGACGTGCCATTTCAAAGGAACCATACCGGTATTTGAGTGGAACGAGGTAAGGAAATAAACTAAATTGTCACGATTTTCCTTAACCAATTGCAGTTTGTTGCTTTGCTTGTCCTTCTACTACTGTTTTTAATCTAAGAAGATATCTTGATTCAAGACTATGGGGTGTAATTAATGTCCAGCAGTCCAGGTTTACTGATGAAAACAATGGGTACAGCCTCATTGTTGCTTTTTTTTTTTTTGTTTTTTTTTTTTAGCTCTCCTATCGTCAACTACAGCCTGAAAGTGGCGCACTGAAGGGTCGAAACTGGCAGCTACAAAATAAGTAAAATTATAAGGACGGCTGTAGACGTTTCACATTCTCACAGTAATAAACGGCGGGTGATCCCAAGACCTCCTGTCAAAAGGATGGACATACAAAAACAAATTATCTGTCGTATTTTTATGGCGGCGTCGAGCACCTTTTGTTGGTTAAAAGTTTTTCCGACGCTTCCCGGCGCCAATAAGGAACTTAGTAACACGCCTCCATCTAGCACCGAGTAGGCCACGAAGGAAATTTGAAGGGAACAGCTATTCCTCACGGCCATAGAAATATTGGATTTACAGTAATCACATAATTATTCTGATGTCACTATCTGGTAGTTCTATTCTTCCACAATATGTTTTTAGTTCAAAAATTTAAGGCATAATTAATTTACTGCAGGAAATCTGTATATTAAGGTTATGGTCTTTCTGCACATGAGTGCAACTGAGAGGTGATTTCTGTTTTATCAGATTTGTGATCAGAATTTAGGTGAACTGTTTAAAGACATGTTTTTCCTTTGTTTGGGATGGACGTAATGATCGACTTGATGGTTGACTTGGCCTTGCCAACTTGAGCGTGAGTCGCTCTGGAAACGTTTTTGATCTACGAATCGAATTAAATCAAGTGGTTAGCGAATTTGATTAGAAAATGAGACAGTAAAAGTAGTATGGGACTGATACTTGGGCAGTAACACAGTTGACGATGGGACAATTAGAGGAGATGTAAAATACAGACTGGTAATAGAGAGAAAATATTTTGTGAAAAAGAAATCTTACTATAGATTATAAATTGAAGTGTTTTTGGAAAGTATATGTGTCGAGTTGTTCTTATATTGAAGTGAAATGTGGTCTACATTATCAGTACAAACAATTAAGAACAAAAGCTTCTGATCTGTGAAAAGTGCTGACAATTATATGGCTAGATCGTTTAAGTAAAGAAAATTAAATGAATCGGAAAGCAAGGAACTTTATAGTACAACTTGAGTAAACAAAGGGTAAATTGATAAGTTAGTCGGATACATCTTGAGGCATCAAGGAATAGTTAATTTGGTAGTAGAAGGACTTTGTATGTGTGTGCATATGTGTGTGTGTGTGTTTCTTGTGAAGGTGTCACCAGTCTTCTGACTGGTTTGATGCGGCCCACCACGAATACCTCTCCTATGCCAGTCTCTTCATCTCAGAGTAGCATTTGAAACCTACTTCCTCAGTTATTTGCTGGATTTATTGCAATATCTGTCTTCTTCTACAGCTTTTGCCCTCTACAACTCCCTCTAGTACCATGGAGATCATTCCCTGATTACTTAACAGATGTCCTATCATCCTGTCGCTTCTCCTTGTCAGTGTTTTCCACATATTCAATTCCTCTCCGATTCTGCGCAGAACCTCCTCATTCCTTACGTTATGAGCCCACCTAATTTTCAGCATTCGTCTGTAGCACCATATCTCAAATGCTTCGATTCTCTTCTGTTCCGGTTTTCCCACAGTTCATGTTTCTCTACCATACAATGTTGTGCTCCAAACATACCATTCTCAGAAGCAGCCTGGCCTGAAGTATAATCTGTGTTGTCAACCCCGTAGGTAAGCTACACTGTCCTATCTCTGTCATGGTGAGAAAATGAAGCGCCTACAGCCGTCGTTATGATTTTATTTATTTTGTAGCCACCAGTTTCTCCGCTTCAATGCGCCATCCTCAGGCTGCCGTTTTTACCCACTACATTTCCCTCTAGTACTATGGAGATTATTCCCTGCTGTGATAATAATTATTGAGTTGCATTAACCCTTCTTCTTGTCAGTGTTTCCCGTATAGTAATTTCCTCGTCCATGCTGCAAAGAACCTCAGTCCGCATCTCGTGGTCGTGCGGTAGCGTTCTCGCTTCCCACGCCCGGGTTCCCGGGTTCGATTCCCGGAGGGGTCAGGGATTTTCTCTGCCTCGTGATGGCTGGGTGTTGTGTGCTGTCCTTAGGTTAGTTAGGTTTAAGTAGTTCTAAGTTCTAGGGGACTGATGACCATAGATGTTAAGTCCCATAGTGCTCAGAGCCATTTGAACCATTTTTTGCAAAGAACCTCCTAATTCTTTACCTTATCAGTTTACATTATTTTTAACATTCGTCTGCAGCACAACATTGAGATTCTTACATTCTCTTCAGTTCCGGTTTTCCCACAGTACATGTTTCACTACCATACAATGCTGTGTTCCAAACATGCATTCTCAGAAATTTCTTCCTCAAATTAAGGCCTATGTTTGATACTACTAGACTTCTCTTGATCAAGAGCACCCATTTTGCCAGTGCTAGTCTGCTTTTTTGTCTTCTTTGTTAATCCGTCATGGATAATTTTACTGCCAAGGTAGCAGAATTCCTTAAATTCATGATCACAAATTCTGATTTCGAGTTTCACGCTGTTCTCATTTCTGCTACTTTTCGTTACTTTTATCTTTCTTCGATTAACTCTCAGTTCATATTCTACGCTGATTAGACGATTCCATTCAACACACCCTGTAATTATTCTTCACCTTCATTGAAGACAGAAATGTCATAAGCGATTTTTATCATTGATATCGTATCACCCTGAATTTCGATTCCGCTCGTGAACCTTTAATTTTATTTCGGTCATTGCTTCTTCCACGTGTAGACTGTGCAGTAGGGGCGAAGAACAACATCCCGGTCTTACACCCTTTCTAATCCAATCACTCTTGTTCCTTCTAGGTTCCTCTATATGTTGTATTGTACCCGTCTTCTCTTTACCGTACCTCACTCATCTTAAGATTTTGAAGATCTTGCACCATTTTCTACTGTAGAACGCTTTTTGCAGTTCGACAAGTCCTATGGAAGTGTCTCAATTTTCTCTTCCTCTACAAAATGATTAACATATTTGTGGACCCAACCAAGGGATCCACCACGTAGAATTACATAAAGATAGAGGAAATTCAACGAAAACGTTCCGTATTTAAATTGCTGAAATATTCCCCTCCAGTGACTCGAGCTTCCTAAGTAGGAATTACTCACAAAGACCTCTTCTTCCACACAGTCTAGTGCGTTTCAAGTAGTCGAATGAACTGCTACAGCTAATGAGTGCAATTTGCGTTTCGAAAATAACTCCGAAGCATCCATACCAGCAAACATCTGTTTGTAATCGAGGAAACGCCGTGGTATCAGCTCCAGCGTGAACTGCAGATAAGAAGCGATACTGTACACTTGGCCACTTCTCGCAGACAGCGGCGATACTGTGCAGTAGGGAGCGAGCATCGGTTCAGACATGTGTCCCTCTGTGGTGCAGTTCCTGTTGCTGACCTCCATTGGCTTCTCAGTGGGGTTGAGGGCCTCCACGAGCGGTCAGCCAGTCGTCAAGGTTGTAGCGGCTCACACGCTTTCACTTACAACGATATTACGCCTATATCTGTGATAAAGGGTTCTCCTTTTGCGATTGCTCAGTCATCCTGGCAGTAAAAATTCGGTCATGACGGAATTTAAAGAGTGACATGTCAGAAAGATTAGATACCACTAGCACAGAGGAAGGACATAATGTAACGCCATACGTTGGTTCGGTCATGACGGAATTTAAAGAGTGACATGTCAGAAAGATTAGATACCACTAGCACAGAGGAAGGACATAATGTAACGCCTTATGTTGATTTTATAGAGCGCATCGGAGATACGAGCATATACTCATCTTTGGTCACTGTTCAAAATGATTGTAATCTTTTTCAACAGAAATTTCAGTGGTACTACAGGAATGTGGTGATTTAATAGGCTCTTTCCCGAAAATACTATCATTTAATTTCTTCAGACATGTACAGTGAGTTTGTTGATTCTCCACGAGAACTTTACAAGTAGAAACCTCCAATGGAGTTGAGCTGTGTTTATGTTCATGTCTCTCACTATATTTATTCGTTTATTTATTTGTTTATATAACTGCCTAGTACAAAGCTTTCTGCAAAAGACGTTACTGTGTATTGAGATGAGCACACGATAACAGAAGTCTAGAAATTTGAAAAAGAATCACTACGTAATATCGAAAACAATACGCAGTATCATAAATTCCAAATGCAAGTAGCACAAAAACTAAAAATTACAAATCTAGAAACAGGTCACTAATCGTTTCTAATTGAAAAATTCAAGCAAAATGTGATTTTTTTGAAGTTATTCCCAAAATATAAAGTTGTATAACGCCAGACAGAATTTTTGTGGATACTTCACAAGAGAACGTAAAAATCGAAAAAAATCGAACTACACTCAAATAGAAGCTTATTATAGTTTCCATATCGAGGTAGGTGCTCTGTGCGAAAGCCAACACTTACTGACACCTTTGAGAATCATTTATTGTAAAAGAACATATATGAGTAATAGTGGTCTACCGCACACAGGGCGAGGTGTATTCCCGGGAGTGATAATCTTAAAAAACTAAAACTATTAGCTTGGCTCGAGTCGGACACGAAATGGTCTGGAGAGGGAATGAAAGCGAGCTTCGAAACCAATTAAAGCGTGCGCAAACGGTACTGCGAGTTCGTGGAATACTTGCCAGTAACGAGAACTTATGATCTGCAACATCGTCAATCAGCAGGCACGAAAATAGGAAAGACTGTAAAAACGCGACAGGTTACGAAACGTACAGTCTCGTTGCGCAATCTTAGTAACGTTTGCTTCCAATAAGTCTTATTTTCTGTAACCGTCTCTCGTCAGGGGGACGACAGATTGTTTTTAATGTAGGGGACTCTGTAACTGTTGTTTCTGATTTTAATCTGCTGGGTGATTTCATAACACCACATATAGGTGTGGAGTGAGAGCTTTTTTCCCAGAACGTCCTTGCAAGAAAAAACATTTTTTGGTAAACAAAAGAGCAGAAACGGTTTTAGCATAGAGTTTCACCTGAGTTGGATCCCGTGGACAAAGCTGTGTAGAGCCTTCCAGTGAACAAATTCAGTGTATGACTCTATCGCATGTTATCGCACCGTTGTTCCTTGTTGTGACTGCAACTTATTCACGCTGGGATAGTATGCAATGGGATTTCTCTGCTGACACAGAAGTTACATTATGGCGTTTTTCATAATAACGGCTGTAAGTATTTTCGCTGTCAGGGCTATAAATTTTTTGTGTACATTTAAAGACAGCAAGTGAGTACAAAATCTTCTGCACATATGGTGTCATTCTTTGACTTCATTCAATTTTTCAGTTCAACAATAAGAAAGACATTATTCGTACTGGACGTGTAACTGATCCACTGTGGTAGTACCTCCGAAAAAATGAATAAAAGTAGGTTTATTTATAGATAGATTTTTGAGTAGTGTTTCTTTTTAGTAGCAAGGTATGACCCCTACAGGGTGTCGACCATTTCCACTTCTTCATCTCCCCCCCCCCCCCCCCTACTCACCATAAAATCCATTTTGGAACAGTATTTCCCATTCAATACTTGCAGATGTGATGTTAAAAACTCGAATTATACACAAAAAACAACGATTCACACCAAAAGCTGTCCTGCTCTAGTGAAAAATGACATTCTGTGCCAATAAGTGACATGACCCCCTACTTCTTCCTTCAAGGCATACTATTATGTAATTAATACTAGGTAATCGTTTTTATAGTGTTACAGCGTTTGGGATTCAATATAAATGTCAAATTATTTTCTCATTCGAGGAGAACCTAAGTTTTCTTCCTGATACATGGTCAATTTTGTTCTGGAGTTTTTAGGTGGACTTCTCTGCCCCGCAAGAGTTCATTCGATAGATTCTTTATTTGATTCAGGTAGAAGCAGGCATGTTCAGCGAATGGAGCTCAGTTTCCCTCGACCACAATGGTTTGCTTATTCCTTTATGGAGATGTACATTATCATTTTGAAAGAGCGAAGTCTATTTCTTAACTGGACCATCTTGAGAAGCGTTATTGTCTTTAATTTTGTCCATGTACATCCCGCTTCAACTTAGATTTGAAAACCACACCATAGACGATCACCCCGCTCCCATATAATATCGTTGCTACTACATTCTCCGATAGAAATTGAACGCGGGGCCAACCATAGCGCCATCTGGTTTCCCCCTTCAAGCTAGACGAATTTCGTTCTTTGTAGTTTTTTCGTTTGATGCTTATTTTGTGAGGTATTTGGCCCGGTCACTATCAATGGACCACCCTCTATAACCAGACGACACACATTCGCATTCTGAGGGGTTTCTGGAGAGTATGGTCCCCTATTATAACTATTATAGCAATATCTACTACTTTGTTCCATCTCTGATTGCTTATCTTCTGTAGCTGTAAATCGTGAGTGCCAAATAAATTGTAGGAGGGCGTGCTGGAAAGTAATGCCTCCGAATTTTTTATGTGAAGACTTTTACAGCTTATTAAACAAAGCAAACGTTATTATCATTCTACATCTCTGTTCTTCATGTCTATGTATATATTTCTCGATGTAGTGACCCTGGCGACGTACACATTTCTCCCAAGGAGAGATCTCTTTGTTGGTACCGTCACTGTAGAATGTTTGACTTTGTTGATGGAGCCGCAACGTCACCTTTGCCTGCACCGTATCATGTCTGTCAAAGTGAAGTGCTCAAATGTATTTTTTAAGTTTTGGAAAGAGATGAAATTCGGATGAACCCAAGGCGTCGGATATTTGCAGCGTTCGTGTGTGGTATAGGATTGTCATGCTTAAGGAGAAGATGTTACATATGTGTACGAATTCTTCGAATTCTAAACTCGATTATAGCAGGCTATTTCTCACCTACTGTACTACTGTATTGTATGTTAACCATGGGGCCTAGAAACTTCGGAGAGGCTCCGTCGTCCCCCCCCCCCCCCCCCCCGCCCACCGCAACGCAGTGGTTCACAACCCCACTACGACTACCGCAGTCCACTAAACAACCCCACCGCCCCACACCGAACCTCTCTTTCAGGGTTATCCTGCGGTTCGTTCCCCAGTGGACTCCACCGTCTCACGCCTCACACCGGACGAGTGTAACCCCTTTGTTTGCGTGGTAGAGTAATGGTGGTGTACGCTTGTGTGGAGAACTTGTTTGCGCAGCAATCGCCGACATAGTGTAGCTGAGTCGGAATAAGGGAAGCCAGCCCACATTCGCCAAGGAAGATGGAAAAGCGTCTAAAAACCATCCACACACTGGCCGGCTCACCAGACCTCGACACAGGTCCGTCGAGCGGATTCATGCTGGGGACCAGGCGCTCCTCCCCAGTCCGGGAAGCCGTGCGTTAGACCGCACGGCTAACCGGGTGGGCCTTAACGACATGTTACGTTACACACCGCTACATTACATGAAACACTTCGCAGTCCTTTAGCGGCAGAGGACTGCAAATGTATAGACAAGAGGGACAAAGACGTAAAATGTCGAAAACTTGCGTATTATTTTAAAAGCTTCAAGAAGTTTCACAAATAAATTTAGGGGGCATTACTTTTCAGCACCCCTTGTACATATGGCCATTTATCATTAATTATTCATATAGTGTACTATAATTTTGATATACATTGCCCAGAAGAACCGTCCGTCATCCTTACAAGGATGTAATGAAATTGAGGCTGAAGTATTTTGAAACCCTGTGAGTACGCGGGAAAGGTACACATACTGTCCTTTACTAATGACAGTCACTGCAATCGTTGCTCAACGTCACGTCTACAGTTTCAGAATAATAAGCTTTCATTTCTGTGTTATGACACTGTACACCGCGCCCAACAGAAAGATCTCATCGTAGGAAATATTGAGTGGTCACTGGCATATGGCCTTTGGTATCGAATTAAATGTAGAGTAGGAAAAAAATACTTTGTCCCCTTGGCTGATACTTATTCATATAAAAGTAGATGCAATAGAGATGATTTACTGCGGCGTGTGAAGGCGGTTTAAAGCCTAGTTTGAAAGTATGGTAGGGTGACAACAGCAGGTACCATTATATAAATGGCTGTTTACATTGTTTATTTGCTAAGTGAATCAAAGTAGAAGATACATTTTCGCCATGCAAATTAATAAAGCTCGGGAAAAGCGTGCACTGAAAATGAATCAGCTTTTGAAATGGGTGGGCTGTGATTTGTTAAAACGATTAAGACGTTGATTTCGTATAATTTGGTATCGATATTCAAAATAACGTTATTCTGCCATAGCCTTTCAGTGGTTTACTAGAATCTCTTTAAGCAAATGCACGGTGGGAACTTCGCTGAAAGGAAATGCGTTTCCTTCGTTACGAACGACAAATCAGTTAATAAAATGAAAACATCTCCATAGAATAAAAGATTAATAAGGTAAATGGCAAACGACGAACCTCCAAACTAAAATTATTAGATAAGAATGACGTATATGTATTCTTTAAATGGACGTCAATAAAACTATGGAGCCAAGAAATGGTAACATAATTACCACACGTTACGACTGTCAGTTTAACAGCAAAAAGTTAAACTATATAACATTTACAGTCATAAATTCGAAGGGAGACTAGAGTTCCTCATCGCCGGCCGCGGTGGCAGTGCGGTTCTAGGCGCTTCAGTCCGAAACCGCGAGACTGCTACGGTCGCAGGTTCGAATCCTGCCTCGGGCATGGATGTGTGTGAAGTCCTTAGGTTAGTTAGGTTTAAGTGGTTCTGAGTTCTAGGGGACTGATGACCTCAGATCTTAAGTCCCATAGTGCTCAGAGCCATTTTTTAGAGTTGCTCATCTGTCATATAGCGATCGTAAGAGATAAGCATTATCTCAGTTAGGTAAGAATAGGGGTTAAATAGAAATTCTGGCGTGCATAATGTTTATCTGGTAAGTTAACGAGCACCTTTTGCCACATATCACTTTTAATAAAATTTAAACTTCCATCGACACACCAAAGCGCTGATATCGGTTAGTTTTACCTAATTTTAAAAGTATATATGTCCACATTTAAAAGTTTTAATCTAGTATTTAAATAGTTGTTCCTATAAGAAAAAACCTGAAACTTTGTAGAATTGTAAGGGTTTGATGGGTCACTTTAAGTGCGAAATAACACTAGTTCTCTCGTTTTGCTTCTGTGTTAATATCACTTTCATCAGCTCACCCGAGCTAAAAAATTTCAACCGTTCGCTACGTCTGCATAAAACATGACCGATCGTTTCAAGGGACTTCACAAGACCATTCCTTTCAACTACTTTTCCTGCTAATCGAGAAAGGGTAGAGAGATTACACTCGAAGCCAAAGAATCTAATTGTTTACATCGCTGGCGAAGACAGTACTTAAATTGATTGATACATATTTTTTAGAGAAAACATTTTAAAATTTACTGAAAATATTGTAATCAATTTTATAAAATTTACATCGGTACGTTTCTATGCACAACGAATGTAAGAAGCAATACACATAATTTGACATTCACGAACAATTAGTTTTGTACGAAGTTATTGTCCTACAAATGAAATGATCGATATCAACTGGTATGAGAGAGATCATAAAATGCATTACGTGTGATTACATTTCACTGTGACTATACCCCTGAAGATTCACAAATCCCCAACTTCCTTTAATAGTACTTTCTTTTGACGTCGTGTTCTTATCCCAACCACGGCTTCTCCTGATGTCTAATGTTATCTTAATATTACAACGTCAACGAACAGCAAACGTTTTAGAGAAGTTTTATTTATTTTCTCACTTTCAGCTTTGTAGACGCACGTAAATGACAAGGAATTGCTTTAATTTTCAAGGTGGGTGACATCGATGTTACCATCGTAAAATTATTTCAAAGGATAATACTGATGCTACGTATGTGGCACACATAGTGTCTCTATCATCCATTAACACTTCCTTCAAACATTATATCAGCTATAACGGCCTTTGAAACTTAACCCTCCCGAACACGAGTCCAGCGTGTGAAATACTGAGGCTCCTCGCCATTTTGTGGTCCTAAGAGAAGGACAATATAGAAACTTATCGAGAATTTGTGAGATACTACTCGTCTTCATTAATATATTTTTTTCTACCATCGAAACTCTGGCGCTATTGCAACTGAAATTACGAAGTATCGGAAAACGTTGAAGAAATTAGGAATTAAATGTTATCAACATTATTAATCATGTCTATTAAGTCTATGCGAAATGTTTTATGATCACATCAGACGGTTTTAAAGTGTTAATTACAACGCTTCATTCGTTCTAGGTGAGCCATCAACAAAAACTTTTACGACTTTGCTTGAGATTTTACCCTGATTTGTGGATTTGTGGAAACCTGTGTAGTTAGCTCCAGTCCCGTTCACGAAATTCTCATCGACGCCTTTGTTGCAGGTGACTCAAGACGGCGGTGGCAGTTACGTTTTCGTGACGACTGAGAATGGTGAACTACGGGGCACCGTGACCACCTCGCTGAATGGGACGGTCTACAGCAGGCTTCTCGGCATCCCGTACGCCACACCCCCTCTGGGGGATCTCAGGTTCCGCGTAAGTATAGACACTGACTTACTCGTGTGTCTTACACCTGCTTCAGGCTTTTGTAGTTCCATGAAATTTGACATTATCAAGCTGACTTTTGGGAGCTATATCAAATACACCCTTTTATTCACAAATTTGTTGATCACATTTGGTGGATTTATGTCAATCTGTTTTGACTCTAATGACTCTAACCACGAAAGTAACACGTCAAGCCGTGGTCACTTACAATCAACTATATTTTGACTTCAAGAGACCATGGGAGTACTATATGGCACTTCGACATGTTACTTTCGTAACAAGATGCTGGTTAATTGGCATAAATTCGCAAAAACTGATCAAGAGATTTTTGAATAACAGGTACACTACTGGCCATTAAAACTGCTGCACCACGAGGATGACGTGCTACAGACGCGAAATTTAACCGACAGGAAGAAGATGCTGTGATGTGCAAATGATCAGCTTTTCAGAGCATTCACACAAGATTGGCGCCGGTGGCGACACCTACAACGTGCTGACATGAGGAAAGTTTCCAACCGATTTCTCATACACAAACAGCCGTTGACCGGCGTAGAATGGTGAAACGTTGTTGTGATGCCTCGTGTAAGGAGGAGAAATGCGTATCATCACGTTTCCGACTTTGATAAAGGTCGGATTGTAGCCTATCGCGATTGCGATTTATCGTATCGCGGCATTGCTGCTCGCGTTGGTCGAGATCCAAAGACTATTAGCAGAATATGGAATTGGTGGGTTCAGGACGGTAATACGGAACACTGTGCTGGATCCCAACGGCCTCCTATCACTAGCAGTACAGATGACAGGCATCTTATCCGCATGGCTGCAACGGATCGTGCAGCCACGTCTCGATCCCTGAGTCAACAGATTGGGACGTTTGCAAGACAACAACCATCTGCACGAACAGTTGGACGACGTTTGGAGCAGCATGGACTATCAGCTCGGAGACCATGGCTGCGGATACCCTTGACGCTGCATCACAGACAGAAGTGCCTGCAATGGTGTACTCAACGGCGAAACTGGGTGCACGAATGGCAAAACGTCATTTTTCGGATGAATCCAGGTTCTGTTTACAGCATCATGATCGTCGCATCCGTGTTTGGCGACATCGCGGTGAACGCACATTGGAAGCGAGTATTCGTCATCGCCATACTGGCGTATCACCCCGCGTGACGGTATGGGGTGCCATTGGTTAAACGTCTCGGTCACCCGTTGTTCGCATTGACGCCACTTCGAACAGTGGACGCTACATTTCAGATGTGCTACGACCCATGGCTCTACCCTTCATTCAATCCCTGCGAAACCATACATTTCAGCAGGATAATCCACGAGCGCATGCTGCAGGTCTTGTACGGGCCTTTCTGGATACAGAAAATGTTCGACTGCTGCCCTGGCCAGCACATTCTCCAGATCTCTCACCAACTGAAAACGTCTGGTCAATGGTGACCGAGCAGCTGGCTCGTCACAACACGCCAGTCACTACTCTTGATGAACTGTGGTATCGTGTCGAAGCTCCATGGGCAGCTGTACCTGTACGCGGCATCCAATCTGTGTTTGACTCAATGCCTAGGCGTATCAAGGCCGTTCTTACGGCCAGAGGTGGTTGTTGTGGGTACTGATTTCTCAGGATCTATGCACCCAAATTGAGTGAAAATGTAATCACATGTCAGTTTTAGTATAATATATTTGTCCTATTAATACCCGTTTATCATCTGCATTTCTTATTGGTGTAACAATCTTAATGGCTTTTAGTGTATTTTATCGTTGGTACTTCTAGGACACCTAGTGTGCAAAGTGACTATGATGAATCTGTATAGCGGATAGTGTTGTATTTTCGCTGTTGTTCTAGCAAGTGATAGTCGTGATGAAAAAATGGAGATGGAGAAATACGGTACAAGTGCAAACAATAACGTATGACAGACGAATACCGACAACAGAGTCACATACTCCCACCTGAAGTGACACTTTGAGGAGGTTTGAAAGTTGACACAGGTCACTCCACATCTACATCCATTTCCAGCTAAATACTAGAGATGGAAATTACCCCATGTCGAGCGCACACAATCGTGCGTTAGTATCTTCTGAGATAGAGGCACTTTGCATCCATACTGCTATTATTAAATATTCGCTAATTGTAATTTTTGAATGTTGTGATTTCCATGAAACTACTAATTGGATTTTGAAGAGTTAAACGCCGTTGATTACGTCTCTTTTAAATCGACGAATTAACAATAGAAGCTATTCAGCTCCATTTGAAAAGAAGAATTTGATGACGATATCTCTGTAATTAATGTAGCAACGAGAAAAGATTATACGTATAGTTGCGCTCTGCCAAAACTACGACCGCACTTCTCTTAGTGTTTGCCAATTGTGTATTTTATGTGCCTAAAAATATAAATTGAATTTTATAAGTAATAAAAAACTAATTGGTTCCACAATTTCTTCGCTTTTACGTAATCAAAGCAATTACTTTTGATGCAAATACAGTTTACAAGCAAAAACATAGAAAAGCTATATAATTATTGGGATTATTTTATCTCTTTTACTGTTCTTTATCGTGATCAAAGGCAAGAGTTTCCTGTTATTACTGATAAGTGTGAAAGTTGTTTATCAATAACAAAAACATGTTTCATACTAGCTGAACGGAGGTTTTTTGAGTAAATTGTGTTTTCTAGTACTTCATGATAAATATTTATCGCTTTTTTTCATTTCTTTCTGCAATATCCCTCATGTTACACATCAATAATTTGCTAATGAAACCTGAATTAAACACTGACATTTTCAATTTTTTTTATAAACACTGTTTACTTTTAAGAAACAGCAGGTGGATAGCTATGTAAAACAAAAATGTTCTGTAGGTTACGTCACCCTTTATATATCATCACTGAGTTTCTAGACAGTACAACGCTTCTGCTTTCTAAGGGAATCTACATATGTAAACAGGACGATCAAATTGGGTTAATGTTTGATAAGTACACAACACGTATAACGTACAAGTAACATGGTTATGATTTTAACTGTAAAAGACTACTAGGAAAACTACCATAGTCTATGCTTACTTGTGACAGCCTATGGTAATCATTTCGCGAGGAATTTTATGCAATTCATTTGGGTGAAAGCAGACTTGAGAAACCTTTAACGATTGTGTTTCCCAGCAGTTTTCCATTCCACTGTACATATTTCATGTTAGTTGTTTACTACTGTGAACTATTAAAGTAATTGTTCACTAATATTCACACCCGTTAGTACATAGTACCAAATATCCTGCAAACTAGGTGGTATTGGCATGTCATGGTTAGATTGTCAAAATGTGTTAAAAATTCCACGGGAATGTAGTCTACAACAGGAGACATTTTGCTACTTATGTCTCTCACTGACCTGTAAAATTCTCTTCCCAAAATCGTACTTCTTACCTCGGCTTCTTCTACTCCTCTTCCGTTTTCATAATATGATCCTGAAGTCCTTTTCTTTTGTATAACCTTTGTACATATTATTTCCACCTTTCAGCTTTCCCTCGTTTGCTTAGTACTGCATTGTCATCTGAGTTTCTGATATTCATACAGCTGCTTCCTTCTTTCCACAGGTTTTTTCACTTTCCTATAGGTGGCGTACTCTTTTCGTTTTGCTTACTTCCTTTCTCCTTTCATCCATTCAGTATAGCGTAAGTTAACTGGGAATTTCTGGTGGGTGTGACCCTCTTCCGGATTCACTACTTCATTTCTCTAAGCTAACCATTCAAATTCTAATGTATTTTTAACCAGTTTCAATCAGTAACTGCCTAATGGATTTTATGAAACCCTCAAAAACATCTGGTTCTTTCTGCTTATCCAAGTCCCTTCTCTTAATTTCCTATGTTAATGCAACCGATCTAGTTTTTGTTTGTGTTTCATAACTAACGACTGCACTATGGCGAGAGTTGAGATCTGGTTTTGGAATTATTCAGCAGTTTTAAAATATAGTTCCTAAATCTTAAACATTCCGGTGTCTCCATGTCTCTTCCTTGTTGTTTCCTAATCCTTAAAGCACTTGGTTACATTGATTAAATTGTGTTGTGCTCTATGCAAAAATTTTACCAAACGGCTGCCTATTGCACTGCTGTCCATTAGCAATATAGGACTCGACAAACCACGGGCAGAGGGAAAAAGGAACTATGTCCCCACTTTGGTGCTCTTTGCAGCTACCCTATAGATAAGGTAGCTCAAGAAATGCGTCGAAAATTGTAACAATCTGTCATAGCCATTGGTGTCAAGCTTAGGGTACAGTTCAGGCCGGTCGCCGACTTCATCCAAAAGAGCGGCCACTGACGTCATGCTGTCAAACGGCCGTCACCCACAGGAATTGCTTGCACACGCGCACACCTCGAGAGCCTCGATTCTAGTGCCGGGCGCGAAGACGTTCTTCCGTAGGCGTGAGGTTTCACGCCGCTTAACACGGAGTTTTTAACATGCTGCCGTTGGACACGAATAGCGGGAAATTCAAGTAGGTGGATCGATCTTCCGGTTTAGTTAGCATGTTCTGATATAAAGGTTGTCTCAAACCTTTCGGGACAAATGAAACAGATGATAATGGGTCCGTAACCGATCATACTGAGATAGGAAAGCAATGGTCGGAAATGCATATTTATTATGTTGTGGTCATACACAGCGTACAACGCTTAACAACATCGTAGCTCATAGTAATTGTTCAAAATGACGATCACCATTCTCAATGCTTGTATGAAAAGGGTGCATGAAGTTGTGCTGTACAAAAAGATCCCTGATGTCTGTTGTACCAGCTGACGGGCAGCTTGGACCCTAGCAAGCAGGTCGTCATCAATTTCTATGTGCGTTTCGAACACCAATGTCCCGACGAAAGCCCAGAAGAATAAGTCCATAAGTATGAGATCCGGCTATCGCGCTGGCCATGGGACAGAGCCTCCCTTTCTGGCCTTGCGAAGAGTCTATGTGTTGTTTAGGTGCTCGCTGGCGTTAACATCGAAGTGGACTGGTGCATCGTTGTGTTGAAATCGCGTTCTTTAGCGGACAACAATGGGACAGTCTCCAAGAACTGTGGCAGTACATCTCGCAGGAACACGAGATAAAGTGGACCAGTCAAATGGGCAGACAGTAAATAAGGGCAATGCTGCCCATACATTAACAGAGCATCTTTGCCGACGGTCACCGATGTTGTTGGCGTGGGGATTATCCTCACTCCAGACTTGGCTTTTGCGGTTGTTGGAATCACCATCAAGGAGGAATGAAGCCTCAGTCGTGAACAATACAAACTGTACGCAGTTCGGCGCTAGAGCACTGCGGTGTATAATCGATTGACGGAAATGAATGCGTGGTTCGCACACATTCTTTGTGATGGGAGCGTAATACCTGTTCCACCAGTACTCTCCATACTGTATACTTCGAAATGTGCGCTTCACGAGCAAGTTGACAGATACTTATTGCTAGATAGCTGGTTAAACGATCCAAAACCGTCCACTCAAAGTCTGATGTTCGGATATGTCTTTGGCGGGAAATTTTCCAGCTCTCTGTCTCGTTAACGACCTCATTTCCCGTTTGTTGGTATCCACGGTGACAAACTTCTTCCAGCTGGGATGATGGCTGTTGGGATAACGTTTTCTGTACGTTAGTGTATTAAATGCATGTCTGCCAACTCTCGTGATTAGTATTTTCCATTTTTGACTAAGTGTCATGCGCTATATACGCATCACCGTGATCACATAACACGCTATCTGATGGAATGGATACAAGACACCATGGATAGTGGCGTGCATGCAGCACAGTTTAATGCGCCCATGCGATGCATGTAGTCGCCACATGACACAGGTGCTATGAGCCAAGTTGTGTACAGCATGTTTGTTTGGTTGTTAGGGGCGTACACTAACACCTGCTGCCTGCTCTAGTGTAGGACACTGGTGATCCCTAGAGAGTGCGGCAGAACTGCATGCACCGTTGCAATACATGCGTTGAGACTGGCGGTTGTCACATTGAACAGTTACTATGACCTACATCGTGGTAATGCTTTGTACATTGTGTATGTCCATGACACAACAAATATACTTTTCCAACCATTGGTTGTGGATCCACTACCACCTGTTTCCATTTGACCCAAACCGTTTGAGACCCCCTGTATTTGGATTCTCAGAAATTATAACATTCGTATTTCCATTAGATGGGATGGAAATTCAGAGGAAAATACAATTGTCCAGAGTCTATTGTAGTCTTTGGAATCCGTCGTCTGAGTAAAGCAGGCAAATTTATCATAGCGAACTATATATGTAATACTGGCCTTGTATTTAGTAGGATACAAGCATATTTTGTAATGTGAGGAGCTTAAACTATTGAAAGGCCATGGGAAGCTCTGAAGATTATGCATGAACTTAAATTAAGAGAAATGTTGTCAATTTTGACCCGTCTGTCGAGTGTATCCTGCGCCAATTCTCTTCAGCGTAGAAGCTTCTGCTGGCGGTACAGAGAGGCTAAAGAAGTGCAGAAACACAGAACGTGTTTCTAATCGTTGAGCGCGCCAGACATGGTTTACATCGTGGTTGGTGTACGCTTAGAAGCGAGCTGGTGCACCACACGGAACGTGCTCCTAATCATGACTCACGACTGCGGCTTTCTCCAGAGGCAGTTACCAGCTCTACTTCGCTCGCTAGTCACACGATTTGCCTACGAAAATGTCTGATAGTAAAATTCCCATGTTAGCTCTATTAATACGCTCATTTCCTCTCTTCTCCATATGTTAGTCAGGTTCTGTTTGTAGTATGTGTAAAAAAAAATCACAAGTACCCGTGAACATGACGCAAGTTAAAAGTAAAGTTCTATGTCCACTCAGTAACGAATCAGCTTATAAAAGTTCCATTACAAGTAGTGCAAAACAAATCTACGATAGTCTTTCACATATGGTAAAAAATTTTCATCCTCACGTTTTAGTGAAACTCTAAGTTCACTCTTGGAGGGTAACTTGTTTTAGTCGGTAGAAGAAATTTTTGGAACACAAGACTTAAAATAAGAAAGTGGAAAATGTCTCAGTGCAAGCTGTCTTGTAGATAAATACAGAAGCCAGAAAAATAATTTATTTACTGCCGTACTACATTTCATTTTCTGTACTTCGTTTAAGTGTGTGTGCGTAAACACAATAATAACAAATAAAACCTGAATAGTGATCGAATTACATAGTGAAGCTGAAAACAATCTTGCAGTTCGTTGGTCCATGCTCCCTGGCATGTTCAGAACACTGAACAGACTCACTCCTGAGTATATTATATACCGCCAGTAAATTAATAAAATGTCTCAGAACTTTTTAAAAGATAAAAAAGAATAAAAAAATTGTATATAGAGGGACATGAATTAACTATACCTGGCTTGCCCGCTCGGCTAGCCTCGCGGTTTCAACACGCTGCTTCCCGAGCGGGAAGGCGTGCCAGTTCCCGGCACCAATCCGCCCGATGAATTAGTGTCGAGGATCGGTGTCCCGGCAAGCCTGTGCATGGCTTTTTAGGCGGTTTTCCATCTGCCTCGTCGAATGCGGGATGGTTCCCCTTATTTCGCCTAAGTTACACTATGTTGGCGATGGCTGCACGAACACTGTTTCCATGTACATGTACACCATAATTACTCTACCACGCGTCCGCCCCCAGAAGTTGAGTGGTAGCCGGCATGGTAGCTCAGCGTGTTCGGTCAGAGGGTTAGCTGCCCTGTGTAATAAAAACACTGAGTTAATCGATCAATGACGAACTTAAACGGGTGACTTACGACGTCCGCTCCGAGCAGATGCAAGGAACGAAAACGAACAAAATGAGATTAAAAAAAAAAGAGTGGTCAGCGCGACAGAATGTCAATCCTAAGAGCCCGCGTTCGATTCCCAGCTGGGTCGGAGATTTTCTCCGCTCTGGGACTCGGTGTTGTGTTGTCCTAATTATCATCATTTCATCCTCATCGACGCGCAAGTCGCCGAAGTGGCGTCAAATCGAAAGACTTGCACCCGGCGAACGGTCTATCCGACGGGAGGCCCTAGTCACACGACTTTTACATTTTTACTCTACCACGTAAACATCTGGGCTACACTCATCTGTTACGAGACGTTCCCGGGGGCGTGGTCCATTGTGGGCCGAGCTACACAATAACCCTGGGTTCCGTGTGGGGCGGCTGTGGGGTGAGTGGACTGCTGTTGCCTGTTGTGGGGTTGTGAACCACTGAGGACAACGGCGGGGACGAAGCTTCTCCGTCGTTTCTAAGTTCCCGGTTCAATACACACATAATGCACACAGTACCTGGCTTTGTAACTGCTTACCTCCACCCGCTACATTACCGACAATGATGCATTTTTGAGAGATACTCAATGTGCTGGCTTGTCGAAAAGGCATATATTCGTGGCAATTAAGATGTAATATAAAATTCACCAAATACGGGCGCCGGCCGTTGTGGCCAAGCGGTTCTAGGCGCTTCAGTCCGGAACCGCCCTGCTGCAACGGTCGTAGGTTCGAATCCTGCCTCGGGCATGGAAGTGTGTGGTGTCCTTAGGTTAGTTAGGTTTAAGTAGTTCTAATCTAGGGGACTGATGACCTCAGGTATTAAGTCCCATAGTGCTTGGAGCCATATGAACCATTTTTTAAATACGGGCTTCAACCTGAAATGACGAAATCCGATACGGTGTCGCCAAAGTTCCGCTTATGACGAGACCACAATCTTGCATCTCATTGGCGGGTTCCTCTACGCAAAACAAAAATCTGACTTGTCTCTTAAAGAATAATGTGGAACGTAAAATTTCACGCTGTCATTTCACAAAACTAGACCACCTCCTCGTTCACAAATTCTGTCTCACCCCGTGTGAGGGCAGCTTTATTTCGGAAAGACGTGTAACTCTAAGAGCGCAGTTCACTTGGTCGATTTTATGCAAACAATGCCACTGTTTGTAAACACTGGAAGTATTGTCTGGCAAAGTGGATTGAAGACCAGGACAGGATAGCAGCACTGCTGCGTTTATGTTCGAGATCCGGAGAAGTGTACATTAAACTATCCCCACAAGTGTAGAACGGTGTACGCCACGTCATGTGTAGCACAGCAATTGAAATGTGATCGGCAGATTTGTTTGACAATACTCGTGGTATTCGTTGACAACGGACTCTAATAAGTCAAAACATTATAACCACTCCCCGCGGTGAAGGTTGAATGCCGCCTGTTGCCGTTAAGGGCACGTGACTCGTAACAAAAGTGAGTAAGCGAAGCAGACACGTCCGGAGGATCACCCTAGTGAAGATAAGTGCCGCAATAGTCAACCGAGACAAGCTACTTTGTCAAAGGACTTATTATTATTATACGAAGCCTGTGAACGAACATCTCGAAAGAGGCGAAGCTGGTTGAATGTTCACGTGCTACTGTCGTGAGCATCTACGGAAATGGATAGGATAGTGAAATTACCACTAGACACATAGTTGGACGTCCACGACTGTTCATAGGACGTGGGGTTCAGCGGCCTGTCTGCTCTGTAAAGTAGGATGGCTGGTGATTTGTGGGATCTCTGCTGTAAGAGTACAATTCTCGTGCATGCACAAGTGTTTCAGAGCACGCTGCTCATCGTACATCATTGAACATGGAGCTGCGCGGTAGATCCCCCCTACGTGTTCACATGTTGACCCAACCACATCGTCAATTACAATTGCAGTAAGCACAGGACCAAGGGGATTTGACCGTCGATCAATGGAAACTCGTCGGCTCTTCGTGTGAATCACATTTTTGTTACACTACGTTGATGTTCGTCTCCACAAATGCCTTCATCAAGGTGAAGGGTAGATCGAAACGTGCAGCGCGCCACCGCGCCACGGACGCAGGCTGGTAGGACAAGTATTATGCTAAGGGAGACATTCTCCTACGCATGCGTGGGACCTATGGCAGTAATCGAAGACAGACTGACAGCTGCGAACCATCTGCATCACTTCATGCGTCATATCTTCCCCGACGGGGAAGTCATCATTCAGCTGTATAACTGTATGTGTCTCGGAGACAGAAGCGTGCTACAGTGCTATGTGGGGCATTGTAGCGGACTCATCTTGACGTCTCGACGACCGAATTCACCTAATGTAAATCCTATGAAACTATTCTGAGTCGCTATCTAACGCCGTCACCGCGTACATAAATCAGTGGCCCGTTATTTATGCGAAATGTATGACCTGTGCGTAGACATTTAAAGCCGTATACCTCCACAAACCTACCAGCAAATTGTCGGACTCGTGATACGTAGAATCAGTTGTGTATTTCGTTCCAACGACCGACAGACAAGGTATTAGGAAGGCGGTCTTAACTTTTTGGCTTATCAGTGTGCATTCTCCCTCGTAATGTACATAAATTCATGATTCGTGTGAATAACCAAATGGCCGTTTTAATTATGCTTACGTTGAAACTGAAGATTGTTTGCCGTGATTCCGTGGCGCAGTTGAAGTCCCGCCCTACTCGACTGGTGTTGTCAGGGCCGTAACTGCTTCCTCGCTTTGCTCAAAGGGCGCGTGGATCAACGGAGGTGCCGTTGCCAGCGCCAGCCATGTTGGAAGGCGAGCAGCCACGGCGGCCGTGACGGCCTGTGTGGGGCAGCGGACGAGCCGGTACTTGGAGAAAGGCCCTGGTCACTCCATTGGCGGATGCTGGCTCACAACACCCAGGCAGCGCTGTCGAATGCACGAAGCACGTGTCGGACTTTGTCTTGGTGTCTGAGAAGTCTGCTCCTGGAGTGGTCAACATGCACTCTTTGAAACTCTCAACAACTCACTGAATTGATCCTCCAGAAGAAGGAATTAATATGGAATTTTACTGGTTATATGTGGCAATGACTGACATTCACTGTATCAGTACTCGTATACTCCTTTTGCGATGGAAGTTAATTCATACTAGTTGAGTGTATCAGTTTACTGGAGTTTCCTTATTATGTGTAGCAGTTTTGGTAAACATGGTTTGCGTATCAGCTACTAAGGCAAATATTCCCTGTGATTACTGAAATTAGCACTCTAATCATTCTGTTCAGTAATTTTGACGAAAGTTTCTTAATACAGTAAGTCGTAATATAATTACTGTAACACTGAAATGACCTTGGACATGACAACAAATGGACGTTGAAGCACATTAACAATTCACATTATTTTAGCTGAATTAAAACCCCAGGAAAAAAATAAAATAATTTCAAACTACTCAAATAACTGTTGAATCCCTGTTAAAAGACTGCACATCAAGAGACTAGCACACAATAAGAATATGGAAGTATAAGTAAACTACATTTAGTATTTGTTTAGTGTCAAATTCAAATAAAATAAAATATTTACTTCCAAATAAAAGAATCGATTTACTCACGAATTTTTAAACGAATGAACTTTGAAATAACCCTTTGTAAACTGGTCCTGAAGTCCTGGTAGATCTGTGATCATAGTAAGAGTAACTATGAAAGTGAATTTAAAAATTCAGGTAAGTCGCATAAGTAATTATTGTTTGTCACCAGGTCACCTGATGATGGATACGCCCGAAACGTGTCATGAGCAGAGTAAAGGCTTCAGTACTATCTGGATCTGAACTACTTACGCGACATACCAGCATTTTAAAATTCACTTTCATAACTGATATAACTCTGTTAAATTGTGAGATACATATATCATACTTGTTCATGCCAGTAGGAATCTTGGAATCACCAACATTCCCAGGTAATAATGTCAGAGGTCAACAATGTAGTTTAGCACTCACAGTCTACACTGATAGAAAACACTACATATTCTAGGAACATTACTGGTTTCAAGGAGTCATTGGAAATTTACAGTTTAAATTTTTGGTAATTTGTGATAAGATCCTATGGGACCAAACAGCTGGGGTCATCGGTCCCTAAGCTCACGCGCTACTTAAACTAACTTTAACTTACCCTAAAGGCAACACACAAAGCATGCCCGAGGGAGGACTCGAAGCTGCTACGGGGGGATCGTACGAACCGTGACATGGTGTCTAGGCTACCCCGCTCGGTTACAGTTTAAATTAAAGATGAGTCTAAGCGTCAATCTTTCAGTCTCATTATGCTCGCTTAGTCGAGCATCGTAATCTTGTGGCGTGGTTAGTCGTTGGTGACAATGATACAGAACTACTACACATCCGACTTTTGCGACTACTCATTAATATTTTGCAGAGGCGTGTTCGTGAAATTTTCTTCTCTGCCCATTGCAACTCCTGCGTCTTACGCTTGCGAAAAATTGCATGATGTTAAGGTGAGCCTCACAGATGCACGAGACAACAGTACGCCGTTTACCAGCTCGCCCCCCGGTTCAAACCTGCTGATAATGACATGTACAGCGGCCAAATTGCTTCCGTCGGCCAGCACGTACCCCATGCGGGACTCGTCTACTTCAACTGACGCCAGTATGATGTATCTTCGATAAAACGCGATGCGAACACTACATTCCATAAGAGTCGACAAATGCAGAACTTAGCAGGGGCCGTTCCGAATTTACATATTTCATTGTTCTTGTGTTTTAACTTGTGTGTAATGAAGTATGCTGTTTAAGGTAACGGATCATTGGAGATTTACTAGAAACATGTCGCTCTTGATTCGTTTTGTTATGCTTAAATGTTTGTTATTGACAAACTCTTCCAGCACATCGTAACATGGAAGATAACGTCACAAGTTATAGGGAGTTCACTGTAGTGCAGTGTGCAGAGATACGCAGGAAGAAGGTCCACATCATTCTGCACGCTGATACCTTTTTCACCCTAGAGTTTGTAAAGAATTGTGGGACGTTGTTATTAATTTAGGAAATGTACGTTTTGCTGCATTGGATTTATTTACACGCAACAGCGCTCACTCTAAGAGTGTGTTTCTTCAATTTTTTGACTTCAGTCTCTTTAAAAAACGAAAGATTAAAATGCAGGGAGTGAAACGAGCAGCAGTGATGTTCATATTGTTGCTTTCACAAATATTCGGCAGTTTATTTACGAACAGATCGCAATTTCCTAGGGTATAGTAGGCAGTAGCCTAAGAGGACAGCTTAAATTGCTGCGAGTGAAACGAGCAACGGTGAAAATTACACTCTTACTTCTTACAAATAATATCAAGCGGAGATTCTGAAATTTTAAGATTTTAAACGTGACAGCGCTACAGTAATTGTGCTTGCAAGATCTTCAATGGAGTGAAAATAACCGCCAACTAGTTACAAAATATAGCTTTATCAAACCTTGATCATGGTTTTGACAGTTTTAAAACTGTCTTCTTCACAAGGTATTGCATGTAGAATCATATATTATCCATATACGATGTGGAAGTCGTTGGCTCTGTCTGGTAAATGTGTGTGAGACCCGATAATAATCATTTAAAATATTTGTAGCTTTCTACTGTAGGGTTTTGTCTTTAAAATGTTTTAAGACGAAGCTCTACAGTAGGGAGCTACTTCTTTTTAATCGCGTATTTTTAAAATGGTTATTAGCGCGCGACATGCACATGTACTAGAAAGAGCCAACAGCTTCCACATCGGATATAGATAATATGTGATTCTACGTACAGTATCTTCTGGGGAAGACAGTTTTAAAACTGTCGAAACCATAGTCAAGGTTTAATAAACCTATATTTCGCAGCTCGTTGACTGTTATTTCCAGTCCACACTAAAGATCAAGGAAGGAAGTTAGTTTCACCCGAATCACAATGGGACACGCGACCACAAAACTCGATAGTAGTCGACAAATGAACAGTGTCATTTATATTACTTCACAGTAACTTTACAGTTATCTTTGCCCTATCGTGTCCCAGTGATCACAATAGATACACGTCAACATTAGATGCATTATTTTTTTATTAATGTGCGTTTCGTAATAAAATACATGGAAAATGACATATCTGACCAAGTTTATACCTCATAATTGACTCTGTGATCTCTGTACTGGGGCGAGTGGTATTTCCATAGTCGTTTACCTTAAGATGAAGTACACAGGAAACCTATATAATGTGGTGTTATTGTGCAAAAACTATTTAAAGTTTACGAATTGAATCTGTACTTATTATGACACTCGGTCACAACGTGACCATCCTTGGGCCATAGAACACGTATTTTATGGCCAGAAGATGGCCACATTGTGAGCGAAATCGAGTGTCACAATAAAAAGAAGTACAACTGTGTATTCCATTACGCGGTTCCTAATTTTCCTGAAAGTTGTTCATCTCGCTACACAAAACGAATTAAAACGTTTCAGAAGATGGCGAAATGCATGCAGTTTGTTACTGTTTCAAAAATATTGCTGAGAATATGGTTCAAACGGCTCTGAACACTAAGGGACTCAACTTCTGAGGTCATCAGTCCCCTAGAACTTAGAACTACTTAAACCTAACTAACCTAAGGACATCACACACATCCATGCCCGAGGCAGGATTCGAACCTGCGACCGTATGGGTCGCGCGGTTTCAGACTGTAGCGCCTAGAACCGCTCGGCCATCCCGGCCGGTTGCTGAGAATACTTAAGCTACGAGACTGTTATAGATGCCTTTATTTTGTCGCCGAATTGGATCAGTACTGGTACTAATTGGGTCAATCGTTTAAATCTCTTCTATTAAGCCTCCAGGTTGGCGAAATTGGGCTGCATTTTGCCAGCTGGGAAGTGATTTGGTACAAGCGCGGGTGGTGTGGTTTCCCGGCAGGCGCCGCAGCCGGCGGCCAACTGGTCGGGCACCCGCGACGCGATGACGATGAGCGCCGCGTGCCCGCAGAGCGGCCTCGGCTCGGAGGACTGCCTCTACCTGAACGTGTACTTCCCCGTGTCCCACGACTCGCCGCTGCCCGTCATGTTCTACATCTACGGCGGTGCCTTCACCACGGGCAGCGCCACCGGCAAGGCGCCGGACTACTTCATGGACAAGGGCGTCATGCTGGTCACTTTCAACTACCGCGTCGGCTCCATAGGTAAGTTCCGCGAAAATTACGGCTCTTCACTTCTAACGAGTACGGCATAGAAAAATCTGATCAATTCCTTAACATTTTCATAGTTCCTGAAAAACATAGCACCAATTTGAACGACGTACTCGTGTCATGCTCACTGCAACTCGACTTTACAAAGAGATGGTAGATTGGTTGTGCTAAAACAACATGTTTAACGTGCAAACGATTGTGAAGCAAACTGCAGACGGTACTTTACATTTAACCACTTGTCAGCAGTTCTACCTGCTACATCCACATGTGGAGCGTGAGAAGAATGATTGCTTAAACGCCTCTATGTGCACGATAATTTATCGAATCTTGCGATCACTACGAGAGTGGTACATAGAGGGTTGTAGTATATTTTAGGGTTCTCATTTAATTTGATGGAGACTTCATCGAAGATACTACAGTTTTAAACATGGCTGTTTCTCAGCACCCGTATAGTAGTCCCAACACAGGATTATACAGCCAACCGGTTGCAAATAACTATTTGGTACACGGATATAGGTTTCGACACCTGATATGGATGTCTTCATCAGAATGAAATATTGAGAAACCGTAAAATTACATTGCGAGAAAGCAGTGGTCACAATTTAGAGCAGCTGTGCTCAAGTCAAAAATAAAATAAACCATATTATTTTTGACTTGAGTATAGCTGCTCTAAATTGTGACCATTGTTTCCTCGCAAAGTAATTTTACGGTTTCCTAAAACTTCACTCTGATGAAGGCACCCTTAAATAGTTGTCGAAACCTAGGTCCATGTAACAAACAGTTAGTTACAACCGGCAGCCTGTGTTATCCTATGTTGAAACATTCGTACTAAGTAGGACAATATTTCATACGGAGGTGACTGGCGGCTCGTAACAATTCATTTGGAAATATCTTGCAAACGATTGGTTTGGTTGGTTGGTTCGTTGATTTGGAAAAGGGCACCAAACAGCGACGTCATCAGTCCGATCGGATTAGGGAAGGATGGAGAAGGAAGTCAGCCGTGTCCTTTCAAAGGAACCATCTCGCTATTTGCCTGAAGTGATCTAATGAAATCACGGGGGACCTAAATCATGATAGCCGGACGGTTGATCTGCGGACCCAAGTGTACCGAAACGTTTTTGATTCTAATACCATATATTTCCTCCCTTGCGAGTTTTCGCGAAGATGACTTGCTCATCCAACATGGATCTCAGTATTTGAATCAATTATACGAAGCGAGTACAGAAATGGCGAGTTTTTGAATTTACGTATACAATATTTCTCATTCACAACAAAAGCAAACTGCATTTCGTGTTTCTAATTTTTCCCGATTGGAAATAAATTTTGATTTGATTCAGATACACAGATGAAACTCAGCAGCACTGCCGAAACAGCAAGAAACTGTAGAAAAATACAGATATGTTACGTGAATTTAAATGGACTGCCTTTCCTCCCTCTCCCCTACCTCTAGGTGTTTCTATCCCAAAGTCTCTAATTACCTCGACACTTACATGATGTTGCACCCTGATGTTGTAACCAAGGAGTTTGGTACTTAGCGTAGTGATCAACCACTACGTATCTTCCCAATACCGGCCAAATACAGCTGATTCTTCTAGCATTAGGAGTAGGCAACACGGTTATCTCCCTAAGGCTCGTCACCATACAGATGTTTCCTAGCGACAGGCTATGGAAGAAAGCCTGTCTTCGTTCCACTGGAATGATGTGCAGGTATAAAGGTCTGTGCATGAGGCGTTCTACGCAGAGAGAGAAAAAGAATGCTTTGCAACGTCGCCAGTGTGCAGTCCGTCTGTTCCTCCACGCTACACACCACAACCGTAGCCTACGTTAGCAACTTGAAAAACAGTGGTAATTGTCACATTAGGCCCAACTTTTTGCTCCTAACGTTCTCTCGAACAATTTATATTCTCGAAGAATTATTGCTGTAGCATTTAACTTCATCGTGTTTCCTTTATGTCATCCACAACGAATCAATGACTAAATATCCTCATACCTAAGCGAAAATGAATATCAAAGGAAAATGTTCAACGCGCTCCGGAAGCTCCCGCTACAGTCGGATGCAGGAGAGTAGCGCCACTGTCAAGAATAATTACTCGTTTCTCGCGTATTGAAATTGCTTGCAGTTCTCACACATGGAGTATGTATGCTGAAAGTTGTTCATTAAAATGTTGGCTTTCAAATTATTCAGTCCTCCGGGAATTCTAATCGCAAGTACGAAGGAAAGATGTTCTGCAACAGGTGATCGATTGTTTAAGATATCACAGCCTTTGACTAGTCGAGTAAAGGCTACCACACCGATGCAGAGAAGTGAGGAAACTCTTCGTGCATTCAAGTCCGCCATTTCCAGGAACGAATATGAATACTGGCTTATGGTTTATATGATATGAGAGACACTGAAAGGAAATCAAAGAACAAAATGAAAGGATGTTCACTACACTTTCTAGTGAGTAATCAAGTCTGTCTTAAATGATTCTCGTTCCTTAGTTTTCTGTATCAGGTCTCCATCAAAAGACAGAAAGTTGTAAATATCTATTCAGGAACGTAGGATTCGTTTCTTACATGTACGAGTGAGAAGTTTTCGTTTGAAGATAGTTGCATGAAACTTATGAAGTAGAAGATAATGACATTATCATTCATTTTTTCACTCTCGGTTGTTATTTAATATTTCCTGGCACATAATCTCCGCCTGTCTTTCGCGATTATTATCCAGTTCTTCATTTATTTTTGTATGGCATAATTTTATTCGTCTTACCTTCCACAGTTCTCTATCGTATTTTTCATTCAACTAACTTGGACCTGAATAATTGAAATCTCCAATATCACTTGAACTAGCCACTCCATTTTACACATTTTTCTAACAATACTGATACAAACTCCTTATGAATGTTATTTACATCTGTTAAGTCATCGTGTGTGCAACGTTTTATCACATATTTGGCATCATTCACTAAACTCAAATACAGCGCTGTCCTGCAAATGCCAGCTTCAATACGGTAGCGTACACTAACGCCAGTGAGCAATCTCCTTATTTTTAGTACTTCCATGGTAAAGGCATGTCTGCCAGTAAGTATTTCCTGGCAGTAAGTAAGGGACAATCACACACCTGTCCGAACCCCATCGTACGTTTGTGCGCACCGTTGAATGAGGAACAAATCATCGTGTTCCTGACTCTGCTTCCGGGCGACTTTCCATAGGCTACCCTGGTTCTGATGGGGTTCTTGGTTGTTGCTTCCACGTCTTTTGCTAAGAACTGATACGGTATCTCGATGATTTACTTTTTGATGGCTATTCTCACGCAACGAGCTGAAAGAATTATAGTGAAAGGGCGACATGCATTTTGCACATTGGCGTTAGATTAGCCTGCAGTACTCTGAGGTGACAAAGGTCATGGGGTAGCGACTGTACACATATACATGGCAATAGTACCGCGTACACAAGGTGTAAAAGGGCAGTTAATTGACGGAGCTGTCATTTGTACTCAGGTGATTCGTGTGAAAAGGTTTTCGACGTGATGACCATCCCACGACGCAAATTAACGGACTTTGAGCGCGGAGTGGTAGTTGGAGTTAGACGCATGGGACACTCCATTTCGAAATTCAATATTCCGAGATCCACAGCTCAAGACTGTGCCGACAGTACCAAATTTCGGGCATTCCCTCTCACCACGGACAACGCAGTGGCCGACAGCCTTAGAGCAGCGGCGTTTCCATAGAGTTGCCAGTGCTAACGCCACTGCCAACAGACAAGCAACAATGCGTGAAATAACCGCAGATATGAATGTCGGACGTATGATGAACGTATTCGTTAGGTTAGTGAGACGAAATCTGGTTTTAGTGGGGTACGACAGCAGACGATCAACCCGAGTGCCTCTGCTGACAGCACTACATCGCCTGGAGCGCATCTCCTCGGCTGGTGACCAGACGACTGGAAAACCGTGGCCTGGTCAGATGAGTCCCGATTTCAGTTCGTTTGAGCTGATGGTAGGGCTCTATTGTGGCACAGACCACACGAAGCCATGGATCTAATTTGTCAATAGAAGCCGGTGGTGGCTCCATAATGGTGTGAACTGTGTCCTCTGGTCCAACTGAACCGATCATTGACTGGAAATGCTCATATTAGGCTACTTGGAGGCCGTTTGCAGCCATTCGTGGTCTTTATGTTATGGGTGACAATACTCTCTGTCATTGGGCCACAATTGTTCGCGATTGGTTTGAAGAACATTCCGGACAATTCGAGCGAATGATTTGGTGACCCACATCGCCCGACACGAATCCCTTCGAACATTTATGGTACATAATAGGGAGGTCAGTTCGTGCACAAAATCCTGCAGCGGCAACACTTCCGCAATTGTAAACTGCTATAGATGCAACATGGCTTAATATTTCTGCAGAGGACTTCAACGACATGTTAAGTTCATGACATTTCGGGTTGCTGCAGTACGCCAGGCTAAAAGAGGTTCGACACGATGTTGTCACCTCACTGTCTTTTCATGTGTTTAAAGGTTCTTTTGCTTCTATTCAAACGTGACTTAGATTGTTCAGTGAGTACGTTAGCTTTACATGTATGTGGTACAAAAACAAATTTTCATTAGTTCATCTTTACGGTAGGCATATTGACTGTATCACATTATCGTTTATTTAAATGTGCTCAGGATTTCCTGATGCATCTGGAATTTTTCTTAAATGATTCAAATGGCTCTGAGCACTATGGGAGTTAACATCTATGGCCATCAGTCCCCTAGAACTTAGAACTACGTAAACCTAACTAACCTAAGGACATCACACAACACCCAGTCATGGGATTATTCTTAGTTCTTTTCTTGTTTATATGGCGGTTCAAAAATGGTTCAAATGGCTCTGAGCACTATGGGACTTAACTGCTGTGCTCATCAGTCCCCTAGAACTTAGAACTACTTAAACCTAACTAACCTAAGGACATCACAAACACCCATGCCCGAGGCAGGATTCGAACCTGCGATCGCAGCGGTCGCGCGGTTCCAGAGTGTAGCGCCTAGAACCGCTCGGCCACTCCGGCCGGCTTATATGGCGGTCTTGCATGTCGCGTGATCATGTTCAGACAGTTATCTTTCCTGTGTTGCTGGGTGTAGACTGACTCTCAATACCCATAAGGTTGCCTGAAGAGTCCATGAGTTATTTTCATACTCGTATCACCTATGAAATTCATGTCCAAATATGTGAGAACCTACGTGTCTTACTATTCATTTCTCTATCTGCACTTACTTGAAAGCCTCATCTTCAATAAGAATTCTGCCTTCAGCAGTAACGTTGTTCAGTGGGAAGCTAAACTGCAGTCAGCATAAACTTTTCAAAATTTCAGTGAGCAGAAACTTTTCTTCCATTGATTGCATGCTTTACAGCTCGGAAGATAAATGGTGGTGCGCAGATTCGTAGACCGTTTGCTGCTTATCAGATTGTGTTTCGATGTGGTTGTTATACATTTCAGGTTTTGTGTGGAAAGGTGTTAGGCTATCAGATGGAACCACGCACGCTCATTAAACATGATCTACGTATACGATTAATCAATTACACGTTCTCTGGATCAGATTATGAAATTGCTAGAAGTGACTGTTTCACTCAAGTATTCATTTGTGCCCCGCATTTGTTACTTTTACTCAAAGAAAACACTCGATACTCTTGAATATGTTCATGAAATTTGGTCAGATTGTGTTATAAATTATTTGTTTGGTTGAAGTTTTATGTAAAGAGGGGAACATATTCAGGACATTTTTCGGATGACACGCTTTCTTCGAGTGATTACAAAAAAGAGTAGGTGACTTACAATGATAATAGCACCTTTGCTTATGACCTCTAGGATTCCTGAGCCTGCAGAACGACGACATCCCTGGCAATGCGGGCCTCAAGGACCAAGTCATGGCCCTGCAATGGGTGCAACGCAACATTGCTGCCTTCGGCGGCGACCCTGACAAGGTCACTGTTTTTGGGGAGAGCGCAGGTGGAGCCTCCACGTCACACATGCTCCTCTCGCCGGCTGCCAAAGGTAAGTGCATCTCCTCATCCGCATATACGTTCAAGACAGTTGTTGGAGTTCTGTTGTATGTGGCTAATTGACAGCTGCAAAACTCAGTTCCTACCTGTGTTCTCTATGTAAGCGTCACCCCTTGACAACATACCAGTTTTTCTTGTAGTGCTTCAGCTCATTTTAACCATACCGCCCGAAACGATATATAGAAAGTTGCAAGAATCGCTATACCATGTCTGGCTTGTAAGCCTATTACCATTCTCAACTGAATATTTAAAATGCGAATCTAATTGCAAATTACTCCAAATAATGAGTATGTTGCAACGTTTTAGAAATATTTGAGAACAAGAAGTAGTACATATTTTTATTTACCGTAGCTTTTGTATCGCTGGCCCTTACAGAAGTTCATTGTATGCAGATGATTTGGAGTTTCTATTATTGTCCCAATCTGATCTCGATTTTAGGATGTTGCAAGTGTACCTGATGATTTTTTCCTTATACATTATTTCCTTCAGTTTCCCCAAATACATTGTTTATTTGTTTTCAATTAAAACTGTGTGCCCGACCGAGACTTGAACTCGGGACCTTTGCCCTTCGCGGGCAAGCGCTCTACCATCTTTTTTTTTTTTTTTAATCTCATTTTGTTATTTATTGTTCGTTCCATTTGTTCGGGGCGAACGTCCCATGACACCCTTTCAAGTTCGTCGTTGATCTATTTACTCAGTTTTGTTATTACAGAGGGCTTCTAACCCTCTGACCGAACACGCTGAGCTATCGTGCCGGCAACCATCTGAGCTGCCGAAGCACGACTCACGCCCGCTCCTCACAGCTTTACTTCTGCCAGTATCTCGTCTCCTACCTTCCAAACTTTACAGAAGCACTCCTGCGAACCTTGCAGAACTAGCACTCCTGAAAGAAAGGATACCGTGGAGACATGGCTTAGCAACAGCCCGGGGGATGTTTCCAGAGTCAAATTTTCTCTCTGCAGCGGAGTGTGCGCTGATATGAAACTTCATTCATTCTGGAAACATCCCCCAGGCTGTGGCTAAGCCATGTCTCCGCAGTATCCTTCTGAGCTTCTGTAAAGTTTGGAAGGTAGGAGACGAGATACTGGCAGAAGTAAAGCTGTGAGGACCCGGCGTGAGTCGTGCTTCGGTAGCTCAGATGGTAGAGCACTTTCCCGCGAAAGGCAAAGGTCCCGAGTTCGAGTCTCGGTCGGGCACACAGTTTTAATCTGCCAGAAAGTTTCATATCTGTATGTGATTATACGATTCATAGATCCACATCGATGGTTTAGAAAAAAAAATTCCTTTTAAACAATTGAGCTATAATTCGAATTTTAGTATGTTGGTAACATGTTTTCAGATGTGCAAGCATTAATTTTGTTGAAACGAAGTAGCCTTTTCAGAATTTCAAAAATGGCAAATGGATCTGAGCACTATGGGACTCAACTTCTGAGGTCATTAGTCCCCTAGAACTTGGAACTAGTTACACCTAACTAACCTAAGGACATCACACACATCCATGCCCGAGGCAGGACTCGAACCTGCGACCGTAGCGGTCTCGCGGTTCCAGACTGCAGCGCCTAGAACCGCACGGCCACTTCGGACGGCAGAATTTCATAATTTCTATAAACTGATGATTATATCCAGAAATTATTATACAGCTTATTTGAATGTGGCAGAAACACATTCACAAGCGTTATTTTGTAAAAAAAATAAATAAAATAAAATGCCTTCCAGAAGGAAGATAAAATAATGTGACTGAATCCCATTTCGCATATAAAGGTCAATGGAAGTGATTACCGCCACCTCACGACAACAAATGAAAACCCAAACCCCACGGAACGAAATTCCATTGCGCAGACACATTATAGTCCTCATAAAATTCGTCCGAATGTGCTGATCGGACAACTGTGAGTCTAACCGCTCCTAGAATAGCTTAATGTGCCGTGGAATGCATTTAAATTTTTGTATACACCACAAAACTCTGCTAAAATCTTTATGCTATGTCCATATAAATAATATAGATTTCAGCATGCATGAAACTACTTTTTTTATCAAAGCTATAGAACACAACCTGAACAAATACGCATTTTATTAGCTGCGATTTAATGTAAGCTTAATGCAACCCTCAAGGGTCTCAGATTATATAGAGGAACAAGATGAATTAACTTATCAAACTGCAGGGGGAGCACTCAATTTAGTTTCTCGCACAAATTCGAAACAGCTTTTCCTAACATAGGGGAAGTTTTATATGTAGAACCGCAATGCTGAAAATAATAAAACGGGTTCCTGGGAAACGGTGGTCAACAAAGATATCCACAGGAATCTAACAATTTGCGTTGTATAAAACGAATCCCACAGATTCACGTTCGTGTCAGCAGCTTCACACATCATATACACATGCATTCCTTTATAAAAATTATGATATTGAAATAATACCTCTTTGTCCTTTGTCAAATATCTGTTTCGCTATACAGTACCGTCCTCTGTTCATATCCTAGCACGTGACCCTAACTTCTTAAGTACATGTGTCAAATACCCACGAGGAGCGTTCCTTCAAAACTCGATAAACGCAAGACATACAGTTTTTCATAAAATGAGTTTTCTATTTTCACAAAGCTACAGAAGTTCGAGTATTTGAATTTTTACCTAGATCTTACTGACATTAATAAAGTGCTGTAATGAAATATACTAGAATTTAATTTTATAGCAGTGTATTAACAAGTGAATTTTTTGTCAAAGTGCTTATAATTATTGCTGGCATCACTTATGTTGCCTTCTTTAATTCTGTGTATTTTTTTCCGCAGGTAGTCTTTTTATGCACTGTGGTGTTATTATGCAGCTGCGTTCATATTTTTGCATACATTAGCATACATAACATGTTCTTAAAATTTAGAGTTTTTGCTTTTATTGAAAGTACAAGCAAGAATAACAGAAACAGTAGCATAATACTATAGTAGAAATGATATCTATGTTGTCTCCAACGAGGTGTAAAAAACGATTCTTTCCTTTTTTTGCTCCTTAGTGTAGATCATGATGCACAAATTGTATAACCATACTTGTCTACCATAGAAATCGTCACTGACTGATAGTTTTGGGATGGGGTGGTTTCGCTGTATGTCAACACAAATCTTAATGACAGATTATCTTCCTTCATTATATCATAAAACCACTTTACACCACTTGTATATAATCTGTGTTCAGTTAGTGGTCCAGTCTTCTTCTCCAGACTTGTTTCTGCTGTTATTCCCATTAAACCAATCTTAAAAGTGGAAGAGGTATCGGTACGAGGTGTCCCGAATGATATATTGAAATGTTTGTAAAATATATGCATATATTTTGGTAAGGAGCATTGTTTCGGTCTTGAAAGTCTCCTCTCTTCACAGAATCTTTTGAACGTTCTATTGAATATGAAATCTGCAGTTAAATAACTTCTCGTAGACTTCAATTCCATGGTGGCTCTCTCTGCATTTATATATTTTTTATATCATTCTTAATGGGAAAGTTGTGAAACTTCTTATGATCCTTTTATGTTGTGTTGCCTCCTATCCTTTCAAAAAAATGTTCAAATGTGTGTGAATTCCTAAGGGAACAAACTGATGAGGTCATCGGTCCCTAGACTTAAACACAAACTAACTTATGCTAAGAACAACATACATACCCATGCCCGAAGGAGGACTCGAACCTCCGGTTGGAGGGACAGCGCAATCCGTGACATGGCGCCTCAAACCGCGCGGCGACTTTGTGCAGCCCTCTCCTTTCCTTTGAAAATCTTCCTCCTTCATGAAACCTGCTTACTAGACAGGATAAACTGTCCTTTGACATGTCAGACACTAGTTGGAAAGCGGCAGCACAAACAGGCACTACTTCACCACTCTTCTTTTTTAATGGTATACTTCACTCTCACTGTTTTCTTCCTTTTTGCATTCTATGTGTCCACTACCCTGCGCTGAGGCGAAGAAATATTAAGAAATTTTAACACAAACTTATCTTGATCCATTTTAGCTAATGATTTCCCGTGATGATGAAAGTTGGAAATAACTTCATAGCAGAGTTCAGTTGCTTTACATTCTTTCATTCCCTCAGCTTTTGGAGCCGAAATCTCAAATACATGATTCAATTTAATGATTGGTTACTTTTTACGCTTTTTGTGTTTTGTTTTAGGTCGCTGTAAGCTCTTTTTGAATCAGGATTTTCTCCCAGCATAGCGTACTTTGATCTGTACTCTGTTTGCAGAATCACAAAAAACATCAACCATTTTGGCTTAAAAATATATAAATGCAGAGAGTAGCCAGCATACTGTCTTATTGTTAACTGATTGCTGCGGAAAGACAGCCAAGACACTAGAGAGTAATTATACTGCATGTATCTGCTTTAGCTATAAATGTAAGAATGCATACATGGTGTTTTGCTTAAACCTTATGAATTGGAGGGTTCACACACACAGCAGTTTTTGATTTTTGCTAAAAATTGGTTCAGAGGTTGATTATATCACAAAAACGCTTCTGAATTATGAAACAGTTTATCGCAAGGGTATGTATAGATAATATATTCACTATGTAGTTGAAAAGTACAGGCCATTTGAGCTGTTACGTTCCATTTTAACATTCAAATACGTTAATACTTTAAACTACGCTTATTTCACCACTGATTTCACAATAATGTTCATAACAATAACAAGTAAGCACGATAAAAAATTATCTTTAAGCTGAGTTACTCTGCTCGGTACTTCAATTAGCAACACTCAGAACAGAGGAACAGCAATATGAATCGTGGACGGAATCGAAAAAACAATATTTAACCCATTTTTATTGATCGTATTTGTGACTTGGTTGAAGTTGCACAGGTCTATCGAAGGCTACATTGGCTTGCAGAGCATGGTCACAACGTCACCAGATGCGTAGTGTTGATGCAGCAGCGATTGCCATCTTAGCTCTGTAATTACAATTTCATTGTTATCATACTAGTAATAACGGCTCCTACCATCGTACTGGATCCAGTGATAAGATACGCCTAGAAATTGATCCATCTCAACGTTTGGTAGCCACCATTGCATCCCAGCACAAGAATTCCCTCGCATGTCCGTACCGCAAGTGAGCAGCGACAAGCATGCCACACAACCCGAGCACAAGGACAGTCATCATTTAATCTTGTTATTATTTGGGGTATGGGTTTCAAAGCATGAATCTCATACCGGTAGGAGAATGATTGTTACCATTACAATATGCAACTTTTGTATCTATGTGAAACATGATGTTCCAGGATATCTGATGATGGCAATGTCCGAAACGCGTAAGATTGAAATGATAAGGTCATCTTGCATCTAGTCCTTTACTAATGACTTTTTCATCAGTGACCTATTCATCATACTATCGGTCTGCACATACTAACGTCATTGCAAATGTAATAACTACATGTCTTGTGTTGTTGTTGTGGTGGTGGTGTGGCCTTCAGTCAGAAGAAAGCTTTGATGCATCTCTTCACGCAACTCTATTTTGTTCAAGCCTCTTTCTCTCTGAATGACTGCTGCAATCTAAATCTTTCTCAGTCTGCTTACTGCATTCATTTATTCGTCACTCTCTACAATTTTTACGCGTCACACTTCCTTCCTGTACTAAATTGGTGATCCCTAGATGTCTCAAAATGTGTCTTATCAGCCGATCCCTTCTTCTATTTAGGTTGAGCCACAAAATTCTTTTCTCTCCAGTTGTATCAAGTTCCTCTTGATTAGCTATGCGATGTACCGACCTTGTCTTCAGCATTCTTCTGTAGCACACCATTTAAAAGTTTCTATTCTCGTCGTGTATAAAGTGTTAATTACGCACGTTTCACTTCCACACACGGCTATACTCCAAATGCTTTCAGAAATAGAGTTAAATCTGTACTTGATGTTAAGATATTTCTTTTCTTCAGAAAATCTTTCCTTGCCATTTAAAGTCTACATTTTACATCCTCTCTACTTCGGGTGTCATCAGTTATGCTGCTGCCCAAATAACAAAACTCTTCTACTTCTTTAAGTGCCTCGTTTCCTACTCTAATTCCCTCAGCATCATCTGATTTAGCTCTCCTTCTTTGAAGACACTGTCCATTCCAGTCAGCTACTCTTCCGAGTCCTTTGCGGTCTGTGACAGATTAAAATATCGTCGACAAACCTCAGAGTTTGTATTTCTTCCCCCTATGCTTTAATTCAGACTCCAAATTTTTCTTTTGTTTCCTTTCTGCTTGCCTCGTGTACGAACTGAATAATATTGACGATAGGCTACAACCCTGTCTCACACTCTTCTGAACCACTACTTGCCTTTCGTGGCTCTTGCCGCTTATAACAGCCGTCTGGTTACTGTGCGAGCTGTAAATAGCCATTCGCTCTCTGCTTATCACTCACAACAAATGGCACACAGCGAACACGGCGAGGCATAGGAGTCGCAGTCGGCTTAAGCAGCATGTGGGCCAGGAATTCCCTAGCTTTACTCAAAGTTGGCTGAAACAACTGTTTATGAGACTGCAAAACGAATAATGGGCGACACTTAATCAAAGTGATCAACAACAAGAAAATCTAATGCAGTAGAAGCGTCAAATCCAAAAACATTCAGTCCCGAGGAAGAATAATGTTACTTATGGCTCCACATCCTTATATTTTGCCGCCTTAATCGGTTGAGTCCTGAACATAATTCGTTGGCGACTAGCCTATAGGAAACGATTGTTTTGTAACTGTTTGTAACGGACGGCTAACCAGTTCATAATGCATAGCCAAACTCATCAACGAAGACGAAGCCGCAGTTCCAAGATGAAACGGTGCTGAGCGTCCAAAAATAGACAATTGTAGCACAGGCTAATGATCCGTTTGCCAGATATGCGAGATTGGCGCGGAAAAACAAACTTTATTTAAATGGGCACACATACTCCATTTATGTTGGGTATGGCAACCGGGGCAAGCCCTACAATCTAAGGAACTACTCGACGCCAAGGGAGGGTGGCTGTTCCCGCCTACCGTACCTCCACAGGAAATGCTCAGTTTCCGTGAGGGCTGGTCGAACGGCTGGGAAAACTGATTCGTGGTATCACTGATTAAGCTGTTTAACAGGACGGCGGCGAGAAGGCTTTTAAACAACGAAAGTAGACGCGTGCACGTCGGACCCCAGGGAAGGGGCCTTTCTGTGTCGTCTGACGACTTACTAAGGAAAGAATCACAATGTGCTTCCGCAATAAAAGATTCCTGGCCCGCCGCAGACTGCTTGTACGACCGTTAAAACTGTACCACATTAGATAGAGTCGAGGCAGACGACTCTAAGTCCTTCTCTCGAAACAACTTACCTGGAACTAATCTAATAATTACGTCGTGGATAATGGTATCCGTGTTAAAATACTCCATAGTACAATCAAACTTACGCTCTAAGACTGCCCTAAAACTCCGCTATCCATTCAACGTACGACTCGTTAACCCGTTTTTTTCAGTGATTTAACTTAAGTAGCACTGCCACAACATACTATTTACACTCAAGGGGCGCAGTCAACACCGTAGACAACTCTCGGAATTTTTAATGAAGCGCGGACGAAACTTTTGCAACAAAGTATACAGAAATGAGCTGGAAGAAAGGCGGAGTGTACTCATATCTACAGAATTACAAACTTTCTTTACTTTGGAGTAGACAATAAAACGTTTCAGGTAGTTGTTCCATGCTCCGTGCCTACATGGAAAGGTCCAAAAGCAGAGGGGGACGGAGGGTGCTGGAGTCGGTGCGTGGCGCCTTTTGCCGCAGTTGCTGTCGAGGCGACACTTGCACAAGCTCAGCATGCTGTTGCTGTAGTTGATGCTGCTGCTGTATCTGCAGCTGCTGCTGCTGCCATAATTTCAGAAACTGGTCGACCATGATGATGCGCTTGAGATAGGCTGGTCGCCCCTTTAGCGGCCCGGCCCAGCGTATAAAGTATGATTTCGCAATCTAGGAGGAAAGCGCCACACTGTATCAACAGCGAGAGTTCTAAGAGATCTTGGTTCTTGCTAAACCAAGCAAAACTGTACTTAAGCCAGAAACGTCAACAGAGCACTTCATATTTGAAAAGAGGGTAAAACGAGAAAGAGACTATACAAGCAAAGGTCTAAGTGTCTATATGTGGCAGAATATCAGCATGTCAGGCTTCTAAGCTAGCAAACGTGCAAGAGTCGTAAAATGGCGGCCGCCTTGACATCGCTGTTCGGAAACCAGAGGGTTTTTCCAACAAACACGACGCTGGCATGTCCTGTCAGCCGCCGCCATAACCAGTTTCCTAACTTCCAGCACGTTTGTTTCCGCAAAATTAGGTGCCATGGCATTATCAGCAGGAGCAGATGCCAAATTTGAATACTATTTTTAAAGTTTACTGTGACTGAATTTTGTCATTATCTTTGTATATTATAACTGCTACTGTCTGTGAGCGTGCGAGTTTGTGTTTGTTACTCCTTCACGCTGAGGTGGATGGACGGATTTGGATGAACTTTGGAATGGAGGTAGCTTATAGCGCAAATTAAACTTGGGCTGCTGTTATGTATACCTACCTGTCAAAGGGGATGTGGGAGTTGGGGTGAAAAAAGGTTGTAGCCCACGACGCGTGAACACTCGTAGTTTATTCATCCAGTACTTGAGAACGGGAGCACTTACTGACTTGCAACAAAAAACTTTACACGTAAACCTTTTCTCGCTGACAGCTGCCACAAAACGATGAAAGGATAAAAGCTTATCACCTAACATTTTCGCTTTTCATGCAGTAAAACTGCGCATTTGACATGACATATTAATTTATTACTCCTTTACTATTAATCGTATTCGCGACACAGTTTTTTCACTATTCACATATACCACTGAATTTACCAGCAAAATTATATCATTGTACAACACATAATACAGGCAATATGACGTCATGCCGCATCTCGTGTGGCGTATAAATTTATTACTTCCTTGCTACTAACTCTATTCGCAACAGATTTCGCAGACAGTATCCAGGTGAATATATTTACAAAGAATTATGGCTGTACGACACATAATTCAGGTGACACGACGTCATAAACATCGAGCAGCGTGAAAATGAAACTGCAGGAAGAAATTTGCTGGAGTTACAGGTCAAATATGTGTACAAATACGTTGGAAAGCGGGCAAAGCTACTGGTAAACAGTTCATCCTGAGCCCCTGGTACTCATATTAGCTTTTTTTCTTTTTTTTTCTTTTGAGACGTCGGACTGGTTTGATACGGGCCCTCACGATTTCCTCTCCTGTGCCAACCTCTTCATCTCAGAGCAGCACTTGCAACCTAAGTCCTCAATCATTTGCTGGATGTAATCCATTCTGTCTTCCTCTACAGTTTTTGCCCTCTAAAACTCTCTCTAGTAGCACGGAAGTCACTCCCTGATATCTTAACACATCTCCTATCATCCTGTCCCTTCTCCCCGTCAATGTTCTCTATATTCTTCTTCGATTCTGCGCAAAACCTCGTCATTCCTTATCATATCAGTCCACCTAATTTTCATCATTCCTCTGTAGCACCAAATCTCAAATGCTTTAATTTTATTCTGTTCCTGTTTTCCCACAGTCCGTGTTTCACTGCCATACATTGCTACGAGGTACATTCTCAGAAATTTCCACCTCAGATTATGCCCTATGTTTGACACTAGCAGACTTCTCTTGGTCAGGAATTCCCTTTTTGCCAGTTCTAGTCTGCTTTTGATGTTCTTGCCCCGTCCATGATTGGTTGTTTTGCTGTCTAGGTAGTAGAATTCCTTAACTTCATGTACTTCGTGACCATTAATCCTGATGTTAAATTTCTCACTGTTCTCATCACAGATACCTATCACTAATTTCGTCTTTCTTCAATTTACTCTCAATCCGTATTGTGTACTCATTAGATCATTCCATTCAGAAGATCATGTATTTCTTTCACTTTCACTCAGGATAGTAATGTAACCATCGAATCGTATCATTGGTGTCCTTTCACCTTGAATTTTAATTCCACTCCTGGATCTTTCTTTCATTTCCATAATTGCTTCTTCGATGTACACATTGAACAGTAAGGGTGAAAGACTACATCCCTGTCTTACACCTTATTTAATCCTAGCACTTCATTCTTGGTCGTCCACTCTTATTATTCCCTCTTGGCTTTTGTACATATTGTATATTACCAACCTCTCCCTATAGCTTACCCCTCTTTTTCCCACAATTACGAACATCTTGCATCATATTACATTGTCGAGCGCCTTTTCCAGGTCGACAAATCCTATGAACGTGTCTTGATTTTTCTTTAGTCTTACTGCCATTGTCGACTGCAACGTCAGAATTGCCCCTCTGGTGCTTTTATCTTTCCTAAAGCCAAACTGATCATATGTCACACATCCTCAATTTTCTTTTCTGTTCACCTGTATATTATTCTTGTTCTCAACTTGGATGCGTGATCTGTTAAGCTGATTGTGCGATAATTCTCACAATTGTCAGCTCTTACAGTCTTCAGAATTGTGTCGATGATATTTTTCCAAAAGTTAGATGGTGTGTTGCTAGTCTTCTAGTGGGGTGGGGTGATGACAAGGAGAGAGAAGGGAAGGAGGAGCTGGACGAAGAAGGGGAAGGAGGAGATGGACACAGAAAGGGGTGAGGAGGAGATAGATATTGAGAGGAGGGAGGAGGAGATAGACAGTGAGAAGATGGAGGAGATGGACAGAGAGACGACAGAGGAGGAATTGGACAAAGAGAGGGAGGAGGAGGATATCGACAATGTGTCAGGGTGAAGGAGGTGGACAGAGAGGGGAAGGAGACGAAGGACAGAGGGGGGGGGGGGAAGGAGGAAATGGATGGGGGAAGGATGACACGGACTAAAAGAAGATTGGAGTACATACATACTGGGGAATTTTTTAATGAATAACTGTTTAACTGCAGTATGGGGTGTACCTAGTAATTAGGTATTTACTTCTGATTAACAACTTAGAGTCAGATATTTTTATACTTAACTTTTCAATAATACATAGCTATTGCGACTGTAAAAAATTTTGTTTCCAGATAGGTACAGTCAATAATACAACAGTAACTGTCCTCCCAGCGGAATTACAGTAAAAATGATGATAGTATCTCAGTTACAAAACACTTCATACTTTACAAGAAACAAATAGAATACGTTTGATGCTATTATCTTCTTGTGACTGGTGTAGAGATTTAGAGTCTTAATGCACATGTTAGAATTTGGAACATTGCACTTAAATTGCCGAGGTCGCTAACTCACGCTTGTGCAGTGGCACTCTACCTGGCAGTAAGCCGATTCGAGAACTGCTGGTCGAAAAAACTTTCACTGTCAGTATATGGCCAGGAAGGGAAGGAGAATTGGAGGCGTAAGTTTCATGAACATCAGACTTTGCATCAGTGTCCTGGTTTAAATATCAAACCTCTCCACAGTGTCTCATGAAGTGAGAGCATGTGACTCTGTTGATAGTGATGCGTCCATAGGATGGGGACGTTAAGCTTGGCGGCGTCCTTGATGCTATTCACAAGGAGAAGGCTATGCGCCGGACCAGGTTTTACCCTTTCTCTTCTCTCATCATTATCGTCATCATCACACAACACAAACATTACACTCCATACGCACACACCCACCCACCCACCCTACACCCTACACACACACACACACACACACACACACACACACACATTACGTGCATGTAGTATTACATATATTGTAATGCAACATATTGGAAATAGATAAACAAAAAATGCATTACTCCAAAGTATTTATTCTGCGTATATGAGCAGAAGATATTCAGAACTAAATTTTTACTCAGCAGCTCTAGCAGGTTTGTGTGCTCGACTGAAACTCGCACTTGGGATCTTTGACTCTCAGGAGCAAGTGCTCTACAGACTGAGCTACCAACTAAGGTACGAATACGACGTACTGGTGGAAGTAAACCTGTGAGGCCTTGTAGAAAGCCATGCTTGGGTAACTCAGTTGGTAGAGCACTCGCCCGCGACAGGCAAAGGCCTCGATCTCTAGTCTCTCTGCGGCACACAGTTTTGATTTGCCAGGAGATTTCAAGCAGAAAATAGGTAACTGCACCTCATTCAGAGGTCTGTTTAAGGCTCTTTGAGTTCTTGCACCCAGTTCCCAGTGCATTTACTCTTTACGTTATGTAATGTTCATAATTAAAATTAATTTCAGGTGGACGGTGATTAGTGAACTCACAATACAAGACGAAAATTATATTCATGTGCGGTTCGCCTCTAGTAGTGTTCAGAATGTCATTATGATCTTTGGTGAAAGTGTTTTCATCATATTTTCATCTAATCTGTCTTGATGCAAAATTAAGTTGAGAGTAAAGAGCATATACTATTAGTCGTTTCTTCTAAAAATTGTATGCTTACCTAGATTTAAAAAAAATTGAAATTGAAAAATTTGCGAGGTCCTAGCAAACTGAAAATCTGGATCGTCCACGAAACATATGGATGGCTCAAATGGATATGGCTGCAAGGACAAATTCAGTGTCTGAGTCTTGTCATGGCACATCTCCAGTGAATTCCTTTATACTCACATGGCCGGCCGCGGTGGTCTAGCGGTTCTAGGCGCTCGGTCCGGAACCGCGCGACTGCTACGGTAGCAGGTTCGAATCCTGCCTCGGGCATGGATGTGTGTGATGTCCTTAGGTTAGTTAGGTTTAAGTAGTTTTCAGTTCTAGGGGACTGATGACCATAGATGTTGAGTCCCATAGTGCTCAGAGCCATTTGAACCATATACTCACATGCTAAAGATCTTGTTCTTAATCGCATTAAATAATACTTGGTCTCCCTGTTATCAGCTCAAATGTGCAACTATCAGTCGTATCCGAAGCTGTCAGTCATTTATTGACACATGGAATTGCAAATAAAACCATTGTACACATAGTCTGGCTCATCATTAGCAGTCACATTAACCGTCTAAGCATACCAAGAGGCGACCCTCAAACATTCATTGTCACTTACGCTTCCACAAATCATTTCTGAATACTTCTACCTGTAAACGAATTTTTGTCACTAAATGTTCAGTACATAGGACCTTCATTGATTTAGTTCCCATTAGACCATTCACTTCTTTTCCTTCTTTCGTTTCATTCGACTTTGGAGTACGTTAGATCAACCACTTTTTAGTGTTCTGTGCCTTTTGGCACAGTATTGTATCTTTCATTCTGATATTGCTTTCCTTTCTTCTTCAGAGATTGGATCGTTCCTATGAGTTGGAACTTCTCCTTACTGTCTTTTTTATATAAGAGAGTATGTTCTGTGTGATTTGGAGTGTTTTTTTATCTCCTTTGTTTCCTTAAACTTTTTCCAGTTGTTTGGTAAACGTTTTTATTTCTGATGTAGATTAGTTTATTATGATGGAATTAAGGGGATAAGATTTTTCTTTGTGTCTTCCTTGGTTTGACCTCCAACCTTTCAACTGGCCCATGATTGGTGATGGATAGTGTTTCGGCTGCATGCAGGGCTTCCTGTTGGTTACCGTGTTTAAATGTCTTATTTTTGCACTAAAAAAAAGAAAGAATGTCGTGTGACTAGGGCCTCCTGTCGGGTAGGCCGTTCGCCGGGTACAAGTCTTTCGATTTCACGGCACTTCGGCGACTTTCGCATCGATGGGAATGAAATGATGATGATTAGGACAACACAACACCCAGTCCCTGAGCGGAGAAAATCTCCGACTCAGCCGGGAATCCAACCCGGGCCTTTAGGATTGACTTCTGTCGCGCTGACCACTCAGCTACCGGAGGCGGATATTTTTGCACTGAATGAGAGGGACTTGTTGTTATACGTGTTTTTAGTGAGCAGAAAGGGCAGTTCAACTTTTTCTTGTAGATCCCATTTCTTTTTCCTCCAGCTGACCCATCCTTAAAGATGTTCAAATTCTTTAGTGATTTGTGTTATTCTTTTACCCATATTAAAATGTTACGGTTCGTTTTTGTGTTTTCCATTATTTTGGTGGTTTTGAATAAGAGTTCGAGACGTTTCTGCTTTTTTTTTCTTATTTGTGGGCCTGTTTTTTGGCTTCTTCTCAGGTGTCGACTAGTAGGCCATGTTGTTGTTGTGGTCTTCAGTCCTGAGACTGGTTTGATGCAGCTCTCCATGCTACTCTATCCTGTGGAAACTTCTTCATCTCCCAGTACCTACTGCAACCTACATCCTTTTGAATCTACTTAGTGTATTCATCTCTTGGTCTCCCTCTACGAATTTCACCCTCTACGCTGCCCTCTAATACTAAATTGGCCATCCTTGATGAATCAGAACATGTACTACCAACCGATCCCATCTTCTAGTCAAGTTGTGCCACAAACTTCTCTTCTCCCCAATTCTATTCAACACCTCCTCATTAGTTATGTGATCCACCCACTTAATCTTCTGCATTCTTCTATAGCACCACATTTCGAAAACTTCTATTATCTTCTCGTCCAAACTATTTATCATCCATGTTTCACTTCCATACATGGTTACACTCCACACAAATACCTTAAGAAATGACTTCCTGACACTTAAATCTATATTCGATGTTAACAAATTACTCTTCTTCAGAAACGCTTTACTTGCCATCTCCAGTCTACATTTGATATCCTCTCTACTTCGACCATCATCAGTTATTTTGCTCCCCAAATAGCAAAACTCCTTTACCACTTTAAGTGTCTCATTTCCTAATCTAATTCCCTCAGCATCACCCGACTTAATTCGACTACATTCCATTATCCTCGTTTTGCTTTTGTTGATGTTCATCTTATATCCTCCTTTCAAGACACTATCCATTCCATTCAACTGCTCTTCTAAGTCTTTTGCTGTCTCTGACAGAATTACAATGTAATCGGCAAACCTCGAAGTTTTTATTACTTCTCCATGGATTTTAAAACCTACTCCGAATTTTTATTTTGTTTAATCATACAGTTCTCTTTTGTTTCCTTCACTGCTTGCTCAATATAAGGAATGAATTACATCGGGGAAAGGCTAAAATCCTGTCTCACTCCCTTCCCAACCACTGCTTCCATTTCATGTCACTCGACTCTTATAACTGCCATCTGGTTTCTGTACAAATTGTAAATAGCCTTTCGCTCTCTGTATTTTACCCCTGCCACCTTCAGAATTTGAAAGAGAGTATTCCAGTCAACATTGTCAAACGCTTTCTCTAAGTCTACAAATGCTAGAAACGTAGGTTTTCCTTTCCTTAATGTAGCTTCTAAGATACGTCGTAGGGTCAGTATTGCCTCATGTGTTCCAGTATTTCTACGGAATCCAAACTTATCTTCCCCGAGGTCGGCTTCTACTAGTTTTTCCATTCCTCTGTAAAGAATTCGTGTTAGTATTTTGCAGCTGTGGCTTATTAAACTGATTGTTCGGCAATTTTCACATCTGTCAACACCTGCTTTCTTTGGGATTGGAATTATTATATTCTTCTTGAAGTCTGAGGGTACTTCGCCTGTCTCATACATCTTGCTCAGCAGATAGTAGAGTTTTGTCAGGACTGGCTCTCCCAAGGCCGTCAGTAGTTCTAATGGAATGTTGTCTATTCCCAGGGTCTTGTTTCGACTCAGATCTTTCTGTGCTCTGTCAAACTCTTCACGCAGTATCATATCTCCCATTTCATCTTCATCTACATCCTCTTCCATTTCCATAATATTGTCCTCAAGTACATCGCCCTTGTATAGACCCTCTATATACTCCTTCCACCTTTCTCCTTTCCCTTCTTTGCTTAGGACTGGGTTTCCATCTGAGCTCTTGATATTCATACAAGTGGATCTCTTTTCTCCCAAGGTCTCTTTAATTTTCCAGTAGGCAGTATCTATCTTACCCCTAGTGAGATAAGCCTCTACATCCTTACATTTGTCCTCTAGCCATCCCTGCTTAGCCATTTTACACTTCCTGTCGATCTGATTTTTGAGACGTTTGCATTCATTTTTGCCTGCTTCATTTACTGCATTTTTTATATTTTCTCCTTTCGTCAATTAAATTCAATATTTCTTCGGTTACCCAAGGAGTTCTACTAGCCCTTGTCTTTTTATCTACTTGATCCTCTGCTGCCTTCACCATTTCATCACTCAGAGCTAACCATTCCTCTTCTACTGTATTTCTTTCCCCCATTCCTCTCAATTGTTCCCTTATGGTCTCCCTGAAACTCTCTACAACCTCTGGTTCTTTCAGTTTATCCAGGTCCCATCTCCTTAAATTCCCACCTTCTTGCAGTTTCTTCAGTTCTAATCTACAGTTCATAAGCAATAGATTGTGGTCAGAGTTTACATCTGCCCCTGGAAATGTCTTACAATTTAAAACCTGGTTCCTAAATCTCTGTCTTACCACTACATAATCTATCTGAAACCTGTCAGTATCTCCAGGATTCTTCCATGTATACAGCTTTCTTTTATGATTCTTGAACCAAGTGATAGCTATGATTAACTTATGCTCTGTGCAAAATTCTACCAGGCGGCTTCCTCTTTCATTTCTTAGCCCCAATCCATATTCACCTACTACGTTTCCTTCTCTCCCTTTTCCTACTACCGAATTCCAGTCACTCATCACTAATAAATTTTCGTCTCCCTTCACTATCTGAATAATTTCTTGGATTTCATCATATATTTCTTCAATTTCTTCGTCATCTGCAGAGATAGTTGGCATATAAACTTATACTACTGTAGTAGGAGTGGGCTTCGTGTCTATCTTGGCTACAACAATTCGTTCACTATGCTGTTTGTAGTAGCTTACCCGCAAACCTATTTTTTATTCATTATTAAACCTACTCCTGCATTACCCCTATTTGATTTTGTATTTGTAATCCTGTATTCGCCTGACCAAAAGTCTTGTTCCTCCTGCCACCGAACTTCACTAATTCCCACTATATCTAACTTTAACCTGTCCATTTCCCTTTTTAAATTTTCTAACCTACCTGCCTGATTAAGGGATCTGATATTCCACGCTCCGATCCGTAGAACGCCAGTTTTCTTTCTCCTGATAACGACATCCTCTTGTCCCCGTCCGGAGATCCGAATGGGGGACTATCTTACCTCCGGAATATTTTACCCAAGAGGACGCCATCATCATTTAACCATACAGTAAAGCTGCATGCCCTCGGGAAAAATTACGGCTGTAGTTTCCCCTTGCTTTCAGCCGTTCCCAGTACCAGCACAGCAAGGCTGTTTTCGTTAGTGTTACAAGGCCAGGTCAGTCAATCATCCAGACTGTTGCCCCTGCAACTACTGAAAAGGCTGCTGTCCCTCTTCAGGAACCACGCGTTTGTCTGGTCTCTCAACAGATACCCCTCCGTTGTGGTTGCACCTACGGTACGGCTATCTGTATCGCTGAGGCACGCAAGCTTCCCCACCAACGGCAAGGTCCATGGTTCACGGGGGGAGGTCAGGCAATTTGGTCTGTGGTTTTTTGTTCTCAACTGAATTTCGCTGCGGGTCTTCATGTTTCACTTTCTGATCTTTTTTCTAGCGCCTAGTTAAGCAGCAATAGTGAGAGACCATCTTTTTGCCGAACACTGGATTATTACTTTTTATATATGTATCCTTTGCTGCAAGATGAGCCCCAGTTCTCCATTGATTCCCACATACTACCTAGAAGAAAAGATGATGATAGTGTTTTTATACCATTGATGGAAACAATTGTGACAGTAAAAGTTAGTCAGGCGTGGAGGAGTGTTTAACATAATGGTTAAGGCAACTAATCGCGACGAGCAGGAAATTCGGGCTGGAATCCCAGACTCTTGAAAATTTTGCATTGCATTTCGAAACAATTTGTTAGCGAGATGTGTTGCTTGTCCGCAGGCCTGTTCAGCGGGGTGATCATCGAGAGCGGCCAGGCGTCCGCCAACTGGACGGTGGAGCCGGTGCCTCGAGAGAAGGCGTACCGCCTGGCGGCTGCGCTCGGTTTCCAGACCGGCAACCTCACAGCAGCAGAAGAGGACGAACGCCTCGCTGCCTTCCTAAGGACAGCCAACCACGAAGACCTCACCGTCGACGACTCGCGTGCCCTCTCTGATTTCGTGAGTTCGTTGCGACGGGGTTTTGCCTGTTGAACATTCAGCACGCTATTTTTTTCTCTCTGATGTCTTAACACACATGTCCTATCATCCTGTCACTTCTTCTATTGTGTTTTCCATATATTCCTTTCTTCGCTGAGTTTTCGGACAACTTCCACATTCTCCGTCAGTCTACCTAATTTTTAATATCCGTATAGAGCACCAAATTTCATACGCTTGGATTTTACTCTGTTCTGCTTTCTCCACAGTCCATGATTCACTAGCACATAGTGCTGTGCTCCAAACGTACATCATCAGACACTTCTTCCTCAGGCTAAGGCCGATTTTTGATACTAGCAGAGTTCTCTTCGTCAGGTATTCCCACTTTGTTAATATACTTTTTATGTCGTCCTTGCTTCGTCCGCCACGTGTTGCTTTGCTTCCAAGGTAACAGGATTCCTTAACTTAGTCTACTTCCTATTTCACCAGTTTCGATGTTAAGTTTCTCACTAATCTCGTTGCGACTAACGTCAATATTTTCGTGTTTCATGTGTTTATTCTTAATCCATATTCTGTACGCATTAGACTGTTCGTGTTGTTTAGCGAGTTTTCAATTATTTTTCATTTTCACCGAGAATAACAATTTCATCAGGGAATCTTATCATTTATATCATCTCGCTCTTTATATCATCCCACTCTCACTCTTAATCTATATTCTGTACGCATTAGACTGTTTACGCTGTTCACTGCGTCTTGTAATTATTTTTAATTTTCGTTGGGGGTAACAATTTCATCAGCGAGTCTTATCATTTATATCATCTCACCCTTGAGCTTTCATTTCTATCGTTGCTTCTTCGATGTGTACATCGAACAGTACAGGCGAAAGACTTTATCCATGTCTTACTTCGTTCTTGTTCTTTCATTTTTATTATTCCCTTTTGGTTCTTGGGCGTATTATACATGTAAAACTAGCTCCTAGTCTAGACCTTGGAGGTCCTAGGGATTTCGGTCGGCCACCGTGTCACCTTCTGCCATTCGGCGTCATGCGGATGCAGCGTGGAGCTGCATGTGGTCAGCATACTGCTGTACCTGCCGTCTCGCCAACTTAACAGACAGAGCTGCTACTTCTCATTCAGGTAGCTCCTCAACTGGCATCATAACATGGAGTGCACTGCGGGCCAGTCCTCCCACTAAGGAAAAATCGTTGGCAGTACTGGGAATCGAAAATCTATCCCAGGTCCTCCATATGGTGTCCACTTGCACTGACCACTCAGTTACGTAGGCAGACCATTTTTAAAAAAATAGAATTTGGCCATTTATGGAACGCTTAGATTCAAGGACTGAGATATTGTCTTTTTCATCTTATCTTCCCAGAACTTCTTCATGTTTTTGCTGATGGACTATTTCTGTTCATTTGATATCACACTCCCAGGTTTTGGTTTTTGGGATCTTAATTTCTCCTCTTCGTCCAGTTATTACCTTTGTTCTTCTGTGATCTTAAGATTTTTCTGATTGTTTCCCTTTCTTATTTTCCAGTTCCTCTTGTTCACCTCTTTTATTCAGTGTTAGTTATTCAGATCCATATCATGCTTCCGGTTTAATTACTGTTGTGTAGCGTCTCTTATTTTTGCCTCGAACGATACTGATGTGTTGGATTAGATTAGATTCAGTTTTCGTTCCATAGATCCAAAATTCAGATGATTCTCGTGGGTGTGGAACATGTCAGAAAGTATAACATAAAAAACATGAAACATTTGAATATAATCCTTGCTCCCTGATCATTTGTCAGGAAACTGTCAAAATAGATACAATAAACTAGAGTTGCTAATTTTTACAGAATTAATACACTGTCAGAATGAGACACTGTTATGTATTTTTAATAAATTAATCATACACAAAATATCTAATCTGGACTGTTGTATCCAAGTGCTGTCAGAAATAAATCAAACAGACCTTTTTACGTAGGCTGGTCTAACAGTCCTTAAGATATCTATCTATAGAGTAGAAGAATTGCCTGTCAAAAAGTCTTTTAAACTCCATTTACGCCATGCTTTACCTGAAACCAAGTTTTTAATCGCTGCTGGCAATTTATTGAAAATGCGTGTTCTTTAGTAATGGAACCCTTGTTGGACCAAAGGACGTAGTTGTAGGTCTTTTTGTAGATGTTTCGTATGCATAGTATTGATAGTATGTATTGATCTACTGGTTGCAAATAGAGATATATTGCTCGCAACAAAATTGATTGAGGTATAAATATACTGAGAAGCAGATGTTAGAATAGAGTCCTTGAACAACGGTCTACATCATGTTCTTGAATTTACATCACAAATGATTGTTTTTACACTCTTTTGCACGCTGAAAACTTTTTATCAGTTTGATGAGTAACCCAGAATATGATCGCACATGGCATAACAGAATGAAAGTAAAGAAAGTATGCAAGCTTTTTATATTTATATGCCCTACATCTGACATCATTCTCACTGCAAATACAGACTTGTTCAGGTGCTTCAGCAATTTGTGGTATGCCTTTCCCAACTGGATTTATTATCGAGCTGCAATCTCAGAAATATAACATTGTCAACCTCTTCGATCTGCATGTCTTCATATGTTTACGCATGTGGGAAAAAAATCTGTTACTGGTTCTGAACTGCATATAGCGGTTCCTTTCAATGTTTAATAACAGTGAACTAGCTTTAAACCACTTATTAATGTCCGTGAGCATTTGAATAGCAGCCATTTCTAAATATATTCTTGACTCGCTACTTACTGCAATGTTTGTATCATCTACAAACAAAATAAACTTACTATCTGGCAATGTAACAGATGAGAGGTCATTAATATCCACAACAAAAAGCAATGGACGCGAGATGGAATCTTGAGGAACACCACACGTAATTAATACCCAAATAGATGAAGACTGGCTGCGTACTGCACAGGTATTTCGCAATGACACCCTTTTACTCCTGTTTGTCAGATAAGACTCATTTCGCAGCATTGCCAGTGAAATTATAATATTCTAATTTACTTACGACAATGCTGTGATTCACACAGTCAAAGGCTTTTGACCAGTCACTGAAAATGACAGTAGCCTCTAATTTATTATCTAATGAATTAAGTACATTCTCACTGTAAGTGTAAATAGATTTCTCTGGACCAGAATACTTAAAAGACACAACCTGTGACTAGGACAATATATTATTTATAGTCAGGGCTTAAGGAGATGCTGAACACAACGTTTTCAAATATTTTTGAAAAAACTGGCAAAAGTTAAATTGGTCGATGGTTTGATGGTATCTCTCTATCTTACTTCTTGTAAAGAGGCTCAATTTCAGCATATTTTAGCCTGTCTGGAAATGTTCCACTGATAAGAGACTGATTATACAAATAACTTAAGATAGAATGCAACTCACATGAGCACTCTTTGATTAACTTTGTTGATATGTTATGATACCCACCAGAATACTTAAATTTTAAGGATTTTATGATGAATGCTACTTCTTTGGGAGGCTTGAGTATCAGTCCCATTTTAATGAAAATATTTTTGAAGACTGGTCTCAGATACTCCATTGTACTTTTCACCTAACCTGACAAGACCAAGCTGTCAGTAACAGAAATAAAGTACTTGTTTAAGAGGTTTGCATCACTAGATGCACTTGATACTAATGTCTCATTTATTTTTAGAGCTATATTTTCCACTTCTTTTTTGGCACCCTATGTCCCACATAGTTTTTATTTTGTTACCTGATGTAATTATCTTTTTCTCGTAACAAAGCTGCTTCAAATTCTGGATTATTTGCTTCAATATTTTGCAGTATTCTTTGTAACACATTACAATGCTAACATTAAAGCTGTTACAGAGAGTAGATACAGTCTCATTTTTGTCCCACATCTCTATTCATTGTGTAATCCATTGTTTATTTTTTTCACTTGTGTGGTTTTAATTACCTTTAAGTGAAAATAATTTTTCAAAAGTGGAAGTAACTTATTAATGAATGCTTTGTATTTGCCATTTGAGTCAGAAGTATCGTAAACATCTATCCATTCATGTCTTAGAGGAATTTCTTGAATTTCTCAATTTTTGACTGATTTATTACCCTCCTGTACTCAATTTAATAGATTTTTAATCATAACAAGTTTCAACATTTAACACGTGATTCTGCATGTAATGATCAGATAGCCCATTTGCTATTGGTTTTGTGATATGCCTTTTTTTAGATTTGTCTACAAAGATATCATCAATACTGGTCTCACAACATTCACATATCCTAGTTGCAAGGTTCACAGTAGAACTAAATTGAATGACGGTGTTACTGATTGCAATTATTGTTCACTGATAGAGCTTTTCAGTAATGTTCTGTTTCCAAGCGAACACTTTTTTTTCTTTTTTTGGCCAGCTGTGTACTGACTGGTTTGACACGGTCCGTCCACGATTTCCTGTGCTAAACTTTTCATCTCAGAGTAGCACTAGCAACCTACTTCTTCAGTTTTTTGCGGGACGTATCCCAGTCTCTGTCTTCCTATACAGTTTTTGCCCTCTATAGCGCCTTATAGTACCATGGAAGATATTTCTTGATATGTTAAGAGATGTTATATCAGCTAGTCCCTTTTTATTGTTAGTGTTTTTCATATATTCCTTTCCTTGCTGATTCCCCAGAGAACTTCCTCATTCTCATTGCTTACCTTTTCAGTCCACCTAATTTTTAAAATTCTTCTGTAGCACCATATCTCAAATGCTTCGATTCTCTTCTGCCTCAAATGCATCGAGTCTCTTCTGTCCAGGTTTTCCCATAGTCCATGCCTCACTGCCATACAATGCTGTGCTCCAGACGCACATTCTGGAAAATTTCTTTCTCAAATTAAGACCACGATTATTTTGCGAGCTAGGTCACAGAATTTCTTAACTTCATGTACTTTGTCTCACCAACTCCGATGTTAAGTCTCTCGCTGTTCTCATTTCTCCTACTTCTCATTACTTTCGTCTTTCTTCGATTTGCCTTCAATCCATATTTTGTTCTAATTATACTTTCATTCTATTCAACAGGTCCTATAATTCTTCGAAACTGTCACTGAGGGTAACAAAGTCATCAGCTAATCTTAACTTTGACACCCTTTCACCCTGAATTTTAGCCCGACGCTTGAACCTCTCTTTTATTTTGACTTTGCTACACATCAAATTTATTTGCTATATTCCTTCTCGTTAAAATATTTATTCCTCTCTCAGTTCCTGTGTGATTCTGATGATCGTGATCAATTTAGGCTGCTGGGGACTATTTTCGGACCTTCCATTTCGTGTTAAATCCGTTCCATTACCATTAAGACATTTTTTCGATATGAAGACGTGTTCGTCATTTTAATTTAGCACAATATTTAGATTATATTCCTAACCGTTTCTTCAGGTCCTGCGTGCAACACCATCGTTATTAGTCCTAACAGGTGAATAGACGTCTAAGGAATGTGCCAAACCTTCATGTAGAAATGAAATATTTTATTCAAGTGCATGGGCGGGTAAAGTTTTCCGTCGCATACTGAAATCTTGAAAAATTGCATCACTGTTATTGAACATGACTACTGCCAAGATCTGAACTACAGTAGTTCACACTAATTATGAAATGGATTTTTATGCCATTAAATTACCATCTGCATCCCTGCAGTACCTGGGTGTGGTTCTTCTGGGTCACTGAGTGCTGCATACTTGCAATCTACGAGAAAACTGACCATAATTTGTGCATGTCCGTTTGTTACAGGAAAAACGACGTCTCAGCCCCGTGGCGTGGCAACCCGTTATTGAGCCACCGTCAGCGTCGGCAGTGGTTACTGAGTCACCGATCAGCATTCTCATGGAGGGCCGCTACAACCAAGTCCCCGTCATGACCGGCGTCACATCCGCTGACGGGTCCGTCTTTGTTGCCAGTACGTACCAAAACCCGTAACCTGCACAGACACAAGTGATCCATCATTCTTGACAACAACCCTTACTGTGATACTGGAATGCTCCGTCTCATGGGAACACCCTTGTTGGTTGGTGCAAAGTGGGGAGGAATGCAGCACCTACACATATAAGCGTATACTCATTCCGAGCTGAAGTGACTTTCTGGGGATATGGAGGCAGCCGCCCCGTTTCAGGCACTAGTTCTGTTGTCAACGCAAGGATGCTCTCGAGATTCTGTTCCTTTTAATCGCAACACATTTAGAAGAATTTCGCGGTACAGGTGGTGGTTTACTCCTATGGTTATTTGGCAGTATTTATTTCTCGTTATCTATTAACGTTAATGCGAGGGCTATTCAGAAAGTAAGGAACGATAGGTCGCTAAATGGAAACCACAGAGAAAATCAAAACTGTTCTATTTGCAACAGTTAGCTACAACTTCCAGCTACTTATCTCCATAGTCGCCGATCCGATTTAGACTTTTGTCGTAGCGTTGTAAGAACTTTCCAATACCCTCGTTATAGAAGGCAGCCACCAGTGCTTTCCGCCAATTCTCTACGCTGGCCTACTGCTCGTTGTCTTTGCCAAAATGTTGTCTTCATAGCCAGCGGTTCATGTAAGCAGTGATGAAACTCAGAGGGAGACAATTACGGGCTGTGTTGTGTGTAGTCAAACATTTCCATTTGAAAACGATGCAGGAGCATCTTCATTGCCCCTGCAGAATGCGGCTGAGAATTGTCTTGAAGAAGAAAAGGCACGAAAGTTATGTAATGTTGGCTGCCTAACTTCAGGCGACATTCATCACCCGGCCCTCGTACTTGGCGGGAGACACTATTGTTCTAAGAATCTTTATGTAACGGGATCCACGTTCATACTAGAGACACTGCCCAATACACCTGTGCAAAACTTCATCGGATTTTCACGGTGGTTTCCATTTCGCTACCGATCGTTCCTTACTTTCTGAATAAACCTCGTATAAAGAAAATACTTTATTTAAATCGAGCTTACTACAAAGTACTCTCTGAAATAATCCCATGTGAGATTTTTGTCAAAAACGTGAGAGGGTAACTGGTTGTAATAGGTCTACATTTCACGTGCTGTGTCACCAATGACATATACATGTGAGCGATACATTGTAAAATTTTAATTTGCACTCACCTTCTGTCTTGACACAATGTCCGGACACACTAGGTAGAGTGTCCTTTCCTGTTCGTTGGTCACTCACTTTTCACACAGCACTGGGCGCTCCGAAGAAATGGGCTAGATTCTATCTGGCCACAATTAACTAGCGTTTTCTTTTATTGAGCGCTATAATGGCCCATACATCGGGAATAATGAAGACAATCATTCACAATTATCGTGACGACTAATTTGATATGAGTAACCTACAAATTCACAAAAAACTATACAAAAGATGTAAATACTCTTATGCATTAATGTACACTGTTCGCAGATGCGCGATCGTGCCTCCAAGTCCGTACCCTATGATCATTAAACTTGGTGTCCTCTCTTGTTTCTTCAGCTTATCAGGATCGTCCGTGCTTACTTACCCCTAAAATCAGAAGGTAGGAGAAAGAGCACTCTGAAACGCGTCTGTTGCTGTGGCCTGAACAGTAATGGAAGAGAAGGAAATATGTTGTTATCTTATTAGCTTATGTGGTGTGTCTCATTGTGTTGTTTGAGATTTACTGTGGGTACAAGCCACTGTCGATAATACTGCGTCCAAGGTAGCCTATCTCTGAAACAACTGATATGCTCAAGCTGACATAAGGCTAATTAGCTATGAACGTTACACCAGCATCAGAAGAAGGAAGACATCAAAGTCAACAACGCCGGAATAGTATCCCTTGTCTAACAGCATCCAAAACGGTGGGATTGAATGAACATATTTAAGTGAGCCTGACGCCATTAAGAGCAAACACTATTGCAGCTGTGAAATTACATCGGTTTAGAAAACGGGAATTTTGCTGTTGGTGCCACGCGATACTTGACACAGCAACAAAGTGGTGCATCACTCAATTGGATCCACTGCTGGTTATCGCCAGTTGTCTTGTGCCATATTTTGCACATAACGCGAGTTGTCAGGTGCGAATATAGTGTATCTGCGGTTAAACCAAATACGAGCTGTTCCATTTAATTTCGGATAGCAGGAGACCATGCATTTTTGTGGGTTCGATTTTCTATCATCTACAGCAGACTTTACATTAATATCCTTTGAAAAATCACAGCTGTGATAAAAAAGTGCTTCCGGTTTTATTAAGGGTTAAAGTTACCGTAATTTAATAAAATGACGCGATTCTGACATTCGTAGCTCAGAAACTATTCAAACTAAAATTCTCAGAACTTAAATTTAATGTGAGTTTTCTTATTTTTCATATTTTTCTAAAAATCACAATTTAAAACGGATTACAAATCATGCAAAACCACAGTTTAAACGGATTACAAATTATGCCATATTGTCCGCCTGCTTAGCTGAGTGGTACCGCGCTTACCTTTCATGCAAGCGGGCCGGGTTCGATTTCCGACCAGGTTGGATATTTCTGCGTTCGTGGACTGGGTGTTGCTTTGTCCTCATCATCGTTTCGTCCTCATCACCGGCGCACAAGTCACCCAAAGTGGCGTCGAATGAAATAACACTTGCTACTTGGAGGCCGAACTTCCCCGAATGGGGCCTCCCGGCCAATGTTGCCATACGCTCAATTCCATTTTTTTATGCCATATTCTTCACCAGTTGATTTAAAACCGGATTAGTAAACTCTTTAATGGTGTCTTGAATTAGGAGGCGTAGAAGAAAAAGAAAAGTATATACAAACAGCGCCAGCACACATGAATCATGACGAGCCTGCTGTCGATCGCCTGTTGCTGATGTTTTGCGGCAACCTATCGTCAAATTTTAACTGACTCAGATCAGCAAATCGAGGGTAGTGATTGCATTCATGTTTGGAATACGAGTGACCCCGTTGTGGAACTGTGACAGCCCCAGAGCCGCGGTAGAGCTTAACTGCGCAATTACTGACGCATATTAAATTCATTGCGACCTATACCTCCGGTGTAGGCCCCTGTTCGCCCGATTCTTGAGTACTGTTCATTTACCTGGGATCTCTATCAGGTAGGACGGACAGAGGACATAGAGAAGATCCAACGAAGAGCGGCGCGTTTCGTTACGGGATCGATTAGCTGCGAGTGAGCGTTACGGCAAAGCTAAACACACTCCACTGGCAGACGTTACAAGAGAGATGTTGTACATCACAGAGAGATTTACTACTGAAATCTCTGGACAGTACTTTTCAGGAGGAGTCTGACGACATATTACTTCCCGCCACATACATCTCGCGCATTGACCACGAGGAGAAAATTCGAGACATTAGAGCCAATACAGAGGCTTACCGACAATCATTCTTCCCACACACTATTCGCGAGTGAAACAGGGCTGGAGGGATCAGACAGTGGCACCGAAAGTACCCTCTGCCACACACCATTAAGTGGCTTGCGGAGAATGATGTAGATGTAGATGTAGATGTACTGCCACTATATCTCACCATCGCTGGTGAGCGTGAATGTCTGGCCGTGGGAGGCGCGCAAGGTTCGCTTAGTGCGACTGTGCGAGCGCCGCTGCTGCATCACCCTCGGACGAGGTCTGACCCAGGAGTCTGCTGGTGAAGATTCCGCCTGGAGCGTCGTGATCGCGAAGTGTCCCACCTGCGTACGGAACCTGAAGTGCCTCTATCGAACGTAAGGCGCGAAGTGACACTGCTGCAAACAGAGGCCGAAGTTATCCTTTGGAAGCAAAGCCTGAAGTCGCTCTACTCCGAGCACAATCTGATGTGAAGTAAAAGATCAGAGTGCGTCAGTCCTGTGGAGATCTCCAGCGTCTCAAGAAGCAACAGCCAATCAGAAAGATAAAGTTTTTCTTCCATCAAGGAAAAAATTAACCAGACCCGCTATACTTCCACCACCGTGGGAAAAATGTGTACAGAAGCCTCTCTTCCAGAAACTTGCGTCTAAAAATTTTACGTCACCGCTCTCTAGGCAATCAAGCTTGCCACTATTTGGCACTTTCTGGGCGCAGTTTTCTAACGTGGGGCATATCAAGAGGAAAAAAGTAAAAATGTGGGGCTAGGTGCCGAGCAGGCGGATAAAACGTGTGACCTTCATTCCAAGGGATTGCTTGTGTGTTTCAGAAAGCTTTCGAGATCGCTATCTCTCCTAAAAAATTTTCTCTTGACAATCGTTCTAAAAGCTGGCCATGTTATTTACCAAATCCACAAGGGAAAGGTTTCACAGAAGTTCATAGGTCCAAAAACGTCCAGAGTGCCCCTCCAGAAAGCTGATACCGCAATGCCTGGCTATAAGAGTGGGACTAGAGGCGACGGAACAGGGTTGTTGGAGCGATTCCTCAGTTGAACTGCACTTGCTTCTCTAAAGCAACTGCCCGAACAGCCCAACAGTCCATGAAGGGCCACCGGTACCAAACGGCCACCGTGTTATTCTCAGATCATAGGCGTCAGTGGATGCGGACATGAAGGGGCATGTGATCAGCACACCGCTCTCCCGGCCGTATATCAGTTTACGAGACCGGATCCGGAGCTACTCAATCAAGCAGCTGGGTGCACGCAGCTTCCCAACAGCGCTCGGTAGACCGTATGGTCACCCATCCAAGTTCTAGTTCAGCCCGAAAGCCCTTAACTTTGATGATATGAAGGGAACCGGTGTTGCCACTGCGGCAAGGCTGTTGGCAACACTTGCTTGCTTCTCTGGCCATGTTATTTATCAAATCATCTTTCCACCAGAGAGAGGTTCCACAGACGTTCGTAGCAACAAAATTTCCAGAGTGCCTCTGGTTGACAGTCTCTCCAGGAAGCCGATAGAACACAAATAGAGCGCAATGCTTGATTACGAGACCGGTGCTAGAAGGCAACGTGAGCAGGAGCTCTTCTGTTGAGCTGCACATTCTTCGCTGCTGCTTATCCTATACCCAGGACGTGGAACTGAGTATCTACACGTATCTAGATAGAAGAAAAGGAAGTAATCACACACGTTATCACTGTTCTTCTACTTAAATTTAAAATAAGCGGGCGTTCCCTCAATATCCTCGAGTTAGGTTGGATTTCATCTGAATTGTAATTGATATAGATTTCAAACTGACTGTAATTTGTATATAAAAATTGGCTAATTTGTACAGAATGAATAGGGGCCTAGCATTTTCCTTTCCCAGTTTTCAAAATAGATGGTAACTTTTCCAATTTTTCGTCCGATCTGAAATGGAATCGTCCGCACACTCCAGAATTGGTGCAGAAATCAAAGACTATGAGACACTGTCTGTGCAGTGCACATATGATGAAAAATGACGCAGTTCAGTTGCTGTGCGCCTGTGGAGCGTCGAGGTGGTTTGGCTGCTTCCTACTAGTAATACGGCTAGCGCGGAATCAGAAGAGCTCAGTAAGCAATAACATTCCTTATTCAGACTCCCGTACCGAGTTTGACGTCGGCGCCTCGACGACGTGCATTGCTGCCTCGCCATAACACGCGTTGGTGTATTTCAAATGGTTCAAATGGCTCTGGGCACTATGGGAATTAACATCTGAGGTCATCAGTCCCCTAGAATTTAGAACTACTTAAACCTAACTAACCTAAGGACATCACACACATCCATGCCCGAGGAAGGATTCGAACATGCGACCGTAGCAGTAGCGTGGTTTCGGACTTAAGCGCCTAGAACAGCTCGGTCACAGCGGCTGGTGAAGTCACCATAGAGGAGGGCTTCCTCTGGCGTCATGTGGTCGAGACGCGCAACCATCAGGTCTAGTGGCAGCTTGTAGGCCAGCAGCTACAAAATGAAGTTGCTAGGTGACGTTGAGAACCACTTCGTTCATAGAGGACCATGGGCTTTCATGGAAACGCCGCCGTATGCAGTTCGAAGCCCCAGGAGCAGTAGCAGTATGGTTAGAAGTGTGTGTGTGTGTGTGTGTGTGTGTGTGTGTGTGTGTGTGTGTGTGTGTGTGTGCAGAGCTGGTCTAGCTGAATTGACTGAGCGTGAGATTAACTTATTTATTCACACTCAAGGCACGGCGTTTAGGGCTTAGAGTACCTTACCGCCCTCCGTTGTTTGCTTTCCTGGAGAGGAGGCTACCCAGTGACTTCTCCTACTAAGACTGTGGCGTGCGGTGGACTTACACATTGTCCATATGCGAATCTTTCGACAATGAGAGCAGTACCAGGTAAGGATACCAATTTTGAGGATGTGTCGTGCCTAGTATCACTGGATACAGACAAGTCTACAAGACTTTTCACTTTCAGACATGAAGTTCACAGTTCAGCATAAGACATTAAATACACTTGTGCCCTACCTATGACGATACTGTTTTCTTAATGTATGATCAAGAACCAAGCGTGAGCGTTCCTCTACTCGGTTGTCTATTGGTGTGTCGATGTGGTGGCACTCAGAAGGTGAGAGAGAGTATAGCTCCGCCAGCGCCTCCCATTCGCCGCTGCAGTACGCAGCGAGAGTTAGTTATCTTCTGTGGTACTTATGCGAACTTTGGACGATACCATACTAATCATGGCCCACATAATGCCACTGTAGGTGAGTAATGATCGGACTACTGAGCAATAAAGACGCAGCTTAGTGTCTCTATTGTCTCCACAGATGAAGACGGGGTATAAAACCTTCACCGGTCGCAGGTAGAGCGGTTGACCAAGGCTTTGTAATCTAAGCTGACTCCAAAGTGTTTAGTGAGTCTGACACCGGATTCTCACACCGTTGGTGGTGATGTTATTGCGAAGAATTGATTTCTTCGTAAAACATGCTGTGGTTTGTCGGCATTCAGCACAATTTTGTTTCTCCTGCACCACATGACCAGTCTATCGACTTGGTGCTGGAGACTGTTAATTAACTACTCAGTATCGCGGCCTGTGGGAAACAGGGCTGTATCGTCGGCGTGTTTGGCTAACTTTTACTGCGGATCCAGGAATAAGCCATTTACGTAGATTCACTATAGCCGACATAATTGTCTTGAGAGATTCAGCAACTGTATTGATAATTGAGATAATTCTCATTTTTGTTCTGTCTCAGTTGCATATTTTTCATTAGATTATAAGTTTATATCACTCTGGACCACCTTCAGCAACTACTTAGATTTGAGGATGTCCCAAATACATAGAAACATGTGAGCTGTTTAAAAGTGTGCAACTGAGATGGAATAAAAAATGAGAATTATCTTATTTACACAAATGTTTAATATGGGTCACAGAACTGACCCCCTGCGGTGTTCCAGTGGAAATGTGTTTTGTGCCGTAGCTTTGGCTATGGTGGGCGACCATGAAAGTCCTGTCTCGGAGAAAGACAGTGATGAAATACAGGGTGGTTGTATCTGTTACCAGTCTTTAGATCAAGTTTTGCTGCCAAGCCTTGTCATAGGCGTTCTGTGAATCGATAAAGACAGCCACAGTAGACAAGGGACAATTGACGCCTTTGGTGACGTTCTGTCAGGCAAATCACTTGGTGTTCTTCAGACAGGTGCAAAGAAAATGCGATTTGTTCTGGTTGTATAATCCCATTTGTCAATAGTGATAGTGATTTTCATTGCTGAACAGGTGTCTCCAGTACTTTAATTCTTTAAAATTGTGGATTTGGTGTATGTTTTAAACTGTTTGTGTTTTTCATTAATATCTCCGTCTAAGGAAAATTAATCAATAGCCCATCGCAAAATTGGTAGAATATGGGGACCATACGACTGTAATATTATTCAGCAAGACTTTCAGCAGCACTTTTCATACATAAAACTGCATACTGCATATGTCGATCTTTGTAGACTAATGTAACTAAAAGTAATTTCAGACAAATACGAAAATTTAAACAAAATTTTTCTGTGGCAATTTTGTTTTTAGATCATGATGAGCAATTTATGAGCTGCTGTATGTTTAAAACTAATTTAATAATCTTGCTAATCTCTTTTATCATTTTAATTGGTAATGTTTGCAAAAACCCAAATATTAATCTTCACATTCATGGATACTCAGAAAGTTTCAGGATCAGGAACAGGGCATTAATACAATTATATGACTGAGGTGAATGATATTCTCATGACACACAAACACTGAATTTTACAGTATAGCGGCACACTGCAGTGAAATGACTGATTCATTCACTGATACTGGTCTAAATATTCTGTTCATCGCCTGGAGTTGTTGAAGCGATGACCTGGCATGGTGATGGTCCTGTAAAGCAATCTTGAATTTTCATTGTCAGGCTTCTTAGAGCATTACACATTATGCCATTCTTCAATGTGCTGATACTACTGTAAAAGAGATTTTAGGATGGCTAGTTGTGGGCGGTGACTCTGAACTGTAGATGGGTACAGATACTCAAATAAGGCTGCTTGTGGATACAAGACACGTTATTGCTGTTTGTTTACATTCTTTAGACTTTGATGCTGCTAGTGTTGATGGCTAACTTGGCAAATACATTGTCACGACGTCTCTATGCGCGCTGACCTGCGGTCTAGCTGTGTAGATAATGGCGATGCGTGAGCACGAGTGGCTGTCGCTGCACATTTCCTCCCACTGCCAAGTCACGCTCTCAGAGCATGAGGAAGGGCAAGGTGGAGACATTGCGAATGTGCCTCGTTTAAGTGGCAGCGCAGTGGTGTTGCTTAAGAAGTGATTGTATGTTTCACGTTTCTGAACGCCATAGGTCACAAAGAAAACATATTTCCTCTATTGTTTGATTATTTTTTATATGATGAAGATATAATATTATTTGCACCTGGTGCAAATATCGCCATACGAATGAGTGCAGCTAATTTGAGTGCAGCTAATTTCACAGCTTTTCCAACTCAAGTTGCCACGCGATTGTGACTTATTTCACATCATTTCGTAGCATACTTGAAAAAAGGTATTTCACATAAATATGTCGTTCAAAATATTTTAACACTTTTGCAACCTCATTTTGTTGACGTAGAAACTCTACCTGAGCAACGCAATGTATACGTCCTAGGCAGTTTTAACGTAAAAGAATTTGTCATTAAAATGGGAATTACTTTGCAAGTCAGCCAGTTACATCTCCACGTGCCCAAGTGTGCTTTCAACTAAAATGGCAAATGGTCTCGCAAAGCGCTGGAAAAGAGATGAAGAGTGACAGTGCCGTCTAAACGTTTAGGAGAATTTCCTCGGACTTCATTTAAGGTCAGAGTGAAGTCTTCAAACCACACATTTCCTTTACAGCAGTGACCATAAGGAAATGGACTGTGTTTGTCAGAATGTGTCCCTTCTACAACCCGATTTTCCTTTTAAATGCATGCCCACCAAATCAGAAACAAGTTGGTTTTCACCCTGCAATGTCTTACTGTAGGCAGTATGCAGTGAAGTCCACTCAGAATGCAAAGTCTGCAATCCATTCTGGATGTTCTAATTGTCATTGCAGCATTCATTTTTGCTTCATAAATTACACAATAAGGAATTTTAAATCAAATAGTTGTTCCTGACATGTTCTTCGACTTAACCAACCTGCTTTACATTCGTACATTAAGTCTCCATACTCTTCGATCAGTTCCAACTGACAGTGGCATAATGCAAGCGACTTCATAAAATTTTACTGTTCATACCACCAATTTCTTCATGTGCTGCTTGGCTGCACATGTAGCACAAAGTTATTCCAGATCCACTCAACAATGAATTCTGTCTGCCAGTCGTAATTTTTGTTCTTTCACTGTCATCTGAGTATTTAAATTCTTTCTGCATGGTATTGTAATGTCACTTCATAGCAAGTCTGCAGTACCCATAGCTTATGTGACTGTATAATATGTATTAAGAATTCTCGTTCCTCTCTTCTGTCATACCCATTCATCTATAAAGGCTTATGGCGACACGTCGCACGACTGTGCAAACATCCACTGAACCCAGGGACGTCCTTCACACCATGAACAAATAGCGATTGGAAAACCGCGCTGATACCACGATTCTCTCAAACGGAAGACAGTTGTACCGACAGGAACGTGCTACATTGCAGTACTAAATTAAATGTCTCGCTGTGCTAAGTATTCCCAGAGAAGTTACGAGCAAAGCCGAGACAGGCCGAGACTCGGCTCGCACACGGCCCACACGCGGCCAGCACACCATTCCTGTGTGAAGTTTGGCACCAAATGGCTGGCCCTGGTACAGGTAATAGCGCAGACCGTGCGCCATCGTTAGTGCAACGGCTCCGCTTCTCGTTACCCCCAGCCCATAGTGTGGGACCCGGCGAAGACGGCTGTCACTGTGTGTATCAGGCTGCATCTCACCCTCACTGGCACAGGCCGAGGGTGTTATATCTCGAGAGAGGCGGGGACGGCTGGATCGCCCATATCGCATTACTGAGAGGGCAACAGAGTGCAGAGCTACCTCATCACCCAGATACTCAGGCGGGGACGTAGATTCGAGGTCCGGCGACTGTGGAGACAGCAGCGTCATCCACACGAAGATGGCCAGTACTGACTAGACATCACATTACCGCCCAGCTGTTCGACAGTAAAAGGATCTGCTCCGGGCATACGTAGTGGAATGGGCCACGTTTGTGTCACGCGGTAAAGTCTGGAACAGAGTCTGATGACCAAGCTTCAGCTATTATCACATGGTAATTGGTCAAACCGCAGAAGACTAATGACGACTGGTCCACCCCCAAATCGTTGTCATGCGGAAGTAGTGGTACGGAAGCTGAACGCTATATCTGAGTTGCTGAACTGATGATGGTCAATGCCAAATGCGTCAGTCAAATACCTAATTTCATTCCCATAATAAAACATGAGCATTCTTTTCATCTGGAATTTCCTCACCGATGTACAATTAGTACACTAGCATTTCAGGACAGGCAATAATGATAATATATCAGTATTTTCTTAGACGGCAAAAAGGTGTAATTTGTACGTCAGTGACATACAGTGCTGGTATTACAACAGCTGTCGAATTTGTTCCGTTTAATATAAGTCTGCTAACCCATGATATGTCGCACATCCACCTGCTGAAGACCGCAACGTAACAGATATGCTGATTTTTACAGTGTCTGGAGTGATGCAGAGCGAGTCTGTGGCGGCAGATCTCAACGAAAACTTCACGTCCCTGGTGGGTTCTCTGCTGCCGAGGCCAACGAGGGAAGAGCAGGAGGCGGCGGCGCAGCAGCTGGAGGACTTCTACTTTGGGGACCAAGGATTCACACAGCAACAGCCGCAGGCCGTATATGATGTCTGTATCAACATTTAATTGACTCTTAAATATCTACAGATGTATGTGAAATGTATTCGCAGGTGTAAATACCAACAACCATTGGTTGTATAAGGGAATGACGACAGTGAAAATTAATTCCGAACTGGGACTTGAACCAGGATTTCCCATTGCACGCGAGTGGTCAGCTTGTCGTTGTCTGTGCACGACTCACACCGAGATCCAAAGTTCCACACGTCGTCGTTCCTGCATCACAAAGTGTACTGGCACACACGTTATGCAAATCCGTACAGCGGGGGACATTTAAAATTGAGTGTCGCTACCTGGTATCGGCAGTTAAATACAATATTCCAGTGCCCCTGTTGTTAAGAAGAACGATGCAATGTTCCTTAGGACATGTATGCATGGACGCGAGTCGTGCAGGAATAGCCAAAGCGGTTAAGGCGGCGGCTAGCGTACAGCGTGAAATCTCGGTTCGACTCCCCGTCCAGCACAAGTTTTCTTTGTCGTCATTCGCTTATACAGCTGATACTTGTGCGTATTCGCAACTACAAATACATTTCATGCATTATATAACAGCTGTAGTTGCCACGGTGCCTGTTCCTTCGGACATCCATGGATGTTCTAAGGAACACTGCACCGTTCTTCGTAACAACACAGACACTGCAATATCGTATCTAGAGATGCGCTTCTGTACAGTGACATACAAAACAATTTACTGCTGTTTGTATCCAGAGTACAAGAGGAATTCTGTAAGACCTCGACCTAGGACAAGGGTATGGTTACGTCAAGGAAATTCTGATTATTTTTTGTAACATATTATTGTCGATTCGGATGAGATAAGTGGGACGTGAATCACAAGAAAACGCAAACACAGGCTTGTAGTTCACAAAGTTTTATTACACATATCCCCCTACAAAAGCAGTACAAAATATTTTACGTACCTGGCTTCCAATAGCCACCAATAACAAATTTAATTAAAAACCTTATAGAGCCTTTATAATATTATACAAAATGAAACAAGTTAAGTAAAGTTCCTTCCTTTTAACTAAAGAGCAGACACCATATCCATGTAAGTATATAGTGCTGTCAACACCGGCCATGACCTTCTTCTTCTGTGCGGATGCACACTTATTCCTCGAACTCTTAGGAGACTTGATAAGAATGTCTTCCACGAGTAATGAGTGTGTTTGGGTAGGACACTACGAATGTAGTGTGTGGACGTACAAGGTGAGAATGGTGGGTCTCGCGGGAAGCGTGCGCGAGTTAGTCCCTGCAGTCGGGCTATCCTCTGTGCCCTCGGCGGCTATGGACCAAACATAGCACAGAAGCTAGCCGAAGGAGGCACAAATGGCGAGCGGAAGGACGGGCTGTAGGGGAGGAAGGAGGCCCGACAAAAAAAAAAAAAAAAAAAAATGTGGCTCAGCTGGATAGAGCGTCTGACATGTAAGCAGGAGATCCCGGGTTCGAGTGCCGGTCGGGACATACATTTTCACCTGTCCCGTTGATATATATCAACGCCCGTTAGCAGCTGAAGGTATTAATATAATACCAAAATAACAAATAGTTCCAGATAAAAATAGAGGAGAAGCATAATTGACTACAAATTTAACAGGAATTTACCAGGACTAAATCCCAATTGGTGAAACAAGCAACAGTACAGAATATTAAATAACAAATTCCAAGTAAATGAGCAAAATCTTGGACCAATAGACAGATCATAGAACCACGGCATTCCACCAATTATATAATTATATAGTGACTTATTCCACTGAACGCATTCGTGACGTTACTCTCTAGTATAACAACAATATTTAGGCAGACAGTTATCTTGCACGCAACAGCGGGCACAGCCCGACGGATGACCCACCCTAAAACAGGAGTGACCAAACTACTAGTAACAGGGGACGCACCTTGACGCAGCTCGAACACATTGACGAGAGGAATCTCCTAATAATTACAGGAGAGAATACTCAACTACTGGGGCGAGCAGCGACTCTGATAGGTTACAGCCAAGTAGCGCCAAGCGTCACCAAAACGTAGCTGGCAGAGCTAACGGCGTCCGAACACATTTCAATCAAGGCACCGCCCCCTGTACTGGTCAATCCAGAACTGATTGGGCCCGCCGCTCGTAGTACACTGTAAGATTTAAAAAAAAGTACAGACTACCAAACTAAAGAACACAATACAAACCCTCTTACTTCAGAGTTATCTGCCGCCCCCCCCCCCCCCCCTTTAAATTTAAAACATACAAGACCTCAAACACCAAGCGAGGTGGCGCAGTGGTTAGCACCATGGACTGGACTCGCATTCGGGAGGACGACGGTTCACTCCCGCGTCCGGCCATCGTGATTTAGGTTTTCCGTGATTTCCCTAAATCGCTCCAGGTAAATGCCGGGATGGTTCCTCTGAAAGGGCACGGCAGACTTCCTTCCCCGTCCTTCCCTAATTCGATGAAGCCAATGACCTCGCTGTTTGGTCTCTTCCCCAAAACAACTCCCAAGCCCTCAAACAAATAGCATGGAAAATTATTCTTTACTCTTAGAAGCAGACCCCAATAAGAAGCATAAAGTCTGGAGAAGTTAACGGCCTTCCGACGCAAGAGCATAAAATCCCATAATACAAGACACCAAATGTCACGGCCTCTCCAAACGAAGACCACACAATAAGTCATAAGATGTTCTTGTAACATTACAAGCACACTAGCTGACGCCCACTTTTAGTAGCACCAAACGTCGAGAATGCACATAGCATAGATAGGCATCCAGCATCAGGTGGTACAATAAACACACTTGCTAGTGCATTGGAGGCCATCAGCACCATCTCGCCGCCGGCACTCTCCTCAAATCATAACACAGCACCGCGAACAACCAACACCCCTTCGTAACGGTCACTCCAAGAGTCGCCAACACAACATATGCCCATGAAACGGGCAAGCACAGCCACTAGGGCCTCGGAGCGAAAAACCAAGAGAGACATAGCCGTAAGCGCCGCGCTTAAATAGCGACCACAAGAGGAAAACCAAAGAGAAAACGCGCATGGCAGAACGAGCGGGATTACTGCCCCTACAAGATAAGAGAATCACTGGCGCCAGCGACTCCCCCACGGCTCAATAAGGATCCGAGGGATCAATTATCTGATACGCTTATAATTGGGAAAGGTTCTATTTTTATTTCCTTTTGAGTGTCACCCGTTCGAAGGCCACACCATGGTGGTCAAACTGTTAGTGACGCAAGAGCCAATGTCCAACGTTACTTCCGCGAGCCCCATGGGCTAATTGTTTGGTATTCAGACCTGGACCTGTCTGTTAATGTTTATGCACCGATTTTTACAAGACTGGTGAAAAGAACAAAACACGAAACGTCTCTGTGTAAAAGAGATTCCTGCAACTGTAACTGGAGGAATATAGCGCTATAGTAGACTCATCTCATGATTTCTGCTACTCGGTCCGCATCAGGGGTGCTGGAACCTGTTACATCTCACATGTCTCACCTGGCCTGCACTCGTTCTGACGTTGCACTCTAAGAGGTAGCACATACACCATCTTTGAGTTAAATGATTGACGTGGGAAGAGATAGATTGCCCAAAAAAGAAGTAGACAATTCTTCTGGTACAAGTAAATTATATTGTCACGTTCTGTGTCCTCCAATTAAGTTGGTGCATATCAGTAACAACTTCAAATTAAAACAAGTGTGCGTCACCCCAGAACTCACTGAGCCTTCAGGGAAGTCACTAGTTCAAAGTAATTGTCTGTCCAATGTACCTTCGACGAACTACTCATCCCAGTAGGATATGGAGGAAAATATGCTGCAATGCGCGGCTTTGTAAGAGACACGCCAAGACAGTTGTGACACTGTTGACCACCTCGATGCGCAGGTTTCTGCCCTGCTGCTAGATTTCCACACACAATCGCGACCAGAAGGCAGTCTACTTCTGTTTACAACAACACCGAACGTGTAGACACTAAGACAAAAACATAGCCTTACTTACCACTACGAATGCAAGACATGACGTAGTAGCATGACATAAACTTTGTCCCTCTGATCTAGCCACATTTAAATCTGTAGTTATTTTCATAGTTAAAAATATAACATTTCGATACCAATCAAAGTAACTTCGTAAGTCCTTTTCGAAAGTTATACTTTGCAAAAATCAGATGAACCAACAATAAAGCTTTGTCGGCTGCTGAGATTGACTTGACATTTCCTCTGTCTTCAAATCCATGATGATCTGTATTGAGCAGATGTGATATTACCCCTATTTCTGACTTTTCAGCAAGTGGTAACATCAGACATGTCATTTTTCATGACAATCAGGATTAAGCTATTTTTCACACCAGTAAGCCATATTTATACCCACTCATAGCAATTCTTGTAAAATTTTACGATCTATGTGTCTACTGCAAAACGTGTTTCTATTCAAGAACTGTTTTTCCCCTCCACCCTTCAGAGCCAGTGACGAGTCCATCCTGCTGTTGCCATGGGGTGTTTTGTTTTCTGTTTTGCTTCTTACTTTCTAGTTTAGACAGTATTCCTACTCCAAGCTTCTAGAACATTTCGCTTTCGTCGCTTTCTGGGATCTCACTTCCACCCACATCTTCTGCTGGTGGGTGTGCCACACCTTCTTGCACGGCAATGGAAAAATGGCTGCCTCTCACGTCCCTGAATTACGATTTTGTATTCGTTTAAAATTCACATAAATCTTGAAGTAGAAGTCGGATCTTGATGCGGGTTGCATCAATAAACTGAAAAGCTCTTAGAACACATTTTATGCTTTGTTTGAAAAGAAGTTTCGCTTTATTTCAACTCAAGAGATTACGTAATGTTAGGTTGGGAAACGAGCATGGGTAGGTAAATAGCACGTCATTGCCTCGCCTTATAAGACCTAAATGGGTCGGTTGTCCCTGACTGACACCTAAAATGAGATGTATAGAATCGACAAAATGCATATTGAAGGTTGTTGTCCATGTCTGCTGGGCTCGTGTAAAAGGCATTCCAAAGATACCAGCTATTGTTACAGCATCATTTAAGTTGACTATGAACTCTCAAGAAGTGCTGACAGGAAGCAGCACTTTCTTGGGGAGTGCTGTTAAGAGGAGATATCATTAACAATGCCTACATTCTGGTCTTTACGGTGACAGCTTGAATGACCTCAATGTTTAAACAAATTCAGGAGCTGTTTGGCTCTATCAAATGTGAATAGTCTTCTGACAGTCTTCCTGTCTGCAGAGAAAGGGGATTTAGAAGTTTCTAATAGTTTGGAATTCTGGCTGCAGTAAGCCAACATTTGTTTCCGGAGAGCTTTTCAAGTGCTTCATCATCCCTTACTATACCTATCCTGTTCGTTTTTCTTCATCCACATCAATTGTCATATCTGAAAGCCATTCAAACATTTCTCCTTTTTCTCGATAACTTGGATGTTTCTGTGTCATGTATAGCATCACACCAAAAAGGCATTTCGCAAACGTCAAGTCCTATTGCTGCACCTCTCAATAATCCTGGCATTTTTCTAAACAATTATTTTCCTCATAGTATCATTTTTTCCAGCCGTACATTTTCAATTCGAATTAAGCTGCTTCCTAAGTTAGTAAAGGAGTTTACATGTTCAATTTCCTTTCTATGTAGCTCTAATTAGTCTATGCATGTCCCTGATGTTTTGATTGTTTCTGTCTTGGATGATGAAAATAGCAAGGACTCACAGCACTGTAAATCCACAGTCCGGTCACGTTAATGAAACCACCGCCTGTGTTCGACATCGCTGTGCAACAAGAACTAACTGACAGAAAGTGACACACCTAACAGTGGAAGGTACATAAAGCGTGGAAAACGGTGCAGATATTATCGTAATACATAAACTGAGCAATTGATCCGATGATCACTGGCTTTCGGACAAAGAATGGAATCATTCTCGTAACGGCTGAGCCCGTAAACTGTTAGCGTGTTGTTGTGGCAAAATGGCCCTAACCAAAACTTGCGCCGAGGCAACAGGGCGCGCCACGAGCCGTAGATGACCGGGGTAAAGACGACTGCGGAGGTGTCTACGGGCGAACACATATGCAGCTGTTGAGCAACTGACCACCCAGATGAACCAACGTGCTACCATCAGTGTGTCCTCAATGACTGTACACCGAACGCTGCAGTGTATGCTCCTCCACTGCAGGCACTTGGTTCATGCACCCATAGTCACTGCTGTTCATCGTTGACAAAGCCTGGATTTTGCAAGCCACTCCCTCAGTTGGACTTCCATTGAGTGGCGACAGGTAGTTTTTTCAGATGAAACCACCATAAGCATTTTCTGCCAGTTTTATAGTTTTTGTTGTTGTTAGTCACAAAGTTGTGTTTTGTGGTGCATTTGTAAATATTTACCGTTCTAAACACTTAAGTGCTGTAGTTAGTTAGTTAGTTAATTTATTAGTTACATGTTCCATAGGACATCTGAACGATTGTTTTGTCGAAGTTATGCGAAACGAGTCAGTTTACAGGATATGTATACTGGCTACCACTTTTTGAGTAGAAATTCATAAATGTAATAGAAGGGATTGACCAGGAGAAATGATTTCAAATTAAATTTAAAACTTACTTCGCCACCCGTCCAACATTTTATGTTATCGGGCAAGTGATCAAAAATTTTTATTGCTGCAAATTTAACTCCTCCCTAAGCCACTGACAGCTTTAACAGTAGTTAACGTAGGTTACTTTTTCTGGTGTGCATACTGTAAGACCTTCAAGACACACACCATCAGATTATTTGACTTGTCGCTCTAACGAAGTAGGCGAGTGTCAGCAATATGTCTCGTGATCTTATCGTGGCGTGTTTATCTTCTGCCGTTAGGTCAGACGATAGAAATGCCACTTGTACCCTTCGAGTAGCAGATTGATGGTGACCAACTTTAAACAGAACGTGATTAATTTTCACACATATTTATTAAAATAATAAAAAGCATAGACATTACGTAACTTGATTCTGCTGTTTACAACTGACAATCTGAAGTTCCTTTGGTCTTGGTACGTAATCTTATTCTCAGATATCTCTGATACTTGACAAAAGTGTCTATACATTTATCTTCATGACTATGTACAGGAATACGATAATCTTATTAGGTGCAGACAGAAACTTGACTATATACTGGTACAGACTAATGCAGACTGGTACAGACTGCTGCAGACAAATGCAGACTGGTGCAGACAGGTGCAGACAAAAGCAGACTGACTAATCGGAGGTCTGTACACACGTTATAATACCTCGCGCGTTCAGGTATCACTGCGCGAGTGTGATCCGCGAGGAGAAAAGGTTCTACATTGGCAGCAGTCTCATTGGCTGCGTTACATATTAGTACATGGATCGGCGGAAGCAGAATTTGGTCCGTCTCTAAGGCAGCGCCATCTCATAGTGCGGAGAGGGACGAGTGCTGCACTTGCGCTGTTGTGCTTAGCGGGGTGCGCTCGAGTGGGAAACTTGTGTACGTGCTGACTACGCCAAACTATGTACACAACGCTTTTCCTCTCTAGGGTTGTAGGTATGTACATCATTGTTCCTCTCAAACATCATCAGCGAAAACACGCATTGTGACGGCGCAGCTAAAATGCCTAACTCCTTGAAGAGGTACCTAAATGCCATGGGTGAACACCACATATTATTCTCATTGATCTCTCTCTCTCTCTCTCTTTCTCTCTCTCTCTCTCTCCCTCTCTCCCTCTGTCCGAACAGGCCTGGGAAGGCCCAAAGGTACCGTTCGGCCGCCGTGTCATCCTCAGACCACAGGCGTGACTGGATGTGGGTATGGAGGGGCATGTGGTCAGCACACCGCTCTCCAGAGACGCTACTTTTCAATCAAGTTGCACCTCAGTTTGCCTCACAAGGGCTGAGTGCACCCCGTTTGCCAACAGTGCTCGCCAGACTTGATGGTCACCCATCCAAGTGCTAGCCGAGCCCGACAGCGCTTAACTTCGGTAATCTGATGGGAACAGGTGTTATCAGTGCTGCAAGACCGTTGGCTGTTCTCACTGATAGCTTTTGTGCAATCAATACTTTCTTCCTAAATGATGGTTTAACGCAGAAAAGAATTCCCTACATGTCAGGGGGTTGATAGATTTGTTTCCAAGCTTAGCACTTATGAGGAAGAGCAAAAGTAACTGAACTTACATGTTTGAGAAGCTCAGTAATATGCTTCTTCCAGGCCAAGTTTTCATCAGTATGTACACCCCATAATTTAGAGCATTGTAGTGTAGTTACTGACTCCTGCGTATGTTATACATCAATTCTAGTGTGACTCTATTTGTTGTACAGAGTTAAATGTAGCGTGTTCCTTCAAAATTTACAGAGAGGTCTTTTTCAGAGACCCATTTAATCATTCTTTTGAAAATATCATGTATTAGCTCTTCCGTTACTTTCTCTGTAATAGGATTTTTAACAACACTAGTACCGTCTGCACCAAGAACCAACATTAAAGCAATTTGGAATATATTGTTAATTTTTCACTTACAAAATTTTATGGCGAGTGAAATGTTATGTATTTTAGAACTCTTTATATAACATGCAGACAGTTAATCCACACGTCGTCAGTCGTGAACCATCTTGTACCATGAAGCAGAGCAAAGTCTTTTGTCATGGGGCATCTGGTACTTTACAAATGAACTGAGTTTCTTTAATGTCTTAACAAATTTATCTACCTTGAAAACAGAAATCTGTGGTAATTTCTAGTAGCTATTTCAAAACATATGCACCTGCCTAATTTGATTTCACTTACTGATTATTGGTGAGTAGTAGAGTAATAATGTAGGAGATGGACTCTTAAATATAGTAGCCACAACGTTTTCTCGATAACAACGCTTTTAAATTTCAATCTAATATTTGTTACTAGGTACGTGACCATACGGAATACATTTTCACATTTGTCAAAACATCAATTTGATGGAGTAACTTTTATAATTTCGGAAAATAATGCAGCACAAAATGTGAATAGCATCATTTCATAATGGAATAAGATAGTATGTTAAATTTCTGTTACAAGGATTGCTAGAGACAAAAATTTAAAAGTATGCCATGTCAGGACAGTGTACCCTACTTCATAGTGGTAGAGAACGGCGATCAGTTCTCCCTGAATCCTGTATGCACCTAAAAATTTCCGTACTTTTCATTATTAAGTCTCTATTTCCCTATCAGTTATTTTAATAGTACTTTTCAGGTATTGCTAGAGTAGCATAATTTTTGGAGAAATATTTTTCTTGCTGAAACGGCTTGTAAAACACCCTAAAATCACCTGGCTTTTTTTATAAATTTGCAGATGATTTCCGACTTGTACTTTATACAAGACACCCAAGCATTCGCCAGGGTCGTGGCGAACACGAGCTCGTTCCCGCTGTACTACTACTATTTTGACTATGACGGCTACGGATCCACTGAATATGGTAAGCCTCGTTCTCACATTTTACTACACCGCTTACAGCTTATGTTCTATTCGAGTAACGGTGCACAGTTTACCTATAAATTTGCGAAAGTTATGACATTTCTCTGTGACTCTAAATTGCTACAAATCAAGTACAAAGACAAGTGACAGTTGTCAGAAGTATTTTAAGTTTACCTCTGATTTTTGAGAATAATAACAAATGTTGAATGTTCTCATAAGGATATGAGTTCGGTTCCGAGTTGTGGGCTACTTAGTACATTGCAAACCTTTGAGATTCGTCTACTTCATGATGAATGCTGTCCTCATCTTACATGGAATAGGTTTTCCCAAGAAATTACATTCCGCTTATTTTTTCATACAGTTTACCATCTTCCTCATCTAGCTTGAATTTCCCTTGGACGCTTACGTACTCGCTTACAAAGAGTGCCTCGAGTTGTTTCCAAGCTGTTCTTTTTCTGTTTTTTATGTATTTACGTTCTTGCGGCAACACTATATGCTAACTTTCTGAAAGTAGGCAATAGTCACTGAGAGGGGGCGATTATGAAGGGGTTAGCGTAGACCATCATCCGTCGCAGAAACTGCCATTAGGTAAAATGATGTAGAAACTACTATGATTCCCATTGACGGTATAAAAGAAGATGAGCACACTGATTTGCTAATTTCCTTTGTGGGAAGTGAAGTAATACCCAATATTAAAGATATACCTCAGCAATGTAACAGAATAAAGAGAGGTCAAAATGTAAACACAACGATCTTTGGATGCCCGATGTAAAAGGAACAGGACAAGAAGCAGTTGGGAAAAAATCCACAAAATTATAATAACTTCAAAAACATCATGGACGATGTAACACAAAAACTGACTCTGCCAAAACCATTTGAATGCAGCTGGAACCTCATGCCTGAGAGTCGATAAGGATACGTCGATGGATGGAGAAAAACGAGGGAAAATTATCGGGGAAATTCTAGAACAAAATTCGAATGACGTCCACTACATACGATTCATAAAAAAAGTTTGCGGTTGAAAATACGAGAGTGACAGGTGAAGCCGTCCTCCGTCTACCTGCTGTCGTCGACTATTCTGATGGAAGATATAAGGTTACTATGTTCTGTACATGCCCGGATTTTAGTTATATATGTACATCAGATGGAGCAGCCACAAACATCTTCACTGTAACGGCGACTAAATTTCGGCTTTTCCTAATAGTTAATGTTACCTTTTTGGCTCAGTCGATCTGCGATACCGAAGACAATATAGCTAGTAACGTTTTTGGGTGTTAGTTATTATTCACCAATATAAGTGAGGTTATGGAAAGCGGTTTAGTTTTTCATTAAAAACATTCAATAATAATTACATGACCATGAATGATTGCCTTTTGTATAGAGGGAAAAGGAGGATTCATCCTACAATTACTCTCAGCAATTATGGCAACTAAAATATCCATGATTTTTATAGTTCGTCACTCAAAGACATTATAGCAAGGACTATGGTCCATTATTATACTTCGCTACAGTCATTCAAACTTCGTACGCTTTTATTTTCTCAAAGCTAAGTGTCCAATTCCGTTCTTATATTCAATTTAACGTCCCTGCGTATAGTCCACAAATCCGATTATCAGTTATTCGGCATGTAGCAGCACTCCGTCTTCAGGCTACAAGAGGCCCATCGGGACCATCCGACCGCCGTGTCATCCTCAGCTGAGGATGCGGATAGGAGGGGCGTGTGGTCAGCACACCGCTCTCACGGTCGTTACGATGGTTTTCTAGACCGGAGTCGCAACTATTCGGTCGAGTAGCTCCTCAATTGGCATCACGAGGCTGAGTGCACCCCCGAAAACGGCAACAGCGCATGACGGCCCGGTTGTTCACCCATCCAAGTGCCGGCGACACCCGACAGCGCGTAACTTCGGTGACCTGACGGGAACCGTTGTATCCACTGTCACAAGGCCGTTGCCATATTCGGCATGTACTAGAATTTAATACTGAGGACTACTTTTTCTCGCTCACACAATTCCTCAGATATTCTCCGTCTGTGACCTACAGCAAAAGTCTGTCCAATATAAATTAACCATAGTTAATTTCCTTTGCAATTTAACAAAAGTGTCCTGACCCCTTCCGTAGCGTATCACACGCAAGTTCCCACTATAACGCACGCCGGAGCTACGTAGACTTCATTCAGAGCGAGAAAAACAAGACAAGAGAACCAACAATACCCGGACATGGTTTATGTAGTAGAATTTAGGAACAAAAGTTGATTTCCCTGAAGCGATACTTTGCTGCGGGCATTATTCTGATGAGATATTATGTACCGAAAACTTAATCAAAACCTTTTCAAAGCTATTAACTATTACCGATATCATCGATCACCTCTCCCCTATATAAATATAAGCCTGATAATATTGTTCTTAATTAAAAGAGCGGTTATACAGGTTGATAAAAATTGCTTTGATATTTTCGATTAAATGATTTATAAGTTCCGAAGACGACCTAAAGTTATGAGTCAAATTTTAAAATAATTTCGACAGAGACCACTCCCGCAAAGATTTTGACAGTATAACCTGAGATGAACACCAAAGAGAAGACGACGTACTCCGTGGACACAGAGATTTCGAATAAAAAGGTATCTTATTCCGAATGAAAGAAGAGTTGATTGCCGAATTCAGTAAGACTTCGTGTGGTCCCCGTTGACCCAATGAAATTAATATAAATAATAATAGTGAGGTAGAATATTTAGGTATTATGTCTATCAAAATCGTTTGTGGTGCTTCGAAATTTAAGAGTTATAATTGGCAAGTGAAGTTGTCCGAGCTTTCAAAGCAAATATTCGTTTCCTTATAGCTGCTCATGTATCTGTTCTGCGGTAATTTATTTGTGTTTTACAGGTATGGCACATGCTCAGGAAACGGGATACCTATTCATGCAATTGGTGGGAGGACCAAACAAAGATCCAAACTCAAATGACGGCAAGGTACTGGATCTGCTGACCACCCTCTGGACGAACTTTGCCAAGTATGGGTAAGTTCAAAAATTACTAGGAAGTTTCGTTGTATGTAATTGTGGGAAATCGAAATATTTACATGTACACTGTAAAAAAAATTTCGGAAATATTGGATGATTTAATCAAAAATTCAAGAGAAAGAGTTTCACAAATTCTGCAAGTCAGTAACGCGTTGGTCCACTTCTGGCCCTTATACAAGTAATTATTCGGCTTGTCAATGATTGATAAAGTTGTTGTATGTTCTTCTGAGGGATATCATGCCAAATTCTGTCCAATTGGCGCCTTAATCGTCAAAATCCCGAGCTGGTTCGAGGGCCCTGTCCATATTGCTCCTAACGCTGTCAGGTAGGAAGAGATACGGTGAACATGCTGGCTAAGATAGGGTTTGGCAAGGACAAAGACAAGCAGTAGAAACTCTCGGCTTGCGCTGTCGGGAATTATCTTGCTGAAATGCAAGTCCGGGATGGCTTGCCATGAAGGACAACAAAACACGGCGTGGAACACCGTCGATGTACCGCTGTTCTGTAAGGGCGCTAAGGACGACAACCAACTCTCTCTCTGCTCTGGTGATGGCAACCTCCTTAGAGATTGTCTATATTCTGGTGTTCGTTGTCCTTGTCGTGGGACTGGGTTCAAATTTGTTTCTGGGCCTATTGGAGGGCATTGGACTAGTCTGAGCAGACAGGAATCCATTACTAGGAGTGCTATAAAGCTGGCGAACTACGACAAACAAAGCGGCCTGCTATGAAAAGGAATGGCACCCGAGAACATCACTTATGATTGTCAGGTTGCATGGCGGGCGACAGTCGTTATCCCACCACTGTCTAGGGCTTCTCGAGACACGTCTTCGGCCTGGAACCGCATCCACTGGAGTAGAATTGTCTTCAGTGACGAGTCCTGTATCGAACTGTGCCCCGATGAGTAGCGAATACATTTGGAGACGACTCGCACGACGATGGAATACGAACCTGACTGTCACACGCCAGATGGCACTACAATCAGGAACGATGATGCCGCATTCCATTCATTTCTTATTTACACGTCTATTTCCGTAGAACAAAACTGAGGAGCAAATCTCCATGGTCGTGGAACGTGTAAGTACATGACCTTACTACAGAAAAGTAATAACATGTAAAATAAAATGACTATGACTCCTAAAAAGACGTCAAGCTTTAACTGTGCGTATACGCAATCAACAACGTAACAAAGGAATCAACTAAAGTTTTCAAGGAACTCCTCGACAGAATAGAAGGAGTGAGCCATGAGGAAACTCTTCAGTTTCGATTTGAGAACGCGTTGATTATTGCTAAGATTTTTAAATTCTTATGGTAGCTTATTGAAAATGGATGCAGCAGAATACTGCACTGCTTTCTGCACAAGAGTCAAGGAAGTTCGATCCAAATGCAGATTGGATTTTTGCCCAGTATTAATTTAGTGAAAGCTGCTTATTCTCGGGAATAAGCAGATATTGTTAACAAGAAATGACACTAAAGAATACATATATCGAGAGGACAATGTCAGGATATGCAGACTAATGAACAGAGGTCGACAAGAGGCTCGCTAACTTACACCACGTATTACCAGAACCGCCTATTTTGCCCTTTGAGAAAGGAAAGAGTTACCCCAAAATATAATACCACGCGTCATAAGCAAATGAAAATAAGCACAGTAGACTGCTTTTCGTGTCGAACCATCACTTGCTTCAGATACTGTTTTCATAGGGGAACTGGCAAGATTTAGTCTTTGAACAAGATACTGAACATGGGCTTTCCACGACCGTTTAATGTCAATGTCAACACACAGAAATTTTAACTTTTCAGTATCACTAACCTTATATTTATTCTGTGTAATTAGAACGTCAGATTTTTTTGAATTGTGTGTTCTGAGTCTTACTGTGCGTTAGTTTGTTTTCTACAATTCATGAAATAATGTATTGAAATGCACTATTTGAAACAAATCCAACGATCTACACAAACTCATTGACCACCAAATTAGTGTCACCAACAAAGAGAGTTATTTTAGAATCACCACTTATGTTGGAAGATACATATCATTTATACAAATAAGGAACAGGAGTGGCCCCAGCACTGGAGCACACCCCATTTAACTGTGTCCCATTCAGACCCCACATCGTAGCCATTTTAAGTACTACGGGGAACTATCTTTTGCCGTCTCTTCTTAAAGTCAATCAATTGTGAGCTACCCCCTGTATTCGATAATGGTTCAACTTCTGGAGTAACATTTTGTGATCATCACAATCGAACGCCGTGGTTAAATCAAGAAATACGCCAATCGTTCGAAATGTTTTGTTTAATCCATCCAGTACCTCTAGAGAAAAGGGATATAGCATTTTCAGTTGTTAAACCACTTCTAAGACCAAATTTTATATTTGACAGCAAATTATGCCAAATGAAATGATCAATTATCCTTACGTACATAGCCTTTTCAACACCTTTAGCAAATACTGATGCCATAGAAATAGGTCTAAAGTTGTTTGCATTATTCCTTTCTCCCTTTTTTTTTAAGTTTTACTACTGAATACTTTAACGTCCAAGAAACTGACCATTCCTAAAGGAATATAATGCCCTCCCGCTCAGGCCGAGAGTTTCTACTGCTTGTCTTCGTGCTTGCCAAACTCTACCTCGGCCAACGTGGTCGTCGGATCTCTCCCCAACTGAGAACGTTTGGAGCATCATGGGCAGGGCCCTCCAACCAGCTCCGGGTTTCCATGTTCTAATGCGCCAGAATTTGACACGATAACTCTCAGGAGGACATTCAACTCGTCAATCAATTCCAAGCCGAATGCTTGCTTGTATAAGGGTCAGAGGTGGACCAACGCGTTATTGACTTTCCCAATTTCTGAAGCTCTTTCTCTTGAATAAATCATCACATTTTTCTGAAATTGTAATCATTTGTTTGTCTGTACTTGTACATCACATCCAGCGATTTCCGCCCCCTTCGGACAGCGTCTTCGTGGTGCTTCGTTTCCTTTTTGTCGTAGGGTGTAATTTGTTTAGTAAATCTTGTCAATACTATTATTTCAGCCGACATTTAGCACGTCATATTCAGAACATTTGACTTGTAATCGTGATTTATATATTTCGTGCTTTCCCCAAAACATTTCATGCCGTGCACAGCCGCTTGTCTTCTTCAACATAACCTACTGTTACTAACGCCATCTTAGCACTGGAGTGAACATTAAAGTAGATGTGTAATTCGGTGATGGAATGGAATTTCAGGTTTAGGACCATTTAACACTTATAGATTTTGAGGGGCAAGACGTGTCTTCTTGTTGCACCACATGTAACCGATAACTGCCGCTGCAGCCGTAGGTCACGTTGTCGAGCACTTGGCTTGTAATCGTTTCTGAATGCTCACAAGCCACGTCGGAAGCCACGCCCTCTTTCACATTCTCGACCACGTAGGCGCTCACGCCGAATTTGAGGAAGGATACAGCTGGTGCAGCCATGTCGTCTACGAGGCGTTAAACTCGAACTATTCGACCTCACATGCACCGCAGATACATAACCAGTTGTAGTTGTTAAGGAAATGAGGTCTATTAAGCAAATGCTTACACATAGGTGATACGTTTCTCGAAGATAGAATATACTGTTACTACCAATTATATGAAGAAGAAAGCAAATTACCTCATTGATGTCAATGCAGCTTATTGTGATGGAAAACAGAAATACAGACAATTTTATGAAGCGCACCTTCTGCTCACAACAGGCAGCACATCAGCATCGTTTAAATTAAGGAGCCTAGTGTCTTTCCAGATTTCGTGTGGCCAAACAAATGACTCTTTTTTATAGGTGTATAATTTATAAAACGATTCATTGTTCTAACATGTTGAAGAGAGTTCTTTCTGTATTCTTGGAGGCACTCTGTTATAAGTGTTGCCTTAAACTGCTTCGTTATCAGTTCTTTGTGTTGATGTTCAGGATCATACCTTTAAATTTTTCTCACTAATTTCTTCATTTGGAATGGTGCACGCTGCGCTTTCTTAATAGATCGTTTATGAGACATTGTTATTCTTTTTTCAATTGGGATATTTTGTTGCTTTGGAAACTTGATTGAAGTCACTGAGTATTCTACTTGACCTTTGTATTTTGCATGATATACGGGGTGTCCCATTTAACTTGTTCGCATAAAATAGCTTTTCCCTGTTGCGTTAAATGAAAAACTGTTTAAACCAATGTTTTTGACATAAGTGTGTAGTTATTGCTACCAGTATACGTTTTATGTATCCACACAGATGTAGCAGAGGTTAGCGTTTAAATTTTTCAAATAGAACCATATACGTTTCAGTCAAGAATACACTCGCCTTCTCCAGGAACTACTCAAAAATGAATTAACTGTACCATTTCAATTCACGAAACTGGTAGCTATGGAAATGATAAATAATGCATAACTTCTCTAATTTGAATATCACTTCAGTGTATTTCTTTAACTAAATCATTTAATCGCGTCAAGGTGCCTTTGAACATTTTAAAATTACCAATAAACATTGAATGTAACAGTACTGCACTGATCAGCAATTGGATCCTGTTATTGTACAGTAATTATGACAACGCAGAAGTAACATGGACCTTTGTACTAACTTTTACTGTGATACTACCACCACAGGAAAAAGAGTGGTTACGTCCTAAGCTCAAAAGGACAAGCACTGACATTTATACACAGTGTCGGTCTGTGGATGAAGGACGTCCTACGTCGTGCTAATACTTCCCCTGTGATGGTGGTACAGCAATCATTAATAAGTTATTCATTTCCTCTGGTGTCGTTGGAACATTTTAGTAGACAGCATTCTACACAGCTCCCCACAGAAAGAAATCCAGTGGTGCAAGGTCCGGAGATCAGGTAGGCATGGTTCACCATGTCCAATCCCCCTAACATGGTATTTACGGTCCAGAATTCGTCGTGCTAGTTAGGAATTATATTCAGGGCATCCATCGTGCTGTTACCACGTAACCATCTTCTCATTCAGAGATAAGGCTTCCAAGTGAACAGGAAGAGTATGTCTCACACATCGGGCATATTGTCTGCCATTTGGGTTGTCATTTACAAAGGAAGGCCCGTTACTGATTTCTCCAATAATTCCGCACCAAACATTAACGTTCCATGGTCGTAGACGCTCTACCTGTTGGAGCCATCGTGGATTGCCCGAGGACCAATAATGAATGTTTCTCATGCCGACAGTTCCTTTGCTGGATAATGTCACCCCGTCGGTAAAAAGGATATCTCAGAAGGAATTACGGTTAGTCATAAGTAGTTGCTGAGAACGCTTCCAAAATTGAAACCTATTGTTGAAGTCACTTCCATGAATTTATTTGTGTAAGTGAACTTGGTAAGGATCGAATTTATGACGTTGCAGACTATGATGTGCACTTATTTTCGAGACACCAGCTTCATCTTGAATTCGTCTTGTGCTCATTTGTGGATTCACGGCTTCGTCTGTTCGTGTTCTACGACGATTTCTAGGTCTTGCATTTAACCTTTCCGATTCAAGTAGACGAGAAATGAGACAACCATACGTCTAGCGAGAAGGCGATGACTTGTCAGGGAATCGTCTACTGTACAACTGTTGTGCCTGAAAAGAATTTCTTCCGCCTACAGCAAATTAAAAAAATAGGTACGTACAGTCGTACTCAAAAGTATCCGAACGACCTGAATTGCATTTCGCCTGATTCACATGCAACCCACATAACGCAGTGGTCTAGCAGGTCCTCTAATCGCTCCTTGGTACAGTCGTTTGACTATTGAAAATGGTTCCAACAAGTCACCACTGCAAACCACTGATCTGTATCGCAATAACTCAAGATGTAAAGTAATACTACGATACTACAAATATCAGGGAACACCTTATCACAGGTAAGACTGTACTTAAGGCTTGTAAGCTCACATTTATTACAATAAATGACATACCGGAAATGTTACCACTCTCATTATTACGTCAGATAGGTAATGCACGTAGTAAGTTCGACGTATTCATGATTTCCTCTTCAAAGTAACATACCGTACTTATCATTTAACACAAAATGACATTAAAAATTTAAGTTATTCACGAGCAGCTAGTTGGGAATATGTATGAACTTCAAATGACACGACGAAACGTCTCGTTCTGCATATGGATTCAAACTCAGGTCATGTAGACGAAGCAAAGATTTCGTGACTGACGGAAACTAACAGTCATTGCTGATTAGGCATACAGAGAGTGATATACGTCGATTTTAGACAGTATCAGTTAGCAAATACCAACTTTAAATTACATAACGCAAACATTTTAACGGACGCGAATTCCTACCCAGCACCTATTGTCCCTGTTAACGAACTACGAGAGATGTTAAATATTGCTTCTTAACAAGTAACTTATTTGAAATGCCGTGAGGTAAAGCTTTGTGTTGGACAGGGATTCGAACCCAGAACATAATTAGATAGATATTGAAGCACAATCAACTGTGACGTACCGGATTTTCTCCGCAGTAGCTAGATGTTTTAACTGAAATGACAAGACGAAACATTAATTTTTTCCTTCCCAGGACTCCAACCCGACACCTATCGCTGTTATATTCTAGAGAAAAAGAACGATAAATATGGTTTTGTTGCACCAGCAGCGACATGTGAGAGCATGTTTGAACTACAAAAAATATGACGAAGAGTTCAGTGCTGACTGGGAATAGAGAGCTCCACGCATATCATTGTTGACTACACACAAAGAGACGTCAGCTACCGAATTTTTCTCCAACAGCAGCTCGGAATAACATCTTGAACTTACAGTGACCTCGCAAATAGTTCTGTGTCTCACTGGGAGTCAAAAACGTCAAATATCGTTAGTGTTGACATCGAATGATAATACATTAAAAATCGAAATTATTATCATCCAGCAGATAGGTGTTCTCATGCTAGAGCTTGATAATGCATAATGAAATCCTTAGTGCCGGGCCAGGATTCGAACCCATTCACGCGCAATATGTGGAGATGTTGAGGAATCTGGAGTTTTGAACAAACAACAAACTGTAGCCGAGCTGTATTGTCACGAAGGGATCAAATTCCGCCTTAAGGGCGGTCTGAGTTGCATTCCCAGTTCAGAACCAATTTTATCGACATACAGAAGCTCAGATAAAAATGTAATTAGTGTCCTGTGAGCCTAAATAGCGTTTGTTTCGTCACTAGAAATAAATAACTGGTATAAGAAAGGTTACTGGGGATAGAGTTCCCACATTTCGCCACTCCAGACTCTATTGTGGCTCAAGCTAACGCCTACTTGGTAGAGAAGGAATATCATTTTTAATGTGAATTTCAGACCACAATGCCATTATATCTTCTTCACTTGGTGTAGCCAGAAGAGAATGGAATTTGTCCCTCCCTACCTAAAATCATTGACCCAAGTTGGAATCGAACCCAGACCATACACATATGAACCTATCAGCAGCCCAACAGACCACCAAATCCTTTTCTCAAGGGCTCATTTTTCTATCATAACGCCGTTGCACCACACTGGCTGAGAATTCTGACACACAGGCTTCCTGTATCAATTTGTAGCATGTTCAGTTAATTCATTTACTTGGTTGACCGAATCACCATGAACTAGCTGCCTCGGCTACCCAGTGCATGCATTCATCTTCATTTTGTAATCACCAAAATAAAATCACGTAACTGCCACCAAACAGAACTGCCAACAGTGTAGGATGCAGAAATTAAAATAGAAAGTGTTCCTTTTCACTTGAGCTACTCTATTGCGCTATCGGTTTGTAAAAACGTCGTGCAGTGCAAAATAAAAGGTATAAATGTTTGTCTCTCATAAGTATTGACCTGGCGATATGCAATATCCCACAGCGCAGTGGAATGCAGAAGTTCTGGAGGACTTGTTCTTAACTTCTGGAGCTTTTATAGCTATGTGTCAGCTAGTGGCGTAATGGTAAGTATCGCGCACGGTCGATAAGAAATCACGAGTTCTAGTGCATTCACTGCAATATTTTTTAAAACGCAATTCTGCTGTCTGCTAAAATTATCAATCTAATGGAACTTGTAACATAATTTCCTTCACTTCTCAACCCAAAATAATCGTGTGTAGAAAAAGGGCTATCTACTGCAACATTTTGTTCATTTCAGGTTTAATAGACAGCTAGACAGTAGACACATCTCGAAACTTTTGTATTATGTATGGGTAGAGCGCATCGTGCCAAAACACGTCGGAAAAGTATTTTCTACATTAGCTGTCGTCTGGTAGTGGCATTTTATTCTTCTTCAAGCCTTGTTTGACAGCTTTAACTCAGAACAAGTTTTCTACATGCATGTAATCAATAAACTGCATGTGTATTTTCAGACTGTAATAGATGACATCAGAGGGCATATATCGTTGATGATTGATTTCTCTCTCATGTTTACTATTGTTTTAACAACATTAAAGGAAACCTTACGAAAATTGTGAACTGTATTTTATTATAAAATATGAAATAATCTCATCATGGTATTGGTCGCTCAGCCTCATAACGCATCGTGAAAGATAATAAAAGTTGTCACTTACCTGAAGAATAGCATTTCTTTAGCCAAAAAACTGAATTTTCTGTCTCAGTGTCTTAGTTTACATGAGGATTATATACCACGTGTCATTCAAATGGATAGGGAATATCTAGTGAATTTAGCGAGTCAGTTCAGTGCCATACGCGGAAGTGATTGCCCTGTCACTGTGTTGCCTAATGTTTGTGACGATGTTGCCAATTCTCAGCTGTGCTGGGAACAGCTCTGTAGCGTTATAGGAGGAGAATCCCGTGCTCGTGTCATAGGAGGATTCGGAGAGGAGGCGCGGAGTTTGGTTAATATGCAGCGTTTTCTCCTACCAGTTGTGTCAAACATTCAGGTGTATAATCTTCCATCACGATTACAGTTTCCTACAAAATAGATGCGAATAAAACACTTACCTTGTTACTTTGTGATAAAAGATTATTTCAGTACAATAAAAAGTCTTTGGAAATCACTTATTCCCAACTGTCACAAAAATAAGATAAACACTTTGCACCTCGAAATCGATTGCACCTATGTGCAGTTTTGTGACGTTTAAATAAATCGCCTTAACGGCACTAAATCGTGATTTGTGAATCATTTACCGGCCGTACTCTACCGCATTTCACTGGTTGGAAGGCAAAAAGCTTACTGACAAATTTCACAGAATGAAAAGGAGGACGAAATGTCACCCACTGGAAGGTCATGTTGTTTTATTTAACTTATTACAAAATCAGGTAGAACGAACAGTCAGGTTGTCAGAATCAGCACATTGCACATTACTGTTGTCAGTATGATGTTGCACTGCCCAGGGCCTGTAATGATAAAAGGCCCGTTTAGGTCAGGCATATTGTACACAGAAGTGGAAGAGAGATCACCACTAAATTCTAATCCGTATGCATTGCATACACACAGAAATTACTGTTACAGTGTACTTATGAATCCCAATGAGTGAATTGCGTATTTTGACGTGAGAAAGAGCACTGGCAAACAGTCTTCACTACATTAGGTTACTTAATCTGGTATCACTCTGAGCTAGAATTTATGGTCAGCGACCAAATGTAAGGTAAAAGATTCGGATGCGAGTTTTGCGACTGTGAAATACTTTCCTACACTATAGAAGCGACTATTAAATTTGAACTAATATTGCGAAAATTTTGTACTTGGATAGCTTAGAATGAAAATCTTTCTGTTTATTGCAGAGGAAAACAATTGATTTTCTAAAACATTGTCTGTCATACACAACTTGAAACAGGTCATGTCGACCAAATCATATGGAAGAACTGACGGCGGCGTATATCGGAAGGCAGTAAGATCTCTTGTTTTTTGGTTTGGCAGTACTCGATAGCCATTTCTAGGCGCAAGTAAATGAAGTAAGGCAGTGCGTTTCTGTTACCAAGTAACGTCTTCATCAATTACTTTAGTTTTAATGTAATCTACGCGTTATAACTGATGTTTGATATATTAACATGAAAAGGATTCCGTAGATAGGGAAAGAACCTGTTTTTGGGAAACTACTTCTATAATGACCAAAAGGCATCAAATGATCTTCAAGTACAGTGTTCCAGCGGCGGTATGAGGAAATGATAGTAATAATAACGGTAATAATCGAATTATCCGGTAACTTCACACTTCCCAGTGGATTTTCTCGAACTAAGAAATTTGCTGAATTTGTGAAAATTTCAAAATGGCTTCACATCGAGCCTATGATGCCTAGAACAGTCTTTACATCCTGCTGACATGAGAATAGCATAATCTCCGCTTCAGAAGCTTACTTCTACTTAACCATTTAACAGTCTCGCGTTTTTTCACCGTGATTAATTTTGTAAGCTAAGCACATCACCTGTTACAGCACACTCCTGGGGCTGGGAAATGTGGCCACAATGCTCTGGCGGAACGAACTATCACAGGTGCAATGCATGGGTTCAGGCATTTACTTTTAAGAGGCACAAACAGATGTACTTTAAACCCGGTAACATCAAGAGAAAGACGTTATAATCCAGAATCCGCATTAAACATCACGTTCCTTCATTACCAATTGGGCAGAGCCGGTTTACATTGGGAAACGACATAGCGGAAGTCATGGTAGACAGAAATACAGTCGCCAGTAAACTTCCTTACATTAGAAAATTTTATTTTATTTGATGAACCGATAGCCATTTAAAGGAACGAAGCTCTTACTTTACTTGTACTTGATTGAACTAGGGACGTTGAAAAATTTGGTACTGGACTGTGATTCGAATTCGTATCTCCTCATTCGAGGATCGGAATCTCTCGGAACAGTACAGTTCAATCATTTTGTTCTTTTTCTCAAGACTGCAGTCTTCTCTAGGTCTCCTCCAAAGGTAAGAATATGGGTCCGAATCCTGATTCAGTACAAAATTATTCACAATTTCATTTCAAGCCCTATGACGTGCACACTGGCCTGTTAGTGAAAATTAACGTACATTTTTAATGTCTGTTCATGTGTTGCCAACAATCGCAATAGGTGTCGTTATTTCTGGTCAAACACGCACACATCTTACTATTTGTGAGTAAGCGACTGATACTTATGCTATTCGTGGATGCACGGTAGGTGAGCAGTTCGATTGTCGCTTGGGCACAAAAGTTTGTATCCTTACTTTAGAGTCAAGCACCTAGCAGCAGGTAAGAAAAACCGATACGTAACATTTGATTTTACTTAGTTAACAATCCGATTACGTGTTGGGTTCGTATCTCCGTCACAGAACTTCACATCATGCACTTCATCTTTAAATGCGTGCACACTTTGTTACTTCAGAATAGAGGTATATCAGACATCTTTCGTGGTTAGTTAACAGGGACGAAAGGGTCTTGATAAAAGTTCCGGTTTATTACAAAAACTGTCGTCTTTTATTTTCAAGTTTAGATTTGGTTACTGGTATTGGCAAAAACTTCGGTAATTCATGACTCTTCATGGCTAGTCATCAATATGATATGATTACATTAGATCAATCGTTGTTTCATAGATCATGAATACGATATTTCGTAACGATGTGGAACTTGTCATTTTAATGAAAGATTTCTTTACATACCATGATTCAATTTCTTTACAAATTTTTAATCTCTCTCTCTCATTCTTTTTGATTATTATCTCTCTCTCTCTCTTCTCTCTGTCTCTCTCTCTCTCTGTCTCACACACACGCACACACACACACACACACACACACACACACACACTAACACACACACATTCTTTTTTTATTTTTATTGGTTTGTTCTCCTCGACTATCAGCGAGGCACGAAAACGCCTGTGAATGAATTTCTTAGTTTTCAGTACACTTACGAAAGAAATATGAAAAGAACCTATGAGAGTTACTGATTTATGATGCTTAGTTTGCAGTCAGTTCTGAGTATTAGTAGTAACTACGCTCCAGTCCCTAAACCTAGTTACAGAAATGTGAATCAGACGCATTACGTATTCCAGGCTGTAGCAGCCGCGAGTTGGAGACACCAGCTATGCTCACTTCCCAGCCCGCTGTAACATCACATCTGTTTGTCTTCTTCCTGATGGCATTGTAACTGAGATTTGGCAACAAGGCAATGTATGTTTGGCAACTCTGTGATCGACGATTTACTTCCTGGTGTGTACGGAATTAAGCCTCAAAGTTCACTTGATTTTACCTGTCATTTCCATTGAATAATCTGAGTTATTATCGCTTGAGGAGTAACAAAAGACTGTAAATTTACGGTTTTCAGCCCAGGAAAGTCGTTGAAGGTGGAAATCGCAACTAATCTCGTCCTTCAAATAGCGGTTTACAAGTTCTAGCCACTATTGGTCTCGTAAGAGGAAGCTAAGACACATGGTTTTTCGCCAGCGCTGTGGTAACGTGCTGACCTGTGAAAAGGCGTCTGATATGGTTCGCAGTTCCAGTCTCACTGACCGTAGCGTTTTTATCCCTCCTGTGAAAGAGCTACAAGCAGTCAGATCAAACATCGATAAGGAAACCGCAAGAAAATACTTTCGGCTCATAGTGCAATGGTGAAAAACTTACAATGCTGCACAACAGGTAACGCCTCTTCCGGCTGCTGACATAAAAAATTTTGGGTTTCTAGTAATACATAACTTTATTTATGAAATGCCACATTTGTGTACTTCTTGAATATGACACAGCATACCAATTAAACACAGACCCAATCAAAATCTAAGTAAGTAGAGGCACGCTTGTGTACAGATACTCAGTTCCATTAAAACAGACTTTCGTCGTAAGGTTATCGTGGGTAGTTTTATTTCATATTTTATAATACAGTTCACAATTTTCGTAAGGTTTCCTTTAATGTTGTTAAAACAATAGTAAACATGAGAGAGAAATCAATCATCAACGATATATGCTCTCTGATGTCATCTATTACAGTCTGAAAATGCACATGCAGTTTATTGATTACATGCATGTAGAAAACTTGTTCTGAGTTAAAGCTGTCAAACAAGGTTTGAAGAAGAATAAAATGCCACTACCAGACGACAGCTAATGTAGAAAATACTTTTCCGACGTGTTTTGGCACGTTGCTCTCTACCCATACATAATACAAAAGTTTCGGGATGAATCTACTGTCTGGCTGTCTATTAAACCTCAAATGAACAAAATGTCGCAGAAGTTAGCCCTTTTTCCACATACGACTATTTTGGGTTGAGAAGTGAAGGAAATTATGTTACAAGTTCTATTAGATTGATAATTTTAGCAGACAGCAGAAGTGCGTTTTAAAAAAATATTGCAGCGAATGTACTCGAACTCGCGACAACTCATCTACCGTGCGCGATACTTACCATTACGCCACTAGCTGACACATAGCTATAACAGCTCCGGAAGTCAAGAACAAGTCCTCCAGAACTTCTGCATTCCACAGCGCTGTAGGATAATGCATATCGCCAGGTCAATACTTACGAGAGACAAACATTTATACCTTTTATTTTGCACTGCACGACGTTTTCAACAAACCGATAGCGCAATAGAGTAGCTCAAGTGGAAAGGAACACTTTCTATTTTAATTTCTGTATCCTACACTGTTGGCAGTTCTGTTTGGTGGCAGTTACGTGATTTTATTTTGGTGATTACAAAATGAAGATGAATGCATGCACTGGGTAGCCGAGGCAGCTAGTTCATGGTGATTCGGTCAACCAAGTAAATGAATTTACTGAACATGCTACAAATTGATACAGGGAGCCTGTGTGTCAGAATTCTCAGCCAGTGTGGTGCAACGGCGTTATGATAGAAAAATGAGCCCTTGAGAAAAGGATTTGGTGGTCTGTTGGGCAGTCTCGCCGCGTCAGCCGTGCTGTGCGGACGTGTGCTGAGTTTCGTGCGCCGCGGTCTGCTGTGCTTCGGCGTGGTAAGTCGCAGTGCTTCTTGCATCGTTGCAGAACTTCTACGCATATTGAAATTTGAAATATGAGTCCGTGATGGCCCACTTGAACAGACAAGATACTTTGAAATTCTCGTTTGATCGTAATTACGCCCGACCTAAACTACACGAAATCGAAGATTGGTTGGAATACGAAGTGAAAGTTGATTCAGAGGATGTCATTGGAATGCATCTTTCGATAGTGAGCAGCGTTGTATTTGTGAAATTGGGGAATGCTAACTTATGTGACAAAATAGTTGAGTCTTGCGGAGGAATTATGAAATTTAAACATTGTGATGGAAACGTAGGCGAAGTCACCGTAACGCATGCAGGGTTTGGAATACGAACTATCAGGATATTCGAACTACCATTCGAAGTACCGGCGGAACAAATAAACGCAGTGATAGCGCCGTACGGTAAAGTTCTCAGCAATGTTGCCGAACGGTGGTCCAACGCGCGCAAATTCCAAGTTCTCATCGCAGTGAGGCAATTAAAGGGCGATTTGCACAAACATGTACCGTCATACATCAGCGTCTGTGGATACCGAGGTATCGTTATATACGACGGCCAGCCGAGGACGTGCGCGGCGTGCAACTCTCCCGGCCACGTCCGCGCGGAGTGTTTACAGCGGCGAGTGGCGCAGCTACCGGCTGGCGAGGCGCCGCGACAGCCGGCTATGACTGCGCTGCCAGCGACTTACGCTACGGCTGCCCGCGGCCAAGTCTTGACCCCTAGCCCTGATGTGAATTCGGAGAACCATCCAACCCGAGAAGAAGCCCAGATTGCCACCACTGACACAACAGAAGCTAGACCACCCGAACCTAAGGAAATCGTGACAGCTGTAACGGTTTCAACACAACAGACACCGAAAGATATTGGGAGCCACAGCAAATTATCCGATTCCTCCGCTGTAGAGAATGACGTGCAAGAACCATCCCGGAATGAGCAACCTGATAGTGAACCGATTTCTCTATTGACACCATCATCCACCAAGAGCACGGTCGACAATTTAGCTTGAAACACCACCCGCTTAGAAGATTTGAAGAATGCTGAGGAAGACAACATCAGACAGCAGCCGGTGAAACCTAAACGGCAAACACGAAAACAGAGCCCTGCAGAGATTCAAGAACTGGAGCAAAAACTCTCCTGTACCAAAAAAATTCTTAAAACAGATCGAAGCGGAAAGCAAGGCGTGGTAGACATCGGAAAACCAGACATCCCCAACCCTAATGAGGACGTACAGATGAACCTCGCCCCTCCAACTGAAGGACCAATGGACACTGTTGACCGCTGCGGAACTGATATGGGGACAGCATGGTCTGACGACACTGAATGCGCTTAATTGGACTACCGAATGACGCAGGCGTATAAAATCGCCACGCTCAATGTAAACAGAATAGTTTCGGACGTAAAGTTACAATCTGTGAAGGACTACTTATATGCCGCCGACATTGACATAGCGATGTTACAAGAGATAGTTACGACCAAAATAGCGGATGTGTACGGATATGAGGCGATCTTAAACATAGGCAATGAATGTGGAACAGGAATACTGTTCAAACACGGCATACCATGTACAGCAAAAGCAATACTTGAATTTGGACGAGGCATAACTGCACAAATATACACTCCTGGAAATGGAAAAAAGAACACATTGACACCGGTGTGTCAGACCCACCATACTTGCTCCGGACACTGCGAGAGGGCTGTACAAGCAATGATTAGACGCACGGCACAGCGGACACACCAGGAACCGCAGTGTTGGCCGTCGAATGGCGCTAGCTGCGCAGCATTTGTGCACCGCCGCCGTCAGTGTCAGCCAGTTTGCCGTGGCATACGGAGCTCCATCGCAGTCTTTAACACTGGTAGCATGCCGCGACAGCGTGGACGTGAACCGTATGTGCAGTTGACGGACTTTGAGCGAGGGCGTATAGTGGGCATGCGGGAGGCCGGGTGGACGTACCGCCGAATTGCTCAACACGTGGGGCGTGAGGTCTCCGCAGTACATCGATGTTGTCGCCAGTGGTCGGCGGAAGGTGCACGTGCCCGTCGACCTGGGACCGGACCGCAGCGACGCACGGATGCACGCCAAGACCGTAGGATCCTACACAGTGCCGTAGGGGACCGCACCGCCACTTCCCAGCAAATTAGGGACACTGTTGCTCCTGGGGTATCGGCGAGGACCATTCGCAACCGTCTCCATGAAGCTGGGCTACGGTCCCGCACACCGTTAGGCCGTCTTCCGCTCACGCCCCAACATCGTGCAGCCCGCCTCCAGTGGTGTCGCGACAGGCGTGAATGGAGGGACGAATGGAGACGTGTCGTCTTCAGCGATGAGAGTCGCTTCTGCCTTGGTGCCAATGATGGTCGTATGCGTGTTTGGCGCCGTGCAGGTGAGCGCCACAATCAGGACTGCATACGACCGAGGCACACAGGGCCAACACCCGGCATCATGGTGTGGGGAGCGATCTCCTACACTGGCCGTACACCACTGGTGATCGTCGAGGGGACACTGAATAGTGCACGGTACATCCAAACCGTCATCGAACCCATCGTTCTACCATTCCTAGACCGGCAAGGGAACTTGCTGTTCCAACAGGACAATGCACGTCCGCATGTATCCCGTGCCACCCAACGTGCTCTAGAAGGTGTAAGTCAACTACCCTGGCCAGCAAGATCTCCGGATCTGTCCCCCATTGAGCATGTTTGGGACTGGATGAAGCGTCGTCTCACGCGGTCTGCACGTCCAGCACGAACGCTGGTCCAACTGAGGCGCCAGGTGGAAATGGCATGGCAAGCCGTTCCACAGGACTACATCCAGCATCTCTACGATCGTCTCCATGGGAGAATAGCAGCCTGCATTGCTGCGAAAGGTGGATATACACTGTACTAGTGCCGACATTGTGCATGCTCTGTTGCCTGTGTCTATGTGCCTGTGGTTCTATCAGTGTGATCATGTGATGTATCTGACCCCAGGAATGTGTCAATAAAGTTTCCCCTTCCTGGGACAATGAATTCACGGTGTTCTTATTTCAATTTTCAGGAGTGTATGATCTGCTTCTTGTTAATATATATATGCTCCCTCTGGATCCAGCGGAAAACGAGCAAGGGGCAACCTGTTCCGGGACGAAATTTTCCCATTAATAACGGATCCTCGACTGCATATAATTTTGGGTGGAGATTTTAACTGCGTATTGCGTCCAGAAGATCAAATCCCGAACTTCAACTTTTGTGAGGAGCTGTTCCTGTTAATTAACGGGCTAGATATGATAGATGCTTGGTGCCACCTTCGCCCGCACACCCGAGGATACACGTACGTATCCAGTACTTCGGCAAGCAGACTAGACAGGCTGTATGTAACGAAAGGTTTTATCCATAATGCAACTGACTGTGAAATTTGGCCTCTTAACTTCTCGGATCACTGCGCATTTCATATAACCGCAGAGCATACTAAACAAAAAACATTCCTGGGAAGGGGCGTATGGCAGCTAAACTTGTCACTTTTGGAGGACGCAGTACTGAAACAGGAGGTCCATGCCATATGGCAGCGTTGTCTTCGGATGCAATCCAGATATCCAACACGCAGATAAAAAAATGCATCGCACGATATGGTCGCATGAAAGCGTACTGGCGAAAACGCACCTTGGAGTATCACTTTCTTTGCCTCCGCGAACTATATGATGATCCCATGGGATTAGTAGCAAACAGCTTTAGAATAAAACGCACTAAAGCAAGAATAACGGCGTTGGTACGACAATCACTAGAGGGGAAAAAAGTTCCTCCGATTGAACTGACGCAGGAGAATACGTCCGTATATCACGTGATACGGGAAGCCAAGATGAGGTAAACAAAAGTTAATCCACACTCTCAGTGATGAACAGGGGAACGAATACGATCAACAGGTCACAGTAAAAAACTACGTGGTGCAACATTATACAGATTTTTACTCCGCATCGGCGACTGACGCGACGGCAAGTGAGCTGCTTTTATCCAACATTCAATCCACGGTCCATCCGACTGACAACGCCGACCTTGTAGCCCACATAACTGAGGAAGAAGTATGTGCCATAATCAAAGACTCGCCTACAAGGAAATCTGCTGGTTTAGATGGCCTACCCATAGAATTTTATGCTTGTTTTTGGCACATCATAGAACCGGAATTCACCAAAATATGCAATGAATTATTGGGAGACGTGCAGATGCCATCGCAGTTTACCGAAGGAATGATTGTACTGATCCCCAAAAAACCACGTAGCTCTACGCTGAAGGATTTTCGACCACTAACACTCCTCAATTCCGACTATAAAATCTTCACCCGACTCATAAACTTTAGACTGAAGACGGTACTGCCGAAAGTACTTGGCCCTTATCAAATGAGTGCTGTCCCAGGGAGATCAATGTCGAATGCATTATGTGAATATAGAGACATAATATATTTGTCGTGGCTATGCAAATGCAATGGTGGTCTCATGTTTTTAGACTTCGATAAGGCTTTTGACCGCATCAACCACCACTTGCTACTAACTGTAATGCAACGGATGGGATTCAGTGCTCATTTTATTCAGATCACACGCAAATGTATAGTCGGCACTTCCTCTCGAATCAAAATTAATGGTCAGCTAAGTTCACCAGTCCCGATTATGCAATCAGTGAGACAAGGCTGCCCTCTTTCTATGGCACTATACGCAATCGCCGTAGAACAGTTACTGTTAAACCTGCAGCACAGGTTACAAGGTCTACAGGTGTTGGGTACAAAAACCGTGTGTCACGCTTATGCTGATGACGTCAGTGTAGTAGTTAACAAGCACTCATAAATGGAAGTCGTTCAACAAGTAATCCACGGTTACGCCACTTCTTCCGGAGCCAAACTCAATGAACAAATATCGAAAATTTTACCTGTCGGACCCCATATGGAGACCATTCAAAGAACATGGCTACAAAGAACAGAGAAGACGAACCACTTAGGTATGATTCTAATGGCCAACCCAAGAGAGATGACAGTAGCCAACTGGGACCATAAACTACATATATTCAGGGCTACTCTCCGTGAACACAAAACTAGAACGCTCAATCGGATACAGAGAGCTCTATTGATTAACAGCTATGCGCTAAGCAAAATATATCACATCGCAGCAGTGTTACCAGTACCCAAGGATACAGCGCAAAAGCTTTTCGCTGCAGCGTATTGGTTCATATGGAGCGGAAACATCTTTAAAGTCGCCATGCCAACCATAGTGTTAACCCGCGCCGCAGATGGTTTGGGCGTCAAAGACATCAAGAACCAATGCACTGCCGTATATATGGACCGAATCCGCAAAATACTGCAGTCACCCCATCCGACAATTACGAAAACGTTATTCAACAGGTTAGCCCCAACGAGCAAAAAGGCCCCAGTCGATGTTGGTCGCATCAGCGCTCAACTCGATCACGTCCGGACTTATTACCTGGAAATGAGCTATATTCAAGATACTTCACAGCTGCTTAACACCAGAAGGACCTATTACCACCTCACGAGACACCATAGGCAAAACCCAATTGAAGCGAAATATCCAGCGGTCAACTGGAGTAACGTCTGGAAAAACATTAACAATCCCATCCTCCACTCCAAAGTAGTGTCCACGTGGTATGACATTGTGAACGAGAAGGTCCCCACAGGTGAAAAGTTGCACAATATCAAAATGAAGCAGAGTCTGTACTGCGATCATTGCCATACTGTAGATACCTTGGCACACATTCTCATCTGCCGCGACCAATACCACATATGGAACTGGACTAGAAAAAAACTCGCAATAATTACTAGAACCACAGACTCTACTATAACACTTAAAGATGTACTTCAACCAGACTGGCATTTCTTTCCTGCAACAAAGCACAATAGCTATGCTTGGATTATCAGCCAGTTTGCATATTTTGCAGTTACGAATACACATGCGAGTATAGACGAGTACATACAGTATATAATGGAAGAGCACCACAACCTTAAAACGAGTCGGAAATACAAAGCTTTGTTTCAAAATTTCTTACTTCTCACTTTGCCATAATGAAGGGATATTTTTTTTTTTTTGGTCGGTACACAACACTACAGCGAGTAGATACTAATTGTGCTTCATTATAATTAAGTTGGCATTTATTTATTTATTTATTTTTATAGTACAACAGGCGAAAGCGCCTCAGGAAAACTAATTTTGCCAGAAGCCGTAACATAAAACAAATCAGAAGTGCTTGATTGATTTCGTGTTCTTCTGTTTCACGGGTATTGGACAGATTGTCACGGCAAGAAGGCAAGAAGATTTATTCAGTTCCTTTATATATTATTTTAATTAAAAAAACAAAAAAAAATAATGAAAAAATCAATAAAAAAGAAGGTCAAGTTAGGGTGAAAGTGGCTGTGGCAACAGATTTTTATTATTATTATTATTATTATTTTCTTTTTTTTAACTTTCTTAGGTTAGATAAGATTTTGGGGGTGATATGGATGATAGGGGCCAACGCCTGAAGTGGAAGAGGTCCAGGAAAAAATATATTAAAAAAGTAAAAAAAACTACAAAAAAAATTAAAAATAAAAAAAAAACATGTCGCGAGTTCAAATACATAAAAAAAAGTTGGATTGATAATAGGATCATTAAAAAAAACTGCGGCTGCGGCTGGGACGGAGCCTCTCCGTCGATTCTAGGTAAAAAAAAAAAGTTGGTAGAGCACTTGCCCGGGAAAGGCAAAGGTCAAAAAAAAAAAAAAAAAATTGGGCTGATGATAGGTTCATATATGTATGGTCTGGGTTCGATTCCAACTTGGGTCAATGATTTTAGATAGGGAGGGACAAATTCCACTCTCTTCTGGCTACACCAAGTGAAGAAGATATAATGGCATTGTGGTCTGAAATTCACATTAAAAATGATATTCCTTCTCTACCAAGTAGACGTTAGATTGAGCCACAATAGAGTCTGGAGTGACGAAATGTGGGAACTCTATCCCCAGTAACCTTTCTTATACCAGTTATTTATTTCTAGTGACGAAACAAACGCTATTTAGGCTCACAGGACACTAATTACATTTTTATCTGAGCTTCTGTATGTCGATAAAATTGGTTCTGAACTGGGAATGCAACTCAGACCGCCCTTAAGGCGGAATTTGATCCCTTCGTGACAATACAGCTCGGCTACAGTTTGTTGTTTGTTCAAAACTCCAGATTCCTCAACATCTCCACATATTGCGCGTGAATGGGTTCGAATCCTGGCCCGGCACTAAGGATTTCATTATGCATTATCAAGCTGTAGCATGAGAACACCTATCTGCTGGATGATAATAATTTCGATTTTTAATGTATTATCATTCGATGTCAACACTAACGATATTTGACGTTTTTGACTCCCAGTGAGACACAGAACTATTTGCGAGATCACTGTAAGTTCAAGATGTTATTCCGAGTTGCTGTTGGAGAAAAATTCGGTAGCTGAGGTCTCTTTGTGTGTAGTCAACAACGATATGCGTGGAGCTCTCTATTCCCAGTCAGCACTGAACTCTTCGTCATATTATTTCTAGTTCAAACATGCTCACATGTCGCTGCTGGTGCAACAAACCCATATTTAACGATCGTTTTCTCTAGAATATAACAGCGATATGTTCCGGGTTGGAGTCCTGGGAAACATTTCAGTTAAAACATCTAGCTACTGCCGAGAAAATCCGATACGTCACAGTTGATTGTGCTTCGACATCTATCTAATTAGGTTCTGGGTTCGAATCCCTGTCCAACACGAAGCTTTGCCTCAGGGCATTTCAAATAAGTTACTTGTTACGAAGCAATATTTAACATCTCTCGTAGTTCGTTAACAGGGATAATAGGTTCTGGGTAGGAATTCGCGTCCGTATAAATGTTTGCGTTATGTAATTTAAAGTCGGTATTTGCTAACTGATACTGTCTAAAATCGAGGTATATCACTCTCTGTATGCCTAATCAGGAATGACTGTTAGTTTCCGTCAGTCACGAAATCTTTGCTTAGTCTGCATGACCTTAGTTTGAATCCATATGCAGAACGAGACGCAGGCCGGTGTGGCCGCGCGGTTCTAGGCGCTTCAGTCTGGAACCGCGTGACCGCTACGGTCGCAGGTGCGAATCCTACCTCGGGCATGGATGTGTGTGATGTCCTTAGGTTAGTTAGGTTTAAGTAGTTCTAAGTTCTAGGGGACTGATGACCTTAGATGTTAAGTCCCATAGTGCTCAGAGCCAGCCAGAACGAGACGGTTCGTCGTGTCATTTGAAGTTCATACATATTCTCAACTAACTGCTCGTGAATAACCTAAATTTTTAATGTCATTTTGTATTAAATGATAAGTACGGTATGTTACTTTGAAGAGGAAATCATGAATACGTCGAACTTACTACGTGCATTACCTATCTGACGTAATAATGAGAGTGGTAACATTTTAGGTATGTCATTTACTGTAATAAATGTGGGCTTACAAGCCTTAAGGACAGTCGTACCTGTGGTAAGGTGTTCCATGATATTTGTGGTATCGTAGTATTACTTTACATCTTGAGTTATTGCGATACAGATCGGTGATTTGTAGTGGTGACTTGTTGGAACCATTTTCAATAGTCAAACGACTGTACCAAGGAGCGATTAGAGGACCTGCTAGACAGCTGCATTACGTGGGTTGCATGCGAATCAGCCGAAATGCAATTCAGGTCGTTCGAATACTTTTGAGCATGACTGTACAGTAGAGTACAAGATGGACATAATAATATAATAATCACAATGTTCTGTAACAGTACTGAATGTAGAAATGCAAGTTACTAAATCATTTGCTGTCAATGTACATTCACTGTAGATCAGCAGCATGTCTACCGTATCGTCATGCGTGTATATAATACATCTTTACACAACAAAAACTGTAATCGCAATGTGTACTGCCGCCATGCAGTTACTAAATTACTCTGATGTACGATTCCACTGGTATGCAATACAGTCAGGCAGCAGTAGCCGAACGAGACAGACACAGCAACAGGGAAGTAACCGCTTTTGTGTCATTTACGAATTCCTAACCAGGAGCGAATTTTATTGTATCATCTGTGTGCTTTAATAGTTTAGTTTCTTGAGTTTCTGCGTGCAAATTTAATATCTAATAGCCACAGTTGTCGCGTCTTCGTTTGCTTCGGAAAGTAAACCGATTTTGTGACATATTACAAGTTCCTAACCAGGGCAAATTATTTAGTTTCACCTGAGTATTACTAGACACAGTTCGTGCGTTTCCGTCAGGGTCTAGAGTTGCGCAGCACGTGCCGATAGTCCCTTTATCTGCATAGTTTAGATTTCCACGGTTTAGTATGAACAGGGACTGTGATTGATATGTGCGGATGCGAGCCGAATTGGTGACATTTCGTTCTCAGCTTCAGGCTGTGATGGCTTCGGGTATACAGCTTGAGGCTGCAGTGGATGGGCACCACTATTGTGGGCCGGCCGTGGGGATCCAATGGACGTCCAGCACGTCAGAGTCCTCCGATCGGTCCTCACCGGTGGCCAACCCAGTTGTTGCTCGCACTGAGGCTGACCCTTCACCTGTGCTCGAGTGGGAGATTGCCCCAGGGCGAAGCAGGTGGCGGAAGACTTCCCAGGCGGCCGCACGTAAGGCCTCCCCGGTTTGTCTGACAAACAGGTGCTGTCTGTGGCTGACACAGTCACTGAGCGAGATGCCGTCGCCTGTCCTGTTTCAGAGGAAACCACTGAGCCTGCAAGATACGGGCAATCGCAGAGGGTGGGATTATTGGTAGTTGGGAGCTCCAACGTTATGCGCTTTATGGGGCCCCTTAGGGACTTGGCTGACAAGAAGGGTGGTGTCATTCCAGATGTGGAAAGGGTCCTCCCGGATGCCATGAAGAGCACAGGGTGTAGCCAACTACAGGCGATTGTTTACGTCGGTACCAATGATGTGTGGATCAGAAGAGATTCTCTCTGGTTTCGAGCGGCTAACAGAAGTGGTAAAGGCTGCCAGTCTTTCTTGCAAGATTAAAGAAGAACTGACCATTGGCAGTATAGTCGATAGGACCGATTGCGGGTCTCTGGTATACAGCCGAGTGGAGGGTCTGAATCAGAGGCTCAGACGGTTCCGCGACCGTGTAGGCTGCAGATTCTTCGACTTGCACCAAAGGGTGGTTGGGTTTCGGGTTCCGCTAAATAGGTCAGGTGTCCACTATACGCAGGATGCGGTTACACAGGTAGCAGGGGCTGTGTGGCGTGGACTGGGCGGTTTTTTATGTTAGAGGGACTCGGTAAAACACAAGCAGGGCTTCAGTCACAAAGGGTGCAGGCTGAACACAGGAAGAATGTAGATACAGGAACCATTGGTACAACAGTTGTAAATTGTCATAGCTGTGCTGGGAAAGTACCAGAGCTCCAAGCACTAATAGAAAGCACTGATGCTCAAATCGTTATAGGCACTGAAAGCTGGCTAAAGCCGGATATAAGATCAGCCGAAATTTTTGCGAAGAACCTAACGGTCTTCCGTAAGGATAGGCTAAACACGGTTGGTGGTGGCATGTTTGTTGCTGTCAGAAGTAGTTTATCTTGTCGCGAAATTGAAGTAGATACTTTCTGCGAGTTAGTATGGGCAGAGGTCATTGTTGGCAACCGGAAGAAAATAATAATTGTATACTTTTACCGACCTACCTATTCAGATGATACAGTTGCTGAAAGGTTCAAAGAAAACTTGAGTTTGATTTCAAACAATTACACGACTCATATGATAATATTTGGTGGTGACTTTAATTTACCCTGGATATGCTGGCGAAAATACATGTTTAATTCCGGAGGTACGCATAAAATATCATTCGAAAGTGTGCTAAACACAGTCTCTGAAAATTATTTCGAGCAGTTAGGTCATGAGCCCACGCGAATAGTAAACGGTTGTGAAAACACACTTGACCTCTAAGCAACAAAAATCCTAAGTTAATAACGAGCATCAAAACCGATTCAGGGATTAGTGAAGAGAGATTGAATATTGTAATCCCAGAAGCCTCGAAAAATAAGCGAAAAATTTACCTATTAAAAAAAGCAGATAAAAATTCACTTGATGCCTTCCTAAGAGACAATCTCCACTCATTCCAAATTAATAATATAATTCTAGACCAGATGTGATTTGAATTCAAAGAAATAGTATCGACATCAATTGAGAGATTTATACCAAATAAATTAACAAACGACGGAGCTGATCCTTTTTGGTTCACAAAACGGGTTAGAACACTGTTGCCAAATTTAAACAGACGCAAAATCCCCAAGATTGGCGATCTTTTACAGAAGCTCAAAATTTAGCGCGGACTTCAATGCGAGATGCCTGTAACAGTTACCACAACGAAACTGACCGAGCGGGGTGGCGCAGTGGTTAGACACTGGACTCGCATTCGGGAGGACGACGGTTCAATCCCGCGTCCGGCCATCCTGATTTAGGTTTTCCGTGATTTCCCTAAATCACTCCAGGCAAATTCCGGGATGGTTCCTCTGAAAGGGCACGGCCGACTTCCCTCCCCATCCTTTCCTAATCCGATGAGACCGATGACCACGCTGTCTGGTCTCCTTCCCCAAACCAACCAACCAACCAACAACGAAACTTTGTCTCGGAACCTGGCAGAAAATCCAAAGAGATGCTCCTCGTAAGTGAAGTACGCTAGCGGCATAAACAATCAATGCCTTCTCTGTGCGATAGCAATGGAATCAATATAGAAAACAGGGCTGCCAAAGCAGAGTTACTAAACGCAGTCTTCCGAAATGCCTTCACAGAAGAAGACGAAGTAAATATTCCAGAATTCGAATCGATAACAGCTGCCAGCATGAGTAACATAGAAGTAAATAACCTCGGAGCAGTGAAGCAACTTAAATCACTTAATAAAAGGAAGTCTTCTGGTCCAGACTGTGTGTCAATTAGGTTCCTTTCGGAGTATGCTGATGCATTAGCTCAATACTAAACAATCACATACAACCGTTCGCTCGACAAAAGATCCGTACCCAAAGATGGAAAGCTGCACAGGTCACACCAATATTCAAGAAACGTAGTAGGAGTATTCCACTAAATTACAGGCCTATATTGTTAACGTCGATGTGCAGCAGGATTTTAGTACATATATTGTGTTCGAACATTATGAATTACCTCGAAGGAAACGGTCTATTGACACACAGTCAACATGGGATTAGAAAACGTCGTTCCTGTAAAACACAACAAGCTCTATATTCACATTGTATTTCTGGATTTCCGGAAGGCTTTTGACGCTGTACCACTCAAGTAGCTTGTAGCGAAATTGCGTGGTTATGGAATATCGTCTCAGTTATGTGACTGAATTTGTGATTTCCTGTCGCAGAGGTAGTAATTGACGGTGCGTCATCGAGTAAAACAGAAATGATTTCTGGCGTTCCCCTAGGTAGGCCCTTTGCAGTTCCTTATCTGTATAAACGATGTGGAAGAAAATCTGAGCAGCCTTCTTCGGTTGTTTGCAGATAACGCTGTCGTTTATCGATTAATAAAGTAATCGGAATATCAAAGCAAACTGCAAAACGATTTAGAAAAGATATCTGAATGGTGCGAAAAGTGGCATTTGATCCTAAATAACGGAAAATTTGAGGTCATCCACATGAGTGTTAAAAAGAACTCGTTAAACTTCGGTTACACGATAAATCAGTCTAATCTAAAATCCGTAAATTCAACTAAATACTTAGGTATTACAATTACGAACAACTTAAATTGGAAGGAACACATGTTGTGGGGAAGGCTAATCAAAGACTGCGTTTTATTGGCAGGACATTTAGGAAATGTAACAGACCTACTAAGGAGACTGCCTATACTACGCTTGTCCGTCCTCTTTTAGAATACTGCTGCGCGGTGTGGGATCCTTACCAGATACGACTGACGGAGTACATCGAAAATGTTCAAAGAAAGGTAGCACGTTTTGTATTATCGCGAAATATGGGAGAGAGTGTCATAGAAACGATACAGGATTTGGGCTGGAATTCATTAAAAGAAAGGCGTTTTTCGTTGCGACGGAATCTTCTCACTAAATTCCAATCACCAACTTTCTCCTCCGAATGCGAAAATATTTTGCTGACACTGACCTACATAGGGAGGAACGATCATCACGATAAAATAAGGGAAATCAGAGCTCGTACGAAAAGACATAGGTGTTCATTATTTCCGAGCGCTCTACGAGATTGGAATAATAGAGAATTGTGAAGGTGGTTCGATGAACTCTCTGCCAGACACTTGAATGTGATTTGCAGAGTATCCATGTAGATGTAGATGCAGATGCAATGTACTCAACGCTAAAGTAACAACAAATCTGGGGGGGGGGGGGGAAGAGTACATAAAGTGTACATTCAAGGCAATAAACAGCTTGGTTTCTTCACTACCTGCTTGTTCATTATGGTTCATTGACAAATTGGTACAGTGTGATAGATTTTTGAACAGGTCACGGAGATGATATGAACGCACATGGCTCCTTTAACAAAATTTCCCCTCTACCCCGAATCTCCTACATCTGTGGGGATCCATAAAACGTATACCCTCGAAAGAACTACCCAATGATCTTAAAAACATTGGTTGAAACAATTTTTGATTCATCTCATCAGGAAAAAGTTATTTCGGGTGAGCAAGATAAATGGGACACCATGTATGTTATTATAAGCCAAGGTGAGACCAGGAGTGATTTTCTCTACTATTGATGTTTGTTTTTATAAATTGTGCTTTTGTACGGCATTTGTCACTTAACACTCTTGGCTTATTTTTCGTTGTTGAGATAACTATATCATAAGTTTCTACTATAACGTTTAGACGAAGAACTGTACGGGTTGTTTCCGTAACAGCGTGCAAAAACGTAACAGGACATAGAGCATGCTCCACTGAACAATTTGAGATACCAAACCTCGGGTCGGAGAAGCCAGCTTAAGGAGATATGAAAGTAAACTATTGCTTTGTCTAACATATTCTTTTCCACCTGACTCATAATTAACATGCGTACAGATTTACGGTACTATTCTGTTTATTTACATGTACGTTCTTTATGTTCTGCAAGGAAAACAAGGACGAGTCTGATTACCCGGAAGTCATAATGCAGGTTTCGTTTACTTTACTTATCCATAAGGTGGCTCTGTTGTATCATATTTACACTGTCCCTTGGCAGAACATACTATGAATAAACGACAGACCCACTCATTATTCAGTGCTATTCAGAGACTACAGTAAAATACCATGGAGCAGTACCGGTACAGTATTTCCCCACCGCTGGATTGGAAATGGAGGTTCTATTCCATGACCTGCGAGGTCACCTGACCTGAAACCCCTTGATCTATTTCCTACGGGGAAAGTCACCTGTGTATAAGACTCCAGTGGATAGGGAGATGGAATTAGTTGTCAGAATTGTATCCGCCTGTGACGTGATTCTAAACACAGCAGGGATATTTGACAGTGAAACTTGTTGGCCGACGTCATGCTTGTATTCATCTACATCTACATTTATACTCCGCAAGCCACCCAGCGGTGTGTGGTGGAGGCCACTTTGCGTGCCACTATCATTACCTCCCTTTCCTGTCCCAGTCGCGTATGGTTCGCGGGAAGAACGACTGCCAGAAAACCTCCGTGCGCGCTCGAATCTCTCTAATTTTACATTCATGCTCTCCTCGGGAGGTATAAGTAGGGGGAAGCAATATATTCGATACCTCAACCAGAAACGCACCCTCTCGAAACCTGGCGAGCAAGCTACACCGCGATGCAGAGCGCCTCTCTTGCAGAGTCCGCCACTTGAGTTTGTTAAACATCTCCGTAACGCTATCACGCTTACCAAATAACCCTGTGACGAAACGCGCCGCTCTTCTTTGGATCTTGTCTATTTCCTCTGTCAACCCGTCCTGGTACGGATCCCACACTGATGAGCAATACTCAAGTATAGGTCGAACGAGTGTCTTGTAAGCCACATCCTTTGTTTATGGACTACATTTTCTAATGACTCTCCCAATGAATCTCAACCTGGCACCCCCCTTACCAACAACTAATTTTATATGATCATTCCACTTCAAATCGTTCCGTACGCATACTTCCAGATATTTTGCAGAAGTAACTGCTACCAGTGTTTGTTCCGCTATCATATAATCATACAATAAAGGATCCTTCTTTCTATGTATTCGCAATACATTACATTTGTCTATGTTAAGGGTCAGTTGCCACTCCCTGCACCAAGTGCCTATCCGCTGCAGATCTTCCTGCATTTCGCTACAATTTTCTAATGCTGCAACTTCTCTGTGTACTACAGCATCATTCGCGAAAAGCCACATGGAACTTCCGACACTATCTACTAGATCATGTATATATATTGTGAAAAGCAGTAGTCCAATAACACTCCCCTGTGGCACGCTAGAGGTTACTTTAACGTCTGTAGACGTCTCTCCATTGAAAACAACAAGCTGTATTCTGTTTGCTAAAAACTCTTCAATCCAGCCACACAGCTGGTCTGATATTCCGTAGGCTCTTACTTCGTTTATCAGGCGACAGTGTGGAACTGTATCTAACGCCTTTCGAAGTCAAGGAAAATGGCATCTACCTGGGCACCTGTATCTAATATTTTCTGCGTCGCATGAAGAAATAAACCGAGTTGGGTCCAACACGATTGCTGTTTCCCGAATCCATGTGGATTCCTACATAGTAGATTCTGGGTTTCCAGAAACGACATGATACGCGAGCAGAAAACATGTTCTAAAATTCTACAACAGATCGACGTCAGAGATCTAGGTCTATAGTTTTGCGCATCTGCTCGACGACCCCTCTTGAAAACTGGAACTACCTGTGCTCTTTTCCAATCATTTGGAATCTTCCGTTCCTCTAGAGACTTGCTGTACACGGCTGTTAGAAGGGGGCAGGGCGGTTGATGGCCTTCTGTTCTGCACATTTTGTAAGATACAGTACAAATTGTTCATTCATTGTGTCAATGATGTTATTCGCAGGTAGCTAACGTAAACAAAAAGTGCAGAGTAATGTGATTTTATTCCTATTACCTCCTTAAGCTGGCATCTCCAACCCCAGGTTCCCTGTCTCAGATTCTTCAGTGGAGCATCGTCGATGTCCTGTTAAATTTTTGTACGCTCTTACGGAAATACCGTGTACCTTGCCTATCAATAGCAAGAAAATGAGTAATGTATTGTAGCTGATGACAGGAAGGATAAAGATTCTATTCTTGTGGACAATAAAATAAAATAACAATTTTTTCAGTGATAAACGATGATTTATGAACGTGTCAGCCAAATAGCTCAGTGCACATGTAGAAGAAAAGGTGTGATCACGGAATCAAGAGTGTAAACACATCCGCTGACAAGTGCCCATCACATATGATTAATTGATGTACATAACTGATTATTAATGTGTGAGGAAATAACGAGCGCTTTTGTGCAGCGGCTAACAAACCGTAATAGTTTCCAGAAATAGTAGATTTAAAATCACCCGATGGCAATCGTGATTAGGTTTCCGAGTTGTTTCTAGATACGTTGGAGCAAATTCTAAGTTATTTTTCCTAAGAAGGACGGTTCCATTTGCTTCCCTCATCTTTGTCCGATCTGAAACTACTGCCATGCGGACGGGTGTCAGAATCCAGCCCCCTTTCGTTCCTCATGCGGTCCTTTGTGTGTTATCTTGCGTGTGCTCTTTGAAACACTAGTAATATTCGTGGAGGGAGCTAAATCCTATCGAGTGTCTACAGGGAGGGATACCGATTAAGTTCGTCGTCGCGGGCGCATGCTGGCTAATACACAGGTTCTGGTGCAGTTCTCCAAGTGACTTCTGTTTACAAATCCGTCGTGTTGACGGTAATGTTCACTGTTAACGTATTGTCGATGTCGACATCATTGTAGATGGAGAATCAGCTCTGTGTGAGACAGTGTGTGCAAGAAATAGACCGCAACCTCGATTAGGTAAGCTCTTCTATGTCTACATCAACACCAGTACGCCTTAAGATTTTTGGTGCTATGTATATAGTGCACCAATGCAATAGCGCTCCACATGATATTTTAATTCCTGGATGGCACACGAAAACTAAGAGTGTAGCCCCAGATTGATCATATTTCATCATCGTGACTATTATGCGAGAGGTATTTGGGGGAAGTGACAAACTCTCAGGATTTTAGAGTCACGCTTTTTATATATAAGTAAAACACTGATAATTCCAGATAATTTGCGACGAGTAGAGCTCGGATTTGGGAAAACTCAAGGTTCACGAAGACTGACAGTTTTAGAGACCTTTCATTTAAAAACAGATTCAGAACTTGACTTTCTTTCAACAGATAACGTCTTGCTTAGAGTTAGTTTAGTATATAATGTTCTAGAAGAAATTCTAACACTGTAGTGTAAACACATATTACATAAACTGCTGTATAACTGTTACTACTGTATATATTTCATTTTGTTTTTGTGAAGGACGTCTGTTCTTACGTGTTAGCAGCGTAGTCCCCCCATCTTCGCAGAAACACGGCGTCAGCCAGTGTCACTACATTCTGCTGCTCCACGTGAATTCTAATGCCGAAGTTCCATCCATCCTCATCACTAGGATCGCTGTTTCCTTTATTTACTATTTCCACAATAGCTCCCTCTGTCTCTTCATGTTGATCGCCTTGGTCCAATAACATCTGCATTTCGTAGTCACTTACATTTTCACACCCAGAAACATGTGGAACGAGATCTAACAACTGTCCTTTTTCGTTTTCTCCTGATCGAGAGTCGTTGTTACTTTCATTATATTTTTCGTTTTCGTTATATTTCTGTAAAAGAATTTCCCAAGACTTCTTTAGGATTTCTGGTTTTAAATGGTTCCAGGTCCCGGTAGACAACATCCTTCAAATTAGTTTTCTTCAGGGCAGCGTTTAATGATTGGCGTTCATTTGTGTAAAGTGCAAAAGTGATTGCAATAGGTTACGACGATACATTTTTTTTTTTTTTTCAAACACACCCAAGTTTCCTTGGTCCATTGGTTGGGCAAGGCAGAGTACTACTGGGTGAGTGGGTCAAAAGCCTCCAAAAACTGAGGTATGCATCCAGGCACTTTTTTGATTTTTTATACAAAACTGCTAAGAAAAGAAGCAGTTTTTGATCTCCAGAGGCATTGCTGCATACTAGAATCGTTACTCCATCTTTTGATTTCTTATAACCTGGAGCGGAAGCTTCATTATAGCCCGTAGTGTTTTAGTTGGAAGCATTAGTCCTGTCTCATCACAGCTATAAACTTGATCCAGAGAGATATTCCTGATTTGCTATATTTATTTTTTCTTGGATCACTTTAACAGCTCCGGAGAACTTTTCACCACAGATTTCAAACTGGCGTACCCCATGTCTTCTCTTCCAGCTCTGCTACCAGTCGGAACTAGCAAAAAACTTTTTTCTGCTTCTTCTAATTCTTTTCGAAATAAAAGTGCATCCTCCTGAATCATTGGACCACTTACCGCACTTTCCTTAACTCGCTGATGAACAAACCACAAATAAAGGACTTCGTGATTTTACGATGTATGCATTTTGATTTTTTTTATAAGAAGAACAAGACGCATTGGTACAATATTAGGCATTAGTTTTAGTTCTTTTTTATCGCCAGTGACCCACCGTTACTTCACTTGCGCCCGACTCTACCGATACCTTTTTTGTAGTTTCCCTGTCCAATCTTTTCAACGTTAAAACGTTCTTCTCCAAGGAAACAAATTTACTATTCTGTTTTGAAGAGTCAGCGCCCATATTGCTGGAAAGCGACACGAACTACAATTAAGACTTAGCGCTGCAATGAGCCTCAACAGACTCTGGCTGACCGGCTGCGGGTAGTGTTGCTAGCCAAAAATAAATTATTTCTGCTGCCCGTATACTCAAATTCCGCTGCAGCGTCAAATATAGTTTTGAATATAGCCTATACAAATTACTGGCGATATATAGGCTAAATAAACAACTTAAGCTATTAACAGGTTTGTTGAGTACCTTTTTAGCAGGCCATTTGACAATCAGCGACATCAGAGACGACAGTGATGAATTTGGAGATTGTGGATCATTCACAAGGACGCTTTTGCATAATAATTATGGGTTGGTGCAACAGGACTTTCTTCTTTATGTGAAATATGAGCTTGTAAAGTTATAAGTAATTCATTCGAAGGAGGTTTTGTTAGAAAGACTAGTAGTAGTATGTTTGCTAATTTGGCAATATTCGAGAACGCATCCTGTTCATCAGTTTTTTTTTTTTATTATTTCACCTACTGCGCTCCAGAATTCTTCGATATCTTTAAGTATGCCACTTTCTGTGTATCAGAAAAATACAGCCTTGATAAACTCTTTGATGGTTTCGTGTTTATCTACTTCCTGCCACGCTTCTCGGCAAGTTATGTTATGTCACCTATTTGGTTTGGGAATACGGGCAATTTTTTGATTCGCAAGTGACATATTCTTATATAAATTGTGGTTTACTGGAAACCTCTTGTAGCTATCACTCATGCACGTTTGGTAAAATATCTCAAAAACTAACCCGAAATGCTCCTTGACCCTCTCATTACAGTCTTTCAGCGGTTTCACACTTTGTTCTCCAGTGTTCTTCAGTACCGAGCAACACATTAAGATCATATAAATTTGAATTCTCGTCCTTGCTGAGGAAGGAGGGTTTGATAAAACTGACTGCCAGAATTCTGATAAATCTTCAACTTTCTGGATATAGATTCTGTGCAGAGACTTTCCCTGACTGAAACATCCATTGAAATGATTAATTAGTGTCATTATGTACTTCAAAAATGAAGATAAGACTTTAGGTATGGATTTTGAAGCGCGAGTAAGATTATGTTCTCTATATGATTCATATCTTGGAGTTCTTCTTCCCTAAACAGCTCAACAAGAACGTTCCATTGTTTCAATATATGGTTAACACAGTTCGAAAATGCTAACCACCTTGTTTTACTGGGGCTCATTGTTTCTAATACAAAAGAATGCATGAGCTTCTGAAATTGCTCTAATATGCTCTAGCGTTATGGAGAGCGAGAACAATATCATAAATATTCTTTATCATAGCTTCAGCACAGCTAGAGATGCCTTGTGGACCAGCTACGGCAACTAAATATGTTGAATGATAAAAACAATGATTCACAATTATCTCGGAGTTTTCGGTTGAGAGGTAGGTATTGAACGATTCAATCTTACATAGCAAATGTGGGCGTTGTTAGTGCAAAACCCAACAACGTCATCAAGCGATAACTCAACCCTTTCTATATAATTTGTGAAAAGGTTGTACAGACGCTAGGTTTGCCTTCGTCTCAGCCCACGGAACTTAATTCAAAAGTTGTGTTTTGGCTTCAGAATTGCCTATATATCTCACTAACATACAACTCTCATCTAGAAGGATGTAGAATGCTTTGTTTCTTGGATAATTATTCAATTCGTCCTTAATATTTGCGGAGAGTTCATTCACAACACCTGTTCCAGCAAGATATACGAAATTAAGCGCTGTCCAGCACGGCTAGCACTTGGATGGGTGGCCGTCAGGGTCTGCCGTGTGCTGGCAGGCAAGCGAGTTGCGCTCAGCCCTTGTGAGGCAAATGTATTCATAAGTAGCGGCTCACGTTCGTAATCTCACAGCGGCCGGAAAAGTGGTGTGCCGCAAATGACCCTCCATATCCGCAACCGGTGACGCGTATAGGCTGAGGATGACATGACGGTCGGTCGGTGGCTTTGGGCCTTCAAGGTCTGTTTGGAGTATAGTCTTAATATTATTCTAATCTAAAACACTTTTTCCTTCTGCGCCTTCCCTAAAATAATGGAGCCTAGGGGAGTACTTGTAACCACAATTCCCATATACTCTACTCTGTTGTTCGGTTGGAAGAGATAGCGGTTCTCGCAAGCCTGACACGATGCTCACTTTTCAATGAGATTCTTTCTTCCTTGTCTGCCTCTTCCGACATAATTGTAACAGGATTGCACACAACCACATGTGCCTGGTTGTGAAGGACTTTCCCAGGATCTATGGTGCGCTGAGGCTGGGCTGCCATGCTGCGCAGTAAAGATATAGCAGTGAGAAAGTTCCAAGTGCGCATACCGTAAGTGCAGTCCACTGAGACGGCCACCGTACCGTAATAACGTGAAGCACTCGCCCAGCGCTCAAGGTGACAATGTGTTTCTATGATAGCGACACGTTATTTCAAGTGAACTCTGTAACTCTTCTTTGCATCTTTCCTATATATTTAGTTAACACTGCTTAGCGAAAATACCATATCAAGAAACATTACTCAAGCGGTGATCGAGCGAGTGTTTTCAGTGTAGCCTCTTCCCGGCGTGAAATACACTTCTTTACGATTCTCGCGATAAATCTGAACCTAGCATCTTCTAAATGTGATTTAAGGAAACTGCAAAAAACCTAAACATTAGACAATTGTTTTAGCATCACTTATCTCGAATATCTCTGTATTCCTTTTAATTTTGCGACACCTGGCTATGTCGACATAACACTGAGTTACATTTTGTGACAGAAATTCCAACCGATGTCACCATTCCAATCAAGCGTTTCTCTCAAGTTTCGATGTGAAGGAGGTATTCCCTGTGTTACATCTCACATCACTTTAGCTCCACGCAGACTGGCGTGCAAACCGTTTACAGCTTATGTCAAGGTCCACCTACAAGCACAATTACCCTCTCATTGTCAGCTCAAAATGCACAGACGATGCATGCCAATTATAACCGGAGAGCACCAGAAAAATTACACTGACATTATGTAACCACAGTTCGTGAAGCTGAAGGTAAATCATCGCTGTTCTACATAATATACTGTGATCTCGAATATCGTCGCAACCGCGATTCGATAGGTCCCGAATCTATTGTATCGTGCTTGGGAACTACAATTATTGTGGACTCCTTCACCACTACAATATATTATAAGATCCGTTTGATGAATAATTCCTGTAGCCAAATTGATGTGAGTATAATTTATGGCTGAACCTCATCCACAATCGGTGTACCACTGCATGTCTGTTTTTTTCAGTGACCCAGCTCCTTCTGGAAGCCCAGTGACGTGGGAAGCGTACACTTCGGAGGCCTCTAATTACTTACACTTGAAACTGGAGTCCGAAACACGGCAAGACCTCCTCCCTGAGCGCACACAACTCTGGAAACAGATCCTGCCTGCTTAGACGAAGCACTTTAAATTCTTTATATGAGAATCTACAAAATATTAAAATAAATTGTATTTCACACTTTAAGCAAAAATAATTTTGTTTCTTCATTTTATAACATGCCGTTTCCAGATTTTTCCTTCAGACTGTAGCCTTATTGAAGAAAGATTGGCTTTATTTTAAGAAATAACATTTGGATTGTCACTTTATTAAGACGTACACAGTTCACAAGAAAACAGGTCAGTATTTCACTTAGATTTAAAGTTACTTCTGTGACGAAGTTGCTACTTGAATATTATTTTACATTTTCATCAAATAATTATTTCAAAGATTTACATGCTGCTAGATTTTTTTGTAAATGACGTGTTGTAAATATAGTCAAACTTTGCGTATATTTTATAAAATCCACACGCGCACTACATTCCCTTACTGTTTATGTAGTCAGCTGACTACCTTGAAATATGTTTCAATCTATATTTTCAGCCTATCATTACAAATAGCATTGTATAAAATATACGTCTTGAAAATTTCGCAAAGTTTGACTATATTTACAACACGCCATTTACACAGAAAAGTAGGGTTTTTGCTGTCGTCTTCCCCCTTTTGTACATGTCACTTAAATATTTCACAAATATGCATTTCAGACCTGTTCTCGTCCACAGTTTCACCCCAACTTTGTTGTTGTTGCTGTTGTGGTCTTCAGTCCGAAAATTGGTTTGATGCATCTGTCCATGCTACTCTGTCCTGCCAAGCCTCATCTCCGAATAACTACTGCAACCTACATCCTTCTGAATCTGCTTACTGCATTTATCACCTGGTCTCCCTCTACGATTTTTACCCCCCAAACTTCCCTCTAATACCTTAATTCCACTGTATTTTTGTAGAAATAGTGATTCATGTGTATACCAAATTTGGTTGAAGTTGCTCCTGACGCTACTCAGTTATGCGTTCCTGTTACCGCTTCCCATCCCCTTCCAGTCGTAGGGGTGCAAAGAGTCTCTTACTGTGTCACAGTTTCCCTATCTCTCTATCTTTCTCTCATTTTCCCGAGGGTGCAAGTGAAATGTGAGACAAGTTTGGTAGAAACTGTTTCATACGTTAGAGGTATGTCAGAGTTTTGGTCCGTCTTCCAACCCATAGAGATAAATGGAATCGGGGCTGTCATCGATTAATCTGGCGACTGCGAACTACTATCGATCTTGATAGAATATTTGTCCTTGTCATGGCATCTCACTCCCAACTGTGCCCCTAAAGGTGGCAAGGGTGTATTACCTCTGTATTACCCCCACAAGAATTTTATACAAATAATTCAGATAATGAGTCCAGTATATACAAAATTTTGTTGAAATTTCTCCAGACCTTCCTGAATTTTAGTACAACGTCACCAGCCTTCTACCCCTATCACAGCGCCTATGGCTGGTAGATGATTCTTCCCCTTACAATGCTTATTCGCAGATAGTGAGTGATATGTATACCAAGTTTGTTTGAAATTAATGCAGTGGTTTAACAGGGAATATTGGATGTACGTACATACATGCCTACAATACCTTTTATAAATACATAGATAGATAATCCGGTTTCTACCAGATGCCAAGATGACGCAAATAAATAATATTTTAATTTTGTTTTGAAAACGTTTAATATTTTTTACAGTTTCAAAATACAAGAAGAAAATACGGTAAAAATATTTTGTACCTTTTCAAATTATTAGAAATAAATAAAGTAATGTACGGAACAATTTCAGTTTTAAATTTACATATTAATGAAATAATAAATAACATTTTATTTCCGAGTACGGTGAACTAGGGTCTCACTCAGAAACCATTACCAACATGGTGGCACATTTCCTCTTGCCATTACAGACTGCAGGATTTTTCTGCCACAAAAGCCTCTACCGACAGGTTTCGAAACTGCATGTTACGATAGGAACCAAATGTAATGAGTAAAATTCTATGTGATCACTTCTACTCATTCTGTCTTCGTAGATTGTTTCTTATCTTTCAAAGTAGAATTCAGTTGCTATACATCCACATTTTCTAAGTTTATTGTGTATGTCAGATGTGAAATATCTCAGTCTGTTGCATTTTGTTTTCAGTCTCTTTACATCATTAACGTTTAGTTAGGGAAGATTTCTCTGTTTGAGTAGAAAGTCCATCATGAACAGAGGGCGAAACTTCAAATGGAACCTCCCAGTTGTCCCACAGTAACAAAGGAGGCAAGTCTATTTTGTGAATGAGAAAACATTTTTTAGTGCAGCATTTTCCCTACTGAACCTTTAGTCAACAAGTGCATACTAGACCAGAGTTTGTACTTAGAGACATACAATACCTCTCTCAACAAGGCGCCTAGGACCGACTGAAAACCAAGCATAAGTTGAATCACAAACATCCACAACTTCAAATCGCACCAAGCACTATGGGACTTGATATCTGAGGTCATCAGTCCTCTGGACTTAGAACTGCTTAAACCTAACTAACCTAAGGACATCAGACACATCTATGCCCGAGGCAGAATTCGAACCTGCGACCGTAGCAGCAGCGCGATTCCGGACTGAAGCGCGCAGAACCCTTCAGCCACAGTGGCTGGCCGTCCACAGCTCTAAACATGCTATTCGTTAATGGTTTTTTCCTAGCATCTTTGGGAAAAGGAATGCTGCTGGGAGAGGGGGAAGAGGGGAGCAATGCCAGCTTCACGACGCTGAATGCAGTGTTTTTCTTTTGGTGCATAATTCGCTGACAGGCAGTTTCCGCTTGTGTCATGTATTCTATTTTCTGCATTTACAGCAAACACATAGAGCCATTCAAATCTCCATCAGTAGCCCCAATAACAGGTTATTTCTGAAATATTTATGTTTCCAGGGTTCGCCTGAATTTAGATGAAATGTACATGGCAGACCGTGGTGTTAAATCGATTAAAATAACATTGTGACTGGCGTTTCAGAGAGTCACGTGCGAGAGGCAGCTGCTAGCCAACTATAGTGAGATACACGAAAAATATTTGCAGTTGAGAATATGTATAAGCATCAGTTGCGTAATGGAATAATGATAGTCAAAATTTTTTCTGGACCGTGATTCGAACTCTATTTCCCGTTTATCGCGAGCGGTCGCCTTACCATTTGACAATCCTAATTTGGAATAAGATAGGCACTGCAATATCGTATTTATCCCCCGATACTGTACGGAACTATACACAATGATTGTACGAGAACAGGTTGTAGACACATGTTTGAAGACATATGGAAGTTTGGATCCAAAGGAGGGTCGAGCTCGGATAGTCAAATGGTGACACTACCGCTCGCAATAACCGGGAAATCTGGGTTTGAGTTCTGGTCCAGCACAAATTTTATTGTCATTCAGTTATACAGCTGATGGTTGTCCATATTCGCAACTGCGAACACATTTCGTGTATTTCATAACGGCCTTAGTCGCAGCAGTGCCTGTTGCTTTGCACTTGCATGTATGTCCGAAGGAACATTGCATCGTAATTCAGAATAATACAGGCAATGCAGTGTTGTATGGTAGTAACTACAGTTTTTCCTCGAGTGTCAAACGTCTGCTACACTGGGGTGGCAAAAGTCATTGGATATCTCCCAGTACCTTGTCGGGTCTCCTTTTGCCTGGCATAGTGCAGCCACTCGACGTGGCAATGGACTCAACAAGTCGCTGGAAGCCCCCTGCAGGAAGATTGAACCGTGGTGCCTTTGCAGCCGTCCATAATTGCGAAAGTGTTGCCGTTGTAGGATTTTGTCCACGAACTGACCTCTCGATTATGTGCCATAAATGTTCGGTGGGTTCATTTTTGGTGATCTGGATGGCCAAATAACTCGCTCGAATTGTCCAGAGTGTTCTTCAAACAAATAGCGAACAGTTGTGGCCCGGCGGCAGGGCGCATTTTGATCCATAAAAGTTCCATCGTTGTTTGGTAATATGAAGTCCATGAATGGTCTGCGAGTAGCCGAACATAACCGTTTCAACTCAAAAATCGGTTCAAATGGACGACACTGTCCATACCATGTAAACACAGCCACCACCAACTTGCATAGTGCCTTGTTGTCAACTTGGTTTCATGGCCTCATGCGGTCTGCGCCACACAAGGAACCTACCGTCAGGTCTTACCAACTGAAATCGGGACTCATCTGATCAGGCCACGGTTAACAGAAATCTAGGGCCCAACCGATGTGGTTACGGGCCGAGGAGATGCGCTTTAGGCGACGCCATGCTGTTAGCAAAGACACTCGCATCAGTCGTCTGCTGCCATAATCCACTAACTCCAAATTTCGCCGCTCTGTTCTAAAGAATACGGTAGTCGCACAACCCTAATTGATTTCTGTCGTTATTTCACTCCGTGTGGCTTGTGTGTTAGCACTGAGAACTCTCTGCAAAAGCCTCTGCTCTCGGTCGTTAAGTGAAGGCCATCGACCATTGCGTTGTCCATGGTGAAAGGTAATGCCACAGACACTGTACTCTCGGCACACTCTTCTCTCGGCACACTCTTGACACTGTGGATCTCGGAATATCGAAATGGAATGTAACATGCATCCAGCTCCAACAACCATTCCGCGTTCAGAGTCTGTTAATTCCCATCGTGATGCCATAATCACATTGGAAAGCGTTTTAAACGAATTACTTGCGTACATACGACGGCTCTGCCAATGCAATGCCCTTTGGTACCTTGGATACATGGTACTACTTCGATCTGTTTATGTGCATATCGTCCCATGACTTTTCTCACCTCAGTGTATGATCATTAAATAAAATAATTAAAAGTAAAAGCTTTTAATGCTTAGGCCGCAATTCTCGCGTCGCAATTTAAGTTAGATAACTAGTTTCAGATGGTATCTGCAACCATCTTCAGATCGTTCAAAATATGAAACGGTTGTGAATATGCACTGGAAGGCATCTTTAGCTGTAGTCATGCAACAAACATGCTTTCGTAAGTGCCAAAACAATAACTGCAAGTAATTGAAAAAGTCACAGTGAGAAAGCAAGGTTGTAGACGATGATTTCTCAGGTTGACAGTCGTATAGAAAATTGTATAGTTGCACGATTAGAGGTGCAAAAGTGTTTGCTGGTGTGTGGTTGAGTACTTCTCTGGTAGAGGTGGAGAGTAGGTGCAGAAGATGGAGGCAGCTGGTGGTGAGATTAATTCATTGTCACATAATTTCGACACCTTTGAATTGACTCTCTCCACATTACATTAAACCGCTTAAGACTTTCGGAGTTAGTAGGCGTCCTAGATCACTCTATTCTTCCCCCATATTTGTCGTACCCAACGAGCAGGACGAGATACGTCTTGTTGTGGGTTACTGAGCCTTAAACAAAAAGGATGTTCTTCAGTCAGTACCAGCACCTGACCTGCTACTTTCTTTTGGCTGGTTCTAGAATGCAAAGATCTTTACGACTCTCGACGTTAATAAGGCTTATTTTCAAATTTTGCTAGCTGAGCAATGAAAACCCATAACAGAATTTACCACCAACTAAAATCTTTATGAATAAAATAGATGTGTTTGGGATATCTACGGGGGCCAGGACCCTCTCCAGACAAGGTTTCTTTGGATCTAAAGTTTCGTGTATTAACCACTGCCTTGGCGATTTTCTAATTTTCAGTGAAATTTCTGATGAACATCTGGAACATATTAAGAAGTCCTTCAGTGCCTTCACAATGCCAAGTTCACTGTAAAGCCATCAAAGGTGAGGTTCGCACAACCTGAGACTTCCTTTTTGGTTCATATAATTTCCGCCCAGGGTGTAACTATAGACCACTGCCACAGTGAGATGATCCACTTGTGCCCACACCTGAAGAATACGAGGTTGGCAGCGGATTTTATTGGCATGATCAACTTTTCTAGAAAATTTCTCCGGAGCTTCGCTCAACTACGGGCATCCCTGAATGACCTCAGGGAAAAGCGGAGGAAATTTGAGTTGGGTGCATCACAGGAAGCAGCATTCAGGGCCTTGAAAGGGGATTTGGAATTTCCCCTGTTGTGGCTCTTCCCGAATTTAATAAGTGTTTTATAGTACAGACTAGTGAGTCGATGGCAGGTGTTGTCACAGTCCTTTTACAGAAGGATTGTAGTTGGTGGCATTCAATTGCTAACGCTTTGTATACCCTCTCATTAGTTGAAGCCAAATAGTTTGTGTACGAGTTAGAGACCCTAGCTGTTCTATTCACAGTTGAGAAGTTCACAATCTGATTGAACACCATCCATTCTTGTTAAAAATAGATAATTAGTCTAATGAAGACTAATGTAAGGCCGATACATACCAGACGAACTGTAAGGTGGCCAGTCAGAACTTCTGCATTGCAACTTTGGGTTAAGCACTGAAAATACTGTTGCAGGCTGTCTAAGCACAATGTTCAGGGAGGAACTAGGTCACCTCCCGGATGAAGAGCTCAATGAACTGGATGTCCCAGACCGTAGAGTTTACCCAATATTGAGTGGATGTTTTCTCCTCTTTAAAGATGTCAGGAAACAACAGAATTCTGACGCAGAGATATGTGAGCTGAAGTAGAGAATCAGAAAAGAGAGGCTGTTAGGCTGCATTTCATGAAGGGAAGCATCCTGTGTTGCACCATTTGGGGAAGCCGTGTTCATAAAATAGTTTTACCCATGGATTTGGCACCTCTAGTTGTCAAGTATTACCGTGAAACCCCTGCAGGTGATCATCTGGGTGTCTCAAAGAGCAGGATGAAGATCAGGCGGCACTCTGTCTGGAAGGGAAAGGGCAAATGGATTATGGGCCTCGTATCGAGCTTCAAGACGTAGGCAACTAGTAAGCAAGCGGTGAATTCTCGCCAGGGTTTCCTGGCATCGGAAGTAGCTAATCAGCTCGTGGATAGTATTTTCTCTCGACGGTACACGCTTGTGTGCATGGACGCATGTTCTAGTATTTGCTGGTTGTTCCTGACATGTAGCGATATATATCCCTTCAGTCCATATCTGAGACGTTTGGGCCATGTATGGTGTTACAGATAATGCTCCTACCTTCACTCTGCATTTTTCCACAATTCCCGTTTTGAAACTGGTATTAGCCGCACCACATCGACTGTAAATTACTCCAGTCCACCATTTTCTGTGTTAGTGAAACAGAATTTGCGCACTGCCCTCATAGCTTTCCATATACAGATCATACCCATTGGGATACCTCCTTAATGTGTTTGAGGTACGATTTCATCTTGACCATGCATGAGTATCGTAAACCAACACCTTGTCTAATATATGGGCACTGAACTACCTTCCTTCCGAGCAAGTTGACATTTTGTAGATTAAGGTTAATTGGAGACTGACGAAGAGTAACCTGAATCTCGCTCGTGAAAAATCGGAGGGCCACTGTAACGCAGGTAGGTAGCTGATCCCTCAGGCGACAGAGTGTGGGTTAAAACTTCGCGGCAGTGAGGCGGGTGGGGCGTTAGACAAGATGGTCGGATAACTCTTGAACATGTTTTTGGGGTCAGTCCAGGTCCTCCACTTTCTGATGATAGTCACTTTGCTTGTCAAAAATCCTCAAACCAGGTGAAGTTTTAGGGTTCATATTTCAGAAACCAAGCCGTTGCAACAAGGTGGTCTTTCCCAGTAAGCAAAAAGTTTATTTAACGTTGTACAGAAGGGGGTCCATTCTTAATGTTTCATGGAGACGAACCCTGCTTAGCATATTGGTTCTAGCTTGTATGCCACATTGCAAATGAATTGTGGCCTGCCCGTTGAGAGACAAGCATTCACTTCAGCAGTATGCAACCATATTTCCATCCAGAAGCATTATTACATTTGAATCTGGTGTTGCCATCATGCCCCATAACCCTGTGTCTAATGTTCTTTCTCCTGGACAGGAGGGACAAGGGTGTGTGTGTGTGTGGGGGGGGGGGGGGGGGGGACTGGGTGTGACATTTTAATTCCGTCATATCTGCGAGTCACTATGAATACACGCCCAGAGGTTCTGGCGTGACTAGTAAGTAGCACCGAAGAACTGTTGACATCAGCCACAATTGGCGACAGGGCGTTCCACGGCCTGCTTTGGCTTTCTGTGTTGGTCGCAGTTGAGCAGCCCACCAGTGAATATCTGGCGGACAACCTGCGCTGTGTGGACACAGTTTACTTTGTGGCTCACTCGATCTGGCAATAAGTGGGTCCCGTCAATGAATTTTCCAGCCGCCATATGGCTTTAGAATTGGTCTGACCTGTTTGACTTTCAAGTGCTTTAGATTTTTGGCTCATTAGTAACCTGTTACGTGCCAAGGTACACTGGGTTATTGGTGTTTAATGAACTTTGCCTTTACCAAGCAAAAATGTGGTTGCGTCTAGTACAAATGCTTCTTATTCATCGCTAATTGATAGAGATTCTGTGTTAACTGGCATAATGACCGTTGCTAGGGGCTCTTTCAAGAATGATTGTAATTACTAATTACTGTTTTTATGGTTTTTGTTTCGACTATTATATATTTTGTGGGTCCCAATTAAAAATAAAATGTTTAATCACACCTCTCGTGGTTAGGATATGAAGTTGGCAATATATAGTTGCCAGCTTTGATTAGAAACAATATGTTACTGTTTTTAATACTGAACTTGTTTTAAAAGGAATGTGGATGATGTTATGAACCTACAGCTTCGAGACTAGTCTTTTTAATTCGGATCTTGGCAACTGACTATTGTGAGACTTTAAATTTCCTTAATTCTTTAACTACATCTACATCTATACTCCGCAAACCACCCGACGGTGTGTGGCTGACGGTACCTTCAGTACCTCTATAGGTTCTCCATTCTATTCCATTCTCGCGTTGTTCTTGGAAAGAAAGATTGTCGGTATGTCTCTATGTGGGCTCTAATCTCTCTGATTTTATCTTCATGGTCTTTTCGCGAGATATACGTAGGAGGGAGCAATATACAGCTTGACTGCTCGGTGAAGTTATGTTCTCGAAACTTCAACAAAAGCCCGTACCAAGCTACTGAGTGTCTCTCTTGCAGAGTCTTCCACTGGAGTTTATGTATCATCTCCGTTACGCTTTCGCGATTATTAAATGATCCTGTAGCAAATAGCGCTGCTATCCGTTGGATGGTCAGTGTTCATCGGAGGTGATGGTGTAATCTTGAGTGCCCCAGGGAAGTGTGGTAGGTCAGCTGTTGTTTTCTATCTACATAAATGATCTTTTGGATAGGTGGGTAGCAATGTGCGGCTGTTTGCTGATGATGCTGTGGTGTACAGGAAGGTGTCGTCGTTGAGTGACTGTAGGAGGATACAAGATGACTTGGACAGGATTTGTGATTGGTGTAAAAAATGGCAGCTAACTCTAAATATAGATAAATGTAAATTAATGCAGATTAATAGGAAAAAGAATCCCGTAATGTTTGAATACTCCATTAGTAGTGTAGCGCTTGACACAGTCACGTCGATTAAATATTTGGGCGTAACATTGCAGAGCGATATGAAGTGGGACAAGCATGTAATGGCAGTTGTGGGGAAGGCGGATAGTCGTCTTCTGTTCATTGGTAGAATTTTGGGAAGATGTGGTTCATCTGTAAAAGAGACCGCTTATAAAACACTAATACGACCTATTCTTGAGTACTGCTCGAGCGTTTGGGATCCATATCAGGTCGGATTGAGGGAGGACATAGAAGCAATTCAGAGGCGGGCTGCTAGATTTGTTAGTGGTAGGTTTGATCATCACAAGAGTGTTACAGAATTGCTTCAGGAACTCGGGTGGGAGTCTCTAGAGGAACGGAGGCGTTCTTTTCGTGAATCGCTACTGAGGAAATTTAGAGAACCAGCATTTGAGGCTGACTGCAGTACAATTTTACTGCCGCCAACTTACATTTCGCGGAAAGACCACAAAGATAAGATAAGAGAGATTAGGTCTCGTACAGAGGTATATAGGCAGTCATTTTTCCCTCGTTCTGTTTGGGAGTGGAACAGGGAGAGAAGATGCTAGTTGTGGTACGAGGTACCCTCCGCCACGCACCGTATGGTGGATTGCGGAGTGTGTATGTAGATGTAGATGTAATAGATCTTCTCTATCTCTTCTATCAACCCTATCTAGCATCATTTAAGTGATGCTACCCTGTGCGTTTTCTTAAATAATCGTGGATTGGGGTTATTGTACATTGTGGTAATAAAATGTTAAGACTATCTTGGGGCTGCTCTCTTGATTGGGTTTTGAATTAAGTACGCGCTTTGTGTTGATAATACATTTTTTTTAATATTTTTGCTCACGCCTCTCAATCCGACACCACCACTTCCATCCACCATCACAATTTTCATAAAACTGTAAAATTATAAAACTAGAATAATGAGCAATTGAAGAGTACGGCTCGACTGAAATTAACAACTGATGCAAGAACGTATGTTATGTGTCACAAGAAGTTGTGAAATACTGAATTCTTCCAGGATTTTCACGAAGGACTAATGGAGCGTTATAGAAGAAAGTACACTCTTAGACACTATTGGGAACAACTTAATGTTACAATTCATAAAGAGGGAGGATCTGTGGAAAATTTGCGGATAGTATAAGTGAAGCGCTAGGGAGCTGGATGGCGATTTGAGAAGTCCTGGGACTACAGAATAAGGTACTCTCTAACCACAATTTGTCACTGATAAAAATTTAAATTTTTACAATGGGAACATACTCAGCTTGGGAGTAATGCGATAATTAAGAATCAGCAAAATTGCCCACACCCAGGAAGTCCCACAAGAACTCATCAAATAATTCAAGTACTCAGTAGTTACCACCAAATAATTAATTGCCCAGTGGCGTTGCTCGTTAGCGAGAAACGAACTGATTATACCAGAATGAGATTTTCACTCTGCAGCGGAGTGTGCGCTGATATGAAACTTCCTGGCAGATTAAAACTGTGTGCCCGACCGAGACTCGAACTCGGGATCTTCGTCTTTCGCGGGCAAGTGCTCTACCAACTGAGCTACCGAAGCACGACTCACGCCTGGTACTCACAGCTTTACTTCTGCCAGTACCTCGTCTCCTACCTTCCAAACATCCCCCAGGCTGTGGCTAAGCCATGTCTCCGCTATATCGTTTCTTTCAGGAGTGCTAGTTCTGCAAGGTTCGCAGGAGAGCTTCTGTAAAGTTTGGAAGGTAGGAGACGAGGTACTGGCAGAAGTAAAGCTTTGAGTACCGGGCGTGAGTCGTTCTGCGGTAGCTCAGTTGGTAGAGCACTTGCCCGCGAAAGGCAAAGGTCCCGAATTCGAGTCTCGGTCGGGCACACAGTTTTAATCTGCCAGGAAGTTTCATATCAGCGCACACTCCGCTGCAGAATGAAATTCTCATTCTGGAAACATCCCCCAGGCTGTGGCTAAGCCATGTCTCCGCAATATCCTTTCTTTCAGGAGTGCTAGTTGTGCAAGGTTCGCAGGAGAGCTTCTGTAAAGTTTGGAAGGTAAGAGACGAGGTACTGGCAGAAGTAAAGCTGTGAGTACCTGCCGTGAGTCGTGCTTCGGTAGCTCAGTTGGTAGAGCACTTGCCCGCGAAAGGCAAAGGTCCCGAGTTCGAGTCTCGGTCGGGCACAAAGTTTTAATTTGCCAGGAAGTTTCATATCAGCGCACACTCCGCTGCAGAGTGAAAATCTCATTCTGGAAACATCCCCCAGGCTGTGGCTAAGCCATGTCTCCGCAAGATCCTTTCTTTCAGGAGTGCTAGTTGTGCAAGGTTCGCAGGAGAGCTTCTGTAAAGTTTGGAAGGTAGGAGACGAGGTACTGGCAGAAGTAAAGCTGTGAGTACCGGGCGTGAGTCGTGCTTCGGTAGTTCAGTTGGTAGAGCACTTGCCCGCGAAAGGCAAAGGTCCCGAGTTCGAGTCTCGGTCGGGCACACAGTTTTGATCTGCCAGGAAGTTTCATATCAGCGCACACTCCGCTGCAGAGTGAAAATCTCATTCTGGAAACATCCCCCAGGCTGTGGCTAAGCCATGTCTCCGCAATATCCTATCTTTTAGGAGTGCTAGTTCTGCAAGGTTCGCAGGAGAGCTTCTGTAAAGTTTGGAAGGTAGGAGACGAGGTACTGGCAGAAGTAAAGCTGTGAGTACCAGGCGTGAGTCGTGCGTCGGTAGTTCAGTTGCTAGAGCACTTGCCCGCGAAAGCCAAAGGTCCCGAGTTCGAGTCTCGGTCGGGTACACAGTTTTGATCTGCCAGGAAGTTTCATATCAGCGCACACTCCGCTGCAGAGTGAAAATCTCATTCTGGAAACATCCCCCAGGCTGTGGCTAAGCCATGTCTCCGCAATATCCTTTCTTTCAGGAGTGCTAGTTGTGCAAGGTTCGCAGGAGAGCTTCTGTAAAGTTTGGATGGTAGGAGACGAGGTACTGGCAGAAGTAAAGCTGTGAGTACCGGGCGTGAGTCGTGCTTCGGTAGCTCAGTTGGTAGAGCACTTGCCCGCAAAAGGCAGAGGTCCCTAGTTCGAGTCTCGGTCGGGCACACAGTTTTAATCTGCCAGGAAGTTTCATATCAGGGCACATTCCGCTGCAGAGTGAAAATCTCATTCTGGAAACATCCCCCAGGCTGTGGTTAAGCCATGTCTCCGCTATATCCTTTCTTTCAGGAGTGCTAGTTGTGCAAGGTTCGCAGGAGAGCTTCTGTAAAGTTTGGAAGGTAGGAGACGAGGTACTGGCAGAAGTAAAGCTGTGAGTACCTGGCGTGAGTCGTGCTTCGGTAGCTCAGGTGGTAGAGCACTTGCCCGCGAAAGGCTAAGGTCCCGAGTTCGAGTCTCTGTCGGGCACACAGTTTCGAACTGATTATACTTAATAATTGGAAAAACGGCGTAAGGACCAATAAATGGTGTGTTTTACCGGTAACCCTGTAACCTCCCCCTCACTTGTCGACCTTAATGACAGTGAAAAAATAAACCGCGTGTACCTAATGGAAATTTGGGAAAAGCAATCGTCGCCGAATTTAATTTGTCGGTAAAGAGGGAGGAAAGGGTTACATCTAAATGAAAGGAAAAATGCTAATGAAACTGGTGGAAATTAATTTTGAAAAGGGGTAAAGTTAATAAAGAAAGTAAATGTGCGGCCGTTACGTTAACAATTAACTAGCGGTAATGAGATATTTGAGATTTGGGGGAAATTACGGTCGCCAGTCCCAAGGACAATTACTATAGTTACTGTAAAAGAATGGTTACTACACGTATAATTAGCACTAGAAGCGTGGCAACTGAAGGTTGACACGTGTAGTGTGAAAACTGAAAGTTTGTCAAAAGTAATAAATTTCGCTACACTCTGACTTAATTTAGCAAAAGAATTAATAAAACTGGAAAATCGAAAGTTTATTTAATGACTGAAGTTAATAGTGAGCTTTCTTTCAAAGCACATCGAAATACAGTAAAATACGGTTAGTCTTGGACTACCTCAACAATCATTTCAAAACCTACTTGAATCTACGCAATTTAGAAATAAGATTTAACTTTGAACTTGAATTAAATGATTCTGAACTATTAACAATAGTAAAATTTATTATGTACCAAGCTGAGCTGCAGTCACAGGTAAGCTAAAATATGGTAACAAAACTCGCACTCTTAATTTGTGCTTGTGAAATCTACATATTGTAGCCAGCTAGGAATACCTTAACTGAACTTTGAAATTAAAGCAGTGAAATCGAATGATGCTGACGTTTGAATTTCAATGACACTCGGGTTCATTCCGGAAAAGGAAGGGACCCTGCTTGGTAATGCAATTGGGACAATGAGCAACAAAGGTTCATGCTAAGTTGCTGAAATTTTGTGATGCAACAATTTTAAAAGTTTGAAAAGGTGAGGTCTGCCATACAGTTCTAAAACTTTACGTGGTTCCAGTCTTCCTTGTTGGTTGATTGAAGGTTTGGAGCTGTCGATCGAGGAGGTGACGACAGTCACTCATGGTCGGCCGTCACTGTTGCAGAAGCTGGATGTTGGCGCGCCTTCTTCTCGACACGATCACCAGACGAAACGGGCTCTTGATGTGCGCCAGCTAATGCTTCTCGTCCGCGACATCATGCTAGAAACTATTATCACAAGTCGAGCGCAATTACATGCTGTCAAACCCCGAAAGCGCGGCAACTCGCGGGAGCTTCACACAACACACCTGCTCCACTTCACCACCCCAGCCAGACTCTCCCTCTGCTCTGCCCGCGCTCCACGCGGCAGAGTTAACACTACCAAAGATCCTAAACACTTTGGTTCTCCACACGACCTATCGATGTAATCGTTCGATAGCATAGTTTTCCCTAGGCCAGACCCAGCGTATAAATACAAATAATATTCACAAAACAAACCAATTATACATCGACATAAATTGCATATGTATACAAATTGTAAAACAATTACAATATATAAAGACACAGAAACGTCATGTCTTCAGGTAACAAAATAAAGGAAAAGAAATTATAGTGCAATAGATGGAAATAGGAGGATATGCATTTCCGTCGTTACAAGCCAAATTAAATTAAAGTTACAGGTAGGTACAGTACAAGCTGTTAACAAAGCTACAAGCCAAATAATTATTCTTAGCAAAGCAAATGTGCAAATGGCTTAAGGCCTAATAATAAAGGCATATCACAGCGGGGCCAAAAATAATTTAAAAGTACCAAGTAGTTGCAGTGATACTATAAACTGCCAATTAAATGCCAACAACATCTTTTCGGAGCTAATAACTGCACTTAGAAATTACACAAAATGCTTAAGGAACAAAAACAGCTATGAAAATTTTGAGGTGTTAAGTTTTACGTATAATGAACTTAAATAGTGTTTTAAAAGGCGGTACGCACAGAATAACTGAAATTTAATTTCAGGATGAGAACTGATTAGTGCTTTATGTATTTCATCTATGCCAATGGGGCTATCTTCTGTAAGCATTAATGTGTCATCTACATCTCAGTAGTAGCATATTATTTTTTGATTGTTAAGCTCTTCGTCTTGAAGAATTTTTCTTCCGAGCTATTAAGGAATACGTCAGCTGTGGTTCCAGGAGTGCTATATCCAATAGCGACAGCATCTTTTTGTGAGTATATTTTATTTCCAATTTCGAATAAATTTTGTATGAGACTACTTTTATTAGTTTGTAAATTTCTGTAGGAGTTTGTATCGAAATTTTTCTGTATTGGAGTATGTTTTGTTTTATGATATCTATTGTTTCCTGTAATGGGATGTTTGTATATACATTAGTAATGATGAGAGAGACAAATCTTGCAATTTGAAGGTTTTTATGTCTTCGAGTTCTTAGCCAGTGCTCTATAGTTCTTTATTGCAAATTTTTTGCTGTATGTATAAAATTTATTAATGGGGTTGTTTAATTTCTTTCTTATATAGTATGTTAACATTGTCTGTTACAGGACATATAGCAACAGCCTGTTTGTGTATCTTACAGTGTTCCCAGAGCTTTGATGTTCTAGGGTTATGGGTATATGTGTCCTTTCTTCATATTCTGTAGGTTCTATATGACATGTTTTTCTTAGTTTGGGCTGCAAATTTGTGTTTAGGATCTGTGTGATTCCAGCATTACTAAAGAAATAGTTAACGTTTTGTATGTAGTCATTTTTCTTGATGATGACTACGCTATTGCCTTGATCTGATTTAATTGCTAGAGCATGATTACTCGATAAGTTTTCATTAATTTGGCGTAGTATTTCATTATTTAAATATGTATTGTACTTTTCCCTGATTGTGGGTCTCTTTCTATTTCATTCGCTTATTTGATAGCAATTTGGTTCTGTTGTTTTATATGTCAATTTACCAAGCCTAGGGTAACTTTTGCATATGCAATTTGTTGTATTTATTCAGTATTGTGTAATCTAGATTCGTTAGTAGACTTTATTGTATTGTACAATAGTTTTTGTTCCTGATCCTTGAAAGTAATTTCAGTCACGCCGATCGTTCCTTTATGAAAGCTGAATGGAGATATGTTGGCAGTTTTGGCGATGGGGTATTTGTTTTTCATGAGATGTTTCATTTTATTTTTGAGTTTAAATCTGAACTGAGTGCTAATGTTATGTATATAAATATGTATAAAATGTGAAATAATGTCAAATATTAATGAAGTAGCACTATTACTTACTTTTAGGAAAGCTACATATATATATTGGTTTAGGTATTCTTACAAGACAGTCTGCTGTTCATTTCTTATTGGATCCGTAATTTTGCTCCATAATGTCTGGTGTAAGGTGCCAGCCTTGGTTCAGCTGAAATCTTGATGGTGACATAGGTCAGGATGAATCTCTTGTTGGAACATATCTTACTGAACTTTGCACTGCCGATGAGTTTTATCACATTTACTCTTATAACATTAAAGTCTACAATTTTTGTTCCTTGGCGCCTGCAGTGTAAAATTTGTCTCGTAGTGACATGATTGTGACGAGGATACTCCAGTTATACTGCTCTCTATATGATTTTTACTGCGTAAATCATAATGAGCACATTTTGGCATAATGCCATTTTCAGGTGTTTAGTAAAAACATTCATACTCGTCACCTGTTAATGTACAGTATTTACAGAATAACTGATGATGACAGAATGCTCAAATGAGCACGTTGTGATTTACACAGTTAAAATCAAATAGAGAGCAGTGTAACCGACATATCTCTATCGCAATCACGTCACTAGACATGATTTGCAGGCAGGGCCCAAAGAACAAAAATTTAAGATATTCGTCTGAAAGAAGGAATATGCTGAAGTGTTGAAAAATTATTCAACAGGAGAGACAGTAGCTCAGACAATGGTTAACAACGGATATTCACCTTTGGGAGGCCAGAAATGGTAATAACCATCTGGATATTAATATTATGTTCTGGCTGATGACTCATTTATGACAACTTTCATAACGTCTGAAGTTATGAACAAGCACACGGCATCTGCAAGATGATGAGAGAACAGAGTGGGTGCACAAGACGAAAGAGAATATGTTAAATTTTTGTATGAACGATTAACAGTGACTGGTTAGTGTAAACGTTATGTAGCAGTGTTTTACAACGCAAAGGAGCAACAGAGTACAGGACTGTCACTGTGTGAGATTTTCAATGGGCGGAAGATTCCTTCCCCTTCCGAGTTATGTAAACCAAACCCCGGAGGATGTGAATTTGCGTCTTCCAACACATACCACTGTGGTATATGTGGAGGGAGATCGTCCATTTAGGGCTGCGTCAGACACCCACCCATAGTTGGTTGCAGTTCAGTTTCCTCGAAAAGTGGGGGGGGGGGGGGGGGGGGAGGCTGGGGAAGGAGTGAAATGCGAAAAGATAAGAGACAGAAGAATGACCGAATTTCATCTGTTGTTACGCCTTACGAATTGTATGCTCCTAGTTCACAAACAGACTGCGTTCGTAGGTTTGTGGCTGCACAATTTATCTTGAAAAATTGCAAGTTTAACATATTCTGTGCAGGGAAATCCGAATATGAGTGTCCTCTTGGATTTTTTGTGAGGCAGGACTATTTTCAGCACGTTGGGTGTCATAGGCACTTAGAGACAGAACTGATGATCACCATTTGCTGCTGTTACGTTCACGGTCACCTACGTAACACACAAAGCCTGCTCCTACAGCGTCAGGGTTTGATAATCAATAATACCGGTTGTGACGTAGCGGGTCCCTCCATGCAATTTTAATTACATGATCTTCAATACAGAACACCACCTAGTCATTACTTAACCTGCGTGACCTTTCTCTCGAGATCCTGTGCTATAAAAAGACACGACCTTGGACTCGACGCTTCTCGCCTCCCGAGACCAAATGGCAGCAGCCTAGGATTATCCAATTTCGATAGAGAAACTCTAAGATCATATAAGACAATACTCCAGGGGAATCAGCTTCGACACGTAACGGTAAGATGTTCTATTTCAGCCACACTCTACGTCCTGATCCACATGGTTACTATCTATTACTATCATAAGCATAGAGTCATCAGAATTCTGCCCTTAACGTCCTTCCAGCTGCAGGCCAATACCGACAGTGAAGATACTCAAGAGGAAATAGCATAGAACTGGGAAATTCAAAGAGTGTCTATGAAAACTTTTAGAGATGTAGTCCAGGTGGTCGCTTAATGGAAGCTACTGTTATCAGCAAAGATGATAAGCGCTTTGTACTCGACGATAAAAAGGCTATCATTGCCACTTGAGGCGAGACAACGTCTCACTATCGTGACAGGGAGCTGATAAAACGCAAAGAAACATCGTGCCTCTGTAACGCACTTCTCACGAGTTACGGACGCTGGCTGTTTATAGCTAAGATGGGCTGCAAGTGGATTAAGAGAAACTGTTAGAACCGGCCTGTAGATGTAACAGGAATTACACAAAAGATTGAAACTGTTGAAATAAAGATGTTGCTTTATTTCATAAATTTTGATTTGTACATTTTTCTTGTTTTAATATGTAATTGTTGAATCACTGAATCATTAATAATTAAAAAATAAGCTATGATTTTTCTTGGGAACGGCGTTTGCATTTGAATTCCAGTTCTCAAATAAATGGCGGGCGATATTAATGTATCATTTTGACTTTAACTCAGTATGACTCATGTGTGGAATCTTCTTGGACCATCGTCACGGCCATCTCTTTCTTCTAAAACAGTAGCTGAAAATCACATTTTATACACTTGCGCATTATTCTTTTTACGTTCTCAGGTATCGTAAGACATGTAAAACGGCTTACGTGGTGATTAGAACACCAAGTGTCAAAGCATAAGCCTCATAAATCGCTATTGTCAAGTATTAAAGTATTTTACAGTGTCAAACACTGCCAATCTTCCTCATATACATGAACTCTGGTTCTAACAGTCTGTGTGGAGGCACTCAACATACGGGCCCGCTCTTTTAAATACCTTATGATACGTGATTACGATCTGAGGACTGAAACTTCTGTTAACATAGAAGTATCTATTGTCATTGGCGGAAAACTGACTTTTTAATGCGTCGCTCAAGGGGTACTATAAGCTATCGTAAAAGTAGTACCCAGCATCACGTTACGGAAATAAAGATTTAATATCTTGTGTGCCATTTGAAGCTGAGCCTAAAAAGTCTTGACAACTGGTTTATGGGAATAAATAAGTGTTTCAAAAAGTGACTGGTGGCACCTTTTTATATTCAACTAGCGCTCCACTGTGGCTTAGCATGGGTAGTGCTATGTATCCTGCAGCCGTATAGCCGTATAACTTATGTGGCATAGCAGTAGTAATTTACACAAGCAAACCTCCCCCCTGAATTACTCTATGTATTAGCAGAAACAGCATAAATGATTCTACAGCTGTTGCTGAGGTTATTTTTCACCTCCAGACGGAAGAAATGCTGCAACTGGCTTTAGACCAACATAGTTCAGCAGTTTGCACAAAGTATTTACAAATTATGTACAAAATCCTTGATAAAGAATGTATCAATTTATTAGTGAAAACTGTATCTAAATCTCTACAGTAGTTTCTGAGATCATTCTGCACATTTAGACATTAATTATGATGGAAAATTTTTAATTTATACACTGTCCAGCACGTTAATGTGACCACCTGTCAAAAGCCTGAATAACGGTCTTTTACAGCGCGAGACGTGTAGGAAGAGAGTCAATGAGGTTCTGGAAGGTACCGACTGGGATGTGGTGACATGCCGACTACAGTGCTGTGACCAGGTGTACTAGATTTCCAGGTTTAGGATCCCCGGCGCGGACAGCCCAATCGAGCTGATCACATAAATTCTCGATTAGGGTTAAAAACGGGAAGGTTGTTGGGCAGGATAGAACAGGAAGAAAAACAAACTGAATGTAGTGCTTGACATGGTCGTCAAGGATAGATCCCCACCTGTGTTGATCCACTGTGCCTTCGAGAATGATGAGATCACCCAGGGAATGCAAACGTAATATTTTCAAGACTGTAGGGTTGTAACCTCCCCACACGAAATAATTAAATATTATTTGGTTAATGATTCTAATTTTTGCGTAACCTCTCAAAAAAACTTAATTAATAATAATAATAATAATAATAATAATAATATGATTCTATTTTTTGTGTAACCTCTGAATAAAATTGGTTCCCATTTAATGTACCCACAAAATTCTTTTCTCATTTAATATAAGCTCGAAACAGAAAAATTCCTAAACCTCGTAATAAAAAATAAATTCAGTAACCTGGTAAAATTTGGACGACAGCAGTGCTGCATCATGGCTCTGTAAGATCATTCTGAATAAAAAGCAAAAATTCTCACCTCGATAAAGTCGGCATCTATCTGCTCTTACAATAGCTCTTTTCCGGCACAGCTCTGTGCAATGCTGGCCTATACATTTGTTATTTATGAAAGGAAGCAAATGATTTTTCTTTTGCAACAATCGGAATGATCATGCATTAAAAAAATATATTAAATTCTTTAAATTGAAATGAATGCTTGTTAGAAATTAGACAAAGATTATTATTACGACATTTTTAAAAGATTTACATGTGAGTTTACATAATATTACTAGATATGCGCGAGGCTGCTTTTTTTTACCTTATACAATAATACTCAGGCTCTGGCATCGCTGCACCGCGACCAGCCCAGCCAACAGTCAACACTGCTCTTTGGTCTAAGATACTCTTACAGCTTACATATCGCAGGCAGCACATACTTCTTACATAACCCTCCACTGGGGGGGGGGGGGGGGGCAAAAATTTGGCAGCGATGGTGAGTCAATTGGACTTGCCATGAGCAACAAATTTTTCTAAAATCTACTTAATTAACTAAGATGACAGTCACGGAGTACATACATATATATAAGTACAGAACATAAAATGAAATAGAGTGCACATGCACTGAGTACAGAACATATCAAGAAATCACAAAATATATACGCAATTTTTCTTAATTAACTAAGTTTACAGTCACAGAGTATATACATATATATAAGAGCATAACATGAAATGAAGTATAGTGCACATGCACTGAGTACAGAACATATCAAGCAATGACAAAATGTATACGCAATGAGTACAAATCATATTAACAAATGACATAAAGGGCATACACACTGTAGTACAGAACATATCAAGCAATGACAAAATGTATACGCAATGAGTACAAAACATATTAACAAATGACATAAAGTGCATACGCACTGTAGTATTTTTTTGTTACCATTTTACTAGAACTAGGATAGGAAAGGGAAGGATTGCATCATGGTTGTAGCACATTAGGTTGCACGTAGCTGCACTGAAAGTCCATATCTTTCTACAGAAGCACAAAACCAAGTGAAACAATCTGAAGTTCTCCTCCTTGAATTATTAATCAGTGTAGCCAAGACACTGAAATGTCGTATTAATATTCCATGTTATCATTTTGGTAGTACATTAGGTACACTGAACAGTGGAACCATAGTAACATCTCCATTGTTCAAAGTGGTGGACACCATGATGTGTCAACACCACACTCATTCACCAACGTAGAATTAGTGCAGAAACCAAATATAGTGCTCCATGATCATAAGGATAGACAGGACAAACGTATATTACAGTAATTTCTGGTAATTAGGTCACAAGGTGAAGGACATTAAGTATCATGCTAGTCATCATTGAGAATTACACTAGTCTGTCAACCGATTTGACTAATTGTTGGCACTCATCGCCTAGTTACTGAACACTTCTGTACTATGTATGAAGTATTACAGAATAATGTTCATAAATCATCTGATTACACTGAACATTGGCACTCATTGGCCAGTTACAAACCATTTTTGTACATTATTTAAAAGTGATCATTCAAAGCAAGAGTTAATTAATGGCATACCATTCACATAATTCATCCAGTTATAGTAATCATTGGCTCTCATTGGCCAGTTACAAACCATCAGAAGTCATCATTCAAAACAGGAGTTAATGAATGTAGCATCAAGCTACTGGTATTCATATATAATAGTATGTAGGTGACATAATACAAAATTAAAATAAGAAACAGGGCATTCATTGGCCAGTTACTAAACATATAGCAAGTATTGAATAGTACAAAACATTTTTCATCATTCAAGTGACATACAACATATTTAAAATAATTATTGGCACTCATTGGCCAGTTACAAAGTATTCTTATATTTTTATAAAACATTATTCAGTATTATTCAGAAGTTATCATTCAAAATGAGAGTTAATTATTGGCATAGCATTTATAGGGTATAACAAAAATATTATTTACAGAGATTATTGGCATAGTATTTATGCATTATTACAAAGCATCATTCAGTATTAGTTAGAACTCATCATTCAAGTGACATAGGACATATTGAAAATGTAACGCACTGTCTATTACTCAAGGTCTGTGACTAGAAAACATCATTCAGTATTACTCAGAAGTGATCATTCCAGTGACATAGGACATATTGAAAATGTAACATACTGTAACTATTATTCAAGGTCTGTGACTAGAAAACATCATTCAGTATTACTCCGAATTCATCATTCAAGTGACATAGGACATATTGAAAATGTAACACACTGTAACTATTACTCAAGGTCTGTGATTAGAAAACATCATTCAGTATTACTCAGAATTCTCTTAAACTGGTAGCATTATTTGGGACTGGTAATACATTTTTTTTTTTTTTTTGCTAGCAATGCATTGCATTGGGATCGATAATTAATTGCTGAGACATGAAAATATTTGCTTTTGACTTATTGCTGCAAATGAGGACAGGTAACGTCATTCGTCATGAGTCAGCTGTAGCAAGGTTATGAAACAAGTAGAGTATATGTGATCACATTCATGAATGACACACACAAATGGGTAAAAAGAAATGCAAGTACTAGAACAGGTTTAATGATTAACTGCTTATAGCATATAAATTTCGTGAATAGCTTCTCCTAGAAAAAATACAAAATGGATTATTAAGCTGAAAGAAGAAAGGCATATTATGCTGAAAAGTAGTGATCTTCGAATTAACAGGTAATGAAATGTGTACTCAATATATATGTACTCTAGCTGTCCTTTCCAAAACATTCAGTCATTATACCATGCGACATAAGACATACTGTCAAAACGACCTGCAACAAATACTTAAATAACTACATAGCATTTCTTAACTAACAGTAAATATATAAACTTCATCATTATTCTCATCTGCAAAGAAAAACTTAAAAGTGGTGCGTTTAGTGGCCATATAAAATTTATCACTATCATCACCTGTAAACAAAAACTTCATTATTCATATCACCATAACTTCATTATTATCATCACCTGCAAAGAAAAACTTCATTATTCATATTACTATATTCATCATCACTATTCATCATCATTCATTATCATCTGCAAAAAGACACTTCATTATTCATATTACCATTTACTTCATATATCTATTCATAGTATAGAGTTTCTTGTTTCTAGCATATTTCATCACTAAAACTAAGATGTGTAGTTCTGTCTGACAGCCTGCATCAATCGCCTCGTATTCTGAAAGAAGAAATTAGTTAAGACTGCTATCATACGATGTGTATAGTATATTCATGTTAATGTTTGTTAATTCTGATCCATTTACTCTTTGTGACGAGGTATTGCATCTTCCTTCGTTCATTCCGAAGGTGAATTTCCCATTTCATAGTAATCCACTGTGGTTTGTTTCATTTATTTCTTTTATACGTTATTGCTTTCTGAAAATGATGAACAATGACTGTGACTGTCAACTTAGTTAATTAAGTAATGTCTTGCATTTAAATCATATACCCATTAAATAAAAACTGGTTTCTAGTGATATAATTAAACATACAGCATAGCATGACGGAAAACGTAATATGTCAAAAACACAGACAGTGTGCAGGTACAAAAATGTACACAGAATATCATAATGTAGTAGCAAAAAAATGTAAAATAGTCACGATGTTGAGATATCATAAGGCAAAAATGTCAAAGTCAACTGATGTTTCTTATATCTTAAAGATTTCATAGTGCATACAAAGAAACAGGAAAACAATCATAAATACATAAAAAATGGAAAATGTGCACGGTCTGATATATAACGACAAGAAAAGCGACCTGCTAACCTTACCTTGCCGGGCACATGCCAAGCAAAAATATGATAATCATCAGTAAGTGTTCATATAAATATAATTGTATAAGTGGTCATATAAAAATCAGGAAATGGCATTACAGTGTGATAAATCATAAAGTATGTTCATTCAATAAAGGGTTTAATATTGGAGACATGGTGATTGCCTTTACTTTTTCTGGTTCTCAGAATTTCGACGTGTACTACATTGGGGTGAAGAATGCTGCGAATTCTATATGGACCTGCGTATAGAAGCTCAAATTTACTACATCTACTCTTTCCTCTGTTAGATAAATAGTGTGTACGCACTAATATCTTCTGTCCAATGTCAAAGTCACGGCGTGTACAAACTTGTTTTTGCTGTCTTCTCCGGCGCTCTGCGGCACGTTTGATGTTGTTCAGCGCAATGTCAATTATTTCATGGTGTAGGAAAGGATGCTAATTCTTTAATTTTGTTAGGTGGTTCAACATTTTTCAGTATAACAGTCGGAGATAGCATAGTAGATTCATTTGGTATGGAATTAATTACATCCTGGAATGAGAGTATTTGTGTGTCCCAATCAATATGTCTTTTATGGCAGTATATTCTACACAGTTTTCCAATTTCTATATGTCTTTTATGGCAGTATATTCTACACAGTTTACCAATTTCTCTCATTAATCGTTCACAAGGGTTCGAAGAAGCGTGATACTTGGATATATAGATCGGAGAAATGTTTCTAGCTCGTAATATACGTGTCCATATAGCAGATCGAAATTGTGGTCCATGTCGGAAATTACTTTCAATACATGCCCTACACGAAATAAAAAATGTTTTACAAATGCTTTCGAAACAGATTTAGCAGTAGCTTTGCGTAACGGAGTGAAGGTAACAAAATTTGAAGTGAGTTCAACAGCGACAAAGGTAGCAAAAACCTCTATTAGTTCTGGGAATCGGACCAAAAATGTCTACAGCGGCCATGTGTCTCAATTTAACAGGTACAATGGGATGTAATGGAGGAATATGTGAAGTCGTATCTGACTTAGCTTTCTGGCAGATTTTACATGACGCTAAAACTCGTCGAATACGTTTCTCCATGTTGGTAAAATAACAGTTCTGTCTCAGTATTAGAAAACATTTTCTGGCTCCATAATGTGCGTAACTTAAATGAGTATACCAAATTAATTTGTTAACAAGCTCATCAGGAATGCATAGTAACCAGTTGTTGCTGTCAGGGTGAGAGCGGCGAAACAGAATATTGTTGCGTACAGTGTAATGGTTTCTAATGGTACCATTATTCCTATCTTGCCAAAGGTGTTTTATTTCTTTCCATACGTTGTCTTTAGTCTGCTCTTGTGCTATGTCTCGTAATGACGACGAAATGGAATTTTCAAATGCAACTTGTTGAATATACATGACGCTGAAATTTGCTTTACAGAAGTTGGTTGCGATGTCTTGCTGATTGTTGCTGAGAGAACGGGATAGTGCGTCTGCTACAATATTTTGTGTACCGGGAATGTGAACAATTGTAAAATTAAATTCCTGTAAATAAGGTTTCCATCTGCTCAATCTGTCGTGTGTAAATTTAGCGGAAAGTAAAAACTGAATAGCTCTATGATCTGTGTAAACGGTAGTGTGTCTTCCATAAAGAAAATGCCTAAATCTCGTAAATGCCCGTTGTTGTTGTTGTTGTGATCTTCAGTCCTGAGACTGGTTTGATGCAGCTCTCCATGCTACTCTATCCTGTGCAAGCTTTTTCATCTCCCAGTACCTACTGGCCAACCCGTTGTTGTTGTTGTTGTGATCTTCAGTCCTGAGACTGGTTTGATGCAGCTCTCCATGCTACTCTATCCTGTGCAAGCTTTTTCATCTCCCAGTACCTACTGCAGCCTACATCCTTCTGAATCTGCTTAGTGTATTCATCTCTTGGTCTCCCTCTACGATTTTTACCCTCCACGCTGCCCTCCAATACTAAATTGGTGATCCCTTGATGCCTCAGAACATGTCCTACCAACCGATCCCTTCTTCTGGTCAAGTTGTGCCACAAACTTCTCTTCTCACCAATCCTATTCAATACTTCCTCATTAGTTATGTGATCTACCCATCTAATCTTCAGCATTCTTCTGTAGCACCACATTTCGAAAGCTTCTATTCTCTTCTTGTCCAAACTATTTATCGTCCATGTTTCACTTCCATACATGGCTACACTCCATACGAATACTTTCAGAAATGACTTCCTGACACTTAAATCAATACTGGATGTTAACAAATTTCTCTTCTTCAGAAACGATTTCCTTGCCATTGCCAGCCTACATTTTATATCCTCTCTACTTCGACCATCATCAGTTATTTTGCTCCCCAAATAGCGAAACTCCTTTAATACTTTTAGTGCCTCATTTCCTAATGTAATTCCCTCAGCATCACCCGACTTAATTAGACTACATTCCGTTATCCTTGTTTTGCTTTTGTTGATGTTCATCTTATATCCTCCTTTCAAGACACTGTCCATTCCATTCAACTGCTCTTCCAAGTCCTTTGCTGCCTCTGACAGAATTACAATCTCATCGGCGAACCTCAAAGTTTTTATTTCTTCTCCATGAATTTTAATACCTACTCCGAATTTTTCTTTTGTTTCCTTTACTGCTTGCTCAATATACAGATTGAACAACATCGGGGAGAGGCTACAACCCTGTCTTACTCCCTTCCCAACCACTGCTTCCCTTTCATGTCCCTCGACTCTTATAACTGTCATCTGGTTTCTGTACAAATTGTAAATAGCCTTTAGCTCCCTGTATTTTACCCCTGCCACCTTTAGAATTTGAAAGAGAGTATTCCAGTCAACATTGTCAAAAGCTTTCTCTAAGTCTACAAATGCTAGAAACGTAGGTTTGCCTTTCCTTAATCTTTCTTCTAAGATAACTCGTAAGGTCAGTATTGCCTCACGTGTTCCAGTGTTTCTACGGAATCCAAACTGATCTTCCCCGAGGTTGGCTTCTACTAGTTTTTCCATTCGTCTGTAAAGAATTCGTGTTAGTATTTTGCAGCTGTGACTTATTAAGCTGATAGTTCGGTAATTTTCACATCTGTCAACACCTGCTTTCTTTGGGATTGGAATTATTATATTCTTCTTGAAGTCTGAGGGTATTTCGCCTGTCTCATACATCTTCCTCACCAGATGGTAGAGTTTTGTCAGGACTGGCTCTCCCACGGCAGTCAGTAGTTCCAATGGAATATTGTCTACTCCGGGGGCTTTGTTTCGACTCAGGTCTTTCAGTGCTCTGTCAAACTCTTCACGCACTATCATATCTCGCATTTCATCTTCGTCTGCATCCTCTTCCATTTCCATAATATTGTCCTCAAGTACATCGCCCTTGTATAGACCCTCTGTATACTCCTTCCACCTTTCTGCTTTCCCTTCTTTGCTTAGAACTGGGTTTCCATCTGAGCTCTTGATATTCATACAAGTCGTTCTCTTATCTCCAAAGGTCTCTTTAATTTTCCTGTAGGCGGTAACTATCTTACCCCTAGTGAGATAGGCCTCTACATCCTTACTTTTGTCCTCTAGCCATCCCTGCTTAGCCATTTTGCACTTCCTGTCGATCTCATTTTTGAGACGTTTGTATTCCTTTTTGCCTGTTTCACTTACTGCATTTTTATATTTTCTCCTTTCATCAATTAAATTCAATATTTCTTCTGTTACCCAAGGATTTCTACTAGCCCTCGTCTTTTTACCTACTTGATCCTCTGCTGCCTTCACTACTTCATTCCTCAAAGCTACCCATTCTTCTTCTACTGTATTTATTTCCCCCATTCCTGTCAATTGCTCCCTTATGCTCTCCCTGAATCTCTGTACAACCTCTGGTTCTTTTAGTTTATCCAGGTCCCATCTCCTTAAATTCCCACCTTTTTGCAGTTTCTTCAGTTTTAATCTACAGGTCATAACCAATAGATTGTGGTCAAAGTCCACATCTGCCCCTGGAAATGTCTTACAATTTAAAACCTGGTTCCTAAATCTCTGTCTTACCATTATATAATCTATCTGATACCTTTTAGTATCTCCTGGGTTCTTCCATGTATACAACCTTCTTTCATGGTTCTTAAACCAAGTGTTAGTTATGATTATGTTGTGCTCTGTGCAAAATTCTACCAGGCGGCTTCCTCTTTCATTTCTGTCCCCCAATCCATATTCACCTACTATGTTTCCTTCTCTCCCTTTTCCTACACTCGAATTCCAGTCACCCATGACTATTAAATTTTTGTCTCCCTTCACAATCTGAATAATTTCTTTTATTTCATCATACATTTCTTCAATTTCTTCGTCATCTGCAGAGCTAGTTGGCATATAAACTTGTACTACTGTAGTAGGTGTGGGCTTCGTATCTATCTTGGCCACAATAGTGCGTTCACTATGCTGTTTGTAGTAGCTTACCCGCATTCCTATTTTCCTATTCATTATTAAACCTACTCCTGCATTACCCCTATTTGATTTTGTGTTTATAACCCTGTAGTCACCTGACCAGAAGTCTTGTTCGTCCTGCCACCGAACTTCACTAATTCCCACTATATCTAACTTCAAGCTATCCATTTCCCTTTTTAAATTTTCTAACCTACCTGCCCGATTAAGGGATCTGACATTCCACGCTCCGATCCGTAGAACGCCAGTTTTCTTTCTCCTGATAACGACATCCTCTTGAGTAGTCCCCGCCCGGAGATCCGAATGGGGGACTATTTTACCTCCGGAATATTTTACCCAAGAGGACGCCATCATCATGTAATCATACAGTAAAGCTGCATGCCCTCGGGAAAAATTACGGCTGTAGTTTCCCCTTGCTTTCAGCCGTTCGCAGTACCGGCTTGGCAAGGCCGTTTTGGTTATTGTTACAAGGCCAGATCAGTCAATCATCCAGACTGTTGCCCTTGCAACTACTGAAAAGGCTGCTGCCCCTCTTCAGGAACCACACGTTTGTCTGGCCTCTCAACAGATACCCCTCCGTTGTGGTTGCACCTACGGTGCGGCTATCTGTATCGCTGAGGCACGCAAGCCTCCCCACCAACGGCAAGGTCCATGGTTCATGGGGGGAAGTAAATGCCCGTACAACACATAATGTTTCAAGTTCTGTAACAGAATAATTGCGTTCAGCAGGTGACATAATGCGACTCGCAAAGGCGATGCTTTTAATAACTGCAGTACCATCTCCTTCAATTTCCTGAGAAATGTGTACGCCTAAAGCGGTGTTAGAACTGTCGGTAGCAATGGAAAAATTTCTAGTAAGATCTGGATGTGATAAAAGTGGTGCATTCAACAAAGCTTGTTTCAGATTAGCAAATTCAGACTATTGGTTTTTCATGTAAAAGTGTGTCTCGGATGTCGTCAAAAATAATAACATTTTCGTGAACATGATTCTCTGTGTCAAAAGTATTGCTTGCGTTGCTGGAAGATGCAACATGTACTGTACCTAATCAAATTCTTTCTGACGTGTTATTATTTGCGGGAGGATGCTGTGGCATTTCGACTATTTGTACTGTTCTGTTATTTCTTCCTGACGTATTACGTTCGGGATGATACCTACTGTCTGGTTCATTCATGATAATCTGTTGTTGTACTCCCCACACGAAATAATTAAATATTATTTGGTTAATGATTCTAATTTTTGTGTAACCTCACAAAAAAGTTAATAATAATAATAATAACATGATTCTATTTTTTGTGTAACCTCTGAACAAAAATGGTTCCCATTTAATGTACCCACAAAATTCTTTTCTCATTTAATATAAGCTCGAAACAGAAAAATTCCTAAACCTCGTAATAAAAAAATAAATTCAGTAACCTGGTAAAATTTGGATGACAGCAGTGCTGCGTCATGGCCCTGTAGGATCATTCTGAATAAAAAGCAAAAATTCTCACCTCGATAAAGTCGGCATCTATCTGCTCTTACAATAGCTCTTTTCCAGCACAGCTCTGTGCAATGCTGGCCTATACATTTGTTATTTATGAAAGGAAGCAAATGATTTTTCTTTTGCAACAATCGGAATGATCATGCATTAAAAAAATATATTAAATTCTTTAAATTGAAATGAATGCTTGTTAGAAATTAGACAAAGATTATTATTAGGACATTTTTAAAAGATTTACATGTGAGTTTACATAATATTACTAGATATGCGCGAGGCTGCTTTTTTTTACCTTATACAATAATACTCAGGCTCTGGCATCGCTGCACCGCGACCGGCCCAGCCAACATGATACACCAGACAGGGCTGACAAGCGCAGCAGGGGACTGCTCGCTAGCAACAACTTTCTGCTACTGCTACACAGTTCGTACTGCAGTCAACACTGCTCTTTGGTCTCAGATTCTCTTACAGCTTACATATCGCAGGCAGCACATACCTCTTACAGGGTGTTTGCTTCCAGACGTTTCATTCCGTAAATGCTGACAGCCATCTGTCCGATGGAGCATAAAACGTGATTCATCTGAGGAGGCCACCTGCCGTCACCACTGAAGGTCCAGTTGCGGTATTGGCGTGTAAATACCAGCCTTTAGCGCCCATGGACAGCAGTCAGTATGGGAGCACGAACGAGGCACTTGCTGCAGAGGCCCATACACAGCAACGTTCACATAACTGCCGTTGAGGACACACTGTTGGTTGGCCCTTTGTGCATCTGACCTGTTAGTTGACCAAAATTGCACGTCTAGACACCTGTACCCATCTCCACAGTCGTTGTGCACCCCTGTGGTCTATGGTCCTAGGTGCGCAACATTTGACGCTGCGCCGGTTTTGGATAGCACCATTCTGCCATGCACAAGTTTACAGGCTGAGCCCTTTCGGAAATGCTTTCACCCTTGGCCCGGAAACCAATGATCATACCTTTCTGGGTGACATATAAATGGACCAGTTTTGGCATTTTCGCATTAAGACAACGACTACACTGTTTTTCGCGTTCTCCCGACACACTTTATGTATCCACCATTGCCAGTGCTGCCACCAGTAGTCTGTGAGTGTTTATGCACATCATCGTCGAATTTAGGCGCTAGCACACTAATGTGGCTGGACTATATGTAAACACTGTACTTTCAAGTTCAGTTGACAGTTTTGTGTACGAATGGAACATAATCAGTGATGGTTTACGTCTCTGTCCCAACTATGGTTTCCCTTTCGGGTCCTCTCATTCTCATAACCGTCGTCTAGGTTCTGTATAATTTGTGAATAACGGTTCGCTACCTGTGTTTTATACTTGTAATTTCGAAGAATCTACTCCAGTCGATACTTTCAAAAACTTTATCTAAATCTACAAATGCTGTTATCGTAGGTTTGTCTTTCTTAACGTATCTTATAAGTTAAATCGTAGGGTCAGTATGTACTATCGCCCCACCCTGACTTCGCTCCGGTCGCTCTACGTGTCTGTAGTCAGATGACTAGTCTGGCGTAATATTAATTTTGTTCATGGGCCACTGTGTAGAGTTATGATTATAATTCAGGGAATAATTCAGAGTAACTGAATATTATCACCTTCATGTATCTTAAGCAATTTGAGTTGGGTCGGGAGGAAAACTTCACACATGTTATGTGTTCCGTATTTATTTGGCTTTGGCACTGATGGGATTTGCAAGCTACCGAGCCGACCCGTCCGCCCACCTGCAGCGTCAGTCAGTGTGAGATACAACCACGTGCTTGGCCGCCTAACTACAGTGGCAGTTCGCGTAGTCTGCCCGACAACACCGAGCGAGGTAGCGCAGTTGTTAGTACACTGGATTCACATTCGAGAGGACGGTGGTTCCAACCCGTGTCCGGCAATCCCGATTTAGATTTTCCGTGATTTGCCTAAATCGCTCCAGGCAAATGACGAAATGCATCCTTTGAAAGGACAGAGCCGATTTCCTTCACCATCCTGGACACAATCCGAGCTTGTGTTTCGTCTCTTATGACTTCTATGTCTACGGGGCGGTAAATCCTAACTTCCTCCTTTTATCGGCTTCTCGATTCCAGTGATACTCTGCAGATTAATGTGTGATACGACCTGCACCAGAGGTTATTTAGGAAGTCACGCCAACCTTCCGTTAGTTGTGTATTGTGCTTGCCTGAGGCTGACGTTAGGTGGCCTTATGTCTAGCTCCTGTGCCCACTTGCCTGCTGCCTGACAACAGTTCAAGTCTGGTGCAAGCTACACATTCCGTTTTTCCTTGCATTTCTCTTCACATCCTTTAACAGAAACTCTACACCAAAAAAAGTTATCTGTTTAATGTCTGGCACTTCCTGCCTCGCAGGTCATTTAGGAAGACGATAGTAGCATATGATAACCTGCCGGTAGTGTTAGAACCAGCCTGAAGCTGCGCCTGGGCAGCCTTATGCCTATTTAATGTGCTCGGCTGCTGGTCGAGCCCAGTGACAGTCCAGCTCGAGTTACACTTACTGTTATACGTTTTGCTACATTTCTGTTCACAACTGTTATAGAAAAAAATCTGTTCTCATCTGCTTAATATCTCATATGTTCTCCATCACAGGAAGACAGTGGTAGCTCGTGTGGAATTCCTGATGGCAGCAGCCCATGTCGGCTTGGCGCTGCATTCAGGTGGCTTTGTCGTATGCATGTATGATTTCAACGAGTTCTGCCATTCATTACTAAATAGCAATGGCACGGTTTTCACCGTAGTTATTAGCTTTAATTATCATAGTTCAACTAATTTACCCCAAATAGTTATAAATTATGTACACTTACGTTCCTCCTGAATCAGTCCCTCTGTTAGTGTGAAACATATCAAAATCCCTAAAATAGTTCCTGAGATCAGCCTGAACTTACAGACTTTAACCGCAGCAGGGGAAACTAATTTATATATGTATAGGAGATAGAAGAAAATGAAAATAGAAAGTGTATAGATAGATACACAATCACTGGCTCTATGAGGGTGTGCTGAAAAGTAACTGCTGTGAATTTTTCATATGAAAATTTTTAAAGCTTTTTAAATAAGTGAAATTATTATTAACGTTCTACGTATCTACATACGAAGATTGCCCAGAAAGTACCGCTCTGCATTTTTTGGTCAGCCGAAAACAATGCTACGAATGAGAAACATTACGTATGTATTAATTTTAGTCTACTTAGTGAGCGCGCAAGTTCACCTCACTTCCGACAGATAGCGTAGCTGCAGGACAGTTTCAGAATTGCGTCTGTAGGTGATGTGCGTTACAATCAACGGGCCGTTATTGAATTGCTCACAGCAGCTAAAGAAATTGTGGGAAATATTCACAAACGTTTGGGCAAGGACTACGGAGCATCTGCTGTCGACAGAAGTACAGTTAGTCGCTGAGCACGGAGGTCATCAGATGGCGGTTCGGTGGAGCTCTACGATTTACAGCGGTTGGGAGACCACCCACGGCTGTCACACCTGAGTCTTGCAGCGATCTGATGTTATTCCGTTTGTTTGGGTCATTGAAGGATGGCTTTAGTGGAAGACATTTTAAAGGACGATGAGGAGGAGATTCGCACAGTGAAGCACTGGCTCCACCACCAGGTCAAGGATTGGGCTGCGACACCTGCAACAATCCGACGCCTTTAGTTCACTGTTATCGATCATCCTCCATACTATCGAGCGCTGCACACATCGAGGGAGGGATGAGTGAGTGGTGGTGACAGGCTGGTGGTCCTTGGGAAGTCCTGTAGACAGTTACAGATTACTTCTACATGACGTTGTGAGGCAGCCACGCCTCTCCCCATTGTCCGCAGCTGGTGCAGATGAACGAGCAGTGCCTTCCACCTACAGCCTCTAAGCTCGTGACCGTGTAACGCCGGAAATGTATATCCTCATATTTCCATCTATAGTACTATAAATTTTTTCCTTATTTTGTTAGCTGAATATATGATATTTCTCTGTCTTTATATATTGTAATTGTTTTACTATTTGTATATATACATATTTATGCATTTATGTCGATGTATAATTGGTTTGTTTTGTAAATATTATTTGTGTTTTTACGCTGGGTCTTGCCTAGGGGAAACTATTCTATCGAACAATTACATCGATAGGTCGTGTGGAGAACCAAAGTGTTTAGGATCTTTGGTAGTGTGAACTCTGCCGCGTGGAGCGCGGGCAGGGGAGTCTGGCTGGAGTAGTGCAGTGGAGCAGGTGTGTTGTGTGACGCTACTGCGAGTTGCCGCGCTTTCGGGGTTTGGCAGCATGCAATTGCGCTCGACTTGCTATGATAGTTTCTGGCACGGGGTCGCGGACGGGAAACATTAGCTGGCACACATCAAGAGCCCGTTTCGCCTGGTGACCGTGTCGAGAAGAAGGCGCGCCAACATCCAGCTTCTGCAACAGCGACGGCCGACAATAAGTGATTGTCGCCACCTCCTCGATCGACGATTTCAAACGTTCAGTCAACCAACAAGGAAGACTGAAAGCACGTAAAATTTTAGAACTATATGGCAGACCTCAGCTTTTCAAACTGTTCCATTTGCACCACTAAAATATAGCAACTTAGCATGAATCTTTGTTGCTCATTGTCCCAATTGCATTACCGAGCAAGGTCCCTTCCTTTTCCGAAATGAACCCGAGTGCCGTTGAAATTCAAACGTCAGCATTAAAGTAATATCATTCCATTTCACTGCTTTAATTTCAAAGTTCAGTTAAAGTATTCATAGCTGGTTACAATAATCAAACAGAACTATATTTAGATTACACAGCCACAAATTAAGACTGCGAGTTTTTTTTACCTTATTTTAGCTTACCTGTGACTGCAGCTCAGCATGGTACGTACTAAATTTTACTATTGTTAATTGTTCAAAATCATTTAATTCAAGTTCAAAGTTAAATCTCTTATTTCTAAATTGCGTAGATTCAAGTTGCTTTTGTGATGATTGTTGAGGTAGCACAAGACTAACCTTATTTTATTTAATTTCGTAGTGCTTCAGAAACGAAGTTCACTGTTAATTTCAGTCACGAAATTTATTTTCAATTTTCCGGTTTTATTAATTCTTTTCCTAAATTAAGTCAGAGTGTAGCGGAATTTGTTGCTTCTGACAAACATTCGGTTTTCACACAACACGTGTCAACCCTCAGTTGCCACGCTTTTAGTGCTAATTATATGTGCATTAACCTTTCTTTTTCAGTTATTATAGTAGTTGTCCATAGGACTGGCAACCGTAATTTTCCCCAAATCTCAAATATCTAATTAACGCCAGTAAATTTTTAACGTAACGACCAAACATTTACTTTCTTTATTAACTTTGCCCTTTTTCAAAATTAATTTCCACCAATTTAATTTGCATTTTTCATTTAGATGTAACCCTTCCTCCCTCTTTACCGACAGATTAACTTCGGTGACGATTGCTTTTCCCAAATTTCCATTAGGTACACGCGGTTTAATTTTTCACTGTCATTTAGGTAAGTAAGTGAGGGGGAGGCGTTAGGAGTCAGCTGTGCGTTGGGCTCAACCTGCTGCCCTCTGGCAGGTGTCAGATGGCAGCTGGTGCTGCTGCAAGTCCCATTAGCAACTCAGCGTCGCTGACGGCAGGCAAAGAGGGCAGATCAGTGGGGCTGTGGCACCAAGTCATGCGAAGATGTGGAGGTAGACAGAGCCTGGTCTCGCAACCACGGATGGTGTTAGCGGAGCCGCCTGCCTGTCCGTCGTTGCTCTGGCGTCGTGGGGTGCTGCTGGTTTCTGACGACGAGATGTGATGCCTGTCTATGCCTCCAGTGGCAGTTTGTTCACTAAAATCCGGCACCTAGTCACTTCGCCACAAGTGGTCCCCGCTGCTGTGGAGACATGGGCCCACTTACACACGGTTACTGCTGTGCGATACCCTTCACTCCTGTGCCCTCTCTCCTTCTTCCGCAATATAATTGTGCGTCTGTTATTGTGAACCACATGTCGTCACACTGGCGACTACCGACGTGCTGCTGTTAACGCAACGGGCTATGTCAGATATCGTGCTACATCTTCTTACTTTTGCTAAAGACTTATACCTCTCTGTCCAAAGGCTGGGTAGTGGCACTACAATACCGACCTAACTTGGTGCCATCCGTTTTTCATCATTTTCCAAAACTTACGCAATACCTTAGAGGACTTCACTCTGATAGTGATGAAGCAGTGAGAGGAGACCTGAGGTTTTGGTTCTACCAACTCAGTCAAACACTCTGCAGTGACGGTATCGACAAACCAATCTCTCGTTAGGAGAAATGTGTTCGTTGCCATGATGACTATGTTGTGAAATAAACATGTAGACATGAAGAATAAAGTTGTAGAAAGTTAACAACTTCTGTTTTATTCAAAAATCTTTAAGAGTTTTCATATGTAAAACTCGGAAGCATTAGTTTTCAGCACGCCGTCGTAGCAAATCCGTATTGGATAAGTTTAATCTTCAGATGAATTCAGATGTTATATGTTCATTGAATCGAATATGACACAATCATTACAAATCATATTCCTATTGAACTGAAATGTGATAATTTCTTATCTGACGGTATCGAGTGTGGTATTGAATTAAAATTACAATGTATATGAACTAATTTATAATGCAACTCAGACTTTAAACTCTTTTTAGGATGTTCCACACCAGTAGCAAATGTTTGTTTTTACTGAAATTTCACAGTATGTCTTTTGAAGCACAGTTTTGAACTTGGTGTCTGCTTTATCATATATATCACATTTTGTGTCTCACCTGCTGTGAATCGGTTCAAGTTAACGGCATGTGTTGAAAATAACCATTTAGTAAACCACTGTAAACCCGAGTATCATCATGAGCTGACACGTCCTTCATTATGAAGAAACCGGAAACTCTGTTGCGATTTTTCATGTTGTGCACTCAACAAGATGCTAAGAATGCAATGCAAATCATCAGTTTCATGTTTTAAATTAGTTATGTCCAAAGTTTTCTGATCTCCTATCTGTTGGTTACATCAACAGAAATTCTTGTTTCCTCATATCATATACTGAATGCAGTTATTGATAAATATGCCGAGAAAATCTATTTTGCAAATGAGTTCTGGCGCATTTAGTGTGGGTTAAGGACAGCAGTTAGAAGCGAGTTTTTACCCGTTAGTTTAAACGTCATCGTTTAGAGTGATATACTTCGTGGTGTGCCAAAACACTTGCTAAATTATCTACAGTTCACGTGGTTGACCAAACTGTGAGTTTCATTAATTGAAAAGTTTTGTGGTTGCTCTTTATTGTATGCTTATTTTAAATACACTTTGTTATGGAGCTGATAAATTACCAAGGCTATCGTATCGACATCATCATCTCTCTTTTTATGCACTACCCACAGTGAATCTGGTTCGTCATCTGAAAACTACACTCTTAGAGCTTCTTCTAGGCTTACGAGATGCCAACTTATCTCTCAAAAACTACAGAAACGAAGGATTGCGAAAGGTTTTAGAAGATAAATTTAATCAGTACTGGATAGTGCCCTTGTAGAAAGGTATTGAGATAATTTTTTCCCTCCGTACCAGGTGTCAGATGCTACCCAAATCCGTTTCTTCTGTAGGATCATAACATCATCTTTTTGCCTGCACGAAGCTGTACTGATTCGATTAATTCATCACGCATTGCGTTTTATCTGATACCTAATGCGCCAATTTGGCTTCTGGACGTTTCTCTAGGTAAAAATCACAGTGCCAAAAGACAGTCAATATTGGAATCTAAAGTAATGAGTGGCCGGAATTGCAGAGTGCTGAAGCATTTTTCCCCTTATTGCACTCTGAAGAGCAACCAATGGAGCAATCTCGTCATTTTGTTGATTCCAATGTGACCTTGTTTCTCAAATCATTGTGCTTAGGACAGTTTCAAACATCTGCGAATATAATTAAGTTACAGAGTACATGTCCAATCTCCTTCTAACACTGACAATGTGAGTACGTATCTTCTTCATTTTCCTCTTGTTAATCTTATTCTTATAATTGTTAATATTGACTATTTCCATCTAGATTGTAACTTACCTTTTATGACACCTGTTACCGCAAGAGCAGTTTATTTTTCGCTGAGATCTGCGTCTTTTGCCCTCACTTATTTCTACGCTTCCTCTGTCAGAATTCAGTCAGTTCATTTAGCTTGATGTCTTTCACACAAATGACGCTTCAGTGACATTGTGTAACCTGCATCGTATTCGATACGCATCTGAGCTGATGAGGTGGAGGAATTCTTAGTATGTTCGAAAATTTTGTTCGCTATCTCTTATATTTGGATATTTGCCGACTCCCATTGATTCAGATTGTTCCATATTAATCTTCCGAGACCGACTTTTGATGTTGTCTTTCAACCCACTAATTGATTTTCATTATACAATCTGCTACGGTAGTGCATACGCTGAAGTTCAAAGCACGTGAGCGGCGTACCGCATGAGATGCTGAGGCACGCAGCCGCTGGCCGCTCTTTGGTAGATGAGAACGACAACAGTGGCCTTTTCTATACTTTTGTAGCTGTGTTCGGGATAAGATGTCATGGTTTTCTATTGAAAGTGGACGGATTTAACGGATTTATACACGCAGAGGAAGGGAGAGAGAGAGAGAGAAAAATAGAGAGACAGGGAGGAGGGAGAAGGGAGGGAGAGAGAGAGAGAGAGAGAGAGAGAGAGAGAGAGAGAGAGAGAGAGCAATATATGTATGCACGTACATGTATGTATGTGAAAACAGCAATGATTAGTGTGTATGAGATATTTTGCTAAGACAAAGCTCCTCTCACGTGACGATTCTGGACAAAAGGCAACAATTCTTCATTACTAAATGTGGGCAAGCCATGTCGGTTTGTCGAAATCTGCCTGGCTCAAATACTGAATGTGGGGCTGAGTATAATTAGGTGAGGCAGTTTTCGTTCTGTTCCTGAACTGCAATTGTTCCGTGACCAGGTTTCGCAAATGGGTATTTCATTTACCGAACAGTCTGTGTCTTACGTGATTTTTCAACGTAAGTTGAAGATCTGATTCTTGTATGGGAGTTCCAAAGCCTGCTCGTGTCTCCAGTCGCTTTAGTCAGTGTGTGCCATGCACATTTTGTATGGAAGAGGCACAACAATAATACGAGTTAACGTAAATCTCATCCCTTTTACTTGTAATCCATACCATTCATATATTCAATTAAATGATGTACAGTTATGTGATAATAATATGAGCAACTGTAAGACGTTGCGTGAAAGCTTTGTGTGATAGTAACTAAACTAAATATCTTAGGACCAATTCTATTTACATTTCATTCTGCACCCCTTTCGCTCGTAACGAATATTCAGAAATAAGCAACTATTTGTGTTATTAAGCTACTTTCAGACAATGCAAGCTACCTCAAGAGCTCTGAGAGAGTTGCTGCGTCACATTCTGATACAGGATTTGTGCCACGATGGCATTGCCAGCACCCACGTCGAAAAAAAATGCGTTGTATATGAATGAACAAACTTGGATCCATATCTAATCAGAGAAAAGCTAGATATAAGGAAGATTCAATCTGGTTTGAGTAAGAGGAAATTTAACCAGAGGGGAATATTAAATTATTTCGGGTATCACTATTTAAGTACAACTTTCTGAGGACCATAACTGGGAATAGCAGATTACATTAAATTAATTGAGACTTAATCATTTTGTGGAATGGGCAAACTTTATGTGGGACTCAATCACCACCAAATCTTGCACTTCACAATACGAGCAAAATCCGTCACTGTACAAACACCATACAATGTGATTTACGAAGCACCCAATTTTGATTCACAACAGATCTGTTATTGAAAGACTGCAGCAGCAAGCATGTAAATATACCTGTGGGGATCACTTACCAGACAGTACTTGATGCACTGCATTTGACCTTTCCAGTAGTAGGAAAACGAACACATATTCCGAACCTATTCAGTAACACACATGTACAGTTATATTGATATTTCACACTTTCGAATAAGGAAGAAATAATATCGACTTGGTGAAGAGCTATTATTTTCATTACTTACTTTTCATTAAAATGATTATAGGACGGTATTCCTTTTAAGCATCTCCATTATATCATTTATATTTACGTAGCACAAGATTCTGAAATAGTTCGGTGTAATGATGACGTAATTATTCATTTCGAACGCTATGGAAGTAATTTATATGTATCAGTGATCATACTAACTCTGATGTTTCATTTACTGTGTTCCTAGAAATTCGTAGACTATCACTGAAAGTAAAACACACAATTTTATAATTAACGGAAAACATTACGTTTTAAATAACGTACGTTATCATGTTAATTTCTGTAATCAAATTTGTACTTAATCCATCTCAAGGACAAGAAGAAGGAGAAAAATAATATAAAATCAATGTCGCCTTCATGTGAACATCTGAGTAACATGTGTTTGTGGGAACCGATTGGTTAGAAATGCTCAGATACTGATTGAGCAGTGGTTATAAACAATATCATATTTCGAAATTCCACTGGAGAGACAGAAGGTAGACTGGAAGATCATTTTTCAATAAGCTGGCATACATATCCCGTGATCGTGTTTACAGGATGAGATCTGTCCGATAAGAAGAGAGTGGAGGTTATGATATGATTTTCAAAATTTGTTGAAATCCACTAAGGAATCGACGTAAAAAGCACTAACCTTCATGCTGACTAGTGTATTGAAACAGTAGCTACAAGTAGACCAATATCGATAAGACTGGCATAGGAAAAGTTGAATATGAAAAAATTATTGCCATTCTACCCTTACCATCATTAAATTCTGGACCAAGAGTATTAATACTTGTCTTTAGTACACCTGCAATGAACTACGTGGTATTTGTGAAGTTCATTTAAGGTAGGCTGCGATGTAAAGGTATTTGGCATGTGGATCGGCATGGTATGGTTTGTGAAGGACTCCCATTTCACTCTATACATAGATCAGTTGACCGCTGGCATCTCCTTGGGAAATACAAGGTACAATACTGATGCTTTTATTCTTGAAGTGAGTGTAACACTGGGATTTTCTTCAATGGGAGAAGCTGTTGCAAGTTCACTTGTTACGTGCTTGGCTCAGTGTTAGAGAATATCGTGTTAATGACTCTGAAGACTCTTCGATGGAGATGTCTGCAGCACCACTACTCTTTTAGTTGTTCTTCTTTAGAAATATTGGTATGAAACTTAATGAAATAGCAACAGGCACCAAATATCGTTTTCCACCATCGTCGTTCAGTCACGGGTTGAACTTTGTTGGTGACACTCTAAATGTGGAAAAATGTAAGTTAATGCGGATGAGCAGGAAGAACAAACCTGTAATGTTCGGATACACTATCACTAGTGACCTGCTTGACACAGTCAAAATGTTTAAATGTCTGAGCGTAACGTTGCAAAACGATATGAAACTGAAAGAGCATGTGAGAACTATGGTCTGGAAGGCGAGTGGTCGGACTTCGGTTTATTGGGAGAATTGTGGGATAGAGTGGTTCACGTGTAAAGGAGACCGCTACGCTGGTGCGACCGGTTCTTGAGTACTGCTCGAGTTTTTGGAATCCGAACCAGGTCAGATTGAAGGAAGACATCGAAGCAATTTCGAGGCGGACTGTTACCGGTAGGTTCAAACAAAGTGTTAGTACATGCTTCGGGAACACAAATTGGAATCCCAGGAGGCAAGCTGAGGTTTTTTTGGAGAAGCGCTATTGAGAAAATTTAGGGAACCGGCATTTTGTGCTTACTGCCGAACGATTTTATTGTCGCCAACATACATGGCGCGCAAGGACGACGAAAATAAGATACGAGAAATTTGGGCTCATAAGAAGGCATACATACAGTTGTTTTTCCCCCGGTCTATTTGCGTGTGGAACAGGAAAGAAATGACAAGCAGTGGTATAGGGTACTCTCCGCCAATCACCGTACGGTGGCTTGCGGAGTATCTGCGTAGATGTAGATTAAGTAAGATGTCTCACCGTGTATGACGGAATCGCAGCCAAATCATCCTCAGGAGCCGAAATCACAGAAGATAGTTTTTTGTACTCTGGCATTTTGACCAACCTCGCCTTGCTAACTCATCACAAAGGTGTTCCATTGCCATCAGGTCGGAATTCTGGGCAGGTCACTCCATTTCAAGACATTATTGTCCACAAATCATTGCCTCAAACATGACGTACTGTAATAGTGTGCATTGCCATTCAGGTACAAACATCGTCTTCAAACCGTTTCTCTCTTGTAGCTGTATACTTTTGGCTGTATACAAAGCTGTACCATAACCTCCCGCAGTTAGCAATGTCGTAAGTGTAATAAGCGGCTACATCCTAGCCATGAAGAACACCCCATACTGTAACACAATGTCCTCCGTGTTTCACTGTTAGTGCCACACATGATGACACGTAATGTTAACCAGGGATTCGCCAAACTCAAACCCTTCCATTGGACAACCACCCTCAGCAGTGCTTGATGGTCAGTGTCCGTCAGTGCATAAGGTCAGATATGGTTGTTCCTTCGCGTTTCCATTTCACAATCACGTCACTTGGGCAAATGTTGAAGAGTCATAATGCTCCTAATGTATTTGTTAGTTAGGTTACACCCAGGTTCGAGGTCACTGAGCACTACCGATCCCTCGGCCCTTACTACTTCTCTACTGACGATACAATACACCCTACCCACTTTTATAGTGTTTGGTCTACTTCTCTTGACATCTAGTGGTTAATTCCGCAGTACACAGGGGTTTATGGATACTTTTGTTCAGATAGTGTACATTTGAACATACGGTATACACAGGGTGGTCAATTGACAGTGACCGGGGCAAATATCTCACGAAATAAGCATGAAACGAAAATACTACAAAGAACCAAACTCGTCTAGTTTGAAGGGGGAAACCAGATGGTGCTATGGTTGGCCCGCTAGATGGCGCTGTCATAGGTCAAACGGATATCAACTGCCTTTTTTTAAACAGGAACCTCCATTTTTTATTACATATTCATGTGGTACGTAGAGCAATATGAATGTTTTAGTTGGACCACTTTTTTCGCTTCGTGATAGATGGCGCTGTAATAGTCACAAGCGTATAAGTACGTGGTATCGCTTAACATTCCGCCAGTGCGGACGGTATTTGCTTCGTGATACATTACCCGTGTTAAAATCTACTGTTTACCAATTGCGGAAAAGGGCGATATGGTGTTGATGTGTGGCTATTGTGATCAAAATGTCCAACGGGCGTGTGCTATGTATGCTGCTAGTTATCCTGGACGAATCATCCAAGTGTCCGAACCGTTCACCGTATAGTTACGTTATTTAAGGAAACAGGAAGTGTTCAGTCACATGTAAAACGTCAACCTGCAACAAATGATGATGCCCAAGTAGGTGTTTTAGCTGCTGTCGCGGCTAATCCGCACGTCAGTAGCAGACAAATTGAGCGAGAATCGGGAATCTCAAAAACGCCAGTTTTGAGAATCCTATTTCAACATCGAATGCACCCGTACCATATTTCTATGCACCAGGAATTGTATGGCGACGACTTTGAACGTCGTGTACATTTCTACCACTGGGCACAAGAGAAATTACGGGACGATGACAAATTTTTTGCACGCGTTCTATTTAGCGACGAAGCGTGATTCACCAACAGCGGTAACGTAAACCGGCATATATGCACTATTGGGCAACGGAAAATCCACGATGGCTGCGACAAGTGGAACATCAGCGACCTTGGAGGGTTAATGTATTGTGCGGCATTCTGGGAGGAAGGATAATTGGCCCCCATTTTATCCATGGCAATCTGAATGGGCAGTGTATGCTGATTTCCTACGTACTCCAATGTTACTACAAGATGTTCCACTGCATGACAGAATGAAGATATACCGGGTGAGCAAAGAGTCAGTATAAATTTCAAAACTTAATAAACCATGGAACAATGTAGATAGAGAGGTAAAAATTGACACACATGCTTGGAATGACAGGAGGTTTCATTAGTACAAAAAAAAAAAAAAGGACGCGTCGTTTGGTGATGATCGTGTGCTCAGCCGCCACTTTCGTCATGCTTGGCCTCCCAGGTCCCCGGACCTCAGTCCGTGCGAATATTGGTTTTGGGGTTACCTGAAGTCGCAAGGATATTGTGATCGACCGACTTCTCTAGGGATGCTGTAAGACAACATCCGACGCCATTGCCTCACCATAACTCCGGACATGCTTTACAGTGCTGTTCACAACATTATTCCTCGACTACAGCTGTTGTTGAGGAATGATGGAGGACATATTGAGCATTCCCTGCAAAGAACAGCATCTTTGCTTCGTCTTACTTTGTTATGCTAATTATTGATATACTGATCAGATGAAGCGCCATCTGTCGCACATTTTTTGAAATTTTGTATTTTTCTAGTTGTAATAAAACCCCATGTCATTCCAAACATGTGTGTAAAGTTGTACCTCTCTATCTCCATTATTCCGTGATTTATTCAGTTTTCAAATTTATACTGACTTTTTGATCACCCGTTACTTCCAACATGATGGATGTCCGGCCCAAATCTCGCGTGCGATTGAAGCGGTATTGAGTAGCATATTTCATGTCAGGTGGATTTGTCGTCGACGCACCATAACATGACCCGCACGTTCACCAGATCTCACGTCCCTGGATTTCTTTCTGTGGGGAAAGTTGAAGGATATTTGCTATCGTGATCCACCGACAACTGACAACATACGTCAGCGCATTGTCAATGCATGTGCGAACATTACGGAAGGCGAATTACTCGCTGTTGAGAGGAATGTCGTTAGACGTACTGCCAAATGCATTGAGGTTGACGGACATCATTTTGAGCATTTGTTGCACTAATGTGATATTTACAGGTAATCACGCTGTAACAGCATGCGTTCTCAGAAATGATAAGTTTACGAAGGTACATGTGTCACATTGGAACAACCGAAATGAAATGTTCAAATGTACGTACGTTCTGTATTTTAATTTAAAAATCCAACTGTTCGTCTAAAATTGTGAGCCATATGTTTGTGATAATTACAGTGCCATCCATCACAAAGCGAAAAAAGTGGTCCAACTAAAACATTCATATTTCTTTACGTACTACACGAATATGTAATAAAAAATGGGGGTTCCTATTTAAAAAAAAAACGCAGTTGATATCCGTTTAACCTATGGCAGCGCCATCTAGCGGGTCAACCATAGCGCCGTCTGATTTCCCCCTTCAAGCTAGACAAGTTCAATTCTTTGTTGTTTGTTCGTTTGACACTTATTTTGTGAGATATTTGGCCCGGTCACGATCAATGGATCACCCTGTATACTAGCTGACAAATCCGGCGCTGCCCGGTCATTTATTTTGCCACTTTTCTATTAGAGACGAAACAAAAAGTGAAATGTGTTGATAATGTAATATTCAGTGCACTTTCTGTACGCTGGGAGCAGCCGCTTCACTTGTCTGCAACATCATTTCGTAAACGTCTTTTATTGCAACGTCTCTTCCCAGCTTTATAGATGGCAGTTGAGTTCACCTGCAAAATCATTTCGTAAACGTATTTTATTGCAACGTCTCTTCACAGCTTTATAGATGGCAGTTGTTTTCACCTACAGCCGCTTATCCTTTCCAGTTGAAAGCTGCGAAAAGCGTTTCGGTGTCAGGGTCTGCCTTGATTTGACTCGACTGTAGAAGTGTCTTAGTAGTAAAGGATAAATGCACGAAAACTTCATACATGACGCGTTTCGTTTCATGCATCTCTGTTTATGACGTCATATCCCTTAAATTATGTATCGAACAATGATGTACAGTATTTGTGTAGGTACAGTCAGAGGCATATGTGGATACTGTCTGCAAAATATATTGCAAACGGAGTTAGTAGCAACCAAGTAACAAATTGAAACGTCATGCACAATACAGCATGTTCCACGCGTCTCTTTGCTTATGATTTCATACTTCTTGAACTACACACATAATAAAAAGTTTTGCATCACCCTGGTTCCCAGAACTCCTGAAGATATTGACTGTGGTTATTGTATCACAGACACAGTCCCTTTGACTGTTCAGAGATGTTACTAAACCCGACCGAAGATCTATACAACTATACATGATCAGAGCCTTTTTGACGGAGGGGGTCCGACAGCCGATCAGTAGTTCAACCATGCCTACATGGCAATACCGCGGTTCGATCGCGCCCTCATTGTTACTTTGTGCCAGGAAGGGCTCTCAACAAGGGAAGTGTCCAGGCGTCTCGGAATGAACAAAAGCGATGTCGTTCGGACATGGAGGAGGTACAGAGAGACAGAAACTGTCTATGACCTTCCTGGCTCAGGCCGCCCAATGGGTACTACTGCAGTGAACGACCGCTACCTATGGATTACGGTTCGGAGGAGCCCTGACAGCAACGTTATGTTGAATAATGCTTTTTGTGCAGCTACAGGTCGTCTTGTTACGACTCAAACTGTGCGAAATAGGCTGCATCATGTGCAACTTCACTCCCGACGTCCATGGCGAGGTCCATCTTTGGAACCATTTCACCATGTAGCACGGTACAGATGAGCCCAACAACATGCTGAATGGGCCGCTCAGGTTTGGCATCACGTTCTCTTCACCGACGAGTGTCGCATATGCCAACAACCAGACAATTGTCCGAGACCTGTTTGGAAGCAACGCAGTCAGGCTGAACGCCTGAGACACACTTTACAGCGAGTGCAGCAAGGTGGACTCTCCCTGCTGTTCTGGGGTGGCATTATGTGGCGCTGACGTACGCCGCTGGTGGTCGTGAAAGGCACCGTAACGGTTGTACGATACCTGAATGCCATCCTCCGACCGATAGTGCATCCATATCGGCAGCATATTTTCGAGGCATTCTTCTTCATGGACTACAATTCGCGCCCCAGCTTGTGAATGACTTCCTTCAGGATAACAACATCGCTCGACTAGAGTAGCCAGCATGTTGTCCAGACATGAACTCTATCGAACATTCCTGGGATAGATTGAAAAGGACTGTTTATGGACTACGTGACCCACCAACCACTCTGAGAATGATCTGCGCCGAATCGCTGTTAAGGCATGGGACAATCTGGACCAACAGTGCCTTGATGAACTTATGGATAGTATGCCACGACGAATACAGGCATGAATCAATGCAAGAGGACGTGCTACTGGGTATTGGAGGTACCGGTATGTATAATAATCTGGACCGCCCCCCCCCCCCCCCACCTCCCCCTGAAGGTCTCGCTGTGTGGTGGCACAACATGCAATGTGTGGTTTTCATGAGCAATAATGATCCTGTTCCAGTTTTCTGTACAGGTTCCGGAACTGTCGGTGATTCAAAACTTCTTTCGATGTTTATAAAAGAAATCATATCTACTCCAGTGACTGTAACACTTTCATTATTTCAAGGTTGCAATTTCGGCCTTAGGCCGTTATCAACTGTAGATTTTTGTGGATTTAAGCCATGTCAACTTAAGAAGAGATGATAGATTTGTATGTCGTTGTCATTACTGTTAAATACATTCGTGACGCTGTTACATGTTGCGAGCACATGTACCCATATGACATAAAACAACATAGTCCGTAGACACTCATGTTCGTTAGGCCATCACTAGTCACTTATACCCGGTCAGGTTTGATGCCTTGATGAACTTGTGAATAGTATGCCACGTATCGTACAGCCGTTACGGCGCGTTCCATGACCACCAGCGGCGTACGTCGGCGCCACATAATGCCACCCCAAAACAGCAGGGAACCTCCTCCTTCTTGCACTCCCTGGACCATATGTCTCAGGCGTAAGTGACTAGTGATGGGCTAACGAACATGACTGTCTACATATTATGTTGTTTTATGACATATTGATATATGTGCTCGAAATATGTAACAGTGTCACGAATGTATTTAATAGTAATGACAGCACTTATGATTGTGTCAGCTCATTTTAAGTTGACATGTCTTAAAGCCACAAAAATCTGCATTTGATAATGGCTAAACCCCAGGGCCCCCTTTTTTCCTCTTCTCTTCTTCTCCCAAAGCGGATTTTCCTCCTTCTCCCCCCCTCCCCTGAGACCCTGCACCCCATACTTTCCTCTTTCCTTCCCACATCCCTCCCTACCTGGCCCTCTTCAGCGCACCCCCCCGCTCATCTCCCCCATCTCTTCCCCTCCCTCCCTTCTTCCAGTCTCCCTCATCTCCTTGCACCTGGCAGATCCTCCGTTATGATCATCGTCAGTGTGCCACATCAGTGTTGTGTTTAGTGCTCTTTCTCCTGTGCGTCAAGAGGTGTGATTTTAATTGTGTACTGCCTTGAGGTTCACTGTCAGTGCTTGTTATGTGCTACGCCATCCGTCGATACCTTCTATGCTCCAGTCATACTGTGCCTTGTGTTCTTTTAATTGTCGCAGTGTGTGGCTTTGTGTGTGTGCTACTTTTAAACAGTTTTCACAGTTTTTTATCTCCATTTTACGGTCACCCCATTTTTTTGGTTATTGTCTTCCATGATGTTCCCCCTTTTTTATATCTATGTTCACCATATACTCTCCTTTGTTATTTTTAAATGTCTTCTCTTGTTTGTTGTACGTCTTTCGGCTGAAGAGCAGCGCATATGCTGCTGCCAACCCACCCCGAAGGGGAATTGAAATACAATAAAGGAAAAAAAATGGCCTAAGGCCCAAATTGCAATCGTGAAATAAAGAAAGTGTTACAGTCACTGCCGTAAATATGATGTCTTTTATAAAGTGGATCCCAGACATAAAAAGTTTTTTTTTTATGTGTGTGTGATGGGTAAGTGGCTCTTACCCCGACAGCGATTGTTGCCAGATATATTTACCAAGTTTGGTTGAAATCGGTACAGTGGTTTAGGAGATGTGCAACATAAAACACATACACATACATACACACACACACACACACACACACACACACACATTTTTATAATAGGTAACGGATTTTGTTGGGAATGATAATGCTTTGCTCTTCTAAACAGCATTACTGTGCAACGCCATTTCTAAGTTATCATTAGAGGGTAACATTTATTCACACATTCAGCAACATACAGAGTACTGAGAGGTGGTATTCTACTGGTGCAGGATCTGTTTCCAAAAGTCCATACGCTCCTTGAGGAGATCCTGCCGTGTGACAAACTCCAGCTTCATGTCCAGGTAATTCGCAGTGTCCGCCGTGAATGGGTCCCACGTTACTGGACTTCCACCTGGCGCCGGATCGCTGCAAAAACAAAATATACATAATTAAATACGATGATGCCACTGCCAGCGGACAGGTATGCCTCCCATTTATAAAGATGAACTCACCATGGTACAGCCTGTTTGCTCATACATAGGATGCTCACTCCCACTTATATAACATCAGTGACTATGAAAACCTATAATCTGCTGGTTCATGGTAAAATATTTTATACATTATGAATGAAAAACACATTACGTGAATGAGACAATGTGAAAAAGTTCTCTGCCTCAAGTCTCCGTGTTCTGGTAGGGCAGTATCCATCCGCTACAAGGAACACTATTGATGCTGGAGGCTTAGAAAAACATACTATTTTTGCAAGCAAGCTGCTTCAGGAGGACCACAGGTACAAGGTGGATCATCCACAAATGGAAATTAATGAACACATCCTTATTTGCCCAAATTTCTTACTGAATGATCAGACACAGTATCCTCATTCACAACTACTAACAGCAGACACTGCAAATAAACCCTTCCAGATTACTTCATAGATTTTCCTCCTACTTATATACACTCCTGGAAATTGAAATAAGAACACCGTGAATTCATTGTCCCAGGAAGGGGAAACTTTATTGACACATTCCTGGGGTCAGATACATCACATGATCACACTGACAGAACCACAGGCACATAGACACAGGCAACAGAGCATGCACAATGTCGGCACTAGTACAGTGTATATCCACCTTTCACAGCAATGCAGGCTGCTATTCTCCCATGGAGACGATCGTAGAGATGCTTTATTTAGTCCTGTGAAACGGCTTGTCATGCCATTTCCACCTGGCGCCTCAGTTGGACCAGCGTTCGTGCTGGACGTGCAGACCGCGTGAGACGACGCTTCATCCAGTCCCAAATATGCTCAATGGGGGACAGATCCGGAGATCTTGCTGACCAGGGTAGTTGACTTACACCTTCTAGAGCACGTTGGGTGGCACGGGATACATGCGGACGTGCATTGTCCTGTTGGAACATCAAGTTCCCTTGCCGGTCTAGGAATGGTAGAACGATGGGTTCGATGACGGTTTGGATGTACCGTGCACTATTCAGTGTCCCCTCGACGATCACCAGTGGTGTACGGCCAGTGTAGGAGATCGCTCCCCACACCATGACGCCGGGTGTTGGCCCTGTGTGCCTCGGTCGTATGCAGTCCTGATTGTGGCGCTCACCTGCACGGCGCCAAACACGCATACGACCATCATTGGCACCAAGGCAGAAGCGACTCTCATCGCTGAAGACGACACGTCTCCATTCGTCCCTCCATTCACGCCTGTCGCGACACCACTGGAGGCGGGCTGCACGATGTTGGGGCGTGAGCGGAAGACGGCCTAACGGTGTGCGGGACCGTAGCCCAGCTTCATGGAGACGGTTGCGAGTGGTCCTCGCCGATACCCCAGGAGCAACAGTGTCCCTAATTTGCTGGGAAGTGGCGGTGCGGTCCCCTACGGCACTGCGTAGGATCCTACGGTCTTGGCGTGCATCCGTGCGTCGCTCCGGTCCGGTCCCAGGTCGACGGGCACGTGCACCTTCCGCCGACCACTGGCGACAACATCAATGTACTGTGGAGACCTCACGCCCCACGTGTTGAGCAATTCGGCTGTACGTCCACCTGGCCTCCCGCATGCCCACTATACGCCCTCGCTCAAAGTCCGTCAACTGCACATACGGTTCACGTCCACGCTGTCGCGGCATGCTACCAGTGTTAAAGACTGCGATGGAGCTCCGTATGCCACGGCAAACTGGCTGACACTGACGGCGGCGGTGCACAAATGCTGCGCAGCTAGCGCCATTCGACGACCAACACCGCGGTTCCTGGTGTGTCCACTGTGCCGTGCGTGTGATCATTGCTTGTACAGTGTCCGGAGCAAGTATGATGGGTCTGACACACCGGTGTCAATGTGTTCTTTTTTCCGTTTCCAGGAGTGTATTTAACCGGATCGGATTAGTGGCTTCAGGCCCTCTCTGTCATCGGACCAGAATTTCACATATGTGGTATTGTTTTTATATTATTGTTACTTGAGAAGTAACAATAATTTTACGTGACAAATAATAATAAAATTGGGTTTGTGTGAGTAAAAGAGATTTGATGTATGTATACACAGTGTTAATAAATACACCGTAAAGTACCATTCAAAAAAGGACGCGGAAACGAAATGAAGCTTCTTTGGTGAGGTTGAGAGGGTATGAGGGTATGTGATGTTGTTTCAGTCATTCGAAAATCGAGTCACTTTACAACTAGCCAACTTAACGGTAAGAATGATGTTTCACATCCTCTGGTCTGAATGTATGCACTGATTAGGTTGGGTATAGTTTCATGGTCTAGGTATCCTCTCCTAGGGCAAAATTGCTCCCAACTGTTGTAAATGGCCCTTGATATCCTGGATGCTGACACTAGGACGGAGACATGTCCGACCTAGTTCCACATAGATCTGGGGATCATACTGGTCACTGGAGTACCTCAACATCACGCGGATGATACGGAGAGACAACTTCCATATAGACACGAACACTGTCGTGTCGAAAAAGCGAACTACGATACTGTCGCATGAGACATAACCCGTGAGGGCACACGAGATGAGTGACATTCCATTTTGCCGCCCGAGTTCTATCACTCACCAAGCTGTGACCTGACGGAATACCCAACGGATACTAACACCACGACGCCAGGGGTAGCACCATTGTGTCTCTCCAAATCATTGAAAGAATGGGACCTCTCTCCAGGCTGCTGCCACACTCGTCGATGATAGTCATCACCAGTAGTGCAGAAACGAGATTCATCGCTGAAGTCTCTGCGATGTCGTTCATCAGTAGTCCATGCTTCCTTGCCACGGCGCCACTTCAAACGCAGCAGTTCGTGTTGTTGTGTTGTAACACCTATTTTTGATCTATTTTGTACCTGTTTCGATATTCCTAAAGCAGTTTGTAGTATTGCTGATGTATAATGTTGTATGTGTCATGGAAATTCTTTGACTATGTATACATGTTAAGTTATGTGAAACTTTTGAACTATATTGTTTAAATTAGGGTTGTGGATTTAAATACCTAATGGAATGATTGTTATGTAATGTACTGTAAATGACTTGGTCCATAATTAGAGAACACAGAGTTGAATGTGAAAGTTGTGGGGAAGCCCCGCAGCTACGGAAGTAGTCTGGCGGAGTGGAAAAGGTGTGGTTGGCACTCAAGTGGCAACTCGCCCTTTGCGATGAGTAAGGAGTCTGGGCTAGCACTGCTATGGTTAACACCTTGTTAGCAGTAGCGGATCATTGTGGCTCATATTTTTGGAGTTCTGCGGCCAGAGGAGATTAAGGGCAGTATTTATGAGTTTCGGATGCTGCATTTCGTGATACCATTATCACGACATGGTTTTTGGCCCCATAAAAATATAGTTCCGACGCCAAGAATATATGTAACAAGGCGAGGCCAAGAGTATTGCTATGATTGCATCGCCACCAGGTTAATAGCCAGTACCATCAGCCTTCCACTAAATTGTCTATATTTGGCACTCTGTAAATGGACCAGGTATTTGTGAAATTTGGTTGATTTTAATAACAATCGTGGTGTTGCTAAAAACTCTATCTTACACCCGTGCTTAAACCAAATCGCAAACCTGGACAGGAATCCTATCCTAGTGAATCTAATTCCGTGTTACATTTATTGTAAGAAAGTGGTTGAACTTGAATTTAATGTCGCGTTGTCATTTGCACAATCAATTACACTTTTGAGTAGATCAAAAGACTGCTTAAGAAAGCACATTTGTTATTTAAAGTGTTATAGTTTGTTCTGCTTTACTTAATTAGTAATTAATGATAAGAATACTTACCATTTCTCTTACATACTTGTTAACTTTTGTTAATGAGCATGGTTCTTCAAACAATGAAAGTTTAAGGGTCTTCATGTACTAGGATAGTTAATGAAGCAATGCAAGGGCCCCTACAGAGACAGCGTAGCTAGATTTGCATTCTGTTTAATTGCTTCAAACCGAGTTTACGAAAGAACTATTTACTGTGTTATCTATTCTAATGCATGTCGGTTAATCCACAGTCATACAGAAGCTGTACTAAGCAATGAAGTTAGAGATTATAATCATTAGCAGACCCCTGATTTAAATTCAGATTTATTTCAAGCTTTTCCCTTTTCATTGTTGCTACAAGTTTCATGTGCGTCGGTAATTGTTTTATAAACTTTTACACCCAGTTAATTTGAGGAACGTGTTGTTGAGAGGCATATGTTAATGGTTACTTTCTCATTGGCAATTTGTTTGTTAGTAGGACATTTATCTGCAAGGTTAGAACAGGTATAAGGGTAGATTTTAGCGTGTGTGTCGATGAAGTTTAGGTTAGGCTTAGCACTGCCCTCTGCTTTATCATTTTGCTTGACACAAGAATGCCTAAATAGGCTGGCGACCTGTTATAATATGTAATGTCACAATTTACTTTTGTGCTGGGAGAATGTCTGTTCCTGACCCACCTGTTTACTGTTGTTTATGCTCTGCTGAAGTGTTTCGGAAACGAATCCAAGTTTGATTCTTCTGTTTCTATTAGGTTATCTCACGGTCACAACTTTAAAAAAATTCCTCGCAAAGGTACAATGTTAGAAACGATTGCCTTTTTAAGGTTACCCGTGGAACCGTTACAGTGTTAACGGAAGGCTACGCACGGGACGGTAAGTGCCTATTCTGGCTACTACTTGTCTCGCACCAATAGAGCGGGGTGGAACAGAATGTTGCAGTGAGTCCGTTACGTGTTCTGGCATAACAGTTGTAGATATGCAGTGGTTACGACATGTTTAGCGCGCAGTCGGCGATCGTCCCCTGTGATGGTCAAATGTAGTCGAACGGAACCTTGACGCCGCTTATGCCGTCCTTCATGTTCCCACATTGGCCAACATAGGTCCACTGTCAAAGCCGAATGCTTCACAAATCTGGATACTACACATTTCGACCAGTTGGCCAAAAGGAGACCCTCAGTAAGACCCCTGTCAAACTCCGTCGCGTGCTCATAACGCTGTCTCATACGAGTACGGGATTCCCTATGCCCTTCGCAGCCGTCACTCTATATCTGACGCAGTTCAGCCCCTTATATACCCTAGAGGTCTCGTAAGAACACTCAATACCAACATCTCTGATACACTTGTGTGGCTATTCCACCTGTCACAGAGAATTTACACGCCCGCCAATGCTGTGTGGATGGATGAAGCTACATTGGCACCCAATTAAGTCTTCTCGTATCTTAACTCTCTTCGTCAGACAGTGCAGCACTGACTAAGAGCTAATAAAGTTGGTACTAGGAGTTCTAGCAGTACTCTGCTACTGCTGCTATTGCTGCTGCTAATAATAATAATAATGACGATAATAATGATAGTGGCAGATATAGATGTATTTATAGGTGTACAAAACACCTATTTTCTGACTACTGGTAGATGAGAGAGAGAAATTCAGGTGGACTGCACCATCTAGTAGCACTGGGAAATGAAGAAAATTTGGTAGGAAAGAAGTAGCGGAGTAACGGGTACTTACAGGGACAAAGGTAGACATATTACTGTTGTTTCATTAGATACGTCATTAACTATCTTTTGAAGCTATAGGTGTAATCCAGTTCTCTGGTGCAGTGATGGAAGTCACTCCAGAACCAGGTTTCTGTAACTGAAAAGGACTTTGTGAAAACGCCTGAGTGATGGACTGGGGCAGAAAGGGTTTTTCTCTGATGGAAACATCGAAATGGCAAATATTGAAATAACCGATCGCGGAATTGAAAAGCAGCTACAGTCAGTCAGTAGCGGAAAGACTTCAGGACTAGATGAGATACCTATCAGACTATAAAGATTATGCGAAAGAACTTGCTCCCTTTCTAGCACTAATTTATCGTAGATCGCTTGAGCAACGAAAGGTACCTAACGGATGGAAAAAAGCGCAGGTCGTTCCCGTTTTTAAGGAAGGCCGTAAGACAGATCCACACAATTATAGGACTATATCGTTCAAATCAGTCTGTTGTAGCATTATGGAATATGATTTATGCTCAAGAATTACGACGTTTTTGGAAACTGAACATCTCCTCCATAAAAATCAACATGGATTCCGCATTGAGAGATCCTGCTAAGGCCGGCCGCTGTAGCCGAGCGGTTATAGGCGCTTCAGTCTGGAACCGCGTGACTGCTAAGGTCGCAGGTTCAAATCCTGCCTCGGGCATGGATGTGCCTGATGTCCTTAGGTTAGTTAGGTTTAAGTAGTTCTAAGTTCTAGGGGACTGATGACCTCAGATGTTAAGTCCCATAGTGCTCAGAGCCATTTCGGCCAGATCGTGCGAAACTCAGCTCACTCTGTTCTTCCAGTGGACAACGGCGCTCGGGATGATGACGTGGTCCTTGATTTCAGTAAGGCATCGAACACTGTCCCGCATTGCCATTTAACGAAAACAGTACGAGCCTATGGAATATTGGACCAGACCTGCGATTGGATTCAAGACTTCCTTGCAGATAGAACTCAACACGTCGGTGTTAACGGAACTAAATCGGCAGATGTAAAGGTAATATCCGGAGTACCAGAGGGAAATGTGATAGGACCGTTGCTGTTTACAATACATGTAAATGATCTAGTAGAGAGCGTCGGATGATCTTTAAGTTTATTCGCAGGTGATGCAGTTGTCTATAACAAGGTAGCAACTCCAAAAGTTAGTAAGAATTTGCAGAACGACCTACAGAGAATGAATGGTAAAGACACAGGCAGTTGACCCTGAACGTAAATAAATGTAACATATTGCGCATACATACAAAAAGAAATCCACTATCGTACAGCAATGCTATTGATGACAAACACCTGGAATCAGTGTCTGCTGTAAAATATCTAGGCGTAAATATCCAGAGCGATCTTAAGTGGAATGACAATATAAAACAGATCGTGGGAAAAGCAGGCACCAGACTTATCGGAAGAATCTTAAGGAAAAGTAACTCATCCACGAAATAAGTTGCTTATAAGGCGCTTGTTCGCCCGATTATTGAGTATTGTTCATCTATCTTGGATTCCTGTCTGGTAGGACTGATAGAGGTGATAGAGGAGATCCAACGAAGAGCGGCAGGTTTCGCCACCGGTACCCTTAAGCTGACGACAGAGCATTCGGAGATGCCAACCAAACTCCACTAGCAGACGTTAAAAGAGAAGCGTTGTGCGCCACGGAGAGATTTACTATTGAAATTTCGGGATAGCACTTTTCAGGAGTCAGACAACATATTGCTTTCCCCCACATGCATCTCGCCTATTGACCACGAGGAGAAAATTCGAGAAATTAGAGCTAATACAGAGGCTAACCGACAATCATTCTTTCCACGCACCACTCGCGAGTGGAACACGGTTGGAGGTTCAAAATGGTTCAAATGGCTCTGAGCACTATGGGACTCAACTGCTGAGGTCATTAGTCCCCTAGAACTTAGAACTAGTTAAACCTAACTAACCTAAGGACATCACAAACATCCATGCCCAAGGCAGGATTCGAACCTGCGACCGTAGCGGTCTTGCGGTTCCAGACTGCAGCGCCTTTAACCGCACGGCCACTTCGGCCGGCACACGGTTGGAGGGACCAGTCAGTGGTACCGAAAGCACCCTCCGCCACACACCATTAGGTGGCTTGCGGGGTTTGATGTAGATGATGTAGATATTACAATACATTGAAAAAAGAATTTAAAAAAGTAGTTGACCATGAAAAAGCAACAAATTAAAACAGTCGACGGACGGGACTCATTTTTCTGTACACCAAGAAACACATTCTGGTAAATTTGCGAGCATGGATGACGTAAAGAAACTGGTAGTGCGAATAACAAAATTTCTGAGGGCACACGCATTATTCCACTGTCAGTTGCAACAGTTGACGATGGAACTGTATGAAGAGTACGGAGGCTTGAAGTATTACTGCAGAGTATGTTGGTTAAGTCAGAATGTCCGCAATGATTTTCAATTTGAAACCCACTATTCATATCTGAAGGAAAAAAGAATGCAGGACAGATAATTAGGACGTCCGGAATGCATTGCAGGCCTTGAATTTTACGTGTATTTGACTGGCCACTACCCAGAATAAGGCACTGAAAGGTGAGAAATAACTTCTTTCTGATTTGATGAGTATGCATTTAAAAAGAGATTGTAGAAGGGACAAATTCTGACAGAGTCTTGTTTCCCAACCTCACTGGCGTTAAGAAAACGCAAGGTTTGATGAATTTATTACGGTCGTGAAGGAATTACAAGGATAGTTTTCTAAACGTTTTGAGGACCAACAATCTTGTGTCTGTTTTCCTGCTGGTTTCGAGACCGTTTGCCGTTCCATTTGAAAGCGTACCTGTGCATATGCAGATGTAACTGATTAATATGCACTGTAATTCCCGTTTTTGTGACAAATCGTTTTATGTTAGAACTGTCCGGACATCTACATTGTTTTCCTCAGATAAGGTTTTCACGCCTGCTTGATGAGATTGCGAAAGTACTAAAATATTTCTATCAACATGTGTCTGTAAAAGATCTTTCTTCGATTACGAAGGTAATAAATCACGGTTACGTGGCAACCTGCGTGGGAAAATCTGTGAAATCGTCTGCACCTGTCCACATACCGACAGTCTGTATCAGATAAAAATCATATTATGTCTTCCGTGCTACAAAATTGATTGTTTGTGACCTTCGTTGTTGAGAAATGTGAAATGTCGAACGAAGTTGTATGCAGTGCGAGTACATTGCCACTTTAGTGCAGAGCAATCTCAGTTTCGCCCTCCTCATGGTCAGTGTACAGTGGCGGTGGGGGAAATGTGCGCTACGTCACTTGTGACAGGGCACGGCTCTTGAGGAGAATTCTTGGTGCCCCTGTCCTTGAGTGATATCGAGAAACTTTAAGATAGCGAATTAATAGAAATGACAGACGTGAACGTTCACGGAACTGCAATACTTCAAATGTCATACTTGAAATGCCTTTTCGGTCAACGTCGTTTGGGTGCTGCTCATCATATTCTAAAACCGCGTGACAAGTGGAGTAATATATTATACCACTTTTAGGCGATCAACAAACAATACTTCCAGTCATTAGAACTGTTAGCTTCAGAACAATAATGAACATGAGACGAATTCTGAGAAACTTTAGGAAGTGAACTGTGCCAAGTACAGCTTAGATTAGTAAAAACTTATGTGTTTTACAGAAGTTTTGTACTTATAAAGCAATTGATTTTTTGGATATAATTTATTGCCTATAATAATGAAATTTTAATATATCGCCATTTCTTCCGTAGTCATTTCCAAGATAAAGACAATGACTTACATTTTCAGTTTAGGCGATTTGAAATGTGGATCATTGGAATATAGTTAGGCTACTTTCTGGATGGTTGTCAAAGTAAGTTACAAATCCTTGCGGGCTAGATGTACCGATGACGTGACAAATCCTCCCCTCTACACCTTTTTAAAACATTTGATCTCACAAAACTTACAGACACGCAGTTTTATCCTGGAACCTGCTGGCCTACTAGCAGGAAACCGGGCAGTTAAAACTGAATACTGTAAAATATTACACAAGCGTTGTGTGTTTTTAATTCATTATTATAAATTTATAATGAACTGTCGCTTGAGAATGTTTCTACCACTGCATTTGTATCAGCCACAAAAATGGGTTCTGTTTAAGTGAGGGAACTAATTTGGCATGTGCTACAACAACGGGCTCAGTTGGAAGTAGAGCTGTTCAAATGCCTATCTCGCCATCCAGACTTATGTTTTCATTTTTTCCCCAAACTGATTAAGGTCAATGCTGGGATGGTCATTCTGAGGAGAACACAGCACGTATTTTCGCGATACTTCCACATTCCACGCTTGCACTCCGTCAGTTACGATCTCGCGGTCGACGGAATGCTCAGACGTGATGTTCCTTCTTTGTTATATTGCGAGGTTTAGTAGAATTTAAACGCAGAACCATTCAAAAATAGCGTGAGAACATGTATGGAACCTACCACTTACGTGTGAAGCAGTTTTTCATTTGACTTACACCTATATTCGACGTCGACGCGCTCTTTCCCGCACTCGATTTCATTGTGACGTTATGGCGGTAAAGAACATAGGCAATGTGCGCTCTATACATATACGAATTTATCTGAACCGTTATGTATAGGTGTTCCTTTTTCCTGGTTCTGCCCGGTCATATGTAATGAATTCGACCACATTTCCAACTGTATATAATAAAACGTTAATTATATGGATATTACATATGAAGATGGTATCTGTTCTTTCGGACATGTCTGAAAGAACAGATACCATCGGTGACCATACAGCTAGTTGGAATGAAATTACAATGAAATGAATACCCATAACTGCATACAGGCGTTGATCTAAGTCAATGGGGTCAGTTGAAAATATGTGGCCCGACCGGGACTCGAACTCGGGATCTCCTTCTTATAGGGCAGACACTCTATGCATCTGAGTCACCGAGGACACAGAGGATACTGTGACTGCAGGGACTTATCTCTGGCGCTCCTCCCGTGAGGCTCACATTCCCAACTTATTGTCCCGCACTATACTCATATATGAAGATGATATCTGTTCTTTCCTACAGTTGGATAGAGCGTCTGCCATATAAGCAGGAGATCCCGGGTTCGAGTCCCGGTCGGGACACACATTTTCAACTGTCCCCGTTGACTTATAGCAACGCCTGTATGCAGATAGGGGTATTCATTTCATTGTAATTTACATGGATATTAATTAATCGTGAGAAAATTTTTATGTTATTGAGTAATTTACGAGTAATGCATACTATGTGACTCTTTAAAGAATAATGTATATAATAGCTGCTGATTGAAAGAATAATTTGAACTGTTCTGAAGCTGTTTTAAGAACAATGGAATGAATGAAAACATAACGAAAGTGTAATGGAGCTTTTCATATTTTACCGTAATGGAAAAATCTATAGACAATGTTGGCCGTTCAAATAAGACAGAATTGAAAGAGAGAAAGAGATAGAGAGAGAGAGAGAGAGAGAGAGAGAGAGAAAGAGACAGAGGAAGACAGAAATGGCTGGGTTTGAAAAGGGATATTAAGCACAAACTAACACGACGCGTGTGTGTGTGTGTGTGTGTGTGTGTGTGTGTGTGTGAGTGAGTGTGTAAGAGAGAGAGGGGGGGATGGGGAGTTTGTAGTGGCGTATGGCTCAATTAAGGTTATGTAACATAAAAATGTGGAGTTTTGAAGTAAAATAGGCACACTGTACCTCCAGTTATGAGACTCATATCCGAAACCAACATCAAAATAATTAACTGAAATAACAGCGTGTATTCACTTACCCGTACTTAGCGAAATTTGTCCACAGAGTGGTCAGTAGCTCAGTCACCTTTCCGTCGTTAGAATTCGGATCCTTGTCTGGCCCATCCTGGAGGAAAAGGTAACTTGCTTCTGCTGCGTGGCCCATACCTGCAATAGGCATCTGTATCAGAAAAAAATGTCTCTTGATGCAAATTAAAAATACGTAGAAGACAACACTTTCATTCAAAACAGATTTATTTCGTGTTAATGTAAAAAATGAGTTTTGGGGCACGGGTCTAGCCTGTCGCTTCCTGAACCGTCCAACTTCTTTTCTGGACCAGATACGTAATAGCGAGGGGCCAGAAATCCTCATTTATTTATAGATTAAATTCTTTCTCAAACACTTAAGGAAGGTTGGGTTCCATACATGTATATGATTGTTTGTCTGCGATGAGACTGATGCAGAAGTGTGATACAACTTAAAGTTTCCTTCCTGGGAGATCAATTTTTGTTTCTTTCTACGTTCACAGTTTCACACATCGCGCTAAGTTTCTATACACAGTTAAATTTAAAGATAATAACGCGATTGTCAAATATAGCCTCTAATAACCACGTCGTCTACAATACGTTAAATTGTAATAAGTATCAGTGCCAACAGCAGCGAGTATTCTGTAGGAAGCGACGGAGGTCGTTCGTCAAGGGCAGTGAAAAAGACAACGGGTACCGCGACTGGAGGAAACAGATTTCAAGACTATATAGTCGTAGATTATATTGTACGTCTCGATAGCCGTTACATTATTGCCACAACCAACAAGCAACATGGCCATTCTACGCCTTCTGCACCAACGTCGAAGACACTCCTACTGACATCTACCTCGTTTCCTCTAATTTCTACCAGGTCTAACTGGCTTTGTAGAAGTTAATTTTGTTTGCAGGAGCTATTTGTTTCCGACGTGATATTTTAATCTAAACGTCTAAATTTTGTGTTAATCTTTGAGAGAATAGATTATCCATATGCCGATCCCGTTGTCTGTCGGCCAACGTCTGAGGGGCGTGTAACATCTAATACGATACTTATAGTCTGAAGTGTATTTTTCGATGGAACATAGACTTCTTTCTATTTGCCTGCCGCTGTGGCTGTGTTTATCAGTGGAGATGATTATCTTAATGCTTGTGTAGTCTTATTTTCACACCCACGAACAGCGATTTGCAGCAGGACATTAGAACGTATATTGCGTTCGAACATTATGAATTACCTCGAAGAAAACGGTCTATGGACACACAGTCAACATGGATTTAGAAAATATCGTTCTTGTGAAACACAAGTAGCTCTTTATTCGCATGAAGTGTTGAGTGCTATTGATAAGGGATTTCAGATTGATTGCGTATTTCTGGATTTCTGGAAGGCTTTTGACACTGTACCACACAAGCGGCTTGTAGTGAAATTGCTTGCCTATGGAATATCGTCTCAGTTATGTGACTGGATTTATGGTTTCCTGTCAGAGTGGTCTCAGTTCGTAGTAATTGACGGATAGTCATCGAGTAAAGACAAGTGATTTCTGGTGTTCCCCAAGGTAGTGTTATAGGCCCTTTGATGTTCCTTATTTGTATAAACGATTTGGGAGACAATCTGAGCAGCCATCTTAGGTTGTTTGCAGATGACACTGACTTTTATCGACTAATAAAGTCATCAGAAGATCAAAATAAACTGGAAAGCGATTTAGAAAAGATATCTGAATGGTGCGAAAACTGGCGGTTGACCATAAATAACGAAGGTGAGGTCATCCACATGAGTGCTAAAAGGAATCCGTCAAACTTCAGTTACACGATAAATCAGTCAAATCTAGAGACGGTAAATTCAACTAAATACTAGGAATTGCAATTACGATTAACTTAAATTGGAAGGAACACACAGAAAATGTTGTGGCGAAGGCTGGGGAAGACTGCGTTTTATTGGCAGCACACTTAGAAAATGTAACAGATCTACTAAGGAGACTGCCTACACCACGCTTGTCCGTTCTCTTTTAGAATACTGCTGCGCGGTGTGGGATCCTTACCAGATAGGATTGATGGAGCACTTCGAAAAAGTTCAAAGAGGGGCAGCACGTTTTGTGTTATCGCAAAATATGGGAGAGAGTGTCACTGAAATAATACAGGATTTTGGCTGGACATCATTAAAACAAAGGCGTTTTTCGTTGCGACGGAATCTTCTCACGAAATTCCAAGCACCAACTATCTCCTCCGAATGCGAAAAGATTTTGTTGACACCGACCTACATAGGGAGAAATGATCACCACGATAAAATAAGGGAAATCAGAACTCGTACGGAAAGATGTAGCTGTTCATTCTTTCCCTGCGCTATAAGAGATTGGAATAATAGAGAATTGTGAAGGTGGTTCGATGCACCCTCTCCCAGGAACTTAAATGTGATTTTCAGTGTATCCATGTAGATGTAGATGTAGATATAGAAACTGACGTGAAATGATGATGAGATCCCATAATCCGAGGAGCGGGGAGATCCGCAGCGCCGACTAGGCAAGGTCCTAGCGGAGGTGGTTTGCCGTTGCTTTCCTCCGACCGTAATGGGGATGAATGATGATGAAGAAGAGGACACAACAACACCCAGTCATCGAGAGGCAAGGTAAATCTGCGACCCCGTCGGGAGTCGTACCCGGGACTCCGTGAGCGGGAAGCGAGAACGCTACCGCAAGACCACGAGCTGCGGACTGACGTGATAAGCCAGACCTGTTGAAAGATTGGAACTCTTGTTGCGAATCTACCCTGCGGGAATGAAGCACGTGTGGCTTGTATGTGGAATCTCTCCCGCACAACGTTTACTGGAGGAAGCGCGCGAAGGAGGCGGTTGCGTGATGAAAACGGTGGCAAGTGTCAGACTCCAATGCGGGAGGTCTGCTTGCAGCTCACTTTCATTGCCATGATTTCTAAGAGCAGGATTTAGATATCTTGTCAATACTCTGCACTCCTGTCATAGCAATAAATATATTTATGTACGAATAACAGTAACCTAGTGGCGAAATGTATACAGATAAATTTATGTTGCACTTATTTACATTCACTCTATTGCAAAAGTTATTGAACTTGTAGATAAGAGTAACTATTATTCGCCATTGGTAACTTTATCTCTTTCTGTTTCCGTCGAAAACTTTTTCACCTAATCGTTTTGGGCATCTCCAGCGGTGTAAAAAGGAGATAATTACATGTTACCTGAACTAGAGATACTTTCAGAATGAGATTTTCACTCTGCAGCGGAGTGTGCGCTGATGTGAAACTTCTTGGCAGATTAAAACTGTGTGCCCGACCGAGACTCGAACTCGGGACCTTTGCCTTTCGCGGGCAAGTGCTCTACCAACTGAGCTACCGAAGCACGACACACGGCCGGTACTCACAGCTTTCCTTCTTGCAGTACCTCGTCTCCTACCTTCCAAACTTTGTTTACATATTGTTACATATTGTTTCATAGCAATATCTTTAGGTTAAGTTAATATTTACATAATTCACAAGTAAAGAATGAAGTATTAGTATTTACTTTTACGTCTCCTATGTTTTATGTATTTTCATTGGTTCTTCTGTAAACGCTCCTATAGGCATTTCTGAAATCGGAACTCTTTGGTGCAGATATTCACTGAACTGCATGTCAGCCGTGCTGTTCTCTGCACTTAAGCTTGCTGCTAGCTTAACTGAAGGATCATGAGAATTGTAAAGGGTAGCAGTGTCGTGGAATGTTGGGGTGGATATCAATGGAGGATGCTGTGATAGTGGAAGTGTTAATGTATGTACGCACGTGTATGTGTGTGTTTGTGTTGTATTTTTGTTTCTTTTCAGATATGTAATTTTCATTATTTATAATGTACAGTATGTGTATTACTTAGTGGTCTGCTGTACGGTAGTGTGTATATGGCCTTTGTGAAACGACTTTCTGGGAGTGTAACTATTTTTTTGTTTTCTTGTTATAACACAGGATTTCCGTGTTAAAAGTTTCGGCAATCAATTCAATATATTTACAATTGCAGCTATTATATTTGCGTTCATGGATCCCAAAACTTTTACATTTACCTTTCTCTTCTGTCGCTGTTTTTAATTTATTTGGAATTATACTATTGTTTTTAAAGGTTAGTTTAATTCCATCTCTTCTTCTTAAGTTGGTTCTGCTGTTCTAATAATTGTGATATGCCATGGGGTACGGTTTTCTGTTTTTGTTGCAGAATGATGTTGTAAATTGATTTAACAGTAATAAATAATATCGTCCCACGTTGTGAGCCAAAATATGGTAAATTCAGCTCTAATGTGTTATATGTCCACCTGAAAACGTGGCTTTTAGTGCCACGAAATCGGTAGTGACCCAATAACGAAGGACTAAGTACAGCTGAAGCGCTTTATTAATACTCAAGATAAATACGAACTGATTGAAGATAAATTTGAACTAACCAGGTTGCTGTGATAAAACACTGATTTAAATATTTAACACTAAGAAACATTTACATTCATTACTGGATCATAATTCGCTGATCAACGATACAAGTGAAAATTTAGATCACTCTGACTGGGCGCAGACATAACTCAGCAATTGTGCCAACGAAATGGGGTGAAGAACATTTTCATCTCACCACTCGGCGAAGTCAGTTTTACATGAAGGCATGTGTGGCTGATAGGATGTTGACACTATGTGTTGATCACCTCACATCTGCGTGGCTACCGGATGACAACCGGCAGCTTTGATCTTCCGCGTTCAGTGGCGTTGAGGCAAAGCCTTAATTCAACAATCATTCTGCGCTGAATAGCCACTAGCCTTAACCCTTGCATGTAGTAAAACCCGACGACCAACGTTGTGTTATCATCCCAGCACTCGGTGTCTGCTATCAGCAGCGACATTCCCTCAGAGGTGGTTTCAATGCAATTTTTGCAAGTTGAGGTCAGAGAAGGCAGTGGAATATGATGCTTAAGGTTTTCAGCTTCGGACGTGGGGAGTCCATTTGAGATGGAATGGAAAATTAGTATATCGCAAGACAATTGACAATTTAATTAATGTCAGAGAACTGAGTCGACAGTTGGTTGACCTGATTGCAGAAAGCAAAGATACAACGCTTTCTGCGAAGCAGCACTAAAAACTACATCTTCTTTAGTATTTCTGAGCTCTCCTCTCACTTACCGATCACTTACAGTCCATCTGACTGCTTCCCTTATTACTTTTCTCTTTCTCCCTGTCTCATTGTCTACTGTGAGTCAGTTTCGTTGATGGGCCTCCACTCAATCCTTCATGGTATTGAATTTCCCTTTGTATCGCTATTGTCATCGACTGAATCAATTTACAGTCTCAGTGACCAATCAACATGGCATAAACAAGCCTCCTAGTATTCACATAGGGTAACAAGATTTCTGACCTTGTGGTGGCTAGCAACATAAAACTTCTGTGCCACCTTCTACACCTGCCATGATCCAAATTAAACTATCAAGAGTTCAAACGCAGTAATCAGCATGATTTTGCCTGCTAGTTGAGTGAAAGCTTTTTTCATCAAAGACGTCTGAGTCCATACCTGCGTGCAGAGAAACTGTTCGACACATATAACACATAGAGACATACAATCAAGTTACAATACTGAGGATTTGAATAGTAAATAACGCAAAACTTTTAACCATCCCAAATGTGCTGATGTTAAACAATATGTACCGTACCTCAAAACAAAATATTAATAACGAACGAATGAATTATTTCTTCAGTTTCCTTTCTTTACGAACAGAATTAACCAAAAAAATACGTGATACAAATTCAAATAATAAAATATGAAATTGTGTATCAAAAGACAAGTATGAGACATTCTTATCAACAAACTGAATGACACAATCTCGTTAGCAGGCACGTCCATTGTCTCGTAAATTTGGCTGGTGTTATGATGTTCCAATGAGTTGTGTTTCAGCGCACAATAGAATAGTTACCTGTTGTAAACCTTAACGTAAATGCAGATGGTATTTCTGTAGACTGTGTAAGAAATACAAAATTTCTAGTAATGCATAGTGATTGTCTTCTAATCAGTGTAAACATAGAAAAATCCTCAGAAAAACAGTGTCATCAAAGAGTTATGTCCTTAGAGTCATGATGTAGCGCCTTTCCATTATATATTTCCATATTTACAGAGAGTGAATTTTAGACATTCTTTTTAGGGAAACAAACGCACGAAAGATGAATACAACTTTGAAACTACAGCAAAAGATATTGCGGATAAGAGAAATGCATTGGCAGTTGCGAATATGGACAACTCTTAGCTATATAATGGAATGAAGACAATGAAAATTTGTATCGGAGTGGGCCGAAATCGGAATTCCCGCTTTAAGTGAGGGGTCGCCTGAACCACGTTGTCTACCCGTGCGCGACTCGCGGCCAGACCCAAACTTCCATATGTGTTTCTTCATGCGTCGCAACCAGCAGTGGTCCACCTTATGTAATTCCCGTAGTTCGGGGGGAGGGGTGTGACACATTTTAATTGAAAGTCACTCCTTCGTATCGGCGGACAAACACGGTATAGGAGTACCTATGTTCTTAAGAAGTACGGCGCAATATTGTTGGCTGTTCGTGCACGACTCACGGCCAGATCCATGATTCCATATGTTGGCTTTCATGCCTCAAAATCTGACTCATGGCCAGATCCATGATTACATATGTTCTCTTTCATACCTCAAAATGTGCACTCATATGCATTATGTAATTTCAGTACAGGGAAGGGCAATTTAATTGAAAGCAGTTGCATGCATGTCAGAAGGAGCATTGCACTGCACTTCTTAAGAACACAGGCACTGCAATATCATGTTGTGGATAATAACCAGAAATATTAAATACGTTCATTGTAAAGATCTGTTCTTAGCAATTGAGTTTTAAGTACATCATGTGAGTATATTTACAACTCAGTTAAGCACATAAAATAGCTTCATGATTAACACAGAGTCATCTCTATCTCTGAGAATTTAACTGGTACCAAGAAGGTATAAACAAAAATCCCACTACAACATTTTCTATGGGGGAATAAAACTGCACAGTGTACTACTTAAGGAAATAAACTAATTTGAAAAAGCAGATAAAAAGTGCCTCTCTAGGAACAAATTCTATAAGATGAGGGATTACTTCAATGTAAAGAGTAGATGTTTAGTAAAAGGAATGTAACAATAAAATTGAGATTGGCAATTTCGGGCCGAAAAATCCATTTTACATTACTGATATAGAGAACAAAATGTTATCATAAAAATTTTGATCAAAATGCACTACAGATGTAAAATACGTAGTAGTAGGAAATATGGAACTCAAAAGTATTCCAATACTTATCTGCATGCGAAAAACATAGGTAAAAATTATATAGCCATCTTAAAAGAATGGAACCAATCATATTAACTAAATAAATTGTAGTACTGTGTGCAATTCACTGTAGAATTAATACTAAGACCATAAAAAGGACTGCAGGAATGACAAAAACATGGGCACAAAGACGGACTAAAAAAACCTGAAATTCTCTTTGTTTGTACGTCGTTGTATGCTCTAAACGAGAGTAATAATAATACGACTGTGGCACATCGCGAAACATTTTCGTGTAGCAACACTTGTGTGTGTGTGTGTGTGTGTGTGTGTGTGTGTGTGTGTGTATGTGTGTGTATGCAGTGAAGGTTGTTAACAAATGAAGGTAAAGTGTAGCACTACCATTTTTATATAAACACAGTTCGTGGAAGCAGTTAGTGTCGAGACACTCACAGAAGCGACAGAAACCAAAACCGAGGGTAGCATATTGAAAATCTAAAATTCTGCTCTGTTTTCAAATCTTCCTTTATAAAGGAAAATCCAGAAGTATTACGGCAGTTTAAGTCTCCTAATAATCCAAAGATATGTGAAATAGATATTACTATCAGTGTCATTGAAAAACGGCAGAAATAGTTAAAACTGAACAAAGCTCCAGGCCCAATGCAATCCCTATGAGATTATATACCGAATTTGCGGCTGAGTTACTTATCTTCTAAGCTTATACAACGAAAATCTCTCGAACATAAAACAGTGCCTAATAGCTGGAAGAAAGTACTGGTGACTTGTATTTACAAGACAGGTAGGAGAAGCGATCAGCAAAATATATCTTTCACATCCATCTGCTGTTGACATTGGAACTATTCTGAGCTCAAACGTAATGAGTTACCTCGTACAGAATTAATTCCTCCATGACAACCAGCATCGATTCCGAAAACATCGATCATGTGAAAACCAACTCGCACTTTCGTCACAAAATATCCTGAAAGCCATGGATGAAGGCAGTCAGGTATATTCAGTTTCTTTTACTAAAAGTGTTTGACTCTGTATCGCACTTACACTTGTTATCGAAAGTAAGATCGTGTTGTCATGGACTGATATTCTTCGAGAGATGTAGTAGTAACTTCAGGCGTCCCACATTCAAGTGTGTTGGGACTCTTGTTGTTCGTGTTGTGTATTAATGACACAGCATACAATATTGCCAACATTGACTCTTCTTAGATAATGCAGTTACTTACAGCGAAGAACTGACTGGAAAGATATACACAAATATTCAGTCACATCTTGATAAGTTTCATACTGGTGGAAAGTCTGGCAACTCACTTCAAATGTTCGAGGATGTAAAACCATGCACATTACAAAACGTGCAACGTAGAATCGAATGAGTGCAATCTCAATGCGCCAATACTAGCATCACTCAACACATATAAATACCTGGTACAACAATTTGTAGGGATGTGAAAATAAACCATCAGGTGGGCTCAGTTGTAGGTATATCAGGTGGCATTCTTCGACTCTTTTGGTAGAATACTAGGAAAAAGCAGTCAGTCTACAAAGACGATTGCTTTCAAAAGACACATTCGACCTATCCTAGTATGTAGCTCAAGGGTATGGGTACCATACCAAATAGATCTAGAGGGGTGTATGTTCAATGTACACGATGGAGGGCAGTATGTGTGGCAACAGGTTTGTTTGACACATTGGAGGGAGTCACAAAGTTGCTGAAAATCGAGAGCTCGCTGACACATGAAGATAGAGGCTGTAACGGAACTGAAATGATGGTGGGCTGACAGTAATTTGGAGCCCGCGCGTCGGAAACGGGCGCGCTGGTGTGAGACTGCCAGGGAGTGCACCCTGATGCCATCTATTGGCGAAACTGGGAATTAGCGCTGCCTCTCAGACAATGCACTAAGCTCTCGGAGTCAAATGTATTGTTTTCCCTGGTAATTATAAGCTATTACTGTATGATTTAATGTTATAAAGCGCTAGTAGTAAATTATTATGACTGGTATGAACTCCAGGGTAATAAATATAAATATTCTTAAATACTAAATGATTTCGGTGAAAAGGTGGTAGGGGAACACCCCCACTCTTGGTGATACGAGCGTAGCTAGAGGTAGCTGGAGACACAGGGACTGAACAATGGAATGGCCTGGGGAGTGTTGACGTGACCGGACGTGCGTAACTGTGCTCACGCAAAAGAGATTGTGCAACAGCGAAGAGGAGAATATCGTCGCCGTTTGTGGAGTAGAACGCGACGAATGGTTGTCGAAGCCGTCTCTATGCCACTGGTGCTGATTGTAAGAGTTCCTGCGCCCAGATTTTATGGCGGACGTGCAGTAGCTTATACGAGTGCTACAGCTCGTAGTTCCAGCCGCCATTAAGGGCATGAGGCGTGAAGAGCTGCGTTAGTCACATGCATCTCACCACCAGCACCGACACGTCTACCCAAGTCAAGACTGCTTGCAATTGTTAAGTCGAACTTTGTATACATGTAAAAGGAGAATACCAGTTTTCTTTTGTGCAAGTGCAGAAGACAGAATATAGTAATGAGTAAAATTACAACGCATGTTGTTCATTGTAAAGTGTAGTAACCTGAAACATAGTGTAGTGAAATCAGACTGAGGCCACCATCGCCTCTTTCATTTACAATTCTTTTGGGTGTAGAATACTTTAGCGTATAAGAATGTTGAAAAGAGCAATGGTCACACCAGAATGAGTCGCCTATTTATAGTTACTTAAATTTTTCTGAGTAACCTTTCAAGTAAAGTCACTTAACTAATTCTATATCAGTTGTCCAAAGAGTAATATCCAAAATCATTAAATAAGTTGAAGGATAGAATTTTGTTAACCTAAGTTGCATAAGTTGTCTTGGTGGTAATTACCAAGCCAACTCACAGAAATTGAGAGAGTATTTGCTTTGTAGAATCACCTAGAATGATCAGAAATAGTAATATTCAGAATTAAGTTTAAATTCAACTCAAGCCATTTCACTTTGAAACGAGCCAAAAAACTGATTTATTCTTTTGCTCCTTCAGAGCTGGCGACTGTAGTTATAAGTATTTTCAGGAGGATTCGACGGTAAGTCTGCTGCTCTCGTCGTGCTGATAGGATTACGCACTGCTGCTAGCAGTGGTGATTGGATACATAAGCTCACTACCAAGTTAAGTGGGTCAGGTAGGCAGTGTTACCGTGTGAACTGTAGGGCATTGTAGGCAGTGGATCGAACCCGTTCAATCATCACAGCTCTTTGGGAAATAGTCCGGTTAGGAGTGTACTAATCATTAGGTAAATACTGGCGAGGAACGGTCAAAAATGTATACGCAAGTGAATTTAGCAAGGTCCATGTAGCACCTAATTAATGTGGTGCAATGGCGAGGGTAGGAGTGGAGTAAAAGTGAGCTGAGCTTGTGGCAGCTGTGCTGTCTTCAAAGATTAATAACGTGAATTCACTACTACCTCTTACCATTAGGGCTGAGCTATTTACGGTTAAAATACGTAGCAGTAAGCGCAAAGGCGTGACAGCTACAAGTCCGTATTGGCTTTATACATACGGAAGTAGGAAGCGGGTCATTCCGTCAGTGGAGGGGTTAAAACAACCGAGTCAGTTGAGAACATACCCCATTTACTGATGGAAAGATTCGGCGGTTCGGTCGCATGTGGCGACCATGACAGGACTTACCAAGTTTGTAGAATAAAAGCTGCAATAAAAGTGTTTTATATAAACTTGTAGTTTCAAGAAAATTTTAAATTTAAAATTCTGTTGTAGACAAATATACCACAATTGGTAAGTTCTAGACGAGAAGCTGCAAAGCAGCAAAAGAAAGTCCAATAGTAGGAGTTAAACAAGTAATACTTGGTTTAATAAACATTTCTATTAGGCACGAAATACAGCAGCATAAGATGGAGTCGAATAGTAACAAGCAAGACGAAAACATTACAAGGTCAGACCCAGAATTAGGGACCATAGATACTGTTGTAGGGTTGGAAAATCTTATAGATGAATCCACACCCATAAGACAGGAGGAATGGGAAGTGAAACCAAAGGTAGTGAAAAGTGAACCCAATGTATCTGTGGATGCAAGTCACAAGGGAGAGGATATGGAATTAACAAGTTTGTTAAATAGGATGATTGCGCAAATTCGAGAAGGGAATGCTAGTTTGAATGCAGAAATGGCTAGTCATATATCCCAATTGGATGAAAACCTATCTGGTAAAATAAAAGCCAATTTAGATATTTTGAATACGCAAAGCCAGCGTATCACAGAGGTAAACAAATCAGTAAATAGCATTAGGGCTGAAATAACAAATGTTCACAGAAAAGTCACAGAAATAGAGAAAAGATTTGATACCGAAATTCAGAGAATAGAGAAATCAGTGGAACCTTTGGTTAGTGAAAAATTAGAACCGATAATTGAAAGTAAATTACAGGTGATAGTACCAGTTGTAAAGAAAGAGATTGTTAAAGAAACGGCAGCTAATATTGAAACACTGCGCAATACCATGTTGAGTTTTGATGCATGTGTGAAGGAGCAGGAAAATACATTGCGTAATGAGATAAAATTGTTAAGTAAGCAAGTTCAGAATCAGACGTTTCTTAACTGTAGTGGTATCCCATTGGTAATGCAAAAATCGGAAATACTGAGTAGGGAGGAAAAATACGATCCTCAAAAGAAACAAGGTGGATGGCATCCAATGGATTTTATAAAAAATTGTGAACGTGTCTTACCAACAGACATGTCGGATAAAGAAAAAATTAATTTAGTAATAGACGCTTTAGCAGGTCATGCTAAACGTTGGGGATTGAATTTGGATATCGACAATTTGAAGTTTACAGACTTCAAAGAAAAGTTCCTTGAGGAATTCTGGAGCACACAACAGAGAGATAGGTTGTGGAGAGAATTCGTTGTCGCCAGAATGCCAGAACATGGGCGTGGGCTCATGAAAGAATACTGGGAAGGATGGTTCAAGCGTTTGGAGTATCTTAAAGATCGTAGATCAGAATCGGAGATAGTGTGGGAGTTGTGGAAAAAGCTACCTGACGATTCAAAGCGTTATGTAGGAGGCACTCATCGAACATTCGATGAATTTTTAGAAAAAATCGAGAATGAAGATAGGTGGCGTGAAACTAGAGAGTTTCGAGGTTTCAGAAATCAGAATGGAATAGTAAAAGGTGGTAGGAATGAACCGCAAATTAACATGATGAGAGGAAGAGGTCGAGGAGGTAACTCTCAGCGAGGGAGAGGACACTATCAGGGAAACGGGATGCATTATCAAAATCAGGAAAACCAAATACCGCGCAGGTCAAGGGCCTAACGCGCGCGGAAAGAAAGAAATGGCCCAAATATAGGGAAGATCGGAGTAGTCAGTACTATAGTAGGATAGTGCGTCGTTCGCCTGAAGAGCAGTTACATAAACGAAACTTTGCGAAGTATAATGCAGGGATACAAACAGAGGAGAGAGAGCAGCGAGGAATTATTAAGGGAAATGAAGTAGGAAAAGAATATCGTCGGATGTGAAGGCTCACGTGAATGAAATAAGTACAATTCGAGGTCAGAGTGACGAATTGATGATGGAAGAGTCAGAGAAGGCGTTGTTTGTCGGTAGGGATGGCAACTGTGCAGAGAGGCAGGGGCAAGGTAGGAGTGATGTGACTTATGGTAAAAGGTTCATACGAATAGTCAACGAATCGCATCGAGAAGTAATTAAAGAGGAAAGGGTGGATAAGAAAAAGGGGCATAGTGCAGAGACGCATGCTGATTCAGAAATTAGCTCGTATGCAGAATATGTACATCAGCTCAAAAGCCAGCCAGCACAATTATCAAGATCTTCCACTCAAGTGATTAATTTGGACCCGAATATGACAGTGTTAGAGAGCCATACCGATTATGATGTGTACCTAGTGACAGCAAGAGTACATGACTGTGATGAAGATTCTTTTAAAGAAATTAGAGAAAGTGTATCTAACCAAGAGAAAGAGTGTTGTGATCCCTGTAGTACTGAAGCAAATGAGTTGAGTGAGACTGGAATTCCATTAGTAGGGGAAAATAATGAATGTAAGAGTGGCGAATGCACTATCCAACAAAGGGAAAGTAGAGAAATGGATTATAATTTGCGAGAATTATTTGAATCCGAAGAAAGTCATATTTCTAAGGAGGAGGAATTATCGTCAGAATCATCAGAAAGCATCCAGGGAGAAAAAGAAGTAGAGGAAGTTTCCGATCCCGCAACCGAGAGTTCAGGCATGACAGATTCGAATGAGAACGAGATGGCATTAAAGAGCCTAGACGAAGGACTGTTGGAAAAAGTGGTGAAAGAATTTAGGATGAAAAGGAGAAAGAAACCTCCAGATGGAATGGTCAGAATAAAAACCGGAAAAATAATATGGCAAGACTTGGCGGTGGAAAAGGATTTATTATGGGAAAATAAAGAAAGTATGAAAGAGGACAATAGGATGCAAACAATCCTGCCCATTAATGTATGTGGGTACGATTTATATGTATTGTTGGATACGGGTGCTCAAATAAGTGCTATTTCGCACACATTTTTTGAGATGATCAAAGAGCAACGAGGAGTAGTCATGATGCCAGTAACAGAGGTTAAAGTGATAAGGGCGACAGGGAAATGTAGTAAACCTGTTAAACATCAAGTGATGATGGAATTTAAGATAAAAAAACAAGCTATTTTCGAATGCATTTTTAGTAGTTCCAGAGCTCAGTGCCGAGACCATTTTAGGCATTGACTGGTTAATAAAACAGAAAGTAATTATAGATTGTGACAAAGGGCTAATAGTTTGTAAAGTTGATAGTGAGGTATTAGAAATACCATTTGAATCATCTAGAGTAATGGAAGAGAACCAGCTGAGATGGGTAGAATTTAGTGATGATCATGATTCAGGAATAGGTCAAAAATTCGATTGGTTTCTGGTGAGGCAGATAGTTGAAGATGGAAATAAGGAGACACTCCTTCGAAATGTAGTGGATAAAACGGAAGGACTATCTGATGCCCAAAGGGAGGATCTATGGCAAATTCTGAAAGAAAATCAGGAGGTATTTTCAGACAAACTGGGACGAGTGATACATTATGAGTACTGCATGGAGGTAGAGGAGCATGAACCTTTCTTTAAACCACCATATAATGTACCCGTGTCTAAGAAAGAAGCAGTTCAAAAAGAAATAGATAAAATGGTTTCATGTGGGGTCATTGAACGGAGTTCTAGCCCATATAATAACCCACTGGTGCTAGTAGGTAAGAAGGATGGAAGTGTACGAATAGTGATAGATGCTCGTACTCTGAATAAAGTAGTGAAGAGGGAGTTGGATCGTCCAGAGAACATAGATAATTTATTGCAGAAGTTTAATGGTGTAAAGTACATGACTAGTTTAGACCTAACTGCAGGATACTGGCAAATCCCATTAAGTGAGGAGTCTAGGAAGTACACAGCATTTTTATTCAATGGCAAATGCTACCATTTCACAGTGGTACCATTTGGCCTAAATACTTCCGTTTCAGTGTTCATTCGGGCTTTAGACAAAATTTTAGGGAGTGAACTTAGTTCGCTAATCACGGTTTATGTAGATGATCTGTTAATTGCTACAAGGACATGGGAAGAGCACATGGAGTTATGCGACAGGGTGTTCAAAGCTTTAATTAAAGGAGGAATGACCCTGAACCTGAAAAAATGCGAGTTTGTGAAGAAAGAAATAAAGTTTTTAGGTCACATAGTAACACCAGAGGGAATTGGAAAGGATCCCGATAAAGTCAAAGCAATAAGAAATTGTCCGGCTCCCAAGAATAAGAAACAACTAAAGTCGTTTATAGGACTTTGTTCCTTTTATCGTAAGTATGTGGATGATCAGGTGTTCAATAGCCCACATCTAAACAACCTACTTAAGAAGAACAGTGTGTATATATGGACTGAGGAATGTGAAACAGCATTCAACTGGCTAAAAGACAATTTGGCTAAAAACATAAAGTTATGGCACCCCGACCTGTGTGAACCATTCCACATGGCAACAGATAGTTCAGATTATGGATTGGGAGTATCCATATTTCAGGAGGTAATGATAGATGGGGAAAAAACTCATAGACAAATAGCATTTGCGAGTAGAACCATGTCTAAGTACGAAAGAAACTATACGGTTTCAGAGAAGGAGGCTTTAGCTATAGTATGGGGTTTTAGGAAATTTCAACTTTTCTTATGGGGGCATAAGACTGTGGTCCATACAGACCACAAAGCTTTAATATTTTTGAAGGACTGCAGATTGTTACATAACAGGTTGACCAGATGGGCGCTGTTTTTACAACAATTTGATATAGAGATCAAGTATGTTAAAGGGAAAGAACATGCAGTACCGGATGCTTTGTCGAGATTACTGGAAGGATGTGAGACACTAGAAAGTGTAAAGAATAGGGAAGATGTTTTTGAGGTGAATTACTTCAAAAAAGCGGAAGGGAGAGAAAAAATTAGGGAAATATGTCGGAATATGCGAAGATATCAAAGTGATGATGATGCACTCAAGTCGGTAAAGGTCAAGTTTGACAATCCGGACGCAACTAACATAAGGGCTTCATATAAAATACATAAAGGTGTACTGTATCTTCAAAGATTAAATAATCCAGGGATGTGGCGAGTATGTTGGCCGGAACAACACACTGAAGTGCTGATAGATTATGTTCACTTGGCATATGGCCATTGTGGTGCACAGAAGTGTACCGATAAGTTAGATGAATGCATTACCTTTAACAACATGGCAAGAAAGGTAGCACAGAGGATAAGATCTTGTGATCTATGCCAAAAGGCGAAAGTAACAAATGCAACTAATCAAGGACCCATGCAATCAATAAAACCTGATGAAGTATTGGAAATAGTAGCAGTAGATATCTTTGGACCATTACCGAAAACCATGGGGGGTTTTGTGTACATATTTGTAGCAGTTGAACTTTTCTCGAAGTATATAAAGCTATATCCCTTGAGAAAAGATACTGCCAGAGCTGTGTATGATAAAATGGTGTGTGATTATTTTGTGAAAGTAGGGAAGCCAAAGAGAATACTATCAGATAATGGTGTTCAGTTTTGCTCAAAAATGTGGAAGGATGGGATAACTGAGAAACAGGTAGAAGTGGTACATATCTCAGCTTATCACCCATCAAGCAATCCGGCAGTAAGATATATGCGTGAGATAGGTCGGTTATTTAGGATGTACTGCCATAGTAACCACAAGAAGTGGGGCATGTATGTAAGTGAATTCGAAGAAATCATGAATTCATTAACAAACGAGAGCACTGGATTTACTCCAGAAGAAATCCTGAAAAAGACGAGAAGTAAAAGTCTAGTAGAAGACCTACTAGAATTTCCAGATAGAGTTGAATTAGATTATGATAGTAAAAAGAACTTAGTAAAAGACAAGATGAGAAAACAAGCAGATGCGAGAATTCGTCGTCATGACGAAAAAGTAAGGAATCCTAAATTCAAAATAGGTGATCTCGTTCTTGTAAAAACACATGAAAAGTCAAGTGAAATTAATAACGAGATCAGCAAATTTAAATATATATATAATGGACCATTTAAAATAGTGTCCATACCCAATGTGAATGCTTATTATTTAGAGTACCCATTAACAGGCAAACGCCTGGGAGTAAGAAACATAGTGGATCTCAAAAGGTATGAACCACGAATTCTACCAGATTAAAAATAAATATATAAATAAATATTAAAGTAAACCAATATGTAAATAGTTTTGTTTCTTTTGTTCTATGTGAAAGGTAAATGTTCACTAAAATATGTTGCAGTATTCTAATGAAACTTCTAGTTTAAGTAGAGACTAAACAGACTGGGAAAGACTGAGCTTCTAAGAAAGCCTTAATAGATGTGTAAATAAGTGTTGTGGAAGAAGTAGAAAAGTGAGGAGGTAAAGTTAAAAGGACGGGCTCTAAAGTAATAGGCGCATAACGTGTGTTTTACTTGCCTGAGATAAAAGAAGTGTATTTAAAATTTTTGTAAAAAAGATGTTTAAAGTGTACTGTGTTTAGAAGTAAGAAAATTGGAAAGAATATATGTAAATCATTTATTTAATGTTTAGCAGGAAAGATAGAAAGAATTGGTGTTTAATTTTAAATAAGTAATATAAGTACCGAGGTGTATCAGTAAGAAAGAGAAAACCCTTGGTAAAAAGCTTAACGAAAATTTCAGATTCATTATAGGAGAGACTTCTTATTGAATTATCACTGTTAGATACTTCAATAAGAAGTGGGGCATGTGTAACGGAACTGAAATGATGGTGGGCTGACAGTAATTTGGAGCCCGCGCGTCGAAAACGGGCGCGCTGGTGTGAGACTGCCAGGGAGTGCACCCTGATGCCATCTATTGGCGAAACTGGGAATTAGCGCTGCCTCTCAGACAATGCACTAAGCTCTCGGAGTCAAATGTATTCTTTTTCTTGGTAATTATAAGCTATTACTGTATGATTTAATGTTATAAAGCGCTAGTAGTAAATTATTATGACTGGTATGAACTCCAGGGTAATAAATATAAATATTCTTAAATACTAAATGATTTCGGTGAAAAGGTGGTAGGGGAACACCCCCACTCTTGGTGATACGAGCGTAGCTAGAGGTAGCTGGAGACACAGGGACTGAACAATGGAATGGCCTGGGGAGTGTTGACGTGACCAGACGTGCGTAACTGTGCTCACGCAAAAGAGATTGTGCAACAGCGAAGAGGAGAATATCGTCGCCGTTTGTGGAGTAGAACGCGACGAATGGTTGTCGAAGCCGTCTCTATGCCACTGGTGCTGATTGTAAGAGTTCCTGCGCCCAGATTTTATGGCGGACGTGCAGTAGCTTATACGAGTGCTACAGCTCGTAGTTCCAGCCGCCATTAAGGGCATGAGGCGTGAAGAGCTGCGTTAGCCACATGCATCTCACCACCAGCACCGACACGTCTACCCAAGGCAAGACTGCTTGCAATTGTTAAGTCGAACTTTGTATACATGTAAAAGGAGAATACCAGTTTTCTTTTGTGCAAGTTCAGAAGACAGAATATAGTAATGAGTAAAATTACGACGCATGTTGTTCATTGTAAAGTGTAGTAACCTGAAACATAGTGTAGTGAAATCAGACTGAGGCCACCATCGCCTCTTTCATTTAAAATTCTTTTGGGTGTAGAATACTTTAGCGTATAAGAATGTTGAAAAGAGCAATGGTCACACCAGAATGAGTCGCCCATTTATAGTTACTTAAATTTTTCTGAGTAACCCTTCAAGTAAAGTCACTTAACTAATTCTATATCAATTGTCCAAAGAGTAATATCCAAAATCATTAAATAAGTTGAAGGATAGAATTTTGTTAACCTAAATTGCATAAGTTGTCTTGGTGGTAATTACCAAGCCAACTAACAGAAATTGAGAGAGTATTTGCTTTGTAGAATCACCTAGAATGATCAGAAATAGTAATATTCAGAATTAAGTTTAAATTCAACTCAAGCCGTTTCACTTTGAAACGAGCCAAAAAAACTGATTTATTCTTTTGCTCCTTCAGAGCTGGCGACCGTAGTTATAAGTATTTTCAGGAGGATTCGACGGTAAGTCTGCTGCTCTCGTCGTGCTGATAGGATTACCCACTGCTGCTAGCAGTGGTGATTGGATACATAAGCTCACTACCAAGTTAAGTGGGTCAGGTAGGCAGTGTTACCGTGTGAACTGTAGGGCATTGTAGGCAGTGGATCGAACCCGTTCAATCATCACAGCTCTTTGGGAAATAGTCCGGTTAGGAGTGTACTAATCATTAGGTAAATACTGGCGAGTAACGGTCAAAAATGTATACGCAAGTGAATTTAGCAAGGTCCATGTAGCACCTAATTAATGTGGTGCAATGGCGAGGGTAGGAGTGGAGTAAAAGTGAGCTGAGCTTGTGGCAGCTGTGCTGTCTTCAAAGATTAATAACGTGAATTCACTACTACCTCTTACCATTAGGGCTGAGCTATTTACGGTTAAAATACGTAGCAGTAAGCGCAAAGGCGTGACAGCTACAAGTCCGTATTGGCTTTATACATACGGAAGTAGGAAGCGGGTCATTCCGTCAGTGGAGGGGTTAAAACAACCGAGTCAGTTGAGAACATACCCCATTTACTGATGGGAAGATTCGGCGGTTCGGTCGCAAGGCCATCTATGTTCGAAAGCCTACTTTCCAGGTTTTAAGAACCACCTTTTAGTGAAGATTCTAAGAACATATTACAACTCCGTTCGTGTCTCTCCCGAAGGGACAGCGAGGGCAAGATTTGACGTATTAAGGGAACACAAACGCATTGAGGCAATCACTCTCCCCAGGCTACATACGGGAACGGAATGGGAAAAATCTCTTCACGGTGGGGTGCGGAGTGTATGTGTAGCTGTAGATGTCTTTCACGTTTAAGAAATTCTTGTCATGCGAGATACTAAGCCTCTGACGGTGTCGGCTAGGCTTAAGAGGATTACGTACGTACTTTGACGATGAACTTATCCTAAAAGTTGCAACTGGCACTCACTCAAACTCGCCTCACGTACGCTTGTCATCACATAGAAGGAAATCTCTTACTGAATCCTACAGATAGTGTTCGTTTATAAGATATCGGGAGATGTGTTACTGCTCGCGTTTCTAATCTCAAAATCCCTACCTTTTGAACTGAGACAACATCACCCTTTGCTCTATCTGCTGTGCTGTTCCTCAGACTAATTCCATTCCATGTTGACATTACTTGAGGTGTACAGAGCTCACACATCAATTTTCTGAATTTTAAATTTATTCAAACTTTGAATTTAATGTCTTTGTCGCGAATTCGTTGACTGCAGTTAGTCACAACTAATACACAGAATTTTGGCTCAAAATTATTTTTAACCTTTCTTTGATTTATCGATCCATTCTATATTGAATCATGAACTCGTAATCGAAACCGTCACTGTTACTATCTGCTAGTACTATGACGTGGAACCTAAGTAGGCGAAGCTGTAAAGGCAAAACACTCACCTGTATTTGACCATTCTTGTTACGACATTCTCACATTTTCCAGCCTTCTTTCTCCTATCATCTCACTCTGCAGTATTTACGTTTCTTTGAGCCTCTGCGAGATATCAGACTGAACAATTTCTAAATTTAAATTCAACCGTAAATCTCTAGGAATTTCACAATTTATTGTCTTCCTGTTTCCCATACGCATAGACTTTTCCCCATCCGCTAAACGTTCTGAAATCGTATCTAATAGCTCGCCACGGTTTGGAAATTACTCCCATCTCGTTAGATATTTCCTTCTGCTACATAATACACTATTTCCTTTTAACATTCATTCTCCTAGTATATCGCATCATCTAAAGCATATTCAGATTACCTCTGTATCACCTCACCTTGATACGCCGTTAATAAATTTTGCTATCGCAAGGCCACCAGCGTAACTGAAAATCCGTTTCATCACAATACCTACCATATTGTGTAGCACCGTAGCCATCGTAGTCGAAGTAATACAAATAGACTGGTAGGTCGCTCGTATTGGCCACTGTCCTGGCGAGTGCTTCAGCTGGTTGTATGAAGTACATGTCCGAAACCATCTGCAAACAAAAGAAACAGAAAATTTCCAATACGATCATAGTGTGGATAGAATTTTGACATTGTCTTTTACGGTTACGAATAAGACTTGGTTTTTAAATATTGTACATCAAAATCATTTTTTAAGATATTGAAAAAGTACCAGCACCCTATTGTTTCACAAACTTAAGGAAATTTCAAAAAAGTTTTATGCAACGAAATGAAACAGTTTTGCTTCTCTGGCTCGATGTTTTAAGTGCTTTAGGGATATGTGTACCAAATGTGGTTGAAATCGGTCCAGTGGTTTAGGAGGCGAGATGGAACACACACACACATACACACACACACACACACACACACACACACACACAACACACACACGTATTTCTAAATCCTCCCAACAAACATTGCATTTATATTCTGTCTATAAACATAACAATATAAACAGCATGCCAAAATTATATAGAAATTAAACCGATTCCTCGCTCACAGAACCACAGAGCCGTACTAGAAAGGGCCTGATGGGTGATGAAGGTCCTTATTCTCTCACAAGGGAACTGATTTACTTAGCCAGATATAAGGGGCAGAAATCATGGCGCAACGTTTCACACAAAAATGCAAACCATTGGCAGTTGAGAAAACATTAATAAGTGGGAAACAAATACCGGGACTGCGTGAGAATCAAATCCCATCCCAAGCGTTATTTTATATGTTATATTTCAGTAATCCTTCCGTTGTAAAAATGCTAGTAAGTCACAACAAAGACGAAGCCTTTAATTGCTGTCTGATGCCTGTACTCTTCATTTCTTAAACTGATCACATGTCATACTGTTCCAGCAACTCTGTCGACACTTCAAATACTTCATGATAAGTTATAATTACTGGCTGTCACATATCCTATTGAAATGAGATTTGCATCCGACAATTGATTTAGCTATCCTGCTATAAAAGGACAAACAGTTTATCATAAACTTCATATCATGGCGAAATGTGGATTGTTTCCACAAGAGTAATAAAAACCTCAGCATCAGTAACCGATGACATTGTTACTGATATAGATACGAAACACAGCAGTGTACATGTAAAAGACCTTGGGTTCCCTGATACTATATGAAAACTATTAAAAGCAAAACCTGAATTCTGTAAGTACACCAAATGGCAAATCTACGAAAAATCTCTTTCTCAACACAAAATTAATTTTTTTTTTTCTGGTGCTGTTAGACGAGAATTGGGATGAAGTGTATACAGAAAACGATTTAGATGAGAAATTCTCTAACTCCTTTAGAACATTTAAATTATGAGGAATCATTTCCGAAAGCACCACATCGACAGCAGTGACCAATAAAAGCAACTAGATTACAGCAGGTACAAGAAAAATGGTGGGCAAAATGCAGGTAAAAGTAACAAAAAAGAAAGAAATTCCTGGCTCTTTAGAAGGATTCAATTTAAGTACAATCAGTTCCATGGCCAGCATACCTTACGTAGGTAACGTTCCTCTGAAAACAGAAACTTACGTAGGTCATGTCAATTGAAAGTAGCTTTCTCGACAATCAACAAATTACAACAGAAATTAGTATGTACCAAAAACAACAACAAAGATATGTACTCAGACTCAGAAATGAGCAAAATCACATATAAGACTTGTTAAAGCTACGTCATAGGACAGACTTTCAAGGTTTCTCAAAGTGGATGCACTGAACATATCAACTGTTCCACAAGAAATCAATTCACAAAATCAACTGTAGCAACATACGTAAAATATATTGGACATGCATTCAAAGACACCGAAGATCTTGAGATACTCCACCGCTTCCAAAAATCATATAAAATGCATTTAACGAAGGAGATGGAAATTTTTGTACGCCTTAAAGAAAACAAGGAGTAAAAATTCTCAGTGAGAAAGTAGACAGCAAACCAGTTACTTTTTTCATATGAGTCATCATCTCATGATACCTGCAGTAATTTAGATAAACATGTATATTTCCTCATAAACTATACTCAGTATTCAAAAAAATAGGAACATAATCAATAATTCAGTAGTCGACAGGTGTAAAATAAATCTTGTAATTGGCAACTTTAGATATATAAAGTAATCTGCAGAAAATGTAACACCTCTAACTGTTTACAGACTCTTTCTAAAACCATAATATCGTCATAGCTCTGTAGCGTAATGAATGTAGTGTTCTGCGTTATGATGAAGGCACAATACTTGCAAGCAGGCAAACAAAATTACTATCTCTAACATTAGCATAAAAAACATTACAAGATTTCTTTTGTTTTCCGATTGAAGTAAAATACCGAAAATAAAACTTTAGTGCAAGAGAGACAGGAAAACATACACAGAAATATCGCAATAAATTTGCAGGTGAACAAATGCACTTCAAGATGAAAATAAATTCTAGAAACGCGTTGTGTTAAGCATGAAAAAAAAATTAAGAAACTTGTATAGTTTATCATGATGATAACCAGCTGAAGCTAAACCCTCGAAAGATACAAGTTTCTGCATTTTATCTAAGGAATAGGGAAGCAAAACGGAAACAAAGTATCACTGGGAGGTGAGAAGAAATATCCCATTTTGATACTCCTAACTGCCTTGAAGTAAAGATGGACCGTTCCCTTACATTCAGAGCCCACTGTGAAGGAGGGAAGCTCGAAGCATCTGCTTACTGTATTCATCTCTTGGTCTCCCTCCAAGATTTATACCACCCCTGATCCCCACAAATCCCTTCAGTACTAAATTGGTGATCCGTTAATGCCTCAGATTGTGTCTTTTAGTCAGGTTGTACCACAAATGTCTCTTCTCCCCAGTTCTTTTCAGTACTTACGCGATGTACTCATCTAATCTTCAGCATACTTCTGTAGCACTACATTTCGAAAGCTTCTATTCTCTTCTTGTAAAAAATGTTTATGGTCCATGTTGCGCTTCCATACATGGCTATAATCCATACAAGTACTTTCAGAAACGCCTTCCTGTCACTTAAATCTATACTCGATGTTAACAAATTTCTCACCTTCAGAAATTCTTTTCTTGCCATTGACAGTCTACATTTTATATCCTCCTTACTTCGACCATCATCAGTTTTTTGCTCCCCAAATAGCAAAACTCATATACTACTTTAAGTGTCTCATATCCTAATCTAATTCCCTTAGTCTCAACTGATTTAATTCGACTATATTCCATTATCCTCGTTTTTCTTTTGTTGATATTCATCTTACGTCCTCCATTCAAGATACTGTCCATTCCGTTCAAATGCTCTTCCAAGTCCTTTGCTGTCTCTGGCAGAGTTACAATGTCATTGACTAACCTCAAAGTTTTTATTGCTTCTCGCTTGATTTTAATTCCTACTCCAAATTTTTCTTTTGTTTTACTGCTTGCTCAATATACAGATTGAATAAAATCGGGGATAGCCTACAATCCTGTCTCACTCCCTTCTCAACCACTGCCTCCCTTTTGTGCTCCTGGATTCTTATAAATCTAGTTTATGTACAACAGTAAATAGCCTTTCACTCCCTGTGCATTACCCATATCATCTTCAGAATTTGAAAGAGAGTATTCCAGTCACCATTGTTAGAAGCTATCTGTAAGTCTACAAATGCTGTAAACGTATATTTGTCTTTTAACCCGTCTCCTATAAGAAGTCGTATGGTCAGTATTGCTTCGCGTGTTCCCACATTTCTCCGGAATCCTAACTGATCCTCGCCGAGGTCGGCCGTAACCAGGTTCTCCATTCCTCCATAAAGGATTCGTTAGTATTTAGCACCCGAGACTTCTTAAACTGATAGTTCGGTAATATTCACATCTGTCAGCACCTGCTTTCTTTGGAATTGGGGTTATTATATTCTTCTTGAAGTCTTAGGGTATTTAGCCTGTCTCATAAATCTTGCTCACCAGACAGAAGTGTTTTGTCAAGGCTGGTTCTCCCAAGGTTGTCAGTAGCTTTGACGGAATGTTGTCTACTCTAGGGGCCCTGTTTCAAGTAAACTCTTTCAGTGATTTTCCGAATTCTTCACGCAGTATCGTACCTCCATTCTCATTTTCCTCTACGTTCTCTTCCATTTCCACAATAACGCCCTCAATTATATATCCCTTGTATAGACCTTCCATATACTCATTCCACTTTTCTGCTTTCCCTTCTTTGCATAGGAATGGTTTTCCAGCTGAACTCTTGATATTCATACAAGTGGTTCTGTTTTCTCCAGAAGTCACTTTAATTTTTCTGTAAGCAATATCTATCTTACCCTTACATCCCTACATTTCTCCTCTAGCCAAACTCGCTTACGAATTTTTCAGTTCCTGTGGATCTCATTTTCAGACGTTTGTATTACCTTTCGCCGCTCCATTTATTGAATTTTTGTATTTTGTCCTTTCGCCGGTGAAATTCAATATCTATAGTGTTACCTAAGGATTACTAGCCATCGTCTTGTTGTTGTTGCCTACTTGATTCTCTGTTGCCATTACTATACTCTCGGAGCCACCGTTTCTTCTTCTACTGTATCCCTTCCTCTGTTCATGTCAATAGTGTCCTAATGCTCTCTCTGAGACCCTCTGCAACCTCTGGTTCTTTCAGTGTATCCGTGTCCCCCATCTGCTAAAATTCCTGCCTTTTTGCAGATTCTTCAGTTTTAATCTGCAATTCATAACCAATTAACTGTGGTCAGAGTCCACATCTACCTCTGGAAATGTTTTCCAATTTAAAATCTGGTTCCTGAATCGCTGTCTAAACATTATTTAGTCAATCTAAAACCTTCTGGAGTCTCGGCGTCTCTTCCGTGTATACAAACTTCTCTCATGCTTCTTAAACCAAATGATTGAATTATGCTCTGTGCAAAATTCTACTAGGTGGCTTCTTCTTTCATTTCTTTCCCCTAGTCCATATTCACCTACTCACTTCTCCTTCTCTTCCTGACTGAAAGAGGAAGCCGCCTAGCAGAATTTTGCACAGAGCATTACTTAATCATAGCTAACACTTGGTTCAGGTATCATGAAAGAAGGTTGCGTAGATGGAAGAAGACTGGAAATACTGAAAGGTTTCACGTAGATTATATAATGGTAAGACAGAAATTAAGGAACCAGGTTTTAAATTGTGAGACATTTCCAGGGGAAGATGTGTACTCTGACCACAATCTATTGGTCATGAACTGGAGATTAAAACTGAAGAAACTGCAAACAGGTAGGAATTTAAGGAGATGGGACCTCGATAAACGGACAGAACCAGAGATTGTGGAGAGTTTCAGGGAGAGCATTAAGGAACGATTGACAAGAATGGAGGAAAGAAATACAGTAGATGAAGAATGGGTAGCTTTAAGAGACGAAATAGTGAAGTCAGCAGGCTGGTAGAAATCCTTGGGTAACTGAAGAAATGTTGAATTTAATTGATGAAAGGAGAATATATAAAAATGCAGTAAATGAAGCAGGCAAAAAGGAATACAAACATCTCAGAAATGAGATGGACAGGAAGTGCAAAACCGCTAAGCAGGGATGGCTAGAGGTCAAATGTAAGACAGAGGCATATATCACTGCTAACAGAGAAATTAAACAGGCCTTCGAGAAAAGAGAACCACTAGCATGAATATCAAGAGCTCAGATGGAAACACAGTTCTAAACAAAGAAGGGAAAGCAGAAAGATGGAAGGAGTATATAGAGGGTCTATACAAGAGCGATGTACTTGAGGAAAATATTATGCAAATGGAAGAACATGTAGATGACAATTAAATGGCAGATATGATACTGCATGAGGAGTTTGACAGAGCACTGAAAGATGTAAGTCGAAACAAGGCCCCTGGAGTAGACAAAAAATGGTTCAAATGGCTCTGAGCACCATAGGACTTAACATCAGTCCCCTAGAACTTAGAACTACTTAAACCTAACTAACCTAAGGACATCACACACTTCCATGCCCGAGGCAGGATGCGAACCTGCGACCGTAGCAGTCGCGCAGTTCCGGACTGAGCGCCTAGAACCGCGAGACCACCGCGGCCGGCTGGAGTAGACAACATTCTATTTGAACTACTGATAACCCTGGGAGAGCCAGCCCTGACAAAACTCTACCATCTGGTGAGCAAGATGCAGAAAACAGGTGATATAGCCTCAGACTTCAAGAAGAGTATAATACTTCCAATCCCAAAGAAAGCAGATGTTGACAGATGTCAAAATTACCGAACTATCAGTTTAATAAGTCTCGGCTGCAAAATACTAACACGAATTCTTTACATGCGAATGGAAAAACTGGTAGAAGCCGACCTCGAGGAAGATCAGTTGGATTACACAGAAATGTTGGAACACGTGAGGCAATACCAACCCTACGATTTATCTTAGAAGATATATTAAGGAAAGGAAAACCTACGTTTATAGCATTTGTAGACTTAGAGAAAGCGTTTGACAATGTTGACTGGAATACTCTCTTTCAAATTCTGAAGATGGTGGGGGTAAAATACAGGTAGCGAAACACTATTTACAATTTGCACAGAAACCAAATGGCAGTTATAAGAGTCGAGGGGCATGAAAGGGAAGCAATGGTTGGGAAGGGAGTGAGACAGGGTTGTAGCCTATACCCGATGTTATTCAGTCTGTATATTGAGCAAGCAGTAAAGGAAACAAAAGAAAATTTCGGAGTAGGAATTAAAATCCATGGAGAAGAAAAAATAACTTTCAGGTTTGCCGATGACACTGTATTTCTGTCGGAGACAGCACAGGACTTGGAAGAGCAGTTGAACGGAATGGACAGAGTCTTGAAAGGAGGATATAAAAATGAACATCAACAAAAGCAAAACGAGGATAATGGAATGTAGTAGAATTAAATCACGTGATGCTGCGGGAATTAGATTAGGAAATGAGACACTTAAAGTAGTAGAGGAGTTTTCCTATTTGGGGAGCAAAATAACTGATGATGGTCGAAGTAGAGGGGGTATAAAATGTAGACTGGCGATGGCAAGGAAAGCAATTCTGAAGAAAGGAAATTTGTTAACATCGAGTGTAGATTTAAATTTCAAGAAGGGGTTTCAGAAAGTGTTTGTGTGGGGTGTAGCCAAGTCTGGAAGTGAATCATGGACGATAAACATTTTAGCCATGAAGAGAATAGAAGCTTTCGAAATGTAGTGCTACAGAAGAATGCTGACGATTTGATGATAGACCACATAACGGATGAGGAGGTATTGAATAGAACTGGGGAGAAGTTTGTGGCACAACTAGACTAGAAGAAGGGATCGGTTGGAAGGATATGTTCTGAGGCACCAAGGGATCACCAATTTAGTATTGGAGGTCAGCGTGGACGGTAAAAATCGTAGAGGCGGACTAAGAGATGAATACACTAAGCTGATTCAGATGGATGTAGGTAGCAGTAGGTACTGGGAGACAAAGAAACTTGCACAGGATAGAGGGGCATGGAGAGCTGCATCAAACCAGTCTCTGGACTGCAGACCACAACAACACAAACCGTGTATTCAGCTGACCAGAAGCCCTGTTCCTCCTGCCACCGAACTTGATTAATTCCCACTATATCTAAGTTTAACAAGTTCATTTTCCTCTTTGTGTTTTCTAACATATCTGCCGATTAAGGGATCTAGCATTCCACTTTCCGATCCGTAGGACGCCAGTTTTGTTTCTCTTGATAACGGCGTCCTCCTGAGTAGTTCCCATGCAGCGATCCGAATGAAGGACTATTTTACATCGCGAATGTTTTACCGAAGAGAATGCCATCATCATTAAATCATCCAGTAGAACTGCATGCACTCGGAAAAAATTATGGCTTTAATTTTCCATTACTTTCAGCTGTTCGCAGTACCTGCACAGCAAGGCCGTTTTGGTTGATGTTACAAGACCAGATTATTCAGTCACCCGACTGTTGCCCCTGCAACTACTGTAAAGGCTACTGTCCCTCTTCAGGAACCACATGTTTGTCTGGCTCTAAACAGATAGCCCTCTGTTGTGGTTGCATCTACGGTACAGTTATCTCAATCGTTGAAGCACGCAAGCCTCCCCACCTACGGCGAGGTCTATGGTTCATGGGCGGGTGGTGATGGTGGCGGGGGAGGGGGGGGTAGTTGGAAATACTATTGTTTGAATAAATCAATTCTTTGAAATGAACAAACACTGGACTAACTAATTAACTACAGTAACTCTATGTACAAATCACATGTTTCTCAAATTGATATGTATTCCCAGTCGGCCTTACTTTTTCTTTTATGATTTCTTTAGCTGAAACTATATGCTGAGAGAAGTGTTTGGCAGCCAGTTCTTAAATTATGTATAATTTGATAAACAGACTCAATACATTTTTGTACTATTAGATCTTAATTTTCAAAAATTTTCTCCAATGTGATACACTGTTTACGATTGGTTTGGTACATGTCTTTTTTCTACAGTGCAGAATGTTGTAAGTGCTCTAATGCAGTAAACACCTTTTGCTACCTTTATAGATACAACGTAAATCTACCTTGATTTATAAGAGGGTCTTTCAACACATTTAATTCCTGCTCCCGTTTGCTACCTACTTCTCTCCTGTTCTAGATTGTTTTCTCAGCCAGTTCTGTCACCACGAAAAGGTTATTGGTGTGACTAATTCCTGTGGCTATCGTTCTTTTCCTGAAAATATAATTTCTCTTTTTGGTACCAACCTGTACAGTTAGAATCGAGGAAAGCTACCTGCTAATAACGACTGTGTAAGGTGGACGCAAACAGATATTCATCGCCACTTATGCAACTTGACCACTGACTTGTGGACAGCTACGAAGCTCGTGAAGAGTCGGCAACGTTCTGTAAGGGGTCAGCCGCCCCTTACGTATTGAGGAAAATATATCTTTGCCGCCGGCAGGAGTGGCTGTGCGGTTCTAGGCGCTACAGCCTGGAACCGAGCGACCGCTACGGTTGCAGGTTCGAATCCTGCCTCGGGCATTGATGTGTGTGATGTCCTTAGGTTGGTTAGGTTTAATTAGTTCTAAGTTCTAGGCGACTGATGACCTCAGAAGTTAAGTCACATAGTGCTCAGAGCCATTTGAACCATATCTTTGCCTCACACAAATCGCAGTAGGTACTATCGATAGTCGACCACCGTGAGCGCCAGAGTAGTCAGTGTTGAGACTCCGAGCAAGTGAGTTTTGGTGGTTAAGGGAGCAGGGCGACCGCGCATACAATTGTTTAACGTCTGTGTGTGTCACTCAAAGCCATGGGCCTGACCTCCAGCAAATACCTAAATGGCATTAATTGAGTGACTTGTTGATGTGTTTAAGTGTTCATTTGTGTACCGTTTTTACTCGAAAATCGCGCCGGCCACCCATGATTTGAATTGCAGTGAGAATTGTGGATTCAGTGCCACATGAAGAATATTGGCGTGTGACGACATTTGTAGGCGACCTGTGATGAGTTAACCGATATTACTTTGTCAGACGAAGGGAGTAACTGCTTCATTCATGCTGTTTAGCCATTATGTATATAGAACCTTAAGAACAAAATATGTACCGATTATTGCTAGCTGACACCCTAATTAGTTTCATTGGGTTTGATATGAAACAACTCCCGTGAAAATATTAATTTAGGCTATAATCCACTACTCAATAACAGCGAGTTAATAAGGGTGTGAATCAGTTCGGAAACCCATTGTAAGAACTAAAGCTTCAGTAAAAATTCCTTCAAAAGCGGAATGCTACTAAAATGTTAGAAACAAAGAATTTTTACTTATTTTATGTCCTAAATGCGTACCTGTTTGTCATTTCCGCAGCACCTATTCTGGAAATGAGATAAGAGCTATAGTGAGGCAGTACTTACGTCGTAAACGGCTTGAGTATTGTCTATGGAGAATCCTTCATCTCCGAAGTAGAAGTTCTCGAGCTTTACAGCCGCGTCGGTCTGCTCCTCCACTGTTGGCAACTGTAGCTGGGATCCCACCAGCTCTGTGAAGTTCTCTCTTACGTCTGCAGCATAAGCGTCGTTCCACAGGATTCCCGACGCTGCAACAACATACACGTTCCCCGTGAGTGTCTAACTCTCTTTTGGCATTTAGTTTTCTATGGATTTTATTGATGTGTAGATGTAATCACTCTTTTGAATAGCTAAGGGTTGTGATTAAACAAAATTCAGTGTTTGACAGGGCTTTGTAGTACGTCAGTATTGTATTAGGCACTATAATTCCATTATCTTGAGGGAAAAGAGGAAAAATGAGTGTTGCTACACCACCCAATCACTCAATTTTTCTTATTTTACCGTGGAAGACATCACGTTAAACGTGTGTTGGTGTAAGTTGACTGACTCATACCTACTTATTTCCTTAAATGTCTTCCAGTTTTTCAAAGGTGAATCATGAAGCCTTGTCTTCTTTTGTCTCTTCTGAGAACAGAGTTTAAAAGGCTACCAGTTTATCAAATTATAAGTATCGGTGTGACAAAAATTTTGCATGTGGCATTCTTCACAAATTGATAATACTCCCTTATCATTTCCTACGCCTCATAGAACTGGGTTTGTGGAGCAGTTCCATGTTGTATCCTATTTAGTTACTGTTACTGACTGCAGAAGATGAGACTCCAAAAAAATATTGTTCCTTACGCTTGCTTAATTACACCGTACAAAAACTGACTATTGTGTAATCTGCGACATTATTGTCACATATCGCACTGTGATGTTGTTACATTTTTGTCACCATTTCACAATTCATTTTATCTAGAGTTTACAGAGCAAATGTGCCAGGAGGGAAGCCATGTGTTTTTCTCACTTGAACGGTGTTTTCCCGGTGTTGTCTGTGAGTCTTCTTTGTCAGCAGGAGGCAGTCAGTAAATCTCACCAGGAAGGACGAAATTCTCCTGTGAGCTGGGCATTTTTCGGTTCATGCTTTTGCCAGCAGATCCGGTGCGTCTCCTAATTATGAACGCCATTGTCATCCCCAGAAATAATTGAGCATGACATATTGGTCCGTTCTGTTGAGGCATCAAAGGTTGGTGTACCCCAACGAATTGAGTTATCACACCACTGTGATTGGTGGGAAGAAGCCGACCAATCGATGGGACACTGCGCATCCTAATACCAAGCTCATATTCTTTAAGGAAGCTTTTTTACGTCATGTGTGGGATGCTTTAGCATCAAATCCCATTTTTTCATGAAATAATCTAAATTCTCGTTTATCACAGTGGAAACAGCACTTAGTCGTCTCCTCCTGATAGGACTTCTTTCTAAATTAAAGACTTACGGAAGGAGATTATGTTTCGTGGCCATTTGATCACCACCCACCTTTGAGTATCACTCATCTCCCCATCACTATTTCAAGTTGGTGGGCACAAAGTTTGCAGGTTTTTGGGAATGTTAAGTTTCGCAGTTATGGTAGCAAGATCCTTATTCTAAGGAGCTCGTCACTTGCTCACTCTGACACGTAACTTATGATGCTTAATTTCGTTAGAATTTACAGCATCTTGTGTCGTTAACTTTGAGTTTGCGACCTACCCAGATGAGGAGACCCTATTTAACTTTATCCATATATTTTTCCACATTTTTGTTGGTTTTCCCCATCATTATCATAATTTTGTAATTTGATTTCTGTTTTAGAGAAATTTGTTCTCTGTTATTTTTTATTGTAAATTTTGTCAGTAGTTACAGCAAATACCCCATTATCTCGGTCTTGACGTAGAATCCAACATCCTTTACATTGCCGTACATCTTTCCATGATCAGCGATTAACTAATAATATATATAACATGTGCACACCGTAGCTTTTTCTTCTCAGTGTGACGGCGTTATCGCTGTACACACTGGCCAAATTCAAGGTTCAGTTACATTGTGAACTCAGAGAAAAGAACGATAATTGCACTCGCTCGTCTTGAATGATCACAGATTTGTATTATAACGAGCATTGCTCTTACTCCTCGCCTCCGACGCAGACTGAAGGTGGCCGAGATGAGTAACTTATATGAGATTTGGCCGACGGTATCACTGGACACGGCGTAGTGGCACATTTGCATTGTAACAGGGAAAGGCAGAGGCCTGTGTTAAAGAAGTATCCTGGCATTTCCCGAAGTGATTTGGGGGAATTACGAAAAATTAATTCAGGACGCCAAAAGGTACACTTAACAGCTCTCTGCCTGGGTACAAGTCCACTTCTTTTGATAAGTACCACTCCTCTGAAGTTCAACTGCCAGTCCTTGCTACAAACGCTGATAATTTGCGTGCTTCCTTCTTACCAGAATTTCGTAATGATGTGACTGGAAAAACGAAGAAACTACGCATATCTACATCACTTTAACCTTATTGTTATCTCTAACGCAGATGAACGTCAGCAATGAATAGAAAAAGTTAATAGAGAGAGTTTGAAAGTTGGTAAGACTGGTAGTTTTTCCGAAATGAGACGTGTACAAAGGAAGATTAATAGTAAAAGAACAGCAGTATCAGCGGCTTCTTGAGGCTGCAGGTCATTCATTATCAAATACTAAGAGAGGTTGGTGTCAGCCAAAGAGATGTTCTGTACACGCTTCATAAATGTAAATATTGCCAGTTCCACGTTTCTCTACATCAAGACGTATAGGGCAGTGATTTTCAACATCGTTCAGAAAGTTTTCAGTGGATTCAAAAATGATTCAAATGGCTCTGAGCACTATAGGACATAACATCTGAGGGCACCAGTCCCCTAGAACTTAGAACTACTTAAACCTAACTAACCTAAGGACATAACACACATCCATGCCCGAGGCAGGATTCGAACCTGCGACCTTAGCGGTCGCGCGGTTCCAGACTGAAACGCTTTGAACCGCACGGCCACACTGGCCGGCTCAGTGGGTTCTTCAGCAAGAAAAAAATGTTGTGAATAAATTCTTGTTTATTACCAGAACGTAAATTTGTGAAATATTCTCAACTGGTCAACGGAAAACTCGTATCATCTTTGTCAGGTTTTCCAACAACGACAGCGGATGGTATATGTCTGGTGAGGTATAATCGGACAGCATAGGAATCACTTTTATTTCGCTGATAAAGTGTTGGACGCGGAAAAGCACATACCCAGCATGAACATCTGACATGACGCCATTTGACTTCAGTCTTTGGGATCATGTACGACGTGTGGTCTACAATGAGTTTCCAGCTACTGTGACTTATGTTTTATCTACAAAAAAGTCACATCGAGTAGTTAGTTACATCGAGATTTTCTGTTACAACATAAAAACGTTGTACACTACTGGCCACTAAAATTGCTACACCAAGAAGAAATGCCGATGATAAACGGGTATTCATTGGACAAATATATTATACTAGAACTGAAATGTGATTACGTTTTCACGCAATTTGAATGCATAGATCCTGAGAAATCAGTATCCAGAACGACCACCTCTGGCCGTAATAACGGCCTTGATACGCCTGGTTATTGAGTCAAACAGAGCTTGGATGGCGTGTACAGGTACAGCTGCCCATGCAGCCTCAACACGATACCACAGTTCATCAAGAGTAGTGACCGGCGTATTGTGACGAGCCAGTTGCTCGGCCACAATGGACCAGACGTTTCCAATTGGTGAGAGATCTGGAGAATGTGCTGTCCAGGGCAGCAGTCGAAGATTTTCTTTATCCAGAAAGACCCGTACAGGACCTGCAACACGCGGTCGTGCATTATTCTGCTGAAATGTAGGGTCGTAACACATCTGAAATGTAACGTCCACTGTTCAAATTGCCGTCAACGCGAACAAGAGGTGACAGAGACGTGTAACCAATGGCACCCCATACCATCACGCCGGGTGGTTCGCCAGTATGGCGATGACGAATACACGCTTCCAATGTGCGTTCACTGCGATATCGCCAAACACGGATGCGACCATCATGATGCTGTAAACAGAACCTGGATTCATCCGAAAAAAAAGACGTTTTGCCATTCGTGCACTGAGGTTCGTCGTTGAGTACACCATCGCAGGCGCTCCTGTCTGTGATGCAGCTTCAAGGGTAGCCGCAGCCATGGTTTCCGAGCTGATAGTTCATGCTGCTGAAAACGTCGTATAACTGTTCGTGCAGATGGTTTTTCTATTGTAAACGTCCCCATGTGTTGACTCAGGGATCGAAACGTGGCTGCACGATCCATTACAGCCATGCGGATAAGATTCCTGTCATCTCGGCTGCTAGTGATACGAGGCCGTTGGGATCCAGCACGGCGTTCCGTATTACCCTCCTGTACCCACCTGTTCCATATTCTGCGAACAGTCATTGGATCTCGACCAATGCGAGAAGTACTGTCGCGATACGATAAACCGCAATTGTGATAGTCTACAATCTGACTTTTATCAAAGTCGGAAACGTGATGGTACGTATTTCTCCTCCTTACACGATGCATCACAACAACGTTTCACCAGGCAACGCCGGTCAGCTGCGGTTTGTGTATGAGAAATCGGTTGGAAACTTTCCTCATGTCAGCACGTTGTAGGTGTCGCCACCGGCGCCAGCCTTGTGTGAATGCTCTGAAAAGCTAATCATTTGCATATCACAGCATCTTCTTCCTGTCGGTTAAATTTCGCGTCTGTAGCACGTCATCTTCGTGGTATAGCAATTTTAACGGCCAATTCTGATTCGTGTGTCTCGTTTATTAATGAAGTTGGGAGAAACCAGTGCTATCTGTTTCAATAAAACAGTTAATTCTGTCCTTCTAGGTGCAAGCTCTTAAATTTTTGACAACTGTCTAAAGTAACTTCAGGTTCAAATGGCTCTGAGCACTATGGGACTTAACATCTGTGGTCATCAGTCCCCTAGAACTTAGAACTACTTAAACCTAACTAACCTAAGGACATCACACACATCCATGCCCGAGGCGGGATTCGAACCTGCGACCGTAGCAGTCTCGCGGTTCCGGACTGAGCGCCTAGAACCGCTAGATCACCGCAGCCGGCTGTAACTTCAGGTAAATACTAGTTACTTCAACCTGTATTTTACAATGAGACATTACTGCATCTCCGCGTTGTTAGCTATGCTTCTGAACATAAATAATGCGTTGGCGTCGATGTCCTAGGTTTTAACATATTTTGGTAAAGAGGTAAACAATTTACTTCATACAAACTTACAAGTAGAGACCAGCACCAAGAGACAATGTCTTTCCTGCTGCACATCTAAATTTTGACTTGTATTGTATGTGGAGACTACACAGTACTGCTGGTGTGGTAATGCAGGTAAAAGAAGTTCCCCTGTTTTGTTTCGTGTTTGGACAGCCTTTCGCCTTATATCAAGGACTCTGTGTAGCTGAGAGCCAACTGTTGCACAAATACCTAGCTTAACATTATCTACTTGGCCCTAAGTGCCAAGCTGTCTGAAGTTCCACGAGTATTAATTGAGTTTTGGGGCTAGTTTCTATCCTTAGAAGAAAACTGTTCAACGGAAATTTAATTAGTCAATTACAGAACGATCAATGAGGGTATACGATTTACCAATTACTTCAAGTAACTTCCTCTCACAGGATACTTAACGTTAGGGATTACAGAAGAAGGGAAGGTGTGCTGGTATGTACGTTGCGCCCAAGAGTGACGAAGTAAGTAGCTGCATAATGAACGTTTACTTAACAGGTGGAACGTACTCCTCAAACTGCATTTATACGTAACAGACATAAAAATACTAAGCCTTTATTTCAATACAAGCAAACGGTAATAAAATACCGATCACTATTATTAAGCAGAGATAAGTGGACTAAGGAACGCAACACGGATGCACAACTCCGTACACACAAAGATTCAAACTCACCGAGCAATCGAAAGCTAAGTTCCCCTCCTTCAACCAGTAAATGGTCCTTCTCCGCAGCTGAGTGGACAGCATAGACGCCTGCCATGCAGAGGACCTGGGTTCAATTTCTGGTACTCTGGTACTGCCAAGGATTTTTCTGAAGCCGACTGAGGAGCTACTTGTTCAAGTAATAGCGGCTCTACGGTCTGGCCACCCCTCCACACCCAATCCGCGTGGCGCCCAAAAGGCAGCTGGTACGTATCCCTTGGGCTCTGTGGGCCTTGTTAATTAATAACTGAGTCATGAAAGACAGCACATAACTTACAGCGAAACGAGTTATGAAAATTAACTGAGCACACAATATATCAACTAAATGGCGACTGATTAAGGACCAAGGTCGGTTCCATATGAATTTGCGTGAAATGATACCGAAATCATTATTCACGAGAACCCCGCACCACTCCTACCTATTGAGTTTACTCGTTACAGATAATCCAGACTCATAACGTAACTAACTGCGGTCTAAAAATGACTGTCCACGGGTGTGCACAAAAACAGCACATCATACTTCATTGACCACGGAGTAGCGATTGACTGCTGCGACTCGACTCGTCCAAGCCTCAGTAGGGTCTTCCTAAAATTTAAACTGTCTCGTGTCTGCGTACAGACAGCAAATAAATGTGGTGGGGGCGCACTGATCAATCACCAGGATGAGTTTGCTAGGAAGAGCAGGCGTCTCCTCCAACCAGAAGACAGGAGAGACAGCGCCTTGTTCTTTCGGGGTAAAATTTTCCACTCCATTCAAATATCGAAATTCTATATCGTCCTTACGCTTGGATTCGAAAGGCCCAACCACATGGCCGCACGTCTAGGGACACGCACCCTAGTATGATGACATAGTATAACGACAGGCTGTCGTCATCAGAGCTGGCTTCGAAGATTACATTTAGTTGTCATTCCAGGCTGCTACTTCAAAGCTAACACAAAAACTTCCAGATGAATTTCCCTGATTTCTTGCGTATGTAATTACATCCACATCGCCGGCCGCTGTAGCCGAGAGGTTCTAGGCGCTTCAGTCCGGAACCGCACTGCTACTACGGTCGCATTTTCGAATCCTGCCTCGGGCATGGATGTGTGTGTGATGTCCTTAGGTTAGTTAGGTTTAAGTAGGTCGAAGTCTAGGGGGCTGATGACCTCCCGTAGTGCTTAGAGCCATTTGAACCATTTGAACATCCACATCCATTCAAATGAGGAATTATCTACGTTTTGGACAGGTGGTCTTAAGTGCATCTTGTGCTGACTGTCAGTTGTAACTCAGATGACAATGAACAGAAACAATTTAGATTACCTGGCATGGAAAACATGAGCAAATGCAGAGAGAACAGGTGCTCTGCTGAACTTGACAAAACAAAAGCACAAGATTGCATGAGAGGTGTACTAATTGACGCCGTTCGTAAGTAGTCGGCTCCAAGCTAGTTGTGTGCTGGTGCTGCAGTGTGTTTGATACGTTGTGCACATACACAGAATAACGACGCCTCCATCTGCAGAGGTGACGCCAGTCATGACGGCGACCTGGTTGTAGCGGCCGTCCCTCAGGATGTCCCCTGGAGACTCGGTGACCACCGCGGTGTCCGACTGCGGCTCAATGACGGGCACGAAGGCGAGTCTGCTCAGGTGGCGCTTCTCCTGTGGGGAACAACGGGTGCTGCTGAAGGCACACTGCTGCACTCCAGATCGTAAATGAGAGTGGTAATGATGAAGTTTTCGATACGGAAGCAGTCAAGTGGGGTTACTAGCGCCAATATTAAAATAATATGAGTCGAATATTGGGAAATGCTTTGATCACTTTACATTTAGCATGAAAAACTATTTCAAAGCGTTAACACTTGTAATGCAGCCAAGTCAATGACTCAGTAAGATTCCAACGATACCAGACGCTATGGATATCATGTTATGTGTAAGCAATTCATACAAATAAATGTTCATGGAAACTTAATATTTTATGTGCAATTATTCGTATTCTATATATTTGAAGTAATGTTGAAGCATTTAATTAAAACTCTGTAAATTAATTTTATAAATTTTGTAAACTTTACCAGATTTCGTTATCGTCAAAGATATAAGGTCTTTGATTTAAATGTTATATCTCTGTTCTTCTTCGTTGTGTACATTCTCGGTGGAACAATAGTTGTAAGGACACTCTTGTTGGGAGAGTTGCTGTAACTGGAACTGGTGGTCTTTCGTAAACGACCGAATCCAGATATATTTTGTGCTACTAGTTAAATGATCATCGCGTCCTCTTGGGTAAAATATTTCAGAGGTAAAATACTTCACCATTCGGATCTCCGGGGGGGACTATTCAGGAGGATATCGTTATCAGGAGAAAGAAAACTAGTGTTCTACGGTTCGGAGCGTGGAATGTCAGATTCCTTAAACGGGCAGGTAGGTTAGAAAATTTAAAAAGAGAAATGGATAGGTCAAAGCTAGGTATAGTGGGAATTAGGGAAGTTCAGTGGCAGGAGGAACAAGAGATTTGGTCAACTGAATACATGGTTACAAATACAAAATGAAATCGCGCTAATGCAGGAGTAGGTTTAATAATGAATAAAAAATAGGAGCACGGGTAAGGTACTACGAACAGCATAATGAAAGCATTATTGTAGTCAAGATAGACAAGAAGCCAACGCCTACCACAGTAATAAAAGTTTATATGCCAACAATCTCCTCAGGTGTCGAAGAGATTGAAGAAATGTGTGATGTGATAAAAGAAATTGTTCAGATAGTGAAGGGAGATGAAAATTTAATAGTCATGGGGGACTGGAATTCGATAGTAGGAAAAGGAAGAGCTGGAGAAGTAGTAGGTGAATATGGAATGGAGGTAAGGAATGTAAGAGGAAGCCACCTGGTGGAATTTTGCACAGAGCATAACTTAATCATAGCTAACACTTGCCTTAAGAATCATAAAAGAAGGTTGTATATGTGGAAGAGTCCTGGAGACACTGGAAGACTTAAGATAGATTATATAATGGTAAGACAGAGATTTAGGAACCAGATTTTAAATTGTAAGACATTTTCAAGGGCTGTTTACTCTGACCACAATCTATTGGTTATGAACTGTAAATTAAAACTGAAGAAACTGCAAAAAGGTGGGAATTTAAGGAGATGGGACCTGGATAAACTGAAAGAATCAGAGGTTGTACAGAGTTTCAGGGAGAGCATAAGGGAACAATTGACAGGAATGGGCGAAAGAAATACAGTAGAGGAAGAATGGGTAGCTTTGAGGAATGAAATAGTGAAGGCAGCAGAGAATCAAGTAGGTAAAAAGACGAGGGCTCGTAGAAATCCTTGGGTAACAGAAGAGATATTGAATTTAACTGATGAAAGGAGAAAATATAAAAATGCAGTAAATGAAGCAGGCAAAAATGAATACAAACGTCTCAGAAATGAGATCGACAGGAAGTGTAAAATGGCTAAGCAGGGATGGCTAGAGGACAAACGTGAGAATGTAGAGGCATATATCACTGGGGGCAAGACAGATACTGCCTACAGCAAAATTAAAGACTCCATTGGAGAAAAGAGAACCACTTGCATGAGTATCAAGATATCAGATGGAAAACCAGTTATAAGCAAAGAAGGGAAGGCAGAAATGTTCAGAAATGATCAAATATGTGTGAATTCCAAAGGGACCAAACTGCTGAGGTCATAGGTCCCTAGCCTTACACACTAACGTATATTAACTTATTCTGAGAACAACACACGCAACCCTGCTCGAGGGAGGTCTCGAACCTACGGCGGGAGGAGCCGCACAATCCGGAAATGGAAGGGTATGTAGATGAAGTTGAAATGGGAGACATGATACTCCATGATGAGTTTCACATAGCACTGAAACACCTAAGTCGAAACAAGGCCCCGGGAGTAGACAACATTCTATTAGAACTACTGATAACCTTGGGAGAGCCAGCCCTGACAAAACTCTGCCATCTGGTGAGCAAGTTGTATGAGACAGGCGAAATACCCTCAGACCTCAAGAACAACTTATTAATTTCAATCCCAAAGAAAGCAAGTGTTGACATGTGTGAAAACTACCGAGCTACCAGTGCAATATGTCACGCTGCAAAATACTAACACGAATTCTTTATAGACGAATGGAAAAACTGGTAGACGCCGACCTCGGGGAAGATGACTTTGGATTCTGTATAAATATTGGCCCACGTGAGTCTATACTGACGCTACGACTTATTTTAGAAGATAGATTAAGGAAAGACAAACCTACGTTTCTAGCATTTGTAGACTTAGATAAAGCTTTTGACAATGTTGACTGGAATAATCTCTTTCAAATTCTGAAGGTGGCAGAGGTAAAATACAGGGAGCGAAATGTTGTTTACAATTTGTACAGAAACCAGATGACAGTTATAAGAGTCGAGGGCATGAAAGAGAAGTAGTGAGTGCGAAGGGAGTGAGACAGAGTTGTAGCATGTCTCTGATGTTATTAAATCTGTATACTGAGCAAGCAGTAAAGGACACAAAGGAAAAATTTGGAGTAGAAATTAAGACCCATGGAGAAAAAATTAAAAACTTTGATGTTTTCCGACTACATTGTAATTCTTTAAGAGACAGCAAAGGATCTGAAAGAGTATTTGAACGGCATGGACAGTGTCTTGAAAGGAGGATATAAGATGGACGTCAACAAAAGCAAAACCACGGTAATGGAATGTGGTCGAACTAAATGAGATGATGCTGAGGGAATTAGATTAAGAAATGAGACACTTAAAGTAGTTGATGAGTTTTGCCGTTTGGGGAGCAAAATAACTGATGATGGTCGAAGTAGAGAGAATATAAAACGTAGACTGGCAATGGCAAGGGAAGCGTTCCTGAAGAAGAGAAATTTATTAACGTCGAGTATAGATTTAAGTGTCAGGAAGACTTTATGGACTGTAGCCGTGTATGGATGTGAAACATGAACGATAAATAGTTTAGACAAGAAGATTAGATGGCTGAAGATTAGATGGCTAGATAACGTAACTAATGAGAAGGTACTGAATAGAACTGAGGAAATGAGGAATGTATGGGACAACATAACTAGAACAATGGATGAGTTGGTAGGACACTTTCTGAGGCATCCAGGGATCATCAATTTAGCATTGGAGTGAAGCGCGGAATGTAAATACCGTAGAGGGAGACCAAGGCATGAATACACTTAGTAGATTCAAAAGGGTGTAGGTTGAAGAAGGTACTGGGAGATGAAGAAGCTTGCACAGGATAGAGTAGCATGGAGAGCTGCATCAAACCAGTTTCTGGACTGAAGGCCACAACACAGTTCGGAACGTAAAATATTGCTGAATATAATTCTTTCAAAGTTCTGTAACTTAGTTTCATTCAGTAATCTTTGGAAGCCACCTGAGTAACACAATCCTTTCATCAGTTAATGTTTCTTCGTTTTAGGATAAGAACCACGATTGGCGACTTGCCGTACAGAAGACAAAAAGGCCGCCAACGAGATATCAGCTAAGCAATAACTTACAATTTTAGGTGTGGATGTCCGTTTCGATACAACACACCTCAAAAAATGATCAGTGTCTGGTTCTAAGACAGTTAGTTGAATATCAAGCACTGAAGGTGTGCGTTACACACACTAACATTATTGTCCGTGTTCAGTCACACACTAACGATAAGATATACCATAGTAGCAACTCCAAAATGTTACTGTATAAAATTTCTCTTTATAAAGGCTTAAAAAATACTCACGCAGTTTAAAATTTTGTATGAAAGAAGCGAGCCAAGCTGATCACTTACAACTAGGGTTGTAAATTTACCGTAGACTACCCTAAGTATTCCTACATTACGGTAGTTTTCCTCAGTTAAGGTCACACACCCATTAACTGTACATGGAGTGTGTAGCATACCGATCGGGCGTTACCTGACAACTATGTCTTTCTTTACATATCCGATCAGTGTCTTAGTAAACACATCAAATAACCTTTGTATCACCCCAGTTCTCAGAACGCCTGAAGATAGGCGTTGACTGTGGATACTGTATCACAGACACAGTCCATTTGACTGTTCAGAGATGTTACTAAACCCGCCTAAAGATGTAAACAACCATGCATGAGCGGTGCCTGTTAGACGGAGGGTCCAACAGCCGATCAGTTCCACCCATTCCACCAGTAAGGAGGTACACGGTTCGTGTTGTCTATAGTTCAACCACGTCTAGACGGTCAGTAACGCGGTTCGATAGCGTCCGTATTCTTAATTTGTGGCAGGATGAGCTCTCAACAAAGGAAGTGTCCAGGCCTCTCGAGGTGAACCAATGCGATGTTGTTCGAATATGGAGGAGATACAAAGGGACAGGAACTGTCAGTGACATGTCTCGCTCAGACCGCGCAAGGGTTACTACTGGAGTGGATGACGGTTACCTACGGATTATGGCTCAGAGAAGCCCTGACAGCAACGCCACCATGTTGAATAATGCTTGTCGTGCACCCACAGGACGTCGTGGAACGACTCAAACCGTGCGCAACACGCTGCATGATGCACAATTTCACTCCTGACGTCCATGGCGAGGTCCTTCTTTGCAGCCACGACACCATGCAGCGCGGTATAAATGGATCCAACAACATGCCGAATGTACTGCTCAGATTTGGCGTCACGTTCTCTTCACCGATGAGTGTCGCATAAGCCTTCAAACAGACAATCGTCGCAGAGCTGTTTGGAGGCAACCCAGTCAGGCTGAACGCCTTAGACACACTGTCCAGCGAGTGCAGCAAGTTGGAGGTTCCCTGCTGTTTTGGGGTGGCATTATGTGGGACCAACGTACGCCGCTGGTGGTCATGGAGGGCGTCGTAACGGCTGTACGATAAGTGAATGCCATCTTCCGACCGATAGTGCAACCATATCGGCAGCATATTGGCGAGGCATTCGTCTTCATGGACGACAATTCGCGCCTCCATCGTGCATGTCTTGTGAAACTTCCTTCAGCATAACGACATCACTTTACTAGAGTGGCCAGCATGTTCTTCAGACAAGAACCCTATCGAACATGCCTGGAATAGACAGAAAAGAGCTGTTTATGGACGACGTGACCCATCAACCACTCTGAGGGATCTACGCCGAGGAACCGTCGAACAGTGGGACAATCTGGACAAACAGTGCCTTGATAAACTTGTGGATAGTATGCCACGATGAATATAGGCATGCATCAATGCAAGAGGACGTGCTACTGGGTATCAGAGGTACCGGTCTCGCTGCATGATGGTACAACGTGCAATGGGTGGTTTTTATGGGCAATAAAAAGGGCGGAAATGATATGTACGTTAATCTGTATTCCAATTTTCTGTACAGGTTCCGGAACTCTCGGAACCGAGGTGATGCAAAGCTGTTATTGATGTGTGTAGATTCCTCTAAAAACTGGAAGCGGTGAACCGTCTAATAAACTGAGCGAGGATATACGAGGTGCATTCAAGTTCTAAGGCCTCCGATTTGTTTATCTAATAAACTACTCACCCGAAATCGATGAAACTGGCGTTACTTCTCGACGTAATCGCCCTGCAGACGTACACATTTTTCACAACGCTGACGCCATGATTCCATGGCAGCGGCGAAGGCTTCTTTAGCAGTCTGTTTTGACCACTGGAAAATCTCTGAGGCAATAGGAGCACGGCTGGTGAATGTGCGGCCATGGAGAGTGTCTTTCATTGTTGGAAAAAGCCAAAAGTCACTAGGAGCCAGGTCAGGTGAGTAGGGAGCATGAGGAATCACTTCAAAGTTGTTATCACGAAGAAACTGTTGCGTAACGTTAGCTCGATGTGCGGGTGCGTTGTCTTGGTGAAACAGCACACGCGAAGCCCATCCCGGACGTTTTTGTTGCAGTGCAGGAAGGAATTTGTTCTTCAAAACATTTTCGTAGGATGTACCTGTTACCGTACTGCCCTTTGGAACGCAACGGGTAAGAATTACGCCCTTGCTGTCCCAGAACATGGACACCATCATTTTTTCAGCACTGGCGGTTACCCGAAATTTTTTTGGTGGCGGTGAATCTGTGTGCTTCCATTGAGCTGACTGGCGCTTTGTTTCTGGATTGAAAAATGGCATCCACGTCTCATCCATTGTCACAACCGACAAAAAGAAAGTCCCATTCATGCTGTCATTGGGCGTCAACGTTGCTTGGCAACATGCCACACGGGAAGCCATGTGGTCATCCGTCAGCATTCGTGGCACCCACCTGAATGACACTTTTCGCATTTTCAGGTCGTCATGCAGGATTGTGTCCACAGAACCAACAGAAATGCCAACTCTGGAGGTGATCTGTTCAACAGTCATTCAGCGATCCCCCAAAACAATTCTCTCCACTTTCTCGATCATGTCGTCAGACCGGCTTGTGCGAGCCCGAGGTTGTTTCGGTTTGTTGTCACATGATGTTCTGCCTTCATTAAACTGTCGCACCCACGAACGCACTTTCGACACATCCATAACTCCATCACCACATGTCTCCTTCAACTGTCGATGAATTTCAATTGGTTTCACACCACGCAAATTCAGAAAACAAATGATTGCACGCTGTTCAAGTAAGGAAAACGTCGCCATTTTAAGTATTTAAAACAGTTCTCATTCTCGCTGCTGGCGGTAAAATTCCATCTGCCGTGCGGTGCTGCCATCTCTGGGAGGTATTGACAATGAACGCGGCCTCATTTTAAAACAATGCGCATGTTTCTATCTCTTTCAAGTCCGGAGAAAAAAAATCGGAGGCCTTAGAACTTGAATGCACCTAGTATAAAGGGCTAGCTAACCTTTGGAACATTTTTGTTCTAGATCATTATCCTACCCTCTGTTACTTAAGAATAAACTATATTTATAGCAAAACTGAAACTGTCAAAGTTTAATTTACGTATTCATTCTAAGATTATTGATTTGTATCGTGAAACAGAGGAATGTTGTAGTAAATCTACATCTACATCTAAATCGATACTCCGCAAGCCACCGTACGATGCGTGACGTAGTGTATCTTCTACTACTACTAACCATTTCCTTTCCTGTTCACTCGAAATTCGAGCGAGGGAAAAACGACTGTCTCTATGCCTCCGTATGAGCCCTAATTTCTCGCATCTTATCTTCGTGGTCCTTACGCGCAACGCACGTTGGCGGCAGTGAAACCGTTCGGCAGTCAGCTTCAAACGCCGGTTCTCAAAATTTCTCAATAGTGTTCGTCGGGGAGAACATTATCTTCCCTCCAGGGATTCCGACTTGAGTTCTCTAAGCATCTCCGTAACACTTACGTGTTGTTCGAAACTACAGTTAACAAACCTAGCAGCCTGTCTCTGAATTGCTTTGATGTCTTTCCATCCGATCTGATATGGATCCCAAACACTCGAGCAGTGTTCAAAAATAGGTCGCACCAGCGTCCTATATGCAGTCACCTTCACAGATGAATCACTCTTTCCTAAAATACCTAAAATCCTCCGTAACACTTACGTGTTGTTCGAAACTACAGTTAACAAACCTAGCAGCCTGCCTCTGAATTGCTTTGATGTCTTTCCATCCGATCTGATATAGATCCCAAACACTCGGGTTATTACCCGAAGTCAACCGTTCGCCTTTCCTACCATAGTTCTCAAGTGCTCGTTCCACCTCATATGGCTTTGCAACATCACGTCCAGATATTTAAAAACTTGTCTGTTTCAACCAGGACACTGGTAATACAGTAACTGTACATTACAGGTTTGTTCTTCCTTCTCATCCGCATTAGCTCACATTTCTCCGCATGTAGAGCTAGCTGCCAAATATCACACCACTTTAAATTTTGTCCAAGTCGTCTTGTATCTTCCTATAGTCACGCAGCTTCGACACCTTACCGCACACCACACCTTCATCAGCAAACAACCGCAGATTGCTGGCCATCTACTCCGCCTAATCGTTTATGTGTATAGAGAACAACGGCGGTCCTGCCACACCTCCCTGGGGAACTCCTGGCGATACTCTTGTCTCTGACGAACTTTCGCGGTCGAGGACAACGCACTTTGTTCTATTAATTAAGAAGCCTTCAGGCCACTCACAGATCTATGACCTTATTCCACAGCCTGCAATTGGGCACCGTGTAAAATGCTTCCCGGAAATCTAGAAATATTGAACCTGGCTGTTGTGGTTCATCCATAGTTCGCAGTATATCATATGAGAAAAGGGCAAGCTGAGTTTCCCCACAAGTGATGCTTTCTAAAACCATGCTAATTCGTGGACATAAGCTTCTCAGTCTCAAGAAAGGTTATTATATTCGAACTGAGAATTTATTAAAGGATTATTCAGGAAACCGAAGTTAGGGATATTGGTTTGTAATTTTGCGGGTCCGTTCTGTTACCCTTCTTATTTACAGCAATCGACCGCACATTTTCCAGTCGCTTGGGACTTTGTGCTGCGTGAGAGATTCGTGGTAAAAGCAAGCCAGGTAAGGGGCCAATGTCGTAGAGTACTTTTTGTAGGCCCGAGTTGTGATTCCATGCGGGCCTGGTGATTTATTTGCTTTCAAATCTCTAGTTGTATCTCTACTTCAGGGATGCTTATTACTATGTCGTCCATACGGGAGTTTGTCTGACGGTCAAATGACGGTATGTTTGTACGATTCGTTTGTGTGAATGATTTATTGAACGTGAAATTTGGAACTTCGTTTTCCGTTTAGCTACCTTCAACTGCCACACCAGACTGATCAACAGAGGACTGAACGGAAGCCTTAGAGCCGCTTATCGATTTTACGTAAGACAAGAATTTTCTAGGGTTCTTTGCCAGATCTCTTGTTAAGGTATGACGGCGATAGTTGTTGCATGCTTCGCTCATAGATATTTTTACAGTGACACGAGTATCTACTAATTTTGCATGTCGTCAACTGTGCGTTCTCTTGTGAACCGAGAGTGCAACAGCCTCTTCTTCTTCAGCATCTTCCGAATTTTGTGAATAACCGTGGTGGGTCTTTTTCATCCTTTATCCATTTTCTAAACACAAAAATCTGAAGACCACGATTTACAATCTTCTTAAACTTTGCCCTTAATTCCTGTACGTCCATCTTACTGGAACTAAGTGATGTGAAATCACTGTCTAAGTGAGATGCAGACATCCACTTATCTGCTCTATCTAGCACGTACACTCTCCTGGCCTTGTTGATTGATTCATTACCTTTAAAAACCATAGTTGCTGTAATGAGATAATTATAGCTAACAGAAATATATCAAACATCGCTTCAGTACTTCGTCGAACTTACATGAAAGATGTTTCTGTATTCGTAAACAATAATGTTCGCATTTATCAATAACAACATGAAACACACAGAAGCGCAGAATTCACGCGACCAACTAATTTTCAGTTTTACATTCTGTATGGATATAAAGTGCACAAAGGGCTAGCAGTGAATGATGTATGGTTTCAATTATATGCAAACTGAAAACTAAAGAAATAAGAAAACAAAGAAAAGTCGTCTGCTCCCATTTTCTCTCTTTTACAGTCATGTATGTTTCTTTCCTGTCAGTTCTACCAATACTACCGGTAATCCTACCATTTATTACGTGGCTTAGAGTAAGTTAAAGTTAGATTAAGTGGTGTGTAAGCCTAGGGACCAGTGACCTTAGCAGTTTGGTCCCATAGGAACTTACCACAAATTTCCAAATGTAGTGAACCAGAACTACCGAACCGAAGTTTTGCTAGAGTGTAACTCTACTTTCAGGCAAACGCTATGAGTTAATAATGTCGTCTTGCTGTCCGACAAGCTATATACTTTATGCTCGGAAAATAAATTACAATCGCTGAAAATGGAACATACTATAATAGAACGCCAGATGCAGTGCCTATCAATAGTTCCATTTGTCTCTATGTCATCGAACAACTATTCCAAGCCACGTTACAGTGACACCATGCCATCAGGGTGATCAGAACGAAGCAAATCGAGAGTGATAGGTGATTTTCCGTAGGCTGCTCTCCTAAAAACTCTTTTTCTCCTTTTTCCCTTAGGAGAAAGGAGTAGTAAATAATTTGATTACTTGTCACGTGTTCCGCATAACTTGAGACATAGGATGTCAGGATACACTAGTATTTCATTACACACGTTCTACCAACTAAGTTGGTCACTTCAAATACACAAATATATTCGAAATTGGTTAATATATCGTAAGGCTGATATCAGCTTCTCTCGTCGTCTTGATGACATTATTTTTTTTAAATGTCCGGTTTCGGTTCAACATGAACCATCCTCAGTTCTGAGAGAACCGGTGATGAGAGTAACCTATCCAGCTATCCGCGAATTTACATGATAAGCCACATCATGAAACAGGGTCACTGTTTTGAAATCGCGGCATTTTCTCCTAATGAGACGCAGAATATCGAAATTTGGCTCGAATGTGCGTACAGCCTTCCTACGTAATGCAGCAAAAGCATGACATCCTGCAGCATCGTCTTCCGGCTCGGTGACACTTTACACAACAAGGTGTCGGCACGAGTGAAAAAACTCAGAGCTCATAAGATCATGAGGTGTAAGGTGGATTAACTCCACCACAAATCTGCCCAACGCTACCGTCGATGTGTCACACCATGGGACTGCCATATACATCCCCTCATCCACGTATCACCCCCTTTTTGACGCTTTTCTACAGAGGTCAGAACTGCGCCACTCAGTGTTGAAATCACGCTGTTTTCTTATGGGTCGCCGGGGAGAACATTTCGGACATACCTCTGGTGAGAATCAACATAAAATGGCCGGTGTCATAAAGAGTGTTAGTGAAACCATCCTTTTCCTTGGGGCGTTCTTTTTCATATAGTTCGCCATAGTAAGTGACGCTGTATAGTCCAAAGTGCAACAGGACGACGTTGTTTACAACCTTTGATACTGTTGACATCCCCGAAAGATTCAGTGCTTCCCTCATGCATGTAGTGTAGCTCTGGTTTACACTGTGGAATCACTAAGCCGTTCAAAATTTGAACCTGATGTGAAACAGAAAAGGGTATTTATGCTGTTTCCTCCGTCCTCTTTCTCGATTCCTTGTGGCATTTTGCCGATTAATTCACAGGCATGTCCGTGTCGCATCCCCTCCCTCCCTCCCTGCCACCCCCCCTGCCACCCCCCCCCTTTTCAAGGCATCGTTGGCACATGCCACAGGAGGACGCGAAAACGGAAGGATGAAAGACTATAAACACCCTTTTCTGTTTCAGATCACGCTCAAATTTCGTTGAATGGTTCCTAGTGTCCTAGTGTTCCACCCCATATATAGAGCAAACATTTCCGTCGTGAATTGAACGCCTAAAAACAAAAAAAAAGTTGGTTTCACTCGCGCCTGAGGCCTTTTCATGTCGATTCTGATCAGCAATGTGGCCTAAATATTTCCTTCGTCCACCCGTAAGAAAACCGAATGTTTATAAGGCTATGAGTTCCGGTTCTGACTTCCGCTGCAGAGGCGTCGAGAGAAGGGCTGAGACTTCTGTGAGGGGCTGTGTGACGACCTTCCCATGATGTGACGCGTCCGCGATGGCGTTGGACTGTATGGTGGTGAAATATGGTGCCAATGTGGCATCATTAACCACTCTTACACTTCACATGAATTTATGAACTTTGGCATTTTTTTCGCTACTGTCGACACTTTTGTATCTGAAGCGCCGGATATCCCGGGAGTAGCGTCGCAAGTATTCTCGGCGCCCTTTTGCCACTGTCGATCTCAGGACACTGAACCCCCTAACAATTTCGGAAATGGAATGTTCCATGTGTCTGGCTACCACTCCGCATTCAAAGTCTGTTAATGAAATCATTTCACATGAATCACCTGAGTACAAAAGGCAGTTCCGCCAGTGAACTGCCGTTTTATGCCTTCTGTACGCGATGGTACCGCTATCTGTATAAATAAACCTAACTATACCGTGACTTTTTCTCACCTCACCTCAGTGTAGGCCTACTGAAAACAGTTTTTAGAAATGCAACTTATTCTGATAGTGGTTGCAGCTGTCACAAACGTTTAGGCTTAACGACGTGGATACGGTTGGACTCACGAAATCAGAGAGGGCCCTGTTGTCGTCTCTGGTGAGGTCGGAGTGGCTGGCGGCTCTGAGGAACGCCGCTACGGAGGCATCGTTGGCGTCCTGCGTCTGGAAGCCGAGGGCCGCCGCCAGACGGTATGCCTTCTCTCGGGGGTTGGCCTCTACGCCCCAGACGGCGTTCGCTTCGCCACTCTCCATGACCACTCCCCGGAACAGACCTGTAAAAACAAACAGTGGTCTCAATTAGTACGAATAATCACACTGGACAAAAAAATAGTCATGCCACGCTAATACCGTGTGTCACCATCTAAAGCCCTGATAATTCGGCGTGGAAGGGTGTCCACGAGTTTCATCATCCGTTATTCCATGTCCACCTCAAGTGACTCATTCTCATTGATGATTAGATTCTGTAGAGCTACCAGATTTCGGTGAAAATGACTGCAACGTTTCATCCACTGTTCCAAACAGTTATCGACATTTTCTATAAGGTTCAGATCACGTAATTTAGCTGGCCAGTCCGTGCTGAATCTGTCACGGGCTAATGATGAGGGCTGGTAAGCCGGACAGCTGGACAGCCTGGATGTGATTTTTAGGCGATTTTCCACTTCCAGTTAGCTAAATGCTGGTCTGGGTCCTACTTTTCACCTTGGCAACGTTTTACATCAGCATCACATTTGAGATTTCCTCTAGACATAGACACCTCGGGTACACAGATTCCATCCTGTAGGAACGCCGATTCTCTAGAGAACTTCCTCGTTCCTTATCTTATAAGTCCACCTTATTTTCAAAATTCTTTTGTATCACCACATCCCAAGTGCTTCGAATCTCTCCTTTTCCGATTTTACCACAGTCCAAGTTTCACTACCCTGCAATTCTGTGCTCCAAATGTACATTATCAGTAATTTCTTTCTCCAATTAAGCCCTGTGTTTTATACTAGTAGACATCTATTGGCCAGGAGTGTCATTTTTGGCAGTGATAGTCTGCTTTTTATATTCCCCTTGCTCCATCCGTCATAGGTTATTTTGCTGTCTAAGTAACAGAATACCTTAACTTCATCTTCTTCGTGAACACAGATCTTGGTGTTAAGTTTCTCGCTGCTCTCACATGTTTCTCATTACTTTCGTTTTCCTTCTATTTACTATCAATCCGTATTCTACACCAATTGGAATGTTCAGTCCATTCAACGAGTCCTGTAAATCTTCTTCGCAGACAAACGGATGTGAAACCATACGTTGTGTACACAAGACCCTATTCTCCACTCATTAGCCTATCAACAGAAGTGATCAGGGCGGGTAGCTGCACCGAACAGAAAGCTCATCAGACATGTGAAGACCCTACCTGGCTAACACCACGCTGCCACACATATCGTCGTAAAGAACAACATGCCCTGCATTAGATCTCCTCGGGATATCAGCCACATCGTAGGGCTACGTTTCGATCAGTTGCCAACTCTTCATCCTCAGGTGAAGTGTCGTAATCATTTAAAGTTCGTTCCTTTGCAGCAGCTGGGCCACAGACTCGTCTGCCAAGGGGTCAATGTACAGGCGAGTCATGTGTTCCCGGAAGAGATGTTACACTCGGTAGTAGAAGTGGAAGGGGGTCGGGGTGCCTGGTCCTGGTGCTCCTTGTCTCTTCCATTAGCTGCCGCCACCGCTTTCACATCAGGGCGCTACTGCTGTGTTTTTACTGATGCCACCTCTCAAGAGGAACCCAGATGGTAACCGCCGTCACACTTCACAAGATCGTCGTGTACTCATATTTCCACTGTATCCTTTGTGACTGATTTCCAGGACCCACTGGTACAGTGCAGCAGCTTTGTCTGTTTCAAAAGAAACATGCGGCCTTCTTTGATGCTGTAATTTGCCACTGCCGACTTGTCGGTTTTGCCGAGTTGGACGCTCCTCATGTGTTCCGAACAACGATGCGAGTTTACATCATGGTGCCTGGCCGATCTACTACCCGCCGTGCTCGCAACCGATACTCCAACGCCAGGTTGGGTTTTGACTGACTTCTAGGCACGTTTGACGTCACACAGGTACCACTAGAACATTCTATGTTATTACTAGAGTGTCACTTCGACAGTGACACGGTGAAATTGTTTCGGTGTGTGCTCACCGCCACCTACTTTCAATGTGTTGGAAACTTCTCTGAACAGATGGAGTCACCATGGATCTCCTCTGGTGCCAGGTATTTCAAAACCTATATATCGAACACTTCGATGAAATAACTCTCGAAACCGCGTGCCTGAAATATGGGGACCACGCATCCGTGGTTCGCCTGCATGGAGAGGAGAAACTACAAAAATTCCTACACCATTCTAATAACATACAATTTGAGGTTCACAGTCGACGTAGAACGGATGCAAATAGTTCGTAGACTTTCTGTAAAGAAGAACCCTGGCAGCATATTGGGACATTCCATCTAAAAGAAAAAGACACCATCAATTTCTACCTAAACACCACTATTTGCCACCATCCAGCACAATGCTAATCTGCACTCACCACCCTGGCACACAGATCGTGAGCCATATGCATGAAGGAAAAGTCCGCCTAGCGAGTTAGAGCATCTGCAAGAAACCTTTCTCAAGAACGGCTGCTCTAATGTGTGTGTAATGAAGAAAGAAAACAGTCCAGAAGGAGAAATCAAGCGCCTCTGTACACAGGGCCGCCCACAGCCAAGATAGCCAACATAATGGAGAAGCACAAGATAAAAACCATTTTACGCTCAATTGCTGAAAGCAAAAAATTAGAGCTACGGGCTCCTGGGGTCTATAGAATCATTTGCTTGTGTGGAATGAACAGCGTCCAACGCCCAGCGACGCATTTCGCAGCGCTGTTCTGGACATACGAGGAGCGTTTGCCTCGGCTAGAACAACATATCTTCAGTGGCACAACACAGCTTTAACGAAGGACATATATTTGCTTTTAAAGAGACAAAAGTACCGGGCTGAGGTCCAGTGGATTAGCCAGCAAGATATCTCACCGCCTTCGATCAGATTAAAAAGAGAGCGAATGGATCAACGATGAACTGTAACGGGTGTCACGGAAAGACCACCACGAAGAAATGCAAGGAACAAAAATGAGATTAACAAAAAAAAAAAAAAAGTCGGGAAGCAGACACTGGAAATGTGAGCACATGACGATATTGTCAGCTGAGACAGAGACTGCCAACTAAGCTCCGCATGGGTAGCGGCGTCAGCAAATACGGGTCAGGAGCGTTGTGTAAGAGTGGTAGAGGCAGCAGACGGAAAAGGCAGGCGACAATGGGACTCGATATTCCGACCCCGCTCTGCCCCGCTGCCACCCACCGCCCCTTCTGCAAGTCCCCACGACAGGCAGCGACATCTCTCCCATATGCACGTGATTGGCTCACTCATTGACACATTAGGCCTTCAGCAGAAGAGTCTGCTGACCAGAGGGTATAAAGGAGAACGTTACAGGACCGCGCAACGAATCCCTCCCTGTGCCAAACTCCTCGACCCAGAGTAGCTCTTGCAACCTATGTCCTCAATTATTTGCTGCATGTATTCCAATCTCTGCCTTCCACTACAGATTTTGTCCTCTACAACTCCCCTAGTAGCGTGGAAGTCAAGTAATGATATCTTAACAGATGTCCTATCATCATATTCCTTCTCCATGTCAATGTTTTCCACATATTCCTTTCCTCTACCATTCTGCGCAGAATCTCCTCATTTCTTATCATATCAGGGCACCTAATTTCCAACATTCTTCTATAGCATCACATCTCAAACGCTTCGATTGCCTTCTGTTCTGGTTTTCCCACAGTCCATGTTTCACTGCTACACAATGCAGTGCTCCAGACGTACATTCTCAAAAATTTCTTCCTCAAATTAAGGCCTCTGTTTAGTCCTAGTAGACTTCTCTTGGCCAGGAATGCCCTTTTAGCCAGTGCTAGTATGCTTGTGATCTCCTCCTTGCTCCGTCCGTCATTGGATATTTTGCTGCCTAGATAGTAGAATTCATTGACTTCATCTACTTCGTGACCATCAATCGTGATATTCAGTTTCTCGTTGTACTCATTCCTGCCACTTATCATATATTCGAAGTTCTTCGGTTTATTCCCAGTCCATATTGGGTACTCATTATATTGTTCATTGTATTCAGCAGATCATGTAATTCTTATTCTCTTTCACTAGGATAGACACTTTCACTCAGGATAACAATGTCGTCAGCAAATCGTATCACTTATCAGAATGAGATTTTCAGTCTACAGCGGAATGTGCGTTGATATGAAACTTCCTGACAAATTAAAACTGTGTGCCGGACCGAGACTCGAACTCGGGACCTTGCCTTTTACGTCATGTACTCTGTTGGTAGAGCACTTGCCCGCAAAAGGCAAAGGTTCCGAGTTCCTGTCTCGGTACACAGTTTTAATCTGCCAGTAAGTTTCGTATCACTTATATTCTTTCACCTTCAATTTTGATTCCACTCCTGAATCTTTCTTTTATTTCTTTCATTGCTTCTTCGATGTACAGATTAAATAGTAGGGTCGAAAGACTACGTACCTGTTTTACACCCTTTTTAAAAGGAGCACCTCGTTCTTGGTCGTCCACTCTTATTTATTCCCTCTTGTCTCTTGTTCATACTGCACATTACTCGTTTCTCTGTCTACAACTTACCCCAACTGTCTCAGAATTTCGAACATCTTGCACCATTTTACATTGTCGAACGCTTGTTTGAGATCGACAATTCCTATAAAAGTCTGTTGATTTTTCTTTAGTCTTGCTTCTGCTATCAACCATATCGTCAGAATTATCTCTCTGGTGTCGTTACCTTTACTAAAGCCAAACTGATCGTCATCCAGCACATTATCAATTTTCTTTCCTGTCCTCTGTAAGTTATTCTTGTCAGCAAGTTGGATGCGTCAGGTCTTAAGCTAACTTTGCGGTAATTCTCTCTTGAAGTCTTCTCAATTTTATGGATGATATTTTCCCGAAAGTCAGATGGTATGTCGCCAGACTCATACATTCTACACACCAACGTGAATAGTCATTTTGTTGCCATTTCTCCCAATGATTTTAGAAATTCTGATGGAATATTGTCTATCCTTTGTGCCTTATTTGTTCTTAAGTCCCCCAAAGCTCTCTTAAATTGTGATTCTAATACTAGATCACTTGTGTCTTCTGTGTCGACTCCTGTTTCTTCTTCTATCACACCAGACAAATCTGCCCCTCATAGAGGCTTTCAATGTAATCTTTCCACTTATCCGCCCTCTACTCTGCTTTTAATCGTGAAATTCCCGTTGCACGCTTTATGCTAACACCCTTGCTTTTAATTTCACCAAATGTTATTTTCACTTTCCTATATGCTGAATCAGTCCTTCTAACAATCATTTCTTTTTCGACCTCTTCACATTTTTCATGTAGCTATTTCGTCTTCGCTTCCCTGCACCTCCTATTAATTTCATTCGTGAACGACTTGAATTGTTGTGTTCCTGAACTTCGCTGAACGTTTTTGTACTTTCTTCTGTTACCCATGGCTTCTTCGCAGTTACCTTCTTTGTACCTACAGGGTATCCAAAAAAGGACTCTCTGATTTCAAAATTAAATATCTCGAAAACAAAGATCGATAGAGAAATGCAGTAAACGGTATGTTGATTGTGAAAGCTGTAAGAAGTTCATACAGCAGTTTGAAATAATAGTTACAAAAGCTGCTAACAGATGGCACTGTACGCTGTACAGCTCAAATCAGCATAAATGAAAAAATCGTATGAAAACAATCTTTGCAAACAATCACATCACAATGTTTTCAAAATGTTCACCATTGGCACTACAGAGGTGGCGCAAACGAAGAATGAAATTCGCCATCACATTTCGTAGTGTCTCAACCGAAATGGATTCACATGCCACAGAGATCGCAGATTCAAGCTCGTCCAGCGTGGCGGGATGCTTCGGGTAGACCATGTCTTTCACTGTGCCCCACAAAAAAGTCACAGGGAGTCAAATCCGGCGAATATGGAGGCCAATCTATGCCTGCACCAGTAAATTTGGGATATTCCAAAGCAATGACTCGATTCCCGAGGTATTCCTCAAGAAAGCGATGTGGTCGGGTTCCATCTTGCGTAAACCATTCAGTACCTGGTCGATCCTCTAACGCTTGCTGTGTGGCGACATAGTGTTCCAAAATTGCAACGTAACGTGCACCAGTGACCGTTTCTCTAATGAAAAAAGGGCCAATAATGCCTCTGCTGCATATTGCAGCCCACACAGTAACTTTAGGAGAATACAGGGGTTTTGCTTCACATCAATATGGCTTTTCGGAACCCCAGTTCTGCTTATTCACGTATCCATTCAGGTGGAAGTGTGCTTCATCTGTAAACTAGATGCAGCCAACATCAAATCCTTCATTATCAATCATTGTGAGCATCTGATTAGCAAAGGCAACTCTTTGTTGCACAGCTCGTACGGGTATGGCCCGCTGCGTTTGAATTTTGAATGGAAACATGTGTAGGCTCTTTCTCAGTATTTTCTGCGTGCTGGAACGCTTCAAACCAGTCTCAGATGCAATTCTACGGACGGATGACATTGAATTTTGCTGAATAATTCCAGAAACTGGGGCGATATTTTCAGGCGTAACTGCGGTTTTCTTGCGGCCAACATGCCCCAATAGATCATAAGTTACGCTGCTTGTTCGTTGAAATTATGCGAAGAGCGTAGGAATGGTTTTCGCATCGGGTCCTTTTGGAACATTAAATCGTGCTTGTAAACTTCGCCTTGTTGCCGTAGGACTCTTTTCTAACCTGTGGTACTCTAGAACCAGAAAAACGCGTTGTTCAATGGAGTACATGGTTTTAATCTCTTCCTTCGGTACGCTAACCTCCTTTCACGTTTCAATAGTGGAACTGATCGCTCTGGGCTTCGGATCACTATTTATACTAGGCATTACGTATGGAGATTACAGCGCCATCTTTTAGCATCTTTTGTAACTATTATTTCAAACTGCTGTTTAAACTTCTTACAGTTTTCACAATAAACATACCGTTTACTGCAATCCTCTATCGATCTTTGTTTTCGAGATATTTAATTTTGAAATCAGGGAGTCCTTTTCAGGACACCCTGTATGTTTTTCTTTCCAATTTATGTGATTGCCCTTTAATTGGTTTATTCTCTACTGCTGTAACTACAGCCTTCGAGAACTTCAAGTGTATCTTGCCATTCCTTAGTGCATCCATATCCTTCTTTGCGTATTAATTCTTCATGACTCATCTCTTAAACTTAAGCCAACTATTCATCACTACTACACCGTGATCTGAGTCTGTATCTGCTCCTCCGTGCGCCTTACAACCCAGTATTTGATTTCAGAACCTCTGTCTGACCATGATGTAATCTAATTCAAACATTCTCGTATCACCCGACCTTTTCAAAGTATTCCTCCTCCTTTTGTGATTCTTGAACAGATTATTCGCTATTGCTGAAATTTATTGCAGAACTCAACTACTCATTCGAATCTCTCATTCGCCGGTCGGAGTGGCCGAGCGGTTTTAGGCGCTACAGTCTGGAACCGCGTGACCGCTTCGGTCGCAGGTTCGAATCCTGCCTCGGGAATGGATGTGTGTGATGTCCTTAGGTTAGTTAGGTTTAAGTAGTTCTAAGTTCTAGGGGACTGATGACCTCAGATGTTAAGTCCCATAGTGCTCAGAGCCATTTTTTTCATCTCTCATTTCTTGTCCCAAGCATTTATTCTCCTGTGACCTTTTCTTCTACTCCTTTCCTACGTTTGCACTCCAGTCTCCCATGAGTATTAGATTTCCATCTCTCTTTTCATACTATATTACCCTTTAAATATCCTCATATACTTTCTCTGTCTCCTCATCTTCAGCTTGCGACACCGGCATGTATACTTGAACTATAATTGTATCGGTGTTGGTTTGCCGTTGATTCTGACAATACCAAGCCTATCACTGAACGGTTCACAATAACGTACTCTCTGCCCTACCTTCTTATTCATAGCCGGCCGAAGTGGCCGTGCGGTTAAAGGCGCTGCAGTCTGGAACCGCAAGACCTCTACGGTCGCAGGTTCGAATCCTGCCTCGAGCATGGATGTTTGTGATGTCCTTAGGTTAGTTAGGTTTAACTAGTTCTAAGTTCTAGGGGACTAATGACCTCAGCAGTTGAGTCCCATAGTGCTCAGAGCCATTTGAACCATTTTTTTTCCTATTCATAACGGATCCTACTTCCGTTATACCATTTTCTGCTGATGTTGATATTACCCTATACTCATCTGATCAGAAATCCTTGTCTTCTTTGCAATTCACTTCACTGACCCCCACTACATCTAGATCGAGTCTTTGCATTTCGGTTTCCAGATTTTCTAGCTTCCCTGCCACTTTGAGCTTCTGACATTGCACTCCCCGACCCGCAGAACGTTACCCTCTCTTTTCTTATTCATGCTTTTTCTCATAGTCACGTCTGACTTGGCAGACCCCTCCCAGCCACGCGTATGGGAGACTATTCCTGAATCTTTTGCCAATGGTGAGATCATAATGACACTTCTTCAACTACAGGGCACTTGTCCTATGGATACACGTTTTATGTCTTTAATGCAGTAGTTTCCATTACCTTCTACGTCTTCATGCCTTTGATCATTGCTAATTCTTCCGCCTTTAGGGACAGTTTCCCACCACACGGACAAGAGAGTGCCCTGAACCCTAGCCACTTCTCCGCCCTCTTTGACAAGGCCGTTGTCAGAATGAGGGTGACTTCTTATACGACAAGTCTTGGGCCGCCATTGCTGATTATTAATAAAAATTCAAACGGTGGCGGGTTTCGAACCAGGGACCTAGGACGTTTTGGAATACTAATGAAAGACGCTACTCCTAGACTACATCGAATACCAGCCAGCAATGCTACAAATGCCAAAACATCGGGCATGTAGCCAAGGAATGCAGGGGCACAGCTGCGTGTTTGAAATGTGCAAAAGCGCTTTATAGACGCGACTGTGACAAGCCGCAAAGTGCAGCTGCCACGTACGTAAACTGGGGCGGTCCTTATGCCGCAAATTCACGTCTCATATAGGACCAGCAAATCTAAGAAAAGGCATTATAAATAAAGATAATAAATTGGAGGAAAAATCAGATTTCAAGGTAAGGTAACCAAAATAAGCACCTAAAAGAACAACAGTAATTGTTCAAAATTTCAAATAACGAGATAAAGCAGTCATACCAAGGCATGAAAGCAGCAGAAGAGGCGGTTCAAGTCGACACAGCGGCGGACCCGCCGCCCCTTCCAAGAGGGGGAAGCGGGCTGCGCCGCCACGAAGAAGACGACGGTGGTTTCCGTGAAACGTTGCGGAAAGTCACCGACGACGCGGTTGCCGCGCTCAAATCAGCCATGGCGGAGGAGAGGGCGGCCCTGAGAGCCGAGGTGGACGAGGCACGCTGTCAGGTGCGGCACGTGACGCCAGACTCGCGAGTCAAGCGCAACACGAGAAGAGGCGCCGGCCCACGCAAGGACGGTCGCCTCGCTGGCCCATACGTAAACGCAGGCGGTCGAGGAGGTGGCCATGGAGATGGGGACTACTGCTCAAGGGACGCTGACTGCCTCTTCGGAAACGGTCGCCTTCCCGGCACTTGCTGAAAGGCGGGAGGCTGAGGAGTTGGTCGTGCACAAAGAGAGGACCAAGAAAGAAGGAGACGAACCGTCCTTTGGAGTTCCTGCCCCTCCCTCACAAGAATAGCATGAGAGAGGTACTCACCAAGAACGCCATACCTCTCAGAGATTCCACCTAGACCCACCATGATTTTACTTACCCATTTACCCAGTCGGATATCCCTCCTCTCCCATACTTACCACGTGACTTCAGTTGGGTGTGCGAACCGTTGAGCTGGAAATTCAAGGAAAAGGAGTTCGTCCGGCGGGCAGATCTGGAGCTTATAAACTCCTGCCCCATCATCACCAACAAGAACTGTTGGTAGATGACGGAAGAAGCCGTCGCGTATGTGGGCGATCATCTGCGGCCACTGGACTACTCCCACCTTACCGAAGTGAAGTTCGAACCGCCAAAAAAGATAAGGTAGACGATGTCCACGATGCCCACCGCTTCTGACGCTCGCTAGCTTTCTAGCAGTACATGTTGTCTTTTGTTTCAGGTAACCTAGAGGACAATCCTGTTACGGCAGGATGTAATAAACCATCAAGCTAGGAATGAGGAGGAACAGCACCCATAAGTGCTTAGCCTCCTGCACCTCGAACCAAGGATATGATCCGTCTGTCAGCGACCAGCAACCACGACCCTAAATACTTTTTCTGAAGATAACAAATGGGAAACTCTTCAGAACGCTGAGCCAGTACGTGGCTGATAGCTAGAGAAAATTGTATCAACGAAATTCGCTGAGAAAATCTGCATTCTCATGTAACAGTCGGACCCGTCATGACAACCTCACGAAAGCCAAACACTTGACATCCTGCTTGGAAGACACCTTGGCCATTTCAAATGATCTCAACGTTTATTAATCCTTGGTTCTTGATACCTTTGAGCTCACCACTCGGCAGTTCTATCGACCCTGTTTCCATCCCCGCATATTCAGGCAACCCATTTCTCTTACCAACACAGTGAAACAACCTCAAAACTAAGATACAAAAATGTAACTCATTGATTGGCGACTCCATGGAGTGTTCTGTGCACCACGGCCAAATAGTGGATAGAATTTGAAGGAGAATCAGCATTGGCCGCATCCGCAAAATCGATTTTCGGTCACTTAGTGACCATTCTCAGTGGTGTAATATACAATTAAAATCAACAAGCTTAGAGCGATCACATAAACTCGCTTACATGTGATGGCTCTAAGCTTGTTGATACCAGTTCCTTCCAATTTTAATTGTATATTACAGCACTGAGGATGGTCACTAAGTGATCGAAAATCGATTTTGCGGATAATAAAACAAAAAAATACGGCCAACGCTGATTCTCCTTCAAAATGTAACTCGCAATCAAGCTCTCCTTAATTTCACTGTAGTTGCTAGCATATTTAGATACGAAGCTTTCGTAACACATGTAAAATCCGAGGTCAGATTAATCTAGTATCGCCAGGCAAAGTAAATATGGACTTATAAAATTTGTACGATGGTTACCCGTAGTTATTCAGACCAGGTTTCCATTGTTCGAACAATTTTTCTACGCCGAAGTCACTAAAAAAGTATCCAAAACCACACGATCAGACTCTTTGCAATGAAAGAACGCAGGAAAAGAACTACGTGATCGATTACAAAGGTGAGAACTAATTCCGCAAGTGTCAACCCATAATTAGGTTTCATCCATAGCAACAGCAGGCCTATAACAATATGTTGAGTTCTTAAAGCAACTATCAACGTCCAATAGAACATAGACCAATTCCACATACCTCAAATGGATGAGATATTAATGAAATCAGCGAGAGACACATACAGGAAAATGTTTTTACTATAAGTAATCTTCTGGATCCAAGTAATGTGAAAGAGTTGGAATGTTTTCTGTGTAAAATAAATTATTAAATTCCACATTTTCTATCCCAATAACGGGATGTGGAAAAATGGAGTAAAAAATCTACGCTGCGAAACATGTCACAAAGGACTCCTTATTAAAAACAATCGAAAAGCCTCTCTTTATTTGGAACTAGTACATAGCGAAGTCTGCGGTATTGGTGTCATAGTCGGAGTACAGAACAGGGCGTTGTGAGAATTTAAACTGGCTACAGTACGTAACAATCAATAACTTTCACCTAAAAACAGTCATGGACACAAAAAGTACTTGCAAGATGATAATGATGCCGTGGCGATTACTTACGACGTAAAGAAATTTCACTGTTTCCTGTGTGGTACAAGATTTCATTTACTTATGGGTCGTAATTTGCTAATTATCTTGTTTGGATGTCTGCTAAAGCTGCCAGTTGAAAGGCGCATTGGCTGCAGATGTGGGCCATATTGGCCAGTAACTATTGTTTCTGGCAATACGTGTTGTCCCACATCCCATATGATACAGAGAGTTCTTTCGACAGGTGGTAGGCAATTTTATTTGCGATGGATGTCGACAATGAAGCTCATCATAGACATGACTCACCTTTGGTTGCCGGAGAGAAGAACAAGTGCGACGTAGAGGAACCGCCTGCGCTCTCCCCAAAGATGGTGACCTTGCTCGGGTCGCCTCCGAAGGCGGCGATGTTGCGTTGCACCCACTGCAGCGCGAACACCTGGTCCTTGAGGCCCGCGTTGCCAGGGATGTCGTCATTCTGAAGGCTCAGGAAACCTGGCACATGCCACAGCGGCCGAATGCATGAACATCATTCACTGTGACAAGGGTTTGTTGTTTGAACAAGTGATACTATGTTTGGTAATTTCTTACTACATATGTGCTTACAACACACGAGCGATCTAGAAAATAGCTTCCATTTTCTGGTCGGGTGGGAATTAGTGGGTGGATCTAGTAATGATAGCAGGTCTGCTGAGGGCTGCTTCTCGTTCAGCTATAGTTGCCGTTCCAAATTGACTGCTGCAGTTAAGAATCAAGTCAAATGCGGAATTGGTTCGGTAATACGTATTTGGTCGCAAAATTCTTGAAAGTGTGGCTGTTCACAACAAATTTTGTGCTGCTTACGACCAGACGTGATGAGTGAAGGTACTGTAGGTCAGTGGGGTTTTTCGGTTTAGAATGACAGAACGAATATTCGTGACGATGACTGAAGGGGCCACCACGGAAATGCGTTGAAAAAAAAATTCTGGAAACCAACGTTTCCCAATCTCTCAACTATCCGTCAAGTTTTCTCAGATTTACTGGAGTGTTTCCCATAGGGTCTTCACCAATTCATTAGGATATCACAAGTACTACGCTGCCTGTGTTCCCAGATTCTCAGGTGGTATAAATTTATGCACTCAGATTAATCAGCTGTTTAAGGCATAACAGAAATGCTTAAATCTGTAAGGAACTCTGTATGTTGTTGTAGCTCTCTTCAGTATGAATATTGATTTGCTATCTCTACCATCGTCTGTCCTGTGAAAATATCTACATTCCTACATACTTACAACATCCCACGCCCATTTGGACCACATTATTGTACTCAAGTCTTGGTCTCGCTCTGCAGTTTTACTTACCAGACATCCCTGCACTATCAGACTTACGAATGTTTGATGCCTCAAGATGAGTCCTATCTACCGAGCCCTCCATTTAGTAAACTCGACCTAATTTTTTTTTTCAATTTGATTCAGTACTTGGTCGTTAATTATTGGTTCCTCCAATGCAATCTTCTGTATTCGTGTGTAGGAGTGCATTTCAAAACCATCGATTCTTTTTTGGGTTTAGTATTAATCATCTGCTTTCACTGCTGTAAGAAGACTTCCAGATGTTCAAATTTATATTCCATGTTAACAAACGTCTTTTTCCAGAATGTTTTCCTTGCTATTGCGCCCTGCGTTTCGTATCTTCTCTAGTCTCTACTTCGGCCACAATCGACTCTTTTGCTAACCAAGTAGCAATACTCATCTTCTACTTTTAGTGTCTCATTTCTTAATCTACACTCTGGCCCATGTGAAATATCATAGTTTTCTTGGTGTGTATTTACGTCAATATAACATATAGTTAGCTATTGTTCACATATTGTCATTGCTGAAAATTCAAACACAATTTACTTCTTAAGAAGTATATCATTGGCGATGCATTGCTGAAGACGTTCGTGTAAGCTTCATCATTGTGTTCACAATCATCTCTTGGGAAATGGCATCTGTCTCTTCCTTAATCACAGCCTTCAGCACATTAGTGATGTGGAGTCGTTGTAAAAAGCCTTTGTTCTCGAGGCAATGCCACAGAAAAGTCAGGGGCTGAGAGATCAGGAGACGTCACGGGGCATGCTTTGTATCTGACAAATATACAACGTTCCGATTATTGACATGCACATTCAAATTTTTCTTCAGACTTCACAAGAAATGCCTGAAATGTGTGATCCTGGTCAGTTGTGTTTGAGAATGTTGTGTAGAAATTGTGTCTTTTCACTTTATCCCCTGGTCATAACTGTTGAGCCATTTGACGCTTATAAGGATAAAACTTAAACTTCCTAGTGCATAACCGTCTGCATAGACCTGTGACTGCTTTCTAATGTTCTGTAATGATGACTGAGGGATCGCTACGGGCGTAGTTGCAAAGCTGCAAGAACTCGTCGCATATTTTCCGGCGTTCGAACTGTCCTTTAGGGTCCCTTATGCTTCACACTGGTTACAAAAGCTGCCTCATGCAATTGTTTTATCCACCTGGATATTGTTCTCCTCTCTGGAACACGGGCGGCTTGTGAGTTGGACATCCGCAACGCTCCGCACAGGAGAGAACTACTCAGCTGCCTCAGTACACACCTACACTGGTCAAGTTCCATACAGCGGTGAATGGCATTCTATCTGGATCCGATTAGACATGGTAGACGACATGAGCATATCTACAAGTTTACTGGGAGACCACCAGTTGCGGTTATTTCCACACTGTAATTCCCTCGGCATTGACAGAATTGATTCTACTGTATTCCATTAGCCTTATTTTACTTTCATTTGACATTCAGCGTATGATTTCCTTTCATTATATGACCCGTTCCGTTCAAGTGATTATCCACTCCCATTGAAGTCACTAATTACAAAGTGACCGGAGAACCCTCACTCACTCTTTTTTATTTCTTCCTTAATATTAACGCTTATTCCTAATTTCTCCTTTGTGCCGAATAGGCTATGTCCCTGACTCTTCGTTTTCAAGTGCTTCGACTCTTATAACATCAGTCTGGTTTCAGCACAAGATGCAAAAACTCTTTGATCCCTGTATTTTTACACTTGCCACCTTCAGAGAACCGATCAGTGTATTGCAGCCGACTTTGTCAAAAGCTTTCCCTAAAGACAGAAATGCTATCTTTTCAGAGACAGGCTTCTAGTAATTTTTCCTTTCTTCTGCAGATAATTCACGTCACTAATATGAAATCAGGATTTGTTAAACTAGTTCGGTAATATTAACACCGACCAACATTTCTTTTGAATTGTAATTATTAAGTTCAATTTGAAGTCTGAGGGAACTTACCCTCTCATATATCTTGCACACCAGGTGGGACAGTTGTGTCATGGTTGAATATTCTAAGAGTCTCAATAATTCTGTGTAAACGGCGTTCACGCCGGGCCCTTGTTTCGGATTAGGTCTCTTTATGTGGTCTGTCAAACTCTTCAGGCAACATCATTTCTCCCATGTCATCCTCACCTACTTTAATCTCAATTTCGATAAGATTGTCTTCAAAACCATTTTTCCATATAGTCCTCCTGTATATTCGTCTACGTCTACGTGATTACTTTGCTATTCATAATTAAGTACCTGGCGGAGGGTTTAATGAACAACCTTCAAGCTGTCTCTCTACCGTTAGACTCTCGAACGGCGCACCATCCCCACACCGGAAAATCTCATACCAGACGAGTGTAACCCTTAATGTTTGCGTGGTAGAGTAATTACGGTGTACGCATACGTGAAGGCAACGTTTGCGCAACAATCGCAGACATAGTGTAACTGAGGCTGAATACGGGGAACCAGCCCGCATTCGCCGAGGCAGATGGAAAACCTCCTTAAAAACCATCCGCAGGCTGGCCGGCACACCGGACGTCGACACTAATCCGTCGGGCGGATTCGTGCCGGGGACCGGCTAGCCAGAACATTCAACATGTCCTACAATTAAACCTGACTTTCATTAAGGATAAAATGTTATCAAAAAATCTCATCACTGATATTCTTTCACTCTGTACTTTAATCCCACTCTTCAACCATTTTTTTTTTACTTCTGTGATTGCTTCTACAATATACAGATTGAACAGGAGGGGCGAAAGACCGTATCCTTGATTCTGCTCCTCCATTCTTATTGATCCCACTTGGTACTTGTACGAGAGAAAATCGGGAACTCTTTGTCCCTGTTTTTGTTTTAGCCAAATTACAGCTATAAATCAAAGTCAACTTATTCATTCCTTGGTTCCTGTCGGCCTTATCTGCAGGCAGCTTTGCTACACGGTGCCGCTGCCAGGTTGTTAAAGATGGCGGTTATGGTTCATATGTCCACGGCGTGTGATATGTTTTCTATGGAGCAAGAGACGAACGTCCAACGAGATCTACAAGGAAGCACAGCCTGTTGTTGTTGTTGCTGTAGTCTTCAGTCCAGAGACTGGTTTCATACAGCTCTGCATGCTACTCGATCCGCTGCAAGCTTCTTCATCTCCAAGTACCTACTGCAACATACATCCTTCTGAATCTGCTTTGTGTATTCATCTCTTGGTCTCCCTCTACCATTTTTACCCTCCACGCTGCCCTCCAATACTAAAATGGTGATCCCGTAAAGCCTCAGAACACGTACTACCAAACGAGCCCTTCTTCTAGTCATGTTGTGCCACAAATTTCTCTTCTCCCCAATTCTGTTCAGTACCTCCTCATTAGTTACTTGACCTACCCATCTAATCTTCAGCATTCTTCTGTTGCACCACATTTCTAATGTTTCTATTCTCTTCTTGTCGAAACCATTTATCGTCCATGTTTCACTTCCATACATGTCTACACTCCATTCAAATACTTTCCGAAACGACTTCCTGACACTTAAATCTATACTCGATGTTAACAAACTTCTCTTCTTCAGAAACGCTTTCCTTGCCCTCGCCAGTCTGCATTTTATATCCTCTCTACTTCGACCATCATCAGTTATTTTGCTCCCGAATTAGCAAAACTAAATTACTACTTTTAAGTGTCTCATTTCCTAATCTAATTCCCTCAGCATCACCCGACTTAATTCGGCTACATGCCATCATCGTTCTGCATTTGTTGACGTTCATCTTGTATCCTCCTTTCAAGACACTGTCCATTCCGTTCATCTACTCTTCCAGGTCCTTTGCTGTCTCTGATAGAATTACAATGTCATCGGCGAACCTCAAAGATTTATTTCCTCTTCATGGATTTTAATTCCTCCTCAGAATTTTGCTAAATATACAGATTGAATAACATTGGGTATAGTATTCAACCCTGTCTCGTTCGCTTCCCAATCACTGCTTCCCTTTTATACCTTTCGACTCTTATAACTGCCATCTGGTTTCTGAACAAACTGTAAATAACTTTTCGCTCCCTGTATATTACACCTGCCACCTTCAGAATTTGAAGCAGATGATTCCAGTCAACATTGTCAAAAGCTTTCTCTAAGTCTACAAATGCTAGAAACGTATATTTGCCTTTCCTTAATCTATCTTCTAAGATAAGTCGTAGGCTCAGTACTACCTCACGTCTTCCAACATTTCTACGGAATCCAGGCTAATCTTCCCCGTGGTCGGCTTCTACCAGTTTTTCCATTCGTCTATAAGGAATTCGTGTTAGTATTTTACAGCCGTGACTTGTTAAACTGATAGTTCGGTAATCTTCACATCTGTCAACACCTGCTTCCTTTGGGAATAGAGTTATTATATTCTTCTTGAAGTCTGAGGGTATTTCGCCTGTCTTATGTATCTTTCTCACCAGATGGTAGGGTTGTGTCAGGGCTTTCTCTCCCAAGGTTGTCAGTAGTTCAAATAGAATGTTGTATATTACTGGGGCCTTGTTTCGACTTAGATCTTTCAGTTCGCTGTCAAACACTCCACGCAGTATCATATCTCTCATTTGATCTTCATCTACATCCTCTTCCATTTCCATAAAATTGCCCTCAAGTACATCGCCCTTGTATAGACCCTCTATACACTCCCTTATTTCTGGTTTCCCCTCTTTGCTTCGAACTCGGTCTCCACCTGAGCTCTTGATATTCATACAACTGGTCTTCTTTTCTCCAAAGGTCCCTTTAATTTTCCTGTAGGCAGTATCTATCTTATCCCCAGTGATATATGCCTCTACATTCTTAGATTTGTCCTCTAGCTATCACTGCTTAGCCATTTTGCACTTCTGGAAACATCCCTCAGGCTGTGGCTAAGCCATGTCTCCGCAATAGCCTTTCTTTCAGGAGTGCTAGTTCTGCAAGTTTCGCAGGAGAGCTTCTGTAAAGTTTGGAAGGTAGGAGACGAGATACTGGCAGAAGTAAAAGCTGCGAGGACTGGGCGTGAGTCGTGCTTCGTTAGCTCAGATGGTGGAGCACTTGCCGGCAAAAGGCAAAGGTCCCGAGTTCGAGTCTCGGTCGGGCACACAGTTTTAATCTACCAGGAAGTTTCATTTTGCACTTCCTGAGACGTTTTTTATTCCTTTTTGCCTGCTTCATTTACTGCATTTTTATGTTTTCTCCTTTCATCAATTATATTCAATATATCCTCTGTTACCCAAGGATTTCTACTAGACCTCGTGTTTTTACCTTCTTGATCCTCTGCTGCCTTCACTATTTCATCCCCCAAAGCTACCCATTCTTCTTCTACTGTATTTCTTTCTTCAATTCTTGTCAAACGTTCCCTAATGCTGTCCCTGAAACTCTGGTTCTGTCAGTTTATCTAGGTGGCATCCCCTTAAATTCCCACGTTTTTGCAATTTCTTCAGTTTTAATCTACAGTTCATAACCAACAGATTGTGGTCCGCATCAGCCCTTGAAAATGACTTAAAATTTAAGATGTAGTTCCTAAATCTCTGTCTTTCCATTATATAATCTATCTGAAACCTTCCAGTACCTCCAGGCCTCTTCCATGTATACAACCTTCTTTCATGATACTTGAACCAAGTGTTAGCTATGATTAAGTTATGCTCTGTGCAGAATTCTACCAGGCGGCTTCGTCTTTCTTTCCCTACCCCCATTCCATACTTACCTACTACGTTTCCTTCTCTTCGTTTTCCTACTATCGAATTCCAGTCACCCATGACATTTGAAATTTCGTCTCCCTTCACTATCTGAACAATTTCTTTTATCTCATCATACATTTTGTCAATATCTTCGTCATCTGCGGTATATAAACTTGTACCACTCTGGTAGGTTCCGGCTTCGTGTCTATCTTGGCCACATTAATGCGTTCACTATGCTGCTTACCGGCACTATTTTTTATTCATTATTAAACCTAGTCCTGCATTACCCCTATTTGATTTTGTATTTATAGCCCTGTATTCACCTGACTAGAAGTATTGTTCCTCTTGCCACCGAGCTTCACTAATTCCCACTATATCTAACTTTAACCTATCCATTTTCCTTTTTAAATTTTCTAACCTACCTGTCCGATTAAGGTATCTGACATTCGACGCTCCGATCCGTAGAACGCCAGTTTTCTTTCTCCTGGTAACGACATCCTCCTGAGTAGTCCCCGCCTGGAGATCCGAATGGGGGACTATTTCACCTCGAATATTTTACCCAAGAGAACGCCATCACCATTTAACCAAACAGTAAAGCTGCATGCCCTCGGGAAAAATCACGGCTTTAGTTTCCCCTTGGTTTCAGCCGTTCGCAGTATCAGCACAGCAAGGCCGTTTTGGTTAGTGTTACAAGGCCAGATCAGTCAATCATCCAGACTGTTGCCCCTGCAACTACGGGAAAGGCTGCTGCCCCTTTTCAGGAACCACACGTTTGTCTGGCCTCTCAACAGACACCCCTCCGTATTGGTTGCGCCCACGGTACAGCTATCTGTATCGCTGAGGCATGCATGATGATGGGGCTGTGATTTCGACAAAGACCGTGAAGTCTTGCGTAAGAATAAACGGTCGGGGAGGCCGCGTTCTTCGCTGTCTGGTTCCAACATTTCTCGCGTGGATGCAGTGGTGATAGCAGATCGGCGTTTGCGCATCACGGCCATTTCCCGGAAGCTTGGTTTATCATATGATAGGGTTTACGACATCGTTCACGGGTCCTTAGGGTACCGGAGGCTTTCATGTAAATGGGTGCCTAAGCAGTTAGATGACATGATGAAAGACAAGCGAATGACGTGTTCACTGAAGCATCTGGAACGGTACTCCGAGGAGGGTAATGTTTGCTCGGCCGCATTGTTACTGGCAGAGAAACGTGGATACTGCATTTTACGCCAGAATCCAAACAGCAGAGCATGGTGTGGAAACATCCCTGTTTGTCTGCGCCGTCTATTGGGAAAGAGATGCTACGGCCCTCTGGGATAGCTGTGAACGACTCCTGCTGGATTTCATGCGACGAGGTGTATCATCAATAGCGACATTTATTTATCTACACTGTCACGTCTGTGGGCGGTCATCAGGCGAAGAGATCGAGGGATTCTCGTTGTGGAAAACGTGATTCTGTTCGACGACAATGCGAGACCACATGTGGCAATCAGAACTGCCCAAAAGCACTGGGCACTGCGCTGGGAGATTCTGAAACATTCACCATACAGTTGAGACCTTGTCCCTTGTGATTTTCACGTTTTCGGACCGCTGTAGAAGTTTCTGGCAGGACAGCGATTCACATGTAAAGATGAAGACAAGACAGCAATCCGATAGTGGTTCTATATAGTCAGTCAGACGAATTCTACCGCAGCGACATCTCAAATTTAGTGCTGTGACGGAACAAATGCGTGAACAGGTGTGGGGACTATGATCAAAACTAATGTATGATACGGAGAATAGGATGTGTATTTGTCATTACCTGTCTGCGTCTTACTTAGGGGCAAAGATTTTCTGATTTGCCCTCTTACATATTGTATTTTGCCCGTCTTTCGCTATAGCTTACTTCTGTTTCTCTCAGAATTTCTAACGTCTTGCACCGTTCTACATAGTCTAACGCTTTGCCGACAAATCGTATGAACGTGTTTTGATTTTTGTTAAGTCTTGCTACTATTATCAAGCGCAGTGCCAGAGCTGCTTCTCTGCTGTATTTATCTTCCAGTAAACCAAACAGATTGTCAGCTAATATATACCGAGCGAGGTGGTGCAGTGGTTAGCACTCTGGACTCGCATTCGGGAGGACGACGGTTCAATGCCGTCTCCAGCCATCCTGATTTAGGTTTTCCGTGATTTCCCTAAATCGTTTCAGACAAATGCCGGGATGGTTCCTTCGAAAGGGCACGGCCGATTTCCTTCCCAATCCTTCCCTAGCCCGAGCTTGCGCTCCGTCTCTAATGACCTCGTTGTCGACGGGACGTTAAACACTAACCACCACCACCAGCTAATATAATCTCAATTTCCTCTTCTTCTCTTCTGAATATTATTCCTGTCAGCAACTTCAATATACACTCCTGGAAATTGAAATAAGAACACCGTGAATTCATTGTCCCAGGAAGGGGAAACTTTATTGACACATTCCTGGGGTCAGATACATCACATGATCACACTGACAGAACCACAGGCACATAGACACAGGCAACAGAGCATGCACAATGTCGGCACTTGTACAGTGTATATCCACCTTTCGCAGCAATGCAGGCTGCTATTCTCCCATGGAGATGATCGTAGAGATGCTGGATGTAGTCCTGTGGAACGGCTTGCCATGCCATTTCCACCTGGCGCCTCAGTTGGACCAGCGTTCGTGCTGGACGTGCAGACCGCGTGAGACGACGCTTCATCCAGTCCCAAACATGCTCAATGGGGGACAGATCCGGAGATCTTGCTGGCCAGGGTAGTTGACTTACAACTTCTAGAGCACGTTGGGTGGCACGGAATACATGCGGACGTGCATTGTCCTGTTGGAACAGCAAGTTCCCTTGCCGGTCTAGGAATGGTAGAACGATGGGTTCGCTCCCCACACCATGATGCCGGGTGTTGGCCCTGTGTGCCTCGGTCGTATGCAGTCCTGATTGTGGCGCTCACCTGCACGGCGCCAAACACGCATACGACCATCATTGGCACCAAGGCAGAGGCGACTCTCATCGCTGAAGACGACATGTCTCCATTCGACCCTCCATTCACGCCTGTCGCGACACCACTGGAGGCGGGCTGCACGATGTTGGGGCGTGAGCGGAAGTCGGCCTAACGGTGTGCGGGACCGTAGCCCAGCTTCATGGAGACGGTTGCGAATGGTCCTCGCCGATACCCCAGGAGCAACAGTGTCCCTAATTTGCTGGGAAGTGGCGGTGCGGTCCCCTACGGCACTGCGTAGGATCCTACGGTCTTGGCGTGCATCCGTGCGTCGCTGCGGTCCGGTCCCAGGTCGACGGGCACGTGCACCTTCCGCCGACCACTGGCGACAACATCGATGTACTGTGGAGACCTCACGCCCCACGTGTTGAGCAATTCGGCGGTACGTCCACCCGGCCTCCCGCATGCCCACTATACGCCCTCGCTCAAAGTCCGTCAACCGCACATACGGTTCACGTCCACGCTGTCGCGGCATGCTACCAGTGTTAAAAACTGCGATGGAGCTCCGTATGCCACGGCAAACTGGCTGACACTGACGGCGGCGGTGCACAAATGCTGGGCAGCTAGCGCCATTCGACGGCCAACACCGCGGCTCCTGGTGTGTCCGCTGTGCCGTGCGTGTGATCATTGCTTGTACAGCCCTCTCGCAGTGTCCGGAGCAAGTATGGTGGGTCTGACACACCGGTGTCAATGTGTTCTTTTTTCCATTTCCAGGAGTGTATGTTCCTCCTGAAAGGAGGACTTCGTTTCACAGCACCTCCTATTTATTTCATTCCTTAGTGACATATATTGTTGTAGATCCTTGTCTTTTTTTTCCTGAACCTTTCTATATTTACTTCTTTAGTAGATGGACTGAATAATTTATACGATTACCTAGTGTCGACTCTCAAATTTTGTGATTACCATTTCTCAGAGATGTCCATTTCTCTTCTACTGTAACGCATATTGTGCTCTTAATCATCTTGTTCCGTATATGAGTAATTTTTAGATTTTTTCAATAAATGGCTTTTTTGTTTCAACCAGCATGAGAACTATCACGAGTGATGTAACTGTATTATTTATGTGGGTGGCCACAGCTTTCGCTCCCATTATCGCAAAATGAGACACAACGGAACAGATTTACCGCTATTTATAACTTGTATCTGTATTGCGACATTGCACCAATTATTTATGCTTTGATAATTCTGTAATGGCGAAATTTCAATAGCAAGGCAAAACCTTTACAACCGTTAGGTCAGTAAGACATCGATTCAGCAATTCATTCAGATTGTGGACCAAATTTACAAGTAGTAGACAGATAAAATTTTGGTCTCAAATTTATATGCATTGCATACCTGACACCAATAACATAGGCCTTCTGTATTTTTAGCCGAATCATACATCTCAAATTGCTTTCCGAAAACCGAACGTACAAACTAGACAACAATCTGCTTCTTTGTTTACACTGTTTTGGCAATAAAGGTAACTAGTTGTACATTGTAATTTGAAGCAGACAATAATCTACGTCGTCGTTCACACTGGTTTTGACAATAAAAGCAACTAGTTGTACATTGTAATTTAAACAGGAGCCGTGGGAGTCATTTATTGAGAGCGAATCTGTTTCTATTTCAGTCAAAACCTTTAACAAGAGAATACTGAGTTCAATGAAATGGCTGCTCTAACTGGTGGAATGAACCAACCATAGCTTTGTAGAAGTATCCCGTAGCTCACAAGTGAAGTTATTTATAAACCAGAGAAATTTTCTGTCAGTGTGGAAGTACATTTACTCTGAGACAAAGAGAGAGCTGTGAAGAGGTCAGATCTTACCTTTGGTTAAAGGAGGTTTTAAATGCAGTATTCATTATGAGCCGAGGTCAGAATCTGTTCAAGTCGTCTGAATTAGGTTTATCATCGTCTCTACATAACATTCGTTTACACTGATGAGCAAAACCGTTATGACTAATAGTTATTAGCGTGTTTGCATACCTTTGCAAAGCCATACATATGGCCTGTGATCGAAAAAGTCTCATGATGATCTCTCTATTGGCAAAAGATTCCGGACTAGTCGTCCATTCGGATCCCTGGGAGGGAACTGCCAAGGGGGAGGTGACCATGAGAAAAAGATTGAATAGCCAGCGGAAGGATAACATTCTAGGACTTGGGCGTGGAATGTCAGAAGTTTGAATGTGGTAGGGAAGCTAGGAAATGTGAAAAGGAAAATGCTAAGACTTTTTCTATATGTAGTGGTACCAGTGAAGTGAAATGGAAAGAAGACATGGATTTCTGGTCAGATGAGTGTAGGGTATTATCAACAGCAGCAGAAAATGGTATAATGAGAATAGTATTCGTAATGAATAGGAAGGCAATGCAGAAAGTGAGTTACCGTAAACAGTTTGGTGATAGGGTTATTTTCATCAGAACAGACAGAAAACCAAAGTCGACAACTATAGTTCAGGTATACAGGCCCATGTCAAAAGCAGAAGATGAAGACATAAAGTACATGAGGACATGGAACGGGTACTCATTACGTAAAGGGAGATGAAAATCTAATAGCCACTGGAGACTAGAATGCGGTTGTAAGGGAAGGAGTAGAAGAAAGGGTTACAGGAAAATTTGGGTTTGGGACAAGGAATGAGAAAGACTAACCTAGTTCTGTAATTAATTTTAGCTAGTAAGCTGGGTTATATAGGAGAGGGGGGGGGGAAGATTTCAATTAGTTTACACCATGATCAGACAGAGATTCCGAATCAGATACTGAATTGTAAGACGTACATTGGAGCAGAGCAGTTTAGTAGTGATGTAGAGTATGCTGAAGTTTACAAGAGACTAGTCAGGAAGAATCAATGCTCAAAAAAGCAGGATTTGAAACTCTTTGACTTGCATTCGCTAATTGTGCTGCAAAATGAAAGATACATGTACATAAAAATTTTTATTCGTACTATGCTTCAAAAAAAATGTATCCATCACAGGAAACAGTAAGTTATTATTTGATTTGTACGGCTTTTTCAAAGTCACATTCACAATGTGCCACTTAATAACATGCCACTGTAATTCTAAAAGAATCAGAATCAACTTAAATCCGAAAAATAACCGATGTAAACTGTCGAATCAGCTGAAGTTCGGTCCCCAGGTCTTGACATCAGACATAAAATAAAATTTCGACAGTTTCCTTATTGTTATGTGTGATAGCGTGGAAACATCACATAATTTACTACTCATTGTTTCCTGCATGGTTGTAGCTGCATCATTAAGTGGACTGTACCTGTGAGTATAGACAAACTGTTTTGTGTCCACACATCCACACCTAAACACATGACCTGCTCCTCAGGGGAAATAGGCAGTATTAGCTTGCTCTTGCTACATGGATTTGGAAGTACTAACGAACCTAAAAACATGACTTCTAATACCTATAATTAGTAGACTGCTAATGACGTAAATTCTGATATATCGTTGTTTATACACTCTCCTCAGTTATGGTAGCACAGGAAAGTAGCACATAATGTAGTACATAATGTTGTTATAGACCAAGATAAATTTAACCAAATAAGAACTTTTCGTGCCGACCTTTGTGGCACAGTAGTAAGCACAATGGATTCGCATTTGGGAGGATGATGATACAGACCTGCAGTCATCCATAATGATTTATGTTTTATGTGACTTCCCTGATCACTTCAGGCAAATGCCAGGATGGTTCCTTTGAAAGAGCATGGCCGATTTCCTTGCCCATCCTTCCCTAATTCGAGCTTGTGCTCCATCTCTAATGTAACATTAAACACTAATCTCCTCCCCCCTCTAAAATCTTTCCCTGCTAACAATGCTATTTCTGATCATGACACACAGGTAATTACAGTAATTGGCTTAGCTCCGTACATTAAAGCAAACCAGTCCTCCAAAACAGTGCACTGAATAAGGATTTAATAATTAAAAATTTAAGGGAATCTTGTAACAGTTAGACTGGGATAAGGTGCACAGGGAACCTGATGCTAATTTCAAATTTAACCTATTTCATGATACCTTTAAGAGTATATCTGAAAACAATTTCCCTAAGAACACAGTGAAACATAGCTGTAAAGAACCATCTAAAATGATGTGGCTTGCTAAAGGGATAAAACTTCTTGTAAACAAGAAATGCAAATGTCTCTTACAGTCAGAAGGAGTAATGATCCAGAAACAGTCAAACATTATAAAAACCACTGCACTGTATTAAGAAAAGTTATTAAAAAGTCCAGAATTATGTGCATTATGTCTTAGATTAGCACCCATGATAATAAAATTAAAACAATTTGGAATATTGTTAGAAGTGAAACAGGGCAACTGAGAGCACCAGAAGACTGTTTTCCTATCACATTCAATAGAAAGCTTGTTAACAGAAAGTCAGAAGTGGAAAATATATTTAATTATAATTTTTTGTTGTAGAGAAAATGCTATCCTGCTGCTTATTAGAAAATTCAAGGCTGCATATGGAAGAGGCATTACCTATGCAATGCGAAAAATTTGAAATTCAAACCACTTCTCTTACTGAAATTAGGAAAATAATGAATTCACTCAAAACTAATACATGATATGTAACTGGGAACATTTCCTTCTGTGTATTAAAAGCTAGTTCCAGCATGTTTCTCAGCCACATATGCAGAATCTCACTGGAACAGGCCATTTTTCTGCATAGACTGAAATATGCTATTGTTAAACCATTACATAAAGGTGGGTATAACTGACTACCAACTTACTTACTTTTCACTGTTTTACCAAAACTTTTGAAAAAGTGACGTATTCAACAGTAGCTTCACATGTTTGTAAAAATGAAGTATTAACAAAATACTAGTTTAGTTTCCAGAGAGGCTTTTCAACAGAAAATGGAATATATGCTTTCACTGATCAAATATTAAATACTCTGAATAGCCAGACATCATCCTTTTTTTGTGATCTCCCAAAGGCTTTTGATTGTGTGAATCATGAAATTGTTTTAGATATGCTTCAGTCCTGTGGTGTAAGTGAGAAAGTGCACAAATGGTTTAACTAGAAGAATGCAGAAGATTGAAATTAACAGTGGAGATAGTCTAAAAAACTCAGCAGAGACCTCTAACTGTGGAGGTATCAAGAATGATGTCCCACAGGGTTCAGCCTTGGGCCCCTATTATTCTTAATACACATCAGTGACTTGCCACTCTATATTCATGAAGATGCAAAGCTTGTTCTTTTTTGCTGCTGATGCAAGTATAGTAATCACACCCAAAGAAACAGGGATTAGCAGAGGAAATTGTAAATAGTGTCTTTCTGAAAATTATCAAGCGGTTCTCTGCAAATGGACTCTCAATACATTTTGAGAAAGCGCACTGTACTCAGCTCTGTACTGTAAATAGCATAATACCATTGTTAAATATAGACGTCGAGTAGAACTGAGGTAGTAAGGCTGCATATTCAAAATTTTTGTTTCTGTGCACTGATGATTTGGAAGAAACACATTGATGACCTGCTGAAATGTTTGAGCTCAGCTGCTTATGGTTTTAGGGTTATTGTAAATTCTGGTGATAAACAAATCAGTAAATTAGCCTACTGTGCCTATTTTGATTCGCTGCTTTCATATGGCATCATTTTTGGGTAGTTCATCATGAAGAGAACAATTATTCATTACGTAAAGCTCGTAATCAGAATAACAGCTGAAGGCAACCCAAGATTATCTTGTACATATTTATTTAAGGACCTAGGGATATTCACAGTACCTTCACAGTTTGTACAGTCACTTATGAAATATCTTATCAGTAACTCATGAAATTTCAAAAATAATAGCAAATTGCATAGCTGCAACAGTAGAAGAAGGGATAACATTCACTATTCATGGTTAAATTTGACTCTGGCACATAAAGGAGACAATTATGCTACCACAAAAATCTTTGGTCGTTTACCAAATAGCGCTTAAAGTGTGACACTTACCAAACCAGCATTTAAAAATAAATCAAAATTATTTTGGAATGACAACTTATTCTACTCAAGTTATGAATTTTTAGATATGATGTAGCAACTGTAAGAAAAAGGAAATGAATAACATCACTTAAAGAAACGTTATATTAAACTGACACATTCCACATCATTACGAAATGTCGTACGCGTGATCTACGTAATGTAATGTAATGTGACACCCGTTATTCTCCTTATTGTGTCACGCACCAACAACACCAGACCAATTTATTCACTCTCGTTGTATGTATCCAAGGTTCTCGGATGTCCAGCCGGGTCCGTTCGTCGAAGTTCCACGATATTTCGGCGGATAAACTTTCCGCCATCATCAGGTGGTGCTGATGGAATGATCTGTCTGCGCTGTGTCCGTGGTATTTATGTCCGCGGGGTCCCGAGTCGCACCCCGGCGCGGGCGGCCGGCGGGGCGCCGCGGGGTGGGAGGGAGGGAGGGGGGAAGCTGCAGCCACGCCCGGTGGTAGGCGCAGTCCATCTCCGTCCGCCGTGGCGGAAGGATCTCGCGTCCGCTCGTGCCGTTGCTCTTTGATGGTGTTTAATAACGGTTCCCAGGCCTTGCTAAGTTGAAACCTGGTGTCCCTGTTGATGAGGTTATCTGTTACTCGAATTTCTATGGCCTCCTTGCAGATACTGTCCCACTAGGCACTTGTGGCAGTCAAGATTTTTGTCTCTTCGAATTTCGCTGTGTGTCCGGTTTCAATGCAGTGTTCTGCTAGGGCCGAATGGCTGGGTTGGCGTAAGCGGGTGTGACATTCGTGTTCTTGGCATCGGTCCTCGACCGTGCGAACTGTTTGGCCGATATAGGATTTGCCACAGCCGCACGGGATTTTGTATACGCCCGCTTTCTTCAGCCCTACGTCATCTTCTGCCGTTCCTAGTAGGTCACTCTCGTTGTTGGCAATAGTCATTATGTTTTGTCTCATGTTACACGTAAATAATGAGATATTGTGGGATGTTATGAATAGGTACGTGAGCTTGTAAACCTTAGCCACTGGTGATAAAGAGCGTAGAAAAAGTTTAGGACAATGTGGAACACATCCTACTCGAGCATGGGTTATTGCTGTATTCGTGATTGGAAATTACGACAATTGGTCTATCTTCTTAAGTGCCAGCAAAAATTTTATTCAAACTGACGTTTCTATGCAGACATAAATTGTTAGATTTTGTTTCTAGGAACTGGGGGAGCATAGCCATGAAACTACTCACCAATGGAGCCGACGCGATAATTGAAAGTGACCAGCAGCACACCCTTGTCCATGAAGTAGTCGGGCGCCTTATATGTAGAGGAACCCCCCGTGTATGCCCCACCGTAGATGTTGACCATCACGGCCAGGGGAGAGCTGTCGTTCACCAAAGGTACGTACACGTTGACGTACAGGCAGTCCTCAGAGCCAGCACCTCCCTGAGGACACTCCGAGCCGTATGTCAGCGCATCCCGAGTTCCAGACCAGTTGGCTGCTGGCTGCGGCGCCTATGGACATAAATGACACAACCCGGTAATGACACTTGGATTTTGAAATGCTATTCTGGTCGGCAGTAAAACAAAGAGCTTGCTGACAAGAATGAACGGCTTGGTTAGCATAGATTGCAACTGAAGAGTGAACAAGGCAAAGACGAAAGAAATTTGGGAGAATACGTTTGTGTAAAAATTTAACGAATTCTTGTTTCAGAAGCAATATTATGTCGGATGACTAAAGCAAGGAAGACAGCCAAAGTAGTTTGATACAGTCAAAGAAAGCTTTCTTCAATAAAAGAACTAAACTGATTCCAAATATTGATATGGAATTGAGGAACAAGTTCCTGAATGTGTATGTCCGAAGCGTAGCATTGTATGGAAGAGGAATAATTACCATTTGGAACGTGAATAAGAAAACTACTGTTATTTGCAATGTAGTAAAAATAAGGTAGAAAATCAAGAGGTACAAAAATGAATAGAGGAGGAAAGAAGTCTACATAAATTCCTTACGAAAAGAGGAACAGATTAGTGGCAATGTAGTACGAAATAGTGCTCTAGGAGCTGCAAAGAGGAATAAGGAAAAAAATAGTAAGGTTAGATGAAAATTAGAGTACGATGGTGTGTGTAGTAATTACGGATATATGAAAAGAAGCAAATGGTAAGAAAAGAGGAATGCAATAATAACTACCCTTAACTCCGACGACGTAAGAAAAATGGTCAGTATAATGTTTTTCAGGTCACCACAAAATGTGAGCTAGAGGTACTTCTATTGTTCATGTATTAGTGATCCTTCAGTTCAATACTGATACCTGGAAACGCAGCTCTTATCATGCATATCGTACCTTCGTGAAAGGCAGCGGTATACAGACAGCGTGAGAATACTTGTGGATTTAGCCCAATAAACTGTTCTTGGAATTATGAGTGTAAGTTTTGAAACCAGTCGGAAACACGGTATCTATATGGTAGCTTCCACAACGGAAAAGGCGTAGTACTGAATAAAATACTAAAAGATGTAAAACAAACAGAAATAAAGTTGTCTACTCCGTCCATTCTACTCTGACCATAAGAAATAAATAGAAATAAAAGAATGGATAATCCACATGGATTATCCTAACAACAGTTCACCCCGCTGTGGGAAGTTTGCATGAAGTCAACAGAAAGTGCCTGAAAAGGTCAGAAAGCTGTATCCTGCTACAATACATGGAAGTAACAATACTCTGAAAGCTAAGAGACACAACATTTCACTCAAGCACCCCATGAGCCTGTGGATGTGTTTCCACAATCATCACGAATATCTGGAATCCACTGTGGTCACATTAGAAACATAGGTACAATATGTGGGTCAGACAGGACGAAGTGTCTGGACTACATTTATAGAACATAACAATTAATTTAGCTAAAACATCCCAATTAAATCTACCATAAATCTATCGCCGCTGCCCATCTTAATCAAACTTGATATATTTTTTGACATTATAAATGGTAGTCTAGCAATAATTCATATACTAAACAAAGGAAACGAATGTATCTCTGAAGTATTGCAAATTTTGATTGCAAACGGAGAATATTATATACGGAACATGTCTAATGACAACGATGAAACAGTGGCAGTGGTGTTTTTGAAAGCTTCTCAAGAATAGTAGACGCTGTACGATAGCTTTTACTGCCATCTATTCTTTAGAGAGTGAAATTATGGAAACTTGAACCCCGCGAACACGCTATCAAACGATTCTTTAACAAATACGGTTTCTTAATAAGGCTACGTTCATGTGACATGTGACAAAGCTGTAAAACTGTAAGCACGCGCGCACGTGCGCGCGATCGCACACCCACCCACCCACCCACCCGCAGACACACACAAACACACACACACACACACACACACACACACACACACACACACACACACACACGCGCTATATTTGGACAGTTTTTTCGTTTTTGTTTAAATTTTTTGCTATTCAGAGATACAAATGTGTAACTTATCGATCTCCATGATGGCTATCACTAAACTTTCGCTACTTGAGAGGGTCGCCACGAAATGCGACTGATCGTAGGGCAATGAATCTTTGAGAAAACATTTGTAAGGTCGTTTGGAAGAGAAATAACGAGTAAACCATTGGAAGAATCACATTTTAATTTCCGCATCAGAGGGTAACATTTGTTACTTTCATACCATGCTTACTTTCTTGCTTAATGTGACGACCGTCTAGATCCACGAAAGGCTGGAACCACACTAGAGACTGCTCTACTTCTGCCTGAAACATCTCAGGTGGGATGTTGTCTACCTCCATCGCTTTGCTCATCTTCAGCCTCCGTATTGTGATCAGCATTCTCAGCCATGGGAGCCGGCCGGAGTGGCCGAGCGGTTCTAGGCGCTACAGTTTGGAACCGCGCAGGTTAGAATCCTGCCTCAGGCATGGATGTGTGTGATGTCCTTAGGTTAATTAGGTTTAAGTAGTTCTAAGTTCAGGGGACTGATGACTTCAGCAGTTAAGTCCCATAGTGCTCAGAGCCATTTGAACCATCTCAGCCATGGGGATAGTAACTTTTTGCAAATTTGTGGCGCATTTCACTTTCGGTCTCTCCCAGGAGCAATTCCCACATCGCCAGTTAATTCGAACTTGCAAATACGTTTTTCAACCCCGGTGGCGAAAGAGGACCTCTCCATATTCCTTTAATGTGTCGGTACACGCGAAAAACGGCAGTACTATTGCAGTCGTGTTGATAACACGGCCTTAAGAGTAATAACCTGCTCACCCTTTCCGTTACTGAGCTGAAAAGAGCTATTCAGGAGGTCATCGACAACATCATTGTTCCGACACTTCAGCGGGTCATGAAGAATTTCGCTATTCGTCTGAACCACATCGTGGCCCATGATGACAGGCATATCGAACATGTCATACCGTAAATATGAATACCTATAGGGACTTCTACATGTTGAATAAAGAATGTGCACGCCGTAATTTGTAACTAATTTTTTTCATATGTTCAAATAATTGTGAGGCTGTACATTTGGAAGATCACCACTGTGACGGATCGCTTGTAACGCGCGTCAAAGTTTGATGCAGATTAATTACCAGGACTTTGGTGTGAAATGCTGTAAAGAGGTTACCGGGCTGCCGGTATAATGGAATTTCCTAAACACTTATAAGATACTTACGTACGTGAAAAGTATTTCAGAACGTAGAACGCTAGAGCTACGGTACCCTTTTTGCGACCTGTGGGCTGACACTAGCCTGCCTCTGGCAGGAAGCAGCTCGACAGCGATGCGGCAACGACACGGCCGCCAACGAGCACACCGAACTGCGGCCGCAGAAGACAGATGTATGATTTCAATAACAGAATATCATTCTTGTGCGAATTCTTGCATGAAGCCTTTATTGTGTAGTAGTATAACGGAACGTAGTATGTTGTCGTCGACGGTGAGTGCTCATCAGAGAAAAGGGTATCGTCAGCAGTGCTGCAGGCCAGTATGGTAGGACCGCTATTGTTCTCTATACACATAAACAGTTTGGCGGACAGGGTGGGCAGCAGTCTGCGGTCGATTGCTGATGATGCCGTGGTGTACGGTAAGGTGTCGAAATTAACTCGCTCACAGAAAGATCCGTACCTAAAGACTGGAAAATTGCTCAAGTTACACCAATACCCAAAAAGGGGAATAGCAGTAATCCACTGAATTAGAGGCCCATATCACTGACGTCAATTTGCAATAGGGTCTTGGACAGATACTGTATTGGAACATTATGAAGTACTTCGGAGAAAACGATTTATTGATACATAGCACGGTTTCAAAAAATATCGTTTTCGTGAAACACAAGTAGCTCTTTATACTCATTAAGTAATAAATGCCATCGACAGGAGATGTCTGATTGATTCCATATTTTTAGATTTTCAGAAGGGTTTCGACACCGCTACTCACAAGCGCCTTCTAACCAAACTACGTGCCTACGGAGTATCGCCTCAGTTGTAAGACTGGATTAGTGATTTCCTGTCAGAAACGTCACAGTTCGTAGTAATAGACGGAAAATCATCGAGTAGAACAGAATAATGTCCGGCGTTTCCCTAGGAATAGTTATAGGCTCTCTATTGTTCCTTATCTATATTAACGACATAGGAGACAACTTGAGTAGCCGTCTTAGATTGTTTGCAGATGATGCTGTCATTTACCGTTTTGTAAAGTCATCAGATGATCAAAACGATTTGCACAATGATTTAGATATCTGTATGGTGCGAAAAGTGGAAAATTGATCCTGAAGAAGGAAAAGTGTGATGTTATTCACGTGAGTACTAAAAGAAATCAGCTAAATTTCGATTACACTATAAGTCACACAAATCTGAAGGCTGTAAATTCAACTAAATACTTAGGGATTACAATTACAAATAACCTAAATTGGAACGATCACATAGATAATATTGTCGATAGAGCAAACCAAAGACTTGTATTCATTGACAGAACACTTAGAAGGTGCAACAAGTCTACTAAAGAGACTGCTTACACCAAGCTTGTCCACCCTATTCTGGAGTACTGCCGTGCGGTGTGAGATCCGCATCGTTTTGTACTATCGCAAAATAGGGGAGATAGTGTCACAGACATGATACGTGAATTGAAGTGGCAATCATTAAAACGAAGGCGTTTTTCATTGCTACGGGATCTTCTCATGAAATTACAATCACCAGTTTTCTCCTCCGATTGCGAAAACATTCTGTTGGGACCCACCTACATATGGACAAATGATCGATAAAGTAACAGAAATCAAGGCTCGCACAGAAAAATTTAAGTACTCGTTTTTCCCGCGTGCCGTTCGAGAGTGGAACGGTAGAGAGACAGCTTGAAGGTGGTTCATTCAACCCTCTGCCGGGCACTTTATTGTGAATAGCAAAGTAATCATGTAGATGTAGCTGTAGATGAGTGACTGTAGGAAAAGACAAGGAGACAGAGGAAATTTGCAATTGGTGTGGTGAATTGCACGCAACCCTAGATGTGAAAAAATGTAACCTGATGAGGACGAATAGGAAGATCAAACCTGTGATGTCTGGACACTGCCCATTACTACTGCACTGCCCGACACAGTGGTGTCGTCTAACCATATGGGCGCAACGTTGCAAAGCTATATGAGGTGGTACGAGCATGTGAGGACCGTGGCGGGGAAGGCGAATGGTCGACTTCGGTTTAATGGGAGAAATTTAGGAAAGAGTGGTTCACCCGTAAAGGAGACTGCTGGTGCTACCTGTCCTTGAGTACCGCTAGAGTGTTTGGGATCGTACCAGGTAGGATTAAAGGAAGACATCGGGGCAGTTCGGAGGCGGGTTGTTAGATTTGTTACCGGTAGGTTTGAACACCACGTAAGTGTCACGGAAATGCTTGGGGGAACTCAAATTGGAATTCCTGAAGGAAAGGCGACGTCCTTTTAGAGAAACAATATTGAGAAAATTTAGAGAACCAGCATTTGGAGCTGACTGCCGAACAATTCTACTGCCGTCAACATACATTGCTCGTAAGGACCACGAAGATAAGATGCGAGAAATTAGGGCTCTTATGTTTTCCCTCTCTTTGTTGTTAGTGGAACAGTAAAGAAAATGACTTGTAGTGGTACAGGGTACCCTCCACCATGCACCGTACGGTGGCTTGCTTATTATCTAAGTAGATGTAGATGTAAATGTAGATGTACGTCCACGCCGGGCCAGATTGCTCAATAAATCTTGATTGGAAATAATGTTTACTAACAATAGCCATTTAATCACTGCGCAATATCTACTGAGAAACAAAATAATGTATTGTATATGACTTAAAGCAATTCTTGAATTGTGACTGGTAGATTAACTCTACTGAAGAGAATTTCTTTATGTGTCAGCTGGAATGAAATTTTCCACTTCTTATAATACAACTGCTGCACGGCGATCTACCATATCTTCTTTTATTTTCGGCTCCTTTCCTAAATTAATGCAACTGTTACGTTTTACTTGGAAACTGTCTGACTTATAAATTCCGATTATTGTTTCGCTCTGATCTAGAACTGCTTTTGCTAACCTACTTTTCAACACAAATATTAAACTACGTAAATTACTTTCGATGAGTGAGATGTCAATTACTCTAAACTAGCAGAGGTTGAAAATACCGTTTCAGTTGTGAATTACTTTATTTTAACACGACCGGTTTCGGACTGTTATAAGCCCATCCTCAGGTGTCGTGACTGTGCTGTGGTCCCCGTGCGGCGCGTATACTAGGCGCGGTGTGCTGCCTATGAGCGCCGTACAGCGGTTGTATTATAAGAAGTTGAAAATTTCATTGCAGCTGCCGTATTAAGAAACTCTCTTCAGTAGAATTATATTACCAACCATAAGTCAAGAATTGCTTTAAATTATATACAATGAAATACTCTCTGTTCTATGCTCATAGGCAGCACACCGCGCATGGTACACGCGGCGCTCGTGACCACAGCACAGCTACGACACCTGAGGATGGGCTTATAACAGTCCGAAACCGCTCGTGTGAAAATAAAGTAATTTACAACTGAAGCGGTATTTTCAACCTCTGCTACAATGCTCGGTTGTGGATGTTCTTTCAACAGGATTGTCTGTAATCTAAAGTAAATCTGATTATCTGGAAATGAAATTAAATGTAGAGAACAGATATCAATAATACTCAGAATAACTTCGTCATGAAACAATTATACACTACGGCTAACTATTGCATAGGCGATAATATGCCCTGTCAGGAAAACGCATCTACGAATTTATATGAAATTTGGCAGATGAATACTGTTCCTAATATTGCCTCAAAACGTTCGTTTAGGTCGTACAATATATTCTTACTTTTGAAGTGCTTAGCTCAACTCTACTCTGTCTGCGTACTTCGTAAATATGAAGAGCTGAATTGCATGTAGCTGAAATAAATCGCTGCACGTCAGACTGCCTTGTTTTGTTTTATTTTAAGCTGCTTTCGTAAATTAAACTTTCCTCGTCATTTCTAAAATTCAGCTCACTGTCCGCGCAATAGTGCAATACAGGGCAGTGCAATTGTGACCAGATTTACTTTTCATTTAACAGAGAGGATTAACTTCAGAGAAATATTTGTAAATGAATTACAGCTTTTCCTTAGCGTTGTCATACATCATAAAAATTACTTTTACACACAATATTCAAATTACGTAAAATTTAATCCGTGTTTTCCTGAAGAGGTATATGTGGCTAAAAGTGTACAGAAAAAGATCATTAGAATACTGAATGCTGGTAATTTTCCCTGGATACCGACACTAAGATAGGCAGACAATGAAATCTTTACATGTTCTACCAAGAACCGACGGAAGATTCTGTTCATATGATCAAATGTGCCACAACAGCACAATTATCCGTCTTTTATAGTAGACTACCATAATTACTTGGCTAGCCCTTGCAGCAAAAAAATCATTGCAAATTACCTTCTTCCAAAAGCGTCTTCTCCCTATAAAATTGTCAAACCTCTTCCCTAATCTCAATCATACATCAGGGAGCATCTCAAAACAAATTCCATTTTCTGTGCGGCTCGTCCGCAGTCCAAGCTCCTGATTCTGTAACGACTCAACACCTTCTCTCTCTCTCTCTCTCTCTCTCTCTCTCCCTTTCTCTGCGTATGATTCTCTCTCTTGCCCGAGCTCTACTCAATATAGAAACTCAGATAGCCAAAGAATACGTAGGCCTACCATTCATGTGTTAAGGCATGCAAAGATGCTTATAGTGGCAAACATACCAAACACATTGATATTTCTCATGATAAATGGATACACCTTTCAAGTTTAAAATTGTTCAATTTTATTTTTATTCTGTGTGAAAATAGTTGAGTGGAAGTGACAGTCGATTTAGTCCTTGGACGTGATAGATGTGGCCTGGAAATTTCAGTTCCTATCAATCGCGGTAGTCCCTATTTCTCTGTATTTAATTTTAGGAAGTCAGATAATTCAAAACATTTCAGGGCTTCTTAACTAGTGCAGTTAGCGAATATCTGGAGTTTTAATTTAGGCCCTTCTCATGAAGTAACTGAGTTGAGTTGAGGACAAGAACATCGTGTAACCGGTTTAGTGCAGCCATCAGATTAGCCACAATGTACGGGGAACCTCTTCTCCTGACCGTGGGACAGTAATCTACGCCGATGTTATCTTGTTATTGTTTGATCAAGCCTTCTTCGAAAACACTTTCCAGTGCCACACGAAAACCGAGTTCCACTTAAAAACACACATCAGTGTCGTAACTGGACAACTGTTAAAGTTAAAAATAACTTCGATAGTTATTCACCAAATTGTTTCTTGTAGCTTAGTGAATTTCAGACCTCTATATGCTCGTATTTACTTTTTCTCAAAATAATTGAGGTGGCCTGTTTCAGTTGGCTCAGCATCACTAGTAAGTAACGTCTCACCTAGTAGAATCACTGTAAATACTGAACTTTAGCCGTCCGTCGACACCGAGGTCTTTAGAGAATGGATACTAGATCAGCTCGAATAGTATGGGAAACGAAATCTTGCACTACCTATTGGAGAAAAGCATCGCAGCTTTCGCCTGCAATGATTCAGAGAAAACATTTGAAACCTAGACCTACAGTCAGTTCCAAAAGAAAGTGTACGCCATAATTTTAAATATAACATCCGCAGCGACATCGCTGGTTGTGGTATTGAATCTGTACTCAGTGCTCTTTTGAACAGTGTATAGATAAACAGCGTGAGAGCTCAATGTTTTGTTTTGTCGGTTGCTGTTTAAAGTGAGTACGAAATATCTAAAGCGTCACGAGGCAATATTTATCAAAAATACCTTCGGGGGTCCGTTAAGAAGCTGCAAATTAGTTCGAACAAGGCGAATTGAGTGCTACAAGAGGATAATGATCGGAAACATCGCAGCTGTCTCTGTACAGAGTGGAAACAAGACAATGGGATGCCCACGATGAATTGGTTTGCAATGTCTCCAGTTGGAAATCCGATCACAAATGTTTGGTTGTTTATTAATATGAAGCTTAAAGGAAAGTCAATAAGTGCTTTGAAGCAGTTGGCATGTAAAATCAGGACGATATGGAGATCGTTACCGAGAGATTATACAGAAAATCTTGTGAAAAGGGTGCCAAAAACGCGCAAAGCTATTATCGATAATGGCGGCGACTGGGTTAACTAATAGGTAATTGTGCAAATAGTAATAACATGTATTTTCATGTAAACATATATTTGTAGTAGTGTCTTTTATTTCACACAGAGAATGGCGTATATTTTCTCGTTGAACTGACTGTAGACGGCATCACTGGAATTCCTAGACTCACGAATTTCAGGAAAACTTTACTGTTACTTGTCTCCTTAATTTGGTTGGACAGTTGCTGTTTAGGGTTTTAAATTTGCATTTATCAATCAGTGACGGAGAAAATCGTTCCTCATTTTATTTGTGAGCATTGTTTTGTACGAACATTTGGATGTATGAAGGTCCACAGGGTTTTAATATAAGAGGAAACAGCTAAGAGTCTGAGATAACTTTGCGAGATATGGGTACCGACAAAGATTACATCTTTATGGGCATCGATAAAGATTACATCTTCAGCTTTGAATCAGAAAATAACTAATTAATAACTTCTTTTGCAAACAACAAGTTGGTCGGTGATTATCTTTTCATGGTCATCTGTAATACAACAGGTTGATAGATGGACACCTTTCCTCGTTCACGTCCGACCCATATTTTAGTGTGGTCTTCAGTCCAAAGATCGGTTTGCTGCAGCTCTCCACGCTACTCTACCCTGTTCTAGACCTTTCATCTCAGAGTAACTATTGCAACCTACATGCTTCTGAACCTCCATACTGTATTGATTTCATGCTCACCCTCAACAGTTTCTACACCTCACACATCCCTCAAATAATAAACTGGGCGATCCCTTGTCATCTCAGAATGTGTGATACCTACTTTTATTCACCTTACGCCACAAATTTCTTTTCTCGTCAGTTCTGTTTGTTACCTCCTCATTGGTTTCTCGATCTGCCCATATAATTTTCAGAACTGTTCTGTAGCACCACATTTCAGTAACGTCTATTCTTTTCCCGTTTGAACTACTTACTGTCCACGTCTCACATCCACACAAGACTACATTACAGACAAATACCTTCAGAAAAGACTTTTCAACACTTCAGTCTTTATTCGATTATAGCAATTTTCTGTTCTTCAGGAAGGTTTTTCTTGCCATAGCCAATGTACATTTTATATCCTCTCTACTTCGCCCACCATCAGATATTTTAATTCCCAAATAGCAAAACTCATCTACTACCTTCAGTGTGCCGTTTCATAATCTATTTCCTCCAGCACTGAATGATTTAATTTGACTGTATTCCATTATTCTTGTTTTCCTTTTGATGGTGTTCATCTTATGTTCTCCTATCGATACTATGTCCATTCCTTTCAGCTGCTCTTCCAAGTCTCTGACAGATTTAAATCACGTGAAATATGTTCCACACACATTAAGTGTCAACTTTATCTGTGATAATGAACACAAGCCGAAACAATGAATTAAAATTTGTACCAGGTACGGGATTGAAAACCACGTCTCCTGCTCACTAGGGCAGATGCGCTAACCGCTGCACTATCCTGGTACTTCTGAAGCTAACATACCTGCACGGATTACCCTAGCGCGTCTCCCTCCCTAATAAAAACTCCAGTTCACGTCTCAAACCAATCTGATGTTTCCCTCGTTAACTCGTATCAATATTGCAGAAGTTTTACAACACAGGAATAACTAAGATGGTATTCCAGTGTTCGTGAGGCCCGGAAATACTGATACGAGCTAAGAATGGGAACGTCAAGACGCACAAGGACATGAAATGGAGACACAGACATGATTTGGAGTTTGTGTTACGATGGGAGGCCAGAGATATGTACTGGGATAATTCAAGAAATGCCATGGTGACGATTTGCAGCACATATGTCTAGTGAGTAGAAAACCCTGGTTCGAATACTGGTTTTGGTACAAATTCTGTTTCATTGGTTCGGCCCGTATTCATTCTCAACGTTTTTACTCGTATTTCTTCTCCCTGGAGTTAAATTTCTTCTCCAGATTATTCTGTGGTTTCCTTTACTGCTTGCTGCTCAATGTAGTACAAGTTGAGTAATCGGAACAGGCTAACAGGCTGGAACTCTGTCTCACTCCTTACTCTCTTCTCAACTGCAGCTGCCCTTGCAAACTCCAAACTCCCCACTCCACGCTCCACCCCACGAGACTAACTGACGTCTAGTTTCTGTACAAGTTGTACATAACGTTTCGCTTACTGTGCCTTATCCCTGAGAGTGTATTCAAATTGGCATTGTCAAAAATTTTCTCCAAATCTACAAAAGCTGTAAACGTAGACTTGCCTTTCCTTAACCTATCTTCTATGATGAGTCGTCGGGTCGGTATTGGCTGGCGCTGTTGTTTTGAAACTATGATTTGTTAAACTTATAGCTCGTAACATAAACACCTGTCATCAACTGATTTCCTTGGAATTAAAATTATTACATTCTTCTTGAAGTCTGTGGGTCTCATACATCTTTCACACCAGTTGGAAGAATTTTGTCATGACTGGTATTCTCGCAGATATCAGTGGTTCTGACGGAATGTTGTCTACTCCAGGGGCCTTGTTAGGACTTAGGTCTTTCAATGCTCCGTCAGATTCTTTCCGCAGTGTATCTCCTCTCTTATCTTCGTCTACATCCTCTCTTCTTACTATAATATTGCCTTCAAGTACATTTCGATTGTACAGCCCATATGTACACTCCTTCCAACTTTAATTTTCCTTTCTTTGTTTAGCACTGGTTTTGCATCTGAGCTTTTGATATCCTGCTGCTTTTCTTTTCGCAAAATGCCTCTTAAATGTTTTTATAAGCATTATCTAACTCTCATCTATTTATACGATCATCCATATCCATACGCTTGTCCTCAAGCCATTCCAGCTAAAGCATTTTGTGTTTTCTTTCAATCTCATTTTTGACTTTGGATTCCCCTTCGCCTGCTTCGTTTGCTGCATTTCTGCTTTTATTCCTTTCATCAGTTAAATCTAGTATCCCCTATGATATCTTACCATTTCTACTAGACCTTGTCTTGTTACCTATTTGTTTCTCAGCTTCCTTCACTATTTCGTCCTTCAAAGCTACCTATTCGACTTCTTCTGTATTCCTTTCCTTTGTTTTCGTCAGCCGGTACCTAATCTACATCTACATCTACATATATACTTCGCAAGCCACCGAACGGTGCGTGCCGGTGGCTACCCTGTACCGCTAATAGTCATTTCCTTTCCTGTTGCAGTAGAAAATAAAAAAAAATGACTGACTATATTCCTCCACATGTGCCCCTATTTCCCGTATTTTATCTGCGCGCAATAGAATAATGGCTGACTTTATGCCTCTGCATAAGCCCCTATTTCCCGTATTTTATCTTCGTGGTCCTTAAGCGCAATGTATATTGGTGGCAGAAGAATCATTCGGCAGTGAACTTCAAATGCTGGTTCTCTAAATTTTCTCAATAGCGTTCCTCAGAAAGAACGTCGAATTTCCTCCAGAGATTCCCACTTGAGTTTCCGAAGCATCTCCGCAACATTTACATACTGTTCGAATCTACCGGAAACAACTCAAGCAGCCCGCCTCCGAATTGCTTCTATGTCCTCCTTCAATCCGACCTGGTACGGATCCCAAACACCCGAGCAGTACTCAAGACCAGGTCACTCAACCGGCCTAGTGCAGTTTCCTTTATAGTTGAACCATACTTTGCTAAAATTCTCCCAAGAAACCAGAGCCAACCGTTCGTCTTCCCCACCACACTCCTCATATGCTCGTTCCATTTTATATCACTTTGCAAAGTTGCGTCCAGATATTTGAACGAAGTGACTGTGCCTAGCAGTGCACTACTAATGCTGTATCCGTAACAGTTTTGTTTTTCCTATTCATCCCCATTAACTTACATTTTTCCACATTTAGATCTAGCTGTCATGTATCACACCACTTGAAATTTTGCCTAAGTCGTCTTGTATCTTCCTGCGGTCACTCAACTTGAAGACCTTACCGTACAGCACAGCATCATCAGCAGACAACCGAAGATTGCTGCCCACCCTGTCCGCCAAATCATTTACGTATTTAGAGAACAACAGTGGTCCTATCACACTTTCCTGGGGCACTCCTGACGATACCCTTGTCTCTGATGAACACTCTCCGTCAAGGACAGCATACTGAGTTCTATTACTTGAAAAGTCTTCGATCCACTCACCTATGTGTGAACATATTCCATATCCTCGTAGCTTCGTTAACAGCCTTCAATGGGGCACCGTGTAAAATGATTTCCGGAAATCTAGAAATACGGAATCCGCCCTGTTGCCTTTCATCCATACTTAGCAGTCTAAGATGTGAGAAAAGGGCAAGCTGAGTTTCGCGCGAGCGATGCTTTCTAAAACCTTGCTGATTAGTGGACATAAGCTTCTTATTCTTAAGAAAATTAATTACATTCGAACAGAGAATTTGTTCAAGGAGTCTGCAGCAAACCGAAGTTAGCGATATTGGTTTGTAATTTTCGGGTCCGTTCTTTTACCCTTCTTTCCTAATGGAGTCACCTGCGCTTTTTTTCCTGTCGCTTGCGGCTTTGTGCTGGGCGAGAGATTTGAGATAAATGAAAGCTAGTTAAGGGACAAGTGCCATAGAGTACTCTTTCTAAAACCGAGTTGGGATTCCAAGCGATCCTAGTTACTAATTCGCTTTCCGATCTTTCAGTTGTTTCCTACGCCAAGGATGCTTATTAGTAAGTCGTCCATATGGGAGTCTGTCGGATGGTCAAGTGACAGAACGTTTGTACGATTCTCCTGCGTGAATGAGTTCTTGAACGAGAAATTTCAAATTTCGACTTTCCTTTTGCTGTCTTCAACTGCCACACCAGGCTGGTCAACAAGGGATTGAATGGAAGCCTTAGACCTGCTTAGCGACGTTATGTAGGACCAGAATTTTCTAGGGTTCTCTGCTAGATCTTTTACAGATGTGTGGAGATGGTAGTTGTTGTGTGTTTAATGCATAGATCTTTTCACAGACGCATGAATCTCTACTAACATTTGCTTCTCGTCATTTGTGCGTTCTCTTTTAACCGAGAGTGCAACAGCCTGTGCTTCCTTGCATCTTCCTAATTTCGTTAGTACACCATGTTGGGTCTTTTCCATCCCTTATTCACATATCTGGCTACAGGTCAAAGCTAACAATCTGCTTGAGCATTGCCCATAATTCCTATACGTCCATCTTACTGGAACTAAGTGACGTCAATTCATTGTCACGTGAGATGATAACAACTGCTTATCTGCCATATCTACCAGAAAACCTCCCCTAGCCTTCTTGACTGATTTATTGACTTTCGTAAATATAGTTGCTATAATGATACCAAGACTGCTAATCCCTTTTTCTATACCGACATTGTCGATAATATGTGGCCTGTTTGTAGCTACAAGATCGAAGATATTTCCATTACGTTTGTGCTTCCGAGCTAGTTGCTCAAGACAGTTCCAAAAGACGCGTTCAAAAATATTTCGCACGACTCTCTGTCTGTACCCCCCTAAACTGAACCCATACAAATCCCAGACCATACTTGTTAGCTTAAAGGCACCTCCCGCTAGTACTGTATGATCTGGGTATTTACGTACTGCTGACCATAGACTTCCTTTGATTGGCTCTAGAACTGTTACAGCTGGATCGGGTGGCCGTTAAAAAATATAACAATTAACTAGTTTTCACCTGCACCTGTTACACTCGACCAGATAACTTCAGTATCGCACTCCATTTGGATGTCAAGAGGCACAATATTACTGTCACCTGCATTCCCCTTACTGTGGTCTTCAGATATACGTTCCATGACTCGCTTAATATCTCACAAGTTTCAAATTTGGGTTTCATCCAGCTCTCGGTCCCAAGAATAAGTCCTGGAGTGCAGTAAATTCGGGAACTTTGCTACGAATGCGTCGCCAGTTTATTGATAAAATTTTGACAGTCGAAACGTCTTTACTCTGAAAGCGTTCTGACTTCCCTTGCTGCCTATCGACTAATGAGTGTTCATCAGAGTACCTCAATCTACCGTCTAGCCTTAAAGACACCTATATGGATTTAAAAAATACTCTGCTAAGGAAGTAGCTGCTTCCTTCGTGTAGTGCACCCTTGACATATCAAGAGGAGTCCTACAAACCCCACCCGTTAACGCAGGTCTAGAAATCTGCAGCCAAGAACATCACACAATCTTCGTAGCCTTTGGCTGAGACCCTTCACTCGGCTCCAAAGCAAAGGACTCCGATCAACTCTGGGAACAATGCTGCAAAGCATGCCTTGCTTGTCTGCTTGCACCTCACACGCTAGGCTGCTGTCTTCACCACGCCCTCCAGCCGCCTGTGTGAACAGAAGATGGCCTCAGAACCCATGCGACAGTCGTCGTTGGTGTCGACATGAATCATAACCTGTAGACGACTGGAACCTGCACGCTCGTTAGCTCCAGGTAGGGTCACCTCCACATCTCTGTTGAGGTCCTCCAGCAGACATACCGAGTGCACATTGGCCTCCTTGCCAGCCCTGAAATCTATATGTCTAAGGGGCTCCATAACACGACTAGCTTTGGAGCTCCCGATATCTAGAAGCCACCGCCCCCTCCCCCACCCCACCCCTGTGTCTCTGATCGGTTCCTCCTGAAGCAGCGACTACATGTCCACTCACAGGGTGAATAGGCAAGACCAGATGGCCAGTCTCCTCCACATTGGTCCTCCGCCTCGAGCAACGCAAAATTGTTACTACCCGCCACTCACTGAGTTGGGTGCATTAGGAAGTGCCTCGACAGCAGTGCTCCTGTGCAACAAAAGCGACCCCTAAGATGTCATATGGGACACACCAGATTCTCAGCCACCGCTACGCCCTGAGGCAGCAGCCTGAAGGTGGCTGCAGCCAAAAACGCGTTCGTCTGTTCACAAAGTATTAACGGCTCCCCCTGCGTTTGCACACAGCCTGCACACATCCTAACCGTCCTAGTTAGGCTAACTGAGGAACTAATCTGTAATAGCAGACAGATATGCAACTTTCTGCCCTTCTGATGTGTCAGCAATGGCAGACGTAACGAGTGCACGTCGACTTTCTTTCGAATCCTGAACGCTGTCTAAGTGGCTCCATAGTGTGCATAACATTGGAGTTCCCGATAACTAGTAAACCCCTCCCTCCTTGTGTCTACTCGGACCCTGCCAAAGCAGTCACCACATAGGCCCCCTGTTTCGAGAGACGTGAACGCATTACCACCCGCCACTCACCCTGCAGACTGATCGACCACCTGGGATACAGTAGGAAGTGCCTCGACAGCGGAGACCATGGGAAAAACAGGCGTCACCCGAGGTGTCCTATGTGACGCGCCAGATTCTCCGTCGCCGCCACACACCGAGGACGCAACCTGCAGGGGCTGACCGAAGCCAAAAGCGCATAGAGATGTTCGCGAATCGCTGCTAACTCCTCCTGCGTCAGCACACAGCATGCAAACCTCCTAACCATCCTGACTAAATAAGGAATTAAACTATAAAAGAAGACGGAATTCAGATATGCAACTTTGTACCCACCTGATTTGTCACCAACGGACGCTGAAGCGTTAATGAGCTATGTAGATGGCTGTTCGATGAGTAACTACTGCGCTACAGACTTCATGAATTTAGCCTCACAAAAACATGTGATTAAACCTCCTAAACAGAAAAACACTCACGAAATTTGAGAACTATATTACAAAGAAAACACAGGAAAAGCCAAACAGTTAACTTTCCGCTCTGTGGATCTGTGTCAGCCGAGAACTGGGGCCGATAGCTGCTCTCTCTGAACCTCTCGACAATATCTGGATCTTTCAACTTATCCAGGTCACAACTAATATTTCATAGTTTCGGGAGTTACTTTAGTTTTAGTCTACAGTTCATTGCCTATAAACTGTGACCAGAGTCCATAACTGCATCTGGAAATGTCGTACAATTTAAAATCTGGTTCCGAAACTTCTGTCTTTTAGTTATATAATCAGTCTGAAATCTTTCGGTCACCCCATGTTTCTTCTGCGTATACAACCTTCTTTTATGGTTCTTACACAGATGATTAACGATGATTAAATTATATTCTGTGCCAAAATCTGCCGTTGGCTTCCTCTTTCATTCTTTTCCTCATTTCATAGTGTTCTATTATTTTTCTTCTCTTCCTTTTCTTACTATCGATTTCCAAATGCGTTCACTATTCTGAACATAGTAGATAACCTGCATTAACATTTTCTTATTCATTATGAGACCTACTCCTGCAGTAACCATACTTAATTTAGTTTTCGTAGCGCCATACTCACCTGACCAGTGGTGATATTCTTTTTGCCACCGAACTTCACTAAACCCTACCACACCTAATTTCAACCAATACATTTCTCTGTTTAAATTTTGTAACCTACCATACCGATTGATGGATCTAACTTCCCACGCTGCGAACTATAGACTGTCAGTTATGTTTTTTATGATGATGACATTCTCCTGAATAGTCTCCACCCGGTGATTGGAACAGGGAACTATTTTACTTTTGGATTAGTTTATTTAGCAGGATACCATCATAATTTAAGTGTATATCGAGCCGTAAGCTCTTGGAAAAAATAACGGCTGTGGTTTTTCCCCGTGCTTACAGCCGCTGGTTGATTTTGTAAGGCCATGAAAGTCACTCATCGAGACTATTACCCTTGCGACTACTGAAAAGACTGCTGCGCCTCTTCAGGAATCTCACGGTTGTCTGGCCTCTCAACACATTTCCCACCGTTGTGATTGCACCAACGGTACGGCTGTGTCGTTGAGGCACGTAAGACACAGCCCACCAGCGTAACGTCCATGATGAACTGAGTGGGAGGCGCGGGATGGGCGGGAGGGGGGGGGGGGGTTTGGCGGATGAGCGGGGGGAGGGACATCATTAAAGAAAAAAAAGTATATCCTTGCGGAAGTGTTCGAGAAAAGGTGTGGTCAGAAGCTGAAGTTGCGGATATATTGGATGTAAAAACTGTAAATAAATTTAGAATGTTTTGGAGACACTTTTTCATGTGACAGAGATGTCACAAGTACACCGTTTCTCCACTATGAATCCGTGATTGTTTGACGCTAGTGCTGTTGAGAGACGGTGTTCAGACAATCGTGTGATGAACATTTTTCTAGAGTAGTAAGAGATGTCGTCCGTTATATTAATGCAAGGTATTCGACAGGCAGTAGCAACCAGATGTCAATTCGGCTTCAATGTAAATGGACAACATATCCAGCAATATTTTGAGAACAATAATCATCACACGGAGATTCGAACAGTCTCTGAACAACATTGGCTTCAGAGTCTTTATGGACCCATTTCGGTGCACATGTGACATTTTTTGTCACATAAAAATGTCTTCCTTTTATTTACACTAAAATTTTTTACATCCATTTTTTACTACACCACGTCCTGACGGACACCGTATTTAGCCATCTGAGGATTTTCGTAGCAGGGGCATTTGAATACAGAGAGGAATACAGTGAGGTGACAGGTTACGGGATAGCGATATGCACATATACAGATGGCGGTAGTATCAGGTATACGAGTTATGGAACGGCAGTGCATTAGCGGAGCTGCCATTTGCTCTCAGGTGATATATGTGAAAATGTGCTACACACGAATGTTGGAGATGAGGTGTACTGATAAGGTTAAGAATGAGGAGGTTCTGCGGGGAATCGAAGAAGAAAGGAATATGTGGTAAACACTGACAAGAAGAAGGGAAACGATGATACGACATCTGTTAAGACATCAGGGAATTGCTCCCAAGATACTTGAGGGAGCTACAGGGAGCAAAAACTGTAGACGAGGACAGAGATTGGAGTACATCCAGCAAATAACTGAGGGCGTTGTCTGCAAGTGCTACTCCGAGGTGAAGAGTTTTCCACAGGAGAGGAATTTGTGGCGGGCTGCATACAGGTCAGAAGACTGATGAAAAAAAAATATGAAAAAGTTTACCACGTGATTACGGCCGCACGTCAGGGATTAACAGACTTTGAAATCGGAATGATAGTTGGATTGGATTGGATTATTTGGGGGAAGAGACCAAACAGCGAGATCATCGGTCTCATAGAATTAGGGAAGGACGGGGAAGGAAGTCGGCCGTGCCCTTTCAAAGTAACCATCGCGGCATTTGCCTGGAGCGATTTAGGGAAATCACGGGAAACCTAAATCAGGATGGCCGGACGCGGGATTGAGCCGTCGTCCTCCCGAAATGATAGTTGGAGCTATACGCATGGGACATTCAGTTACGAAATTCAATACCGTTATATCCACGAGGCCAATAGTGTACCTACAGTACCAAATTTCAGGCATTACCTCTCTCCAATCAACATTGGCGGCCGAAGACTTCCGGCATAAGAAGTCAGCCTCATTCTGCCAAAGGCCTTGTCAAAGAGGGCGGAGGAGCGGATAGAGGTTCAGGGCACTCTCTTGTCCTAGGGGTGGGAAATTGCCCCTACAGGCGGAAGAATCAGCAATGATCAACGACATGAGGATGCAGAAGGCAATGGAAACCACTGCATTAAAGACAAGTAACGTGTATCCACAGGACATGTGCCCTGTAATTGAAGAAGTGTCATGATGATCTCTCCATTGGCGAAAGATTCCGGAATAGTCCCCCATTCGGATCTCCGGGAGGGGACTGCCAAGGGGGAGGTTACCATGAGAAAAAGATTGAATAATCAACGAAAGGATAACGTTCTACGAGTCGGGGCGTGGAATGTCAGAAGCTTGAACGTGGTAGGGAAACTAGAAAATCTGAAAAGGGAAATGCAAAGGCTCAATCTAGATATAGTAGGGGTCAGTGAAGTGAAGTGGAAGGAAGACAACGATTTCTGGTCAGATGAGTATCGGGTAATATCAACAGCAGCAGAAAATGGTATAACAGGTGTAGGATTCGTTATGAATAGGAAGGTAGGGCAGAGGGTGTGTTACTGTGAACGGTTCAGTGACTGGGTTGTTCTAATCAGAATCGACAGCAGACCAACACCGACAACGATAGTTCAGGTATACATGCCGACGTCGCAAGCTGAAGATGAACAGATAGAGAAAGTGTATGAGGATACTGAAAGGGTAATGCAGTATGTAAAGGGGGACGAAAATCTAATAGTCATGGGCGACTGGAATGCAGTTGTAGGGGAAGGAGTAGAAGAAAAGGTTACAGGAGAATATGGGCTTGGGACAAGGAATGAAAGAGGAGAAAGACTAATTGAGTTCTGTAACAAGTTTCAGCTTAGTAATAGCGAATACCCTGTTCAAGAATCACAAGAGGAGGAGGTATAATTGGAAAAGGCCGGGAGATACGGGAAGATTGCAATTAGATTACATCATGGTTAGACAGAGATTCCGAAATCAGATACTGGACTGTAAGGCGTACCCAGGAGCAGATATAGACTCAGATCACAATATGGTAGTGATGAAGAGTAGGCTGAAGTTCAAGACATTAGTCAGGAAGAATCAATACGCAAAGAAGTGGGATACGGAAGTATTAAGGAATGACGAGATACGTTTGAAGTTCTCTAACACTATAGATACAGCAATAAGGAATAGCGCAATAGCCAGTACAGTTGAAGAGGAATGGACGTCTCTAAAAAGGGCCATCACAGAAATTAGGAAGGAAAACGTAGGTACAAAGAAGGTAGCTGCGAAGAAACCATAGGTAACAGAAGAAATACTTCAGTTGATTGATGAAAGGAGGAAGTACAAACATGTTCCGGGAAAATCAGGAATACAGAAATATAAGTCGCTGAGGAATGAAATAAATAGGAAATGCAGGGAGGCTAAGAAGAAATGGCTGCAGGAAAAATGTGAAGACATCGAAAAATATACACTCCTGGAAATTGAAATAAGAACACCGTGAATTCATTGTCCCAGGAAGGGGAAACTTTATTGACACATTCCTGGGGTCAGATACATCACATGATCACACTGACAAAACCACAGGCACATAGACACAGGCAACAGAGCATGCACAATGTCGGCACTAGTACAGTGTATATCCACCTTTCGCAGCAATGCAGGCTGCTATTCTCCCATGGAGACGATCGTAGAGATGCTGGATGTAATCCTGTGGAACGGCTTGCCATGCCATTTCCACCTGGCGCCTCAGTTGGACCAGCGTTCGTGCTGGACGTGCAGACCGCGTGAGACGACGCTTCATCCAGTCCCAAACATGCTCAATGGGGGACAGATCCGGAGATCTTGCTGGCCAGGGTAGTTGACGTACACCTTCTAGAGCACGTTGGGTGGCACGGGATACATGCGGACGTGCATTGTCCTGTTGGAACAGCAAGTTCCCTTGCCGGTCTAGGAATGGTAGAACGATGGGTCCGATGACGGTTTGGATGTACCGTGCACTATTCAGTGTCCCCTCGACGATCACCAGTGGTGTACGGCCAGTGTAGGAGATCGCTCCCCACACCATGATGCCGGGTGTTGGCCCTGTGTGCCTCGGTCGTATGCAGTCCTGATTGTGGCGCTCACCTGCACGGCGCCAAACACGCATACGACCATCATTGGCACCAAGGCAGAAGCGACTCTCATCGCTGAAGACGACACGTCTCCATTCGTCCCTCCATTCACGCCTGCCGCGACACCACTGGAGACGGGCTGCACGATGTTGGGGCGTGAGCGGAAGACGGCCTAACGGTGTGCGGGACCGTAGCCCAGCTTCATGGAGACGGTTGCGAATGGTCCTCGCCGATACCCCAGGAGCAACAGTGTCCCTAATTTGCTGGGAAGTGGCGGTGCGGTCCCCTACGGCACTGCGTAGGATCCTACGGTCTTGGCGTGCATCCGTGCGTCGCTGCGGTCCGGTCCCAGGTCGACGGGCACGTACACCTTCCGCCGACCACTGGCGACAACATCGATGTACTGTGGAGACCTCACGCCCCACGTGTTGAGCAATTCGGCGGTACGTCCACCCGGCCTCCCGCATGCCCACTATACGCCCTCGCTCAAAGTCCGTCAACTGCACATACGGTTCACGTCCACGCTGTCGCGGCATGCTACCAGTGTTAAAGATTGCGATGGAGCTCCGTATGCCACGGTAAACTGGCTGACACTGACGGCGGCGGTGCACAAATGCTGCGCAGCTAGCGCCATTCGACGGCCAACACCGCGGTTCCTGGTGTGTCCGCTGTGCCGTGCGTGTGATCATTGCTTGTACAGCCCTCTCGCAGTGTCCGGAGCAAGAATGGTGGGTCTGACACACCGGTGTCAATGTGTTCTTTTTTCCATTTCCAGGAGTGTATGATTGTCGGAAGGACAGACTCAGCATACAGGAAAGTCAAAACAACCTTTGGTGACATTAAAAGCAACGGTGGTAACATTAAGAGTGCAACGGGAATTCCACTGTTAAATGCAGAGGAGAGTGCAGTTAGGTGGAAAGAATACATTGAAAGCCTCTATGAGGGTGAAGATTTGTCTGATGTGATAGAAGACGAAACAGGAGTCGATTTAGAAGAGATAGGAAATCCAGTATTAGAATCGGAATTTAAAAGAGCTTTGAAGGACTTACGGTCAAATAAGGCAGAAGGGATAGATAATATTCCATCAGAATTTCTAAAATCATTGGTGGAAGTGGCAACAAAACGACTATTCACTTTGGTGTGTAGAATATATGAGTCTGGCGACATACCATCTGACTTTCGGAAAAGCATCCTCCACACAATTCCGAAGACGGCAAGAGCTGACAAGTGCGAGAATTATCGCACAATCAGCTTAACAGCTCATGCATCGAAGCTGCTTACAAGAATAATATACAGAAGAATGGAAAAGAAAATTGAGAATGCGCTAGGTGACGATCAGTTTGGCTTTAGGAAAAGTAAAGGGACGAGAGAGGCAATTCTGACGTTACGGCTAATAATGGAAGCAAGGCTAAAGAAAAATCAAGACACTTTCATAGGATTTGTCGACCTGGAAAAAGCGTTCGACAATATAAAATGGTGCAAGCTGTTCGAGATTCTGAAAAAAGTAGGGGTAAGCTATAGGGAGAGACGGGTCATATACAATATGTACAACAACCAGGAGGGAATAATAAGAGTGGACGATCAAGAACGAAGTGCTCGTATTAAGAAGGGTGTAAGACGAGGCTGTAGCCTTTCGCCCCTACTCTTCAATCTGTACATCCAGGAAGCAATGATGGAAATAAAAGAAAGGTTCAGGAGTGGAATTAAAATACAAGGTGAAAGGATATCAACGATACGATTCGCTGATGACATTGCTATCCTGAGTGAAAGTGAAGAAGAATTAAATGATCTGCTGAACGGAATGAACAGTCTAATGAGTACACAGTATGGTTTGAGAGTAAATCGGAGAAAGACGAAGGTAATGAGAATTAGTAGAAATGATGTAAGTAGGCTGTTTAGGTTTTTTTATTGGTAACGCCACCTCTGTATGAAAATCACTGGCTGTGCTGTGTGCAGTCTGCGGCTGCTTTGCATTGTTGTAATACTCGCCATTGTAGTGTTGGGCAGCGGCAGCTGGATGTGAACAGCGCGTAGCGTTGCGCAGTTGGAGGTGAGCCGCCAGCAGTGGTGGATGTAGGGAGAGAGATGGCGGAGATTTGAAATTTGTCATGAACTGCTATATTTATATATGATGATATCAAGGTAAATACATTGTTTGTTCTCTACTAATATCTTTCATTTGCTAACTATCCCTATGAGTAGTTAGTGCCTTCCATAGTTTGAATCTTTTATTTAGCTGGCAGTAGTGGCGCTCGCTGTATTGCAGTAGCTTGAGCAGCGAAGATTTTTGTGAGGTAAGTGATTTGTGAAAGGTATAGTTTAATGTTAGTCAGGGCCATTCTTTTGTAGGGAATTTTGAAAGTCAGATTTCGTTGCGCTAACAAAATATTGTGTGTCAGTTTAAGCACAGTCATGTATAATTGTTCAAAAGGGGACGTTTCATATGGCGACCCTTAGCCGAGGATACATCACTGGAATCTTCTGATTATTTTTTCTTGTAGTTTGTGTAATTGGTGTAGCTATTGTTTATTGGTAGCGCGTAATCATAGAGAGAATTTCCTTTGTAGTTGTAGTTTTTCATTGTTGTACAGTAAAACAGTTGTGGCATGCATGTAGATTTGCACCAAGTATTTCGCAGCTGCGCTGGCAATTAAGTAGACATTATTTCCATTGCTATGTTATTTTATTTTGCTCTTCAAATTGTGCTTTTCTGTGTTATCGTGTGAAATATTGTGACAATTATGGCGTGTGAAAAACGTAATACTAGGCTCCAAAGTAAACTGAGAAATGACAGTGAAGACGAAGGCAGTGTGTTAGCGCCGCAGAGTAATGAATTAACTAATGTTCAAAGTAGTAATTTGGTAATTGCGCATAGGGAAATGGAGCGGGCGGCAAACAATGGTGTAGACAGTGAAACAGGTAGTGAACAGGGAAGCGTTATCGATCGATTGGTCGGCAACAGCTCGCCTCAGGAATCGGGAATGACAGAACACAATATTGCAAATACTGCAGACTCAGGTTTTGGGTTCTCACCGTTTTCTCAAATGAGTCAAGACACATTTTCCGCTTGTCAAAATGTGAATGTTGCCGGTGCAACTTCACTGCCGAAAAGCACTGAGGAACATGTTTCAGACACCAGTGCATTGTTATTACAATTAATGCAACAAATGGGACAAAAGCTTGAAAAGTTAGACACAATGGAACAACACCAGAGACAAACACAGCAACAGTTAGACACAATGGAACAAAATCTCAAAAAGTTAGACACAATGGAACAACACCAGAGGCAAACACAGCAACAGTTAGACACAGTGGAACAAAATCTCAAAAAGTTAGACACAATGGAACAAAATCAGAGACAAACACAGCAACAGCTTCAAAAGTTAGACTCATTGGAACAAACTCTTGAACAAACGCGTGAAGATTTAACTACTGAGTTACATCACATTGAATCGAAATGTCAAAAAGTCTGTAATGACGTAAAAACTCAAATTTGTGAGCATTTTCAACCTATTTTTTCGCGGCATGAAAATGCATTACAGAATCACGAAGCAGCCATAAAAGAACTGCAAATTATTGTTCATGAAAATCATGAGACCTTGCAAACTAAATTTGACTCAGTTGCATCTACCGATTCGGTTACGCAACTTGCAAAAACTCAGGAAAACTTTAAGGACACAGTAGATACTCTGAAACTTGGTTCAGAAAAACACACTGAGGAAATAAGTACACTATCGGAGAAAGTAGCCGAACTTTTGGATCAGTTCACTAATTTATCTACGAAGGTAGATGATAATCTGATTGACGCAAGACCGGTAGTCTTTAATGACACAGAAGAGTATGAACAATTATACATGACTGTGCTTAAACTGACACACAATATTTTGTTAGCGCAATGCAATCTGACTTTCAAAATTCCCTACAAAAGAATGACCCTGACTAACATTAAACTATACCTTTCACAAATCACTTACCTCACAAAAATCTTCGCTGCTCAAGCTACTGCAATACAGCGAGCGCCACTACTGCCAGCTAAATAAAAGATTCAAACTATGGATGGCACTAACTGCTGATAGGAATAGTTAGCAAATGAAAGATATTAGTAGAGAACAAACAATGTATTTACCTTGATATCATCATATATAAATATAGCAGTTCATGACAAATTTCAAATCTCCGCCATCTCTCTCCCCACATCCACCACTGCTGGCGGCTCACCTCCAACTGCGCAACGCTACGCGCTGTTCACATCCAGCTGCCGCTGCCCAACACTACAATGGCGAGTATTACAACAATGCAAAGCAGCCGCAGACTGCACACAGCACAGCCAGTGATTTTCATACAGAGGTGGCGTTACCAATAAAAAAACCTAAACAGCCTACTTACAATGAGAACAGCGAGAAACTTAACATCAGGATTGATGGTCACGAAGTCAATGAAGTTAAGGAATTCTGCTACCTAGGCAGTAAAATAACCAATGACGGACGGAGCAAGGAGGACATCAAAAGCAGACTCGCTATGGCAAAAAAGGCATTTCTGGCCAAGAGAAGTCTACTAATATCAAATACCGGCCTTAATTTGGGGAAGAAATTTCTGAGAATGTACGTCTGGAGTACGGCATTGTATGGTAGTGAAACATGGACTGTGGGAAAACCGGAACAGAAGAGAATCGAAGCATTAGAGATGTGGTGCTGCAGACGAATGTTGAAAATTAGGTGGACTGATAAGGTAAGGAATGAGGAGGTTCTATGCAGAATCGGAGAGGAAAGGAATATGTGGAAAACACTGATAAGGAGAAGGGACAGGATGATAGGACATCTGCTAAGACGTGAGGGAATGACTTCCATGGTACTAGAGGGAGCTGTAGAGGGCAAAAACTGTAGAGGAAGACAGAGATTGGAATACGTCAAGCAAATAATTGAGGACGTAGGTTGCAAGTGCTACTCTGAGATGAAGAGGTTAGCACAGGAAAGGAATTCGTGGCGGGCCGCATCAAACCAGTCAGCAGACTGCTGACCAAAGAAAAAAAACCTCTCTCCAAGGACAACGCAGTGGCCAACAGCCTCCAGTTAATCACCGGGAGCAGCGGCGTTTGCGTACAGCTGTCAGTGCTAACAGACAAGTAACACTGCGTGAAATAACCGGAGAAAACAATGTGGGATATTCGATGAACGTATCCATTATGACAGTGTTGTGAAATTTGACGTTAATGGATTATGGCAGCAGACGACCGACTCGAGTGCCTTTGCTAAGAGCCTGGAAAGCCTCTCCTGGGCTCGTGACCATATCGGTTCAACTATTCAGATGAGTCCTGAATTCAGATGGTAAGAGCAGATGGTAGGATTTGAGAGTGGCAGACCCCATGAAATCATAGACCCAAATTGTCGACGAGGCACTGTGCAAGCTCCATAATGCTGTACAGGGCGATTACATGGATCATTGACTAGAAATGGTTACATTAGACTAATCTAAGACAATTTTCAGCCATTCATGGACGTCATGTTTCCAAACAACTACTGAGTATTTGTGGATGATAGTGCGCCATGTAATCGGACCACAATTGTTCGCGATCGGTTTGAAGACCATTCTGTACAGTTCGGGCGAATGATTTAGCCACCCAGATCGTCCATCATGAATCCCATCGAAGATTTATGGGACATATTAGAGAGATCAGTTCGTATACAAAATCTTGCAACGGCAACGCTTTTGCAATAATGGACGGCTGTAGAGGCAGCATGGCTCAATGTTTCTGCAGGGGACCTCCAACGACATGTTAGGTCCTTCGCATATGGAGTTGCTGCACTACTCCGGGCAAAACGAGGTTGGACACTATATTAAGAGGCATCCCATGACTTTTGCATCTCACTGTAAATGCGCATTGCAGTATTAGGTTTTAATAATTGGCACCTGGTGAAGAAACTAGCAACTCATCCACAACACAATTACACACACATAGAAACATTCAAATTCTGACGTACACACAGTATATATGTAAACATAAAATCATGGGGGTAAACTGATAAATATAGGAGATGTCGTTAGGTAATCAGTCACAGAAATAAATCCCTACTGTGAAGTACCTATAAGCACATAGCCATAACACTTCAGCAAAGGCGGGCCTGAGGGAACGGCAGTTACTAGACAGATTTGTTAGAATAAACCTAATTATGTGTAATTCACCTACAAAAGAGGTTACTTACCAAACCAAAGTGCTCGATTCATAGGTGGTTACTTGCAATGCGCAAGTGTTCGACTTGTTCTAAGAAACTGTTCGTCGGTTCAGGTCCCTTACCAGTGTTAACCGAAGACAGAGAGGAAACTGACGTCTAAATCTGCATGTAAATGATTAGTTTGCAATCCTCACTTAAGTGTGAGGCAGAGAGTTTAAAGAGTCACGTTCAGATTACTTCTCGACCGTTCCACTCTCGAATAGCTCGTGGGAAAAATGAACGACTAAACCGTTCCGAACTAACTTTGACTTCTCTTACATTATCAAAAGAATCATTTTGCTTTATGTAAGTAGGAGTCAGCAAAATATTTTATAATGCGTGTCGAAAGTTGGTTTGGCGTTTAAGACTTTCCTGTCACGATAACTGCTTGAAAGTTTCTCGGTGTTGCATCAGATGGTATTTTCTAGCCTGTACAACATTTCTGCGAGGCAGTGGCCTGTAATTTTCAGGTGCGACAACATTAGAGGACTGCTTATATTCGAAGGTAAGCGCGCTGCGTCACAACGACACAAACGTTCTCAACAAAATTCAAAACGAAACGCTACAAAAAAACTAGCTGTTCATTGCCACAAGCCTTCCTCTCAAAATACGATATCCCCCGTTCAGATCCGAATCATTGAACATATTATACCCATTAAAGTATGCATTAAAGTATGTATCTCATGCAATCATCACGAGGGAAAATGTAAAGAAGATTCTAGTGTACACAGAGGTGTATTGACAATCTATTTTCGCGTGCACCAACCCCAAAAGTGACGGGTACTGCGCACCACACACGGTATCTTGCGAGCTGCAGAACTGGAAAGACATTTCTGTAAAGCCAAACATTTGCGTGCAGTTAACAGCGGCAAAGCCTCAACAGGTGATTATATTACATAAAATCAGGACTTCAACCACCTACAGACACTGAAATACATCAGTGATTATGGTTGAAAATTTATGCGGAATAGCAATTCGAACCCAGATGCTCGCTTATCTTAGAATGTTTTTCCTAAACGACTCGGTCATCCACACACGTTTACCGTGAAACTCACGTTCCCAACCTGCCACGCACAAGTAGCGTCCTCGTCCATTAGCCCCACTGATCGTAACATCCAGCAAGTCCTGCAGGGGTTTGGAAGATATTGTGAAGACACGTTGGAAGCACCAACAGCCGTCCTCACTCTCATGTATATATACACACATTAAAAAAAGTTTTGCATCACCTCGGTTCCAAGAGTTCTGGAACCTGTACAGAAAACTGGAATAGAGATCAACATAAACATCATTTTAACCCTTTTTATTGCTCATGAAAGCCACACATCGCATGTTGTACCACCATACAGTGACTCCTTCAGAGGTAGTGGTCCAGATTGCATTACACACTGCTACCTCTAATACCTAGTAGCACGTCCTCTTGTATTGATGCATGCTTGTATTCGTCGTGGCATACTATCGTCAAGTTCATCAAGGCTCTGTTGGCCCAGATTGTCCCATTCCTCAACGGCGATTCAGCGTAGATCTCTCAGAATGGTTGGTGGGTCTCGTCGTGCATAAACAGTCCTTTCCAATCTATCCCAGGTATGTTCGATGGAGTTCATGTCTAGAGAACATGCTGGCTACTCTAGTCGAGCGACGTCGTCATCCTGAAGGAATCATTCACAAGACGTGCACGATGGGGCGAGGGGGTGGCCAATTGTCGTCCATGAAGACGAATGCTTCGCTAATATGCTGCCGATATGGTTGCACTATCGATCGGAGGATGACATTCATATATCGTACAGCCGTTACGGCACCTTCCACGACCACCACCGGCACACGTTGGCCCCACATAATGCCCCCCCAAAACAGCAAGGAACCTCCACCTCGCTGCACTAGCTGGACAGTGTGTCTAACACGTTCAGCCTGACCGAGTTGCCTCCAAACACGTCTCCGGCGATTGTCTGGCTGAATGCATATGGGACACTCATCGGTGAGGAGTGTTGCCACTCCTGAGCAGTCCATCCGGCATGTTGTTGTGCCCATCTGTACCGGGCTGCATGGTGCCGTGGTTGCAAAGATGGACCTCGCCATGTACGTCGGGAGTGAAGTTGCACATCATGCAGCCTATTGCGCACAGTTTGAGTCGTAACACGACGTCCTGTGGCTGCACGGAAAGCATTATTCAACATGGTGGCGCTGCTGACAAGGGTCCCCCGAGCCATAATGCGTATGTAGCGGTCATCCACAGCAGTAGTAGCGCTTGGGCGGCCTGAGGAAGGCATGTAATCGACAGTTCCTGTCTCTCTCTGTATATCCTCCATGTCCGAAGAACATCGCTTTGGTTCACTCTGAGACGCCTGGACATTTCCCTTATTGAGAGCCATTCCTGGCACAAAGTAACAATGCGGACGCGATCGAACCGCGGTGTTGATCGTCTAGGCATTGTTGAACTACAGACAACACGAGCCGCGTACCACCTTTCTAGTGTAATGACTGGAACTGATCGCGTGTCGGAGCCCCTGCGTCTAATAGGCGCTGCTCATGCGTGGTTGTTTTCATCTTTGGGCAGGTTTAGTGACATCTCTGAAGAGTCAAAGGTTCAAATGGCTTTGAGCACTATGGGATTTAGCTTCTGAGGTCGTCAGTCCCCTAGAACTTAGAACTACTTAAACCTAACTAACCTAAGGACGTCACACAGATCCATGCCCGAGGCAGGATTCGAACCTGCGACCATAGCGGTCGCGCGGTTCCAAACTGTAGCGCCTAGAACCGCTCGGCCACTCTGGCCAGACCACTACGGTTGCAGGTTCGAATCCTGCCTCGGGCGTGGATGTGTGTGCTGTCCTTAGGTTAGTTAGGTTTAATTAGTTCTAAGTTCTAGGCGACTGATGACAACAGAAGTTAAGTTGCATAGTGCTCAGAGCCATTTTGAACCTCTCTGGCCGGCAAGAGTCAAAGGAACCGTGTCTGTGATACAATATTCACAGTCAACGTCTGTCTTTGGGAGTTCTAGGAACCGGGGTGATGTAACACTTTTTTATGGTGTGTATATGTATAAATACTTAGCGAATTCACGAGGAGAAGAGCTAATGGATGGGGACACTAACTGCGCGTGGCAGGTTAAATATTTGAGTTCGTTTAGAACCATTTCCGGATGACAGAGACCGTTAAGATCACTGTTCGACTGAAGTGTAGCATCTAGGTTTGAGTGGCGGTACTCCAGACAAATTTTGAACTTTCACCACTGACTTACTTCATTGTGTGCAGGTGGCGGAAACTCTTCTTTCTCTTACTGTACGAATGCTGTACCACCACTACCACATATCCATACTTAACATGTGAGTGATACTTACCAGTTAATTAATGCTATTCACTGGGTTCGACATGTCCGTTTCAACGTTTGCCCTTGCATTGCGGCTGCTGAACACTTTAAAATCGGTGTAAGAATCTACAAGAGAATTTTTACGTGAATGCACGAGAAACGTTGTTATAGTCCAGTTAAGGTACTGGTTGTTTGTTAGTCACGGTGTCACACTCTATCCAGTTAAGGTACTGGTTGTTTGTTAGTCAGGGTGTCACACTCTACAGAGTCTCCTACACGATCGGAGCGAGCCCTAAATTTCAGCAAGGTTACTCACCCTGAAGCGGAGGTCTCCCAGCGGCGGTGTTGCGAACGGGATGCCGACGAACCTGTTGTAGAGGGTGCCGTTGAGCGACGTGGCCACCACGCCCCTGAGGGCACCCGTCTCCACCGTCACGAACACGTCCTCCCCCTGCAACAGAGCCACGTGTGGCGAACTCTGGAACAGAGTGAACGTTATGTACAACAACATAAATGTGCAAGCGTAACTCAAGATCCTGATGCGACGGTTAAGATCTGCATATTAACTTGGACAGTCGCAGGTAAAGCAGAATTCAATACCGTTGCTACCAAAGTTTCCAGAATCTGTCCCTAAGTCTTCAGGCAAATTATGGAGAAGGAAATCCCTTCCCCCTTTAAAACTGTAGATACCGTGTCCGAAACTCAATTCGCGTCTTGTCTAACTGAAAAGAAAACAGCTCCACAACGGGACGAGATCCGAAACGACATGCTCGAAAAAAAAAAAAAGCACCTCGACCTTGTTAACGAATTGATTCTGTTAGACCATACAAATACACATATTAACACTAAGTTGTTTATGTCTGGAAGTTCGACCTAGAATCAAAATAAAAATAGTTGCAATCCTCCACTTGCGACCAAGATTATCTGGAGGTTTTCTTTGATTCTGAGGCATTGGTCTGAACAGGTAATCCTATCCGAAACACTTGTTGTTGGAAACCCATAAGTTCCACTTTCATCTCATTGGGATTTGGCTGATTGAAACCGAGCTTCGAAATTTACCACATATCCAGCAGAGCAAACTTCTTTTATAGAAAGTAACATTATATCTTTCAAATATTGGAAAAAACATTACTGTTACATCGTTTCGTGGTCGTTATGAATGGAGAAACACATAGAGTGAAAGCTTGTTAAAGACGACACTCGACACGCGTATTAGAATGACTACGATCCAGGACAGAATGTGGAAGGTCAAACAGAGGGTGGTGATAATTCCTGACACTTAATATAGAATAAGATACACGAATTATTAATACCTAAGGCGGGGTTTCACTTCATTTCTACCATTATGAATTTTTTGGAGGTTAAAGTATTGTTTAATACTTCTGCACCTGATTCAAAATGAAATACATAATACACGCTACACTTCTGGTCAGGTCAGTATAGGATTATCAACACTCAATCCAGCAGCAAAAATTCAGGAATAGATCTAGCAATGAATAATAAAATAGGAATTTGGGTAAGCTGCAGCGAACAGTATAGTGAATCCATTACAGTAGCTAAGATAGATACAAAGACCACACACTACAAGAGCACAAATGTATATGCCTACTAGCTCTGGAAATGATGAAGGGATTGTGAGAATACACGACAGTAAAGGAAATTATTTAAAAATGTAAACCACAGAAGAATTTAACTGGTATGAGGTAATGGAATTCGATAGTACGAAAAGAAAAAGGATAAGTAGTAGAAGAGCATGGATAGGAGAAACAGAATAAAAGGGGAAGCCGCATGATAAATTTCGGCGTTCTCTCGTTAGATAACCATGAAACAAGGTCGTATATGTTGAAGAATTCGAGAGATGCAAGAAGATTTCAGATAGCTAAAATAATGGTAAGAAAGAACTTCCAAATCAGATTTTAAAAGGCAGTACATTTACAGGGACAAATATAAACTGCGAGCACAATTTCAATTATGAACCGCTGAGTAAAGCTGCAGAAATAGAAAAAGTTAATAAATTAAGGTATGGACGTGAGAACTGAAAGAACAAAAACCTGCTGAGAGTGTCAAACGCAACATTAGGGAACGGTTCACTGAGACATGGAAAAGGAATGCAAGATAGGACGATTGTATAACTTTCACAGGCGTAGAACAGTGAAGGTAGCAGAGTATCAAATTGGCAGAATAACAAGGTGCACTAAAATCATCAGATAAGAGAGGAGATACTGAAAGTAACTGACGGACCGATAAAAAATAAAAACGCAACAAATGAAGCTGGCAGAAGGGGATACAGACGTCTAAGAAATGACATTATGAGGAAGTGAAAATGAAAAGGCAGGAATGGTTGGACGATATGCAAGGCTTTATGTGTATGCACGTCTATGAGAAAAAACAGACGTCGCCTACACGGAAATTAAACTGACCTGTGGAGAAAAGAGAAGTGGCTGCAATGTTATTCAATCTGTGTATTGCACAAAGAGTGCAAGTAACGGAGGGGGAATTTGCAAAGGGAGAAGAAATTTTGAGGTTTGCCCAAGACACTAATTCTTCAAGAGACGGAAAAGGTCTTGAAGGACTTGGAAGTTCTGTTAAACAGAGTGGATGATGTCTTCATGAGAGGCTATAAGATGAACAGCAACGAAGACAAAACAGTGACAATGAAATGTGGTCGAACTGATTCAGATGATGCTTATAAAACTAGATTAGAAAATGAGAAACTAAGAGTAGTAGATGAAACTGGTATTTGAGCAGCAAAATAACTCTCTAACCCCTATAGGGAGAGCAACGTAATTCAGACAGACAACAGCAAGAAAAAGAGAGATTTCTCAACATCTAATAAAAATTTGTTGGGAAGTGTTTTGGAAGATATTTGTGTGGAGAATAGCCTCGTACGTGTTTGAGACGTGGTTAGTCAACAGGGAATTCAATAAATGGAATGGAAGCTATTGAAAAGTGATGCACTGTAGATTAGATGGGCAGATCGAATAATGAGGATATACTGAATCGCATAGGGGAAGAAAAGAAATTAAATCAAATCCACAACCTGGCTAAAAGAAAGGATTGATGGTTGAGACATATGTTAAGGCATTAAGGAATCACGATTTGCTATTGGAACGACGTGTGGTGTGCAAAACTTTTAGACGGAAACCAATATTCGACCAAAGTGTGCAGCAATTATACGGAGATGAGGAAGCCTACACAGGATAGAATAGCATGGAGAGCTGCATCAAACCAATAATCGGATTGAATACCACAGCAAAATCTCCACAGAATATTCAATTTCTTCATTGCATTAATCGAGCAATATATGTAAAGAGAAGAATATCATCAACTGGAATATTCTGTGAGTTAACCAAAGTCTTTACTGTAATCATTCAGGGTAAGATAATACAAACGTTGTGGTATCAAGCATGTACACTATTATCAAAATCTCAAGTACAACAAGAAAAGAGAGAAATAGTGAGACAACACGTAAGCACCACAATAAGTGACCGCTGAGATTTCTACACAGATGCCGCTTTCTCTATAGGAAGCGAGTTCAAATGGACTGGTTATGGACTAGTAACGACAAGCAGTACCGTAAACTCGAAATGCCCCCTTCCACGTTCCCCGCTTTTGTCAACAGAGCGTAGCCTCTTGCTGACATATACAACGTAACGTCACAGAGACTTCATTTAGCCGCTGTTTGGCTGTAATCGTCGGTCAATTGGTGGTAGGTCATACCACCATTTCATCAGCTGTACTGTAAAATGTCATTTGAGACCAGTGGTAACGGTTCCGAATCATTGGAAAAGTTCAAAGCCGACCGTAACAGGGTCGTCATCTGCTATTAACTGACCGACGATATCCAAAAGTTTCCGCAAAAGACCTTAAGTTTAGTTTAAGGATATCCCATAGTGCTAGAGATTTTGGTGCGCTCTTAGTATGCCACGTCGCACTTACTGCAAACAAGCATATCCCCTGCTAAATACTATGTCCTTCTGCAAGAGACTTCGTAAGCTTGATTCTTTTCAGATCAAATATGTCTTCTGATTAAAAAGTGTTTCTAGTTACGTGACTCGCAAGACATTTGGCATACAGCATTGGACTACATCCAGAAAATAATTAAGGACATAGGTGCATGTGCTACTGTGAGACGAAGAGGTTGGCAGAGGAGGGGAATTCGTGGCGGGCCGCATCGAACCAGTCAGAAGAAGACTGATGACTCAAAAAGAGAGCGTGCAAAGGACATTCATCTGACTAGTTGCGAATACGCAACTAACAAGACTCTGGTTACGAATACAGTCAGACAAGTGCCAATACGGAACAAAGTATGCAGTATAAAGGAACTAAGGGTGAAGAAATTAGTGATGAAATGCTCGAAGACTCGGTCAAAGTACCTGGAGAAGCTGGGGGCGCGGTGCGGAGTCTGCGACTCCCACAGAGAGGACAGCGACCAGCAGTATCGCCACAGTGCTCATGTTTGCGTCTCTGACCGCAGTGACTGCCTACTGACTGCCCAATAGCCGGCAGCTCACCTTACAGCTTCTTTAGTAACGGAGCTGTCATATTTATCTCAGAGTTACATAAAGCACTTGCTATCAGTCTACGTGTTGGGAACGTTTTAACTTATCGTATCGTATCTCTACTGAGATTGCTATAAACTGACTCATTTTAAATCATTTTGATACGAGTCACGCACTTAATGTGAGAAACGAAATTGTCATCCTAACTAACTGAAGCAGCTACCGTACACGGTAACTGTTGTATTTGGAGGTTCACTGGGATACAGAGAACAAATGCCTGACAAGAGAGCACATTGTCATCCTAAGAAAATGAAATCGATATTTTGCATGGTAATTTTTGTTATCCTTGTGGGTGCTACCCTCGGAGTCACAAGATAATTGGGGTCACAGACGTGCCGAGACTGTGCTACCAACCACTTTCAATAGACAATGGTTTATCCAATCCTTTTCTGGTGAACAGGATTCTAGAGAAATGTAAGCGAATGGTAAATCTCTCGCTGCCTCGAATCTGATTAGAAACTAACACCTCATCAGTTTGGTCCCTTAGGAATTCACACACATTAGAACATTTGGAAACTAACGACATCAGATTCAAAGTATCGGATGAGAAAACGGAACAAAATTAGTACCATTTGAAATCCCGTCCCTTTACTTACTTTTTCCCGAAAGTTCACATGAGACTATGACCCTGATTTTATTCTCTGAAGTCGAACTGAAATTATTTAGGTTTGGGAGCGGTAACGTCTTTCGAAAAGCGCAACAGATTGAGAAAAGGAGGCTTAGCCACAGTGAACCAAGACAAAACTGAAATTACAATCCTCGTTTTTAGATTTCATGCATTTGTTAACTATATATTTAAATAAATTGCATCCTATTGATAAACTTTGTGCAATGAAGATGTATTTTATATCTGTGCCGTATTTCACCTAATAATCCGAAAACATTGAGCTAGTGTAACACCAGAAATTATCTCGCAGCCTTTGTCTCTGCTGGCATGTGTCTGTACGTTCAACAGCGACACACACTTATCTGCACACCCACAATTTTTATTTAATAAATCTGCAGTCTCTTCTTAAGGCAGGCTACTTCACGCTAGCTTTGTATACAATTAAAATGAATAGAATACGTTTCGAGGACTTGGTTTCTTAGCGAACACCTGTGGAGGTGTGGCACACGTGAAAAAATTAGTTAAACACAGACCAAGGGCAGAGGACAATAAGTTTGTAAAAATCGCAATTATGCTGAAAATTTATGTAATGATTAACATTAAAATTTGGATAACATACTTCATGTATAAATACATTTCAATGGACCATGCGCCTTTACATTGCACTCGGATACATAGACTAAAGAAATCACAACATATTACGTTTAATTGCTGAAACACTGCTTGGCAAGAGTCATAAAATTGTAATAATTCGACTGAAACAAAGTATGAATTAATAAAAATTGGATATTGACCCCAAGGTGTTCTGCGGGAGTTGGAAGCGTAAACAAAGACCTAATAATTTGCATGTTATTTAAGCCTACAAAATCTATTATGGTCACAATTCTAACTGTGCCTGATCTGAAAAGCCATCTAACTTGCAGTTATGTTCAAAACGAAGCGTCTGTATTACGGGGTAATTCAGCAGACCCAGTCATCACAGCAGCATGAAGAAGAGAAGAGTACCGTGTCAGTTGATACGAGACGTCACAAAACGAATTCTGCAACCTCGCATTCTTACTGATTGGCTCCAGTCAAATCTTGCTCGGTCCGACAAGACAAACCTTACTGTTTCCTGCCACAGATGTAAGGCTTTAGCAGTCTGACAGTTGGCTACACATCTTTTAGGCAGACTATCGTTGCGTACACGCACGAATATGCGGCATGAGAGACGGTTTGTACCACAGAAGACGTCTTTCACGTTGACTGGAGCTTTCAAGGTGAGCATCTTGCAACACATCCTTTCCATACCGATATAGATGAACTGTGCTAGGATAATAATTCGATCTGGATTTTGATCCAGACACTAATTTTATGCACTGTAATCACGGTTTGGCATACCACCTTATTCGCTGACGAGTTGAAGCCATTTTGGCATTTTCGGAAGATTTTTTGAAGTGCTCGGGACCTGGGATACTTCCTATTTTGGTAGGTTCAGGAAGATTCCCGGGAAAGGAAGGAGAGGAGGTTTTGTGGCGGTGTTCGTAGCGACAAGCAATTTGCTGTAGAAACGGCTTACGAAGTCACCGCCACACTTTTAATAGCGGGCCGACCGGTCCGCTGGAACAGTGAACAGAAAGATGAAAGCCCAAACACTCAGATTAAATAAAGTCGGTACTTATCTTTATTAACGAAGATACAGAAACAAGGTCGTGAACTCCGTGTCTACGGAAATCTGTCTAGTTCGAGTCGGAGCGGCTAGGTCAGCGTCGGCTGACGACAAACAACAACTCTGCTGCGATGAACACCCAACTGACTAGCAAGTACACAATTCGGTGGCGAGTACACAACTGAGCGGCGAATACAGAACTGTCCTAGCGCTCGCGACTCCAGCGCTTAAGAAGCCAGAAGCCAGCGGTGGCGCGCGCAGACTTGCGGCGATTTCCTGTCTCGCTGGCGCTGCTTATGCGGACGGCGTCCGAACTTTGATGCTGCCAACCTTTTGGCAGCGGGCTCGGGTGGCATTACTGGCTAGGATATAACAGGAGGTTTACTCGGGAATGCACTCACAGCACTGAGTAATCGGAGTGTATATAGTGAAAGGAACTATTATGTACATAAAGTTTCGGAATTCGGTTACGCAAGTGTATTTGTTGTTATTAGCTTCAGAGGAAGTTTAATCTATGAGGACCCCAGTAGATGAGAAAAATTATTATGCATCTAAAACATGTGTTTTTCTCTTTTCTTCTGTACATATCTAAGTGGAAAAGAAAGGAATGATGCCAAGGGATGACCAAAATTCAGAATTTCCGAACCTGTTTTGCCGTACATGGCTCACCTTTGTGGAAAACTGCAAATCAGGCCTTTCCTTTTGTCGTACACTTTAATTTCTTCACAGAGTAGTGCCATTTAAAAAATCTCAGATTTAGATTTCGGTTAAAATTTTTCAATTCAAATTACGTTCCTGAGTGTCAGTTTCACTATAGCTTGTAATGGTGGTGAAATAATGTGTGGGACTTCGAAAAGGTAAAGTGCTTTGTTTCATTTTCACTGACAGCCATTACTTGATCTTCTTAATAGGAGACATTTCATTGTCGGCAGTTTTTCTTTAATATTAGTATAATAAAGTAGTTCTCCATTTATTTTGAGTATTTTATTGTAACAATTTTTAAAAATAGAGAGAAGCGAACAAGGTCAGCCAGCAGTAAACCTGCAGAACAAACTTTCGATGTATTAAAGACATTTGAAATATTCATTGTTGCCATTAAAACTCTTTCGAATACTCAGACCAAGTTTAAACCTGAATTATTAACTAAAAGTGAGCAAATTTCTCATGCACTGAAGGACATTCCTCATGCATAGGAAGAATCATCTCATGCACAGGAACAATTTTTTACTGCTAGAGCAGGTTGATTTGTTAACAGTATAAAAAAATATTGAGTATCAGGAGAAGCATAATAACAAATGAAGTGAAACATGGCCAATCGTCTATAAGAAAAGAATTAGCAAATAACCAATTTAATTGATGCAAAATATTCCCAGTGGGAACAACTACAGAATGACAAAAACAATACTTAAGGCCAACAAAGAAGAAACTGACAGATGTCTAGATAAACTTATGGGCAAACGATTTAGTGCATTCAAGAAAGAGCATAGTATTAAGGTAGAATATCTCAATAAACAATTTACAGGGAGTGAAGATTCCATTATTCCAAAGGAGTGGCGTGAATATGTATGAAAAGAAATCACAACCATCAGCGAAGCCATAACTATATTAAATCAAGTAATTTAAGCCAATCTGTTATCAGAAGTTAGTGAGGTTCACAATACATCCATTGTGAAAGCTATTTGTACCACGAGGCAGACCCAGTTCACAAACAAATTACAATATTTTGTCCAAGAAGGTGAAGGAGCACATTTGGCAACAGAGGATGCAAATACTGCCAAACTCATTAGGAATTTTAAGGGTATGTACCTGTAAAATAACGATTCCATAATAATATTTTCAATCCCAAACTATAATACCTGGTTCTCCTTCGAAAAATGCATTAACAAGACTGATTGTTGGGATGACACAGTTACAAATGGTGATGTGATTCATATTTTGGAAGCCAAGTATCTTCTCCAAATGGGAGAATAATCAATAAATGGACCAGTCAGATATTTGAATGCTTGTCTGGGTGTCCATATTAAGTAACACCAGTATAATACAATAAGTCACAAGAGTAGTGAAAGCATGTGATTCCATTGACCAGAGAATGACGATCAGTCATAAAACCAAGGTAATCAAGAATGAGAGCCTACTGAAAACCGTTACCAACATAGGAAGCAGTGCAGATCAGACAGTCATTCTCCACCCACATAGCAACAGCCTAAGATATGAGACATATGATAATTACTATAGAAATCGTGATAATGATACTAGGTGCAATGGCAACCGTTTCTATTGCCCATCAAACACACTGCAGCAGCATAGATAAGTTAACGAGTTCACCAGTCTAGCAGGTATGACTCCAGAGTGGACATAACAGAAATTCACCCTGATTCGACAGACAATAAGTCAGAAAACTAGATGAAGTCAGAATGTATAATACTGTTGCAGCCTCTGAGAATGGTAGGGTAGGGACAAGCAGCATTAATTAAATTAAGATGTAATGGAATATACATGTAAGATGTAATGGTCACATATACCTTGATTGCAATGAAAATACTGAACACAAGGCGCAGTCAGCAGTAAAGACCACAGTCAACATATTACACATAGTCCTCATTTTAGACCCAAGTGGACAATCAAGTATCGTATCTGCTGGGGTGTTCAGAAATTGATGACAAAAAGAAGGTGTGAACAGTTCTTGGGACTGGATGCAATATTGCAGGAGCAGTTAGCTCCAAATCTAAACCAACAGAAATCTAGGCTCCATTGCAGATCATATTAGGGGAAATGTTTTCATGCTTATTTCTCCTTGTAGTAGGTCTGACAACTGACTGCATAGTGGAAAATGACTTTTTAAGTGAGAGGTACACAGGTATCAACCTTTCTGCTACGAACTACATGTCAAAATAGGTTGTCATGATATCACTGTGGATTTGATTATCGATAAATTTCATCAGGGAATTAAACAGAGATTTATGGGAGAGTTCACTGATGCCAGCCAAAAAGATGTAGACAAAAATAGCACGAATGTAGTAGGTGCCATAAATAAGAAAGATAAAGAATTCGATTATCTCTATGCTACACACATAATGGAATTGGAAGAAATACAACACCGTGTTTGACAGCTCCCGGTAGATTTATACGTCACCAGACTGATGTGCTGTGTATAACTCTGCAGATCTCATAAAGTATCTGTGTGTGTTCGTATCTTAATACGTATAGGACCAGACACATGTACATTTTTGTAATTCCACAGTTCGCATGAAACTTGCATTTGCTTTTCGATATGTCGTACATGTGACCAGCAGTTATGTAGGTCTGCAGCTTTCATAAGTTTTGTATATGTTTACGTAATACAGTAATCTCTAGAATTACGTACAAGCCCTAATGACGTATTGTTACAACACACGCAGAGCCTGTTGTGACGCGAGCTGTGACATTCATTGGTGCCTCTTCTGCTAGCGCCATCTCGCGACGCGGTCTGTGGTGTAAGAACAGAGCCGCAGTTGCGGTAGCACCTTCAAATGGCTCTGAGCACTAGCGGTAGTACCTGTCTTGCGCTTGTATGTAATGGAGGCACTTAACATTTATAATGTAATTTCTCTCTTGGACACCTATGTGCTACTTAATGACAATTTTGTAAGGCCTGCGTGTTATAGGCAACTATTAATATCACACTTCTTTGCCTTGATGTTGTAACCTGTATGTGCCCCAAGGTATGTAACTAAATTTATATGTATACTTGTTATATATGTGGAATCCAAGCCCACTTCTATAGTGCTTTCTGTGCTCCCTAATCCGATGATGGCGGCCTTAGTTTCGCCAAAACCGGTAATAAAGGAATAAAAAGAATTCCTGCAATCTTGGCTACCAGTTTATTGTTTTACAATAACCTATACCTTTCATGAATCACTTACCTCACAAAAATCATCGTTACTCGAACTACTGCAATACAGTGAGCGCCAATACTACCAGCTAAATAAAAGATTCTAACTACTGAAGGCACTAACTACTGATTGTTAGGGAACAAACAATGTATTTACCTTAATAGCGATATAATTTTGTGACATCCAATTAAATAAATTTCCTTTTTCTGACGGACACACGTCCAGATCGTCCGCTCAAAACTCTGGCATCTCTCTCCCCACATCCATCACTACTGGTGGTTCACCTCCAACTACCCAACGCTACGATCTGTTCACATCGCTACAATAGCGAATATTCCAACAATGCCAACCAGCCACAGACTGCACACAGCACGGTCAGTGATTTTCATACAGAGCGCTACGTGGCGTTACCAACATAAAAACCAAAACAGCCTACTTACAAGAGATCTTAAAGTGCTCTGATCCATCACTTCCCCAAGTATTGTAAATCTTTGAGCAATATGATTCGGGAGAGACAGTGGCCGGTAAGTCTGACCAGGCCCCGATTTGTTAGGTCGAGTCACCCCTTGTTCGCGACCACCCCAAGTAGCCACAATAAAGAGCGCGTACACTGCCTCGCGGACAGCCACGTAAATATGTAAACGGGCCTGTAAATTTAGTGAAGTCTTATCCTAGCCGTTTTACTCGCCATAAAAGACAGGATTGTTCATCACGTAGGCACGTGGAAGAAAGACCATGTCCAAGCAGTTTGTTTTCCACGGCACAAAAACGCCAATTTTGCATGCTCCCAGAAAAACCAGGGTTGTGCGTATGCAGTGAACGCTTTGTTTTTAAAACAACAGACCCAACAAAAGCAAGACTAAGGTTGTGCGTCCTTCTCGCCGTAGTGAACTGCAACGACGTTCTAAAAAACTATTTGTCTCATTACGAACTGTTGACCGTCGTGCGAACTTTCAATTAGACATAGGTTCCTCAGCAACTTCACGTAAACCGCGCGGTCTAGGGGGCCTTGTCATGGTCAGCCCGGCTCCTCCCGTCGGAGGTTCGAGTCCTCCCTCGGGTATGGATGTGTGTGTTGTCTTTAGCGTAAGTTAGTCTAAGTTAGATTAAGTATTACGTAAGCTTAGGGACTGATGACCTCAGTAGTTTGGTACCATAAGTATTGCGTAAGTTAGGGACTGATGACCTCAGCTGTTTGGTCCCATAAGACCTTACCACAACTTCCCAAAGACATTTCTTAATCGTGCCAGTTAGGCTCACCACGCCATTCTAAATCTAGCAAGCACCTCACTAACTACAACGAACAGTAAATTCAAGTGCCTGGAAAGTGTAATCTCCCTGCCACAAATCTCACACTAGGACAGTGAATTTTACTGTGTTGATGTCAAGAGACAGTGAGAACCTATTTGGTTTACATGCCTTTGATTTCATTGGACTTAGCATTTAAGACAACGTACTATCAGTGTCTGCTTTCGCAGCAAAAGACAGTGTAGCTAGGTTGCTTAAGGAATTTCTTCAGCTAATTACAGAAGGAATGGGAAAAGCTAATAACTTTGTAGCGCATATTATATTGAGAGGCAATGCACAGCCTAAACTTTTCCGGGAACGCCCAGTTCCAATTGGTTCGAGAGACAAAGCAGCTAGTGAATTGAAAGAATTGCAAGGTAATGTGTAATTGCTCCCATTCAAGTTAGTCAATGGGCAAGTCCTCTGGTTTTGCTACCTAAGCCTTCTGGTCGCATTCGCATTTGTGTTGACAGGCTTCGTGCAGGACGTTACTTTTCTAAAATAGATTTGAGTGATGCCTACTTGAAAGTTCCACTGGATGAAGAATTACAGAAAGTGTTTGTTGTAAGTACACCCTTAGGACTGTTCAAATATTTGCGTTTGCCCTTCGCCAGTGCTTCCGCACCCTCCATTTTTCAATGTTACTTAGCAAAAGTTCAAACTACCTTGACGATATCGTCGTCTCAGGTCGTACGCCAGAGGAACAAATTGTCAATTTGCGTTTTTTCTTTTTTTTTTTTTTTTTTGAGTGTTGTCAGAAGCAGGACTTAAGTGTCGTCTCCAAAAGTGTGACATTTTTCAAACTGCAGTACTTAGGTCATGTGATAAACTGTCAGGATATGCATCCCCTACAATCTGATTTGCTTGCAATGCGTGACCTGCCTCTCGGTCCATACCGGATCGCGGTTCCATTGCATCGCTTGTGTTGCAAAAATGCACCTGTCGTGTGGACCAAAGAGTGTCACGACCCATTTCAGATGCTCAAAAATGTCCTGCTCAGTGACATATGTTTAGTGCATTTTTGGCCCTGCCAAGCCAGTAGTTTTGCAAATTGACGCCTCTTCCTACGGAATCAGCACTGTGCTTTTGCACAGAATTGGTGCACCAGATGGACCGACTGCTTTTGCCTCAAAGTTGTTAACTTAAAGTCCGTGCTATTATTCTCATATTAAAAAATGAGCTCTTGCTGTTGTATATGGCGCAACCAAATTCCATCATTATTTGTATGGTCGAAAGTTAGTTTTAGCGACAGATTACAAGCCATTGCAGTCGTTGTTTTACCTGTCAAAATCTGTTCCTACATGCACTGCTCAAAAATTGTAACTTGGTTTTGTTGGTCGTGCAGTATCAGTATGAAATAGTGTACAGACCTACGGCAAAACATGGCAATCCAGACCTCTATCTCGCATTCCGATTGGCCATTTGGATGCAGCTGCAGCATCTTGTTGCCAAATCGAGGAGCAGGACTCTGAATTGCAGGAATCTTTTCCCTTGCACAACGGAAAAATTGCATGGGCCACGGAAGCAGACTCGTATCTCAAGATTTTTGCTGCATTACATTCGCACGTTTTGGCATCGTTCATTGAACAGTATTCAGACTTCAGTTGTGTACCAGAATTTTTGCTCGTCGGCAAAAACTTTCAGTTCAAGTGCGTGTAATTCTAGTTCAAAATGACAGCGGACAACCGCGTGTGCTTATTCCCAAAGTGTTGCAAAAGGACGTGTTGCGATTGCTCCAACACGGACATTGGGGAATCGTTCGCACTAAACAGATAGTGCGACTGCACTGTACGTGGCAGGGCATAGGCGCCCATATTGAACAGATGACATCACAGTGCCGCGCATGTGCGGAAAACCAATCCGCTCCGCCACAGACATTCTAAGCTTGACCTGACTCTCAATCCCTATAGCAACGAGTTCACATAGACTTTGCAGGACTATTTTAAAACACTCTTTCGCTCATCGTGGTAGACACTTTTAGAAAGTCCGCATTTGCGATGCCTATGGCTTCTACCACATCACGTAGCATCATTCAAGCATTGTCCTCAATATTTTGCATAGGTTTGCCAGAAGTACTTAAGTTGAACAACAGACCACGGTTCACTTCACACGATTTTGAGCAGTCTTGTGAACGAAATGGCATTCGTCATGTAACAAGAGCTCTGTTTCACCCCCAGTCCAATGGAGAAGTAGAACGCTTCGTACACACTGTTAAACAACAGAGGGTCAAGCTTCGCACCACTCACACACAGGAACAGGCACTGCAACTCTTTGTCGCCTCCTGTAGCTACCACTCACGGGACGGAATATCAGCGGCGGAACTTTCGTATGGCCACCGCCATCGGACGCTGCTAACTTTGCTACCCCACCGCAGCATCCGGTGCCGCCATTGGTACGCAAGTATCGCTTTGCACCGCGCGATCTTTCAGGGTTTATGGGAACCATGGGCGCTGGGAAAGAGGTGTGATTCAGGAACGTATTAGCTCTTTTATGTACTTGATTGCAGGTCTAGATAGTTTGCAGAACCAAATTTGTGCCTGTGCAGCGCCGCCACCAGAACCAAATTCATGCGTGTCATTTGCCCCTGATTCTGCTGCTTTTCTTCCCCCAGATTCGCATCCTCAGGGAACCGTGCGGCCCTCGCAGCTGCCAGGAGAAGTGGATGGACGATGCGCCCTCGCCCCCGCCGTCCCCGCTCGCCGACCCCCTGGACTTGGACGCGTCGTCGTCGTTAATGTCTTCGTCATCGCCCCAGGACACGTCCTCACGCTTCAACATGTGCCCTGGCAGCAGTTTACCTGAGGATGTTCCTGTTGCCTCGCAAGCCAGACGGTCAGGTACGGTAGGGAGTACACCATCCTCCACAATCACGGTTCCTGGCTCATCTCTACGTCCAGCGTCCTGCATCGCCCCCCCTCCCCCCTCCCACTGTTGTTCGCATCCTCCCTTCACGACAACGGTGCGGCATTTTCTAGGAGAGAGGCAAGGGGTGGTATATGCTTTCGTAGGCTGTCGCACGAACACTGGCCGGCAAAGATGAAGCGAAGTTCTATTAGTAGGTGTTGGATCAAGCGCGCCTATTATGAGAGAGGCTAGAGACACACCCACAAGCAACAAGCCGCCAACGCCCTCTCGACAGCATGTATTTAGGCCGCCACTGCAGACTGGAGGGTCTCACTCCCTCATCTACTTTGGCGTCTGTCAGTTTACTTGCAGAGCAGGTTTAGTTCATCACAGGCTATGACAGTACACAGAGTCCAGATTAGTGACTATAGCGGAACTGATGAGGTTGTACCACAAACATGAACTCTGTTCAGGTCAAGTAAATGGGAGTTCATGTAAATAAAGAGCCATATTATTCCATGTGTGCATTTGTATTGTAGAAAGAGTGTACTGGCCACCCAGAACAACATCCTCTCCTTAGCTTCCTTGCAGTACAAGACTCTACTGTTTCAAAACATTTAATTGTTACCTATGTGGCCACTGTACGAATGTGTACTGTTAACACCAAGCCCTCAGCTCTTCATGAAATGGCGAGTTACTGCATGCAAGTTTAGGAAATCTGTCGATTTCCTCTCAAAAACATATTTTAAGATTGTGCATGTTAGGGGCCAAGGTAATGTGATGGCAGACATCCTGTATAGTCTACCTAAAACACCAGAGAATGTACCACTTGTCACTGATCAAGAATATGATATTACATGAGGCTAAGAGGAAATACTTCTTTTCTGTATGAAAGAAATGACACTTATGCAGACAATTGATCTTAGTTGGATAAGAGGGAAACATCAACTTCTAATCAATCCACCTGAAAAGTTAAGCTCTCATTATAAAATTCATAATGCAGTATGATTCTGTAGAAGACATAGAGTCTAATCCCTAACATGTGAGCCGTGGCTGACTCGGGTCATACCTTGTTATTTATCATTGGTTGCAGTCCAGTGATGTCTTATTTCTTCTTCGGTTACCACCATAACGTTGCTGTCTTCCCTCTATAAGTGGCAGCAGCAGCGTGTATCGATACTAGTACTGCTGCACTATCTTTGGTGTGGCGGTTATATTTTCTGGGTGTGCTGTGTGCGGTAGTTGGTCGGTTGCGGCAGAACAGCGAGGAAGTCTCCATTGCGCATATTCAGGCCGGAGCCGCTGGAGGCGTGCACGCGCGTTTGGAGTTGTGAGGTGCTTCTTGCGAGGGTTACGAAGTTCGTCGCCCAGCGATTCTGGACACTAAAGTTGAGTGGTCACTTAACCTACTATCAAGCCTCAACTGCTATCACATCTCTTCGTTTGATCCTGACTGTCGCTTTCTGGGAGATTCCCACGAGCAACAACGTGTGTGCATAAGTCGGCTAGAATTGCAGCCGTCTTCCTGTATGGTGTTTTATTTAATTTAATTCATTGCTTCATTAATGAAGTGTACCAGCAGTATCTTCTGCCTTGTGGCCATTGATGTTCCGGTGACCTGCCCTGGTCGTTGACGTAGTTTTCGGCAGTGTATTTTCCTCGTCATGTTGATGCTGTCCAGCATGGCGTGTAGTTCGACAGTTGAGGTGTTGTTAGTAGTTTTGAACGTTTATTATGACCTCGATGAACTGGGCACCAGTATCCAGAACATTGTGCTATTGACATCTTGTTGTCGTTTTGCCGGTCGGGTGGAGCAGAACTGATCTTGTTGGTTGGTTCGTGAGCTGACTTTCGGTTGGGTTCCCTTCCGATTAAGGGTTTGTCGGTCTGGCTGCCTGTCTCACCTAACCGAACTTTTGTGTTACCTTCCCAGGACGATCCTAGGAACCTTCTGAGGGCCGCTCCTTGTGGTTTACATAGTGATTTCCCTTTTAGTCTTAAGTACTCTGTGTGGCCCTCAGCCGAGTTTTAGCTTATTAAAATTGCAAGGGTTTTCTTCTTAGGCTTTAAGCCGTAAAGAAAATGTTTCTTGTTTAGTATGTGGCCTTCAGCCGAGTTTCAGCCTTTCAAAATTAAAATTGAAAATTCCTTTTGCCAAGGCCTTAAGCTGTAAATTTGTTTCAAGTTGGTATGTGGCCTTCAGCCGAGTTTTCAGCCTTTTCAGATAAAAAGTTGAAAAATTTTGTCTAGGCCTTTTCTAGTTGGTATGTGGCTTTCAGCAAAGTTTCCAGCTTTAATTAAAAATTAAATTTTCTTGTGTGGTCTTTAAGCCGTGAGATTGTTTGGGTTTTGTTTGTGGCCTTCAGCCGAGTTTCATGTGAAGCATTTTAGGACAAAGCCTTTAGCCTATTTTAGTTGAAATTTAGAAGCTCTTCCCTTTATGCCTTAAGCCATAAAACTGTTTTCTGCATGGTGTGTGACCTTCGACCGAATTTTAGTCTTTCTTAAAATAAAAATTCTAATTCCTTGTCTTGCCCTTAAGCCATAACATTGATATTCTTTAGTATGAGGCCTTCAGCCGTGTTTTACACGGAATATTTTAAGATAAGGCCTTCAGCCTTTTCAAATTGAAAGCTCTTCTTCCTAGGCCTTAAGCCGTTAAATTGTTTTGTCGATATGCGGCCTTCAGCCGAGTTATATGAAAAAAATTATGCTAAGGATTTCAGACTATTTATATTGAAGACAAAAAATGTTTTCTAAAGAAGTGAAACCTCCAGAAGAACTCCTGTACCACAGTTCCTTACTTAGGCCTTGTGCCTTGGATTTTCGATGTGGCCTTGAGCCGATGTAAATTAAATCAAAGGAGGTCTTTCGTTAAAACCTTGAGAGTTTTTTATTCTTGCTTGTGTGATTGTGTGTTTTAAGAAATAAAGTTTACATGTTGAGTCCAATTGACAGTAACTTATTTTGGCCCCTTTCCACAAATATAACCGGATGCGCACTGTCCTTCTAGCCCAGGGATTTCAATGCGCTTGTATACCCACTGAGGTAGAAAATGATCTCATTTGGTTCATGCATCTTGCTTGGGGTCACTTTGGAGTGGCTAAATACAGTAGGAAGGTTGGTGACTATTGTTATATCAGTAAATTAAAGTAGAAGGTGAAATAGTTCTTGATAACTTGTCTGTTTTTCCACAAGGAAAAATTTTCCAGTATATGCAAGAACAGTGAAAAGCATCCTGTTCTATCTATGAAACCATTACAGATAGTGGTTACTAACAACCTTGGACTACTAACTAGAAGCAGAGAAGAAATGAGGTTTGTGGTTTTTTTACTACATTTTTTTCTGAACATGTGTGCCCATATGTGAAACATGCTACCAGAAGTGAACCTATAATTAGAGAGATGCAAAATGGTTAAATACCTAGGCGTCTTCATTCTGATCTAGCTCTTTCACATATTGGCAGTACTTTCTCTTGTAACAAAGGCAAGGAGTTTCTGCAAGAACATGGCATTAAGCTAATATTAAAATCTAAGTATCATCATGTAACTACCCCTGCAGAGAGATAGCAGATGATAAGAACTTACAGTCGCCAAAGGCAATAAAAGTGTCACTAGTATTTATATCAATCTGAGGAATTAATGAATGATATACGTCATACTTCCACAAACTTCACACCAAGGGAATTTATGTTATACCAACCTGTCGATAAATAGTAGTTTTCACACATTCCTAAGCTTCCATCCAATGAATCCACATAAAAGGAAATAAATTAAGCAGTCTGTAATAACACTTTGTGATCTAGCAATGCAATATAACGAATTGTTTAACAGCTATCGGTGACTGATGCACACACATCAGCTGGATGATGGTGATCTCATATGGTGTCAGCCCATCTGTGTTAAATAAATAATGAGAAATGTGAGCTAATGTACAGTCTAAGACCAGAAAAAAGTGAACCATGAAGGAGTATGCGAATGGAACGTAAATAGGTGTATGATATATACTTATACAGAAAAAGAAAAAACTACAATTTCAGAAAAAATGGATAATTTATTCAAGAGAGAGATCTTCACAAATTGAGCAAGTCAGTAACGCGTTGGCACACCTCTGGCCTTTATGCAAGCAGCTATTCGGTTTTACCTTCGTTGATAGAGTTGCTGGATGTCTGAAGGATATTGTACCACGCACTGTCCAATTGCCGCATTAGATCATCAACGTCCTGAGATGGTCGGGGAGCTCCAGTCACAATGCTCCGAACGTTCTCAATTGGTGACAGATCCGGCGATCTTGCCGGCCAAGATATGGTCTGGCAAGCGCGAAGACAGGCAGTAGAAACTCGCCGTGTGCAGACGAGCAGCTTGTCATGGAGGGCAACAACAGAACTGTGGCTGGAGTATCGCCGACGTACCGCTGTACTGTGAAGTTGCCGCAGATGGCTACCAAAGGCACTGATATGAAGGGAAGTGGCACCACCGGTGTCCAGGCCGTCCGCAGACACGTCTTCTGCCTGGAATCCTATTGACGGGAGTAGAATTGTCTTTAGTGATGAGTCCCGCTTTCAACTGAGCCCTGATGATCAGCGAAGACCAACGTCGAGACTCCCCAATCAGTGGTAGGACACCAAACTGACTGTCGCCCACCTTTTTACGGCCTGACAGCCAAGGGTGATTGTCTGGAGCGCCATTTCTTTCACAGCAGGACCCCTTTGGTTGTCATCCGCGTCACCCTTGCAGTACAGCGGTACGTCGACGATATTCTACACCCCGTTTTGTTACACTTCATGGCTAACCATCGTGGGCTTACATCTGATCAAGATAATGCCCGCCCGTACACGGCTCGAGTTTCTACTGTCTATCTTCCTATGTAGAGATACTCTCCCGTGTCATAGGCAACGTACATTTCTGTATTTCTATAAGTGTCTATTGTGACATACACACTGCCTCGTTGTAGAGAGCATAGTATACTGATGAAGGGAAAACTGACTGCTTCGTGAGAACACATTTTCAAGCTTTGTAGCCCACTGTTACTGCAGTGTTAACAAATGGATGCTATCAGTTGTGTTGAACGCAAATAATAAATAGTGCTGTCATGAGACCCGCAGAACACTGCAGATCTTAGAGTGCAATGGTCTGGGACAGCTGACTGCAAACTGCTATTTGTTCATAACTTTGAATGGAATATTAACTATAGGAAACGCTTTCAGCGAACAGTATAGTCTTTCTTCTAAATATCGAGAGAATTAAATTGCATTAGTTTGAATAAACGTATGCTTACATAGAATAGTTTCTTTCTTTTTCTTATTTTGTTTTTGTTTCTATTTTTATTTATTTTTTTTTGTTCACCTCTGGTCTCACAAAAATATTATCACTGTGTATTAGCGGTCAACTTTGTTTCCAGGAAGAACGGAATGCGTAATTAGGCTACTCCTAGCTGTTCGATTTCGTTTGCTTCACGCATGGTACATTGCTGATATACTGACTGAAAGCTAGGCCACTAACCTGATACCGAGCACTTGGCTGTCATGATGTGATTCCCTAGTCGACAAAATGGCAGTTTTGTTGCCTTCCTACATCTGCAAACGTGTACGGAAACTACGTACATACAAAAACAAAATTCTAGATTGTAGCTTCCTGTCCACAGTTCTTACTGGTTTCTTGTGAACTGGACCATTAACAAATGTTGGGACGTGAGCCAACCCAGCACAAACAACGCTACCAATCCGATGGTTTGCGACATAATAAATTTTAAATGTGATCTACATGTCAACTGGACAAAACGTAGGTAATATACCCTCAATGATACAATGGTAGTTCAACACACATATAAATGTTACTACAGAAGTTGATTAAGATTGTTGTTGAAAAGAACTATGTGATCAAAAATTATTATAAAAAGTGTATGTGTGTTGCAAATACGTTATGAGTGTATGAATGTAAATGGTTATTCTTTCATTTGATTATTGTGCTTGGCACATATTAACTACAGACACGAGCAACATCATTGTCTAATTAATTTGTGCAAAGGAGTAGACTTGCTCGTAGCGGAAATGGTGTAAAATAAAACCAGTTATGAAGTATGAATGTGATTAATTGTTAGTTTACTGCATTTCTTCTCTGTGTCTTGAGTACTTGTCCAATTGCAAATGTGTGATAAACTCCTAAACATTAGTACGCGATTCTTACCAACATCGCAGCGAATCTGGGAACTAAGAGACTTATTTTGTGATGCAAATAGTATGATTTATGTCTTCAGAAGGGGCATTATTTTCAATATAATTTTGTATATTTTTCCTTAAGTAAATGACCAGTCTTACCTCTGTAAAATATTAAGTTGCTGATGCAACTGACTCACGTTGCGAATGTTTTATGATGAGAGACTGTCTCGCATTCCTGTAGCGATTTATTCTTATGGTCTGAGTCCTCGAGGATCAGGACCCAAATTTTGACTCATACTGCTATACTTAGAGAAGAACACTTCAATCATGTAAAGTGACCTTCTATGAGAAAGCCAATCAATTACGGAAAAAATTGATTTTTACAATATTCACTTCTAGTTAAACTTTCTTCAATTATTGTTACTACTATATAATGTGCTTAAGTTTATTTCACAGGTTCATTTAGTGAGCACGAAAGCGTCGCGGAGACGCTGAGTCAACTCCAATGGTGGAGATTGCAAGAGAGGCGTTCTGCATCACGGTGTGGTCTGTTGTTAACGTTCCGAGAACATACGTTCCTAGAAGAGTCACCCTATATACAGCTGTTTCCTACGAATATCTCGTGACCTCCCGTGAACCATTCGCGACTATATCAGGAATAGGGGATAGTGGCACTGGTGAACAAAGTACCCTCCAACACACACCGAAACGTGGTTTGCAGATATATGCATAGTTGTAGACACAGATATACGGAACCCATCATTTTACGGAAGTGAATGATGGACTGTGAGAAGAGACTCGAAGCATTTGAGATGTGACTCTGCAGAAGGGTGTTGAAAATTAAGTGAAACTGAAGGTAAAGAGACGCGTTTCTTCACAAACTCGGCGAGGAGAGAAACGCGGGGGAAATACTGACCAGAAGACGATGGTTCAAATGGCTCCGAGCACTATGGGACTTAACTTCTGAGGTCATCAGTCCTCTAGAACTTAGAACTACTTAAACCTAACTAACCTAAAGACATCACACACATCCATGCCCGAGGCAGGAATCGAACCTGCGACCGTAGCGGTCGCGCGCCTCCAGACTGTAGCGCTTAGAACCGCTGGGCCACTTCGGCCGGCTGACCAGAAGACGGGCCGGGTTGACAGGTCGTCTGTTACGACATCTACGAATAACTTCCATTGTACTAGAGGAAGCTCTAACGGGTAAAATTCGAGCGGTTCAAGACAGTTCATTCCGGAACCTCGCGGCTGCTACGGTCGCAGGTTCGAATCCTGCCTCGGGCATTGGTGTGTGTGATGTCCTTAGGTTAGTTAGGTTTCAGTAGTTCTAAGTCTAGGGGACTGGTGACCTCAGATGTTAAGTCCCACAGCGCTCATAGCCATTTGAACCATTTGAGTAAAATCTGTAGGGGAAAATGAGTGTTGGAATGTATGCAACGAAATAATTGCGGACATTAGGTTCAACTGTTACTGTGATATGAACGGATTGGCACAGGAGTGGCAGCATAAAGGAAAAAAGAAACATGCACAGTGGCGCTAGTAGCGGTATGGCAGGACTCTTTCTGTGGTAACAGCTGATATGTGCTTGGGGCTACGAAATATAAGTGTACAGTCATTAACCTTGTGCAGACGTTCTTATTCGGCAGTAGAGATATGTCAGACCAGCAGCCTGCAGATCGGCTGGCTACCTTGGTATTTTTCGTCTCTTAGAGTTATACTATTTTCTTTGCTGAGATTGCAGAGGAACTTGGAAAACGTGAGTTGTAGGTTGCATGAAGTTTGTTAACGTTGTATGCTTGCAGTTCAGTGGATGGAACTTGCAAATTAACTGAGTGCACTCAGATAGCTACAGGACATTCATCATTAGTGCCAGAAATTTCACATATCAGTCTTGTTCCAGAGATACAAGCACGACCAGCCCTCGTTATCAAATCTGTTTCACTGCTATAGCAGCATAGTGTTCAGCACGTCTACTGCTTTCATAATCTAAGCCATGTAGTGCAATTGTGTGCGTCAAAAAGATATGAAGCGTGTGGACTGCGGAAGGGTGTGCGTTTATGACATAGAGCTACTATCTTGCCGCGCGGGATTAGCCGAGCGGTCTAAGGCACTGCAGTCATGGACTGTGCGGCTGAACCCGGCGGAGGTTCGAGTCCTCCCTCGGGCATGGGTGTGTGTTTGTCCTTAGGATAATTTAGGCAAAGTAGTGTGTAAGCTTAAGGACTGATGACCTTAGCAGTTAAGTCCCATAAGATTTCACACACAGCTACGATCTTTTAGCTGAAAGTATTCATGTTATTCTACATACAGTGTCTGATCAAAAGTATCCGGACACTCCCAAAAACATACATTTTTCATATTAATTGCATTCTGCTGCCACCTACTGCCAGATACCCCATATCAGCGACCTCAGTAGTCATTGAACATCGTGAGATAGCACAATGGGGCACACTGTGGGACTCACGGGTTTCGAATGTGGTCAGGTGACTGGGTGTCACTTGTGTCATACGTCTGTACGCGACATTTTCACACTCCTAAACACCCCTAGATCCACTGTTTCCGATGTGACAGAGAAATGGAAAAGTGAAGGGATACGTACAGCACAAAAGCGTCCAGGCTGACCTCATCTGCTGACTAAGAAGAGACCGCCGACAGTTGAAGAGGGTCGTAATTAGTAATAGGCAGACATCTATCCAGACCATCACACAGGAATTGCAAACTGAATCAGGATCCACTGCAAGTACTATGACAGTTAGGCGAGAGGTGACAAAACTTGGATTTCATGGTCGAGCTGCTGCTCGTAAGCCACACATCAGACCGGTAAATGCCAAAGGACGCTTTGCTTGATGTAAGGAGCGTAAACATTTGTCGATTCAACAGCGGAAAAGCGAATCAAGAGACAAAATGTGGCGATCCGATGGCAGAGTGCAGGTATGGCGAATGCCCAGTGAACGCCGTCTGCCAGCGTGTGTAGTGCCAACAGCAAAATTCGGTGGCAGTGGTGTTAAGGTGTGGTCGTGTTCCTCATGGAAGAGGCTTGCACCCCTTATTGTTTTGCGTGGTAGTATCACAGCACAGGCCTACATTACTGTTTTAGCACCTTCTTGCTTTTCACAGTTGGAGAGCAATTTGGGGATGACGATTGCATCTTTCAAGATCGAGCACCTGTTCATAATGCACGGCCTGTGGCGGAGTGGCTACACGTCTGGACTGGCCTGCACAGAATCCTGACATGAATCCTATAGGAAACCTTTGAGAAGTTTTGGAACGCCGACTTCGTGCCAGGCCTCACCGACCGACATCAATACCTCTCCTCAGTGCAGCACTCCCTGACGAATGGGCCGCCATTACACAAGAAACTTCCAGCCCCTGATTGAACGTACGCCCGCGAGAGTGGAAGCTGTTATCAAGGCTAAGGGTGAGTCAACACCACACTGAATTCCATCATTATCGATTTAGGGCGCCACGAACTCGTAAGTCATTTTCAGCCAGGTGTCCGGATACTTTTGATCACGTAGTATAAATTCGACGTGATTATCCATATAATTTTCCTGTCGCTAACATGACGAATAACGCCTAAGGATATAAGCACTGTTCTTGTAGGGAAACTTACAAATTTCTTTCCTTTTTAATGCTGTGGTGTGAAAGAATCCATTATTACACTTCCACATACCTAAATTTTAAATTCTCCTTAAAATCGTGCTTCACAGTATCATGAAAGACATTTTGTTCTAACGAACCAGTGGAACTGCTAATGTATTGTTTTTAGCAGTGAGCATATACAGATACCATTTTCTTGCATAATACACTGTCAAGTCACAGAATTGTGACCACCTTGCAGAAGCTTGAAAACCCACATTTTGCCACGCAGACCGTGTGAGACGTATAGGAAGAGTGTCAATGGCGTTCTGTAAGGTACCGACAAGCAGGTGAAGTCATGTGGACTCCGGCGCCCTGGCCAGCTCCGATAGGTTTCTCAGTTGAAGATCCATGGTGCGAACAGCCAAATCGAGATGGTCCGGCAGATTCTCAACTGGATTTGAATTCAGGGACTGGTGCTCTTCGAGCCACGCACGCAGACTGCGAGCCGTGTGACACGTTGTATTCTGCTGCAGGTATATGCCATCGTGCCGGGGAGAAACAAGCTGATTGATAGATGACTTATACCCTGCAAAGTGCACTCAAGATATTCAAGTACTTTGTAAGGTCAGTTAGAAATGCAAGATCTACTTTCCACAGTGGCTCATCAAACTCTTTTGCTAGCATTTCTTTCTTGTCCATGAATAACACTTCATCTTTACACAAGTTGAAACAACGATTTAAAAGAACACCAGTACAAAATCAGCGTACTTCATAAAAATACGGCACATCGCCATAATCACGGCCCAGCTCAGCAGGGAAGGATTTAAACTTTGTCCAAAACCGTACCATTTCATGTGATTCTTCAGTTTCTCCCGGCGTATTTCTTCCTCGAGCAGTCCACGGCTGTAGTGCTGATCCATAGTGTCCAACTGAGCTCCTGAGAGCGGGCGGCCGTCTTAAATCCCCTCCCAACGCGAGGCGTTCTCTCCGCGGTCCGCGCACCTGACGATGGCGACATATCTGATCGCCGACGTATTGTGCCCGTTGGACACTATGGACCGGCAGTACACCTGTGGACTGTTCAAGGGACCATTTCACCTTATTAACTGTTGTTACAACGCCAAAGACACTTCGAAACAGACAACACTAACGACAGAAAATAAACGCGCTTGTCTTGCAACGCGCATCGGAAACAACAAGCTATGTTTGCAAACAGGTGGGGGAGGAAGTGCTGGATGACTGTGCACACGGGAAATAATTGCGCGCACTCACGGGTGTCCGCCCCTGCAATAACGCGTTTGCCAACCCCTGATGTAAACGCTTCTTATGCCAATTATGGCTACATCTGATTCCTAACTTTTCCATCAGCACTCTCAGTTTATCACAGTACTGCACTGCTGTCCTTATTTATAGCAGTGTAATCCTTGTGTTCGGCTTGGTCGCCCTATTTTGACATCAAACGCCATACACCTTAACACTAGTTATATGTATTTACATCTGTGTTGTACATCACATTCGCAATAGCGTTGCTTAAATCCGATTCAGGCGTCACTTTTCAATGAAACGTTGTGCTGGGACTGTGTTTCGTTGGTACGTGTTTCTGATGGGTACATATCACGCCTGTCATCCTTGGTTAACATCTACTCATTCATAGTATTGTCATTTCATTGTATAAACACAAATGTTGAAAATAATACTTAATTCAGTTAAACTGCTTGAGATTTTTGAATAAAGAGAAGATCTTAGTTTCACTGCACTACTCGGAATAGTATGGTGAATGTATGTGCTTGTTTTATTTATATACTGTTCGAATATTTGCATACATAACTAATTTTGGACATTTTGACCAGCACTGTTTCTTATGGAACTAAGTCATGAAATCTTGTTAAAGTCCATCTCTGGAACTTGCTTAACTGTTGCTCTCTGCCCTTTGACATACCTTCCTGCTCAAGTGGCTTTTGCAGTAGACCGAATGGACCCCAGTCATGGTGACGGGTAATTTCTTATCACTCATTTGTTGAAGTGAAGATTGCAGCTGGAAAGGCATGTTTCAGGGAACACTGTTTTAATAGCTTCAGTTGTAGCCATTTCAAAGCCGAGTAGCTGCGGTTTTTGGTGACCACACAGATATGTTATTTTTAAATCAGGAAAAATGGCTTTCATATATAGTTCGGCTGCTGTATGGAAACACAACAAATTAAACAGGAAATACCTCCATCTTTTCTACTGGGCTTCCAATGTCAACGTGCATGGTGTAAAATTGTTTGAAGTTTGAACTATTTCGAACAACTGTCAGGTGTCCCGTCCATCAGACAAATTCCATTTTCTCAAAAAAAATTTTTTTTTTTTTGCTTCTTCATCACCGAACATCATGATACTTCTATCAGAAACAGCTGTAACGAGTACTGATACCTTTGATGTTGTGCCGTATCGATATTAAAGAAGGCACTGGGGCGTAGGCGAATCAAATCAGGCGATGTTGCGGGAATTAGATTAGGAAGTGAGACGCAAAAAGTAATAGATGAGGTTTGCTATTTGGGAAGCAAAAAACTAACGATAGCCAAAGTTGACAGGATATAGACCGTCGACTGGCAATGACAAGAAAAGCACTTCTGACAAAGAGAAATTTTTTATCGTCAAATACAAATTTAAATGCTACGAAGTCGTTTCTGAAGGTATTTGTTTGGAGTGTAAACTTGTGCGGATAGTAAATATTTCAGACTAGAAGACAATAGAATCTGTCTAAACGTACAGTTGCAGAAGAAAGCTGAAGATTCGATGGGCGGATCATGTATCAAGTGAGAAGGTACCGAATACACTGAGGGAAAGTATAAACCTATGCTATAATGTGACTAAATGAAGGGACCGGCTGGTAGGAGACGTTCTGAAACAACAAATGGACGCCCATTTACTAATGGAGAGAAGTGTGGAGAGTAGTAATTGTAGAAGGAGATCAGATCAAGAGATAAATACAGTAAGTAAGTTCAAAAATATGTATAATGCAGTAGTTATTCGGGGATGAAAGGGCACAAGACAGAGTAGCGTTGGGAGCTGCAACAAACTAGTCTTCAGACTGAAGACAGCAACAACGAGAACAACCAATCTCATCAAATGACGAGCTGCAGACACATGAAGTTTTCAGGGATTTAAATCTTACTATGAGCTCAGCTCGCGAATACGCAGTTCACGGAATGAAAGCACGGAGTTCAGTCAATGACTCTGAAATGTATCCTACTACGAAGCACTGACTGGCCATGTGTGTCACGTAGTGGCTGATCTCAGCAAACGACCAACATGGAGGCGTTTTTCATATTCTGTGAGGCGTTCAGAGAATTTTACTGCTATTGTTTCCAACAGTGATAATGTGGTTAGTGATTTGTCTTTCAGTGATTCAGATTCTGAAGAACCTTTGAGTCTAAAGAAGGAAGTAGTGATGGAAGTGGTGATAACGATGAGTGTGCACAAGCCCATTCAAAACATGTTCGTACTGCGACGCAAACTGAGCGAAGTAAGAGGCATCGGAAAAAAATTAGTAATAACTCAGTTTCCTTTCTTTTCAATGTTTGCGATGGCGTATGAGCAGATTTTTTGAATAAATATTAATCACAGCAATCATTTGAATTACTTATTGTTTTATAGAATATATGGTTATTGATCGAACTGGTTTGTGACGAGACCAATGCTTACTGCTTACCGCACACGGAAAAAAAAGAAAGACGAGCAAGAGAGTCAGAGGAAAATTAAAGATGATGATAATCGGTTGATTGGTGATATGTATTAAATATTAATATACGCACAACCACTTGGGAAATGAAATACGATCGCACTGGATCAAGGTAACAATCACTGCTAAATAGTTGGGAACAAATGATATTGATCTACCACACAACTTCTGATTGGTCAGTGGAATTAGCCACAACCGTCGACATCTATTACCATAAATCTTTAGAAATTCAATATATATTGTAAAAGTGGGTAACTTTGTGGCAAAGGTATTACTTTGTGGTACCAGCATACTCTAGATTTTTTGTTCACAAATATTGAAACGTGAGTTAAATTGCACCGGGTAGCTCTTGTGGCAGTGTGTTCTATCTCATTTGTAGGTGGAAGAACGTTGATTTCTTGGAAATTATATTCTATTGAGTATAATTTTGAAGAGGTAACCAAATGAAGGTGTGCCGATATAAATAAGTTACATGTGGTGACCGTTCATAACATTCTGCTAAGCTACTGAGAAGTGAAAAGTTATTCTCGTAAATTAAAGGGGTATCTTCGTGACAGTACACGTAACTGCAGAACAAGAGTATGTGATATAAAGTATCCGGACGCCTGGCTGAAAATGACTTACAAGTTGCGACGCACTCCATCGGTAATGCTGTAATTCAGTATGGTAATGGCCCGCCCTTAGTCTTGATGACAGCTTCCACTCTCGCAGGCATACGTTCAATCAGGTGCTGGAAGTTTTTTGGGGAATGTCAGCCCACTCATCACGGTGTGCTGCACTGAGGAGAGGTGTCGATGTCGGTCGGTGAGGCCTGGCACGAAAACGGCGTCCCAAAATATCCCAAAAGCGTTCTGTAGGATTTAGGTCAGGATTCTGTGCAGGCCAGTCCATTACAGGGATGTTATTGTAGTGTAACCACTCCACCACAGACCGTGCATTACGAAAAGGTGCTCGATCGTGTTGAAAGATGCAATCACCATCCCCGAATTGCTCTTCAACAGTGGGAAGGAGGAGGGTGCCTAAAACATCAATGTAGGTCTGCGCAGTGATAGTGCCACGCAAAACGCCCTCTCCATGGAAAACACGTCAACCGTCTCCGAATACTACTGTTCGCACTACACACGCTGGCAGATGACATTCACCGGGTATTCGCCAACCCTATACCCTGCCATCGGATCGCCACATTGTGCACCGTGATTCGTCACTTCACACAATGTTTTTCCACTGTTCAGTCGTCTAATGTTTACGCTCCTCACTCCAAGCGAGGCGTCGTTTGGCATTTAGCGGCGTGATGGTTCAAACATCTCAGGTCATCAGTCTCCTAGAACTTAGAACCACTTAAACCTAACTAACCTAAGGACATCACACACATCCATGCCCGAGGCAGGATTCGAACCTGCGACCGTAGCAGTCGCGCCGTTCCGGACTGAAGCGCCTAGAACCGCTCGGCCACCGCGGCCGGCCCCGGCGTGATGAAAGGCTTATGAGCAGCCGCTCGACCGTGAAATCCAAGTTTTGTCACCTCCCGCCTAACTGTCATAGTACTTGCACTGGATCCTGATAGAATTTAGAATTCCTGTATGATAGTCTGAACAGACGTCTGCCTATTACACATTGCGACCCTCTTCAACAGTCGGCGATCTCTGTCAGTCAACAGACGAGGTTGGTCTGTACGCTTTTGTGCTGTATGCGGTCTTTCACGTTTCCACTTCACTATCACATCGGAAACAGTGGACTTAGAGATGCTTAGGAGTGTGGAAATCTCGCGTACAGACGTACAACACAAGTGACACCTAATCACCCGTCCTCGTTCGAAGTCAGTGAGTTCCACGGAGTGCCCCATTTTGCTCTCTCACGATGTCTGATGACTACTGAGGTCGCTGGATATGGAGTACCTGGCAGTAGGTGGCAGCACAATGCACTTAATATGAAAAGCGCATGTTTTTGGGGGTGTCCGGATACTTTTGATCACATAGTGTACGTGTAACAACTGAAATTAATGAAATTAAGAACATTTGTAACTGAGTTACCGAAAGAGAGAGTATTTTATTTTCCATAATAACTTTGCTTCTAATTGTAGCACGAAATTCCTCCGATTATTGTATTAAATTTTTTAGGTTTTTCTTTTCTCTCGTATCACCGAACTTGTTAGTAAGTGTGTAATAGTTTGGTGTAACTACCTTCGATATAGAATACTGTATTAAATAAGTTGTGACTTGCTTCGCTTTCTCGTAGGCTTTCCCTGAACAGATACGCAAATGAGTGTAACCGTTTTGACTAACTACCTTGCTTGGTTCAGGTCACTTACATTTCTCATTCTTATTTCGTTTCAGTAAGTGTAGTTCCGGTCATTTCAGCTTTATGAAAGAGTAATATATCTCCATTTTGTTTGTCTTGGACATCAAGTTACAATTTTTTAGCTGTGGTGGGGGCGGGTGAAAGGGTAAGTTTGTGACAGTAAATATTTCGTTTTCCGAATAGCTAGTAGGGCAAAAGAAAGCTAATTTCAAATTCATGTGATAAAGATAATAGAATTCTACATATGTGGCATCTAAGAGTCTCACTTCATATTTTTAAAAGATTATCTTACAAAAACTGCTAAACGTGTTACAAAGTTACCCACTTTTGTGGGTATATCCTTTTACAGAGAAGACAGAATGTGATTCCTAGAAAAAACAAAACAAAACAAGGAAATTATAACGATGCCAAAGTAATTCGTTTGTTAAACTCTCTCGCGTTCTTGCGTATTTTAAATCAGTCTTGGACCTGTGGCAAACTAGATTCGTTGAGTAGATGGAAATAGCAAAACAAGAGCTGCCATTTTCATCGCAGGTTGTTTTACGTTTGTTAAGATAAATTCTCAGCTTACTGTGGGAGACGCAACGGGAAACATTTAATGAGTCATGGAGTCGTTTACGCTTTATCACTTTGAAAACAGATGTCCCAAGGAGTGAGAGAAGGCAGATATTTCTACCTCCAATGTTGATCTTGCTTAATGGTCATGATAAATATAGAGATACTTCAGGCTACACATGTAAGTACCAGGAGTTGATTTTCCCAAGTGCTAAATGTAGACTTAGATTTGATTCTAAATATCTTTTTTATGCAGAAATATTCCATCACTGTCAATAGGCATAATGGTCTGATGCCGCTTGTGGTCGGCAGATACCAGCACACATATCATTAGAGATGCAGTTTATTCACACATTCGGCAATATGCAGTGTACAATGCAGTAGCGAACGTTGACAGTGCCTTATTGAGGAAGGATTTGTTTCCAAAAGTCCATACGCTCCTTGAGGAGATCTTGCCGGGTGACAAACTCCAGCTTCATGTCCAGGTAGTTAGCAGTTTCCGCCGTGAACTTTTCCCAAGTTACTGGACTTCCACCTGTTGTAGGCTCTCTGCGGAAACAAAACGTCCACAATAAAAACCTCGACATAACCACTTATCCAAAAGGCACCCACTGTCACTAAGCACAGTACAACAATAAGCAGTAACATACAACTACTTCAGTGATCTAATGACGGAAGTAAACTGGTGATTAGAAGCGTAAGAATCACGCAGTAGTGAAATGTTTATGACAATTGTGAGAAACGTATGGAAATGACGTCACATACTTTATAATGTATCGAATATTCACTGAGGTGTGATGTACTTCTTCAAAAGACCGGCACTTGCATGCGGTGTCAACAGATACTTTTCAGTACACTGAAGATCAAAATAGCATACTGAAGTCAAGGGAGAGAGCAATGTGCACAGGTTTTTCTAATACTCAAAAATCTAACTGCATAAATTATACACTGTGCATTTGTACATATTTATACATACCGGTTTTATGAATGATGTGCCCATGAATCAAATGAGGCCTACATTTGCAGGTTTTTGTCAAAGGAAGTTACTATATGAAAGTAAATAATACAGGAAAAACATTTATATCACTGAGATATATTAGATACAGCAAAAAATGACGTAAGTGTGTGTGTGTGTGTGTGTGTGTGTGTGTGTGTGTGTGTGTGTGAGAGAGAGAGAGAGAGAGAGAGAGAGCGAGAGAGAGAGAGGGGGAGGGAGAGAGAGAGAGAGAGAGAGAGAGAGAGAGAGAGAGAGAGAGAGGAGGGAGAGGGAGGGAGAGAGACTACTTTCTTTGAGTGCGCCTTATTCACAGCCTACTACGTAAGAAAAGCCATTATGACTACCAACCATTATGCCATGAAAATGATTTACATTACGTTTTGAGATACTGAAATATCCTCTTCCCAGTATTATAATGCTCATACGCGACGTCTACGGCAATAAAATTAAGAGATTTAGTAGTCTGGGAGTACTTACCCGAACTTAGCGAAATTTGTCCACAGAGTTGTTAGCAGCTCAATCACCTTCCCGTCATTAGAATTCGGGTCCATGTCTGGCCCAAATGAAAGAAACAGGTATTGTGTTTCTGCTGCGTGGCTCATACCTGCAACAGGCGTCTCAGAAGAAAATACGACCTTTGCTTCATAACAGACATAGCTCCAGCTAATCGCGTTCACTAAGTGTAAGAAATGAAGGTTCTAGTTGTAGTCCGGCATTTTTTCTTCTACCATTTCACTGCTGATGAATAATTTCGAGAGAAGAACATTTCTCTCATTAATTGCATTCATTCTGGAACTATTAAGCAAGTTTTGATCTTATCTATGTATACTGGCGAGGCAGATGTGTATGTGTTATCAACAAACAAGTGACAAGAAGAAAATAATTTTTGTTTTCCTTTAACAGCCATTTCTATTAGTTTTGTCATAATCTGTTTAAAGAATCGTAAAAATCATCACATGTGTAAATGTGTGCAGTATACTTTTTCGTATTATTTAGGCAGTCATGAAGATAATGTAACTGAATGTTCGGGCTGTAAGCCCCTGTCGATGGTTTTTGTTGTATAGGAAGTGAATTTCCGTTTTCAAACTCCACTTCATGCCGAAACGTTGGGTTTTCTCCAGCAGCAGTAGTTTTTTACATTATGACGCGGTACCATACCAAAAAAACTTTTATGTCGACCAAAAACACAATGTTTCGACACATTCTCGTAAGTGTCATCTACAGTGCGTTTTGATTCACTTTTATAAAATATCATACAAACATCATGATTGTTTTCCTGTCTCAAGTAAGAAACTCTAGCCTGTGCATTTTGTTTCATTCGCTTGAATTACTCACCTAAAACTACATTATCTCTGAAAATGAACTGCAGCTTTCTAAACGATAAAAGGCATAAAAAGAAATTCATTTTCACAGGTAGTGTAGTTTCATGTGAACCATCGAAACAAATTAAACAAAACTGTTGTAGGCATCAAACAAAAAAAAAAAAAAAAAAAAAAAACAGCCGTGAACCATGTATGAAATTTTACAGAAATAATTTGAGACGGACAGAAGTTGACTTACAGGTATCGGAACACGTGTTGATAAATAGTAAAAGAAATCATTATGTTTTGCATAAGGCTGAGTTTATAATGCCCTGATTTAATTTTTTAATTGCTTTAAATTTGCCTTGTAGTACCTTCTGTAAAAATTAAGAGTGAATCGAGTTTGTAAATGAAAAGATAGGAAATAGGGGCAAACATAGCAGTTACCGATCAGGGACATATATGAAATTTAAAGGTCACATTATGTACGACTTGGAGAAAGGACACTACATTTGTGGAGCGTTAGCTTCGAGGCAACACAATTCCGGCGTTGACTACAGTGAAGAGGAAAGTCATTGTGACCTACGTTGGTGCATCCATAGGTGACGGTCGTAGCGGTGGATGGTCCACTAAGATAATAGATTTACACTTAATTTATCCTTGATATTAATGGCTGAGTTCTGTGACTGTGAATTAAATTACTTGAAGACATAGAGCAGGGAGCTGTTAATGGCTGTAACCATCAGTGTGTCGCGTCATCGAATACTTTGCACGAATCTTCAGTAAAGGATGCAAAGCTTCCAGCTGCTAACGTACCACGAACCTGACAACAGAAAATGCAGATCTGCGTACCAACATGTATAGTAAAATGAGAAACAACAGTGACATCAAGAGTACTTCCATTTGTTCATCCTGTCACACTGCCCTCGATGGAATGCAAGTCACTGATTTTCGCATAGGTCGATCACCGTAGATTCAGTACTTTTAGCACTTATTTTGTGTTAATCATAATTCGCCCATTTGTAGGCTCCAAAACGTTCATTTGCATCATGATAGTATAACACAAATTTTCTGAACACAAAATATTTCCGATTAAAAAAGCATTTTCCTAAACGGATCGTACCTTAAACCACACTCCTTGAAGATTCCATGCTCATCAAACCCTCAAATCGTGCTTCTCATACCTTCTTACTTTGTAAATTTGCTGCCGAAACTATTGGTCTCTACACACACTACAATCTCCCTCCTCCTCCCCCCCCCCCCCTGCATGCACACAGACCAAGGATCCGAAAACCTCTTTCCGAACGTTAAGTTTTATCTCCAAATAATTCACTCATCATTATATTAACTTAGACTTTTTAGAAGCTTCCCCATCTCGAGTCCAAGAATACTACTGCAAAAAATGTGTTACTGACTAAACTAGAACGATTTTAAACCCTACCCTCTTGCCTGCAATGATGTGCTAACCTGCTGTAATCCCATACTGTAACACGACCCACCTAAAATATAACATAATGTATCCTCGTGATACACTTGAATTAACAGCACCCATCGGCTCATCGGCTCCATCAATACAGTACTCCACTCTAAGAAATCACCTGGACCCACTCTGACCAATATATCTGACTAAATGGTTACATCTAGGTCCCACTATCTTCTACACTGCTACCGAAGTCCTGAAGCAGATAAGTCCTAGAGCCCAATATTCTCCAAAAAATTCAGCTGTCCACCAGTTTCGCATTTTATCTAAATGCCATACTCCCTAAATGGTTCCGACTTCCTTTTCTCCCAAAACAGATATCTTTGTTCAATCCCATATCCATTCTATCACACACATTGTGCCCCTCCCCACTGCATTCAGTTCCCTATAAAATATGGCCGGATGGTTTCTAATTCTGAGAATTTGCGTAGTACATACTTTCTGATTACTCCCACATCAGCTCCCAGTCAATACCACACTTCTACCTCTATTTTCGTGCTACATTCTCACCAAACCGCTACAGAACCGGCTCCCAAGTTTCAGAAGTTGTTAACCGCTACATAGACCACCCCTGCATTAATAAAAAGCTTTTATTTGTGGTTATTACACTTCATGTTATACGAACATGCATGGCTGAAGTGCCACCACATAAGTCCGTCCGGTCCTCCTCCCTGTTTCTGACGGGCAAATATAATGAAAACAAAGCATGGAAACTTGCTTGACGTATTTAATATCAAAGAGCCTCCCCAATTTCTTCAGTCACGCAACAAATAAAATCAGCAGCCTCCACCATCTATAGCCGTGCTGAGACGTCTGACCCATCACAACTGTTGAAGCTCTGTTTCCTTCAATTTTCTGTGCCATGTGCTCTTCCGTATTGTGTTTTATACACAGCCTTCCTGCCTGTCTTTATTCTCAACTGATTGCGTTTGTGACGGCCGCGGTGGCCGAGCGGTTCTAGGCGACTCAGTACGGAACCGCGCGACTGCTACGATCGCAGGTTCGAATCCTGCCTCGGTCATGGATGTGTGTGATGTCCTTAGGTTAATAGGTTGAAGTAGTTCTAAGTTCTAGCTGACTGATGACCTCAGATGTTAAGTTTTTGATTGCGTTTGCTGTGTCCGATTCTTTTTGTGCTCATATTTTAGCAGAAATACAGAACGACTGTCTGATTTATTCATCTACTTAGTTGGAAATTATATGTTTATTTTATTAGTAATTGTAAGATATATTAAGACTTTTTTTCTTCATTGTTATTTTGAAACCTGTGTACAGGCAGGCCAGCAGCAGCATACTACGCCGCTCTTGGGCCTCAGAGAAACACAAAAGATACAAATGAAGACATTTAGAGAAAAAAAAATACGGTGGACATATAAACGGAGATAAACACTTCTTAAAATACATGGAGCCGTTCACGGGCGTAGAGTCCAAGATAAAATTCGTTCAGACACTTGGACACATACAAAGACGAAAATTGTTACACGTGAATGTAGGTGCACAAAACCAATAACACTGAACCACTTAAGCACAAAACGACGGCACACACAGAACACGAGGCGTTGATCTCCGGCACGCAAATGTTCACTAACCGTGTACGAGTCCGGGGACCTGCCAAGAGAGGAGGAGGGGGTATGAGAGAGGGAGAAGGGAGAGCAGATGCCATGGGCAGGGGAGATAGATGGAAGGAAGGAAGGGGGTGGGGAAGCCCGGAGGAAGAGGGGTGGAGGGAGGGGACGAGGAAAAGGAAAGAGATGGGAGGGAGGGTGCCTAAAGGAAAGGACACAGGAAGTGGGGGGGGGAGGAGGGGAGGATCAAAGTTGATAGGAGGGGTAGATTGAGGGGAGGAGGGCATCATCAGGGATGGGGAGCTGGCGGAAGCCACCTTGGGAGAGGGTAAGGAGGGTGGAGAGATGGAGACCGGGTGGTACATGGAAATACAGGTGCGGCAGCGGGTGGGGGTGGGAGAGGATGGGTGAGATAAGCAGATGAGGAGGATCGAGTTTGCGGGAGGTGTACAGGATCCGTATTCTTTCAAGGAAAAGGAGGAGGTGGGGGAAGGGGATGAGATCGTACAGGATCCGCGTGGGGGAGGGCTGTCGGATGCGATAGGCGAGGCGGAGAGCATGGCGTTCAAGGATTTGAAGGGATTTATAAAAGGTAGAGGGGACAGAGATCCAGGCCAGATGGGTGTAACAAAGGATAGGGCGGGTGAGGGATTTATAGGTGTGGAGGATGGTGGAGGGGTCCAGACCCCACGTACGGCCGGAAAGGAGCTTGAGGAGATGGAGTCGGGAGCGTGCCTTGGCTTGTATTGTCCGGAGATGGGGAGTCCAGGAGAGGCGACGGTCGAGGGTGACGCCAAGGTACTTAAGGGTGGGAGTGAGGGCGATAGGACGGCCATAGATGGTGAGATAGAAATCAAGGAGGCGGAAGGAAGGGGTGGTTTTGCCTACAATGATCGCCTGGGTTTTGGAGGGATTGACCTTGAGCAACCACTGGTTGCACCAAGCAGTGAACCGGTCAAGATGGGATTGGAGAAGGTGTTGGGAGCGCTGCAGGGTGGGGGCAAGGGCAAGGAAGGCGGTGTTATTGGCAAACTGGAGAAGGTGGACAGGGGGTGACGGCGGCGGCATGTCCGCCTTATACAAAAGGTACAGAAGGTGGGAGAGGACGTAGCCTTGGGGCACACCGGCGGATGGGGAAAAGGTGTAGGAGTCTGTGTTATGGATGGTGACGTAGAAAGGACGGTGGGAGAGAAAGGAGCCGATCAGACGGACGTGGTTAATGGGAAGGGCGAAGGTTTGGAGTTTGAAGAGGAGACCGGAATGCCATGCGCGGTCATAAGCTCGTTCGAGGTCTGGGGAGAGGAAGATTGCGGACCGACGGGAATTAAGCTGGTCGGAAAGGAGATGAGTGAGGTGAAGGAGAAGGTCGTCGGAAGAGAAGGACGACCGAAAGCCACACTGGGTAACGGGAAGGAGGCAGTGCTGGCGGAGATGCTGGTGGATGCGACGGGTGAAGAGAGATTCCAGGACCTTACTGAAGACCGAGGTAAGGCTGATGGGATGGTAGGACGAGACGGCGGACGGCGGTTTGCCGAGTTTAAGGAACATCAGGATATGGGAGGTTTTCCACAGGTCGGGGTAGTAATTGGTGGACAGGATTACACTGTATTGCCTGGCCAGGGTGGAGAGGAAAGAGACAGGAGCTTCATGAAGGTGACGATAGGTGACACGATCGTGACCAGAAGCGGTGTTGCGTTTTGTGCGGAGTGTAGCAATGAGATCCTGTGTAGTGATAGGGGCATTGAGTTCCGTGTGTACAGTGTTGTCCAAGTACTGGAAACCAGGTGCGAGGGGAGGGACAGAGGTGTCAGTTCGATCGCGGACATCGGGGAAGAGGGAGTAATCGAACTGGGTATCATCGGGGATGGAAAATACATCGGAGAGGTAGGAGGCAAAGTGATTGGCCTTACTAAGGGTGTCAGGGAAGGGGTGATTATCATGGAGAAGAGGATAGTAGGGAGAGGGTTTAGTTCCGGTAAGGCGACGGAAGGCTGACCAGAACTTGGATGAGTTGATAGGTAGGGTAGCATTTAAACAGGTGCATGTCTGTCGCCAGTCCCGGCGTTTCTTAGCCGCTATTAAGATTGAAAGGCTTTTTTGTAAAACGCTAAGTAATATTATCATCCATTCGAGAACTGTTTCTCAGCTTTGAAGATGACAGCATATTCTAGAAGGAAGAAGTGGTTATTATACATCTAAAGTCTGACGAAGAAGTTCCAATCAACATCACCTTCGAAAATGAAGACATCCGCAGAAAAACGGGTTAAACGTCAATTATAAAAACTTACGGATAAGTGCTGCCATCTGTTGCTGGGTACAGGAAGTATCAAAATTAACATTGATCTCACCCCTTAATATCACTCAGGGGTGAGACCAGTGTGAATTGCGATAGTTCCCGTACCCAGCAACAGATGGCTACGCTTATCTCTGAGCTTTCACATTTGAGGGTCAGCCCGTTTGTTCGCTTATGCCTTTGAATGTTTCATGTTATATCTTTAAGCAGGCGCACAGCTGTACTGACAACTCGTTGGAGCTGTGACTGGGGCAACATGGATGATCTCCATGTTATGTTTACAGTCATTCCTTGATTTATGGACCTCACTTCCTTGGTCTCATGATCACCGACTGTCATCAGTGATTTTCTGGTACTTCGGAAAGCAACACTAACAAGGGAACCTCCCTATCGCACCCCCTCAGATTTAGTTATAGGTTGGCACAGTAGATAGGCCTTGAAAAATTGAACACAGATGAATCGAGAAAACAGGAAGAAGTTGTGTGGAACGATGGAAAAATAAGCAAAATATACAAACTGAGTAGTCCATGCGCAACATAAGCAACATCAAGGATAATCTGAACTGAGGAGCGCCGTGGTCCCGTGGTTAGCGTGAGCAGCTGCGGAACGAGAGGTCCTTGGTTCAAGTCTTCCGTCGTGTGAAAAGTTCACTGTTTTTATTTTTCCAAGTTATGATCTGTCCGTTCGTTCAATGACGTCTCTGTTAACCGTAATAAGTTTAGTGTCTGTGTTTTGCGACCGCACCGCAAAACCGTGCGATTAGTAGACGAAAGGACGTGCCTCTCCAATGGGAACCGAAAATATTTGATCGCAAGGTCATAAGTCAACCGATTCCTCCACAGGAAAACACGTCTGATATATTCTATACAACACTGGTGACGGCATGTGCGTCACATGACAGGAATATGTTGTCGACCCACCTAACTTGTACACTTGGCGAATGGGTAAAAAGGTTCTTCTACCTTGCCCGATTTAGGTTTTCTTGTGAATGTGATAATCACTCCCAAAAAAGTGATAAAAATATAAGAGTTTTTCACATAAACTGCAGCAAATGAATGCAACAGTTTCACAGTCTCACTGTTTTCCCTGTGCTCTATCAAAACATATGTTTTCAACGTTTTCAAATTTTTCCGTGTGTAGACCGTCAAATCCATCGGACGGACGGACGGACGGATAATAATTGCCTGAAAATAGAAGATTAAACTTTTCACTCGAGAGAAGACTCGAACTAAGGACTTCTCGTCCCGCAGCTGCTCACGCTAACCACGGGACCACGGCGCTCCTGAGGTCACACTCTCCTTTATGTTGCGTATCTTGCGCATGGACTACTCAGTTTTTATATTTTGCGTATTTTTTTCATAGTTCCACACAACTTCTTCCTGTTTTCTCGATTGATCTGTGTTCAGCTTTTCAAGGCCTATCCACTGTGCCAACTTATAACTTAATCTGAGGGGGGTGCGATGGGAAGGTTCCCTTGTAAGTAAGGGAAGCTATAGCGCGGAGAAACACACCCTTGTCTCAGGTATTTTTACTATGATATTCTCGCATCTCTCTGTCACCACAACATCGTTATTATTCATCATCATCATATCCCTTTCCTTCTCATCTTATCTTTGTTTTTCTTCTGTTGGTTCTGCCAATTCTTAAAACATTATCAGTCAGAGGACATCTTTTCATCGTAGAGCTACTTTTATCGCGTTAGCTCATTTCCCTAAAAGTTGTACAGCCCATAATATCTTAGCGTGTAATATTTCGTCCGTGTCTGCTATTCCGTAGGTTTGTTCTTTTTCTCCGACTACTTCTGAAACTGTGACTAAAACCTCCTGAAGCTGAATAATATTCTCTCAATATTTTTATTTCGATTCATATTTTGCTATTTTGTTTTTCATATTAATTTTCCCTAGTACGTCGTATCCATATCGAAATCCATCCAAGGAGTATTCCAAAATACTGTTAAATCACTATAGCTTGAAAACTCTTGCATACATTGTACTATCGTAAAATTATGTGTAATTTGTGGTTGAAAAAAGTATTTCCTGGCAATACTTACCGTATTCTGTGGCACCGTAGCCATTATAGTCGAAGTAATACAAATAGACAGGTAGGTCACTGGTATTTGCCACAATCCTGGCTAGTTCTTCAGCTGGCTGTATGAAGCCCATATCAGAATACATCTGTAAACAAACAACAAATAAAAATACCACTACCAAGTGAAGAATTTCTGCTATTATCATTCTCTGCTGTTTTTTTAATATTGTATCCCATTAGCTCATTAATAAGATGGTGTAAAGGTGCCGAAAAGTTATTGTTTGAAAGTAAAGGAAGTAACACAGGAGTGATGCAATAAATATTGAACCGTTCAGCTTCACTAAGTCGATGATGTTGGAAAATTATCCTGCAACAAACTGTGCACTTTTACAATATTATTGTGGAAACGCAGACTTCAGAGTACTTGAAGTATAATGTTCAGTGAATTCGCGACCATGGTTTTCCCTCAAATCTGGGCCGTATGAGAATGTGACGAGATAGGCCTAAATTTACCAGGAAAAAAAGAGAGAAAGGTAATTCAGGAATTATTCACAATCTGTGAAAAGAAGGCTTTGCCTCGACCCACGACTGTAAGCACACATGTTCTTCACAGTGCTATTTCTACAGTGTAATTCATGCAAGTATCATCACAAAGAAACAACGACTACAGGATTTACGTGGCAACAGTTTGCTTGCATTACACAACTGCTGCCTTCACAATCTGGTCGTGTTTATCAGCTGAAGTTTTCTGCTATTTCGCAACAGTCTTACAGGATTTCTTATGTTCAGCGGGTGACTGATGAAGCAAATATGCTTTTGCCGATACATACTGACTGAGAATAGTTCAGAGGCTCACGACAACTCAGGAAGCAATCAGACAAGATGGAGGGAATATGTAATCTACTTAACCCTTCAGCCAATACATTTGTTGGTCCACACATCATTTGATAGGATTTGGTGGGTAAATAAAAATTAATTCTCGAGTAAGCCTCGTGTGGGTGGGAAATAATGGATGTGTGAATTGTTTGTCGCTTTGTCTATAGAAAGACGGAGCGAAGAAACTGCGCTTGGGTGCTACAGTAATAAATGAAACTGAAAACAGATTTCACATGTATACATGTATCTAATTATTTCATCTGACTTTAATCACCTGTCAGGACAACCCTTAAATGAAATCTCAGTATCTTGTATTGAAAAATGTGCAGCCATTCGGATCCGCAGGGGGAGTGTGAGAGGGGGGCGGGGGCGACGTCCACTCACCCCGGTGGAATCTAGAGTAAATAGTGTCGTATCTTTCTTCTTATATAGTGATACATGGTACTTCCTGGAATTAAGGAAAAATTGGAAGGCAAGGCCCTCCAATATATCTTTCTTTTCACACAACGTGTTTGTTTAACAATATACAGGGTGGTCCATTGATAGTGAACGGGCCAAATATCGCACGAAATAAGTATCAAACGAAAAAACTGCAAAGAACAAATCTCGTCTAGCTGGAAGGGGGAAACAAGATGGCGCTATGGTTGGCCCACTAGATGGCGCTGCCACAGGTCAAACGGATGTCAGCTGCGTTTTTTAAATAGGAACCCCCATTTATTGTTACATATTGGTGTGGTACGTAAAGAAATATGAATGTTTTAGTTGGACCACTTTTTTCGCTTTGTGATAGATGGCGCTGTAATGGTCACAAACGTATAAGTACGTGGTATCACGTAACATTCCGCGAATGCGGACGGTATTTGCTTCGTGATACATTACTCGTGTTAAAATGGAGTGTTTATCAATTGCGGAAAAGGTCGAGACCGTGTTGATGAATGGTTGTTGTGATCATAATGCCCAACGGGGGTGTGCTCTGTATGATGCTCGGTGTCCTGGACGACATCATCCAAATGTCCGGACCGTTCGCTGGATATTTACGTTATTTAAGGAGACAGGAAGTGTTCAGCCACATGTGAAACTTCAACCACGACCTGAAACAAATGATGATGCCCAAGTAGGTGTTTTAGCTGCTGTTGCGGCTAATCCGCACATCAGTAGGAGACAAATTGCGCGAGAATCGGGAATCTCAAAAACGTCGGTGTTGAGAATGCTACATCAACATCGATTTCACCCGTGCCGTGTTTCTATGCACCAGGAATTGCATGGCGACGACTTTGAACGTCGTGTATAGTTCTGCCACTGGGCACAAGAGAAATTACGGGACGATGACAGGTTTTTTGCACGCTTTCTATGTAGTGGCGAAGCGTCATTCACCAAAAGCTGTAATGTAAAGCGGCATAATATGCATTACTGGGCAACGGAAAATCCACGATGGCTGCGACAAGTGGAACATCGGCGACCTTGACGGGTTATGTATGGTGCGGCATTATGGGAGGAAGGATAATTGGCCCCCATTATATCGATGGCAGTCCAAATGGTGCATTGTATGCTGATATCCTACGTAATGTTCTACCGATCTTACTACAAGACGTTTCACTGCATGACAGAAAGGCGATGTACTTCCAACATCCTTTCGTGTCCCAGTCCTAAAAATGTCAATGCGGAATGGTCAATTACTCCCGAATATTTGTGCCAAATTTTGCCCAACTAGCGGTACCATTGAACGATCTCCGAAAGAAAGGAAAAAAAAACAGAATGGGGCCCTTCCCAACAGGCGTCTTTTGAGGCCTTAAAGAAAGCTCTAGCGCCGGCCGAAGTGGCCGTGCGGTTAAAGGCGCTGCAGCCTGGAATCGCAAGACCGCTACGGTCGCAGGTTCGAATCCTGCCTCGGGCATGGATGTTTGTGATATCCTTAGGTTAGTTAGGTTTAATTAGTTCTAAGTTCTAGGGGACTAATGACCTCAGCAGTTGAGTCCCATAGTGCTCAGAGCCATTTGAACCATTTTTAGAAAGCTCTAACCACCGCCCTTTGTTGGCTATGACTGATTTCATCAAGGACTTCATTGTACAAACAGAAGCCTCCAAGTTTACGTCTGCTCGAAGAAGAGTCTTGGAGACGCACTGCAGCTTACGATGATTTTAAGTCGTATTTGGGACACCAACCATTTTTGTTAGAAGTCGATAATCTTGGTTTCAGCTGAGTGTTGGCGAGACCAAGTAGAGTACGGCGAACTGCTAGACGGGCAGTACGTATTTTCACATATCTGTTTAAGGTCAGATATATCCGTGGTTCGGAAAATTTTGTGACCCATGGCCTAAACGGAATGTTGGACCACTACTCGGAGGATCAACTGACGGTGAAGAAACTCCAGAGGGGGCTAGTCTGGAGGCACTGGTTAATCAAAGTTGTGTCATTCTTAGTGGGCTTCCGCTTCTTTTTAATGACATTTCCGTGCATCAGGATGGGGACCCAGTGATAAGTAGCATTAAGGAACAGATAAGGAAAGGAGAAAACGTCAGACCCTTCTGCTTAAATGGAAAAGTAATTATGTTGCACTAGCGTGGACAAAGAGGTGAGAAAGTAGTGATTCCGGTGATCTGGTGTCCTTAGTCTTCGAATATTATCATGAAACTCTGGTGGGGAGGTCATTTGGGAGTGTTCGAAACACATATGAAGGTTAGGGACGACTTTGTTTGGAAGGCCATGGATAGACAGGTCAAGGATATGGTGTTAGGTTCTAAAACCTGTGGGATCAGTAAACCGGCCTTGACTTTTGGTCGTCCGAAGTTGCGACTGAACACGTGGAAAAATTGTATGTTGATTTCTTGGGACCTTTCCTACGTTCCAGAGAGGGCAACCGGTATGTGTTCGTTTGTGTAGATGCGTTCATGCGCTTCTGCTGCTTGCTTCCCACTTGAAATATTATCCCGTAAACGTCTATAAAGTGCCTGGAGCGACTTTTTGGTACCTTTGGGCCTTGTCGCATACTGGTTTCTAATAAAGCTGCTTCCTTGATATCAGGGGCATACCGTAATTTTTGCTTCGAAATAGGGGTGGCTCGTAGTACAACCACACCCTATAACCCGAGTCCTTCCCCGTCTTTGTGGATGAATCGCAATCTGAGGGCCGCATTGATCGCTTTCCATCATAGTGATGAGACCCGGTGGGATAGTTCCTTATCTTGATTAGGGTACGCCTTCAATACCGCCATGCACACCGGCTAGCTTGATGTTTGCGTACAAACTCGGATGGTTTGCATGCGAAGAGGATAGACGCTGCTCAGATCCGCGCTTATTGGAAGTGCGCCGTTAATAACTTGAGGGTAGCCCATGGAAAGACGAAAAATCGGTATGAGGCTGGAAGGCAGCCGAGACCAGGGTATCAGGTGTGGGTGAAGAACTTTGGGGTGACAAGTCGTGAGGCAGATATAGTTATGGGAAAGATTCTGCCCAGATATGTGGGAAATAGGAGAATTTTTAGAACCCATCAAACTTAAACCGAATGTGAAGGAGAATGCACCAAAATAAGAAAGTGTAGTTGTGCTTCAGTTGATTGATGAAAGAAGTACAAACATGTTCCGGAAAAATCAGGAATACAGAAATACAAGTCGCTGAGGAATGAAATAAATAGGAAGTGCAGGGAAGCTAAGACGAAATGGCTGCAGGAAAAATGTGAAGACATCGAAAAAGATATGATTGTCGGAAGGACAGACTCAGCATACAGGAAAGTCAAAACAAACTTTGGTGACATTAAAAGCAACGGTGGTAACATTAAGAGTGCAACGGGAATTCCACTGTTAAATGCAAAGGAGAGAGCAGATAGGTGGAAAGAATACATGAGGGTGAAGATTTGTTTGATGTGATACAAGAAGAAACAGGAGTCGATTTAGAAGAGATAGGGGATCCAGTATTAGAATCGGAATTTAAAAGAGCTTTGGAGGAATTACGGTCAAATAAGGCAGAAGGGATAGATAACATTCCATCAGAATTTCTAAAATCATTGGTGGAAGTGGCAACAAAACGACTGTTCACTTTCGTGTGTAGAATATATGAGTCTGGCGATATACCATCCGACTTTCGGAAAAGCATCATCCACACAATTCCGAAGACGGCAAGAGCTGACAAGTGCGAGAATTATCGCACAATCAGCTTAACAGCTCATGCATCGAAGCTGCTTACAAGAATAATATACAGAAGAATGGAAAAGAAAATTGAGAATGCGCTAGGTGACGATCAGTTTGGCTTTAGGAAAAGTAAAGGGACGAGAGAGGCAATTCAGACGTTACGGTTAATAATGGAAGCAAGGCTAAAGAAAAATCAAGACGCTTTCATAGGATTTGTCGACCTGGAAAAAGCGTTCGACAATATAAAATGGTGCAAGCTGTTCGAGATTCTGAAAAAAGTAGGGGTAAGCTATAGGGAGAGACGGGCCATATACAATACGTACAACAACCAAGAGGGAATAATAAGAATGGACGATCAAGAACGAAGTGCTCGTATTAAGAAGGGTGTAAGACAAGGCTGTAGCCTTTCGCCCCTACTCTTCAATCTGTACATCGAGGAAGCAATGATGGAAATAAAAGAAAGGTTCAGGAGTGGAATAAAAATACAAGGTGAAAGGATATCAATGATACGATTCGCTGATGACATTGCTATCCTGAGTGAAAGTGAAGAAGAATTAAATGATCTGCTGAACGGAATGAACAGTCTAATGAGTACACAGTATGGTTTGAGAGTAAATCGGAGAAAGACGAAGGTAATGAGAAGTAGTAGAAATGAGAACAGCGAGAAACTTAACTTCAGGATTGATGGTCATGAAGTCAATGAAGTTAAGGAATTCTGCTACCTAGGCAGTAAAATAACCAATGACGGACGGAGCAAGGAGGACATCAAAAGCAGACTCGCTATGGCAAAAAAGGCATTTCTGGCCAAGAGAAGTCTACTAATATCAAATACCGGCCTTAATTTGAGGAAGAAATTTCTGAGGACGTACGTCTGGAGTACAGCATTGTATGGTAGTGAAACATGGACTGTGGGAAAACCGGAATAGAAGAGAATCGAAGCATTTGAGATGTGGTGCTATAGACGAATGTTGAAAATTAGATGGACTGATAAGGTAACTAAAGGAATATGTGGGAAACACTGATAAGGAGAAGGGACAGGATGATAGGACATCTGCTAAGACATGAGGGAATGACTCCCATGGTACTAGAGGGAGCTGTAGAGGGCAAAAACTGTAGAGGAAGACAGAGATTGGAATACGTCAAGCAAATAATTGAGGAAGTAGGTTGCAAGTGGTACTCTGAGATGAAGAGGTTAGCACAGGAAAGGAATTCGTGGCGGGCCGCATCAAACCAGTCAGTAGACTGATGACCAAAAAAAAAAAAGTTGTGCTGATGGAACTAGTATTATAGTTGTTTGCTCAGCGTAGTAGTTGGGTCCAGTGCCTTGCCCAATCTGTTCAGACCACCATGTTGCTTTTCCTTGTTGAAATTAACAACTTATGGAAATGAGCGTTTGGCCTCATTGGCCGAGTGGCCCCTTGCGGGGCAGGTCTGGGTCCGGCCGCCTTGCTGCAGGTCTTATTGCATTCGACGCCACATTGGGCGACCTGCGCGCCGGATGGGGATGAAATATGATAAAGACACTACAACACCCAGTCCCTGAACGGAGAAAATCCCCGACCCAGCCGGGAATCAAACCCCGGCCTGTAGAACGGCAATCCGTCTCGCTGACCACTCAGCTATCGGGTCGGACAGTTAATACCTTATAATTTAGAGGCGGAGATGAACTGTTTTCTCGCTGCTTACTATTGTAAGATAGAGTGCAGAATTGTGTTTAATGCGGAAGTGCGAGTTTCAACCAGAATCAACTCTCTGTGGGCTTCAGTTTGGCGAGGAAGGATGTGCCGACATTAATTCGTCAAGAGTTGCGGCGACTTGAATTTCCGCGCCGCCTCGTCGGGACTCGCTGTGGCGCCGACTGCTGGCAGCCGCTCCTTGCCGGCCACGTCGCCACCTCTCTTATGACCCAGCCGTACCTCTGCAAGGGTCCACGAGTCGGCTCACCTGCCTGCAGCAGGCCGATCGCCGCACCGCCGTGTTAGCATCTTGGTTCGTTTCGGTGTCAACGTCGCTGACACTGAACTTTTTGTTTTCATTAAAGAAGACTTTCCGCTGGTAGAGGAACCAGTTGGGCGCTGCATAAAGACTTGGTCGATGTACTTTAGCGGGAGCTGGTTTTTTTTAATTGTACTAGTACTATTTAATGCAAGCAAATTTGTTGTTTTGGTAAACAGACAGTGTGGGCTGTCTTGTGTATAGAGCTTTTGTGGCAGTCTTGTTCAGGAGTGGAGTGTTAAATTTTTCGTGTTTTAAGGTGGTGCATTCTCAGTATCATTTATCTGTATACAAGTTCTTTTGTTCAACACATTCAGTTATACGTTCAATTGATCTAAGTCATTGAAAACAATTGTTTGAAGGTGTGTATCATGTACTGTGTCAAGTTGTATATGAACTATTTATCTTACAGATGATCCTGGGCTTTTAAAATTTTTGCTGGTTTTCAAACTGTAATTAATAGTTGTTCAAAAGAATGTCATACGCACTTCCTCGTAGCCCTCCCACCGATTGCAAGTGCCAACTACCATTCCACGTTCAAAATCAGTTAATCTTCATCGTGCGACCTTAATCAAGTAGGGAGTGTTTTCACGTGAGCCGCTGACTGCAAATGACAGTTCCGCCAATGCACTGTCCATTCATACCTTGTGAACGTGATACACCACCGTCTGAATATGTGCATATCGCTATCCAATCACTTTTGTCACCTCAGTGTACGAACACATGCCAAATATATTAAAAAACATTCACAGCAATAATAATAATTAGGTCAGGAGTTCACTATACTCAGCTGGCGACTACACGGGTAGCGGAGGCTGTGTGGCATGGACTGGGCGGTTTTTTAGGTTAGAAGGCCTCGGGGAAGTACGGAGTGGGCTGCAATCTCAAAGGGCGCATGGCAAATACAGGACGTGCTTGGATCAAGGAACAGTCGGAATTGTAGATGTAAATTGTTGTAGTTGTCCTGGGAAACTCCCTGAGCTACAAGCGCTAATAGAAAGCACAGAAACTGAAATCGTTATAGGTACAGAAAGCTGGCTAAAGCCTGAAATAAACTCTGCAGAAATTTTTACGAAGTCTCAGACGGTGTTCGGGAAAGGTAGATTAGGCAGAATTGGTGGTGGAGTGTTTGTGTCTGTCAGTAGTGGTTTATCTTGTAGTGAAGTCGAAGTAGATACTCCGTGCGAATTGGTATGGGTGGAGCTTATACTTAACAGCCGAACTAAGTTAATAATTGGCTCCTTCTACCAACCCCCAGACTCCGATGATACAGTTGCGGAACAGTTCAGAGAAAAATTTGAGTCTCGTAACAAATAAATACCCCACTCATACGGTTATAGTTGGTGGGGACTTCAACCTTCCCTCGATAATTTGGCAAAAATACTTGTTCAAAACCGATGATATTCAGAAAACATCTTCCGAGATTGTCCTAAATGCTTTCTCCGAAAATTATTTTGAGGAGTTAGTCCACGAACCCACGCGAATTGAAAATGGTTGCGAAAACACACTTGACCTCTTAGTCACAAACAATCCAGAGCTAATAGAGAGCATCATGACTGATACAGGGGTTAGTGGTCACAAGGTCGTTCTAGCTAGGCTCAATACCGTTTCTTCCAAACCCACCAGAAACAAACGCAAAATAATTTTATTTAAAAAAGCGGATAAAGTGTCACTAGAAGCCTTCCTAAGAGACAATCTCCATTCCTTCCGAACTGACTATGCAAATGTAGACGAGATGTGGCTCAAATTCCAAGATATAGTAGCACAGCAATTGAGAGATTCATACCTCATAAATTGGTAAGAGATGGAAATGATCCCCCATGATACACAAAACAGGGCCGAACGCTGTTGCAGGGCAACGGAAAAAGCATGCGCAGTTCAGAAGAACGCGAAATCCCGAGGATTGGCTAAAATTTACAGACCCGCGAAATTTGGCACGGACGTCAATGCGAGATGCCATTAATAGGTTCCACAACGAAACATTGTCTCGAAATTTGGTAGAAAATCCGAAGAAATTCTGGTCGTATGTAAAGTGCACAAGCGGCAAGACGCAGTCAATACCTTCGCTGCGCAGTACCGATGGTACTGTTACCGACGACTGTGCCGCTAAAGGGGAGTTACTGAACGCAGTTTTCAGAAATTCCTTCACCAGGCAAGACGAATGGAATATTCCAGAATTTGAAACACGGACAGCGTCTAGCATGAGTTTCTTAGAAGTAGATACCTTAGGGGTTGCAAAGCAACTCAAATCGCTTGATACGGGCAAGTCTTCAGGTCCAGATTGTATACCGATTAGGTTCCTTTCAGATTACGCTGATACAATAGCTCCCTATTTAGCAATCATATACAACCTCTCGCTCACCGATAGATCTGTACCTACAGATTGGAAAATTGCGCAGGTCACACCAGTGTTTAAGAAGGGTAGTAGGAGTAATCCAATGAACTGCAGACCTATATCATTGACGTTGGTTTGCAGTAGGGTTTTGGAGCATATACTGTATGCAAACATTATGAGTCACCTCGAAGGGAACGATCTGTTGATACGCAATCAGCATGGTTTCAGAAAACATCGGTCTTGTGCAACGCAGCTAGCTCTTTATTCGCACGAAGTAATGGCCGCTATCGACAGGGGATCTCAGGTTGATTCCGTATATCTGGATTTCCGGAAAGCTTTTGACACCGCTCCTCACAAGCGACTTCTAATCAAGCTGCGGGCCTATGGGGTATCGTCTCAGTTGTGCGAATGGATTCGTGATTTCCTGTCAGGAAGGTCGCAGTTCGTAGTAATGGACGGCAAATCATCGAGTAAAACTGAAGTGATATCAGGTGTTCCCCAGGGAAGTGTCCTGGGACATCTGCTGTTCCTGATCTATATAAATGACCTGGGTGACAATCTGAGCAGTTCTCTTGGGTTGTTCACAGATGATGCTGTAATTTGCCGTCTAGTAACGTCATCCGAAGACCGGTATCAGTTGCAAAGCGATTTAGAAAAGATTGCTGTATGGTGTGGCAGGTGGCAGTTGACGCTAAATAACGAAAAGTGTGAGGTGATCCGCATGATTTCCAAAAGAAATCCGTTGGAATTCGATTACTCGATAAATAGTACAATTCTCAAGGCTGTCAATTCAACTAAGTACCTGGCTGTGAAAATCACGAACAACTTCAGTTGGAAAGACCACATAGATAATATTGTGGGGAAGTCGAGCCAAAGGTTGCGTTTCATTGGCAGGACACTTAGAAGATGCAACAAATCCACTAAAGAGACAGCTTACGCTACACTCGCTCGTCCTCTGTTAGAATATTGCTGCGCGGTTGTGGTATCCTTAACAGATGGGATTGACGGAGGACATCGAAAGGGTGTAAAAAAAGGGCAGCTCGTTTTGTATTATCACGTAATAGGGGAGTGAGAGTGGCAGGTATGATACGCGAGTTGGGATGGAAGTCATTAAAGCAAAGACGTTTCTCGTCGCGGCGAGATCTATTTACGAAATTTCAGTCACCAACTTTCTCTTCCGAATGCGAAAATATTTTGTTGAGCCCAACCTACATAGGTAGGAATGATCATCAAAATAAAATAAGAGAAATCAGAGCTCGAACAGAAAGGTTGAGGTGTTAGTTTTCCCCGCTCGCTGTTCGGGAGTGGAATGGTAGAGAGATAGTATGATTGTGGTTCGACGAACCCTCTGTCAAGCACTTAAATGTGAATTGCAGAGTAGTCATGTAGATGTAGATGTAGTAATAATTGACGCTAATAATAATAATAATAATAATAGTAACAGTAATTGACATTTAGAATGATATATATTAGTTTAGAATATTTGAAGCCTTTTCAGTATTATCCGGACGGGAACGATAAAGGAAAAGAGAAGACTGAAATGACAGTGACAGTGGCTATTAGGAAAGAACAAAACATGAACAGGGAACTCTGCCTGAGACGATGGGGCTCATTTCGCTTTCCTGCTACCGATAACTTTTAGCTGGCTCTCACCAGTGAGCGCGGATTACACCTTTGTTCGATCATCGCTGCCTCCCCTAGACTTCAAAAGGAGGCGCTAGAGTCGCATTTGCGGAGAGGCCTCCGAAGAGCGCGGTCCTGGCAATTGGCAGGTAGTTTTCGCAGAGTCTGGAGCTGGGTACAGTAGCAGTGTTCGGAGCAGCGGTGCGGATCGGCACGATGTCTTTCCCGGGTCGTCATTCACTCTTTTTCACCAGGGCTGGGCAGAAAGCAAAGGCCCGGTTCGCTTAAGCTGTGGCCAACTAGTTCAGCTCTGTGCACCGATTTCCCGGTCCGCAAGATGTTCGAGCAGATGTTCGTGTTTATGTTCATTGAGTCGTCATGCACGCCTTCTTATTTGGATCGCGTGATTTTATGACTAGTGTATTGCCTGTCTTCTTTGTGTGATTTTGAAGTAACATGATTTAATCTGCACGCCAGCATTCTCTCTCAAAAAATTTGCCATGGTTAATGTTACGGTTATGTAATGTGCCCGGCTGTCACGCATAGCCATATCATGGGCCTACGCATTATCTGGTTTTCTCTCTCTCTCTCTTTTGAGTTGTGTTTGTTTTATAATTGTCATGCAAGATAACCAGCTGTTTCTGAATTTTAATTTGTTTTCACGATGTTTTAGAAGATGGCTGGTTCTCCCTTACTATTATTCAGCCCTTTAAGCATGTTACATGCTAATGGTAAGACCCTAGCGAGTGGTTATTTATATTCCTACCTGGAAGATATTGTCGCTCCCTTTCAGCAGTTCCCTGTTTCCGAAGATTATTTCCTAGTGCATGTACACTTATTCGAAAGGCTATATAAGTGCAGTTATGGGTGAACCATCACTTTTGATTGTAGTATAATCCTTCGGGTTTGTTAACTCCACTTTTTAAGTTACCGTGTCGGCGGCCTCTTGTCGCATGGGTCTGGTCTACTTGCGGTCGTGTGCACGGCTCTCCACCATTTCCTAGCGCTGGTTGCTATTGTTTGCAGTCGCTAGTCCTGGTTGTGTCTGCTCAAGTTGAGTATCTTATGTTATCTAACTTGGACTGTAACCGAAATTTTGTCGTCGGCTAAAAGGCCTTTGAATAACTGGCTTCACAGGGGGAATTTTCTGTTTAATGTTTTATATTTGAACTTGTGCGTTTTATTGTAATTTTTTGGTGTAAGCCACTCGGGTATCCCCTAAAGACCAATTGTTATTTTTTTTAATATTTATCTTTTTGGGGGTCTGCCTAATGTCTTGAATTTTAATTTGTTTCAAGAAATTTATCTAGAACTGTTTTAATTATTTTAATTGGCTGGTATATTTAAACTTTTCAAATTTAGAAATGTTAAGATAGGCCAATTTGTTAAGGTCTTACTTCTTGAATTTGTTTGAGGTTATTATCATTGTAATTCAACGGCTGTCGCTTTCACCATTTGAAGGCCTTCATCTGTATAATGACAAATTAACTTCATGCTACTTTGTCGAAACTGCATAATTCTCTTTTCTATGTACATGTATACCCATAATCTAACGCGCCACTGATGATGGAAATCTTTCTCATTGTTATGGTTGTAATATCGCCTTCTTCGTATACATACTTCCATGTTTAACATTTTAAAGAACATAGTTCTTATTATAGGAAACAGCGATCTATAATTATTATAAATCAAATGGAAGCAGTCTCGATCGCATATTTTCTTTTTTTAAATGTGGTGACCAGGTGACCGGTTTCGATCTTATTGTAAGATCATCTTCAGACCATAGATGTGTGCCGGAGGCAGTGGCGCATGCCAACCGTCTTACTTATAGATGGTGGTGCACCGGCAGACATCTATGGTCTGAAGATGATCGTATAGTAAGATCGAAACCGGTCACCACATTGAAAAAATTTATGACATCAAGACTGCTTCCAGTTTATTTATACTTCTATGTGGTGAAACTTCTTGGTGTGTGAGAGGTGCTTTACGTTATGTGTATATATGTATACATAAAAAGGTGCATCATACAGTTTTCGCTGCTGCATGATCATAGTCAGCATTGGAGCGTAAATAACTAATTTTGCATCGTAAGTAATGAAAACATCTTCTCTTTAATAATTGATTTACATGACTTAAAATCTTTGCGAGGCACAATTACACTTGAAAGGCGTTGTCTCACATCTTGTTTTGGCTGTAGGGCACCATCACTCCAAGGAAATTTATCAGCTGGGAAAACAAAAAGTGAAAGCTAATGTAAAATGTCTGAAGCTGAATTTGTCGGTTCGAAACCGGTAACGGCACTGTTTAAATAAATAAACATATTGTAGAAAGTGGCTGGTTGCTGTTTTCTTCTATGCCAGAGGCAATCTATATAAATTAACTTCAATTGTCTTGCCGGTTTCTCGAAGGGGACCTGTTGTTACTCAAATATTATTTGAAAATAAATGTTTTTTTCCAAGGGTAAATGATGTTAGTTAAAGAGGCCTAGTCCTCCCATGTCATTTCCCTGATCCTGATAACTCCACAAGTCACTGCCGACAAGACGGGGGACTGACGAGAGTGAGCTGCACCTGATCTGGGGGAGCGATGTGACTTGAGATACAGTGAAACGCAGGGACAAACCCGTTTGTCGGATAATCTTCCTTGCTCAGTGGTGAATTTTATTCATACTTTGAGTATGGTATTCTTATTTCCATCTTTCCAGGTACTGTAGACCTCTAAACTGGATTTTATATGGATCGCGAACACGTTTCCTTTTCCAGGCATACGTCTACTTCAGCCGTTGTTATATGCGTCCCAATTCCTCCCACGTTCTTTATTAATTGTGCATTCTATGACTCAGGCCTACCGCTGTAATTCTCTTTGCAAAAGCAAAAGGTTTATTAACTTGTATAGTTGTGTGACAGGAACGACTACGTCATAATAGTTTTCAGATATCACTTCACAGACAGCTCACCACTAAAAGCTATGCAATGTAACCACTGAATAGTGGAGAGCTAAGAACACCCGTAGGGGTGAATTGGAGACGTTCTGAAATCCATCAAACGAAATGTGACTATACGGAAGCTCATTTAAAAGTATATACAGTTCAGCACGATGTTGTAAACAGTGGTGTTTTACTTGAATGCAGAAAACATTGATCTGTCTAACATTAATTTCACTGAATGCACGGGAAAGCAGATAACGTCTACAGTAAGACAGTACTTACGTCGTAAACAGCCTGGGTGTTGTTCACGGAGAACCCTTCTTCCCCAAAGTAGAAATTCTCCACCTTTACTGCCGCTTCGGTTTGTTCCTCCACAGTTGGCAACGGCAGCTGGGAGCCAACGAGAAGTGTGAAGTTCTCTCTCATGTCCGCAGCGAAAGCTTCGTCTGTCAGAATTCCAGACGCTGAAACAACATACACGTTGCCCGTGAAATGTCACCTTCCTGGATAAGCATGTCGTTTTCCATGTATTTTGTTACAACAGTATTTTACGGACTGTAAGACGCATTGTTTCCTTCGAAAAACTGCCTCCAAAATTCAGGTGCCTCTTATACTCGAAACTAAAATAAAAATTTCCAGTGTTGATTTAAAATTCCTGTCCGTCTTAAAAATTGCCATATATTAGATGCCGCGGGAAACCTATCTCTATCTGGCAACACTGTATTCAACTGGCAGTTGCAGTGCACCGATGCGACGAAAATGGGTTCACAAGCTTGCTAACACTGTCTCGCTCCCGCCCCGCCAAACCCAGAACTCTGTTTAACCTACGACGCGTCGTTGCTGTCTACGGTACCAGTAAACTCGAATTGAAAGTGATTTGTGTTATCGATAACAGTACAATAATTTTGTTAACAGCTAGATATGTAATTGAAAAAGTCAAAGGCATTGATATGCTGCGACCTGTAAATTGAAAGTAATAATATATGCAGAAGTACATGGACACAGAGCAGCCGAGAGGCATTTCGGTCCTCCAACGGAAAATGCCATTTCGGATTAGCGGTCTAGAAAAGAAGAACTAGAAAAAATGAGGAAGATTAAATGTGCAAACAAAGGACTGAATGGAAAACGGTCAAAGCTAGAGAATGACCTACTCAAGCGGATTCACACCTCCCAAAATAGCATTAATACAAAAATGATTCAGATACATTCTCGCAAGGTAGCGCGACAATGTAACTTAACAGACTTTAAGGGTGGACTTTTCGGGAAGCAGCGGCCTTGTGATCTATATAATATCAATGAAAAAATTTTGTAGATCGCTATCGTACTTTATGGAAACGACCGGTTTCGGCCTAGATTTGTCCCTTCTTCAGACAGCACCACCAGTTGAAGTTGACTGTGTGTAGAATACTCAGTTGACCTCAGATTCAGCGACAGAGGTCAACTGACTGTTCTGCACATCGTCAACTTCAGATGATGGCGCTGTCTGATGATGGTTTCAGCCTTCGCCGAAACAGATTATTTTAATAAAGTACACTCGCGATCTAGAGTGTTTTTCCACAGACTTTAAGTGTGGAGTTTTTTGGTGCTACAGGTTTATGAAGCATCACGGACTTACCTGCGAAACAAAAACAAAATGTATCATAAAATGCCACAAGAAAATGAAGAGAAAATATTATCTTTTCATCTCTTTATTACTTAACATCGAGAAAACACCAGTGTTGAACTAAGCCAAACAGCGAATATGGACGAAGCTCCTCTGACATTTGATGTGCCGAGTAAGAGAAATGTTGCCATGAAAGGTGCTAAAACTGTAACTATAAAAACAACTGGACACGAAAAAATGCACTACTCTGTTGTCCTTTCCTGTTGTGTTGACGGTACTAAACTTAACCCAATGATCATTTTCAGACAAAACACAATGCCAAAACTTTCTGGAATACCACCAGGTGTTATTGTTCACGTACATGTCAAGAGTAGGATGCACGAGGCTGGTATGAAATTATGGATAAACGGAGTGTGGGGGAGAAGGAAAGGTGCTTTACCGATGAAGAGTTCTAGTGTTGGATCACTTTAGTAGTCATTTGAAAAAATCTGTAAAAGAGAAATTAAAGCGGGAAAATGCATAGCTTGGTGTTATTCCGAGAGGACTTACATCACAACTGCAACATCTCGATGTCTCGACAAGTAAACCATTGAAAAATTTACATGAGAGAGAAATGGAGCAATTGGATGAGGGATGAAACCCAACACGAATTCATGCTGAAGGGAGCTTTAAAACGACCTGCAATCGAGCAAGTGTGTCAGTGAATAAAACAGTCGTGGTCTAGAGTGAAAGAAGCCGTTATTGTTAAAACTTTCAAGAAGTGCGGCATAAATAACGCTCGCGATGGCAGCGAAGACCAGCTTACATATGAAGAGGACAACGATGACGATAAAGATGAATAAAAATAAGAAGAAGAAGAAGAAGAAGAGGAAGAAGAAGAAGAAAGTTCAGATGACGATTCTGAGGCATATAAAGGTCAATTCGGTATTATAAACTAAGAATTTTTTTAGACTGTCTTTGCAATCTCAAATGTTCAGATGTGTGTGAATTCATAAGGGACAAAACTGCTGAGGTCATCGGTCACTAGACTTAAACATACTACTTAAATTAACTTAACGCTAAGGACAACACACACACCCAAGCTCGAGGGTGGATTTGAACCTCCGGCAGGAGGGGCCGCACGATTAGTGCATGGCGCCTCGAACCACGCGGCCACTCCGCGCGGCTGTTGCAGTCTATTAACTAAAATAGTAAACATGTTATTTCTTAAAAAACTGCTTAAGAAATAAGGTGCGTATTATAGTAAGTAAAATGCCGTATGTACAACACACTCTATACCTCTTATAATCCATCCGCCGCAGAAAAGGTGTCAAAATGAGTCGACAAAGCGAAATATGTAAGATAATTCTTTGGAAACAAGGTATACTTCCCAAAGTGAACGTTGTCTTAGATAGTCCACGATATTCCAGTTGCGATTAATAAAATTTACAAAACACGAACAGGATGGAAGCTCTCAGGACTTAGGTAAGGTCACCATTTTTCGTAGGACTGCAAGAACAATGTTTCTCTCAGCGCATAGTCCTTGAGGATCTGTGATGATTGCCTCACGTGGACTGAAACAGCCAGTATCAGACCAAATGCCAAGGCCAACCACGTGTTGATGGCAGTGGTTTGCGGCACAGATTGTGACGACTCATAGGTAGACTACAGTCCAACAAATAACCCTGCACTTCACCGCTGGATAAACCTTAGCTTAGTAACTCATCTTTCCACACGATTAACGTCTACAGGAAGATCGGTGCTGAGACTAGTATGATGACACCAATGTGACGGCGATTGTTTACAAAGTGGTTCGCTTTGTTTTCCCAATTATTAGGTAACATTTTAGAAACAAAGAAAAGAGACTACGGTTTTGTGTATTGTATTTATGTTAACTCCTCCTGTACAGGGGCTGTCTTACAGCTGAAAGAGTTTAATTTCAAGGGAAAAGAGAAACTGGGGTTTCACATGTGTTGACAACAGGAACTACCATAAGCTGTGGAAACGTTTCCTTTCCAACACGTGCTAAATATGTCTTACATGTATTTATAATGATTTCCAGGTAACAGAGTTTTAAAGTTAACTAGAAATTGAACCGAAATATTTATACTGCAATGAGATCGTGAAGGTCAAGAGTTCTTCATACTCAAACAGTAAACAATTGTGGAATCTCTCTGACACTAGCTGCATTAGAAATGAAAGTATTCTCTTTTTGGTAACACATGAAAATTTCTCGCGAACCGGGCCTCGAATTCGGATTTTCTTTTTGATGTGAGAGGTCGCCTTAACGACTTTGGCTACCAGAGCACCCTTCCAGGACAGATCCAAATTTCCATACGTTATTCTATCAACGAATCGCTCGCAACTTTACCTGAATTCTGTCCACAGGGTTTCAATTAGATAATCGTAATCAACGTTAGTATTATGGTAGTCATTTTGCCTGTAGAGGCTTTTGATAATCATTTTTAACAACGTCTGAAGAAACATACATTGGTAAATATTTTGCAGCTGCACTAAATTTATCAAATTTCACGTGTCACCAACAGGTAATATCTTTATACCTAATTCAGAAAAATTTTGCAGTTGCTAATACATCGAAGTTTAGTACAGCTGCAAGTTCATCACCAGTGTCTGTTTACTCAAATATTGTTAAAAATTAGTATTACAAGCCTAGATATGTAAAAATACGATCGTAATACTAAAGTTGAATACGTTTGTGTGCTTGAATCCCTGTGGCAGGAATCCGAGTTGCGCGCGATGGGGTCGTTGACAGCCGATCTTATATGCTGATCCAATACGAACTAACTTTTGGCACTTCTAGATAAATGTACTTTGATTTGCAAATTATATCAGTGCGAATGAGAAGAACGTAGTTAGGGGTGTTCTATTGTTTGAAGATTAACAGACTAAGTCAGTGGACATTGTCTTTTATTACAGAGGATCCTTTTCATCACCAGTTATTAATTTTCTGTGGCAGTTTATTATATGTACGTCACGGAGATAGAAACATGGTTTGATCATTTTGCCTGGTGTGATCAGTTTGTAAATTTCCCCTCTTCGAAAGAAACTATTGCATTCAAATGAAATGTACTGCAAAGTTACGAGAAAAATGGAGGAGGAGCTTTCACAACGACCATGTTTGTTACAAAAATTGATATTTCCTTTTACTTTCTGCAGTCTCTGGTCAAAAACATCCTGTGAATGGCGAAGAATTTCTGCCGCATCGATAAATCGGACAACAAGGTAATCAAAATTCCTCATATAGAGTCACCAGTGAAAGTCAGGAGTCTTAATGTCCAAACTTTCAGCTAATTCATTCCAGGCAGTCTCTTATACTATCTGCAAAAGTAGATTGGACACCACTGTGCTGGAAGCACATTTCTACTCTAATATTCAAATTTCCTTTCTTCTGTCAGTCGGTAGTTACATTGGACTGGCCTAAATGTAAAATTTCAATCATTGTTTCTTAGTGTTACTTGTTTACTTTTGGTGTTTCGTTGTCAGTTTGTTAGCTACTATGACACTATTAGCGGATATTAGTTTATTTGTATTTAAAAAATAGGAATTTATAAGGATTTCTCCGTAATTAGTATGATTATGAAAAGAGACTACGGAGACTTTTCACTACTCATCTGCATGAAAAGAGACTTGTAATACCTTATCTGGTTGCCCTGTTTCTGATTTCAGCTGTCGCGAGACCGTTCGCCTACTTAAAGGTGTTTTAGCACATCTGGTAACTCTGAGGAACAGGACGGCAACAGGAATGTTAGCAGTGGGTTTAAAAATCTGTCGAGACGAGTTCAATAGAGATGGAGCCATAGATCTTACGGAGCATGATGGTGGAAGAAAGAATCCGCCGATTGTATGAATCAACTACACCGGCAAACCACTGAAGTTACTTGGGGAAAATTGAGAACTTAAAATCAAGATGCTTAAACGGGATCCCAAGCTGCCCTCCTTCGTAACACAGGTCCACCGTCTTAGCCACAGCGCCAGTTCTCTGTTGATTAGCCGCGATGTTTGTCAGGGCTATGTGCATTCCTTAATTTCCTGAAGATATTTTGACGAAAATAAAGAAGGAATGTGTGACAACGGAACATATGCGAATAATATGTTTGTTTTCACGGTCATCTTATGCAGAAGCTGTAAAAATCGGTTATGTTGGTTTCTCCTCCTCAAGCTCACTGCAATTTAAATAAACAGAGTTTTACATCAGATGCGTTTCGCTTTTATTTATAAAGCATCTTCTGTGCTCATCCTGTAAATTAGATACGTATGTTTTCATATTTTGGTTGTTTTAGAAAAAAAGAGCATTCTGTTAAAGAAATTGGTGTGTAGTTTACTTGCAGTGATTCTGCCTCTGTCCGTGCTAACAAAGAGGGTGTAAGCAATGGTTTGAGAATATGTAAACAATAGGAAGAAACACCATAAGCAAACTGCATGCCAGCTTTATAAGCAAAATGTTGTTTTTAATCTAAAAACAAAAATGTACAAACATATCTACCCTATTTGCAGCATGAAGACAGAAGATGTTTTATATACATGAGCGAAACGCGTCTGGTGTAAAATTCTCTTTAATTAAACTGCAATAAGCTTAAGAAAGAGAAACCAATAATAACATCCGAATAACTCTTATTTAGCTAATGGCACTGTAATGATTACCTTTAGAGCAGACAAATCTCAACAAGGAACAGCAGAACTGAAGAAAGCACATTTGAAAATATGCCTGAAATTAAAATTATTAAAATAATGTAGGCAATAACTAGCGCATCGACAGAAGAACAGTACAAATAAACAATGAACTTATAAAAGTGGATCGGATTGTATATTTGTCAGTTCGAGCCAACAGCCAAACAGACAGAAAAATAAATAAGTATACTGAATACTGAAATTTCTTTGTAGAGTTTTCAGTACACTAAACAGGTTTTTCAGAATTTGGCTCCTTCCTCCCATTGTGTCTCGAAAGGAAGGTTGACTGTGTTTATTTGACTTGAGACCATGTGACAAGTACGATGTTGTAGTGCCTATGTTATTCCGAATAACGGTGCACTGTTCCTTTAATAGGCACTGTGGCAACTACAGTCGTTATCAAATACATTAAATGTATTCGCAGTTGCGAATATGGACAACCATCGGGTGTGAAATGGAACACGACTCAAAATTTTTGCTGGACAAGGACTCGAACACGGATTTCCCTCTTACCGCTCGCGATAAATAGAAGTATCGAAAATGTGGTGGTGTCGGGCGGATCATGTATCTAGCCGAATCGATTGTACATGAAGCAAGGAAATTCTTTGCTGCATTTCAAAAGATGATATCAGTTCGAACTGACGACTTAAATGAAGGCGGGTACATAAGAGACAAACTAAAACTATTATGTGTCAGTCACTCTTCATTTTTTATCATGAATCGTTTCGAGGCCTTACACCACCATTATCGTCATGCGTATCAGTGGATTACATTACATTTTTGTTTTTTTGGGTGGAGCCAGTTGTCTTAGATTTCATTTCGATAGAAATAATAAACATTTGTTAACATAATATGGCACAACAATTAAAATTTGTAAACAATAATTAATATACTCACATTAGATAAACACAAAACAACAACATAAATAGTCCTGTGATTGTACGGATGTATACAGCCTTGGAAGTCAAATAGCATTCATTCCTAGCTTACATTGCGAATCAAATGCACAGATAACGTAATACAATATTTTGTCTTCTAAATATAAATTATAAACCTGTATTTCACCATATTTGTTTGTTAATCTTCTGGTTTGATGATTTGGGAGTTGCTTTTTTGACTTCCTGTACATCGTATAGTGTACTTGAGATGCTTCTAAGAAAGCTCATTGCCACGTTCTCAGCTTTATGAGTGAGTGTGTCAAGAACATGTTCCCTGTTATGAACAAAAATTGCGGGTTATTGATAGAGGTTCAGTTGTTGATCTTTTTTAGTTTGTAGAGTGTTGTTAAATTACTGTCTACGTAGTGTAGAACATGTTTTGTGTCGTTAATGTGACTAGTATCTAAATGTATTAACATGTTCTGTAAACCCAGTTCGGAAACGTCGTCTAGTCTGGCTATAATGGGTGCTTTGTCTCGTAAACATACGAGCTGCAAAATTTGTTTATTTTTTATTTTTGTTGTAGTGCAGTGAATTACATAATGTATTATGGTGGAAAAAACAACTCTTACGTAACAGTGTGTTAGTATATTAGCAATTCACAACAGAAAACATGGGCAGAACACAACGACAAAGCTGAAGCGGTGGCAGTGAACTCTTTTTAGAAGACGTTGTTTCTCAAGCATATTAGGCGAAACACACTAACTTTTACTGTTATAATTTTTGCCAGTGCCTAAATGGTAAAATAACTCCCAACACACCAAATCGAAAAATTATCAAATAAATATGCTGAAATATAGGTTGATAAGCTGTTTGTTTTTCATATTTTTCGTTAATGCAATAATGATATTCTTGAGCGAAAAGGCCGTGAAGAGTTAAATACACACGTATCTGTTATCTCTCCTTTTTCCCAATGTAAGCTGGTGACGAAAGCTCTGTGACTGACAAAGCACTGTTTTTCTACCTCCATACAAGCTCTGTACTTTTAATGTTGTTGTTTCATATTTGTGTGACACCTAAAACTGATGTTGTATATTTATGACGAACTTCAGGGTTATTTCTGCTGGAACATACTCCAACTAGTTTCATTTTTCTTTAAAATGTGTGATCCTACTGTTATATTACGTTAACAAATACTGGTTATACCATGATTGTAGCGCAGGAGAACTCTAGAACTCAGAACAGACAACCAGCTACAGCCAGCAAACAAAAATGTAATGCAATCCACTAATCCACCTGATGATGGCGGTGTAATTTAACTTTTACTGCCATAAATGGTAGTGGTTGACAAATCCACAGCCCATCATGGACGACACAACATTAACGTTGGTAGATGCTATTAGAAAACATACATTAACAACACACAAAACCCAAACTACAGGCCATGATGTATGCACAGATATAGAGGACATCTTTATCCACATGTGGATATTAAACGTCTAGCGACAACGACAATGATGATTATGATACGGTGCACTGGAACATAGCTTCGGAAACACACTATAAGATAGGCTTTGAATCTTAAATGTAGTCGCAGGCATCGGTGTCATGTATTATGTTAGGTTAAGCAATGAGGCGCATAGACCAGAAAACAGTTAAGTAACAGAGCCTAAAGATAATGCATTCCCAGGTACACATCTACATTGTGAGACGTGTTGTGTGTCAGCAGTTATAAATGACATATTAGTGTAGTAATTTATATAGTCGGCTTTGAGGTAACCAAAAAAATGGTTCAAATGGCTCTGAGCACTATGGGACTTAACATCTGCGGTCATCAGTTCCCTAGAACTTAGAACTAATTAAACCTAACTAACCTAAGGACATCACACACATCCATGCCCGAGGCAGGATTCGAACCTGCGACCGTAGCAGTCACGCGGTTCCAGACTGAAGCGCCTTTGAGGTAACAGTGCACTACCTTTGTATACAAGTTTGTGTACGTACATTCAACAATGACACTGCCATCTGCAGAAGTGACGCCTGTCATGACGGCGACCTGGTTGTAGCGGCCGTCCCTCAGGATGTCTCCTGGAGACTCGGTGACCACCGCGGTGTCCGACTGCGGCTCAATAACAGGCGAAAAGGCGATTCCCTTGCGGCCTCGCTTCTCCTGTGGGGAGGTAACAGCAGGTGCTGCTCAAGGCACACTCAGTGTTGGAAATGGCAAATGAGAATGTTTATACTAAAGCATGTGACAGTGGCACTTATAATTGCAGTGGTCAGTTACAAACAACTCCACACATTCAATAAAGTCACCACGTGACCGAACAATATTTTCCACACAATATAAAATTCCGATTTTCATTTACGTTTAAAGAGATAGCACAGTATAATTTTTTTCACGTTTAAATGTGAACACTTGTATTGAAAAGTTATTTCAGACAGACCATTGAAACAGTAAAAATGTGTTAAATATATTTTTATAATTTAGAAAAGATTACTAATGATTACCATTATTCTGATTATTTGTACGATTTTGAATAATCATTTAAAAACAGCTACGGTGTCAGTTACCGAAGTATGAATTACTCATAAATGTCATTTCTTGTGTAGGTCGTTTTATGATAAAATGACTCTCTGACCTCTTCCTTCTTTTCGGTGTGTTTTAAGTAGTTGTTATTGAGAAGAGTATGGTGTTGATTGCCAATGTCTTTTAAAGCAAACATTTTTATTGAAAACATCTGTCGGCCAATAAATTGTGTGTGTGATGATATATCCTTCAAAACAAAGTAATAAATAATGAAAATATTAATGAGAAAAAAACCTCGCAGCTGATAATTTTATAGTGATGTATAACAAAATTAGCGATCCTAGATCTTTGCTTTTCAGACAGGAGTCAACTTTCTAGATTTACTGCGACAGTGTAAAACATGGAGAAAACTACAAAGAAGAGACTAAGATAAGTAACAGACAATATAACGAGTTTTAAGCCTTATAATTTCACTCAAAAGTTATTCAAAATTGTTTTGTATGTTGTCAAGAACTATTTAAGCAGATCACACCAATGTTCACCACTGAGGTTAGGCGATCAGGTTCAAATATTGATTTTATCCTAATGCAAAATAGTGTTAGACGCTCAAAAGCCATTGCTGAATCGTAATAACTCTAACATTTTTAACCATTTGTGTAACTGCAGATTGTAAACTACATTAAGACAAAAAAGAATTAAAGACATTATTGCCAGTGGGCATTGACCTACATCAATTGGAGAAGTTAAACTTTTTGTGGATTGGTATCGGAACCAGGGTCCTGTGTAAAAGGCTAATGTGCTAGCTACAGAGCTATCCGGACACAATGATCACCATAACCACGCAGACTACCCTAGCACATCCCATCACCTCATATTGGACACAAATTCTCAATTTATGCCACACACTACTGATGTAATGCCTCTGCTCTATTAGCATCAATCCTTATGGCGTCTTGCTGACTTGTGTAAGAGTTCAAGCGTGACATGTATCTTCACTGAGGGGATCATTGCCCACCACCATGAATCAAGACACATTAGCTGCTACTGGGTATTGATTTATATCAATAGGGGAAGTTCAAAATTTTTGTCGTACCATGGTTCGAACCTGGGCTCCTGCTTACTAGGCAGATGTGCTGGCCACTGTACATAATTAGGGTGATGACGGCAAATGATTCCTTCAGTGCAGTTGTACACCAAGCTAGACATCTCATGGGAATCGGATAGTGCTGCAAGTATTGAGGCTAATGACCAGGAGCACTATATCACTAGTGTGCGGTATAAGTTGAGATTTTTGGGTCCGTGTAGTCGTGGTGACCACTGTGTCTGGATGGCGTAGTGGCCAGTGGATCTGTCTAGTAAGTGGGGACCGATGTTCGAATACCACTCCACCACAAATTGTAAACTTGTCTCATTGATATAAATCAGTGCCCACTGCAGCTAATGCCTTCAAGTTATTTGTGTCTTGTTCCATAGTGGATGCAGGATCAAACTGATGCCTTTTCTTTCAGACGTGTCCTGAAGAACAGACATCACATATGTAAAATATTAGTTAAACTCTGACTCATATGTTGTTGTTCTCAATCGGCGTAACTCATACGAAAACCGTTTATTGTAAAAACTAAGAACTGTCCATTTCGTTTTCCTGCAAAATCTTTGCAAATGAAACAAAATATGTTCAAAGGATGCAAGTTAATGTATTCGGAAAAAATATGTTTTCCTGGTCACTTACAAATAACTGACAGGCCAATCACTCTGTTTAAAAATCTGTTTAGTTATGACAGGAAAAGACGTGTTCTCTGGTTAGAATATAAAACATAACACGAAAAACATAGCAGCTCGTAACAGTCCCCTATCGTAAACATTTTACTTTCTGTTTTATGCTCTGGCTTCCCGCCAGTGTGAACAGTTGGTCATCAACTGTTTTGAAAGCTTCTAAAACACAATGAGAATTTAAGACTATTTTCGTACTTAATATTTCAGCAGTTGGCCCTGTGTCACTACACAGGTCCAGTGTACCTATTCTAAGACAAATTTGCTCCTGTCATTTATTTTTACAGATGATTCCTGACAGGATTAACACAGAGCATATATGCCCATTATCATTGAAATTTATTTCTCCCTCTTATGTCAACTACTTTATAGGTGTCTGAACTTAATGTACAGTTTCGGAGCTCTTGTTAGTACCAAACTGTCTGAAATTCGTTCTTCCTTATTTCACAAGCATATACCTCGACGGTTCGTAAAGGCACCAATTCTTACTTCACCAGAAGTCTACGTTTCTCTTAACTTTCCAAAGACCTGCCTTCTCGTTCAGGAATGTAAATGCGGTTATTCAGAGTATCGTGATAGGGAGTATATGGATTCCACGTAAAAGCAATGAAAGTTCTGAGCTCATAACAAATGTATTTGACTTTGTGGAAGATGGAGCTGTTATTGCAAGCGTTGAAATGGTTTAGAAAGCATTCTGGACTGTCCAGAAATTCAAATAAATTTGTTATGAGCTCAGTACTTTAGTTGTTTCCACGTGCAATCCACTTACTCCCTAGCACGATACTTTGAATAACCGCGTTTACAGCCATCAGTGTCTCACGATATTATGATTTTTTTGAAGTTCAGTGGTTTGGAACTGTTCATTCTTCTCTAGCGTCTCCTGATGCAGCTCAGACCTTGCTAGGTTGTGAGGAGGTGAGCAAGTCCCGACTCCACTCTACAAGAATAACTGACTGTTGGACTGTTGCACCAGCCGGCCTGAGTGTGGTTTTTAAGCGGGTTTGCAAGCTAGTTTAGGCTAATGCTGGGGCAGAAAAAATCTCCCTGTCGTGAAACACGATACGCAGTTATGTTAGGTTGACTGACGAAAGTGATGACAGAAAGGGTATCACGCCACAAAGTTTAATAACATAATTTTTTTAGGTCATGAAAGCAGAGGGTTAATGAGAGAAATGAGAACTCACTTCTCATCCATTTTTCGCTGTCTCAGCCAACTGGCGGTATATACTTGTCGGCTTAACATTTTTTTCTGCTGAATTACCTAAAAATTTCGTGTAGCTCAATGACCAGGTAAAAATCTTCGATATAACGGCACTCCATCGACTTGAGTATTGCTAATCCATCATGATTATGCAACTTGGGAAAGGGGATCTGGAAATCGTTTCATAAACAAGTAGATAGCTGAAATTTCCTTGCAGACCAGGGCTGAAATCCCTGACCTCTTATTTTGCTTACAGAGCTGTTATAACTGAGCAAGACACCCACGATTCTCGTCCCGTCCATACTGCCTCAATCCTAACAGTATTTATCTCCTGTGTTCCAAAAGTCAGGGAAGCATTCCTGCATACCCTGGGGGCGAGGGGGGGGGGGGGGGTCAAGCTATCCTAAAAAGACGTTATCGTAAAGTTGAAACTTACTGACAGTGCTCTGTTTTCAAGCTTACTGACATATCAAAAAAAAAAAAAACAGTTAAAAAATGTGTTATAAACTGAGTCGAAGACCTTGCCTTTCGAAAGCAATGCTCTTTAGGACTGAGCTGTATGGGCACAAGTGACGACTCGTCCTTTGCTATGAGAATGAGTTGGGGCGTGTCTGCGTAACTCATTTGGAAAGAGAATGTTCGGGATTTGAGTCTTAACCCGTCACATAGTTGTAATCTGCCAAAAAGTTTCAAAATAACACTCCTCTGCAGAAAAACACCTTTGTTTTCATTATTACTACCGTAATTGGCGTATCATACCCGTGGTTCTCTCCCCCTTCCTTCGCTATATACAAAACGAACTTTCCTCCATTGAACTTTTTCGATGTACTTCGTCATCCTATCTGATGCGGATCCCACTCAGTGCAGCCGTACTCCAGAAGAGGTTGGACAAGCTCAGTTTTGGCATTTTCTTCAGTTGACCTGTTGGATCCTAAAAGGGTTCTTCCAATAAATCGCAGTCCTTGGTTCGCTTTCTTCACAACATTATCTACGTGGTAATTCCAATTTGTTATTCGTAATTGGAATCCCTAAGTTCTTAGATGAATTTACAGCCTTTACATTTGTGTGATTTACCGTGTAGCTCAAATTTATCTGATTTCCTTCAATGTTCATACATATGACTTCATATTTTCCATTCTTTAGAGTAAATTACCACTTTTCGCATCATTCAGATACCATGTGTAAATCATTCTGCAATTGGTTTTGATCATCTGACGACTTTACAAGACCGTAAATGACGGTATTATCTGCAAATACTCTAATAGGGCTGGTGAGGTTTGTCTCTTAAATCCTTTACGTAGATCAGGAACGAGAAAGAGTCTATAACGGATCCTTGGGGAAACTCGGGTATTACTTCTCTTGTATTCTATGACTTTCTCTCACTTACTACGGGCTGTGACCTTGCTAACAGGAAACCATAACTCCAGAGGCATAACTCAAGTGATTCCATGTAACCAAATATTTTGATTAGAAATCACTTGTGAGGAGCTTTGTCAAAAGCCTTCTAAAAATCTAAAAGTATGTAATCAATGTAGGATTCCGTATTGATAGCCCTCGTTACTTCTTGCGAGTAAGGAGCTGATTGCGTTTCAGAAGAAACGGTAGTTTCTGAATCCGTGTTAGCTGTTTGTCAATAAATCGTTATCTTCGAGGTAATTTACAATGTTCGAACACAGACTTTGTTCCAAAATCCCATTGGAAATCTAGGTTAGTGATATGAGTCTGCAGTTCAGTGGATTACTCCAATTTTCTTTCTTGAGTACTGGTGTGACTTGCGCAACTTTCCAGTCTTAAGTACGTATCTTTCGTTGAGTGAGCGTTTTATATGTTTGCTAACTGTGGATCTATTGTATCAGCATTCTCTTAAAAGAACATGACTGATATACAAGCTCGACCGGAGGCCTTGCTTTTCTTGAATAATTTAAGCTCTTTCGCTACACCGACAATACATATTTCTTGGTTTCTCATCTTGGAAGTTGTTGTTGAGTCGAATTCTGAGATATTTATTTCGTCTTATTTGGTAATGGAATTTCTGAAAACTGTGTTTAGTAAGTATGCTTTAGTGACACTGTCATCAATAATAATACCATCTGCCTCCTCTTGGCGTAGTATTGGTTCTGCATTCGCTTTTCCACTTCACATCATATCGTCAACAACTTTAGAACGCTTGATAAGCGACTGAAGGGATTCTCACTCACAAAAATTTCGATGACTAGTCTATTTTTCAGGTCACTGAGCGCTCCTGGCCCACCCAGCCTGCTGTTAGCGCTTCTCTACTGACAATGCAAACCCCCCCCCCCCCCCCGGTCCCACCCCCCTTTCTTTTAAAGTGGTGGTTCCACCTGTAGTTACATCTAGTGGTCAATTCCGCGTTAAGTATGGCTGTCCAGATACTTTGATCATATAGTGTGTATTACTACATTGGAGAGTATCGCACGAAGCAAGTGTTCATCATATGAAAATATTCAGAAAAACTTCATCAGAAATTTTGTCGCTAGAGCTCAGATTCACCTGGCATCAACGATCAGGAGGACAGGCGATTCAGGTAATTCCCTGTGCAGAACGTCGAGTGATTGCTGCCACAAACTGTCTAGGACCAACAAAATTGGCACAGTTCGACTCACGAAGTCTGACAGGGCCTGGCTGTTGTCCCTGGTGAGGTCTGCGTGATCGGCGGCCCTCAGGAAGGCAGCGACGGCAGAGTCGTTGGCGCCCTGCGTCTGGAAGCCGAGCGCCGCCGCCAGGCGGTACGCCTTCTCTCTGGGGCTCTGCTCCACGCTCCAGTTGCCGTTTGCTACGCCACTCTCCATGATCACTCCATGGAACAGACCTGTAAAAATAGTCTCATTTCGTCAAAATAATCACACATGATTAAGGAGACTGAACTTTCGTATCTCGTCTATTTACTGTCAGGAGACACATTGAGGTGGCAAAAGTCATGGGATGTCTCCTAATATCGTGTCGGACCCCATTTTGATTAGCGTAGTGCAGCAGCTCGGCATGGCACCTGCGCAGCAAGTCGTTGGAAGCCTCCTGCAGAAATAATGAACAATGCTGCCTGTAAGTCGTCCATAACTGCGGAACTGTTGCCATTGCACGATTTTGTGTACAAAATGACCTCTAGATTATGTCCCACAAATGTTCGACTGGATTTGTGTTTGGCCACCTGGGTGGCTAAATCTCTCGCTCGAAGTGCCCAGAATACTCTTCAAGCCAATCGTTGCCCGTTGACACGGCGCATTGTCATCAAAAAATGTTTCAAATTTTTTTGTGAAGTTCATGAATGGCTTCAAATAGTCTCCAAGCAGCCGAAAATAACCATTTCGAGTCAATGATCGGTTCAGTTTGACCAGAGGACCCAGTCCATCCATGTACACACAGCCAACAACATTATGGAGCCACCACCGGATTGCAAAGTGCATTGTTGACAAATTCGGTCTTTGACTTCGTGCTGTCTGCACCACACACGAACCCTACCACCAGCTCTTAAAAACTGAAATCAGGACTAATGTGACGAGGGCACGGTTTTCCAGTCGTCTACGGTCCAGCAGCTACGGTCACGAGACCTGGTGAGGCGCTGCAGGCGATGACGTGCTGTTGGCGAAGGCACTCGCATCGGTCGCCTGCTGACAACTTTAAGTACAGTTTTTGTCCAAACTCGTAATAAATGTCATTTGATATACTTTTATTGTGTTGCCACATTTTTGTTCTAGTGCCACCTTGGGACGCAGGTGTATGCTGTGCAATCTGCCACCCGTTTTAATGAACTATAGCAGCAAACCGTTTATGGTACTTGGGATTATTGGACTGAATTAATAGTAAGTTACAACATCCGAACAATGTCAATGTGTGGGAAGAACGATTGTTGATGTCCGTGTTCAAAATGGCTCTGAGCACTATGGGACTCAACTGCTGTGGTCATCAGTCCCCTAGAACTTAGAACTACTTAAACCTAACTAACCTAAGGACATCACACACATCCATGCCCGAGGCAGGATTCGAACCTGCGACCGTAGCAGTCGCATGGTTCCGGACTGCGCGCCTAGAACCGCGAGACCACCGCGGCCGGCGATGTCCGTGTGAGCTAAAATATTTGTTACTTTACTTTTATGGCCTTGCTGCTAGATATACGTAGGAGGAAGTAATATATTGGCTGACTCTTCTAGAAAAGCGTGTTATGGATTTCTAACAGGTTACCACATCTTCTTGCACAAGAGATCTCTTGTAGTGTCTGCCACTGGAGTTACAAGAGGGTCTCTGCAATGCTGTCGTGTTGACTAAAGGAAGGTGCTGTTCTTCTTCAGATCTCCTCTTTGTCTTCCATCTATTCTTTCAGTTATTGGTCCGAGAATGTCGAGGAATATTCAAGCATCGGTCGAAAAATCGTTTTACAAGTTAGTGCTTTCAATGTTACCTTTACAGGTTGCCTATATTTGCCTACTATCCATAACGGATCCATAAATTCAAATCGATCCTACTTTTACTACTTTGAAATATGCATTCTGACTTGACTTCTTGTGATTTTAATATTTCCAAATCATGATCACATAAACTATTTATACGCTGATGTTACGTATGAGTAACTGTTTCCCTGTGTTATGTCTCGGCTGTAACACAGCAATACAGTAATTATCTTTTCTCTGGAAAAATAAACAAAAAGTTATCACTAAGGCCTTTGTAGGAAATAAACTCGTTTGTATCTCCAATTCTGCAGTGTTAAGTCTGGTAGAGCTTGAAGCGGGATCTATTTAGATGACCTACATAAAATATTAATACGGTTACTACAATGTCTGTATTTTACTGACACTGCATAGTTAGAAGCCGTTGTCTTCCAGGCATGAATGTATGTTTGAAGGACATTAGCATAGAGCTATACAGACGATGAAAAATACAGACACTATAATAATTATGTTTCACGCTAAGGCAAAATATTGTCTCTCCATGTGCGGTAATCACCTAATGTGCGAGTAGTATGGGACGCAGACACTTGGGCGTATGAATGTTTGGATTGTTTCCAGAGCCTTGTGCAGATAGCGGAAGCGGTTAAGACCATCGCTCGCGACAAGCGGGAAATCAGGGTTCGAGTCCTGGCCCGGCACAAATTTTAATGTGTCTCTAGTAAATAGTACGGCTGAAATATTATCATATTCACAGTTTTCAGATAAATTTCATATAAGATATTTTTCCTTGTAGGTACAACTACTCCTGCACCACAACCAAATCTTAGTTCATTGTAGTGTCCGACCTAAATACAGCCTTAACGAGGCACCGAGAGAGATGAGCCTGTGGCAGAACACTGGACTCGCAATCGGGAGGACAGCGGTTCAAAACAATGTTCGTCTACCAGACCTAGGTGTTCCGTGCTTTACCTGAATTCGAAGATAGTTCCCTTAAAAAGGACACAGCCGGTTGCCTTCCTTATCTCTCCCCAGTCTCAGAATGTCCTACGTCTCTAATGACCTTTTATATTTGAGTGACGCATTTAGTGTAAATGACTGTTCTTCCATCTCCACAGAATCCATTCACTAGAAATCAGCAACAAATGCGGCTGGAAAACATGTCTGTTTTTTCTCTGCGGAAGTAAATTCTAAGAGTAACATAATGTCACATTCAAATTACATTTTGACACTTTTCGTTAATATTTTGATGTAACAAGCTCATTGAGCACTGTGATCTGCATTCTCCATTTATTATAAGAATTATTCATTAAAATGGCAGACCTTTGGGCTCCGAATCCCCGAATTATTTGTAAGCGGACAGAGCCTCCACTTACCAACCTCATTTAGTTTTCCTGTCAAGCAGTGATTTCAAAACGGAATCATTGAAACTTTCATCTAGCAAAGACGTGACAGTGAGGCTCTCGTACCAGACTTCCGTTACTCACTTGGTATTGCACAGACTGGACTAAATATAACAATTTGACACCAATAGAAACTGAAGACATAACACTAACACTATCTATAAAGCGAAATACTACGTCCAGGTCAGACTTCATTGAATACTGTCGCCTAAAAAATTGTCCCATGTCTTTTACGAATCCTTGTCATTCTTTGCAATATCATCTTTTACTGAGATTACTACTTAGAGCAGTCTAAATTGTCCTAAAGTCTAACCCTAATAACCTATCAGCCTCACGTATATTTTTAGCTAAATCTTGAAACCATCCTTAACTAACAGCTCCACCTCCACATGGCAACACACCAAGTAAGACCCATGTGGTCTACGACGATAAACAACTTCAACTCAAAGAGCTTATTTCCTATCAATTAAATAAACGGAAATGCTCAATACTGTTTTTTTCCTTGATGTCGAAAAAGCCTCTGGCTGTGTATGAAATTCTGGTCTGGTCTTCAAACTACTGACCTATACACACGCCGCTCACCACATCCAGTTAATAGCATCACTCTCCTACATGTCTCACAAGCAGTCACACCCACGTCTGCATCTTTCACACTGCTGCTGGCATGCATCACTGAACCCCAATCCTTGCTCTCCGTTATGTTCTTAACACTACAAACATCTATTCCTTACCTATTTCTTTCAACAAGCGGACGGCATCAATTACTTTGCTACCTTTTAAATTCTCTAACTATTCGTTACCCCCTCTAATGCCACCTCAAACTCCTGACCAAAGGGCGTAACAAATGAAACCTATAAGTAAACCAGAGAAAAGCCAAGCCAACAACTTTTGCCTCATCAGTCGGCGATTACGTCGTTCTGATTCCAAACTTCCTATCTTCAGTCAAGTAATTCCTGTTACTAACGCTGTAAAGAGAACTACACCAATTAGAATGTAAAAATAAAATAAACCCCTGTTTTAAAATACGGAGCTATGTCTTAGTACAGCTCATCATGGTGAAACAGATAATTGTGAATAGCCGAGTCACGATACTCATAAATGAGGCATTATCTGGCAAAAAGCTAAACATTAGCTTGAAAAAATATACGTTTAACCCAAACAGTAAGTATAGAGTCATATTTCCCGAAATATGTTCTTCCATTATCTGTCCTCTAATTGAAAATGTGAAGTTTCAATGATGTGATCAAAACAAAGTTGAATGGAATAGTTCATGGCGACGCTCTGGACAACGTGAGCACTGTGGCTTTAGACTACAGCATTAAGGATGCACGGAAAATGATATAAGTAGGTAACCATAGAGTTTCAATTAGGAAATCAAAAAATGAGTTACGTTATTATCTCTTGTTTGTAGTTACAAGACGGCGTCATGTCAGACGCTGATCTCTGTGCAGATAGAACACTCAAAACAAAATGCAGCGGCCCATTTATAAAGCGGGGTATTGTAAAGTGATTCGGTTCGACAGCAGCAGAAACACTGCATCTGTGTCACACCAATCCACACGACTAAAGAAATCATGTAGACTGACCTGACACGACAAACTACTCTACAAGTAAGGTATAAAAATGTAGCACGTAGTTTAACTCTGCTAGTAATGAATTTCCCTTCAGCCGCCAACATATTGGGCTCTGATGCTTTTACGTTGTATTGTTTTAAGATGTAAGGCCACATAAATATAGAATCACCAATCAGTCTACATATGGATTAATAAAACTTTGAGCTGATTGTCAGTAGTTATTAAAAATAGCGTAAGGTTGGGTCGATTAGGTTGGGTCGATGCCATTTAAGTCGTTCCTAGATTTCATGAGCTCATACCCTCTGCGGTTTAAAGAAGTTGGGGGAAGCAAAACTCAACCTGATGCTAAGGTTACAGGTAATTCCTTTGATACGATTCAGTAATCGGATTTCAACCTTTATAATAGCAGACCTTCAACAATATGTTTTATAGTAACAATCAATGTCTAACACTCCTTCCATATGCCATTTGACAGATTGAAAGCCAATATGTGCGATGTAGTCTGTACAAACGTATTTTTTCGTGTTTCAAGTTGTATAGTTAAGGCATTTTCTGAGTAAAAATTTTCTGAATCCCAATAGCGAACAGATATATAAATGAAAAAAATACTGGCTTCCAAACTCTGATACAGGATTACATTTCATACCCCATAAAATAAATGTGCAAATATGATATTAAAAATAGGCTGTTATAAAAAAGGTCAAAAGTGTTCGTTTCTTAAAAAGATCTAAAAACGTCGCAAACTGTTCCTTACTCAAAAAGATCTACATTTAGGTACTCACTTGTAAATTTTTATACCAAGAAGTGTCTGGTATTGGTATTAGTCGTATTAGAGTACAGCACTAGCGTAGTTTGGTGGAATAAAATTGCTAACAGGACTGAAAAGCAAATAGCTTTCTCACCACAGGCAGTCAGAAAGAGGAAAAATATCCACAAATTGGAAAGGAGAAATTGCACACAACATTTGAAATAAAGAAATTTCACGTTTTTCTGTCTAGTGCAAGCTTACATTTAATAATTAATAAAAATTACTTATTATTGCACCCATGTTAAACCTCAAAAAAGCAGATCAAAAATTTTTTATTACCTCGTTTGTATGGCAGTTCTAAAAATACGGGTCATATTTAGTATTGACTTGAATAGCAAGTTCATTATGGTCCAACATGCAATATGCAAATACCCATGTGTTGCGCCATTTCCCAGTTGAACCAGAAATGATTTCGAAACATGGTTTGCGAATGATGACAAGGTGAAACTGATCCTGGATGAGACTCACCTCTAGCCGCCGGAGAGAAGAACAAGTGTGAAGTGGAGGAGCCGCCTGCGCTCTCCCCGAAGATGGTGACCTTGTCCGGGTCGCCGCCGAAGGCGGCGATGTTGCGCTGCACCCACTGCAGGGCGAACACCTGGTCCTTGAGGCCAGCGTTGCCAGGAATGTCATCGTTCTGAAGGCTCAGGAAACCTGGCACATGCCACAGCAAGTGTGTGGATGAGCATCATTTAGTGTGAGTATGGAATTGTCTTTTAAGTAAGTGAGACAAAATTTGCTAAATTCTCATGATATATGTGCAAACTATACCAGCGCTATCCTGACAGTAATATTAATTTTCATGTACCTTGGGAAGCAGTGGACGGAGTGAAACTGTCATAGTATCACTCGCAGTCGAGATGATAGGCATTTTATCGACGTGGCTGTAACGGATCATGCAGCCACGTCTCGATCCCCGAGTCCACAGATAGGGACGTTTGCAAGACAACAACCATCTGCACGAACAGTTCGACCACGTTTGCAGCAGCATGGACTATCAGCTCAAAGACCATGGCTGCGGTTACCCTTGACGCTGCATCACAGACAGGAGCGCCTGCAATGGTGTACTCAACGACGAACCTGGGTGCACGAATGGCAAAACCTCATTTTTTCGGATGAATCCAGGTTTCGTTTACAGCATCATGATGGTCGCATCCGTGTTTGGCGACATCGCAGTGAACACACATTGGAAGCGTGTATTTGTCATCGCCATACTGGCGTATCACCCGGCGTGATGGTATGGGGTGCCATTGGTTACACGTCTCGGTCACCTCTTTTTCGCATTGACGGCACTTTGAACAGTGTACGTGTCATTTCAGATGTGTTACGACCAGTGGCTCTACCCTTCATTCGATCCTGCGAAACCCTACATTTCAGCAGGATAATGCACGACTGCGTGTTGCAGGTCCTATACGGGCCTTTTTGGATACATAAATTGTTCGACTGCTGCCCTGGCCAGCACATTCTCCAGACCTCTCACCAATTCAAAGCGTATGGTCAATGGTAACCGAGCAACGGGCTCGTCACAATACGCCAGTCACTACTCTTGATGAACTGTGGTATCGTGTTGAAGCTGCATGGACAGATGTACCTGTAGACGCCATACAAGTTCTGTTTGACTCAATGCCCAGACGTATCAAGGCCGTTATTACGGCCAGATGTGGTGGTTCTGGGTACTGATTTCTCCTGCTCTATGCACCCAAATTGCGTCAAAATATAACCACATGTCAGCTCTAGTATAATATATTTGTCCAATGAATACCCGTTTATCATCTGCAATTCTTCTTGGTGTGCAGTTTTAATGGGCAGTAGTGTATATTTTGGTGAGAATCTTAGAGCTGCTGACATTCATTATGAAACTTGTGCTGCCAACGGACTAGATGTGATGAATGAGTGTTAAATTATCAGTGGTGCGTTAGTACTGTCATTTGTTTTAGAAGGGAAAGACAAAAGTTCATGATGTTGACTGAAGTTACCGTTCGTGTTAGTGAGCAACGAACTTGTACAGAAAACTGACAGAAATATTCGAGGAACTGTGGCCTCATGATATCTCGACTGTCGGACATCTTTTTGCAGATTTATTTGACGAATTTTCACGAGGTCGTGGCCAAGCAGTTAGGTTTCCTCACCTTCTGTACTTGTTGCATTTCAGTATTCTCAAGTAACATCATTTTATGCAGAAAGGACTTTTAAATTCGTTAAGAGATACGATAAATGCTTAATTGTGAATGAGATTAAGTCTATAGCTAATGAGACTGTGTGGCTTCAAGATTTCTTAATAAGTTTGCATTTGTGTTCAGTCTATGCGAGAATTTGCATGGGTGAAGTAATTATATTAACTGTGGCAGTGATCACAGCTCTTGCTTTTATTGTGGCAAAACAGGACATACCAACAAGATTACCATTAATTATATCTGGGCCGTGACAATCCATCAATTATTTATGATCGACAATGGGACAGCGCATAAATTGTAAAAGCAAAGTATTCCAAGTGGAATGGACCGATTTTATGAGGATTTAATAGGCATCGTTTGGCTCCAAAATTTATTTGGAGTTGTACGCATGCAATAAGCTTCTATATTCTGAATCATTCATCTCAAAGTTATCGCTGAATCGGCGTATGAAACTGGAGAAATGCCTTGGTTTACCCCTTTTTATGAATATAGCCAGAGAGTGGCTAACTGCAATTCGAAGAGTCGTGGAATTCACTTGTTTAACCACTTTGGTTTTATTTCAGTCAAAACTGTTGATATACAGACCACAGCTATGTTGAAGATGTCATCCCATCCTTCACTAAAAACTCTGTTTATAGAACAAGAAAAACAATCAATGTGGTCGTTCATCGACTCCCATAAATAAAGAAAAGGGAGCTGCAGACAGGAAAGGTGGTACCTTCGCTTGGAGCCTGTTATTAATAAATGCTGTATTCACTATAAATCGACATCATTACCTATGAAAGTCGTTTCTGATTTAGGGTACCATAGTCTCTACACCACGTGCTTCTAAGTTTTTCACATAAGGTATAATGTATCAAATGAGGGTTTCTTGAGGTACCTGCAGTGAGTAGGAGCCCATACTTGGAAACTCCATCCAATCAAGCTAAAGAGCGCAGAAAAAGTGAAGACCAACGCAAACTGCATGCCACTCGAGCATTAATTACAGCCGTGTTCATCGAAGAAGCAATGACGGAAATAAAGGAAAGGTTCAAGGGTGGAATTAATATTGAAGGTGAAAAGATATCAGTGATAAGATATGCTGATAATATTTCTACGGTCAGTGAACGTAAAGAACACTTACAAAATGGAATGAACACTCTAATGACAACAGAATATGGATTAGGATAAATTTAAGAAAGACGAAAGTAATGAAAACTAGCAGAAACGAGAACAGCGACAAACTTAACGTTAGAGTTGCTGATCAAGAAGCAGATGCTACCTAGGTGGCAAAATAATCAACGACGGGTGAAGCAAGGATGATACAGAAAGCTGACTAGCACAGGCAAAAGTCATGGCCTGGAGACGTCTACTAGTGTCAAAGATAGGCCTTAATTTGAGGAATATATTTCTGAGAACTTGCGTCTGGTGCAAGGCAGTGAAACATGGGCTGTGTGAAAACAGGAAATGAAGAGAATCGAAGCATTTGAGATGTTGTGCTACAGAATAATGTTGAAAATATGGTGGACTGATAAGGTAAGGTGTGAGAAAGTTCTCTACAGAATCGGTGAGGAAAGGAATATATGGAAAACACTGACAAGAAGAAAGGACTGCAGGGTAGGACACCTGTTAAGACATTAGGAAATAGCCTCCATTATACCACAGGCAGCTGCATCGGGTAAAAACTGTAGAAGAAGACAGGGACAATTTATTGCATACGCTTCATGGCAGCTCAGTAATGCTGGACGAGATTATTCCACTATGGAGAAGGGAATGCTAGCAGTGATTTTTGGAACTGGGTACTTTTGTCGTTACTCTATGGCAGGCATCCAAGTTATTGAAGACGGAGGTTGCAAGTGGTACTCTGAGAGGAAGAGTTTGGCACAGGAGAGTAATTCGTGGCGAACTGCATCAAACAAGTCAGATGACACAGAAAAGAAAAAAAAAGTGCAATCCTGCCTTGCATGAATTCGACGAATGCTTCATAGGTTTCCATAGATACGTGGCACAAGCTGCCTATGGACAGTTCATGAAGTCAGCATAAATTAAGGCGAGGCTCTGTGGGCATGGGGCTGGAAATGGAAATGCCGTGTGGCTAGGGCCTCCAGTCGGATAGACGGTTCGCCTGGTGTAAGTCGTTCGAGTCGACGCCACTTCGGCGATCTGCTTGTCGATGGGGATGAAATGATGATGATAAGGACAACCCAACATCCAGTACCTGAGCGGAGAAAATCTCCGACCCGGCTGGGAGTCGAACCCGGGCCGTTAGAAATTACATTCCGTCGCGCTGACCACTCAGCTACCAGGGGCGGACGGCATTGGGCGGACACTCGATAATTTCACAGATGCATTCCATCGGATTCAGATTAGAGGGATATGGTCGCCATGACATCAACGTCAGGTTACCATCATGCGCTTTAAAACTCAGTAGCACTGCTCTAGCCTTGTGAAATACAGTTATGCTGATGGGAGGTGTCATCGATGCCAGGGAAGACTTCAAACACGCGAGGGTCTTGAAGGTCTGCAGTGATATTCTCGTATGGTATAGCTCCCACGGTGCCTTCATTTGCTACTAAGGGTCATATTGAAACACAGTTGAATGTCTTCCGTGATATAACACTGCTCGCACCACCCTGCGTCCTTGATGAGAGGCATTTTCCGAGCTACTGTTTGCCTGGATGACGGCATAATGGGACACGACCATCGGCCTGGTGTGATAACGTAAATCATCGTCCGATCGGGCAACACGTTTTCAGTGATTCACTGTCCTGTCTTAGTGATTTCGTATCTAATGCAATAATAACTGACGATGTCATTGGGTCAGCGTGGGAACACGTAGGTGTCGTCTACAGCGGAGACTCTTGTCCCACAATGTAAGCTGAACGGTGTGCTCCGAAACATTGTGCTTGCACCAGCTTCTGCCACAATCGCCACCTGTCTTTCTTACAGGCTGGGCAAGTTTCCGACCAGCAGTTTCTGTGATGGGCCATGGATTCCAACACCTTGCCATAATCTCGTGGTTTCAACGTATTTTGACCACACCTCGTCGCCACGCTTACGATACTAGCACACGAGCAGCGGACCAGCTTAGCTGTTACTGGGATGCCACACGTGACTGGCAATAACAATATGCCGTTTGCCAAAGTCACTTATGGCAGAGGATTTCCCCATTTGTGGTCCGTATCGCCGCTATAATTTCCTCATCACCCTCTGCTCCGCTTATACGGTGTGTAATGCATACGAGGCAGATATTTTTATATTTTTTAATTTAATTTTATCCATTGCCGTCATAGTTTCTTCCTTAACTGTATTAATTTCGTAAAATAAAGAACTTACTTCAGTCACAATCGTGACTTTATTTCAATGCACTGTGCGTTACGAGTCCTAGGAGCTCGGCTTCAGATGCGCTGGAAGTCTACATCCTTTTCTTTCAGGTTTGGTGTTAATTCTGATCATGGTACGATTCCATTAGTATATTACAAAGTGGCTCATTGTGCAAATAAGTTTAGCAAACTAATACAAATAGAGAAATATCGTACTGTTTCCAGTGGTGGATGCAGGGTTTTGTAGGACAGTATGACTAAACACGTTCAAATACACGTATATGCTTTTCATTCTGCAGCACATACTGTAAACACAAGGCAAAACAAATGAAAGAGTTTCTAATGGAAAGATACTGCATTTCTATAAATACACAGATATTATATCATAGAAGAAAGACACCTATTACATTACTAGTTGTACAGGATATCATTTACCAAACAAATATCTGTGTATGTGTCAATTGTGGGTTGTTGTTGTTGTTGGTGGTGTTGTAGTCTTCAGTCCAGAGATTGGTTTGATGCAGCTCTCCATGCTACTCCATCCTGTGCAAGCTTCTTCATCTCCAAGTACTTACTGCAACCTACATCCTTCTGAATCTGCTTAGTGTATTCATCTCTTGGTCTCCCTCTACGATTTTTACCCTCCACGCTGCCCTCCAATAGTAAATTGGTGATCACTTGATGCCTCAGAACATGTCCTACCAACCGATCCCTTCTTCTAGTCAAGGTGTGCCACAAATTTCTCTTCTCTCTAATTCTATTCAATACCTCCTTTTTACTTATGTGATCTACCCATCTAATCTTCAGCATTCTTCTATAGCACCACAATTCGAAAGCTTCTATTCTCTTCTTGTACAAACTATTTATCACCCACATTTCACTTCCATACATGGTCACACTCCATACAAATACTTTCAGAGACGCCTTCCTGACACTTAAATATATGTTAACAAATTTCTCTTCTTCAGAAATGCTTTCCTTGCCATTGCCAATCCACATTTTATATCCTCTCTACTTACGTTATCAAATGATTGTACCATTAAATTCACTAATGCTTTTAGACTTAAACACTTTGACAAATCCACAATAACCAATCACATGTACCTAAACAGAGACTAAATGACACCCACAACTGCCTAATTGAACTCCATATAGAAAACCATGGTAAAAAATTGGTTTATTACAATAGTTGGAAATAATGTTTCACAAAGAAAAGTCTTCAGAAAACATGCTGAATGAACAAACAGAGTTTAGCAACCATAGTTTTCTCAGTGATCTTAAAAGTTTTATTTCTTCCTGAGAAAACAAATATTTAATTGCGCAACTATTGGACAACTTAATCCACATTTGAAATATTCACAAATATCTATTTTGAAAATGGTACCCTGTATAGCTAATACTTTAATAGCTTTCCACCTTGTTTGAAGTAATAATACCCATGTATTTGTGGAAATGTAGCATCTTTACATTTGAAACTGTTTCACTTGGTTTGAGTTGAATGGGAAGTGTGTATATGTACATAAACATGTGTGTTCATACTGTGATTCAAAACCATGTATACAGCACTGGAAACAGTAATTTATTTTTCGATCCGTATTACTTTGTAAAGTTACATTCACAAAGTGCCACTTTATTATATAATATATAATATCAGAACTATATTATACACGAAAAACACCCAATCTAAATTGTCAAAGCATCTGAAGATTAGTCCTCAGGGCTCGAAATGTATTGGGCATTGAAATAAAGTCTCGGCTCTGCCTAAAGGCGGTAGTTCATTACTTTTGTATATGGTACTGTAGTATGTTCACATATGTTTGTAGTGGTTGCTTTCCTCTGCATCTAATAGTCTTCCTGTAAACACGTCACATAATTTACTACCTAATGTTTTCTAGATGGCCGTAACTGCACCACTACGTGTACTATGTCTTTGAATACAGACTTACCCTTCTGTGTCCACGCATCCACACTTAACCACCTGACCTGCTACCCAAAGGAAAATAACCAATAATGGTCTCCTCTTACCACCTGGAGATACAAACCAAACTAAAAAATTATGAATTCTAATAGCTGTAATTATTATTCTTCAAATGACATAAAGACTGATATACTGTTGTTTATACACAGTACACAGCTACAGGTAGTACAGGAAAGCAGCACAGTGATAGATAAATGTAACTAATAACATCTTTTCTTATCTAGTGAGGTAGCACAGAGGTTAGCACACTGGACTCGCATTCAGGAGGACGATGATTAAACCTGTGTATGTTCATTCTGATTTAGATTTTTCGTGACTTCCTAAATCGCTTCAGAGAAATACCAGGATGGTTGTTTAGAAAGGACAGCCGATTTCCTTCCCCATCCTTCTATAATCCGAGCTTGTGCCCCGTCTCTAATGACCTCGTTGTTGTGGGGTGTTAAACACCAATTTCCTCCTCCCTCCTAAGAATTTTTCTGTTAACGAAGGCCTTTCTGATCATGATGCACAGCTAGTTACAACAGATGACACAGCTTCTTATAGTAATACAAAACTGTCCTCCAAAGTAGTGCATTCAGGTAACGATTTAATAATCGCCAATTTTAGGGAGAGATTGCAAAAGACTGGGATGAGATGTACAGGGAACCTGATGCTAATTTAAATTTCTTCAATTCGTAAGAACTTTGTGAGTGTATTTGAAAGCAGTTTCCTAAGAAATCAGTGAAACATGATTGTAAGAAGCCATCTAGTAAGCTGTAGTTTCTTAAAGTGAAGAAGAACGTCTTTTAAACAAAAAAGGAAAATTTATCCTTTAGTTTGAAGACATAATGTTCCAGAAATAGTCAAACATTAAAAAGCCACTGCCCAGTATTTAGTAAAATTATTAAAAAGTCCAGTAGAATGTGCATTATGCCTGAGATTAGCACCTCTGGCAATCAAATTAAAATAAACTGGAATATTGTTAAAAGGGAAACAGAGTGACTGAGAGCACAAGAAGACTGTACTTCTATCATACTCATTGAGCAGTTTGTCAACAAAAAGTGAGAAGTGAAAAATGTCTTCAGTTATTGTATGTATTGCAGAAAAAAAGAGATCCAGCTGCTCATTAGAGCATGCAAGGTTGTATATTGAAGAAATTGAAATTCAACCCACGTGTCCTGCTGAAATTTAGAAAATAATGTATTCAGTCTACAGTAAAAGATCACCTGGGATTGAGGGCATTTTCAACAGAGAGCTAGAGGCTAGTTCGTAACAGATAAGTAGAATTCTCAGCCGCAAATATAGTAGTGCACTAATAGAGGAAATTTTTCTTGATAGACTGAAATATGCTATTCTAACAACTGCCACGAAATCTCATTTCTGACAGCTTTCTCCATAATTCTTGAAAAAGTGTTGTATTCATGAGTAAGTTACATATTTGTAAAAATTATGTATTAACAAAATGTTAATTTGGTTTTCAGAAAGGCTTTTCAACAGAAAATGCTATATATTCTTTCACTGATCAGATATTAAATGCTCTGAATAACTGGACATCACTTACTGATCTTTTTGTGACCTCTCAATGGCTGTTGATTGTGTGATTCATGAAATTCTTCTAGATAAACTTCAGTGTTGTGGTATGAGTTGGACAGTTCTTCAAAAGTTTTAACTGGCAGAATGCAGAAGGTTGAAATTAACAGTGAAGATAATCTGCAAAAATCAGCATGGTCTTTTAACTGTGCAGGTATCAAGAATGGTGTCCCCCGAGGATCAATCTTGAGTCCATTATTGTTCTTAATATACATTAATGACTTTATTTATTTACAAAGGGCGTTCAGAAAGTTTTGCATAGTCGTTTGTAATTTTCTTATTTTCAGCAGGAGGAAAATAAAATTTTTTCTGAACATACTTGGCACATTAGCTATAAGTCGGAGTATAAAAATGTTTTCTTTTAATTACAGGTAAGCCATGATAAGGGTCACCGTGGTCTAGGGGTTGCGTTTTTGATTCATAATCAAAACGTCTTCAGTCCCAGGTTCGATCCCAGCCACTGCCTAAATTTTGATAAATAATCAGCATTGGCGACCGAAGACTTCTGGCATAAGAAGTCAGCCTCATTCTGCCAACGGCCTTATCTAAGAGGGTGCAGGAGCGGATAGAGGTTCAGGGCACTCTCTTGTCCTAGGGGTGGGAAATTGCCCCTAAGGGCGGAAGAATCAGCAATGATCAACGACATGAGGATGCAGAAGGCAATAGAAACCACTGCATTAAAGACACGTAACGTGTATCCACAAGACATGTTCCCTGTAATTAAAGAAGTGTCATGATGATCTCCCCATTGGCAAAAGATTCCGGAATAGCCCCCCCTTCGGATCTCCGGGAGGGGACTGCCAAGGGGGAAGTTACCCTGAGAAAAAGATTGAATAATCAACGAAAGGATAACGTTCTACGAGTCGGGGCGTGGAATGTCAGAAGCTTGAACGTGGTAGGGAAACTAGAAAATCTGAAAAGGGAAATGCAAAGGCTCAATCTAGATATAGTAGGGGTCAGTGAAGTGAAGTGGAAGGTAGACAAGGATTTCTGGTCAGATGAGTATCGGGTAATATCAACAGCAGCAGAAAATGGTATAACAGGTGTAGGATTCGTTATGAATAGGAAGGTAGGGCAGAGGGTGTGTTACTGTGAACAGTTCAGTGACCGGGTTGTTCTAATCAAAATCGACAGCAGACCAACACCAACAACGATAGTTCAGGTATACATACCGACGTCGCAAGCTGAAGATGAACAGATAGAGAAAGTGTATGAGGATATTGAAAGGGCAATGCAGTATGTAAAGGGGGACGAAAATCTAATAGTCATGGGCGACTGGAATGCAGTTGTAGGGGAAGGAGTAGAAGAAAAGGTTATAGAAGAATATGGGCTTGGGACAAGGAATGAAAGAGAAGAAAGACTAATTGAGTTCTGTAACACGTTTCAGCTAGTAATAGCGAATACCCTGTTCAAGAATCACAAGAGGAGGAGGTATACTTGGAAAAGGCCGATAAATACGGGAAGATTTCAATTAGATTACATCATGGTCAGACAGAGATTCCGAAATCAGATACTGGATTGTAAGGCGTTCCCAAGAGCAGATATAGACTCAGATCAAAATATAATAGTTGTAATGTCTCTTGCAGCGGTCCCTCCGCGATAACTCAGTATATATCTCGAAATATCTCTTCTTATCTTACCGATTATCAATGCAAAGTAATTTCAAGCCCAATTATTCCTTGGAGCGTCCATTTACTCCATGGAATAGCTTCTCTGCTGTCTATGTTTTCTCTTACGAAAAGAATAGGGGACTTCTTGCCGATTAGTCGTGAAAGAAGGATGTATATGTATGTATTGTTGAGCTAGACGCCATCTTGATGAGATTCTGTATGAGAAGGAATTTAATACATGAACTAAACTAAAGTAAGTGTGTTCGCGTATTATTTAACTGATTATTATTGACAGTGTCTGCTTACTACGCTGTGTTGCACGGGATCAGTGGGGAACGTCTGATTTACACTGGACGAACCTGCCGTTTTGTATGCTCAAGATATCCAGTTACTTCAAATAAATAGGCTAACACGGTCTTACCAGCAGATCTCCGGTCTTCCCCATGTGATCACCGAAAGTTAATACAAGGTGAAAGGATATCAGTGATACGATTCGCTGATGACATTGCTATCCTGAGTGAAAGTGAAGAAGAATTAAATGATCTGCTGAACGGAATGAACAGTCTAATGAGTACACAGTATGGTTTGAGAGTAAATCGGAGAAAGACGAAGGTAATGAGAAGTAGTAGAAATGAGAACAGCGAGAAACTTAACTTCAGGATTGATGGTCATGAAGTCAATGAAGTTAAGGAATTCTGCTACCTAGGCAGTAAAATAACCAATGACGGACGGAGCAAGGAGGACATCAAAAGCAGACTCGCTATGGCAAAAAAGGCATTTCTGGCCAAGAGAAGTCTACTAATATCAAATACCGGCCTTAATTTGAGGAAGAAATTTCTGAGGATGTACGTCTGGAGTACAGCATTGTATGGTAGTGAAACATGGACTGTGGGAAAACCGGAACAGAAGAGAATCGAAGCATTTGAGATGTGGTGCTATAGACGAATGTTGAAAATTAGGTGGACTGATAAGGTAAGGAATGAGGAGGTTCTACGCAGAATCGGAGAGGAAAGGAACATGTGGAAAACACAGATAAGTAGAAGGGACAGGATGATAGGACATCTGCTAAGACATGAGGGAATGACTTCCATGGTACTAGAGGGAGCTGTAGAGGGCAAAAACTGTAGAGGAAGACAGAGATTGGAATACGTCAAGCAAATAATAAAGGACGTACGTTGCAAGTGCTACTCTGAGATGAAGGGGTTAGCACAGGAAAGTAATTCGAGGCGGGCCGCATCAAACCAGTCAGTAGACTGATGACCAAAAAAAAAAAAAAAAAAAAAAAAAAAGCCATGTTGGACCGTGAAGGAGATGTCAGGTTGAACAACAGTCGGTGATGGAGTTCTTCTTCAAGACCGGCGATGACTCTGCCACATTCACAGGAAGTTGCTCCCTGTTTATGAGGAGGACACAGTGGATCGGAGCAGTATCCAGCGGTGGTTGCAGAGGTTTAAAGAAGGTGATTTCTCTCTACTGGACCATCCACGATGCAGCAGACCATCGACGGCAGTGAGTGTTGTCGTTGTTGTTATTGTGGGGGAGGAGACCAGACAGCGAGGTCATCGGTCTCATCGGATTAGGGAAGGTCAGGGAAGGAAGTCGGCAGTGCCCTTTGAAAGAAACCATCCTGACATTTGCTTGGAGCGATTTAGGGAAATCATGGAATACCTAAATCAGGATGGCCGGACGCGGGATTGAACCGTTGTCCTCCCGAATGCGATTCCAGTTTGCTAACCACTGCGCCACCTCACTTGGTAGTGAGTGATGTGAGTAATGGGACCATTGACCAAATTATCCAAAGTGACATTTATGTGAGGACACGACAGCTTGCTGAAATGACTCATTTGTCATTGGGTAGTATGGTATCAGAGGCATTTCAGCAAGATGTCGTGTCGTCACACATGTCTTATTTTGGATGATTTGATGAGTGGTCTTCTTATTTACATCACTCACTGTTGTGGATGGTCTACCACATCGTGAATTGTCCAGTAGAGAAAAATCGCCTTCCTTAAATTTCTGAAACCACCGCTGGATACTGCTGCGATTCACTGTGTCCATCCCATAAACAGGGAGCAACTTCCTGTGAATCGATGTGGCAGAGTCATCGTGTCTTGAAGAGGACCTCCAGCACTACTGTTGTCGCAACCTGACATCCACGTCACGGTCCATTATGGGCCACTCGTAAATGAAAGAAAATACTTTTATACACCAACTTATAGCAAAATGTTCCAACTATGTTCACAAAAAATTTCATTCTCCCACCGCAAAAAGTAAAAAAAAAAAAAAAAAAAAAATAGAGGTGACGGTGCAAAACATTTTTAACGACATTTGTCCATGTCAAATTTCGTAGGACCAAAATTGAGGCGCATATCTCCAAGGTCACCAAACGTATCATGAAATTACAACATAAAAATAATAACATGTAAAAATAAAATCTTTATGAACTCAAAAAAAGTAAACGCATCAACAATATAATGTAAGAAACGGCTTAAATTTTCAAGCAACTCCTCAAACAATAGAAGGAGTGATCCATGAGGAAAGTCTTAAGTTTCGATTTGAAAGCGCGCTGATTACTACTAAGATTTTTGAATTTTTAAGGTAGCTTATTGAAAATGGATGCAGCAGTGTGCTGCACACCTTTCTGCACAAGTGTATGTGAAATCCTATGGGACTTAACTGCTAAGGTCATCAGTCCCTAAGCGTACACATTATTTAGCCTAAATTATTCTAAGGACAAACACACACACCCATGCCCGAGGGAGGACTCGAACCTCCACTGGGATCAGCCGCACAGTCCTTGACTGCAGCGCCCCAGACCGCTCGGCTAATCCCGCGCGGCCTTTCTTCACAAGAATTAGGGAAGTCCGATCCAAACATCTGCCGAGTATTAACTGAGTGAAAGGTGCTTGCTCTTGGGAAACGACAGTAAAGGATATGTGCACTGAGAAACCAATGTCAACATAACCAGACTGATTTTTTGTCGAATGACCACTTATTTCAGATACCATTTGAATAGTAAAAATGGCAGCATTAAGTCTTAGAGCAAGATTCTGGACTTGGGCTTTCCACTACAGTTTGATATCACCTAGAAATTTGAAATGTTCAGTTTCATTAATGAGATGTCCATTCTGTGAAATTAAAATGTCAGGTTTTGTTGAATTGTTTTGTTGTATTAGAAACTGAAAAACCGAGTCTTACTGTGATTTAGCGTTAGTCAATTTTCTACAAGCCATCAACTTATGTCATGAACTGCAGTACTTGAAACCGAGCCAATGTTGCATACAAATCTTTCTTTACTACCAAGCTAGTGTCATCAGCGAGCAGAAATATTTTAAAGTTACCCATAATACTAGAGGGCAAATCATTTATATAATTGAGAAACAGGAGTGATCCCAGTACTGATCCCTAGGGCACCCCAAAGTTGACCATACCCCACTCACACTCCACATCACAGCTATTTTAAGCACTATGAATTATGACCTTTTGCTGTCTGTTGTTAAAGTAGGGATGAACCAATTGTGAGCTAATCCCCATATTTCGTAATGGTCCAACTTCTGGAGCAATATTGTGTTATCAAGACAATCAAATGTCATAGCTAATTCAAGAAATGTTCCAAGCGTTCTCACAGAGAAAAGAGAATACAGCACGCTCATTTGTGAAACTACTTCTAAAGCCGACCTGTACATTTGGTAGTGAATTATGTGATATAAAATGATCAATTGTCTTTACTTATACAGCCTTTCCAATAACTTTAGCAAACACTGATGGTATAAAAATAGGTCTAAAATTGTCTACTTTATCCCCTTCTCCCATTTTATAAAGCGGCTTTACTACTGAATTCTTTAATCGTTCAGGAAACTGACCATTCCTAAAGGAAAAATTACAAATATGGGTAATTACAGGGCTAATATGTGCAGCACAGTACTGTAATATTATGCTAAGTACTGAATCATATCCATGATAGTCCTTAATCATCAGTGATTTAATTATTGACTCAATTTCCCGCTTGTCTCTATCACAAAAGAGTATATCAGACATCAATCTCGGAAAGGCATTTGCCAAGAGAGTTATATGATTCCCTGTAGACTTAGTTTTTATTTAAATCACCAGCAATGCTCAGAAAATGGTTGTTAAATACTGTAAATATATTTGATTTATCAGTAACAGAAATATTTTTAATATGGACTGACTTTAAATCGTCGACCTTGTGCTGCTGACCAGACAATTCCTTCTGAACTGACCATACGATTTTAATATTTTTTCAGTGCGGTGCCATCTTAAGTCTATGGAATCAAATGGAATACTGTTTTCTACGTACATGGCCACTTCCCCACTCCGCAAGGATCTCCTTTAAATACAGCCAGATAATCTGTATCCTAGTAAAGGAAGCCTCTGGATTGTCGAATTATTTAAGTGGTGCTTCGATACACCAATAATTTGAGAGTGAACATCTATAAGCAGTTCACAAACTTCATCTCTAATACCTCTTATATTTTGAAAAAATATACTAATTCCTTCTCTACTTGGAAAGATGACGTCCTTTGAAGGTGATTCCTTAGTTAGAGGGACTTCCTGTATGTAGGTATACCTGTCAGCTGACTTCAGTCTAAAAAGGTGCAGCTCTAAAGACCAACTACTACAGGAATTTTACCTGACTGAACCCACCACCACCCACTACACTGTCACCTACAAGCTTTGCCAGCCTCCCCTTTCCATACTTACTGAGGTGCACGCCATGACTAGTGAAACCCGATACACTGATGGACTCAACTGTCACCACTGCCACTCTATATTCTCAACGATGCAAAGCTTGCTCTTTCTGCCGATAATACAAGTTAGTAACCACACCAAAAAACAGGGATTGAAGAGGAAATTAAAAATAATGTCTTCTAGAAAATTATTAAGAATATCACTGTAAATGAACACTCACATCATTTTGAGAAAACATAGTATATTCAGCTGTGAACAGGAAATGGCATACCACCATTGATAAATATAGACTTTGAATAGAAGTCGGTTGCTCAGGCAGAATATCCAGAATTTCTGTCTTTGTGCACTGATGTAAAACTGAATTGGAAGAACCACAATGATGGACTGCTGAAACGTTTGAATTCAGCTACTTATGGTATTATGATTACTGCAAATTTTGGTGATAAACAAATCAGGAAATTAGCCTACTATGCCTAATTTCATTCACTGTTTTCGTGAGACATCATATTCTTGGGTAATTCATCATTAAGAGAACAAGTATTCATTGCACAAAAATATGTAATCGGAATAATAGTTGGAGCCCACTCAAGATCACCTTGCAGATGTTTACTTAGAGAACTAGGGTTATTCACAGTACCTCAAGAGTACGTACATTCGCTTATGAAATCTGTTATTAATAACCCACCACAATTAAAAATAATAGCAAATTGCATAGCTGAAAATCTAGAAGAAGGGATGATCGCCATTATTCTTGCTTAAATCTGACTTCAACATATGTAGGGGTCAATTATGCTGCCTCAGATATCTTTCATCATTTACCACACAGCATTATATTTTTAAAAAATGAAAAAAAATTTCCCTGACAATGCCTACTCAATAGATGAATTTTTAGGTATGAAGTATCAATTGTATAAAAAAAAAAGAAAAATTAATTATGTTCTGTAAAGAAACCTTATGTTAAACTGACACGTTCATAACGAAATATCGTATTCATGGCCCGTGTAACAAGTATTGATGTAATGTAGATTACCTTACCTTGTCATTCAGTTGCAACACCAGAAGAAGTTATCCACTCTCATTGTTGGCAATTGTTATAATGTTTTGGCTCATGTCACACGTAGGGAATAACGTATTGTAGGGTATAAGGACATATCCCTGTAAACCTCAGCCACTGATATTAAGGAGCGCAGAAAAAGTTGAGGGGTATGCAAACTCCATGCCACTTAAGCATCTGTTATTATTCATGACTGGAATTATGACCATCATTCTATCTCCTTAAGTGTCAGCGGAGAAGTCGTTAAACAGGCGTCTTTTCTGGAGACATGAACTGTTCTATTTTGTTTCTAGGGCTGGAGCCACCATTGCCACTGAGGTACTCACCAATGGAACCAACGCGGTAATTAAAAGTGACCAGCAGCACCCCCTTGTCCATGAAGTAGTCGGGCGCCCTATTTGTAGATGAGCCCACCGTGTATGCCCCACCGTAGATGTTGACCATCACTGCCAGTGGAGAGCTGTCGTTCACCAAAGGTACGTACACGTTGACGTATAGGCAGTCCTCAGAGCCAACACCTTCCTGGGGGCACTCCGAGCCGTATGTCAGCGCATCCCGCGTTCCAGACCAGTTGGCTGCTGGCTGCGGCGCCTGTGGTCATAATTGACACAATCTGCTAAAGACATTTTGCTTTTCGAATGTTATTCTGGCATGGAGTAAAACAGAGCGCTTGTTGAAGGGAATGAATAGGTTTCTTAGCACAGATTGGCTGAAGGATGAACAAGGAAATGACGAAGGTGAACAGCAAAATTTGGAAGGATACATTTGGGTAAAAATTTAACGTATTCTCTCCTCCAAGAAGCAATATTATGCAGGATGACTGAAGCAAAGACGACAGCAAAAGTAGTTTGATACAGTCAAAGAAAGCTTCTTCAATAAAAGAACTCAGCTGGTTCCAAAAATTAATATCCTCAACGTGTACGTCCGGAGCGTGGCATTGTATGGAAGTGGAGTATGTACTATGGGAATCGGAAGAACAAGAAACTCTCTGAAATGTAGTAAAAATAAGGTATCAAATCAAGAAGTACAAAAATTAATAGTGGAGAAAAGAAGCCGTATTAATTCTTTACGAGAAGAAGGAACAGGTTGGTGAGACATCTACTACAGAGTAGTTATCTTGGAGCTGGAAGAAGCAATAAGCAGAAAAATAGTGGGGTTAGACGAAAATGAGGGTGGTGAGTGTAGTAGTTATCTATAGAAGAAAATATACGCAAAAGATAGGAACGGAGCAGTTAGCGAAAAACTGCGCTCAAAATTGATGACGTGAGAAAAATAGTGAGTGTAAGGCTTTCCAAGTTACTACAAAGTGTGAGTTACGTATTTCTGTTGTCCTATAGATTAGTGATCCTTCAGTACAGTACCGATTCTTGGAAATACAGTTCTCATCATGTTTATTGTGTCTTCGTGAAATGGAGCTGTATGCAGACAGCTTGAGAATCTTTGTCTATTTAGCCCAGAAAACAGTTCCAGGAATTATGCGAGTAGGTTTTGAAATCAGTCGTAGACATGAATTATAGGGACGTAGTTTCCATGAAAGACGTAGGTTTTAAAATAATTCATAATCCACATAGAACATCCTAACATGGGTTCACAACAGTTTGGGAGTGAAATGCCAACTGAAGAGCACGTGCACCGCTTCAGGATGTTTGCATGAAGCCAACAGAAAGTGCCTGAAAAGTTACAAAATTGTATCCTGTTAACGTGCATAGAAGGAGTGAGCACGTGCACCCCTTCAGGATGTTTGCATGAAGCCAACAGAAAGTGCCTGAAAAGTTACAAAATTGTATCCTGTTAACGTGCATAGAAGGAGTGAGCACGTGCACCGCTTCAGGATGTTTGCATGAAGCCAACAGAAAGTGCCTGAAAAGTTACAAAATTGTATCCTGTTAACGTGCATAGAAGGAGTGAGCACGTGCACCACTTCAGGATGTTTGCATGAAGCCAACAGAAAGTGCCTGAAAAGTTACAAAATTGTATCCTGTTAACGTGCATAGAAGGAGTGAGCACGTGCACCACTTCAGGATGTTTGCATGAAGCCAACAGAAAGTGCCTGAAAAGTTACAAAATTGTATCCTGTTAACGTGCATAGAAGGAGTAAACTAAGAGACACCACACACCACTCAGGCACCCCATAGGCCTGTGGATATTCTTATCCAGTAGAAATGTCTAGACGCCACACCAGAAACACAGACACATTATGTGGGTCAGACATAACGAAACGTCTATACTACAGTTAGAACATGCAACCAAATTTGGCTACAACACCTCCAATAAATCTGCCATAAATCTACACTCCTGGAAATGGAAAAAAGAACACATTGACACCGGTGTGTCAGACCCACCATACTTGCTCCGGACACTGCGAGAGGGCTGTACAAGCAATGATCACACGCACGGCACAGCGGACACACCAGGAACCGCGGTGTTGGCCGTCGAATGGCGCTAGCTGCGCAGCATTTGTGCACCGCCGCCGTCAGTGTCAGCCAGTTTGCCGTGGCATACGGAGCTCCATCGCAGTCTTTAACACTGGTAGCATGCCGCGACAGCGTGGACGTGAACCGTATGTGCAGTTGACGGACTTTGAGCGAGGGCGTATAGTGGGCATGCGGGAGGCCGGGTGGACGTACCGCCGAATTGCTCAACACGTGGGGCGTGAGGTCTCCACAGTACATCGATGTTGTCGCCAGTGGTCGGCGGAAGGTGCACGTGCCCGTCGACCTGGGACCGGACCGCAGCGACGCACGGATACACGCCAAGACCGTAGGATCCTACACAGTGCCGTAGGGGACCGCACCGCCACTTCCCAGCAAATTAGGGACACTGTTGCTCCTGGGGTATCGGCGAGCACCATTCGCAACCGTCTCCATGAAGCTGGGCTACGGTCCCGCACACCGCTAGGCCGTCTTCCGCTCACGCCCCAACATCGTGCAGCCCGCCTCCAGTGGTGTCGCGACAGGCGTGAATGGAGGGACGAATGGAGACGTGTCGTCTTCAGCGATGAGAGTCGCTTCTGCCTTGGTGCCAATGATGGTCGTATGCGTGTTTGGCGCCGTGCAGGTGAGCGCCACAATCAGGACTGCATACGACCGAGGCACACAGGGCCAACACCCGGCATCATGGTGTGGGGAGCGATCTCCTACACTGGCCGTACACCACTGGTGATCGTCGAGGGGACACTGAATAGTGCACGGTACATCCAAACCGTCACCGAACCCATCGTTCTACCATTCCTAGACCGGCAAGGGAACTTGCTGTTCCAACAGGACAATGCACGTCCGCGTGTATCCCGTGCCACCCAACGTGCTCTAGAAGGTGTAAGTCAACTACCCTGGCCAGCAAGATCTCCGGATCTGTCCCCCATTGAGCATGTTTGGGACTGGATGAAGCGTCGTCTCTCGCGGTCTGCACGTCCAGCACGAACGCTGGTCCAACTGAGGCGCCAGGTGGAAATGGCATGGCAAGCCGTTCCACAGGACTACATCCAGCATCTCTACGATCGTCTCCATGGGAGAATAGCAGCCTGCATTGCTGCGAAAGGTGGATATACACTGTACTAGTGCCGACATTCTGCATGCTTTGTTGCCTGTGTCTATGTGCCTGTGGTTCTGTCAGTGTGATCATGTGATGTATCTGACCCCAGGAATGTGTCAATAAAGTTTCCCCTTCCTGGGACAATTTCCAGGAGTGTATATTACCTGCCCATCTTAAATACACTGGAAATTCTTTAGAAACTGTATGGAGTTATCTAATGATACTGCGTATACAAAACAAAGGCAACAAAGTGGATCTTTTTGAAGCATTGAATTTTTTTTATGAATAAAAGAGAATACTATACGCGTAACATACCTAACTACGAAGATGGAACAGTGGCAATGAACTTTTTGATGGCGTCTTAAGCATAGTGGATAATATACAATAACATTTACTGCTATCGCCTCTTTAGTGCCTGAAATTACGTGAACTTGAATCCAATGAACGCATTATAATCGATTCACTAACAAATAAATATCAATCTATATAAGTTTCTTAATAAGGCTATGCTCATATGACCAAATTCTAAAGCTGTAAGCGAGCTCGCACACACACACACACACACACACACACACACACACACACACACACACACACACACATACACCGGTAGATTTTTTTTCAAGTTGTGTGCTATTCAGAGATACAAATGTGTAACTATAATGACCTCCAGAATGGTTATCATTAAACTTTCGCTACTTGAGAGGGCCGTCATGAAATACGACTGATCGTAGGACAATGAAACATTGTGGAAACATATATAAGGACATATGGAAGGGAAACTAAGAAAAAACCATCGAAAGAAAGACATTTTAATTTTCACGTCGGAGGCTAACATTTGTTACTTTCTTACCATTTCAAGGTCTTGCTCAATATGACTACCGTCTAGACACACAACAGGCTGGAACCACACTGGAGACTGCTCTACTGCTGCTTGAAACATCTCAGGTGGGATGTTGTTTTTCTCGCTTCCCACGCCCGGGTTCCCGAGTTCGATTCCCGGCGGAGTCAGGGATTTTCTCTGCCTCGTGATGACTGGGTGTTGTGTGATGTCCTTAGGTTAGTTAGGTTTAAGTAGTTCTAAGTTCTAGGGGACTGATGACCATAGATGTTAAGTCCCATAGTGCTCAGAGCCATTTGAACCATTTTTGGGATGTTGTTTACATCCCTCGCTATGCTCAGCTTCTGCCGCCGCATTGCTGTTCAGCATTCTCATACATGGGAATAGTAACTTCTTCCACAATTTATGGCGCATTTGGCTGTCGGTCTCTTCCAGGAGCAATTCCGAAATGGCCAGCTAATTTGATCTCCAGAATCATGTTACACTCTATTTGTATCAACTGTTTCACCTGAATATGAGGTTGTCATCTCTCAAGACGCGTCGCGGATGAAACTGAAAGTGACCGACATAAATATTTATTTTAATTTATAACTTAAACAGTCAGAGTTTCCTCGTCAGATTCTAAAATGGATGTCGTAAGCTGAAGATTTCGAAAATCACTTCCAACTCTCCGAATTATTGCTACGAAAACTGTAAAGTGACACGCCGCTTCCAGCAAGAGTTTCGTTACAGGTAAAGTATCACTTACAAACCACGGACAAATCATTCTCCACAATATGCAATACTCCTCAGTTGACTAGTGCCAGTGCCGTCGTAACTGCCGTCTGCTTCACATCTGCTGTACACCGAGCTACGTAAATTGAAATATTAACTGTGTTTTTCTTACTTGTCACTTCTACTTCCGTATGTTTTTACTTTTAGGAAGCTTTAATTTTCGATTACTACTAACAGTGTTTCATAGATTTCGTGTTTGCTTTGAATACAGTCAGAGAGAGTCCCTTTAGTGAGCTGTAGTGCCAGTAATGTAAGTGTTTGTTCTAAATACAGTCCAGAGACAGGTAGTGCTTGTTTTTATTGTTTTCAACAAGAAGTGTCTACTAACCACAGTTTAGTTAGCTATCAGCTGTCTTTAGTGAATTAGCAGTCTAGTTAAAAGTTGATTAACTCTCTACAGTAAATTGTTGATTTCTTAGGATGGGTAGGATGTGTGACTTCTGTATACGGGCGCAGGAGGAGCTGGCCACTGTTCGCGAACAGCTGAACGTGCTGATGGCCACGGTCAGCCGTCTTCAGGCTGTTGCTTCGGAGTGTAGTGGCAGTGGGGAGTCTGGTGCGTCGCATGGTACACCCCAGGTGTTACTTGCTTCACCTACGGTCCCTGCTGTCGAGACATCTTTGCGGGTAGCGGGCGCCGTTGGGCTACCCTCTCCCCAAGGGGAGTGGTGGGTTCAGCGGCTTTCGCGTCGCACTAGGCGGAGGGTCAATGTGGAGGCTGTCCATGTGGCATCGCCCGCTCTGCCTGTGAGTGGACATAGGCCGCTCCTTCAGCAAGGTCCGAGCAGGCACACTGGGGGAGGAGTTTATTAGTGATTGGGAGCTCCAATGTTAGGCGGGTGACGGAGCCCCCTAGGGAAATAGCGAAAAGATCGAGCAAGAAGGCCAGGGTGCACTGTGTCTGCTTGCCGGGGGGTCTCATCCGAGATGTGGAGGAGGCTCTGCCGGCGGCGATAGGGAGAACTGGGTGCACCCGACTGCAAATTGTTGCTCATGTCGGCACCAATGACCCCTGCCCTCTGGGTTCAGAGGTCATCCTCAGTTCATACAGGTGGTTGGCGGAGTTGTTGGAGGCGGAAAGACTCGCTCGCGGGGTGGAATCTGAGCTAACTATTTGTAGTATCGTTCTCAGAACCGATAGCGGTCCTCTGGTTTGGAGTCGAGTGGAAGGCGTAAAACAGAGGCTTAGACGATTCTGTGGAGATCTGGGGTGTAAATTTCTCGACCTCCGCTATCGGGTGGAGAAATGTAGGATTCCCCTGAATAGGTCAGAAGTGCACTACACGCAGGAAGCGGCTGCAAAGGGAACGGAGTACGTGTGGAGTGCACATGTGGGTTTTATAGGTTAGAGAATTCCCTCCCTAGGCCCGACAAGATGCCTCCTGAGACGCGACAAGGTATTAGTAGGCAAAACGCAACAATATTAATGTGGTAATAGTAAACTGCAGGCGTGTATATAGAAAGGTCCCAGAACTGCTCTCACTAATAAACGGTCACAATGCCCACATAGTAATAGGGACAGAAAGTTGGCTGAAACCAGATGTAAACAGTAATGAAATTCTAAACTGAGATTGGAATGTATACCGCAGAGACAGGCTGGGCAGTGAAGCGGGAGGGTTGTTTATAGCGATAAGAAGTGCAATAGTATTGAAGGAAATTGACGGAGATCCGAAATGTGAAATAATTTGGGTGGAAGTTACGGTTAAAACAGGCTCAAACATGGTAACTGGATGTCTCTATAGGCCCCCAGGCTTAGCAGGTGTTGTGGCAGAGCACCTGAAGGAAAATTTGGAAAATATTTCGAATAGACTTCCCGTCCATGTTATAGTTCTGGGTGAACATTTTAATTTAACAGATAAGGACTGGGAGACTCAAACGTTTATAACGAGTAGAAGGGACAAAGAATCCAGTGAAATTTTTTCAAGTGCGTTATCTGAAAACTACCTTGAGCAGTTAAACAGAGAACCGACTCGTGGCGATAACATATTAGACCTTCTGGTGACAAACAGACCCGAACTATTTGAAACAGTTAATGCAGAACAATGAATCAGCGATAATAAGGCAGTTACTGCATCGATGATTTTAGCCATAAATGGAAATATTATAAAAGGTAGGAAGATTTTTCTGTTTAGCAAAAGTGACAAAAAGCTGATTTCAGAGTACTTGACGGCTCAACACAAAAAGGATCGGTGGACAAAGTTCGAAACCATCGTAAAATATGCATTACATGAGTATGTGCCAAGCAAGATCGTGAGAGATCGAAAAGATCCATCGTAGTACAAGAACCGAGTTAGAAAAGTGCTGCGGAAGCAAAGGGAACTTCACAGAAAACATAAACATAGCCAAAGCCTTGAAGACAAACAAAAATTATTCGAAGCGAAATGTAATGTGAGGAGGACTATGCGAGAGGTGTTCAATGAATTCGAAAGTAAAGTTCTATGTAGTGACTAGGCAGAAAATCCTAAGAAATTTTGGTCTTACGTCAAAGCGGGAGGTGGATCAAAACAAAATGTCCACACACTCTGTGACCAAAATGGTACTGAAACAGAGGATGACAGACTAAAAGCCGAAATACTAAATGTATTTTTCCAAAGCTGTTTAACAGACGAAGACTGCACTGTAGTTCTTTCTCTAGATTGTCGCACAGATGACAAAATGGTAGATATCGAAATAGATGACAGAGGGATAGAGAAACAATTAAAATCGTTCAAAAGGGGAACGGCCGCTGGACATGATGGGATACCAGTTCGATTTTACACAGAGTACGCGATGAAACTTCCCCCCCCCCCCCCCCTCCCCACCACCCTTCTTCCAGCGGTGTACCGTAGCTCTCTGGAAGAGCGTAGCTTTCCAAAGGATTGGAAAAGGGCACAGGTCATCCCCGTTTTCAAGAAGGGATGTCGAACAGATGTGCAGAAATATAGACCTATATTCTAACGTCGATCAGTTGTAGAATTTTGGAACACGTATTATGTTCGAGTATAATGACTTTTCTGGAGACTAGAAATCTACTCTGTAGAAATCAGTATGGTTTTCGAAAAAGACGATCGTGTGAAACCCATCTCGCCCGAGAAGGCCAGACGCGGGTTCCCAGGTAGATGCCGTGTTTCTTGACTTCCGCAAGGCGTTTGATACAGTTCCCTACAGTCGTTTAATGAACAAAATAAGAGCATATGGACTATCAGACTAATGATTTCAGATGTGCCGCAGGGGAGTGTCGTAGGACCGTTGCTATTCACAATATACATAAATGACCTTGTGGATAACATCAGAAGTTCACAGAGGCTTTTTGCGGATGATGCTGTAGTACTTCGAGAGGTTGTAACAATGGAAAATTGCACTGAAATGCATGAGTATCTGCAACGAATTGACTCATGGTGAAGGGAATGGCAATTGAATCTCAATGTAGACAAGTGTAATGTGCTGCGAATACATAGAAAGAAAGATCTTTTATCATTTATCTACAATGTAGCAGGTAAGCAACTGGAAGCAGTTAATTCCATAAATTATCTGAGAGCAGGCATTGGGAGTGATTTAAAATAGAATGACCATATAATGTTGATCTTCGATGAACCAGATGCCAGACTGAGATTCATTGGAAAAATCCTAAGGAAATGCAATCCGGAAACAAAGGAAGTAGATTACAGTACACTTGTTTGCCCACCACTTGAATACTGCTCAGCGGTGTGGATCCGTACCAGATAGGGTTGATAGAAGAGATAGAGAAGATCCAACGGAGAGCAGCGCTCTCCGTTACAGGATCATTTAGTAATCACGAAATCGTTACGGGGATGATAGATACACTCCAGTGGAAGACTCTGCAGGAATGACGCTCAGTAGCTCGGTACGGGCTTTTGTTGAAGTTTCGAGAACACACCTTCACCGTATGTCTCGCGAAGAGATTATGTGGATAAAAGCGGAGAGATTAGAGCCCACACAGAGGCATACCGACAATCTTTCTTCCCACGAACAATACGAGACTGGAATACAAGGGAGACCCGATAGAGGTACTCAAAGTACCGTCCTCCATACACCGTCAGGTTGCTTGCGGAGTATGGATGTAGATGTAGATGTAGATGAAGATCCACGTTGACTGAGAGAAGTCGGTAAACAACCACCTTGACCTGTCAATATACGGTGCGGATTTTTCAAGAACTGTATTATTAATCCTTGTTTTAGTGCAGGAACTCTGAATAACTACAAGTGCATACGATTGCTAGCAGATATGCTACTGCTTTTACTGGAGACGTTCGACTGGAAATAAGGCAGTTTATTGATACCATCATTACTCATGTCCCACACATTCCCCCCAGATAATTACAGACAAAACAGAGAATTCGGTCGTTCGGGAAGCATTATGTTACATGCTCTCCGTCTACAATTTTTTACCCTTCACACTTCCACCACATAATAAATTGGATGATCCCTTGATGTTTCAGAGGGTGTGATCCCTACTTTTAATCACGGTATGCACAAATTTCTTTTCCACTCAGTTCTGTTCATTACCACCTTATTGGTTACCTATCTACCCATCTAATCTTCAGTACTGTTCTGCAGCATCACAGTCCAAAAGCTTCTATTCTCTTCCTGTTTGATTTGTTTATTATACACGTCTCTCATCCACACAAGGCTACATGCCATGGCAAATATGTTCAGAAAAGACTTTCTAAGACTTCAGTTTATACTCTATGTTAGTAGATTTGTACTCTTCAGCAGCGCTTTCCTTGCCATAACTAGTCAACATTTTTTGTCCTCTCTACTACCGCCACCATCAGTTATTTCTATGTAGAAAAAGCAAAACTCAGTGTCCCGTTTCTTATCTAACTCCCTCAGCTTTGCCTGATTTATTTCGACTATATTCCATTACCCTTTTTTTTGCATTTGATGGTGTTCATCTCATGTTCTCCTAACGAGACACTGTCCATTCTTTGAAACTGCTTCTCGAAGTCCTTTGCTGCCTCTGACGGAATTAAATTATCATCGGCAAACCTCAACACTTTTAATCTCGTGAAATATGTTCCAGAGACATTAAAGACCCAAGGAAGTGTTATCGGCCCTCTGTTGTTCCTGATCTATATTAACGACATAGGAGAAAATCTGAATAGCCGTCTCAGATTGTTTGCAGATGATGCTGTCATTTACCGTCTTGTAAAGTCATCAGATGATCGAAACGAGTTGCAGAATGAGTTAGATAAGGTATATGTATGGTGCGAAAAATGGTAATTGACCCTGAATAAAGAAAAGTGCGAAGATGTTCACATGAGTACTAAAAGAAATTAGGTAAATTTCGATTACGAGATAAGTCACACAAATATGAGGGCTGTAAATTCAACTAAATCCTTAGGGATTACAATTACAGATAACCTAAATTGGAACGATCACATAGATAATATTGTGGGTAGAGCAAACCAAAGACAGCGATTCATTGGCAGAACACTTAGAAGGTGCAACAGGTCTACCAAAGAGATTGCTTACACTACGCTTGTCCGCCATATTCTGGAGTATTTCTGTGCGGTGTGGGATCTGCATCAGGTGGCACTGGCATATGACATCGAAAAAGTACAAAGAAGGGCAGCTCGTTGTGTATTACCGCGAAAGAGGGGAGATAGTGTCACAGACATGATACGTGAATTGGAGTGACAATCATTAAAACAAAGGCGTTTTTCGTTGCGACGGGATCTTCTCATCAAATATTAGTCACCAGTTTTCTCCCCCGATTGCGAAAAGATTCTGTTGGCATGCACCTACAAAGGGAGAAATGATCATCACGATAAAATAAGAGAAATCAGAGCTCGCACAGAAAAATTTAAGTGTTCGTTTTTCCCGCGCGCCGTTCGAGATTGGAACGGTAGAGAGACAGCATGAAGATGGTTCATTGAACCCTCTCCAGGCACTTTATTGTATAGCAGAGTAATCACGTAGATGTAGATGTAGGTGGAGATCTCTATCTACGATAAGGAACACAGGTCGAACCAATGAATAAAAATTTGTACCAAATCTGTGATTAAGACCCAGGTTTCTTGCTCAAAAGGGCACATGCGCTAACCACTACGCTACCCTGGTACTGTACCTAACATATAAGCACAATTTACTCTAGTGCATCTCTCCCTAATGCAAATTCCAATTCGCGTCTCAACAGAACCTGATATTTCCCTAACCCGTATCAGTGATGCAGACGCTCTCTAACACTGGAACAGCTAAGGTGCTATTCCATTGTTGGTGAGCCCCGGAAATACGGATACGAGTTAAGAGTGCGAACATCAAGATGGACATAGACATGACTTGTAGTTTTTGTTAGGGGGGGATGCTAGGGGTGTGCGCTAGGATAATCCAAACAGCTATTCTAGATGCAGTGACAGGGTGGAGCAGTGGTAGCACGTCTGTCTAGTGAGTAGAAAACCCTAGCTGGAATTTGGTGTTGGTCCAGTTTTTTTTCACTAAATGAGCATGTATCCATTCTCAACATTTTTATTTCTTCTCCCTGAAGTTAAATTCCTTATCCAAATTTTCTCTGTGGCTTCCTCTACTGCTTGCTCATTCTACAACTTAAATAACACCAGGGACAGGCTACAACCCTGTCTCACTCTCTTTCAACAACCGCTTCCCTTTCATGCCCCTTCGCCTCCACTCCACGCACGACTCTTACAACATCCGTCTCGTTTGTTTACAATTTGTACATAACATTTCACTCCCTATGTTTTACCCCACTGCCTTCAGAATTGCAAAAGTGCATTCCATTCCAACCGGCATTTTCAGAAGTTTTCTCAAAATCTTTAAAAGCTATAAACATATGTTTGCCTTTACTTAACCTATCTTCCAAGTGAAATCGTAGGGTCAGTATTGCTTCGAGTTAGAATTTTGCAAAACATAACGTAGTAAACTGAGAGTTCGCAAATACCCACACGTGTCAGCACTTGCTTTTCTTGGAACTGGAATTATTACACTCTCCTTTAAGTCTGTGGTAATTTCGCCTGTGGAGGTGGAAGAGTTTTGTCATGGCTGGCATTCCCAAGGAACCAGTGGTTCCGATGGAATGCTGTCTATTCCAGGGGCCTTGTTTCGACTTGTGTCTTTCAGCGCGTTGTGAAATTCTTTCCGCAGTATCATATCTCCTGTCTCATCTTAATCTGTATCCTATTCTCCAGTACTGTCTCCAAGTACATTTCGCTTGTATAGTCCTTCTATATACTCCCAAATTCCAGCTATCCTTTCTTTGTTCAGTACAGGTTTTGATGCTCAAACAGCTGCTTTTATTTTCACAAAATGTCTCTTGAATATTCCTAAGGCACTATCTATCTTTCCCCTATTGGTATAATCTTCTATATCCATTCGCTTCTACTGTAGCCACTCAAGCTTAGTCATTTTTAATATTCCTATCAGTCTCATTCTTAAGGCTTTGGATTCCCTTCAGCCGTCTTCATTTGCTGCATATCTATGTTTGCTACCTTTATCAATTAAATCTAATATTACCTGTTACATCCTAGGATTTCTACTAGGCTTTTCCTTTTTACCTTTTTGTTCCTTGCTACTTTCACTATTTCGTCTCTTAAAGCTTCTTCTGCATTCCTTCATTTCCTTTCCTGTTCCACTCGCAAGGAGAGAGAGGGAAAAATGACTATCTGTATGCCTCAGTGTGAGCTCTAATATCTCGTGGTTCGTGCTCATGGTCCTCACGCGTAGTATATGTTGGTGTCAGCTTCAAATTCCGGTTCTCTAAATTTTCTCAATAATGTTCCTCGAAAATAACGTCGCCCGCCCTCCAGGAATTCCCGAAGCATCTCCGTAACCTCTACGTCTTGTACGAAACTGCTGGTGGCAGATCTAGCAGCCCGCCTTTGAATTGCTTCGATGTCTTCCTACAATCCGACCTGATGTGGACCCCAAATACTAGAGCAGTACTCAAGAATAGATCACACCGGTCACCTTTACAAGCGAACTACTCTTTCCCAAAATTCTTCCAATAAACTGAAGCCGACCACTTACCTTCCCTAACACTGTTTTTACATGCTCATTCCTCCTCGTATTGCTTTGCAGCGTTACGCCCAGATATTTAAGCGACTTGGCTGTGTCAAGCAGGACGCTACTAACACTGTATCAGAACAATAAGGTTTTTTATCCTATTGATCCACCTTAAATACCAAGTAGGAAATAGGTAGGGCCTCTTTAATAACAGCTTCAGTTAAGTAAAATTAGCAGATAGAAAACAGGTAGGCCTTCAATGATAACAGCTTTAGTTAAGTAAGATTACCAAACTGAGAACAGCCAGGCCTGAAATTACCAAACAGAAAAAAGGCAGGCCTTCTTTAATACCAGCTGCCGTTAAGTAAAATTACCAAATAGGGAACAGGAATACCTTCTTTAATAGCAGCTTCAGTTAGGTAAAATTACCAAATGGAAAACAGGCACGCCTTCAGTGACAACAGCTTCAGTTAGGTAAAATTACCAACTAGAGAACAGGCAGGCCTTCGGTGACAACAGCTTCAGTTAAGCAAAATTACCAAACGCAAAACAGGCAGGTCTCCAATAATAACAGTTTCAGTTAACTAAAACTACCAAACAGAAAACAGGTAGGCCTTCATTAATAACTGATTCAGTAAAGTAACCGAGAGTTTAATTGCCTCCTCACAAGGGGTGCGCCAGAAGGCTTACGCGCAAGGAGCACAAAACTACACCAAATAGGAAGGACAAGAAAAGTCATAACTAGAAGAGCAACCTTCAAAGGCCCTTTTCGTTGGGTACAGACCGGCAAACGAAATATTAATACAGCAAGGTCAATTACATGAAAGCAACAACAACCAGCCAAACAGTATTCACGCGTCACTGCAAGATACTGACTCTACTACGATGGCGAAAAGCCCGAAAGAAAACTAGGCTGCCAAAGTCGATTATATAGACTGACCAACTATAAATTTTGAGACGCAGGCACCTCCTAAGCCAATAAAGTGAAATAAAGATGACATCTGCAATGGCCGAAGGTATCTCGAAACCGGCACCCGGCCGTATTACAAGAGAAAGGTACTTATCTGGTGTTCGAAGACTTTCGGCAGAGAGGTCGGCTAAAAACCAACAATCTAGGTACGGCGGAGCCGTATGGCCACAACTTAAAAGAAATACGTTATCTCTCCGGCTCAGGAAACACCATCGGGTCACACAGTTTAAGTTAGCCTGTTAACAAACATCCAAGGCCAGTATCGACTCAGGAAAAACAAACAACACCCACAATTCAAGGAACCCACTGGTAATGAAATAGGTTAGTTAAGAAGTCACAATGATTGCAAAAGACCTCTAGGTATCAATAAGAAAATAACAGTTAAGACCTCAACATCCAAAACAACTTAAGTTGACGAATCGAAGATGAAGCTTGCCGGTTCAAAAGGGGCCCAGAATTCAGCACAGCGAAACTGGCCTCAACTGCCTCATAGTTGTGATCGTCCCACAGATGATTGGCCAGACTATGCACGAAGTCGGCACTCGAAGTGAGCTAGGTATTCAAATCGGCCCACCAATATGCCCAGCAACCATTCGCCAGACTCCGTGGCTAAAACGATTGTGCAAGTGCTCGCCTTAGTCACCGGGAGGACACCTCTCACCGTCACCCTCTCCCCATTACCACTTCCCAACTCGCCAAACCATAGCACTCCCCATCCCCCGTCAACAACCTCGAACAAAGATCTTAGTGGCCTCAAACCAGAGGGACATACGACAGATCGAGAGAGAGGCTCCATGAAGACGAAAGGCGACGCCACCAACCCCACCACGGCTCAGACACTTTACTGATAAAATTCTGACGGTCGGAGTGTCTTTCTTCTGAACGCCGTCTCACTTATGTTGCTACATATCGACTAATGAGTGTTCATCAGAATACCTCGAACTACCGTCTAGCCTGAAACAACCCCATGTGCACTCCACAAGTTTCCTGCTACCAGAGTAACTGCTTCCTTCAAGTAGTGCACCCCTCTCCCCGCCTGATAACGCAGGTCTAGAAATCTGTGGCCATCGCAGAGTCGATGAAGCCTTTGGTTAAGACCCTCCACTCAGCTCCAGACCAAAGGACCCTGATGAACTCTGGCAACAATGCTGCAAATTGCGAGCTCTGCTTGATCCCCATTAAATAGTCTTCACCACCTCTGCCAGCCGCCTGTATGAACTGAAGATGGCCTCAAAACCCATGTAACAGACGTCGTTGTTACCGACTTGAACCACAGCTTCAAGACGACAGCACGCTGCACGCTCAAAGTCTCAGGCAGAGCTGCCTTCACATCTCAGATAAGGGCCTCTGGTAGACATACCGAGTGCATATTGACTTTCGTTCCAGTCCTGAACACTGTCTGTCCAAGCAGCTCCATAATATGCCTAACATCGAAGTTCCCGATAACTAGTAATCCTCTCTCCCCTCCGTCTCTAATGACCTCGTTGTCGACGGGACGTTAAACACTAACCACCACCACATCCTCTCTCCCCGTGTGTCTGCTCGGACCCTGCTGAAGCAGTGACTAAATGGGCCCCCTGTTTCGAGCGACGTGAACGCTTTACCACGCGCCACTCACCCTGCAAAAAGGGATGATGCACCACCTCGGATACAGCAGGAGGTGCCTCGGTAGCGGAGCCATTGGGCAAAGCTAGCGTCACCTGAGGTGTCCCACACGACGCGCCACATTCTCCGCCGCCGCTACCCACCAAGGAAGCAACATTAGGGTGACTGACCGTAGCTAAAAGTGCATTCAGCTGTCCGCGACCGCTGCAAGCTCCTCCTGCGTCCGCAAGTAGCATGCACACATCCTAACCTGATGAACATAAGCGATGTCTTCAGTCACAGAAATCAATCGCTGTTGTCAGTTATCTAGAAGTATATACAGGGTGAGTCACCTAACATTACCGCTGGATATATTTCATAAACCACATCAAATACTGACGAATCGATTCCACAGACCGAACGTGAGGAGAGGGGCTAGTGTAATTGGTTAATACAAACCATAAAAAAATGCACGGAAGTATGGTTTTTAACACAAATCTACGTTTTTTAAAATGGAACCCCGTTAGTTTTGTTAGCACATCTGAACATATAAACAAATACGTAATCAGTGCCGTTTGTTGCATTGTAAAATGTTAATTACATCTGGAGATATTGTAACCTAAAGTTGATGCTTGAGTACCACTCCTCCGCTGTTCGATCGTGTGTATCGGAGAGCACCGAATTACGTAGGGATCCAAAGGGAACGGTGATGGAGACTGGAACAGCACATTACGTCCACATGCTAACACCTTTTTGTTGGTCTTTTTCACTGACGCACATGTACATTAGCATGAGGGGTGAGGTACACGTACACACGTGGTTTCCGTTTCAATTACGGAGTGGAATAGAGTGTGTCCCGACATGCCAGGCCAATAGATGTTCAATGTGGTGGCCATCATTTGCTGCACACAATTGCAATCTCTGGCGTAATGAATGTCGTACACGCCGCAGTACATCTGGTGTAATGTCGCCGCAGGCTGCCGCAATACGTTGTTTCATATCCTCTGTGGTTATAGGCACATCACGGTACACATTCTCCTTTAACGTATCCCACAGAAAGAAGTCCAGAGGTGTAAGATCAGGAGAACGGGCTGGCCAATTTATGTGTCCTCCACGTCCTATGAAACGCCCGTCGAACATCCTGTCAATGGTCAGCCTAGTGTTGATTGCGGAATGTGCAGGTGCACCATCATCCTGATACCACATACGTCGACGCGTTTCCAGTGGGACATTTTCGAGCAACGTTGGCAGATCATTCTGTAGAAACGCGATGTATGTTGCAGCTGTTTGGGCCCCTGCAATGAAGTGAGGACCAATGAGGTGGCCGCCAATGATTCCGCACCATACATTTACAGTCCACGGTCGCTGTCGCTCTACCTGTCTGAGCCAGCGAGGATTGTCCACGGACCAGTAATGAATGTTCCGTAGATTCACTGCCCCGTGGTTTATGGAACCCGCTTCATCGGTAAACAGGTAGAACTGCAACGCATTCTCTGTTAATGCCCATTGACAGAATTGCACTAGATGATTAAAGTCATCACCATGTAATTGCTGATGTAGCGACACATGAAACGGGTGAAAGCGGTGACGATGCAGTATGCGCATGACACTACTTTGACTCAGTCCATCGGCTTTCGCAATGTCCCGTGTACTCATATGTGGGTTCATGGCAACAGCAGCTAACACACCAACTGCACCCGCTTTTCCTGTGACGGGCCTGTTACGGACCCGTTTGCGTGCTACGACCATACCTGTTGCATACAGTTGGCGGTAGATGTTTTGCAATGTGCCGCAGGTTAGATGCTCTCTGTGCGGGTACCGTTCTGCATACACCTTGCAGGCTTCAGCTGCATTTCGTCGACACTCGCCATACATGAGTATCATCTCCGCCTTTTCAGAGTTCTAATACACCGTGGTCACAGTTCCTACAACACTACACTATCACAGACGTCTGGTAACACGGTGTACTACAGTTGGTGTGCGTGCGGAGACGAATGCAGAATAACGATTGCAGCAAGCGCTACATGCGGACGCTGCGACAGCTAGACCAAACCACAACAGTGTACTACAGCCACACTCGTAAACAGGGTCGTCATCGTAAACATGTCCTTGCAGATGCTGCTCGCCGACCGTGGCCCGTGTTTGTTACAACACGCAACTGAACGTCGGAGGTTTCAAGCGTCAACTTTAGGTTACAATATCTCCGCATGTTATTAACATTGTACAATGCAACAAACGACACTGATTACGTATTTGTTTATATGTTCAGACGTGCTAACAAAACTAACGTGGTTCCATTAAAAAAAACGTAGGTTTGTGTTAAAATCATACTTCCGTGCATTTTTGTATGGTTTCTACTAAACAATTACACTAGCCCCTCTCCTCAAGTTCGGTCTGTGGAATTGGTTCGTCAGTATTTGATGTGGTTTACGAAATACATCCAGCGGTAACGTTAGGTGACTCACCCTGTATATAAGAAAGGCGGTCGTGAGAGAGGGGCAATTACCAGATTTGTTAGAAAAATTTTAATGATGTGTAATTCTGCGACAAAAGACGTTACTTGTACAACCAAAGGGTTCGATTCGCAAGACTGGCTCTGAGCACTATGCGACTTAACTTCTGAGGTCATCAGTCGCCTAGAACTTAGAACTAATTAAACCTAACTAACCTAAGGACTGCACACACATCCATGCCCGAGGAAGGATTCGAACCTGCGACCGTAGCGGTCGCTCGGCTCCAGACTGCAGCGCCTAGAACCGCACGGCCACTCCGGCCGATTCGCAAGAAGTTACTAACAAAACGAAATCGTTCACTTTGTTCTTCGAAATTGTTCGCCGGTTCAGTCCCTTACTAGGGTTAATCAACCAAAGACTGAGAGGAATTTCACTTCAAAATCGGCATGATTACTCTGCAACTCCCATTTAAACGGCACGTGGGGAAAATTAACGCCTAAATCATTCCGAGCGAACTCTGAAGTCTGTTACTTTTTTATGGGAGCCTCATTCCTTTGTGTAGGTAGGAACCAACGAAATGTTTTCGTAATCGGAGAAGAAACAACTTCTTGAAAGGTTCTCGGTGTTGCGTCGGATGATATTGTCTAGCCGGTACAATATTTCTGCGAGGCAGTGATTCATCATCTACAGGTGCGACAGTATAAGATGGCTGCTCGTATTCTGCCAGCTGCGCCACAGCGTCGCAAACATTCTCAACAAAATCCAAGGCGAGACGCTACTACAAAGTTGCTCTGCATTCCCGCGAGATATGTTCTCGAAATTACAGTAGCTCACGTTCAAATCCGAATCATGGAACATATTACACACGTTAATGCACACTGAGGTGAGGAAAGTGATGGGATAGCGACATTCACATATACAGATGAAGGCAGTGTCGTATACACAAGGTGCAAAAGGTCAATACATTGGCGGAGCTGTCTTTTGTGCTGAAGTGATTCATGGTAAAAGGTTTACGATGTGATTATTGCCACACGACAGGAATTAACAGACTTTGAAAGCGCATGAGACATTCTGTTTGGGCAATCGTTAGCGAATTCAATATTCGGTGATTCGCACAGTCAATTGGGTGCCGAGAATACCAAATTTCTGGAATTACCTCTCACCGCGGACAATGCACTGGCCGACGGTCATCACTTAACGACCAAGAGTAGTGGTGTTTGCGTAGAGTTGCCATTGGTAACAGACAAGCAACACTGCATGAAATAAAAGCAAAAATCAATGTGAGACGTACGACGAACGTATCTGTAAGGGGCTATAGCAGCAGACAACTGAAGCGAGTGCCTTGGGTAACAGCATGATTTCGTCTGGAGGGCCTCTCTGAACTCGTCATCATATCGGTTGGACCCTAGACGACTGGAAAACTGTGGCCTGGTTTAGATGACTCCCGATTTCAGTTGGTAAGAGCTGATGCAGGATTAGAGTGTGGTGCAGTCCCCACGACGCCGTGAACGCGAGTTGTTAATAAGGCATTGTGAAAACTAGTGATTTCACCATAATAGTGTGGGCTGTGTTTACATGGAATGGACTCAGTCCTGTGGATTTTAAGTTATGTGGAGACCGTTTGCAGTCATTCATGGATGTCATGTTCCCAAACAACAATGCCATTTTTATAGATGACAGTGCACCACACCACCAGGCCACAATTATTCACAATTAGTTTGAAGAACATTGTGGACAGGTGGAATGAATGGTTTGGCCATCCAGATCGCCCAGCAAGAAACCCATCGAACCTTTATAGGTCATAACCAAGACGTCAGTTTACGCACAAATACCTGCACCGCCATCACGTTCGTAGTTATGGATGGCTATAGAGGCGGCATGGATCAACTTTTCTGCACGTCACTTCCACGACTTGTTGAGTACATGCCACGTCGAGTTGATGCACAACGCCGGACTGAAGGAGGTTCGACACGACTATTGTCACCTATGTGATTATATCTCACGTAATCATCACGAGGATAAAAGTAAAGAAAGTTTTACGATATTGCGGTGCCTGTGTTGTTCAGAAATATGATGCAACGTTCGTTCGGGCACGCGTGCATGTTCAAAGAAACAGGCACTGCGGCGACTACAGCCGTTATTAAATACATTAAATGTATTACCTGTTGCAAATATGGACAACCAAATGCTGTATAATGGAACGACGACAGTGAAAATTTGTACAGGAATGGGAGTCGAACCCGGATATCGCGATCACGGTGAATGAATGCCTTACCATTTTTTTGCTGTTCTCGTTCATTTGTTTTTCTTTTTCTGTTTTTTAAGATAATGTTAAACGTATGAAAATCTTTGTTTTTCAAACATAAAAGACGTGTTAATCATAAGAAATATTTCTTGAAAACTCCCCCGAGCGAGCTGTGTAAGCCAGACGTCTGTGCCGCTAGCCTGCTGTAACGCGACTGAACCCGTATTTCCCGCTTATCGTGAGTGGATGCCTTACCATTTGGCTATACAACACTCAACGCCAGAGCCAAACTTCCATACCTCGTAATCACGACTCTGCATCCTGTACTCATATATCCATTACATATATTCCCCTAAAGGGGAGATGTTTTGCTTGGAAGTCTCTTGCCTGGCGTCGGCAGACATTGAAGTGCCTGCGTTATTCAGAAGTACGATCCAAAGTTTCTTCAGACACACGTGCATGGAAGTATGGCCCTAGTCGCGAGTCATGCTCGGATAGTCAAATGGTAAGGTGGCCATTCGCGATAAGCGACAATAGAAAGTTCGACTCATGGTCCGGCACAAATTCTCGTGCAATTAACAGCGGTAAAGTCTCTACAAGGCGAGCTGTACTTACAAGTTACTTACGGTTTTACACTGGGTTAGTTTTGTGTTTCAACGTTTATCTCTTGAATTTAAACCGTTGAACACTTTACAAACGATGTATGAAACTAAAATCACTGACATCCGTGAGGAGCTGCGCTGCTCGCGTCTGTTCAAGGTGCTGATTGTTTTCTAGATGGGGTGTCGCATTCCACACAGTTTCCTGCAAGATGAGAGAGAGCCCTAAATTTCACCAAGGTTACTCACCCTGAAGCGGAGGTCTCCCAGCGGCGGGGTTGCGAACGGGATGCCGACGAACCTGTTGTAGAGGGTGCCGTTGAGCGACGTGGCCACCACGCCCCTGAGGGCACCCGTCTCCACCGTCACGAACACGTCCTCCCCCTGCAACAGATCCACGTGTGACGGACTCTGGAACAGAGTAAACGTTATGTACAACAACATAAATGTATAAGCGTAACTCAGAATACTGCCGTGACGTTGAAGGTCTGCATGTTAACTTGAGCAGCTGCATGTAATGGGGAACGCATTGTTTGTATTGATGCTGTTGCGACCAAAGTTTTCAGGATTTGTCGCTAAGTCTTAAGGCAAATTCTGGAACAGGAAATCCCTTTCCATTTCCGAGCTGGAAACCGCTGTCCGAAACTCATTTCGCAAGTGTCCACAACCGAACGAGATCATCAACAATGTTAGCCAATTGACACTGTTACACCACTGAAATACACATAATCACACCGTGATGTTTATATCTGGAAGTTCGCCTTAGAATCCGAGTAAAAATATTTCCAATTCTTCACTTTCGACCAAGTTTGTCGGGAGGTTTTCTTTGATTGTAAGGCCTAAATCAGAACTGGTAATACTTCTGAAACACCTGGCATTTGTGACCCACTTCTAATTCAGTGGGATTGGGCTGAAAGAAACTGAGCTGTGCTACGTACCAGATATCCAGCAGCGAAAACTTCTTTTATAAAAGTAGTATTTGATATCATATATTTAAAAAACTGAAAACCTTGAAAAGAATCTTACTGTTATTCCGTTTCATGATCGTTATAAATGGAGAGATGCCAAGACTAGAATGGTGTTAAAGGCGACACTCAACATTAGAATGACGACGAGCCGGGACAGATGAATACCAATATCTTAGGTGAAACTGAGTGTGGGAATAATTCCTGACACATAATGTAGAATAAGGTGTCAGAATTACTACTAACTACGGCTTAGTTTCATTGCCTGTCTACCTTTATTAGTGACTTTGGAGGATAAAGTATCGTGTAACAGTTATGTAACTTGGTGAAAATGAAAGGCACGAAAATCTCTCGCTACGCGCAACACTTCTGGTCAGGTTAGTAAAGGATCATCAACACGCAGTCAAACAGGAGTAACGCAGGAGTAGGTACAGTAATGAATAGGAAAATGTGAATGTGGGTAAGCTACAACGAACAGCATAGGCAACAATAGCTAAGGTAGATACAAAGGCAACACACACTAGTAGCACATGTTTGTATGCTAACTAGCTCTGAAGACGATGAAGACATTATGAGAATATACGACGAGATAAAAGAAATCATTCAGGTAGGTAAAGTAGACAAAAATTTAGCCCTTATGAGGTGATGGAATTCGATAGTACGAAAAGAACGAGAAGAATAAATTGTATGAGGACAAGAACAGGAGAAGATGAAACAAAGGGGAAGTCGCTTGATAAAATCGCGGACAGAACGCAATTTAATTGTTGCCATTATGTGGTTAGGTAACTTCGAAAAACGGTTGTATACGTTGAAGAAATCCGGAGACAGAAAAATATTTTAGATAGACGAGATAATAGTAAGAAAGAATTTTCGAACGATGTTTTAAAATGTAGTACGTTTACAAGGACACATTTGAACTGTGAGCATAATTAGTTATGAACTGCCTTTTAAAACATAAGAAATACCAAATAGGTAGCAAATTAAGTAATGGAAGCCGGGTAAACTGACAGAACCAGACTTTACTGAGAGCGTCAAAGGTAATATCGTGAAAAGATTCATTGAAAGGAAAAAGGAATAAAACAGAAGACGAATCTTTAGCAGTGAAGCTAGCAGACCATAAAATTGGTAGGAAGAAAAGACCAATTAGAAACCCTGAGGTAACACACAAAAAAGTAATTGGCGGAAGTATAAAATATGAAAACACGACAAATGAAACAAACACAAGGGAATACAGACGTCTAAGAAATGAAACTAAGAGGAATTGTAAGTGACAAGACAGGAATGTTTGGACTAAACGCAAGGCTGCATGTGCATGCACGACTATGGGAAAAATGAATGCTGCCTACAGGAAAATTAAACAGACCTTTGAAGAGAAGAGAATCACCTGCAGATAGAAGCAGTACTATTTTTTTTTTATAAGCAAAGAGATGCAAGCAAAGGTTGGAAGGTGCGAAGGATGTGTAGAGGGAAACAAATTTGAAGAAAATATTTTAGAAAGAGAAGATGAAGTAGATAAAGATGAGATGGGTGATACACTGCTGGAAGAATTTGACATAATAAGAATTTGACGTATAGGAAGATTCCAACGTCGGTTTCGGTCAAAATAGAGACCAGTATTCAAAGACTAGTATCTGTAGATTTGTGCTTGACACAGCGATCATTTCAATCATCATCTGACGACTCACAGACATCAGCCGGCAGGTGATGTTTGAACTGATCGCCTGTGTCAAGCAGAACTCTACAGATAACAGTTTTTGAATGCTGGTACCTGTTTTGACCGGAAAAGAGCTTGGGATCCTCCTACACGTCTGTCAGAGGGCCCGAAGATGGCGTAATATATCGCCAAATCTGATATCCCAACAAAATAACAGGTTGGAAATTAGACTGCTGAAAAGTTTGATTTGATGTAGGTTTAGAGAGCATGATTGCAGAATATGGACACGAATTACATACAGAAGAACGGAAAAGCTGATAGACCGAAAAGTTTGAATTCTGGAGATATGAAATTGCACGCCAAAAAGCTGACGATACGACGTATCCTAGAAGGCAGGCTGAAGATATGAATTTAGAGAAAGCTTTTTACAAAATTCATTGGAATAGATTTAGGGAAAGTTTTTACAAAACTGATTGTAGTTCTATAGTTAGTAAATCAGACTGCAGCTATAAGAATTGGAGCACGAGGAATGGAACCAGTGATTCAGCAGGGAGTTAGACAGAAGTGTAGTCCATCCATCAATGTTTTTCAGGATGTACATCGAGCAAGCAGTGCAGGAAACCAAGGAGGTATTTAGTAAGGGAATTAAAATTTAGAGAGAAGAAACAAAAGCTTCTGAGGTTCTCCCATGACATAGTGATTCTGTAAGAGACGGGAAAGGCCTTGGAAGCTATGTTAAACGGAAAAGATGCTGTGTTGAAGAGAGGCTTTAAGCTGAACGTCAATGAAGATAAAATAGTGGTAATGGAATGCCGTGGAATTTGTTCAGATGATACAGCTAGAATAAGATTAGAAAATTAGACACAAAAGTGTAGATGAATTTGCTATTTGAACAGCAGAATAACTGACAATAACCTGAGTAAACAGGATCGTACAATGTAGCCTCTGTGAAGTTTGGAAGGTAGGAGGCGGTGTACCGGCAGAATTGAAGGTGTGAGGACAGGTCACTAGTCGTGGTTGGGTACCTCAGTCGGTGGCGGCACGGTAGCTCATCATGTTCGGTCAGAGGATTAGCCACCCTCTGTAATAAAAAAAAATCTGAGTTAATGGAACAACGATGAACTTGAACAAGCGTCATAGGACGTTCGCCCCGAACAAATAGAACGAACAATCACGAAGAGAACAAGACAAAAAAGTCTGTAGAGCACTTTTCCGTGAAAGGCAAAGGTCTCGAGTTCGAGCCTCGGTCTGTCAGGAAGTTTCATATCAGTGCACGTTCCGCTGCAGAGTGAAAATATCATTCTAAAAATAAATTTATTCCACAAACTGGCTAAAAGAAGGGATCGATTGATGGGACATATGTTACGGCATTCAGTAATCACAATTTGGCAGTGGAACGAAGTGTTGTGTCCAAAACTTTTAGATGGAGTCCAATGTTCGACTAAGATGCTGAAAGGTTGCAGCAATCATGCATGGATGAGTAAGCCTACACAGGATGGAACAGCATGGAGAGCTGCATCACACCATCTTCCAGAATGAACACCACGACGACATCTCCACAGAGTATCCCATCTCTTCAGTATATTAATCAAGTAATATATCTAAATAAAAGACTTTCACCAACTGAAATATTCTGTAACTTGGCCAAAACTTTTAGTGTAAGCATTTGTGATTAAAAAAAACACCAGCGTCGTGGTATCTGGAATATACAGTATCATCGAAATCTTAGAAACAAGAGGAAACGAAAAAAATGGAACGACCACATGTGAGCATCGCAGTAAGTGATCATCAAGACATCTTCAGAGATGCTTGTTTCTCTATAGGAAACAAGTGCACCCAGCTTCCAACGTACAGGTGACTCAGTGGTGACGAAAGCAGTACCGTTAATTCAAAATGCTCCCTTCCAGTTTCCACGTACTTCATGAACAGAGCGTAGCCTCTTGCTACATTTACTATCTAATGTTACAGAGACATCATGTGGTCACTGTTCTGCTATATTCCTCAGTTGCCTAGTTTCAGTCATACTGCGTATCGTTTAAAAGTTGTGGTGATGATTCCAAATCAGTGGAGAAGTTCAAAGTTGATCATAACTCAGTCGATAAATAGTCATTACTGGCCGCCAAAATTCAATGGTTTCTAAAAGGATATCTCATGAGTTGCATTTTCCGGCAGATAATGGATGTGTCGGCGGCAAATAGCAAACGATTAACAAGCTTGGTCCTTAACCGTGCACTCGACCTCAGGAGCTGGACAGCTGATCCTCCGGACTTGAATTGTTGAATCATGTGGAGCCTGTTCTCCTTCGGCGTAACGAACTGGGTTCCAGCAGTAGACTCAATGACTTTTCCAGGTCTCAGCACAGCCATTCCTCAGGAATCGTATAGATAGGAAGTAAAGCTTTTGGATCACATCTTAGTATGCCACGTCACAAGTCATACATCCTAGGAACAAACGTTTCCTACGCTGAACGTTTTGTTCCTGTGCAAAAGACTTACTAAATGTGCTCCTTCTCAGGTCAGATATACATTCTACTTAAAAGGTGCTGTAGGCAGTGTTGTGTTACGGCGTAAAGTCAAGCACCTGCACGCCAGCGGAGAACGCTAGGGAAGAGAGGGCTGTGAGAAGAGGTCAGCCAATCACTCAATAACTGACCGCTCTCCAGGACGACAACACGACAGCAGCAGCTCCTATACGAAGGAAACATAAGCGCCGCGTCCGACCGGTCGCGGCCCCAGTCGAGGAAAAGCTTCGAGAGTAGCGACCTGAATAGAAGCCAACATTTGGCGTGAAGTAAGAAGAACCCCGTGCCTGGCTACCATTTTTATTTTTTATTTTTCTTAGGTTTTTATGTTTTGCTTGCACCTTAATTTTACTTGTTTTTTCTTTGTACGGGTGTGTTTACTTGCTTTAACAGTGTCTCTAATAGTGGTTTTTACTAATCGGTGTTTTCAGGTGGACGTTGCCAAAGTTTTCTTTGCCTATGCGCTTATTTTAATTGCTTGCCTTCTCTGTTTATTGCAATTTTCTCTCCCATTATGAGTAACCCACCTCTCCAACCCCTTGCTCAGGCGCCTCAGTTGCAAGCGAGAGATGCAAAGCCGCTAACACAGATGTTTCAGTTTCAGACCCAACAAACAGCCACGCTGCTGAAAACGGTATAGAAACTCCTGGTGAAGCAAACAAATACAGTGCTACAAGCAACACCTGTAGCTGCGAGTTCCATGCCGCCTTTTCACCAATTTAACGAAAGCGACGAGGAGTAGCTCGAGCAGTTGCAACAGTTTGAAGCCCATAAGCTCACAATGTACTAGATGCTGTGAAACTACATTACTTTTGGTCAACAGTAGAAGTGCAGTTTTTCACCTCATTCAGAAATTGTTCCCCACTCCATTCAAATGTGCTTGTGGTGCTTTATATTCAGATGTTATGTTGCGTGATGTGATTGTATACAACGTAACTGATGTCAAACTTAGAGAACAGATTTTGAAACAGTGAGATCCATCATTTCAGCACTTAGTGCAGATACTAGGTCAGTGTAATTCAGGTGCCATTTCGGCTGATAAATTTCAGCAGCGGCCGGCCCACTAGGTAGCGACACGCCGTGTAAGCAGTTCTCCACGTCACGTATACATTTCTATAAACAGACGGCTACACAGGCGAACAGAATTACGTCAACCCTCGGTGCTATACACGGCACACGCACCACAACTGCCCTTACCGACAAGTACAGTGTTACGTTTGTGGCAAGAAAGGCCCCGTACAATCCGTATGTCTGCAACGGAACAAACATAAGAACTCTGCCCACTCACAAAAGTCTATTCACAAGACCCATGTAATCAATGCAATGTGTTCAAAGCCTGCTGCGGGCATTAGCAAAACTAGCAAGCAAACAGTTTCTTCAGTGCTACACCAATCCAACAAACTTTTCGTTCAATTGCATATTTGTGGAAAGCGTGTGAAATTTCAGATGAACACGGGTGCCTCTGTTACATTTCTGAATCGTATCAAGTAAGAACTGTTCGGCTCCTCGCGCCTGTCTAAAACTAGCCCGCACCCAATGAACTTTAGTGTCCATGACATTCACGTTCTCGGAAAATGTACTTTGCCTGCTATGTATCGCTCGCATACACGAACTGTGGCTTTCACTGTGCTACAATCATGCACTTGTGAGAACATATTTGGTCTTGATTCGTTTGATCTCTTTGGCTTTCAGATTCAGGACAATGTGTTGTCAGTGACTGCATTCACAGCTAAAGACAGTGTAGCTGGTTTGCTGAAAGAATTCTCTCAACTCTTTTCTGAAGGTTCAGGCAAGGCTAACAATTTTCGTTGCACATATTACTATGAAAGGCAATATTCAGCCGAAATTTTGCCAGGATAGAGCTGTTCCCATTGCATTACGGGACAAAGTTACTGCTGAACTTGAAGAATTGCAAGATAGGGGAGTTATTGCGCCCATATCAGATAGTCAATGGGTAAGTCCACTGGTTTTGCTCCCCAAACCATCAGGTCACATTTGCCACTGTGTGACTTTATAAGTACAGTCAACCCACAAACTGTGATTGGTACTTATCCATTGCCATGGCCAGAGGATGTCATGGACAAATTAGGTGCTGGTCGCTACTTTTTAAAAATTGATTTGCGGGACGCATGTCTTCTAACACCGCTAGATGAAGCATCTCAAAAGTCGTGTGTTGTGAACACTCATTTGGGCTTATTTAAATATTTGCGTTTTCCTTTTGGCAGAGCTTCCGCACCCGCCTTTTTCCAACAGTATTTGGAACAGCGCAAGTACCAAACTGTTTAAACTAGTTGGACGATATTGTCGTAGCAGGTCGTACACCTGTAGAACACGTAGCAAATTTCTGTGCTTTGTTCCGTGTGTTATCTGATGCAGACTGGACAAGTGTGGTTTTTATAAACCTTAGTAGCAGTATCTTGGTCATGTCAAAAACAGTCAAGGTGTACATCCTCTTCAGTCACACTTGTTAGCCATACGTGACCTGCAAGTTCCTCGCAATATGATAGAATTGCAGTCAGTCTTAGGGACAATGAACTATTATTTCCCCGTTCAAACCGAATGCTGTAGAAATTGCAGCTCCATTGAATCGCTTGCGTCGCAAGAACGTTCCCTTTGTTTGGACAGACGAGTGCCAAGAAGCGTTTCAAAAGCTTAAAAATGCATTGCTCAGTGGTCGATGCTTGGTTCACTTTGACCCTGACAAACCAGTTGTGTTGCAAGCTGACGCTCCCTCTTACGGAATCGGTGCAATGCTTTCGCACAGAATTGGTGATAAAGGCAGGTCTATTGGTATTGGACCGAAAGTGTTGTCCGAAGCTCAGTGTAACTATTCACAAACAGAGAAAGAGACATTGGCTATTGTTTATGGTGTCACACAATTCCACCACTATTTGTATGGCATAAAAATTCTACTTAGTAACGAATCACAGGCCATTACAGTCCTTGTTTCATCTGACGAAGCCGGTTCCTATTGAAACTGCCCAAAAATTGCAGATATGGGCTTTGTTTTTGTCTCAATACCAGTGCGAGATTGTGTATTGACCGACAGCTCAACATGGTAATGCGGATGCACTTTCATGTCTTCCGATTGGCCCTGATACAGACTTTGACGTTTCAGCTGCATCTTGTTGTCATATCGATGTTCAGGATTATGAATTGCTTTAATCCTTTCCTCTGAACTGTAGGAAAATTGGACAGGTCACGGAAGATGATTCAGATTTGAACGTTTTGCTACAATACATTCGCACTTCTTGACCTCGCTCATTGCGTAGCATATAGATCGCTGATACTTCGCACGTCGGCATAGCCTCGCTATACAGCGTGATGTGATTCTTGTTCAAAATGACAGTGGACGGTCACATCTGTTGGTCCCTAAAGCTTTGCTAAAAGAAGTTCAAAAAATGGTTCAAATGGCTCTGAGCACTATGGGACTTAACTGCTGAGGTCATTGGTCCCCTAGAACTTAGAACTAGTTAAACCTAACTAACCTAAGGACATCACACACATCCATGCCCGAGGCAGGATTCGAACCTGCGACCGTAGCGGTCTTGCTGTTCCAGACTGCAGCGCCAGAACCGCGCGGCCACTTCGGCCGGCGCTAAAAGAAGTGTTGCAGTTACTTCACCTAGGACACTGGGGGATTCTTCGTACGAAACAGTGAGCGCGTCGACATTGTACTTGGCAGGGTATGGACACCCAAATAGAACAGATGTCGTTACAGTTTCACGCATGTGCGGAAAATCAGTCCTCTCCGCCACAAACATACTCTGCTTGACTCAAGTCGCAATCACATGGCACATAGACTTTGCGGAATCTTTTTGGAACATTCGTTCGTTGATTGTGGTAGACCCTTACAGCAAGTTTCCTTTTGCTGTGCTAATTAAATCTACAACGTCACGTAACGCAATTCAGGTGTTGCCCTCCATTCTTTGCCTCGAAGGTTTGCTTGAAGTCATAGTGTCGGACAACGGCCCTCAGTTCACGTCAAATGAATTTGAAAAATTTTGTGAACGCAATGCATACAACATCTAACATGTGCACCACAGTCAAAGGGCGAAGCGGAACGTTTTGTAAGAACCTCCATGCAGCAGATGGTCAAACGTCGCACCACACACAAGAGGGATCAAGCATTGCAACTGTTTCTCGCCTCATATCGTCCGCATCCACGAGATGGACCATCACCGGCGGTATTGCTTCATGATCATCGCCATCTGATACTGATCCACCTGCCGACCCTCCTCAGCATCCGGTGCCGAAGGGAGATCGCAAGTACCGTTTCGCGCCGCATAATATTGTGTTCTTGAGGGTTTTTAGTGGCAGCAGACGGTGGTCGCGAGGTGAGATCTTTCATCGACTTGGCGCATGCATGTATCTCATTTCAGGCCCAGATGGATTGCAGCCCGACATCACAATCAAATTCGCCACTGTCATGTGCATGGTGATCCTTCTGTGTCTCTTCCGACAGATTCGCGGATCCCGAGGACAGCGCAGCCACAGCAGCACAGGGTGTCTTCACGACAGAGTGGGACGACCCAGTGGAGACAGAGCTTTAGAGCTTTCGCCTCCTCCGCCCCCTCTCGTCCTACGATGGAGCTGGAACCGTCCACACCGAAGAGGCCGACGCCTTCTCCGTATTCCTACGGGTCTTAGGAGGTGGACGCGTACCCTTCTGGTCGTTTTCCGGGGAACGTTTCCACCAGAGCGAAGGCCGGACGGCGGGGTACTACTGGAAGCCTGACCTTCCCTGCAGCCACAGCTTCCAGTCCATCGCAGCGTCCACGGTCATGCCTCCCCCGCCGTTATCGTGCTCCCTGTACGACCACGGTCGATCGCTTTGTGGGGAGGGGGAGGGGGAGAACGTACGGCGCAAAGTCAAGCGCCGGCAGGCCAGTCGGGAACGACGGAACGTAGAGGCCTACGAGAAGAGGTCAGCCAATCGTTTGCTGAGCGACCCCATCTCAGGACGACAATGTAACAGCAGCGGCCTCTGTGTGAAGAGAACATAAGAGCCGCGTCAGACTGGTCGCGACCCTAGTCTAAGAGAAGCCTCAAGACTAGCAACCTAAATAGAAGCCAACATTTTGTATTTCAAATGTCTTGTGATTCACATGGACATAGTTCTATAATCGTTCAAACATACTATCAAGGAAACATGTATATTATTAGCAAAATTTATCGTGAACATGAATGTAAGTCTCACTCAGTTCATACCCCATGTGATTCTTGCCTGAGATTCACTTTGTCCTTAGCAGTACTCTGTAGGCCACATTCAATCCTCTGTTTTTCAAGGATCCTGGTAATCTTCTGAAAGTATTTTGAAGTCTTACCAATGCTAACGAATACAATGTCGAGAATTGCAGCTAAATTTACTACACGGGGCTTCAAATAATCTGCGATATTACAATCAGATTATAGCAACTTAAAGAAATCCATCAACTGCATATCTATCACTACGCAAAACCGTAAAACCGTCCTCTCAGCTAATGGTAGGCCATGACGTTTAAGGATACGAGATTTGAAATAAATTACTTGTGTGTTTCCATTTCACTGAAGTGCTATTCTGCACCAATTCGCCAATCACCTAGCCGTTAACACATAATTAAATGATAATATTCGTCTTTTCCGTTTCTGCAGCGTCAATGTAAGATGTACAACAGCTCACAAATTTTGCGGAAAAACAACAAAACAATTGTGCTACAGCTGCACAGGTATTGAGATGGGACAAGTACTCAGTACAAATAGTACGTCCAAGTGCAAACACAAGTACAGTACAGTTCGGAAACGCTCTATTTTCAGTAAAATAAACAGAGGGAACGTTCAAATGACTTAATTCAACTGGTTGCGAGTACACAAGTAACAAGATTCTTGTCACGGACGCAGTCGTACAGGAGGCAATATGGCACAAAGCGTGCAGCGTACCAGAAGTAGGGGTGAAGAAATAAGTCATGAAGAGTCGGTCAGAGTACCTGGAGCAGCTGGGGGCGCGGTGCTGAGTCTGCGACTCCCACACAGAGGGCAGCGGCCAGCAGCAGCGTCGCACTGCCCATGTTTCTGTCTCTGACCGCCATGTCTTTCTTCTGGCTGCCCTGTAGTCGGCAGCTCACGTTACAACTTCTTCAGTGACCGACCTGTCATTCTTATCTCAGAGGTATTTTACGTAAAGCACTTCATATCAGTCTGCGTGGTGGTAACAGTGTAACTTATCGTATCGTATCTCTACTGAGATTGCTGTTCAAACAAGAGCTCAAACCGTCTTGCATCACAATTTAAATAATGTCAGTAACCTACTCAGCTTAATGCTTTGGTAACTGGAGTGATTGCATGTGGAAAGTGAAAAGGATAGACTGAGCGAGGGTACTCAGTGGTTAGCGCAATGGATTTGCATTCGAGAGGACGATGGTTCAATTCCCCGTCCGGCTACCGAAATTTAGGTTTTCCGTGATTTCCCTAAGTCACTCAAGGCAAATTTTGGGACGGTTCCTTTGAAAAGCTCAATCCGTTCGTACATCGAGCTTGTTCTCCGTCCCTAATGATCACGTTTCAGACGGGACGCTAAACTCTAATCTTCCTTTCTCCCTTCGATGGTATTTCTACGCACATTGACAGATGTAAATTCTGCGTCTAGTTAAGACGCCACCGCTTTCAAGCATCTTATTCAGACAAGGAAAGTACGTTGTTTTTTTTTATCATTCACTCCATAATACACATCAGGCGAACAGGTACTAAGTACCAACTTCTCAGTCAAATTTGGGTCTCAGAACGTGTCTCCTTTCAGTAGTCGGGCCGCGCGGGATTAGCCGAGCGGTCTATGGCGCTGCAGTCATGGACTGTGCGGCTGGTCCCGGCGGAGGTTCGAGTCCTCCCTCCGGCGTGGGTGTGTGTGTTTGTCCTTAGGCTAATTTAGGTTAAGTAGTGTGTAAGCTTAGGGACTGATGACCTTAGCAGTTAAGTCCCATAAGATTTTACACACATTTGAACATTTGAATTCAGTAGTGGAACAGCTGTTTGTATCCTACTGCATAATGTCCGTAGATTAATTTTAAATAGAAATAATTGGTATGTATTGTACAGGAGACAAATATATTTATGCCATTTGCTCAGTTAAAATATTTTAGAATATTGGCATTACTATTATCAGGGATTAATAGATTCTTAAATTATAGTAAAAGTGATATTTAGTAATCTGTTAATGGTCTGCATTTAGCCAGACATGGAAACAAATGCTTAAGAAGTCTATAAAATTATTCATATTCAATCGTTTTGATAGCAGTCAAGCACATAATGCGAGATATCAAATTATTTATCATCCTAACTAACTAAAATCATTACCTTACGTGGTAATTGGTGTTATCTTTGTAGGTTCTGTGAAATACGGAGAGCAAAAGCCTGACGAGAGATTAAATTATCATCCTAAATGAAATCGCCACTTTGCATCGTATTTTTTGGTATCTTCGTAGGTGCCACACGCGGAGTCAAAAAATAATTTGTGTTCCAGATGTACCAGCACTGTTCTGCCAGCCATTTTTAATCGACAGTGATGTATCCGATCCTTTTTCGGTGAACAGAATTCTAGAGAAACGTAAGCAAATGTTAAATCTCTCACTGCGTCGTATCTGTTCGAAACTATGACTTCAATTTCAGCCACGCGGAGTTGCCGCGAGGTTTGAGGCTCCCTGGCACAGATTGCCAGGCCCCTCCCGCCGGAGGTTCGAGTTCTCTCTCGGGCAGGGATGCGTGTGTTGTTCTTAGCATAAGTTTGTTTAAGTAGTGTGTAAGTCTAGGAACCGATCACCTCAGCAGTTTTATCCCTGAGGAATACACTCACCCGGTCCACGTGCAGTGTTTCGGATGAGAAAACGCAACGAAATTGCTTTTACTTACTTTAACCTGGAAACCCACATGAGACTCTGACTCTTATTTTGTGGCCTGAAATGTTACCCCTGCATATTACATATTACCCATACGTAAGCAAACGTAATACAGATTTAAAAAGGGGATTGGGGGAGGGGGTTTAACCAGAGTTAACCAAGACAAATCTCATATTAGAAACATAGTTTTAGAACTCACGCACTTTTTAAATCTGCATTTAAAGAAATTGCATCTGATAGATACAATGTGTGCAGTGAAAATATTTTTTCTATCTGTGCCCCACTTCGGCCAATAATCCGAAAACAATGAGACAGTGTGGCAGCAGAAATTATCTCGATGTCTCCGCCTCCGTTGGCATTTGTCTCGAAGTTCAATAGCGACTCACACTTATCTGCATGGCCGCAATTTTTATTTACTAAATCTGTAGTCTCTGCATTCGGTAGGCTACATCACCCTACAGTTGTATACAGTTAAAATGAGTGGGATATGTTTCGAGAACATGGTTTTTGAGCGAACGCATGTGGAGGTGCGACACGCGTAAAAAAATTAATTAAATAAAGATCAAGGGCAGAGGACAGTAAGTTAGTAAGACATCGAAATTATGCTGCAGAGTCGTGTAATGATCAACATTCAAATACGGGACAACATACCTCATGTATAAATACAGTTCAATGGACCATGTGCCTTTGTACCCCATTACATTGAGGAAACGCACTTGAAACCTCGAATGAATTAATAAAAATTGGCAATTGATCCCAACGTGTTCTAAGGGGGCAAAAGGACTTTTAAGATCTAACATTTCGTATGTTACTTGAGCCTACAGAATGTATCATGCTCAGAAATATAGTTGTGCCTGATATGAAAGGCCACATAAAATACAACCGTCTTCAAGACAAGGCGTCTGTACTGCGGAGTAAATCAGCAGGACCAGTCACAGCAGCAGAGTATCCTGTCAGTTGACGTGAGACCTCCCAAAACGAATTCTGCCTCTTAGGATTCCTACTGATTGGCTCCACTCATACCTCGCACAACCCGGCAAGACACGCCTTACTGTATCCATCCACATACGTGATGCTTTTGCGCACAGATAAATGGCTGCCCACCTTTTAGTTAGGTTAGCGTCGCGCACACGAATATGCGGCATGGAATGTGGTTTGTGCCACAGAAGACACCTTTCATTTTGAGTAGGACTCTCAAACTGAACGTTTTGCAACGTATCCTTTCCATACTGATACCGATGAATTGTGGAAAAATAATCATTCGCTCTGCGTTTTAGTCCAGAGACTTATTTCACGCACTTTAATCACGGTTAGACAGACCATCTTATTCGTTGACAAGTTGAAGCCTTTTTAGTATTTTTGGAAAACTTCCCGAAGTGCTCGGGACATGGGATACACTCTACTTTGGTAACTCCAGCGAGATTCCCGGGAAATGGGGGAGAGGTGGTTTACTCGGAAATGCACCTCTTCTAACGACACTTTTGCTCATGTTATTAGTCGATAACAGAGACGTTACCTCTGTAAGGTTGATATTCACTCACTGATGTGATTCCGTCGCCTGTCTCTTGTTTAATTATGTGAAATTTTCTCTCATTCCTGTAGTGTTTAACCTTATGGTCTGTCTTTGGAAAAGTAGGACGAAAATTCTGACTGCTTCCATACTAGCACAAATAAACTGGTGTACTTATAGATAAAAAGTGTGTTGAGATACTGATTCAGGAAACACACCATTCAAGCAACGTTGCGTTTTATCGGAAAGCTATTTAAATAACGTCAAAACTGGTTTCTGGAATATGCATTTCTAGTTAGCCTTTATTCATTTATTGTTAGTAACATACTATGTGCTTGAGCTTATTTCATAATAAAAAGAATATTTAAGTGGCATCCCCATGATATTTTTCTTCCAAGAAAATACGAGACAGAAAATAAATATTGACATCATGTATTTTGTAATGATGAGATGGTGCACTGTTACAGTGATAAAAATTGCTGTCCATCTCTTTTTCTCAGTACACCATTTATAACAAGTGCGAGAGAGGAAGGAAACCTAGGACTGACAGAGATTCAGAATTTCCAAACCTGTTTAGACGAACAATACCCCCTTGCTGGAAATTTTCAAATCAGACCTTTATCATACATTTTAATTTCTGACAAAGATTCAGAATTTCCAAACCTATTTGGACGAACAATACTCCCCTTGGTGGAAAATTTCAAATCATACCTTTATCATACATTTTAATTTATTCACAGAGTAGTGCCATTACCAAAATTTGACATGCAGAGCGGTCAAAATTTTTCAGATCGAATTACGTTCTCGATTATCAGTTTCACTATAGCACGTAATGGTCGTAAAATAGTGAGCGGAGCTTCTAGAAGGTGAGGCGCTCTGAGATTTAATAAATTGGCACCTTTTTAATAGGACACATTTCACTGTTGGTAATAATTCTTTACTAATTTTGAAATAAAGTAAATCTCCATTTATTTTGTATATTTTATTGGAGTAATTTTTATAGATAGAGAGAAACGAACACGATCAGCCAGCAGTAAAGCTGTAGAACAAGCTGTCGAAATATTAAATAAACTTGAAGTAGTCATTATTGCCATTAAAACTGTTTTGACTACTCAGACCAAGTTGAAAACGGAATTATTAACTAAAATTGAACAAAATTTTCGTGAACACAAGGACATTTCTTATGCACAGAAAGAATTATCGCGCGCACAGGAACAAGTTTCTACTGCTAATGCCAAAACACATGCTGACCTTGTCAATAGAACAGAAAATGTTATTGAGCATCAGGAGGTCATAATACCAGAGCAACTAAATATCATCAGAAACCGATAAAAGGAAACGTGGCCCACCGTCTAGAAGAAAAAACAAGCATAAAACCAATTTAAATGACGTGAAATATTTACAATGAGAGCAACTATAGAATGATAAAATCGAAACAATACTTTAAGCAGACAAAGAAGAAACTGACATATGCATAAGTGAAATGGTAGATAACAATTTAGGACAATGAAGAAAGAGCATATTATTCAGATAGCAAATCTCAGTAAACACATTACAGGATTAAAGATATTACTCCCGGAGGGGTGGCTTGAATTTGTAGGAAAAGATGCACAACAATCAAGCAAGACATTAATATATTAACTCAAGTAATTTGAGTCAATATGTTCTCAAAATTGCCGGCCTGGCGGCCGAGTGGTTCTAGACGCTTCAGTCTGGAACCGCTCGATCACTACGGTGGCAGGTTTGAATCCTGCCTCGGTCATGGCTGTGTGTGATGTCTTTAGGTTAGTTAGGTTTACGTAGTTCTAAGTTATAGGGGACTGACGGCCTCAGATGTTACGTCCCATAGTGCTCAGAGCCATTTGAACTATTTTTTGGTATCAAAATTGGTGTGATTCACAATTCATCCAGTCTGAGTGGTATTTGTACCACGATCCAGATCCAGTTCGTAAACCAAACTACAGTGCTGCAGCCAACAATGAAGCCAAGTGAAATGAAGCAACACTCTGGGCAATAGAGGCTGCAAGTAACTTCGAAACTCATGAGGAAGTTTGAAGGTATTTATTTGCAAAATACTGGGCCAGATAAGTTTAAGAATGACTCCATAAAGATATTTTCAATCCCAAACTGTATAATGACCTCCAGGGCAATCTCTGGCCCTCCTTCACTATATTTGATAACAAGGTCATGTATTAGGATGACACAGTTGCAAATGGTGAAGTGCTTCGCATTTTTAAAGCGAAATAGCTCGTACAAATAAGGGAAAACCAATAAATGCACCGTTGAAAGATCTGGGTCCTTGTCTCGATGTTTGTATTATTTAAAATCAGACACTCACTCATAACTTGCACACTAACAGCCCACATGATACTTACGATAGAAATCATGATAATGATACTAAGAGCGATGGTTACTGCTTCTATCGCCCAACAAATAGACTGCTGCAGCTTAGATGTGTTAACCAATATGAACACCTACACTATGTGATCAAATGTATCCGGACACTTGGCTTAAAATGACTTACAAGTTCGTGGCACCCTTCATCGGTGATGCTATAATCTAGTTTGGCGTTGGTCCACCCTTAGCCTTGATGACGGATTCCACTCTCGCAGGCATATGTTCAATCAGGTGCTGGAAGGTTTCTTGGGGAATGGCAGCCCATTCTTCACGGAGTGCTGCACTGAGGAGAGGTATCGATATCGTCGGTGAGGCCTGGCACGAAATCGGCCTTCCAAAACGATCCCAAAGGTGTTCTATATCATTCAGGTCAGGACTCTGTGTAGGCAAGACCATTACAGGGATGATAGTGTCGGGTAACCACTCTGCCACAGGCCGTGCACTATGAACAGGTGCCCTATCGTGTCCAAAGATGCACTCGCCATGCCCGAATTGCTCTTCAGCAGTGGGGAGCAAGAAGGTGCTTAAAACGTCAAAGTAGGCATGTGCTGTGATAGTTCCATGAAAACAACAAAGGGCGCAAGTCCCCCCCCCCCATGAAAAACACGACCACACAATAATGCCACCGCCTCCGAATTTTACTCTTGGCGCTACCACACGCTGGCAGATGACGTTCAACGAGCATTCGCCATACCCACTGTTGCGTCTGCCACAGACGGCCCCTGCCAGGCAGACTACACTCAAGACACCCCTGTGTACGATATAACATACACAAGCACTTGCAGAGGCAACCAAGAGGAAAACAATTCTTCAAAACGAACAGAACTTGCTAGAGACTAATGCGAACCTTTTTCTTTAGAGGTCGCCTCACAGATACAGGGAAAATTGGAGTACTCCGCCGGCCTCCCCCGGTTTTATAAGGCCAGCGCAGCAGCAGTACAGCCAGTTCCTCGCCGAGCTAGGACTAGCTCCGACGGACCTCACCGACGCTCTTGATGAGTGGTCGTCTACAAGTTATTTGTTCTTGTGTGTATATAGTGAATGTTCGAGAAGTGTAGTTCAGTTTCAGTAAACGACATTATACTGAGTGTTCTACAATACTGAGTATTCTCTACCCACATTCTACCATAGTATCGCTACAATGTTTTTCCACTGTTCAATCGTTCAATTTTTACGCTCCTTACACCAAGCCAGGGGTCGTTTGGCATTTTCCAGCGTGATGTGTGGCTTATGTGCAGTCGCTCGACCATGAAATCCCAGTTTCTCACCTTCACCTGTCATACATGCTTGCAGTGGATCTTAATTCAGTTTGGAATTCCTGTATGATAATCTGAATAGATGTCTGCCTATTACACATTATGACCCACTTCAACTGTCGGTGGTCTCTGTCAGTCAACAGATGAGGTCGACCTATATGCTTCTGTTCTGTACGTGTCCCTTCACGTTTCCACTTTACTATCACATCGGAAACAGTGGACCTGGGGATGTTTACGAGTGTGAAAATCTCTTGTACTGATGTATGACACAAGTGACACCCAATCTCCTGACCATGTTCAAAGTCCGTGTGTTCCGCGGAGCGCCCCGTTCTGCTATCTCACGATGTCTAATGACTACTGAGATGGGTGATATTGAGTACCTGCCAGTAGGTGGCAGCACAATTCACCTAATATGCAAAAAGTATGTTTCAGGTGAAGGCCGAATACTTTTGATCACATAGTGTTCCTAGAAGCCATAGTTCCAGAGTGGGCATAACAGAAGTCCTCAGTCATCTGACTGATAGTAAATCAGAAAATTAGATAAAGCCAAAATGTGCCCCCCCTAGTGCAGTTTCTGAGAATCGTAGGGGCAAGCAGCATCCATCAAATTTATTAAGATCTAAGGGAGTACACATGCAAGATGTATTGTGCCAGGAGCACACAGACTGTGATGCAAATGATGAACACATTGTGCAGTCAGGAGACAAGAGCAGAGTTAAAAGATAAAACATAGTCATAATTTTAGACAAAAGTGCAGAATTAAGAAACTTATCTGATGGGGTTTTACAAGCACTGATGTTGGAAACGAAGTACGAACATTTCTTGGAACAGGATTAATGATTGTGGAAACAGTTAGCCCCAAATGTAACCCAACAGAAATTTAGGGGAAATGTTTTCACAGTCATTTGTCGTTGTAGATGGTCCGACAACTGACTGCATTGTCGGAACGGAGTTTTTAAGTGAGTGGTACACAGGTGTCAATTTCTCTGCTAGGAACTACATGTCAAAGGAGTTGTCATGATTTCACTGTGGATTTTATTACTGACAAATTTTATCAGAGAGTTAAACTGAGATTTACGGGAGAGTCCAAGGATGCCAGGAAAAATGATGTAGACAAAATAAGCACAAATGTACAGGGTGCCATAAATAAGAAAGATAAAGAATCAGGTTATATCTATGATACATTAATTATAGAATCATAACAAATGTTTAAATTTTACAATACTGTATTTAAGGGATGTCCTGTATTATACATGGATTTCAGTGTAAACTGGAAGTATGTCCTCATGAAACATAGTGTCATGCTTCCTACAGTGTTCCTTGGGCCAAGCGACCAGCGGTGACGACAGAAATTGGAAAACTGTTAGATTGGATTCTCTTTGTAATCCTTTACTTGCTGTATTTAAGCCAGTAAGTAGCACGCATTTAGTCCTTGATGAAAGTTTCATAAACAGGTTGTTGGTTCTGATCAGGACCAGCCCAGAAAACTGGGAAGAATGGATTCAGAACTTCCACTAGTCAAAATATCCAGATTTAGTAACAGCTACCCCCACTTCCGCAGAACATCTCAAAATACAGCGAAAATTTTTGCGAAAATTTGATAAGGATAGAGGCACAGTAAATTAGAGAAATCTAAATTTCAGTGCAATAATATAACATATCAGCACACCACAGGGGCTTGAACGTGACAACTCTTAATTAAGTAGTGTTACGAAATTTCCATTTCCCAAATATATGAAACAATTAAATCCTTTACTTGGTTTAGCAACTTTTTATCATTCATTTATTCTGAATCAGTTAGCAAACAGTGAAGCTCTCTCACAGTCACAGCTACTCAAAAACATGTTCAGTAGTACAGATCCAGGAAATGCCAACGAGCTATTGAAAAAAGTCAAGCAAGCTCTTTGCAATGCAAAGTTACTATACCATCCAGACATGACACAGGATTTTTGTCTCTCAATGATACATCAGATATTGGTATAAGAGAGTGTCTGTTTCAGACAAAATGGCTCTGAGCACTATGGGACTCAACATCTGCGGTCATCAGTCCCCTAGAACTAAGAACTACTTAAACCTAACTAACCTAAGGACATCACACACATCCATGCCCGAGGCAGGATTCGAACCTGCGACCGTAGTGGTCACGTGGTTCCATACTGAAGCGCCTAGAACCGCACGGCCACACCGGCCAGCTCTGTTTCAGATACATCCAATTAATGCTAAACAACCATTTCCACAGTTGGATTCACAATAATGATCCATAGCAGTTGCGAGAGATCCTACTCCATCGTTGAATTAGAAGCATCAGCTATAGTGTGGAATTTCAACAGATATTGTCGCTACCTATGTGGGCACTGTACAAATGTGTATTGTGACCACAAAGCCCTTAGCTTTCTATTAAATATCAATTATTGCTTGCAGGTTTAGAAAGAATGTCGACTTCCTGACAGGAATATTGTTTTAAGATTGTATACGTTAGGGACCAAGGTAATGTGATAACACACACCCTATCTAGTTTATACCACCTGTCAATGATATGGCATGACATTACATTTTACTTAATGAAAGTGAGCCTAGGAGAAACTTTTTCTTGAGTCAAAGCAAAACATGGCAGTGATGCATACAACTGATCTTAGTTAGCTAAGAGGGAAGCATCAGCTGCAAAAAATCCACTTAAAAAGTTAATCTCTCATTATAAAGCCCATAACGGAGTTTAAGTCTATAGAAGACATCCCAACTCTAATGCCCTATACGTCTGTAAACCTTTTTAGGCAGAAAATAAACTTATTTGGTATGTAGATCATGCATGGGGTCACTTTGGAGTGGTTAAGTATGCCAGGATGACGGGGGTGTATTGTTATTAAAATAAATTAAAAAAGAAGTAGCTTGTCTGTTTTTCTACAAGGCAAAATCTTCCAATATCTGTAGAAAGGGTGAACCGCATCCTGTCCTACCTATGAAATCATTACAGATAGTGGCTACTAACAACCGTGACCTACTGCCTTGAATCAGAGCAGGAATGGGGTTTGTGGTACTTTTGTACGACGTGTTTTCTAAACATGTGTGGCTGTATTTGGCACGTACTACAAGTTAACCTATAATTAGAAAGGTGCAAAATGATTAAATGCGGAGGTTTGTTCAGTCTAATGCAGTTCTTTCACATAATTGCACTACGTTCGCTTGTAACGAGTGGAAGGATTTTCTGCAAGAACATGGATTTAAGCAAATACGAAAATCTCAATACTATTATGGAATTACCCTGGAGAGGGTGTTTAGAGAGCTATACCAGTTTATGAGAACTTACTGTCGCCACAGGCTACATACGTTTGAACAGCATTTAAATCAATTTGAGGAAAAAATGAATGATTTATCTCGTACTTCGACAAAACGAACTAGACCAACCTTATGATAATTAATAGTTTTCAGCAATTACTAAGCTTCCGTGCAATGAATCCACATGAAACGAAAAAAAAATTAAGCAAGTTGTAATTACACTTTGTGATATAGCAACTCATTGACAGCAATTGGTGACAGATGCCGTCATATCAGCTGGGTGACAGTGTCCTCATATGGTGTCATAACATCTCTGTTAAACAAACGTAATGAGAAATGGCAACTATAGTACACGCTAAGACAAAAAGAAAAAAAAGCACAATGAACGAATTGTCCGAAATGAACTGAAATTGGTAGATGTGGTGAACTTGTATAGACAAATAAAAGGTTATAATTTCAGGTAAAATGGATAATTTATTCAAGAGTAAAAGCTTCGTAGATTGAACAAGTCAGTAACGCGTTGATACACCTGTGGCCCTTTTGCAAGCAGTTATTCAGTTTGGCATTCATTGATAGAGTTACTGGGTCCCAGTAAAGGATACTGCACCAGATTCTGTCCAATTGGCTTATTAGATCGTCAAAGTCCTGAGATGGTCGGAGAGCCCCAGCAACAATTCTCCAAATGTACTTGATTGGGTAGAGATATGGCAACCTTGTTAGCCAAAATATTGTCTGGCAAGCACGAAGATAGGCCGTAGAATGTCTTGTCTTGTGCAGGCGGGTAGGATAGTTTGCCACGAAGGGCAACAAATGCGTCTTAGAATACCACTGACGAACCTCTGTGCTGTTAGGCTGCCGCAGGTGACGACCAAAGGGGGTCCTGTTATGGAAGGAACTGGCACGACCGCTGTCCAGACGTGTCTTCGGTCTGGAACCCTATTGACTGGAGTAGAATTGCCTTTAATAATGAGTCCCGCTTTTAATAGAGTCCTTATGACCAGAGAATACCTGCCTGGAGACACCCTGAACAGCGGTAGAATACTAGCCTGAGAGTCGCCCACGATATGGTCTGATATCCAAGGGAGATAGTCTCGGGTGCCTTTCTTTCCATAGAAAGACCCCTCTCGTTGTTATCTGGGGCATCCTTACAGCGCAGCAGTAAGTCGACGATATTTTCTAAGCCCCAGTTTATTGACCTCCATAACAAACCATTCTGGGCTTACATTTCACCTATGTAATGCCCTCCCTCACACAGTGAGAGTTTCTGATGCTTGTCTTCCTATGTACACAAAAACATACGTAATGTACGTTTCTGTATCTCGACAATTGTTTTTTCTGATAGATGTACACTGACCCACTGTAGAGGTTTCACCATTTTGATGAAGGGAATAGTGATTGATCCCATCATGCGCTTAATGCAGGCATAAGTGCAGTCAGTTATGGTGAGAAATGAATAATTTCAGTTTTATAACTTTTACAACTGTATTGATACGAGTACATAGATGCAAATTTCGATATCGGTAGTTTTATTATAGCCAGATTTGTTTCATCTTTACTTACTTGCTTTCTAGTAATTCAGTTACGACTAGGAAATGGAATTTCTTACCTTGTGATATTTGTTGGAGGGCTGTTCGTTAAATGTACTGTGGGGCGAAATTGGACCCAAGTTGACTTTTTTTATTTCTTTCTTGCGGCCTTTCTCCCGCTGCAACGCGGGCTCCACCGTGTTACTATTGATTTGGTGCTGTTATTTGCAGAGGGTGGCTGGATACCCTTCCTGACGCCACCCCGAACCTTCGGTGACGGAATTAGTGTACCATTTCGGGTTGTGTTTAGTATAAGCCATGTAATAGTGCAAACTTCTTCAAATATCTGCGAATAGTGTAACTGAGGCGGAACGTGGGGACCAGCCCAGTGTTCACCTAGCAGGATGTGGAAAACCGCCAAAAAAACCACATCAAGGCTGGCCAGCATACTGGCCATCGCCGTTAATTCGCCAGGCGTACTCGATCCAGGGCTGGCGCACTTACCCGAGTTCAGGAAGCAGCGCATTAGCGCTCTCGGCTACCCTGGTTGGTGGAGCCATGTTGACTCTACGTCACTTATTGCGATTCATTGCAATAGTGGTATGTAGACAGTGGTCAAGAGCGTTTGGTCTGCTAACCCAAGAAAAATGGTCAAAACAACTTTGAGAAGCACAGAACGTTTTATAGCATTTACCGGATTCCAGTATTATACATTGGAAACAGGGATGTGTGAAAGTCATGATAGAGTTGTTATCCAAGATGAACACTTTCTAATTTGAGGTGTCACAGTGACTTGAACACTTAGAATGGTACACGAAGTGAGCTACAGAACCTACTAACTGTTAATCTGGTTCACACTGTCATACTTTACATCCCACTGTTACTGCCATAACAACAGATGGATGCTACGGGAACCAGCGCATTGAATGCAAATAATAGTTAGCACTGTCATTAAAGCCGCAGCACACTGCAGACCTTCGAGTGCAATGATGGGGGATACCTATTTGCAAACCATTGGTACATAAACTTGGCCTACTTTTCGAGTGACAAATATGAATAGAATATTAATTATAGAAAACGCTTTCAGCGAAGAGTATCTTTCTTCTTCTAAATATCGAGAGAATTAATTTGCAATAATTAGGATAAACGTATACTTAATGGAATTATTTGTTTCTCTGCTCAAACGAAATTATTGTCACTGTGTATTAATGTTCAACTTTATTTTAAAGATAATCTTCTTTGTACCATTTTATTTGCTTCACGCACAAAATGTTGCTGATATACTGCCCCAAGTTTCGGCCACCAACCTGTTACCCACCACTTGGATGACATAACGTGATGCCCTCGTTGACAAATTTATGACTTTGTTGGCTTGATGCATCTACAAACATGCGTAAGATATATGATAATACAAAAAATGAAATTCCACGTTGGAGCTCCCTGTTCGCCATTCTTAGTGGTTTGCTGTGGACTTGACATGAAGAAAAACCTGGACGTGAGCCAACCAAGCACAAATACGAACGACAATACCTATCCGATGGGTGGCGATGTAATAAATTTTAAACGTAATCTCGATGTCACCTGAAAAATCATAATTTGTAAACAGAAAATAAGATAACGTATCCTCAATGATGAAACAGTCATTTGAACACACATATAAATGTTATTGGAAAAGTTGATTAAAATTATTTCACAAAATAATTATGGTAATCAAAAACTGTTATTATAGATGTATGTATGTTGCAAATATATAGTGAACGTGAGGATGTAACTATTCTTTCGTTTGTTTATTCAGATTGGTACATTGTAACTACAAACACGAGCAATATCACTGTCTATTTATTTGTGAAAAGCAATAAATTTGCCTGTAGCGGAAATGGTGTAAAATGAAAACAGTTATGAAATTTGAATGAAATTAATTTTTATTTCCTGCATTTCTTCTATCTACCTCGACAACTTGGCTAACTACAAGTTTATGATAAACATTTGTGCGCGATTCTTACCAACATTGTAATGAATCAGGTAACTGACTGACTTACTTAGTGTTACAAAGAGTAAAGGACTATTTACTGCCTCCATCACTAACACTACGTATGATTTATTTCTTTACTAGCGCAGGGTGTAGTATCCATCATTATTTTAAATGTACGACGACCGTTCAATAAGGAATGCCCCACGATATTTAAAAAGCCTTTAATGTACATAGACAAACGTTCTTGTTGGTGCTTCACATTTGATGTTTGTTGTGTACGCCCCTGACGTTTCGAACCGCTTTGGCAGATGGGAGAGCTGTAGTACAGCGTCAAAATGCCGTCTACATACGACTCACGTTAGAGGCAGGATGCTGTTATTGAATTCTTGTTGCAGAAAAAGGAACCGTGGTGAACATCCATAAACGTTTTTGGGTAGTATATAGGGATGATGCAGTTGATAGGAGTACAGTTCACCGATGGGTAAAGAAAGTTACAGCCTCAGGAGACGCAGAAACAGAGCTAAATGACCAGCCACGCACGGACGTCGTGTCACAGCCACTGCTCCAGGCATGCTGAATAGTGCGGTTGCCATTATTAGTGCCGATCGGCTCATCACAACTCGACAATTGGCTCTACAGTTGCCAGTCAGCATTGAAAGTGTCTACAATGATAGAGACTCTCGGATACTCAAAGAGGTGCTCACGATGGGTTGCACGAAAGGTCACAGCGAACTGCAACATTCAAAGAAAGGCCATTTTATCTGAATTGTTGGAGCGTTTTTAGACCGACGGAGAGGCCTTTACGTCACGGATTGTTACGGGGGACAGAGCTGGGTGCACGACTTTGCCCCAGAAACATAAAGGCAGTCCATGGAGTAGCATAATACTCATTCTCCACAATCGAAACAATTCAAGACGGTTTTCTGGGATTGTGATGGCGTAATTTTCGTGGATGTGATGCCTAGAGGGTCAACCATCATTTCAGAGGCATACGTGAAGACTTTGAATAAAGTCAAGAATCGTTTCCGACGTGTCCGATCGGACAAGAATCCAACAGAAATCTTGCTCCAACACGATAATACACGCCCAAACATAAGTCTGAGGACCAGATAACACATCGACACATTGGGTTGGACATCATTGCCTCATCTACCTTAGAGTCCAGACCTGGCACCCTCGGACTTCCATCTCTTTGGGCGCCTAAAGATTCTTTACAAGGAACACTCCTTGAAGACGACGAGAGTGTCAGTCATGCACTGAAAACATGACTACGCCTAAGGGACAAGAGCTTTTACTAGCAGGGAATACATGCTCCTCCGCAACGTTGGCGTATTGCTATGAACATGATTGAGACTATGTAGAAAAATAGGACATGGACACGACATGTTCATGTATATTGTCACCAAATTCTAACACTTAACAATAAATATGTTCTGAGAAAAAAGAAGTTGATCATTACTTATTGAATGACCCTCGTAATTTTATGTATTTTTCCTAAGTAATTAACGAATCAGAGAGAAATTATCTGCGTAAAATATTCAATTGCTGATGCATGTCATACTTAGAGGAACAGCTCATTCAAATAACGTGACGTTTTATCAGGAAGGTAATTAAATATGGCAAAAAGTGGGTTTTGGTATCCTCACTTGTAAGTTAGACTTTCTTATTCTTAAGTTTATTTCATAGGTTCGTTTGGTGAGCACGAAAGATTCAGGGAGGTGCTCAGTCAACTCCAGTGGCAGACACTGCAAGAGAGGCGCCCTGCATTACGGTGCGGTCGGCTGTTAAAGTTCCGAGAGTGTATGTTCCTCGAAGAGCGAACCTTTATATTATAGCTGTTTCCTACCTATATCTCGTGACTTCCCAAGAACCATTCGTGAGTGGATTAGGAAAACGGGAATACACAAAATACCTTCTGACACGCCGAAACGATATATATATATGAGGCCTAACAATTCATGGAAGTGAATGGTGGACTGTGGGACAGGTGTAAAAGAAGAGAATCAATGCATTTAAAATGTGATTCTATAGAAGTATGTCGAAGATTAAGTGAAACTGATAACATAAGAGATGGGGTTCTTCATAAAATTGGCAAGGAGAGAAACATGTGGGAAACACTGACCAGGCTGATAGGTCGTGTTACATCGCGGTAAAACTTCCATGGTTCTATGAGAAGTTGTAATGGATCAAATCTGTATGGGAAGAAGGAGATTGGAATGTATGCAACGAATAATTGCGAACACTGGGTTCAAGTGTTACTCAAATGTGAAGGGGTTGCACAGGAGTGGCAGCATAAAGGAAAAAAGGAACAGGCACAGTGGAGCTGGTAGCTTAACAGCAGGACTTTTGCTGTGGTAACAACTGATAGGCGTTTGGGACTACGAAACATGAGAGTACGGTCATTCACTTTTGGCAGATGGTTTCATGCGGCAGTAGACCGGCAAGCTACAGATTTGCTAGCGAAAGTGTGGACGGGATTGTGTAGTTCGTGGTGTGACCTCCAGACCATGCCATCTTTCATCTGTTATGGTTATACTCTTTTCTTTGCTGAGATTGTAGAGGAACTTGGAAAGAGTGTGTTTCAGTTTGACTGGAGATCGTTAATGCTGTATGTTTACAGTTTAGTAGTTGAAACTTGGAAATTACCTGAGTGCACTCGAATTGCTACAGTTCATTCATCAATAGTGATCAGTAGTGACCGAATTTTGACTTATCGGTCTTATCTTGCGGATTCAAGCGAGACCAGCGTCCATTGTCAACACCTGCACAGCACAGAGTGTTCAGCAAGCCTACTAGATAAATTTTTTACTGTGGTGCATTTACACTATGTAGTGCAACTGTATGAATCACAAAGACATGGAGCGCGTGGACTACAGACCCGGTGTGCGTTTATGACATCGATTACGATGTTTTCACCAAAACGATTCATGTAATTCTTCTTAAATTGAACATGATTATCAATATAATTTTTCTGTCACTAACATCGCGAGTAATGATGAAGGAAATAAGCCGAGCTTTTGTTGGGAAACTTGTATTTCAGCGGTGGTGTGAAAGAAACATTTATTCCTTTTCCAGATATATTAACTTTTAAAATATTCTTAAAATCTTGCTTTATAGCATTGTGATAGTCATTTTGTTCTAACAAATCATTCAGATTTCTAATTTACGGGTTTTTAGCAGTGAACATAAAAAGATACCCTTTTTTGGCCTAATACACTGTCAAATCACTGTAATGTGACCACCTGTCAAAAGCCTGGGAACGACCTTTTGCAGTGCAGGCAGCTGTAAGGCGTGCAGGATGGGAGTCAGGCACCCAATAGCAGGTGGAACCATGCCGACTCTAGCACCGTGGATAGCTCCGCTAGGTTTCTCAGTTCAAGATCCATAGCGCGAACAGCCCGATCGATGTAATCTCACAGAATCTCGACTGGGTTTCAGTTCAGGGGGTTTCGTGCGGAGGGGTACGTTAGACTAAATGTATTCCTGGTGCCCTTCGAGCCACACATTTATACTGCGAGCTGTGTGACACGTGTTGGTAGATGACATCATACCGAGGAAAAACGAATTGATTGTACCTTCCAGAATGACGACGTCACCTAGGCTTGGACCCTTCCAATGACTGTCTCACGACGTTTGCTCTCAGACGTCTCACACCGTACACACCAACTGCCATCAGTCCGATAGAGCTTAAAATGTAATACATATGAAAAGACCACCAGTTGTCACTCAGTGGATGTCCATTTGCGGTAATGGCGTCCGAATTCCAGCTTTCGTCGCTGATGAACAGCAGTCACCCTGACTACATACACCAGGCGCCTACTGCGGAGGCCCATTCGCAGCAATGTGAGGAGACACTGTAATGCTGGTAGCTCCTTGATTCACCCGGGCAGTCAATTCCTCAACACTTGCACGTCTATTCGCCCGTACACATTTCCGCATCCGTCGCTCACCCCTCACATCTACGGCCCGTGGTGTACCTCAGTAACCTTCGCCGGATAGCGGCATTTTGGCACGCACAGTATATTCTGACCACGACGTCATGAGAACAGTTTATAAACTTAGCCGTTTCGGAAATGCTTCCACCCTGGGACCGAAACACAATGATCATGCCCTCTTAGACGTTAGATAAATCGCTCCTTTTCTGTATTTCGACAACGACTGCACTGCTGTTCCGCTCCTCCCCCCCGCCCCCCCCCCCCCCCACCTCCCATACTTTAAATACAGTGCACAGCTAGTTCTGCCCCTTGCCGTCTGTGAGTAGTTACTGCACGTTAATGCTGAACATAGATGGTGGTCACATTAATGTTGCGGGACCGAGGACGTTTCAGTATTTTGATCTTTATAGAAATTAAAATAAAAAATCTGAGTTTATAAGCAGAGAACAATTAGTATTATTAATATTTGTCATTGGCATATATATAATGGTATCTATACACAGTGTGTGATTTAAATGTTTTCCAGCAACCACGGCTTCAAAGACAATGACAAGTGTTGTAGCTACCTTGTCTGGTGACAAACCGACTACTTACTCTCACTCGAGCATCGATTTTTAATGTCCTTTTCTGCAATAATGACTGTATCTTTCAATCTATATAACTGAACGGCCAATCTGGGGCACAAAATTTGATGTACAGTATTCCACATAGTTATAAACTGCGTCTATTTCTTGAGGCAGCGCTATTCATGGCACGCAAATTACCCAGACTATAGTCATCCAGTACTATAAAATGAGTGTGTTTGCTGATTTCCAACATATTTTGCAAGTAATTTAGAATCTTTTCGAAACATTTTCTTGCTCATACCCCAAAAAGGGAAAAACATTTATAGCTTATTACATTTTGACTGTTTGAGCAATAAATCTGAAATTTCACGCATGAGGTTTTAATTTATTACTTCTTTCCTGATAACTCCGTTGGGAACACATTTTGCGGACAGCATCCATAAATACCCTAAATGTACCTGCAAAATTATATATTTATAGCACATGCAGTTCTGGGGACACGACATTATCTACTTGGGAGTTCGTTTTTTTAGGAATTGGTGTTTGAGGGAGTTACTGGTACATCATACTTTGACAATTTATAGTTAATGCCATCAGTGCTAATGTACTGAAGCAATGACTGCATTCTAGACACCACGGTTTAACATAATACATAAAAATACTTTGAAGCGCCCAAGAAACTCGTACAGGCATGCATTTTCAAATAGAGAGATATGTAAGCAGGCAAAATACGGCGCTGAGGTCCACAACGCCTAGACAAGTATCTAACACAGTTGTTAGATGGCACCTTATGAAGCTTTCAGTGAGTGTTTTAGTCGGCGCACGAGCGAAAGGATACAGCAACTCCGACGTAGCCATGAAGTTGGGATTTTCCCGTACGACCATTGCACGAGTGTACCATGAATATCAGGAATCCGGTAAAATATCAAATGTCCGACATCCTTGCGGCCGGAAAAGATCCTGCTAGAAAGGGATCAGCGATGACTGAAGAGAATCGTTCATCGTGACAGAAGTGGAACCTTTCCTCAAATTGCTGCAGGTTTCAATGCTGGGCCATCAACAAGTGTCAGCGTGTGAACCATTCAACGAAACATCACTGATATGGGCTTTCCGAGCAGAAGGCCCACTCGTGTACCCTTCATGACTGCATGACACAAAACTTTACGCCTCACCTGGGCTCGTCAACACCGACATTGGACTGTTGATGACTGCAAACATGTTGCCTGGTCGGACTAGTCTCGTTTGAAATTGTTGGAGTAATATGAGACCCCTGATATACATAGATACCACTCTGAAAGGTGACACATACGTAAGCATCCTGTCTGATCACCTTCATCCATTCATGTCCATTCTGCATTCTGACGGACTTGAGCAATTCCAGCAAGACAATTCAATTCCCCACACGTCCAGAATTGCCACACAGTGGTTCCAGAAACACTCTACCGAGTTTAAACACTTTCGCTTGCCAAAAAGCTCCCCGGACATGAACATTATTGAGCGTATTTTGGATGCCTTGCAATGTGCTGTTCAGAAGAAATCTCCACCCATCGTAACCTTACGGATTTATGCACAGTCCTGCAGAACTCATGGCGTCAGTTCCTTCCAGCGCTACTTCAGGCATTATTTGAGTCCAAGCCACGTCGTGTTGCGGCACTTCTGCTTGGTCAAATGGTCGAATGTGTGTGAAATGTTATGAGACTTAACTGCTAATGTCATCAGTCCCTAAGCGTACACACTACTTAACCTAAATTATCCTAAGGACAAACACACACACCCATGCCCGAGGGAGGACTCGAACCTCCTCCGGGACCAACCGCACAGTCCATGAGTGCACTTCTGCTTGCTCGTGGAGGCCCTAAACGATATTAGACGAGTGTACCAGTTTCTTTGGCTCTTCAGTGCATTTACGTGGACAATTTACGAAAGTTTAGTAAAATAAAATTACTGTACATTTTTTGCTTGTTTCTAGTCAGTTTTTGCAAGACATGTGGGTAATAGTTTTTAGAGCGAGAAAGTTTTTTGCATTATTCAGTTTCAGGTTTTACAAGCTACTCAGTTTATATTATGTAAGAATTAATTAATACTGTTATAAAAATCTCTTTCTTGCGGTAAATGAACGTGCATTAAAACTGTAGTGAAATCTGGTTTAGGTGTATTGATTGTGTAGAGTGCGTTGCGACTGACCACATACAGTAGCAGTTCGAGATACCCAGTGTGGCTTGTAAACAGTCTGAGCGTGTGCCCTAATCTAAATGTGTTCCATATCTTATGATCACGTGTCATAGACCAGGTATAGCGTGAGTGAATGCGAAACGTTGTTGTTGTTGTTTATGTTCAATATGTTCTTTATATATGTATCACCTATTTATTTGGTGACATACATGAATAGTGGTAAATAATCATGTATTATATAATAAAACTGTTGACATGTACTATTTACCACGAACAATTTTAAAAGTGAGGCCTGAATGAGTTAACCCATTGTCATTTGCATTTTCTTATGGCATTGTAAGCTCAGTTTGTGTTTTGCGACCAGATTATGCCCGCTGACGACCTAAAGATGAAAATTGTTGCAGAATAATGGAACCGAAGTTTCATCACCTTATGTGACAATTTACGTTTGTTTCTATAGTAAATTTATTTGTTTTTTAAAACCGGTAAAAGTCCTTATAATAAATAATTACAAAACTCCTTTATTCGCCTAATTCATTGTTGTACGAGAGTGGTGATACACGATAGCTTTGCAGGGTCCCCCAGAAAATTATCCAGGCCGTTTACTGCTGTGTTTGGTCTTCCTTTATTAAGATATAACTATGTCTGGTATCTCTTTCCTAATAAACCAAGCAGAAAACATTTTTACTGTAATATGGAAGGAATCATTCATGCCGCCTTTTTGTTCAAATGGCTATGAGCACTATGGGACTTAGCTTCCGAGGTCATCAGTCCCCTAGAACTTAGAACTGCTTAAACCTAACTAACCTAAGGACATGACACACATCCATGGCCGAGGCAGGATTCGAACCTGCGACCGTAGCGGTCGCGCGGTTCCAGACCGCCTTTTTGTGCACTCGCCGATACTCATATGCCTGCCTCAAAGTTCTGTAAATATCTAGCTGTCTGTTGGGGTAACAGATTTCTGGGTGAGAGCTGTAAGCTATGCCTTCGGTTAATCGTATGAGCTCTGATGGGTGTCAGCCAATGGGGAAGCTTTATGGGAGTTTTGATTCGCAAGGCCCCGTGACCGGCAGATAGACACTTCTGTTCCACCGAATGCCTCGAGTTCGTCGCACCGATTCTGTGTCGTAGTATAGACGCTTTGTTTGTGTTACTGAACTGAACACATTCAACCGTCTTCGTTCTAGGTTATGATGAGTTTGTTGCTGGCTACGCACATTTGTGTTGCATTTACGCGATTGAAAATTATATTGCTTTTCGGTCTATAGCGCATCAGGTTCCCTTCAATGATCCATTTGACAGTCTAGGTTAACGTCGGAAATGTAATGTCTGTTCACATTTCCAAATTTTCATGTCAGCTGTCTCAGGTTTCATGTGGCTTATCTCATTTTTCTTCCATTCGTAACGCAATACGTTTTTCAGGCATTAATCCTACTCCGTGGTGATTTTCTTTTATCTCTTATATCCAGTGGTAATGTAAAGACACATAGTCCGCAGAATTATATTTCTGTAAGAAATACGTTATCGTATACTCAACTATTGCTCACTGTACTAGGATTGACCACAATTTCGGTATTTTTGCGATGTTATCGTTCCGTCTGGTTTTTGTTCAGTTTATTCTTCCACGTTTTCCATGTCTCCACGTGAGTTCACTCAATGAGCATGTTCCCGAAACATACTACAATCATTGAATTCTGTTTAAAACTCTGACAGAAAATCATACTTTAAGCAGAGGTCACAGTTTTATAAAAGAAAGTTTTCGGACATACCGCTTAGATTACGACGCTGTTGAACTTCGAGACATGAGCCAGCGAATATGAAAACTTTGACATACTTTCTGCTGCCACACTAGCTCGCTATTTTCAAGTTGTTTGTTATTGTAGGGCAAAGAGAGCAAAACATCTGTATAAGATGCAGTCCTTTCACGTCTATTATTAGCAGCTGCATGAAGTTATTCCGTTGCAGAGTTTAAAATTATTGTTTTTGTTATCATACGGGTAAAATTTTATACAAAGGGCTAATATTTTCGAACGTATAAACCGGAGTTATAGTTACTTATGAACTCCCAAATTGAAGAAAAAAGGTAGTGGTAGGCTTTCAATATAACCTGTCTGAATATATAGCGCAAAAAGATGTTTTATTCAGTTAGGACGCTCAACGACAAGGTGTGCGGCGCCACTCCTAAAATTTGGTTTGAATGGTTGAATGTTAAAAAGATTAAAACTGAATAACATAAAATTAGAGTTGAAACTACACTCACTCGCATTCGCCCGCAAAGGACCCTCGATTCTCCTACTTCGGTCCTGGGTCTTCTACGGCTAATACTGCTCACGACCACTCAAACGTGACGCTATTGCTCGCTGCTTACCACAGGTATTTTCCTGAAATTTTCAGACTCACGCCACCCGTCAGCTCGTTTTCGTGGGCTAGCAAGACTGCATACAATCGCACTAGAAACCTGTTGTCGTGAGCCGCTTTGTTCGGACGTCCTACTGAATACTAGACCATGCAGACATTGAGAAACCATCAATGTTGTAGTTAAACAAGAAGTATTGAGGTTTAAACTTTTGTTATTATGTCAACAACGTCCCAGTTGCAACAGGACTGCAGGCTAATGGCAAATGCCAGTCATGGTACAACGCCGATTCCTCACTGCACAGTCCTGTGAAAAGTGTAACAGTCATCGAATTGCGTCTAACACCTTGAAACAGCACTCAGACTCGCCAATGACAAGAGGCCACCACAGCGCCGATGACTCACTACCGACCACCACAACTATAACCGAAAACTTCCCTGTGCAAAACGCCCCTACCACCTGGCCGCAGCTCCCTGCTCCTATTCCTTGGCTTTGACTATCCCTTGAGTGGCTTGAAGTGCTACTGTCACAGAACAACGTATTTGTACATTGATTACTATGCGTTATATGAATATCTGGGTACTAGAATAAGAGTCTCGATATTGCAATCATTTTGATACATCATATTATATGTTTTTTGACTGAGGAATACACGCACAATCAACACCCACTGCAAAAAGTGTGGAAAAACACTAAAATCAAGTTCAGATCGATTTAAATCACTAAATATGCTATCAAAGTTTTGTAACAAAGCCTGTAGCATCGTAACAAATTCATCAAAGTATTCACTCGAAGTCTCGTTTTCAAGATTTATTTCATTTACAAATAGTGCAGCATTCGATAATTACGCAAATGAGCTTCCTGGAAGTTGCTTTATTCACAAAAGCAGTTTTTTTTTAAACCAAAGCCGGTGTGAAAAATATCGATGATTAGGTGAGTCAGTCTTTCAGGGTTCTACTCAATAGTTTCAGATGCTTTGTAAGAGCATTTAGAAAATCAGGCTCTAATATACACAGGAGGACATCAAACTCTTTTGCTAGCGTTCCTTTCTTGTCTATGAATTACAGTACATCTTTACATAAGGACACAACTAACGTACTTCATAAAAATACGGTAGCTCGCCATAATCAGACCCCAGCTCAACCGGGAAGGATTTAAACTTCCTATGTCACAAATTGTACCATTTCAGTTTACTAACTGTTTTTACAAAGTCAAAGACACTTCGAAACAGACAACACTAACGACAGGAAATAAACGCGCCAGTCTTGCCACGGGCATCGGAACAGACAAGCTATGTTTGCACACATGTGGAGGAGGAACTGCTTGATGACTGTGCACACGGGAAATAAGTGCGGGCACTCACGAGCCCAATGTCCATTTGCCCAACCGTGATGTAAACGATTCTTATGCCAGTATTGGCTACATCTAATCACTAACCGTTCCATCAGTACTTTCCATTTACCTCAATGCTGCACTGCTGTGTAATAGTGTAGTGCTTGTGTGTGACTTAATCGCCATATTTTTACATCAAGAGTCATCCACCTGAACACTGTTCATATGTGTTTACACCTATGTTACATATTTCATTCGGTATAGCATTAATTAAACCTGATTCACGCATCAAATTTCAATGAATGTGTCGCTATTGCCTGGTTTTGATGGGTACGTATTACACCTAATTCCCTTGGTTAACAACTGTCTTGCCGCTGGCGCTGAGATTATGCTCATTTCATCGGATAAACACAAAATGAAGATATTACTTAATTTAGTTAATTGCTTGCAGTGTGCAAAGACTTTTCAGTAAAGGCACGTTCCTAGTTTCACTCCACTAGTCAGATGATATTGTGACATATACGTGCTTGTTTTATTTATATAACATTGTTCAAATTTTTGCGTACTTAAGAAATTTTATAGACCAGAGCTGTTTCTCATGGAAGTAGTTCATACAGTCATGTTTGCGTCCGTCTCTATAACTTGCTTAACCATTGCTCCCTGGCCCTTTACATACCTTCCCATTCCAGTGGCTTATGCGGTAGACCGGGTGGATCCCCTTCATTATGTCCAGTAATTTCTTAGCTGTTATTGCTTGAAGTCAAGATGCAATCGAAAAGGGATGTTTCGTCGAACAGTGTATTAACAGCTTTAGTTGTTGCCATTTGAAACACTAGTATTGTAGTTTTCGTTGACCACCCATATCATATTTTTCAATCAAGAAAAATGTCTTTCATATGTATTGTGCATTCTGTATGGGAGCAGAGCAAATTAATGAGGACATTCCTTCTTCCCTTCCACTGTGCTTCCTATGTCATCGTGTATGGTGTACAGTCGTCTGAAGTTCGAAATGGTTCGAGCAACTGTCAGGTGTCCCCTCCACAAAACCAGTTCCATTTTCACACAGGATTTTCTCCACATCTTCACAAACGAGCATCATTATTTTTTGGTCACAAGCAGCTCTAAGGAGAACTGCTACCTTTGATGTTGTAACGTATCGATACTATAGTCCTTACTTATCGCTGGCTTCTGGAACTTTCGAAGCCTAGCGCGCCTTTTTTTCTGAGGGAGCATTGTCTTGTTGTATAATGACAACAGTGCCCCAGCAGGAGTGTCCACACGTCTCCTTGGCGTACTGAAGGAGGAAGCATTGTTGAGTTTCAACACGGAGCTGTCGCAAGCAGCTAATTTATCGACAGATAGTATGAAGAATAGATAGAAAGGTAAGAGCTAAAAGTGTTGCATCGCATCGAAGAAGAAAAGTGTATAATTCAGTTACTTTGTAGAGAGGCGCTCGAGATTAAATGTGAGATTTATGGTTGTAACACTGACGTGTCTTTGAACCAGCAGCTATCGTGCAGAAAGACATTGATCGCAGAACCTTAATGGAAAGGCCTCCCTAATCAGTGATTACCTGTTTAGTTAATGCGGAAACGTAACCTAATAATGGTTACTTCAGTGTGAATGAGAAACATGGGACTGGATGAGAGCAAGCGTCGTCCGTGAAATGTGTTAAGTTCTAAAGAGACGATAAAATGAAGTAATTTGGTTTCTAATGTTATTATTTCAAAGTGATATTTTCCATTCTTAAACTGAATAACTTTAATATAAGGAAAGTGTAAGAGACACCTATTGGTATTAGCCACGTGTTCAGGTCTGTTCCATGATAAAGCATTTTCTCTATTAGCCGTCTTCATAGCCGACGTCTAATATGGCTGGATATTTCGTTTGTAATATTATATGAACTAGCATTTATCGCTAGCCATCGCTACGAAATCATTGCAAGCCCAGAAAGCGTAAAATGTATTTTCAGAGATTGCTAAATGTGGAGCAAAAGTAATTTCTCCTGTGTGCTTACTTAACTGTATAAAATCCTGATACTTCATTTCAAGACAAATAGTATTTACTGAACTAGTGATGCATGTGTGCTTAAAAGGATTAATGGTAATTTTGATAATGAGCTATGCATTCCATGCTTCCTGGTGGAATTAATTTTCAGAATAATTTGCAATATTTGGCTCTCTTATAACGTGGAACCTGCACTTTGGAGACGTGATCACATTTTCAAAGATAAAATTCATTCTATGGTAACATTAATTTAAAATATTACCAGCAGATAGTTCAAGTAGTGCTAATCATAGTGGATATCCTGCTTAGTAAATGGATGATCCGTTACAAAATGTCTTACAAATTCTGATGCTATTCTTCTTGAAAAGAATGTAGGACTTACGTACGCAAATATTTCTTTAATTATTTATCTGAGATCAAGCGCGAACAAAAAGTGAGCATCAGTCACAACATGAATAAAGTCTTCGTTTTCGTTGTCATGCCTCATTTATTTCGTACGCTACATAATGCTAATTGCTATAACATTTATATCACAGTCGAATTAATGCAGGAGGTGAAACTGGTAACACTTTCTATGGAGGTAATTGCACCACCAGTATTCCTTTACTTGCTCCTCTTAACGCAATCGAAATCGTGAATGAAACAGAGGATCAAATAGGTAAAAAGACAAGGTATAATAGAAGTCCTTGGATATCGTAGGAGATATTGAATTTAATGTATAAACGGAAAGGAACTTCAGACCTTGGCTGCGAGTGGTCATTAACTGAAATTAATGGGGAAACTAGAAATTTCTGATGCACGAGGTTTCGAACCCAGCACAAATTTTAACTTTCTGTATTGAATGCCCACTCACATCCAAGGTCTGTAATTCCTTTCTGTCTTAATTCGTAATAGCTGCTGGATGAAAAATGCTGTCTGATTTTGGACGTGTCTAAAAGAACAGAAAGCACATATATATTTAATTGATGAGGGAGAAAATATTGACAAGAATGCAGCAAAATATAAACGTTTAAAAAATGAGTTTGGCAGAAAGTGCAATAAGGCTGTGCAGACTACAGGAGCATATAAGTTGAACTAGGGTAATCATAGACACAGCCCATACGAAAATTTAAAAGAAGTTTGGAGAAAAGATAAACAGCTTTATTAATATCAAGAGCTCTTATGGAAAGAAGGGAAAGTCGTAATGTAGAAGGAGTGTATAGGCTACACAAGCGAAATGAGCTCCAAGGCACTATTATAGGAACGGAACAGGGAGGAGACGAACATGAGACAGAAAATATAATACTGCGAGAAGAACTGGACTGGCACTGAAAGACCAAATTCAAAGTAAGGCTCCTGGAGGAAGCAATTCTTGGTGAGAGCTACTGGCCGTTGGGTATGGACAATAAACATTTCATAGTAGAAGACAATAGAAGCTATCGAAATGTGATGCTACATAAGATCGCTGAAGATACGATGGGTGGATTATGTAACCAATGAGAAGGTACCGAATAAAATTGGGGAGAATATAAAGCTACGGTATAACTACACTAAATGGAGGGATCAGTTGACAGAACAAATTCTCAGACATCAAGGGAACTCCTGTTTAGTCGTGTAGGAATATGTGGAGCGTAAATATTGTAGAAGGAGATGAAGAGATGAATATAATAAGCAGGTTCAAAAAGATGTAGATTGCGATAGTTATTCAAGAATTAAGAGGCTTGCACAGGACAGAGTATTATAGGGAGCTGCAACAAACTAGTCTTCAGACTCAAGATCACTAAACGAAAACAATCCAATCGCATCAAATAACGAGCTGTAGTTGTATGAATTGCTCTGGGATTTAAGTCTTTTGACGAGCTTAGCACGCAATTGCACCGTTTACTAAAAGAAACCGTGCAGTTCAATTTGTCGCCAGTAAATGACTCTTAAATGCATTCTAAAACGAGGCACTAGCCATGTGTGTCACATGGTAGCTGATCTCAGCAAACAACTAACATGGCAAAAATAATAATTCGCGGTGTTGATGAGGAGGGTTCACAGAACTTTACTTACTATTGTTTCCAACAGTGATAACGGAGTTAGTGATTTGTCTTTCAGTGATTTGAATTTCTTGGGGACTTTCTTCTACTGAGTATTTTGAAGAGCTGACAAACTCAAGGTTTGTCTATATAAATAAGTTATATGAGCCTGTCATTATTAAAAAGAGTGAAATTTTAATAACATTCCTTTCGGTATCGAGAAGTGGGGAAAGGTATTTCCGCACCTTAAAGGGGTAACTCTGTGACAGCACACGTAACTGCAGAAATACATGTGACAACTGAAATGGTAGAAAACAAGTCTCATTAATGGAATTAAGGATAGTTGTAGATGGTTTCCCAAAGAAGTCAATATTTTATTTCCCGTTATATCATTGGTTCTAAATATAGCATGCAGCTGCTCAGAACATTGAATTAAATTTTTTATGGCTTTGCTTTCTCTCAATCTACTGAACTTCTTACTAAGTGTTTAATAGTTTGATGTGAGTACCTTCGTTATAGAATATTGTTAAATAAGTTGTGTCCAACGTTGCTTACTCAGAAGCTTCCACTGAACAGATACGCAAATAAGGAGTAACAGTTTTGATTAATTACCTTGCTTAATTCAGGTCAGCTACTTTTCTCATTCTTATTTCGTTTCAGTGAGTATAGGACTACACTTATTTGGATTTTAAGAAGATCTGTAAAATAAAGCTTACACAACTGACAAATATTTTTCTACTACGTGTAAAACAAAACTCATAAAATTGGACAAATCTGTAACGAAGTTCCAAAAGAAAGTTCAAAAAAAAATTTACTTATAAATTTATAGGGAAAAGTTTACGAAATTCCACATAATACGTGGAATCGAAAAGTGTCAGTGCATATTTTTATGATGTTAAAAAAACTGCAAAAAGTATTACAAAGTTTCCTACTTTTGTGATACAGTAAATCATTCTACGACGACGGTAGATGGCAGACTAAGATTCTTCGAAAGAAAACAAGGAAAGTAAAATTGATCCCAAAGTAATTTGTTTCTAAACTCTCTCCCGAACCGGGTTCTTGAATACTGTAAATCAGTCTTGGACTTGTGTCAAGCTAGATTCACTGAGTAAATAGAAATATTAAAACAGGAGCTGCCAGTTTCATCACGGGTTGTTCTGCGTTTGTTAAAAGATATTCCCAAGAATTTCCTGTGGGACACTCTACAGGAAACACTTTATGAGTCATAGCGTTGTTTACTCTTTAACATTTCGAAAACTGATGTTCCAAGGTGAGAGAAGGGACATATTCATTCCTCCCAGATAGCTCATGATAAGTATAGGGAAACTCCAGGTTACACAGATAAGTTCCGGCTGTTGACCTTCGCATATACCACACGTATATGTAGATCTGAATGAAAATATCTTTTGTATGCAGAAATACTCCATCACTGTCTACAGGCATTAAGGTCTGGTGCCGCTCTCGGCCGGCAGGTATCATCACACATATCATTAGAAGTACAGTTTATTCACACACTCGGCAATATACAGTGTACAGTGCAGTAGCGAAGGTAAACAGTGCTTTATTGATGTAGGATTTGTTTCCAAAAGTCCATACGCTTCTTGAGGAGATCCTGCCGTGTGACAAACACTGCTTCATGTCCAGGTAGTTGGCAGTTTCGGATGTGAACTTCTCCCATGTTACTGGACATCCGCCAAGCGCAGGCTCTCTGCGAAAACGAAACAGTGGTCATAAAAAACTCGAACTAGCCACTACTAGTGGACTGGTACAACGTGGTTTCATTAGCACAGCAACGTTGTACTACAGTCTGTTTGCGTATCTGAAAGTACCCATTTCGACCAAGCACAGTAAAACATACACGTATTATAAAATTACCATGAAATGCAACACGAAAAAAGTTTGTCAATGGTTTTAAAAGTAGCTTGATTAATGAGCACTAATATACTTCAGTGGTCTAACGAAGGAAGTACACTGATGGTTAGAAGCGTAAGAAACACGTAGTGGTGAAACGTTTAGGATAATTTTAAGTGAGAAACGTGCGAAAATGACGTTAAATACTTTACAGTATGTTTCAAACACTCATATAAACTGTGATGTATTTTTTCAAATGGTTGGTAGTAACATACGGTGTCAACAAATACTTTTCAGTACACTGAAGATAAAAATACCTCTCTGAAGTCAAGGAAGATAGCAATGTTTACAGGTGTTTCTATAACTCAAAAATCTGACTACATAAGTTAGGCACTGTGCATTTGTACATATTTGAACTTACTGCTTTGATGAATGGTAATGTGCCATGAATTAAATTAGGTCTACATTTCCAGGTTGCTGCTAAAGAAAATAACTGTATGAAAGTTAAATAAACGAAGAAAAACTTTTATATCACTGTTATATATTAGGTAGAGAAAAAGATGACGTACATGCGTATGTGTGTGTGTGTGTGTGTGCGTGTGTGTGTATTTTCTTTGAATGCGTCTTGTTCACATTCTCCTACGCAAGAAGAGTTCATATTTCTACCATTATATAACATCAAAATAATTTGCATGTCGTTCTGAGACAGGGTAGCATTCTCTGTCCGCTATTATAAGGCTCATACTCGACGTCTATATCAATAGAATTAACAAATCTAGTAGTATGAAAGCACTTACCCATACTTCGCGAAATTTGTCCACAGAGTTGTTAGCAGCTCAATCACCTTCCCATCATTAGAATTCGGGTCCATTTTTGGCCCAAATGAAAGAAACAGGTATTTTGATTCTGCCGCGTGACTCATACCTGCAGGTAGAAAAATACATGCTATGTTTCATAACAGACCTAGTTCAAACTAATAAAGTTCACTAAATGTAAGAAATGACAGTTCGAGTTATAGTCCGGCGTTTTTTTCCTACCATTTTACTGCTGATGATAATTTCGAAATAAGAACATTCTTCTCATTATATTACGTTCATTCTAGAATTGTACAGCAAGTTTTGATTTTGTGTATGCATATTGTTGGGGCTAATGTGTGCGTGTTATCAGAACACAAGTGAGAGGAATAAAACAATTTTTGTTTACATTAAACAGCCATTTATGTTCGTATTTGACATTTTCTATGTGTTTCGATTAATTTTTGTAAAATATTATGCAAAGTTCATGGGTGTTTTCCTATTTTAGGCATAGAAACTATAACTTGTACGTCTTGTTTAATTCGTTTCAATCTCTTACCTGAAATTACATTATCTGTGAAAATGGATTGCAACCTTTAACGATAAGAGGCATAAAAACAACCGCGAACTTCGTATGACATTTTACAGAGGTCAATCGAGACGTACAAAAGTTGACATACAGATATCGGAACACATCTGCGTAAATAGAAAAAGGAATCGCTTCGTCTTCCACAAGGCAGAGTATATAAAGCCCAACTTTAATTTTTTAATTATTGTAAACTTTCCTTGTAGTTCAAATGGTTCAATTGGCTCTCAGCATAATGGGGCTTGACATCTGAGGTCATCAGTCCCCTAGACTTAGAACTACTTAAACCTAACTAATCTACGAACATCACACACATCCATGCCAGAGGCAGGATTCTAACCTGCGACAGTAGCAGCAGCGCGGTTCCGGACTGAAGCGCCTAGAACAGCTCGGCCACAACGGCCGGCCGTACCTAGTAGTAACTTCTGTAAAAATTAAGAGTAAATCGTGCCTGTAAACGAAAAGGTAGGAAACTTAGGGTCAAATATAGCAGTTACCGATGAGAGGCAGAAGTGGTATTTAAAGGCTACCTTATCCACGACTACGAGAAAGGCACTACATAAGTAGAGAGTCTTAGATCTGAGGCGGTACACCTCAGGCGTTGACTCCAGTGAAGCAGGTCATCTCTACTAGAGGAATGTCACTGTGACCTACTTTGATGCATCCACAGGGGACGGTCGTCGCGCTGAATGGCCCAGCAGATGATAAACCACACACTTAATTTATCCGTGATATTAAATGCTGAGTTCTGTGGCTGTGGATTACTTTACTTGTAGAAATACAGCAGATAGCTTTTGGTAGCTGTAGCTGTCAATGTGTCGCCTCATCGAACATTGTGGACAAATCTTCGGTAAAGAGTGCAGAGCTGCCCACTGCAAGTGTAACGTGAGCCTGTCATTAGGGAATCCAAATTTGCGTTGGGTATACCGACGTGTGCAGTAGAATGAGGATCAACAGTAACATCAGGAGTATTCTAATTTGTTTATCTAGTGTCACTGCCCTCTATGGAGTGCAGAGGTCGACCACCGTACATGCAGTATTTTAAGCAGTTATTTTGTATGAATGACAAATATTTGCCCATCTCGAAGCTTAAAAACGTTCATTTATACCACGGTAGAGTTGCAAAATTTTTGTCAACTCAAAAAATTTCGGATTATAAAAGTACATTCCTAAACGAATCATTCCTTAAAGATTCCGTAGTCGTCAAAACTTTAAATTGTGCAAATTGCTTAGTAAGTTACGGGGTGCAACCTTCGGTCTGTACACATACTACAGTCTCCCTTCCCCCACCAAGGTTCCTGCACGCACATACACACCAGAGATCCGAAAAACTCTGCTCGAACGCTAAGTACTTTCTCCAAATACTTCACTCACGACCATCAACTTGGACTTTTTTGAAACTTCCTCATCTCGTTCCAAACAATACTACCGCAAAAATGCGTTGCCGACTGTCAGTAAAATCAAACCCTTCTGCCTGCAACAGTCTGTTAACTTGCTGTAAACCCATCCTGTAACACGATCCACCTAAAACCCCACATAAAGTAGCCTTTTGATACACCTGAATTAGTAATACCCATCGGTTCCATCAGCACATCACTCAGTGTTAAGAATCCACCTGGACCCACTTTCACCAACGTATGGTTAAACATAAGTCCCACTGTCTTCTACTTTACTATCAAATTCCTACAACACATTTCTCCAAAAAATCCAGCTGCCCACCAGTTCCGTATTCCATCTACATGCTGCACTCCTTAACTCGCTCCCACTTTCGTTTCTCCAACATAGAAATCTATATTCAGTCCCATATCCATTCTGTCCCACACTAAGTGCCACACCGCTTGGCATTCAGTCCCCTATACAGATATAACCAGGTAGTTTCTCATTCTGAGAAGTTACATGGTAAATACGTTCTCATCACTCCGACATCATGTTAGTCATAATAAGATTTCTTGTTCAGTACACATCCCAGAAATCAGCTCCCAATCAATATCACACTTCCACCTCTATCCTCGTGTTCCATTCTCACCAAATCACGTATAGAGCAGCTCCCACGTTTCAGAAGTAATTAACTGCTTGTACTAACGCAAAAACTTGTGTTTGTAGTTACTGTATTTCGTTTTACATGAACTAGTATCACCTGTGGTCGAAATCCGACCAATTGCGTCATTATACCGATCTGTGATGTCAAATGTCGTGTATCTTAAAGCGTCTGAAATATTAGCTGCAGAGCTGATCCGTGGCAAATGCTGCATTGTAGCTATTTGTATTCTTAAAATACTTTTTTGATTTCTCTTTAATTGTTTGGTCATTTGAAGGGAGTTATGACACACCAAGTCGAAAACTAAAACTTTACCGTTATGACAACACAATGTGAATGCCGTTGTAACGCGTAAAGGCGTAAATTCACCTCACGAACTCTACACTGTAAATTCATCAAATCTCAGTTACAGCTCTCAAAATTATTTACAATTACATTCAGTTCACATTTATATGTATCTTGCAGAACGGCAATAGAATTAACGCTTTCAATATCTTCATTATTCCTATTACTTTCTCTACTCGAAAATTGCCTCTCTCTCGCTCTTCGTCTTTCAGTCGGTGCCGTTAATGTTCTTATTTGAAGCATAGTCTAAGAAAAACATAGTTTTCTTATAGTACTGGGCATTGTAGCAACTCAAAATGAAAATACTGAAAACTAGGAACACCCTAAATTTCGTAGTGACAGCGGCAAACGAACACAAACTTAGTTCCATTTACTCTTAGACCAAAGTAAGTGAAAAGCGACACTAATAAATGGCGTTTGTTGTCCCCGACGGCTTCGTTACTGCATTCGTTTTCCACTGTTGATGACATCAACGACGTAGCAGTTGCGGCATTTTAGCTATACGGTATGCGTGTGTTCCTGCAACTGAACTATCTGTAACATTTAAAAATGAACCTAGAATGTAAGTTCACGAAACATTGTAACTTGTGTGTCTTTTCTGCCATAGCACATGATCGGTGCTCAGCGGTAGGGTTGGTAGCTCTTCAATTTGCGTTGTTCAGGTATTGAAATTTTAATCTTTGATAGAGAATGCAACATCAGTGTTATGAAAGTGAAAGTTTTTACGTCCTTTTACCACTCTTAAAGGCAACATGCACACGTTATTTTTTCTTTGTGCACATCTATGGCAAAGTACCTTTCGGACTGTATATGGATCTCTTTGTACAATTATCATTAAAAATTGGTACTTCAGTTTTCGTGTTCACGTATTAATATTTGATGTGCTTGGCGGTAGAACAGCGACGTAACTCTGTCCGGCCCTCCTCCCTCCTCCCGACGGCTAAATGAAGTAAAAAAAAAGAAAGGCAGGCAAACTTGCTTGACGTTTGCAACATCAAACAGCCACCCCATTTCTTCATGCACCCAACGAACAAAGCACTCCATCATATACGAGTATAGCCGTGCGACAAATACCCGAGCAGTCATGACTACTGAACCTGCGTTTCTTTTCATTTTCTGCGCGATGTAATCTTCCTGTTTCATTTTGTGCTCATATTTTAATAGAAGTCTGATTTATTCACTTACTGAGTTGAAAATGTTATGTTCATTTAATTACTAACTGTACGGCATATTCAGATTGTCAACGTTCTTTGTAAAAACCAAATAATACTTTGATCTATTCGAGAACTCATTCTCTGTTTTGAGGATGACAGTATATTCTAGAAGGAAGCGCTGGTTATAATATACCTACAGGCAGAGGACGTAATTCCATCCAAAGGACCATTTATTAATGTTTCGCTAAATCCCATCCCATCTGGTTCAGATTTTGTGAGTTCGAGGGCCAGCACATCAACTGGAACTCGTCACTGTGTTCGTTGAGCCACTCCACCACACTCCTGGCCTTGTGACGTGACGCATTTTCTTGTTGAAAAATGCCACTCCTATCGGGAAACAGGATGGTCTTGAAGGGGTGTACATGATCTGCCACCAACGTACGGTACGTTTTGGCTGTCAGGGTGCTTTGTACGAGCTACGAGCTCCACTGAACCCTTGGATGCCCACGTGAATGTTCCCCAGTGCATGAAGGAGACGCCGCCAGCTTTTCCGTCACGCAGTACAGGTGTCAAGGGGCTGTTCACATGGAAGACAACCGATTCGCGCCCTCGCATCGACATGATGAAGAAGGTATCTGGATTCATCAGTCGATGCAACGCTCTGCCACTGTACCAGTGACCAGAGCCTATCGTCACAGTCGTAGTAGCCAATGTCGTGGTGTTAACATTGGCACATGCATGGATCGTCGGTTGTGAAGGCCCATATGAGTGTTCAGTGCACTGTGTGTTCCGACACATTTGTACTCTGCCCAGTATTAAACTCTGATGTTGGTTCAGCCAGAGTTCGCTGCTTGAAAGGTCTGCCCAGCCTCCGACGTCAGACATCTTTAATAATGGATGGGCACCCAACCCCACGACGTCTGAACGTGGTTTCACCTTGCTTTTGCCACGTGTTGAAGAAACTCACTACAGATCTGCTCCAACGTCCCAACAAGTCGTGTAGTTTCCGCATTGTTCTTGCCGAGCCCCAGGGCCATCACAATCTGCCCTCGGTCAAACTCAGGTAGATCGTGCGCCTTACCCATTCCACAGATGGGCAACACGCTCACTGATACTACATGTGCGTCTTGTAAGTTGTCAGGCAAATCCAACACCCTCCATGAAAACCCTGACATGATAAGCAAATCCAGTAGTATGTCACATAGCTCCGAATAAATCGTGACATTAAATTAACCAAAGTAATACGAGTAACGAGTGAGCAAATGGAATGCCACAGACTAACACAAGAATGCCTAAATGCATGTCATAACTTCCCACCATGAGACAGACGCAGTTCCAAGGGGACAAACGAGAACAGAAGCCGAGAGCAGAACTGTGTTAAGTTAGAAGGCCCTACGATAAGGGACGGACACCCACGTCGCCAGCTAACCGTTAGGACCACCCCCCCAGCCCATGTTAAAAGCTAGAGCCTTAGCGTGAGACTTTATCGCATCTCTGTTACGTCAGGACCACCCCCCCAGCCCATGTTAAAAGCTAGAGCTCTCCAGAACAGTATAGATCTTACGATAACACAAAAAGGGCCACCCCAACTGCAAGTTTTAGCGTGAGACTTTTTCGCATCTCTGTTACGTTGCAAACTTTAAAAACATTGCCCCACGACGAAAAGTATAACGTTTCTCATTGGATAGACAGAATTTTTGTAGGCAGAGCTTAAGGTTAACATTGAGACCCTGATTGGTCAGATGAAAACACAGCCAGATAGTTTTTTTAAGCCAACTTCGGTAAATAGTAGTAAGGAGAAGTTAGGAGAGAGTTGCTTTCGTGATGGCGAGGTGAGGAGAGCTGCGCCGGCCGCCGCCCCCTGACGAACACGCTTGTCTCACTGAAATCTTCCGAATTCTACATGTCATGTGTGGTCTGGCGTCTGCTTACCAGCAACAGGTCCCAGGTTCAAACTAGTTAATTCCCTAAAAAACACGCTCAGAGCGTCGTTGTGCGAAAGTGGTAGGGAGACATGATATAGAACAAACACACACCACGCAGAATGGTAGGAAATGGCGACCCTGCCAGGATGGTAAAATACCATGATTGAAGGTCGACCACATGCCTAACTAGGTCAGAAAAATATCCTGTTGAAAAACTTTTCGTAATAAAAAAAACTTTTTTTGAACATTATAAATAGTCGAAAACAGTAGCTGCAGCGATAGATAGTAAGAAAGTATTCAATAAAAGTGAGACATTCTGGCAGAGACAATAGTATAATTAAGTTATGAATTTTAATATTGTTAGAATTAAGTTTTCTCTTCAATGCAAGCGCACAGGTGGCGGATACATCGTTGACAAGTTGGTTCTGAGCAAACAAAAAGTTTATGAAACGCGTGAGATCGTATGAGCGCATGTTGACTCGAAGTAGGGCACGTGAATTGTTTTTAAAACAGAAAATAAGAGTTTCGGAAAGATTAGCAATGGCAGATCGAGACCTTGACCGAATTGAGGTAGAGACCCAGCATGAAAATGAACAGACAATAGAGGACAGTACAACAGACGATGCAGTATCGCGAGAAATAGGACATATAACGCACCATAACGAGGATAATGTACGTCAAGGCATAGAAAACGTAAGTCAGCATACGACAGAGGAGCAGGAAAGTAGAGAGACAGTCGATGAGGATTCTAACTTGCGTCTTGAATACGTAGAACCCATAGTACAAGTAATCAGAGCTCCGTCACCACAGAGTACAAGGAATTCGAGCAGAAACGTGTCACCGCACAGTTCAATGCAATCGGTAGCAAACCAACACTTAGGCGAAAACACAGAGCGTAGGACGTCGGAAGAAAACGCAATAGGACTCACTAATCTGGCAGAATTATTACAATTAATGACGGAAACCATGACAAGACAAACTAAAGAAATTGCGAACCAAATTAAAATTCAGAATGCAGAAATGACGAACCAAATTGAAGAAATCACGAGACAAATGCGTGAGATTAAAGAACAAAACAAAAAAATTCAGTTACACCTAAGTCATATTGAAGACGAGGCAATAGAATCTCGAGAAGTGATAGGAAACTTAATAACAGGTCACAACCAATTGAGAACAGACATTGACAAGGTACAAGCGGACGTACAAACATTGCGTAATGACATTCAGGACGAGATCAAAACATTACGTAACAACACCCAGGGAGAAGTCAAGAAACTAGAGAAATAGATAAACGTAATTACTAAACAAGCAGCAGGTACAGCACGTGAAATTGTTGAAAACAGTGTGCTACACAAACGTATCACAAAAGCAGTGCAGAAAAGATATGATAACCACGTAGTCAAAATAGAAGCGCAAACGAAGCGATAATTTCAGAAATTGCGAACAGAGTTGTTGCAAACCATTGAAGAGCGTAGTGAACAAGATATAACAAGCACTGAGTCTGCAACCACATCCGTATCTGTAACAGCACCGGAAAAACAAGCAATTAACGAAGATATCACGCATTTGCGATTCCAATCACAGGCGGAAAGTAACATACGTGAAATCAGACAGCCTGCACCGGCGGTACGCGAAAGTTAGAGTGGACAATATCCAATGGATCTACACTCCTGGAAATTGAAATAAGAACACCGTGAATTCATTGTCCCAGGAAGGGGAAACTTTATTGACACATTCCTGGGGTCAGATACATCACATGATCACACTGACAGAACCACAGGCACATAGACACAGGCAACAGAGCATGCACAATGTCGGCACTAGTACAGTGTATATCCACCTTTCGCAGCAATGCAGGCTGCTATTCTCCCATGGAGACGATCGTAGAGATGCTGGATGTAGTCCTGTGGAACGGCTTGCCATGCCATTTCCACCTGGCGCCTCAGTTGGACCAGCGTTCGTGCTGGACGTGCAGACCGCGTGAGACGACGCTTCATCCAGTCCCAAACATGCTCAATGGGGGACAGATCCGGAGATCTTGCTGGCCAGGGTAGTTGACTTACACCTTCTAGAGCACGTTGGATGGCACGGGATACATGCGGACGTGCATTGTCCTGTTGGAACAGCAAGTTCCCTTGCCGGTCTAGGAATGCTAGAACGATGGGTTCGATGACGGTTTGGATGTACCGTGCACTATTCAGAGTCCCCTCGACGACCACCAGTGGTGTACGGCCAGTGTAGGAGATCGCTCCCCACACCATGATGCCGGGTGTTGGCCCTGTGTGCCTCGGTCGTATGCAGTCCTGTTTGTGGCGCTCACCTGCACGGCGCCAAACACGCATACGACCATCATTGGCACCAAGGCAGAAGCGACTCTCATCGCTGAAGACGACACGTCTCCATTCGTCCCTCCATTCACGCCTGTCGCGACACCACTGGAGGCGGGCTGCACGATGTTGGGGCGTGAGCGGAAGACGGCCTAATGGTGTGCGGGACCATAGCCCAGCTTCATGGAGACGGTTGCGAATGGTCCTCGCCGATACCCCAGGAGCAACAGTGTCCCTAATTTGCTGGGAAGTGGCGGTGCGGTCCCCTACGGCACTGCGTAGGATCCTACGGTCTTGGCGTGCATCCGTGCGTCGCTGCGGTCCGGTCCCAGGTCGACGGGCACGTGCACCTTCCGCCGACCACTGGCGACAACATCGATGTACTGTGGAGACCTCACGCCCCACGTGTTGAGCAATTCGGCGGTACGTCCACCCGGCCTCCCGCATGCCCACTATACGCCCTCGCTCAAAGTCCGTCAACTGCACATACGGTTCACGTCCACGCTGTCGCGGCATGCTACCAGTGTTAAAGACTGCGATGGAGCTCCGTATGCCACGGCAAACTGGCTGACACTGACGGCGGCGGTGCACAAATGCTGCGCAGCTAGCGCCATTCGACGGCCAACACCGCGGTTCCTGGTGTGTCCGCTGTGCCGTGCGTGTGATCATTGCTTGTACAGCCCTCTCGCAGTGTCCGGAGCAAGTATGGTGGGTCTGACACACCGGTGTCAATGTGTTCTTTTTTCCATTTCCAGAAGTGTACCACAACAGCCGGCTGGAGTGGCCGTGCGGTTCTAGGCGCTACAGTTTGGAACCGCGAGACCGCTACGGTCGCAGGTTCGAATCCTGCCTTGGGCATGGATATGCGTGATGTCCTTAGGTTAGTTAGGCTTCAGTAGCTCTAAGTTCTAGGGGACTGATGACCTCAGAAGTTGAGTCCCATAGTGCTCAGAGCCATTTGAACCATCTACCACAACTGGAAAGAACGACGGGAGAAATGATCAGAAACAAAAGTGGCGAAGAATCGCGAATTTCATATGGAACTATGACGAAGTACGACAACGATCATTTCATCACAATCAGAAAATTTCGACACTTTCGAGAAGGAAACTCATTACATCCGCGAACTTTTATTGATCAATTCCGAGTAGGATTACCAGAACCCTGGTCGCTAGCACACAAATTAGACTTTATATGTGCACACATGTCAGGAACAGTCGCAGAAACCATGCAGAATGTTGCAACGACATGCCGATCGTACGAAGATTTCAGAGAGAAGTTTCTCTCACGATATTGGTCCAGCGAAGCACAGAACAGAGTGAAGTACGAATTATTACAGAACCCATATTTTGAAAATTCAGGAGAGAAGAGCCCCGTGAAATTTTTCGAATTAATGGCAAAGAAAAATCAATGCTTAGATGTACCATACAGTGACGGAGAGTTGATTAAATTATGCGCGATGAATCTACCATTGAAATGCCAACAATCATTAGTAGGTCGCGGAGGCAATGACGTCGAAGCATTTAAAGGTATTCTAAGGGAACTAGAGTTCATATTTTCGGAAGATGACGCAAGAAAAAGACGAAGCGCACGTGAAAACGAAAGCAAAAAGCAGTGGAATCCACAAGACACAGTACGAAGAAACAATAATTGCGAACCATGTGATAACTTCGCACCAAGAAACGACAATAGATTCCAACAAAGAACCGGTTATGGATTTAGAAGAGAATATGGCAGTAACTATAATTCACCCAGGAACGGCAACAACTATTACAGAGGGAATAACGACAACCGGAACGGGTACTGGAGAACCGATAGACCGACAAATTATCAACAAAGAAACCACTATCAACAAGCTGAACAAGAAAAGAGAATACAGATAGAAGAGGTGGAGGTAAGACCACCAAACCCCGATAAACGTTCGAATTGACAGCTAAGCGCCGATGCCAAAGAGAATGACGCACCGACCCAGGACAATTGCAGCACCTTGAACAGAGAAGTAAGAATCTTATCACGAGAAGAGAAGAAGGAAGAAATAAATCCGCAGGGACCAGATGAAAACGATGACAAGAAAATAACAATATCTTGTTGGGACGAAATTAATTGGGAGAATACTGACGAGGAAGATGAATTACCAGAGGCATGCACAACGAATGTAGGAGGAAGGGACGAAGTAATGAGTATTGTAGAACTATTTGAGATGGAAACCAGGGAAAGCGAATTCAATGAGGATAATGCGCAGTCGACAGAAGTTGAAAATAAGTTATGAGTGGGCACACAACCCAGGGTGCGATTTATGCAGTTACAAGTGGGGGGGGGGGGATGTCTTAGGGGATTAGTAGAATTATATATGTTACTAGCTTGGACCGTGGCATTACGCATGGTTAAACAGCTATTTATAAATAGATGTCAATTCCGAAACTCAGTATTGACGCGTATGCACTATCAGAAAATGCATCCCTCGTTATATCTTTAAAAGTACATTATAGGTAAAGCTTATTTACAAAATCATCTACATACGGGTTCAGGTATAGGAGGGGAATTCAAAAAGTAGAGGCACATTTATGAAAATTTGTACTTAATATGATGATAGAAAAGTGAAAAATATTAATAGTATAAATAGTAAGACTTGTAACGTCCCCTTACAAAAATTTCTGAATTACTGTGCTGATAAACCTCTTACATTATTTGCTTTTCAAACAGCTGAGTAAAACTGAACGTACTCAAACATTCACTAAAGTGACACACAATATTTTTAGCGCAACGCAATCTGACTTTCAAAAATCCCTGCAAAAGAATGGCCCTGACTAACATTAACCTATTCCTTTCACAAATCACTTACCTCACAAAAATCTTCGTTACTCGAACTACTGCAATACAGCGAGCGCCACTACTGCCAGCTAAATAAAAGATTCAAACTACTGAAAGCACTAACTACTGATAGGCCTAGTTAGCAAATGAAAGATTTTGATAGAGAACAAACAATTTATTTACCTTACTAGTGTTCAAAAGTCACAATATATATAGCAGTTCATGACATACAGTTTTACAAATTTCAAAACTGCGCCATTTCTCTCCCCACATCCACCACTGCTGGCGGCTCACCTCCAACTGCACAACGCTATGTACTGTTCACATCCAGCTGCCCAACACTACAATGGCAGACAACAACACAAACTAGCCACAGACTGCACACAGCACAGCCAGTGATTTTCATACAGAGCGCTATGTAACGCTGCCAATAAGAAAACATAAACAGCTTACTTACAGACTTATTAAAAACTTTCAGTGTTCGGTTCCACAAATTATATTATATGTAAAGTTTTACTCCAGTGCGTGGGAAATAAACATCCCAGGTTGGGATGCATAAACTAAACCCAGAGGAAGGGATGGTCTGATGCAGAGGGGGGGGGGGGGGGGGGGAATCCTTCCCATCCCCCCTGCAAATCGCACACAGACACAACCCAATGTATATAATGAAGGAAGTTATGAGGCGATAATTAGAGCATTTAGATGCGATTATATGGAAGTAGCGACGAAGAAGGAGAAGATAGACGAGGATGAGGAAAAAATAGAGGATGTTGAAGAAAGCGTAAATGAAGGAAGAAATAGAGAAGAGGAAATAAAAGAGAGAGAAGTAGCAGTCAAAGCTTATCCTACAGAAAGTTCGAATTCACAAGGGAAATTCCTAAAAAGACTCATGTATGATTCAGTGGAGGATTCGTTGATGCAAGAAGAAAAAGAACAACAGAACCAACCCTTTCAAATTCAACCAGTTGTGAAGGCCATGGTAAAGCATATCCCAGTCAATATTGTAATTGATAGCGGAAGTGAACTGACTGCGATCTCAGAAAATTTACTCATGCAGTGTAACGCCAATGAGGAATTGCCAGTTCTGAAAACACGTAAGATTAAAGTAAGAGGTCCTATTAGAGACAATGCTGCAGAAGTTACACGACAAACAAGGTTAACTCTTTCGTGTCAAGATCAAAAGATCGAAGCCAATCTTGTGATTATACCTAAACTGACTGTAGATTTGATTATAGGTGCAGATTTTTTAAATGAGAGATGAGCGATAATAGATATGGGGAAAGGTAGCGTAACATTCGGGAATGTCACATGTCTCTTTGAGCAACAGCTAAAATTAGAAGAAATACCAGTTATAAACAAACAATTAAGAATGACATGAGATAAAGAGGATAAATAATTAGAATGGTATGCACAAAAGTGGGAATCACCTCAACTCATGTTAGAAGTTCATAAAGAAATCGACGAAAAATTGCAAGAAGTTCAAGGTATTTTGGAACACAGTAAAAGAGAATTAGAGGGTATTTTACGAGATAAAGCAGAGGTATTTTTACCTAAGACTGGCAGTATTAAACACTTTCAGTACAAGTCTGAAGATTAATTTTATTACTGGTAAGTAATCAGCACAATATTTCAAGATTATGTTGCAGATAAGATTGTCAGGAGAAAGAAGAATGAAGATAGAGGAAGGTGGGAAAAAAAGTAGGTTCAATAAAAACAAAAACAAAAATAACACCAATAGTACCATAGATTAAGGTGAAGGGATTAAGCGTAGATAGTCTAATAGCATGAAATACTAAAATGCTATACACCATGACACTACACAAAAAATAAAAAAACGAATTTGAGGATTTTTGTAGAAGTTAAGGCTCAAAATGTCTTAGAATTGTAACATGGAAAGGGCGCCGAAATTTGTAAAGCTTTTTAAGAAGGCGTAAAACAATGTTGGTACTAGACATATGTTAAATGATTATAAGTAAAACTTTTTGTAAGAACCATTGTAAAAACTCCAACAAAGACCAGATGCAACGACCCACAAGTTGCAACACGAGAAGTATCAATAAAGAAAAGGACGTAATTAGTAGGACATGATTCCTACAAGGCAGAAGCGTCAAGAGAAGGGAAAGGACAGCGAGACCAACAGAAGGCCCTTGTATCGGAAGTGAGCAGTAAATCTGCCCGCTAAGGGGAACCCTGTAGTGACAGAACACTGAAAGCCATGAGGGTCTTGGGACTGACAAGCAAACACTGGACTTTCACCGCTCGTAAACCCCAGGACGCCGGCCGCCCCCACTCAGTGGAGCGAGCAAGAAACGACCCGACGAGGAGACGGCTTGGGCAAGCCACCACTGGCAAAAAAAAAGGGGTAAAAGTCACACTACTGCTATTAAACAGCACGCTGATGCACGAAACTGAAGAAAATTTCCACAAAGTAAAAATGACACGCCCAAACAATTTATCAAACTGTTACTAAGAGGAGAACTTCAAAGCGACTAGTTATCAATAAATATTTCCATATCCTGCCCAGAGAAGAACCAAGAAGCAAGTAAGAAGCAGAGAAAAAGCAGGAAGAACAGGAGTTGAAGATTCGCAAGATTGAGACCAAGAAAGAAGATGGGTGAAGAATAGACGACATACCTTCCCAAATCCCTATCCTATTGTAAACTAGTCGTTTGCGAAGTATTACAGCGAATAACGACCACTTTCAGTGACACATAACGATGACTTTCACGCATACAAAGCCAGTAAACAACGAGATTCTGGACTCACAGCTCCATTCCATTATGGGACCTCCACAACAGCAACACACACTTGCAAAGCCAACAAGGAACGACGAACAAAGCTGTACATCAAATACTGCCCACATCCATCTCGCTCAAGTCCATCACCTTTGTGCGAAAACATTCGCCAACCTCATGATTAAACATTCATATGATTGTGTGAATGTGTGACATCAAATTATGTGATGTAGGAATTGTGCAAAAGAAATGTGTGAAAAACTAAATAAGTTAAGCACACCAGACAGCTAATAAACTAAAAAATAACAGTCATTGACTATGGACTTCAGTAGAAAATAGACTATCGATAAAAATAAGTCATTAATTTTGAAATGGACAGTATATAAAGAACAAAAGTAAGGCATAATTAACACTAAAACTATATGCCACTTATTTTCTCCTCATAAAAATAAAAGAATAACTATATTTTACTTATTTTCTCCTTATAAAACCAAAGAATAAAAAATTATCTTGTTGGATGATTTCCCTTTTTTTAACATTTGTAACATCTGTTAGGATAATATCTCAATACTTGTGTATGTATATTTCTTTGTAAAAGCATTTCTTGGGAATAATTCTTATTTGTTATTGTAACAATGTTGAAATGAGTGTCTAGAAACAAAAAACATTTTACTTGTACATGATATTTAGGAAAGGTGTTAGAAATAGATTTTACTTAATTACTACATTTATAAAAAAAATATATTTCTACGAAAATCGATGTGAAACACTCCTCACTTTCGATAACAAACTTCTTAAAAAACAAACTTCACACTTAAATAAAGAAAGAAAATTATTAAAAATTAATAATAACATAAAAATATTCTTCTCTTGTCATTTTTGAGAATAATGTGGAAGAATATAAAAATATAAATTAGTAATACAAACTAACATAGAACCCGAGTAATGTGGCTGAACAGTAGGCAACAAAATTTAGATAAAGGAATAATTTTTGACCGACTTAGACAACGATTCAATCATTGCCTAAATTCAGTGCAAAAATTAAGTTCGAAGGGTGGTGATATGTAAGGTGTCAGGCAAATCCAACACCTTCCATGAAAACCCTGACATGATAAGCAAATCCAGTAGTATGTCACATAGCTCCGAATAAATCGTGACCTTAAATTAACCAAAGTAATACGAGTAACGAGTGAGCAAATGGAATACCACAGACTAACACAAGAATGCCTAAATGCATGTCATACCTTCCCACCGTGAGACAGACGCAGTTTCGAGGGGAGAAATGAGAACAGAAGCCGAGAGGAGAACCATGTTAAGTTAGAAGGCCCTACGATAAGGGACGGACACCCACGTCGCCAGCTAACCGTTAGGACCACCCCCCAGCCCATGTTAAAAACTAGAGCCTTACCGTGAGACTTTTTCGCGTCTCTGTTACGTCAGGACCACCCCCCCCCCCCCCCCCCCCCCAGCCCATGTTAAAAGCTAGAGCCCTCCAGAACAGTATAGATCTTACGATAACACAAAAAGGGTCACCCCAACTGCAAGTTTTAGCATGAGACTTTTTCGCGTCTCTGTTATGTTGCAAACTTTAAAAACATTGCCCCACGACGAAAAGTATAACGTTTCCCATTGGGTAGGGAGAATTTTTGTAGGCGGAGCTTAAGGTTAACATTGAGACCCTGATTGGTCAGATGAAAACACAGCCAGATAGTTTTTTTAAACCAACTTCGGTAAATAGTAGTAAGGAGAAGGTAGGAGAGAGTTGCTTCCGAGACGGCGAGGTGAGCAGAGCTGCGCCGGCCGCCGCCCCCTGACGAACACAGACAGGGTAATGAACGCACTCGATGCCGCATTTTTGAGTGCATAAGGCTTCACTCAGAACTGCAGAAGTCTCATCTGTTACATCCTCTTTTTACGTAATACTAGTGTCGATCGTCAATTGAAGCTCATGGTATTCACATTTGCTACGTAAGTTAAAATCTGAAACGCGATGATTTTTCTGTTATATAGTTTTTGAGAAGCCACATCAGCCACTGTAATTTACGACAAGGTAGATAAGTAATTAAAGATAATTGAGGGTCACTGTAGACCATTTTGATAGTTTTCTCTCTTGTGAAACTTAATTTAAACCTAGATTATAGATGTGATATGGCATAAGTCATCCTTCAATCCATTGTAGAACTTGGAAACCCACTCAGGAAATATTCGTTCACATTTTTGTTGAACGCAGTTGGTTTTTACCATCCTGTATTAAAACATTTCCTTTTATCAATAGTGCAATTTATAAGCAATATTTTGTGAGTAGAATAAAATTTCCAATGGTAAACTTAACTGCTTTTTCGACATTATTTTACCAGCTAACTAAAAATAGGAAAACCTTGAACCCCTTCCACTAAATTATTAGTATCAACATTCTTTTACAGGGAGTGCAGTGGAGCTGACGCTGAAATCGTTAAGTATTTGGTTATATCATCGCTAGCCTCACTGAACTCTTCTGAATTCTACATGTCATGTGTGATCTGGCGTCTCCTAACCAGCAGCAGGTCCCAGGTTGAAACTAGTCAATTCCCTAAAAAACACGCTCAGAGCGTCTTTGCGCGAAAGTGGTAGGGAGACATGATATAGAACAAACAGACACCATGCAGAATGTTAGTCTGACTAGCATTCATTCCTCGGCAGGTGACACTGCTATCATCTGGACGGTATTACGTCATTAGTACGTCGGTGGTCATAACGTTCTCGCTGATCAGAGTAAATTCAACCAAGGAATGTTCCAAAATACTGTGAAATCAGTATAGCTTGAGAGCTCCTGCATACGTTGTATTATGGCAAAAGTATAAGTTTAATTTGAGGTTAAAAAAAACGCATTTTCTCACAATACTTACCGTATTCATTGGCACCATAGCTATCACAGTCGAAGTAATACAAGTAATGGGAAGTCACAATGGAATGATGCAATAACTATTGAACTTTTCAACTACACTAAGTCAATGATGTTGGAAAATTATGTAATGCGATAATCTTTTTACTGTTACAATATTGGCCGATGGTGGAAACATAGACTTCAGAGTGCTTGAAGCCTGATCATTGAATTCGCGACCGTGGCTTGCTCCTCAGGTCTGGGAGGAGAGTGTGACGAGATAGGCCTAAAACTGAGCACGAAAAAGAAGAAAAATGGTAGTTTGTAAATTATCCGAGAGTGAGGTATGTGACTTTTTCTACCTCCCCCTCCATTATGTAATATCATTTTGCTTGGATTACACAGCTGCAGTCTTCACAGCCCGCTCGTGTTAACCAATGGAGTTTTTGTTGCTATTCTTTTCGACCGATTGTTGGTCGCCATTTCAGTTGACAGGATCTGCTGTGTAACTAAAAATGAATTCCAGGATAAACCTTGTGTGGCTGAGAAATAATGTATATATGAGTCGCTTTGTAATGTCTCTTGCAGCGGTCTCTCCGGGATATTTTCAGAAATTTTATAAATTATATAACTCAGTACATGTCTCGAAATATCTCTTCTTATCTTAAAGATTATCAATGCAAAGTAGTTTCAAGCCCAATTATTCCTTGGAGCGTCCATTTACTCCATGGAATAGCTTCTCTGCTACCTATGTTTTCTCTTATGAAAAGAATAGGGGACTTCTTGCCGATTAGTCGTGAAAGAGGGATGTATATGGATGTATTGTTGGGCTAGTCGCCTTTTTGATGAGATTCTGTATGAGAAGGAATTTAATACATGAACTAAACTAAAGTAAGTGTTTTCGCGTATTATTTAACTGATTGTTATTGACAGTGTCTGCTTACTACGCTGTGTTGGACGGGATCAGTGGGGAACGTCTGATTTACACTGAACGAACCTGCCGTTTTGTATGCTCAAGATATCCAGTTACTTCAAATAAATAGGCTAACATGGTCTTACCAGCAGATCTCCGGTCTTCCCCATGTGATCACCGAAAGTTAATAATTATTACAAATGTTTCCAGGAGATCGACTGACAATTTTTGTCGCACTGAGACTTCGAAATTGCTTCACTGCCTTATGGAATTTAAGTTAAGCTGAATTTAATCAGGATAGAACAGCATTGAACTGTGTGAATGTGATAAGCCTGCTTTGTCAATGAAAATTCCCTTAATATACGCATGTTTTTACTATCCTGATCAGTGAAGCTAAATCAGGCCGGTGTGAGAGAGGATTTTAAATTTTAGATCCCACACAAAATATATTAAAGCTTGTCGCTGTGCCCATGGAAAGTTACACTCTGTGCGAAGAAACTGAGCTAGGGCGTTAGAGTATTTAACAGAATAATAAGTGAAATGGAAAACAGATTTCACACGTATCTAACCAATTCATCTGACTTTAATTTCCTGTCAGAAAATCCCACACGTGAAATCTCTGTATCTTGTGTTGAAATATGTACGGCCTTTCGGGTGCGCCACGGGAGGAGGGGGGGGGGGGGGGGGGGAATGGTGTGGTTGCCTGCCACCCGCCCTCCCCCTTGGAATCTAAGTATAGAGTATTTTTTATTGATAATAGAATTCTCGTACACGTGTCGACGTGAATAGATAAGCATTAGTCCGCTGGGTCACAATAAATTTTCTTTTGTCACCTCTAAAATTTCATTCTAGTGGCTTGACACGTCTCGAAACTGATGTACTTATTTAAGTTAAGAAATGGTAATTTTACAATTTCGTAATTGAAATCACTTTTCCTTCGGATGACTTGTCTCCATTGAGAATGACATGCTGCGTACTCTTATCTAGGAACTCTTCAACCCAATCACACAATTGGTCTGATAGTCCATATGCTCTTACTTTGTTCATTAAACGACTGTGGGGAACTGTATCGAACGCCTTGCGGAAGTCAAGAAACTCGGCATCTACCTGGGAACCCGTGTCTATGGCCCTCTGAGTCTCGTGGACGAACAGTGCGAGCTGGGTTTCACACGATCGTCTTTTTCGAAAACCATGCTGATTCCTACAGAGTAGATTTCTAGTCTCCAGAAAAGTCATTATACTCGAACATAATAAGTGTTCCAAAATTCTACAACTGATAGACGTTAGAAATATAGGTCTATAGTTCTGCACATGTGTTCGACGTCCCTTCTTGAAAACGGGGATGACCTGTACCCTTTTCCAATCCTTTGGAACGCTACGCTCTTCTAGAGACCAACGGTACACTGCTGCAAGAAGGGGGGCAAGTTCCTTCGCGTACTCTGTGTAAAATCGAACTGGTATCCCATCAGGTCCAACGGCCTTTCCTCTTTTGAGCGATTTTAATTGTTTCTCTATCCCTCTGTCGTCTATTTCGATATCTACCATTTTGTCATCTGTGCGACAGTCTAGAGAAGGAACTACAGTGCAGTCTTCCTCTGTGAAACAGCTTTCAAAAAAGACATTTAGTATTTCGGCCTTTAGTCTGTCATCCTCTGTTTCAGTACCATTTTGGTCACAGAGTGTCTGGACATTTTGTGTTGATCCACCTACCACTTTGACATAAGACCAAAATTTCTTACGATTTTCTGCCAAGTCAGTACGTAGAACTTTACTTTCGAATTAATTGAACGCCTCTCGCATAGCCCTCCTAACACTACTTTCCGCTTCGCGTAATTTTTGTTTGTCTGCAAGGCTTTGGCTATGTTTATGTTTGCTGTGAAGTTCCCTTTGCTTCCGCAACAGTTTTCTAACTCGGTTGTTGTACCACGGTGCCTCTTTTCCATCTCTTACGATCTTGCTTGGCACATACTCATCTAACACATATTGTACGATGGTTTTGAACTTTGTCCACTGATCCTCAACACTATCTGTACTTGAGACAAAACTTATGTGTTGAGCCATCAGGTACTCTGAAATCTGCTTTTTGTCACTTTTGCTAAACAGAAAAATCTTTATGATCGCTGATTCCCTGTTCTGCGTTAACTGTTTCAAATAGTTCGGGTCTGTTTGTCACCAGAAGGTCTAATATGTTATCCCTACGAGTGGCTTCTCTGCTTAACTGCTCAAGGTAGTTTTCAGATAAAGCACTTAAAAAAATTTCACTGGATTCTTTGTCCCTGCCACCCGTTATGACCATTTGAGTCTCCCAGTCTATATCCCGCAAATTAAAATCTCCACCCAGAACTATAACATGGTGGGGAAATCTACTCGAAATATTTTCCAAGTTATCTTTCAGGTGCTCAGCCACAGCAGCTGCTGAGCCAGTGGGCCTATAGAGACATCCAATTACCATTTCTGAGCCTACTTTAACCGTGACCTTCACCCAAATTATTTCACATTTCGGATCTCCGTCAATTTTCTTCGATACTATTGCACTTCTTATCGTTATAAACACGCCTCCCCCTTCACTGTCAAGCCTGTCTCTGCGGTATACATTCCAATCTGAGTTTAGAATTTCATTACTGTTTACATCTGGTTTCAGCCAACTTTCTGTCCCTAGTACTATGTGGGCATTGTGACCGTTTATTAATGAGAGCAGTTCTGGGACCTTTCTATAGACGCTCCTGCAGTTTACTATTAGCAGATTAATATTGTTATTCCCTGTTGCATTTTGCCTACTCCTACCTTGCTTCGTCTCAGGAGGCGTCTTGTCGGGCCTAGGGAGGGATTTCTCTAACCTAAAAACCCCACATGTGCACTCCACACGTACTCCGCTACCCTTGTAGCCGCTTCCTGCGTGTAGTGCACGCCTGACGTATTGAGGGGGACTCTACATTTCTCCACCCGATAGCGGAGGTCGAGAAATTTGCACCCCAGATCTCCGCAGAATCGTCTGAGCCTCTGGTTTAAGCCTTCTACTCGGCTCCAAACCAAAGGACCGCGATCGGTACTGGGAACGATACTACAAATAGTTAGCTCAGATTCCACCCCACGAGCGAGGCTTTCCGCCTTCACCAACTCCGCGAACCACCTGTATGAACTGAGGATGACCTCCGAACCCAGAGGGCAGAAATCACTGGTGCCGACATGAGCAACAAGTTGCAGTCGGGTGCACCCAGTCCTCTCTGTCGACACCGGCAGGGCCTCCTCCACATCTCAGATGAGACCCCCGGGCAAGCAGACAGAGTGAACACTGGCCTTCTTCCCCGACCATTCCGCTATTTCCCTAAGGGGCTCCATCACCCGCCTAACGATGGAGCTCCCAATCACTAATAAACCCCTCCCCCGTGTACCTGCTCGGACATTGCTGAAGGAGCGGCCACATGTCCACTCACAGGCAGAGCGGGCGATGCCACACAACCAGCCTCCACATTGACCCTCCGCCTCGTGCGCCGCGAACGCCGGTGAACCCGCCACTCCTCTTGGGTAGAGGGTGGCCCCTACCGCGCCGGTACCCGCGAAGATGTATCGACAGCAGGGACAGTGGGTGAAGCATGTAACACCTGGGGTGTACCATGCGACGCACCAGACTCCCCACTGCCGCGACACTCCGAGGCAGCAGCCTGAAGACGGCTGACCGCGGCCGTCAGCACGTTCAGGTGTTCGCAAACAGTGGCCAGCTTCTCCTGCGTCCGTACACAGCAGTCACACATCCTATCCATCCTAAGAAATCAATTTACTGTAGAGAGTTAATCAACTTTTAACTAGACTACTAATTCACTAAAGGCGGCTGATAGTTGACTAAACTGTGGTTACTAGACACTTCCTGTAGAAAACAATGAAAATAGAACTACCTGTCTCTGGACTGTATTCAAAACAAACACTAGCACTGCTGGCACTGTCGCTGACTAAAGGGACTCTCTCTGACTGTATTCAAAACAAACACGAAATCTATGGAACACTATTACTAGCACTCGACAATTAAAGCTTCCTAAAAGCAAAAGCACACGGAAGAAGAAGTGACAAGTAAGAAAAATACAGTTAATACTTAAATTAACGTAGCTCGCTGCACAGCAGACGTGACACAGACGGCAGTTACGACGACACTGAGCGGCAGCCGCCAGTTTTCCGGAGCCATGTCTTTCTGAGTGAGTGAAATAATTACACTTCGTTCCTATTATTATTACTGACATTGATCCCATTCTTTTAAAATCGCAGATCATTGGTTGAGTAATTCGTAATAATCCGCCCGGAATAATCTGTAATTAAAATAAGTAGACGAGATCAATCTTCGCCATCTTATGTTCAGACATGGAGGCATCTCAGATCATCTTCAGAGATACTACACAACACCGAAATCAAATCAACGCAATGAAACGCTGTGAAACGTTACAGCCTCACGGTTGAATTAATTAGGACAATTCAAGTCTCACCTGAACAGAGGAATTGTTCCAACCAAATATTTAAAATGTTAACGTTAATTTTAACCAATCCTAGAAAGTGAGGAATCCATACTAGATGTTCAACAAAACAGCGTCCGTGAGCGCAGGCGATTACGTAAATAGTAATGATTTGTTAACAGTTGATTAAATTCTCCCTATCACCATATTTACACACATATATGATAGTGTGAAATAATACTCGTAAATATGTACAAAGGTACATAATTTTAACTTTTGTCTCACATAGTGGACAACGTTGCACCAAATAAAATTTAAATAATTCCATGGTATCTCGTGTTTCTCTCGATTATCATGCGAATGTAAGAACTTGAAATTCGCCCCAATTTATTTCCAAGGGAACCATTCTTCTCCAGTACCAAATCTCCTGGTAATTGGCTGAAAAGAACCACAGCTCTACAAAAGGTAGTATCTAAAAGTGCCAGCTCTACTCCCTGGATTACAGAATGCAATTGAAAAATTAAACCTATGCTCCACAACGGAAATTAAAATTAATAGTTACTCTAAGTACTTTTGCGTTAAAAACATGGAAAGTCACTGACAAAAAGTAGCAAAAAAATGTTGTTTGCTGATTTGCATTCAAATTGTTTGGTTTCAGCTATAATTTTGGCGTCGTTGGTTACACTGCGAAGAGCTATACCAGTACTTTCTATGGTGATACGGTGACACCAACGAAACAGAGGTATTCTGTGGCAGAAAAAAGTAAGAGAAGGAAGGAAGAAAAGTGAAAGGATTCGTGGAAGAAAGTCATAATCTTCAGTATAATGAAAATTAGTCCGGCCACGCTACCTGTAGGGACTTCAGCTGCTGTACATCCTGGAAAAAACTTGTTCCATTTGCACTCCTAGAAAGCATTTTACATTGTTTTGCCTTACCATATTATATGTTCTTCTCTTTGTATAAAAACAGTGCAGTGTCACACTGTCAACGTGACAGTGGAATCGATATCTTGTGATCGAGTACAGAGATGGCAGTTTGGTGAGGATGTTAATGATAACACGTATCCGTTTTTTTGATGACTCTGATTGCAGATCCTGATTACACACCAGAAAATTCATCACATGTTAAAATACTACATTTGTGGCGTAGCATTGTATTGCAAAAGTGTAATTTCAAAAGATTTACACTTAGAATTTGGTAAAATTTTAGGGAATGCCTTAACATTAGTAGTGTATAAATGTAATGTAAAATGTAGAATGAAAGGCTGTAAATTTCTTACAGCCACTGGTTCGTTTTACCTTGTAACAACATAAATAGCTATAATAAATTAGCATTACTTCGACCCTAAAGTTAAACATTGTCGGTCAGCACTACTTTTATTTTGTTTTATTTCTCTACAAACGTTTGTGCATTTTTATTTTTAGGAGGTGTCAAAATCTACATCCAATGAAATACATGTAGGGAGCAGGTGACAATGTCAACGAAAACCACGTCAATGCAGATTTTTTAAACGTTTCATTTCAAAACGAGAGGTAGAGAGGCAATTGCTGCCAACTTATAGTTGACAGGAAACTACAATGGACCCCGGTTTTAATAAAAAAAAAGTTGTTAGTTACAGCCATGCTATAAATAAATATTACTCTGAAAGGCTTCAAGTGAATTTTCAAGAAAGCGAAAACCCAAAATAGTTTTATTAGTGATGTGACTACACTAAACAAAAAAATCACATAGTTCATTGGTGTGTGTTTTACCCTTATTGAGTTTTAGTTTATATATGTGAAAAGTTGTGATTCCCTAATCTTTTGTTTCGTAATGCAAAAGAAAATGATCACCGAAGTTCAGAAACACTTTATTAATTCTCTTCCTACATAAACAATTGAGAGCGTTTATTTTTGAATAGTACTGTAACATTTTTCGTTCTTTCTTATATTTATCGCCTGTAGTATACTAGTCTCTGATGTAACTTTGTAAAAGTTGCGTACTTGCTATGCAGATTTTACACGTTCTTTCTGATGAAGTCAACTATAACTCACAACAGGAGAGACAAAGTTATAAGTAAACAATTTTACAGACTTATTAACTATTTTGTACCGATATGAAATATCACATAGCTAAAAAAATGGTATAACAATTCCCAGAAAACGATACGAATAACATCATTATGATTTACAATTTACAGATTTAATCAAAAATATAACACTCAGTAGCTCAAATTTGTGCTCTTGTGCATTAGCAGTGTCTTCAGCCGATCTCTTTAGTTATATTAATTTATTTATTGCATTATTTAACCTGACCAGATTAGGGCCTTCAGCCCTTCTCTTATACTGAGGTAAGTTACGGGTTATCTCTTAATGTCGTGTCAGACCTCTTTTTTTCCCGGCGTAGTGCAGCAATTCGACGTGGCATGGACTCAACTAATCCCCTACAAAAAGTTGAGCCATGCTGCATCTTTAGCCGGCAGGTGCAGGATTTTGTGCAGGAAATGGCCTCTCGATTATTTCCCATGAATTTTCTACTGGATCTGACTGGCGAAATCACTCGCTCGAATTGTCCAGAATGATCTTCAAACCAATCGCGAACAATTGTGGCCCAGTGACATGATATATTGTCATACATAAAAAATTCTGTCGTTGCCTGAAAATGCTCTCCAAATAGCCGAACATAAACGTTTCCAATCAGTGACCGGTTCAGCTGGACCAGAGGACCCAGTCCATTCCACGGAAGCACAGTCCACACCATTACAGAGCCACCAACAACTTGCACGGTGGCTTCGTGTCGTTTGAGCAACACGCGAACTTTACTATCAGCTCTTACCAATAAAGACGGCCTGGGTGCCCGGCGGTTCTAGGCGCTACAATCTGGAACCGCGCGGCCGCTACGGTCGCAGGTTCGAATCCTGCCTCGGGCATGGATGTGTGTGATGTCCATATGTTAGTTAGGTTTAAGTAGTTCTATGTTCTAGGGGACTGATGACCTCAGCAGTTAAGTCCCATAGTGCTCAGAGCCATTTGAACCATTTGAATTTACCAATAGAAATCGGTGTCCGTCTAAGTAGGCCATGTTTTCCAAACGTCTAAGGTCCAACTGTTATGGTCACGGGCCCAGGAGAGGCGCTGCAGGCTACATCATGCTATTAGCAAAGTCACTCGCGTCGGTCGTCTGCTGACATAGCTCACCAACGCGAAATTTCACAGCACTGTCCTAACGGAAACATTCGTCGTGCGTCCCACATTGATTTCTGCGATTATTTCGCGTGGCGTTGGTTGTATGTTAGCACTGACAACTCTACGTAGACACCGCTGCTCGTGGTCGTTAAGTGAAGCTCGTCTGCACTCTGCTGTTCGTGGCGGAGGGTAATGCCTGAAATTAGGTATTCTCGGCAGACTTCTAACGCTGTGGATCGTGGGATATTGACTCCCCTACTGATTTCCCAAGCGTCTAGCTCCAATTACCATTCCGTGTTCAAAGTCTATTAATTCCCGCTGGGCACTCATAATCACGTAGGAAACCGTTTCACCTGAATCATCTGAGTACGAGTGACAGCTCCGTCGATGCACTGCTTTTTCATTCCTTATGTGTGTTACACTACCAATGTCTCAGTATGTGCATATCGCTATCCAATGACTTTGACCACCTCAGTATAACTTCACCAGGAAGAACACATGCCAAAAATATTAGAAAACAATCATAGTAATAACAATAATAGTAACTGACCGTAATAACTATAATAATTTTTAAATGGTTCAAATGGCTCTGAGCACTATGGGACTTAACTGCTGTGGTCATCAGTCCCCTAGAACTTAGAACTACTCAAACCTAACTAACCTAAGGACATCACACACATCCATGCCCGAGGCAGGATTCGAACCTGCGACCGTAGCAGTCGCGCGGTTCCGGACTGAGCGCCTAGAACCGCTAGACCACCGCGGCCGGCAACTATAATAATTGTAATAGGTATTTAGAATGATATACTTGTAGGCTAGCTTAGCATATTTGAAGCCATGGTTAGTATTATCGGAAGCGGAATGGATAAAGTAAGAGACAAGATTGCAATGACAGTGACAGTAGTTGTAAGAGAAGAACAAAACATAAACAGGGAAACTTCCAATACAGTAGGAAAAAGTTGTGGGGTGGGGGACGGACGAGATTGAGATGCACAGGACGTGGGAGAGAGGTGTGATTTGAGGTACTGTGAAACGCAGGGACAAACTCGTTTGTCGGATAGTCTTCTTTTCTCAGCGGTGAATGTTCTTCATACTTTGAGTATATTATTCCCTTTTTTCCACCTTCCCAAGTACTGTAGACCTCTAAACTGGATTTTTTGTGGAACGTGAACACGTTTACTCTTCCAGGCATACGTCTATTTCAGCCGTCATTGTATGCGTCCTATTTTCTCCCTAGTTCTTTATTAATTTTTAGATCTATTTCCATGACTCAGGCCAACCGCAGTAGTTCCTTTTCCAAAAACAAAGGGTTTATTAACTTATATAGTTGTGTGACGCAGACGACTTCCGTCATAATATCTCTAGAAATCGCTGCCTAGATAGCTCAGCACTAAAAGTTATGCAGTTTAACCACTGAATAGTGGAGAGCTAAGAACACACGTAGGAGGGGAATTGTGACTATATGGAAAACTCATTTAAAAGCATATACATAGCATCAAGAAGTTGTAAATTTGAACGCAGCGACTACGAGGGAAAGCAGATAACGTCTACAATAAGACAGTACTTACGTCGTAAACAGCTTGGGTATTGTCCACGGAGAACCCTTCTTCTCCAAAGTAGAAATCCTCCACCTTTACTGCCGCTTCGGTTTGTTGCTCCACAGTTGGTAACGGCAGCTGGGAGCCCACCAGCAGTGTGAAGCTCTCTATGTCCGCTGCGTAGGCTTCGTCTGTCTGCATTCCGGACGCTGCAACAACATGTGCGTTGCCCGTGAAATGTCTCATCCCTGGATAAGCATGTCGTTTTACATGTATTTTATTACAACAGTATTTTACGATCCATAAGACGCACATTTTTCTTCGAAAAATTGCGCCCAAAATTCAGGTGCGTCTTATACTCGAAATTAATGTAAAAACGTCCAGCGTTTTATTTAAAATTCCTGCCTGTCTTAAAAATGGCCATATATCAGACGCTGCGGTACCTCTATCTGGCAACACTGGAGTCAACTGGTGGCAGCAGTGCACCAATGCGACGAACGTGGTTTGGGGGGATTCACCAGCTTGATAACACTGTTTTCATGCCACGCCGCCAAACCCACAACTCTTTCTAAGCTACGATGTGTCACTGCAGTCTACGGCGCCATTAAATTTGAGTTGGAAGTGATTTGTGTTATCGGCAACTGTATAACATTTTTGTTTGTAGCTAGTTTGGTAATTTGAAAAAAATTAAAGGTGTTCGTATGATGCGACCTATAAATTGAAAGTAATAACACATGCAGAAGAACGTGGAAACAGAGCAGCTGAGAGGCATTTCGCCCCTCCACCAACAGAAAAAAGCCATTCATGATTGACAAGCTAATAAAGAAGAAGTGAAAAAACATTAGGAAGCCTAAGCGTGAAAACAGAGGGCTGAATGAAAAATGGCCATAGCTAGAAGATGACGTACTGAAATGGATTCATAGACACCGCCAAAATGGCACTGGATATAATCCAAAAACGAATCAAAAACATTCTTGTAACCTAGGGCTACAGTGAAACTTAACAGACCTGAAGGGTGGAGTTGATTGGTGCAAAAGTTTGTGAAGCGTCATGGACTTAGGGTGCGAACCAGAACCAAAATATCTCAGAAAATGCGACAAGAGGATGAAGGGAAAATATTATCTTTTCATCCCATAATTATTCAGCATTGAAAGAAAACCGGTGCGTAACTAAACCAAACAGTGAATATGGACGAAAATCCTCTGACATTTGATGTGCCGAGTAACAAAACTGTCGCCACGAAAGTTGCTAAAATTGTAACTATAATAAGAAGGACATGCAAAAAGCACTATACTCTTGTATCTTTATGTTATGCTGACGGTAATAAACTTAATCCAATGATCATTTTCAACCGCAAAACCTTCAGAAATATTGTCAACTGTTGTTGTTTATCTACATGACAAGGGTTGATGGACGAGGCTGGTATGAAATTACAGATTAACGGAGCGAGGGAGAGAAGGATAGATGCTTTACTGAAGAAAAGTTCTCTTCTTGTGCAAAATCAGTCAAATAGCCGTTTGAAAAATTCTGTGGAAGAGAGATTAAGATAGGGAAGTACCAAGCTTGCTCTTGCTTCACAATTGCAAGCTTTTGATGTCTCGATAAGTAGACAGTTTAAAGTATGTATGAGAGAGGAATGGAACAAATGGATGACGAATGAAACCCAACATGAATTCAAGCCGAAGGGAGGTTTAAGACGACCTACAATCAAACAAGTGTGTCAGTGGATAAAATAGTCGTGATCTAGAGTGGGAGAAGATATTACTGTTAAATCTTTCAAGAACTGCGGCATATGTAACGCTCTTCATGGCAGTGAAGACCCTCTTATATACGTAGATAACAAAGATAACAACGAAGGGGAAGATGCAGAAGAAGAAGAAAGTCCAGATGACAATTTTAAGGAATTCAAAAATTCATTTCGGTTTTATAAACTAAGAATTTTTTTAGTTTGGCTGTATAATATAACAATAAAAGTGGTAAAAATATTAATTAAAAATATTACTTGAAAATTAAAGTGTGTCTTATAGCGCGTAATGTCTTATAGTCCGTAAAATACGGTATGTGCAACATATGCTGTGCCTGTCATAATCCATCTCCTGCAGAAAACGTGTTAAAATTATTCGACAAAGAGTAATCTCTCAGATAACCCTTTGGAAAAACAAAATAGTTCCAAAAGTAAACATTGCCTTAGAAAATCCAAAATATTACAGTTGCAATTAAAAAGATGTACAAGACGCAACCTGAAAGGAAGATGTCAGGACTCAACCACATGTTGATAGCAGGGGTTTTCGGCACAGACTGTGACAACTCATATGTAGACTACAGTATAACAAATCATATTCCACTTTGGCGCTGGATAAACCTTAGTGATTCATATTTTTAAAAGAAAATAACAGGCCTCAATTCTACCGATGAACTTCTGAAGGATGACTGGTGCTGACATAGTGCGATGACAGCAATTCGAGCGTGACAGATTACATCGCTCTTTGGCCTGTTGTCCTAATCACTGATTAACATTTTATCAGCTTATGTAAAGAAAAGATAATATGGTTTTGTGTATTGTATTTCCATTAGCTCTTCCTGCACTGATGACGATGTCTTACAGTTGAAAGGTCTCAGTTTCAACGACAAAGAGACTATGGAACTTTAGACGTGTTGCGACAGGGACTACCATAAAGCAGTCAAAACATTTGCTTTACAGGGGCGAGATACGTATTTCTTACATATATGTATACTGATTTGCAGGAAACTGAGTCGTAAAGGTAATTAGGATAGCGCGCCAAAATAACTGGACTGCAATGAGATCGTGAAGTTCAAGAGTTCCTCACACTCAAACAGTTAACAACTCCTGAAGCTTTCTGACATTAGCTGCATTAGAAACGAAGATATAACCTTTTAGGTAACACATGAAAATTTGTGGCGGACCGGGACTCGAAACCGAATGTTCTGTTTGGAGTGAGCAATCACGTTAACAACTTTGGCTATCCGAGCACGCTTCCAAGACAGATCCAAATTTCCTTATGTCATTCTGCCGACGACCCCATCGCTCAGAACTTTACCTGGATTCTGCCCATAGGGTTTCAAGGAGATAAACGTAACCAACGTTACTATTACGACCGTCAGTGTGTCTATTGAGGCTTTCAAAAATTATTTTTAACAATGTCTGAAGAAACACATTCGTCATGATCCTGCAGCTGTACTAAATTTATAAAATTTCACGTGTCACCAGTAGGTAACACCTTTCGAATAAGTTTCTGAAATGTAGTACAGCTGCAAGTTCTTCCCCTATGTTTGTTTCCTCATATATTGTTAAAAATTAGTATAATAATAATGATAACAATGAGCGTATGGCATTGGTCGCCGGGAGACCCCTCGCGGGGCGGTTCGGCCGCCGCTCCACAAGTTCTTTAACGCCACTACAGCGACTTGCGAGTAAATGAGGATGAAATGATAATGAGAGACACACAACACCCAGTCATCTCGAGGCAGAGAAAAACCCTGACCCCGCCGGGAATAGAACCCGGAACCCCGCGCGCGGGAAGCGAGAACGCTACCGCAAGACCACGAGCCGGGGACAAAATTAGTATCACAAGCCTAGATGGCCAAAATGACGATCCTCTAATATTAATGTTGAATACGTTTGTCTCCCTGAAATCTTATTGCGGGAATCCAAGTTACGAGCGATCGGGTCATTGACAGCCAGTCTTACGTACTGAACCAACACGAAAGAACTCTGGCATCTCTGGAAGACATGTACACTGATTTGTAAATTATATCAGTGTGAATGAGAAGAACATGGTTAGTCGTTTGCAGATTAATGAGCTAAGTCAGTGGATATTCTTTATAATTACAGAGGATCCCTTTCATCACTAGTTGTTAATTTTGTGTGACAGGGTATTACTGGTACGTTTTATCATTTTGCCAGCTGTGATCAGTTTTTAAGTTGTCTCCCTTCGAAAAAAACTATTGCTTTCAAATTATATGTACTTCATAGTTACGAGAAAGATGGAGGAGAAAGATTCACAACGACTATGTTCGATACACAAATTGATATTTCGCATTACCGCAGGGGTAAGCGGGACAAATTTTCGTTGTCGTCATTCCATTATACAGCTGGTGGTTGTCCATGTTCGCGACTGTAGTTGTAATCACCATTCTAAACCGACAGATGGGAGTACAAGTCAAAGTCTTATTGATAACCTAACGATAATGTGGTGGAGGTGGGCACGTCATGTATCTAGCCGAGTCGATTGTACATGAAATAATGACTTTCCTTGCAGGATTTCTAAGAGATGAGATAAAAGCGAGCTGACGCTCTAAATGAAGACGGGTACATAAAAGACAAATTAAAATAATTATCTGTGCCGATCTCTTTTCATTTTCTACCATGACGCTTTTCGAGGCCTTACAGCTCCCTACTCTTCAAGCGTTCCAGTAGTTTATATTACATTTGTGTTTGCTGAAGGTAGTCAATGTAGTATTAAGTTGCATTTCGCTAGAAAAAATAAACATTTGCTAACGTAATATGGTACTAGGATTACAATGTGTAAGCAATAACAAATATACTTACAATGTCTTTTGGAAGAAATAAATTTTCAGTTCGTCCCAAATATACACTTTCGTCATTAAGAGGGCTTATAAACACGAGACAACAACATAACCAGTCCTCACATTGTACAGATGTAGAAAAACATACCTTGTAAGTCAAAGAGCATTCATTACTAACTCACATTGCGAATCATAGATACAAATAACAGAAGTATTTAACTATTCACTACTTTTCCGCTTCAGAGTATCATTATTGCAAAAAAGAAAATATGAAAAATAAATAAATTTTATCTCTGTATTCCAGCACACTTATTTCTTCCGCTTTGGTGATTTGGGAATCGTTTTATGATTTAGGCCCTAAAAGCAGATAGTAATAACGGTTGCTGTGCATCGTCTAGTATTATAGTTAAGATGCCTCTAAAAGAAGTTCACTGTCACTTTCTCAGCTTTATCACTGAATGTGTTATGTGGCGCATGTTCTCTGTTATGAATAAAAATTTCAAGTTATTTATTGATGTTGAGTTGGTGGTCTTTGTTTGGTTTGTAGAGTATTATTAGATTATTACCTACTTTTTTCCAGAATATGTACTCTGTCGTTAATGTGAGCTCTACCTAAATGTATTTACTGGTTCTTTAGATGCATTTCGAAAACGTCGTCTAGTCTGACTGCACTGGACACTTTATGTCTTAAACACACTAGCTGGAAAATTTGTCTTTCTTGGACTTTATGCTGTGGGGCAGTGAATTACATAATTTGTTATTGTGGAAAAGCAACTCGTACATTTCAGTGTCTCAGTACATTAGCAATCCACACAGAAAGCATGGAGAGAACACAATAACAAAGGTGCGACAGTGGCAGTGAACTATTTCAGAAACCTCTCAGACATACTAGAAGTGGCTTCTCAAGCATACTAGACGATGGACAGTAGCTACTGGCTTTGGAAAGACCTAAATAATAAATGAATTCCCAAACCAAATCGAAATATTAACAAATAAATATGCTGAAATATGTTATTTATATCTCATATCTTTCTGTACTGCGGTAATGACATTCAGGAGCGAAAAGGGTGGAAAGAGTTAAACATATATGTCTTTTTTATCTGTATCTTTTATTGTCAATGTAAGCTGGTAATGAATGCTCTGTGATCTTGCTGCCATTTTACATTAGCAAATACTGGTTATACCTTATTTGTAGCGTAATGGAACTCAGAACAGACAAAAGACTACAGTCAGCAAACGAAAATGTAATATAATCCACTCATCCATCTGATGATGACGGTTTAATTTACCTTTTACTACACTAAAGAGTCGTGGTTAACAAATCACAGTCCATCATGGACAACACAACATTAACGGGGGTAAATGCTATTATAGAACACACGTTAACAACACACATACCCCTAACAACAGCCCACGATATATGTGCAAATATAGAGTACGTCTTTATATAGATGTGGACGTTAAAGGTACAGCAACGACGACAATGATTACGATATGGTGCATTGTAACGCAGCTTCTGAAACATACTATATGATAGACTTTAATCTTAAATGTAGTCACAGACGTTGCGGTTATGGATAACAGTTTAGTTTAGGCAATGAGGCAAGGAGACCAGAAAACAAGTAATTAACAGAGCCTAAAAATAATGCTCTCACAGGTACCCATCTACATTCTGAGAGGTGTTGTGTGTCAAGAATTATAATTGTCATATGAATATAGTAATTTGTATAGTCGGCTTTGAGAAAACAGTGCGCTACATATATATCCAAGTTTGGGTACGTACATTCAACAATGACGCTTCCATCTGCAGAGGTGACGCCCGTCATGACGGCGACCTGGTTGTAGCGGCCCTGCCTCAGGATGTCCCCTGGAGACCCGGTGACCACCGCGGTGTCCGACTGCGGCTCAATGACAGGCGAAAAGGCGATTCCCTTGCGGCCTCGCTTCTCCTGTGGGGAGGTAACAGCAGGTGCTGCTCAAGGCACACTCAGTGTTGGAAATGGCAAATGAGAATATTTATACTTAAGATTGGGACAGGGGCACTTACAATTGCACTGGTCAGTTACACACTTTTATCTTCAACAGAAAACTTGATACATTCAATGAAGTTAGCACACAATCCAGTAATACTTTTCACGCAACGCAAAATTCTGATTTTCATTTACGTTTAAACAGTTAGTACAATATATGTTAGAATGAGAAAACCTGTAATGAAAACTTATTTCAGACAGAAGAATGAAACAGTAAAGATTTGTTATACATAATTTCTTAATTTTGAAAAACGTTAGTAATGATTGTTATTATTCTGATTATTTCTACGATATTTTTGGATCATTTAAAAACATTTATTGTGCCAATTACCGAAGCATAAATTACACATAAATTAGTCGTTCCTCGTATAGAACGTTTTATGGCAAAACACATAGTTGAGATCTTCGTCCTTTTTGGTGTGTTTTAAGGAGTTGTTATTCAGAAAAGTATGAAGTTGATTGCCAGTGTGTGCTAAGGCAAACATTTTTATAGAAAAGTTCTGTGATCCAATATACTGTGTGAGATGATATATTCTTCAAAACACAGTACTAAATAATAGAAATATTGAAGAGAAAAATCTTCGGAACTTATCATTTTATAATTGATGCATAACAAAATTAGCGATCTTTGATCTTTTCTCTTAAGATAGGAGTCAACTTTCTGATTTACTGTGTCAATGTAAAACATCAAAAAACTACAAAGAAGAGACTAAGATAAATAACCGAAAATGCTACACGTTTTGAGCCTCATAGTGCTACTCAAAAGCACTTCACCATTGTTTTATACGTTCTCAAGGTACAACTATTTACGAAGATCACACCAATGTTTACCACTAAGATTAGCTGATCAATTTTACACGTTGCTTTTATGTTACTGCAAAAGAGTATGTTAGACGCTCAAAAGCCATTGCTGAAATTAACGAGCCTAATGTTCTTAAATATTCGGACTCTAAAGTATTAAGACACAAAGTAATTAAATACATTAGCTGCACGTAAACGTTGGTTTATATCACTGGGACAAGCTGAAAATACGTGCTAGACTGGTATTCGAACACAGTTCTCCTGCTTACTAGGTAGATGTGCGTCCACTATGCTATCCGGACACACTGGTCACCACAGTTTCACGGACTAATCCAGCGCGCCTCGTGTCAGACACAAATTCTCAAATTACGCTACCCGCTACTGATGTAGTGCACCTGCTCATTGACCTCATTCCTCATGGTATCGTTCTGATGCCCATAAGAGATCGAGCTTGGTGTGCATCTTCGCTGTAGAGATCATTCGCCGCCACTATGAATCAAGAAACAATAGAGTTAAAGACGTTACCTATTAGTGGGCACTGATTTATGTCGATACGGAAAGTTAAAAACTTGAACCGGACCACGGTCCGAACCTCGGTCTTCTACGTACCAGTCAGAAGTGCTGGCCACTATGTATAATTAATGTGACGATGGCCAGTGATCCCTTCAGTGTCAAGCTCGAGCTCTAATGGGTCTCGGCTAGAATATTACTTGAAAAGCGCGTCTGTCCGACCTGGCGTCTCGGGTGCAGCGGCCACCTGCTGCTGCCGTTATGGTGGTGGTCGACATCTTGAGCCATACCTTGAAGGCAACATTTCATACTTTAGTGTACGCTGGAAGAACAGCTTGATAAGACTGTGATAAAAATGTATGTGTTTCGTTTGTGTGTAGTTGCATACTGTATGTTTTATATGATTGGCTGAGGGTATAACATAGATTTTCTACAATTATGGAGGTATTTCCACAACAACAAAGGCAATCGGTGTTAAAAAAAAGAGAAGAAATTGTGACCGCACTATCTCATGAGAAGTATTTGGACACGTACTACTGGACATTAATATGGGTTGTGTCGACAATTCGCCATAATCACGACTTGAACTCTGCTACGGATACAGTGAATTAGATATCTGCACATACGTGGAGGATCGCCACCCCATTCTGCCTCAACGAAACCAGAGAAGGTAGTAATGTTGAACACTGGGTTCTGGAGCGAAATCGATGTTCTAACTCGTCCCTGCGATGTTCCATTGGGTTCACGTCTGGACTGTGGGCAAGCTAGTATATTTCAGGAATGTTACTGTCAACGTATCGTTGCCTCACATATGCTACTACATGGAAGGGTGCATTGCATTGTCAGCTGACACAATCATCGCCTCCAGACTGATGATTTACTCTGGGCAGTACACGGTGCTGTAGAATGTGGCGATACCCCCAGCACTTAGCGTTTTCGTAAGAGCGAAAAAGGGATCACATCCTTAACACGAAAGATATCACGTACTGTAACACCACATTCTCGTACTTCACTGTTCGTATACACATGGTGGCAGGTAACATTGTCCATGCATTCGTGAAACCGAAATCCTGCTATCGGATTGCCACTCGGTATAGCGTGATCCACCACTTCAAATCATTCGCCTCCAGTCATCCACTGACCAGTGGCGTCGCCGTTTGCACTACAACAAGCGTCGATTTGTATTTACTACAGAAGTGTGTGGCTTATAAGGTGGTATTCAACCATTTATCCCATTATTTTAAACTCTATACGAGCAGTTATTGCGCTAATTGGACTGCTGGTAGCACTTTGCTACTCGTGACTGTTTCTCCGATCTCGCACGATGTTGTACGATCATCGTCCGCAGTGCTCGACGGTACCTGTCCGTCAGTACAAGAGATCCACGTCTAAATCTACGTTTATTTATTTATTTACATGTCAAGTTCCGTAGGACCAAATTGAGGAGCAAATCTCCAAGGCCATGAAACGTGTCAGTACATGAACTTACAACATAAAAGTAATAACAGATAAAAATAAATGTTCATGAACCTGAAAGAAAATCAGTCCATAAGTTTAAGCAAACGCTATCAGCAGTACAATGAGAATCAGCTTAATTTTTCAAGGAACTCCTCGACAGCATAGAAGGAGTGACCCATGAGGAAACTCTTCAGTTTCGATTTGAAAGCGCGTGGATTACTGCAAAGATTTTTGAATTAGAGTGGCAGCTTATTGAAAATGGATAGAGCAGTATACTGCACACCTTTTTGCACAATAGTTAAGGAAGTCCGATCCAAATGGAGGTTTGATTTCTGCCGAGTATTAGCCGAGTGAAAGCTGCTTATTGTTGGAAATAAACTAATATTGGTAACAAGAAACGACAATAAGGAATATACATATTGAGAGGCCAATGTCAAAATACCCAGACTCCTGAACAGAGGTCGACAAGAGGTTCGTGAACTCACACCACTTATTGCCCGAACCGCCCGTTTCTGAGCCAAAAATATCCTTCTAGAACGGGAAGAGTTACCCCAAAACATAATACCATACGACATAAGTGAATGAAAATAAGGAAAGTAGACTAATTTACGTGGCAAAGATCACTCACTTTCGATACCGTTCGAATAGTAAAAATGGCAGTATTAAGTCTTTGAACAAGCTCCTGAACGTGGGCTTTCCAACACAGCTTACCATATATCTGAACACCTAAGAATTTGAACTGTTCAGTTTCACTAATCATATGCCCGTTCTGTGAGATTAAAACGTCAGGTTTTGTCGAATTGTGTGTTAGAAACTGTAAAAACTGAGTCTTACTGTCATTTAACGTTAGTTTATTTTCTACAAGCCATGAACTGACTTCATGTACTGCAATACTTGAAACCGAGTCAATGTTGCACACAACATCCTTTACTACCAAGCTAGTGTCATCAGCAAACAGAAATATTTTAGAGTTACCCATAATACTAGAGGGCATATCATTTATATAAATAAGGAACAGGAGCGGCCCCAACACTGATCCCTGGGGCACCCTCCACTTGACAGTACCCCACTCAGATCCCACATCACAGCCGTTATCAACATTGTGAATAATGACCTTTTGCTGACTGTTGCTAAAGTAAGAGGTGAACCAATTGTGAGCTACTCCCCTTATTCCGTAATGGTCCAACTTCTGGAGCAATATTGTGAGATCAACACAGTCAAATGCCTTTGTTAAATCAAAAAATACGCCAAGCGTTCGAAACTTTTTGTTTAGCCCACCGGTACCTCACAGAGAAAAGAGAATATAGCATTTTCAGCTGTGAAACGACTTCTCAAGCCGAACTGTACATGACTACTCTACCATTAAAATTTAAATGCCTGACAAAGGATTCATCGAATCACCTTAAAACGATGTGTCTACGAATAGTTGAATCATCCGTGCGAGCTCCGATTTCTCTTATTTTACTACAACGACAATTTCTCCCAATGTAGGTGCGTGGATACAAAATATTCTCGCATTCGGAGGAGAAATTTGGTGATTGAAAGTTCATGAAAATATCCTGCCACAACCGAAAACGCCTTTGTTTTAATGACTGCCACGCTAATTCGCGCATCATACCCGTGGCAGTCTCTTCCCTTCTTCGCGATAATACAAAAAGAGCTGTCCTTCGACATCCCTATCTGATGCGGACCCCACACAATGCAGTCTTTCGTTCGCTCTCTCCACAACATTATCCATGTGATCGTTTCAGTTTAAGTTATCCCTAATTCTAAGGCTTAAGTATTCTCATGAATTTAGAGCCCTTACATTTGAGTGAGGTATCGTGTACTCGAAATTTATCGGGTGTCTTTTAATGTTCATGAGGATGACTTCACAATTTTCATTCTTTAGAGTAGACTGCCACTTTTCGCCCCGTACAGATATCTTGTGTGAATAATTTTGCTATTGGATTTGATCATCTTGGGAAAGCAGAACTCCTGTAATAGTATCTTGTGGAAAGCCAGATATTACTTCTCTTGTACTCTATGACTTTCCCTCTGTTACTATGAACTATGACCTTTCTGGCAGGAAATAAAAAATCCAAACGCATAACTCAGACGATACCATGTCGTTAAGCAATTTGATTAGAAGTCGCTTGTGAGGAGAGGTGTCAAAACCCTCACGAAAATCTAAAAATATAGAATGAAATTGAGATTCCCTACCGCTAGAGTTTATTACATCTTCTGAATAAAGATTTAGTTGTCTTTCACAAGAACGATATTTTCTGAATCCGTGTTAGCTGTTTGTCAGCAAATAGTTTCCTTAGAGGTAATGCAAAATGATCGAACGTAGAGTATGTTCCAAAATCCTACAGCAAAACGACGTTAGTGATATGAGTCTCTAATTCAGTAGATTACTCCAATTTCCTTTCATGAATGCTGGATTGATTTTGAGCAACTTTCCAGTCTTTAAGTACAGATCTTTCGTCGAGCGAGCGGTTGCAAATGATTGCTAAGTATGAAGCTATTGTATCAGCATTCTCGTGAAGGAACCTGACTGATATACAATCTGGATCGGAAGCCTTGCTTTTGCTAAGTAATTTAAGCTGTTAAGCTGCTTCACTACACAGAGAATATCTGCTCCTACGTTTCTCGTATTGGAAGTTGTTCTCGATTGGAATTATGGAATATTTACTTCGTCTTGTTTAGGGAAGGACGTCAGGAAACTGTACTCATAAACTGTTCTTTAGTGGCGCTGTTGGCGCTGCCATCAGTAACATTACCATCTGCCTCCTTCTGGTTCAGTTTAGGTTATACCTCCTCATTTCCACTTCACAGTCGCATCGTCGGCAACTCTAGATGCCTTGAAATGTCACTGGACGATTTGTTTCTCAGAAAACGTCCGATGACAAGTCTACGTTACAGGTCACTGAGCTCTCCTGACCCACCCAAGCTTGTGTCAGCGCTCCTTTACTGACAACGTAATGTCTCCTCCGCCCCTGTGCCCCATTTTGAAGTGGTGGTTCCGCTCTCGTGACATCTACTGTCAATTCCACATTAGTTATGAATGTCCAGATACTTTTACCAGATAGATATGTATTACTACACTGGAAAGCATCACACGAGGCCAAGTGTCTGTTATACGAAGATACTCAGAAAATCTTCATCAGAAATTCTGTCGCTCGAGCTGAGGTTCACCCGGTATCATCGATCAGGAGGCGAGGTGATTCTACTAACGCTCTCTGCAGAACGTCGAGTAATTGCTGCCGCAAACTGTCTAGGACCAACAAAATTGCAACAGTTCGACTCACGAAGTCTGAGAGGGCCTGGCTGTTGTCCCTGGTGAGGTCTGTGTGGTCGGCGGCCCTCAGGAAGGCAACGACGGCCGAGTCGTTGTCGCCCTGCGTCTGGAAGCCGAGCGCCGCCGCCAGGCGGTACGCCTTCTCTCTGGGGGTCTGCTCCACGCTCCAGTTGCCGTTTGCTACGCCGCTCTCCATGATCGCTCGACGGAACAGACCTGTAAAAATAAATAGTGGTCTCATTTCGTCCAAATAATCACCGATGATCAAAAATACAGAACCCTGGAATCTCCACTAGTTAGTGTCAGATAATACTCTGAGAAGACAAGAGTCATTGGATATCTCTTAATCTGGTGTCGGACCTCCTTTTGACCGATTTCGTGCAGCAACTCGACGAGGCATGGACTCAAAAAATCGTTGCAAGTCCTCTGCAGATGTATTGAGCCATGCTGCTGATTTTTGTACACAAACTGATCTCTCGATTACGCCCCATAAATGTTCGACTGGATTTATGTCGGACGATCTGAGTGGCCAAATGCTCTCCAAGCAGCCGAACATAAGCATTTCCAGTCAATGAACGGTTCAATTGGAACCGAAGATGGTTGAAACGGCTCTGAGCACTATGGGACTTCACATCTTAGGTCATCAGTCCCCTAGAACTTAGAACTACTTAAACCTAACTAACCTAAGGACATCACACATATCCATGCCCGAGGCAGGATTCGAACCTGCGACCGTAGCAATCACGCGGTTCCGAACTGCAGCGCCTAGAACCGCACGGCCACCGTGGCCGGCGGAACCAAAGACCCAGTCTGCCACCATAGCTCAGCAACGCCAAATTTCGGCGCCCTGTCCAAACGGCAACGTTCGTCTTGCGTCCCACATTAATTTCTGCTATTATTTGTCGGACCCACATTAATTTCTGCTATTATTTCTCGGAGTGTTGGTTGACTGTTAGCACTGACAACTCTACGCAAATTCCCTTAATCTCAGTCTAACGCCGCGCGAGATTAGCCGAGCGGTCTCAGGCGCTGCAGTCATGGACTGTGCGGCTGGTCTCGGCGGAGGTTCGAGTCCTCCCTCGGGCATGGGTGTGTGTGTTCGTCCTTAGGATAATTTCGGCTAAGTAGTGTGTAAGCTTAGGGACTGATGACCTTAGCAGTTAAGTCCCATAAGATTTCACACACATTTGAACATATTTCAGTCTAACGTGAAGCCGTTCTGCCACACCGTTGTCCGTGGTGGAAGGTAATGCCTGAAATTAGGTATTCCTGGTACACTCTTGAGACCATGTGTCTCAGGATATTTAATTCTCCATCGATTTTCGAAGCGTTCAGCTCCAACTACCATTCCGCGTTCAAATCCTATTAATTCCCGTCGTGCGGTCATAATTACCTAGGATACCGTTTCATCTGAATCAACTGACTGCAGGTGACAGCTCCGCCAGAGCACTGCTCTTTCATACCTTGTATTCGTGATGCTACTGCCATCTGTATATGTGCATAACGCTATCCCATGAATTTTGTCGTTTCAGTGTATTTCCAGTATTTCACTCGCCTCACGGCACTTTAAGTGAGTATATAGAACAGCAAAATGTAATAGAGCAAGTGGGTTGAATGCTGATGAAGTTCGTAGAAGAAGTACACCTACAACTACATTCATAATCTGCAAGAGATGTTTTGACGTGTGGTCGAGGATAGTTTGTTTACCGGTGTCACCTCGGCACTTTACTGTGCTGTCGAGAATGGTGCACGATATGCACCAGGCGTAAGCGGAACACAACAAGTACCACAAGCGGCTGCCACCACACACACAGAAGCGCAACCCAGGCAACACTCAGTTCTCAGCAGCAGTCTCCAAATGGCGTTCAAAAATCCAGACCTCTTCCTGCTTCTGCACTACATCCATCAGCACCTCACACTCATCAATCCATAGTATTGACAGCCGCTGAGATAAGCGCTAAAAACCGGGGAGTACTTTGCTTCTCATTAGTCCCGGAGCAGACGGAGAGCCATCTGCGGACAGGCAGAAGAACGATGCGCCACAGGCACTCCCTGAATTCCGATCTTGCAGTCAGACAGTTCGGTCCACTGCCTGCAGTCAGCTCAGTACAGTTGATGCAGTTATGCTATGGAACACAGTTCAGTGATTTGTGTTCTGAAGACCACGTTCCAACTGAGAAGTCGCTATTTATGAAGAACTAGGATAGACAAAGGAGTGCCTGTATAATTGTATTCAGTCGTAGTAATACCATTGACTGCCAAGAGACAGTAAAAGCGCTTGTATTTCATTATATTAGGTGCAGGACACAAAATGCGACACACATAACTCTTACCAAAGGTAAGTAAAGTTTCTGTCCAATCTCTTAACAAATATTCTTGGGTATTTTTATTGTGTTGCCACATTTCTGTGTTAGTGCCGCATTGTCAAGCAAGTGTATAATATGATAGTAATAGCGTGCAATCTGCCATCAGTTTTAGTGAACTGTGGCAGCAAACAGGTTTTATACTACTTTGGATATTTGGACTGAATTAATAGTAAGTTACAACATCCAAACAGCCTGTGGGGAGGAGGACTGTTGGTCTCCGTGAGAGCACAAATCTTTCTTATTTTACTTTCATGGTCTTTCTGCGAGATATACGTAGGACGAAGCAATATATAAGTTGACTCTTCTAGGAAAGTTTGTTATGGATTTCTAACAGGTTACCACATACTCGTGTAATGTCTGCCATTAGAGTTGGAGGAGCATATCTGTGATACTTTAGTGTTGACTAAACGAATCTACTGCTCTTCTTCAGATCTCCAGTTTATCTTCCATCTCTTATTTCAGTTATGGGCCCGAGAATATTCAAACATCGGTCGAACAATCGTTTTCCAGGTTGCTTCGTTCAACGTATCTTTACAGATTGTCTATATTTGCCTACTATCCACTGTGGATTCATAAATTTAAATCTCCATTATTTTTACTACCTTGAGATATCCACTATGTTTTGATTTCTTGCTGTTGTAATATTTCCAAATCATGATCGCATAAGTTATTTATACGTAGATGTTACCTATGAGTGTTTATCTGTGCTCTGGTTGGCTGTAATGAAGTAATGCAGTAACTATATTTTCTGGGGAAAAATTAAACAAAACGTTATCACTGATGCCTTTGTAGGAAATTAACTCGTTTATATCTCTAATTCTGCAGTGCGAAGTCTACTACAGCTTGAAGCGGGAGCTATTTACGTGACCTAAATAAGAGATTTATACGGTTATTACAATTTCTGTATTTTACTGACGCTGCAAAGTTCGAAGCAATTGTCCCTGAGACATGCATCTACGTCTGAAGGACATTTGCATCGAACTGTACAGACACTGTGGGATACAGACACTACACTAACTGTCTTTCGCGTTAAAGCAAGGGCAAACTGACGATCAAAACATTGTCTCTCCCTGTGCGACAGTCACCTAATGTGAGAGCAATATGGGACGTAAACACTTGGACGTAAGGATGTTTGGATCGGTTCTTGAAGCCTGTGCGCATTGCTGAAGTGGCAAAGGTGACCGCTCGCGACAAGTGGGAAATCACGGTTCGAGTCCCAGCCCGGCACAAATTTTTATGTCTCTCTAGTAAGTGGTAGACCTGAAATATGATCGTTTCGCAGTATGCGAATAAAGTTCATAGAAAACGTCAACTACTTCTGCACCACACCCAATTCTCAGTATATTGTAGCGTCAAATCAATGAGCAACCTTAATGAGGCACCGAGTAAGATGAGCCACTGGTAAGACACTGGACTCGCAATCGGAAGGACAGTGGTTTAGAACAATGTCCGGTTACCAGACAATATGTTATTTACCTGAGTCGCCTAAGACAAATTCGAAGGTAGTTCCCTCGAAAAGGACACACCGGGTCTCAAGATGTGCTACATCTCTAATGACATTTCTTATTTGAGTGATGCCTTTGGTATAAATGATTATTCTTCAATCCCCACAGAATCCATTCGCTAGAAATCAACTGAAACATGTAGCTGTAAAGAAGATCTATTTCTTCTCTGGGGATGTAAATTCTGACAGTAACATAATGTCAGATTCAGTTTCCACTTTCTCTCTTTTCTTTAATATTTTTATGTAACAAGCTCATTGAGCACTGTGATCTGCATTTCCCATTTACATTAAGGATTGTTCTTTAAAGTGGCGGACCATTGGGCTCCGGGCGCACCAATCACTTGTAAGCTGACCGATCCACCACTTACCAACCTCATTTAATATTTCTGTCCCAAGCAGTGATTTGAAAACGGAATCACTTGAACTCCCATCAAACAAAGATATGGTAGTGAGGGCTATGAGTCAGCAGACTGAGGCATTCCGCTCGTGACACCGACTGCGGGTATCGCCAGAGTAAACAACTATGTTACGAAGATTCTGTAATGGATGTGACATAATAAACACAGCAGCGCACCAGACCAGCGCCCTATGCGCATTAATTCCCTCCTAGAGAACAAAAGGTTCCTGCACGACCGTTTCAACAAAACCAACCACTCTGCATCTTACTTTCACACCTAAAGTTTGATTACTTCTTGAATCTCTGTGTCTACAAATGCACAAATCATAAATCTCCCACCTCTCGCACTTCACATCCGTTACTTACTAGGTATTCCACAGACAAGTCAAAGACACCAATTTGACACAAACAGCAAATGAAGACAGCAGAAACACTCTCTATAAAGCGAAATACTTTGTCCGGGCCCCATACCAATGAATACAATTGCCTCAGAAATTGCCCCATGTTTTTTACGAATCCTTGTCATCCTTTGCAGTATCATCTTTTACTCAGGTTGTGGAAATCAGGGACAGTTCAAATTTTCCTAAAATCTAATCCTAAGGACCTGTCAGCCTCACCGCTGTTTTTAGGAGAATCCTTGAAACTATCATTACGCAACAACTTTATTAACACATGGCAACACAGCATCTGAGACCCATGTGGCCTACGACGATCAGCTAATCAACTACTTCAACCTCAAGGTAAACCAAAGAAAAACTAAGACAATGATGCCGGCTTCACCTATCGGTGATTACGTCATCCTGAATCAGATCTTCATATGTGCAAAAAACTAATTTCTTTTACTAACACTGTAAAGAGAACTACACCAATTCCAATGTAAAAAAGAATAAAAACTATTTTGAAATGTGGAAATATGTCTTAGTACCAACCATCGAGGTGAAACAGATAATTGTGACAGGCAGAATCACATTACCCATAAATGAGGCATTATCTGTCAAAAAGCTACACATTAGTTTGGAATAATATCTGTTTAATTCTTCCATAATCTGTTCTGGTATTGCAAATCTCAGGTTCCAATAAAGTGATTAACACAAAGTTGAATGGAATAGTTCATGGCAATTCTCCGGACAATGTGACCACTGTGGATTTTGATATTAGACTACTCCTGTATGAATGCTCTGAAAATGATATGGGGGGGGGGGGGGTGACCGTGCAGTTTAGTTACCAAATCAAAACATGTGTTATGTAATTATCTCTTGTATGTAGGGACAATGCGGCGTCGTGTTAGACACTGACCCCGGTGCAGCTAGAGGAACGAAAACAAAATGCAGTGGGATACTGTAAGTTAATTCGTTTTTGACAGCAACGGAAACATTGCATCTGTGTCAGACCAGTCCTCACGAGTAAAGAAATCATCTGGATTGACCTGACACGACAAAATACTTTAAAAGTAAGGTATAAAAATGTAGCTCTTAGTTGAAGTCTCCTTACAATGAATTTCCCTTCAGCTGCTAACATATTGGACTCTGACGCTTTTACATTGTATGGTTTTAAAATGTAAGGCCAAATCAACCTATAATCACCAATTAGTCTACTGATTAACAAAAAATTACGTTGATTGCCATCAGTTATTCAAAATAGTGACAAGTTGGGTCCACGTCGTTTAAGGCGTTCCCATGGCTTCATCAGCCCGCACCCTCTACAGTTAAAAGACGTAGCGAAAGAAAAACTAGACCGGATAATAAGATTACATAAAACTCCTATGATATGATTCAGTCCTTGGATTTCAACCTTCATAGCTGCAGGCCTACAACAATAACCTTTACGGTAAAAATCAATGACCAGTAGAATCCGGATATGCTATTTGACATATTCCAAGCTAACATTCTGCGATGTAGACGGCGAAAATGTAATTTTTTCGTGCTAGATCTTAAGTAGTTACGGTATATTTTGAATGAAAATGTTCTTAATCCCACTGGCGAACAAAAAAAATGGTTCAAATGGCTCTGAGCACTATGGGATTTAACAGCTATGGTCATCAGTCCCCTAGAACTTAGAACTACTTAAACCTAAATAACCTAAGGACGGCACACAACACCCAGTCATCATGAGGCAGAGAAAACCCTGACCCCGCCGGGAATCGAACCCGGGAACCGGGGCGAGGGAAGCGAGAACGCTACCGCACGACCAAGAGCTGCGGACCACTGGTGAACAGATTCATAGGATGAAAAGAGTACTGGCTCTAAAAATCTAACAGTGTCACAATGTTGCTCAGTAAAATAATGAAGGACTCCATTTCATACCCCATAAAACAGATGTCCAAATATGATATTAAAAATAGGCTATTGTACAAACATCGGAAAGTGTTCCTTACTGAAAGAGGTCTAAATTTAGCTGCTTGGTTGTAAATTTTTATACCAGGAACTTTCTGGTATTGGTATCCGTCTATAAAATTAATAAAATAAAATAAAATAAAATATTAATTATTTTATCTGTATGATTGTCTCTCCTATGAGTCGTCAGGTTTTAATTATTCGGTATCAGACGCTTGACAATGGCTTTTTCGTAAAGGTAATGTTACTCGTAGTTGACCGTGAAATAAAACTGAAATAATCGGACTTCGTAATTAAATCGTTTCCAAAGACTGCTGCGGTAGGTGCGGACTCATAATCTAAATCTCAATATTACAATAATTTGCCAGCCATGCCAAAACGTCGTACAGAGGTGATTGTCTACTAAACAAAAAAATTACACAGTTAGTTAAATCAGATATATTCAATGAATAAGCCTACAGTTCATAATCCTACTTACTTTTATAAATATAAATTCCTTACAGAATCGAGTGCCTAGTGTGGTTGCAACTCGCAGTAATTTTCTATAACATGAAATATGGCGGTGTGCCGGACAATAAACTAAAATACGTGCTTCTCGCACCACTTCAACCAGAGCTCTCTTTTCTTAATCAAACATACGAGTAACGTAATTGTGCTTTTGTTTTATCAGCGACACAGCGCTGCAGTTGTGTGCCATAGGCTTTATTTATTTGTCACTGATTATTTATTTAATTAATATCTCGCGTTTCCGAGGAAACTCACGCTCGGCATGCAAATGTGCCTTTATACGTCGTATCAGAGTATGTTATTGGCGCGTTTCGGTGGAATAAAATTCCCTAGAGGACTGAACAGCCAACAGCTTTCTCACCAAAGTGAACCAGAGAAAAAATATTCACATATCGGTAAGTAGATCTTGGCCACAACATACGATATAAAGAAATTTCATGTTTTCCTGTACAGTGCAAACTTACATTTAGTAATAAGTTAAAAATTGCTTTTTATTCTGTTTGCATCCACGTTAAACCTCAAAAACATCAGATCAAAAATTTCTTATCGCGTAGTTTGGATCGCAGTTGTAAAAATGCGGATTACATTCATTAGTGACTTTAATTAGAAAATCCATTGCCGGCCGAAGTAACCGAGAGGTTCTAGGCGCTTCAGTCTGGAACCGAGGGACCACTACTGTCGCAGGTTCGAATCCTGCCTCGGGCACGGATGTGTGTGATGTCCTTAGGTTGGTTAGGTTTAAGTAGTTCTAAGTCCTAGGGGACTGATGACCTAAGACGTTGAGTCCCATAGTGCTCAGACCCATTTGAACCAGAAAATTCATTAATGCCAAACTTGCAATATGCAAATACCCAGATGCTCTCCCATTTTCCAATTGAACCGGACTGATTTCGAAACGTGGTTTGCGATAGATGATGACATGAAACTGACGCTCGGTAGGACTCACCTTTCGTAGCCGGGGAGAGGAACAAGTGTGACGTGGAGGAGCCGCCTGCGCTCTCCCCGAAGATGGTGACCTTGTCCGGGTCGCCGCCGAAGGCGTCAATGTTGCGTTGCACCCACTGTAGGGCGAACACCTGGTCCTTGAGGCCAGCGTTGCCAGGGATGTCGTCGTTCTGCAGGCTCAGGAAAACTGGCACACGCCACAGCAAGTTCATGGATGAGCATCATTTAGTGTGAGTGCGGAATTGCCTTATCAGTAAGTGAGACTAAATTTGGTAAATTCTCGTGATATATGTGCAATCTCTACCAGTGCTATCCTGTAAGTAATCGTCATTTTCATGTAGCAAGGAAAGTACTTAACAGAACCAAATTGTCGGAACACTGATTTAGGAGGTCTGGTACAAATAGAAACTTGTTCGCCTGCCGCGGCCATTCAAAATAACTGTTGCAATTGCAAACCGAGACAAATGTTAGATACGTTCTGTACTATACTTTTTGCTGGTAGAAAATCTTAGAGCTGCCGACATTCGTCATGAAACATGTGCTGCGTACGGACGAAATGTGATGAATGAGGTTTAAATGTACCACTGATGCGTCAATGCCGTCACTAGTTTTAGAATGGAAGGACAAACGTTCATGATGTCGTTTGAAGTTACCGTTCGTCTGTAGTGAGCAACGAACTTGTACGGAAAATTCACAGAAGTATTCGAGGATCCAGCGCTTTATGATTTCTCAGTTGTCGGGCATCTTTTTGCGGATATATTTGAGAGTTTTTGCGCGAGATCGTAGCCAAGCAGTTAGGATACCTCACATTCCGTTATATTTCAAAATTCTCAGGTAACATCATTTTATGCAAAAGCACTTTTCAGTTCGTTAAGAGATACGATTAATGTTTAAGATGGAATGTGATTATGTGGTGCAGCTTTAAGGTTATTTAATAAACTTGAATTCATGTTACAACCTGCGTGAGATTAGCTTGAGTGAAGTAATTATATTACTTTAACCAGTGGTCACTTATATCTGCGCCGGGACAAGCCACCAATTATTTATGTTCGATAACGTAATAGCGCCTAAATTGTAAAAGTGAAGTAATCCCTATAAACGTAGTATGATGTCCCTCCAGCAGTTCACACACGCCATGGGCCCATTTTGTAAAAATTTAATAGACACCGTTTGGTCCCAAAATTTATTTGGCATTATCCACATACCATCAGCTTCTATATTCTCAATCCGAATCATTCATCTCAAAGTTTTCGCTGAATCGGCGTATTAAACTGGAGAAATGTCTTGGCTTGCATCGTTCTTAAGACAGTAGCCAGCGAGTGGTTTCCTACAGTTCGAAAAAGTAGAAATTGAATCTGTTTGTTGAACCGTTTTGGTTTTATTTCAGACAAAACATTTGATATACCGATGTAGCTATGTTGAAGGTATTATCCCATCATCCACAAGAAATGCTTTTGATAAAAGAAGAGAAACTGTGAGTGTGACCGTACATCCACTCCCATAAATACAGAATAGGTAGCTGGAAGGAGGAAAGGTGGTACCTCTGATTGCACCTTATTATTAACAAATACTGTATTCAGTAGCAACCTACATCAGAACCTGTAAAATTCATTTCTGATTTAGGTTACCCCTTAGTCTCTACACAGCATGCTTCTAAGTTTTGCACATAAGGTATCATGTATTATACGAGAGTTTCTTGAGGTACCTGCTGTTTGTAGGAACCCATGCTTGAAAACTCCATCCGGTCAAGCTAAAGAGTGTAGAAAATGTGACGACCAGTGCAAACTGCATGCCACTCGAGCGTGAATTATAGCTGTGGTCAGCATTGGATACAGCGCCAGTGAGCCAAACTTTTTTAGTAACAATATAGATTTTGTATTACGAGACTCTTAACTGGAGAGATAAGCCATAGTTTGTTCCAACTACTTGGTTAATCACTACCATGGAAACACTTACCAATGGAACCGAGGCGATAGTTGAAAGTGACCACCAGAACGCCCTTGTCCATGAAGAAATCAGGCCTTCTAAATCTAGAGGAACCCGTCGTGTAGCCGCCACCGTGGATGTTGACCATCACGGCCAGTGGAGAGCTGTCGTTCACCAGGGGCACGTACAAGTTGACGTACAGGCAGTACTCAGAGCCACGACCTTTCTGAGTTCACCTCGAGCCGTAGGTCAGCGCGTCCCGCGTTCCAGTCCAACTGGGCGGTGGCGTTGGTGCCTGTGGGTGTAAAGCCGGCCGCGGTGGCCGTGCGGTTCTAGGCGCTTCAGTCCGGAACCACGTGACTGCTACGGTCGCAGGTTCGAATCCTGCCTCGGGCATGGATGTATGTGATGTCCTTAGGTTAGTTAGGTTAAGTAGTTCTAAGTTCTAGGGGACTGATGACCTCAGATGTTAAGTCCCATAGTGCTCAGAGCCATTTGAACCATTTGTGGGCGTAAATTACACAGTCCTCCGATGACAAGTTGATTTTCAAATGTATTCTGACCGAGAGTAAAGAGGACTTAGCATAGACAGTGGGGAAAGGATGACACGGTAAAGACGATGGTAACAGCGACTTGCATAACATCAAGACTGGGGATGGATTTGCGGAAAAAGCGAACGAATTCTCCAGTGTAAGAAGCATATCAAGCAATGATAACTGAAGCAAGAAGACAGCAGAAGTAGCTTGGTACAGACAAAGATTTCTTCAATAAAAGAGCTACCTGCTAAATAATGATATGGAGTTGAGGAATAAGTTCCTAAATTTGTACAGCATTGTATGGAAGTGGAATACTGTATGTACTATCGGAAATCTGAAGAAGAACAAACTGATAGTATTTGAAATGTAATAAAAATAAGATATGAAATCAAGATTTACTAAAATTACATGCGAGGAAAGAAGACTACATGAAATTCGTAAGAGAAGAAGGGACAGGTTAGTGGAAAATACGCTGGGTAATAGTTAATTTGGAACCAAAAGGTGTGGTAAGATCAAAAATAACATAGATGAGAATTCGAATACCTCAGACACATTAGATGATGAATGATGATTTTAATCTGTATGTAAATATAAAAAGATCGGAACAAAACACGAAAAGCTGGAACATAGCAGCAATATGTGTGTGTGTGTATGGCATTGACTCACACCTCGCCATCACAAGGTACAGTAACATCAGTGTGCTTTGTCAGGCCTTCTAAATCTAGAGGAACCCGTCGTGTAGCCGCCACCGTGGATGTTGACCATCACGGCCAGTGGAGAGCTGTCGTTCACCAGGGGCACGTACAAGTTGACGTACAGGCAGTACTCAGAGCCACGACCTTCCTGAGTTCACCTCGAGTATGCAGTTAACAGCGATAAAATCACAACAGGTGAGTTGTGCTTACTAGCTACTTACATGTTTTCATTTACTCACTTATGTCCGTTTCAACTTGAATCGCAACTGTTAAACGCCTTATAACTCTTGTATGAAACTAAAGTGTTTTCTTGTGTCTGCAGCAATAGAAGTGTTTGAGTCCAATTAAGGTACTGGTTGTTTGTTAGTAGTGGTGTTGCACTCCACAGAGTTTCCTGTAAGATGGGAGAGAGAGAGCGCTAGGTTTCGCGGAGGTACTCACCCTGAAGTGGAGGTCACCGAGCGGCGGGGTGGCGAAGGGGATGCCGACGAACTTGCTGTAGAGGGTGCCGTTGAGCGACGTCGACACAACGCCCCTGAGGGCACCCGTCTCCACAGTGACAAACACGTCCTCCCCCTGAAACAGAGTAACTTACGGCGAACTCTGGGACACGGTGAACAGAGTGTACAACAACATAAATGTGTAAGTGTAACTAAAGATACTGACGTGACGGTTAAGATCTGCATATTAACTTGCACAGCCATATGTAAAGGGGAACACGTTAGGCGTGCCGATAATGTTTCTACCAAGGTTTCACTCGGTTATAAGGAAAATGTTGGGATGAGAAATCTCCTCCGTTTCTCCAAGTGCAGATTCTGTTTGTGAATCAGTTCATTGGGAAGAGGCTGAAAAGAACCCAGCGGCATAACTTGACGAGATCTCAAACAATGTGGACAAAGAAAAAGAAACCATTTTCAGCAAGTTGTGGACCTGATTCTGTTGCAAAGAACACAACTACACATATTGCCAATGAAACATCTACGTATGGAACGTATCATACTAGAAGTGAAATGAAAACATATCCAGTCATCCATTTCCGATCAAGATTATCAAGAGGTTTTCCTTTGTTGTAAAGCATAAGTCAGAACCTGTCCCAAATACTTGCAATTGGGAACCCATTTGACCCACTTTGGGATTTGGCTGAAAAAAACGGAGGTTTGCAATGGACCAGATCTTCTAAAACCTGCCTTTTCTTCTTTTTTTACTAGAAATAAAGAAACATGACACCTTGAGCAAAATCTTACTGGTATATCGTTTTGTGCTCGTTATGAGTGGAGCGCGGTGTGTACTTGAAGCAAGACGACACTCAGCATGCCAGTAAGAATGTCACAGAGTTAGGACAGACGAATAAACCTCCGATTTTTTAAAGAATCTAACTCCATGCATAAAACAGCTTTAGACGTCTAAGTACTTCAGGAATGCAGTTTTGAAATGATACTTAATGTATGTTGTAAGACGCTAAGTGCTCTTATTATGAAATACCGGATGAGTACAAGCTGGATAATTTGTGCTCCATTTCAAGAAAAAACAAGTTTTACACACGTCCGATTGTGTATGATGGTATATCTCCTGAGCTATGTTTCATAGAATGATAGAATTTTTCAAGTTCATTCAACGTTGAATTACACCTGTACGCAAATGTGTTACGAATAGAGTTAGTACCAAAGAAGAAATAAATTAAAACGTCATGCCTGATGATGAACTGTTACTGCGCGCATATTTTAAGAACAAACTAGCTTTTCGCACATCTGAATGTTTACGACAGCATATCTCCTGTGCTATGCATCTTACAGTGATATAATTTAGCAGTTACATTGAACAGTGTTTGTGGATACTGTCTGCAAACTGTTTTGCGAAAAGATTTAGCAGTAAGGAAGTAATAAATTAAAAGGTCATGCCTGTTGCTGGAGTGCATGAACAGCGAAAATGTTGTAAGCGATAAAATGTTTCTCCTGTCATCATTTTGTGCTGTGCGTCAGCGAAACAAATTTCCTAAAGATTTGAAATTACGTGTAATTTTTTGTAGCTACGTATAATCTTTTTTAATGAGCGCTACGTACTCTCATTCTCAAGTATTAGATGAACAGAATCCACGTATTTGCGCTCTGTCGATTATTCTGACACAAGACCAACACACATTTTCCAACTGTAATACCTTTATTATTGTGTTATACTTTTATTATAAAATTATATCTCTTAAAAAGTAGATTATGACAGTGTTATAAACTACGTGGAATATTGAAAATCGAACTTCAGTTGTCCCTATGCTGCAACTGGTTCCGGGTTTCTGGTTCCCGTTTCCGGGTAAACGTTTTAGTAACGTGGGTATATGTGAATGTAGTAGATTAAACTGAGTCTGGGACCAGGGCACAGTTTTCAACACATAATCAAAAGGGAGTTGTACGAATTCTTAGCAGCTAACGCGGAGTTCCAGGGCGTGTCTACCTTTATCGGATACTGCAAAATGTAAAGTATTGTACAAAAAGAAGTAACGCAGAAATAGTCCTAATAGTAAGAAAATAACAATGCGAGTAAGCGACTGTAAACAGTATAGTGAACGCATTGTAGTAGGTAATATAGAAGTTGATGAACTACTTCGTTTGCCTGCTAGCTCCGCAGTCCATGAAGACACTGAAAGAAACTGTGATGAGTTAAAAGCGATGTGACAGGGAATGGAATTCTATGATAGGTGAAGTATGAGAAGACAAAATGGGAGGAGAATATGAAGTGAGGGAAGAGGATGAAAGGGGAAACCGCCAGGTAGAATATTTCAAAGAACGCAATTTAATAATTACTGATAGTTTGGTAGTCATGAAAGAAGTTTGTATACGACAATGAGACCAGGGGACACGCCAATGTCTCGGACAGATAACATTAGTTGTTGGACAGAGATTGGTAAACTAGATTTAAAGCTACAAAAAGTTATAGGGGTAGCTGTGGACTCTGTTCATAATTTACTAGTCACCAACTAAAGGTTAAAACTGAAGAAATAGGAAATTAAGGAAATGTGATCTGGATAATCAGAAAGAACCACATGTTTGCCATAATTTCAAAGGAATAATAACGTAACAACGCGCTTTAACAGGGAAAACGTGCACAACAAAAGACAAATGGGTGGCCTTGAGAGATGTAATAGTGAAATCAACAGAAGATCACATGCAGTGAAGTACGAGACCTAATAGTAACCTTTGGATAACACACGAGATACTGAATGCAACTGACGGAAAGGTCTCCAGCGTAGGTGACAGTACCTCAAACTTTTTTACTACCATGGGAAATTCATCCAAAACAAAATATTCCACCTAGAGTGCAAGATAAATGAAACAAGTGAAGCACCCTGAGACCCCAAGAAGAATGTAATAATTCCTGTTCAAAAGAAGGAAAGTATTGATAGATGTATATGTTAATAACTCGTTGATGCAAAATACTGACATGAAGTATTTAGAGAAGAATGGAAAAATTAGTAGAAGCCAGCGTCGGGGAGGAAACGTTTGGGTTCCGGAGAAACGTAGCAACACGTAAATCAGTACTAACTAATCCGTCTTGTATTTGGAGATACGAAGATAAACTGAATAAAAGCAAATTTATTTTTATAGTATTCCTAGATTTAGAGAAAGCTATTGACAGTATTGATCAGAAAAGAAGCTTCGAAATTATGTAAGGGTAAAAGGCATAAATAATGTGAAACATGTATAATTAAATTGTTCCATAAAAATTTCGAGAAAAAATTCGAAGCGAATTTTGTAAAGGACGGGGGAGTGTTGCGCCCCAGAGTGATACTCCAGTCGGATGTGAAAATTTCTTAAAGTTTTCCTTGATCAGCGCCGGCACCAGAGTTGAAACCAAGGCAGATTAGTGCATAGTACTTTATAAATGGATTAAAAACAGTCTTGAGAGCAATAAATAATTATTTGCAATGGTTACCGGTTTCAATCTGAATGTGACCATCTTCATACAATTTATAACATGATGGTGGGGGGTGGCGGCGAACGTAACAGGTGTTTTCAATAAGCGAACGTCAACTGCTGAGCAGTTGCGAACAAGGCTGTTTTTAATTTTAACCAGACTGCTATTTTTCTCCACGAGAAATGTTCTCAAAAATTACTAGTACACTACACCTAGGTTGAAATGCCAACAAGAAAGAACAGCCGATATTGCACGTGGCATAGGCATACTGACACAAAACATCTGAGGTCGATGACCAAGGTGCCAATGCAGGAGATTGACTACTTGCAAAAGGGATCATAGCGTCACACACAGTGAAACACTAACACGTAAATCGAACGCAAGAGTGACTTTACAGCACACAGAGGCTGCAGAAATAGCTAAACTGAAAGCCTGAAGGGAAGAGTTGTTAAACCGCAGCATGGTGCAAACTGTTTACAGGTTCAAAAAACTAGATCTCATTAGGTCATTCAAAAATGGTTCAAATAGCTCTGAGCACTATGGGACTTAACTTCTGAGGTCGTCAGTCCCGTAGAACTTAGAACTACTTAAACCTAACTAAACTAAGGACATCACACACATCCATGCCCGAGGCAGGATTCGAACCTGCGATCGTAGCGGTCGCGCGGTTCCAGACCGTAGCGCCTAGAACCGCTTGGCCACCCCCACCGGATCATTAGGCCATTCTCGCCACATTGTAACGTCGTTGGCATAGCTTCCATAGCACAACTCTGTTTACAGCGGTCCTCTGTCACTCCATCTGCAGTGTGTCTAGAATTCGATCTATTATGCAACAGTGAGCACAGTCCGAAGGACTTGGCAGCCATGGGCTGCTGCCCCATATCTGACGAGGAGACTTTGGTGTTACCTACCACCAAAGCACCTGGAAGCGCAGCTGATGATACCTGGTGAAATTCCATCGTCCTAAGGGGGCACAGTAGCTTCTGGACCCCGACTTGCATCTACGAGCAGACAGTGTTAGTTGTCTCTCTGAGAAATCGTAACGTAGCTTCTCAGTTAGTCACCCTGTGCAGAGCTGTTGGGTGCCTTCTGGGGCACCATCTACGTTGACAACTAGAGTGATCCCGTAAACTTCCAGCCATTCTGCTGGCCACCGGGACATGCGAACAACGCCCATAGTGCGTCCAGTAAGCACCTCCTGTGACGTAGCTGGCCGCTGCGTGTGCAGATTCGTCACCTTGGTCGAGACTACTGGGTGTACAGGCATCAGCGTATTGCAATATGGCTATCACCCTTGTGCTAGCTCGAGTGCTGCCACCCGTGAAAGAAGAAAACTGTGTATCCGTGAAAACATACGTGTATTCTGTTAACAATGCCTTACAATTAATTTATCTAAGGGGTACACTTCGATCTGATCGACTTTGAATATGTTATAGCTTAGAGCAAAATAAGAGACATATTTTTTTTGCGTAGCCATGATGCCGTTAAAGGTATCACACAGCCCCGTGAAATAAATTAAGTTTAATATTTCAGAATGAATACCGTTCGAAGGGTAACATATATACAAAAAAATTCAAATAAAAGTACTATGGTTTTCAATGTACGATAAAATGGTGCATCCATATTTGTCGAAAAAGTAATTTTTTTCCGAAATCCCGTCCTCCACACAATGTTGATTTTCACTTACACATTCGACTAATAGCAATACGTATATCACAACTAACACCAAATTCAATCACACATGATGAAGTGCTATTCCAAAGACGCATTTGTTGGAAATATGCTAGAAATATCTCTGTGTCACTGTATGCAGTGTTCGCTTCATTGCCAATTGTAATGTTGCGTTGTTTAATAAGTCTTTCTCAGGTAAATATATGTTCTATATACATTACTCCATATACAATTTCCTTATAACTTAATGAAATATAAAATGTCTTGTATTTGTGTTTTCTTTTTAAATTCCGTGTATTTTTTTTGTTTTTGAATCGTAACTTTTCAGATTTAATTATGTTGTATTTGAAATTGTTTTTACATTATTGTCGTAATATTATTGTAAATCTGTACAATAATTAGGAAACACAGAAGTGTTTGGGCCAAAAATGTTTAATCGGAGGCTAATTTGAAAATATTACTCTTTCGATAAATATGGGTGAACCATTGTACAATACATTGAAAATCATAGAACTTTTATTTGAAGTTCTCTTTATCTCAGTCAGAAATACTAAACTGATTTTTTTCCAGGGGATGTTTAACCTCCGTAACAGCCGAGTGGGCAGGTATGAAAAAATGTGTCTCTTATATGCCTCTACACAGCAACCTTTTCAAAGCCAATGAAACTCGAAGTGAACACCTTGCTTGAGTTTACGTGTTAGTAGCATCTCTGGCTCGACAGATACTCAACGCTGCACTCCGCACCATGCCATTTGGCACCCATAGAGGTCACAGATTTGACCCTGTGCAGCACTAATGAAGTAGTATTTTATACACAATATAACAAAAGATCATCAATGTCTGTATTCAGTGATTTAACCAAAGCCTTTACGTTTAAGGGAAGAAACCCATATGTTTTGATATTAAGAGTAAACATTACCAATAACCTTATGTACAATAGCAAGAGAGAAAAATTGTAGGAGAATAGAAGAGCATCACAATGAAACGTGGTCGAGATTTTCTCACAGATACTGCTGCCTCTATAGACAGCGAGTACTCACTGCTTCAAAAGCACACGTAATTCACTGGCTAAGAGAAGCAATAGTATATGTCTATAATGTCCCATTGCACGTCCCGCATCTGCTGTGAACAGGACGTGTAGCTTGTCTCTGACGTTTTCTACGTTACTCCACAGGAACATCATTTGGCTGTTCTTTGTTATAATCGTCCTTAGCCTAGTGGTACGTCATATCGCACTCTCAGCAGAAAATATCAGTTCAAGGCTGCGGTGAATATTCCCGCTCACTAGGAATGTTCAAAGATTACCATAAGAGGTTCGATATCTAGTCTTATCTGGCCGACGGAACCAAACTGTGCTGCGCAGTTGCAAGCACAGCCTAACGATCTCTCACAGCTTGTAGTTTGCGTCGAATTGTGTCGCCGGATCATAGCACATAATCCACATAACAAATCTGATAATGTGCACTTGACCGCATGAAATAGACAGTTAGTTCTCCGTACTTGAATCGATCAATCGTGGGGACTGTTTATTTACTTTAGTTGTCGAGCTCTTCGGCAGACGCACTGATTCTACCAGTGTCGGGGCAGCTCTCTGGAAAAGTCTCAGCCGCTAGTAGAGATCTGGAACGCAGTGTTAGAGAGTATGACACGTAGCAAATCGCTGTATTTAGGAGTAAGCATAGCCCAGTTTTGTTCCTCTGCAAGAAGGAACACAGAGGTCAACGCACTCTTTGTCGTAATTTGGAAACAGAGTGATTTGATTGAAGTCCAAAACTGTATGATCATTGGCTTTCGGGCCAGGTGTGGAAGCATTTCCGAAAGGACTAAGTGTGTATAAACTGCTAGCGTGTCGCTGTGGTTGAAGTACACTATGCATGGCAAAATGGCGCTATCCAAAACCAGCGGAATTTTCTGCCTTGTGGCCGTTAGTGCTCCGGTTACCTGCCCTGGTTACTAACGTAATTTCAGGCAGTGCCGTTTCCTCACCTGTTGTCGCTGTCAAACACGGTGTGTAGTTTTGACAGCTTAATACATATACATATTTGATTCTGGATAATTATGTCCATAACATTTTGTGTTTGAGTTCTCATGTACGGATTGGTGGCAAGCAAGTCGTTGTGTCGGTCGGTCCGTGGCTGTCCCTTGGTTGGGTTCCGACGAATTAAGTGTAGTTACACTCACTACCTGTTTCACCTAAGTGAACGAGGGCAGACCGACCTCATGGAGGCTTCTGAGTGCCGTTGTCTTTACTGTCTTTCTCACCCATATTTAATTATCTGTTTATAATCTATCATAGCCAATGATCTAAAAAATTCTTGGTTTTACTGTGTTTTATGCAAGTCAAAGGCTTTCAGCCACGTATAAGTAAGTTTGAATTCCGGAAAGTGAATATCTGCTGAAAGATTATTGCCGTTGCGTTGTCTTCTCTTTAGTGCGATTTCAGCTACTTAAAACTTAAGGCTTATGGTTATATTTTTTTAAAATTTTGTAAAATTAGTTGTGGGCCTTCAGCCGCTTCGAACCTTATTGTTAAAATTATCTTTCAAGCTTAAATATTGCGGCCTTCTGCCCTTAAAGGTTTATGGTATTTTTTAATTTTGGAAAAACAATTTTGGGCATTCTGCCGCTTAAAACCTTATTCTCAAAATTATCCTTTAAGCAAATACATTGCGGCATTCTGCCTTTCAAAGGTTATGGTAATTTATTTTAAAATCTTGAAAATCTTATTGTGGGCCTTCAGCAGTTCGTATTGCATCTGATTTATGTTTGTCTGTCTACTTTTTCCTTGAGGTTTTCAGCCTATATGTGATATATATTTTAATTATTATATTCGTAATTTTAATTGCGTGTCTTCAGTTACTTGAAATTTGCCTCGTTGATTTTTAAGATTTCTTGTTTGGAGGCCTTCAGCCGTGAAGAAATTGGAGTTTGAAAATCGTAGTTGTAAAAGTTCGGCTATGTGTCGCTTGGGTTGTAAATGTGTAATTAAACTGCAATAAATTACGATTTGGGAGTGAAACTGACCGGCACCTTATTTGACCCTTTCCACGATCCTAATCACCAGTTCTGCCCAGCGGGTTTAAGCGGGAGTTTCAGGTGACATCTACCAGCGGGACAATGCAACGTATCACAAACCTCGTAGTGTACCTGTGTTTCGAATAGGAGCAGGATGAGTTTATCGTAATCCTCTGGCCGCCAAACTCCAAGCATTTAAACCAATCGAGAACCTCTGGGACCACCTCGATCGGCCTGTACACCAACCTATCGCAGTTGACAATGGCACTAGAGTCAGCGAGGTTCCAAATCCTATCAAGAACCATAGGGACTCGCTTCTTGCGCGTCACGCAGTGGTCGGCGCTGTATACCTTCGGACTTTTGACATATGGTCATTTAATGTGACTGGACAGTGTACGTCTTCTGCTTACGAAGTTTTACTAATTACTTTTGGCAGCTCCTTTAGATATTAAATATCTTATGATTCACATGAAAATTGTACTGTATTTCTTCGAATATCCTTTTGGAAACATTTGTGTGTTAATCTGTCGTAAATAAGTTAATAAAGTTTGCTCAGTTCGAACACATTTTCATAAGATTCTTGTTGTCCGAGATCCACATTGTCCTCAACTATACACCGGGGACAGTGTACAGCTATCGAAGGCCTAAAATTGCATTCAGTCTTCTGCTTTTTATGGATCTTGATAATGTTTCTAAATTTTTTTAACAAATGGCAACGCTGAACAACATCAGTCATATTTAATATGCCAGGAACGGCTTCAAATAATCTAAACGATTACTGTCCCGGCTCACCACATTGAATTTTTAAGAAAATTACTAAACTGCCAATCTGTCGCCGTGCAAAACCAGAAAACTGTGCTTTTAATCAATATCAGGTGATGAAAGTTAAGGAAGTTAGAAGAGCTGCATCTTTAGTGGCAGCTTTCTTGTATGCCATTATCTCACTGACATTGTGCCAGTTCTGCAAGAATTCTCCCATTGTCATCAACATCAAGGGCTTATTTTCACCATCTTTTGTGAATCGCACAACAGCCTCTTTGCAATATGATAATTAGCAGGAATGTAATGCAAATTTGTATCTTACTAGTGTTTTAAATACTCTATTTTTAAAATTTGTATGTTACTCCCGTAAAGAACTAAAGAATTATGTAATATGAATTTGTGATACTATTTTTTCGCTGCCATTTACATTTGTCTGCTATGTACTTTGAAGCTTTGGACCGGTAAGAAATATTATCTCTGTAAAAATTTGTGGAAGGAAAAGAGTGAGTGAAAGAAGTCAGTCTACGGAGGGACTCTGATATGTTTGGACAGGAGGCACGAGTTTGGAGTTAGTAGAAAATTAGCTATGGAATGTGAAAGGGGTTAACAAGATCACACAGAGATTGTACGGAGACAGAAACTGCAGTAAGAATGTGAAGAGCAAATGATGCTTTAATTTACCGTCTAGTAAGGTCATCCGAAGACCAGTATCAGTTGCAAAGCGATTTAGAAAAGATTGATGTATGGTGTGGCAGGTGGCAGTTGACGCTAAATAACGAAAAGTATGAGGTGATCCACATAAGTTCCAAAAGAAATCCGTTGGAATTAGATTACTTGATAAATAGTACAATTCTCAAGGCTGTCAATTCAACTAAGTACCTGGGTGTTAAAATTACGAACAACTTCAGTTGGAAAGACCACATAGAAAATATTGTGGGGAAGGCGAGCCGAAGGTTGCGTTTCATTGGCTGGACACTTAGAAGATGCAACAAGTCCACTAAAGAGACAGCTTGCACTACACTCGTTCGTCCTCTGTTAGAATATTGCTGCGCGGTGTGGGATCCTTACCAGGTGGGATTGACGGAGGACATCGAAAGGATGCAAAAAAAGGGCAGCTCGTTTTGTATTATCATGTAATAGGTGAGAGAGTGTGGCAGATATGATACGCGAGTTGGGATTGAAGTCATTAAAGCAAAGACGTTTTTCGTCGCGGCGAGATCTATTTACGAAATTTTAGTCAGCAACTTTCTCTTCCGAATTCGAAAATATTTTGTTGAGCCCGACCTACATAGGTAGGAATGATCATCAAAATAAAATAAGAGAAATCAGAGATCGAACAGAAAGGTTTAGGTGTTCGTTTTTCCCGCGCGCTGTTCGGGAGTGGAATGGTAGAGAGATAGTATGATTGTGGCTCGATGAACCCTCTGCCAAGCACTTAAATGTGAATTGCAGAGTAATCATGTAGATGTAGATGTAGAAGACTTCCGAACTTTCTAGAACATGATTGCTCCGTTATTACTGCAGTAGCTTTCCACTATTTCTGTAAGAAGATGTATTCCGCAGAAGCGGATTTCGTAAGACCTGAAGAGCTTTCAAGAAAACAAGAACTGCAACGAAGACGATTATGGCCAAAGTCCGATGCAGTAGACATTGGGAACAGTAAGCAGACAATGAACAGAACAATCTAGAACCAGAGAACGCAAATACCCTGTGATTTCGTCAAACTGTATGTTTAGTTACTTCCTAGGTTCATAGGACTTCTGGCTGTGCATTTTACTCGTCTGTTGGACTGTATTACAACTGGAGACTTACTTCTGGTGTTGCTTGTGTGGAACCGAAAACTAGTTAAAAAGTGAGCTTCAAACAGTGTTAGGGCCAAAGATAGCATCATTTTAAAGTGAAATTAATAAAAGTAATATAAAATCGCTTTCATATATCTCACCCAAATATAATCCGGTTCTGTCTCCTACTCTGAAACCATTTTCAAAATTTTATAATTTGTTAGGCCACGAGCCGAAGCACTGGAGGTCTTGCGGGAATTTAACCGTATTTCTGTCAGTTAATTTGCCGATAGATGAAATGGCGACTCCCATCTCCTCATCGGTCTTTTCTGAGTCGTCAGTCTTCTGACAAGTTTGATACGATCCGCCACCAATTCCTCCCCTGTGCTAATCTTTTCATGTCGGGGTAGCACTTGCATCCTACATCCTAAATCAGTATTTGCTGGCTGTATTACAATCTCTGTCTTCCTGTACAGTTTACCCTCTACAGCTCCCTCTAGAACCATGTTAGCTTTTTCCTGATTCCTTAATAGGCGTCCTATCGTCGTGTCCCTTTTTCTTGTCAGTGTTTTATACCTTCCATCACCGACGTTCTACGGAGAACCTCCTCATCCCTTACCTTATCAGTTCTTCTTATTTTCAACATTCTTCTGTAGCATAGCATCTCAAATACTTCGATTCTCTTGTGTTCTGGTTTTCACACTGTCCATGTTTCACTACCATACAATGTTGTGCTCTAAACCTACTTTCTCAGAAATTCCTTAATCAAATTAAGGCCCATGTTTGGTATTAGTAGACTTCTCGTGGCTAGGAATGTCCTTTTTGCTAGTGCTACGCTTTTTTTTACGTCCATCTTGCTCCGTCTGTCATGGGTTCTTTTGCTGGATAAGTAGCAAAATTCCTTCACTTCATCGACTTCACAGTCTCCAGTTTCTTGCTGTTCTCATTTCTGCTAATTATTTTGGTCTGTCTTCTGTTTATTCTCAAACCAGATTAAGTATTCATTCAACATATCCTGTAGCTGTTCTTCTCTTTCACTGAGGATAGCGTTTTCACAAGCGAATCTTATTATTGATATCCTATCACCTTGACTTTTAATTCAACTATTGAATCTTTTTTTATTTTATTTCCGCCACTGCTTCTTCGACGCACAGATTGAGACTACACTCTGTCTTACAGTCTTTTTAATCCGAGCATTTCATTCTTGGTTTTGCAGGCGTGTTGTCTATTACTTGTCTTTCCCCATAGCCTACCACCCACTTTTCTCAAAACTTCTTCCACCATTCATGATGCCTAACGCTTTTTCCAGGTCGACACATCATATGATCGTGTATTTATTTTTTTCAGTCTTGCTTCAGTAAACAACCACAACCTCAGAACTCTCTCTCTGGTGCTTTTATCTTTCCTAAAACCCAATTGATCGTATGAAATAGACCCTCACTTTACTTCTTTTCCATTCTTCTGTATATTATTCCGGTCAGCAACCCGGATGCATGAATTGATTGTGTGATTATTCTCGCTCTTGTCAGCTCTTCCTGTCTTTGGAATTGTGTGGGTGGTATTTCTCAGAAAGTATGATGGTACATCGTCAATCTAATACATTCTACTGTCCAACTTGAGTATTCGTTTTGTTCCCATCCCCCCCCCCCCCTCCCCGCCCCCTCCTCCCAATGATTTTTTTAAATTCCGACGGAATTTGAGCCATCCATTGTGTGTGATCTTAAGTCTTCACTTTTAAATTCTGATTCTAATATGGCATCCCATATCGCTTCCTTATCGACCCTTGATGGTTCTGTCAGTCATCAGTAAGGTCTTCTACCTCATGGGGCCTTTCAATGTATTCTTTCTACCTACGCGCTCTTTCCTTTGCATTTGGCAGTGGAATTTCCATTAGTCTCTTAACTTTACCGCCCTTGTTTTTAATCTCACCGAACGCTGATTTGACCTTTCTATATGCTGAGCCAGTCCATCCATCAATCATTTGTTTTTAGATTTCTTCAGGTTTTTCATGCAGCCATTTCACCTTAACTTCCCTTCACTTCCTATTTATTTCGTCTCTAAGTTACTTGTGTTTCTGTATTCCTGAATGTCCCTGGACATTTTCTTGTAGCTTGTTCTTTCGTCTATCATGTGAAGTATTTCTTCTGTTACCCATGGTTTCCTCGCTGTTAGCTTCCTAGTACTACACCTACGTTTTTATTCCCAGTTTCTGTGATTGGCCTTTTCAGAGTTATCAATTCCTCCTCAACTTCACTGCCTACTGACCCATTCATTATTGCAATATCGATAGCCTCAAAGAACTTCAAGCATATCTCTTCATTCCTTAGCAATTTCATATCCCACTTATTTGCGCACTGATGCTTCTTGACTAGTCTCTTAAACTTAAGCCTGGTCTTCATTATTACTAAATTCTGATCTGCGTCTGTATCTGCTTCTGGGCACGTCTCACAATCCAATATCTAATTTCGGAACCTCTATCTGACCATGATGTAATCTAACTGAAATCTTTCCGTACCTCCCTGCCTTTTCCTATTGTACATCCTCGTTTGGTGATTCTAGATAAGAGTATTCGCTGTTACTAGTTCAAATTTATTACAGAATTAAATTAGTCTTTCTCCTGTCTCACTCCTGCTACCAAGTCCATATTATCCCGTAACACTTTCATCTAATCCTTGCCTTACAACCGCATTCCAGTCCCCATTGACTATTAGATTTTCATCTCCCTTTATGTACTGCACTATTTTTTCAGTATCCTCATATACTTTCACTATCTCTTCATCTTCAGCTTGCGACGTCGGCATGCAAACCTGAACTATCATTGTCGGTGTTGATCTGCTGTTGATTCCGATAACAACAATCCTACCACTGAATTGTTCACAATAACTCACTCTCTGCCACACCTTCCTATTCAACGAATCCTAGTCCCGTTATTCCAGACGAGAAATTATTGTCTTGTTTCTATTTCAATTCACTGATCATTCGACATCTAGATTGAGAATTGACATTTCCCTTTTCAGATTTTCTAGCGTCCTTAAAGACTTCAGGCTTCTGAAATTCCACGTCCAACTCTTGGAGCGTTACACATTCATTTCTTCGATATTTTTCCCATGTTCAGCTCCCCCTTGGCAGTCGCTCCCGAAAAACCAAATGGAGGTTAGACTTGAATCTTTTGCCAATGGAGAGATCATCATGCCAGTTTCATAATAACGTGTGACATGTCCTGTGGATACACATTATTTGTCTTTAATGTAGTTGTGCCATTGCCTTCTGCATGCTCAGAATGTTGATCGTTACTGATCCTTCGACCTTTTTGGGGCCAGTTTCCCACCCCAAGAGACTGGTCTCAGCTCTGTCGGTTGCTCTGCACTCTTTGAAAAGGCTGTTGACAGAACGAGGGCGACTTCTTATGTCAAATGTCTTCGGTCGCCATTGATAATGATTTTTATTCAGAATTTAAGCAAAGGGGACGTTCGAACCCGGGACGGAGGACGTTTTTATTACTTTCCAAAAGCGCTACTTCCAGACCTTGGGTCAGCGAGCGTCATATAGGCCGCGTCGTCACAGTATCAGAGTATATCCATCACTGTTGCCTGATGCAAAGTGAGACATTTAAATATTTCAATTACCAGTACACAGCGTCCATCATTGTTTTGCGAGTGTGGAAGCAGAATTTTCACATACTATTAAGTAAGCGTGAGAAAGCCAGAGGAACAGTGTTAGCAGCCCTTAAGTGAGATAATTAACAGAATTTCATTGAATGCCATTCCATTAACGTTGCAGAAATCTCCTTCTGTTGGAATTTGAATACGTACAGTGTAACAGGAAATGTGTATCATTAGAGTTTGTACATAAACTAACGTAGGTAAGGATGGTAATTATCATCTGAATAGATTAAATATGTACAGTAGGAAAGATGCCAACATAATTTCGTCTAGACAAAGTGGTTAAAGATAGGCTTTAGCGTAATATATTACAGAAACAGCCAAAAAAATAGTTTCCACTTACCAGTAACCTTAATCGTAGGTTTCATTAAAAAGTTCGTTCGTCATTGAGTGTATTAAATGTCATTTTATACAACCATAACCTAACTCTTCTTACGCTTCCCATATTCATGCGCAACCAACATTTTCAATGGCCACTTTTGTGTCATACCGAACGGACGATACACATCAGTAGCGCCCTTCTGTTCACTTGCATTTAGCATAACACTGCATAAAACACAATTTATATACTTCTCCACATAGCTGTTTTTTGTTATTAGTAATCATCATCTCAGTACACCCTCCGACATGTATATGTATGTATATATTTTTATCCATTATCTTGTAAGAGTACATGTGAGTACATACATGTGAGTATGTGAGAGTGTTGCTTTGACGTTATCCGATAGAAGTAAGAGGGAGGCTGGCTACAAAACAGTTTCACAGGTGTCTTCCTATTTATTCTGATTTGAAGCATTCTATGTTAAGTGTAGTCTATAAAAGGGTGTGGCACTTTCAATTAATTTTAGTTAGAAAGTTGAGTTGAGTTGCGGCCACTTTATGTGCTAAGGAGTGCGACATTTGTAGTAATTACTGGCGGTTCATTACATCCATTGAGGTCAGATCAATCAAATCAGCTTAATCAAATTTTGTGAAACAGCCTTAAGTAAACAATAGTGAGAGAACAATCAGGGTAGAATAGTTTTAAACACACCATTAAATGGCAACAATCATGATTTGTAATTCTGCTGCGTAAGCGGTTTAGAAATTCATCTTATACAGCAACTCATCAAATGGGACAACATCCAGAAGAAGTAGTAATACAGGATTAGAATTCATTGCAACTGTTGTAGAACAATGTTAGGTATAGAACTGTTCCAAAACGGTTGTTATAGTATCGAACGAACAAATAGGACGTTCAAATGATATTCACCAAAATGGTCGCGAATACACACGTCACAACATTCTCGCCATAGGTGCAGTCATGGAAGTGTCAGTATGTACCGCAAGTAACGGTGTAGAGGTGTGTAGTAAAGAGACCGTCGGAGTACCTGCTGAAGCTGTGTTCGAGGTGCCGAGTCCGAGAGTCCCACCCAGAGGGCGCCGACCAGGAGAAGTACCGCACTGCGCATATTTCCTTCTCTGTCCGTGCTGTCTGCTTACTCTTGTAGCCAGAAGCTCACGTTACAACTTCTTCTATAACATGTCTGTCATTTATATACGCCTTAGTTATATCACGTAAAGTTCTTCCTATTAGCCTACGTGTTGAGTGCTCAATGTAACTTATCGTATCAGATGTTTACGTGATTGCTGTTCAAACAGAAACGGAAGTCCTCTTGCACCACGTCCAGCAGTTTAATTCTTCGCTAAATGCAGCGATAACAGTCGCATTCAGCTTATCCAAACAAACAAAGCGAGAATAGCAGAAATTAGATTAGCCATGAACTTAACATGAAAACTGGTGGCCATGGAGTGAAGAAACTGAAGACATTTTGCTACCTTGAAAGCAAAACAACGCATTAACGACGAAGCAAGGGGGTCATAGAAAGCAGACTAGCCCATTCAAAGAGAGCATTTGCGGGCAGAAATTGCAAACATCGGCCTTAACGTAAGGAAAAAGTTTCCGAGATTAACGTCTACAACACAGTATAGTATGGAAGTGAATAATGGAATGTGGGAAAAGAAGAAAAGAACTGAAGCGTTTGAGTTACGGCAGTACAGAAGAATGTGGAAGATCTCTCCACAATCCACGAGGAGAGAAACATATCGAGAACATTGACAAGACGGTGGAAAAGGATGATAACTTCCATGGCACTAGACGGACCTGCAGAGGTTAAAAACTGTAGGGAAAGACAGAGTTAGAAAATATCCGACTAAAAATTGAGGACGTAGGGTTCAAATGTTACTTTGAGATGAAGAGATTGGTGCAGGAGAAGAATTCGTGACGGACTGTAATAAACCAGTCAGATGACTAATAAAAAAAGAGAAGAAGTACTGAAAGTGGAGCTTGTAGCGTTACGGCAGCGTGATTCGTGACATTCACTCAAGTCTCACTCGGAAAAGACGTCAAAATGACACGATTAGGCTGTGTAGCCATGAGCGTACATAACGCATCCCTTACGGTAGCAACTTTGATGTGGTAGTAGCTGTGTAAGGAATGCATATAGCAGACACAGTGTGAATTGAATTACTGTCCTGGATAATACGGCGCTATTTTACAGGCAAGAGATAGTGATTTGACCTGTATCTTATTGGTAAGTTACTTTTTTCTCTATTCTTTTACAAAGATTATACAACTATAATATGTTTCGATTCGTGCATATGCCGTATTGTTAGATATCTTGTTAAGAGGTAAGGATTGCTATGCTTTCAAAGTCAGCTAAATATTGTAATGACTCTATCATAGGGTATTAATTTTATCTTTCAATACGAAAATATACGATTTTTTACTCATGACGCAAAATATGACGTTTTAACTACTCAGTTTAAAAGCCAGTCAAACATTATTGTGATCCATTGCTTAGGTATTAACATTCTATTGATGCAAAAGTACTTTTAGCAAATACCGCAAGTTACACCCTTTATATAATTTTTTGGATAAACACTTCTGGACAAGATGCCAAAAAAAAAGGAAAGAGTAAAATATCCCTCATAACGTTCAGATAATTATGGGTGTATTCGGTTGTTTCATTTTAGTGGTTTGTGAAGTACTAGGCTCCGATTGGAAAATAGGGGACAGGAAGGGGAGGTCTCTTAAATCACAACTAAACTTGGTCCACCACCTTGAATATTTTTAGTTTTTCTTAAATTTTCGCCATCTTGCATTATTAAATTTCCTGCCAGCGCAATAACTGCTTTGTAAATTTCCCACCAGTGTCAGCTTCGATTTTTAGACTTCCCACAAATGCCATCTTACACATTTTTAAATATTACACCATCTACCACCTTTGCTGATGTCATTAAAAGAGGGGTGTGGCTTGTGACGTCCTGATGATAACATCATAGAGCATGAGGTGTGTCGTGTGGTTATAAATTGAAACTTTCTGATGCAAACAAATTGCCCTAGGGGCCATTGATATACAACTAGTAGTGTGCCCATGGTCTTTCAGTTCATGACTTCAAGACTGAATCTTGTAATAGCACAATAAAAAAGAAAATTTTAGCAGTTTGTGCAAATGTTTACTTTTCTTCCAATACTAAAAATATAGTTGTGATTTTAAAAGTGTTAACAGCCTTCTTACGTATAAATTGTTGTAAAAATGTTGGTCTTATTTCAGGGAGCAAAATTTTCTCTGCCATTGTGTGAATACTACCATGTCCCATTCACATGTCCTGTGTATACCGAAGTACTTTCGCAGCTTGCACTGCATAACATGCTCCCAGCATTCTGTTATTCTGCTCATTCATCATTTTGGGACACTGTTGAGAGACAGCTTCTTCATTATGTCCCACAGAAAATAATTCAGTACAGTTATATCTATGCCTAATCTCCGTTTCTAATATACCAACCAGAAAATATTTTCTTTATATAACTTCAACGAGTATGTAGTGGCTAAAAGAGACGTTGGTTTTCATTACATAGAGGTCTTCAACAAGAAGATTTTCATCGTCATAGCTAAAATTTGGTGTGAAATGAAACTGGAACTAACAGTTTAAAACTTTGGAACACAAAAATAGAGCTAAAACCACACTTTCATCCACCAACATCCTGCGACGGTTCTCGATTTTTAGTCTGCTAATACTGTTCACGATGCTCCAGCGTGATATAAACCTGTTTCTATTACTCTCCTCAGGTATTTTCCAGAAAAGTGCAGCACCGCTCTTTGTTGTGATCTAGGGGGAAACTGTACATACTTCGCACCAGAAATCTACCGTGATTTGCTGTGTCCGGTTGCTCCACTGAGGTTTAGTTGAGAAACCATGTCTGAAGTATTACGGTTTAAATTTTTGTTTATTACTATGTTAGACACATCCCAGTTACAGGAACACTGCAAACCAAGTCAAAGCTCACTGAACCGACTAAAACAATATAACTGTACCAATGACGATTCATATCCTATGAGAAGTTTCAAGTCCATAGGCCCAGGAACAAGGTGTATTATTCTCATACAGCTCTGAAATTCGCTGACAACAAGAGCATGTCTGACCACGAGACCTACTGCCGAAAGCCACTCCTTCCAAAAATGCCCGCTCCGCCGCCCCCCCCCCCCCCCCCCGCCCAAGATGCACAAGAACACTGCACAGTCCTTCAAATTTATAAGTACTGCCCTGTCCCTTCCAGTGGACTGTCGTTCTTCCAACGCAAAATTACTTATTTACATTTGTACGTTCAATACTACATATTATTTAATCAGTGTTGTGGTCAAAGTAAGCTCATTTGTGCCTTTATCTTTTTGGTACCTCACATTACATGTCTTTTGTGTGAGGATTAAATAGATTTAAATAATAATTACTGTATTCGACGTACAATCTACTTAAAATCTGAATGACGCTACTTCAAATTACTGTATGATTACTGTTATAAAGGCACATTTGCATGCCGAGCGTGAGTTTCCTCGGAAACGCGAGATATTAATTAAATAAATAATCAGTGACAAATAAATAAAGCCTATGGCACACAACTGCAGCGCTGAGTCGCTGATAAAACAAAAGTACATTTTCGTTAGTCGTATGTTTGATTAAAAAAAAAGAGGAAGAGCTCTCGTTGAAGTGGTGCGAGAAGCACGTATTTTAGTTTATTGTCTGGCACACCGCCATATTTCATGATATAGAAAATTACTGCGAGTTGCAACCATACTAGGCACTCGATTCTGAAAAGAATTTATATTTATAAAAGTAAGTAGGATTGTGAACAGTAGGCTTATTCATTGAATATATATGATTTAACTAACTGTGTAATTTTTATGTTTAGTAGACAGTCACCTCTGTACGACGTATTGACATGGCTGGCAAATTATTCTAATATTGAGATTTAGATTATGAGTCCGCACCTACCGCAGCAGTCTTTGGAAACGATTTAATTACGAAGTCCGATTATTTCAGTTTTATTTCACGGTCAACTACGAGTAACATTGCCTTTACGAAAAAGCCATTGTCAAGCGTCTGATACCGAATAATCAAAACCTGACGACTCATAGGAGAGCCAATCAGACAGATAAAAATAATTAATATTTTATAATATTTTATTTTATTTTATTTATTTTATATTGGCGACTGCGTGTCGGACTTGTTATTTTGTCATTTGTTACATTGTTCTCTTTGTTTCATGTGAAAAATCAACCTTCTGGTCCTGGACTTGACTATATGAGAAATAAAAAAAAATCAGAAGATATTTGCCAATTATAAAATTTTGCGGGAAGACGCAAAGAAGCTTCCAGCAAAATAAGGTAAGACGCAGCATCTTTGCATTAGCAGGCTTGACCAGACGTATAATTCAGTGTATTAGCTTTTCAGTAAAATTCTGTAGTGTTTCTTTTCCGCATAACAGTTTCAGTGATAAATTCCATTCTCAGTATTTTTCCTTAAACAATAACGTATGCAACAATACCAATACACGAGTGTACAATATGGCCGACTTCTGTACGATATCATGTAACATGGCCAGCAGCCATTACCAATAATCTCAAATTCAGTTTATATTTTTAAATTAACAGACAGCCATTGTTGCTACGACCGATTCATGCTCAACTGCATTTTATTTTAAAACCAGTGTCAAACATTAATTTCTTGAAATATATAGCACGTGTGGCATGGTAATAACTAGAAAACAATACGCAAAAATGGAACAGCAAAGACGTACTATTCAGACGCAATCCGACTCGGACGAGAGACAAATGTTAGAAAATGACTTTACGACAGCAACCGGTAGTGACGATACATCAAATATTGACGCAAGTGTCAACGGAAATTTTGACAATAGGCCGTCCACCACAAAAATTTCAAAGTCTCAGTCAGAGCCCATGTTAATACATGACGTCACGTCTAATGACGCGGCGGGGGCAGAGACCTTGCAAACAGTAAACATTGCCAACATGTTACAAATGCTAATGAAACAAAACGCAGAAAATATGGCAACCTTAAGGATGCAGAACGCGGAAAACATGGCAACCTTAAAGACACAAAATGAACAGTTAAAGACACAAAATGACGAAATTAAATCTGATCTCATAGCAATCAAGGCATGTAATGACACTTTGTGTAAACGTGTGGAACTTATAGACGCCACACTGACCAAACAGATGACTGAACTCAGTACGAAATTTTCCAAGCTTAATACGAGACAAGACAAGACTACAAATGACGTAGCACTTTTACAGACACAATTAAAAAACCTTAATGTCACGTGTGAAGCTCTTACTGAACAAATTCAAACATATCCTTCAGTACACGACAACCTTGAAAAACGGATTACTGACGTGCAGAATAAATTTGACGATGTTGAACAACACCTGACTGACATCTTACAATCTGATGCCACAGCTCATTTTCAAAATATTAATAAAGAATTTCATGATTGGGTAGAGAACAAAGACAAACATTTTGATAGATGCATACGTGAAAATTTACCAACAATTGTGCACGACTCCGTAGCGGAATACATCACTAATAACAAACAGCTGATTAGTGACGCAGTACAATCCGTCACTGCACCCATGAGACAATTCACCGATCAACCACAGTCTGAATGTAACGAAAATATCAGTCAAAATGTACAGTTCAGAAACCAATATACACTCGAGTATGACGCACACATACCGCACACCACAAACACACAAGAACAAAACACACCACGACTACAACACATACCACGACGTGCAACCACAAACACAAGCTATTATCATGGTAAACCACAGCAACATTATCGTAATTACTCGCCAGCTGAGCATTGCAGTAATTACAGTGGAACAAATCCATATCATAATGCAAAGGAAGAAGAAAGCTTAATAAAACACAGGCAATTTCAGGCTTTTATCCCAGAGAAACGAACCATTCATCCGGTGATTTTTCTTAAATCTTTTAGTAACGCATTTCCACGCACTTGGAGTGACCGGAAAAAGATTTCATATATTGTCGGTTACATCCAAGGCGATGCAGCTGTCTGGGCATACAGTCAAGCTGACGTATGTACCACGTACAGTGAGTTTGAGCGTGCCTTTCTGAACAAATTCTGGTCGCAATCCGTCCAGGAGCGACTCAGAAGACAAATCTTAGAACCTGAAACTTTTAACAGTAAAAATGGTAACTTACGCAGATATTTTGAAAAATACTTGAACATGGGACATTTTTTAGACGAACCAGTCGCAACGCGAGATATACTCCGAGCGTTGAAGGCCAAATTGCCTTTCAACATTAAGGAAAAACTTCTACATATCCCGGATGACGATTCAGATTATTTTTTAACAGCTTTAGATTCGGTTGACATGTTACTTGAAGATCAGCGCTTCGCGCGGCAAAACAGCAGCCACAATGTTTACACTAGTGGTATGCAAAACATGCAGGCTTGCCAACACAATTCTGGCGCGCCCACAGTTGGATACGCGGTACAACAAAAACAGCAAACTCACATGCCGTCTCAGTACGGAAATCAAAATCAACACGCGTATTCCAATACAAACAATAGTTACAACAGTAATAACATTTCATGCGGCAATCCATACAAAAGGCACCGCGGTAATAACAACAACGGTAACAACGGATACAAATGTAACAACAAAAACACAAACAGAAATAGAAATAATAATAACTACGAGCCAAGACAGCATCAAGCCTGGACTCGTAGCGATCAATACTATCATTCAAATACTGCTTTACCACAGCAGCCACCAGGACAAAATTGGAGCATACCTTACGACCGACAGGTAAGTTATAATGCGCAACAGCAACAACAACCGCAAAAGTTTGGAGATCATAATAGGCAATATCCGAATGTGAATATAATAGAAATGACACCTGATGCACAACCTCAATCTGTGTCAGTACCTAGTACAAATGATAATCCAACAAACTAGAAACAGTCACTACTTTGCCCCAGGTCGTGGCTGAAGAATCCTTGGGGGGCGGCTTCAATGTTAATCAGTTATTTGACACCACACTTGAACAACAGAATAATGATATGCCGAGTAATTCTAAACAAAAACTACCTGTTTTATTTATAAGATACAACCACAATAACAATATATCAGATGAACTTTTACAAGACAGTACACAATGTCGTTTAAACACAAATGAAATTGTTTTAGCATCCACTACTGGTGTAGTAGGTGGGATTCCAACTACTATTATCCTAGATACAGGTGCAGCTGTGAGCGTTTTATCTTTTAATTTTTATAAAAAGATGTGTGAATTGGAACCTGTGCCTGAGTTTCCTGCCCAAAACTGTAAAATAACTACTGCACTAGGTAATAAGTCATGTAGGGTTACGAAGCAAGTTTTTGTAAACGTTAAAATAGGTAATGGAACCGTACAATGGCCATTCCTGGTTGTACAAAACCTTGTGACAAATTGCATATTAGGAATAGATATTATGAGCGAGAAGGACTGCATTATAGACTTCTCCAAAGGTAAATGTATTTTAAATGATAAAGGCAGTGTAATTATTATTGATTTGGACAGGAGAACTCTAAAGCATGACAAACACTGTACAGGGTACAAGGTACAGTTAGTACTTGACAAAGACATTCAAGACATGCAAACACACTCATCTGACAGAGAGCTAATGGACTTGAAAACATTGCTTGATCATAAGATAAGTGAAGCTACAGCTCTCAGTGTACATGAACGTATAAAACTACAGGAAGTGTTATCCAAATATTTACAAGTTTTTACCAAACGATTAGGTGTTATCAACACGTATGTGTACAAGATTGAAGTTAAGCCTCACAAGATCTTCTACCATAAGACATATAACGTACCGTTATCTCAACGACCTGCTGTGTGGCAAGAATTAAAACAAATGTTAGACTGGAAGGTCATTGAACCATCCACCTCACCTTATTGTAGTCCTCTACTTGTTGTCAAAAAATCAAATGGAGGCATTAGGTTAGTGTTAGACGCACGAGCTATTAATGAAATAATTTTACCGGTTCACACAAAACCTGAAAATTTAGAAGAGCAATTACAGAAATTTCTAGATGCAAAATATTTTTCCACAATAGATCTCGCTAATTCGTTTTGGCAGGTGGGTATCACTCCTGATTCTCGGAAATATACTGCATTTATGTTCGGGGGGCGAACCTATCAGTTTTGTGTTCTACCCTTCGGACTGAATGTCAGCTCTGGGGTATTCATTACAGCCCTGGATACCGTGCTTGGCGACGATTTAGTTGAGACAGTCACACACTATGTAGATGATATACTGATAGCTACACAATCCTGGAATGAACACGTTGACACACTTCAAAGAATTTTAGAAAAATTTGCACAAGCTGGAGTCACAGCCAACCTAAGAAAATCAAAATTTGGTTGCAGTGAGATAAAGTATTTAGGACATATCATTAATTCACAGGGCATACGTCCGGATCCCAGTAAATTAGATGCTATCAGAAACTTTCCTAGCCCTCGAACTAAAAAGCAGTTAAAATCATTCCTTGGGCTATGTTCATTTTTCAGACGTTTTTTGCCACAACCACTTTTGAACAGTAAACATCTGCTAAATCTACTCAGAAGGAATCAAGTTTGGATCTGGTCGGAACAGTGCCAGAATGACTTTAATACAATTAAACATGCTTTAGTGAATGCTAACATTTTGAGCCATCCAGATTTCAATTTAGATTTTTGTATGACTTGTGACGCTTCACGTACTGGCTTGGGCTGTTGCTTATTTCAAGTTGTAAAGAATAAAGAGGAGGAACAGATAAGAATTATTGGGTTTGCGAGTCGCACTCTAACTGAATGTGAGCGTACATACTCCACTACTGAGTTAGAAACACTTTCCATAGTATGGGCATTCAAGAAATTCAATTATTATTATTTATTTGGAAAACATACGGTAATTTACACCGATCACCAGGCCCTGACATTTTTGTTAACTTGTAAACTTGTACATCCTAGACTATCACGATGGGCAGTTACACTTCAGAACTACTCTTTTGAAATTGAGTACATAAGAGGTAAGGACAACACCATTGCAGACACTTTGTCTAGACTTCCACAAGGTATGAATGATACCAACAGTGACTTAGAAAATATAAATGACTACAGGATTCTCTTAATGCAAGACAAGCAGTATCACCAATATTATATTGATATGTGCAGAAACATGGCTGAATTACAAAAATCTGATCCTCACTGGTATAAGATAATAACATTACTGGTAGAAAAACACAACCATCCTTTGACTAAGTATTACAAGTTACACAATGATGTGTTATTTTACCGCCGACATCCAAATGCTACTAACTGGTGTGTATGCATTCCCAAAGAGTCTGAACGTAATCTAATTTGGCACACACACTTAGTTTGGGGTCATTATGGGACGAAAAAGTGTTTGGCAAAGCTCAGTACATACTGTTATTTTAGCAATATGAGAAGAAAAATTTACAGGGAACTAAAAACATGTGTCATATGTCAAAAATCAAAACCTCAGAATTTATCCACAAAAACAGATTTACATTCTATTTTACCTGGTAGACCCCTGGAAATTCTGTGTACTGACATTAGTGGACCGCATCCAGCAAGCTCTGGAGGCGTCAAATATATCTTAGCTTTTTACGATATATTTTCTAAACACGTAAAACTTTATGCTTTAAAATCCGCCACTGCAAATGCTATAATACGAAGATTCTCAAGTGATTACCTGACGCACGTGGGAAAACCTAAAGCAATTCTGTCAGATAATGCAGCATACTACTCTGGGTACAAATGGAGAAATTTCTTGAAGGACAATAACATTAAAAGTATATTTATTTCGAGGTTTAGTCCACAATGTAACGCGACCGAGAGACTTTTCCGAGAATTAAACCGTTTCATGAGGACCTATATTTCATCAAAACATACTAATTGGGTGTCCTACCTAAGTCTTTTCGAAGACGTACACAATAACTTAAATATTTACGATACAAATTACACACCTAACGAGATCATGTTCAATTGCAAACAGAACGATCAGTGGATAGAACCATTACCTAAGTTGTCAGACAAGGAAATCACACCTGAACAGAAAATAAAAGAAGTATTGACTACGCTGACACATCACGCACAGATACGAAACAAACATCACAGAAACATAATAAAAAGAAAACAAAAATTCGAGGTAGGAATGCTTGTACTACTTCGTACTCATCATAAATCTGTTGCACTCAAACGACGCAACGCTAAGTGGCGTCTGCTATATGAAGGACCTTATATAATTGTTAACATACCGCACCCTGGTGCGTATCTGTTACAACATCGTAGAACTAACAAAATTATTGGGCTATACGCACACCGAGATCTTAGAGCATTTCATGCTGAATAATGTAAAAGTCATACCCATCAAAATATTGCTAAGCAACTCGAAAAACTCTGTTGCTACAACACAGATAATAAGTAGTATAGAAATTTTCATTTCAGCGTTCCAGAGTCGCAGTTGAAGACAGAAGAACTTTTCTTTCAACGCCGCGGTTCCACCGAGAAGACTGAATATTAAAGTAAAATTTATGATTACGTAGCAGTGAATGATATATAAATTTTTCACGGAACATTTGTGACTGTAGGTACCACTGACTTGCTATGACACCTGACGAACCGACAGACGTCATCTGTGAAGCGATCTTTTACTTCGAGAAATAGATTAGACGCACATCTCTCAGCAAGAAAAGCATCTACCAGTAGTCAAGGCCACACAGACACTCTACACACACGCACAAAACGCGAGGAATCGAACATTTTCTCTCTCTTACTATTTTGAATATTTATTGAGTAGCGAAAACGCCTGGTCTTGTCTACTGATGTAATGAATGTTGTGTCTAACCTATCTTAATTTCAGATGACATCACAAAAAACATCGATAATATCCCAGCAAAACCGCTAAAGAGGATGTAAATATCTGCAATTCATGTAATCAAATATGACACAATGTAATAACCTATAGCTATGTAATGATGATGTAAACATGTTTATGTGCAACTGTATTATGTTTATGCTAAGAAAATATGTGACGTGTGTATGTATTATTACTTATGTTTTTTTTAAACTGATGTATAATGTAACTGTTACTGTGTGAAAATTTGAACGATAACGAGTGCCAAAATGTGAAAAACTTTTAAAAAAAAAATGCGTAGTGAACCACTGTTCACGGACATTAACGTACATTACTAAGTCTGTAACTACGCAGAGACCTATGTGAAAGAAACTGTTAATGACATTCATGATGCATCGTACCTTTGTTAACGCGATGAACGATTTCTTCGATGAGTAACCACGAACATTTAGGTGAGCTATATTTAAAAAAAAAAAAAACTGAATATGTGAAGTGCATAATTCGTGCATCGTCTAGCGACATTACTACAGTACCCAACTTCAAGATGTTAACTGGATTAAATGGACACAAAGTGCCTGTCCAGAAAACAACACGACGGGTGGAAGAATTTTGGTTGGAACTTCAGGGAATGAAATGTTCTCGAAATGTGACGGACACGCTTACCTGGACTGTCCAAGGATCGACGCCAGCTATGTGCCGTCCGAGGTTCTGCAACCAAGCTTCCACGGAATATCGAAAACGAACTGCATATGGACTAATTACTCGACGGGTCACGTCTGATCTGTAATAAACAATGCTTTTTGTCACAACGAACTGCATCACAACGACTATAATGGAAATAGGAAATGGACATGCTTATGTATCAATCACGTTGTTATACAACGATGTTACTGTGATCAAAAAAACTTTACCACGACGATACTAACCTGTAAAAAAATTATTGTGCAGCAGGTGAATATGAACTGTGATAACGACACCATGTGTATAGGTCAACGCACCTGAAAAATACGGACATTTTTCTTTGAAGCATTTCATTGCAATGCTATGTAACTAAGAACATTCAACAATCTAAAGTTGTATTGTATTATAACAAATATTGTAATTTTAAAACTAAGTTACCTGTCATAGAATGTAGTCTTCATATGTAATCTTGGTGGAATATTTTCTTTGTGCAACGACTAAGAAATGCGCGCGCACACGAACAATATGAACTGCAATACTGTGCCGCGTGATCTAAATTTACGAAATAACGGCAGTGCCGTAGTTACACAGACGCTTCTGCGCATGCGCGCACTCTGTTTTGCCAACATAAGAACTTTTTCGGCGCACGCGCGTCATTCAAATTTTGTGTATAATATACAGTATAATGTAAGTCATGTAAATAGTTGTAGATAACTTAGATTTTCTTGTGCCTTTAGGTGAATTGCTCGCCTGCAGGTGTGTCCTTTCACCTCGCAATTCAGGGGGCAATATAAAGGCACATTTGCATGCCGAGCGTGAGTTTCCTCGGAAACGCGAGATATTAATTAAATAAATAATCAGTGACAAATAAATAAAGCCTATGGCACACAACTGCAGCGCTGAGTCGCTGATAAAACAAAAGTACATTTTCGTTAGTCGTATGTTTGATTAAAAAAAAAGAGGAAGAGCTCTCGTTGAAGTGGTGCGAGAAGCACGTATTTTAGTTTATTGTCTGGCACACCGCCATATTTCATGATATAGAAAATTACTGCGAGTTGCAACCATACTAGGCACTCGATTCTGAAAAGAATTTATATTTATAAAAGTAAGTAGGATTGTGAACAGTAGGCTTATTCATTGAATATATATGATTTAACTAACTGTGTAATTTTTATGTTTAGTAGACAGTCACCTCTGTACGACGTATTGACATGGCTGGCAAATTATTCTAATATTGAGATTTAGATTATGAGTCCGCACCTACCGCAGCAGTCTTTGGAAACGATTTAATTACGAAGTCCGATTATTTCAGTTTTATTTCACGGTCAACTACGAGTAACATTGCCTTTACGAAAAAGCCATTGTCAAGCGTCTGATACCGAATAATCAAAACCTGACGACTCATAGGAGAGCCAATCAGACAGATAAAAATAATTAATATTTTATAATATTTTATTTTATTTTATTTATTTTATACTGTCTATCTGTTCAGTGGTTTATTATTCATTGTACATGACGTAGCGTGGTCATCATTTGTTGCGAGACCGCTACGGTCGCAGGTTTGAATCCTGCCTGGGGCATGGATGTGTGTGATGTCCTCAGGTTAGTTAGGTTTAACTAGTTCTAAGTTCTAGGGGACTAGTGACCTCAGAAGTTGAGTCCCATAGTGTTCAGAGCCATTTGAACCATCATCATTTGTTACTGACCTCGCTGCTTCGGCACAAGAAATTATTTTAGCTACGTAAATGGTACTTTTGCTGATTGTGGCTGAATCTAATTACTAATCGTTCCAGTAGTCCACTCCACTTATAATGCACTGCAGAATTTTTTTCAGTAGTGTAGCTTTGTGTGTGGCGTGATCTCCCGATTCTGACACAAATTGTCATATAACCTGACGCTACTGACGTAAACTTTTACTGAGATGACAAAAGTAATAGGTTAGCGATATCGTACATTTAGAGAGGGCGATAGGCTCGGGTACCCAGAGTATAAAAGACTAGTGCATTTGCAGAGATGCCATTAGTACGTACTCAGATAATTCATGTAGAAGGGTTTCCGACATGATTAGGGTGACACGACATTAATTAACAGACTTTGAACTGGATGCGTGGGACATTCCATTTCGGAAATCGTAAGGAAATTCATGATTATGCGATCCACAGTGTCAATGAGTGTGGTGAGGGTACCAAATTTATGACATTACGTCTCACCACGGACAACGCAGTGGCTGATGGCCTTAACTTAACAACAGAGAGCAGTGAGGTTTCCGATGTGTTGTCAGCGCAACAGACAAGCAACACTGTGTGGAATAGCCACAGAAATTATTGTGGGATTTACGACGAACGTACCCCTTTGGACAGTGCGGCGAAATCTGGCGTTAGTAGGCTATGGCTGCAGACGACCGACTCGAGTGCCTTTACTAACAGCACAATGTGGACTGCAGCACCTCCCCTGGACTTGTGACCATATCGGTTGGATTCTAGACGCTGTGATCTGATCAGACAAGTACCGATCTCAGTTGAGTAAGAGCTGATGGTAGGATTTGGATGTGGCACAAAAATGGTTCAAATGGCTCTGAGCACTATGGGAGTTAACATCTGAGGTCATCAGTCCCCTAGAGCTTAGAACTAATTAAACCTAACAAACCTAAGGACATAACATACATCCACGCCCGATTCAGGATTCAAACCTGCGATGGTAGCGGTCGCGCGGTTCTAGACTGAAGCGCCTAGGACCGCATGGCCACTGCCGCCGGCGATGTGGCATAGGCCCTACGAAGCCATGGATCCAAGTTGTCAACAAGACACTGCGCAAGATGGTGGTAGCTGCATAACGGTGTGGGCTGTGTTCACAGGCAATGCAATGTGTTCTCTGGTCCAACTGAACCGATCGTTAACTATAAATGGTTACATTCGGCCACCTGGAGACTGTTTGCAACCATTCATGGACTTAATCTTACCGAACAACTATGGAATTTTTATCATTGACAGTACGCTATGTCACGCTGCCACAGTTGTTCGTGATTGGTTTGAAGAACATTATGGATAATTGGAGTGAAAGTATGGCCACCGAGATCGCCCATCATCGATCCCGTCGACCATTAATGGGACAGCTCGTGCACACAATCCTTCACCGAAACACTTTCACAATTATGGATGGCTATGAAGGCAGCATGGCTCAATATTTCTGCAGGGAACTTCCAACGGCTTGTTGAGTCCATACCACGACGAGCTGTGTACTACGCCGGACAAGAGGTTGACCGTCACAATACTGGGAGGTATCCCACGGTTATTGTCACCTTCGTATACATGTATGTTGCACATTTCACGCCCAATCGGCTTAATTGATTCACTTGTTACTTTTCAATTAAAAGTGGTGATGCAAATATTTGTACAGCTGGTACAAGACTGTGATGGCTACGCTTTGTGATCAACATCATTGGTTATCATCTGCCTTACCGATGGTGGTCATACGATGTTTCAGGATATGCGATGAATACAAAATTGCTCGTAGCGTGTGTAGTTTTTAGAATACAGAAGAGAGCTTAGCTTCGCTGCACTTGTCGCATTGGTATGGTAAAATATATGCTATTGTTTTATTTGTACTGGTATATCCTGTGGTCGAAATTCGACGAAGTGTGGTTACGAAATAACGAAACTAATTTTTTAAAAATATTTGTGATGGGATATATTTGTATGCAGGTTCTCAGTCCTTACCAGTACACTATGTAGGTTTTTAGGTCTTGTGTATTGCGTACTGTGTTTTAAATCAGGGACCTAGGAACGCCAGAGAGGCTTCGTCCCGTCATAGTCCTCAGTGGTTCACAACCCCCCGGCAGTCTACCCACCCCACCGCCGCCCCTCACCGAATGCAGGGTTATTGTGGAGTTCGGTCCCTAGTGGACTCCCCAGGAACGCCTCATACTAGACAAGTGTAACCCCTGAAGTTTGCATGGTAGAGTATTTATGGTGTATGCATATGTGGAACAGTGCTTGCACAGCTATCACCGACATAGTATAACTGAGACGTAATAAGGGGAACCAGCCCGAATTCGCCGAGGAAGATGGAAAACTGTCTTAAAAATCATACACAGACTGCCCGGCACACCGGACCTCGACACTAATCCGCTTGTCGCATTCGTGCCGGGGACCAGCATGCCTTCCCACTTGGGAAGCAGCGCGTTAGACCGCGCGGCTAGCCAGACAGGTGTTTTTATGTCTTACTTGTGTGCTATGAGGAAAGGAGTGAGAAAGTATTGAGAAGTAGCACAAGAGACTGAAAGCCAAAAACGAGGGAAATAATTGCTTTATTCTACAATTTAATGGTATAGAACCCCAGCATAAACAAATTTTTAGTAAATATTGCTTCATCATTCGCTAATTGTCAGTATTCGCTGTGTTCACAAATATAAAATTTCAACCCATCAAATGAAAAACTCTATCTTTCGTAACATATAACTGACCATGCATAAGGACAGGTTGTCTTAATAAAATTCCAACTTTTCGAATGTTTGTCCTTATGACTTATTAACAATAATAAAAAAAATGTAGAAACAGTTGGAAATTGTTTTCTCTGAAACTGAAAAGGTGAAAGCTAACCTGCATAAGTCATATGCAGGTGTGAAATCAAAATTCGTTTGTTCGGTACAGCTGCAGTAAAAACAGAGCAGTCAGTGGCATTATGGTATAAAAATTTGAATGCATTCTGGTTCCATTAATTAATCCTCATTTTGTATTTATACGTATTTCTAATAAGAGCAATGCATTTAATTTTTAACCGTAATTGCTGTGGTGCTTATTATTACAACTTGTTTTATCATAGCTGTAATAAATTTTGTCTTCAACTATCATAGGAATGAGTATATCGTTATTTATTGTGACACAATCTCTCCTTACCTGACAGGTTAGCCGAGAGCACTAATGCGCTGCTTTCTGGACTCGGATAGGCGCACTGGCCCTGGATCGAATCCGCCCAGCGGATTACCGACGTTGGCCAGTGTGCTGGCCAGTCTGGATATGGTTTTTAGGTGGTTTTCCACATCCTACTAGGTGAATACTGGACTGGTCGCCAGGTGTGGAATCAAAATTCGTTTGTTCTGTACAGCTGCAGTAAAAACAGAGCAGTCAGTGGCATTATGGTAAAATAATTTGAATGCATTCTGGTTCCATTAATTAATCCTCATTTTGTATTTATATTTCTAATAAGAGCAATGCATTTAATTTTTAACTGTAATTGCTTTGGTGCTTATTATTACAACTTGTTTTATCATAGCTGTAATAAGTTTTGGCTTCACCTATCTTAGGAATGAGTATATCGTTATTTCTTGTGACACAATCTCTCCTTACCTGACAGGTTAGGCGAGAGCACTAATGCGCTGCTTTCTGGCCTCGGATAGGCGCACCGGCCCTGGATCGAATCCGCCCAGCGGATTACCGACGTTGGCCAGTGTGCCGCCCAGTCTGGATATGTCTTTAAGACGGTTTTCCACATCTTTCTAGGTGAAAACTGGGCTGGTCCCCTCGTTCCGCTTCAGTACACGATTCGCAGACATTCGAACACGTTCATGCTATTCCATGGATTACACTAGATACAGACAGCTGGGGTACACAAGATACTACTCGGGGGTATGGGGCGACGGCAGGAAGGGCATCCAGCCACTCCTTAAAATTAGCCATGCCAAATCCGTTCCTAAAAATTCCGACCCTGTGTAACCGCGGGACAAGGCACTAGCAAAAGAAAGAAAGAAAGCAAGAAGGAGTCTCTCCTTCTTCTATCTTTTTTCAACGTCTATTCAAACATAGTGCAAAGGCATATCAGTATAACGGTCAGCAACCGTCGATGGATCGGTTTCATCTAATGCAGACAATGATAATCATTTGATTTTTTCGCCTTTTCAGCTGCATTCCACTCTCGGCTTACTCTTAAGTAAACATGTTGTCTGTGTAAATAACGATTATCATGCCTAGTGATAGAGTGACTGAAAATGCATTGGAAATTCACAAATACACAACACTGCTTCAGTTGATCTGACATTACGGCCAATCACGGAGTTGCTCACTTCATCAGTCTTTCACTGCGTACTTCTACTAGGCCACTTCTACTAGCTACACTATCGTATCCTTTGCATATGTATTTATAAATGTATTTAACGCTTTCAAACTTAGTGCAAACTTCAACATTCACATGGCAGTCAAATTTGGAAAGTAAATCTGGATTATATTGTACAACATGACGATAGTCAAGTGATTGTCCTCAAATATTAACGCTGTCTGTACAATGGAGATCCATTAACTGATTGTCATGTGGATTTTTTGTTGCACTTGCCATCTCTCATACACACAGAATTTTAATTAAGTGCACCACATGGTCCATCCATGATACGTTTCGAAACACATTCGTGTAGTTTACAATGTGTTCAAATCTCTGGAATTTCTGCACATAGGACTTTATCAATATCACAAATGTCTACTATTTCATGGATTTAACATAAAGTAATTGATATAAGGGCATGTGGCAATCCTTGTTTTTGAAACTAGGTGGTGTAAATAATTGCCTGAATTTGAGCAAAAATATCTTTTGCTAATACTTAATCAATTGATTCCATTAATTTAGTCTTGAATACCTGCATAATACTTTCTGGACAGAAACTCAGATTCATGTCAATCAATGTTCTTAATACTCTCTGGCCAATTTGCATGGCAAGTCATAGTAACATATAATGAAGGTTTCCAAAAATGTTGAACAATGGACATTAAATCTAACTAAATTTGTTACATATTTCTTGGAGAACCATTAAGTGGAGAAAGCAAATATCTCTTCTTCCAATATTTGCAGTCTGATTCAGGTTAAGTTGTAAATTATTATATAAGGTATTATAAATTTCTACCCTTACAACAGACTGATTCTGTCAAATGAAGTGGAGTCTCATACCTTCAATATGTACCTAAATATCAACTATCCACTTTGTGGATGTTGTAAATGGCTGAATTCATTTCTAACTGAAATGCAGTAGTATGCATATTGGAATATAGTAACGGTATCTCTAGGCTGTTGGTGTATTATGGAACAAATTAGCGTTCCAGCCAGATTCTCTGTTAAAAAATAACAACTGATATGCTAATGGATCCAGTGAGCAGTCTGAAACTGGAAAGTTTTTGGCAGCACCACTGTTTTTTTAAAAAATACACCACATTTTTTTGAGCAATCAGTCACCATCACTCGTGGTAAGAATAGCGCCATCGGTTTTAATTACACCATTGTAATGCATGTAACCTAAATTTTATTAATTGTAATAATCATACTAATTTCTCTATTTTAATTTTCCACTCTTGCACCATAATCTTTCATCACAGTAAAAGAATACACAAAAGGATTAGCGAGCTCTAATTCAATAGTAATACTGTGCATTACTTAGTTATTAGTATAACATGGGTGTTTTCATTATTAATTCAGTCCATAGTGAAAAGCAGTGTCGATGTCATAAAAATATAATTGCACATAGCATGGTGAATCACCACACATATTAGCCATTGCACCTGACTTGTATTAAAAAATTTCATGTATATTAAAGTGATACACTCCACATACGTATGTGTCTGAGATTTTGGCCTCAGAACTGCCCATAGCAAATGCAGCGTTCCAGTTGTGAATATCATTGAAGTAATTGTTTAATTTCTTTTGAAAGCTAGAATCATCTGAAGTGCGTCTTTGTTAAGGTGCACTCACAAATAAATTTTGTGTTAATGCTAGCAATTGTTTTCCTTATGACAACATAAGTGAATGCCATTGCATCATGTACAGTAACCTCTGATGAGAAATGTTTTACGTTACAAAATCTGCACTGTAAATTCATTAAACCGCAATTGTAACCGTCCAAATTTTATGGAATTACCTTCAGTGCACATTTATAGGTTTCATTCAATAAAAAAGGTGCATCATCATTATGAGTGTTCACATACCTATTACTCTGTCTATGCAAAGATTGTGTCTGTCTACCTCTGCGCCTTTCACTCCGTCAGAAGTCACAGTTTTTCTAAATGAAGAAACAAAGAATTAGGAACTTAGTTCAAATTTTCTCTTTATGGCGACAAATGACCATAAAGGTACAGGAAGGTAAGAGAAGTAACGACGTCAATAGACAAGGTTATTCACAGACTGTTGTTATGATATTTTGATTTCCATTGTTAATATCGTCAACCTAACTTTGGTGGCATTGTAGCTGCCCCGTGTACATGAGCTACAGCAAAAGAATCATGTAAACATAAATGTGACAAGAATGTGATTTCACGAACCACTACTACTTCCAGACGTCATTTCTACCATAGTACTTGACAGATTGACAGGACTGAAGTGTGTAGCACTTCAATTTTCGGTGTTCACATATTGCAGAATGTAATGCGAGATAGAGAAGGCATCATTAGAGTTATGAATATGAAAGAATCTACTTCCTTTACCACTCTTAATGCCCAAGTACATACGATTTTTTCGTTGTGCACATCGTTGGTAGAGTACCTTTCGAATTACCTACGTTTCATTAACCTCCTTGTATAACTAATGTTAAAAATTGATACTTTAGTTTTCGTGTTAACGTGTTAACATTACGATACCACTGTTCAAATTTTGATGCATACTGAAGTAATTTTAGAGCTCTTGGGCAGCGCTTGGTGCTGCGACAATGAGTCACTGTCGCGTCCGTCTCTGTAACATCTTAATCTCTTCATCAACGATCTGTAAGTGTCTCTCCACTCCAGCGGCTGTTGCGATAGGGCGGATATACCTCATTCAAGTCACCTGGCATTGCATTATTTGTGACAGCTTTTATTCATCCTGTTTATGAAGGAAATAAATTTCCTGTGTGAGTCCGCGATCATCGTCACTATCTTCTGACTAACACAGTGTAGATCGCTTAATATTATTATTTACTTATTACACCACTTCACCTACACTCATCACGAGATCAACATTTTGAACTTAATAATCAAGGTTCAGTGTCTGCATCAGAACCCATAATAAGGTTTTTATTCTCACAGTTCAAATGGTTCAAATGGCTCTGAGCACTATGGGACTTAACATCTATGGTCATCAGTCCCCTAGAACTTAGAACTACTTAAACCTACCTAACCTAATGACATCACACAACACCCAGTCATCACGAGGCAGAGAAAATCCCTGACCCCGCGGGAATGGAACCCGGGAACCCGATTCTCACAGTGAACCGTTTTTTGCCAACTCTGAATTTTCATTTGAAGACAGCATTAGCCGAAATGGATTATTAAACAGATGTATATATCAATCGATCTAGACGGTTCGCAAAATGATTTATTCAAACTGACGATTATTTTAATCTTCAACTGATTCTATGCGATTAATTCATTCTGGATTGTTTCTATATATGCTCCTGAGCACGTCTTACAGTTCAGAACATGATTTTGAAATGTCTTTCTCACCAATATATCTTCCCATGTCTACAGACCTTTTCCAAGCATACCTACTAATCCTGTGGTTTTTAAACAGTGTGTTCGCTATTGCCACATGACATTTATTGCAGCCCTGTCAATCTGTATCCTCTCTCGTTCCTAATATCGCCCTCAGCTTCCTGTGTAACATCATCTTTCACTACTACACATTCCAATAGCCCAAGATTATTAGACTGTATTCTCCCTTTACATACTGTGTTACTCATTCAGTTTTTTTCCTTGGTAAAAATTGTTGTTTTGAGTCTTATTTTTAGGCAAGCGTCAGTTCAGTCTATATCTGGTACTCCCTTTACATACTCTGTTACTAATTCAGTTTTGTTCCTTGGCAGAAATTGTTGTTTTGAGTCTTATTTTTTGGCAAACGTCAGTTCCGTCTATATCTGGTTCCATCGTCATTAAGATACCGGTTTGTGCAGTTCTCATCAATGTTATTTTTGATGTGCACACCTCATTACTAAATCTACTCGCATGATGTGGCTATGCTTCACATTGTTTAGAAGAGATATTCAAAATGAGGTCAGCATTTATTTTTGGAAATTGTCCTCATAATAGTGTTTTTCAGCTAGAAAAATACATTCATAAGGACTCCACAGCTAAGAATTGAATGTATATATGAATAATATGTAACTAAAAGGCACCGTCTGTTGCACATTGATGAAGGGGCCTTTAGATGCTTACCATTCTGATGACATTCTGCTGGCAAGTATGTGTGTTCACATCACTTCAACTGAGAATTAATATCTTTTTGTTTGTTACACAGCCGATAGAGGTAAACTGTTCATTTCCTCTAATATTGTCATTTTCCCCTCTTCAAACTGAAATTCTCGGCATTTCATACTGACCAGCTCTAAACTTCACTGATGGTTCCATTTGCTTTTTATGCAAAGAATTTTCTTGTTTTCTCGATGGTCGTCAGCACCATGCATTAGCTACACTGCTTATTCCTAATGATTTAGTTGAACCTTATGGTCTATCGTATCATAATCCCTTGAAAGATACAAAAATATGCCTGTCATACATTCAGTTTTGTCAAGAGCATCAAGTACCACGTTTGCGAATTCCACTACGGCTGATTCTGCACTTCTCTCACTTCGGAAATCAAAGTGTATTTCATTTACCAAGTTGTATTTATTCAAGAAATTCATTAACCTGTCTTTCACAGTAATTTTTAAATGATGACAGCAAGAAAATTGGTTTGCTATGTCTTTTGCATTTCCTTTCTTTAACAGAAATTCAACTCTTGCCTGTTTTAAATATTCTTGAAATTACTCTGAAGCGACTAACTTATTTAATATATTTGTTAAGAAAGCTTGTATACACTGTGTGCCCTGCTTCAGCACATATATTGCTGATTCATTTAAAACTATTGAGCTTTCATTCCCTAGATTTTGTACAGTTTTACTGACTTTATGTTCTAGAGCTGACAGAGGCTTCACAGTACGTAGTGCCTAATATTAACAGGTGTTATAATTGTTTTTGGAAACATTTACTCTAATTTCTATACAATACTTGAAAAATGCTCTTTACAGCGATTACCTATGTTAACGAGAATCGTATAAGCATTTGTCTGTTCCTTCTCCCTTTTCTAAAGCATCTAAGACTGCGTTACCTTTATTCTTTTCATTGTAATTTGTCATCAAGTGACTGTTTTGTAACAATCAGCATCGTTCTATACTGCTTTTTGTACCTGTGATAGAAACTTTAGATCCCAGGCTCAATATGACTCTTTCTCATGGCAGTGAGATACTTAAGATTTTGGAGGAGTAGTAATACCTGCTATTATGCGTTTGTTTTTCCGAGACACCGTTACTGATGTGATTACTTATGCAGATGACTTTTTTAATTTAAACAATTCTTAGAACTTAGAGAATTTTGTTTTTAAATTGACTCCTCAAAACATTTCGTGGCAAAGTTTATTTCCTAGCTGTGTTGGAAAATGTTGCAGCTTGAACTCTACAGTTCAGGGATTTTTCCATGTCTGGTTTTACTGTTCTTATTTGTAAGAAATGGTCTGGGAGTGCAAGTTCTTTTACGGCTACATCACACTTTTCCCTGCGCGTATTTGTGGCTAAATGATCGATTACCGATACAGTCTCTGTTGCACTATTTCCCAAACTCTGAAGCGTACTCATGAGCTTGCTACTAGTTTTATTAGTGATACTTGTCTCTATGTTTCCAAAAAAATGATGTTGAATTTTTGTACTTGAGACATTATATATTAGCATCGGTTAATTTATTGAAAAACGTGCCAAAATTATCGTTGTGTACTCAGTACGTACACACACACACACACACACACACACACACATACACACGCACACACACACACACACACACACACACACACAGACACACATACACACAAACACAATGATTAATTTGTTGTTGTTAATTCAATAATGATATTTCAAGGAGTTTGTCTTCACCTACCGCACTAATATCGTGTTATAAATTAAACTTTGATCCTTTTCTGATACAGGGGCATGATTTTCATACATTGAAGGAGTCCTACATTAAAAGTATGTTCTGTCACGTCTTGATAACACTACATGTTGGTTTTCTGTGTCTCCACACCTGTGTTCAGTGACACAAACTACCGTGCAGCTCAAACATTGCAACTCAACAGCTAACCGCTGTATTTTATATTTTCCGAATTGTATGTTTTGAGAAAGGATTCTTTGTAAAATATTTCGTGCTGCTCTGTCTAATGGTTCCTTTTCTTTTTGAAAAATAGTAAGTGTGTCAGTTGTTTCAGAATCTATCTTGTGAGTTGTTATTGCGGAGTTTTTAAAATGATGGAAATATCATTAATGTAGCGGAATTAGTCGTCTGGATTTGTCTTAAAAGAGACCTTCTTTTCCCACCCATGACAACAGGTATTTTACCACGGAAGGCCTGAGATACACCCACTACACTTTCGTGCATGGGTTGTACCAATCTTCACATCCCAGTCACGTTTTGGTGTAGGCTACGCCTAGTGAAATCTCCTCTATCGCAGGCCGGGGTGGCTGAGTGGTTCTAGGCGCTACAGTCTGGAACCGCGCGACCGCTACGGTCGCAGGTTCGAATCCTGCCTCGGGCATGGATGTGTGTGATGTCCATATGTTAGTTAGGTTTAAGTAGTTCTAAGTTCTAGGGGACTGATGACCTCAGAAGTTAAGTCCCATAGTGCTCAGAGCCATTTGAACCATTTTTTTGTAGTTTGGTACCGCGAGTCAGGGAAGCTATCTGGTCCAGCTCACCACCCATTTCATATGCATTTTCCCTGTCCAAACTATTTCCGGCCGCATTCCTGTCATTACATGGCCCTCCTTTGAAAAATATTTGTATAAAGACCCTAAGTCCTCTAGCACTGGATTTGGTTTAGATATTCTGTTGGCCTGGTACGGTGTCCCTGCGCTTTCCGGTAACTGAGAACCAACACCACGCCCAAGGCTACATCCTAGCGACAGCGCTCTCCTCTTGCAGCATTCTGCACAATCTTAGGCTACCTGACCCCGGTTGAAGCGCGCTCCACATTTATTTCTCTTGAGACACTTCTCCACTCTGGCAGTGATTCGTAACTGTTTTAGTGTTTATAATGAAAATATCGGAGCGCGTTCGCTTCCTCCCTGCCTTCCTACCACCTGCCTCTACCCACCCTTCTTCCCTCTGCCTCTCTTCATCTTTATCAGTTCCTTTCTTGTTTCCTCCAAGTGTGCCTGAAGGTTTCAGATTTTCCGTTTCTCCTCCCTAAATAGAATGTTCCTGCCACCCGCCCGTACAACCGCTTCCGGGACGAGGCGGTGTGCCGGCCCCGGATCGGATCCACCTGACAGGTTGATTACGACGGTCGGTGTGCCGTCCTTCGTGGTTGGGGGTTCCTGGTTTTTAGGTGGTTTTCAACATCTCATCCAATGCTATGAATAACATTACTCACAGACAGCGTGCACAGATTCTATCCTGGGAAGGGAGGCGGTGGGCAATGGAGGGGTACCGAGGTCGTGAGAGGAAGGGTAATCATGCCAAAGCCGGTAAAAACCATGCCGACTCTGCAGCGATACGGCACAAGGAAACAAGGAAAAGGAGAACAAAGACAAAGTTCCTGTTGGGTGCTCTTCAGTCCCAGAAGAGAGTCTCTTCAGTTTACCCACTGACGTCCCCACACTACTCCCCCACTTTACCCACCTCACCGAAAATATTTTCTGCAAGATTGGCAGTAAACCCCATAGTTACTGCCCTACAAGAGCTTTAACATTTCTCATTCATGGTCAAATTAATTTAGAAAGAAGAATTAAGTTAAAAGGTTTAAGATGATAGTCAAGAAGGCGAAATTGGTAGTTTGTAAACAAAAGCAACAATAAGTCGTTTCGTGCTGTTGCCATGTTTGTGAACTTTAGCTACAGCTCGACACAGCTTTTTTGTGATCTCCATTTCTTCTGTGTACAAAGTAGACGCACTGAACAGTAATTAGGTCTTTCATTATTTTGTTATTCGTTGCAAAGACTTGACGTGAGAACATTTTTCTGTGTCGTTAAGCGCTTCACTCTTCACTCTTTCGAACTTTATTTCATTAGTTTATATCAATTTTTTAACAGGTTTTGTTGTGGGTTGAGATTTTTGTCTAATGTTTCAAGCACAGTGATCTAACGGTTTGACAGTTCGTCCTGCCCTTGGTATCTTTTTAGCTGTGTGTAGCTACGACTGAGGATCGTTTCTTGTTCTGCCTGCTAAGTGTAGGCGTTTGTTCGTCCAGCGATTTGCTGTTCTGAGAAATGATTGTTATGTACTTGTTACCCGTTTTCTGTGATGCCGCGTGCTGTAGTGTTCTTTTTGCCACGGAATTATGTAGTCACATTTTATGGGTGACAATGTAGCTCAGTATAACCGAATCCAGCAAACAGCTATAACGTGTGGAATATCTTTTCATGCCGTCCGTTGTCTAGTTCGTCGAGTTGGTCCAAATTCATGTAAGATTTTTCTGTGTGTCCCGTAACTTTATGGCCAGAAGACAATGAACAGAAGAACTATTTTGACGACGACATATCGATAGACTACGAGACATCAATGGACTATGACACGTCAAATGTAGACGTGTATTATTCTATGCTTAGTCACGTTGTTATTTTGGGCTCCTCGCTGACGTGTTCACAGTTTGAACGGTCGTGGAACGCGAAAAATATAACTTTTGACTGCCGTGACTCAGTATCGGAATGATAGATTGATCGTATGGTCAGGGATCAACTTTGACAGTAGTTCAAAACTGAACTGTTATAGCTCGAAACTACAAGGAAGCGAGACACTGACACAGGCTTCCAATAAAACGCTGGTGGTTATTTGCAGTTTTCATTTTACGACCGCAATGGTTGTTCCCGTAGACCTTACCTGGTGATTGATGAGTGACAGAATAGAGGGTGCCGTGTGAATGAAGTGATGCCACGCTTCCCGGATATGAATCTTACAGAGCGTATGTGAGAACTTCTCGGAATCCGTTCAGAAGCTAACGTAAACATACCGTGATTCATGTACAGCTGCAAATTACTGCACTATGGTGACGGAACATCCTCAGGAGCTCTCCATAACACCCACACATTACGCATTTAATATTTTTGTCAGTGAAAGTGTCTTTACAGAAAATAAATTTAGGTCTGTCCAGTTGTTCCGACTAACGTTATTTGGAACTATTACTTGCTGAAGCAGCTATTTCCTCTCCATTACTGGAAACTCATCTGCTCTGATTCCACATCTCTGCGGTTTGGCTGGAAACAACCGAGAGTTCTAAAGAGGCCCATCCTGACCCTTTGAGAAGGAACTGAAAGATATACATACAAAAGAAGAAATTATCCATCGACGCATTACACACAGTGGAACAGAGGTGATTCCTCAGAGCGAATATGCACTGTATTATGGGACAGAAATTATGGATTATTAATATCTTTATCGCTATTACACTCACGTAACATTTTCCGCTGTGTGTTTAGTTATCGAGATTGTATTTCATTGTGCTATATCTGAATGGATATTCTCTTATGTATCGTAACAAAATCAACTACGGATCAATGTTGGTATAATGTCTCAAACCTCCAGTATACAGGTTTATATATATAAGTCTAATGCATATACTATTGTATTATTTTTAATTTGTAAATAACTGTATTGTACTCTTCTTGACACGAAAACAATAATAATAATGGTTCTAAAGGAAATGCAGGGATATTATTACATAGTTATATCGGTTTATTTAGTTTAATCAGCGGACGTAACTGCATAATTTCTTATGAAGCAATAATCTATAGTGTCAGGGTTTTTAATATTTTATTGAAAGCAACTGTTTGCTGATATATCGAGATGAGTTGTTAGAGAGAGGCTCAGCAGTTTCACATGGGGATGTTCTCATGCCAGAAGTCCATCCGCTCCTTGTCCTTGTTCTGCTCCAAACTGTACTCCGTCGTAATGTGTAAGAAGTTTGGCGACGAGATGGTGAATGGCTCCCACAACACACTGTCGTTTCCAGAATTGGGATTCCTGTAACATGACATTGAGATTTACGAAAATATTTATGGTTGTAGTATGGTTTGGTTTATGGAAGTTTGGGAAGACGGTTAAGTCCAATATGTAGCGAGAAAAAATTTCTACTCATTTAATCTTATTAGACGTTATCACTTCCACGAATCAAGAGAGGCTGCAGGGAGGATGATTAGAAAATGACCACTACCTTGTCTGGACAAGAATTAAGGAATAGGCCGTAGTCTCATAAAAGGTTCCATACCAGCTTTCTCCTTAAGCGTTAGAGAAGACGTGAATCATAACAGTGGAATGGGAATTTGCACATGACTGTTCTAAACGCAACTTAGAGCTTTTACTACTGACTCAGGTGATAGGATCGAAACAGTCAAAATAGTAAATGTTTTTCACAAAAAAGAGGGTAACTGAACACTGACAATATGTGTTCAGATTTCAACTAATCTAGTCGTTACCCTTGATAACGGAAGAAAGAGTTAAGAAAAATAAAAACATGTTCATAGGATCTGTTGGCGTAGAACAAGAGCTCGACAGGGTAATATGGTGCAAGATGTTCGAAATTCTCAGGAAAATACATGTAAGCTATAGGGAAAGAGGGGTAAAATACAAAGTGAAGAAGAACGAAAAAATAAAAATAAGAATGGAAGACCAAGAAGTGCTCGGATTAAAAAGGGTATGATACAGGAATGCAGTCTTACACCTCCACTGCTGAATTTATACATCGAAAAATCAATGACGAAAATTTTTAAAAATGTTTAAGGATTAGGAATAAAATACAAGACGAAAGCATTTCAATGATAAGATTCGCGGATGACACTACTATCCTCAGCGAAAATAAGGAAGAACTTTGGAACTGTTGAAAGGAATGAACAATTCAAGGTGCATAAACTACGAATTGACAACAAATCGCAGAAAGAGGAAAGAAGTGAGAATTAGAAAGAATGAGATTCGAGATAAACTTAACTTCAACAGCGGGTACCAAGAATTAAACGAAGTTAAGAAATTGTGATTCCCTGGAAGAAATGTGTGACATGACGTAATAAGAAAGGACGACTTACATAAAAAGCACACCAGCACAAGAAAAGAGCGCGCGCTTGGCTAAAAGCAGTCAACTAGTGCCATATGTCGGCCTTATTTTAAGAAGAAAAATCTGAGGATGTACGTTTGGAGACAGCATACAATGGAAGTGAATCGCGGATTGTTGGAAAATCAGAAAAGAAGAGAATCAAATCGATAGAGTTGTGCTACAGCAGGATGTTGAAAATTAGGTGGCCTGATAAGAGATGAAGACATTCTCCGTAGAATCATCTAGAAGATGAATATGTGGAAAACAATGACAATAAGACGGGGCAAGACGATTGATGAGATGTGGGAATGACATCTGTGGCGCTAGAGGGAGCTGTAGGGGGTAAAAACAAAAGAGGAAGAAAGAGGTCGGAATATATCCTACAAATAATTGAAGAAGTAGGGTGAAAGTGCTACTCTTCGATGAAGAAGTTGCCACAAGAGAGGATTCGTGACGGGCAGCATCGTACCCCAGAAACTTGATGAAAAATGATACTGGGTTTCGTCCGCACAGTTGTCCCTCTACAGTTTGACTGCTAACCAACGCATGGGGAAGCGTAAAATGGAACTCGTGACATCAGCATATAACATTCTATTGTACAGTGGCTCACAAAGACTAACAAAATTAGAAGTTGTGGAGCATCATTTCGAAAATGTAATTGGAGTAGCGATCTTGCTAAACTCAGTGACTCATTTTATTTTGAAAATATAAGACGGTAATACTCACTTTAGTCTCTGCTACTACACACATTGTCCGCAGAGCTGTGAAAACAAAATCTTTATGACGTGCTGCAAGAAGACTGTGTCCGAACCCAATCTCAACTCCAACGCGAGCTTGAGTGAAAGTGCACTCTGAAGACCGGGGAAAAGTAAGTGCTCGTCGTTAAGTTTTAAATCTCTCAGAAAAAATGATAACATCAGTTTTTTCGTCAACTACCAAGTTGACTTTTTTTTTGGTAATGGCACAATCACAGTATCAAGTTAGGCATTCTCTCGGTCCTCATAATTCATCTATAAACGTTTATTAAGAATGTCTGACTGAGTTGGCTGTAGAATGTCAGGCCATCCCTCTACTGTACTCTAGAAAGCAACGTTCCTTGCTTACTTGCATGAGACACCCATACACGTTAATTGATAAATGCTCTGTCCCAGTGGCGCTGCCTGCAAGTGGGACAGAATCCAGCTTATGTCGTCTCTGCCTCCTAGGCTAAAGTAAAGTTCGCCGCGGTTTATTTACTGTACAATCTAATGTGTGAGGTGACCAGAAAAACCACATGCTCATGTGTCTGCTCACTTTTCACTAAGCTATTGTTTGTGTGCACACCGTATGAAAAGTCGACTGCTTCTCATTCGTTTCATTGTGATTGTGCAGTTATTCTGAGAGATGCACATTTCCTCAGTGTTTTATACCTCCTGCAGACGAGATGAAGGGATTTTCTCAAATCCCTTGTTGGTTAATGTGGAACTTCCAACCCAAAATACGATGATGAAATGATATATGTTCGTTATTTTGGTGAGAATATCCAGTTTTGGGGAGAGTGTAACTACGAAGTGTATCAAAATAAGGATGTTGGAAAACATAAACCGATACGGAGGTTTCAGTGTAAGCGGAGCTTGGGATTTATTACAGATACTGTGGAACCATGTATCGATCTCAAACCATGGGTGTCATTAAGTTGGCAAACGGAACTGGAAGTTTCGTGCAACGCCGATAGCGGTCGTGCGGGATCCGGGAGACCAAGTGGAGCACGCCAGTTGAGACAAGCGGCTTTGGATGACGAGCGACCTCTGCCGCCCCGATATAGGATGGCCGACGGCAGCGATTCAGTCCCCTAGTGCTCGGAGCCCCTTCGTTACGACACCTTCATTCGTGTCTCATCGTTGTGGACTCGGTTTCTTGTTTATTACGTGTAATGAGTCTTCATAATTTGGAGAAATACAAGTTAAGTAAATCTTCTGATTATTCTGTTAACTTCTTTAACTAATTATTTCTGCTCATGTCCAGCTTTCCTACAATGATAGGTGCCACACAGCACGGCAGCACACATCTCCTCGCCATTTTGTACGAAGTCGTATACTACACATACAGTACATAATTTCACAATTGTGAATATGGCATACTGAAATGAACCACAACAGTTTGTTTCTCAGCTGCAGCCCATACTACTGAATCACTTACACTTGTGCAACCTGTTAGGCAGAACCAATATCACATCTAGTTTAGAAGAGCTTCTTCTGGACTTGATAGTTGATACTGTTTTTCAGCTTTAAGAAATATTTCACCTGTTCAGATATCACGATATTAACAGCCCAGTTATCAGTGCGCTACTCAAGTTGAATTTCCGTTGGCACTGTCGACCAAGGAAAGGGACCAATATGGAGAGCAATGTTATCCTCGTCCTGGATGAGTTGAATGGATACATCGTGACACCTATGGAGTCTTCTTCCGCAGGAGATCGACTTGTTACGAGCAGGAAGCTTAAGTATCAAGATGATACAATAGTAGGAAATTTGTGGTGAGAATTTGTGGGACCAAACTGCGGAGGCCTTCGGTCCCTAAGCTTACGCACTACTTAATCTAACTTAAACTAACTTACGCTAAGGACAACAAACACACCCATGCCCGATGGAGGACTCGAACCTCCGACGGGGGGAGCCGAGCGGGCCGTGACAAGACCCCCCCAGACCGCGCAGCTATCGCGCGATACAATAGTTACTGACACCAGAAAACGACAAGATGATGATCCAGGATAATAAGATGGCCGTTGGTGCGAATCACCAGTTCTCTAGCAGGAGTTAAATAAGTAATGCAGCTATATAAACGTTACAGTTTATTGGCCAAGAATTCGTACAGCAGACACTGGTGGTGTCTCGAGCTCAGATGGCAGAGACCTTGTCAGCAATAACACAAAGTGGTGACGAGAAGCTGCCAGAGGTGGTGGCTAGTTGTAGACGATTCTAGGTGACCTACAGCGGGTCAGCGGCTGGTGTGGGGTGGTTCTCAGAATAGGCAGCAGTTTCACATCTGCAGCTACAAACACACTCTGCAAGCCACCACATGGTATGCGGTGCAGTGTACGTTGCACCGGTACTAGTTATTTACTTTCCTGTTGCACTCGCAAATATGGTGAGGAAAAAGGACTATCTATATGCCTCCATAGGAAACAGCCTAGCCGCAGTGGATACACGATGCTCGTCACATCAGCGAAGTTAAGCGCTGTCGGGCGTGGCCGGCACTTGGATGGGCGACCATCCGGACCGCCATGCTCTGTTGCCATTTTTCGGGGTGCACTCAGCCTCGCGATGCCAATTGAGGAGTTACTCGACCGAACAGTAGCGGCTATGGTCAAAGAAAACCACCATAACGACAGGGAGAGCGGTGTGCTGACCACACGTCCCTCCTGTCCGCATCCAGAGCTGAGTATGACACGGTGGTCGGATGGTCCCAATGGACCACTTGTGGCCTGAAGACGGATTCCTCTTTTGCTACATGCCTCCGTACGATACCCAGCCCCGTAATATTATCTTTGTGGTCCTTAGGCGGAATGTACCTTGGCAGCAGCAGAATCTTTTGTAGTCAAACTCAAATGCCAGTTCTCTAAATTTTCTCAATAGTGCCCCTCGAAAACAACGTCGCCTTCCTTCAATGATTCGCATTTGACTTCGCGAAGCATCTCTTCAGCGTTTTATTCATCTGGAAGATGAGATGAAGGAACTTTCAGAAATATTTGCGTGTTGTTCGAAGCTACTGGTAACAAATCAAGCAGCTCGCCTCTGAATTGATTCGATGCCTTCCTTCAACCCGATTTGTTGTGGATCCCAGACACTCGACCAGTTTTCGACAATGGTTCGCACCAGTGTTCTATGTGCGATTTCCTTCACAGATGAGCCACACTTTCCTCAAATTCTCCCAGTAAACAGAAGTCGATCATATGCTTCCCTACTACAATCCTTACATTCTGATTCCATTTCATACCGCTCTGCAGTGTTACTCGTAGCATTTTAGTCAATGTAACTGTGTCAAGCAGGACACTACTAATACTGCATTTGAACATTCTGGGTTTATTTTTACTACTCATCTGGATTACCTTACATTTTTCACATTTAGTGTTAGCTGCCATTCATCACATCTACCAGAAAGTTGGCCAAAGTCATCTTGTATCCTCCGACAGTCACTCAATGCTGGCACCTTTCCGAACACCACAGAATGGTCAGGAAACAGTTGCAGACTGCTTACTGTGTCTGTCAGATCATTTATGTATGTATATAGAAAATGACAGCAGTGGTGCCACACTTCCCTGTTGCACTCCTGACGATACCTTGTCTCCGATGAACAGTCGCTTTCGAGGACTGCATACTGGGTTCCATTACTGGACAGCAGCTCTTCCCCCTCAAGGAAATTTATTATATTCGAACTGAGAATATGTTCAAGGATTCTGCAGAAAACCAGTCTTAGGAATATTGATCTATAATTTTGCGGGATCGTTCTTTGCCCTTCTTACACACAGGAGTCACCTGAGATTTCCTTCAGTCGCTTGGGACTTTGGGCTGGGCGAGAGATTCGTGGTAGAACAAGATAAGTAAGAGACCAATGCAGTAGAGTACTGTTTGTGAAACCGAACTGAGAAAGTATTTTACTTTTTCAGAGCGTTTGTCTTATAACAAGGCATCGCTTCTAGTTATGCAAGGAGCAGAGACATTGCAACATGAGGTAACCTTGCTCGCCACTCACTGGGCTTGTGTCTTCCATTGCGCAATCTCAGTATTATTCAGGCCCTCATAGCGAATTTTCACAAGCAGAATCTGGCCCGCCTGGCTATTCATGGGTCGTGACGTCTGGTATGGAGGGTGTTGGTAGAACGGACTGGACTGCTGTCAGCAAACCATCACGTGTGCTTGTGGTAGTGTCCGGGAAACTTAACGCCTTGACGCTGCAGAGTTCCACGTGTCGGGATGCGGCAGTCAGATGCTGTTAGGTTCCTCCCATGACAGCTACAAGTATTTCAGGCTGGTTATTGTTCGAAGTGATTGATTAAATAGTTTATGATGTGTCACCAGAGTCACCATTTACAAAGTTGATTCAAGCAATAGTTCTTTGCATCACTATTCCGGTGGTATATTCGTTAATCAGGCTGTTGTATAGGTGCTAACGAATCTATTTCTGTAGCATGTGACCACTGTATTGCTTCGCAAATATCCGTCAGAAAGACAGCTCTTGGCATATGCCTCACATATGTTGTCAGATCCTGAGGACAAGTCCTGGAAATATTAGTGAGAGCTGCTCTCCGTGTGTTTAGAACGTATTTGTAGTATCGAGGTTTATCTTGGAGGCAGCAATCAGCCACTTAGTTGGGTCCTGAGAAGACCTAGACCCACAGGTTCGAGTGATAGGTGGGTGATAATGTCTGCAATTGTGTTTAAAGTACAGCTTATATGGAGCTAGTAGTAGATACCGTCAACCGGATGTTTGGTGAGGAAAATCGGGTAAAGAAAGGCCACCATGGTGATGATGACGATGATATTTGGCTTGTAGGGAGCCCAACTGCGAGGTCATCAGCGCCCATGTGAAGTCCCAATTTTTACACTGTCCATTTTCTTTTCACAATCCAATGTAGTCTCTCTCACAAATGATGATGATGACGATGAAATGATGAGGACAACACAAACACCCCGTCCCCGGGCAGGGAAAATCCCCAACCCGGCCGGGAATCGAACCGAAGACCCCGTGATCCAGAGGCAGCAACGGTACCCCTAGACCACGAGCTGTGGACGGGCACCCTGATGTATAGACGTCGGCTATCCGAGTAGGTTCACGCCATATTAATGAAGCTGACGCTTTTGATTAAGGATATAGGTCTCAATTGGGGTTATAATCCAAGATTCAAGTTTCTTATGAATAAATTAGAGGCGGCACAATCCTTAAAACCTTATTGTCTAACAAATAACGTCTTTTGTTGCTTTAGTATAGCAGACTGTAGCCTTAAAATTCTTATAGCTCCTGACTAGGTTCCATATTATAAAGTAATACTGTGTCCGTAAATCTCTGTGGTAATCTTGAAATTTTTGAAGCCCAACTGAAGGTTATAGAAAATGGATACAAAATTAAAACACCTGTTCAAGCAGACTAACTCAGTAACGGAAAACCCTTACCAACAACAGCGCCTGAAAAACAACATGTCAGTCACTACAGCTATAACGCGAGGTCCAAGTACCTGTTGAATGAACTGTATCTCAGAACACATGTAATCGTGCTATCTGGTTTTGCGCCCATAGAAGCAGAGAGCAGCGTACAATCATTAATATCGTTACAGGAACTTAATCATTGTGGTCACAATAATAGCTTCTGTTGTTTTCACTGCACAGCTAGCAAAGTACGTGAGGTAATTGTCCAGGTCTAATCGCTGCTCTTACCTCTGACAGTTTTATATTGGCTGCTTTGTATTATGCATGTTAATTATTACTGGTATCTGTATTCTGAGATTGAAGATGAGTTCCTATAGCTGAAAATCATAAACAGAGCGATAAATACAAACGTGACTGGGCGGAAATATTACCGGAACGATGGAATGACGTCATTTCTTCAGTGGTTTCAAAGCAATGAACAAATCTATAAGACGTTGAAGCGAGCTGTCGTGAACATTTTTCATGATGAAATGATTTTTTCAGTTTATACTTGGAACTCTGTTACGAATTGACTTACGCAACACCATACCGTGCTTCGATGCACCTTCTGGATAACGAACGAAAAAGAGGACAAGAGTAACGGCAAGACACCGTGATTTACTAGAGATAGGATTTTGTTTCCAGCATACTTACCCATACTTCACGAAATTGCTCCAGCTGTCAACCACCCTCTGCCTCAGAGCCCCTTCAACAGTTGCAGGATCCCACGCCACTGGAATGTTTTCGACGAGGAACAGGAACCCTATTTCCCCCGCATGAGGAGTGCCTGTAATAATAGTACCCATGCAGTGCACTTACAAACGAATCAGGCTGTACATGTGCTCACTTCAATACGTATTAACTCAGTAACTGTAAACTAATTAAGAGAAAGAACTACATCTTAGCGATGCAAAGCAGTATGTATCATAAAAACAGGCACGGAAAAGTCTGCATTCAGTGAACGTAAGCCCTAGCTGAATGCGCCAGAAACAGGCATACGTAATACTTACATTTTCTAAAAACAAGGCGTGGCAAAACCTGAGGTTTCGTTCTTATGAATCTATACAAGCAGGTCCCTTGTTCTAGTAAGGTTTAGGTTACGATAGCCTTACATAAAAAAGTTGGTTATCACTGGAATAGGTTTAAACAACATATGCCTTACGTATTAGCTGAAAGTTAATCACATTATCAAAAGAGAAAATGACAATATTGTAATGATAAAGATCAATCAGTGCAACAAATATTAAACCAACAGCCTTTTGCGTTGAAGAAGTGAGCAGACGTATTCAGGCACACTGAGCAAGTGTAGTATTCGGAATTTTAAAAGTTGATTTTATTTCCATTGCTTATAAAAGGTAAAATACGATTGAGTTACTAAACAGAAAAGGATCTTTCCTTGACATGGTGTTTTCTCTGATATACATGAATAAAAACCCGCTTACTGTAGTGAGCCCTTGTGAACCTTGTATAATTTTTACCCGCCTACAGCACACTTCCCACCAATACCATATTAATTACCGCTTGATGCCAAAGGATGTATCGTATCAACCGGTCTTTTTGCCAAGTTATGCGACAAATCTCTTTTCTACCGATCAGATTCATTACCTCCTCACCAGTTGCACGATCTGCCCTTCAGTATTTTCTGTAACACAACATTTAAACAGCTTCTAGTCGCTTCTTCTTTGTACTACTCATCGTTCATTTCTGTACTTACGCTCAACATGTAGATTTCGATTTTAAGGAGACGTAACCAGAAACACTACGATCAGAGTGATACATTCGTCACTGCATAGAAATTGCTTAGCAAAATATTTAAAGACGCTTGATAACTGCAGTTCAGTCTTGAAAAGTTGTGGAAGTACAATTTGAGAATACATGAGAGGCGGAGATTTAAAACCAGTAATCTGGATCTCGAATCTATAGAAGTACTTGGCCACTACAGCACACACCTTGGTAACAATTTTATTTTCGTGACACACGAAATATAAAATACCATTCGAACGTGGAAAGTAAGAGGACAAATACCAGAAGGTTAGTTAGACATCGGGGTACAGCTTAGAATATCGATATCACTCAAATCTGTATCTAAGAACATACATCCCTTAGAGCGTGAGTATTTTTACAAGTTATGTTGGGAGTATATTTGATGCAATGGACTTGCCAATTGGTCTAGTGCAAACTTCGTGCAGCTACAGAGCTATGACGCAGCGTCCGGTGAAGAAATCGTTTTGCACATTGACAGCTATCAAGTAGTAAATTATTTAACCCATGATTTATGAGTCTCGATCTGTATCTCCAGCTCTTACCCGGTGCTGTTTTGTGCCTATCATGAAACAAATACGTGTCTCTACTGGATAAGAGAAGCGTTTTAAGCAGTCAGTTCGATTTATGCGGTAAAAGCTTATTTACTTACCATGATGTTTGTGGTTTTCCTTCTTTAATTACATCTACATTTACAGTCGAAATCACTGCAGAGTGCATGGAGGAAGGAACGTTCTATCGTACATGTTATTAGGTCTTATTCCCGTTCTATCTTCTTCCCGTTCCATGTATGAACGCAGCGCTGCAAGAACGATTGTTTAAATAGCTGTGTGCGCATTGTAATATCTCTAAGTTTGTCCTCGCGAGCTCTACGTTAAGTTTATCATTTGAAGCTGATTCTCAAAACTTTGAACGATTAAGCAGGCCTCCTCGGGATAGTTTGTTTCTGTCTTCAAGTGTATACCAAAAAATGGTTCAAATGGCTCTAAACACTATGGGACTCAACTGCTGTGGTCATAAGTCCCCTAGAACTTAGAACTACTTAAACCTAACTAACCTAAGGACATCACACACATCCATGCCCGAGGCAGGATTCGAACCTGCGACCGTAGCGGTCGTGCGGTTCCAGACTGAAGCGCCATTAACCGCGCGGCCACTCCGGCCGGCAGTGTATACCAGTTCAGTTGCATTTGTATCCCTGTCACACTCTCGCAGGTGGGAAACACATCTGTGACCATTCGTTCTGCCCTTCGCTGTGTACGTTCAATTTTCCCTGTTAGTCCTATTTGGTCTGCGTCCCACACACTTGAGCAATCTCCTTTGTAGACCGATTGCATTTCCCCAGTATTCTACCAATAAACCAAATTGTGTTTACCCATGACTCAGCCTATGTTATCATTCCATGTTATATTCTTACGAAATGATATACCCTGATATATGTATGAGTTGACCGACTCCGCTTGTGAATCATTGATACTCTATTCATTACAATGCTTGTTTTTGGAGGAACGCAATACTAAACAATTCCTGAACGTTTCACGCAAGTGTTCAATCTTTGCATTACTCTGAAATCTTATCAAGACCAAACTGAATAATTATGCACAGACAGTAGTGCATTATAGATAATTCCGTCATCTGCGAAAACTCTGATGTTAACATTTACATCATCTGCAGAGGAATTAATATACAACATGAATCACAATAGTCCCACCTCACTTCCCTCGGGCACACGCGAAGTTACTTCAATATCTGTCGATGATTCTACATCGAATATAACATGCTGCCTCCTCTCTACCAACCAACTTAGTCTAGTCACAAATTTCGCTTGCTTTCGGAATCCATGCTGGCTGCCATGGAGGAGGTCATTCTGTTCTAGATACCAAATTACGGTCCAGCTGAGCATATCTTCTAAGTTTCTACAACAAATGAAGTTCACGGATGCTGAACAATAGTTCCGCGGGTCACTTTTGCTACCGCTCCTGTAGACGGATGTGACATGTACTGCCTGCATACGATTTTTGTTCGAGGTATCTGAGGTATTTCATGTTAAGAGAGAGGCTAACATAGCGGAAAATTTGTTATATAATGTAATCAGTATTCTTTCGGCTCGTGGAGCTTGTTTTCCAACACCAGTGACGTAATATCTATAGAATTCATCTTTGCAGTGTTGTAAGAATTAAACTGGGGCAAGGCTCCGGACATTTTATTTGTAAAGGAACATCTGAAAACAGACTCCAGGGTTTCAGTTCTTGTTTTTCTAGTCTCAATTTCAGACTTCATCTCGTTCGTGAGTGTTTGAACACTAATCTTAGTACGACTGTGGCTTTTACATACGAGCGTAAGTTATCTAGGTTCTCTGAAAGAGCTTTCAATAACGTTATGCTCTCTTAGTCATGGAAGGCATTAAGCATAGATCTCTGGGGAGCCATTCACGTTTCATTCAGCATATCCTTGCCTAGAGACCTACGCTTTGTTGTACACCTATAGTGTGCTAGTCTCTGCTTCATTAGTCTTATCTGGTTCTGTTCAGGTAATACGATAAAGGAGAAAGAAAAAAGTTTTACATATAAAATAATGAATGAAAGTAGGGGGAGTTAAGTTCGTCCAGAAGTTATATCAGTTCATTTGATTTTACGCGAAATAATAGCTGCTAACATCATCTTAAGCGCTGCACTGAGGAACAACAACGGCACATATGGTAGTTGAGGAAGACTCATCTCGGCCTGACTTTGGCTGCTGTTCGGTTCGTCCATCTACTTGTGGTGGGCTGCTTGGAGCCAACGTGAACTTTTCGTTGTGCCTGACCTCGGAAAACCACCCGATGGCCCATAGAGACGAGCTGTTGCGCATACCAATGCCGTCAGTACTTTCCCAACTGTTGCCTGACAAAACTAGGAGCAGCGAGACCCTACAGTACCTGAATGACAAACTGTGCCCCAGCCTTCTGGTCGAACCTCCGCGCCCAGCTGTGGTGTCCTGTGGGAGGATTACGTTCGAGAATGGTGGCAGACCTTGTGACTGTGCAACATCGTTATCGCTAATATTTTTTTTTATCGGATATCTAAATGGGTTTACTATTTATTGTGATTGATTAAGTCAAATACATCTCATAGGTAAAAATTTAAATTAATCGTGTGCCTGTTTATGCTTTCTGTAATTTGTGAGATTTGAGAAAAATTTTGTGAAGCATGTAGAACATGCACTAACAATGTCAGGAACTTGGTATAAGTCATGAACGAGTCTGAGTAAAAGCGCAAATTAGAATCTTTCATGTTGAGCTAAAAATATTTGGAGGAAGTGAGCAGAAGGTCCTCGAGGGGAGTAGTGGTGGAAACGTCTAAACTTCATGACATAAGAGTAGGTGTTTCCAGAATGAGATTTTCACTCTGCAGCGGAGTGTGCGCTGATATGAAACTTCCTGGCACATTAAAACTGTGTGCCCGACCGAGACTCGAACTCGGGGACCTTTGCCTTTCGCGGGCAAGCGCTCTACCATCTGAGCTACCGAAGCACGACTCACGCCCGGTACTCACAGCTTTACTTCTGCCAGTATCTCGTCTCCTACCTTCCAAACTTTACAGAAGCTCTCCTGCGAACCTTGCAGAACTAGCACTCCTGAAAGAAAGGATATAGCGGTGACATGGCTTATCCACAGCCTGGGGGATGTTTCCAGAATGAGATTTTCACTCTGGCAGAAGTAAAGCTGTGAGTAGCGGGCGTGAGTCGTGCTTCGGTAGCTCAGATGGTAGAGCACTTGCCCGCAAAAGGCAAAGGTCCCGAGTTCGAGTCTCGGTCGGGCACACAGTTTTAATCTGCCAGGAAGTTTCATATCAGCGCACACTTCGCTGCAGAGTGAAAATCTCATTCTGGAAACATCCCCCAGGCTGTGGCTAAGCCATGTCTCCGCTATATCCTTTCTTACAGGCGTGCTAGTTCTGCAAGGTTCGCAGGAGAGCTTGTGTAAAGTTTGGAAGGTAGGAGACGAGATACTGGCAGAAGTAAAGCTGTGAGTACCGGGCGTGAGTCGTGCTTCGGTAGCTCAGATGGTAGAGCACTTGCCCGCGAAAGGCAAAGGTCCCGAGTTCGAGTCTCGGTCGGGCACACAGTTTTAATCTGCCAGGAAGTTTCACAAGAGCAGGTGTTAAACGCCAAAGTTCTCTATCATATGAGCACGCAGCATGTATTAGGTCGAAGAACAACATATTACAAAAAAATTTCCAAGTTTTTGCTACTTTTTATTGATATGTTATTAATTCATCATATGTATATCACGGCAATCTTGTTATGGCATTTTGGCGTTTACAAGTGACACTGTGATGATGGTAAAATTTTCCGTAAAAATATAGAATAAAAATAAGAGGGTATGCTGAAGAGTTATGGCTCCAAATTTATTACATTAGAAGGGTATCAGACTAACACTCTGTTCCTTATGAGGGGCAGTAGACTTTTCAGAAGTTGCAGGACCAACAGCTTGTATGAGTGACTGACCTGGCCACGTGACATTAGCTAACGTAGCCATGGCGTGCTGATACTGAGAATGGCTTAAAGCAATGGGTAATTACAGCATCACTTTTTCTGGTGGCATTTAGCTCTAGTATATTTTTAGTGAAGATGGCATCCACTTAGGTAAAATATTCTGGAGGTAAGACAGACTTCCATTCAGATCTCCGAGCGGGGACTGCACAGGAGGATGTCGTCATTGGTACAAACAGAACTGGACGTCTACCGATCGGAGCCTGGAATGTCTGATTCCGTGATCTGGTAGATACGTTAGGGACTTTAAAAAGGGGAAGGGGCTGGTTGATATAAATTAAGGTCTGGCATTTCCTTCACGTCCAAGTGAGCAAAGGCTTTGGCTCCATATTACATTTCTACAGATTGTTAGCTTCGGATATTTGTATGACAGGACTGTCAATTTGTCGCTCATTAAAGGTATTGTCAAAAATATCACGCTTTACTTATCGAGCGATGTACTAATTTTCAGTGCTCCACTTTAACAGATATCTCTAAAGTTCGACCGGAGTGACATTGGAACAATTTTTAATTAGGGACTACGTTGTCCCCACTTTATCACACTGTAAATTGGTGGTTTTTTATTCTTAATTATTATTTTCTGATGTCACTGCCTGTGTCCTTGTCGGTGTGTGTGTGTGTGTGTGTGTGTGTGTGTGTGTGTGTGTGTGTGTGTGTGTGTGTGATTTCTTGTAGCATGGAACAGATCAAACGCCAGCCAGTTGGTCTATCATTAAGAGCGATCTATGTCTTGAGCTACAAATATCATCCTCGGACTGTATCCACCGTGTTGACCACTGATAGTTTCATCATTACGGACGCGATAATGTAACGTGGCTATGATTTCCAGCACATCATTACTACGGAGGACGTCACTCAAGAAATCATTTATGAGTCATTTCCTGGTGCTTCCCCTTACAACTACATCTACATCTACATACATACTCCGCCACCATACGGTGCGTGGCGGAGGGTACCTCGTACCACAACTAGCATCTTCTCTCCCTGTTCCACTCCCAAACAGAACGAGGGAAAAATGACTGCCTATATGACTGTAAGAGCCCTAATCTCTCTTATCTTATCTTTGTGGTCTTTCCGTGAAATGTAAGTTGGCGGTAGTAAAATTGTACTGCAGTCAGCCTCAAATGCTGGTTCTCTAAATTTTCTCAGTAGTGATTCACGAAAAGAACGCCTCCTTTCCTCTAGAGACTCCCATCCGAGTTCCTGAAGCATTTCCGTAACACTCACGTGATGATCAAACCTACCAGTAGCAAATATAGCAGCCCGCCTCTGAATTGCTTCTATGTCCTCCCTCAATCCGACCTGATAGGGATCCCAAACGCCCGAGCAGTACTCAAGAATAGGTCGTATTAGTATTTTATAAGCGGTCTCCTTTACAGATGAACCACATCTTCCCAAAATTCTACCAATGAACCGAAGACGACTATCCGCCTTCCCCACAACTGCCATTACATGCTTATCCCACTTCATATCGCTCTGCAATGTTACGCCCAAATATTTAATCGACGTGATTTTGTCAAGCGCTACACTACTAATGGAGTATTAAAACATTACAGGATTCTGTTTCCTATTCATCTGCATTAATTTACATTTATCTATATTTAGAGTTAGCTGCCATTCCTTACACCAATCACAAATCCTGTCCAAGTCATCTTGTATCCTCCTACAGTCACTGAACGACACCTTCCCGTACACCACAGAACCATCAGCAAACAGCCGCACATTGCTATCCACCCTATCCAAAAGATCATTTAATAAGCACTGCATTGTTTCTACGATAGTTACAACACATCTCGCATGATCTTAATATCTGGAAATAGCTACAGCTTAGGACTGTACTATGGCCATAGATTCTGTCGCTGAAACGTAATAGTATACAGATGGAGCTTCTGTTCGTCGCATTCAAGCGATAGGTAGAGTCTGCTGGAGGAACGCGTATCACTCCTAATTGTCCTGATGGAACTGAACTGTACTGGCGCCAAACCATGCTATTAAAGCCTGGTACTCTGATTACCGGGTTGTAAAACAACAATTAACGGTCAGATTGCGAGTCAGACATAGCTTGATTGGCATACGTTTATAGCGGGGACACCTGGGTTGACGTGGGAGCGGTGGGGCAAGAACACTTCACTAGGCAACACTGGTGAAATATTAGCGTAATTTTGCGCGATTGCAAACCGTAACAACAACCATACTACCTCCCGACAAAGGTTTTTATTCAGTACAGTTCTTAGTCGTAAATCTTCAGCAAATCTCAAGTCTTTAAATTGTGAAGGAAAGTAGCTGTACTAGTAGCCTTATTACCATATTGGTAGAACTTCCAAGCAGTTCGATATGACAGTATCTGGGTCCTGACCACCCTTTTCATTTCTGTTTTCATGATCAACCTGTGTTACAGTTGTTAGAGTTCCTCCTTTATCAAAGCATCACTAGGCAAGCTATCCTTTTTCATTTTCTTAACGTGTATTCATAGTTACACTCCTGGAAATTGAAATAAGAACACTGTGGATTCATTGTCCCAGGAAGGGGAAACTTTATTGACACATTGCTGGGGTCAGATACATCACATGATCACACTGACAGAACCACAGGCACATAGACACAGGCAACAGAGCATGCACAATGTCGGCACTAGTACAGTGTATATCCACCTTTCGCAGCAATGCAGGCTGCTATTCTCCCATGGAGACGATCGTAGAGATGCCGGATGTAGTCCTGTGGAACGGCTTGCCATGCCAATTCCACCTGGCGCCTCAGTTGGACCAGCGTTCGTGCTGGACGTGCAGACCACGTGAGACGACGCTTCATCCAGTCCCAAACATGCTCAATGGGGGACAGATCCGGAGATCTTGCTGGCCAGGGTAGTTGACTTACACCTTCTAGAGCACGTTGGGTGGCACGGGATGCATGCGGACGTGCATTGTCCTGTTGGAACAGCAAGTTCCCTTGCCGGTCTAGGAATGGTAGAACGATGGGTTCGATGACGGTTTGGATGTACCGTGCACTATTCAGTGTCCCCTCGACGATCACCAGTGGTGTACGGCCAGTGTAGGAGATCGCTCCCCACACCATGATGCCGGGTGTTGGCCCTGTGTGCCTCGGTCGTATGCAGTCCTGATTGTGGCGCTCACCTGCACGGCGCCAAACACGCATACGACCATCATTGGCACCAAGGCAGAAGCGACTCTCATCGCTGAAGACGACACGTCTCCATTCGTCCCTCCATTCACGCTTGTCGCGACACCACTGGAGGCGGGCTGCACGATGTTGGGGCGTGAGCGGAAGACGGCCTAACGGTGTGCGGGACCGTAGCCCAGCTTCATGGAGACGGTTGCGAATGGTCCTCGCCGATACCCCAGGAGCAACAGTGTCCCTAATTTGCTGGGAAGTGGCGGTGCGGTCCCCTACGGCACTGCGTAGGATCCTACGGTCTTGGCGTGCATCCGTGCGTCGCTGCGGTCCGGTCCCAGGTCGACGGGCACGTGCACCTTCCGCCGACCACTGGCGACAACATCGATGTACTGTGGAGACCTCACGACCCACGTGTTGAGCAATTCGGCGGTACGTCCACCCGGCCTCCCGCATGCCCACTATACGCCCTCGCTCAAAGTCCGTCAACTGCACATACGGTTCACGTCCACGCTGTCGCGGCATGCTACCAGTGTTAAAGACTGCGATGGAGCTCCGTATGCCACGGCAAACTGGCTGACACTGACGGCGGCGGTGCACAAATGCTGCGCAGCTAGCACCATTCGACGGCCAACACCGCGGTTCCTGGTGTGTCCGCTGTGCCGTGCGTGTGATCATTGCTTGTACAGCCCTCTCGCAGTGTCCGGAGCAAGTATGGTGGGTCTGACACACCGGTGTCAATGTGTTCTTTTTTCCATTTCCAGGAGTGTAGATACAGTCACCTACCCTTACTTGTTTATTATTGCTTCCCATAGCGTGCTTCAAACATTCCACTCAAAAATATTTAGATGTTTGGTTGTGACATATTTTGATTGATTACGTTCAAAATAAATTCGAATGGATTCTGCTCACTATATTACGGGGGTAATCATAAGGCAGAAAATACGTTGTCGACTAAACATCCGTCCAGGTTTGATTTTTTTTTTTGTGGGATCTAAAATTTAAAAAACCTCTCTCACACCGGCCTGACTTAGCTTCACTGATCAGTATAGTAAAAACATGCGTATATTAATGGAATTTTCATTCACATAGTAGGCTTATCACATTCACGCAGTTCAATACTGTTCTATCCTGATTAAATTGAGCTTAACTTAAATTCAATAAGGCAGTGAAGCAATTTCGAAGTCTCGGTGCGACGAAAATTGTCAGTCGATCTCCTGAAAACATTTGTAATAATTATTAACTTTCGGTGATCAAATGGGGAAGACCGGAGATCTCCTGGTATGACCGTGTTAGCGTATTTATTTGAAGTAATAAACTGGATATCTTGAGCATACAAAACGGCAGGTTCGTCCAGTGTAAATCAGACGTTCCCCACTGATCCCGTGCAACACAGCGTAGTAAGCAGACACTGTCAATAATAATCAGTTAAATAATACGCGAACACACTTACTTTAGTTTAGTTCATGTATTAAATTCCTTCTCATACGGAATCTCATTAAGATGACGACTAGCTCAACAATACATACATATACATCCTCCTTCTTTCACGGCTAATCGGCAAGATCTCCTTCATTCTTTTTGATAAGACAAAACATAGATAGCAGAGAAGCTATTCCATGGAGTAAATGGACGCTCCAAGGAATAATAGGGCTTGAAACTACTTTGCATTGATAATCCTCGTATATTAAAGTTTAGGAATCGGTAAGATAAGAAGAGATATTTCGAGATATGTAGTGAGTTATATAATTTATAAAATTTCTGAAAATATCGCGGAGAGACCGCTGCAAGAGACATTACACACGCTTAACATAGTCTAAGGTTTACTTGGACCAAACATTTTTAAAATTTTTCATTCAGTCATTGAGATTATTTTTCCTTCCACCACGACAGTGTATTTTACTTTCAGGATGGGAGGTTTTCAGGTTTATTTTCTTCAGCATTATGCACAGAGCACTGTCAAGTGGAAAAATGCATACTTGTGTAAGGCTGAACGTTAGTCTTTCCAGCAACCATTTATCGTAATTTATATCGTTTTTCTCAGAAGATTTGCAGTAGCATAGCAAGTTCTCTCTATCTCTAGTCTGTTAGCTAGTTTGCTACTCTGAGATTGTATCACTAGGTGTTCTCTTCCCACTTATAAAAGAAAAACTGGTAGACATTCAACAGCACGCGTAAAAAACAGCTGTACTACAGGTTATACATATAGCACGTGGTCCCACACTCCCTATACCTTGGCATTTCGCATATCTAGCTCTAGGTAAAAATATTTCCGATGGGCAGAACAAAGGAACAGTTTATAAGCAGCTTTTCCATTAGAAGGAACATGAAAAATTCTCTTTATCAATACTAAGGATCAGCTTTCAAAATGTCTTGCAGAATTACTGAAGTTTGACGTTTCTCTAAATTGTAAAGTGATGTCACCAGCGAAAGTAGCCTCTAGAGCCAGGACGTAGACAGTGCAAAAGGCTTGAATGGAGGATCTATGTGTTACTGAAATACCTTATTTAATTACGTCATGGTCTAGTGTGTATTCGCTTTCTTTAGCTTATCCAATGACACCACTTCGTTTCTTACTATAAGCTGCAAACCTCAAAGAATCTCCTTCAATAAACAAAGAAGTCAGCGGAAAGTGGGAATCTCTGCTCCCTTGTGTGAAAGCCATAATGTGCTGGTAGTGTAATGAGTAAGCGGCTTACCGTAGGTAGTGTTGCCGAGCACCTCGCCGCGGTAATCGAACTCGTAATAGTAGACGGGCTGGTCCGAGAGCTGCGACACGTACCGCACCAGCGAGTCTGTCGGCTCTGAGAACGAGAGGTCCGTCACCAGCTGCAACAACACCAGGACACTGGGTCAGTGCCCACTGCACAAAGGGAATCTACAGGGTAATCATGCAGGAGTTAGGAAAATATACCCTGCGTAGTCATTTATACATTCTCCTGCCACATTAATGTGAACACCCGTCAAAAACTTGAGTAACCACGATTTTCAGCTCGGAACTCTGCGAGACGTGAAAGAAAGTCAGTGAAGTTCTGGAAGGTACCGCCAGGGATTTGGATCCATGCCAACTCCAGTGCTATAGCGGGCTGCACAAGGTTTCTTGACTGAGAATCCATGTCGCGAACAGCCCATTCGAGATTGTCCAGCAGATCCTTGATAGGGTTTAAATCCGGGCAGTTCGGCGGCCAGGAAGTTGGTAAACTCAAGCAGGCGCTCTTAGAATCACGCACTTACGCTGCGAGCAGTGTGGCACGCTGCATTGTTTTGCTGGTAGATGTCATCGTGTCGAGATAGTAACTTTTGCGGGGTATTTGCTTTCGGACGTTTCACGCGTACACGCCAACGGCCATCTACCCGATGAAGTATAAAACGTTATTCATCTGAAAAGGCCACCTGGCGTTACTCAGTGGATGTCCAGTTTACGTACTGTCCTGCTCGTAGATGCGTTTGTCGCCGATGGACAACAGTCAGCATGGGTACATGACACAGACGCCTGCTACGCAGCAACGTCTGTTGTGCGGCCGTTGAGGAGTCAGTGTTGGTTGCCCCTTGGTTCATGTAGGCCGTCAGTTGCTCAACAATTGCCCTTTTCTTCGTTCTTGCACATCTCTGCAGCCATCGTTCACCCCTGTCATCTATTGTGCGTGTTGCACTGCAGTTGCCTCGGCGCGATGCACGATATACGTTAACCACGGTGGCACGCAAACAGTTTACAGATTTAGCCGTTTCGGAAATGTTTCCATCCTTGACTCGAAAGACAATGACCACACGATTTTGTATCTCAGATAAATCTCTCCGTTTCCGTATTACGACAAAGAGTCGTTTCATATACCATTGCTAGTACTGCCGTTTACCATCTGTGAGTGGTCAATGCACGTTGACGTCGAACGTAGGTGATGGTTACATTCATGTGACTGGATCGTGTAGTAAGGAAAAGCATATGAATTTAACGTACTGTTGAAGTCTGGGGGATCAGAAAGCACACGGTCTGACTAGGTGAGGGAAGGTCGTTCTAGTCTTGCTTAAACAACGAAGCTAACATTTGCCTTCAACTGTTTTGGGAAGCACTGGAGTATCTGGAGAAGGAATTAGGGCCAGGTGTGAAATAACGGCTTTCACTAGGCAGGGAGTCACAGACTCAGTAGCTTAATATATGTAAGTATAGCCCATTTTGTTTGCGACAGTGCTCACTCTGTCTCAAAACTGAGACATTTAAATTCAGTTATGTTTCTGAATTTCCTTCTCTAGAATATACAGTACGACCAAAAATACAGTTTCAGTGTATACGGTGTGGCCAAAAATATGGAAACACTGTCAGATATGTATGCTTTAACACAAACGCAGCTGCTAGCGAATCCTGCAAGTAGCACTGTTGTATTGACCATGAATGGAGCCTGTGCAATGTCCTCAACACATTGAAAGTGTCTTTCTGACGAGGACAGTGATCTGTGTGGTCGTGAGTATATAGCTAACTGATTCCGAAGTAGGAAAATTTTTGGTGCTCCTATGGTGTGTGTTTCCCTAACCAAGCTAGCCGAAGTGTGTGGTGTTTGAAGAGGGAGCGCATCGAAGCTACATACCGAATACAGGGAAAGCAGAAAAGCATCATCCGCTATGATACAACGCCCGAGAAAAGTGTATGTTGAGTGATCGTGATGAGCGGTCACTGAAGCAAATTACAACGGAAAATAAGACGACAACAGCTGCAAAAGACACTGCAGATGTGGATGTCGCATACGCAAATCCTGTCAGCGCCAAACCAACACGAAGGGAGGATCTTGTCCAGTATTTACGCCCAGAGGGCGCTGGGCGCTCTGTTTGCCGTCCGCGCCAACAGAGCGCCCGACACAGGACGGGCCTCAGAGAGCTGCCACAGATGGCGAGGACGTCCGAGGGAGCACCGGGCAAGAGACTAGCAGCGCCAGGCGGGCGCTAACGGCAAACAGAGTGCCCAGCGCCTTCTGGGCATAAATACTGGACAAGATCCTCCGATACGGCAGTCTCAGGTAGCACCTGAAGAGGGCAACGAGTTACGTGGCTGAAATATTGTGCCAGAGCGACACAAAAATCCGGCAGTAGACCCGATTATTCGACAAGTTAAGATCTCGCCGGGAAAGCCTGAAGTGTTACAACACGAAGGGAGTTCCATTACCAGGAAATTGCAAGGAAAGTTGGAATTCCGTAACTTCACATCCTTCTTTCAAATGCCTTTCGTTCGAAAACGTGGTGTCGAAGCCATAAAATCTGGACTGTGGAGCAACGGAAGAATATCCTTTGATCAGATGGCGGGGGTTAGGTGATGATTTCTGCAGCCATATGCATTGACCCCGTGATTACTTTACCGGTTCGCATTATTGCCAAGGATTACGTGACCATTTTGGCTGATTGGGTCTATTCCATGGTACAATTTTTTTTCCCGTAAGAGTGATGCCGTGTTCCCAGAAGACAGGGTCTCTGCTCACGCAGCTTGCATCGCTCGGGACTGGCGAGCATGAAGGTGAACTGTACCCTGGCCATCACAGTCACCATATCTCAACGTTACTGAGCTGGTTCAAATGGTTGAAATGGTTCAAATGGCTCTGAGCACTATGCGACTCAACTTCTGAGGTCATTAGTCCCCTAGAACTTAGAACTACTTAAACCTAACTAACCTATGGACATCACACACATCCATGCCCGAGGCAGGATTCGAACCTGCGACCGTAGCGGTCTCGCGGTTCCAGACTGCAGCGCCAGAACCGCACGGCCACTTCGGCTGGCCGTTACTGAGCCTTTGTGGTCTACCTTGGAGAGAAGGGTGTGTCATCACTCCAGCTCCATCATCGATACCTGAATTTGCCGCTACTTCGCGGGAAGAATGGTGTAATATTTCCTTGAAAACTATACAAGACTTGTATTTATCCATTCCAGGACTACTGGAGGCTGTTTTGAATGCGAATTGCTTTCCTGCACTTAGGTAAGCAAGGTAATGTGTTGTGCTTTTTATGTTTACATATTTTAGTCCACCCGTTTATAATGAGAATGTTACTACACATTTTGATTTAAAAAGCCAAGGAGGAGGGGGGAAAGCATCAGGAAAAACGATGTAATAACATAATTAGGCACGGAAGTAAATCTGAATGTTGTAGAGTTCCTGCACAAATGAAAAAATTATACCGATCAGCGCCGATAAAAACCCTCAATAAATAGTACTAGCAGTGTCGCAGCTGTCCTTAATAGAGATATTCACATTGACGAAGCTCTGGGCATCGTCGAATGTGATGTCTCCTTGGCCGAAGTAGAAGTCGTGCAACTTCCACGTGGCGTTGATGCGCTCCTCTTCAGTTTGGAGATGCACCAAAGGCGCAACTGCCAGTTCGAAGTTGTCGTTGAAAGTCTGTAGCTTCTCGGTGTCGTTCAGGTATCCTCCATCTGAAAGTCACAGGAGCTGCTATTAGACCATGTTATAGCTGAAACCAACAAAACAGAAACGATTTAGCAATCGAAAGGCTGTCCATTAAATTTGCAACACCCAGAAGAGGAAATAACGAGATTTTACTTTTTGTGTATGGACAGTACAGTAGGAAGAATGACTGATAAAATTTGTTGTTGATTTGAGAGTATACACAGTGCAAAATTTAGTAGACAAGCGGTAATCTCAGGTAAATGGAAAGTCTCTAACCTGGCTTAGCATCGCGTCGAACCGATATCGTGTCACTAATAAGGGTACAGCTCTGCATTCTGATTAAACTCTGGGCCAAAGTTCATCAATCATTGTAACTGCAAGTGGTAACGTGTCAGTCTCTCGGCAACTCAAAACTATATTTTTTCAATGAGTGAGAGGTCGAAATTGCGTGCTTGTCAGGGAAACAGTCTAACACCCCCTTATACGAAGTAGTTCGGTACATCACGATGCAATCTTCCATTATTTTGCACACAGCCAACAGCCTTGACACAACCGAAATGAAAGCTAACCAAACTACCAGCTTTGAGAAACAAATGTTTCAAATGGCTCTAAGGATTATGGGACTTAACATCTGAGGTCATCTGTCCCCTAGACTTAGAACTACTTAAACCTAACTAACCTAAGGACATTACACAAATCCATGCCAGAGGCAGGTTTCGAACCGGCTACCGCAGCAGCCGCGTGGTTCCGGACTGAAGCGCATAGAACTGCTCGGCCACAGCGGCCGGCTATGCGAAACAGATGTGAGAGAGTTTTGTACCCAGTAGCACCCCATACCACCACTTCTGGTCCTGGATCCGTAACACGATGATGAAAAAATCTGGCAAGTCTCCTCGTAGCCTTCACAAACGGATACGTCCATCGTGATGCTGCATCCAGAAGCAGGATTCGTCTTAAGAGAAGAACTGGTACCACTCCTGTGTCAGTGTTATAAGTGTGTGCACCATTGTGCACACGGCCCCTTAATGCCGCCCTGGGAACCCACAACAGTGGCCGCTGTGCTGACAGAAGACTTCGTTCGTGTGGAAACTTGTCTTGCTGCAAACAGCCCATTTCCTGACTCAAGATTTCTGAAGCGGTGATATAACAGCGCCTGGATGAGCGTACAGTCTCTTTGTCCTTTCGGGCGCTAGGCACGTGGGGCCATTGGGATCATGCACTGCCGTAACTTTGGTCCTCCTGAACCCGTCGGTTCCATATTCGAAAGAGAGTCTCGCTACCGACGAATGCGAGTAACACAATAGGGAAAGTACAATCAGCAGTTTCACTAAGGAACAATGCTGTTGCTGTCGCATTCTGACACGTGCCGGTAGAAGTTCCTCCTTCTTACACGAAACATAACTCGATTTCATCACGTGCACTGTCCAGCCCTATTAATTTAGCCACTTGTCAGTAGTCTGAACAGTCATCTTTCACAGCACAGACCGCTGAGAGACTTGCAGGATGAGGGTCTGTGTGCTTCTGGAACGTACCGACAGGGATGTGGAGCCACGCTGACTCTGGTACCGTGGCTAGTTGCTCTGTTATCTCGGTTGAGGATCCGTGGCGCCATCAGCCCGATTGTGGTGATCTCACAGGGTATCGATTGGGTTTAAATCCGTGGAATTTTGTGGCCAGGGCAGCACGGTAAACTCATCCTGGTGCTCTTAGAACAACACACGTACACAACGGGCAGTGTAACACGTTGCATTGTTCTGCTGGTAGATGCCGCCGTGCCGAGTAAAAACAAACTGCACGTATTTTTGGACATGGTCTCCAAGGATAGGTGCAGTCTACTATTGATCCATTGTGCCTTCCAGACTGACGTTACCCAGAGAATACCACGAAAACATTCCCTCGTCGCCGGTTTCGGGTAGCGCCATTCTGCCATTCACGTTACACATTAACTACGGTGGCCAGATAACAGTTTAAAACCTTACCCGGTTTGGAAATGCTTCTATCCTTGGCCCGAAAGCCAATGGTCATGCCTATTCGGTCGTCAAATAAATAGCTCCATTTCTGCATTACGATAATGGCTGCACTGTAATCAGCGTCCCGGAGCCCTCCCCCCTGTCCTGACATGCTTTATATAACGTCCACTGGTTAGTGCTGCAGCCTGCCGTCTGTGAATGGTTGTTGCAAGTTGACGTCCAACATAGTCTATGGCCACATTAATCTGACTGGACCGTGAGTAATACCGAATGAGAAACGGGTACGTAATCTCCCATTATTTAGAACAGACGTATTCACTCTTAAGTATTTTGTGCTTTTGCACTGTAATAGTAATATTTTACATACCGAAACATGAAACACACTTCACGTCAATTTGATATTTGTTGCATGCCGGTCTCATGGGGGTTAGCAGCGTGTTCTCAAGTATACTTCCGCTCCAAACAGACAGGATGAAAGCTGTTAAACTAAGTGAATGACGGATGTCAGAGTGGTGACGTGGCGTTTTCCTCCTTTTATGTTGCACACTAAAGTGCGTAGAAGTAAGTGATAAGGTCGTGTGAGGGATGGGGACATCGAATCGGGCAATTTTTGTCAAATAACGATAAATTGTAAATTCATCGTTGTGGAGTGATGGCCACAAAATGGCATTCAACCAGAATAGAGTAGCAACGTTATCACTCTCGGAATTTACAGTTCCATGGTTTTTGACTATGATCTTGTTCAGTCCAGCCAAACCAGTAAATAAAAATATTGATGCGAGCTGTGACTGTCCTACAAACTGATTTAGATTTCATTACTGGAAAAGTAACGCCTTGCAGTACCACATACCAATTACCTTACAGCAATGTCGCCCCCCCCCCTGTAGCTGAGTGGTCAGCGCGACAGAATGAGAATCCTAAGGGCCCAGTTCGATTCCCGGCTGCGTCGGAGGTTTTATCCGCTCAGGGACTGGGTGTTGACGCGCAAGTCACCGAAGTGGCGTCAAATCGAAAGACTTGCACGAACGGTCTACCTGACGGGAGGCGCTAGTCACACGACATTTACCTTACTGCAGTGCTCCTATTGTAGAGCAGTTTATTATATTAATAAATTTATTTAATATCTGTACTTACAAAGTACGTGGCCTAAGAAACAAGCTTTACCCAGTACACAACACAGAAAGATCGCCTCGGTGGAAGCAGCCATGGAAAGAAGTTTAAAGTTTTCCTATCTTTGACCGTTCAGCTTAAACAATTAGATTGAGCTGTATTACCACTAACTTGCAGTCCTTATCTAGAGTCTAGAACAGTGAGTGACGAAACTCCCACAGTTTTTTTGCAACGTCGCTACTGCAGCGATGCAAAGTGGCTGGTAAGTCGTAACACACTGAGAAAAGATTGTGTGTTCTGTATATGGAGTGGAGAAGCACATTCTAAATGCTTTTTCATGAGGTAGTATTTCGAAACTTATTGTGGCACTGTAAATATTGAAGGGTGTTTTCTAATGTACGACGAAACAAAATATTTTTCCTGTTTTAGGGAGCGTGGTATCGGTAAGAGAGACATGGAAACCCTTTCTCTGTCTTCCAGATCAAAATAATCTGTACTGTCAGATTTGCATATGAAGTCAAAACTAAAAAAGGTGAAAAGTAGAATCATGGTGATCACTGATGTTCAATTATTCACTGCAAAAGATATGGGATCTTTGGGAATAAGTAATGTACTGTAAAATGGACTTATAACCCGAAACCCAGGTAGTGCAATAACATTAATAATTAAACTGTGAAAGAAGGCCAAAAACAGTATTTGTTTAGTTCAAGGAAAGTCTTCTCATTGGTAGCCGATAGTGAACAGGAATTGGGTTCCGCGCTAAATGTAATGGAACATGTGCAAGGTGTAGGTTAAGAAATACACATAAATAAGAAAAAAAAGTCACAGATAGACATATTGCAAGACTAAATGTTACAGCCCACAAAGAGAATCTGGAAGGGATATATACATTCTGAAACATGGTAAGTAAAGCAGATCAACATGTTAGGTACATGCAGTGTATAGAAGTAAAGACAAAACCAAAACGTCTTATAAGGTTACAGAGCGGCTTGTGTCCAAGGACATCAAAATGGTACCTAGTTTTTTATGTAGTGAAATGAGTCTGAAATCCGTAAAGAAACTAGCGAAACGAACTACAATCAGAGTGCAACATTAGAAATTACGCGGCAGATGCGTGGGTACACTCATAACCAGTTCCATTTGAAAGCAAATCGGGTCACAACTCATTACTCATGTTAACGGATTTTCGAAGACGCGGCTACGTCTTGACTACTGTGAACCATATATATGACATAAGACTCAGATTTTATAATTACGTGTTAAGATTAGCAGAGGTGCCATAGTTTGATTTCATTTTCCTATTCATACTCGATACATCACCGCCCCGTTTAGTGACTGGGAAACATGGAAGGAACAGTACTGTAAGTACACTGACGGAAAAAATCGCAACGCCAATGCTAGAAACGTAGAGTAATGAAAGTACGGGAATACGTATTTTGTCTTGGAACCATATTTAAGTGATTAACATTGTAAGGTCACAGGTTAAAGTAAGTATGAGATAAGCCATCACAAATGTGAAATGCTGGTACACGACTAACCGGTGTGAGTGATGACCTTTGTAGTTTAGCACCTTTAAACAACAAAAAAACCAATAACTGGTATAGCCGTCAGACTGTTGAATACAAGCATGCGTTGTGTGGTACGGGTTCCGGATGTCAGTTTCTGGAATGAAATTCTTTGCCTGCTTCACTTGATAGGTCAATACAGGGACGGTTAATGCTGGTTTTCGATGACACTGGAGTTGTCACCCGATGATGTCCCATAAGTCTTCGAGTGGGGACAGAGGTAGTGATCGAACGGGCTACGGTAACGTGTCGACAGTGTGTAGAGCATGTTGCCTTATAACAGTGGTATGTGAGTAAGCTTAATCCTGTTGAATAACACCTCCTGGATTGCTATTCATAAATGGCAGAACAACAGGTCGAATCCCCAGATTGACTTACAAATTTGCACTCAGGGTATCTGGCATAACCACGAGAGCACCCCTGCTGTCATAGGAATTTGCAACCAAGACCATAAATCCAGATGCAGGTTCGTTGCAAGCCCACAATTGGTGCCGAGGCGGAACTAACTTTCATTGGAAAACACCACTGAAGTCGCAGATGGTAGTGGTTTGGGGTCAAAGAAATGGACTCTATAGGTCGTTTGGCTCGGAGCTGTTATTGAAGTAACTGATTTGTTACTGTTCGTTGTGTCACTTCCGTGCCATCCGCTGCTCAAATAACTGTTGGAGACGCAGCACGATTCACCAGAGTCATACGCCAAACAAGATGGTCTTGTCTCTCAGTAGTACCACGTGGCCATCCCGAGCGCAATCTTCTTGCGCGCGTACATTCTTGTGACCATCGCTGGGAGCAATCGTGTACAGTGGCCACAGTACTGCTAAGTCTTTCTGCAGTATCGCAGAAGGATCATCCAGCTTTCTTAGCCCTCGTACACGTTTTCATTCAAACTCTTTGTCGCTTTAAAGACATTCTTGACTAATATCAACTCACTTCTTCCGCACTACTCGTATATGGTACAAGAGACTTTCTCATATCTCAAACACATGTGAAGCATATATGCAGAGCGAAACTGCTGTATCGTGCGAACAAGACAGAGCCAGGGCAAAAACACCAAAGGCGCAAAGATGCGAGCTGGTGCCAGTGACATAGAGACTCGCCACTTGCGCGAGATTCACCAGCGCCACGGGCGGCGCTGAGGATGAAGATTTCGACTTCGCCTCCTCCAATTGCCGGACGAGTACAATCCGCCAATCCCCGGACGACAATGGACAGAAACCTACTCAGAAGACAGAAGAGCAGCTTTCGCCCACTTGGTTTAGATCACCGTCAAGGGCTGACGTAGACAGGGAATGTCGCTTAGTGAACTCGTACAAGTGAACAGATAGTTGTAAATTGCATGTCCTATGCACTGTGAAGTTTACCTACGATTGTTTGCAATTAACGATTGAGGACATTTTTGTGTTATATTACACGCAGTGTTGCAGACTTCCTTCTTCAACAGCCGGCCGAAGTGGCCGTGCGGTTAAAGGCGCTGCAGTCTGGAACCGCAAGACCGCTACGGTCGCAGGTTCGAATCCTGCCTCGGGCATGGATGTTTGTGATGTCCTTAGGTTAGTTAGGTTTAACTAGTTCTAAGTTCTAGGGGACTAATGATCTCAGCAGTTGAGTCCCATAGTGCTCAGAGTCATTTGAACCATTTGAACCTTCTTCAACAAATCAGAATGATAAGTAAACCTTTTAACTCATTCGTGTGACTTTGTTTTCTTGGAGTGTTGTAGAACCTTCGTTCTCCTAGCCTGTTACCTGACGCTAGGGCATAGCTGTGTAACAGTGGCAGGGAGAAATTGTCTTAGCGGTGTGCTGCACCAGAAGCCGTTTCACGAACTCACAAACTCGGCCTACCGCAACAACAGTGGTAACTCGGCCTCCACAGCAGTAGCGACGAAGACTTTACAGAAACTGACGACGAGGGTTTACAGAAGAAACGACGAATGAAAATTTGTGCCGAGGACGGGATTCGAACCTGGGTCTCCTGCTCACTAGGCAGATCTGCTAGTCACTACGCTTGTGGCTTTACACAACTGCGCGAACTACCAGATTACGCATCCTCCTCAATCCAAGTTCAGACTCACACCTCATCCCAATGGCTATTCCCCCTCTACACTAACAGTATTGCAGAGTCTCTCCAGCGATATTGTAATCCTGCTTGAAACCCAGGAACAGGTGCTTCAATCTGTTGAAACTATATGCTTCCAGAGACCTTTTCAAGTCTCAAACATATATAATTATATACTGAAGCGGTGAACGAAAATTTGTACTACAGTTGTCTGAGACATAAAAATGTCTCTGGAACTATGTAACTGCATTCGATTAAACCACATACGCCTGGGTTTCAAGCAGTATCTCTCGTTTCATTCGGTGCAATAAAGGTGGAGAGCAACCGCAGTGATGTTTGAGTTTAGGGAAGAATACTAAGTGGACTGAACCACGAATGAGAATTGGCATTTGGGAGGAAGGTGTGCAAAGCCACTATACCAGGGTGGCATAGTGGTTACCACAACTGCCCAGTTCGTGCGGCTCCACCCGTAGGAGGTTCGAGTCCTCCCTCGGACATGGGTGTCTGTGTTGTCCTTAGCGTCTGTTAGTTTAAGTTAGATTAAGTAGTGTGTAACCTTAGGGAGCGATGACCACAGCAGTTTGGTCCCATAAGACCGTACCACAAATTTCCAATTTTCAACCTTGCTACAAATTTTCATTTGTCGGTTCAGTCTGCATATATACATCACATGTGTTTTATACTTGAAAATGCATCTGGAACCATATAGCTTCACTTGATTGAAGCACTTATGCGTTGGTTCCAGGCAGGATCCCCCGTTTCGTTCGGTGCTGAGGCGACCTTCCAGTACAACTGGGCAGCCTTTGAGATACTATTCGAATTTAGAGGGAAATACCAAGTGGGCTGAAGCCTGAGTGAGAATCTGGATTGAAGTGGGAGACGTCTTCAGATAGTGTAGTTGTGCAAGGTCACTGTGTCGGGTAGCGTAGTAGTTAGTGCTTCTACCTTGTGAGCAGGAGATGTGGATTCGAATCCCGGCTTTGGTAGAAATTTTCATTTGTCGCTTGTGTTTACGTATATACACAATAATATTAAAGTAACAATTTGTCAGTTGATATCACGCCTTTCTTTTGTTGCTACGAGCAAGCCTCCTATCTTCGCTCCAGCTTCAACAGGTCTCATTTATTTTTCGTCTACAGTTTTGCGAATATTTGTCGTAGACTGTGCTCCTTATAATGATTGTTACATACATTTCCGACCTTCGGTTAAGTGGCAGATTTTCCTTGTTCGAAGTTCCCCAGCTTCCTCTTTTTTGTTAATATTTTTTTTAATTTACCATCGAGGTGCCATAGTGTTTAGAACACTGGACTCGAATTAGGCAGGATGGCGGTTGAAATCCGTGTCTGGCCACATTGATTTAGGTTTCACGTGGTTTCGCTAATCGCATCAGGCAAGTGCCGGGATGATTCCTTTGAAATGACACGACCGATTTCTTTCCCCATCCGTCCCTTATCCGACCTTGTGCTCCGTCTCAAATGACCTCGTTGTCGACGGGATGCTAAACACTGATCTCTTCCTCTTCCTGCCTGCTACTAGTTTTTTCTTCGTCTTCTATATGGCCAGAAGTCTTGTGACACCCCATTACATAGGACATTTCGGCCATAAATATAATCGCAGACGTAATTGAGCACATTGCCGTCAATTAATCATCTACATTAAATTAATACTGACGGCATGTGACAGAGAATAATTCTGGTGATACTAACTGATCCTCCCTTCCCTATTCCACTAGCGAATGCGCGTGGCGTGAATGACTGTCGGTAAGCCTCTGTATTAGCTCCAATTTCTCCCATTTTCTCATTATGGTTGTTTCAAGAATGTATATGGCAGGACGTAATATGTTTTCCGTCTCGTCCCGAAAGGTACTCTCCGAAATTTCAAAAGTAAACCTCTCCTCTGTTGTACGCAACGCCTCTCTTATACCATCTGCCGCTAGAGCTTCTACGTATCTCGGTAACACTCTCGTTTGACCAAACGATCCCGTGACCAAAAGCTCTGATCTTCGTTGGGCTTTCTATCCCTCCCTCTCTCCCTCCCACCCCCCACTCTCTCACTCACGCTCTCTCTCTCTCTCTCTCTCTCTCTTCTTCTCCTCTTAGCGTGGTAAGGATCAAAGATTGATGAACCTTATTCAAGAATCAGCCGAAGAAGCGCCCTGTAAGCGAATTCCTTCGTTAGTGAGTTGCATTTCCTTAAGATCCTTCCTACGACTCTCAGTGTGGCATTTGATTTTCCTACTATTTGTTTTATGTGACCGTTTTACTTAATGTCTCTGTGGATAATTACTCCTGCGTCATCAATATGTATGCCTGATACATTACATTTACTGACGTTCAGGGTTAACTACCAGAGCCTATACATCATTCTACAAATCGAGGCTGTCTTCTGGCGTGGTTACTTTCTTAAAGAGCTCCCGACGCTTGCTACTATAACATTTATAAACTGAACTATCGGATTTCCTTGGGTCATTTTGGAAATAACCTTTAAATCTCGATTTTTGTTCCATACAGAGCGATGTTTTGAGTTCTTTCTGCAAGGAAGTCTTGAATCTAGTTGTAAATATGATCCAGTATTCGGTAAGCTCGTGATTTTTTCACAAACGGCAGTGCGGGAAGATGTCCAAAGTCTTCCTGATGTCAAGGAATACGGCATCTGTCTGAACGCTGTTGTATACGTCGCTATGGATCTCATGGATGAACAGAGCAAGCTGAGTTTCGCGAGATCTCTGTTTGCGGAATCCATGTTCATTTTTGAAGAGGAGATTTTCGTTCTCCAAAAACGGAATGATTTTTGCGCGTAAAAGATGTTCCATGATTTTATACTATACTGAGGTAAGTGAAATAAGCATCTGTCCTATGACCTTCTTGGAAGTAGGAGTGACCTGCGCTTTTTCTCAGTCGCTAAGTACCTACGATTAACTGCTTCTAGAAGTGGAGCAAGTTCTTTCGCATAGTCTTTGTAGGATCTTACAGGTACCTCATTTGGTCTTGACGACTGTCTGTTATTAAGCGATTGTAGTTGCCTTTCGGTTCCGCCATTGGTAATCTCAATATCTGCCATTTCCATGTTCGTATGATGATTGAGAGGAGGGGCCGTATTACAGTCTTCAGCAATGGAACCGTTTCGGAACACCAACTTCAGTATTTCGACCTTCTCTCATTTAACTTCCGTTTCGCTAACGCTATGATCACTGAGTGACTGAATAGATGATTTCGAAACGTTTATTGGTTTTACTTAAGTCCGAAACCTCTTAGGGTTATTACTTGGATCGACTGACAAAAATTTACTTTCAATGTCTTTGAACGCTTGTGCCATTCCTCTCCTTAGGCTCACTCTCCTTTTCATTGAACTTTTGTTTGTCAGTTACGTTTTGACTTCAATTAAATTTTTGATCAAGCTTTCATCGCTTACGTAGCAGTTTCTAATACCGCTATTAGACCACACTGGGTCTTTCTCATCCCTTCAGATCTTGCTCGGAAATACTTGTCTTAGGCGTATTGAACGACGCTTTGAATTTTTTCAATTTGTGCTCCAAATCTTCGTTCTAATCGCTGAATATTTGATGATGACTACTCAGATTACAATTTGTATGCTGTCACTCTTCCTAAGAAAACATATTTCCCTGCCTTTTTTTAACAAAATGGTTCCAATGGCTCTGAGCATTATGGGACTTAACATCTATAGTCATCAGTCCCCTAGAACTTAGAACTACTTAAACCTAACTAACCTAAGGACATCACACAACAGCCAGTCATCAAGAGGCAGAGAAAATCCCTGGCCCCGCCGGTAATCGAACCCGGAAACCCAGGCGCGAGAAGCGAGAACGCTACCGCACGACCATGATCTGCGGACTTTTAACGTTCATTGTAATACTCGTAGGCATAGTTGATACATCTTCTACGTTTTTGACTCCGCATGTTTAGATCTGTTTTTTGCTAGGAGGTTTAAGACGTTACATTCACGAGAAGTTCTCTGATTATCTGCTCGAAGTAATTTTCTAAGAAGACATTCTGAATAGTGTCTCATAAATACCTGTATCTGACACCAGTTTCGATTGCATGCTTCTCCCAATCGATAACTGGTGAAATCAAATCAGCCCCTATTGCAACGGTATGATCAGGAAAGTTATTAACGATATTCTGCAAGTTCTCTCTGAAGTACTCTACCACTACAGGTGATCTACAAAAGCATCCAATTAATATTCATTGAACGACCTTTTACGCTTCACTTCACTCAGAGCAATTCAAATTCCAAATCCATGATAACCTCGACAAATATTATTGAATACCGTACTGAAATAAATACGTCACCAACAATGGTGACTAACCTATCCCTACGATGAGTATTCGAAACAGATTTAGGGTTTCTTTGCTATTTACTTCCAGTACCAACCATCTTCCTGTTACTAATACTATAAGGCCATTATGACCTTCAATAAGTGATACGTCATTTGGATGCAGTTCACTAATAGCATATTAACCATTTATATGCCTGATTGCGAGGACGAGCATTTTCTGAGAGCATTGTGGCTGATAATCAGTTAAATTCCATATTTCTTCTGTCACCCAAAGATTTCTTTTAGCCCTCGTCTTTTTACCTACTTGATCCTCTGTTGCCTTCACTATTTCACTTCTCAAAGCTACCCATTCTTCACCTACGGTATTTATTTCCCCCATTCTTGTCCATCGTTCCCTAACGCTCTCCCTTAAACTCCCTACAACCTCCGGATCTGTCAGTTTATCCAGGTCCCATCTCCTTAAATTTCCACCTTTTTGCAGTTTCTTCAGTTTTAATCTACAGTTCATAACCAATAGATTGTGGTCAGAGTCCACATCTGCCCCTGGAAATGTCTTACAATTTAAAACCTGGTTCCTAAATCTCTATCATACCATTATATAATCTATCTGAAATCTTCCAGTATCTCCAGGCTTCTTCCATGTATAGAAACTTCTTTCGTGGATCTCGAATCAAGTGTTAGCTCTGATTGAGTTATGCTCTGTGCAAAATTCTACCAGGCGGCTTCGTCTTTCATTCCTTGCCCCCTTTCCATATTCACCTAAAACGTTACCTTCTCTTCCTTTTCCTACTATGAAATTTCAGTCACCCGTGATTATTAAATTTTCGTCTCCCTTCACTATCTGAATAATTTCTTTTAACTCATCATACATTTCACCAATCTCTTCGTCATCTGCGGAGCTAGTTGGCGTATAAACTTGTACTACTGTAGTAGGCGTGGGCTTCGTATCTATCTTGGCCACAATAATGTGTTCAATATGCTGTTTGTAGTAGCTTATTCGCTCTCCTACTTTTTTATTCATTATTAAACCTACTCCTGCATTACCCCTATTTGATTTTGTATTTATAATCATGTATTCACCTGACCTGAAGTCTTGTTCCTCCTACCACCGAACTTCACTAATTCCCAATGTATATAACTTTAACCTATCCATTTTCCTTTTTAAATTTTCTAACCTACCTGTCCGACTAAGGGATCTGACATTCCACGCTCCGATCCGTAGAACGCCAGTTTTCTTTCGCCTGATAACGACGTCCTCCTGAGTAGTCCCCACCCGGAGATCCAAATGAGGGACTATTTTACCTCCGTAATATTTACCCAAGAGGACGCCATCAACATTTAACCATACAGTACAGCTGCATGACCTCGGGAAAAATTACAGCTGTAGTTCCCCTTGATTTCAGCCGTGCGCAGTACCAGCACAGCAAAGCCGTTTTGGTAAGTGTTACAAGGCCAGATCAGTCAATCATCCAGACTGTTGCCCCTGCAACTACTGAAAAGGCTGTTGCCCCTCTTCAGGAACCGCACGTTTGTCTGGCCTCTCAACCGTTACCCCTCCATTATGGTAGCACCTACGGTACTGTCATCTGTATCGCTGAGGTACGCAAGCCTCCCCACCAACGGCAAGGTCCGTGGTGCTTGTTACAGGCCTTTTATCAGACCACGCGAAACACTCATGACTACTTGTTCTTCCTGTTCTTCGAGTACTCCCTCATTCGTTCATTAAAGGTTCTCTTCTTTCTTCAGTCCACTTTCGCTTTAGGGCTTTAGGTGCTGTTTTCTATGACATCACTTGCCACTTGGACACCTTGTGTCTATAGACGCCTTTGACTACGACACCCGCTCAATCTATCTGAGTGCTTTCCACATCAGTTCTGATTTGTGCTATCCGGGGTGTAGTGGTCTTGAGTCCCTGGAGGTACCTGAGGATTCTGTTGGCTATTCTGGTCTGTGGGAGTCTGCTGATGTGACCATAAAATTTTATTCACCTCTTTCTACTGTCCGCTGCGCTGTTGGAGAACTTCTCTGTGGTGTCCTTTGAGTGAGGTCTATCTCCTACATCCCTGTGTTTTAGTACAATAATTTTCCTAATGATTTTTCTTTCATGTGTGAGAATATTCTCAAGGTCGGTCTTTATGTGTAAAATCAGAGTCTCACTGGCGTTTTGCGCCTCAGGTTTGATTACAGAGTTGTATTGACGAATTTTGGTGCAGGTGGACAGACTTTTCTTGTTGTAAATACCCTGTGTTTTGTATAAGGCTGTCTTCATTTTCAATAACCTGTGTTCTAGGCAATTTACCCCTTTCCAGTCGGTTCGAGCACTTCACCTAGTTACTTTAAGTGTGTGACCCTGTTAATCTTGCCATTTTTTTGTTCAGATTTGGTATGTTTAATTTCGTGCAGAAGAACTGAGTTTTATGAAAAGAGATCTGTAGCCCATTAATTATATATATGGTGTCTGTTCTTTTGTACGACATGACGGGAGTAACGAGGCTAACGAGCCGGGGCACTATTTCTGTAGTGTGTGACATAAGTTGAGAATTTGTGTCTGATATGGGGGTGTGCTAGGGTAGTCCATGTAGTTGCAGCGACCACTGTGCCTAGTGAGCAGGAGGTACGGGTTCGAAAGTCAGTCTGGAACAAATTTTCAACTTGTGCCATTAATATAAATCAAAGCTCAGAGGCTGGTAATATCTGTAATTCCCTTGTGTCTTTACTGCAGCATCAAAGAGATGAACAGGCACCACATACACCTCGACACAGACAACAGAACGGAAGTAAAACCAAGAATTAATCAATAAAACCACATTAAAATGTCCATTACTTCACAGTCGTTTAGCGCACGAAAATTGTAATATCAAGCAGCTCAATAACATGCATCATCAAATTATTTTATCAAATTTTAATATTAGAGAAAATTTAGTTATCTCAATTTTTGAACATCACCCATGTCGTCATCTTGTAAACCCACTTCAAATAATTATAAATAATGATTCCACATCAAAATACTGGCGATCTTTGAGGAACACCATTTAAAATTGCAGCCTATGTCATTTCTATGTTGGTATGTCCCCTTGAACCAAAAAGAATGTTACTGAGAAAGTATTTCAACATATAAACAATTGCATAGTCAATTTTTTACACTTTAAATAGAACAGCCTTGGAAAAAATAAGAAGACTGCTGTGTGCTATTAAAACCAGATGTGTGTCTGTTATGCTTGTCTGGTAACAAATTGTTCTATGATTTTAAGTTGGGCGCACGTGAATCATATTGGCATGTAAGCAAAATGATGTTAGACTATTTGTTTTTTACAAAACATATACGTAATATGGCAACTGTGTGAATGCAAGTCTTTTAACTGATGTGATTTTATCAAAATAAGTCATTAATTTTCAAATAGCGAATAGTTTTGGAGCCCTCGCATAAGCAACTCAGTACAAAGGTAAATATTTACAGCTATTGTGCGCATGAAAATTTTTGTGCTTGTGATAGGATATTGTATTAATTAAACTTTCGCTACTTGAGAGAGCCGCCATGAAAAACGAGTAATTAAAAAAAATAAAAAAATACTTTATGTGGAAATATTTACAAGGGAATGCGAAAGAGAAATAACGAATAAATCGTTGGAATAAACATCTTTTACTTTTCACACGAGAAGGTAACATTTGTTAGTTGCATATCGCATTTATATTCCAGGCTAAAAAGTTGCACAAGATGAAGACCACCTCCATCCACAACAGCCTGAAGTCGCAGTAGAGATACGATCTCACAACTGTTCACAGCACTTTTAGAACTGTGAAACATGGAATGTTGAGCTGTCATGACACAGGTTGTGCACTGTTTGTAGATCGCACATTGCATACTGCATTATGAACCATGACAATTGTGCTGTCGCCATCGCACCGGTTGGTAAAGATGTAGCAAGAAGATCGATAGTAGGCGCTAGATCAAGCGCTCCTATTAGAGGACAGGCCAAAGATAGACTCGCAAGCAAAAGGCCGCCAACGCCCTCACAACGGCAAGTATTTAGATCGAAATTACAATGAAATCCAGACCTTTAGCTGCTTTCAGACGTTGATAAATATCAAAGGGAACAATTGCAAATGTGTGCCCCACCTGGGACTTGAACCCGTGATCTCCTGCTAACAAGGCAGACCCTGTATCCGTACGAGCCATCGCGGACACAGAGGATAGGGCGACTGCAGAGACTTACCTCTGGCACGCTCCCCGTGAGACCCACACTCCCAACTAACTGTCCACACACTACATTTGTAGTGCCCCTGCCCACTACACTCATTACTCGCAGCAGTCAATCTACCGATTCCCGTAAGAGTTCGGGCAATGTGAGTGCATCCGTGCTTAAGATCATTGCCCGGTAAGCATTATGTATATGAAGATGGTATCTGTTCTGTCGAACATGTCCGAAAGAACAGATACCATCTTCATGTAGTATTTAGATCGTAGCTGCTGACCGGAGGGTCTCATTCACTAGCACTAGCACAGTCTTTCAGTTACTAGCTCAGTCACTGACGCACCAACTAGCACTCCAGTTTGGCGTCTGTCAGTCATCGCATAGCGGGACTTGTACCCTGTTGAATATAAGTAGCTTCCTGTTCATGTAAATAATGAACTCTGTTACTACACGTGTGCAGTTGTCTTGGAGAAATAAGATACCACCAGCCACCAAAAAACATCCTTGATTCTTATGGCACAATACTCTACAGTGCCGATGAGGATACAAAAGCAACAGGAACTTCTTCAACAACTGGTAGCGGAACTGGCCGTCGGCCTCTCCCAGGCGTAATTACCAATCGCCAGTTAATTCGAACTTCATAATCATGTTTTCAACCCCGGAGCGGAAAGAGGATCTCCCCGTATTCCTGCAATTCGTCGATAATTGGGAATAACAGCAACACTACTCCTGTTATTTTGATAAAACAGCTTTACGAGTATAGTCCTGCTCACATCGTCCAGAAACATGTTGACTCTCGGCAACTGATGATTGTGTTTGAACCCTATTTCGCCGCACCAGCACTGCCCCCCCAGCGGCAACTCACTAACAAAGTTAAATCCTGCAGCACACAGTCTCAACATTTCCTATCAAGTTAGGTAGTCATACGGTAAATAGTTTTCCGCCTACACTGGCTCAAGTAGCGGAACTTTTATTACAAGCACCCTGTATCCAATATAAAGTTTTTTCTTCTGAGGGAGTAATTTCTTGTTGAATGGCAAATTTCAGTTTAGCACCATTCGGTGCGCCTACTTCCATCTAAAACCCATTCTAGAGCAATTACAATGTATATGTTTTCCTGTTAATTTGCTAGGTGGAATCTACTCAATATGAGTTGTAATTACGCTTTAAATTGACTTGTGTCAAAAAATTTTCGCTACTAGTGAAGTGTGTTACAGAGTACGTTCTACCAGCAGTGTGCAAATTTTCGCCCAGTGGTCTGATTAGGAATTTTCCAAAATTGTAAAGTCAGGTAGCTACAGATCTCAAATCAGTGATCCAGGAATCATGGATAATTTCTCTTACTTGGCGAATACTACTATCTCATTAGCAGTGGATAAGGTAAATTGTAATCCACCAATAAAATATTTTCCTTGCTAGGTCTGTGCTAATTAAACTGCGTAGGGAAATTACGTTCTTCGTGTAACATCTTGGCCACATGTATCACGGTAGTGAATGATGTTTGATGAGTGGAAGCAGAAGGCACACGAAAAGTTCAGTGCTATCCGCATCCTTATCTAGACACTAGCTGACACACCTTAGTGGAAGCATGATTATTTAGCAGAGGAAGCATTCTTCTCAGCAAATCAGCTAAATCGCTGCTCTACAGCCGATAGTTTCAAAGACCTCTACTGGGAAGGTACCGAGATGTCACGGTACCTGGTCCCCGTGGAGGTTCGAGTCCTCCCTCGGGCATGGATGTGTGTGTTTGTCCTCAGGATAATTTAGGTTAAGTAGTGTGTAAGTTTAGGGATTGATGACCTTAGCAGTTCATTTTTTTGTCACGGTGCCTTAGATAGTGTAGCTCAGTTTCCACGACCACCCCATGATTTCTGTTTTACTGTTGTGCATTCATAGTCTGAAATATCATCGCCAGAGTACGTTACTACAGCAATGGAACGTGACATCGCCTTGAGAGGGCACTAGGTTGGTGGATGCACAGAGACTTACCCACAACGAACCCCACACCCTCTCCAGAGGTGCCGCCAGTGAGCACGGGAACCCTGTTGAAGCGGCCTTCCTTCAGTACTTTGATCGGATGCTCCGTCACGATGGCGTCCTCCATTTCGGGCTCGATGACAGGACTGAATGGCAGGTGGTTTATCTTAAACTTTTCCTGAAACGTAAGTATGCTGCATCATTTTGACTATTCGTGAGAGTAAGAGAGACATTCAAATCACACACACACATGCACACACACACACACACACACACACACACAACATAAAAACGGTATTTTAGAGTTAAGTTGAAAAACTTGTGTATAGACTGAACAACATCGGGGATAGGTTACAACCCTGTCCCACACGTTACTGAAGTGCGGCTACTTTTCACGCCCTTTGAGTCTTACAACTGCAGGCTGGTATCTGTATTAGTTGTAATTTAACTTTCGCTCCCTGTATTTTATGCTTGCTACCTTCATAATTTACAAGAGTGCATTTCAGTCATCACTATCGAAAACTTTCTTTACATCTACAAAAGGTTTGCCTTTCTTCAACGTATCTTCTGGTATAAATATGATCAATACTGTCCGGAGTGTTCCATTTTTCGAGAACTCAAAGTAATCTTTCCCGAGCTCGGCTACCACCACTTTTTCCACTCTACTGTAAACAGTTCGAGTCAGTATTTTTCAGTCATGTCTTAGTAAACTGATGGTTAGTTATTATTCACACTGTCAGCACATGTTTTCTTTGGAATCGCAATCATTACATTCTTCTTAAAGTCAGGGTGTATTTCGCCTGTCTCACATCTCTAGGACACCACGTGGCACAGTTTTGTCACGGCTGTCCCTCCGAAGGTTCTCCATAATTCTGAGGCAGTGACATCTAGTCCATTTAAGTCTTTCAGTACTCTGGCAAATTCCTCTCGCAGTATCATATCTTCCATCTAATCTTCATACAGGTCCTCTTTCCTTTCTTCAGTATTGTATTAAGGTTCAATTCACCCTGTGTAGCTCCTCTATACACTTGTTATACCTTTGAACTTTCCCTTCTTCGCTACGTACTGGCCTCCTGTCGGAGCTCTTGATATCCATACAGGTGCTTGTTTTCCTCCAAATGTCTCTTTAATTTTCCTATAGGGGGCACCTGTCTCTGCCCCAGTTATTCATAGGTTTACAGCTTTGCATATGTGCTATAGCCATTCGTCCTTAGCCGTTTTACAGTTTTCTCCAATATCAGATTTTAGACTCCTGTATTCCCTTTCACCATTCTGATTTGCAAAGTTTTTAAATTTTCACCTTTCATCAACAAAATTTACTCTCTCATATCAACTATTTTCAACTGAGCCTTGTATTTTTACCTAGGGAGCTATTCTGAAAGTAAGGAACGATCGGTTGCGAAATGGAAACCACACTGAAAATAAAAACTTTGCTTTGCAACCTTCCAGCAATTTCTTCACATAGTCCCCGCTCCAATTTTCCAATAGCCTCGTGGTAAAAGGCAGACTTCTGTGCTTTCCGACAATTTTCTTCGCCGGTTTGCGGCTCGTTGTTTGTGCCAAATGTTGTCTTCATAGTCAGCGTTTCATTTGAGCTGAGATGAAAAACCGATGGAGCCAAGTCCAGGCTGTTCGGTGGATGATCAAACACTTCCCATCGAAATCGCTCCTGAAGCGTCCTCATTACCGTTGCAGTGTGCGTCCGAGATCTGTCATGAAGAAGGAACTACATGATATTACGTTATGTGGGGTTGCATCAAATCAGAGGAAATTTCCCGGATGGCACCCATACTAGGCAGGAAATACTATTTTCTATGTGTCTTTACGAGCTCTCTATGCGCTCAGAACTGGGAAGGGCGACGTGACGCTATCTACGAGCATACAAAAGACACAGCCCAACATTTCTGCCCAAAGTTTCATAGGATTTAATTGTTTCCAATTCGCGACTGATCATTCATTACTTTCTCAGTAGCCCTCTTATTTTAATCATCTGCTGCACTCCCTGTTTTATCTCTCAAGGTTACCCATTCGTACTGTGTTATTTCTTTTTCATGTATCTGCCAATCGTAGCAAAGCGCCGGCCGTGATGGCCGAGCGGTTCTAGGCGCTTCAGTCTGGAACCGCGCGACCACTACGGTCGCAGGTTCTAATCCTGCCTCGGGCGTGGATGTGTGTGATGTCCTTAGGTTAGTTAGGTTTAAGTAGTTCTAAGTTCTAGGGGACTGATGACCTCAGATGTTAAGTCCCATAGTGCTCAGAGCCATTTGAACCATTTGTTTTTTGTAGCCAAGCGCTGCATTTGGCATTCACGACAAGCAGCGGTTCTTTAGACCCATCCAAGTCCCATCTCCTTAATTTCCTACTTTTCTACCGTTCTCTCAGCTGCAGTTCATAACACATAAATTATTATCAGAGTCCATATCTTCCACTGGTAATATCTTACAGCCTCAAATCTGATTTCCAAATCTCTGTCTTATCCGACTAGTTAATCAGGCTCCTACTGAGTTTAGCAATCTAGAACTTACAAAACATTAAAACACATGTAGGTCTAATTTTTCATTCATTACTTTCTTCGGAAAGGATTTTGTATTTCCAGACCGCAATAAAACATGATACCGCTGATGATGGTACAAATATGCCGAAACATATTTGGGTATTAAAAGTAATGACAGATTCAATGTATACCTGAAATGCTGGAGGACAAATTGGCATATTTTTTTCGCAGTAGCCGCACTACTTACTACTTTCCGTGTAGTTCGGTCAAGAGATGCTTGTCAGACAGGTTATAAATTGACAATAAATGTATGTTGAAGTTGGAAATTTCCCTTTTCAAGGTTTTATGTCCAAAGATTTGCATACTTCTACCAACGTAATAAATAAAATTTTGGATGTTGCCCTTTCGACTGGTTTGTCTACTTATCTCTAAATTTTTGTGGGTAATTGTGTACTTTTTCGACTGAAAAATTATTAGTGCCACTGTTCTTGCTAAACCACAGTTTAAAAGATTTTTGACAGAAATCTGGTAAAAGTGTAGGCCTACACCCACATATAAATCTGAAATGAATGAAAGTCCCCGAAGCGAAATGAATGAAAGTGGCGATAATTTCAGTGAAGATGCAATAACATTACATGATACATAAACTGTTGTACCATTAGATAATCTGACTCAGACTTCCACTGTCACTGAAGTTTCCACGCAAAATTTCTGAGTTAAGTGTTGTTTTATATTTTAACTTCGAAGTTTTCTCATTTTACAGACTATCAGTCGTAAGTATGACTTGATAAAAATAAAGAAATGTTAAGGCAACGTCCCAGGCACTAACGCTTTTGAGGGAGCTTTTGTCAATTTTATTAACCGAGTTCACATGTCATGCCCCGTTAAGGCATCGAATTTATTGGTCTCACAGTGTACGTTGTTTGACAATTTCTGAGTTTTGGTGAGGCGACTTTTTAATTTAACTTTACATTTATTTTCATCTTTTGTATCCTGATACTGCATAACAAACACCTATCATTGTAATGCTCCTTTAATCTTAATTACAAATCTGATGATGCCTGGAACCGAAAAGTCTCTACAATGGAAGAAATACACTGCCAGAAAAAATTCAACACCCTTAAGAACTTTGTTGAGTGACACCAAATTACAATTTATGCGTACTAAGGAGCTGTAGTGTTAGTGAATCAGTTGTCACGTTCATCGGTAATCAGATGGCGCTCAGACAACTGCCTGTACACCCTCTATTTTGGCTCTTCAGGCAATAAATTTTCCGGTTTTAGAGGCGAACAGTGCTTGCAACATTCATTCTAGCGTACAACCATACCCCACTGACGAGTGTGCACTCTTCTATATCAGCTTCAAGCCATCTGAACGACGTCGCACTGTGTGCCTGTAGGAAGCTTAATGAACGTATCGACGGAATGCTAACTTTTTGTGCACAGTGTATCATCAATGGGCTGTGGAACAAACCCACACCTATAGACCAGGTTTCCGACGTCCGCGTAGTACAGATGCTCTTCTAGATCCATTCACTGTGCGAACAGCGATCGCCGAGCGAACAACACGCAGGCACGAAATCCGGATACATGTTGCATTTGCTATGTTATCATGAACCAGACTGAACCGTCTGCTTACAGCAGGATTAAGATCGCGTGTGACTCTGTTCACGCTATCACTGACACCACCACACCACCATGCATGGTTGCGTTGGTGTTGCCACAGAGTTAACTGCAGAGTGGAATGGCGCTCTGTTGTCCACAAAACACATTCCATCCAAGGCTTCGTAGTGTAGGGGCCATGAGGAACAACTTGCGTCCACATCTGTTGTTTCCGCAGAGCAAAGTGACCAGGAGTCGCTACATTGTACAGACTTTTATCCCCGTGCTACTACCATTTTTTTCGACAGGAAGGTAATGTGCTTTTTCAGCAGGACAGTGTAGCCCACATACGGTTGCTGTGGCGTAATATACTGTTTATCTTTACAACTGTCCTGGCCAGCAAGAACACCAGATCCCATGCTAACTGAACGCGTATGGACAAAATATAGTGGAAACTTAGCGTTCTCGAGGGCCTGCAAGAATCACTGCTGAATTGCAACAAGAGGTGTTAGGGACAATGCGTCACAGGACTGCACTCGACACCTTTATGAGTCATTTTACAATACACGCCTGCGTTTCCGCCAGAGAGAGAGTTACACTGTTCGCGCACCCTTTACTTTAACATGTGTATTTCATTTGGTGTGAATTTTTTGTCGTGCACTCCTTCGACGATGTACTACCTGTCACCTCACTGGTGTTTGAGACTGTTGCCTTTCTTTTCCGGGGGCGTATATGAAGCGATGTAAACGTGTTTACTTGCTAAATTTTACTGTCTGTAAAGCATCACCATGGTACATTTAAAAATGGTGGAGGTGGCTGGGAGTGTGAAATCGTCGAAAATGACGAATATTAGCGTTTTATCTCCAGTATTTGATGTTGGTGGATTTCACGGTGACAGTCTCCGTGAAAATTGATACATCTGGATTGGTTGAAGTATGGGAATAGGAGAGAGGTAACACGGAAAACAAAGACGCAACAAATGTGGAACGGTTTCAACCAAGATCGGTACACATATTATCGACAAACTGAAAAAAAAATAGAAACTGGTGACAGGTTGCCTTATACCACTGCATAGGCATGGGGCTGGAAACTTTGTGACATGGGAAATAATCCCAAACGATTAACATTTGTGAATAGAATGATTTGTAGGTCGTTGACTGATTGATCGTGATCCCAATAACACTTCATCACAATTCGTGGCACAGGGATGGGAATGATGTGAAACAGAAGTAGGAGTGGTGTTCGGTAATTAATGCAACGCATTTTTTCCCACCCAGTTTCGATTGAAGGAATGCGGAATTTACTGTGGAATATTCCCTCATCAGTACCTACAATTTAATGATATTCATACAAGTGGCGGCACCAAACATAGCGCTCAAAATAACGTCTGTAACGGAGGTGCATTCCAAGCAGAGAGCTGTCATTTAGTTCCTCTTGGCGGAAAACCAGAGCATCGCACATACTTATAGTCGCTTCCAGAATTTCTACGGAGACCCGGCAGTGAACAGAAGCACCGTCAGTCGTTAGACGAGGCGTCTGTCATAATCGCAAAAAGGTCACACAAACCTGACCGAGATCCCTAATGCCGGCCGGCCGCACACTACCGTGACTCCTGCAATCTTGGAACGTGCGAACACTCTCACAACCCAGTACTTTGCTACTCAAGTGGACATTTCCGCTGGTAGTGCTGACATACTCCGGTAGGTGGGGCAATCAATGGTGTGTGCCAGATGGGTTCCACATCCCCTAAGAGAAGACCAGAAAGACCGGCTGTGCGAACTGATTGCGCGTTACGAGGTTGATCGTGACAGTCCTTTCTGAAATATCGTCACAGGTGATGAAACATGCATACACCTCTTCGACCCTTAAAGAAAACGGGACTCCATGGAGTGGTGCCACATCACTTCTCCTTCGAAGAAAAGGCTGAAATCCTCACCCTCAGCCTGTAAAATCATGGCGACAGTCTTCTGACACTGTTGTTGTTGTTGTTGTGGTCTTCAGTCCTGAGACTGGTTTGATGCAGCTCTCCATGCTACTCTATCCTGTGCAAGCTTCTTCATCTCCCAGTACCTACTGCAGCCTACATCCTTCTGAATCTGCTTAGTGTATTCATCTCTTGGTCTCCCTCTACGATTTTTACCCTCCACGCTGCCCTCCAGTACTAAATTCGTGATCCCTTGATGCCTCAGAACACGTCCTACCAACCAATCCCATCTTCTGGTCAAGGTGTGCCACAAACTCCTCTTCTCCCAAATTCTATTCAATACCTCCTCATTAGTTACCCATCTAATCTTCAGCATTCTTCTGTAGCACCACATTTCGAAAGCTTCTATTCTCTTCTTGTTTAAACTATTTATCGTCCATGATTCACTACCATACATGGCTACACTTCACACAAATACTTTGAGAAACGACTTCCTGACACTTAAATCTATACTTGCCATTGCCAGTGTACATTTTATATCCTCTCTATTTCGACCATCATCAGTTATTTTGCTTCCCGAATAGCAAAACTTCTTTACTACTTTAAGTGTCTCATTTCCTAATCTAATTCCCTCAGCATCACCCGACTTAATTCGACTACATTCCATTATCCTTGTTTTGGTTTTGTTGATGTTCATCTTATACCCTCCTTTCTCAAGACACTGTCCATTCCGTTCAACTGCTCTTCTAAGTCCTTTGCTGTCTCTGAGAGAATTACAATGTCATCAGCGAACGTGTCCTCGCTAATGGCGCGACGATCAGTTCGGAAGTATATCTTACTAGACTTAGGAAACTGAAGAAACGACTTCTGCGTCTTCGTCGCCATAAAAATGCAAACCTCTTTCTCCATGAGAACGCACCTAGGAGGAGCCCACAAACCTTCATTTACTGTTCTTCCTCAATCACCTTACAGCCCGGATCACGCAGATTTCGACTTCCATCTGCTTGGCCCAATGAGGTATTAACTCTGCGTGCAGCAGTAAGTGGATGATGGAAAGGTTATTGATGCAGGAAGTCGTTGGCTCCAACGTCGACGTATAGAATGATACTGTGCGGGGATACAGGCAGTCCCAATATGGTAGCGGAAGGCCGTTGCATTGAACGGAAATTATATTAAAAATACGATTTTGCAAACCAAAAGATTGTTGAATTACATGGTGTTTTTGAATCCTGAACAAAATCCACCGCTTTCAGAAAAAAATATGTGTTGCTTTTCTTATTGAACTCTCCCTGTAAGTAATCGTGGAACGCCAAGTGGTCAGCTGCTATCCCGGCCATAAAGAACTGGCCCGTAAGGTGAGAACAGTCCAAACAGCAGCGCTCACCTCCTCGGTGAGGAGCTCGTCGTCGCGGTTGATGAAGAGCTGGGCGTCCTGCTGTCTGAGGAAGGCGACCAGCTGCTCAGAGTCCTGCGTAGGCGCGCCGAGCAGCGCCGCCAGCCGCAGCGCCATCTCGCGGGGTCTGGGCGCGATGCCCCAGGGGGCCACCGCCTGCCCGTTCTGGCTTATCACGCCGCGGAACAGGCCTGTGCACACACAGAGTTAACCGTATGTTTCAGAAAATTAGCGAGGACGTAAAACACCTCAGATCAACAGCCACGAGGCAATTTGTATTCTGATTTGATCCAATATAAATGGTTCTGAAGGCTTGCGACTGTGACAAAAATAGATTTCTAGAATGAAATTTTCACTCTACAGCGGTGTGCGCGCTGATATGAAACTTCCTGGCAGATTAAAACTGTGTGCCGGACCGAGACTCGAACTCAGGACCTTTGCCTTTCGCGGGCAAGTGCTCTACCAACTGAGCTACCCAAGTACGACTCAGGCCCCGTCCTCACAGCTTTACTTCTGCCAGTACCTCGTCTCCTACCTTCCAAACTTTACAGAAGCTCTCCTGCGAACCTTGCAGGACTAGCACTGGCAGAGGTAAAGCTGTGAGGACGGGGCGTGAGTCGTACTTGAGTAGCTCAGTTGGTAGAGCACTTGCCCGCGAAAGGCAAAGTTCCCGAGTCCGAGTCTCGGTCCGGCACACAATTTTAATCTGCCAGGAAGTTTCAACAATAGGTTTTTATATAAATAATTCTTCTGCTACCAGTCACGATTTTCTTTGTTTCATTTTTCACACGACGCGATTCGGGAAATGATTCCCATTTTCAAGTGCGTTTTTTTGTGTTTGTTGTGCCATTTTTATGTCATGTTGCCGTTGAGTGGGCGTCTGCTTCTTTTCGTTGGCTTTACTGCAGTATATTAGAAACACGTGACATTTAGTTGGTTGTCAATTCTTTGTGTAGTTAGTGGCTTAATTTAGAAGAATTTTTTACTTACAGCATCCTTATGGTCCATTTGTGCATAGTCCCACACACACTAAACATCACACACAACTTACTGTGCACATTTCAAATCTAAAATTTGTATTTTAATGTAGGTGAGGTAATGCAGTATCTTCTCCAGATTTCTCGGAGTCATAATATATTATTACACTGTCTTAAGGCAAGAAACGACAGACATTTCAGAAGTAATGCGCAAGAAGGTATCACTGTGGAGGGTTTGATGGAACAACAATGAAAATTACATCAGATGTACCATGACTGTTGAAGACCATGGGTCGTGCATCAAGCTCGAAACTTTACCCGACAGAGATTCATTGTGCGTTAAGCGAAGTTTGTGGCGAGTTTACAGTGGATCGTAGTACCGTTTCACGTTGGGTTAATCGTTTTCGTAGTGGTGAGGGAATGACTTCCATAGTACCAAGGGAGCTGTAGAGGGCAAAAACTGTAGAGGAAGACAGAGATTGGAATACATTCAGCAAATAATTGAGGACGTAGGTTGCAAGTGCTACTCTGAGATGAAGAGGTTGGCACAGGGGAGCAAGTAGTGGCGGGTCGCATCAAACCAGTCAGAAGACTGATGACTCAAAATTTAATAAAAATAAAAAATAAAAAAATAAATAAAAATAAAAATAAAAAGAAATGTGGTCGTATGAGCATAGCCGAAAAAATCCACGACCTGGAAGGCCAAAAAAGTTCGACAGATGAACGAAGTGTGGAACTTATGGCAGATGCTCTTAAAGAAATCCACAGTCTGATTTGTGAGGAACTCTCCGAAGCGTAGGGAATACCCTAAACGTCAGCATTCCGTATTCTGACATATGATTTGAAGAAGTGAAAAATTTCTGCAAGAAGGTCCCACAGTGTTTGACTGCCGAAGAGAAGCAGAAACTCCTGTACATTGGAACCTTGCTCAAATAACGATTCTGCCGTGCAGGTGAAGGATTCTTGTGTCGATTTGCCGTTATTGATACAGCGTGGATTAAAGACTTTGACCCTGAGGTTAAATAACAGTGGAGAGCTTCAGATTCTCCACATCCAAAAAATTTCGATACGCTCAATTAAAGCTAAAGCAAATGACAATTCTTCCTTATGATCACCAAGTAATCATCATCACAGATAGTCCCAAGTGGAACAAATGTCACAATATTGTGTTACTGTACTTCATGCAAAACCGCGAAGAAAAATCCACAAAAGCCAATCTCGGTTGGTCTATGCTGGGCCACTCTTTCTCCACGACAATGCTCTCATATCGGCAATGTTGTAGTCCCAAATCTGCGCAAATACGATGCTAAATGTTGCCGCGTCCTCTCTACAGCCGGACATGAGTCCACCAGAATTCGACTCGTTCCACATTTCCCACAACTGAAAAACACCTATGGGTGGAAGTCGTTATATTTCTTTGGAAGAGCTTTCTACCACTGTTATTCGAGCCATTCGTCTAACAAAGAGGAATAATGTCATTGATGGAATAATAGAGCTTCAGAGACTCTGGGATTCAGTCATAGAGAAGCAGGGAGTCTATACTGAAGGACTGTAAAGAGACACAGAAAAAAGGGAGTAAAAAATAGTGTGCATTATTTACTAAATTATCCTTTATTTGCACCCCTAACTGCAGAAACAATTTATTTACAGCTATTACTGATTTTCACTGGTACGTTATTTACAGACGTCGGACAATTTGTGTGTATACTGTCATCAGTGGCGTGGTTATGCTTTTGTTCTACAAAACAGTTTATTCTTCCATTAGGTAAATTCCCAGCCACTGCAGGCTTATTTTCAGGTGGTGGGTGTTTACCAGTTGTTTGTATTTTGTTCTGGAGCGGCCAGTCCCTGGGACTGTGGCGATATAAGGCACAACGACAAAATTATCAGTAGGACGGGTATACACGTATATACAACGCATAAAACCGAAATTATCAGAGTAGGAAGAATTTCTTGAGATCTGACGTACAGGTACAGACAATCAAATATTAAAAATTTCAGAAAAAATGGAATATTTATTTAAGAGAAGGAACCTCACTAATGGACCAAGTTAGTAAAGTGTTGTTTCAACTCTGGCCCTTAGAGAAGCAGCTATTCGGCTTGTCGGGTGACTAACAGAGCTGTTGGGCGTCCTCCTAAGGGATATCGTGCCAAATTCTGTCGAACTGCTTCGTTATATCGTCAAAACCCCAAGCTGGTTGGAGGACACTGCTCACAATACTCGAATCATTCTCAACTGGAGGGAGATCTGGCGATCTTGCTGGTCAAAGCAGGGTATGGAGAGGAGGAACTCTTACCGCATGTGAGCGGTCACTATCTTGCTGAAATGTAAGCCCAGGATGACTTACCATGTATGGCAACAAAACGGGACACAGAACATCGCCGACGTACTTTTGTGCTTTAAGTTTGCCGCGGGTGATAACCAAAGGGGTCCTACTAAGAAATGAAAAAGTATCCCAGATCATCACTCCTGGTTGTCAGGCCTTACAGAGGACGACGGTGAGGTTGAGATCCGCTGTCCGGGGCGTCTCCAGAAACATCTAGCCGGTCATCGGGACTCAATTGGAAGCGGGACTCATCACTGAAGACAAATCTACTCCAGGCCGATGACGCGTCTGGACAGCAGTGGGATACCTACCTGAAGATCACCCACGATACGGCGCGACAGCCACCAGTTACGGGCTGTGGTGCCATTTCTTTTCATGGCGGGGCCACTTCTGTTGTCACTCGCGGCATTCTTGTGGCGCAGCGGCACGTCGACGATATTCTACGCCTCCTTTGCCATTCAGGGCAAGCCAGCTTGCACTTTCATGGTGAGAATTTCGACTGCTTGTCTTCATGCTTGTGAAAGCCTACATTAGCCAGCAAGGTTGCCAGGTCTCTCCCCTGTTGGTAACTTTTGGAACATTACAGGTCGGCCCTCAAACCGACTGGGGATATTAACGATCTCTTGCACCAGTTGGACAGAATTTTGCATGGTATCCCTCAGAAGGTATTCCGACAACACTGTCAATCAATGGCAAGCCGAATAATAGAAAAGGTTAGAGACAGAGATGGACCAACGCGTTTTTGACATGCTCTGCTTATGAAGCCCTTTATTTTGAAAAAAAAATTATAAAATCATCCAATTTCTCTGAAATTTTAATCATTTGCTTGACTTTGTATGTACGTAACATGTACCGATGTCAATCCCATTCCGATGACTCCTTCGTGGTGCTTCGATTTTTATTTTATTTTTTTGACTGTATATTTATTCAGTACGCCACTTGCTCTCCTCAAGATCTGTTCAAAACACGTAGTGTACCATTCACGTAATCATGACGTTATTAGAGACATAAAAAAAGACTTTGTGTCTCCACTACTAGCACACCCAATTTTGGTCGCAATGGATGAGTGGCTGTTAATTATAGAGACTGAGTTCAATGAAATTACTTTACTTCTTTAAACAGTTTCAAATTACAAATTGATCAAGCTCTTGGATGATCGGTTGCCGACACCCTCTGGATGACTGAAGATGGAAGACGTCCTCCCGGTTCTTCTTGTGTAGTTATGAATCTCGGTCGAATCTCAGGGAGAGATCACGCAAGACCGGCTCGTGAAACTTGGCCATGGCCGAAACTTCCATACGCTACGGCAGGATCCATGAAACTACTACAACAATTACTACCTTCCTTCTGCATGCGGCTGAGCACAGACTAAATATCTGGCGCCAACAAAGACGACCAAAATATAAAGGCTTAGAGATCGATAAACAGATAAATGTCATTTAACGTGCCCTCCTTTAAACAGTGCGAGTGTGATCCTTAAGGTCTCTGAGGTGCAACGCCAATGCCAGGAACCCAACAACTTAACACTACTGTATGTTTATCCATCACAGACGTCTAGTGTGGCATGTAACTTAAATAACAGATCTTAATTTTATCAATTAAACAACCTAAATGGTGGGAGAAGCAGAATTAAGGCTTTAGCATCAAAACTTATGATCATAAACAAACGAAAACACAAGGAAAAATGAACGTCGCTCATTCTGTCAACATTTTTCAATTGAAGCTTTCTGTGAAAACAGTATAAACCAATTAAGAGAAGGGATGGATGCAACTCGTCTATACCGAATATTGACTGCACAACCGGTGTGATTTAACACACCAGACTAGGGACCATACCTTTTGAACTACACAAATATGAATTATGTGGGAAGTATACAGTGCGGGAGCAGGCATTTAACATATATATATTTACCAGAGGAGCTGATTTTTTCAATAACTGGGTTGACTATGTTCCAGCTCTTTACATAACGTAAAAGTGTGGAGCACAAAATTAGATAAAGTTAAGTAAATATGTGCATTGGCAACCCACTGGCTGGAACAGGGCAATAATTTCACAAAATTGTTGTGTTCCTTGAGGTGTATACGTGAGGCGTCACTATCGCAACATTGTCTTTAATTTTTGGAGAAACATTTTTTTATGAATTTAACTTGGTCATTGAGGGTTTTATTTGGCGACTTTATGAGTGTAAATGTCAAGTTATTCACGACGTTAATGCAGTGTACTGAGGTACCACACAAGAAGAGTTTGCGACATCTGGTACTTGAAGTACCTTGACATCGCTGCGCGCAAACCAATCACGCTGACTGCAAGAATTACACCTCTTGGAGACGCAGCGCCATCAGGAAGAGAGACGCGCACTTAAGTAACAGTGCAGGAGGACAAGTTGTGAACTGCAAGTTGTAAGTCAGTCCGAGTTTTGCTAGAGACTTCCTGCGGAACGTTCATCATGTCTTCTAGTCGCGAATGAGAAAGAAACAGAAGCAGATAGATGAACAGTTTTTAGTTTTTAGAAGAAACAGAACAGTGCATAAAACTATCGTGTATGGACAGAGACTGCCTGCCTAGAGATTTGACTAACACGGGAAGCACCCCCCCCCCCCCCCCCCCCCCATCGCACCCCCATTAGATTAGGTGGTAACAGGGCCCAGTGCATAGCCCGTCAAAAACTGTTCACAGATCAAGCATGAAAACAGGAAGAAGGTACAGTGGACTATGAAAAAAGAAGAAAACTCGAAACAGTGAACAGCACAAGCTCACGATGTGCAACATCGATCGTACGTGAGTAGCTGCGGCGTCGTGGTCATACGGTCATGGTGTTGGACGGCGAAGTGGGAGATCCGCGTTAAGACTCCCTCACAAAATTATGAACTTTCCGTCCGGTTATTGGAGCGTCTGTTCGTTTTATTCAGATTTGTGTCTGTGTCGTCACAATAGCGAGGTGTAAGGAAGGGACCTACACACTTACGTACCTCATGTTTGTTCTACAAAAGTACCACACGTTATGGAAAAATGGAAATGAGCGTTTGGCGTCATTGGCCGGGAGACCCCTTACAGGGCAGGTCCGGCCGCCTTGGTGCAGGTCTTATTACATTCGACGCCACATTGGGCGACCTGCGCGCCGGATGGGATCAAATTATTATGAAAACAACACACAACCCAGCCTCTGAGCGGAGAAATTCTCCGACCCAGCCAGGAATCGAACCCGGGCCCGTAGGACAGCAATCCGTTGCACTGACCACTCAGTTATCGGGGCGGGACTCAGCTATCCGGTTTGGAGGTGTTGATTCTCGAATTGCTTTGTTGTAACATAATTCACATTATTTATTGTTTTCATTCCTGTGTTAGATCTATGCGACATCTCTCCTGTTCTCACTATTCATCACACTAAGTTACGACGCTAATATATACTTATCACCTGACACATAATCTGTAACCAACGAACAGTATGACATTTGATAAGATTACAGTAGGAGAATAGACACGTCAGTGACCGGAGGGAAAGTTTATAATTCTGTAAAAAAAAGGGGGGGGGGGGCACGAAGAGAGATTTGACCACGTATCTTCCGCTCTGCAGTCCAACACCGTGACCACACAACCTCGACGTCGTGATTATTGTAATGCGCTTGATGTTGCACATCTTGAACTTGGACCGTTGACTGTTTCTATGTTGCTTCTCTTTTCACAGTTCAGTACACTTTCTTCCTGTTTTCATGCTTGATCTGCGTCGAGTTTCTGACGGGCTGTCCACTGGGCCATTTTACCACTGAATCTGAGGAGGGTTCGATGGAGAGTTTCCCTCGTGAGTAATGTTAGTTTGGAACTGTTCTTCGAATAGTACACCAAGGCAGAAGATTGGTTTTCTTCTGACTTTACAGAATAATGTTCAGTTTGTATTCATGATGATGTAGCCAACGAAGGTCAGATAGGCTAATGCTAAGTTTGCTATTTGGTATGATAGTGGGCCTATGAATGGGCGAGTAGCATATATAGGTTTGCCTTCTGTGGCGCAGTGATTTGGCTTGGAGTGCATGTCTCCCATACATAGGCCCACCATTACACCAAATAGCAAACTTATTTAAAAAGAAAAATATCACAATCAGCTTTTCCACAAATACTAAATTACAGAAAAAAGTAATCCATGATGTAAAGACCTCCAAGAGTCCCTACAGTAAATCAGAAATATACAAACTGAAATGCCATATATGCCAAAAATTGTACATTGGACAGACAGACAGAAGTTTTGAGGCTAGAAACAAAGAACACATTGATGCTTTAAGGCTTTGAAACTTGAAAAATCTGCATTTGCAGCCCATATTGCTGAAGAAAACCATTCAGTGAGAAATATTGAGAACAACTTAAAAATTTTAGATCTAGCAGAAAAAGGAGACACTATGAATATATTAGAAGAAATAGAAATACACACACACACACACACACAGAAATAGCACCATAGACTATATCCTTAATGAACAAACCGAGATATTTAACACCCCTTTCCTGAAAAATTTCCAAAAAATTTTTTCCACCCTCCAAAGCAATAATATTCCTACGCCTATCTGCAGATCAAGTAGCAAATTTATATGTTACTACAATTCTCATGATGCTAAATGGAAATTAATAATGTACTGTCATACCTATACAGTACTAAAAAAATTAGTATTGAACAACTATATAATTAATGTAACAGTATTCGCTCTAAAGCTCACGTAATCAATATATCTCTGTACTAGAGTAAAAGGCGTTTCAGTTGCAACGAATATATGACATTTTTCAAAACATGGGACATCTTCATAATGTTACGATACAACATAGCATCTTTCACACTCATATGTTTGTAAGCACTTTGTATGTATCAAAACTTGTGGTGCGCATTAGTAATCTGGCCTGTGACAGATCTAAAGTGTTCAGTGAGAGAAAAATGTATGTGTGCAACGATAAGAATGCAGTGAGAATGTATTCACATCTGTTGGACGAATGTAATGAAAACAAACACTCCAAACCGACATATCACGTAAGTCACATCCAATGAAAATCTGTAACGCAACCATCTGTGTGGCGTGCTTATAATTACGTATATTTACATTTCAGAAAAATTAATCTGTAAAAAAACGAACCAAATGTAATGAAAGCATGAAAACCGTCTGAAGATGAATCATAACGATTCGAAACCGGTAACGGTACCCTATGAATAAAGGAACTGAAAATAAATTTGTGGCTGTTTGCTGTCTCAACACCATCAACATTTGTCTTCAAATAACAGCCACAGCCTCCAACCATGTCATCATATGACAAAATTTCATTAAGTGTATTCATTGTATCCTTTAATTAGGACTATGAAGGTATGGATTTCAGTTTCAGTATATGAATCTGGTTGACTGATTGTGATGTGGAACCCTGTTGTATACAGCTAATTCGAAGAATCTCATTTTGTGTTCCTTTGAGTAGCATTATGTGCCAATATTGTTAACAGAAACACAAGTGATGGTTGGGGAGGAGCGGTGGTCTTTATAATGGAAAGGTTTGCTTATTGTTATGACTTGATATATTCAACTCCCTTTGTTACCTGATGTTCAATTAAAATCTCTGTATTTACATTGTTAGTAAAATTCTTTGTTCTTGATTTCAATATTGGAGTCATTTAATAGAATTAGTGATCTACATATGTTTTATAATATATAGTCTTACCTGTATACTAGGGAAGGTTGTTTGGCTGTTGGCCTACAACACCTGAGGGCGATCTGTACTTTCAACATGACAATGCACCACTCTGCACATACTAAATTGTGTCATACAAGTTTCAGTACCAGTCTAAAAAAACGTAAATGCTTGTATGGCTCCTCTTTTTACCTTACCTGCAACGCACGGACATCTGCGACGAGGACATCTGCAAAGGCTACGAGAAATCACTTGATACATTCTCAACTATTGTGAAACCTCTGAAACATCATTTACTCGTTTAGACGTTCTTATTATTTATTCACTTACACTTCTCGTACGCTACACACATCTTATTATTAATTGACTAAGTGTGTCCGGTTATGCGTAATAGAGGGCCTGAAAAACGTAATCTTAACAAGTAAATACGATATTTCAGTCTCTGTGTTGTTCAGAAGTACGATGCAATGTTGCGAATTTCAATAATTAAAATCTCTCCAGTGTACAGGAATGTACATAATTAATATACGACTACAGGTTGTAGACACATGGTTCGCGACTTATAGAAGTTTGGGACTGTCCATGAAGTATGCTCGGATAGCGTAGTGGTATACCTTTGGCTTGAAGTAGTCTGCTTGTTGTGAGGAATACAAGTTAACGTTCAAGGATAACTCAAATCCCGAAAAGAGGCCTAAGGAGCATATGGGTGAATAATCTCCGATGCCTTACTTGACAGCCGTTACTGCGAGGATGTTAAATTATAAATTAATATGGAGTTTCACTAATCTGCGGTTTGTCCCAGAATGTGACACTGTAAGAGATTAATTCGCAAAATGCACTACAGGAAGGGAAATCAATTAATAACAGTGTTAACAGTGTTTATCGACAGGCATAATGAAACAACGGTACCGGTTGTGTGATAACCCGAAGATATTTCCATAAGACAACAGCCTGAAAAATAAGCCTACATTCTTTTCTTGAAGTCACTAGGATTAGATATACGTGTGTAGATTGGTACAACGAAGAGGCTCAACTGTGTCTGGGTTAGGCGAGAGCTTTTCGTCGACATATATCATTAAAGCACGCCCGAGAGAAGATACACAACAAACCAGTTGGCGCTACGTTTGGAAAAAAAAATTGGCTGTGATTTAAAGGTCAGAAATTGGAAAATGACAGTGATCCGCTGGAAAATTTGGGAATATGGAATAAATGTCAAGTAAGTTTTATGAAATAGCTCCGAGAAAAAGGGATAAAACTGACAGTAATTGTTAATGTGAAACATTTGATTACGTGTGATTTAGATTAGTAGTCTTAAAGTAGAAATATTTTGCCACAGACAAAAAAAAAAAAAATACTAAGACGACCGCTGGCAATAAGCGGGAAATCCGGGTTCGAGCCCCGGACCAGCACAAATTTTTGTTGTCGTCATTCCATTACACAGATGATGGCTATCTGTATTCAGAACTGTGAATACCTTTCATGTAGTTAACAAGAAAGATAAATATATAAATAATAAATAGATATCTTTGGGTACTGGGGTGGTCCTTGTCTTTTATCGTTTTCTAGTAGAGTCCACATTACAACTCGTTGTCGGCAGCATTAGTCTGATAGGTGTTACGCGATGTTAGGTGTAAAGGCTCTGATACTTCGACGGAAATGAAAGGTGTTACACCAAGATGCATTGGTCCCATATTTATCAAACCTTGGAAACGTTCATCAAAGAACGGGTATTGTAAACTTTCATTCCTTTCGGAAATGACGTCCATCATCAAGATAAGTATGCTACGTAGCAAAGAATATACTCTTCCTTTCGTTGCGGCAAGGAAGCAGACAACCACAGAGTGTCATCATGAAGAACTTCTTGCCGTGTTTGGAACATGTTCTGTGTCATTTCATGAAGACTGCTGACTAAAGACTGGTATGAAGGTATACGTTTACTGATAGCATCCCAGACACGTCTACCGGGGGAAAAGTGATATGACAGGCAAGCCAGTCATGGATGTGTTCATTCTTCGATGAGTCTGTGGTGTGAAGTGAAGTGTTCAGTATTGCATTATCCTGCTCGAATATGACATTTGGTTCTCCGGTCTTGACGGGTTTGAGAACAGGTTGTACCATTCTTTTCACATATTGGCAAGCATACAAACTCCCTTCTTGTAGTGGCGTCCAATAACTCTCCACTCAGTGATTTCAGAAGATGGGAAGGGAGATGTATTGAGAGTCGCTGCTTCCTGTGGCGTTTCATCAGGCTGTCGACGGATACATTGATGTCGATCTGACCGAGAAACAGGAGCGAGATTCATCGTGGGACACCATGGGATGCCACTCAGTGCTCCGTAAACCATGCTAGTCTCTGTTGGCTGATACAGCGTCAGCAGTAAACGATGCAGCTTGAGGTTTCACAGCAATCTATTCCTGACGGTCCGTGGCCGCGCATTCAGTTGTTCTCATTCGTGTATCCGTCAGAACCAGTCTAACAATCCTACGATCTTCTGGTGGTGGTCCTTCTTGCCGCGCTGTTGTCGCAACTCGTTCTGCAGTCATTGCAGCATAATCAGCTGTTGGTGTTATGTGTCGGTACGATGCTTCCATGTCACTCATGCCAATGGCTTGATCTATGTCAGAGTCCAAATGATAGAGATAAGTTGCATGTGCACGTCCTCTGGAGAGGCTGTGTCGTGATCTACATCTGAAAACATCCAGTAACGTCATAAATATTTAAGAGCTATCTTTCGCTCACTCCATTCTTCATCCATAGTACTGGTATTTTTCTATATTGGAAATGTGGTCGAATAAGGATAATATTCCAGAATGGGGAGACGAGGTACTGGCAGAAGTAAAGCTGTGAGGACGGGGCGTGAGTCGTGTTTGGGTAGCTCAGTTGGTAGAGCACTCGCCCGCGAAAGGCAAAGGTCCCGAGTTCGAGTCTCGGTCCGGCACACAGTTTTAATCTGCCAGGAAGTTTCAAGGATAATATTGTAAACAACATATCCCACAGACGTGTAAATACTGATGTATCACTTTGGAAGTGTTCGGTCAGGGTGCTCATGGTGTAACACTTTCCTACGAGCCGCCCTTGGTGGGGCCCTAAGAAGACCCTGAAGCGCCCTAAACGTCTGTTAGCCAGACAATATATCATCAAGTTCGGCACTGCTGCCGTAACCTAATACCATAATAGTACAGACGCGATCATGGATTCTGACCTACCTGCAGACCTGGAGGAAAGCAGGTGGTGTGAAGTGGAGCAGCCTCCTGCACTTTCACCGCCGATGGTCACCTTGCTGGGGTCACCTCCAAAGGCTGCGATGTTCTTCTGCACCCACTCCAGAGCCATCACCTGATCTTTGAGACCCGCATTACCGGGAACCACCTCGTCTTCCAGACTGAGGAATCCTGTAAATAAGACTAACACTTGTAAAGAATATATTACCGTATATAGCAAAGAAAGAATCGTATTGCACTGTTGGCTGGGAGACTTGGATCCGCAGGTTCAGCAGCCTGATTGGAAAAAGGATTATATTTCTTCATATAACGAGTTTCAGTGTTCTATTGTGATGCTGAAAACTATGAGTAAGAGAAGATTGAGGCTCAAAAACGTTACTGAAAGAAATGCCACCAACGCCGAATAGTGCTGTAGGGTATCGTTGATGTCAACGGCTCCTTCCAACAGACGAATTACGAGTGTTATGGATTATTAGCAGCAATCGAGATGGCAAGAAGTAATTGTGATAACCAGTTTCGGCTTAAACAGCTAGCAGTCTTCAGATTAAAAAAGGACAAATACTACCGTGTCTAATCGACAGGCCGGTGGTAGACACATTGCCATCCCACTGGCCTAGATATGAGACACAGCAGTGTTCACAGTATTTGATCTAAGGATGACTCTTGGTTTTAGCTGAAACTGATTATCACGATTATAAATAAGATTTTGCGATCTTGACTAATGAAGATTTACTTGTAACAGTCCATAACCTTTAACATTACCAATCGCCAGTGTCCAGTCTGGCCATGTCAGGAAACAATAGGACGAACTATCAACGACAGTTTCTCAGACCGCCCTTCCGTTAGTCGATCCTAGACATTGGAAATTTGATCCAAGGCATTGCTGCAGCAGCAGACGATTAAGAAAATGACGTAGCCCCCTCTCTTTACCAGTTGAATATTGACACCCAAAATTTCTTCTAACAAGAGGATTCGAAACTGTTACATCTGAACTGAGAGCCAGAGGATAAGTGTGCGCTAGTGAAGCCGTCTATGGAAGTACTTTCATACTTAAGTGCTTATAATGAAGACTGCGATTGAATAGTATGCAATTCTAATTTACATTTTTTTGTGAAATCCCTGTGTCTATTAACGTATTCTGTCTCGTTGCATAAAAAGAGAACACTTCACAAGAGATAGAAATTTCGCTAAAAGTAGCTGTACCCTCTTGTTGCGGTTGATTTTAACTGAAAGCCATTGAAAACCACTAATAGAGTACCGTACCTCAACCTGTTCAAATATTTAGACTTACTGGGTGTATGGATTCGGGATTTTGTGAATATGAACTGTGGCAGATTGTTGGAAACCATTGGGGCTATCATTTTCAATGTGTAGCAAAGTAATATGAGTTGCAAGTTTTTTGTGACACATTTATGATTAGTTTCAGTAAAAACTCACATCATTCATTTCAAATATAAGCTGTTTCAGTTTGTTGCATTTTGATTAGGGTACATTCTCCAGAATTTTGAAGGGATCGGAAAACGAAAAGTTTTTACGAATTTTTCAGAAATTGTACTTTATTTCTAAAAGGCGAAGGACAGGAAACGGACATTAAATGAAACGGGAGTGAGACAGAGTTGTATCCCATAAGACATTATTTAATCTGGAACAGAGTGAACAAACTTCAGGAGAAGTAGGGGAAAGGTAATGAAAATACAGGGAGAAGAAATGAAAAAACCAAGAAAGTTTGCCAATAGAGACGACTAAGGACTAAGGGCTTGGACGACACTTGAACGGAATGGATACTGTTGTCAAAAAAGGTTATAAGATGAACGCAAATAAAACGATGGGAACAGAGCGGGAAATGTGACGCTCTATGTAGTGGACAAGTTTTCTATTTGGACATCAAAATTAATTATGACGGTAGTGGTGACCGGGACAAATATCTCACGAAATAATAGTCAAACGAATAAACTACAAAGAACGAAACTTGTCTAGCTTTAAGGGGGAAACCAGATGGCGCTATGATTGGCCCGCTAGATGGCGCTGCCATAGGCCAAACGGGTATCAACTGCACTTTTTTTTAACTAGGAACCCACATTTTTATTACATATTCGTGTAGTTTTTTTTTGGTCATCAGTCTACTGACTGGTTTGATGCGGCCCTCCACGAATTCCTTTCCTGTGCTAACATCTTCATCTCAGAGTAGCACTTGCAACCTACGTCCTCAATTATTTGCTTGACGTATTCCTATCTCCCCTCCCCCCCCACGAGTCCTTTTGTACTCCCCTCCTCTACCTTCCCCACTCCCTGGCACATCTGCTAAGCACCCCCCACCCCTCTTATGGATCCTCCTCATCCATTGGCTCCTTTCCCCCCCTCCCCCTTCACTTTTCCTCTCCTTCCCCCCCCCCCCTTTTTCCCGTCATCTGACCAGTTTCCCCCCACCTGCTCTCGGGTGTGGTATGTCATATTTGTGCCAACTTTTAACGCAGTGTTTAAGTGAGTGTTCAGTGTTGTGCGTCCTTCCACAGTGCTGCGAACAGAAATCATGCTGTCGCTGGGTGTGCTTTTTATATCTCTTGCGAACAGAACCCAGACTGTCGCCGTGTTTTTTAATTGTCTGTCTATTATTTTTTCTGCTTCCTGTGTATTTTCTTAGGATCATCCACCCTGTGTTTTATGTTTCACGCTCCAGAATTTTCTGCCATTTTACCTTTAAATCACCGATTTTATCGCCAACTGTTATTATTTTTTATTGTCTTCATATTTTTAAAATGAACTCTGTAGGCTGAAGAGCGGCGTAATAAGCTGCTGCCAGCCCGCCCCCTTTAGGGGGAATCGAAACTCAATAAAGGAAAAAAAAATTCCAATCTCTGTCTTCCTCTACAGTTTTTGCCCTCTACAGCTCCCTCTAGTACCATGGAAGTCATTCCCTCATGCCTTAGCAGATGTCCTATCATCCTGTCCCTTCTACTTATCAGTGTTTTCCACATATTCCTTTCCTCTCCGATTCTGCGTAGAACCTCCTTATTCCTTACTTTATCAGTCCACCTAATTTTCAACATTCGTCTATAGCACCACATCTCAAATGCTTCGATTCCCTTCTGTTCCGGTTTTCCCACAGTCCATGTTTCACTACCATACAATGCTGTACTCCAGACGTATATCCTCAGAATTTTCTTCCTCAAATTAAGGCCGGTATTTGATATTAGTAGACTTCTCTTGGCCAGAAATGCCTTTTTTGCCATAGCGAGTCTGCTTTTGATGTCCTCCTTGCTCCGTCCGTCATTGGTTATTTTACTACGTAGGTAGCAGAATTCCTTAACTTCATTGACTTCGTGACCATCAATTATGATGTTAAGTTTCTCGCTGTTCTCATTTCTACTGCTTCTCATTACCTTCATCTTTCTCCGATTTACTCTCAGACCATACTGTGTACTCATTAGACTGTTCATTCCGTTCAGCAGATCATTTAATTCTTCTTCACTTTCACTCAGGATAGCAACGTCATCAGCGAATCGTATCATTGATATCCTTTCACCTTGTATTTTAATTCCACTCCTGAACCTTTCTTTTATTTCCGTCATTGCTTCCTCGATGTACAGATTGAAGAGTAGGGGCGAAAGGCTACAGCCTTGTCTTACACCCTTCTTAATACGAGCACTTCGTTCTTGATCGTCCACTCTTATTAGTCCCTCTTGGTTGTTGTATATATTGTATATGACCCGTCTCTCCCTATAGCTTACCCCTACTTTTTTCATAATCTCGAACAGCTTGTACCATTTTATATTGTCGAACGCTTTTTCCAGGTCGACAAATCCTATGAAAGTGTCTTGATTTTTCATTAGCCTTGCTTCCATTATTAGCCGTAACGTCAGAATTGCCTCTCTCGTCCCTTTGCTTTTCCTAAAGCCAAACCGATCGTCACCTAGCGCATTCACAATTTTCTTTTCCATTCCTCTGTATATTATTCTTGTAAACAACTTCGATGCATGAGCTGTTAAGCTGATTGTGCGATAATTCTCGCACTTGTCAGCTCTTGCCGTCTTCGGAATTTTGTGGATGATGCTTTTCCGAAAGTCAGATGGTATATTGCCAGACTCATATATTCTACACACCAGCGTGAATAGTCGTTTTGTTGCCACTTCCCCCAAAGCTTTTAGAAATTCTGATGGAATGTTATCCATCCCTTCTGCCTTATTTGACCGTAAGTCCTCCGATTGTAATACTGGATCCCCTATCTCTTCTAAATCGACTCCTGTTTCTTCTTCTATCACATCAGACAAATCTTCACCCTCATAGAGGCTTTCAATGTATTCTTTCCATCTATCTGCTCTCTCCTCTGCATTTAACAGTGGAATTCCCGTTGCACTCTTAATGATACCACCATTGCTGTTAATGTCACCAAAGGTTGCTCTGACTTTCCTGTATGCTGAGTCTGTCCTTCCGACAATCATATCTTTTTCGATGTCTTCACATTTTTCCTGCAGCCATTTCGTCTTAGCTTCCCTGCACTTCCGATTTATTTCATTCCTCAGCGACTTGTATTTCTGTATTCCTGATTTTCCCGGAACATGTTTGTACTTCCTCCTTTCATCAATCAACTGAAGTATTTCATCTGTTAGCCATGGTTTCTTCGCAGCTACCTTCTTTGTACCTATGTTTTCCTTCCCAACTTCTGTGATGGCCCTTTTTAGAGATGTCCATTACTCTTCAACTGTACTGCCTACTGCGCTATTCCTTATTGCTGTATCTATAGCGTTAGAGAACTTAAAACGTATCTCGTCATTCCTTAGTACTTCCGTATCCCACTTCTTTGCGTATTGATTCTTCCTGACTAATGTCTTGAACTTCAGCCTATATTGTGATCTGAGACTATATCTGCTCCTAGGTACGCTTTACAATCCAGTATCTGATTTCGGAATCTCTGTCTGACCATGATGTAATTTAATTGAAATCTTCCCGTATCTCCTGACCTTTTCCAAGTATACCTCCTCCTCTTGTGATTCTTGAACAGGGTATTCGCTATTACTAGCTGAAACTTGTTACAGAACTCAATTAGTCTTTCTCCTTTTTCATTCCTTGTCCCAAGAGCATATTCTCCTGTAACCTTTTTTCCACTCCTTCCCCTAAAACTGAATTCCAGTCGCCCATGACTATTAGATTTTCGTCCCCCGTTACATACTGCATTACCCTTTCAATATCCTCATACACTTTCTCTATCTGTTCATCTTCAGCTTGCGACGTCGGCATGTATACCTGAACTATCGTTGTCGGTGTTGGTCTGCTGTCGAATCTGATTAGAACAACCCGGTCACTGAACTGTTCACAGTAACACACCCTCTGCCCTACCTTCCTATTCATAACGAATCCTACACCTGTTATACCATTTTCTGCTGCTGTTGATATTACCCGATACTCATCTGACCAGAAATCCTTGTCTTCCTTTCACTTCACTTCACTGACCCCTTCTATATCTAGATTGAGCCTTTGCATTTCCCCTTTCAGATTTTCTAGTTTCCCTACCACGTTCAAGCTTCTGACATTCCACGCCCCAACTCGTAGAACGTTAACCTTTCGTAGATTATTCAATCTTTTTCTCATGGTAACCTCCCCCTTGGCAGTCCCCTCCCGGAGATCCGAATGGGGGACTATTCCGGAATCTTTTGCGAATGGAGAGATCGTCATGACACTTCTTCAATTACAGGCCACATGTCCTGTGGATACAAGTTACGTGTCTTTAATGCAATGGTTTCCATTGCCTTCTGCATCCTCATGTCGTTGATCATTGCTGATTCTTCCGCCTTTAGGGGCAATCTCCCACCCCTAGGACAAGAGAGTGCCCTGAACCTCTATCCGCTCCTCCGCCCTCTTTTTTTTTTTAACATCTCATTTTGTTCGTTAAATCTGCTCGGGGCGGACGTCGTAAGACACCCGTTTAAGTTCGTTGTTGATCGATTAACTCAGTTTTTTTTTATTACAGAGGGCTGCTAACCTTCTGACCGAACACGCTGAACTACCGTGCCGGCATTCTTTGACAAGGTCGTTGGCAGAATGAAGGTGACTTCTTATGACGGAAGTCTTCGGCCGACAATAATGATTATTTATCAAAATTTAGGCAGTGGCGGGGATCGAACCTGGGACCGAAAACGTTTTGATTGTGAATCAAAGACGCTACCCCTAGACCACGAGTAACGTATTCGTATAGCACGTAAAGAAATATGAATATTTTAGTTGGACCACTTTTTTCGCTTTGTGATAGATGGCACTGTAATAGTCACAAACATACGGCTCACAATTTTAGACGAACAGTTGGTAACAGGTAGGTTTTTAAAATTAAAATACAGAACGTAATTACGTTTGAACATTTATTTAGGTCGTTCCATTGTGAAACATGTATCTCTGTGAACTTATCGTTTCTGAGAACGCATGCTGTTACAGCGTGATTACCTGTAAATACTCAAAATGATGTCCGTCAACCTCAAAGCATTTGGCAATACGTGTAACGACATTCATCTCTACAGCGAGTAGTTCGCCTTCCGTAATGTTCGCACATTCATTGATAATGGAGTAACGCACGTTGTCAGGCGTTGTCGGTGGATCACGGTATGAAATATCCTTCAACTTTCCCCACAGAATGAAATCCGGGGACGTCAGATCCTGCGAACGTTCTGGCAATGTTGTATGGTGCTTCGACGACCAATCCACCTGTGATGAAATATGCTATTCAATACCGCTTCAAACGCAAGCGAGCTATGTGTCGGACATCCATCATGTTGGAAGTACATCGCCATTCTGCCATGCAGTGAAACATCTTGTAGCAAAGACGGTAGAACATTACGTAATAAATCAGCATACATTGCACCATTTAGATTGCCATCGATAAAATGGGGGCAATTATCCTTCTTCTCATAATGCCGCAACATACATTAACCCGCCAAGGTCGCTGATGTTCCACTTGTCGCAGCGATCGTGGATTTTCGGTTGCCCAATAGTGCATATTATGCCGGTTTACGTTACCACTGTTGGTAAATGACGCTTCGTCGCTAAATAGAACGCGTAAAAAACATCTGTCTTCGTTCCGTAATTTCTCTTGTGCCGAGTGGCAGAACTGTACACGACGTTCAAAGTCGTCGCCCTGCAATTCCTGGTGCAGAGAAATATAGTACGGGTGCAATCGATGTTGATGTAGCATTCTCAACACCGACATTTTTGATATTCCCGATTCTCGCGCAGTTTGTCTTCTACTGATGTGAGTATTAGCCGCAACAGTAGCTAAAACATCTACTTGGGCATCATCATTTGTTGCAGGTCGTGGTTGACGTTTCACATGTGGCTGAACACTTCCTGTTTCCTTAAGTAACGTAACTGTCCGGCGAACGGTCCGGACAGTTGGATGATGTCGTCCAGGATACCGAGCAGCTTACATAGCACAAGCATTTTGATCTCAATAGCCATACATCAGCACGATATCGACCTTTTCCGCAATTGGTAAACGGTCCATTTTAACACGGGTAATGTATCACGAAGCAAATACCGTTCGCACTGGCGGAATGTTACGTGATACCACGTACTTATACGTTTGTGACTATTACAGCGCCATCGACCACAAAGTGGAAAAAGTGGTCCAATTAAAACATTCATATTTCTTTACGTACTACACGAATATGTAATAAAAAATGTGGGTTCCTATTTTAAAAAAACGCGGTTTGTATCCGTTTGACCTATGGCAGCGCCATCTAGTGGGCCAACCATAGCGCCATCTGGTTTCCCCCATCAAGCTAGACGAGTTTCCTTCTTTGTTGTTTTTTCGTTTGATGCTTATTTCGTGAGATATTTGGCCCGGTGACTATCAATGGACCACCCTGTATTCATTGGAAGAAACAGAAAATTTTGTGGTAAAGAGAAACATATAAGTGTAGAATATAAATTTTAGTCTTTGGAAACCTTTTGTGGAAGTGTATCTGTGGAGTGTAGCCTCATATGGAGGTGAAACAAGGACGATAAACAGAACAAACATGAAGGGAATACAAGTTTTTGAAATACAGTGCTACAGAAAAATACTAAAGATTGGATGGGTAGAACCAGTTACTAATAAAGAAGAATTGAATTGAGTTGAGGAAAATTAGAGTATTAATGGCACATCTTGAGTAGAAGAACGGATTAACTTGCATAACACGTCCTAAGGCATTAGATTATTCATCAAAAAGGCCACAACAATCAACCTTGTAATCAGCGAACAGATGACAGTTTTGTATGAGAAAGCCTGCTATATGACCACGGTAGAAATTTCAAGCGGTTGCACCCAGCAGAACTGCTCAGCCCTCGATTTCGACCTAGCGCCAGCCTTCTTGCTGGTGGTGTATGCTTACTGCGCTGCCGCCGAAAACAGACCCATCCGTACTGATGGCTAAGTTGTTTTAACGGCATGAGTCGACGTCGCAGCACGGCGATAGCTGCGCGGTGGTTGTTTACCAAACTGGATTTTAAAATGTGTCGGAGGTTACGTCCTACCTAACGGCGTCTTTCTTCTGGTGTCACAGTTTAGGCCTAATTTTCGATAGAGATATTATGCGAATATACTTGTGTGGCAGATAGCGTGAAGCTTGTATTACAGATCTGAGGTAATCGCTGACAAATAAAAATATAGTCTGAACGTACCATTCAAAAGACGCAATCTTGTAAACGATAGCAACAACCAGTGTCCACATATTGCAAGTACACAGCATTTCTAGAATTATTTTTTTCCAGGAATGTAAACTAACGCCCACTGACGATGTCTCGAAAACATGTGAGTTAAAACGAATACCAAACTGTGTTTTGCTACAAAGTGAGCCGTGCCGCGAGGATCGTAATTTACACTGTGGCTGCTCTTCTGCATTATGTGAACTCGAATGAAATGATTACACCCCGGCATGTAGTTTTGGCGGGAATGTTGTGTGACTCACTCCTAGTATCACTCAGAATTGTATAGCGTTGTGTTAGCCACGTTTAATGCCATTTGGTTAAACCAGCATTGATATGAAAGCCTCAAAAGATAGAGTGTTCTGATCAGCCTTACTGTTCAGTTATTCATGAGTTTTATTCTTTTGTTACCGTGTTTTATAATAAGCTTTTGAGGGTTATTTAAATTGGGCTGTTACTGTGTACCAAAGGTAACAGGACTTGCTCATGTAATTTTACTTCCAGAACGAGACTAGATGTGCGACTAATTTATTCATCTATTTATGTTTTGCTTGTTGGTGAGAAAATTGTGTCTGCTTTCAGAAATTGTTGTACATCAGGAACCGTGCCAAACGATAACGAACTGTTCTCGTTCATTCATTAAATGTCTGGCGTTACCTTGTGACCTTGGTACCTGCCTGACATTTGAATTCTATTGTGTAATGTTCATTCAAGAAACAATTGTGTATTTTCATTTCAAGAAAGGGGTTTTTGATTTTATTCTGTGTCATCAAATTAATACTGGGTACTTAAAAGAGGTACCATTTGTCTGAGGGAAACTCATTACCTTTCTATATTGTTTCTTTTATTAATAGTTTGATCGGTTCAGAGTATTCGAATTTGTTATACGTATTTTAAGATATCTTTATATATGTGTGTTCTAGAGGTGACTGGTGCTTGCGATACAAGACCAGTGTGTGCTGCGGCGCGTCCAGACTAGTGGGAGATACAGGAATTTGATTTATGTCTCACGGTGCGTCACTCTGAAGTGGGCTAAGTGTGTTCTGCTGAAGCAGCTGGTCGTTGTTTTTGCATTGTTAAAACTGCTATAGTTTACCGTAACATGGAAGGTCTAATAAACTGTGTTACTGCTACGAACTATGTTCAGTTTCCCGTTAATCGGTCCTTCCACTCCCTAAGCACCCACTGCGTTTGACCGTGTATCACAAGATTCCGCAGTTAATCACATTCTGTATTTTGGAGGAATAGGAAAGGAGATCATGCCGTTTGGTGCATCTGTACAGAAACGTCCTTATTGAAGTATGGTTGCTGTTGTGGTCTCGGAGCGTATAGATGTGGCAGGTCGTGAGTACTCACCCAGAGCGGACAGTCGGTAGTTCATGGTAACGACGACGATGCCGCGGTCGAGGAAGAAGTCTGGGCCGAAACCAGCCAGCGAAGCCCCTCCATGTTGGTAGCCGCCGCCTGGTATCCAGGCGAGCACGGGCAGCAGCTCCCCGGAGGCGTTGGCCGCCGCCGCCGCCTCCTCCGGCACGAAGACGTTGAGGTAGAGGCAGTCCTCGGAGCCCTTGTCCGGCTGCAGGCACAGCGGCGCCTCCTCCAGGGCGTCCCGTACGCCCTCCCAGGCGACAGGGGGCCGGGATTTCTGCAACAGGCAACACTTTGTTCCCCTGACTCACTCGGCATTTGGCCCCTTCACTGGTGGGCTAGGAAGTCGGATGGCGAAATGAGCGGTATATACGCTCTTAATTATGTATTTCTCAGTTACAAGTTACTCTACCCTTCAGCCCCGAGGGTGTCCAAACAATTTGTCACATTTTCCGTGTCTGTCAAATTATTTTCCGGTGTACTGGCTTGTTTCATGTTTGGAAGAAGACAAATGAAATTTTGGAAGAAATGTTGATCTTTTATTATCGGCCGATTTGACGGAGACCTTGTAGTCAATAAAATCACTCTGAGTAGATTGTGATCAACGCAACAAGGTCGCGCAGACGTTTCCGATCTCAGGCGTGCCACCCGGCCGCATAATGGTGGAATGTGCTGACACTCTCATTCGGGGCCATCGACGGATCATAACCAGACACTTCGCTGCTCAAGAGGACGTCTCTGTTGGTGGTGCTGACACACTCTTTCACCAGTTGAGTACCCAATGGGGTGTACCCACTGGTTTCGTAGCCGCATAACACAAGACCACAAAGAGGAACCAAGGACTATCTGTGTGGAATTGCTTGCGCGTCATGAGGTTGATTGTGACAATTTTTGTCGAGTATCGTCACAGGAGACGAATTATGAGTTTATCACCTCGAACCGGTAACAGAGAGGCAAACCATGGAGTGGTGCCCCACCACCTCTCCTCCGAAGAAAAACTTAGTAGTCGCACCCCCAGCCAGTAAAGTCATAGCGACGGACCTCTGGGGCTATGAAGGGGTTATTCTGTATGATGTCCTTCGCCATGGTGCAGCGATGATCTCTGAAATGTATTGTGCTACTCTCTGGAAACTGAAAAAAGGACTTGAGTTTGTTCTCTGCCACAAAAATACGAACGAACTTCTCCTTCGCCATGACAACGCAAGGCCCCACACAGGTATGAGCATCCGCGAGAAGCTTACAAAACTTCATCTGACTGTCCTTCCTCATCCAACTTACAAACTGGATCTCGCAACTTCCGAGGTCCCTCTGCTTAGCTCAATGAAGGATGCACTTCCAGGGAACCAGTACGTGGCTAATGGGAAGTCATTGGCTCCCAAGTTCGTCAGTGGAATGGTACCATTCAGGGATGCAGGTGGCGTAAAGCCGTCACATTGAACGGGTATTATGTCTAAAAATAGCCAAAAGAATGGGGAATAATGTGGTGCAGTGGAATGCTGAATGAAACCAACCTGCTTCCAGACAAAAGTATTGCTTTACTTAATGAACAATCCTCGTTAAATAAAAGAGTCATAGGGAAAGAAAGAAAAAAAAAAGATTTCAGCCCATGTTACTATAACAAAAATTCGCTCTGGGAGCATAGCGCATTAACGTGATGCTTCCGGGATTCGGAGAGGAGAGCATGATCCGAATCGAATACGCTTGGCAGATTAACGATGAAGGCTTTTAGGCTGTTTCCCACATTCACTTAGGTAAATGCTGGGCTAGGATCCACGTCCGGCTTCAAATAAACGCTACACAATCATTTGGAAATCGTTCTCGCACTTGCACATGTGATTTACTCGAAACGCAGACAGAAAGGTACAAAGACCCCTCCCAGGCGGTGTGGTGACGTCAGTGTCATCCGGCCACCAAGTACGACTGACATCTCCGCAACCACGTAGGGAAACGGTAACTGATAAGCAAGAAGAAACAGAAAGAGAAAGAGAAGGAGATATTTCCATTATAAATCAGTCTATGAGGTGCATTGAGTCATAAAACATTTTCCGGTTCTCACATATCTACAGAGAAACTGGAAAAGTTTACGTTTTACTTTTAAATCTGATAGCGAAGTAAAAGTTTTTAAAAGTTTTATTGTCCATTCGGAGAAACTTTCGATATAACCATCAGTTTCTGGGTGTAATATTTCCTCTATCAGAATTTCATGGGTACATTTAGCTCTCAGTTTCAACTTTTTTCTGTTTTTTTTTTATACACAGTGATAACTCAATGCAAGAAACGCTCTTGGTTCATTCGTTGCCTTTGGAAGTACTGTAAAAATACTCATACTTCGCTACGGGATACATATAAGGTGAGACCTGAAGTACTTCAAAACTGAAATAAAGCTTGACAAACTTGGTTTTTACCTCCCTCGCTTTTTTGACAATCCCTAGTAAATCAAACAATGAATTTAACAAATTTCATCATTTGCAGTGGTCTTCAGAGGCAGTAAAGTTGATCCAAGACGGAGTGAGAAATCTGTGAACGAGATGCGGAAATCCTATCAAACGGGTTTGATCCTCTTGTAGGCAGAGACCAGGTTGATATCAATTGTCGGAAGTTGTGTTATGTTGGTTGCCCACGGATTACAAAGGACAAATACACTTCCATTATTCACCATTCTGTAGCGGATAATGGGATATATTATACTGTGAACACCAAACGCCACTTAACTTGTACTTTAGATTTCACATGCCTGTTGGCTATCTTAACTTAAGCTTCATCCTTATAAGAGTTTATTCCCACTACAGAAAAAAGCCATTCCAACATCAGATAGAAAGTTTGCGTACATCACGGCTACTGTGTGTTGCTGAAACTTTCAGGATAACATCGCAACAGGATGCCCAGAGGAGACTCACGTGCATCTTACCGATATATGTCAGATTTTGAGAAGTTGAATCATTCTTGAAATACCGTAATTTAATAAACTCGTGGCTATTTGCCCAAACTTGCTACTGAACGATCATATTCTGTTTCCTTGTTCACAACTTTTAACAGCAGATACTGCAGATAAAACTATCCACACTACTTTGTAGCCTACTGCTCTCAAGATGTGTCTCACTTGAATATTAACTTCTTTAACATGATACTGCCTCATACAGTCATCAAACTTCACTGTTTTTTGCTCAATTTGTTTCTTTTCTCTGAAAATTGCTGTAATTTGTCATAAAATTAATTAACTGAACATGTCATATACAGTGACGGGAAAAAAATCACAACTCTAAAATATATTTAACGTAGAGCAATAAAATTTCGGAAACATTTTTGTCTTGGTAACATATTTAAGTGATTAACATTGCAAGATCATAGTTTAATGTAAGCGCGAGATACGCCACTGCAAATCTGAAGTGCTAGTACATTAATAACAGTTGTAGCCACCAGAGTGTTGAATACAAGCATGAAAATATGCATAAATTGTGTCGTTCATGTGTCGGATATCAGTTTATGGCATGGAGTTCCATCCTGTTGCATTTTGTCGGCCTGTACAGGGATGGTTAATGCTGATGGTTGGTGATGGAGGAGCTGTCGGCCGATTATGTCCCATATGTACCCGATTGCAGACAGATATGCTGATCCAGCAGGCCAAGGCAACGTGTCGACATTCTGTAGAGCTTGTTGGGTTACAACAGCGCTATGTGGGCGAGTATTATCGTGTTGGCAAACACCCCATGTATTGCTTTTCATTAATGGCTGGTCGAATCACTAAACTGACGTACAAATTTACTGTCAGGATGTGTGGGATAACCACGAGAGTGCTCCACCTGTCATACGAAACCGCATGCCAGACTAAAACTTCAGGTTTGGTTCCAGTGAGTCTAGCATGCAGACAGGTTGGTTTCAGCCCTTCAACTGGCCTCCTTTTAACCAACACATGGCCATCACTAGCACCGAGACAGAACCATGTTTCATCATAAGTACAAGAACTTCCATGCTGCCCTCCAATGAGCTCTTCCTTGACATCACTAAAGTTACAAATGGCGGTGATTTGGAGTCAGTGGAAAAGACGCTACAGGACGTCTGGATGGGAACTGTCCTTGGAGTAAGCGATTTGTAACTGTTCGTTGTGTCGCTGTGGTGCCTGTCTATGTATCGATGGATGGGTATTTGTGTGAGAACTTAGGTCTACCTTTTATTGCCAAGTGTAGATGTGAGACTTGGCCACATATTAGTTCAGAGCAGACATTAATTAAATTCTGTCTTATTCTAATCAGTCAGTAGTACAGTAAAGAGACAGTTATTCGAATTTTGGTTAAGAACAGTAATAGTTAGGTCATCATTCATATACTACAGTGTTCAACAGTATCTGAACGACCTGAAGTGCGTTTCGCCTGAATTGTATGCAACTCACACTACCTGACAGTCTTGCAGGTCCTCTGATCTCTTTTCTGTACGGTCGTTTGACTATACAAAATGGCTACTACAAGAGGCCACATGAGATAACGGTTCTGTAAGCCTATCAATCCAGATGCAAATTAAATCACAATAACGTAAATAACAGTAAACGCGTTTTTAGGGATGACATCCATTACGCCTGTGAAATCAAAAATTATTGCAATAAATGACATTTCAAAAAGCAAGTTTCAACTTGAAATTATTTTAGCAGCATTTTTGTACTGGGCTGAGACCCGGCTCTCCAATTAGTAATTATTTTCCAGTCAACTAACCACGATAGATCCTACATATGTTTGCAATCACAGTGTGCGCAAGGTTTAAACTTTAAACAACAGGGCATAACCTCTTCTGATGGGCTGGGATTCAACCCAGAACCTTATCGGATTGTTAACAAAGCGGAATCAAATGTTAGAAATCGGAATTTTTTACCAATGACGTGCTGATTGGAACTGAAATGACAAGACGAATAAATTTTGACCAACCAAATTTAGAATGGAGCACGTATCGTCATTGACGTCTAGTCACGAATAGACGTTAAAAATGGTTTATTTCACCAATATCGAGATGTAGAAATGTCTGAACTGGAAGTAACATGAAGTAAAATTCTGAGCTGGCTGGGATCGAACACTGCACATATCATCGTCGTTGACTATCGAATTTCTTTCACCAGTAACTAAGACAGGCATTTTGAATCTGAAATGATATGTCGAAAAGTTGTGTGGCTAACTGGAAGTCAAAACTGGTGCCAGTCGCTGTTGCTGAAAACTCACAGAGAGGTTTTAAAAATCGTAACAATTTGTCACCTGCAAAAAAAAAAAAAAAAAAAAAAAAAATGTTCACATGGCTCTGAGGACTATGGGACTTAACATCTGTGGTCATCAGTCCCCTAGAACTTAGAACTACTTAAACCTAACTAACCTAAGGACATCACACACATCCATGCCCGAGGCAGGATTCGAACCTGCGACCGTATCGGTCACGCGGTTCTAGGCTGAAGCGCCTAGAACCGCACGGCCACGCCGGCCGGCTGTCACCTGCAGCTTGGTGTGCTGCAACTTGAATGGCACGATGAAAATTTTTGTGCCACACCAGGATTCGTAGGAGACACCCGCTCTTATGGAGACGTTGAGGAGTTCGGACTCTTGCGGAAACAATGGAACGAGAGAACTGCACCGTCTCGAAGAGGCCAAACCCACCGAGAGGAGAGATCTGAGTTGGAATCCCGGCCGCGCCGGATTAGCCGAGCGGTTTAGGGCGCTGCAGTCATGGACAGTGCGTCTCGTCCCGGTGGAGGTTCGAGTCCTCCCTCGAGCATGGGTGTGTGTGTTTGTCCTTAGGATAATTTAGGTTAAGTAGTGAGTAAGCTTAGGGACTGATGACCTTAGCAGTTAAGTCCCATAAGATTTCACACACATTTGAACATTTTTTTTGGAATCCCAGACCAGTATTAACAATAGAAACATCTCCATATCAGATACAATAAGAAATAAGTGTCCGTTGACCTTACTCGACTAATCGCTTATTAACTTAAAAAAAAATTCGTGTAAGAAGGCAAAGTCGTGACAAAAGTTTCTACCTGGCGTAACTACCGCCTCCGTCATGGGCCAACCTGCAGCGACTCTCCTAAAGTAGACAGTGAAGTGGTGTCATATTTAAAGCGGATTTAGAACAACTGTGCGTTCCCTACATTACTCAGCTTGCGTTACCAGAGGGGAAGAGGGTCTGCTGGTGGTTGTTAAAAATGGTTGCCTGATGCGTGAATCGATCACAGACCTTAAGCATACACAGCTATAATCATTCTAACAGACCATCAACTTACAGGTTGGTTTCTGACTATATTTTAAAGAAGGATGCTCCACTCGGAAAGAGAATTATGATGCTCTGAAAGTTCACTACAACCTGTTCCGCCATTTTCTTGATCGTCTCCATCGATATTTGCGAGCAGCCAACCCCATGCGTTTTTTTGACTCGCTTTTTTAACCGCTGACGTAAAATCATATATTAGCCAGGTGCAAGAAGTGACAACACGGTAGAATGCGGAAATTTCTGTTGGAATTCCCCTCCACTTGTGATTATGTGCTGAAGTGTGAATTTAAGATCTACTCATAATTACAGCGCAGTGTAAACGCAAAGGCCAGATATGGCACGCACCCTCATCGTGAAGCTTATAAATCGCGTTTCGTCTGATATAATTACGTTGATAAGGGCTTAGTGACCTTTCCTCATGCATCATATTATGTGAAGAGTATTGATGTATGCAATCCACCAGCTAAAAGTTCACTTCAAAAACCAACCAAGTGCGAGTAGGACTGAGAATTCCGTTCAAACTTGATTTTATTTATAGATAATAAGAACAATGATAATAACGATAATAATAATAGTACCAATAATTTCATTTGGTGCACTGCCATGGTGCAAGGTGTTTTTTCTGTTCTTCTCCCTCCCCCTCAGCCCTACCTTACGCTCGCGGTAAGCTCCTTCGTCGGCGTTGCTTCTTCGCCATTGTTATTCGTGTTTCTGCAACAGCAATGTCTCGAATGAGATCATTAAATGATCTCTTTTAAAATAAAGAATAATGCCTCACTTGCAAAGAACAAAAAATTAATGCCATGTACATGAGTAAAATGTGGCACATATGATGATAAAGCAAATAAAAATCTCTTTTGTTTCAAAATGAGCGAAGATTTTCTTCATAGCATATCTCAATAAAGAGAAACGCACCTGGTGGGAAAAATCACCCACTATTGTAGTTGCAACGACAGAACAAAAATACCCCCAAGTAGCGCAAATAGTGATTTGTTTTGCGAGTTCTGGGACTGCTGGGATTGTACTAAAAAAATGGTGGTGAGTGGCATGGTTTGATCATTTTCGGCCGGGGTAGCGTGCAGTTTAACACCTGTTTTATTCAAAGAAATACAGCGGTACCTTGCACCTATTGAGAGAGAAACTGAAATTGTAAGCTTTCTGAAGGCCGCTTCTGTATTCACGGCTGTCATAAAAAGCCGTAAGTACTTTCTGTGATTTACTTAAGGATTTGGCAGCTTAGGTGTACCGGTATTAATACCTCGTCGTTAGTGCGCTTAGTTAAGAGACATTGATACGAAAATTCTGCCTCATTCAGGATTGTGCTGCAATAACTATTGGGCTATTTGTTAAAGCATTCATTGGCGCATGTGAAGTACTGTCTGTTATTTAAAGGGAGCGCCATATAGAGGTTAAAATATGGCGATGGTAAACGCTGCTGTTCTAAAATTGAATAGTAAATTCTCAAGTTATTTCCAGTAAATGTAATATTTTATTTTTTGTGAGCCGTATGTTGGGGCCGTGTAGAGTGGGATGTAATACTATTGTAAGACGGGTTGGAACGCACTAGATGCACTTGAATCTTTTTTTTTTTTTTTTTTTTTTTTTTTTTTTGTTCACTGGCAGCTGTCTCCTAACGGCCAACAGTTTGATCTCGGCCATCTTCTGTAGGTATTTATCATGCACTATCTGACTGTATAACCTGCTCGTCTGGAGCGGTATTTACCGCGTATTCTAACCACGTATGTGCAGTAGAATTTACCATTCTAAGCTATCCATTTCAGAGTCTAACATTTTCAAATTATCACCAGTTTTGGTGTCATTGTAAGTGCACGTTCCTTCAGTAATGGATTTGTCGCCCGTATCTTATTGAGCCAAAATTGTGTAATACTTATATTAACTAAGTTTGAGAGAATTTATCTTTAGACCTGGGGATCCGGTCCTCCCACTCAGCAGCCGATTCTGCTGGCGTCAAAGAAGCGCGTATGGTTTTACTGGGGTCTTGAGATTGATTCTCACAGGTGGCATCGAATGCTGTATTTAGCTGTTCGTGTGACAGGAATTATATCACGACACTATGATCAATGTAGACGACTTGAGTACCGATCAACATTCTTCTTACTAACTGGCGTTTGTTCAGTTGCCCAGTCGTGCCTCTCAACTTCCGATGTTTGAAGTGTTCCGCTGGACTTCTAATATCTCTGTCACAAGAGTTTGCTTTTCCAAGAAAGTTATGTATTGGCATTAAAGTACGTTGCCAAAAGTGGAAGTTACTTTGAATTGATCTGTCTGCTGTCATATCATTTTTTGACTTACTTTGAAATGCGGAAGTTCTGTGTAACCTATATTAACTTCTACCAGCAGCACAACAGTTGTTGCCTCTGCCTGGCAACTCACATGCAATTGTCGGTGTGTTTTTGTAGAAATAGCAAAAGACTTGTGTGTTCCTGGTCTGTTCTGTGCTGTGTGTTCAGGAATTGAGTATAACTCAATGCGGAGTGGCCCCGCTGTGACGTGCGAGCAGGGATTAGTTACACATGTCGGGTGTGTGTTGGCAGTCCAACGGTTAGAATTGTTCTTGCCGTCCGTAACCACAAACTGTTGTCAGAGGCGGTTTGTAACATCATTGGTGGTGTGTTCTCGTTTGTTTGGATGGCAATTTCGTCATTCGGTTAAAGTTTCACTGCGATTAGTTCCACTGTGACCGGCCAGAATAACAAGTCGCTTAGGAATGAAATAATTAGGAAGTGCTGGGAAACTGAGGCGAAATGGCGGCATGAAAAATGTGAGGAAATAGAGCAAATGATTGTCGGAAGGACTGACTCACAACGTATTAATGTCAAAATAACCTCCGATAACACGAAAAGTAAGGGTAGTAACTATTTAATGCCGAAGAGAGAGCAGATAGGCGGAAAGAGTCCATTGAAAGCCTCCATGAGGGGGACGACTTGTGTGACGATGTGATGGAGTCGACAGGAAAGAGATAGGGAATCCAGTACTAGAATCTGAATTTAAAAGAGATTCAGATGTCAAAACAGGCAGAAGGGATAGATAACATTCCATCAAAATTTCTAAAACGATTGAGGGAAGTTGCAACAAAACGACTATTTAAGTTGGTGTGCATGAGTCTGGTGATATACCATCTGACTTTCGGAAAAGCAACATCAACTCGATTCTAAATATTTCAAGAGACGGTAAGTGTGGGAATTGTCACGAAATCAGGTTAAAAGCTCGTGCATCCAAGTTGGTGACAAGAATAATATGCAGACTATTAGAAAACAAAATTGAGGATGAGGTAGATGAGGGCACAAGGGAGACAATTCTGACTATGCGGTTTATAAAGGTGCAAATATGTTGTCAATTCTGAGAAACATAGGGGCAACCTATAAGGAAAGATGAGTAATATACAATATACTAAGAGCCAAGAAGGAAAAGTAATAGGTAAGACCATGAACGAAGTGCAAGGATTGAAAAGGATGTAGTCTTTCGACCCTGATTATATGCTCTGTAACAGGCAGTAAACATATGCGTTTGAGCATAACGATGCTCCTCCATGATACTGACAAGAGGGAGATTGAGTTAATAATTAAATCACTAAAGACCAAGAACTCTCATGAATATGACAGGGTACCTATCAGAATATTGAAGTATTGTTCTACGTATGTTAACCCAGTACTTAGCCATATCTGTAACTTTTCCTTTAGGAATCGTCGGTTTTCTGACCGATTAAAATACTCGATAGTGAAGCTACTTTATAAAACGGGAGACAGGGATAATGTTGACAATTATAGACCTATTTCTATGCTATCGGTGTTTGCTAAAGTTATCGAGAAGGTTGTATATACAAGGTTACTGGAGCATTTAAATTCACATAATTTGCTGTCAAATTACAGGGATAATGTTGACAATTATAGACCTATTTCTATGCTATCGGTGTTTGCTAAAGTTATCGAGAAGGTTGTATATACAAGGATACTGGAGCATTTAAATTCACATAATTTGCTGTCAAATTTACAGTTTGGTTTTAGAATTGGTTTAACAACTGACAATGCTATATTCTCTTTTCTCTGTGAGGTTTTGGACGGATTAAATAAAAGTTTGCGAACGCTAAGTGTTTTCATTGATATAAGGAAGGCTTTTGACTGTGTTGAACACAAAATATTACTGCAGAAGTTGGACCATTATGGAGTAAGGGGAGTAGCTTACAATTGGTTCGCCTCTTACTTTAAGAACATAAAGCAGTAGCTAATTCTCCGCAATATTGAGAGTGGTAGTGATGTTCAGTCCCAATGGGACACTGTTTAGTGGGGTGTTCCCCAAGGGTCGGTGCTGGGACCACTGCTGTTTCTTATTTATATAAATGATATGCGTTCTAGTATTACAGGCGGTTCAAAAATATTTCTGTTTGCTGATGACACCAGCTTGGTAGTGAAGGATCTTGTGTGTAATATTGAAACATTATCAAATAATATAGTTCATGAAATAATTTCATGGCTTGTGGAAAATAATTTGATGCTAAATCATAGTAAGACTCAGTTTTTACAGTTTCTAACCCAAAATTCAACAAGGACTGATATTTTGATCAGACAGAATGGGCATATTATAAGCGAGACGGAACAGTTCAAGTTCCTAGGCGTTCGGATAGATAGTAAGCTGTTGTGGAAAGCCCATGTTCAGGATCTTGTTCAGAAACGAAATGCTGCTTTATTTACCATTAGAACAGAATCTGAAATAAGTGAAAGTTCAACACGAAAAGTAGTTTACTTCGCATATTTTCGTACGCTTATGTGATAAGGTATTATTTTTTGGGGTAATTCTTCTGATTCAGAAAGGGTATTTTTTGCTCAATAACGGTTTGTTCAAGCTATATGTGGTGTAAGTTCGAGAACCTCTTGTCGACCCCTATTCAATAGTCTGTGAATTCTGACATTGCCCTCACAGTACATATTTTCTTTAATGTCGTTTGTTGATAGCAATATTAGCTTATTCCCTAGAGTTAGCAGCTTTCACTCAGTTAATACTAGGCAGAAATCAAATCTGCATGTGGAATACACTTCCTTGACTCTTGTGCAGAAACGAGTGCACTATTCTGCTGCACCCATTTTCAATAAGCTACCACAAGAACTCAAAAATCTTAGCAGTAGCCCAAACGCTTTTAAGTCTAAACTGAAGAGTTTCCTCATGGCTCACTCCTTGTATTCTGTCGAGGAGTTCCTGGAAGAGCTGAAAAATTAAGCAAATTCCAGTGTTACATTCTTGATTTTCTTTATTTACACTTACGAATTGTCCCCTGAATACGTTTCTTGTATTTCATTTTATCTGTTTCTACTATCGCGTTATAATTTCATTTATTGACTCGTTCCATGACCATGGACACTTCTCCTTAATTTGGTCCCACGGAACAATAAACAAATAATTAAATGGGAGGGGACTAGCTAATTTTGTCAGCGACGGTACAATCAACGAAATGTCACACTTTCAACGTCACTAAAGGTATTGTTGCAGTCGCTCGGTAACGTGATCCGCTAGTATCTCGTCTTTGTCACGCCAAGTAGGAGTCTAAGCAGTCGAATTCGCATCTGCTGAACAGCAGCGGCAGAAGTCGAGTCTATCGAGCAGCAGTCGCAACAGTCTTGCTTGACAATGTTGAGGAAGTGGAGCCATAGTCTTTTCCAGAGGCCGGTTATGAGGAACGACGGTCCGATGTACTGGAAGCTGTGCTTCCTGGACTACATGGGGACCCCGCTGGGTGTCGTGGCGCTGGCGGCGTTTGGCATGATAAGTGCAATGTGTGTGCTGTCGGATGTACAGGAAGTTACGCAAAGCGGTGCGCAGGAAACGGAAGGGGCGGCCGGAGCCGGCAGGGCTGCGGATGGCGAGCGGCGGCCCAGACTGGTGAGCCCAGAGACAGAGAGGTACCTCAGACTGTCGCTGACCATCTTGAACCTAGAGAACCACCTGCTGCTGGTTGCTGCTGTCCTCTGGAACCCGTTCATAGTGCTGCCGTGGCTGGTGGTGCAGTCTGTGGAGGTGGTGGTGGAGGTGCTCCGGTTGGTCTGCCGGCTGTTTTTGTGGGACGTCAGAACTAGCGTGACGCAGTTCTGTGTCGCAGGATCGGCTGTTTACAATTTCCTACAGGTCGTGTGTTTCTTGTTCAAAAAGCTTTCATACTGTTACAATTGAAGAATTCACGGTTCTACTATTCATAATACACTGTACTAATTCGTCTCAGACGCTGTGTCGTTGCGTTTACGTAAACTACCCGAAACCTAAGCAATGTGTAAAAAATTATCCAATACAGTTACATACGATCCTGCTCGCGCTACCTATCAAGGAAGATGCTGGGGAACTTTCTGAAATAATACGTCTCAACTGAACATTGATACCTGAAACAGATGAAAGTGGTCAAAATTGAACGGTGTTGTGGTATTTTCGATTTTGTTGTGGCACAAAGACTACTGCATGTTCCAGACATATCTTGTATTCCTGCAGTATATTATACATTGTCTTACGTTTCAATATATGATAATTATACAATTATAAAGTGCCGGCAGTGTTTTCATTTGTGGTAGCATTGATTGATCTGTTGGTAAACTAGTGATTTTAATCTGTTTTTTGGGTCTACAGCAGGGAATAACGGGACTTTATTACTTTTAACTACTAACCCCTATTGTTTTTTTTATCGCGTTCACTGATACAGTTGTCGTACCAAACGAGGCCTATGGCCGCACTATGATTAATGGAACTAGGTGGAATTTCTGCCCTGAAAACCAGTAAAACAATTTCTTTATTATGATGCAACGGAAACAAGTAGAACAGAATCCCCTTATTGAGACGAGCCCAATATTTAGCCTATCTCACATATATTTTTTAAATCATTTGCTGATAATCTGAAAATGACCTGGGGTGCTTGAAGTAAAAGATTGAATTAAACCTTTCGATTTATTACAGCTGCTTTGTATATGCAGAAAGATTAATTGGGTAACAAGTAATGTTCTTAAAAGCTACTGAACATACGAAATGCGCACTTGACAATAGCTTTGCACTTGAAGTGATCACCATGTCGAAGTGATCAGCATGGAGGCTAACTAATAACTTATTAGTTATTCACTGAAATTCACGGCTCTGATAATATTAAAACTTCACGAACCTATTTGCACGGGACAAGCAAGAGCATGGCTATAAAAAAGTCGATGTCAATTAGTGACTGAAGAAACACCGAATACACTGTTCGACCTAAAATAGGGTGCTGTAAAGAAGCTAGATTAAGACACACGTGCCAAAGACTTTCAGGAAATCGGAAAGTGCTTCGGACAATGAACTGGAACTACTAGCCAGCTCTGATCACTGACAAACAGTCGGTACTCTAGCAAGCAGTTCCATTGCATCTCACCGTCATGACCTCATGGTACAGCAGCACAGCATGTCCTCACCCGCCAACAGCACCTTCAACGCGGCCGCCTGTAACTCGTCCCGTCTTCAGCTGCCTCGCTTGCTCCACTACACCCGCGAGAGTTCGCACTTTCTGGCGAACCTTCCGGCCAGCCACAGTACCTAGCTGACGTAACACGACGGTTCGCGTCAAAAGCGAACACTATGAATATATGATTCGCCCGTTTTAAAGGACAGACTCTCCCGAAATATTTCCAAACTTCTACCAGAAACTTACAGCTGGCAATGGACGTACACGCCCACAAATTCTGCAGGAAAGATCGTTCCAGCAACGTGCCCCAAATAATGCACGACAAGACGGAGAAGTCTGATGTTCTCTGCCACCAACTCTCTCCTTGTTCTACGATTCACCCCCCTCCCCCCCAGCCCTCTCCTGCTATAGTCCTGCACATCGTATTGTTCTGCCCTTAGTTTCTAAGCTTGAAGAGAGCAGAAAATTTACTTTAGCCCACAACCGAACTAACAGAATGGATTTCATATTTCATCCCAGATAGGGATTGTTCATGCAATAGTGTCTGCTGATCATAAACGGAGAGTCAGAATGAAAATGAAACACATAACTCATATATCACTTGTCACAAGCATTAGTCTGAGTAGAAAATGATAAAGACGTAATATGAAAATGATAAAATACCGTATCTAATTGATTGGCTGTTCTCTAACGAAAGATGTACTCAAATCAGCTGACGTCTTTCACAATAATACTTATCAAGTGAACACTGATGGCAGAAAACCTGCGAAGAGGTCACGATTGATCTGTGTGGTGGCGTTTTCCACTTTTTTGTGGCACAATGACAACAGCAAATGCTTCAGATGGTCTTGTACGAAGGTTGGTTATTTAAAATGGTTCAAATGGCTGTGAGCACTATGGGACTTAACTTCTGAGGTCATCAGTCCCCTAAAACTTAGAACTACTTAAACCTAACTAACCTAAGGACATCACACACATCCATGCCCGAGGCAGGATTCGAACCTGCTACCGTTGCGGTCGCGCGGTTCCAGACAGTAGCGCCTACAACCGCTCGGCCACTCCGGCTGGCCGGTTATTTAAAGCTCACTGAGAATTAATCTATAGTTCAATTTGATCCATTTCATCATTGTATTATCTTGAGACTGCATTACACTTACAATGGTCAACGATGATTACACTTGCTCCTGTTTTACCGTTTAGTCAGCTCCTTTAGTAACACCTGTCGTGCTTATGTTGTACTTAACTACTTAGCGCTCTATCATACTTACGTTACACCATTGACAGATACTGTTTCCAATGAAACATTATATAAATCTATTAAAGATCTAAACGCCGAGAAGAGCAGTAAGGCGCGCGTCCGCAGAATGGCAGGAGGTGAGGACGAGTCTCGGTCGGATCACTGATTTCTGAGACTTCGTTCTAAAGTAGCCTTCACCTCTCAACGATGTTAAGTGTCCACGTTGAACTTAGGTCCTCTTTGCCTGGCTAGTTAAATGGGTTAGGTTACGCATACACAAGTCTAGAGCTTTTGTTGTCATGTTATAAAAGTGTAGCTATTTACGTTTTCAAGGAATTTATTTTAAGCGGAACATCGGCTTTTATTTTCAAACAAGAGATTTTTTATTTGCTTTATCATTACAACTGGCACATTTTACTCATGTAGTGGGCATTTATCTTTTGTTCCCCACAGGGAAGGCATTATTCTTTACTTTAAGAAGAGATCATTTAATTAGTTCATTCGAGGCACTTCGGTTATAGGCAACGCAATAATAATGTTAAAGAAGCAGGCCGACGAAAGCGCTCATGGAGAGCATAAAGAAGGCCTAAAGTGGAGGAAACAGGTGGATAAACAAAAAATATAAACGAAAAAACTAAAAATATTAAAAAAACAGGGGTGCCAATTGAAAGACTTGCACCAGGGCATTGCACCACACGAAATTATTATTATTATCATCATCATGCATACACAGAATCAGGCTTGTACGGAAGTCTCAGAGAACGAGTTCTACTTGCAGTCTTCCAGGATTTAGCTAAACTTTGCCCTCGTGGGTTACATACAGCAGTACTGTTCACATAATGTCACTAAGTCCTTATGTAATAACGTGAGTTGAATTAAAGTTTAAGAACTTAAAGATGAGAGTGTGTGTGGACCTCTTCCTCCCTGTCTCGTCGTCGAGAGGGGGCAATTTTAAGTAGACTCCGGATTGGGTACTGTCTTTCTAACCATCGATATCTTTTAAGGGGCGAGCCTCCCCAGCTTTGTCCCCACTGCTCTCAATCGTGGACGGTGAGACACCTTTTACTTCAGTGCCCCTATTTTACTCGGCTACGCGCCCGTCTCCAGCTATCGCTTGATACATCTTCCCTTTTAGCGGATGGCGCGCCCTCAGCCGACCAGTGTTAGCGAGGTGACATCGGTCATTTGAACCTCTTTTCGTGGAAAACAACCCGCCCTCAATAATAGTTTCCTGAGATTTTCTTCCATTTTTAGTTTCCCTACTTCTTGAGTTTGGCTCCCATACTGCAGATTTAAATTTCGTTTTTTACCCTTCACTAAGCTACAGAATGGGCACGTATGAGCGTATCAGTTTTTAGCCCTAGAACCATAATCCAAAAACAGAGAAGATTCACAAGTGGAAAGTAAATCCTTCAGCAAAAATTCACCCATCCTACTGTGTGGCCAGTTCGTGCAGCAAGGTGCTATGTGGCTTTATCTCAGTGATTAAAAATCGGGCCAGAAACGCGAATTGTGTAGGCACCTAGTGAATATCGCTGTGGAATAACAAGCAAATGAATGCAACGAACTCGTTGTAGTCAACTTCAAGAGAAGCATCCATCATTCCTACACATTCAAGAACCAGTCCTCTGTGTACGTTGGTGGTCTGTTGGAATGCTGAATGTCCGGAGCCGATTCACCTCTTTTAACAAGCACAAACAGACCGTCTTCACCTCTGATAATGCAACTTGAACAATGTAGGGAACGCACAGTGGTTCCAAATCCACATTAAACATGACATCCCTTTGCTACTTGTCGGGTGGAGAGTCGGTGTAATCGGGTCATGAAAGAGGCGGTAGTTCCACCAGGTGGAACCGGTTTCACGAGTCTGTTTCCTTACAAGGGAAGCTTTTTATTTATTCATTTACTTGCTTCTTATTCTATCTGAACTTGGCAGCCCCACCCTGTGACTGAATAACCAACGAAAGGATAACGTTCTACGCGTCGGTGAGTGGAATGTCAGAAGTTTGAACGTAGTAGTAGTATTCAATCTTTTATTACTTTTAGAGAAAAGCAGCGAACGGTGGACGTACAAAGTTTCCTTTATTTATCTGTTTCATTTAGTATTTTGATTCTGCGTATCATGAAATGGTAATGCAAAAATCTATGCCAGACTGTTAGAATTTTTCAATCTTTGGTAGATGTCTGTCTTTATTACTGCAAATAATATTAATAAAAAAAGGAATATTCGTTTAGTAGTCAGGTTAAGCTCGAGATGAAAAGAAAACCGATTGTTTCAGTCATAGCCGCCATCCCTAGCTTACACTCGTGCAGTCATCTCAAAGTGAGTGGAAGTTTACAGATAACTGTATGGGTGCCCTCCTGTCAGCAGATGAAAAACAGACAACAAAAATGTGGCGCACTGTCAATGGTACGTCACAAGCATGGCACCCTGGCTGGTCCTGTAACTGGAAGATAGACTTATGCTTGAGCAGAATTTATTCAGCACGGAGGCGTGTCAGCAGCACTTTATTGCGCCTCCGTGAGTATAATGAATTGAGCTGCTGCTTCACAAACCGCCAGTAGTTATCTGTCATTTGCAGACTGACTATTTCTACAGATTATAGTGCATGGAAGATGAATGTCCACGGCGGCGCAGCATCGCACTACTTACCACGAACCGCAGCTCCCCTAGCGGCGGCTCGGCGAACGGGATGGCGAGGAATCGCTGGTAGGTCGTCCCCAGCACCGTCTGTTCCACGCTGCCTCGCAGGTCGCCCTGCTCCACGGTGGCGTACGTGTACTGCGCCTGCGGTCAGTACAAGGTGGAATATAAAGATGTGTTCCATGTGTGTCACTGAATGTATACTCCCAACTAATTGGAATAGTAAGAGAAATAAATAAATACACATATGAATTAAAATATCTGACATGATGCATGTAAAATGATGAACACATACTTATTATAGAAATGGATATACGAAAGTAAGGATACTAGGAAAATTCTCTCAATACAGTTTCATTTACTTAATTTTGTTGCAGTAATTTCCGCCACATAGAATACACCTCTCCATCCTCAGAAACCAATCCATAAACCAATTCTCCCACGTTTCTCTACAGAGTAAGGCACACTCGTTGTGCCAAACCCTCGGGAGGTCTTTATGACTTGAAAATTGCACTCCTTTCAGCTTCATTTCACTTGCGGGAACGGCAAGGAGCAAGGCCTAGACTGTAATATTCGGTGCTGTGCGGTGAGCTGGAGCGTTGTCGTCATGGAGGAACCAAGTGTCCATCCCTTACTTCGATCGAAGGTTCTTCGAAGACTGGATGACTCTTCGCAGCCACTGCTCAGAGTACCACTTAGCTGTGACTGTCTTCTGTGTGCCCAAAAAAACAGGCTCCACAATTCCACTCGATTTGATAAGAGCAGCTATCATTTTCTTGACATCTTGGGTTGTCGAGTGTTTTGCCATATATCAGCGTCGTACTTGCACGATATTTCGGTAGCGTAACTCGTTACCTTCATCAGGTGTGACCTGAGACTACTCCTCGAGTGGATCGCAGCGAGCGGGCGCGGACCGCAGAGGGAGCGCCTGGTGGAGGGGAAAGGCCACAGTCATAAATACTGGACCAGGTCCACTCGAGGAGTAGTCTCTGGTCGCACCTGATGAAGGTAACGAGTTACGCTACCGAAATATCGTGCAAGTACGACGCTGATATCTGGCAGAACACGCGACAACCCAAGATGTCATTAGATCGCCGGGAAAGCCTGAAGAATTAAATCATTTTCTTCTTTACTGATCGGGGGTTTTCTGACAGCAACGGGTGTGTCGTCATCTTCAAAGGCCCAAACTTTGTTTTGAGTGTTAAACGGCACGTCGTAATAGTACAGCCACATCTCTTCACCTCTCACGATCTTATTCACATACTGAGATTGTCCCTTAGAATACTTCTTTAACATCTCCCGGCACCAAGTCATTCGTCGTGCCATCTGGCTCTTCCGACAGTCTACGCGGTAGACAGAGACAAACAAGTTTCCTTACTTGCAAATGATCATGCAGAATCAAACGAAGGGCTGGTGCATTTAGCCCCAAGGTATCCTGTATCCGCTTATAGGTCACTCGCTTGTCATCGTCTAGCATTTCCATCACAACATCAATGTTTTCCTCCGTATCTGACGATGGTGGTCTTCCCGTCCTCTCAGGGTCCTCCAGAGTGAAAATTCGCCTTTGGAATTCTCTGTACTCCCTGAATATAGTTCTACGATATGGACACACATCACTAAGTGCAAGAGTCAGTTCTTTAAAGTACTGGTCTATGTTTAAACCTCGCTCGAAGTTGTGCCTCAAAACTGCTCGAGTCTCACTTTGTGACCACGATGCCACAGCAAGCACTTCAAACTAACCCTACTAGTGAACCACTCCCCCCACAACTTGGCAAAACGTTTACAATGCAAGTATGAAGTATTCTCAGAACACAGTAACAATGAGCTTCCTGCGACTTAGTGTTGCGTCGAATTGCAAAACTTCCATAGTACTGTATGTCTGTCCACATCTCCCCCTAAACTACTAAAAGGACTTCAATCATTGGCACACTTATCACTTAGTGTCTGGAAAGAATCGCTGTATGGGTAAGAACCGCTTCACATACCAAAGGGGCAGGAGTGGGCGAAACACCAGTGTGCCCCACGATGCACAAATAGTTACCATTTACTCATCCTTCATTCAAGAATGAGACCACTTACCAACAAACTTTACACATAATTTGAAATCTTTATGACACTTTTTCTCACTAATAGCCCTCACATACTGAAGGCAGAAAAAAAGTTATGGCTTACTACACTCCTGGAAATTGAAATAAGAACACCGTGAATTCATTGTCCCAGGAAGGGGAAACTTTATTGACACATTCCTGGGGTCAGATACATCACATGAACACACTGACAGAACCACAGGCACATAGACACAGGCAACAGAGCATGCACAATGTCGGCACTAGTATAGTGTATATCCACCTTTCGCAGCAATGCAGGCTGCTATTCTCCCATGGAGACGATCGTAGAGATGCTGGATGTAGTCCTGTGGAACGGCTTGCCATGCCATTTCCACCTGGCGCCTCAGTTGGACCAGCGTTCGTGCTGGACGTGCAGACCGCGTGAGACGACGCTTCATCCAGTCCCAAACATGCTTAATGGGGGACAGATCTGGAGATCTTGCTGGCCAGGGTAGTTGACTTACACCTTCTAGAGCACGTTGAGTGGCACGGGATACATGCGGACGTTCATTGTCCTGTTGGAACAGCAAGTTCCCTTGCCGGTCTAGGAATGGTAGAACGATGGGTTCGATGACGGTTTGGATGTACCGTGCACTATTCAGTGTCCCCTCGACGATCACCAGTGGTGTACGGCCAGTGTAGGAGATCGCTCCCCACACCATGATGCCGGGTGTTGGCTCTGTGTGCCTCGGTCGTATGCAGTCCTGATTGTGGCGCTCACCTGCACGGCGCCAAGCACGCATACGACCATCATTGGCACCATGGCAGAAGCGACTCTCATCGCTGAAGACGACACGTCTCCATTCGTCCCTCCATTCACGCCTGTCGCGACACCACTGGAGGCGGGCTGCACGATGTTGGGGCGTGAGCGGAAGACGGCCTAACGGTGTGCGGGACCGTAACCCAGCTTCATGGAGGCGGTTGCGAATGGTCCTCGCCGGTACCCCAGGAGCAACAGTGTCCCTAATTTGCTGGGAAGTGGCGGTGCGGTCCCCTACGGCACTGCGTAGGATCCTACGGTCTTGGCGTGCATCCGTGCGTCGCTGCGGTCCGGTCCCAGGTCGACGGGCACGTGCACCTTCCGCCTACCACTGGCGACAACATCGATGTACTGTGGAGACCTCACACCGCACGTGTTGAGCAATTCGGCGGTACGTCCACCCGGCCTCCCGCATGCCCACTATACGCCCTCGCTCAAAGTCCGTCAACTGCACATACGGTTCACGTCCACGCTGTCGCGGCATGCTACCAGTGTTAAAGACTGCGATGGAGCTCCGTATGCCACGGCAAACTGGCTGACACTGACGGCGGCGGTGCACAAATGCTGCGCAGCTAGCGCCATTCGACGGCCAACACCGCGGTTCCTGGTGTGTCCGCTGTGCCGTGCGTGTGATCATTGCTTGTACAGCTCTCTCGCAGTGTCCGGAGCAAGTATGGTGGGTCTGACACACCGGTGTCAATGTGTTCTTTTTTCCATTTCCAGGAGTGTACATTTTCGTTGTTCACACAGTAAAACTGACGCATAAAGCATGAGGTTTTAACTTATTACGTCTTTACTCCTAACTGTATTCGCACTACACGTTTTGTAGACGGTATTCTCATATATCTCTGAAAGTAAAAGCAAAATTATGTCTTTATAAGACATATGCTTTAGGAGATATTACGTCATAAACACTGAGATGCGTGAAAAACCGTAGCATCATGGCTGACGTCTCAAAATATTCCATTTTTGCTACTAACTCTGCCCGCAACGTATTAATCAGGCAGTATCCATACAAGTCTCTGAATATACCTATAATTTAATATCATTGTGCAACACGTAGTTCAGGAGATATGATGTCATAAATATAGAGCATCGTGAATATGTATTTCGAAATTCGCCAGAGAACCAGGTGAAATATGTGTAGAGATAGGTATGTAATATGTTAAATATATGTGAAATATTTGACATGCCCCTAAGTGATCAAAGCCAAGGGTAAACAGCTCATCCTAAGCTCCTCGAAGATTTAAGTCAAATGTGGTGCGATCTGGAAAGAAATACTGTTGGTGCAAAAGCGATGAGTCTCCTTTTGTGGTGGCAGGAGGAGGGGGGGGGGGGCATTTACGTGGAGAGAGATATGGGGAGGAGGAGATGGACAAAGAGAGGGACACGAAGAGGTGGACAGAAAGAGGATCGGAAGGAGATGGACAAGAGAGGTGGGGAGGGGCGGAGGGGGAGCAGGAGGTGATCAGAGAGTGTGCTCCCTGCCGCCGTTGGATAAGCAGCTGCCAGCAGCAAGTCGTATACTCTTAGCTCACTTATTTGTTACATAGTTTAATCCTTAATTTCTTTGCGTATTTTTGGATACTTGCATAGTATAATTAATAAATTTCGAGCGTATTATAGTATTTGAGAGTTGTAGCATCACGTTTTAGTTCCTGAATAGCGTAAAATCGCGCAGTCTCCTTATGCCGCCAAACAGTGTGTCAGCAGTGCGCAAGTAGCAGCATTACTGCATTTACTAGGCAATCTTGTATTTTAATAACCGTTTAAATTTTACGTCGAATTGTTTGTGCTCTCCCTAGATTAGTTCAGACGTTCTTTGTACAACAGTATTTAGCATGCCAGTGGGCATCACTGTGGGTTTGTCGGGGAATGGCCAGCTCGTCCCACACACACCCCGATAGGACTTCTAACGTGGCTGCCCAGGATACTGCCCACATTGAGGCTGACCCCTCATCCGTGGTAGAGTGGGAGGTCGTCTCGAGGTGTGGCAGGGGGCAAAAGACATTCCGGAAGGATGAACGGAAGGCGTCTCCAGTTTGTCTGACGAACCAGTTTCAGGCTCTGTCTCCGGCTGATACTGATCTTCGGCCAGGCATGGCCTGTCCTGTTCCAGAGGTTGCCCCTCAGTCTGCAAGATCCGGGCGGTCGCAGAGGGTGGGCTTACTGGTAGTTGGGAACTCCAACGTCAGGCGCGTAATGCGGCCCCTTAGGGATATGGCTGGGAAGAAAACCAATATGCACTCTGTGTGCATACCGGGGAGTCATTCCAGATGTGGAAAGGGTCCTTCCGGATGCCATGAAGGGTACAGGGTGCACACATCTGCAGGTGGTCGCTCATGTCGGCACCAATGACGTGTGTCGCTATGGATCGGAGAAAATCCTCTCTGGATTCCGGCGGCTATCTACATCTACATCTACATTTATAATCCGCAAGCCACCCAACGGTGCGTGGCGGAGGGCACTTTACGTGCCACTGTCATTACCTCCCTTTCCAGTTCCAGTCGCGTATGGTTCGCAGGAAGAACGACTGTCTGAAAGCCTCCGTGCGCGCTCTAATCCCTCTAATCTTACATTCGTGATCTCCTCGGGAGGTATAAGTGGAGGGAAGCAATATATACGATACCTCATCCAGAAACGCACCCTCTCGAAACCTGGCGAGCAAGTTACACCGCGATGCAGAGCGCCTTTCTTGCAGAGTCTGCCACTTGAGTTTGTTAAACATCTCCGTAACGCTATCACGGTTACCAAATAACCCTGTGACGAAACGCGCCGCTCTTCTTTGGATCTTCTCTATCTCCTCCGTCAACCCGATCTGGTACGGATCCCACACTGATGAGCAATACTCAAGTATAGGTCGAACGAGTGTTTTGTAAGCCACCTCCTTTGTTGATGGACTACATTTTCTAAGGACTCTCCCAATGAATCTCAACCTGGCACCCGCCCTACCAACAATTAATTTTATATGATCATTCCACTTCAAATCGTTCCGCATGCATACTCCCAGATATTTTACAGAAGTAACTGCTACCAGTGTTTGTTCCGCTATCGTATAATCATACAATAAAGGATCCTTCTTTCTATGTATTCGCAATACATTACATTTGTCTATGTTAAGGGTCAGTTGCCACTCCCTGCACCAAGTGCCGATCCGCTGCAGATCTTCCTGCAATTCGCTACAATTTTCTAATACTGCAACTTCTCTGTATACTACACCATCATCCGCGAAAAGCCGCATGGAACTTCCGACACTATCTACTAGGTCATTTATATATATTGTGAAAAGCAATGGTCCCATAACACTCCCCTGTGGCACGCCAGAGGTTACGTTATGGTCTGTAGACGTCTCTCCATTGATAACAACACGCTGTGTTCTATTTGCTAAAAACTCTTCAATCCAGCCACACAGCTGGTCTGATATTCCGTAGGCTCTTACTTTGTTTATCAGGCGACAGTGCGGAACTGTATCGAACGCCTTCCGGAAGTCAAGAAAAATAGCATATACCTGGGAGCCTGTATCTAATATTTTCTGGGTCTCATGAACAAATAAAGCGAGTTGGGTCTCACACGATCGCTGTTTCCGGAATCCATTTTCATTCCTACATAGTAGATTCTGGGTTTCCAAAAACGACATGATACTCGAGCAAAAAACATGTTCTAAAATTCTACAACAGATCGACGTCAGAGATAAAGGTCTATAGTTTTGGGCATCTGCTCGACGACCCTTCCTGAAGACTGGGACTACCTGTGCTCTTTTCCAATTATTTGGAACCTTCTGATCCTCTAGAGACTTGCGGTACACGGCTGTTAGAAGGGGGGAAAGTTCTTTTGCGTACTCTGTGTAGAATCGAATTGGTATCCCGTCAGGTCCAGTGGACTTTCCTCTGTTGAGTGATTCCAGTTGCTTTTCTATTCCTTGGACACATATTTCGATGTCAGCCATTTTTTCGTTTGTGCGAGGCTTTAGAGAAGGAACTGCAGTGCGGTCTTCCTCTTTGAAACAGCTTTGGAAAAAGGTGCTTAGTATTTCAGCTTTACGCGTGTCATCCTCTGTCTCAATGCCATCATCATCCCGGAGTGTCTGGATATGCTGTTTCGAGCCACTTACTTATTTAACGTAAGACCAAAACTTCCTAGGATTTTCTGTCAAGTCGGTACTTTCGAATTCACTGAACGCTTCACGCATAGCCCTCCTTACGCTAACTTTGACATCGTTTAGCTTCTGTTTGTCTGAGAGGTTTTGGCTGCGTTTAAACTTGCAGTGAAGCTCTCTTTGCTTCGCAGTAGTTTCCTATCTTTGTTGTTGTGCCACGGTGGGATTTTCCCGTCCCTCACAGTTTTACTCGGCACGTACCTGTCTAAAACGCATTTTACGATTGCCTTGAACTTTTTCCATAAACACTGAACACTGTCAGTGCCGGAACAGAAATTTTCGTTTTGATCTGTTAGGTAGTCTGAAATCTGCCTTCTATTACTCTTGCTAAACAGATAAACCTTCCTCCCTTTTTTTATATTCCTATTAACTTCCATATTCAGGGATGCTGCAACGGCCTTATGATCACTGATTCCCTGTTCTGCACATACAGAGTCGAAAAGTTCGGGTCTGTTTGTTATCAGTAGGTCCAAGATGTTATCTCCACGAGTCAGTTCTCTGTTTAATTGCTCGAGGTAATTTTCGGGTAGTGCACCGAGTATAATGTCACTCGATGCTCTGTCCCTGCCAACAGTCCTAAACATCTGAGTGTCCCAGTCTATATCTGGTAAATTGAAATCTCCACTTAAGACTATAACATGCTGAGAAAATTTATGTGAAATGTATTCCAAATTTTCTCTCAGTTGTTCTGCCACTAATGCTGCTGAGTCGGGAGGTCGCTAAAAGGAGTCAATTATTGACCTAGCTCGGTTGTTGAGTGTAACCTCCACGCAAAATAATTCACAGGAACTATCCACTTCTACTTCACTACAGGATAAACTACTACTAACAGCGACGAACACTCCACCACCGGTTGCATGCAATCTATCCTTCCTAACACCGTCTGTACCTTTGTAAAAATTTCGGCAGAATTTATGTCTGGCTTCAGCCAGCTTTCTGTACCTATAACGATTTCAGCTTCGGTGCTTTCTATCAGCGCTTGAAGTTCCGGTACTTTACCAACGCAGCTTCGACAGTTTACAATTACAATACCGATTTCTGCTTGGTCCCCGCATGTCCTGACTTTTCCCCGCACCCGTAACGGCTGTTGCCCTTTCTGTACTTCCCAAGGCCATCTAACCTAAAAAACCGCCCAGCCCACGCCACACAATCCCTGCTACCCGTGTAGCCGCTTGTTGCGTGTAGTGGAGTCCTGATCTATCCAGCGGAACCCGAAACCCCACCACCCTATGTCGCAAGTCGAGGAATCTGCAGCCCACACGGTCGCAGAACCGTCTCAGCCTCTGATTCAGACCCTCCACTCGGCTCTGTACCAAAGGTCCGCAGTCAGTCCTGTCGACGATGCTGCAGATGGTGAGCTCTGCTTTCATCCCGCTAGCGAGACTGGCAGGCTTCACCAAATCAGATAGCCGCCGGAAGCCAGAGAGGAATTCCTCTGATCCATAGCGACACACATCATTGGTGCCGACATGAGCGACCACCTGCAGATGGGTGCACCTTGTACCCTTCATGGCATCCGGAAGGACGCTTTCCACATCTGGAATGACTCCCCTCGGTATGCACACGGAGTGCACATGGGTTTTCTTCCCCTCTCTTGCTGCCATATCCCTAAGGGGCCCCATTACGCGCCTGACGTTGGAGCTCCCATTTACCAGTAAGCCCACCCTCTGCGACTGCCCAGATCTTGCAGACTGAGGGGCAACCTCTGGAACAGGACAAGCAGCCATGTCAGGCCGAAGATCAGTATCAACCTGAGACAGAGCCTGAAACCGGTTCGTCAGACAAACGGGAGAGGCCTTCCGTTCAGCCCTCCGGAATGTCTTTCGCCCCCTGCCACACCTTGAGACGACCTCCCACTCTACCACAGGTGTGGGATCAGCCGCAATGCGGGCAGTATCCCGGGCAACCACAGTCGTAGTCCGATCGGGGGATGCGTGGGACGAGCTGGCCGTCCCCGACAAACCCCCATCCGGACCCCCACAGTGATGCCCACTGGCAACAGCCTCAAGCTGTGTGACCGAAGCCAACACTGCCTGAAGCTGGGAGCGAAGGGATGCCAACTCAGCCTGCAACCGAACACAGCAGTTGCAGTCCCTATCCATGCTAAAAACAGTTGTGCAAAGAACATCTGAACTAATCTACTGAGAGCGCAAAAAAATCGACACAAAATTTAAGCGGTTATTAAAATACAAGATTGCCTAGTAAGTGCAGTAATGCTGCTAATTGCGCACTGCTGACACACAGCTCGGCGGCGGAAGGAGACTACGTGATTTTACACTATTCAGGTACCAAAACGCGATGCTACAACTCTGAAATACTATAATACGCCAGAAATTTATGAATTAAACAATGCAAGTACCAAAAACACGCAAAGAAATTAAGAATTAAACTATGTAACAAATGAGTGAGCTAGGAGTATACTACTTGCTGCTGCAGCTGCTTATCCAATGGCGGCACGGAGCGCCGGCCGAAGTGGCCGTGCGGTTAAAGGCGCTGCAGTCTGGAACCGCGCGACCGCTACGGTCGCAGGTTCGAATCCTGCCTCGGGCATGGATGTTTGTGATGTCCTTAGGTTGGTTAGGTTTAACTAGTTCTAAGTTCTAGGTGACTAATGACCTCAGCAGTTGAGTCCCATAGTGCTAAGAGCCATTTGAACCATTTTGAGCGGCACGGAGCACACTGATTTGTTGAAGACTGCCAGTCTCGATAGTAAGATGAAAGCAGAGCTCACCATCTGCAGCATCGTCGACTGGACTGACTGCGGACCTTTGGTACAGGGCCGATGGAGGGTCTGAATCAGAGGCTGAGACAGTTCTGCGACGGTGTGGGCTGCAGATTCCTCGACTTGCGCCATAGGGTGGTGGGGTTTCGGGTTCCGCTGGATAGGTCAGGAGTCCACGACACACAGCAGGCGGCTACACAGGTAGCAGGGGATGTGTGGCGCTGACTGGGCGGTTTTTTAGGTTAGATGGCCTCGGGCAAGTACAGAAAGGGCAACAGCCTCAACGGGTGCGGGGAAAAGTCAGGACATACGGGGACCAAGCAGAAATCGGTATTGTAATTGTAAACTGTCGAAGCTGCGTTGGTAAAGTACCGGAACTTCATGCGCTGATAGAAAGCACCGAAGCTGAAATCGTTATAGGTACGGAAAGCTGGCTGAAGCTAGAGATAAATTCTGCTGAAATTTTTACAAACGCACAGACGGTGTTTAGAAAGGATAGATTGTATGCAACCGGTGGTGGCGTGTTTGTCGCTGTTAGTAACAGTTTATCCTGTAGTGAAATAGAAGAGGATAGTTCCTGTGAATTATTATGGGTGGAGGTTACACTCAACAACCGAGCTAGGTTAATAATTGGCTCCTTTTACCGACCTCCCGACTCAGCAGCATTGGTGGTAGAACAACTGAGAGAAAATCTTGAATACTTTTCACGTAAATTTCCTCAGGATGTTGTAGTCTTAGGCGGAGATTTCAATTCACCAGATATAGAATGGGACCCTCAGTTGTTTAGGACGGTTGGCAGGGACAGAGCATCGAGTGACATTATACTCAGTGCACTACCCGAAAATTACCTTGAGCAATTAAACAGAGAACCGACTCGGGGAGATAACGTCTTGGACCTACTGATAACATAGAGACCCGAACTTTTCGACTTTGTAAGCGCAGAACAGGGAATCAGTGATCATAAGGCCGTTGCAGCATCCCTAAAAATGGAAGTAAATAGGATTATAAAAAAGGGAGGAAGGTTTATCTGTTTAGCAAAAGTGATAGGAGGCAGATTTCAGACTACCTAACAGATCAAAACGAAACTTTCCGTTCCGACAGTGACAATGTCGAGTGTTTATCGAAAAGGTTGAGGGCGATCGTAAAATGCATTTTAGACAGGTACTTGCTAAACTGTGAGGGACGGGAAAATCCCACCGTGGTTCAAGAACAAAGTTGGGAAACTACTGCGAAAGCAAAGAGAACTTTACTGCAAGTTTAAACGCAGCCAAAACCTCTCAGACAAACAGAAGCCAAACGATTCATTGGGAGAGTCCTTAGAAAATGTAGTCCTTCAACAAAGAAGGTCGCTTACAAAACACTCGTTCGACCTATACTTGAGTATTGCTCATCAGTGTGGGATCCGTACCAGGTCGGATTGACAGAGAAGATAGTGAAGATCCAAAGAAGAGCGGCGCGTTTCGTCACAGGGTTATTTCGTAAGCGTGATAGCGTTTCGGAGATGTTTACCAAACTCAAGTGGCAGACTCTGTAAGAGAGGCGCTCTGCATCGCGGTGTAGCTTGCTGTCCAGATTTCGAGTGGGTCCGTTTCTGGATGAGTTATCGAATATATTGCTTCCCCCTACTTATACCTACAGAGGATATCACGAATGTAAAATTAGGTAGATTCCAGCGCGCACGGAGGCTCTCCGGCAGTCGTTCTTTCGCGAACCATACGCGACTGGAACAGGAAAGGGAGGTAATGCCAGTGGCACGTAAAGTGCCCTCTGCCACACACCGTTGGGTGGCTTGCGGAGCATAAATGTAGAAGTAGATGTAGAGAGGGGATGGATAAAAATGATGCGATTGACACAGGGGGGAGCGTGGGAGATGGGGAAAAAAGAGGGAAAGGAGGAGATGAACTAATAGAATATTGGAATAAACACGTTCACGGGCAATGCTGACCACTCAACTAGTTAATAATTAAGAAGGAACTGCCAAATTTTCACTCTAGAAATCGCCTTCTCCCAAAGATACATCTTCTAATTAATGGTGAATAATGGTGACGGATGAAATGCTTTGGACTTTTGACAAGTCTCAATACAATTTTAGTAGTCAATGTGAATTACATGATGCCCTCTCCAAACTCACTCTCTTTTAGTGGAGAGTCGGCGACTACAATCCCCCGATCCTCGATGGGTACTACTTCAAAATTATGTTTACTGAGCATGTAAGGTGCTCTTATGGGAACGCAGGTCAGGCATTCACCAGCACGCCCAGCAGTAGCTGATACTACAGTTACAAAATAACGCTGTTTTCGTCACAGACACTCATTAGTATACTTTTTTAACCTCAGCTGGCTGTACGTTAGCTTCAGAACCAGCTCTCTATTACCAATCTTACAGGGGAAAATAATTCTCAAACACGAAATAAACTACTCGTGTGAGTAAAAGAAGACAGTCTGAAAATAAATCTGGACGAAATTCTATAGCTAAGGAAGAACGAAAACTATAAATCAATTAAATGTTTTGTGTGGTGTTCAACTCGAAAACTGGTTAGCTCCAGCTCTTCGCACATTCTGTGCATCTTGGGGAGAACTCACTGTCCTGCTTACGCTGTTTTTATTTTTCAAACAAACACTTTATTTCTTGCTTTTTTCCTCTTAGCTAACTTCCTACCCTTGGACATTTTCAAACTATCTGGTAGTGAAACGAATGACAGAAGTTACAGCTGCTTCAAGAATGGTAAAATAAAGTTAAAAATGTATAAAAAATTTTATATATCTACGTCAAAGGGAAAAACTGTATACACATATCTTATTTTCCACACAACAGTGTTGAGGAAACGCCATCTGATGGTATCCCTAATACACGTTGCTTATGAACATGGCTGTAACGGGAACGAACTGTATACACATTACTAGTTTGCAAAACTCACATCTTCATATCTGAATAACTGCTGCAACCAAAATCCATTTCAGCTTGCTAACCATATTCATACCTAGGTCTCCCTCCAAAATTTTTACTTCCGCATTTCCCTTCATTATGAGACTGTCTATTCATTGAGGTTTCACAATATGTCTTATCAACCGAAGCCTTCTTTTAATCAAGATGTATTACTTTCCCCAATTCGATGCACTACTTCCTCCTAAATTTATCGATCCACCATTCATTCTGCATCATTCCTTCAATTCGATTGTCTTCCTGCCTGAACCGCTTATCGTCCATGACTCACTTACGTACAATGCTACACTCCAGAAAAATACCTTCAGACAGTACTCCCTAGCACCTAAGAGTAAATTTACACTGGATGTTAAGAAATTGCTCTTTTTAAAATATGCTTTTCATGCTAGAGCCACTTGGCGTTCTCCCTTCTGTTCCGTCCATCATCAGTTGTTTCCAAAATAGCAAAACTCCTGTACTATTCTTAGTATCTAATTTGCTAATCTAATTGTCTCAACTTCTCCAGATTTTGATGGACTTCTACCAATTTGTAAGGCTCCAGTATCACTGCTTGGGAATTTTCTTGTCGATACTTTATAGTCGAGATTTATCAATCTGTTATCACAAACCTCCTTCTTCTCGATTAGAATTATTACATTCTTCTTGGAGCCCTAAGATATTTCGCCTGTCTGAGATACCTGCTTGCATCGACTGTCAGTGCTCTGTCAAACGCTTCTCGCAATATTATTTCTCTCATCTCATCTGCCTCTACTTCCTCTTCCCATTCCATAGTATTGCTTTCAAGTTCATTTCCCTTGCACAGCCATTCTATACTTTCTTTCTACCTTTAAGCTTTTCCATCATCGCCTAATCTGCTTTGCCATGTGAGCTCCCGATATTTATGCAGCTGCTTCTCCTATCTCGAAAGGCCTCTTTAATTATCCTGTAGGAGATATCTATATTTCCCCTGGTGATACATGTTTCTATGTATTTGAGTTTGTCCTGCAGTCGTTCCTAATAATCCATTTGGCATTTCATATCAATTTCATTTTTAAAAGTCTGCAATCTGTGTCACCTGCTTCATTTGCTCCTTTTTCACATTTTCTCCGTTCATAAACTACATTGAGTACTTGCGTGTTATACAGAGAGATTTCTCTTGTGATCCTTTGCTACCTTCACCATTTCATCTCTCAAAGACATCCAGTCATCTTCTATCGTATTCCTTTCTCAGGTTCCAGTGTACCGTAGGCTAATTCTCCCCCTGAAACTCTCTTCAACATCTGGTTCTCTGAGTTTATCCAGGTTATACAACATCTAATTCGTACCTTTTTGCATTTTCTTCTGTTTTACTCCGCGATTCATAAATAAGAAACTATTATCAGGGTCCCCAGCAAACGTCTTACTGTTTAAAATAGGGTTTCTAGATCTCTGTTTTACCATTATTCAATCAATCTGAAATCTTCCAGTGTCTCCACGCCTCTTCCATGTGTATATTCTTCTTTCGTGATCCTTTAAATAAGTACTGGCGATGATTAAATTACACTCTGGGCAAATTCTACCAGCTGCTCCTTCTTTTACTTTTCCACCAGTCCATGTTATCCTACTATTTTCTTTTCTTTTTGCTGTTCGTAATATCGAAATTCAGTCACACATCACAAATTTTCCTCTACTTTAACAATCTGAATAATTTCTTTTATCTCATGATGCATTCTTTAAATCATTATTAGACCTATTCCTCCTGCGGCTGTTTATGTGTTGATAATCCTGTTGTCACCAGACCATAAGTCCTGTTTTCCTATCACCACATTTCACAAATTCCCAGTACATGTAACTTCAACCTAACAATTTATCTTTTTAAATTTTCTAAGCTACATATCCGATTAAGCGATGTAACATTCCACGCTCCTACCCGTAGAATTCCTGTTTTGTTTTTTCTTGTTGAGGATGGAATACTATTTAAAAAAAAATCTTCCGTTGCACAGAAACTATGCAGTAGAAACCTAATGGATCACAAAGTATTCACGCAAGAAGGAAACATGACGTGTATTGATCTCAGCAAATTACTCAGTAGCGAGTTCCATTAAAGGATAACTACGACCTGACTACAGACACGGTGCCGCAGTTAGGACATCCTAAATATATCAAGAACGTGTGTATACGAGGGATATTCAAATAGTAAGTCTGCTGTGACCATAATGGGCTGTGTTTTATTTGTTTTTGTTTTTTTTCTTTCGATTTTGAACGTTGGCCACACTGAGTGGTAGAGGTGGAGGGGAATCCCCTCACCAAAACTAGCGTCGCAGGCACGCGGTAGTTCGTAAATTCAAATTCTAGTGTTGAGTTGTGTGAATCATGTTGTTAACAAATCCCACCAAGAGCGAGGCAAGTGCTGTGAGCCGCTTCCTACTCGCGAAAAGAATAACACCTACTGTAACTTTTTCGTTAAAAAACGGTTTGTGGCGAAGGTGTTATGAACAGAACGAGTGTGTTTAAGTGGTGTAGGTAGCTTAGTGTCGGAAGAAAAAAAGTTCATGACGACCAGAGGAGTGGAAGACCTTCCATTTTGACTTATGAGTTGCTGCAAAAAACGAGGAACACCTCCGATTGACAGTGGATGAAATTTCTACGATCTTTCCACAACTATGCAGAACTCTCTTGTAGCAGACATTCACATAAACGCTGGGATACCAAAAACTTTGATCAAGGTGGGCTCCAAAACAGTTGAATGAGCGGCACGAGAAAAATCGGGTCAGTAGACCGGCAAGTTTCTTCAGCAACTCGAATTGGAAGGTAAGGTTTTTTTGAGCTATATGATAACTGTACATGAAACAAGTGTGGCTCGTTACACGCCTGAGACAGAAAGACAGTCGTCACAAGGGGATCACACCAATGTCTCACCTGCCAAATACTTCAGAACCACAGCTTGGGTAAAAAAAAATTATGGCCTCTGTGTTTTGGGACCGAATAGACATCATTTTGGTCGAATTTCTGCCTCATAGTGAGACCATAAATGTACAACGATATGACGAGGCTTTAAAAGACTCAGAAGGAGCATTCGAAACGAAAGGAGAGGAATGCTGACAAGAGGAGTGTGCTTGCTGCACGGCAACGCTCGTCCACATACTGACTTAACCACTAATACGCTCTTTGACTCAGTTCAAAGCTTACCCTAAATACATTTATGCTAACAAATATAAAAATCTAGTACTCTTACTTTCTGAATGTGCATCGTATTCTGAATTACGGTTTTCGGTATGAGGGACAATGGCACGAATTGTAGGACGTACGCATAATTTTTTGTTTATAAATGTTAAGTTGTGACAGGCACCTACTTTCTCTTAATGGCACTATATACTTATCCCTGTAGCATTATAAAGAACTATCTGTTCGGACTTAAACGGTATAAAATATCTAGAACTTGATAAAATAGTAACAAGATAAAAGCACCGGCGTCGTGAGAAAAGGTCCCAAAAACGTCTGCATTACTGTATCAGATGTAGACAAACATCTAATTCAGATAAGGTTCGAGTGTTTATCACTAAGACTGTCATATCAAGTGCTGAAGATGTTGACTTGGAGCAGTGACACATGCTACAAACCGATTCTGAGCAGACAATACTGGTCGTCGAATTTCGTCTGGAGGTATCGGATCACACTTCCCTGTTGTACGGCTTTCCGAGCGTTAGAGAGTCTTTGGCGTTCACTCATAAACGTCTTGTTTCAATTTTCCAAACAGTACATCTCTGGTGAGAGTCGAGGATGTCTTGTTTTCCGAATGACCGATCCAACCATTTCCAAATGTCTTGTAAGGAAGTCATCTTGTGTGCGGTAGTATATCTGTTAGGAACTGCAGATCTTACTGTTGACAGTAACGTCAATCAAACAGTTATCATTTATGCTGTTTGGACTGTTCTCACACATTTTTCACTCTCCGAGTTTCTGGACATCTTTCCCAAAAGTAAATTTCTTCGCAGAAAGGAATTCTGTTACACCAGAAAATATTATTAGTTTGTGTTAGAATGTACACGGAAGCTTAACACAGTTATATAGCAGACCTCCAAACTTGGAAGAGAAACTGATTTAAATAAATTCAGATGTCTGAAATGATAATTCTTGTTGCTTATAATATTATCTTGGTGGATTCCTTAGTACGCAAAACGCAGGAACAAGAGATGCACTCTCTTCTTTACCCTGTTCTCGAGACATTACCCAAAGAATGCAATAATTGGTGCACGGTACATATTTACGGAAAAATCTTACTAGATGTTGCCAGAGAGCTTCAATGTCGGAAATTAGAAACATCATTTTATGTGCACAACACGGCTGAACGCTTTTGTCAGATAGCACTCCAACTTTGGAAAATAGTGGATTACAACGATGAACCAAAACATTATGATCACCTTCTCAATAGCTTGATTGTCCGTCCTTGGAACTAAATACTTCATCGATTCTGCGTGTCAGGCGTCCGACAGTTTGTTGATGGGTTTGTGGTATCGGACGTCTATGCATAGATAATGGACTGCTGACTTTCGCACGTGGTGATGGCGTCCGATAGCGACCCATATTGGTTCCATGGGATTTACGTCAGCCGAATTTGTTCTACGATACATCAATTTGAGTTCACAATAACGCTCCTCAAACCACTGCAGCACGGTTCTGGCTCCGAGACACGGACAATTACACTGCTGAAATACGACATCCTCGTCGGGGGAGACATCAAGCATGAAGGGACAGCAGGTTGTTCGCAGCTGTTAGCGTGTCTTGGATCACTATCACAGGTTCCATTCCAGTGAAGGAGAATCTCTCCCACAGCATAATACTGTTACCACCAGTCTGCGTGCGTGGCGCGCTGCACGTTTCGAGTCGCCGTTCACCTTGATGAAGAACTTTGTGGAGATGACCATAAACCTAGTGTAGCAATAATGTGATTCACCCGAAGAGCCAACGCGGTTCCATTGACCGGCGGTCGAATCCCAATGGTCCCGTGCCCACTGCAGTTGTAAATGATGATGTTGGGTAAACATGTGAACATGCAGGGGTGCTCTGATGCGAATCTCTATGTTCAACAATGTACGATCAACGGTGTGCTCTGAAACACTTGCGCGTGCACCAGCATTGTGCTCTTTCGGCAGAGATGCCACAGATCACCATCTGTCCTACTTTACAGAGCAGAGAAGCTACCGACCCCCTCGCTCTGTGAACGGTTGTGAACGTCGAACTATTTAGCGCCTAGTGGTATTTTTATTGTTCTAGATTTTTCCGTAGATGCTCACGACAGTAGCACGTGAACTTCGACCAGATTTCGAGATACTTGTTCACATGCTCTGCGTAGTAATAATCTGCCCTGTGTCAAAGTGGTTTATCTCAATGGGTTTCCACATTTGCAGGCATATCTTCGCTGCGGTGATCTCCCGTCCGTGTCTGCTCCGCTTACATACTTTTTATACATTTCACGTGCCCACAACTCCATCAGACGGCATCCAACGTCGCGATGGGCAGTGGTCGTAATGTTTTTTGGGCTTATCAGTGTATATGAAATCACTTGTAATTGTGGCAATTTCTAGATACGTCGGTCTGGCGGGGGCATATGCACCCGCTTGAAGGAACACAACAGAAGTTGGAAACTTAGGAAAGATGACACTACTTTCGCAGACCACCTGCTTAAAGAAGGCCACAACTAAAAGTTGAAACACGATGTATTACACCACTTCCATAAGGTAAGGGAGATGCACTACCTGGAAATAATTGAAATTAATAAACGTATATTCTTCACCCGAAGCTTAGTAATGAATTACGAGACACAGTTCACTTATTCACTACTTCTGACTGCAGATACTACTCATAATCCCGCCCAGGCCATGTTGTACCACTCTTACGCGCAGACCCCATTTTCCTCTGTTTGAATACTATAATTTCCCTTGATGTACGAAAAAATTTTACTTTGTATAACTACAGCTGCTTCACTTACCTGCTTAATCTCACTAGTTTTGAATAACCACAGCTGCTTCACTTACCTGCTTAATCTCACTAGTATATCTTATTTGCTTATAATTTAGAACCCGCTAAAGGAAAAGTCATTGTATTCAGCCACGCCTTTGGAGCACTTTACCAAAGTTTATTGTTCAATTTATTTTCTTCTATGAACAATTTTGTAATTTGTATAAAGTTCATTAGTTAGTGTTTCATTTATTTTATGTAAGCCAAATAATCATACATCCCATTTCCACTGAAATAACACCTATAGTTTTATTCCCAAATCAACATTAACATTTTTCATCTCTGGAAATGGGGATATTCTATAGGTGCACTAGTTTAAAATCTTTGATCCCAGAAAATTTCGTTGCACCACATACTTATCTTTGTACCTGATGGTGGCGTAAAAACGAAAAACCGGTTTGTGGAATCTCGTAGAATATAACACCAGTGTTGTGTGTGTTTTGATTCGTAATGTGTAAAATATTGTACTTAAAACCGAGAACTGTCAATCAATGCGACAATACGTTCCTTTCTCGTCAGAGAGCATAGCACTTCTCGTGCTTAAGGCAGAAGGAAGTGAGGTTATGCTTTAAGGTCTCGTTCATGTTCAGACTATAATTCATAGATCTTGCTCTTGAACTATACGAGAATGAGGAAGAAAATCGGTCGTGATTTCGTTTCCAGGAGCAACACCAGAGGAATATTTGAACATCGATCCATCCTCGCTACGAGGATGAAAGTTTATGGTGTATCAACCATAATGATACCTCTCTTATGTTCGTTCCTAATGCAACTTGGATGTATTAGTAGTACTTACATCACATGGCAGGGCAGGAAAGACTGCTACAATGGCAGCCAGCAACCAGTGGAAATCCACACTCTTCATTTGGACACTTGTATCGTGCTGCAGGGTGCAAACGCTCACGTGCGTTCACCTTACAGCCTTTTATTCAGTTTCCCAAAATCTACTCTTTCAGAAACAGATTGTGGGAAACGATGAATAGCTCTTCTACTAAAAGATAGGGAACTAGATGCTCCGATAATGCAGTTGTTTTCGTTCAGCAATCACGCTCATCTTTAATGTCGCTCTCATCTCGAAATAATCATCTGAACACTATCTTGAAAAACTGTGGGAAAACCGAAGAACACCTCAAACTCAAATAACATGAGGTCATCACCGATCTTTGGACACGTAGATGTAATCTAAGTGGAACCACACTGAAGTGTGTTGTAGTTTTGAATTACATTGTGAGGAAAAGCTGTTACGCATTTTTTTTGAAATGAGAAGCTTCAGATATAATAATTCACAAGCAACTATACCCATTTTAAGAATATCTTTGAGCTTTACTTGACCTATTGTCAAACATTTTTCTTCAACAGCACATACTGCAACGTAAAATTAGAGTCAATGGGAAAGCAGAGACAGCTACATGCAAAATTGAAAGGCAAGCAACTTTTTTCTAACAATAAAAATATGAATGAGGTCAAAACAGTGGAAAGGCACCCATATAAGAATCGAAAGCTACACATTACCACCCAAGTATCCAAAAACCAAACAAACAGAAACCCTTATGGTCTTGCGTGAAGTACTCAGCGGATCAAACTCGGTCGTCTGAAAACTCGGTGCTCATGGTGATAGCGAAGTGGATCGGTTGACTAACCAGCGTAACGTTTACCTCACAGGCGTCCGTTTAGGTACTTCAATCAATTTATTTCATCCAAATCGAGAAACTGTCACTAAAGTGCAAGTAAAGAGGTACTTCCAACTGACAATTATTGACCAGGAAGGGAGACCGTATGGAGAGACACGTGGTGGGTAACAGCCCTGTGGAACTGATGAAGTGCATACTCGACTTCATTTCAGAGGATGTTAGACGTTTCTCTGTGTGGAGCTCCCAACAACTCTACCGCATGACCTCCAAAACTTGGGTCACGAAAAGGAGAAATAGTCAGAAGACCTGTTTTACCTATCATCGAAAATTTCACGGTCTCTAGTATTCGTTAGGAGCAGGAACAGGGAACGTTATATTATCACATATTGTCCAGTCACTAACGCTGGATCTGCTTGAAAGGCTGAGAGAAGAGGAGCACTGGTTATGGTCGATGCATTTTGAAACATCACATTTTTCTCTCTGCTAACTAAGTTCCTCCTTTCTGTAGTTTCCATACCCCGTTAGCGCAGGGGCATCAGTATTTTTAGGCGAGTCTTTAAGGCACTAAGACACTTAGGTGTTATCTGTGCCATTTATGTTCCTTTGGACTATACGAGTAGGTTACAGATTTCAGCTTCTTGATGGATGCTCAGCAAGACATTGTCAATGTAACTGTCCCACTTTGCTGAGCAACGAGAGCTTAGATGGACGACTTTGATCCATTGGGTGATATATTGATCAGATTTTCTTTCATCCTGTCCCTTGCCTTTCCACCAGGGTGACAATGGATCTTAGTTCGTGAATACTCGTATTCATAAAATCTTTATACATTACAAAAACGTTACTGAAATTCACCTTTATTGTGAAGATCTAAAATGACCTGGATTTTCATCGAGTGACTTTGCATTTTGGACCTGAGCTGCTAGAAAAGTACAGGCATTCAACAACAGTGCTATATTCTTCAATCAATTTCATAAACTCAGCGTTGCTACAGCGCTAGTAGTAATTTATATACGTAACAATATGACATTTTCTCCGAGATTCTTGTTATCCTTTTCAAAACAAGAAAATACTTTCAGATATATGAATGTTATGTTAGTAAACTCGGTATTGAACCGTCGTATTTTGGAGGAATACGCAGCAAAGATATTTTGTTACATCGAGCGTTATTGTTTCCATATGGTAACCGCATCTTACTGGGAGTATTTTGAGTTTTTGAGACAGAACCTTTGCGATACCACAAGTAGCTGGAGAAATAAAGTTAAAACCTGATGCAATAGGGATGCAGAGCCGTCCGTTAAGACCATGCAGGCAAGGTAGTAGTCATACCATTGTTTTGACACATTGCGTGGTACCGCATACGCACTGGTTCGACACTAGAGGCAATGCAGTTGCTGTACGACCTGTATGAAGCAAAACGAGACGATGTGATAAACCCCAACTGTAATTTAATCTCTCTCCTTTGTTCGAAGTTTTTCACATTCTTATATCTCACTCCTTGACTGTAGTATCTCTTGCTGTCGAGATTTCTTTCCCTGAAACCACTTTTCCTTAACTGGTACTGGTGTAAACCTGACACTTTCTATCACTCTAAAGATAATGCTTGCGATCTAACATTTTTTCGAGGATCCCATGAACGAAAATTTGTAGACCGACAAACATACGATGCCCGTGGATATCGCACTTATTGTTTAAATATTTCATCTCACTGTCTTCTAAAGAACTGCAGGATCATGGTTTGGCTTCAGGTTTTTTGAGGTTCTTTTTGTTAATGCAGGCGAAGAATAAAAATCTTAATTAATATTTTGATTTATCTGTGAGTTGGTAACAAAACGAGACACTAATATTAGCGTTTGCTAAAAATTCAACGTAGCTGAAAACACTGTTGCCAGCATAATAACCGTCACACGAACACATTGATAAACATGCAAATAACACGTAATGCCGCATTTTGTGTTCACCTGTGGCACCGACACACTGCCTAGCCTCAGCGGAGACAGTTTCTTTTAACTTGTGGCACGTGATATCAGTATTTGATTTTACTCCTGTTTCTTGCGAACGTATTGAAGAGTATAGGTGATGGTACTTCCTGAATGGCTGTTGTAATTGATATACCACAGATTTCTCCGTTCTACTGATTTTTATTTGCATCTCAGAACTTCAGTCTTCAGTTTAGTTTTTAAGGTGACAATTTTCTTCTGCACATATGAACCATTTTGATAAGCAATCAATGTACTGTTTTTTAAGCTAGGAAGAAAGAAATCAAGTGATTGGTAACTAATGCCCGCTGTTTTTCTTATACAGAAACTATTGTGCAGTGCAGAGAAAAACAATTCCAACGTCATCCAGCAGTGAGTGCCTGAACTCATTTTTCAAGTCAGTGAAGCAATGGCTGAGAAGGAGTGTACGCGTACGCCATCCTGGAACATAATATTCAGCGCCGGTTTAATTTTGCAGCATTAGAGTAAAGATAAATTACTAGTGTATTATATAAGTGGCGTTCAATAAGTAAGGCAACACATTTTTTTCTCTAAGTGGATTGGTTTTATTTAAAATTCCAATACACCATATTATTCTCCACAGGTTTGACTACGAAACCCTATTTTTCAACATAATCTCCGTTCAATGTGACGACCTTAAATCACCTTACTGCGAGGGCTTGTATTCGCGCGTTGTACCACTCTACTGGTTGACGTCGGAACCAACGTCTTGTCGCGTCAGTAATCTCCCCATTATCCAAGCACTGCTTCCCGTGGAGAGCATCCCTAATTTGGCCAAACAGATGAAAGTCTGAAGGTGCAAGATCCGGGCTGTAGTGTGGATGAGGAAGAAAAGTCCAACGAAGTTTTGTGAGTTCCTCTCGGGTGCACACACTTATGTGAGGCCAGTTGAGCAGCGAGGTGTTTGGTTGTGATCCGTCGATCATCTTGAAAGGGAGTGTCCGCACGTTCCAACATGGCAGGAGTCACAGCTCTGTACTGCCGGCTGGCATGAAGGAGATCTAAATAATTTTGTGATCTTCCTCGTGAATCACTCTATATGTTACTGAAAGCCAGATCAAAAGCACTGCAGCTGCTCGTGAGATTCATAACGTATTGCGAATGCAATGTAATTTTGCAATGGAATATTTTTATGTGCTACAATTTTCCGTTACTTGTACTGCGAATAATTGCTTATTTTCAAATTTCATGAACCTACAGCAACATGAAGTACCCTATAGGCGTTGATGAGTGAGTTTGCGAGTATCAAGAAGTTGCGATACCTTTTGATTGCATTGACTTAGAAGCTGGAATTTTTTTGCATCGCCAAGGAACAGTACACGTACGTGACATAACGTTCGACTTGATTCATCTACCCTTTCCTGAGAAAAATAGGTCATAAGCGTGGGAAAGACAGACAGGCAGACAGATGGACAAGTACAAGTTTGCAAAGATTGAGGTACTGAACTCCAAACATGAAGTCAGGGTCGGATGGACCCCCGAATTTTGGCTCATGGGGAAGAAGGATCTTGACACATTAAAGCTGACCACAAGTGTACCGTATTGAAGGATTAGGAGGTCACTGAAAACATCCAACATTATGCACCCCCACGCAATGACACCCGGACCACCAAACCGATCATGTAAGATGTGGTGTCGCCGCCAGGCACCACACTTGCTAGGTGGTAGCCTTTAAATCGGCCGCGGTACATTAGTATACGTTGGACCCGCGTGTCGCCACTGTCAGTGATTACAGACCGAACGCCACCACACGGCAGGTCTAAAGAGACTTACTAGCACTCGCCCCAGTTGTACAGCCGACTTTGCTAGCGACGCTGCACTGACAAATACGCTCTCATTTGCCGAGACGATAGTTAGCATAGCCTTCAGCTACGTCATTTGCTACGACCTAGCAAGGCCCCGTATTCAATTGATATTTATTATGTGAAGGATGTATCATCAAGAGCGATGTTCTACAATTATGAATTAAAGTTGAGTTTTACATCAACTACGTACTTTATTTGCTACTATTAATTCCCTTAACTGTCGCAGACCTCACGCCAATCTGCGTGAGCTTTAAAGGCGTGCATTTCGGCCTCCTCTAGCAAAACGGTGTTGGCTCTTCTGCCAATACTTCATAAGACAATGCTGGAGTATCATCATATGGGAGAGATGGGAACACGAAGTATACCCTGCAACATTGTGGAATATGTTGAGGCATGGACATTTATCCAGGAACTGTCAAGATAAAGTTAGAGACGCCAGCAGGTGATGGTGAAGAAAACGAGTGCAGCAAGCAGTCCTAGGGTGTTACAGGAGCCTTTTATATATGTTAGTGTTAACGGAGATCCATTATCTTCACTGCTCAATATGGGCAGTTCTGGTACCTTTATATATTGTATAAGGATCTTTGTAAATTTGTGGCATTATCCACGAGAGGTGAACCATGTTTGGTGGCCAGTTCAAGCAAACAGCCGTTGTTGTGTGACCTGGTCACTCAGGTGCTTTTATTTAAGGTAATTACGTTTCTTGGGTGGTGGGGGGATTTTGTCTGTCGGGTAACGCTACGTAATGAGAAAAGGCTTAGCTCTGATTTTGTTCCCAGAAAGTTTACTGAATTCTGCAGACGGGTAGGCATTCGGTTGCGCATTCCGCAGTCACTGATAGTGGCACTAAGGTATTGCTTTATCAGCACGAACAGCCTGGTAACTTTTGCGAAAGGGTAGGAGACGTTCTCACTAATCGTCTAGGACTTGTAAGTTGCAAGTAATGTAAAATAGTACTAACTGACAATATTCCAGTCACACATCCTCCATATCGTCTGTGTTCCCTGTGAATGAAGCAGTTAATGGTCACACTACATGGGATACTGTGAGAAGGAGTTATAGATCCCCTCAAGTCTCCGTATCCTTCATCTACTTTTCTGGTCATGATATCACAGGTCGACGATCATTCTGCACTATAGTTTGGCGCCTCATTTAAACCCATGTTTTTTTATCTTTTCAGTAAGCCGAAGTTTTTATTAACTTTGACCTTAATCAGGCTTATTTTCAACTACCCTTGGCTCAGGGGTCAAACAAGTAACGGCTTTTGTGAGTGATTGGAATCTTTTCGACTACAACCAGATGCCCTCAGCCTGTCAATAGAAGGGGTGGTGCTATCTCGTGTATTGGATAATGTCATTTCGGACCCAAATTTTGGCTACATTTATTACTATTTAGACGATCTTGTTAGTTGACGGGGCTTCCTCTCCCTTCTAAGGATGTATCGGAACGACAAGATGCACATTCAGAATTCTCTAACTAAGGGGTGGTTAAGAAAGACTGACATTATAAGACCAATATGTTCAATAGAGAAATATCCAATGTCGCCCTGCTCGGGGACATTAGGGTGACAAGACAGTAATACCGCCTCAACTTATACCATGTCTATTCAAATAATATCATAAGTGACCACTTCTTCCATTACATAACAAGGTTGTAGATTCGTGAAAACCCACGCCTTGCCCCGTGATTTATTTAGGTTTTCTGTGATTTCTCTAAATTACTTCGGAAAATGACGGGATAGATCCTCCTTTGACACAGCACTGCCAATCTCCTTCCCCATCCTTGAATAAGTCCTAGCTTATGCTCTGTGTCTAATGACCTCGATGTCGTCGGGACATTATACCCTAATCTTCCTTCCTTCTTACACATTGTCAACTATAATGAAGACTCAATTGCAAAAAAAAAAAAAAACCCTAGCTAACATTTTTTTCCCATTTTCGTTATTTCAGCGAAATCTTGTAGCCATCCACGAGACTGACGATATGTTCTAATCAGATATACTTACGTCCCTTCTCCTGACTTACTGCAGCTCAAAAATGTGATGGTTCTACAAAAACAAGTTTTGTCAAAATAATTTCTGCCAAAAACAGCCTTAGTCATTTGAGAACGACTATTTTACTGTGAAAGCATGCGACGATGGACCTCAGTGTTCATTGTCGCCTTCATAATACTTTTTGGATTATTTCGGTCTAAGCTTCGGCAAGAGACAGTTCAGTATCTGTACTTCTGTAATGAATTCCGAGCACAATGTTCAGTGGTCTAAATCGCAGAAACTTCACGAAAGGAAGAAAAATGTAATAAAGAGGAAGTTGATAGGCAAGCAACACACGAATTATGTCGGTAGAAGTGTTCCCGCCAAACGTGTTGAAGTTTACTGCAGGACAGCAGTGTCTATGTTCTTTATTTCCATCATTAAATTTTTCCATCTGTTCTTGACCTCAGCACCCTTTGGCTGCAGAAGCAGAGGACTGCGCTGTTTTTAAACCACAACAGATGAACAAAGCCAATAACTTTCCTCATAGATCTATGGAATGGAGTCAAAAAATGCACTATTTGGCTGGTCTTACCACTGAAGACAATGTGAAACAAAGAAGGTCGCGCAAAGTAGTGCTTTAAGACGGGGCATTTGATGGCAACGGTTCACTATCCAGTACCCCTTTTGTATGCAATATTTCTTTTTATTATAAAGTCCGAGTGATTGCTGATGCTAACTGTTTGTTGAGACCCACTGATGACTTTTTGATGGCTTTTTACGAAATCTCTCAAGGTCGACTACGCACTGTGCAATAGCATCTGATCTGAGGCAACGGTTTTCCAAGGGATATGAGAGGCAAGCACAGTAACAGACTCTGTGCACTTTCTCGGTCACTCAGAGCCCTTGCTGAGCATCACATATATTTATCTAAATTAAGGGTTTCTCATGACTCATTCGGTAAGAATTTGTCCAAAAAGTGTCTGTTTGAAACTCTGGGAAGAAAATGGGTGAATGATTCCTGGACTAATATCAAATTAAAGTAGAATACAAATTTGCTGGAAAGCGTTCAATACCTTCAACATATCTTTTGGATAATATCTTTCTGACAATTGTACTATCTGTAACGCTTTAGTGAAGCAGATATTTGCTGCTAGAGGCAGTGACAAATCTGGATTGATTGGTTAAAAATAACACTTACGAAGCTCTTCACAAATTAAGAATTCGCTTCAAGCAGAATCTTCGATCGGAGCTAGTGAAAAGTCGTTTCTTTCGATTACATGTAAAACTTTCCTGCACCTCAGTTAACAACTGACTAAGTGTTTTAAGCGGTACAGCAGCAATACTATATTTCTGGCGTACACGACCTTCCCACTGATGAAGCCTTAATGTTTACTTGTCATGAATCAGTTGCCGAGAGGGACAGAGTTAAGTGACCTCTTTATTGTTTCGTACCGTCTGGGGAGTGATTTACTTTTGATTTTAAATAGAAGCGCTGGTCAGAATGAAAATTTTGTCGTTGCGTATTTTCTGCAAATGCTAGTGCACAGTCTAAAGACTGAATAATTTGCACCTACCCAATGAGACTTTATTCTTTCTTTCTCAGTGATGAAGATTTATCCTTAATTTCACGCAAGAAGCAGAGAAACATCCTTGAAATATCTGATGATTGGGACAAAGTCATCACCTCTTATCCAAAACATCCGACACATTTCTGCATCGGCAAAGTAGACTAGTCAACGATACCTCAAATTATCAACGTAGAAAAAAAAGTTAATTAGAAAGGGCTAATGGGTTATAAAACTGAGACATCCACAAGCTTCAGTTTTGCGTGGAACAGTCATATAGGACCTTGGCGATGTACTTCGACATAACCTGAAGGTTTCACGTGAGTTAAATTTCAGTCAGATTTACGACAATGTACTCAAGATTAAGAAGTCGAAAGCTCAAGCCCTCAATGAGCGTTTTTCTTTTCAGACGAGTGATAGACAAAACTTTTCCAAAACACAGACAGGCCTCGAAGAGGAAGAAGATGGGCTTTTCCGCAATCATAAGATGTATTCACTAGGTAGTTTTCATGTATCCACCCACCTGTGCCAAAGATATTTGCAATCCCTTGTCCTCTTATTAATTGTATATATTCTTGATTCAATGAGTGTGACGATAGTGGTGGAGAGGCCCAGTGAACGTTTAATTTATCAATTCTGTGCATCTTTAATGTAACTTAGTCTTTTGTTCTGTAAAAAGTTAGCTCATTAAGAGGTTTGAAAAGTATAACTGACGCACCCAGCGAGTGTTTCCTTCATACTCTCCACCGAAAGGTGATTTAGTAAACTGTCAAAAATTGTTTTAGACATTTTCAAGAAGCAACATAAAAAAATGATAGACGGACTTTAACTAATTTGAACGTATTTTTACTCTACTGAAAAACGTAAATTTTCGACAAGTGTTATTCTTATTAAGTGTTACTGATCTGTAATGAACCAAGCCTAGCAAATTTCCACCTATATTTTCATTTCAGAAGGTTAATTAAATTGTGTGGCTCTGTATTTTAAATCTTTCCAATGAACTATATGACATAATTACGTCATTGCTTTCGAAATTTGAGCCTGATTACTACCCCCCCCCCCCCCCCCACCACCACCACCCACCCCCACTTCTCTCCGCCTCCGACCTTTGTGCTAAGCGTGGATGTGTCGTCCTGAGAACTCACACTCAGCGGCAATTTAAATGTGGCGCCAAGGCAATGCTCACATGACAGCAGTGAAGCACGCCGCCGAATATGGTCGTGCGGCGTTGCGGATACAGCTCGACTCTAGAGGTGAGCCCCGGAAAACAAGGCTTTTGGATGGGCGGTGAGTATTGGGATGGATCACCAGCTGTGCCCGGGGAGGGCGATGGTTCCGAGGTCACAACGTGATGTCGACGGCCTGTAGGATACTGTAGTCTCGGATCTTCGGATTACTGCACTGTTATGCAACGATATTTTATGTTCTCGGTATATTTTATAAATAGGCGAATAGTTTTGAACAAAACTGGTTACTCGAGAATTTTTTCTTTGGGTTATTAATATTACCGGACAGTGTGTCTACCTGGAGCGTCGGTTTAAGACTAGCCATTGTAAGGACAATGATTATGTTGTTATTACCTAATATCATCGCGGAGGTTCTGTAGAGAATGTTTGTACAATTATCCACGTGGTAAGGTCGAATCGATAAGATTTTCATTTTAATCGTCCTGATCTCTAGTTGTGGCAAGGCGTTTACTTGTGAAACCAGTGATATTTTAATCCTATACGCGTTCAATTCTATCGGCGTAAAAACTATGGTTAGAGGAGCGCTTCTACAGTAATCAAGTAACAGTATTATTGATTCAGAAGTGTCACAACTTTAATTAATCTATATTGTTGTTAAGTCAAAATTTCAGTGATTTCGCGTATTAATACAGAGTTATTCCATTCACTAATTACCGATTGGCTGGGTACTATTAAGATTAAATGCGTTTTACTTAAACTCTGATGGATATGTACAAGAGTTCCACAAGAAAGCAATCATTGTTTACATGATTTTTGGAGGAGTAATGTTGTCATATGAAACATTATCACTCAATGCGTGATACACATACAATAAGTTTCTGTTGCTGCCTTGTGTTTCATTGACGACCGATAATTTCTTTTAAATGCATGTAACTTTGGTTAGGTAAAATATGTTCACTCACAGGTCAATATGGCCCTGCCACTTCCCTTTTCCACTGTTAAGTGGATATAGATTACACAAAGCAGAATCTGAAGCACAACGTTTCCAGAAACAGAGGCAATCATAGTCATGAATGTACTGCGAATCGTACGGCCTGAGCATCTGCTCAGTGGTAATAAGACCTTTCTGCATGGCTAAAATTTCATCCAGCGAGTGAAGAAGGTCTGGTTTTAATGGGTGCTTTAGCATCGTATGTTCTTGAGCACTTGCTCAGCGGTAATAAGATCTTCCTGCATAACTATAAGTTCATCAAACGAACGGAGAAGTTCTGGCTTTGATGTGTTCTTTAGGTTGGTCAGGTTCTGTGTCGGCAACATGTCGAGAGCTTTTCGCAGCAAATACAATGAGGGCTATGGAAAGATCATGTTAGCATTCCAATGATAGTATCTGGAATGTGGAGGGCAGCTTCCACTTTTTCACAAGCAGTACCATTAACCACTACCTTTTAGTTCCAGCCTCGTAGTTCTCTTGTGTCAGCCCATTTCATAACAGTTTACAGTTACTGTTCTTGGTGCAAATACGAGTAAATACAACGCATGCTTATCCTTTGGAAATAAGGATGTAGCGTCAGAACATCCCTTTGGCATCCTTCTGCATTCATTTTACCTAAAACCTATGGTATCTCACATGATTTCCTTTCGATCTGGACCATTCTGGTTGAGTATATATAGTAGCTTTTTCTTCTTGGCATTGACAAATCTCATCCATCGACATAAACGCATCGCTACCCTTTCCTTGGAAACCTACATTACCCCTTACGTACCTACTTGCACCTATTTCCCCAGAGGTTCCCATTTTTACGCCAATAGTATCGCAATCGTGCGTTCGAACCCCACCACAGCATAAATTTTAAATAAAAATCGTCAGTAATGGCGAATGAAGACTTCCGGCGTAAGAAGTCACCCTCACTCAACGTATGGCCTTGTCAAAAAGGGCAGAGGGACGGACAGAGATTCAGGACATTCTCTTGCTCTTTGGGTGGTAAACTGTCCCTATAGGTACCAGAATCAGCAATGATCAACGGCATAATGATGCAGAAGCCAATGGAAACCACTGCATTAAAGACACATAATGTGTATCCACAGAACATGTTGCCTGTAACAGAATAAAGTGTCATGATAATCCCTCCATTGTCAAAAGATTCCGGAATAGTCCCCCATTCGTATCTCCTGGAGGGGAATGCCAAGGGGGGGTGACTATGAGAAAAAGATTGAATGACCGACTAAAGACTATCGTTCCACAAACCGGGGAATGGAATGTCAGAAATTTGAAAGGGACAGTGAAGCTGGAACGTTATAGGCTTATTCTCAAGAAGAAGGTGAAGAAACAGAGTACGTATGTGAGAATGTTGAACGGGTATTTCAGTACGTTAAGGGAGACGAAAATTTAATAGTCATGGGCAGATTGGAATACAGTCTAGGGGAAGGAGTAGAAGAAAGCGTTACGGGAGAATATGGAATTGGTAATAGGAATGAGAGAGGAGAGAGACTGATTGAATATTGCAATAAATTTCACCTAGTGATTGCGAATACTCCGTTGAGGAATAGCGAGAGGAGGAGGCATACATGGAAAAGGCGGAGAGATACGGCAAGATTTCAGTCAGACTGCATCACAGTCAAACAGAAATCAGATACTGGATTGTAAGGAATAGCAGGAGCAGATGTAGGCTCAGATAACAAATCAACAGTGATGAAGAGTAGGCTGAAGCTTAAGAGCCAAGTCAAGAAGAATCACTACGCAAACATGTGAGCTACGGTAGTAAGAAGAGTTGAAGGAATGCGTTCGAAGTTCTTTTTGAGGTTACATATATTACGATAAGGAAGAACTTAATAGACAGTTCAGTTGAACAGAAGTTGACATCTCTAAAAAGGGCAAATACAGAAATTGGAGAGGAAAACATAGGTACAAAGAAGATAATTGTAAAGAAACTATGTGCAACAGAAGACGTATTTCAGCTGATCGATGAAAGAAGGAATTACTCAAATGTTCAGGGAAACTCATGAATAGAGAAATACAAGTCACTTACGAATGCAATAAATCGGAGGTGCAGCAAAGCTAAGACGAAATGGCTACGTGAAAAATGTGAAGAAATCGAAGCAGAAATTATTGTCGAAACGACTGGCTCTTCATATAGAAAAACCGAAACAACCTTCGGTGAAATCAAAAGGAAGGTTAGTAACATTGAGCGTGTGATGGGAGGTCATCTGTTAAATGTAGAGGAGAGAGCTGATAGAGAGAGCTGATAGGTGGTAAGAGGACATCGGAGGCCTGTATGAACGGGAAAACTTGTTTGATGACGTGATAGGAGAAGAAACAAGAGCCGATATAGAAGAAATAAGCTATCCAGTATTAGAATCAGAATTTAAAAGAGCTTTGGGAACTTACGATCGAATAAGGCAGAAAGGATAGAAAACATTCCATCAGAATTTCTAAAATCATTTCGGGAAGGGCAAGAAAACGACTGTTCACGTTGTTGCGTAGAATATATGAATCTGCGAATAAACCATCTCACTTTTGTAAAAATAGCATCCACACAATACCGAGGATTGCTAGAGTCGACAACTGCGCGAAATATCGCGCAAACAACGTAACAGCACATGCAGCCAAGTTGCTGACAGCAGTATAACACAGAAGAATGGGAAAGAAAATTTAGTATGTGTTCGATGACGATCAGTATGGTTTTAGGATAGGTTAAGTCATCAGGCAGTCAGTTCTGACGTTGCAGTTGATAAGTTTAACAAGACCAAATAAAATTCAAGGCAAGACACGTCCATAGCACTTGTCGACCGGGAAAAATCGTTCGACAATGTAAAATGGTGCCACATGTTCGAAACTCTTAGAAAAATAGCTACAGGGAAATACGTGTAGTATATAATATGTACAAGAGCTAAGAGGGGAAGATCAAGAACGAAGCACTCGAATTAAAAAGGGTGTAAGACAGGGGTATTGTCCTTCACCACTACTATCCAAACTATACATCGGAGAAGCAATGACGGAAATAAAAGAAAGGTTCAAGAGCGGAATTAAAATTGAAGGTGAAAGGATATCAATAATAAGACTCGCTGATGACATTACTATCCACATTGAAAGTGAAGAAGAAGTATAGGATCTGCTGAGTGGAATGAGCAGTCTAATGCTTAGAAACTGTGGACTGAGTAACTCGAAGAAAGACGAAAGTAATTAAAAGGAGGAGAAATGAGAGCACCGAGAAACGTAGCATCAGGATTGGTTTCCACAAAGTAGATGAAGTTAAGGATTTCTGCTACCTAGGAAGCAAAACAACACATGCTGGACGGAGCAAGGAGGACATCAAAAGCAGACGGGAACTGGTAAAAAGGGCATTCCTGGTTAGAAGAAGTCTTCAAGTGTCAAACATAGGCCTTAATTAGAGGAACAAATTTCTGAAAATGTACGTTTGGAGCACAGCATTTTATGGTAGTGAAACATGGACTGTGAGAAAACCGGAACTGAAGAGAATCGAAGTATCTGAGATGCAGTGCTACAGGAGAATTTTGAAAATTAGGTGGACAGAAAAGATAAGAAAGGAGACGGTTCTCTACAGAATCGACAAGGAGAGAAACGTATGGAAAACACTGACAACAAGAAGGGGCAGGATGATAGGGCATCTTTTAAGACATTAGGGAACTGTAGAGGGTGACAACTGCACAGGAAGACAGAAATATGAATACATCCAGCAAGTAATTGAGGACATAGGTTGCAAGTGCTACTATGACATGAAAGGATTGTCACAATTCGTGGCATGCTGCATCAAACCAGTCAGAAGACTGATGACAGAAAATAATACAAAAGAAGTAACGAAACCTGGAGGAAAGGAATCGTATCACTCTATCTCCTCTCTTGAAAGTTGAAATCATGGACACACAAGGCCCACTAACACTACGTTAACTACCATCACCATTATCAAAACACAGTAGAAAATGAAAATAGAAATCGCGTTAACCTAACGCAGTGCAGTAACCTCAAAAAAAGAAAACAAAGTTATAAGCATAACACAATGTAGTAAAGAGTTTCTACGAACATTCGGAAAGTCTTATCTCTTATCGGCACAATTTGGGTCCGTGAGACACCTCGTGTGTATCCTAAGTGTGAGTTTTTGATTTCTTCCATTCTTTCTTGCCGTTTACCTCCTCCACAGGTAGTGGCACGGCACCTGTGGTACAGCATCCGAAGCGCGCTTAAATGGTTTTATGTGCCCCTCGTGGTTTATGGGGTCTTGCGTCTGCAACGGTAACTTTACGTTTCTGCGTTATGCTGATTAGGGCCCTCGGTGCACTTCAGCGAGTCAGGGGCTGGCAGGGTTTCTTCAGCCTACAATAACAGCTGATTGTCCTGCTCCATGGAGCTGACCAAATGCGCGACAGGATCCCAGGATACTGCCGCTGCTGCGGGTCACAAAGGGCTGGGACACGTCGCTGTTGCAGACGGTGACAGGCTGTACGACGTCTCATTCAGTGACGAGCGAAAAAGAGAAACCGTGACAAGCGATGATGGATGCAAAAAGACTCATCTTCCTTACACGGTTGTAAACACAGACATTAGGCAGGGGTACTCACTCTCCTGCAGCTTCGTCCTATTCTATTGCAGCTGTGTCCGGGTGGCACTGGACGATCTTGACTGGCGCTTCATGCTGGCTGACTCACTGCAACTGAGGCTGAGAGCTGCTGGGCTCGCCTTATATCCTCGGTGTGATCATATGCTGCGTTCCTATTGGCTATTGCCAATTTCATGAACATCTGGTGGTGTAATGCTACGGGGGTGAACTTTGGCGTTCCTTCCAGGAGGTCCAGGATTCTTGACCCAGAAAGGGCACCATCATTTTTAATTTCCAATCAATTCCCAGGTAGGGGTGAGGAGGAGGGGGTGTGCAGTGGGATGTCAGCACAACTTGGGACACAGAAATTCGCGACAAAAATTCGAAATTGCAACCAAAATTCGAAATTACCACAAAAATTTGAAATTCCCACCAATAAGGGAGGAGGTGGAGGGGGAAGGGTACGGAGGAGAGAGGGTGCTGGAACTCACGTGCAGGCTGAGAAAAACACATGATGTTATCGAGGGGTGGAGGTGATCATGATTGGGGGTGGGGGATAATTAATTGATCAATTTGACATCGAAATTGCTCCAGTAGCCCCATCTCCCGACTATTGGGCAGGGGTACACTACATTCTCCACAAGACCAATTTGGCCCCTAGGTGTCCACCATGAACATATTAATCTCCGCCACCATGGTGAACGAATGAGGTGTACCAGGCTACACATAGAATGAGACGCGAATCAGCGGCGTCGAGTTCTCTTCACCGAAAAGTGCATCATGCCTTATGATGATCATAGAAGAATGTGGAGGCGGCCTGGTGCCAAAGCACGTCTCAGGAATTCAGTACCCTCTGTTCAACAGGGAGGCACGTTATGGGCCAGTATGATGGAGGGAGGTCAGACGCCTCTAATTACTATCGAAGGGTATCTACCTCTAAAAGGCAGAAATCAACCAAAACGAATAGCATGCGGTATCCGCTGACATGACCTCAACAGCACATGCCTGGGCTCAGTTGAATTTGGTAATGCATCTCCCTAGAAACCTCCTCATACACTGAATTACCTCAATAGAGCAATTGTAGAAGTGTGTGCAGCAGCGTCCAGGTTTCTGCAGCACGCTAAGGAGGATTCACACAGTTTACAGTGAACAGTGATAGGTGATTTCAGGGCGCATGGCTGAGGGAGTAGGTGGACCAGACCCAATTAACGCTACAATATAGCAGTATCCCTTTCACTTCCTTTATTTACCATAACATAATAGTATAGTATCACAGCGCACAGGTATCAGCATAGATATTCAGACTACAATAACCGGTTCTTAGCCGGTAAACTTTATCTAAGTAAAACGTAACAATAAAATGGAAAACTTAAACTGAAAACATATTGAATTTATAGTTCGGAGCAACCGGCGATTAGCCTGAGAAATATAACAAACAACAATTCTTAGTAAAAATAGAATATTTTATATGAATGCCTCAATGTAAAACAAAATCACTCTTCTAAAGTAAACAAATAGATAAGCCTAGTGAAATTATACCTCAACTGATTTTAACCATCAGGTTCAAAAAAATCGCAATTCCATAAAATAATGAATCATCTCAAGGATACATCCAATTCCTTGTTAAGGGGGACTTTAAGGATGACACAGTTTCACAACATCTAAACCAACTTATCTTAGAGAACAACAGAAGAAAAACAAAATCCTTCGAACGGCAACTTTAATTGGTATGTTCTGCAGCCCTGTGGGTCCAGTAGAATCAATATTCTCTACCTCCTCTTGCTTAAGATAGTACGATTTACAACTGAAACTTTTTCTTAAGGAAGGGGCTTTCTCATCAAAGTTGTGTCGTTACACTATGGTCACTTGAGAGAGTGTAAGCCCCACTGACTGCGCCCGACGGTAGCAACATCTGCGGCAGCTTCAAAAATGGTTCAAATGGCTCTAAGCACTATGGGACTTAACTTCTGAGGTCATCAGTCCCCTAGAACTTAAAACTACTTAAGCCTAACTAATCTAAGGACATTACACAAATCCATGCCCGAGGCAGGATTCGAACCTGCGACCGTAGCGGTCGCGTGGGTCCAGAGTTTAGCGCATAGAACCGCTCGCCCACTTCGGCCGGCTCTGAGGCAGCCTCGGACACAACACAAAGAGGTTTCACTCCACAAAATATGGAAAAACCAACAAATTTATAGCCAAGCGTTGTGACGCTTGTGAATACGTCAGCCTTTTACTCAGCACTAATCTAAGATAGCAAACATTGAATTAACCGATCAGATGAACCAAATGTTTCGTTAAATACCACACAGCTTATATTGTCGTTAATACGGAAAAACTGTCAGACAAGGAGGTGAAATTTAATTGTGATTAGTTGGCTCCTACCATTCCTCTTTACATAACCACAGTGCAATAGGACAGCACTTCGGTATTTAATAACACAAGTTATAGAAACACTGGGCGATGAAGAGCCTTAACTGACCTAAGTAACAGCGAATACCAGTATCATGCAGCAAACCGAGTAACACCTCCTAGATTGAATTTAGTTTAAGAATAAGTAATAGAACTACAGGAGCTTAGCGTTTTTCGCAGGCTTCACGTTAAAACATTTTAAGTGTCACGTGCCTGGCACGACCATATAAAACTTATTTTAAAGCCATAAGACAACTTATGAAAGTATTCGTAATTGTATACAAGGGGCGGAATTGTGAGTCAGCTGAGCCACGAAGCAGTGTAGTACAATCACAACATGGCACAGTTTCGAACGGAGAGATAACTCCCAACAACTTGGTATTTCGGAGTACAGAACTTAAAATAGTTCGCCCTCTAGAAAGTATGCCGTCTGTAACTGTCGCATGAGGGTTTCAGATACTGCGTTTTGCCACAGGACAAGACACAGTGACACTCAGGCCTAACGGCCCACGGACAGCAACGGCTTCCACTGCGGACGCTGACAAACGCAGTTCCGCTACGACTACGTGGCTTTTGCGCTACGCCAAACCAACAGCGGCCCCGGACTGCTCCAGGGCAGACTGCTCGCTGCGAACACTGTAGCCGTACACACTCGGTACACGAGAGCACTGCCGTTTCCCGAATGTTCTCATAGCGCCCTCGAACCTCACTGGAAACCAACCTATCAGCCCGTCTTATCCCGCACCTTTTTAAACTCGACGTGGCCAATCATGCTACAGCAAAGCATGCTAAGGCGAAGAGCTGACACACGGCTGGCGCGAGATATGCGAGGGTTGCCCAGAAAGTAATGCATCGCCTTTTTTTTCTCAGCCGAAAAAAATGCTATGGATGCGAAACGTTACGTATGTATTATTTGAAGTCTCCTGAGTGAGCGCGCCAAGTTTCCGTCACTTTCGACAGATAGCATAGCAGCAGGACAGTTTCAAAATGGCGTCTGTAAGTGATTTACGTTACAAGCAACGTGCCGTCATTGAGTTTCTCACTGCAGAGAATAAAAAAAAAAAAAAACTGTGGGAATACTAAAATGTAGACTTTCACGGCCGGAAATATCATGTCCATTATAATTATCCGGGCTGTTATGCCATGGTCGGTTGATGAATTTTGTCTCAATTCCCAACGTTTCGTCTCCGACTGCGGGAGACATCTTCAAGGGGGTCCGTAGGTCGATGGAAGGTCCAACACACCCAGTAGCGAGCCAGTGGGTGTGTTGGATCTTCCATCGACCTACGGACTCCCTTGAAGATGTCTCCCGCAGTCGGAGACGAAACGTTGGGAATTGAAATAAAATTCATCAACCGACCACGCAATAACAGCCCGGATAATTATAATGGACTGTGGGAATATTCACAAATGCTTGTGAAAAGTCTATGGAGCCTCTGCTGTCGACAGACGTACAGTTAGTCGCTGGGAACAGAGGGTGAGGTCATCATAAGCCGGTTCTGCAGAGTTCCACTATTTGCAGTGGTCGGGGAGACCATCCCGGCTGTCACTTCTGACATGTTCAAGCGATCTCATGTCATTCGCGAAGACAGACACACTACGCCTCAGGAATTAGGGCCGCATCTGTCAATCAGCGAAGGATGTGTGGATGCAATTATGGATATTCAAAGGCGTGTGAAAGACGGGTCCCGCGGTGAGTAATGCTGGATCAGAAACCGCACGGAAGAAACATTTGTCTTGATTTGTTGCAACCTTTTTAAGCTGAGGAGAAGGTCTACTTGCCGCGGATTGTGACAGGTAATGAAAACTGGGTTCACCATTTTAAGCCAGAAACAAAACGACAGTCGATGGAATGGCGTCATTCCTACTCCCCACAGAAGAAAAAATTCAAATCAACGACTTCCTCCGGTAAAATCATGATCACCGTCTTCTGGGACTGTGAAGATGTGATTCTCATTGATGTGAAGCCAAAAGGCGGTACCATTAATTGAGAAGCTTATGTCATCACTTTAACAATACTCAAGACGGGCTTCCGGCGACTTCGGTGCCACAGCAACTCAGGAGATGTTTTGATGCAACACGATAACGCTCAGCCCCACAAAAGTTCAAAATGGTTCAAATGGCTCTGAGCACTATGGGAGTTAACATCTGAGGTCATCAGTCTCCTAGACTTAGAACTACTTAAACCTAATTAACCTAAGGACATCACACACATTCATGCCCGAGGCAGGATTCGAACCTGCGACCGTAGCGGTCGCGCGGTTCCAGACTGAAGTGCCTAGAACCGCACGGCCACACTGGCCGGCCCCACAAAAGTCTGAGGACTGCTGAACACATCACAAAACTAAGTTGGAAAGTGTTACCACCCCCACCCTGCAGTCCTAACCTAGCCCCCTCGGACTTCCACTTGTTTGGGCCATTAAAGGATGCCATTCGTGGAAGTGATTTTGAGGACGATGAGGAGGTAAGTCACGCAGTGTAGTACTGGCTCCGCCACCAGAACAAGGATTGGTACCGACAGGTCATTACACGGCCTTGTTTCGCGCTGGAGGAAGGTCATAGAACGGGATGGAGATTACCTGGAAAAATAGGGAGTGATGATAAAACACCATTCTTTCGTGTGTGCAATTCTCATTATGTTCAATACAGAATTGTTGAAGAAAAAAATGCGATGCATTACTTTCTGTGCAACCCTCGTAAAGAGATGGCGACACGGCTCAAATAGGATGGTGCAGCACGATACTGAATGTTGATTAACTGCAGACTTTGACTTCACGAATGTAAACTTTCGAAAAGACTACAGTTATTTTGGTGATTATTTTGTTTTTGCACTACCCGACCAAAGAAGTGCAGTGGGCTGAGGAATAGTCAGATGTCAATGTAACTTGGTATACGTTAACTCCGTCGCCTGGTATGTAAATGATTAATGCTGTAATTTTGTGTAACAGGTAGCACGACCGCCAGAGCGCATTACTGTTGTTAGTATTTAGTGTTGTTGATATATAAGTGGAGTAACCTTTGTCAAGGACACGGAGATGCAACGTACTGGTGGGAGACAGTGTTGCCAGCACTTCGAAAGGTCCTCATTATGGGTCTCCATTTCGCCAGTTGGTAGAATCGTGCAATGCCCACATTTGTGGGGTACTCGGATGCGACTGTGGCCCGATGTTGGACGACATGGAAACGTGAGGGCCGACATACTAGTCGTCAATGTGTAACTTCCATCAGCGTGGATCGTTATATTGTGCACCAAGCACATGGAAAATCCCTTTACAGCTTCGCTAGCCATCCAGGAAACAGCAATGGAATTCCCGCTCATTCAGTGCGATATTACATCATTGGTCGGAGAACAGCAGCATACGGTCTAATGAATCGTCGTACCACGCGTAGACGACCGTTAACATTACAAAACAAACAGCTGGATTTGGAGTGACGTGACTGGGAAGGATGGACTGCTGATGAATGGCGTCGCATTGTGATCATCGATGAATCGCGGTAGCGCGTTACCTCGGATGAGAGGCATTGGCGATTGCGGCGGTAGCGAGATGGGGAGAAGTCCCATTCTTCCCTGTGCTTTAGAGTGGAAAGCAGTGATACTCGTCGCGTCATTGTGTGGATTGCCATCTGGCATAACTTCAGTTCACAGCAGGTGGTGATTGATGAGGAACCTGTGATTGCATAACGTTGCATCACGCAACGCACTAGTTCCTCATTTGTTACCTCTCATGCAATGATAACGTGGCACCATTTTTGAACAGGACGATGCTCGTGGAGACTGGCACACCTTCCAATCAACTGTCTGCGTGTTGTTGTGGTGCTCCTATTGGCCAGCAAAATCCCCATATCTGTCCTCAATAGAGCATGTGTGGGACCTGTTCGGATGTTAACTCTATCCCAGTGCCACTATCTAGCTTCCCTCAGGTAGCTTTACGACACCTTTCTCAACGGAATCATTTCATTCATCCAGGTCATAAGGGGTGAAAGACTTATAATGCCTAGATCTTTGTAAATTAGGCTCGCTGTTGTGATCTCTAAAATACTAATAAATACCTTCCGAACTTGTGAAGTTTCGTATCGTTTCCTCCTCTCTTCTGAGTGTGTGGCAGGCGGTGTATTTCGAGATGTTTCTTTTTTCAGTTACTCAAGGCCAATGGTTTCATTTTTCTGCATCATTAACTTGAGCGCACTAATAGATTGGCAGGTGGGGAAAAATGTTTTGAGCATTTTATAAGATGTGTAGTTTCAGAAGATAAACTATTCATCCTAAAAACATGATTCTTTTTTAATAAATCGAAGAAGTAATATTGCATTGAAAACTGTTTAATTTCAGCGTCTGATTACCTTGGTTAACTGTATTATTTAGTAATAGACCCATGATAATTAGATAGTAGTGTCTGACTACCTAGAAGATAACGACCTGATTAGTAAGGCCATCATAATTCGGTGGTAGGCATTACAGCGACAAAAAAGTCGTTCTAGAGCTGATATTATCTCATTTTCTTTGTAGCACTTCGAAACATCGTCTAGTCACAAACGAGATTTCAGGATATCATTTGAAGGTTAAGAAGGTGATGTCGATAGGCACTAGTAGTTATCTCCGCGCTATCGGTAAACAGAACCATTTAAGTAATACAACATGTCTCGTTATGAGTGTGTTATCGAAGGGGGCGACGCTTGATAAGAACCTCAGAAGGAAGAGCACCCAGGGCCTGTCGAATTCCCGCGCGTTGAGACAGCAACTCAGCTCAGCGAAATGGACCGACTTGCCTGGCAGCTGGCAGCAGCGGTTCTTGCCAGTTTAGCGTTCTCGTGCGATGTGAGTATGCAGCTTGGTATCTTTTCAGAAACAGTATCAAGTGTTCTCAGAGGACTAGATTGATTTATTAGCCATTACAAGTAATAAAATGATGTTTAACATAGAACAGGCCTGGCTAATACTTGCTCTTCAGAAGCGCGCTCGCACTCCGCCACACGTTGCCGAATCTGCTCAGCACTCAGCTCCTCCCCACTACTGTGCTTTTCCAAGAAGATGTGTGAATGAGATGACCAAATGCCGCAGCCTGCATACGAGGGAAACTCAGACGTGTTTGTGACACAGTGCAACTACACCTAAGAGGCGAATAATGTAGCACACTTTCATAAACAGGATTTTATCACGTGTGTTTCTTTCCAACTTTTAATTTTTCTACTGTAGCAGTAATTCATATTACTTGATTAAACAGTACCTTTGATAGTGCCAATAGAGTGAGCAGTACAAGAAAGCTTCAGGGTGACAATCATTGAACTATATGAAATGAAATCGTCATAATTTCTGAAAGGTTTGAGTTAGCACGTTCAAACTGTACGGTTGGCCGCTGGCCATGATGGGAATAAGTATGTGAATGCACGGTTCGGTTTAGCGACGAAGCCCACTTGCGTTTGGATGGATTCGCCAAAAAGCAAATTTGGCGCATTTGGAGGACTGAGAATCTGCATTTCGCGATCGAGAAGACTCTTCACCCTCAACAGGTGACTGTGGTGTTTAGTGATCAGTCGCGGAATAAACGGTGCCATATTCCTTGACGACACGGTGACTACCGAATGGTACGTGAAGGTTTTGAAAGACAATCTCATCCCCTTATCCAAAGTGCCCCTGATTTCGACCAGATGTTGTTTGTGCAAGACGGAGCTCGACTCCATCGAAGCAGGAGGGTGTTTGATGTCCTGGAGGACGACTTTGGAGACCACATTCTTGGAAGGTCCTCGTTTTGCCGCCATATTCTCCGCATCTGAACACATACGACTCCTTTTTGTGGGGCTATATCAAAGTCAAAGTGTACAGCAACAACTCCAAAACCATAGCTGAGCTGAAAACAACCATTCAGGAAGTTATCGACAGCATCCATGTTGTGACACTTCTGTGGGTCATGCAGAATTTCGTTATTCGTCTGCGGTACATCATCGCCAATGATGGCAGACATATCGAACATAGCATAACCTAAATCTGAAAATCTGTAGTGACGTTCACATGTTGAATAAAGTGTGTGCACGTCATATTTGTAAGTAATTAACGTTTCTTTACTTAGTTCGATAATTGTCACCCTGTAACATTACGTTTTGATGTTTATAAATTTATACACATTTAGATTTCAAAATATGTAATACACTGACGGAGGAAAACATTAACAACAAGAAGGAGTCGTGTGACGTAAGAAAAGTTGGTAGGCGTATTTTTACATCTGAAAGACGAAGTCTATTCAAATTTCACGCCAGTCGCATAGGAGTGGTGCTAGCAACGGCGTCACTATGACGACGCAAATCAGGTTTGCTTTAAATAAACGCTATAGTGGCCGTGAGCGTTATTACCTTTGAGACCGGATGAGGCGAGTTGATGTTATTCAAGAATGCCTTTGAGGCGGGGTATTACAACAAACGGGCCGACTTGGAGCAGGAGAGGCACCGCAGGACATTTTAATTTCCACTGTCTATACTTTTACAAATAAATTCATAAACCTTCATGAGAATTACCAGAAAGTATTCAGGATTCACACTCATAGCAGTGGAAGCTCAAAAATATTACAAAATATTTTTTTTAGATATGAAATTTCATCGTTTTTTCATTTACCATTGGCTGCATTTGTTGCGATAGGTACTCTTTCCTTCATAAGCAAGAAAGATTCTTCGATGAATTTTGCACAGCATACAAACCATACTTACAGGTGTATGAAACTCTAGAATTTTCCAAATCTATTAAAAACTGTGGTAAAAATTGAGATACTGAAGTGTAAAATTTTGGTTTTTTCTAAAGATGAAGTTTAAAATGTGACAGCTCATTCATTTTTTCGTGAAGTAAGCAAATTCTAAAGTTTCATACACCTGTAAGTATGGTTTGTATGATGTGCAATGCAAAATTCATCGAAGATTCTCTCCCACTTAGGAGAAAAAAGTGTACCTATAGCAACAAATGCAGGCAATAGTAAGTGAAAAAATGTTGAAGATTCATATGCAAAAAAACTTATTTTGTTATGTTTTTGAACTTCCCGTGCTATGAGTGTGAATCCTGAATCTTTTCTGGTCATGCTGACAATGTCTTATGAATTTATTTCTAAAATTATAGAAAGTTGAAATTAAAATGTCCTGTGGTGCCTCTCCCGCTCCACGTTGGCCTCTTTGACGACTATCCCCTTTAAGCCGACCAAGACACCACTATCAGCATCTCACTGAGATTGGGCGAGGTCGTTTACTAGGGCTACGAGTAGTTGGATGTTCCTTCTGCGATACTGCGTAACGAGTGGGCAGGAATATAGCCATTGTGCATGATTGCTGGCAGCAGTGGTCACGAGAATGTACGGTCTTAAGAAGAGTGGGCTCCTGAAAGCAACGTGGCACTACCAAGAATTAAGACCATCGTGTTTAGTGTATGGTTCTGGCGCACTGCACGGCATATGCATCAGAAATAAGAGTAGCCGTTGACACCGTTGTGACGAAACAAACTGTTGTAAATCGGTTACTTCAAGGACAGTTCAGAGAAAGAAGTTCTGAATTCCACTAACCCCAAACCACCAACATTAGCGACTTGAGTGGTGGCGAGCAAGACCTCTTTGAAGGGCAGGGTGGAGTTCGTGTTTTCTGATGAAAAATGGTTCTACCTTTGTGCTAGTCATGGCCGTGTGTTGGTTAGAAGACGGCCAGTAGGGGGCCTGCAACCACCTTGTCTTTCTTCTAGATACATTGGACCTACATCTGGAGCTATGGTCTGGGGTACGATTTCATGTGGCATCAGGAGCACTCTGATGGCTATCCCACGCATCCTGACTGCAAATTTGTACGTCCGTCTGGTGCGTCGACCTGTGCTACCATTCATGAACAGCATTCCAGGAGGTGTTTTCCAACAGGCTTACGCTCGTCTACATAACACTGTTGTAATCCAGCATACTCTACAGCGTATCAACAGTTGCTTTAGCCTAATCAATCACCAGATCTGTCTCCGTTAGAGCACATATGGGACATCATCAGATGACAACTCCAGAGTTATCCACACCATACACAAACAACATTAACCATTCCTGTATCGACCGACCAAGTACAACGATCATGGAACTCCATTCCACAACCTGATTTCCGGCACATGTACAACACATTGCATGTGATTACTCCGACTATTAACGTACCAGCATTTCACATTTGCAATGGTTTATTTCGTGCTTACATTAACCTATGATCTTGCAATGTGAATCACTTACACATGTTACCTACACAAATATAGGCCCGATATTTCATTACTTATATTTCTGTGTTGCAGTTTTTTTCGTCAGTGTATACATGGAAATATGATTTGTGATGGAGTCAAGCACATGGAGATGCGCAGATTAAAATCTGTTAAACCCGAACGCTGGCTGGACTTTGTCAATTTCAACAGAAGAAAAGACTTCTCGTACTTACATTGAACCAAAAACTGAAATAATTTATGCGGCTTGTCTATGTGGTCGAGGATTTTGCTCTTTGGAAGCTGTTCCATAAGGTTCTTGTAAATTATTAGGTTGGAAAGTGGGGCGTTGAGCTGGCTCGTACACAGCACGTCTATCAGCTCAAGTTGAAGGTAATGAGGTACATCAGAACCCGAAACAAGAATGGTCTGAGAAACAAAACGAAATTAGTATTCAGTGTTTCAAAATCTTAGAATCTCTTTGAGAGTTTTCAGAGAAATGTTTCGGTTACTGAAAAGCAGTCAGTCAGTCCTTGTTCACAAGTGATTGCCTTGAGTTCTGGGAAATTGTTCCTTATAATTAATTTGAAGCTGAATTTTCCATAGGATTAAATTTTGTTTAACAGCATCACCCTTGTCCGCCGTATCTGTTACCAAATGATTCCCTCTTGCATTAAGCCGCATAATGAATCCAAATAATTAGTCATGCCACCGATAAAACATTTTGTTACTGCTTTTCTAATCCTTAACTCAGTTTTCCTTGACGCTCACCCGCAGTCAACCAGTATTCAGTGTTGTGCATCAGATCGTCGTTGTGGCTGATGTTGCACAGACGTTCCAATAAGGGTTTTTCCTGCTTATGATAGTGTGATGGAATATAAAGAACTTCGCTCGGCCATCAGACGACAGTAAAGGTATAGAAATTATCATCCGTTGTTGAACGATGTGACTTCCCCATTCTTTTTTTTTTTTTTTTTTTTTTTTTTTAAGTAGGGCGTAGACGCCGCAGTTTTCCTAAAGCAGAACGTAAATGTAACAAAACGCAACTACACTCATGCTTATAAATTAAGGATAATTGCAGAATGTGGTGCCACACAACGTGGCACTACACAAAACTCGCGCTAATAGCATAGGCACATACAGAACACACGCGACACAGATCTGTAACTCCACGGTATTGGTGATAAGCTGAGAAAACCGCACCGAAATACATGTGATACAAAATGCCACTGGTTCCTGCGCATGTACCCCGACTACAGTATGGGATATGATCACCAAGCACACGTACACAGGCCGCACAACGGGTTGGCATACTCTGGATCAGCTGGTCGAGCAGCTGCTGGGGTATATCCTCCCATTCTTGCAGTAGTGCCTGTCGGTGCTCCTGAAGTGTCGAGGGGTAAAAAAGACGTGCAGCGATACGTCGACCGAGAGAATCCCACACGTGCTCGACGGGGTTTAGGTCTGGAAAAAAGGCAGGCCATTCCATTCGCATGACATCTTCTGTTTCAAGGTACTCCCCCACGATGGCGATCGGTGGGGCCGTGCGTTATCATCCAACAGGAGGGAGGTGGGACCCACTGCACCCCTGAAAAGATGGACATGCTGGTGCAAAATGACGTCCCGATACAGCTGACCTGTTACAATTCCTCTGTCGAAGACAAGCAGGGGTGATTTGCACCTATTATAATACCACCCCACACCATCAAACCACGACCTCCATACAGCTCCCTTTCAAGGACATTAAGGGGTTGGTATCTGGTTCCTGGCTCACGCCGGATGAAAACCCGGCGAGAATCACTGCTCAGACTATACTTGGATTCGCCCGTGAACATAAGCTGGGGCCACTGTTCCAATGACCATGTACTGTGTTCCTGACACCAGGTTTTACGGGCCCTCCTGTGACCAGGGGTCTGTGGAATGCACCTTGCACGTCTCCGGGCGAATAAACCATGTCTATTCAGTTGTCTGTAGACTGTGTGTCTGGAGACAACTGTTCTAGTGGCTGCAGTAAGGTCCCTAGCAAGGCTTCCTGCAGTACTCAGTGTCCGTCTGCTGCCACTTATGGTGAGACATCGTCCCGTACTGGGACACGTTTCCTGTCTGCTGAATCATTGTCATAATCTTGAGATCACATTTTGAGGCACACGGAGGGCCCTTGCTACGACCTGCTGTGTTTCACCAGCATCCAATCGCCCTAGTATTCTACCCGTCATAACGTCATCAATATGTGTTCTTTCAGCCATTTTCAAACACAGTCACCATTAGCAAGACTGAAAACGTCTGCACACTTAGCTGCCAGTGCCACAGTGCGACGACAGCAGGTCAAATGCACCGCATGGTCATGGCCCAAGGTGATTTACACCCGCAAACCGCCCACCAGAGCGTTGTTTCACCATGTATCAGAATTATCCCTGATTTATGAGCATGAGTATAGTATTCTTAGCATACTGGTTGGCGTCCGACGAAGGTACTGCCTCGCTCTAGCGGCGACTGGCTGCCGACCTGACCTTTCCTCCTCGCCACTCAGCCCCAGTCGCCACTTTGGTCGGTGCGCTGGACAGTAGTTCGATCGGAGCGCTGTTTGGTCAGGCCTGACGTATGAAGAAAGAGTCATGCGGTGTTGTTGGCTGGGAGACCTAGAGCGTAGAATCAGCCACTCAGTCGGAAAGGGTTTTATCCCTCAGAGCAGAGAGTTCCTTTGATCCAGTGTTTGTTGTGTAGCCGGTGACTGTGGAATGTGCGGATGGATGTCTCTTGCGTACCATTCCATTTTCGGTGACTGCTGTGAGTGTGTGTGTGTGTGTGTGTGTGTGTGTGTGTGTGTGTGTGTGCGTGCGTGCGTGCGCGTCCGTCCGTCCGTCCGTGTGTGTGTGTGTGTGTGTGTGTGTGTGTGTGTGTATAGATATGCATTGCAAAAATTTCCATTTTCAAATTTTACACCGTGTACGACACAGAAAATTTATGGAAGAAAATTAGAACATTACTCTGGTTCATTACAAGCACTTGAAGATACAATTGTTACATCAGCATTACCATTCAGCACGTCTGCAACGAATAAAACTGGTTTTCAGGTCACGTGTGTCACTTATTAGCTGCTTAAATAGTTCGGAAAGGCATATTGTATAGATTATTGATATCCGCATCAATCTACTAAAATTTAAAGTGGCTTGATTAACGATACAGGAAGCACTTCGTTGCGGAATACTGACTTCTAGTAAAACCATCAAATTAATCTGACGATAATATCTCCCATTCATCTGTCATGTTTCCTTAATTAAGGACTGAATGCGATCTCTCGCTAACAATTGCTACATTAGCGATAACATACTATTTCAGTTCTGTGTAGTTAACTCTTCTTAGCCGGCTGCTGTGGCCGAGGGGTTCTAGCTGCTTCAGTCCGGAACCGCGCTTCTGCTACGGTCGCATGCCTCGGGCATGGATGTGTTACAGCAGTATCTACACAACTCACTAATAGCTAGGCTCGGATTAAAAGAGATAAAGTACGTCTTGTTGCTACCATGCTGGAAGTTCGTAAATAAAGCAGCAGACTAAAAGGTCAACTGGCTCTAATCGAGCCGGCCGGAGTGGCCGAGCGGTTCTAGGCGCTACAGTCTGGAAACGTGCGACCGCTACGGTTGCAGGTTCGAATCCTGCCCCAGGCATGGATGTGTGTAATGTCCTTAGGTTAGTTAGGTTTAAGTAGTTCTAAGTCTAGGGGACTGATGACCTCCGATGTTACGTTCCATAGTGCTTAGAGCCATTTGAACCATTTTTAGCCTATGGCAGGTGTCAATTACTTAGTGACCCACTCTCTTATCATCCATCATTTACTGATTATTAAAACATAATGACCCTTCTCTAGAAACTTCCATTTCAGTCTCTCTTTCACACAGCTTTGCCGTAGTATGAGGTCCGCTGTTTTCACATTGTAATCGGTCAAAACTCGCCGTAGATACACTCTGTCATTGCTTGCATAATTCATGATTTGGAACATTTTCTCCATTGTTTCGGCCTGTAATTGCAACTTCCTTTGAAAAGCGTAGTTGGAGTCAACCCAAAAAGATACTGATCATCACACCTTTCATGCGGGGCCCAGTGTCAATAGAAAGCATCGGTCTGTTTCCCATTATAAACATAATTAGTGCAGCTGTGGGCTGTTACTCATACGAGACAAAACTGAATGATAAAATAAATGTGTGTGAAATCCTATGGGACTTAACTGCTAAGGTCATCAGTCCCTAAGCTTAGACACTACGTAACCTAAATTATCCTAAGGACAAACACACACACCCATGCCCGAGGGAGGACTCGAACCTCCGCCGGGACCAGCCGCACACTCCATAACTGCAGCGCCTTAGACCACTCGGCTAATCCGGCGCGGCAAACGAAATGATATTTAAAGCGGAATTTTATGTGTCCATTCGACAATGTGGTACGAAATTAGCTTAGAGCGACAAACTGTTTATCGATAGGTATTAACGGGGGCAGTAAAACGGAAAGAATTATCAGTACTCAGGCAGGGACTCAAGCGCGCGGTGACTGCTACAATGCAGCAGCGCTACTCAGTCGCTGCTGGAGTGTTAGTAATTCTTTTTGTTTTACTGTTCCTGTTAATATAGCACTAAGTTAAACTGAGGCCACTTTTCGAATGAACACGTAAATTTGTGCTCTAAAAATAATTGTTTTTGGTTGGGAACACACCGACACTTCCCGTTGACACTCGCCGTCGCATGAAACATGTGTGGACCAGTGTTGGTTTGGGCAGATTGCAGCTACATATTGCAGGGACAAACATCTACCGAAACACAAGAGAAAATGCTCCTGACGACTCTTAGGAGAGACACCGTGTAAAGGATGCCTAATACAATATAAGAGAGCGCTTCAAGCGACGATAGAGAAAACAAATAATAAAATACACTTTGGTATCAGTGCTTCCCATTGCAGCATTGCACGCACAGATCGTCTGTTACGCATTTGTGTGAGTAGAGTTCTGTCCTGCAGAGCCAACTGTTATAGTCCTGGCCTTCAGACCTCACGCACCGCCACAAGTAACCGCGAAATGAACACAAATTTTGCAAGCAGCCTCGCTACATCCTTTCTTAAACCTCTGCTGTATGGCTGTTGAGGCTGATAATAATCTTTCGTTTGCTTATCGACCATGTAGCATCAACAACATTAGCTAAGAATTAGTAACATAATTCTATAGAATAGAGGCGTGTCGGGAGGAATGTTAAAACTCCAAAGAGTGGCACTTAGTATGCTAATGTAATCGTCGCTTGTGTACATTACTTCAACTAATGTTCTGTTGGGGAAAAGTTTGGTTATCTTACTGGAAACGGGGATACCTCAAACTCACGCAGACAGTTCATAAAAACAAATGCCATGTGCGAACGAGCACTGTTCTGCACCACGATGCTGTCGCATGAGACAAAACACACGAGGACGCAGGATGTCCGAAAACGTACCATCGTTCCATCTGAGTTCCCTCAATCACAAATAGCTGTGACCTGAAATTATAACCGATGGCTCCCTACACCATGAATCTCGGAGCGACTACTATGTGGAATTTCAAAACATGGGAAGAATGGGACCTCTTTCCCAGGTCGCCGCCATACAAGCTGACGACTGTCATCCGGTATAGTGCAGAACTGCTATAAATCACTGAACGCAATCTAACGCCATCATCAGCAGTCTACGCCTCCCAGTCACGGACTGCCCCAAGCAAAGCCGTTTGTGTTGCGACGTTAACAGCAGCTATGCACAGTAACTCCCTGGTCTCGCTGATGCTAGTCTCAACCAGTGGTAAAGAGTGACACAGAATGTTCGAATAAGTCCATTACTGGTTCTCAGACGGTAAGCGCTGGTGCGAATGTGCCCTGACGTGCTTCGTGTACAATACTGGGATCCTCTTTTGTTGAAGGCCGATGTGGTGCCCCTTGAGGGCAAAAATGCCTGCCCTCACGTTCACGTGCACTCCAGAATCGTGCTAGTGTCATATCCGAATGACCTACAAATTTGGATACGACGAACAGACCAAATGGTGACACACAATGAGGCCCCTTCCTAGCTGTGTTAGGTGCTGATGACGCTGTTTCACACGAGTACATGGCATCTCCAAATCCTTCACAGAGATCACCCGACATCTGACGCTGTTCACGCCCCTCATAACTCTTACGAGGCATGGTAATAACAGCAAATACATGCAATAGTAACGCCCTTTGTTGGTCTTTCTACCTGTCACAAAGAATTGCTGCTCTAATCATTTAGTTTCACACCGATGGTGTATATGTGTACAAATTTAAATTGACAACTTACCATGTCTTCTCGGTGCTTCACGTTTTGGTCAGGCAGTGTTTACTTGTCCGGGTGCTTCACGTTTTGGTCAGGCAGTGTTTACTTGTCCGAAAGAACAGGCATCACACATTCGTATAACTGAATCGCCTCGATGGGTAATGAATCCACCACCTTCATTGTGGATGCACAGTTATGTGCACGTGGGAATCTCAAAATGGCGAGTATGGAGGACATGGTCGGGAACTGATGACAGACGGCGCTAGGTGGGAATGTGGTTCGGCCGAGGGATGTACCGAGACAGTACGGGCAATTGCGATGAACGCTGTGTGCGGATGGCGCAATGGTTAACGCAACTACTAAGCAGGAAATCCCGGGTTCGAATCTTCCTCCAGCACACATTTTCACTTGCCGCTACTGGTTCCACAGAAAGTCCCGATGTAGCTGATTTCAGTAATTGCTTCCCTTTTCTTCAATTAAAATAATAGACAATGTTCTGATACTAGAACGGATGTTCCGAGACGAACAATTTCTGTAGCACAGCAACAAACAATGTCAGATGTTGAGGTGGTTGCGAGTGGTTGCATTTTCGTGTGGCATATGTTTGTCCTTTTCTGATTATATCCTATTGTTACATTAGAGGTTAGAATTGGACATTTTTGTCCGCCAGTTTTCTGTAAATTTAAGATAATTAAAACGTAAGATAATTCCGATTTTCACTCTGCACATGGTGCGGAAGGCAGAAGCAAAATGTTTGTACCTGTAGCGTAAAAATTGTCTATCTCCCGACAGGTTTCTTGTTCACTTAACCATACACTCTCTACTCGTTCCTAGGGATAGAAGTATTAATTTAGAAATCATTTTTAGAGGTAAGTATTTTTTATTTAGATAAGATATTTTGCAGTTGTAAGAGCCACCAAACGACGTATGTATTGTAGCGGCAGTACTTATCACAAAGTAATGTATTATCCATATTTTGTCACAGTAAACTAATATTATTGATTGTGTTTTATGAAGCTTCTCAGCTCATTTACTAAGCTTTTGACATATTCCAAAGAAATAGTACTGTTTGCAATAAACTTCGCTGCAAGCTTTAGCGAGCCTTGTATCACGACTCTCATTTCCAGGAGCTAATGGATGCTATTAAGAGAAGTATATCATTACACTAACTATGAATCCATACGAAATCGTTGTGCACAGCGACTGTATGTTATTGTAAGGAAGGATAGGAACTCAGCAGTCAGTCGCAATCCCGCTGGTTTTTCCTTATTCTTACACATATCCAAATTTCAGATATAAATAGCCATCTTTAGTGCCTTTGAGTAACTTATAACCCAACAAACCTCCAGATGTAGCCTGCATGTCACCACATGATTTTACTGGTGTACAGGCATAAGGAAACTGACTGTTTCCTTCTGCCTGCACACCTCTGAAGTCATACAGTGATTTGTGCTACTGGGAGTTGTTGGATTATGCACTAATGATGGACATTTATACCTGAAATCTGGATATGTGTAAGAATAAGGAACAACCAGCGGGAATGAGACTAATTGCTGTGTTCCTGTCCTTCCTAATACATCATTGGCGTATGAACAAACTTAAGGAAAATCATGTTTCGATAAATCGAACCGTCTGTGAAATACTGAAAATTTTCACGTAACTTAAATCACCTTTATATGATTAATATTACAGTTTAATCTTCATATCACAGTCATCAACATACTGTTACTGTTAGATACTGTCTTATCTAAGACACTCCTGAGTAAATAACTTCCCACCATTGGTAGGTAATTCATCTCACTCGAAGCAAATTACAGAGATAAAGCGGTTTCGTCGGAAATAGTTGTACACGACTGCTTGACGTGTATGTGTAAATTTTCAGCACCTGCAACGATTACGTACTTCATTTGACTATTTTATTTCTTGGAGATTATAGCGAAACAATATCTTAAAACAACACCAAAATTAATGCTGCCGTGTGCTAATCGCATGTCTAGGCCACTGGCGTGTTAGGTAAGCGTCTGTTACTCCCAAACTTTTTTTTGGGTTATTAGTCTTCTGACTGGTTCACAGCGGCTCGTCATGAATTATTCACTTGTGTCAGCTTCTTCATCTCAGAGTATCACTTGCAGCCTACGTCCTCAGTGTTAGATATATCTCAATCTCCACAAAAAAGTGTTCGTAGATGTTTTGACAAATGTCCTATCATCTGGACCTTTCTTCTTGTCAGTGTTTTCAGTATGACCCTTCTTTCGTCAATTCTGCGGAGGACCTCATCGTTCCTAATGTAATCAGACCACTTAATTTTTAACACCAATCTCTAGCAAGACACATTTGCTTATGTTTCTGTTTACCCACAATCCAAGATTCACTACTATGAAATGCTACAGTCAAAAAGTACATTCTCACGAAATTCTTCCTTTGATTAAGTTCGATGTTTGATTTTAGAAGACTCTTGTCCACCTGCACTGTTCTCCTTTTTTTAATGTCCTCCCTGTCTCGTCCATCGTGTGTTATTTTGCTTCCAAGGAAGCACAATTCCTTAACTTCGCTTACACACTGTCGATGTTAAATTTATCGCTAATCTCATTTCTGTTACACGTCACTAGTTTCGCTTTCTTCGATTTACTATTAATCCATTTTCCGTACTCATTCAGCTGTCCTCTTCATTCAACACATCCTGTAATTCTTCTACACTCTTACTGAGGACAGCAATGTCATCAGAAAATCTTATCATTGATATCTCTCTGCCTTTAACCCTAATCCCAAGCTTGAACCTTTCTTTTAATTCGGTCATTACTTCTTCGACATATGGATAGAACAGCAGGGGCGAACGGCTACATCCCTCTCTTATACTCTTTTTAATCCGAGCACTGCGTTTTTTGTCTTCCACGCTCTTGTACGTATAGAATATTATCCGTCTTCCCCTATAGCTTACTCCTACTGTTCTGAGTACTTCTTTTACATTATCGACAAATCCTAGCAACGTTCCGTGGTCTTTTGTAAGTGTAGCTTCCATTATCATTCGCAACGTCAGGCTGCTGCTGTGGCGTCTGTATCTTTCCTAAACGCAAACTGATCATCATATAATATATTATAAAATTTCCTTTCTTTTGTGTATTCGTCTTGTCAGCAAGTTGGTTGCATGACCAGTAGACTGTGCGATAATTCTAGCAAGTATCTGCACTTGCTGCCTTCGGAATTTAATGGGAGATATTTTTCCATGCAATTCGGTGGTATCTCCAGGCTCATACATTGCACACACCATCTTTAATAGTCGCTTAGCTTCCACTTCCCAGCTGACTTCAGAAATTCTGAAGGAGTATTATCTGTCTCTTCTGTCTTATTTGATCTGAAGTCTTCGAAGCTGTATTAAACCTAAACACTGTATCATCTAAGTCTCCCATTTCAGCCACAGTCATATCATCAGACAAATACTATCCCCTGTAGTGGTCTTCAATGCACTATATCCGTTCTCTCCTTAGCTCTTATCGAATTTCCATAGCCATTAATGTTGACGTCATTGCTTTCACTTTCACTGAAACCTTTTTAAACTCTTCTCTATGTTGTAAACTTCCTTGCGACAATATTTCTTTTCGAGTTCTTCACAACCGTACTGTGCATTGGATTCCCTGCATTTCCTGTTTATTTAATTCGTAAATGACTTGCATTTATTTCTGAATTTCCCTGGACGTTTTTGTACTTCTTTCGCCGATGAGTTGAAGTATTTCTTCCGTGTCCAAAGAGTCTTCGCTGTTACCTGCCTTGCCTGTCCCACTTCTTTGATTCCCGTTTTTAGAGGTGCCCCTGTCAGCTTCAACTGATCTACCTATGTAGTATTCATTATCGCATAATTTATAGCCACAGTGACCCTATTCCTGGGTTCTACAGTATCCCATTTTTTCACATTTATTCTTCTGGACGAGTCTCTCAAATTTAAACCTGATTCTGATAACTACGAAATTATCACCCGCACTTTTATCTGCGTACTCCTTGCAACCCAGTATACGATTTCGATACCTCTGTGCAACCGATGCAGTCTAGCTGGAATCTTTCCGTATCTAAAGATTTTCTCCAGGTATACATCCTTCTCTTGTGACTTTTGAACAGTGTATTTGCTATTATCGGGTGGAATTTAAAGCAGAAATCAGTTACAGTTTCTCGTCCCTTTCTTACGACCAAGCCCAATTTCTCCCACAATCCTTTGGTCTATTCCTAACACTGCTAAAAGTTGAAATCCTCCATGATTGTCAGACTATCATGTCCTTCCACATAGTGATTTCCTTTTAGTAGCCTTATATATGTTCTCTCTCTTCTTTCATCTTCTGCTTGTGCCTTTGGCATACATACCTGAAATTCTGGACTTAACAATCCGAAAATTTGCGTCACTGTGATGACCTCTTTTGGTGAAATATTCTGTAGTTTTATTGTCGTCACATGTGATTTGGTATCGTCGTTCTCTATGAAACACATTTCATACTATCGCTCAATGAAGCACAATTGCCGTACTGTGGTGGCTTGGGAAATGCCTTAAGTTTACGAAAAATAGCGGAACATTTTGTCAAGTGCAATGGCCGTCATAAACATTCAATTATATAGGTATGACACAGACATTCTTTTTGTTGAATCCGTCTTAAGTGATCGGTGTGATACATGTCACTAAACTTGGTAAACACGGGAATAAATTGCACTATGCAGTTTTTATTTACAAATAAAGATCTACAACCCAAATCCAAACCAAGCCAAGAAAAGTGAATGGAGAGTCCGAAAACGTGATCACGACCGTTTTTTGCTACATTAACAAAGTTCCAGTCTCCAAGATTCAGTAAATTTCTAATATATGACGGAGGTCTGGAGTATCTTACTATGGGTGCATTAATTATACTCAGCACAAAAAGTAACAGATTCCAAACCAGTTTTGTGTGTTTCTTGTCATTCAACAAGTTACGTCATGCAAAGGAGTACAGCGCGTTTCGTCACGTGTCTATTTAGCAAGCGAGAGTGCATTACGTGCGGCTGTTGTTGTTCTTGTTCCGGTCTCCACTCCAAATATTGATGTTGTTGTTGTTGTTGTTGTTGTTACGGTCTCCACTCCAAAGAGTTGTTCGATGCAGCTCTTTACGCTAGTCCACTCTGTACAAGTTTCTTCACATATAGATAACTGATAGAAGCTGCATTCATTTGAACCGGGATCTTTATAATTTTTAGTCCACACTCTTACCTTCATTATCAAACTAGCGGAGGTACAGTGCTGCAGGATAAATACTGTCAAGGAATCACTCATTTCATTCACATTGTGCCATAAAGTTCTTTATTTCTCACTACGATTCGCTACGTACTCATTAGCTAACCGATCTATTCATCTTACCCTTCACAATTCTCCTTACTCGTTTCAAAAGGCTCTGTTCATTTCTTACTGAACGGCCTATCGTCCACATTCCCTTCCGTATTGGACTACACTCTGTACAAATACACTCAGAAAAAACTTCCTAATACTTTCACAGACGTTCGAGCTTTACAGATTTATCAGCAACTACCGACCAGTCCCGACTTCGCACGAGTACACTTTTAAGTATCCACGGTCAGACGCAAAACATTTGTAATTACTAAATTACTTGCCCAAAACGTTTTGGATAAAACTGTTATTATCTAAATGCATGAAGCGGCGATCATATTTAATTTGATAAAGGTTCATTTTTTGTTACCATTATAACTCATTTAAGGTGAAGTTTTTCATCGTGTATCTTGGAAACTAATCTATTTGTTATTGTGCCTTTGTCTTAATAGATATAACGGAGTGTCCTCGACTTTTCTTTAGCTCTGGCAATAATTGCTCCACATCATTTTTCGTATAACTAGAACTATTTAATAGCAAAGGTCAGGAAAACTTGCAAGAGCCACAACTTAGTGGACAAACAGAATTATAGTTCAGCGAATTTGCGTGAAATATTTACAAATGAAATAGACAAACATTCCTCATGTATCAATGTAGTAGTGAAACCCATATCTAAATGCCTACAGTAGCTCCAGTGATTATTCTGTACGTACACAGAGAAAAACTCCGGGCAGAACGTTATAATAAGCGCATATATTTGTTCACGTTTCGCTGCTGTCTTGAGTTGTGGCGGCTGTGTACTGCCTTTCCCATTAGACATGGCCACCTGTGTAACTGACCAGCTCGTAGCTCTCATCATTGCTCCGAGATGTCACTCGACATGGCAGCTAATTATGGAACTGATAAAAGTACATACATTGCACACATATCGTTGCTTAGTGGTAATACGTTACATCCACAAACATTCCTCCTGAACGAGTATATCTAACAGTGGGAACCGCATCAGAATCCCTTCAGTAGTTCCTGAGAGTATTTAAGACATACAGGCAGAAACTGCGGCAGAGTATTTCAATTTTCGTGCTATTGTCAGTCTAAATTTTATGCAGGGTGATTTTTTCCACCGTGTACAAGCTCTAGTGATTGATCAATGAGAGGATAAATGCGCTGGCCGGATTGGCCGAGCTGTTCCTGGCGCTTCAGTCCGGAACCCCGTGACTGCTACGGTCACAGGTTCGAATCCTGCCTCGGGCATGGATGTGTGTGATGCCCATAGGTTACTTAGGTTCCAGTAGTTCTAAGTTCTAGGGAAATGTGACCTCAGATGTTTAGTCCCATAGTACTCAGAGCCATTTGAACTATTTTTGAAACAAATACTAGAGAACATTTATTCAATCATAATTTGTTACAGAGACCGCCGTCTAATAAGCGCTGTACCATACAGCCACAGTTACACTGTGTATGGTTTTCTGCTAGAGGATGGTACTGCTACTCATACGTCAGGCCTTAGCGGCCTCTCCTATCATAGCAACTGGTAATGTTGTGTCCAATTCACTTCTCTTGCTGACTCATCTTGTAGTGAATGTGGTACAGCGTTGTAAGCAATGATTCTGTATTCGATCAAGAGGTTGTCGACATTATGTTTACTTGCGGAAAGGCAAATGGCAACGGGTGGCGGGCAGCAAGGTTGTATTAGGAGACCTACCCCGTCGACAACAACCACGGCAATCAATGTTTGCAACAGTGTTTCGCCGTTTGTCCGAGACAGGGTCGTTTTAGGAAGCAGGAAATCATGAAGGACGTACCCGAAATATTCGGACTCCAGATCTGGAGGAAGATTGATTAACAGCGTGGAAGGCTACCGCCGTGTCAATACCAGGCAGTTGGCCCGCCAGTACAGGCTAAGCCATACGACCGTGTGGAACATTTTCAATTGTTACTAGCCTTTTCATCAACAGCGTGCGCAGGGCTTACTGGCGACCGACTTTCCACATCAGGATCAGTTTTGCCACTGGTCTCTTCACCAGACAACCACAATTCTGGGATTTATGTCAACCAGCTAGTTCGTCGATGAGGCCATTTTTATGAGGAGTGCTATCTTCACCTTTCATTAGAGTCATCTGTGGGATAGTATGCAGAACGCCCATTGTATGGTGACAGCGAATCATCAGCATCGGTGCAGCAGTAATGTGCAGGTCGACATGATTGGTGACCGTATTTCCACGTCGCCTAACAGACCGGAACTATGGGCGTTTCTTTCGGGTGACTTTGCTTCCCCTGCTGGAAGAAGGGTTATGTGGCTGCTACATGATGGTTCGCCAGCTCACTTTGACGTTAACGTCCGGACGCATCTTATGTGGTCGATGGATCAGACGAGGGGGTCGAGTGGCATGGCCTGCTCGTTCACCGGATCCCAGTCAGTGAGATTTCTGGTTATGTGGCCATCTTAAAAGTGTAAGCAGAGCCCATTCCAGATGTGGAGACACTGGAGCAGCGCATTCATGCTGCCTCTGGCACAGTTCGGATGCAACCTGGCCGATTTTACGTGTGAGACAGAATATGCTACTGCGCGTAAACGCATGCGTTGAGTCACATTTGCAAATACACTCCTGGAAATTGAAATAAGAACACCGTGAATTCATTGTCCCAGGAAGGGGAAACTTTATTGACACATTCCTGGGGTCAGATACATCACATGATCACACTGACAGAACCACAGGCACATAGACACAGGCAACAGAGCATGCACAATGTCGGCACTAGTACAGTGTATATCCACCTTTCACAGCAATGCAGGCTGCTATTCTCCCATGGAGACGATCGTAGAGATGCTGGATGTAGTCCTGTGGAACGGCTTGCCATGCCATTTCCACCTGGTGCCTCAGTTGGACCAGCGTTCGTGCTGGACGTGCAGACCGCGTGAGACGACGCTTCATCCAGTCCCAAACATGCTCAATGGGGGACAGATCCAGAGATCTTGCTGGCCAGGGTAGTTGACTTACACCTTCTAGAGCACGTTGGGTGGCACAGGATACATGCGGACGTGCATTGTCCTGTTGGAACAGCAAGTTCCCTTGCCGGTCTAGGAATGGTAGAACGATGGGTTCGATGACGGTTTGGATGTACCGTGCACTACTCAGTGTCCCCTCGACGATCACCAGTGGTGTACGGCCAGTGTAGGAGATCGCTCCGCACACCATGATGCCGGGTGTTGGCCCTGTGTGCCTCGGTCGTATGCAGTCCTGATTGTGGCGCTCACCTGCACGGCGCCAAACACGCATACGACCATCATTGGCACCAAGGCAGAAGCGACTCTCATCGCTGAAGACGACACGTCTCCATTCGTCCCTCCATTCACGCCTGTCGCGACACCACTGGAGGCGGGCTGCACGATGTTGGGGCGTGAGCGGAAGACGGCCTAACGGTGTGCGGGACCGTAGCCCAGCTTCATGGAGACGGTTGCGAATGGTCCTCGCCGATACCCCAGGAGCAACAGTGTCCCTAATTTGCTGGGAAGTGGCGGTGCGGTCCCCTACGGCACTGCGTAGGATCCTACGGTCTTGGCGTGCATCCGTGCGTCGCTGCGGTCCGGTCCCAGGTCGACGGGCACGTGCACCTTCCGCCGACCACTGGCGACAACATCGATGTACTGTGGAGACCTCACGCCCCACGTGTTGAGCAATTCGGCGGTACGTCCACCCGGCCTCCCGCATGCCCACTATACGCCCTCGCTCAAAGTCCGTCAACTGCACATACGGTTCACGTCCACGCTGTCGCGGCATGCTACCAGTGTTAAAGACTGCGATGGAGCTCCGTATGCCACGGCAAACTGGCTGACACTGACGGCGGCGGTGCACAAATGCTGCGCAGCTAGCGCCATTCGAAGGCCAACACCGCGGTTCCTGGTGTGTCCGCTGTGCCGTGCGTGTGATCATTGCTTGTACAGCCCTCTCGCAGTGTCCGGAGCAAGTATGGTGGGTCTGACACACCGGTGTCAATGTATTCTTTTTTCCATTTCCAGGAGTGTACATACAGTAACGGTGGCTTCATGGTACAGCGAGTATTAGACCGCAGTCTCTGTAACAATATATGATTGAATAAATGGCCTCGAGCATGGAAACCGTGCATTTCCGGAGATAAGTTCATCAGATCTTTTCTGTTCCGCTTCCTGACATCGGCCAATCCCTAGAGTTTGTATGCGGTGCAAAAATCACTGTGTATAATCTCTGCTTCGGTCGTCGACATTCTGCCAAAATGGAAACCACTCTTAGAGTCTCATTTCCTAATCTATTTTCCTTAAAATAACTTGTTTTAATTCAAGTACACTTCATAACCCTCATTTTGCTATTTTCCATATTCACCTTGTAATCTCCTCAAGACTTTGTCTATTCCATTTCAGTGTCATCTTCAAAACAAAGTATTTACTTCTTCCCCCTGAAATATAATTCCCTTTCCTAATCTCTGCTTGGATTCTTTTTCTGCTTGTTCAATGAATATTGCCCGGGGTTACTCTACAGCCATGTCTCCTAATCGCTATAAAAAAATAGAAATAGTTTTAACGTTAGTAATTCAAGCCAGATTCGAATAGCACGCAGAATCTCTTGCTGACATGTTACCTCCGTCCACAGGCGCAGTACGCGTACGCCACGGTGGAGCAGGGCGACCTGCGAGGCAGCGTGGAGCAGACGGTGCTGGGGACGACGTACCACAGGTACCTGGCCATCCCGTTCGCCGAGCCGCCGATCGGGGAGCTCAGGTTCGTGGTGAGTATATCGACGTCTTCTCTGCTGTAGTCGGCCTCCAGTTGAGCGTCGTCCGTAGACATTACAATGGGTCGATGGCACTTGTTTCACTGCCTGACTGTTCAGACCGTCACATGGAGTGCCCCTCACATCTCTATAAATATCTTCGTCGACTCGCTCAAATCGTCAAGCGTTCAGCAACTATTTACGAGATCGGTAATATCCGATATGAGTATTTCCGTATTTTTCGGTAAAAGAAGCCACGTGACACTAAGCTAAAATCATGTACGGCAACGGTCCCAAAACTGACCGTTATAGCGACCAAGATCTTGAAGGGGAGGGTTGTTTTATCACTTTACTGGGTACTGGGGGCAGGGTGGACGGGGGGGAGGTGACGGAAAGATAAGGGTTTCAGTGAGAGTGGAGACGTTGCAAAGAGAAAGGGGCGCGGATAAGACGGTGGGGAGTAGGCGTTTTGTGCTTCCTTTCACGGATGTACACGTAGTTACTTTCGGAGAGAAATATATGAAAACTCAGTTCCCTAAATATTGGTACGACAATACAAGACGGTTTGTAATACGTTCTCACTGAGCCTACTCTAGCTGACTAACCATACCCTCTGGTATTCCTTATTGTTGCGTTTTTTTTTTTTCTTGTGGTGGCCGGGACACTGTCGCATCCAGCAGATAAATGATTACGGTTGACATCGACCGACTTGACATCTGGAAATGGAGTCACGGCAAATGGGCAAGTGAAAACATGAGAAGTACTCGAGCAGTTATACTTCGAGCGGCTGTTGTTTGATGTGCGTGGTGTAACGGGTATAAGAGCATATGTCTTTATATGTGGCACCTTGATCTGAACACACATCAGTGTATTGATTCTTTTTTCTCTCCGACGAACAATCTTCCCACAAACGCTTCGGAAACTTCACGACCTGTCGTGCGCTGCATGGCCTAACTGGGCGGCGAAGTGAACGAAATCTGGCACTATAGACTAACCGTTTTGCATCCACGTGTCCACACTTCAACACGTGACCTGCTTCCCGGGGGAAAGTAGGTGTTAATAGCTTGTTCTTGCCACATGTATTTGAAGGTAATACCCAACTTAAAAACATAATACACGTAATAGCTATTACTATTAGTCAGCAAATGACTTAAATATGGTTATAATGTTGTTGAGTACACCGTCTTCAGCCAGTAACAGAAAAATTTGCACTTCTACCAGTTACACCCTGCAGAAAGATTAATCAAATGACGTGAATTGCAGACTATTTCTCGTTGACCAGAAGTAAATTTACGCAACCAGATGTCACCCACACAGTTTACGTGAATACCTAACATTAATATCGATACAGGCACGCCAAATAGTTTATAACCTACATGAACAAACAATGGTTTCTGTGGAATAAACGACTTTAGTTTCCGAATTACGTCACTGTAAATAGTAAAGACATACGAATAAACGACTTCAGTTTCCGAATTACTTCAATGTAAATAGCAAAGACATATATGGGCATGTTCTATCGTTTGAAGATTAATCAAGTAAATCAGCGGACGTTGCCTTTTACTGTCGGCAATAATTATATCTTTTGGTAATTACTTACAACCACGTCGCGTGAGGTAGCCACAAGGTATCACTTGTTACCAGGTATGTTCTGTTTGAAACTTTCCATTCGAAAGATCCGATTGTCTTCATATCGAATGAACTCTAGTTTTTCAAGAAACGGAGGGCGAACTTACAAATTCAATACTACTGATTAAAATCATATTCGACCAGGAGTTTCTTTATGAATGACACCATAAAAATTTCAAGAGATTACGTATGAAGATGACTTCAGATAAAGTTTTATACGTATTAAAACTTTAACTTACAAGCCCACCGCAATGTCATAATGTATTCTGTGTTGCTGTCAGTACTGATACACCAAGTCGGAAGAGCTCAGTATCAGAACAAACCCCGATAGGGAAGTTTCCAAATCCACACGGAATTTTTCACACCTTTAGCAGCCACCGAATGTTGGAACTGGAACCGCTATAGCAACGTTTGCGTTTTGGTGCGTTGTGGCAATATTCAGCGCAGCACTGAGAAAATCTTCTGTGTCTACTCAGTGATACAACACGCTCCCTTTAGACACATATTTTCTCAAAATCGTTGAGAAAGGGAAGTACGGCCAGTGATTGAATTAATACCTCAATGTGGATTCATTCCTTAGCGTACATGCACTATGTAATCAAAAGTATCCGGAGACCTTGACGAAAATGACCTACAAGTTCTTGGCCCCCAATCGGAAGTGCTCGAATTCAATATGGTGTTGGCCCACCCTTAGACTTGATGACAGCTTCCCCCTCGCAGACATACGTTCAATCAGGCGCTGGAAGGTTTCTTGGGGAATGGCACTTAGGAGAGGTATCGATGTCGGTCAGTGAGGCCTGGCACGAGGTCGGCGTTTCAAAACATTCCAAAGTTGTTCTACAGGATTCAGGTTAGGACTCAGTGCAGGCTAGTGCATTACAGGGATGTTATTGTCATGTAACCACTCCGCTGCAGGCCGTGCATTATGAACAGGTGCTCGGTCGTGTTGGAAGATGCAGTCGTCAAACCGAATTGCTCTTCGCCAGTGGGAAACAAGAAGGTGCTTAAAACATCAATGTAGGCCTGTGCTGTGATAGTGCCACGCAGAACAATGAGGGGTGCAAGCCTTCTCCAAGAAAAATACAACCACGCCATGACACCACCGTCTCCAAATTTTACTGTTGGCACTACACACGCTGGCATATGACGTTCGCGGGGCATTCGCCATACCCGCACCCAGCCATCGGATCGCCACATTGTGTACCGTGATTCGTCACCCCACACAACTTTTTTCCACTGTTCAAACGTCCATTGTTAACGCTCTTTACACCAAGCGAGGCGTCGTTTGGCATTTACCGACGCCATGTGCGGCTTATGAGCAGCCGCTCGACCGTGAAATCCTAGTTTTCTCACCTCCCGCTTAACTGTCATAGTACTTGAAGTGGATCCTGATGCAGTTTTGAATTCCTGTATGATGGTCTGTATAGACGTCTGCCCATTACACATTACGACCCTCTTCAATTGTCGGCGGTCTCAGTCAGTCAACAGACGATGTGGACCTGTACGCTTTCGTGCTGTACGTGTTCCTTCACGTTTCCACTTCACTATCACATCGGAAATAGAGGACCTAGGGATGTTATAGAGTGTAGAAATCTCGCGTACAGACGTATGACACAAGTAACGCCCAATCACCTGACTACGTTCGTAGTCCGTGAGTTCCGCGGAGCGCCCCATCCTACTCTCTCACAATGTCTAATGACTACTGAGGTCGCTGATATAGAGTACCTGGCAGTAGGTGGCAGCACAATGCACCTAATAGGTAAAACGTCGGTGTTCGGATACTTTTGATCAAATAATGTATACACAACAATCACTGTGTTTCGTTTATGAGAATGCACTATCATAGGAACCTTCCAGACTAAGTGCTCACCTTGAAAGCCATTTTCATTTTCCGAAGTTTCAATTAAGACAACATTTATGGTTAGAAATAGTCATTATTTCCAAGAAAAGAGTCTTCACCATCAGATCTAAGTTGTTATTGTATCTACAAGAAACAATTGTGCAAAGGTTCAGGGCAATGAAATATCTCTTTGTCAGTCTCACAAAGATATCGTGTTGAAAAATGCCAAAAATATACAAAAACATGCACTGTCTTTCGTTTTTTCTTAAAAAAATGCTTGGGGGGGGGGGGGGGGGGGAGGATGATGCTGTGGAGGTTTGATGGACAGGTTTCTGGCGACCATTCCTGGGCAGCAACAGGCTAACAATTGGTTGTAAAGGATGGAGGACCACAGCTTTAGGCCACCCAAAAGTTGAGTAAATGGCTGAATGACTTCCAGGCAGTTAGTATCTGGGATGGTAACGTGCTACACAAAAAGAAAACAAACTCTTGTTAATTTCGTAACAGAAGGGAATGTGGTACGCAGGAATTGCAGGAGAAGAGTAACGCTTGGCGAGAGTAGTTGTCTCAAGTGAATGTAGGTTGCAACAGCTATAGAGAGTTGAAGAGGCTAGCATAGGATAGACTGCTGTGGGGAGCTGCACGAAACCACACTGAAGGCCACAACGACAACACTCCTACCCATGCTCAAAATAAAGCGTGATTTCGAACTTATTCTTTTTATAGTTCAAGAGAAATGTATGGCTATCGTCTGATATTCATTAAGTTTTCTATTTAATTGTAGCGCAGTATATCAAGAGCCTTTTCAAAACCTATGATCCTAAAATGAATTTCCAAGTATTTAATCCAAAATAACGAGTCTAGTCGCATCTAATAAATTCAGTCGGTGACCATACTGGTCACCATTTCGAGCAGATACGGAAATAATAGCCAGCACAGGCAATAACAAGAGAAAAAGTCTATGAATTGAAGTAGAATAGGACTGTACGAGACATTTCACCTCAATAAAACTCTCCGATGTATCCTCAAAGGAAACAACCCCAGCCTATCGATGCCTGTCTTAGAAATTTCGCACTGCCGGTATAGTGGGTTACTCTGTTGTGGGTCGCATCCAGATGAAACGCAGCACATTGATAGCTTCGCGCGCTGGAGTTTCGATACAAGATGAGTACCAATCCACCGGCTCTATACCACCAAACTCTAATTCAGGTTGCGCCTCCCACCATCTCTGAGGTGGCGCTAGCTGTGTGCACCCCCAATTTCAAAGCGCCACCTCGCGGGTTTTCGCGACGTGAAAGCTGTGCCTTTCTCATCCATGACGGACGCTCCCAGTATCCCGTCATGGCACATTAATTCAACATTTACCGTGCGAGTTGGAACAAAGTGTTGCCTGTTGCAGAAATCCCGGCCCCCTGTCGCCTGGGAGGGCGTACGGGACGCCCTGGAGGAGGCGCCGCTGTGCCTGCAGCCGGACAAGGGCTCCGAGGACTGCCTCTACCTCAACGTCTTCGTGCCGGAGGAGGCGGCGGCGGCGGCCAACGCCTCCGGGGAGCTGCTGCCCGTGCTCGCCTGGATACCAGGCGGCGCGTACGAACACGGAGGAGCTTCGCTAGCCTCCTTTGGGCCAGACTTCTTTCTCGACCGCGGCATCATCGTCGTCACCATGAACTACAGACTTGCAGCTCTGGGTGGGTATATACACTACTGCCCATTAAAATTGCTACACCAAGAAGAAATGCAGATGGTAAACGGGTATTCATTAGGCAAATATATCATACTAGAACTGACATGTGACTACATTTTCACGCAGTTTGGGTGCATAGATCCTGAGAAATCAGAGCCCAGTACAACCACTTCTGGCCGTAATAACGGCCTTGATACGCCTGGGCATTGAGTCAAACAGAGCTTGGATTGCGTGCACAGGTACAGCTGCCCATGCAGCTTCAACACGATACCACAGTTCATCAAGAGTAGTGACTGGCGCATTGTGATGAGCCAGTTGCTCGGCCACCATTGGCCAAACGTTTTCAGTTGGTGAGAGATCTGGAAAATGTGCTGGCCAGGACAGCAGTCGAACATTTTCTGAATCCAGAAAGGCCCGTACAGGACCTGCAACATGCGGTCGAGCATTATCCTGCTAAAATGTAGGGTTTCGCAGGGATTGAATAAAGGGTAGAGCCAAAGGTCGTAACACATCTGAAATGTAACGTCCACTGTTCAAAGTGCCGTCAATGAGAACAAGAGGTCACCGAGACGTGTAGCCAATGGCACCCCATACCATCGCGCAGGGTGATACGCCAGTATGGCGATGACGAATACACGCTTCCAATGTGCGTTCACCGCGATGTCGCGAAACACGGATGCGACCATCATGATGCTGTAAACAGAACCCGGATTCATCCGAAAAATGACGTTTTGCCATTCGTGCACCCAGGCTCGTCGTTGAGTACACCATCGCAGGCGCTCCTGTCTGTGATGCAGCGTCAAGGGTAACCGGAGCCATGGTCTCCGAGCTATAGTCCATGCTACTGCAAACGTCGTCGAACAGTTCGTGCAGATGGTTGTTGTCTTGCAAACGTCCCCATCTGTTGACTCAGGGATCGAGACATGGCTGCACGATCCGTTACAGCCCATGCGGATAAGATGCCTGTCATCTCGACTGCTAGTGACACGAGGCCGTTAGGATCCAGCACAGAGTTCTGTATTACCCTCCTGAACCAACCGATTCCATATTCTGCTAACAATCATTGGATCTCGACCAACGCGAGCAACAATGTCGCGATACGATAAACCGCAATCGCGAAAGGCTACAATCCGACCTTTATCAAAGTCGGAAACGTGATGGTACGCATTTCTCCTTACACGAGGCATCACAACAACATTTCACCAGGCAACGGCGGTCAACTGCCGTTTGTCTATGAGAAATCGGTTGGAAACTTTCGTCATGTCATCACGTTGTAGGAGCCGCCACCGGCGCCAACCTTGTGTGAATGCTCTGAAAAGCTAATCATTTGCATATCACAGTATCTTCTTCTTGTCGGTCAAATTTTCGTGGTGTAGCAATTTTAATGGCTAGTAGTGTACGTGTTCTCGTGGTGTGCACCGCTTCGTCACGTTTCTCTGTTGTCCACGAAAATTGGAACAGAGTGAAGGTAGCATGTAACAAAATGCCTATATAGTACAGCAGGATGAATAAATGATTAACTTTGAAGGTGAATTGGGAGGCATGCAGGGTGTGTAATTTAATAGTGAGTTGCCACACTAGACAGATACAGTGGCTCCAACGTGGAAGGGTGTCGAGTTGAACAGAACTTTCATTACTGATTCGAGAATCTTCACCACGGTGGTTCGATTCATTGTCAGAACATCAACCTTAGGAGCAGGCGCTTATGAGGTGCCAGTCTCTACGCAATACACAACTACATACTTTCGATGGGTAACATCTGGAGAACGTGTTCGTGAGAGCAACAGTCGAACAGCCCCTGTGTAGAGTTATATCACAGCCAAGAGGTATTGCATTATCAAGTTGAAAGACAATGTCACAGTGATTTGCAACATAAGGGCACATCTAAATGCCTCACTACACTGTAAACACCTGTCAAACGAGCCAGAGACGATCGTGCTGTGTACCCAGCTGGAATGATGACGATGAATGTAAATTTGGCAACGTTCGTTCTCTTTGGAACCTCCAAAATTGGATACTTCCATCGTGGTGCTGTATGCGAATTCTGGAGTCATCTGAAAAAGAATACGTGTTGTTGACTCCTGCGTCCGGTTATGTCAAGCCTCCCTTCCTCTGCTGCCATGTGAGAATAAGCCGCAGCCGTGATGGCCGCACTGAAAGTTTGTGGTTCTCCAGATGTCGTTAGACCCATTTAGTTGATGTTAGAGCGGCCCAAACATTAGAATCTAGCTTCAGTGGCAAAAGGCATGACGGAAAGTGTTATAGTGTTATTGTTAAAAATCCTGTTTCGCACATTTCAAGATAAACTAACAATATATTACTACCTTTTCCATGCGTGTCTGGAAATAACCAATACAATCCAAAAAGATCGTGCTTATTAGGGGCTCACTGAAAGTCACTTTATTTCACCCACAATATGCGAATTCTGGAGTCATCTGAAAAAGAGTACGTGTTGTTGACACTCCTGCGTCCGGTTGCGTCGCGCCCCCCTCCATCAGCTGCCATGTCGGAATAAGCCGCACCGTTGATTGCCGCACTGAATGTCTGTCGTTCTCCAGATGTCGTTAGACCCATTTGGTTGATGTCAGAGCGCCCCAGATATGAGAATCTAGCTTCAGTGGCAAAAGGAATGACGAAAAGTGTTATTGTGAAAATTCCAGTTTCGCACATTTCAAGATAAATCTAACAAAATATTACTTCTTTTTCCATGCTTGTCTGGAAATGGCATATACAATCCGAGAAGATTGTGCGTATAAGGGGCTCACTAAAAGTCACTTTATTTCACACATAATTATTAACAAATGTTTACGTCGGTGCTCGGTGGAACAGCATTACGGTAAATGAAATGCACTGTATTGCATATGTACTACAGGACTAATTTATGAAGTTTTCGGCTTACAAGGCCATCGTCACAAGTTACAATGTTTCTAAACAACATTAGAAAAGAAGCTAATAATCAAAACTGAGGCACAACCGTACTGTAATAGTCATCTTTGACAGTGTGGTGGTAATATAATTTAAAAAAGCAAGAAGTAGCACAATAAATCAACATAAAGGGACCAAACAGTTGAAGGAAATACTCAATCAGATAATAAAGAGCTTCAGTTGTAAAATATTTATTGCTTCAGTCACGACCGGTTTCAGGCTACTAAAACCTAATCATCACGTGAAACGAAACCGAAGAGGCGCGTGGCTGCCGCACACTGGACTCGTATCATCCTTTTTGTTTCACCCGAAGCTGATCTTAAAATCACCAGAAACCGTTTGAGAATGAACAAATCAATCCTTTATAACTGGAGCGGTTTGTGATATGATTCCACGATGCTCAGTTGCGAATATCTCGTCAACCAAATGTTATACACACTACGCTCGAAAACTGTGCCTATAACAGATATCATTAATAAATAAACACAATAAAATAAGTTTAATACCTCACAGAACTACTTTAAGAGATATTAAATGTGAAAGTGATAGAGAAACCAATTACAAGAAAGAATTAATAACAGTAACATCCGAATATATGCAGTACTTCGGCTACCACAACCACGACCAAGGTTGCAGGTAAAAATCTACTTGTTGGTGTACAGCTGGCTGAAACTAAAGCACATATTCTGCTTCCAGGTTTCCTGAGCCTGGAGGACGAGCTGATTCCTGGCAACGCAGGCCTCAAGGACCAGCAGATGGCGCTGCAGTGGGTGCAGCGCAACATCGCTTCCTTCGGCGGCGACCCCGCCAAGGTCTCCATTGGCGGAGAGAGTGCGGGAGGCTGTTCCAGCTCGCACCACTTCATCACGCCAAAGTCCGCTGGTAAGCCTATGTTTAAACAGCCAACTGTTCCACCCAAATGTGTGTCCACTCTCACAGCGTGGCACTGCAAATTGCTTATAAATCTATACTCATTTACTAAGGTTTGAAGCTACTCTTGTTCTTCTTCCATGTCTGCGAGTTAAAATTTGTTTTGAAAATCAGCCTGATCCAAACACAATTCGTTTATTTTTTGTGTTTAGCCACACATGTTTCGACACCTATGTGTCATCTTCTGTATGTCAAATTTTTATTTCTGCAAAGTACAATATGAAATTTATAATAATTTAACTGTTGTAGGCCTAAGAATTACAATACGTGCAATTTGTTTTGTTTTGTTTAGACGCCCACCTTAAAATTGCATCGCAAAATGAACTGTGTGTGTGTGTCTGGAAAACAACACTCAAACACCCTCAAAAGAAAAAAAGACCTTCTGTTTTCTCATTCCTTCCCAACCCCTTACTCCAGCTCTCCCTCCCTCTCTTCTCTCTCTCTCTCTCTGTCTCCACACACACACACACACACACACACACACACACACACACACACACACACACATACATACAAATTACATGCTCTCTCCCAGCAGCCAGACCACACCAGTTCTAACATAACATTCAAAATCATTGCCTAAACAAACACAAGGCCAACGATCAACAAGTGAGCAGTGGCAATAATATAACACTTTTCACTGAGAATGGAGTCAGAAATGTCTGCTCAGGTCACGTTTCGCCATATTCTGTGTAAGTGCATGTGAAGTGAACCAGTGAGCAAAAATTGTGTGACGAACTGTGTGGAGACAGTACACTGAATAGCCATTGACCGAGTCACCAACCAGACATGCAACGGGACGAAAAAATGTAAGTACAGAAACGCACATAACCTCTATCCATGAAAAAATTCTTGATAAAAACGACGAAAAAGAACACAAAAAACCGTTATATAATAATTCAGTTCAATTAGCGATATAATTTTAAGGTGAGCGTCTAAACAAAACCAATCGATTTTATCATATTGTAATACTTAGGCCTACAACAGTTACATTATTATACATGTCAAATTGTACTTTAAATAAAAAAATTGACCCACAGAAGATGACACATAGGTGACAAAACATGTATGGGTAAATACAAAAGTATACAAAGTGTGTTTGCATAACGCTGGCTTTCAAAAGAACCCAATTTTATAAACCACTATTTGATTATTTGTCAGGTTCCCTTCCGACTGCACTCTACGACCTAGAAGATGTGTGGACATGTAGCTTACTCATCTATGAGTCTCGTACAGGAATAATCAAGAAAAGGCAAAATTATACTATGACCTAAAGCTTTCAAAGCGCGTCACATGCCTGTGTGACAAGTCACATAACTTTTAGGTATGGCGTGAAGTTTTGACAAGTGTCCTAACGTATTGAGGAACACGCCACGCCCCTCTCATGTGCACAACATTTACTCAAACGCGTGGGAACCCACTGAATACCGCGTGATGAATCTTGTTGTTAGTCCCTTTCTTTCGTGTTTTCATTGTGAGCAGAACGTGCTCAAGACAAGGGCTACCATTACTCCTCCGTTGGCGCTGTATGTCTTACCTTGCAATGATATTACTGTGCTAAACCTAGTGGATAATTTAGACTGGATTTACTATCTTGAAATATGGTACTTGACGGATAAGGCCGTGGCCTAAGCGCAGCGTCTTTGGCTAGTAATGAAAATATCGTAAGTTCCGTGGTAGATCACATTAACTGATGCCAAATAAAAATCAACAGTAATGGCGGCCGAAGACTACCAGTGGAAGGAGTCACACTCGCTCTGACAATGGTCGCTTGGCAGTAGGAATAATATAGACCGTTAGGGATGGAGTACTAGCTCGTGTTAAGGAAGGATGCGGAAGGAAATCCGTCACGCCCTATCAAAGGAGTCTTCTCGGAATTTGCCTTAAGTGATTTAGGAAAATCACTGAAAACCAAAAACTGCATGATTGGAAAGGGGATTTTAACCATCGTCCTCGAGAATACTAGTTCAGTGCGCTAACCATAAGAGAAAAGGAAGACTAATTGAGTTCAGCTAATAGTGTATATAGTGTTCGAAAATCCTAAGAGGAGGAGGTATACTTGGAAAAGACGTAGAAAAGAAGGGAAGATTCCAGCTATATTCCAAAATGGTGACACAAAGATTCGTAAATCAAGTATTGAATAGTAAGGCGTACCCAGAAGCAAATGTAGACTTAGGTCAAAGTTTAATAATAATAAAGTGTAGACTGATGTTTAAGAGAATCGTCCAAATTCACAATTTAGAAATAATAAAGAGTAAAAGTGGTTCAAATGGCTCTGAGCACTATGGGACTTAACATTTATGGTCATCAGTCCCCTAGAACTTAGAACAACTTAAACCTAACTAACCTAAAGACATCACACAACACCCAGTCATCACGAGGCAGAGAAAATTCCTGACCCCACTGGGAATCGAACCCGGGAAGTCGGGCCAGGGAAGCGAGAACGCTAGCGCACGACCACGAGCTGCGGACAATAAAGAGTAGATAGAAGTTCAAGAGAATCGTCTCGAAAATACAATGCGGAAGGCAATAGAATACTCAAAGGCTTAGGAAAGATGAGGTACGTTTGAAGTTTTCGAAAGCTGTCGATATTGCGACAGTGAATAACAAAGTAGGTAGTTCACTTCGAAATGAATGGACTTCTGTACAAACGGCTGTTACAGAAGTTGAAAAGACGAAGATAGGTACAACCAAGGTAACTGCAAATAAACCATGGGTAACACGAGAAATACTTCAATTCATAGACTAAAGAAGAAAGTATAAAAATGTGCAGAGAAAGGCAGGAATACAACAATACAAACTGATGAACCGAAACATTATGACCATCTGCTTAAAATCTTGTTTGCCTGCTTGTAGAACGAAATACATAAATTACTCGGCGTGTCAAGGATCCGAAAGCTTGTTGGTAGGTTTGTGGAGATATGTGGCATTCGATGTCTACGCACAAGTCATGTAATTAGCGTCAATAAGGGGCCGCTGACTTCCGTACGCAGTGATGGCGCCAGATAGCGACCCGATGGGTTCCATAAGATTCACATCAGATGAATTTGGTCGCCGGGACGTCAACGTGAGTTCACTGTAACGCTCCTCAAGCCACTATAGCAGGGTTCTGCCTGCGAGATATGGACACTTATACTGCTGAAAGATGGCATCGCCGTCGGGGAGGACATTTAGCATGAAGGGATGCAGGTGGTTTGCAGCTGTCAGCGTGTCTTCCATTACTACCACCCGAAGAGCAGACACGTTTGCACTGACTGACGGTCGAATCTCGATGGTCCCGTTCAAGGGCAGGAGAACGTCTCCCACAGCATAATACTGCTTCCACCAGCCTACGCCCGTGGCGCGCTGCATGTTTCGAGTCGCCGTTCACCTCGACGACGGCGCTTGTGGAGACGACCATCGACGTAATGTAGCAAAAATGTGACTCACCCGAAGAGCAGACACGTTTGCATTGACTGACGGTCGAATCTCGATGGTCCCGTTCGCACTGCAATCGTAATTGACGATGTTGTTGTGTTAACAAGAGAACACGTAGAGATAGTCTGCAGCAGAGCTCAATGTTCAACTATGTACGAAGAACGGTGTGCTCCGAAACACTTGTGTGTGAAGCATCATTGTGCTCTTTCGGACAGAGATGCCAGAGGTCACCATCTACCCTAGTTTACAGAGTATACAAGTCTCTGCATCCCAGATTGTGCGAAGAGGCGTCGACGTCCATCCACTTAGGGTTTAGTGGTAGTTTCATTGTCTTTCTACCTCTTTCTGTAGATCTCAAGCAAGCACGTGAACATTCGGCCAGCTTCGCTGATTTCGAGTTATCCGTTCACACTATCTGCATAGTAATAATCTGCCCCTTGTCAAATCGCTTATGTCGATGGTTTTCTCCATCTGCAGTCTACTCTTGGGTAGGGTGATGCCCCGTCCGTGTCCGCTCAGCGAACATACTTTTGTTACGCGTCACGTGTCCGCAACGTTACCAGGCGCCATCCAGCATCGCGATGGACAGTGGTCGTAATGCTATTTTGTCGAAAGTCGACATGTTGAGAAACGTGGCTGTTTTTTATATAAATTATAAACCTAGTGGTCGTAATGTTTTGGCTTATCAGTGTAAATAACTTCAGAATGAAACAAACAGGACTTGCTGGGAAACCAAGGATGAAGGAAAAATATGAAGAAATTAAAAAAAGGAATGAAAATTCAGCATATAGAAAACTCAAAAGAAAAACATTTGACGAAATTAAAAGTAAGGGCAACAACATTCAGAGTGCAAGTGTAACTCCATTATCAAGCGCAGGTGAGAGATCAGACCCGAGAAAAGAGTACATTAAGGGGGCCGCTTCGACGGACAGGTCTTGCCTGATTACCTGATGGAAGTAGAGATGGGACTCAATATGGAAGACACAGGCAGAGTTTAAAGAGCTTTGGAACACATTCAATCAAACAGAGAACGGTCTAATAAAATTTATTTGTAATTTCTGAAACCAATGTGGGAAGTAGCAACCAAAAGAATAATTCAATGTGGTGTGTAGAATCTATGAGACTGGAGGCATAGCATCAGACTTTTCGAAAAATGTCGTCCAAACATCCAAAACAGGTAGCAAATCAAGTAAATGCAAGATTTATCGCACAGTCAGCTAAACGGCTGATGCATCGAAATTGCTGATAAGACTAGTAGGAGGAGAATGGAAACGAAAATAGAGGACCCGTTACCTGATGGTCAGTTTGGCTTTCGATAAGGTAATGGAACCAGAGAGGCAGTTCTGACATTGAGCTTGATAATGGACATTTTTACAGTATTTGTCGAATTAGTAAAGGTGTTTGAGACGGTTGAACGATGAAAGATGCTCGAAATTATGTGAAAAACAGGCGTGAGCTATCGGGAAAGATGGACAACATACAGTTTCTACGAAAGTCACGAGAAGATAAAGGACAGATTGCTCGGATTAAAATGGGTTTAAGATGGGGCTGCATCTCTCGTCCCTTACTGCTCAGCCTCAACATCGAAGAATCAGTAACGTTAATAAAAGTTGGATTAAAATTAAAGGTGGAAGGACATCAGTGATAATAATCGCTGATGATATTGCTGTCGTTACTGTAAGGGAAGAAGACTTGCAGCACGTACTGAATGGAATTAAAACCTAGTGAGGAGAGAAAATTTATTGAAACCGAAGAAAGACGAGATGAGGTTAGTGATAAACTCAAAATCAAAATTGATGATTACGTAGTAAACGAAATTAGAGAACTGTGACACTTAGGAAGCAAAACGAAATATAACAGACGAAGGAAGGTTGACATGAAAAGCAAGCTACAATAGGCAAAGAGGGCATTCCCGACCAATTATCGTTTATTAGTTACAACATGTATTTTGAGAACGAAATTCATAATAATATGTAATTAGAGCGCAGTTCTGTACGGTAGAGAACCATAGACTGCGGGAAAACCGGGAAAGGACATAACAGAAGTGTTTCAGAAGTATTGCTACAGTAGAATACTGAAAATTGAGGGGAGCGACAGGAGGAAGAATGGGGAAGTTCGCCGCAGATTTGCCGGGGAGAGGAAGTGTGGAAATGATTAACAAGAAGTTGAAGCATGATGTCAGAGTATGTATTAAGACATCACGGAAAAAATGTGCTTGATGTTAGAGAGAGCTTAGAGCACGAAAGTTGCAATGGAAGACAAAGATCAGAGTATATACAACATAAAAGTGAAGAAATAGAGGGCAGTTGCTGCTACTCCGAGACGAAGAAGTTGTACAGGAGAGTACTTCGCGGCGGACACATGTTACATAACTCCTTTCTCTAAACAGCGGGTCACAGGTTCTACGTATTTAAAGAAATCCAGCAAAGATAACATCGAAAGCTATTATAATGGGGATTTGTTCATGGAGTCCAACAGTCATTTTAAGTCACGGGTGAACAGTACTTCGGGTTAAAGGAAATTTCCTTGGTGTTAGTGTTCACCCCTGAGTTGATTATGAGTTGTCCGTGTACAAGCTGCAGAGCGAGCACGTGATTCCCCGCTATGTCTTTCCCACTACGCTACAAAAAGCTGTTTTTTGTGACGTCATTTTGTAGGCCTGCAGTTTGCGGACCTACCTGAATGAAGCAGGGAACGGTGTGACCACAGCCCAGTGACCTACCTTCCGGGGCGTTTTTACACTCCACCACTATCCTGCACTCAACCTTCTGGCACTCCCAGAACAAAATATATGCATCAATATGGCTCTACTGCACATAGACGTGACACACAAATTTACTATTTGTTCTAAACCCACTTCATTTAAAAATTAACATTAATTTCATAGCATTAAAACACCAACTTTAATAATCTGCAATTTTTGCATCATGTACAGCACGGCAACTATTAGGTGTGGAGAAAAAAACGAATAGGACCTTTATTGTAAGAAATTTAGTGTAGTTTAATTTTGTTCCGTGAAATATTTTCGTTACACGCCCCGATTTTCGAGCTTTTCCAGATAAAGATAAAAAAAGTGACTGTCAAATGCCCCTCCACCCCTATGTTCCCCAATGGGAAATTTTGCTACGTTGTTCATGACACTCTCTCCCACCACCGTACAAAAATTTGCAACTGCTGAAGTTTATCTCTCTATTCCACCATTTTTGGTCTTTGGTAGGCTGGACTGTTATCGAGCTTCCTTCATGCTGTTTTAATGCTGCCAGTGTTCGCGAGTGCGACTTCATTTTTGTCGTCCTCTCATTTTGCGTCAAAATCCTCTTCAGCGAACGTCCATCACGATCACTCGGAAAAAGATTCGTACGCGTTATGGCAGCAGATGATGTCGTTCCTGACTGGGTGTTCTGTGAACTCCTTAGCTTAGTTAGGTTTAAGTAGTTCTAAGTTCTAGGGGACTGATGACCATAGATGTTAAGTCCCATAGTGCTCAGAGCCATTTGAACCATTTTTTTGATGTCGTTCCGCTTTCTCGGTACGCGATATATATCCAAGATAAGTTGCGTCGTGAAACACTGAACACTTTGGCTATCTTCGTTACGAAAGCACGCACCACAGAAGCGCCATCAAAACGTTCGCTTTAGAATTCCCTGAGCACCGACATAATGCACTGAAAATTGCTGCTCAGAACACTGTTCTGAAAACGACTGACAATTGCAAGACTTTGAGGACATTGTACAGACGCTGTTCGTGGTCAAATACAACAGTGGGTTCTGCAGGCTTGGCTAGCATCTGCGTTTATGTTCAAGCATGCATATCCCGCGGTGTTTCCTTATTGCCCAACGTCTGTAAATTACACACGTCGTCCCGCACTACGACAACTGCGTAACAAGAGTAGTGCCTTGTCAGAAGAAATTATATATATTTTATGGTTTTTCTGTAGACACAATTTTGCTGCGGTTAGGGAAGCAGATGCATGAAAGTGTGGGAGTGAAGTGGCGGGACAACTACAAACTTTCTCTTAAGTTAAAGTACCCTATACTGTACGATTCTTGTGGGCAACACATCTAATTTGCACACAAATTTTGGTGGTATGTGGAACAAAGGCAATGTCGCGTCCAGCGGTAGTGAAATGGTGCCAACAAGTTGATCTAAGGTGCACGGATATGAGTAGGGGGCAACGAGAAGGAAGCCTTTCGAAATCGACCACAGAAGACAATGTACAGGCAATCGAGGAAATGATTCCCAGCAATCACAGATTTTCCGACGATGAGAACCTTCACGAGGCGCTTCTCAAATGGACCAAGGAGCAAATTTCAATCGTCGAGGATGCGAACGAGTGGTAAAACATTGTAATCCTTGTTTACAGAGACTTGGTGACTTTGTTGAAAAATAGTGTCGTGTATCTGTCTCTTCCAATCTAAATGTAGCATTCAATAAAATTTGTTTGCCGTGACACAATAATACGGCCTTGCCGCAGTGGCTACACCGTTTCCCGAGAGATCACTGAAGTTAAGCGCTGTTGGGCGTGTTCAGCACTTGGATGGAAGGCCATCCGGGCCGCCATGAGCTGTTGCCATTTTTCGGGGTGCACTCAGCCTCATGATGGCAGCTGAGGAGCTACTCGACCGAATAGTAGCGGCTTCGGTCAAGAATACCATCATAACGACCGGGAGAGCGGTGTGCTGACCCCAGGCCCCTCCTATCCGCATCCTCCACTGAGGATGACACGGCGGTCGGTTGGTCCCGGTAGGCCACTCGTGGCCTGAAGACGGGGTGTGACACAATAATATGTAACTTACCTTTTCGTATCGACTAGTTTGATAACCATTATTTGCATCTTTTTCCTGCGGTTTGTAAACTATCCCCGAGCACAACGGATTGTTCAGCAACAGATTTTATTGCCTTGTAGGCCTCCCGCATGTATGTTGGTCTGCACGCAGGTCTGTTCCGGGCCGTGATGATCCAGAACGGGCAGTCGGTGTCCCCGTGGGGAATCTTCCAGAACGCGCGCGGCATGGCCTTCCGGCTCGGCGCCCTCCTGGGTCTGCAGACCAACGACTCTCAGGAGCTGGCCGCCTTCCTGCGGCAGCAGGACGCCAACCTCTTCATCGACCGCCTCGACGACCTGCTCACCGATGACGTCAGTATTCACAAATAAACACTTCTACTATGCTACGTGTCTAATGATAAAACCTTATTAGAGACCTCGTATTGCACTGCGCTCTTAGCTTAAACGTGGTTTACGCTTCTCAAAGATTTCCATCTACGCTTCTTTCGAAGACAGTATCCCATTTTACGCTGCTTACATAGCGCCTCACACAAATTTTTCTGGCTTCTATTTTACTGCAGAAATTTGTTTTATCTCACCATTTAGATTCATACACTGGACAATATTAGGATTCAGTGCTCTCTTATAATACGTATACAACATCCAGTTCTTAACGCAGAGTTCGTTATCATCATTAACGTGATCATTAGCCATTCGGTATCGAATTCTTACTTTCTGTATACTGACATTATTCCGTCTAGTATGGGATTCGACTTTTCAGGATTTTACAGTTTCTTTTTAACCTTGTGGCCGGACGTCGTTTATCAGACCACGGTCGTAAAAGTGACCTAAAGGAAAGAAATCATGTGGGCCACCTGTTTGTAAGTAAATGAAGCAGGCAAAAAGGAATACAAACGTCTCAAAAAATGAGATCGACAGGAAGTGCAAAATGGCTAAGCAGGCACGGCTAGAGGACAAATGTAAGGATGTAGAGGCTTATCTCACTAATGGTAAGATAGATACTGCCTACAGGAAAATTAAAGAGACCTTTGCAGAAAAGAGAGACACTTATATGAGTATCAAGAGCTCAGATGGAAACCCAGTTCTAACCAAAGAAGGGAAAGCAGAAAGGTGGAAGGAGTATATAGAAGGTCTATACAAGAGCGATGTACTTGAGGACAATATTGTGGAAGTGGAAGAGGATGTAGCTGAAGATGAAATGGGAGATATGATACTGCGTGAAGAGTTTGACGGAGCACTGAAAGACCTGAGTCGAAACAAGGCCCCGGGAGTAGACAACATTCCATTAGAACTACTGACGGCCTTGGGAGAGCCAGTCCTGACAAAACTTTACCATCTGGTGAGCAAGATGTACGAGACAGGCGAAATACCCTCAGACTTCAAGAAGAATATAATAATTCCAATCCCAAAGAAAGCAGGTGTTCACAGACGTAAAAATTACCGAACTATCAGTTTAATAAGTCACAGCTGCAAAATACTAACGCGAATTATTTACAGACGAATGGAAAAGCTGGTAGAAGCCGACTTCGGGGAAGATCAGTTTGGATTCCGTAGAAATGTTGGAACACGTGGGGCAATACTGACCTTACGACTTACCTTAGAAGAAAGATTAAGGAAAGGCAAACCTACGTTTGTAGCATTTGTAGACTTAGAGAAAGCTTTTGACAATGTTGACTGAAATACTCTCTCCCAAATTCTAAAGGTGGCAGGGGTAAAATACAGAGAGCGAAAGGCTATTTACAATTTGTACAGAAACCGGATGGCAGTTACAAAAGTCGAGGGGCATGAAAGGGAAGCAGTGGTTGGGAAGGGAGTGAGACAGGGTTGTAGCCTCTCCCCGATGTTATTCAATCTGTGTATTGAGCAAGCAGTAAAGGAAACAAAAGAAAAATTTGGAGTAGGTATTAAAATCCAGGAAGAAGAAATAAAAACTTTGAGGTTCGCCGATGACATTGTAATTCTGTCAGAGACAGCAAAGGACCTGGAAGAGCAGCTGAACGGAATGGCTAGTGTCTTGAAAGGAGGATATAGGATGAACATCAACAAAAGCAAAACGAGGATAATGGAATGTAGTCGAATTAAGTCGGGTGATTCTGAGGGAATTATAATAGGAAATGAGACACTTAAAGTAGTAAAGGAGTTTTGCTATTTGGGGAGCAAAATAACTGATGATGGTCGAAGTAGAGAGGATATAAAATGTAGACTGGCAATGGCAAGGAAAGCGTTTCTGAAGAAGAGAAACTTGTTAACATCGAGTATAGATTTAAATGTCAGGAAGTCGTTTCTGAAAGTATTTTTTGTGGAGTGTAGCCATGTGTGGAAGTGAAAAATGGACAATAAATAGTTTGGACAAGAAGAGAATAGAAACTTTTGAAATGTTGTGCTACAGATGAATGTTGAAGACTAGGTGGGTAGATCACGTAACTTATAAGGAGGTATTGAATAGGATTGGGGAGAAGAGAAGTTTGTGGCACAACTTGACTAGAGGAAGGGATCGGTTGGTAGAACATGTCCTGAGGCAACAAGGGATTACAAATTTAGCATTGGAAGGTATCGTGGAGAGTAAAAATCGTAGAGGAAGACCAAGAGATGAATACACTAACCAGATTCAGAAGGATGTAGGTTGCAGTAGGTACTGGGAGATGAAGGAGCTTGCACAGGATAGATTAGCGTGGAGAGCTGCATCAAACCAGTCTCAGGACTGAAGACCACAACAACAAGAACCTGTTTGTGAATCGTATTTACCTTGATCTGTGTATTATCGTACACAAATAGGCAAAAAGTTAGTACACTCTTTTAGAGGTTTCCAATTCACTCAATATTCATTATTGCAACAGTGCATATGTGTGTTCACTAGTCGCACAAGTCACTTCTCGTTCCATCACATACCACACGTCCTCGATTGGAGACAAGATCGGATAACATACTGGCCAGGGTAGTTGCTAAGCGGCTTGCAAAGAACGTTTTCACGGGTAGTGTGTGGGCATTGTCGTATTGAAAAAACACAATGTTTAGCGCCCCATACACAGACACCAAAGTTGAATGAGAACTGTAGCTTATAGCACCCCAGACCCTATGGCCTCGGATGGGAGTGTGTGTCTAGTACGAATGCTCGCTACGAAACAGCGCTCTCCCTGTCTCCATGGTACCGGGAAAAGACCGTCACTTGCGTGCGTGAAGAATCAGCTTTCATCACTGAAGACCACGAAACGCCATTCGATCTTCCAAGTGATCCTTTGACGGCGATGCTGGGGCGCGAGTGGAAGACGGGCTAGAGGTGCGCGTGCCCAAACTTCCACTGCTAATAACCGGTTGGTAACAGTCTGTTATGGACGGTGGGCTCACAAGGCTTATAGGTGCTGTTGTAGCTGTACGATCTGCCACTGCTGCCCTTGCAGTACGATGATCGTGGCGTGCGTCTCTGCTGCACGGACGTCCAGAACCTTGTCTGCGAGTATGAGAATGTTCACGTGACCATGGTTATCAGCATTGTTGCACAAATGACGTATCGCGTGTAAACTGTGAGGCAGTTCTCCGAAAGGACCATCTTGTCACTCGGAAGACGACAACTTCACCCCTTTCAAACTCGCTCATTTGCCACGAGTGCATCTCCGTGGCATTGATTACCTGCTTGCACCACACAGAGCTTTCTAGCTATGAGTATTCCCTACTGAAGGGCGGACATGCTATGCCACTACGCTATCTGTTGACAGACGGCTCTGAAACTATTATCAGTGTATCAATTGTCCCTCAGGCGGCATGCCGTCGCATCAAAATCGACATCGGCTTTCCAGGAGTATTACATTTTTTCCTGTAGTCCAATTTGACTGTTTATTTAACTTTTCTCTCAGGCGAAATCTGGTGATCAGCCTAGCATTTGCCTGAACGAGAATGCCTAAGAACTACACACAGGTTGCCCGGGGTCGGTAATCTGCCGTGCGAATCCGATTTGGGTCTTTCGCTGTACGAACTGGTATTACCCATTCCGCGTCCCTTGTTAGATAAAGGACTCATCCAGATTGTTCAGTGCATACGGTCCTCAACTATAAGCGCCCACGTTTATACTACTTGTCTTCTATTGCCTTATGTCCACCTGCCATTTAGTCGTCGTTTCGATCTCTTCTCGTCTCTTGGAATCCTGCAGAGAACTTCTTTACTGCATTTGACGATCGAATCGCCAGCACCATGTCCAGTCTATCTTAATTTAATTTCCATTACTGTCCTGCTCGCGCCCTCTAACCTGTCCCGTACAATCATTTCAATATTACCCTGCCTCTCCTAGTAAATGACGTCATTGTTTTCTCCATTTGAAGTCCACGTATCAGTGCAGTACTTAACAAAATGCGAAACACACTGTAAGCGTTACTTTTCAGGCACATTAAACCTTTGTTACGAAAATCCCCTTTAGATTAATCTTCTGTTAATTTTATTGCTGTCCTACGAGTCATTGTTTCGAACTGTTGTAAGTAAAGAAAACTTATCAGTTCCTTCTATATCTTCATTGTTAACTTACACTAGTTATTCAAGTTCATTCTTCGAATTTATTTGCACTGGAGGAAAACAGTACATTGTCAAAACCAAATAAGTTCTAACAGGCAATTGCTCTTTAATTTTCTGTACAAGAATCTCAAAACACCCTCAGCGCTTCTGAGATTGGTTCCAGTTGTACGAAACCACAATGTTTAACTCTTCTTTATGCTTTGAATATACATATATACAGAGGTGTTCCGAGGGTTTCAGTGCGGGCTGTATACTCCTCAGGACGCCGAAACCTGAAATATCATAGTTACGTTAATTAGTCGGTGCGTATGCGGAGCACGCTGAAAAATAATTCCACTTCCTGCCATCAGGTGAAAATATGGCGCTGTAAGCACACAGAATGTCAAATCCAGAATGGAAAGTAGGAGACGAGGTACTGGCGGAAGTAAAGCTGTGAGAACGGGGCGTGAGTCGTGCTTGGATAGCTCAGATGGTAGGGCACTTGCCCGCGAATGGCAAAGGTCCCGAGTTCGAATCTCAGTCCGGCACACAGTCTTAATCCGCCAGGAAAGTTTCAGAATGTGGAATGTTTCCCACCTTGCCGTCAGCATGCTGTTTGTCGAGTGGCGACGCGTGCTGATTTCTTTTGTGAAGTTACTATTAGTGTGAAGACTGAGAGGCCACTGAGAAGAAAGATCGTGCACAGCTGGTAAAGTTGTTTTATCGGAACGGTAGCAATAGCAGCGCTGCATTGCGGGAATGCTGAAGCCAGAACCTGCTGCGAAGAGGCCCCATGTCAATGAATCGGTTAAAGAATATGACCAATAAATTTAAAGAAACGGGTGAATTACTACTCAGGGAGAGGGAGGCGGCCCATACCCAGTTAGTTCTTAATGACGTCATTGTAGCTATAGCCGACCGTGCAGTACATGTCTCATTTTCTGCAGCCAGTGTTCGAGCTGTGTCATGGGAATTTTCTATCCCCACTCAAAATTTCAAGAAAATTTGCAGCGCATTTTACGCTGCAATCCTTATAAGAAACAGATTTTGCACCAAATGAAGCCATAAGATAGACTACAGCAACGCAACTTTGCCTTTCATTTTTTACACACATGAAAATGGAATACATGTGTCTGGGGAATAATTCTTTGGACGAACGAGGCACATTTTACTCTGCACGATGCCGAAAATGCACAAAACTGTCCCCTATGGGGTTCTACTCTGCCTCATGTTCTGCAGGAACATCCAATTCACTCAGCTTATGATGTGGTTTCAAAAGTTTCGTCATTCTTGGACCTTTTTTCTTCGAGGAGATAACACCTCAGGGGTCTGTCAGGTGTGAGGTGTAAAGGTGACACTATAAGGACCTCCTCATGCAAGACGTGCTTCCAGCTTTGCAAGAACACAACTACGTCCACGCCACCATTTTCGTGCAAGATAGGGCGACAATACAAGTCGGTTGCCAGGTGAAAGATTTGCTTCGAGGAACTTTCGGTAATAACTGCATCATCTCTAGGCATTTTCAAGATATGTTCGCCGACCTAGATCAATGTAACATAAGGCTGTCTGGATTTAACCATACAGTAGCGGTGCGAGCCCTCGGGAAAAATTAGGGCTGTCTTTCCCCCTTGCTTTAATGCATTCGGAGTACCAGCGCAGCAAGTCCGTTTTATCTGTTATTACAAGGCCAGATCAGTTAATCAGGTAGAATATTGTCCCAGAAACGTCTGGAAAAGCTGCTGCTCCTCTTCAGGAGCCAAACGCTTGTCTAGCCTCTCAACAGATACCCCTCCGTTGTGGTTGCACCTACGGTACAGCTATTTGTATCGCCGAGGGACACAAGCCACGCCACCAAAGGCAAGATCCATGGGGATGGTTACTCCTGACTGCTAACTGCTTACGGCGCCAGATTTTCTCTTGGTGGCAGAAAGTGAAACTATTTTTTTCCGGCATACTCAGAGAGCACACCGACTAATGAACATACCTACGCTGCTTCAGCGTCCTACCATGTGTACAGCCCGCACTACAGCAATGGGAACACCATCAGTTTAATTACAACCACCCGCTATTACATGTCATGCACATCACTTGGTCGACTTTCTCCCTTCTCTGATGCAAATTGCATCGTTCTACCATAGAGAGCTCCGAATTATAGCGTGTAACACGCTGGTGTGTAATGTAACTACACTACTGACCATTAAAATTGCCACACAGAGAAGAAATGCAGATGATAAACGGGTAGTCATTGGACAAATATATTATACTAGAACTGACATGCGATTACATTTTCATGCAATTTGAGCGCATAGATCCTGAGACACCTGTACCCAGAAAAACCACATCTGGACGTAATAACGGCCTTGATAGACCTGGGCATTGAGTCAAACAGAGCGTGGATGGCGTGTACAGATACAACTGCCCATGCAGCTTCAACACGATACCACAGTTCATCAAGGATAGTGACTGGCGTATTGTGACGAGCCAGTTGCTCGGCCACCATTGACCAGACGTTTCCAGTTGGTGAGAGATCTGGAGAATGTGCTGGCCAGGGCAGCAGTCGAACATTTTCTGTATCGAGAAAGGCACGTACAGGATCTGCAACATGCGGTCGTGTATTATCCTGCTGAAATGTAGGGTTTCGCAGGGATCGAATGAAGGGTAGAGCCACGGGTCGTAACACATCTGAAATGTAACGTCCACTGTTCAAAGTGCCGTCAATGCGAACAAGACGTGACCGAGACGTGTAACCAATGGCACCCCATAACATCATGGCAGGTGATACGCCAGTATGGCGATGACGAATACACGCTTCCAATGTGCGTTCACCGCGATGTCGCCAAACGCGAATGCGACCATCATGATGCTGTAAACATAACCTGGATTCATCCGAAAAAATGACTTTTTGCCATTCGTGCACCCAGGTTCGTCGTTGAGTACACCATCACAGGCGCTCCTGTCTGTGATGCAGCGTCAAGGGCAACCGGAGCCATGGTCTCCGAGCTGATATTCCATGCTGCTGCAAACGTCGTCGAACTGTTCGTGCAGATAGTTGTTGTCTTGCAAACGTCCCCATCAGTTGACTCAGGGATCGAGACGTGGCTGCACGATCCGTTACAGCCATGCGGATAAGATGCCTGTCATCTCAACTGCTAGTGATACGCGGCCGTGGGGATCCAGCACGGCGCTCCGTATTATCCTCCTGAACCCACCGATTCCATATTCTGCTAACAGTCCTTGAATCGCGACCAACGCGAGCACCAATGTCGCTATACGATAAACTACAATCGAGATAGGCTACAATCCGACCTTTATCAAAGTCTGAAACGTGATGGTATGCATTTCTCCTCCTTATACGAGACATCACAACAACGTTTCACCAGGCAATGCCGGTCAGCTGCTGTTTGTGTATGAGACATCGGTTGGAAACTTTCCTAATGTCAGTACGTTGTAGGTGTCGCCACCGGCGCCAACCTTGTGTGAATGGTCTGAAAATCTTATCATTTGCATATCACAGCATCTTCTTCCTGTCGGTTAAATTTCGTGGTGTAGCAGTTTTAATGGCCAGTAGTGTATGTATCTCAAAAAACCTCAGAAAACTTAATGCGCGAAATAGAATAGATCTTTCACATGCGGAGCACCCTCCCTTCAGCTTGTCAGTGCCCGACCACAAACAAGGGCTGCGACATCTGCAACAATCCGACGCCCTGGTTCCACTGTGATCGGTAATCCTCCTTTAATTCCCGACTTTACCCCAGCCGCGTTTCATCTGTTTCTAAAACTTAAAGAACAGCTTGGAGAACTTCACTTTGATGGCGATGAAGCTGTGTAAGCAGATGTGAGGCTCCGTCACCAGCGTAAAAAATTCTAAAGCGACGGTAGTAACAAACTGGTCTCTCACTGGGAGAAATCCGTTCGTCACTAGGGTGCCTTTGTTGAGAAATAAATATACAGACACGAATAATAAAAATGTAGAACATTAACAGAATTTGGTATATTCAAAATAGTTTAAGAGTTTTCACGGGAAAATTTCGAAGGCATTAATTTTTAGCACGACCTCATATTTCAAGTAACCTAGGTAGGCAACCCATCTCACACCATGTGCCCCAGTTGTGGATGATGCAACATGGGATGCCTGTTTTCAGGTGCATGATTTTTCTCACCCTATAATAGAATTGCCTCAAAATAGTTTTTATTTCGTTTTATAATTATTGTGAGAAAGTTTCGTACGTTCGAAGCAGTCAAACCATGTAATTCACTACCACGTTTTACGAGAGCCAGCACGTCACCTATCAAATCTCCTGAAAGCGGATATCTATTATCGGTTGAAAACTACGTGAACTGCATTTGCATTACCTGTACGTCTGCGTGTTTGTTAAAAGATAACAGATATTCATAAGTAACGTCTCAGGCACTTTAAGTCAATGTTCTTGTGAATGAACAAATAATTACACGGTGACTGTGATGCAGTAGGCCATACCTTAGCTGTATCCGAATCCGCGATGATGACTACAGTCCCGATTATTTAAGAGATGCTGTAGTGCCTTAGAGCACAGAGAGGTGTATAGACGACCTTTGGAAGGGGAGAGGAAGGAGGAAGAAACGGTACACGCACTGCAGAAGAAGACAGCTTGTTGTGCACACTTGCACATCCTGCATTACGTCATCACACGCATCTCTGGGTGGATCACTTGCAGTGTGATTTCATATACATCGACATATTCACGTTCAGGCACAAATTATCGGTGTTTGTAACTGACCCTGTAGACCGTTGTAGTATCAGGTAAAATTCAAAAGTGTCTACAGCACTACTGACAGTATACCATTCCACTGGATCACTGGCAGTCCTGTTCCCAGAAAAGTCAAGATCGCCTTCGTTTCTGAAAGCTTTGCACCTTCGACAAACTCTCTGTAATCGAGTTGTCCACTCTGCCGTTGTTTCGTTCGATGCAGCTCTTGAGCATGAGAACCGTCTCCTTTGAAAGTGCATCATGCACTGACTTTGAGTGACATAACACATTTGTAAACTGTCCCTTATCATAATGGAATGTAAGATCTGTTCTCGTGCTTGCAGTAAATAATAATCAATTGAAAGTTTCCGCCTTCTTTCTAGAACTCAATTTTGTTTCTTTCTTAAACAAATTTCATCACAGCGGATGTTTCTTTTATTGCTTCTGAATGATAAACATACAAAACTTTTTCTGGAGTACAAACATGAATATACTGACAGAGCTTTTTTTCTGTTGATTAGATTACAAACGGCCTTTGGTTTTAAACTTTCGTTATAAGAATGTCTGCCCAGTGAGAGTAAAAGCAAATCAGCTGCAAGTCTCGATTAATAGAATATGCCATCGGAAAAGCAGGGACGTTGGGAAAACGTCAGTGTGCGCGAGAAAAACAGACACTGTCTTAACGTCCCTCTGTTACAGGTGACAGAGAAAACTGATGTTCATAATCCATCCAAAATTTTGTATGCATATATTTCAGAGGCAATAAAAAGGAAACCCAATAAATGTGACACAACTGCGGTGAAATGTGTTTGGGGAATAAAACGAAACTGCAAGAAGTCAAACACTTTTAATTCATTATCAGTTCCTGATGTTTGGAGGACATCGTAGACTCGTCGGTCTATTTGCCTCATAATCGACATCTTTATACATCACGGATACATATATTTTGGGCTATAAAGAGGAAGCTGGTCAATACGCCATATTGACGATATGCAAGACAAACTGCAGATAACTATCAAACCTACTTATTTCTGAAGCTATTGTTGATGTGGAAAGGAGGTTATCGACAAGTCGTAGTACGAAAAGATTCGAATATCATGCTGGTATCTTCATTTCTCGTCACTACATCGGTCGCCTTTCAGGAGAAAGCAAGACTGTCCCACCTCGGCTTCGCACCTGTCGTCGAACCCGACGTCGAAGGCGCTATCGTCACCGAACACCCCATCAAAGTACTCAAGGAGGGACGCTTCAACAAGGTTCCCGTCATCACGGGAGTGACATCTGGAGAGGGTTTGCTCTTCGTAACAAGTAAGTGACTTCACACTAGCGTTAATTACTGTCTTGTTATGGTATAACTTTAATATTTATCCTAGTGCTTGTCTACTATTTCCATATTCTTGCGATATGATCTGGAATTCTGACAAAAGTAAGTTATTTCCTGACATGTTTTGTGCACCAATTGGACCGTTTCTAGCTTATAACTTGTATCTTTGCCGTGAGGTTACACTCTTTATTCGCAAGTAGCTGCATGTACCACTTTATCGCGTTTACTGTTCACACCCGTGCTCCTGATACGCATGTATGTTTCTATGTGCTTGATAATGGAGCCGCACTTAAATGACAACAGTTAATCACTCGTCCACAGCCCTAAGATTGTAGACAAATTTTACATAACGTTTAATACATTGAAGGTCCAAAGAAACAATTATAGACAGGCGTAATCAAACACAGAGATGTGTAAACAAGCAGAATACGGCGCTGCGGTCGGCAACGTCTATTTAAAACAATTGTCAGGCGCAGTTGTTAGATCAGTAACTGCTGCTGCAATCGCAGGTCATCAAGATTTAAGTGAGATTGAACGTGATGTTATAGTCGGCGGACGAGCGATGAGACATAGCATCTCCGAGGTAGCGATGAAGAGGAGATTTTCCTGTGCGACCATTTTACAAATGTAACGTGAATATTAGGAATCCGGTAAAACATCAAATGTCCGACATCGCTGCGGTCGAAAAATATCCTAGAAGAACGAGACCAACAACAGCTGACGAGAATCGCTGAATGCGACTGAATGTCAAGCCTAAGGGCCCGGGTTCGATTCTCGGCTGGGTCGGGGATTTTCTCCGTTCAAGGACTGGTTGTTGTGTTGCCCTAACCATCATCATTTCATCACCATCGACCCGCAAGTCACTAAAGTGGCGTCAAATCGAAAGATTTGCACCCGGCGAACGGTCTACCCAACGGGATGCCCTAGTCAAACGACATTTACATTTTAATAAGACAGAATTCCAACCCTACCGCAAATTGCTGCAGATTTCAGTACTGGGGCATCAAAAAGTGTCTGCGTGCGAACAATTCAACGAAACATCGTCGATATGGGCTTTCGGAGCCGAAGTCCGACTCGTGTACCCATGATGGCTGCGCGACACAAAGATTTACGCCTCGCTTGGACCCGTCAACACCGACATTGGACTGGAAACATATTGCCTGGCCGGCGGATGTCGTTTCAAATTGTATAGAGCAGATGGGCGTGTACTGGAATGGAGACAACCTCAGGAATCCATGGATTCTGTATGTCAGCAGGGGACTGTTGAAGCTGGTGGAGACACTGTAATGGTGTGGAGCGTATGCAGTTCGAGTGATATGAGACCCCTGATAGACTAGATACGACTCTGACAGGTGGCACACAAGTATGCATCCTTCGTGATCACCCGCATCCATTCATGTCCATTATGTATTTCGACGAACTTGGGCAATTCCAACTGGACAATGCGACACCCCACACGTTCAAAACTGCTACAAAGTGGCTCCTGGAACACGCTTCTGAGTTTATACACTTCATCTGGCTACCACATTCCCCAGACATGAACATTATTGAGCATATCTGGGATGCCTTGCAACGTGCTGTTCAGAAGAGATCACCATCCCCTCGTACTCTTACGGATTTATGGACCGCCCTGCAGGCTTCATGGTGTCAATTCGCTCCAGCACTAATTCAGACATTAGTAGAGTTCCTGACACGTCGTGTTGCGGCACTTCTGCGTGCTTGCGGGGTCCCTACACGATACTAGGCAGGTGTGCCAGTTTCTTTGGCTCTTCAGTTTATCACACATTAGACGAGAATCCTGGGATAAGGAAACATATCTAAGAAAAACAGACATCCACTTGTGCTCTCAGTACAAAATGAATTTCGGCTTAAATTTGATTAAGGGTACTTGCACGGCCATTACAGGAGTATTAAAGTTTTTTAGGCAAACTTTTGATAATTAATAGTACACTGTTTTCTGAAATCTCAGCCCTGAATACTATTACATGTCATGCCTTGTTTCCTACTAACCACCGGGAAGAGTAATTAAAACTTTGCATTAATGCCGATTTGATCGGCGACGCTAGTCACGTTGCTGGCCTAGGCAGCTAGCTCGGCGAACAACGACTTTCCCCCTTTCGAGGTACTGCCAGTAGACCCTTCACACAGTGATAAGTGAGGATCACACAGACGGAGTATCCCAGGTATCGAGTATGATGTGTCTGCGATTCACTGAGATAATATCAAGCGCCTTGTACGCCATACAACATGATGTGTATGCGAACAGATGAGGTAGTACCAAGTGTCTTGTACATCCTACAGTCTACCGTCACGCGGAAGGCAAGTAAAAGATCAGATTACATTCCAATCGTGTGGCAGCACGCCGAACTATCCCATACGATATGGTAACTGGAACAGGTAATGTCCCATTCAGTAGGAGTCTACATCCGCAATGAGTAAGTGAATACTTTCTACATACATACTTCAGTTGAAGACCTTTGGTATATGGGAATGTTGAGGAATGGTAAGATTCGTGAAATAAGAGATGTTCAAAGATACGGGTTCCTCGGGATCACTATGTACAGGTATACGCTGACCAGCTAGTCTCAGAAAATAAATATTTTAAGATATTTGACATCGAACATATAATACGTGGGCTACCAAAAAAGTGAAACTTCTGGAGAGAGGACGAAACGAAATTAAGCTCCACGTGTTAAGGCGATATTTGACATTAAAAATCGAGTCAAATTCGCTACTAATCAGTATGGCATTTTGCTCCCCTCTGGCCTGGTTGCAGGCACTGTTTCGGTTGGGAACGTTCCCCAAGTTGTCGTATCCTCTTCTGAGGCAAGCTAGTCCACAACTCTTGTAACACTTGAAACATATCTCTGATACTGGTACTGGAACAGAGTTGACATTCGAGCTTGTTCCTCACATACTCAATCGGGGCAGACCTGGGGATCACCTTAGCATCACGCAGACAGTTCACTGAGACAAGAACTATGTGGGTACGAGCACTGTCGTACAGAAAAATGGCAAAAGAATACTGTCCCATTGGAGTTAACACAAGAAGACGCAGGATGTAGGCCTACATGACGTATTGTTGTATCACCAGAGTCTCCTCAACCATTGACATCCGTGACCTGAAGTCGAACTTGAAGGCCCCCCCCCCCAATCATGAGCCCGGGACTAACACCTCTGTGCCTTTCCAAAATATCGGAAGAACGGGAACTCTACCTACCACACTCGTCGACGATTGTCGTCCAGGAGACAGCAGAACCGCGATTCACCGCTGAACACGACGTGCGCCATTCAGCAGCAGACCATGCTTCCCATTCAGGGCACCGTTCCAGACGCAACAGTTTATGTAACAGCGTTTAAGCCAGTTTATGCGTGGAACGGCAATTCCCTATCCCAGCTGCTGCTAGTCTACGACCCGTGATGCGGCATGACACAGAATGTTGCAGAAGTCCACTACTTGTTCTCGGATGGCAGATGCAGGCACGGGGGGCCTACGATGTGCTTCGTCCACCACACTACGATAATCCCTTGCAGTGGTGAGATGTTGTCGACAGCAAACTTTAGGATGAGTATGTCTGCTCTCTCGTTCGTATGTAGTCCAACATACGACCACTGTCACATACGACTTCCCAAAATTATGAATATTGCACCATTCGACCAGCTGGCCAAATGGAAAGCCATTCCGAACACTGTCAGGTGCTTATAATGCTGCATCATATTAGTAGGCGTCATCTCCGTGTCCTTCACAGTGATCAATCAACATCTGACGCCGTTCTTGCTTTTTTCCTACCCTGCCATACCTGGTAACAACACTAAACGCGAAGTAAACTAATGCAATCGTTGCCATTCTACTTGTTACAGAGAACTGCAACTCCAGTCATACACTTATCGGCCGAAAGTGTGTGCGTACACGAAGTTACATTGAAATGCGACCATCTGTTCTGTGTGTTTCACTTTTTTCATCGGGCAGTGTACTACGTCACCTGTTAAACATATCACGGTGCTTTCCTGTCCAAGAGAGACACTGTATTGGCCTCCCGTACCATTTCATTGTTGTTGATTATTCCAATCCGCTTACCATAAAGGGAAGGTTGACAGGACGCATAATAATCCATCAAGAAGTAGTTGATTTGCTCCTGTACAAATCTTTTCACCTTAGAGTAGCACTTGCAACAGATATCCCATGTTATTTGCTGGATGTGTTCCAATTTCTGTCTTCCTCTGCAGATTTTATCCTCTACAGCTTCCTCTAGTACCGAGGTAGCTTTTTGTACTGTCTTAACAGATGTCCTGTCATCCTGTCCCTTCTTCATGGCAGTGTATTCACCGCCGATTCAGACCAAGTACACACATTCAAATTTTTTTAGCTTTCAGTATTTATGAAACAATGATGAGGCGTTGAGAGATACACTATAGAAGTGAAAAAAACTAGGACAACAGCAACAACAACTGCCACAACCACAGAACCATTACAGGATGTTGCTGAACGAAGCTGTATGTAGATGCTGCAGTGACTCTTAACGCGTGTAAAGTTGTATTAATAAACATCTGCTAAGCGTCTTGTTTCTTGCAGATGAAGGCCTCCTGGCCGACCCGGCGGAGCTGCAGAACTTCAACGACAAGTTTGAAGTCGCCACGGCCCCGCACGTGCACTTACCCACCGAAGAGGAGCGCATCAACGCCACGAGGAAGATACACGACTTCTACTTCGGGGACGGCGACATCACACTGGACGATGCTCAGGGTCTTGTCGATGTGAGTACTGAAACTTTATCGGTTACAAGTTTCTCCTTCCGTCGGTAGTTTGGCACGCTGGTTGCCGTTAGCTGCTTGTCGTGTCTCTTGCCGTGACATTAAACATGTGGCCATCGGCTTTAACGTGTCCTTTAGCGACTTTTCGGCTACCAATGTGGTTCCATAGAGACCGCGTAATTTGACTGAAATCAGCACTAGTATTCACTAGCGTAAGACCGACACGATTGCGTCACTAATGACACAGTCGTCGGCGACGCAACTGACATCAAGTCATGGGAAAAACTTATCAGAATACACGCTGGCTACCACCCCTGGAAATCGCGGGCCCGCAGACTTACTTTATAGAAGGTATAATGGGGCGTGTATGCACAAATGGTAGACAGAATTTGCTTTACTGGAAAACTACTTCAGCGTTTCGTCATATGGTGCTTACATCATAAAAAACGAGAGTCCCTCTCGTGGCAGGTGCAGGCGTGATAGGACCGCTTCTGTTTGCAATGCGTGTAAATGAAATAGTAGGAAGTGTATGATGCTCTTAAGACTGTTCGAGGATGACGCGATTGCCCGTAACAATGTAGCAACAGCAGAAAACAGAATCGATTTGCAGAGTGACGCTCAGAGGACTGATTAATGGTGCAGACTCTGGTACTTGAGTCTGAATGTAAATGAATGTAATTCACTGTGCATACATAGGAAAATAAAGCCACTACTGTACAGCTATTGATGAGAAACTGCTGGGAGCAGTATCTTCCATAAAATATGTAGGAATAACTATCCATAGCGACCTTAAGTGGTTTGTCCACGTAAAAGAAAAAGCAGGCAAAGTAGATGCCAGACTGAAATTCATAGAGTGAATCTGAAGGAAACGTAACTCATCCACGAATGGAGTGATTTATAATGCACTTGGTCGTACTGTTCTTCAGTATTGTTCATCAATCTGATAGTGAGACTCTTACTAAGTCGGACAAATACAAGAGACAGAGAAGATCCAACGAAGAGTGGCGCCTTTCGGCACAGGAGCGTTCAGTCGCGCGAGAGCATTACTGAGATGCTCAACAAATTCCATTATCAGACGTTACAAGAGAAGCGCTGTACATCACGGGAAGTTTACTTTCCAAATTTCGTGAAAGCACTTTGCGGGAGCAAACGGATAACGTATTACGTCCTCCCACATACATCTCGCTTACCGACCAAGACGAGAAAATTCGAGGAATTGGAGCCCATACAGAGGCTTACCGACATTCATTCTTCACACGCGCCATTCGTCGGTGGATCAATGTATGGCGGGGAGGGGGGGGGGGGGGGAAATCAGGTAGTTGCACCACAAGTATACTTCGCCACACATCATGAATCGGCTTGCGGGGTATGATGTGGATGTAGATGTTGAGATGTAGTTGTACAGAGCCGCAGGCCAGTTTGTGGGGAAGCGTGTCACGAAGCATACAGACACCTAGTGAATTGTCTTGGGGTAAGATTTATATGGATCTACTCTGTATTGCTCTGCATTTGATGCAATTTCGGGGAGGCCAGGTTGGGGATAAATGTAAAAACAGTCTCCATAACAGTTCAGTACATCGGAACTTCGTCATCATCATGTGCATCGTCGAAATATTGTTACCGTCACACGCTATTATCTGGAGAAAGGCCCATGAAGCTATAAGTCAGTTTCAGCTCTCAAAAAATAGGAAATTTTACCGGCTAATTTCTTAAAATTCATTTTTGTCCAAATATGAATGCATAGTTTTACTCACATTCTTGGCAAGACCCGCGTTGATAATTCTGAATGTCACAAAGTACGTCATTTACACGTAATGTCTCACTTAGGGTGACACTATTAACAGATCCGAAAGAAAACGTAGTCATGACGAGGCTATAGTTCAGTTGCACTCATTTTTCTGTGGTAGGGTGGGCACAAACGATACCATATTTGTGGTTATTTGTATCCCACAATCTCTTAGTGATAGGTTTTTTGCTTCACGATGAATTTCCTTATTTCCCTGGGGTAATGTAGATTGCTGATAACATAGTCTCGGTACATTTGAGCTTAATAATTTACTGGTAGCAAATTATTGTCACAGATTCTTTCCCTGAGGTTGGCCACAACAGTTCCCTTGCTATCATAGTTGTCGTCGTACCGTGCGATGATTTATTACTGACTCAGACATCCCTAGTACGTGAAGTTCCTACCATCTCGAAAGAATGTTCGTTGCTGGTTATCTATGGGTCTTTTGCTTACATCAAGACTTGGATTTTTCTCATGAACAAGACTATTCTGCAGGGATCCGCCGTTTAATCAAACGCCGGAGCTGCGTTTACGTCTGAGGTACCAAAGCGTTGTTGCCGGCATATAGGAGCTCGTACACAACTACGTTAGTAGCTTTGCTTTTTGTTTAAGGCGAGCAACATTGATAATGATCCCATCAGCCTCTGTGTGTAAATACAGTAGTGGAAATCAGTATAAAAGCAAGGATATTTTAGGACAAGTAACATTGTTGGTTAAAATAGTTGCGCACAGTGCATATTCAATAATATGAGATCCAGTATACCGACGAATGCAGTCGTACAGTTATGGCATTTACCGCCAGTTGTACAATATACAACAAGACGTCAACGATTCATGTGATAGAGGGTAGAACTCGGTTCAAAAGCAGTCGGTTCTGTGCGGTGTTTGTGCGTGCGTTCATGGCTTTATTGCAGGCGGCAGACACACATCATTATTGACATACATTAAATGAATCAGCAACTGCGAATATCGACAACCATCATTTGTAGAATGGAATGACAGCAATGACAATTTTTGCCACACCATTTGGGCATACGTGCATGACTCATCGACAGACCCGAACTTCTATTACGTATATTCCCCTACTGGTCAGACGTTGTACTTGAAAGTCGCTTGCCCGGTATCGGTAGATAAATACGATAGTGCAGTGTCTCTGTTGTTCTGATTACGATGCAAACTTTGCATCGTAATCAGAATAACACAGGGACTGTAATATAGTATCGTCGGCATTAGCGACAGTACATATTGTGCTCATAAACCACGATCGTGAGCCGGCCGTAGTGGCCGAGCTGTTCTAGGCGATACAGTCTGGAACTGCGCGACCGCTACTGTCGCAGGTTCGAATCCTGCCTCGGGCATGGACGTATGTGATGTCCTTAGGTTAGTTAGGTTTAAGCAGTTCTAGGGGACTGATGACGGTAGATGCTAAGTCCCATAGTGCTCAGAGCAATTTGAACCATTTTTTTGTTCTACGGAACTGATGAGGTCAGAAGTTAAGTCCCATAGTGCTCAGAGCCACTTGAAGCATTTTGTGCCACGATCGTGACTTTGCCACACGGAAAACAGTTATCGTGTTATGAAACGGCAAAAATCTGTGCGTAGGAGGAAATGGGACTCTCTAATCGATAAATTGCCAAGAAATTGAACTGTTCAAGTACAGTGATCGATAATTTAGTTCAACTGGGCACACGATATAGACGGAACGGGAAATATGGGTCAGCTAGAAAACTACATAAGGCTTCAAAACGGTCACCTTTGTGCAAGGCAAGGGCCACAAACCGTTATTCGTCTTAGCTTGGTTGGCGATTTACAGTTGTCAATAACTGCCAGCCGTGTACGACAAATTTCACCAACTGACAAACATCTTGCGTTCAAGAAACGACTGCAATTTGAGTTTTCCCAAAAACGCCTGCAGAATGGGATAAAGTGATCTTTAGTGATGAGAAAAAGTGCAGTTTAGATGAGTCGGAGGGTTTTCACTATTATTTGCATGATCTGGCAGCAGAGCAGTTGGTAAGAATGAGCAGAGATTTTGGTGGTGGAATTGTTATGATTTAGGCTGCCTTCTGTGGTGAAGGTAACTCACGCATAACCTCGCTGAACACTACAATTAACTCCCACTTGTATATTGAGGCCGAGCGGTTCTAGGCGCTTCAGTCTGGAACCGCGCGACCGCTACGTTCGCAGGTTCGAATCCTGCCCCGGGCATGGATGTGTGTGATGTCATTAGGTTAGTTAGGTTTAAGTAGTTGTAAGTTCTAGGGGATTGATGACGTCAGATGTTAAGTACCATAGTGTTCAGAGCCATTTGAACAATTTGTATGAGATGGTAGGGGCAGTAATGATTAGAATGTATGACGCCCTAGGGAACGAAAGTCTAATGTTACAACTTAATGCATCCTTGCATATTTCTGATACAACCAAACAGTGGTTTGAAAATAAAGATATCGATGTCTTGCCCTAGCATGCGCGCAGCGAGGATTGTAACCCCTTGTGAAACCTTCGGAAATACTTGCAGGGCGTGCGTGGTTATTGTAATGGAAGGCAATTGGAGGCCACATGTGAGCCGGAAAGAGCGATACGAGAAGAGTGGGCGACAATTTTAGTGAAAGAACTACAAATCCTAACAAAAACAATGCCGGTGACAATTTATGAAAGAAACTATGTGATTCCGTCATGATTTTTTGTCTTACATCCATCAAGTACTTTTATAATAAACTCTATACATGCTTGCTTCAGACATTGTACTACTACAGTAGGAACCCTGCCTTTACACTAGTTTTCACTAGTGTACACACAAATTCAGTAACGACAAGCAGTTTTTTACGGTCATGTGTTAAACAAAAGTCCCAAACAGTACTTCGGAAGACTGAATCAGCTGTTGAAGCGGCTGGGCACTTCACCTTCGGTTTATGCTGTTGCTCTGAGGCGGTGGTTATCGCGTCCTCTGTAGAACAGGGGCGCTGCAAGCTGTCCACAGCTGTAGCAGCTGTAGCAGCGCCATAAAAATCAAGTTCGGCAAAGCCTTGCACTTCCTGGAGTTAGATTACTGTAAGCACGTCAGTGTGATGGTTTAGAATCTCGTCTCGGATTCTATTATCAGGAAGATACTTGAATAATGGCATCACGATTCATTTCATCTTGAAATGAGACTCCACAAGTTCAGTTGAACTATTCTCATTCGTGGCCTTGATTTCAGCAATCCGTTATTCTGTTGACTCGTACGAAAAAATTTGAAACGAACAACAGCTACATGAATATGAGCGTTGAAGAACAGACCAGTTTTTGAAAAATGTCTTCATGTGCTAGTATTTGGGGCTCTGAGGGAACAACTTCCTATACAACCCAGAAATATACACTCCTTCCAATGAACAAAAGAAAGGGCATCGTGATTCACCTGATACTTCGTAAACTGCGAAATGCTGCTCTGAGTTCAGGCGGTAGGCCTATTCTGTCCACTACTCTTGTTTTGCATCAAAAGAGGGGAAGGGAAGGGGCAGCACACAGCAGCTGGGATTCTGTGCTTCAGTCTTAGTTTGCTACGTTTGCTGTGCGTCCAGTAATCTGCCAACGGCAGTGCTGAAAGATGTAACTTGTTAGCTCTGAAAATGAATAAGTACATTTAATGACAGTTCTCCAGAAGTTAGCTTGCTTACACTAAGTATAGATATTGTAAAAGACATTCAACACAAAATTTTGAAATATTTGCGAATTTATGACAATTGGCTTTCTTAGGCATCAGTCTCTTCACCAGTGGATGTCTGATGTGTTATTTGTTAGTTTGTAATTACATCACAAGGAAATAAATTATCTTATGTTATCCGACTGTCTGTCTGTCTGTCAGTCCGTCTGCTAATACTACTTTTTCTCAGGACTGGGTAGACGTGTCAAGTTGAAAGTTACGTCACTTCCTAAGGTCTAACGTCTCTTGGCGCTGTAAGAAACGCACGCTTCTAAATTAATAGACTCGAATGATACAGCTATTTATGTCACATATTTTTATACTCGCAAACTCACTGATCAAAACATATAGTGTACTTCACTTTAACCAAGAGCCTTGAAATCTGGCAAGCAGCAAGATTTCATAATGAAAGTAAAGGAAAAATCCTTGTTAATTCGTATGTAAAACACATGAATATTTCTCATTATCTCTCATCCGTCTGTGTGTCTGTCCCCCCGTCCTTCTTTCTCAGGAACGGGCAACATTTCAAGTTAAAATTTATGTCTCATGCAGTCAGTCGCGGAAACTTTGAGCTCCATTTTACCAGGTTTTGAAAATATTGGACACTAGGTAAATCACACATCACAACAGACCTTTTACATGTATATTGAGTGCTTGGAAAAGTGAAAATGTATGTTAACTACGTCCTTTTTTTGTCATCAGTCTCCTGACTGGTTTGATGCGGGCCGCCAATAATTCCTCCCTTGTGCTAAACTGTTCATCTCTTGCAACCTACGTCCTCAATTATTTGCTGGATGTATTCCAGTATCTGTCTTCCTCTACATTTTTTGAACTCTACAGCTCCCTCTAGTTCCGTGGAAGTCATTCCCTCAACAGATGTTCTATCATCCTGACCCTTTTCTTTATCTGTGTTTTTCACATACCCCTTTCCTCTCCAATTCTGCGAAGAACCTCCTCATTCATTATCAGTCCACCTAATCTTCAACATTCGTCTGTAGCACCACATCTCAAATGCTTCGATTCTCTTCTGTTCCGGTTTCCCACAGTCCATGTGTCACTATCACACGATTCTGAACTCCAGACTTACATTCTCAGAAATTTCTTCTTCAAATTAAGGCCGATATTTGATGCTAGTAGACTTCTTTTGGCCAGGAATGCCGTTTTTGCCACAGTTAGTCTGCTTTTGATGTCCTCCTTGCTCCGTCCGTCATTCGTTATTTTACTGACTAGGTAGCAGAATTCCTTAACTTCACCTACTTTGTGACCATCAATCGTGATGTTAAGTTTCTCTTTTTTAACATTTCTACCATCGTCTTTCTTCGATTTACTCTCAGTGAATATTGAGTACTCATCAGACCGTTAATTCCGTTCAGCATATCATATATTCCTTCTTCACTTTCTCTCAGAATAGCAGTGTCATCAGCGAATCGTATCATTGATTTCCTTTCACCTTGAATTTTAATTCCACTCCCAAAGCTTTGTTTTATTTCCATCATTGCTTACTCGATGTACAGACTGAACAGTAGGGGCGAAAGACTACATCCTTGTCTTACATCCTTTTTAATACGAGCACTTCGTTCCTGGTCGTCCTCTCTTATTATTCCCTTTTGGCTGTTGTACATATTATATGTGACTCGTCTCTCCCTATAGCTCACCCCTACGTTTTTTTTCAGAATTTCGAACATGTTGCACCATTTTACATTGTCGAACGCTTTTTCCAGGTCGACAAATCCTATGAGCTTGTATTGATTTTTCTTTAGTCTTGCTTCCATTATTAACCGCAACGCCAGAATTGCCTCTCCCGTGCCTTTACTTTTCCAAAAGCCAAACTGATCGTCGTCTATCGCATCCTGAATCTTCTTTTTCGTTCTTCTGTATATTATTTTTGCAAGCAACTTGGGTACATGAGCTGTTAAGCTGATCGTGCGATAATTCTCGCACTGGTCAGCTCTTGCCGTCTTCGGAACTGTGTGGATGATGCTTTTCCGAAAATCAGATGGTATGTCTCCTGACTCATACATTCTACACACAAATGTGAATAGCCGTTTCGTTGCCACTTCTTCCAATGAGTTTAGAAATTCTGATGGAATCTTATCTATCCCGTCTGTTTTATTTGACCTTTATTTCACCAAAGCTCTTTTAAATACTGATTCTAATACTGGATGCCCTTTTTCTTCTAAATCGAATCATGTTTCTTCTTCTATCACATCAGACTAATCTTCTCCTTATGGAGGCTTTCAATGTATTCTTTCCACCTATCCGCTCAATCCTCTGAATTTAACAGCGGAATTTCCGTTCCACTCTTAATGTAACCACCCTTGTTTTTAATGCCATCGAAGAATGTTTTGACTTTCCTGTATGCTGAGTCTGTCCTTCGACAATCACTTCTTTTTCTATGTTTTCACATTTTTCCTGCAGCCATTACGTCTTAGCTTCCCTGCACTTCCTATTTATTTCATTCCTCAGCGACTTGTATTTCTGTATTCCTGAGTTTCCCGGAACATTTTTGTACTTCCTCCTTTCATCAATCAACTGAAGTATTTCTTCTGTTACCCACGCTTTCTTCGAAGTTACCTTCTTTGACCCTATATTTTTCATCCCAGTTTTTGTGATGGCCCCTTTTAGAGATGTCCATTCCTCTTCAACTGTACCCCCTATAGAGCTATTCCTTATTGCTGCATCTGTTGCCTTAGAGAACTTCAAGTGTATTTCGTCATTCCTCAGTACTTCCGTATGCCAGTTCTTTGCGTATTGAGTGTTCCTGACTAATGTCTTAAACTTCAGCCTACTCTTCATCGCTACTATATTGTGATCTGAGTCTACATCTACTCCTGGGTACGTCTTACAATCCAGTATCTGATTTCGGAATCTCTGTCAGACCATGATGTAAAAAAACTGAAATCTTCCCGTATCAACCGGCCTTTGCCATGTATACCTCCTCCTTTCGTGATTCTTGGACAGTGTATTCGCTATTACTAGCTGAAACTTGTTACAGAACTCAATTAGTCTTTCTCCTCTCTCATTCCTTGTCCCAAGCCCGTATTCTCCCGCAACATTTTCTTCTACTCCTTAGGCTACAACTGCATTCCAGTCCCCTACGACTATAAGATTTATATCCCCCTTTGCATACTTTATTACCTTTTCAATATCCTCATACACTTTCTCTATCTCTTCATCTGCAGCTTGCGACGTCGGCATATGTACCTGAACTATCGTTGTCTTTGTAGGTTTGCTGTCGATTCTGATAAGAACAACCCTGTCACTGAACTGTTCACAGTAACACACTCTCTGCCCTACCTTCCTATTCATAACGAACCCTACTCCTGTTATAGCATTTTCTGTGCTCTTGATATTACCTTATACTCATCTGACCATAAATCCTTGTCTTCTTTCCACTTCATCTCACTGACCCCCACTGTATCTATATTGAGCCTTTGCATTTCCCTTTTCATATTTTCTAGTTTCCCTACCACGTTAAAACTTCTGACATTCCACGCTCCGACTGGTAGAACGTTATCCTTATTTTGATTATTCAACTATGTCCTATTATAACAAAATTTCAATTTTAATCCTGGTACAAAGTAATACTCTAATTCAGAATAGCTTTTGATCAGTCTTAAGAAACAAATACTTCTTCCTTTCTCTAATGTTACGGGTAAATTTAGATGGTGCGAGATGCGAATTAGGTATTAGTAAGAAGGAAAAAAAAAAACAATGTTAATTCAGTATGCAGGTTTACTTTAAAACTTCAAGATATCTGTATCGCTCTGGTATTGTTCAACTTAAATCACTATCACCAGAAGCTCTCTTTACTGCCAAAGCAATTAAGGATAATCACGGGCTTAAGAGCTTGTAGGAAGTTGGAAGACAGCTGAAATACTAATCAGAAAGCACAGAGGTAATAAAACGTTTGTTTTAGTACAAAATAATGCAAGTAGGTGGAGCAGCAGTTATTTGAAACAAAAGTAATAACTGGTACAATGATACCCTCAAAGGTAAAAAGTTACGCTGATTGATGGTGCTAAGATCCAAGGTCTCTTGGCAGTGTAATAAATGTAAGCCTCCAACTCAATGCATTCAATAGACACGTCTATTTATGTCACATATTTTGATACTTGCAAACTCATCCACTAAAACGAGGGATGGTCTATGACCGTACACGAGAAACGCGCAACGGTAAGGCAAATTCTCGATAATTTTTCAAGTCCTCTTGAGAAATTGTCGGCGGTGCTGCGCTGTTTGAGCGACTGCAAGAAACTATTCAACTATTGAACAAGGAAGCATTGAGCCTCACGAGTCGTAATCGTTATGTTCCGTATGTGCAAGGAAGAATTTCAAATTGCGCTTTCTACATTGGTGTGAAGTGTACATCCTTCACGAATTTTTATTGACTAATAGCATATTATTCAGAAGACAAAAATTGTAGAATGATCATATAATTGTTATTTAAGAAAAACGCAGAACTCGCACAAAACAAAAACTTTATTCTTTTCAAAAGAAAAAAAAAAACATTACGCTCTCCTCACGTACGTACACTTAAACAACTTATTATGCCCAGAAACTCCTACATAGATTTACTTATTATAGACAAAAAGAAGTGTTGGCCACCAGAGCGCATTTTTACTTCCAGTTATAGCACTAGCGTCAATTTTCGATTAGAGCCAGTTGGATTTTCAGTCTGCTGCTTTATTTACGAACTTAAAGCATGGTAGCAACTGCACATACTTCGGCTCTTTTAATCCGAGCCTAGCTTCTCTTTTAATCCGAGCCTAGCTATTAGTGAGTTGTGTAGATGCTGCTGTAACTCCTTCGCTACCGTGTTAGCCCACTTTCCTTTGCATACGGTTAGAATTAGCTTCCTGATTTTTGGAGTAACTTCAGAAAGACAGGAATAGATTTCAGTAGGAATTTCAGTGTTGAGAATTAAAATGGCTTAAGTACACTCAAAAATTTGTTGAAAGCCAGTCTTTATGATATGTATGGGAAGTGTTTCAGTAAAAGTTAACTTAATATTTTGATTTTCCCTATCCTGTAGAAAACAAATTCTGTACAAAACAAACTTAATATCTGTATTATCAATTTCTGCTTATTTGAGTCAATCTTCAGAGGACGTAGAAACTTAGAAGTAAGGCATATTACTTGGACTTTTTTCAGCTTAATATATATAATCGTTTACGGTATAACTAAAACTTTTTGTAACAGAAATGATTTTTTTAAGTTACAATTTTATCTCTAATACAACTCAACAAAAATTAAAATGACCAATACTCCAAGGATGGAAAAATACGTGTAAGAAATCGACCAACGTATGTTCCTGTCAGACTGAGATCTATAATTCTGGTAAGGAAGACCTTATGTATTTACTCAACGAAATTTAGCATTCAGCAATCTCAAACAGTATCTTTTATGAAAAATACTTTGCCCCAAATCATTACGATCGAAACCACAGTGACGTGGAGGACCATAAACATCTAAGGTATCAAAGCCTGGAAATGAGTATTTCAAAACCTTACACCACCAGAAATTATTATTTTTAACATTTAACTTCTTAGAGGGTTAAACTCCTCCCCTGCCGTGTCGTTTCCGTGGTATTTGTTCCGGACACAATGTATTGGACAAGCGATGAATATGACGGTCGCTGAACTCTAAATTTCACTAACTCAGTACAATCTTCCTTTGTTATCGGTTGCACCTACTTCATCTCACAAAAAATCTATTGCATTCAAACGCTCAACTTCGAATCCCTTTCTGCATTTCCAGGCCGTAAAACACTTCGCTTAAAGATCTCTTGTAAGCGTAGCAAAGCCACACACATATACCTTAATTGCTTGAGGTACGCTTGAAAGATGGCTGTCCTACTGGCTAAAATTTTTCTGAGTATGTAGTGGGTCACGAATATGAGTTAGTTTGTAAATCTGGTAAATGTTCTCAAAGCCTTGTAATATCGCTTTAACCGGCCGGAATGGCTGAGCGGTTCTCGGCGCTTCAGTCTGGAACCGCGCGACCGCTACGGTCGCAGGTTCGAATCCTGCCTCGGGCATGGATGTGTGTGATGTCCTTAGGTTAGTTAGGTTTAAGTAGTTCTAAGTTATAGGGGACTGATGACCTCAGCTGTTAAGTTCCATAGTGCTCAGAGCCATTTGAACCATTTGAATATCGCTTTAACATTCCCTTTATGATTATGAACACTGGAACTACACTACTGGCCAGAGATGCTGGTCAGAGAGGTTAGTTTTACTTTTATAGAGCGTAGCAGTTTGTCAATACGTATCGGACAGTCTGGCTATGTAGTTGCTTTGAGAAAGGTAGAAGCTGGCCTGGCGTGTGGTGGAGGCAGCATTATTTCAATCGGATATTGAAATAATATGTTCAGAAGCAAATTTTGGGGAAAAGAGATTATATGAATGCAGAATTTTTAATATATAATTGTGTAATTTCTTATTGTTGGAATACTGAGTGTGGTTAAAGTTTGCTGCAGAAGTTTTGTAGTGAAGCATGTGAACTTGTCTGGTAGCTGCAGTAAGTGTCAAAGAAGGCAGTTATACACTAGAAAAGTTTTAAGAAATATTTTGCTGATTTCTGTAGTTGTGAGAACTTTATGAAAGGGTGTATTGTTGTTATGACTTAATGAAGCATAGTTTAACTTGGAGGCTCTGTTCTCAGTTATCGGTTGTTAAGTTCAGCTCCCCATTTTTCACTCTTTACCTTTATGAACGTGTTTATATAATCGAATTGCACATCGCGAGTTGTGTGCTGTGGAAGCATTTTTGTGAAAATTAATGAGATACCGTATTGCATTGTGCATCGCAAGTATGGTAAATGAACTATCTTTTCTGATAGTTTCATCATTATCTTAGTAATGACACGTTGCTGAACAGACGAGCGTTCCGTGCGCATAGGTAGGCCAATGAATTTAATTGCCATCAAGGTTCATGTCCATTGTAACGCACATTGATTGTCAGAGCGTTATTTGTGAAAGTAATATATCAGTTCATCGGCTTAATAGCTGTAGAAGAGCTCAATAAATTGCTGTCTTGTGAGTTTTCAAGCAGTTTTATCAGAAAGTCAGATGTGTTAAATATTATATTCATTTGCTGTATAATTACTACAGTCATTGTTTGCAAGACTAAAGTTAAGATTACCTATATGCAGTGCCAACACTTTAAACTGAATTATTTGTTTTGCAGGCAGACAGGATATGTAAATTTCATTGAAAACCGATTGATTTCTCGCAGGCGAATTGTCTGGTGTACGGGCTAGTTTAGAAGTTTTTACGTTGATCTACGAGGCGGGTTGTTTAAATAAGTACCGCTTTGCCACACCGCTGCCGCAACGCTGTGGTCAGCGCTTCGTGCATGCTTACTGGGTACCCACATCTGCTGTCTACGCACCGACGCCATTAGTCTGATTCTTCCTTGCTTACATTGTGTTACTGAGTTTTTAAGATGCCCCCGATAATCGTGAGTCCCGCCGACTGCGAAGTACGGGCTGTTAAAGATTTCTTAGTGTTAAAGGCCTGAAAGCGATCGATATTCATCGTGAGATCTGTGCAGTTTACGGAGAAAACACTATGAGTGATGGAATGGTAAGAAAGTGAGAGAGAGCATTTAAAGATGGCCGCACAAATGTGCATGATGAACAACGTAGTGGGCGTCCTTCAGTCGTTAATGAAAGTTTGGTGCAGGAAGTGGACAATAAGATGAGAGGAAACAGACGCTTTACGATTTCCTTCTTGCAGGATGACTTTCCTAATGTTTATCGTAGTGTTTTGTATGACATTGTGGCCGAGCAGTTGAATTTCCGAAAATTGTGCGCACGTTGGGTACCGGAAATGTTGACGGATGTGCACAAAACCAAACGTTTAGATAGTGAATTGACTTTCCTTGAGCGGTACCACAACGACGGTGCTGATTTCTTAAGCCAAATTGTTATGGGCGAAGAAACATGGGTGGTCTACGTCACACCAGAATCGAAGCAACAGTCCGTAAAATGGCGGCATTCAGATTCACCCAGAAAAGTGAAGTTTAAACAAACAATTTCTGCCCGGAAAATCATGTGGGACAGAAAAGAAGTATTGTTTGTGGAATTTCTGCCTCATAATGAGACAATCAATGCAGCAGCCTACTGTAAGACATTGCACAATCTGCGCCGTTCAGTTCAGAACAAAATACGTGGCATGTTGAGCATGGGCATCGTTTTGCTGCAAGACAATGCCTGTCCACATTTAGCGAATCAGACCAAAGTTATCATCACATCTTTTCAAAATGGTTCAAATGGCTCTAAGCACTATGGGACTTAACATCTGAGGTCATCAGTCCCTTAGAACTAATTAAACCTAACTAACCTAAGGACATCAGACACATCCATGCCCGAGGCAGGACCCGAACCTGCGACCGCAGCAGCAGCGTGGTTCCGGAAGCGCCCAGAACCGCTCGGCCAGTGGCCGGTCACATATTTTCGATGAGAAACTCTAGATCATCCTGTGTATAGCCCCGATCTTGCGCCCAGTGACTACCATCTTTTCCTGCACTTGAAGAAACACTTGGGCGGTCAGCGTCTTCAAGACGATGACGAAATCAAAACAGTGGTGATGCAGTGGTTAACAAGTCATGTGGCAGACTTCTAGGACGAGGGTATTCAAGAACTGCTACAACGGTATGACAAGTGCCTCAATATTGACGGAAATTATGTAGAAAAGTAGATCAACGTACAGGCTTTCATGTAAAAATAAAATAATTGAGATATCTTAGCAGGTCTTTTTTTAATTTCAAAACGGTACTTACTTAAAAAACACGCCTCGCATCACGCTGCTACACCCTGTATGAGAGCAACTCCTGGCTGACTGACCTCTTGTGTTGCTGCAGCTGGGGACGGACCAGCACTTCGCCGAGCCGACAGACTCGCTGGTCCGCTACGTGTCGCAGCTGTCCGACCAGCCCGTCTACTACTACCTGTTCGACTACCGCGGCGCCAGTGGCGGTAACACCACCTATGGTACGTAAGCTGCGACACCGGCTGTTGAGCGCTTTGTTTTAGAAGCGAGATAATTTTAATAAATTTAAACTTTCTCGGTGTACTCCGTTAATCCAACCTAGTAAGGATTCCAGACCGCGCAGCAGCACTTCAAAAGAGGACGGCCAAGTATAATGTGGGCAGTATCTGTAGTAGATGTGTTACATTTTTTATGTGTTCTGCCAATAACACGCAGTCTTTGGTTTCTCTTTCCTACAACATTTTCTATGTATGCTTTCGAATTTAAGTTGTTTGTAATTGTAGTTCCTAGGCATTTAGTTGAATTTACTGCCTTAAGATTTGACTGATTTATCGTATAATTGAAGTTTGACGGATTCCTTTTAGCTCTCATGTGGATCACCTCACACTTTTAATTTTTGATTGCGTCTGTAATTACATCTTCAACTCTACTCTGTTCGCTGATACATTTTACTGTTATTCCTATTTTTTCGTGTAAATCCCATCAGGCATCTTGCATTTAAAGACCATACCATACTGTTATAAGACGAAGTACATAAACACTGCAAACTTTCGCTCTCATCAGCATAAGAAGTTTAGTTTTGAAAGTAATATTTGGCTTACCAAAACAAGAACCGCATTTCTTTGTTAAGTGAGACCAAAACGTGTCCTAGGAGTCTGAAGAAACCTTCGTCTGGAGAATGAGACAGATGCCTTGCGCGAACTAAGAATTTGTTCACTATCTAACTATGTAGTATACCTCATGTTGCATGGCATATGTTGCTTGTCTTTGTTTAGATTAGTTTCAAGAAGCGGTTTCTATATACACTGTCCACTTACAAAAATGTGACCAACTGTTAAAAGCCTGAAACCTTTTGCAGCGCGGACAGCTGCCGGACCTGCAGGAAGAGAGTCAGTGAGACTTTTGAACATACTGACAGGGATGTGGATCTGTGGAGTCACGCCAACTCCAGGGCCATGGCCGGCTGCGCTATCTTTCTCGGTTGAGGACTCATGGTGCGAACAGCCCGATCGATGTGCTCCCACAAACTAATGAATGGGTTTAAATCCGGGGAACTGGTGGCCCGGCGAACATGATAAACTCATCCTGGTGCCCTTCAAACCACTCACGTACACTGCGAGTTGTGTGACACGTTGTACTGTCGTGCTGGAAGATGTCATCGAGGGAGGAAGAACAAACTTTATGTAGGGATGCTCATCATTCCCCAAGGATAAATGCATACTTGTGTTGATCCATTGTGCCTTCCAGAATGACGAGCGCACGGAATGCCACGAAAATATTCCCCGGATGATAAAGCTCCCTCCACCTCCTCTTGTTTCCAGATGTTTCACTCAGTACACTCCAACGGCCATTTGTCCAATGATGATGATGATGATGATGATGAGGTTCCACACTCCGAGGAGCGTAAGGGACGATGCGGGAAACCCACACAGCTCTACTAGGCAAGGCCTTGGTGGAGGTGGTTTCCCATTGCCTTCCTCCGACCGTGTGGGGATTAATGATGATGATGATGATGATACAAGAACAACCACTCATCTCAAGGCAGGAAAAATCCCTGACCCCGCCGAGAATCGAACGAGGGACCCTGTGCGCGGGAAACGAGAACGCTACCGTTGGATCTTTAAATGTGATTAAATGTGATTCCCCTGAAAAGGCCACGTGTCACCGATCAGTGGACGTCCAGTTGCGGTGTTGGCTTGCAAATGTCAGCCTTCACCAACCATGAACGGCAGTCATCATGGGTGTGTTCACCAGGCGCCTGCTGCGGAGGCCCGTAGCCGGCAATGTTCGGCGATCGGTCGTTGAGAAGGCACTCCCTTTAGCCCCTTTGTTGATCTGGGCAGTCAGCTGCTCATCCATCCACCCGTACACATCTCCACAGTTCTTGTTCACGCCTGTCACCTGGGACATTTGATGCACAACGGTTTCTGTTAGCGCCATTTTACTATGCGTGGGATACTTAAGCCACAGCGTACAGTTTATAAACTCAAACCTTTTGGGAAATGCTTCAGCCCCCGGCTAAAATGCCAGTGACCATGCCATTTAGGACGACAGATACATCACTTCGTTCCGGCATTACGACAGCGACTGCACGGTTTTCCACGTCCTCATGAGACACTTTATATCCCCTCCACTTCTAGTGCTAACATCTGCCGTCTGTGACTGGTTATTGCATGTTGAAGTCGAATATAGGAGACGATCACATTAATGTCGCTGGGCCGTGTACGTTGGTATTTCCAGTGAGTTTTTTGGTTGTGAATTAGTTCGTTAAATAATCAGTAAGTGCGTTCTTTTATTAGGCGATGTAATTGATAATCCTTCCACACTGTAACAAAATCAGCACAGGCATTTTACACTGTAAAGAGCGATGAGTCTTTTACAGTGTGTTGTACACTCATGTTCATAAATTAAGGATAATTGCAGAATGTGGTGCACCACACAACGTGGCACTACACAAAACTGGCGCTAATAGCATAGACACATAGGGAACACACGACACGTACCTGATACCTGTAAGTCCACGATATTAAGTTGAGAAAACCGTCCCGAAATACATGTGCTACAAAACGCCACTGTTTCCTGCGCATGTACCCCGATATCAATATGGGATATGATCACCATACACACGTACACAGACCGCACAACGCGTTGGCATACTTTGGATCAGGTGGTCGAGAAACTGCTGGTGTATAGTCTCCCATTCTTGCACCAGTGCCCGTTGGAGCTCATGAAGTGTCCTAGGGGTTTGGAGACGTGCAGCGATACGTCGACCGAGAGCGTCCCAGACGTGGTCGATTGGATTTAGGTCTGGATAACAGGCAGGACACTCCATTCGCCGGATATCTTCGGTTTCAAGGCACTCTTCCACGATGGCAGTTCGGTGGGGCCGTGCATTATCATCCATCAGGAGGAAGGTGGGACCCACTGCACCCCTGAAAAGGCGGACATACTGGTGCAAAATGACGTCTCGATACACCTGACCTGTTACAGTTTCTCTGTCAGAGACCTGCAGGGGTGTACGTGCACTTATCATAATTTCACCCCCCCCCCCCCCCCCCACACACACACACTATCAAATCGCGACCTCCATACTGCTCCCTTTCAAGGACATTAAGGAGTTGGTACATGGTTCCTGGTTCACGCCAGATGAAAACCTGGCGAGAATCACTGTTCAGACTATACCTGGACTCGCCCGTGAACATAATCTGGGACCACTGTTTCAATGACCATGTACTGTGTCCTTAACACCAGGCTTTACGGGCTCTCCTCTGACCAGGGATCAGTGGAAGGCACCTTGCAGGTCTCCGGGCGAATAAACCATGTCTGTTCAGTCGACTGTATACTGTGTGTCTGGAGACATCTGTTCCAGTGGCTGCGGTCAGGTCTGGAGCAAGGCTACCTGTAGTATTTCGTGGCCATGTGCGGGCACTGATGGTGGGATATCACTCTTCTGGTATTGTTGTACACTGTGGACGTCCCGTACTATAGCGCCTGGACTTGGTTCCTGTGTGCTGGAATCGTTGCCATAATCTTGAGATCACACTTTGTGGCACACGGAGGGCCCATGCTACGACCTGCTGTTTTTGACCAGCCTCCAGTCGCCCTAGTATTCTACCCCTCATAACGTCATCAACACGTGTTCTTTGAGCCATGTTTAACACACAGTCACCATTAGCATGTTTGAAAACGTTTGCACACTTACTCGCAGCACCGTACTGTGACATGCACCAACACACCTCTTCGTATGTGGACTGTTGCCAGCGCCACCGTGCCACGATCGCAGATCAAATGCACCGCATGGTCATACCCCTAGGTGATTTAAACCCGCAAACTGCCCACCAGAGCGTGGTCTCACCATGTATCAGCATTATCAAAATTGGTTCAAATGGCTCTGAGCACTATGGGACTTAACTTCTGAAATCATCAGTCCCCTAGAACTTAGAACTACTCAAACCTAAGTAACCTAAGGACATCACAAACATCCATGTCCGAGACAGGATTCGATCCTGCGACCGTAGCGGTCGCACGGTTCCAGACTGTAATCAGCATTATTCTTAATTTTTGAGCATGAGTGTATTCAAGGGGTGTAAAATACGAAATATGATGGAACAAGACAAGTCCTAATCAGAGGGTTCAGATATATAAGAAAATTTGTTTTATCGCCATAGAACGCGTGAGAAATGATTATCAAAACACGTTATATGATTTAATTGAATCACGGAGGAAGAATGTCAAGAATTTGAGGAAGAAACGTCTTTACACCCATTTTCAACATATTAGTCTTTCAAACAAAGGATGAATTGGTCCCCAACCAAAATCTAGTACTATTACATAAACTATGGCTTTGTGTAAAAGAAATGATTCACTTTCCGTGAGAGAAATATTCGTGGAAAGAATCTGACACTTTACACTATTAACATAGGTCCGATCTTACGGAATAGGTTCTCAGATGTATGAGTGTTCGAAGACTTTTTATGTTATAGGAGGCAATACGTTGTCCTGGACGGTAAGTGTGCGTCGAAGACAAAAGCATCGTTGGGAGTGCCCCAGGCAAGTGTGACAGGACCACTGTTGTTCTGTATAGACGTATGTGATCTGACGGATAATCTATGCAGGCTTTAAGACTGCTGATGACGTTGCAGTTCCCGGGTAGTGTCATCAGAGACTGACTGTACAGGATTTTCTATTTGGTAAGATGAATGGAAGCTTGTTATGAACGTGGCAAAATGTAAATCAATGAGCCGGCCGCAGTGGCCGCTACGGTTGCAGGTTCGAATCCTGCCTCGTGCATGGATGGGTGTGATGTCCTTAGGTTAGATAGTTTTAAGCAGTTCTAGGTTCTAAGGTACTGATGACCTCAGATGTTAAGTCCCATAGTGCTCAGAGTCATTTGAACCATTTTTAAAACAATGCAGATGTGTGCGAAAAACAATCCTATAATTTCCGAATACAATTTTACTGTTGTGCTGCTTGCTACAGTCACTTCGATCAAGCATTTAGGCGTAATGTTCCAAAGCGACATATTATGCAACGAGCACGTAATGTCAATTGTTAGGAAGACGAATGATTGATTTCAGTTCATGTTTGATGGAGACTGCATTGAGAACACTTTCGTGACCACTTCTGGGTACTGCTCAAGTCACTGAACTCCTCATCAGGTCGGAGGTCGGATTAAAGGAAGACACCGAAGCAATTCAGAGATGTATGGCTATATCTATTACCGGTAGATTTGATCAACACACATGTACTACGGAAATGCTACGTGATTTGAAACAGAAATCCCTGGAGTGATGAAGGCGTTCTTATCGGTAGAAAGTATTGAGAAAACTTAGAGAGGGACATTTGTGACAGGCGGCAGAATGGTACTACTGCCACGAAAACACATTACGCGTAAAGACTGCGAAGACAAGAGTGATCGTGGATCGTACACAAGCATGTAATCGCTTTTCCCTCAGTCCATTTGAAAGTGAAACAGAAAAGGGTAGGGCGAACAGCAGTACAAGGTACCCTTCACCGTACCTTTAAGGTGGCTTGCAGAGTACGTACCGGTATGTAGAAATAAACGGACAAGTAGACAAGTCGGCTGAAAGAACTCGTAGCTGGAGGAGGCAAGTTACATTCTCTCTGGAACAAAAGTAGTTTCGAAAACTGTTCCACATTTATGAAACCTGAAGTCAGTGAGTGAACTTTGTGATTAGGTAAATCATTTTACATTACGGTAGACGTACAAGAATTCCGAAAGGACATACCCCTGAGAGAGGGTGATAATATAAACAATTAAATCCTGATATGGTATGCAGTTCTCTTGTGATCTGAAATACTTTCATGGTTTTTCTTTTTCAATCGCTCTAATGGTCAAACGCCTCTCACTTAAATAACCCCATTGGAATAATCTATGTAAGCCTATCACCGATAAAAAAATGGTTCAAATGGCTCTGAGCACTAAGGGACTCAACATCTGTGGTCATTAGTCCCCTAGAGCTTAGAACTACTTAAACCTAACTAACCTAAGGACATCACACACATCCATGCCCGAGGCAGGATTCGAACCTGCGACCGTAGTGGTCACGCGGTTCCAGATTGACGCGCCTAGAACCGCACGGCCACATCTGCCGGCCTATCACCGAAATACTGTACGGAAATTTTTACGTGATTGACATATGTCTTCATGTGCAAGTAATTTTTTATGGTGATGAATCCGTTTTTGCTAATGGATGAAGGTCTCCACATAGATTTACAAAACGCTGTACGAAGTTAATATATCTCACACTATTTGCTTTGTTCGCAAGCTGGTGTTACTATAAAGCAATTATCTCTCATAGGTACCCCTCACGCAGCGGAAACGAAATTCCTGTTCCTTAACACCGCCAGCACTGTAGAGTGGGACCCGAACACTCTGGAGGGTGCTTTGAGACAGAGGATGGTTGACACATGGAGCAACTTCATAAAGTTTGGGTGAGTATACAAAATAAGGTATTATCAAGAACTGCATGACAGGTAAATTTACTACTATGTTCCCTGCTTCTCTCCGCTAACTTTATGTAAATGGTCGCCTTGCATCGAAGAAAACATTATTATACACCGGTCAGAATCACCAGATCGGTTTGTTGGCTGAAGTTTATCGCGGTACTAGGAATTGGGAGTTTTGTTAAATTCTGTAGGTTAAGAGCAGTGATTAATCAAAAAAAATAAATACTGAATACTGCAATATTATTCACTCAGTACTGTAAGATTATTTACTCTGTTAAATATTGTGGGCTAGCATGAGACTCTGAAATAACGCAGCACCACGATAACATACGTACGGACATTGACTATTCCGAAGTGCGCACGAAATAATATTTTATACACAGCGCGCGACACACCGCCTTCTAACACGTAGTTCGCGTGGCGCTGCTATTATGCAGAGAAAATATGAGTGCTTTTACCCAAACTATAATGATTAATTTGGTTCTCAGGTGCTACTGGTCATTTATGTACCAACTTTCACAAAGAAACTGAGATATTTTTTATGCTTATTAAACGGAATATTTTTCTGTATTTACTATTCGTTATCTGCAAGGCAAAAGCTGAGGAGAATCTCATCTGCCGTTAAGTGGCCAATCTTAAATATACTAACTCATTCAGTACGAATACATTAATGAATGGAATTTGTCTTTACTTTACTAGCTTTGAAACTATTAAAAGATCAAAATACAGAAGTCTCCCTCATTTACATTTATTATTACAGACTGAATTTCTAACTAAAAAAATATCGTCAGCGTAATGGCCGACCAAATGCCGCTAGGGAAAGACAGCTCCCCGCAATAAGAAGTTCTGAAATAGAGTTATTAATTACAATTAATGGTGGCTATTATTGAAGGTGCTCACTACAATAACCAACACTTTCTAATAACAATTGGAATATATTCTGATAACTTACAGACGACTTACATTAAATATCAGACTGTGAGACGATGGCAGCCTTCCGCTAGACGAAGCGAGCTAGGAAAAGAAATCCAACCCCAAAAAAATTATCTCTGTTCTTCTTCATCTACATTACACAGATACTATAAACAAAAGGCTATTTGTTCAACGCATCGCTGGTTGCGAGCTTTACAGATAATAAACTACACTTTTTAGTATTTGATATTCATCGCGCCCATGGACACAGTCTTTCAGCAATTTATAGTTCACACCTCACTGTTTTTTAGCACACAAAAAGCCCTTTTAATTTTTCTCGAAATGTCAATTTATGTGAAATTCCGTAACAGGTTATATACAGGGGGCTCCGTCAGTCCTGACCACCACAAACAGCCTTTAGTTCAGAAACAAAATAAAATAGGTATCAAAGCAAATGGTGAACTACCAGTTGGACATAAAGTCTTTCATTGATTTTCTCGTGGTCTCGTTCGTTACAAAGATGTGAGCAACAATTCATCTTTTTAAATAACACTCCATATTTTTATTCGGTAATCCAGTTACTCTCCTGAATGCCTGTTTAGCAACGTGTCTCAGAGCAGCTTCCTCCTCTACTATTAGCTCACAGTGCAGCAGCATAGGACAACACAAGGAAAATGATGATCGATCATTCAGTCAACTGTCTTCAGTTGAAGACTTATGCGAGTACAATTTACGCGGGAACAGAGATGAGGGTAGAAATGCTACTCATTTGTGGAGAATGTGCGTTAACAGCACAGTAGCTGCAATAATGATTTCTTATTTACAACACGGGTGCATGTGGTACAGTACTTTTAAACGATAGGTTGCATTTCTACCTCCAGTTCGTTGGTGTACGTTGTATTCAAACACAAAAACTCGAGACAGTAGAGAGAATGACTGGTGTGCATTTGAAAGCTGTCATCTTCTGTTTCCGCAGCACTCAAGCCAAAACTTAAGCAGTTTGTAACTGTTTATAACCGTTATTCCGACGGAACCTATTAAACACACATCAATATTCATTACGGAACAATGACATGTAACATTCACAGGCCAGTCCAAAACAGATTCTTGAATAACGAAAAGTAATGATTACCAAATACCATAAAAAAGATAGGCGACTTAGTGAATTCAAAGTTTAAGAACTTTTTGCAAGTGTGGTAGAAATCGCCTCGTAGGAGGTCATCCGTGCAATGCACATGTTGTGCAATTTGCATAATCTGAAAACTCTGAACATTGGTTCAATACAAAAGCCCAGAGCTCTGAACATAAAACGAATTATTGTTGGGTGAGATCTGATCTGTAGCGTATGCTGACTGCACTGCTGTATTTACCATCAGTCTGCTGCATGATTACTTAATCAAAAACGCTGAAAATCATGTAACACATAAAAATACAATAATATATAATAACATAGCGCTGGGAAATATGCAAGATATTGGTGTGTGTGAGGTGCAATTAAACATTGGATAGTGAGCTTACATAAGAACACTGTCACGGAAAAAAACGAGGAAAGTTTCGGGGAGACAGGCACATTAATACCATATTTGCTAATAAATTGCTGTACTAGTAGAAACTCTCTACATGTGTGGGCGGCCATTATCTTGTTGAAATCTAAGTCCAGGATGGCTTACCTGCCGCCAAAATTTATGACTTTGCATTTTCCGTCGATACCTCTATGGATTTCAGTTTGTGGCCAATTTGCATAAACTCCTCCAAGGTGGATCGTGTTTTTCGTGTGTGTGTATGTGTGTCAGAGTTTATATCCAGCAGCCACTCATGTAAAGAGAACATGCGAACTCGCCTGACACAGTGCAACATTCGCTGCCTCGTTTCGGTTGGCATTCTGAACTGAAATGGTCTCGAAACCTAGCGGGTCTCAAATGTTCAGCCGTGAGGTTGATTGGCAGGAGAGCGCCATTACCGTCTTCTGTCTGACTTCCTCTTCATTTCCAAGTATGTGTTACATCCAACGTCATTCATGGTCCGTTGTATGTATGGTATTCTTGGTCGCCCCGCCGATTCCTTCCCTCAATAGCTCCTTCTGCTACTGTTCCAGTGATGTTGTAGTGTAGTAGGATTTGCCCTACAAGTTTGTCTCTTATTGTTTGGATGTGGCTCCACAGATATGTGGTTTCCTGTACTCTTCTAAGCACTTCTTCTTTTGTTACTTTGTCTCTCCAGCTGATCTTCATCGTCCTTCTATAGTACCACATCTCCAGGGCCTCTAGCCGTCTCTTCTCTTCTCTTCCAACTGTCCAAGTTTCACATCCGTATAGGGCCACACTCCAAACGAAAGCTTTCATGATACGTTTCCCTATTTCCAGACTGATGTTCTTGCTGGTCAGTAAGATACTCCTCCGATCAAATGCAGTTTTGGAATTTTATATTCTGCTCGCAATTTCTTTCCGGCTTCTACCATCCCTTTTGATTTTGCTTCCCAGGTAATTAAATTCCTCTATCACTTCCAGCTCCTCTCTTCCAATTCTCATTCTCAGTGGTTCTGCTCCTGTACTGCATACCATCGCTCTAGTCTTTTTCTTGTTCATTCTCATTCCATGCTAATTGCATAGCATCCTTTCCATTGTTCTGAGGACTTCCTGTAGATCTTTTGTCTCCGTGACTGTAGCAATATCATCTGTATGGCGTAGCACGTCTATCTTCTGCCCATTAATTTTGATCCCCGCCTCAGTAGTTTCTCGAACTTGGTCTATAGCTTCCTGGATGTAAGCGTTGAATATAAGAGGAGAGAGAGCACATCCTTGTCTTACCTCTATACTAGTATTTGCTTCTTGTTCCTGCAGACTGTTCCTAATCACTGCCACCTCATTCTTATAGAAACTGAGTCTTTGTACTTCATTCCACTTTTCCTCAGCACTCTGAACATCTGTTGCCAGATAACGTTACCAAAAGCCTTTTCCAGGTGTACAAAGGCAATATAAGTGGGTTTACTTTTCTGTAACTGCTTTTAGAATAGGAGCCTCAGTGTCAGAATCGTTTCTCTTGTTCCCAATCCCCTGCTGGAACCAAACTGATCTTCACTCAGCATATCCTCCACTTTCTCTTCAATTATCTTTAGAACTATTTTTATGAGAATTTTTGATATATGTGATATTAGGCTTAAAGTTCGGTTGTTGTTGCTGTCTTCAGTCCTGAGACTGGTTTTCTGCAGCTCTTCATGCTACTCTAAACTGTGCAAGCTTCTTCCAGTACTTACTGCAACCTGTATCTTTCTGAATCTGCTTAGTGTATTCATCTCTTGGTCTCCCTCTACGATTTTTACCCTCCACGCTGCCCTCAAATGCTAAATTTGTGATCCCTTGATGCCTCAGAACATGTCCTACCAACCGGTCCCTTCTTCTTGTCAAGTTGTGCCACAAACTCCTCTTCTCCCCAATTCTATTCAATGCCTCCTCATTAGTTATGTGATCTACCCATCTTATCTTCAGCATTCTTCTGTAGCACCATAGTTCGAATTCTCCTATTCTCTTCTTGTCTAAACTATTTATCGTCCATGTTTCACTTCCATACATGTCTACACTCCATACAAATACTTTCAGAAACGACTTCCTGACACTTAAAAATCTATACTCGATGTTGACAAATGTCTCTTCTTCAGAAACGCTTTCCTTGCCATTGCCAGTCGACATTTTATATCCTCTCTACTTTGACCATCATCACTTATTTTGCTCCCCAAATAGCAAAACTCCTTTACTACTTTAAGTGTCTCATTTCCTAATATAATACCCTCAGCATCACCTGACTTAATTCGACTTCATTCCATTATCCTCGGTTTGCTTTTGTTGAAGTTCATCTTATATCCTCGTTTCAAGACACAGTCCACTCCGTTCAACTGCTCTTCCAAGTCCTTTGCTGTCTCTGACAGAATTACAATGTCATCGGCGAACCTCAAAGTTTTTATTTCTTCTCCATAGGTTTTAATACTTACTCCGAATTTTTCTTTTGTTTCCTTTACTGCTTGCTCAATATACAGATTGAATAACATCGGGGAGAGGCTACAACCCTGTCTCACTCCCTTCCCAACCACTGCTTCCCTTTCATGCCCCTCGACTCTTATAACTGCCATCTGGTTTCTGTACAAACTGTAAATAGCCTTTCGCTCCCTGTATTTTACCCCTGCCACCTTTAGAATTTGAAGGAGAGTATTCCAGTCAACATTGTACTATTCACATTTTGTAGCTGCTGCCTTCTTTGGTACAAGAACAATGATACATTTCTTGAAGTCTGTCGGTGTCTGTCCTGCGTTATAGAGGGACCTAATAAGCTTAAGCAGCATTGTTTCCAAGCTGTCACCAGCATTCTTTATTAGTTCTGCAGGGATGTCATCAATACCCGTTGCTTTGTTCTCCCATAGTTCTTTTAGAGGTTTATGAAATTTTTCTTGCAGAATGTCATCTTCCTTGTCATCTTCGTCTAATTGCTCTTCTCTTTCTTTTATTTCCTCCGAAAGAGGTGTTCCGGCATACGACTCCTCTATGTATTCCTTCCATCTCTTCACCATGTCTTCAACAAACAGCATTTTCCCTTCTTTATTTTCCATTTTGCCTGAGAGTGCTGTTTTACGTTTCTTAAACATTGATTTGCCGTTCTGTAGGCTAAATCAGTTCTTCCGTATGCATATTTTCTTACACTTCCCTGCACATTTCCTCAAGAAAATTTTCTTTTGCTTTCTTATCTTCTCTATTGACTAAATTCCTTAGTCTTCTACATTCAGCTTTTCCTTGTTCAGCAGTTACATTCTTGTGTAATCTCTTGCTTTCTAAAAGCTCAATAATATCTGCTGTAATCCATTTCCTCTTGGTTTTGGTTTTAGCTTTTCTAGCTATCTTTTCTGCTGCTTTGTATAGATCGGATTTAATTTGATCCCAGTCTTCATTTACTCCGCCACGTTGAAAATTTTTGCTAGGTTGTCTGTTTCGTGAGCATAGGCCTTGGCCAGTCTGTCAGTTTTCAGTTTTTCTGTTTCCATTTAAGTTTTAATAACTTCTTCATCAAATGTTTGAATCTGAGTGAACTTTTCATCAGGACCAGGTTATGATCACTGCCTATGTCTGCAGCTGGATACCTCCTGCAATCTTTTACCTGGTTCCTGAAACGTGCTTCTTCTAGAATGTAGTCAATCTGTTGTCCCTCTGGTCTCCTGGGGCCAACCATGTGTATCTTCTTCGCCTTTTATGTTGTAAAAGTGTGCTTGCAACAACTAATTGGTGCCTGGAGCAGAACTCGATTAGTTGATCTCCTCTTTCATTTCCTCTTCCAAGTCCATATTTGCAACAATTTCTTCCTCTGGTTCTTCACCCACAACCGCATTCGAGTCCCCCGTGACAAAATCAGGATTTCATCTCCCTTAACATTTCTCATCGCGTTACTTATTTCTTCGTATATTTCGTCAACGACTGCATCTTGTTCTTCGGATGTTGGCACGTATATATGTATTATCATAGTGTCCTTTGGTTTAGTTTCAAGTTTGACTAGTATTATTCGAGAGCTATATTGCACATATGCCTTGACACGTGAGCCATAGTTTTTCCTCAAAATTATTCCAACTTACCCCATTCTTGGTCTATCTTGGTCAGTTCCGGTGTGGATGACTCTGTGTTCTCCAGGCCTGAAATCACCTGGTTGGGGCCATCTCATCTCCGATATGCCTGGGATATCGATTTCCAGTCATTCCTTTTCAAGTTTTACATTTTCTAGCTTGCTACACTGTAGCAGTGTTCTCACATTCCAAGTTGCTATGTTGAAATCGGGATTCTTTTCGTTCACCTTATCTGTATCTTCTGTAAACCACAACTGGAGTTTCGATTAGGGGACTATTTCATCTCCGGAAAATTTTACAGAAGATACTGACATGGTTTACTGCTGATGTTTGGAATAACCGTAGTTCTTTAATGTGATGGTTTCCTGTTGTCTTCCACATCCTATGACGTTGATCACCAGCTGGTTCTTCCGCCTTTGGAAATGATTTCTCATTTCCAGAGCAAGAGGGTGCCTTGCCCACAAATGCTGGGTTGATGACTTATCACACTCATCCCTCGGCCTCTGTCTACGTTATTCATCACATGAAGTGACGTTGCCCACTCTGTACCGCGTGGACGTGTAGATCAGGAGTTTCCCTTCATCGGGTCTAGGAACTTAATGGCATTTCCTAGTCCCCTCCAGTACTTTAGAAAGCGATACGTGGTTGCCTTACTCATTTCAGATTGTCGCCTCGATTGTAATGCAGCGGTATTCAACCATCACAGCCTTTGCTTCTCTTATAGTTCTCGTTCAAGAGAGGTAATATGACACTTCATATTTCGTCACTAGCATTTGACCACACTGGAAGTGTCTGCACGACCTCACCATTGCCTGGTATGAAAATTGATTACCGAACGGTACTCATTTTGCGGCGTTTTGTTTCGGATCTTCCAGCTTCATGCTACTGAAATGCGGTATGAGGGTTGGAATGTGTACAGATACTATATACATGTCATGACAAAACTTACCTCGTATTCCATGAAGTTTTGGGGTTGCAGCCGGATAACGCGCGGACTTCTCGCCACGATATTTCGGCAGACAACCATTCATCCATCTCGAGGTGAGCGCTTATCAATGGAGACTGCTAGTTCACATCCTAACTTCATATCAAATATTGTGCCCTTCTCTGTTCGGCAAAGGACGATCTGGTGTTGCAGAGGGTTGTAGTCTGCACAATACCTTGACAGTGTGGCAAAGCCTGCATTGGTCTGGCAACGCTCACAAATTTGTGAAAGATGCGTTGGACATAGTCACCACACACATCTTTCGCAGCCCAGTTAAGTCAGACACAGCTGAGCATTCTATCTCCACAGGGAATTCCATTTTTTTCCTTTACTGTTATTTGAACACCTTTACAGAAGGAGGGCTGGCTGCAGCATCCTACACCGCTCTTCAGCCACAGGTTTGACAATGAAAAAATATACAGAAGACACAGAAAAGACTGAACAAAGTGGCCGGCAAAAAGCAGTAGACACAGAGAACAAGAAACACGAAGCCGTTCACGCTCGAAAAAAACACATTAAAAACTGTCGGCACGGCGCACAAACACTGACGACTTCGACGGCACAGGTGAACGTAGGATCGTGACGGCGAAGAGCACTAAACACAAACACAATGGCACATGTACGAGAAACAGATGGCGATGATCTCTGGCGCTTGAATCTCAGCGTAACGTGTGCTAATCCAGGGACCTGCCAAGAGGGGAAGAAGAGTGTGGGGAAGGGAGAGGAGAGAGCAAAGATGCCAATGGCAGAGGAGATGGTAGGAGGAATGGAGGTATGGGGGTAGGGGAAGCCTGGGGGAGGAGTGGGGAGAAAGGGAGGAGGGAGGGAAGGGGTAGAGAAGGGAGAGAGGGTGCCCATAGGAACAAACACAGGAAGAGGGAGGGAGGATCAAAGTTGGCATGAGGGGTAGATGGAGGGGAGGAGGGCATCATCAGGGGGGGGGGGATCTGGTGGAAGTCACCTTGGGACAGGGTATGGAGAGTGGAGAGATGGAGAGCAAGTGGGACATGGAAATACAGTCGCGGCAGCGGACGGGGGTAGGAGAGGATGGGAGAGACCATCGGGTGAGGGGGATCTAGTTTACGGGAGGTGTATGGGAGCCGTATCTGTTCGAGGAAGTGGAGGTGGTGGGGGAACGGAATAAGGTCGTAGGAATTCCATGGATTATTCTGCCGCTTAAATCTTGGCATCGACGTGATTCTTCTGGGATCACTGGAAATAGATACATCTCGCACAAGATCTTATTAATCGCGATGGCGGCTTTCAGCTGGATAAGTCGTGGGAGCCGGTGATCTCTTTGATTTCTTCATAAAGAGAACACTTTATTACTAAAGACAGTTTAGCGACAGTTAGTTTTATCAGTTTTGACGTCTGTATCTTATCTCCTCGAGAGCGCATTCCGACAGAGAGCGCGCATGCAGTTCCAAAATTACGTATGTGCCTGCACGCTATAGATGGAGCAATACTCGAAGAAGATACGGAACTCGACAGAGGTCTGCCTTTGCTCCAGTTTTTGGCAAGAAGTTAGCGACATGATCTAACAATTTCCAGTGGTAAACACTCCCGAAGATGGGTGAATGCTTGTCAGCCGAAATATCGACGTTATCCGGTTTTCAGTCCCAAAACTTCATACAATACTCTTTGTGCCTGGAAAATTTCAAGAACCACAACTTGGCTCGTTTCCATTAAGGACACCTGAGATATTATTTGTTGAAAAAAGGGCACTTGCTGACGAACATTGTGATTACCGCTGCAGACTCTGACATCCGATAAGACAATGAACGTTCAGTGACTACACAAGAGGACTATAGTTGTTCGATGAACACTTCAGGCTTATTGAATCTGCTTATTTAGCTGCCAAAAGTAAGTGACCTCTAAACTGTTGAGCACTTGCACCACTAATTTGCGTAAGGTGATGTAATGCATTCAGAAAGCTACAGCATAGTGATTTAACAGGAACAATAATTTCACGCATACGCTCGTACCCAAAATCTAAAATAACAAACATCTCGTCATTAATCACTGAATTTTTACGTATCGCTATACCTAATAAGGAACTGCATGGTAGCATATGAACTGCCTAACACAAAACAAAGGGTGCTAAATCAGTGTCTCGCCTCCTACACAAAAATATATTATTCTTGGTTTATGCGACACGACTAATTAGTCAGATGACATTGTCTGTCAGATCCCCACAACGTTACAAATGATGAGCATGGTAAGACAAAAATTCTGGTGGTCATTCATAGACACACATGTTACAAAATTCGCTGATACGATCACGAGCCATCACATCTCTACGTCACATATGTGAGGGCTCTTCAATATAAAATTATCATTTTTTGTGGTCATAATTTCCTGCGGAGGAATTTAATCTTATGATATTCGGTTAGCTTAATGTATAATAAACACGCTGTACTAGTTTCATTGTTGGTATGCTTGGTTCTCGACTGTGAGAGGCGGGCAAACTGCAGCGTTCGCCTACCGCAACAGCAGGTGTGCGAGATTGCAGAGCCGCATATTGATGATGTTGTTAATGAAGGTCCTACAAAAAACAACGTAAGTGCATCCTTTACCATCCCCATAGTCCGGATATAGCCGCTGGTGACTCTTTGATATTCCTTAACCTGAAGAAATAGCTTCGTATCTGGCAGTTTCCTTCTTAAGAAGTAGTAATTAGAGCTGGCGGTGGCGATTCTGAAGGATCTTACAAAAAAAAAAAAAAAAAAAAATTGTAATATGCCTGTGCACGCTGTCTGAAACCCTGGGACTAGTACTTTAAATTCGTATGAGACTAATTTTAGTAGGACACCCAACGTTATGAGGTTGGGTAAAGGTATGTATGTTTCAAAAAAATTATGATCATTCTTTATTGAACTTCCCTCGTAGTATTTTATGGAGGTCACGGAGCGAGCGGGCCACTGCCCTAAAAGAGAATGAACGAGATCTGTGGTGCAAATAATTCACCCGATAATTACAGTTTTACAATATTGGATGTTTTTTCTGTGCTATACTTTTAATATAATTAACCTGACAAAGACGTGACTTTGTGAACCAATGATTCATCATGGAAACCATCAATCATGTATTGCAGGGATCCAAATGCTGGCAATGACAGTGTGAGGTGGGAGCCATTCAGCGTGTCGTCGCCAAACTTCTTGCACATCACTGAAGAGTACAGTCTGGAGCAGAACAAGGATAAGGAGCGGATGGACTTCTGGCACGAGAACATTCCCATGTGAAACTGCGTTCGGTTGGCGAAGGAGGACGACCTTCTGACTACAGTGTGTCGTAAAATTTCTACAAGACGTCTAAGAACTGCGAAATTCATAAGCTAAATGCTGGTATAGTTACTACACAAATACTGTATTGTCTACTGATGTTTTGTATTACATTTTTATATGGGAAATACAAGATCCAGTTTGATGAGTAGTTACTCACTCTTCCTCACTTAACGACAGACGTTGAAGTAATCTTAATAACACATAGATACACTTTCTTCGAAAATATTCTGGAGTAAGACCAATCGAATAATCTTCAACTGATATACAGTAGGTACTAATACACGTCATCAAGAGTGGATTGGCCATTGCTAGACGTACATCGAAATCCAAAGTAGTAGTAAAGCATACTAGCATACCCACACCTGCACTGGATTGATGCAACTTAAACTTTATAGATAAACCGAAATAAATTCATACAGCACAACCAAAACTGTGTAGGATGCAGTACAGAGAGTGTTTCTCAACCACTGGAACGTCTAAATAAGTGTGCAATTACATTGCAGATGTATTATGAATTGGAGAGGGATCCTACATAACTCACTTTGCCTGATAATGATTTCGTCACATAATATAGCGTTTATTGTGTGTTATTGTAGTAACCAAGTCATCCGGATATATCTCGAGGTCAGGCATAATGAGTATATCTACTAACATTATTTCATTTAAAACATTCAGAAAGACATCAGGTCGACCAATATGTCTTTCCTACACTTTCCTGAATTCACAGAAAGCTCTAATTTTCCACTGTCTACATGTTTCTAAATTCTGTGAATGGAATTCATCAACTAGTGCCTCTTTCATCCCGTAAAATTTTCAGAGAGCACTGAACCATCTTCTCATCTACCCTCAAGAGAGCTACAGTTTAAACTATAATATATTAGCAATGTTCTCCAATATATCTAAATTACTGAAAAAGTATTATCAAAAACTCTCCACTTTTTTCCCATCGCCAGTAAATGTTACCATGTTTTCGTATACTGACGACTTCTCTCAAATGTGATTCCTCTAACGAGAGGTGTGGTTTTCCTGCATCTCTATTCCGCTTTTCTTAATATTAAAGATTTGTCAACGACCTGTCTAAGAGTATCTGTCTCCTACATTTTTCGACTCAAGAGAATAAACTCACAAGCCAAAGAGCTCTGGTTAGTAATTTCTTTCTCCTTACTTTCTGGACTACTGAGATAGCTCTTGCCTTCCTGTCGTTTCCAGCTCCTTTTACATCTCGTATGTTTTCACAGACGTCAATCCACGCGTATTTTTTATTCCTTTTATAATCTCCTAAGAAATATTTCTGGAAGGTCGAGAAGCATGCGTGGCTCTATTAAAGAGTACAGTGTAAGACTTGGCGGTGGTAGGTAATTTCACTGACTTCGATCATTTCAGGGTTCATCTCAGAGTTCTTAGCTTCTGGAATCATGATAGTTGATTAATATAAGAAAGAAGGTTAGAACATAATTAGTATGTATTCGGTTTGTTATTTAAGATCTGTTGGTCCAAACCGCATTGTGATCTGACAAGGATCGTGCGATATTCCACATTTGGTTAAACGCTGGATTCAGAATTTGCTGTAGCGTTTGAAGGAGGAAGGAATCTATTGTCGCACTTTGTGTCGGTAGAGTACCCGGCAATGACAAGTCACAATGGCGGGGGTTCGGAGCGCGGCGACGGAAAAGTTTTTGGAAACCTGGCTTAGGAATACGAAGGACAAGAACTAATAGTTGACGCAGTTTGTGGAGTAGACTCACCTTAGTATCAAGCAGGAGGATCCATGTCAGGCCTTGAAGCTGAGAAAGGAAACATAATCCATCCACAAATTACGTTTTTTATGAGTTGGCATGAAAGGAAAATATAATTTCAAGTAGCATTCTGAAAGAGTCTACACAGGAAAAACTGATGGAGTGCACTATATTGTCAAAAGGAAAAATATTATTTATGTTGCTTGTCTGATGTCACAGTAGTCCAAAATGCCATAAATAGGGGTGACAAACCATTGTGTAAAAGGAAAGCTGAGGCAGGACCTGAGTCAAATAGGAGATCCACCTCAGCTGCGAAATAAGCTTTCTGTTTGCTCGTTGTATGCCGACAAAATCTGTATACGTACATTCATATAAGCAGTGCTTTTAGTTGGTGTCGTTAAAGTATGTTTTGATATTTACATTATATACAGCTTCTAGTATGATAAAAAAATTATTATTATTATTACGTTAAATATATTTCAATTCTATCAATTTAAATCTGTATTTCATACTAGAATGCCGTGTTCCCAGTTTGGCACAGCTTTGCCACAGGACACACGAAAGCGGTCGAAGACGTCCGTCTTCTGGTCGGCTCCTGATCGTTGTCAGAAGGAGGCTAGTTTCTGATTACGCAAAGACTTCTATTATTTGGAAAAGAACAACCCGGATTTCTTTACGTAATCAATATGAATTTTATAATTACCTAAGGGACCTTTAACAATGAATAGTAAAAAAAATTGCTTTTGCAAATGAAATCATTAATAAATGGGGCAGCCATGAGTTGTTTAGAAGACAAGGAGCGGCCTTCTGTCTACGACCAGGATGCCGCAGTATTCTCTGCTGTAGTAAAGGCTGTTTGACATTTATAAAAATAATATGGCACAGAGGATAAAAAAGTATAAAGGAAAAGAACAGAATAAGAAGTCTGGTAAACACTAAATATATTCAAACAGTTCTCACTAGCAAATTAGGGCTTATTTATAAACAATACAACTTACATAATTACTTTTCTAACACTATGGTGCGATCAGATTTCAGCCTGTCCTGTGCTGTCTCCTTGGTACACGTTTTTTTTTCCACAAATTATAGTCACTACTTTTCTCCTTTCGCTGAAGACAATTCTTGCACTGTTCAACACCTCCGATAACAATAACTTGTTGATTTACAGTTTCGAACATGAATTACCTTAATTTTATTAATTAATAATGTTGTCTGCACGCTAGCAAGACCGCTCACTTTTTTTAACTTAAAGTCGACCTCCTTTACGTTTTCACATAACAAGCAGAAGTAGTACATTAAAATCTGAAGATCTACAAAAGTTTTCTACCGTCATCTTTTATTTAGATCGAAGCGGAACGACAGTTCAGCTTCTGTTAAAATGTTTCTTTGACTGCGCAATCGATGTATTAGCGTCCGCGCTAGATGCGCATCTTTACAGTTATGTAAATTTTACAAAACAAATGTCTTTCAAAGGGTACTCAAAGCTTTCGCAGGACGGAAATACCAATAATATTACAAGCTTTAGATGAAGGTAGTGCATTGAACAAAACTTGTGTCACGTAATACATCATTCAACCTAATGTCGGTAAGTTGATGTTGAATATCTGGTTTTATATTTTCTCAGTGTTGTTAATATAGCATCACTCACGACCAGGCGCGGCTCGTGGTTTCTATACTGGGGAAGGCTGCGGCATTTATCGATCGGAGCCAACATAGACCTCGGGTCATGCTACAGATTAGTCTGACATAAACAACTAAGAATTCAGGTGGACGGGACCCATAATTTTACGTACTGTATCTTCTATAATCAGGTATTAAATATCATTAGAAGCTAATTTCGAGTTAAAATCTTTGGTAAGTGTTTTTATACGTCATCATTACATTTTCTGACACTTTGCAGCAAATCATATGGAAAGACGCGTTTCGGAGAGATCTTTAATGCGGGTCTGGATGCACAAAGTTCTTTCACTTTCATTCTATGGCCGTGTTCCAAGTTTTTACCTATTAAATTGCACACTGAATTCATATTGCGCTTGTTTCACACTCGCGGTATGTCGCAGATATTCACCAGCAATAAACTCACTAAAATCTTGCAAAATATACTCCGAAAAAGAAACTTGCTAATATTACACGGTATCAACAAAAGCAGTCAGCATCAGCAAGCAAGGAAAGTAAAGTAACGGGACAAATATCGCGCGGTTTGTCCTCTAACCACTTAGGAAACTCTCGCTAGATGGCAGTACTGGTATGTTACTGTAGTGTAGTGCACTCTGGCGGGATATTTGCAAACTTATTCTAAATGTGGATAAAATAGCCAATGGCTGAAACAAAACAACTATGTAAAACGTTATCAAAACAGTAATACTAAACGTCCATTAATGACGCATCGAAGCGTAGTAGAGATGTGCAGAGACAGAGATTGGATACCGAAGTTTCGGCCACTCTATATTCCTTTATTACATAGATAGTGGAACCTGAAAAATGTGTGGTGGTTGGTATGACACCCTTAGGCTGCAAGCTCTGAGACTTCGGGTCGCCCATAAAGAGCAGTACCATATAGGAGCTACGCCCCAAACCACTACTAAAGTGCGCGTCATTTATATTGGCGGCCGAGTTTAGATTCGTTCTGCGCATCTGACGTCACAACACAGTCAGCCAATGAACAGAGAACGACGTTGCCAGATCTCGACTGCAGTGCAGAGCATGGACGAGTGTCTTCAGTTTTAGAAACGTTCAGTCATAAATAAAGTAATAGAACAAAAGCAATGTCTTGATAGCAGACATTCTTTTATAGTAAGTTTGGAAAAAGCATTCTTTATACCAATTGCCTCATATTCTATTAATTAATTAAACCAAACATGCAATAAGACTCCTAATTCAGGCGATAGCAAGGAAATGTGTTTGTATCAATCTCACAAACCGCTTTTTCGCAATAAAGAACAGCGGCAATTGTTTATTTCCTATTGTACTTCGATGAAGCGTGAGTAATTCATAGTTATACCCATAGTGTTTGTCAGTATTTTGTGTGACGTGTTATAGCCCTCACAGGGTAATGTAGTAAAATGAGTCGCCATAGCGTAACTGTGAAAGTGTTGGAATGCTATGCGAAAGGTTGTGAGTTCAAACCTTCTGCAATGCTTTACATTTTCATTATTTGAAAACAATATCGAAGTGCCTTACTTCACGAATTAAATTCGTTTGAATGCAATTTTTTGAAATTTCTAGTTCTTTGTCTCTTCATTAACCCTTTCGCTGCTGCAGACACGTGCTCCCCGCATTCCGCGCTGTGCTCGATTTTGTCATCGCTGCACTGCTCGCCTGTGCAGACACATGGTGTTCCCACTGCTTTGACACACTTATCATTCGATTTCACAAAAACTATTTGGCCCAGAAATTTGATTTTTACACTTCTTCTTGACTGGTAGCCCTCCCTCCTTAAATGACTTAATTTTGTTTCGATGTTCAACGCAGTTATTACGCAGCATTAAATGTAGTAAACCATTGCACGAAATTTTGAAGAGTTTGCAGAGGTAGAAATCAGTAGCGTATATTTTCCGTATGGTCGATTTTAGTTGCCACAATGTTGAGAATGAAATGTGGACAAGATACCTAAATTTCATATAAAATTTACTGCATAACAATATCTCATTTAATTTAAGTACCACATAGGTGTCGTATGTAATATTGAGAAATATTCCGTCTTTCGCGACTGTAATAAAAGTTTTATTTACATCGGACGCGTTTGGCTTTATTTTAAAGCACTACAGTCAATGAAAGGTATGGCACATACACAATGGTACACATGTTCTCTTTCTTGTTTTTGTTCCACAGTCGCAGTTTTACCAATGGTACTGAAATACTTCTGCAACTGTAATAAGCGACTTATTTAGGCCAGACACGTTTCTCTCTTTTGAAGCATCTTTAGTGCACAGTATTTTGTCTCCTCTATTGCCAAGTCACCTTTCGTAGTTTTGTGCTGCGATAACACAATATTCAACGTTTGTGTTGGCTGATCAGTGTTTTAGCAAATAAATGATGTTTGTGTGTGCCACACACAAAAATTATATTTCACATAGCTCAGAGCACTTCACTGATAGACGGTATATTCAAGTCCTAATGTTTTTGTAAGTCCACAGTTTTGTCTAATGTATTTTGTCTACTTCCTTGTGATTGATTAAAGTGCTTTAAAATAAAGCCAAACATGCTCAGTGTAAATAAAACTTTCGTTAGAGTCGTGAAAGACGTAATATTTCTCAATATTACATACGACACCTATGTGGTACTTAAATGAGATATAGTTATACACTAAATTTTATATGAAATTGTGGCAACTAAAGTCGACCATACGGAAAGTATACTCTATGGACTTTTACCTCTGCAAACTCTTCAAAATTTCGTGCAATGGTTTACTATATTTAATGGGGCATAATATCTGCGTTGAACATCAAAGCAAAATTAAGTCATTTATGGGGGGAAGGTATCAGTCAAGAAGATGTGTAAAAATCTAATATTTGGGCCAAATAGTTTTTGTTGAATCGAATGATAAGGGTGTCAAAGCAGTCGGAACAAGATGTGTCTGCACAGGCGAGCTGTGCAGTGACAAAATCGCGCACAGCGCGGAATGCAGGGAGCACGTCTTTGAAGCAGCGGAAGGGTTAATGCGGCCGTCATGGCTTTAATTCATGAACTGCGCGCTCCCCCCTAAACGTAAGCTTGCGAACTATGCTATACTATGGCGCTGCTTCTATTGGCGCGTGCGTCGTGTGCAACTGGCAACGCAGCAATCTACCGCGTCTGGGCGGGCATGCGCGAGCCGCCAAGATAAAAGAATCCAACTATACATGCAGCTTACCGACGTTCCAAGGCGCAGCCTAAACACTACTAACCGTTCGGAAAACATCTATCGATACAAACAGTTCCAAAAACGTTGACCGCCGTTATTTTAACCGGAATGGGAAATATGCGAAATTCGTCCTGATAATTTAAATTATGTAATACGTTCTTGCGAAATTTACTTTAACATATATTTTGGGGCGGCTCCGCCTCAGAGCCTTTAATTACGAGCCGCGCCTGCTCACGACCCTCTGCTTGCAACTTTACATTTAGACTATTCTGTGTCTTGGAGAATATCGTGTCAGCAGAAGGAGAACTATCCTGGAGTTTCTTTTCCTGAGTCCCATGCGGCGGAGCAGCAACTGTTTATTGTACTTTTATGCAATACTAGCTGTTTCGGTGAAGGTGGAAGTGTCTCGACAATCGGAATTAGTTTTAGATGAATTCTGCTGATTATCAGTTGCACCTCTGTATAGTTTTTGTAACTATGTACACCATCCAAACTGGAGGACACATGGCCACAACAACGTACCAAACCTCCACGGTGGTTTGTAAATGTAATGTTTAGTCAGGTATCCCGTTTGGGAGCGCAGCGCGTGAACAACTGGCAGGTAAGGTTAACAAGTCGAGCTTGTACAGCTGGTCTTCGAGTACACAGCATAATAAGGTAGATCGGTGCTTTAACTTAGTCATGCGCTCCTGCTAGTCTTCCGTTTTCTGGCCCAGGCACTTTGTTATATATTACGTCGCAGTTTTTGGATTTGTAAACTGATGTATAAATAGGTCAGGAACAGTTCATCAGTGAAGTGTCGACTATGGCAGGTCTTATTCTTATGAGCAGCAAAATTGGTAAATGAATTTATTTAATAACAGGGAGGAAATAAAATATTCCAAGTGTATTCCGCAAGAGGCAAAGATTCAGTGTCTGGAGTTCTGAACCTCGGTCGGTAAAAACGGACTGCTACGTCAACTCGTTCATAATTCCTGGACAATAATGGCTGACCAAATTGCAGACACAGTCGGAAGTTCACCGAGCACAGGAGTGGCCAAAATACACTGAACACGCTCGCAAATGCTGGTTCACTTTGCCAATTTCTGAACTTGTAAAAGAATGGATCTTTCTGCCGTAACGCATTACTGCACCGGAATATAAAAATTTACTAATGTGTTTCCTACATAAGGCTCCGTATTAAGGGCCACGTTGGATAAACTGCGAGCGTAAATCACGACCAGTCTGCACTCATTGGTTCACTGATTGATGAGAGGTCTGTTTACCTAATGTCTTCTAAGGATACGTCGTTGATTACATTGGAATGGAGTCGCAGGAACGGATCCAGAGCCCAGCTCTGGGGCACTGGGATACGATCATAGTTTGTAAATGTCTTTGTGTCAGTTTTCTTTCTTCTGAGGGTGGCGGGAAGCGGGGCGGGGAAGGAATCGGGTTTTACCTTTCTGTATCGCCTGCTTAACTTCCTGTGGTTTGCAGGTTCCACCTGGACTCATTTTTTAGACTTAGCTTCCATGTTATATTATTCTGTTACAGTTAACCATGAAATTTGCAGATCGACGTACTTGTAGTCAAGTAGTAAGAACATATTTTCCAGTGATACGTGCAAATTTGCGTTATTGTGTTGGTAAACATGTCAGAAAAGCATATGTGCGGTGATATTTATACCGAGTATGTAGTCTCTGGTCAGTTGTCCTAAATTTTACATGTGTTTTTGTAATAGCGGTGGTTATATCTTTTGCGTGCAGAGGAATAATAGAATTTGTATTACATTTCATTGTATGAACGATAAAAAGTGCAGCGAAGTTCTTGTATTGTCAGATATTGCTTTTGATGAGTCTGCTAAGACCAAAACAGGTTGACGGGTGGTGTACGCGTTTTGAGGAAGGTCATGAAGACGCTGAAGATGGCGGGCGCTCTGGACGTACCAACACGCCATCAGCCAATGACATCGTGAAAAAAGCGAGAAAAATGGTTGTGAACGATCAGAGAAGAAGCTGACGATATTGGCATATCAGTTCAACCATGCTGTGACAGTATTAGAGATATTTTCAGTATGAGGCATGTGACAGCTAAACTGTTCCTTAACTGTTAAATTTCGCACAAAAACAGCAACAATGAAAGTCAATGGTGAAATGAACAATGACGCAGAACTACTGAAGTGTGTCATAACGGATGATTAGGCGTGATTCTACGTCGAAACCAATGCTCAATCGTCTCAATAGAAGCAGTCTGTATCGCCAAGATTCTGTATCGCCAAGCTTGACATGTACGGTCACAGTGCTTATTGCAGTCTTCGATTTTAATGACGTGGTGCGCCATGATTCCTTGTCGCAATGCCTAACGATCAATAAGGACTGTCACTTTCCATTTTGAATGGCATTTACGTGAAGCAGTCCGAAAAGAAATAGCCGGATTTGTGGAGAAATGAGCCATAGCTTCTGCGCCATGGTGATTCACCTGCTTGCAGTTTTTGATGAAATTTTTGGTCAAAAACAATATTGCAATGATGTCCCCAACACAAAAAAAAGTTTAATTTTGGAATACAATAATGTGTTGAAAATTGTGTAAGCTTGTTTTGCACGTTAATACAGTTTCATTCTATCCAATCGTGGGTCGAGAGTTCAGTGGATTATGAATGCTGTCCAGTTAAACGCTTCACTGGAGGTTTCTAGAAATAGCCTTTTGTATCCACGCGGCAGCCGTCAGGGCTGCTGGAGATCACGTGTGTCATAGGAGAGTGGCGGTGAGGCTTAAGTTGTGTGATATTTCGTGCTCTTTTCAGTCCTAGTTTAACAAAACGTTTTTTAGTAGCATCATTTGTTAGCGCAGATGGTTAACTAATTACATTTCAGCTTGTGCAGAGCGAACACATGAGTCTTTATTCACTTGAGTCTTTATCTCGCGAATTAGATACGCAATTTTTATTTCGCGAATTAGATAAGAAACCATTTTCAGGCTAGACTTACGAAACAGAGCATTCATAAAGACAATCAATCAGTCCTTAAAACAGTTGTTGGGACTATAACAGAACATTTGAGTTTTCTTGTATAAAAAATTTCTTGGCTTACATGTTGTTCTGTAACAAGTAAACCGTATTGTTACACATGTATTTTATTTGGTGAGCGTGGGACTGAAGAAGAATGGACGTCAGGCACTTTCGGGGTGTGTACGACCAAAGTTTGAAAGGAGAAAATAAGAAAAGCCCAGGAACACCAGAATTCAAGACTGCACCTTCAGAATCAAAAGAGTTATCAGTTGTTGGGTCATGGACTAACTGAACAGTCAATCTAGGATGAAGACAAACTTCTAGCCACAAAACATAATGCAATTGCGCAATAAATTGGATTAGTAATGAAGAAACTTATTGATGTCTGTTTCTTGGGCAAGCAAGGGCTTCCGTTCAAAGGACACTTTAAAGATGAAAGTTCCGGTAACAAAGGCAATTACGTTGAATTACTAGACCCTTTATATAGAGACGAACACTTTAATCGTGATCACTTGCCGAGCACTTCTGGGTTCAAAGGAAAATCAAACACAATTAAAATTGAATCGGTTACCAATTTAAATCAAGATCGCATTAAAGAAGAGTTAGAGTCGTATGATTTCGTCGGAGTGCCATAAGATGGAAAGTTGGATGTTCCTTGTTAGTCACAGATGAGTATTATCCTCAGGTTTTGTACACAAGGCGGTCCCATAGTTAGATTTATTGGCTTTCAGAGTGTTTCTAGTGACAAAACTGCCCAGAGTTTATCAGTAATTGTACTGAATGCACTTGATATTTTGCGAATACTGACAAAATATTGAGCCAAACGTATGATGAAGCCTCAGTATCGGCAGATAAACGTGGAAGTGTCCAAAATGTTGCTGAACAAAACGTCTGTGACCTATGTTTTTGTACTGTTAGGCTCAATGACTTAATCTAGTGCTATGACGTTGTTCTAAAAATATCAAAACAGTTAAGCTTTCCATTTACAATCTTGTAACATTCTATTCATTGTTTAGCAAGAGCTTAAGGAGAATTAAACTCTTAGAAAATAAAGGATTCAGAATGCGTCCATCATGCACTGCATGCTGGAATTCCAGTTAGCGATATGTTCAGACAATATATCTTAAATATTGACATTTTCCAAAATTCACCACAAATGATGAAGATTGGAATGCAGAGTCGTTCAACAGTGCTTCCGGCTTCAGTAGCGTTCTTAATAAAACTCAATTCCTTATCCTGCTTTGTCTTTATAAAGAAACAGTTGTATCTGTTGACCATCTCTATGCACTTCTACACAAAATCTTATGAGATTTTAGATAATATGAAACTGCAAACGGAAATGCGTTTTGTAGGTTTTCAGAATATTCCGTTTATGGAGTTGCTCCACAAGACTCACTTCAGAAATCAAATTCCCAACAATGAAATTGAGCGGGCTTCTCACAACTCACACATTCTTCAACAAAGAACGACTGGAAAATGAGTTAGTACACATTTACGTTGCCAAAAACGAATACTTACCATAGACCTTCTGACATTCGTATGGACAATGATCTTCAAAATATTTGTAAGGTAGTAGTAAACTTTATCAAATTGATTCTTACAGTTGTTGTCACTACATTTTCTTACGCAAGAAGTATGAGCGTCCTTAAAAGAATAAAAAATAGTCTTCGCAAATCAGTGACATGTCATAGGCTACGATCTATCTGCACAATTATCACAGAGAGAAGATTGGTTAAACAACCTACAAGTGATTAGTAATTTAAAGAAAAATCGAAGCATGTATAAAAATATAAGCCTACCCAAAATTAATCCATTAGCTTCAAGATATTGTGCGATGCGTCGCAGTCAGCGAGATCTTACGTTTTAGTGCACTAAAATTCCAATTGAGACCCTTCAACAACGTAGTGAGGAAATAAGTCAATCAGCTATCCGAATTATTGTCGGAGGAGAGGTATACAATGTAGTAGTGGCATGGAAACTGCGCAGTTTGAATAACGTGTGTGTGTGTGTGTGTGTGTGTGTGTGTGTGTGTGTGAAATCTTATGGGACTTAACTGCTAAGGTCATCAGGCCCTAAGCTTACACACTACTTAACCTAAATTATAATAAGGACAAACACACACACCCATGCCCGAGGGAGGATTCGAACCTCCGCCGGGACCAGCCGAACAGTTCATGACTGCAGCTCCCTAGACCGCTGTTTTTTTTTTTTTTTTTAATTTTGTTGCATCTGCTCGGGGCGGACGTCGTAAGACATCCATTTAAGTTCGTTGTTGATCTGTTAACTCAGTTTTTTTTATTACGGAGAGCAGCTAACCCTCTGACCGAACACGCTGAACCGCTCGGCTAATCTCGCACGGCTGAATAACGTGAGCCGAGGCAAAAAGGTTCACTTCGCAAGGGGCGAAGTGAAGTGAACCTTGACGGGTGTGGAGAAAAGTTGGAATTAAATCTAGATTTATATTTTTCCGTGACCTGAAACACAAGTTACACATAATAAAGAAATCATTCAAAAAACATAATAAAAGAATGGCTTCTTTTCCAGTATTCCAAAGTTTGTTCAGGCCTTAATCCTGTAGAGAGTATTGGAAGAACTTAGAAGGAAAGGAGAACCACCATCAACTCAAAAGATCTGAAAACGAAGTTAAGGAAAGAATGGGTTCTTATTGGGTCTCAAGGCACCACAAGAATCGCTAGAAACGTAAGAGAGCGTTTAAAAGCGGCTACAAAGCACAAGATATATTCCACAAATTGGCAGAGCTCCAGTATTATTCCAATATTCTAGTGCTGTGCTGCGAAATATTGTTTTTGTAAATATTATCTTCCTACGTTACTTTCGAAATTTGATTTTTCATTTATTCAAATTTCACTTGTTTGTTGAATATGTGTTTGAAAATGAACACTACTCGAAACGGCGAAGAGATAAACGAAATAGGAAGAAACCAAATATTAATTGCAGTCCCGGATATTATAACGTAGCACATAATCACCCACAGGAAATCTACCGGTCGTGAATCCCCTATCTGCCGCAAGGGGCAGCAGCTCCCTGGAGTGAGCTCCACGAAAGGCAACTAGTGTGGATGCGGCCCGCTAGATGGCTGTGGTGTGCGGATATTGCGTTTTACTCACCGACTCCGCGTTAGCTGGACGCCTTTGATGGCGACATAACGTAAGTTGCAGTGGCGGAGAAGCGGCAGTAACTTGATTTGCGTCCTTCTAGTGAGCCATTGGGCAGAATACATATGATTTTTTCGGCAATTTTTTACGATTGCTTGCTACCTTGGATGCAAGTTATCGTCTCCACCGACCATTTCTCACTGGAGGCATGGACTGTTCGTATCTTCCCTATTCTGTTATGTTTCTTTTTAGAAGCTCGACTTCATGTTACCTTTTCAAAGGTGTAACAGTCATGGTCCCATCTTTACAGTTGACAAACAGCATTTGAGGAGGGCGGCAGCACTGAAAGAGGCACCAACCAAGGCATGACACAAAACGTTTTGGTTGTGTTGGTGATTAGGCACTTCGAAGACTAATGTTTGTCATGCAGTGAATAAGGTAATGTTAACAGTAAGGTACCGGTATAATGCCCCAGAGATACAATTTTCGCAGTGACATTAACGAAGATGCAAATGACTTCACTGATGGCGTTGCCACAGTAAAACTTTGATGTAGGGTGAAAAGTGTAGTAATAACCACAGCATTTCGCAGTTTGTTTACTGTTTTCACTTCTTTGTCTCATGGGCCTCAGTTTCTCCGCCGTCGATTATATACGAAATCTGGAACACCGTGGCAATTGTCCCTCTTCAAGGCGCTTCCGTCCGGAACCGCGTGACTGCTACGGTCGCAGGTTCGAATCCTGCCTCGGGCATGGATGTGTGTGATGTCCTTAGATAAGTTTAGGGGTTAAGTAGTTCTAAGTTCTAGGGCACTGATGACCTCAGATGTTAAGTCCCATAGTGCTCAGAGCCATATTTGAAGTTATCCCTCAGATTTTAACATCACAAAGTGCTCTCAAAAACTGATCACAAAAGATTTCTTTCCCCTTTTGCCATTTTGTGTTGTCTCTGAAGTAGGATGATGGTCTTATAAGAAACTCCTCATTTCTCTGGCTTACAGATATAGTATTTCCTTCGTTGCACTTTATTTATGTTATAGAAATGTTAAAACAATGTTTCCTAGAAAAAAGCACCCTTTCAACGAAATTAAATAAGTAGCTTTAGCAGAATCTCATTATTGAGATAAAATACATCCTAAATGAACGCTTAATATTTCTTAATCTATGAAAATGCTGGTCAGTTTCGTTTTCTTCCACAATTTATTTTGGCTTTTTATAAAAGTAAATAAGTAGCTTTAACACCGTGTCATTATTAAGATAAAATACATCCTAAATGCACGCTTAATATTTCATAATCTGTTAAAATGCTGCTTAGTTTCGTTTTATTCCACAATTTATTTGGGCTTTTTATAAAATTAAATAATTAGCTTTAACACCGTGTCATTATTAAGATAAAATACATCCTAAATGCACGCTTAATATTTCATAATCTGTTAAAATGCTGCTTAGTTTCGTTTTATTCCACAATTTATTTGGGCTTTTTATAAAATTAAATAATTAGCTTTAACATCGACTAATTATTAAGATAAAATACGCCCTACATGCACGCTTAATATTTCATAATCTGTTAAAATGCTGGTCAGTTTTGTTTTCTTCCACAAACTATTTTGGCTTTTATGAGATGCAACGGAGAGACATGTACAAGGCAGGTTGTACTTACATCATTTTACAGCAATTAACTTCAATTTGTTCAGCGGATTTTGACTTTTTTATAAATCATATACAGTTAAATTATTTTTTAAATTTATTGTAAATATAGCAACTATAAAAAGAATGAAACACAACAAAATTAGTATTAATGTCATTTGACACGAAATACATTCTCTACCTGAGGCAGAACATCACGTAGCTAGATATTTATTTCAAAAAATGGTGATAAAAATAGTGACAAAAGTTGTACAAAACAACAGCGTTTCCTTAGCCGAAAATGACGCGATTTTCTTACTTCTTAATAATTTTCTTTCGAATCAATATCGGGGTCGACTTTCGTGATGTTAACAGATTTTCTTAAATAACTGTAAAATTAGTCATACTTCAGTGAGTTTAATCTGTCGATAGCATTAAGTCCGACTTCTTTTCATGTCATATCAAATCTGAGCTTTTGAACTTCGTTGGTGGTGTTAAGACCACCAACTTTACCCCTTTTTCTATAATTTACTGCCAAGCACCTGATGAAATGTGGGGATCAGGCTTGGACAAGCCCTTCTACTGATTTGTAAAAAGAGAGCAGAATCGGTTGAAATGTGGTGGTACAGAAGAGTGCTGACGTTACACAGCGAGATTGGATAATTAATGAAGAGGCACTAATCGATATGGGGAATAAATGTTATGGCACCAATCGACTAATAGAAGGGATCGTTTGATAGAAAACATTCTGAGGTATCAAGGAATCTCCAATGTGGTAATGGAGGGGAGAAAACAGAGAGAATAATCAGTAAAGTCACAGAAGCGCTTGATATGTTTTTACTGAGCTGAAGACAGACTGCCTTGCATGGAGAAATGGACAGATGATTGAAATCAGTTTGCGAAGTATTTGGTAAGCTACATAAAGTTCTAAAAATTAAGAACCCATGTGTCTGAAAAGGTAATTCTTCAGAGCCTGTTTATTAACACTTTGGTTCTTACGTGCAGGACATGGACCCAAGAGCTGAGAGTTGCTTAGCGATTTATGGAGAGATGCTTGTTGGAGACAGGATATTTTATAATTTATTATAAATCTTAATGCCCGTAAGACCGGCGACTCTACCATCTTTACGACGTCAGCAGAGTCTGCATGAATGATCTTCCTAATTTCCGTGTTGTTTAAATACGAAAATTACATGCAGTTTCAAATTTGTTACCTTCGTGAGTATGCGCAAATTTCTGTATGTACCAAATATGTATGCTGTAAATATACTGATAAGCCAAAACATTACGATTACTTACTTAAATACGTGTTGATCGACTTCTGGAACGCAATTCAGCAGTGATTCTGCGTGCCATGGATTCGACAAGGCCTTGTTAGGTGTCCAGAGGTTTGTAGCACTTCCCGCAATTTACGGGCAGTTGTTTTTTGTGGGCAGAGATGGTGTCCCATAGCGTCCCAGTTGGGATTTCATCGCATTTTGGTGACCAAGACATCAACGTGAGTTCACTACCATGCTCCTGAAACCATTGCAGCACGATTCTGGCATTGTGACACGGACAGTTATCCTGCTGGAAGATGGCACTGCCGTTGGGCGAGAAGTCAAGCATAAGGGATTGTGGCCGTGCGGTTAAAGGCGCTGCAGTCTGGAACCGCAAGACCGCTACGGTCGCAGGTTCGAATCCTGCCTCGGGCATGGATGTTTGTGATGTCCTTAGGTTAGTTAGGTTTCACTAGTTCTAAGTTCTAGGGGACTAATGACCTCAGCAGTTGAGTCCCATAGTGCTCAGAGCCATTTGAAGCATTTTGAACCATAAGGGATTACAGATGATCCCTAATAATGTTCACGTAATCCCCAGCTGCCATGGTGCCTCCAATTACTACCGTAGGTCCCAAGGGAGCCCAGGTGAATGTCCCCTCTAACATACACTACTGGCCATTAAAGTTGCTACACCATGAAGATGACGTGCTACAGACGCTAAATTTAGCCGACAGGAAGAAGATGCTGTGATACGCAAATGATTAGCTTTTCAGAGCATTCACACAAGGTTGGCGCCGATGGCGACACCTACAACGTGCTGACATGAGGAAAGTTTCCAACCGATTTCTCATACACAAACAACAGTTGACCGTCGTTGTCTGGTGAAATGTTGTTGTGATGCCTCGTGTAAGGAGGAGAAGTGCGTACCATCACGTTTCCGACTTTGATAAAGGTGGGATTGCAGCCTTTCGCGATTGCGGTTTATCGTATCGCGACATTGCTGATCGCGTTGGTCGAGATACAATGACTGTTAGCAGAATAAGGAATCAGTGGATTCAGGAGGATAATACGGAACGCCGTGCTGGATCCCTACGGCCTCGTATCACTAGCAGTCGAGATGACAGGCATGTTATCCGCATGGCTGTAACGGATCGTGCAGCCACGTCTCGATCCCTGAGTCAACACATAGGGACGTTTGCAAGACAACACCCATCTTCACGAACAGTTCGACGACGTTTGCAGCAGCATGGACTATCAGCTCGGGGACCATGGCTGCGGTTACCCTTGACGCTGCATCACAGACAGGAGAGCCTACGATGGTGTACTCAACGACGAACTTGAGTGCATAAATGGCAAAACTTCATTTTTTCGGATGAATCCAGGTTCTGTTTACAGCATCATGATGGTCGCATCCGTGTTTCGCGACATCGCGGTGAACGCACATTGGAAGCATGTATTCGTCATCGCCATACTGGCGTATCACCCTGCGTGATGGTATGGGATGCCATTGGTTACACGTCTCGGTCACCTCTTGTTCGTATTGACGGCACTTTGAACAGTGGACGTTACATTTCAGATGTGTTACGACCCGTGGATCTACCCTTCATTAGATCTCTGCGAAAACCTACAGGATAATGCACGACCTCATGTTGCAAGTCCTGTACGGGCGTTTCTGGATTCAGAAAATGTTAGACTGCCTCCCTGGCCAGCACATTCTCCAGATCTCTCACCAATTGAAAACGTCTGGTCAATGGTGGGAAAGCAACTGTCTCGTCACAATACGCCAGTCACTACACTTGATGAACTGTGGTATCGTGTTGAAGCTGCATGAGCAGCTGTACCTGTACACGCCATCCAGGCTTTGACTCAGTGCCTAGGCGTATCAAGGCCGTTATTACGGCCAGAGGTGGTTGGTTGGGGGTACTGATTTCTCAGAATCTATGCACCCAAATTGCGTGAAAATGTAATCACATGTCAATTCTAGTACAATATATTTGTCCAATGAATACCCATTTATCATCTGCATTTGTTCTTGGTGTAGCAATTGTAATGGCCAGTAGTGTACTGATGCTCCTACCGGCCTGCGTCCGTGGCGCGCTGCATGTTTCGAGCAGCCGTATGTCTGTATGACGGCGTATCTGGTCACGACCACCGACCTCGTGTAGCAATAAACTGGATCCATACGACCAGGCGACACGATTCCATGGATCCGTGTTCCAATCGCAATGACCCCGTACCAACGGTAATGATAACTGAAGATGTTGCTGGGTCAACAAGAGAACATGTAGGGGTCCTCTGTTGCAGAACACCATGTTCAACACTGTGGTGTGAACGGTGTGCTCCAAAACACTTATACCTGATCGAGCACTGTGCTCTGTCTTCAGATCTGCCACAGATCACCGCCTATCCCGCTTTAGAGACCGGCTAGCCTCCGATCTACGTTGTGTAATAAGATACGGACGTCCAGATTCTTGTCGCCTGCTGGTGGTTTCAGCATTCTTCAACCACATTCCATAGATGCTCACGACAGTAGCACGAGAACAGCTAACCATCTTCGCCGTTTCCGAGATGCTCGCTCCCAGGTACTTGGCCACAACAATTTGGCATTTGTGAAAGTCACTTAAGTCGGCAAATTTTGGCATCTGAGCCACGTATCACCGGTAGAATGATTCCCCATTTTCCTCTGTTCCCCTCATATACTTCTCTTGTCGCGTCACGTAGCTTCTGCGCCACCAGGCGGCATACAACCTTGTGGTGGGCAAGGTCATGATGTTTTGGGTCGTCAGTGTAAATTTGTATGTCGTAAATAGCTCCCTCTTCATATACTGCACTCTGAGAGTTGTAAGAGGAATCAAGCCACCACATCTGAATGGTGCGGTTGACCTACGTTAATATTGGTCAGTATTAATGGCGTTAATAACCTGTTACATACTTGACTGATGTGTATTAACGCCCATAAAAGTGGCAGTTGTAATTTTAGTTTTCAATTTACTACATTTTTCTAAAATTATTTTAATAATCATGTATGTTTTATAAGACATGTAACCTCCCCACAGAATTTTTGAAAAGACAATAATTAAATGTTAATGGGAATAGAACCAAGTGTAACCTTCCCACAAATATGAAAGAAAATAATTAATTAAATGTGCAAAAATGTTAATTCCCAACAAAATTAACGTTAAGATCAACCTGATAAATTTTATAAGGGCAGCTGCGCTGACCTTAGGCCCTGTGCAATAATTAACCTGATAAATTGATTCTGGGAGGAAAAGCATAGGAAATATTGTTTCAATTGGAATGATTCTTTTCTTAAAAAGATTGCTTTGAAAACAAAATTATTATTGGGGCATTTCTTGAACAAATTAATTATAATTAACATACATTACATTATCAGATGTGCGCAATGCTGCTTTATTACCTTATTTAACAATATACCTCGTCCCGAACCTTGACCAGAGACCCATGTCGACACCCGCCGACTCCTCACACACAACTCCGACTCGCAACAGCCTACTCGCAACTGAGTCCAACTCCCAACTGAACACTCGCGCGGTCAAGCGCAGACTAGCAACGATAAACAACTTTCTGGTCAGAGATTCTGTCATGCCTCGCCATCGCTGCTACTGAATATATATGTGTTTCATAACCCTCCACTGGGGGGGGGGGGGGGGGGCAAAAATTTGGCAGCGATGGTGAGTCATTTGGACATGCCATGAGCAACAATTTTTTTTAACTAATTAACTTTACAATCACAGAATACTCAGATGTAGAAAATGAAGTAAATGTGGTGCACATGCACCGAGTACAAAATATATATACAATGAGTACAAAACAAATGACATAAGTGCACACGCACTGAAATACTCTTTAGCATTTTCACAACAAATAAACATAATGGCAAATAAAAATCATGTTGACAAGTGACATAAGTGCACATGCACTGCAGTTCAGAACATATCAGCAAATCAAAATGTACATACAATGAGTAGTAATCATGTTAGAAAAATGACAAAAGTGCACACGCACTGAAATTCAGAATATATAAGCAAATCACAAAATGTATATACAATAAGTAGAAACCATGTTAGAAAAATGACAAAAGTGCACACGCACTGAAGTTCAGAATATTTCAGCAAATCGAAAAAAATGTATAGGCCATGAATATAAATCATGTTAGAAAAAAATGATTTTCACTATGTTACAAGAATTAGGATAGGAAAGGGAAGGATTGCATCATGGTTGTAGCATTTTAGGTTGCACGCAGCTGCACTGAAAGTCCATATCTTTCCACAGAAGTACAACACCAAGTGAGACAATCTGAAGTTCTTTTCCCACAAGTATTTATCAGCGTACCCAAGACACTGAAATGTCGTAGTAATATTCCATGATATCATTTTGCCAGTACATCAGGTACACCAAACAGTGGGACCATAATAACGTCTCCATCGCTCACGGCGGTGGACAGCATGTCGTGTCAACACCACGCTCTTACAAGGCACACCAACGTAGAATTAGTGCAAAAACCAAATATAGTACTCCATGATCAAGAGGATATACAGGACAAATGGATATTGCAGTAATTCAGGGTAGTTAGGTCAGAAGGTGAAGGACATTAAGTCACATACTAGTCTTCATTGGAAATTACATTAGTAGTTTGCGGCATTCATAGCCCAGTTATTGAACATTTTTGTACCATGTATGTAGTATTAAAGAAAAATGTTCATTAATTGTTTTACAGACAACTTTGGCACTCATTACAAATCATCAGAAGTCATTATTTAAAACAGGAGGTAGTCAATATTACAGAATAATGTTGAAAATTAATCATTGGTCAACCCAATACAGTAATCAGTAGCATTCTTTTCCCAGTTACAAAGCATAATCAGTAGCATTCATTTCCTAGTTACAAACCATTATTAGTTAATCATTGTTCATCTCAATACAGTAATCAGTAATCAGTAGCATTCATTTCCCAGTTACAAAGCATTATCAGTAGCATTCATTTCCTAGTTACAAAGCATAATTAGTAGCATTCATTTCCTAGTTATAAAGCATAATTAGTAGCATTCATTTCCTAGTTACAAAGCATAATCAGTAGCATTCATTTCCTTGTTACAAAGCATAATTACTTAATCATTGGTCATTTAAATACAGTAATCATCTCATTTAAATACAGTAATCATCTTAATACAGTAACCAGTAGCATTCATTTCCCAGTTACAAAGCATTATTAATCATTGGTCATTTCAGTACAGTAATCAGTAGCATTCATTTCCCAGTTACAAAGCGTTATCAGTAGCATTCATTTCCTAGTTACAAAGCATAATTAATTAATCATTGTTCATCTCAATACAGTAATCAGTAATCAGTAGCATTCATTTCCCAGTTACAAAGCATTATCAGTAGCATTCATATCCTAGTTACAAAGCATAATTAGTAGCATTCATTTCCTAGTTACAAAGCATAATTAATTAATCATTGTTCATCTCAATACAGTAATCAGTAGCATTCATTTCCCAGTTACATAGCATTATCAGTAGCATTCATATCCTAATTACAAAGCATTATTAACAGCATTCATTTCCTAGTTACAAAGCATAATTAATTAATCATTGTTCACTCAATAAAGTAATCAGTAATCAGTAGCATTCATTTCCCAGTTACAAAGCATTATCAGTAGCATTCATTTCCTAGTTACAAAGCATAATTAGTACCACTCATCTCCTAGTTACAAAACATAATTAGTAGCATTCATTTCCTAGTTACAAAGCATAATCAGTAGCATTCACTTCCTTGTTACAAAGCATAATTAGTTAATCATTGGTCATTTAAATACAGTAATTATCTCAATACAGTAATCAGTAGCATTCTTTTCTCAGTTACAAAGCATAATCAGTAACATTCATATTCAAGTGACATATTATTCATACCTGATCAGCATTACTCAGAACTCTCTTAAACTGGTATCATTATTTGGGATTGGTAATACATTGTTTTGTTAGCAATGCATTGCTTTGGGTAATTATAGGGGAAAGAAAGGAAAAGAAATTTGCTTCTGGATTGTTGCTGTAAATGAAAATGTGTAACGTCATTCGTCATGAGTCTGCTGTTGCAAGATTATGAAACAAGTAGAGTATATGTAATCACATTCATAAATGACATAGATTTAATGAATAACTGCTTATAACACATTAATTTCATAGATAATTTCTCGTGCAAAAATGTACAAAAAATGGATTATTAAGCTGAAAGAAGAAATGCATTTTATGCTGAAAAGTAGTGAACTTCGAATTAACAGGTAGTGAAATGTGCATAAAAATGTGTTCCATAGCTGCTCTTTCCAAAACCTTCCGTCATTATAATATGCAGTATAACACCTGCTGTCAAAGCAAACTGCAACAAATACTTAAATAACTACATAGCATAAATACATAACTTCAAGAATATCCTCATCTGTAAAGAAAAAATTTCATTATCCATCACTTCATTATCATAACTCCATTATTATCATCACCTGTAAAGAAAAACTTCATTATCTATAGTAGCATATTCTTCATCAATATTCATCAGCATTCATTATCATCTGCAAAAAAAATCATTTCATTACTCATTACGTAACTATTCCTTATCTCTAGCATATTCCATCACTAAAACTAAGATGTGTAGTTCTGTCTGACAATCTGCATCAATCGCCTTGTATTCTGAAAGAAAAATTAGTTAAGACTGCTATTCTACGATGTGTATAGTATATTCTTGTTAATGCTTGTTAATCCTGATCCATTTACTCTTCATCACGAGGTTTGCATCTTCTTTCGTTCATTCCGAAAATTCCCATTTCTGTTTAGTTTATTTCTTTTACGCATCATTTTTTTCTGAAATTGATGAACAAAGATTAATGTCTAGCATTTACATCATATACTCACTAAATAGTGACTGGTTCATGATAACATAATTAAGCATACAGCATACCATGACAGAAAACGTAATATGAAAAAAAATAGACAGTGTTCAAATGCAAAAATGTACACAGAATATCACAACACAGCAGCAAAAAATGTAAAACATTCACGATGTTGAGATATCATAGGGCAAAAATGTCAAAGTCAACTGGTGTGTGTTATATCTTAATTATTTCACAGTGCATATAAACAAAATATGAAAACAATCGTACATACATAAAAATAATGATGACAAGAAATGTGACCTTCTTTGAGTTCACCTTGTACGTTGTGTAGATAGTAGAGGCGAGAAGTAAAGACTTTAATGGAGAGAGAATTTAATAAAATTAATATGTCACGAGATAAAATTGCATAATTATTCATAAGATACGTAAGTTTCTCTGGAAAAAATATGCACAGTCTGATATGTAACGACAAGAAGAGCGACCTGCTAACCTTACCTTGCCGGGCACTTGCCAAGAAAAAATATGATAATCATCAATAAGTAGTCACATAAATATAATTGCTGAAATAGTCATAAATGTGTAAATTCATCTGGAAAAATATGCACGGTCCGATGTGTAACGACAAGAAGAGCGACCTGCTAATCTTATCTTGCCGGGCATTTGCCAAGAAAAAAATACGATAATCATCAGTAATTAGTCATGTGAATATAATTGCATAAGTGATCATAAAAATTAGTAAATGGCATCACGTAGTATGTTGAATCATAAAGTGTCTTTATTCAATAAAGGATTTAATATTAGAGACATGGTGGTTGCCTTTAATTTTTCTAGTTCTCAGAGTTTCAACGTGTACAACATTGGGGTGAGGAATGCTGCGAATCCGATATGGACCTGCGTATAGAAGTTCAAATTTACTGCACTTACCTTTTATTCTGCTGGATAAATAGTGTGTACGTACTAATATCTTCTGTCCAATGTGAAAGTCACGGCGTATACAAACCTGTTTTTGCTGTCTTCTCCGGCGCTCTGCGGCACGTTTGATGTTGTTCAGCGCAATGTTAATTATTTCATGGTGTCGTAGTCGACGAAATGTAGGAAGGTTTACTAATTCTGTAATTATGTTAGATGGTTCAACATTTTCCAATATAACAGACGGAGAGGGCATCGTGGATTCATTTGGTATGGAATTAATTACATCTTGGAATGAGAATATGTGTGTGTCCCAATCAATATGTCTTTTGTGGCAGTATATTCTACACAGTTTACCAATTTCTTTCATTAATCGTTCACAAGGGTTCGAAGAAGCATGGTACTTGGATATATAGATCGGAGAAATATTTCTAGTTCGTAACATACGTGTCCATATAGCAGAACGAAATTGTGATCCATTGTTAGAAATTACTTTCAGCACATGCCCTACATGAAATAGAAAATGCTTTACAAATGCTTTCGAAACGGTTTTAGCAGTAGCTTTGCGTAACGGAGTGAAAGTAACAAATTTTGAAGTGAGTTCAACAGCGACAAAGATGTAGCAAAGACCTCTATTAGTTCTCGGAATTGGACCAAAAATGTCTACAGCGGCCATATGTCTCAATTTAACAGGTACAATGGGATATAATGGAGGAATACGTGAAGTCGTGTCTGACTTAGCTTTCTGGCAAATTTTACATGACGCTAAAACTCGTCGTATACATTTCTCCATGTTGGTAAAATAACAGTTCTGTCTCAGTATAAGAAAACATTTTCTAGCTCCGTAATGTGGGTAACTTAAATGAGTATACCATATTAATTTGTTAACAAGTTCGTCGGGAATGCATAATAACCAATTGTTGCTGTCAGGATGAGAGCGGCGAAACAGAATGTCATTGCGTACAGTGTAATGGTTTCTAATCGTAACATTATTCTTATCTTGCCAAGGGTGTTTAAGTTCTTTCCACACGTTGTCTTTATTCCGCTCTTGTGCTATGTCCTGTAATGACGACGAAATAAAATTTTCAAATGCAACTTGTTGAATGTACATCACGCTGAAATTTGCTTTACAGAAGTTGGTTGCGATGTCTTGCTGATTGTTGCTGAGAGAACGAGATAGTGCGTCTGCTACAATATTTTGTGTGCCGGGAATGTGAACAATTGAGAAATTAAATTCCTGTAAATAAAGTTTCCATCTGCTTAATCTGTCGTGAGTAAATTTAGCTGAAATTAAAAATTGTATCGCTCTATGATCTGTGCAAACTGTAGTGTGTCTCCCATAAAGAAAATGCCGAAATCTCGTAAATGCTCAAACAACACAAAATGTTTCCAGTTCTGTAACGGAATAATTTCGTTCAGCAGGTGACAGAATGCGACTTGCAAATGCGATGTTTTTAATTACTGTTGAGCCATCTTCTTCAATTTCCTGAAAAATGTGTACGCCTAAAGCGGTGTTGGAACTGTCGGTGGCAATGGAAAAATTTCTGGTAACATCTGGGTGCGATAAAAGTGGTGCATTCAACAGAGCATGTTTCAGGTTCACAAATTCAGAATGTGCTTGCTTATCCCAAGACCAAATAGTGTTTTTACCTGTCAATTGGCATAATCTAGGTGTGTCTAAAGCAGAGTGATGAATAAATTTACGAAAAAAGTTAATTAAGTCTAAAAAGCTGTGTAGTTGTTTTTTCGTCGTAGGACAGGTAATGTCACGTAGAGCTTGAAGTTTTTCCGGATCAGGCGCAATGCCTTCTGCTGAAATTACGTGTCCAAGAAATTTTATATAAGTTTTACCAAAATGCGATTTACTGAGGTTAACTGTGAGTCCTTGAGCATGAAAAGTTTGTAACAGTTGTTCTAGAATCAGATTGTGTTCAGTCCAGTTAGCTTCTGCGATAAGAATGTCGTCTAGGTACGTCGTGATTCTGTCTTTAAGTTCTGTCGGAAGTATTGTGTTGAAACCGCGAATAAAAGCTGCTGAAGAAATATTTAAGCCGAACCGTAATTTACAAAATTGATAACAGTCACCAAAACAGAGAAATGCTGTATACTTTCTGCAATTCGGATGAAGCTGAATTTGCCAAAATCCCGATTTCAAATCTAGTGTGGAATAAATAGCCGTACCATGAAATTTCTGTAGTAGTTCCTCTAGTGTCTGTGGTCGATCTGTTTCATTAATAATTATGTCATTGATGTGACGTGAATCAAGTACGAGGCGAAGTGAGCCATCCTTTTTCTTAACAATATGTAGCGGGTTTATGTACGGACTAACTGCCGGTTCAATAATTCCTTGGTCGAGCATATCTTGCAACTCTTTTTTAACCTGTTCTCTATGAATATACGGAATGTGATAATGCTTTGCTTTAAATGTGACGTGCTGTTTGACTTGAAATTCATACATAAAACCGGACATAGTACCAGGAATGTTGTCGAAAACTGGAGCTTGCTGTAAAAGAATTTTGTGTAGTTGCGTGCGTCGTCGTCTGTATTTGCATAGCTCTCCTTAACCTTATCAGAAATCATCTGCATTACATCATAGTCAGCTTCGTCTGGAGTATTATAGTTATGTACGTACGTATCTGTGAACAATGTTGAATTACAATCTATGTTACGTCATACGGAAATGACCTCTGTGCGATTAATTGTCTGTTCTTCCGCAGATAATAAGTGTTGAAATTCCAAAGCCAATTGTACATTTTCATCCTTCAAAGCTTGGTTGACCTTGTGTACTGCATTGTTGGTTAGGTATGCTAATCGGCTGGTTTTGTTGTTGTTGTTGTGAAAAACCTCTATTGTTACTAAAATATGGTTCCTGTTGCTGATAATTTTGACGATATTGGTTAGTAAAACTGTGTCTGTTATTAAAGTCCTGGTGGTTCTCGTTCCTAAAGCGTCTATTAGCTTTACTATTGAAATTGCGTGGTTGATCGTAATTACTGTAAATTTGTTGGCCTTGGTTGTTATATGAAAAATTTTTGTTTATAAACGAATAATCCGATTGCTGTACTTCCAAAAGCTGTAATAGATCCCTGAATGCCGAGATATTTTCTTTTTGCTGACCTGTTAAAAGTGACACTCTTAATGACCGTGGTAATTTAGAGATACATAATTGAATAAGTGCAGATTCACTATAAGGTTCACTTAAGTACTGGTTTTGTTGGACCATGTGTCAAAAAATTGCGTCACACTGGGAAAATTTGAATTCTCATAATTTGGCAAACTAATTAGTTGACCTTTAATTCCGCGCTGTGTCGTCTTCGACCAATACGCTGATAGAAAAGCATTCTGAAACTCTTCTACCGAATAGCATTGTCTCGCGATCGGTCTCATATGAGTTGCCTGTTGGCCCTCCAAAAAACTACAAATAAATTCAAGTTTGTGCGTTACGGGCCAAGTCGGTGGAAAAGCAAAGCTAAATTGTTGTATCCAATCTAGCGGGTGAATCTGTGTTCTATCATTTTTAAATACTTTGAATTTTCTCTCTGATAGAAAATGTTTGTAATCAAAATTATCATCTCTGTATGTCGGAACCGGTTCAGAATTAAATGAAAATCTATTTGACTGGGACTGTTCGGAATCTAACTCCCGTACTCTCTGTAGATTACCCAAATTATACGCGCTGCGTGAGTCTGACAAATGTTCGCAAAGTGGCGTCTGCTGTGATGTGTTATTAACTGAAATACTTTTCATCTCTGTTACTTCTTGCTGTAAACTTGAAAATTTTTTACGCAATGTGTTATTAGACGAATCGATCTCATTAATTGTCTGCTGTAAATTTTGGAATTCAGGTGTTTGGTTAAATGAAACCGGTGAGGTATCGTCTGATTTGCTGTCATTATTACTTTCAATAACGTCAATACGACTGGCCAATTCATCATATTTTTCAGTCAGTATTTTTACCTTATCATCGGTTTTAATGTCAGAGGCATTAATCTGTTTTTGCATTTTACGTGTGGTTTCGTTCAATTTTTTAACGTCAGCTTTGACGACATCGGAATCCTGTGTTAGTTCTAATTGTTCGAGTCTGTCGGTCACTGTTTGAAAATCTACTGTGTGTGTATCTGTTTTTGATTTAAGGTCAGAAATCTCATCACATAATTCTGTGTTCAACTGTTTGATGGTATTAATTTCGTCGGACACTGTAGCAATATTGTTGTTTACGTATGTTTTTGCCTTCGCAAACATTTTACGTTTATCTTCTTGTCTCTGTGCATTGATTGTTTCCATTACTTGTCGTTTTACTTTATTCTGATACTGTATAAATTTACGGAAACGCGTATCACTGTTTTGTATGTGATGATTAAAACGTTCGTCAATCTGAGTGTTCTGTTGGTCGAATTTCGCGTCTATCTTTGCATCCATTGTGCGCGAAAGTTCTGCTGTCATTAGTTTAAACTCGTCGCGTAATTGTGTAGCTTTTTCAGAGCATTGTTTACAGACTGTACTAATTTTGTCTCTGAGTGATTCTGTTGCAGCTGTTTGCATATCCCTTAATTCTTGAGCAACAGACCTAATTTCTTCGTTACTTTTCCTAGCACAAGTCTCAATTTCCTTGCGTAATTGTTCCTTAGAATCATAACACTGCGCGGCAACGGCTGTAATCTGCTCGCTAAACTGTCTGGAATTGTCTAATTTTTCATTAAGGTTGTCATGTTTTTCATTAAGCTGTTTGATCTGTTCACTAAGGTGTCTGGAATTATTGTCTAATTTTTCACTAAGTTTGTCTTGTTTTTCATTCTGTTGTCTGAAATCTTCCTTAAGTTGTTTGAAATTTTCACTAAATTGTTGTTGTAGCAATCTTGCCATAATTTGTTCAAAGTCAATATTACCGGCTCTATTCTCTGTACTGTATGTTGGTGTATCTGCAATTGTCGCGTTTTGTATGACCATTTGGTCATTCTGTCATTTTCAAAAAGGTTTACCAATCGGATGTACATTGTTAGCCACTACACCGGAATTAAACAAATCTGTCGTGCTTTGAGTATCCTGTTCATTTTCATTAGAAAAATTTATCTGTTCGTCACGTAAATTTCCCAAACCGGGTGTGTTAAGCTGGGCAGCGCTCATTACAATAGAGCGCCCCGCGTCATCAATTGTCGTCAAATTAACAGAGGAGACAATTGAGTTCGTTTGTTCATCATTAAGATAAAAATCATCATTAGTGGATGGAACGCACTGATTGTCAGTGAACGCAGGATTGTCATCATTACACTGCGTGTCACAATTACTATCGGTCAAGTTGTTTAATTCGGTTATTTCACTCATTATACCTCGCGATGCACTATTAATAGTCTTTCGCGGCATTTTTACACTAGTCACAATTATTCACAAATGAGACAAAGACAATACAAAATGCAACAAACATAAATACAACAAAGAGCAACGAATTGCCGATGATCTCAGGAAAGAAAGTCACAAAATTAGTAAAAGCGTTGCGCAAAAATGCTAATTATATTTTAGTAAATGAGAGCATATCAGACTACTTTTCAGAACATTCTCAAAGAAATACGATCCTGGTCCGGATGTCGCCAAGTGTAACCTCCCCACAGAATTTTTGAAAAGACAATAATTAAATGTTAATTGAAATAGAACCAAGTGTAACCTTCCCACAAAAATGAAAGAAAATAATTAATTAAATGTGCAAAAATGTTAAGTCCCCACAAAATTAACGTTAAGATCAACCTGATAAATTTGATAAGGGCAGCTGCGCTGACCTTAGGCCCTGTGCAATAATTAACCTGATAAATTGATTCTGGGAGGAAAAGCATAGGAAATATTGTTTCAATTGGAATGATTCTTTTCTTAAAAAGATTGCTTTGAAAACAAAATTATTATTGGGGCATTTCTTGAACAAATTAATTATAATTAACATACATTACATTATCAGATGTGCGCAATGCTGCTTTATTACCTTATTTAACAATATACCTCGTCCCGAACCTTGACCAGAGACCCATGTCGACGCCCGCCGACTCCTCACACACAACTCCGACTCGCAACAGCCTACTCGCAACTGAGTCCAACTCCCAACTGAACACTCGCGTGGTCAAGCGCAGACTAGCAACGATAAACAACTTTCTGGTCAGAGATTCTGTCATGCCTCGCCATCGCTGCTACTGAATACATACGTGTTTCAATGTACGCGTGAACTCCCGAAAAAGCAGCGGTTACTTGCCTTTGTTTAGTAATATTAGTGTTTTTTGTGTTACATTGTTTTACATAAGGCTTGATGATGTTTCAAGGAAAGTGGTTATCGATAGGGCTTTGAGTCGATCGACAAGAAATGGTTTGCAGTGCGGTTTAATCTTAGAATGTGCCTGATAACAGAGCGTACACGTTAACTGTATACAACCGACTTACTCCTTTTTACGTATGACGGCGACGCTAGATTTGTAACTTGTGGCGATCGGCTACGAAATGTGAGATATTACGTTTTAAGCTGAAACAATGTATTTATCTTACTCTCTTTCCACAGTTCTGAAGATCTCGCGCTGATCAATTGAAACGTGTAAAAAACATGCGAATTGTGGGAGTTTCCCCCGCAGAAAATGATGTGCTCGCTATATAGGAGCATCATCTATGCTTCTAGCTAGAGGACTTCATGTAGAGAAAAGTCTAGAAAACGCCTTTATCCGAGCTTTGGTTGTCAAATGCCTGATGAGGAGGAAAATGGCAATTTATTTTCGAATATCAACTTCAGAAGCAATGATTGATATACTGTGAGAAGCATACGCTATTTTCTGCATCAGAATACAGCAGACATGCTGCGACGAGAAATTGCCAATACTTGTCACTGAGAACAAGTATTTAAAACGTATATTCTGCGTTATGATGGTAGTGTAACAGACGAAGAGCTTAGTGGGTGAAGCACACATTGTGAATGACGCGCCGTTGTATGTAGGGTGAAGAAAAATTCGCACACTCTGAATTCCGAGCGCGATTCCTCAAATACTAGCAGTACAGAATGTCTCTCACAAAATTTCGTCTTGCGCATATTTCGGGCAGTAAATGAACGTTAAAGATTATAATCACGTTACGGTAGCTCCTCCTGTTGCGTTTTGGGTTAGCATACAGGAGGTCGATTGTTCGATTCTGGGAAGAAGCTTATTTGTTTAATTTCCTAAAATTAATCTACGTGATACAGTATCTGGTGTCTTAATCGTCATACTGCGATTGCAGTGGGTCTTCTACAAAACATTTGCAGTTACGTACTACGCACACAGAAATGGAAATACAGTCGTTTTCGTCGGTCAAATGTAAAGAAACCTTTTACATGTCGTGGACGCGTATTGTTTCACACCACTGCACCTACCATATTCCAAACGGTTTCGTGTGCAACCTCCGTCAATTGTCCCATTGATTAATAGCAACTATTATTCTTGCCACGTACAGGTGCATTACATTTCGTTAGGGCCTTACGTCACCAGTAGGGCTAGCAAATTATTTGCAAATAATTTCGGTGGGACCACTGGGTAGGGTACGCAGAAAATAGGTATGGAATCTAGCAATGGCAGTGATGAGAGACAATTCGTGTCTACGACGTGTAAAAGCCTTCTTTAAAAGCTGACCAGTGAAAACGATTTTATTTCCATTTCCGTGTTCGCAGTACGAAATTGCAAATGTTTTGTGAAGACCCACTGCAATCACTAATGAGGATGAAGATGCCAGATACCGTACCACGCAGACTACCTTCTACACAAAAAAATGCCTCTACCCAGAATCTAACCCTCTACCTCCTGCATGCTAACTCAAAACGCTATACATTGCAACCGACTTTTTTAACTTTTTTATGAACCAACAATATTACAGAGCTCGACCACGTTACAAATGTTACAGCTCATACCATTAAAGTGAAAGTAGTCCGAGAGTGGTCAATAGCAGACTGACTACATTTTTAAACACGTACATGACAATAATTATTCATTTTTTATTTCACTGTAATATCGTAATCACTGCAGGAGATGTACAGTTTTCTCTCCCAGCTTGGGTGCATGAGAATATGATGAGGGTATCACATTCATGTAGTAGGTGTCTTCTTTTAATATTCAAATGAATGTTGTGCATGAATGCTATTCACAGCTACCGGCCGGAATGGCCGAGCGGTTCTAGGCGCTTAAGTCTACGATCGCAGGTTCGAATCCTGCCTCGGGCATGGTTGTGTGTGTTGTCCTTAGGTTAGTTAGGTTTAAGTAGTTCTAAGTTCTAGGTGACTGATGACCTCAGAAGTTAAGCCACATAGTGCTCAGAGCCATTTGAACCATTTTGAGCTATTCACAGCTAATAAACGTAAGGAAAAGGAAGGAAAGTTGATTTACTTCGCAGCAATATGTAACCGTTAGTTTAAAACAAAGAAAATAAAACCAAAGAAAAGATTTCTCCAACAAATTAAATAACATATCTCCTTTGACTACTTACAGTTTTCTTGATTATCGTGTGTACATGTGATTTTTGTCGCGCTTGTGTACCTCAACTATGTGTGAGTTACTTTTCCGAACATGAAGTAATACAATGTGGTAAAGTGCAGATAAGAAAGTTTTGGAACAATTGTTTATACTTAGGATGTTTGTTTCAAATTATGATGTTGTTTTGTGTATTCAGGAACAACATAACAATTTGAAAAAAAACATCCTAAGTTTAAACAATTTTTCCAAACTTTCCTATTTTACTTTACCTCACAACTGAGAGTCATTCCACGTTCCATTACTTCATGTTCGGAAAAGCAACTTACACATAGTTGAGCAACACAAGAGCGACAAACGCACATGTACACACGCCAGTCGAGAAAACTGTTAATAGTCAAAGGAGAAATGTTATTTCACAGCAATGCTCCCTTGCTAACAGAGTTAGTTACCGTACACGTGATTACAGTGTTACCCGACTGCCAATTGTTAACGCTCATTTACTGCCCGTGATATGCGCAGGACGAAATTTTGTATTGCTGGGATGTGAGAAATAGCGCTGCGAAGTCTGAGTGCGGGAATTTTTCTTCATCCTGCATACAGGATGGTCAGAAACAATCTGATAAGGCTGTAAGATTGTTGCAGGAGAGGTTGTGCTGAGAAATACTCGATTGTAATATTAGGGAACATTACGTTGGTGGTGCTGACGTAAGCTGACTGGGAATCTCTATCGACATTCAAAACTGCTCTGTATAAGGTGGTCGGTTCTGAGATCTGCTTGAAAACACACTGTCTCACACTGTTGTTTGTACAATGCCCCCATTTTTTCTGGCCAAACTCCTGTACACCGTGTAAGACGTGTATATTTCTATTGTCAAACCACAATTTGTGAAAGATGTTTATATTTTATTAATAGGATTAAGTAGGAATAATTAATATTTGTCGTGTTGGATATAATTGTGGTAGCAGGGAATGTCTGCACCAAAGTATTGTTAGCAGGAGAGACCGCTCATTGATATAATTTTAAAACGGGCGAGAGAGACCGCGTATGGATACATTTTAAGAAAAGAGCGGGAAAGACCGCGCATTGATAGATTTTGTGATGGTAGCAGGGATTGTCCGCATTAGAAAGCAATGTTGGCGCGAGAGACGGCACTTTAGCGTTCGTAGGTAGTCATTAGTAAGCGAGAAGTCAAGCGAGCCGGGAGCAGGTCTGAAGCGAGAGGTTGAAACTAGCGGTGTGCCTTCCAGCCACCAGCTATGATTTACAAGAGATTATAAACGGATGTACAGAGACATCAGCTAACTATTATCATCAGAGGAACTATTATTATGGAATTATTTTTTTGAGAAACTCAAGACTACTGAAGGTATGTTTGCGCGATGCTAGTTGTAAGATTATTGTAAAAAGTAAGTCCCATTTGAACGTTTGTAAAATCATTTCATTCAGAATATAATTAATTTTTGCCGGTAATATTGCATTACTGATTATAATCCATCCCAAAAACCATCAGCGTAAGACTTTGCAAAATTTTATTGTTGTCAAGAAAAAATTTAACTATGAATTTCTTAACTTCAGTCGAATTAATTAAAGAATAACGTCAGCTTTTCTATTAAAGAATAACGTCAGCTTTGGTAATAAATACAGCCACTAATTAGGACAGCCCACCAGCAGCTAATAGAGTATAGTAAAACAGAGTAAGTATATTCGTGTCGCAGTTCGATGTAGCAGATGGCGATCCAGTAACAGTAAAAAAGGTAAGGAACAGTTTTGGGTTATTGCAGGTAACGACTGAGGGCCACGACGACGACACATTCTATGCTTCGTCAAAATAATGAGATAATCACTTTTAATAAGCAGCATTTAAATTTGTATGCGAAGATTGAGAAATAGAATTAACTTTTAAGGGATGATTTCATTTGTTATTATTAAGTAAGAGATAGAAATCCTAAGGGAAAGTTTTATAGGTTACTGTAGAAGGGAAGTTTGCGTAAGAAAAGAGATGTAGAGGAGACAGGAAGGTTTCAACCGCAAGGCTTTGTTTACTAGTGAAGGCTGTTCGCATGTTTGATCACACGTGAATCCACGAGGTACTCGACCTCGTGATCATCGACAGCGATTCGATGTTAATGTGTGAACCGGCATTCTGGACGATAGGTTGATTGTTCTATTCCACCTCAACGGACGGAGATATTGCATCTTGGAGGCTTAAGTGTTGTCAGAATTGCTGGAGTATATACCTCTGAATGTTAGACAAAGCACATATTTCCAGCACGATGGGACGCCAGGCTATTTCAGCAGTGCTGTAAGGAATCACCTGAGAGCTTCCTTTCGGGAAGCTAGAATCTATGACTCGGGCAAGATAGCCCTGTGGCCTGGCCATACGCTTCACCTGACCTCCAGTGTGTGGATTTCTGCTTCTGGCGGGATATGAAGCAGCTGCTGTATGAAACCGGTGTGGAAACAGTAGAAACCAGCTTCGCTAGAATTGCCGTCGCTGCTGGTATCATTGCGGACATGCCAGAACGTTTCGCACAGACGCGACAATCAATGGTCCGACGGCGTGCTGAGTACATACAGGTCGCCCATTCGAGCATTTCCTGTGAATGCCATTGCTGTAATTACCGTGCTTCACTACCTACCGTAAATCACCACCAGCATTAGAAATTGCCGTCGGGACCTATGTAGCGTAACTAAATATATTTGTATTGATGTGCTCTGCATTCTGTATTAATTTGAACGAATAGTTTCAGAACACCCAGTATTCAGTTTAGTAGTCTTAATTCTTACAGCGTAGTCCGTAATGGATGTAATTGTAATAGTCAACATACGTGTAACAGGAAAGAATCATATCACTGATGAGAACTGCGATTCGTTCCCGTATTAAGCGCAGTGCTATGAATCTCTGCGCGAGCCAATTTATGCCCTACCTGCGGAAGGCACCTGCCGATTCATAAACCAGAGCGACCAATTTGCGCGCTATACTGCCGCTGTCAAAGGCCAGTAGTCTGAGCTTAATGTCCGACATCGAGCAGAGATTAACAGCCTTGCTCTCGCTTCTTCCTCACCTACGCTCCCCGTATCCCCTTTTCCGCCGCACGGTTGCTTAATAGGAATTCCTCTCGTCAGATATATTGAACAGATACATTCCTGCTAAATTTTGTACAGTGCCCAACCGCATACACTGAACTGTTATTAGTGATGTTCTTGGCTGTACTGCGTCGTCTGTCTGATGAGATGGATATAGAAAAATTAGTAAGATTTTCGTATAATTCGTACTTCTGCGAAACTATTTACGGTTCAGATTATTGGAGTTGTCGAACAGTGAGAGGCTCATCCTTTTCTGAAACACTAACTACGTGGAAGCTTCATTATTTTAAATAGTGTGTGGTTGTAAAATAAAGAATCTGATGCTGTCACAGAGTAAGTACGCATGCGCCCATGATTACCTATAGCTATGAAGCGTGAAACCTTCTCAATCGAATTCGGCATCTTTGGTGTGTGTGGACAAATCATTGTAGCTGCTATTTTGTGTTGTCGAAAAAAAATGTAAGTGTGATAGCAGAGCGACGAATTGTTGAGAAGTTTCTCATGAAGTTTGCAAAAACTGTTACTTAAACTTATCTTCTGCTAAAAGAAATGTATGGTGACGATTATGTAACACGTGCGCGAGTTTTTGGATGGCCGATAAGACGTTGAACATAACTCACAATCAGGACGCTCCTCAACACCAGAAACGGATCGATATTTCAAAAAAGTGGTTGAGTATTCGATAGATTGCTGAGACTGTAGGAACTGACAAAAAACCTGTAAGGCAAATTTTACACAACCAATTTAACACGAGAAAAGCGTGTGCGAAACAGGAGCCGAAAATTCTCACCATTGAACAAAGCGAAGCTCGTCACAATGTTTTTATTGACAATTTGAATATCACTGAAAAGATACTAATTTTTTTGTACAGAGTGATAACATATGAGAAATCTTAGTTTCTTTATTTATGATCCAGAGACTAAGCGGCAGTCCATGCATTGGAAGGACCTCACTTCGGCGAAAAAAGCTCGAATGAGCAAATTGAGATTCAAAGCGATGATTGTTTCTTTTTCCAACATTCATGGAACTGTGTAACTTAACTGGACTCCTGATGATCAGACTATTAATGAACACTACTACCTTGAATTTAGTTCTCAACTCCGTGAGAAAATAAGAAAACAGAAAGAAAACAACCCGAATTGTGGAAGAACAAGTCTCGGTTTCTGCATCAAGACAATGCATCGGCTCATACCACACTGTCTGTTAAGAGGTTTCAACAGAAGTACAGAATCCCAGCGTTAGACCACCCTCTTCATTCGCCTGACCTAGCACCATGTGACCTCCATTTATTGCGCAAAGTCTATTCTGCATTAACATGAACAAGCTTTCAGTCCGACGTATCGGAGAAACGAAAATCGTGACACGTCATCAGCGAGCTCACAGAGGATGATTCAACACTTTTTCCATCGATGGGAAATCCGCTTGTAGCGTTGCAGGGATAAAGAAGGGGACTATACAGTATTGAGGGCGGCTATAACTAAATTTGTATGTTTTCGAAATAAAATGGTTTACAGCAACAGTATGGTTATTTTATAGCCGCACCTCGTATTTCTCGACAGAATTTTGCAATTTCGTCGTATTTTTTAGACTTGACATATGACACGATTTATGGCCACGCGTGCTCTTCTTTGTGTGTGTGTGTGTGTGTGTGTGTGTGTGTGTGTTCGTGAGAGAGAGAGAGAGAGAGAGAGAGAGAGAGAGAACGCTCGCCACTCTGCCTGTATGTGTGCGTGTTTGTGGGTTTGCACGTGCATTACATCTAGCGATAGTCCATCTGTGCTGCTATCCGCTAACGTCAGGCGATCCCGTTACGAGACGAAATTACACCAATGTAGGCGAAGGGACAGTTAATCTACGGACACGGTGTAAAGTTTCCGGCAGTACTGTATTAGTGAAATGGTATTTCATAGAATCATAAATATCACGTTAATGTGGGAGACAGTTTTAAGAAATCACTGAAGTGACAACTGGTATGGCCCCTTCAATAATCAAATTGCAGTCAGATAAATTCCAAGACCTGACCGCTAGACTAGAAAAGTAATATCGTTAACGAACCTGTTTAATTTCGAAGTAACCCATTGCAGTATCCTCGGAAATATTAACACGCGCTGAAGAGGAAAATAAACTGCTGTAGGTGTGTGTACTCAAATACAGAGATATGTAAACAGGCAGAATTCGGCGCTGCGGTCGACAACACCTATATTAGACAACATGTGACTGGAGCAGTTATTAGACCCGTTACTGCTGCTATAATGGCCGGTCATCAAGATTTAAGTGAGTTTGAACGTAGTGTTTAGTCGGCGCAGGAGCGATGGAATACAGCATCTCCGAGGTAGCGATGAAGTGGGGGATTTTCCCGTATAACGATTTCACGATTGTACCGCGATTATCAGGAATTCGGTAAAACATCAAATCAATGACCCCACTGCGGCCGGATAAACACCTGCAAGATATATGGGACCCCTGATACGTCTAGGTACGACTGTGACTGGTGATAGATACGTAAGGATCCTGTCTGATCATCTGCTTCCATCCATGTCCATTGTGCGTTCCGACTAACTTGGGTAATTCCAGCAGGACAACGCGACGGCCCACATGTCCAGAATTGCTACAGAGTGGCTCCAGGGACACTATTCTGAGTTTAAACACTTCCGCTGGCCACCAAACTCCCCAGACATGAACATTATTGAGTATATCTGGGATGCCTCGCTACGTGGTGTTCAGAAGAGATCTCCACGCCATCGTACTCTTACGGATTTATGGATTCACGTTGTCAATTCCCTAAAGCACTACTTCAGAGATTATTCGAGTCCATGCCATGTCGATTGCGGTACTTCCGTGTGCTCGCGGGAGCCATGCACGATATTAGGTAGGTGTACCAGTTTCTTTGGCTCTTCATCGAAATTCCAAAAAACTAACTCACCTCATACCTCAAAAGCTTAAAAGCGCAAACAACTAACAACACATATGACTCTTCCACCATAAAAGTCCCAATTGAAGATGCGTGGCTGCCACTTTACACTCACAAGTAGGAAAGACATTAGATTCGGATCTAACTGCTGCCAAATACTAGCATCGTCTTGGGCAAAATCATCGTACACTCGATTGTTGATCCAGTACTTAACATTGCAACGGTGCTATCTTGAAATCATCATGCACACCTTTAATGAAATAACCATCTCCATCTATAAAATAGGGAGCGCCGCTAACACACAACGCGTAGGTGTTATGGGACCTGCCTACCTCCGTTCACGACGGTCCACAGTCGATTTCTAGTTTCCGATACCTGAGTGCAAATTGTTAAATGTTTATGCTTCTTGCCCAGCCAACGTTGCAATTGTAAAATTCTCGACTTCTACCTCACTCACTCCCATTCCCATTGATTGAGCTTCTTACAAGTGGAAATAAATGTTCCTGATACGTCACAGGCATTTTCAGTGAAGAGAAGGCTATCTGGGATCGCACGTAAGTCATCTACGGATTCTTACCCTAAGATAAGCTTATTTTGCTCACACGGGTCGAGGATAGGCAAAGGTGTTTTGCGCACAATTTCAGGGTTTGAAGAAAATATGCATATCCCTCTGAAGGTTACAAACAAACGAAGAATACCAACTCCCACGCAGTTCCAAACGTCTTTTGATATTCCTGAGGCTCCAACTCGTCTCAGCGACTACAAATGTCTACCGTGTCGTAACTGAACCATCTGAAATTAAACTCCCTATAAACATACGGAACCAACGATCACTCGCCCGGCAATCATTCCCTATCTGCATAGAAAACACATGTTACAGTTCACTGGAGTGGGCCGACGAATGAGACATCGTAGAATGAACGTGAACTGGCGACCTATATCAATGGTCTGTGATCACACTAATGTTTTGTGACATTAAATAGAAACGTGCAGGACTGATGTCATCTCAGCGATAGAATTTTAAGTAGTTGGTTCGAGATCAGAAACTGGGCGCAACACACTTTAATGGTTTCACTTGTATTTCAATACGTCACATCCCGCACTCAGCAGTAACGGGAGTTATGTATACAGAGTGGTCCATTAACAGTGATAGGGCCAAATATCTCACGAAATAAGCGTCAAATGAAAAAACCACAAATAACGAAACTTGGCTTGCTTGAAGAGGGAAACTAGATGACGATATGGTTCGCCCGCTAGATGGCGCTCCCATATCTCAAACGGACATCTGATCTACACTTATATTGTTACATTGTTAATTTGGAAGGAGTGGAGATTGTCTCTCAGAAGGCGTCAAATGAACTTTCTGCTTTCTTCAATAGGCATATTTCTCATTTATTTTTGAGGCCTTGGGGGTTACAATATTCAATCTCGTTACGACAACCCTGTTTTCATTAATCCTGCATCTGTTTTGACGCAAGTTATTAACTCGGGGTTATTTGTTGTTAAAGAGGTCAAGCATGTTCTCACAACCGTTTACTATTCGCGTGGGCTCACGAAATAACTGCTCGAAACAATTTTCAGAGAATGCGTCTAGCACAATTTTGGATGATGTTTTATGCGTACCTCCGGAACACGTATTTTCGCCAACAAATGGAGGGTAAATTAAAGTCACCACCAACTATAATTGTATGAGTCGGGCACGTCTTTGAAATGAAACTCAAATTTTCTTTGAACCTTTCAGCAACTGAATTTGGATGTTAGTAAAAGGATTCAATTATTATTTTTTCCAGTTGCCAACAATGACTTCTGCCCACACTGTCTCACAGGAACCACATGCTTCAGTTTCGCTACAAGATAAAGTGCTTTCAACAGCAACATACACACCACTGCCCAATGTGTTTAGCCCGTCCTTTCGGAATACCGTTAGGTCCTTCGAAAAACTCTTGACTGAGTTTATCTCCGGCTTTAGGCAGCTTTCAGTGCGTATAACGAGTTGAACCTCACTACTTTCTATTAGCGCTTGGAGCTCTGGTTAGTTCCCAACTTAGGTACTACAAATCATAACTGTTATACCGATGGTTCCTGTATCTACGTTCTTCCTGTGTTCGGCCTGTATCCTTTGTGACTGAAGCCCTTTTTGTGTTTTCCTGAGACCCTCTAACCCATAAAACCGCCTAGTCCACGCCACACAGCCCCTGCTACCTGTGTAGCCTCCTCTTCCCTACAGTCGACTAGTGACCCTTTCAGCGGAACCTAAGACACAACCACCCTTGGCGCAAGTCGAGGAATCTGCAGCCTACACTGTCGCAGAACCGTCTCAGCATCAGATTCAGACTCTACACTCCACTCTGTACCACAGGTTCGCAATCGGCCATGTCGACTATGCTGCAAATGAAATTACAGTGAAATCCAGCCCTTTAGCTGCTTGCAGGCGTTGATAAATATTAATGGGGACATTTGAAAGTGTGTGCCTCAACCGGAACTCGAACCCGGGATCTCCTGCTGACGTGGTAGACGCTCTATCCGTCTGAGCCACCGAGGACACAGAGGACAGTGCGACTGCGAGGGCTTATCTCTGGCACGCTACCCGTGAGACCCACATTCCCACCTTACCGTCCACACACTGCATTTGTAGTGCCCCTGCTCACTATACTCATTACTCGCGATAGTCAATCTACCGATTCCAGTAAGAGTTTGGGCCATGTGAGTGCATCTCGCACTGAAGAAGATCATTGGCCAGTAAGCCTTATCTATATGAAGATGGTATCTTTTATTTCGGACACGTCCGAATAAACAGGTACAATATTCGTATATGCTGCGAATGGTCAGCTATGCTTTCATCTCACAAGCAGGACTGGCAGCCTTTACCTCTTGCGTTGGGTGCTCGAAAACAGAGAGAATCTCTTCCGATCCAAAGCGACACACATCATTGGTACCGACGTGAGCCACTACCTGCTATTTGCTGCACCCTGTGCTCTTCATCGCATCAAGAAGGACCCGTTCCACATCTGGAATGACTCCACCTGGTATGCACATGGAATGCACATTGCTTTCTTCCCCTTCTTGGCAGCCATGTCCATAATGATCCCCATATCGCGGCTAACATTGGAGCTCCCAACTATCAGTAATACCACTCTCTGTGACTGCCCTGATGTTGCAGGCTGAGAGGTTTCTTCTGAAGCAGGACAGGCGACAGGATCTGACTGAGCGGCAGTGTCAGCTACAGACAGCGCCTGGAACCCATTTGTCAGACTAACCGTGGAGGTCATATGTGTGGCCTCCTGGAAAGTCTTTCACCGCCTGCTACGCCCAAGGTCGATCTCCCACACAACCACATGTGAGGGATCAATCTTAGTGCGAGCAGTAAGTGGGCTGGCAACTGGTGAGGACCGATCAGAGGACTCGGACATGCTGGACGACCATTACATCCCCACGACCGGCCCACAACAGTGGTGCCCATCCACTGCAGCTTCAAGCTGTGTAACAGAAGCCATCACAGCCTGGAACTGATAGCGAAGTTTCATCAACTTGGGTCGCATCCGCACACAACACCAACAGTCGCTATCCATTGTAACCTCCCCACAAAATAAAAATAAAAATAATATGAGTAATGATTCTAATTTACGGTAACTTCCCCACAAAATTCATTTACATTTAATCTACCCACAAAATTCTTTCTGATTTAATCTAAGCTCAAAATTCATTCACATTTAGCGTAACCTCACAACAGAAAAATTCCTAAACCTCTCAACAGTAAAAATTATAATTATGTCGTTCACATTCAGTGTAACGTCCCAATAAAAAAATAAATTCAGTAACCTGGTAATAAAACAATGTAACTAAGCTCTCAATTAAATTGTCACTCACTTATGACTTTTCAATAATTCACTGTGAATTTAACCTGGTAAATTTTGGACGACAGCAGTGCTGCGTCATGGCCCTGAAAGATCATTCTGAATAAAAAAAGGAAAAGTTCTTACCTCAATGAAGTCGCCGGATATATCTGCTCTTACAATAAATTTTTCCGGCACAGCTCTGTGCAATGCTGGCCGACCTATCTGTCATTTATGAAAGAAAGCAACTGATTTTTCTATTGCAATAATCGGGATGATCATGGATGGGAGAAATTAGTAAATTCTTTAAATTGAAATGAATGGTTGTTAAAAGTTACTTTTTATGAGGAAGATTATTATTACGAGAGTTTTAAAACATTTACATGCGACTTGAGATAACATTACTACATATGCGCGAGGCTGCTTTTTACCTTGTACAATAATACTCACGCTCCGGCATCGCTGCACCGCGACCGGGCCAGCCAACGCGATACACCAGACCAGACCAGAGCAGACTCCAGACTAGCAACAACTTACTACTACAGCTACACAGTTCCTACTGAAATCAACACTGCCCTCTGCTCAGACACCTTGCATATCGCAGGCAGCGTATGAGCAATACATCGAAATTACATCTGCTCGGACCTCTTACACTATACTAAAGACCGTGGAAAACTAAACTTTCCAGTTAAATGGGTTATCGGCACATGCTACGGAATTCTACCATAGACCCTGCCGAAAACGCTGGATGTGTGTCTAATAAATTAAATGAATATCCAGAGATTCAAAAACGTAACTACGGGAGCACCCAGGTGAAACAAAGTAATTCGGCCATGATTACAAAGTTGTAATATATCACAAAATCTGCTTACTTTCCGACGCAAACGAAAACGCGAGAACTGTGGGTATTAGAAATTAAACTAACAAGCAGGAACTCAAAAAACTAAAATATTAACTCACACATATGATATTATGTAGTTCGCTCCTGGTTAGGAACTCGTAAAAATCACAAAATCGGCAACTTCTATGTTGCTACATCTGTCACGGCCGGCTCCTTCAGGGTGTATAAGGTTCATTGGTGTCCTCGTATAATTAAAATTAAAATCGATACTTCAGTTTTCGAGTTTACGTATAAACATTGTAATCTATATTACTCGGTCGATTATCTCATTTCGCTGAAGCAAGTTGCAACTCTCTCCCGCCAAAGGGCTTGTACCAAGGCAGTATGTAACATAACTATGTCGGTACGTGAGAAACAGCGTGTGTAGTCGATTTTCTAACTGCGGAAAACGTGACTCCGATTGAAATCTATAAAACAATGAAAGCAGTGAACGGTGGTGATGGTATTGACGTGTAAATTCGCGTAGTCATCTGTGTTCTGTTTTTGTTTAGAACGGCCATTGTCGGTTGGTCACAGCCAGTGCGCTCCCTGCCGCCGTTGGATAAGCAGCTGCCGGCAGCAAGTCGTATACTCTTAGCTCACTTATTTGTTACATAGTTTAATTCTTAATTTCTTTGCATGTTTTTGGGTACTTGCATTGATTAATTCATAAATTTCGGGGGTATTATAGTATTTGAGTGTTGTAGCATCGCGTTTTAGTACTTGAATAGTGTAAAATCGCGTAGTCTCCTTCTGCTGCCGAGCAGTGTCAGCAGTGCGCAGGTAACAGCATTACTGCATTTACTAGGCAGTCTTGCATTTAATGTGTCGAATTGTTTGTGCTATCTGTAGATTAGTTCAGACATTCTTTGCACAACAGTTTTTAGCATGGATAGGGAATGCGACTGCTGTGTTCAGATGCGGGTCGAGTTGGCATCCCTTCGCTCCCAGCTTCAGGCAGTGTTGGCTTCGGTCACACAGCTTGAGGCTGTTACCAATGAGCAGCACTATGGGGGTCCGAATGGGGGTTTGTCGGGGACGGCCAGCTCGTCCCATGCATCCCCCGATTGGACTACGGCTGTGGCTGCCCGGGATACTGGCTGCATTGAGGCTGACCCCTCACCCTTGGTAGAGTGGGAGATCGTCTCGAGGTGTGGCAGGGGGCGAAAGACATTCCAGAGGGCTGAACGGAAGGCCTCTCCAGTTTGTCTGACTAACTGGTTTCAGGCTCTGTCTCCGGCTGATACTGATCTTCGGCTGGACATGGCTGCTTGTCCTGTTCCAGAGGTTGCCCCTCAGTCTGGGTGGTCGCAGAGGGTGGGCTTACTGGTAGTTGGGAGCTCCAACGTCAGGTGTGTAATGGGGCCCCTTAGGGATATGGCAGCAAGAGAGGGGAAGAAAACCAACGTGCACTCCGTGTGCATACTGGGAGGAGTCATTCCAGATTTGGAAAGGGTCCTTCCGGATGCCATGAAGGGTACAGGGTGCACGCATCTGCAAGTGGTCGCTTATGTCGGCACGAATGATGTGTGTCGCTATGGATCAGAAGAAATCCTCTCTGGCTTCCGGCGGCTATCTGATTTGGTGAAGACTGCCAGTCTCGCTAGCGGGATGAAAGCAGAGCTCACCATCTGCAGCATCGTCGACAGGACTGACTGTAGACCTTTGGTACAGAGCCGAGTGGAGGGTCTGAATCAGAGGCTGAGACGGTTCTACGACCGTGTGGGCGGGAGATTCCTCGTCTTGCGCCATAGGGTGGTGGGGTTTCGGGTTCCGCTGGATAGGTCAGGAGTCCATTACACACAGCGGTCGGCTACACGTGTAGCAGGGGTTGTGTGGCGTGGACTGGGCGGTTTTTTAGGTTAGATGGCCTCGGGCAAGTACAGAAAGGGCGACAGCCTCAAAGTGTGCGGGGCAAAGTTAGGACATGCGGGGACCAAGCAGCAATCAGTATTGTAATTGTAAACTGTCGAAGCTGCATTGGTAAAGTACCGGAACTTCAAACGCTGATAGAAAGCACCGAAGCTGAAATCGTTATAGGTACAGAAAGCTGGCTGAAGCCAGAGATAAATTCTGCCGAAAATTTTACAAAGACGCAGACGGTGTTTGGGAAGGATAGATTGCATGCAACCGGTGGTGGCGTGTTTGTCGCTGTTAGTAGTAGTTTATCCTGTAATGAAGTAGAAGTGGATAGTTCCTGTGAATTATTATGGGTGGAGGTTACACTCAACAACCGAGCTCGGTTAATAATTGCCTCCTTTTACCGACATCCTGACTCAGCAGCGTTAGTAGCAGTACCACTGTGAGAAAATCTGGAATACATTTCACATAAATTTTCTCAGCATGTTATAGTCTTAGGTGGAGATTCAAATTTACCAGATATAGACTAGGACACTCAGATGTTTAGGACGGGTGTTAGGGACAGAGCATCGAGTGACATTATACTGAGTGCACGATCCGAAAATTACCTCGAGCAGTTACACAGAGAACCGACTCGTGGAGATAACATCTTGGACCTACTGGTAACAAACAGACCCGAACTTTTCGACTCTGTAAGCGCAGAACACGGAATCAGTGATGATAAGGCCGTTGCAGCATCCCTGAATATGGAAGTAAATAGGAATACAAAAAAGGGAGGAAGGTTTATCTGTTTAGCAAGAGTAATAGAAGGCAGATTTCAGAGTACCTAACAGATCGAAACGAAAATTTATGTTCCAACACTGACAATGTTGAGTGTATATGAAAAAAGTTCAAGGCAATCGTAAACTGCGTTTTAAACAGGTACGTGCCGAGTAAAACTGTGAGGGACGGGAAAAACCCACCGTGGTTCAACAACAAAGTTAAGAAACTACTGCGAAAGCAAAGAGAGCTTCACTGCAAGTTTGAACGCAGCCAAAACCTCTCAGACAAACAGAAGCAAAGCGATGTCAAAGTTAGCGTAAGGAGGGCTATGCATGAAGCGTTCAGTGAATTCGAAAGTAAAATTCTATGTACCTACTTGACAGAAAATCCTAGAAAGTTATGCTCTTGCGTTTAATCAGTAAGTGTCTAGAAACAGCGTATCCAGACACTCCGGGATGATGATGGCATTGAAACAGAGGATGACACGCGTAAAGCTGAAATTCTAAACACCTTTTTCCAAAGCTGTTCACAGAGGAAGACCACACTGCAGTTCCTTCTCTAAATCCTAGCACAAACGAAACAATGGCTGACATCGAAATAAGTGACCAAGGAATAAAAAAACAACTGGAATCACTCAACAGAGGAAAGTCCACTGGACCTGACGGGATACCAATTCGATTCCACACAGAGTACGCGAAAGAACTTGCCCACCTTCTAACAGCCGTGTACCGCAAGTCTCTAGAGGAACGGAAGGTTCCAAATGATTGAAAAAGAGCACAGGTAGTCCCAGTCTTCAAGAAGGATCGACGAGCGCATGCGCTAAACTGTAGACATATCTCCTACGTCGATCTGTTGTAGAATTTTAGAACATGTTTTTTGCTCGAGTATCATGTCGTTTCTGGAAACCCAGAATCTACTGTGTAGGAATCAACATGGATTCCGGAAACAGCGATCGTGTGAGACCCAACTCGCTTTATTTGTTCATGAGACCCAGAAAATATTAGATACAGGCTCCAAGGTAGATGCCATTGTCCTTGACATCCGGGCGACGTTCGATACAGTTCCGCACTGTATGATATATCAGGCCAACTGTGTGGCTGGATTGAAGAGTTTTTAGGAAACAGAACACAGCATGTTGTTCTCAATGGAGAGACGTCTACAGACGTTAAAGTAACCTCTGGCGTGCCACAGGGGAGTGTTATGGGACCTTGGTTTTCACAATATATATAAATGACCTAGTAGATAGTGTCGGAAGTTCCATGCGCATTTTCGCGGGTGATGCTGTAGTATACAGAGATGTTGCAGCATTAGATAATTGCAGCGAAATGCAGGATGATCTACAGCGGATAGGTACTTGGTGCCGGGAGTGGCAACTGACCCTTAACATAGACAAATGGAATGTACTGCGAATACATAAGGAAGGATCCTTTATTGTATGATTATGTAATAGCGGAACAAACACTGGTAGCAGTTAATTTTGTAAAATATATGAGTGTACGCGTGCGGAACGATTTGAAGTGGAATGATCATATAAAATTAATTGTTGGTAAGGCGGGTACGAGGTAGAGATTCATTGGGAGAGTCCTTAGAAAATGTAGTCCATCTACAAAGGAGCTGGCTTACAAAACACTCGTTCGACCTATACTTGAATATTGCTCATCAGCGTGGGATCCATACCAAGTCGGTTTGACAGAGGAGATAGAGAAGATCCAAAGAAGAGAGCACGTTTCGTCACAGGGTTATTTGGTAAGCGTGCTAGCGTCACGGAGCTGTTTACCAAGCTCAAGTGGCAGACTGTGCAAGAGAGGCGCACTGCATCGTGGTGTAGCTTGCTGTCCAGGTTTCGAGAGGGTGCATTTCTGGATAAGGTGTCGAATAAATTGCTTCCACCTACTTATACCTCCCGAGGAGATCACCAATGTAAAATCAGAGAGATTCGAGGGCGCACGGAGTCTCTCCGGTAGTCGTTCTTTTGCGAACCATACGCGACTGGAACAGGAAAGGGAGGTAATGACAGTGGCACGTAAAGTGCCCTCCGCTACACACCGTTGGGTGGCTTGCGGAGTATAAATGTAGATATAGATGTAGACGTAAATGTAATGTGCGACGTTGTATTGTTTGTGCTTGTAGTGAGGGAACTGTGGTGCTAACCTCAACGTTTGTGAAAGGGTATGGAGTTTACAACTGCGAATGGCAACCGTCGAGAATAATCGGAATCGGTTTGATGTGCCCATCGGAGAAAATCGTCGGATAACACAGACACTGCTCTCAGGAAAGAATGGTATGTCACGATAGCGGCTGGCCGCTGTGGTCGAGCGGTTCTGGACAGTCCGGAACCGCGCGACTGCTATGGTCTCAGGTTCGAATCCTGCCTCGGGCATGGATGTGTGTGATGTCCTTAGGTTAGTTAGGTTTAAGTAGTTCGAAGTTCTAGGGGACTAATGACCTCAGATGTTAAGTCCCATAGTGCTCAGAGCCATTTTTTTCACGTTAGCGTGTACAGTCAGACACTGTAGAACCGCGCTACAGAAAACCGTGTGCACGGTGGGTGCCTCGAATGCTCACTCCTGACATAAAACAGAGGAGACTGGACATCTGTCAACAATTTCATTTGAGTATTGAATGTAAGGGAGAGGGATTTCTTTAAAACATTGAGCCGTGTATCGACTCATGCTACACCTTGTATTTAGATTGCATTGGTTTTCCTTCTCTTCCCCTGACATGTTTGTTTCATATGTTGTCTGTCATTAAGTGGATGCTTGGTTGTCTTTTCCCTCTGCTATCGATATCTGCTTTTTTGCTACCGGGAAACTGCTATGGAGGAAGTGAGATCTTTGACCGGTTGTAACCTCGGGCAGGTGGCGCGGAAGTAGGGGTGTTGCGCGCAGAGTGTGGTAGACACGGGAGGTCAGGGTGGCTCTCCAGCACAAAGCAGGCATGGTCAGTTGTACCGAGTCGCCACGTGACGTATGTCGGTTGTGTGTAACAAGTGGGTCGAGTTCACGGAAGAGCTCCCCGTGTGTTGGTTGTATACAGAATCACCCCACGACTAGTTGCTGTTCATTTCGCATTGGTTGGACGTTAACAAGCTTCTTTTAAAAAAAATGAGACACCTAACATGGTGGAGCGGTCACTATCCATCAACGTTGCAGAGAATACGTGAACTCCGGTGACAGAGCGTGTTGCCACGTGACCGTGGCGTGTTGGGTACGCTGGCGACGCGTGCGCGGTCGGGTGTGTGGATCCTTACCATCCGAGGTCATATACTGCCTGTTCGAGCATAACTGCAAGTTAAGTTCGTGGAAGGTTTAATCATTAAGTAATAATTTTGTGTAACCAGTGTCTCTTCTGCCTTGTGGCCTCCGGCGACCGGGTTTCCTGTCCCTGGCACCGGTGTAATTGAAGACAGTGATCTTTCCTCCTCCTCTCGTTACTGTCCGATGGGAGGTGTAGTTTTGGCAGTTAATTGTTTCGCTATGATGTCGTGGGTTATGAGTAAATTCATGCTTCTTGTTGGTTGATCATGTGGTCGCTCATTCAGGATGTGTGGTGTAATGTTTCCTTGCAGGAGGTTAGCTCTAATTCTGTCAGCAAGTTAAGCCATCTTATAACAAGTTTTCGCTGGCTAAAAGTCGGTGCAGTGACCAGCCTGAGAGTGGCAATTGTGTTTACGGGCGTATTTAAATTGGTCAGTATTCTGTCTAACCTGAGCATCCGTGAGTGGGTGATTTGTGGCCGCCTTACGCGGGTCCGTCATATCTGTTATGTTCTAATGATATTCCAGGACACTTTTGTTTAAAGGTTTTTTAAATTCCTCCAAGTTTGTAAATTTCTTTTATTGCCATTAATCGTGTTTGCTGAGACCTGTTTAATTTTTTTAATGGTGGTGTTGGTAGCTTCACTACCTCACCGTACTTTATAAACAAAGTTCTGTATTTGCTTTAATAGCCTGTTTACTACTGTTCTTTAAATTTTTTTAAAATTGTTGTACTGCCATAAATTACTTGATTGCCGTTAGCGGCGTGTTTGAGAGGTTGTTTATTGCCGTACTGCTAGTTTCTTTAAGATACACATTTGTGAAAATCTCAACTCGACAGTAAACTACTAGAAATCTGGCCCCGTTCCCAACTTGTGGTGTGGCTTGTAGTAACCGTAACCACTGTGTGTGTCAACATTGTGACAGCTGAGAAAGCTGGGTTCACCATTCTGATCCCGAAAACAAGAGAGAGTGAGTGGAGTTCAGCCACAAAGGATCACCGACGCCAAAAAAGTTCAAGATCGTGCCAACAGCAGATAGTCTTACTCTCAGTGTTCTGCGATGTTCATTGTGTAATACATTTAGAATTGATTTCTAAAAGCACCACCACAAACCCTACAAGGCACTGAAACACCTTCAGAAAACTGGAACCACGATTTCGATGAGTTTGTCCACAAATGGGGCTCGCTCTTCTCTAACATGGCAATACCGGAATACGTGCGAGCACTGTGACATCTGCAACAATCCGACCCTTCGGATTTGCAATCATCGATCATCCTCCATACAGTCCCGCCATCCATTTTCATCTGTTTCCAAAACTTAAAGAACATATTCGAAGACTTTACTTTCATGGTGATGAAACGATGCAAGCAGAGGTGAGGCTGTAGCTCCGACAACATAGATTCTACAGTGACGATATCAAGAAACCGATCTTTCATCGTGAGAAACGTGTTTGTCGTCAAGGTGACTATGTTGAGAAACGAATATGTAAACACGAAGGATAAATATGTAAAACTTTAATAACGTTTGTTTTATTTAAAAATCTTTCAGACTTTTCACATAAAAATTACTTTTCGACGTGCCCTCGTAGAAACATTTCGCATGCATCCACATTTGGTATATTTCCTACGATGTCTACGAACGAAACATAAAACTGCCAGCTGCACTCCATTTATATTCTCCAGATTTGTTAATTCAGTGCCATTATACTAACAAAAAACACATACATTAAATGTGTCATATTAGTGCAACGTTGCAGTTAAGTCCTTTCAAATGGAAACCACTAAAATTAATTCCGGCAGTACCTCCTCTCCTACCTCCCAAACTTCACAGAAGCTCTCCTGCACACCTTGCCACAAAAATGCCTTCATAATTGCAACTGATGCAGGTAAGGGAGTGGTCCTGTCTTGTTGCTTGTCGTATCGCGATCCGCACCCACGTATCGTATCGGCTTTAGTGTCGTCCCAGATGAGTGTCGCACCGTTCAACGCCACTTGGCGCGACCTTTATGGCGACATGTCGTATCGCCTCTCGCATCAATGAGTAAAACCCGAAGAGCTGGCGTTTCCGAGAGCACCGTCTCTCAGCTGGCTCTCGAGGAGACTACGTCGCATTTTGGTGTGCAATGCGATGCAAAACAGTTACAGTTCGCATTAACTTTGCACTTGGTATTAACTACTGCTACCGCATTAATATGAGTTACTTAAAGTTCAGAAAGAGGAGAAAGGAAAGGAAGTGCGTGTGCACCCGTCTAATGCTGTTAATACGATACATATAAAAATCTTGAATGCTAGTTGCTCCGCTGCTTTAAGATTTTTGTTGAAGGACGACTTGTAAACAACATTAGCTGCACTTGAAATCTTTATTTGTCAAACCAGTTTTGAAGTGTCAGTGACATCTGATACAAAGGAGTAAGCAGTAACATGACAACTGTATATCTGATGGCAGAACTATTAGTGCACATAAATTATGTATGTCTATAGAAGTGACATACGTGTTAGTTAATATGATAGGATATGAAATCAGATAGCACTATTGTCAGAGAGTACTATTGTCAAATAATAGGCAGTGACAACTGTTGATCACGTCCGACGTAGCTGTCTTATAGTGTACACCCGGGACTGACAGATCAAAGAGTCTACATTACCTGTCTTTTGTTATTTCTAAGATGATACTGATATACATATGTGACATGCAGCCATATCAGACATACACTACTGGACTGCCAATTCCGTATATGTTATCACTAGTGTCACTGAAGCCAGTAGTTTGTTGGAGGCGAGGATAGAGTATAAACGACGTGTAAACAACTGTTTATTTACTGATAAAATAGGCTTAAGAAATGTGGATAAACTGACATAACTACGTTACTTTTAGAGTTTCAACATAATGGTCAATACATGCTTCGTGTTTGGCTATAGTTTTCACAAAGGGCGGAAGATACAAGGTAAGAAACATGACTGAATGCTTTAAAACGTGTGTGAATGTAACTAGATGTCCTTCTCATTACCCGATTCCCCAACGTATGTTTTAAATTAAATAAGCAAACAAATATTTACTCTACTGCAGAACTTGTTTGGACAGCCTCGAATAGTTTACATTTCCTGACGCCGCTATCTTAATTCATCAAACATCAGACTTCAGTAAAAGATGCGCCTTTGCCAGTCTAGTATCATATGTCTGTGCGTCATATATGCAAATACAATTTTAAAATAACTGGTGTATGAAGGTAGAATATACAAAAGGTATATAATATCAAAATAATCCATCAAGTCAAGTAAATTTAGACAGTTTTACGTACAGGGTATTGAGAGACTTGAACACAAACTTATTCTCTTGAAACACCGTTGCAATTTTGTATGTGTGTCTTATTCCATAACGTTGCTTGGGTGTATATTTAAATTTCTTAAAAATATATAATAATCTGTCTACTGCTGATTTATGAAGAATTTTAATGTTTTATTGGTGTTATTAGCAAAATATCTGTATGCTTTTAAATAAGCAGTGATTGATGAGGAACTGGCTTCTCTAACATTAATATGCTGTCCTACTTCTAGTCTGAAGTTTCTCCCTGTTCGACCACCATTAAATTTATCACCTTGAAGACATATTCTGAGATGTACGCCCGACATGTTATGTTGGGCAAACAGGGAGAAACAGTAAAACGAAAGTAGGACAGCATATTAATTTCAGTGAAGCCAATCCCTCAGCATTCAATGTTCAGTTAAGTGAATACAAGCGTTCGGCTAATGACGTTAACAAAAATATCACCATTCTTTATAAAACAGAAAAAGGAAGATTATTACTGGGAGAAATTTAGATATACCGCCCTCCCCCCCCAATTATGATGAAACAACCGGACAACATACTTAAGGAACAGACATAGTTATGCAATGAGATGCACACAGCAAAAATGTATCAGTGTTTTAACAAAATGAGCTCGGTTTGGAGTCTCTCCAAACCCTGAATGTAAACTTTTCTAATTTGTGCGATATCATCGGTTGTTTTGCCATTTTATACATCTTGTGTATTCTACCTTCATATATTTGTTAACGAAAGCTTCTATTTACGTATACAGAAGCACCAAAGAAACTAGCACAGGTACCATGATAAAATAACGGAAATCAGAGATCGTAACGAAAGATATATGTGTTCATTCTTTCCTCGCGCTGTACGAGATTGAAATAATATGGAATTGTGAAGGTGGTTCGATGGACAGTCTGCCAGGCACTTGAATGTAATTGCAGAGTATCCATGTAGATGTAGATTCAGATGAGGCATGCGTATTCAAATACAGAGACCGATGACCTCGCTGTCTGGTCTCCTTCCCCGAAACAACCAACCAACCAATAAACACCATTTCTTTTCTTCTGTTCCACAAAAAAGAGTAAATATCGACAAAAAGGATACATGATCTTTGGAACCTAGGCAGCTTATCTGCAGTGGGATACAAGAAAGGATATTGTACAGTGTATCTATAAATATCATAATGGGCTTAAAGTGAGGGAGGGTATGTAATTAGTGAGACCACCTTCCTGTCTTTTAGTGTCGAAATTCTAAAACCGGAGTCTGTACTTCAAATATGTTGTTACCTTTCCCCAGAAAATTGAGTGGGTAGCCCGTCGACCTGGGTTCTCCGCGAGGATTTTAGAAGCGCTTCCGCCTCCCCTACGCAGATTGCGCTATAAGTATTTCAGGCGAAAGTCGCAAAATCGGCTAACAAAGGAGTGAAAAGTGTGAACAGACAAATGGAAATCCATTCCATGTAGATTGGCGGACATGATCATCGCGTTAAATTATGTCCTTACCTTACTCCTCTTCCTCTCACGGAAGAAAAACCTTAATTTCCCCCTGTTACATGAAGTAACTCCTGTGAGACACATTACCCGATCAATTATTTTTGCTAGCTCGCCTATCCACAAACTTCTCCCACTGTGTGCATAGAGCAAGTAATCATGAATAATGGAAACGCTTATCACTTCTAGGTTTTACAGGACGGTGGCGTCACCAAGTAAATCTTGGGTGAAATTAGTCTCACGCAGACGCTCTTCGGAAGACTCGAACCATAAATCTTGAATCAGGTATTACTCGAGCAGGAGCCGTCTCTCCGTCTCTTCACTTTTTCACTCTCCTTCTGATGGAGAGACCACATATCATGTTACGCTCTCAATATGAGTCACCTACGTTCGCAATCACATGAGACACATGGCCCGATGTATCATTTATCTGCAGCCACCGTCTCCTGTCGTACTTCCCCTTCACTATCCATTTGCAGCCTATCTTATTACCGTTCCGAGTTAATTTGGTCTCCCTTTCAATATGAAAAATGTTACGTTATCCTCCAGTCATATGTAAAATCTCTAAAATCTAACAAATCGTTTCACAAATGTTCACAAACTGCACCCACGTATCGAGAGAGAACCCGTAAGAAATCCTTGCAATCTGGAACAATAATCGTATTCCCAGTTAAAGACAGAATTCATTTAATAGTTGTAAAAGCTGATAGAGGTAATAGATATTTGTAAACTAGCAGACATTTAAGAGACATCGAAGCTTTCTGATACCTCACTGTGATCACGAAAGTCGGCCGCTGTGGCCGAGCGGTTCTAGGCGCTTCAGTGTGGAACCGCGTTGCTGCCACGGTCGCATGCTCGAATACTGCCTCAGGCATGGTAGTGTGATGTCCTTAGGTTAGTTAGGTTTAAGTAGTTCTAAGTCTGAGGGACTGATGACCTCAGATGGTAAGTCCCGTAGTGCTTAGTGCCATTTGACCCATTTGTAATTACGAAAGGAAATTCTTAAGAATAATTCAGCTGAAACGGATCTAGAACTCCTCCTAGCAAAGAGAGTTGAAATTACGATCCACGAAAGTTTAAATAACTAAGCTCATGCTGAATTCTGCGGTCTGAGAAGCAAACTCAATAAATTAAAAAAAAAATGACATTCGTTACTAAACTTATGAACAAACAAGCATACATCAATGTATGCTCGAAGTTTTGGACAACTACTCCTTAAATTACATTCACATTATGCCTCTTAATTCTTATAGAAAATGTGAAAGAATATTTGGGGCCCATTGATCCACATCTGAACATACAGTGCCTAAGTCAGTGCACACATGTGTGAAGAAAATAGTTCAGGGCAGCCAGTCACAGTCTAATTTAAATCGCGTTTCGAGTGAAAATATTTGTGACTGCTTATGCCTCCTTTTTCCTCTCCCCCCCCCCTTCCGCCCCACGTCCCACCCCCACGCCCCGCAATCTTTGATAGTATTGTCCGTCATTGGTTCTCTACCTTTACTCTGCAGAGATAAAGACGGATATACAGACTCAGTAGAGTTTTAAATCCCCTGACAAAATATTATTTCTGTTTTGTAAACCTTTCGGTTAGGGTTCCTCTTGGGCTGTACCGATATTTCCCTATCATAGCAGAGCGTCTCTATATTTTCTCCACATTTTCTCTCTGGCCAACTTCATGATGACACCAAACACTGGCCAGATTTGTAAAAGGCTTCAATACCAGATGCAACGAAGCAGGCCAGAATTTTCGAACAAATTCAAAAATTTCATTTCCCTTCCCAATAAAAATTTTAAGTTACTGTTTACTTTCATTACTTCACTTTGTTAACCCTAGGTGGTTAAAGACAGGCCTGGCTACATAACATTACCAATAACGATGAAATACTATACTCGGAATCATTTTCGGTTCATGTGCATTTTATATGGCATTTATTGACGATTAAGATGAATAAGGTGCCACACTATTCTGGCGTTTCCTTGCAATCATCTGGTGATATTGTTTTGGCAGTCTATGTGAAGTACTGATTCTGCGTGATAGAAGATTAACATACGTCACCAATAATAGCAACACGAAGACGCTTCTCTGTTATATGGATCCTTTGTGGCTGAATATTTGCTCGCTTGATTACGACATAGCATCCAATCTAGGCAGAACACGGGACCCTCTCTGTGGAATATTATCACTGTGGATACTATTACGTGCTTTGCCTCAGGCCTTCTCATCGTAAATCAATGGAACTTGCACATGAGGCTAGATATTAATAATTTGTTTTCCACCACGTTCTTTTTTGACAACGATAATACATAGCGAAAACTGAAAAACACGGAAACACTATTAAAATATCCTCATTAATTTTCAACGTACGTTGTAGCATAAAGTTTCTTTACTGCGATCATTAGGTCCAGTATCGAACTGACTGCCTCTAAGTGAAAGCGAGTTGTTTCTTTAAGCTAGATTTTCGTGTATTATAAGTTGGTTCTGATGTAAGTAACATACTCTTTCGGTTAGAATGTGGCATTAATTGAAATCCCTCGTCCCTCGTTATATCAATAGCTTTACATACATTGACTCCATCCGTTGTCGTCACGTGGTCTGCGTTTTTGTGTTAGACTTCCTTTTTTAGAAATTGTGCGTAATATAGTAAAGTAACGAGCTACCCCTCACCCCCACCAACTCCACATAACTACGAACAGAAGGTAGTTATGACAAATAAGTGTTAGCAATTTTCTATTCAAAATTGTGTGGTGAGGGGGCAGCTTGCATGAACTAATTTTATATATTTTTCTTAAGAACTACATTTTGAGCTAATATTCAGATTCAGGCAGATAGTTTCTATCACAGGAATACATTTAATGGAAGTGCATCAGTTCAAACATAATTAAGAATACAAAAATTACTTTTCATACAAAATGCCTACACAAAGTATGAGTGCATAACAAAACGAATGCCACCGCCTCACATGTACATCTCTAACATATTTTTATTTCAGTAATTTTATGGTAAATTTGGTTTTTAATGATTCTAGCTTTTCTGTCCCCACTTTCAATCAGCATTTCCGTGCATACTGAATCGACACCCTTAAGGGACTCCAATTACTCTTACGGAATATTAAATTACATTAATTCGTCCTCATTGAACCGTTGTACGGAACAGTAATTGTACATGACAATAAATGTTCAAATAAAACAATTATCTGAGACAGTTACTCTTTTTGTTTCATCTCACGACACCTTTCGGGAGTTTACACTTATCTTCAGGTGTAACAACGACATTGTTACATTTTTGCCTACTGGATGGAGCCAGTTGTTTGTTGTGGGTTCATATCTCCAAACAAATGTATACCAAGCACTTGTTAGCGCGATATGGCACTAAGATTATAAATTATAAACGGTCATGGAGGCACTTACGATCTGTTCCAGTGCACAGAATCCTGCCATTAGTCATACGTATTTTATAAATACACGATGAACATCAAGGTTCTGAGTCCTGGAACAGACTGTAAGAAATTCTGCCACCATTTAAAATTCATAATCTTAGTGCAACCATTACGTTACCAATTGCTCCACCTAAATGTGAGAATTCGAACTCTCGAAAGGCGTGGTAAGATCAAGTAAAGAATGACTGACGCAGATAATGGTTTTACTTGAATATGTATACTGAATTACAGTATAAAAAATTTGATCGTCAGACTACATTGGAAATATCAGATGAACTGAACATAACTTCTTCCTTATCTCCCATAGCTCGTTTGACGCTACGACAGTGACAGCACCAACGGCTATGTTAAGTTGCCTATTCTGATGGAGGGCAGTGTATGTGGCAGTCTGAGATACATGTAAACGTCAGCGTATTCTTTTCACTTAAATTTATGGTGAGAACATTGACTTCAGACATATTTTTGTCCAGTGTCATCTTATGATACTTGGTGTACAAGAGGAGAATAAACAGACATAATTAAAAGCCTCCATGAAAAGCCTATCTTTTAAGTGATTCATTGGTAAAATAACAATAAAAAATCCTTATTTTAAGGCAAGCGGATGAAACAACGAGGTCAGACGTCAACATAGGAGTAGGTTAGTATTTAACGCCCCATCGACAACGAGGTCGTTAGAGACGGACCACAAGTTCGACTTAGGGAAGGATGGAGAAGGAAAGCGGCCGTGCCCTTTCAAACGAACCAACGCCGCACTTGCCTTAAGAACTAAATCAGGGTGGTCGGACGCAGATACGTTAGAAATATAAGTGTACCAAAGGAAGTTGTGGATTTACCGAGCCGGCCGGTGTGGCCAAGTGGTTCTAGGCGCATCAGTTGTAGTGAGACGAAATTAAGCGTCACCCATCCACCAAAGTCAGCCCAGTTTGCAGGTGACTATAAGTTTAATTTAGTTTTGTTTATGTGTTTTCTTATTATTTATAATAGATGTGAATTATCTAAAAGTTTTGTATTTTTTTTTTTTATGTGTTTCATGTACGGAGAGATCGGCGCAACGAACGGGGACAGCATCTTCGTTGCCGCGACCAGAGAGGAAATTGCTGGCCGCTATACGTCGCGGGTCGACAGCCAAGGAGCAACAGAAGATCCTGGAACTGAGTTGTTGCGTCGTGTTTCTAAAAATTAAAAATGAATTTTTATACTCTTTTTGTACAACAATGACGAGCTTAATCTTATTGAAAAGTTAGTCACTGTCTGTCAACGCTCAAGTTCACATCTGTATGTGTAGGAAGCTAATAAAATAGTGTATGCTACTAAAGTTGAAACACGTGTCTTGAAGATTTATTTATGAAGAGTTATGTGAACGGATTAATAATATATTTGACAAGATTATTGATTCAGGCAGCGTTGGCCGAAACTTTGAATCTAAAAGGTTTATTTAATGTGTGATTCTGATATCGATTAGATCAAGATAACGTGTGTCGATATAATTTTCTGAGGAGAAACAAACGAACTTTAAATTCGAAAAAGTTACGAAAACCAATTGGCCCAAGTGATGTAATTCTCTGCACACGACTCAACTGATGTTTTACAGTTTCGTTCAAGAACCATTCTAGGACAATTTAAAAAAGAATATAAATAATTTTGAAGTGAGTGTAACTGACGTGGGTGACGAAGTCTGCACATGGTCATATAACAAACGAAAACCTAAATACGTCGTTACACCGCACCGTGGCGACCTTAGAAACAGGACTTGTGTGCAACTAAGGCACACAGGTACGAAACGAAACATCAAGAGTCCTTCCGAAGTCAACGCGAGTTTTCGTGGAGCCTTCACCAGCCAGCGGCGACTTCGCGGGTGTGGGCATCTGACGGAGTGCAGCCAAGCAGTACGGTCACGCAGTTGTTCCACGAGAAGGCGCGTCTGTTGGGCAGCAGCTGAACGCTGCAAACCCCGACAACCTTTTTTCTCCCTAAACTAATAGGCCCAGTACGTCAGCTGCGGGGCGTTCCTCCGGCTGATATTAGAGGTGTTGCTGAGGGCTTCGCCTGTCTACAGCGGTGCCGGGCGTGGTTGCAGCCAGCGACGTTTCCGGTGTTCGACTCAGCGTCCTGCCGGTTGCGGAAACGGGGTCGCAGCATCTCAGCGGCTGCATCGACGGCTGTTACATCTGCAGCCCATAGCAGCACACTGATCATCGAGAACTACAAATTACAATATTAAGTGTCCGGTGAGTTTGTTTCAAGTTGGAAGTGGAGTGTTGTACATAGGAAGTGTGCTTTTACAGGATTGTTGATTACAAGTCTGCGTGTGTAAATAGTTAATATTTTACAATAATGTCGGGAAGTGAAATGTCAGACGAAGAGCAATCTATGTCCGATAGGAGCATGAGATCCCTTTTTAGGGCGATCGCTAAATTAAAACAATCTAACGGGGATTTCCTAGCTGAATTAAAACAGTCTAACGAGGAATCTACTGCTAGATTAAAAGAGGAACTAAAACAGGAATTAAAACAGTCTAACGAAGAATCTACTGCTAGATTAAAACAGTCTAACGAAGAATCTATGGCTAGATTAAAACAGTCTAACGAAGAATCTATGGCTAGATTAAAACAGTCTAACGAAGAATCTATGGCTAGATTAAAACAGTCTAACGAGGAATCTACTGCTAGATTGAAACAGGAACTAAAACAGGAATTAAAACAGTCTAACGAGGAATCTACTGCTAGACTTAAAGGGGAGCTAACAAAATCAACAGACAGGTTGCAGGAATATCTTAATGAAACCAGTCGAGAATTAAGTGATAAAATAGAGTCTTCTAAAGTTGAAATGCAGGAAAAATTAGTGGGACTTAGTAATAAGATTGCTGATAATTGTAAAAGGTTAGAAGAACATATCCAGGAATCGCGCGAGGGAAAAGCTCGCATGCGACACGATATTACTGACTTATCCGAGAGACTAGATAGTGTCAATATCTTAGTTGTAAATGAAATACAGAAAAATAACGATATGTTACGAGATGAATTTTCTATGCAAACAGAAACTGTTCGCAGAGAATTATTGAAATCTATTAAAGAGGTCTCTACCAAACCTGTAGAGATTTCTTCAATAGATAATGTAGAATTAGAGACATTAACTCATCAAGTAGAAAAGGACCATACCGAAATTGAAAACATGAAATTTTTAATTACTGAAATATGCAGTAATCTTGAGACTGCCAAAGATAATAATATTGACGAAGGTACAGAGCGTTCACATCGTGAACACAGTGAAGAATCGATATTAGCTAATCGCGTATCCAATACAGAAATGCGGATACAGGAAATTACTAAACGGTTATCGGAATTAGATAATAACGAGAACATTTCAGGTAGCAGAGGTAATAACATAATCAGAGACAACAGTCGCATCGAATTTGCTAGCACGGACGACAACAATATGAATAAGGCAATCACGGCAAGCCAATCCGATGCAACTCCGTCTCTGCAAGCTAAACAAAATCCGACTATTTCTCTCGCAGAATGTCTGGATGACATAACAACAAATTCAAATGTAGCAAGTCGATTTCCTGTATTCAAACCAGGAGGCGAACTGCACCCTATAATCTTTATAAAAGCTTTTGAAACATCATTATCTCCTAAATGGAGTAATGAAAAACGCATTCAATTTGTAATAGGACATTTAGAAGCAGAAGCTGCGGAATGGGCAGTACTGCATAGAAATGAATTCAGGGATTGGGATGATTTTGTTAAGCAGTTTAAACAAAATTATTGGTCAAGAGGAAAACAACAACACTTAACTTTAGAGTTGTTAGCCCCTCCTCCATATTCTAAACGGTGGAGAGGTTATAGGAATTATTTTGAATGGAATTTAAACCGTGCTAAATTAATTGAAAGTCATCTAATGCGAGTCCTAATTAGTGGATTACCGTATTACATAAAGGAAAGAAAAATGTTACTCTACGAATTATACAAAACCTTAATAATGGGGACGAAACAGTTAATACGCGGGGTGTGTGGTTATATTTTAACAACTTGTTGTATTGGAAAGCACAGAGGGAACACCAGAGATGGAAAATCTGCATTCCGAAAACTGTTGTGGACGAGTTAATTACTTATATTCATGAAGGTTACGGGCATTTTGGAATTCATAAATGTATTAAACATCTAATGAAGTATTATTATTTCAAAAATATGTCACGTATTGTGAGAAGTATTATTAGGGCTTGTGAAACCTGTCAAAAGGTTAAAGTTAATAACAAATCCAAGCGTTATAAATTATATGCTGTAATTCCTCGAGGTTTGTGGGATCTACTATCATTAGATTTTTTCGGCCCTCTGCCTCGGAGTTCAGGAGGATTCACATATGTGTTTGTTGTAATGGAATGTTGGTCCAAACATGTGAAACTGTATACTTTGAAACGAGCGAATACAGCAAGCGTTATACGCTGCCTCACCCGAAATTACTTTGTTAACTGGGGAATTCCTAAACGACTTATGTCTGATAACGGTAGTGCCTTTATTAGTCAAAGATTTCAAGATGTGATAAGACAATATGGAATCAAACATATCTTAATTTCGAAATATCACCCTCAAAGTAATTTAGTAGAAAGAGTCATGAAAGAATTAGGACGATTATGTAGAACTTATTGTGCACATAAACATACTCGGTGGGCCAAACTAATGCCTGAATTCGAAAAGATATTAAATGAATTGCCTCACCTAACGACGGGATTATCACCTATAGAAATTTTAGGCAAACGAATTATAGGTGAGCCTTTACTAGCTGCTTTACCTTGGCCACCAGTAAATGAGATACAACAAGATATTCCAGACGAAAAAGTTTGCGAACAGATTGTAAAAAATGCCGAACGGAGAATTAAAAGTTATAATCAACAGGCTATAGAACCCTCATTTCAGGTAGGAGATCTTGTGTTAGTACGATCTCATCCTAAAAGTTCTAAGATCGGTAAGGAATGTAGAAAATTCTTCTTTATCTTTGAAGGTCCATATGTTGTACATAAGATTGTACATCCCAAAGCATTACTTCTTATGGAACCTTCATCAGGTGTAATTAAAGGATTATATAGTGTTGATCAAATGAAACTCTTCATTCCTAAATAAGTTAATATTTAGTATATGTTACATACGGAAGAGCGTTCATAGTTTATTCATGTGAAGTTTTTCGTGATAGTTACGTATTATTTTAAAGAATAGAACAGAAAGCTTAAACAAGTGTTCTGCAATAATCTACTGGTACTTCAAAAAGAGAAAGATAACCAAAAAGGGGGATTTATATGGAGGAAACTTTGCTCTTAGGTCAAAAAGAATTTTGCATAGTTTAAATTTACTCGGATAGTAGGAACCAAAGGGGATGGTTAATAGTTTTAGGGAACATGGGCGTCCAGAGCTATATGGCTCACGAGAACATAGCAGAGTGCCTTTAATAGAGGTTTGCAATAGTGTTAATATAGAACACACCAAACGGGGCTCTCTCGCTTGTTTCTCCTAAATAAATGGCCATTACCCAACAAGGTGTCCGAAGGTAAAGAAAGCCGTGCCGAGATTCTAAAGAGAGTTTTGCTGGATTTCTTCTTGACCTCAGGCATAAATAAGGCATTAGGGAAGAGAATGACGTAAAGTAAATAGTACTATTAGTTATTGTGAGAAACTTATTAGTAATATACATTCTTGAGAAGAATAACTCTAGTAAATAAATGAAACTGAAACTAATCTATCACAATTTGAACGCTCTGTCCTAATGTACAACGTTAAAGAACGTACTAAATTAGTATTTATTAGCAACTATTAACTGAAGAGGAGCAATCTCCCTATATTCGGTTACGAATTACCATAATAGCACAATTAAGAGTAAATGACAAATAGTCACAACAATATCGTATTAAAAGGATTAAATCTATCTAAGAGCAAGGGCTCTAGGTTACGTAAAATGTGAGAAAAATGTATTAACAGTTAAATATTGTATATTGAAAAGTTTTAATTTCGGTTAAAACCTGACAAACTGAGCTTGTGGGTGGGGTATGTAGTGAGACGAAATTAAGCGTCACCCATCCACCAAAGTCAGCCCAGTTTGCAGGTGACTATAAGTTTAATTTAGTTTTGTTTATGTGTTTTCTTATTATTTATAATAGATGTGAATTATCTAAAAGTTTTGTATTTTTTTTTTATGTGTTTCATGTACGGAGAGATCGGCGCAACGAACGGGGACAGCATCTTCGTTGCCGCGACCAGAGAGGAAATTGCTGGCCGCTATACGTCGCGGGTCGACAGCCAAGGAGCAACAGAAGATCCTGGAACTGAGTTGTTGCGTCGTGTTTCTAAAAATTAAAAATGAATTTTTATACTCTTTTTGTACAACAATGACGAGCTTAATCTTATTGAAAAGTTAGTCACTGTCTGTCAACGCTCAAGTTCACATCTGTATGTGTAGGAAGCTAATAAAATAGTGTATGCTACTAAAGTTGAAACACGTGTCTTGAAGATTTATTTATGAAGAGTTATGTGAACGGATTAATAATATATTTGACAAGATTATTGATTCAGGCAGCGTTGGCCGAAACTTTGAATCTAAAAGGTTTATTTAATGTGTGATTCTGATATCGATTAGATCAAGACAACGTGTGTCGATATAATTTTCTGAGGAGAAACAAACGAACTTTAAATTCGAAAAAGTTACGAAAACCAATTGGCCCAAGTGATGTAATTCTCTGCACACGACTCAACTGATGTTTTACAGTTTCGTTCAAGAACCATTCTAGGACAATTTAAAAAAGAATATAAATAATTTTGAAGTGAGTGTAACTGACGTGGGTGACGAAGTCTGCACATGGTCATATAACAAACGCAAAACCAAATACGCGTCGTTACCCCGCACAGTCTAGAAACGCGCGTCCGCTACGGTCGCAGGTTCGAATCCTGCCTCGGGCATGGATGTGTGCGATGGCCTTAGGTTAGTTAGGTTTAAGTAGTTCTAAGTTCTAGGGGACTGATGACGTCAGATGTTAAGTCCCATAGTGCTCAGAGCCATTTGAACCATTTTTGGATTTACCGCTATAGATATATACATTCGCGGAAGCTCGTATCGTTTGAAAAAAACGTTTCAAAAGTAAAGCCAACTCTATTAGTGTACATGTAAGTTGTTCCCATTCCCCTTACTATACAGTTTAAGAGTGATAGATACGATAAATTTCCCATCACGTCGTCTTAACACCCGTATGACAATATGAAAAGTACTCAGTTCAATTAGCCATTATTATGCCCGTTCCTATGAATGTCTACGTAATTCAATTGTTGCTACTTTATTGTATTCTTTGCAGTTTAATTTAAGAGATTTACAACTACGTTAGCTATTTTCTATGGATTGTGTGCCATAGATTTGGTAGATTTTAGTTTAGTTAACAGCAAGAGTGTCATACAGACGGCAAAAAGAGGCTAGAAGACCACTTATAATTTTTTAAAATTTTCTTTTTCTGTATGTTTATCTCTTGTTGTTAACCGAAACTGTGAAGGATAATGTGCTTTGTCCGATACCTGCCGTACGTTACCGAATAATTTAAACAGCAGTTTACGGCGTCATATAATGATAGTTCTAAAGTATACATAAAATTTGAACAAAACGAGACAAAAATAGTCTAGTCACTCGTCTTTATTCTGTTACGAAGGACTATATTTTCAGATAACAAAGCTGCACATATTGATACTCATCATATCGTATGTATCACACACCAGAAGGTTGCTTAACATCCCATTCAAAGTGCCTATTAATATTCAGTATGTGTAGTTGGTCGCTTGTGCGAGGACTAAGTTTTTTCAACCTTCGATCGGTCGACAAATGAAAACCACAGTGAAAATAAAAAAAATATTGGCAGCATTTAGCCACACATTACAGTTACAGCTGAAATACTAAACACCTTTTTTCAAAGCTGTTTCACAGGGGAAGACCGCACTGCAGTTACTTCTCTAAATCCTCGCACGAACGGAACAAATGGCTGACATAGAAATAAGTGTCCAAGGAATAGAAAAGCAACTGAAATCTCTCAACAGAGGAAAGTCCACTGGACCTGACGGGATACCAATTCGATTCTACACAGAGTACGCGAAAGAACTTGCCCCCCTTCTAACAGCCGTGTACCGCAAGTCTCTAGAGGAACGAAAGGTTCCAAATGATTGGTAAAGAACACAGGTAGTTTCACTTTCCAAGAAGGGTCGTCGAGCAGATGCGCTGAACTATAGGCCTATATCTCTGACATCGATCTGTTGTAGAATTTTAGAACTTGTTTTTTGCTCGCATATCATGTCATTTCTGGAAACCCAGAATCTACTCTGTAGGAATCAACATGGATTCCGGAAAAAGCAATCGTGTGAGGCGCAACTTGCTTTATTTGTTCATGAGACCCAGAAAATATTAGATACAGGCTCCCAGGTATATTCCATTTTCCATGACTTCCAGAAGGCGTTCGATACAGTTCTTCACTGTCGCCTGATAAACAAAGTAAGAGCCGACGGAATATCAGCCCAGCTGTGTGGCTCGATTGAAGAGTTTTTAGCAAACAGAACACAGCATGTTGTTCTCAATGGAGAGACGTTTACAGACGTTAAAGTAACCTCTGGCGTGCCTCAGGGGAGTGTTATGGGATAATTGCTTTTCACAATGTATATAAATGACCTAGTAGATAGTGTCGGAAGTTCCATGCGGCTTTTCGCGGATGATGCTGTAGTATACAGAGAAGTTGCAGCATTAGAAAATTGCTGCGAAATGCAGGACGATCTACAGCGGATAGGCACTTGGTGCAGGGAGTGGCAACTGACCCTTAACATAGACAAATGCAATGTATTGCGAATACATAGAAAGAAGGATCCTTTATTGTATGATTATATGATAGCGGAACAAACACTGGTAGCAGTTACTTCTGTAAAATATCTGGGAGTATACGTGCGGACCGATTTGAAGTGGAATGATCATATAAAATTAATTGTTGGTAAGGCTGGTGCCAGGTTGAGATTCATTGGGAGAGTCTTTAGAAAATGTAGTCCATCAACAATGGAGGTGGCTTACAAAACCTCGATCGACCTATACTTTAGTAATGATCAGTGTGGGATCTGTACCAGGTCGGGTTGACAGAGGAGATAGAGAAGATTCAAAGAAGAGCGGCGCGTTTCGTCACAGGGTTATATGGTAAGCGTGATAGCATTACGGAGATATTTAGCAAACTCAAGCTGCAGACTCTGAAAGACAGGCGCTCTGCGTCGCGGTGTAGCTTGCTGTCCAGGTTTCGAGATGGTGTGTTTCTGGGTGAGGTATCGAATATATTGCTTCCCCCTACTTATACCTTCCGAGGAGATCACGAATGTAAAACTAGAGAGATTCGAGCGCGCACGGAGGCTTTCCGGCAGTCGTTCTTCCCGTGAACCATACGCGACTGGAACAGGAAATGGAGGTAAGAACAGTGGCATGTAAAGTGACCTCCGCCACACACTGTTGCGTGGCTTGCGGAGTATAAATGTAGTTGTAGATGTAAATGTATTTCTCCACATAGTCACGACTTAGACATTTGTCGTAGCTTGGTACCTAATTTCCAATAATCTCTTCATAGAAGGCAGCTGCTTGTGATTTCCGCCAATTCCTACACTGGTCTGCAGCTCTTTGTCTGTGCCGAAATGCTGTTCGCAGAGACAGCGGTTCACTTGAGCGAAGTGACGAAAGGCATGAAAATCAGAGGGGTGCCAAGTCCGTGCTGTACGGTGGGTCATCCAACACGTCACATAGAAAAGACTGCAGAATCGTCTTCGTTGCCCCTGCAGTGTGCGGCCGAGAATTGCCATGAGCAAGGAATCGCATCACAGTTACGTTATGTAAGCTACACGAAATCAAGCAACACCTATTTATAGGCACTTCCCACGTAGCGCAAGACACCACTTTCTAGGCATTTTACATATTCACCGTGCGCTCACAACAGAAAAGTGCAACAGACAGTGCGGTAGACAGGTACACTAGGGGCTGCGCAACATATCGGCGTAAAGCTTCAACGGATTTCCACAGTGGTTTTAATTTGGCGGCCGATCGGAGGTTAAAAACCAATAGCCCTCGTATTAAGGTAAACATGTCATACGGTGAGCAGAAAAAGATGTTGCTACCTTAGTGTCCTGCAAACTCGCTATATTGCGTGGTTTTTACATTTTGACGCTGTTGTTTCTCTGTGTGGAGTCATCACGTGTGTGGTTAACAGAAACAGAAACGTCTCAGGGATTTGTGCCTCAGGCTTTTAGCAGAGAATATAGCTGCCGTGCGTGTTAAGAAGACAGAGCTGCAGCTTATCCAAAGTGCTGTTTATCGTGTATGCTGTAGAAACGATAGAGCGAGTCAAACAAAATGTCAGAAAAGGAATAAATGAGTGAGGAGAACAAATATCACTTCGAAGATTTACAGAAGTCATAATTCTTCTTTCCGAGATAAATGGCAACTTTGGAGATACATTAATTAGATCTGATAGCCTACTTAGCGTAGAATTTGAGCTAAAATTTTAGAAAAAGCTAAGCCAATAAATGAAATCTGGTACAAAGAACAGAAGGGGCTTGATTAAGTTCGTTATTAGGGAAGAACTCGCTCTACCAAAAATGAAAGTGTTCTAATATTACGTAAAACAACTATACACAATATCTGAAGTAAATTAGTAATTAAGTAAGTATTGTGCTTTGAAAGTAGAAGTGAATTAGAATGTACGGAATCTGAACTATTAAGCGACACTTTTTAAACAAAGGAAAACAAAGTATTCTACGATTCAAACATTTCCGTTCTTTGTTTTTGTACAACGTGTCATAAAAGAGCAGGAATATTATGAACAAACCGAGAAGCAGTGGTTTGCAGGTCAGTGATCCCATGAAGTAGTTTTATTTTACTGGCATGTCGCGTACTTCCTCCAAATTATATTTTCTACCGTTAGATCTCTTTCAGTGTGACGCGATGGACATGCAGGCAGGAAGCTGTGAAACTCTGAATGTTTGGATCGAGATCACTAACACGGATAAGTTACGATAACTTAAGATCTGCTGTTCGTTGATTATAACCTCTCAGCACATGAAGAGCTACTGTACCTAAAAACCATTATGAGTCTCTACGGACAACGTGATAGGACTAATACCCCTACAGCAGCAGTTTATGGTCAGTCACTGGGGCAACATCACATTCCTTGTGATTGGAAAAAAAAGACTCAGAATATTTTTCCGTTTCTAAGGAAAGTCACGGACGAATATGAATAATAGTGGACCTGTATCGCTGACCCCAATCTGCTGTAAAATTGCGAAACTTGTTTTATGTTTGCATATTATGATAGTCTTTGAGAATGAAAATCTTCTTTATAGAATTCAATATGGACGTAGAAAAGAGTGACACCTGTTCTAAACGCCAGTAAATAACTGTAGCCATGATGATGCCATGTTTATTGAATTCTGGAATATATTCAGTACAGTTCCACACAAAATACAAGTTTTCGCCATAACGGACCAGACTTGTGACTGACTTTTTTACCAAGCAGAATACCACATGTAGTTCATAAAGAGGCGAAATCGCCGAAAGTAAGAGCAATTAGCGGTGAATAACCCAAGAAATTGGTGAGCTGGTCTTGATATTTTATATGCCCTGGCCTTTGTCATAAGCACATCTGGCATTGTGAAAACTAAGAAAGGTCCGAAAACTTACACAAAATCTCAGCTCTCTATGCCATATGTTCACCAATAATAGTTCCGTCGGAGTAATTATTCGACATCGACTACGTTAATCGCCGTTGTGTAAGTGGTGGAGTGGAAAGATAGTATATGTAACAATATTAAACACTTTCTCTGAACCCCACATAGAACTATATTTCACAAGCCCACTTACGACAAACGACAAAGGCCTTGCCGCAGTGGATATAACGGATCCCGTCAGATCACCGAAGTTAAGCGCTGTCGGGCGTGGTCAGTACTTGGATGGGTGACCATCCGGGCCGTCATGCACTGTTGCTGTTTTTCGTGGTGCACTCAGCCTCGTGATGCCACTTGAGGAGCAACTCGACCGATTAGTACGGCTCGGGTGGAAGAAAATCATCATAACGACTGGGAGAGCGGTGTGCTGACCACACGCCCCTCCTAACCGCATCCTCAGCTGAGGATTACACGGCAGTCGGATGGTCCCGATGGGCCACTTGTGGCCTGACGACGGAGTGCACTTATGACAAAGATACGAGGGCATACTAAAAACATTACCGCCGAATTTTTTGTATGAAAACTTTTAAAACTTTTTAAATGGGAAAAACATTGTTAGCATTCTAGACCATTATTCTTCAAGTCTACATATCTGCAACTCTCTGCTGCTAGACAGCTCCTCTAACATGGCGGTGTGTAACGTAACTATGTCGTTACTTGAGAAACAGAGGGCTCTAACGGAATTTCGAGTTAGAAGAGTTCGTCCACACATGGAACACCCGCTGCTTCAGCGTGACAATGCCGGACCACACACCAGCAGTGCAACATCAGCAACAATCCAATGCCTTGCTTTCACTACTATCGATCTTCCTCAATACAGTGTCGACTTGACCACATCCGATTTTCATCTGTTGCCAAAACCTGAAGAAGACCTGAGCTCTTCACCTTGCTAGTGAAGAAGCGGTGCAAGCAGGGAAGAGGTTGTGGCACCGACACCGAAGTAAAACATTCTACACTGATGGTATAAGTAAACTGATCTCTCATTGGGGGAAACGTGTTTGTCTCCATGGTGACTATGTTAAGAAACAAATATGTAGACACGAAGCATAAAGATGAAGAACGTTAACGTTTGTTTTATTTGGAAAGTTTTGTGTTTTCACGTACAAAATTCGGAGGCTCTACTTTTCACCCGGCTCTCATATAAGATGTAATAGTAACAAGCAGGCCTGGCCTCTTTAATGCTGCAGTCAGTGGCCATGAGAAAGCTATAGCAACAACTATTACCCAATAACTTAGGGTAACTAAAAGAAGTATAAAGATTCATATACTCAGTAAAGTGGATGAAGAGGCAGTAGTAACTTACCTCAAGGACGAACTAGAAACTTTTAGTTCTGCGCAGGGGCATTCTTAGTAAATATCGCTCAAATGTAGAAGAACAATGAGCAAGTACTAGATAGAAAAGTACGTATTGCAGCTGTCTCTGAAGGCAGCGATGTTCCACTATATATATATATATATATATATATATATATATATATATATATATATATATAGAGAGAGAGAGAGAGAGAGAGAGAGAGAGAGAGAGAGAAAGAGAGAGAGAGAGAGAGAGAGCTAAATCAAAATTTCTGACTGTCTAAGGGACAATGTGTGAAACCTTAAACTCTTAATGTAATACAATATTGTCGAAAGACCCGCCACGTATACCCAAGAAAGTGCCGTCATTTGTGTAGACTGTTGGTGGAACCGAAGTTAATGTCCAGACACTCATGGATGACACAAGAGCTGAAACTGAGAGTACAAAATCAAAGACGGGCAACCTGAACTTCGTTCGCAGAAGTTCCGTTACAAAGTCCACAGGTGCGACAGATCCTAGGAGAACTGCACCAGTTTAACACCTGCTAAACTGCTGTGAGGATCGACGGCGCCGTTGTGAAACAACTGAAAGCACTAATTTCGAGCGAATCTGCAAGACTCAAATTTTGTACAGTATTTCCTGTTGAATTCAGCACTATTTCAACCATACCATACGGTAGATCTCTCGAACAGAAAACTATACCCAGTAATTGGAAGAAAGGACAGGTCACGTCCATCTTCGAGAGGTGCAGCAGGAGTGATCTACTCAACCACATCCCAAATGTTTGGCATCCAGCATTCGTACATAATTGGAGAGCACCCGTGGTCTAGGGGTAGTGTCTTTGATTAGTAATCAATACGTCTACGATCCCGGGGGCACGCGGGGTAACCGAGCGGTTTGAGGGGCCTTGCAACCGTTCATACTGCTGCCCCCATTGGAGGTTCGAGTCCTCCCTTGGGCGTGGGTGTGTGTGTTGTCCTCAGCGTAAGTCCGTTTAAGTTAGATTAAGTAGTGTGTAAGCCTAGTGACCGATGACCTCAGCAGTTTGGTCCCATAGGTACTTACAACAAATTTCCAAATTTCCGATCCTGGGTTCGAAACCTACCACCACCACTTAAATTTTCATCAATGTTCTGCAGTGGCAGCCGAAGACTTCCAGCGTAATAAGTCACCCTCATTCTGCCAATGGCCTTGTCAAAGAGGGCAGAGGAGCGGACAGAGGTTCGGAGCATCGTCTTGTCCTTGCGGTGGAATACTGCCCTTAATGGCCGCATAATCGGCAATGATCAACGGCATGAGTACGCAGAAGGCAAAGGCACATAACGTATATCGACAGGACATGTAGCCTGTAATTGAGAAAGTAACATGATGATCCCTCCATTGCCAAAAGATTCTTGAATAGTCCCCCATTCGGATCTTAGAGAGGGGACTACCAAGGCGAAGGTGACCATGAGAAAAAGATGAATAATAAACGAAATCATAACGTCCTACGAGTCGGAGGGTGGAATGTAAGAAGCTTGAGAGTGGTAGGGATGCTATAAAATCTGAAAAGAGAAATGCAAAGTCTCAATTCGGATATATTAGGGGTCAGTGAAGTGGGGTGGAAAGAAGACGAGCATTTCTGATCTGATGAGTGTAGGGTAGTATCAACAGCAGCAGAAACTAGTATAATGGGAGTAAATTTAGTTATGAATAGGAAGGCAGGGAAGTGAGTGTGCTACTGTGAACAGATCAGTGACAGGACTGTTCTTGTAAGATTCGATAGCAAACCAACATCGTCACCGATGGTTCACGTACACATACCGACTTCGCAAACTGAAGATGAAGAGACAGAGGAAGTATATGAGGATTCAGAAAGGGGAATACAGTACGTAAAAGGAGATGAAAATCTAATAGTCATGTGGAATGGAATGCAGTTGTAGAGAAAGGAATATAAGAAATGGTTACACGATAATATGGGCTTGGGACATGGAATGAGAGAGGAGAAAGACTAATTGATTTATGTAATAACTTTCAGCTAGTAATAGCGAATACTCTGTTCAGGAATCGCAACTGGAGGAGGCTGAGTGATAAGGAAAGATTTCAGCTAGATTACATCGTGGTCACGCAGAGATTCCGAAATCATATGCTGGATTGTAAGGTGTACCAAGGAGCAGATGTAGACTCGAATCACAATGTAGTAGTGATGAAGTTTAAGAAATCTTGTCAGGAAGAATCAATTCACAAAGAAGTAAGTGGGATATGGAAGTACTCGGGAATGACGAGATACGCTTGAATTACTCTAAGGCTATAGATACAGCCCTAAGCAATAGCTCAGTAGGCACTACAGTTGAAGAGGAACGGATGTCTCTAAAAAAGGCAATCACAGATGTTGTAAACAAAAAAATAGGTACGAAAAAGGTAACTGCGAAGAAACCATGAATCACAGAAGATATACTTCAGCTAATCGATGAAAGAAGGAAGCACAAAAATGTTGAACGACATTACGGACTACAGAAATACAAGGCGCTGAGGAATCAAATAAATGGGAAGTGCTTGGAAGCTAAGACAATATGACAGCACGAAAAATGTGAAGAAACCCAAAAAAATGATTGTCGGACGGACTGCCTCAGGATATAGGAAAGTAAAAATAAACTCGGTGAAATTAAAAGCAAGGGTGGTAGCATTCAGAGTGCAACGGGAATTTTAAGAGAGCTTTGGAGGACTTAAGATCAAATAAAGCAGAAGGGATAGATAACATTCCATCAGAATTTCTAAATTCATTGGGGGAAGTGGCAACAAAACGACTATTCAAGTTGGTTTGTAGAATATATGAATCTGATGATATACCACATGACTTTCGGAAAAACATCATCCTCACAATTCCGAAGACTGAAAGAGCTGATAGGTGCTACAATTATCGCACAATCAGCTTAACATCTCACGCATCCAAGTTGCTTACAAGAATAATACACGGAAGAATGGAAAAGAAAGTTGAGGATGTGTTAGACGATGATTAGTTTAGTTTTGATAAAAGTAAAGGCATCAGAGAGCCAATTTTGACGATGTTGCTGATAATGGACGCTAGACTAAATGAAAAATCAAGACGGGTTCATAGGATTTTTCAACGTGGGAAAAGCGTTCTACAATGTAAAATAGTGCAAGATGTTCGAAATTCTGAGAACAATAGGAGTAAGGCATAGGGAGAGACGCGTAATGTACAATATGTACAAGAGCCAAGAGTGAATAATAAGAGTGGACGGCCATGAACGAAATTCTTGGATTAAAAAGGGTATAAGACAGGGATGTAATCTTTCGCCCCTACTGCTCAGTCTGTACATCGAAGAAGCAATGATGGAAACAATAGAAGGCTTCAGGAGTGGAATTAAAATTCAAGGTGAAAGGATACCAATAATACGAGTCGCCGATGACGATGCATCCTGAGGGAAAGTGTTGAAGAATTACATGATTTGCTGAGTCTAATGAACACTCTAATGAGTGAAAAATATGGACTGAGATTAAACTGAAGAAAGTCGAAAGTAATGGGAAGTAGCAGAAAAGGAAACAGCGAGAAACTTGACATCAGGTTTGACGGTCACACTGTAGACGAAGTTAAGTAATTCTGTTACCTAGGCTGCAAAGTAACAATTCAAGGACAGAAGAACAACATCCGAAGCAGACTAGCACTGGCAAAAACTGCATTCCAGGTCAATAGAAGTCTATTAGTATCAAACATAGGCCTTAATTTGAGGAAAAAATTCTGATGTACGTTTAGAGCACAGAATTGTACGGTAGTGAAACATTGGCTGTGGGATAACCGGTATAGCGGAGAATCGATGCATTTGAGATGTGTTGCTACAGAATAATGTTGAAAATTAGATGATTTGATAAGGCAAGGAATAAGGAGGCCCTGCGCAGAATTGGAAAGGAAAGGGAATATGTGGGAAACACTGACAAGGAGAAGGGGCAGGATGATAGAACATCTGTTAAGACATCAGGGAACGACGTCCTTGGTATGTAGGCGAGTTGTTCCTCCACCTAGGGCTGGTAATGAGGAGAGATGAATTTTCTTGCTTGGCTAGGTAAGAGCTGTTGGAAGTTTCCCATGAGAGACTGAACGTGTGGCCGAAAACTGGGAAAATCCCAAAGCTGGGAATTTAGACAGCTGTTACTCGCATGGCCTTTGTGTAGGAGATGCTTAAGAAATGATGGAGTTTCAGACAATGTTAAAGACGCCTAAGTTACAGCTCATTGAGATTTAACAGTAACTCATAGAAAAATATTAATACAAATCTGAATACATCTGTGATCTCAGAAAAATGAGGCACATCCAGCAGCACATCAATATTTCAATATTTGTGAAACTACAAAAGTTAATAATTTACAGCGAACAAATATTCACACAATGAACCTCAGATTTAACAACTTTATACGGTTCTTGCGATTTCAACAAACTATATCTCAAATACTAACATTGAACTACAGTATCATCTCTGAAAGCTATGTATCAGTATATGTCTAACTTCTGCATTAATTATGTCTTTTACATCTTTTTTACTGTTCAAATGTTGGTGACAATATCTTATTTACCACACTTACACAGTAAATGAATTCAGCATCAGTACTTCATATTTTGCCATAGTCGTGTATTCATTTAATGAATTATTTTGCCTGTAACTTTACTCAAATGTTGACTGCAAGTGCTACTAAAAAAATGTGCTAATTTAAAAGTGGTCACTCACATGTGCTATGGGACATTACAGTCGAAAAGAGAACATAAAGACGCTTCTGTCAAGAAGACGTAAATAATTGTTTGATCAAAATTTAACTACATTTCCTTGTCATTTAACATGGCAGCACTTGCGCAAGAATACTTGTGCATAGGGATCATATCAACCTGCACCGCATCAAAAGCAGGCTGAAGATGACGCACTGATGCGTTGAAACTAGTAGCGACAAAATAAAATATAATCATAAGGACGGCTGTAGGTGTTTTTATTTATTTGTCACGATGGGAGTTTTAGAGTTACGATCTCAGGGGAGCAATTCTGGTCAGTTTATGCGGAGTTCTTGAAGGCAAAATACCTGCCTAAGGTAACGGGCATGATTTGGACATATAGGTGTTCGATTCTGGGCGGTGAATGGCGGCTATCGTACTTGAATCTCTGAAGGGGCTTTCTATTTCGAGAGGTATGAATGTGATCCAGTACAGGCCTCTAACTTATTCCGAGTGTGTTAAGGAACTGAGGCTAGACAAAGTATTAATTACTGTTCTTTGAATTGTGTGCATCAATTTGTGAACTATCATGCTGAATTCTCAATTGTTATGAGCTGGTGTATATTTCATTTATCGTGAGTACGTAATGGACGTAGTTCTCATGTACCTTTCCTTACAACTTAGTTTGAGACTTTGCTATCATTCACGTAACACTCTCAACGTAAATTTAGTGCATTTGATAAAAGTATTTTCTGTTTGTATTTTAAATCGATATCACAGATCACTTCCCATTTATTTGAGATGCCCTTTCTCGAATAAACATTTTTAACACAATTATCTGGCGTCTACATTAATTCCAGACTTTATAATAGAACTCTTGTTATGCCGTTATTCGTTTGAATTTTATTTTACAATTTTATGTATTTTGTTATTCGCAATTCTACCCAATGCATAAACTAGTTGACTGCAGGATCACAGCTAAAAATTAAAATATTCTGCGGAACATCAAAGCAAACGTGCACAGTTCGACCCTATGGCTACATCGAGTTACTCTTTTCAGACAGAGCTGAGTATAGCCCAATACCTGAAGTAAGAATAAACACAGGTAAACACAGCTGGTTTGCTCGTTTGGGATGCCGTTAGAAGAGCATATCTTGGTATGGTGGAGGGAGATAGATATCTTCGTTTGATGGACGGGTGTGGAAGTAACTTAAGGCATGCGAAAGGGTGGAATTTTGAGACCCTTGTTGTTCTTGCGTAATTAGTGTTAATGATCTTGAAGACGACATCAATAGTGACCTCAGACCTTTAGCAGATGACACAGTAATGTATAACGGAGTACCGTCTTAATAAAGCTACGCAAATATTCAGTCAAGTCTCCATAAGACTTCAAAGAGATGCAAAGTTTCGCAACTAACATTATATCTTCAGAAGAGTACAATTTTGCACTTCCTACTGTCGTTGAGTCACAGTGAAATCTGTCAACTCACACAAATAACTTAGTGTTACAATGTGTGAAGATGTAAAGTGAAATCAGCACATAGGCTCAATGCAGGTAAAGCAGATGATAGACAGGTTCACTGGTCAAATACTCGGAAATTTCAATCGGTCTCGGCGAAGTATTCCGTCTTATGCGCGACACCTTTGTGGTGTAGTTTCACCAAGATATGATTCACCACTTGTTGTGCTACCTTCAGCGGTTTTATTTCTTTATCTTCCTTCTCAAAAACTGTTGTTAAATGCTAAACTTTAAAGAAGCTTTTGGTATAAAGTATTTACATCTGTAAAATGAGCGATTATTATCAAATATTGTATTTGGTTTGCATACAGAACAGAGTTGACTCATGTATCATTGAGGTGAGGCATTCTGTGTTGTTTATTTGCGGTACGTCTAAAGATTCTAGTTTTGTAGTTTATTTGGAAATAAAGTATATGTGTGCATACGTTTGCATATCTCACATGAAGCTATAGGAAATTCATGCTACTACGTAATCTAAAGCTTGCCGTCTGCAAACACAAAGAAGTAATTTTATTTCTTTGTTTGTTACTTATTTTCGAGGTCGAATCACTATGTATTTTGTTGTCTAGCATGATACTTACAGTTTTTGATGTTGTTGTATCTCCACAACACCTACGATCTTACGTATATCTACACATACCACCACGATCCCTTCTTTCTAGCCTTCCCTGAACAGTAGTTTTTAGCAACGATTCGTGTTATACAATATGTGGCCAGTCGTATTCTTAGTTTTCATTATATTTGTTGTGGAATACGAACTGCTACTGTGATTCGGCTTGATGGATTACGTAGGTATGGTGTGCAACGAGTCGTGTTTTGAATTTTACACGGTTTACTATACAATTAAATTGTTTTTGTTTTGGCCACTGAGGACTCGATATGAGATGGATCTGTTACAAGAGTATTATTATCTGCACCATGTATAGCTATTGATAGGGTACTGTTAATCACATTTTCTTGTGCAATCCATATCCCCTCTACTTCTCCATCTAACATCGTGGACCGTATTTCCTAATATCTTATCTCCTATAATCCTGACTCTTTTTCTCGTCAGTGTTTTCTACATGTTTCTTTCTTCAGTGATACTGAGGAGAACCTCCTCATTCCTTACATTATCAGTCCACGCAAATTTCAGTCTTCTTCTATAGCACCACATCTCAAACGCTTCGAATCTTTTCTTTTCCAGTTTCTTCACAGTCCTTGAATCACAACTATAAAATGCTTTGATCCCAACTAACATTCTCGGAAATTTGTTCCTCAGATTATGGACTATGGTACTAGTAGGCTTCCTTAGGCCAGAAGTGCCCTCTTTGCCTGTGGTAATCAGCTTTTTATGTCCTCCTTGCTTCGTTAACACTTGTTAGTTTGATGTCAACGCAGAATTTGTTATCTTCTTGTACTGTATGATCCCTATTTTTGATGGCTAGTTTATCATTAAACTCTTTTCTACTAATCATGGTCACTTCCATATTCCTTTGGCTTACTCTCAGTCCATACTTCGTACTCATTAGACTGTTCGTTCCATTCAAGGTGTGTTGTTCACTTGGACTGAGGATAGCAATGTCACCAGCTATCTGTATACCTACCTATCACAAAAACTGAGGAAATTATGGTCATTTGTATTGATTTTTAGTGACACAAAAGTTAATGTCCAGACACTCATGGATGACACAAGAATTCAAATTGAAGATAGAAAATCACAACGGAAAAGATGAACTTCGCTTACAAATGCTCCTTTACAAAAGTCGTAAACGTCATAAATCTAGGAGAACTAAATCAGTTTAACACTTGCTCAATCGCAGTGATAGTGTCGGCGTCGTTGTGAAACAATTGAAAGCGCTAATTTCGAGGGAAGATGCAGGACTCAAATTTTGTACAGTATCTTCAGTCGATTTTGACCCAATTTTGACCACATCTTACTGCAGCAATTTCGAACAGAAAAGTGTGTGCAGTAATTGGAAGGATGGATGGGTCACATCCGTCTACAAGAGGTGTAGCAGGAGTGATCCACAAAACAAGCGTCCAAATATTTGACATGTAACATTTGCACAGTAGTAGAAAGTATTCTAAGATTGAATGTAACGAGATATTACGAAGAGAATTGCCTACTGAATGTCAACCAAGAATGATACCGAAGGACCGGTGGTGCGAATCTGAACTCCCTCTAATCTTACATGACGTCCTGAAAGGCATGAGTCAAGGCTACCACACAAACTCACTAAGTCTTGACTTCCGAATTGCATTTGACTCAGTAACAGCCCAGAGTTTACCAGCAAGAGGACAATCACATAGGATAACACAGATATATCTTTATGCGTGTTCTGGCGTAACCATAAGCGCCGGTACGAAGATGAAGAACGCAAGAGAAGGCGGTGAAACGACGTCGGCCAATGGTGCGCTGATTAGGACCGCACCACGACAGGAGCGGCCTCTACAAGAGGAGAATATAAGCCAGCCTCGGCCGCTCAGTATTCGGACAGTATTTGCTCAGCTGTAGACCGGCACTCGCAGAACTGTTGTTAGTGATCCATATCCATTGCTTACCTGGACATTGTCTGTGGCAAAGAACGTTACTTATATGCATGTCGTCCATCGCTTGCGACACTGTTGTAAAGCCTAAGTATTTCAATCTTCTTAGTTGTAATAAAAACTACTAATTTTATTTGCTTGAATTGTTGTATAGCATTCTGGGAACGCAACATCCTTTAGGCATCCTATAAGCGACGAGTGGGCACGACCCCACAGTGCGGACCTGGACGATTACAGTTTTGCCCTCATCGTTTCCGCGTATGCAAAGACTAGTACTGTAAAAATTTGCCGTCAGTATTGCTCGCGCTCTGATATCTGTACCTCTGCTGTTGGTGTCTTATGGATCACTAGAACACTTAAATTGATCGTGATTGATCTTAGAAGCAATCGTGTCGTACCTTTGCAATTATTTAATTAGTGAAAATGTTGGGTGTAAATTAATGACTGTCCCTATGGTGGGGATAAAGTGTACCACTGAGACCTTTACTTGCTGTGGAGTACCAAGGCCTTAAGCCGTGTAGCAGTTTCAAATCCAGTGGTTTATTATGAAACTTAACTTTCACCTCATGTCTATGGAAATTTGGTCGTCAAGCTTTACCCACTTTTATTAAGTGGGTCGGGAACCGTGTGCCGTAATTCCTGTCCACTGGCTTTAAGATCCTTTTACTTTTTGTGAGGTTTGTAATGTTATCTTTTAATTATTTTAAGTGGAATCCCCTGTATTAATATCTACGTTTTGAAACTAGGTTGTAGATGGTTGTCAAGCCTGAGATCTGATTCAGGGGAACAGTGTGCTTAATGTCTAATCACTAGCAAGGGAAGCTCCGCATCGCAGCCTCTTCAGATTTAGTGGTAAGTTGCCCCATTCTACAGCCCGTCAAAAACTGAGCACAGTTAAAGCATGAAAACAGGAAGAAAGTGTACTGAATTGTGGAAAAAAGAAGAATAACAGAAACAGTGAATGGTCCAAACTTAATCTATGCCGTATTCAGCAGCTTCACTCACGCTTATGTCGTGGTTGTGTGGTTACGGTGTTAAATCTCACTCCGTCCGAACTTTTTTCTTTTTCACAAAATTACGTACATTCCGTCCGGTCATTGACGTGTCTGTTTGTCGTATTCAAAATTGTGTATGTGTCGTGACGTAAGGTTAGTTTGCAACATCGGCGTGTAATGAAGGTACCTCCAGACAAACGTACCTCCTATTTTTTGTACATAGATACCACATGTTATGCCTCATGCGTTCCGTTTCGAAAGTTCTGTGTCTTGAATGCCTTCGTTGTAAATTAGTTCACGCCCATTTATTTGTTGTTTTCATTTCTGTGAGAGGTGTTTGAGACATCTCTCCTGCTGTCACTGTTCATCACATTTACTTGCGACGGTAATATGTTCTTACCACATGACTCACATTCTGTGGTGAATAGTGAGAGCAGGCGAGACGCCACATGAACTCTTACAGAAATGAAAACAACTAATAAACGGGTGTGAACTGTTACAATGAAGAAATTCAAACTTAAAAAGTTGCAAAACGGAATGCAAGAGGAATAGCATGTGATATCTGTGTGGAAGAAATAGGAGGTACGTACGTCTCGAGGTCCCTTCGTTACACGTCGCTCTTGCAAACTGACATTACGTCACGACGCATACACAAACATGAATACAGCGTACAGACACATCAATGATCGGACGGAAAGTTTGTAATTTTGTGAGAAAAAGAAAGTAAATCGAGTGAGATATGAACCCGGATCTCCCTTTCGCAGTCCAGCACCGCGACCACACATCGACAAGAGCCTGAGTGAAGCTCCTGAATATTGCATAGATTAACTTTGGACCGTTCACCGTTTCTGTTTTTCTTTTTTTCACAGTTCAGTATGCCTTCTTCTTGTTTTCATGCTTGAGATGTGTTCAGTTTTTGGCGGGTTTTCCAATGAGCCAACTTACCCCTAAATCTGAGGGTGGGTGCGATGGGGAATTTCCCTTGTTAGTAATCACTGGAAGAATAAGGTTAATCATCTATTTGTTCCATCTGTTTGATTCAAATAAGCACCTGGCCGTGCAATTTTAGTGGAAAGTTTTCATAACCTGTTTGGGGAGACGTTAACTATTACATTTTTATACTCCCATAGGAGTGATTAAAGATCTATTTCCTTTAGGCAGTTTCGAGTTGGGAGTAATATTTGGTACCTTATTTTATGGTGGAGTTTTTGGGCTTATAGCCGTGATCTATTGAGGAGGTGGCGATTGTAGTTCGTGTAATTCGTATTTCTGCAGCCTATATGTCACCTATATGGTGCTTGTTAGCATTGCCCTTAAGCCTTGTGAAGCTCGAGCTCCACATTTCGGCTGCGAAGACCTGTTGCTGTCCTGTGTTTCCCGCTATTGCTATAGTCGATTTGCTCACCTTGGCGGTTTGCTTTCTTTAGGTTCAGTTTCACCTTTCCCTTCTTAAGGCTCGGATGTACTTGCTTTAATATTGTGCTTCAAGGCCTATTTGTGAGCGATGTTGTAATTAAATTTTGAGGTAGTTCCTTTGTCTGTTCAAATGTTTGTGTATATACTTGGTGTACTGAGCAAAATATTAATTCAGTTTCCTTTATGATCGTCGTCTCCTTAGATTTCTATTTTTATTTGTAACTCACTATCTTTGTTGGAGCTTAGTATGTCATTATATCCGCTCTATGAACGTGAGACGATTTGACCGATTTACCATGCTTGGCTGTTTATTCTAAAGTAGGAGTTCTTAACTTAATAACTGTGACAGTTTAAGAAGATTGTGCAAGAGCTTTATTTTACTTATTTAAAGTTTAAGAGGGGTTTTGTTAGTGTCGTGGTGTTGGCAGCAGGTGGTGGGTCGATACGGACCGATGAAAGGTGGCTGCACTGAGCCACTGCGCCAGAGATTGCGCCAAAGAGTATTATTAAGCCGCCTACACAGTGCCTGTTAAGAACTCGTAGAAGTCAGTGCGTGTTTAGAGCTCGTAGTAGTCAGTGCCTGTTGAGAACTCGTAGCTGTCAGTGTTGAGATGTGCTAGTGGGCAAGGCTTGTCGAGATGTTGTAGCAAGGAGTGCTTGTTCCATGTTTTATGCAGTTGTTTGATGGGAGAGATAGCAGATGTTATTCTAATGAAATTACTGTGACGATAAGAGTGCTTTTCGCCAATATATATGAAGGTAAAATATTGAGTGTTTTTTTTTATTATTTCCATGTTTTAAATAATGCGTCATTACAGGTTCAGTCAACAAAGCATCTGGCTTGTGTTCTTGTATTAGAGTGTAATTCTACTTTCCTTGAGCAATTATAGTATTTCTAATTTTCTTTTATCACGTCAGTATAATTGGTATTCAAAATTCCTTGTCTTGTTGGAGAAGAACCGTGCCAGATGTGTACGTTGAGTCACACTCCCACATACAGAACAGTTACTCTTGTGCTTTGGTTTCGTAGGTTTCATAGTTGCTGGGGACTTAATTAATTAATTGTGTTAACGAAATTTTCATTTCATTCTTTGTCGTTGTTCTATGCAGTCAGATAGCGTAATTATACTAGTCAGGGCCAACCGTTTACGAGACTTGCGTAATCGGACATACTAAACTAAAAATATTTTCAGTCTTACATTTAATTAAGCCCCCATGCACGTGGCGACCGCTGCTTCGGATCGTCCCTTGGAATTTTCTGATTGTAAAAATAGTAGATGGTAGTATTGTTGTAGTAATTTGTAGTTTAGTAATTGTAGTCTATTTTGCATGTGTAGATTTGATAATTGTCATTCTTCTAATGGTATTTTTCTCAGAATTTGATTTGTTGTCTTGTATACGGGTTTGACAATTTAGGGCAATTATTTCAATTGTTTGATTAATCGTGTTTGAGGGAAACATTTCATGTAAATGGTATTGTTGGAGATGAGGAGTCATTGTGTGTAATTTTCATATAGTGACGAGTTTTGTATGTTTTGTAAATGATTACGCGATCGATGAAAAAGACAAAAATGATGAATAGTCAGAATAACGAAATTGTTGACATGGCGAACTCGCCAACACAGGACAACAGTATGATGAATAATGGAGTTGAAAATAATTTAATAAGTCGGGAAGACAGTCCGGAACCATTTCAAAATTTTTCTCAATCAGAAAATTCACAGAATCTGAGTTTAACGACAGAAGATTCTGGAATAGTATCGAACACAGATAGCCTTATGGCTATGCAGAAGGAAGTTAGTTTTGCGGGAAATGTTAGGGGCGAAAGGAATTCTGAACAATTTAATATGTAGCAGCTGATGAGTGCAATATTAAATTTGGGATCACAAATGGGAACAATTAAAACAGAGATAGGAACAATTAAAACAGAGATGGGAACTTTACGATCTGAATTAAAAACTGATATGGGAACAATGGAAACACGGATGGGAACAATGGAAACTCGGTTAGGATCTGAATTTAAAACAGAGATGGGAACTTTGGAAACACGGTTAGACTCACGAATAGGGACATGTTTCAAAAATATGAAAGATGAATTAAAGAAAGAAATCAGAGAAGAAGTACAACCAATTTTGAATGCTCACAATAATAGATTAATTGCAGTAGAAATCAGACAGAGGGAACAGGATAGAGAACAGGAAGAAAGAGATCGCGTGATAGTACAGAAATTTTCAGAGTTAAATTTACAACGTGCAAACGATAAGGAAGAAATATTTGAGAGAATCGAGGAATCCGTACCAAATGACAGAATAAATAACTTAACACAACAATATGAACAGTTAACTACCAAATGTGTCAATACTGAAACCCGAGTCGCGACACTTACGGAAGACGTAAATAAACAGAAAGAACAATTAGGTGACTTATCGGAAAGAGTTGAGGAAATTTCAGATAAACTGACAAATCTTAGTTTACATGGGGACAGAGATTCGGATGATACAGCTCCAGTACCATTTGCAGAAACCGAAGAGTATCAGAACATAAATAAGCATGTTGAAAATCAGGGAAAATTTAATGAACGCGTGAAAAGGGAATTTGAGGTATTAAAAAAGCAAGTCAAACAAATTCGAGGCGAAATCGTACGAAAAGACGGCAAAGGAAATTTAGAATCACAGATACCATAAGGGTTTGAAGAAAATAATTTATTTCATTTACGGGATGCAACAAGAGAGCGCCAGGGGCGCGTACTTTACAATAATCGACATTCGGACTGGGACAGACGCGGTAGGTCCTTGTCGCCACGAGGCGAAAATTTTGACTATAAACACTTTTTGACTGTCCGGAAATTTAAGATCTTCCGCAATTCTAAGAATGACATACATCCATGTTCATGGTTAGATCAATTTACGTACGCACTTCCGCCAAAGTTGCCATTAAGTCACAAACTGGAAATTATGTGCGGTTATTAATGTCCTCAGGGGATTCACTACTCTAAGTGAATATGTGCCGTAGCGAGCATAGGGTCCCGAGCTGTAGTGGTGCTATTTCCCTTTTAGTTTTCTGTACCGCTGCCTACTCTTTTACTATTCTTTGCATCTGTCAAAACAACTCTTCGACTATCAATCTATCTAGTGAGTAAGTAAACAATAACCGGATTTGACTAATTTACCCAAAAGTGATTTCGGAATTTACCGTTTGGTCTTACTGTACCTTCAGCAGCATTCATTCGTAGTTAAACGAAATTTTACCTGTTTATCTTCGTGACAATGTTACTTCATATGTTGACGACATTCTTATTGCTAAACATTCTTGGAGTGAATACAACAAAATTTTGGATTCATTATTACGTATTTTTGCAAGAGTGGCATTACTGTGAACTTAGAAAAATCTGAATTTGGTCGTTCTCAGGTGAAATTTCTCGGTCACTTTATTTCTACAGAAGGTATTCTTCCTGATCCAAAAAAAATTAGACGCTATTCGTAATTATGCTGTACCTACCACAAAACGTGAGGTTCGTAGTTTTCAAAATTTTTGTGGAACGATATACTTTTAAAAAATTTTTGTGGAATGACATACTTTTGAGAAACCAACAGCTAGATGTAAACATGCGGAGAGTACAAGGATACCGCGCTGTGTTTTGGCGGCGGCGTATACTCAAAGCAACAGTCAAGTCTGCGCGCCGCACAAAGCAGTCGTTGACCGCGAACAATTGCTTCCTACGTCACGCGCCTACAGCTGATCGAGCTTTCAGTGCGAATGCACTGACAGCCATAAACAAATACACAGTTTAATTTCTCCGATTAAATTCAGTATAAAGCTATAGTGACTTGATGAATTATGTTATTAACATTCAGTATTTTTCAGGATACGGTTCTATAAAATATTTAAGAACTTCAGGTAAATTCTGTGTGTCTCCGACGTTAAGAGGACTTGCTATCGAGAAATTTTCAGGAAGAATGTAATTTCGAAGAAGAAACTAATAAACTAAAAAGGGTAACTATTAATTGAGTTCAATTTTCAGGTAACATATTTCCACTTAGGTACGTACTTTAGACGTAATTTGCTGCTCGCGATTACGTGATTCATACTTTGTGCTAATTTCATGTTCTATGAATTTACGTGTAAAGCGACGTGCTTGCGTACATTTGCTGATTTTTGTCAATGTTTTATTAATGAACAGGATTGTTATTTGTATATATTATGCATCGCTTGGCTGCACTGCTTTTTCACTGATGTCATATTTTTTAATTATGTGTCTGCTGTGCTTATTTATTTAAATTATAATTGTAACCTGATTAATTGTGCTGACTGTGATTATGTATGTAAGTTATACTTTGTGATTTATCTGCTTGCGCCTTCATGTTTACTTATTAAGATGACATATGAACATTTATTTGCTTATGCTGATATGATGCTAATGACGTGTTTATTATGTTAGATAACATATTTGCTGCCTTGCTTATGGATTGCATATTTACACATTTCTGTTTTGTTGTCATAATTACTCTTTAATTTGGTATATAGAAATGCTGATATACTGTGTACAAACATAGAGTTTAGGTCACACTATTGTATTAATTATAGATTGTTAGCTTGGCAGAGCCTCGTTGTACGAATTGTGCTGCATCCACTTGTTGACATTCTATTCTCTACTGGCACATTTACTCGCTATTGCTTGTTTTGCTTACGCTTAGTGCCTTATATTTTTAAGATAAGAAAATGAACTGCTATAATTCGACGAACGACATTAGTACAAGAAACTTCATAGAAGTCACATGAGCTGAGGTTTTATGGAAGCTGTATAAATTTATGCTAATAGGAAGGAAGCTAACGACATGACATACCATTACTAGGTTTAGACCAGTAACAATTATTACACTGCATTTTTCGTGAGCAATTGAAATAGTAAGTGACACTTGACACAAAAAATACTCCACATGTTTGCTTCTGTTTGCCATAATTCTTGAAGTGATGTATGTACACACTGTGAAATATTATGATTATTCACACTCCGTAATCGTACTTAATTACTGAGAGTTATTCGAACTAAGTGTGTTAGAGGTCATGTATGCATTTCTTTGTTTATAATTCATAATGAGTAGAAGATTTGGGTCAGATGGGTTACACAGAGGTTGTGTGTTGACAGTGTGTCTTCGGATTGTATGGGATGATGAGGTTTGCATTAGGATTTTATCTGTACTTGTTCGAGGAGACTGACTAGAGGAAAGAGTTGTTATGGAAGTGAAATGATATTGGTAATAAGGTTCATATTTATCGACGTATTAAAGAGGTATTGTTGAGGTATAGAGATTATATGAAGTTGATGATTATTGGAGTTTTTGTGGACAGGAGGTAAGGTAAATGATATTGATGATAAGAGTTATATGTGTCGACGTAAGAAGTATTAGTGAAGTATTGAGATTATGTGATGCTGATGATTATTGGAGTTTTGGTGTATAAGAGGTAAAGTAAGTGAGGAGCATATTTTTTTTTGTTGGTTTTAATGGAACAAGGAGGATGAAGATAGCAGACTAGAACACTAAAGTAGAAGGAAGATAGTCTATACACACACTTTGTTAAATCACTAAGCAGTATATACTTTTTTTTTTGAAGAGAGGAAGTATTTGCATATCTTGGCTCACTGACAGTTGTTCAACAACAGTACATTTGATCTGGCTTGGCAAACATTGGTCTTGACATGATGACTATGACGTTGACCTAACTATTATTGACTGTTACGCATTGCTGCCACTACTACTTGATACACAAGATGCACATCAGATTTTGACAGAATTGCATTTACACAGTTAACACTATTCAGTTACACAGTAGTACTTAATGTGGATGAAAGATGAGTGAGTGTGTTTTGTGTGTTTTCCTTTCCTAATCCTACCCACCTATCTCGTAAATATTATTTTATTTGTTTGTAATGGCTTGCACTGACACCCATAAATATTATAGGTTTACTGGTATTTGTGTATTTGTAAGAGTTAATATGACAATTATCTGATATCATTTGTGTGTTTATTAGAATTTGTATGTTTAGTGTAAGAGCATTGTAAAAGCATTTGTATGTGTATTCAAACTATTGTTCATGCCTGAAGTGTCTGATTAGTGATGGTGAATATTATGGACTGTTACCTGCACTTTTCAACGTAATGTGTGACACTTAGAAATGATTAATTTCTGCTGATGAACTGTGTGATCAGTGATAGTGAATATTATGGACTGTTACTGGTACTTTTTGTACATGATTGGTGCCACTAGGACATGTTTAGTTTCTGCTGATGAACAGTGTGATTAGTATGTGTATTCAAACTATTGTTCATGCTTGAACTGTGTGATCAGTGATAGTGAATATTATGGACTGCTCTCTGGACCTGCTCATCATTGCTAGGTGCAACTGATGGAATGCTTCTATTGAAATGATGTCACTTCTTGCTGTCTGCACCTACTCAACATTGCTGGGTGCCACTGATGACTGTTTCTACTGAACTAATGTGACTTGTTGCTGTGTGTACCTCTTGAACATTGCTAGGTGCCACTAATGGAACTGCTTCTACTGAAATGAAGTCACTTGTCGGTGTCTGCACCTGCTCAACATTACTGGGTGCACAGATGAAGCTACTTCTATGGAAATGATGTCACTTGTCGGTGCCTGCACCTACTCAACATTGCTGGGTGCCACTAATGGAACTGCTTCTACTGAAAAGAAGTCACTTGTTGGTGTCTGCACCTGCTCAACATTACTGGGTGCACAGATGAAGCTACTTCTATGGAAATGATGTCACTTGTCGGTGTCTGCACCTACTCAACATTGCTGGGTGCCACTAATGGAACTGCTTCTACTGAAATGAAGTCACTTGTTGGTGTCTGCACCTGCTCATCATTACTGGGTGCACAGATGAAGCTACTTCTATGGAAATGATGTCACTTGCCGGTGTCTGCACCTACTCAACATTGCTGGGTGCCACTGATGGACTGCTTCTACTGAACTAATGTGACTTGTTGCAGTGTGTACCTCTTCAACTTTACTGGGTGCCCCTGATGGACTGCTTCTACTGAAAAGATGTCACCTGTTGGTGTTTCTTTTTTGTATAAACTAATCATTGAAAGCATTTTATGTGAACATTTGTATGAACTGATTTTTTGTGTATTGTGCAAACTATTATGTAAAGCCACATTTATGAAAGAATTTGTATTGCTTACTGTATTTTATATATTAGGTTATTGAAAGGTCAGTGCAAATCCAAAATTTTAACTAATTATGTGATATTTAGGTATTAATATTATCTTTTATTTTGTCTGTATTTTTTCTGGACGAATTTGGTGGTATTTTCACCACCAATGCTGGCAAAAATACCATCAAATTCTGGCCTGTGGAGGAGGGGCATATGAAAGGTGGCTACACTGAGCCACTGCGCCAGAGATTGCGCCAAAGAGTATTATTAAGCCGCCTACACAGTGCCTGTTAAGAACTCGTAGAAGTCAGTGCGTGTTTAGAGCTCGTAGTAGTCAGTGCCTGTTGAGAACTCGTAGCTGTCAGTGTCGAGATGTGCTAGTGGGCAAGGCTTGTCGAGATGTTGTAGTAAGGAGTGCTTGTTCCATGTTTTATGCAGTTGTTTGATGGGAGAGATAGCAGATGTTATTCTAATGAAAATACTGTGACGATCAGAGTGCTTTTCGCCAATATATATGAAGGTAAAATATTGAGTGTTTTTTTTTTTATTATTTCCATGTTTTAAATAATGCGTCATTACAGGTTCAGTCAACAAAGCATCTGGCTTGTGTTCTTGTATTAGAGTGTAATTCTACTTTCCTTGAGCAATTATAGTATTTCTAATTTTCTTTTATCACGTCAGTATAATTGGTATTCAAAATTCCTTGTCTTGTTGGAGAAGAACCGTGCCAGATGTGTACGTTGAGTCACACTCCCACATACAGAACAGTTACTCTTGTGCTTTGGTTTCGTAGGTTTCATAGTTGCTGGGGACTTAATTAATTAATTGTGTTAACGAAATTTTCATTTCATTCTTTGTCGTTGTTCTATGCAGTCAGATAGCGTAATTATACTAGTCAGGGCCAACCGTTTACGAGACTTGCGTAATCGGACATACTATACTAAAAATATTTTCAGTCTTACATTTAATTAAGCCCCCATGCACCGTCGCCTCGTACAGTGACGGATAGTCGGCAACTTTCAGCCGGGTCCAGCTCTCAGCGGTGTCCCCGCTTTGCGGCCAGGTCCCAGACCGACCTCTACGTTGACTGTTCGCCTTGGGTTGCGCAGCTGAAGCAGCGTTGTCGGGCGGCAGATATTAGGTTAGAAAACTGCAGTGGGAGTGCAGTGTCTCATTCCCAAGCACTGGCTGGTAAGAGTTCGTTCATTTAACAGGAAACAGGAATACAATAAGTCAAAAAGTGATGAATATCGAGATAGGAGTAACGATCAGAAGCAGTCGGCAGACTAAGTAGGTTCAGTCTAACCTACCGTCTCTTCACTTTTTATCACTTTCCTGAGCTCACAGATCCCTCAAATATTTCGTTTCCTCAGCGTTGCCAGTGGAGGATTGAATATGCAGTGCCACCCAACAAATGATCGCCGTTACAGGACCACGCCTCCCAGTGCACGGTGGAAATTTTCCTTGTTGCGTGGGCTGATGTATGACACGGGAAATGTTTTTCGCGTATGTTTATAGTCGTGGCTGCTCCCAGTGTTGGTCTAGGACATTGTTCCAATGCTTTTCCGCATTTGCTGTGAAATGTGACACGTAACTCTTCTTTATAAAGGTTGTCCCTCTATGAGGCTTGGACAAAGTATGTTCTCACTGTCTGGAAAAAAAGTAAATAAAAATAAAAATAGAACAGGTTGACTTCTTCCTCAATTCCATAGTTTCACAAACCTCCCTGTGGTAACTGTTGGCGCTTTTTTCTCTATGCTTTGCCAGTGCCTGATGGGGTCCACGAACGTTTACCGTTTTATAAGGCAGGCCTGAACTGTTGTATCAAACTAGGAGTTTCACACGCCGCCATACATACATTCTTGACGCTTTACTTGCTACACTCTATCTTAGTGATTGCAGGAGTCCACGAACTGTCGGCATATTTCTTCTTGTCCACCAGGCCCTTCACATGGGGTCCATTACTAAGCAAGCCCAGGGCATGCACCAGTCTACCCCCTGTGTGGCAGCAAAATGGCCTCATGTCCAAGTCTCTGCAGGTCACTCTGACATGTCAGAGTTTCCCCTCGTCCAGGCCTTCTGGCACTGGGAATCAGCGGAAGTGTCCACCTGTTTAGAAGGGAAGACGTAGATTGAAATGTCATGTGTACTATGTACGAGAATTGAAATCAGAAACAGACTGCCTTTTTACGAAGAATAAAGTTCTTACGATCACTAAGATGTAACTGAAATGAATGTATGCTGCATACGCATTTGCGAGGAACCCAATGTTCCCGATAACACTAATGAAATATGGTGTTATACCAAGCCAAAGTAGTCCGACAGTTAGCGTAGCAGACGCACGAATCTTGCATCTTCACTCTAGTCAAGGTGCTGGAGGAGGTGGTTTGCCGTTGCCCTCCTCCTACCTGTTACGGAAGTGTGAAGTGCGTATCGGTGTCGTGTGAATAGCTGTGATGAGGTATGTATGTAATGTAGAGCTTGTGTTGTTATAGACGTAGGGAACGGAGAGGATGTATCTTTAATTGACGGTGGGAACTTTTTCCTCCAGGTTTTTTCTTTTTTCTTTACGGTCCGTCTCGTTTGTACAAAACATCGACGTTTCCAATCATTTACTTGCTTGAAGACTATGTGTCATTGATATCCTGACTGCTCTACTTTCTCTTCCTTTCCCTAGTTAGACACATGTTATTTTATTATTTGAGTATGCTGCCGGAAATCTTCCTGAGGTCACAGTCGTTGTCCTCTAATGGAGATAAGTCATGGGTGACGCGTGCGTGTGATTCATGTAAATTATGTTGCGTACGTTAAAGTGTTCTAACTGATCTTGCATCGTATCCTCTGAGGTGGAGTTTCTGAACCAGCCCAGGATTTGCCCAAAAACTCACTCTCAGGATGACCAATTTTCCAGCCCACGTCCGGGACTGGTGTACCAGCTCATCAGTAAGTTAGTGTACTGGGTGATACACTATATATTGGCAGTCCTACATGTAATACAAATCAAATTAGTACATTCACCAAAAGAAAAATGTGCATGCTTCCAAGCACGAACGACCTCCTAGATACGAGTCCAAACAGTGGCTCTCCCTCATGTCGTCTCTAATGACCACGATGTCCACAGGACGCTAAAACCTATTCTTCTTATCCTTTGGTTCCTCCATCATGCATACTACCACACTTGCTCCGCGTTGGTGCGGGCAAATAATAATGTATGATTAAAGTTATGTAACGACACATAAATTACGAAACTTATCGAAATTTCACACATGTACCGTACTTTACTAGCGGACCTAAGCCTGCTTCGCAAAGGTAACACTAACATGGGGAGGCCACCAATGTTCGGATCACGAATGTACTTCTAATTTTGTACATTTTTAATAGTCCATTAGGGTAATATAACAAGCAAGGAAAGGAGTACTACTCAGGCGATTTTGAGAAAATCGCAAAAGAAGTTTTACGCGTCAGTGATGTATCAGTGCTTTGGAACCACATGGACGAGATGCGGAGGCTATGTGATTAGCGTTCAAACTCCGAAGTGGGTGGCTCGCTGGATACAAACCTGCTATGTTTATTTTTGTTTATATTTTTTCCATTGGCAGTCATAATATTTTATACATATTACATACGCAGGTAATATGATCAAAAGACACGCGTATCTACATGAATATTAATTGAATCTCCAGCGTTATTTCGGTGAATACTAGTTTTCTTTATTACAAAAAATATTATGCGACTCTTATTTTACAGGCGGGTTAAAAACTTTATGAAGTGCCTTCAGACTTGTTCATCAAGAAATCCAAAAACATTACACTTACATCTCGTCCCTGGTTTTTGCTTATTGCATTTCATTACTTCTGAAGTTCTCCATCCAACTAAGGAAAACTCACTAAATTGAGCCATTGGACAGCGGTCGTTTCGATATGAGGAGCGCCGGAACAAAACCCGATATATCCACTTTTGCTGTATTTGCGTGTTTGAGCTGTAGGGGGCAGATACGGGAGTAATACATGCTGCCACAAAATAATTTTTTCAGCACAACGCAAGTGTTTTATGGTGTGTTTCTTCTTTCTGTGTCTTGGGGAGCCATTTAGATATCACTATTTGTTACTTTGTGTTTTAACAGCAAATGCGGATTTATCGGTTTTTGTTCCGGCGCTCCTCATATGTAAACGTGTCTGAAAGTGTGTACAGAGTAACGAAAAAACGAAAATCATTTCTTCTTTTGTTTAGCAACGGACGTGGAATTCAGGTATACTGCAATGTCCGGATACGGTGCAGGCCGCACAAGAACCACATTTGTACAGAAACACTCTGCCGCGTCGGAAAACACAACAGGCAAACTTTCCACAGGTTTGAAAATAATGGCGCATGCGGTTCCACCGCAGCCACAGCCGTAGCGCAGGCGCCATCTCGCGGTACTTGTTTGCATTCTCTGCGCAGCTGCTCCCGTCGACCGTACGCGGTAAACAAGCAGCTGTGGATAACGCTTCCCCTGTCGCTAATCACAGCACACAATACGCGACAGCACATGTGTGCATGTAAATGTGTTGGTTGACGCATTTGCGGCTGAGAAAGTGAGGGAAGCAGATTCGAGAGAAACCGAAGAGAATTTAGAAAACAAATTCACCGTAGCGTCATCCTCGAAATATTCAATTAAAATTACATAAGTATATATTTACTTCTACATCCATATTCAGCGAGTAGCTGCGATATTTTTGGCCGTGAGCACTTACTACTTAACATGTACTGAGGTTTCATCCCGTCCCATTTATAGGTGGAGCGTGGGGAAGAATGTTTGTGCACGCCCCTGCGAGCTATTATTTGCCTAGTTTTATCTACACCCGTAATGAACCGATAAATATATAAAAAAAAACTTTTGTATCACCCATTTATCCCGTATTTCATGGCACAGAAAACAAAAAATCCGTCTATAGCAAGCTTTTATGAATATTTCCAATGTGACCAGTTCGGAAAATAAAGACCACTTCTGTTACTACAATTTCGTCTCTTTCCCACGAGAAAAGTGCGTTTCGCAGCACTTTCAAGAACATCTCACTCATAGTAAACGTCCAGAAATGTATCAATTCAGCCGTTGAGTCCGTAGATGGTGGTATAATGGACGTAAAATATAACTGGCCACGCTTTATCAACAGAGTTTTGCGATAATTAAGCCAGTCCGTCCTTGAATCGGCTTAGTGAGCCATTGCGTAGGAATTCTGTTATATGGAATTCTATTATATGGAGATGCTCTTGTAGTTTCATGTCCCCTTGCAGAGCCGTAGCAGCACCGTTGCATTATGAGAGTGCAACACTACTGTCGACGTTTTAAGCAATGAACTGGGAAGAAATTTTCGTGCATTTAATTTTTGCACGGGATGCCATTGTGGTGGGTTTATTTAAGCAATACTGTGAAATGAACTTGTTCCCACTGATTATCAGCTAGCTATTGACGGTACGAGAGCATGGTCTACCGCATGACTGGATCGAAAGGCATCCTATCGACGACAGCTGACTAAGGCGCGCAGTCTGCAACTTGAGCGTACAATCGACGTAGTTCGTACAAGATCGATATGTCAAAATTACTAATTTATTTATTAATATGGACTTTCCCCGGCACTATAGACACCGGAAGATAGATTTACGACTTGTAGACACCTCCTAAAGTCTGAGTGGCAAAAGACATTTGGTAGCAAATATTTATTAACAACCACTACTTGATTCGTGAACAGAATAAATGTACTTTCCCCATGTATCTCGTTGCTAACATCACAAGTGATTTCTGCCTCAGCACCTCCTCCCACTGGCTCTGAATGCAGCGTGGGAACCTGACACTCGCACCTTGCACCGAGCGTACTGCAGCGTAGATACTCCTGGCCACTTTGTATTCTGTTCTGATATATAAAAGTAACAAAATTTTCGTCAGTTTAACCATGTACATCCACATGTTCATTATGTGTGGAAGGTCCAATGATAACGATAAACAGCTGAGTGTACCAAATACACATATCTATAGCCAATTATTTCCTAGGTCGTAATTTTTGTATTAATGGAATCTCTCGAAACTGACACCTGTCTGCAAATGCAGTCCTGCTTCTCTGACGAGCACGCTGCAGCTTTTCTGTGACTGATTTGTAGGAGAGATAGTCCTTTTTAGTTCTGTTTGTAGAATGTACGTACATATGACTGTTTTCATCATGTGTGACGGCACTAAATGTTACCCTGTGCCTATTCTAAAATGCAATACACTGTACAGGGCTGTACAACTATGAGGTGTACCTATTAAGTGTTATTGAACAATTGATTACTTTATTCTGAGAGGGGACTAATTAAACTTAAGCTAATACCTATGCTTTCTGGTTAACGTTACCCATTCTAGCACTGTTTACTATATCATAGGTGTAATTTATCAGAAATCTTAGTCTATTATTCTCCCTGCCTCACACCTGATCCTCTTTTAAACTTACTGATTTACACGTAGTGTGTACCTCGAAGTGGAACGTTAGTTAAATAGATATTGGTCAGACAAGGTGAGAAGGGATGGTTTTAGGACGAACCGTTGTCTATATGACGTTAGTGTGTAAGGCATTATTTGTTGTCAAATATAAATTTGTTAAATATTCTGAACGAGGATGTCCTATGACGGTAGGAGTGAGTTTGCACATAGACCATCAGAATTAACCTGTTCTATATACGTATCTACCGTCATCCCCGTTCCCTCCAAGTAAGAGGCGTCATATTCGGCTTCTGTGCCAGGATACGTCTTATTATCAGAGTTCATATACGGAGTTAATCAGACAGTAGCCATGCGCTTTTGATAGGCAGTTGGTTTTCACCTTTTGTAAGCAGGACTCTGTTAAGGTGATGTCTTCGAATATTAACTGTTATACTTCCGTATTGTAATATCACAAATACTGACACCAAGTTTTTAATATATAATAAATACTCATTTCCAAAGCGCAGTTGTTGGTTGGAAATATTTGTAATTTTGTTATTCAGTTCACTCAAATTACACACTGTTAATAACAGTTGGCATACTTATCGCATCGAATACTTTCCGATTACAGACTACCCCCTGAGCTCTGCAAAGGCTGTAGAATACTCCGCATCATGTAACAGATAATAACTAAAGTAATTTTAAATTTAGTAAATAAAACTCACAGAAACATCATCTAAATAGTATGTTGACTATTGTGTAAGATTTATAGTGTCACACTACATATTGTTCCTGATCTAAATGCATTACTGAAGACTAATCTGATATTTCAGAACAGGAGACTAACCCTTCGCTTATCAGAACTAGATCCCAAATTATTCTACGCTGTCCACCTACTGCTCTCAGAAAGAGGAAGGACGTTTTTTTCTGAGGGGTGGAGAGAGACGCCGTGCAATCATCATTCTTCCTGGCCTTGTATATCTTGGTACTTCCACAAGTCAACCAATCACAGGCCTTTAGTTGATTCCAGTATTTTGCCAAATTATGACCTCTAAGAATGGCAGACCAACCAGAACTCATAAACTTTTGAAGAAACTTAAATTTAAGAAGTATCTAGAACTGCTGATAAACTAACCTTTTATTCACTATTAGTATCGATCAAACTAACGTCATTAGGGAACACAAAAATATTTACATCCCACCGTATGGTATCAACCTTACAGCGGTGTGAAAAAAAGGAATAATGCATCCTGCACCACTGGAACTTCTGAACCGTAAAATATATTAATAGTTTCAGCAGTAACATCGGTTAATATAGCTAAATAACCTTATTACACTGTCTATATTCAGCTTATATTTCCCCGTGTGGAGCTTACTACGTCCGCTGAAGTTCTGTCTGGGCCGTCACAATTTCATATAGACTATACCTACCAGTTACAATCGTATCAGCTTCCCTCGGAATTCGTTCAATATCTACTGTTATGCCTGGTTTATAGGGACTATAAACTCTGTAACAATCCTGTACAATTTGTCCCACTAGCGTCTTGTAAACTACACTGCACAACACAAAGGATCACTTTTGGAAGCCCCGTAATTGTCTCACTGCGACGCAAAAGTTGAAAATTTGGCTGATAGGTGCCTGCAATTTCCCGCTGTAACACACGAAATGCATTCACAGTTGCAGATATGAACCACTTCCAGCTGTAAAATGGAATGACGGCAATGAAAATTTCTGCCGGACCGAGACTCGAACCCGGATTTCCAGCTTTACGCGAGCGGTCACCTTAACTGCTCCATTTTTTTTCTTCATTGTTGCTCGTTGCGTTTGGTCTAGGGCGGACGTCACATGACATCCGTTCAAGTTAATCGTTGATTCAGTTCTATTACAGAGGGCCAACGCCTCTCTGACCGAACACGCTGAGCTACCGTGCCAGCATCTGCTTGGGCTATCTGATCACGACTCACAGCCGGACCCAAACTCCCTTCCGTCGTCATCCATACATCATATCTGTACTCGTACATCTCATTAATGTTATTCCCATATAGGGGAGACATTTTATTTATAAGTCGCAGGTCCGGATCGGCCGACAAGTACGAAATTGCTGTGTCTGTTTTGCGACGAAGTACCATGTATTTCCTTCGAACCTGCATGCATGTTTTCCTCTGAAAGGGTGCAAATTCGGTACGCCCTGCGACGTCAGCCTCGAGCTCGATGACGTTTCAGACAGCAAGGTGTCGACACCCTCCCCCCCCCCCCCCAAAAAAAAAGGAAGGAAAAAAGGAAAAAAAGTGAGACGTCAGAAGTTCATGTATCGTATAAGTTGGATTAAAGATGTCACCATTGTTCTGTCCTAAAAATGTACCTGTACTGAAACAACAGGTGAAATACTTATATTATTGCACAATGTGTTGACAATGCACGTTATACAATGTTGCATCAGACATGCATGCATACAACACAGACATTGTAGTACAACTACTACATGTCCCTCGCTGGCGTGAATCACGCAGGGTGTGTGCGAGCTTTAGGAGATGCAGACAAGTGTGACATATTGTGGAGCGATAGATGAATACTCAAATGGTCTTTACTTAGTTATGTCGTTATGAAAATATACTTTAATTCTGTACTACATGTCCCTCGCTGGCGGGAATCACGCAGGGTGTGTGCGAGCTTTAGGAGATGCAGACAAGTGTGACATATTGTGGAGCGATAGATGAATACTCAAATGGTCTTTACTTAGTTATGTCGTTATGAAAATATACTTTAATTCTGTACTTGTTTTTCATCTGCCTTCGCCGAATGCAAGAGCCTGAAAACTACTTTGCGGTCAGCCATAAAGCGATGGAGAACATACTGACCATAATTTCCAGTCTTCAAGTCCACGTTACTCTTTGCGCTCACTGAAAGAAACGTTCCTACTTGCTATTTAGTCAGCGGGGTCAGGAACTATGACTACAAGTAAAAGTATTGACTTTTAACTGATTGATACAGCCAGTAAAAGTTCACACGCTCAAAATATAATTCTCCGAGTTCTATCTAATATACTTATCGGGAACGGCACGACTAAAAAGAGACCTCTATGGGAAGTTCCGAGTAAAAAGGTCTATCGCCCTGACTTCTAATCAACAAAAGTTACCTGCTCGCCTTAAAAGTGGAAAATTTTCTCTCCACTAGCCACGCAGTTTTATCAAAATTATGGACGGCATGCAAGCAGTTACTTCCGTCATATCTAAGCGATGCAGGACTGTCCAGCTGAACGGCACTGTGCATCAGCCAGAAAGTGCTGGCAACAGACTGCGTGACATGTGATCTGCGGTCATGTGGTGGCAGCCATCATGATGTACGCAGACGCAGATGATACCACATTCTCCCCCCCCCCCCCCCCCCCCAGTCTAGTGTGGTAATGTACTGTGGGGGAAAAATGGCAGTGGGGGCTCTGGACTAGAGAGGGGGATGAATTCAGATCAGGAGCTGGTCTCAAAATGGCTGACCCATATCCCAACATTCACTGTCTGGTCTCCCACGAAAACCAGAAGAGCAGCTAAGGGAAAATGCGCTTCCTGTGCGACTTGGTGTGAGTGATACCCCTATGGCGTTCACGAGTCCACGCCCATGAGCATCTCATGAGATGACGACGGAGAAGATGGCGGCTGTGGCAATGCACGCAGCAGTGGTGCTCTTCCCACATCTGCGAAAACTGAGGCTGAAGTACTGAGGGCTGCATAAGTTAGGGATGAGGTTGCAGCAGTGGACTGAGTGACGTGCATGGCCAAGTTGACGCTGCGTCTGGTGGCTACGGTGAGTGTTGCCGTGGTGCTGGAAACCTGAAGGTAGTGATGGGCAACTGGTACAAAACTGCTGTTGGCCAGTGTTGTGGAAACTGCCTGCTTGATCATGCCCTGTGATAGAAAGGTCTGTAGCAGGACACGTGACTGCGTCAGAGAACAGAAGATTCAGGTCTCTCAGACGATGATATGCTGACCTGTCCTGTACCACATAAGTTACTCCGCCTGAGGGTGTCACTGTAACAGCCAGGGTCCCCACGAATGACCACTTATAAAGGCTCTGAAATACACCTTGGCCTGGTCCAATGAGTTTTGACAGGTACAGAGGCTAGCCTTAGGATCGTGACGATGGAGAAGATGCGGTGTAGTCAGTTAAGATATTCCATTCAGAGGTTAACCTAGCGACTTTTATCCCTGTGGCATGGTATGGTATGTCAATGAGAACAGGAGCAGGATATTTACTCTGGTGTAGAACTATCTTGATTTCTACATTTGCACCCTGAAGGAATGCTTGAAGCGGATTGCTTTCATAGAAGATTGTGGTATGATGAGTCTTGAGCTGAAGTGGGTTGGTTTTATAGAAATATGCGAATTCCGTTGAAATCATTTGTGGGTCAGTGTCTGATATGACGGTTTTTGACAGAATATAATTCCTAACATGTGAAGTGTGCTGGCAAAAGAAGTGCAATTCATAGGGACCATAAAAGGGAATCTGGAAAATGTGTCCACTAGGATGAGCTCTTTCGAACCCCAAAATGACCTCACAAATTCGATATGAAATCGTTGCATGGGGCCATCTGGTTGGAGCCTCTCAGTAGCTGTTAATGAGAAGCAGGCTAGATCTCTATGCATTCCATGCAATATGTAATCATGTGCCGAATGTCCCTGTCCATCCCCAACCACGTTCTATGCTGCTTGGCCAGTTACTTTGTATAGACAGTGCCAACACCTGCTGCAGCAGAGACGCAGAGATCAGCACATGGGTCTAGTCGTTTGGTGTGTTTAAGAGCACAGCTCCGTTTAGAACTCAGAAGACACCCAACTGACGATACTAACGCTGAAGTGATTTATTGGGAAGCTGCTTCATATCCATGGGCCAGCCTGTCTGAATAAACTGTTGTAGGAACTAGAATGGTGCAATCTTGCCCTACAGCCATGCCAATTAGATTGTGGTCAGTCGGAAAGATGATGTGGCTTCATCAGTCTGGTCAATGTGAAAGCAAGCTTCCTCAAAGAAATCAAACAGTGCATCTGATTTGACAGGGAAACGAGGTAGTATCCATAGTGACTTGGCTTCATAATTAAAATTGGCATCCATCGTCGGAGTTTTAAGGTTTGAGCAGGTGGGCACAGTGTTGGCTGGGTGAAGAAAGCTGCTGAGAGGTATGTGGTCCACTAATAGAAAAAGTTTCGCCATTGAAGGTACAGATGGAACTAGGAGACTCTGAAGACGATCACCAAGGTCTCCATGTATAACTGACTCCAATTCGTCTAATCTTTAAGTAATTTTGATGTGAAAGTAATTGGGATGACTGTGGCACCGATACTTTGGGATAGGACCATCCAGAAGCCATAGGAGGAGGCATCCACTGTGAGGACCATAGGGCTCGCAGGATGAAAGTCGACTGGAAGTCTGTCAGGAAGCAAGGTGTATTTCGAAGACTGGAAAGGCTTTTCATGCTGAGTCGACCAGATGAAAGGAACATTTATCCATCTTAGAGCGTGTAAGGGTCTGAAAAGTATTTGGTATGAATCGAAGAAAATATGGAATGTTGCCGAGTATAGTCTGGAGCTCAGCGAGATTTTTTTGAGCAAGTGTGCTTCTAAACAGCTTCCAGCTGTTTGGCGACAGGACGAACTCCATGCGATTCGATTATATGACTGAGACACTGTATTTAGGTACAGAAAGATTCGCCTTTCTCCTGATTGCATCCGATAATTTCAAAGAAGAATAACAGGTTTTGGAGTTGCTCACCTGAAGTACTGCCAGAGACAACTATGTTGTCTGGATAATAGGAGCAGGAAGGGATTTTTGACGTCAGTTGTTCTAAAAACCGTTGGAAAATGGCTTTTGCAGAAGCGCAGGCAAAAGGCAGATGCTGATGTTGGAACAGCCCGATGTGCGTATTTGTACTGTGTGCGCGCGCTTTGATATCGATAGTTCCTGCTCGTTATTAGCTCCGCTGGGCGCACTAGCTTGTCGAGCGGTCTGTCGCCAGCAGAGGGCAGGTCTGTCGGGCAGCATTTAATCGCTGTCGCAGCTGGAAAGCGCTCTCGAAGTGAAGGGTGGTTGAGCGGTGTGTTTGATAGTGGCTGGAGTAAACGCCATGACCTCATTGACAGCAGTATCTTTGGCCTGCTGCTAAAAGTTGCGATTTTAGACACTGCAGGTTCGGTATGACTAAGTGCCACCTTGTGCTCTGCAGACTGCTGGTTGAAATATCTCTCTCGGCACGATGCACGGAACCCAACTTTTTCTCGGCATTCGAATTTGCAAGAAGGCTGTGTCCATTGTGGTACCAGGTTGGGTTTCCGTCTGCCAGTTTCAAGAGCCGGGTGCAGGGGCATCTGGTAAACAGGATCTGTTAGATCCTGATTCTTAGCAAACTCATCATAACATCTGCTTGATAGCAGCTCTTGGTCCAGCGGTTCTCAACTTACGCTTCAATCAGCAATAAATTATGGTTAACGTCCTATTAGCGTGTGCATGATCATGTTGTGTTGCACCGCGGCTATTCTAACTCGCCGTCCCGATTATCTACCGTGATGTGTAAACAATATCCCATCATGAATACCTTAAATGATCTGAATCCAGTTGTATTTCTGTGCTAAGCATCTATCAAATTTTCTAACGTAATGTTGTTTTCAAAAAATAAAGTTTTGAATTTCATTCAGTCATTTCTGGAAGTTATATAATATGTACCAAAAACTCTGTTGTAGAAAATTGATTTAATTGTAGGGGCAGCTGCTCGGATTGTCTTGCATCATTTTCTGTGTGGCAATAAATTGGTTTGTATTTTTACTAAATATTGTAATAAATTTGTGGACCAGAATCCTTCCACCGTATTGGAGTGGTAGCAGAGCGTGGTTGTGATCGAGTGGCTGGATTCCGATCGCCCTTGGTGGTAGGGAAACATATTAATGCTAGGATTGTGTGGAACAGTTTACTGTATTAGGCATTTCGAAAGTGGATCATGGATTCAAGGCCGGTGTGTCGCAGTTTCGTACTTGAGAAGGGAATAGATCTGTGGGCAAAATCAGGATGGCAGTGTGACTGAGTCTTCGGAGCGCCTGCGCGGCACGCTAAATTATGACGCTCGCTCTATTTGTGGCGGCCTCCTCGACAGCTTGCAAGCAAACCTTCAGTTACTTAACAAATCTTCTTGTTAATCATTTTGGAGACCTTAGTGTCATTAATTCTGACCCTAAACGGAAACCAGTCATTGAGATATTAAAAGATAAAGTAAATAAGCTCCAGCTTGAAGTGAGTCTTGAACGGGCAAGTGAATGCAGCCAGGGAATAGGGTTCTGACTCCAGGGAAAATACTGTGGAGGGGAGTAGTTTGCGTAATTGGAATCTGTTTAATAAAATGCCAATTCTGTTCTGAGCGTACTTCAGGGCGTTTCTAATCTGGGTATGGACACGAACAAGCAAATTATTGATTTGTTTTGCTGAACAGTTCGCTTGAAGAATCAGGGATGGTGTTAAAACTTTCTGATGCTACCATTTTTCGGGTCATTATCCAAACTTAGTGTAATAGTTGCTGACGCTACTGCGGAAGGTACGTCGCTGGAAGTGTTCCAGGAAAGATTCTTAGAAAATAGTTTGTCCAGCAGACTTCGCTATGGTCTTGATACTCATTGTCTTCATCATGTCCAGAGGCATGGGGAGAGTTTGGCCCGATACACTGAGTAGATTAGAATGGCAGTTCTTGCCTTATGTCTTAATGTATCTGAATTGGAGGTTGCGAATAATATTGTTGAGGGAATGAGTCCTGAGTATCGATCGCAAGTACTCTTTGTTCATAGGCCACAAAGTTTTTCCGATCTCGATGGGTTGGTGACCAACATTGAGAAGTTTTGTTTTAGAGACAAGAGGCGTGGCGTAACTAGTAACGATTATAGCTTAGTAGTTGAAAAAACTGTAAATAGGGAGTCCATAAGAGCAGAGACCCACTAAGGCATGGCACGTTTTTGTTGCCACATTTCGTGTGTGAATGTCCAATGCTCCGAGAGAAAGGAAAGCGGAACTGACATCAGAAGCGTGCAGGTATCTGTGGAGGAAATGTGTACAGATTAATTAAAAGAACGCGAAAAATCACAGCGGCATCTTAGGCTTTGGCCTTTGTGTGCACCACACTAGGTCATGAATCAGTTTCTGGTCTGTTAGATTCTGGGAGCAGCCACTCGCTTATCAGTGAATCCTGGTATCGTAGGTTTGCTCGAATTTTCAAATTTCCTAAGCTTCAAAAGTCTCAGGTTTAATGTCAGATTGTCAATGGCGGCATGATCTCATTTCTAGGGAATATGGCTCTGTATTTAAAGATCGAACAATTGTCGTGGCCAATTGATTTACTATGGTACAGGGTTTGAGTATCGACGTATTGTTAGGGTGTGGTTCTTTTTAACGCAACGGATTTGTTGAATTATGTTGTTAAAGAAATTACGTTTATATTCAGCCTTGGAGAAATACCCTCTATGCGATTGTATGTGTAGCCGAGGAATATTTGCACTTGAAGAAAATGGGGCTCTTTTAAACTTTCACATTTGGACCCGGAACAAGCTTGTACTTCGTTACAGGTGTTAGATCAGTATCCGGAGGTGCTGATGGATAGGCTAGGCGCCATGAATAAAACTAGGTACACCATTCATCTGATAGATAGCGTTCTGGTACGGCAGTCACTTTTTCGATGATCACCACCTAAAATGAAAGAAAGTCGCAAGATAAGTCATTAGCATTTGGCTGACTGCTTAATTTATTCATCTGCTTCTCCCTATACCTCTCTAGTATTTTTAATGGCAAAGGCCGGAGGTCAGGTATATGGTCAAGTGGTTGACTGCCGTCAACTGAATGAAAAGGTAATTTAGAACCAGTTGCACTTCCTGCTTTAGATTATTGTCTTACCTGGTTTTCGAGTGCTCAGGACATTTCAGTCCTAGATCTCATTCAGGCATATCATCAGATACTGCTAGCAGAGGAGTCGAAGATGTTGACGACATTCTGTACAGACTGGAATTTGTTTGAATACAACTGTGTTCCTTTTGGGTTGGCCATGGGAGCTGGATTATTGTTCCATCTTTTAGATTCTGATTTGTGCGACTTAAAGTTCAAGAGCGTATACTACTATCTAGAGAACATCGTTATTATTAACAAATTTGAAGCTATTGGCATTTTATATGACCTGTCAACTCACTTAGACTGTGTGAATCATAGCATTCTCTTAAGTAAATTAGAATATTATGGTGTCACTGGCAATGCTGAGAAATGATTCTAGTCCCCTAACTGTCAGGAAATAAAATGTGTCTTGCGAAATACTTGTGAAATAAGCAATCAGCCTTCATCCGACCTGATTTAGGTTTTCAGTGATTTCCCTAAATTGCTCCAGGCAAATGCCGGGATAGTTCCTTTGAAAGGGCATGGCCGATTTCCTTCCCTGGCCGATGAGACCGATGACCTCGCTGTCTGGTCCCCTTCCCCAAACAACCCAACCTTCTACATCTACATCTACATTGATACTCCGCAAGCCACCCAACGGTGTGTGGCGGAGGGCACTTTACGTGCCACTGTCATTACTTCCCTTTCCTGTTCCAGTCGCGTATGGTTCGCGGGAAGAACGACTGTCTGAAAGCCTTCGTGCGCGCTCTAATCTCTCTAATTTTACATTCGTGATCTCCGCGAAGCAAGCTACACCGCGATGCAGAGCGCCTCTCTTGCAGAGTCTGCCACTTGAGTTTATTAAACATCTCCGTAACGCTATCACGGTTACCAAATAACCATGTGACGAAACGCACCGCTCTTCTTTGGATCTTCTCTATCTCCTCCGTCAGACCGATCTGGTACGGATCCCACACTGATGAGCAATACTCAAGTATAGGTCGAACGAGTGTTTTGTAAGCCACCTCCTTTGTTGATGGACTACATTTTCTAAGCACTCTCCCAATGAATCTCAACCTGGTACCCGCCTTACCAACAATTAATTTTATATGATCATTCCACTTCAAATCGTTCCGCACGCATACTCCCAGATATTTTACAGAAGTAACTGCTACCAGTGTTTGTTCCGCTATCATATAATCATACAATAAAGGATCCTTCTTTCTATGTATTCGCAATACATTACATTTGTCTATGTTAAGGGTCAGTTGCCACTCCCTGCACCAAGTGCCTATCCGCTGCAGATCTTCCTGCATTTCGCTACAATTTTCTAATGCTGCAACTTCTCTGTATACCACAGCATCATCCGCGAAAAGCCGCATAGAACTTCCGACACTATCTACTAGGTCATTTATATATATTGTGAAAAGCAATGGTCCCATAACACTCCCCTGTGGCATGCGAGAGGTTACTTTAACGTCTGTAGACGTCTCTCCATTGAGAACAACATGCTGTGTTCTGTTTGCTAAAAACTCTTCAATCCAGCCACACGGCTGGTCTGATATTCCGTAGGCTCTTACTTTGTTTATCAGGCGACAGTGCGGAACTGTATCGAACGCCTTCCGGAAGTCAAGAAAAATAGCATCTACCTGGGAGCCTGTATCTAATATTTTCTGGGTCTCATGAACAAATAAGGCGAGTTGGGTCTCACACGATCGCTGTTTCCGGAATCCATGTTGATTCCTACATAGTAGATTCTGGGTTTCCAGAAATGACATGATACGCGAGCAAAAAACATGTTCTAAAATTCTACAAGAGATCGACGTAAGAGATATAGGTCTATAGTTTTGCGCATCTGCTCGACGACCCTTCTTGAAGACTGGGACTATCTGGGCTCTTTTCCAATCATTTGGAACCCTCCGTTCCTCTAGAGACTTGCGGTACACGGCTGTTAGAAGGGGGGCAAGTTCTTTCGCGTACTCTATGTAGAATCGAATTGGTATCCCGTCAGGTCCAGTGGACTTTCCTCTATTGAGTGATTCCAGTTGCTTTTCTATTCCTTGGACACTTATTTCGATGTCAGCCATTCTTTCGTTTGTGCGAGGATTTAGAGAAGGAACTGCAGTGCGGTCTTCCTCTGTGAAACAGCTTTGGAAAAAGGTGTTTAGTATTTCAGCTTTACGCGTGTCATCCTCTGTTTCAATGCCAACATCATCCCGTAGTGTCTGGATATGCTGTTTCGAGCCACTTACTGATTTAACGTAAGACCAGAACTTCCTAGGATTTTCTGTCAAGTCGGTACATAGAATTTCACTTTCGAATTCAACGAACGCTTCACGCATAGCCCTCCTTACGCTTACTTTGACATCGTTTAGCTTCTGTTTGTCTGAGAGGTTTTGGCTGCGTTTAAACTTGGCGTGGAGCTCTCTTTGCTTTCGCAGTAGTTTCCTAACTTTGTTGTTGTACCACGGTGGGTTTTTCCCGTCCCTCACAGCTTTACTCGGCACGTACCTATCTAAAACGCATTTTACGATTGCCTTGAACTTTTTCCATAAACACTCAACATTGTCAGTGTCGGAACAGAAATTTTCGTTTTGATCTGTTAGGTAGCCTGAAATCTGCCTTCTATTACTCTTGCTAAACAGATAAACCTTCCTCCCTTTTTTTATATTCCTATTAACTTCCATATTCAGGGATGCTGCAACGGCCTTATGATCACTGATTCCCTGTTCTGTACATACAGAGTCGAAAAGTTCGGGTCTGTTTGTTATCAGTAGGTCCAAGATGTTATCTCCACGAGTCGGTTCTCTGTTTAATTGCTCGAGGTAATTTTCGGATAGTGCACTCAGTATAATGTCACTCGATGCTCTGTCCCTACCACCCGTCCTAATCATCTGAGTGTCCTAGTCTATATCTGGTAAATTGAAATCTCCACCTAAGACTATAACATGCTGAGAAAATTTATGTGAAATGTATTCCAAATTTTCTCTCAGTTGTTCTGCCACTAATGCTGCTGAGTCGGGAGGTCGGTAAAAGGAGCCAATTATTAACCTAGCTCGGTTGTTGAGTGTAACCTCCACCCATAATAATTCACAGGAACTATCCACTTCTACTTCACTACAGGATAAACTACTACTAACAGCGACGAACACTCCACCACCGGTTGCATGCAATCTATCCTTTCTAAACACCGTCTGTACCTTTGTAAAAATTTCGGCAGAATTTATCTCTGGCTTAAGCCAGCTTCATCCGATTGGAAATAAATTACATGTGGTGTTTCTCAAGGTTCCATCATAGGTCCATTTTTTCCTTCTTGTGTATATTAATGACCTCTCTTCTGTAACATTCCCATATGCTACGTTTGTTTTCAGATGATACAAACATTGCAATAAATAGAAAGTCATGTGCAGATTTAGAAGTGGCTGCTAATCAAATTTATGCTGATATTAATGAAGGGTTTTAAGCTAATTCAATGTCATTAAACTTGAAAGGACCCTAACATGAAGTTCAGAGCCTGTAAGAGATCTCCTTCAAGCATATGTATAGCATAGAAAGAAATGTAGATGGAAGATTATTAAATTTCCTGGATTACAACTTGATAATAATTAAGTTGGGAAGGAAGTAGCATATAATTAGTGAAGTGCCGAAAAAAGTCTGTATTTGCAATGCGAATGATGTCAGATATAAGTGATATGAATATGAAAAAACCTTGCATACTTTTCTTACTTTATTTCAATTATGACATATGGTATCATATTGTGGAGTGTCTTGTGAAACCAAGCAAAAGCTATTAGAATGCAAAAGCGTCTAATAACTCTAATATGTGGTGTATATTCAAGAATATTATATAGGAACTTGTTAAAGTAACGGGGTATTATAACTACTGCTTCTCAATATATTTATTCCTTAATGGTATTTGTTGCAAGTAACATATTTCTATTCCCAACCAATAAGTTAATACATAGTTTCGATACTAGGAATAAGAACAATCTACAGAAAGATATAAAATCACTTACCTTTGTCCAGAAAGGAGTCCAATATTCAGGAGCACACATTTTACGTAAATTTCCAGCAACTGTTAAATACTTGGTTCCAAATAAAGCACAGTTTAAACAGGGTTTGAAAGTCTTTTTGATAGACAACTTTCTGTACTCTATGGATGACTTTTATCAGGGACTGTTACAGAATCTCAAGTAAAATTTTCTCTTAGATTTTAGTTCTGACAGCACCTGGTTGCAATAGTCAAGAATAGGTACTTTGTGTATGATAAATTTATTAAAAGTGCATAAATAAATTTCAATGTGACAGCGTATTAATTCCGTGAATATTAGCAGTTTCGGTTTACTGTAATGTGTTCACATATTCGGATAGTCTCCTGACAAATTAGCAAGGAAGTGAGTGTTATATTCAAATTTCTATGTTTTTATGTTATATTTTCTGATATGTTACACACCCACGAGAGTCATCCCATTTTTGGGTCTATGGAACGAAAACTGAATCTAATGTTCTTTAAGCGATTTAAGTTAGATGCTATGCAGACTATGAATGTAGAATTAACAGTTAAGACGTCGAAGGTTAACATAGCGAAGCAGGATGTTTCCTTCCTGGGTCACATAGTCTCTGTCAGTGGGGTAAGGACAGACCAAGAGCGCAGCAAAGCCAATCATTGGTTTGCAGTGTCCGAGAATAAGAAAGGTATTGCTAAATTCGTCGGTACAACCAACTCTCTCCGAAAATTCGTGCAGAATTTCGCACAAGTGGTCGTCTGCCTTAATCATCAGAAGCGGAATGGAGAGAAATTTGTTGGCGAATGTTAGCAAGCATCCTTCTACTCTCTGAAAGTGGTGTTAGCCAGTCTGCCGGTTCTGGCCATACCAAATTCTATGGATTTCATTTTCCAAATTTTCACTTCTAATTCCTGTACCTTTCTGTCCGCTTGCAGGAAAACGAGGAAGAAAAATGACGAATTCGCTGTGCCTCGAGATCCTTGCCCCCTCCTACCCCCCACAGAAAATAAGTAATCTATGTATACGTTAGAGGCACTGCGGTGTTGTTCGGATTGGAGCGTTTCAAGTTTTATCTTCAACATAAATTGTTCTGTTTGGAAGCTGACAACAAAGCATCGCCATGGGTTCCGGCATGACCTTTTAAAACGGGACTTGTAACCAGGTTGACGGTAAAATTTCGGTGTTCCGTTTTGAGGTACCTCACATCAAGGAGATGGATAATCAAGTTGCCGATTCCTTAATTTGTATATTTTCTGAAGACGAGTCGGGCTAATCTAGCAGTTGTAACAAGGAGTATGTTTGCGTGGAAGCAATGTTAGAGGAGATTCCTGGGTTGTTTAGAAATCTGGGTGAGCAGCAGGATGAAGAACCTCATTTAGTTCCGATAAAGCAGCATCTGTATGAAGGTGGAGAGGTTCTGGGACATTCCATTAAGAAGGGGATTCTTTGTTTTCGTACTCGCTACTACGACAAAGACAAGTTTCCTTCCCAAGGAGTCGGTTCAAGAAGTATTCCAGTAGTTTCATAAGTCCTTCTATGGGGATCATTTGAGTATTTATGAGACCATCATGAAGATAAAGCAACACCTACAATTGAACTTTTGACTCGAGTATTTACTGTGTTTCACCCTCCCATGATATTAGTGAGTGACAATGCGCTGTTAGTGAAATGTTCTCTTTTTGTACTAGGATATCTCACGTAACCAACACCCTCTCTTATCCTAGTCATCTTTTGATGGGAGGGTGAACCCAAATTTGAAATCGGCGCTTGCCATCTATCACTCACAGTCACACAGACGAATTGGGAACAATTTATTAGTTGGACAAATTTTGCATTGAGCACAGCTGTGCATGGGGTCCAGAAAGAGGACTGCTACAAGGACGATGTTTACATATACAGTAAATTCTCCGAATTTTTGGGGGATCAATGATTTGCTCCCGAGGACGGTGATCCCAAGACCATAGAGAAACATGTGGAGGCCGCAAAGATGAATATTCAGCTGGCGCATAGAAGGGAGGTCACTCGATATAGTCAGGGGAGGTGTTTGGCTTCGTTACCGGTAGCTAACATGATGTTTGTGAAAAAAATTCTGGGCACAAAGTAAAGGTGCTCAGAAGGTCATCGCTAAGCTGCTCCCAAGGTTCTTAGGGCACTGTACGTTTGTTTGGACTGTTTCTCCGTCAGTTTCCTGATCCACAGCCCATCTTCGCAAAACTTATTAGGGTACATTTAAGCCAACTCAAAGTGGTCATGTGTATCCAGGATGCCGGGTTAGTCAAACAGCGCACTCACTCGACCCCCATCTGTTCAAGCTCAAGGTGGTTGGGAGGGGGATGGGGGAGGGGTAGAGCAAGAAATTATGGTGGGCGTTCGATTACTGTGTGCATGATTATGTTGTGTGGGGCAGTGGCTGTTTTAACTAGCTATCCTGGTCATCCAACGTGAGGTGCAAACATCCTCATTCAAGAATTATTCAAATTATGTAACTCAAGCTACGTTTCTGTGAATGTGTGTGATTAAACAAAATGACTAACTTTGGCAGGACCAGTAAATAAAATTTGTTGTTGTTAATTGGTGGTACATATGGTAAGGACAGCTTGATGAATCTGTAATTTATGTTGAGGGTCCAGCTAAGGAGGTCTGGGTACGATAAGTGCCTTTACTGAGTGGCTCTTTAGTGGCGATTATAATCCACACTTAAGTGGAGAAATTGTTTGGCTCTGCAACTGCCTATTGTATCAAGCTTTAATATTGTCAGATTATTCCGCGTGCTTGGGGCCAGTGGTCTTCCTTCTGACTAGCTGAAAACAGTCAGAAGATTGTGAGCGACTGATGTTAATGACTCGTTAGGTATTTTCAATAAGTTTTTTAAACTTGTAACATATGCAGGTTAATTTTACAAACTTGTGATCTGAATAGACCTCTGTGCTTAGCACCTATCAATTTTTATTAACTTAATATTGTTGTTGAAAAATAATTTTTTTAAATTTTCATTCAGTCATTTCAGGAAGTTACTTAACACCTACCAACACTTGTGTTGTTCGAAATGAATTTATTTAATTTCGGGGGTAGCTGCTTGGATTGTCTTGCATCATTTTCTTTGTTTTAATAAATTGTATTGGGTTTTCAATATATCTTTTATTTTAAATGAGTTCCTTTAACTTGACTCCTTTGTGATTTTTAGGGTATGTTAAACATTGATGACAGTTGATTAACTATTAATTTTAAACATTATCACTCGACTTTACAGCGATTGCAGCAATTGTTCCAGTTTACAGATATTACAATTTTACAACTTAGAGCTCGGCTATATTATATACTAGTCTGCGCGCACATTTTTACAGGCAAGACGGAATTGCGTTGACCAAATGTATACCACCAAAGTCTCCCTATATTTTACATGGGACATCCACTATGTGAAGAGGATAAAGGGCAAACTGGGGACGAGATACATTAACACAGGGGGGGGGGGGGGGGGAGGGGCATGGGGGGCAAATTTCCGAAATAAAACGAGAACATTCATTTCCTTACACAATCCGAAGCTGGAAATAAAAGAATTAGGGCAAATATTCAAATACCTCACTTACACGCGTGAACATCGAGACAGACGCACTGAGGGGATTTCTGCTCACTTACCCGTCTTCTGTAACACTCACCAGAATATCAGCAGCACCCAGAGGTCTTCCTGGGCCCCGGTGGAGGGGATGGTCGAACCACTTGGCCGTGACCAAACTCTCCACCCCAGATCTTGCGACATTGGAACGTCGTTGACTTTTACCTGCCTGTGCTGTCTCTCTGATCCCCTACCCAGGAGTAAGGTTGGCACTACAACACTACACAACTACTTCCCAGCTAAGATTTGGCCACGCTTTATGGAAAGGTGCGAGGAGGATGAGGATAGTTCATGTGCAGATTCACATTCATGTACAAGAAATGCATAATACACGACACCTACAAATATATTTTATGAAGCCTGACATATTTCTTTCCACCCGTCCTCATGGGGTCTGTAGCACCCGCGGCCGGCCGCGTCGTGCAATAAAATTGGCGGCGGAGCCGCCTCCGTTTGTATTTCCCAGTGGGGGCGAGCAGCGAAACCTGTTGCTTATGGAACGGAAACTACTGTACCGTTGCAATACGTTAATAAATTTGTGGCCCATTATCCTAATCATCACCAGCTCCCTACCAGATTGCAGTACTGTTGACGAGGAAGGATTTTGTAGCATCATCCAACGGGAGTTGTAGATAGGCGTCCTTGAGGTCTATCTTCGAGAAGAAAATCTCCCCTTGCCATCTGCCCATTACCTGTCCAAGGCGAGGAATCGGGTATGAATCCACGACAGAATGTTCATTGTCTGTTGACTTAAAACATGCTCAGACGCCGAGTTACCTGTTCGGTTTTCTGACAGGGAAAACTGATGATGTCCTTCAGCCGACGGAGTTGGGCAGCCACCTCCACCCATATTGCGTGGGTGCTTGTCGTGCTTTGATGAATCGAGGCTGTGAGGTTTCTTTTAAAATAATATGGACTGAAAGGCCTTTTGCTTATCCAAATAGTCATCAAGTAGCTAATGGTGTTCATCACATAGCTTCACGATGCTGTCTTGGGGAACGTGAAACTTGATCACAGCGCCATCATCCGAGATTTGAAGGCCGAAAATATCAACGGCTTTGTGGCCGAAAATGTTAGGACTGTCGCAAGAGTGAAGTACCGTTACTGGAATTTGCCTTGATTGCAGATCAGTATTGCATTTGCAGAAGACATGTGCCAAGGATGGTAATGCGAGCCCCGTTGTGTGAAGTGAGGTCCTGTGTTGATACCTATGAGGCGTGGGGAGCCGAGTTTTTCGAACGTGCACATACTGATTATTATGAGCCTCAGTACGGAGCAGAAGTGAGACATTCTGGTTCTGAATTCGCAGCTGAATCAAAGGTTCCTCTAACTCACACACAAGCAGAGAAGGATGGTGGGGGCTAACAACAGCTCGTGATGTTTTGCTCATAGTGGAAAAGCTGTAGTAGGTTTGAAATGGTAAACACTCATCATAAACCGAACGATTCAAGAGCTTGGTATCATCGGCTGCTTTAGAACTGAGGTTGGCCGTGTTAATAGATTTACCCTGTAATTTCTTTGAGCAAATGTTGTGAATATGACCAATCTTTTGCAAAACAAATATTTGGTGCGGCGAAAGCCATAGATGTCTGTGTTATGATAAATGTAGCACAAACGGCAGGATTGCAGTTTGTGAGCGTTAGGTGGTTGCCACGGACGCGTCGGAAGATGTTTGCAATACTCGGGTAGACCAGTGACCTCACCTAGAGAAGAATCACAGGTGTCAAGATCCGATACCACTGGTAGCGATATTTTCTGTCAAACAATAGCTGTGCCTCAGTTATACGAATGACATCCTCAAGAGTGTGGTCTGATAGTTTGAGGAGTTCTGCCCTAAGTCTGGAATCGCTAACTTTTTGAATTGTAACGACCCACAGCATGGCGTCAGCGTATAACTGACCGCAGGTGCATACCAATTTGCAGGTGCAGGCCATGCCTCACAACACCATGAGCCATTGCCTATAGGCTTGGGTAGTTTGGCACTTGTTTGAAAGAATTTATACAGCGCCCCGGTGCCATCACTTAGGAGTCGAAATGATCTAAAGCTGCAGTGACCTCCAGGAAAGGAACTGATTCAGGTAGAGCATGGAAAACCCAAGAAAAAATTTGATTTTACAGCATTACCCGGAATATTGCAGGCTGTATTTAAAGCAAAACTCGGTGGCACCATCGAATTTGCGGAAGGGTGCAGCCGTTAGGTATCTGCTGCTGTTATAGATCTTAGTAACGTGTTGAATCAGACATGCTGGAAGAACTGTCGGTTCTCCAACAGCAATTTCAACTTGTCCATCAGTTGCGTGAATAGCATTGCTAGGAAGTTGAGAAGATTGTGTAACGATAGACTCCTCTAGGTTGGTGGTAGACATGGCCTTGAAACAGATTCCCCTTGTTGGGCGATAGAAATGGCGAAAAACAGTAAGCAGTAAGTTGTAACAAGGCACAAGAAAGAAAATTAACGAAAAAGGGGCTCTCTCGAAAATTGGTTATACGCCATCCATTCCAGAACAAAATAAAATAAGAAAAAAAAAAGAAAACACTGTCCTAGTTGGTGCAAGTGGAGCGTGTGAGACTGTGGTTCCAGTAACAAAGTAGCAAAGCCAACTGAAACTAACTCAAGAACCAGCTCCCATCGCCAGTATTTTATTGTATCCGTGAATGACGGTGCAACAAATAATACAAGGCGCGAGTAATCAAGACAGTCTCTTTCTCTACAACCGAAGACAGAACAGAAATATAGAGAACTTTGTGTCTGTGCTGAGTGCTGCAGATAGCATAGGGAGTAATAAAATCTGTGGCCGAATCCGTAGGTCGGTTTACTGTGGAATAGAAATACCAAGTGAGTCCGGTACCAAGGAGAGTACAAGTCCAGATGAGGCTGACCCGAATGGTGATGCGTTAAGAAAGCAATGACACCGTAGTACAATCCAAGACTGCCGGAGTGTGTTGCCACGTATGTTCGTAGAGACGTGGCGACGTATGAATATGCCCGCCTTCAGTGAGTCTAATTTGGTATAACAGAAAGCGTAGGCAGCAGCGTCGGCGTGTAGCTATTTCGCGAGTGTTCCCCGACCGGCGTTGATATGTTACCGCAGAGGCGATACGCAATGGTCGCGCCATTTATCCCTGCTGAGTGGCGCTGTGCGTGAGTCGGACATTAACATGTGACCTACGGCTATGCGGTGGCTGGCGCCTTGATGCAAGTACTCATGATACCACGAAAACTATACATACATTTTGTTCTTATTATTAAAACCATAGGTACCTGTGGCTGCAACCTATATAGGTAGGGGAGTGGGATTGAAAGTGAGGTGATACGGTAAGAAATTGGGATCGACATTACTGCATTATCCATCTAAGTCTGCCTTGTAAATGATATAATTCGCCCTTATTGGTATTAGCACTTGATTAACATTATTTTATTCTTGTGATGTCTTCCCTCTGCAGTGATGAGTAATACAACACAAACAAGGTTATGTTTATCAAGAGATTCAAAAGTGGTAAAAACCAAATTCTAGTTTCTCCTGAAAACTACAGTGTTCTGGGAATCTAAAAGTCTTCATACAAACTACTCTCTTCTTTTTTTATGGAAAACAATTTTTTCTTCAAAAGTAAATATCTCTTGAAAGCTAAAATCTTTTTGAGCATTAGAACCTAATAATACCTTTGTGAACTAATCTTACTATAAACTAAATACGTCTCGGGAAGTGCAATGTTCTTGAAACTTAAATTTTATTTAAAATTGGAATCTTGGAATTAAAGAACTGCTTTAGCATCATATGTATATGAGTCCTGATTATAATACAGACAGTGAAAGCGGTTTTCATGAGCTACTGGCCAAACTTATTTTGAACAAACCAGCTGACAGATTACACCTTCTGATGATATCAAAACTTACCTGTAATCTGTCACATACTGCGAATCAGCTGAGGACAATGTGCTCTATAGTAACAGTGAATGGTAACAGAGCGAGCAGAAGGTGAAGCTCGATGCAATGCATAAGCCTTTTATAAGCTATAATGTAACTGTAAGCTTAGGAAGCTAAACATTGCATTTCTAGAGACAAAGGACTGTGGTAATGTCAAAATAACTCAAGTTAACATAATATTTTTTACGATTGCCAGCTGAATGGTGAACTTTCCATCACAGACCTTATTTTTTCCGTTATATAAATTACATCTTTCAGTTAAACAACTTGTAACCCATTATCTGTTACATAATTGTAAAGAAACATGTACCTATGTGTGTATTCTCGGATCTCCTTGAAAACACTTTTATCGATTTCTACCAATTTTGGCGCTGGAACAGCAGGCCTCATGAGTTTCAGCACTGTGGAGTATGTAATATCCTAACTGGAAGTGGAGTAGAGATGCAGACAAAAACGTTTCTCCCAGTCCCTGATGTATAGACTGCCCTGCACAGCAGGCCTACTATTTGGGAACACTACTGGTCTGCCAAAAAAACCTGCCCTGCAGGACACCCTACATGTGAGGGGACAAAACAGTTTCCCACATCATGACATGTAAGCTGTCCTGCATGACAGATGTATTTTGTTGGAGTGTCATCAACCTGCTTTGTCGACCTGCTGTGCTTGGCCTTTATGTCAGGGGCAAATAAATGATTTTGAAGCTGCTGCCATGTTGCCTGCTCTCCATGGCAGTCATGTTGTGGGAGTGAAACGAGCATAAACTATATTGCAGGTTGTACATGCATTGCTGAGCATGGATTGCAACAAGTCGAAATGAATAGATGAGGGGACAGACTGAGCAAGGGGGAGGAGAAAATGGGAAGAGGGAGGAGGGGGAAATGATTTGGGCAGGTGTAAAATGCAGAGCGTCAGTGAGGAGGTCGAGAACGAAGACTGGGGGCAGAGATGGAGAGAGTGAGGGACAGGAGTATATGGTCAGAGGGATTGGGGAAGAAGATATGGTCAGAGGGAGGAGGTGGAGGAAATTGACACAGAGAGGGGGAGGAGAAGATGAATAAACCGAGAGACTGGACAGGAGGAGATACAGGGATTGAGGATGTGATAGAGTGACAGAGAGGTGGACACAGAGAAGGAAATGTGTTCAATATATGTGTTCAACGTACACAGGGTTTTGTGTGTGCATTTTATTCTGAGCCGACGGCAACGAAAGGGAAGGTGTAACAATAGATACTATAGTTCAGTCAGCATAAGAAAATCCCTGCCAATTGATTGCACTGAGAGCTGGGAGCGCAGCTCTGCGCTCCCATCTAATTCAGTCACTTAAAGCAATTATGTATACATGTCTATGGCAACAACTTAGTGTTGCCTGAGCTCTACGGACGACTACTGCTCTCGCCTGCAGCCGTTCTCATTTCGCAGCTGAAAGTGGGCAACAAAAGTGGGCAACACCGCTGCCAATTGTGAGTGAACATCTTACGCTGACTCTACTACAGCTTGAAATTTTATTTTAAATTTTGGATAAGAAATTTTCCATTTTTATGTAAGTGTTAAGATATTGAGATACTTGAACATACGCTGTAAATACTTCAAGGTTTGTGCATAATAAGAAATGTGAAAGAACAGTTACATGTTTTATTCAAATGTTATTGAAACATATAAATTAAATTCTGCAGCGTATATCAGACTTCCTGTAGCCGTTGATTAACGTGTTCCTGTCTATAATTAAATTTCTTATATTGCTGTTGGAACTGTATTTTATGCAGTGATGTATGTTTATTCTCTATTGTTGACGTTGAACCTAGACTTCTGAGTGTCTAGAAAAGGCATTTCATAGAGTGACTAAGCTGAAGAAATCGTAGACCACGTTCAGTGTCACAGAACATTCACCTAGAAAAGGCATTTAATAGAGGGATTAAGCTGAAGAAATCCTAGACACCAGAAAATTAAGTTCAGTGCTACAGAACATAATAATTTGTTTCTTAGGAAATATTTGTTATCATAACCACTATGAGGAGCAAATGTGGAGCAATACTAACCAGTTACCATGATGATCTCAGTATTGCAGGAAAATGTCTTCAGGATGAGATTCTACATTCTTACACCGATGTAGACGAAAGGTAGTGACTGAAGGAGGAGTGGCCCTGTTCAAAAGAGAAGGAAATATCAGATGTTATCGATCAGACCATTTAGTATATGACGGTTTAAAAGTCACTCTGCTATTCAAAACTGCAACCAGTGACAGTTATTGATACAATTCGTAACTACGAGCAACGAATAATGACGGCAGACCATCGCTGGAATCAAAGCATTGCTATTTTGAGTCATCAGCGAGAGATTTATCTAAGAGAAAGAACGATAAAATTCAAGATAGGCCTTATTGTGCTTAAGTATTGAGGAACGAATGTGGTGGGATATTGGTACTGTGGAAATTTTCTATAAACGAGTACATCATGTACTGTCTGCATATCTGTACGAAGGAATGGAGTGGTCAATTGATTCTGTACTGACTTCAGACAAAAAATGCTTTGATTTCAAAATCATGTTTAGAGCGCGAAGCGTGATATGACATTCTAGCGCCGCTCTTTGGCTCTGAAAGGATCTGAGATCCCTAATTCTACCCCACAGGTAAGTTCTTAGAGAAAGTAGTAGGCTGGTCTAAATGAAAGCACACATAAAACTGCAAAAACTGCTTTTTGGATGGCAATGGGACGAAATTTTTTTAGATATTTTTCACTGAACATTGTTGTCCCTTTTACTTAGTGAACTAAAGAAATTTAGTCACTAAACCATCCCTCAAAGGGTGTCCCGGCTAATAATGACCTACATTCATTTTATTTCATTGACAATAATGTTAGTCAGCTTATTATTTGGGAGGAAATGCAAATAGATATTTTATTTTTTAGTTTTATGTTTTTATGGCAGTCATTGGACTAATGTATACAGTTACACAAAGACTTACACAAATTGTTGGAATTCAGTAATACAATACAGCCCAATACTAATTCAATACGCCAATTTAATATTACAGTAGTTATACAAGGATTTTTATGATTTATTATTATGTGAAGGATGTTTTGCTCATCTGTTCGCCCAGTACTTCTTCACTCTTAGGGATATTTTCTTTCTTTTTTCGTCTGAGACCAGTCTTCCTGTAGCCCTTTTACTGATCTTCGTTTGTAGTCTCAGTAATGTGTCTAGCAGTATTCTAGTTTTATCTGTCTTGTTTTCTAGGTTATCTATTCTAATTTGGAATTCTCTTATATCTTCCTTAATTTCTGTGATCCATTTAATGTTACTGTTACTATTCAACTCTATCTGTATTATTCCCTTACTACTCGTAATTCTGTTTTGTCTATTATTCCGTTACTAATTCTGTTTTCTCTGTTATTCCCTTACGAATTTTGTTTTCTGGTTTTCTTATCAGATAACGACAGAATGTGATAAGTATCTTCCTGATTGTGCTTATTCCTGGTTCTTCTTTCTTAAATATTGTTTCACTGAAAACTGTTCTCCAAAATCCATTTACTTGACATTGTTTATTTATGAATGTCGAAGTATTCTTCTTTCTATCTTTAACATTTTGTCAGTTTCTGATTTATTTGTTGTTTAGCAGATGGTTCAGCTGTGTAAGTTGTTTATGGTTGTGTAATAGTTTTATAGTTTTAATTTTCATGGAGAGGTTCTTTTTGTTGTGTGGGTTTTTGCTAGTGCAATTTGTTCAGTTTTTTATTCTGTTCTGCCATGATAGTTTCTAATTTAGATTGTAAGCTAAAATTTCACCTAAGTGTTTAAATTTATCAATAGTTTTGATTACTTGTTCTTTTATTGTAATTTTGTTATCAAGCAGTGGGTCAGTTATCATAATCTCTTCCTTTAAGCGATATTCTGAGGCAAATTTTCTGTGCTATTTATTATGGTGATTTAATGTGTTGCTTCGCTTCTCGAAGATTGGTTCTGAGCACTATGTGACTTAACAGCTATGGTCATCAGTCCCCTACAACTTAGAACTACTTAAACCTAACTAACCCAAGGACAGCACACAACACCCAGTCATCACGAGGCAGAGAAAATCCCTGACCCCGCCGGGAATCGAACCCGGGAACCTGGGCGTGGGACGCGAGAACGCTACCGCACGACCACGAGCTGCGGACTCTTGAAGATTGTTGGCAAGATGAGCAAGGACACCAGCAAATCCCAAGCAGTTCAAACTTATATTATCTTTAGCACTTCTAGTTATTATGTTCTTTAGGTTATCCTTGTACCATTCTCTCCAGTTCAAAGTTGAACAAAAATGGTGATAGACAGTGATCTTGTCTTAAGCCTGTTTCTGTAAGGAATGATTTAGAAATTTCTCCTCTAAACTCCACTTTCTACTTGGTGTTGTTTAGAGTAACTACTATTAATTAAATTACTTTTGGATGAAGTCCCATATTCCCTAAAAGTTTTAGTACTGAAGGTCTATGGAGACAGTTATATGCCTTCTTAAACTCTACAAATGTTATTGATGGGGGTTGGCTACGTTTACAGTAGCATGGCTCCCTGGTATTCCCCTAACTCCTGTTGTAGTTTTTCCTTGACTCTTCTACCTAGGATCTTGGATAAAATCTTGTATGTCAGTCTAGGAGCGAGATTCCTCTGTAGTTGTCCAGATTGCTCTTATCTCCTTCTTGTGTAGGGGGTGGATATTTGTAGATAATTATTATTCAGATACTTTACATAATCACAATTACTGACAACAGAACAGATTTTCTCTAAGATTCCTCTAATATTTCAAGATGAGACTGGATGCCTTAATACTAAACCCTGGTACCCCATTGCTCTTCTTAGTGAAAAAAAAGTTCAGAATTTCGTTACCTTCTCGCTACTTCAAAAGACCAACTTATTACATGAATAATTTCCTGATGGCCTATTTTGGACTTTTCTGAAACTCTACAACTTTTACAGAAACAAATCCACACTAGTGAATGGCCACAAGAGTCTTCGGTATCTTGTTAATAAAGGAGACCTTTGCTGACCTCCAGCTAGATTTTATGTCATACGAAACTGTAGTGGGACAGTTGTTACATCGTGGTTAAAAAATATTAGGATACATACGCCGCAAGATATCGACAGCCAGGTGCAATGTAATCCGGTCGATCGTTGCACAGCAGCTCACGGAGAAATCACAAAATAATTTGGACACGCCCCTTACTGCCTTAAAAATATTGTTATTGAAGTCCCCTACAAAAATACTCAGCCATGGTGCTTCTACAGCCGCCTGTAATTGTGAAACCATTGCCGATTTCTCGATTATATCCCGTAAATGTTCGATGGGATTCATGCCAGGCGACATGGGTGGCCAAGTCACTTGCTCGAATTACCGAGAATGTTCTTCAAAGTAACCGCGATCAATTGTGGCCCAGCAACATGACGCATTGTGATCCGTAAAGATTCCATCATTGTTTGGAAACATGAAGTCCATGAATGGCTGCAAATGGTCTCCATGTAGCGGAACAAAACTATTTTCCCAGTCCATTTCGTGTAAACACTGCCCACAACATTATGGAGCCACCACCAAATTGCAAAGTGCCTTGTCATCAACTTGGGTCCATAACTTCGTGGAGTGTGCTCCACACTCTAACGCTACCATCAGATTTTGTCAACTGTAACTCGGACTCACCTGACCTAGTCGCGGTTTTTCAGTGGTCTACGGCCCATGCAATATGGTCAGGAGCCCAGGAAGGCGCTGCATGGGATGAATTGCTGTTAGCAAACGCATTCGAGTCGATCGTCTGCTGCTGTACTCCATTAGAATAAAAATCACACACTGTCCTAACGGATATGTTCGTCGTACGTCCCGCTTTGGTTTCTGCGGTTATTTCACACAGTGTTGCTTGTCTGTTGGCACTGACAACTTTATGCAAACGTCGCTTCTCGCGGTAGTTAAGTGAAGGCCGTTGGCTATTGCGTTGTCCGTGGTGAGAGGTAAGGCTTGAAATTTGCTATTCTCCGCACACTCTGGACACCTTGAACCTCGAATTATTGAATTCCCTAACGATTTCCGAAATGGAATGTCTCATGCGTCCAGCTCCAACTACCATCCCAATTACGGGTTCTATAAATTTCCTTCGTGCGGCCATAATCACGTCGGTAACCTTTTCATATGATTCACCTAATTGCAAATGACGACTCCTCCAATGCTCCAATGACACCCCTTTTCTGTAAGCGATAGTACCGCCATCTGTATATGTGGATATCACCATCCCATAACATTTGTCACCTCAGTTTATTCCTTGCGAGGGTGGCAGCTACGCTGGCTACTTCGTATGAGCTGTTTCTGATCGATGTGTTGAACATTAGCGTAACATGAAGGACATGAATGCTGGAAAATCTAGATGGCTGAGCACTTCCTGTGAAAGAGGCACAAGATGATGTTTGAATGTACCCGAATTCTGGCTAACACTTAAGCCCACTGGCACTATTTGGTTGTAGAAGTGGAAGATATTAGACTCTGCTATAAAAACGTCAGTAGAAACACCGGTTATGCACTTAGCGTGGAAGTGTGTACTTCACAAGGAAAGTGCACAGAGGTAGACTTATCGTAGCTTGCCGCCCGATGCGAGTGATGGCGCTGAATGCGACACTGGATAGTGTGCGCAAACAGTATCTATTCACACAGAGTGCTCCGCCGCAGTGCGCACCATTTCCGTGACGTTATCATGACGTAATCCAGCCAGTAAGATGCCGTTGGCTCTACGTAAGTGTGGGAGTCTCGCCAGTTTCACGAAGTTCACTAATACACTAAAACACCTAGGACTAACCATAGACTGGAAACTAACATGGAAAGTTCATATACTAACCATCCAACAGAAGGCCCACACTAGACTAAAACTACTAACTAGTCGAACTCCATTGTAATCCACACCTACAAAACCTTGATTAGATCCATCCTTTGCTATGCGAATGTAGCTCTGTTTTCCGCTCCACCCAAGTTCTTCAACTCACTCCACAGATGGGAGAGTCATGCACTATGCCTCGCTTTCCGTATCCATTTACCTATCGCCACAAGAATCTTTTACCAACTTTCCTCATTCACATTGAACGCCTCTGAACAATTTGCACCTTCCGAAAAATCGACCACAATAACCCTTTTTTTCCCCTCCTTTCCAAACCTCATACGCTGTCACATCTTCACCAACCCTACCGCCACTCACCATCCATATACTCTCCCAAAGAAACTTCAGCCTTCTCCCCCCTACCAGACAATGAACTTTGCTCCAACATTTTTCCATCCTACCAGCTGTAAGTCCAAGTGACTAGAATGTTAATGGCCTGAGCAGACGTTGATAGAGCCTGGTAGGGCGCTAAAGGCATGAGGTACTACTATGGATCCTAGCTCATAGAAGTGGCATGTTGTGAATTTATTGAAGGACACTATCTTCACACCAATGACTGGTATAAGTTTTTATTCCACCATTACAATTTTTTCCTTAGGCCATTATCAATTGCTGATATTATGACTTTAAGTCAGGCATGTTGGAGCTGGAAGCAATCGGCGGCGAGCCCATCCCTCAGTAAATCTTGCCAGACAGGCCCAGAGCCATACAGGGCAGACAGAGCAGCGCCCCTCTTTAGAACAGCTCTCCAGCAGAACAACGCCGTTATACCTGCATTGGGCTGGGAGCGACGTACTGAAGGCACACGTCTACACAGTGGAGTCATAAACCGGGAATTGTGTGCAGCGGCACAAACCAAATAAAAATTCAGAAGTTTTCATGTTCGCCGAGACGTCAAATAGACCTGTGACCCACTTCCATCGGCCACCTCTGTTGTATAAGAAACTATGGCGTCTGAGAAACGTTTAGAGATAGAATTTTTATTGAACCTTGTAGCTAGGACTAACAAATTCCAAGGCACAGATGATTTAGATAAAGATCTTTCAGATTGTATCGATTCACTTCTTGCTGTGGAAAGCAACAAGACTTCGGAGAAGAACATCTTCCCCCTCCACGAAAACTTAAAAAAGCCAGTAAATGGCTGTTTCCTTTTTTTCCAGAGACACAGGTATCATAACTCTTGCCCTGGTTCGATATGAGTTTGTGCTGTCGTGTGGGAGGGGCGATTTAGCGCCTCTAGAGCGCTATGGTTGGCACAAGACGGCGTGAAGGCGGTTTTATTCGTGCACTTTGTGGGAAAACGGATTTTTTTCTGAAGAGGTGCGAGGCACTCGATTGATGGACTTTTGTCTGGTGAGAAGAGACTTCTGGTCGATGCTCTGGCATGTGTGGTTTGTGCTTGGGACTTGTCCTGAGACTGACTTCACTTGCAGGTAGTTTAGACTGTGGTGAAGTTCTTATGTACCGACATCGTGACTTCAAATGTCTCTGAATACTCGTTTGCCAAGGGCACACTTATTCGTTTCTGGTTTAAAAGTCTTGGCGTTTTGTATCCTTGTGCGCTCTGTCGTGTAAGTGAGACAAATTGGTCCTTGGTAGCACCAGCGAAAGGGTGTGTCACACACTGAAATTTCATGATTTCAGGGCTCTGGTAGAGAGTAAACTGTGATCCATCTGCCTGATTGCTACACTGTGAGATTTTTGCATTTCTTTCGTGGCCAAATTCGATTCACAGTTGCCGCCTCACGTCTCACCTCCGCCGCACCCATCTCGCCAGCTGCAAGTTACATCGTTGCACAAAGCAAGCAGGGTAACGTACTGCTGCTCTGGCCTTGTCTGAGCATACAGACCTCAATCGCCACTTGCTGTCAGCTGCACTTATATTGAGAAACTTCTGCAGATTGTCAATCAAAGTTTAGTCAGTGACAGATCAATTCAGACTTCGTTATCCACAATTTTAGGGCCAGCGTACTTGACTCACTTCTGCCACCCAGGATCGTGGTCCACTGCTGTTTTAAACCAACTGTTGGTTGTTTACAATGTACAATCAAAACTCGTTTAGCATAATTTATGTATGTCTTTGTTTTGGGAAAATATAGGTTGCCAGTGAACTAAATTTTGCATACATTCTCAATCATTTTTATATAGTCCAAACAGCGTTACCTTTCAAATTTAATGCATTGTTTTATCTCAAGTAGAAGGACGACCTTGGCATTAGATATGATGATTATTATTGTTAGTGCATCCGCGTCTGTAGCTAAGTGATGAGCCTATTTGATGTGCGGAGGAGCCGCATTTGATTCCCGGTACTGCCAGGGATTTTTCCCGTGTGGGAGAACTGGAATAGTTTGTACTGACCCTCATCGAGACAAGTGAATAGCTAATTCAGTCAGAAGTAGCGACTCCAACGTCTGGGAAGCTGATGATTGTTTATACAGCGGTGTATTGACCCTCCATACCGCGTCCAAATGACGACACTGATAGAGAATGACACGGCATCCGTCGGTGCTAAACAGACACAGGGCCCGCAGAAGAGGCTTTAGCCTTAAATTATATCTACATCTACATGATTACCCTGCAATCCGCAACTGAGTAAATGGCAGAGGGTTCATCAAACCACTTTCAAGCTACTTATTTACCTTCCAACTCTAGAACAGTACACGAAAAAGCAAACACTTAAATCTTCTGTGTTGGATCTGATTTCTCCTGTTTTATTGTGATGGTCATTTTTCTCTACGTAACTGCTAGCCAACAAAATATTTTCGCACACCGAGGAGAAAATTGGTGATGAAATATCACGAGCAGATCCTACCGCAACGAAAAACGCGTTTATTTAAATGAGTGCCACCCCAATTCGCGCATCAAGTCTGTGGCGCTCTCTCATTATTTTGCGGTAGTACAAAACGAGCTACCTTTCTTGGAAGATTTTCGATGTCCTCCATCCCATCAGTTCTATCTATTGTGGTTCCACATGCGGTTCTACACTGCACAGCAATACTCCAGAAGAGTGACGACAAACCTTGTGTAAGCAATCTCTCTATTAAACATTTTGCATTTCCTAAGTGTTCTGCCAATATATGGCAGTCTTTGGTTTACTTTCTCCACAACATTATCTATGAGCTCATTCCAAGTTAAGTTTTTTTGTGATTGTAATCCCTACGGATTTAGTTGAATTCACAGTGTTTGGTTCAAATGGTTCAAATGGCTCTGAGCACTATCGGACTCAACTGCTGAGGTCATGAGTCCCCTAGAACTTAGAACTAGTCAAACCTAACTAACCTAAGGACATCACAAACATCCATGCCCGAGGCAGGATTCGAACCTGCGACCGTAGCGGTCTTGCGGTTCCAGACTGCAGCGCCTGTAACCGCACGGCCACTTCGGCCGGCCCACAGCGTTTGGATTTATGTGATTTGACGTGTGGATGACCTCACACTTTCCATTTTTAGAGTCAATTGCCACCTTTCGTACCATACGGATGTCTTGTCTAAATCACTGTGAGACTGATTTTATCTGATTACTTTGCAAAATGATAAATAGCAGCGTCACCTGCAAACAGTTGAAGAGGGCTGCTCAGATAGTCTCCTAAATCGTTTATGTAGATGAGGAACAGCAAAGGGCCTACAACACTTCCTTTCCGAACACATTTTACTTCTGTTTATCTCGCTGACTTTCCATTTGTTACTAGAAATTTTTACGTTTATGACAAGAATTTCAGTCGGACAACTAAGACATACGCCGTAGACACGCAGTATTATTAGATGTCGCCTTTGAATACATGTTCCAAAAGACTTCTGGATATATAAAATATGGAGTCAATTTGACACCCTATTTCGATAGCAGTCATAATGTCGTTAGAATAAAGAACTGGTCGTGTTTTACACAAAAGGTAATTTTTGAATCCGTATTGGCTGTTTGTCACTAAATCGTTTTCTTCAAGGTAGTTCATAGTGTCAGAACACAGTACGTGTTCCAAATTCCTTCTGGAAATCAACATTAGCGATAAGAGTCTGTAATTCAGCAGATTACTCGTATTTCATTTGTTGCGTACTCGTATGACTAGTGCAACGTTTCTATCTTTAGGTACGCAACTGTCGATGATCGAGAAGTTCCATATGATTGCAAAGTGTGGAGCTATTATATCAGCGTACTCTGAAAGGACCCTAACTGGAATAGAATCTGGACCAGAACACTGCCGTTATTCGGGGAATTAAGCTGCTTCTCTACACCCAGGATATCTAAGTTACTCATGTTGGCAATTGTCCTTGACTCAAATTCTGGATTACTTACTTCGACCTCTTTGGTGAAGGAGTTTGGGAAAACCGTATCTAGTAACGCTACTTTAGGGGCACCTGACGTCAGTAACATCACCATAGCTACAGCGCCGTGAAGGTACTGGTTGTGTCTTGCCCCTGGTGTATTCGACATATGACCAGAATCTCTCTGGATTTTCTTCCAGACTTCGAGACAGAGTTTCATTGCGGAGATTATTAAAAGCATCTTGCATTGATGTTTGCATTAAATTTTGAGCTTCTGCAAAACTTCACCAAACTTGGGAGTTTTGTTTCTTTGAAATTTGGCATGCTTTTTTTCCTTGCTTCTGCTACAGTGTTCTGACCTGTTTTGTGTACCGTAGGGGATAACAAGAGCTCTTATTAATTTTTTTGGTATATGGTTCAAAATGGTTCAAATGGCTCTGAGCACTATGGGACTTAACTTCTATGGTTATCAGTCCCCTAGAACTTAGAAGTACTTAAACCTAACTAACCTAAGGACATCACACAACACCCAGCCATCACGAGGTAGAGAAAATCCCTGACCCCGCCGGGAATCGAACCTGGGAACCCGGGCGTGGGAAGCGAGAACACTACCGCACGACCACGAGATGCGGTCTTTTGGTATATACCTCTCAGTAGCTGTCGATACTAATCCTCTGAATTTAAACCATACCTGGTCTGTCGTTACATAGAATGGAAGGAGTGGACAGTCCCTTTAGGGAAGGCACAAAGCGAGATTTTAATCTGCTTTTTTAAAAAGAATTGTTTTACATTTGTTTTTAGTGGGTTTGGATGTTATGGTATTCAGTTTCGCTACAACAACCTTATGGTCACTGATCCCTGTATCAAGCATTTTGCTCGGTATTTGCTCGGGATTATTGAATGTTACGGGGTCAGGTATGTTTTCACAACCACATAATCTTCGAGTGGGCCCCTGAACTGACTGTTTAAAATAATTTTCTGAGAGTGCTTTCAGCACGATTTCTGACACCGTTTTATGCCTACCACCGAATTTAAACATGTATTTTCGCCATCACATCGAGGGTTGTTTAAAGTTACCACCAACTATAGTTGTGTGAGCAGTGTACCTATGTGACATTCCTATTGTCAATTGTCAAATACAGTTTCTAACCATCTAAGGCATATGGATTTTATGTACCTTAAATGAGCTTGATCCATAACGACAGTACAATATAGTACAATCTCCTCAGAAAATAATTATATCTACAAAAGGCAATTGCACTAATCTCATGTACCGAAAACTAACAAAACAGTATCTGCCATTATGGACAGGGTAATGAGTAAATGTTAATGTGAAACGCATTTTGGAGACGAACCGAGCAGGTTATTAATGGCATCGGAAAACCCCACTTAACAAGAGAACTTCAGCGCGGAAAGGGATAAGACCAGAATGATACATTATTCCTTTTGCCGTAAATACGGCCAGGACTGAGGGTAAGTGGCTAGATGGCTTTAAGAGGGCTACGCTGCGACCTGGCAAGAAAATATAAAATTCACCTCTAATGAGACGGCGATTGGCTGAAGCCATACTGCGGGATGCAGACGTGACACAGTGGGGAGATCCGCATTATATAAAAGCATTTTGAGAACTAAAATTTCTAGCTCTCTCTCTCTCGTCTCACGGCGGATCGCAGAGGTGTGTGGAAAATAGTGAGGACATTGAGAACTTTGCTTTCTGTGAAGAGTGGATGATACGCTTCACGTATCGAGGTGACAGATAGCAAAGTGTAATTAATTATTCCTGCGGGAATTTTTGCGGGCAAAGAACTTGTGCACGTCGCTCCAACCCTTAGCTAGCGTACAATAGCCATTATTTCTACCAGGCAAAAATTAACGTTCTACGGAATGCAGGCAAGTTGAGACTGAGTGAATTCAGTCAAGGCGTTTCAGATCCATCACGGAGACAACGCCGTTGCTCCTTGATAAAGTACCATTGCACATTAGACCGCAGTAAATGTTGTGTCGAGATTTTGCTCACTCCAGCTTGTGTTTGCTTTGACCCTTGAATATCAAAAGCTAGGATACTTCCCTATCCTGACATTAAGTATATGAGAATTTTTTCATTGGTTCAAAAAGTAAATTTATTCTCCACCATCTCAGTGCATTGACCAGCTGCAACATTGTAGATGTAAATGACCTAATGAGGATTTTGATCATTGTTTCCTGTGATAAAAAGTTTTTCATATGTAGAGATAAAGATTTTAATAATTGTCAGTTCGAATCACCAAGAGTGAAATATTTTTTATTGAGTATCAAAAGTGATTGAACATGATTGTTGTGTATCACTTGACCCCTGAAAGCACAGTTGATAAATTATATGAAGAAAAGAAAGGGAATAGCTGTTTGTTTTGTATTTCTAGAATAGATCCCAAACTTTCACTTTTATTTGTTTATGCAATCTAGTTAAGTGACAGGAGCATTTCTAATGAATTTTGTTATGATCCGCACCTGATATTAGCTATCTTACAGGGCCATATTTATATAGAATGTCTGTTTAACACCTTGGGGTTGAGAAGACAGTTCAGATGTTTCGTACATTTGTGTACTAAGTGGTAAGCTAAGTTTGCACACATTAGTCCACTAGCTGTGCAGATACAAAGTGTGGACAATCTCACAAAAATACCAACTAGCAGAACTACCTACTTCAGTTTCGCAGATAGATAAAGTGCTTCTCACAGCAATAAACACACTAATAGTATTTAATCTATCCTTTCTGAACACAGTTAGGACGTTTGTAAAAATCTAAGCTGAACTTATTTCCATTATTAGCCGGCTTTCCTTAGCTATAACAATTTGAGCTGGTATGCTTCTTTAATACTATTTTTGTGGTAATCAAAAAATTTAAAAAACTTTCTCACACCGGCCTGATTTAGCTTCACTGACCAGGATAGTAAAAACATGCGTATGTTAAGGGAATTTTCATTCGCAAAGCAGGCTTATCACATTCACACAGTTCAATACTGTCCTATCCTGATTAAATTGAGCTTAACTTAAATTCCATATGGCAGTGAAGCAATTTCGAAGTCTCGGTGCGACGAAAATTGTCAGTCGATCCCCTGACAACATTTGTAATAATTATTAACTTTCGGTGATCACATGGGGAAGACCGGAGCTCTGCTCGTAAGACCGTGTTAGCCTGTTTATTTGAAGTAACTGGATATCTTGAGCATACAAAACGGCAGGTTCGTCCAGTGTGAATCAAACGTTCCCCACTGAGCCCGTGCAACACAGCGTAGTGAGCAGACACTGTCAATAATAATCAGTTAAATAATACGCGAACACACTTACTTTAGTTTAGTTCATGTATTAATTTTCTTCTCATACAGAATCTCATCAAGATGGCAAGTAGCTCAACAATACATACATACACATCCTCCTTCTTTCACGGCTAATCGGCAAGAACTTTATCATTCTTTTTTCATAAGAGAAAACATAGATAGCAGAGAAGCTATTCCATGGAGTAAATGCACGCTCCAAGGAATAATAGGGCTTGAAACTACATTGCATTGATAATCATCGTATATTAAAGTTTAGGAATCGGTAAGATAAGAAGAGATATTTCGAGATATGTACTGAGTTATATAATTTATAAAGTTTCTGAAAATATCGCGGAGAGACTGCTGCAGGAGACATTACATCGCCCCTCGCAGCGAGCAAAGTTGATATGTATCCATTTTGCGAGCTATTGGCTTAGCTAACTCGTTAGAATTTGTGGAACATCGTATAAATTTTAAGAAGTTAGTAAGATTTTTTGATTGCAAGAATTGAAAGAGATTTGGTATAGGTAACACCGATCTTCGTTACCTAGATACCAAATTGTTGCCTTCACGTGTACTGGGGCATACCCGCATCCCACGGACACAACCAGGGAAGATGGATTTGTATAGTTGTTAATCAGGTCTACCTATTCAGGAACTGGCCTTCACAGGGAAACCCGGAAAACCTGGAGGCTTAGACCCCAACTAGGTATCATGGATGATAGGAAAGACAGATAAATTTAGAAATTTGAGAGATATTCTAGAATTCATAGGAAAGATAAAATCTGCCTCATAGCCAAAAAAAAAAAAATCTTTACACATGCAAATTTTTACAATCTTCTGAAAAATTTTCTTCATCGATGTCTTGCTGAACTGCGGTGAAACTGATCGAACAGGGACATGGGACACGGCACGGATGACAGGCTTCGCATTGGCGTACCGGACAGGAGACGTAACGGATTTGAGAGACCAGAAGGAACCTCAGGAACAGGTACTCAGGATTGTGGCATGAAACAATCGAAATTCGTCTAAGGAATGGTCAACTATTAAAGGTTCCAGGAAGAGAAGGGTTAGTCGAATTTCTCCAGATTCATTTTGAACTCAAATATGGACCTGATCCATCCAATCTTCCATGTGAAGAATGGGAAAATCCATTCGTCTTATACTTTCCACACCTAGATGTCTTAATCGATACTGTAGCTGCACAATATCGCAACTCCAGATCCGAAAACAATTTTGAAAACATGGATAATTTCATCCATCTTCTTTAGTAAGCCGAAAGGTTCTAATCCTGGTTTTAATTTTTTTTTTTCGTTGGCTTTTCCAGGTGGAAGTAGATCTGAATCTTTCCTAATTTGGTTTCAAGTACGAATGTGGATAGCATGTCAGAATATTAAAAACTTTGTTATTTGAGACAATTTCAAAAAAAAAAATTATATCTTATTCATACATGATTACAATGAAATTTTGCTGAAAGAGAACGTTTAATTAACTCTTGCAGCATGACATCTCCAGCTGAAATTAATCTTTGTTAGTAGTGATTGACGATCAAATTTTTCTCTTTTATACTCCGATTCTCATGAACATATGTGAATGCAATATAACAATAAACAAATTCAACTGGAAAATGACACATTATTATAAATTCAGTGAAGAACTTTCTTATTAACTCTAATTTTATAAACACACACTAAGCTACTTAATTAAATTCACTTAAATAGAATTTAGCTCGCGACAAAAAAACCAGCGAGTCTTTATGTCTGTGGCCATTGCAATCGATTCTAATTTCCTAACGCGGTTCATTTGTTCTCCTGTGAACTGTCAGTTTACAAACACTAACTTCACACGCAAGCGCCGTATTCCATCATATAGTTTCAGTAAACTTATTATCACTGGAGATTAACACTCCCTGAATGTATAGTATTTCACCGCACAAGCTTCTTCATCGTGTAGACAGGTAAGCCATAAGACTTCACAGCAGCAATAGCTACAGTTCCACTTACTTTTCTAAATATTCCTATACTATCACAGAAGCAATCGCTTATTGTTCATTTAACTATCACAGATGCTTGGCATGCTGTCATTTAATCTATCACAATAGCTGAGGGATACTGTCCTTCGCACTTCATTTTTTTTTTTTTTTTTTTTTTTAAGCACCCAAACACTGCATACAGACTTTCCATTTAATTTGACACACTTGCCTTAAAAGTACCTCTTTAGGTCTGCATGAGGAAATAATACGCAACAGGATTCGGTATATCAACTATTATATATGGACCTGTATAAATTAGATTCCATTTTCTGATGGTCTTCTTCAACCTTGATGACTTGATGTATCTTCTTAAACGAATTTTCTGTCCGATATTGGAAGTCCGAATCCGTTTGATGTTTCTATCGTGGATTTCCTTCCTCTGTCTTGCTTTCTCCGTAATATTAATGAGAGCATTGCGAATTATTTCTTCCCATGACATTTTGGTGCCTTCGAGTTTAGGCAAGTTATCTAGCCAAAAGTTTCTTTCGTTATCTCTGAACATCAGTTCATTCGGGGTAAAATTTGTAGAACTATGTGGTAAATTATTATAAATCTGCTCAAACGCGGTCAAATAGTTTATCCAGATAGTTTGTTTATCATGACAGTACGTTCTCATGAATCTGTTTAGCTCTCGGAAAACCCGTTCAATTAAATTCCCTTGTGGATGGTAGCAAGATGTAAATATTTGTTTTATTCCTAGTTGTGATACTAATTTTCTCCATAAATATCCAGTAAATATCTTCGCATTGTCAGAGATTATAGATTTTGGAATCCCTGCATGAGGAATGTAGTCATTTACAAACTTTACTGCGGCAGCTCTTGCAGATGCTGATTTTATAGGATATAGTGTAACATATTTTGGAAACACATCACAGAATCCAATAATGTACTTAACACCACCTCTGGCTCTAGGAAGTGGTCCACAAATATCACATGATATAAGTGATCTTGGTGCTTCAGGTATTATTGAGTGAAGCGCAATTTTATTTCCCTTGTTGTTCGGCTTAACCTTTTGACAGAGAACACATTTCTGTATCACTTTGTGCACTTTTCGCCTTATATTTGGGAAGTAACAATAATATCTAATCTTATTAGCACACTTTACAACACCAACATGACCCCAGGTCAAATGTGTAAACCTAATTAATCGTTCTTCATATTCTTCAGGTATGCAGACACACCACTTTGGATTCTCAGCTTTCCCAGATTTAAAAAATAAAATATTATTCACAAGCCGGTGGTATTCCAAATTGACCGTAGGATTTTCTTGATTGAATTGTCGTATTATAGCATTCCATCGCCGATCCTTCTTCTGAAGCTGAGCCATTGTCTTACATAAATGAATATAAAATAACTTGTAATTATTTTCTTGAAGAAGAAGCACTGGAAATTCTGCCTTATTATTTACTTCGATTTCAGGTGTTATTCCTTCTGGAGATCTTGACAACGCGTCAGCTATAATATTTTCTTTTCCGGCTACATGAATAATTTGAAACTGATATTCTTGCAGCGCCAGCGTCCACCATGACAAGCCAAGATGCAGCAACTTACAAGTTTGTAAAAAGGCTAGTGATTGGTGGTCACAATAAACGGTTATCCTTGAGCCATATACATAATAATTAAACCTTTTCAAAGACCAAATAACTGCTAAAGCTTCCAATTCCGTAGTGGTATATGCTCTTTCACAGGTGGATAAAACTCTGCTAGCAAATGCAATTGGACAAAAGGTTTTTACACCATCGATGTACCTAATTTGAAATAAACAAGATCCTAATCCCACATTTGATGAATCCGACATTCATATCAGGGTGGTATAATAACGGAGCATTTATCAGTTGATCCTTAATTTCACAAAAAGCCTTTTCACAATCATTAGGAGCCGGTTTAGTGCTTCAGAGTTCATTGCTTGAGTTTTAATAAATAGACGAAAAAATGAAGCCAAGCCTATAAAGCCTTTCCGTTGTCTTCTGTTTCTTGGAGTTGGAAAATTTTTTATCGCACTAATCTTCGCTTCTGTTGGAAGAATGCCTTTTGCATTGATCATATGTCCTAAGAATTTAATTCTCTGTAGAGGAAATTGGGATTTTTTTCGATTTGCAGTTATACCAGTTTGTTTGAACACAGCAAAAATCCTCATAATAAGTTGTACATGTTCCTCCCAAGTTTTAGAGGCAATTAATAAATCTTCCACAAAAATTGTTATTCGACTACGTAGTTCTGGTCCAAGGGCATATTCCAACGCAGAAATTAAAACTCCAGAGCTGATATTGGGACCAAACGGAACGACCTTGAACTGATAGCTTCTCCCTCCATATAAAAAAGCGGTATATTTTCTTGAGTCCTTGTCTAACTGGACTTGCAGAACGAACTTCTCAAATCAATACTGGTTAAATAGGATACATCTTGAAATTTCTTTATTAACGCATCGATGTTCTCCGGATGTGTGCAAACAGGCACTATAATTTTGTTAATTTCCCTTGCATCTAATACCAATCGAACTTTTCCTCCTGGCTTTGGTACAACAAGCAACGGAGAACAATATGGGCTGTTCGACGGTTCAATAAGATTCCAGTTTAACATTTTTTGTATCTCTTCCTGAACTGCTTGCTTTAATCGTCAGGGAATGGGATACTGTGCGGCAAAATGTCTTATGGGGCTTAATCTGTAATGTACAAACATATCCTCTAATGATTCCGGGCTTTTCATCGAAAACTGACTCATATTCTGTTAATATATTGAATAATTGTTCCCTCTGACTATTCGTTAGGCAATCTGACTTAGCAATTTTCTGTTTGACTGTTTGTCTGAAATCCTCTACTTGAATTGACTTGATCGGTAGTCTGTACATATTATTTTCACCACAAATCAACTGCACAACAGCACCATGGAAATTTCGCTCATACGCTGCCTCCTTTCTCAGTAAGATCAGTGTAACAAATTGATCTTCGATTTTAAAATGCAGCTTTCCTTCTACCAAGTCCAACTTGCAATTTCAGGCTTGCAAAGTTCCAATGCCAAGAATACGATGTATTAACAACTTTTCCACTACAAGGAATGTGCATTGTTTAGCTACAGTTCCCAATTTTATGTCTATAAGCGTTTGTATCTTGAACTTCCGGGATTTTGCTCCCACTACACCTATAACTCGGCAATTTTGTACTGGTAGAAGAGGGATATTCTTAACTTTACTAATTCTGCGAAAAAATTTCCGGATAATACGTCTGTAGATGAAGCTGTGTCCAATACAACATTGGTTAAAATTCCTCCCACTTCTGTGATGATCTCAGACACAGGAACCCTTTTATCTTCGACTACACAGGCCTCAAAGTCTCTCGTCAATTCATCTGTCATTAACTCGCCTTCATTGTATCTCAAAATTGCCACGGAATTAATTTCGTTTAAAACAGGTTTGCCCCCTTTGCATTCCCCGGCCGACTTTACGGAGCATAAAGTGGCCCTCTTCAGTTTAGATGTCGATTATTATTTCCTCATGAATCATCTACTACTTCTGTTCTGATTGGTTGTTGTTGATGCCTGGTTGTATTATTTGCTTCAAATCGAGGGTCAGAATTTCTGTACGCATTATTATCGTTTGAAAACTGCTGGTTCTGATAATATCTTGCATTTCCAAACATTGGGTGGTATCTAGGACCTGTTCGATTGTCTCTGAATCTGCACCTCGCAGCACTGTTATTGAAATTTCCATTTCCGTTGCAATTGTTTCCATTGAATCTCTGACTATTCCTAGTATAATAATTATTAAATCCGTTTCCGTTCCGGTTTGCGTTTGGCGCCTCAGTAGCTCTCCTCTGCATAACCGGTTGGCTTGGCCGATGTTCATCTTCCTCGATCATATCTATAGTGTCAAGCGTAGTCAGGAAAGAGTCAAGGTCATGCTCATTAACATACAGCATTCTATTTCTGATGCTGGCCGGAAGTCGAGATTTTAATATGCCAATCATGTCTTGCAGAGGCATAGGCTTGTCCCAATACCGCGATTTATTTATATATTTCTCAACGTATTTCTTTAAAGACCCACTTGAGAAGGAAAAAGGCTCCGGGTATACCTCCAGCCTTAAACGTTCTTGTACTCCTTCGGACCAGTATTTGGATAAAAATGCTCGTTCAAAATCTTCATATGTGTCCCAAGTTGATATCATATCAGATGCCCATATAGCTCCTGACCCCTGAATATAACCGGCCACGAGGCTAACCTTTTGCCACTCACTCCAATCTTTTGTCAATACTCCTCTAAAACTTTTTATAAACACTACGGGATGAACATTCTTCTTGTCTCGGTTGCAGATCTGGAATTGACGTTGTTTCAGCATTTTCTCCTCAGTATTGCTTTTACAATTACAGTCATTATGACTACCTTCATAGTGTTGTGATTGATGTTGATTGCAAAAACGAACGTGTTCATTAATGTCCGTTTCTGTACTTGATTGGGTAAATAATGTGGCTTCGTTGATGGATCTTGTTATGGGTTCATTTCCTTGCGTGGAACGCAAATCTTCTCGAGTCAGGGCGCTCGGTAATAGGTGGTATACCTGCGCTGACCGTATATTCAATATTGTCTGAAGAAATTCTTTGCCTTTCCAAACTTAACTGCGAGAATTTTCCCGCGAGAATGTTTACATTATGATCAATCTCGTCTTGTCTCTCCTTTATGTTATTTATGGATTTATCCAAATTTTGGATGTCCTTCGGAATCTTGTCTTGTGATTGTCTCAAATCTTGCATATCTACTGACATCTCATTTACCTGTTGCCTTAATTCATCTTGAAATTCAACTAATACCGGAATTACCGCCATAGAACATTGCATCTGTTCTTCTGCTTGAACTATCTGTGGGATTGACTCGACCTGCTCTTTAATAGTATCAAGCTTAGTAGCAACATACTCGGTTAGCTCTAGGCGTAACTTCTTCGCATTTTCATTACACTGCTGAGTGACTTGCTCAATTTGAGTAGCTAATTTTAATTCTGTCTTTTCAATCTGAATTTTCAATTCTTCCGCAGTTTTACTTAATTTATCATCAAGTTTCTGAAAACTCTCTACTAATTTATTATTTAATTCCGCTTGATTAGCTTCTAATTGCTCATTCAACTTTGTTTGATAAGCTAGTAATTGCTGCTGGACTTTCACTTGATTGGCTGCTAATTGTTCCACTTTCACTTGATTGGCTGCTAATTGTTCATTCATTTCCCTTTTAGTCTCTGTTTGCGCTTTAGTTAAGTCTGTTACATTTTTGGCTAACAGTGTTAACTGCTGCATGATTACAGTCAATGGGTTTATTTCGTTCTGCTCAGATGACATCGTAACACTTAAGCTTTGTTGTGGGGCCTGATTAATGCTGCCGCTAGGCACTACTTCAGTTAAGCTCGCGTCTAATGTTTCACTAACCTTAGAAACAGCTGAGGGCCGTTGTGATTCGCTCTGCTGTTGCACTGCCATTTTATAAGCCGCCCTAGTAAGAACCATTAATACACAGAACAACAAATATATAAAGTCAGTCGCATCTGAGTTAATAATGTCACTGACCTAAACCTTGCGTAATACTCACTTATAATAAACACTTCCTATCTAAGGTTCAACCCAACAGTCACTCGATCAATCTGATTCAAACCGATAGACATTTAAATAGTTATTCTAAATTTCTATCTACAAAAATTTAACTGATTTCTGGCCTGAACGACGTTCTCGTAGGTTGTGGCGAAATTGTGACTTCTGGAACAGGCCTCGTCTTCTTTTCTCTCGTGTACATGCAACATAAAATTCACACAATGTTTAAGTAATGCTCAAAAATGTGTCCTGTCACAGTGAAGCCAAATTTAATATTTTTTTGTGATATTCAAAAAATTTAAAAAACTTTCTCACACCGGCCTGATTTAGCTTCACTGATCAGGATAGTAAAAACATGCCTTTGTTAAGGGAATTTTCATTCACAAAGCAGGCTTATCACATTCACACAGTTCAATACTGTTCTATCCTGATTAAATTGAGCTTAACTTAAATTCCATAAGGCAGTGAAGCAATTTCGAAGTCTCGGTGCGACGAAAATTGTCAGTCGATCTCCTGACAACATTTGTAATAATTATTAACTTTCGGTGATTACATGGGGAAGACCGGAGATCTGCTGGTAAGACCGTGTTAGCTTGTTTATTTGAAGTAACTGGATATCTTGAGCATATAAAACGGCAGGTTCGTCCAGTGTAAATCAGACGTTCCCCACTGATCCCGTGCAACACAGCGTAGTGAGCGGACACTGTCAATAATAATCAGTTAAATAATACGCGAACACACTTACTTTAGTTTAGTTCATGTATTAAATTCCTTCTCATACAGAATCTCATCAAGATGGCGACTAGCTCAACAATACATACATACACATCCTCCTTCTTTCACGGCTAATCGGCAAGATCTCTATCATTCTTTTTTCATAAGAGAAAACATAGATAGCAGAGAAGCTATTCCATGGAGTAAATGCACGCTCCAAGGAATAATAGGGCTTGAAACTACATTGCATTGATAATCATCGTATATTAAAGTTTAGGAATCGGTAAGATAAGAAGAGATATTTCGAGATATGTACTGAGTTATATAATTTATAAAATATCTGAAAATATCGCGGAGAGACCGCTGCAAGAGACATTACACTTTCTATTAGCGCTTGATGCCCTGTTCTACTTCCACCGCAGCCACCACAATTTACAACTATCTTCTTGTGTTTGCTCAGTACCCTTTTGGAATGACGCCATTTCTGTAGTTTCCTGAAACCCCCTAAGCTCGAGAAACCACCCAGTCACCTCTACACAGCCTCCACTATCCGTGTAGTCGCCTGCTGTGGGTATTACAAACCTGGAAACCCCTCACCCCTGGGCCCAAGTCGAGGAATTTGCAGCGTATACGGTCGCACAACAGTCGGATCCTCTGACTCAGACCATCCATTTGGCTCTTCATCGAAAGGACCACTGTCTGTTCTCCAGAGATTCTAAAAATGACGAGCTCTGCTTTCATCTCACAAGAAAGACTGACAGTCCTTACCACTTTAGCTAGCCGCCCTAATCCAAAGAGAATTTCTTCTAGCACAAAGCGACACACATATTCAGTACCACCTGCATTTGGCTGCACCCCGTTCCCTTCGTGGCACTTGGAGGCTGCTTTTCTGTGGAACGACTCCTCGCGGTATGCACACAGAGTGCACATGGATTCTTTCCCGTCCCTAAGATGTCCCGTTACGCGCCTCCCAGAAATTCCACCCTCTATGAATACCCAGACCTTGCGGGCGGAGACGCCTCCTCTGGGACAGAGCGAGTGGGTAAAGGACTTCGTCAGCCACAGATAACATCCGAAACGTGTTCATCAGACGAACCAGGCAGGCTGTCCGATTGGTTCTCTGAGAGTCTTTAGCTGCTTGCCACACCTTACAACGACCTCCCACTCGACCACAGATGAGGAGTCAATCTCAGTATGGGCAGTACGTGGGGCGTCCACTGTAATAGACCAATCAGAGGACACCTGGGACGTGCTAGACGTCCCTCGGCTCCTCAGATCCAGTCCATTACAGTGATGGCCACTGGCAAGAGCCTGGAGCTGTGTGACCAAAGCCTACACCGCCTGAAGCTGTGCGTGAAGTGTCACCAACTCAGCTCTCATCTGAAAACGGCATTCAAAGTCCCTTCCATACCGAAGACGGTAAAACAGTAAATGCTACACAGTTATCAGAACTCTTGACCATGCCTAGTAAGCAAACAAACGCGTAACATATTAAAAAAAATTATTGTACTTACAGAAAATAAGTCGATACTTCTGAAGTTCGTAAAAATAATTTACAAACGAACTGTGTACTCGCCTTATCAGTTGCATAAATGTAACGAACTGTCTCACTGACGATCTGACAGTGAGCTGTTGTGACTGAAGCAGACAAAAGCCTTCGTGATAGGAGAGTCAATACAGGCGTCGACGCAAGCTGCGGTACCTTATACAACACAGCTATTAAAACGAAAGACTTTAATCTGTAAGATACCCTAAATATTCCCTGGAAAGTAACAACAAACGTCAACAATTCTTAAGAAAATTTTTGTTCAGAAGGCTTCAAACTCAACAAGGATGCAGTTCTTTTACTTTAGGTACAATAAGAAAAAATTTTTAGTTTCAGCTTAGGCTGTTACCATATATTTAATTAGATACAAGAGTCACATCTTGAAGATCTTTTGCTCTCAAAATAGTCCATTACTTCACGGACAGCAGACGAGAAGGAAATCTTGTCGATGTAAGAGGGATCTGTGTTCAGTACGAGTGAAGTACAGAGACTGAAAGAGTTAAAAGTGTTGTTTTGTTCACAAAACGGGTTTTCAGTTCTACTGTGTCCTTGGTACTGTGTTGCATGTCCATAGACTTGATCCAAGCGATATGTCATGGTGGAAGTGATTCAAACATGCCGAGCAGTGATTCGTCTGAAGTTCTAATTGCTGCTCGCAGAGTCCTCTCCATTTAGCCTTGGTTGGTTTGAAAATCTAACACAAATTTTGGTGAATGGGCAAAAATTTTTGAGCTGTGATAGAGGTTTTTCAGTTGTACAGGACGAAGAACGGCTCTTGATCCGCAAGGTTTACACAACGTCATTGAGTTGGCTAGTTTGCTAAAGGTGCTAACCGACTCTATGTGGTTGCAGAACAGAAAGACCAGTTGAAGATGATGCCATTTCTTGCTCAGCAACATAGGGAGTTTAAGAGAAAAATTTGAAATATCTGACTGATGACCATAGATGTTAAGTCCCATAGTGCTCAGAGCCATTTGAAATATCTGATCCCAAGAATGTTTCCGCATACCAAACAGAGGTCAATACTGTATTTATACTGAGGTGATAACGTCCTGGAATGGCGATATGCACATACAGAGATGACGGTACTATTGTATACAAAATGTAAGAAAGGGTAATGCATTGGCGGATCTGTCATTTGTAGCAAGGTGTTTCATGTGAAACGTTTCCAACGTGATTATGGCCGCAGACGGGAAATAAGACTCTGAATGTGGAATAGTCGTGGGAGCAAGATGCATGGGACATGATTAGGAAATACAGTATTTCGAAGTTCCATGTGTCAGGGGTGTGCTGCGTATACCAAATTTCATCCGTTATCTCACACCACGGACAACGCAGTGGCCGACGGCCTTCACTTAGCCACCGAGAGCAGCGGCGTTTGCGTAGAGTTGTCTGTGTTAAAATACAAGCAACACTGCATGAAATAACTGCAGAAATCAATTTGGGGCGTACGATGAACGTATCCGTTAGGACAGTGCGGCGAAATTTGGCGTTAATGGACTATGGCAGCAGACGAATGATGCGACTGTCTTTGCTAACAGCATCGCTTGCAGTACCTCTGCTGGGCTCGTGACCATATCGTTTGGACACTAGCGACAGTGAACTGGTCACATGAGTCATGACTACAGTTGGTAAGAGCTGATGGAAGGGTTCGAGTGTGGCGCCATGGACCCAAGTTGGACCACGTCACTGTGCAAGATAGTGGTGGGTCCATAATGGTGTGGACTGTGTTTAGCTGGGATGATCAGGGTCCTCTGATCCAACTCAACCAATGATTGACTGGAACTGATTATGTTCGGCTATTTGGAGTCTAACTGCAGCCATTCATGGACTTCATGTTCCCAAATACAAATTTCTGTACTTGATTGGGTAAATAATGTGGCTTCGTTGATGGATCTTGTTATGGGTTCATTTCCTTGCGTGGAACGCAAATCTTCTCGAGTCAGGGCGCTCGGTAATAGGTGGTATACCTGCGCTGACCGTATATTCAATATTGTCTGAAGAAATTCTTTGCCTTTCCAAACTTAACTGCGAGAATTTTCCCGCGAGAATGTTTACATTATGATCAATCTCGTCTTGTCTCTCCTTTATGTTATTTATGGATTTATCCAAATTTTGGATGTCCTTCGGAATCTTGTCTTGTGATTGTCTCAAATCTTGCATATCTACTGACATCTCATTTACCTGTTGCCTTAATTCATCTTGAAATTCAACTAATACCGGAATTACCGCCATAGAACATTGCATCTGTTCTTCTGCTTGAACTATCTGTGGGATTGACTCGACCTGCTCTTTAATAGTATCAAGCTTAGTAGCAACATACTCGGTTAGCTCTAGGCGTAACTTCTTCGCATTTTCATTACACTGCTGAGTGACTTGCTCAATTTGAGTAGCTAATTTTAATTCTGTCTTTTCAATCTGAATTTTCAATTCTTCCGCAGTTTTACTTAATTTATCATCAAGTTTCTGAAAACTCTCTACTAATTTATTATTTAATTCCGCTTGATTAGCTTCTAATTGCTCATTCAACTTTGTTTGATAAGCTAGTAATTGCTGCTGGACTTTCACTTGATTGGCTGCTAATTGTTCCACTTTCACTTGATTGGCTGCTAATTGTTCATTCATTTCCCTTTTAGTCTCTGTTTGCGCTTTAGTTAAGTCTGTTACATTTTTGGCTAACAGTGTTAACTGCTGCATGATTACAGTCAATGGGTTTATTTCGTTCTGCTCAGATGACATCGTAACACTTAAGCTTTGTTGTGGGGCCTGATTAATGCTGCCGCTAGGCACTACTTCAGTTAAGCTCGCGTCTAATGTTTCACTAACCTTAGAAACAGCTGAGGGCCGTTGTGATTCGCTCTGCTGTTGCATTGCCATTTTATAAGCCGCCCTAGTAAGAACCATTAATACACAGAACAACAAATATATAAAGTCAGTCGCATCTGAGTTAATAATGTCACTGACCTAAACCTTGCGTAATACTCACTTATAATAAACACTTCCTATCTAAGGTTCAACCCAACAGTCACTCGATCAATCTGATTCAAACCGATAGACATTTAAATAGTTATTCTAAATTTCTATCTACAAAAATTTAACTGATTTCTGGCCTGAACGACGTTCTCGTAGGTTGTGGCGAAATTGTGACTTCTGGAACAGGCCTCGTCTTCTTTTCTCTCGTGTACATGCAACATAAAATTCACACAATGTTTAAGTAATGCTCAAAAATGTGTCCTGTCACAGTGAAGCCAAATTTAATATTTTTTTGTGATATTCAAAAAATTTAAAAAACTTTCTCACACCGGCCTGATTTAGCTTCACTGATCAGGATAGTAAAAACATGCCTTTGTTAAGGGAATTTTCATTCACAAAGCAGGCTTATCACATTCACACAGTTCAATACTGTTCTATCCTGATTAAATTGAGCTTAACTTAAATTCCATAAGGCAGTGAAGCAATTTCGAAGTCTCGGTGCGACGAAAATTGTCAGTCGATCTCCTGACAACATTTGTAATAATTATTAACTTTCGGTGATTACATGGGGAAGACCGGAGATCTGCTGGTAAGACCGTGTTAGCTTGTTTATTTGAAGTAACTGGATATCTTGAGCATATAAAACGGCAGGTTCGTCCAGTGTAAATCAGACGTTCCCCACTGATCCCGTGCAACACAGCGTAGTGAGCGGACACTGTCAATAATAATCAGTTAAATAATACGCGAACACACTTACTTTAGTTTAGTTCATGTATTAAATTCCTTCTCATACAGAATCTCATCAAGATGGCGACTAGCTCAACAATACATACATACACATCCTCCTTCTTTCACGGCTAATCGGCAAGATCTCTATCATTCTTTTTTCATAAGAGAAAACATAGATAGCAGAGAAGCTATTCCATGGAGTAAATGCACGCTCCAAGGAATAATAGGGCTTGAAACTACATTGCATTGATAATCATCGTATATTAAAGTTTAGGAATCGGTAAGATAAGAAGAGATATTTCGAGATATGTACTGAGTTATATAATTTATAAAATATCTGAAAATATCGCGGAGAGACCGCTGCAAGAGACATTACACTTTCTATTAGCGCTTGATGCCCTGTTCTACTTCCACCGCAGCCACCACAATTTACAACTATCTTCTTGTGTTTGCTCAGTACCCTTTTGGAATGACGCCATTTCTGTAGTTTCCTGAAACCCCCTAAGCTCGAGAAACCACCCAGTCACCTCTACACAGCCTCCACTATCCGTGTAGTCGCCTGCTGTGGGTATTACAAACCTGGAAACCCCTCACCCCTGGGCCCAAGTCGAGGAATTTGCAGCGTATACGGTCGCACAACAGTCGGATCCTCTGACTCAGACCATCCATTTGGCTCTTCATCGAAAGGACCACTGTCTGTTCTCCAGAGATTCTAAAAATGACGAGCTCTGCTTTCATCTCACAAGAAAGACTGACAGTCCTTACCACTTTAGCTAGCCGCCCTAATCCAAAGAGAATTTCTTCTAGCACAAAGCGACACACATACACTCCTGGAAATTGAAATAAGAACACCGTGAATTCATTGTCCCAGGAAGGGGAAACTTTATTGACACATTCCTGGGGTCAGATACATCACATTATCACACTGACAGAACCACAGGCACATAGACACAGGCAACAGAGTATGCACAATGTCGACACTAGTACAGTGTATATCCACCTTTCGCAGCAATGCAGGCTGCTATTCTCCCATGGAGATGATCGTAGAGATGCTGGATGTAGTCCTGTGGATCGGCTTGCCATGCCATTTCCACCTGGCACCTCAGTTGGACCAGCGTTCGTGCTGGACGAGCAGACCGCGTGAGACGACGCTTCATCCAGTCCCAAACATGCTCAATGGGGGACAGATCCGGAGATCTTGATGGCCAGGGTAGTTGACTTACACCTTCTAGAGCACGTTGGGTGGCACGGGATACATGCGGACGTGCATTGTCCTGTTGGAACAGCAAGTTCCCTTGCCGGTCTAGGAATGGTAGAACGATGGGTTCGATGACGGTTTGGATGTACCGTGCACTATTCAGTGTCCCCTCGACGATCACCAGTGGTGTACGGCCAGTGTAGGAGATCGCTCCCCACACCATGATGCCGGGTGTCGGCCCTGTGTGCCTCGGTCGTATGCAGTCCTGATTGTGGCGCTCACCTGCACGGCGCAAAACACGCGTACGACCATCATTGGCACCAAGGCAGAAGCGACTCTCATCGCTGAAGACGACACGTCTCCATTCGTCCCTCCATTCACGCCTGTCGTGACACCACTGGAGGCGGGCTGCACGATGTTGGGCCGTGAGCGGAAGACGGCCTAACGGTGTGCGGGACCGTAGCCCAGCTTCATGCAGACGGTTGCGAATGGTCCTCGCCGATACCCCAGGAGCAACAGTGTCCCTAATTTGCTGGGAAGTGGCGGTGCGGTCCCCTACGGCACTGCGTAGGATCCTACGGTCTTGGCGTGCATCCGTGCGTCGCTGCGGTCCGGTCCCAGGTCGACGGGCACGTGCACCTTCCGCCGACCACTGGCGACAACATCAATGTACTGTGGAGACCTCACGCCCCACGTGTTGAGCAATTCGGCGGTACGTCCACCCGGCCTCCCGCATGCCCACTATACGCCCTCGCTCAAAGTCCGTCAACTGCACATACGGTTCACGTCCACGCTGTCGCGGCATGCTACCAGTGTTAAAGACTGCGATGGAGCTCCGTATGCCACGGCAAACTGGCTGACACTGACGGCGGCGGTGCAAAAATGCTGCGCAGCTAGCGCCATTCGACGGCCAACACCGCGGTTCCTGGTGTGTCCGCTGTGCCGTGCGTGTGATCATTGCTTGTACAGCCCTCTCGCAGTGTCCGGAGCAAGTATGGTGGGTCTGACACACCGGTGTCAATGTGTTCTTTTTTCCATTTCCAGGAGTGTATTTAGTACCACCTGCATTTGGCTGCACCCCGTTCCCTTCGTGGCACTTGGAGGCTGCTTTTCTGTGGAACGACTCCTCGCGGTATGCACACAGAGTGCACATGGATTCTTTCCCGTCCCTAAGATGTCCCGTTACGCGCCTCCCAGAAATTCCACCCTCTATGAATACCCAGACCTTGCGGGCGGAGACGCCTCCTCTGGGACAGAGCGAGTGGGTAAAGGACTTCGTCAGCCACAGATAACATCCGAAACGTGTTCATCAGACGAACCAGGCAGGCTGTCCGATTGGTTCTCTGAGAGTCTTTAGCTGCTTGCCACACCTTACAACGACCTCCCACTCGACCACAGATGAGGAGTCAATCTCAGTATGGGCAGTACGTGGGGCGTCCACTGTAATAGACCAATCAGGGGACACCTGGGACGTGCTAGACGTCCCTCGGCTCCTCAGATCCAGTCCATTACAGTGATGGCCACTGGCAAGAGCCTGGAGCTGTGTGACCAAAGCCTACACCGCCTGAAGCTGTGCGTGAAGTGTCACCAACTCAGCTCTCATCTGAAAACGGCATTCAAAGTCCCTTCCATACCGAAGACGGTAAAACAGTAAATGCTACACAGTTATCAGAACTCTTGACCATGCCTAGTAAGCAAACAAACGCGTAACATATTAAAAAAAATTATTGTACTTACAGAAAATAAGTCGATACTTCTGAAGTTCGTAAAAATAATTTACAAACGAACTGTGTACTCGCCTTATCAGTTGCATAAATGTAACGAACTGTCTCACTGACGATCTGACAGTGAGCTGTTGTGACTGAAGCAGACAAAAGCCTTCGTGATAGGAGAGTCAATACAGGCGTCGACGCAAGCTGCGGTACCTTATACAACACAGCTATTAAAACGAAAGACTTTAATCTGTAAGATACCCTAAATATTCCCTGGAAAGTAACAACAAACGTCAACAATTCTTAAGAAAATTTTTGTTCAGAAGGCTTCAAACTCAACAAGGATGCAGTTCTTTTACTTTAGGTACAATAAGAAAAAATTTTTAGTTTCAGCTTAGGCTGTTACCATATATTTAATTAGATACAAGAGTCACATCTTGAAGATCTTTTGCTCTCAAAATAGTCCATTACTTCACGGACAGCAGACGAGAAGGAAATCTTGTCGATGTAAGAGGGATCTGTGTTCAGTACGAGTGAAGTACAGAGACTGAAAGAGTTAAAAGTGTTGTTTTGTTCACAAAACGGGTTTTCAGTTCTACTGTGTCCTTGGTACTGTGTTGCATGTCCATAGACTTGATCCAAGCGATATGTCATGGTGGAAGTGATTCAAACATGCCGAGCAGTGATTCGTCTGAAGTTCTAATTGCTTCTCGCAGAGTCCTCTCCATTTAGCCTTGGTTGGTTTGAAAATCTAACACAAATTTTGGTGAATGGGCAAAAATTTTTGAGCTGTGATAGAGGTTTTTCAGTTGTACAGGACGAAGAACGGCTCTTGATCCGCAAGGTTTACACAACGTCATTGAGTTGGCTAGTTTGCTAAAGGTGCTAACCGACTCTATGTGGTTGCAGAACAGAAAGACCAGTTGAAGATGATGCCATTTCTTGCTCAGCAACATAGGGAGTTTAAGAGAAAAATTTGAAATATCTGACTGATGACCATAGATGTTAAGTCCCATAGTGCTCAGAGCCATTTGAAATATCTGATCCCAAGAATGTTTCCGCATACCAAACAGAGGTCAATACTGTATTTATACTGAGGTGATAACGTCCTGGAATGGCGATATGCACATACAGAGATGACGGTACTATTGTATACAAAATGTAAGAAAGGGTAATGCATTGGCGGATCTGTCATTTGTAGCAAGGTGTTTCATGTGAAACGTTTCCAACGTGATTATGGCCGCAGACGGGAAATAAGACTCTGAATGTGGAATAGTCGTGGGAGCAAGATGCATGGGACATGGTTAGGAAATACAGTATTTCGAAGTTCCATGTGTCAGGGGTGTGCTGCGTATACCAAATTTCATCCGTTATCTCACACCACGGACAACGCAGTGGCCGACGGCCTTCACTTAGCCACCGAGAGCAGCGGCGTTTGCGTAGAGTTGTCTGTGTTAAAATACAAGCAACACTGCATGAAATAACTGCAGAAATCAATTTGGGGCGTACGATGAACGTATCCGTTAGGACAGTGCGGCGAAATTTGGCGTTAATGGACTATGGCAGCAGACGAATGATGCGACTGTCTTTGCTAACAGCATCGCTTGCAGTACCTCTGCTGGGCTCGTGACCATATCGTTTGGACACTAGCGACAGTGAACTGGTCACATGAGTCATGACTACAGTTGGTAAGAGCTGATGGAAGGGTTCGAGTGTGGCGCCATGGACCCAAGTTGGACCACGTCACTGTGCAAGATAGTGGTGGGTCCATAATGGTGTGGACTGTGTTTAGCTGGGATGATCAGGGTCCTCTGATCCAACTCAACCAATGATTGACTGGAACTGATTATGTTCGGCTATTTGGAGTCTAACTGCAGCCATTCATGGACTTCATGTTCCCAAATACAAATTGAATTTTCGTGGATGACAGTGCACAATGTCGCCCAGTCACATTTGTTCGTGATTGATTCGAAGAACATTCTGGACACTTCGAGTGAATGATAAGGCCACCCATATCGCCCGACATGATTTCCATTGGACATATAAGGGACATAATCGGGAAGTCAGTTCACCCACAAAATTCTGCACCGGCAACACGTTCGTAATTACTGCCGGTAGCTTGGCTCAGTATTTCTGCAGGGGACTTCCAAAGGCTTGTGGAGTCCATGCCCCGTCGATCTGCTGTACTGCCGGGCAAAAGGAGGTCCGACATAACATTACGAGGGATCCCATGACTTTTGTCGCCTCTGTATATTTTGAAATTAGTTTTGCTATTCTCTTGTAATAAATTTGAAAGGTACGAGACATAATTTTCGTTGAGTATAATTCTATTAGTTAAAATATTACCGCAGTATTTCTGTACTTACTATTACAAATAAATGTAATGCCTCTGTACTAATGGACCTAAAAACTGTCATATTGGCCTTCAAAACCAGTCAGTTTCTCGGAATGGCCCCTATAAAGTTCTTAACAAATAAGTTTTTTTTCTAATTTGTCTCATTACTTTTTGCTGTGATGGGGTGGACAGCGTAATTCTCTGGTGTCATAATAGTTTCTCAGTTTCTTTGATATGTTATGTGCAAAGAGAGAAACACTGCTTTCTGCTTCCCGTGATAAGTGTGAGATATGGCACGCAAGATTTTCATTTTCTTAGCTTCAGTTGCATTGACAGAGAATCCAATAGTGTCGAACGAAAACATCAGGTTATATGGTGAGGAAAAGGAGTTTAAAATGTTATTGAAGGGAGGGAGAGTTCGAGTGCCAGTCTGGCACAAATTTTAGTTAGTCGTGACGTATTCACAACTATATTAAATTGAGCAGGCGTTATAGTGTGCTTCCATTTGAGCGTTATTTCTGGAGCTAGTGGACAGTCTTGGATATTTGGAATTCATTAGGATGCGCCAGCTGCGGACGTCAGATTAGCAGAGCTCCCCCAGTGCTGCCAACTCCACAGCTTCTGCCCCACAGCGCAGTTCATTTCCGCACTGCTTGGGGCATTCATTTAGCACCAGTTATTTCACGCGACGCATATTGCTTCTGGTCTCCGCTTATGGTAACGAGCGCCTGAAGTTAGGCCAAATGTTGGCAGCACTCCAGGACTTGCTCGCTGTAATAATTTCGCCCCCTACACAAACAAAAATGCATCGTAGCGGAATTCGTGGAGAAATAGGAAACGCAAAAATGTTACTAGCAGCACGCAAACACAAATTATACAGTACAGGGATAAACGGGATGAATATTACAGAATTCTCCACGTACATATTGTAAGTAGGTTGTTTATGTTCTCTTATTGGCAACGTTACGTAGCGCTCTGTATGAAAATCACTGGCTGTGCTGTGTGCAGTCTGTGGCTAGTTTGCATTGTTGTCTGCCATTTTAGTGTTGGGCAGCTGGATGTGAACAGCGCGTAGCGTTGCGCAGTTGGAGGTGAGCCGCCAGCAGTGGTGGATGTGGGGAAAGAAATGGTGGAGTTTTGGAATTTGTAAGACTGGACGTCATGAACTGCTATGTATATTATGATTTTGCAACACTATTAAGGTAAATACATTGTTTGTTCTCTATTAAAAATCTTTCATTTGCTAACTATCCCTATGAGTAGTTAGTGCCTTCCGTAGTTTGAATCTTTTATTTAGCTGGCAGTAGTGGCGCTCGCTGTATTGCAGTAGTTCGAGTAACCAAGATTTTTCTGAGGTAAGCGATTTGTGAAACATATAGGTTAATGTTAGTGAGGGCCATTCTTTTGTAGGGATTATTGAAAGTCAGACTGCGTTGCGCTAAAAATATTGTGTGTCAGTTTAAGCACAGTCGTATATAATTTTTCAAAAGGGGACATTTCATATGTCGATCCTTAGCCGAGGATACCTCACTGGAATCTTCTGATTTTTTTCTTGTAGTTTGTGTAATTAGTGTAGCTTTTGTTTATTGCTAGCACGCAATTATAGAGAGAATTTCCTTTGTAGTTGTAGTTTTTCATTGTTGTACAGTAAAACAGTTGTGACATGCATGTAGATTTGCACCAAGTATTTCGCAGCTGCGCTTGCAATTAAGTAGACATTATTTCCGTTGCTATGTTATCTTATTTTGCTCTTCAAATTGTGCTTTTCTGTGTTATCGTGTGAAATATTGTGACAATTATGGCGTGTGAAAAACGTAATACTAGGCTCCAAAGAAAACTGAGAAATTACAGTGAAGACGAAAGCTGTGTGTTAGCGTCACCGTGTAATGAATTAACTAATGTTCGACATAGTAATTTGGTAATTGTGCATAGGGAAATGGAGCGGGCGGCAAACAATGGCGTAGGCAGTGAAACAATTAGTGAACAGGGAAGCATTATCGATCGATCGCTCGGCAACAGCTCGCCTCAGGAATCCGAAATGACAGGACACAATTTTGCAAATACTGTAGATTCAGGTTTTGCGTCCTCACCGTTTTCTCAAATAAGTCAAGACACATTTTCTGCTTGTCAAAATGTGAATGTTGCCGGTGCAAATGCACTGTCGAAAAGCGTAGAGGAACAGATTCCAGACACAAATGCATTGTTATTACAGCTAATGCAGCAAATGGAACAAAATCAGAGACAAACACAGCAAAAGCTTCAAAAGTTAGACACAATGGAACAACACCAGAGACAAACACAGCAAAAGCTTCAAAAGTTAGACACAATGGAACAACACCAGAGACAAACACAGCAACAGTCAGACACAATGGAACAAAATCTTCAAAAGTTAGATACAATGGAACAAAATCTTCGGAAGTTAGACACCACACTTGAACAAACACGTGAAGATTTAACTACTGAGTTACATAACATTGAATCGAAATGCCTAAAAGTCTGTAATGACGTAAAAACACAAATTTGTGAGCATTTCCAACCTATTTTTTCGCGTCATGAAAATGCATTACAGAATCGCGAAGCACCCATAAAAGAACTGCAAATTATTGTTCATGAAAATCATGAGACCTTGCAAGCTAAAATTGACTCAGTTGCATCTACCGATTCGGTTATGCAACTTGCAAAAACTCAGGAAAACTTAAAAGACACAGTAGATACGATTTCAACACAAATGGACACTCTGAAACTTGCCTCAGAAAAACACACAGAGGAAATAATTTCACTATCAGATAAAGTAGCCGAACTTTCAGATCAGTTCACTAACTTCTCTACAAAGGTAGATGATCTGAGTGACACAAGACCTGTAGCCTTCACGGACACTGAAGAGTATGAACAAATTAGAAAATTCAAACAAAATCAAAATCAAATCAGTACACAGTACAAAAGAGAAATCCGGGAAGTACAAGATCAGTTGGCACAAGTAATACAAGAATTACATATTTCAGAGGACACTCGCGTTCCAGTATGGGAAGAGGGACATAAAAATACGGAACAACCACAAAATAATAACACAGGACATTTCGGAAATTATGAAAGAAATTGGCAAGGTTCACCGAATTTTGAAATGGAACCGCCGAAACGACGTAACAATGACCGACATGCGACTCGCCGACATGATGATTTTGACTATAAGCTGTTCATTACTACACGTAAATTCAAAACATTTAAGAATTCTGGCAACGACATTTATCCACGAGCATGGCTTCATCAAGTCTCTCATTGTTTTCCTCCAAACTGGTCATTGCAGCACAGATTAGAATTTATGTGTGGCTACTTAGAGAATGAACCAGCTGTAAGAATGCGATCGGTAATCACGATTGTCACAGTGAAGGAGAATTTTATCATGCCTTCCTTTCAGCATATTGGTCTTAAGCTGCACAAGACCGAGTAAAACATAGCATCATAATGATGAAACATTTCGAACAATCTGAGTTCTCCAGTCTTGTGAAATATTTTGAAGACCTGTTGCACAAGAATCAGTACCTGTCAAACCCATACAGCCCCTCAGAACTCATCCGCATTTGCTTAATCAAAATGCCTGAACATTTACGACATATTATTTCAGCAGAACGTTGCAAAGACGACATTGAAGCTTTTCAGGGACTCTTACAAGAATTAGAAATTGACACAGACAGTCGCGGGATGCGAAAACAGGAAAACAATCACTACAGGTCACATCCGTTACAATTCCGTGACGACAGAAACAATAACTGGACACGAAAAGTCTATTCTTACAACACAAATCGTGACCAAAACAGACACCACCCTTATGACAACCGCTGGCAGAATAATAGTTACAGAGAAAGATCGCATTTCCATAGTAATGAATATGACAGAGATAACCATAGAAACAGACAATATGGTAACCAGAACTATTATTATCAAGGGAGACAGAATAATTTCAGACGCAACAGTTCAGCGCGCAGTTATGATTCAGGGAGAAATTCTCCACCACGTGACTGACAAGAAAGAAACTGTGTAAACTACCGACAAAACGACAGATCTGAATTCCATCAGAACTGGCGAGCTTCAAACAGGGCAGGGCCTCCTCGTCAAGATGAATTTGTAGAAGTTAGGTCTCCTAATCCCAATAACGGCGCGCGCCAACAAAGAGACAGACAATGACTCGCACAGCAGGCAGCCGCGTGCGCCAGCTGGCTCAGAGAAAAATAACAGATGCTAACCTTGAGAAAAATTCCGACATATACCACACGATGATTTCGTTGAATCTGAATCTCTGCACACTAGAAAGGATAAAAGATTGCATCACATTTCACATGTAAAACCGTTTATTGAAAGATAATCTGCTTTTTAACTTAGTCTTTGCCATAAAATTTTTCACTTTACATTACTAGTATGCTGTGTCAGGCTTAAGAAACTGTTAACATGCAACAATGTTTGAAGTTAAATATCCAGTCAAGAACCAAGAGAACTTATTGAAACAGAATTTACGAATGCATTGTTATAGTGAACAGACGTCACAGTGTTATTGTGTGTGTACATTCTTGCTTGTTAGTTGCACGATTACGTAACGACTATAAGGCTTACATACTTAGAACATATACTGGTATGGCTAATGAGATTTTAATGCAACATTTTGGTTTACTTGAAAATACATTCTGAATTTAAAGTACTTTCTGTGAGATACCTGATGACACAGTGGTTAGTTTATGTGACAGCTACACGATTCTATCACGAAGCTACTAATGAGTGACACAATTTATATTATTGCTTTTGCGCTGTATCTGTTCTATAGCTGCACAGTTTTTCTGAATTATTCTGGAAAGCAAAACATGTTTTAGTAGTAACTTTTGTGGTATAGCTACAAGGAGACAGCCTTTTCCGTAGCACAACAATACGTTACAGCACAGTATTTTCTTCATCACAACAATAAGCGTAATAACTATGATATCTATACGCAAAGCATTTCACTTTTGTTTATCATGAGGTAAGTACATTGACTTCTGCAGAACTTAGCTTTCGGAGGACGATAAATACGACACTTCCACAGAGATTATCTTACAACAAGACGCACAGTTTAGCGCTACAGTACACGTATTTGAGTGATTAATTTTATACTTAAAACATTTATTTTTAAAGAATTTTGATTTACAAAGGAAGTTTTCCGTGATACATTTCATTCAATTGCTGTAATCTGTAACACCTGAATGTATAATTACATTAATCCTCAGGGGGGTACACGCTTACTTCGTGTATCATTTGTTTGGCAAGCACAAGGAGCCCTAACTAATATGGTATTTGCTTACACAACTTTACACATCGGTACCATATTTCTCCAACACAAAATACACAGCTACCTGATCATTTGACTGTGAGAGACAAACATTTATTTTACTACATCAGTGACAGATGTTTACGTAATTACACTGTTGGATAACTTCACGCTTATGAAACTGTATTTTGTCTGTACTGTGTGAACTGTTCCTATTTTTTCGGAACCATTGTGGTATTATGAGAGCTTTGAATGATATATTTGGCATGGGATCACGATTTTTAAAGTATGATAGAGGTAGATGACACTATTGAAATGAACAGAGAATTTTTTTAGGTTTTGACATTATAGCTGAAAGCTACGACGTTTTTGAGATTTGGCTGAGTTTTCATGATGTTATTATTACGATGACAATGTGTATTATGCTGTTGAGGTACGTTTATGATCAATAAGACGATGCTACCGTAAAAGAGGAATTTGATAACGCTACATATTTATTTTGATGAAATATTGAAGAAGTGTCGACGAATACATATATAAACAATGAGTAGTGGTTAGAGACTCTGATTTGTGGAAAAGGATCTTGGAAACCAAGAATCGTACTTTAAGAGTTATGAAACGTGTGTAAATGCGCGAATGTATCACAATGCCAACGACAACTTTTTGATCGCTGTTATATTCATAAGATTTGTTTCTACACATTTACAATGCAAATTCTTGACCTGTGAAATATTTTTATATGAGACTGTCACTGTAGCGGAAACTGCTGTCGTAAATATTTCCGTAAGAAAGTTAAGTGACCACATGCACGTAATGCATCATGGGCGCCCAGCTGGGCGACAGTCGCCTGGAAAAAGCCATTAGTGTGTGTCTTTCAGAGGCACAGGTGGAGAAAAAAAAGGGAGGCCATTATCCTCGCTATTGACATTTCTTTGTAGAAAGCATCGCAAATACGACACACTCAAACTTGAAAACATATGATAACACTGTGGAGCTCTTAATTTATGATATTTACTGACGTGCCTAATGAAATGACGAGAAATATTTTTATGTCTATACACCTGATTATGACTACTGTCTTTCTAGTTGAGAGATTTTTCTATTAACTTATGAAATGCCTTATGACTACTGAATGATGTTCTTATGCTTTACTTTGTACATAGTTGCTCATTTCATTTGATATCTGGTTTCCAGCCATCTTTCAGCATTGGTTTCATAAAATAAAATTAAATGCATTTGCTAATGGGAACACTTTCTGTCAATAGATCTATTAAATAATTATTTTATGATCCACATTCTTCGAAAAAGGAGCTCTTGGAATGGAAAGAACAATAAGAAGGGACTAATAACAGTAACTGCATATATAATTTTCTTTTGAAGTACTTGGTAATTTTTTGTAGAATTAGTTTTCGTCTTGCCCCACTTTAGTTACATAGACATTATGATGTAAATATACATTTCCCTTGTCTGTGTAATATTTCTTTCTGCTTGAGCTTTGTCATGTTTAGATATAAGTTATTGCATTTGCTGCTGCTGTTTGCCAGGCATAGTGCTACTAAATTTCACTTTACATTACTCTGTTAAGCCAGTTTTACTACTGATTTATTTTTCTTGTTTGCTGCTCATTGCGTTATATTAGTTGTAACATTGCTGCTTGCTTGGCCAATTTGAATATTTTGTCATTGCTGTTTGTGTTAATTGTTTTGTACTGCTGCATTGCCTCATCCCTTAGTTTAGCATCTGAGCTCAGTAGATTTAAGTTAGCTTAAGAGGGGGTAGACTATATAAGAGAATGAGTTGCGATGAATTGGAAGAAATGCATTGAGAAGTTATTTGAAAAAAGTACAGAAAGCAGGTATAGATAGCACTTTTTGAAATAATGAAGAAGGAAGGGAGATCTCCAAGAAGTAAAGAAAGTTTTGTTTGCAAGATACTGCAATAAAACGAACCCTGTCCTTTCCTTTTGTCTTATCCCTCTATGTGTTTGTCTACCCTTGTGTATTTGTGTTTTTCCTTTCTTTATGTGTTTAGCTGATGTTGTTATGTTGTAGAATTTTTCTGATAATATGTTATTTTCTTTGTAAAGATGTTAGACATTATTTATTCTGTTTTGTTTTAATGATCATGTGTGAAATTGATGTTTCAAGAACTATTATCATTATTTTATTTATTGACTTATGTAATAATTCCTGTAATACTAATGTATATGTCTATTTCTATTCTTTCGTAAAGCCTGTATTACTACAAATGTTATCTGTACTATTATGTTCCTTAATGATGTATTTTGTACCTTTGTAATTGTATTTTTGTGTTGTAAATTTATAATAATATAGACACCAGTTCTTCAAATTAAGTTACATTTCACTGCTCACGTTTCTGTAGGTCATAGTAATGCACAATATGTGAGAAGTTTGGACTGTTAGTGTTTGCACGTGTGTTACTAATTCAGCAAGGGACTGGATAACAGCATTGCTGGTTCTAAGGACAATTCCAAAAAGTTAATGAGTGCACAAGTGGTGGTTTATGGACTTGCTATATTGTCCACAAGACTCTTCGATGATGATTGTGCACCTGCACTTTCACAACACATGGCTGCTGGCCATCTCAACACGGACTACAGTGGGTCTACACCTTTGATGACCCACCAATACCATTATTTCTACAAGGACTACAGTGGGTCTACACCTTTGATGATCCACCAATACCATTATTTCTACAAGGACTGCAGTGGGTCTGCACCTCTGGTGGCCCACCAATACCGTAATCTCTACCAGGACTACAGTGGGTCTACTCTGTGATGACCTGCCTACCAATATCCTTCAAAACTTCGACTGACTCTGCTGTGGGTTTGCTCTGTTGTGACCCATTACTTGTCTGCATGTCGAGAGTCAGCACTGTCTTTCCGTTGGAAGGACAACACTACTTCTCCAAGACTGCATGGAAATCCACTACTTCCGTGTGCATTTTCTTTTACTGCTCAGACTTTCAGAAAAACACTGCAATTTTACTGTGATGAATGATCAGGACTGTCTTTATGGACTGTGAGAAAATTTTAGCTTTTGATCAACATTGTATCAATAAGTGTGTGCATTTGATATCTTTGTTATTGCAATTATGAAAAATTTTATCAAATGCCCAAAACAATTTGTGAATTTTTTGTGGGGAGCATGGGGGCTATGTAAGTAGGCTGTTTATGTTCTCTCATTTGCAACGTTACGTAGCGCTCGGTATGAAAATCACTGGCTGTGGCTAGTTTGCATTGTTGTCTGCCATTGTAGTGTTGGGCAGCTGGATGTGAACAGCGCGTAGCGTTGCGCAGTTGGAGGTGAGCCGCCAGCAGTGGTGGATGTGGGGAAAGAAATGGCGAAGTTTTGGAATTTGTAAGACTGGACGTCATGAACTGCTATGTATATTATGATTTTGCAACACTATTAAGGTAAATACATTGTTTGTTCTCTATTAAAAATCTTTCATTTGCTAACTATCCCTATCAGTAGTTAGTGCCTTCTGTAGTTTGAATCTTTTATTTAGCTGGCAGTAGTGGCGCTCGCTGTATTGCAGTAGTTCGAGTAACCAAGATTTTTCTGAGGTAAGCGATTTGTGAAACGTATAGGTTAATGTTGTGAGGGCCATTCTTTTGTAGGGATTATTGAAAGTGAGACTGCGTTGCGCTAAAAATATTGTGTGTCAGTTTAAGCACAGTCATGTATAATTGTTCTAAGTAAGGGGACGTTTCAATATCGATGAAATCTGCTGTAAATAATAATGTAAATTTAAAGCTGACAGAGAATACCATACACGTGCACTGTTAAGATTTCATGTTGGCACATATGTCTTCTTCAATAACCATCATATCTACGGTTGTTGGCTTTTGCAGTAGGTTCCTCCATAGTCGCAGAACATCACTGTTCTCACCCCCAAGTGATAACTGACTCTTCAGAAAAGTTTTTTACTATCTTAAGGACGACGCGTTTCACCTGGGTGAGGCGTCATCAGATTATCTGTAAATATAAAGGAAAGACACCCTACACAGATGAAAGCTTCTTTTTGAGTTAATAAAGATTATTGTGCACCTTACAACTGTACGACTGTTTTTCGTATTATCCATAATAAGACTTTTGTTTAAGTATATTTTATTTGTTATTTTGCTTCAGTCTATTACTTATATACAAGAACAGACCGAATGTTACAAATGTAGTGTCATAAGTATAGCACGTAATATTTTAACACATCAAATGCGTTAGTTTAACATAGCGTTATGGCGTTTAAGGAGAAAAAAAAATCTACAGAGAATATTTACGTATAAGAATAAGAATAATTTGGTCATTCAGCCAGAATTCTGAAGGCATACCACAAAACTGGCCTGCCACACTATGCAGCACTGCTAGATCACAAATTTTGTAATTAGTCATGCCCGACTGCACTACTGTACAACACTACACTACTCAGCACAACACACTACACAGTATTACACTACCCTGCACAACTATACTTGGTATAATAAGCAAGTTGGATTTCTCATTTTTTCTGGATTGTTTGCACCTGGCGCGCTGATTTACAACTCAGGACTCACAGGGTCTGCGCTGCCGTGCCTGGCAAGGGAGATTGGGAGATGGCTGTTAGTGTTTCTGGTAATCCTTCCTGGTCCTCCCCGAGGCTTATTTCCACACTGGTTCCGGGAGGTTGTGGGTGAATGTTCCACCGTGCCGTGCCTCGACTCGTTTTCATGATCTATGGCTTCTTCTTCATAGTCCCTCACTCCTGTAGGCTTGTCGTTCAGCTTACACCACAATCCCTCATTCGTTTTTATATTATAGACTGCTGTTTTGCCAAAAGCGTTCCTGTCCTCGTGTTTAAGATCTTGTCTAATGGTCACATTCCCAGATGGTGTAATCCGGAGTGCCTACTGATCGACATTCACAAGTGCCTGTCGTATGTTACGTCTTCAGTAAGTGATTTGTATATGGATCATTCCTGAAGGGTGCTGTGAAACACCCTTGGTCGGAAGTAAGTATGTCTTGCTGTTCTTTCTTTTATGTTCATGAGGAACTGGTAGGTCCTCTCCCTGTTTCTGCCCTGTCTCAGATATATTGCCATTGTCTATCAGTACGTGCCACTATTTCCTTATTTCATACGACCCTTGTGCCGTAAAGCTCCTTTACCCTATGATATTTGCGCTTTTTGTGCCAACAATGCGCACTTCTCATTCTTACTCCAGACTTATTGGTAGCAAGCGCAATAACACCAGCAACGCCTCAGACGGTGTTGTTCTACACGCTTCCGTCAGGGACAAGGGTACCCTTCTTAGTGGTTGCCAGGGACCTTACGCAGCCCTTATTTTTCTGGCTGTATGAGCCCAAGCACCCAATTTATAGGTGACAACAGCTAATATGTATGCGTTATGACACGTTCTTATTAATAATATAGTTGCTGTACAACCACGCCACTATGGAATAGAACAACCTTCATCAAGGCCTAAAAGCCTACTCGATACTAGGTTGGTGGTTGATTTTTGGAGGGAACCAAAGAGCAAGGCCGTTGGCCACATCGGATTAAGGAACGATGGGAAAGGAAGGCTGCTGTGGCCTTTCAAAGGACCATCCTGGCGTTTGCCTGAAGCGATTTGGGGAAATTAAGGGAAACCTAAATCAGGCTGTTCAGGTTTGAACCGAATGCGAGTCCAGTTTGCTAATCACTGCGCCACCTCACTCGGTACTCAAAACTATTTGAAGTTACATAGGAAGATATGTAAATTAATCTGGTTGTCTAGAACGCACAAGGTCACGACACATTTTTCGTGACACTGGATTAATCAACAGTTACACTACCCGACAAAAAAACTGAAGCAACCTAAAGGTGAAGGGGAAACGGACTGAAACGAAACGGGTTGAGAGAGTCCTTGATGTTCTTTCAGTGATAACAAAATCGAGTGAAATATAAAAAGAACTTGGCAATATGAGACAACTTATCAGTATGAAATAGCGAAACCTGGATGCATGGACTGATTCGGTTCGGAAGGGTCTCACAAAGCCTTTCCATCTTCTCCTGAGGCACACTGGCCCGCAACTGGTCCTTGAAATCCTGACTGCTGTCACTGGGAAGGAGTTGATTATCGTGCTGCTCCAAAATATGTTCTGTTGGAGACCAATCTATGGACCTTCCTGGTCACAGAAGTGCTTCAACATCACATAGAGAATTGACAGATATACGTGCCACGTGTGGATGGCCATTGTTCTGCTGAAAAATCACGCTACGATACTGTTGTGTAGGGTCGTCTGGGTAGAACGGCCCGCACATGTCGTATTAGGTGGATGGAGCAACTGTGACAGTGCAAACAAATCAGTGACACACAAATGTACACTTTTCTGTGCTGTGATACTTGACTAAAGTTGAACAGCAACTTGTTAGCTGTGCTTGCAGACAGATATAACTAAGCTGTGGCCTGTCAATGCGTGCTTTAGTAAATGCAATGTCAAGAAGACTATGTCCCTCGTGAACGCCACAATGTCAAACACTGTAGGAAGCACCTGTCCTTACCTGAAGGCTGTAGGTGGCTCCACTTGTAGACTGACCTCCACTAGGAACTGTAGCTACGAACACCGTAATAGAACTGTTACACACCATCGGCGAACGTGAAACGTCTGTCGCTGCCTGTAGCCACCGTTTATCATAACGTGGAAGTCCAGCTCACTGGCGGCGACTCGGAGATTGCTGATAGTGCCGCGTTTGTGTTTGGCCGCGAATTGCAAAGCGCTGGCAGTGGCACCAGTCGGAAACTGTCTGAGATCTCCACTTCCGGTTGCGTCCATTGACGAGAACAGAACGCTCCATTGCTAGAACAAAGGCGAGGGGGGAGGAGGGGGGATGCAGCAAGCGATGACGGAACGGGAGCAGAGTCTGTAGCTGGTGAGAGCCCGGTCTGTGCTCCGATGTTCACCTTGCGAACCCAAGAACACCAGCTAAAGAACGAGACGCAGGGCACACTTCTATTGACAATGGAGAGCAATTTTTATGGTGGCGACCTGCAGTGGCATTGCGAAGGGTGATGGGTGAAGCATCTGAGCTAGCAGAATAGAAAAGCAAAAAAAACAAGTTCAAAAACAATTTATTGGACTCACAAAAACGAAACAACAGTGCAATATCCAAAACAACAGATCCGATCCCAACTGCGGATCTACACAAATACAAAATAACAAATGATAATAAATGTAATGAAAAAGACCTGACTCTTCACAGGGAGCGAACACAAACAGTTCTACAACAAGAGGTTCGTCGACTGTACCAAGAGATCGGCCAGCTAGAATAGGCGTCTGGCGGTAGCTGCAGGGCCGGCAGCTCTGTATCCTTCTGAGCGGTGCATCGAACTGCCTTTAGCCGGCAGTGCGCCGCCTTACAAAGCCCATTGGCGGATGAATCTGCCGAAACTATTTTCTATCACGTGCGTGGCGTAGCAAAGCAGTTCCTAGGCCATCTGCGACCTCTGATGAAACTGTTCTGCTGACTCCGCGAACAGGTAGCGGTCCCTGGCGGCCGTTAGCGGAAACCTGGTGAGGTGGTGTGTTGCGGCCACCGGTAAGTCTTTGTTTTGACAACACAGAAGGAAAGGAAATAATTTACTTACTTTCTACAATAATGAGTGAGCTCATGCACGACTTTAATTTTTTTACAGTTGTCAACACCTTTGACCCACACAGACACTGATTCAGATTCAATTATTTTACGATGATTCCTGGTCCTAAGAACCAAAGGCATCGACGAAACATAATAGGATTGAGGCATATTTCTATTGTAGACCTTTCCGATCTGCAACATTGCCGACTTTAGGTACACGTACTAGAGCAACGGTGACCCAACCATTACCCTGCTGATAGGCATCATTGTTTTCCTGGTGAATATGAGGTCTGTCTAAAAGGTATCGGCCCCGCAGAGTGGCCGCGCAGTTAGAGGCGTCATTTCACGGATTGCGCGGCACCTCCCGCCGGAGGTCCGAGTCCTCTCTCTCGTGTGTGTGTGTGTGTGTGTGTGTGTGTGTTGCTCTTAGGATAAATGAACGATGGACCTTGCTTGCGTGCCTCAGCGATACAGATAGCCGTACCGTAGGTGCAACCACAACGGAGGGGTATCTGTTGAGAGGCCAGACAAACTTATGATTCCTGAAGAGGGGCAGCAGCTTTTTCAGTAGTTGCAGGGGCAACAGTCTGGATGATCGGCTGATCTGGCATTGTAACACTAATCAAAACGGCCTTGCTGTGCTGGTACTGCGAACGGTTAAAAACAAGGGGAAACTAAAGCCATAATTTTTCCTGAGGGCATGCAGCTTTACTGTATGGTTAAATACTCCAGAGGTAAAATAGTCCCCCATTCGGATCTCCGGGCAGAGACTACTCAGGAGGACATCGTTATTAAGAGAAATAAAACTGGAGTTCTACGGATCGGAGAGTAGCCCTTAACCGGGCTGGTAGGTTAGAAAATTTAGAAAGGGAAACGGTTAGGTTAAAGTTAAATATAGTGCGAATTAGTGAAGTTCGGTGGCAGGAGGAACAAGACTTCTGATCAGGGGAATACAGGGTTATAAATACAAAATCAAATAGGGGTAATGCAGAAGTAGGTATAATAATGAATAAAAAAGATAGGAGTGTGGGTAAGCTACTACAAACAGCATAGTGAACGCATTATTGCGGCCAAGATAGACACGAAGCCCACACCTACCACAGTAGTATAAGTTTATATGCCAACTACCTCCGCAGATGACGAAGAGATTGATGGAATGTATGATAGGAAAATAATACAGATAGTGAAGGGAGACGAACATTTAATAGTCATGAGTGACTGGAATTCGATAGCAGTAAAAGGAAAAGAAGGAAACGTAGTAGGTGAATATGGAATGGGGGTTATAAATTAAAGAGGAAGCCACCTGGTAGAATTTTGCACAGAGCATAACTTAATCATAACTAACACTTGGTTCAAGAATCATAAAAGAAGGTTGTATACATGGAAGAGGCCTGGAGATTCTTGAAGGTTTCACATAGATTATATAATGGTAATACAGAGATTTAGGAACCGGGTATTAAATTGTGAGACTTTTCCAGGGACAGATGTGGACTCTGACCACAATCTATCGATTATGAACTATAGATTAAAACTGAAGAAACTACAAAAATGTGGGAATTTAAGGAGATGGGATCTGGATGAACTGACAGAACCAGAGGTTGTAGAGCGTTTCAGGGAGAACATCAGGGAACAATTGACAGGAAAGGGGGAAAAGAAATACAGTAGAAGAAGAATGGGGAGCTTTGAGGGATGAAATAGTGAAGGCAGCAGAGGAACAAGTAGGTAAAAAGAAGTGGGCTAGTAGAAATCCTTGGGTAACAGAAGATATATTGAATTTAGTTGATGAAACGAGAAAGTATAAAAATGCAATAAAAGAAGCAGGCAAAAAGGAATACAAACTTCTCAAATATGAGATCGACAGGAAGTGCAAAATGGCTAAGCAGGCATGTCTAGAGGACAAATGTAAGGATGTAGAGGCTTATCTCACAAGGGGTAAGAGAGATACTGCCTACAGGAAAATTAAAGAGACCTTTGGAGAAAGGAGAACCACTTGCGTGAATATCAAGTGCTTTGATGGAAACCCAGTTCTAAACAAAGAAGGGAAAGCAGAATGGTGGAAGGAGTATATAGAGGGTCTATACAAGGGTGATGTACTTGAGGACAATATTATGGAAATGGAGGAGGATGTAGATGAAGATGAAATGGGACATATGGTAATGCGCTAAGAGTTTGACAGAGCACTGAAAGACCTAAGTCGAAACAAGGTGCCCAGAGTAGACAACATTACATTAGAACTACTGACAGCCTTGGGAGAGCCAGTCCTGACAAAATTCTACCATCTGGTGTGCAAGATGTATGAGACAGGCGAAATACCCTCATACTTAAAGAAGAATATAATAATTCCAATCCCAAAGAAAGCAGGTGCTGAGAGATGTGAAAATTACCGAATTATCAGTTTAATAAGTCATAGCTGCAAAATACTAACGCGAATTCTTTACAGACGAATGGAAAAAACTGATAGAAGCCAACCTCAGGGAAGATCAGTTTGGTTTCCGTAGAAATGTTGGAACACGTGAGGCAATCCTGACCCTACGACGTATCTTATAAGAAAGATTAAGGAAAGACAAACCTACGTTTCTAGCATTTGTAGACTCAGAGAAAGCTTTTGACAATGTTGGCTGGAATAATTTCTTTCAATTTCTGAAGGTGGCAGGGGTAAAATATAGGGAGGAAAAGGCTATTTACAATTTGTACAGAAACCAGACCGCAGTTATAAGAGTCGTGGGACATCAAAGAGAAGCAGTGGTTGGGAAGGGAGTGAGACAGGGTTGAAGCCTATCCCCGATGTTATTCAATCTGTATATTGAGCAAGCAGTAAAGGAAACAAAACAAAAGTTCGGAGTAGGTATTAAAATCCATGGAGAAGAAATAAAACTTGGAGGTTCGCCGATGACATTATAGTTCTGTCAGAGACAGCAAAGGACTGGGAAGAGCAATTGAACGGAATGGACAACGTCTTGAAAGCAGGGTATAAGATGAACATCAACAAAAGCAAAACGACGATAATGGAATGTAGTCGAATTAAGTCGGGTGATGCTGAGGGAATTAGGTTAGGAAATGAGACACTTAAAGTGGTAAAGGAGTTTTGCTATTTGAGAACAAAATAACTGATGATGGTCGAGATAGAGAGGATATAAAATTTAGACTGACAATGGCAAGGAAAGCGTTTCTGAAGAAGAAAAATTTGTTAACATCGAGTAGAGATTTAAATGTCAGGAAGTCGTTTCTGAAAGTATTTCTATTGAGTGTAGCCATGTATGGAAGTAAAACGTGGACGATAAATAGTTTAGACAAGAACAGATAGAAGCTTTCGAAATGTTTTGCTACAGAAGAATGGTGAAGATTAGATGGGCAGATCACATAACTAATGAGGAGGTATTGAATAAAATTGGCTAGAAGAAGAGTTTGTGGCAGAACGTGACTAGAAGAAGGGATCGGTTGGTAGGACATGTTCTGAGACATCGGGGGATCACCAATTTAGTATTGGAGGGCAGCGTTTAGGGTAAAAATCGTAGAGGGAGACCAAGAGATGAATACACTAAGCAGATTCAGAAGGATGTAGGCTGCAGTAGGTACTGGGAGATGAAGAAGTTTTTACAGGTTAGAGTAGCATGGAGAGCTGCATCAAACCAGTCTCAGGACTGAAGACCACAATGCAACAACAAGGAGAATAGAGGTTCCACTAAACACTAGCCCATAGCCGTCATCATTTATTGTATACGTCAGGTTATTCTAACAATAATTCGTAAGTGCCTTTATATCAATTTCCACCCCTAAGGTTTTCTTCTTCTTTAAATTTCGTAAATACCAATGCTAATGGTAAAATGAGAATGTATTTTGTTTTGTCCTATTGTAAATAGTACAAATAAAATGCGTGAAATGCAAAATACGGAAATAAACACATTGTCCCTCAAATAATTAAGTGCGTTATACAAATTTCCAGCATATTCCATCCCCAGCGAGGCTATGCCTTCTATGTGATTTACTATTTTGGCAGTCAGTGGACATAGATCCGAAATCAATAAATAGCAACGAACTCTATACGACGTCCTACATCACAAGTAATTATTTAAAAAACTATGTTTAAATCGTAAACGAAGTCCTTTGGCTTGTGGGTTACCTTTCTTAATTTTCCAAGGCAGTATCGCTATGGAGAAATTCTGAGTGGCCACACGAAGCTAAGAAATAGCCTGAAATACTTGGTGGACAAAACACTGACGGAAATAATGGAAACACCAAAAACGGATTAATGCAGAGTAATGAAATTTCGGGAATATATTTATTTAGGTTACACATGTGAGTGTTTAACATCACAAGGTCAAGTTTACATGAGCGCAAGGCAAACCAATGCTTGTTATTAATAATCAATGTAATCGCCAGAAATTTGAATGTAATCATGGAAATATGCATGCATTGTGTGGTACAGGTGCCGTATGTCAGTTTGTGGGATGGAGTTTACTGTTTGTTGCACTAGGTCGGTCAGTGCATTGACGATTAATGCTGTTTCTGGATGACACTGGAGTTGTCATCCGATGATGTCACATATGTGTTCAATTGAAGAAACATATGTTGATCGAGCAGGCCAAGGTAACGTATTGACATTCTGTATAGCATGTTGGACTGCAAGATCGGTAGGTGATCGAGCGTTATCCTGCTGGAAAACAGCACATTGAATTCGTTTATGGCTGGCAGCACAACAGATCGACTGACCAGACTGACGTACAAATTTGCAGTCAGGATATGTGGGATAACCACGAAAGTGCTCCTATCATACGAAGTCGTACCCTAGACCATAACTCCATGTATAGATCCAGTGTGTCTCGTACGCAGACGGATTGGTTGCAGTCCCTCAGTTCTCTTTCCTGTTGATTATCTCAGTAGGTGGGACTATGCTAGACATCTCCTACACCTCAACAGGAAAGGGAAGGGTAAACAGCCTGGGCTAGTAGCTGGAAATGTAATGTTGGGAGGCACTGCCATGAGTGGTAATATACCAGTGGTCATAGATGTAGGAGCAGCACCTTTTTCAGGATAGGTAGGACAGAACGAAGTCAAGTTCTGAGAGAAGTAAAGATTGAACAAACCTTCAGTTTGAGAAAGAAATAAAATAGCATAATCCTGGCATATAGGATCGGCGAACACAGCTGTTGGTTAAAATTTGCAGCAATCAGCAGAATTTTTATTTGCACCTGATTTCATCTTGGTAAATTTGAAATGCCAACTATCTTTTGCGCATCAGAATATTCAAGGGCTTAGAAGTAAAATTAATGAACTGCTTACGTGGACTGATGAATTACAGTCATCAAACCCAATTGATATACTCTGCCTCTCTGAACATCATGTGGCCACTGGTATAGATATGTTAATCCTTAAAGAATTTATGTTAGCCTCTTACTTCTGTAGAAAAAAATATAGAGAATCAAGGAGCTGCCACATTTGTTAAAAAGTTTTAAATATGAGAATACTGACATTAATAAATTTTGCTTAGAGTAGCACTTAGAAGCATCTGCAACAGAGATAGGCCGGCCGGAGTGGCAGAGCGGTTCTAGGCGCTGCAGTCTGGAACCGCGCGACCGCTATTGTCGCAGGTTCGAATTCTGTCTCAGGCATGCATGTGTGTGATGTCCTTAGGTTAGTTAGGTTTAAGTAGTTCTAAGTTCTAGGGGACTGATGACCTCAGCAGAACCATTTGAACCATTTTTTGCAATAGAGATAGAATTTCATAATAGGTTCTTTATAATAGTAGCCATATATAGAGCACCTTCAGGATATTTCTACCTGTTTATAAATGGTCTTGAAAATTTATTATCTCATCTAAAATTAAAAAACAAAGAACTAGTGGTTACTGGTGATATTAATATACATGTCCTGAAAAACACACTCAGTGAACTGTTACTGAAATCAGTTACTTCGTAATTCAATTTAATTTCTAATGTACATTTCCCAATTAGGGTATACAAACGTTCTAAGACTGCCATTGATAATATCTTTATAGACAATTCTAGGCAACTAAGCCACATTACAAAACCAGTAATAAATGGGCTATCTGAGCATGACATGCAAAACCTAACATTAAATTTTGAAAATTGTCAGCGTAAGTACAGAAGACCAATAAAACAGTCAAAGACTGAGAAATTTAGAAGACTGCTCAAAGAAATTAATTGGATGGATGTTTACAGCATCCAAGACACACATGGAAAATCAAAACAATCATTAATAAAGGTAGCACCTTATTTGAAAATTGTTTTCCCCCGAAGGTAACTCAAATTAAGCAGAAGTCTAATAAGAAACCATGGATCACACAAGGGTTAGGGATATTATACGAGATAAAAAGGAAACTATCTGATATGTAGGGACACCTTTGATACTAGCATTACAGCTCATTACTAAAATTACTGCGAAGTATTGAAGAAGGTTATCCAAAAATCTAAACATCTGTATGATGAGAAGAAGATAAATATATCCAGCAATAATATAAAAACAATACGGAATATAATTAAGTCAGACACAGATAGGACCAGAAATGAGGAGGAACAAATAGCTTTAAAAATAACTGAAACCCTGGTAACAAATGCCTGTTGTGTTGCAAACCATTTAAACAAGTATTTTGTCTCTGTTACCGATAGCATAGGGTTGTGAGGTTCAGTAAATAATGCAATAGTAAATCTGAGACTAGTGCACACAAGCAATCTCAGTAAAATGGAATTGACACTTACTTCACCCAAAGAAATAGAATCAATCATACAGTCCTGGAAATCAAAGCATTCTAGTGGTTATGATAACATATCGACAAAGTTAATAAAAGAGTGTTCATATGAGCTTAGTCATATCTCAAGTTATTTTGTAATCAATTACTTACCACAGGAACAATCCCAGACTGGCTTAAATATGCTGAAGTTGTACCTCTTGACAAGAAAGGGGACAAAGAAATGCCGTCAGTTTACCGACCAATCTCACTTCTGCCAGCTCTTTCAAAAATCTTTGTAAACGTTATGTTCAACCATCTACTTATGCACCTTAGTGAAAATAACATACTGTCGAAGTCGCAGTTTGCGTTTCTTAAGGTTTCTGATATTGAATGTCCTTAATTCATTAGACAACAAATTAGAGGCAACTGGAATATTCTGTGACCTGTCAAAGGATTTTGATTCTGTGAATCACAGCATTCTTTTAAGTAAATTAAAATATTATGGCATCACTGGTAGTGCTGCAAAGTGGTTTCAGTCGTATTTTACTAACCGAAAACCAAGGGTATCATTACTTAGCACTTCAGCAGTAGGCAATCAAATGTCATCTGACTGGGAAGAAATTACATGTGGTGGTAATAAGTGGTTCATAGCCAGTTCACTGTCATTAAACATTGAAAAGACCCGCTATATGCATTTCAGAACTTCCAAGAGATTTCCTTCTAGTGTGTGTACAAAATATGATGACATGGAAATAGGAGAAGTTGTGGCATTACAACTTCATAGTAAATTCAGTTTGGAGTGACATGTTAATGAACTACTAAAGCACCTAATCAAGTCCGTGTTTGCAATGCGAATGATGTCAGCCATAGGAAATATAAATATAAGAAACTGCCATATTTTGCTTATTTTCACTCCATTATGTCATATGGTATCATATTTTGGGGTAACTCCACAAATTGAGAAAAATTTTTTAGAGTACAGAAGGGTATAACAAGAGTAATGTTAGTGTAAATCCAAGAACATCAAGTCGAAACCTATTCAAAGAAATGAGCATGCTAACAACAGCTTCTCAGTATATTCATTCCTTAATGAAGTTTGTTGTAAATCATACATCTCTTTTTCCAACTAACTGCTTAGTACACAGAATCAGTACTAGGATTAAGAACAATATACATAAAGATTTAAAATCACTTACTCTTGCCTAGAGGAGTCCAACATTCAGCAACACATATTTTCAGTAAGTTACCAGCAACCATTAAGAGTTTACTTTCAAACAAGGCACAATTTAAACATAATTTCAATGAACTTTTGGTTGCCAACTCCTTCTATTCCATCCATGAATGTCTCAACAAGTGCAGCGGACCATTTTTAACGAAAATTTATTATACTTTAATTTTTGTCAATACTTGGTTTAACCCCCCCCATGAACCATGGACCTTGCCGTTGGTGGGGAGGCTTGCGTGCCTCAGCGATACAGATAGCCGTACCGTAGGTGCAACCACAACGGAGGGGTATCTGTTGAGAGGCCAGACAAACGTGTGGTTCCTGAAGAGGGGCACCAGCTTTTTCAGTAGTTGCAAGGGCAACAGTCTGGATGATTGACTGATCTGGCCTTATAACAATAACCAAAACGGCCTTGCTGTGCTGGTACTGCGAACGGCTGAAAGCAAGGGGAAACTACAGCCGTAATTTTTCCCGAGGGCATGCAGCTTTACTGTATGATTACATGATGATGGCGTCCTCTTGGGTAAAATATTCCGGAGGTAAAATAGTCCCCCATTCGGATCTCCGGGCGGGGACTACTCAAGAGGATGTCGTTATCAGGAGAAAGAAAACTGGCGTTCTACGGATCGGAGCGTGGAATGTCAGATCCCTTAATCGGGGAGGTAGGTTAGAAAATTTAAAAAGGGAAATGGATAGGTTGAAGTTAGATATAGTGGGAATTAGTGAAGTTCGGTGGCAGGAGGAACAAGACTTCTGGTCAGGTGACTACAGGGTTATAATCACAAAATCAAATAGGGGTAATGCAGGAGTAGGTTTAATAATGAATAGGAAAATAGGAATGCGGGTAAGCTACTACAAACAGCATAGTGAACGCATTATTGTGGCCAAGATAGATACGAAGCCCACACCTACTACAGTAGTACAAGTTTATATGCCAACTAGCTCTGCAGATGACGAAGAAATTGAAGAAATGTATGATGAAATAAAAGAAATTATTCAGATTGTGAAGAGAGACGAAAATTTAATAGTCATGGGTGACTGGAATTCGAGTGTAGGAAGAGGGAGAGAAGGAAACACAGTAGGTGAATATGGATTGGGGGACAGAAATGAAAGAGGAAGCCGCCTGGTAGAATTTTGCACAGAACACAATATAATCATAACTAACACTTGGTTTAAGAATCATGAAAGAAGGTTGTATACATGGAAGAACCCTGGAGATACTAAAAGGTATCAGATAGATTATATAATGGTAAGACAGAGATTTAGGAACCAGGTTTTAAATTGTAAGACATTTCCAGGGGCAGATGTGGACTCTGACCACAATCTATTGGTTATGACCTGTAGATTAAAACTGAAGAAACTGCAAAAAGGTGGGAATTTAAGGAGATGGGACCTGGATAAACTAAAAGAACCAGAGGTTATACAGAGATTCAGGGAGAGCATAAGGGAGCAATTGACAGGAATGGGGGAAATAAATACAGTAGAAGAAGAATGGGTAGCTTTGAGGGATGAAGTAGTGAAGGCAGCAGAGGATCAAGTAGGTAAAAAGACGAGGGCTAGTAGAAATCCTTGGGTAACAGAAGAAATATTGAATTTAATTGATGAAAGGAGAAAATATAAAAATGCAGTAAGTGAAACAGGAAAAAAGGAATACAAACGTCTCAAAAATGAGATCGACGGGAAGTGCAAAATGGCTAAGCAGGGATGGCTAGAGGACAAATGTAAGGATGTAGAGGCCTATCTCACTAGGGGTAAGATAGATACCGCCTACAGGAAAATTAAAGAGACCTTTGGAGATAAGAGAACGACTTGTATGAATATCAAGAGCTTAGATGGAAATCCAGTTCTAAGCAAAGAAGGGAAAGCAGAAAGGTGGAAGGAGTATATAGAGGGTCTATACAAGGGCAATGTACTTGAGGACAATATTATGGAAATGGAAGAGGATGTAGATGAAGATGAAATGGGAGATATGATACTGCGTGAAGAGTTTGACAGAGCACTGAAAGACCTGAGTCGAAACAAGGCCCCGGAGTAGACAATGTTCCATTGGAACTACTGACGGCCGTGGGAGAGCCAGTCCTGACAAAACTCTACCATCTGGTGAGCAAGATGTATGAAACAGGCGAAATACCCTCAGACTTCAAGAAGAATATAATAATTCCAATCCCAAAGAAAGCAGTTGTTGACAGATGTGAAAATTACCGAACTATCAGCTTAATAAGTCACAGCTGCAAAATACTAACACAAATTCTTTACAGACGAATGGAAAAACTAGTAGAAGCCAACCTCGGGGAAGATCAGTTTGGATTCCGTAGAAACAATGGAACACGTGAGGCAATACTGACCTTACGACTTATCTTAGAAGAAAGATTAAGGAAAGGCAAACCTACGTTTCTAGCATTTGTAGACTTAGAGAAAGCTTTTGACAATGTTGACTGGAATACCCTCTTTCAAATTCTAAAGGTGGTAGGGGTAAAATACAGGGAGCGAAAGGCTATTTACAATTTGTACAGAAACCAGATGGCAGTTATAAGAGTCGAGGGACATGAAAGGGAAGCAGTGGTTGGGAAGGGAGTAAGACAGGGTTGTAGCCTCTCCCCGACGTTGTTCAATCTGTATATTGAGCAAGCAGTAAAGGAAACAAAACAAAAATTCGGAGTAGGTATTAAAATTCATGGAGAAGAAATAAAAACTTTGAGGTTCGCCGATGACATTGTCATTCTGTCAGAGACAGCAAAGGACTTGGAAGAGCAGTTGAATGGAATGGACAGTGTCTTGAAAGGAGGATATAAGATGAACATCAACAAAAGCAAAACAAGGATAATGGAATGTAGTCTCATTAAGTCGGGTGATGCTGAGGGAATTAGATTAGGAACTGAGGCACTTATAGTAGTAAAGGAGTTTTGCTATTTGGGGAGCAAAATAACTGATGATGGTCAAAGTAGAGAGGATATAAAATGTAGGCTGGCAATGGCAAGGAAAGCGTTTCTGAAGAAGAGAAATTTGTTAACATCCAGTATTGATTGAAGTGTCAGGAAGTCATTTCTGAAAGTATTTGTATGGAGTGTAGCCATGTATGGAAGTGAAACATGGACGATAAATAATTTGGACAAGAAGAGAATAGAAGCTTTCGAAATGTGGTGCTACAGAAGAATGCTGAAGATTAGATGGGTAGATCACATAACTAATGAGGAAGTATTGAATAGGACTGGGGAGAAGAGAAGTTTGTGGCACAACTTGACCAGAAGAAGGGATCGGTTGGTAGGACATGTTCTGAAGCATCAAGGGATCACCAATTTAGTATTGGAGGGCAGCGTGGAGGGTAAAAATCGTAGAGGGAGACCAAGAGATGAATACACTAAGCAGATTCAGAAGGATGTAGGTTGCAGTAGGCACTGGGAGATGAAAAAGCTTGCACAGGATAGAGTAGCATGGAGAGCTGCATCAAACCAGTCTCAGGACTGAAGACCACAACAACAACAACAACTTGGTTTAACAGCCAAGTAACCACCTTCTGTGTGAATGATGGATGTATGGAAAGCAGATGTAAGTCCTAAGTCTGTAAATAGTGGAAGTTTAATTTTAAATCCTGTAAATAACTGAACAGTTCTTAACTGAGGATCATTGAAATGAGTAATTTACTTTAATTTTTGACAATACTTGGTTGCAATAGCCAAGTAACTAGCTACTGTGTGAATGATGGATTTAATGAAAGCAAATGAAGTATTAAATCTGTAAATATTACACGTTTAATTTAAATTCATGTACATAATTTTACTTTTTATTGACTGAGGATCACTAAAGTAAATGAAACTCAAGTTTTTCTAATTACATTTTTGTAATGTGTTTATCTGACATGTTCTACACACAGGAGGATCCCTCTTTTGTGGGTCTATGGAATGAATAATTAATCTAATCTGATCTAATCTACTCTGTCCTTCTTATCCACACACGGGCATCACTGACATCAAGGCAGAAACATTCATCAGAAACCACAACGTACCTCCACTCTGCCTCCAATAAGCTATTGCTTAACACCACTGATGTCGCAAATGGCGGTCGTCTGGGCCGGTGGAATGCGCGCTACAGGCCGTCTGGCTCGGAGCTGTCCTTGAAGTAATCGTTTTTTACCAGTTTGTTGTGTCACCGTGGCACCAACTGCTGCTCAAATTGCAGCTGCAGGTGCAGTACGCTACATCAGAGCCATACGCCGACACGATGGTCTTGCCTCTCGATAGTGCCACGTGGCTGCCCGGAACACAGTCTTCTTGCGACTGCACATTCCCGCAAACCACCACTGTCAGCAGTCATGTACAATGGCTACATTCCTACCAAGTCTATCTGCAGTATGATAGAAGGAACATTCAGCTTCTCACAGCCCTATTATCCTACTTCGTTCAAACTTAATGAGGCGTTGATATGGGCGTCTTTGTCGCCCGAAAGACATTTCTGACTATCATTATCTCACCACGTCCAGTCTCAAAAATAACTAACGCTCACGACCTTTACGGCGTGAATTTAAAACAAACCTGATGCGCATCATCATTTTGGTGCGTCTAGGGCCTCTCATATGAGCTTGCGCCAAGTGCGAATAGACACCATTTTTCATATGTAGTCGCAAAAGTCTTTGTTGTTGTTGCAATTTTTCTTTCCGTTGGTGCATAACATGTGAAAAATGATTCGGCTTCCATTCAGGATGTTTACGTCATAGATTTACGAATAACTAAGTACCTCTGTTAAATATATTGCTGACAATTACCTGAAACAATTGATGTATTGATTTATCTCTATTTTTTATTTAGAGAAGGAATTTTTAGATTGTGAATATCTGCTATAACTCATGGACGTTGATTATAGAGACACAAAGGAATGCAAGGCATTTGCTGCCAGTGGGAATTGATTTACATCGATAGAGCAAGTTGAAAATTTCTGGTGTACCAGAAATCGGACCCGGATCTCCTGCTTAGTAGGCAGATGCGCTGACTCCTACATCATCCGGACACAGTAGTCACCGCAACAATAGTATCAGGTTCGAGTCTCAGTTCAGCACACGGTTTTAACACGCAAGAAAGTTTCAAACCAGGTCGTACTCCGCTGCAGAAAGAAACATTCTGTGAGGCTGCGCCCAACCTGTTTACCACCAAAATCAGCTCTCCTAGTAGTGAGTAGGACAATTTGTCTGAAGTTTGAAAGGTAGGGGAAGAGGAAGTAGAGCGGTAAATGCAGGGGGTATCATGCTTGGATAGTTCAGTCGTTAGAGAACTTGCCTGCGGAAGGCAGAGACCTCAGGTTTGAATCTGGCAGGAAGTTTCAAATGGACGCACATAAGCTGCAGAGTGAAAAATTCGCACTATGAACCTGATAACTGATGCGAGCATTCTATGTAACCAAGTTTAGCGCTTCATTCTGCACTTCCATGACCAGTGTTCTGTGTAGACTGTCGATTTCAATGATGGCAACAGCCGTGTTTAGAGAGCTGTACAAGTGAAGAACCTTAGCAAAATCTGTATAAATCATCCAAGTACGTTAGTGTTCTTCTAAAAGGAGGAAGCTTGTCACTCCCTTTTCAAAGGACACCACAGCTGTTACGTTATAGAAAGTTTAGGGGAAATGCTCATTTGTAAGCCATGCTTCGGACGATTGTATCTCTTCATGGTTTGCTATAGATCCAATTATGTTTACTTTTGTACCAGGAAAGACGAAATTTTCAGGGAACTTACCATCACCTAAAACTGATGACAATGTGAGTGCAGTGACTTTTATTTCCGTGGATCGTCTGATGTTGGCTGGCTCAGCAATTTTAATATGTTGCTGAGTGGCAGCCTCATCAAGTTTTGAGCGAGCCACGTATGTGTCTAATTTATTTAGTTCCTTTTTTTTATTTCCGTGCTCTCGATTTTATGTCATGATTCTTCTCAGTTGCAGTATCTGTTAATAAGGCTGAACCTTGAATGTATCGCTAATGGGTTATCAGCAGCTTCCACCTCTAACATTATTTTATGCGATATCTTGATCTTAGCCGTTGTAATATTTATTTTTCACTTCCAGTTAGCGAGTTTGCGAATGTGTGGTACGTCTACTCGTGAGCACACGCTGGTAGCAAAGGTAGTTTGCGATTGACAATTTTTCCATAATCATGTACAACAACTGTTTCTGTAGTGTACAAAATCTTTCTCAAAACAAATTCAGTCACATTTACCACAAATTACAATTGCTTGTAACCGTAATTGCCCCTACTGGAATCCGTTATCTCGTGTTATTCATGTGATACACGATAGGTAGCGACATTTACTCGACTCTTCAACAGGAACACAGTAACAGTTCACACATTATTGAATGCAGTAGAGATGAAAATTGCTTTGAAACAAAAAAAATAATGAGGGGCTCCTCAACATATTGAATATTACGTTAGCTCAGAGTAGGCTTCACCAAACTACTTTTTTAAATAACTGATGTTACATAAAACCAGTCACCCTTAGTAATTATAAACTGGGTTGCATTGCTAGCAATGTTCAGGAAAATCTGTGCCACAGCTACTTCATTACTTATTTTTAGAAATGACAACTAACACTAATATAAACAACTCATTACTTTCTGCACACAAAAAGCTGCTCTTGTAATATTGTTCATTATAATATCCGCGTACTATCTTATGAAACTAAATTACAATAAAATACATCGAATAACCAGAATATTTTCACCAGAAAATTAATCTCATCTTAAAATATCTAGACTAATGGAGTACGTTTTAAGTTTCGGGATTTCCGTGAAATGGCTTCTTTAGAAACCACGATTACCCCATTGTATGAGACTCATAGAAGCAATAATTATACAGATTCCTTCAGTGATATACACTCTCTTAATTACAAAGAATCCTACATCACTTACTTCTGGCATTTATTTACTCATTCACTCAAGCAAAAACACAAATAAAAATGTCAGTGTTTAACAAAAATCGTAACGTCAGTTAAAGATAAAATTATTACGTAAAATTAAGCTGTGTTCCAGAAAATGTGGTTTACTGTGTCACTGAAAGCCTAGATACATCGTCAAATTTCTTGACTGACTTTCATCTAACTTATATGACCTTATCAGGAAATTACTCGCTCACGAAAGCTCTAACTCATGTGCTTTATGCAATTCTGTGTGTTGTAAGAGGGAGTTTACATACCAAGCTGAAATTAATAAGGTCAAAGCTATTAACATTGGAAAATGTCACATTAAATTTTATCTCCTTTTCTATACGTGAAAGGTATAACTTAATGTGCGTTAATGAACGCAGTACTTCGTCACTTATGCGGTACTGAAACCGCTCAGTTGGACAACATTTAATCGTAGTGATTCACTGCATTTACAAAGGTAGCCCCTGTCTGTGTCTATATGGGTGACACACATTACTGTGCCACATGAGGACACTGATTTATGGTGATTGTGATAGTTTATATGTGCGATTCACTAGCAAGTGCGGCATCATTCATCACTAATCGCTGTTAAGCTAATGGATAGGGAAGTGGTCAACTAGCAGACGAAGTAACACCACAGTTTTAATAGAAACCCGTTAATATCTTATGTTTTGCTTGTGTTTTAACTCTGTGTGTTTTCATTACATTAGTTGATTGGTTACATTTGTAGCACTATTCAGTCACAGAAAATTATTTACCACGTTCACTCAGCTGTTGCGCTGGAACATCTTGTTTAACATGTTTTAGCCCCATAGCTCGGTTAAAGTAAGATACCACACAAAAAGTGCCTTTTCAAATATGTCTTACCATGCACCCTCACAATTGCGCTGTTTGAGGAAGTAAGACTTAACATCCAGTATATCAGAGTCAAATGAGTGTGCCGCAGATGTATGTGTAAAAAGTAAGGTTAGTTGAGGTTGAAAAGCTGGGCTCTAAGAAACAAGATGTCGTGTCACGAAGATCTCCTCTTTGCCACTGAGAGGTGACGACGTCATCTTTATCTGCCTTCGAGTATGACATGTATGCACAAATCATGACTAATTACTCCATGGCAACCACCAGTAACACACGGTGTTCCTTGTGTGGTGTACACATGAATATGTCAGCACTTCGTATGTCACACATCAGCTTCCAATTTCATGACAGTGAGATAGCTGTATATGAAATACATATAGTGTATCTGAAAATGCTAAAAAAGGAAGATTATATTTTAACGTCACGTTGAGGACTGAGTGAAGCTCCGACTGGGAAATAGTGGCGGAAGAAGCTGTCCATGAGCTTTTTCAATGAAGCATCCTGGCATTTCCCTTAATTAGTTTACTAGAAACTCTAAAAAACCTAAATCTGGATGGCCAAATTTGGAACTGAACCACCGTGCTCCTAAATAGCGACCACTCCACTACTACTGAGAGACGCTGTTGGTTAGCTACACAGATGAAAAGTACACATATGAAGGGGTCGGAGAGAGATAGTCATCAGCCACATTCAACTAGTTTTTTGATACAGTGACTTTAAAGTTTCATGGAAGTATAAAAACGTCGAAGACACAATATACACTTACTTTTGGCTTTCAATTATAATTTAATACACTGCAAACCTTGTGTAAAATACACATCTTCTTTCTGTTACATAATATTTATTTTAGTCATTTTAATTATGATGTGGTCGAAAATGGCTTATAACTGTGTGTCTGCTTGAAAATAATTTAGAACACAAAATACGTTTTTAAAGTTTAGTTTTGAAAATTATGTAGCAACTAGTAACTTTTAACAATTTTTGCACTTTCACATACACACACACATAACATATAAGTCAGTCTAATACTTTATTTTATACTGTAAATGCGAAATCAAAGAAATTCTTCTACCTCATCATCATTCACATCATTTCCAGCACATGGCCGGAAAAAGCTTTGATATGGTGCAGGTATATCTGCCGTAAGAGACAGTATGTCATCAATCTTTTCTGATTAACTTAAAGTGGCTTTCTATATTTTACAGGCAGCTGAAATAGATCTGGTTCAGCGAGTCTTCCTTTCCTCTTGCTACGCAGATCTGGTGACGTGAAGATTCCTATATCTGAGTAGCATTGCTTCACACTTAGCGCGAAAGGATCTCTGTACTCAAACTTAAATTGAGTCGCTTCACTAAAACGAAAGGATCTCCAGATCTGAATAGAGCGGGTGTCGAGATTAATGACTTCAGATCGCCCGAACTCCTGAAGTCTTGGCTGTGCATTTTCGTCACAATGAAATTTTTTGGACTAGCAGATTTGACTACTTCTGCCCATTCATCTGGCATGTATACTACTGGACGTCTGTTTCTCGCACAAATTTCAGTGCGATCAAGATCACAATCGCAAGGGGATCTAATATGACCTACCACGGGAAAATAATACTGCGCAGATTCAAATCTTTTGGTGGCAACGAGTGTCCTTTCTAGGGCAATAAGAGACCTATTCTTCACCTGGCCCTTACAGTTACCTGTGATTATACGCAGAGTTTTGGCTTGAGTGTTAGTTATCTCCAAGTATTTTAATAAACAGCTCTCAACTTCATCTGAACCCCTTCCTCCGTCCTTCTCACTCCACAGAAACATGTATCCCTTATTTGACCCACAATCGTGGATACAAAAGTTTTGCGTCCATATTTTTCTCTTGTAGAACGTTGGGCCAAATGTTAGTTTTGGCATGGTAAACGCTTGTTGCCTGTCCATTGCTATTACGTGAAGCTCTTTCACATTCTCTTCAGGCAGAGAAGTTACAGACACGATCATATTTTGCTCGCTGTCAGCCTTTCTTAGATGCAACTCATGTTGTTTTTTCCTTTGTTTAATTTCTTCTGCACATAGTTCTGGGTTACTCGTTGCTGTTAGAAAGGCATCACATCTTGAACAGGTGTCGTTTTTCGGCTGTATGAAGCCTATGTTAAATTCGGATACAAAAACTACCCTGAATTAGCTTTGTGATACAGTAGGCGCACACTTCTCCTCGCAATATTCAGATTATTTGTCCCTAAATAAGAACGCAGTTGTGAGATCACATCCCAAATATGCTTTGTTGGGGTTCTGCTGCCTGCTATAGTGACTGTTGTGTTTTGGTATAGCGTTGAGGAAGTCTGACACCTTGCAAAGCTTTGCCTTGAAATTTATGTGGATGATTCCCATGTTTGCCTGAGACAAAAGAGCACGAGTTAGAACATTACTTCGTGTTATTATTATACTTCAACGCTATTCTATTTGGTTAAAATGGATACGTTGTAGTAAAATGTAATACACAAGCCTCTTCCATCTTCTTTTGAAACTGAGCGACCCAGCTTCATTTGCTGTTGCAAATTCCTCACTCTTCTTATGTGGTTCTGTAAGCCATGAAACCTGAGGAAAGCTTGCTTACAAATCGTGACTTCCATTCCATTTACTTTCACGTTGTATGAAAACTTCACTGCTATAGATGAAATTTGCTTTGTAGTCTTTTTTGTGTAGCTGTGAAATAAAGAAATGTGACGCAGAACAAGATAAAGTAAATTAGTGACAGCTCGTCCATTCGTGTCTAGAAAAAGTAAAACTAACTTTCCCTTTTTTGGTACCATTTTCATGTAACACATTAATAAGTATTCAGGACAGTAAAGTTCCTATAACTCAAAACGAGTAGTTTCGTACAGCACTTATTTGAACAACTGCAAGGACTTCCCAGAGATACTGCCTGAACAGTCTTGTTGGTTTTAGAAGACACATACTGCTGACCCCCGTTACGTCGACGTTTGGCCTTAATTTTTTTTCCACTGATCAGTATTACGCATTCTTTTTCTTGAATATCTTGGTTTCTGGGGAGTTACTTCATTTGCTCTGCTTATTTCAAGTTGTATTATGAATAGAAAAATAGTCACAGAATTTCCTTGAGATGTAGTCACAAGTCACACAAATCATCATATTCCGCTGAAATGGCATTGATAATAAAAATAAACTTACCAGTCTGTAGCCATGAAAACTATATTATAACCACAATTAGTGGTCATTGAAATTAGGCTCTAAAGGTTTCTCATTAACGCAAAAGACGGCGATCTACTGCGACAGCAATGTTACGAGAAACAAAATCACAAGCCATTGAACAATGATCATCAGTAAAAAATATTCTGTACACTTACCGAAATCTCTTCTAAGCTTGTACTGTTGCTTGATGGACTCCAAGACTCATTACTATCACTGTCAAAATGATCAGAATCCTCATTTACACTACTGTAACTGCCTTATATGCCTAATATGTGCGACCATCCTGATTTAGGTTTTCCGTGATTTCCCTAAATCGCTCCTGGCAAATGCCAGGGTGGTTCCTTTGAAGGGGCATGATTGAATTCCTTCCTCGTCCTTCCCTAATCTGCTGAGACCTATGACCTCGCTGTCTGGTCTTCCCCAAAACAACCAACCAACCTCGCTGTCTGGTCCCCTCCCCCAAACAATCAAATCCTAAAATGTGGGAAGCACGTTCAGTTTTATGTGAGCATTCAGCTATTTTGATGTGGCTTGTGACTATGGATCTTCTGAAAAAGACACCAGGTGACAGAGTATAGAACTACACAACATCATCACATGCAATCTGTTGGAGAAAGACGGAACTGCTTCAATCAAAGATGAGGAGAGCAACGTTAGGAATATCACAGAGTGAATATCTCAATTTCGACAAAAGTGTGGCTTACGACTATATCTCTCCGACCCCTTCCTATATTAAGCGATCTAGATTATTTTCTTCCCAAAACGAAAATTAAGAATCTAAAGCATGTTATTACTTTTTTTGTAATGGTAAAGAATATTTAGTTCTGTTGATCCACGAGACTATGTAACCTACTTGGTGTTCTCTGAACTTCGCCTCAAACCAACAGATTCATGAGTAAAGCTTTTCACCTTATTACTCAACCTCTTAACAAAACTAAATTCTATAAAAAATTTTAATTCATATGTAATCTGTAACTAATAGATTTCTTCTTGTTAAATTTACATAAATGAGAACAGGATGAAACATAAGAAGTCACTTAATCGAATATGACAGTCTTGAACGATAATTCGAAACGAGCGATAGAACTGACGTGCTTATCAAATTTCTTTTTGATGTATCATCAGCCACATCGCTTAAAGTTTCGTACAACATCTGTACGTCTTGGATAGGCAGGTACACATTGGAAATAGTATAGACGTTGCAAAAAGAAGTAAAAGACAATCTACGACCGTTTCCAACAGGGTATTAAACAAACAACTTGTATTATACTATTCAAGGGCTTCGTGGCAGTTGCCAATCCCCAAAATGCTTTTGATACTTGTGTAATGTCGTTCCTTCTTCTTTGGTTTTCTGCCAGCTTTTCAATTTCGAGCCCTCGACTTTGCAGAGGTTGCACGATATCCATATGGTCGATGAGAGGTATTTCCTCAGCTTGACGGAAAATCTGTAGAAAACTATACTATTAGCACTGGGGTCACGACAAAACGACGTATACAATGTCGCTATTCTTAGGATTAATTTCTCATCTTAGAGTTAACTCTATTACAACCCCCTAATAACTGTCAGCATCATTCGTGTAGCTCGAATTGTGAAGTTCATCGTCACTATTACGCTACTCATTAACAAGCCAACGTTTTGTAAAGTAGAAAGGTAGCTTACTGGAAATCAGGATTTTAAAATAAACGTAATTGTCCAGGCTATTGGTATCTAGGACAGAAGAATGTTACACGAAAAGTCAATATTTTCTGAACCTCAATATACTTTGTAATATCTACAGAGATCTTCACGGGCAGTAAATTCAGACATCTGGAAACTTTGTATACGACCAAAAGTAGTAAAATGAAGTACATTTAAACACAATAAAGAGTAGCATTTAAATTAAATTTAGACAAAAAGATCAGTTACGACTAACGCAATTATATTTCAAAATTGTGCATGTAATTAAGAGTTTCTTAATTCAGTGAAGGTAACATTTTAAGTCTTGAGTAAGACTTCTTGACATCGTTGTCGTGTTTCCTGTCTGCGGTATCGTAGGGAAATACTGGTAGAAGTAATTGACTTGTGCATTTTAAAAATGTAAATAAAGCAGTAAAAACTGCATAAGTAACTGAAGATATTTGAAGTGTGTTCGGAAATATAATGTCATAAATTCTTACTCTTTCTACAGCTTCGTTTTATACTTTCATTGTAAGAATTTGACTTTTTGTTTCCGAAGTCTCACACTGTCAATATCTTCAGATACCTAGTCACTTTTCGCTACTTATTTCTATTTTTAAAATCTATTTTATACCCCTTATACAGTTTTACGAATCCAGACTGGTATCTTAAAGTTTTTTTACATTGTTGACGTTTTGCAATTTTAGTTTAAGACCCCTCTTGTTGAAACCATATCATCCCTGCCACTATCCCTTCATCCCCCGCCCCCTACCTTGCCTTCAAGTCTCGCAAGGTTAGCAGGAGAACTTGAGTGAAGTTTAGAAGCTGGGAGACGAGGTACTGGCGGAAGTAAAACTGTGAGAACGGGTGCTGAGTAGCTTACGCAGGCCGCTGTCAGAAGCGTCGGAACGGTAGCTCGGCGAGTTCCGTCAGCGGGTTGACTGCTCTCTCTAATAAAAAAGAAATAAAAAAATTAAACAAAACAAGTTCTGAGAACTGGCGTAGGTATCGATGTCGAGAGTCGGTCCGGCACATTGTAGTGATCTGCCAGGAAGTTTCATGTCAGCGTACTCCCCGCTGCGGAGTAGAAATCACAGTCTGAAAGCTTCCATTACGTAGCAGTTTTCTAGCATGGCAAATCTATACCTGGCAAGATCTAATCATCTACTATTACAACAGCATCATAAGGTAACTTTTTAATTCTTTCTGAAGCGGTCTACCACATCTCCTGACCCAGGTGGTCTATAAAAGTATTCGATTACCGTTCTTGACCGACATTTGATTCTTAACATTACCCAGATAAATTCACTTTCGGGATTCGTAATAACCTTGCTAGATATTATCGAATAATTTACTGCAATAAATAAACCACCACCGTTGGCAACTACCTATCCTCACGATAAATATTACAACTTCAATTGAGGATATAGTGATTTTCACTTCCAATTAAAATCAAGTTTCTAATGCTAACTGGGCCTTATAACTATCAACAAGCGATTCTAACTCTGGGATCTTTCCTTGGATGATCCTACAGTTTACTAAAATAGTATTAACCGGTTCTATATCCGATCTGTGAGGACGAGAATTACCTCACAACGATGTGGATGATTTAACTTTGGTTCTGTCAGTCAATTCATCTCTGTTCGTAATGGGGTAAGTGGCTTTCTCTGACAAAAAAGACCAGTGTACAGGTCCCGCCTGCCCCTCTACCCTTTTAGTCACTTCCTACGTGTAGTGCACTCCTGATCTGTTTCGAAGAAACCTACAATTCTACATACAATAGCAGAGATCGAGAAATTTGTATCCGATGAGGTCGCAGAGTCGTCTGGCATTCTTGTTTAGATCTTCCGCTCGGCTCGAAGCCAGAGAACCGCGATCGACCATGGGTACGACGCTATTAATATTCAGCTTAGCCTGCACCCCAAGTGGGTGCTAGTTGTCTTCACCAAATCACCCATCCGCCGAAAGGCACTGAGGGTGGACTCAAAATCCAAGCTGCAAGCTTCATCAATGCCGGCATCTGCCACTATTTGCAGTCGGTTGCAACCAGTGTGCTCGATAGGTACTGGCAGAGCCTTCTCCACGTGAGAGACGAGATCTCACCCGTCCCCTTTCCCCACCAACCCCTCGGCAATCGAATTACCTTCCTAACGTTGGAACTCCCAATGATTACAGAATGATTGCTCCTCATTTGAACGGTCCGGGGAGGACAATCAGTCACTGGCCCATCAGGAGAGGCATCCCGTGCTGGATCAGAAGTCTTATCAACACTGAGTAGCACCTCCTACCTGTTGCTAATCTCTAAGGAGGCAGCTGTGCGGCCTGTTCCTCTTTCCCCTTCGGCCCAGTGACACGAGAACCCACCACTGGCAGCCATTCACTCTCGAACGAAGACGAACCAGCCTGTTGTTCCGCATACGAAGAAGCAGCGACAACCTGATCACCAGAGATTTCCAACGGCACCAAGGTTGTCGAAGATCTTTTCGCGGCGCTTCGCGCCTCGGGCAGAAGCCTGTCGACCTTGGCCATTACAGCCTCCTGCTCTTTATGGACGGCAGCCAGCTCTTCTTGCATGCACTCAAAACAAGCAGTCACTATCTATATAGTGCTACGTAAGAACAAGTGAATAGACACTAAAAATACTAACAAATGAGGGAGAAGTAACAGAGGAACTACAGAGCACCGCAAAAGAAAAAAAATACTTAACTATGGCTTTACTAAGTTTTGAATGTAGGCAAAATACAAGCGAGAGAACTGACAAACACTTTCTCCTGTGCAGAGTTCTCAGTGCAGCCTACGACTGAAAGTTCCACTAACTTTTAACACAGAAATAAATTACTCTACCGAAACTTTGTGTATCAAATGTCACGTTTCACTAGAAACTCTGCTTACACGAAAGCTACTGAGGGAAGTAAACACATTGGCTCAACTTATCTAAACTATACTCCGTGTACTAACATCAGGTTTAAAAATATTCACGTAACGTGGCTCTTCAGGCAGCGAATTGCCCCACACAGATATGCACTAAGGTTTAAGCAAAAAAACTTTCAATGAGTTAGTAAACAGTTGTCTACACTGTAAAGCAGATAAGTACAATTCACTTCCCAGCGGAAATATGTGAGAAGCAGAAACATAACTACATTACTCTGTACCGGACAGCTGGTAGGGCTACAGGCAACCTTTCTGTACTGTGACAGGGGCTACACTGAGCACTGTATGAAACAGTTAAGATTAAAGCAGGGTCAGTGCAGGTCCCAGTCCCTTCGTTATGATTATCCACTATTGGCCATTAAAATTGCTACGCCACGAAGATAACGTGCTACAGACGCGAAATTTAACCAACAGGAAGAAGAAGCTGTCATATGCAAATGATTAGCTTTTCAGAGCATCCTCACAAAGTTGGCACCGGTGGTGACGCCTACAACGTGCTGACATGAGGAAAGTTTCCAACCGATATTTCATACACAAACAGCAGCTGACCGATGTTTCCTGGTGAAACGTTGTTGTGATGCCTCGTGTAAGGAGGAGAAATGCGTACCATCACGTTTCCGACTTTGATAAAGGTCGGATTGTAGCCTATCGCGATTGCGGTTTATCGTATCGCGACATTGCTGCTCGCGTTGGTCGAGATCCAATTACTCTTAGCAGAATAAGAAATCGGTCGGTTCAGGAGGGTAATACGAAACACCGTGCTGGATCCCAACGGCCTCGTATCACTAACAGTCGAAATGACAGGCATCTTATCCGCATGGCTGTAACGGATCGTGCAGCCACGTCTCGACCCCTGAGTCAACATATGGGGACGTTTGCAAGACAGCAACCATCTGCACGAACAGTTCGACGACGTTTGCAGCAGCATGGACTATCAGCTCGGAGACCATGGCTACGGTTATCCTTGAAGTTGCATCAGAGACGGGAGAGCCTGCGATGGTGTACTCAACGACGAACCTGGATGCACGAATGGCAAAATGTCATTTTTTCGGATGAATCCAGGATCTGTTTACAGCATAATGATGGTCGCATCTGTGTTTGGCGACATCGCGGTGAACGCACATTGGAAGCGTGTATTCGTCATCGCCATACTGGCGTATTATCCGGCGTGATGGTATGGGGTGCCATTGCTTGCACGTCTCGGTCACCTCTTGTTCTCATTGACGGCACTTTGAACAGTGGACGTTACATTTAAGATCTGTTACGACCCGTGGTTCTACCCTTCATTCGATCCCTGCGAAACCCTACATTTCAGCACTACCGCATGTTGCAGGTCCTGTACGAGGCTTTCTGGATACAGAAAATGTTCGACTACCGCCCTGGCCAGCACATTCTCCAGATCTCTCACCAATTGAAAACGTCTGGTCAGTGGTGGCCGAGCAACTGGCTCGTCACAATACGCCAGTCACTACTGTTGATGAACTCTGGTATCGTACACGCCATCCAAACTCTGTTTGACTCAATGCCCAGGAGTATCAAGGCCATTATTACGGCCAGAGGTGGTTGTTCTGGATACTGATTTCTCAGGATATATGCACCCCCATTACCTGGAAATGTAATCACATGTCAGGTCTAGTATAATATATTAGTCCAATGAATACCCGTTTATCATCTGCATTTGCTCTTAGTGTAGCAATGTTAACGGCCAGTAGTGTCCTTACTGGACACGGGAAACCATCAATTTTACATTAAGCTCTTACACAGCCAACTAACGGTACAAGTGAACATTCCTAGTGCGACACTTAACTGTAGGGCTGCAGTAAAGAAAATATACAAATGTCATGATTCCTCAAATACCAAGAGTGGGCGATGACACAGAGGCTGTAGCAGGAATTTAATAAGGCAGAAACACGTTGTCAGTTGAGTGACACATACACAAAGGGGATTCCATGTCTTGTGACTGCCTTCATGTTGATGAAGTCTTCTCGGGCTATCAGCCGAATCAAGACATCGTTCTGCGGCAACGTTCAACACGTTTCTTACTTGTCATCTTCAGGCCTGAAGATGACAAGTAGGAAACTTGTTGAAATTTTGACGCAAATTGACACCGTGATTCAGCTCAAAATCTGAGGAGACTTTATCATCGAGATTCGACGAGAAAGTATAAATTCGCATACGTCTTCATCTTATTACAGCCATGTGGCAGGACTTAAGACTGACTACGCCCTGTCTTCCCCTATCGTCAACTATCCACCAATTTCGATCGCCATGCACGGCAGTCATACGCAAAACGCGCAGATTCAGATAAATCCGTGATAATAGGCCGCTCTGGGTAAGGTAGCACTTTCGTTACGTTTTTTGTTCACATTGCATGATCCACTCAACTGTACCTGTAACAGCCCTGTGATCTTTCATCAGCAAAAGTTACAACTTCGATACTAGCGACTACCGTATCAAAATCAGCAAAAGCTTTAGGTTCCTGAGCAAATAATATTCGCAAGTAGTCAACCGGTAGCATGGCTTCTAAGAAGTTGCTTACAATCTCGCCCTCCGTGAGCTGAACATTCAGAGCCACATTTCCCATTGGAATTGGTTGTATGTATGTATCGTGCTGCACACGGCGGAAATACTGACTAATATATTCACACCTAGCTGTAGCTGATAGTCTCTCTCGTAACTTTCCTGATGTGGAATGATCACGGAGAATAATACTAAGTATACCGCTCAAACATACTCATGACAAAGAAATAAAATTTGAAAAATTAGACATTGCTAGATCTTAAGAATATTGACTTGATTTTCTAAGATTACTGAAAACTACAAAAAAGCTATGTCTTTAAGATTCTCGACAGAGATTTTCAGCACCTGAAACATCGGCAATGTTAGACTGAGTAACTTATGAAAATAATGCCATAGAAGTTCACTTAAACTTCCTCTCATCCCACTATAAACCTCACCTGTATTCTCATGGGAAACAGAGACTGGCTCCTTATTCCAAAAGGAAGATCTACCCACTCTAACGCATTCAACTTCATTGATAATCTCTTAACTTTATCCTGCAATTCATTATTCATATCAGCCTGTTTCTGATTAGTTTCTGATTACATTCAAATCCTGTAAATTCTGTATACATTTAAAACCAGTTTTCAATGTGCACTTCCCCATGATATATGTGTATACGGAACGGATTACTACACCCAAGAAATTGAATGTCATCTCCTAAATTCGAGAGAGAGGCGGCACGAACAGTTATGACGGCACTCACCTCCCCATTATTGCGGCAGCTACGCCACATTTCTGAACAGTTGGTTGGTTGGTTGGATTAAAAGAGGAGGGAAGGTACCAAAGTATGAGGTCATCAGTCACTTGTTCGGAATAAAACAGTGCCACAAGTGTGAGAATTAAACAAAAGAGACTGGCAACACAAAACGTAATGAAAGGAAGAATCACAAGAACGATGAGGGGCAACAAACGTGTAAACGGACAAAAGGGGGATAAGAAAACCACAGTAAGGCAAAAAACGGGATGAAGAGAGTAAAACAACAAAGCAGATGACCATGGCTAGGTGATCATGAGAATAAAAAGGAGAAGCCAGCCACTCTGCAACACATTAAAACCTCCACCCCGAAAGAACTAGGGTGGAGAAAACAGAGGGACAAATGACATGCGCTAAAACTTAGACCAAATGATAATGCCCACCTTTACGAATAAAACGTAAAGCTGAAGCAGCCAATGAGGCGTTGTAGCAGCAACGAGTCCGGTAACCCAAGATTCCATCGCTGGGCAGTCAAAGTGGGACATTGCACTATAAGCTGGACCAGTGCCAACAGGGCGCCGCACCGAAAACGACACTTCACAGCGCAGGAGGAACCCATGGGTTGCCCACGCCTGGTCAATGCGGAGACGGCAGAGGACAACTGATTCCCTGCGAGAGCCCCGCATGGAAGACTTCGACATATTCGTAGTCTCCTTAATGACACGCAGTTTGCTGTGCATACTGTTATGCCATTCCGTCTCCCAAAGCCGGAAAACCCTGTGGCGTAAGTCAGAATGCAGGTCAGGTTCAGAGATGCCCATCTCCACAAGAGGTTTCCGCGAAGCCTGTTTGGCCAGCCTTTCGGCAAGTTCGTTGCCTGGGATTTCGACGTGACCTGGGGTCCATGCAAACACCACTGAACGACTGGACCGTTCCAGAGCATAGATGGACTCCTGGATTTTCACTGCCAAAGGATGACGAGGGTAGCACTGGTCGATATCTTGTAGGCTGCTCAAGGAGTCAGTACACAGGAGAGATGACTCGCCTGGGTGTGAGCGGATGTGCTCAAGAGCACGAAATATGGCTGCCAGCTCTGCAGTGAAAACACTGCAGCCATCGGGCAAGGAGTGCTGTTCTATATGTCCTCCATAAACACAGGCAAAGCCAACGTGATCATCGGCCATCGAGCCATCAGTGTAAACCACTTCATGGCCCCGATACACGTGAAGAATCGACAGGCAGTGACATTGGAGAGTCGCAGGGTAAACTGAGTTCTTAGGGCCATGCGGAAGGTCGAGGCGAAGCCGTGGCTTAGGTGTACAACACGGAGGTGTACGTGAATGAACCTCAAGTATAGGTGGTAAAGGGAAGGACTCCAGTTCAGACAGAAGGGATTGCACGCGAACCACAATCGGTAGCCCTTACCTGGGCCGCCGATGCGGCAAACGGGTTGCCGCGGGTTGGGAAGGGAGACGGTAATTCGGATGCGCAGAAAAACTACGAACGTTTGCAACGTAACTGGCGAGCCGTTGTGCACGCCACCGAACCATAAACCACACTCATAGTCAAGGCGGGATTGAAAAAGGGCTCTGTAGAGCTGCAGCAGCATAGAGCGATCTGCACCCCAGTTGGTGCGGCTCAGGTAGCGGAGGGCATTGAGGTGCTGCCAGCATTTCCGCTTAAGCTGACAAAGGTGAGGCAGCCAAGTCAATCGGGCATCTAAAACCAGTCCTAAGAATAGATATCCCTCCACTATAGTCAGTGGATCGTCAGTAAAATAAAAAAAACGGTACGACGGCGACAGAAGTGCATGACACACGACATTGCAGCTGAAAACTGGAAGCCGTGGGCTACAGCCCATGACTCTGCGTGTAGAGCCCATGACTCCGCCTGTATGCACCGCTCAGCAACACCGGTACTGGAGGAGCAGTAAGAAATGCAGAAGTCATCCGCATACAGAGAAGGCGAGATAGATGGTCCTACAGCTGCCGCTAGACCGTTAATGGCCACAAAAATAGAGAGAAAATACAGAGCCCTGTGGGACTCCATTCTCCTGAATTTGGATAGAGCTATGGGAGGCACCAAATTGGGCACGGAAAGTACGAACCGACAGGAAATTTTGGACAAAAATCGGGATCAGGCCTCAGAGACCCCACTCGTATAATGTGGCACGGATATGATGTCACCAGGTCGTGTCATATGCTTTTCGTAAATCAAAAAATACGGCAACCAGGTGTTGGCGTCCGGAAAGGGCTGTCCGGATAACAGACTCGAAGGACACGAGATAATCAGTGGTAGAGCGACGCTGGCAGAAACCGCAATGACATGGAGCCAGTAGGCCGCAAGACTCCAGGACCCAACCCAATCGCCGTCACACCATATGTTCCAGCAGCTTACAAAAAACGTTGGTGAGGCTGATGGGCCGATAGCTATCCATATCAAGCGGGTTTTTACCGCGTTTGAGCACTGGAATGATGGTACTCTCTGGCCATTGAGATGGAAAGATGCCACCGCATCAGATACGGCTGTAGATGACGAGGAGATGTCGCTTCTCGTCAGCTGAGAGATGTTTAATCATCTGAGTGTGGACCCGATCTGGCCCAGGAGCTGTGTCGGGGCAATGTACCAGGGCACTGAGGAGCTCCCACTCTGTAAATGGGGCGTTATGGGATTCACTGTGGCGTGTAGTGAACGAAATCACTTTTCCTTCCAGCCGCCATTTTAGAGAGCGAAAAGCTGGCGGGGTAATTCTCCGACGCAGAGGCTCGAGCATAGTGTCCAGCCATTTGCTCGGCAATCGCATTTTCATCGGTACATAGCACGCCATTTATGTTAACACTGGGAGCTCCTACTTGTGTCTGGTACTCGAGAACACGTTTGATATTTGCCTGGACTTGGGAAGGTGACGTATGACACCCAATGGTCGAGACATATCTCTCCCAACACTCCTTCCATCTTTTTATGAGATGGCGAAACCAGGCACGGAGACTTTTAAAGGCTATGAGATTCTCCACGGAAGGGTGCCGCTTATGCTGCTGTAGAGCTCGCCGACGCTCCATAATTGCTTCAGCGACTTCCAGCGACCACCAAGGGACTGCCTTTCGTTACAGGCACCCTAAAGAGTCAAGGGTCGCGTTTTCTGTTGCAGGAACAATTGTTGTAGTCACTTGCTCAAGCATTACATCGATGTTACGGGGGGGGGGGGGGGGGATTCAACGGTGACAGCAGAGGCGAAAGTTTCCCAGTCCGCCTTGTTTAAAGCCCATCTGGGCTGGCGTCCATGGACATGACGCTGGGGCAGTGAGAGGAAGATGGAGATGTGGTCGCTACCACACAGGTCGTCATGTGCTTTCCAGTGGATAAATGGGAGAAGGCCAGGAGTTCAAACCTAAAGTAGGAAAGGTTTACAGAGTCGATTAATCAGTGCAACCAATGCATTCAGGGGTACTGCACCATCTGGAGGAAGGTATACATTGCAAACATTTATTTCCTGCGTCGTCCTTACCCTGACAGCCACAGCTTCAAGAAGGGTTTGAAGGGGCACATGTTCACTACAGACCGAGTTTAGGACAAAAACGCAAACTCCACCAGACAGTCGTGTATAGTCGCTATCGTATCCGTAATATCCCTTATAGCCATGGAGAGCATGGTTCCGCATTGCTGGGAACCAAGTTTCCTGGAGGGCAAAGTTGAAAGCACGTGTAAAGCTTAACAGTTGCTGTAGCTCAGCCAGGTGGTGGAAAAAACCGTTGAAACTCCACTGTATTGTGACTGGGAAGGCATGGAACATTCAGTGAGGGAGATTACGCCTCAGGGACAGCTGCTGCCACCGATCTATTTCCTGAGCAATCTGTATCCATGGTGTCTGAGGGTCCAGCGAGATCTAGGTCCTCAGTGGACGCCAGAAACTCCATCTTCAGAAGCAAAGCTTGTACAAAGTGGTGGTGTGGGTGCCACTTCAAGTCCCTTGGTACTGGGGGTCTTCTTTTTGGATGTCTCTCGCTGCTCCTTGGGTTTCTCTGGCTGGGAAGGCTTGACTGATTAAGTCTCCAGGACTGAGGATGGTCGTGAAGACCTATCACCAGCTACTTTTGGGCACTTCAGCCACTGGCGGGAGTCATCTTTCCCACTATCAGAAACCTGGGAAGGGTGAGATCCAAGGGACCACTTCCTAGCGAGAGGTGCCGAAGAGGTTTCCCTGGCTGAGATGTGGAGACTGGTGTCCCTGATGGTTGGGGGGGGGGGGGCAATGCTCCCGAGGTAGGTGGTGTGGGAGCAACAGGGAGGGAAGAGCCCCCCACCATCAAAGGGGCAGGTGTAGTCTTCTGGCTCAGAGAGCTAACCAGAATTCGTGGAACAGATGGGGCTACAACAGTTCTTGTAGTGGTGGCGTAAGAGGAGGTCATAGCCACAGGATGTAGACACTCAGATTTCCTCTTAGCCTCAGTGTAGGTCAGTCAGTCCATTGTCTTGTATTCCATGAATTTCCTTTTGCGCTGTAAAATCCTGCAGTCTGGTGAGCAACAGGAACGATGCTCTCTGCAGCTGACACAGATGGGAGGTGGGGCACGTGGAATATTAGGATATGATGAACATCCATAATCTCAACATTTGACACTGGAAGTACAGTGGGAAGACATATGGCCAAGCTTCTAACACTTAAAGCACCACTTAGTGGAGGGGGGGGGGGTGAGATATATGGCTATACATCACAGTGGTAGACCATCACCTTGTCCTTCTTGGGCAATGTGCTACCCTTGAAGGCCAAGACGAAGGCACCTGTTTATCCATTGGACCTCGACAGACATATTGGAGAAAATGAATGCCTCGTTGCTGTAAGTTGAGGTGCAGCTTGTCCTCAGACTGAAAATGAAGGTCCCAGTGTGATGTAAAAACCCTGGACCATATTTAAGCTCTTATGGGGTGTGATGGTAATGGAAGCATCCTCCCAACCTCCAGCTTGTCACAAGGGAGTAATGCCTGTGACTGGACATAGGATGCTGTTTTTATCATGACTGTCCCTGACAGCATTTCAGACAAGCCCTCCACCTCCCCAAACTTGTCCTCTAAATGGTCTACAAAAGACTGTGGCTTCATCGAAACAAAGGAGTCCTCATCAGCTCTCGTGTATATGAGGTACTGGGGTGATTAAGGTTTGCTGCCATCCTTAGCCTGGCGTTCCTCCCATGGTGTGGCCAAGGAGGGGAATGATTTAGGCTCATAGTCCCTTGTATTGTACTGAGACTTTGAACACTTACGGACTGGTGGTGTTCGATCACCAGCAAGTGATGACTTGATATGCTTCATCGCATGTCATCTGCCCTGATCCCACCAACTCCTACCAGGGGCCCTCCCAATAGGAGCCACCCGGCTACAGAATAGGTCACCTGGAAGGATTGCCATTGCCGGGAGTCCTGATGCCTCAGGGTGACAGGCATCTACTCCTTGGCATAGGTGGGGAGTTAACGGCGCAGGCATCAGCAGAGCGATTCCCATGTTGTTAGGGGGTACATGACGGCCCCACCACAATGGACTGTCTAGCGTGCTGGATATCAGGTGCAAAGAAGTCCATGTTCGTCGCTGGCGCAGAAAGTGACACTGCATAGTGCATGGTGGAAAACGCATCCACAAAGGTGTCATCGCCCAAGAGATGGCGAATGTGCGGGACTGCAATGTGATGACGAGAAGCGGGCTACAGATCTCAATGCATGATGGACACGATGCACCATGTAAGGTGCCCTTCCCCAATTGGCTCGCCCTTCGGAAAAATTTTGAAGAATGGAGGTCAAACCCTACAGTGGACCATCACATTAAGGGCAAAACGTGAGGGACTCCTTTTAGTCGCCTCTTACAACAGGGAGGGATACCTCAGTCCTATTCTTACCCCTGGACCTGCAGAGGGGGTGTGAACATTCCTAAGAATTTTTTAAGAACAAAGATACACTAACCAGCCAAAATATTACGACAACCTATCTACTGTCGATATAAACCCGTCCAGGACACAGCAGTGTCACCTGGCAAGGACTGACTGCTAGTTAGACACAAGCATGATGCAGGTAGTATAAATGAGGGTGTTGTCCGTGTGTAGACCGGAGAAGGCACGCGATCTATCAGAGTTTGACAGAGGGCTGATTGTAAAGGCCCAGAGGCGCCGCACAGCATTTCGGAAACTGCTTGACTTTTTGGATGTCCGGGTAGTGCTATGATGAGTACCTTCGACACATGGTGAAACCAAGGTGAAACCACATCCTGACGTGGGGTTGGATGGCTACCTATCATCACAGATGTTGGATGTCCTAGGTTGGGCTGACTGGAAAAAGGGAACAGATTACGAAATGTGGCAGAAGTAACATCAAACTTAAATGCTGGGCAGAGTAAAGTGTGTCTGAACACGCAGTGCACCGAATACTCCTTAAGATTGGCCTCCACATTGACGACATAAGCATGTGGCAATGTTAACACCTTGACATCAGCAGCTACTACGGAAAAGGGCATATGACAATCGACACTGAGCGTTGGTGCAAAGACAAAATGTTGCATGGTTTGAGGAATCCTGATACCTTCTTTATCATACCGATAGGGAGAGCTCAAATACTTCGTCTTCCAAGGGAACAGCTCCTTGAAACCTGTACTATGGGTCGGAGACAAGTGGGTGGCGGCTCCATTATGCTCTGGGAGACATTTATGTGGGCATTTGTGGTTCCAGTGAAGCTTGTACAAGGCACCATGACAGCCAAGGAGTCTCGTCCACTGATTGCAAACGACTTACACACCTACATGAAGATCATGGTTCCTGAAGGCAGTGACATTTTTCAGCAAGGTAACGCCCAACTCACAAGACCTCATTGTTCCTTTTAAACTGTAGTGGATTACTTAGAACAAACGTTATGAGGGAATAAATATATTGCAAAGCAGAAGTCAGAATGCTCAACTCCTTAAATAGATGCTACGATCTTATCATCAGTGAGTTTCACATGTTATTCTTATCTCGTGCAATGAAGACTTTCTTTTCAAAAATGAGTTATTTCAAAACATTACTCCACATGACATTACTGAATGAAAATATGCAGCATATGTAAGCTTACTAATTTGTCTCTCCCTGAGATTTTCTGTGACTCTAAGTACTAACGTGGGTGAATGAAGTCGTTTTAGGAGCTCCAAAATCTGTTTTTCCCGTTTAAATTCTTACAGTATGGACACCTAAGAATTTTGAAGTTTCCACCATGTGTTCCAATTACCATTGGTGTAGTACCTCTTGGTGAGCAGAGATGAACACGTTGTGTTTTTAAATCTGAGGCCATTCGCAGAAAACAAGTCAGTGATACTCCAAAGAACATTTTTTACTATTTATTCTGTTCCTGTACATAGCTTGGATTGGTTACAATACTAGTGTCATCTACAAAAGTGACTAATTCTGTTTTTGTATACTAGACAGAAGACCGTTTACATATACGAGGAACAGTAGTAGACGTAAGACTGAACATTGGAGAACCCCACAAGCGATTTCTCCCCAGTCAGAATTAAATCCCTGGACTACATTGCTTGATTTACTTAGTACAACTTTCTCCACTCTTTTGGTTAAGTATGACATCATTCACTGATTGTCTATACCGTAAGTCCCATAAAACATTAATTTATCTTGAGGAATACAGTGATTTTAAACACTCAAATGCCCTAGAGAGGTGGCAGAAAATAACAACTAGTGCTATTTTATTATTTAATGCTTCTAAAACCTGGTGAGTGAAAGTGTAAATGGCTTTCTATATAGAGCAATCGTTCTGAAATCCAAACTGTGATTTGCTCAGTTTGCTATTGTTGCTAAGATGAGTAGTTCCCTAGAATACATGAACTTCTAAAAAATTTTGGAGCATGGTGACTGCAGTGAAACGGGTGTGTAATTATTGACATCTGTCTTTTTACCTTTCTTAAACAGAGTGTGGGGCGGCAGGTGGAATATCGTTTTATAAAATGTTCCTATTACTTATTTATTGCTGTTGTTTGCCGTTCTCAACACTGGCTCTGTAACTACAATATTGGCAACCTGAAAGTGATTAGCAAAACGTGAAGCCTGTTATTAGAATTCCTAGTGCCCACTTCATCTGAGAAATACACTTATAGCTACAGGTTATAGCTCTGAGGCATTAGGAGATTGTCTGGGATTCATAATCAAAAAACCATTCTCTCTAAAATGTTCACTATATTCTGAAAGTCACAGACCAAAAAGAATCCACACAATCCATCTACCAGAGCAGTTCAGAGTCAAATACTCTGATGCAACTATAACTGTTCAAATTAAATGTTTAAGTGAATACTCGCCATAATTTGATGATAATGTTCATCAAACGCCACGCTAAATAATGCTAGAATGTCTGTCCCCCGGCGGCACGTGAAAATACGACATACGCAAACTGAAGATATATCATTAAAGTCATCCCAGAATTAACACTTCACTCGAAAACGATTTCATGGTTACGCGTATCCCGAGTAACTTATTACGGCATCCGAGGCTGTTTATAGCAATGATACTGATGCGACGCGACTCCCGGCACATGTGGTGCGCTAATCAGCGTCTGGAGAGAACTGGGGCCTTTTTGCCTCACGCAGCGTTCTTATATATAAAGCTGCGGTGTGGACGGCTAAGGGAACGCCTGATCAAATCCGTTCTCCCGACTAGCCGCTGGGCTAGTAATGCACCACTTTACGTTATCGAATAAAGCATTGTTTCCTTTGCTGATGGCCGATGAAGCTTTCAATTTAAATGTGCAATCAGCACACAGGTAAGTAATCATAATAAAAGTCTGACGAGGCTAAGTAAAATATTTTGGGCGAGAGAATTAATTTAATTACACTACACGCAGTAGACGAGCTCTGAACTTGCCCTTTACAGACACGCTATGGCTATAGTTTTATAGTTATTCAGTTGAAACTTCTCACATCATTATGATTATAGCGGATCTCCCGTCTACTTAAATTTAAACATCCTAGCCTTATTTATTCGCCTACATAATCTATCTTGCTTCCTTAATTTCTAAGACAAAAACCAGAAAATCATGAATTTCAACTAAAATTTTAATTTGTGAGATCCAGATTACTGTTTCTCTTTTCTGTTGTGCCAATAATTTTTACAGGAATACGTCCAAATTTCTAAAATGGTTAAAGTTATTGAACTGATATTCAACACATACTGATTTAGTATTACTCCTGACATTCTAGAATAGTTTCAGGTTATTTACTTCATTTTTAAAGTATTGTGCAACATTTATGAAGTCAGAGCTAGTTACAGCGGACTGGCTGGCACACAATGGAAAGACTGATATGAATTTTATAAAGCGTGAGTATGTTGCTTCCCTACTTCATCCTCTACTTAATCTTTTTTTTTGAATGTAATTGGAAAAAAAATTATTACAAAACGGGAAGCAAGAGTACAGCTTAACTACCTATGAAAAATTAAAATTGAAATGTAAACATATAGAAATATTAAAAGAAAACTGATTACCTTTTTCAATTATTTAAATTACTGGCATGTTCACTGCTTAATAAGCAACATTATCACTCAAAATTTAAGCAAAATCAATGAAACACTTTGGTATACATATTGTCTTAGACAAACAAACACATAAAGGTATGTAAAATTATGAAAATCTTAAATCCATTAAATACATTTTTACATACACAAATTCAAAGAAAATAACACAGTTATTCATGATACATAAACAGATAATTAAATCTTAACAGTCTTCTAAACCTGGAAGAACATGTCACAAATCATGACAATTTTATTTTTACACTCGTAGTTGTAGCCGCTTTGGCTGGCGTTCTATTCTTTCATTCACAAGAGTAGAGGAGGGGAAGTTGCTATGGTGTGCGTCCTTCCCGTTCACTCTAAATTACCTGGGGAAAGGGGAAGGGCTCTGTGAGTTGTGTCCAAGTCACTCCAATCTTTCACGCAGCTACCAGGCTGCCATTATCTGGTTTGTCCTGTAGAACAAACAAAAAGAGTGCCTCAGACTCTGTTCACCTAATATCTAAGGGTGGGTCACAATGAAATGGGGATATATACATTTTATCTTTCAATATGTTACTGGAACAAACTTAACAGAACTTTTTCAATTTTGCTCTCTCGGTTACTTAACTGTCATAAAATCGATAAACAAATGGCTCAAAACGCCGTTAGTCACGTACTAGAGAAAATTTATGCTCAAGGCATACCATCACAAATCCTATTTAAGTTCAATTTATTAATTCTGGGCCGGAACACTGAACTAATGCTTGGTACATTCCTGACAAATCTGTATTTTATTTACTTAGCTGACTCATCTTAGATTACCTTATTCTTAGAGATAGTATGAGTACATTTGATTAGTAGTTGTCTTCTCAGCTTCTTTGTACATGTGAGTAACTTGTGGTAATAGTACAGTTCTCAGTGTTCAAAACACACTACGTTTAGATGACTACTAAATCCACTTATTGATCCTCTCCTGCTGTGTCAGTTCCACATCTGCAATGATGTACTTACTTCATCGAAGTGTATTTATGCTAAGCTATAAATAATGTTTCACATCTGCCATTATGTTACCCAATTATGTTGCTAGTGTATGTCCTTATTTAACACTCACTCTATTAACATTTAAAGCATAGGATAGCACATTTATATCATATCTATAGTGTATTGCAGCTGATCAGTTTGCTCACGTGGTAATCCATGCATACACTAGGTCTCTTTGCCATTTCAAATCCTGCTTTTAAATGAACTTGTATATATTTTTTTAAATATTATTGTGGGACCATTTCCAATAAAACAACACTTTGTACTTACAATATTACCAGGGTTCTATACATACTTGTTACTCAAATACCATTGTATCTTAATTACATCATACTTCTGTGTTGTTCATGTCACTGTTAGGTTTGTCACATTAGGAATTTTCTTCACTAATCGGTGGATAGAATGGTTACAGAACTCACGGCTTGATAGCCATGACGGAAAATTTTAGTATTGGAAAGAAAGAGTCGAAATTTTAGGTGGATAGAAAAGATGTAGAATGAGTGAGACCTGAAAAGGGAAAGAACATCTCACACAGCTGGAACTGCACAGCTGCCACACTGTGTAGAGGTTACAGAACAACCTCCTCCCTACAGAATTCATTCACTACCTATGAACTTCTTTAGGTCGATCACGTTCCTGTGACCGAATAGCTTTTTACTCTTAGGGTACTCTAGCCTATATGCATTGGCATGTGGATTTCCTATGATCCTGAAAGGTCCTTGGTATACGAACATGAATTTCTTTGTTTCTGCATGTATTTTCTTTGATTTTTCCTTGGTTTTGACAAGGACCAACTGACCTATTTCAAAACTGGTGGGTACAGCTTTTGCGTCATAACACTTCTTTCTTTCTAATGTTCTTTTCCTTATATTTGCCCTAGCCTTTAACTTCTCGTCTGTGGTTAGCTTACTTTTACTCAGATTAACACCTTCGTTCCAATATCTCCTATTTTTCAGAACTCGTATAGGCAGCTCCCAAGTTTCATCATTAGTTACTACATGTTTATCAATAAAAGTTACCGTAATTACTCTGGTTATCGGCAAGACCATTTTTAACTGGCTTCTTTCAAAGTAACGACACTCTGATATTTCGACAAGAAATCTATGCCAATTATATCCTCAATACTGAGATTATTTACAATTGAGCATGGATGATCAATTAAATTACCATTAATCTTAAAGGGCAGCAAAGCTTCTTGTTTTACCGTTTTTGACACCTTGCCAGTAGCACCAATTATTCTTAGTCCTGATACCCTCATTACTGTAAGTTTGTCTTTACCAGGTAATACATCAAAGAAGGACTGAGATATCACACTCACCTCACTTCCACTGTCTAAGAGACTACGTACATTGATACCCAACATATTCACTATTATTATAGGGTGGCTTATTCTAGTTTGTACAGGTGGTTCCTCAAACTCATCCAATAGTTCCTTTTGGATTTGTCTCCAACTAAAGTAATCGACATCTGTCTTCATTACATTTAGGTCAAAGTGTGTAGGGGTTTCCTGAATTGCATTTTCAGCTGCCTTTTCCAGTCGGTCTACTAATTCCAAATCGAAACACCGCACGACTTCATTACATTTAGTTTGCTGAACATAACACAAATTACTGTAGTCTGAGAGATTCTGCGCCTCCAGACCGGGCATAACACTAGTTACAGCTAAACCACTTTCAGTATTATCGCCGGGTTCCTTCTCAAGTGACAACTGGTCACAGCTACTGGGTTCATCGACCCCCAACGGGCTATCCTCTACATCCTCACTTACCACCTGTCCTAAATATATTAGTACAGCGTCAACATCCTGCACAGGCCCTTTAAATAAGAGCACATCATCTTCATCGTAAATATAAGCATGAATTTCTTCTGCTTCTTCACCTGACAATTCAGTATTTTGTAGCTCTTCCCTACCGTTACATTGCGGCGCCTTCTCTTTCTCTTCTCACTTAGAAAACGTCTCTAACATGGTATCTATCAAATACTGTGAGTGATTTAATATTTCTGCTGTATCCTTAGATGCTACCGACCGCTCGTCCACATGTTCAGTCTGAGTATTCTGATCTGTCTTACCAATTACTGTAATTACTGGCTCAGGAAAAGCAACCGCCTGGTGAGCGCCAGTGTCCTCATAGACTGGAACTAGTTTTCCTGCCTCGGCCTACCACTGTTTCCTTTATTTCCATTATAGTTAACTGGCACAGCATTGCTTTCCGCACTGTTGTTTACCTGCATCATTTTGTTCAGAACAAAATTACTATCATTTGGATGCCATTGTTGGTTCTGATAATTATTTCTCCAATTCCTACCTCTCTTAAGATGGCGAACACCTACTGTTCAGATGTTTACATTGCCAATCTGCTCGTTCTTAAAATTACTACTAGTGTTATTACCATTTCTGTTATTACATGCTTCCTCCTCATTGGCAGCAACACGCTCCACACGTTCCAAATATTCAATGAAACGATCCAGATTGTCTCTAGGGGCAGATATAATTCTAGTTTGCCAATACCATGGCAGTTTGGCTTCAAGACCCAGTATTATCATTTCAGGTTTTAGCTTTTCGGCCAAATGTGACAAATGTGAGATCCATGACCTGGCAAACTCTTTAATAGATTCCTTGCCTACAATGAATCGTTTTCCACCTCAAAATTATCTCAACACTTCATTTTGCTTATTACTAGACCAATACTCATTAATGAAAGCTGTTTCAAATTCCGCTAATGTTTTACACTTCAGCATAACATCCGCTGACCAACGCATGGCTTCACCTGCTAAATGGCTTCTAATAAATGAGATTTTCTCTCGTTCAGACCAAGTTGGTGGAGTCACATCTTCAAATCGTTCCAGAAATCTAGCAGGTGGATATTTTTATCTGGATCGAACCGCAAGAACTGCCGACACCCGATAAAAGCGGCGTTTGCAGCTACAAATTGTTGCATACTACCATTACCAGAAGTTACCGAAGCTACTTTACTTTCAATGTTAGCAATGTTAGTACTAATATTTTCTACTCTCATTTCAACATTATCTACTCTTTGTACAATATGAGTAGTATCAGTTTTGATTGCATCTACTTCTGCTTGACATATGTTTACTTTTATATTAACATTTTCAAACCAATCTGAGCACAGTTCAGATTCCGCCTCGATCTTTTCTGTTAACTTGTGCTCCAGCTTCGCATCTTCCATTTGGAAGTCTTTGAGAACCTCAGCAACTTTGGATTTTACTGTTTTATACATTTCAGAAAATGGTTGAGCAACCTTTTTCTTAATATCCTCTTGATTGTAATCAATTTTATAATTGAAACCGTCCAGATCCTCTTTCAACTTATTGCAACCAGCCTTGAAGGTATTGCCCATTACCTCCAATCCTTTATTAAAATTAGTTTGGCTGGCCACAATCTCATACTTTAATTCGGCTGTCATTTTAGCATTACTGGCTGACATTTTTGCATTACTACTTTTGACCTCCTTTATATCAGACTAATTCAGCATTACCGGTAGCTATTGCTTGTAATATAATATTTAAATCAATATCCCCAGTATCTTTGGGTTGATCACTAACTGGTTTTTTATCACACTCAGGTGACGAAAAACTAGCTCCAACACCAGAATCATCAAAACTAAATGAAACTTCTGATTGATCAGTCATATCTAACTTCTCTTTTTTAATCTCTACCATCTCTGATGACTGTTTCATTTTTAATTCATCAGAGAAACTATCATCCAATAACTTAACAGCTTCTGATTTCTGCTTTTCTACAGGGGTCTCTATTATTGAATCATTGCCCCTTTTCACACTACTGTCAGGAGACAATACTTCATATTTCACTTTAACATTACTATTTTCATGCATATTTACACTTGAACCGTTGTCTGGATTTACAGTTCCCTCAACGGAGATAGGTTCTGATTTAAGTTTAACCTCAGTTTCTTCTGGTGGTTCCATCGCCGACAATCTTTTAGTGCAGGTTAGTAAAATTTTTAACAGCTTTTCACATAACTTAGTTCCTTCTACACGACATATGACGTTGCCGGCGCGGCGTACCAGGATTACTGAGCGGCGCGGCGCGTTAAACTGCAGACGGCATTTCGACAGCTGCTGTGTGGCCCGCAACTGCAGGCGCAGCTCCGGTTTCTCCGGCGGACGACTGCGGTGAAGCAAAACAGGCTTTTCGCGATGCCGGAAGTGCCGTTACACTTAGTGCCAGCTCCGTCAATCCAGATGCGTTGATAATCCAATTGCGTTGTCCACATGCACACGTAACACTGTCTATCACTGTTCCATTGCTCAGTTGCGTGTCGAATTTCACTCCCGTATCCGAATATTTAAAAATCACTTTCACTTTTACTCAGTTTCTTTCCCGTCCGATGCACCATATGTGGGGCGGCGGGTGGAATAATGGGTATTATATGTTCTGTTTTTCCCGGCCGATTAGCACCATATGTGAGGTGGTGGGTGGAATATTGCTTTATAAAATGTTCCTATTATTTATTTATTGATGTTGTTTGCCGTTCTCAACACTGGCTCTATAACTACAATATTGGCAACCAGAAAGTGATTAGCAAAACCTGAAGCCTGTAAATAGAATTCCTAGTGCCCACTTCATCTGAGAAATACACTTATAGCTACAGCTTATAGCTCTGAGGCGTTAGGAGATTGTCTGGGATTCATAATCAAAAAACCATGCTCTCTAAAATGTTCACTATATTCTGAAAGTCACAGACCAAATAGAATCCACATAATCCAACTACCAGAGCAGTTCAGCGTCAAATACGCTGATGCAACTATAAGTGTTCAAATTAAATGTTTAAGTGAATGCTCGCCATAATTTGATGATAATGTTCATCAAACGCCACGCTAAATAATGGTAGAATGTCTGTCCCGTGGCGGCACATGAAAATACGACATACGCAAACTGTAGATAGATCATTAAAGTCATCCCAGAATTAACACTTCACTCGAAAACGATTTCATGGTTACACGTATTCCGAGCAACTTATTATGGCATCCGAGGCTGTTTATAGCAATGATACCGACGCGATGCGACTCCCGGCACAGGTGGTGCGCTAATCAGTGTCTGGAGAGAACTGGGGCCTTTTTGCCTCACGCAGCATTCTTATATATAAAGCTGCGGGTCGGACGGCTAAGAGAACGCCTGATCAAATCCGTTCTCCCGACTAGCTGCTGGGCTAGTAATGCACCACTTTAAGTTATCGAATAAATCATTACTTGGCTGATGAAGCTTTCAATTTAAATGTGCAATCAGCACACAGGTAAGTAATCATAATAAAAGTCTGACGTGGCTAAGCCAAATATTTTGGGCGAGAGAATTAATTTAATTACACTACACGCAGTAGATGAGCTCTGAACTTGCCATTTGGAGATACACTATCTCTATAGTTTTGTAGTTATACAGTTGAAACTTCTCACATCTTTATGAATATAGCGGATCTCCCGTCTACTTAAATTTAAACATCCTAGCCTTATTTATTCGCCTACTTAATCTATCTTGCTTCCTTAATTTCTAAGACAAAACCTGAAATTCGTGAATTTCAACTAAAATTTTAATTTGTGAGGTCCAGAATACTGTTTCTACTAAATTATTATGAAAAATGAATCTAAGTATAAATTTTTAAGTTTCTAGCTCTTTTCTGTTGCGCCAATGATTTTTACAGAAAAACGTCCAAATTTCGAAAATGGTTAAACTTACTGAACTGATATTCAACACATATTGATTTAGTATTACTCCTGACATGCTAGAAACGTTTCAGGTTATTTACTTCATTTTTAAAGTATTGCGCAGCATTTATGACGTCAGAGCTAGTTACAGCGGACTGGCTGGCACACAATGGAAAGATTGATATGACTTTTATAAGGCGTGAGTATGTTGCTTCCCTACAAGAGGCTTAACCACAGCATATTTCGGTCCCCCTGGAAAAATTCCTTGTGTTAGTGATGCATTACAATTACCTATAATACTGTGCTTGTTACATGGGAACTAATTTTTAGTGCTCTATTGGAAACATTTTCAAAACCAGATGAGCTTTTATGTTTGAAAGAATATATAATGTTCTTAATTTCTATAGGAGAAGTTGGGGATATATACATGTGGCTGAATTTTATGGAAGTTACATTTTCAACACACTGCTGTGATTTTGCTTGAACAGTTTGTCCCTATGCCTTATGTTATATTTAAGAAATGATAATTAAATACAATCGATACATGTGATCCATAATTTATAACCGTTTCGTTTAGTGATGTTAGCTTGTTCTGTGGCTCGTTGTCCTGTCTCTCGTTTCACTATATTCCATATAGCATTAAGTCTGTTATTAGAAGCACTGATTTCTGACATTATGTGCATGGTCCTTGATTTTCAATAACATTTCTCAGTAATTCTAAGTAGTTTTTGTAGTGATCAATTACTGCAGAATCCCCTCTTGTTCTTTCCAATAGATACATTTCCGTTTTCTTTTCACAAGGTACTCTAACCCCTCTAGGGTTCCATGGTTTCTTACATGGCTATTTAATATCCTTTCTGATTCACTTATGCATAAAGCTATTTTCAAATAATGATATTAATTAATCAAGGAGTAAACTAAATTTTATGTTAGCATTTGGTCCATTATAAATTAAATCCCATATCTTTTGTAAATTATTCTTAATAACTTTTGTCCTGGTATCAGTAATTATTCTAACTAATTTCCACTAAGGGGCATCCATCCACAGTGTAACTAAATGTGAATCGTGATCAGAGAGAGCATTTGTTACTGGATAAACAGTGCTATAAGCTTCACAAAGGAAAACATTATCAATTAGTATCCTATTGTCTTCATCTGTATGTGTTGGAAAGTTAATTACTGACACGAAATTGAAGGATCCAAATAAGGTTTGAAGATCATTTTCCTTATCAGATTCCTTTAGAAAATCTACAGTGAAGTCGCCACTCGGTTAACTGCTTGCTGCTGCCTGACAGACAGTACACTAGGGAATACGGATTCCTCATAAATATTTCAAAATTTCCCAGTTGGGATCTCTACATAGTTAAAATTAGAAATGAACTATTTTTCTGCATTAATTCACAAGCAGACACTTCTACATGTTGAGCGCTACTGTGTATATTTGTCTGAATAGTTTTTAACTTGTGTTCTGTCTTAACGTATGTAAGAATTTCGCTTTTTGTCACTTTATTTCTGCATTAGTAAGCTGCAATAGTGTAATCTGTTATATGTAACTTATCTAACCCTGTGGTTATGTGGTGCTCAGATAGGCACTGGATGCCTGTCTTTTAAGAGCTCTTGAAATTTTCCAAACAGACAAACTCTTCTTCTGTATTACTTAATCCACCAATATTTTGATGAAATAACGTATTTTACTTTTCTGTGCATTATGATGCATTTTGAGGGGCCTCATCTGTTATTTTCACTTTTTTGAAAACAGGATGTTTTAACCCTGATTCTAACCTAAAAAAAGATGCACCTCTGACACCATTAACCACAGGCATCTTGCTATGTATAATGGTGGTCCCTTGTATACTATCTGCAAGAAGCTCAGGCAGCACACTTTTCCCTCTCCTTTTCTGGGATACGCCGTATCTAGCATATTTCCAGTTTCCAGCTGTGGCAAGTTGCTCTGCACCCACGCGAGACTTGGTTTCAGTCAACAACAGCATGGTCAACTCTGTGTTAACACGGATCGAAGCATTGTTTATCCATGGCTGGTAATAGCACTGCAGGATCTCCACAAAATTCACAGTGTGTGTGTGTGTGTGTGTGTGTGTGTGTGTATGTGTGTGTGTGTGTGTGTTTGTGTGTGGCCGGCCGTTGTGGCCGAGCGGTTCTAGGCGCTTCAGTCCGGAACCACGCTACCGCTACGGTCGCAGGTTCGTATCCTGCCTTGGGAATGGATGTGTGTGATGTCCTTCGGTTTAAGTAGCTCTAAGTCTAGGGGACTAATGATCTCAGATGTTAAGTCGCATAGTGCTCAGAGCCATTTGAACCATTTTGTGTGTGTGTGTGTGTGTGTGTGTGTGTGTGTGTGTGTGTGTGTTCCTATTTCACCCAGGTCAAATGTAATGCTGTAATTACTGTTCTATGCTCCACCTACTATAATAAATTGATACTCTTTGCCAAAACCTTTGCATAAATTCCATATGTTCTCTGTCACCTGGATAAGGTTAGCACTTGGCTTCATGGTACTTGTGATCTGTCCCTAATCTGTCCTGTACCATCCGGCCTACATCCCTCCCATGACTATAACTACCAGCAAGAACTTTTCGTCCTATTGTCGTTTGATACCGATCTACGTTGAGTTTCCTTGCTAGAAGTCTCCTGCACCCTACTGTGACCTACAGCTGGATGAGGCTCTTCCCCTCCTACTTAGGGTAAGAAGTCAGATTTATTGATTTCAGCTTAAATATAGATGAAGTTGAAGGGCTGTTCTGCTTTAGTCCATTGCTTGTTTCCTTCACGCAATTCCCAAGCACTTTTTCCCTCTTCAACCTATCTAGTTCAATCTTTGCGTGACTGAATTCAGCCTGAACGGCTCAGAAATTCTTTTGTCTTTTATGGAAAACTTGGAGTTCCAGAGGAGAGCCTCGTTAAGTTTCCCATTCGGTTTCCCAGCACATTTATCCCAGTGAAATTCTAACACACAGTCTACACATACCACCCCTCTTTGACTATCATACGGAAACATGCACATTTATCACGTATTGAAACGCAGATTACACGCTTAAGAACAGAATTAAATCACTTAACATACTTTACACTATTCGAATATTCGTTGCTTATGAGTAGCAAAAATTAGGCCAACAGGTTAGCGCTTCAGGTGTGAGATATTATTTACTTCCGCTACAGCATTAACCAATCACTCACTCAACTGCAGTATCCGTTACAGTATTTTAATAGTAACAAAATGTAGCCTTATTGTACTTAAATGGCAGGTAAACAACCGACTAGTGGCAAAGATTCTGAATTAAACAAAATTAAGGTTTGTGATACTTTCCGGAGACATGAATTTAACTGTGAATGCAGACGCTTGTATTAAATAATTTGGAAGAGAAACAGGACCATTACGTGTGATACTCTAAGTTAACTGTGTCAAAATGGAAAAAAAATACGATTACAACCAGACCTAGACTTTCTCCCGTTTACTGGCTTAATTCGTAAAGGTAAGCGATACCCTTAATAGAAAGCTAAATACACTCATTTAACGAGTAACTTCTAGTAAATCTGTTATTACAATCTAAACAGCGCACCATAGTACACCTAAAGCTTACACAAGCTCCAGTATACTCCCTATGAACAATTTTTTGACAATTCTCATGAATGATGCTCTATTGAAATAGGAAATTTGGCCAGCTCTCAGAGAACCAAAGTCTGGCACCACTGGAAAGCGCACAGTGGAAGGTGCTCGGATAGTGATAGGACCAGGCCCTAAAAATAAACATTTGCAGAATAAAACAAAATGTTATCTAAATTACCCAGTAATAAACACGAAAATAAATAATGATAGAATTAAATACGAACAAACGTCCAATAAATTAGCTTTCACAATGACGCAAATGCAAGCATAACTGAAATCCAGCACAATGTCCCAATACCAGGAGCGCCATTCTACAGTGTCTGGCCAACTAGTGCAGGGACTAATATTTGTACAACAAAATATTAAAACCACCACACTGCAACCATTTCAAAAACTGAATTCCTATTTCAAGCTCTCCCAAAATTACACATTACATTGTACCTACCAGGAAATATCTTAGAATGAACATTCAGGGAACTAATAAATAATTTAAATCCTATGAATAACACAAGCAAGTTAAAACAACAGTGTTTCTATGTTACGACAATATCTGTGAATACTTCAGTAGTTGGGCGACAATAGCAAGTGCCTGGATAATTTAAATCCCACAAATTAGAACAGTGCTTTTATCTGACGACAATTCCCAGCAACATCCAAGCCTTAAATAATTTATTTTTGAAAACCAAAACTAGTTAGAACAATAACAGTTATGGCAAGAGCTGTAAACTCAGGGGTAGCTAAAGAAGATTCTGTTAAACCTGGTACAAGGATAATACAGCTAGCCTGAAACTTGCAAGGGCAGTGCTGGTGAGTGGAGCTTAATCAAATGAATTTAAGGACAGGAGGCCGTCAAGCAGGATAGCTTACATGAAACCACTTCCGCAAAACGTAGGGCCGAACGCAACAGCTAAGTAGGGTAAGAGCGGATGCGCCACACAAACAATTACACCGACCTACCCTGCGACACAGGTTGATACATGAGAAATTTTAACCATAAGGGGAACCTTTTAATCCCAACTCACAATGACAAAAACAAAGAAATGGGCTTGCAAAATAGTACAGTGCTTTTACGCCTATCGACAAATAATAACTAAAAAGTAACAAGCGACTGCACGTAATAGAAACAAGGTTTAGCAAATCGAGCCAAATGGATAGTACTGTATTTTAAATTCAACTTTGCAGAACAAGCTCACCGCCATAAGCAAAGTTATGAAAGAAGCTCATTGAGTATAGTTCTTTCGGGTGAACTGTGGCTGTCCCAAGTGGCAACTGGTACACAAGTAATCCTCTGGCCACCTTCCACAACCCAGCGGTTTCTGCCCCCGATGTGTACCAGTCCACTTTACCTCCCGTGGGTACGCTCACACAGCTGCTGATGCCGACTGCATGGAATGGTCTACGCCCTCCTCTGAAGGCAACTGCTGAGTTTCTCCGCCAAGAGTTGAGAGGGCGCTCTATTTGCCAGTCGCTACCTTACCTCTTCACCGTCACACTAGAGTCCAGTTTGTGAACCCTGTCCACCTGTAGAAGTCTCAGAACTCGACGCACACTCCTTCTGTAGGGCCACGCGTCAAGCCGTTGGTTGGTTAGTAACAGCCAAAGAGTCTAACCAGGCGCAATGTCGATAGGAGCCGATATGGTTCGGTACAAACACCTTGCGTTCTGAGTTGTAATGAAGAATTAATACTCCATAGCGGTACGACATAAACAAAGACTACAAGCAAGACAACGGGTACAAACATCTCTGAGCAGGCATAGTATGGACGAACACCGCAAGGGTAGCAGCAGATACAAACTTGTCGTGGCAGATCACAAACCCAGCTGAACGGCGTGTAAACGGACGTGTAGAGGGCATGGGTGGTCGGTGAATGGCGTATGCAATATCCTAGTCAATGACCTCGAAAATGTGGGAAATACGAACGTGTGTTGTGGCTTTCTACGTGTAGCGAGAAAACGGTCGTTTCCGGACACGAGTCACTATGCTAAACATAACCGGCTGGGATCTGTAAAGAGAATTTAATCACACCCTGCATGATTTCGCTGGTAAATGAATTATGTTTTGTTTCACTTCTTTACAATTTACAATAACCCCACTTTCACTGTCTGGACCTGGGTTAAGCGCAATGAAGTTTGTGTCGCCTTTCGTCTAGTTCCAACTCCTCACCCTTTGACTACGGCGTCACCTGACAGTGTGTTCCTTTCCGTTGACATCTAGTCTGAATCGATCTGCAGTCTGTAAGTGAGTTGCTTATAACAGAAACCCATGCCAGATCTACTTATGATAAAGCCACGTCTCTAAGCCCCCTTCGTCTAGTATATGATCCAGTCATTTTAGCTCTAGAGAAATAAATAACGCCGGCCAGTGTGACCGAGCGGTTCTCGGCGCTTCAGTCTGGAACCGCGCAACCGCGACGGGCGCAGGTTCGAATCCTGCCTCGGGCATGATGTCCTAAGGTTAGTTACGTTTAAGTGGTTGTAAGTTCTGGGGGACTGATGACCTCAGATGTTAAGTCCCATAGTGCTCAGAGCCATTTCAACCATTTGAACCAAATAAATAGAACTGTTTTCCGCACTACTGTTGAGGAGATAAGTAAATGAAAAACGTGTGGTCTGATCGTTAAATAAGGCACTCTTTAAATTAATGTGCACACAGGATGACTTATTCCTCTCGATGTCGATGATAACAAGCGTTACTAAGACTAGGTCACTCCTCTCTGCAATTCCACTGATAAATCGTGGCTTACCTGCAAAGCTGCCTGTCTCCTTGACAATTCAGCATTTGAGCTCGCACCTACAGACCATGTTTCAGGAATGCGGTTCTTAGGGCGAGGATAAATAACTGCAAATGAGTGACAAAATTTCTATGGTTGAATCCATAATTCGTATATCGACCTCTATTCACGGGTAATGTAGAGCTAGCCTTCACAATTCAGTAACGTTCATGAATCCACAATACTGAGTACTACTGGCACAAACAAGCCATCCCTAGTAAAAAAAATTAGTGAAACAGAGAACAAAATAATGTTGGGGGTTCGTTCCAGTTATGAACACGAGAGAACCAATCAGAAGAAAATAAGTTAGGAGTTATTGAGCTGTGGGAGTAACAAAGTCGGGAACGAGAACGAGGGCGCGAGCGCATGACCGTGTTGCTTACCACTGACGCATCTAGATGTTAGTAGTAGACATAAGGTTCCTATAAGTACGAGCTGGCACATCCGCCATTTTGTTTCCCAGTGCTCTGAAGCGTAAACGTTCTGCGGTGCTCTAGAATTTGTGTCACGGCACTTTAGCACGAAATTATGGGTGGTTGTGCTGCCATAAACTGTTGTAACTATTCGAGAAGGGGATTTAGAATGGTTCGTTTCCTAGACCATTCAGCGAGAAGAAAAAAATGGACTGTTAACAGTCGTCGCGAGAACTGGGAACCAGGACGGAGCGCACTGTTACGTACTGTCAGTAAATAATACTTATTATGACTTGAATAGTAAAAATCGCGTGCGATATTCGACTGTAGATTTTTGTTTAGCTATTTTGAAAGTAGTAACTCTGAACAGATACTCTGCCTGTAGGGTGTTGGCAGCCAAAACATATCATAACACAGCAAAACATTCCAGAACATATAGTATTTAGAATACAATATGTGTGTCTTATAGTATATTGATAGTCATTAATCAAATACAAGCCACGATCACTTAAAACTTTTATTTAGATGACCGTTTTCTGCATAATTTGGCCTAAACTGCAGTCATCGGATCTGTATCGCAATAGTAATGATAGCACTTTAGAACTAGCTGCCAGTTTTAAAGTTGAGAAATCTCACCAGTTCCACTAACGGTATTTCACAGTAGGAACACATTATGTAAAACATTATGCCCCTTGGTTGATAAGTGATCTTTCTTAGACTAAGATCAGTGCCCACTGTTTCAAAATTGAGCGAAATTAACCTTAATTAAAAGTTCAAACAGGCAGGTACTCGATCACAAGATACTCACAAAATTACCGTGAAAAATGGTGTCATTATATTGCACCACAATATCAAGAAATTAAAAAACAGCCGGCCGAGGTGGCCGAGCGGTTCTAGGCGGCACAGTCTGGAACCGCGCGACCGATACGGTCGCAGGTTCGAATCCTGCCTCGAGCATGAATGTGTGTGCTGTGTTTAGGTTAGTTAGGTTTAAGTAGTTCTAAGTTAAGTCCCATAGTGCTCAGAGCCATTTGAACCATTTGATTAAAAAGCGAAGCAGATGAGTTTCTCGTTTGTATAGAAGATTTAGAAACTGCGAGACAAATAGATGTACTATGCCTGTCTGAACATCATATAGTCACAGATATGCAAGAAGTAAATGTGGGTGCATATAAGGTATCAGCACGTTTAAGGAGGAGGAGTTGCCATATATGCTACAATTTGCTGCAGTGTGATAAAATGTAGAAACTGAAAAATTTTGTATAGAGCAACGTATAGCAGCATGTGCCTGAGAGCTTAAACTAAGTAGTAGTACTTTTATCACAGTAGCTGTGTAAAGGTCCCCACTGGGAAATTTCCAGCTATTTCTCAAAAATTTAGTTTCTTTGTGGTTCCATCTGTCAGACAGAGGGAAGCTAATTGTTTGTGGGGATTTAAATGTAGATTTTCTGAAAGAGTCCGACAGAAAGAATGACCTTCAAGTATTGCTTGGTTGTTTCAATTTGACATAAGATATAACTTTTCCTACTCAGGTAATACAGGAAAGCATCACACTGATAGATAATGTTTTTATAGATCAAGAGAAATTTGATCAAATAAAAACTTTTTCCTTTTAAGCATGGTCTTACTGATCATGATGCACAGCTAGTTACAGTATCTTACGTAGGCCCATACAGTAATGCAAAACAGTGCTCCAAAATAGTGCAATGAATTAATGATTTAACAGTTGCAAATTATAGGGAAGGCTTGCAACAGTTAGACTGGGATGAGGCTTACAAGGAATCCAATACTAATTTAAAATTTAATCAATTTCATGATACCTTTGTGAGTATACTTGAAAACTGTTTCCCTAAGAAAACAGTGAAACACAATTTTAAGAAACCATCTAAAAAGCTTTGGTTTAGTAAATGAATAATAATATCTTGTTAACAGAAAAGGGAAATGTATCCTTTAGCTAGGAGGAGTAATGATCCAGGAACAGTCATGCATTGTAAGAACTACTATACTGTTCCAAGAAAAGTTATTAAAAAATACAGAAGTATGCGCATTATGTCTGAGATTAATTCCTCTCATAATAAAATTAAAAGAATTATTAAAGGGGAAACAGGACAACCGAGAGCACATGAAGACTCTATTTCTGTCAAACTTAATGAAAAGTTTGTTAACAAAAAGTCAGAGACAGAAAATACATTTTTAAAATCATTTTTTAACATTTCTAGAGAAAATAGGATCCAGGTGTTCATTACAAAATGCAAGGCTGCATTTGGAACAGGCAGTACCTATGCAATTTGATAAAACTGAAATTCAACCAACCTCTCCTACTGAAATTAGGAAGATAACAAATGCACTCAAAAATAAAGCTCACATGGAATTAACAGCATTTCCAACAGACGACTAGAAGCTTGTTCCCAGAAAGAGATAAGTAGGATTCTCAGCCACATATGTAGTAGCTAACTGAAACAGGGCATTTCTTCCAGACAGACTGGAATATGCTATTGTTAAATCATTGCATAAAAAGGGGGATAGACCTGGCACTAACAACTACTGCCCATTCTCACTTCTGACACCTTTATCCAAAATTCTTGAAAAAGTAACGTTTCCAAGAGTATCTTCGTGTATTTGTAAATATGAAGTACTAACAAAATGTCAATTTGATTTTCAAAAAGGCTTTCAACAGAAAATGCTATGTATGCTCTCACTGACCAAATATTAAATGCTCTGAATAACCGAACATCACTCTTTGGAATTATTTGTGATCTCTCAAAGGCTTTTAATGGTGTGAATCATGAAATACTTCTAGATAAGCTTAAATATTGTGGTATGAGTGGGACAGTGCATAAATAGTTTAGTCCATATTTAACTGGAAGAATGCAGAAGGTTGATAGTCCGCCCTCAGTCAACTTTACCCAATTTCCGTATTGACACACAAATTGTGCTTTACCTTGGAAAAGGAATTGTGTAGTATGTAAGTGTTAAGTGCGTTCTTGTGTGTCCTGGAAATTTAATTAAGCAAGCCTTCTTCGATTTGATGTGTCGTGTTTGGTGAGTTTCGTATTTATACTTGGTTATTGCGCAAATACGCAGTTAAGATGTAGCAGCTACTACTCGTACTTACAGGGGACTGGTACATGATTTAATAAGCGCCACTATCAAATATTTAGTTTGAATTCCGCGAAGAAAATAAAATATGAACATAGTACTCGATTCTATCACAGAAATATACATGTTTCTTGCGCCTTTATTCTTCAATCGGACAGCAAAGAAAAGCAGAAATAAGCAAATAAGACGCGAGATTTTTTAGTATAATCCATATATCGATGTAAACTTGAGCGGAATGAAATTTCAGAGTAGTATGATCTAAGGCTGTATGCAGGACACTTGTAAAATATTTCAGAAAACTTCAACAGAAAAATACAGTTCTCACAAGCTACGTTCTGTGTTTAGCATTCGATGGAAAACAAGATGGCAGATGCGCCAACCTGTTCTTTTAGGAGCTCTAGGTAGACTGCTTGCAGAACTGGATGTGAGTACGTATTTTTACTAGAATCATGGGTATAGTGCGCATCTCCTAGGGATGCGACTGGATCAATATCGTCAGTTTTCTGCCCATGTTTTAACTCAAGGTAGTGAAGACCAGCACATGGTGCAACCAAAACAGAGGCATACTTGCACGCCAGTCTTTACGATGTGATGAATCCAATGGCTCACATGGCTCACAACTACATGCTACGGAGCATGTTCCCCTCAGTTTCATTTTCTAAGTGGAGGCATTATAGTGGAGACACTCTGGAGTGTCTACACCAGTAAAAAGTAGTTCCTTGCACCGAGTTTGATCAGAAAGGCGCGCCGATCCTTTCTGGGCGTTTCAGGTGGAGCAGCTGGGGAGACTACCTGATTTCTTCGTTGGTCACTCTGCAGTGGCACCAACACAACGCCTATGTGATGATAAGTCTCGGTCTGTCGAAACGCGGTGATGGAGCAAGTTTACCACAAAGGCTCCCATCTTCCATTTTAACAAACATGCCAAGGTGGGACTAATTTGGTAATCACATTTTCAGAAATCTCACCATGTGGTAGTTTTCGTTGGCAGCACTTTGGTCGGTTCCGAATCGTGGAGAAAATTAATTCTAAAGGCGAAATTTGCATATCAGATTTATCAAAGATTAATTACGCTCGTAATCACACTTTGATCGGTTCGGAATCGTGGAGGAAATTAATTCTAAAGGCAAAATTTGCATATCAGATTTGTCAGATGATTAATTACGCACGTAACCGGCATGTTATTGTTGTTATTGGGTTCGTGATCTACAATTAGAATCTGCGCTTGCTTTCAACAACAAATGAAAATTCGTAAGTCATTCCTAGTAAGGGCTTGCCAGAAAGGTCGTTGAAACGTCTGCAAGTGTGTGAGAGCAAGAAAAGTTCCACGGTCACGGGCTCAACAACGTAGAAACGCGTTTTGTTCCAAAGCATGTTGGGACACATTTATTACTGGTAATAGAATTAAGCGAAGGCGGGACTTTTGCTCCAGTTTGTTATGTTGTATTGCATTTATCAGTAGCTAAACTGACAGCTTTCACCAAGGTGTCCAAATATACATTTATTGCGAAAATTTTGTCACTGCTTTTCTGTTACGAGTTTCACAAGTGATACAGCACTCTCCTATTTTTCATTGCAAATATAACACTGTGGTGGCATTGGAACGTCGTTTTCACCAGTAACTTTGTTTCTACATTCACTATAAGCCAGAGTTTTTGCTCATAATGCAGAATATGGGTAATCTGTATTCACAACGTTCCTCTGTAATATTATTCATTGTATTCCGCCATACACTTATATTGAGTACAGAAGCAATTATCTACCTTCGAGTGCAATCGACAGTCGGATTTTATACGACATGACTGCTGCTGTGTTATTGGGTACAGGTTCTCAGCGGTCGCGCCAACTTGCAGTCCACATTCAGTGAGAGCGCACTCGTTCAGCACGCAAAAATATTCGGTAGCATTAGCGCGCCCTCTCCCCAGCCGAATCCCAGGGCAGAACGCGCCCACGACAACCCACGCGCAGCACTCCATTCACGCAGCGAGTCGCCCCATTACGGTGCTCGTGGGGCCACGAATTATTCGCCGCAACGGCTGCTCTGACAAACGTCCATTCAAAATGGAAATTTCGGCGAGTTCACCTACTGACCAATCCAAATCAATTTGCTTCCCACGTTCCTCACAGAAATAACGTGCATGGAAAGTCTGCTTGTCCTGCACACCACTTAGGAATTCGTTTCGTAAACGATTTTGCTTCGCATGGTTTCGGTGTTTGTTCAAAAACAAGTACCCAAATACACTTCTGGAAATGGAAAAAAGAACACATTGACACCGATGTGTCAGACCCACCATACTTGCTCCGGACACTGCGAGAGGGCTGTACAAGCAATGATCACACGCACGGCACAGCGGACACACCAGGAACCGTGGTGTTGGCCGTCGAATGGCGCTAGCTGCGCAGCATTTGTGCACCGCCGCCGTCAGTGTCAGCCAGTTTGCCGTGGCATACGGAGCTCCATCGCAGTCTTTAACACTGGTAGCATGCCGCGACAGCGTGGACGTAAACCGTATGTGCAGCTGACGGACTTTGAGCGAGGGCGTATAGTGGGCATGCGGGAGGCCGGGTGGACGTACCGCCGAATTGCTCAACACGTGGGGCGTGAGGTCTCCACAGTACATCGATGTTGTCGCCAGTGGTCGGCGGAAGGTGCACGTGCCCGTCGACCTGGGACCGGACCGCAGCGACGCACGGATGCACGCCAAGACCGTAGGATCCTACGCAGTGCCGTAGGGGACCGCACCGCCACTTCCCAGCAAATTAGGGACACTGTTGCTCCTGGGGTATCGGCGAGGACCATTCGCAACCGTCTCCATGAAGCTGGGCTACGGTCCCGCACACCGTTAGGCCGTCTTCCGCTCACGCCCCAACATCGTGCAGCCCGCCTCCAGTGGTGTCGCGACAGGCGTGAATGGAGGGACGAATGGAGACGTGTCGTCTTCAGCGATGAGAGTCGCTTCTGCCTTGGTGCCAATGATGGTCGTATGCGTGTTTGGCGCCGTGCAGGTGAGCGCCACAATCAGGACTGCATACGACCGAGGCACACAGGGCCAACACCCGGCATCATGGTGTGGGGAGCGATCTCCTACACTGGCCGTACACCACTGGTGATCGTCGAGGGGACACTGAATAGTGCACGGTACATCCAAACCGTCATCGAACCCATCGTTCTACCATTCCTAGACCGGCAAGGGAACTTGCTGTTCCAACAGGACAATGCACGTCCGCATGTATCCCGTGCCACCCAACGTGCTCTAGAAGGTTTAAGTCAACTACCCTGGACAGCAAGATCTCCGGATCTGTCCCCCATTGAGCATGTTTGGGACTGGATGAAGCGTCGTCTCACGCGGTCTGCACGTCCAGCACGAACGCTGGTCCAACTGAGGCGCCAGGTGGAAATGGCATGGCAAGCCGTTCCACAGGACTACATCCAGCATCTCTATGATCGTCTCCATGGGGGAATAGCAGCCTGCATTGCTGCGAAAGGTGGATATACACTGTACTAGTGCCGACATTGTGCATGCTCTGTTGCCTGTGTCTATGTGCCTGTGGTTCTGTCAGTGTGATCATGTGATGTATCTGACCCCTGTAATGTGTCAATAAAGTTTCCCCTTCCTGGGACAATGAATTCACGGTGTTCTTATTTCAATTTCCAGGAGTGTATTTGCTTACCTGGGTATGTATTTACTCCAGCCTTCTCTTAATCCATCTCTTTCTTTCCCCTCTCTATGCCCATTTGTTCGTCTCTGCTCCTCTCCCTCTCTTTCTATCTGCTCCTCTCCCACTTTCTCGTGTCATCTAATCCTGCCCCTCGTCCATCATTTGCACCTTACCCCTCTGTCCATCTCGTGCTCCCCCTCTAAGTCCATCTGCTGCGTTCATCACTCTCTGTCAATCTCCAAATTTACCACTCGCTGTCCATACATTCCTCCCCCTGTCTATGATCATCTCGTTCTCCTCCCTCTCCGTGTTTACGTCCTCCTCCATCACGACTCCTGTCCCAATAGGAGATTGCCAGTTCTTAACCCCACAGTACTTTTTCCAAGTAACAAGAGAGTACTAAGTTTGCTTGAAATCCATCCTAGGAGGAACGTTTCATCAGCGCATTCATTTTCAAATATATTTAACATATTTCACTCGTATTTGTACACCTATTTCCGCTTCAGCGAATTTCGCCTTGCACTTTCGTTTTCACGCAGCTGAATGTTTATGACGTCATATCACCTGAACTCTGTGTCGTACAACGATATAATTTTGCAAACAAAAGCAGTTGTACATGTGGATACTGTCTGCGTAATGTGTTGCCAATATAATCAATAGTAAAGAAGTAACAAATTACAAAGTGATTCACGATGCGGCAATCTTTTATGCGTATCAGTGCTTACGACTTCATATCTGCTGAATTGTGTGTCGTACGATCTTATATTTGAAAGTACATTCTACGTTATTCGAAGGTACATTCAGTCGTATACGCGAATACTATCTGCAAAAAATGGTGCGAATGCCCAATTGCAGCCACGAACAGCGAAAACGTTGTAGAGAAGTAGGCGATGAACCATTTATCGTTCATAATTTTGTTGGGAGTGCCAACGAGAAAGAGTCTCGAAAGGTTTGAAATTATGTGGGCTACTCTGCTTTTTCACCCCGTGCTCCACTCCTTTGATAAGTAGGTGATTCTAACCCGCACAGAGATGATTTACAGACAATAAGTGACATGTGCACCAAGTTTTGTTCAAAGGCAACCAATGGTTTAGGAGGAGATGTGAAATATACGTATATACATACATACATACATACGTACATACATACTCATACAATATGTATGGATTATTACCCGAGCGGGATTAGCCGAGCGGTCTTGGGCGCTGCAGTCATGGACTGTGCGGCTGGTCCCGGCGGAGGTTCGAGTGTGTGTGTCTGTCCTTAGGATAATTTACGTTAAGTAGTGTGTAAGCTTAGGGACTGATGACCTTAGCAGTTAAGTCCTATAAGATTTCACAAAAATTTGAACATTCTCTTTATTATTATTAAACAATAAAAGACTCGCGAATGTTTACTATTTGCACGATATACGAGACAGAATTGTCAGACCATGTGCTTCGATAAGTGCCGAAGTGATAAGGAATACTACTCTATACATGATACGAAGACTGCAGCATTGCATTGATACCAATGGTCATCACTTCGAACACTTTCTGTAAATGGACGTTCATGCCACATTTGTGACCTTCGTTGACCTTCAAAGGCCTTACTGTTGCACATCATTGGATTCGTCTCGATAGCCGCTATCAGAAAATAAGTACCAAACTATAGCACCCCATTAAAAAAGAAACAAAATTGACCTTCATATGTCTGAAGCGACCCCACCTAGGAACATAAAAGGAACGTTATATTATGGCACCCGTTGTCCAATGCAACTTTTGTCCCACAACCTTCTCAGCTCCTGTCATACTTTCGGAGTTATTCTTGGTGGAAATAGTTAGTGACTCACCCTGTATACACTGAAGCCCCAAAGAAAGTGGTACAGGTATGAGTATTCGAATATGGAGATATGTAAAACGGCAGAATACGGCGCTGCGATCGAAAACGCCCATATAAGGTAACAAATGTCCTGCACAGTTGTTGGATCGATTGCTGCTGCAGCAATGGCAGTTTATAAAGATTTAAGTGGGTTTGAAAGTGGTGCTACAGTCGGCTCACAAGCGATGGACACAGCATGTCCGAGGTAGCGATGAAGTGGGGATTTTCCTGTTCGACCATTTCACGAGCGTACCGGAATATCAGACATCAGGTAAAACATAAAATGTCCGACATCGCTGGGGCTGGAAAAAGATCCTGCAAGAACTGGATCAGCAACAACTGAAGAGAATCGTTCAACCTGACAAAAGTGCAACCCTTCCGCAAATTGCTGCAGATTTCAATCCTGGGTCATCAACTAGTGTCATCGTGTGAACGTCATCCATATGGGCTTTGGGAGCTGAAGGCCAACTCGTGTACCCTTGATGACTGCACGAGGCAAAGCTTTAAGCCTCGTCTGGGCCCGTCAACACCGGCATTGGACTGTTGACTGGTCGGACGAGTCTCGTTTCAAATTGTATGGAGCGGATGGACGTGTATGGTTATGGAGAGAACCTCATGAATCCATGGACCCTGCATGTTGTATTTTGAAAATTTGTGTTGAGTTACTATGGGACCAAACGGCTGAGATAATCGGTCCCTAGACCTACACACTACTTAATCTAATTTAAAATAACTTACTCTAACGACAAGACACACATCCATGCCCGAGGGCGGACTCGTGCCTCCAACGGAAGGAGCGGCGCGAACTGTGGCAGGGTGCCTCAGAGTGCGTAGCCACCCCGCGCGGCGACCCTGCATGTCAGTAGTGGACTGTTCAAGCAGGTGGAGCGTCTCTAATGGTGTGGGACGTGTGCAATTGGAGTGATATTTGAGCCCTGATACATGTAGATACGACTCTGACAGGAGACACGTAAGTAACCATCCTGACTGGTCACGTCCATCCATTCACGTCCATGGTGCATTTCGATGGAATCGTGAAATTTCAGCAGAACAATGCGACAACTCACCCTTCCAGAAGTGCTACAGAGTGGCTTCAGGGACACTCTTCTGAGTTTAAACACTTCCGCTCGCCACCAAACTCACCAGTCATAAACATTTCCTCATGAAATTATGATGGACAATATGGCGAATTTCATGACGTTCGAAGTACTTTTGTCGTTTATAGTCGCTGAATTACGGCACTGACATAGTCTTGTTGTAATGGAACTATTTAGTTTTTTCTGTGGCATTTGAAAGAAGCTTCTAACAGAACAACGTGCTATCTGACTTAATGAAACAGTAGCAAGATAGCCACTGACACCCTGTCAGGAGAAGATATTCTACAAACGTCTGCACCGTTGTTCCGGATGCAAGCAAACCCATAACTCAGGAATAGTTCGTGTGTTTATTATCATGTTTATCATACCAAGTGGTCAAAATGTTGACCTAAGCTTTCCTAGACACTATAAATTAATTCTGGAGAAACAGAACCGCGCATCGAATTGCGTCTGGAGTTAACGGAAATACTAGCCCATTTTGTGTGGCATTTCATGTCTTCGTCAGTCGTCGGCGTTTCCCAGCAGATATCTTGTTTTAATTTTTGCTACGATAAAAGTATAGAAGTGTTATATTTGGTGAGTGTGCAGATCATTTTGCATTTCCAGAGCGACATCCCCAGTGCTCTTGAATGGTCCCTTAAGAGGATCCGTCGTTAGGAGTTCGGAATGGGAGGGACATCCATGACGTCGGTACCACATCGATAGCCTTATGGCCAGACGGAATGTCTTCCAATGACTGGGGCGGCAGCATTTCTTAGCAGCTTGAACGTATTTAGAACACCATTAGTAAAACAGGAATCAATGACGCAGGTCTTGAAAAACACGCAACAAATGCCGATAGACGAAAAGAGTTGTTTTTATATTCTTTGATTCAGCATGGGTTTTCAACTGTCGATTATTGCGTGTTGGAAAGGTTGAGTTGCCCATGAGCCAGTAAACGTTTCGTCCTTAAGCAAAAATCTACATCTATATAATGCATCACTTTGCACTTTGCGTGGATAACTTTCGGAGAACTGTAACCAGTTTTGGAAGTCATTGTCATGAAGCCGTAGATGCAGCACAACGTGAAGAGAATGATATGTGATGGAGTGTGGTTTTAGAATACTACTTGTTTGCTTCATCTCGCTCGTACTTCCGAGAGGTGGCTTAGTGACATTTACATTATGGTTTCTGCCGTCAAAAGGTTGGTGTTATTTATTTACTCAGTTGCTCTTCTGCTCTTCTTTTTCCTTGTACATTATTCTTCACAGATCCAGTTTCTACAATGTTTTGTGTTATGTTTGAAAAGTTAGATCTTTAAGTGGTTAGCACAATCAGGATACTTTTCAGCATAAGACCACACCGCTGGTCGAATGGTTTGGCTACGTTTGCCACAAACGATATTCAGTTTTTTGACTGTTATATGCATTGTGAATCTCTCAATACCTTTACGACCAAGTTATATGTTTGTTATAACAGAACACAGACTGGAGGGTTTAGAGTGCACAGGTAACATGAGAACCACACTTGTGTTACATATTTGCTTACATTTGGTACAGTAGGGGAGACGTTTCTAGAATCTCTTCTCCTGACGGCGGGACAGTGGTTGATACTTTTTGATCAAATCCCATACACGTCATGTTGAAGTTCTCTTAGAAGCCTCTCGAAAACGCCACAAAAAAGTTTGTGGTGCCATGAGGGAAAAAAAAGAAATTGAGTTTCGTAATATGGCGCACATAAGCTGCAAAAATAGCTTGCGAACTTCAAGAAATTCGCCGTATTGTTCACTGTAACTTGGCCAAAACCGGCCCTCGAAATATTTATTCATTTTGGATTGATTTGGGGTGGCGTGTCTTAGCTACCTCACCCCGTACACTGCGTATCTTTTCTAATAGTCGCCAGGCTCATTTTCTCTCTGGTGCTGCGGTGAATACCAGCAATTTGGTTATTGCAATGGGCAGATCGAGTCGGCCAAAACAAATAGTGCTCATCGCATGATACATGTGACACCCAGTACTAACGAATCACGTCGGTGTACAGGATGTAACAAAAATGTACGATAAAATTTGCAGGACACATTCCTCACACGCAGATGAAGAAATTATATCATATGAACATGAGTCTGGAAACGGTTTGTTTCCATGCTACAACTCACTTTCTCCAACTCATTAATCATGGGAAACACACACGAACAGAAAGCACCGGCATACTTCAGCAGCTCTTCCTTGCAGATGTTCAATATGCCCCCTGTTGGCATTGATACATGCATCAACCCACCGTCTTACTAAATCTCGGATGCGCTGATGTTTCCCTGGAGTATTGCGTATAGTTTCGCAGAATACCATAATGCCGCCAAGGAGACTCTGAACATCTTGTACTGGGATTCCATACACAAGAGCTTTCGGATACTCCCACAAATAAAAGTGTAGGTCCGGAAATACTGGTTGGTCGTTCTAGGCTCACTAGCCCGGAATATCGGAATCCTTACCATCTTTAATCCTAAACTGGCGAAATATCAACTTCTCTCAGTCAGCAAAGAGTCTAGGAGTAATAATAGATGAAAATCTAAATTGGACTGATCACGTAACAGCAATGTGTAAGGAGGTATCTGCATTTCTCGGTGACCTTCAAAAATCACCTGCAAGAATATAAAGAGTATTCCCTCTTCACCTTAGAAAGAAACTTGTTCGAACATCTATACCTCCAAATATTGATTACAGTGATGTTATACTGGAAGGTCTTCCTTACGAAAGCTCACGTTGCTTGGAACTGGTTATGAAAGTCTTTATTCGCATCGTATGTGATGTTCGATATGTCACCATCATTTTGCACGGCTGTCTGGTTGCATGCACATAAGCGCAGACATTTCCATACTCTTTGTCTTTTCTATTGTGCTACCAACGTACGCTGTGACTTATATCTCCCTATATGGCCTTATCGCTCTTGTCAGAACAAAATGGCACGAACACACGTTACCATCAGAACAAAATGATTTCTGTACCACTCCACTGTTCAGTCGCTTTACCACTGTCCGTCTGAGCAGCAGCCCCGCGACTTCAGCTTCAGAAGACAGTTGATTTCATATCTATTGAAGCAACAGTAACATTTACCGTTGCTCCTATATGCACTGGTTACCGTTGTACATTCTTCTTTCCAGCCGCATACTCCTCATTTTCCGGTATTCTTAGGTGGAACAGTTTCCTTACATTTCCTTTCCCCAGAAATCTCTGTAACCGAAAACATCTATTTTGTACACCTATAGGATCTTGCTATATCTGCTACTAGCATCATTGTTGTTATAGTTATTATTATTACTATTACTATTATTATTAGTAGTGGCATATACAGCAGAAGTACAAGTATGGCCAGAATTAACTATATTAGTTTAGAGTCAGTATTAGGTACTCAAATTGTCTCTATAGATTTTCAGATCATTATAATACTATTTGTCACGTTCAAATTGTTCTTTCTTAGGTAACTGTAATGTACTCCAATCTATGTCTTCCTTGTCAGGTTTTACCCTCTACAGCTCCCCTTAGTACAGTCGAGGGTACTCCATGAGCTCTCAACATTGTCCTACAATCCTGTGCATTCCTCTTGTCACTGTTTTCCATGTACGCCTGTCTTCACCGTTTCTGCGGAGACCCTCCTCATTTCTTACCATAACGATCCACCTAACTTTCAACATCCTTACGTAGCACCACATCTCAAATCCTTCGATTCTCTTCTGTTCCGGGTTTCCCACACTCCATGAATCAATACCATATAATGCTATGCTCCAAACGTACATTCTCAGAAATGTATACCTCAAATTAAGGCCTATGGCCAACAGTAGTAGATTCCTCTACACCAAGAATTCCATTATTGCTAATGCTAGTCTAATTTTTGTATCCACCTCGCTACGTCAATCCTGGGTTGTTTTGATGCCTAAGTAGCTGAATTCCTTAACTTTGTCCATTTCGTGATCCACAATTCTGATGTTAAGTTACTCGCTGTTCTCATTTTTGCTATTTCTCACTACTTTCATCTTTCCTCGATTTACTCTGTCAGTATACTCTACTCATGAGACTGTTCGTTCCGTTCAACAGATCCCGTAATTCTCCTTGACATTCACTGAAGACAGCAATGTTATCAGCAATTCTTATCACTGATATTCGTTCATCTTGCTCTTTTCACATAAACTGTCCGCCACCATGTAATCAAATAAACATAATGAGACTCGTGAATAAGCAAAGCAAACAAATCAAGGAAACCAGTGACAGTAAACGAAAATTTTCGTGCCACGCTAAGACAGCTAACGTTCCGAGCAAGGCGTAAGCGAACAAATTGAAAGTCAAAGGCATACTGTAATTACGGACTATATGAAGCAAAAGGCACCCGGGATGCCTGCATATGAAGTAACAGACCAGGAACAGGGACATGAGTTCAATTATATTGGTCGTATTGTGATCCTCCTGTCCCCTTCGTCTGTAGAGTGAAGTCGCATCATTACACGTAGTCGCACAAAATTGCAACCTATCATAAACGTAACGAAAAATGAACATGAATAAACCACCCTAAATGAAAGATACTGAAAGCCACGAATCTAACACCACAAAAGAAACTGAAATGGCGTGGTCTGAGAACTTAAACGAATCATAAAGCAAATTAAGCGACTTAAACAATGTCTCAGGCGTACATAGTTCTTAGTCTGACCACCAACAGAATCACATCGTATCTAAAAATTGCTTCACGGCAGCAACAGAAGAGGGAGTCTGAAGCAGACATTATCTTTTTACAAGAAGTACCACAAGTCAACTTAGGTCTACACAAATTTCGAACATTCGTGAACTTCGCGCTAGAGGAAAACACAGGCACGGCCATCCAAGAGATATTGAGGAATTAGATTTTGAGAGAGGGAGCGCGTGCAGAATTCACAACGTGATCATTCTAAACGTTTATGTCTCTTCAGGCAACAGCAAAAAGGTGGAACGAACCACAATCCTTACAGATTAAATAGTTTGTCATCTGAGCATATCCTCACCTAATCTACGAGGACGTGCTGAAGAGTAATGCCTTCGAATTTTGTATAAGAAAACTCTACAGCTTTTTGGATGAAACAAACATTATTAACATCCTACATCTATATTCTTCATGCCTACACATTTATTTCTCAATATAGACACCCTGGCGACGACAACATTTCTCCCAACTACAGACCAGTTTTTTTGATACGGTCATACTAAACGTTTGTTCACGGGGCAACAGCCTCACCTCCGCTTGCACAGCTTCATTATTATCAAAGTAGAATCTTCGAAGGAGTCCTTAAGTTTTTGAAGAAGACGAAAATCGTATGGGACCAAGTGGAGCTGTATAGAGGTTGATCCCTGATAGTGAACCCAGTGGGTCGAATTGCTGCAGACGTCTTAGCTCTTGTGTTGGTCTGGCCTAGTCATGCTGAAGGGGAGGGTGTTCCAGGTGTGGACGAACTCTTCGAATTCGAAACTCGATTACAGCATGCTGTTTCTAACACATCGACATAGTTACATTACACAACACCATGTTACAAACTAAGTTTTAGAACCCTCTATCGGCAGAGCATTCCAAATATGTAGACAGGACGTGTAAGGATGTAGAATGTTAATAACCTGTTTTGTGATGAGAGTTCCGTTGCTTCTATGCTTATTTATTATTTTTCTGTGCGCTTTTTCCTCGTTTTTTTATTCCTGTCAATATCATTTTTGTTTACCTTTATTATGCATCTGATCTCCTCTGCTGTTAGCTCTCTTGTTGGTCCTACATTGACGTTGGAGTTGGTACTCTTCTCGTGTTGTTTTATTACGTACTCTCATTCTGTTGCTGGATTCTTCACTGTCTAATAACAGAAAAAATGAGCACATAGTAAAACAATAACTGTGGAACAAAAACTCTACTCTCAATACAGGGTTGACAAGAGAGCTAATAGCTGAGGGAATCAGATGTATGACAAACGAAGACAAAAATAGCTTATAGACACACAAATATTATTATTGTATAATTTAAAAAAGCTTTAAGAGTTTCCACATACAAAATTTGGCGGCGTTATTTTTCAGCATGCACTCGTACTTACGGTGGTGACTACAGATGTGCACTCCATGCGAGAGACCAGGCAGTGAATCTATAAATTGTCACGCGACCTTGTGAAGAACGTGCGGCTCAAGGATAGGAAGGAATTGAAAACACCCCATTCTTTCATGACCTTTTCTTTTCCCAGCCAAACTGACAGAAATGGACGAACAGTGAACATTTATCAACGAGTGTTCACTACCGATCTCGCACTCGCTCGTTTCTCAGACCACTGTGCGTTATCTGTGACGTTAATCTTAGACAAACACCTACAAAAGGTACGGATACCAACAGATGTTAAACGTCTCCAATCTACACGACGTGGATTTAGATGGCGCGCTCAGAACAGCATTGACCAACCTCTACGTTCACTTGAGAATTTCACGTCAGAGCCGAATTTTGGGCCAGACTTGCTAAAAGACGCTTAAGAGCATGGGTAATAACACACAGGAGTTTAAAAAACACAGTGAAATAAAGAAAGCCATGGAATATTACTTCGTCATCTTTAGATAACTGTACGAAAAAATCCGATATTCCAAACAAGCTTTTGTTGCAGACATGGAGAACTAAAACTTAAATTGTTGTCATCGGAAGAAGACAGTTAGGTCGCCTGAAGAAAGAATCCATATCAAGATCTCTAGTTAAAGCCGATACAGAGTCCATTATTTCTTCATAAAACATCAAACTATCCGCAAAAGCAAAACGAGGTGGTGGATGAAATAAAAATGGTATACGAGTATCTCTGTGCCGAGAGCATCACCGATGAGGAAAAAGTAGCTGAATACACAACCGGTAGAAATGGAAATCACTGAAAACGACAGCAGGGAATTTGTAGCTGATTGTGACCTGGGTAAAGTATTTGAATTGTTAAATCGCTGGCCAAGAAAGCTGCATGACCTGATGGAATTCTCAGATACTTTTACCAAAAATTATGGAACATCATCGGGACTACTTCTACAGCGTTTTTGAAAGCTATTACGAGTGGTGATATTGATCTTACTAAGAGGAAAGACGGAAAATTTGTCTTCTTCCCAAAGAAGAGCGGACTGAAAAACTTCGATTACCTGAGAGCTATTTCACTGCTGAACTGTGACCACAAAACAGTCGCAGCGAAATTAATAGCAGGATGACCCTGTCACTTAAAAAAGTAGTCAAAAAGGTGAGGTTTGCTTCCCCGTAAATATTATTATGTCAGCTGTTTCTAAAAGTAGGGATGTCATTTCCATGACCGGCATAAAATGTGATCCCTTTTTTTAACGACTTCCATGAAGACTTTCATCATGTCATGCAGCAGTTCATTATGAGAACAAGAAAGAAAGAGGAACTGGAAGAGACTTGAGATAGCACCCATATAACGAGACATTGAGAAGTATAGCGTTTCATCTTGGGTACAACTCAGTGAATGAAAATGTAAAACTTCAAACATCAAAGTATTGGAGAATCCAGATATACTGTGGGTACGAGTTGTGGAAAATCAAAAAACGTGAGGAGTCTTTCGAGACAGATGTCCTATGAAGATGGAAGACTAAAATTGGAGTTACGTAACAAACCAAATGAAGGAACAATCTTGGAAAATAACTGGCTCTAAGTATAAAGCGAACTGAAAAAATTAAAATCGTAAGTGCATCTAATCTCCAATTTCATAAACACTTATGTATCTCCCAATATGTTGCGCAGTTCTTTCCGATACCGAAAATAGGAGGCAACAGGATAAAGCGGCTAACAGACACATATTCAAGCTGTCGTATGATATACTAGACAAGTCAAAGGTATGTGGTGGGCTCGAACTTGTTAACATCAACATGAATGCATCGGCGTTGTTCCTTAGCAGAGTAATAGCACTGCCAGACGAGTGTTAAAGCAATACAAGAGCAAATATTTTCTATACGATGAGCCTAGCATGACTTCCTCGCCCGACGGACAGAAGCAAACCACACTATCACTTAAAACACGTTCGATAGTTCTGCCTGTAAGCCAGATACATAGGTGGTAATATCATAAAGAGAAACAATATGACAACAAGTGATGTACAATGTGAATGGAAAAAGAGGGAAAAAACCCAAGAAAAAAATAATAAACAGCCAGCCACCGACTATGAGACTGTGTTGCCGGTCGCTGTGGCCGAGCTGTTCTAGGCGCTTCAGTCTGGAACCGCGCTGCTGCTGCGGTCGCAGGTTCGAATCCTGCCTTGGGCATGGATGTGTGTGATGTCCTTAGGTTAGTTAGGTTTAAGTAGTTCTAAGTCTAGGGGACTGGTGACCTCAGATGTTAAGTCCCATAGTTCTTAGAGCCAATTGAACCAAAGACTGTGTTTACAAACACAACCCTTGAAATATATACCTTTGATGTTACACCATTGCAACAAATGTAAGACTCCACGGAATAGAACTTAGCGGCACTAATGAATGCTCCTTATTTGGACTAGTTGATTCCCTTCTTCATGTTACAGCTGCTGTGGTCATTTACGCAACTGAAGATGGGTCAGGAGTAGACTTACATTGACGACTGGGAGTGCTGAAAACAATTTCATGACCGACATCCTCCCTCGACCTTACTCCACACTGCATCCTTTCGCAAAGATGACATTGTAATATGGCTGCTTTGAAATGATGTCAATTACGTAATATTAAAATCAGACGAGTGACTTCGCTAACTTCATTAACTACATGAAAATGGTATATTGGAAAACAAAAATGGTCGGTAACATAAAAAATGTTCGATAAAATGCCGTAAATAACATTTGAAAATATTGGAGTAGGATAATCTATAGGCGGATTGAAGCAAGATAGCGAAAATAGCTCTAGACTTTAAAAGAAATGTCAGTATCAAAACAAAACAAAAATTTAACGCCCAGGAAGTATGTTTTGCCTTGTAACACATTTTACCAAAATTATTACTCTTTTTGAGAAAATATTAAGTAATGAAGACATATTTCTAAACAGCACGTCATGCGGTAGTTTTAGAAGATTAATACATAATTCAGCTAGAATAACAAAATTTTATTTGCACCTATGTTAGAGAAACATTTTATACGCTGAAGGTGAAAGACACTAGTCAAGAATTAAACTAATTTGAGAAATCGAATTTTCAGAGGAACACTTCCACTTTGTTCAGTTACGTTTATAGCAGCTGAAGCTAGCAAAACTTGTGACCGAAGGAAAAGGAACCACCCGCAAGACTTGAACCGAGTGGCAGAACAACTCCAGACGGAGTTTCCCTGCCAATAATGCTACACGATCACTCCATTCTAATGCACGCATTACTAAGAGCTTTAGTTGTTGCTGAGGTATACGTTTCTAATGAAAATAAAAATTATTATTAATCATTTCCAGCCATTAGTTAGCAAATTCAAAAATAAAATTTGGGACGTATCGCGTCTTCATAATTTTGTCCCTAAAGTATGACCCTGAAATAGCTTGGGTCATTCTTGAACAAAGTGTTCTTTTTACACAAAATGTTCGGTGCATATTCAGAAACACGCACTGATTTAAATGTGTTTTTAAGAGAAAGACAGACCCACAGCAAAATGCTATAAGAATGAGCGGTAGTGCTGGCCATGGTGGCCGAGCGGTTCTGGGCGCGTCAGTCCGGAACCGCGCTGCTGCTACGGTCGTAGGTTCGAATCCTGCCTCGGGCATGGATGTGTGTGATGTCCTTAGGTTGGTTAGGTTTAAGTAGCTCTTTAAGTCTAGCGGACTGATGACCTCAGATGTTAAGTCCCATAGTTGTCAAAGTCATTTGAACCATTTTTTGAGCGGTAGTGGTCGCATAAACATTGCTTTTATGTAACTACGGCAATGTTTGCCTTAACTTTCTTAGCGCGTGCTAGCTGTTTCGCTGAAATTTTATTTAAAATAATATTTTATTTGAATTAAAATATACAGACAGGAATAGAATGTATTAATCCATTAACAGCTTGACCGAAAGTTGCCAAATTGGTCAGTGTCCCCTTGCCAGATGGACATATTGATTAAAATGAACTCTGTAAGTGAGAATATTTTAGCACAGAAGGAGATTATTCATCGAGACCGAAAGTCGTATGATGACTCTGTGGTGTGTCAAACGTTACTGAAACTTTGCAGGCGGGCCCAGAGGACGTCCGCGTGCAGCTTATCGTAATGTTTCGCACTTTGAGAAAGATCAATTCATTAGTTTCAGAGGCGTGGGGGCTTCGTACCAACAGATCACACAGACAGTTGACCCTAGTAGAATGATGGCAGAACAAAAGATGACGAGATGCGGTCTTTAAAGGGAATGTAAAACGAGAAGTTCCTGGTATTGGTCAACTGGCTCTGACGAACATATTTGTGTCGACGGCTGAAATCTGAGCAGACATTACAGGCTGAGGGCCACCGTCAACCAATGAGAAGAGATGATGGATACTGGGTTGGGATCTCAAGCCGTCGTCCGTCGTTTACGGCTTACACCAAACCACACAAAACTAAGCCTTGCGTGATGCGGAGCCAGAGTCACCTGGGACATTAAGTGACGTTATATGGTTTTCAGTGATGAGTTTCGAAGCTGTTTCTGGCAGTCAGATCGACGCACACTTGTCCGTAGAAGATCTGCCGAAAGGCCACTGGAAGCACCGAATTAGACACCCATACCTCTCAAACTTGGGATGCCATATTTTCATACGCTTATGTCGTATGGTATTATTTTTGGGGTAATTCTTCTGAATCAAAAAGAGTATTTTTGGCTCAAAAACGGGCTGTTCGAGCTATAAGTGGTGTTAGTTAGAGAACCTCTTGTTGACCCCTATTCAATAGTCTGAGAATTCTGACATTGCCCTCACAGTATATATTTTCTTTAATGTCGTTTCTTGTTAGCAATATTAGCTTATTCCCAAGGGTTAGCAGCTTTGACTCTGTTAATACTAGGCAGAAATCAAATCTGCATGTGGAATGCACTTCCTTGACTCCGTTGCAGAAAGAACTGCAGTACTCTGCTGCATCCATTTTCAATAAGCTACCACAAGAACTCCAAAATCTTAGCAGTAGCTCAAACACTTTTAAGTCTAAACTGAAGAGTTTCCCCATGGCTCACTCCTTCTATTTTGTCGAGGACGTCCTGGAGGAGCTGAAAAATTAAGCAAATTCCAGTATTACATTGTTGTTTTTCTTTATTTAAACTTACGAATTGTCGCCTGAATATGTTTCTCATATTTCATTTTATCTGTTTCTATTATCGAGTTATAATTTCATGTATTGACTAGTTCCATGACCATGGAGACTTCTCCTTAATTTGGTCCCACAGAACAATAAATAAATAAATAAAATAAATGGTGTAGGGAGTCATTGGATATGACAGTCGGAGATTTAATAATTGTTAGATGGAGGTTGAATGATCGCCACTATGTAACAATAAGGGTTTTAATCTGCCAGTAAGTTTAATAAGTGTAAAATCTGTGGCCATACCCTTCAAGACAGAGTGCCTCATGGCATATTCCATCAGGATAATGCAAGACCCACACTGCATTTCACAATGCAAACGCCTTGATGAAAGTACCATACCTGATGTCCGCGATATGATGGGCTGATGTACATTTTCATATCGGACAATAGCCACCAATCTTCATTAGTACAACTTAATAACGAACTCCTCAAGATGACTGGAGTGTGTTCGTGCTCGAGGACACCTCTTACTCATGTTGGTGATGGATATACAGGGTGGGTCAAGAGGAAAGGTACAAGCTTTGAGGGGTGATAGTATTAGTGATTCTGAACAAAATACTTCATATGGACGTATGCCCTGTTCCGAATGCTTTCCGAGATAGAACACATTTAATATCACTTTTGTACGTTTTCTTGAATAACTCGAAATCTGCACCCTCCAGCGAAAAGATGTACAACACAAAATTAAACTATATTAAATTTCCTACAAAAAAGGTTGTATTCATTTTTTTTTCTATAGAACTAATGGTTTGTGCGAAGAGAGCGCGAGAATGTTGAAAAACTCGCTGGACGCGCATCCGCCGTAGGTTACGTAGTTTTTGTAGGCTAGTTTGTGGTGGTTTCCCGACTTTATAGACCACGAGTGTCCCGTATCAAACTGTTCGTCTCAACTTGCTACCTCAATATGCTACCTCAAATTGGCTTACAAAAATCTACGTAACCTACAGCGCATGCGCATCGGGCGACTTTTTGAACATTCTCGCGCTCTCTTCGCACAAACCATCAGTTCTATAGAAAAAAGTGAATACGATCTTTTTTGTAGGAAATTTTATATAGTTTAATTTTGTACTGCGATACGTTTCCGCTGGAGGGTGCTGTTTTCGAGTAATTCAAGAGAAACGTACAAAAGTGATATTAAATAATTATATTAATAATTGTTAGACGGAGGTTGAATAATCGCCGTTATGTAACAGTCATCTCGGAAATCATTCGGAATACGTCCATATGAAGTTTTTTGTTCAGTATCACTAACACTATCACCCTTCAAAGCATGTACCTTTCCTCCTGACTGACTCTGTATATATATATGTATACAGGGTGTTACAAAAAGGTACGGCCAAACTTTCAGGAAACATTCCTCACACACAAATAAAGAAAAGATATTATGTGGACATGTGTCCGGAAACGCTTCATTTCCATGTTAGAGCTCATTTTAGATTGGGCCCCATGTTCTTCCACCAACGATCAATGGAGCACGTTATCATGATTTCATACGGGATACTCTACCTGTGCTGCTAGAACATGTGCCTTTACAAGTACGACACAACATATGATTCATGCACGATGGAGCTCCTGCACATTTCAGTCGAAGTGTTCATACGCTTCTCAACAATAGATTCGGTGACCGATGGATTGGTAGAGGCGGACCAATTCCACGGCCTCCACGCTCTCCTGACCTCAACCCTCCTGACTTTCATTTATGGGGGCATTTGAAAGCTCTTGTCTACGCAACCCCGGTACCAAATGTAGAGACTCTTCGTGCTCGTATTGTGGACGGCTGTGATACAATACGCCATTCTCCAGGGCTGCATCAGCGCATCAGGGATTCCATGCGACGGAGGGTGGATGCATGTATCCTCGCTAACGGAGGACATTTTGAACATTTCCTGTAACAAAGTGTTTGAAGTCACGCTGGTACGTTCTGTTGCTGTGTGTTTCCATTCCATGATTAATGTGATTTGAAGAGAATTAATAAAATGAGCTCTATCATGGAAAGTAAGCGTTTCCGGACACATGTCCACATAACATATTTTCTTTCTTCGCGTGTGAGGAATGTTTCCTGAAAATTTGGCCGTACCTCTTTGTAACACCCTATATATACATATATATATATATATATATATATATATATATATATATATATATATATATATATATATAACGGTTGTAGTTAGACTTTCGCTACTTGAACCAGTGTAGACGGAAAACTATTTCCAGTACATAGTTTTATAGGGATAATGCCCAGACTGTGCAATGCAGATTTTAGTTGTTAGCAGTGTCAGTTCCACTACTTGCCGCTAGGTGCCGGTACTGGTATGGCGATGTAGAATTGAAACACAAGCATCAGTGCGAATTACAGCTCAGACAGTCAGAGTGGGGCTGGAAGAAGTGAGCTGGGCTGTTCTCGCAACGCTGCTGTATCAAAACAGTACCAATAGTGCTGCTGCACTTGATGGGTACCAGCGCATTAAAGCAATAAAGACAGGTGCTCTTTCCACACCGGGGTAGAAGAACATGACTCAGTAGCTCGAATTAACTGGCGATTTGGGTATTGCTCCAGTGAGAGGCTGACTGCCAATTGCGCCACATGTTGTTGAAAAAGTTACTGTTGCCATGGCTGAGAATGCTGGATAAAACGTGGAGGTTGAAGCGATCACGGAGAGAGAGATAGTCAGCTTCACAACTTGATGTTGCTGGCAGCAATAGTGCTCTATTGTCGTTCTAGGCTATCTTCGATGGAGATGTCATAACATTGAGCAACGTTTGTAATCTAAAATGTACACATGGTACGCAGTTGACAAATGTTACAATGTCATGTGGAAATTAAAATGGGTTTCTTTCGATGGTTTATTCTTTATTTCGTTTCCACCCCTCTCCTCACGTATCATTCCACATGGATTTATTGCCCTACGACCATTTGTTCTTCATGTCCCTGTCAAGTAGCAAAAGTTTTGTTACAACCACCCAGTATATTTTAAATAGAGTGAATGACATATGAAGACCTCCAGAAAGTTTGATAAATATCCGAATTGGCATTCACAGTTTAATAATTTCCATTTCTATCACGGTAAAATTTACTATGAAGAAGTGTGTTGTAGTCAAACTTCGCTGTAATACAAAGGATTTATCACAGGCAACGTTTTTTTTTAATTAGAGTTCTAAATTAACTACATTCACTCCTGAAAAATCAGTCCCTTAATTAATTTTTCGTTCTGTGCTGTACATGAGTGATACTGCTACCTCGGTACTGTCGCTCTTTGAAGCTGTGCCCACAATAGCGTGGTAACGATCCGTCGGCATCGCCGCACAACCCATTATGGTGCTTTCATTACACCTGATGCTGTGACTTGCCCATTGCTTTCATTGTAATTACGAAGTTATTACACGAGAAGGCACTGGTGTAGTCATTTGTAGCTACCGGTACATATTTCACATGAAACAGATTGAAATACACGCATGCCCTGAGAGTCATTTCATTCCTGCTGTGCTGGATGTGAAACGAACACAGTGTCACCGGAAAATTCGATGCATGTATGAATGTTTATCACGTTCAAAGGTAATGCAACGTGGTGGACAGTCTCTCGTTAAAAAGAAAATCTCTGTCTCAAAAAGGATTACACCGTTTCCTGTACTTCTAAATATCATCACAGTTCTCAAATAACAGTGCAGACCGTTTCGCAAGGACAGGGAAGTTGATTAATTTATGCTGATTATGGTAAGCTTTTTCTACCGCAGCAGCTCCCTACATGTCTGGTCGGATATCTAGAGCGAACAATTTGTTTTCCCCTGAGTTTTACAATTGTTTCATTTTCTTGTAAACTGGAACTGACTTAACAAGATAAACAATAATACTGGGCTTACTTATATTTAAAATTGCTTTACTTATTACTCAACAGAAATCTAATTTCGTCAATTTACTTTTATGGAAAAAGCAACAAAAATATTTTGCTTAGTTACAAGTATTTCTTTGTATGAAATAAACTACGGTTCTAATAGGTGGTGTAAAAAAGTTGTGTAACTAAAACCTTTTATGATCTACGATTCCGCGAAGATGTAATTTTAAATTTTATTGACACACTTTGTTACAGACTACAAATCAAAGGGTCCTGTTTCCATACAAATGAGTGACCAAATATTAAAAATACTATCTCTCTTGAGAACAAGAAGTAGTGGATTACCTCTAAGAATTGATTAGAGAACACATTGGTATGAAGAACAACTAATTACCAAAATTCCACAGAAATATTGTCTAGGTCATTCCTCATTGATGAATTTTAGTTGATGATTATTGTTGTTTTTCGTAAACAACGGTGTTTGTAAACATTTTTGTCTTACTATTGAAGCGTCTACGTACCCTTTCAAAGCTGTTATGTTCCGCACTTAGCTGCGGCGCCATTTCGTCTTCCGCCGACAATAGATCTGAGATGAAGAGGATGATTGTACGTAGATTTTAAATATTTGTGTGTGTGTGTGTATGTGTGTGCGTGTGTGTGTGTGTGTGTGTGTGTGTGTGTGTGTGTGTGTGTGTGTGTGTGTGTGTGGTTAAATGTAAGTAGCAAAATGCAGTGCCGATTTAGTATTCTTAAAACTGTTGCCTAGGGAACAATCTACATAATAAAAGTAAATCTAAAAGTTGTCGCCGTACATTACACAGGTACCCCAGGAAAAATGATCAGTATTCACCCATATGACACGGACGCTTATTTGAAGCAGACCAGTTCATGTGAACAGGTGCTTTATTGAGAAATGTTTCGGTGATATAACACCTTTAATGTGCATCGCTTTTTATTTTCTGTATTATTTAACACATTATCAGGTTTCGACATGTACCGTATGTGAACAGTTAGAAAACATTGCTATACTCGTTTTACTAAATATGAATTGAAAAATACACATTTCTAGCACGTTCGCTCCTAAGCTTCATCGCACGCGTCACATTACATCTGTTGTGCAGAATACAATAAATGTTCACACATCCTCACGTCTGCTGCATTGCATTTGCGCTCTCTTGGGAGAACATGTTTCGTTGCTTGTCTGAGTGTCTGTACATGTTTACTAATAAAGGCAGCAATGTCCGTGTTGCTATCAAGTACACAATCTATCTCTCGTGTTCATCTTTCGTGGTATCCCTGAGACTCCGTCCAACACCATTAACCGGCATCTAATGGCGTAAGCTGTGGCGCTCGAAGTAGCCATTTAATTATACTACCGAGACTAATCTAGTGATTAGGGTAAATGCAGTTGAAATGTTCCCTCACACGTCTGGTAAAATGTGGAGGGTCTCCGTCACGCAGGAAGTACATTGCGGTCCACGGGGGCAAAGGAACGTCAGCAAGACGTTCAACAAACGTATTTTCTAAAAAATACAGATAATTCTTTGCCGTCATTCGCTCGACTGAGACGACTGGACCTATCAACACGTTACCGATCTTACCGCAACAAATAGTGATAGAAAAAATAACTTGTCAACTTGTTTCTTGGGATTATCGATGATTATTTGGTGTTGTTGATCTCTTTTCGTGTAAACTTGCCTCCATCAGTGAATAGTATTAATGGAAACAAACGACTATCTTCATTTGATCAGCGATAAGTTTCAAAATATATGGCGTTGTCGCTAATTTGAAGATTGTGGGTGCGCTCTATGTGACACGGGCACAAGGTTTTCGCATATAACATACGACACACATCTGTTCGTGGAACATTTATACGTGCAAATAGTCGCCGTGTGCTGATGGTAGGATTACGCTGCAGCATTTAACGCTTTATTGCTGTTCCTGCACATGTTGTTGAATTACTCATTACGAAGAAAAATGGGAACTTGGAAGCATAGCAATTTCAAGAAATGTGCATAAGACTCTGGTATGTACTCTACGGTAAGGAATTTGACGTGTCGCAGAGCGCTGACGGTATTCTTTGATAGCGGCAGGGGCACTACCTTCACGGGAGCGGTAAAAGTACGCCATTTCTTTATATTTTTTATTAGTGTAGAAGTGTGACATTTTAACCGGCACATGTACAAACATAGTTAGCCGATGCTTCTCTCTCATATATCCTTAATCCCTCGCCCTACTTCAATTACAACACACCATGGACAACCGCGCGTCCAGCTGGATACTTTAATGACAGAAGAGATGTCGCAGGCATAGAGGTTACGAGCAACAATGTAGGTTGGCAAGACTTAAACATCAAAGTTGTTGGATGGGTAACAGACATACGTGCTAGCCACTAACCCCAAAAGTAGCTTAAATTCAATGTATATACCTCGGAAGCCATTCGGATTGGGGATGCGTTCTTATGGCGTTCGTGTTGCAAGTGAGCGTTACCTGTCACATCCCTGAATACCAATAATTCGTCCTGGGACAACCTGTCTTTATAGGCAAGCTAAATACAAAGAGAGAAAATATTGCTAATAAATATACCTCCCGTATACAACTGTAAAAATAAGTTGTTACTGCACTGGCACGTTATTTCACTTAAAGTTGTAATCAAATCCATTTATGACTAACATTATATACTATTGTCAGTATCTGTAGACCTGGCGACCACTATCAAACAAAAGCTTTTAGAGCAGTATAGCAAATATTTGATTTATTTATTGGTATGTTAAGTATGTTCGTTGTATAGCTGAGTCCAATGCCTATCAGATGGTGTATCAAATGCAAGTGTAGTACACTGTCGCTTTCGTTGCTGTACTTATTAACTACTTTATACATTAACGTTAGTAAATTTGTTAAAATTGGTTGTATTAATGTGGTAATACTTTTTTGAAATCGATTCTTAATCACGAATTAATCCTGTAGCCATATTCGGTATAGTTCATCTGGAAACAGTTTCAGTGTTTTGATGAATGTTTGAAATTTCAGATATTGGCACCATCCGACATTGGCCAGGTATGGTGTACTTACCGACAAGGGAATTCTAGCTCGCTTCCGTGTGGTACCTTGCCACGTAGTGGTATCCATCCTGTCTTTTCAACACATAAGGCATCTCAGCTATGTGATTGTGCTGCCTAGCCGCAACTCGCCTGCAACATTACATTCTACCTCAGCCTTCGTTTCCTGGATTAATTTATATGTATCAGATATGTAGGTTGTAATCTCGCATACCTTCGCTACATGTCATATTAACTAGCTACATGTAACATAAATGTAGCACCAAACAGTCAACTTCTCACTCCATTATTATGATTCTCTATAGTGCCAAAACATATGTAGTAATATAATGGTGCCCACCTGGTTAGCCGTGCACTATAATGCATGGCTTTCTGGATTGGGAAGGAGCGCCTTGTCCCCGACACAAATCCACCCGGCGGACTTGTGTCGAGGTCCTGTGAGCCGGCCAGTCTGTGGTTTTTAGGCTGTTTTCCATCTGCCTGAGCTAATGCATGCTGGTTCCCCCTGTCCTGCCTCCGCTACACTGTCGGCGATTGCTGCGCCAACCAGTTCTCCATGTATGTGTACGCTACCATTACTCTACCATGCAAACATAGGGGTTATACTCGTCTGGTGCGAGACGTTCCCTGGGAGGGGGTGAGGTCCACCAGAGGGCGAGACCACACAAAAACCCTGAAAGAGTGGTTCGGTGTGGGCTGGCAGAGGGGTGAAGTAGACTGCAGTAGTCGTCGTGGGTTTGAGGACCACTGTGGCTGTGGTGGGAACAGAGCCTCTCAGTCGTTTCTAGGCCACCAGTTAACAGACAATACAATACTGTATAATGGTGGTAGATGATTAATACTTGCTAAACCTGTATCCACCAAATACTGCAATGGAAGTTCTTAAATATTCTCATTAACTTGTAGATTTGTACTGTTAAAATTAAGTTGATCTGAATTTTATTTTCTTACTGTACACTACACTCTCATCACAAGCACCAAAATTTCCTAAACACTATGTTATCCACAGGTTTTTTCAAGAGGAGATAGGCAGTCTTTTGCATCAGTTCACCTGCATTATTTCTCCCACCCACATTTGTGTATACAGCCAGTAAGAAATGTGTGAGCACTGTACATAACTTTTGACAAAATATAATAACTCGAAATTATTGTTCAGAACCATAACATATGAATCCTCATTGTTCAAGCTATTTCAACGTTCCCTTGGATCAGCAAGAGTCCACTCTGCACTGGTCTAAAATGAGACTTACTCCAACATCAAATACAGTTTTGTAGATATTATTTGAAACATCAGAGTCCTCCCTGTACCTTAAACTATTCCTTCACTTTTTGGAGTGTAATGATGTACATCCTTTACTTAATTTAAAATTTGTATGAGCAAGCAAATTAATAAGTCCACCCTCAAGTAACAAGCTTAATTTTATGGTACCATAATACACTGCGCTGACAAAGTCAGGGGGTAGCTATATGCACCTATACAGATTGCAATAGTATCACATGCACAAGGTATAAAAGAGCAGTGCAAAGACAGAGCTGTCATTTGCACTTAGGTGACTCATATAAAAAGTTTTCCAATGTGATTATGAGTGCACAATGGAATTGAATCTTTGAATGCAGAAATACCGATATTCAGTATTCTGAGATCCACATGAAAATACCAAATTTTAGATGTTATCACTTCCCATGAGTAGTGGGGCAGAGCCCATTTTGGGGCATTTTGTTAGTGTCAGTTGCATACATTCAGGGGAATGTGTACATTCAGAGGCAAACTTGATTGATTTATAACCTCAACCTGTTGTTATACTAACTGATTTGTGCCCCCTGAGGGTTGATTTATGATTCCCTGGAGATAATCCATCCTTTTGAGGAACCCTCACCTTTCCCCCTTGCCTCCTACTCTCCCACCTCTCTGGGAAATCCCCTCCCCATCGCCAATACAAGCACACTTTTGGCATCAAATTATTTGAATAATTAATTAATCAAATAATTAACCTGCCCCTCTGTGGGAAATCCCCCAGTCTACCTCTCATGCTATCCTCCAGCTGCTTCCCATTACAGAAGTTGGTGGGAAGAGGACTGAGTCTGCCCTGGAAAGGAAGGAAATCAATGTCAATTACATAGCAGACGATATACTGTTCACTGATAAACTTCAATTTTCAGAAGTTGGATCTATTCATTTGTTGGGAAAAGCTCACCTCTAGCTTTTATATTCCTCATTACATCATTACACTTGTGCAGATTGTAGGTGTTGTCTTGTTGGAAAATTTTTGTATGTTTGCTCACCTTGTCATGCAGGGATCAACTAAGATACTGCACAGGGCCACCACCAAAGGATGTTCCACACCAAACCCTCTCTCCTTCCCCCACATACATCCCAGGCAAAACTGGTCAATCCTGGAGAGGAAGGATCACACTACATTGAATTGAATTCAGTTCCAATAGTGTCCTAATGGCTATTCATTACTTAATTTGTTTACAGGAGACAGGACTCCCCCACTTGAGCAGATCAAATGCGTGTACCCTCCCTCCACATCATCAGTTCCCATGATCTTTAAGCACAAGGAATGGAATGAAGTGCTGCATAGTAGCCACTATTTGGGGTCTCCCATGTATGTGTCTATCGTCTGGGCGCCACCATGAAGGCCGAAACCATCCAGTGTCCTAATTATAGATCACGATATTGGCCTTCTTTGATCTCACGGCATCAAACAAAGCAGTAAGTGGTGTTTTTCTGTTGACTGGACAATTCCAGACTTGTTTCCTGTCCCTGTCTCTCTTAGGAGGTTACTTCCTGTTTGTGAGAGTGAAACGACATCTCCAAACACACAGATGGAGGTTTCTATGTCTCCTCATAATGCTGTGTTCCTATTGGGTCACGCTAAGGAGAAAGGCAGAGCTGACACAATTTCGATATTAAAAATTGAGAGAAGTAGGCTATTTGCGCTATCCTATCAAATTAATTGTTTAGCAATTAACAGGAATAAAACACATCAGCCAGAAAACTCACCAACATTTTATAATTATCCTTCTTCATTATAAAAACATGTTTCCAACGTTTGAGTATCACACAAAAACATTATCCAAATTAAGTAATTAAATTTCCGCCACAAATAGATCATAGCACTAAATATATCTGATATCTTGTATTCACCAATGTTTGAGAACACAAGCACACCTCTCCACCATAACTTTTCCACTACACATATCAGGTGAAAAAATGCTACTGGTGACACACATACTTAAACTGCAAACAGCACACCGACTGCCAGGAACTGCAGTCCCACCATCAGCCTCTGATGGGGCATTGCATTGTCTCATGGACACTTGTCACGATAGACATGTATTAGCTATGCAGGCTCCTGCACATCCACTCCCCACCATCCACACACCAGCCCCACGAAATGCTCAGAGATAGGAGAGACTGTCACCAAACAGTCAACTATTCAGTTTACATGGAAGGGGGGGGGGGAGGAGTAATTGACAATTGCAGGCACCCATAATTTTGAATCTTCTTATACAACATATACACATCTGCTTATGTTGCTGCTCGTCCAGCACACTCGTCACCTCACTTGGCCCCATTGCTGCCAGCAAGAGCAGACAAATTGGAGCATTCTTTGTATCTAATCGCCTGTTACATGCTGAGCTAATTCATGACTTCTGGCCGCTGATTCCTTGTGACTACTCCTGCCGCTAGTCATGGCACACTGCAAGTCAAGCAGCCACAGCTAGGATGTATACCATAGTTCTAACCAATTCCACCCTGGCATAAATGTTCCAACTTATACCATCCACTTTACCTAATCTGAGACAGCGATGTTCTTCTTGTCACATCATGAATTTCTCACACGACTTTCACTCTTTAATATGAGTTACTTTATAAGAGAGAAGAAATAGTGGCATACATGTGTTTTCAAATCGCTTAAGTATCATTACTTTTTGTGAAAATGCTGTTTCACTCTGGCATAGGCTATATTCCCTCGAAGCATTCTCCCATCAGGTGAAAATATCTGATCTAATCAGATTAATATCTGTTATGTCCTGCATCACAAGAATAGAATGTTACACTCATTTTTTGTTCATGAGGGAGTGTTAAGTTCTGCCTCTGTCACAAGATGCCTCCTAACTTTCGAATTCCCTTAAAGTAACTAAATTCGTCGCCAGATAGAAATACCCTTAAGATAACAATATGAAGAAGTTGTAAATATCAGGTTTATGCTACATATCACTTTATAAATTCAGTAATACATCTGATTTCACTAGGATGGTCATCTCTTCCTGTGTAAGTGGGAGATTGAAAGTATGTTAAAAGATATCACTGCAACGACAAAACGACTGACTACTGCTCCAACCACAGAATCATGTCTGTGCTACCATGTCATCACTTCCAACCGCCAGGCGACACGTCATTGATATCACTCTGATAAGCTAACTAATTAAATTGATGATAACAGTCATTAGAATGGCTAGTAATTTTATTTTCAGCAATTGGATTACACTCGCCAGGTAGGAAAAAATGTGAATCCCTAGAAGGAAGATGACATTCCTTTCGAGGAACACTATGAATAATTAATATTTCAAGCTGACCACAGAAGAATTCTACTGCGATTAACATACATTCTGTGTAACGACCAGGAAGACAAGATAAGTAAAATCACAAATAGTCATATATATGCAGTCTTTTTTCCCCTAGTTCTATTTGCGAGTGGAATTGGGAGGGGAGTGACTGATAGTAGTACAGGGTACCCTGCATCACACACTGTATGATGGTTTGCGATATAAGCATAGAGATGTAAATGTTAATGTCCCAAGATGACTGAGTGTTGTTGTGTCGTTTTAATCATCATCATTCATCCTCATTGTGGTTGGAGGAAGGCAATGGCAAACCACCTCCATTAGGTCCTTGCCCAGTACAGTGGTGTGGGTCTCCTGCATCATTTCCCTATGCTTAGTCAAGAAGCATGGGACACCATTTCCATTCTTGGAATAGAAATGAAGTCCCATGCTATTAATCCTCTTAATATGTCAGTCCACCATTCTCTATTTACACAGAAGAATGTTGTCTCTTATTTATAGAGAAAACAAAAGATAGAACTTCTGCTTAAGATAGTTCTCCAGTGAAAATCTTCATATTAGATTCTAATTTTCTCGTTGCGGTTACTTCACGAGACGAATATGAGTGGTTGTTATATGTTTGCCCACAACAGTTAGAAGAACATGTATAGGGCTCTCCTCTCAGTCCCCTTTCCCCAGAATATCGCCTACCTGCTGTATTCTCCAGTCTTCAGTATATAGCATTACAGTCTACACCATTTCCAAGAGTAGAAGATATCCCTCCACCAAGTCACAAACACTTCCTAATTATGTGGAAATTTCACCACGTTCCAACATCACTGTTCCACTATTTCGAGGGGTGACAAGTACAGGGTTATCACAACAAGAGAAAACAGCACACTAACGCACAGCACGAGTTACACACCCATGTGTAGTATACACAGATTGTACAAATAAGTACAGAAGCCTAACACCTACAATTCATCGACATCGAATGATGGTCTATGAACATCATTCTGTACGTGTCCTAATCTCCTGTATCGTATTCTTGTGTTTACCGCACTAGAAATACGACGGTGTAATATATTTCCAGCGCACGACCTACGTTCTCCATACAAGTTTCTTTCTGGTAAGCTATGGCGACTAACTGTAATGTCACAAATAACTACCTTGTACGCCAATGAAAACACCGGTTCTTTGTGACACAAACCCTACGCAGGTTTCCTGATGAGAGGAAAGAAAGAGAAGCGTAACTTTTATGGCCCAAGATGCTACTTGCAGAAAACACTCTGTCAACTAACGAGTAACTTATTACTGGGGTACTGAAAATAAATACCAGAAAGCTATAGTTCGTAGATATCCTGGCAGTGTTGTGGGTACGTATCAGAGTTGGAAGATATAATCTGATATCGAAAAATATCTGGTAAGCAATAAGAGCATGTAGTTAAAGAAAAAAAAATCTAGCAACAACAGAAAGCAGCTTTATACTCACGTCATCTACCTGTAGCAGATCCATAAACGATGGAGTGGAACTCAAATGAACATGTAGAACTGTTTCCAGACTTTGAGTTTCCGTCAAGTGCAGTGCTACATCAATCTGCAGGCGGGCTGTCTGATGGCTCAGAGCAGCACACGGAATTGTTTCTAGATTTCGAGTTTGCAAAATATTCATTATTTGCACCACCGATTTGGCACAAAAATTGCTCTGAGCACTGTGGGACTTAACATCAGAGGTCATCAGTGCCCTAGATCTTAGAACTACTTAAACCTAACTAACGTAAGGACATCACACACATCCATGCCCGACATAGGATTCGAACCTGCGACCGTAACAGTCGCGCGGTTCCAGACTGAAGTGCCTAGGACCGCTCGGCCACCGCGGCTGGCACCACCCATTTGGCCTCATGAAGTTAAGAAATTGACTGGAATACTCTCTTTCAAATTCTAAAGGTGGCAGGGGTAAAATAGAGGGAGTGAAAGGCTATTTATAATTTGTACAGAAACCAGATGGCAGTTATAAGAGTCGAGGGACATGATAGGGAAGCAGTTGTTGGGAAGGGAGCAAGACAGGGTTGTAGCCTCTCCCCGATGTTATTCAATGTGTATATTGAGCAAGCAGTAAAGGAAACAAAAGAAAAATTCGGAGTAGGTATTAAAATCCATGGCAAAGAAATAAAAACTTTGAGGTTCACCGATGACATTGTAATTCTGTCAGAGACAGCAAAGGACTTGGAAGAGCAGTTGAATGGAATGGATAGCGTCTTGAAAGCAGGATATAAGATGAACATCAACAAAAGCAAAACAAGGATAATGGAATGTAGTCGAATTAAGTTGGGTGATGCTGAGGGAATTAGATTAGGAAATGAGACACTTATAGTAGTGAAGGAGTTTTGCTATTTGGGGAGCAAAATAACTGATGATGATCGAAGTAGAGAGGATATAAAATGTAGACTGGCAATGGCAAGGAAAGCCTTTCTGAGGAAGAGAAATTTGTTAACATCGAGTATAGATTTAAGTGTCAGGAAGTCATTTCTGAAAGTATTTGTATGGAGTGTAGCCATGTATGGAAGTGGACGATAAATAGTTTGGACAAGAAGAGAATAGAAGTTTTCGAAATGTGATGCTACAGAAGAATGCTGAAGATTAGATGGGTAGATCACATAACTAATGAGGAGGTATTGAATAGGATTGGGGAGAAGAGAAGTTTGTGGCACAACTTGACTAGAAGAAGGGATCGGTTGGTAGGACATTTGTCTGAGGCATCAAGGGATCAGCAATTTAGTATTGGAGGGCAGCGTGGAGGCTAACAATCGTAGAGGGAGACCAAGAGATGAATACACTAAGCAGATTCTGAAGGATGTAGGTTGCAGTAGGTACTGGGAGATGAAGACGCTTGCACAGGATAGAGTAGCATGGAGAGCTGCATCAAACCAGTCTCAGGACTGAAGGCCACAACAACAACAACAACAAGTTAAGAAGTGACTGATACTGTACTATTTTTATCGTCCTATGTAAAATGTATGCAATTGGATCGTCGGGAAGAGAGGATGTCTTAGGATTTTTAGTAGGTTGGCGTAAAAGACGCGCAATTATTCTCGTAATAAATCAAACAGCACATGGTTACGTCCACAATATGACCACACAAATTTGGAAAACTGTAAAAAAATATGAAAAACAACATAAAATCTGTAAAATTCAAGGAAAAGCTTGTATAATCACAAAAAATTGACGTGAAATGTGTAAAATTGAGAGCGAAATAAATTAAAAAATGTAAAATCGCGTAATCCTAGCAAAGTTGTAGAAAATAACTGAGAATCCATAAAATTAGAGGAAAATTCCAGGAAATGAGTATAACCGAAATAATAAAAATTGCTTGTTCTGGAGGAGAGTGGAGTGGTCCTACACATACGCACCTTAATTGTGGAAAAGAGAATGCATTCTAGAAACGCAACTTCAAGGTGAAATGGCCATATTATTCCGAACATCAGACCGGGACTTCTGTGTGCCAGAGGAAGGATACTAGGTTTTGCGGTAAACTGCAAAAGGACTGTTACATCTCCTGTGGCTGTTGATGGTCCCTCACATGATGTTGTTTCTTCGAATGAGTTTTCAGCTGCTGACGACCATTTTAAAGAACTGTTGTGAACATATCATAATTTTCAAACAATAATTTGCCTTGAACTTCACGAAACAGCAATTGTCATACACATCCAAAAACCTATGTAGTATTTGTGTTACAAAAAATCGATGTTTTCTTTGGTGTGCACCGTAAATGTTTCATGACCTTGCAATTTGTCACCGTAGTTCATTGGAGAGGAACTTGCTTGAGAATTTACATCATGCGCTGGAAAAACATTTCTTGAATTGGAATATTAACAGTGTTGCATTCCACACACATAACAGTTTGGAAACTATACAGCCCTAACGTTATAGTGCGATTAAGTGTTGAACCTTGTAGCCTTAGGAGTGCATGTGTTTATGTTCTACAGTCATTTCTCTCTTGCCAATACCTCCTTAGTACTGACCTCACACCCCAGATCAATACTCGTAATTGACAGCACAGCTAATTCACATAAATTGCTTCGAACTCCATCTGTCTGGAGCTCCGTCTCCTTAACGATCTGTTATATTTCCACAACGGTTGCTTACCTACTATACACCGATAAGCAGTGCATGCAAGCATCTGGAAAAACTTTGTGCACTAGGATGGATGCTATGAGTAAGACCGGTGTGGAACGGTCTTCGCTGAACCGCACTTACAGACTTGCGTTGCTCTGTTCCTTCACAAGGCACGGGATGTAGCGGGTATAGTCCCCACATATATCTGGTCAGTTTCTAATTATATCGGCGATAGCGTTGCCGGGAGCGTTATTCAAAGACAATGTCTGGAGATCTTTCAATCTCCAACTTTATCATATGAATGTGAGAATATTCTGTGAATCCTATTCACATAGGGAGAGATGGCCAGTCGTATTCGTAAATTCAACACTATGATCGAACTGTTAGAAATATGTAGATAATCTAACTGCATCCGTATATGACACTGTCAGGTATACTTTAGTGATTATGTCCCAGAATTAACCATGAATGGAAGTCCTGCACAGTCATTTATCTTCATTCACTATCTAATATATGGTACTCGCGAAGTAGTGGAAGAGTAGTTCAGCTATGGTACAGAAACTGGCAAGCATGCTACTGTGTCACTGGTTAGTATCGACACTACGGATAAGCAGGTAAAATAGCTAAATTTGATGGCACTATCAATTGTGGTCCTTCGTACAGTACATCGTCCCTCACATAAAGTGTCTTTTCCATCATGTCCATCCACTGGTATACTGTTCATTACTACATAATGATTAACTGAAACCACTTGTTTGGGATGGGGAGGGACTTGTGAGAGCAGCACCGTTTGGGGATAACCAGCACTGAAATAGTGGTCTTATACATGGCTCCAGTGTGATGAATCAATGATCTTGGTCTCTATGGAATGGGACACCGAGACATCTACTAGAAGGTCACTATGGAGAATGGGATTAAATGTAGCTGTTTGGAAATACTCCACAGTGTCACAGTTTCCATATGTTGCTATGTCTTCCACATTTTTGTGAATAAGAAGCACCACGTTAGTCTTTTATTTCAGCCATCCTGTGTGTTGTGGAGGAGCATAGTTTACAGCATGTGGTGTCCAGCTTTATGTGAGAGCCAATGGATTGAGACGTGTTAATGTCAGTTTAGCACCTGAAACAGACCTGAAAGTCATGATCGAAAAGTAGAGTGCATGGCAGTGTACACAGGTGTAGTCATACACTGCTTTGATGTGTTACAGCATAAAACAATGTGTCAAATTGCTTATGAAAGAATAACACGAGAACCTTCTTCTTGTGATCCTCTTCTTGTTACTGATAGTCGATTAATCTTACTCCATTACAGGCTACAAAACTTTACAGAGGTTCGTGGACGCAGCTTGGATCACTGCTCACCTGCTTGAGTGCATCAATATATGTATGTGTAATATGGTCGATGTCATCACACAGGCAAACATCTAACGACCTCCCACATTCGTCTCATGAAATGACTGCAATGAGAAAATTAGGATTTAAAATGAAGATTTTTACTAAGAGACAATTTCAGTATCAGAAGTTCTGTCTTTTGTTTTCTCGATAAATAAGAGACAACATTCTTCTGTGAGTTCTGCGTACTTATGAAATGGTGGATTGCCATCTTAATAGGTAGACAAAATTTACATTTACATCTATATGCTTATTTTACAGGCTACTGCGTGGTGTTTGGTAGTTGATACCCTGTACCATTATTGATCGTCTTTTATATTTATAAGTGCAAGCAATTAGATGTTATTCTAAACTTCGTAAATGGTTATATCAGTAAGCTCTGTAATAAGTCACCGAATGGGAAAAAGAAGCTGGTATATCAGATTTTAAACAGTTGAATTGCTGGTTTATACGGTAAGAAAGATAGCCATAATAAAATAGCCTACAGGCTTCACCTTGAGCTTTCTGGAACAGTGAAGAAGGCTTTTAACTACTAAACAGATGCATTTTGGGCACTGGTTACCCTATGGTTAGCTAACTGTAAAGACGAAATTGTTAAGAGACATGGTAAAAAATTTGCCAAATTGTCAAATCGTGTTAACACCTGTAATAAGCAGAGCTCTTGTAATAATTCTAAGAACGCTCCTCAATTCTATGAGAGAGTAATCAATAAGAGAGATATTAATTTTACTGTTATGTAATGGTTTCAAGTTTAACATAGAACCAATGGATAGCGATGTTCGTGTTATAGATAATTTAACTTTGATCTTAAAGTGGGCCATGATTGTACTAAAACTCCCAAAATGTTCAAACTAGAATAGCTTACTATGCTTGTAAAATAATCGAAAAAGAATATCCTACTACACAGTTTAAAATATATGTCAAAATTTAAAGCGCGTTAAACATAAATTCAGAAGTACTGCAGCCCTAATATCAAATGCTGACAAGGGCAACTCTTTAATTATTGTCATTAAAACTGAATACATGGAGAAAACAGAAAAAAAATTTCGAGGACAATGGCATCGTGCCGATTGAGATAGAACCCACACCCGCGTTGTAGAAAGAGATTAGATGTGGACTCCATAACACTAAAAAACTAATCAGTGTATTTCGTAAAAAATGGCATAAAATATGAATTGTAAACCGCCTGTTTTGAGGAGTCAATTTAAGGTTCGCAAGATTCATCGTCCCATCTGTCCTGTTGTGGATAGTACCAACAGTGAGTATCATAAATTAGCCAGTTTCTTATATCATAAAACAAAACAGATATTTGTGTTTAGGGAAAATTACACTGTTAAAAAGTCGGTGGACTTGGCTAATAAAATCAAAATTTTAAACTGTTCTGATTTGTCTAAACTCTTGCCTTTCAATATCAAAAGTTTATACACAAGCGTCCCAATAGACCAAACCTTGGATATATTAGTAGCCAATTTTCGTTTCCACAAAACATTATCCATTATCTAACTAGATGAATTAATGGCCCTTTTACATACCACTCTTAGATACAACTATTTCTCGTTCAATGACAGACTGTATTCACAACCATTTGGACTAGCTGTGGGCTAATCATTGGCAGGTATTTTGTCAGAAATTTTTGTCAAGTCTATGGAGCATACTTTCTTTCAAAACTACTCTGATCTAGCGAACAGAATAATGTTTTATGCGAGATACATAGATGATTTACTTTTTGTAATTGAAGGCATCCACACTGGCATAGGTCAGATTTTCACCGCATTTAACAACTTCCATGAGAAAAGAAGCATCACCCAAGAAACTGAAACAGTTATTAGAACTTTGAATTATTTTGACCTAACCTTGACAGTAGCTGACAACAAAATAAGTTTTAAGATTTCCCGTAAAGACACTTTCTCCGATAATATTATACCTGCTGAGTCCACAAACCCCCAAGCACACAAAATGGCTTTCTTCCACTCAAGCATACACCGAGCACTATCTATTCCGCTTTCTTCAGACTATTTACAGAATGAATTAAAGACATTTCAATAAATTGCCAAAATAATGGTTACAATACAAATATCGTGAAACAGATCTATGACAAAATAGCACATAGAAACATTACGAGCCACGAAAGGTTAGCCGAGCGGTCTGAGGCGCTGCAGTCATGGACTGTGCGGCTGATCCCAGCGGAGGTTCGAGTCCTTCCTCGGGCATGGGTGTGTTTGTTTGTCCTTAGGGTGATTTAGGTTAAGTAGTGTGTAAGCTTAGGGACTGATGACCTTAGCAGTTAAATCGCATAAGATTTCACACACACAAACATTACGACCTTATCTACACTAGGTGCCGCTTATGAAGATAACTCAATTAATTTTATCTCCATCCCGTCAATATGCAAAGCCTCTTACAAATTAGTGCGCATCTTAAAGGGTCAGGGCTTTAAAGTCCCGTTAAGAAGAAGTTAATCCACTATCTAAAAGACACTAACGATAAATTGCCACGATCAGGCGTTGACAAAATTACCTGCAGCGATTGCCCTAGTTATTACATAGGTCAGACATGTAGAGCTTTATTGGCTAGATACAAAGAGCATTTACCCACAAAAAGTGGAGATAGCACCCAGGGCTCGACATTTGCAGAACATCTAATCCAAATGACTCATGCCCCTAACCAACTTATAAACAGAGAGCTCTTTAACCAAGAAGCTAAAGGATGCAGGCTAGATACACTCGAAGAAATGTAAATTTTCAAACACCTTGTTTAAGATAAAGACAGCTTGCTTAATGACCAACTACAGCTGAGAAATAAGAACTTCTTTGAAGGATTTCAGCCCTTGTTTCAGCTATCATGAGGATATGGGACTTTCTATGTCACCTGACGCCATTGCCATCTTATCTTTATGTCTACATACGCATCTCAAGTAATCATCATAAAGTTTGCATATAAATCCACTGGCTATACTGTTTTCATAGTATTAATAGAATCTTCCGTCGGTTCTTGGTAGAACAACATTATAATAATAAATGAAAAGCACCAGTTTGCTTTTGTTCTACAATATTATTTTTATTGCTAACCGGTTTTCGGCTTACGAGGCCATCTTCAGACATTTACTGAGTATCTTTGGTGATAATACTCAGTAAATGTCTGAAGATGGCATTGTAAGCCGAAAACCGGTTAGCAATAAAAATAATATTGTTTTCATAATGTTTCGTGGCGTTGCACGCCCCTATTATCGGATGAATCCATTACTTTCTATAGTCTTCTACCTATGTCAATAGCTGACTATGACATACAGCCTACATATTTTCTTTTGTATTCATTTCTGGTTACATACTGTATATCTAACCGCTGTTTTAAGAGACAATTGTCTTTATTATCATTTACAGTCGTTAATTCTTAGCTAAGTTCCACACATTTCAGACATGCTTAACCTTAACTTACGACCTTTTCTTACTAAAGGTTTCGTTACTTTATATAATGTCATTTGCCTCTTATAGAACTGTAACTTCAGTTATTATGATTCATCTGCCAGTAACATTTCTAGCTATGCCAACAAATAATGTTATCAATTACTGTTTATTCATACATATGGTTCAAATTTCTCTGAGTACTATGGGACTTAACCTCCGAGGTCATCAGTTCCCTAGAACTTAGAACTACTTAAACCTAGCTAACCTAAAGACATTACACACATCCATGCCCGAGGCAGCATTCGAACCTGCGACCGTGGTGGTCACGCGGTTCCAAACTGAAGCATCTAGAACCAATTGGCCACAACGGCTGGCTTCATACTTATGTACTGTACACTATTTATATGTCTTTTGCCTGTTATGGAACGGTAAATTCAGTGACTTATGGTTTTAATGCTATTAATAGTCATAACTATTGTAATAAACTATATTCCATAATAATCTCAGTTAACATTTACTGGTTTTAAGTCTGTATGACTCCACACATGCATGTGCCTGACCACCAGCTGAGCTCACTGCATGCTGCTCGTGGTGCCCAGTTATGACTCAGCACCCACAGCCCACCCGTCTGGCCCGTTGGTGTTGGCTCTGAGCACTATGGGACTTAACAGCTGTGGTCATCAGTCCCCTAGAACTTAGAACTACTTGAACCTAACTAACCTAAGGACATCACACACATCCATGCCCGGGGCAGGATTCGAACCTGCGACCGTAGCAGTCGCACGGTTCCGGACTGCGCGCCTAGAACCGCGAGACCACCGCGGCCGGCCCCGTTGGTGTGACCTATTGGCAAAGCATTAGTAAAAGCGATGCAGTCTTACGACTATGTACTGTAGTACTAACATTTTAAGTTTGACAAAACCAGTATCTGGCATGTTTTAATTTAATTTTATATTGTAACATTCCTGAAGAAGGCTACATTATTATAGCTGAAACCTAGGTAAAGTTTCTTTCCTTATGCAACTGGAGGGTGAAATTTAATATAATTAATCATTCCCTTTCCTACTCTGCTCGCAAATAGAGTGAAGGGAAAAATATTCCCTATCAAATTTATATCAATGACGTGGCACCTGGCATGTGGAAGCAACGGTTTAGGTACCACAGATATTATTTGGTAGTTTCTTTCGTTACAGTGATATCTTTCACCATACTTTGAATCACTCACCTATACAGGGAGGGATGATCATCGTAATAAAATCAGATGTATAAACTGATACATAGCACAAATCTGATATTTACAACATCTCTGTGCTGTTACCTTAAGAGAATTCGTACATGGCGACGCATTTGGACAGTTTAAAGGAGTTCAGATGTGAGGAGCAATTCTCTAACAGAGGTAGATCTTAGTACCCTGACACGAGTCAAAAATGAGATTAACATTACAGTCCTGTGATGAAGGACATAACAGATTCTAAGTTGATTAGAAAACAATTTTTTACCTGATGAGGGAACACTTAGAGAAATCATTGCCTATGCCATACTGTAACAGGATTTTCACAAAAAGTAGTGGTAGTTTAGCGATGTGAAGGCATGTGTATGGCACAATTTCTTCTGACTTTGAAAATAACTCCTATAAATGGAGATATCTACATTTCGCATGAGAAATTTGAGATGTATGGTCAGTATCATCACTGTCTCAGATTGGGTGAAGTGAATCTCTTAAACTGGGGGGGGTCTATGTTAGGGTGGCAATGGTTAGAACTATCGTGTACATCCAGGCTGCTGCTGCTTGACTTGCGGTTTGCCATGGCTGGCAGCAGGACTGATCATGAGGAGTTGGTGACCAGACATCACAGACTAGCCCTGACTGATGTGTGGTTAGCTACAAAGATTGTACCAGCCTCTCTGCTCTTGCCCACAGCCACCTCCATAGGCGAGTTTGGAGACACTTATTCACTCCCACAAACAGCAACTAGGCTCTTGAGAAAGACAGAAACAGCAAGTGTGTCTGAAATTTCCCAATGAACAGAATGAAACCACTTGATGCACTGAGGCTGCAAGATCAAAAGAGGCCGATATGTGGTCTGTGGTCAGTGACATTTAGTATCGTGACCTGTAATTAGAACATCAGACAGTTTGTGACCCTTGTGGCAATGCTTGAATGATGCACACATATGCGGGACAACCCAATTGTGGCTACTATACCACACTTCATACAATTCCTCAGTGCTTACAATTATTACACATAGGAAGTGGGCATGGATGGGGGGAGGGGTTGCATATTTGAGCTCTATCCTAGTGGGAGAGCCCTGTCTCCTGTAAACTGATTACATACAGAATGTGCATCAACATGTTGATGACACAGATTCGAATTTCATGTAGTGAGATCCTTCCTTTTCAGCACAGACTGAGTCACTTCCCTGGCAAACTTTTTCTGTGAGGTTGGGTGAAGGGGGTGGAGGATGGTTGTGGGTCATCCTCTGATGTTAGCATTCTGCATTAGCTCAGTTGATTCCTGCCTGTCAGTGTGTGAATAACACAAGATTTTCATACAAGACACCACCTCTAATCTGCAGCAGTGTAATACGTAATTAGAACACATAGTTGGTGGATGTGAGTTTCTCCCACCAAATAAATAGATCCCACTCCCAGAAACTGATATTTAAAAAAATAGTACATCCCCTACTATGTAATTGACATTGACTGCAATTTTGTATCATGAGATTCTTCCTCTTCATCACAGAGTCCTTTTCTGGCCAATTTCAATATAGGGTGCAGAGTGGGTAATGGGAGGTGATCTATGGGATTTCCCAGAGGGGAGGGGTTAGTTAATTGATTGATTTAATTAATTAGTCAAATAAGCTGATAACAAAAGTGTGCTTGTATTGGCAATGGGGAGGAGAGATTGTTGGGGATTTCACAGAGGAAGAGGGGTAGGGGAAAGTTGGGGGTTTCTCACGAGGATGGATTATCCCCAGTGGGTCATAAATGAACCCTCAGAGGGTCTTAAATCAATTAGCATAACAACAGATCACAAATCATCAAGTTTGCCGCTGAATGTATGATTGCCCCTGGTTTTATACAATCCGCCCTAACAAAACACCCCAAAAATGGCTTTGCCCCACTACTCCAATGGAAAATGCAGTGTCCGATGCCCTTTACTCTACTACCAAGTGCAGCAGCGTTTCCATAAAATTGCCAGTGCTAACAGAGAAAATCAATTAGGGATGTATGACGAATATATCTGTTAGGACAACAGGGCGAAATTTTGCATTAATGGACTATGGCAGCAGATGACAGATGTGAGTGCCTTTCCTAAAAGCACCACATCCCCTGTGTCCGTGACCATATTGGTTGAACCCTAGACGACTGGAAAACCATGGCTTGGTTGGAGGAGTCCTGATTTCAGCTGAGTATTCGACTGTGGCACATATCCTACGAAGTCATGAAACCAAGCTCGCCACAAGGCATTGTGGAAGTGGTGATTGCTTCGTAATTGTGGAGCTGTGTTTATGTGGAATGGACCTTGTCTCCTGGTCCAATTGAACCTATCATTGACAGAAATGATTATGCTGGGCTACTTGGAGACCATTTGCAGTCTTTCATAGACTTTATGTTCCCAGACAATGATGGAATTTTTGTGAATGGCAATGTCCCATGTCACCAGATTAAAACAGTTCACACCTGGTTTGAAGACCATTCTGGACACTTTGTGCGAATGATCTTTCCATCCAGATCACCAGACATTAGTCCCATCGAACATTTATGCCACGTAATCGAGTGGTCCGTTTGTGTGCAAAATCTAGCACTGTCAAGACTTTCCTGGTTATGGACAGCTGCAGCATGGCTCATTATATCTGCAAGGGAATTGTTGAGTCGAAGCCATGCCGAGTTGCTGCACTATGGCAGGCAAATAGAGATCCAATACGATATTAGAAGGTATCCCATTACTTTTGTCACCTCAGTGTAGATCTGTACGCCTATGTAGATATACTGACGGAAATACAATAATTATACTCTCTAAAATCCTTATAATTGATAGACATAATATTGAGAAATCTGATCAACCTGTTCTGTCCATCAATTTCATTGTTTACCTCGCTTATATTCTGTGACAGAATGCATGCACTCCTGTTGTAAAATAAAACATATGTCCCATGGGCATCCCCATATATGATGTAGTAACAAAAACATTCCCCAAATCTCTTCACCTACAGCCAGTTTACGGTACATACATGTGCTCTGATACACAGTGACTTTTGTCATTCCTTGGGAATGGGAAGATACCCAATCTGAAGATTTAAAATATTTAAGGATAGAAATTCAGTACCAAGATCACAAACTTATTTATTTACCACCGGTTTCGGCTCATTACTGAGCCCTTTTATCTAAAATACTATTCACAAAGAGACACTCATAGCGTATAATGCTCGGCAGGAATCGTAGTTGCATCGCTCAAGAGTGGGCCATTGCTATCCATTGTCTGTACATACATGTTTCAGAATTGCGACTGTAACAACATAACGTTGACAATTTCCATAAGCAACTTAAATTTTAACTTTAGGACTTTTTATTTAACTGCAACGTCTTATCTCTAAAAAGTATGACGATGTGTTATGACCGTCAAGCAATAGTCAATAAAGAAAATTTGCGTTTTTGACGTAGGATTTTTATCTGCACATGTTTTTCACAGGGACTTGATATACTCATTTTCTGCTTTCCATTACCAGACACATAATACTTTTGATGTATCTTTCCTCCCAGCTGTTCATATAGTCACAACGCAGATTCGCCTAATCATACGCGATAAAACTTCCACAAATGATTAAAATTACTCAGAAACGTGATACATCGATATACACTTTATACACTTGCACGCAGCTACATTCTCGTGTCTTTATTCCATCTGTAAATGTGCCACCATCTTTCTGTCATTTAGTTATATGTTAAATCTCATCCACGCAGATTACCATGTCTGTGAAAGTGCCCTCTCCATGACAGGCAATTTTGCCGGCCCCAGATCGAATCCACCGTGCGGATTAATGACGAGGGTCGGTGTGCCAGCCAGCCTGGTGGCGATTTATAGTTATTACGTCACGTCCCACTACGTGAGTACCGTGCTGGTAACCAAGTCTGGCCTCAGTTAAATGATCTGCAACCATTTAGAAAGCTTCTGCTCATTTTCCCATGAATAACATTACACACAAACAGTTGGAGTACACATATTCAGCTGCGCGGAGTGGCAGCGCCGTTAGAGGTTCCCCCCGTCGGAAGTTCGAGTCCTCCCTCGGGCATGAGTGTGTATGTTGTTCTTAGCATGAGTTAAAAGTATGGTGACGGGAATGGGACACAGCCACTCTTTAATTTAGTGATGCCCTATCAATTAATAACGACGCCAACCACGCACTGATGTAGGACAATGGCACCACCTCTAGCATCAGATTAAGCCACCATGTCTTTTACTATTATCTTGCATCCATACTTATACAAAACATTCGTACGTAATAGGAGTTCAAAATTACGCCAGGAACAGCAAGATAATCCGTACTACAATAACGGACACTGATTTTGAAATTTAATAAAATTTCCCTTTTGAATGGCTTTCTATATGCCCATGATGCCGTCATTACCACACCAATTAGTGGTAGTTCAACCACATAGTTTGTTGCCAGAAAGATTCAGATACTGCTGATATACATGAACCTGAATCTGGAAATTCCACTTCATTTACTTTTCCCTCTTTAACCTCTATGACTGGTTACATCATTTCAACAGTTTTGAAATTTAATTCTGTTTCTCATAATAATTCAGTCCCTGTTTCCATCCTACTCTCTTCCTCCTTCACGCGCAGATTCTGACGTTCTGTTTATGCACCTCTTTTAAATAAGTAATTAAATACATTCAGAATCTCCTGTTCCCCACATAACCCTCCACACTTTCTGCCAATACTGAACTGCAACTGATCCCATCCCTCAGTTAGCATAACTAAAATTAGTACTCAATCCACCTTGATTCTCACTAACTATACAGATCTCCTCCCTGCTTGTCACTGCACTGACAGCTGCTTTCTTCTCAAAGATACTTTTATTCCTATTAGTACCTCCCCTTCAAGTCCTTACCCACTTCTTCTTGCCCTTCTGATGAAACTGATGCGTGTGCTTTACATAGGTCTAGGAAAACCTAAACCCACACTGTTTTCGATGACCTTCGGTTTACCTACTCCATTTTTATCAAACATTCCTCCAATACAAACGCTATATTGATCAATATTAAACTTGATTCTGTTCCATTTATTACATTGCTTTCTCCTTTTAAAATTACTGTACTTACTATGACTCCCTCCCCCCCCCCCCCACACCAAAAATTCCTCACTAGTCACATTGCATGCTTGTCTGACCCCTCTCACTACATAACTAGAAGTCCCTGCAAACCTTAACTGAGGCAACAGCTTGGTTTGTGATTGATTGCTCTGAAAATCAGCATTTAATTGTCCCTCCTGCCTTGCCCGTCTTATCATTACGCCTTCTTCGCTCAAAATTAGCCCACAAAATTTCTGTTTCCTCTTTGATGTCTGCTTCCCCAATCAGTATCCTGATTACTGCTTTCACCAGTTGCTATTATTATAATTTCCTCTGACTCAGTTCTTGCCATTTTCTCTCTGCTAATCACACCTTGGTCCATAACATATAGTATATATATACTTTAAATGAAGTTAAGGAACTTTTTTATAGTCTAAGTTGGACTATGAATGATTAACTACAATGAAGATTCTGGCACCCTTTGAAGCTGAAATATACGTTAGCACAACTGGTGGCCCATCCAGATGAATAAATTTAGTCAACTGCCTCAAAACTCAACACACTCCCACTTCTGTAACTTTGTCTATTTAAAAATAATTCTGTAAACTTAACTACGTTCCCTATATACAATACTTGTTTGAAAAGACTGTTTCAATTTTTCCGAAATGTTCACATTGCCTACCTAACATTTTGATTAGCCTCCAACTTGAGCTCCATGTCCCTGAGCTTGTTTTTCCAAGTCTTCTAGTTTGATGCGGCTTGCCACGGATACCAGATCTTTGTTGAGTTAACATCTTCATCACCGTGTAGCATTTTCACGCCACGATCTCAACCATTTATAGGTTGTATTCTAATCTCTGTATTCCCCTACGGTTCTTACCGTTAGTACCATGGAGGTTATTCCCTGATACCCTATCATTCCGTCTCATCTTCTTGTCAGCGTTTTCCACATGGTCATTCTTTGTATTATGAGTCAAGCTGATTTTCAATATTCTTTCGTAGCACCACATCTCAAACCCGTCGACACTCTTCTGCTCCAGTTTTCCCACTTTCTACTATACACCGCCACAAAATGCGGTGTTCCAAGCGTTCATTCTCACATCTCACTGAAATTGGGACGTGAAAGCAAATGGTTCAAATGGCTCTGAGCACTATGGGACTTAACATCTGAGGTCAGCAGTCCCCTAGAACTTAGAACTACTTAAACCTTACTAACCTAAGGACAACACACACATCCATGCCCGAGGCAGGATTCGAACCTGCGACCGTAGCGGTCTCGCGGCTCCAGACTAAAGCGCCTAGAACCACACGGCCACTGCGGCCGGCTGAGTCTATACAGGGTGGTCGGAAATTCCCGTTACAGACTTCTGGAACTTGTAGAGGGGAGCGAGTAAATCGTATTTTGAATAGGAACCCATGTCCGGAAACGTAATCGATCGAGACTGCAGAGTGGCAAAGTTATAGGCGCGGGCGTCGGTAAATGTAAGTATACACGGGGTGATTCCGTGATGATGTTACAGACTTTCTAGGACGATGGAGAACGATAAATGTATTAATTTGAAGTAAGGATCCCTGTACCGGAAGCGAAAAGGTCTAAAGTTATAAACGAAAATAGTTCTGATACGACAGTTGAATACATGTACCGGTTCTTGTGTTGCGAATAGTGTAGGACTGGTAACTTTCAGTGGTGGTAGTGTGGCCAAAATGCAGAAAAAATGTTTAATAAACGTGGTCTCTACATTGTAAACCTGAGGAGCGATGACCATTCGTTCATCTTCGCTAATGTGAAACACATCTCCCCTACTGAGCAAGTGTTCAGAGCTGTTAAGGTACGCACTTTAGAGGCCACCTTAACTGGACATTTTTTCTCGTTTTTGTCCACACTGCCACCACTGAAAGTTACCGGCCCTACAACGCTGTTTCACATCCACTACAAGCTGAGTCAGAAAGAGATGTGATTCCGACACAACATTAGTAAAGACTATGGCAGGAGAGGGCGCTAGGGCATGACGTTTGAGGAAAAGTAGCACTACTGTAACCATGGCTGCGTAGCACAGCGCGTATTAGCCGGCAGTCTCTGTGACAATGTATGACTGAATAAATAGTTTCTAGCATGGAAACCATGTATTTCTAGACACAAGTTCATCAGAATTTTTTTGTTCCGTATCCTCTTAGCGATATATCTCTAGAGTTTTAACACGGTGGAAAAGATCGCCTTATATACCCGAGCGTTGAAAAATTGATAAAAAACGTTGACTAAAATATAATGACTGATGGAAAACCGTTTGAATAGCTTAAAAACGCATACAGACAGAAATTTTAACACCTACTATAAATAATACGAATAATAATATAAAAAATTTGCTTCTTTGTGGGAGGATGAGAATACAGATCAGATAATCAATAATATTTCAAAGTGTTGAGATTAAACAATATTATTTCCCCACACACTGTCTGGCCTGGGAACAATGGCATTGGTGGCTGAGGTTCTGCGTTTGCTAAGTATTTTTGCATTAACGTGTGAAATATCGGAATTCTTGTAGTAAAATTGACATGAAAACTGACTTATGGTTCTTTTATGATAAGACTCTCTCATTTTCCATCGGATTGCACACAAACCTCTGCCTTCTCGCAGCAGCTTACATCATTGTTAAAACTACGAAAATAAAAAAATACATAGACATTAATAAAATATATATTCAAGAAAACACATAAATTATTAACAGACACTTGCATATAAATAATAATTGTTGCTTGGCAGTATGTTAATATAAATGAGTACGTCGATGCGCCTCTTTAAATCTGCCTATGTTCAGTATGTAACGAAAGCCTGGAGTTACAGAGCAATGATAAGGTGCGTCCAAACAGAAACAGATTATCTCACCACTCTGAGTAGCGCGAGAGGAGCCAGAGCTGAAGAACACTATTAAAACATGTTTTCTTTCTTTTTCACCGCAACTATACACTGTTAATTGATAGCGCTTCATATCATGTCTTTGACAGAGTGAAGAAATTGTATTATCGCTTTCGCGTGCAGATGAGCCCTTAAATCCTCCCCTTAAATTGCGAGGCTGAGGTACTCAACCTGCAGGCGAGCAATTTATTGAATGAAATTTACTGTCAATCGTCATTCATGTGAGATAAATATGGTAAAATGTACAAAATGAGGTTTTGTTTACATGTGAAACATGACTCAAGAACATAAATAAATATAAATAATTATTACAAAAAAAGAGAAAATCCTTAAAATGATCTTATATCTAAGTCATTGTGATTATTTGGCATCATTAATAAGAAATAAAAAGATTTACCTTCCCTCAAAATAGATCCTAAGCTCTTTGGCGTGACAGTCAATCACATTGCACTCTGAGCTACAACGGGTCACATTAAAAGGACTTTCATAAAGAAGCACATCTCTTACAAGGTTCGATTACATGTCAAATCTAATACATGAAAAATGTAATTACTTACAAATTGCATGGAATTAGACATTGAAAATCAAAGGATCTAAGAACACTGTTTATGTATGAAAGGTTCTCGGGTGTCCAGCCGGATCCGATCGTCGAAGTTCCACGATATTTCGGCGAAGAACCGTTCCGCCATCATCAGGTGGCGCTGGTGATGGCCGAACGGTTATTCGCCGAAATATCGTGGAAATTCGAGGATCGGATCCGGCTGGACACCCGAAAACCTTCTATACAGCTCATTCGCCAGGAAAGCCTCAGATCACATATCACTGTTTATGTTGTCAATTCTTTACATGTATCTCCTTCTTATGAAAGTTTGTTTCCATCAAAATATGCAGAGATGAATGTGACGACGCACAGTCGGGTTCACTAATATTACAGTTTTCAACATGAGACAAGATAAGTCAGTTATGTTTAAAAAAATGAATCACTAATGTATTCGTGGTTTACTATGTCGTGGATGTGTAGGACTAGAGCGTATTTTCACACGTCTGTTTGCCCACGTCACTTAATATCACTTGCACTTTGTGTAGATGATTGAATACTTTTTGGAGCAAGATTGGCTCTGAAGTGAATGGATGGGAATTTGCACATATTTGCTGATTTGGGAGATGTTGACATATACTGGAATCTCCATGGCAGCATTAATGATGACTATGTCCTTCTTCAAGTGGCATCTAATTAAAGGCCTCACATGGAATAGTGTTCCTTTTGTTCAGCTGCTTCCTCCCCTGTCGTAGTATTCTTCAAGTTATCTTGCTGTACACAGCAAAGATTTACATTAGTTTTTTGCAGAATAGTTCATAGATATGGCGCACTTGCAATGATACGTGATTTAGTGCAAAATGATCAACAACAGATAGCAATTTCTGTGTTTTCATCAGAAAGAATAAGTCTATTTTGCTATGGAAGAGAAAAAGTGTCCATTTTGCATAAATAGCAAATCGTTCATAAATGCAAATATTCATATTGTCCATTAGTTCAGCTGTATTAATCTGAGGGTGATAACTAGTTATACTCTGATGCTTAGTTAATCTCATAGACATGGTTTTGCATGGAAATGACACGATAGTGATATAGACACATATATAAATAGATACATACATAACAAAGTACATGGATACAAGAATACAAGAAATAATAGAGCATACAATGTTATAAAATGTTACAAAAGTACAGAGTATTACATACATAAAATGTTTGCATTACTGCCACATGCAATGTTTCTTCTTACATTTCCTTTCATGAGTATATACTTCTCATTAACAAAACAGTTACATATTTGTATCTTTGTCTCCTTGTCTTATTCTGCTTTCTGCAAATAAAATGATCTGAACATTTAAATGGATTAAGTTAGGGAGATGCACTAGCCTGAAAAATACACAACATCAAATGCAACATCTACATTCAATTCCAAGTGCACATTTACAAAATAAAAATATGAAAAGTCTCAATGAAAAACAGTAGCATATCACAAGCTTTAGTGACTCTATTATGAAGAGTGTTGTGAAAATGTGTGCCTACTTGGGTAACCTAATTTGTAAATATTTGTAATGTTGCACCGGTAAGCGTGAGTCTCTCTCTAAGTCAAAATCTGTTTTTCCCTTTCTTCTCTCAAGCTCATAATCCGTGGGTCACACTAGGCATGGTGCATGACGTACTTAGCATTTTGTTTCTTCTATTTCTGCTGTAGATGTTCTTAGTTGCTGCTGAAATGTTAAATATTCTTAAAACTAAGATTGTCAGTATTTTTCTCCTCCTCGTTTGATTGTCTTCAAGCACTTACGTGATTACTGGTAGCTGCTTTACTGCTTGGCATAAGACACTCTAAGATCTGCATGAGGGTATAAGCCTAAGGTTCTGTTGGTTCCGGAGTTGTGCAGCAACTAAGCTCTTGGATGAGGTATATCAATAATTGTGTACGGATTTTCAAACATAGAATGCCACTTGGCATTTCTTCTCAAAAGTGCTGAAGATTTCAAGTGTGTTCTTAATAATACTTGCATATCAATGGCAAATTTTTGTCCTCTCTTGATGGTTGATGAATAATACTTGTTTCCGCTTTCTGCTTGTTTTTTAATGGCTGTGAATACTTCTCCAGTAAAGATAGTGCCCAACGTGGCAATATGTGGTGTATAAGTTTGCGTGTAAGGCGAAAAGAGGGTGCTTGGTGATGTGTATGTATCTTGGCCATAAAGGTAGTGTTTCAAGTTCTTAAGGGCCCTGTCTATGGATAAGGTCTCTAATTATCTTGTAGAGTAGGCTCATTCACATTCTGTAAAAGTTCTGCTGGCAAAACCAATGATTTTCATTTGCTCAGATTCACCAATTTTGAAATCTGGAATAGACAACAACGTAGACCATTAAATGAAGCACAGCAAGTCATGCAGAAATGTAAGCCAAAATCTGGGTGATCAAGAATTTGCGAGTTTACCAAAGCTTCTTTGATTCTGTTAAAGTTATTCTGACACTTTGATTCCAAATCCATATCTGGTGTTTCTTCAACAAATTTCACAGGTGTGTGCTGTTGGGAAGTTGTTCAGAAAGAAACCGACGGAAGAAAGAACATAATCCAAAGAATGATTTTAACTGTTCTTTAGTGGTAGGGCTAGGAAAGTGTCTGATTGCATCAAGTGTGGTTGGATCTGGCCTAATGGCTAGTTTATTGGTTATATGTCCTGATCTCCGAACAGGCAAGTTTTGACTTATTAAAATTTACAGTTACTCTTGCTTGTGTAAATCTGTGTAGTGATGTATTTAGCGCTTCAGCATGTTCTGTCCATGTTTTTGTGACTATTCGTATGTCATCAACATAGTGTGTAACAGATTCCATCAAATCATCGCCTAAAGCAGTATTCAAAGCGGTCATAAATACTCCTGAACATACATTTAGGCTAGAAGGTAATACAAAATTGATAGGTATGACCAGCAAACATAAAAGCAGTGTACTCCCTGCACTCAGGTGTGAGAGGTACTTGCCATCATGCAATTTTCAAGTGAAGAAAAGTACTTTTCTCCCAAATATCGTTGTAGCAGTACCTCTAAATTCTCAGATTGTGGTATGACTGGTAATATTACGTGTTTAATAGCTCTGGCATCATGTTGAAGGCCTATGTTTCCATTAGGTTTTCTCACTACGTGTGACGGACTAGAATAGAGTGAAGTGGACTGCTCTGTAATCTGAGTGATAATGGGCATATGATGCGTCTTAACGTAATCTGGAATTTGGATCCACAGACTGAAATTTCGGTCAGGTCATATCCGGGTTTTCTTGATTGTTTTCTAAGTAATGGTTGGTAATTGTTCCTCCGGTTGTTGTTAATTGACATGGAAAAGGGAACAAATGGTATAATATGTGTAACAAAGTCGTAACACGCAGTGGCCAACTTAAATAATAATATTAATGATCTCCTTCTGTGTGTGAGGATGAGAATACAGATCAGATAATCAATAATGTTTCGAAGTGTTAAGATTAAACAATATTATTTCCTCACACATTGCCTGGCGTACGAACAATGGCTGGTGGCTGAGGTCGCGCGTTTGCTAAGTATTTTTCCATTATCGTGTGAAATATCGGACTTCGTGCATTAAAATTGCCATGAAGATTGACTTTTCCTTCATGACAGGACTTTATAACTTTTCATCAGATTGTATATAAACCTCTGTCATGCCGCAGCCACTTACATCTTTGTTAAAACTACTAAAATGAAAAAAAAGACGTAGGGAGTGTTGTGTCACCGCCAGACACCACACTTGCTAGGTGGTAGCCTTTAAATCGGCCGCGGTCCGTTAGTATACGTCGGACCCGCGTGTCGCCACTATCAGTGATTGCAGACCGAGCGCCGACACACGGCAGGTCTAGTCTAGAGAGACTCCCTAGCACTCGCCCCAGTTGTACAGCCGACGTTGCTAGCGATGGTTCACTGACTACATACGCTCTCATTTGCAGAGACGACAGTTTAGCATAGCCTTCAGCTACGTCATTTGTTACGAGATTACAAGGCGCCATATTTAGTTACTATGTCTTCTGAACAGATAATATTATGACTCATGTACCGTCATCATTAATGGATTAAAGTTAAGTATCAAACTAATTACGCCCGCTTTCTGAATTCTAATTCCTTGTCATGTTCCAGACTTCACTTCAGCATAGTTCTTCCCTCCTCACGCCAGCCTGCGTGAGCTTAAACGCGTGCATTTCGGCCTCCCCTAGTAACACGGTGTTGGCTCTTCTGACAACACAACAGGGAGTAAGAAAATTTATACTCAAGAAATCACATAAGTATTTAATAGACACTTGAATATAAATAACAATCGTTGATTGGCAGTATGTTAATATAAATGAGTACGTCGATGCGCCTCTTTAAATCTGGCTATGTTCAGTATGTAACGAAATGTCTGGAGTTACGGAGCAATGACAAAATGCGTCAGTACAGAAACAGATTATCTCACCGTTCTAAGTAGCGCGAGAGGAGTCAGAGCTGAAGTACACTCTTAAAACATTAGCTGTTTTTCACCGCAACTACATATTGTTTATCCATGGCGCTTCATATCATGCCTTCGACAGCGCGAAAAATTATATTATCGCTTTCGCGTGTAGATGCGCCCTTAAACTACGTAACACGAAATAAGAAGAGGAGTGTGTCCACGTCTGTATCACTTGTTCCCTGGGCCGCCAGAGCTGTATAGAGGCGATCTACATCCCCAACGAGTTGCACAGGTAATCTCTCTGTTCACGCACCAATATTTTATAATTTATAAACCTGCGTTAACAGAAACCCTACCCTTCACCCACAGAACATGCAACATTATTTTAAAATACTGCAGATCCACAAATACAGATGTGGGAATTAGGAATGCAGTTACATTTGTTCACTCTACCATTAATTCGATCTGGCTTATACACAGGATGGAGAAGATACGACTAATGCTGAAACCTTTTTTTAAATCAGCGAAATGAACACTTCGGCACACTTGTCCTTGCTCGAGATCTGCTACTGACGCCACCATGTGACGAGGGGTACAAATGACAACAGAGGCAAGTTAACTATCATAAATGTCACCTGTTGGAAGCCCTTCAGTCTATGTGGCAACTCGGAGGCGGCAACGTGGAGGTGCTGTAACACAAAGGCGGCTCTGGGGAGGTCGCTCGGCACGTAAGCTGTGGCACAGAGGCTGTGGGAGAAGAGGCACTATGACTCAGCAGCAGTGGCATCGAAGCGATGCGCCCCGTTACGGAAACATAGCAAAGAAACTGCGGTCCTGGCAGGCGGCTGCATAAAAGCGACTTCCCTGTGAGTACTGTGGTTTTCGAATTATTCTAAAAAACGTACAAAAGTAACCTTCAAATAGTTTTTTCTTGAATAATTCGAATACCATGGTCTCCAGCGAAATCATAGCCCAATACAAATTCCGCTTCATTACATTTCCTACAAAAGAGTCTTCTTAATATTTTGTGTACGACTAACAGTCTGAATGAGAGCATATGAAAATCTCGCACGTGGTTTTAAAAGTTGTTGCACACTGCATAAAAGCTATCGTTAGGGGCAGCTGAATCACCCTTCGTATACTAAGATACAGAGTGAATCATGTAAGACGTAACACTTCTTTTGATTCATGAACGGTTCCTGGTAACGAAACGAGTTTTCTGGCTAACTATAGTACGTTAAAGTGCAAGTACTTTGGTATATCATAAGGTGTTTCAATTATTGAATCGATCGAGATACTGAAGCGATCAAGAATTTCTTAAAAATAAAATTATATACCTTTTTAATGGCATCCTAAAACGGTTCAAAACACCAGTATAGTGATATAATGCTTTTTAAAGCTGAGATTCAAACTCTTAGCAAAGTAATCAGAGAAATACACTAAAAGTGGAAAGCGGCGTAGCCAGCCAGCTGTTGCTCTGTAAATAGAGCCAAGCAGAGCTCTCATGCAAGGCTACGTCGTCATATGAAGCGATACAGGCAGACTCTACTAAAATAAAACCTGTTTTTCTACACGACATGGGACGCAGATATAGGATCAGCTATTAATTTTGTATATGAAACACAGCATGTGCCACTTTTTGGCGCATCAGATGGGGATCTGGGAAACTATTTCTAATCTGTGCACATTATCAAGCTTTTGTGGAAACAACTAAATGTTTGTCGTTATTAAATATGAGTGGCAGATCTTTCTGTTTCGACTCTTACGAATAAGTAACACTGGGGAAAACGTAGTTGTTTTCGCAAAAACCTGGCAACGTGCACACATTTGAAATAGCTTCCCTAACACCTATCTGATGTTCCAGAATCATTTGTCGGACAGCAGGTGGATTACTTTAAGAAGTTTACAGGGTCTCCAGGCAAAGACAGATCACGTATATGCATGACAGTCGTATTCATGAATCATGTTGTTTGTCATTGTGATATATAAATGATCCTTCTTTGCCCGGAGACTCCTGTATGCTTCTCATGGTAAACAACTTGCTGCTCGACAGATTCGTCAGTTAGCCCGTAAAAAATATTTAGTTCGTTTATAGTGTTTCCCGTCTAATTAAACATGGAGTAGTATGTGCAGACACATTTGTCGGACACCAGGTGGTTTAGTTTAAGAAGCATACATCATTCTCCAGGCAAATAGATCGTGTATACATATCACCCTAATATATACTGAGTGAATCATGTCAGACGTGACACCACTTCTGCTTCGTGAACTGTTCTTGTGTTCTTGGTACCGAATTGAGTTATATATATATATATATATATATATATATATATATATATATATATATATATATATATATTCGTCTTTTCAAACGCTCTCGGATGCCATTAAAAAGGTATATATTATATATACCTGATCTGTATGCTTCTAATGGTAAAACACCTGCTGTCCGACAAGTGTATCTGTAAATATTACTCGAAATTGTAATTAGACTGGAATCACGTTAAACTAACTACATACTTTATTCACACTAACTGACGACGTGTCACCCAAAAAATTAACATTTTTTTGTAATTTTACACTTTACTGAAGTATATGCTTAGTTTCTTTACCATCGACTGCAAGGCACATTTGAAAACGCCGTTCGAGAAATCGATAAACATATGAAATAACATTGGATGGCTGTTGCATGCTGTGGCGATTCGACGGTACATACCGACTGATGTAGTTGGAGCTTCATGATAAACTGCTTCTTTCAGTGCACACTATAGAAAGCTATCAAGACAAGTCTACTCAAGAGACCTCAACCTCACCAGCCATTGTGCTGCAGCATTCCATCCTATCCAACGGGCGTGAAATTATTCATTCAGAACTTTCGTTCCAACATGAGAAATGTGAGCTGGGCAGCCGTCGTGTAGGAACCACATACGCTGACGCTTATCCAGTGGTATCTCTTCTAGAAGAACAGTGTTCGTTGAAAGTCTCAGAATGGAATTTCCTATTATGTCGCACGATAGATTTACGCTTCATGGTCGCTGTTGCTGTACCTGACGAAGACAGCGTGCATTTTCAGTTCCACAACACGGCATGTTACGCAAATTTACAGTCGTGGACCGTAACCATTGCTTCGTCGGTAAAGGGCGCGAGTTGGAAAAACCTGGTATCGTCTTCTAAGCGATGCAAAGAAAACCAACAAAATTCTACACTACTTTCGACATCACGTCCCCGGAATACCAAATGTTGAGACAAACGATAAAGACAGAATTAATGGCGATGAAGGCTGCAAATGACTCCCATTGGCTGATCCGCCATTCCTTGACAATAGTCTAGTGCTACAATTCACCGTCTAGAAGTTGGATGTCAAACTTCTCCTCATTGGTGTACATGTCTGCATGCAAGGAACTTCGAAACAGGAATTACCTGCCTATAGCCGACACACTTCTTACGAGTTCTGCATTGCAGAGGAGTAAACAGTCGAAAGGCTTCACTCAAAAACGTAGACGGGCGTGAGCATGTTTACAGCGCAGTAGTCAACTTTGGCCGACTTGTCTTTTAATTTTAGAATGTTTGTCAGATTCTTTCGCGAAGAGTTTCAACCTCAACACTAACATGCATTATACCACTGTACCCACCTTTTATAGCGCTTCTGGAAGCCGTTAAAAAAGTATACAATTCTATTTAAAAGTCATACTTTCTTCAATATCTCGATCGATATAAGAATTAAGACGCTTTATCACATACCAAAGTACGTGCCACTCAAAGTAATATCATTTGCCGGTGCCCACGTTTCGATATCTGAAACCATTCACGAAATAGATGCTTAGTGCCCTTAATATTAGCATAATTCTGTACATCTTACTGCAGATCAATTTATTAACTATTTGGATTGTTGCACAAACGAAAAAATAGCTGACATCGAAATAAGTGTCCAAGGAATAGAAAAGCAACTGGAATCACTAAACAGAGGAAAGTTCACTGGACCTGACGGGATACCAATTCGATTCTACACAGAGTACGCGAAAGGACTTGCCCCCCCTCTAACAGCCGTGTACCGCAAGTCTCTAGAGGAGCGGAAGGCTCCAGATGATTGGAAAAGAGCACAGGTAGTCCCAGTCTTCAAGAAGGGTTGTCGAGCAGATGCGCAAAACTATACACCTATATCTCTGACATCGATCTGTTGTAGTATTTTAGAACATGTTTTTTGCTAGAGTATCATGTCGTTTTTGATTCAAATGGTTCAAATGGTTCAAATGGCTCTGAGCACTATGAGACTTAACATCTATGGTCATCTGTCCCCTAGAACTTAGAACTACTTAAACCTAACTAACCTAAGGACATCACACACTTCCATGCCCGAGGCAGGATTCGAACCTGCGACCGTAGCAGTCACGCGGCTCCGGACTGAGCGCCTAGAACCGCTAGACCACCGCGGCCGGCTCGTTTTTGGACACGCAGAATCTACTCTGTAGGAATAACATGGATTCCGGAAACAGCTATAGAGTGAGACCCAACTCGCTTTATATGTTCATGAGACCCAGAAAATATTAGATACAGGCTCCCAGGTAGATGCTATTTTCCTTGACTTCCGGAAGGCGTTCGATACAGTTCCGCACTGTCGCCTGATAAACAAAGTAAGAGCCTACGGAATATCAGACCAGCTGTGTGGCTGGATTGAAGAATTTTTAGCAAACAGAACACAGCATGTTGTTATTAATGGAGAGACGTCTACAGACGTGGCACAGGGGAGTGTTATGGGACCATTACTTTTCACAATATATATAAATGACCTAGTAGATAGTGTCGGAAGTCCCATGCGGCTTTTCGCGGATGATGCTGTAGTATACAGAGAAGTTGCAACATTAGAAAATTGTAGCGAAATGCAGGAAGATCTGCAGCGGATAGGCACTTGGTGCAGGCAGTGGCAACTGACCCTTAACATAGACCAATGTAATGTATTGCGAATGCATAGAAAGAAGGATCCTTTATTGTATGATTACATGATCGCGGAAAAAACACTGGTAGCAGTTACTTCTGTAAAATATCTGGGAGTATGCGTGCGGAACGATTTGAAGTGGAATGATCATATAAAATTAATTGTTGGTAAGGCGGGTACCAGGATGAGATTCATTGGGAGAGTCCTTAGAAAATGTAGCCCATCAACAAAGGAGGTGTTTTACAAAACACTCGTTCGACCTATACTTGGGTATTGCTCATCAGTGTGGGATCCGTACCAGATCGGGTTGACGGAAGAGATAGAGAAGATTCAAAGAAGAGCGGCGCGTTTCGTCGCAGGGTTATTTGGTAACCGTGATAGTGTTACGGAGATGTTTAGGAAACTCAAGTGGCAGACTCTGCAAGAGAGGCGCTCTGCATCGCGGTGTAGCTTGCTCGCCAGGTTTCGAGAGGGTGCGTTTCTGGATGAGGTATCGAATATATTGCTTCCCCCTACTTATACCTCCCGAGGAGATCACGAATGTGAAATTAGAGTGATTCGAGCGCGCACGGAGGCTTTCGGACAGTCGTTCTTCCCGCGAACCATACACGACTGGAACAGAAAAGGGAGGTAATGACAAAATGGTTCAAATGGCTCTGAGCACTTTGGGACTCTACATCTTAGGTCATAAGTCCCCTAGAACTTTGAACTACTTAAACCTAACTAACCTAAGGACATCACACACACCCATGCCCGTGGCAGGATTCGAACCTGCGACCGTAGCAGCCTCGTGGTTCCTGACTGCAGCGCCAGAACCGCACGGCCACCGCGGCCGGCTAGAGGTAATAACAGTGGCACGTAAAGCGCCCTCCGCCACACACCGTTGGGTGGCTTGCGGAGTATAAATATAAACGTAGATGTAGATGTAGAACCTCCTGTTTTGCCAGTTTTTTATATGGTAGGCTGTGGATTGTTTCGTATTTATCTAATAGTGCCATCAAAATTTCAAACGGCAGGTGTAGTGTGGGCTGCAACATTCTCTAAGTCATCGTCAGTAAGAGGCATCAGTTCTAGATCCCGTTGCACCCCTGTACGATCCTGTCGCATGTCTGAATCTTCATTAATTGTACGTACTCTGCATCTGATACAAATTTATTTCGTAAACGTGGCCTGATTGACCTACGAACCAATCATTCCATATAACAAACAGTCAATAACCGCGAATCTTGGGTTTACTTGACCTTACGGAAAATCAAACTCGATGGCACTGCCGTTGATATTCAAATCTCTGTTGAACTTCTGCTTACTGTTTTCTCAGCAAAAAGCCTCCCGCCAGCGTATCACAACACTCACTGGCCCGCGTAACTTGCACCCGCTGAACCTGACTGCAATCTAAATGCTCGCCTCGTATGACGTCTCACGGGGAACTGATTACAATTTATGTTGTACTGCATGCGGGAATACGTGTGTGTTATGCTCACCTCCACTTCATTGCGAATAACAGTAGCAATTACTTATATGACTAGTTTGTGATCAGTTTCTTTGTTATCCTGTCTGTCTCAGTAATTTCAGGCTTGAATAAGCACATTCCTCAAAGATCAATTATCAATTTTTCGTTGGGTTTGGCATTAGATGACCATCTCTCACGTCTGTGTTTATTTAATCAACAATGTTTACTTCTTCTGCTCAATTCTTTTACTGGCCACCCAGTCATTGTCTTCAACTGTGCAAATTACGAACCCTCATCAACGTATTCTATGATACAACAGTTGATGTGTGCTGACTTCATTTCCGTGTTTTCATTCCTCCTCGTTCTAGTCCTATTATAATTCTTTTTCTGGCCTTCTGACAAACTTAATGTATTAAGCTCTTCCTTTCTGTGTGAGAGTTTATTTGCATTAGAGGAAAAAGCACAGTGTCATCGGCAAGGCTTTAGTTCTTAATGAATTGTGTTTTATGCGTACTGGAGCGTTGTCCGAGGCATGTTACTGTGCATATCCCTTCGTCTCCCATGCCCGAAGTGTAAGTTGTTCAAGAACACTTCATTAATTCTTTTCGTCTTATGTACCCCATTTTGAAAACCCTCGTAATTGGTTTAGGTGTACTGATGATACGGAATTGCCTTGCGTGACTCCTCATTGAATTCTTAATTTCCCACTATACGGATGAATTCTAATTGGTGCAGTAACACTAACGTACATATTCTTTAGTATCTAAAACCTGTTGAATTAACGAATTTCTAGGAAGAACTGTTAGTACATATTTTGTTGAAACTGAAGTGTATGCTTTCAACAATTTTATTAATCATAAGAAAAGTGGTTACTCAGACTCATTAGATCGTTCTATAGTTTCATTCGCAACAATACGATGCATTCATTTCTAAAGTCATCTTGTCCTTTTGCTCATTTAAATACGAATGTTGTTTTCTACACATATGCTAACCAAATGCTTCAGTGAATATCTTGTACGTTATGGAGATGAAACTGCTCACTCAACATACTTTTAGTTCTCATGGGTGCCTGCTTTTTGAAAGTATAACAATCGAAACATTGTTATAATATCAAGAAACTGTCTTCTTTTCCACAAATTCTGCAAACTAACTCGTATTACATTTTCTCCAGGAAAATTGAGATAAGACTAGTTTGTGTCAAGAAATGTATGATGCTAGGCAAATAGCTTATTGCCACTGTTGAAGTTTTGTGTGGATGAAGCGACGAAAAACAATATGATTTCGAAGAGGAATGAAAATACCATGGTGTGCGATGGACAGGGTAAGTATCGCAGATGCCATATTTCCTTGAATCCTTAGTGACTGGGTCAGGGTTCGTAATATACTTTTACTATTTATAGTAGAAAGAGAAGGAGTAAATTATGAAAACTACTGTACGAGGAAACGGAGTCTGATCAGGAAAAAGCAGAGAATACTCAGTAATACAGTTTCAATAAGGTTTAATTATTCAATAGCCCGTGATTTTTTAAAAAATGAGATAGAACTTAGTACTGACTGCATACTTTACTTCTTTTCATGTGTAGCTTTCGTGTGCTGCATTTCTTGCAACTCGTCCATGTGCTCCGTAATGGTAGATGCTTTCCTATTGCCTGAATACGAACATCGTGAAGAGCCCCATTAACGCTGTATTTTCTTTTTTGTGAAAAATATTAAGTATTCTTCTTTTTGTGTTTCGTCCAACTGAATACTGCTTCACAAAAGACACTCGGTAAACTCAAATAATTTTATTGGATCTCGTCGCTATGGAGCTGGTCACTATTGAAACAACTAAGAGGAAATAGAGAATAGACGATGCCACATTTTAATATCTTCAGCGCCTACACTAGACTTACCAAGAAGAAAAAATAATTTCCGTGAAGAAAATAAGACACAAAAACGAAAAAAAAACTTAAAAGAAAGCGACGTCTCTTAAAATCTGACTACAGCCTTTTATTACGGAACATGTGTGCCAAACACTAAGAAAATCTACCAATCAAAGGGATGGTGAGGCGGATGAAACAGAAGCGTAATTCGCGACGCGTGAATTCTGAGAATGAGAACACATACCGACTGCGGATGAGAACACTTACCGCCTTGCAACAAACTTGACACACAATTTCATACCGTTAAGAAATCTTTTCCAGCCTACAACCCCAGAAAAACGATGCAAGGAGAAAAGATTATCCCTGGCTTCTTTTCCGCTGTTCGTGCAATAAAACTACCACATAAAGAATGACGTTATAATTTTTACCTCTTTACTACTAGCTGCATTCGCAACACATTTTGCAGACAGTATGCACATACAGCACTGAATGTAACTGCAAAATTATATCATTGCATGGGTCGTACTTCAAGATATATGACGTCATAAACAGTGAGATGTCTGAAAAACTGCCGCACCGTGCATGACGTTTAAATTTATTACTACGTTGCTACTAACTCAGTTAGTAGCATATCTCGCAGACAGTATGTACATATGGCACTGAATGTACCTACATAATTATGCCGTTGTACGAAACAGTTTAGGATGTATGGCGTCAAACATTAAGCACAAGGCAGGTGCTTCGTGGTACAGGCGTGGACGTACAGCTTTAAACCTGATTAATACCTGGGCAACCCCGGATTCCTCTGTTAGTAAAGTAATACTCGTAAAGAAATACCTTTGTTGATTTTAACCATGAACTCGCTCATGACATACTTGGTATAATAAATGTTTTCACAGTACTTGTCTCATTATCCACCAATCAAAGTCGAGCTTTCTATACTGTATGGAGCTGTCATGGTCCGGAGATCAACCAAGTACCCTCACAATGTCCATAAATGAGTGTTTTTTTTCTTTTTTTTTCTTTTTTTTTTTTTTTTTTACAACGAATTAATTCGACGACTACATCGACAACATTTAATATTCGACTGACCTTATGTTTTACAAGACCCTTACAAGACACGTAGCGTGTATCCACAGGACATGTGGCCTGTAATTGAAAAAGTGTCATGATGATCTCTCCATTGGCAAAAGATTCCGGAATAGTCCACCATTCGGATCTCCGGGAGGGGACTGTCAAGGGGGAGGTTACCATGAGGAAAAGATTGAATTATCTACGAAAGGATAACGTTCTACGAGTCGGGGCGTGGAATGTCAGAAGCTTCAACGTGGTAGGGAAACTATAAAATCTGAAAAGGGCAATGCAAAGGCTCAATCTAGATATAGTAGGGGTCAGGAAGTGAAGTGGAAGGAAGACAAGGATTTCTGGTGAGATGAGTATTGGGTAATATCAACAGCAGCAGAAAATGGTGTAACAGGTGTAGGATTCGTTATGAATAGGAAGGTAGGGCAGAGGGCGTGTTACTGTGAACAGTTCAATGAGCAGGTTGTTCTAATCAGAATCGACAGCAGACCAACACCGACAACGATAGTTCAGGTATACATGACGACGTCGCAAGCTGAAGATGAACAGATAATGAAAGTGTATGAGGATATTGAAAGGGTAATGCAGTATGTAAAGGGGGACGAAAATCTAATAGTCATGGGCGACTGGAATGCAGTTGTAGGGGAAGGAGTAGAAGAAATGGTTACAGGAGAATATGGGCTTTGGACAAGGAATGAAAGAGGAGAAAGACTAATTGAGTTCTGTAACAAGTTTCAGCTAGTAATAGCGAATACCCTGTTCAGGAATCACAAGAGGAGGAGGTATACTTGGAAAAGGCTGGGAGATGCGGGAAGATTTCAGTTAGATTACATCATGGTCAGACAAAGATTCCGAAATCAGATACTGGATTGTAAGGCGTACCCAGGAGCAGATATAGACTCAGAGCACAATATTGTAGTGATGAAGAGTAGGCTGAAGTTCAAGACATTAGTCAGGAAGAATCAATACGCAAAGAAGTGGGATACGGAAGTACTAACGAATGACGAGATACGTTTGAAGTTCTCTAACGCTATAGATACAGCAATAAGGTGGTGGTGGTGGTGGTTAGTGTTTAACGTCCCGTCGACAACGAGGTCATTAGAGACGGAGCGCAAGCTCGAGTTAGGGAAGGATTGGGAAGGAAATCGGCCGTGCCCTTTCAAAGGAACCATCCCGGCATTTGCCTGAAACGATGTAGGGAAATCACGGAAAACCTAAATCAGGATGGTTGGAGACGGGATTGAACCGTCGTCCTCCCGAATGCGAGTCCAGTGCAACAATAAGGAATAGCGCAGTAGGCAGTATAGTTGAAGAGGAATGGACATCTCTAAAAAGGGCCATCACCGAAGTTGGGAAGGAAAACATAGGTACAAAGAAGGTAGCTGCGAAGAAACCATGGGTAACAGAAGAAATACTTCAGGTGATTGATGAAAGGAGGAAGTACAAACATGTTCCGGGAAAATCAGGAATACAGAAATATAAGTCGCTGAGGAATGAAATAAATAGGAACTGCAGGGAAGCTAAGACGAAATGGCTGCAGCAAAAATGTGAAGACATCGAAAAAGATATGATTGTCGGAAGGACAGACTCAGCATACAGGAAAGTCAAAACAATCTTTGTTTACATTAATAGCAACGGTGGTAACATTAAGAGTGCAACAGGAATTCCACTGTTAAATGCAGAGGAGAGAGCAGATAGGTGGAAAGAATACATTGAAAGCCTCTATGGGGGTGAAGATTTATCTGATGTGATAGAAGAAGAAACAGTAATCGATTTAGAAGAGATAAGGGATTCAGTACTAGAATCGGAATTTAAAAGAGCTTTGGAGGACTTACGGTCAAATAAGGCAGAAAGAATAGATAACATTCCATCAGAATTTCTAAAATCATTGGGGGAAGTGGCAACAAAACGACTATTCACGTTGGTGTGTAGAATATATGAGTCTGGCGATATACCATCCGACTTTCGGAAAAGCATCATCCACACAATTCCGAAGAAGGCAAGAGCTGACAAGTGCGAGAATTATCGCACAATCAGCTTAACAGCTCATGCATCAAAGCTGCTTACAAGAATAATATACAGAAGAATGGAAAAGAAAATTGAGAATGCGCTAGGTGACGATCAGTTTGGCTTTAGGGAAAGTAAAGGGACGAGAGAGGCAATGCTGACGTTACGGCTAATAATGGAAGCAAGGCTAAAGAAAAATCAAGACACTTTCATAGGATTTGTAGACCTGGAAAAAGCGTTCGACAATGTAAAATGGTGCAAGCTGTTCGAGATTCTGAAAAAAGTAGGGGTAAGCTATAGGGAGAGACGGGTCATATACAATATGTACAACAACCAAGAGGGAATAATAAGAGTGGACGATCAAGAACGAAGTACTCGTATTAAGAAGGGTGTAAGACAAGGCTGTAGCCTTTCGCCCTTACTCTTCAAACTGTACATCGAGGAAGCAATGATGGAAATAAAAGAAAGGTTCAGGAGTGGAATTAAAATACAAGGTGAAAGGATATCAATGTTACGATTCGCTGATGACATTGCTATGCTGAGTGAAAGTGGAGAAGAATTAAATGATCTGGTGAACGGAATGAACAGTCTAATGAGTACACAGTATGGTTTGAGAGTAAATCGGAGAAAGACGAAGGTAATGAGAAGTAGTAGAAATGAGAAAAGCGAGAAACTTAACATCAGGATTGATGGTCACGAAGTCAATGAAGTAAAGGAATTCTGCTACCTAGCCAGTAAAATAACCAATGACGGACTGAGCGAGGAGGACATCAAAAGCAGACTCGCTATGGCAAAAAAGGCATTTCTGGCCAAGAGAAGTCTACTAATATCAAATACCGGCCTTAATTTGAGGAAGAAATTTCTGAGGATGTGCGTCTGGAGTACAGCATTGTATGGTAGTGAAACATGGACTGTGGGAAAACCGGAACAGAAGAGAATCGAAGCATTTGAGATGTGGTGCTATAGACGAATGTTGAAAATTAGGTGGACTGATAAAGTAAGGAATGAGGAGGTTCTACGCAGAATCGGAGAGGAAAGGATTATGTGGAAAGCACTGATAAGGAGAAGGGACAGGATGATAGGACATCTGCTAAGACATGAGGGAATGACTTCCACGGTACTAGAGGGAGCTGTAGAGGGCAAAAAGTGTAGAGGAAGACAGAGATTGGAATACGTCAAGCAAATAATTGAGGACGTAGGTTGCAAGTGCTACTCTGAGATGAAGAGGTTAGCACAGGAAAGGAATTCGTGGCGGGCCGCATCAAACCAATCAGTAGACTGATGACCAAAAAAAAGTCTTACAAGAAGCAGAGTTAACATTCCTAAACCATCTCTATGCCACACACTTTATAAATAACTGTAACAACAAACCAAAACTCTCGTTTCACGCGAAGTACAATCGGCCAATTGTCGACAAACAGTAATTAAATCCAGCAAAGAAAAGAAAAAAAAAGACACGACAGCCATGTACCACAGGTCAGAACAGGATTAATTTTTTGAAATGAAGTCTCTGCGTAATATCTGAAACGTTGAAATTAACCGTTTCTTTAATGTTTTAATTCGTCCGCTTCAAACAGGACTGCATGAAACTCAGCAAATAAATTTCTTAGACTGAGTTTGGGACAGTGGACATTGATTTGGTGAAATATGGATATGGACACCTAAAATCTCCACAGGATATAATTAACATATTTTGAAGGTGACGTACGAGCAAATCCACGATGGTCACAAGAAGAATAGTACGGCTTGACTGTAAAAGTTTGCTGAGAGTTATATGACAACTTTCCCGTTTCTGTGGTGTAGGTGCCTCGCAGGCTGCCTACGAAACGGATGGGAGTTCTGAGCGCGCAGCGGTTATTGGGAAAAGTTCCCGCTGGTCCGAAAAATGGCCGTCACGTGCTCCCGCTAGCTCGCGCCCAGGGAGGAGATTGATTCGCCGAGCACGATGGACCGCACCCGTCTCGCTACCACGGCGGTCTCCACCGCCACCTGCTGCATCCAGGTGACGACATTTCTTACGCGCAGAAAACCGGTGAGCGCTCCAGCGCGAAGGACGTCTCACGGTTTCCTCTATAAATGGCCCACATTATTCAGGTGAACAGGTTCGTACCGTTTCCTCAATACGAGGTCCAGCTGCGCACAGCTCAGCACTTCCGAAAAAAAGTCGTTGTAAAACACCTTACGGTAATAGAAGTAAACTGAAAGATGTCGATCTTCAATATCATTATGCATAGTTTAGTAAATAAAACGTCTGAAAGTACTTCAAAGTTTTGAAATGTAAAAGAAACAGCTTTTACCAAGAATACATCTAAAATAAGAGTAGAATTCATATGACAATACAGTATCTTCAAAGAGGAATATACAGAGGGATTAGGCTGCCCCTATCCATGTGTTTTCTGCAACCCACAACACCTTTAAATATCACGTGCAAGACTTCTCATGTTCTCTCGCTAGCTACCTGCAAACTGCCAGTCCAATAGAGAAAATGAATGAGAACTTCTAGTAGGAAATTTTATTATACGCATACGTTTTCGCTAGAGGATGTAGTTTTCGAACTATTGAAGTAAAATATGCAAAAGTGACTTTCAAATGCGTTTTTCTTGAATAACTCGAACAACGTGGCCTTCACCAAAAACGTAGCCCAGTACAAAATTTAACAACATTAACGTATCTACAGAAGGATTCTGCTAATTTTTCCTATAGGGGTAATCGTTTGTGTGTAACAAGCTTGAGAATATCACAGTGTCATGCGCAGTTTTTGGAGGTATTGCGGGTTGCCTAAAAGCTGTCAGCTTAGCTAACTCGTATAGCATTTTGTATGTTAATAGATAGCTACTTCTCAGTGAACTGAAATTTATAAAGATGGAAAATGTTTATAGGTTCTCATTCATTAAAAGAAGACCGAAGTGAGATCATTTAGTTTTAGTCTGTGTTGTAGTGAAGTGTTACTTGTAGCAGTGTCTAGTAAACTAGATCTAAAAGTTCTGTGGTAACTGTGTAAAACAGACTAAAAGAAAAATATGCATGTACAGGACCATAAACAGTGCATCATACGTAATTGAAATAGAATTAGAACTTGTCCCTCGAACCATCCGACATAGCGAGTTTCGATGTGGTTTCCACGTTCGTGTGAATACCTCTGGTGGATTCTCTGCAAGGAGTTAAACTGAAAGAAGACATCCTACATCGTTACAAACATTTGCTTGCCTCTGACTTTTTATTCAGCTTCCAGTGCCTTGAGCTAACTGACGGTGTTACTATGGATAGACCTCTGTCTCCCACTGCAGCTAATCCTTTTATGGAAGAAAGTGAGGACAAAGCAGTTCATCTGGCGGTTTTAAGACATAAATATTTTTGGAGGATGTAGATAAAACGTTTTCATTTTTTTCATTTTTAGAACATCTAAACTCCCTTCATCTGAGCATTTGTTTCACCGTGGGAGAGAAGAAACCTGGAGACCTCCCTTTTCTTTATGCCATGCTTTGTAATGAAGAAGATGTCTCCTTGGGTAACAGTTTGTTTAGTAAACCACCACATGTCGACCTGTGTCTACTCGCTACGAACCGTTGCCCAAACATGACTGCATATTCTGGACACTCCTGCACAGAGCAGGAACTATTTCAAATACAAAGAGCTTGCCAGCAGAGTTGAGATATTTCACCTCTCTGCTTGTTAAGAACCAGTACTATGGTAAGCAGATTCTCAGTGCACTTCAATCAACACACGACAAGCCTCAAGAGCAGCCAGCACAATTGGAGAGCTCCATTAGGATGGTTTTTCTGATTTCGTGGTGTATCCTTCAAGATCGGCAAGATATTTGAGTAACACCGATTTAAATGTTTTTTCTGTCTTCCAGTGCTAGTGCAAAGTACTCCTGGAAGAACGGATATTACGGAGACTAGACTTAGCAACAGCATCGGGGATGTTCACTGAAAGAAATTTTCATTCTGCAAAGTGTGCACTGATATGAAACTTCCTTAGAGATTACAACTGTGTCCGAAACGGAGATTCGAAATCACGGCCTTTGCCTTTTGTGAGCAAGTATTCTATCCACTGAGCTACCGAAGCGCAATTCACGCCCCACCCTCACAGATTTTCTTCCGACAGCACCACAGCTGAGGGGCAGAGGTCCCATGTTTGAGTATCGGTCTGGCACCACAGTTTCTTTTTTAGGTGTATGTGTGCCACTGGGTGATAGTTATTGTTCTGAGTCCATAGAGCCTGGGCCATATGTACAAGAATGTAAATGTGCCACTGATTTTTGCGTCGTCCAGAAAACTATACAAGGTTGTTCTAAGATAAATGCTATAGAGAATGCATAAGAAGCTGTTGATGGTGTTAACTGTGTTGCAAATGTTTTGGAGAATGAAGTAGTACAGATGTATTTATTTTCGAGACATACAGATTCGCCACCATTCGGAGTCGTACCGCCTTCTCCAAAGAATGGAGGGACAAAGACAAGAAGGAGAAAAAATGCTTGCAAAGCAAATGATCGAAACAACAAGACTGAATCCTTTCAAGAATGTGTGCATAAGTATCAGGTTAAATTTGATGATGCTTACGTCATTAGTAATGAGGGTAGGAGATAACATCATTAGTTGTACTGGCGATAAGCGCCGATGTCGTATGGTATATTGTTAATAATATTATACCTGTAAGGTGGAATTCTGTTGCACCCTACAAGACCGATTAGGTTATTTGCAGTCTGATTTGCTTGCATTAGTTATTTGTTGAAGGCATTTTTTTAAATTACCTCTTGCCTGCTATGGTACTTACTAGAAGATCCTTTGTTTCAGACCTACCCGGTTTTTCTATTGTGTTGTGTGACGCTTAACAGAACGTACTGAGTCGTTGCTGGCAAATTAGCGTAATGTATTAAGCTCAACAAATACGGCTCGTATTAGCACGTAATTGGTCCATAATCAGAAGATATTCTCATATTGTTGAATGAATGTTCATGGGTTTCAGCACCATTGTCGTATGTTAAACTAAAGAAAATTTATTAAGCTTGTTTTAATACAAAAATGACAATATTTTGAGCAACACTAATTAAATTGTGTGTTTTATGTACTATAATTTCTGTCCAGGTCATAAATTTCAAAATTTCTTCTATCAAATATTTTCAGAACTACTTAAAGTGACGCCTTGCCTAATTGATCGTGTATGTTGCCTTGTGTATCAATGAAGCAGCCTTAGAATATAAGCGTGCGGCCTTTGTAGTTTTGAGTATGCTATATTTAATTTCGTGTGTTGTTGTATACTAACTTTGCCAGTGGGTCGAGATAAGAAATAATTCCGTCCAAAAGACGATTAATCGAAATGTAGTGAACTTCTTAACAGTTGGAATAATAATTTGGGCTGTTTCTATTTTCTGTGGGACCAAAAGTTTCGCTTTATTTTAATAAAAATTAGTAATTGTATATTAACTTCAATTACTAGAATAATGTTTTAATATCGGATTCTTTTAAATTGCCAGTTCAGTTCTCTAGGCCTAATGTTGTTCTGGTGGGTTTTCGTACATTTACTGTCTTGTTGAAAGTCTCTGTATCTGGATTGTGAAACGACTTCACTGCAGAATGGTAGACTGCAATGGTGAACAATTTCTACGTTCAACTATGCCATTCTGGTTGGGTGGACTTTAATTTTTATAGATGTTGTCCGTTAAATGGTGACCGCTGCACATTTGCATCTTCATCTGGTGCATACAAATTGACTTCATCCAAGGTATACCAAACCTATCTTAACTCAGAAATTTTTGGGCTGTTTGCCGTTAGAAAATATTTGTAGCATTTCGAACATAGGCCCTTTTGAGGAATTCAAGTCACATAAGTTTGAAGTTAATCTGGCACCAGCATCTATCATACAGATATTAGAGCCATTCAGTGTGATTTTAAAGTGAATAGATTTTTATGTGAAAATTTGTTAATCGAGTTTATTGTAGATGTAATGATCTTGAGGTTTTAATTGAGGCAGAACTGTGGCTTGTAAAGTTTGTGCGTTTTTTTGTACTTTTTAACTGTATGTTTGCCGATGGTGCCCATGGAAACTTTTTGTACGAAAATTATTTGATGGGATTTCTTTGTAGTTTTCACTCAGTTCTGTTTGATACGCCTGCTAAACCCGCAGAGCGAAACAGGTGATTAGGATTGTGGAAAGGGCCAAATAGGGAGTCGGTCAGGTTCACTCAAAATTGTAATTTATTATATTTTAAGAATACATTTACAACCAAAGCGGCACATAGTCGAACCTTTACCAAATGCAACTCTCTCACAGCTGACGGTTGAATTCCTCCAAACAAGAAATCTTAAAAATCGACAAGATAAAAATGCAATTAAAACAGTAAATAAAATAATTAAGTTTCAAAATTTTAAAATATATTACCATAATCTTTTATAGGCAGAATTCCGCAATGTTTAAGCTTGAAAGATAATTTTAAGAATAAAATTGCAAGGCTGAAAGCTCACCATTAATTTACCGAAATTTTTAAAAAAAGTATAACCATAGGTCTTAAATTTTTAAATAGCTGAAAACAGATAATTAAACACCAGTGGGACAAACAATAAAGACAACGGCACTCAGAACCCTCCAGGGAGGTCGGTCTGCCCTCGTTCACTTAGGTGAGATAGGTGGTGAGCCCAACGACACTTGATCCATCGGAACCCAACCATGGGACAGCTACGGACCGACCAACACAACGACGTGTTTGCCATCAATCAGTACATGAGAACCCAAACATAAAAGGTTACGAATGTGATAATCCACAATGATGTATGTATTAGGTGTCAAAATTACACACCATGTTGGACAGCAACAACAGGTGAAGAAAGAACGCTGCCTGAAATTATGTTAGTGGCCAGGGCAGGTAACTGGAACCCTAACGGTCACAAGGAAGAAAATTTCGCTGGTGTACTCGAATTGTAGTCAACCAATATAGTTAATTGCACAACATGGTGGCTAAATTTCAGCAATAGAAACACTCGGTGTTGCCCACAGAAAAACCTCCCCAACAGCGAGCCACCGAAACGAACCACACAACATGAATGGACGTGGCTTGGGTAGTTGAAAGCCCTACTCAGCTTTGACGGCTGGGTCGGTGAACCATGAAGCTCGTAGCGATAGGACAGTTCCAGACACACTCCGATACTGCGCAGGGACCGCCAGCGGACACAGCTGATTGAACTGTGCGGAGATCTACCAAGACCGCGACCCGGCTCAAGTGATGCGTGGCGGCAATGGTCAGGCGAGACATGTCGACGCAGACCTCACTGCTGCTCCAACCCGACTGCTCTAGTGCCGCATTGCAACTCCCAACTAGCAGGTCCGGACTGTACTCCAGAGGTGTTCCAACTTACTGCAGACCCGAACTCGCGACCCGAACTCGCGACCCGAACTCGCAACCAGAAATGACTACGACAGGCAACGACCGGGAAGTAATAGCAGTCCATCAAAGATACAACATGAATGGATATATAGATATGCACCGCTAGCGCCGCTCACGGTCAGGCAAAGCAGCAACTAAGTGACAGTAGTAATTTAAATTAATATAGTGAAGTGGAAGTACGTTAAAAACAGGGTGTAAAATACATGATGGCGGGAACACGAGCCAAGCAAGGCTCACAGTTCAAAACTAAATCTTAACAGGCTAACTCCCGTTCCATTTAAATAAGAAATAAACTTTAAATTTTTTATAGTTCGTATAAATGAAAACAGGAATAATATATCATAACTTTGGAAAGGTCTTAGTAAATAAAACTTATGAATAATAGTACAGAATGGGGAAACAAGGAGAAAATCAATGTGATGCAGCTGCCACGAGCAAAAGAGTTCGTGCAATGGGCATAATGTATGATTATATATGTAAAGCTAGGAGACTTGCGCAGGATAATCAAAAGCAATGTCTTGTATCAAGGGAGAAGTATTACACCACAGAATGAGTCTGTTGTATATGCTGAAACTTTTTAATATTGTGCCTGGCGAGCTTCGAAAGAAAAGACTAACTATGAGTCGGTGTGCCAGTTGTAATATGAGCAAGACGTGCGACCTATTTAACGGACGTTAGTGAACAAGGCGAGCATAGCCACACCGACTCCGAACGAGGAAAGCAAAATCGCAAACACCATAATGCTACATAACAAAGCAGTGTGAAATAACACTTTATAACTTCAGTGCCAGGGTGCCATTGCTGTAGTCAAACGATGCTCGAAGAGCTGAGATAGGCGACCAGGAATTAATACTGAATTACCGCAGTGAGGCATGGAACACTGACGAGACCAATAAACGATGGCATATACGATCATACACCCAGAACCACCGCATCATAGAAGCAAGCTTTTGGAGCTCAAACACTCATCCAGTAATGCTGACATTTGGTCTGTTCGTTAGAACTTGAGATAGTGATGGGCTACTGACTGAAACCACAAAAAGCTGATCGATGATGATATGCCTGTTACCCAACTCCTCACTTTAACACTAAGACGAAGGCAACTTGATGTTTTCCACAACTGTGGTTCAAAAATGGTTCAAATGTCTCTGAGCACTATGGGACTTAATATCTGAGGTCATCAGTCCCCTAGATCCTAGAACTACTTAAACCTAAGTAACCTAACTATATCACACACATCCGTGCCCGAGGCAGGATTCGAACCTGCGACTATAGCGGTCGCGCGGTTCCTGACTGTAGCGCCTAGAACCGCTCGGCCACTCCGGCCGGCTTCCACAACTGTGGTTTGCCATTGTTGTCTTCTGGAACATTGCTCATGGAGGGAAAACTAGTGTTCAGCCAGCCCTCTTCACCTGAGTGTCACCTCGACTCTGACCAGGCCTTTTCGATACCTGCTGCTGTCTTCATCGATCCACGGTGCATGACCTAGTCTTCATGAAAACCAAAATCCTGGATCATATGGTCAGAGGTCCTCACCAAATCACGTAATGAACTGTCTATAAGAGTGCTGATGTGGGAGTCGCACTGAACCACAGAACACCTGAGAAGATGAAACCTGGGCACCATCAAACTGCCACCAGCTGAGCACCCAGCCATGACTCACTGATCAGCGGAAACGACGTCACGACTCGTTGCCGAAGCATCAGCATTTCTTCACGACACTCACTTACATCTGGGTACTGATCGATACCCATCAACCTCAGAAATAACATTATTGCAGTTACCATTGTGGCAACGACACCACTGGGCGTTAGTTGGACGACTCTTTCATACTACCAACCAGTCCTGCTGCATACAACGAAACAAAGGTGGCTGTCTAGCGACCTCTTATTGTTAGAGGGCCCGCAGAACCGACACGCAGGATGCATTTCTGACCCCTTTTCAGGTGCGCAGAGAGAAACATCGCCAGCGGACAGAAACAATAGCAGGCTTTCCAAATATACACGGAACTACTTTGCCAGCCAACCTGTGACAGTGTTTCACCAATCGGAATGACTGATGTAGCACTCCGCTGAACTGGCTTTATAAGTATGCCTAGACCGTCAGACCGGTAGTGTTTACAAACTCCTAGGAACAGCTCAGGCCGGTACTTAGGCCGGCCCTAACATTATATTCACTCGCCATAGTCTTGTAGTAGCACGTTGTATGATGTAGAGTAGTTTTGGTTAGTTTTGTTTCTTTATCTGGTTTGCCATCTCAGAGTTGTGGCGTTTAACTCTGTTTGTTCTTGCGTTTAACACTTAGTGTATGCCAAGAAGGCGTTTTTTCTTTATTTGTAATAAAGCTTGTTCAAATTGACTGTTAGTTCTTTCCTGTCGACCGCAGGACATTACAGTTATTGACGTCCAGGATAAGACCCATTTTCGAACGGAATGGCCTCCTCCGACGAGCTTCTTTAGTCTTTGGTGGAAAACTCTACAGCAGATTCAGGCAACACTCACGCGTTTAGAAATTCGATCTCATTCGCCTTCGTTGCAAGAGGTAGCTCATAGTGTCGGATTCATCGCCAGTAAGTTGAACTCTTTCCACTTGGCCCCACCGAAATTTCCAGCTTTCGATTGGTCTGTCGAACCAAGGTGAAATTATGTCTAATGGTTAAACATTTACTGGTACATGAGACCCACGACGAAAATCGAAGTCGATTTTTATTTCATATTTTTTTCTTTTTAGCGACATTCGGTCCACATGTGTATCGTTTAATTCAACAATTGAATTCCGAACAATGCCTTCGACATCTTACATTAAGGGGCTGCCTTTCAGAGTACCTTGAGGCACAAATACGCGTCAACTCTGCCAGTCAGACTTTCTTTCCTTGTCCCCAGATCAGACTTATCGGGAATAGAATACGACGCTCCAGTGTCTCTCCCGCGATTGTAAATTCCGGAGAACTAACATTGCCTGCAAGCAGTCTGTGGTGTCACCGCCAGACACCACACTTGCTAGGTGGTAGCCTTTAAATCGGCCGCAGTCCGTTAGTATACGTCGGACCCGCGTGTCGACACTATCAGTGATTGCAGACCGAGCGCCGCCACACGGCAGGTCTAGAGAGTCTTCCCAGCACTCGCCCCAGTTGTACAGCCGACTTTGCTAGCGATGGTTCACTGACAAAATACGCTCTCATTTGCCGAGACGATAGTTAGCATAGCCTTCAGCTACGTCATTTGCTACGTCCTAGCAAGGCGCCATTACCAGTTACTATTGATGCTGTATAACATGTACCGTCAAGAGCGATGTTCACCAATTATGGATTAAAGTTAAGTATTCCAACAGCTACGTCCTTTTTTGCTAAAGTCTGACTTCCTTGTCCTGTTCCAGACCTCACGCCAGCCTGCGTGAGCTAAAATGCGTGCCTTTCGGCTTCCTCTCATAGTGGGTTGGCTCTCTTGCCAATCCACAACACAGTCTTATGCCTCTTCGTTAATTCGCGAATTGGTGGGGATGTTTCACGCACCAGACGAGGGTCAGGACCCGTACCTCGACACTTGTCTGCTGATCATTCGAGCGTTTTAACAATCTCACTGGCTACAGCCATCGCGTCTTGATCCAGCTGTTTTTGGCGACTCGCCAGTTGCCTAACGCCGAGCGTACACATCGTCGATTCGTTGGTCCACTGCGTGACAGGAGGTCTCTCACCCGGCATCCATCCTGTCCAGACTGTTTCCGGACTCACCAACGGTCGTAGTGCCCCAACGGCGAGCGAGCAAGATGCACGGACTGCAGCCGAGGGGGCCACAACGTCTTGGTGTGTCAGGCTTTGCAGAAACATCGCGTGGATGCCACTCTTCCTGCTGACGCACAGGCTCGTCACTAATCGTCACCTTAGGACCTGGAAGCCTTTTCTCTACAAGCGTCTTAACTGTTGGCATAGACACACTTTACACGCACTCACATTAATGTAATCGGTTATCCCCAATTAGATATTCTGTCACAGTTAAATGCAACATATTATGAATACAAGATAATATAATAAATTAAAATTGGTACCAAGGGAGGAATTTCAACCCATCTCTCCTGGAAAAAGGGCAGATGCGCTAACCACTACGCCACCATGGTACAGTCACTTAACACACCAGGATGGGTGGTATAGTGGTTAGCATATGTGACTACTGAGCAGGAGGCCCAGGTTCGAAAAACTGCCTTACTGTTGCCATAATGCAATCCGAAATACTTACTTAATTAAGAACTTTGGACAAAGTATCATTAGAAAACTCGCACCGCCCGTTTAGCAACGTTGACTATCACAAATTTCATAGCGTTCGTACAAACTATGACCTGATAAAATATAGGTAACTGTCTGCAACTATAAAAATTTGGGACGTAGAGAAATATTTGTGGAACCTCACCCTTCCTGATCGGCCTACTGGAATGCGAATAACTGACCGTGATCGAATATGCCAAACCAAGTTTTATAGTAAAGCAATACCCATTAGTTGGAGGCACGTATACAACAGATCCTTCTGAAGGAATAAGCTGTTCTAAACCTAATCTAAATACTGATGATAATTTTCAGGGTGGAATGTACTGCAGTCACTCACGAACCACACAAAAATGGTTCAAATGGCTCTGAGCACCATAGGACTTAATTTCTAAGGTCATCAGTCCTCTAGAACTTAGAGCTACTTAAACATAACTACCCTAAGGACATCACACACATTCATGCCCGAGACAGGAATTCGAATCTGCGACCGTAGCGGTCGCGCGGTTCCAGAATGTAGCGCCTAGAACCGCTCGACCGCTCCGCCCGGCACGAACCACACAAGGGGGAAAGGTTATCACTTAATTTTACTACAAAAATCACTGACAATACAAAGCAAACACTGATTAGCCAAAAAAAGGGATGATTAATGGGCGCCAGCCCACTAGGGCAACGAGCCTGCAAAATCTTAAGAAAGGTAATCTTAAAGAAATCCAAGCAAATAACCATTAGTGAGGTAACAGAAGGTTGTAACCGTTTTCCACAACAGAACAGTTCACGAGAAAGTAAATGAATCAGAAAGCACTTATAACATGCCCGGGAGTACGAATGGGTGGAATACTTTTAACTGTTTGTCGTTACTTGACCGTGCACCCTGTCCACACCTCACGTACCTGGTAATCCCGCGGCGGTCGTACTGCTCTTGTCCATACTGCTGCTGGCATGCCTGAAATTATCTATCGAACAATGAAAACGAGTAAGGGGAGCCACTCAATGTTAAGCACAACACTGTCCTATGTCTGGTACGAACATCTATACTCTGAGACGATATGGGAATCACAGGTTGCACTGTTTACACTCTAATTCATAAGTGTTTATCCCAATTAATGAACGATTACCAGTCCACAATACCGCTCAGACGAGCGTACGCGTAACCGGCACGACGCGGGTGATTGTCGATTATGAGGATGCCGAATTATCGCACGAAAGTTCTTACGCTCGTCACGCATACACAGGTTTCTTTTGGTACCAGTCCTCCTTGAGACTAGGAATGATATAACCCTTATTATAGAGATAATTATTCAGTTCTCAGTTCTCACTTTTACGAGCGTGCGCGTAACCGTCGCGGCGCGGCTGATTGTTGATAATGCGGAAACGCGATGACCGAACGCACGTTCTCACGCTCGCTACAAATCACTGGCACTTGGTTGCGCTCTTTTATGGTAACTAATTTTTGCTGATTCACATTAGTTCATTCTTGACGCACTTTCCTCTGAATCACTTGCATATTTTATAACTTCAGTGTAATAACACTTGTAGCAACACTTCAACTGCCATACTAACAATGCCTCTCACAGGCAGACCTACACACTCCACAACATAACATGCTCGACTCGATCGACGCGGCTGCCCACAAAGATACTCCACAACTAAGCCAGCGATATGACGGTACACTTACATTCCCGCACGAAAAAGTTTTCGAATTGTAGAAGGGAATATCGAAATCTAGATAATTCCCCACTGCAGGTGGTTAAAGAGATGGTCTAAGGGGAGGGAGTATACTACTCCATACCACAGTTATATACATTGCCACATTGTAGACCAGACATGAGTTACACATAATCATGGAAACATAAAGAACAGTTGTCAAATATGCAAAATTTTTCATAATAAAAGAACCCTACCTACAGTGCAATCTGTATAGCAAAACACATTTAGGAAACAGTGGATAAACAAGGAGCTAATACAATAAGACACAAAAACATTAAGTTCCTGAAACAGAAAAGTTTACAACTACAATAGGTTAGATATGACAAGCAGGTGCCTGAAAGAAAGAGATAAAAAAATAGTAGAAAAATAGATGCGTTTGCTGCTGCTATGGTAGACATCATCATTGATGGTACTATTAGGCAAAACTAGAGAACCTTCATCAGCACTAGGCCGTCAAAATCCAGGAAAAAAAATTACTTCACTACTCACAACACTGTATCACTAGGGAGCGTTCTTTGCATTGAAAGGGGTGGCGAGTGACTGTAGCGTCGATGCTGCGCCGACCGGCAGATGTGCAGTATGGTCGTTAGCTCGCCACTCTCGCCTCGTGGTAATCCATCCATTGGCGTACATGAAACAGGGTAAAGACGCTCTCAGTTTTGTCCTAGCAATGTTTATCCAAATTACTGATAGTCCGTTACTACTAGAGTAAACATTCCAGTGTTCTATATGGCATAGGGCATAGTATAAAAAATATAACAGGCTAATAAGATATATATATATATATATATATATATATATATATATATATATATATATATGGATGTCCACTAGGTTAAATTTAGTTACTAAGTGAATGATACAAAAAATAATAACAATCATTAAACAGGAGTAGTAAGAAACATTCAAATGAAAATCTTTTGGATAGTACAACCTATAAACACTAGACACTGGCAATTACTCAAAGCATATCACTGTGTGGGCAAGAAGAAATGTAATACATATAATCTAGATTGAACAGATGGCAAGTGAAAAGAAAGAAAGAAAAGTTGCATATGGCAGTAACACATCGTAGTTAACTCTGTCTCGATTAGAATGTCCTCATAAAACCTCATAATAATCATAAATGAATGTCTGTACTTAAGGACAGCTGACATATATACAGATTCAGACATGTCACAAAACATCACACAGTCATTAATCTTGCTCACTACAGTATAGTTTAATGTTTTCCACATGGTGTTTGCCCTTGTGGCACGAGGTATGCTGTTGATTACACCCTCAAAATATGTTATACACTCTTTCCACTTACTATGTTTCCAGTTTCGCCTCTGTGACCACCAAGGCCACAGAAACCACCATAATGTCTCCTGTCTTTATTATTCTTCCTATGTCGTCCATTATGTCTATCATTATCGTTTGAATGGTCATCTGTATTGGGTTCGTTGCTCCCTGATACTCTTCTATCATCTACTCCTCCTCCCGTACCTGGTGACTCATATAAAGTGTCTAATTATCCTGAGGCTGACTTCATTGCCTCAAAGTAATCTCTAGGGCTTACTAACAACTTATCCTGAACTGCATTTGGTTGTTTACTTACGATCAGGGACACTATTGCCTCTGTCATCACTGGTTCACCTAAATACAAGTTCCTCTCATAACAATCTTGGAAAAACTTCATTAAGTTCTGGTCATGCCCTCTCTCAAACCTTCTCCCTCGGTATAGACTGTTACGTACTTCATTTTGCCTCCGTCATGACCAACACTGTTGCAAAAATTCCTATTCTCATACTCGAGGTACCAGCTTCACCTTGCAATCTTGCGGCAACGAAGTGTACCTTTCTTTGCTCTCCCCATAATTCACGTAACACGCCCTTAAATTGACCTAAGAAATCTTTAGGATGCCACCTCCCATTTGGTTCGAAGTTCTTAAAATTTATTATGCCAAGGAAGACCTCATCACTTTGTATACCAATTAAGCTACCTCTAGCAATGCTTCCATCACGTAATAGTGACTTCACTTCACTCTTCACCTGCTGACCGACCTGTGCCTTAGTCTTGCCTACCTCACTGTACACTTCTTCTACTCGCCTTGCATAAGCATCCTGGTTTAGCTCAACAGCTGATATCCTGTGTTTACAGTGTTTCACTACCTCATCTAGTTGTTCAAAATGCTTATCGTGCTTATCGTATGCCTCAACCTTCTTAGTACTTTCTGCCTTCACTTCTTTGACATCTGACTCTACCCTGTCAAAACGTTTAGTACTGCCTGCAACATTCTCCTCAAACCGAACGGTAAGTTGATTTATGACTTGACTCAGTCAGTTTCCTTAGAGCCTCATTAGTCTCGTCGATCATTTTACTGAGTCGTTCGTTTATATGCTCTACCGATCGCTTAATATCTTCCCTTAACTATTTATTTTCTTCCTTTAATTGTTTATTATTATGCTCTACTGATCTTTTAATATCTTCCCTTAACTGTTTGTTGTTTTGCTCTAATTGTTTATTATTATGCTATAACGTTAGCTTAATATCTTCCTTCTCGCACATACTATCTTCCCTCTGGCGCTTAATGTCTTCCTTTACTTCTTTGAGCATGTCAGTGATGGACAGGTCTGACCTAAGATTAAATTCATCTCGCTTGGGCGTCTCCAGGATTGGTGACGGCATCACATTTGGACTTTCCATCTCTGTTAATAAACTACAGTCACCTATACCAGAATCCCTCGACATTTGAGCACTACTTGCTTCTGTTTTCGTCTCCACCTGACTACTTGCACCTAAAGACACTGCTTTCACATCCTTGTATACTGCAGTTGCACCAAGCTCATTACTTGCCATATTGAACCACCGTAAAGTTACCCAATCAAAAAATAAACAAATCACAGTAACACTCGTAGCATAGAATGGATCGCAATAACCACAAACAAACTACAACAACGTACATATTCAACATTGTAATTCGTGCTCAGAAGCACACATAACATACAAGATCACGTAAAAGAAAAAGAAGAACTAAATATAAGCTAACGTAAATACAGTTCTGCAATTGTATTAGCTGTTATTAAAAATTAGACCACTAAGTAAGTAGTGTATGACAGTGACATTTACTTAACAGTATGAACGGCAAAGTAATAATGGTTCGTAATTTTGTGAACAAAACTATTTCAACTGTTACTGTTTGTAATTACATAATTTTGTAACGCAATCTGCACTGCCAGTTAATTACTTAGGCAGAAATTTAGGACTGAAACTGGTCATTACCAAACATCCAAAACTGGCAGTAAGTAGTTAATCAAATTTCGTATTCTTATGACACTCAGCGATTGCATGGAAACGAACAGGTTCCTGCATGGTGATAATGTCTGGGGACAATGACAACACAGGTACCCCACAAGTTTTAACTGTTGTAGGTTATTATTCAAGTTAGTGATACTTTGTGAAAGAAATTTCACTGAGTAATATCCCTAAAATACTATATCTGGCACTTTACGGTCTTACGATATTGTAGATGTGCGGGCGACGAAGAATGTAGCCGACGAAAATGTTGAGCTGCCGCAGTTGCTTCTGATGGTTGAGAACCCCGATTCGTCTCCCGAGCCAGAGATAATTGTGGCATAGGCAATAATCAGAACTGCAGCTTCCTCCGCCTGTCCGCTACTACTGACCACTACTGCCGTGCTCGTAAGTTAACGAATTAGGCGCGCCTACACTAGCGCGAGGGTAGCTGTACTCCGCATCTATGGGAGCACCCAACAAACACTTCCGCACTCTTTCAAGACCCAAGCTGCTCTGCTTCCTCCAGAGACTCTCCATACGCAAAGATAAACAACGACACCGTTACTGCCATTTCGTCACTGCTATCGATACATTTAAGAAAATTTCCCTTGGCTAGTACCCAGCAATTTATAATATTTTCATTGTAATTACAATCCGTTATATACAGTCAGAAATAAATACACTATTACATTGATTACGTATTAAATATAGTTTCTGTAACAAAGCTTACAGATTCAGAAGTACAGTACAAGTTATCAACGGATACTAAACGGCGAAAAATTTTGGATGGTGCTGGAGGTATTTTATCTGCGTTTTCGGTGTTACACTGGTACCTTGGAAACCAATTAACACATGATGGATGAAGCAAAACGTACTTAAAATGCGGTATACGCCAGGTGAAGAGGGCATTCCTGGCAAATAGAAGTCAACTCATTCTGTGGAAGAAACTTCTGAGCATGTCGGTTTTGAACACAGTATTATATGGTAGTGAATTCAAACTGTGGTAAAACTCGAAAACAAGAGAATAAATGCGTGGTGAAAGTTAGGTGGACTAATAAGACAACAAATGAAGAATTTCTGCGCTGAATCGGCTAAGAAACGATCATACGAAGATCGCTGAGGAGAAGAAATGACCGACCGACAGCACATGTTTTAAGAAGTTAGAAAATAAGTTCCATGGTAATCTAGGAAGCGGTACAAGCAGAAATTGCAGTACGTCCAATAAATAAGTGAGCACTTTGGGTGTAAATGCTACTCTGAGACGAAGATTTTGGCGCAAGTGAGGAATTAGTGCGGAATCGCATACTTCCACAAATTCTTTACAGAGGATTAGAAAGTTTGGTAGAAATCATCACCATGGGGAGGCCCAGTTTGGAAAGACACGAGACTATATTAAATCTGCGAGCTATTTTAAAAGATTGAGTAAGGACTGCCTATCTTACGTTTATAGCATTTTTAGATTTAGAGAAGGGTTTCTACTACGTTGACCATAATATACAGTACGCTTTGAAATTCTGAAGGCAGTGACAATAAAATACGGAAAGAGAAGTTACCTAAAAGTTGTGCAGGAAGCAGACTGCAGTTGATAGTCGAACGACATCAAAAGCAGGTAGTAGTCAGAATGAACAGAAGCAGCATTGTACACTAGCCCAGATCTTATTCAGTCTGTACACTGAGATAGGAAAAATGAAACAAAGGAGAAATTTGGAAAGGGAATTTAAGTTCAGTGAGTAGAAATAAAAACTACGAGGTCTACAGAAGACTAAACAATTTTTTGAGGGACAGCAAATGACTTGGAATAGGAATTGAATGGAATGGATACTATTGTAAAAACGTGATGAACGCTAACAAAAATAAAACTAGGGTAACGGAATGTACACGAAATAATTGAGGTGACGCTTAGGAAACAAGACTTTAAATGTGGTAGATGACTTTTGTTATCTGAGCAGCAAAAGCACTGATAATCGCTGGGGTAGGGGAGACCTACAATGTAGTCTACCAAAATCAAGAGAAGCGTTTCTCATAATGAGAATAAATTTAAGTAGTTGGAAGTGTTTTCTGATGGCATTTGTGTGGAGTTTAGCCTTGTACACAAGTTAAATGTGTAACATAAAACTTGTTTTCTCAAAACAGTTTGGTTTTGTTCATGTTTACAATACACCAAATTATTCTGCACTTATGGCTACAAAATTCTATTTTTCAACAGTCTCCGTATAATGCGACGGATTAACGCTATCTTACTAGAAAGGCTTTATACCCTCACATTATCACTCTACTATTCGACGTTGGAGCCAATGTCCTGCATCAATAAGCTCCCACCATCTACATACCGATTCCTGCAGGGTACGTTCTTAATGCAGCCAAAGAGATGGAAGAAGGGAAGATGGGAGATGCCAGTATGCATACAACTTTAAGTACCGCAAGTATGAAAGAGTGTGTCAGCACTAGATCTACACCTACATGACTACTCTGCAATTCACATTTAAGTGCTTGGCAGAGGGTTCATCGAACCACAATCATACTATCTCACTACCATTCCACTCCCGAACAGCGCGCGAGAAAAAAGAACACCGAAACCTATCTGCTCGAGCTCTGATTTCTCTCATTTTATTTTGATGATCATTCCTACCTATATAGGTTGGGCTCAACAAAATATTTTCGCATTCGGAAGAGAAAGTTGGTGACTGAAATTTCGTAAATAGATCTCGCCGCGACGAAAAACGTCTTTGCTTTAATGACTTCCATCCCAATTCGCGTATCATATCTGCCACACTCTCTCCCCTATTACGTGATAATACAAAACGAGCTGCCTTATTTTTTAACCCTTTCGATGTCCTCCGTCAATCCCACCTGGTAAGGATCCCACACCGCGCAGCAATATTCTAACAGAGGACGAACGAGTGTAGTGTAAGCTGTCTCTTTAGTGGACTTGTTGCATCTTCTAAGTGTCCTGCCAATGAAACGCAACCTTTGGCTCGCCTTTCCCACAATATTATCTATGTGGTCTTTCCAACTGAAGTTGTTTGTAATTTTAACACCCAATTACTTAGTTGAATTGACAGCCTTGAGAATTGTACTATTTATCGAGTAATCGAATTCCAACGGATTTCTTTTGGAACTCATGTGGATCACCTCACGCTTTTCGTTATTTAGCGTCAACTGCCACCTGCCACACCATACAGCAATCTTTTCTAAATGGCTTTGCAACTGCAACTCATCTTCGGATGACCTAACTAGACGGTAAATTACAGCATCATCTGCGAACAACCTAAGAGAACTGCTCAGATTGTCACCCAGGTCATTTATATAGATCAGGAAGAGCAGAGGTCCCAGGACGCTTCCCTGGGGAACACCTGATATCACTTCAGTTTTACTCGATGAATTGCCCGTCTATTATTACGAACTGCGACCTTCCTGACAGGAAATTACGAATCCAGTCGCACAACTGAGACGATACCCCATAGGCCCGCAGCTTGATTAGAAGTCGCTTCTGAGGAACGGTGTCAAAAGCTTTCCGGAAATCTAGAAATACGGAATCAACTTGAGATCCCCTGTCGATAGCGGCCATTACTTCGTGAGAATAAAGAGCTAGCTGCGTTGCACAAGAACGATGTTTTCTGAAACCATGCTGATTACGTATCAATAGATCGTTCCCTTCGAGGCGATTCATAATGTTTGAATACAGTATATGTTCCAAAACCCTACTGCAAACCGACGTCAATGATATAGGTCTGTAGTTCGATGGATTACTCCTACTACTCTTCTTAAATGCTGGTGTGACCTGCGCAATTTTCCAATCTGTAGCTACCTACAGACACATCCAGTTCAGCGGCAAGATGTTCCATTGTGATCCATTGATCAACGCGAGTGAGAGCGTCACAATGCATGAGTTACAGCAGTGTGTGGCCAGCAGGCACATGGGAGTTTGGACAGGTTTGCGTTGCCTTGTTGCAATGATGACGGACGCCTCGATCAACGAGTCATCGTGATTTTGTTCACCGGCATGTGTCCATAGGCACTCTTCAAGCACCTATGGATGTCTGAGATCATCTAGCTTCCTACCAAAACAAATTTCACGACAGCTCTCTGCTTGGAATACACCTTCGTCTGTTACAGACGCCATTTAGAAGGTTACGTACAGCCACCTATCGGAACTTCATGAAACTATAAGCGCTAAAGGGGGAATATTCCACGATGTCCCACAACAAATGCCACATATTTTCAACCGAATCTGGCAGAGGGAAGAATTGTTGCATTACTTACTGAATGCCATTTGCAGAACACAGAAACATTCGAGATTTGCTGCTACAGAATAATGCCGAAGATTACATGGGTATATGTAATAGCTTATGAGGAGGTGCTGAATCGAACTGGGTGGAGCGTGGGTGTGGGGTGGGGGGGGGGGGGGACTGTGGCCTCGCTACAGTAAGCTGGTTAAAATAAACGTTTTATGCAATAGTTATGTAGAGATTAATGTCAAGCGTGAAGAGCTGCATCAAACCAGACTATGGACTGAACACTGCGGTATCACATATCGACACCACCCCACGGGTTTGAAAGTCGGCAATGGAGGTGCAAGTTTCCGTCAGACGCCGACAGCATCTTCTGTGCTTGAGTTCAGAGAGCGTCATCACTGTTAACGTTTGGTCTTTATTTCATGCTGCATTATTTATGACGAGTCTTCGTATGCTTGAATAAATACAAATTATGTAAATTCTCTATTGACTGTGATAAATTGTTCGCTAATCAGTTCTGCTCCTGTCCAGCTTTCCGACGACGCCAGTTGCCACACCACTCTGTAACCCGTCTCTTCTTACTGATGTGTATGAAGTTTTACATAGTGAACACTATAACAACAACCAATAGTGTTGCACAGTTACACAGATTCTAGTAATAAGGTTGCATTACATCACATTTGTTGCTTACGTTGAGTCAGCGCTTGAAGATGTTTACGAAACTACACAAAATCTGTAAATCGATTCGAAAAAATTAATCCACGGATTATGCCGTACATTGGGGATACGTGGGATAAGGATAACATGTAGACCAAAGAGGGAATTATGTCAAAATGTTAGTAGTCACAATCATGAGACAGTGGCCCATTATAAACAGTATTGTAAGGTGCTTGCAAATCGGAACTGAAGAGTTTCCTCATGTGTCACTCCTTCTATTCGGTCGATGATTTCCTTGAAAAATTAAGCAGATTTTGGTTGTATTGTTAATTGCGTTTACTTAAATTTATGGACTGACTTTTTTCGGGTTCATAAACATTTAATTTTTATGTGTTATACTCTTACGTTGTAATGTCATGTACTGACATGTTCCATGACCTTGGAGATTTGTTCCTCAGTTTGGTCCTAAGCAACTTGATGTGTAAATAAATAAATAAATAAATAAATGTTTGAGTTTTGCACGGATTCTTTAAGGGGTTCGTAGCTCTGTACTGGGGACCGCAGCAGAGACCTCGCAGGGCGGCGAGCTTCTGCCTCCGGCTGCGGTGTGTGCCGCGTGAGATGGGGAAGACCGCGAGGATGGAGAGCGGCGCCAACTATTCGCCGCCGGAGCCCGTTTAATTAGGGTCGTGCTGAGAGCCGCAATCTGCCCCCGGGTCCCGAATGCACCACGTAATGACGTGCCTGCCAAATGAGTCGATTGCTTCCCGAAGCCGTCTGGTCGAGAGCTGCGTGCAGTCGTGGCCGCCTCTCAGTAAATGAGTGCGGACGATCTGCCGCTGCTATTGGCAGTGGCAGTTTGCTTCAATTGAGGTAGCAGACGGACTCTCCAAGTCAGTGTACGGAACACATTTTGTGCAACCTGTGACGTGAGAACACACCTAGCACAGATTTTACCCGGGATCAAATACTTTTAAATAGCGTATTGCAGATTGGTGGTGCGTCTCATGACTTCGACAATCATACCCAGCTGTGCTTTCAGAATATCTCACACTGCAGGTCTTTAAAACTACAAAACAAGGAAACATAGAAGATTCCGAAATTTTATTTATATTAAGTTTACAGCATAGTACGATAAATATATTATTATATTTGGAAGTGATTTGGGGGTAAGCAGTGCATGAAATTTTGTACACAGTGCTACCACCTCAGTCAGCAAAAATGGATCTTGTCGTATCTGGCATCGGAACTGCCTTAATAAAGGTAACATATGACCTGAATCTTGCCAAGGATGCACAAAACGCGACTATCATGTTACTAAGACTTAGTTAAGTGTTTCAAAATTCTACTTGTCAAATTTCGCAGCCTAAATTTCTCGCAAAGTCTTGCCAGCAGTGCATCACAATGGAGGCCGGCAGGTGTACCCCAGAGTTTGGTATCATGTTGTAACGTCCCACCGGTCAGTGAATAGTTAAAAATGGTTTAAATACCTGTGAATATCTTGCCTTCGGTGTCCCTTTACTACTGCATACGTGAGCTAAAATATGCTTGATCAATTAATACAGGATACCATAATGGATTTCACCACAATGATGTAGACCACAACTGAAGTAAAGTAAGTACGTAGATTTATTCACTTCAAAATCTGTATCTTATGAGCTCATGATCAATCTTCGGTGTAATAAGCCTCGTTGTTACTGCTGCAGCTAACCGATGGTAGCACAAACTACACTGGCGATATTAAATTGTTCAGATGCAGTAATTTCATAGAAATGTGTGTGTGAGGCCCATTGCATTGTTCAACACTAATACTCAACAAAGTACGAATATAAAGTCACATATCATCCTGCCTTTTGCGATATTAAATCAAACTGTTTAACGCTCCGAAATACCTCGTTACTGCACTGTTCTAAAATGCTGTTTTAGACAATGTACAACACACGAGTTGCTCTATTGTAAATCCAAACCTGAATCATGCACCAAGAACTTATCTCAACTGTACGCACAGATCTGTCCTCTAGTGGGTCAAACACTCACCTGCCCTAACAATACTCGAGACCGAATATTTATACTCTTCCTACAATGTACTACTGGCTATAATAATGCAAAACATAATTTATAGACGGCCGCTGTGGTCGAGTGGTTCTAGACGCCGCATTCCGGAACCACGCGGCTGCTACGGTCGCAGGTTCCAATCCTGCGTCGGGCATGGATGTGTGAGATGTCCTTAGGTTACTTACGTTTTCATTTTCTAAGTGTATCGGACTGATGACCATAGTGCTTAGAGCCATAATTTATAATATTAAATACACTCCTGGAAATGGAAAAAAGAACACATTGACACTGGTGTGTCAGACCCACCATACTTGCTCCGGACACTGCGAGAGGGCTGTACAAGCAATGATCACACGCACGGCACAGCGGACACACCAGGAACCGCGGTGTTGGCCGTCGAATGGCGCTAGCTGCGCAGCATTTGTGCACCGCCGCCGTCAGTGTCAGCCAGTTTGCCGTGGCATACGGAGCTCCATCGCTGGTAGTATGCCGCGACAGCGTGGACGTGAACCGTATGTGCAGTTGACGGACTTTGAGCGAGGGCGTATAGTGGGCATGCGGGAGGCCGGGTGGACGTACCGCCGAATTGCTCAACACGTGGGGCGTGAGGTCTCCACAGTACATCGATGTTGTCGCCAGTGGTCGGCGGAAGGTGCACGTGCCCGTCGACCTGGGACCGGACCGCAGCGACGCACGGATGCACGCCAAGACCGTAGGATCCTACGCAGTGCCGTAGGGGACCGCACCGCCACTTCCCAGCAAATTAGGGACACTGTTGCTCCTGGGGTATCGGCGAGGACCATTCGCAACCGTCTCCATGAAGCTGGGCTACGGTCCCGCACACCGTTAGGCCGTCTTCCGCTCACGCCCCAACATCGTGCAGCCCGCCTCCAGTGGTGTCGCGACACGCATGAATGGAGGGACGAATGGAGACGTGTCGTCTTCAGCGATGAGAGTCGCTTCTGCCTTGGTGCCAGTGATGGTCGTATGCGTGTTCGGCGCCGTGCAGGTGAGCGCCACAATCAGGACTGCATACGACCGAGGCACACAGGGCCAACACCCGGCATCATGGTGTGGGGAGCGATCTCCTACACTGGCCGTACACCACCGGTGATTATCGAGGGGACACTGAATAGTGCACGGTACATCCAAACCGTCATCGAACCCATCGTTCTACCATTCCTAGACCGGCAAGGGAACTTGCTGTTCCAACAGGACAATGCACGTCCGCATGTATCCCGTGCCACCCAACGTGCTCTAGAAGGTGTAAGTCAACTACCCTGGCCAGCAAGATCTCCGGATCTGTCCCCCATTGAGCATGTTTGGGACTGGATGAAGCGTCGTCTCACGCGGTCTGCACGTCCAGCACGAACGCTGGTCCAACTGAGGCGCCAGGTGGAAATGGCATGGCAAGCCGTTCCACAGGACTACATCCAGCATCTCTACGATCGTCTCCATGGGAGAATAGCAGCCTGCATTGCTGCGAAAGGTGGATATACACTGTACTAGTGCCGACATTGTGCATGCTCTGTTGCCTGTGTCTATGTGCCTGTGGTTCTGTCAGTGTGATCATGTGATGTATCTGACCCCAGGAATGTGTCAATAAAGTTTCCCCTTCCTGGGACAATGAATTCACGGTGTTCTTATTTCAATTTCCAGGAGTGTAGTTTAACAGCATTGTCAAACACTCGGTAATATTCCCTACTTTGCTGGAACAAGTTTAAGATATTTTCTAAATACATGAAAATCACATTAATATTAAAATTGCGGAAATAAGCATTCTAACAATGCTAAACGATCAAGTATCTATATTGTATTAATTAGGCTCGAGAATTAATTCCTACCATTTACAGATGATGAGAACGAACTATATTATTCTTTTATCTAAACATTTTCGATATATTAATTTTGTGAATCTGGTTTTGATTCTGGTACAAAGGAATTGCAACTACTATTGTTTCGTATTGCCATTATTCTTCTAAAAGCCTTTTTCCTATTATCGAAAAGTAACTGAATTTAATTATAGCTGGAGATATAAGAGTATTGATCTAGTAATACATAACGTAGGTTTGACAACGATAAGCCTTTAATGTTACAATGTCCTATATTCTTCACATCGTATGTCAATTATGTGTCAACAGTTGCAAATACAGTTGCATCAGCGCAAATTCCACATGTACCCTGATGACTTCCAGTTGCATCTAAGTGCTAAATCAATAATCCTGCTATCGAGAATCTCAATACTGACCAGTGTGCACTATCATAAACGGTACCCAATATAGGATTAAAGCTCACCCATCCAAAATATCAGCGGTACTAGTTGGTTATTCGAGCCCCATCAGCCTGAATAATAGGAAATCCCTACCATTTTAAATCTAAATTAGACAACTAGCAACTTCTGTCTCGCAACAAAAAAACTTTGAAGTACATTGAAGCGCCAAAGGAACTGGTATAGGGATGCGTATTAAACTACAGAGATATGTAAACAGTCTGAATATGGCGCTGTGGTCGGCAACGCCTATATAAGACAACAAATTCCCGGCGCAGTTGTTAGATCGGTTACTGCTGCTACAAGGCAGGTTATCAAGATTTAAGTGAATTTCGACTTGGTGTGACAGTCGGCACACGAGCGATGGAACACAACGTTTTCGAAGTAGCGACAAAGTGTGGATTTTCCCGTACGACCATTTCACGATTGTAGTGTGAATACCAGGGATCTGGTAAAACATCAAATCTGCTGCCTCAGGAGATCTGCAAGAACGGGACCAACGACGACTGAAGAGAATCGTTCAGTGTGACAAACGTGCAGCCCTTTTGCAAATTGCTGCAGCTTTCAATACTGGGTCAGCGTGCGACCCATTCAACGAACCATCATCGATATGGGCTTTCGGAGCTGAGGGTCCACTCGTGTGCCCTTGATGCCTGCACTACACAAAGCTTTACGCCTCGCCTGGGCCCGTCAACACCGACACTGGACCATTGATGACTGGAAACATGATACCTAGTCGGACGAGTCTCGTTTCAAATTGTATCGAACGGATGGACGTAAACGGGTATGCAGACAAACAAATGAATCTGTGGACCCTGCATTTCAGCAGGGGCCTGTTCAAACTGGTGGAGATTGTGCAATGGTGTGGGGCGTGTGCATTTGTAGTGATAGGGGACCCCATATACGACTCTGACAGATGACAAGCACGTAAGCATCCTGTCTAATCACCTGTGTCCATTCATGTCCATTCCGCGTTTCGACGGACTTGGGCAATTCCAGCAGTACAATGCGACACCCCCCAAGTCTAGAATTGCTACAGAGTAGCTGCAGGAACACTCTTCTGAATTTAAACATTTTCGCTGGGTACCAAACTCCCCAGACATTAACATTATTGGGCATGTCTGAGGTGCCTTGCATCGGGCTGTTCAAAAGAGATCTCCATGCACTAGAAATCTTACGAATTTATGGACAGGCCTGCACGATTCACGGTGTCAATTCCCTCCATCACTTAGTCAGACATTAGTCGAGTCGATGCCAAGTCTCGTTGCGGGAGTTCTGGGTGCTCGCTGGAGCCCTACACGATATTAGGCAGGTGTACTACTTTCTTTGCCTCTGTGGTGTAAAAAGAAATCAAAATGTTACTCGGCCCAAGCACATAAATACAATATGCCAACGGACATCAGCAACTCCGCGTGCACAACAAAGATATAAAAGGTTTTCCCTCTTGACTTGAAAACAAACTAGTACAAACATTTCCACTTCAAATTCTTGATTAAAACGATGGCATCCTGCAAGGTCTTTGTCAAGAAAGCTCATGGTTCCTGTTATGAAATGCCTGTGTTCCTTATATCTGCGATGTTTGATGATATTTCACCTCATATGCACAGCTATCCTGACTGCGTGCAGACAGGCCCAGAGATTTCCATTGTGTCCCTCATATCTCACCTCGACCTTAACGCTCTTGTCTGAATTACACGTCAGAAACAACCATTTCAAGCAGAGAAAAATCCTTTCTGTCCGACTCCATCGTTCAGCAACGTTATCGAAGTCTTCTCAGTAAAAGCAACCAGACTCTGTAGTAGCCTCTCTCATTACATTTTAGAACTGAATAAAATATCAAACTTTAGAAGACAGTTAATGATATATCTACTAAAGCAACAATAATGATTACCATTGTGCCCTACGCACTCGTTAACCGTCCTTCTTTCCAACGAGACGTTCCTATTTCCCAATATTCTTAGCTCTTGCATCTGATTAAATTCCCTTTCGCCAGAACACACTGTATCACAAAACATCTACTTTGTACACCCACATATCCTGTTTTATATCTCTCACTTTCATTATTGCTATTAATGTCATTATTATCGTCATTGTTATTATTATTAACATTATTAGTGGCAGCAGCAGGAGCACAGAAGTAGAATTTTTGCCACTTTTAACTTTCTTAGATCATCGTCAGAATTCTTTACTGACATTGTCACCGTAGACACTCAAATACTTTAATATTATTTGTCATGTTAAAATTATTATTTCTAAGGTAAATATGATGTCAAACAGATATTTTATGTGTGAAAGCCTGATCCGATGTATGAGCTCAATTATTTGGACTAAAACCTAGGTGAAGGTTGGTTTCATTAACGCAATCGAGGCTGATAGTTTCTTATATCGAATTTAATTTCCTCATAAGAGGGTAACATAGGCTAACTGCAAGCAATGTTTTTGTTACAGGTCACAAACGTTGCTTAGTGTGACAGCTATCTACATCCACGATGCCACGGATAAATGTTCGCAGCACGGTGGACCATGGAATGTTCAGCTGTCGTGACACAACCGGTGCACTGCTTGAAGATCGCACATTGCGTTCAACAGTGTCAGGTGTGGCAGCAGTAACTACTTGAACGACTTTTGACCGTCGGCCTCTCCCAGGCGAAATTCTTAAATCGCCAAATAATTCAAAAAGAGGACCTGTCCGTAGTCCTTCAACGCGTCGATACTGGCAAAGATCAGCAGCACTATAGCTGCTGGTTTCATAAAATACCTTTAAGAGTAAAGCCATGCTCAACTTGTCCAGACCCAAGTCGTCTCTCTGCAACTGTGATGCACACTGATGCTTGTCTTTCAACTATACCTAGCCGTACAATACCGGTGCCTGAAGGCAAACCATGACACTAACACTGCTAACAACACGAATCCTGCAGTGCACTGCAAATGGTTCAGATGGCTCAAAGCACTATGGGACTTAACATCTGAGGTCAGCAGTCCCCTAGACTTAGAACTACGTAAACCTAACTAACCTAAGGACATCACACACATCCATGCTCTAGGCAGGATTCGAACCTGCGCCCGTAGCAGCCGTGTGGTTTCAGACTGAAGCGCCTGTAACCGCTCGGCCACTGCGCAGTGCACTGCGTGAATATCATTCCTATAAAGTTCGGTACCCATATGGCAAATGGTTTCCCGTTTCAAGTAGCTAAGCTTTAATTGTCAGCACCCTGTACGACACGGGGAGCCTTGTAGTGTTGCGACACTGCCTGAAACTACCACGTCTTTAGTCAGTCTCTTGCTACTGTTTGAAGCCATTAGTACGTGCCAATGAGACATGACTTATTTAACTCCGTGATCTGGATTGCTCTCTGAATTGTTGCATACGCTTAAGACGAATTTGCTAAGCTTTGGTCTTGTCTTTGATTAGTCGTTCACTGCGTGAACGCTGCCTATGTGGATCTAAGGAAGCATATTTTGTTCGAAGAGTCTCTTACCCCCAGTGCAGGTGATCGTTAACTGTGTTCCACCTATGTAAAGAAGACAGAGAACTATCGAGATAGGTCAGGACAATATGAGTCTTATAATGTCTTATTGAAAGATAACGTCCTAGATACTTCGAAGATAGGGCACAGCTATAAGTCATGACACTGCGTGAATGTAGCAGCTACTATCCGAATTCCCGGCTATGAGAACAAGTAGGGACTGTGTTGCGTACGCAGTTAAATGCTCTACCCTCCCCCCCCCCCCCCCTCCCCCATCCCTCTCCCACATTGCAGCAGGTGCTGTGCATGTTACAACTAAAATGCAGCTTGTCAGGGAGGTTCATTGCGAGCTATAAATATAGTATGGCAGTGAAACTTGCCAGATATACTAATACGATGATGTGGGACCGATTTACTCTAGAAAAAAATTTAGTTCCAGTTTTGACCACGAGAGGCTTATCTGGCTCTGTACACTGTTTGTATGACGTTAGGGTATCCACACTGTCATTTGACAAGTCTTAAAGTTACTGAACGGTATGACTATCAATCAGAGAAACTATGCACTGCTAGCGAAACTGTTTTATGTGCACAGAAGCAATTACAGTGCAGCACTAAGAGATTATCGCCGACTGCAATGTCTGAGGAAACACCCGACGTCATTACATGGTTTAAATAAGATGCTAATGAAATTCTACGACACGGGTCAACTTGGTGTGGCAGTTGGAAGATGAAGGTGTCCTGGATGATGCAGCACGGGCCCCAGGTCGCGCTAGTACTAGGTCAGTGCCACTAAAACCGTCCATCCAAGATCAACAGTACGGGGAGTTTTGCGGTCTATGTTGCGCTCGTAGCGGTACAAGACCCAGACGGTGCAGCAATTGAATCCTCAGAATACGCAGGAACATTCGGAATTTGATCTTCCTTTCCTGGCACGGATCGAAGTTAATGACATGTAGCCAGACAACATAAGTATGGAGTGAAGTGAATACACAGGGGTACAGTGAATACACAGGAGTGCCGAATTGGGGTACTGTTAAACCGCGTATCGTGCACGAAGAGTCACTGCACTCGCTGTATGTGGCTGTGTGGTGTGGTTTCATAAGCAATTTTCTTCGCGTTCCGTTCTTCTTTGAAGAGAATACAGCCAGAGGTCCCGTCAGGTGTACCGTCACGTCTGCACGTTATCGAAACCTCCTTGTACTGCATAGGATTTACATTTTGGAAGAGCGCAACTGTGTGCAAACCACATTTTTCATCCAAGTTTGGGCAAAATCTCATCACACTTTCCCAGTGAAAGATATCTGTTTAATATGATCTTCCATGAACGTGTTATCTCCAGAGGTCTTCCAGATGCAAGACCTGTAAGATCTGAAGCTATGTGACTTTTGGCTCTGGGGATATGTAAAAGAACGCCTTTACCAACGACAGGTTCCGTCTCTACCTAATCTGATAGCTAATACACTGATACAATTTGCTCGTATTCCACCGGAACTGCTGCGAGGGACTGCTAATCAATTCGGTTTCGAATGCAGCTTTTCATCGACGTCTCTGGTGCCCACAATGAACAAACTGTGTAAGCGGTGGTTAATAAGAATATAAATGTTATGCCTCTCTCGCTTGTTTGATCTTTATTGCCCACGTCCAGTTCCCGATCCTTACAAACGGAAACATTTCTATACGTCTTTCTTGCAATCGCAGTACCAGTTTTGCCCGTGGAGGCCAAAATTGGAACAATTTTTTTACAGCGCGTATCGGTTCGGCGTTAACACACTGGAATATCTACCAAGTTTCACTGCCATACGATACTTGCAGCCCACACTTGAGATCAGAGAGCAGTTGCCCTTTAATTATAACCACCCAGCGACCGTCGTTGGCGACACGACGCACTTGTCACTTCCGTGCGCACTTTGAGAACGTAAAGTTACCTAGAACAATACAGTGTCCCGCCAAGTGTGAACTGCGAAATGTCATTCGGTTTCTTCATGCGGAGAAGTGCAACACAGACGTAAATCATCGACATGAGTGTACTGTGTACTGTCAAACTTTCAATAGCGGAAGTGAAGTACGGCAGTGGTGCAGGAACTTTGAGGCAGGACTTACAGACGTTATTGTTGCAGGCGGTCAGAGAAGGAAACGCGTATCATCTGATGGTCTCGTGCAGAGAGTGGTTCAGGAGATTACAGAAAATCATCGCTACGGTGTTTCTGTGTAGAGTGATTTATTTCCGGAAATTTCAAGGTCACCTACCATCGCGATTGAGAGAGCGCTACCTGATGATGCGGAAAATTTTTTGAACATAATTCTCACAGGGAACGAGAGATGGCTCCATTTCAAAAATTAAGATACAAAAGAGCAGTCCAAACGGGTGGACTTACTCTCATTTTCCCGAGTAAGCCAAAGAAGTGGAGTGGAAGCGACCTTCCCCATGAGAAAGTACACTACTGGCCATTAAAGTTGCTACACCACGAAGATGAGGTGCTACAGACGGGAAATTTAACCAACAGGGTGAAGATGTTGTGTTATGCAAATGATTAGCTTTTCAGAGCGTTCACACAAGACTGGCGCCGGTGGTGACACCTACAACGTGCTCACATGAAGAAAGTTTGCAACCGATTTCTCATACACAAACACCAGTTGACCGGCGTTGCCTGGTGAAACGTTGTTGTGATGCCTCGTGTAAGGAGTAGAAATGCCTACCATCACGTTCCCGATTTTAATAAAGGTCGGATTGTAGCCTATCGCGATTGCGATTTATCGTATTGCGACATTACTGCTCGCGTTGGTCGAGATCCAATGACTGTTAGCAGAATATGGAATCGGTGGGTTCAAAGGGGTAATACGGAACGCCGTGCTGGATCCCAACGGCCTCGTATCACTAGCAGTCGAGATAATAGGCATCTTATCCGCATGGCTGTAACGGATCGTGCCGACACGTCTCGATCCCTGAGTCAACATATGGGAACGTTTGCAAGACAACAACCATCTGCACGAACAGTTGGACAACGTTTGCAGCAGCATGGACTATCTGCTCGGAGACCATGGCTGCGGTTACCCTTGACGCTGCATCACAGACAGGAGCGCCTGCGATGGTGTAGTCAACGACGAACCTGGGTGCACGAATGGCAAAACGTCATTTTTTCGGATGAATCCAGGATCTGTTTACAGCATCATGATGCTCGCATCCGAGTTCAGCGCCATCTCGGTGAAAGCACATTGGAAGCGTGTATTCGTCGTCGCCATACTAGCGTATCAGCTGGCGTGATGGTATGGGGTGCCATTGCTTGCACGTCTCGGTCACCTCTTGTTCGCATTGACAGCACTTTGAACAGTGGGCGTTACGTTTAAGATGTGTTACGACCCGTGGCTCTACCCTTCGTTCGATCCCTGTGAAACCCTATATTTCAGCAGGATAATGCACGACCGCATGTTGCAGGTCCTGTACGGGGCTTTCTGGATACAGAAAATGTTGGACTGCTGCCCTGGCCAGCACGTTCTCCAGATCTCTCACCATTTGAAAACGTCTGGTCAATGGTGGCCGAGCAACTGGCTCGTCACAATACGCCAGTCACTACTCTTGATGAACTCTGGTATCGTACACGCCATCCAAACTCTGTTTGACTCAATGCCCAGGAGTATCAAGGCCATTATTACGGCCAGAGGTGGTTGTTCTGGGTACTGATTTCTCAGTATCTATGCACCCAAATAGCGTGAAAATGTAATCATATGTCAGTTCTAGAATAATATATTTGTCCAATGAATACCCGTTTATCATCTGCATTTCCTCTAGGTGTTGCAATTTTAATTGCCATTAGTGTATATGGTTACTGTGTTCCTGGGGTCGAAAAGTTGTTGGTGAAATTCACGGAACCACAGCACCCTCATACAGAGTGACTCGTCAACGGCTGCTAAGGGCAATTCAAAATAAGCGAACATCGATGTTGGCAATGATTAGGTGCACACCGCAGCTGTTACGAAGACACTACTGCGGTGAGTCCGAGGGTACGTGTTTGTTGACCCACTACATAGCACGGACTTGGCCTCTCTGATTTTCATCTGATCACATGAAACGCTGGCTAGAAGGACAGCATTTTGACACAGACAGGGAGCCGCCGACTAGCATAGAAAACTGACTAAAACTAAAGACGGCTGCATTCTATGACAATGGTATTGGAAAGCTGGTACCACGCTAAGGGAAATGCCTAGGTCGGAGCGGCCACTATGTAGAGAATAGCAGGATGGTATAGCTAAATGGTGTAAACAATTTTTTTCATTTTCACTGTGATTTCCATTTTGCCACCGATCATACCTTGAGTAAAAGTTAGACCTCGTATTTTCCGCACATCATTTCTTTCATGCGTAATATCTACAGCTGAGAGACCATTCCAATTTTCGTAGTTTCTATAGATTCCTCAGAAGGTGTTATTGTCGCTATTTTCCTCTTCTTCCATGTGCGCCGTCTCTTTGCAGAATGTTAGCGATGGTCACGAAGCTTCCAGCCGGTAATTAAGCCAAAGATTAAAGCTGTGTGTAAAAAAAAAAAAATATTTTTGGGCTCTAGTTATGTTTGATAAATTAATAAAGTTGTATGTTCGAGTGAAACTGACAGCCTCTTATTAAGCCCCTTTGCACAATTTAAACTCATGTCCTGTCTTGCGGGTTTAGCAGGGCGTCTCAATCATATTTAGAATAAGGGTAATAATACCGTTCCAAACAGCCGACAATGCAAATTAAATACGGCGAATACGTAAATATTCTCACTGTGGTTGCTGTTGTCTTCAGTCAGTATTATCTACATCTGTGCGTAACTACTGCAGTCTGAATTGATTTGAATCTTCTTACTGTAGTCAGGTCTTAGTTTATCTTTAAAATTTCTTATTATCTATTGGATTATTACTCTGATAAACACCAATAGTCGTTAAGTGAAATCAGATTAAGCAGAATTATCAAATACCAGTTACAACTTAAATAGATTTGGAAACCGAAGCTGTTGGAGATCAACACACGTTTCACGACAGGTAAGATTTTTACGGCATTAAAAAACTCTGTTCATTTGCAAATATTCCGTGTTCAAAGGTAAAAAAAAACTTCTGTGTCTAGGTGGGCGTTGTTGCACGACCAGCAAAATACAGTTTTACAATCAACGTCGCAGTACACTAATGTTAAGACTACACAGAGTTTTATTTGCCTTAAAATTCTGTAAGAAGAATTAGCAGTGTATTCCAAATAGCTTTAAGATATTGTATAGCACTTCAATGTGTAGAACTCGTAATATTTACTAACGCTGCAGAGAACACAACCTCATCTCTAGCAACTACAAGAACTGTATTCTTAAACGTAAAAGAGCTTTACCACCACAGCACGAAAGAGCAGTACATACTAACCCAGATGTGGTGCTTGACTTACTCAGTCCGATGCACTGTCTTAAGCTTAGTACTTAGGTCACGTCCACTGGGCAAGTACGGAAAATGTAACTTGCAGTATATATATTATAAAGCTACTCACGATTATATTGCACTATATATTTCTAAGAAAGGACGGTACAAGAGATGAAGGGAACAGAACAGCTGAAACAAAAATATTATTAAAAAACTAAGCAATCCTACTCATTATATATCTCGTTGCCTTCAGCTCAAAACCCAGTATAAAGTCCGATGTTCTTAAGTGAAAAAGGAATCTTACTTCAAAACTTGCTGCTCGCTGCAGACAGGTAGAAAACCCGATATTATAGAGTTACGAGTATCACAACAGGCCGACTAAAGAGAACGATTAAAGCCTACAAGTATCATCAAAGTTTTACAGTCTCATACGAAATAAAAACAAGGTATGAATAAAAGGAAACATGTTGCAAAGCCAGACACTATACAGATGTAAAGCTGTTTCATGAATCTAATGATTCGACTTTATGAACCATAATATGTGAAATATGCCTGAGGGAACAAACAAGCGAATCAACTACCAGGACGTGCTTAGAAGTAATGCATCCGAATTCCTGGTGTGATAACTCAGACAGCTTTTTAGATAAAAGAAACTTTATTAACATTCTACTTCTTCATTCTTCACATCTACGTTTTTATTTCTCAACATCGTCGCCCTGGCGATGAACACATTTTCCCTCAATGGCTTACCAGCTTGAAGAGGTAGAGAGCTTAATAGGGAGTGGCAAGTTACTGGGACCAAAAAATGAAGTATACTTTAACACCAGCTTATTATAGAAATCAATTAAAATAGTAGCAATGAGAAATTACACAGTAAAATACAATGTTAGAAATGCGTGGGATCATCCCATTTTGGAGAGACCAAAAAGGGAGATAACAAAATAATTCAAGTACTCAGCAGTTGCAGCGCGGCTGTTAATCACCGTATGGCGTTGCTCTTTAACTGACAGTTCAAGAACAGATGCATCTTATCAAGGAAATCAACTGATCAAGCACATAATAATGCTTTGAAACTGCATAGACAACTTAAGAACCAATTACAAATCTCTTTCATGGTGAAGTTAATATAATTTTAAGTATTAAGCAGAGCAGGAAAACTTGTTAACCGAAAGTTACAGGTGCAGAACATCAGTTATGCAAGGAAAACGTTACACTTGGCAACTGCACAAACGCCAACCTCGGTGAAGCTAAAACCACACAAAATTTTACACAAAAAATTTCACTAAGAACCACGACGCCTCGATCATAAACACCAATTGACAGGGACTCCGACTACTGTCAAACGAGCAGATCTTCATTGCAAGAAACTTAACAGCATTTAAACCTTATACCGGACAACATGGCTGGCCGTCAGGAAACAAGCATTACAACTTGCGAAGTTGCCATAAGATTTACATGAAATTTAGTTAAAGTAGCGGAAATTCATTAGTGGCTATTTGAGGAATCTTTACCTCCCATCTGAACAGGTTCCTTGTGCATGTAGGTTATAAGGATAAATAAAGTGAAGTTTATGGCTGAATGGCAAATATACACTAAAGGCCGCCTCGAAACAGTGTTTCTTGGATTTACTTAAGCGGGATTTAAAAGAAGTGAGTTTTATGAAGTCATATGCATTCGGAATACAAAACTTCAAAGCAAGGCTAAAGCAAAAGCTTGAGCTCAGCGTAGCAGGTAAGCAAACATCGGTAGCAGCCGACCAAATATGCAGATGGAATGAGGAAAGTCCGGAGGGCAGGAACGCGAAATAAACGAATCGTAAGATGACATGAAAGTTTTCTGGGTATGGTATCGCCTCATAATGTATAAAACTACTGCTGCTGCTGGAGAAAAACCAACGTTTCGCCCACGGTTGCAGCAGTAGTATTATACATTATGATGCTGTACCAAACCCAGAAAACTTTCATGTGGACTGAGTGGCCGCGAAAGCCTACGCAATTATAGAATCGTAAGATATTATTACATAGGTGGATAGCTGAAAAAAACTAACAACAAATAACGGGAAATTACTGCAATCAGATAGCCAACTGTCTCATCAAAACAGATCCCTTTTACAGAGATGTGTGGGTGTCTTGTAGAATGTTTTGGAGAGTGCCATCAGACCAACCAAAGTATCGCCAAATAATGTATTAAATAATGGCTAATCAGTCTTGTAACATACACTTACGGACATATATAAACACTATTCTAATAAAAGATAAAACACAAATGCATTAAAAAAGTTTCGCAAACACTGAAAATGTTGTGCAGTATTTTAATTAAATATTGAATGTCAGTGGATTAAACCGATTTGTTAATCACTGATATCATTAAATACTATTCTAGTAAAATCTCAAATCCACCATTGATTTAAAGAACGCTGGCGGGAAATGAATAGATAATATGCCAAATGGGTGGCTTACAGTCAGCCTTTACAGTAAGTACATTAAACAATATTTTAACAAAATAGAAGATGTAATTTAAAAGAAGCGGTCGCCACCCCAATTAGGCAAAATTGTATCTAGTACTATCACGCCGCGTAGAGAAAGTTAACTATTGGGTTGACTTTACTTGATAATGATGTAATGATGTATTATAGTTTGAATATTTGTAGCCAATTGCTTTTTCTTGACTGCTGTTATTCTTATATGGTATTTAAATCTGGCTCACTATTTGGAAATGGACCCAGAACTAATTTATCTGTTGACTGAGATCGTGACTGGACAGTTAAGTCACAACACTATTAGGGAAACACTGTTAACTACGGAATCCATGAAATTGTAAGCACTATTATTTCATCAAGAAAAATCTTTGAACTGAATACTTTATCAGCCCATTTATGAAAATTACGTGGAGTACTTAGAAATTTAAGCTCAGTAAATAATTATGCTCTTTATAACTCCACATCGTTTACTATTGGAAGGTAATTGCTTTTCAGTTCAGTAAAATAGGATTCTCGGATTCATCGCAGCGCATGGTATAGGAATCTGTCTAGGCAAACAAGTAACGATGAAATACGATGCCTCAACACAAACTTTATAGAACACAAACATATTATTGAAAACTGATACACATAATTGTACAGTACTCAGCTAATAATTGGAGGTGAAACTGGTGACAGTGTCGATTTCCTGAGCTATTCAAAAAAGTCGACATAAGTATCCATGGTTCTTCCTGTGCAACAGGCTGTGGGAATTCTCTACTTAGCGTCGGTTTTATAGTACAGGGGAATAATAAGCCGAATTACTTCCGCATCCGAGGCTATATTATAACATCTTGCAGTTCTTCTCGTCTGTTTCAGTTCACATGATGCGCACGCTTTGCCTGCTAGCCACTGACTGACTCATGTCGCACAAGAGCCTTGCAGTTCGGCCGCCAGATCCACCTATTCTATTCCCGCCTAGCCAGTTCCGTTGCGGAGGGACTTCTCTCCAAGTTTTACATGATTACAAACCTACTTTCCCTGTGCATGAACCAGTACTACAATTACATTTTAAACTTTTAAGTTATCCTACAGCGCATTAATTTTGAATTTACATCCGTAGATCAATTACAAATACCTAAACTATCATAAATAATGAATAACATCTTAACATGGACGTTACATCAAAGAGCACGGTTATACAAAAGTCACATTAAGTGAAAAACAGACAAAGAAGTTAGATAATAACATTATAGTTAAAATCGATAATAGCGTTACAAACTTTGCGTAGACATCTGGTCCCACATACCCCTGAAAAGCTGATAGGGACTTTTCGAACACATAGGTGATGTATTTTGTTCTATAGGTTAGCCTAAACTTTATTATGTAGATGAGCATTATGATTTGGCTCATCGATGTATGCTCCAGCAGAATTACGGTAAAAAATTACGGCAAAAGCACCATTCGGGTGCTGAGGTCGGTAGGTGTATGTCTGAGTCACTAACAGTTGAAAATACGTACTTATTCTCTTTATGAAAACCACGAGTTCAGGTTGATCCGAGTAAATATTTTGTTGGTAATCGACTATCCACTGCTGAATTTCATTACGTGAGGTGGGAAAGCTCAATTGCTGTTCATAAATTAGTTCTGAAAAAGTTTCAAATTTGGAAGACAGCCGCACATTTGATGACTCCATGGTGTAACGGTCATGTGACATGACGCAGTCACCATCAGCTTATTTTTGTCGCCAAGCAATGCTGTTCAGAAGAAGCCTTTTCCACTTGAAATGTAGATTTTTCTTGAAAAGTTACAAACAAGAATTAATCATTCGCGTTGCTTTTATTCATCAGAAAAAAAAAATATTCGCAGGTAGAAAAGTATAACGAGCATTGTGTGATGGAATACTTTTTTCAGTTCTGGAATATATGATACCGAACGTGGCCACGTAGGGCTTTTTTAGTCAATGCTACTAATATGTGCAAGACGAGTGTTTCGTTAATCAAATTTCCATGCCGACATTGTAAAGCGTTGAACCGTGTAACAAGAATGAAGGTATGCAGTTCCGAACGAACATTCAGTGAGTGGGAAATTCGAACTCGATTCGAAGATCATTTGAAATACTCTTAGCTGACCAAATATAGACAAACACTATTATTTATGTAAATATGGAAGATACAGATGAATAACGAAAGATCATATGCACAGGAAATCACACATTTTAATGTTGTACCGACTAAATGTCAAGTGAACAGCAAATGTAATTGCTCTGGAGCCTTGTGTTTTGAAAGGAAAAAAGTATGTCTTGGAAACCGAATACGTTCAAGGCTTTTATAATATTGACGTGACTACGCACAATAAAATGTAAATATTTTGTTGTAACTGTTGGGGTAATTAATTGTTCTAGCAAAATACTGATGAAAACTGCGAAAATAGAACAAGCATTCAGCGATGTGTAGTTCTCATACAGGGAAGACGTATTTTGGGAAACAAACTGTGTAATGACTGTACGATGCAGAGAGACAAGCTGCAGCGGAGTCACATGAAGTGAGACATCACGACAGTCGCGTAAGACGATACACAGAAACTAAGGTAAGCATTCATTTGTGAGTCCAGGTACGCACGCGTAACCACTTTCTCTCTATTACGGATTCAATTTATTCTCTCCTGTTCCTATTCATTCGCCCATGAATTAAGGAATTTAGCTGAAATAGGTCAGATTGGCCCAGAGAAACAGCAGATAATATTACTTCAAAGTTGGAGACTACATGTAGCTGCCGGCCGGGGCGGCCGAGAGGTTCTAGGCGCTACAGTCTGGAACCGCGTGACCGCTATGGTCGCAGGTTCGAATTCTGCCCCGGGCATGGATGTGTGTAATGTCCTTAGGTTAGTTAGGTTTAAGCAGTTCTAAGTTCTAGGGGACTGATGACCTCAAAAGTTAAGTCCCATAGTGCTCAGAGCCATTTGAACCATTTGAAGTTGTAGCGTACACAATAAGACGGAAACGACTCGTATGGAGATTACGAAATTGGGTTCTAAAATGAATTGGAGTAAGTGGTTATTAAAAAGCCTACAGATGCTATTACGATGCAAATAATATACATTTATCAATATTTAAACACCACCACCATTACAAAAATATTGCTTTAATATGCATGTGCCGTTCTATATTAATCTAATACTACAAAATTATCTTTATTTCCATGGTGCAATCCACACATCAGCCTTCACTCGAACGCGGTCGACAGGGAAGTTTTCTCTCTTGGGCGACAATAGCGACCTTCCGATAGCGATTAAACACTAAAAATACACTAAGTTATTTTCTTAATTTAATAACCACTACTTACAGTACTGAGTGTACCGAGAAATTAAAAGAAGAATCAAGTTTTCAACGCAGCGCACACTCCACTGCAGAGTGAAAATTTAATTCTGGATCAATCAAGTTTAATATTTACATTTCCTCTGAGCACAGCTACTACTACACTACCGGTCATTAAAACTGCTACACCAAGAAGAAATGCAGATGACAAACGGGTATTCATTGGACTAATATATTTTACTAGAACAGACATGTGACTACATTTTCACGCAATTTGGGTGCATATATCCTGAGAAATCAGGACCCAGAACAACCACCTCTGCCCGTAATAACTGCCTTGATACGCCTAGGCATTGAGTCAGACAGAGCTTAGATGGCGTGTACAGGTACAGCTACCCACGCAGCTTCAACGCGATACCACAGTTCATCAAGAGTAGTGACTGGCGTATTGTGACGAGCCAGTTGCTCGGCCACCAATGACCAGACGTTTTCAATTGGTGAGAGATCTGGAGAATGTGCTGGCCAGGGCAGTAGTCGAACATTTTCCGTATCCAGAAATGCCCGTACAGGACCTGCATTATCCTACTCAAATGCAGGGTATCGCAGAGGTCGAATGAAGGGTAGAGCCACGGGTCGTAACACATCTGAAATGTAACGTCCACTGTACAAAGTACCGCCAATGCGAACAAGAGGTGACCGAGACATGTAACCAATGGCACCCAATACAATCACGCCGGGCGATACGCCAGTATGGCGATGACGAACACACGCTTCCAATGTGCGTTCACCGCGATGTCGCCAAACACGGATGAGACCATCATGATTCTGTAAACAGAACCTGTATTCGTCCGAAATAATGACGTTTTACCATTCGTGCACCCAGGTTCGTCGTTGAGTACACCATTGCAGGCGCTCCTGTCTGTAATGCAGTGTCAAGTGTAACCTCTGCCATGGCCTCCGAGCTGATAGTCCATGCTGCTGCAAACGTCGTCGAACTGTTCGTGCAGACGGTTGTTGTCTTGCAAACGTTCCCATCTGTTGACTCAGGGATCGAGTCGTGGGTGCACGATCCGTTACAGCCATGCGGATAAGATGCCTATTATCTCGACTGCTAGTGATACGAGGCCGTTGGGATCCAGCACGGCGTTCCGTATTACCCCTTTGAACCCACCGATTCCATATTCTGCTAACAGTCATTGGATCTCGACCAACGCGAGCAGCAATGTCGCGATACGATAAACAGCAATCGCGATAGGCTACAATCAGGCCTTTATCAAAGTCGGAAACGTGATGGTAGGTATTTCTCCTCCTTACACGAGGCATCACAACAACGTTTCACCAGGCAACGCCGGTCAACTGCTGGTTGTGTATGAGAAATTGGTTGGAAACTTTCCTCATGTCAGCACGTTGTAGGTGTCGCCACCGGCGCCAAACTTTTGTGCATGCTCTGAAAAGCTAAGTATTTGCATATCACAGCATCTTCTTCCTATCGGTTAAATTTCGCGTCTGTAGCACGTCATCTTCGTGGTGTAGCAATTTTAATGTCCAGTGGCGTACTTTAAATCTCACAGTACGCTACCAATACCATTGACATAGGGAAAGAAATCCACTACTATAAAGCTACTGATGACAAATAGCTGGAGACCGCGTCTGCCGTAAAATATCTAGGCGTAACTATCAAGAGCAACCCTAAATGGAACGACCATATAAAACACGTAGTGGGAAAAGCAGACGCAAGACTCAGGTTCATCGGATGAATCCTAAGGAAATGTAACTCATCCACGGAAGAAGTGGCTTATAAGGCGCTTGTTCGCCCGGTTCTTGAGTATTGTTCATCTATTTGGGATCCCTGTCAGGGGTAGGACCGATAGAGAAAATAGGAAAGATCCAACGAAGAGCGGCGCGTTTCGTCACGGGATCGTTTAGCTGGCGAGAGAGCGTTACGGAGATGCTAAACAAAGCCCACTGGCAGATGTTACAAGAGAGACGTTGTGCATCACGGAGAGATTTACTACTGAATTTTCGGGGCAGTACATTTCAGGAGGAGTCAGACAACATATTACTTCCACCCACATACATCTCACGTAATGACCACGAGGAGAAAATTCGAGAAATTAGAGCGAATACAGAGGCTTACCGACAAACACTCTTCCCACTCGCTATTCGTGAGTGGAACTGGTCTTGAGGGATCAGATAGTGGTACCGAAAGTACCCTCCACCACACACCATTAGCTGGCTTGCCAAATATAGTGTAGATGTAGACATAGTACTCCGTCACTCAGTCTCTCTTATATGATTATGTAACGTCTTTCGTTTGACGTGTTTTCGTTTTTTTTTTCACTTTCCTCAATTAAATAAATAACCCAGAAAAGAAGTTATTGCTTCTGGAAAAGAGCGTTATGTACAGTTAGAAACGAATTTATATCTTCAGCAAATTTAAATAATCAGTGAAATTCAGTGGAAGTAGATGCTTTGAGTCAGAAGTCGAGTTTTTTGAGTAGTAAGGTTTCTGAAAATGTATAAATATATTCTCATACGTAGCAAAATGTCTGTCTTTCTATTCCAAAAATCGTGCATCTGACAACGTGGAAGCCTGAAGCCAAAACCTTTCCATCAGCCTAAGTGACGTTCCTTTCCCGTTTCATTGATAAAATCTGTGACCCTTACGTATGGTTCCCCTTACTGCCTGATAAGATGCAGAAAGGTACTGCACTTTTTTCTTCCAGATGGACTAATTAACTAAATAGTAAATATAGTGTCGACTATAACAGTTCTCAGAGTACCAGGTAGCGACAGTTGGGCATACTACCACATTTTTATAAAGCCAGCAAAGTATTGTGTTTGAACACACAGTGGAAAGTTGGAGTGTTCTTTAATCCATAAAATTACTGGAAATTAGCGATAAACAATCTTTGTCTTTTGCTAATAATAAACCATTTTGTCATTAACACACGGTTTATCTGTCTGTAGTTCACGTATTCTGCGAAATGCAAACAAGAGACAAGTTCGTCCAAAGATCGTAGCGTTTTCGTTTTGCGTGTTGGCATTCTTGTTGCTATGGGTTTATTTATCGATTTGTTATTTGAGTTCATATAATGTTATTTTGTCATTTGGCATGTGGAGGTAATGAGTGGAGCTGTTGCCGCTAGAAAATGGAGTGCCAATTGGAGAAAGCAGAACATTTTTGACATATTCTTCTGTTTGAGTTCATTAGAGAGGTAACAGCAGCGGAGGCAGCCAGATACATTTATGCCATGTATTGGGAAAATGTCATTCGACAGAGCACGACGAGAGAATGGTTTTATCATTTCAGGGAGGATAGTTTTCACATTACAAACTCTCCACATTCAGGAAGATCTTCGCAGTTTGATGAAGATAGTTTAAACACATTAATCGACCTCAGTATACCCGTAAACTGACAAATGTGAAGAATTGTGATCGCTCCACCATCGTGTGACATTTTCATGCAATGAGGGAAGTGGTTCAAAATGGTTCAAATGGCTCTGAGCACTATGGGACTTAACATCTTTGGTTATCATTGCCCTAGAACTTAGAACTACTTAAACCTAACTAACCTAAGGACATCACACACATCCATGCCCGAGGCAGGATTCGAACCTGCGACCGTAGCAGTCGCGCGGTTCCGGACTGAGGGCCTAGAACCGCTAGACCACCGCGGCCGGCAATGAGGGAAGTTCTGAAGTGCAGTTTATGGGGACCACGCACTCAAAGCCAAAATAACAATATAGCAGATTGCCGTTGCTCCCTCAGCGTCAATATGCTCATGAACAACGCTGACTATTCCTATGCTGTACCGCTGCAGGTAACGAGAAATTGTGTCTTTGTGCTAACATAAGTAAATGAAAGGAATGGATTAGCCGAAATAAAGCAGCAAGCAACTCACTGTACAAAGAAATGCGTGCATCCACAAAAGATATTGCTTCGTGTCTCTTGGAACAGCGATGGTGTGGTATGCTTCGAATTGCTTCGCCGAGGTGTAACTATCACTGCTGACATTTATTGTCAACAACTGAGACTTAGTACAGGAGTAATATAAGAATAACGACCAGGAAGACTACGTGAAATGATGCTACTCCACAACAGCACATGCCCGCAGTCTGCTAGACTGAAAGAAACACTGTGCAGGAATTGAGTTGAGAAGTCATTCCGCATCCACATTATTCATCTCACCTTGCGTCCTCAGATTTTCAGCTTCTCACCTCTATCTCAAAAAACCTTCAAGGAACTTCCTTTCCGGATAAAAATGCGCACCGCTCGACGAATTCTTCGGCCCAAAACCATATGATTTCTACAGGCGTGGAATCGAAAAACTACCCACACTGTTGTAAATAGTGAAGGAGAATGTACATGAATATAAAAAAAATTGAAACAACAAAACTAAATTTATGAAGAGTAATGAAATTTCGGAAATACCTTTACCTAGGTAAAGTATCTAAGTAATCGATATTGTAAGACCACAGCTTAATCTGAGAGCGAGATAAGCTATTGCAAATGTGAAATGCTGATGCATTAATAACCGGTGTAACCGCCAGAATGCTGAATGCAAGCATGCAAAATGTATGCAATGTGTTGCACAACGTGATGGATGGCAGTTTATGGGACGAAGTCCACGTCTGTTGCACTTGGTCACTCAGTGGAGGGACGGCTAATGTGGTTTGTGGATGACGCTGGAGTTATCGCCCAGGGCCGTCCCATATGTGCTCGATCGGAGACCAATCTGATGCTCGAACCGTCCAAGGAAATATGTCTACGCACCGTAGAGCATGCTGGGTTAAACAGTGGTATGTGATCGAGCGTTATTCTGTTGGAAAGCACCCCGTGGAATGCTGTTCATGAACGACAGAACAGCAGGTAGAATCACCAGAATGACGTACAATTTAGTAGTCAGGGTGTTTGCGATAACCAAGAGAGTGCTCGTGCTGTCATATGAAATCGCACCCAGATCATACCTCCATCTGTAGGTCGAGAGTATCTAGCGTTCACAGGCTGGGTGCAAGCGCTCAACTGGCGTCCTAAGAAACTTACGGCCATCACTGGCACCGAGCCAGAACCAACATTTATCAGAAAACATGACAGATCTCCAACCTGCCGTACAGTGAACTCTCTCTGAAGTCGCAAATGATGGTGGTTTTGCGTCAGTGCAATGCGCTCTATAGGGCGTCTGTCTCGGACCTGTCCTTTGAGTAACTGTCTGTTACAGGTCGTTGTGTCATTGGGGTGCCAGCTGCTACTGAAAATGTGGCTGCTGATCCATTCCGATGCGCCAGGGTCAAGGCCAACACGACCGTCGTCCCTCTCAGCTGTGTCACGTGTCCGTACGGAGTCCGGTCTTCTTGCAACGATTTATTCTTGTGAGCAGCGCTACCAACAATCATGTACATTGCTTATATTCCAGCTAAGTCTTTCGCCAATATGGCACAAGGAACGTCCAGCTTCTCGTAGACGTATTACACAACCTACCTCGAACGCTGTGAGACGTTGATAATGACTTCTTTAACGCCTTAAAAGCGTTCTTGACTAACATCAGATCACCACGACAGATCTCAGAGGTAACTAATGATCACAGCGTGTATTTGTGGCAAACCTGGTACTGTAACCATTCTTTACATATCTGGTCTTTTTTTTTTAAACTAAAACTTCTTCGAACTGGCATTGAACAATACACTATTTGATATAGAATGACGATTCCCGATTAAAAACAAAGAAAACTAAATAAAAGAATAATAAGATCCAATGAGAAAGAGTATTATATGCAAGGTAGTCAGGAGCTTTATGGAAGGAGTTTCTAACGATCGTCCTTACGTTTCACAACTGCTATACAAAACCAAAGCACGTATTGTTAACGTCTTTAAACTCTCAGACGCTAAAGTCACCCAGACGCTAGTGTTCGACCTTGCGGCGTTTGAGTCCTGAATATTCGCGTCTCTTTAAGTTCAAGGGCCGCTGCGTGACATTGTTAACTTCCTTGCAAGCAGGGCTAATTAAAAGTAAATTTCGGTCCGCTTAATTTACTGTCAAAAATACGAAAACTGACAAAAGTGAGATAATGCTAACATCCAGCGAATATCTCAATATATAAAAGACCAGGATCACTAATTCCAACTTCAGATCTTCAGTTGCTGGCGAAGTTACTATTCAAAAACGGCATCGCAGCTTCTCTTTCGATAATAGATCCTGTTTAGAAATTTATTATTGAACTTCAATACGACCATTCATAGTAGTGAATCTTATCAAAGATATTGAGTTAATAAAAATAGAGTTAAGGAAAAGCTATAGTTTTCTACGATTTCGAACAGAGTATCACGAGTTTATATGCCAAATAGCTCTGCAGATCATGAAGAAATTGATGAAATTGATGATGAGATAAAAGAAATTATTCAGGTTGTGAAGGGAGACGATAATTTAATAGTCATGGGTGACTGGAATTCGAGAGGAGGAAAAGGGAGAGAAGGGAACATAGTAGGTGAATGTGGATTGGGGGTTAGAAATGAAAGAGGAAGCCGTCTGTTAGAATTCTGCACAGGGCGTAACTTAATCATAGCTAACACATGGTTCAAGAATCATAAAAGAAAGTTGTATACATGAAAGATTTCTGGACATACTAGAAGGTATCACATAGATTATATAATGGTAAGACAGAGATTTAGGAACCAGGTGTTAAATTGTAAGGCACCTCAAGGGGCTGATGTGGACTCTGACCACAATATATTGGTTATGAATTGTAGATTAAAACTGGAGAAACTGCAAAAAGGTGGGAATTTAAGGAGATGGGACCTGGATAAACTGACTAAACCAGACGTTGTTCAGTGTTTCAGGGAGAGCATAAGGGAACAATTGACAGGAATGGGGGAAAGAAGTACAGTAGAAGAAGAATGGGTCGCTCTGAGGGATGAAGTAGTGAAGGCAGCAGAGAATCAAGTAGGTAAAAAGATGAATGCTAGTAGAAATCCCTGGGTAACAGAAGAAATATTGAATTTGATTGACGAAAGGAGAAAAAATAAAAATGCAGTAAATGAAGCAGGCAAAAAGGAAAACAAACGTCTCAAAAATGAGATCGACAGGAAGTGCAAAATGGCTAAGCAGGGATGGCTAGAGGACAAATGTATGGATGTAGAGGCTTATCTCACTAGGGGTAAGATAGATACTGCCTACAGGAAAATTAAAGAGACCTTTGGAAAGAAGAGAACCACTTGTATGAATATCAAGAGCTCAGATGGAAACCCAGTTCTAAGCAAAGAAGTAAAAGCAGAAATGTGGAAGGAATATATAGAGGGTCTATACATGGGCGATGTATTTGAGGACAATATTCTGGAAATGGAAGAGAATGTTGATGAAGATGAAATTGGAGATACGATACTGCGTGAAGAGTTTGACAGAGCACTGAAAGACCTGAGTCGAAACAAAGCCCTGGGAGTAGACAACATTCCATTAGAACTACTGGCGGCCTTGGGAGAGCCAGACCTGACAAAACTCTACCACCTGGTTAGCAAGATGTATGAGACATGTGAAATACCCTCAGACTTCAAGAAGAATATAATATTCCAATCCCAAAGGAAGCAGGTGTTGACAGATGTGACAATTACCGAACTATTACTTTAATAAGTCACAGCTGCAAAATACGCACACGAATTCTTTACATAGGACTGGAAGAACTGGTAGAAGACTACCTCGGAGAAGATCAGTCAGGATTCCGTTGTCACATTGGAACACGTTAGGCAATGTTGACCTTACGACTTATCTTAGAAGAAAGATTAGGGAAACGCAAACCTACGTTTCAAGCATTTGTAGACGTAGAGAAAGCTTTTGACAATGTTGACTGGAATAATCTCTTTCAAATTCTAAAGGTGGCAGGGGTAAAATACAGGGAGCGAAAGGCTATTTACAATTTGTACAGAAACCAGATTGCAGTTATAAGAATCGAGGCATATGAAACGGAAGCAGTGGTTGGGAATGGAGTGAGTCATGGTTGTAGCCTCTCCCCGATGTTATTCAGTCAGTATATTTGGCTAGCAGTGAAACAAACAAAAGAAAAATTCGGTGTAGGTATTAAAATCCATGGAGAAGAAATAAAAACTTTGAGGTTTGCCATGACATTGTAATTCTGTCAGAGACGGCAAAGGACTTGTAAGAGCAGTTGAACGGAATGGACAGTGTCTTGAAAGGAGGATATAAGATGAACATCAACAAAAGCACAACGAGGATAATGGAATGTAATCGTATTAAGCCGGGTGATGCTGAGGTAATTACATTGGGAAATGAGACACTTAACGTAGTAAAGGAGTTTTGCTATATGGGGAGTAAAATAACTGTTGATGGTCGAAGTAGAGAAGATATAAAATGTAGACTGGCAATGCCAAGGAAAGCGTTCCTGAAGAAGAGAAATTTGTTAACGTTGAGTGTATATTACAAGTGTCAGGAAGTCGTTTCTGACAGTATTTTTATGGAGTGTAGCCATGTATGGAAGTGAAACATGGACGATAAATAGTTTGGACAAGAAGAGAATAGAAGCTTTCGAAACGTGGCGCTACAGAAGAATGCTGAAGATTAGATGGGTAGATCACATAACTAATGAAGAGGTATTGAACAGAACTGGGGAGGAGTTTGTGGCACAACTTGACAGGAAGAAGGGACCGCTTGGTAGGACATGTTCTGAGGCATAAAGAGATCACAAATTTAGCATTGGAGGGCACTGTGGAGGTTAAAAACCGTAGAGTGAGACCAAGAGATGAATACACTAAGCAGATTCAGAAGGATGTAGGTTGCAGTAAGTACTGGGAGATGAAGAAGCTTGCACAGCATAAAGTAGCATGGAGAGCTGCATCAAACCAGTCTCAGGACTGAAGACCACAACAACAACATCACGAGAAGTGAACCTTGTTTTGAATTATCTCCTGACAGTAATAATAATAATACTAATAATAGTTTATTCCCTATTTATATTAAGGGGAATAATTTTCAACGAACAAAGCATCGTGTTGTGTTACACGAACCCCGTGGTTTTTGAAGGAATTAATTCGGTGCACATGTTGAACGCAAATCAAAGATATAAATTCATTCTAAAACGCGAATCGGCCGCCTAGTAACTGTTGATGAGCATGTTTGGCGGCAACCACTAAACAAGGCCACTAGCCGATGGTAATAATTTGAATCTAAACTTATTAATCAAAATATATTGACCGCATTAACAGACGGTGTTGTGTCGCCTCACTTTCATCTGTCTCGATGAGATGAAGAATCCTGGCTCGGCATAGAAGAGGACATTACACTTTCGTTGTTCGGGGAAGTGCCAGGAGGCAGCCATAGTCGGCGCCACAATACCCATGCTCACGGTGGCGTTAGTAAGGCAACTCTTATGAGACTGGCATGAAATCTGGACAGACATTATCTTTCAGATGCAAAAACAGGCCTACCAATTTTCTTTTATGTTTCACAACTCCTTGGTGGTGCTGCCTTTTTTCCGTTAGTGTGTTGTTGAAGTCTCTTTTCACGTATCGTTTGTGTTTATTAAACTCATCAAAAACGGCCACGAACTTATGCACAAAATTAATAAATTGCAAGCCAACTTTATAAAAAAATAATTTTTTTAATCTATAATAATCGAAATGTATAAACATATATGTACTGGTTCCCATACTCCCAGAACGCCCACAGATATTGCCCTGTAAATAACAGGGAAACACGTCTTGTGTAATATTCTTGTGCAATATACCCTTCATTAATTGCAGTAAACCCGAGCATTAGCAAGCGAATTAATTTTCTAGATTTAATATAACGTACCGTATATGTAACACTGAACACTGTTGAGAACAAAACATGTATTTATATGAAAAAGTACCACTTTTCTGCTGGAAGAAATAAATTACACATGAGTGCAAATCACGAATCCAAAACAAAAATAGCAAACTAGTTTGTACGAAATGTAGCAAAACATTGAGCACACAGTCTCACATTACATTTCTTGAAGTGAATATCGCTGGACTCACAAAGTTTATTCCTCACACCGTTTTCATTTGAGTTGCTCTATTTGGACAATCAGATGGTACACGACATCAGTCTGGAAATAATTTGTTACAGTGTAAGAGGACGGTGTTCGTCGCATATCTACTCAAGTATATCTGTACAATTTCTCTTTCAAAATTCAAATCACATGAGAGATTGCATTTCTTTTCTTGTGGTACAGTAACCACGCATTGCGTATGTGATACTCAATAACCATCTGAAAACAGCCCTGTACAATTTCATATTATGGATATTTATTCCCTGCTAATTACATTTTGATTCATTCGACCAGATTCACTCATGTGTTTGTTGTATTCTATCTGGATCATCAGGCGAGGAACTTCGATGTGCTTCGTTGATTGCTGAGAATATCTTTGAATGTTAGTTACTGGGTTCACAACAGTTAAATCTGATGCTACCGAAATAGCGTTATTGTCATGCAATCTACACAACAACAGACCATTTTTCTTTTGTTTGGCTGACTAAATATTCATTTTTTTTATTTATTCCACTATATCTTGTTACCTACAATTTAGACATAGGCATTGATTCTTAAACAAATTAGGCAATATATATTTTTACCTAATTATCCTAGACAATACTATTTCCCATCCTCACAAATATTTCGACTGTCAAAATATTACTCCTACTCCAGTTCTAGTTACTTAGGTGGTGAATTACTTGTAGTAATCCGATTGGCTTACATTAGAAATACCACAAATATAGAAGTGCTCGAGATGATCTGCTTGGCTGCTTATCCTACTGTGTAGGGATTTTTGCCTCATATTTATGAGTCGATGTAGTCGCACGGGAGGAGTCTTCTGGCAAACACCTACATTAAATCGCACTGATTAAATTTGTTTCAAAATGAAGAAATTCGCGCGTTTTATCTGCTCGAGTGTTGAAAGTACTGAGTATTTTGTGGAAGCTAGAGCCTTGTGAGTGGTTTATTTAAGAAGATATTCGCGTGTGAATGTCGTTTAGAAACTCGGCATGGCGGATTTCGTGCAGATTACGAGACATTGTGGCGAACACGTCCGTACAAGAAACCCAGCGAACGACTTAATGTGTTAACTCACACGTAGTTGTGCGTCAGTGACTATTTAGGACGTTTGAAATATCGGGCCGGACTAAATATCGTGTGGCTGCTTTTGGGCGTGAAACTGTTACAGAGTCAAATGGATCAAATGGCTCTGAGCACTATGTGACTTAACTGCTGGGGTCATCAGTCCCCTAGAACTTAGAACTACTTGAACCTAACTAAGGACATCACACAGATCCAAGCCCGAGGTAGGATTCGAAGATGCGACCGTAGCGGTCGCGCGGTTCCAGACTGTAGCGCCTAGAACCGCTCGGCCACTCCGGCCGGCGTTACAGAGAGAGCCAGCAACATTGCATAACTGATGTCCGGGTATTAAATGCAGACTTTTAGCTATTTTCCTGGTTTAGAAGACACTAACCAACTGAAAGGCACTTTTTGACATATTTTTCCAACGACTCATGCAAGAATATCGAACGCTCGATGATTTAAATAACTTTCAACTACTACCCATGGACTAGAGTTACGTGGGCTCCGCTTGGTAGATATTTAGTCGAATTTTCGTCAAGCTGCATTTGTCGGCTAAATCAATATCTACCATCGCAGAATGAAGGAGCAGACAAGCTGATAGTGAGAGGCCAATCCGCCCCGCCGCAAGTAATTCAAAGGTTGATTGGTAAGATAAGGCTTTTCTTGAAACAGCGTCTGCAGTGTTGTCCAAGATCTGCCATTCCCTCTGGCAATCTACTATTTCCTTTGCATAGAGTCTTCCATGATGATTCACTTGCTGCCAACCAGTATCAGCAATATCAGTCTACAGCGGACGTACCCAAATAGTAAACTACTGGCCATTGAAATTGCTACACCACGAAGATGACGTGCTACAGACGCGAAATTTAACAGACAGGAAGAAGATGCTGTCATATGCAAATGATTAGCTTTTCAGAGCATTCACACAAGGTTGGCGCCGGTGGCGACACCCACAACGTGCTGACATGAGGAAAGTTCCAACCGATTTCTCATACACAAACTGCAGTTGACCGGCGTTGCCTGGTGAAACGTTGTGATGCTTCGTGTAAGGAGGACAAATGCGTACCATCACGTCTCCAACTTTGATAAAGGTCGGATTGTAGCCTATCGCGATTGCGGTTTGTCGTATCGCGACATTGCTGCTCACATTGGTCGAGATACAATGACTGTTAGCAAAATATGGAATCGGTGGGTTCAGGAGGGTAATACGAAACGCCGTGCTGGTTCCCAACGGCCTTGTATCACTAGCCTGCGATGGTGTACTCAACGACGAACTTGGGTGCATGAATGGTAAAACGTCATTTTTTCGGATGAATCCATGTTCTGTTTACAACATCATGATGGTCGCATCCGTGTTTGGCGACGTCGCGGTGAACGCACATTGGAAGCGTGTATTCGTTGTCGCCATACTGGTGCATCACCTGCCGTGATGGTATGGGGTGCCATTGGTTACACGTCTCGGTCACCTCTTGTTCGCACTGACGGCAATTTGAACAGTGGACGTTACATTTCAGATGTGTTACGACCCGTGGCTCTACCGTTCATTCGATCCCTGCGAAACCCTATATTTCAGCAGGATAATGCACGACCGCATGTTGCTGGTCCTGTACGGGCCTTTTTCGATATAGAAAATGTTCAACTGCTGCCCTGGCCAGCACATTCTCAATGCCCAGGCGTATCAAGGTCGCTATTACGGCCAGAGGTTCTGGGTACTGATTTCTCGGGATCTATGCACCCAAATTGCATTAAAATGTAATCATATGTCAGTTCTAGTATAACATATTTGTGCAATGAGTACTCGTTTATCATCTGCACTTCTTCTTGGTGTAGCAATATTAAAGGGCAGTCCTATAAGTTCTCACGTGCCTCCTTCTTCATAGGCACCCTCGGAGGTGGCCCATTACCAGCCAAGAAGTCTGTCCGGCCTCTTGAGGTGCTTCATTCCCTATGTATGTTTTATAATTTGCAAGAATCCGTGGAGGCATCATCCCGCCGTTTCTCCCACAGATGGAGAATCTCGTTGCGAATTTGCTTCTTGCTTGTTGCCCGTATTCCTGCTAATTTCAGCAGGCTTGACACTCTTCTTTCTTTAGCCAATTCATCACCTTTTCACCGTATCTGCAGATCAAGTGGACATATTCCAAGTATTGCTTGCAGTATCTCAGCTGACGGTGCCGAAATCTCCCGTCAGCCGAAGAAGTATTCCACGTTACATGCAGTTAACTTACCCATGCGGGCGTTATGAATAAAAGTCCATGAGTCCAAGAACTCTCGCAATATTCCGTGATCGCCGTTCGCGATTAAGAGAGCGCTATGATGCGTTCTCATCGTTATAATTGGCAGCTTGTGTATCCTAACTGGCAATACTTATAATTTTGTTCATCATGTTCGTGTCTCTCTTCTAAATTTCTTCAATATGTGCACTTTAATTTTCTCCTTCGTCCAGGAATAAGCCGTAGTATCCGGTGACTTTGTGGACCTGTCGCTCCATTTCATGCTCTTTTCATGGCATGTGCGTAGCCTTTTCTGGCGCAGCAGACAATTTGACTCCTTGGCACCACCGATATATCTATCTTCCATGTGGCATCTAGAGCTTCCCTTCACCAGGATTGTCAGGTCGTCGACATACGCCACTACTAGTAAGACCTCTTCATTTTCCTGCAGCTTTCATAATACCGGTTCGAGTACCAGATCCCAGAAAACAGGGCGGCCTGTGGTTGGGTGGCCGATTAAGTAGTACCTCTTTCACCTTTCTCCATATTCTTTTTCTGCGGAAGACGGCAATTTTAGATGATACGATCTTCTCTCACAGTCCCAGCGCGGCACAAATTAACAAATTCAAATCTGTAGGCAAGGTTTCGCAACAGAGATTAATTTATTAGTGCTCTCATTAGTGCTTAGCATGACTTTTATGTTATTTCACAAGTGACATATCCATGTCGATTTATTACGGAACCGCTGGATGAGGAACTATTTAAGTTGTTATAAACCAAACTAAACCTTGTCCGAACAGGCCATGAAGGCCCAACTGTACCAACCGGCCGCCGTGTCATCCTCAGACCACAGGCGTCACTGAATGCGGAAATGGAGGGGAATACGGTCAGCAAACCGCTCTCCCGGCCGTATGTCAGCTTACGTGACTGGAGCCGCTACTTCTCAATCAAGTAGCTACTCAGTTTGCCTGAGTGCAGCCCGCTTGCCAACAGAGTTCGGCAGACCGGATGTCACCCATCCAAATGCTTGCCCAGTCCGGCAACGCTTAACTTCGGTGATATGACAGGAACCGGTGTTACCACTGCGGCAAGGCCGTTGGCTTTAAATTGTTATACTCACTGTAAACCCATAGTGTGAGAGGTTCTGGTTGTAGACAAATGTTTAAATTCGACTGCCCTTCGTTACCAGTCGTGAACTCATTCTCACAACTATTAACATAAAAAGGAAACAACAGATGCTCAGAAATCCTTAAAAAAGGAAAATATAATAAAATTTCATTGTTATCCAAAAAATCCATGAAGGTAACAACCTGTAGCTGGCTGTTTTTGACGGAGCTCCTTCGGGGTGTGGGAGTGGCTATGTACATAAAAAACAGTATTCCATTTATGTCCATAAACGTATCACGGCACTGTACTGAACAGATATTTGAATGTTGTGCGGGGGCGATGGAATTTAGTGAAACTGAACTTCTAATTGTTGTTGTTTATAGGTCCCCTAACTCTGACTTCAGAGCATTTCTGCTCAAGCCAGAAAGGGTACTGGATTCACTTTGTAGGAAGTACCAGGAATTAGATATAGGTAGTGACTTCAATATAAATTTTATATGTGATATAAAGTCTGGAACCCGCGACCGCAACGGTCGCAGGTTCGAATCCTGCCTCGGGGAGGTTAGTTAGGTTTAAGTAGTTCTAAGTTCTAGGGGACTGATGACCTCAGCAGTTAAGTCCCATAGTGCTCAGAGCCATTTGAACCATTTTTTATATGTGATAGTGCAGGAAAAAGGATGTTGGCAGATCTCTTAAATAAATGATCTGGTGCAGAATGTGTTTTTTCCAACAAGGGTACAGGGGAACAGTAGCACAGCCGCAAACAATATTTTTATTCATTCTTCATTACTAGATGGGCATTCTATTAGTAAAACTGGTGAATTACCTTTCAGATCATGATGTGCAAATTTTAACACTAAAAGGCTTTTGTACTCAAAGAAACGTCACATATAATTACAAGCTATGTAGGAAAGTTAATCCAACAGCAATAGAGAGTTTTTTAAACCTTGTCAAGAAACAAGAGTGGCAAGTAGTTTATAGTTCCGATAACGTTCGTGGTAAATATAATGCTTTCCTTAACACATTTTCCACGCTCTTTCAGAGTTGTTTGCCATTAGAACGTTCTAAACGGGGTTCTAGGAGTAATAGGCAGCCTGGGTGACCGAATAGTGGCATAAGAATATCATGTAGAACAAAGCGGGAATTATATCAAAATGTCTGAAGCAGTCACAGTCAAGCTACAGCAGCCCATTCCAAACAGTCTTGTTAGGTGCTTAAAAATGTTATAAAGAAGACAAAGAGTGTGTGGTATGCGCTCAGGAGCGCCGAGGTCCCATGGTTATCGTGAGCAGCTGCGGATCACGAGGTCCTTGGTTCAAGTCTTCCCTCGAGTGAAAAGTTTAATTTTTTATTTTCAGACAATTATTATCTGTCCGTCCGTCCGATGCGAGGTAACTGCACCGTAGTATGGGGACGCTACACTTAAAGAAACATCGAAACACACGACGTCAGTCGACTACAGCGCACGGAAGAGAGAGTATTCCTGCTTACGAGGTTCCCTGGCTCGCAGTTGACTGTTCGCTACTTTGGACGAGAGTGCATTAAATACGTGAGATGTATTCCGTGGGCAATATGAATCCAGCAAATATAGCTCGCGCCTTCAATAAGAAGGTCAATGAATATTTTCCGAACCCATACTACGGCGCAGTTACTTCGCATCGGACGGACTGATAATAATTGTCTGAAAATAAAAAATTAAATTTTTCACTCGAGGGAAGTCTTGAACCAAGCACCTCTCATTGCGCTCTATTCACGCTAACTACGGGACCACGGCGCTCCTGAGCGCATACTATCCTTGAAGTTGCCTATCTTGGGCATGGACTACTCAGTTTGTATATTTTGTTTATTTTTTTCATAGTTCCACACAACTTCTTCCTGTTTTCTCGATTGATCTGTCTTCAGTTTTTCAAGGCCTATCCACTGCGCCAACTTATAACTAAATCTGAGGGGGGTGCGATGGGGAGGTTCCCTTGTGAGTGGGGTACAGTCAAGTGGGAGGTGCCCAAAGGATCGGTGTTTGGGCCACTCCTGTTCCTTATATATATAAATGGTATGCGCCATAGTATTACGGGTAACTCTAAAATATTTCTGTTTGCTGATGACACTAGCTTGGTAGGAAGGATATTGTATGCATTATTGGACTAGTTTTATATAGTACAGTTCATGAGCTAAGTACACGGCTTGATGAAAATCAACTAACGCTAAATCACAGTTCAATAAAATCCAAGCTTTTAATTTCTCAGAATGGGCATATGATTAATGAAACTGAATAGTTCAAATTTCTAGGTGTTCAGATAGACATAAGTGAGTGATCGTTCAACAAGAAAAGTAGTCTCCTTTGTTTATTTTCTCTCGCTTATGTCGAATGGTATTATATTTTGGGGTAACTCTTCCTATTCTAAAAGGATATTTTTGGCTCAGAAACGGGTGGTACAGGCAATAAGTGGTGTAAGTTCTCGAAACTCTTGTCGACACCTGTTCCCGAGTCTGAGTATTTTGACATTGGCCTCCCAATTTACTTACTCCTTATTGTAATTTCTTGTTAACAACATTAGCTTATTTTCAAGAATACGCAGCTTTCACTCAGTTGGCAGAAATCAAACCTGCGCCGGTCGGTGTGGCCGAGCGGTTCTAGGCACTTCAATCTTTAACCGCGCTACCACTACGGTCGCAGGTTCGAATCCTGCCTCAGGCACGGATGTGTGTGATGTCCTTAGGTTAGTTAGGTTTAAGTAGTTCTAAGTTGTAGGGAACTGATGACCTCAGAAGTAGAATCCCTTAGTGCTCAAAGCCATTTGAACTATCAAACCTGCTCTTGGATCGGACATCCTTAAGTCTTGTGTAGAAAGGTGTGCAGTATACTGCTGCATCCATTTTCGATAAGCTACCACTAATGAGGAGGTGTAGAATAGAATTGAAGAGAAGATAAATTTGTGGCGCAACTTGAGTAGAAGGAGGGATCGGTTGGTAGGGCATATTCTGAGGCATCAATGGGTCACTAATTTAGTATTGGAGGGCAGCGTGGAAGGTAAAAATGGTGGAGGGAGACCTAGAGATGAATACACTAAAGAGATTCAGAAGGATGTAGGTTGCAGTAGGTACTGGGAGATGAAGAACCTTGCACAGGATAGAGTAGCACGGAGAGCTGCATCAAACCAGTCTCTGGACTGAAGACCACAACAACAACAACCGCTCGAATTCATGTATATTAGCAGTAATCCATGGGCTTTCAAATCGAAACTGACGAGTTTCCTCATGGGTCACTCCTTCTATTCGGTCGAGGAGTTCCTTGAAAAATTAAGCTTATTGTTGTTGAATTTGGTGATAGCGTTTATTTAAACTTACGGATTGAATGTTTTCGGGTTCACAAACATTTTATTTTTATGTGTTATTACTTTTATGGGCAACGGCCTTGCCGCAGTGAATACACCGGTTCCCGTGAGATCACCGAAGTTAAGCGCTGTTGGGCGTGGCCTGCACTTCGATGGGTGACCATCCATCCGCCATGCGCTGTTGCCATTTTTCCGGGTTCAATCATCCTCGTCATGCCAATTGAGGAGCTACTCGACCGAATAGTAGCGGCTTCGGTCAAGAATACCATCATAAGGACTGGGAGAGCGGTGTGCTGACCCCACGCCCCGCCTATCCGCATCCTCCTCAGATGGTCCCGGTAGGCCACTCGTGGCCTGAAGACGTAGTGTTATTACTTTTATGTAGTAATTTCGTGTACTGATATGTTCCATGACCTTAGAGATTTGCTCCTCAATTTGATCCTACATATCTTGACGTGTAAAAAAAAAAAAAAAAAAAAAAAATTAAACATGAATGAAAGAGGGAAAACCACTGTTAATTGATTATAACAACTGCTGTAGGAGATGGTCATGGAAACAAACATATTATGTAATTCTATTTCAAAACATATTAATTCAATAGTACTATTCATTTGGTACTTGTAATCATGTGAGCTGCCATTTACGTTCCAAAACTAGCATTGTAGCTTCCCAAAGTCGTCAATGATCCTACTCTGAGTCTTTTAGTTACTTCTGGACGTTATTGCACTTCATGGGGATTCATGTAGAGGCTATCATCTCGTTATTTACAAAATTTACATTTTTTGCTCTCTCTTCGTAAAAATGAACTTAACTTGCTACACGTACAGTGACAATGAGGCGGGTTTTTCACCTCTCAAACGATTAATATTACTTTGCTATCAACCTGGCATAACTATTTGGAGTGTATTTTATAAAAACTGTCAAACTTTTGTGAATTCATGGCTTATAGTTTTACAGTTACTGGATTTTATAGTGGTTTTGATCCTCACTATAAGTAGGATATCACTCTTCATAGCAGAACGAGTGGAAAGATGTTACACAAGCCTAGCAGTGATTACAGTTCACGTTTCTGTAAGAGGACTTATAGAGCATTCGTCGCAGATTCCTCAGACAGTGATTTCGAAAAGCTATGGTCGTTCCGCAGGTTAATGATACGCTTAAGGAAGTAATGAGTGGAGGTAAGTACTAAGTCGTGTTCCCCGACTTCTGGAAGGTGATCGGCACAGTCCCGCTGAGCAGTTTAGCGAATGAAACATAAGTTTGAGGAATACTGAAGAGCTTTGTTACGGAATTCAAGGGTCTCTAGCAAATAGATAGCACTATGTCATTCTGACGACGATAAATCATCAGACGTGGACGTTACTTTTGTGCTTGTCCCACTGAAATGTTGCAAGGCCGTCGCAGCTCAAGATAGAAATATTTACGCTCTCTGCTGTAAGGAAGCCCGAAATTCATGAAGACCTGCATGGATTTGACATTGGTGGTGGAACTTACACTTGACCCTCCACATAAGCAAATGTAACGCACACGTATTACGCGTAAGCATCCGGTTGTAGTTAGAGCGTATGAGTCTAGTTGTATTCGAAGTGGAATGACTATACAAAGTTGTTCATGGCAGATATCAGACTTGTTGAAGTAATCCAAATAATAAGAAACTCACTTTCACCATCGACCAGTTCCATTTTTCTGGAAACTTTATTAGGTTAGATCAGCGGAGAAAGTAGATGTGATCGAAAGGAAGGCAGCTTTGGGTTTCCGAGTTCATATAATAGGGACAACAGCCTTACGGAAATGCTTCCCGATTTCCAATTGGCAGGCGTTACAAGAATAATAGTACACTAGTTCCCAAATGTTAAGCGTAATCACAAAAACCCGAAAAAAGAAAAGAAAAAAGTTGAGCAATCACTGAGCACCACCGTAAATATGTGCTTACGAACTCTACTTGTACACTCGGTATAGGAAAGGAGTATACTGTGCTGTGTATAGCGGCTTAACCAAAAGGTTAACACAAACAGTGCACGAGATAACTCATGTCTCAGACTTGCTTGTCTGTTAGTAGCGAGCAGATTGTAGCCTCTTCATGGAGCTGACAACGTACTGCCACAAAGACCACATATTACCCTGTTTTGCGGGATAGGATACTCGGCCGCCTGAAAGCAGGCTACACACGGACCGAAGTCCCGGTATACTTGGACGCCACAAAGTGTCATTCCTCACCTTGGCGACGGTTTCGACACTCAGGAGATTTTCGTCGGATGCCATTACATGGCCGACCAAGAATAACTGTGTAAGGTGGTCATGTGATTTAGTTTTTGCATGCCATCGATGTGCATGTCAGACAGAGTCGATGTGCACGTCAGACAGAGAGCAAGTTACGTTACTGCTAAGCAATCTTTGGTCTTGTTGGGGCTCAGTCTTTACCTCTGCGCAGTCCGATACATTATTTTTGAAGTGTGGTAGGTTATAGACGTTTTTAGTAGTGATGTGTGGACTGTTAGATGACGAAAGGACAGCAGGGATGAACGTGACATGGACAATGAGAAAAACGAATATAAAATGTAAACAATGTAATGGTTTTTTATGAGAAGAAGTCTGAGTTAGGACTGCAGCACCTCGCACCTAATTTATCGGAATGATTACTATCAGCTAGTTAATTTGTTCAGAGCTGAAAGAAAAACCACCCCGCTTCCCTGATCATGGATAAGCATATTAATTGATTAAGCTTCTGGATTTTCACATAATTTCTCCGTTACATCTACATCTACATCTACATTTATACTCCGCAAGCCACCCAACGGTGTGTGGCGGAGGGAACTTAACGTGCCACTGGCTTTACCTCCCTTTCCTGTTCCAGTCACGTATGGTTCGTGGGAAGAACGACTGCCAGAAAGCCTCCGTGCGCGTTCGAATCTCTCTAATTTTACATTCGTGATCTCCTCGGGAGGTATAAGTAGGCACTCCATCTTCAGGCCACAAGTGGACCATCGGGACCATCCGACCGCCGTGTGATCCTCAGTGGAGGGTGCGGATAGGAGGGGCGTGTGGCCAGCACACCGCTCTCCCGGTCGTTACGATGGTTCTCTTTGACCGGAGCCGCTACTATTCGGTCGAGTAGCTCCTCAATTGGCATCATGAGGCTGAGTGCATCCCAGGTATAAGTAGGGGGAAGCAATATATTCGATACCTCATCCAGAAACGCACCCTTTCGAAACCTGAACAGCAAGCTACATCGCGATGCAGAGCGCCTCTCTTGCAGGGTCTGCCACTTGAGTTTGCTAAACATCTCCGTAACGCTATCACACTTACCAAATAGCCCTGTGACGAAACGCGCCGCTCATCTTTGGATCTTCTCTATCTCCTCCGTCAACCCGATCTGGTACGGATCACACACTGATGAGCAATACTCAAGTATAGGTCGAACGAGTGTTTTGTAAGCCACCTCCTTTGTTGATGGACTACATTTTCTAAGGACTCTCCCAATTATTCTCAACCTGGTACCCGCCTTACCAACCATTAATTTTATATGATCACTACGCTTCAAATCGTTCCGCACGCATACTCCCAGATGTATTACAGAAGTAACTGCTACCAGTGTTTGTTCCGCTATCATATAATCATACAATAAGGTTCTTTCTTTCTATGTATTCGCAATAGATCACATTTGTCTATGTTAAGGGTCAATTGCCACTCCCTGCACCAAGTGCTTATCCGCTGCATTTCGTTGCAATTTTCTAATGCTGCAACTTCTCTGTATACTACAGCACTATCCGCGAAAAGCCGCATGGAACTTCCGACACTATCTACTAGGTCATTTATATATATTGTGAAAATAAATGGGCCCATAACACTCCCCTGTGGCACGCCAGAGGTTACTTTAACGTCTGTAGACGTCTCTGCATTGAGAAAAACATGCTGTGGTCTGTTTGCTAATAGCTCTTCAATCCAGCCACACAACTGGTCAGATATTCCGTAGGCTCTTACTTTGTTTATCAGGCGACAGTGCGGAACTGTATCGAAGGCTTTCCGGAAGTCAAGGAAAATGGCATCTACTTGGGAGCCTGTATCTAATATTTTCTGGGTCTCATGAACAAATAAAGCGACTTGGGTCTCACACGATCGCTGCTTCCGGAATCCATGTTGATTCTTGCAGAGTAGAATCTGGGTTTACAGAAATTACGTGATACACGAGCAAAAAACATGTTCAAAAATTCTACAACACATCGACGTCAGAGATATAGACCTACAGTGTAGAACATCTGCTCGACGACCCTTCTTGAAACCTGGAACTACCTGTACTCTATTTCAATCGTTTGGAACATTCCGTTCTTCTAGAGACTTGCGGTACACGGCTGTCAGAAGGGGGGCAAGTTCTTTCGCGTACTCTGTGTAGAATCGAATTGGTATCCCGTCAGGTCCAGTGGACTTTCTTCTGTTGAGTGATTTCAGTTGCTTTTCCATTCCTTGGACACTTATTTCGATGTCAGCCATTTTTTTCTTTCGTGCGAGGATATAGAGAAGGAACTTCAGTGCGGTCTTCCTCATTGAAACAACTTTGGAAAAAAGGTTGTTTCCAGAATGAGATTTTCACTCTGCACCGGAGTGTGCGCTGACATGAAACTTCCTGCCAGATTAAAACTGTGTGCCGGACCGATACTCAAACTCGGGACTTTTGCCTTTCGCGGGCAAGTGCTCTACCAACTGAGCAACCCAAGCACTATCCGCTGCAGATCTGCCTGCATTTCGCTACAATTATCTAATGCTGCAACTTCTCTGTATACTACAGCATCATCCGCGAAAAGCCGCATGAAACTTCCGACACTATCTACTAGGTCATTTATATATATTGTGAAAAGCAATGGTCCCATAACACTCCCCTGTGGCACGCCAGAAGTTACTTTAACGTCTGTAGACGTCTCTCCATTGCGAACAACTTGCTGTGTTCTGTTTGCTAAAAACTCTTCAATCTAGCCACACAGCTGGTCTGATATTCCGTAGGCTCTCACTTTGTTTCTCAGGCGACAGTGCGGAACTGTATCGAACGCCTTCCAGAAGTCAAGGAACATAGCATCTACCTGGGAGCCTGTATCTAATATTTTCAGGGCCTCATACGATCGCTGTTTCCGGAATCCATGTCGATTCCTACAGAGTACATTCTGGGTTTCCAGAAACGACATGATACACGAGCAAAAAACATGTTCTAATAATCTATAACAGATCGACGTCAGAGATGTAGGTCTATAGTTTTGCGCATCTGCTCGACGACCTTTCTTGAAGACTGGGACTACCTGTGCTCAATCATTTGGAACCTTCCGTTCCTCTGGAGACTTGCGGTACACGGCTATTAGAAGGGGGGCAAGCTCTTTCGCGTACTCTGTGTAGAATCGAATTGGTATCCCGTCAGATCCAGTAGACTTTCCTTTGTTGAGTGATTCCAGTTTCTTTTCTATTCCTTGGACGCTTATTTCGATGTCAGCCATTTCCTCTGTGAAACAGCTTTGGGAAAAGGTGTTTAGTATTTCAGCTTTACGCGTGTGATCCTCTGTTTCAGTGCCATTATCATCCATTGTACCCTTTTGAAATCAGTGTTGATTTTGTTAAGCATAGTATTGTTCAGAGCAGTGTTCTGTGTAAAGATCACGCGAAGTATTACTCAGTCTTTTTGAATATAGCTTTCATTGTAAAATCGTTGTCTTGGTGTAGTATTCCATAAGAATAGTTTTTCTCCCAACCCCACCGTTTATGTTTATGCATTACCGCATGTAACAGCCAGAATATGTATTTAGAAATATAAATCTAGCTTAGCCGCTGCCTGCTTGCTGTTCGCTGTTGTGCTTTCTAGACATCTGCAACAATGTTGTCAAACCGCGAGGTAAGCGAAAGTTTTGATTAGGGCCACATTTTACTTCCATTGCGCATTTAATACAAAGTCAAGCTACATTCAGCTCAATTACAGTTCAGTTCAAACTAGTGTAAGTTGTATAATAGTTTGTGAATACATAGTTTCGGTAGCACGTAGACTTTTATAGAGTGGGAGCTAAAGTTGGGCTAGATTTCGGACAGGAACGCATATAGAGTGCAATTTACATATATCGACCTTTCTGCCAGGATAATTAGTTGTCCATACGTAGTCAGAGAGTGTTGGATGTCTCGAAAGCAAAAAATACTGCTGCGCTAGTTTTGCTAATGTTGTACTTCTTTTTCAGGCAAACTATTTAAAACTTTGAGTCCAATATGTGGAATTTTGTGTCGTGTGGAGATTGTTAATTACTTTATTACATAATATGTTGGCATGATAGTACAGGTTTTGTGAGGATTTCTTTCATTGTTGAGTATTTACGTGCACGCTTGTACAATTTTGCTTGTTCGGCCATTGTAGTAATTTTGTTTTTCCAAAAATTTGTGTCTCGTCATATTTGATACAACAGAAAACAATATGAAAGTTCGTCGTAGTACAAAACACCAGATGGTGTTTGCAAAATGACGAATCGGTGCAGGATGAGATAAACCGCCTTGAGCGATTAGCAAATACCAATAGCTTACATGAGAATGCAGGAAATTGGGTGGATCCACAGCTATTAATCAATTTAGGGAACAACAATGAAACAGAGAAACAGAAAAAACGATGAATATTGAGTACGAAAATTGTGAAGTTGAGTCTGTCGGCGAAAAGTCGCCACAGTCTAGCGAAAGCTTACGAAACTCCCCACAGCCGTGTGAAATATTATAACAACTGGTAACAGACACATCAGATTCAGGTTTTGCGTCAGTGTCATCTCAACGAACACAACACACATCATCAGGAACAGTTACAGAGCCACACTTAGTGAATACAAACAAATTTTTTATGAAATTCCTTTGTTAGCGTTTCATCCTCTATGAGCGTGAACTTCTCGTTTTTTGCCACACTACCTTTTATCCTGCACCCATATAGTCTCAATGGGATTTGAATGAGCGTGATATGAGGAAGCCTGATTACCTTTAAAGTGCTACATGTTCTATTAATTCTCTCTGGCTCTGAGTACTATGGGACTTAACTTCTGAGGTCATCAGTCCCCTAGAACTTAGAACTAAATAAACCTAACTAACCTAAGGACAGCACACACATCCATTCCCGAGGCAGGATTCGAACCTGCGACCGTAGCGGTCGCGCGGTTCCAGACTGTAGCGCCTAGAACCACTCGGCCACTCCAGCCGGCTTTCTATTAATTCTGCCTTACTCATGTCAAGTTCAACTTTATGCGATGGACTATTTCTTTGCGCCCAGAGCAAAATATCTGCTATCCTCCATTGCATTGTCGAAGCTTTATCTGTCACAACATAATGATATGGCGGATTGTGCATTACTATTGTCGTATTTGGAGGAATATTCTGAAGCAGAACATCAGAAAATCACTCCATGGAAACTTTAGCATTCATTTCCTCATGATAGTCTCCTTGCTTCCTGATACGGAACAGCAATGAACAGTTTGGAATGAAACAACGAACAGAGCCAACGTGGAGGACAATTATCCTGCCACTCTTGCCTATCGGTGGTTTCGTCGTTCCTTGTGCTATACAACCTGTTCACCCCTTTGCCAACTTGTGACACACATATTAACCCACGACTCGTCCAACCACCCATTGTCTTCGAACGAAACGCTCTTTACTTGCACTCAAATATCAGGCTCTCCACGCCGCTATGTCACTTCTCTCGATGACAAATGTCCGAAACGAAAATTTTTCATGCCTGAAACCAAGCTCATGTAAACAGTTACGAAGTGACGACCTACTTCCCTTGAACAACACTTATTCTTTGAGGCTGAAAAATGTTTATTTAAAGTAGGATATTGTTTGCGCTGACAGTAAGCGTATACATGTTTCCGAATTGCATCCTGCTGGAATGCGTCCATCTTCGTCACCCTCTGTCATAACATCTTACCTGACCTAGAATTTATAATAAAGAATGACCTGATTGTTGCTTCCTGACTTGCGACTTCCTTTCTTTCCTTCTCCTTGCCAATCCTCAGCACCGTAGATCGATGAATGTCAAGTGCAGCAGCTGTTCTGTCCACCACTCTTGTAACATCTAAATTCGGTCCAACGTTATTGCACTAGAGTTCAAAATAACTGCGCACAGAGCACACAAATTAGCGACCCTGGCCACGGATTGGAATTTCCTTTCCACAGCTCGATATATTCGCAACCGGTGAACGTGTCTTTGAACGAGCTCTTTTACTGCGAATCTCATGTTCAGACATGCTGCACTGTTGTTATCATAGCAAAGACAACACAAAAACACTCGTCCGCAACACCTGAGCACTGCCGAACACTTCAACGACAAAAAATAACACTTCACAGAAAGGCAAAAAGACGAATGCAGAATTGTATGTAGCGTGACACCATATGGTACTGTTTATTCACGGCGTCGCAACAGGGGCGCTTTACCAACTGAACCGCTGCCAGAGTGATCGGGAAAGCTAGCTCGCTATTGGTGTTACCTCGGCAACTGCAACACGTCCTCTCCAGTGAGCCAAACGTCGTAAGTTGCAACTAATTTTGAACGCACGATATAATAAAAAATGTCTCTGAGCACTATGGGACTTAACTTCCGAGATCATCAGACCCCCAGAACTTAGCACTACTTTAACCTAACTAACCTAAGGACATCACTATATCCATGCCCAATGCAGGATTCGAACCTGCGACCATAGTGGTCGCGCGGTTCTAGACTGAAGCGCCTAGAATCGCTCAGGAACTCCGGCCGGCACGATAGAATCGATTCGCCAGATGCTTAAATAAACAGAATATGAGAACATAAAATCACACGAAGGAAATAGCAAAGCACTGGAAGAAATAAAATAAATCACAGGAAGAATACAGCTAATCACTTAGGGAACAAATTAAAAATGACCTTCAACCAATATACAGTAGTTTTGCAGCTAGATTACGTGACCTTGAAACACTCACTCAACCCTGTCTTCAGGCCACGAGTGGCCTACCGGGACCATCCGACCGCCGTGTCATCCTTGGTGGAGGATGCGGATAGGAAGGGCGTGGGGTCAGCTCACCGCTCTCCCGGTTGTAAGGTGGTAACCTTGACCGAAGCCGCTACTATTCGGTCGAGTAGCTCCTCAATTGGCATCACGAGGCTGAGTGCACACCGAAAAATGGCAACAGCGCATGGCGGCCCAGAAGGTCACCCATCCAAGTGCCGACCACGACGAGAGCGCTTGACTTTGGTGATCTCACGGAAACCGGTGTATCCATTGCGGCAAGGCGGTTGCCCACGTGACCTTGAAACAGGACACGAAATATTGAAAACAAATCAGCATAATGACAAGGACGAGTTGTTAGCTGAAATCAACACTGTAGGTCCGAGTGCGATAGCTACACAAATGAAAGAACAGAACAAAAATCTTAACATAGCGGTTAAAAAATTTAGCGAATAAGTGGAAACTTTGAGACTAAATTCGGAAAACAAAAAAAAAAAAAACAGTTAAGCACATTGAAAGAAAAATCTGGTGACCTGACAACGCGAATGGCAAATTTGTCAACCAATCAGATAGAGATTCAAATGACACAATGTCAGTACAATCTTCAGACACAGTAGAACATCAGATATTAATAAACTTTAAGGAAAGTCAAGAGAAAACTCATCGAGAAAATAAGCGTTACAGGAATACCACCAATTAAGGGTTTCAGCATGTTGAAACAAAGGTTGACCCCAAGAACGAAACAGACAAATTTGTCCTTATACATTCTTATTCGTAGAACTTTGGTGACCACAGAAATTTATGGCGTTTAGGTGATTTTCCACAAGAACAGTATCTCACATCTAGATACGTCAGTGAATCAACGATGTGGTGCAATAGAAAACAATCTGGTTCACAAAGAAATTGTAACTTCTATTACAAACACTTTTTGACAGTACATAAGTCCAAATTTTTCAGGAATTTCAGTAATGAAACTCGCCCCCAAGCTTGGATTGACCAGTTCCTATATTCTTTAGCACCAAATTGGCCACTTGAAGACAAATTAGTATATCTCTGAGGTTATTTGGAAAATGAACCTGTGGCAAGAATGCGCTCAATAGTGAGAGACTGCCGTGTAAATGATTTTTATTGAGCATTCTTCTCATCCCACTGAACTCAGGCCACACAAGGTCGAGCAAACATAGCACTACAGTGTTACGGAACTTTGAACAATCTGGCTTCTCGAGCCAAGCAAAATACTTTTGAAGACATGGTACATAGAAATCAGTATTTATCAAACACGCAATCCATCAGAACTAATTCGCATTTGTTTAACAAAGTTACCTACACCTTTGAGACAAATGATCTTGGCTGGCCGATGTAAATATGGTTTTGAAGCATTTCGAATATTACTACAAGAAGTGGAATTGGACAGTGACAACGGTTTAAAGATAAGAGACATTAACAACCCCAACAAAAGTATGACTTGCATGACGCTTTTGTACCACATGGAAACAAATACTGAGGAAACAACAAACACGAACACAGAAACGATTACAGACTGTATAACCGACATCGTCCATAAGACGCACAATTATCGCAGTTGAATAATGACACAAGTAATTTTCGGAGCTCTAAGTAATAGGAACTATGCTAACGTGAAGGGTCGTAACTGTGCGTAACCCCAACACAGTCACAGTAGACAACATCGTAATTCGCAGTGGCAAAATTCTGGTAGGGTAAGCCCAGCAGATAGAAGTAGTGGCAGTTAGAGCACCAAATCCACGAGATAATCAACGACGAGGAAACAATAGAAGGCAATGACTAGCGACTCCGGCAGCAAGAAATTCTGTAGATCACACAAAACACGCAGCCGCCGAAATTTTGAAATTCGCGTGGATTGAATACAGTAGAGACATTTTACTGGAAGAGACTGGTCACAAACAGAACACTGTAATAAATTTCAATAATAAACATTTCTGTAGTAAACATAACACTTCCCGCTGTCCATGACTCTGGTAGTTCTATTTCCGTGGTCAATGATACTCGATTCCACGAATGTATGACAACAACAGATTGTCTGAATTTACGTTAAAGGTAGACTAAAATACAAGAAGCGATTCCCTGAAAAATTGTTAACGTGAATCATCAGACCTATTAAAATTATTTTTGTCAAAGCAATAAGTCATCGATGACTTTCTTGATTATTCCTCTATTGTCCACTGAAATAAAGTTAAGGGTAGATTTTCTTAGCAAGTATAAAGCTTTTTCGAATTTCAGTAACATCGAAATACGACTGGAGGTGGAAGGTAAGTCAGTTCAAGATTGGATCTCGAAACGAGAAGATGAAATAAATTTTCTTTTTTTTTTTTTGAGAAATAATGAATGGCAAATTCCATCCGAGTATTTGCGTATTGTCATAAGTTGTGCACATACCATCCCCAATGAAATAGACCAAGAAATCAATGTACAAAGTCTCATTCAGGAAAAGGTGAACGGAGTAGAGCGATGTACAGAAACTGACAGAAAGAATTTTCTTGACATTCTGCGCACACAATCCAATATTTTCAGACATCTTGCCGGAAGTATTAAGGGTTTTCAATACAAATTCAACGTCAAAGAGTTCATTAAGTTTTGCGTTAAACCATACATCACTCCAAATTGCTGTAGAGAAAAAGTGAAGGCAGAAATTCAGTCCTTACTAGAACAAGGAATCACAGAACCCGCAGCCACTTCATATAGCCCATTACATATGGTGAAGGAACATGGTTCGGTTGGAATTGTATTAGATTCTAGACAGTTTAACATTATCAATTCAACAGAAACAATCAGGCCACAAGCATCAGAAGAACACTTGAAAAATTTCTATGGTGTGCAAAGTTTATCTTCTTTAGACTTCCGCATAAGTATATGGCAAATAGAGTTGCACCCAGACAGTAGTTTCTTCATAATGCATATTCCCAGCATAAATTGTTACCGTAGGATGCCACGATATTAGTATAATAATTATGTGATGCATAGTACTGTCGGGAGCTCTTATAAGTTATTTAAAGTCTGTAAGTAATCATGAAAGATGTATACGGGGGAAACAAAAAGAAAAAGGTAAGAAAGAGCAAGAACATGTTTACAGAAATGAAATACGAGAAATGATTAGGTAGGTCAAATGGTTAGGTAGGGCAGTAGAGCTAAATATTATGAACTTACGAGAATGTATGAAACATATGACAGAAAGAAGCGAAGAGTACAGTAAACAGTGGTATTTGTTGAGAGTTTGATGGAATTATAAGCAAAACGATTAAAATGTTCATGAACTAAAGGATGAAATACAACTAGACGGCATGCTAATTACTGACCTTAGGAAGTATAATCATGTACTGCCGTTTGACTGAATGCATTACGTATTCTTTGATGTGAACCTTTGTTACTCCCTAATCCATTATCCAATTATATATTTGTGTGTGAGGGCTATCATTATGTGTTCATTTCTTGTGTGTGATCACTAACCTATTGTGTTTCTTTGTATCTTACTCCCTATATTTTTGTGCAGTTTTACAGATTTCATGCATACGTATTTATTCCAGTAGATTCAGAATTTTCTGTAGGTTTTATTATACGTTTTACAGTACACTATTTCACAATATTTACTTGCCTAATGTTTCTGTAATTCACTATTGTAAAGTTTCTGTCATTCATTATTGTAAAACCATGATGCTGTTTTCTTCTTAATTTTGTTTATATTGACTTAGAAATCTGTTGTCACCATTATATTACAGTGCATTTCTTATATAAAACTAAATATAATCTTAGTACTGCCGTCTTAATATACTTAATAGTATATTTTATATGTAACAAATTGTAAATTCAACACAAATGATTCAGACTTGCCAGGGCAGTAGAAATACTACTGATTATACTGAAATACTGTGTGTCACATGCTGGCATACTTCACTGATAAAAGCTGCAATTGACTATCATAAAGAACTCTTCGATACTACAATACGGTTTTGGAGCTACCAATGGATCTAAAGTCTGCTTCAGGCAGATGCTACAACATTTTTCCTGTCTTTGCATGTGTGGGGTTTTCAGGTGAGCACTGTGTTTAGTCTCACCAAGCTGGCTTCCATGTAACTTCCCACAATAATGACATTATTGCAACGAACTAAAGAAAGTTTGGTCGTCTATGACAGGAACACTCTTCTATCTACATTCATCGTGTAAATTAATAATGCCGTATGTGACGGTGCTTCAGAGCTGTAGGCCTTCTGTGATTTAAACACTCTGACCTACTTCCTGTGTGCTACAAAAACAGTGTAGTTCACCACTAAAATGTGACATATAAACTTTTAAAATAGCCCTGTGCAGATCGTTCTCATAGACCACAGGAAAAATTGAACCAGAGGTGAAATCTGTTGAGTAACCACTCACATGTTCTTGAATTTTAATATAATATTTTAATTATTGTTCTTTAAATCATATCCGATAAAAATATTTTTTTCTTCGTATTTGTATCATGTTTCGTATATTCCTGTCCATAATATTTAGAATTTTGTCCTCGTCTCAATCCTATTTGAAATTACCCTCGTATAAAATTCTACTGGGGAAAGGTGGAGTACACGTAAGCTGGTCATGTCATCGGGTTTTAGTTTGTCATCGATGTGCACATCAGACCAAGAGCAAGTCACATTACTGTTAAACAATCTTTGGACCTTTCTTGGCATAGTCTTTTCCTCTGCGCAGTCTGATACATTCTTAGTGGTAATGTGATGAGAGATGGCCGTATTTGGTAGTGCTGTGTGGACTAGTGGTTTATTTGCTGGAGGAGGAAAGGACATCAAGTATCAATATGGCTTAGACAACAAAATGAGAAAGGAATATAAATTAAACTATGTAACTGTGTTTGAAGTGCAGAAGTTAGAGGTAAGACAGCAGCACGGCGCACTTAATTGACAGGAATGATCAGCTAGTTACTTTGTTCAGAGCTGAGAGAAAGACCACCCCACTTCCCTGAATCATGGATTAGCAATTAATTGATTAAGCTGTTTGATTTTCATAGAAATTCTCCGTTAACATTGTACCCTTTTGAAATTAGTGTACATTTTTGTCAGCATAGTATTGTTCGGACCAGTGTTCTGTGTAAAGATCACACGAAGTATTACTCAATGTTTTTGAGTATATATTTCATTGTAAAATCGTTGTGTTGCCGTATTATTTCATACGAATAGTTACTCTCTCCACCCCACCGTTTATCTTTATGCATTACAACATAGAGTACTTTGAATATGTATTTAGAAACAGAATCTAGCTTATCTGATGCCTGCTTGCTGTTTGCTGTTGTGCTTTCGAGAGCTCTGCAGCGATGCCTTCACGACGCTAGGTCAGTGGAAATTTTTATTAGGGGCAAATAATTGTTATACGTCCGTTGAATTTAATATAAAGTCAACCTGCACTCAGATCAGTTACACGTCATAGTTTGTGAATACATAGTTTTGGTAATACATAGATTTTTATACAAAGGGAAATAAAGTTGGGCTAAATTTCAGGCATAAACAAAATATAGTGAGGAGTTTACAACCGATATCTGGCCGTAACTACCCGACTAAATCGGAGTACACCTGCAATACAGCTGGCTGCAGAGCTCTCGGCTGCCTCAGGGTCTGTTATTTCTCGTTAGACTGTGTATCCGTACCTCAGAACAAAAGGGTTGGTTGCTAGACGTTCAGCCATGTGCATCCCGTTCAATACAGCGCATAAGCGGCCTACGTGTTGTGGAATCGGTAACATCAAAATTGGACAATGAGTGAATGGAAGAATGTGTTATTCACAGATGAATCCCACTTGAGTTCAAAATGAGTCTCATCGCACAATTTTCTGGAGCGAACCCGGTAGCTGATGCAAGACCAGGATCACTGTGAAAGAGACCGATTTGGTGGAGACAGTTTCATGGTGTGGGATAACATCACGCTGATTGGCTGTACGGAGCTGCACTCCTTCGCTAGTGGTCAGAGGAATGCTGTACACTCCCAGAGATACCGAGAGGAGGTACTGCTGCCGCATGTTCGTCTCTTAGAATGTGCAGCTGGTCCACATTTCCTCTCTATGAACGATAACGACAGTTCACATCGAGCTGCTCTGATGGACGAATTTGTTGAAAATATTCGTCACATGGACTGGCGAGTGAGATCCCCAGGTCTGAACATGTCTGAGATGCATTAGGGAGGCGAATTTCATCGTGTCAGCCTTCAACAAGAAGACTCCAGATCTCCGCAACGCTCTTAATGAGGAATAGGATCGATCGCCAAGAGAGCTTTTGAACGATCTCGCAGAGACCATACGACGTCACTGTGCAACATGTGTGACTGTTAGGGGTAATCATATCCCCTATTAACAGCTTCTTTTGTTGTGGAGGAGATTTCCCAGTTCTGTTATTTTTTTACAAATATGTATAATAAGTATGATAACTTTTCTAACATTGTGTTTCGGGATTTGAATAAGCAGTAGCTAGATCAATAATACTTACTACGTCCTGATCAGGCAATATGTCCACTTTTCGTGATAGTTCTTAACTTCAGAACACTAGCGCATAACAAAATATTGCGTCTTCCCGCATACAAATAATGGATTGAGCATGGCTGTTGAATATGGGAAATTCGGACTCCTGTTTAGACTTACCTGTATAATTGTTCAATTTGCACTCCATTCACAAATGAAACAGGCAAAGAGAAAACTTAATGTGGTACAGGAAGCACACTCTGCCATTGCCCATATTGTGGTTTATGACTATACCACCTTTGGATGATCACCATGCATTTTTTCATATGTAGTACACGACTAGCGTGAAGGGTCAATAAAGTTTTGGTCATCCAAGAACGAGCTCCACTACAGTGACGATGTGTGTTGATCGTCGACAAAGTTTCCCTCATTCTGCACTACTGTCTAGTTTCATACATCCCTACCTTCTGGTTTGCTACGAGTCTGCGCAAGCTGTTAGAGGAGAGTAATTTTCGCTTAAATTTACCCGTGCCTCGGTTGCCGAGGCTACGTGAATGTAAAAGGAATGTTTAATGTTCGTGCTTGTCTGCCTCAGTTTATAGCAACGAAAAATCCTCGCTGCAACATGTTTCGTTAGAGCTGAGATACGCCTTTACTCCTCTCATGCCACGTTCAGAAATGGTTCAAATGGCTCTGAGCACTATGGGACCCAACATCTTAGGTCATAAGTCCCCTAGAACTTAGAACTACTTAAACCTAACTAACCTAAGGACATCACACACACCCATGCCCGAGGCAGGATTCGAACCTGCGACCGTAGCAGTCCCGCGGTTCATCATGCCACGTGAGTAATGCAACATACATGGTGCACGATGATAATTCCGTCAAAAGATTCATTCTCCTTCGACTATACTTCGACGAGGTAAGAATCATATTACACTCACAGCCAACCAATCTAAGAAAAATATTTTCATAGTTTCATAAATAGTCATGGCCAAAAAATCGACTTAAATATATAACGAAAGGGGAGCACATAATCAATGGTTTTTAGAACAGATGACTTTCAAATACGAGAGGTTAAGAAACACACAATTTAATAAACAAAAATGAAATAGATTCTTTCCGTTTTTTGATAGACTGGATTCCAATATCCGTGTCTATCGGAATTTTATGCATCTCAATCTTCAGTTTCATTCAGACAGTTGCCTTGAAGGTCATCAAAGGAATAACTAGTTTGCATCATGTCATCTTCTAATTCCGAAAGTGAGCTGACATTCTGTCGGCTCCAAGTGCAAACTGTGCCTCTCCTAAGTGTACATAAACAGTAATAATCAGGCAGCCTAGTGAACGCATGTGTTAACGAAATCCCTTAGAGTAAATTTGTCAACGCGGCTGAACTAACATTCTGTATTCACAGTTGTAGACAAACATACACAGAACCACACGCTCGGTTCACGGAGGCGTGGGTCGTCCAGAATAATCAGCAAGCATTTACCCACGAGCAGCCACGCTGCTACAGTCGCTACTTTGTTTGTATACCACACGGCAAAACGTGCTGCGCTAGTTGTCCGTACCCACGTAGATCAAGGACTGTAAATACAAACTAATGACGTACTTTTGGTTCACGTAACTTACTAATTTCGCTACTAAACAGGCAGTATTTGTATATACCGAAAAAACTGAATCGAAAAAGTTACTTTAGTTGAATCACGTTATGAAAAAGAAAAACGTAACTGTAACAGTTCATGGAGTAACAAGTAAACCGAAATAGAAGCAATTCCGAATACACTGAGATAACTGCCAGCAATTTTAGTACTGGGTGCAAGGAGCACATAAGAGCACTGGAGCTTGGGTATATCTACTCTATTTATTTAACACGGGAAAAAATACATAAGCCACCTATAAACTGGAATAAAAATGTACACAAAATCTTATTCCCTAATAGCAGTAATACTATTACGAACACCAAATAAATTCTCAACTGCCAAGATCGCTAAAATCATTCATTCATACAGATAACCGGTTTCAGTAATTCTCTGTTGCCATGTTGTGTATGTTCAAAGCATTACGTAATCTCCCGCATCAGTACATTAAACTGTTCTATACAATGCATGTCCATGTTGGGATCGTGAGCTACTCTAGAAGTTGGCATGGCAGTGTTTTGAATGTCAGCTATGTACACACACATTATTACGCCGGTTACAATTACTAACATTGGCCACCACTGTCTGTCAACTGTAAACTGGTGGTGAATGTGAACACTTGTAATCGACGAAGTAGTGTGTGTATACTTAGGTGTTATTTTAAAACTAACATGCCGAATTTATAGTAGCTCACGATACCAACATAGACTGCATTGTGTAGCACTAATTACTGTACTGATGTAGGAGATTATGTGATGATGTTAACGTAGATCAGAATATGGCAACAAAGAATTGCCGAAAGAGATCATTTATATGGATAAATAATTTTTAGCGATCTTGGAAGTTGACAATTAATTCAGATCGATGTTTCAACCACTCTACTGGGATCTTATTCAGGTTCTTGTGGTTACACGGTTTCGGACTCGATAAACTTTCTGTTGACTTGATGTGGCACACTACAAATAATTCCACGTGACGTAATGGAATGAGAGTACGCATAGTCTGCTACATATTTTACTTGTCACGTTTGCCTCGTAACAATCATACCGTAAATATAGATTTCTTTAGGTGCTGCAGCAGTTCTATGATATGCTCCCCCCATCTGACTTCAATATCAATCTATAACAAAAATAATTTAACACTTCCATGTTCTTGTATCTGCCACCATATTTAAGACATGTACTGGCAGAAAACTTCTTACAATTTCTAAGCTGTATACAGTGCGACTCTTTAAAGTTTAGTGATAAGGAATAGGCTAGGAATCATTTTCTAATTTGTTGCTGTATAGAACTTTTTGTTTCTGCGAAGCTGTCAGACTCATTGCAAAGTATACAAATTTTACAAAGATCCAATTATTTCTTAATTCTTAATAGCATGAATAAGTCGTGAGCAGTAAAGTCATTTACTTGTTTACTTTGAAGGGTTGGCTTATGTTCATAATTTTTTGTAAAAAGAATGCCGTTTAGATAGCAATCTGCTGCATCAATTTCAGTCAAATAGTCGTCATCTCGATTTGAAATAGTGCTTTAAGAAGAAAGCAGCCCCTTCGTTCTCAGCTCAAAAACACAAGTTAGATTCTTTCCTGGAGTTAACCATCTGACTTCAGTATGAAAAATAGTAAAATGTTGTACACTTAAAACGTACACTGTTTCAAGTTAACAGCTAGTGACAGAGTTCTTGTGAAGTTATTAATTTGGATGACCACATCAAAAGCTTTCTCAGTTTTTGAGTCATCAGTCTTTAGATCAGCTTGACGCGGCCCCTTACGAATTCCTCTCCTGTACCAACCTCTTCATCTCCGAATAGCACTCGCAACCAACGTCTAAGTTCCTCACCGGATGCATTCCAATCTCTGTTTTCCTCTACAGTTTTTACTCTCTACAGCTCCCTCTAGTATCCAGATATCTTAACGGGTGTCCTATCATCCTACCCCTTCCTGTCAGTGTTTTCCTCGTATTCCGTTCCTCGCCGATTTGGCGGAAAACCTCCTCATTCCTTTCCTTATCAGTCCATCTAAATTTCAACATAGTTCTCGTCTTTTCCCGTTTCCCGACAGTCCATGTTTAACCACAATACAATGCTTTGCTTCTAACATACATTCACAGAAATATCTTTCTCAAATTAAGGCCTATGTTTGATAGTAGTAGATTTCTCTTGGGCTGGAATGCCCTTTTTGCCAGTGTTCGTCTACATTTTATGTCCTTTCTTTGTCTCTCATTGATTATTTTGTTGCCTAGGTAGCAGAATTCCTTAACTTCATTTACTTCGTGACAATCAGTCATAATGTTAATTTCCCCGCTGTTCTCATATCGGTTACTCCAAACTCCTTTCGTCTTTCTTCGATTTACTCTCCATCCATCTACATCTACATCCATACTCGGCAAGCCACCTGACGGTGTGTGGCGGAGGGTACTTTGAGTACCTCTATCGGTTCTCCCTTCTATTCCAGTCTCGTATCGTTCATGGAAAGAGGGATTGTCGGTGTGTCTCTGTGTGGGCTCTGATTTTATCCTCATGGTCTCTTCGCGAGATGTACATAGGAGGGAGCAATATACTACTTGACTCCTCGGTGAAGGTATGTTGTCGAAACTTCAACAAAAGCCCGTACCGAGCTACTGAGCGTCTCTCTTACAGAGTCTTCCACTGGAGTTTATCTATCATCTCCATTACGATTTCGTGGTTAATAAATGATCCTGTAATGAAGCGTTCTGCTCTCCGTTGGATCTTCTCTATCTGTTCTATCAACCTTACCAGGTACGGATCCCACACCGGTGAGCAGTATTCAAGCAGTGAGCGAACAAGTGTACTGTAACCTACTTCCTATGTTTTCGCACGGCATTTCTTTAGAATTCTTCCAATGAATCACAGTCTGGCATCTTCTTTACCGACGATTAATTTTATATGGTCATTCCATTTTAAATCACTCCAAATGCCTACTCCCAGATAATTTATGGAATTATATGCTTCCAGTTGCTGACCTGCTATATTGTAGCTAAATGATAAAGGATGTTTCTTTCTATGCATTCGCAGCACATTACACTCGTCTACATTGAGATTCGATTGCAATTCCCTGCACCATGCGTCAATTCGTTGCAGATCCTCCTGCATTTCAGTACAATCTTCCATTGTTACAACCTTTCGATATATTGTGAAAACAGCAGCGGTCCTACGACATTCCCCTGCGGAAAACCTGAAATCGCTCTTACATCGGAAGACTTCTCTCCATTGAGAAAGACATGCTGCGTTCTGTTATCTAGGAACTCTTCAATCCAATCACACAATTGGTCTGATAGTCCATATTCTCTTACTTTGTTCATTAAGTGACTGTCGGGAGCTGTATCAAACGCCTTGAAGAAGTCAAGAAACACAGCATTTACCTGGGAACATGTGTCTATGGCCCTCTGAGTCTCGCGGACGAATAGCGCGAGCCGGGTTTCACATGATCGTCTTTTTTGAAACCCATGCTGATTCCTGCAGAGCAGATTTCTAGTCTCCAGAAAAGTCATTATACTCGAACATAATACGTGTTCCAAAATTCTACAGCTGATCGACGTTAGAGGTATAGTTCTGCACATCTCTTCGACGTCTCTCCTTGTTTCCTTGAAAACGGGAATGACCTGTGCCGTTTTCCAATCTCACGGAATGCTACGCTCTTCTAGAGACCTACGGTACACCGCTGTAAGGGGGGGGGGGGCAAGTTCCTTCGCGTACTCTGTGTAAAATAGAACTGGTATCCCATCAGGTCCAGCGGCCTTTCCTCTTTTGAGCGATTTTAATTGTTTTTCTATCCCTCTGTCATCTATTTCGATATCTACCATTTTGTCATCTGTGCGACAATCTAGAGTAGGCACTATAGTTCTGTCTTCCTCTGTGAAACAACTTTGGGAAAAGACACTTAGTATTTCGGCCTTTAGTCTGTCATCCTCTGTTTCTGTACCATTTTGGTCACAGAGTGTCTGGACATTTTGTTTTGATCCACCTACCGCTTAGACATATCAACAAAATTTCTTACGATTTTCTCCCAAGTCAGTACATAGAACTTAACTTTCGAATTCGTTGAATGCCTCTCACATAGCGCTCATCACACTACATTTCGCTTCACGTAATTTTTGTTTGTTTGCTAGGCTTTGGCTGTTTTTATGTTTGCTGTGAGGTTGCCTTTGCTACGGTAGCAGTTTTCTAACTCGGTTGTTGTACCACGGTGGCTCTTTTCCCTCTCCTTCGATATTGCTTGGCACGTACTCATCTAATGCATATTGTACGATGGTTTTGAACTTTGCCCACCGATCTTCAACACTAACTATACTTGAAATAAAACTTTTTTGTTGAGCCGTCAAGTACTCTGAAATCTGCTTTTGTCACTTTTGCTAAACAGAAAAATCTTCCTACCTTTTTTAATATTTCTATTTACGGCTGAAATCACCGATGCTGTAACCGATTTATGATCGTTAATTCCCTGTTCTGCGTTAACTGTTTCAAATAGTTCGGGTCTGTTTGTCACCAGAAGATCTATTATGCTATCGCCACGAGTTGGTTCTCTGTTTAACTGCTCAAGGTAGTTTTCAGATAATACACTTAAAAAAATTTCACTGGATTCTTTGTCCCTAATACCCGCCATAAACGTGTGAGTCTCCCAGTCTGTATCCGGCAAATTAAAATCTCCACCTAGAATTGTAACGTGGTGGGAAAATCTACTCGAAATATTTTCCTAATTTTCCTTCAGGTGCTCTGCCACAACAGCTGCTGAACCAGGGGCCTATAGAGACATCCAATTGTCATGTTTGAGCCTGCTTTAACCGTCACCTTCACCCAAATTATTTTACATTCGGATCTCCGTCAATTTCTTTCGATACTACTGCACTTGTTATCGCTATAAGCATGCCTCCCCCTTCACTGTCCAGCCTATCTCTGCGGTATATATATTCCAATCTGAGTTTAGAATTTCATTACTGTTACATCTGGTTTCAGCCTACTTTCCGTCCCTAGTACTATATGGGCATTGTGACCGTTTATTAATGAGAGCAGTTCTGGGACCTTTCTATAGACGCTGCTGCAGTTTACTATTGGCAGATTAATATTGTTATTCCCTGTTGTGTTTTGCCTACCACCACCTTGTCGCGTCTCAGGAGGCGTCTTGTCGGACCTATGGAGGGAATTCTCTAACCTAAAAAACACTCATGTGCACTCCACACATACTCCGCTAGCCTTGTAGCCGCTTCCTGCGTGTAGTACACGCCTGACCTATTCAGGGGGACCTTACATTTCTCCACCCGATAGCGGAGGTCGAGATATTTGCACCCGGATCTATCGGTTCTGAGAACGATACTACAAATTGTTAGCTCAGACTCCACCCCGCGTGCGAGGCTTTCCGCCTTCACCAATTCCGCCAACCAATTGTATGAACTGAGGATGACCTCTGAACTCGGACGGTAGGAATCATTGGTGGCGACATAAGCAACAACTTGCAGTCGGGTGCACCCAGTGCTCTCTATCGCCGCCGGCAGGGCCTCCTCCACATCTGGGATGAGACTCCCTCGGCAAGCAGACAGAGTGAACACTGGCCTTCTTCCGCGACCTTTCCGCTACTTCCCTAAGGAGCTTCATCACCCACCTAACTTTAGAGGTCCCAATCACTAATAAACCCCTCCCCCTATGTGCCTGCTGGGGCCTTGCTGAAGGAGCGGCGACATGTCCACTCAGAGGCAGAGCGGGCGACGCCACACAACCAGCCTCCACACTGAACCTTCGCCTCGTGAGACGCGAAAGCCGTCGAACCCGCCACTCCCCTTGGGGAGAGGGTGGCCCAACCGCGCCCGGTACCCGCGAAGATATTTAGACTGCAGGGACCGTGGGTGAAGCATGTAACACCTGGGGTGTACCATGCGACGTACCAGACTACCGCTACACTGCGAGGCAGCAGCCTGAAGACGGCTGACCCCGGCCATCAGCACGTTCAGCTGATCGCGAACAGTGACCAGCTCCTCCTGCGTCCGTACACGACAGTCACACATCCTATCCATCCTAAGAAATCAACAATTTACTGTAGAGTGTTAAGCAAACAACTTTTAACTAGACTACTAATTTACTAAAGGTGGTTTCTGTGGTTACTAGACACTTCTCGTTGGAAACAATGAAAATAAGCACTAACTGTCTCTGGACTGTATTCAAAACAAACACGAAATCAATGGAACACTATTACTAATACTCGAAAACTAAAGCTTCCTAATAGGAAAAACACACTAAAAAAGAAGTGACAAGTAAGAAAAACCCAGTTAATACTTAAATTTACGTAGCTTGCTGCACAAGAGATGTGAAGCAGACGGCAGTTACGACGGCCCTGACAGTACTGGCACTACAGCTGACTAAAGGGACTTTCTCTGACTGTATTCAAAACAAACACGAATTCTATGGAACACAGTTAGTAGTACTCGAAAGTTAAAGCTTCCTAAAAGTAAAAACACACTGAAAAAGAAGTCACAAGTAAGATAAACATAGTTAATGCTTAAATTTACGTAGTTTGCAGCACTGGAGATGTGAAGCAGACGGCAGTTGCTGTATTCATTAGACTTCATTTCATTCAGCATATCCTGTAACTGTTCTTCAGTTTCACTGAGGTAGCAAGCTCATCAGTGAATCTTATCATTGACATACTTTCAACTTGAATTTTAATTACTCTTTTGAACCTTTCTTTTATTTCTATCATTGCCTCTTCGTTATACGGATTGAACAGTAGGGGTGAAAGGCAACATCCCTGCCTCAAACCTTTTGCAATCCGAGCACTTTGGTCCTGGCCTTTCTGTCTTATTGTTCCCTCTTGGCTCTGGTACATTTTGTTTATTACCAGTGTCCCACTTTTACTTGCCCTGGCTTTCTCCGAATTTTGAACATCTTGACCATTTGACATTGTCGAACGCTTTCTCCAGGTCGAAAAAGCCTATGAACGTGTCTTGATTTTTATTACCTTTTCTAAAGCGAAGCTTGTCATCGTCTAGCGTATCCTCAATTTTCTTAATTCTCATGATAGTGGATATATTTTTTGCAGATCATACCTATCTATCAATCATCCAGTGGCTATAATAGTACACGGTGTACATAAAGTTCGGGAACACTTTCAATTATGTATTGCACAAGAACCAAATATTGTACAGATATCATGTATATGTAATTTTTAAGAGAAAGCCTGAAAGTTTTTTACTTTTTCATGCACACCACCACAGCGTAGTTTAGTAATTCGCCGATAGTCAGCGCTAGTCGCAAACATGGCGAGTTCAGGTGCGGAGCGAGTTTTCTCTGCGTTGGAGTGCGACAAAAAAAGTGTGTTACAGCTGTTCAACGGATGTTTAGAACCAGGTACGGTAAGAAGCAACCAACAAGGTAGGCCATTTACCATTGGCACAACAAATTCGTTACGACGGGTTCTTGTGGCCGGCGAGGAGAAGCGGACGTCCCATTGTGAGTGAAGTGAATGTGGAGCGCGTACGAGAAACATTCATAAGGAGTCCAAAGAAATCGGTGCGTCGTGCATCCCTGCATCCCATAAACTGGAAATGGCTCCAATGACAGTGTGGAAAGTTCTGCGACAGAAGCTGTCTATGAGACCATTCAAATTGGAGGACGACGACAAAGACAATCGTTTTGAGTTTTGTTCGCAGTTGCAACAAATGAATGAAGGTGGGGATGGCATTGTTGATAGCTTAATTTTTAGCGACGAAACCTCTTTTCGCGTTAATGGGAAAGTGAACAGACATAATTGTTAAATCTGGGGTACAAAGAATCCACACGAATACATTGAATTTGAGAGTGATTCCCCGAAGGTAAATGTTCTTTGTGCCTTGTCACGTCGAAAGCCGTACGGACTATTCTTCTTCGCCGAGAGCACTGTCACCGGATATTCCTACTTGGGCATGTTGCAGCGATGGCTGATGCCTCAGATGCAGTCGGACTCTTCGTTCATCTTTCAGCAGGATGGGGCTCCACCCCATTTTCATCGTGAAGTTCGTGATTACCTGAACACGTAGCTGCCGTATCGATGGATCGGCCGTGCTAAAGAAGGGAGCAGCTGTTTCATGAATTGGCCTTCCCGATCACCAGATCTCACTCCGTGGGACTTTTTTCTTTGGGGACACATTAAAGATCTGGTGTATGTACCGCCTCTACCACGTGATGTAGCAGAGCTCCGGGAGAGAATAGGGAAGTCGACGGTGGCATGCTGGGACCGCTATGGAAAGAATTCGATTACCGTATTGACATCTCTCGGGTCACTCATGGTTCTCATATCGAATGTTCGTAAAAAAATCTTTCAGAGTTTCTCTTGAAAATGCAATATTTATGACGTCTGTACAGTGTTTAGTTCTTGTGCAATAAATAATTGAAAGTGTTCCCAGATTTTATGTACGCCCTGTATTTGTTTCCGACATTTTCAATACACTTAACAACCTCATTACTTGTGGCAGTCTTTACCTTTTCTCTGTCGATACGTATATCGATACAGTTGTTCATGGTGCTTTACCCTCCGCTAGAAAAAAAATAAGAAACCAAATATTTCAACGCTAATACCATTTGTTGGCAGGGACGCGCGTGTAATAAAACGGATTTTTGTGCTGGTACCTACTGCAATTAAAACTGCGAGTCCCACTACTTCATTAGAATAATGTTTCTGACGTAACGTTGAGCGAATTGAAATGAAAAGTAAGTTCGTTCTTTATACTGGTTGGTAAGCCTCTGATAGGCCGAGCTACTGTTTCGCTCGAAAGTGTGATCTCAGCAATTTATTTTGTTGTTTCTTTTTTTTCGTGAGAGCTTTAGCGGATTATTTAATAAGATTATTCGCAATCTCAACTGTGTGGTTTTCACCGTACGTAGTGAGTTACCTGATAGCTGACAAAGTAAGCAAAAAACGCATTTGCTTTTCCGTTCACTGCTTATGAAGTTTGAACCATAAAGTTTATTTTTAACGGTTCATCGAGTCTGCAAATGAAGAATTTTATGTTATTTAATTAAATTCGCCATGGACAGAGACCAAATGAAGTATTTAATTGGAGCCGTAGTGTTTTAAGGGGAAATTATGTAGAAAATAACTCACAGAGAATTGCCATTATCGTTCATGAGTCCTAAACATTTGTAAGGCCCATCAGGCTTCCTACGCTTTTTAGTGATTGCCCTGGGTTAATTTCTTGTAGAGCCATTAACTGGTCTAACTTCTTTCGAGGCGATTTCATTGGTATGAATCTCATTAGTAGCATAACATCTTTAATGCAACAGATAGTTGTTGAGTGCGATTCAGAAGAATGAAATTCTGTTGTAGAACGTTCCAGAGCGTCTTTCAAAGCCAGCTCTCCATCTCGCAACAAAATATCTGAAATAATTTTAGGATAAGAAATTCAGTGGCAGCTTCCTTTTGAAACTTAACGACACAAACGAATGTCCCCTTTTACAAAATTTGCGGCGGAAGCCGAGCGGGAATCATTCGAATATATTTTAGGCAGTGAAGTATACACCGTTTATGAAGTTACGAATAAAACAGTCGATTTCTGTGTCAGACATATAGATACTCTTTTTTATATATGCAGATTAAAATTACCAAGCATAATGTGGCTCGCCTTTCTGATAATTGTCATAGTAATAGGACTGCTGTGATATAAAAGCAGTGTGAGGGGGCTGAGAGAGTGGTTCGAATGGCCTACTACAGTTATGCCTTTTTCTGTCGTTCTATATGGGTGAATTTGCTGTCTGCAAGGCTGCGTGCCATCGGATATGTGGTAAATAGGACTGGCGCTACGTAACTTGGTGCTCGCGCTGAAAAACATTATCGTTCTCAGCGCTCTTTGTCCCGAAGGTGTGGTCCATTTAGTTTACTGACACCTGCTGAGCTGTGTACTCTGTCTGTTAGAAGCGGTCGTCTCAATTGTTTATGCATTGATTTTCTTATTCAGTATTCTAGTCAGAAACTATTTACTTGTAGAATTATTGGTCATACGACCATAACCTCTTAATAACAACATTTGCAAATTCGGTAGCTGTGGTTCATTTCTGCTTCGGAGAGGACTGTTAAACTCCACTTTTCCTACTTTTTTATAGCTGAATGCAAGTTATGCACCAATACCACTGTCCTCTCCCCTAGCATGCCACCTCCGCACTTACACGCGAAGTTATTTTGTGAGCTGTCTGTAGCCTTATTCACAGTCAGTGTTACATCCGTATCAACATTCCAAATTTTTAAATGGACGCGAGGATTGTTAGTACATTTTTTTTGTTTTTCGTGGAGGTGCTGTTTTTCTTAACTTGCTTCATTCGATATTACGAAAAAGGCACATAAGTTTCGCAAAACCCCTGAGTCACCTGCATAGAAACACAAGGTACAGTGGAACACAGATTAAGAACGCTGTCCTAGTTCATTCCCCATTGGATGCATTTACCCATGGTACTTTATTGGGAAAGTAAATTTTACCTCACCAACTGTAATCTTCTAATATGGTCCTCCTGTAAATTCCTCCACTTCTCTGAATGGAGAAACAGTTGTATTGCAATCATTGTCAGAGTGACGACGATATGATTTTTGAGGTGGAACAATTCCTGAACAGCCAATATACAGACTTTTAAAACAGAGGTCTCCAAAAAAAATCATTCATCACCTGGAAACACGTGTTGCATCGATGTGCGAATATGCAGAAAAGGACTAACACCATACGAAGCTTCGTTGTATGGAGCTTGATTTGTCTCGTGATGATAAGTTAATCTTTATAAATATTCCTTGTATGTACACTAGGACTGTCGATATTTTTAAAAATGTCGTGAACACGATATGTCGTTTTTAAAAGGAATTGCTGTCGGCCATCGATATATCGAAAGAGGTATCGATGCACCGACGTAAAAATGTATCGACGTACCGGACTGTAAAAATATAGTCTACACATTGTAATTATACTGCCGGTCTTAGAGCTGCATATTTAAGTTCTGCTTTATTATTACATATTCTGTACATTAAGCAGCTAGCTAGCAGCCTGCTTGTCGCCATTAGAACGAGAACTGGAAAGACAATGGTGCAAGTTCAGCCTTGGCGATAAGCCCTTTGCTAACGGTAACTAGATGGAAGTGGCACTATAAAAGGTGTTATATGGGTCCGTCCTTCAGTTTCGTCACATATCGTATTCGTCCAGATTATTTCACGTTTAATTCTCAGCTTTTTCATTTCTATAAACGCCAGCGGCCTAGCAGTAGCAGTGTCACAGTTGCGTGGTGAAGTTAAACGTTGCAGTTTCTGTTGGTAGTGAGGAACTCCGAATACGTCGGCATTTCCCTTCACACGTCTCCACCCAAAGACCAGTCTTGTCAATTTTGTTCATCACTTTCAGCAACTGTTTTTGAAGAGTACCGCGTTTGAGTCTCGGTCCGGCACACAGTTTTAATCAGCCACGGAGTTTCATATTAACGCACACTCAACAGCAGAACGAAAATTTCATTCTGAATAGCATACTACTTGCGTTAAAAATTATTGTTTGACGCAGCTGGTGTGCTCTTACTTCACATTCTCCACATTGGAATTTTTGTTATTCTATTCACACTTTCTCATCTTCCTTCCGCCCTCCCCCCATCTCTCCCTCCCAGCTCCCCCCCCCCCCACCCGCCCCCAGTGAAATCGGACATTTTTGTGCCAAATATACTTGCTTCATGCAGTCAAAGAGAAAGATTGGACATAACGAAAGCTCGAAAACTATGAAGACAATAAAAGTAAAATTACGTTCTGCTACAATTTCGAAAGAGCAACTGAAATATTTACCGAGAAGTGGGGAAAAATTTTTATTTAAAATAAAAACATCGGCACTCGATATTCTCATTTCGACATCGATATATCGGGTAAAAATGTATTTATTGGAAATATATTCATATTTTATTCACAGCTCGAATACACCAATGAACCAAATCATTATCACCACCGCTTGAAAGCGTGTCCGTCGTAAACTATGCACTACTTGTGCTTTCTTATGAATTGAGTGATCCTACTGCGGGAAACAGAAAATATCTCTCTAACCTCTTCAGTCCCGAGCACATATTAAAATTCCAAGTGAGCTATATTTGTGTTAACTGCAATCTGTTAATGCTAGTTAACAATGAATGACCCTCAAAAAATTTTTTAACCATTGACAGTTTTTTATAGATACCTTGGGACTCAAGCAGGGCATTTATACACACAACTATAAAGTTTCATTTTGGTTTATTCCAAAAAAGTTCCAGTCATAAACATTACACACATTGTTCATATTTTCTGTAGATACCATGGTAGGTGGAAACAGAAATTTGGTATCAAAATTTTTAACTATATTCTGTATACAATTAAAACTATGTAAACAAAATTACCATAGCAAAATGTGTCAAATTATTGTTCCTCTTTTGGTATTATCACAAGTATCAACGTAAATTAACAACACTTATACTAAATATATTTAATTTTTTGTGGAATTTGTTAAAACAATTTGTGTCAGCAGTGAAGCAAAGGAACACTTTGCACAGCTCACATCGTACAAAAGTGAGACCTCTACATCCTTCTCCCCAGCATTTTGACCTGTTCTTCTGAACATGGTTCATCATTTGAGGCAAATGAAGCTTGCTTGCTTTTCTTTTTTTCCATTCGTGGTAGTGGGATGGGACGTCTTGGTCTTTTCCTATCTTGCAAATAATCTTCATCTTCGGAGTCTAGATCTTACTCCACAGGTTCGATCAGTAAACTTGACCATTGGTGAAAATATATCAAATTTTCTGCAATATCAAGCTTGAACCGATAGTATGGCACTGTATGTTTCTTTGCAATACCATTCTGCATTGTAGTCTGTCTCTATTCCAACCATGCAGCAGCAATTGCAAAATCAATAAAGTGATGTATCACTCTGATGGTCGATTTGTGAGTCTAGGCTCTCACGCCGTACTTTCCTACCATCCTATCTAACAGGTCAACACCTCCCATGTAAGTATTGCATGCCTTTACTACACCTGGGTGAGGAACTTCAATGTACTTTTTCTCTTTTTTAGACCACCGAGTGCATTTTTCAATTGGCTCAATACCTGATTCTGTTGAAGCCAAATAAATTGCTCAGTTGTCAAACCATTTGATAATTGCTAGGTTCCCGTCATTCCTTACCACCTGATCACGGCTGCCTCTTGTTTTTCTCATTGATGCATCTTCCTCAAACCGTATACTTCTGGGGATGCGACTCAGCATTATTGCGCCAGTGGCAGTAATGTTCCTGTCTCTCAGTAACTTGTCAAGGAGGGAAACAGAAGTAAAATATTGACGACTTCTCTGTCAATGTATCACCAAATTTCAATACTAGTCTGCCTCCTACATCTAACTTCTCAGGAGGGGGCACTTTTTCACACTGAATTTCCTTCCCTTTTCCTTCATACATACAGAAATCAAGGGGTATGCCATTAGGGTTCGCCATGGCAAAACTCTTCAAACCTTCTGGATTAGGTTTTCCCTTTACAGTCTGCTTCATTTTCACTTGTCCATGAAACGGAATCATCTGCCCATCTATAGATATTTCTGTTCACAGATGGTTTTCTAAACATACCTTTCTAACAGTCTCCAATATTGGTTTTATTTTCCAAAATTAGTATTGATTTTCCTGTTCACTAACGGCATTGTCGTTATCTAATTTTATATTGTTCCTCAGTAGGTAAAATCTGTCTCTTGAAACATTGTCTGCAACTAGTGGTTACCTACTTTTCCTCTCCCAGCACATTCTTAGACGTGGTACACCTATAAGTGCTGCAACAATATTTACTCCCAAAACTTGTGCATTTCTTCCACAGTACAATTTAGTGATTATCCTGTTTTACTGACATGCCTATAATTTGTGAATTGAGACATATCCTCAAAAAATGAACCATGAAAGTATTTGCAAAAGTATTCAAATGGTTTCTTGAGTTCATCTGTGGCTACTGATGAGCTGGCAGCAATGTTGGATCGGAGGTTTTTGGAAGTGCTAAGCATCTGAAAACTAAAAAAAAGCAAATTAATTTTCTTAAGTAAATATCTAGTAATAGACCGTAATTTCTTTAATAACAAACTTATTCTTACACATCTGTATCTCTCCCAAACTCGCTTCTTTCTCAGATTTTAGCAAGAGGTACAGCTTCTTCATCTGATGAACTTTCGTCACTTTGATTTCTTTGTATCGAAACGTCATCTTCATCATCAAACTTATCAAACTGTACCTCAGACTCATCTGGTTCAATTCTGTTGACCAAATCAGTGATCTCTTCATCAGTCAAGCCTGAGAATCAAGCGGAAAACAAATATAACCTCACTTCCACTGACCTGAACAAAACCGGCATTGAGTCCCAGGGTATAGTATATGATACCTAAAACATTATCTTTTATAAATCCTGTATAACGTTATTTTATTGTTGCCTATTGAGTGAGTATTATCTGTAGAGCTTTCCTAAGCTGTTAAAGCACGTGAAAGCACACGTAATTGATAAAATTTATGTCTTTACCTTATTTCGCCAAGACAAGCTGTGCAGTTCCAGAATCCGTATTTTCCCTGTGCTGTCACCTAAAGTGCGCATCATTTATGTTGGCGGCTGAGTTTGGGTTGTTCTGCGCATCTGACGTCACAAAACACAGTCAGCCAATGAACAGAGAACGACGTTGCCTGATCTCGACTGCAGAGCAGAGCACGGACGAGTGTCTTCAGTTTTAGAAACGTTCAGTCATAAATAAAGTAATAGAACAAAAGTAATGTCTTGATAGCAGACTTTCTTTTATAGAAAGTTTGGAAAAAGCATTCTTTATACCAATTGCTTCATATTCTATTAATTAATTAAACCAAACAAGCAATAAGACTCCTAATTCAGGCGATAGCAAGGAAAGGTGATTGTATCAATCTCACGAGCCACTTTTTCGCAATAAAGAACAGCGGTAATTGTTTATTTCCTATTGTACTTCGACGAAGTGTGAGTAATTCCTAGTCATACCAAGTGTTTGTCACTATTTTGCGTGACGTGTTAGCCTCCTCATGGAGCTACGTTATAGGACGAGCTGCGGTAGCGTAACGGTTAAGGCGTTGAATTATTAAGTGAAAGGTGAAGAGTTCAAACCTTGTGCAGTGCTTAATACTTTCTTTATTTAAAAACAATATCGAAGTGTCTTATCTTACCTCACGAATTTTATTCGTTTGAATGCAATTTTTTTGGCATTTCTAGTGCTTTGTCTCTTCATTAACCCTTTCGCTGCTGCAGACACGTGCTCCCCGCATTCCGCGCTGTGCGTGACTTTGCCACCACTGCACTGCTCGCCTGTTCAGACACATGATGTTCCCACTGCTTTGACACACGTATCATTCGATTTCACAAAAACTATTTGGCCCAAAAATTAGATCTTTACACATCTTCTTGACTGATACCTTCCCCCCATAAATGACTTAATTTTGTTTCGATGTTCGACCCAGTTATTGGGCAGCATTAAATGTAGTAAACCATTGCACGAAATTTTGAAGAGTTTGCAGAGGTAAAAGTCCATAGCGTATAGTTTCCGTATGGTCGATTTTAGTTGCCACAATGTTGAGAATGAAATGTGGATAAGATACCTAAATTTCATATAAAATTTACTGTATAACAATATCTCATTTAATTTAAGTACCACATAGGTGTCGTATGTAATATTGAGAAATATTCCGTCTTTCGCGACTGTAATAATAGTTTTATTTACACCGGGCGTGTTGGGCTTTATTTTAAAGCACATAAATCAAATTTTATATGAAATTTAGGTTGGGGTTGGGTTGTTTGGCGAAGGAGACCAGACAGCGAGGTCATCGATCTCATCGGATTAGGGAAGGAAGTTGGCCGTGCCCTTTCAAAGGAACAATCCTGGCATTTGCCTGGAGCGATTTAGGGAAATCACGGAAAACCTAAATCAGGATGGCCGGACGCGGGATTGAACCGTCGCCCTCCCGAATGCGAGTCCAATGTGCTAGCCACCGCGCCACCTCGCTCGGTATGAAATTTAGGTATCTTGTCCACATTCCATTCGCAACATTGTGGCAACTAAAATCGACCATATGGAAAGTATACTCTATGGACTTTTACCTCTGTAAACTCTTCAAAATTTCGTGCAATGGTTTACTATATTTAATGCTGCCTAATAACTGCGCAGAACATCGAAACAAAATTAAGTCATTTATGGGGGGAAGGTATCTGTCAAGAAAATGTGTATAAATGTAATTTTAGGGCCAAATAGTTTTTGTGGAATCCAATGATAAGTGTGTCAAAGCAGTCGGAACACCATGTGTCACCACAGGTGATCAGTGCAGTGACAAAGTGCGCACAGCGCGGAATGCGGGGAGCACGTCTCTGTAGCAGCGAAAGGGTTAATGCGGCCGTGGTCGCTTTACTTCATGAACTGTGCGCTCCCCCCTAAATGTTAAGTTTGCGAACTATACTATACTATGGTGCTGCTTCTCTTGGCGCGTGCGTCGCTTGCAACTGGCAACGCAGCAATCTCCCGCGTCTAGGCGGGCATGCGCGAACCGCCAAGATAAAAGAATTGAACTATAGTGACGCTTGGCAGAAGCACGAACAAGCGAGCTGCGGCAAGCGAGGTGTCTATCGTGTATGATACCACAGGCCGAAAAAGATTCCGCTGCGGACGCCCCCCAGAAAAAAAATAATACCTTGAGGTATCATATACGATACCTGGGGACTGAAGAGGCTAAACAGTTATTGGGAAAGCAAGAATACCTTTCTGTATTGTGAACTTCTCTTCCTACATTTAATAATGGAAATTGCACTTCAAATATATCCTTTATGGAATGTGAATATATTGTGACGTTAGGAATTAATATTATGAGATCATAGATATATATTACTGCTTCGGAAAATTACCTCTTGTGTGGATATTAAATATTTTTCTTTATGACTCGAAATAAATTGGAAAGTCTTTCATTCCTGAAATATTACTTCGTCGACCCGAAGTGAAAGTTAATGGAAACTTCTGATAGTGTGGTTTTACATTAAGATACATTTTCAACAATCAAAGATAATCGTGCTATGTTAACTGAAAATCGCACTTCGTAAATAACTTGAAAATGCAAGTTGTTCAGAATGAATAGCGCGAGAAATGAAAGAAAATTAATTTTAAGCTAGTTTTGCAATTAAATTAAAATGAAACGCGAGCTTTCACCCTTACAAAGCATTGACCACATTTACGTAAATGATAAGTGGAAGAAAATGTTTCCGTTTCAAAGTAAGAACAAATTTTTAAAATTCAACACTGATAATTATCATTTAACGGTAATTCAACTTGCATTAATAGGCTGCAAATCTCCCTTCATCGAATGACATACAGAACCACGAGCGCAAGATAGGACAGGAGCTAACTCACGAGACCTAACAAGCAAGAAAAAGAGAGAGATAATATGGTGTCTTTCCTTTATACAGTAATTCATGGCGTCTGTATATGTCTCCGAGAAATCTAAAGTTTCAGTACACGACTTGTGTTAAATTTTCTTTGTTAAGCTCATACAACTGTAATTACTTTTACTACTAACTGAAGACGTCACAGTCCACATTTGGAGCGCAATACGAAGCAATTCTGTGTGACATGCATACGACAAGTCTGATTTCGGTAGTTTATAGAGCCGTATCTCTGTACAAAACGCCAGTATATTAATGGCTGATGACTATTGGTCTTTGGAGCTGGCTTCTGACAATGCGCCGAAAGTGCTCCCTCAGCTTCAGAACAGGAGAACTGGTGTCAGCTCTTCAACATTAGTTCACTGTCTTGCACTCAAGCCAAAGTAGTACGGTAGTGTGGTTCTGGGATTGTGACATTCCTGCCTATGTGGAACACATAAGGATGAACAGGATAATTACGTCGACGCTTCTGAACTTGAAAATACCGGCATTGACTAGTCGTGCAAGATGTAATAAATTGAATACTTGCGGAAAACACATAGGGGTTGTCTGCTGTGGTGCCACGTGTTCACTATTTGATCTGAACGATGTGTTCCGAAACGCTTTTGCCTGTACCGAAATATGTCGTCAGACCTGTCACAGATCGCCGTCTACCCTGCTATACGAACGTGCAATTCTCCGAACTCCTACACGTTCTGCGATGGAATGTGGATGTCTATGCGTGGTTTCTCCATCCGTGAACCGAGTTTCTTACCATGATAAAAGACGACCATAATCACCGTTTCCGAAGTACTTCTTTCCAGGCGCTGGGCGATATGAAAACTACTAATGTCAATGGGTTTCCCAATTTGCTGCGCATTTTTCACTATAAATATTTCCCATTTGTCTCTGCTCCATTATACTGAACAATTATTGAACTATATGAAAAAAACATAAATTAGTTACAAATTACATCGTGCACACTCTTTATTCAATATGTAAACGTCACTACAGATATTCGGATCTAGGTTATGACATGTTTGATATGACTCCCATCATTGGCGATGATGTGGCGCAGACGAATAGCGAAATTCTGACTGAGCCGCTGAACTGTCAGAACATAGATGCCGTCGATGACCTCCTGAATGGTTGTTTTCAGCTCCGCAATGTTTTTGCAGTTATTTCTGTACATCTTGTCTTCAATAAAGCCCCACAAAAACGAGTCGCATATTTTCAGATCCTGAGAATATAGTGGCCAATCGAGGTTCAAAAAATGGCTCTGAGCACTATGGGACTTAACATCTACGGTCATCAGTCCCCCAGAACTTAGAACTACTTAAACCTAACTAACGACAGCACACAACACCCATTCATTACGAGGCAGAGAAAATCCCTGACCCCGCCGGGAATCGAACCCGGGAACCCGAGCGTAGGAAGCGAGAACGCTACCGCACGACCACGAGATGCGGACGCCAAGCGAGGGACATGCCAGTGCTGTCACCAAAGCGCTCCTCCAGAACATCAAACACACTCCTGCTTCGATGGAGTCGAGCTCCATCTTCCGTGAATCACATTTTGTCGAAATCGGGGTCACTATAGATAATGGGGATGAAATCTTCTTCCAAAACCTTTACGTACCGTTCGGTAGTCACCGTGCCGTCAATGAACATCGCACTATTTTTTCTGTGAATGGACATTGCACACAATACAGTCACCCGTTGAGCGTGAAGAGACTTTTCGATCGGGAAACGCGGAATCTCAGTGCCTCATAAGCGCCAATTTTTCTTATTGGCCAACCCATCCAAATGAAAGTCGGCTCCGTCGATAAATCAAACCATGCATACGCATACAAATTCCCATCATACCCTGCGGCCAAGCGTGTAGTTTGAACGTCGTAACGCGAACCGTTCAAAGGTTCTGACGATTTTATTTCATATAGTTCAATAACTGTCCCCCTGTACATCTAGGTGAATATTCTGCAAATCACCTACATATACTTGACACAGGGTTCAAAGACCTACTTTAAGAGTATTTCTCGTCCTTTCCACACTGGAATAGCACGTGGGAAAAACACTCACTTGAGTCTATCCGTAGGAGCTCCGATTTTCCTTCTTCTATTGTGATGGCAGAGGTTGAAAAAACCGTTTACGTTATATGGTACTTTTTATTTTTCAGTAGCTAAATCCTGACCCGGGCTCTTACATGCCTATCATCAGGTGTTATACTGAAAATAAGCAAGAGATCAGAGCCAATAATAGTCTTTAACGCAGTAGTAAATATAAAAAACCAAAAAAGAAATTCCACATAACATTTTCGAAATCAGCGGTCAGGCTAGGTGCTGTAAAACTTAAGTCAGTGGCAAAGTGACACCAGACAGTACTATGGACGACTGCCTGGGTAAAGAAATATGCAGTTAACACCACACACTTTGTGCTGTGACCCCGACCGCCGCGGCGGACGATTCGAGGACGCGGCGTTATTACCAGCGAGCGCTGAGCACGGGGTAGCGCACACGAAGGGGGAAGCTAGGAACCGAACTGGTAAGCCAGAGTGGCAAAAGTACTGCCTTCTGTTGACAGGAAGAACAACGCGAGGCCAACTAGCCCGCCAGTTCACAATTTGAAATAGTGACTACGTTCAAAAGGAAAAGAAAACCAACACATATATACATCAAAAACGTTGAAGATACAACTACTGAAAAATAAAAAGAACTTTAAACTATCGGTGGTTTTAACCTCTGCCATAATGCTCAATTGCGGATGTTCCTACACCACGACAGTTTATTACGATGGTCGTATCTGCCCACGTAGGAGGGAGCCAAAAAAATATTTTCACATTCAGAGGAGAAAGTTGGTGACATATCACATCCGTGACACTCCCTCCCCTGTTTCACGGTAAGGCTAAAGAAACTGCTCTTCTGTGAACTGTTTCGATTTCCTCCGTGAATTCTAACAGGTTACAATCCCGTACTACACAGGAGTGGACATTCTCTTTACTGTATTCGTTGCCTGTTCTATGTATCCTGCCAGAAAAACGCTGACTTCGGATTGCCCGCCCCACAAGATTTTGAATGTGACTGTTTCCAGTTAAGTTGTTCATAACTGTTGTCGCTATGTATTATCTGAATAGACAAACTGCTGATTTGTGTGATTAAAGTTTCACAAATTTAATTGTTTAGGTCAGAGATCATTTATGTATGATTCTGTGACTTTTTTTATCTTCAGACGAATTTACTAGACGGTAAAACACAGCATCACCTGATTAGAATCTAAAATTGCTTCTCAGATTTCCTTTTGAATCGTTTATATTCTTTATTTATTTATTTTTAATTTATTTATTGATTTATTTAACCTGGCAAGATTAGGGCCATCAGGCCCTCTCTTACATCTAACCAGACATTCTACTTATTTTACATTCATACGTTTTAGTAGGCATGTTAAACTACATCTAGTACAAAAAGTGAAATAAACAATTAGAAACGTACATCTGGAAAAATACATACATATAGATTTTATATTTGTAGATCATAAGTACTGTTATAATTAGACATTACTGAAGAGACAAATTTTTGATAGGAGTGCTGGCAGCAGGGAGTATGAGGGAGACTCATGGTGAAGGGAGGAGAAGAATAGACATGATGAAACATAATGAGATTTTCACTCTGCAGCGGAGTGTGCGCTGATATGAAACTTCCTGGCAGATTAAAACTGTGTGCCCGACCGAGACTCGAACTCGGGACCTTTGCCTTTCGCGGGCAAGTGCTCTACCATCTGAGCTACCGAAGCACGACTCACGCCCGGTACTCACAGCTTTACTTCTGCCAGTATCTCGTCTCCTACCTTCCAAACTTTACAGAAGCTCTCCTGCAAACCTTGCAGAACTAGCACTCCTGAAAGAAAGGATATAGCGGAGACATGGCTTAGCCACAGCCCGGGGGATGTTTCCAGAATGAGATTTTCACTCTGCAGCGGAGTGTGCGCTGATATGAAACTTCCTGGCAGATTAAAACTGTGTGCCCGACCGAGACTCGAACTCGGGACCTTTGCCTTTCGCGGGCAAGTGCTCTACCATCTGAGCTACCGAAGCACGACTCACGCCCGGTACTCACAGCTTTACTTCTGCCAGTATCTCGTCTCCTACCTTCCAAACTTTACAGAAGCTCTCCTGCAAACCTTGCAGAACTAGCACTCCTGAAAGAAAGGATATAGCGGAGACATGGCTTAGCCACAGCCCGGGGGATGTTTCCAGAATGAGATTTTCACTCTGCAGCGGAGTGTGCGCTGATATGAAACTTCCTGGCAGATTAAAACTGTGTGCCCGACCGAGACTCGAACTCGGGACCTTTGCCTTTCGCGGGCAAGTGCTCTACCATCTGAGCTACCGAAGCACGACTCACGCCCGGTACTCACAGCTTTACTTCTGCCAGTATCTCGTCTCCTACCTTCCAAACTTTACAGAAGCTCTCCTGCAAACCTTGCAGAACTAGCACTCCTGAAAGAAAGGATATAGCGGAGACATGGCTTAGCCACAGCCCGGGGGATGTTTCCAGAATGAGATTTTCACTCTGCAGCGGAGTGTGCGCTGATATGAAACTTCCTGGCAGATTAAAACTGTGTGCCCGACCGAGACTCGGTCGGGCACACAGTTTTAATCTGCCAGGAAGTTTCATGATGAAACATAATTAAGGAAATATAAAGGAAAAGAAGATTGCCTGGCTAATAGAGATAGATGAAGAGGAAGGCATCTCAGGAGCAAGATAGGAGACGCTAGCTTTGCTATTTGACAGATGAGAGGATTGGCCTGGTACATTAATTTTGTGGAGAACTTTATGAGGATGATAGTAGGAAATGCTTCAACTTCTTCTTAAAAGCAGCAGGAGATAGAATTTTGCGCAAGGAAAGGGGCAGTTTGTTCCAGAGGCGGACAGCGGCAACTGAGGAGTTTGCAAAAGTTTTTGTTTTGTGAGTGGGCACAGTTAGGATACCAAATAAGAGTAACCTCGTGTTTCGATTATGATGGCATGACAGGTTTTTAATCTCTGAAGCAAGGTATTGGGGTGCTTGCGCGACGAGGAGTCTGTGAAGTAGACATAGAGTGTGGTAGTCACGCAATTTGTCCGGCCGCAGCCACCGTAGCTCGGAGTATGAAGCTCTAACATGATCATATCGGCGAATGTTGCAGGCGTAACGCACACAGGCATTCATGGTTAGCTCTAGCCGTCTTTTGTTTTCACTACTCGTGCCTTGTTGAATCACATCTTTAGGAACAGCATAGGGATGTCCACCCCCGGTAGCTGAGTGATCAGCGAGACAGTATGTCAATCCTAAGGGCCGGGGTTCGATTCCCGGCTGGCTCGGAGATTTTCTCCGCTCAGGGACTGGCTGTTGTGTTGTCCTAATCATCATCGTTTCATACCGATCGACGCGCAAGTCCCGAAGTGGCGTCAAATTGAAAGACATGCTCCCGGCAAACGGTCCACCCGACAGGAGGCCCTAATCAAACGACATTTTAGCAGAGCGACTATAAGACTTCCTTGGAGAACTCCAGACGCCGTTTTTATTTCACTCGATTATTTCCTGTCAATTACTACGAACCGCGTTTGTGATCAGAGCTGCCGCTCGGGTTTTGCCGAGTCGTCTAAGGCGACGCAGTCACGGACTGTGCGGCTGGTCCCGGCGGAGGTTCGATTCCTCCCTCGGGCATGGATGTGTATGTTTGTCCTTAGGATAATTTAGGTTCAGTAGTGTGTAAACTTAGGGACTGATAACCTTAGCAGTTAAGTCCCATAAGATTTCATACACATTAACATTGGTCAGAGCTCACGAATATTGACGCACGAATGGGACGATAGACACGCCATTCGATTAGAAGTTGCTCGGGAAGACTATTGTCAGAAACGTCATGCAAATTTGGAAGTACAGAATCAACTTGAGGACTCCTCTCGCTACCTTTCATTACTTTCTGCGAAAAAACAGCTATTTGTGATTTACAAGAATAACAAAAAGCATCGCAGTACAGCCGCATGCATGGTGTTCGGAAATCCCACGGTGCAGGCTTCTAGGACTTGTTGAGTGGAGCGAGTACATAATGATTTGAGTAGGAATCCATGTCCGCAAACGTACCGTATCCGTTCTACGACCGTTTCAGATCAAGTGTGTAAAACGTCCACGTTCGCTGAGGGAAACAAAATTGTATCAGACTTGCTTGTCTTTGTATGCAATAGAGTAAACAGGACGACGTGTACTACATCAGACGGTCACCTGATATCACTTAACGTCTGTCTATCTGCGAGACGTGTTCAATTCCTGTGCGTCTCCAATACAGTATACATGGTTTACTATAGGTTTTCGGAATACACAGACACGCTCCTTGTGTGTGGGTAACATCGAGGTAACGGAAGAGCTGTTACTCGGCTGTACGACGAAAGCTTTCCGTAACGTAGCACGCCATCGCACCAACTTTTTGCACAAGATACCAGCGTCTCCGGGAAACACGTACTTTCACTGCGACGAGGCAGGACTTTGGTTCCGCTCGCCCGAATTTGAAGATGTACTGCATCGTGTTGAAGGAATCCGTCAATGAGAACTCGAACAATTGCGCGTGCAGTGGCTGTTAGTCACAATATCGTTTCGGACATTCTGCGTGTGCAGCAATCACCACCGTACTACTTACAAAAGGTACACGCTATGGGTGCAGGCCATTTTCCACAGCACGTGGCCTACTGCAATTGGTTCCTCCGCCTCTTCGTCGACACGCCCTTACTTCCACGTCTAGTTGTGTTCATAGATGAAAGTAAATTCATTAAGGACTGTGTTCTGTGTCTGGTCATACGAAAACTCTCGTGCCACGCATGTTAGGGGATTTCAGCACTGGTTTGGTATTAAAAGGTGTGGCCAGGTATTCAGAACGGTCATGTGTGTGAGCCCTATATCATTCCATAAGCTTACTGGTCCTTCATACTTGATCTTCCTACAAACGTATTGGGCCCGTTCTTGAAAGCTCTGCGGCTGAATGTCCGTCAGAAAGTGTGGTTTGAGCGTGATGACGCATCACCTCACTCCTCTCGTGCTGTTCCGAGACACCTCAGCAGACGAAGTGCTGAAAGATGGATAGCCCGAGGTGGTCCAACCGCGTGGCAACGGCATTACACGGATTTAACCCATATGGACTACTTCTTATGGGGTCGCATGCAGAGTTTAATTTGGGAGACTTCTGTAGAGACAGAGGAACAGTTTCTGGCTGGAATTCTGGACGCTGAATACACCCGAAGAGACACTAGGTGGGATGGCGGGTGCACACCAGAATATGCTTCATAAGGAAAATGTCTGTAAGAACGTTGATAATCGCCACATCGACCCGGTGTTGTAACGTATCAGTATTGTCATGTACGTACAGTACACTGAGTTGTCTTTCGTTTTGGAATAGTGTAAACAAGTAATACGTAAGTCTTGAAACAAAAAACTGTAGTTAAATGGTAAATGGACGTTTCGTTATGTTTTCTTTCGAATAGTTACCTAATAATTGTACTGCGTCAAGCCTAATTCAGTTCCATAAGCAGAGGTGGATGAGCTAAACATCGGATCTGATTCCTTCGTAGAACTGAAACGGTATTTTTCCAGAGACGGCTGCCTATTAAGAATATTACATACTTACTCCTCATTACAAGTCCCAGAAGTCTGTAACGGTAATTTCCGAACATCATGTATAATTATGCTCTATATCGTTAGCGTCAATCTCTTGAGGGATTATGGAAAATGGTTGTTTGGAGAACGAAAATCTCCTGTGTAAAAGTGAACGTGTATTCCAGAAACAGAGATATTGCGAAACTCAGCTCTCTCTGTTTCTTTAGAGATCCACAACGATATAATAACGGCGCTCAGGTTGATGCCATCATCCTTGATTTCAGGAAGGCATTTGACACAGTTCCGCATTGCACATTAGTGAGTAAAATGGGAATTTACGGAGTATCGGATCAGACTGGCGACAGGGTGCAAAACGTCTTTGCATATAGAACTCAGTAAGTCGTTCTTCACGGAACAAAATCGACAGATGAAAATTTGATTTCCGTAGAACCCTGAGGAAGTATCAGATTACTGACAGTGTTTGGAACATATATGAATGACCTAGCGTCAGAAGTTCCTTACGACTGTGTAAGGTTTTGAGGACAGAACAACAACTGCGAAAGCTGTAAATATTTTTGGTTTAATGTTGCTTTTCCACAGTTTAGAATGTGACAATGTTACGAAAGGTGTCAAACGAACGCATCTCGTCCTCAGAAACTGAAATAACCCTAAACACAACAATGGTAAATTTTAAAAATAGGTTTCTTTACAAAATTATTCTTACAACTGCGTCATGATGTAGGCAAGTACTACAATAAATCATCCGATTCCGATTCAAAGTTCAGTACTATTTAGGATGACAATTAAGTCTATGGAGGTTAGTTTTGTGCCATGTTGAGCAAAAGAATCCCCAAGTCGCTCGACTTTACAGTGGACGCTGGTTGGTTAACCAATAAATCTACGACTCTTCTCGTGGTATTTACCTTAGCTGCGATGACCTGTCGTCTGTATGGCTGCTCTCGTCCTCTTAAATTCCTATAAAAACTAATTGCTGCTTTTTCCAGCAGAAACTTCCCCTATGTTCCTCCTTATGCGAGAAAACATTTACTCATCCCTAGTCTTGGAATATGGCGATATGCACGCTCATGGCTGGAGCAGCGTGCGCATTAAAATGCCCTCTCAGTCCTTGCAAGAATAATTTACTAACTGGCTGGTTCCTTTCTCCACAGTTGGAGGTTAACGACACTACACCTAATATCAAGCTGAATATCAGTCGCAGTGAACACCATGTTCACACAAATTCCTCCTCTGTGTCATACAGAGCGTTATGCACTCCGTTCTGCACTTGAAGCCTGTTCGGAGAAGAGTCCCCGAAAATTTTGCTCTTGTCTTTCTCGAAGATGAACTGTCTCCCAACTGGGTTCTTTCATTCTCCACGTCATGGCTTTTTTTGACCAATAGGAGCGTTCCTCTTATTTTTGTGGAAACTCACTCTGCCAATCACAAGGGCCCTACCATTAATCTACGTCGAAATCTCGGCACTTTACATCTTCCTAGTTCGTTTCCGTCAATCGGACGGTTTGTGCCCACTCCAGACGCCTTAAAGTGCCATGCATACTTCACATGTGTTCCACTCACTGTTCACGTGATCAACTGCATCACTGGTTTTGTTCGTGTCCATTTGGAATTCCGAAACACATGCGACTGAACCGCCGAATCTTTCCATCAGTAAATGGGGTATGTTCTCAACTGACTCGGTTGTTTTAACCCCTCCACTGACGGAATGACCCGCTTCCTACTTCCGTATGTATAAAGCCAATACGGACTTGTAGCTGTCACGCCTTTGCGCTTACTGCTACGTATTTTAACCGTAAATAGCTCAGCCCTAAAGGTAAGAGGTAGTAGTGAATTCACGTTATTAATCTTTGAAGACAGCACAGCTGCCACAAGCTCAGCTCACTTTCACTCCACTCCTACCCTCGCCATTGCACCACATTAACTAGGGGCTACATGGACCTTGCTAAATTCACTTGCGTATACATTTTTGAGCGTTACTCGCCAGTATTTACCTAATGATTAGTACACTTCTAACCGGACTATTTCCCAAAGAGCTGTGATGATTGAACGGGTTCGATCCACGGCCTACAGTGCCCTACAGTTCACACGGTAACACTGCCTACCTGACCCACTTAACTTGGTAGTGAGCTTATGTATCCAATCACCACTGCTAGCAGCAGTGGGTAATCCTATCAGCACGACGAGAGCAGCTGACTTACCGTCGAATCCTCCTGAAAATACTTATAACTACGGTCGCCAGCTCTGAAGGAGCAAAAGAATAAATCAGTTTTTTGGCTCGTTTCAAAGTGAAATGGCTTGAGTTGAATTTAAACTTAATTCTGAATATTACTATTTCTGATCATTCTAGGTGATTCTACAAAGCAAATACTCTCTCAATTTCTGTGAGTTGGCTTGGTAATTACCACCAAGACAACTTATGCAACTTAGGTTAACAAAATTCTATCCTTCAACTTATTTAATGATTTTGGATATTACTCTTTGGACAATTGATATAGAATTAGTTAAGTGACTTTACTTGAAAGGTTACTCAGAAAAATTTAAGTAACTATAAATAGGCGACTCATTCTGGTGTGACCATTGCTCTTTTCAACATTCTTATACGCTAAAGTATTCTACACCCAAAAGAATTGTAAATGAAAGAGGCGATGGTGGCCTCAGTCTGATTTCACTACACTATATTTGAGGTTACTACACTTTACAATGAACAACATGCGTCGTAATTTTACTCATTACTATATTCTGTCCTCTGCACTTGCATAAAAGAAAACTGGTATTCTCCTTTTACATGTATACAAAGTTCGACTTAACAATTGCAAGCAGTCTTGCCTTGGGTAGACGTGTCGGTGCTGGTGGTGAGATGCATGTGGCTAACGCAGCTCTTCACGCCTCATGCCCTTAATGGCGGCTGGAACTACGAGCTGTAGCACTCGTATAAGCTACTGCACGTCCGCCATAAAATCTGGGCGCAGGAACTCTTACAATCAGCACCAGTGGCATAGAGATGGCTTCGACAACCATTCGTCGCGTTCCACTCCACAATCGGCGACGATATTCGCCTCTTCGCTGTTGCACAATCACTTTTGCGTGAGCACAGTTACGCACGTCCGGTCACGTCAACACTCCCCAGGCCATTCCATTGTTCCGTCCCTGTGTCTCCAGCTACCTCTAGCTACGCTCGTATCACCAAGAGTGGGGTCGTTCCCCTACCTTCTTTTCACCGAAATCATTTAGTATTTAAGAATATTTATATTTATTACCCTGGAGTTCATACCAGTCATAATAATTTACTACTAGCGCTTTATAACATTAAATCATACAGTAATAACTTATAATTACCAAGAAAAAGAATACATTTGACTCCGAGAGCTTAGTGCATTGTCTGACAGGCAGCGCTAATTCCCAGTTTCGCCAATAGATGGCATCAGGGTGCACTCCCTGGCAGTCTCACACCAGCGCGCCCATTTCCGAAGCGTGGGCTCCAAATTACTGTCAGCCCACCATGATTTCAGTTCCGTTACACACAGTTTTCTAAAGCCTCCTTGTGTCCTACTTCTGGTGGCCGATCACTTGCTGTCCAGTATGCGTCACCTGTCTAGTCGCTGACTCCCGCCATGGGTCGCCCCGTAAGAGGCTTTCGTGGGGCCTCCCACAGTGCGGCCTCTGCTTCTGCCCGAGCCCGCTTCCACACAAAACATTTCCTCTCCGTGCTTGTTTCACCTTCTGCTTATTGACATACATTATATAGCAGCAGTGTGTGAATACTGTCGATTGAATGCCATCCGTTTTGCATTACATACTTACAGGCAAATCCACAAATCCGCTCATTACTGCCGAAGTAAGTTAGGTGTCATATTCAACTTCCTATTATGATGTATTAAACTATTATGTAAGGTGCGAAAGTGACCTTCGTTTATTCTGCCACCTTACCTATCCTCCCCTTTCCGTGTTCAGTTTTGCATTGGGTCAATCAGTGCTTGAGAAATTGATTGAAGTCAGTGCAAAATTGTTTGCAACTGATGACTGTAGCAAGTGACTTATTTACTGACTAACTACCTATTTTAATATTTTGTATACCTTAAACAGTTGTTCGATCTAGTTTCCTTATCGTTGTATTTTACATTGTACTTGATTTCATGTTTACGAATTTGAACTCTTAAGTGAAGTTGTTTCTCCTTTCAAAATGTAACATTGTTTCTAATTTTCTTATTTTCTTACAATTCTATTTAATTAATCTAAGATCTTTTTCTTTCAAAATCATTGCTTAAATTTTAATTTTAATTTAAATTCGAACAATTTGTGGTTATCTATAAATTTTTATCATCTGTAAAAATTTTGTCTTTCAGACTGATCTGTTTGTGATTATCTAATTTATGTTACATGATGATGGATATGCACTGAAGTTGAGGAAACCTTCATGTAACATTATCCTCTCCTTTTTCAATATTTTTCACTCTATCTCTGGCTTTCATATCAATCATAATCTAAGAAAGTTTCACTTCTTACAATAAAGCTTTATGATCTATATTAAACTCAACCCAATCATTCAACTTTTTTTACAGGCATAATACTATTCATAAACATGTTTATATTCCATAAAAACGTAAAATCTATGCGTTATAGCTTTACAAAAATTTATAAATTCCACTTTTACAAATATATTAAATTTCTAATCCTACTAGTTACTTTACAAACCTTAAACTGACGTTATGGAATACCTAAACCCATTCATATTTATATATCCTCTATTTCTGATAAAGCTATCACACATTAGAATCTTAACCTCCCAAGACATTTTAATTATAGGTTTTCTTAATTTAAACATGTTGAAAAATATGAAAGTCAAGGAATATTATTGATATGTCAAGATTAAAGTTTTAAAAACATCGTTAATAAAGATCGATTGCTAACACATAAAATCTTCAAATTCAAATATTTTTAACACAATCATAAAAATTCTCCCTTTTTTCAGTTTCTTTGGAGAATAGCCTAACACAGATAGTTCTTTGTCCTACATCTTTAACATGGTTCATTGAAATCCTCACTTTCCTTCGTAGGTTTCGACGTGCCTCCATCTACCATGAAATGACGATCGCCCGGGTGCCTCAACGTGTCTCCGCTGCGCATGGAATGACGATTGGCATGCGTCTCGCATCGTTTCTGCTGGGCACGGAGTGACGGTCGGCAGAGAGAAAGGTTCCTGACGGTCTGAGCGTGTTGTAAATGCGTGGTTGCCTTTGTTCCATTTTTCATGTGCCCATGGTGAGGTTGTATTGGAGGTCCGTTTTTGGCAGCATAAAACATTCTTCTTTAATCGACGAATCTTTATGTCGGTTCATCGTTGGTCTATTCGTCTCTAGGTATTCATATGTGTAGTCATCTCGTCATTCTCGGTGTCTGAAGATACAATTTGCCATAAAGAATATCGGATATTTATACTGCCAGAACAGTTAAATTCGATTCCCATTGTTAGTTAAATAAAATTATGGTCTTGTATGGGAAGGGATTTGAAATGGCTTCTTGATCTCTTTTGATCCAAGCTCTTCTTTCTTCCAAATCTTCTGTGTGGCATCTTCTATTCTTGGTGCATCTTGCTGTCTTCTCACTTTTGTCTTCGTTCTTCTCTGGACTGGGAATTGGGATTGAACACCTGTTTAATCTCGTTATCGCTTAAGCCGTTCTTATGGTGTATTCTTAGAAATTGTTGTGTATCCTTTTATTGTATTCGGTTGTTCATCTAGATAGATTGGACAGCCTGTAGGGAAGCAGCCTACTCACGCTGTAGTAAATTCACATCAGTTTCCATTGTGTGCCAGCCAGTCTGCTGTAACTAGCTCTGACGTCATAAATGTTGCGCAATACCTTAAAAATCAAGCAAATGACCTAAAACTTTTCTAGCATGTCAGGAATAATACTAAATTAATGTGTGTTAAATATCAGTTCGATAACTTCAGCCATTTTCGAAATTTGGACGTTTTTCTGAAATATCATTGGCGCAACAGAAAAGAGCCAGAGACTTCAAAATTTATATTTAGATTCATCTTTCAGAATGATTTAATAAAAACAGTACTTTGGATTTCACAAATTAAGATTTTAGTGGAAATTCATGATTTTCTGGTTTTCGTCTCAAAACTGAAGGAAGCAAGATAGATTAAGTAGGCTAATAAATAAGGATAGGATGTTTAGATTTAAATAGGTTGGAGGTCCGCTACGACTATGAAGATGTGAAAAGTTTCTTTTGAATACCTATAAAATTATAGCGATAGCGGATCTCAAAAGGGCCAGTTCAGAGCTCATCTACTGCGTGCAGTGTAATTTAATTAATTCTCTCGCCAAAAATATTTAACTTAGCCACGTCAAAATTTTATTATCAATACTTACCTGCGTGCTGAATGCACGTTTAAATTAAGAGCTTCATTGGCCATCAGCAAAAGAAGCTATAAATTATTATGTAACTTGAAGTGGTGCGTTACTAGCCCAGCGGCTAGTCGGGAGAGCCGATTTGATCAGGCGTTCCCTTAGCCGTCCGCACCGCAGCTTTATATATAAGAACGCTGCGCGAGGAAGAAAGGCCCCAGTTCTCTCCAGACGCTGAATGACACGCCATCTGTGTCGGGAGTCGCGTCGCATCGGTATCACTGCTACAAACAGCCTCGGGTGCCGTATTAAGTTACTAGAGATACGCGGAACCATGAAATCATTTCAAGTGAAGGGTTAATTCTGGGATGATTTTCATTATCTAGCTTCAGTTTGCATATTGTCGTATTTTCACGTGCCGTCGCGGGACAGACATTCTACCAATTATTTAGCGTGGCGTTTGATGAAATACTCTCATCAAATTATGGCGAGCATTCTTTTTAACATTTAATTCGGACATTTAAAGTTGCATCAGCGCATTAGACTCTGAACTGCTCTGTTAGTTAGGTTGAAAGGATACTTGTGTTTTTTATCTGTGAATTTCAGAATATACTCAACTATTTTGGAAAATCGTTTTTGATTAGAAATCCCGGACAATCTCCTAATTCCTCAGAGCTATAAGCTGCAGCTATAATGGTATTCTCAGGTGAAGTGGGCACTAGCAATTCTAATTACAGGCTTCACGTTTTGTTAAATCACTTTCTGGGTGCTAAAAAGTAAATAGAGAGCCAGTGTTGAGAACGGCGAAAGAGAGCATTAACAACATTCTATAAGGCTGAAACTGATTCAACATGGAAGCATTTATACAGCAATTATAATTTTTACAAGTTATTCGCCGCCCCACATATGGTGCATCGGCCGGGAATTCAACTAAGTGAAAGTGATTTTTTTTAACTATTCGGATTCGCGAGTGAAATGCGACACGCAACTGAGTATAGAACAGTGAATGTGTTACGTGTGCATGTGGACGACGCAATTGGATTAACTACACATCTGGATTGACGGAGCTGGCACTGAGTCTAGCGGTGCTGCCGGCATCGCGAGAAGCCAGCCTCGCCGCACCGCAGTCGTCCGCTGGAGCGGACGGCGCTGCGCCTGCAATTGCGGGCCACGCAAACACACAACAGCCGTCGGAGAGCCGTCTGCAGTTCAACGTGCCACATCGCATCAGGAATCCTGGTACGCCGCGCCGGCAACGCCATACGTCGTGCAGAAGGAACTAAGTTATGTGAAAAGCTGTTAAAAATTTTACTAACCTGCACTAAAAGACTGTCAGCGATGGAACCGCCAAAAGAAACTGAGTTTAAACTTAAATCAGAACCTATGTCTGTTGAGGGAACTGTAAATCCAGACAACGGTTCAAGTGTAAATATGCATGAAAGCAGTAATGTTAAGGTGAAATATGAAATATTGTCTCCTGACAGTAGTTTAAAAAAGGGCAATTATTCAATAATAGAGACCCCTGTAGTTAAGCAGAAAGCAGAAATTGTTAATTTATTGGATGACAGTTTATCTGATGAGTTAAAAATGAATCAGTCAACGGAGGTGGTAGAGTTTAAGAAGGAGAAGTTAGATATAACTGATCAATCAGAAGTTTCATTTAGTTTTGATGATTCTGGTGTTGGAGCTAGTTTTTCGTCACCTGAGTGTGATAAAAAGCCAGCTAGTGAGCAACCCAAAGATGCTGGGGCTATTGATTTAAATGTTATATTACGAGCAATAGCTGCCAGTAATGCAAAAATGTCAGCCAGTAATGCTAAAATGACAGCTGATTTAAAATCTGATATAATTGAGGTAAATAACAGGATTGTGGCCAGCAAAAAAATTTTAATAAACGGTTTGAGGCAATGAACAATAAATTAGAATCCAATAATGCTGAATTAAAGTCTGAAATAAGTGAGGTCAAAAGCAGTAATGCTGAATTAAAGTATGAGATTATGGCCAGCCAAACTAAATTTAATAAACGATTGGAGGTAATGGAAGATATCTTCAAGGCTGGTTGCAATAAGTTGAAAGAGGATCTAGACAGTTTGAATTGTAAAATTGATTACAATCATGAGGATATTAAGAAAAAGGTTGCTCAACAGTTTTCTGAAATGTATAAAACAGTTAAATCCGAAGTTGCTGAGGTTCGCAGAGACTTCCAAATGGAAGATGCGAAGCTGGAGCACAAGTTAACAGAAAAGATCGAGGCGGAATCTGAACTGTGCTCAGACAGATTTAAAGATGTTAATATTAAAGTAAACATATGTCAAGCAGACGTAGATGCAATCAAAACTGATACTACTCATATTGTACAAAGAGTAGATAATGTTGAATTGAGAGTAGAAAATATCAATACTAACATTGGTAACATTGAGAGTAAAGTAGCTTCAGTAACTTCTGGTAATGGTAGTATACAACAAATTGTAGCTGCAAACGCCGCTTTTATCGGGTGTCGGCAGTTCTTGCGGTTCGATCCAGATAAAAATATACACCCGCTAGATTTCTGGAACGATTTTGAAGATGTGATTCCACCAACTTGGTCTGAACGAGAGAAAATCTCATTTATTAGAAGCCATTTAGCAGGTGACGCCATGCGTTGGTCAGCTGATGTTATGTTGAAGTGCAAAACATTAGCGGAATTTAAAACAGCTTTCATTAATGAGTATTGGTCTAGCAATAAGCAAAATGAAGTGTTGAGAAAATTTTTGAGTGGAAAACGCTTCAATGCAGGCAAGGAATCAATTAAAGAGTTTGCTAGGTCATGGATTTCACGTTTGCCACATTTGGCGGAAAAGCTAAAACCAGAAATGATTATACTAGGTCTTGAAGCCAAACTGCCATGGTATTGGCAAACTAGAATTATATCTGCCCCTAGAGACAATCTGGATCGTTTCATTGAGTATCTGGAACGTGTAGAACGTGTTGTGGCCAATGAGGAGCAATCACGTAATAACAGAAATTCTATTAATACCAGTAGTAATTTTAGGAACGAGCAAAATGGCAATGTAAACATCAGAACAGTAGGTGTTTGCCATCCTAAGAGAGGTAGGAATTGGGGAAATAATTATCAGAACCAACAATGGCATCCAAATGACAGTAATGTTGTTCCAAAAAGAATTATGCAGGTAAACAACAGTGCGGAAAGCAATGCTGTGCCAGCTAACTATAATGAAACTAAAGGAAACAGTAGTAAGCCGAGGCAGGAAAACTAGTTCCCGTCTATGAGGACACTGACGCTCACTAGGCGGTTACTTTTCCTAAGCCAGTAGTTACGGGAATTGGTAAGACAAATCAGAATACTCAAACTGAACAGGTGGATGAAGTGTCGGTAGCATCTAAGGATACAACAGAAATGTTAGATCACTCACAGTATTTGATAGATACCGTGTTAGAGACGCTTTCTAAGTGGGAAGAGAAAGAGAAGGCGCAGCAGTGTAACGATAGGGAGGAGCTACAAAATATTGAATTGTCAGGTGAAGAAGCAGAAGAAATTCATGCTTATATTTACGATGAAGATGATGTGCTCTTATCTAAAGGGCCTGTGCAGGATGTTGATAATGTACTAATAGATTTAGGACAGGAGATAAGTGAGAATGTAGAGGGTAGGCTGTTGAGGGTCGATGAACTCAGTAGCTGTGACCAGTTGTCACTTGAGAAGGAAACCGACGATAATGGTAAAAGTGGTTTAGCTGTAACTAGTGTTATGCCCGTTCTAGAGACGCAGAATCGCTCAGACTACAGCAATTTGGGTTATGTTCAGGAAACTAAATGTAATGAAGTCGTGCGGTGTTTCGATTTAAAATTAATAGACCGACTGGAAAAGGCAGCTGAAAATGTAATTCAGGAAACCCCTACACCCTGTGACCTAAATGTAATGAAGACAGATGTCGATCACTTTAGTTGGAGACAAATCCAAAAGGAACTATTGGATGAGTTTGAGGGACCACCTGTACAACCTAGAATAAGCCACCCTATAATAATAGTGAATATGTTTGGTATCAATGTACGTTGTCTCTTAGACAGTGGAAGTGAGGTGAGTGCAATATCTCAGTCCTTCTTTGATGCATTACCTGGTAAAGACAAGCTTACAGTAATGAGGGTATCAGGACTAAGAATAATTGGTGCTACTGGCAAGGTTTCAAAAACGGTAAAGCAAGAAGCTTTACTACCCTTTAACATTAATGGTAATTTAATTGATCATCCATGTTTAATTGTAAACAATCTCAGTATTGTGGTTTTAATTGGCATAGATTTCTTGTCAAAAAATCAGAGTGTTGTTGACTTTGAAAGAAGCCAGTTAAAAATGGTCTTGCCAATAACCGGAGTAATTATAGTACCTTTTAGTGATAAACATGTAGTAACTGATCATGAAACTTGGGAGCTGCCTATACGAGTTCTGAAAAATAGGAGGTATTGGGACGAAGGTGTTAATCTTAGTAACAGTAAGCTGAACACAGAAGAAGAAGAAGAAGAAGCAATTATTTTAGACAAAATAGAAGCTAAATTGCAGAAAATCGATAAAATTTCCGCCAATCAGAAGGAAGAACTGAGACAGGTTCTAAAAAGGCATCATAAGGTATTTTCGGATCGACCTGGCATAGTCAAAGGTTATGAATGTCAATTAAAGGTGAAACCCGGGCAAGTGTTTTTCAGGAAGCCATACCAAATACATGTAGCTAGGAAGGAGGCGGTTCGAAAGGAGATACAGAGAATGCTGGTGTGGGGTGTGATTGAGAAAGCGGTCAGTGAGTACAATAATCCTCTTGTTGTGGTACCAAAAAGAGACGGGAGTGTCAGATTGGTCTTGGACGCTCGTTGGTTGAATGAAATAGTGGTTAGGGAAAGTGATAGACCGCAGAACATGGACGAATTATTGCAAAAATTCCGGGGAGTAAAATTCTTAACTTCTATGGACATCACGTGTGGATATTGGAATTTGCCACTGGCGGAGAGTTCAAGGAAGTACACAGCTTTCTTGTAAGAAGGAGTTTGTTACCAATACCGTGTGGTACCTTTCGGACTTAATATCTCTGTTTGTGCTTTCGTACATGTGATGTGCCATGTTTTAGGACCAGCTTTAAGTAATAAAATAACAGTCTACGTAGATGATCTGTTAATAGCAACTCCTACCTGGGAAGAACACATAGCTTTATTAGAGGAAGTGTTAGAGGCTATTGAGGGAGGTGGCATGAAACTAAAGATTGAAAAGACAGAGTGCGTTAAAGAGGAAATAGGTTTCTTGGGATATAGGATAAGTGGAAAAGGTATTCTGCCTGCCCCAGGCAAGCTAGCAGTCATTGAAAAATTTGAGGCTCCCAGAAACAAGAAGCAGTTGAGATCAATGTTTGGTCTTTTCGGCTTCTATAGGCGTTTTGTTAGAGATCAGGTTTTTAATGCTCCCTGTCTTCACCTCCTGCTGAAAAAGAATACCCCTTGGGTTTGGACAGCAGAATGTCAACAGGCGTTTGAGGTGCTTAAACAATCTTCAATTAATAGTCCAGTTTTACATCATCCTGATTTTGAAAAACCATTCTGTATGTCTGTTGATGCTAGTGGCTATGGTGTAGCTGTGGAGATATTCCAGGTAGAAATAGAGAACGAACAAGAAGTGCACAAGACTATAGCTTTCGCAAGTCGATCTTTACAGGCAGCAGAGAGAAATTATGGCATCTCAGAACTAGAAGCGTTGGCAATTGTATTTGGGGTACAGAAGTTTGAGCAGTATCTATTAGGTCACAAGATAATAGTTTACAGTGACCATAAGGCATTGACCTTTTTAAAGAGCTGTAAATTGAGGAATGCTCGTTTGGTAAGATGGTCATTGTATCTCCAGCAGTTTGACCTTGAGGTTAAATATATTCAAGGGAAAGACAATCTGGTAGCTGATGGGTTATCTAGAAGTGCAGAGCTCTGTGATGACGCGGGAATTACAGCAACCGACCTAAATGAAGTTCTAATGTTTGCATTGCACGAAGTAAAGGAAGGAAGTGCATTAAAGAGAGTGATTAAGAACTTGAGACGTGAGCAGAATGCAGATGACCAACTGAAATTAGTGAAGAGCTATTTAGGAAATGCGAACTATCCTAAGGTTTCACAATACTATTGCCTGCATAAAGGTATTCTGTTTAGAAGGAAAAAGGTAGGTGTTTCTGAGTGGAAGCTGTGCTTTCCCTCACAACATGTAGACTTACTAATCGACTATGTACACCTGAGGTATGGGCACTACGGTGCAAAGAAGTGCATTGCAAAATTAAAAGAAAAGGTTGTGTTTGACAACATGTACCGCCGGGTGGCCAAGCGCCTAGCATCTTGTGTAGTGTGCCAGAAAGTCCGTGCTGCTAACACCAGAATACAAGGAGATATGCATTCAGTAGAGCCAACTGAAACCCTAGAATTACTGGCTTGTGATTTGTTTGGCCCTCTTCCTGTTTCGAGAGGTGGTTGCACCCATGTATTTGTTATTGTGGATGGATTCAGTAAATATGTTAAGCTATACCCAATTAAAAGAGCAAATGCAAAAACATTGGTTGAAAAGTTGGAAAAAGATTTCTTCGTGAACGTTGGCGTTCCGAAGAATTTGCTGTCAAACAATGGGCCTCAATTTACTTCTTATAGATTTAAGGAATGTCTAGATAAGGCCGGCGTGAAACATCTGAAAATATCTGCGTATTTCCCCCAAGGAAATATGAGTGAACGTATTATGAGGGATGAATAGGCTTTGCAGAACTTATTGTGCTCGGAAACACTCAAGTTGGGCAGAGCACATTAAGTATTTTGAAAATGTAATTAACAACTTAAGACATGATGCAACTGGTTTTGCACCTTGCGAATTGATGTTTGGCCAAGAACCGCACAATGTGATTGCAGATATGGTAGAATTCCCTATTCTAACGCAAATATCCACAGACGAGAAGAAACTAAAGGCTAGGGCTAATATGAGAAAAAGAGCGTTGGAAAGGAAGAAGCGTCATGACGCAAAAGCTGTACCTACTAACTTTGAAATAGGTCAATTAGTCCTTGTTAAAACCAAAGAAAAATCAAAGAAAGTAAATGCAGAAACAAAGAAATTCATGTTCGTATACCAAGGACCTTTCAGGATCATAGGAAAACCACATGCCAATGCATATAGGCTAGAGTACCCTAAAAGTAAGAAGCTATTAGGTCTCAGGAACGTGATCGACCTAAAGATATTCATAGGTAGCTAATGAATGCTGTAGGGAGGAGGTTGTTCTGTAACCTCTACACAGTGTGGCAGCTGTGCAGTCCCAGCTGTGTGAGATCTTCTTTCCATTTCAGGTCTCACTCATTCTTCATCTTTCCTATCCACAAAAATTTTGACCCCTTCTTTCCAATATGAAAATTTCTGAAACCAATGAATGCTGTAGGGAGGAGGTTGTTCTGTATCCTCTACACAGTGTGGCAGCTGTGCAGTCCCAGCTGTGTGAGATCTTTCCCTTTCAGGTCTCACTCATTCTTCATCTTTCCTATCCACAAAAATTTCGACCTCTTCTTTCCAGACATAAAAATTTTCTGTCATGGCTATCAAGCCATGAGTTATGTAACCATTCTATCTACCGATTAGTGAAGAAAAATACCTAATGTGACAAACCTAATAGTGACAAACAATAGAGAAGTATGACGTAATTAAGATACAAATGTATTTGAGTAACAATTATGTATAGTACCCTGGTAATATAATAAGTACAAAGTGTTGTTTTATTGGAAATGGTCCACCAACAGTAATTTAAAAAGATATATGAATTCATGTACAAGCAGGATCTGAAGTGGTAGTGAAACCTAGTGTATGCATTAGAGCTAACTAAGAAATAGTAAAAGAGATTGCTTAGTGTTAGGAAGAATATGCAGTTAAGTTGTAAGATTAAACTCACCTGGTGTAGCAAGGAAAGGCAGTGTAATAGAATTGAGCAGTGTTTGTGGTTGAGACGTGAAGGACACGTCCCTGAAGTATTTATGAGGTTGGAGCTGGCCATTATTTTAGTGTAGTGTGTGACAGGATACACCTACACGTATTGAGGTTATGATTTGGAGGCGTGAATGCGACCATAGGTACCCTTATGTTAGATGAGACAGAGCAGCCCATGGTGCCCTATAGGTTTAAGGAATTTAGCATTACGCTCGTCCATAATTACTTGATGCACTTTAGTGGTAGGTCTGAGAGACTACCTGAGGTTTCAGCGTCCAATCGAGTGGAAATGGATTGCCACGTGAGCAAACTAATCAGCTGCAATACACTATGAATATGAAATAAATGTGCTATCCTATGCTTTAAATGTTAATAGAGTGAGTGTTAAATAAGTACATACACTAGCAAAATAAATAAATAACATATTGACAGATGTGAAACATTATTTTAGCTCAGCATAAATACACTTCAAAGTAAGTAAATACCTAATTGCAGATGTGGAACTGACAACAGCAGAGGACCAAAAAGTGGATTTAGTAGTCAACTAAACGTAGTGTGTTTTGAACACTCACAACTGTACTATTACCAAAAGTTACTCACATGTACAAAGAAGGTGAGAAAACAACCACTAATCATACTCATACTATCTCTAAGAATAAGGTAATCAAAGATGAGTCAGTTAAGTGCTTAAAATACAAATGTATCAGGAATGTACCAAGCATTGGTTCAGTGTTCTGGCCCAGAAATAATAAATTCAGATTAAATAGGATTTATGATTGTATGCTTTGGGAGCATAAATTTTCTCTAGTACATGACTAAAGGCGTTTTGAGCCATTTGTTTAACGATTTTATGACAATTAAGTAACCACGAGAATAATACTGAAAAAGTTCTGTTAACTTTGTTCCAGCAAAATATTGAAGGATGAAATGTATATATCCCCATTTCATTGTGACCCACCCATAGATATTAAGTGACCAGAGTCTGAGGCACTCTTTTTGTTTGTTCTACAGGACAAACCAGATAATGGCAGCCTGATAGCTGCGTGAAAGCGTGGAGTGACTTGGACACAACTCACAGTGACCCCTCCCCTTTCCCCCATGTAATTTAGAGAGAACGTGAAGGACGCACACCATAGCAACTTCCCCTCCTCTACCCTTGTGAATGGAAGTGTAGGACGCCAGCTAAAGCAGCTACAACCACGTGTGTAAAAATTATTTGTGAACTGTTCTTTCAGGTTTAGAAAAGACTGCTAAGAGATAATCTGTTTATGTATCATGTTATTTTCTTTGAATTTGTGTATGTAAAAATGTATTTAATGTATTTAATGGATCTAAGATTTTCATAATTTTTCAATTTGTATGTGTTTGTTTGTCTAAGGCAAAATGTATGCCAAAATATTTCATTGACTTTGCTTAAAATTTTGAGTAATGACATTGTTTAAAAGGCAGTCAACATGCCCACAATTTAAATAATTAATGTAGGTAATCAGTTTTCTGTAATGTTTCTACATGTTTATATTTCAATTTTGATTTTTCATAGGGAGTTAAACTGTACTCTTGCTTCCCTTTTTGTAATTAAATTTTTTTCATTCATTAACATTCATAAACAAAAAATTTAAGTAGAGGGTGATGTAAGGAAGCAGCCTACTCACGCTGTAGTAAATTCGCATCAGTTTCCATTGTGTGCCAGCCAGTCTGCTGTAACTAGCTCTGATGTCATAAATGTTGCGCAATACCTTAAAAATCAAGCAAATGACCTAAAACTTTTCTAGCATGTCAGGAATAATACTAAATTAATGTGTGTTAAATATCAGTTCGATAACTTCAGCCATTTTCGAAATTTGAATGTTTTTCTGAAAAAATCATTGTCGCAACAGGAAAGAGCTAGAGACTTCAAAATTTATATTTAGATTCATTTTTCAGAATGATTTAATAAAAACAGTACTTTGGATTTCACAAATTAAGATTTTAGTGGAAATTCATGATTTTCTGGTTTTCGTCTCAAAACTGAAGGAAGCAAGATAGATTAAGTAGGCTAATAAATAAGGATAGGATGTTTAGATTTAAATAGGTTGGAGGTCCGCTACGACTATGAAGATGTGAAAAGTTTCATTTGAATACCTATAAAATTATAGCGATAGCGGATCTCAAAAGGGCCAGTTCAGGGCTCATCTACTGCGTGCAGTGTAATTTAATTAATTCTCTCGCCCAAAATATTTAACTTAGCCACGTCAAAATTTTATTATCAATACTTACCTGCGTGCTGAATGCACGTTTAAATTAAGAGCTTCATTGGCCATCAGCAAAAGAAGCTATAAATTATTATGTAACTTGAAGTGGTGCGTTACTAGCCCAGCGGCTAGTCGGGAGAGCCGATTTGATCAGGCGTTCCCTTAGCCGTCCGCACCGCAGCTTTATATATAAGAACGCTGCGCGAGGAAGAAAGGCCCCAGTTCTCTCCAGACGCTGAATGACACGCCATCTGTGTCGGGAGTCGCGTCGCATCGGTATCACTGCTACAAACAGCCTCGGGTGCCGTATTAAGTTACTAGAGATACGCGGAACCATGAAATCATTTCAAGTGAAGGGTTAATTCTGGGATGATTTTCATTATCTAGCTTCAGTTTGCATATTGTCGTATTTTCACGTGCCGTCGCGGGACAGACATTCTACCAATTATTTAGCGTGGCGTTTGATGAAATACTCCTCATCAAATTATGGCGAGCTTCCTTTTTAACATTTAATTCGGACATTTATAGTTGCATCAGCGCATTAGACTCTGAACTGCTCTGTTACTTAGGTTGAAAGGATACTTGTGTCTTTTATCAGTGAATTTCAGAATATACTCAACTATTTTGGAAAATCGTTTTTGATTAGAAATCCCGGACAATCTCCTAATTCCTCAGAGCTATAAGCTGCAGCTATAATGGTATTCTCAGATGAAGTGGGCACTAGGAACTCTAATTACAGGCTTCACGTTTTGTTAAATCACTTTCTGGGTGCTAAAAAGTAAATAGAGAGCCAGTGTTGAGAACTGCGAAAGACAGCATTAACAACATTCTAAAAGCCTGAAACTGATTCAACATGTAAGCATTTAAACAGCAATTATAATTTTTACAAGTTATTCGCCGCCCCACAAGCCTTCCATCGTTTTCTTGTTTCGTCCCATGAGTATTCATGGGTTGTTTCGCAGTTGCTGAATGCCATAGAGTCTGATAACAAATTCAGCTATTCTGTAAGTGGAGTTAAAGAAATGTGTCTCTTCTTCTTCCTTTGGTGAATTTAAACACCCGATCGTCCTTGCTGTAATATGTCCGCCCTCGTTCCGGTTCAGTGGACATCCATCATCTCTCCATATGCTGCTTCAACCAGTTCGCGATACAAGTGCCAAGTATATAACACTTTCGCAAAACCATTGTTATAACGCTTGTATGAGGCTTTCATATGAGTAAAGGGCACATCAGGCTACATGTTGATTATATCCAGGATGCGTTGTAGCTCTCCAAACATCTCCCCAGAGGTCTTATCCTCTTGCACCACTGCTTCCTCCAAGGCCTCTTCTTTCGTCATGTCGTAAGGTGGCGTACTAGGCACTCACGCGCATTCTCATGCCTGACCGCTCTCTTCAGTCATGCCGTCGATCTGGCTTCAATGATGCTGCACATTGTCTGCTGACTTCATAACTACTACAGTGTTAGTTGCTGATCTGATTATCTTACTTCTGTTACATCCTGACCTATTCTCTGTTTCACATGATATCATTATCTATTATATTATAATCCTTACTGTCTTAAATTACACTACAACTTTACAAACTTTAATTTTTTTAATAAACTGTACAAAAGTTATCAATTACTCAATTTTTTCTTATCACTGTTTTTATTTATCCATCTCTTATCCCTATTTTACTTGATTTCCTTAATACACAGATCATGGTTTCCTCATCTTCATCACGATTGATAGTAAGAGTGAAATTGATAGTGATCACGGTTAGTAAGCTCCTGAATTCCTTTCACCATCTCATTTTATTATTCTAATTACAAGTATCTCATATTATTTTTGAAAACTTCGCACCTTGACTCCGATTCCTGGGTCTTTTTCTCTGCAATCTCCTATTTTTGGTATTAGCTGCAACAGAATTTCAAAATATAATATATACCTCTCCTCTTTACCTTTCCTTTCCAAAACTGTTCTGTATTGTTCTATTGCATTGTTTTAAAGCTCAAAAATATTTTTCTCAGTACTAGTTATCCCTTTCTCCTTTTTACCGATAGCAAACTTTTATGTTCCTTCGCTTCCCCATCATACTCTTCCTTATTGAAATCTCTTCTGAGTTAATCTTACTTCCTACTGTTTACCTCCTTCCATGAAATAACATGTTTCTTCATTAGCTTAATAATTCAATTCTCTTTCCTAATTATTACCTCCTAACAGCTTCTTGTATTTATTTCCCTCACATCTTTATTTCAGTATCAGTTTGTTGTACCTTCCACAAATCATACATGCTTCACATATTCCCCCAAAATATCTCCTCGGTGGAAAAAATCAGTAATGATTGTCTCCTTCTTACATAATTCTGTAGTTCCTTCCTATTTCTTTACGTCCTTTCTTCCACACAAATCAACTTCCTTCTCCTTTACACTACGTCTTTAAGAGAGAATCTACTACTATTTCGTCCAACTATCCATATGCTGATCTCTATCTTACTCCTTGCTTTCTACTCTTTCACCAGAACACATTTCATTTGCAGAAGAGTTACTTTAGTTGTTACTTTCCTGTTTTTTCTTCATAATATAATTTTACCTTCCTATGAAATTTGTTTTGTTTATTTAACTGAGATAAGTACAAGTTTTGTCTGTGTACATTTTCTTATCTTGTAAGGTGCCGGACATAAGCAGTTATACGTTAGCTTACCAACATTAGTATTAATAATAAAGGGACTGGCAAGGGCATCAGATCATGACTCTATTGAATTATGATAAATATGAGGCATTCTCGAGCAGTATTCCCTGCATGTCTGCACTATTAAGTCGCTAACTTAAAGCGTTGATGAAAAGTGTCGGAAGTTGAGAATTGTGAAATATAAAGTCTGCAGCTGGCCGTAGCTCGCCGGGCCGCCGTGGGTGGCAGATAGCGGTCACCGGAAACGCGGGACAATACGGCGCTTTTGGGGATAGCCCGGCATCCGGAGCCACCTGTGCTGGGCAAGACTTGGCGAAGACAGGAATTTCGTTTGCCTAGGGGCGTTATGACCTACTCGATCATTGGGTAGATCACAGAAATGCCGTTGGAGGCGATGTTAGAGCGTTCGACATGGACCGAAACTGAGTATTCTTCGCCGCGTCTTCGTACGCGTGGGAGACGGGAGAATTGTGGAGAGGTGGACTTCACCTTCAGCCGTCGAGCGGTAAGGACTTGGAGACGGCGTCTTGGCCATCGCGTTCGAAGGGAGATGTACGGTCCGTGAAGAGTTTTGCGGTTAGAGCTCTTTGTGTGCTCAGAAGCGAGATTTTCACCAACGCTTAACCACGTCCGACAACTTACCTAATATTCTTGATCTGGTAGTTATCCTTTAGAGGTGCCCAGTATTTCCCAACGTAGCTGCCGGTAACAGGGGCGCGTAATTGGAAATTGTTAATGTGCCATTCTCAGGAGTGTGTGGGTGGACAAAGAAATTCACAATTTTTTTGTAAATTTTGTCAGTTGTGGGGGATATCAAATTAAAATGCTAGTATTACTTTCGAATTATCGACTTAATTTTTGCTAGCATTTACCCTGTCCCAGTAAGCTTTATATGCACTCTAGTCACTGCACAGCTTGCCCAGACGGGAAGGAAAGAAGGTTTGCGGTCTTCTATGTCAGCGACGGACAAATAAGATTACAATCTTTCATACCTTTTGATTTCTGGACATTTAATACAACTAAATTTTCGTGCGGGGTTACTCTTATTTTTCTTTTGTTTACCCTTTATACAATTTCAAATGACTCACATGGTGCAAACCCAATCATTTTCTGTCCTATATATGTCATCTGCATTGGGTATCACTATTCATGCTTATCAATGGTGCTTTATTCTCTTGGCATAAAATTTCTCTCCCCGTTTCGTATAAATTAATTACGTATTTTACAGTTCGGTGATCCACAGTTTTTGTACTACTGTCTATATTCACCGGTAATAACTGCTATGCCTCATCATCGGTCGATTCCCAGTCAAGTGAATTCCAGCATGCTGGTGTTTGTATCCCATTACCCGTAAACCTAATTCAGAATCTTTCTGATCAAAACTAAGTCTATTTACATGTTTAATTGAATAATTAACTTCATTTTGCTATTGCATCACTTGTGACTGATCTTCGTACTGTTCATCTCGTCAATTCTGTCTTTTATTTGATTTTGGTGGCCTCAACTCGATTTCCTGTACCAGTTTATTTCGCGTGTTTTTTCCTGCTAAAGCTAGATTTTACCAGCCTTTCTGCGTTCTGGCCATTACAATTCCACCTGAGTAACTTGGATTTTGTAGTTCAAAACCTCTAAACCTTCCTGCCTCGTTTGTGCGGTGATTCTATCTCGGATCATAGTTAGCACCGCAGTTTCTAGGAACAAATCCATTATTGTAATTCCGCGGCCCACCAGAACTATAATTATTATTCGACCTCTGTGAGTATCCAAAACCATAGTTATTATTCTTATCCCATGGGCGATTACCATTCTTTCCTAAACGATTACCTTTTCCTACGTTTTTATTGCCATTGGTAGGAAACAGTTGTTTTCTCTCACTGTACGGTGTTCCTTCGCGTCATCTTCGCTGAAGACGAATTCAAGTTCTCTTAACATCCCTTTAAATCCAGAATGAGATTTTCACTCTGCAGCGGAGTGTGCGCTGATACAAAACTTCCTGGCAGATTCAAACTGTGTGCCCGACCGAGACTCGAACTCAGGACCTTTGCCTTTCGCGGGCAAGTGCTCTACCATCTGAGCTACCGAAGCACGACTCACGGCCGGTACACACAGCTTTACTTCTGCCAGTATCTCGTCTCCTACCTTCCAAACTTTACAGAAGCTCTCCTGCGAACCTTGCAGAACTAGCACTCCTGAAAGAAAGGATATTGCGGAGACATGGCTTAGCCACAGCCTGGGGGATGTTTCCAGAATGAGATTTTCACTCTGCAGCGGAGTGTGCGCTGATATCAAACTTCCTGGCAGATTAAAACTGTGTGCCCGTCCGAGACTCGAACTTGGGACTTTTGCCTTTCGTGGGCAAGTGCTCTACCATCTGAGCTACCGAAGCACGACTCACGCCCGCAATATCCTTTCTTTCAGGAGTGCTAGTTCTGCAAGGTTCGCAGGAGAGCTTCTGTAAAGTTTGGAAGGTAGAAGACGAGATACTGGCAGAAGTAAAGCTGTGAGTACTGGCTGTGAGTCGTGCTTGGGTAGCTCAGTTGGCAGAGCACTTACCCGCGAAAGGCAAAGGTCCCGAGTTCAAGTCTCGGTCCGTCACACAGTTTTTATCTGCCAGGAAGTTTCATATCACCGCACACTCCGCTGTAGAGTGAAAATTTTCATTCTAGAAACATCCCCCGGCTGTGGCCAAGCCATGTCTCTGCAATATCCTATCTTTCAGGAGTGCTAGTTCTGCAAGGTTCGCAGGGAGCTTCTGTAAAGTTTCGGAGGTAGGAGACGAGATACTGGAAGAAGTAAAGCTGTGAGTACCGGGCGTGAGCCGTGCTTGGGTAGCTCAGTTGGTAGAGCACTTACCCGCGAAAGGCAAAGGTTCCGAGTTCGAGTCTCGGTCGGGCACACAGTTTTAATCTGCCAGGAAATTTCATCCCTTTAAATGCTTGTATATTATCACCTGCTCTGCCAACCAATGACTGCTGATAACGTAACGGCAACTCCATTGTGCACATCCGTATCAGTTCCCCAGCTCTGTATGGATTTTCTAAACATTGATTCTTTTTTGTCATTTCTTCGAAAAATCTAACTGGTTTCTTTTCTCCTGAATTTTTTAATACCTCTTTTTGTAACAATTCTTACTTTATTCTGTTTTGGGTTTCTGTGGACCGATATCGCTCCAAGAATGAGGATTTAAAATGCCCATACGACTGATAGTTTGCAGCCACTCTTTGCATGGTTTCCGCTACTACGCCACCCATATGCCCACAAACGTAGTCAAGTTTATGTCTAAGTGGCCGATGCTCTGGTAAGCCGATCTGGAATTGATTTATAAACGTGCGTGGGTGTAAGCCGTTCCCACCTTCTTTGTAATGTTGGAAATTTCTGGCTGTCAAAAAGTGATCATTGACAATTTTTTCTGTTCCACCACACGGCGCTTGTATTTTCACATTATCCGTTCCCTTCAGCTGTGTCATGTTTTCTTGTATTCGTTCTACCATATTTGGGTCCTGAGATGACAGATTTACGTTCCATCTGGCATCGTATATACGCAGTGGTGTGCAGATATCTAAACCGTGCCGTTCCTCGTGTATCGGACTGAAAGATTCGTTTAAATTTCCCGTTACTGAATCAGTGTTTTGTCTTCCTATTTGTTTCATGTTGACTTGCGGTCTATAACCTGTTCTACTATAACTTCGAAATAGAGAAACTGGTACATGTGTCGTCGCAACTTGCTCTGTTCTCACGTCACTCAGGTACGTACGGAGGGTCGGCTGCCGCGCTCTGTTGGAATGCGCGCGTTTACCGTTGCTCGGTCCATTGTCTGTTGTGACCGCTCATTACCTGCTTCGCTCACCTGTGTTAACTATTCACTTCCCATTTGCTTCTTTTTCGCTTCGGTAATTATTGACACAACCCACTGTAGATATACGACTGAAATCTCAAGACATTTGTGTATCCGCTACTGCTACGGAAGATTGCACAACTGACTTGTTCACTACTGGATTTCTGTCCATCACTGTGTTGGATGATACTACCGAATCTGTTGCATCATTACTGCTTTCTGTACGGTTCTCGATACACTGTTTCAGTTCTGTACGAAGCTGATATACTGATTCTGGTTTTCGAGACGATGTTTTCAATGCGTGCAACGAATCTTTTTAATGCTGCTCGCCTGATACGTTTTCTGACAATGAGCTGTTCCGCGATTTGTTGCGCTGTGTCAGACGTCTTCCATGCGAAGTTATCAACTCTTTGATTAACATTAGACACAGCATCCTGCACCTGGTCAACGACAGAACGCATCTGGTCAGCCATGAACGACTGTGTAAGCTCGCACCAGTCTCTCGCCACTCTCCTGATTTTAGTGAACTGTTCATTAACTTCCGTTCGTTGTTTTTGCAGATCTTCGCAGACTTTTTCGAATCCAGCATAGGTTTCAAATTTGAGACTATTTAAGTCAGTATTTGTCTGTGTTTTAAATCTGCTAACTCCGGCTGATTTGGCCGAGCGGTTCTAGGCACCTCAGTCCGGAACTGCGCTGCTGCTATGGTCGCAGGTTAGAATCCTGCCTCGGGCATGGATTTGTGTGATGTCCTTAGGTTAGTTAGGTTTAAGTAGTTCTAAGTGTAAGGGGCTTATGACCTCAGATGTTAAGTCCCATAGTGCTTAGAGCCATTTGAACCATTTTTTTTAAAATCCGCTAACCTTGCATTTTTTCAAGTTTTGAATCTGCTAACCCCGCATTGGTTTCAAGTTTTAAGTCTGCTAACCATGCATTTGCCCGCTTTACGACCATAGTGAGGTCGTTCAATATTGCGAAGACACTATCCGACTCTTCGCCATCGTCACCTGTCATTATTTGATGTACATTTTGCCGTTCCCGTCTTTCACGTGGCGTCTCACCGACTTCCGTATATAGTGTGGACGCACTTACACATATTCTTTTTGGTGGAAACTGTCCCATATGATTTAGAATTACTATATTTGGTTCAACGTAACGAAGTTGCTTCTCCTCTGATTCTACTTCTGACCAACTAGATCCATTAGTTGTTTGTTTTTGTGAATTCTCAGACTGTGATACCAGTCGCGAAACTTCCACCATTCCCTCAGCACTAAGCTCCGTTCCGTGACTAGGACTCGATACTTTTTGTTGTACATCAATCTCTGTCCTTTATAGGTCTTCAGTTTTCCCTAGCTGCGATAATCTCCGTTCTTCCGCCATCTCTGATCATCTAACCTCTGTCTTTCTCGAATTGCGTGAGCCTGAGCTCTCGTCAACATCACGTTCATGATCTTACACGTTTCCAAAATATCATAGAAAGTCTCTTAGGCTATGTACACCTCATTAGCAACGCAGTTCACTGTTTGTAGAATTTCAAACCAACTCAATAAGGGCGTGAATAACTAGGCACGTGCCAGCAAGATCATGCAGAAGCTACTTTTATAAAACATAAACATTACCTTATTCATTAATGCAACTTTTCTACACTTTGTATCACACATTTACTGTAAACTGACCACTATACATTCACATACAATGGGTAAACTCGTCACAAAAGCACAAAACAAAAAATAATTTTTTTCGATTCAAAAATTTTAATTTCCCTTTCTAATTTGACTACTGAGATCTTGGCAGACAAATTGCAATCCTGGTAGAGTCGCCATTCTGTAAGGTTTTGAGGACCGAATAACAACTGCGTAAGCGGTGCTGTAAATATTTTGGTTTAATCTTGCAATCTTATCACATAAATACACGCTTTTACTCAGGTTACAATGTGACAATGTTACGACAGTTGTCAAACGAACGCAACTCGTCCTCAGAAAGTGAAATAATCCTATAGACAACAATGCTAAATTTTAACTAGAGGTTTCTTCACAAAATCATTCTTACAACTTCGTCATCATGTTGGCCAGTACTACAATAAATCATCCAATCCCGGCTGGAAGTTCGATACTATTTAGGAAGACAATCAAGTCTACGGAGGATGGTTAGTTTTGTGACAAGTTGAGCAAAAGATTACCCAAAGTCGCTCGACTTTACAGTGGATGCTAGCAGGTCAACCAACAAGATTATGCCTCTGCTCGCAATATTTACCATAGCTGCGATAAGCCGTCGTCTGCATGGCTCCTCTCACCCTCTGAAATTCCTATAAAAAATAATTAAGCCTTTGCTGATTTTTCCAGGAGAAACTCGTTATGCGAGAAAATATGTGTTGGGTTGTTTCGGGTAGGAGACCAGATAGCGAGGTCATCGGTCTCATCGGATTAGGGAAGGACAGGGAAGGAAGTCGGCCGTGCCCATTCAAACCTTGCTCGGTCGAGAAAACATGTACTCATCCCTAGTCTTGGTATACGGCGATCTGCACGATCATGGCTAGAGCAGTGTGCATATTGAAATTCCCTCTCAATCCTCGCAAGAACAACTAACTAACTGGCCGGTTCGTTTCTCCACAGTTGGAGCTCAACGACACTACACCTAATATCTAGCTGAATGTCAGCTGCAGTGAATACAGTATTCACACAGATTTCTCCTCTGTGTCATACAGAGTGTTATGCACTCCGTTCTGCACTTTATGCCAGTTCAGAGAAGAGTCCCCAAAAATTTCGCTCTTGTCTTTCTCGTAGCCGAACTGTCTCCCCACCTGGGTTCTTTCATTTTCCACATCACGGCTTTTTTTTACCAATAGGAGCGTTCCTTTTATTCTTGTGGAAACTCTCTCTACCAATCACAAGGTCCCTACCGTTAAACAGCGTCGAAATCTCAGCACTTTACTCCTTAGTAGTTCGTTTCCGCCAATCGGACGTTTTGCGCCCACTCCAGACGCCTAAAAGTTACATGCGTACATCACATGTGTACCACTCGCTGTTCAGGTGATGAACTGCAGCACTGGTTTTGTTCGTATCCATTTGGAATTCCGAAACACAGTTTTCTAAAGCTTCTTTCTGTCCTGCTTCTGGTGGCCTGTTACTTAGGTCTGCTCTCCAGTGTGCATCACCTGTCTGGTCGCTGACTCTCGTCGTGGGATGCCCCATAAGAGGCTTTCCTGGTGTCTCCCTTGGTGTGGCCTCTGTTTCTGTCCATGCCTGCTTCCACACGTAACGTCCCCTCTCAGTGCTTGTTTCACCTTCTTGTCATTGTCATGCATTATATAGGAGCGGTGTATTAATACCGTCAATTGAGTCTCATCTCTTTTGCACTACATATTTATAGGCAAATCCGTTCATTGCTGCCGGAGTAAGTTAGGTGTAATATTTTCCTTCCCATTAGGGTGTGTTAAACTCTTATGTAACCTGTGAAACTGACCTTAATTTATTCTGCCACCTTACAACTGTTCGAAGATGATGCGGCTGTCTATAATAAATTAGCCATGCCAGAACACAGTACCGATTTTTAAATTAAATTCGTACATGTGGTGAATGCTACAGGCTCTGGCAGTTGACCATCAATGTAAATAAATGTAACATATTGTGCATACATAGAAACTGAAATCCATTAATGTACAACTACGCTATTCATAAAAAATTGCTGGAGACAGTCACTGCAGTACAATGTCTGGGAGTAACTTTCCAGAGCAGCCAAAGGGGATACAGAATCGCATATGCCCACAGTGTTACATTTTCTCACAAACTACTAGAGCTAGAGAGATAAATTGTTACTGTGTGTGCTCTGATATTTTATAACAATACTGAAACAGCATTCTTTTGTCAAAGTAATTACTTACATAGATAATTTATATTTACTATACGGTAAATTTTTCCATCACTTTTCACTACATTATCACCTCTACATCTTTTGTAAATCAAATAATTGAAAGATAATTGCTTGAGTATGCACAGAAACCCGTATGACTATGTTTTAAAAATTACAGACTAGTAGGTTCAACAATAGCTCGGATAATGTTCTCAGTAGAAGTAACAGGTAAACATATGGGAAATGGAGAAAGAAATCAAAATATTCCTAATCCATTGTTAATACCTCCTTCACAGTCTTCATAATCAAGTCTTCTTTTTGCACCCCTAGGCACCTGCCTTCTTTTTTTTTCAATAATATCATGATTGTATTGTGTGCATACCTTAGTCTGTGCCGATATAAAGTTAACGTAGACGTGCTGTGTGGGATCAAACACACACACCCAACTGTTGAAAGACCTGGCATTTAGTAATACTCCCAGGACCGAAGGTTACAACAGCATCATACACTCCAAAATGCAATGTATTAATTCCAACAAACACTGTTTTGCAGAGGTAATGCCATATCAGTCTATACAAGCAGAAGTTAGAGATCTGCGTTCTTCCATGATGACATTTCATCAGAAAATTTTTGCTAGGCATATCTCTGAATATGGACTTTATTTCTTTCGTGGTGGCTGCTCGTGGTGATGATGATTGTATTTCTCCCCACTTATCAGCTCTCTTCACCTCTGGGGCATAAACCGTGTTCTGTATGCTCTTCTGTGGATCCGGTGTGGAAATACAAAGACCATATAGCTTTCCTCATTTCTTCGAGATCGCCTGTATCTTGCCTGATTGTTAGGCTATAGCAATTCTGAATGTGGTCAGTCATGGAATCAGTCAGTCTTTCTTTCCCATCCAAGGTTTTCACACCATTAAGTTTTTTTTTTCCTGTCATTATTGATTTCACTGTTTTGAACTCGATACCCATCCTCTTCTACACATGTCCTATACATTCAAGTTTGCTTATATTTACACTGTTGCCATATGATTTGCTTCCCACAATTTCTTTAAATGCTTCATAGTCAACATCTCCAAGATACTGGACATAGCGAACATTATACCACTCAGAAGAGTGATAGATTTTTCACCCCACTAACCTCCATGCCACCACTGCTACGATAATAATTAGAAACACGGTCATCAACATGTCCATTTTGCAGCCTATCTTTGCATCTACAATATTTGGACATTATTGCAACATCAGCAACCTCTGCAGTATCAAGAGTAGTTGCTGTGACAACACCTCTGTTGCAGGTGTGACCCACTTTTTACCATGTGCCATCAAAAGCTACTGCGATGTGACGTTATCTTCGTTTTCTTTTACTGCTTCTTCCACAGATTCCTGCATTGACTTCTGTGATACATCTTCCAACCTGCAGTAGCAAGCATCAGACGACGCCACGTTCCCTTTGCTTGCTGGTAGAATGACAGCGTCCTCATCTTCTCTGAGGCTGTGTATCGCCCCGCGTTCCGCAGCCGAGTTGGTTTTGGGCATTCTCGCTTTGTCTAGGATTCTGCAGGTCTCTTTTCTCACCTCTTCAACGGCTTCAGACAGCAGCCTGCATATGGCCTGTCCGATGCTGCTGATGATCTCTAGTTTTGGTAATTTACTCGAAACCAGTGCAAAGTTGCTCTTAGCGACGGTGTTGCTAAGAGTGGCTGACTTCTGGAACGAGATTGATTTGCTGCTGCAGGATCAGGCCTGCAAACAAGTGGAGAAGTCCCTACAAAGCTATGACTAGAAAGACCATCGGTCTTCTCAACAACTCAGGTCTGGACCAGGACCTGATAAAAAGGCTTTACGCCAGAGCTCTGGTCCCACCACGGTTATATGGCCTTCCCAATATACACAAGAGGGAGGTACCATTACGCCCGATAGTGGACACGATTAGTTCTCCTACCTATGGTATAGCCAAACACCTGACACAACTACTCAAGTCTCTCGTCGGTAAATGTCCCTACCACATCAAGAAATCCACAAAGTTTGTTAAGACACTCTAGCAGTGCCGTCTTTATAAAAATGACATTATTGTCAGCTTTGACATTACATCTCTCTTATTAAGGTACCGCAAGAGGACTCCTTGAAACTACTGGAGAATCTTTTCGACGACGACACAGTGGAATTATTCCGCCATGCGCTCACGACCATGTATTTCCAGTGTGGGGGTAAGTTTTACCAACAGGTGGACGGAGTCGCTATGGGATCCCCACTGGCACCATTTATGGCTAATCTATGCATGGAATACATAGACTATATCGCCTTGGAAACAGAACGCCTTAAGCCCAAGGTCTCTTATCGGTACGTGGACGATACTTTCACGGTCTGGCGAGGACAATCTAACGGAATTTCTCAACCATCTGGACAGAATACACGAGAGCGTCAAGTTCACAATGGAATTGGAAGAAAATAGGTGCCTACCCTTCCTCGACATCCTAATAAAGAAGAAAATGGACGGCACACTGGGACACTCGGTCTACCGAAGGAAAACACACACAGACCTGCACCTCAACGGAAATCCATGCTCACTACCCTTGTCCGCAGAGCTCATGATATATGTGACACGAACAGGTTATCTAGTGAGATTCTGCACCTAATTAAAACCTTTCAGAAGAACAGATACACAAAAACGCAGATTAGGCTTGCCCTCAATATGAGCAAGAAGAAGAAGGAGGAGGTGGAGGACCTTCAGGAAGAAGAGAACAACAAAGGTCTGAAGTTCCTCCCGTACGCAGGGCCGCCCACGGCCTAGATTGAAACGATACTGAAAAAATGGAAATGAGCGTACGGCATTGTGGGCCTGAATTCCCCCGTTGGGAGAAATTCGGCCGCCGAGGGCAAGTACTTATTGCATTCGACACCACACTGGGCGACTTGCGCGTGGGAGATGGGGATGAAATGATGATGAGGACAACACAGTACCCATCCCTGAGGGGCTAATATCACCTGCCCCAGCGGGGAATCGAACCCAGGCCCTTTGGCGTGGCAGTCCGCTGCACCGACCACTCAGCTAATGGCGGCGGACAGAATATTGGAAAAGATCAAGATAAAAATCATCTTCCATCCTCCAGCAAAAGTCAGAACTATGCTGGGCTCAGTGAAGGACAACTTGGTTCTAAGAACACCAGATATCTGTAGAATTTCCTGTGAATGTCTGAAACAATATATTGAGCAGACCCAGCGTTGCATCACACAACGGATCTCTGAACATGTGAGAAGCTTTTACCTCGGACAAAAGAAAAAATTCTCGGTAGCGGAGCATAGCCTTAGCGAAGAGCACACGTTTCGGTTTGAAGAAACCAAGAGACTGTGGAGAGCGAACGGTTTCTGGGACAGTGGAGATATGCAGCAGTGATAACGTGGTCTACATCTACATCTACATCTACACTTATAATCCGCAAGCCACCCAACGGTGTGTGGCGGAGGGCACTTTACGTGCCACTGTCTTTACCTCCCTTTCCTGATCCAGTCGCATAAGGTTCGCGGGAAGAACGACTGCCGGAAAGCTATGTGCGCGCTCGAAGCTCTCTAAGTTTACATTCGTTATCTCCTCGGGGGGTATAAGTAGGGGAAGCAATATATTCGATACCTAATCCAGAAACGCACCCTCTCGAAAGCTCGAAAGCAAGCTACACTGCGCCTCTCTTGCAGAGTCTGCCACTTGAGTTTGCTTAACATCACCGTAACGCTATCAGGCTTACCAAACGCGCCGCTCTTCTTTGTATCATCCCTATCTCCACTGCTACGGATCCCACACTGATGAGCAATACTCAAGTATAGGTCTAACAAGTGTCTTGTAAGCCACCTCCTTTGTTGATGGACTACATTTTCTAGGGACCCTCCCAATGAATCTCAAACTGGCACCCGCCTTACCAACAATTAATTATATATGATCATTACACTTCAAATCGTTCCGTAGGCATAGTCCCCGATATTTTGAAGAAGGAACTGCTACCAGTGTTTGTTCCGCTATCATATAATCATACAATAAGTTTCTTTCTTTCTATGTATTCGCAATATATTACATTTGTCTATGTTAAGGGTCAATTACCACTCCCTGCACCAAGTGCCTATCCGGTGCATTTCGCTGCAACTTTTTAATGCTGCAACTTCTCTGTATACTACAGCATCACCCGCGAAAAGTCGCATGGAACTTCCGACACTATCTAATAGGTCATTTATAAATATTGTGAAAAGAAATGGTCCCATAACACTCCCCTGTGGCATGCGAGAGGTTACTTTAACGTCTGTAGACGTCTCTCCATTTAGAACAACATGCTGTGTTTTGTTTGCTAAAAGCTCTTTAATTCAGCCACACATCTGGTCGGATATTCCGTAGGCTCTTACTTTGTTTATCAAGTGACAGTGCGGAACTGTATCGAAGACCTTCCGGAAGTCAAGGAAAATGGCATCTACCTGGGAGCCTGTATCTAGTATTTTCTGGGTCTCAAGAACAAATAAAGCGACTAGGGTCTCACACTATCGCTGTTTCCGGGATCCATGTTGATTCCTGCAGAGTAGAATCTGGGTTTCCAGAAATGACTCGATGCGAGAGCAAAAAACATGTTCAAAAATTCTACAACAGATCGATGTCAGAGATATAGGCCTACAGATTAGCACATCCGCTCGACGACCCTTCTTCAAACCTGGAACAGCCTGTATTCTTTTCCAATCATTTGGAACCTTCCGTTCCTCTAGAGCCATGTGGTACTCGGCTGTTAGAAGGGGGGCAAGTTCTTTCGCGTACTCTGTGTAGAATCGAATTGGTATCCCGTCAGGTCCAGTGGACGTTCCTCTGTTGAGTGATTTCAGTTGCTTTTCTTTTCCTTGGACACTTATTTTGATGTCAGCCACTTTTTCGTTCGTGCGAGGATATAGAGAAGGAACTTCAGTCCGGTTTTCCTCTGTGAAACAACTTTGGAAAAAGATTGTTTCCAGAATGAGATTTTCACTCTGCAGCGGAGTGTCCGCTGATATGAAAGCTCCTGGCAGATTAAAACTGTGTGCCAGACCGATACTCGAACTCGGGACCTATACCTTTCGCGGACAAGTGCTCTACCAACTGAGCAACCCAAGCACGACTTCTGTAAAGTTTGGAAGGTAGGAAACGAGATACTGGCAGAAGTAAAGCTGTGAGGATGGAGCGTGAGTTGTACTTGGGGAGCTCAGTTGGTAGAGCAATTGCCCACGAAAGGCAAAGGACCCGAGCTCGAGTCTCGGTCCGGCACACAGTTTTAATCTGCCAGGAAGTTTCAACTTTGGAAAAAGGTGTTTAGTATTTGAGCTTTACACGTGTCATCCTCTGTTTCAATGCCATTATCATCCCAGAGTGTTTGGATATGCTGTTTCGATCCACTTACTGATTTAACGTAAGACCAGAACTTCCTAGGATTTTCTGTCAAGTGGTACATAGACTTTTACTTTCGAATTCACTGAACGCTTAACGCATAGCCCTCCTTACGCTAACTTTGACATCGTTTAGCTTATGTTCGTCTGAGAGGTTTTGGCCGTGTTTAATTTTGCAGTGAAGATCTCTTTGCTTTCGCAGTAGTTTCCTAACTTTGTTGTTGTTCCACGGTGGGTTTTTCCTGTCCCTCACAGTTTTACTCGGCACGTACCTGCCTAAAACGCATTTTACAATTACCTTGTACTTTTCCATCAACACTCAACACTGTCAGTGTCGGAACAGAAATTTTAATTTTCATCTGTTAGGTAGTCTGAAATCTGCCTCCTATTACTCATGCTAAACATATAAACCTTCCTCCCTTTTCTTATATTCGTATTTACTTCCGTATTCAGGGATGCTGCAACGGCCTTATGATCACTGATTCCATGTTCTGCGCTTACAGAGTCGGAAAGTTCGGGTCTGTTTGTTATGAGTAGGTACAAGATGTTATCTCCAAGAGTCGGTTCTCTGTTTAACTGTTCAAATGTGCGTTAAATCTTATGGGACTTAATTGCTAAGGTCATCAGTCCCTAAGCTTATACAGTACTGAACCTAAATTATCCTAAGGACAAACACACACCCATGCCCGAGGGAGGACTCGAAGCTCTGTTTAACTCTTCGAGGTAATTTTCGGGTAATGCACTCAGTATGATGTCACTCGATGTTCTGTCCCTGCGACCCGTCCTAAACATCTGAGTGTCCCAGGCTATGTCTGGTAAATTGAAATCTCCATCTAAGACTTTAACATGCTGAGGAAATTTATGTGAAATGTATTCCAGATTTTCTCTCAGTTGTTCTGCCACTAATGCTGCTGAGTCGGGAGGTCAGTAAAAGGAGCCAATTATTGACCTAGCTCGGTTGATGAGTATAACCTCCACCCATTATAATTCACAGGAACTATCCACTACTATTTCATTACAGGATAAACTACTACTAACAGCGAAAAACACGCCACCATCGGTTGCATGCAGTCTATCCTTTCTAAACACTGTCTGTGCTCCTGTAAAAAATTTCGGCAGAAATTGTCTCCCCCTTCAGCCAGCTTTCCTTACCTATAACGATTTCAGCTTCGGTGCTTTCTATCAGAGCTTGAAGTTCCGGTGCCTTACCAACGCAGCTTCGACAGTTTACAATTACAATACTGATTGCTGCTTGGTCCCGGCATGTCCTGACTTTGCCCCACACCCTCTGAGGCTGTTGCCGTTTCTGTACTTGCCCGAGGCCATCTAACCTAAAAAACTGCCCAGTCTACTCCACACTACTCCTGCTACGCTTGTAGCCGCCTGCTGTGTGTAGTGGACTCTTGACCTATCCAGTGGAACCCGAAACCCTACCACCCTATGCCGCAAGTCGAGGAATCTGCAGCCCACACGTTCCCAAAACCGTCTCAGCCGCTGACTGAGACCTGCTCTCGGCTATGTACCAAAGGTCCGCAGTCAGTCCTGCCGTTCGATGCTACAGGTGGTGAGCTCTGCTTTCATACTGCTAGCGAGACTGGCAGTCTTACCAAAATGAGATAGCCGCCAGAAGCCAAAGTGGATTTCCTACGATCCATAGCGACACACATCATTGGTGCCGTGCACCCTGTGACCTTCATGGCAGCCGGAAGGACCCTTTCCACATCTGGAATAACTCCCACCGGTATGCACACGGAGTGCACATTGGTTTTCTTCCCCTCCCTTCCAGCCATATCCCTAAGAGGCCCCATTACGCGCCTGACGTTGGAGCTCCCAACTACCAGTAAGCCCACCCTCTGCAACCACCCGGATCTTGCAGACTGAGGGGCAACCTCTGGAACAGGACAAGCAGCCATGTCCGGCGGAAGATCAGTATCAGCCGAAGACAGAGCCTGAAACGGGTTCGTCAGACAAACTGGAGAAGCCATCCATTCAACCATCCGGAATGTCTCTCGCCCCTGCCACACCTCGAGACGACCCCATTGCAGGTGAGGGGTCAGCCTCAATGTGGGCAGTATCCCGGGGAGCCACAGCCATATTCCAATTCGGGAAATGCGTGGGACGAGCTGGCCGTCCCCGGAATACCGCCGTCAGGACCCCCAAAAGTGATGCCCACTGGCAACAGCCTCAAGCTATGTGACTGAAGCCAACACTGCCTGAAGCTGGGAGTGAAGGAATGCCAACTCAGCCCACATCCGAACACAGCAATCGCAGTCCCTACCCATGCCAAATACTGTTGTGCAAAGAACGTCTGAACTAATCTACAGAGAGTACAAACAATTCGACACAAAATTTAAATGGTTATTAAAATACAAGACTGCCTAGTAAATGCAGTAATACTGCTACACTACTGGCCGTTAAAATTGCTACACCAAGAAGAAATGCAGATGATAAACGGATACTCATTGGATACATATATTGTACTAGAACTGACATGTGACCACATTTTCATGCAATTTGGGTGCATAGATCCTGAGAAATCAGTACCCAGAACCACCACCTCTGGCCGTAATAACTGCCTTGATACGCCTAGGGATTGAGTCAGACAGAGCTTTGATGGCGTGTACAGGTGCAGCTGCCCATGAAGCTTCCACACCATACCACAGTTAATCAAGAGTAGTGACTGGCGTATTGTGACGAGCCAGTTGCTCGGCCACCATTGACCAAACGTTTTCAGTTGGTGAGAGATCTGGAGAATGTGCGGCAGTCGAACATTTTCTGTATCCAGAAAGGACCGTACAGGACCTGCAACATGCGGCCGTGCGTTATCCTGCTGAAATTCAGGGTTTCGCAGGGACCGAATGAAGGGTAGAGCCACGGGTCGTAACACATCTGAAATGTAACTATCACTGTTCAATGTGCCGTCAATGTGAACAAGAGGTGATGGAGACGTGTAACCAATGGCACCCAAAACCATCACGCCGGGTGATACGCCAGTATGGCGATGACGAATACACCCTTCCAATATGTGTTCACCGCGATGTCGCCAAACACGGATGCGACCCTCAAGATGCTGTAAACAGAACCTGGATTCATCAGTAAAAATGACTTTTTGCCATTCGTGCAGCGATGTTCGTCGTTGAGTACACAATCGCAGGTGCTCCTGTCTGTGATGCAGCGTCAAGGGTAACCACAGCCATGGTCTCGGAGCTGATAGTCCATGCTGCTGCAAATGTCGTCGAACTGTTCGTGCAGATGGTTGTTGTCTTGCAAACGTCCCCATGTGTTGTTTCAGGGACCGAGACACGGCTGCACGATCAGTTACAGCTATGCGGATAAGATGCCTGTCATCTCGACTGCTAGTGATACGAGGTCGATGGGATCCAGCAGAGCGTTCCGTATAACCTTCCTGAGTCCACCGATTCCATATTCTGCTAACGGTCATTGGATCTCGACCAACGCGAGTAGCAATGTCGCGATAGTATGAACCGCAGTTGCGATAGGCTACAATCCAACCTTTATCAAAGTCGGAAACGTGATGGTAGGCATTTCTCCTCCTTAATCGAGGCACCACAACAACGTTTCACAAGGCAACGCAGGTCAACTGCCGTTTGTGTATGAGAAATCGGTTGGAAACTTCCCTCATGTCTACACGTTATAGGTGTCGCCACCGGCGCCAGCCTTGTGTGAATGCTCTGAAAAGCTAATCATTTGTATATCAAAGCATCTTCTTCCTGTTGTGCTGTTTGAGGCTTTCCCGGCGCTGCATCTGCTTGATAGGTTCTCGGGACTTACGCCGGATAATATTGTAGAAGCCGCACAATATTTCAGCGAGACAACTGCCCGCCATCTTCAGGTGCTACTGTCGCGTCGCTTAGAAACGCGCCAATTTATATGCTGGCCTTCTAGAACAGCGCAGGCGCCATCGGGGCATAACGTCATCGAAGACCAATCGTAGACAGCGTCGAATACCAGAGTCCTCTGCTGGAGAAACGGGTCGCGGTCTGCGGAAGCGCGCCGCGGTGCGGGAAATGCGGCCGGGAGCGACGGACCCCGTTCGAGCGCGCGAGGTGTTGGCGCCCGATTTAAGCATCTGCGCTAAGGCTTCCCATCTGCGTTGACTCGGTGCGGTTGCTAATCTGTGGCTGACGGTTCCTTAGTGCCGACAAGGCTGGTTCCCAGGCTTTGCTCAGGTGAAACCCCGTGTCTCTGTTTATTAGCTCACTGCTTATACGTATTTCAACCGCCTCTTTGATGATGGAGTCCCAGTATGTGGAAGCATGCGAGAGGATCTTGGTTTCTTCGTAATTCATGCCGTGTCCCGTGTCAAGGCAATGTTCAGCAACCGCAGATTTCTCTGGCTGACCCAACCTCGTGTGACGTTTATGTTCGTCGCATCTGTCTTTGACCGTACGACACGTCTGGCCAATATAAGATTTCCCACACTGGCACGGGATTTTGTATATTCCTGGTCTCCTCAGGCCGAGGTTGTCTTTAACAGAGCCCAGCATCGATTTCACTTTTGCTGGAGGCCGGAAAACACATTTAATACGGTGTTTCTTGAAAATTCGGCCCACCTTAAAAGACACGCCAACCGACATACGGTAGAAAAACCAACCCTGTGGTGTTATCTGCTTCTTCAGGTTGTTCTTGAGGTTTGGAGCGTGCTGGTCGAAACGCGTTCCGGATCTGCTTCTCGGAGTACCCGTTCTGGGCAAATACAGAGCGGAGATGGTTGAGCTCTGCCGATAAGCTGTCCTGATCTGAGATGGCTCTAGCCCTATGCACTAGCGTCCGTAATACACCGCTGCGCTGTGAGGGGTGATGACAGCTCGTAGCTTGTAAATACAAGTCTGTGTGCGTAGGCTTCCGGAACACACTGTGACCCAAGGAGCCGTCGCCTTTTCTACGCACCAAAACATCCAGAAACGAGAGCTCACCATCTTTTTCTACCTCCATGGTAAAACAGATACTTGGATGGATGGAGTTCAAATGTTCCAGGAAAGAAGGAAGCGTTGCTATCCCATGCAGCCATACCACAAACGTATCATCTACATATCTCCAGATGCGACGAACATAAACGTCACACGAGGTTGAGTCAGCCAGAGAAATCTGCGGTTGCTGAACATTGCCTTGACACGGGACACGGCATGAATTACGAAGAAACCAAGATCCTCTCGCATGCTTCCACATACTGGGACTCCATCATCAAAGAGGCGGTTGAAATACGTATAAGCAGTGAGCTAATAAACAGAGACACGGGGTTTCACCTGAGCAAAGCCTGGGAACCAGCCTTGTCGGCACTAAGGAACCGTCAGCCACAGATTAGCAACCGCACCGAGTCAACGCAGATGGGAAGCCTTAGCGCAGATGCTTAAATCGGGCGCCAACACCTCGCGCGCTCGAACGGGGTCCGTCGCTCCCGGCCGCATTTCCCGCACCGCGGCGCGCTTCCGCAGACCGCGACCCGTTTCTCCAGCAGAGGACTCTGGTATTCGACGCTGTCTACGATTGGTCTTCGATGACGTTATGCCCCGCTGGCGCCTGCGCTGTTCTAGAAAGCCAGCATATAAATTGGCGCGTTTCTCAGCGACGCGACAGTAGCACCTGAAGATGGCGGGCAGTTGTCTCGCTGAAATATTGTGCGGCTTCTACAATATTATCCGGCGTAAGTCCCGAGAACCTATCAAGCATCTTCTTCCTGTCGGTTAAATTTCGCGTCTGTAGCACGTCATTTTCGTGGTGTAGTAATTTTAATGGCCAGTAGTGTACTTGCGCACTGCTGACACACTGCTCGGCGGCAGAAGGGTAACTGTACTGTCAGTAACGTACAAAGACAATTTGAAGGAAATAAACAATTGACAGACGACTACGCGACGCCGGCCGGTGTTCAAAATGGTTCTGAGCACTATTGGACTTAACATCTGTGGTCATCAGTCCCCTAGAAGTTAGAACTACTTAAACCTAACGACCCTAAGGACATCACACACATCCTTGCCCGAGGCAGGATTCGAACCTGCGACCGCAGCGGCAGCGCGGTTGCAGACTGAAGGGCCTAGAACCGCACGGTCGGGCCGGGTGGCCGAGCGGTTCTAGGCGCTTCAGTCTGGAACCGCGTGACCGCTACGGTCGCAGGTTCGAACCCTGCCTCGGGCATGGATGTGTGTGGTGTCCTTAGGTTAGTTAGGTTTAAGTAGTTCTAACTTCTAGGGGAGTGATGACCTCCGATGCTAAGTCCCATAGTGCTCAGGACCATTTTGAACCATTTGAACTACGCGACTTTACACGTCACATATATTAAAATGGAAATCTGCCCCTGCTAAATACGAAACTACACAATGATTTGGCGAATTTAACTAAACAAGTGCGCTAAGAACACTTAAACAAATTTTCAACTTGACTACTACACTTATATGAACACTAAATAAACCACTTGCTGCTACTTGCGTACTGCTGACACACTGCTCAGCGGCAGAAGGCAACCGGGATAGTGGCTTCCAACTCAGCACCGAGTGGAACACAACATCATCGACAATAAAACGAGAGCACACCCATGGAGGCAGGTCGCTGGCGGCAGATGGAATAAACAGGCTGCCTCGAGACGAGACGCCAGGACTCGGCGCCCGCGGTTGCCCCCCGGCTCACGCCGCTGTGCCGATTCCACTCGCGCCTGATTGGCCCGACCGGCGCCGAGGATGCAGAGAACCCCACGGCCCGGTGGCTATAAACATCCGGACAAGACCTGAACCCGACACTTCGCCTGAAAATGGCAAATAAGAAACTCTGAAACGTTGCTGGACAACAACGCATTGACTGGGTTCGAGAAGATTTTATCACCACAAAGGATATCATGTGCTGCTTTGACCTTATCAACTGCTCGCTACCCATAGGTTAACCTAGTATTTACACTATAATGTGCAGTTACTAAAACAGAGCTTGGGAACTTACAGCTGTATTTTCCAACATTGAATATTAATTTAAACACGGCAGTGGAGCCAGCATAGGATCCGTCTTTCAGAAGAACGTTTCCTTGCCCATATTTGCAGCACACATTGTTTGCAAGAGCTCCGCGTAGTATACTCCAATCAATAAGTTCAAAAAGTTCCTTCCCAGTATCAAATAAATTATATTGATCTTCCGAATCTCTCAGCTTTTTGTGAGAAGTACTGTTTCCATTTGGAATCAGTTCGTTCTGTAAATTGATGTAAGTGGGCTCACATTTTCTAACAATGATGACGAAGAAAAGTGTAGCATTGTTAGTGAATCATAGTTTATTTTCTTTTGTCATTTCACACGCTTTTTAGATACTTTGGCCCTACCTCTAGGCGTTTTCACTGCGGAGAATGAATCATTAAATACGGAAGAACTTGTATAGCACACCGTTTACAAACAATCCAAAGTCAAAGAATCAAAGAGTACCTTCACGAAACAAGCAATTTCGGACAAATAGTGTATAAATAGTAGCTGGAAATCTGGATATTTGAATTCTTGTCACATGAATATACTGTTAGAAAGACTGTGGTCAGCCATGACAGAAATGTACCACAAAATCGCAAACCCGATTTCACAAATATATAAAATTAAAATAGTTATAATTCTTGTAGAGCCATGTACGATTTGTCATTTTAAGGAGGAAACTTCTAGGAATCTAATAAGCAAATATAATTCAAATCGATTTTCTGACCCTTATTCCATATCCCCTTAACTGGGAAGACCACATAAAACAAACAGTAGAAAAAGTGGATGTCACACTGAAATTCGTAGGAGTAACCTTACAGAGAGCAAGAACGAGGTGGCTTATAGGGTGGTTTTTCTCCAGATTGTTGAGTGTTCTTCATCAATCTGGGATTCTTACAAAAAATGGTTCAAATGGCTCTGAGCACTATGGGACTTAACTTCTGAGGTCATCAGTTCCCTAGAACTTAGAACTACTTAAACCTAACGAACCTAAGGACATCACACACATCCATGCCCGAGGCAGGATTCGAACCTGCGACCGCAGCGGCCGCGCGGTTCCAGACTGTAGCGCCTAGAAGCGCTCGACCACTCCGGCCGGCAGGACTCTTACAGATAGCACAGATGGACGAGATAGAGAAGTCCCAATAAAGAGCTTCGCGTTTCGTCATGGAATCGTTTAGTTGGCGCGAGAGCGTTACACAAATGCTCAACGAACTCCAGGGGCAGACGCAAGAGAGGCGTTGGACATCGGAGAGGTTTACCAATGAAATTCTGAGAGAGTTCCTTCCGGGAAGAGTTGGACACCATATTACTTCTCCCACATGTATCTTGTGAAACGACCACGACGAGAACATTCGAGAAATTTAAATCTAATGCAGAAGTTATCGACAGACATTCTCCTCACGTGCCATCTGCGAGTTGAATAGGAAATGGGGGATAAGCTGGTAGTTTGTACACTGCGCCACATACCTCAAGTGGATTGCGGAGTGTTGAAGCAGACATACATGTAGATTTAAATTTACTTTTCTCTTTTTATGTGTATGAGTGTCATCTTGAGGTGTTTATCCGAGAGCTTTTTACTGAATTTGAGGTGTTCATTTGTTACAGGTTACTGTAGGAGTATGGTTTTCTGATCAATGAGCGGAAGTCTAATGGATTGCTTTGGAGAGTCTTTGGTGTTCTGAGTGATTTTTTTCCTGTGCTACACTATTTAACTGTTCCTATTGCTCCATGAATTACGATTTATATGTTGGCAAGGTCGTTGTGACACGCTACTAAGATTTGTTTGATTTGGAAGGAGGACTGGACTTTAAGGGACTGAACATCACTGGTAATGATTATGCCTACAAATATTTGTTTATACTATAGTGGCAACTTCTACCACCGAATGTATCAGCACGTCCAAATGTAGCGGGAAGAGGTAGAAAGCACTGTATTAAGACTCTTCCGAGCTTTCCAAGTGATTTATTGTTTCCAACTACAGTGCCGTGTTCCCCTTGGTCTGAGTCACCGGTTCCTGCAATGCAGAGGACATCACTTTGCTGTCTGCGAAACGGCTTGGCGCGGAATGACTGCCTCAGCGACCCGTTCATGCACTGTGTGTTTCCATTGTACACCAGTGGAGTTGCAGCGTCGTCAGAATGCCGGCAGTTGACTGAGCGGTCTGCATCCCTGCCGACACACTGCCACTCTGTGTGAGCTGCAGGCAGCCAGCTGCGTGCTTCTCACCGGCGTGGCTGAGATAGTGGCGTCAACAAACGCCCGCGCATCCCGAGGCGCCCGTGAGTCCGAATCTGCGTCCCTCGCCTCGGGATGCCTCCAGCGTGTGTTGGAAGCCAGAACGACTGCCCGCGGTAGTGAGTCGTAGAGTGGCCTGCCACGGGCTGGTGACAGACTCCACGTTGTCCTCAGAGGGTCGAACCAGTGACCTGCCATGGACAGGAACGCCGGCGCCCCATCTGATGCTGCGTGTAGCTGGTGGTGTGACTCACCCCACCATCCAGGAGAACTGACACACTTGAATGAATCTCGTTAGAATCCCGCACCTATTTATACGCAGCTGTGTGCCTCTGTTTTGCCATACGTGCCACTTCGCGTCACGTAATCATAACACGTTAGGTTGGCCAGTGGGTCCCTTCTGCCTGTGATTTGCGACATGCAAAACTACTACGTACACTCATTCGGCAATTTGACGGCCCGGTGGCCTCTATTCTACTTCGCAACTGTTGTTATGCGTAACTCACTGCAATCCTGCACGCACCTGGCTGGAATTTGCGCTCAGAATATTGCACAGAACTAACTTTCCCTACCCTAAACAGTCGTGTCGCTACAATACTGTCACAATTTTCTTGTTTCGTTACAGCTGACTTAATTAAGAAAGTGATTCACCAAATCTGAATGTTAAATTTCAACAATTAAGGAAACAATTTTACAACACAAGCAAATGACTAGCTTCTTTGTGTCCCTTCCTTTCTCTTCATTCAAAAAACCAATGAAATAAAACAAAGTGAGGTTAACCTGAAAATTTGCAACCTCTTAAAATTTCACAGGTTAAACAGAAACTTTATGCACTTTGAAATATCAGTTGACTGAATCAAATTAATTCCTCGCAAAATTTTCAATGAACATGACAATTTGAATCACGACAGTAAAACTTGAGGCGAATGTTACAAAAAATAAATGTACTGAAGAAGAGGTATCTGCCCCAAATAGAAGTATCAGCTCGATGTCACCGGAAAATTTTGGGCTGCCTTGACAACACGGGCAATCTTGGAGAACTGGGAGCTCCCAATTTTAAAGCACAAGGTCAAATATCCTTCAAATCACTTGCATTTTAATAGAAAAGGCCAATGGAAATGTAACACAAATGAAGCACATATTATTAACAAAACTAAAGGATTTCTTTAGATCCCACTTAAGTTTATACAACACGACTACAGCTACAGATAAATGGTAAAAGCTGATTTCCTCTTTAAAATATGCTTAACAATGGGCCCAAATAACGAAACGCTTTCCACTGAATGACAACAGTGTTTTAATCCATTACACAAAAAGGAAGTGTATCAAAAACCTTTGATGAAAATAGCTTTAGAGAGCAAAATGTCAATTGGGCCCCAGCGATAGAAAAGAATTCAACAATTACTAGATCCAATTTAATCAGCAAGGACAGCTTAGAAACATTAATAACTTTTACTATTTAGACGTCCCTCAAGGCCAAGTTATGCAGGTTAATCAAATGACATGCTGAGCAGAGTATCAATCTTTGACTGTCTGTTTCAGCACAACACAAGGTAACACCGGGAAAAGTTGAGAGAGGTGGCATGAGCCCCCTCTCATATTTCTATCTTACGATTCTTCTCTCTAATTGCATGAGGTGGAAAGTTGCTATTCCTTCCCACGCGGACTTCCCACGCAGCGTCTCTCGTCACCCGGGTGGTCAAGTGACAGGCGGGCTCTGCTGATTTTGAAAGGGTAAGCCGACGGGTGTGAGAGAGTCGAGTGAATGCTTTCCAGACGCTGACATTGTCAAAAGACACGCCCGGAGGGGCCTGAAGTACCGGCTGGGCTAGAGGTTCTGTTACTTCGCAGAAACTTTGCCAAAACACTTTCTGGCGGGCTACCAGCGAGGCGTGGGAATGACTTGTGTACCCAGGCAGTTGTGGCGAGAAAATTCCCGCGCTTTCTGCAAATTAGTAACTGTGATTGGCTTGCTCAGGGCATAGCTCCGTGATGTAGCAAAATCAGCGCAGAAATTGGCGCCAAGAATCTCCATTGGTGGAATGGTAGTGCTCCGGCATTGGAGTGGAATTTTCCGCCGGTTTTCGAGTTGCTGATTGGAACGGTTAACCACGGCCACTGTCGTAGGGGCGGGAATGTTCTGTGTTCGGTTTTGTACGGGTGCTCCTGTGAGTAGTCGTCTCTCGCCTTTCAGTGGAAGTAGGTTACAAGACTGAGCTCTCGCTGCTTGGGTCAGCCTGCCTTCCGTGGGCTGTCTAACATACTTTTATTTAATCATAACTGTTTGACGAAGTTGCTGAGGTTTCGACTTCAATGTAACTTTCCGAGTACAGTTGGCAATTGAGCGTTCTTTGTACAAGAAGGCTATGTTGTCTGTCTTGAGCAGTTTTGGCTAATGTTGACTGTATCGGAGTTACTGGGTGACTTCGCTTGTTAAAATCAATCACTGTACCGTCAGTGATTGTGTGGCGAGCTTTCTTCGTCTCCCTCAGAGGCGCATCTGTATTGCTAGGAAGTCTTTAGTCTGGAACAACCAGGCCAGGATAATTTATTTCGGGCTATACTCCCGACATTATCATCACCACGACGGGCCGTCGAAGCAACCAGCCATCGCCTCCGGTACGCCAAATCGTGTTCTTGCAGTTAACAAGACAGATTGGTAATGTATGTCCGCAGCACCGGCAGACAGGGATTTTCCTAGGTGATAATCAGAGCTCAGCAGAGCGTGCCTGTTCGTCTTTTTCTAACTTTGTTCTGTCTTGGGTAGCAGCAATTAATGTTGGGTTGGCTGTGTGTTCTCTCTTAAGATTTGAGTTGAAAGGAATTGGCTCCACATACCACTTCGTCATCATCCTCACAATCTAGTTTAGGGCCAAATTCACATTCACAGCGTTTGTTTGAGTATCCAATTTGAGCCAATTTGATGTATTGGAAATGTTTCATGTGTTTTTGTTTATTATTTTATGTTTGGTCTTAATAAATCATATTGTTATTTTGGACAGAACTTTCATTCTGTTAATCGGTAGAGCAACCATATGATTTCTCACTATGTTAATGAAACCTTCATTTATTTAACTTATTTATCAAATTAAATTATTGCAGGTGCCAAACTCTCTTCTACTCCACTGGCAGGGTTGATTAGAGTCAGTTCGCGTATTTTTTTTAATTCTTGTGCAACAGCAAAAGTCGGAGTTAGAATAGGGGGGGCTTAGAGCGTCATTCTAGAAGAATTTAGTGTTAAATACACTGCTAGCCCCGGCACCTCGCATAAAATGGTGACCCTTAGCCTCGGGTCTTTCCTGTGAATCGCTGATAAGCATGTATTACTAGTAGTAGGGACACTCAGAATTATTTTTGCTTAATTTTTTATTGATTAATACCCAAGTTTTTTTTCTGGTAGTTCCGCGTTTAGTTTTAAGAAGCGGCGCATGATTACAGTTTTTGTTTTCAGTGCATATATTCTTTTGTTAATAGTTTTTGTGTTCCTTTGATGGTGTGTCCGTATCACATCACACTTTGTCGGGTTTGTGTGCGGTTTCTGTATCACAACAAATCGTGCATATAATTACAGCGTTGGAGAGGCGTTGTTGAAATTTTATGTCTATGTGTAAAAATATATGGAGTAGGTTAATTTTATTGTGCATTTTAGATAAATTTGTTTTTCATGAATGATAACGAGAAGTAAGGCACGACTATTATCGAGCGAAGCTAAAACAAAAGAGGATATCATAATGGATAAGGGGCAGTTTACTGACGGAAATAGGTTCGGAGATGAGATGGGCACATTTTTAGCAGGACAGGACGCCAGGGTCATTGATGAGGAAGGTGATTTGGACACGATCTGAGATCAGCGTTGCGGCCGTGATTATGATAGTGAAGTTGAGGATGAAACAGAGACAGGCACACAGGTCGAGACGGTAGCAGAAGTTTATAATCAAACGAACGAGAGCAGACAGGGGTTAGCTCGGCCACGTCAGAGCTCTAGCGCCCAGGTGTCCAGAGTTACGTCTCCCACGTTTGAAGAGGATCAAAAAGATGACGTAAACTTAATACTGAGCTTCCTATTATCAATGCAAGAAGAAGCTGACGAACAGCGTAAGAGGGAGAAGGAAGAAGAGGAGAAACAACGTAAGAGGGAGAAGGAAGAAGAGGAGAAACAACGTAAGAAGGAGAAGGAAGAAGCTGACGAACAGCGTAAGAAGGACATTGAGGCAATAATTTCGCATGTAGGGGAAATTCGTGGGGAATTACTAACAATAAAGAAAGAATGTGGAGAAGTAAAACAAATGTCAATGGCTGCACAAAAAGTAGCAGGCCTGGCCAAAACGGCAGCAATAGGGGCAATGAAAGTCGCGGAAGCAACTACTAAACTCGCAGGGCGCTTGCGACGTACAACACAATCCCACTCGAAATCCCTAGCATTCTTAAAAACTTAAGGTAATATCGCTGTTGCGAACACCACGAAACGAATGGAAGAAGTAGAGAGTCGGATAGCAAAACTAGAGCAAAACGGGCACACGAGCACTCCGCGTTCCGATACCAATGATGGAGTACACAGAATTGTGTCTCCGAGGAAAAGCCCGCCGTGCTCTAGCCCAATGACCGAGTGCGCAACTAACAATGCACACGCAGAAACAGCGAGTAATAGCTCCAATAATTATAGCCCACTTAGGAGAGTGAATTCTGAGTGCCACTTCCACTGTGATACAGAGGTAGCACATCACAGTTATCAGCAAGATAGAACAGGACACTCAGCAGACGTGCAAGTATCGGAAACGAGTGACAACACCAGTGCGAGGATCAGACAGGATTTTGATCACAATCACTTCCTGTCGATACTAAAATTCCAGAAGTTCAAAGAAAATGGAGGGTCGATGCATCCGAATAGCTGGGTGATGCAGTTCACAAATTTATTACCGGCATCATGGCCAACCCAGGCAAAATTAGAATTCATGTGTGGACACATCGATGGCCAAGCCGCGGAAAAGATGCGGGGTGTGGCAGTGACGTGTCGGACTTATCAGGAATTTGTTGGTGCATTCCTGCGGACCTACTGGTCAAAGGAAACGCAAGACAGGATTAAAGAGGAAATAATATTTTGTCCTGAACTGGAAGTGTCCGGGCATAGGAGCGCAACCAAATTTCTTGATGATTTACTCAAGAAGAATCAATTTTTAGATAGTCCATATAGCAACGGAGAAATCATTAAATTTTACTTTTCCAAATTGCCAGTTAGGTACCAATAGACACTTGTCGGGAAGTGTGGATCTGACATAGAAGCATTCAAGAGTCTATTGCGCGAACTCGAAGTAGTCTTTGATAAACAAGACGCAAAGGACAGGAAGAAGGGGAAAAGTAACAAGTACCACGGGCCAGGAAGGGAAGACGACAACAGATCGCATAATCGCACTGGTCAGTTAGAAAACCAGGGTTACGGAAGTCAAGGTTACGCTATTCAAGGTTATGGAAACCAAAGACACGGAAACCAGAACGTCAGGGAGCAGGGTCAATCAAGACAAGGAATCTGGGATAGGAGGAATAACGAACGGCAAAGCGACCGTAATTGGAGAGAGCGAAACCAAGGACAACAGTGGAACCAGGAGATTGGAACTAGACCGCAAATCCTAATGCACGTCAGAGGAGGGGGAGCTTAACAAGGGATTGACGCCAGACTAGTGCGAACACAGGCCGCCGGAATTTCGCACGTAATCTCGGACCTGGCCAACTACGGATGATACATTACGAAGATTTATCAGAAATCCTGCTCGAGGAACATAAAGCAACTCCTCGACAAGATCGGCAGCATCTTATCACAGTAGCAATAGCTGAAAAGAGTATGAATGCGATAATAGATAGTGGAAGCTACATAACAGCAATATCTGAGGCAGCATACAAGAGGTGCTCTCAGGTGATGGACTTGCCTGTTCTATCGGTTAAGAAAACCAAAATAAAAGGGGCATTAGCGGGTAAATGTACGGAGGTCACCCAACAAACAAGACTGGAATTCTCCTGCCAAGGACACAAAATAGAGTCTAACTTCTGGATCGTCCCAAATCTGGCGATCGACATGATAATAGGAACGGACTTCCTAAATGAACATGAAGCGATAGTTGATCTAGGACGAGGTGAAGTGGTTTTGAGGAAAGGGAATCCCGTCCACATTAAGTTCGACGACCAGCTGATCCCAGCTCAACTACCGTCTAACTGTGTACGGATAAACTATGCGTGTCTGAAAGACAGAAAGGAAGAACAGGTCGAGGTTGCGGGTAGGGGAGAGGACACAGATGAGAATGAAGTCGGAATTATGGGAGAAATAAAGGAGAAAATAAGAGAAAAAGTGGAAGCAATAAAGAATATAAGGTGCGACCACCGCAAAGAACTTCATAAATTACTAGTAGAACATACGGAGTTCTTGCTTCCCAAGACAGGATCAATAAAGGCCTTCGAATATGAATTTCGTGTACGTCCGCACAACCAGTTTCGTGTGCCACCCTATCCAATCCCCTTGGCATATCGACAGAAAGTAGCAGCTGAAATTGCGCGAATGCTGAGTGAAGGAATAATAGAACCTACGGCTTCAGCCTATAATAACCCGTTAAGAGTAGTCGAGAAGGGAGATGGTAGTATTCGTTTAGTCTTGGACTCGCGACAAATTAATACCATAATAGAACTCGAAACAGCCAGACTGGAACGATTAGAGGAACTCTTACAAAACTTCCATGGAATATCAACCTCCTCATCAGTTGATCTAAAATCGAGTTTCTGGCAGATCGAGCTCCATACAAATTGCAGACAGTACACAGCCTTTTTAGCATTTGGAAGATGTTACCGGTTTCGTCGTCTTCCATTTGGTTTGAACATTTCGTCTGCCGCATTCATTCGGGGGCTGGACGGCATACTAAGCGATAATTTGAAACGTCATGTCACCAGCTATGTGGGCGATTTGCTGATCGCATAGAAATCTTGGGGAGAGCACAATGCGGTCCTCGGTGAACTCCTTGCTACATTCAAGGAATACGGAGTGACTATCAATATAAATCGAATATTGGGACGTCATATGTCAAATTTCCAGAACATATCATCACGGGTGAGGGCATTGCGCCAAATCCCGAAAAGATCGAAGCGATTGAAAAGTTTCCCATTCCTACGACAAAGAAGCAGTTAAGGGGGTTCTTGGGGATCATAAATTTTTACAACCGCTTTATACATGTCAAAACTCAGAGCAGTCCTAGGTTGCATCAACTTACAGGAAAGAAGATTCCTTGGGAATGGGATGAGGCGGCCGAATCCGAATGGAAAGCATTAAAATTCGCATTATTACAAGCACCCATCCTATCACACCCTAATTTAGCAGAAGAGCTTTGCATAGTAACGGACAGTTCATACTCAGGTCTGGGTGTCATGGTGTTCCAAGACTATGTACATGAAGGAAACAGGATGTTGAAGACAATTGCGTTTGGTAGCAGAGTACTAGCCAAGAGTGAGAGGAATTACTCAGTAACCGAGTTAGAGGCGCTGGCTATTGTATGGGCGTTTGAAAAATTCAGATACCTTCTGTTTGGTCGCAAGACGAGGGTCTACACAGACCACAAGGCACTCGAGTTCCTGATGACTGCAAAGCTTTATCACAGGCGGCTCATTAGGTGGGCATCATATCTGCAGCAGTACAACTTTTCGATAGAATATATCCCCGGCAGTCAGAACATTATTGCAGACGCCTTATCACGGTCACCGATCGGATTTGAGCACAACATGGAAGAAGATCTGGAGGAAAATCACTACTGCCTTTTCTATATGCAGAAAGTAGCCTTTGAAAATTTTATTACCTGTAGTATGCAGGACATCAAGAAGGAGCAAGACAAGGACCCTGCCCTAGTGTTGTTGAAACAGAAATGGATAGACAGAAGACACGCCATCATCAGGCAGTTCTACCTCTTGCGGAAAGGCATAATTTTCCACCGAAATTATGCCAATGACACTGAATGGGGGGTATGCATCCCTGAACACCTAATAAACAAGGTTATATGGCATACTCGCCTCAACTACGGACACTTTGGACCGCTCAAGTGCAATCTCAAGCTAAGGACCATGTGTTACTTTCGAAACATGGAGCGTCGAATTCGGAGGGTACTGTCGGTGTGTAAAGACTGCCAAAAGGCTAAGCACACCACTGTGAGCATGCAGGCACCATTATTCCCAATCGTACCGACCAAATTAAGACAATTAGCAGCAACAGATTTGATGGGACCTTTGCCAAGAACAAGAAGAGGATATACTTACGTATTAGTGTTTGTTGAACTAACGTCCAAATACGTTCCCTTTACGCCACTGAAGAGGGCGACAGGACGAACTGTATCACGAGCCCTAATCCAGGATTTCCTACCACAGGTTGGTCATGTGAGTAAAATTATTTCTGATAACGGGTCACAGTTTAAGTCAAAAACATGGAAGGAGACGTTGCGTGGATGTAAAATTGATCCCATTCTTATATCTTCACACCATCCGAGCTCGAATGCTGCAGAACGGGTTATTAAGGGACTCGGAAACTTGTGAGGGTTGTACTGTAACAAACAGCACACGACATGGGACGTTTTCCTTAAAGACTTCCAGGAGGTGATCAATGAGGCACCCCATGGGATAACGAAATTGGCACCCATTACATTACTAAAAAACCAGATTCCTAAGAACTTGATAACCGAGGTCGTAAACTTCCCACCAAGGGCGCGAACGCAGCACCAAGCCATAGTGGATTTGGCTCTCAAGAGGATACGGGCTGCAGCAGAGGTCAGGAAGAGACGTGCCGACAGGGAAGCTCGTCTACGACACTTCCAAATTGGACAAAGGGTGCTCGTGAAGTCTTTCCGACTTTCGAACAAACAAAAAATGAAATGCCAAAATTTCTATTCTGTTTACAACGGCCCGTACCGTATAAGGAGAGCAGCTCACCACAATGCTTATGAATTGGAGACGCTGAAAGGAAAGAAGTCCATGGGACTCCACCACATATCTCACATAAAGGAGTTCGTGGAATAGTAGTAGTGTAAGTGGTGTAGATAGTAGAATGGGCAAATACATGAACCTTGCTATAGTAGTAGTGTAAGTGGTGTACATAGTAGTATAGGCAAATATATGAACCTTTCTTTGGAGAACAATAATCATTGCATTAATAGATTAAGACTGTTAAATTATTAACACGCTGCATTGTCTCACATAAGAATTTACTGCTGCTATCCTTTTTTGTTTCTGTTCGCGACTTCCAATATCGATGGAGTAGGAGACACTACTTTTCCATGAGCAATGTTTTAGTCCTTTCCTTGTTGAGGGATAATGATGAGTGAGGAGATGTCGCACAAACGGGCGCATACAAGAACGTGCTCTTAGAAGCGTTCTGAGAAGTCGTGATACCCTCCATAGCGGCCACAACCAGTTCGTGAGACGTTCATACCAATGCTTGCAGGCACGCGTCAGTGCACTCCAAGATTGTGGTACATTGCGTGATTTCGAGGATGAACATGGGCAGTATAGTTTTGACTGTGATGCGCCAGCATCGTTGTCTTGGAAGTCGGGGTGAACCTGTGAGCGTTTGACTCCAATGGGGCCCTAGGGCCTACACGGTAGAAATGCGGGCATAAAGCCTACCTTGCCAATGTGCTGGTTGGGGATTTAGCGTGCTGCTTGTGACTGTCACAGATGAATAACCAAGGAATTATACTTGGAGATTCGTGACATACTGTGTAGCTGGTGTGTGGTGGGCGACGGAATCCTCAACAGGAACCAGTCCTGGCTTGGTCATATTACATTGTCTCTGGAAAAGTGTGCTTTGATCGCGAAAACCGCATCACATAGAAAAAAAAAGAAGTTGCAACTACAAATTTATTGTCTTTATACCCATGGCTAACCCAGTCTCTGGAGTTTCAGTGAGGCGCAGTGATAACTCGGAGGTCATGTCGTACGGCGCGCACATCACTGTCGTCAATAGCGGCGAGCAGCGAGACATCGCAACGTAACAGGAATTATGTGTATAAGGTAAACAAAAAAAAATAAAAAAAATAAAAAAAAAATTGGAAAAAGGAGAGTACTATATACTAGGATAAGTTAAACTTTAGGATTTAACAATAGTTAGATCCTTAATATTGTGGGGGTTTTCTACCATAAGTGTTTGGCGCGCGCCTGTTGGGATGCTATGTTTCAGGTCACCAAACCACAGACCCCAAGTGGAGGGACGACGGGCGAGCGAATGTAGAATAGTGGCATGTTCTTTATAACTCAGTAAAACTTCCACCTGCATAATCACCTAATTTATTCAAAAGACATAGAGTGTAGATCGTTGGCAGTTGGTAGTTAACTCTTGAGCATGTCTACTGTCACTCTATATAAGTAATAGTAATTTAAGTGCGGGCCCGCACATTTAGTTGTTCATCCAGTATAGCGTCACACACCATATACAGTAGTGAGATCTGTCTCTACACAAATATCAAGATAGATTATTTCCATGTCTAGCTTAGATACACCAAGATTTGGTTATAGTGATAGCCGTAGATTGATAACTATAAAATTAAAATAAGAGTGTCTGAAATGACAGACCATCAATCTATCGTTATGTAAATTTGTTATAACATAGAAGGTCATGGAAAAAAATGTTAGGCATAAGATTTTTGTCAGAACTGTGCAGATGACGGGAATCTTGGCAATGCAGAGGCCAGGCGGAGCAAAAACAAGAGGTCATCGGCTACCTGCAAGAAGGAGAGCATCAGTGCGCCACCTGACGTGAAGGGCGCGAGAGCATCCAGTCCTACAAGCTGACAGTCACCGGGCCGTATACCTGAGGGATTAGGCGGCAGACAGCCCTCGCCAGGCCACAAGCGAAAGTGAGGCTGGCCGTTGACACTGACATGCGACCCACATGCGACAGCCAACTAGCTCTCCAGACTCGGCAGCTGTTTGGAGGGATTCCCTGCGGCAGACCACGTTGTCGTGAGTACACGAAGAAGATCACATATGGTGTCATAACCGGCGTCTCATGTGCCTCAGGACAGAAAGGGACGCTATATACTCACCTGTTTGGGTTTATACGACTCACTAGCATTGGCCGATCTGCATACACAAAGTAGTATCGTGCCACAAACTCTAACAAATGAATTATCTCATTTCTAACTTCTCCTCTCTATTAGAGAGCAGTTGTAGCAATCGTCGCTACTAGTTCGATCCTGTATGGATGATCTCACACACTTGTGGAGTCACTCCACATGCCATTATCCCTCGTCGAACTGCGATATTGGGAAATGTGAAGTACTGACCAGCGAGAGAAGAGACCTAGACTAGTGATGTATCCCAACAAGTAGACCTCAGAGACAATTAATCGACGTGAGGAGCGCCTATCACTGTGTCTTCCTACCATACTGCCGTGATCATATCCGTGGGTCTTGCTGCAATCTCAACAGAGTACTGCAGATGCTCCAGCACACCCTATTGCTGTTGCAACAACATAGCAACAACACCCGGCGTTTAGCCCTATGTGATGTCAGCACTGTGGAATTTGTGAAGTGCTTCGAATATTTCTAACAATGTGATTTAGTGCCTCATTCTCAGCACAGTCATGAACATTGTGCAACGTGCATGCTCAATTTCATGCCCCATGAACCTTGTTTTTTTTTTTCTTAAATTTCTTTCTCTAGTGTTGTTTTTGTAATGTATGTTATACCTTATATGTGTTTGTGTTTTACACTGTAATTCTTATGTAAGTGATAGAGTAGGGCGCACAGATTACAAATTACTGAATTGTTCTCCACACCATGTTGTTTTTTTTTGTATTTTGTATTTATTGTTGTGTGTATGCAAACAGTGTGCCTGAAGTCCCCATAAACTGAAGCAGATACCACCACTGTCATTGTGAATGGACCATCAGTTCAGGGAACATTTTGTAAAGGTTATTCTTGCTGCAGGGAGACAGAATGAATCGGAGGATGTAATTAGATTCTTAAAGCACATAAAGAGATGGTTAACTTTAATAGTATCATGTGTGAGTGAGTTCAGGTTTGTTTAATGATACAAATTGTTGTAACATCTTGGGCATTTAATTGCAGAGCACTCCAACTCTGATTGTAAAGAATAAACTGCTCCATATTTGGCTCATATTCCCGGGCCATATTTAGAGCGTGAATGTCTGTGTGAATCGGTGTTTGGAAGGGGCTACCTGGGTATGGATGTGTGATGTGAGTGTTAGAGTTCCATATTAAGAAGGTGAAGTTCGCTACATCATAAATAATTCTCCCTCTATGAGCTGCATTTTTCAGTTGCAGTGATTTTCTTTATAGAGTGCGGCATTTGGAGTCAGTTTGCAAGATTGTTCTTGGGCGATTGACTCACTACCTTGCTCCTAAGTGGGCCAACTGCTCACCAATTACAATCTGAAATGGCGTAGGGGCAATGAGAGGTGGCATGAGCCCCCTCTCATATTTCTATCTTACGATTCTCCTCTCTAATTGCATGAGGTGGAAAGTTGCTATTCCTTCCCACGCGGACTTCCCACGCAGCGTCTCTCATCACCCGGGTGGTCCGGTGACAGGCGGGCTCTGCTGATTTTGAAAGGGTAAGCCGACGGGTGTGAGGGAGTCGAGTGAATGCTTTCCAGACGCCGACATTGTCAAAAGACACGCCCGGAGGGGCCTGAAGTAGCGGTTGGGTTACTTCGCAGAAACTTTGCGAAAACACTTTCTGGCGGGCTACCAGCGAGGCGTGGGAATGACTTGTGTTCCCAGGCAGTTGTGGCGGGAAAATTTCCCGCGCTCTCTGCAAAATAGTAACTGTGATTGGCTTGCTCAGGGCATAGCTCCGTGACGTAGCAAAATCTGCGCAGAAATTGGCGCCAAGAATCTCCATTGGTGGAATGGTAGTGCTCCGGCAATGGAGTGGAATTTTCCGCCGGTTTTCGAGTTGCTGATTTGAACGGTTAACCACGGCCACTGTCGTGGGGGCGGGAATGTTCTGTGTTCGGTTTTGTACGGGTGCTCCTGTGAGTAGTCGTCTCTCGCCTTTCGGTGGAAGTAGGTTACAAGACTGAGCTCGCGCTGCTTAGGTCAGCCTGCCTTCCGTGGGCTGTCTAATATACTTTTATTTAATCGTAACTGTTTGACGAAGTTGCTGAGGTTTCGACTTCAACGTAACTTTCCTAGTACAGTTGGTAATTGAGCGTTCTGTGTGCAAGAGGCCTATGTTGTCTGTCTTGAGCAGTTTTGACTAATGTTGACTGTATCAGAGTTACTGGGTGACTTCGCTTGTTAAAATCAATCACTGTACCGTCAGTGATTGTGTGGCGAGCTTTCTTCGTCTCCCTCAGAGGCGCATTTGTATTGTTAGGAAGTCTTTAGTCTGGAACAACCAGGCCAGGATAATTTGTTTCGGGCTATACTCGCGACATTATCATCACCAAGACGGGCCGTCGAAGCAACCAGCCATCGCCTCCGGTACGCCAAATCGTGTTCTTGCAGTTAACAAGACAGATTGGTAATGTATGTCCGCAGCACTGGCAGACAGGGATTTTCCTAGGTGCCTGTTCGTCTTTTTGTAACTTTGTTCTGTCTTGGGTAGCAGCAATTAATGTTGGGTTGGCTGTGTGTTCTCTCTTAAGATTTGAGTTGCAAGGAATTGGCTCCACATACCACTTCGTCATCATCCTCACAATCTAGTTTAGGGCCAACTTCACATTCACAGCGTTTGTTTGAGTATCCAATTTGAGCCAATTTGATGTATTGGAAATGTTTCATGTGTTTTTGTTTATTATTTTATGTTTAGTCTTAATAAATCATATTGTTATTTTGGACAGAACTTTCATTCTGTTAATCGGTAGAGCAAACATATGTTTTCTCACTATGTTAATGAAACCTTCGTTTATTTAACTTATTTATCAAATTAAATTATTGCAGGTGCCAAACTCTCTTCTACTCCACTGGCAGGGTTGATTAGAGTCAGTTCGCGTATTTTTTTTAATCCTTGTGCAACAGCAAAAGTCGGATTTAGAATAGGGGGGGGGGGGGCTTAGAGCATCATTTACATATGTAGATTCTAGAAGAATTTAGTGGTAAATACACAGCTAGCCCCGGCACCTCGCAGTTGTGCAAGGTGACGCAGCACTAAAACCACTACAAAGGCCAAATAGATGCCAGATAGGCTAAAATCACGTGTTTCCGAATATTTTGAGATGGCTAAAGAGCTTCCAAAACACCAGCAGTACATTAAGATCCACTCAATAATGATGAGAGGCTATGTCGATGCTCGAACATACAAGTCAGGGCGGAACCGAGCCTTCCTCGCTTACCCAAGCCGTGGTCCTCAAGCGTAGACTCACTAGGAGACTCCGGACGAGCTACTGCAGGGACCACACAGGCAATTCACCGACCACCCCGTGTCCAGGCCAGCCTCCGTCCCTACCTCCTCCAAACATGCAATTGAGGGCCACCATACCTGCATGCTGTCTCACACCACTTCCGCCTCGCTTAAGCAAACAGGTCATTTAAGGCGTCATACAAGTATCGATGATCTTTGCACGACTCAGCACTCACTCTACAATTTCGTAGCTGTCAGTAGAAGAGATGGAACTTCACTAGCCTCAGAACAGAACTGTCATAACCGTGCTATTCAACGCAAATGGAGGAACTGTGACGGAACTATCTTTGCTGACAGAAGGATCTCCATCTGCGCCCTATTTCACAGTTGTCAGCATTCTCTGTGGCCACTAGCAACACTGTCATCAGCTAGAGATGACTTGCTGATTAAGCTATTGCGAAAGCAGAAGTGCGTCCCAGTTGCCGAGCGGCATCTAGAAGCTGCTGTTCAGGACTGGGGAGTCGTCTGGTAAGACTGTGCCTGTGCGATGGCGCCCTCTCCTGATATCGCTGTGTATCTCTTCAGCTACACACAAAACATCACTCTCAGGGGAGGGAGAAAACTATTAGAGCCAGCTGGCTTCATTAGAGCCCCGCTTCCTCATTTGATGCAGTGCGATTTTAGTGGGAACAACCGCGTTGCTTCCACGACGAGGGAGTGCTCTGCCAATTCAGTGACCATAAGCTACTCTGAGATGTGTGGCACGGCATCCAGTCCCAACGGTTCGTCGCTGTCTGGCTGCTGCTTCGCACCACTGGTCAATGTGCTGACTGGGGTAGCTGCTGGCTGCTTCGGAAGTCATTTTCGTGGTTTGTTTCTTACCGGTCTGCTGATTCTGTAACACAAAACACACTATGTGTTCTGCATATATGCACATGTGTACCGTGTGGCCTGACCGATTTTATGGCGTATTGTGATTCCATGTGAACATTTAACTTTAAACATTACATTACTGAGGAGCTTTGTGGCTAGGCGTGGTAAACGTGTCTTTTTTCCCATATTTGTAGAATGTAAAAAGTACTGGATCATTCAGTTAAAAAAGGGTTTTGATTATTCTGAGATCCTAGCTTCTGGATGCACGAATGACTGTACAAGTGACGTTCATGTGTGTTCCATCCAAGTTCCCTTTTTTTTGTACTGTTGAGCCAATGAGCCAGTTTTTTAATGCTCGACTTAACCTCTAAACAGAAATATCGGTCTGACAGACGTTTAAAGCTTTTTTTTTTTAAGTATGTCATGTCGCAGCACTGTTCTGTTTGCTGCTCTCTGCTCCGCAGTAAATCATTTACTTAACAGAAGCTTTCCAGTTCAATTTGTGGCTTCTCGTTGTAAGGTACTAGTATGAATTAATTTCATAAAATGTACGGGTCTATCCGACCGGGGGTTTCGCATTACATATGAAATTCCTAGGTCTCAGAGACCGGATGTTTCGTTTATACGCAATTTATCTTTCTCTGTTAATCCTTTTATTTTGTGATTTTAGAAAACTTAATGACGAATAATGCTTCCGCGTGTGCTCGTAAATCGACAAGAGGAGCAAGGAATCATAAAGTATGGTAAAGTGATGCTAATTTCAATTTTTCTCAGAGTGGCTGCAGGGGAGCCGTGATTAGCCAGAGGTGGAAAATGATTTCCCAGATGCTAATTCTAACGACGCGAGAGAAGATGATCGGAGAAGAGAAAAGAGCGATAATACTCTCATAGTAAGTCACAGCAGTGATGATGATGATTAAGATATGATGACAGTTGTGACAATATTTTGCAAGATGAACAAGAAATAATTACTGACAATACACATGGAAAGGAAGATGTCATGCCAGATGTTTTTGTTAATTATTATATAAATATTGGGCTTCATTTTTGCTGAAGACTAATATTGTAACTATCTACGAAAATCAGACTTAATTTTGAATAAATAAGTCTCAAAAATTTCTCAATTTGATGTTTCATTAAAAAAAGAACAAAAAATCATCTTATACTCTCAAAAAAATTAGAAATTATGAATCTATGGCGCTTATAATATCACCGTTGAGCACCTATAAACTCGGAAGAATTTGTGAAAAGTATGATGGAGGAAAAATCATGTCCCTCAGGCCGGATGCTTCTAATTATGTACTGTCATCCTATATTCCTGTTCAAGGGCTGGAAATGCACTGAAATCTTTCAGCGTGTCCACTGGCATTAGTATGAAACATGCAACCTTAAAGTGTGAAATGTCATTTATTTTACTAAGTGGTAGTAATTCATATGAAGGTAGTTCAGTGCCATGTTCACTGACAATAGATACAGACAATGCTTGACAGAGCCTGGATAATCTTTGTGGGAGATATTGATGACATCTGTTCCACAAACAGAGATTTGGAGAAAGCATCAATTACGATGAGCCAGAAGATTCAGGTTCTGCAAAATTTGCATGTAGAAGTGACCTAGGTTCTGTTCCCTGTAAACACGGAAATTATTGTCGAGGCTGAGCTGACAGGCAGTTTTGACATAAATGGCAGTTAGCCAGGATCATTTCAAAGTCTATGTCATCATTCTTCATCTAATAAATGTCTCAGGTGATGTGTTTGGTACGAACCACGCCCCTTTGGCAGTCATATAGCATTTGTTGTACTTAGAATTTATGCACGGCAGGGATAACCACTCCTGTCTTGTCGGATTCAGTGTGTCCTGGAATGACACCTGCAAGTACAAGACTCAAATTCCATTATTTAGTCTATACATTATGATCTTAGACAAAACAGTAGCTTAAGGTGCAAAGTTGACAGCTGAATTTGAGTTTATTTGGAAATTTTCCAGAGTATAGTGACTTCTCTTGTCTGATTAAAGATCACTTAATGAGTCAAACATTTTGTTTTGCTCTATTGGCAGTTGTGAAAGCAAATACCCATCCCCGTATTGTGCTGGAGATCTGAGCATAATTTCATAGTCAGAATACGAGAGAAGCAGCGCCCAGTGCTGACAACCTGAGGTTGTCCGTGTAGGCCTCTCATGGACTTGCCTCCCTGTGCAGGTGGCGATGTCCTATATCAGGTAAGCTGGTGTGTGCCTCGGGAATTGTCATATTTCTCACGATTTAACATTCTTACGATGTTTTTAAGCGTTCTGAACCTGTCATTAGCCTTCACCGATAATTTTGTCCGCCAGTGACAACGCCGAAAGGAAGAAAATTTCGAAGACGAGTTTAGCTGAGTGATGGATGAGGAGTGAAAATGAGGATCGGAGAGACGGCGCGGAAACGAGAGCGCATGAGATCTCTTCCACACACGACTAACATCCACTTCCGACATCGTGAAGTTCAGAATATCTTCCGGTAGTTGCTTTGTCACTACTTTGTGAGTAAAGTGGAACCACGTGTTGATCAGTAACTCTAACTAAGATCATCAATCTTAAATGCGAATGTGCGTGAGGTTATAATGTCTCGTCTTGACAATATTTTTCAAAATAGCAACTTTTCTTTATGATCAACCCACGTGGGATGTACTTTGTGAGACCAGTACCACGTGCTTATACAATTGTTTGACCCATCAGGTTAATAGTAAGACGATAGTAACCAGTTCGAGGTTTTTCTTTAGTAAATTGCGTTTCGATGTAATTAATTTTAATTATCGAAATTATTATGGAGTTACACTCTTTGTGTAAACCAAGTTGACCACGTGAAGCATGTGGTGTAATCATCAAAGTAGCCTTCAGCTATTCTTTTCGGGAAGATTTCACAGAGAGTTAGTATGAATTTAGTATACCAGTGTGTGGTAATTTCATGGCGGATAGGATTGCGCTACGAACGCAACTTCTTTGGGTGAAAATTGAATCGGTCGGTTGTGGTTAATTTCCTCTTGCATATGTTTCAACGTTCTTTGTGTGTTATTTTATGAATGCAGTGTTGTATGCAGTCTCCCGATCTTGGCTCCATATTTGATGTGTTCCGTAAGATTACAAACTCCCATTTTCACAATCCTAAATAAGGCACCAGTTTAGTTATGAATCAAGTTTAATATGCTTAAATTTCAATGATCAATGTTAAAATAAATTTCCAAATATAAACTGATTTATTTCTTTTTATTTAAATTCTCTTTTATATATATATATATATATATATATATATATATATATATATATATATATATATATATAAAACCTGGTATAAACTGAACTAATGCAGACAGGTAACCAAGCTAAAAGTAGGCGGTCCAACAACTTAAGCAACATGGACCAAGGGCATAATTATATTTCGATTATTAACGCGTCACGGTTCCGAAAATGTAATGGGGAATACTTCAGAGGAAATGCAAAACAGGACGAACGGGCTCACAGCAGAGTCAGAAATTAATTTGCCCCCTACTAACCAAATTGATTTGGTAGAACTCATGAAAGCCTTATTGCATCAAAATAAAGAAAACGCAGAGAAATCGGAAAAATCGTTCCGAGAACAGAAAGAATCATCTGAAAAATCGATTCGAGAGCTAGGCGAACAAATGACAGAGAAATCTGAAAAATCGATCCGTGAGCTAGGCGAACAAATAGACGAAAAACTAATCCAGCAGACAAATAAAGTCGACAAGTCGATGCAGAGAGTGTCCGATGATATCTCACAAAGAATAAACAATCTGGCAAGTGAAATAAAAAGTGATATTATGAAAGAATTAGGCCGCACATTTGAACAAATCGATGACCGCCTGTAAGCCTTAGAACACGGCAAGCGGAGTCGCGATGCGGAATCGAAAGATAGCGAAGAACAGCTACTTAGGAATTTCCAAGCACTGAGAGAAGAATGCCAAAGAGAACACCAGCAGGTACTCTCGAGGGTCCAAAAGGCGGAAACGCGTTGTCCAGCGTCCGTTAGCAAGACAGTAGCGGACAACAGTCAAGCGATTCACACACTCGAAGAGCAAGTAGAACAATTGAAGTAGACTGGGGCGGAGGATCACAGAGAAATACATGATAAGATTGCGGCATTAGCGGACATCGTAGGCACGATGAAGGTGACGGAGAGCGATAACAATATTACACAGGTAGCGGTCGCAGAAACTGAAGAAGTGCGTTCGCTTCTTAGATTTCAGAAGGGACAGTTTGAAGTGAACAAGCGGCACAAAGCTGTAACAGGCGAATCACAAGGACGCGTGGCGCATCTGGAAAGCCGCATTGGGTGGGATTCCGAACTCGCCAATAGCACTAAAAATAGCCATACGAACAGTGCAGAGAGGGACTCCGGCCACGAGGGAGATTTTAACGACGGGGAAGAATGTATTTTGAGGGGCAGACATGAGAAAAATAGAAACATTCAGGGGCCTTCCCAGGAGGAAATGCAGGGATTTGATTTCAAACATTTCCTTACTGTGAGAAAGTACGAGATATTTCAAAATTCGCAAAAAGGAATACATCCACGAGCATGGTTCGAGCAATTTGAGTTCTGTCTTCCCCCTGACTGGGCAAATTCACATAAGATAGAATATATGTGTGGCTATTTGGAAGGTGAACCGGCGATTCGCATGAGGTCGGCAGAGCGTCACTGCACCTCCACTCGGGAGTTTCGACAAGCCTTTCCGTTCGCCTATTGGTCGGAAGCGGCACGAGATAGGGTCAAGCATGGCATAATTATGCTGCCAAATTTGAACCAGTCTGGTTTCGACAGCCCAGCACGCCTATTCGACCACATGCTGCAGGCAAATCAATTTCTATATGACCCATACGGGCCTGCGGAACTAATTAGGATATGCATCACCAAATTTCCGATGCATTTGCGCCACGTCATTCTTGCGGGGCGATGCAAAGAGGATGTGGAAACGTTTAAGATACTTCTCCAAGAGTTGGAATATAACACAGCAGAATGCCCGCCTAATCAGGCACAAAGTTATTACGGGGCACAGCAGCGCGATCGCAGTCGTGGCCGTAGTACTAATCAACGTCGTGATTGGTCGTCGCGACGCGAACGGAACAATAATCGGAACCGGCCGTATAGAAACTGGGGTAACAGTCGCGAACACGAGTGGAACAACGGAAATGATCGAGGACGTGGACAGGATCGTGAACGCAACAGTTACGGCAACCAGAATCAATACTACGGTGAACTCGGTGGGAATAGGACTGTAGGCGGAGCACCTCATGATGTTGAAATTCGGCCGGCTAATCCTAGACATAATCCATAATGAACAAAACCGGCAATGACAAACGATCAGCGCAGAAGGCGCCCAATCGGAACAAATGAGCGACATGGCAAATGAGTAGAAAGGACAGTGAGAAGCAGAGAGGACGGTAAGGAGAAAGAATTGATTAGTATAAATTTGTAACGTATGCATTTTGAATAATATGTTGGGTAAAATAATGATAAAGATGTTTCTATGTGATTGATTGAAGTGACGTTTTTAGTTATATTTCTTTCCTTGATTTATTAGGATTTAGGTTGGTTCAAATGTGAAGATAAAAGGTTTCTTTGTGAATGAGTGAAATGCTGTTTACGGTTTTTTTGTGTAAATTGAAATGAGTCGCTCCTGAGAGAAGCAAGATCTGTGTTGAATTAATGCAAAACTCAGGGGAATATCCGATCAGTGGGTGTTATGGGTCTGGCAAACCCAGGTCCCCAGCTGTTAGTAGCCGTGTTTCCGATTTTCTGCTTTCAGTGCTACTATGTATCTATTACTATTCTATATCTGTCAGTATAAATGAGGATCTCTTACTATAGTATGCGTGCTGTATGAATATTTTAAGATAGGGGAACTCTGAGAAAGGAATGAGTAAGTTTAGAATCTAGAAAACAGGATACAATAATGAGATTGTTTAACCATTGGTTTCCCAATATGCGATGATATGTTAATATTGATGATATATGTCTTTTTTGTTCTTTATAGCTGAGTATGTAAAGTGCTGTCTGTGGATTTCGTCAGTATATTGATTCCCTTCAAGGTGAAAGAAGAATTGTGGTTTGTGTAATTTACGTGGCCCTGTGGTAGTCAAATACGAGCAGTTTTTCAGCAAATGAAGACTGGAACAGAAATATGGATCCTTTCTGTAGTCTTGATTGATGTTGAGCCAGAGCCTGAAAAATTATTCTGCGTTAATACTTGTCCTAGAAAAGCGACGTTTATGTGTTTTGCTGATGCTGTGAGCATTACAGCTTACTGTTTTCGCTGGTGCGGGATGCACTACAGCCTATATGATTTGTACTGAGGAAATTTCCCTCTTGAAGGTAGAGGAAGATTAAATAATTTTGATTATGGGACCGAAGGAAAGCTTGGTTTAAGGTAATAATTATGAAGCAAAATATTTGTCATTTAAACTACAGGAGGACTCGGATCTTTTGTGTCTGTTGTAAGCTCAATATGTTAAGATGAAAGTGTTTTACAGAATAGAGGATACCACAATTTTGCCATTCATGAGAACTGAATCCAGAATAACCACCACAGGCGAAATAACTGATTTGGAAGCGAAAGGTAACTTAAAGAAGGAACGAAATTGGAGCAAAATGGATAAGAAAATGTAATATAACCTGTAGGATAAAAAAAATTTTACCCTTCTCAGAGTCATCTGTGTGATTAATTCTTGTGATAACGTAATTTTAGATGAAATTGTCTTACTGTTTTATGTGTAAACATATGAGTATGATAAATGTATAATTGTGAGTCTCTTATCAGGTGTGTCAATTGGTATAAATGTTTTGGCGTGTAAATAACCATTGTTCTTTTTACTATGTATGTTTAAGGAAAGTTTCTCCATATTTATCATGTGACAAGACATATGCTGCAAGCGTCAAGAAGAGGACGAATGAGAAAAATGTTGTAGTGGTATAAACACTGTGTTGATGTAGCATTGAAGTAGCTTGTTGGATTAACTAGTAGTGGATTGAAGTAGAATTTTGAGTAATACATGTGTATGGGTAGTTAGTTTGTAGTATAGACAACAGGTGTGCATGTGTGTGTGTGTGTGTGTGTGTGTAAATAACATGTGAACCATATGCTGTCCTGACCTATACTTCCACAAGGCATAATCCTATTTATTTTAGTGAATTAATAAGTAGCATTTGATTTATTAAAACGCAAGTGAACCACATTAGTGATGTGGATTTAGATATTATATTGTCAGTTCATTTAATTTTTATTTTCTACATTGTCAAGTCATTTCACTTATATTTCTTACATTGTCAAGTCATTTAACTTTTATTTTTGTATTGTCGATTCATCTAACTGTTTTATTTAAAAAAGAAATTAAGTCTCACTTTTGTTCTTAAAAATTGTGAAAGATGATACTAAATGGTATTATGTATGACATTTTGTAATCACCATAACTACGATGAACAATTTCTGTGAATGCAGTTGAGAACGTGAAAACGAACCGGCTAAACTCTTACGAGACAGCGGGAGCAGCCGGACTAGTTATAAACAGGCGGGTTTCCCAGCAGGACACAGTGTCAATCGGGCCACTTCGGGAGCACGGTCGACAACAAAAGAAGGGGATGGGACGAACACTTTCCCTTGCACCCGGAGCTAATGGCTGGCCACACAAGTGCGACCCTTCATGGAGTCGATGACCTGAGATGGCCGAGCGGTCCACCGCGCGGAAATCCATCTGCTGGCAACGCACCACACGCATGCGACCGTGACGAGATGGCCACTGTGAAACGATGGAAGACAGGGGATAAAGGGGCGTGGAGCCTTTTGACTCGTACTGTCCAGAGAAATTGGCAGACTTCAACGACGCCTATCAACATTTCCTGACGGATGCCCACTGTCAAGCGACAGTAAATCATGGTTTGATGTTTTCTGGTCGCTAAGGGTGGCACAAAGAAGAGCCATTAAGGGTCATCCTTGCCCAGGAATATCAAACCGGCGAGCCAATTGAGGATAACTCAAGAATGTAACAACACAAGGGGCGTGGAGCCTTTTGACACATACTGTCCAGAGAAACTGGCAGACTTCAACGACGCCTATCAACATTTCCTGGCAGATGCTCACTGTCAAGCGACAGTAAATCATAGTTCGATGTTCTCTGATAGCTAGGGGTAGCACAAAGAAGAGCCATTAAGTGTCATCCTTGCCCAGGAATATCAACCTGACGTGTCAAACGAGGATACTGCACGAATTTGACAACACAAACATGGAACCAAATCGAGATGTACGTGACACAGGCCACCAAGAGAAACTTCATGAGAGGGCAGAGACAGCGGGATTGCACGCAACAGATGGACAAAAGTCCCTACTGACAGCTGCGGCGACGAAACCACCCCTCATATATTGTGCCTCGGAACAGTGGAACTACTGAGTGTGCCAGTAAACAGTGAATATATGGTTCTTAGTCCAATGCGTATAAGTGTGTTCTCTCAGAGAAACTTTGACTTGTGTGTTTTGCAGGAGTTCGATTTATTGGTGTTTAATAGACTGACTCTTGTATTTTGCAGGTGTTCTATTTATTGTTTTTTTTTTAGACTTTGACTCTTGTATTTTGCAGGTGTTTTATTTATTGGTGTTTTTTTTTAGATGTTGACTATTGTACTTTCAGAGCTGTTTTATTGATCAATGTTTGTTCTTGTGTGACGTATTAGATTTGTGATATTTTGTTTCGTAAATTCATTCCAGTGGCATTGCTTCGTGTATCAGTCAGATAGCTATTCATTCTCACTGGACTGATCGATTAGCCTTTGCATGGGGCATATTTATTGTGAGGAACCCCTTAAGGGTAACAATCAGATAATTAATTGTAGTTTCAGTATAATGACACAGTGGTCATTGTTTGCTAACCAACTGAAATATAGTAGAGTGATTATATTAGTGCCACAAAGTTATTTTAATTCTACAAATTATTAGTTTTATAAGATATAGAATGTTTTTGTGATAATCACTTTGTAAAACATGTTTTTGTTCTTCTATCACTTTTTTTTTTGCTTTTGCGGATTGTGCACTGTAATGTTCTGCTCTATAACACTGATGTTATTTTCATGTTCTTTCTTAATTGCTGGGGCACCTTTGCTATTTTCATAAATTTTACTTGTTAATAAACAGTCATAAATTTTCCTGTGATCAGTTGGCTCTTGCAATGAGCAAATACTGGTGAGCTCCATAAGGGTAACAACCAGAAATTGTTTTCATATTAATGACACAGGAACCATTGTTTTTACTTGCTGACGGAATTAGGTACACACTATCTTTTAAATAGGTGTCACAGATTGTTTTTTTTTTTCTCTTTGAAATTGGTAGATTCTAAAGATGTGTTGAAATTATTGTGTTTTAGCAAGTAGCCGGTGACCTTTTGCCTTTTCTTTACATTTTTGGTTTAAGTTGGGTGTGAGAAGCCTGCTTGGGAATGTCCTAGCATGGCCAGAAAAATTCCCTGCACAGTCTTTTCCTGGAGCGTTGGGGTTATGAAAGGTCTCTGTTGGATTCCTTTCATGTTAATTTCTTAAATCTGTTGTCATTTACGGCATAAATTCCTCTTATAAATTTAGTGTGGCGTGTCTGACTATTTGGGAGGAGACTGAGTAGTGGAACGTGTTACTTTTACACATAAACGAGAACGATCTGTCACACTCCTACACTTTAAAACACAGTTTATATGTAATTCATGTCACACAGTCTCATACGGAACCTACATCCACTTTCTTTTATATACTGTATATGATAAGATACTGTCATCCCCCTTCCCTTCTGTGTGAGAGGATGAATGAGCAAATGTATTACTAGTTGCATGCTTGAGGGTAGCAGTCAAGCCTGTCTGCTAGGGAACAGTAGGACCAATGTCGGAACAGGTAGCTAAACTTTCTAAAAGGAGAGAGGTTTCTATTCTTAGTCCTTTGTCATGTTGGTATAGGAAGCTGCCCCTCTGGCCACTTCCGTTTTGTATTTGTGAGCCACCCTCAGGAAGGGATCACGGCAGTCTGTCCACGGCGAGCGTCTGAAGTGGTAAGATCTCCGGCTAAGGGCGTGTCTGCTAAGTCTGTAGGACAATGGAATTCTTAAGTTCAGCCTAACTGAAAATTTGATCACCTTTATTTCAGGTTTAACTCTAAAATATCTAATGTTATCTTAAATTGCAACGCAGTGTAATTTGCATGTGAAGTTCAGAATATCTTGCGGTAGTTGCTTTGTCACTACTTTGTGAGTAAAGTGTTGATCAGTAACTCTAACTAAGATCATCAATCTTAAATACGAATGTGCGTGAGGTTATAACGTCTCGTCTTGACAATATTTTTCAAAATAGCAACTTTTCTTTATGTTCAACCCACGTGGGGTGTACTTTGTGAGACCAGTACCACGTGCTTATACAATTGTTTGACCCATCAGGTTAATAGTAAGACGATAGTAACCAGTTTGCGGTTTTCTTTAGTAAATTGCGTTTCGATGTAATTAATTTTAATTATCAAAATTATTATGGAGTTACACTCTTTGTGTAAACCAAGTTGACCACGTGAAGCATGTGGTGTAATCATCAAAGTAGCCCTCAGCTATTCTTTTCGGGAAGATTTCACAGAGAGTTAGTATGAATTTAGTATACCAGTGTGTGGTAATTTCATGACGGACAGGATTGCGCTACGAACGTAACTTCTTTGGGTGAAAATTGAATCGGTTGGTTGTGGTTAATTTCCTCTTGCATATGTTTCAACGTTCTTTGTGTGTTATTTTATGAATGCAGTGTTGTATGCAGTCTCCCAATCTTGGCTCCATATTTGATGTGTTCTGTAAGATTACAAACTCCCATTTTCACAGTCCTAAATAAGGCACCAGTTTAGTTACGAGTCAAGTTTAATATGCTTAAATTTCAATGATCAATGTTAAAATAAACTTCCAAATATAAACTGATTTATTTCTTTTTATTTAAATTCTCTTTTATATATATATATATATATATATATATATATATATATATATATATATATATATTGTCGTATGACTATTAAAAGATTATAATTAATGTTAGTCTGGTTGGGAATTTGGTAAGCTAGACTGGATACCTGGTGAAACAGTTGCTCAGTAAGGCAAGGTTAACTTACCCAGACAGCTCACAGCTTTTATCCAGCTTTTATTGTCTATCAGTACCGCTTTCGTAGCAAATTAAAGCGACAACATTACACCTGGATAATTGTTCCGGTTGAGAACCTCGGTCAGCGTGCACGTTGGCCGCATCACTATTCGATGACAAAGGGAGCAAGTTTAGACTTTAGCAGATATTGTGAAGATTTCACGAAATTATGTGTCTTGTATTACTTCCAAATGCGCTGTCAGGTATCCAACGACATGCTATCAGTAGAATTAATTAAGATTTTTCAAAAAAAAATAATTCTCTCCATGGTAATGTGCTTTTATCAACACGTGACGCGTCTCAAGGGCTGATGCACTGTTATCGGATATAAAAAGCTTGATTACGGACGGTTCGTAATTGTGATATTCCGAGTGCTATTTATGATACTGCAGTTCATTGTGACTTGCTGTTCGTAGTCAAGCATTTCATCTCTGATGATAGTGCACAAGGAATTCAAACTGATTCTATGATGATAAAAATACTACGTGAGTGAGAGAGAAATTGTTCATGTTACTAATAGTACTGCGATCGATAAATCACAGTGACTTTCTCAGCATGCCAAACTAGAGTTCCACTAGTCAGCGAAACTGTGCTGTCACTCATTACAACTACCCGTATTTAGAAATAACTGGTATCTGGTTTCCGTTTAATTTTATCGCTGTGCTGACTGATTAGACATTCGTTACGTAATAAACAAGGATTTATACGATCTACAGAAGTATAACACATACGGAAATAGGGTAATACACGTTTCGCAACTCTTCCTGCATACGTGACGTCATTTTGACGTTACGCGCAATTTAGGAGACCGCAGAATCTGCTGTCGACTTTCGTTTCATCATAAACACGTCACTATTATCATCAAATGTCAGTTAATAAAGCATCAACGATTTAAGCTTACAAGAGATATCACGATAACCAGATAAGAGACAGACGTCACATCACTAAGCACTAGCGTAAGGGATAACGTCGTCCTTTCTCGAGTCGATAGCTGTTCGTTCGCATCTCGCCACATGCAGTTCTTTAAAGTCAACGTTGTTAACACATTCTGGGATTTTCTTATGTATGTAATACAAACATCTTCTGCAATATTCCATGGCATTTAGATTTCCGTGTGATTAGAGAAAGTGGTATGTGGTATGTGGTTAGTCTAGAACCTAAGAGGGCAGCTTAATTTAATGGGACTGAAAGAAGCAACAATGAAATTCATATTCTTCCTTGTCAGAAATATTCACCTCTTTATTTCCGATTGTGTGGCGACTTCCGAGTGTGTGGTTGGCCAGGACACTTTAAAATCGCTGTGAGTGAATCGATGGGCAATTGAATTCAAATTCTTCCCTGTCACAAATATTTCAGTGTTCAAGCAGTTGCCGAGTGTGTAGTTAAATGGGAACCTAAAAATACAGCTATAAATGCTGCAATAAAATTTGTATTCTTTGTACTCAGAAATTTTCGGCTCTTTGTTTCCCAATATTTGATGATTTCCGAGAGTGTGGTTAGGCATGAACGTTAAAGGACACCTTAAATTGCTGCAAATGAAAAAAAGACCAATAACACTCGGCACTCTCCCCTGTCACCAACTGATAACCGATCGCGCTGTCGTCGATATTGCGTGTGACGTCAAACTAACGTCACGTTTGCGGGAAGAGTTGTGAAAGGAGTGTTACCCTACTAAGCAGGCCTACACTATGTAGCCATTATTAACGAGGTTCTAATGTTATAATATGCACACGTATCAAAAAAAGTTTTGCATCACCTCGGTTCCGAGAGTTCCGGAACCCGTACAGAAAATAGGAATGGAGGTCAACACAAACATCATTTCCGCCCTTTATATTGCACATGAAAACCACACATAGCACGTTGAACAACCACACAGCGAGACCTTCAGAGGTGGCTGTCCAGATTGCTGTAGACCCCTGTACCTCTAATACCCAGTAGAACGTCCTCTTGTACTGATGCAGGCCTGTGTTCCTTGTGGCATACTATAAACAAGTTCATCAAAGCACTGTTGGTCCAGATTATCCCCGTCCTCAACGGCGATTGGGCGTAGATCCCTCAGAGTGGTTTGTGGGTCACGTCGTCCATAAACAGCCCTTCTCAATCTCTCCCAGGCGTGTTCGCTAGGGTTCATGTCTGGAGAACACGCTCGCCGCTCTAACCGAGCGATGTTGTTATCCTGAAGGAAGTCATTCACAAGATGTGAACGACGGGGGCGCGAGTTGTTGTCCATGAAGACGAATGCTTCGACAATATGCTGCCGACATGGTTGCTCTATTGGTCTTAGTATGGCATTCACGTATCGTACAGCCGTTACGGCGCCTTCCAACGGCGTACGTCGGCCGTAGATAATGCCACCCCAAAATAGTAGGGAAACTCCACCTTGCTGCACTCGCTGGACAATGTGTCTAAGGCGTTGAGCCTGACTGTGTTGCCTCCAAACACGTCCTGACGATTGCCTGGTTGAAGGCATATGCTACACTCATCGCTGAAGAGAACGTGATGCCAATCCTGAAATGTACATTTGACATGTTGTTGCGCCCATCTGTACCGCGCTGCACAGTGTCGTGGTTGCAAAGTTGGACCTCGCAATGGACGTCGAGAGTGAAGCTGCGCATCATGCAGCCTATTGCGCACAGTTTGAGTCGTAACAAATCGTCCCGTGGCTGCCCAAAAAGCATTATTCAACATGGTGGCGTTGCTGTTATGGTTCCTCCGAGCCATAATCTGTAGGCAGCGGTCATCCATTGCAGTAGTTGTCTTTGGGCGGCCTGAGCGAGGCAAGTCATCGACAGTTCCTGTCTGTCTGTATCTTCTCCATGTGCAAACAACATGGCCTTGGTTCACTCTGACAAGCCTGGAAATTTACCTTTTTGCGCCTCTTTCTGGCACAAAGTAATAATGCTGCTGCGATCGAACCGCGGTATTGACCACCTAGGCATTGTTGAACTACAGACAACACGAGCTGTGTACCTCCTTCCTGGTGGAACGACTGGAACTGATGTTCAGTCGGACTCCTTCCGTCTAATAGTCGCTGCTCATCCATGGTTGTTTTCATCTTTGGCTTGGTTTAGTGACATCTATCAACTGTCAATCGGACTGCGCGTGTGATACAATATCCACAGTCAACGTCTACCTTCAGATGCTCTGGGAACTGGGGTGATGCAAACCTCTTTAAAATATCCTTTAAAAGCGTAAAGGACCTCTATTAAACATTCCGAGACGACTGAAAGCTATTTTGAACGGCAACGTTTTTGGTTCAAATGGCTCTGAGCACTATGGGACTTCACATCTGTGGTCATCAGTCCCCTAGAACGTAGAACTACTTAAACCTAACTAACCTAAGGACATCACACACATCCATGTCCGAGGCAGAATTCGAACCTGCGACCGTATGAGTCGCGCGGTTCCGAACTGAGCTCCTAGAACCGCGAGACCGCCGCGGCCGGCGGCAACGTTTTTGCTACACCAAATTATGTATGGTAATAAGTCGTGTCTGTGGTTTTCTCATATTTCTGTTCATCCCGTGTATGAAATACTGTGAAGCTCGTCCACATATTTCAATCTTTCACAACTACACATTGCTCACATTTGATGTTTCAGTTAAAGATGTCCGTGCAAACTGGATATTTTCTTTTATAATTAAGACCATAACAGAAAACGTTAAGCTAATGTTAATCAGAACACAGGCAGGAGTTGTGATCTAAATAACAATATATTTATTGATTCTAAACATCCATAGGCAAAAAAATGAAACGTCAGACAAACATTTTTTATTTGACAAACACTTTCACTAATATGAGGTCAACGCTGGACAAATTTATCAGCTGGGTATCGACACGCGACTCTAACCAGAACATTAATCGGTTTATCTGACTTCGTACATGTGAATCCGGCGTATGGCACAAAATCTACGCTACAATCGACCTTCTATATTCTATTGATCCAAAAAGAAGATTATGGTTCGAAAGAGTAGGGTGCTGTGTAACATATATTGGAGCCCCACGCTTTAGCAGCGAATACTCTAGCCTTCCACTGGTCATAGCGGTACACCATGACCAAATAACCCTGTGACGAAACGCGCCGCTCTTCTTTGGATCTTCTCTATCTCCTCCGTCAACCTGATGTGGTACGGATCCCACACTGATGAGCAGTACTCAAGTATAGGTCGAACGAGTGTTTTGTAAGCCACCTCCTTTGTTGATGGACTACATTTTCTAAGGACTCTCCCAATGAATCTCAACCTGGTACCCGCCTTACCAACAATTAATTTCATATGATCATTCTACTTCAAATCGTTCCGCACGCATACACCCAGATATTTTACAGAGGTAACTGCTACCAGTGTTTGTTCCGCTGTCATATAATAATACAGTAAAGGATCCTTCTTTCTATGTATTCGCAATACATTACATTTGTCTATGTTAAGGGTCAGTTGCCACTCCCTGAACCAAGTGCCTATCCGCTGCTGATCTTCCTGCATTTCGCTACAATTTTCTAATGCTGCAACTTCTCTGTATACTACAGCATCATCCGCGAAAAGCCGCATGGAACATCCGACACTATCTACCAGGTCATTTATATATATTGTGAAAAGCAATGGTCCCTTAACACTCCCCTGTGACACGCCAGAGGTTACATTAACGTCTGTAGACGTCTCTCCATTGTTAACAACATGCTGTGTTCTGTTTCCTAAAAACTCTTCAATCCAGCCACACAGTTGGTCAGATATTCCGTAGGCTCTTACTTTGTTTATCATGCGACAGTGCGGAACTGTATCGAACGCCTTCCGGAAGTCAAGGAAAATAGCATCTACCTGGGAGCCTGCATCTAATATTTTCTGGGTCTCATGAACAAATAAAGCGAGTTGGGTCTCACACGATCGCTGTTTCCATGTTGATTCCTACAGAGTAGATTCTGGGTTTCCAAAAACGACATGATACGCGAGCAAAAAACATGTTCTAAAATTCTACAACAGATCGACGTCAGAGGTATAGGTCTATAGTTTTGCGCATCTGCTCGACGACCCTTCTTGAAGACTGGGACTACCTGTGCTCTTTTACAATCATTTGGAACCTTCCGTTCCTCTACAGACTTGCGGTACACAACTGTTAGAAGAGGGGTAAGTTCTTTCGCGTACTCTATGTAGAATCGAATTGGTATCCCGTCAGGTCCAGTGGACGTTCCTCTGTTGAGTGATTCCAGTTGCTTTTCTATTCCTAGGACACTTATTTCGATGTCAGCCATTTTTTCGTTTGTGTGAGGATTTAGAGTAGGAACTGCAGTGCGGTCTTCCTCTGTGAAACAGCTTTGGAAAAAGGTGTTTAGTATTTCAGGTTTAAGCGTGTCATCCTCTGTTTCAATGCCATCGTCATCCCGGAGTGTCTGGATATGCTGTTTCGAGCCACTTAGTGATTTAACGTAAGACCAGAAGTTCCTAGGATTTTCTGTCAAGTCGGAACACAGAATTTTACTTTCGAATTCATTGAACGCTTCACGCATAGCCCTCCTTACGCTAACTTTGACATCGTTTAGCTTCTGTTTGTCTGAGAGGTTTTAGCTGCGTTTAAACTTGGAGTGAAGCTCTCTTTGCTTTCGCAGTAGTTTCCTAACTTTGTTGTTGAACCACGGTGGGTTTTTCCCGTCCCTCACAGTTTTACTCGGCACGTACCTGTCTAAAACGCATTTTATGATTGCCTTGAACTTTTTCCATAAACACTCAACATTGTCAGTGTCGGAACAGAAATTTTCGTTTTGATCTGTCAGGTAGTCTGAAATCTGCCTCCAATTACTCTTGCTAAACAGATAAACCTTCCTCCCTTTTTTTATATTCCTATTAACTACCATATTCAGGGATGCTTCAACGGCCTTACGATCACTGATTCCCTGTTCTGCACTTACAGAGTCGAAAAGTTCGGGTCTGTTTGTTATCAGTAGGCCCAAGATGTTATCTCCACAAGTCGGTTCTCTGTTTAATTGCTCGAGATAATTTTCGGATAGTGCACTCAGTATAACATCACACGATGCTCTGTCCCTAGCACCCGTCCTAAACATCTGAGTGTCCCAGTCTATATCTGGTAAATTGAAATCTCCACCTAAGACTATAAGCATGCTGAGAAAATTTATGTGAAATGTATTCCAAATTTTCTCTCAGTTGTTCTGCCACTAATGCTGCTGAGTCGGGAGGTCGGTAAAAGGAGCCAACTATTAACCTCGCTCAGTTGTTGAGTGTAACCTCCACCCATAATAATTCACAATAACTATCCACTTCTACTGCACTACAGGATAAACTACTACTAACAGCGAAAAACACGCCACCACCGGTTGTATGCAATTTATCCTTTCTAAACACCGTCTGTGCCTTTGCAAAAATTTCGGCAGAACTTAGCACAAGCCAGTTACGAGCTGGAGCGCTGCATTCGAAGATGGGAGACTGCCCCTTGCTCTGTATACACAGATTTGACCAATCAGAGACTTTAAGGTTAATTGGGAAAAGAAAATAAGACATTCAGCTTCGCGGCCGCTTTCACATATGTTTAAGCCGTGTCTTTTGCTAACAAAATGGCCAAGATGGAACAACAGCCCTGTAAAAAGATCGTTATCTCCCTTGTTGAGTCCATTTCGCTTTTCAAAGAACGGCCATAAACAGCTAAAGGCTTCATGCATTCGGAAATAGGTTCTCCAACAGAATCAGGACGTCTGGGCGCCAGTGAGCTGTCCCACGGAATTTCAGAGAAAGCTCAAAAATGTCTTGTCAGCTTCTTGCCTAATAAGGGCCCATCCTCTGCTTTATTGCCAGTCTTCAATGCGCTGCCCCTTGCAGCGGCGACTTCTCGGCGCTAGTCAGTATACTTAGACGCAGCTGCCAACCTACTGGCGCAACCCAATATGTCTGCACAATGTGACCAAGGAACTCGGCACTTCGGAAATGTTGTCACCCAGGTTCCGCAGGAAAAACGCTCCCCTCAGCCCTCAGTCTTACTACGCTTTTACTGCAGTCGTTTAACTTGGCACCTTATTCCTTTGAAGGCAGGTAAGGCATACCACTATTTCTTCACTAGAGCACACAAGCAAGAGTGTTAACCACTGCCCACCATTTCATCCTGATGTATGGAGTCAGCTCGTTATAAAGATCATCTTCCCCAAGAACATTAAGTGGTATGACACTGAATCAAAAGTGAGATTGCCCTGCAATCTCTCATCTGTATTATAAGGACCTGGGTAGAGTCTCCAGTTGTGGTGCTAATCTGAAGTAAGGGAAAGTCACCTTTATCAACAACAATGAAAACTATTCCAAGATATTAAAAATGACCAGTCATTACACAGAATGGACTAAGATTCTCGAAAGTAGTTACACTCAAAACCAAAATTTCCGTAAATGCTATCAACGAGATAGTAAGTTTCTGAACGACGAGTCTTTCCTTAACAAAAAGTACAGTTGAATTAACATATGTAATGTTAACTCCCACTTCCGTGAGATAAACGCTATATTCCAGTGAAATAGCACCTGTGTTCAGCATCAGCGTCTTACCAGAACCATCATCTTTGACTCCAGATTAAACATAGTGACGTAGAATTACTACCGACACTATCGTTTTGGATTAGTGGTTTATGTGAAAGTAATTGAAATTTATATTCATATCGTACATACATATTAGTCCATGTGAATCAGTGTGTTGCATGCCATGTTAAATTGAAAGTTTATGTTTGATACCAATCGGTAGTAAATTTCTCAGCAGAACCTCCCACTGTCATACATCAGAACAGGAAATCGTTTCTGTGACATATGTAGTCTTACAAGGTAGTGTTTAATTAACAGATAAGAACCTAATGATGATGTTGCCGAAAGGCGTCACGCTAAGATAAATATTGTTATCAGACATGACTAAAACATAAACTGTGTTGGTTAGGAACTGGACGTCTACATGATTACTCTGCAATTCACAATTAGGTTTTAGCTTCTGTGGGGATTCCTCTGCCTGAAACGTCATTGATTTGATCTGTGTGTGTAACCCTCATACACTGATGACCTATGATAATGTCTGAGGTAGCCCATACTTACATTCGATGCATGTCTTGGAAATATTTTGCTACTTGGATCCATAAATTTTTCGTTACATAATGTGATTTCTGGCGTGCACAGGGAGATTATAATTATAAACTTTCAAAACGCTGTAGAAATAACACCACAGATCAGAATGACGTCAAATTGCAACGGAATATTATCGGAAAAGGGGGAAAACGTATGGCAGAAGAAGAAAAAGTAATTTGAAAACTGATCAATAGATGGCGCTGTATTTGTCAGAATACGTAAATGAAAATACCTGTCATGCCCACGACCCACTGAAGACAGTATAAACATGTCGCGGACACGGCTTTTTATCATTTTGTGTCTGCGACGTTCGCGATGACTGTCTACCTGTCTCCTGCCTCTTGGTGCACCCGCTGACGCCACTACTCTTTTCATCCCGCCACCTCCCCTGCTGCCCCTTGCTCTCCCCTCCTTTTCCATTCTTTCAGGCCTCTCCCTCGGCAAGCCCCACCTGGCAGTTTTATTCTTCATCGTGTGTGCTCCAAGTGGGTTTAAAGTGTGTTGTCCTGGAGTGTTTTTAATACTGTGGCCAACTTTTAACCGGTGCATGTGCCTTCAGTGTCTTTTTGGTGTTCTATGAATCACCAACTGTATTTTTTAACTTTATGTCGACTGTTTTATGTGTCTCCCTATGAACGTCCCCATGTCAGTATATTTTTACCTTCATTATCTCCCCTTACTCTGTTTTACGTCCCTCTTTTTTTGTCGCCTTATATGTAACATTTTCTTCTTGTATTAGTTGTCATGTCATTCGGCTGAAGAGCGGCGGATTATGCTTCTGACAGCCCTCCGCTGCCCATATGTGGCAGGGGAATGAAATCACAATAAAAAAAAGATGACTGTCTCAATGCAGGATCGCGCTCTGCTCGCAAAGCTGTATTGCAAGAATGATGATTGTACATATGACACTCGGCAGACGTTCCAGACAATGAGGGGTTTGAAGAAGCCATTGGTCCGATGATTGCCGTGGGTCTGGAGAAAATGATTCCGAAATTCGAAAAGACGGATTTTTTTGGTGTGCAACCTGGTAGAGCGAGCAATCGAATTGATTCGACGTAAGTCAAAGCAGTGGTCACAGAAATGTAAGAGGGGGCGAATGGTGAATTGCAAAAAAAAAAAAAAAAAAAAAAAAAGGTTCAAATGGCTCTGAACACTATGGCACTTAACATCTGAGGTCATAAGTCACTTAGAACTTATTGCTTAAACCCAACTAACCTAAGGACCTCGCACACATCCATGCCCGAGGCAGGATTCTAACCTGCACCCGTAGCGGTCGCGTGGGTCCACACCGGCCGGCAGGTGTATTGCACAGAGGATTGCCTGAAAACTGGATGTACCCGTGCGCATGGTACGTAAAATCCCACAAAATATACTACCTTGCTAGCCATCCAAAAATACCCGTGCGCACGAGTTACTTCCAGTTGACCTGCCAGCAGGAGAGACCTTTGCTTTAGAATATCTTGCTCGCACGGAAGTTGACAATGATTGGCCGTGGAAGATTTTTGTGAACACACGAAGCCCACTTCCATCCGACGGGAATTGTCGAATACACAGAATTGTCGAATATGGGCAATGGAAAATCCATACATGAATCAACCAGTACCACTTCATTCTGAAAAGGTCACTGTGTGGTGCGGTTTTACGGCGTAATTTATCATAGGGCCATTTTTTTCGAAGAGACATTTACTTCCGGTCCTGTTGCCTGTACCATCACTGGTAAGCGCTGTGAATGTCATTTGTGTGACCGTGTCATTCCAGCTCTCCAACAGCGTGGATCATTTTTATGCAAGATGGCGCACCTCCTTACATTGCAAATCCAGTTAAGCAGCTGCTGAAGCGCCATTTGGTAATTGCAAGAATTATCAGCCACAATTTCCCTGCAGTCTGGCCGTCCCAACCACCTGATCTTAATCCGTGTGAGCAGAGCGGTTCTAAGCGCCACAGTCTGGAACCGCGCCACCGCTACGGTCGCAGGTTCGATATTGCCTCGGGCATGGATGTGTGTGATGTCCGTAGGTTAGTTAGGTTTAAGTGGTTCTAAGTTCTAGGGGACTGATGACCTCAGAAGTGAAGTGCTCAGAGACATTTGAATCATTTTTTAGTCCGTGTGACTTCTGACTGTGGGGCTGTCTGAAAGATGTTTTCAGTGTTCCGATTGCCAACTTAGCTTTATTGAAGGCACGCATTGAGCAATACATTCTGAATATGACCCCGGAAACACGTCAGTCAGTTGTGGGACATGGTGTTTCTTGATTTCAACTTGTTGCAGAAAACTATGGACAGCACACTGAACATATGTTGTGCCAATCACACGGAAATTAATAATCCGATTTGATTTTGACTAATGCTTTTTATGCGGCTTTCGGCCTCAGAACAGTTAAAAACAGATGCGATTGATGCTTTTTATACGGTTTTGGGCCTCATGACAACTAAAAACCGATGTGACTGGTGCCTTTTATGCGGTTTTTGGCGTCAGAACAATTACAAACCGTTTTTTCCCATCCGATGCGACATGACCTTGCTGTGGTGGATGGCGTTACGTACCTAACAATGTCAAACCTGCACACTCATGCACACTGAGTAATACAGTTTCTTTAATGTCAAACGTACAGCTTAGCATTGTTGTATGATTCATTTGTCATTTTTAATCGAACACTATTAAATTATCATGCTTACAGTCATGCCATCTATGATACGTTTCGTAAATATACATTTTTCTCCTGTCGTATGTTTTCCCACTTCTCCGATAATATTCCGTTCCAATTTGACGTTTCTATGACCAATGGCGTTATTTATACAGCGGTTTGAAAGTTAGACTTTAATAAAGGAGCTAGTTGTGTTTCACAAGAATTATATTTTCTGAATTAAGATGCATATACACGGCTTTGAGAAGGATGTTTTCTCATTTTTCTGTGTGGAATATTGTTGCAATGAATTTTAAGTGTACACCGTTTTTATTATTGGTTCCTATTATCAACCCCAAAGTAAGTTGAAGTATCCACCCGTGGTGTAGAGGTAACGGATTTGATTCATTTACATCTACGTGATTACTCTGCTATTCCCAATAAGTGCCTGGTAGGGGCTTTAATGAGCCACCGTGAAGCTGTCGTTCTACCCTTCCACTCTCGAATCGCATTGCAGGAAAAACGAGCACTTAACTTTTCCTGTGCAAGCCATGATTTCTCTTATTTTATTGTAATGACCATTTCTCCCTGTGTAGGTGTGTACCATGTAAGGTGTCAGGCAAATCCAACACCTTCCATGAAAACCCTGACATGATAAGCAAATTCAGAATTATGTCATACAGTTCCGAATAAATCGTGACATTAAATTAACCAAAGTAATACGAGTAACGAGTGAGCAAATGGAATTCCACAGACTAACACAAGAATGCCTAAATGCATGTCATACCATCCCACCGTGAGACAGACGCAGTTCCGAGGGGAGAAACGAGAACCGAAGCCGACGGTAGAACCGTCTTAAGCTGGAAGGCCCTACGATAAGGGACGGACACTCACGTCGCCAGTTAACCGCTAGGACCACCCCCCAGCGCATGTTAAAAGATAGAGCCCTCCAGAAGAACAGTATAGATCTTACGATAGCACAAAAAGGGCCACACCCAGCCGCAAGTTTTAGCGTGAGACTTTTCGCGTCTCTGTTACGTCAGGACCACCCCCTAGCCCATGTTAAAAGATGAAGCCCTCCAGAAGAACAGTATAGATCTTACGATAACACTAAAAGGACCACACCAGCTGCAAGTTTTAGCGTGAGACTTTTTCGCGTCTCTGTTACGTTGCAAACTTTAAAAGCATTGCCCCACCACGAAAGTATAACGTCTCTCACTGGATGGACAGAATTTTGTAGGCAGGGCTTAAGGTTACCATTGGGACCCTGATTGGTCAGATGAATACACAGACATATAGTTTTTTTTTAAACCAACTTCGGTAAATTGTAGTAAGGAGAAGTTAGAGGAGAGTTGCTTCCGAGACGGCGAGGTGAGCGGAGCTGTGCTGCCAACCGCCCCCTGACGAACACCGGCAAGGTAATGAACACACGCGATGCCGCATAACAGCGCATAAAGCTTCACTCAGAGCTGCTGAAGTCTCATCTGTTACACCCCCTTTTTGCGTAATACTAGTGTCGATCGTCAATTAAAGCTTATGGTGTTCACATTTGCCACTTGAAGAAAAAATCTTAAACGTGATGATTTTTCTGTTATATAGTTATTGAGAAACCACGTCAGCCACTGTAATTTACGACCAGTTAGATAAGTAATTAAAGATAATTGAGGGTCACTGAAGACCATTTTGATAGTTTTCTCTCTTGTGAAACTTAATTTAAACCTAGATTATAGACATGATATGGCATAGGTCATCCTTCGAGCCATTGTAGAAATTGGAAAACAATTCAGGGAATATTCGTTCACATTTTTGTTGAACGCAGTTGGTTTTTACCAACCTGTATTAAAACATTTCCTTTTATCAATAGTGCAATTTATAAATAATGTTTTGTGAGTAGAATATAATTTCAAATGGTAAACGTAACTGCTTTTTCGACGTTATTTTATCAGCTAACTAAAAATAGGAAAGCCTTGAACCCCTTCCACTAAATTTAGTTAGTATTAAGATTCTTTTGCAAGGAGTGCAGTGGAGCTGATGCTGAAATCATTAAGTATTTGGTCATATCATCGCTAGTCTCACTGAACTCATCTGAGCTCTACATGTCATGTGTGGTCTGGCGTCTCCTTACCATCAACAGGTCCCAGGTTCAAACCAGTCAATTCCCTAAAAAACACGCTCAGAGCGTCGTTGCGCAAAAGTGGTAGGGAGACACGATATAGAACAAACAGACACCACACAGAATGTTAGAAAATGGCGACCCTGCCAGGATGGTAAAATACCATGATTGAAGGTCGACCACATGTCTAACTAGGCCAGAAAAATACCCTGTTAAAATATTTTCGTAATAAAAGAAATTTTTTTAGGAAATCATAAATAGTTGAAAACAGTTGCTGCAGCGATAGATAGTGAGACATTCTAGCAGAGACAATAGCATAATTAAGTTATGAATTTTAAAAATAGTTAGAATAAAGTTTTCTCCTCAACGCAAGCGCACAGGTGGCGGATACATCGTTCTGACCCAACAAGTAAGTGAATTGATTGGCAAGTCGTGTGTGCAAAAAGTTTATGAAACGCGTGAGATCGTATGAGCGCATGTTGACGCGAAGTAGGGCGCGTGAATTAAAACAGAAAATAAGGGCTTCGGAAAGATTAACAATGGTAGATCGAGACCTTGACCGAGTTGAGGTAGAGAGCCAACACGAAGATGGACAGAGAATAGAGGGCAGTACAACAGACGATGCAGTATCGCGAGAAATAGGACAGATAACGCACCATAATGAGGATAATGTACGTCAAGGCATAGAAAACGTAAGTCAGCGTACGACAGAGGAGCAGGAAAGTAGAGAGACAGCCGATGAGGATTCTAACTTGCGTCTTGAATACGTTGAACCCATAGTACAAGTAATCACAGCTCCCTCACCACAAAGTACAAGGAATGTCATCACAAACGTGTCACAGCACAGTTCAATGCAATCGGTTGCGAACCAACACTTGCTCGAAAACACAGAGCGTAGGACGTCGGAAGAAAACGCAATAGGACCCACCATCTGGCAGAATTATTGCAATTAATGACGGAAACCATGACAAGACAAAACAAAGAAATTACGAACCAAATTAAAATTCAGAATGCAGAAACCACGAGACAAATGCGTGAGATTAAGGAACAAAACAAAAAAATTCAGTTACACCTAAGTCATATTGAGGACAAGGCAAAAGAATTTCGAGAAGTGATAAGAAACTTAATAACAGGTCACAGTCAATTGAGAACAGACATTGACAAGGTACAAGCGGATGTTCAAACATTGCGTAATGACATTCAGGACGAGATCAAAACATTACCTAACAACACCCAGAAAGAAGTCATGAAACAATAGAAACAGATAAACGAAATTACTAGTCAAGCAGCAGGTACAGCGCGTGATATTGTTGAAAACAGTGTGTTACACAAACGTGTCACAAAGGCAGCGCTCAAAAGATATGATAACCGTATAGTCAAAATAGAAGCGCAAACGAAGCGACAATTTCAGAAATTGCCAACAGAGTTGTTGCAAACCGTTGAAGGGCGTAGTGAACAGGATCGAACAAGCACAGAGTCTGCAACCACATCCGTATCTGTAACAGTACCGGAAAAAAAGCAGTTAACGAAGATATTACGCATTTGCGATTCCAATCACAGGCGGAAAGTAACATACGTGAAATCAGACAGCCTGCACAGCAACAAACACGTTTCGAAATTCTTGATGAACAAACGTCATCACAAACACATGCGGAACCACAAATGTATGTTTCAAGACAGTTTGGATCGTGCAATGAAGCAGCAAGGTTAGCCAGACAAGATACCGAACCAATACCTGACAGTGAAAAGCCAGGTCGCGAAGAGTACAGTGCAATGCATTCAGCTACACGTTCACAACCGATGAAGAAAATTATTACGTACCACTCCAACGATACTACGCAAGGGTAGGCGAAAGTTACAGTGGAAAATATCCAATGGATCTACCACAACCGGAAAGAATGACGGGAGAAATGATCAGAAACAAAAGTAGCGAAGAATCGTGAATTTCATATGGAACTATGACGAAGTACGACAACGATCATTTCCTCACAGTCAGAAAATTTCAGCACTATCGAGCAGGAAACTCATGACATCCACGAACTTTTATTGATCAATTCCGAGTAGGATTACCAGAACACTGGACGCTAGCACACAAATTACACTTTATATGTGCACACATGTCAGGAACAGTCGCAGAAACCATGCAGAACGTTGCAGTGACATGCCGATCGTACGAAGATTTCAGAGAAAAGTTTCTCTCACGATTTTGATCCAGCGAAGCACAGAACAGAGTAAAGTATGAATTATCACAGAACCCATATTGTTAAAATTCAGGAGAGAAGAGTCCCGTGAAATTTTTCGAATTAAAAGCAAAGAAAAATCAATGCTTAGACGTACCATACAGTGACGGAGAGTTGATTAAATTATGCGCGATGAAGCTACCATTGAAATACCAGCAATCATTAGTAGGTGGCGGAGACAATGACGTCGAAGCATTTAAAGGTATTCTAAGGGAACTAGAGTTCATATCTTCGGAGGATGACGCAAGGAAAAGACGAAGCGCACGTGAAAACGAAAGCAAAAAGCAGTGGAATCCACAAGACACAGTACGAAGGAACAATAATTACGAACCATGTGATAACTTCGCACCAAGAAACGACAATAGATTTCAACAAAGAACCGGTTATGGATTTAGAAGAGAATATGGCAATAACTATAATTCACTCAGGAACGGCAACAACTATTACAGATGGAATAACGACAACCAGTACAGGTATTGGAGAACCAGTAGACCGACAAAGTATCAACAAAGAAACCACTATCAAGAAGCTGAACAAGAAAAGAGAATACAGGTAGAAGAGGTGGGGTAAGACCACCAAACCCCGATAAACGTTCGAATTGACAGCTAAGCGCCCATGCCAAAGAGAATGACGCACCGACCCAGGACAATTGGAGCACCTTGAACAGAGAAGTAAATAACTTATCACGAGAAGAGAAGAAGGAAGAAACAAAGCCGCAGGGACCAGATGAAAACGAAGACAAGAAAATAACAATATCGTGTTGGGACAAAATTAATTGGGAGAATACTGACGAGGAAGATGAATTACCAGAGGCATGCACAACGAAAGTAGGAGGAATGGACGAAGTAATGAGTATTGCAGAGCTATTTGAGATGGAAACCAGGGATAGCGAATTCAGTGAGGATAATGCGCAGTCGACACAAGTTGAAAATAAGTTATGAGTGGGCACACAACCCATCATATATAATGAAGGAATTTATGAAGCGATAATTAGAGCATTTACATGCGATTATGTGGAAGTAGCGATAAAGAAGGAGAAGATAGATGAGGATGAGGAAAAAGTAGAGGATGTTGAAGAAAGCGTAAGTGATGGAAGAAATAGAGAAGAGGAAATAAAAGAGAAAGAAGTCGCAGGCGAAGCTTATCCTACAGAAAGTTCGAATTCATAAGGGAAATTCTTAAAAAGACTCATGTATGACTCAGTGGAGGATTCGTTGATGCAAAAAGAAGGAGAACAGAACCAACCCCTTTCAAATTCAACCAATTGTGAAGGCCATGGTAAAGCTTATCCTAGTCAATATTGTAATTGATAGCGGAAGTGAACTGACTGCATCTCAGAAAATTTATTCATGCAGTGTAATGCCAATGAGGAATTGCCAGTTTTGAAAACACGTAAGATTAAAGTAAGAGGTCCTATTAGAAACAATGCTGCGGAGGTTAAGAGACAAACAAGGTTAACTCTTTCGTGTCAGGGTCAAAAGATCGAAGCCAACTTCGTGATTATACGTAAACTAACTGTAGATTTGATTACAGGTGCAGATTTTTTAAATGAGAGACGAGCGATAATAAATACGGGGAAAGGTAGCGTAACATTCGGGAATGTCACACTTCTCTTTGCGCAAAAGCTAAAATTAGAAGAAATACCAGTTATAAACAAACAATTAAGAACTACGCGAGATAAAGGGGATGAAGAATTAGAATGGTATGCACTAAAAGGAGAATCGCCTCAACTCATGCTAGAAGTCCGTAAAGAGATTGACAAAAAATTGCAAGAAGTTCAAGGTATTTTGGAACGCAGTAAAAGAGAATTAGAGGGTATTTTACGAGATAAATCGGAGGTATTTGTACCTAAGACAGGCAGTATTAAACACTTTCAGTACATGTTTGAAGATTAATTTTATAACTGGTAAATAATCTGCACAATATTTCAAGAGTATGTTGCAGATAAGATCGTCATGAGAAAGAAGAATGAAGAGAGAGGAAGGTGGGAAAAAGAAAGTAGTTACAATAAAAACAAAAACTAAAATAACACCAATGGTACCATAGATTAAGGTGAAGGGATAAAACGTAGATAGTCTAACACCATGAAATACTAAAATGCTATACACCACGACGCTACAAAAAAATTAAAAACGAATCTGAGGATTCTTCTAGAAGTTAAGCCTCAAAATATCTTATAATTGTAACATGGAAAGGGCGCCAAAATTTGTAAAGTTTTTAAGAAGGCGTGAAACAATGTAGATACTAGACATACGATAGATGATTATAAGTAAAACTTTTTGTAAGAACCATTGTAAAAATTCCAGCAAGGACGAGATGCAACGACCCACAAGTTGCAACGCGAGAAGTATCAAGAATGAAGAGGACGTAATTAGCAAGACACGATTCCTACAAGTCAGAAGCATTGAGAGAAGGGAAAGGACTGTGAGACCAACAGAGGGCTCTTGTATCAGAAGTGGGCAATAAATCTGCCTGCTAAGCAGAACCCTGCTGGGACAGAACACGGAACCACACAGTGGCGGAACCCTGCAGAGACACGACAGGACACTGAACGCCAGAAGGGACCGGTGCAGGGACTGACAAGCAAACACCGGACATTCACCGCTTGTAAACCCTGGAATGCCCTGACTCATAGGAGCGAGCAAAAAACGGCCCAACGAGATGACCATTTGGGCGAGCCACCACTGGCAAAAAAAATATGTGTAAAAGTCACACTACTGCTAATAAATAGCACGCTGATGCACGAAACTGAAGAAAACTTCGACAAAGGAAAAATGACATGCCCAAACAATTTGTCAAACTGTTACTAAGAGGAGAACTTCAAAGCGACTATTATCAATAAATATTTCAATATACTGACCAGAGAGCAACCAATAAGCAAGTAAGAAACAGAGAAAAAGCCGGAAGAACAGAAGTTGAAGATTCGCAAGATTGAGACCAAGAAAGACGATGGGTGAAGAACAGACAACATACCTTCCCAAATCGCTATCCTATTGTAAACTAGTTGTCTGCGAAGTATTACAACGAAAAACGACCGCTTTCAGCAACACATAACGATGACTTTCACGCATACAAAGCCAGTAATCCATGAGATTCTGCACTCACAGCTCCATTCCATTATCGGACCTCCACAACAGCAACACCCACTAGCAAAGCCTACAAGGAACTATGGACGAAGCTGTACATCTGATACTTGCCCACATCCATCTCGCTCAAGTCCATCACCTTCATGCAAAAAAACATTCGCCAACTTCATGCTGAAACGTTCATAGGATTGTGTGAATGTGTGAAATCAAATTATGTGAAGTAGGAATTATTCAAAAGAAACGTGTGAAAAACTCAATAAGTTAAGCACACCAGACAGCTAATAAACTACAAAATAACAGTCATTGACTATGGACTTAAGTAAAAAATAGACTATCGATAAAAATATGTCACTAGTTCTGAAATGGACAGTATATAAGAAACAAAAAGAAGGCATAATAAACACTAAAAATGTGCCGCTTATTTTCTCCTCATAAAAATAAAAGAATAACTATATTTTCTCCTTATAAAAACAAAGAATAAAAAATTATCTTGTTGGATGTTTCCCCTTTTCTTTAACATTTGTGCCATTTGATAGGATAATATCTCAATACTTGTGTAGGTATATTTCTTTGTCAAAGCAATTCTTGGAAATAACTATTATTTGTTAGTGTAACAAAATTGAAATGAGTGTCTAGAAAAAAAACATTTTACTTGTACATGATATTTAGAAAATGTGTTAGGAATAGATTTTTCTTAATTACTATATTTATAAAAACAATATTCCTAAGAAAATCGATGTGGAAGACTCCTCACTTTCGATAACAAACTTCTTAAAAAACAAACTTCACAATTAAATAAAGAGAGAAAATAATTAAAAAATAATAATTATAATAGAATAAAAATATTCTTCCCTTGTCAATATAAACATATTTTTGATAATAATGTGGAAGAATATAAAAGTATAAATTAGTATTACAAACTAGCATAGAACAGAATAACGTGGCTGAACAGTAGGCAACAAAATTTAGATAACGGAATAATTTTTGACTGGCTTAGACAACGATTCATTCATTGCCTAACAGTACAAAAATTAAGTTCTAAGGGTGGTGATATGTAAGGTGTCAGGCAAATCCAACACCTTCCATGAAATCCCTGGCATGATAAACAAATCCAGTAGTATGTCATATAGCTCCGAATAAATCGTGACATTAAATTAACTGAAGTAATACGAGTAACGAGTGAGCAAATGGAACACCACAGACTAACACAAGAATGCCTAAATGAATGTCATACCTTCCCACCGTGAGACAGACGAAGTTCCGAGGGGAGAAACGAGAACAGTAGCCGAGAGCAGAACCGTGTTAAGCTGGAAGGCCCTACGATAAGGGTAGGACACCCACGTCGCCAGCTAACCTCTAGGACCACCCCCCAGCGCATGTTAAGAGCTAGAGCCCTCCAGAAGAACAGTATAGATCTTACGATAACACTAAAAGGACCACACCAGCTGCAAGTTTTAGCGTGAGACTTTTTCGTTTCTCTGTTACGTTGTAAACTTCAAAAACTTTGCCCCACCACGAAAGGTATAACGTTTCTCATTGGATAGACAGAATTTTTGTAGGCGGAGCTTATGGTTACCATTGACACCCTGATTGGTCAGATGAAAACACAGCCAGATAGTTTTTTTTTTTAAACCAACTTCGGTAAAATGTAGTAAGAAGAAGTTAGGGGAGAGTTGCTTCCGAGACGGCGAGGTGAGCGGAGCTGTGCTGCCCGCCGGCCCATGACGAACACAGACAAGGTAATGAATGCACGCAGTGCCGTATAACAGCGCATAAAGCTGCACTCAGAACTGCAGAAGTCTCATCTGTTGCACCCCCTTTTTGCGTAACACTAGTGTCGATCGTCAATTAAAGCTCATGGTGTTCACATTTGCCACTTGAAGTAAAAACCTGAAACGCGATGTTTTTTCTGTTACATAGTTATTGAGAAGCCACATCAGCCACTGTAATTTACGACCAGTTAGATAAGTAATTAAAGATAATTGATGGTCACTGTAGACTATTTTGATAGTTTTCTCTCTTGTGAAACTTAATTTAAACCTAGATTATAGATGTGATATGGCATAGGTCATCCTTCGATCCATTCTAGAACTTGGAAATCCACTCAGGGAATATTCGTTCACATTTTTGTTCAACGCAGTCGGTTTTTATCATCCTGTATTAAAACATTTCCTTTTATCAATAGTGCAATTTATAAAGAATGTTTTGTGAGTAGAATAAAATTTCCAATGGTAAACTTAACTGATTTTTCGACGTTATTTTAGCAGCTAACTAAAAATAGGAAAGCCTTGAACCCCTTCCACTAAATTTGGTTAGTATTAAGATTCTTATGCAGGGAGTGCAGTGGAGCTGACGCTGAAATCGTTAAGTATTTGGTTATATCATCGCTAGTCTTACTGAACTCTTTTGAGTTCTACATGTCATGTGTGGTCTGGCGTCTCCTTACCACCAACAGGTCCCAGGTTCAAAGTAGTCAATTCCCTAAAAAACACGCTCAGAGCGTCGTTGCGCGAAAGTGGTAGGGAGACACGATATAGAACAAACAGACACCACGCAGAATGCTAGAACCAACAGAATGTTTTCGCAATCGGAGGAGGAAAATGTGATTGAAATATCATGAGAAGATCCCGTCGCAACGAAGGACGCCTTTGTTTTAGTGCTTGCCACTCCAATTCACGTAACATGTCGTGGGGCTATCTTCCCTATGTCGCAATATTACAAAACGAGTTTTCTATAGGCACACAGTTTTTGTTAGAAGACGATTGTGAGAAACAGTGTCGAAAATCTTCTGGAAATCTAAAAATATGGAGTGAATTTGACATTCCTTGTTGGTAGCACCCACTACATCAAGAGTACAAAGAGCTAGTTGTGTTTCACAAGAATTATATTTTTTGAATCAGTGCTGACTATGTGTCAGTTCTTCGAGGTAATTCATAATTTTCGAAAACAGCATATGTTCCATAACCATACTGCAAATCGACGTTAGTGATATGGGCCTGTAATTCAGCGGATTACTCTTATTCCCCCTTTTCGGTATTGGTATGACCTGATCAATTTTTCCGTCCTTAGGTACAGTCTTTCTGTGTGCTAGTGGTTGAATATAGTTGCTAAATATGGAGCTATTGTATCAGCATACTCTTAAAGGAACCTGACAGGTATACAAACTGGACCGCAGGCTTTGCCTTTATTAAGTGATTTAGGCTGCTTTGCTACACCGAGGATGTCTACTTCTATGTTTCTCATCTTTGCATTTGTTCTTGATTGTAGTTCAGGAATATTTACTTCGTCTTCTTTGGTGAAGGTGTTTCGGAAAGCCGTATTTAATAACTCTGCTTTATCGACACTGTCATCAGTGACTTCACCGTTGTTATCGCGAAGTGAAAGTATTGATTGCGTCTTGCAGCTGGTGTGCTTCATGTATAACCGGGATCTCTGTGAGTTTTCTGCGAGATTCCGAGACAGAGTTTCGTTGTGGAAATTATTAAAAACATCTCACGTTGGAGTAATCTCTATATTTCGAACATCTGCAAAACTTTGCCAATCTTAGCGATTTTGCGTTCTTGTAAATTTGCCATGCGATTTTTTGTTGCTTCTGCAACAGCGATCTGACCTATTTTGTGTACTATGGGCTATCATTACCATCACTTATTAATTTATTTCGTATATATCTCTCAATTCTCGTCAATAGTATCTCTTTGAAATCATTCCACATCTTTTCAACGCTTACATGATCAGATCTTAAGGAGTGAAGACTGTCTCTTAAAAAGGCGTTAATAGCATATCCATCAGCGTTTTTAAATAGTCATACTTTGCGTTTGTTGGTTTTAGGTGTTACGGTATTCAGCCTAGCAACAGAAGCTACCTTAAGTTCGCTAATCCCTGTATTCGTCACGACACTCTCTATTTGTCCAGGATTATTTGTTGCGAAGAGGTCAAGTACGCTTTCGCAACCATTTACGCATCTAGTGGACTCATGAACTAACTGTTGAAAATAATTTTCTGAGAAACCATTCATTATAATATCGGATGACGTTATATGCCTGCCGTCGGCTCTGAACGTATAATTCTTCCAGTATATCTAGGGTAGATTGAAGTCACCACTGAACCACTGACTACAATTGTATGAGTGGGGTACGTATTTGGTATGAGACTCCAGTTTTCTTGAACTGTTCAGCAACTATACTCCAGAGTCTGGGGGTGGGTAAAACGATCCAATTAATAGTTTAGTCCGAGTGTCGATTATAACCTCTACCCATACTATTGCGCAGGAACTATCCACTTCAACTTGATTAGAAGCAAACTACTTGTGACACCACCAACTGTATTTAATCTACCATTTAGAAATGGTAGGTTGTTTGAATATATTTCGGCTGAACTTGTTTCTGGTTTTAGCGACCTTTCCGTATCTACAACTATTTGAGCTGCAATGCCTTCTATTAGCGCTTGGAGCTCCAGTTCTTTCCCAACACAGCTATGGCAACTTACAACTACAATACCGCTCGTTGCTACAACTGCCGCCTTTTAAACGAACGCGCTTCCTGTGATTTCCTGATACCCTCTAACCTAAACACCCACCCACTCCCTTCCACGCAGTCCCCGCTATCCGTGTATTGGACTCCTGACCTCTTAAGCGGAACCCGCAAACCTACCACCCGATGGCGCAAGTCAAGGTATCTGCAGATTACAAGGTCCAGAGAGAATCTGCTCCAATTCAAAGCGACACACGACATTGGTACCGAAATGAGACACTACCTGCAGTTGGCTGCACCCTGTATTCTTCATAGCGTCTGGAAGCACCCTTTTCACATCCGGATTGACTCCCCCCGGTATGCACATGGAGTGCACACTTGCTTCCTTCCCCTCTTTGGCAGCCATTTTCCTAAGGGGCCACATTACGCGCCTAACGTTGCAGCTCCCAGCTTCAAGCAAACCAACCCCCTGTGAATCCCCAGACCTTGCGGACCGAATAGCTTCCTCTGGAACAGGGTCAATGACTGCGTCCAGCTTATTGACTTCGTCAGCCACAGATAACGCCCGAAATCCGTTCGTCACACGAACTGGGGCGGTCCTACGATCTGCCCCTCGGAAAGTCTTTCTCTGCCTGCCAGACTTAGGAATGATCTTCCACTCGACCATGGATAAGGAGTCAACCTCAGTGAAGGCAGCAGACCAATCGTGGGACACGTGGGACATGCTCGACGTCCATCGCATCCCTGCATCCGACATCCGGCAGTGATGCCCCTTGGCAGCAGCCTCAAGCTGTGTAACGGAAGCCGACACCGCCTGAAGGTGTGAGCGAAGGGTCACCAAGTCACCTCGCATCTATACACAACAAACACAATTCTTATCCATTACTGAAGTCGCTCATGTTTGAAGCTCGTAAAAGTATGTAACAAACGAACAGTGTACTCGGCTTATTAGCAGCCGGAACTCGAGGTGCTCTGTCACTGACGGTCTAACCGACACTGAGCTGTTCTAACGAAAACAAACAAAAGCCTGTACGATACGCGGTACTGTACGCTACACTGCTATTAAAATAAAAGATTGTGCCTAGTAAGTTCTTAAAAATATCCAACGAACGAATGGTCTATCTAAACGTCCTTGCCCCCGGGTTCCAAACCACCCACCCCTTAAATTTTTATTAACAATAACCATTGGCTGCCAAAGACTTCCGACATAAGAAGTCACATCATCCTGACAACAGCCTTGTCCAAGACGACGGAGGTTCAGGGAGCTCTCTTGTCCTTGAGGTGAGGAACTGCCTCTAATGGCGGAATAATCAGCAAAGTTTAGTGCCATGAGAATGGAGAAGGTAATAGAAGCCATTGCATTAAAGACACATAATGTGTATTCACAGGACACGTGGCTTGTAACTGAAAATGTGTCATGATGATCTCACCATTGGCAAATGATTGCGGAATAGTTCCCCATCCGGATCTCCGGAACTCCCAAATGGGACGTGACCATGAGAAAAGACTGAATAATCAACGAAAGGATAACGTTGCACGAGTCCATGCGTGGAATTTAAGAAGCTTGAACGTGGTAGGGAAACTAGAAAATCTGAAAAGGAAAATGCAAAGTCTCAATATAGATATAATAGAGTTCAGTGAAGTGAAATGGAAAGAAGACAAGAATTTCTGCTCAGATGAGTACAGGGTAATATCAACATAAGCAGAAAATTGTATAATGGCAGTAGGACTGCTATGAATAGAACGGTAGGGCAAATAGCGTGTTAGTGAACAGTTTAGTGATAGTGTTGTACTTGTCAGAATCGACAGCAAGCCACATCGACAACGATACTTCAGATATACATGTCGACGTCCCTAGCTGAAGATGAAGAAATAGAGAAAGTATATGTTACTGAAAGTGTAATAAAGTACATAAAGAGAGATGAAAATCTAATGGTCAATGGAGACTGGAATGTAGCTGTAGGGGAAGGACTAGAAGAAACGCTTACAGGAGAATATGGGCTTGGGGCAAGGAACGAGAGAGGACAAAGACTAATTGAGTTCTGTAATAAATTTCAGCAACTAATAGCGAATACTCTATTCAAGAATCACAAGAGGTGAAGGTATACTTGGAAAAGACTGGATGGTTCAAATGGCTCTGAGTACTATGGGACTTAACATCTGAGCTCATCAGTCCCCTAGAACTTAGGACTACTTAAACCTAACTAAACTAAAGACATCACACACATCCATGCCCGAGGGAGGATTCGAACCTGCGACGGTAGCGGTCGCGCGGTTCCAGAGTGAAGCGCCTAGAACCACTCGGCCACCTCGGCAGTACTGTTAAAGGGGAATGGACATCTCTAAAACGGGCAATTACAGAAGCTGGAAAGACAAACGTAGGTACAAGGAAAGTAACTGCGTAGAGACCATGGGTAAGAGAAGATATACTTCACTTGCTTCATGAGAGAAGGAAGTACAAAAATGTTCAGGGAAATTCAGGAATAAGGAAAGAAAAGTCGTTGAGGAATGAAATTAAACAGAAGTGCAGGGAAGCTAAGACGAAATGGCCGCATGAAAAATGTGAAGAAATGAAATAAGAAATTATTGTTGCAAGGAGTGACTCAGCATACAGGAATGTCAAAACAACCTTCAGAGATGTCAAAGCAAGTGTGGTAACATTATGAGTGGAACGGGAATTCGGCTGTTAAATGTGGAGGAGAAAGCGGATAAGTAGAAAGAATACATTGAAAGCCTCTATGAGGAGGAAGATGTGTCTGAAGTGATGGCAGAAGAAATTGGAGCCAATCTAGAAGAGATCGGTGATCCAGTATTAGAATCACAATTTAAGAGAGCTTTGAAAGACTTAAGATTGAACGAGGCAGAAGTGATAGATAACATGCCATCACAGTTTGTAAAATCATTGGAGGAATTTTGCAAAAAAACGGCTATTCACATTGGTGTGCAGAATATATGAGTCTGGCGACATACCATCAGACTCCCGGAAAAATATTATCCATACAATTTCGAAGACTGCAAGAGTTGACAAGTGCGAGAATTATCGTACTATCAGCTAAACAGCTAATATACGGAAGAATGGAAAGGAAATTGAGGATGTGATAGATGACGATCATCTTGGCTTTAGAGAAGGCAGAAGCACAATAAGGCATTCTGATTATGCAGTTGATAATGGAAGCAAGGCTAAAGGAAGATGAAGACACCTAAACATGATTTGCCGACCTACAAAAAGCGTTCGACAATGCCAAGTGGTGTAAGATGTTCGAAATTCTAAGGAAAATATGGTTAAGGTATAGGGAAAGACGGATAATATACAACATGTACAAGAACAAAGAGGGAATAAAAAGTTTGGGAGACCAAGAACGAAGTGCTCGGATTAAAAAGTGTGTAACACTTGGATGTAGTCTTCCACTCCAACTGTTCAATCTCTATATCGGAGAAGCAATGATTGAAATGAAACAAAGGTTGAAGAGTGGAATTAAAATTCAAGATAAAGTGATTTGAGTGATGAGATTCGCTGATGACATTTCCATCCCCAGTGGATGTGAAAAAGAATTACTGGATGTGCTGAATGGAAGGAACCGTCTAATGAGTACAGAACATGGTTTGAGAGTAAATCGAAGAAAGACGAAAGTAATGAGCAGTAGCTGAAATGGAACAGTGAGAAACTAAACATCAGAATCTATGGTTACGAAGTAGATGAAGGAATTTTACCAACTAGGCAGCAAAATAACCAATGACGGACTGAGCAAGGAGGACATGAAAAGCAGACTAGCACTGGCAAAAAGCGCATTCCTGGCCAAGAGAAGTCTATTAGTATCAAACAAAGACCTTAATTTGAGGTAGAAATTTCTGTCGAATGTACGTTTGGAGCACAGCATGGTAGTGAAACATGGTCTGCAGAGAATCGAAGCATTTGGGTTGTGGTGCTACAGGACAATGTTGAAAATTAGGTGGACTGGGATGGTAAGGTATGAGGAGGTTCTGCGCAGAATCGGAGAGGAAAAGGATATGTGGAAAACACTGATCAGAAGAAGGGACAGGATGGTAGGACATGTGTTACGACGTGAGGGAATGACTTCCATGATAGTAGAGGGATCTGTAGAGAGTGAATACTGTAGAGAGAGATTGGAATACATCCAACAAATAATTCAGGACGTAGGTTGCAAGTGCTACTCTGAGACGAAGAGGTTGACACAGGAGAGGAACTGGTGTCAAGCCGCATCAAACCTGTCAGGAGACCGATGAAAAACAAATAAATAAATGAATAAAATAAAATAAAACTGAAAAAACTGGTGTTAGACAAGGTGATTGTTTATCCCCTTTACTGTTTAATTGTGTTCTAGAAAAAATTGTAAGGATCTGAAATTCGGAGCTAAAAATATCACAAACTTGAACCAATAACTCTGGGAATGAAAACAAATGAAATAAGGTAAACTACTCGGCTTTTTCGAATGATTTTGCAATACTTTCATAAAATCTGACAGAAGCAGTTCTTCAAATAAACTTTCGGGAAAAATGTCAAATAGAATTGGTCTCAAAATTTCAGCTCAAAAAACAAAATTCATGACAAATATAAAAAATGCGACAAAATTCATAGAAAGGAGGAGGAGGAGGAGATTAGTGTTTAACGTCCCGTCGACAACGACGTCATTAGAGACGGAGCGCAAGCTCGGGTGAGGGAAGGATGGGGAAGGAAATCGGCCGTGCCCTTTCAAAGGAACCATCCCGGCATTTGCCTGAAGCGATTTACGGAAATCACGGAAAACCTAAATCAGGATGGCCCGAGACGGGATTGAACCGTCGTCCTCCCGAATGCGAGTCCAGTGTGCTAACCACTGCGCCACCTCGCTTGGTCATAGAAACAACAAGTAGGTAATATAGAGCGAGTAAATAAATTTAAATATCTTGAAGAAACTATACAACAGAATGGACTAGAAAAATCTGCAATAGATGTAAGAATTAACAAAATGGTAAGAGCATATGGTTTAACCAAAAATATATACACTCCTGGAAATTGAAATAAGAACACCGTGAATTCATTGTCCCAGGAAGGGGAAACTTTATTGACACATTCCTGGGGTCAGATACATCACATGATCACACTGACAGAACCACAGGCACATAGACACAGGCAACAGAGCATGCACAATGTCGGCACTAGTACAGTGTATATCCACCTTTCGCAGCAATGCAGGCTGCTATTCTCCCATGGAGACGATCGTAGAGATGCTGGATGTAGTCCTGTGGAACGGCTTGCCATGCCATCTCCACCTGGCGCCTCAGTTGGACCAGCGTTCGTGCTGGACGTGCAGACCGCGTGAGACGACACTTCATCCAGTCCCAAACATGCTCAATGGGGGACAGATCCGGAGATCTTGCTGGCCAGGGTAGTTGACTTACACCTTCTAGAGCACGTTGGGTGGCACGGGATACATGCGGACGTGCATTGTCCTGTTGGAACAGCAAGTTCCCTTGCCGGTCTAGGAATGGTAGAACGATGGGTTCGATGACGGTTTGGATGCACCGTGCACTATTCAGTGTCCCCTCGACGATCACCAGTGGTGTACGGCCAGTGTAGGAGATCGCTCCCCACACCATGATGCCGGGTGTTGGCCCTGTGTGCCTTGGTCGTATGCAGTCCTGATTGTGGCGCTCACCTGCACGGCGCCAAACACGCATACGATCATCATTGGCACCAAGGCAGGAGCGACTCTCATCGCTGAAGACGACACGCCTCCATTCGTCCCTCCATTCACGCCTGTCGCGACACCACTGGAGGCGGGCTGCACGATGTTGGGGCGTGAGCGGAAGACGACCTAACGGTGTGCGGGACCGTAGCCCAGCTTCATGGAGACGGTTGCGAATGGTCCTCGCCGATACCCCAGGAGCAACAGTATCCCTAATTTGCTGGGAAGTGGCGGTGCGGTCCCCTACGGCACTGCGTAGGATCCTACGGTCTTGGCGTGCATCCGTGCGTCGCTGCGGTCCGGTCCCAGGTCGACGGGCACGTGCACCTTCCGCCGACCACTGGCGACAACATCGATGTACTGTGGAGACCTCACGCCCCACGTGTTGAGCAATTCGGCGGTACGTCCACCCGGCCTCCCGCATGCCCACTATACGCCCTCGCTCAAAGTCCGTCAACTGCACATACGGTTCATGTCCACGCTGTCGCGGCATGCTACCAGTGTTAAAGACTGCGATGGAGCTCCGTATGCCACGGCAAACTGGCTGACACTGACGGCGGCGGTGCACAAATGCTGCGCAGCTAGCGCCATTCGACGGCCAACACCGCGGTTCCTGGTGTGTCCGCTGTGCCGTGCGTGTGATCATTGCTTGTACAGCCCTCTCGCAGTGTCCGGAGCAAGTATGGTGGGTCTGACACACCGGTGTCAATGTGTTCTTTTTTCCATTTCCAGGAGTGTACAATAAGAAATGTACATATAGAAAAACAATACTAAAACACGACACCACAGTGGTACAACCAGAATGTTTATATGGATCTGAATTCCTAACGAGGAACAATGAGATGGACAAACTAGAGGAACTGGAAAGAAGGATTATTAGAAAAATAGTGAGTGCAATAAAAACTGCAGATAGCTTGGAAAATAAGAAGTAATGAGGAGATCTACAAAAATATAGAGAAAATATCTGAAGTAATGGCCAAACGAAGATTAACCACATCCATGACGGAGGCGGGATTCGAACCTGCGACCGTAGCAGCAGCACGGTTTCGGACTGAAGCGCCTTGAACCGCTCGGCCTTAGCAGCCGGCTCGGGAACTGGAAGAATTTCTTGTCACACAGCTGAGTGGCCAAATCAAGGTCATTCAAAATTTATTAATATCTACTTATCTTCGTTTTTATAGGTATGACGTAATTCTAGAATGAAGGCAGTTATTTCATTGCTTGAAGATTGAACACCGCTGGTATTACGTGCGTCGTGTCCATTGTGACTAGCGCCGCACTCGTTCGTGGTGAGTTGACGTCATCCCGTTCATCAGGCGCACGCAGCTGTTGCAGCTATTCACCTTGGCAGTGAGTGATTAGTCACGGGCGAGACAGCGCGCTCGATGAGTCACTGCCAGTGGGCCGGGGGCGGGGGAAGAGTTGGGGAGGAGTACAGACTGTTGCTGTTGTCATAACACTGCGCCGCGCTGATTGAATTGCGAGACACGTCAGCTGCGCTCGCTAATGAGAGCCGTGTCACTGCTGGAGGTGTAGTCAGTTCCCGGGACGCGCTCTAGGTCCGCATAATTGCCTGTCAGTCAAGCCACCACTTATCCGCCTTACAGAGCGGGTCGGATCCAAGTGAGCTGTGCGCGTAGCCTCTTACCGCAGTCCATTCATGCGAATGCCGTAGCCATGCTCCTACTCTTGACACTATGACTGTAGAGTTGCAAACGGACAATAAACTAGACTGTAGAACACATATCCGATAACTGTGCGTAGCGTCATTCATACACAGTCCAGTCTCATTAATATGAGCACCTACCCGTATCCTGCATAATGACCTTTTGGCCGGCCTCGGTGGTCTCGCGGTTAAGGCGCTCAGTCCGGAACTGCGCGACTGTTACGGTCGCAGGTTCGAATTCTGCCTCGGGCATGGATGTGTGTGATGTCCTTAGGTTAGTTAGGTTTAAGTAGTTCTAAGTTCTAGGGGACTGATGACCACAGATGTTAAGTCCCATAGTGCTCAGAGCCATTTGAACCATTTTGACCTTTTGGAGTGCAAGCGTGCCTGGTGAGAGTCAGTGAGGTTCTGGAAGGTATCGACAGGGATGTAGGCACTTTTGTTCCATGTACCGCGGCGAGCTTCGCTAGGTTTCTCTGATGAGTGTCCATGGCACGAACAGCCTGATCGAGGTGTCCCACATATCCTCAGGTGAGTCTGGTGGACTGGGGAGTACACTAAACTGATCCTGCTGCTCCTCGAAACATTCACGTACACTACTAGCTGCAGGTAGATGGCATACTGTGGATAAATGACAAACTGCGTGTAGCCGTGGACATGGCCCCCTAGTACAAAAAATGGTTCAAATGGCTCTGAGCACTAAGGGACTTAACTTCTGAGGTCATCAGTCCCCTAGAACTTACAGCTACTTAAACCTAACTAACCTAAGGACATCACACACATCCATGCCCGAGGCAGGATTCGAACCTGCGACCGTAGCCCTCGCGCGGTTCCACACTTTAGCGCCTAGAACCGCTCGGCCACTCCGGCCGGCCCCCAAGTACATATACTTTTGTTGATCCGTTGGACGTTCCACAATGACGAGCTCACGCAGGGAACAACACGAGAACACTCCCCAGACGATAACGCTCCCTTCTCCGACATGGAAACTTTCGACGGTTGTTGCAGAGTTTTTGCTTCCAGACGTTTCACGGCTATTGGTTATCTGACAAGGCTCCCTGTCACCGCTCAATGGAGTTCCTCTTGCTTTACTGACGTGCAAATGAACCGAGTGCCTGCTTCGGAAATCGACACGCAGCAACGTTCGCAGAACGATCGTTGAGGATAACGGTTGGAACCCACTTGGTTCATCTGGGCGGTCAGTTGCTCAACACTTGTACGTCTTTTCGCTCGTGCACGTTTCCGCAGCCGTCGACCACGTCTGTCACCTGTGGCCCGTTGTGCAGCGCGGTTTCTAGGCTTAGTTTTGGATAGCGCCATTTTGTCGTACACGGAGTTTTATGTTAACAACTGCGGGACGCGATTGGCTAACAAACTGAGCCTTCAACCCTTGACCGAGAAGGTAACAATCCTGCCCTACTGGACGTGAGATAAATCGCTTCGTTTATGCATTACGACAATGACTGTACTGTTTTCCATGTCCCGCCGAAGCGCTTTGTGTACCTTCCACTGTTAGTGCTGGCACGTGCCATATGTGAGTAGTTATTGTACATGGACATCGAACATAAGCAGTAGTCACATTAATATTACTGAACCGTGTATCTATGTCAGTAAACCGCTATCCCAGAATTTTTATCAGATGTAGGTTGCCTACCTAGCGGCTTCCAGGGGGAACAAAAGTAGTATTATCAATATGTCGCGTTATTATTCACCGAATTTAAAAATTTAAAATGCTGTCACAAGCCACTCATCAAGCGATTTAATCTTGAATTAAAAGTGTAAAACAATAAGGCAAGTATTACAGTTAGAAATTGTGTTATTGTCTTGAGGCAAGGTAAATGACAGTGTGCAAACTCTCCGATTATATCCGTCCGATATTAGACCATGGGGCAAACGGCCTTGCCGCAGTGGTAACAACGGTTCTCCTCATATCACTGAAGTTAATTGCTGCCGGGCTTAGCTAGCACGTGGATGAGTGACCATCCGGTCTGCGAGGCGCTGTTGGCAAGAGGGGTGCAATCAGCCCTTGCGAGGCAAATTCAGGAGCTACTCGATGGAGAAGTAGCGGCAGCGGCCACGAGAAGTGACAACGGCTGGGAAAGCGATGTGTGGTGGCCACACGAGCCTCCACATCAACGTCCAGTGACGCCTATAGGCTGAGGATGATACGGCGGTCGGTCAGTACCGTTAGGGCCTTCCGAGACCTGTTCGGACGGAGAGTTCAGTATTTGATGATGAGAGACCTTTGACACTTCTAAGGAACTTTACTCGTAGTTCTAATTCCTTACGAAACATTTTCTGGTTGACAGCCCACCATAAAATGATGAAAGGAAAAATGTATATCGCTCACAGTTCAGCATCAGGCATGTTGTTTTAATTTATTACTTCTTTACTAGTAACTCTATTCGCAACACATTTTGCACACTGTGCCTACGTACACCACTGAATATACCCTCAAAATTACGTCGTGGCATGACACACGATGCAGGACACACGACGTCATGACAACTGAGACGGGTGGAAAGCGAGCTATGCACAGAATGGAGCTCAAATTACCGTCACTTTTTTCGTAACGGGAGTACTTAACAATTGCACACAAACTTTACACGTAATTTCAAATGTTTCCTGAAGTTTTCTCGTACATCCTTACAGTCAAATATTTAACACATTAACTTATCTTTAAAGTATCAAACGTATATCGGAGCTCGATTCTTTAAGAAATATTTTCTGACTTTTATCTGTGAAGTCATTAATGCAAGTTAATGAAATGCTTTTACGCCAGGCTGCCGAACAGACCAGACACTATCAAACATATCTGAAATAAACTTCTATGAAATTTAGTAGTAAATTTTCTTAGTTGTATTTTCTTCTCAGTGGGTGACTTTACCTCTTCTTTCTGCTGCGATTGTCGCCTCGATTACAGCCGCCGTAGAAGTTGGTAACTGTTGACAGTGTCGCCTAGTGATAGAAACTCATATTTGTATCTGATGAGATGGGCTGATTGTCAAATAAGTAGACAGACATTGTAATTCACTTCACATTATTTGCATTCACTTAACATCCAACATTATTAAAAAACTGTTCCAATAGGAAATGAGATAAAAATGTTCGTGTCCTCTCTTCATCAAAACACACCACGAACATCTTTCTTTTTGCCGCCATAAAAAAAATGAGAGTCACATCTCTCTCATCTGACACATCGCTGCTGCAGCGCATCACTTCCTTTTTAGTCTTGCATATACCTCTATGGAAACATCTAGCAAATGGCATTACACCTGCTTATAAATAAATCATTTCAGTACGTCAGTAACTTGTGTGTTTTTTCACAACGCGTTTGATGAATCACACTATCATCTTGAGGTACGGAATTATGTTACTACATTCCGGGTGTTAGTGTAGAGCATAGATTTCTGTTCACAGCACTGGGCCAAGTGGGTGGCAGGTGAGGTCCCGTAGTTTACTGGAGACAAATCTGCTCTTTCAGAAAAAGGCACTGTTAAAGATCTAAAACAAGATGAGTAAATCGTACTTAACACGGAAGTAGAATCTATGAGATGCTGCATATCACTACCTGTCCAGCCAACTGCTTCCTCAATTGTCTTTGTATTCCGTGAAAGCAAATCTCTGACACGTGTAACATCTTTGTGTGCAGTCACCGTGGAAACATAATGTACAGTATAGATCACATGCTACAAGAAGCAGTATGCAGCAGATTTTGGATCCTACTTCCTGTGTACGTACCCATTACTTTTACAAATTGTTATTTACTTAAACAATTGCTTTTCGGAAAAAAAGATTTTATTAGCATTACGGACGAAGTATAATGTGCTTTGTACTTAATCTGGTGCTGGAATAGGCGTCTGTGCACTACACTGACATCTGAAATGTATCAACACAGTTATCCATTTGATGATGACCCTCTTGATGGAAGAAATGTTCGTAATTTTTATTTATTTGTTCCATGGTTTATCGCAAATGGGTACTTACACTATGTAATGAAAAGTATCCGGACATCCCCAAAGACATACGTTTTTCGTATTAGGCGCATTGTGCTGCCATCTACTGCCAGGTACACCATATCAGCGACCTCAGTAGTCATTAGACATCGTGAGAGAGCAGAATGGGGCGCTCCGTGTAACTCACCAACTTAGAATCTGGTCAGGTGATTGGGTAACACTTGTGTCATACGTCTGTACGCGAGATTTCCACACTCCTAAACATCCCTAGGTCCACTGTTTCCGATGTGATAGTGAAGTGGAGACGTGAAGGGAGACGTACAGCACAAAAGCGTACGCGCCGACCTCGACTGTTGACTGACAGAGACCACCGACACTTGAGGAGGGTCGTAATGTGTAATAGGCAGACATCTATCCAGACCATCACACAGGAATTCCAAACTACATGAGGATCCACTGAAAGTACTATGACTGTTAGGCAGAAGGTGGGAAAACTTCGATTTCATGGTCGAGCGGCTGCTCATAAGCCACACATCACGCTGGTTAGTGCCAAACAACGCTTCGCTTGGTGTAAGAGGCGTAAACATTGGACGATTTAACAGTTGTGTGGAGTGATGAATCATGGTACACAATGTGGCGATCCGATGGCAAGGTGTGGGTATGGCGAATGCCCAGTGAACGTCATCTGCCAGCGTGTGTAGTACCAACAGAAAAATTCGGAGGCGGTGGTGATACGGTGTTGTGTTTTTCATGTAGGGGTGCACCCCATGTTGTTTTGCGTGGCATTGATGTTTTAAGTACTTTCTTGCTTGCCACAGGTGAAGAGCAAGTGGGGGATGGCGATTGTATCTTTCAACACGATCGAGCACCAGTTCATAATACATGGCCTGTGGCGGAGTGGTTGCACGGCAATAACATCCCTGTAATGGATTGGCCACCACAGAGTCCTGACATGAAACCTATACAACACCTTTGGGATGTTTTGGAACGCGGACATCGTGCCAGGCCTCACCGACCGACATCGATGCCTCTCCTCAGTGCAGCACTCCGTGAAGAATGTGCTGCCATTCCCCAAGAAAGCTTCCGGCACCTGATTGAACACATACCTGCTAGAGTGGAAGCTGTCAGTAAGGCCAAGGGTTGGCTAACACCATACTGAATTCCAGCGTTACCGATGGAGGTCGCCACGAACATAAAAGTCATTTTCGGCCAGGTGTGTAGATACCTTTGATCAGATAGTGTAGCTCAGTAAATTGTTACAATAACAAAAACAATGGCCACAATTGTTACTCTTTCGGTTTCTTATGAAACCCCTCCAGCGTTAGTCTAATTTTATGAGACACGAATTTTTGTCACTCATCTATATACAATCAAAAGTAAGCTAAGGCATTTTTTATGAAGAAAGACTAGTGAAATGTAATTTAATTGCTACCCTCAAAAGACCCAAGATAATATAGACGCAACAAGTCATAAGTAAGTGGACTATACATGTAGTTCCACATGCGATAAGAGATGAATTTATCGTTCCGTTCTGCTTAATCATCTAACTACACCGTCTTGCAAATATATGGTGGGCATCCTTTTAAACACTCTATGTGGCATGACGTTTTTCTAATAACTAATGGAAATTACTGATCGTAAACATCATTATAATACGCTCAATACACTAGTGTTCCAATAAGAACTACCTTAAGTGAAATGAACACACAAAACAAATAGTATGAGAAGCATATCCCAGACATATTCAAAGGAAGAATCTTAAGGAAATGTAATTCATCCACTATAGAAGTGAGTTTCACGGCGTGTGTTCTACCGGTTCTTGAGTGTTTTCCGTCAATCTGAGACTAGTACAAGTCACAGAAAAGATCCAACGAAGATCGATGCATTTCGACACGGGATCGTTTAGTCCACGTGAGAGCGTTAGAGAGACGCCAAACAAACTCGGTTAGCAGATTTTATAAGGCGGCTGTTGTTCATCACATTCAAATTAAGAGAGAGCAATTTCCAGGAAGAGAAGGACAATATAGTACTGCCTACCACAAACGTTTCGCGAAACGACCACAAAGAGAAAATTCTTACCATTCACCAATCGGGAATGGAATAGAGATGGTGGGAGGGACGGGGAGGGGTGGCGGAATCAGTTAGTGGGCCCAAAAAGTACCTTTCGCCACACCCTGTCAGGTGGCTTGCGGCGGATTGATGTGGAAGATATTTTTTCAAATATTCTCAAGCAATTGACCTGTCAATGGAAGAGTTCGAGCAACACAATGCCTTCCAATAAATTTTTGAACCCAAAGTCCTATTCAACGGATATGGTACATGCAATAGCTGTGTGACTTAGTAGAAGCATAAAAAGAACAGAATGCAAAGAAATGAAAAATAATAGTGTTTGCGGTGAAAAAGATATGAGCAGTAAATTTAATCCCAGCCGAATACGAATGATCTAATGTGTGACAAAATAAAAATTCGGTTACAAAAAACACGTGTAATATTTCATTCGGTGCGGTCAAAATGAAATCGTGTATACAATACAACAAATTTCCATTTTAGAGATAAAAAGTACAAGAAATAGTACCACATTACCTTAAAACCAAGCGTCATTAATGTAACCAATATTTCTTTTGTCATTCTACACTTAAAATGCACCTGGAAACTATGCTCAATGCGTCATTCTGCGCGCATGTCATACCAAATATGAACTAAAAGTTCCTGTTGACAGAAGCATTGAACAACCTTTGAAACGGGCAGTCAATGAACCTATGCCAAGAGCGCAGAGCATCATTGGCGCTCAGTTATCGATACAATATGCCCTGTGTACATCCCTCTCCCTTGCTGAGAAACTGGAGGACGTTGACCTGCATAAGGGCGTGTGGGCCGCAGCGAGCGCGGATGTACGAAGTTTGTGTCAGGCAAATCCAACACCATCCATGAAAACCCTGACATGATAATCAAATCCAGTAGTATGTCACATAGCTCCGAATAACTCGTGACATTCAATTAACCAAAGTAATACGAGTAACGAGTGAGCAAATGGAATACCACAGACAAACACAAGAATGCCTAAATGCATGTCATACCTTCCCACTGAGAGACAGACGCAGTTCAGAGGGGAGAAAAGAAAACAGAAGCCAAGAGCAGAACCGTGTTAAGCTGGAAGGCCCTAGGATGAGGGACGGAGACCCACGTCGCCAGTTAACCGCTAGGACCACACCCCAGCCGCAAGTTTTAGCGTGAGACTGTTACATCAGGAACACCTCCCAGCCCATGTTAAAAGCTAGAACCCTCCAGAAGAACACTATAGATCTTACGATAACATAAAAAGGGACACCTCAACCGCAAATTTTAGCGTGAGACTTTTTCGCGTCTCTGTTACGTTGCAAACTTTAAAAACATTGATCCACCACGAAAGGTATAATGTTTCTCATTGGATAGACAGAATTTTGTAGGCAGAGCTTAAGGATAACATTGAGACCCTGATTGGTCAGATGAAAACACAGCCAGATAGTTTTTTTAAACCAACTTCGGTAAATTGTAGTAAGGAGAAGTTAGGGGAGAGTTGCTTCCGAGATAGCGAGATGAGCGGAGCTGTGCTGTCCGCTGCCCCCTGACGAACACCGACAAAGTAATGAATGCACACGATGCCGCATAACAGTGCATAAAGCTTCACTCAGAACTGCAGAAGTCTCATCTGTTACAACCCCTTTATGCGTAATACTAGTGTCGATCGTCAATTAAAGCTCATGGTGCTCACATTTGCCACTTGAAGTAAAAATCTGAAATGCGATGATTTTTCTGTTACATAGTTATTGAGAAGCCACATCAGCCACTGTAATTTACGACAAGTTAGATAAGTAATTAAAGATAATTGATGGTCACTGTAGACCATTTTGATAGTTTTCTCTCTTGTGAAACTTAATTTAAACCTAGATTATAGATATGATATGGCATAGGTCATCCTTCGATCCATTGTAGAACTTGGAAACCCATTCAGGGAATATTCGTTCACATTTTTGTTCAACGCAGTTGGTTTTTACCATCCTGTATTAAAACATTTCCTTTAATCAATAGTGCAATTTATAAACAATGTTTTGTGAGTAGAATAAAATTTCCAATGGTAAACTTAACTGCTTTTTCGACGTTATTTTACCAGCTAACTAAAAATAGGAAAGCCTTGAACCCCTTCCACTAAATTTCGTTAGTATTAAAAATCTTGTACAGGGAGTGCAGTAGAGCTGACGTTGAAATCATTAAGTATTTGGATATATCATCGCTAGTCTCACTGAACTCATCTGAACTCTACATGTCATGTGTGGTCTGACGTTTCCTTACCAGCAACAGGTCCCAGGTTCAAACTAGTCAATTCCCTATAAAACCCGCTCAGACAGTCGTTGCGCGAAAGTTGTAGGGAGACACAATATAGAACAAACAGACACCACACAGAATCTTAGAGAATGGCGACCCTGCCAGGATGGTAAAATACCATGATTGAAGGTCGACCACATGCCTAACTAGGGTTGAAAAATATCCTGTTGAAAAATTTTCGTAATAAAAAAAAATTTTTTGGACGTTATAAATAGTCGAAAACAGTAGCTGCAGCGATAGATAGTAAGAATGTATTCAATAAAAGTGTGACATTCTGGCAGAGACAATAGCATAATTAAATTATGAATTTTAATATTGTTAGAATTAAATTTTCTCTCCAATGCAAGCGCACAGGAGGCGTATACATCGTTGACAAGTTGGTTCTGACCCAACAAGTAAGAGAATAGATTGTCAAGTCGTGTGTGCAAAAAGTTTATGAAGCGTGTGAAATCGTATGAACACATGTTGACTCGAAGTAAGGCGCGTGAATTGCTTTTAAAACAGAAAATAAGCGATTCGGATGGATTAGCAATGGAAGATCGAGACCTTGACCGAATTGAGGTAGAGACCCAGCATGAAAATGGACAGAGAATAGAGGACAGTACAACAGACGTTGCAGTATCGCGAGAGATAGGACATATAACGCACCATAACGAGGATAATGTACGTCAAGGCATAGAAAACATAAGTCAGCATACAACAGAGGAGCAGGAAAGTAGAGTGACAGTCGATGAGGATTCTAACTTGCGTCTTGAATACGTAGAACCAATAGTACAAGTAATCAGAGCTCCCTCGCCACACAGTACAAGGAATGCGAGCAGAAACGTGTCACAGCACAGTTCAATGCAATCAGTTGCAAACCAACAATTGGTCGAAAACACACAGCGTAGGACGTCGGAACAAACCACAATAGGACCCACCAATCTGGCAGAATTATTACAACAAATTACTGAAACCATGACAAGGCAAAACAAAGACATGGCGAACCAAATTCAAATTCAGAATGCAGAAACCACGAGACAAATGCGTGAGATTAAAGAACAAAGCAAAAAAATTCAGTTACCTATAAGTTGCATTGAAGACGTGGCAAAAGAATCTCGAGAAGTGATAGGAAACTTAATAACAGGTCATTATCAATTGAGAACAGACATTGACAAGGCACAAGCGGACGTACAAACATTGCGTAATGACATTCAGGACGAGATCAAAACATTACGTAACAACACCGAGGGAGAAGTCAAGAAACTAGAGAGACAGATCAACGAAATTACTAGACAAGCAGCAGGTACAGCGAGTGAAGTTGTTGAAAACAGTGTGTTACACAAACGTATCACAATAGCAGCGCTCAAAAGATATGATAACCGCATAGTCAAAATAGAAGCGCAAACGAAGCGACAATTTCAGAAATTGCGGACAGAGTTGTTGCAAACCATTGAAGAGCGTAGTGAACAGGCTCGAACAAGCACAGAGTCTGCAACCACATCCGTATCTGTAACTGCACCGGAAAAAAAGCAATTAACGAAGATATTACGCATTTGCGATTCCAATCACTGGCGGAAAGTAACATACGTGAAATCAGACAGCCTGCACAGCAACAAACACGTTTCGAAATTCTTGATGAACAAATGTCATCACAAACACATGCGGAACCACAAATGTATGTTTCAAGACAGTTTGCATTGTGCAATGAAGCAGCAAGGTTAGCCAGACAAGATACCGAACCAATACCTGACAATGGAAAGCCAGGTCGCGAAGAGCACAGTGCAATGCATTCAGCTACACGTTCACAACCGATGGAAGAAAATTATTGCGTACCACTCCAACGATACTACGCAAGGGTAGGCGAAAGTTACAGTGGACAATATCCAATGGATCTACCACAACCGGAACGAACGAGAAATGATCAGAAACAAAAGTGGCGAAGAATCGTGAATTTCATATGAAACTATGACGAAGTACGACAACGATCATTTCCTCACAGTCAGAAAATTTCAACACTTTCGAGCAGGAAACTCATTACATCCACGAACTTTTATTGATCAATTCCGAGTAGCATTACCAGAACACTGGACGCTAGCACACAAATTACACTTTATATGTGCACTTAAGTCAGGAACAGTCGCAGAAACCATGCAGAACGTTGCAGCGACATGCCGATCATACGAAGATTTCAGAGAGAAGTTTCTCTCACTATATTGGTCCAGCGAAGCACAGAACAGAATGTAGTACGAATTAGTACAGAACCCATATTTTGAAAATTCAGGAGAGAAGAGTCCCGTGAAATTTTTCGAAATTGTGGCAAAGAAAAATCAATGCTTATATGTACCACACAGTGAAGGAGAGTTGATTAAATTATGAGTGATGAAGCTACCATTGAAATACCAGCAATCATTAGTAGGTCGCGGAGACAATGACGTTGAAGCATATAAAGGTACTCTAAGGGAACTAGAGTTCATATTTTCGGAAGATGACGCAAGAAAAAGACAAGCGCACGTGAAAACGGAAGCAAAAAGCAGTGGAATCCACGAGACACAGTACGAAGAAACAATAATTACGAACCATGTGGTAACTTCGCACCAAAAATCGACAATAGATTTCAACAAAGAACCGGTTATGGATTGAGAAGTGAATATGGCAATAACTATAATTCACCCAGGAACTGCAAAACTATTACGGAGGGAATAACGACAACCGGAACAGGCACTGGAGAACCAATAGACCGACAAATTATCAACAAAGAAACCACTATCAACAGGCTGATCAAGAAAAGAGAATACAGATAGAAGAGGTGGAGGTAAGACCAGCAAACCCCGGTAAACGTTCGAATTGACAGCTAAGCGCCCATGTCAAAGAGAATGACGCACCGACCCAGGACAATTGCAGCACCTTGAACAGAGAAGTAAATAACTTATCACGAGAAGAGAAGATGGAAGAAACAAAACCGCAGGGACCAGATGAAAACGAAGAAAAGATAATAACAATATCGTGTTGGGACGAAATTAATTGGGAGAATACTGACGAGGAAGATGAATTACCAGAGGCATGCACAACGAAAGTAGGAGGAAAGGATGAAGTAATGAGTACTGCAGAGCTATTTGAGATGGAAACCTGGGAAAACGAATTCAGTGAGGATAATGCGCAGTCGACGGAAGTTGAAAATAAGTTATGAGTGGGCACATACCCAACAAATATAATGAAAGAAGTTATGAAGCGATAGTTAGAGCATTTACATGCGATTATGTGGAAGTAGCGACGAAGAAGGAGAAGATAGAGGAGGGTGAGGATAAAGTAGAGGATGTTGAAGAAAGTGTAAATAAAATAAGAAATAGAGAAGAGGAAATAAAAGAGAGAGAAGTCGCAGTTGAAGCTTATTCTACAGAAAGTTCGAATTCACAAGGGAAATTCCTGAATGAGACTCATGTATGATTCAGTGGAGGAATCGTTGAAGCAAGAAGAAGAAGAACAGAACCAACCCTTTCAAATTCAACCAATTGTGAAGGCCATGGTAAAGCATATCCCAGTCAATATTGTAATTGATAGCGTAAGTGAACTGACTGCGATCTCAGAATATTTATTCATGCAGTGTAATGCCAATGAGGAATTGCCAGTTCTGAAAACACGTAAGATTAAAATAAGAGGTCCTATCAGAAACAATGCTGCGGAAGTTACAAGACAAACAAGGTTAACTCTTTCGTGTCAAGGTCAAAGGATCGAAGCCAACTTCGTGATTATACCTAAACCAACTGTAGATTTGATTATAGGCGCAGATATTTTAAATGAGAGACGAGCGACAATAGATATGGGGAAAGGTAATGTAACATTTGGGAATGTCACATTTCTCTTTGAGCAAAAGCTAAAATTAGAAATACAAGTTATAAACAAACAATTAAGAATTACGCAAGATAAAGATGATGAAGAATTAGAACGTTATGCACAAAAGGGGAATCGCCTCAACTCATGTTAGAAGTCCATAAAGAAATCAGCGAAAAATTGCAAGAAGTTCACGGTATTTCAGGACACAGTAAAAGAGAATTAGAGGGTATTTTACGAGATAAAGCAGAGGTATTTTTACCTAAGACTGCCAGTTTTAAACACTTTCAGTACAAGTTTGAAGATTAATTTTATTACTGGTAAATAATCAGCACAATATTTCAAGATTATGTTGCAGATAAGATCGTCAGGAGAAAGAAGAACGAAGAGAGAGGAAGGTGGGAAAAAGAAAGTAGTTTCAATAAAAACAAAAACAAAAATAACACCAATTGTACCATAGAGTAAGGTGAAGGGATGAAATATAGATAGTCTAACAGCATAATATACTAAAATGCTATACACCATCACACTACACAAAAATAAAAAACGAATTTGAGGATTCTTCTAGAAGTTAAGACTCAAAATACCTTAGAATTGTAACATGGAAAGGGCGACAAAATTTGTAAAGCTTTTAAGAAGGTGTAAAATAATGTAGATACTAGATATATGTTAGATGATTATAAGTAAAACTTTTTGTAAGAACCATTGTAAAACCTCCAGCAAGGACGAGAAGCAACGACCCACAAGTTGCAATGTGAGAAGTATCAAGAAAGAAAAGGACATAATTAGCAAGACACGATTCCTACAATGCAGAAGCGTCGAGAGAAGGGAAAGTGACAGCGAGACCAACAGAGGGCCCCTGTATCAAAAGTGGGCAATACATCTGCCCTCTAGGTGGAACCCTGCAGGGACACGACAACACACCGAACGCCAGAAGGGTCTCGGAACGCCCCCACTCAGTAGAGGAAGCAAAAAACGGCCCGACGAGAAGACCTCTTGGGCAAGCCACCACTGCCAAAAATAATTTGTGTAAAAGTCACACTACTGCTATTAAATAACATGATGATGCACGAAACTGAAGAATACTTCCACAAAGTAAAAATGACACGCCCAAACAATTTATCAAAATGTTCCTAAGAGGAGAACTTCAAAGCGACTAGTTATCAATAGATATTTCCATATCCTGCCCAGAAAAGAACCAAGAAGCAAGTAAGGATCAGGGAAAAAGCAGGAAGAACAGAAGTTGAAGATTCGCAAGATTGAGACCAAGAAAGAACATGGGTGAAGAATAGACGACATACCTTCCCAAATCCCTATCCTATTGTAAACAAGTCGTCTGTGAAGTACTACAACGAAAAACGACCGCTTTCAGCGACACATAACGATGACTTTCACGCTTACAAAGCCAGTAAACCACGAGATCCTGCACTCACAGCTCCATTCCATTATGGGATCTCAACAACAGCAACACACACTTGCAAAGCCAACAAGGAACGACGAACGAAGCTGTACATCAAATACTTGCCCACATCCATCTCGCTCCAAGTCCATCACCTTCGTGCAAAAACATTCGCCAATCTCTTGCTGAAACATTTATAGGATTGTGTGAATGTGTGAAATCAAATTATGTGATGTACGAATTGTGCAAAAGAAATGTGTGAAAAACTAAATAAGTTAAGCACACCAGACTGCTAATAAACTATAAAATAACAAACATTGACTATGGACTTACGTAAAAAACTAGACTATCGATAAAAATAAGTCATTAGTTCTGAAACGGACAGTATATAAAGAACAAAACTAAGGCATAATATACAATAAAACTATATGCCACTTACTTTCTCCTCATAAAAATAAAAGTATAACTATAATTTACTTATTTTCTCCTTATAAAAACGAAGAATAAAAATTTATCTTGTTGGATGTTTTCCCTTTTTTTTTAACATTTGTACCATCTGTTACGATAATATCTCAATACTTGTGTATGTATATTTCTTTGTCAAAGCAATTCTTGGAATTAATTCCTATTTGTTAGTGTAACAATGTTGAAATGAGTGTCTAGAAACAAAAACATTTTACTTGTACATGATATTTAGAAAATGTGTTAGCAATAGATTTTACTTAATTACTACATTTATAAAAAAATATGTTTCTAAGAAAGTCGATGTGGAAGACTCCTCACTTTCGATAACAAACTTCTTAAAAAACAAACTTCACACTGAAATAAAGAAAGAAGGTAATTAAAAATTAATAATAGTATAAAAATATTCTTCTCTTGTCATTTTTGAGAATAATGTGAAGAATATAAAAATATAAATTAGTAATACAAACTAGCATAGAACAGAATAACGTGGCTGACCAGTAGGCAACAAAATTTAGATAACAGAATAATTTTTGATTGACTTAGACAATGATTCAATCATTGCCTAACTTCAGTGCAAAAATTAAGTTCATGGGGTGGTGATATGTAAGGTGTCAGGCAAATCCAACACCTTCCAAGAAAACCTTGAGATGATAAGCAAATCCAGTAGCATGTCACATAGCTCCGAATAAATCGTGACATTAAATTAACCAAAGTAATACGAGAAACGAGTGAGCAAATGGAATACCACACACTAACACAAGAAAGCCTAAATGCATGTCACACCTTCCCACCGTGAGACAGACGCAGTTCTGAGGGGAGAAACGAGAACAGAAGCCGAGAGCAGAACCGTGTTAAGCAGGAAGGTCCTACGATAAGGGACGGACACCCACGTCGCCAGCTAACATCTAGGACCACACCCCAGCCGCAAGTTTTAGTGTGAGACTGTTTCGCGTCTCTGTTACGTCAGGACCAGCCCCTAGCCCATTTTAAAAGCTAGAGCCCTCCAGAAGAACAGTAGAGATCTTACGATAACACAAAAAGGGCCACCCCAACCACAAATGTTAGCGTGAGACTTCCCATTCAGGGAATATTTGTTCACATTTTTGTTGAACGCAGTTGGTTTTTGCCATCCTGTATTAAAACATTTCCTTTTATCAATAGTGCAATTTATAAACAATGTTTTGTGAGTAGAATAAAATTTCCAATGGTAACCTTAACTGCTTTTTCGACGTTATTTTACCAGCTAATTAAAAATAGGAAAGCCTTGAACCCCTTCCACTAAATTTAGTTAGTATAGATCTTTGGTGTGACGTCATAAGCGCGTGACTGCGTGTGAGATCGCTCTCTAAGTTTTCATCTATTTTTAGGTTTCAGATATATATTTTAACTGTTTTTGTGATAATATTTACTATACAAGTGACTTATTAGTGGTTTCTTCATTCACCTCTGCATTTCTTGTGTTGTGGCCTGACATTTGTGAGTGTTTCGTATCGAGCAACTTAACCTCTTACCCGTGTTTACATTCCGCGCTGACCAGTTGCAGCTGTAGCGGCGCATCGAAAGCTAAGTATTAATTAATTGTTTGTGTATAGTAGTTTATTTAGGAACTTTAGTAGTCTTCAACCGGTGTTCTTGGTGTTTTCCGGTGAAATAACTTCAGAAGAAAGTTTTGCGAACTGCTTTCAGTTTCGTTACTGTCATTAGACGTTTGATTTTCTTTCTGTGTTAGTATTTTTTTATATTCTCATTTGTTGTTGATTAATACTGTCAAATATAGTAGTTATTTCCCTTGTAGAGCAAGTTTGTGATAATTGTAGTCAGTTTTTAACATCTTCTTATTGTAGTAGCGGAACTTAGATAAAGTTGTTTTCTTGTTTCAATAATTGTAAAATTTTACCATGAGTGAGAAGTGTGGGCTTTGCCGTAGGTTCGTGAGTAGTGGATTGCGGTGTGAGACTTGTTCGAAGTATTTTCACTGGGGGGAATGCAGTGGGGAAGCCAGTGGGCATTCTGGTGAGATCCTCTCCTGGAACTGCAGGTTATGTAGCAAGAGTAAGTTGATAGAGGAGCAGGAGCGTAAGATCTATGCTCTTCAGGTGCAGTTGAAAAACGCACAGAAGGAGCTAGATAGGATGAGGAGGGAGAAGGGGGTTGGGGAATGGGAGCTGGCTGTTGGCAAGAGATCTGTTAGGAGACGGAGATTTTCAGATAGTTTTACTATTGGTGTTTGTAATAGATATGACCAACTGTCAGAGTCTAGTGGAGAGGAATCTCTAGTAGCTGCAGATGTAGGAAGTATGCAGCAGACCTCAGCAGTTACGGTGGCTAGGACAGTTGCAAAGTCTAAGAGAAAGAAGAAGGTTCCGCTGTTAGGTAGTTCTCATGGTATAGGTGTAGGTCAGCAGTTGCAGGAAGTATTGGGGAGTGAGTACCAGGTCACCAGCATTGTGAAGCCTAATGCAGGATTGGCTCAGGTGACTTTTAACATAGGGGGGTTATGTAGGGATTTTACTAAAGAGGATTAGGTAGTGATTGTGTGTGGGGCTGGTAATAGTATTGATAGGGATGGGGAGTATGACATAGATGGTGACCTGGAAAAGATAGCCACTCAGACTGGCAACACGAATGTGCATTTCGTGGAACTGTTTCAGCGTCACGATCGGCCTCATCTTAATACAGCCGTCAGGCGTAATAACATGAGACTTGGGGGTGCGCTGATGACAGAAGGCATGAGTCACATCTCAGTGGTGTCGGTGGAGTCTATCAGTAGGATGGGTTTCACTAGACATGGCCTACAACTCAACAGGTATGGGAAGGGGAGGTTGGCAAAACTTATAGGTGACAGCATAGGTGGGGGTTGTGGGATCACTCATGGGAAAATTCCGGTAGTTGTGGGTGTTAGAGCTGTACATTTTTTAGATTGAAGTCAGCTGATAGGTATTCCTGCTTAAGGGAAGTCTCTCTAACAAAGAAACCACTTTCTACAAAGCTTGGGTATCCGATTAATGAGGGAATTTGTATATTTCATCAAAATATACAAGGTATTAGAGATAAAGTTAGTGAACTGCTTATAGATGTTGACTCTGAAATTATTGGTATATCTGAACACTTCTTAAATAAGGAGACAATTCAGAGGCTTCCTTTACCAGGATACAGGTTGGCTGGCAGCTTTTCGAGGAGCTCTTTGCGGTGTGGGGGAGTAGCCATGTATGTGAAAAACGGTATCCCAATTGAGTCAATGGATGTTTCAAAGTACTGCACTGAAAAGGTGTTTGAATGTTGTGCAGGTGTGGTTAAATTTAGTGGAGCTAGACTTCTTACTGTTGTTATTTATAGATCCCCAGACTCCGATTTCACAACATTTTTGCTAAAGCTAGAGGAGGTTCTTGGTTCACTTTATAGGAAATACAAAAAGTTAGTTATATGTGGTGACTTCAATATTAATTGTATAAGTGATTGTGCAAGGAAAAGGATGCTGGTAGACCTCCTTAATTCATATAATCTTATGCAAACCGTATTCTTTCCAACGAGAGTGCAAGGGAACTGTAAAACAACCATAGACAATATTTTTGTTCATTCGTCATTATTAGAAGGGCATTCTGTTAGCAAAAAGGTGAATGGCCTTTCAGATCGTGATGCACAAATTTTAAGTCTAAAGGATTTTTGTGCTGCAACACATGTTAAATATAGTTACCAACTTTTTAGGAAAGCTGATCCAGTTGCTGTACAGACTTTTGTACACCTTATCAAGGAACAAGAGTGGCAAGATGTTTATAGTGCTGATACAGTAGACGATAAATATAACGCCTTCCTCAAGACTTTTCTCGTGCTCTTTGAAAGTTGCTTTCCTTTAGAACGTTCAAAACAGGGTACTAGCACAAACAGGCAGCCTGGGTGGTTGACTAAAGGGATAAGAATATCTTGTTGAACAAAGTGGCATTTATATCAAAACGTTAGAAACAGTCAAAATCTAAATGCAGCAGCCCATTACAAACAGTATTGTAAGGTGCTTAAAAAAGTTATTAGGAAGGCAAAAAGTATGTGGTATGCAGATAGAATAGCTAAGTCTCAGGATAAAATTAAAACCATATGGTCAGTCGTAAAGGAAGTGGCTGGTCTGCAGAGACAGGTCGAGAATAAAGAATCAGTGCGTAGTGGGGATGTCCGTGTTACTGATAAGTCGCATATATGTACAGTACTTATTAATCACTTTCTGAATATAGCAGGTGAACTAAATAGAAACCTAGTCCCAACAGGAAATCATATAGCGCTCTTAGAAAAAAGTGTTCCGAGACTGTTACCTGAAATGCTCCTCCATGATACTGACAAGAGGGAGATTGAGTTAATAATTAAATCACTAAAGACCAAGAACTCTCATGGATATGACGGGGTATCTAGTAGAATACTGAAGTATTGTTCCACGTATGTTAGCTCAGTACTTAGCCATATCTGTAACTTTTCCTTTAGGAGTGGTCGGTTTCCTGACCGATTAAAGTACTCGGCAGTGAAGCCACTTTATAAAAAGGGAGACAGGGATAATGTTGACAATTATAGACCTATTTCTATGCCATCGGTGTTTGCTAAAGTTATCGAGAGGGTTGTATATACAAGGTTACTGCAGCATTTAAATTCACATAATTTGCTGTCAAATGTACAGTTTGGTTTTAGAAATGGCTTATCAACTGAAAATGCTATAGTCTCTTTTCTCTGTGAGGTTTTGGACGGATTAAATAAAAGGTTGCGAACGTTAGGTGTTTTCTTTGATTTAACGAAGGCTTTTGACTGTGTTGACCACAAAGTATTACTGCAGAAGTTGGAACATTATGGAGTAAGGGGAGTAGCTTACAATTGGTTCGCCTCCTACTTTAAGAACAGAAAGCAGAAGGTAATCCTCCGCAATATTGAGAGTGGTAATGATGTTCAGTCCCAATGGGGCACTGTTAAATGGGGCGTTCCCCAAGGGTCGGTGCTGGGGCCACTGCTGTTTCTTATTTATGTAAATGATATGCCTTCTAGTATTACAGGTGATTCAAAAATATTTCGGTTTGCTGATGACACCACCTTGGTTGTGAAGGATCTTGTGTGTAATATTGAAACATTATCAAATAATGTAGTTCATGATATAAGTTCGTGGCTTGTGGAAAATAATTTGATGCTAAATCACAGTAAGACTCAGTTTTTACAGTTTCTAACCCACAATTCAACAAGAACTGACATTTTAATCAGACAGAATGGGCATGTTATAAGCGAGACGGAACAGTTCAAGTTCCTAGGCGTACGGATAGATAGTAAGCTGTTGTGGAAAGCCCATGTTCAGGATCTTGTTCAGAAACTGAATGCCGCTTTATTTACCATTAGAACAGTATCTGAAATAAGTGACATTTAAACACGAAAAGTAGTATACTTCGCATATTTTCATACGCTTATGTCATATGGTATTATTTTTTGGGGTAATTCTTCTGATTCAAAAAGGGTATTTTTGGCTCAAAAACGGGCTGTTCAAGCTATGTGTGGTGTAAATTCGAAAACCTCTTGTCGACCCCTATTCAATAGTCTGGGAATTTTGACATTGCCCTCACAGTATGTATTTTCTTTAATGTCGTTTGTTCGTTTGTTGTTAACAATATTAGCTTATTCCCAAGAGTTAGCAGCTTTCACTCAGTTAATACAAGGCAGTAACCAAATCTGCATGTGGAATGCACTTCCTTCACTCTTGTGCAGAAAGGAGTGCAGTATTCTGCTGCATCCATTTTCAATAAGCTACCACAAGAACTCAAAAATCTTAGCAGTAGCCCAAACACTTTTAAGTCTAAACTGAAGAGTTTCCTCATGGCTCACTCCTTCCATTCTGTCGAGGAGCTCCTGGAAGAGCTAAAAAATTAAGCAAATTCCAGTGTTACATTCTTGATTTTCTTTATTTAAACTAACGACTTGTCGCCTGAATATGTTTCTGATATTTCATTTTATCTGTTTCTATAATCGTGTTATAATTTCATGTATTGACTCGTTCCATGACCATGGTGACTTCTCCTAAATGTGGTCCCACGGAACAAAAACAAATAAATAAATAAATAAATAAATAAATTAAGATTCTTTTACAGGGAGGGCAGTAGAGCTGATGCTGAAATCATTAAGTATTTGGATATATCATCGCTAGTCTCACTGAACTCATCTGAACTCTACATGTCATGTGTGGTCTGACGTCTCCTTACCAGCAACAGGTCCCAAGTTAAAACTAGGCACTTCCCTAAAAGACACGCTCAGAGCGTCGTTGCGCGAAAGTGGTAGGGAGAACAAACAGACACCACGCAGAATGTTTGAAGTTATAAGCGCCTTGCACGGAAAGTGGAAGGGACTTGTTGGCAGCTGTGTGAGGAGTTGTGGTGTGGTTTTACCTAGGACGTACGAGCGCTCCTTTGGACCAAACGTAGATGTAAGGCTGTGACCTAATCCGTACAGTGTTATTTGTTCCATCATGAAAGTTGAATTTTAACCGTAGGCTACTCGACCATTGAAGAAGTATTCGCGATTTATGGCGAAAGTGGATTGCTGTTTTGATTTTGATTCCTACTTACTACGTTACTGGGTAGTGTGGTTTGACTTACTGCGTACGCATGCCTGCGCTTACTGTTAAAATTTTTCTGTAAGTTACTTGACTGGCGATTATCTATTCATTGCTCGCCAGCAGTATTTTATTTGTTGGTGTTTTGTATGTAGAATTGTGCTATTCAGATAATTTGTAGGTGTTTCAGGAATGATTAGCCATTACTTAACTCTTCGTTTATTAATTTCAAAAGAGAACCAGGAAACAGGCCCCACTGAATGCTATAGTTGGTTTTGCGGCTTTCTTCAGACCATATTCAAGCATATCACCTGGCGTGTTTGATGGGCCATTGCGCTGTAAAGCTCACGGTGTTTGTAACGCTGATACCCTCACTGCCCACGGAGGCAAGTTTCGACGTAAACTTCAGGTCCATTAAATAATTGTTAATGGACATCCTGTATTCTTAACCACATTTCGTGTATACCCTGAAGCACCTTCGAGTATTGCAGAACTGTCTCTATGGCCACCGGCCTTTGAGTCTGTTGTCCTGTATCTGTCTTAACTGATATCAAAGTTACGGGTAGTGAAATTTTGTTCACTTAGCACTGTTTAATGTTGCGGTAAAGTGGCATTTAGGGGCGTGGCACCTTGTTCCTTAATGATATTTATATGTCTAATTTAATTATTTGGAATTGCTCATAACGAGCAACACTGTCTGACAATCCACTGATACTACACTGCAACTAGTTAGTACTTTACATTATTTTGATAAGAAGAGGACGGAGATTTTCTTTTAGGTCCACCAACCTGCGGTGAGCATTATTTACCACCTTTCGATCACGCACTTTAAGAATTATATTTATTGTTGTGGTGAGTCTTGGATTTAGCTCCCTCAATTACCAGTCAGCGGTACCTCCACTATTAAATTGATTATTTTATTGATTGTAATGAGTTCAATAGTTTTTGATAACAGGCCCTTACTACTCCCCAGCTAGCTGTCTACCACTTCACAGCCTTTCATATGATTTTGTGGTTTCATAATTTCGTGGATTTATCACGCTCCACTGAGGGACTTCTCTCTGCCTGTATTGTCTCATTATTTTTCCATCCTAGAGAGGGATTTCAGGCTCAGAATTGAAACTGGGTGCGTTTTACTTTCGTTGTTATTAGATCTGGTATTTAGCATACCAGTTACCCGTAACTACCTGTCCTTAATATGAATAATCGCTTGACTGAACTAAAGTTGGTGTAAAAAGTTTTCGTTGGTGCTGAGCCAGAGTTATACGGTATTTCTTGAACGATTGCACCACCATGTGAGTGTATACTATTGTATTTTTCATTTGCAGAAGCTACATTTCTGCTTTTACGCCAATATCAAGTACGACGTTCTTAGATCAATAGCAAACCATGTCTGGTAAAGTCAGCCGAAAACAGGTAAACACAAGCTGACTTTACCAGACACGAAGTGTTAATGCTCTAAGAAAATTGTACTTGATAATAGCGTAACAGCCGAAAACTGGATTGTAGAGACGAACAAATGAGTAATATACGGTTAAATGGCGGCTAATTCTGTTAATAAAATAAAGTAGATGTAATTTCAAATACATGCTACTGGGTGAACTGAGGACGTCTGCCTTGGTTTAGCTATATGGCAGAGGCCTGGAAACATTTGTTAACTTGTAATCTGGCTTATGGCGCCACTTAGGCGAATTATTACAGCGTTATCTCCACGGGTTCTTGTAACGGGTAATCTTGCGATTGGCTCTTAGGAGCAGGTGCGAGACATGCTTTCGTTCATATTTCAGACATTCAGCGACTGGAAAATTTTGAGAAAGCGTAAACAGTCATAGTCTCTCCTCTCCTCTGGAGGAGCTGCCTTGTACCATAAAAGAATTCGCCTTGTTGATTGGTCAGTTCAGCCCACCATATGTTTTCAGTCTCTGCACTCGGAGGACGGATTGGATTGAGAGAAGAAGATACAGGGTCACTGACTAGTCGAGTCGCAGCAGCATCACGGTGAGTATGTTGTGTTGCTTCACAATGCACTTGTACACTCCTGGAAATGGAAAAAAGAACACATTGACACCGGTGTGTCAGACCCACCATACTTGCTCCGGACACTGCGAGAGGGCTGTACAAGCAATGATCACACGCACGGCACAGCGGACACACCAGGAACCGCGGTGTTGGCCGTCGAATGGCGCTAGCTGCGCAGCATTTGTGCACCGCCGCCGTCAGTGTCAGCCAGTTTGCCGTGGCATACGGAGCTCCATCGCAGTCTTTAACACTGGTAGCATGCCGCGACAGCGTGGACGTGAACCGTATGTGCAGTTGACGGACTTTGACCGAGGGCGTATAGTGGGCATGCGGGAGGCCGGGTGGGCGTACCGCCGAATTGCTCAACACGTGGGGCGTGAGGTCTCCACAGTACATCGATGTTGTCGCCAGTGGTCGGCGGAAGGTGCACGTGCCCGTCGACCTGGGACCGGACCGCAGCGACGCACGGATGCACGGCAAGACCGTAGGATCCTACGCAGTGCCGTAGGGGACCGCACCGCCACTTCCCAGCAAATTAGGGACACTGTTGCTCCTGGGGTATCGGCGAGGACCATTCGCAACCGTCTCCATGAAGCTGGGCTACGGTCCCGCACACCGTTAGGCCGTCTTCCGCTCACGCCCCAACATCGTGCAGCCCGCCTCCAGTGGTGTCGCGACAGGCGTGAATGGAGGGACGAATGGAGACGTGGCGTCTTCAGCGATGAGAGTCGCTTCTGCCTTGGTGCCAATGATGGTCGTATGCGTGTTTGGCGCCGTGCAGGTGAGCGCCACAATCAGGACTGCATACGACCGAGGCACACAGGGCCAACACCCGGCATCATGGTGTGGGGAGCGATCTCCTACACTGGCCGTACACCACTGGTGATCGTCGAGGGGACACTGAATAGTGCACGGTACATCCAAACCGTCATCGAACCCATCGTTCTACCATTCCTAGACCGGCAAAGGAACTTGCTGTTCCAACAGGACAATGCACGTCCGCATGTATCCCGTGCCACCCAACGTGCTCTAGAAGGTGTAAGTCAACTACCCTGGCCAGCAAGATCTCCGGATCTGTCCCCCATTGAGCGTGTTTGGGACTGGATGAAGCGTCGTCTCACGTGGTCTGCACGTCCAACACGAACGCTGGTCCAACTGAGGCGCCAGGTGGAAATGGCATGGAAAGCCGTTCCACAGGACTACATCCAGCATCTCTACGATCGTCTCCATGGGAGAATAGCAGCCTGCATTGCTGCGAAAGGTGGATATACACTGTACTAGTGCCGACATTGTGCATGCTCTGTTGCCTGTGTCTATGTGCCTGTGGTTCTGTCAGTGTGATCATGTGATGTATCTGACCCCAGGAATGTGTCAATAAAGTTTCCCCTTCCTGGGACAATGAATTCACGGTGTTCTTATTTCAATTTCCTGGAGTGTAGTTGGGAACCAGCACAAGTTCTTCGAGACAGAAACTCCCTGTAAGAGTCGGTAACATTTAAGTACAAGAATTTCTATAAGTCATTCTTTAGAGGCGTTATAAGTTTTGCATGTGCTGATTTTTCTATTAACTCATTACATTCAGATCAGATAGAACTTTTTCTTTACGCACTCACGATTCACTTAATGTATCGTGATCCTGATTATATTCATGCAACCGTTTCGCTGAATGGCACAAGCCGGTATTGACGACTCAACTACGGCTGGAAAATAGCGAATATTATCTTCAGTAATTCTGTGAATGTCTGAGATTGTTTCCACGTCCACATACACGTACAACCCACTCCAAGAGCAACAATTATGGTTAATACAGTTGTCCTTATGGACCCACAGTGTTTGAATTTTTATGCAGGTCACATGTTTAAGTTCGGGTGAACGCTCCCTTTTGAAGTAAATGTGATTTGTTCATCGATTTAGTTCGTTAAACTTTTCTGCAAAGTGCATACCATAGCCGCATACTTTCTCCCGTGGTCATTAACCTCATTCACCTTACAGAAAAAGGTAGTAGGGAACAGTTAATAAAGATCAATACCTGATTGGCTGATCTGAAGTGAGATGGTTAGATCTCTGATGCACGTTTCTGTTCGTGTTAGAAACTAAGGATAAATTCACTTTACGTTTCTGGGATTTGACACTGCTTGGCATTAAGATCACAGAATATCAGGCAGTGTATTTTTTTCAATAGGATGCTCACTGCTATGAAAAGACCCTATGCTAGAACTAAAGGTGGTCACACGAAAGAAGCATATACCAATATACAAGCGTTTGGTAAAATCAAGACCATGGATTTTTTGGGAAATATTTGATGCTAGAAAATGTTTAATGTGCCATTTTTTTTCTTACGGGAGAAATGCAATTTCTGTGTTGGATGAGACTACAGTACTGAAATTTCCGATTCACGCGCTACCGCATCATGATATTGTAATCTCTCTTTTGGAGTGGTAATAACTTTGTCTGTGAGTTAGTTCCTGTATAAAATACCGGGTATCTGTAATCACTTATTAAAGAGAATAGGACTGTTCGTTAAAGTTCGTCTTTGATTTTTCGGTTGCTTCTGTAGGCGGTGTGATTTACATAGAATGTACTATATCCCAGACACGAAAGCTATTTGGAATGGATAGCAATCATTGCGTTAGCATAATTTGTAATGGATATGAAAAGGAATAAGTGATTATTCATAGAAGTAGCGTCTTCTGCTAGTGGAAGCCGAGCACTCGAACTATACTATCGTGGAAGCCTTGTCTGTAAGCTTATCTGGGCCACGTAGGCCATGAGCGTCCACCCAGGAATGTGCGGCGTTAATGTGGTTCACGGCAACCCTCACCCACAGGCACGAAAATCATGGCCACAGGAAACACGCAGCCTCCATCCCAAATATTATGTTATAGTAATTTCTGGTACAGAGTACGGGTATGAAAGCGAAGGGCACTGAGTTAACTGAATTAGGTGCAAAAGTTCTAAGCAAATAATGTCAAGCTGGATGCTGATGTTGAAGAAACTGAGTGAAGAAAGGGACAAGTGGTTACAGAATTAAAAGTAAATAGCGAACAGCCTAAAGACGTGGGCACTGTAGATTTTGAATCCATAACTATGGCAGGCCAGTTGGCTGGTAATACTGAGGAGAGCTCAGATGGTGCATTGCCAATCACTGCTTCTGGTCTGGAGGAGGTAACAGCTGTCCAACAGGAATCTGTGGCGGTTCGTACTGTCCACACAGCATATGTTAAGCCAGAGCTGTGAGAGGAATATGACTTAGAATTATTTATGATAAATAACAGTTATTTAAATGTTAATTGATAGTGGATAAACAGGATAAACCATATATAATGCCTGATAGGTATGTTACTGAAATTAAGATCGTAATAAAAGAAGAGATAGCGAATGAAGTCTGATAAGGAACCCCTTGTGTGCGAAGTCGCAGGAGGCCAATGATGTCCGCGGTATTCGACGCCCCACATATTGTCTACCATACAACCATAATATTGGCTGCTAATGGGAACAGGTGGCGGGACTGAGTATATCTAGTAGTGAGCATAGCATGAGGCTACAGAGAGTAGTTAGATTGCTTAGTCGACGAGTAACTCACAAAAGTGCGGCGGTGCTAGTGTTGTTAACACAAAACACAGCAATGACAAACATAAACAAAGCAAAAATTGCATTATATTTACAACAACAGTTTCTGAAGTTAACATTTCGTCAGAAATGAACCCAAGGAATTTCACAGAATGAGAACGAAGTGGCAGATGAAATATTAGCTATTTTTGGCAAAATGAGTCAGTGAAATGTGTGGTGTAGTATACGCTCGACTGGGCAGACAATGTATATGAGGAGTACAATGTAATGATACATGCTTAACAAGTTGAAGTAATATGGAAACAGGTGTCGAACCATGTAGTTCATCATCTTTGTCGGACAGGGAGCCACGAATCCCATCTGGAGTAGTAAGGGAGAATCGCTATTCAGGGAACGGGTACTAAAAATAAACTGAAGAGCTAGAACATTATGACCACTGGCCACTGCGATATTAAAAGCCGCCTGGTGGCGTTTAGAGCGGGTGATGCTGTAAGTAGTTTATATAAGCGGGTCAGAGAGGATTGGGAAATCATTATAGCAACGATATGGAAAACAAGTAGGCAAATCTATTGATGTAAGCGTCTTTACAAAGAGCAGATTATTATGGTACAGCGTGGGTCGAAGCTGGTCCGTTATTCGTGTGATGGTATCGTGAACATATGTGGCAAGTGGTTGAGGAACGGTGAAACGACGAAAAGGCGATAAGGTTTGGACGTCCACATCTCATCGCAGAACGTCAGAGGCTTGCCTGATGTGAAAATCTGGACAGGCAGCAATCTGTGACAGATCAGGCGAAAGAGAACAATGAAGGTGCAGGCACACGTGTTTCTGAGCACACTATTCAACGTGGGATTCCGCAGCAGGTGACTCGTATGTGTTCACATGTTGACCCAACAACATAGTCACGTGTCCTCGGGTCGATGAACCACGTCTCCAGTTACACCAGGGTGACGGACGTGTCCGGATGTTCAGTCGCCCAAGCGAAAGGCTGTTCGAAACATGCACTTCGGCAGAGACACAGGCCGTTGGGGACGGTATTATGACATGGAGGATATTCACCTGTTCTTCTACGGGTGATGCAGTAGTAATCTAAGTCACCGTGACAGCTGCAGAGCACGTGAACATTACAGTGGACCAGCTGTATCCCTTCTCGCTTGAAGCCCTGCACAACGGCGACGGCTCTTTCCAGCACGATAACTTCCAGTATCAGAAGTCCACAATAATGCTACAGTCGTTTGAGGAGTATTATAGTGAACTCTTGATGATGACTTTGCTAGCAATGTCGCCAAATTTCATCTTACTTGGAACGCTATCGGGTGCAGGCTTCGCGGTCACAAACCACCTGTCCGTAATTTACGGGCAATGCGTGACCTGTGCGTAGACATGTGTGGTCCGAGCACGGGACTCACAATTCACATAATTCATTAAGGCCACTCCAACACATTTATTTCAAATAACATAAACGAAGTTACATTTGAAACTGTCTGACATTAAACAGGAATAAAAAAACAATTTCAATATCAGCTGATTTAATGCGTGAAGCGCGAGTTAAGCCAATAACCAGGTAAACTAAACAATTCACCGTAATTCAAAAGAAAGAGAAAAACAAAATTGACTCAATACACCCCACTGACAAATATCCTAAAAACCTTACAATACTACTCAAAAGAATACACTGAAGTGGGGAGCAGTCATTCACCCGACAGAACACTTCAAAATGAGTTCAATGACACAACTGCGTGCCCCATATCACAGGAAGACATTAAATACACTTCATTTGACGGTTAACAAATACTCATTACGCCACTCCAGTTTGAACTGCAGTGTCGCAAAGAAACAGGCGCTTCTTCTGAAAGAACAATTTTTTTATGTTTAAATTACAGCATTAAGGAATTCTAAATCTTTCCCCTTTCTAGGCGGAGGCTGAGCCAGGAACACAGAGTGCCACAAAAAAAAAAAAAAAAAGTTTTGCTGTGAAATCTTACAGGACACCCGGAAGCAGTAAAAGACAAGGGGTCGGCACCCACAAATAGCACAGGCTAAGAGTCAGGCTGGGAGCACATCCTACGAGAACTTGTTCACACTATGCTCACCAAAAACTGTAGACATTCCGGCCGAACATCCGCTTGCGGTGGCTGCCAGAAGGACAAAGCCGCCAACAGGCCCACGCCGTGCTTCTCACACAGGCACGTCAATTTGTACAAACATCTAGGTCAACACCATCTCCGGACTCCCCTCTCACTGCGAGGCTTGGCACAGTTTATATGAAATGCCTTCCAGGCAACCAATAACCACCGCAGGAGTTTTACGATTAGCAAATAGCCCCAGCGTAACAGACATGACACATGCGCTTACGCCCGAGCCACAACTCCGCCAGTCTTACCGGCCGCCCGAAAACGACTGCCTCTCGCCGTCCCTCGCGCCCTAGCCGAAAACGCAAAGATCCTCAGGCCCAGGGACGCGCCAAAGATAACAAGCCGATCACTGATGATCGACCAGCGATCTGGCTCAATGTGGTACCAACGCCTTCAGAAACCTACCAGGGACTTTTCTAATCGGAGTCACGCAAAATCGCTGCTGTATTGCATTCCTGAATTGGTTGATTGGTTGAATTGTGGGAGGCGCACAAACGGCGAAGTCGTCGGTCCCATCGGATTAGGAAAGGATAGGGAAAGATATAGGCTGTGCCCTTTCAAAGGAACCATCCCGACATTTTTCCTGAAGAGATTTAGAGATATCACAGAAAATCTAACTCAGGATGGCCGGACGCTGGTTTGAATCGTCGTTCTCGCGAATCAGTGTCCAGTGTGCTAACCACTGCCCCACCTAGCTCGGTTTCCTGGATTGGAGCATCACGCTATTAAACAGGTGATCATAATGTTCTGGCTCATCGGTGTAATAACACACATGGAAGATCATCCGTATTGTAGTAAAAAAAAAAAGTTATGAACAGATTTAGAATAAGTCTGCAGCAATACAACGGTGTGCTCCATAAGAAGAATAGCGGTTCTTCAAGGGAGGACAACGCGCTTGTTACAAAACTGGTGATGGGCGTTCCACAGATGGTCGACACAAATTACGCATGATAATGACTAATACGTTACGCACATCAAATAGCAGCGCGACATACATTACAGTGATTTCAAGGAGACCAGTGGATGGTTGCATAACGTCGAACAGTGCAACAGAATTGGAAGACGAAAGATAACCAAATTTCAAAGAAGCGTCAAGTTGATGATGCACAGCTAACTGCAGAATCGGCCAGAAAATTTGTAGGCGATACAAACAAACTTACCCCATCGTTGGAATTTGTTTTCAACTCCAACCAATCGGGATTTGAAGAGAGAATGCGTGTGAAAGGAGCCCTGTAAATTAAAGATGCCAAGAGAGTTTTATCAAGAACAACTGATATCAATGCCGTATCGCATTCGAATACAATTATACCGACTCTTAATATGAATGGTAAATTCGATGGGAAGTTATTTATTGTGCTGCGAGAAGTTGGAGGTTCTCTGCTCTCTACCATTCTTTCTCGTAAGCTTGATCATGCAATGGCACCAGCGAATATTTACGTCACAGCAAACAGAGTCGAAAAAGGGGCGTAAGAGAACAGTAACTATGGCATGAGCACTGGTCTGGCCAACAGCTGGCTAAAACAGATTGCTTTTTCTTGATTCCTGGTCTGTGTACAATAGTCAGATTCCTTTAGAGCAAATTACCTCTCCTGAAAAGTGTGTGACAGTGCCGTTCATAACACCTGGAACCACTGGACAAATTGGACAAATTCAGCCTCTGTACGTTGGTTTTTGCATACTTGTAAAATATATTATCTGACTACCTACAGCTACGCCTTAAAGGATAACCAGTTACACGATAAACTCCACGACAGACGGTTTCACGTTCTGTAGCACGTCATCACATTTCAACATTTCTCATCGTCCCGTTACATCTATATGATTCTACACTATATGCATCTTCAAGAGTAGATACTTAACTGAACGTCCTGCGTGGACACCCAAGGAGTTCGCCTTTGATCTTAATGCTGCGACTCTTTGTATCACTGTGGCGCCACACGTGCCATTCGGTGTTCATGATGCAAGTTAATGATTTGTTTGAACTTGTCTTCAATGACAACGATGTCAATTTTATGAAATGCAATATATACGGACTGTAGAATGTTGATGTCTATATCTCCAGGGCACTCAATTTCTGTCGTCCTTCTGATGCATATGGGAAGTCATTAGCAGCTAATATTTTTCCTGTCATAATTGTTAACACAATACTTTCAGATGGGCCTTACTAAAGGCTCAGCTTACGACCTCACACTCAAGGTGTTCCTTGTGGCCGGCCAGCGTGGCCAAGCGGTTCTAGGAGCTAGAGTCTGAAACCGCGCGACCGCTACGGTCGCAGGTTCGAATCCTGCCTCGGGCATGGGTTTGTGTGACGTCCTTAGGTTAGTTAGGTTTAAGTACTTCTAAGTTGTAGGGAACTGATGACCTCAGATGTTAAGTCCCATAGTGCTCAGAGCCATTTGAACAATTTGTTCCTTGTGAGTGAGAAGTGAGCGCAGCATTGCTTTGTCTCTCTGTTTTGAGAATATGTTGTGTGAATGTTGTGAAAACGGGGTATAAGTGTTTCAATCGTGTCATGTCGTTGCTGAATACCGAAATGTGCCAATTCCTGTCGCACAATAGGTATAGGATAGTGTTGGGTCAAGTGGTCATATCGCATTGCCATATATGTGGCAGTATGTAATACGTGAGTTGGTACCCTCGAAAACGAATACCGACAAGGGAGTGTGCAGTAATTCTGCAGTGATGAAGATTGTTCAGGGATGAGCTAAGAATTCCCTACAAGACCTATGCAATTTGTTCTTCAAGGGTATTTTCTGCTTTAATGAATATGTAGTGCTGGGTTACCATCATACGCTTGCAATTAGTCGTCTGATGTGCTGGTTCTACATGCATCTGGATGCTGTATGATGTGGGGAGCTGATACAGGTTAATGATTTTTTTCCGATAGTTGTGACATGTGAATGTGTGTTGAAGTACTCTCAGCTAAGAGGCTTGTTACATGATTTGCAGAGAGATTTATACCAGTTATGTTCAACCTTTTTCCAGTAGTTTTTACGTTGGATCTGTGTAGGCTCGCCCTGATCTATTGTGAACATTTACAATTTTGATCTTTATATCAGGATTCATATTTACAGTTGTTTATGAGTTGAGTTTAGATTCTTGCCAGTGTTTGCCTCTTCATGTGTGTGTATCTATGAATATTTGAGTGTTCAGAATGAGTAAGAGTTCTTGCTTACTGGTGCATGTGATTAGAACCTTTACGCTTCAGGCGACCATGTCGCGTTGGCCATGTTATCAAGTGCTAAGTGACTGAAAGAGTAACTCAGTAACTTGATACGTAAAATTCTAAATGGCATTTTATTTACGTACAAGCCGGTGAAGTTACCCGTGTTTTGACCAAATGTTTTACCATTTGCAAGGTATTGTGGTCAACAGAGCATCTTTTGCTTTGTTTCGTTATGTGAGCTTTTAATTGTGTCGTGACGACAGGAATCCCAACCAAGACACAGGGCATAAAACAGATCCGGAGTTATAAATTAGTAATTACGTGATGAGGAGCATTGCAGGCTGTATACTGAGTACCAGATGCCAGCTGCCGAAGAAACACTGGAAAAGAATTTGGTTGCCTGCACACAGAATGCACAGATAAAGTACTTGCATATGGCTTGTAAAAGTACGGCCGTTTGACGTTTTTATTTGTCTGGTCAAGTAATGATAAGTGTCATGGCACAGAAAAAGGATTTCCTGTGAATAATGTTCTGATTTCTGTTTGTACCGTGTTTGTATGAGTAGTGCTCAGGGATGAAGGAGACGTAGGAAAAATATCGAAGACACACCATGTATGGAAGAGAACTGCAAAACGCCTAACGACTGAGTATGAACCAGTCAGACTTACTGGAAGAAAAAAGGTGGAAAAGTAAGAGAACTATTTTGACTCCGTACGCTTTCCCAGCGTAAGACGTCTTTTAAGTCTCTTCGAGTTTGCTGCCGGATCCTAAAATCAACTCGATTCAGTACTTCGGTGAACCAACTGTTTGCCATCTTCAGGAGAACGCTGCTGCTGCCGCTGCTGCTGCTGCTGTTGCTGAGTCCCGCAGAGAACTGATGCTAAGGCTGCTGATCGACGTCCTACACAGGCCTCCGTACCGTACACGGAGCATCCGCCGCCCGCCATAATTGCTGCCCTCCAAGACTGGGCAGATGGCGCCGCCCTTAGTAGAACACCAGCGGCAACGATATATCGCACTCTGTTTTCGAACACCCGGATTGACAGCATCGAAGAACGTTCTGTTTTGATCCGGGATAATACAGACTCACGCGTTCTGATAAGAAGAAACCCATTGTCTCTATTAATCGAAGTATGTACTAACCTAATTTCAATTGCCTCTTTAAAGGCACTGTTCCAGAAGGCGGAAGTGTTGGCAACTATCAGTTTCATCAAATTTCATCCAGTGTCTGTCGTTTAAGCAATGTTCTTCTACCGCCGATTTTTTTCTACTAGTATCAAACATAGGCTTTTACTTGAGAAAAAGATTTTTCAGAATGTACGTTTTTAGCGCAGCATTGAATGGTAGTTACACATGGACTGCGGTAGAACTGGAGCAGAAGAGAGTCGAAGCATTTTTGATGTGAACGAATATTGAAAGTTAAGTTGACTGGTAAGGTAAGAAATGAGGAAGCTCTGCACAGAATAGGAGAGGAAAGGAATATATGGAAAACACTGAGAAGAAGACGGGAGACGATGATAGGACATTTGTTAAGAGATCAGGGAATAGCTTCCATTGCACTAGAGTGAGCTGCAGAGAATAAGAACTGCAGAGGACGACAGATATTGTAATACATCCAGCAAATAATTGAGGACTTAGGGCCGGCAGCTGTGACCGAGCGGTTCTGGGCTCTTCAGTCCGGAACCGCGTGGCTGCTAGGGTCGCAGGTTCTAATCTTGCCTCGGGCATGGATGTGTGTGATGTCCTTAGGTTAGTTTGGTTTAGGTTGTTTTAAGTCTAGAGGACTGATGACCTCAGATGTTAAGTCCCATAGTGCTTAGAGCCATCTGAACCACTTTTGATGACGTAGGTTGCAAGTACTACTCTGAGAGGAATTCGTGGCGGGTCGCATCAAACCAGTCAGAAGTCTGCAGACCACTTTACTTCCCTGTTGGGTGTTGCCCTTTTCATTTCTTAATTATTCTGTGATTTTTCTTGTCGTATCGTTGTACTTGCTGGCACCTGGCACACACTGAAGACGCGACCCTGTAATGTCCGCACATCGTTGATTGGCGCAGCGTAGACTGATTCCTTCAAGTATCCCAAAAACCAAAAGTCTGGGGGATTGATGTCTGAGTAACGAAGAGGTCAAGGGGTTGCCCGTGTGCCTCCCCCCTCTCCCCCCGGATCAGTCAAATGGCTCAAATGGCTCTGACCACTAATCGACCTAACTTCTGAGGTCATCAGTCACCTAGAACTCAGAACTAATTAAACCTAATTAACCTAAGGATATCTCACACATCCATGCCCGAGGCAGGATTCGAATCTGCAACCGTAGTGGTCGCTCGGCTCCAGACCGCAGAGCCTAGGACCGCACGGTTACTCCGGCCGGCCCGGATCAGTCCAGTGATCCCCAAATGTCTGCCTCAGATGTTCACTCACATTGAGACGAAAGTGTGCTGGAGCACCATCATGCGTGAACCCCATTTGTATTCGTTGCTGCAATGGCACAGCCTCCAGCAATGTAGGCTGTGCACTAATGAGAAATTCTAGATAATGCGCCCCAATTATCCTTTTTGGTAGCATTTACGGCTCTATCAATTTATTGTCAAGTACACGTGTCACATACAATTACTCAGAATCGGTCTCCATGTGCTCTCTCCTGAATTGCTTGGGAATTTACATCTGCTGATACGTGCTCATTATGGAAATTCACAACACCATCTCTTGTGAATCCTACCTCATCGGTAAATAACATCTAGGATGTGATCAGTGGATCAGTGGCACACTTCTGCCACAGACATTGACAGAACCACCGTCTACCATGATGATGCTGCAGCCTTAGAGCCTGAACACTCTGTAGATGATATGGGTATAGCAATAGTTCTTGAGGAAGAAAGTGAGACAGGCTTTCTGCTGCTGCTAATGGTAGGAAGCTGGTCCCTTGGTTATCTTGAAGAATAAAATGAGACAGGCTTTCTGAAGCTGCTAATTGTCGCACACTGGTCCCTGGGGTATCTTCCATGAACGTAGCACATGCTCCTCCATGTCAGTCGTGCGGATTGTACGGGGCCCTCCCCTGCCAGTCCTCCGAGGTGCAAGGCTATCTGTGTCCCTCAGACGCTGTAAATGTCTACCGAACAGCTAATCGAAGGGCACTTTGCGCTGTAGATATCTCTCAGCGTAGAGGGCACTAGTTTGCAGGATATGTCCATTTGCTAAACCATAGCGAGATACCATATCCGCCATTCCACTTGTCGAGTAGTAGGCTTCCATTGTTAACAGGTGGTGGAAGAGATAAAGTGTACATACAAATAACGCAATACAAGTGAACAAATCAGTGAATCTGAGTTAGGAAGAAGGTAAAATGCCTTGACACTTACCCAGAGTTGACAGTACTGCACAATAAGGCGCACAAACACTACGAAAACAAACGTAGCCTACAACATGATTCGAACCACACAACTGACTACAGGCTACCGAACAGTAGGGAGATTACTGTGAGTAAGACATCATAATACACCGACGACGCATTTGACGGAGCGCCAATGCATCGACCGTGCTAATATCTGCAACCAAGCGTGACGCAGCTCTTCATATAAACGCGTGTTTATCTCGGTAAGTATGCATTTCCGAACCCATGTTTATTGGACTTATTTTCCTTGGTCCAATGAGTACTACCACCTCTCAAAATAATCGACACTTTTGGAACATCCAGTATGCAAGAGCTCAACCCTGTTCGTGACCACTTCGGAAGGAACATCGTAGTGTAGGAACATCAAGTTGCTAAGGTTTGAGATGAACTTTTACTGTTATAAAAGTCTATCATTTTACTTCAAGAGAATAGATTTTTACTTAGTGCGTTAAGTAATGCTTTCATAGTCAACGACAGTGGGAAATTATCCAGCAGACGTGCGTCAAAGTTAAGCACATATTTTATTCGTTTATGTTATAAAGTGATCTAATATTTCTTGTGGTCTAGTTTGTTGACCCTTCTCCCATAGACATTAAAGAACTCGCAGTTACTGCTTGGCGAAAGTAATTTCGTCTGCTCACAACATTCCTTGAGCCAATAGGTCTTGTACTACCTCTACTACTCCTTGTCGTTCCACTGGTTATCTGTCTGAAAGCATTTCTCCGCCAATAAATTTTCTTTGGTTGACGAGTCCAAAAGCATAAGACATCATTAAAAGATTGCAATGTCGTTGAGACTTTATTACCCAAATCCTACTTAACTGTCATTTTCAAGTTTACGTGCACATATTAGCATATATGCACTACTGTCCTCAAGTATTACACGCCCTTGATTGCAATGATGTTCTTTCTTTATGTATACATCTTCACGCAGAAAAGTATATGTATCTTCGTTTTTGTTTTTCTTTTGGGGGGAGGGGGAGTGTCTTTCGACAACGTGATCTCATAATGCCCATTATAGTCTCAGAAAGTGGTCTGTAATAACCGAGATTTGGGCGTCGCTAGCCCTGCTCTGAAAGTTTTGCTGTATTTTTTACAATATCATTTCTGCTCTGCGTGTTTACATTTACCGTCATGGAGATACCTTATGAATTAACTTCTAGAAATAAAAGTCCTAACAGGTTTTCACAACGGAGGCCTAAACAACGATGAAACTGCAAAGAGACTAAAGTATTCGAGGTCAGTTGTGAGTCTAAATCTCCAGAACTTGATGACCAAAGGAAATGTGGAACATTTACCAACCCGTGAGGACAAAATACTTCGTCGACTAACCGGAAACCTTAGCTGACTTGGATAAAGCATGTCAAGAGGCTACGGGTTTGAATCCAGCTCATCTGTTACTAGGAAAGGACTCCGTGCGATGAGAGTGAAGGCAAGAGTTCTGAAGAAGAAGTCATTTCTAATTGCTGAAATGGGTCAGAGTGTACGTAAAGTGGACAAATGAACAATGGAGAATTGTTATATTTTCAGATTAAGCCGATTCTGAGGAGTGACAGTCCACAGCTCGTCAGGTGTGAACCGACGATGAAATATATTCAGTCGGTAATGATGCGAGGAGAAATGACATAACAAGGTTCTGGGACATCGTGCTTCGTTCAGGGAACAATGAACAGTGATCAACAAGAAGCTGTGATTCGGCGCCCTGTAATGTTTACTGCTCGTAATGTGTTCCAGGACACGCAGTGGATTTTCAAACTGGATCCGGATTTATGTCACACACAAAAAAGGTGAATTTTGGTTATTTTACCTTTGTAATACGATTTCCAAGGATACTGCTATTAAATGTCTTTCGATTCTATGATATGGCTGGGAAATTCCCGCGACCTTAATCCAATTGAGAATTTGTGGCGACTTGTTGGGAAATGATTCAGGAGAAGCCTGCAAAAAAATAGGAGCTATTGGAGGTGATAATGAAAGTGTGGCACCATGAAACTGACATCAGTACCATTAGAAAATTGATGTACTGACGGAGTGAAGACTGCTGTAAAGCGAAAGAGCGTCTAACAAAATATTGAAATAATTTAAAGCGTGACTACTAAATGATGCACGTGTGATACAAAATATTTTACACTGTGACCAAATTAGATAGAAACTTCATCAAAATATTTAATAGTTAACTTCGATGACATAGCATTTCACTATACAGATATGTACGTATTGTTGACATATTTCCTTGAATTAAAATATGAGAAAATAATCTTATCGTTTATTTTAATGTTCCTTCTCACGTGTAGATTATCCTCGTTGGATACATATTTGAAATTTCAAAGAGCAATGTGATTTCAGGAGTACTCTACCAAAATTCTTGCAATTCTTCAGGAATGTGGAATGTTTTAGAACAGTAGCGTATGCCATTAGCTGAGCTTCTATAAAGCCAAAAATCAAAATGCTGAGATATCTTCTAAATTACTAAACTAAATGTAAATCACAATGCCAAACACAGCATCATGTATCTTGGTTCATAACTACACTACCGGAAAAAATGTCTGTACTCGTGGAAAGAAAAGATCGATTTTCATCTGATGATGGCATATTCCACCTGGGAGATAGTAGATGTACCGATAACGGTCGCAACGTCGTACGCCAACGGATAGCGTAGTGGCATAGCTACAAGAGCGCCGTCTATGTCTACCGTTTAATAGAGAATGCTCACGGCCAGAAGGCTCTGTATGGTGCAAACGTGTGAAGCAGGCAGGCAACCATACCACGGAGAAGCTCTACAGCTAACTGAGCGAGTTTGAAAGGGGTCAGATTGTGTTCCTCCGAGTGATGGGATTGTAATATCGGAGAGCTGTCACACAAGTAGGACATGTTGGGTCAGTTGTGCAACTATGCTGGTAGCAATGGTGCTTGAACATTCTCACATCCGTAGACGAGGTTCTGGACCCCTACGCAGCACAGACGCCCTTCAGTATCGTCGTATTGTAGGGGCAGCACTGGATGATCGTACAGCAACTACAGCAGAGGTAAGAGGGCTTGAGCACCCAGACGTGGCAACACGAACTGATGTAAACAGATCGTTAGCAGGAGAACTACGGGCACACACACCTCTACCCCGTCTTCCAGTCACGATTTGCATAGTTCTACTAGTGCAACTGAACTTAGGTGATGTAGACGTGCAGTTTTTTTTTCAGTAACTGTAAAATTTTACCACGAGTGAGAAATGGGGGCTCTGTGGTAGGTTTGCGGATAGTGAGCAGTGAGTAGAGGAGCATCTGTACCCTTCAGTTGCAGTTACAACGCGCAAAGGAGGAACTAGATAGGTTGCAGAGGGTTAAGGGTGGTGGGGAATGGAAACTGGCAGTTGGTAAGAAGGCAGCTAGGAGGAGGAGGTACTCAGATAGTTATACTTTGCGTATATGCAATAGATGTGACAAACTGTCAGAGCTGAGTGGAGAGGAGCCTCTTGTAGCTGTCGATGTAGGGAACATGCAGTAGTCCTCAGCAGTTAGGAGGCATAGGTGCCTGCCGGAGTGGCCGTGCGGTTATAGGCGCTACGGTCTGGAACCGCGTGACTGCTACGGTCACAGGTTCGAATTCTGCCTCGGGCATGGATGTGTGTGATGTCCTTAGGTTAGTTACGTTAAAGTAGTTCTAAGTTCTAGAGGACTGATGACCACAGCAGTTAAGTCCCATAGTGCTCAGAGCCATTTGCACCATTTTTTTAGGCCTAGGTCAGTTGCAAAGCCTAACAGAAAGAAGAAGGTTCTGCTGCTATGTAGTTCGCACGGTATAGGTGTAGGCTGGCAGTTGCAGGAAGTGTTGGGGAGTGAGTAATAGGTCACCAGCATTGTGAATCATAGTGCAGGGTTGGCTCCGCTGACTGATAGCATAGAGGACTTATGCAGGAATTTTACGGAGGGGGGGATCAGGTAGTGATAGTGGGTGGAACAGGAAACAGTCTTGATAGGGACAGGGTAGGTTAACCTGGTAAAGATAGCTACTAAAACTGGTGGCACTAATGTGCGTATCGTACAACTGTTTCAGCATCATGATGGGCCTCAACTTAATGCGGCTGTTAGGTGTGTGAACATGGGGCTGGAGAGGGCGCTGATAGTAGAGGACGAGGATCACATTTCAGTGGTGCCAGTTGGGTCCATTAATATATCGGGTTTCACTAGACATGACCTGAACCTCAATATGTATGGGAAAGGGAGGCTGGCAAAGTTTATTGGTGACAGTGTAGTGGGTGGTGGTGGGATCATTCATGGAAAAATTCCTGTAGTAGTTGGTGTTAGAACTGCACATTTTTTAAAGACTGAAAACCGCTGTTAGGTATACCTGTTTAAAGGAAGTCCCTCTAACTAAGGGCTCACCTTCAGAGGACGTAATGTTTCGAAGTAGGGTAGGAATTACCATATTTCATCAGAAAATAAGAGGTATTAGAGATAAGGTTAGTGAAATGCTTACAGTTGTTGACACTGAAATTATTGGTATGTCGGAGCACCACTTAAATAATTTGACAGTTCAGAGGCTCCCTTTACCAGGAAACAGAATAGCTGGCTGTTTTTCAAGGAGTTCCTTGTGGGGTAGGGGAGTGGCTGTGTACCTAAAAAACAGTATTCCATTTGAGTCCATAGACGTATCACGGCACTGCACTGAGCAGATATTTGAATGTTGTGCAGGATCAGTTGAATTTACTGAAACTAAACTTCTAATTGTTGTTGGTTATAGGTCCCCTAACTCTACATCAGAGCATTTCTGCTCAAGCTAGAGAGGGTCCTTGATTCACTTTGTAGGAAGTACCAGAAATTAGTTATATGTGGTGACTTCAATATAGATTTTGTACATAATGATGGAAGAAAAAGGATGTTGCTGAATTTCCTAAATTCATGTGATCTGATGTAGACATTGTTTTTTCGAACTAGGGTGCACGGGAACAGTAGCACAACCATAGACAATTTTTTTATTCATTCCTTATTACTTGATGGGCATTTTGTTAGCAAAAGGGTGAACGGCCTTTCAGACCATGAAGCACAAATTTTAACATTAAAAGGCTTTTGTACTCAAACAAAGGTCACATGGAATTACAAACTATGTGGGAAACTTAAACCAACAGCAACAGAGAGTTTTTTAAACCTTATCAAGGAACAAGAGTGGCGGGATGTTTATAGTGCCAATAACACAGATGATAAATATAATGCTTCCCTTTACACATTTCTTATGCTCTTTGAGAGTTTCATCCCATGAGGAAGTTATAAACGTTGTACTAGCAGTAATAGGCAGCCTGGGTGGTTGACTTGTGGGAAAGAATATCATGTAGAACAAAGTGAGAATTATATGAAAATATTTGAAGTAGTCACAATCAAGCTACAGTAGCCCATTACTAACTGTATTGTGAAGTATTTAAATATGTTATTAGGAAGGCAAAGAATATGTGGTATGCAAATACAATAGCTAATTCACAGGATAAAACGAAAACATTATGGTCAGTTGTGAAGGAAGTGTCTGGTCAGCAGCACAAGGTCGATGATATGAAGTCAGTTCGCAGTAAAAATATATCTGTTACTGATAAATCAGATATATGTACAGTATTTAACAACCATTTTCTGAGCATTAGTGGTGAATAAAATACAAATTTAGTTTCTGCAGGGATTCATGTAACTTTCTTGGAAAATACCTTTCCGAGGTTGATGTTTGAAATACTCACTCCTCTGTTATACAGACAAGTGGGAGACTGAGTCATTAATTAAATCACTGAAAACTAACGATGGAGTGCCTCACAGAATATTAAAGTACTGTGCTGCATATGATAGCCCTGTATTTAGCCATATTTGTAATTTTTCCTTTAGGATTTGTCAGGTTGCTGAACGATTAAAGTACTTACTAATAAAGCTGCTTTATAAAAAGGGAGAAAGGGATAATGTAGACGATTTCAGACCAACATCTATGCTTTCAGTGATTGCTAAAGTTGTTGAAAAGGCTGTGTATGTAAGGATAATTGATCGTTTTATACCACACGATATGGTATCAAATGTACAGTTCAGCTTTAGAAGTTGTTTAACATCTGAAAAAGCTATATTCTCTTTTCTCTGTGAGGTACTGGATGGGCTAAACAAAACGTTTCGAACGTTGGCCATATTTCTTCATTTACCTGAGGCATTTGATTGTGTTGATCACAAAATATTGCTCCAGACGTTGGACCATTAAGGAATATGGGGAGCAGCTGACGACTGGCTCACTTCTTACTTTAGCAACAGACAGCAAAAGGTCATTATTAACAATGTTGAGAATGGCTGTGATGTGGGGTCTGAGTGGGATACAGTCAAGTGGGGCGTGCCCGAAGGATCAGTGTTGGGGCCACTCCTCTGTCTTATTTATATAAACGATATGCCCTCTAATATTATGAGCAGCTCCAAAATATTTCTGTTTGCTGATGACACTAGCTTGGTAATGAAGGATGTTGAAGGTTCAAATGGCTCTGAGTACTATGGGACTTAACATCTGATGTCATCAGTCCTCTGGAACTTAGAACTACTTAAACCTAACTAACATAAGAACATCACACACACCCACGCCCGAGGCATGATTCGAACCTGCGACCGTAGCGGTCGTGCGGTTCCAGACTGAAGCGCCTAGCACCGCTCGGCCACACTGGCCGGCTGAAGGATGTTGAGTGCAACATTGGCTCGATTTCAAATAGTGCAGTTCATGGCCTAAGATCATAGCTTGCAGAAAATAATGTAACGCTAAATCACAATAACACTTAGTATTTACAGTTCTTGACACAAAATTCAGCAAATACTGACGTTTTAATTTCACAGAAAGGGCATATGATTAGTGAAACTGAACAGTTCAAAATTCTATATGTTCAGATAGATAGCAAACTGTCACGGAAAGCCCACGTTCAGGATCTTGTTCAAAGACTTAATGCTACAATTTTTACTATTCGAAAGGTATCTGAAGTGAGTGATCGTTCGACACGAAAATTAGTCTACTTTTCTTATTTTCATTCGCTTATATCATATAGTACTATATTTTGGAGTAACTCTTCCCATTCTAAAACGATATTTTTGGCTCAGAAATGGGCGATTCGGGAAATAAGTGGTGTAAGTTCACGAACCTCTTGTCGACTCCTGTTGACAAGTCTAAGTATTCTGACATTGGCCTCTCAATATATATATGTATTCCCTACTGTTATATCTTGTTAACAATGTTAGCTTATTCCCACGAAGAAGCAACTTTCACTCAGTTAATACTCGGCAGAAAACAAACCTGCATTTGGATCGGGCTTCCTTATCTCTTATGCACAAAGGTGTGCAGTATGTTGCTGCATTCATTTTGAATAAGTTATCAGTGGAAATCATAAATATTAGCAGCAATCCACGCGCTTTCAAATCCAAACTGAAGAGTTTCCTCATGGGTCACTCCTTCTACTCTGTCAAGGAGTTCCTTGAAAAATTAAGTTGTTTCTTGTTGTATTGTTGATTGCATTTACTTAAAATTATAGACTGACTTTTTCGGGTTCATAAAAAGTTTATTTTTATCTGTTATTACTTTTATGTTGTAATTTCGTGTACTGACATTTTCCATGACCTTGGAGATTTGCTCCTCAATTTGGTCCTACGGAACTTATTGTGTAAATAAATAAATAAATCGACGTCCACGGCTTGACTGGTGCCGTCAAAGGTTCACTTGGAAGTTGAAACGGTGGGATATGGTCTTCAGCGATGAAAGAAGATTCTATCTGTCCGCAAATGACGGTCGTTTGCGCTTACAGTGTTGAACTGGCGAGCGCTGTCTCGTAGAGGGAATTCGTCCAAGGCACATTGCCCCCATCCCAGGGCCTGTGGTCTGGGGTACGCCAACCCACAATTTTCGTTTATCTTGGGTGTTTCTGGAAGGGACATGCAAAATGTTGTTAGACATCTACTTTTGCCGTTCTTGCAGTGGGAAGGTGATAAGTTGATAGACCAGATATAATGCTCTCCCGTACTCTGCCCGTAAAACTTAACGTGCTGCGGAAGACGTGCAGCTATTTCCATGGCCAGCATGGTCTCTGAACTTGTCTACAACAGAGTACGTGTAGGATATGATGGGACTATAAGTGATTCGTGCAACTCACATCCACTAACAAAACTTACAAAGGCACGTGAACAGATCGAGCAGGTGTGGCATAACATACACCAAGACAGTATTCGTCATCTATACGATCGACCGGATGTCAGCACCTGCGCTTACACTCGTGGAGGCTATCCATGTACAAATATGGGTGCTGCAAAGTGGGTCGATGCCTGGTACCTTAGAAATGCTTGTGCCATTGATCTGAAAATGTAATCATTTCATGTACTCCACATGCAATGTTGCAACAGTAAATCAAGAATGAATTAGAAACCTATAAATGATGTACTGACTTTTTTCTTGCCGTGTATTAATCAAACGGTTTATCCTGTACTCGTGTAAGTGCGAATTAACAATGTATTTCATTTGGCATTGGATGTGAGCATAATTACATCTACATCTACATACATACTTGGCAGGCCACTGCGTGGTACCTGGCGGATGGTTCCTTGTACCATTACAAGTGTTTTCATCACTTGTTGCCTCCTTACGTGCCTGTTTCTCTTATATTCGTCATCTTTACAGAAATTATATTTGGGTGGGAGGGGAATAGTTCTGCAGTCAGCTTCAAATGTCGGTTCTCTTAGCAGTCTCATTATAGTTCCTCGAAAAGGACGTCGCCGTCCCTCCATAGATTCCCATATGAGTTAACGAAGAACATACGTAAATACTCGCATCGTAATGGAACTTACTGGTAATAAATCAGGCAGGCTGCCTTTGAATTGCTGCGCTGTCTTCCTTTGAACAAAGCTGGTGGGGATCCCAAACATATTAAACGATTTTCTCAGAATAGACATTAGCATCCTATTTCTTATCTCATTTACGATCTACTAGCAGCACATGTGGGGTCATAAATACATGTGAAATTGAAAGTAACTATTTGTTGAAGAAACGTAGTAATGAAATAATATGCAGCCTCAGCATAAATAAACTTTCTTTGATCTCTTCTGAATAGTTTCTTCACTCATTAACTTCCATTGTATCTTATTTGAAATCCTCGTTAACGTTCTCCAGCTCCACCTGTCTGTCTCCAACACGTGCAGCTTCCAAAGCCTCTCAGCAGCACGCTCTAGAAACAGCTCTTAACAATCTTATCTGTACTAAGCCCTTGATTCACTCAGAGCTGTGTTCTTTGAATGAAAACGTGTATAATGCTGCCATTCTTATCTGATTTCCAGACACTTTTCGTTGCCTTGTGGAGTTAAGCTTCCTAAATAACATAATTTACCAAATTTTTCATTTTTATTTTCTTCGCTCTTGATATTTCTCTTCCGTATCTTTGATACTTTTAACTTGAAGTTCGATTCCTTCAGAACTGCTATAGATTGTTAAAGTATGCTCTGTATATCTTCTTCACAATCAGCTGTTACGGCAATATAAACAAACTTGCGCAGCGAATGAGATTTTGTTCACGTAATGCCAGATTTTCTTAATTTGAAGTTCTTTCCCGATGAACAGACAAAACAAAGACCATGATAAGCAATAGCTACCTCGTTCTACGTTGTACTAGCTTTACACTACGCTCCAGTAATCTGCTAGTTGAATGTTGTTTCTCTACCTTCGCGAAGACGTTCAAACTATTGCTGCATCAGTAAAGATTATGGAGATGCCCTTACCTCAGTGCAATCTTAGTTCCAGCTTGCGCAGGAGGGTTATGATAGCTACTCATAACTATTTTCTGCCAAAAGCCAAACTGATAATCTTGATATATTCTGAAATACTGACCATAGTTAAGGTGTGTGTCAATGTAGTACTGAAACCGTGATGTAATTCAATTATGCAATTTTATTTCCCTTAACTTAAGATTAACCTCGATTGTTAATAGTATGTCAGATTCAAATATCTGTATTAAAAATATGTTTCTTTCAATTTATTCTGTCGTGGTGCAGGACTATGATCTATTCAGCTAAACGCATTCAGTTTTTTTCTGATAGTTCAGGAGAATAATTGCTTGTTGAAAGCAATGGAATGCTAAGTATTTCGCTACCAAAATTCTTATAAATGTAGCTAAGAGACATATCAGGATTAAGGTGCGAAATAACGCACTGGAATAACAGTGAGAATATGTTGACTATAATGTCGTAAATACTGTATTAAATCTTCACCGGATCTCTAAAAAAATCTGAACTTCTTCACCGAGTTCGTATACAAACAATTTTGTAGATACATTTACAGGTAATAGATGTAGGAGTTGATAACGATTGTCACAATGACTTAAAGTGGCTGTGAATATAGACATGATATAATTTAAGTAGACTTCACAAGTGTGTTATCACAGATGAGTTAATTCAAATAATTATTGCATTAATTGAGAATTTATAGCTCAAATTATTTTTGGTTTCCAAACAGCAACTTGAAACTGATGACACAAATTTCATATGAATCTGAGTACTTGATAACAACAAAATCAGAAAAGTGGAAGGAGATCGTGCTCCTTATCAGTGTAAACAGCTTGTTACACATTCAACAGAATATTAACTGTTTTATTTAGCTTTCTGTTTAGAATTTGCTTTGGGGGAGGGGGGATTGTATGCACAGTCTCTAATATCTCCTTAGTAACAGCCATAAGACTTTGAGAGAGGATATTACTGTGCTTCACTTCTCGTTCTAAAGTCAATGTTAAAAATATTATCCGGTCTAGTAATAACTGGTAATATCTGATCAAATTCTTGCTAAAAAGGCATCTCAATGTCGTATTCATTTAAAATTCACAATTATATTATCGGTGATTGCAACTTCAACATTTCTGTGTTAGTATAGTATTTTATTATTGCACTTCTCAACGTCAAAATGCTCGAACTCTGCGCTCTTTATAACTGGCAAAACAGTGAGAGAAATCCTGAAGTACTAAGTACGACTTGCTTCAACAAGCAAATGAATTTGAGCAGGAGTTCTTAGCGACCTTTGGCTCACTTATTTGAGCTAACTAAGAGACTCATTGTTGGTGCTTTAGAAAGTGGGTGGCCTATCTTTTGTGTAGTAGAAATGACTGGAATCTCGGTGGTACCTCCGAAAATGTTAACACAAAGGTGCTAAGAGGAGACCAAAGCAGATCTTAGCCAAAAAAAGCGGGAAGACGTACAGCAGCTAGTACGGATCGTGATCTGCGTATGTTCTGGCACAGAGATGACAGACTTCCACGAGGCTACGGTACTGCAATGCCTGTGTTGTTCAGAAGTAAGATAAAAATTTCCTTAGGACATGCATGCATGCTGGAACTACAGTCGTAATGAAGTACATGAAACGTACACTAAGGAGCAAAAACATTATGACCACCTGCTTAGTAACTTCTTTGTCCGTCTTTGGGACTAAATACGTCAATGATTCTGTGTATCAGGTATCCGACAGTTTGTTGATTGGTTTGTGGAGGTATGTGGCTTTGGATGTTCACGCACAGGTCATGTAATTCGCGTCAATAATGGGCCTTCGATTAACGTACACGTTGATGGTGCCGGACGGAAACAAAGGTGGCTTCCACAGAATTTACATCAGAGCGAATTTTGTCACCGAGACATCAACGTGAGTTCACTAAGATGTTCCTCAAACCAACGTAGCACGGTTCTGGCTCCGAGACGCAGACACTCATAATGGTGGAAGATGACATCGCGGTCGGAGAAGATGTAAAGCCTGGAGGGATGGTTCGCGTGTCTTCGATTACTGCCAAATTTGCATGCCCTTTCACGCCAAAGATACCATGCAAGCGCAGGAGAAAGCATCCCACAGCATTATACAACCATCGCCAGTGTGCGTCCGTGGCGAGCTGCACGTTTCGAGCCACCCTTCAACTCGGCCACAGCGTTTACGGAGACGATCATCGACCTAGAGTAGCAAAAATCTAATTCACATGAAGAGACAACATGTTTCTATTGGTTGACGGTGCAATCCCGACGGTCCCGTTCCGACTGCAATCGTAATTGACGATATCGTTGGGTCAGCATGTGAACACGTAGGGATAGTCCGTTCCGGAGCTCCATGTTCAACGTGTACGATGAACGTTATGCTCCGAAACACCACCATTGAGCTCTTTCGGCAGCGATGCCACAGATCACCATTATCCTACTTTACAGAGCAGATAAGCCACCAAACCCCACGTTCTGTGGAGAGTCGTGTACGTCCAACCACTTAGCGTGTCTACCTCTTTCCGTAGATGCTCACGACGGTAGCACGTTAACATTCGACCACCTTCGCTGACTTCGAGATATTCGTTCAGACGTTCTGCGTAATAATAGTCTGCCCTTTGTCAAAATGGCTTATCTCAATGGGTTTCCCCATTTTCAACCCATATTTTCCCTGGGGTGATCCATCGTCCGTGTCTGCTCCGCTTGCATACTGTTGTTACCGCGTCACGTGCTCGCAACGCCACCGGGTGACATCCAACGTCACACAATGGTCTTAATGTTTTGGCTTATCATTGTATTCTGAGTTGTGAATATGGTCAACCATCAGCTGTTTAAAGGAACGACAATGAAAAGTTGTGCCGGACCGGGACCTGAACACGGATTCCCCGCCTATCGTGAGTGGTCGCCTTATAACTAGGCACGCATGTTCTGAACAACACAGTGGAAGGCAATTTGAGAGCTTATGTGAGTTGAAAAGAGCTATACGAGACTAGTGGTCTACGGTTACAAGGCAGGAACTACAAACCGAAACGAGATCAATGCCGAAGGGAGTTTTTGGAGTAATTAGGAAGAATTGAGGTTGGACCTTTGTCCTTAGTGCATAAGGCTACCCAAATCATAACACTTCCACTACGACAATTTCTGCTCATTATTACCTGCTGCCCTGTTCTCAGAACATGTAAGTCATACTGAAATCCGTCCGAACCCTCTACATTACATTTCTTCTCATCACTGAAGAACTCTTTATACCATTCTCAAGCCCATGACACAAGGGTTTCAGCAAACTTCGATCTATCCTGTTTACGTTTGAGTATTAGAGCAATTTTCTTGATGCAAGATGTGTTCAATTGACAAAACATGTTGCGCACGTCAGGTAGTTAATGGAAAGTGTAAATTAGCAACGTGCTGAAAAGGTTAACGGTTTGCGATCCTCGATTTTAGCAATAGTAACCGCTTAGGTGTCCCAGGTAATTTCTACTTTGCTCTTATTTCCCGTTCTGTCCAAACGTGAGCCCAATCTATCGAAATAGTAAATTTCTGTACTTGAACGGTTCAATTTCTTAGCGAATTGACGATTAAAGTCCCTTTGCCTTCTATGCACTGATTTTTGCTTTTGATCGCATGATAACTGTTTTCCGTGTTGTACTGTCATAGTCGTGGTTTATGTACACAACACGAATTGTCACTAATGGTGTCTGTTTCCTGTCAGCAGGAAATGCACGTACGCATACACTAACACAGCACGTAAAGGACTGTCTTTATTCCGATTTCCATTCCTCCACCTCCGGAATCGTTGATGTCTTGTTATATACTACACTACTGACATCAAAAGTGACACCATTTGACCTCATTTGCGAGTAAACTGGATCTCGTATAACTGCACATAAACTGTGCACAACCATTCCAATCTACAATGTTAATTTTGCTACAAATATCCTTGCTTTTATACTAATTTTTACTACTGTGGGGGAACATACGTAATGAATGTGCGAGTGCATGTCGTAAGCGTATGGCTGATGACATATGCAGGTTTGGGTTTGGCTCTGAAGAGCGCTCCGACAACCTAATCGTAAGGCGACAGCTGCGATAAGCGGGAAATCCGGATTCGAGACCGGGTGTGGCACAAATATTCCTTTATACAGCTGATGGGTATCCATATTCGCAACTACGAATACATTTCATGTATTCCATAACGACTGCAGTCACAGCAGTACCTGTTGCTTCGGACGAGCATGCATGTTCGGAGGAACTTCGCATCGTACTTCTGAACACGGAGGCACAGCGGATAGTCTTTTTCCTCCGATACCAGGCAAGCGACTTTCAATTAAAATTGTCTCCCTCCCCCCTACATGAATATATATAACGAATGTACGAGTGCAGCTTGCTGAGTTATAGTTGACGACGTATGAAAGTCTGTGTCCCGTCGTGAGTCGTGTTCGGAAAGCCTAATGGTAAGGCGGTCGTTCGCGATAAGCAGTAAACTAGGGTTCGGTTTCCTGTCTGGTACAGGTTCTCATTGTCGTCATTCCATTTTACAGCTGATGATTGTCCATATTCGCGACTGCGAATAAGTTTCATGTATTTCTCCAATTTGGTGTACTTATTGACCTCGGCCATATACTAATTGGCCTTGGCGTAATCAGTTCTTCGATTTATTTAAACTGGCTAGTCTTCTGAATTAACACGTTACACAATGGGACCGTGCCGGATGTGACTCTGTTGTGCTATACTCGATTAACTCTGTCTTGCTGACGGCGATCTGAAAGCGCAGCTACTTTTAACTAAAATGTTTGTATCTGTATTGAAATTCAGCAGTCATATGTTGTCACTATTGTCGATTCTCAAGAAAATATGACGACGGAAGCAATAATGGTTACATTATACGTTTCTATTAAATGTAGGATTCATCTGGAATTTTGATAAAGCATTTCTAGTTGTAAGCTTCCCACTATTGTTACTGCATGAAACTTATCCAAAATTCACCTCCCACTCCAGAAAAATTCTACCAAAACTATGTACCCACAAAACGTTGTCGAACTTAAACTCATATGCTAATGTTTGCTTAAACGTAATGTAATTTGAATTCAACTGTAACTTCTCTGATTATAACTTGCCCTTATACTAAATGTGCAGTTGAAATAAAACAATTATCTGACCGTACTCAAAATTTCCACTTACCTCGCGTCTTGACAGCTTTGTTACAAGTTTCTCCAAAGCACAACAGCGAACACCGAGCAGGTAGTGTGTACGCTAGATTGCTATTTTCAAATAAAATTTCCAAACAATAATCAAACTTTTGGGCATCATATGTTGCAATACGATAATGCGTAGTGATAAATTTCTCTTAACAGCCGCATAGGCAGGGTAACAGCTCCTATGAAATGATATTCCGAGACAACGATTTTAGAATGAAGCATGTACTCAAAAAGACAGAGGAAAATTTCCCGTGATCTTTACCCATAACATTGGTCTGAACAGTAATATGCTAAACAAAGTGAAGAATGATTTGAAAAGCGTAAAATGTTAACAGAGAATTTCTATAAAAACCAAACTGCTTAATCAGTTAATATCTTAATGCATGACTCAGGGAATTAGGGTGCTCTTTCTCTCAGCTCTGAGCAAGATAACTAGCTGACAATAATTAGCCTTTCTAGCAAAGCAGTGCTGCAGTCTTACCTCAAACTCCTTCTCTTCAAAAACTATATTGTTATTCAAAATTTATATTCTTTTCGCCTTCCAATGTATATATGCACTGAAGAGCAAAAGAAACTGGCACACCTGCCTAATATCGCGCGAGCACGCAGAAGTGCTGCAACACGACGTAGCATGGTCTCGACTACTGTCTGAAGTAGGGTTGATGGGGACTCAGACCACGAATACTGGAGGGCTGTCCATAAATCCGTAAGAGTACGGGAGAGTGGAGATCTCTTCTGAACAACACTCTTCAAGGCATCCAAGATGTGCTCAATAATGTTCATGTCTGGTGAGTCTGATGGCCAGCGGAAGTGTTTAAACTCAGACGATTGTTCCTGGAGCCACTGTGTAGCAATTCTGGATTTGTAGGGTGCAGCGTTGTCCAGGTGTAATTGCCTAAGTCCCTCGGAATGGACATGAATTGATGCAGGTGATCAGATAGGATGCTTACCTAAGTTTCACCTGTCAGAGTTGTATCTAAACGCATCTGGGTACAGTATCACTCCAATTGCACATGTCCACACCATTACAGAGCATCCACCAGCTTGAATAGTCCCCTGCTGACATGAAGGGTCCTTGGATTCATGAGGTTGTCTCCATACACGTACACGTCCATCCACTCGATACAATTTGAAACGAGACTCGTCCGACCAGGCAACATGTTTCCAGTCATCAACAGTGGAATGGCAGTGTTGACGGGCCCAGGCGACTCGTAAAACCTTACGTCGTGTAGTCGTCTAGGGTACACGATGATGTTCCGCTGACACTTGATGGCCCAGCATTGAAGTCTGCATCAATTTGCGGAATGGCAGCACGTCTGTCACGTTGATCGATTCTCTTCAGTCGTCGTTGGTTCCGTTCTTGCAGGATCTTTTTCCGGCCGCAGCGATGCCGGGGAGTTGATGTTTTACCGAATTCCTCATTTTCACGATATACTCGTGAAATGGTGGAAGGGGAAAACCCCCACTTCATCGCTACCTCTTAGATGCTGTGTCCAATCGCTCGTGCGCCGACTGCAATACCATGCTTCATTCTCACTTACATCTTGATACCCTGCCATTGTAGCAGCACTAACGGATCAAACAACTGCGCCAGACACTTGTCGTATACTGGCGTTGCCTACCGCAGCGCCGTATTCTGACTGTTTACATATCTCTATATTTGAATACGCATGCCTATGCCGGTACCAGTTTATTTGGCGCTTGTGTATATCATATTCATCGTTGCCGTCCTTTACAATAAATCTTACTTCTCCTAACAGAGAAAATCACAAGTTAACATAGCACTACGCAATACATCCGTCACCTACCACACTTCAGCTAATAGTATCAGGTTGTGCGGAGGCAGAGACTGTGCCACAACAAGACGAAAGATTGTTTAAGAGTAACATATATATATTGGCTCTGAGCCCTATGGGACTTAACCGCTGTGGTCATCAGTCCCCTAGAACTTAGAACTACTTAACCTAACTAACCTAAGGACATCACACACATCCAAGCCCGAGACAGGACCGTAGCGGTCACGCGGTTCCAGACTGAGGCGCCTTTAACCGCACGGCCACACCGGCCGGCTAACAGTAACATAACTTGCTCTCTATCTCTCTCTTTCGTGCACATTGATAACTTACAGAAATCAAAAGGACATTCCCACATTACGTGGTTCTATATATTACCAGAGTATGATAAATGCAGGTAGTTGAGATTCACATTAATTGTTGATTGCATCATCTAGGATGTACAGGCCGTATACTGATTTGCTCCACGTGAAAGGTGCCAAAATTACTCTTTTTAAAGTATCAGCTGGACTCATAAAGGTAGAGCACGTGTGTTGAACTCTGCCCAACCATTTTGGGTGTCACACGTGCTGTCCCGTGTACCACAGAATGCTGTACCCCTCTAGACAAGCAACTGCAACTTCTGTTGTCCTGCGGCCGCGAAGCTTGATGTGCTCGTTAGGCAAGTTGGCCTGTAGCGTGGCATTTAGTCGAGTGGAGGAAGAGGCTCTGCCTTGTTTACTGCAGCCGTCCGAGGATGTGTTCTCGCAGCTCAGCACAGCCTCATTAAACTATGCTCTTCGACTTCCGCTAATTATCAAAGTTTTTATCGTTAATTGATTTTTAGAACCAGACATTAGGGAAACTCGATAACATATACGTTGTACTCGGACAGCTCTCTCTCTCTCTCTCCAACCCACACGCGCACACACACACACACACACACACACACACACACACACACACACACAGACTTACAAACTCGTATGAGAGAGAGAGAGAGAGAGAGAGAGAGAGAGAGAGAGAGAGATAGGGACAGAGCGAGTATCTTACTGAGTTGTCCTAATGTCCTGCTCAGAAAAGCAATTAACGACATAAAATTCTGCACTAAGCACTGATAAACCAAGACATTATGACCACAGTCCACCACGAGATCGAACGCCGTCTGGTATTGCTGCATGTTGCGCCGTCCCCAGTAATTACACACAAAAAAGTGGTCGAACTTAAATATTACAAAGAATTAATATGGATGAGAGCTTTTATCTCGCTGCGAAATATTATACTGAGTGCGATACTGGCCGCACAGGTGTCGAAAATATTTTTCATTTGTGTTATTATTATATAAAATACTAATTTCAGTTTTCAAGTGCACAGATTACTAATTATGTGCAAGACAATCAATGTAAGTTTAATGTGAAAAGGAACGGAGTTCAATTGTTCTTATAATATCCTTTTTCTCTCTCTCTTGTCTGATATGGTAGAGTTCGGACATAGTAGTAGTAGTAGTAGAGGTGTTTGTGGGCGCACGACAGCAAGGTCTTCAGCGCCCGTGCAGCATCATAGTGAGACGGGTGTCAAGAAAAAAGAAAACCTCAAAACATTGACATAAAACGGAACATAGAACACGGGGAACAATCATTGAAAAAATGTGCTCACCCACACTGAAGCGTGGGATGAAGCAGGGCGTCAGCAGTAAAACATGGACAACACAGGAAGAAAATGGTAGAGGGAGCTAAAACAATGGAGGAGATGGAAGTGGCTGGCTGACCACAAGGAAAAAAGGGAGGAGTCAGCCACTCTGCAACACACTAAAACCTCCAGCCTAAAAGTTTAGGCCAGAGTCCAGACACATCACAAAACTTAAAAACCCGAGACACACACGCCTCATCGTTAGCTAAAACACAAGGTAGATCCCCATCAATTTGTGCTTCTGCCCGTGCATCACGGCATAAAATGCAGTCCGTTAAAATGTGCCGGACAGAGATGTGCACACCACAAGCGTCACAAAACGGAGGATCCTCCCGCCGTAATAAATAGCTATGCGTCAGAGGACAGTGCCCGATCCGCAGACGTGTGAGGGCCACCTCTTCCCGCCTGAGCAACAGGCAGGAGGAACGCCACGGCCGAGTGGTCGACTTTACCGACCGCAGTTTATTGGCCGTCACCGCCAGCCATTCGTACTCCCACAACTCCATGCACTTCCTGTGGAGTGCAGCGATGACTGACTGCAAGGGGACACTGGACCACATCCTGCTCTCTGCAGACCTCCTTGGCAGCCCGATCAGCCTGTTCATTGCCCCATATGCCGACATGACCAGGCACCCAGCAGAAGGATACCTCTTTACCCCGCCGGTGGAGCAAGTACAGTTGGTCATGTATCAACTGGACCATCGCCTCAGTCGGGTACAGGCTCTGCAGTGATTGTAAGGCACTAAGAGAATCGGAGCAGAGAAGAAATCGATCGCCCCGAACACGATGCATCTGCTCCAGTGCCTTCAGGATCGCGTGGAGCTCCGCTGCGAAAACGGTATATTCAGCAGGGAGGCGAATCCGGGTGACACGATCAGGGAACACCACAGAACAGCCAAGGAAAGTCTCCTGTTTCGAGCCATCAGTATAAACGACAGTGAAACCGCGATGCACATCTAAAATGTTGAAAAACAGAGATTGGAACGTAAAATCTGGTGTGCCATCTTTCTGAAAACGACTAAAATCTAAAATAAGTTTGGGACGCCGGAGGAGCCAAGGTGGAGATCTGCTCCAACCGCGACGTAAAACACGAAGACCAGCCACAGACATCGCAGCGAGGCAATCCTGTGCGCGAATCCCATAGGGCTGCGTCGCACGTTGCCGGTTATGAAATAACCGTGCCAGAGGAGGCTGAGCAACGGTATGGTATGCAGGTGTGTAGGGTGTGGACAAAGTTTTATACGCCTGGCGTACCGTAAGTAGCCGTCGCCGCATATGAAGTGGCGGTTCACCTGCCTCTGCACAGAGGCTTGGTATGGGGCTAGTTCGGAATGCCCCAGTGGCCAACCGAAGCCCTTCATGGTGCACAACGTGCACCCATACACCGTGCACCCAAAATCGAGCCGAGATCGCACAAACGCCCTGTAAAACTGGAGCAGACAAGTCCTATCAGCTCCCCTGTACTGTGGCTAAGACATTTTAAAATACTTAAAGCCTGAAGCGACCGCCGTTTCAGGTCTTTAAGATGAGGTAACCAAGTGAGCCTCGAGTCAAAAAGGAGACCCAGAAATCTCACCGTGTCTTTCAAAGTAAGAATAGTGTCCCTCAAGCGCAACTCGGGAAAGGTTAAAATCGAACGAGAACGGTTAAAAAGAACACAGACAGACTTCTCGGTGGAAAACTTAAATCCACTCTTCTGCGCCCAGTCATCCAAACGCCTAATCGTAAGTTGCAACTGATGAGTTGTCGTTGCAAGGCTTGAAGAAGAGCAGAACAAAGAGAAATCATCCACAAACAAAGAACACTGGACAGGACTTTTCACTAGGGACGTAATGCTATTAACAGGGATGGCAAACAGAGTCACACTTAAAACGCTACCCTGAGGGACACCATTCTCCTGCTCAAAACGATCAGACAGGACGTCACCAATTCGGTATCTAAAATATCGTGGCGAGAGGAAAGACTGAATAAAAAGAGGGAGACAACCACGACAACCCCATTCGTGAAGCTGCGCCAGGATGAGACGCCTCCAAGTGGTATCGTAGGCCTTCTCGATGTCGAAAAATACGCCTAGAAGGTGATGACGGCGGAGGAAAGCTTGTTGTATAGCCGCCTCCAGGAGGGCAAGTTTATCAAAGGTGGAACGAAACCTCCTGAACCCACACTGAAAGCGACTAAGGAGTTGCCGGGATTCTAACATCCAGACAAGGCGGCGGTTGACCATCCGCTCCAAGGTCTTCCCTATGCAACTAGTGAGGGCTATACTACGGTAGCTACTTGGGCTCGTGCGGTCTTTCCCAGGTTTTAAAAAAGGAATGCCTCACGCCACGCGTCAGGAAAGTGACACGACGCCCAAATGTCATTAAAAAGTGCGAGGAGGGGTTCTCTGTTGCGCATTGTGAGGTGCCATAGCATACTGTAATGGATCCTGTCGTGACCAGGGGATGTGTCACGAGCTCCAGACAATGCAGAATCCAGCTCCCACATAGAAAATGGGCAGTTGTAAGCTTCAGGAGAGGTGGACTGGAAGTTCAGACTACATCTCTCAGCAAGCGCTCTATGGCGCTGGAAACCTGGATCCTGACTGGTTGTTGCAGTAACGGTGGCAAAATACGCTACCAGAGTCTGGGAAATGTCTCGCGGCTCCGTGTGGAGAGTGCCGTTAGTCATTACAGCAGCTATGGGGCACCTCCCTCCTCTGCCAGAAATTCTCCGGATGGTCTCCCACACAATGGAACTTTTGGTGGAACGATTAATGGTGTTCAGGAACGTTTGCCACGACCTCTTCTTGCTCTCACGAATAATGCGGCGACATCTTGCCCTCGCCAACCGAAAGGCTGCAAGATTCTCAGCAGTCGGCCGACACTTGAACCGACGCAAAGCCGCACGCCTGGTCCTGATTGCAGAGCGGCAGTCGGCACTCCACCAAGGCACAGGTGGCCTTTTCCGGTGGCCTGTGGACTGTGGAATGGACGCTGCAGCGGCGTGGTGGACCGTGTGGGTAATATGATCCACCCACATCTCAACATTCGCACAGTGTTCGAATTGGGCCATCTGGCTATAAAGCGTCCAGTCAGCTCCACTGAGCACCCATCGTGGTGGTCTCCTTTCGGGGCCCACGCCATCTGGCAGGTGAATCCTGATTGGGACATGATCACTGCCGTGCAAGTCAGCGACCACTTCCCAGCGAGCACTGGCGGCAAGAGCTGGAGAGCAAAGCGAGAGATCAATGGCAGAGGACGACCCAGTCGCCATGCGGAAATGAGTACTCTGTCCTCCATTGAGCAAGTAGGCAAAGGATGACAGGAGAAGCCTCTCAATTGCTCGACCCCTGGGGCAGGTAATTGCAGAGCCCCAAAGCACATTGTGGGCATTAAAATCACCACAAATAATGAATGGCTGGGGGAGTTGTGTAATAAGGTCGGTGAGGGCCGCTTCATCAAGAGCATCATGTGGGGGCAAGTAAAGTGAAGATACAGTCAATGGATGACGCACGTGCACGGACACAGCGACGGCCTGTAAAGTCGTCGTAAGTGAGAGAGGCGAGGAGTGGTAGTCCGTCCTGATGAAAATACCGACGCCTCCTCTAGCTCTCTCTCCACGCAGGTCGTCCTTTTTGTGGAGTGTATAGCCTCGTATCTCAGGGGAGTATGAGGGACGGAAATACGTCTCCTGGAGACAGAGACACAGTGGTCTACCCTGAGAGAGTAGACGAAGTTCCTCCACATGCGTCCTGAACCCTTGCAAGTTCCACTGGAGTATGGGAGCCATCTATTATGGGGGTAGCACCTTCATCCTGTCTCTCCGACGGGGCGGGGAGACTGCAGCATGTGGAGGGGCAGGCGTGGGGCGAGATGATTTCCCCACACAGACATCGGATTCCATCAACTCTGGGGAAGAGTCAGAAGAAGCCTCACGGAAAACCACATCTGCATGGTCAGACGGTTTACAACAGGATTTGACCAGCTGTTGTTGCTGTATGGGAGCTTTCTGCGGTTTGGTGGGCTTTGAGGGACCTGATGTTGGAGTGATAATGGCTGTACAGGGCTTCGGAACATCCTCAGCCGTTGGAGGCGTCAGGGGCTGGCCCAAGTTCGCCACTGTACCTTTGTCTGCCGTTCGAGTAGGGGCGACTGGCTCTGAAACACCAGCTGCGGTGCAAGTGCACTGACAGCTGCAGGTGTTAGTGCCAACACTCACTACCTCAGTCTGCGTCGAGGCATCGACTTTTGGAGGAGGCTTCTGTACCAGGGATGCAAAAGATGTAGCAAATGTGGGAGGTTGCATCGACTTATAAATCTTCTTGGCCTCACCATAGGGGATACGCTTGGTCGTTTTTATTTCCTGGACCTTGCGTTCCTCTAAAAATATGCGGCAGTCCCGACTCCAAACAGGGTGGTTCCCAGAGCAATTAATACATTTAGCCGGAGACGAGCAACCAACTCCTTCATGAGCAGCCTGACCACAGTTTCCACAAGTCGCTTCGCCTTTACAGCCGAGGGTGGTGTGCCCAAAACGCTGGCATTTGAAACAGCGCATCGGGGCCGGGAAATAAGGCCTCACACTAAGGCGAAGGAAGCCAGCTTTGACATATTCAGGAAGTTTCGTGCTATTGAAGGTTAGAATAATGGAGTCGGATTTGACAAGATTGCCATCAACCCTCCTCATGATATGGTGAACATCAACGATACCTGCCAGAGCCCACTCACGTTGCAGTTCTTCCTTGGGAATGTCAACTAGATCCCGGCACGTCACAACACCTTTGCTGTAGTTCAAGGTGCTGTGCAGTTCAGTGTCTATGGCATACTCTCCAAAGCATTTAGCAGATTGAAGGTTAGTTGCTTGCTGGGAGGTGGAAGTTTCCACTAATAAGGTCCCATTACGTAAGCGCTTCACCGATTTTAAGGAGCCACAGATTCCCTCCAATCCCTTCTCAAAACTACCCTCCTTCCGTTTCACAATGAGAAACACATTCGGGTTACCAGAATGCATTCTATTACCTAAGACTGGACTGTTTAAAGAAGCGCCGGAGTCAGGGGGACTGACTGCACGGGCCCTCTTAAGAGACTGGGTGTTAGAACCTTCCAGTGGCCCACCCTTTCCGCTGGGAGGAAGAAAAGAGGATTTCGAAGGATCCATCTCGGTCCCACGAGCAGCTAGGGAACTACAAGTCCACCTAGACAGAGCCCCGCGTGCCTAGGTAAGCCTTATACAACTGAGGTGCGGCAGGTTCCCCAGAGGTTGCCCGCTATCGACTGTTCCACCTCAACAGCCATGCATCTCATCAGCGCGCAGCACACCTTGAGGCTGAGTTTTTTTTTATAGAGGTTTATTCCATCCTCGCGATCCGGGCGGTCAAGCCAAGATCCCCATTCCCTGAGACACACAACGTTCCACCGCCGCGCCGCACGGTGGTCGCTGAAGTATGCTCAGAGGCTACGGTGACAGGGGACGGGCGGCGCTTACCAGTCCCCAGCTCAGGAACCCTGGGGTCGCCTAGCCCGTACCCAGCAAATGAATGCTGAGCCCCTGGGGGCAGGTCGGACATGTTTGTTAATTGTTGATGAATGTAAGTTCATTTGTCATATTAATTTAATAATATAATAGTAAAGTTATTGTTCACTTTATTTGTATAAGGTGAGTTCTGTGTCATGTCCGTTTTCTTTTTAGAATCAGTATTCAAAGTAATTTTCTGCGCAACAGTTTCAGTCGTTGCTCCAGCAACAGACGCCATTACGTGGTAATTTTAATTCACGAATTTAGCGGAAGCTAGGAGATCGCTCGCTCATAATATAACAAATATTTTTTCCACGGCCGCCTGACGCAGCGGAAGAAAATATAGTTTTTACGATTTTTATTTCAAGTTACCCGCCGAGATCCAGAGCCACGACTCGGACTTCAATTATTTGTTAACGGCGGTAAGAACAATTCCCTCGCGTATGTTGGCAGTTGAAAATTATAACAAACAACTCACGTTTGCAAAATATAAATAAATAAATAAAAAATAAATTAGCAGAGGAAAAATACAATAGTTTTATTTCAGTTTTCAAATTAAATGCATTTTTTTAAGACTGCCTCATATTTCAGTAACTAACGTGAAGAAAAACTTTGCTCATATTAATCTTTATTAACCAGCCAGTTATTAAAAGCATCATTCATCGTCATCATTTAAGACTGATTATACCTTTCAGCGTTCAGTCTGGAGCATAGTCCCCCTTATAAAATTCCTCCATGATCCCCTATTCAGTGCTAACATTGGTGCCTCTTCTGATGTTGCGCCTATTACTTCAAAATCATTCTTAACCAAATCCAGGTACCTTATCCTTGGTCTGCCCCGACTCCTCCTACCCTCTACTGCTGATCCCATGAGTCTCTTGGGTAACCTTGCTTCTCCCATGCGTGTAACATGACCCCACCATCTAAGCCTGTTCGCCCTAATTGCTACATCTATAGAGTTCATTCCCAGTTTTTCTTTGATTTCCTCATTGTGGACACCCTCCTGCCATAGTTCCCATCTACTAGAACCTGCAATCATCCTAGATACTTTCATATCCGTAACCTCAACCTTATTGATAAGATAACCTGAATCCACCCAGCTTTCGCTCACATACAACAAAGTTGGTCGAAAGATTGAACGGTGCACAGACAACTTAGTCTTGGTACTGACTTCCTTCTTGCAGAAGAGAGTAGATCGTAGCTGAGCGCTCACTGCATTAGCTTTGCTACACCTCGCTTCCAGTTCTTTCATTATGTTGCCATCCTGTGAGAATATGCGTCCTAAGTACTTGAAACCATCCACCTGTTCTAACTTTGTTGCTCCTATTTGGCACTCAATCTGTTTATATCTCTTTCCCACTGACATTACTTTCGTTTTGGAGATGCTAATCTTCATACCATAGTCCTTACATTTATGATCTAGCTCTGAAATATTACTTTGCAAACTTTCAATCGAATCTGCCATCACAACTAAGTCATCCGCATATGCAAGACTGCTTATTTTGTGTTCACATATCTTAATCTCACCCAGCCAGTCTATTGTTTTCAACATATGATCCATAAATAATATGAATAACAGTGGAGACAGGTTGGAGCCTTGTCTTACCCCTGAAACGACTCTGAACCATGAACTCAATTTACCGACAACCCTAACTGCTGCCTGACTATCCATGTAAAGCATAAACGCAAAAATAATTTCTATTCAATTCAACGTTACATTCAGATCTCAATCGTTTGATAAGTCTTTCACGCCAAAACGACATATTTTTATTATTGTCTTGCGAGAAGGTACATGCTGAGCTAAGGGAAGTGTACAACGTCACCCAGCTGCCCCTAGCGATGTTGTTTTATGCAACACGTAATATTCATATTCTGTCTCTCGCTATGCATAAAGCAATAGTCCTATAGAAAAAAAATGAGCAGAACCTTGCTGTAGGAAATTTAATGCAGTTAAATCTTGTACCCAGGTGCATTTGCACTAGAGGCCATTGTTTTCGAGTCACTCAAGAAACGCATACAAGAGTGATCCTCATACAGATTTCCACTCTGTACTCAGCCCACACCAATCATTATTTCTAGCATGTTGAGCCATTGTAGAAAAATTTGAGACTCCACGAATTATTTCCCACAGTCAACCACATTTTACCTTCATTGATGGCCTTATTATGCCACCAGTTTCGTCAAGTCCAAATGGCTCTGAGCAATATGGGACTTAACTTCTGAGGTCATCAGTCCCCTAGAACTTAGAACTACTTAAACCTAACTAACCTATGGACATCACACACATCCATGCCCGAGGCAGGATTCGAACCTGCGACCGAAGCGGTCGCGCGGTTCCAGACTGTAGCGCCTACAACCGCTCGGCAACACCGGCCGGCTTTCGTCAAGTACTTATATACTGTGATACTGACGCTTGCGTAAACTTTACCTAACAATTTTGTGAATTTTAACCACATAAAGTAAACAATTACATCGTTGAATTTGTCAGGCCCTCTCACTATCAAACTGCTGCGCATGCAAGGGTTGAGTTCGGATCGAATTGTCAACGTTAGACATTGAAGCGTCTAGTTTACAAATTAGCCTCATTCGCAAATTTAAATTAATATGTTAACCGAATAGCCGACAATGCTGGCAGCGTAATAGCTAACTCAATGGAGACCAAAAAAGGTTTAATATTGGGATTAGTTGGTGTAGTGAGAAATTTGTGTACTGTATAATGGGGAATGCCATGAACAACGCACTAGTAGTCGTGACTGAAGAAGTATGAATGTGGTGTAATTTTGCGTTAATATGCTTTGGCAGCGGACAACCGCAGCAAGTGCCTTTGCTAACAGCGCGACATCGTCTGCAGCGCCTCTGCTGAGCTGGTGAGAATATTGGTAGGACCCTAGACCACTGGAAAACTGTGGCTTGGTTGAATTAGTTTCTGTTGGCAAGGGCTGATGGTAGGTTTCGAGTGAGGCGCAGACATCACGAAGCCATAAACAGGAGTTGTTAACAAGGCAGTCTGCAAGGTGGTGGTGACTCCATAATGGTGGGGCTTTAGGGGTGAGGAATGGACTGGGATGTGTTCGGATACTAGGAGATCATTTGCTGCCATTCGTGGACTTCAAGTTCCCGAACAACGGCCGGCCGCAGTGGCCGTGCGGTCCTAGGCGCTACAGTCTGGAACCGAGCGACCGCTACAGTCGCAGGTTCGAATCCTGCCTCGGGCATGGATGTGCGTGATGTCCTTAGGTTAGTTAGGTTTCATTAGTTCTAAGTTCTAGGCGACTGATGACCTCGGAAGTTAAGTCGCATAGTGCTCAGAGCCATTTGAACCATTTGAACCCAAACAACAATAGGACTGTTTTGGATGACGATGAACTATGTCACAGGGCCAAAATTGTTTCCGACGGTTTGAAGGATATTGTGGACAATCAGAGAGAATGATTTAGCCACACAGATCTCCCGACATGAATCCCATTGAACATTTATGGGACACCTGATAAGTCAGTTCGTGCACAAAATCGTATACCAGCAACGCTTTGGCTATTATGAATAGCTATAGAGGAGGCCATGTCTCCGTACTTCAACAGGGGACTTCCAATGACTTTTTGAGTCCTTCCACGTCAAGTTTCAGCAGTGCGCTGGGAAAAACGAGGTCAACTTTGATATTAGGAGGTAGCCCACGACTTATCACCGGAGTCTATATACTGAGCCGAAACGAGTGAGGAATATTTCCACAGATGGGGAAATCCGCAGATAAAAGCGACTTTCACAAAGGGCAGATCTTTATGATCCAGCGTCTGGGAACGAGAATCTTGGAAACGGTAGTACAGGCACAAATGCTTTGCAGCACACCGTTCAGCGCACATTACTGAACGTCAGAGTCCACAGCAGATCCCTAAGTGTAACGGTGCTGACCCAACGAAGGTGTCAATTACGGTGAAGTACGTACAGGATCACTGAAATTAGATCACTGACAGATGTAAACATTTTGACTGGTCAGATGAAACACGTTCCGTGTGACACCAGGCCGATTATTGTGTCAACATACACCATATAGGCTAATGAGTGCAGAATGGTGGTTGTGTGTGTGTGTGAGGGGGGGGGGGGTAGTATTTTGTTACTGAGGTTTATGATCATACCTTCCATTGCACTTGTAGTAGTAATGTTGACTACCTGCATATTGGCACTGTCTTTCACTTTGATGCCTTCCCTGATAGCAATGTATTCTGTTCGTGTGACAAGAATTGTACTATAGTGCGTAGAGGAGCATCGTAATGGACTGAAATAATTAGCCTGATATGAACATGATGGCATCAATTACTTTGGTACTGGGCGCAAGTACCACGCCCACAAATTACTAGCCTGCAATATCTGGAAACCGTGTGAGTTTGAAAGTGCCCTGCTTTATCTAGAGAGAGGTTCAGACAGATATGAGTGATAAGAAATTGAATTAACTGAAAGAAATTTCACAAGGAGGAACATATGCACACTGAAGTAACAGATGAAAGTTTACACCGTGCCTAGGATTCTTTGGGTTTACTGCTCATTAGGCAGGTGCGCTAACTACTGTGCCACTCTGGCACAGTGGCTTCGCAGACCTGCACAGACTAATGTCCTCGATCCGAATTCGCATCCACTCCTTAGCCACTTGGTATTCCCTCTAAACTGGAACAGCATTGCAGAGGCTCTCCACCTGCACTGGAATAGTACTTCAGAATGAAACGAAATGGGGGAACCATCCTGAAATCAGGGTATAAGTGCTTTAATCAAATGAGACTGTATCGTTCGAGAGACCAAGTTTCAGACATGTACATATTTGATTAAAGCACCTTTGTTTGTGTTCCAGACTCCTCGTTTAGTTTGATGCTGCGGTGCTGTTCCAATACAGTTGGAAAGCCTCCACAATGCTCTTCGACTTTCGGGGAAATACCAGGTGGGCTGAGGCGTGGATGCTAATTTGGATCGAGGAGGAAGGCGTGCTATATTAGTAAGAGTAGGTATACAAAGCCACTGTGCGACGGTGGTGTAGTGGTTAGCTCATCTACCTAGTGAACAGAAGACCTGGGTTCGAATCCTGACTTTAGTACATGTTTCATCATCGCTTCAGTCTGCATACATACATCACAGATGGTTGGGACTTGAAAAGGTCGTTGGAACCATATAGTTTCATTTGGTTTACGAAGAAGGTTAATACGTAACCTCTGCAAGGAGCAATGGTACATAAAGCTAACAACACAAAATATTTCAGCCCTCTGCTCATCTCGTTGCTAATGAAATCTGATTAATAGTATTTTCAGGAGGGTGCTGTAGTGCCTAATTCCCAAATACAACAATTAAGATTACTTATTTATGGATAATTCACATACCAGACCTTGATCTTCTGTTTCACTGAACAAATGACATGAACCCAATAGTAAGACATCCACTAAAAATCATGCCATTAACACTAAATTGATGCTAGAAAACACATCTTACCACCCATAAGAGCCGAACACACGGTTCATATTTGGAGAGCAAAACTGAGAAGCGATGGACGGTGGCTCTACTTAATTATGTTGCGTGGCTTGGAGAAATGGTAGTTAAAGTACTACTGGGGTAGTAGTCCACATAAAAGAGCTGCGAAAACCTATACTCACCTCATAGCACAATCAGACTGATGTGCGGCCACGTGATTCAGTGTGTAAAGAAGGTGGAATGAAATGACACAATTGCATCGGTAATATATTGGAAATCTGAAAGTAAACGCTTGTGCGGAAGTGCAAGGTGAAAAATGAAAACATTTATTCGTCTACAGTGGCCTACACCTACACTGTCCAGTACAGAAGAAAAAAGGCTGTAGAGGTAACCCTCCTGTAGTGTATGAAGGAAACGATAGTCTCGTTAAACCATTTAGGCAACAGTCTGAAACATACACTGAAGTCCAAAATTAAAGCAACAAACTGCTATTTTCCCGTCGTGCGTTTAATTCGTGATATAATCATACAAACTGTCAACAGATGTCGTTACGGTATTTTCTGCACGGAAGATGGCATTCCGATCAACGGACAACCACGTCAGTAATGACCTCGGGTCACATATCAAGCTGGGTAGTGTTTGCCGGTTTAGTTCCACATCCACAATCGCAGCATGGCACAGAGAAGACGCCTACACTCTCTCTGTTGTGGAAGGCCATAGGAAGAATCAGGAGAGTCGCAAACTGATGTGGCCCGATGGTTCAATGTGAATCGTTCTGTTGTTCCTCGGATGTAGCGACTGTTTATAGTGACCGAAACTGTATCCCGGAGACCAGGACAGGGCCGACCACGTGTGACGTCAGAAAGAGTGGACTGTTATTTCACTGTAAGATCACAACGGTACTGCCTTAGTACTGCACTGCAACTGCCATCTGAGCTCGCAGCATCTCCTGGACGTGTTGTATCGAGGCGAGCGGTGTATAGAAGGCGCCAGTAGATTGGCCTTTGTTATTGGTGACATGCTTTCTGTTTACCTTGGGCGTGTCTTCACAGAAGGGAGCGTCTAGAGTGGAGCCGTCAACCTGGTCGGTCGAACGATGGGACAGTACTCTTTTCACAGATGAATCCAGATTTAGTGTTGAGAGTGATTGTCGACGGATTCACATATGGAGGGCACGTGGTACACGAATTCGGGACCCGAACATTGTGGACAGAGACCGATATCGACCAGGATCCCTAATGGCGTGCGCAGTTATTGACCACTCGAACACCTCTTCATGCAATTGCACAAGTGAATAAGGGAGATTTAACCGCTGTCAGGTACTGTGAGGAGATCTTGGGATCTCATGCGCGGTTGTTGCGAGGTGCTATGGGCCCAGACTTCGTATTGATGGACGATAATGCTCGACCTCATAGAGCACAAGTGATCGACTATTAAAAAAAAAAAATCGGGAGATATTGCACACATGGCGTAGCCTGCTGGCTTTCCGATTTGAATCCCATAGAATATGCCTGAGATGCACTAGGGAGATGTGTTGCATCACTTCAGCATCCACCAATCACTTTCCAAGACTTGTGAGCTGCTCAGCTGGAAAAAGACACGTTATTGCCTCAACGTGATATTGATGACATCATTCGCAGCATGTCAGGTTGTTGTCACGCCTGTATTGGTGCCAGAAGAGGCCACACCCCATACTGAGCACAATATCCATTTGTCAGAATATGTGTGCAAATCCGTTAAGTTGGAAAAAAAACGAAGAACTGTATTATTTACATTTTTTTCTACTTACTGTCACTTGCTGATACTGTTATGAGACAAAATAAACGCAACCTTTCAAAATTAGCATTCGTTGCTTTGATTCTGGACACCAGTATATGTAGAGGAGACAAACCATTTCCTCACAATTGACCAGATGAACCTGGATGAATCGAGTGTCCAAGCACAAGTCCCCGTGTGCCACCAAAAAAAAAGTCTCTTTGCCCGTTAGCGAGCCCGCTCTTTCAATTTCGGCAGTTCTCACTCAGTAACTTTTCACGGTATGTTTCATTACCAGCACCGGAAACATAAATCTCTAAAGTTACTCAAACCATGGCATAGATCACAAACGCAGAATCAGAGTTACGCTTCGCCATCAAATGTGTCTAGACAGCTCTATGTGAGTCGTCGGGGTGTCTCTGGCGCCAGTGATTCTCTTATCTAGTAGGTGCAGTAAGCCCGTTCGTTCTGTCACGCGCGTTTTCTCTTTGGTTTTCCTCTTCTGGTCGCTATTTAAGCGCGGCGCTTCCGGCTATGATCTCTTGGTGTTCCGCTCCGGCGCCCTGGTGCTCGCACCGCTGTGTTCTCATTTGAGGGTTGTGTCGGCTGCGGGCTGGTGGTGATGGCCTCCAATGCACTAGCAAGTGTGTAAATTGTACTACCTGAAGCTGGATGCCCATGTGTGCCATGTGGATTCTCGCCGTTTGCTGCTACTAACGGTGGGAATCTGCTATTTCCTTGAAGTTGTGTTTTATGATCAATCTGACCGTAATTTGTGTTCACAGCCGGGGACAGAGACTGGTATGTGATTATCCCCGTCGTGGCGGGAATAAGGAATTTAGATTTGGTTCCGGTATGTGTTGAGTAGTGGTGTTAAGTGTATAAAATACTGCTGAGTGACCGGAGCACTAAGCGTGAGTACTGTGAAGGCTGCATGAGTCATTCTGGGACAGTACGCAGGCCGTGTTGAGGGTGAAGACAGTGTGATTGTAATGTTACCTGAGTATCTTATGATTTATTCTGTGGTCTCCGTTTGGCGGGGGGTGGGGGGGGGGAGGGGAGGGGAACTGACTTTGGTGTCTTGTATTATGGGCTTTTTTGTTCTTGGTTCGACCGGCCGTTAACTGCTCCAGAGTTTACATTTGTTATTGGGGTCTGCCTGTAAGTGTAAAGAATTTTGAGTTGTAAGAAGTGAATAATTTTCCGTGCTATTGGTTTGAGGTATTCCATGTGTTAAGGGTATTAAATTTAAATGGGGGGGGGGGGGGGGCATAACTCTGAAATAAGATGGTTTGTGCTTTGTCCTTTGGTTTGGTTCTGTCCTTTTCGTTTTTTTAATTGTTACAGTGCACTACGAGCTACGGGAACAATCAGTTGCCGATTCACCAATAATGCAGGGGGCGCTGTCTTGATTGATATAAATTCGGACGCCGTTAGCTCGGCGGTACTTGGCTGCATCCTGTCAGAGCCGCTACTCGCTCGGGTGGGTGGCAGTTGTTGTATACTCTCTCTTGTAATTATTTGGAGATTCCTCTTCTTAATGTGTTCGGGCTGAGCCAAGGTGCTCCCCCTGTTCCTAGTAGTTTGGTCACTCCTGTATTACGATCGGTCATTCTTTGAGGTGGCCCATTGTTGCGTAGAAGTTAAACTATTATGATAACTGTCATTTCTGCCTAAATATTGTCGTTATACGTGAAAGGGATTTGACGAGTGAGTTCAGTGGAATAAGTCACTATATAACTGGTAAAATTGCGTTATTCTATGATTGGTCTAACAACCCTGTTGGGTATTTGCTGTTTTTCTTAAAATTTGTTATTTAATATTCTGTACTGTTGGTTGTTTTACCAAAGGGGATTTAGTCACGGTAAATTCCTGTTAAATTTGTGGGCAGTTTTGCTTGTCGTCTGTATTTATCCGGGGCTATTTGCTATTGAGTTAAGAGTAAGGATCTTTGGTAAACTTGTTTCGTTCCATATACTCTTGTAAAATATATTTGTTATTGGCAGCCACTGCAAGACTGCTTTTAAATCTGTTTTTGGGGATATGTGTAATAAATCTTTGAGCTACTAGACTGTGTTTGCGTTTTCTTGTGATTGCCCATTGTGCCTGGATTGAGGATTGTAAATTTCAAGTATCACAATGTAATGCGGATTCTATCAGTAGATATCAGGGGAGGTGAACCCGCTAGTGTAAAAGAAATCGGGGATTGTTGTGCTATTAGTAGAGAACGATTAACAGCTGAATGGGTCGGAGAGGAGAATTCACTGACTTGCAATGTCTACTAATCATTTGATGTCACTTGAGTAATAAATCCATCAGGTAAATCTCAACCCTTCTGACGCTACATGACTGTTGGATTTTTGAAGCGGGAACGCGAAGGAACAAAAGCAGACCGGGCAGATGTCTTGTATTGACAGATAGGGACCATCGAGGTATTGCGAAGTTGCGAAATTGGCGGAAGGCATCACTAGTGAGTTCCAGCATGTGACCAGAAATCTAGCAGAATGACAGGGAGTTAAAAAGAATATCGTATCGTGGTCGAGCAGGTCATAAGCCACATATTTCTGTAGCAGCGTTAATCTCTGTTTGAGGTACCGTAAAGTACGAAGTAGTGAATCACGCTATTGCCTGATTCACGCTGTTCCCTGTGGAAAACCAGCGGCAGGGTTGGAGTTTGGAGTATGCTTGGAGAACGTTACCTCATGTCTTCTGTAGTGCCAACAGTGAAGTACAGTGGAGGTGACGTAATGGTGTGAAGGGGTTTCTTGTGATTGTGGTGTGATACACCTGTCGAGCTTAAGAAAATGTTAAATGCGGATGGGTACAACATATTTTACAGCATTTTGTACTGGGCACATCAGAAGAATCGCTTGGAGACGACAATGCACCTTGTCGTAAAGCAGCACCAGTGGGGACAACTTTCTTTAAATGGATCGGCCTGACCAGAGTCCAGACCTGAACCCAATGGAACACGTTACGGGTGAGTTACAACGTCGATTTCCCTCCGGACTCCAGCGACCAGAGCCACTAACTTCTCTGGTCTCGGCTCTTGAAGAAGAGTGGCTTGACATTCCTACACAGGCATTCAGACACCTCGATGAAAGTGTCCCCAGCAGAGTTCCAGGCGTTATGAAAGCGATCGAGGGACACACTCCATATCAATGCCCGGTAACAGAGGTGTCGATACTTTTGATTCTGTACACTGCAAAATTGCTTTGAAAAATTAGAAGAATCACTAAAGAGCGTTCAGAGAGGAATGTGACAGCGACTAACAGACTGATAGAAGAAGAAGAAGAAGCATGCGAGACATGACGTCAAGTTTACCAAATACTATTCAGTTCTCAATGTAGACTTCCTTCGCAAATTATAGTGTGAAGGAGCTTAATGTGGCTCGAAGTACGAAACCTATCGGCGCATCACTGGAAAACGTGTTTCAACCTGTGCAGATACATCTGGTACTACACTCTCCTGATACCTACAAAGGAAGTGTCATATCGTATACCATCTTGTTTACATGAAATATTCAACAGTATGACAATCAATGCGAGCGCTGTAACGAGACTTTTTATGATGCAACACTGTTTTGTAAATTTCAGTCCATCGCTTGTACTGTATCACGGTATGTTTTAACTTTTACTTAGTTTTCCTTTATTTACAGATACTCGGATGGCTGTCGACTACAGCTGAAAATTGTGTGACTAATGTGAGTGTATGTTACCTCCAAGTAAGATTTAATAAAATTATGACAAGTTGCTATAATCAACAGTGCTACTTGACATTTTTAGCTATGTGAACTACTTCTGCCTCGAATATAACGGGGTTGGGATACTCATTTATATCAAAGGTACTGTCACTGGTCAACTTGGCAATATTTATCGCTAAAGATGATTCTGAATTTCCAATTTATATCTTGCCCGTATATGTACAAATCCGCTGAGAAATCAACAGCTGTCGGTGACCGATACACAGCAATTTAGGAAACGTTTTATAGCTTGAGTACTGGAAGATGAAATGACCACAGAAAGAAATTATAAGGTTATTTATGTGATACCACTAGAGTTTGCTACCAAAGAGACATTCAAGACAACATGAAACATGAAGTTACATTCTGAGCAGTGTCGCGCGATTAAAAACATTGCAATTACTCATTTCACGTCAACATAGACAAGTTGTGTACCAAAGTCTTTCCTTGTAGCACAGACACGACATAAATATGGCCAAAGTAACACGATTTTAGTAACATGCCGCTCTTAACAGGGTCTGTCGTGAAGATTTTGAGCGTATCTTTGAGAGGTGGCATGAGCCCCCTCTCATATTTCTATCTTACGATTCTCCTCTCTAATTGCATGCGGTGGAAAGTTGCTATTCCTTCACAGGCGGACTTCCCACGCAGCATCTCTCGTCACCCGGGTGGTCCGGTGACAGGCGGGCTCTGCTGATCTGGAAAGCTTTAAGCCGACGGGTGTGAGGAAGTCGAGTGAATGCTTTGCAGACACCGACATTGTCAAGAGGCACGCCCGCAGAGCTTGAAGTAGCGGCTGGGCTAGAGGTTCCGTTACTTCACAGAAACTTAGCGAAAACACTTTCTGGCGGGCTACCAGCGAGGCGTGGGAATGACTTGTGTACCTAGGCAGCTGTGGCGGGAAAATTCCCGCACTTTCTGCAAACTAACTGTGATTGGCTTGCTCAGGGCATAGCTCTGTGACGTAGCAAGATCGGCGCAGAAATTGGCGCCAAGGATCTCCATTGGTGGAATGGTAGCGTTCCGGCAATGGAGTGGAATTTTCCGCCGGTTTTGGAGTTGCTGATTGGAACGTTTAACCACGGCCACTGTCGTGGGGGCGGGAATGTTCTGTGTTCGGTTTTTGGTACGGGTGCTCTTGTGAGTAGTTGGCTCTCGCCTTTCGGTCGAGGACGTCGAAGCAACCAGCCAACGTCTCCGGTACGACAGATCGTGTCCTGGGAGTCAAGAAGTCGGTTTGGTAATGTATGTCCGCAGCACCGGCAGATAGGGATTTTCCTAGGTGACAATCAGAGCTCAGCAGAGCGCGCCTGTTCGTCTTTTTTTTCTAACTTTGTTCTGTCTTGTGTAGCAGCAATTAATGTTGGGTTGGCTATGTGTTTTCTCTAAGAATTGAGATGCTAGGAATTGGCTGCACATACCACTTCGTCATAATCCTCACAATCTAGTTTAGGGACAACTTCACATTCACAGTGTTTGTTTAAGTTTCCAATTAGAGCCAATTTGATGTATTGTTAATGTTTCATGTGTTGTTGTTTATTATTTTGTGTTTAGTCTTAATACATCATATTGTTATTTTGGACAGAACTTTCATTCTGTTAATAGGTAGAGCAACCCCATCATTCCTCACTATGTTAATGAAACCTTCGCTTAATTAACTTATTTATCAAATTAAATTATTGCAGGTGCCAAACTCTCTTCTACTCCACTGGCAGGATAGATTAGAGTCAGTTCGCGTATTTTTTTTATCCTTGTGCAACAGGAAAAGTTGGAGTTAGAATAGGGGGGGCTTAGAGCATCATGTACATATGTAATTTCTCTAAGAATTGAGTGTTAAAAAACACTGCTAGCCCCGGCACCTCGCATAAAATGGCGACCCTTAGCCTCGGATCTTCCCTGTGAATCTTCTGATAAGCAAGGATTATTAGCAGTAGGGACACTCAGAATTTTTTTTGCTTAATTTTTTTTATTGATTGATACTCACGTTTTTTTCTGGTAGTTCCGCGTTTAGTTTTAAGTAGCGGCGCATGATTACTGTTTTTTGTTTTCAGTGTATATATTTTTTTTGGTCATTGTTCTTGTGTTCCTTTGATGGTGTGTCCGTATCACATCACACTTTGTTGGGTTTGTGTGCGGTTTCTGTACCACAACAAATCGTGCGTATAGTTACAGCGTTGGAGCGACGTTGTTGAAACTTTATGTCTATGTGTAAAAATATATGGAGTAGATTAATTTTATTGTGCATTTTAGATAAATTTGTTTTTCATGAATGATAACGAGAAGTAAGGCACGACTATTATCGAGCGACGCTAAAACAAAAGAGGATAGCATAATGGATAAGGGGCAGTTTACCGACGGGAATAGGTTCGGAGATGAGATGGGCACATTTTTAGCAGGACAGGACGCCAGGGTCATTGATGAGGAAGGTGATTTGGACGCGATCTTAGAGCAGCGTTGCGGCCGTGATTATGATAGTGAGGTAGAGGATGAAACAGAGACAGTCACACAGGTCGAGACGGTAGCAGAAGTTTATAATCAAACGAACGAGAGCAGACAGGGGCCAGCTCGGCCACGTCAGAGCTCTAGCGCCCAGGTGTCCAGAGTTACATCACCCATGTGTGACGAGGATCAAAATGATGACATTAACCCTATACTGAGCTTCCTACGATCAATGAAAGAAGAAGCTGACGAACAACGTAAGAAGGAGAGGAAGAAGATGAGAAACAACGTAAGAGAGAGAAGGAAGAAGCTGACGAACAGCGTAATAGGGAGAAGGAAGAAGAGGAGAAACAACGTAAGAAGGAGAAGGAAGAAGCTGACGAACAGCGTAAGAGGGAGAAGGAAGAAGAGGAGAAACAACGTAAGAAGGAGAAGGAAGAAGCTGACGAACAGCGTAAGAAGGACACTGAGGCAATAATTTCGCATGTAGGGGAAATTCGTGGGGAATTACTAACAATAAAGAAAGAATGTGAAGAAGTAAAACAAATGTCAATGGCTGCACAAAAAGCAGCAGACCTGGCCAAAACGGCAGCAATAGGGGCAATGAAAGTCGCGGAAGCAACTTCTAAACTCGCAGGGCGCTTGCGACGTACAACACAATCCCACTCAAAATCCCTAGCGTTCTTAAAAACTCAGGGTAATATCGCGGTTGCGAACAACACGAAACGAATGGAAGAAGTAGAGAGTCGGATAGCAAAACTAGAGCAAAACGGGCACACGAGCACTGCGCGTTCGGATACCAATGATGGAGTACACAGAATTGTGTCTCCGAGGAAAAGCCCGCCGTGCTCTAGCCCAATGACCGAGTGCGGAACTAACAATGCACACGCAGAAACAGCGAGTAATAGCTCCAATAATTGTAGCCCACTTGTGAATTCTGAGTGCCACTTCCACTGTGATACAGAGGTAGCACATCACAGTTATCACCAAGATAGAACAGGACACTCAGCAGACGTGCAAGTATCGGAAACGAGTGACAACACCAGTGCAAGGATCAGACAGGATTTTGATCAGAATCATTTCCTGTCGATACTTAAATTCCAGAAGTTCAAAGAAAATGGAGGGTCGATGCATCCGAAGAGCTGGGTGATGCAGTTTACGAATTTATTACCGGCACCATGGCCAACCCAGGCAAAATTAGAATTCATGTGTGGACACATCGAAGGCCAAGCCGCGGAAAAGATGCGGGGTGTAGCAGTGACGTGTCGGACTTATCAGTAATTTGTTGGTGCATTCCTGCGGACCTACTGGTCAAAGGAAACGCAGGACAGGATTAAAGAGGAAATAATATTTTGTCCTGAACTGGAAGTGTCCGGGTATAGGAGCGCAACCAAATTTCTTGATGAGTTACTCAAGAAGAATCAATTTTTAGATAGTCCATATAGCAACGGAGAAATCATTAAATTTTGCTTTTCCAAATTGCCAGTTAGGTACCAACAGACACTTTTCGGCAAGTGTGGATCTGACATAGAAGCATTCAAGAGTCTATTGCGCGAACTCGAAGTAGTCTTTGATAAACAAGACGCAAAGGACAGGAAGAAGGGGCAAAGTAACAAATACCACGGGCCAGGAAGGGAAGACGACAACAGATCGCATAATCGCACTGGTCAGTTAGGAAACCAGGGTTACGGAAGTCAAGGTTACGCTATTCAAGGTTATGGAAACCAAAGACACGGAAACCAGAACGTCAGGGAGCGGGGTCAATCTAGACAAGGAATCTGGGATAGGAGGAATAACGAACGGCAAAGCGACCGTAATTGGAGAGAGCGAAACCAAGGACAACAGTGGAACCAGGAGATTGAAACAAGACCCGAAAATCCTAATGCACGTCAGAGGAGGGGGAGCTTAACAAGGGATTGACGCCAGACTAGTGCGAACACAGGCCGCCGGAATTTCGCACGTAATCTCGGACCTGGCCAACTACGGATGATACATTACGAAGATTTATCAGAAATCCTGCTCGAGGAACATAAAGCAACTCCTCGACAAGATCGGCAGCCTCTTATCACAGTAGCAATAGCTGAAAAGAGTATGAATGCGATAATAGATAGTGGAAGCCACATAACAGCAATATCTGAGGCAGCATACAAGAGGTGCTCTCAGGAGATGGACTGACTTGTCCTATCGGTTAAGAAAACCAAAATAAAAGGGGCATTAGCGGGTAAATGTACGGAGGTCACCCAACAAACAAGACTGGAATTCTCCTGCCAAGGACACAAAATAGAGTCTAACTTCTGGATCGTGCCAAATCTGGCAATCGACATGATAATAGGAACGGACTTCCTAAATGAACATGAAGCGATAGTTGATCTAGGACGAGGTGAAGTGGTTTTGAGGAAAGGGAATCCCGTCCACATTAAGTTCGACGACCAGGTGATCCCTGCTCAACTACCGTCTAACTGTGTACGGATAAACTATGCGTGTCTGAAAGACAGAAAGGAAGAACAGGTCGACGTTGCGGGTAGGGGAGAGGACACGGATGAGAATGAAGTCGGAATAATGGGAAAAATAAAGGAGAAAATAGGAGAAAAAGTGGAAGCAATAAAGAATATAAGGTGCGACCACCGCAAAGAACTTCATAAATTACTAGTAGAACATGCGGAGGTCTTCCTTCCCAAGACAGGATCAATAAAGAACTTCCAATATGAATTTCGTGTACGTCCGCACAACCAGTTTCGTGTGCCACCCTATCCAATCCCCTTGGCATATCGACAGAAAGTAGCAGCTGAAATTGCGCGAATGCTGAGTGAAGGAATAATAGAACCTACGGCTTCAGCCTATAATAACCCGTTAAGAGTAGTCGAGAAGGCAGATGGTAGTATTCGTTTAGTCTTGGACTCGCGACAAATTAATACCATAATAGAACCCGAAACAGACAGACCGGAACGATTGGAGGAACTCTTACAAAATTTCCATGGAATATCAATCTTCTCATCAGTTGATCTAAAATCGAGTTTCTGGCAGATCGAGCTCCATCCAAATTGCAGACAGTACACAGCCTTTTTAGCATTTGGAAGATGTTACCGGTTTCGTCGTCTCCCATTTGGTTTGAACATTTCGTCTGCCGCATTCATTCGGGGATTGGACGGCATACTAAGCGATAATTTGAAACGTCATGTCACCAGCTATGTGGACGATTTGCTGATCGCGGAGAAATCTTGGGGAGAGCACAATGCGGTCCTCGGTGAACTCCTTGCGACATTCAAGGAATACGGAGTGACTATCAATATCGAAAAATCGAATTTTGGGAAGTCCTCTGTCAAATTTCTAGGACATATCATCACGGGTGAGGGCATTGCGCCAAATCCCGAAAAGATCGAAGCGATTGAAAAGTTTCCCATTCCTACGACAAAGAAGCAGTTAAGGGGGTTCTTGGGGATCATAAATTTTTACAACCGCTTTATACATGTCAAAACTCAGAGCAGTCCTAGGTTGCACCAACTTACAGGAAAGAAGATTCCTTGGGAATGGGATGAGGCGGCCGAATCCGAATGGAAAGCATTAAAATTCGCATTATTACAAGCACCCATCCTATCACACCCTAACTTAGCAGAAGAGCTTTGCATAGTAGCGGACAGTTCATACTCAGGTCTGGGTGTCATGGTGTTCCAAGACTATGTACATGAAGGAAACAGGGTGTGTAAGACAATTTCGTTTGGTAGCAGAGTACTAGCCAAGAGTGAGAGGAATTACTCAGTAACCGAGTTAGAGGCGCTGGCTATTGTATGGGCGTTTGAAAAATTCAGATACCTTCTGTTTGGTCGCAAGACGAGGGTCTACACAGACCACAAGGCACTCGAGTTCTTGATGACTGCAAAGCTTAATCACAGGCGGCTCATTAGGTGGGCAACATATCTGCAGCAGTACAGCTTTTCGATAGAATATATTCCCGGCAGTCAGAACATTATTGCAGACGCCTTGTCACGGTCACCGATCGGATTTGAGCACAACATGGAAGAAGATCTGGAGGAAAATCACTACTGCCTTTTTTATATGCAGAAAGTAGCCTTTGAAAATTTTATTACCTGTAGTATGCAGTACATCAAGAAGGAGCAAGACAAGGACCCTCCCCTAGTGTTATTGAAACAGAAATGGATAGACAGAAGACACGCCACCATCAGGCAGTTCTACCTCTTGCGGAAAGGCATAATTTTCCACCGAAATTATGCCAATGACACTGAATGGGGGGTATGCATCCCTGAACACCTAATAAACAAGGTTATATGGCATACTCACCTCAGCTATGGACACTTCGGACCACGCAAGTGCAATCTCAAGCTAAGGACCATGTGTTACTTTCGAAACATGGAGCGTCGAATACGGAGGGTACTGTCGGTGTGTAAAGACTGCCAAAAGGCTAAGCACACCACTGTGAGCATGCAGGCACCATTATACCCAATCGTACCGACAAAATTAAGACAATTAGCAGCAACAGATTTGATGGGACCTTTGCCAAGAACAAGAAGAGGATATACTTACGTATTAGTGTTTGTAGAACTAACGTCCAAATACGTTACCTTTACGCCACTGAAGAGGGCGACAGGACGAACTGTATCACGAGCCCTAATCCGGGATTTCCTACAGCAGGTTGGTCATGTGAGTAAAATTATTTCTGATAACGGGCCACAGTTTAAGTCAAAAACTTGGAAGGAGACGTTGCGTCGATGTAAAATTGATCCCATTTTTATATCTTCGCACCATCCGAGCTCGAATGCTGCAGAACGGGTTATTAAAGAACTCGGAAACTTGTGCCGGTTGTACTGTAACAAACAGCACACGACATGGGACATTTTCCTTAAAGACTTCCAGGAGGTGATCAATGAGGCACCCCATGGGATAACAAAATTGGCACCCATTACAGTACTGAAAAACCGGATTCCTAAGGACTTGATAACCAAGGTCGTAAACTTCCCACCAACATCGCGAACGCAGCACCAAGCCATAGTGGATTTGGCTCTCAAGAGGATACGGGCTGCAGCAGAGGTCAGGAAGAGACGTGCCGACAGGGGAGCTCGTCTACGACACTTCCAAATTGGACAAAAGGTGCTCGTTAAGTCTTTCCGACTTTCGAACAAACAGAAAATGAAATGCCAAAAATTCTATTCTGTTTACAACGGCCCGTACCGTATAAGGAGAGCAGCTCATCACAATGCTTATGAATTGGAGACGCTGAAAGGAAAGAAGTCCATAGGACTCCACCACATCTCTCACATAAAGGAGTTCGTGGAATAGTAGTAGTGTAAGTGGTGTAGATAGTAGAATGGGCAAATACATGAACCTTGCTATAGTAGTAGTGTAAGTGGTGTACATAGTAGAATAGGCAAAGATATGAACTTTTCTTCGGGGAACAATACTCGTCGCATTAATAGATTAAGATTGTTAATTAAAGTAATAACACGCTGCGTTTTCTCGCATAAGAATGTACTGCTGTTAATTTTTGTCTATGTTCGGGATCTCCTCTGTCGTTGCGATAAGAGGCACTATCTTTCCATGAGCAATGTTTTTGTCCTTTCCTATCTGGTGTCCATGTTAAGGGATAAAGATGAGTGACGAGACGTCGCACAAACGGGCGCATACAAGAACGTGCTCTTAGAACCGTTCTGAGAAGTCGTGATACGCTCCATAGCGGCCACAGCCAGTTCGTGAGACGTTCATACCATTGCTTGCAGGCACGCGTCAGTGCACTGCAAGATTGTGGTATATTGCGTGATTTCGAGGATGAATATTGGCAGTATAGTTTTTGCAGAGCTGCGCGAGCATCGTTGTCTTGCAAGTCGGGGTGAACCTGTGAGCGTTTGACTCCAATGGTGCCCTAGACGGTAGAAATGCGGGCATAAAGCCTACCATGCCAATGTGCTGGTTGGGGATTTAGCATGCTGCTTGCGACTGTCACAGATGACTAACCAGTGACTCATACTAGGATATTCGTGACATACTGTGTAGCTGGCGTGTGGTGGGCGACTGAATCCTCAACAGGAACCAGACTTGGCTTGGTCATATTACATTGTCTCTGGAAAGGTGCGCTTTCATTGCTAAGACTGCATCACATACAAAATTAAGTTCAACTATAAATTTATTGTCTTTTATAGCCATGGCTAACCCAGTCTCCGGAGTTTCAGTGAGGCGTAATGAAAACTTGGATGTCATGTCGTACGGCGCGCACATCACTGTCGTCAATAGCGGCGAGCAGCGAGACATCTCAACGTAACAGGAATTATGTAAGAGTATTGTATAAGGTAAACAAAAAAAATATATAAATAAATAAAATAAATAAATAAATAAATAAAAGGGAAAGTACGTTATACTAGGATAAGTTAAACTGTAGGATTTAACAATAACTAGATTAATATTGTGGGGGTTTTCTACCACAAGTGTGGCGCGCGCCTGTTGGGATGCTATTTTTCAGGTCATCAAACCACAGACCCGAGATGGAGGGAAGACTGGCGAGCGAAAGTAGCATAGTTGCATGTTCTTTATAGCTCAGTAAAACTTAGACCTGCGTAACAACATAATTTAATTAAAAGACATTGAATGTAGATCGTTGGCAATTGGTAGTTAATTCTTGAGCATGTCTACTGTCGATCTATATAATTAATAGTAATATTAGTGCGGGCCCGCAAATTTAGTTGTTCATCCATTACATAGCATCAGTTATCACACACCATATACAATACTGAGATCGGTCTCTATACAAATATCAAGATAAATTATTTCCATTTTTTGTTACGATAGCTACAGATAAATAACTATAAAATTAAAATTACAGTGTCTGAAATGACAGACCATCAATGTATCGTTATGTAAATTTATTATAAAATAGAAGGTCATGGGGAAAAGTTAGGCATAAGATTTTTGTAAGAATTGTGCAGATGACGGGGATCGTGGCAATCCAGAGGCCAGCCGGAGGTCATCGGCTACCTGCAGGAGGAGGGCGCGCTACCTGACGTGAGGGGCGCGAGGGCGTCCGGTCCTACAAGCTGACAGTCACCGGGCCGTGTACCTGAGGGATTAGGCGGGATCCTCGCCGGGCCACAAGCGAAAGTGAGGCTGGCCGTTGACACTGACACGCGACCCACGCGCGACAGCCCGCTAGCTCTCCGGTCGCGGCGGCCGTTTGGAGGGATTCCCTGCGGCAGGCCACGTTGTCGTGAGTACACGAAGAAGATCACATATCGTGTCAGAACCTGCGCCTCATGTGCCTCAGGACAGAAAGGGACGCTATATACTCACCTGTTTGGGTTTTTACAACTCACTAGCATTGGCCGATCTGCATACACAAAGCAGTATCATGCCACACTAACAAATGTATGGTCTCATTTCTAACTTCTCCTCTCTATTAGAGAGCAGTTTTAGCAATCGTCGCTCCTAGTTCGATCCTGTATAGATGACCTCACACACTTGTGGAGTCACTCCACGTGCCATCATCCCTCGTCGAACTGCAATATTGGGAAACGTAAAGTACTGTCCAGCGAGAGAAGAGACCTAGACTAGTGATGTATCCCAACACGTAGACCTCAGAGACAATTAATCGACATGAGGAGAGCATATCACTGTGTTTTCCTACCGTACTGCCGTGATCATATGCGTGGGTCTGACTACAATCTCAACAGCGTACTGCAGACGCTCCAGCACTCCCTATTGCTGTTGCAACAACGTAGCAACAACACCCGACGTTTAGCCCTATGTGATGTCAGTACTGTGGCCCCATCCCAAAAGCCCCCCTCCAATGCTCAAGACATGGAACCACGTGCATCAATGCATATGTCTCAACATGCCAACCCCCTCAGAGAAACTAATGAATTTGTGAAGTGCTTCGAACATTTCTAACAATGTGATTTAGTGCCTCATTCTCAGCACAGTCGTGAACAGTGTGCAATGTGCACGCACAACTTAATGTCCCATGAACCTTGTTTTTTTAAATTTCTTTCTCTAGTGTTGTTTTTGTAATGTATGTGATACCTTGTATGTGTTTGTTTTACACTGTAATTCTTATTACAAATTAATGTATTGTTCTCCACACCATGTTTTTTTTGTATCTTGTATTTATTTTTGAGTGTATGGAAACAGTGTGCCTGAAGTCCCCATAAACTGAAGCAGACACCACCACTGTCATTGTGAATGGACCATCAGTTCAGGGAACATTTTGTAAAGGTTATTCTTGCTGCAGGGAGACAGAATGAATCGGAGGTTGTAATTAGATTCTGAAAGCTCACAAAGAGATTGTTAACTTAAATAGTATCATGTGTGAGTGAGTTCAGGTGAGTTTAATGATTAAAATTGTTGTAACATCTTGGGCTTTTAATTGTGGAGCACTCCAACTCTGATTGTAAAGAATAAATTGCTCCATATTTGGCTCACATGCCCGGGCCATATTTAGAGAGTGAAAGTCTGTGTGAATCGGTGTTTGGAAGGGGCTCCCTGGGTATGGATGTGTGATGTGAGTGTTAGTGTTCCATATTAAGAAGGTGAAGTTGGCTACATCATAAATAATCCTCCCTCTAAGAGCTGCATTTTTCAGTTGCAGTTATTTTCTTTATAGAGTGCGGCATGTGCAGCCAGTTTGCGAGATTGTTCTTGGGCGATTGACTCACTACCTTGCTCCTCAGTGAGCCAACCGCTCACCAATTACAATCTAAAATGGCGTAGGGGCTATGAGAGGTGGCATGAGCCCCCTCTCATATTTCTATCTTACAATTCTCCTCTCTAATTGCATGCGGTGGAAAGTTGCTATTCCTTCACAGGCGGACTTCCCACGCAGCGTCTTTCGTCACCCGGGTGGTCCGGTGACAGGCGGGCTCTGCTGATCTGGAAAGCTTTAAGCCGACGGGTGTGAGGAAGTCGAGTGAATGCTTTGCAGACACCGACATTGTCAAGAGGCACGCCCGCAGAGCTTGAAGTAGCGGCTGGGCTAGAGGTTCCGTTACTTCGCAGAAACTTAGCGAAAACACTTTCTGGCGGGCTACCAGCGAGGCGTGGGAATGACTTGTGTACCCAGGCAGCTGTGGCGGGAAAATTCCCGCACTTTCTGCAAAATAGTAACTGTGATTGGCTTGCTCAGGGCATAGGTCCGTGACGTAGCAAGATCGGCGCAGAAATTGGCGCCAAGGATCTCCATTGGTGGAATGGTAGCGTTCCGGCAATGGAGTGGAATTTTCCGCCGGTTTTGGAGTTGCTGATTGGAACGTTTAACCACGGCCACTGTCGTGGGGGCGGGAATGTTCTGTGTTCGGTTTTTGGTACGGGTGCTCTTGTGAGTAGTTGGCTCTCGCCTTTCGGTCGAGGACGTCGAAGCAACCAGCCAACGTCTCCGGTACGACAGATCGTGTCCTGGGAGTCAAGAAGTCGGTTTGGTAATGTATGTCCGCAGCACCGGCAGATAGGGATTTTCCTAGGTGACAATCAGAGCTCAGCAGAGCGCGCCTGTTCGTCTTTTTTTTCTAACTTTGTTCTGTCTTGGGTAGCAGCAATTAATGTTGGGTTGGCTATGTGTTTTCTCTAAGAATTGAGTTGATAGGAATTGGCTGCACATACCACTTCGTCATAATCCTCACAATCTAGTTTAGGGACAACTTCACATTCATAGCGTTTGTTTAAGTTTCCAATTAGAGCCAATTTGATGTATTGTTAATGTTTCATGTGTTGTTGTTTATTATTTTGTGTTTAGTCTTAATAAATCATATTGTTATTTTGGACAGAACTTTCATTCTGTTAATAGGTAGAGCAACCCCATCATTCCTCACTATGTTAATGAAACCTTCGTTTAATTAACTTATTTATCAAATTAAATTATTGCAGGTGCCAAACTCTCTTCTACTCCACTGGCAGGATTGATTAGAGTCAGTTCGCGTATTTTTTTTATCCTTGTGCAACAGGAAAAGTTGGAGTTAGAATAGGGGGGGCTTAGAGCATCATGTACATATGTAATTTCTCTAAGAATTGAGTGTTAAAAAACACTGCTAGCCCCGGCACCTCGCATCTTTTTACATGAAGATAGTTTGCTAATGATTTTATTTTTAGTGGTGTAATGCAACGAAGTATAAAGGAAAATTAATTTTGACAATAATTCATGATCGACGACTAGCGACCGGTCTGCTGAATTTAACCTTAGTTCTCAGTACATTAACACGAACAAAACCGGTTTGACCTAAGATGGTTCGGAAAATATTTGCATTGTCGTACTCACTGATCGTCGACTGTAGATTCAAGAACATCGTGACATTGGTAAGATATCTACGGGCCGTACGCACCAAATGTTAGTTACGGTTTTGGGTATCCGCATGCTTTCTGTTCACATCTGTTCACCGTCGACAAAACGTGTGACGTAATGAAATTGTCTTGCTTTGTTTACATTCACTTGACCTCAATGTCTGAAAGTTTCTCCAGTGTTTTCGTGCAGTAAATGTATCACCAGTACACCATCACGTACAATAAATTTTGTAGAGGTCGAAACATTTGGTGGAAAAATTTTAAGATTTGCTGAAGAAAGCAGATATCCGTTTGTCTGCTACTGTTCTCTGAGAGTAAGGGACAAACCAAATAATGGTATTTGGAACCTAAAATTTTCAAACTGAATGTTCTCCCACATTACACGACTAACGCTTTTGATACAAAACAAGATGTCTTTCTAAGGGCTGCATATGCACCACATTGTATACCTGGCAGTTACATTTTGTCCACAAACTTGAATAAAAGACTTGTAGTGTGGCCTTTTGGTGAGGCTACACATTTCGACAAGTCCTCTTTCCCTAACTGTATTAATGAGCTGTCATATGACGTGCCTAAGTGTGTTGACCTACATGTTCATAATAATGAAATGTGAAAACAGTGCCTGTTTTTTGTTTTGGTCTACCGTTCGTAATGAATATGCCGGCTGCGGATACCAACGCAAGACGGTATGAGACACCCTTTGGGAGACTCTTTAGAAATGCATGAAGCACGGAGTCCCATTCATCTCTCTCTGTGATTTGAGGGTCCCGAGAGGTCTGAGGTAGTGGCATACTTCTCCTGAGTACAGCCCTCGAATGATGTAAGGCATTGGGATTCGCCAAATATATTCTTGCGAATACGTCATCCCTACGTTGGCGCTGTATCTGGAACTTTCGGATGATTCAGTGCGAATGGGCGCTTTTATTCATGGAAATGAGTCGCAGCTCGTCTGCACTACGAAGTGGAAAAACTTGCTCTTTGTAGCCACACATATCAAATAACAGCGGTAGATCACATAAAAGCCATTCTTACAGAGATCAGCTCCGGTAACAACGCAAACTGGTGTTACGAAAGATGAAAATTTCTTTATTTCTGTAATATACTACCTGGGCTGTAGAACATACTGCTCAACACAGTAAAATTGCACGAAGAAAGATCTAACACCCATTTCATGTCAATTTAAGCAGAACTGACAGACCTGAAACTTCTCGTAACTTCATCTGCTTACTGGCCGTCTTAGCTTTCACATCTTCCAACACATGGAAGTGATGACAGGTTTTGAAGTTCTTAGTACACTATTTTTTGCTACTTCTGCCCTTCTTTCACTGGTTGTGGCTCACTTACCGTCATAAACCAAATAGTTTTCCACAGACATACTGATGGTGCTTTGTTGTCATCGTCTGCTAGATATTTCTCCGTACAGTACCCTACAACTACTTGCCACGACCTATACAGAGTACAATAGCTTTTGTGTGAGGTGTGATCTCACGCAGAACGAAGGCGAGTGCAGCTTATCTGTCACCTATGACTACAATATCAAGTAGGCACAACACTGCAAACTAATAAGTCGTTATTTTATATAAAAAAAGTCATACAGTACAGTAAACAGTGTGAGAAAGAACGAAAATCATTTGTATATGCGTATGAAAGGATGCATCTTCATAATCCCCATACTACGCAAGGTAGCATACGGTGTGTGACGAAGAGGTTCTACGGGTTCTTACCTGTTTCATCCACGATTGTTGAGCTAGCGGAACTACTGTCTCTATACCCCCCACGACATGGAACAATCGCCAATTTCTCCACCACGATGGTTTCGCGAGATGCATGTGATACAAAGTAATGTGTAGCTTTTCCTTTTCAGATGTATGTCCGCGGAATTCTAAACTATATGTGAATTAAATGTTTACCATTGGTGGGAATTTAGGATCTTCGAAATGCTTTTGCGCTAACGAATCTGCAATGAAACGTTACTTTTATTGCACGGATCTCCTGTCCATCTCCTCAATTAACCCTAGATTCTATGCAGTGGCAGACTGACCAGAAACACCGAATAATAGAGTGAAGTGGAGTTTTGTAAGTTGTTTTTGTAACTTCCATAGTGATGTACCAGGTGCGGACGACGGCTGTGGAATTTTCACAAAGGAAAATAAATTCAAATTTGCTGTTTCCACATCTGGTGATAATTGTATGAGCTGCCTCACAATGCGGACGAAATGCGAACAGATGTAATAATCACCGACTCGCTGGGCCTGAAAATCGAGGCTTGTGGCATTTAAAGCAGTTGCGGATTATGTGGAAAGTAACAAATAAGCCGTTCGTACGAGGACGTGTTAAAAATGTAACGCCACCGAATTTTTATGGGAAACTTCTTAATGCTTTTGAAACAAAACAAAAATTATTAACATTTTCATCTTTATTCTTCATGTCTACATATTTGCTGCCCTCTGGCGCTAGAGGGCCCCGAATTGTAACGTGTAACATGGCGATATGTAAGCGTATGTATGTCGTTGCATGAGAAACAGTGTGCTCCAATCCAGTTTCAAATTCGAAGAGTTCGTCCACACATGTCACTCTCCCTCCTTCAGCGTGTCAATTCCAGACCTCACTCGAGTGATGCGACATCCGCAACAATACATCTTGAGTTCACTGTCATCGATCGTCCTCCATAAGTTCGCTACTTGTCCCCATTCGATTTTCATCTCTTTCGAAAACTTAAAGAACGCCTTCAATGATTTCTCTTTAGTGATGAAGCGCACAGGGATAAGGTTGTGGCTTCTACACTGTGTGATGATACAGTGATTAGTACCTTGTAACATCGAGAAGCCTCCTCCACATGGATTAAGTGTCACAGGTTTTCTAATGACGTTGAAATGATAGATAGTGTATATTGCGTTTTGTAATATGATACTGGCGTTCTACGGACTGGAGCGTGGAATGTCAGTTCCCTTCATCGGGCAGGTAAGTTAGAAATTTTAAAAAGGGAAATGGATAGGTTAAAGTTAGGTATAGTGGGAATTAGTGAAGTTCGGTGGCATGAGGAACAAGACTTCTGGTCAGGTGAATACAGGGTTATAAATATAAAATCAAATAGGGGTAATGCAGGAGTAGGTTTAATAATGAATAAAAAAAATAGGAGTGCGCGTGAGCTACTGCAAACAGCATAGTGAACGCATTATTGTGGCCAAGATAGACACGAATCCCACGCCTACCACAGTAGTACAAGTTTGTGTGCCAACCAGCTCAGCAGATGACGAAGAGATTAATGAAATGTATGATGAGATAAAAGAAATTATTAAGATATTCAAGTCCGCAGCTCGTGGTCGTGCAGTAGCGTTCTCGCTTCCCACGCCCGGGTTCCCGGGTTCGATTCCCGGAGGGGTCAGGGATTTTCTATGCCTCGTGATGACTGGGTGTTGTGTGATGTCATTAGGTTAGTTAGGTTTACATAGTTCTAAGTTCTAGGGGACTGATGACCATAGAAGTTAAGTCTCATAGTGCTCAGAGCCATTTGAACCATTTTCTGATAGTTATGGCTGACTGGAATTCGATAGCAGGAAAAGGAAGACAAGGAGACGTAGTAGATGAATATGGAATGAGGGTAAGAAATGAAAGAGGAAGCCGCCTGGCAGAATTTTGCACAAAGCATAACTTAATCATAGATAACACTTCGTTCAAGAACCATGGAAGAAGGCTGTATACATGGAAAAGGCCTGGAGATACTGGAAGGTTTCAGATACATTATATAATGGTAAGGCAGAGATTTAGGAACCTAGTTTTAAATTGTAAGACATTCCCAGGGGCAGATGTGGACTCTGACCACAATCTATTGATAATGAACTGTAGATTAAAACTGAATAAACTGCAAAAAGGTGGGAATTTAAGGAAATGGGACATGGATAAACTGACAGATCCAGAGGTTGTAGAGAGTTTCAGGTAGATCATTAGGGAACGATTGACAGGGATGGCGGAAAGAAATACAGTAGAAGAATGGGCAGCTTTGAGGCGTGAAATAGTGAAGGCAGCAGAGGATCAAGTAGGTAAAAAGACGAGAGCTAGTATAAATCATTGGGTAACAGAAGAAATATTGAGTTTTAATTGAAAGGAGAAAAAATAAAAATGCAGTACATGTAGTAGGCAATAAGGAATACAAACGTCTCAAAAATGAGAACGACAGGAAGTGCAAAATGGCTAAGCAGACATGGCTAGGGGACAAATGTAAGGATGTAGAGGCAAATCTTACTTGGGGTAAGATAGATACTACCTACAGGAAAATTAAAGTGACCTTTGGAGAAAAGAGACCACTTGTATGAATATCAAGAGCTCAAATGGAAGTCCAGTTCTAAGCAAATTAGGGAAAGTAGAAAGGTGGTGGGAGTATATAGAGGGTCAATACAAGGGCGATGTACTTGAGGACAATATCATGGAAATGGAAGAGGATGTAGATGAAGATGAAATGGGAGATATGATACTACGAGAAGAGTTTGACAGAGCAGACCTAAGTCAAAAGTAGGCCACGGGAGTAGACAACATTCCATTAGAACTAATGACAGCCTTGGGAGAGCCAGCCCTGACAAAACTCTACCATCTGGTGAGCAATATGTATGAGAGAGACAAAATACTCTCATACTTCAAGAAAAATACAGTAACTCCAATCCGAAAGAAAGTAGGTGTTGTCAGGTGTGAAAATTACCGAACTATCAGTTTAATATCTTTCGTCTCTAAAATACTAACGCGAATTCTTTACAGACGACTGGAAAAACTGGTAGAAGCCGACGTCGGGGAAGATCAGTTTGGATTCCATAGAAATGTTGGAAAAGGTGAGGTAATACTGACCCTACGACTTATCTTTGATTAAGGAAAAGCAAACCTACGTTTTTAACGTTTGTAGACTTAGAGAAAGCTTTTGACAATGTTGACTGGAATGCTCTCTTTCAAATTCTGAAGGTGGGAGAGGAAAAATACAGAGAGCGAAAGGCTATTTACAATTTGTACACAAACCAGATGGGAGTTATAAGAGTCGAGGGGCATGAAAGGGAAGGAGTGGTTGGGAAGGGAGTGAGACAGGGTTGTAGCCAATCCGCTATGTTATTCAATCTGTTTGGGCAAGCAGTAAAGGAAGCAAAAGAAAAATTCGGAGTAGGAATTAAAATCCATGTAGAAGAAATATAAACTTTGAGGTTCGCCGATGGCATTGTAATTCTGTCAGAGACAGCGAAGGACCTGGAAGAGCAGTTGAACGGAATGGACACTGTCTTGAAAGGAGGATATAAGATGAACATCAACAAAAGCAAAACGAGGATAATGGAATGTAGTCGAATTTAGTAGGGTGATGATCAGGAAATTAGATTAGGAAATGAGACGCTTAAAGTAATAAAGGAGCTTTGCTATTTGGGGAGAAAAATAACTGATGATGGTCGAAGTTCAGTGGATATAAAATGTAGCCTGGCAATGGCAAGGAAAGCGTTTTTGAAAAAGAGAAATTTGTTAACACCGAGTATAGATTTAAGTCTCACGAAGTCATTTCTGAAAGTATTTGTATGGAGTGTAGCCATGTATGGAAGTGAAACAAGGACGATAAATAGTTTGGACAAGAAGAGAATAGAAGCTTTCGAAATGTGGTGCTACAGATGAAAGCTGAAGATTAGATGGGTAGATAACATATTGAATAGAATTTGGGAGAAGAGAAATTTGTGGCACAACGTGACCAGAAGAAGGTATCGGTTGGTAGGACATGTTCTGACGTATCAAGGGATGACCAACTTAGTACTGGAGGGCAGCGTGGAGGGTAAATATCGTAGAAGGAGACCAAAAGATTAATACACTAAGCAGATTCGGAAGGATGTATATTGCAGTAGGTACTGGGTGATGAAGAAGCTTGCGCAGGATAAAGTAGGATGGAGAGCTGCATCAAACCAGTCTCTGGACTGAAGACCAAAACAACAATATGATACTGTAAGAGATGTCTATTCTGTTTTCTTTTCATTGTTCGAGGACGCGGCATGGCAGTAGCAGAACGGCCAGTCTTTTGGTCCTCTAGGTGCCGTAACTACTGGCAGTTTTGGCGTTAAAGCAACGGCCGGTTCCCAAAGAACACCTCCCAAATCGACATGCCTCATTGTATGTTAGTAATTCAAACAAGCGAAATATATCTACATCTATATCTACATGGATACTCTGCAAACCACACTTAAGTGCCTGGCAGAGGGTTCATAGAACCACCTTCACAATAATGCCCTGTTATTCCAATCTCCAACGGCACGTGGATGAAACGAACACCCATATATTTCCGTGCGAGCTCTGATTTCCCTCATTTTATTAAGACGATAGTTCCTCCCTAAGTAGGTCGGCGTCAACAAAATATTTTCGCATTCGGAGGAGAAAGATGGTGCTTTAAATTTCGTGAGAAGATTCCTCTGCAACGAGAGATGCATTTCTTTTAATCATTTCCACATCGAATGCTGTATTGTGTCAATGAATCACACTTATGTTTTGACAATACACAACAGCCACCCCTTTTCAACTTTCTCGATGTACTCCGTTAATCTTATCTGGTAACGATCCCACACCGAGCAGCAGTACTCCAAAAGAGGACAGACAAGCTTTGTATCAGCAGTCTCTTTAGTAGCTCGCCGGCCAGTGTGGCCGAGCGGTCCTAGGCGCTACAGTCTAGAACCGCTACAGTCGCAGGTTCGAATCCTGCCTCGGGCATATATGTGTGTGATGTCCTTAGGTTAGCCAGGTTTAAGTAGTTCTAAGTTCTAGGGGACTAATGACTTCAGAAGTTAAGTCCCATAGTGGTCAGAGCCATTTTTTTCTTTAGTAGCTCTATTGTACCTTCTAAGTGCTCTGCCAATGAAACGCAGTCTTTGGTTCGGCTTCCCCACAACATTTGCCGCATGTTCTTTCCCATTTAACTTGTTTGTAACTGTAATTTCCAGATATTTAGTTGAATTCATGGCTTTTAGATATGACTGATTTGTCGTATGACGATTAACGTATATAAAGTTCAACGGATTCCTTTTAGCACTCATGTGGATGCCTCACACTTTTAATTATTTAGAGTCAATTGCCAAGTTTTGCACAATACAGATATTCCAATACATAAGAGACTTTTATAGACAGATTGACAGAGTGGCTATGGGCAGTCCTTTTAGTCCTGCTGTGAGTAACTTGTTTATGGAGCCTTTTGATCAACGGGCGTTGCAGACTGCCAGTAAGAGACGAGCCATATTGTATCGCTATGTCGATGACACTCTCGTAGTTTGGACACACAGAGCAGGGGAGTTGGATGCTTCCTGACACATCCAAACAGAATTAATCAGAAAATCCAATGCAGACGGAGAGTAATGGACAACTGAATTTCCTCGGTGTGTCTGTGATTAAACGACGGGGTGGAACGTTTTGGCCATAAGGTGTATAGAAAGGCCACACATACTGATCGTTATCTGCCTAAAGATTCAAACCACCACTGTAGACAAAAAAGAGGTGTGATAAAAATCTTGGTAGACAGGGCGCACAAAATTTGTGAACTTGTTTATTGAAAAGATGAGACTGAACATCTACGGTCAACTTTCGTGAAGAATGGCTTTTTTAGCAAGGATATAGATCGAGCACTTAGCTCTAGGTGGAGAATCAGGAGCAACGACGAAAAACAGTCGCCCAACGGCAAGGTTTTCCTTCCGACCTTTAGTAAGGTCACAGACAGCATTGGGAAAGTGTTAAGTATTGGGTGGAAACTATTTTCAGACCCAGCAGGAAAATAAAAGAATATTCCTTGTAGTAGTGGACAGGTTTATATCGGTACCACAAAGAGAAGTGTAAACACCAGTCTTGTTAAATATAAGAGTAATTGCCGCCAAGGTCACGTGGGTAAATAGGCCGTAACAGAACATGCTTACCAGGAAGGTAATCATAAAATAAAGTTCAGCGAGAAAGCGTCATATCTAAAACCTCGAATTCTTATTCGCGCATGTGTAAAGAGGCTATCGAGATTATAATAATTTTAAAAGGAAAGCTGAAGGTGTTAAACTGGATGAAATTTGAATGTTAGCGCTGCACCGAAAGCGTGACGAACGATTACTTTCAATCGAGAATTTTGGCATTACCAGAAACAGTCTCATAGCCAACTCCACTTCATGGACAGTGGCGCTCTCTATACTGCTTATATAATCAGCACTTCCTCTAGTTCACTTTGCAGTTCGCCGCATTACCTCAGAGGATGTCTCTCGCAGTCAGAGACAAAACGTAAGGAGAGAGTTTTATACATCGACTACGGCCTATCAGTCCGGAACTTTTAACTGAATAAAATACCGGCCGTGAAAGCCTACATTGTATCAAAACAGATATCTTTTCTAAATCGTTTTGCAATTTGTTTCGATACTCTGATAACTTTATTACACGACGAACGGTAGCATCATTTGCAAACAACCTAAGATATCTCTTAAATCATGTATATACCGGTAGATAAAGAACAGCAGATGACTTACAACACTACCTTGCTCCAAAAATCATCTCTATTTTACTCGATGACTTTCCGTCAGTTAATACGAATTGTGACCTTTCTGACAGGAAATCACGCATCCAGTCACGTAACCGAGACCATATTCTATATGCACGCAGTTTGACTACAAACAGCATGTGAGATTCAATGTCAAAAACTTTCTGGAAGTCTAGAAATGCACAATCAATTTGAAATCCCTTGTTAATAGCACTGAGCACTTCGTGTGGATAAAGAGAGCTAGTTGTGTTTCACAAGGACGTTATTTTCTAAATCCGTATTGACTGGGTGCTGAAAGACAGTTGCCTTCGAGGTAATTCATAATCACAATATATGTTCGACAATCCTGCATATCGACCTTAATTACATGGGCCTGTAATTTGGATTATTACTCCTACTGTCTTTCTCGAACACTGGTGTGACCTGTGCAACTTTCCAGTCTTCGGGTACGGATCTTTCGTCGAGCGAGCGGTTGTGTATGATTGTTAAGCATGGAGCAATCGCATCGACATGCTCTGAAAGGTATACAGTCCAGATCGGAAGACTTGCTTTCATTAAGTGATTTAAGTTGATTCACCTCTCCGAGGATATCTACATCTAAGCTACTCATGTTGGCAACTGTTCTTCATTTTACTTTTTGAGTATTTATTTTGTTTTCTTGGTGAAGGAATTTCGGAAGGCTGTGTTCAGTAACTCTACTTTGGCAGCACTGTCATAGATGGTATTTACATTGCTATCGCGCAGAGAAGGCATTAATTGTGTCTTGCATCTAGCATACTTTACATACCATCAGAATCACTTCGGATTTCCCGCCAGGTTTCAAGATAAAGTTTCGTTGTGGAGACTATTATAAGGATATCGCATTGAAGTCCTCGCTAAATTTCGAGCTTCTGTAAAAGATCGCCAATCTTGGAAATTTTGCAATCGTTTGAATTTGTCATGGTTTTTCGTTGTTTCCACGGCAGTGTTCGCCCCATCTTTCAGAATGTACGAGTATACAGTAAACCGTAAATGTAATGTGCTGAAGTACTGTTGTATTTCCTATTAAGGTAGGTCATGGGTTAAATATGAACCCAATTATATTGTCGACTTATTCGAAAAGTTTACATTTAGACTAACTCGGACAACATTTTATACTGAAATCAGTGTCGGATCGCAGTCACATGTTAGCAAATATCTCGCAGAAGGCTCGTTTGCAGACACTTTTATGCTGGAAAGTTTTTGCTTGTATTATCGTTTTTTCGTTGTTTCCACGGCCGTGTTCGCCCCCATCTTTTAGAATATACGAGTATACAGTAAACTGTATATGTAATGTGCTGAAGTACTGTTGTATTTCCTCTTAAGGTAGGTCATGGGTTAAATATGAACCCAATTATATGTCGACTTATTCGCAAAGTTTACATTTAGAGTAACTCGGACAACATTTTATACTGAAATCAGTGTCGGATCGCAATCACATGTTAGCAAACATCTCGCAGAAGGCTCGTTTGCAGACACTGTTATTCTAGAAAGTTTTTACTTGTATTATCGTATACTGCGTTACGTTTTAGATTCCACTTCAATTCTGTTGCATCTTTCTAGTAGAAGGGCATTTTGAATACGTCATTGCATTAATTATCTTTTATTATAACCACATTAGTTGCTTATCGATCATCTTCCTGGTTTCTATAGAACCGGATAAGGAAAACGTATGTTTACACTTAAATACTAAATAAACGACCATATGAATAAAAGTGCATTACATGTTTGTAGTGTGTACTTAGAACATTACATCTTAACTACGTCATAACGTCTTTGCTTGGATTTAAACTGGATAGCAAACAGATTAAATGTTCTCAAAGACTCACATACAAAACAAGAATAAAAAGAAAAACATTAAGGTGTAAAATCTGCTCGAATTGACAGCTCACTCTTTGAAAAATAACCTCTAACCTGTCAGCTCTACATGAGTATTCTTAGCGAAAGGTGTAAGTCTAAATATAATCTGAGATAATTTTGAATTTCAGGCATTGTGATATCATAAATAAGAAATGGATGGTCTGAGCGAGTTGTATACCGTATGACTGTTTACTACCACACACGTCATCTCGATCTGAACGCAAAGCTTAAATGTGTTATGTCAATTAAGTAGCCCATATGCAATAGAAGATAATTTCGTTGTCTTAGACCATCATGCAAGTATCTTTGATCTTTAGCCCAGGCAAATCTCTTTACCGAAAAGTGTAAATGTGTTTTTAGCAAAAATGCACTGAACTATACAAGTCACTTGGGTATATAAATGCCGATTTTATACGTTCAGTCGCAGGCGTGTATGACAGATGACCACTACAGTTTAAGGTATAAACACGTAGTACCAGTGTACCAGTACAATAGCTAACCTACTGGTTAGTATACAAATCAATTACTTCTTTGTTGCATATTGCACTCCTTTCTGTGCCGTTGACGGCTTTAGTAATAGGTAATAAAGGTCCTCAAGTGTTGTACCTCAAGTGTTGTAGATAGGGGTCTCAATGCTCTTCTCGAATTGTAACGTGTTACATATCAGGAATCTGATTAGCGAATATGTATACTGTGAAGGGGCCGTTCAAATGCATAGCTCACTGAAGAGGTACCTGCAGAACAACTGTGGGGGAATGCCACATATTATTCGGACTGGTCGCCTTTGTGCATCAAGTACTTCCTTTCCAAAAATTATTTTGTAAGACGTTATTAAATGGAAACGTACAAAATATGTAAAGAGTTTAATTCGTTTCTTTCCAAGACTAGCAATTAATAGAAAAGCAAAATTAGCTGTACATAATTGCTTGACAAGCTCAGTAATACACTTCTTCCATTTCAAGTATTCGTCAATTTGTATACTAAAAAATTCTCATTCTTCTACCCTGTTTAGTGCTTCCTGCTCATGTGCTACTTCCGTAGTTGGTATGACTGTCTGTTTTACCGAAGTTAATATAGTGTTTTTCTTTTTTAATTAGGGGAGTGCATTTTCTAGGAACCACTTAATATTTCTTTGTAAAACGTCATTTACAAGCTTTTCTGTTGCTTTCTCTTCTTATGGGCTTTATGATAATACCAGAAATCTACGAATTCTCGTTGTTGAATGTTAAGTGGAAGGTGACTGACGTACATAGGAAATAGGAGTGGATCCAATATTCTACCCCGTAGGAGTCCCTTTGTTCAAAAATGGCTCTGAGCACTATGGGACTTAACATCTGAGGTCATCAGTCCCCTAGAACTTAGAACTACTTAAACCTAACTAACCTAAGGACAGCACACACATCCATGCCTGAGGCAGGATTCGAACCTGCGACCGTAGCAGTCGCGCGGTTCCGGACTGAAGCACCTAGAACCGCTTGGCCACCACGAACGGCAGTCCCTTTGTGATTTTTCTCCTGTTACTCAAATTTTCTCCCCTCTAACATTGTTTGATGAAGGACTTACTTCTATCTCCTTAATTTGTAGATGATCCAGTTCAGTTCTGTTCTATATAATTTATTTCTTATGATTCCTTATTATGTCTTCCTAAGCACATAATGCTAAGTATTGTAATGTTTCATTTTAAGGAGTCTTTGATTTGCGTTCTGAAGACATTTTGTCTGTAGCAGACTCTTGGTATTACGGTCATAAGGCACGAAAGTTGCCTTCTAGTTTCTCTGGTAGAACCTAGCTTTAGGTGTACACAACATTTGCAACAGCATGAAGGTGTCATGCCACAGAGGTAAAATTGGCATGAAGTGTGCCACGTCCTTGGATCTTAAAATGATCAGCATTTCAGGGCAATTGTAGACAATAGTATTGGCATATAAAGTTTGACGCTAAGGGAAGATTGCGGAGCGGGTTTCTTGTTCAGAAATATCTGAATATCTGCTGTTTGCGTCTGCTTCGTGTAAGAGGTAAAATTGTCTGCCAGGATTCGACTATTTCAGGTTCATGGCCTATGGAGACAACAGTTTATTGTTCCACAGTGTCGCTGGCCGTATTGGTCGAGATCCCGTGACTGGCAACATAGAATTGATGACCTCAGAAATACGTTATTCGTGTGGGATCTCAACGTCCCACCGCGACTAACACCAAAGTGTGCCTACATGTTGTTTGTTCGGCCGTTCAGGATCATGTAGCCACATTACATTCCTTGGACAGTGAGATAAATATCCATGAGGGCTGTTAGTACCTCGACCGCTACGGGTGCTATACTTTTCTCAGCGGCAGACAGAGGCGCACAGTCAGTGGTATGCTCAGGCACGCATTCCGAGTTGAGATGCGTAGAGAGAAGGAGCGCCCTGCTGCTTCTTCTGAGAAGAGTGTGGCAGATCGTTGTACAGCGGCGCTTACGTCGTCGTCGGCCCCATCTGGGCCGCCATCTACGACGAGTCGGCTTATGACTCCCGGAAAAGGCACGGCCGACCGATCTGCTTTTTTGCCGCACTCGACACCTCACTCGCGCTCGTGGGAAGACGAGACGACTTTACTACTGCATGGTCTCGCCACTGCCGGCTCCCTATAACGTCTAGAGGACGATGAACGTAGGTTGAGCACTGCACAGAAGAGGAGGACGCAAGCTACAACGCCAGGAGAGACCTTCCCAGCAGCCGCTGCACTGCCTGGAGTGGCCCTGCAAGTCATAGCGACAGAAGACGGTACTGTAGCGCCAGCATAGGCTTCGCCAGTCGCGGCCACTGAAGCGATCACTGTCCTGTCCAAGTGGACAATGCCAGTCGCGCCTCACCCAGAAGAGGGCACAGTATTACTGATTACAGCTCGCCAGCCGTGATCCCACAAATGCCCAGCCAGGCATGGCCAATGTAGATGTCACTGATCCGCCAGAGGCAAACCTGGTGGACCAGATAGATCTTGCCCAGCACAGACGTCAGCTGTAGAAGACAATGTCTTGTAGACCTCACGAAAGCAGACTGCAGTGGTGGATGGGGACGATTCCTCGCTTCCTCGTCTTCGCCCACATGTACCTAGCAACAGTCGAGGAAGAGGGAACAGAGCGGTGCCGCCACTCATCCTTTTCCACAGCCTGATAGGGACTGCTTCGTCGCCCAAGGTGGAAGCATACTGCTCAGGCCCAGGCGCTCGAGCAAGTGCCCACACCACCAATCCAGGCAGGCAACCGCTTCGAGGCCTGCCTGAAACAGCTGCAGATGATGATGACGCGGCATCACCACTGAGGAAATCTGCTCCCACCTCCCCCTATAGTCATCCATTGGCACAGAGTTTACAAAAACTTCCAGCAGATGGTGCAGAGGGAGGCAACCATTACTGTGATTCGAGTGGCGGGCGATGACATGTGCAAGGTCTTCCTGGCCAACACAGATGACCACACTAAACTGATGAAGTCCATTCGCCCCGAGGTGTTCCACCGCTTCGCACAAAACGCAGAGCCTCTCTGCCTGCCTTCCGCCGCCTCCCTTTCGAAGTCCAGAGCTCTGATGTCATGTGTTCGCCCCGGACTCATTGGAACACGCCATTATTCCTCATTGTCCTGGTCGACACTGCTGACAATAGAAAAGTTTTTCAGGTCACGAGGATTGCTGAAATTGCGGTGAAGGTCGAATCTCTCAGTGGTAAGGGAAGATGGGCGCAATGCTACTCAAGCCAGCCTTCACAATGGGTCGAGGTACTGCATCGTACTGTCCGGCTGTGTCAAGACTCAAATCAGAGCCGAGAATTCACAAAGAGAAGGGATGACCCACTGCAGAGCTGCAGCTGCAGTGGACAGCATGTAGCAAGCTAATATTACCATGTCTGAGCTGCCATAAAACGCTCTCACTGTGGTAGCAGGGCAGTGCAGAAAGCCTCCGCCTCTGGCCACACCGTAGGCGGAAGTGGTTGCTTGCTGGCTGGCCAGCGCTACTAGCCCTATGGTCGTAGGCTCCATCCACATTGCCCTCCTTCACCACAGTGCTACAGGCTGCCGAGGATGCCTATCAGCGGCTGGCGGCGGCTGATAGAATGCAACCTGCCACTCCAGCTGCAGAGGCATCACTGTCAGCCATCACCCCGACCTTGAGGGTCGACACAGTTGACCTGAAGACCTTACTGCACTCCCTCAGTTCCCATCTATCCTAGTTGTCAGTATTCTTCTAAACTGTCAAGTATCCTTCCAGGCCACCATTGGTGCCCCACAGTAACATCCCGGATAACGATGTCTGTGCATTTATTGGATGCAATCTCTGGACAAAGCAAGGCGATTCACCAGTTTCTCCAAGACAAGGTGAGTAATATCTGCCCTTCTGCCGAACTCACCTGAAGCTGTATTTCTCAGTGCCTACAGCCAATTCCAGCTGCTACTGCACTGACAGGTTGACAGTGGGTGGTAGGATAGCTGTCTCCTTGTGAATATCACTGATCACTGCGCCACTGCAAGATCGAGTTTCTCTGCCCCCCCCCCCCCCCCCCGTACGAAAATCACTTTGAGGTGATGGGTGTGCTGGTGACCACCTCGACTGGCTAGGTCACCTTCATTGCGACCTACAAGCTGCGAAGATGATTGCTCCAGTTGGCGAACTTCGACACATTGCTGGCTGTTTGGTGGTGGGGGAAGGAGGTTGATCTTTCTCTGTGGGCAACTTTAATGCAAAGAGAAGACAGTGAAATTCTTGCCTCACCATCAGCAATGGGCATCACCTCCTCCATGTGGTGCAGAGACACAGTGCCATCACTCTGGGGCTTGATGGTGCCATCCTTAAGGGCATCAGGCAACACATGTCTGATTGGTGGAGTGATGACACCTGGGCACCTTTCCTACCAACGCCTACAGAATAAGCACTTCGAGACCTTTCACGCACTTCCCCTGGACATGGTGGTGGTTGGTGTAGCTCTGGCTTTCCTCAACAGAGGAATACTTTGAGCTGCAGATGCAGCTTCTCCTGATAGGCCTCAACAGCAGCAGGACCACACCTGTAGCCTCCCTCCTCATCTCATGGCTGCCATCCAGGAAAAGAACTGGGTGCTTCGTGACTGGCAGTTCACTTGCCAGTTGGCCAAGAACTGTCTAGTTTGGATGCGAAATGAGGTCATGATGTCTGTTGTAAAGCACCCCAACAGGGATTGGGTAGACCTTGTCTCCTCCCTTGGCACTCAGTATGACAGCACTTGGCACGTTGTCCATAGTTTCCTGCACCTCCAGCAAAATACCTACCCTATCCAAGTTGGACAAGATGTCGTCTGGGGCCCTGGTGCAGAGGCCAGCATCTTGGCCAGTGCATTCTAAGGCAACTTTTCGCTATTGTCGAATATTGTGGACAAAGTTTACAACTGGCTTGTCACCTACCGGCTGACTGCTTTTCACGCCATGTGAGATGAAGCAGTTATTATTCCTCCAATATCCAAGGAGGATGCCACCATGCAACTTCGATCATCTGATCCCAAATGGGTGGTGGGCGCTAATGGGTCACCAATGTCTTTCTCAAGAACCTATTGCTGGGTCTCCATCGGATCCTGACTGAAATCTTCAATCAAGTCCTCTTCTGGGGTGTCTACCCTTCCACATGGAACCATGCAGAGATGGTCGCTATCCAAAAGGCGAATGAGGACAGGTGGCTGGCGTAAAACTAGCACCCCATCATACTCCTTCCATCCCTCTCAGAAGTTTTTGAGGGGCTTTATCTGCGGCGCCTCATGGTGCATGTCGCAGAGGAACTTCTGCCAGCTGAGCAGTCAGGCTTCTGAGGGTGCCACTCGACTTCCCATCAGCTGTTACATCTAGTAAATCCCGCCATGAGGGTGCAGGAGATACGGGAGCACCTTGGGACAGTACTCCTAGGTGTGTCTCGGATCTCTTAGCCTGTGTGGCATGATGACCTCATATACGAACTATTTGTACATAGGGTTGCGACATCATAGGGTTCACCTACAATCATATCTTTCTGGCGAGACCTTTCATACATGGCCTGACTAAGGTCTGTCCACTCCAATGTGGGATGGGATGCTGCAGGGCTCGGTACTGGCCCCATTCCATACTCTCCCTGAACTGCAGATGCTCTGTGCTGTCGACTCGGTGGTGTTCACCTGCAGCATAAAAGTGGACAACATAGGCCACCACCTCCAGTTTGGCTGTGGTATTCTGGGTGGTCAGGCTAACAAATAGCAGGTTAAGTTGAATCCTGCAAAGAGCCAGGCAATCGTCTTCACATGATGGCATGTGTCATTACCTCTCACCCCAGTTACTGTTGTGGGCGTCCTGTCCCATGGACTAGGACTGGAACATATCTTGGGGTCAAACCTGACCAATGGCTGGCCTGGCTCCGACATATCCACGAGACCTGCAATTTGGGCCATCAACACAACCACTGACCATCCACACATTGACCACACCTTATGCATCATGAGTAATATTATCCAGAAAGTGAAGAGGTCCAACCTCCCCTTCCTCCAACCCCCCCCCCCCCCACACCCGCTCACACAAATGCTCACCCATATGCAATCACAGGCCAATCCATTATGCTATGCCCCACGTCTCCATTCGCTTAGGAAGTGCAGGAATAACTATTTGATGCTTAACCTGCCACATGATGGACTTTGTATATTTGCCCCATGAAGCAAGCACAAGTGGTGCATTCAGTAACACCAACAGGCCTGCTAGTAGTATCACATTTCTTCTCAAAAGAGTTCCGCGCCATCGTGTAACGTCATGAAGGATCTATCACTGTCAGGAGGAACGTGAGAGTGACCACTGACAGATTTAAGTTGCCATTGTCATACAGACAGAGCTCCTGCTGAGGTTCTATTCGCTGTCATTTGGTACATGGCACGATTACTTGTGTTTCACACAGCCAGTAGTTTTGCAAGCAGATACTACATTTCTGACATTGCAGTCAGTAGCTGTGTCCCAACTTCGGCATGATAACGCCAGACCAAACATTGCTGTGCTCTCCTGACCTACCTCATTGTACACTGAAACGCCAAAGAAACTGATATACGCCTGTGTATTCAGATACAGAGATATGTAAACTGGCAGAATAGGGCTCTATGGTAGGCAAAGCATATATAAAACAACAAGTGTCTGGCGTAGTTGTTAGATTAGTCACTGCGCTACAATGGCGGACTACCAAGATTTAAGTGAGTCTGAACGAGCGATGGGACACAGCATCGCCGAGGCAGTGGCAAAATGGTGATTTTCCCAATGTGACCATTTCACAAGTGTACCGCGAATTTGAGGAATTCGGTGAAACATCAAATCTCCAACATTGCTGCAGCTGGAAAAAGATTCTGCAAAAATGGGATCAATGACAACTGAAGAGAATTGTTCAATGTGACTAAAGTGCAATCCTTCCTCAAATTGCTGAAGATTTCAGTGCAGGGCCAGCAACGAGTGTCAGTTTGCGAACCATTGTGTGTGTAAAATATAAGTGTGTGTAAATTCCTAAAGGACCAAATTGCTTTGTTCATCAGTCCCTAGACTTACGCACTACTTAAACTAAATAATGCTAAAAACAACACACACACACCAATGCCCGAGGGAGGACTCGAACCTCCGCCGGGAGGGCCACCCAGTCAGTGACATGACGCCTCAAACCGTGCGACCACTCCTCGAGGCTGCGATCGATGACTGCACAGCACGAAGCTCTACACCTCGCCTGGGCCCATCAACACTGACATTAGACTGTTGATGACTGTAAACATGTTTCCTGGCCAGACGGGTCTCACTGCAAATTTTATCGAGCACATGGATGTGTATGGGTATGGAGACAACCTTATGAATCAATGGACCCTGCACGTCAACAGGCGACCGTTCAAGCTAGTGGAGGCTCTGTAATGGTGAGGGGCCTGTGCAGTTGGAGTGATATGGAACTCCTGCTGTGTCTAGATAGTACTCTGTCAGGTGACACGAATGTAAGCATCTTGTCTGAACACCTGCATCCATTCATTTCCACTGTGCATTCCGACGGACTTGGGCAATTCGAGCAGGAGAATGCGACGCCTCACACTTCCTGAATTGCTACAGAGTGGCTCCAGAAACACTGATCTGAGTTTAAACACTTCTGCTGGCCACCAAACTCTTCGGACATGAACATAATTGAGCTCACGTGAGATGCCTTGCAATGTGCTGTTCAGAAGATCTCTCCACACCCTTGTTCTCTTACGTATTTATGCATAGCCCTGCAGCATTCGTGGTGTCAGTTCCCCCCAGCACTACTTCAGGCACTAGTTGAGTCCATGCCATGTGACGTTGGGGCACTTCTGCTTGCTTGCGGGGGACCTACAGGATTTTAGGCAGGTGTACCAGTTTCTTTGACTCTTCAGTGTAGAGGATATTCGGCTGCTGTTGTGACAGCACATTCTCCATATCTCTCGCGCAATGAATACATCTGGTCACCAGATGCCAAGGGACTGGCACGCCCCCATTTCCCAGCAACTGTGCCTGACAAACACTAGCTTATTATTGAAGCAGCAAGCATCCAAGGTCAGTTCCATTTGATACTAATACTGTTCAAATGGTTCAAATGGCTGTGAGCAATATGGGACTTCACATCTGAGGTCATCAGCCCCTAGACTTAGAACTACTTAAACCTAACTAACCTAACGACATTACACACATCCATGCTCGAGACAGGATTCGAACCTGCGACTGTAGCAGCAGCGCGGCTCCGGACTGAAGCACCTTGAACCGCTCGGCCACAGCGGCCGGCACCAATAGTGTTAGACACAGTGTTACAGCAAGACCTGGTTGCTCTATATACAAAATTTTACATACTTTCCATCCTGATATCACCTACAAAATTAATCAAGTATTCTTCCTGTTAAACCTTAAATGTAGAACAGGGGACATTCCTCACTTATGGGAATTGTGGACGAACCGGTTCTTTCAGAGGCCAAAACATGAGACAGAATCTTTATGCCATCATTAATGGGTACACTAACTCAGTTGTGTAAAATGCAAACAGATTTCAAGTGGTAACGAAAGTGGATGTAAAGCAGTCCATCTGTTGTGATTAAATCTGGAAAGTAGGGTTCTGTAAGACCCTCTTTACTTTCCTGTATGCTGGTAACTACATTTGCTGCTGAGTGAACAACTTCATTTATAAACACATGGCAGGATAAAAGTAGTCCACCGTTTTAGAGATTTCCGATTCACTCAAGATTGCATGTGGGGTAAATGAAATGAGCACACAAACGGATCTGAGGTAGTGAGTATTTATCCATGCTCAAATACGCATAGTAGTACATGGTGTAGCCTTCTTTGGCGGCAATGCAGGCCCTGACTCTGCCATCAAGTCGATCATATGGATGGCAAAAAACAGTCCTGGGATACGTTATGCCACGCTTGCTCTAACAGATGTCATTTCTGTAAGATTTGCTGGTTCATGAATGGACATGTGTCATACCCCACACGTGACTGAGTGGAGATAAGCTCAGAGATTGTGTTGGCTGGGGAAGATGCTTCAAATCTTGCAGAGCACATTGTTTCTAGGACAGTGTGTGGGTTAACATTATCCTGTGGGAACAACACATCACCTTATTGTTGCCAAAAATGCAAAATCTCCACGTACTGAGTGCTGGTTGGTGTCCCCTGCAGTAACATCCAAGGGTGAACGAGAGTTGGAGCTTATTACATCCCAATTCATAAAGCGTTGAGTGGGGCCAGTGTGTCTTTGACGAAAGAACTCTACGAGACAGCACTCACCAGATCTACATTGTATGTGGAAACGACCATCACTTGCGTGCAGGTAGAATCTTCTTTCATCGCTGAAGACCTCAGTGCGCCATTCAGTCCTCCAAATCATCCTCTGACGATACCACCCTAGCCGTTCACGCTGATGCTGTAGAACTAGTAGAAGACGAGCTAGAGGTGTGGGTGCCCATTGTCCCACTGCTAATAACCGGTTCGCGACCATGTTGCCACGTATAGGCCCTGAAGCCATTTTGTCTGTTCTTTGTTAGCTGTACAATCTACCACAACTGCCTTTACAATAGCGTGTGCATAATATGAATATCCAGATCTCCTTTATGGATATGAGTAAATTCACTGACCAGTATGGTTGCACAATTGACACAGCACGTCCAACTTGTGCGCCAATTCTGAGGACCATCCTCCAGCTCTGGAGGCCACTATTTGACCACTTTCTAACTCGCTTTGTTGATTTTAGGAAGCACGAGTGCGTCTCTGTTTCATGATCGCCTGCTTGCTTCACATGTTTGCACCGCACTGGGCCTTTTGGCTGTGAGCATTCCCTATTAGAGGGCAGACATAGATGGCGCTCTTGTAGCTATGCCTGCAAGCTATCTGTAGGAGAACGACGTCGAAATTATTGTCAGTACATCCACAGTTGCTCAAGCGGCATACGTCGCCATCGCATCAAAACCGACGTCGTCTTCCCGGCAGTACTAATTATTTTTCCGGCAGTGTACATTGTTCTGGCGCGAAATATTTCACGATTATATTTTTGGATTGTAGAGTTATTTTATATCAGCATGCTAATTTGCTTTGGGAGCATACTGTCGTGAGTTGGGTGTGAAATGGCTGCCTATGAGGTTTGTGGTATGGGGAGGGGTGGAAGGGATTTTCTTCTAGTTGTCCGGGCAGACAGTGTGCATGAACCTGTTATACCAGCAAGCCACGTCAGTTACAGGTGCACGCCGTCATCTGGTGGTTTGGGCCGGTGTCATCTGACGCCGCCCTAGTCTCGCTGCGTAGTTAGGCGTCGATCTTGCAGGCCACGGTGTCACCAGTTCATTCCTCATCTCATCTGCCCATGGCAAAACCACTGTATGATGACTCTCGATGGATGATGGAAGAACATTAACGGCCTCTCGCTGGAAGCCAACACACGGTGGACGCAGACTCAAAGCCCTGTTGTCGTAACTTGGCCAAAGGGGAGGCTAGTCGGCCAGCTTTTATACTAGACCAGGCAGGTGTTGTTTAGCTGAGTTCATGTATGCGGCCTGCCAAGCACTGCCAAAACGTATCGCTACGCCGGATATTGTCCCAGAGCCCGCCCGGTGCATAATTGCAGAACCGTGGTCTGGCGGGTGTGTGAAGCAAGCGGCCGTCGGTAAGCACCGGGATTCCAGCATCGGGCACTAGCTCGATTATATACCGCTATGGTAACGTTTAAATGTATGTTGGTGTTGTGAGTCTGGTTTCAGTCGACGTTAGTGTTTCTGTTTGCTCTCCCCGCCACCTCTCACCTGCTGTCTGTCTCTCTCTCTCTCTCTCCCTCTGTGTGTGTGTGCGTGTATATGTGTGTGTGTGTGTGTGTGTGTGTGTCGGAGGGGGAGGGGTTGGATGGGTGGTTGTGTGTGTGCGAGTGTGCATTGAGGATAGGGGTGGTTCGTCACTTTCATTTATTTATCTCCTCCCAACTTAACGAAGATCATCAAATTTCTGTATTTGCAATTCATGTTGATGTTGCAGCTTTCATTGTTAGCGGTGAACTTTCCTGACAAACGTACATATGTCCCTCAATTACCGATATCCATTTTTTCGCAAATTTAATTACCAACATTACCTTCCCCTTCTCTTCCTCACTTTTAAGAAGCATTCATCAGCCAAGATCGTATTCAATGATTTTTTTTTTATTTAAGACAACCAGTTTCTACAGACTGTGCTGTTGAAACCGGTTGACTTACATAAAAAATATTTTATGCGATCTTGGTGACTGAACTGTTTTTAAAAATTAAACAGATCACTCTTCAGTTCTCTCAAAATGAGAAAATTCAGTTCTCTTCCTCATTATCGAACTGAACTGCTGCAAACACTAACTACCGGTTCTCGTTCTTTTACTGACGACACTTTTACACATGAAAAAAAGTAGTAAACACAAGACTAACCAAACTGCTCCACGAAAGTTTGGCCACATGTGAAAAAACTGAAAAGTTTCGCCTACAGCAGGAATTTTAATCTTTGCGCGGTTCTCACTGACCGCGACTGTTGGTTGCTCGGTTGCAGTGTAATGCTGCAAGCTGCACCGCTTCCTTGCGTCATCACGATGCCACTGAAATCGAAGATGATGGAGGATTCCTTTTCTAGTGTGGAGCCCCTGCAATCGAAGATGACGTGGATTTCCGTTTTTCACATGTTCTGTCGGAGAGGGCCATTCTTTATTTCCACACGTAGACTCATAGCTCTATTGTTAACATTTATTTCTCAGTTTTGTTTTTCAGTTACTATTCTTCATCGTAGGTCAGTAGCCATTTCGTGCGTCGCCAGATGTAAAGCTCCATCTTTTCTCGTTAGTAAATGTTTCTTCTTCTTTATTTTTGCGACTATCTGACTGTCTGACTCAAGTAAGGCATCTACCCGCAGGGAACACCATTTGTCAGGAAATTAACCTGACCATGTGTGTAATACGAATATGTGTATTCCATGCGTTTCGAATATTAAAGTTATTCATTTAAAGAGTGAAAAATGTCACTTTGAAATAATAGCAATTCAAGTCAAATTATTATTTTTTTTAATCTTACACGTAACACACGTTTTTAACAATTCTCACACTCTTGCAATCTTGTTTAACAGTCATACGAGGACTATTCAGAAAGTACTGTCTGATCGATCGTGTAATGGAAACCACGATTAAAACGAATGTCGTATTGCGCAGGTGTGTTTGCCAGTATCTCTAGTACGACCGTGGATCGTGTCACGTCACTCTTTTCAGATCCGAGCGCACAGTGAGCACATAAAGACGGGTAGCAAGCAGTGTCTCCCGCCACTTATGAGTGCCCGTGGGAGATATCACCCGATTTCATGCAGCCTACTCAACGTCACTGTCATGCATTTCCTTCTCTATGACAAATCTCGGCTGCACTTTGCAGGGCAATGAGAACGCTCTTGCAGCGCTTTCAATTGGAAGTATTTGATCACCCACCATACAGCTTGGACTTGAATCCTCTGGTTTTCATCTCTGGCTATGAAGACAAGCGCTGGCTATGAAGGCAACATTTTGACAGAAAAACAGCTGCCGATCAGCGTAGAGAATCGGTGGAAAACACAAGCTGCTGCCTTCTATGACGAGGGTATTGGAAAGTTGGTACAATGCTACCACAGATGTCTAATTTGGAGCGGCGACTATGTAGAGAAGTAAGTGGAAAGTGTGGCTAACTGTTTGAAACATTAAACATTTAGATTTCCTCTGTAATTTCCATTTCGCGACCGAGTAGACCTTACTTTCCGAATAGCCCTCACGTTAGTTCCACATTCACTCAGAAGCAATCACTGCTACGTTAGGTTTCTGTATTAATTAAAAAAGTAATCACTGCTCATGGAAGCTTCTTTATTTGCGTTTTACTATGAATACGTTATGAATATGTTTCTCCACGATAATTAGTGCTTCTCAAACACGACACTGTATGAAATATGAATCTCTCAATTAATCCTAGCCTTTTTTCCATGAAAGAATGAATTAATCAAACAATTTTCTTCTCCCAACAGATGCACCACTTTTAACTCCTAAATACACTTTCCACGAAATTCTTCCTTCAAACTATCCTCGATGTAGCTGCGTGCGCCCTCTCCGAGCCGGAGCTCAACACTGATTCTTTTTGCACACGTCACGTCAAGATGGTTGATGACCGCAACTGCTGGGTCATTTTTTCATTGTACACATAGGCAATGCTCCCTCAGGCATTAGACGCGTTCGTATCCTAAAGTTGCAAAAGCCAGCGATAAGTATGTAGTACAATATCGGTATGTTGTGGCATCAAGTTTAGCAGTACTCTTTACAAGATGGCATGAAAACGTGCATCTCGGTGACTAGACTGAGAACCGAGAACAGTCTATGATGACGGCCAAAATACTGCAAGGACACTTCACTTGAAGAAGACGAATGAGAGGTAGTTGAATTGCATGTAAGATGTGACCTAAGTTTCTCCCAGCTACACAAAGCTCAAACAACACTCGGGAGTGCAGAGCCATGGGACGTCGTCGTCAACTGCCGATATTTCGGCAGGAACATACCCTGCCGTTCTCAAGACATAATTGCAGCAAGTAAGCACTGTGCTAGGGGATTTAAAACCTCGGTTTTCAGAGAAATTCCGGTAAGATAACACACACACTTAAAATACTAACGCCACCACAAACCAAAGATGATCGAAGTCAGAAGTTATCGATAGTGGAATTAATAATCATTGGGTGAGATAACATTAACTCGGTCCCTCTGTATTTTGACAGGGGAGAGGACAGGATTCCTTGCAGAACTTAAAGAAAAAGCACCATCTCTATATACAAGGTGACTTGCTAATTTAACTTCAACAGCTTTCTTAATAACACTCTCCCAATATCTGCAAGTGCCATAATTTCCGGAATACGGTAAACACACACATTACTGAAACTAAGATCATCCTTTACGGAACGTGAAATACCCTAATCTTCGATAGTGGTACAAAAACACACTTCACTTCATATTTCCGCAAATATGACCAGTCCTGTTCTAAATGCTGAGTGTGTAAGGCAAAAAGGCCGTAGCTTTTGGCACTACCTTAGTATTATCATCATTCATCCGATACACAGTTGGCCGATAGCGAAACACACGTCTGATTTATGACTATAACCATTCTGACGAAAAGTGACTTCGAGATGGGCCAACAGCCGACAAACTCTCAAGGTCCGTGATGACATGAGCCCTGTGAACCGAGGTACATAGTATCCCTTCACGGTGAGCCATATAGTGACAACTATCAGCCTACAGGTACAAGTGAGTGTCAGTAGGCTTCCTATAAACGGCATATCACAAACTATCATCAACCTTCCTCCTGGCCAATACTTCTGGAAAGCGAAAGCAGCCATCCTTTTCCACCTCCATCGTGAAACATTCGGATGGATTGAATTCAGGTGTTCTAAAAAGCAGTTTTAATTCTCACTGCCGTGAGGCCAAACAACGAAACTATCGTCTAAGTATCTGAATAAACAGGCAGGTTTCAAAGTCGCCGTCTCCAAATCACGTTCGTCGAACTCTTCCATAGACAAATTGGCAATAATAAGTGCCAACAGGCTTCCCATCGCCATTCCATCTGTCTGCTCGTAGTGCTGATCGTTGAATAGGAAGGAAGCGGAAGCCAGCACATGTCGAAATAGATCCGTTAATTCAGCACCAAACCAAACCACAACAAAACTTATTCCAATATCAGAGCCATTAAAATGTATTCCCTCTAACTGACGTAAGATATCCGTCGAGATCTTAATGTGGTGCTCACTTGAACCTACTATACGGCTCAACAGACTAACAAGGTATTTTGCTCCACGATACGCCGGAGCACCACTGTTACTCACAATTGGACCATGAGGAACTCCTTCCTTGTGGACCTTAGGAATAGGAAGTCCTTCTTTGTGGACCTTAGGGATGTTGTATAACCTACGGGGTACATCACAATGAGAGAATTGCTTTGAATATCGAGGTATTATATTATCTTTCAAAGCGCTTGTTTGCTGCAGTTATGCCTTGAAAATGGTAGGATGTGCAAATGCAGAAATACCGGTGGTTGACGACGTCAACCGCCTGCATTCCTGTAAGCTGTTTGTACATGTAAGTTATTTTTAGTACATGTGTCTGTGCTGCAAACATGTACTTCTAAACTGACGCAATGTTTCATCTGGAAGTTTCTTTGTAGTTCACAATGGTTACAACACGCACATAATTGAACAGAACTGAATAATGACCCCAGCTATCCCATTCCATAAGATAAATATTACCATGAGATATAAGGGATTATTCAGAGTTAGCCTAAACTTCAGCGACAAAATATCGAAGATGGTTCATGCATAGGTTCTGAGTCTTTCCGCATAAGGAATACGTGGTCTCTGGTGGCTTCTTATAGCGTAATTGCGTTTAGTTTCATTTCGTACCTCTTTTTATCTTTGGTTTTGTATTCCAGTGAAAACATCTGCACAGCTCTGTAAATAAAGACGAGATACATTTTGTGTTGTTCGGAAATAAACTTTTAGTAGTTACTCACGGTACTTTATGTGGACGATCATAATGCCCGCTTTTTCTTCCCCTTCTTGCTATCATCTAGTATTGCCCAGTCGTATCTCGGGTTTGTTTTCCTGGCTGAATTAGTTATGCTTTAACTGTGGTACACAGCAGTGCGGAAGGGCTTATTGATATTCAGTTGACCGATAGGCACTTCGTGGGATCAGTGAGTGTACTGGAAGAGCGACTCAACGACACTTTGCTGAGCTGTTTACATAGTGATGGCAATCGCATCGCAGTACTAATGTTGTTGTATTACTCTGTCGTTTGTGTTGTACGTTGTTTTACAGACATTTCCACTGTTGCGAAGGGTTTTCACAGAAAGGAAGGTGTTTGAAGCAACCAAATAAATCACAATTACGTTTTCTCCGTATGAGCCCATAGGGACTATCGGTCTGTTATAACAAGATATTCAAAAGATATTCAGTAACAACCTCCGAAATTTCGTCGATAGCGTCCGTGATCATCCTGTATAGCAACAATTAACTTAAGAGATTAAATCAGAAATGGCAGGAGCTTTAAAGGAAGGAAATTTTTATTTCAGTGTTCCATCGACGCCGATGTCATTAGAGAAGCAGCGTAAGGTCGGGTAGTGGAAAAGTGACATAGTAAATTGGCCGTCTCTTATTCAAAGGAGACATCTCAACATGTGTCTAGGCTAATTAAAGGACCCACGGAGAACCTGATTCCAGCTGGCCGGACGGGGATTTGAACTGCCATCTTGCCGAGTATGGTTTCAGATAGTAGCACTGATGCGAAATTCTGCCCTTTACAATATCGTGGAGAATTATTCTGCAGAATATCTTGTCACTGGACTGTCTTGCTCGCACTGGCCAAGGATTTATAATGTATGAAAATTTCATGTTTGGAAATCGAGAACCACATGAAAGGTCTGATTTTTTGAGATTAAGAAGATGTAAATAGTAATTATTCTTCAGCCGCAGTGCTCGTGCATGCCACAGGTAATCGACTACCTACGAGCATCGATACTTTGTTCATGATGGAGGGAAGATGAAATTGTGTCCACTCGTGTCCGTGGCACTTGGTTGAAAACTTGTTCCGTAAAAACTCATTTCACGTGCTGTCATTTGCACGGATATCACCCCACGTGCCGAGATATGTCCCTAGCGCTGGCAAACTCCGCAAGCCGATACGAATAAGGTGATTCTCTAATGGTATTGAAAACACATAAAACAGAATACAGCTGATGACACAGTATCACACGCCACGTCAAAATTTGGTGTAAATTCCTCTTTAGTCCCGGCAGTTGTGTCACTCACATAGGTCTCCACATGAATCCTAAGGAAAAAATAATGACACGTGAGCCTGGAAGAACGAACTGACCACGGAGTAAAACCTTCTGTTTCGATAAGCCCGTTAGAGAATATCTGACGCAGAGGTTCACCAGCTCCGAAACTATCGCTTTGCAATCACACATGTCAAGGAAGGTAAAATGTGGGATGTTCCAACTACGTGGCGGTTATATCTCTCAAAAGTACAGGGTACACTGGTGTAGGTAAACGGGTGGGAAGCGGGGCTATAAAGCCCTCTTTGTTTACGCCCCCGAGTTCACTCGAAATCTGTTTTGATGGCTCTTTACAACTATAACTTGAATCGATTCTTTGATGTAGCAGGAGTCATCCTATGAACATAGTTAAGCGGAAAAGTGAGGACTCTAGGTTAAGTTACCTCCACAGATTTTATAAGACATTTTTATGTGTAACCGCCACAAAACTGCTAAAATTTTTTATTATTCTGCAGCTGTTATCAACAGTGTGTCATTATCTGGCAGAGTAGAGATTTAAAGCGGTGTACGCCACATGACCGTAGCTGTGAAATATTTAGTGCTGTGAATGTAGTCTAAGTGGATATAGTTACATAATAACAATGGTTTTGTAGCCGATTTCTCGTCCTTATGCACAAAAATTGAGGATTTTGCTTTCCGTTAGTGCTATCGGAGTACCTGAGTTCCACGCTACTCTGACCGACACACATTTCGCGTGCTGACTGATCCGAACGCACTTGCGAGAACATCCACAGCACTGATGGAGTATCCCGCACCCATGACTCATGATCCAAGCCGAACTAGTAGTAGTGATTACCTAAATTAAATGTTAGCAACTAAGTACAAAAATCATTTGTCAAGACACATGTAATCGATCAAACAATTTGTCAAACTCCACTGATTTGTTCACAATCTGGCAATAAGCGGATTTTTCTGACGTGTTTGGGAAACATTGGCTCTTCGGGAATTTTCCTTAATTTAATGCCGGTTTGACAAGACGTCGTACGTTGTTTGCATAGATGTTACGCCGAGCGTGTTTAGCAGAAAGAAATTTTCCACGGTATTGTGAGTTGCCGCAAATGTGGAGACTATGATAAGAAGAGTATGCAAATGAAAACAAAGGTGCACCGGCAATTGCAAAAATGGTAATTTCCTGTGTCCATTCTGGATATACGCTATGTGATCAAAAGTATCCGGACACTCTCAGAAACATACTTTCTCATATTACGTGCATTTTACTGCCACCTACTGCCAGGAACTCCATATCAGTCATTAGACATCGTGAGAGAGCAGAATGGGGCGCTCCGCGGAAATCATGAAATTCGAACGTGGTTAGGTGATTTGGTGTCACTTGTGTCATACGTCTGTACACGAGATTTCCACACTCCTAAACATCCCTAGGTCCACTGTTTCCGATGTGATAGTGAAGTGGAAACGTGAAGGGAAACGTACAGCACAAAAGCGTACAGGCCGACCTCGTCTGTTGGCTGACAGAGACCGCCGACACCTGAAGGGGGTCGTAATGTGTGACAGGCAGACATCTATCCAGACCATCACATAGGAATTCCAAACTGCATCAAGATCTACTGCAAGTACTATGACAGTTAGACGGGTGGTGAGAAAACTTCGATTTTATGGTCGAGCACTGCTCATAAGCCACAAATCAAGCCGGTAAATGCCAAACGACACCTCTCTTGGTGTAAGAAGCGTAAACAGTGGAAAAACAGTGGAAAAACTTGGGTGGAGTGACGAATTACAGTACACAACGTGGCGATCCGATGGCAAGGTGTGGGTATGGCAAATGCCCAATGAACGTCATCTGCCAGTGTGTGTAGTGCCAATAGAAAAATTCGGAGGCCGTGGTGCTATGGTGAGGTACTGTTTTTCATCGAAGGGCTTGCACCCTTTGTTGTTTTGCGTGGCACTATCACAGCACGGGCCTTGTTTTAAGCACTTCGAATCCCATAGAATACCTTTGGTATATTTTGGAACGGTGACATTGTGACAGGCCTCACCGACCGACATCTATAACTCTCCTCAGTACAGCACTCCGTGAAGAATGGAGTGCCATTCCCCCAGAAACCTTCCAGCACCTGATTGAACGTATGCCTGCGAGAGTGGAAGCTATCATCAAAGGTAAGGGTTTGCCACGACCATACTAAATTCCAGAATTAACGATGGAGGGCGCCACGAACTTGTAAGTCATTTTCACCCAGGTGTCCGAATACTTTTGATCACATAGTGTATAATACGCACGTAGGTATTAAGATGAAAATCAGTATTCTGCTCAGAACATACAAGCGGGAGTACAGCAAAATAAGAGGGAGTTCAACAAAATAAAAATCTGGAGCTCTCAGCTTCTACCACGTACACTATATATATTACCACGATGTGGTGATTTAATTTTCATTAGTTTTTCAGGGGTACATTTACCTCTAATTTCAGGCACTTCCTGGACCAGCAGTTTGATTTCTTTTTATTCTTTGTACACAGTGCTAAATCCAATGTAAGAAACACTTTGTCTGTATTAGCAGCAATTCCCACTCGTGCCCAAATAATTCACGACAGCTGCTTCAAAAGTGAGATTAATTTTGACAGACTCTGTTGCTACGTCTGTTCGCGTCTTTGTCAAATCTGTCGATACAGCGATTTCGACAAAACAGTTTGATTGTTTATAGGGGCCTTTATAAACATCTATCATGTTATGTGTCCATGTAAGCAAGGTTAGAGCTTTATTCATGTGTAGGTTTTGAATGTGCGATAATTTGTATCTAATTTTAAATGGGTCATTCCGAGATAAGGTCATCTTTCGCGCCATTTTCGCATTCTATAAATTTTCTCCTTATTCTTCTCCTGTCATGCATTAGGCCTTTTTCGGCTTGTTGCAGCTTCATTTCTTACTTCCATGTTTTTGCTGCTTTTGATGTGTATCTTTTACTTTGCACAATATATTGCCAAAAGTAGTAGTAACCTTGACTCCTCCATTCCCAACAGATGGGGTATCCATTATTGCTTATTTTATAAGATGTATCTTCAGTATCTTCCTAATATCAGTTTTTCCTATATAATCGAATGTTTTGTGTCCTGCCACGGTAGTAAGGAATATCGTTTCGTTGACGAGTAGGTCCTCTCTCTCTGTACTATGAAGCATGTTAATCATCTGCGCCATTTTTTTGCTTTGTTTGAATATTTGGTGTTGTCCATCCACGTTGTCCATTGGAGCACTTTTATAATCACTTTCCACGAGTTTTTGAGTTTGTTTTCTCAAGAATAACTGTAGTTAATATACAGTCTGTCACGAATTAGTTTCCTGTCGAATTAATTTTTCAATCGTACAATCTTTCCTGTTCATATTCACATGTGCTCACTTTCCTTAGTTCATATTTACATGTATAAAAAGAATTCAGATACCACATATATTACAGTTCATTTAAAAGTCTTTAGCCAGACAAGGTAAACAAGAATTGCAGAGATGGTCAACACTCGTGCAGCGGCAATTAATGCCTCCAAACTTCACATTGCTATTAATCATATCCTTGGCGGTAGGTTTTAGGACACCTCGTCTGCAGTTACATCCACAGCGCGCGTCTCTTCTTCAAGGAAAGACGCATTTAACACTGATAAATTGTATTAGGGCGGTTGAAAATTTTGGTTGCAAATTAGCTTCCTTTAATTTATGTTAAAGGGCGTTATTTATATGTCACGTTGCACTGTAAAAGTTCGCTTACTACCCCTTATTTTCTTATATGTAGCCGCATTGCTTTGTTGTTCACTCATGGTTCAAATTTCAAACAAAGGGAAATAGTTTCATGACATTAATACCGGAATCGTAAACTGCTATACACGCAGGTTAAATTATAATAGGCAGAAGCGGATTTCATGTATATTGCGATTTAACTTACCCCACAGCATAAACGCCGTCCCACTGGCTACTTCATCACTCATAGAGCTTCGCAAATCTGTCGTTTTCGAACCGGTATGATACACCGTCTTTCTCAACTATCCATAGTTTTTTTTTTTTTTTATCATGGCCACGAAAACCTAATACCCTTAGTATCCACTTATTATCAGACCAATGTTCCAACTCACATATGCTACTTAATTTATAAAATAACACTTTTTTAGCTTTAGTCACTTTAACTTTCCGACATTTGTCACGCTTTTGATGGCATGCCATCATCAGTAATGTACGCAACTTTTTGCTGCAGCCGTTTGTGGAACTCAGCACTTTCAAACAAGCTACTGCAGCTAGCAGCTAGCTTGCCATCGTCATTAATGCGTGTAACCTTTTGCTGAAGCTGCTTGTCGAACTCAGCACTTTCTGAGAAGTGGCTGCAGCACAACATGCATGCTACCACACCTTCTTTAATATGCTTTGCAGATAATACAACGAACGCTCCCAGAGAAGGTGTTTTCTTCCATGAAAACTTCCATACTGAGGCGCCGTGGTGGATGCATAAAACTATTTACTTAGGCTTCATTTTCTTCCGCAGGGGATTGACATCTTCAGGGAAGAAACATAGATTACTGACTCCAGGAGTGTGAGGTTTCTAGGGGTATTATGAACTGCAAAGAGGACACAGATAACCATTACATGATGGCAGGTGCATATTGTGCCGAAACAAGCGCGATAGCTTTGTGAGAGATACAGATGCGAGCGATAGTGCCGGGACATACCCCCGTTCTCTACAACCAGCGATACGTCATCATACCGCGCCTGTGATTAATACACAAAGGATTGCCCTATAATCTAAGACTGGATTAGAAAATAACTTTTCCAAACTTTGTCAGTGTGTACTTCCGTATATTAACGTTAACGTTGTGAAGTGTCAGAATGACCTAATGGGTATATTTCGCTAAATATATTATTTTAAGAAAAAGTAAGTCGCTCTAAATAGTGACGGTAGAAAGCTTAAGACTGTTCGCAATGTGCAGATGCATGTCACGGTTAAAAGATACTGGTCTCAGCTTATATTTTGGTTGAAATCGATATTTTTACGAAAAATTGAAGGCACTGGATAATAGACTCAGATGAAAATTTGTATGTAGCCTCAGTTTCAAACATAAACATTAACAATGTGACTCCAATAAGCTACCTCTATTAGGTTTCAATTTGTTTACTGAAAACGAACATTGACGAAAACATCGTTATTCATAGTAGATTAGGAATCATTTGTTTCTGTTATAGAAATTCCTAATTACAGGAGTCGATAATATCAATGAAATAATACATCTGTATCAAGTTGCAAGACATTGCTGTAAGTAACAATCATTACAAGGAATCTTAAAGAGCAATTTCAGAGGTCATTTTCTGCAGTCGGTTCTATTCCAAAAATTGTAGCCGGCAATGTTTAAATTCAGTCGAGCTAAGACTTTATCAGTACAGTAACTAAGGCAAAGTTAACTTTAATTATATAATAGTTAGGAAGATTGTAAATTATTGAACGACAGAGATATTAATTTTTATGTGTCCAAGAAAATGGACATTTATTTGCTGCTACCTGTTTCTAAGGCGGTTGACAGCAGACGTTCCGTTCAGCGGTCCACTGCCTCCATATATAAATATGCCCAGAGGGGCCATGAGAAGAGACACTTCGCGCCAAGATATCAATCTGTCTGCGTCAGTCAAACGCCCGAGAGCTCTGTGCCTTAAATAACATCACAGTCAGGTAGCTACCAAAAGGAATTTTGGTAAAAGAAGGAAGTGAACACGTGACGACTGTACACGATCCTGAATCGCTTAGCTTCCACGGTGGTGACTGTTCGTGAATCGCCCCATAACTTTAACAAAAACAGTATTGAGAGATTAATTTCCGCTTTTAATGCCAGCATCTAACTTTTGGTGATTAGAAGTCAGAGAGGTAGACCATTTTATCTGGTACTTTCGGTTCAAATCACCTCTGAACTGTTAGTGCTGTTTCCGATAGGCACATTCTTAACATTGTCATTAATATTATTACGTTCTGGGTACGCGTGAACTTTTACCGGGTATCTAAATATAGCAATTAGTTGGAATCAAAAGTTTTATTTATAATCTTAGCTCCTGATTCCATGGAGTATATGGCAAGTAGAAACATTTTCTTTCAGTGAATGCAATGATTTATGTGGAATTGCAGACTGTAAATTATTATGATTATGTTCTCCATCGTTTTCTGACTGACTACAAAAAGTAGTTTTCAGGCCTTTGTACTCCTCGCCCCCCAACATTACAGGTGAAGTTTTAATTGTTTTGATAAAAATAAAGGAATAAATTAGGGAAACTATCGATGTCAGCTTACATAAAGTGACAACATTTATGATGATCGATTAATTGTAACACAGATTGATATCACCTATCAGAGATGACCACATGTATACGTCATGTAACATACCACGATGGAAAGTTCTTTCTATTTAGCGTTGTCTACAGGTTGTCTTATTCTGCGGATAGCTTCCTCATTGCTTGTCTTATTGCACTCAGTTTACAGCTTCTTGTCGCAACATCGCACTTCAAACTCTTCAACACTCTTCTCATTTGTTTCATCACAGGTCAGGATTCACTGCTGTACGAGGCTGTGCTTAAGACAGATTCTCAGAAACTGTTTCCTCAAATTGAGCCCAATGTTTGATATATAAGTGGACTTCTTTTCACGAGTAATGGTCGCTTTGCCTATTCTAATATGGTTCTCTTGTAGTCCTCGCTTCATCCATCATGAGTTATTTTGCCCCCATGCCCTCAGATTCAATCTTTCTCCACAATTCAGAAATTATAGACTGGTGCAAAGCTCCTATCTGCTACTGCTGAAAACTTTCCTCTGTCTGTGGTTTACTCCCAGTCCATATTCCCCGGTCAGACCCTGCAATTCTTCTTCGTATTTGTAGAGGATACGAATCTTATTATTGATAGATTTTATTTAAATTTACTTCTATTAATTTCATGTGCTTCTTCGATAAACAGATTCAACAAGAGAGGAGAGAGATGCTACCCCGCCTTACACATATTTTAATCCTATCACTTCTCCGTTGGTCTTCGATTCTTGTCTCCCTATTTACTCTCCTATCTACGGTGTATTAACAGTCATATCCTACAGCTCATATAAAACTAAACTAAACTCCGTCCGAACAGGCCTTGAAAGGCCCAACTGTACCGACCAGCCGCCGTGTCATCCTCAGCCCACAGGCGTCACTGGATGCGGATGTTGAGGGGCATGTGGTCAGCACACCACTCTCCCGGCCCTATTCCATGGAGTTTTAGGAGACAGGAGCCACTACGTCTCAACCAAGTAGCTCCTTAGTTTGCCTCACAAGGGTTGAGTGCAGCCCGCTTGCCAACAGTGCTCGGAAGAGCGGATGGTAACTCATCCAAGTGCTAGCTCGGCCCGACAGCGCTTAACTTCGGTGATCTGACGGGAACAGGTGTTACCACTGCGTCAGGGCCGTTGGCTTCAGCTCATATACTTTTCGAAAATCTATGGAATCGTGCACCGTTTTAGGCTGCAGCAACTGTTTCTAGCTCGGCAAATCCTATGAAGTTATTTAAATTTTTCGTGTGCTTTGCGTCCATTATCAGGCTCAAAGTCAGCTCTGATGGTTTTTCTAAACCTATATTCACCATAAATAACAAATCCTAAATATTCTTTTCCATCCAAGTGAATATGTTCTCGTCAATAATTTGGATGCCTGACCTGTCAAGCAGATTGTATGACTGTTGTTGCCTTTTTCCCTTTTTTTGGTATTTCCAAGATTGTGATGATGATATTCTTCAGAAACTGCGATGTTATATCTGTAGTCTCACAGACTCTACTTCCTAACGTGAATAGTTTTGGGCTGTCGCTGACCACTATGAGTGAAAAATTTCCCCACAGGTATTACGCATTTTGCCTTGTTAGATGACAATTCTTTGGTATAATTCTGAAACGTCACATCGTCTCTACAAATTCGAGGGACTTGCAGACTTCTACTCAAATGCAAATGTTTCGCCGCTGAAGCCATCCCTCGTAGACAGAGAAAAATCATCAGTAAACACTTTTGCGCATCGTACAAAAGCTCTCTGCTCCTGTATCTCAACAGAAACACCGTATTGACCAGAATGTAAGCCACATTTTCTTCCCGAAATCTGACCATGAGAAATTAAGATAAGACTCATCACGGAAACATTGTCCTGTTTCCCTAGTTTAAAGTGAAGCGAGAATATCGCTGGTATTTGAAAATTAAACATTGCATATGAGGTAAGAATGCACCCGCCTCCCACTACCGATGCAACAACCTTTATAGTGCTCATATTTCCTTTATTTTCCACTGTGGGACCAGCACCGTTTTTCTCTAACTATTAAAATTTTGTCTTCATCAGTGACTGGTAACGGTGACATGAAATCATCAACGAATTTATAAATTCGCCGCATTGGCGAAAAAAATTTCCAACTGGAAGTTGTTCGTTAAGAGAAGCTCGACTTGGGCGAATCTAACGTGCAGCTTCAAACAGTGGCGGAAAATAAGATACGAAATGTCATTTTATCAAGAAAACCATAAAGACGGCCAAACGCAGGAGTGTACCTTGTGTTTGAGACTACGGTTCTTTCATTTGTACAAGTCAAAAGGACAGATGACCTGTCGAAAAATAATTCATTTACAGGCACTGAGCACTGCGAAGGCCTCAGCTATATCACGGGCAGAATTACGCGGAAACTGTTGATGCCACGTGTTTATGCCTAGAAGTGATCAATCTATTCCACGATGTGCGTCACTATCCCCGAAACTGGCAGAATGTTTTACCGGGAAACTGCTCAGTTTCCAGACGGATGTAATCTGAATGAGACAGTGGCATTCACCTCTTCAGCATAATATCGACAACGCCTACTAGACACTCTTCTTGGTACATGTCGAGCAACACGTGAGACGATTATAAAGAGGATAGAACTTAAGAAAAATAAAATGGAAACGAAATACAAAGATTTATAGCGGTCAGAAGCTACAGAACAAACCAAGGTGCATTATACAGAAAAACGTAACTATGCTGAGAAAACAGTGAGAGAATCTCATAAAGAGTTCTGGGATTGAAATCGAACACTGAAAATGACCTACATGATCGACAAGACATGTAAACTACTGAAACAGCTCATCAGACAGGTCCTAGGCGCTGCAGTCGCAGGTTCGAATCCTGCCTCGGGCATGGATGTGTGTGATGTCCTTCGATTAGTTAGGTTTAAGTAGTTCTAAGTTCTAGGGGACTGATGACCTCAGAAGATAAGTTCCATAGTGCTCAGAGCCATTGTTTGATGATGCCTGACTCTTTTAGATTGGAGGATCCAACATCGCTCAATAAGAAAGGAACTAGGAATTGACATGCCTACTGAAGCATATGCCTACTGAACGATATGCCTACTGAACATTTGGTACAAAATATAATGAATGCTTGAATAGCTGTAATGTCTACATCGTATCTATCTAATTCGTCTAATAATGTCTGGAATGTTCCTGGCCTGTTCAAACTTTTAACGTTCCATGTTCCCAACCTAAAAGTTCCTTTCGGCCAGATTCTTTCGAAGTAGGTTCCGCCCGGAGATCCGAATGGGAACCTAGTTTACCTCCGGAATATTTTACTTCAAAGGGACCCATGCCCATTAATGTTGTAGTCAACATTGTACAGAATTATTTTGGAACTTGGAATATCAAAGAAGTATGTTAGACTTATAGAAGCGAGTTTGAAAAACACAAAAGGTAGAGTACGCTTGGGGAAATTGGAGTCAGAAGAATTTGTAATAAAGAACGGACTTAAGCAGGGAGATGCCCTGTCTCCGTTTCTTTTTAATTTAGTCCTAGAATATATTGTACGAATGGCAGCAGATAATTCGGAGGGTGTGGAGTTAAATTAAAATATTAAGATATTAGGGTACGCAGATGATCTAAACATCATTAGCGATAGGAAAGAATCTGTAACAGCAAATGCGAATGCGTTAATCAAGGCTAGTGAAGATGTAGGTCTAAGGATAAGTGAAGACAAAACTAAATACCTGGTTACTACTAGAATGCTAACAGCAGTAGATCAGGAAATGTTAAGAGTTGGAGACATGCAGTTTGAAAAAGTGAACACATTTAAGGATCTAGGCGTGAACATTACTTCGAGAAATGAGATTGAATCTGAACTGAAGAAGAGATTACGGGCGGGAAATGCGTGCTACTTCTCACTGAATAGATTACTTTCATCACGGATTTTGTCTAGGAATTTAAAGATTAGAATATACAAAACTATTATTCTACCAGTTATGCTGTATGGGTGTGGGACTTGGTCTCTCACTGTGCAAAATGAAAAGCCGTTTCGAGTATTTGAAAACAAAATTTTGCGGAAAATTTTCGGAGCAAAAAGGGATGACATTAGCAGAGAGTGGCGAAAACTGCATAACGAAGAGGTTCATGAACTCTATTCAAGCCCTGACATAATCAGTATTATTAAATCACGTAGGCTGCGATGGGCAGGTCACGTAGCTCGAATGGATGAGGGCAGGGCAGCGCGCAGAATACTGGTAGGGGACCTAGAAGGAAAACTGTGGGGAGACCGTGGCGTACATGGGAGGACAATGTGAAGGCTGATTTGAGGAGCCTAGGTATTGAAGGTGAATGGAAGGAAATAGCCCAAGACAGGGGCAGATGGCGAAAATACGTTGCTGCGGTATTGGACTCTCGAGTCCGGTATGACCAGTGAGTAAGTAAGTAAGTATAACGAATGCTCGTAGGGAACCTGTCAACATAAACAAAGTGTGATGAGCATCATGAGAGTGAAGTTTGTGACTGGAACTTCTGAAGAAGGGCACTAGATTCCGAAACCGATAAAGAAATTGAATTGCTTGCATGCAAGGAGTTGCTTACTATTTCGTTGTATTACGTATACTCAGGGATAATTCATAACAGCCTGAAAAGTATAGCTGATGTCCTCTTACTAGAAGAACAAAATGATTTTAGAAAAGGATGATTTTACCGTGAAACTACAACAGATCGAGAGGTAACAGAGAAGAGAGGAGAAAATAATCTGGAGGTTCCAATATCTTTTGTAGATTATGAACTTCGATAGAATGAATAAGAATATGTTGTGATTTACAGTGAATAGACGAGGCTATCCTAAACATTCACTACAAGTGATAAGGGGTTATATTATAATAACGAAAGTTTAATTAATACAGGCACAGAAAGAACATCATTGAAGAGCTGATAGCAATTAAAGAAGGAATACAACAAAAATGCAGTCTCTCACACACTTCGTTTTCAGACAATGAAAACCAGAACTTATCTCTTGATTAAAATTAATACCTAGAAAAACATATTCATATTTATATAATGTACTCTTCGTTGATTACCAAATAACTTTACATAAGAGGAAGGATAATTTACAATTTGCTCCACATCATTTCGACTCAGTATGGAAACTCTATAACTTCAAAATATCAGAAAATAAAACCAAAATTATGGCTTTTAAGGGAAAATACCAGTTACACTCTAAAACAATGCTAAATGGAAAATCAGTTCCACAACTATCTCGCATTGAGTTATTGGGATTCGATGTCAGTTATGAATATGATATTGACTTCTCCAATATGTTAAGTAAGTTTGAAATGGTATGTGACACTACAACCAGAATATTATCCAATAAATCCAAGAACGACAGAAGGAGAAAATTCTACAGAGAAGTAGCAACACCTATGCTCTCATACGGATGTGAGACCTGGGAAATAGCTAAGAATGAACAAAGATGGAAACTAAGAACTGAAATAGAATTTTTAAAGGAAGTAAAATGATTTACTCTGACAGATGAAAAAATAATTCTAAAATAAGGATAGAACTAAGTATATTTTTCGTGAATGAAAAAAGAAAACTGAATAACAAAATAGAAGAGACACACTGGAAGAATGGAGACAGAAAGAATAATTACACGTTTAGTACACCATTGACCTGTAGGAAAGAAAGATACCGGAAGTCCAAGGAAAAGATGGCTTTTGAGAAGACGGATAGGCTATAAGCCGAGTACTCGATGTGAGGAAGGAGAAGAAGAAGAACTTACTGTGGAAGAGAGAAAACTGCCTGTCTACCTTATTAACGAGTGTAAAACTTCCACTATGGAAAATTTTCCTAACTGCTTAGAGATTTGTTGTCAGAAAGTATAGGCTGGGTGTCACTATAATTATGCACTCATCAGCCAGTCTTTGAAATGGTTGATGTTCTGCGCGTTTCAACAAGAGACCTGAGCCAGTGTTGTTTACTCTATAAAGGTAACAACACATTTAAAGCCAAGTTGATGCGACGAGGAGTGCTCTAGTCGTTATACATGAAATACGACTTAAGAACTGCGGGTACGTGATGTCATGACGAAGCCGTTTCCTAAAAAAGTATTCCGATTCTCTTTTCATAACAGTATCAATCACTCACTCCATCTGGTTGGTAAGACTGAAAAGCAATCAGATTGCCATATCCACGAACGGGTTACTTGTTCATGGTGATTCTATCACCAAAGGAAGTACTGTGTGTCCGACTGTATGGATGGTAGTGAGGACCAACTTATGTTGCGAATAGAGTGATGTACAGGTAGTGAAACAGACACCAGTACTGAAGTTAACAGATATACCAATTAAGGATGTGACTGGAGGTCTGAAAAAAAAGAAAAAAAAACTGATTTCTAGTGTGCATATTGAGAATTTATTTTTTTAATGGGACATGGTATACAAAAATTTCCGAAGTTTTTAATTCTCTACGCAGATGATTACGAACACTGGAAAGTCGCTGGATGCCTCTCTTTACAGTGTTCTGGAATGAGTGAGTGAAGCGGCTGCATGTTGTGCTATTCTGTTAGTGGTTTTCGTTTTTCTTCAGCTTTTCGGTTTTATGGTAGCTGCCTGAAAGTATATACTACAAACGCGTACCCATCGTTCGCGTAGATAGCACCAAGGCAGGATAAGACTAATTAGGGCACGCTCAGAGACGTTTATAAAGTGTTCTTACCGCTCTCCATGCGTGAATGGGAGAGAAAATTGTCCTATTAATTGATACAGTGTGAAGTATCCTATTCCACGGACATAACAGTGAATTACAGAATATATGTCCCGAGTTCGAGTCTCGGTCGGGCACACAGTTTTAATCTGCCAGGAAGTTTCATATCAGCGCACACTCCGCTGCAGAGTGAAAATCTCATTCTGGATATATGTACATATGTGGAAACGGCAGCGTGTCCGATTGACGTTTTGTTTTAAACTTGTGAGAACTGCAAGGAAGTGAGAGGTCCAATCCTGCAAGATCACTCGCAAACCACAGCAGCTTGGCTAAAAATCTGGTATATTTGAACGTATTCTGCCTGAAGAGTAGGACATGAGAAGAATTATGGTGATGATGATGAAGACGACATAACACTCAGTCCCTGAGCGGAGAAAATCTCCGTCCCAGTCGGGAATCGAAACCGGGCTCCTTGTTCATTCTATTTGTTCGGAGCGGACGCCCCATGACGCTTGTTCACGTTCATCGTCGTTCCATTAACTCTGTTTTTTTTTTTTTTTTTTTAATTACAGGAGGCGCCTACCCTCTGACCGAACACACTGAGCTACTGTGCCGGCTACCTCACCTATTGGGGTGGACGAAGACACAAAAATGTCTCTAATAAAATTTCATCCCGTGCACATTTTCGGCAGAAAACTGACATCAAAGAAAGGCAGTCTGGCAACACTGTGAATGTATGTACGACGAGACTGTCATTCAATATTGTTCAGCTTCGCTTTCCAGTTCAGATCCGCTGCGGCGGCCGCCGAGCGAGAACGTGTGCGCCATCTCCTGCTTCACCTCCGCTGGCAGAGAAAGCCTTTAAGCAGGACTGTTAACGTGAGTACGACACAACGTCTGCAACAATATAGAAAATTTGTTCCAATTACCTATTATGAAATTTGTATTTCAATATGGTGTTAACGACCCACGATTTCAAAGCTATATGAATACCTCTTCGAAAAGATGGTTACTGGATTACGAGTTAAATGGCATCCAATATAAATTCGTTGCAAACACGTAAAAAGGAAACAGTACTATGGTGTAAATTGTATTGAAGTATTGACTATGACAAATCAGCTAAGGGGTCAGAAGACTACATTTATTCGCAATGGACGATAAGCAAAGTTGTCATCACTTATGCTAGCTCGAGTCTACGACCGGTTCATGTTTTTAACTCGCCTTTCGAAATAACAGCAAACTATATCGGAAAGTAAACTTTCCTTCAACTGCAAGGTTTTGCAAATAACCACCAAGAAATGGACGGGAAATGAAAACTTTAACGTCGATAAAGGCGTAAATAGTTTTAAAAAAAACTCAAGAAGTATATCCTATCCGTCGTTCTAGTACAAGGTCTCTACAACTACAACTGCATCTACACGGATGTTCTGCAAATCACTCCCAAGTACCTGTCAGAGGATTCATCGAACTATCTTCACAATAATTATCTATTATTCCAATTTCGAACAGCGCGCGTAAAAAACGGACACCTACGTCTTCCCTTGCGAGCTGTGATTTACCTTATTTTATTGTGGTGATAGTTCCTTCCTATGTAGGTCGGCGTCAACAAAATATTTTCGTATTCGGAAGAGAAAGTTGGTGATTGAAACTTCGTGAGAAGATACCACCGCAACCAAAAACGCCTTTGTTTTAATGATGTCTATCCCAAATTCTGTATCATATCAGTGACATTAATCCTATCTGGGAAGGATGCCAGACCGCGTAGCAGTGTTCCAAAACAGAACGGACAAGCGTAGTGTAGGTAGTCTCTTGAGAAGATCTGTTACATCTCCAAAGTGTTCTTTCAATAAAAGGCAGTTATGGTTTGCCTTCACCACAACATTTTCTATGTGATATTTTTAGTTTAAGCTGTTAGTGATGTTATTCCGAAGTATTTAATTGAATTTATGGCCTTTACGTTTGACTGATTTATCGTGTAACCAAAGTTTAACAGATTCCTTGCAACACTCAAGCGGATGGTGTCACACTTATCCTTATTTAGAGCCAACTGCCAGTTTTCGTACTGTACCGATATCTTTTCTAAATCGTTTTGCAATTTGTTTTGATCTCTGATGACTTTACTAGACGATGAACGACAGCATCTTCTGCGAAACAACCTAAGACACCTGCTCAGGTTGTCTCCTAAATCGTTTTTTCCAGGTAAGGAACAGCAGATTGTCTATAGCCCTACCTTGGGGAGAGCCAGAAATCATTTCTGTTTTACTCGATGACTTTCTGTCAATTACTACGAAATGCGGCCTCTCTGACAGGAAACCACGAGTCCAGTCGCATAACTGAGACAATATTCCATTATGTCAAAAGGCTTCTGGAAATCTAGAAACACGTAATCAATTTGAAAACCCTTGTCTATAGCACTCAACACTTCGTTTGTGTAAAAGTTAGTTGTGTTTCACAAGTATGATGTTTTCTAAATCCGTGTTGACTGCGTGTCCATAGACCGTTCTTCTCGAGGTAATTCATAATGTTCGAACTCAATATATCTTCCAAAATCCTGCTGCATATCTACGTCAGTGATAAGTGCCTGTAATTTGGTGGATTATTCTTACTATCTTGCTTTAGTATTGGCGTGACTTATGAGACTTCTCAGTCTTTGGGTATGGATCTTTCCTCGAGCGTGGAGTTGTAAATAGTTGTTACGTATGGAACTCTTGGATCAGCACACCCTGAAAGGAACATAATTGGTATAGAATCTTAGCAGGAAGACTTGCTTTTATTAATTGATTTAAGTTCCTTTGCTAGTCCGAGGATATATATACTTCCTAGTTACTCATGTCGGCAGCTTTTCTTGATTCGAATTCTGCAATACTTACTTCACTTTGTCTGGTGAAGGCATTTCGGAAGACTGTTTCGTAACTTTGGCAGCACTGTCGTCGATAGTATTTCCATTGCTATCGCGCAAAGAAGGCACTGGTTGTGTTTTGCCGCTAGCATGCTTTACGTACGACTAGAATCTGTTTAGATTTTCTGTGAGGTTTCCAGCGAAAGTATCGTTGTGGAAACTATCATAAGCACCTCGCAATGACATCCGTGCTGTATATATCGCCTGTCTGGAGATGTTGTTTTAGTTTGAATTTGGCATGCTTTTTTCGTTGTTTCTGGAACAGTTTTCTGACCCGTTTTGTGTACCAAGTGGGATCAGCTCCGCCGGTTGTTAGTTTATTTGGTATAAATCTTTCAGTTATTGTCAATACTATTTCTTTGAATTCAAGCCACATCTGGTCTACACTTACACTGTTAATTTGGAAAGAGTGGAGATTTTCTCCCAGGGACGTGCAAAGTGAATTTTTGTGATTGCCGGCTTTCTCGGAGTACTCCAGTGATGAATTCTTCTCGGGTGATCAGAGGACGCCACCACTCGGCTGATCACCCGAGAAAAATTCATCACAAGAGAAGTTTTATCTGGTTTTTTGAATAGGTATATTTTTCCTTAATTTTTGGAGGGTTTGGCGGTTATAATATTCAATTTCGCTACGATAACCCTGTGTTCACTAATCCCTGAATGCTCAGGATTATTTGTTGCTAAGAAGTCAAGGGTTTTAATAGTTCACGATGGGCTAGCGTATTTGTACTAAGCGTGGTTCAACGGAACGTATGAAAACGGCATGCCCACATATAGCAAATCAGCTAAAATATGCTTAGGTTCATCCGAACGCAGCCCAAGGACAGACAGGAACAATAGATACGTATGCATGGAACTTTTTGAATTTACCTAGTACACGCGTGGGTATTTCATGTGGAAATGTCTCAAAAGGCGAAATATTTCTTCGCAAAAATCATGACATCAACCAGTGACGATGACAGAAATACCGCCACTTTGACACAGAAAGGATGTACAAATTCAGTCGTCGCAGCGCAACAGTTGGTTCCAGATACCAGTAAAAAATGCAGCTCGGAATGACGACAACAGAAAAAACGTAACACCGCCGCGCACTGGGACCGTGCGTCTGATATTTGCTTTTCAGCATTCGTTCGTAATACCACCCTCCCTTCTCAGTTTGCAGAGTCTGATAGCAACACACATAAAGGCGAACGGTGTCATATTGCTCCACTACAGCCCATTCATCTTACTGAATACTAATTTGAACACTTTTATACGAGTAATTAATAGTAGAGTTAATCCAATCTTGCTTCGAGTTATCCATCATTATCAACCTACCACAGCTATGGGTCGTTCATTGTTTAACATTTTAACAATGCACAAGAATCTAACATAGTTGACGTCGATGTGTAAAACTATCTAGCATATTTGACGTGGATGTGTAAAACCAAGGCAGCAGTAGCCTGACTCCATAACGACATTGAATTTTTGAATTCTCCACACGTTTCTGCTGAAAGTAATGTCGAGCCTGGGCTTCAACGAGAAGGTAATCAGAATGATGGAAAGGTTCATTTCTGGCACCTTCCATAAATCGTAAGGAATGTAAATTTCAAAAGATGGAGCTGGATGATAAGAGCCAGAGGACAGGGTTGCTCGATGTCGACGACTCTTTGTACAATAGCTACGAAACCGTGGCTAAGGATACATTAGCTTCAGTTTCCCAGATGGGCAAAATCCAGTTAACGAAACTAGCTGCTACGTATACACTGATATCACGAAAGTCACTGGATACCTCCTAACATAGTGCCGGACCTCCTTTTACTTTGCATAGTGCAGCAGAACCGACTTAGCAAGTGGTCGTGTAAGCCTCCTTCAGATATACTGGGCGTTGTTGTCTCTAAAGCCGTCCATAATTGCGAAAGTGTAGCCGATGCTACATTTTCTGCACGTACTGAGCACACGACTATGTATCATAAATGCTTTTGGGCTATATGAGTGGCCAAATCATTTACTGGAATGGTCTAGAATGTTCGTCAAACCAATCGCGAGCTATCGTGGCCTGGTGACATGGCGCAATGTCATCCACGAAAATTCCATCTTTGTTTGAGAACAGGAAGTCCGTGAACGCTGCAAATGGTCTCCAAGCAGACGAACGTATCTATTTCCAGTGAACTATGGGTACAGTTGGAACAGAGGATCAGTCCATTCCATATAAACACACCCCACACCATTGTTGAAACACCACCAGCTAGCACAGTCCCTTATTACACCTTGAGTCCATAACTTCATGGGATATGCGTCACATTCGAATCCTATCTTCAGGTCTTATCAACTGAAATCAGAACTCATGTGACAAGGTCACTGATTTCCAATTCTCTAAGGTCCAACCGACATGGCAACGCGCTCAGGAGAGCTGTTGCAGGCGATGTCGTGCTCTTAGCAAAGGCACCAGCGTTGGTCCTCTGCTGTCATAGCTCATTGCCGGCAATTTTTGCCGCACTTTCTAAGGGATACTTCTGTCAATTCCTTCGGCTATTTGACGCACTGTTGCTTCTCTGTTAGCACTGAGAACTCTACACAAAAATGGTTCAAATGGCTCTGAGCACTATGGGAATTAACTTCTGAGTTCATCAGTCCCCTAGAACTTAGACTACTTAAACCTAACTAACCTAAGGACATCACAAACATCCATGCCCGAGGCAGGATTCGAACCTGCGACCGTAGCGGTCGCGCGGTTCTACACTGTAGCGCCTAGAACCACTCAGCCAACTATACACAAACGCAGCTGCTCTCGGTCGTTAAGTGAAGGTCGTCGCCTACTGTATTGTCCGTGGTGAGAGGCAGTGCCCGCAGTTTGGTATTCTCGACACACTCTTGTCACTGTGGATCCCGGAATAATGAATTCCCGAATGATCTCAGAAATGGAAAATCCTATGTGTCTAGCTGCAGCTGTCATTCAGCGTTCAAAGCATGTTAATACCCTTAGTGCGGCCGTAGGAAAATGTTTCACATGAATTCTGTGAGTGCAACTGACAGCTCCGCCAATGCACCGCCATTTTATATCTTGCGTACGCGATACTACCTGCATCTGTATATGTGCATGTCGCTATCCCATGACTTGTGTCATCTAATTTGCGCTTAAAAATCGTCAACTTTAACGTGGATCCAACAATAGCTTGCGAAAGTATTACGATTTACACGCTGACTAGTAGAGCCAAAGTGAACGGAATGAAATCCCAACTGCTATTCGTGTGGCATTACAAATAATATATTGAGTCTAGCTCGTTGCAGCAAGCAGATAATAGAAATCAAGTGGGAATGATAATCAAGTTTGAGGAATAACGAAAGTGGACTGGAATGAAAGGCTCAGAATCATAAGAACAAACGTCAAAGAACATATGATGATAGACTTTGACGATATACAGAAAACCATTTCGACCAATATTAGTGTGAGTAGAAAATGTCTTATGTCTATGTCCACGATTTCCTCCCGAATCCCTGGATTGATTTCAGCCAAATTTGGTACAGAAACAGCAGGTCACACATGTATCAGCACTGTGGGGTGTAGTGCTACAACGATGAAAATTAATATTACGACGATGTCAAACCTTATTTTCATGATTTAAAGAAGTATTCATTATATTAAAAATGTAATTATAATTTTATTATTTTCATTTTTGTGCTCAGTGTATCAAAGACTTTCCAGCGCACGGAATAAATTGGCATTGTTTGTACTAAGAAACTATATATGATTGTTAAGGTTTAAGCATGTAATAATTCGATATAAGACATTTTGTTGAGTCCGAATATTGTTCTCGTACTGGTCGGTAGAGAAGGAAAAGTTCCTTAATCGAAGGCTGTAAAAATGAGAGAGAGAGAGAAGGTAAACACAAGTTATTCAAAACAAATATCTCCTAAGTGTAACGTCTTGTCATTTCCTATAAATAAAAATTGCAAGGTCTAATCTGAGCCTGTCCTGAATAACAGCGAAGAACATTTATGGTATCATATAGTTTCTTCGTTTGGTCACTGTTGTGATTCGCATGTTTCATTTTGTAGCGCGGTGTGTTATGAATATTTTCTTTATACGCGCAAAAGTGCACACAGCTTTAATCGAACCTGCGTCTTTCTGAAACGATAACTTTTAAACAGTACAATTACGCAAATACTGTCTACATCGCAACCGTGATCGCAAAAGTGTTTCCTGGACCAAATAACTCTTATAAAATGGGTATTCTCCAAAGCGAGCAGCATTGCACTATCGCTGACTCGCAAAAATCGAAAGAGTAAAAGCAGTGCTTATATAAAATTGCTACCTTTTTATAATTATTATTATCATCCCATTAAATAAATAAATAGCAATTCAGTGGCTATCCAATCAATAAACAGAGGGTGCAATTCAGGATTTTATAGCTTCCAAGCTCCAATAGAAGTGGAGATATAGACTAAATCGGCGTGCAGGCTGCCCTGCTCAAGAGGCCTGTTATGTGGGGGCAGTATCGGCCTCTCAAATCAACTTTCTTTACCATATATTCCACATGTCAGGGGCGAGAAATAATTTTCTTGGCTCCAACATCATGTCAGTCCTGTATGAGGTATGGGCTGTGTTCGAGCGGTACAGACCTGCGTCGTTACCCTGCTTCGTATTGCGCCCTGTACTGCAGGGGGAAATAATTTATTTTCGAGCCCCTGACGTATAGAATGCCCGCTATGTTGGACTACGTTACTGGGGCTAAGCGTGCGGATGAGCAACGCTGGAGAAAGGTTGAGATGGATAGAGGAGTAGACGGACAGAGTTGGGGGAGGAGGAAATGGACAAAGAGAAGGGAAGAGGGGGAGATGAAGAGGCAAGTGGAAAATGTCGAAGCAGTGGACAAGTGAAAAAGGAAGAGGGGCAGGCAGAGATGAAAAGGCAGAGGAGGATATGGACAGAGGGAAAGAGTACAAAGATTTTGCCAGAGGAAGGTGGTGGAGGAGATGGGGAAGAGGAGCTCTGTTCAGTATATGTGTTGAATGCATGCATAAGTGAAGCCATGGAGAAAGGGCTGGTTGCGTGTAACTGTATCCACCTTACTATGCCCACACCATATGGCCTAAGAATCCTAGTTGGCGCTAGTTGCTCTACGGCTAAGGGCAAGCAAATATCTTCAAGATCTCCTTCAAAACTACTGTTATCATGAACCAATAAAGAGGGCTGAGGTGAACAAAGTTCTAACAACAATAAAGTGTTTATTCAACAGCGGAAACGTAAAAATAATGCAAAACAACTCAAAGAGCTTAACGAATAAACAGCTCACCTGTCTTGAGCGAGTGTATATGACAATTCTAGTTAATATGGAAAATATAAATTCATAGCTGGACCATTTTCTTGAGGTCCACTTGGGAGCATGTTAAATGAAGGCAATGATTTCCAATGCCTGCCCTGTCAACATTGCCAGACTATATACTGTTTTCACAACAGACTCCACATGGAACTCAATTGAATGGAAATACCCACACACGTACAGGAAGAACGTCTGACAAAACGTAAGGAACCCAACTCTGAATAGCACAGTTAGAATAGTGTAGTAATACGAGAACGAGGTCACACCTACAAGAGAAAGGTTATAGAAAATAAAACAAAGAATTTTAACACAGTACACGAAATATCAACTAATGGAAATCTTGCTGATTATCTGAACTTGCCATGACCAGACTCAGATATAAAGATCGACCATGAAAAAATTAGCAATAATTAACCGCACCAGTTACAACAACATAACAGTGCAAGTAATCATAAAAATCGATCGAAAACTACTGCCAGACACGAAAAGTAACAGCTTCAGTTAAAGGGGTGTTATTTCTTCCATCAAAACGCAACGTTGATATAAGAGTAAAAAAGAAAGTTTTTTATATCATTATTCTGCAATTCTCAATTATGTGCCTGACAGAGGCTTCATCGAGCCACTTACAAACTATTTCTCTGCTGTTGCACTCTCGAATAGCGTGCGTGGAAAATGAACATGTAAAATCAATTTTTTCTTATTTTATTATGATGGTCATTTCTCCTTATATATGTGGGTGCTAAAAAATATTTTCACACTCTGAGGAGAAAGCTGGTGATTCAAATTTTACGAGACGATCTTCCCGCAAAAAAAAAACGCCATTGTTTTATTGATTGTCGCCCCAATTCTGGTATTACGTAAGTGGGCCCTCTCCCTTCTATTTCACGATAATACGAAACGAGCTGCCCTCCTTTGATATTCTTCGATACTGTTCTTCTATCGTATGTGAGGCGGATCCCACACCAAACAGCAATACTCTGGAGGAGGGCAGGTAGTGTAAGCGGTCTCTTCAATACATCGGTTGCAATTTCAAACTTTTATGCCAACACATCGCTGTAATTGGTTTACTTTCAGCTCAACACTATCTATGTGATCGAGCTATTTTAAGTTATACGTAACTGTAAATCCTAAGTATTTAGTTGAACACTTAGCCTTTAGGTTTGTGTGATTAATCACGTAACCAAAATTTTGTGGATTTCTTTTAGTATTCATGTGGATGACCTCACACTTTTCAATATTTAGTAAACTGCCTAAATCATTTTGCAATTGATTTTGATCATATGACGACTTTAGAAGAAGATAAATGACAGCATCATCTATAGACACTGTTAAGGAGGCTGCTCAGATTGTCTCCTAAATCGTTTATATAGATCAGGAATAGCAGAGGGCCTATAACAATTCCCTTGGTATTACCAGTTATTACTTCTGCTCCGTGACCTTCCATCAGTTATTACGAAAAGTGAGTTTTCTAACCGGGAATCACGAAACCTGTCGCACAACTGAGGCGATACTCCATTGACATGTAATATGATTAGACATCCCTTGTGAGCAACCGTGTCAAAAGCCTTCTGGACGTCTAAATTGCAATCAATATTGAACACAGTATATGACTCAAAATGCTACTGCAAATCAACCTTACGGATATGGGCCTGTATTTTAGCAGATTACTCCGATTTTCATTCTTGGGTATTGGTGTGACTTGTGCGACTTTCCAGCCTTTAGATATGGATCTTTCGACGAGCGACAGGTTGAATAAAGTTGCTAAGTATGGAGCTATTATATTAGCATACTCTGAAAGGAATCGGAAGGTGTAGAATCTGGACGCCAGGCCTTGCCTTTATTAAGTGATTTAAGCTGCATGCGACACCGATGATATCCACTTCTAAGTTAACCATGTTGGCAGTTGTTCTTGATTTTAATATTTACTTCGTCTTCTCTGTTGAAAGTATTTCAGAAATTGTGTTCAATAGTTGTGCTTTAGTGGCACAGTTAACCGTAACATCATCGCTGTTATCACGCATTGAGGGTAATGATTGTGTTTTTGATGTGGCTGAGCAACAGTCATACAATAATCTTTAAATGAACACACCGCCATTTGACTGTATTGTTGTTTATTTAATTACGGCCCACGTTTTAGCATTTTATGCCACTTTCAAGTGACGGCGTTTATGCCATTAACATTTACTGCAGACATCAAACTCAATTCTTTACGGCTAATTTTTAGCCTGAAGTCTTGCAATTTAGGTTAATGACATAAACTCGGTCACCTTAAAATGGCATTAAAGGTAATAACGAGAGTCGTAATTAAATTAAAAACAATACAGTCAAATGGCGGTGTGTTCATTTAAAAAATTATTGATTATGTCTTGCGTCTAGTGTACTTTACATACTACCATAATCTATTTGGGTTTTGTGCCTGAAGTTTCGTTCTGCAAAGTATTAAAAGCGTCTCGTATTGAATTTCGTGCTATATTTTGAGCTTCTGTAAAACTTCGCCAATTTTTTAGCTTTGCATTCTTCTAAATTTACCATGCCTTTTCCATTGTTTCTGCAACAGTATTATGACGTGTTTTGTGTACGACGGAGGATTAGTAGCATTCCTCATTAACTTACTTGGGATATAGCTCACTACTACCATCAAAACTATTTCCCTGAATTTAAACCGCATCTGGTCTACGCTTACATAGCCTGATTGGAAGGAGTTGAGACTGTCTCTTAGGAAAGCGTCAAGTTAATTTTTATCTCCTCTATTATATAGACATATTCTGCGTTTATTTTTGTTGGGTTTGGATGTTACTACATTCAGTCTCGCTACAACTAATCCCCGTAGCCGTCAAGTACGTTTTCAGAACCATTTAAGGTTCAAGCGGACTCCTGTACTAATTATTCAGATTAATTTTCTGAGAAAGCATGCTGTACGTGTTTGGATGTCGTTTCATTGCCTACTACCAACTTTAAACACATATTTTCGCCAAATTGTCGAGTGCAGATTCAAGCCACCACCATCTGTAAGACGTAGGGTCATTTTTAACTAAGACTCAACATTTCTTTGAAGTGTTCAGAAAGTGTATCGTCTGATATGGGGTGGTGGGAAGTGTAGGGAGGGTATGAAAAGAAGCCATTATTAATTTATTCCGGCTGACAAGTGTAACCTCCACACATGCTAATTCACAGGATCTTTACTTCAATTTCACTACATAGTAAACTGCTTCAGACAGCGATGAAATCTCCGCCACTGATTACAATTAACCTATCCCTTCTGAATGCTGTTAGGTCCTTCGTAAAATGTTGCGCTGAGCTTGCTTCCTGCTTTAGTCAGCTTTTCACACCTGTAACGATCCGAGTTTCAGTGCTTTCCATTAGTGCATGGAACTGGCGTTCAATCCCAAAAAATTTTAAACTACAATACACTTTTTGTTGCTAGGTCTTCCTTCGTCCTGTGTCATAACTGCACCCGTTTACACTGGCGCTCTTGCTGTAGGTTTCCGAGACCCGCTATCCTAAAACCCCGCCCATTTCCGTCCACACATCACTGCTAACCGTGCAGTTGGTTCCTGTGTGTAGTAGACTCCTGACCCATTAATTAGTATCCTGAAAGTCATCACGCTACGACGCTAGTCGAGGAACCTTCGGCCTTTATTGTTGCAGAACCAAATGAGCCTCTGATTTAGACCTTCCACTCGGATCTGTACGTAAGCACCAAAGTCGGTTCTACATACGATGCTACAGATGGTGGGTTCCACTTTCATCTCACAAGCAAGACTGGCAGTTTTAACACTTCAGCTAGCCGTCCTAAATCAAGAGAATCTCTCCCAATCTATAGCGACACATATCGTAAATACCGACATGAGCCACAACGTGCAGTTGGGTGCTCCTTGTACTCTTCATGGCATAGGGAAGCTCCTGTTGGACACATTGATGAACGATAACCACCAGTTAAAACTCGCTGCCTGTCGTAGGGGGTAACTACAAAATTTATCAATGTGCGGAGGTAAAACGTATTTACAGCTTTCAGGAATAGAGGCCAACTGTTTACAAGCTGAAAGACATAATTAGTAGCTTGATGATGATGATGACGTTAAATATCGTTTGGTAATTAATTACCTGTGACATTGGTTGCTAGCCCTGCTCGTGCCGAAATGTACTAAGGAAACGTAATGGACGTAAAAGCTGTAACCATGATACTTGACACTAGTGGGTTGGACTAGCGGTATAAATGCATAATGGTAACTGGGTTCGAATGTTGTTGTTGAAGGAGTGAGAGACAATACACTTATACGATGTTGACGCACTGTTAAATAAAAAATGGCTCTGAGCAATATGGGACTTAACATCTATGGTCATTAGTCCCCTAGAACTTAGAACTACTTAAACCTAACTAACCTAAGGACATCACACAACACCCAGTCATCACGAGGCAGAGAAAATCCCTGACCCCGCCGGAAATCGAACCCGGGAACCCGGGAGTCGGAAGCGAGAACGCTACCGCACCACCACGACCTGACGCACTGTTGCAGGGGAAGTGTGCAAGATGAAAGAAGCAGGGTCAAGTAGGAGAGGGATGGTATCGACATCTTTTCTACTTTTGGGAAACGAGTATAACTGAACAAAAGGGAAACAATTTTCACAATGGAGAGGAAAGCATGAAAGGGTGCCGCGCGTGGAAAACAATAAACATTTAAAAGTAAAATATGTCTTTAAAATTGGAATAATAAGAAACTACTGTACTCTCATTGCTGTATTAGTACCAAATACTTGCACCATATTTTGCATAAGACCTGCTACAATTGTAATATAGTGACTAAGAAGCCAGGTAGCATATCATATAGTATAGCATGGAAAAGATTTACAACTAGAAGGGGAATCGAATTTGAGTATTCAAAGCTCTATCCACTGCCATAGTTGGACAGCACAGCTACATAATACTGAATTGAGACATTCGTTCTACATGAATTGCAGTGCTGCCAAACTTTCTTTCTTTAATATCTATTTGCTACCGAAAATTTCTAGGAGACGAAATTGCACTAGCGTAGAGTTACGCCTACTCTGCTCTCAATCCACATTACATCTAAGTTACGCAGGTAGCCGGATTATCTACAAATGATATTCGAGTGCTGCCTCGCTACTTGTTGCCACCAGACATCGACCAAGGTGCCAACAGAGGTCACTGGTCTCACGGACCTCTTTTCTTACGCTGGCCACGTGTCAGGAAGGAAGACCGAATGTCTTCTGGCGCCGAGGGTTGTACCTATGCCAGCGCATGGGCTCTGGGAATTCAGTCACCCCGAGTGGGCTTCCTGTGGTAGGCCCCAAATGCTTACGCATTTCTTCAATTAGGAGCTCACTCCAGAGGCATCACTACGCTTCTCCGCTGTCCGAGCCAACCCTCTCGACCCGGATAATGAAGCGTGACATTCAGGAAGAAGATGCGGCGGACTAACCATCAGACCTGTATGATTTCTGTGTATGTCTTTAATTCAGCTTTACCAGTATTAGAAACTTTCACAGTAGGAACTTAGAAGAACACGGCAAGTGCCATAACCTGATTTCCCATACACCTCGCTCATTGGAAGAGGAGTCAAAATAAACGAACATGCGTTTCAGCTTATCCGTAGATATTAGACCGTTCCTGCACTGAAAGACATCGACGCTCAATGTTTTCGCGGTGTTTTCGGGGTAATTTACATGCCTTTTACCGCGTGATGTCATCAGAGACCCTGTAGAGGCACACTTGTTAGCGTCGCGGCTTCTTCATTTTGCTCCCTCCGTGTTCGAAGCTCGATTACTACTGATTCATAGTCAACTGCAAGAGCCAGTTTTACGGAAAGTGGTCACTTGTTCATGGTTTGCCGTGAAATTATGCCTATGGACGAAATATTCACCATTGTTAATGACGATTCTTTCCCGGGTGAGATTCATACGAAGATCTTTCACTGTGACAAACCTGCCCTTGCGCGATGCTGGTGTTGTTTGGAAAATCTGTGTCTCGAATGTTGCTGCGATAGAGGGTATGCACTAAATCTTCCTGAAGAATTAATATAAGAAATGATATGAGAATGAAATATCAGAATAGGGGAATTCAAAAAAGATAGTAACACCACAACATATCATACACACATATATAATAAATGCGTAGCATTTTTTGACAAATCCAGTCGTAATTTTACAATTAATATAACGGCATTGTATCCCTTAGTTTGCTGAGAAGCATTCGTACAGTAACTTTCTACTGACATGGTCAGATAAACGAAAACGATAAAAGTAAAATAACAACAATAACCAGGTTTCGATCACGAGGCGAAAAATTAAGGAACCGCGACGCTAACCACTGAGCCACAATATTCTCTGACGATATCGCGTGGTGCAAGGCATATAATGTACCTGGAAAATATCTAAATAAAAACTGTTTGCGGGTATTTGAGAAACGGTCGAGTATCTACAGATAGGCTAAGCGCAGATATATACTCACTTATTTTGACTCCTCTGCACTGAGCGAAGTTGCTGGGAAATCGGGTGATGGCACTTGTACTGTTCTCCTCGTTAGACTAAACGTTCTCTGCCGGAAATTGTTTCAACATCAGTCTGTCCAGAACTTTAAACAGACTTTGTTCCACCTTAGGAACATTACGTAACTTTTATCGGTGTTGGCTTCTATGTGTGTCAGGGATCTGACCGGATTTTGGATCTGATCGGATTTTGCTTCTGTCGTAGTTGTGTTAAGAACTTTAAACCGAAGTTTTCTTTTCTTACTACGCCTTTACCCTGATCTGTATTTGTGCTTAGAGTAGAAGGATTTACATTCTTCGAGCATTAAGTGGCCTTAGACTACTTAGATATTAGAAAGGAGTTTGTTCTGTCGTAACTGTGCCAAGAACATGTACTCAGAACTTATTTCCTTTATCAGCAAAAATTGAGTGTGAAATCTTATGGGACTTAACTGCTAAGGTCATCAGTCCCTAAGCTTACACACTAGTTAACCTAAATTATCCTAAGGACAAACACACATACCCATGCCCGAGGGAGGACTCGAATCTCCGCCGGGATCAGCCGCACAGTCCATGACTGCAGCGCCTAAGACCGCTCGGCTAAACACGCGTGGCCCTTTATTAGCAGACCTCCAGCCTGAAGTAGTGTTTGTGTTTAATATATATGGATGGGACAGCTTATAAAGAATACGTTTCTCCTGTTCAGATATCAATAATGGTTTCTATAGAAATTTGCTGTGACGTTTCAGGGAAAATATCTGAAGAAAACATCCACGAAATTGACGTACAAACGAATGGTTGCTCTACCATGAGAATGGAAGACCGCATTTTGGAAGTTTTGGCTAAAATCAAGATGATCGTCTTTCGCTGCCCTCTATAATCACTTGTCCATGTGACCTCTTCCTCTTCTGGGAAACGAAACTCAAGATGAAGCGGCAACGACTTGATGTTAACCCTAACAAAGTCAGCCTTCCAGAGTGCATTTTAAAAGTGACAGAAACTTTGGAATCTACGTATTCCTTTCAAAGAGTACTCCTTTGAAGTTGACAGTGCTGAATCAGATGCAGGTAATATGTGAAAATTTTCATTAATACGTTTTGGGAACTTTTGAATGACATCTCATTAATAATCTAATATGAATTTTTCTCCACTTGCTTATCTTTCTTTTTTTCCCTTCGAATAAAAGGTGCAGCTTATATTTGATGCAGTAAAGTATTATGCAAATGACTACGATCAAACATTTGTACTGCCCCAGAGAGAGACGGGCGCCCCTGTCCCTACTGCCGCCTGCAGGTGGAGCCCTCAGTTGCCGGACGCCGGAGGTCCTAATAATCTAATATGAATTTTTCTCCACTGGCTTATGTTTCTTTTTTTCCCTTCGAATAAAAGGTGCAGCTTATATTTGGGGCAGTAAAGTATTATGCAAATGACTACGATCAAACATTTTTCCCGCCCTAGACAGAGAAGGGCGCCCCTATCCCTACTGCAGCCTGTAGGTGGAGCTCGCGGTTGCCGGACGCCGGAGGTCCTCAGCCCATTAGCAGGCGTCCTCGTTTGCATCGATCGCCGCCCGCACGGAGCGCGGTCGGCTGGCGAGGTCTCTTGTCTCTGGATCTGGCCAGGCCTCCCTGAAGCAGCTGATGCCGACTAAGGCCACACGGGTACCGTAGACGGAGTAACAGCTTTCGCCTTCCCATATGTCCATAACTTCTTCTAGACCACGAGTTTCAATAATACAAGTGCAGGGAGGGGAAATAAGGAACTTGTTTATCACCAGTTTAGAGTTACCACTCTTCTCTGCTTCCTCTGCTAACGTTCATCTAGTGGTTTTTCTAACTTGTCGCCATCATAATCGGCTAGCACTGACAGTCACCATCAAGCCAGCAACCAGCAATAGAGGGCGTATTTTAATAGTAGCCATGTCAATAGTAGCCACTCGTGCCGCCGGAATGTCAGGAAGAAGGGCTCTAGTCTTCGCCACCAGCGTAAAAACACTTTTACTATCATATTTTCTTAAAATTCTTGATATTTTGGTTGATATACTTCCCGCAAAGCGTAAATAAGCAACAGCTTGAAAAGTATCCTGTATTGGCTCGCGAGACGAACCAAACTGAAGACCAAGGAATATTCGTTGTTCCGTTTATCCATTCTGTTGAAAAACTATCTTCAAATGATCAAGTTCTAGACTAGAGCCCTTCTTGGCTCAGTTAAAGATAATTTGGGCGTGAGGAAGCCCGGAGTTTATGAAATTCCGTGTCACTGTGGAAAGAAGTATATTGGTCAAACTATTCGAACTATTCAGGACCGGTGTGTGGAACATCATCGGCACACTCGGTTGTACCAGCCTGAGAAGTCGGCAGTGGAGGAACGCTGCATTAACGAAGGACACAGAATGATGAATGACAAGACACAATTGATCTCTCCTGCTTCTCGCTGTTGGGAATGTGTGCTTAAAGAATCCATTGAAATTAGATTATCATGTGATATTATTAACAGGGATGAAGGTTTTCTTCTAAGTAAGATAAGGAATCCGTTTTTGTCCGACATTAAACTACAACGGACTTCTTTTCGATCATTGGATTCTTCCAACTAGTGCTGTTGCGATTTATCGTTTCTGCCGTCTTCTCCCACCGGCGCGCTGCGTGTCTACTTGCCGCCAGGAGGCGCTGCCCATCATCTCGCGCACGCGCGGCGCTCTGTCCGTAGTGTATAAAGGTTTCCATCGTTATGGTTGGAATTCGCTTCCTCCACAGGCCGTCCTTCTTCTGCGTGAATCCCGCAGGCTCTACCGCTCCTTCCTCCGCACTCGTGACCGGAATACTCTCACCCGCCACCGACAATTACAGCGACATATCCGGAACCTCCTTACAGCAAAGAAACGCCGGGACTGGCGTCAGACACGCACACGTCTCAACTCTGCCCTCCCTGTCAACTCCTCCAAGTACTGGTCAGCCTTCCACCGCCTTACTGGTAGCCATCCCACCCCGCATAACCCCATCCTCCATGACGATCGACCCTTTCCTGACAACCTCAGTAAGGATAACCATTTTGCTTCCCACCTATCCGAGATCTTCTCCATTCCTGACGATCCCCATTTTGATTACTCCCTCTTCCCCACTGTCCTTGACCGCACTGACACCTCTGTCCCCCCACTCGCCCCTAGCTTCCAGTACTTGGATCGGCTACCCCCCTCCGACATCAACACTCCCATCATCATGCAAGACATCACACTCGTCCACCGCTCCAAACGCAACACCGCCCCTGGTCATGATGGCGTCACCTACCGTCACCTCAAGGAATCCCCTCCGTCCTTCCTGTCTGTCCTTGCTACCCTGTACAATGTCCTCCTCTCCACTGGATTTTACCCTGACCTGTGGAAGACTTCCCGTGTCCTGCTGTTCCCTAAGCCTAACAAACCCCCCTCTGCTACCTCTTCCTATTGTCCCATCTGCCTCACCTCCGTGTTCAGTAAGGTCTTTGAGGCCATCCTCTCTCGCCGTATCCACCGCCACCTTAACCAGCACCACCTCCTTCCTCTTACCCAATGAGGTTTCCGGCCTTCCTTCTCTGCTGACGACCAGCTCCTTAACCTTACCCATCTTCTTTCCCTCCAACTTAACTCCCATCGCTCTGCTATCTTTGTTTCCCTTGATCTCCAGAACGCCTATGACCGTGTCTGGCATCCCGGGCTCCTTTTCAAACTCCAGACCTATGCTCTCCCCATCAACTTCGTCCGTCTCGTTGCTTCCTTCGTCTCCCATCGTCCCTCCTATGTGACTATCCACAATTCCAACTCCCGTACTTTCTACCCCTCTGCTGGCATGCCCTAAGGTTCTGTCCTATCCCTTCTCCTCTATCTCCTGTACACTGCTGATGTGCCCAAACCTCCCCCTCCTGTTCATCTTCTCCAGTTCGCTGATGACACCGCCTTCCTAGCCCTTTATCCTACCCTTCAACGGTCCCAACGTTCGCTCCAAACCCACCTTGACCAATTCCCCGCTTGGTGCAACCAGTGGTTCCTCCGTGTTAATCCCTCGAAGACCCAGGCGATCATCATAGGCCGCACCACCCACTCCTTCTGCCTCCATGATTTCTACCTCACCATTTATGGCCGTCCTATCCACCTCACTCCTACCCTCAAATACCTTGGCCTCACACTCGACCGCCACCTCACCTGGACTCCCCATCTCCATACAATCCAAAACAAAGCTCACAACCGCCTCCGCCTCCTGAAACTCCTGTCCGGCCTGACGTGGGGTCTGCATCCTTCCACCATCCTTCACACCTACAAATCCATGATCCATCCCATCCTTTGTTATGCCAGCATCGCTTGGATATCCGCCCCTCCCTCGTTCTATAAAGCTCTCCAAATCCTCGAACGCCATGCACTCCGCCTCGCCTTCCGCATTTGCCTTCCGTCCCCTACGCGCATCCTCTATGACCTCATCCCCTCCCCCCACCTTCTCCTTTTCCTTGAACACATCCGCACACTATATATTGCCCGCCGCCTTGATCCCCCTCACCCCCTGGTGTCTGCCTTCCTCTCCACTCCCAACCAGTTGCCGCGCATTTACCGTTGTGTCCCTCCCTCTCTCCATCTCCACACCCTCCATCTCCTTTCCCAACACAACTTCCACCGTCTACCACTCCCGGATAATGAGCTTCGCCCTGACATCTACCCTTCCTACCAACTCTAACCCCCTCTTCCTGCCTCCTCCTCAGGGCTCCCTCTCCTCCCCCTCCCTCCTTCTGAGCGGATTTCCCCTCCTACTCCCCCTCCTTCTCTTGTGCCTTCTTTCAGTGTCTCTGCGCTCCCTCCTGCCCTGTCTTCCCTTTTCCTCTCCCGCCTCTTCGTGAACCCACGGTTGCCCTTCCTCTCTTCATCCCGCCGCCTCCCCAGCTGCCCCATGCTCTCCCCTCCTTTTCCATCCTCTCTGACCTTTCCCTCGGCAGGTCCCACCTGGTAGTTTTATTCTTCGTCGTGTGTGCTCCAAGTGGGTTTTAAGCGTGTTGTTTCGGAGGGTTTTTAATACTGTGGCCAACTTTTAACCTGTGCATGCGCATCCAGTGTCTTCTGTGTTTTAAGAATAGCCAACTGCGTTTTTTAACTTTCTGGCGACTTTTTTAACTGTCCCCAATGAACGTCTACATGTCAGTGTATTTTTACCTCCATTTTCTCCCCTTACTCTGTTTTATGTTCCCCTTTTTTACCTCCTTATGTATGTATTATTTTATTCTTGTTTTAGTTGTCATGTCACTCTGCTGAAGAGCGGCGGATTGTGCTGCTGACAGCCCTCCCCTGCCCATATGGGACAGGGGAATAAAATTACAATAAAGAAAAAAAATGGTTGGAATTCAGTTCCGGCGAGGCAGCGCACGATCATTAATTCACCTGAAGATGGTGGCCATCTGGCCCGCCGAAATATTGTGTCTGGACAACGACATGATCCGGTTGCAAACCCGTAAATAATATCAACCACAAACTCTTGTTGCCTGTGTCAGCCTACTCCCAGTTCCCTGGTGCAAGAAGAAAGGGTGTCATTAATATCGATACATAGTTCCCAAGACCATGCACGTTAGATGACGTCACGTTGGTCCATTTAATGTTTACTTCCCGATGTGACCTGATTAGCAGATGATCGTCTTCAAGAAGAGTTGCTTGTCTGGAAAATCTAAATTGTAATCTTTCTTAGTTCTCCAACGTAAAATGTAGTCAAAACTAAATACATTACTGGTAAATAGTACAGCGCCTCCCAGGAAGAATGCGTAATGATCAGGGATGTGACAGGAGAAATCATCTAAAACAAAAATTCGTGCGGACATATGCCCTATACCAAATGCATTTCAAGAAGGCGTATGTCCTTATAATTCTTTTCCCTTCAAGTGATCGTTGCTATCATGTCCAGAAACGCCGCGTGTATTTTCTACATTGCTACATTCTGCACAATGGATATACTTCCCATACAGGCAAAAGTTTAAGAGAACCTACTGGTAAGAAATGAAAAGATAGCGGCTGCGCTATGTCCTCAACTTCATCTTCATAGAAATTTTGTCCGGCTTAGCAGGTGCGCTTCAGGCAATGTTTCCTACCTTACCAGTTCCAGCAGTGATCGGTGCACGGGAAGCTATCCCTCCACGTGAGCTCGAATGTCTCCAATTTCAACTTCATTGCCTTTGCCCGAGGTGTAAGTTAGAGAAAGCGATATATTGGTTGATTGTTCTGGTAAGGCACACTCTCGGAATTGCAACTAGATCTCACCGTTATCTACAATGCTTCTCAGGTAGCATCTAACACCAGGGCCATAAGCATCTCCTTGACGCGTTCGCTGTTATTAAATTGACGAAACATACTGTTTCTTCTATATGTTTCCCACTTTCTCTATCAGCCGTACCTGGTGAAGTGTTCTGGACAGAAGCATTATTCAGGTATTGACCGAATAGAGATTTCATACGCTACTTCTTTCGTTGGTGACAGTTAGGTTTACAACTTTCCTTCAGCAGTTTTATCCTTGACGGCGGCAAGTGATGGCGCAAGTGGTAGGCCGTAACAATAAGCTTAGGCATTCGTAAATGTAGCACCATAAAAATATTAGTCGATTTTTGATTACATCGCAAAATTATTCTCGACTGAATATGTCAAATTACCAACCAAGTTGTCGTCACCTGCTGCAAGTTTCAATATCCTGCCTTAACACGAAGAAATCTTCGGCTGAGGCTCATAAAATGCTAGGTAAGACATATTGTGAGGTACTTATCAGTGAAAGAACGTGCAGAAAATTGTTTCAGCGCTTCAGGAACGGTGATTGTGACTTGGCGGTGTAAGAGAGAAGTTTTCCGACGGAAAAAAAATCAAGAAACAGATACATTTGAGCAGAGATCTGAACAAAACACATATAGATGTAAGGCGTGATTTTGAAACATGGCAGTGCTGGCTCCCAAGTCGCAGAATCCATCAAAACATACTTGGAAACGTTGAAACGCGAAGTCCTACCGCCCTGCACTATTCTTCAGACATTTCGCCCTCGGACTGCCACGTATTGCGATCAGTGGCACTCGGCATGGCTGACCAGCACTTCTGGTCATATGTAATGTGTAAAACTCAGTTTGTTCATGGATCTCCTAAAAAGGCACCCATTTCTCCCACCTTGCTGCTACAAAGATGGAAAAAAGTAGTGACCAGCCACTAGCAGTACTTATAATCGTAAATTTGTTGTTAGTTTTTCACAATAAGGCCTCGCATTTCGAGAAAAAATGGTGAAACCGAAGTTGTGGATTTAATATTATTCCTGATGATGCTTTCAATGAAAGTCACTCAGGCGTTGGCGTGTTCTAAGATCTGTTTTACATGGTAATTCCACTTTAAATCACACGGTACGAATACTCTCAGATATATAATGCTCGAGACTGTTATCAGGGACCATTTCAGGTGATAATACCAAGTCAGTCTTCCTCTTCGCGCGCGACACGTTACGTTTGTTTATGCTGAGGCTCACCTAGCAATCATGTACCAACCATCCATCCTATGCAGGTCTTCCTGCATTTCTCAATTGATTTCTACCTCCGAGTCTGCTCTTTATGCTACAGCATCATCCCCAGACAGATTTTCTGACAGAAGAGGCAATACGATGATACGCCACGTCTGACATTGAATGTCCTTAATTAATCTTTATTTCAAAGCTAGTCTGCATTACGATCTCATCAATGAATTGTTAGGGCTTGCTTAGCTCTGTTTATAGAAAAGTGTGGCACATGAAGAGCTGCTAGGCCATCGGTAACAAATACCTTTAACTCCCTGCGCTCAGTCATTTCGAAAACCGGACTGCTGCCGGCACTTTGGAAATCACGAATGATTTCTTCCGCAGAATCCACGAGATATTATGCCATCCAACTTCCTCGATGGTCGACGTCCGCCGTCCGCCAGTACTTGAGGCCTGATGGTCTTGGTTAAGCTGTGGCTGATGCTTCGCGTTTTCAGTTCACAATCACATCACCGAAAGTCGACTAGGGTTACATCCAATATTCCCCGGTCGAAGTCACTTACCTCTCATAACCAATTCATTCTACTGTTAACTCTGCTTTAGTATCAACACTGTACTTCCCGCGTCCTTTTTCGTATACTGACGGACTCGACTCTCGTGACTTCTGGTGGTCACTTGTGTGTTACATAGGGGCATCGCGGTTGCAGAATAGCTGAGGGACTGCAAACCAACGTGTCTGCGTGCTAGACGCACAGCACCTACACCTGCAGTTATGGTCTGGGGTCCGGTTTCGTATAACAGCAGGAACACTCGCGTAGTTAACCCACGAATACCGACTGCAAATTTTTTCGTCAGTGTGGTGACTGGAGCTGCTGTTCTGCCATTCATGAACAGCATTCCAGGGGTTGTTTTCCAACAGGATAACGCTCGCACACGTTCCGCTGTCGTAACCCAACTCGTTCTACTGAGTGTCGACGGGTTGCCTTGGCCTGCTCGATCACCAGCTCTGTCTCCAATCGAGTACACATGTGACATCATCGGACGACAGCTCCAGGGTCATCCACAACCAGCATTAACCACCTCTCTACTGACCGACCAAACGCAACAGGCATAGAACTCCATCCCACAAACTGACACGCAAGAACGTTCGTACGCTTTCATTCAAAACTCTAGAGGTTACATCCGTTACTAATGTATGAATATATCACACTTGCAACGGTTAGTCTCCAGTTTATCCAGAAAAATGTATACCCGGAATTTCATTACTCTACATTAATTATACTTTGGTGTTGGGATTCTTTCTTCTCTCAGCATGCAACTGAAATGGGTTCCAGACTCAGTGATATGCAAGTGGCCACCATGGAAGCACGACGGATAAATGGCACAATACTCACGCTCACCATCCGCAGTACGATTAAAGAAAAAATTAACAAAATCTTCCTCCAACCAAGGATCTCCACCAGCAACTTACTACAGCTACACTACAGCAGTGCTGCCTAAGATACCCACTCCTCAACCACAACTACACCATCGCAGTCAGAAATCTTATAAATAGCTGAACGTGCCTTCAGTGTGTTTTCAAACAGAATACTGAGGTCCCTCTTTCACAACGGTGGAACACGCCCTTAGCATGGTGATAATACACAACACAAAAAGCACATACTTGCGGCCTCACGGCCAATCCGAGCAGTATCACATCTTGTAACAAACATTTCATATTCAGAACAAATACACCAGTCACTGGCTGTCTCCACCAGAGCAGAATCGACGCAGCCGGCTGGATGACAAGGAAATTGAGTCTCACAGCGTATGATCAGGCGACAGAGAAAACAAAGTAAGTCGGTAATCATATTCATGTAATATAGTGTATCTCTTTAGTAATATAGAATTAATGTACAATGTAGGATGACCCAGCTCTTAAGATAAAAATTACGCCTTCGAGAGATCTGAATTTCAGCACTGATTATATATCTATGTTTCACTATACGAGGTCTTCATCGAAAACCGTGTGTAAAGAACGTGTTTGTAAGCTGCTTGTTCTTGATAATAAATAACTACTGAAACGCCTGGGCTAGCAAAACTGAGCGCATTAGGTTGTGGTAAGGGGCCAAAATAAGCTGCTGTCGGTTGCACTCAACAACAAACTTTTTTTATCAACACACAGTATTACAATAATGATGCAAAACACTCAAAACTTTAATCGACCTCCTCTGATTATATCGGCTGTAGGCCACACTCAAAATCCAAGACACAAAGCCTGACCAAGAATTGAAATATAAGGTTCTTCTGCAGGTTTCACTCAAGAATATTTTCTAAATCTTCCATCTAAACAGGCTGAAGGCCTTAGCAATTTAATTTTAATGAAACTTGGCTGGAAGCCGCATATTAAGCAATAAGAAGAGTTTCAATCAAAAGGCAGAAGGCCTTATCTTAAAATATTTCAAGCAAAATTCGGCTGAAGACTCCATACAAAATCATAATAATCTTATGCGTTAAGGGCAAGAAAAGAACATTAATTTAAGAGATATTATCGGCTGAAGGCCGCACATTAGCAAATAATTTAACGGCTTAAGCCCTAGAAAGAAGAGTTCAATTTTAAAAGGCAGAAGGCCCTATCTTGAAACATTTCATATAAAATTCGGCTGACGGCCCCTATAAAGAATAACAATCTCATGCGTTAAGGGCAAGACAACAACATTAATTTAAGAGATATTGATACTCGGCTGAAGGACACACATTAACTAAAGTACTAAAACTCAAACATGGAAATTACTAAGTAACACACAAGGAATTGCGCTCAGATGTTTCCAAGGGTCGGCCTGGGGTTGTAACACTAACGCCCGTTTAGGTGAGACAGGAAGCCTGTCCAACGACTTCTTAATCTGTAGACACCCCAATCGACAGACATCCAACCAACCAGTCAACAAAATCAGTTCCGCTCCACGCAACCAGCAAAACAACCACAAGATTTCAGTTCAACGACACACAGAACATTGGCGCCCACAACGACTAACAACACCTCAGTTGTCGAACTACACGCAGCACTGGACAGCAACAACACGATGAGGAAAATACACTGCTGAAAATTACGTCAACGACCAGGACAGGTAACCGGAACGTCAACGGCCACAAGACAAAAGATACCGCTGGTCGACTTCAATAATAGGGAATAAATTAAGTTAAACTCCACAGAAAGACAGCTGGAATCTTGGCCGACTTGAATGCACACACATTGTTGCTCACGGGAATGTCCCAAAGCGACAATCAGGATGAAACGAAGAAATGTAAACAGTTGAGGCTCGACAGTAGGTTAAATGAGGACTCACCTTTCATATCCAAGATCGGTGGGCGACGAACTTCGCAGCACTCGCAAGCAGCACCTCACTTTCCAACCGTGCGTGCACACCGCCAGCTGCCCCGGCCAGAGTACGTGTGACGGAGACTTCTTTGCTGCTCCACGCCAACCGCCGACTGGTCACACACCGCCCAGCTGTAAACTATATCCGCCACACCAAAATAGTACAGCAGTACTATTATCAATACACGCTGTTGCTGCCACTCATGGAGAGGACAGCAACACTATTGCGATAACCGCAGGAGAAATAAAACCACAAGACTGCAGCCAAGGTTTAACCCAAGGCAATTATGGCTCGAGCCAGCCAGGGATCAACTGCCTATCATATAGGCATTTGTCACTTCTTAGCAAAAAATATTTATAGAATAAACATTCGTTTCAATTGTCAGTAATTTTCTTAATTTATTTCACGGCCGGTTTGGAAGCTTAAAGCTTCAAATGACTATGAGAACATAAATGTGTGGCGGTTGGTGTCAGTTAGTTGCGGGGGTCACATTCACGTCGAACAAACCCATGTGAGTGGAACAAAAACGCTAACTTTGAGGAGTGTTCCGGTAGAAATGAATTCAATAGTAATGTAAATAAATAAGTAATTGATCTCTCGCCTATCACCAGCAACCACAGCGCCCCTCTGGGCAGCACGACACGGAAGAGACTAGTGGAGAAGGCCCAAAAGCCAGGTGACCACGACAGCGGAGGCGACTGGCGCTGGAGCCAATGAGGAGGGGGTGCAGAAAATGGCTGTTGACTGGTCAGTCGGCTTACGTAATAGTGATTCACAAGATCAATACGCAACAGAATTACAAATGTATGAACAAAAATAATAACATACAAACGTGCGGACTTGGCAAAAATCGGATTAAAGAAATATTAAATATAAATACATCTAAATCATTGGGTATACAAGATACTGGCGTCAACCTGATTCTCTTGATCCAGAGCTTCCTCGATGTCATGTGAGAAAAGTGTGAATTAGGTTTCACCTGATAGATGTTTACGAATTACATGCTGCTTGGCATTCTGGAGATCACTCTGGTCATAATACCTCATTATTTTTGAGCTCAGAATATGTTCTAAGTGTCTGCAACAAATCGATGTCAGGGATAATAGACGGTAGTTTTGTGGATCACTTCTACTACACTTCTTGTTGACGGGTGTGTCCTGTGCCTTTTCCGAGAACTGGGCACGGGTTTTTGTTCGAAGGATCTACGTTAGATTAGAAGAGGGAATAAATCAGTCACCATGTCAGTATAGAACCTGTCAGGGATTACATCGTGGCTTGGAGCTTTGTTCAGTTTTATCGATTTCAGCTGTTTCTCAACACCACTGACACCGATACTTATTAAATTCATCTTTTCAGTGGTACGAGGAATAAATGTGGCCAATTCTCAGAGCTTTCCCTTTGTAAAGGAATATTTGAAAACGGAGTTAAGCATTTCAGATTTTGCTTTGCTACCCTCAGTTTCAGTTCCTGTCTCATTCGCTAGGGACTGGCCATTAACTTTGGTGCCACTAACAGCCTTTGACCAAAAGCTCTTTGGATTTTGTAAAATGTCATTTGACGATATTCTGCTACGGTAGCAATTGAAGGCATCAAGCAATCCTTCCTTGACAGACACTCGCACTTCATTCAGCATCTCTCCATCTATAGCCCTACGCTTTGTTTTACATCTAGTATGCAATAATCTCTGCTTCTTTCGAAGTTTCTTTACAGTGACTGTATACCATGGAGGTTTCTTCCCATTAAGAACTGTTCTACTGGATACATATCTATCCAGTGCGTGATTAACCATTCTTTTAAACTTCAGCCAGAGTTCCTCTACATGATCTTGACCTGTGCTGAAAGTTTCAAGTTCCTCATTGAGACATGATATTACTGATATTTTTTATATAGTTTACTGAACGTATATATCTTATCGCTTCTTTTGATTCGTTTCACAGGGCAAAAACATCATAGTAGCTTCCATGTTAGTATGCCAAGCCCGAACTTTAAGCTTCGAAACCGGTCGTCGATTAAATTAACAAAATTATTGGAAACTCAAGCGGATGGACACCTAATCAAATATTTTGTACAAAGGAAATTATCGTCAGTGATACGTCCTCGATGTTTCCTACTCATACCTCATTGACGAAGACGGTGCATTACTCATCTCAAGAACTTGTAGGCATGTATTTAACCCTGTCGCATCAATTGACAAACTTAAATCTGATGAAGCTGCTCTGATATTTAAACATTACGACGAGACCAGTTCGCAAATGCGCGATTCACTGTATGAATGCACTGAGTTTAATTTTAGCTAATGGATGGCTTTTAAATGTATTCCAGAATGAGACCTTCTTCATGTGTGTCACATGATAGCTAATCAACCAATATAACAAATAAAGTAGTTCTTTGTAAAGGTAAGAAGTGTTTACAGGAGAATTTTTGTACTGTTTTCAACAGTGATAATTATGTTAGTGATTTGTCTTACAGTGATTTAAAAAAAAAATGGCTCTGAGCACTATGGAACTTAACAGCTGAGGTCATCAGTCCCCTAGAACTTAGAACTACTTAAACCTAACTAACCTAAGGACATCACACACATCCATGCCCGAGGCAGGATTCGAACCTGCGACCGTAGTGGTCGCGCGGTTCCAGACTGGAGCACCTAGAACCGCTCGGCCACTCCAGCCAGCTCAGTGATTTAGATGCTGAAGAATCGCAAGCAGTTGTTCAAACTGAATCTAGTTCGGAAATAGTGATATGTGATGATGAGATGATGCTCAATGTGCATCAGTCCATTCAAAAGTACACTAAGCAAAATAAATGGGATTGAAAAAGGAAAAAGAAACACTGGTAAAAGCTCCGTTTCCATTCATTTAAATACGATCTCAATATGTTAATATAGAACACAGATGCTTACAGTGTCTTAAAAGATGTATCAGACGTCGTCCTGACTGGAATAAATTTATCGCCAAGAATAAAAGTTTGCAGTACACAGAGTGGGCCGTCATAGTCGACAAAGTATTTTTCACACAGCAACGTAGAGTTTCAACGTATGTGAAGGTTCATTAATATGCAGGCTTCACTTTGGCCTTAAAATATCAGAATTGAGGAGTGTCACAAATACTGGTGAAGTAGAAATGTCTGTCTTATACGTTTCCCAACGTATGCAGTCAAAGTGGTCGAATAATTCTGAAGCCAAACTTTAGTCCTGTTAATGAATTATCTAGCGCAGCACTGTAACGTCGAACTTTCTACGATTTTTATTATTCATGGAAAAGAATTTATTTTACTATGACAGTGCTGTCATCATAGTCCTCTGAGGAATAGATACTGGGATAATGAATATCGCAGCTGGCAGTTCAGTTGAAGAGGAATGGAGATCTCTAAAACGGATACTTGCAGAAATTGGACAGGAAAACGTAGGTACAAGGAAAGTAACTGCGAAGAAACCGTGGATAACAGAAGAAATACATCAGTTGATCGACGAAAGTAGGAAGTACAAAAATTGTCAGGGAAATTCATCAATACAGAAACGCAGGTCACTTAGGAATAAAAGAAATACACACATGTTCACAAGAAAACAGAACACCCACAACGACTAGAGATAGGACGTTCATATTCACAGGACATGTACATCAGTATGTTCTGCAAAAGTGCTTAGGACTTTAATCTGCTCGGTGCAGCTTGTGTCCTGTTGATCAGTAGGCACAGGGCCCGCCATGGGCCCTCATAACTTCTTCCATACGTGATGGCACCGGCGAGTATAAGGTGTGAATGGCGTCCTGTGGTACAACCATCCATTCTGCATTCACATGGTTCCAAGGTTCATCTGCGGTGGTTAGCCTTGGGTCACCGCGCAGCACCCTTCGTTTCACCACATCCCGCACGTATCCGACTGGCGACAAGTATGTTTATTTGGCGGGCCAGAACAAAAGGCTGACATACTGGGACACCAAGAAGGCGCGTGTTCGTGCAGCAACTTGTGGTCTCACATTGTCTTGGTGAAAAATGTCGTCTGCGGTGCCGTGCAGAATGGTTATGGCTACTGGTGTCAGGATGTCATTCACGTAGGTCACACTGGTCACAGTGCCCTGGATACGCATCATTAGTAGTGTACTCAATAGCATCCCACACGGCCTTGAGTTTGCGCTGTATGTCTCGTGCGAATGCAGTCACTGTGATGCCTCTCCCCCTGCCTCCTGCAAACCAAATTGCAGCCATAATTTGGAGACAAACAAAACCTGGATTCGAGCGAATACACTATCTGATGCCATATCTATCCCCAGTGATGCTATTCGATACAACATTGCTGTCCAGCATGTTTCTGCACATCTCTCGAAGGTAGGCAGAGAAGTGGACGACACGCACATATTCCATTCCGTAGTAAACGTAGACGGACTGCCACCCCTGATAGTGTACGATGTGCTACACTGGTCCACTGTTGCATCAGAGACGATGAGAACTCAGAGCTGTTCGACAATGCCATTCTAATGAGGTGTCCATCGTCTCGGGTATTGTTCTGGGTGTTGCGACCTGACGATCTCGTCCTGTTCTACGGCCTTCCGTCAACCATTCGACACACACCCTTTGCCCTGCCGATACACTTCGTCCCACACGACCAGCAATTTTCCCAACACATGCATCACATCTCTCATCCCAATAATGCACCCTCTTTCGATGTCAATGATTTGACGACACTGTTCATGTACAGGTCTGCGAGGCATCCTACAAGTCTGCTCAAGTGCAGTCCATTACCTTCGGTTTATAGTGACAATGCCACAGGCACCTTTTACCGGTAGGCGGTTTGTGCAGCGACATCGATGTTGACCTTGGACGCAAGGGCGGACATGGTTCAAAGGCTAATCATTGCTGCAGAGTATATCAATGTATATGTCCTGTGAATATGAAACTCCTATCTCTAGTCTTCCAAGGTTTTGAGGTTTTTCTAAACATGAGTGTGGTAAGTGAAGTGGGACTAAACCGAAATAGCTGCAAGAAAAAGTTAAGAAATGAGGAATCGAAATAGAAATTATTGTCCGAATGACGGACTCAGCAACATAACACTGAGCGAAATTAAAAGCAAAAGCGATAACATTAAGCGTGCTATGGGAATCCTACTGTTAAACGCAGAAAAGAGCGCGGATTGGTGGAAAGGGTATGGAGAAGGACTCTACACGCAGCAGGGGAGGGGGTAAAACTGGGGAAAAACACAGAGATTGGAATACATCCAGCAAGTAATTGAGAATGTAGATTGAAATTGATACTCTCAGATGAGGTGGTTGGCACAGGAGAGGAATTCAAGCTAACAACATCAAACCAGTCAGAAGATTGATGAGTCGAAAAAAGAAAAATTGTATTTTCAGCTGACACACTTGCATAACTTAATGCACAGGGAACCAGCTCGTAAGACAGGGTAGTGGGACACACCTGAATGGAATCCGCAAGGTGGGTAAACGACCGCTAGTATAGTAAACCGATCAGCCTGAATCAGCCTGAAAACGACGAATAAAGTGTGTTTGACTTCACAGATGTCGTAAACGATTAACTCCCATAGGTTAGCTCTTAACTGTGTGTCAGGGAGGAGATCATGCCACAAAATTAAAGAAAATGTTTTCCTTGCATGGTGTTAGGACGTAAGGCGTGGTTACCGCTGTTTAGGTTGGCAAACTATGTGAGGTGGGAAATTAACATATAACCACCGATTAGATGCGGACAAAGGTGCATATGAGGATGAGACTTGATGGCTCGAAATCGATCATGCAATAAAATCTGTGACCTAACTGCAACTTGAGGTAGTTTTATTTATTGTTATTAAATAAAATGAATTTTCGAAGACACGGAAACAGTAGACCCGAAAAGGCGAGATAAACGGTAGGAAAGGAAGATTATGTTCTGAGCTTCTGCAACTACCACTACGACCTCCACGTATCTCAGATCGCCAGCAACGATTCTCTGCAAGCTGTGGGTCTTAACTGCTCTAAACACGTGTACGTTGCTTGTTGTTAAAGGCCTGCAACTATATCTTCATTGCTTCATATGTAAAGGGAACACGTGCCCTAATAGATCTGGAATCTAGTTTCCCTACTGTGGAGAGTTGCAAAAACTCTAACTGTCGGTACACGTTTCATACGGAATGGCTTTGTCGTGTTTAGTCTGAGCTGGGCAAGAAAAACACCGCAGCGGTTAGCAGGTGAAATCTAGGAGTGTGTTGCAAAGAGGTCCGGTCTCAACGCACGTTTTTCGAGAAAATATTACGAGTTCGCAGTTCGTCTACCATTCTGCAGTGTTTCACATGAAACCAGGCACTCCGTTGTTCCCCTCGGGGAAGTTCCAAACTTCCTGCGAACAATTCGGTCTACCAAAGCGGAAGAGGATGCGCGCTGAAGTGTACGGTAGAGCGAGGAAAGGGGGTTGGGGGTGGAGGGCACTCGTGCACCGCTGTCGGCTACAGAGACAAGCACCGGGGCACACGTCACTCAGAGGATCTTGTGCTGACAGTGTGTTTAGTAATTCATAATGGCTTAATTTAGTCTCACGGAGAATTCTCTTTGCTAGAAATGAATGATGTGACATTAACAGAATTCCGGTAACTTTGTTTTAAACTCATTTTAATATCACGAAATAAATGGTCAATTATCAATTATATTGCATTCTATTTTCAGCAGACGTGAGAATCTCTGTAGCAGACCGAGAAAAGAAAGAACAAGAATTAGACATGAAACATTTTGACCAATGTCCTAGACATAAGCTGGTCAAGGGTAAACCTAGAACGATAGTGGTAGGTTAGTTTCACAGGAAAGTTAGATTAAACAATGAGACAGAAATTATTGCTCCTAAGTAATGAAACCAGATTTGGTATTTGCTGAGTATAATAATCGCCGAAGAAAGAAATATAGTTGGTATTAAAAGTGGTCTATGGGTAGCGTCTATGAGTACTAATCAAAACGTCCTGGGTTCTACCATTGAGCTTCACCACACAAGGAGTCACTCTCGTTCTGCCAACGGGCTTGTCAAAGACGGCGGAAGGGGTGACGCAGAGTCAGGGTACTCTCTTCTCCTTGGGGTGGGAAACTGCCCCAAAAACGGGAAAAATTCAGCAATGATTAACGGCATGGAGGAGCAAGAGACAATGGAAAACTCTGCATTATAGAACATAATGTGTGTGCACGGGAAATATGGTCTGTAATTAGAAAAAAAGTGTCGTGGTGATATCTCAACTGGCAAAAGATTCCGCAATAGTCCTCCATTCTGATGTCGCAAGAGGACAGCGTAGGAGGAGGTGACCATGATGAAAAGTCTGAATAACAAACGAAAGGATAACGTTCTACGAGTCGGAGTATGGGATGTCAGAAGTTTGAACGTTGTAGGCAAGCTAGAAAGTATGAAAGGGAATTGCTAAGGCTCAGTCTAGATACTCAGAGTTAGTGAAGTAAAATGGTAAGAAGACGAGTATTTCTGGTCGACAAGTACGTGGTAATACCAGCAGCAGAAGAAAATGATACTGTGTGAGCAGTGTTAGTTTTCAATAGGAAGGTAGAGCGGAGAGTGTATTACCGTGAAAAGTTGAGTGACTCGGTTTTTCTCATCAGAATCGACAGCAAACGAACACAGACAACAATAATTCAGGTGTACAAGCTGACGTCTCAAGTAGAAGAAGAAGTGACAGAGAAAGTATATGACGATATTGAACGGGTAATTCAATACGTTAAGGGAGATATAGTAACGGGGGGTCGGAATGCAGTTCTAAGGGAAGAAGTAGAAGAACTGGATAGGGAGAATTAGGGCTTGGTAGTTGGAATGAGAGAGGAGAAAGACTAATGGAGTTCTGCAATAAATTTCAGCTAGTAATATAGAATACTCTGTTCAAGAATCACAGGAGGAGGAGGAGGAGGACGAGGTATACTTGAAATGACCAGGATATAAGAGAATATATCAGTTAGATTGCACAATTTAGTAATGATAAAGACTAGGCTGAAATTTAAGAGTCTGGAAGAATCAATGCGCAAATAAGTGGGATATGGAAGTACTAAGAAATAAAGTTAAGTGAGGCTATAGGTAATGTGGTAAAGAATAGTTCATTAGACAGTTCATTTGAGAAGTAATGGATATATCTACAAAAGGCAAGAGCAAAAGATGGAAAGAAAAATATAGTTACAAGGAAGGTAAGTTCGAAGAAACTATGAGTAATAGAAGAAACTTTTCAACTGATAGACAAAGGAAAGAAGACAAAAATATTCGGGGAAATTCAGGAATACAGTAATACAAGCCACTTAGGAATGGAACAAATATGAAATCCACGGAAACTAAGGTGAAATTGCTACACGAACAATGTGAAGAAATCGAAAAAGAATGGTTGACAGAAGGACTTACTTAGCGTGTAGAAAAGTCCTAGCAACCTTCGGTGAAAATAAAAGGGCGGGAATATTAAGAGGGCGATGGGAATTCCACAGTTAAACGCATAGGAGAGAGCGGATAGGTTGAAAGAGTACACTGGGGACCTCTAAGAGGGGGAGAGATAGGAGATACGGTATTAGACTCAGAATCTAAAGGAGCTTTGAACGATTCAAGATCAAATATGGCAGAGGTTATAGGTGAAATTGCATGAGAAAATGTAAAATATTTGTGGGAATCGCAATAAAATGCCTATTCACTTTGGTGTACAGAGTGTATCAGACTTCCGATATACCATCAGACGTTCGTAAAAACGTCACCCACACAATTCCAAAATAGCAGGAGCCGACAAGTGCGAGAATTTTTTCCGCATAAAAGATCACGCATCCAAGTTACTGATAAGAATAATATACATAAGAATGGAAAAGAAAATTGTTTCTGTTTCATGACGATGAGTGTATCTTCAGGGAAGGTAAAAGCACTGAAGAGGTGGTTCTGACGTTGTAATCGATAATGGAAGGAAGACTGAAGGAAAATCAAGACACGTTCATAAGAATTGTCGACCTGGAGAAAGCATTCGAAAACGTAAAATAGAGAAAGATGTTAAAAATTTAGAGAAAAAGGTGTGTAAACTGTACGGAAGGACGGATAATGCACAATATGAACAAGAATCAAGAGGTAAGAAAAAAGACTGGAAGACCAAGACTGAAGCGCTCGCATTAAAAAGAGTGTAAGACAGGAATGTAATGTTTCGTCCCTGCTGTTCAGTCTATACACACAAGAAGCAGCGATGAAAATAAAAGGATGGTTCAAGAGTGGAATTAAAATTCAAGGTGAAGTACTTCAATAATAACATCCGCTGATGCCATTGATATCCTAACTGAAACTGAAGAAGAATTACTGGAGCTGCTGAATAGAAATAGCAGACTTATTAGTACAGAATATAGATTGAGAGTAAAGCGAAGAAAAAAGAATAGAATAGGCAGGAGCAAAAATGAGAACAGTGAGAAATTTAACATCGGGAGTGGAGAACACGAAATCGACGAAGTGAAGAAACTCTGCTACCTTGGAAGCAAAATAACCCACGGGGGAAAGAGCAAGAAGGACTTATAAAGCACACTAGCACTGGCAAAAAAGGGGATTCCTAGCCAAAGGAAGTCTACTACTATCAAAAATAGGCCTTATTTTGAGAAAGAAATTGTATTGTAGTGAAACATGGACCTTGGGCAAACAAGAACAGAAGAGAATCGATGGATCTGTGATGTGGTGCTACAGAAGGGCTTTGAAAATGTGGAGGTTCTCCGCAGAATCGAAGAGGAAGAATATAAAAGAGTGACTAGAAGAAGGGACAGTATGGTAAGACTTCTGTTAAGACATCACAGAATATCATATATGGTACCAGAGGGAGCTGTAGAGGGTATAAACTGTAGAGAAAGAGAAAGACAGGAATGAAGCCAGCAAATCACTGTAGACGCAGATTGCAAATGCTACTGTGAGATGAAAAGGCTGAAGCAATAGAGAAATTTTTTGTGTACTGCATAAAACCACTCATATGATTCAAAAAGAAGAAGAAAGAAAAGGAAAGAATTGGGTAATGGACGGATATGTGCGGTGTAAGGAGACATACCAAGCCTTGAATGTGGAAAGATGAAGAATTTTTACACGACATGCTAACATGAAGACCTGCATCACACCAGTCTTCGGAATGCAGATCGTACCAACTACAACAATTGAAGAAGAACAACATTCACAAAACTGACTTTCAGAAATGATGCTACATTAGTAAGAAACTATCCTAATACCAAAGTGAGGAAGGAATTTGTGAAAACACCTATTGTGACTGTTGTACATTCAGAAAATAAGAAAAATATTCTTATGGCAGCCACAGCAGCTGGTCTTATCTATGTGAGACAGCAGACTTGATAAAAAGATCAGGCTTTTGTCTTCTATAGAGATTTTATTATGTTCTTATGACGCAGATCCTACTTGAAAATGTACATTGGCGTATAAGGAAAACGGATTTTGTTATCAAGTCTTCCAGGAAAGGGAAACCATTAGAAGCAACAGAGTGGAGAATTACAAACATATCTTTCTTGGAAAACAAAATGTCGTCAGCATGGCCTAAAGGAAACAAAACGAAGATGCGACATTAAAACTTAACAGCGAGTAAAACTAATTAACTGGGGCACTTGACTCACAATAACACATTTGTAAAAGATGTCTTTTAAGATGAATATCGGGCGACAGGTCTGAAATATCCACATGGTAAAGGGGAGAGCAGTGGAGTTAAATTGAGCAGTTCCACTGAATAATACAGATGGAATAACACAGACCACTACGTTAAGAACTACGTAATCATGGTTACGTACGGGTGCATGCCCCCCATGAACCATGGACCTTGCCGTTGGTGGGGAGGCTTGTGTGCCTCAGCGATACAGATGGCCGTACCGTAGGTGCAACCACAGCGGAGGGGTATCTGTTGAGAGGCCAAACTAACATGTGGTTCCTGAAGAGGGGCAGCAGCATTTTCAGTAGTTGCAGGGGCAACAGTCTGGATGATTGACTGATCTGGCCTTGTAACATTAACCAAAACGGCCTTGCTGTGCTGGTACTGCGAACGGCTGAAAGCAAGGGGAAACTACAGCCGTAATTTCTCCCGAGGACATGCAGCTTTACTGTATGATTAAAAGATGATGGCGTCCTCTTGGGTAAAATATTCCGGAGGTAAAATAGTCCCCCATTCGGATCTCCGGGCGGGGACTACTCAAGAGGACGTCGTTATCAGGAGAAAGAAAACTGGCATTCTACGGATCGGAGCGTGGAATGTCAGATCCCTTAATCGGGCAGGTAGGTTAGAAAATTTAAAAAGGGAAATGGATAGGTTAAAGTTAGATATAGTGGGAATTAGTGAAGTGCGGTGGATGGAGGAACAAGACTTTTGGTCAGGTGAATACAGGGTTATAAATACAAAATCAAATAGGGGTAATGCAGGAGTAGGTTTAATAATGAATAAAAAAATAGGAGTGCGGGGTAGCTACTACAAACAGCATAGTGAACGGATTATTGTGGCCAAGATAGACACAAAGCCCATGCCTACTACTGTAGTACAAGTTTATATGCCAAGTAGCTCTGCAGATGAAGAAATTGATGAAATGTATGACGAAATAAAAGAAATTATTCAGGTAGTGAAGGGAGACGAAAATTTAATAGTCATGGGTGATTGGAATTCGTCAGTAGGAAAAGGGAGAGAAGGAAACATAGTAGGTGAATATGGATTGGGGGGAAGAAATGAAAGAGGAATCCGCCTTGTAGAATTTTGCACAGAGAATAACTTAATCATAGCTAACACTTGGTTCAAGAATCATGACAGAAGGTTGTATACCTGGAAGAATCCTGGAGATATTAAAAGGTATCAGATAGATTACATAATGGTAAGACAGAGATTTAGGAACCAGGTTTTAAATTGTAAGACATTTCCAGGGGCAGATGTGGATTCTGACCACAATCTATTGGTTATGAACTGCAGATTGAAACTGAAGAAACTGCAAAAAGGCAGGAATTTAAGGAGATGGGACCTGGATAAACTGAAAGAACCAGAGGTTGTAGAGAGTTTCAGGGAGAGCATAAGGCAACAATTGACAGGAGTGGGGGAAAGAAATACAGTAGAAGAAGAATGGGTAGCTCTGAGGGATGAAGTAGTGAAGGCAGCAGAGGATCAAGTAGGTAAAAAGACGAGGGCTAATAGAAATCCTTGGGTAACAGAAGAAATATTGAATTTAATTGATGAAAGGAGTAAATATAAAAATGCAGTAAATGAAGCAGGCAAAAAGGAATACAAACGTCTCAAAAATTATATCAACAGGAAGTGCAAAATGGTTAAGCAGGGATGGCTAGAGGACAAATGTAAGGATGTAGAGGCTTGTCTCACTAGGGGTAAGATAGATACTGTCTACAGGAAAATTAAAGAGTCCTTTGGAGAGAAGAGAACCACTTGTATGAATATCAAGAGCTCAGATGGCAACCCAGTTCTAGGCAAAGAAGGGAAGGCAGAAAGGTGGAAGGAGTATATAGAGGGTTTATACAAGGGCGATGTACTTGAGGACAATATTATGGAAATGGAAGAGGATGTAGATAAAGATGAAATGGGAGATAAGATACTGCGTGAAGAGTTTGACAGAGCACTGAAAGACCTGAGACGAAACAAGGCCCCGGGAGTAGACAACATTCCATTGGAACTACTGATGGCCTTGGGAGAGCCAGACATGACAAAACTCTACCATCTGGTGAGCAAGATGTATGAGACAGGCGAAATACCCACAGACTTCAAGAAGAATGTAATAATTCCAATCCCAAAGAAAGCAGGTGTTGACAGATGTGAAAATTACCGAACTATCAGTTTAATAAGTCACAGCTGCAAAATACTAACGCGAAATCTTTACAGACGAATGGAAAAACTGGTAGAAGTGGACCTCGGGGAAGTTCAGTTTGGATTCCGTAGAAATGTTGGAACACGTGAGGCAATACTAACCTTACGACTTATCTTAGAAGAAAGATTAAGAAAAGGCAAACCTACGTTTCTAGCATTTGTAGACTTGGAGAAAGCATTTGACAACGTTAACTGGAATACTCTCTTTCAAATTCTGAAGGTGGCAGGGGTAAAATACAGGGAGCGAAAGGCTATTTACAATTTGTACAGAAACCAGATGGCAGTTATAAGAGTCGAGGGGCATGAAAGGGAAAGAGTGGTTGGGAAAGGAGTGAGACAGGGTTGTAGCCTCTCCCCGATGTTATTCAATCTGTATACTGAGCAAGCAGTAAAAGAAACAAAAGAAAAATTCGGAGTATGTATTAAAATTCATGGAGAAGAAGTAAAAACCTTGAGGTTCGCCGATGACATTGTAATTCTGTCAGAGACAGCAAAGGACATGGAAGAGCAGTTGAACGGAATGGACAGTGTCTTGAAAGGAGGATATAAGATGAACATCAACAAAAGCAAAACGAGGATAATGGAATGTAGTCAAATTAAATCGGGTGATGCTGAGGGGATTAGATTAGGAAATGAGACACTTAAAGTAGTAAAGGAGTTTTGCTATTTAGGGAGTAAAATAACTGATGATGGTCGAAGTAGAGAGGATATAAAATGTAGACTGGCAATGGCAAGGAAATCGTTTCTGAAGAAGAGAAGTTTGTTAACATCGAGTATAGATTTAAATGTCAGGAAGTCGTTTCTGAAAGTATTTGTATGGAGTGTAGCCATGTATGGAAGTGAAACATGGACGATAACCAGTTTGGACAAGAAGAGAATAGAAGCTTTCGAAATGTGGTGCTACAGAAGAATGCTGAAGATAAGGTGGGTAGATCACGTAACTAATGAGGAGGTATTGAATAGGATTGGGGAGAAGAGAAGTTTGTGGCACAACTTGACTAGAAGAAGGGATCGGTTGGTAGGACATGTTTTGAGGCATCAAGGGATCACAAATTTAGCATTGGAGGACAGCGTGGAGGGTAAAAATCGTAGAGGGAGACCAAGAGATCAGTACACTAAGCAGATTCAGAAGGATGTAGGTTGCAGTAGGTACTGGGAGATGAAGAAGCTTGCACAGGATAGAGTAGCATGGAGAGCTGCATCAAACCAGTCTCAGGACTGAAGACCACAACAACAACAACGGGTGCAGGCTCTCGCTGGATATCCAGTAGTAAAATATTCCCTGGTTTCAAGCCGAGTCAAGTAGTTCAAAAATGGTTCAAATGTCTCTGAGCACTATGGGACTTAACATCTGAGGTCATCAGTCCCCTAGAACATAGAATTACGTAAACCTAACTAACCTAAGGACAGCACACACTACCATGCCCGAGGCAGGATTCAAACCTGTGACCGTAGCGGTCGCGCGGTTCCAGACTGAAGCGCCTAGAACCGCCACATCGGCCGGCAGTCAAGTAGTTATCTGCGTTAACTGCCCACGACCTTCCTGCAGAGATCTCCTCTGCATTACCAAGTGGTTGACTGTCGTCTTAATGCCGCTGCCGTGCTTACACAGTCGCTCCGTCACCAGTGACGTCATTGTTGCCTACACCTGCGCCATGTATGGCAATGTTTTGCTGGCGCGATCGCCGCGCCAGCCTCAACTTCCCAGTCACAGGATCCCAGGTTATACTCAGCTGTAATCCTCCATCTTTATTGAGGGTGTTGCCCGATACTTCGATCTCTGTTGCTTCATGTATTACGTTATCCCAGAGGCCGCTGTTCCGTTTAATAGTATAAGTATCGTCGAATGTAATTCGATATCCGTTTTCCGGTGCATGCTCCACTACAGCTGATTTTTCGGGATAGCGTACGCGGAAACACATTTCATGTTCTATCGATGCTGTTCAGTAGTGCGGACAGCCTGACCGACAGTATTCAACGGACTAATGGCTTCTGGGAAAGCTTGACACATGAGGTAACAGAGAACAAAATATCGGACAACATCTTTAATAAACGCGGTGGACTGCAGCTGAGTACGGTTTGTAAACCGTGATTGGGGAGTTGAAGCGGGGCGGTGGTTGCATCAGCAAAACATTGCCATATATTGCTCTGGACTAGGCACCAGTGAAGTCACTCGCGGCGGCACGCCTGTATAAGAACGGCAACGGCATTCAGACGACAGTCAATCAGTTGACAGTGGCAGAGGAGATATCTGCCAAAAGCTCGTGGGCAGCTAACCACTTGACGCGGCTTGAACCCAGAGAATATTTCATTAACCAAGACTGCCTTCAAATAATGCAGATAATGATAGCAAAATCATGTGGGTTCTTCAGTCGTGTCACATTATACATCAGACTTCAATGGTCAAAATTAAGAGACTGCAATCACAAGATATCCATAGGGAAACATTGATTTCCAATGCCCGGCCGGGATGGCCAAGCGGTTCTAGGCGCTTCAGTCTGGAACGGCGCGTCCGCTACGGTCGCATGTTCGAATCCTGCCTCGGGCATGGATGTGTGTGATGTCCTTAGGTTAGTTAGGTTTAAGTAGTTCTAAGTTCTAGGGGACTGATGACCTCAGCTGTTAAGTCCCATAGTGCTCAGAGCCATTTGAACCATTTGATGATCTTTCCTTGTAGAGCCTTCAAGTGAAGCGGTAAAAATAAACATGCAAACTAGGAAAACGAGTATCCTCCTACACAGTCTGTAAGCTTACGTTTTGATTGTGGTAAGATGTAATGACGAAATATGGGCACATTATTGTGGGCCTAAGTGGCGTATTGCAGCAACGCTGACAAGGGGAGTGCAGGATGTTGTCACTGTAATAATTCAGCAGGCTGCTGTGGCCGAGCTATTCTAGGCGCTTCAGTCTGGAACTGCGCGACCGCTACGGTTGCAGGTTCGAACCCTGCCTCGGGCATGGATGTATGTGATGTCCTTAGGTTAGTTCGGTTTTAGTAGCTATAGGGGACTGACGACCTCAAATGTTATGTCCCATAGTGCTCAGAGCCATTTGAACCATTTTTTGTAATAATTCAACAAGGACTGTACAATGTTACGAGGAAGATTAGTTTCCTGAACGAGCGAAGTCACTGGTACTGCACAGACTAGAGGGATGGTAGATTTCGACGATGACAGTGGCAGTGTTGTTTTACGATGCGTGACACGCAGTGGTGGACACGTACAACAAGTACTGATCGTTTTTGCAACAGCCTTATTCTGAGTCTCGCAGCCAAACCAGGAGATGGGACTCTACAGGACGAGGACGCCTCAGGGACATGACGGTAGAAGGCACTGGTCCGAAGCCTTAGCAGAGCGACAGCTCTTCACACTAAATCCACCCCTGTACGTACAACGACAGTGCAGCTGGCCACACAAGCCGTCTCTAGCAGCGTGGCCGACTCCTGCCAAGGAGGTAGCTGGAGTGCATACAAGCCGTCGTCCGCCATCGGAGGATGTGCATCTCCACATGGTGGGTACCACGACGTGACGGAGCCGGGCGTCGTCAAAGGCAGATACGACATAACTGACAACACGCTGCTGGCGCGGAAACCGCACGGTCAGCTTAGGTAAAGAGGCCGCCAGCGCAGTGAAGTACCGCATCAGTATCAAGGGGCATGCACGCAGCCAATCCGGGGGAATTCAGTGGCCAGGCAGCCTGTGACCCGGTGGGTGAAGCAGTGCAGGTGCGCCAATAAAGGAAATTGTTTCATTTGCAGCTGCCTTTCTCTGGAGTGTCCTGGGCTCCCACCTTGCTTCCTCCACCAGTGCCAGAGTACATATCGATGAAATGGAAGGACACTAAAACAACATGTTGATTAGCAACACAACACGTTTCAGACGAAATTTTGAATCAGTGGTACCAGAGCACCACGAAGAATTTAAGCAGGCCATGGATTTTAAGAATATGTCAGTGCTAGCCAGAGAAAATATTTACAGAAGGCAAGTCTATGGAGCAACTGTAATTCATAGAATGAGAGATGATGGCTACAGTTTTCTGTCTTACTCACTACCCACTGAAAAGAAAGTAAGCAGCAGAACGTAAGGAACATAAAAAACTACCAGGAAGAAACCGAGGCGGCACAACGACAATATTTAGGATTCTTCCTTTTTTTAAGTACCTGCTTCCAGTATTTACTAAAGGCCGACGGCCCACGAATCGCACCCTAGTAGCTCCATTTCTCCGAAAAGAACGGGAAAATTGCGGTTTATAAGTGAATGCGACGCTATCTGTAGATTGTTGAGTCCTCTAGGGACATACAAGGTACTTTGAAGGAATTTCCAGCAGAGTAATCCAAATGTCGACCCGTGAAGAAGTTTCAAGAGGAATAAGACCCGGCCTAGTGAGAAAGAAGATACTACCATTAGTAGCGCCAATGGTCACGAAAGCCTGCGGTCTTTAAGGCAAGTACATTTTACTACATCGTCTGGAAGCGTAAGTTAGGGCATTGTTGTCGATATACAAGACTCACTAAATCGCTTCTGGTACAAATAAGGGGCAAAACTAGCTAAAGGAGGTAGTGTGTGAGACATTCAATAGTAGCATGATATTAATTTATCGTCCAGCACTACTAAAAAATTAAGCTATGGTTTTCTTTTGTGTATATTGTAATACGTCCAGGCAACGCAAGGCTTAGATGATATGGAGGGACATATTCAAGGTACATTAATTGTTGAAGTTTCGTAACCCACTGTGAACCGGAGAAAAATGGATAGATCGTTGTTGCCGCTAGTGGACACGAGGGAGCGCAACAGCCAGTCCTTGCTAACTGACTTAAATTGTAAGTCCAATGACTGATTTCTTTAAGACTCCATCATACGAGTTAATGCTGATCCTGAGAAAGTGAATGAAAGGCAATTCGAGGTGTGGAGGAAGAGAACGTGCTGTGAGATGATGGTGTTGCAATAGAAATGATGAAAGATTGAAGAATATCTATACGAAAAAACTCGTAGAATTACGTGCAAAATGTTTGTGTACAGGACTCTCCATATAATGAGGATAACATGTCAATTACCCTTCTTGACAAGATAGTTAAAGCTGTGGTGCCTACAAAGCTGGGGGGGGGGGGGGGGGGAAGGCCTCGTAACACCAATGTCAATATTCTCTGTAATTCTATCATGTAACTTGTTAGTCTGCTTCAGTTAATGTGGCCTCTGCATAATCATGCTCTTTGATGTATAATCTATGTTAATGTTTTATCCATTTATGACCATTTGTGTAACTAATTTTAAAAGTAATGATCCGATAATGAGAATTTTAAAACTTTACTTGTAGTACTGGTATGTGCATAGGTCATTCAAGTTGGTATGCATGTAAAAACAAAAGGAGAGAAGTCCCTCTGCAAGGAGACTCACTTGGCAGGAATAGAAAAGGTAGATTTGGCGGTCGAACTGCAAGGTTCCTTTGCGGCAAGAGTTAAAGTTACGTTGTGCAAGACGCGACAGTTGGATGCGACTGCGACGCTGCCCCCTCCTCTTTCCCCACCCTGGCAGACGGCGACACGGCCGCAACACGACTGGAGTCGTCGCCGTTTCCCAAGCTCCGGTCGGCGGCGGCGGATTCAAATACATAAGAAAAATAAGAATTCCGATTTTCTTGCTGTAAAAAATACTGTATGTTAATGCAACAAAGTTACATCGGCTCCCAGAGTTAGTTTTTCGATACAGATTCTCCTTTTACTTTAAAAAATTGAAAAGTATCTCTTCCGGTTTTGCGTGTTTTTTTCGCTGTATATTACTTCTCAATCAATTGTGAGGAAAGTAAAAGGCACAAAAAATTGATGTTTGCGTATCTTACAGTTTCACATCACAGCTTGATAATGAGGTGTTTATTTTTCCGATATTCGTCACAGTTATCCCGATACTTAATTTACAAGTAACCTACTGCATAAAATTTGAATTGTGTACAGTGAAAAATGTGGTCGCTGGCTACTTTACGTATGGTTCACGTTAGGTCATACATCGTTGCCGATGAAAAGAAGCTAACATATCGAAATTATTTTTTAAGTTGAGATCAGATTGATATCGATCTCCGTTTCCGAGATTTGGGCTCATATATCTCCGGGAGCGTCGCGACTAGCCGCCAGTTCTGTCGACGCGCAACGAGAATCGTGTGGTCATCACACGATAGAGAATGCATTTGTTTTGTTTCGCTGACACATTTGGACCTAATGAAACCATTTTATGTCATATTCCTCCGGTATGAGTTACTAATATTTCTCCATATGCTCTTGACAATTTCATTTAAAATGCCACGAAACGTAGGTTTCTTAAAGCCAAGTGATCAAGCAGAACCCATTTTCTTGGTTTTGTTGAGGCATCTGAACCTGTTCCAAGCTTTCTTTCTCGTTTATTTCTCTGATACGAGTCCCGAATATTCCTCCATCTGTTTTTGCACATTTCACCTAAAATTCCAATGAAAGATAAGTTTATTAACAATAAGCGCATTCATTCATTGCATTGTTTCAAGTTCTTGACAACAAGATAGGGTTACACCTTAAGGGGATACGGAATCACCTATCCCCGCAATGTTAATATATGCCTACTATAGGGAACATTTTCTCACAAACTACTGGAGACAGAGAGGTAAAAATTTTACTGTATGTGCATTCATATGTTACAACAATACTGAAACAACAGTTTATTGTCAAAGTATTTTCTTACAGAGATATTGTACATTTATTTTTAAGTAAATTTTTTCCATCGCTTTTTACTAGACTATCACCCCTAAGTCTTTTGTAAATCAAGTAATTAAAAAATCGTTGTTTCAGTATGTAATAGGGACCTATGTCACTACGTCATAAAAATTTCAGACTTCTAGGTTGACCAGTACCTGAGATAATGTTCCTAGATGAAGTAAAAAGTAAACTTACGGGAAACGGAGAAAGAAGATTAAAACATTCCTGATCCGTAGCTAATACCCCCTTCACAGTCTTCATAATCATCTTCAAGTCTTCTTTTGGCACCCCTCTGCACCTGTCTTGCTTTTTTCACTAATGTCTTGATTATATTATCAGCATGCCTTAGTCTGTGCTGATCTAAAAAGAACACAGCACGTACCGTACGGGAACCAACACAGATACCCAACTTTTGAAGGACCTGGCATTTAGTTATATTTCCAAGATTGAAGGTTGCCACAGCATCATACACACCAAAATGTAGTGTATTAATTCCGACAAACATTGTTTTTGGGAGACGATGCCATATCACACTATTCAAGCACTCGTTGGGGTTCTGCGTTTTTCCGTGAAGACATTTCATCAGAAGACTTCTGTCAGCCAGATCTCTGAAAATGGGCTTTATTTCTGCCATGATGGCTGATGGTAGACTGTGGTGGTGAATGTATTTCTCTCCTGTTGTTAGTCCCCTATTGTATTTACACCAGCTGTTTTCACCTTTGGGGCACAAACCATGTTGTGGATGCTCATCCGTGGATGCCGTGTGGAAATATAAAGCCCATATAGCTCTCCTCATTTCTTCAAGATTGCCTGTATTTTGCCTGATTGCAAGGCCATAGCAGTTCTGAATGTGGTCTATTATGGAATCAGTCAATCTTCCTCTGCCATCCAAGGTTTTCCCATCATCTAGTTTTTTCCCTTTCATAACTGATTTTAACCTTCTCAGCCTGGCACCCATTCTCTTCTGCACATGTCCTATACATTCAAGTTTGCTTATATTTACACTGTTCCCATATGGTTTGCTTTCCAAAACTTCTTTGAATGCTTTAGAGTCACCATCTCCCAGATATTTGACATAGCGAACATTATACCACTGTGAAGAGCGATGAAAAATTTTCTTCACCCCAGCAACCTCCATGCCACCACTACTACCATAATAATTAGCAATACAGTCATCACTATGTTCATTTTTCAGCCTGCCTGTGCACCTACAGTATTTAGACATTATTGCAACATCAATAACCTTGCCAGTATCAACACTAGTTGCTGTTACAACACCATTGTTGGAGGTGTGGCCCCTTTTCTGCCACGTGCCATCAAACGCCACTGTGAGGTCACGACTGCCGTCATTTTCTTCCACTGCTTCTTCCACAGCAACCTGCATTGACTTCTGTGCTACATCTTCAACTGCAGATCCTAGTACATAATTGTAAGCTTCAAACTTTGAAGGTGCACTTGGAAGATTTAGAACACCACATAGCATATCACCAGCTGCTTTGCCCTTACCAATTGCTCGCAATCCATAAACTAACCTAATATTTACACTATAAAGTTCAGTTTTCTTGTATCCATTATTTACAGTTACTGAAAATGAACTTGGAAACTTACAGCTGTATTTACAAACACTGCATATTAAATTAAACTGGGCAGCCAGGCCAACATGGGATTCTACTTTCAGAGAAACGTTTCCATGACATTTTTTGCAGCACAAACTGTTTTCAAGAGCTTCACACAATATATTCGTATCAATGAGTTCAAAAACTTCATTCCCTCTATCAAGTAAATTATATTTCTCTTCCAAATCTCTTAGTTTTTTATGAGAAGCACTGTTTTCATTTGGTGTAAGTTCGTTCGGCAAATCAGTAATAAGTGGATTCACATTTTCCAACAGTGATGATGATGAACTGCTTTGCTTTGCTAATGAATCATTATTTCTTTTCTTTTGCCAGTTCACACGCTTTTTAAATACTTTTGCTTTAGCTCTAGGCATTTTCACTGCGAAAAATGAAGCACTAAATACGAAATAACTCAACAACAACTACTTTCTTATATCACACTGTTTACAAAACAGTCCCGCCACAAAGTCAAAGAGTAACTTGAGGAAACCAGAGAGAAACATTTTCGGGCAACTAGTGTATAAATAGTCGCTGGAAACCGGGATATTTGAATTCATGTCACTTTAAAGGTACTGCCAAAAAGTTCATGGTCAGCCACGAGAGACGTGTATAACTAAAGCGCAATACCCGATCTCACAAATATATAAAAATAAAATAGTTATAATTGTAGTAGAGCTATGTATGATACGTCATTTTAAAGAGGAAACATGGCAGAATATAATACGCCAATAAAAAAAAATTCGATTTTTTAACCCAAAATCCGATTCCGTATCCCCTTAAACATCTCTAGAATTTTGATTCTGAACGTCTACAGTATACACTGGCAGAAATGTGGAAGAAATAATGTCCATGCTTGTTCACAAAATTTCCCCAAATTATACTTGTCAGTTTCTCCCATGCAGAAACTTTTGGAACAAGCTAAGGCAACTTTCATAGCCGACTGAATCTTTATTCCCATCGAAATGAACTTCCATATTCTTGTATTCTGACAGCATACATCGTTATGGATGACATCAACATTTAATCTTGCCAAGCTGCACTCAAAAGATGACTCCAGGATTTACAAAAGACGAATTTCAATTGTGAACTGTGTCAGACCAGAAGGGCCTTGTAAAACAGTAGTGCACTTTTGGCACAAGTTTTTTGAGCACCATCTTCTACCAATGAATTGAAGTGAATGTGACAAATTACTTATTGCAGCATACTGTTTGCGCAATCTGTTGAGAAACGCCTTCCTCAAAAACGAACATCTATTGATTACAGAAAGCTGTACAACAATCTGGTGGTGGTTTTTCACAACTAGAAGGTATCATCAAGACACCAATCTACCGTTTACTTTCAAAGTGAAGGTATTGTAAAATGTAACTTTCTCGTTGTACTTTAGATTGTTCATTTTATAATGTATTTGCCGTTTTCAATTTTTATCGTCACAAAAAAGAGTAATGCGAAAATTGACCTTCAAGTTCATTTTCATCATTCTAATTCTACATCTGCATGGATTATACTGATTTTCATAACAGGCCTGAAAAATTTGTATTAATGGGAAAATATTATATATTTCACTCACCTGCCAGTTTCAACTGTGCACCAATTTCTTCCCAAATTCTGTCTCTGAACATAGTGTCTCTATATTTAGGGTTCTTCAAATCGTAAAGGCAAGGCTGTTGCGAGACCAGCTCACAGAGCATCACATCCTGTGAGTGGCTCATTTCAGTTTTCCTTGACTGGCTCGACATCTTTCTCGCAGCCGTACGTGTTTGTGTCGTGCGACTTCCGTCGCAACACTGCTCACTGGTGCAGTGCTGCGACAGCTGCCGCAACAGTCGCGCGTCGCATCCCAAACTCGAACTGCGCATGCGCCAGCGGACAACCTCTGACGTCACGTAGCGACCCGTCGCAGTCGCTAGTGTGCGTCGCGTCTTGGACAACGTACCTTTAGTCAGTGGCTAGGGGCAAAGTGTTCGTACCCCGTGAAATGAATGAGGCAAGAAGAACAACATGGTTATATAATATATGATACTACATACGGTATATAATATATGCAAGTTGGTTTAATATTTATGGAACATTTCGTTTAGCTCTGTATTACGAAAATCCTACGCTAAGACGAGAATTTTCAGAGCTTATTACATGACAAGCGCCATGGATATCTCTGCTGCCTTTTTTGAATAACCATGAGAGACCATCACTATCCCCACCTTCACCTCAAATTATAAGTCGAGTACTATACAACTGCAAGGACCAGTTATGCAGTTCCATTTTCAATAATTAGTTTGATTTCTTTAAGCTTCGTATTTAGCACCTGAGTTCCATCCCTAGTAGATATGGGCAAACTCTTTCATCCTTGGGAACTAGTTCACTGGTGATCGAGCTATTTTGGGAACCATTAATTTTTGCTCTTTCACCGTTCATTTGTACATGGTATATGGTTCTTATGAAAAAGTGAAAATTAGTAGCATAGGTGACTGAAGGATGGAAGGCGCCAAGAGGACCATTTGCCTATCCTCTGGAGAATAGAGTTTCTTTCATTACAGCATTCAAACACACTTATAGAAGGATTTTCGTGATTCTGAAAAACATCTCGTTTTGCCAACTGTAGCGTTATGTAAGTAATCGCATTGAAATAATTTAAGGTAGTGCACGAAAAGCCGGCCCCGTGTACAGACTGCTCGCCAGTTACGTACGATTTGTTGACCGCTATGAGCAGAATAGATAAACATGTAATAATTAGGCAGTAAAGAAATAACAATTAAGCTAATGCAACCAACTTCGAAACAATTGATGACGATTGGTGGGCGACAATGAGCAGTCCAGTACTCGATGCCGATTTTTCGTATGCCACCCAGAGCCACTGAAATAATGTTGTAGAAGATATCGTATTCTCTTTACAAAATATGAGACCAGGCACTCGTTATGGACCGCTTGCTTCATTCAGTTGTAAGTCGGTTTGCCTTCCATAACAATGAACATTCTGTTTCTCCTTGTATAAAAAGGAACGGAAAATGCCCACTCGTGTGTGCCGTGCCGACTTCCTTTACATGTGTAATAACACGAGAGCTTGCCTTTTTATAACTATGTCTTCTGCTGTTAGTCGAAATAATGAAGTAAGATGATGTGTCCTTTTGTTACCTCAAAAGATAAATATATTACACACAACGTAATTTTTATGTAATTTACGTAATTACAAAATGCAATTCCATTACCGGTCGTGGGCGCTGAGTAGAATACGAAAAGAACCAGAAGTTCAGAGCTCAAGAAAGGTTTGAAACAGATCTCGAATGCGCTTGCGCACAGAACGAAAACGAACAACTCGATACTAATCTAACTAGGAGCAGTCGGCAGTGGAACTGCGTCGAGTGGCCACGCGAAGAAGGACGAGTCCGGCCGAGGGAGGCCGAGACAGAGACAGACGGGAACGGGACCGAGGCTGGAATGAGACGGGCAGACGTGCCGTTGCGGGAACGAGACCGACCGTTTCCCGTTCCCAGGAAATATTGGTAGACAAACTACGAAATACCGTTCCTTAGAATTCGTTCCTCGCTCATTGCGTTTATCTTGGTGAAACGTTCCTTAGGACCCGTTAGTTCGCGAACAACCCATCTCTAATTCCTAGGCATTTACCTAGACAGGGTCCTATTTCAACTGCTGTGATATTTCCACGTCCATAAAATTAATGAAGTAAAACATAATCACCTTCCTCAGCAAAATTTAATAACTTTGTGGAGTAGTAAATATCGTAATTATTCAGTGAGTCTAGGTCTTGAATACTCCATTTATTTGTCATAAAAGTACAACTGCTAAGACAAGATTTAAAATATTCAGACTAAAGATTGTTCTTATGTCTATTCTAATTGTTGAACCAGATTTAATTTTCATATCACAATTACAGCGTTAATGAAGTGCACTTGCCAGTTCTCCAACATTTGGTTGCTACATAATAAGCATCTAGCTACAAGTACTCGATATAGACTAGATCCTGGTACCATATTTCATATTTGAGCTAAGTTGTGTAAGATGGTGAATACTCCGTGGGAATACAAATAATAATCTGAATAGAGAATTGAATTACCTGAAAACCATTTCGCTGACGGTATTTTAGATTAATTAAGCTGATAAAACAACTTCTTCTCCAAATTAATATTGCACCGCCATTTGTAATTATTTACCTATATTAATCAATACCTTTTGCTTTAATATATAAATAGTAACTGTTATCGAGAGCCATTTGTTGTGTATAAGGTTAATATTCTTTCTATGTTCTTCATGCCAAACTATCGTTACGTTGTTGCGTTGCGCCACTACTTGATATCTTTTTTGCAAGACATAATTTCAGTATGAAGCAAAGTCCGTCCCGACAGTTAACTTTTTGTATGAATCGTCCTTGCATTTGGTACAGCTGTGCCTAGTTAGGCTGGCGACCGTACCCTTTTCGTGATTACAGTCGATTTTATTACTAATAGAACCTTTGATCGATTCAAGTTTGTTCTTCTACTGCTTCCTTTGAATAGAAATCCTTAGAAAAACTAAAAGAGTTAGATACCTTAACCATTACAATCACGATCACGGTCATATTAAATCCTTTCACAGGAGTAACATTATCGGTGTACTGCTAAGCTAGTAGTAGTCGGTAGTGTTACAGCCACTTCTGTATCATACTCATCATGTTCATTAGCATTGTAGCTAACGTCATACAAAAATAACAGATCTTAATCAGACAAAATCAACAACTGGTTTTTCACTTAAAAGTAGCACAGTTGCCAAGTTATATACTCTCAACGAAATGACAGAATGGGGAAAGGAGAGTCACTTTCCAACGTGTCTCGGATTCATAAATTTTGTGGGAGCATATACACTATGTGATCAAAAGTATCCGGACATCCCTAAAATATACATTTTTCATATAACGTGCATTGTGCTGCCACCTACTGCCAAGTACTCCATTCCAGAGACCTCAGTAGTCATTAGACATCGTGAGAGAGCTGAATGAGGCTCCCCTTATCTCACGGACTTCGAACATGGTCATGTGATTGGGTGTCACATGTGTTATACGTCTGTAAGCGAGGTTTCCACACTCCTTAACATTCCTAGGTCCGCTGTTTCCGATGTGATAGTGAAGTGGAAACGTCAAGGGACACGTACGGAACAAAAGCGTACAGGTCGACGTCGTCTGTTGACTGACAGACACCGCCGACAGTTGAAGAGGGTCGTAATGTATAATATGCAGACATCTATCCAGGCAATCACACAGGAATTACAAACTGCATCAGGACCCACTGCAAGTACTATGACAGTCTGGCAGGAGGCGAGAAAGCTTGGATTTCATGGTCGAGCACTGATCATAAGCCATACATCACGTCCGTAAATGCCAAACGACGCCTCGCTTGGTGTAAGGAGCGTAAACATTGGACGATTCAACAGTGGAAAAACGTTGTGTGGAGTGACGGTATACAATGTGGCGATCCGATGGCAGGTTGTGGTAAGGCGAACACCAGGTGAACTTCATCCGCCAGCGTGTGTAGTGCCAACAGTAAAAGTCGTAGGCGGTGGTGTTATGTTGCGATCGTGTTTTTTATGGGGGGCTTGGACCCCTTGTTGTTTTGCGTGGCACTATCACAGCATAGGCCTACGCTGATGTTTTAAGCATCTTCTTGCTTCCCACTGTTGAAGAATAATTCGGGAATGGCGATTACATCTTTCAACACGATCGAGCGCCTTTTCATAATGCACTGCCTGTGGCGGAGTGGCTGCACTACAGTAACATCCCTGTAAAGGACTGGCGTGCTCAGAGTCCTGACCTGAATGCTATAGAGCACCTTTGGGATGTTTTGGAACACCGACTTCGTGCCATGCCTCACCGATACCACTCCTCAGTGCAGCAAACCGTGAACATTGGGCTGCCATCCTCCAACAAATCTTCCAGCACCTGATTGAACGTATGACTGCGGGAGAGGAAGCTGTCATCAATGGTAAGAGAGGGCCAACACCATATTGAATTCCAGCATTACCGGTGGAGGTGCCACGAACTTGTAAGTCATATTTATCCAAGTGTCCGGATACTTTTGATCACACAGTCTACCTCAGTTGCTACAGAGTCTGTGCTGATAACTGTAGCGAGTCAACACATTCATTGTAATTACGTTACCATAGAGATGAATTCATTAAGGTGAGTTCACTATGATGTTTGTGGAAAAACAGTAGCGCTTTTATGTCCTTTGACACAGACAGGTACCTCCTGGATGGTGCCATCATCCACGAATTAGACCTCATGTACGGAGCGATGCTTGGGGTCAGCAATAATCTCACATAGTCAACAGCCATCATGGTGCCTTCGGATACTGCTACAGGACACAAGGAAGCCAGGCGAATATCCTCCAAAAACATAATACTGTTCCCGTTGGCATGCGTCTGCCGTGAGGTGCATGTTTAGAGAAGCCGTTTGCCTGCATGACGATGTATGCCAACAAAAACATCATCCGACGAGGCTACACATTGAAACACTGCCCTATCTCGATGAACCCGTGTCCACTGTAAAGAGCAATGCCGATTTCGTTGCGTCAACACATGAAAACGTAGGGCATTGTCTGCTTCACAGTTATATATTCAACAATGTACGCCGAACGGTGAGCTCCGAAACTGTTGTGTCTGCACCGGTATTGAATCCTGACATCCACCTGTCTGCCGTCAGCGCTGCTGGCTTACAACCTGCTTCGATGTTTCCGACACCCTCGTTCACGGGAGCAAAGAACAAATATTTGTCCTTTGTCAAAGGATTTTTTATAATGCACTTTGATGAAAATATTTTATAATATGTCACTGTAATAATGATGCTATGGTATAACGGTGATGTAGGTGGTACATGAGGATGACCATTTCAGGACAGGTGAGGAATGATGAATGACACACCCAGCTAAACCCGCAGTACAGGAAAGGGGCCAAAATGAGCGGTTGTCAGTTGCACTCGAACACATACAACATTATTTAATTGACCAAACATTACAGTACAAATTCTTGAACTTAGTTATCGGCTGAATACGTCACACTATGCTATGCCTTAAGGGCACAACCACTTTAATTAAAAAAAAAAAGCCTAACAGTGATTAACTCAAAATTCAGATGTCAAAGAGAATATTTAGAAGGCAGAAGGCCTGACGTTAAGTAAATTCTATAATTTTGCTGAAGGCCCAAAAATCTAACACTTGAAAAGCAACAACCTTAAAGACGGCTGAAGTTCCATGATTTAAGGCTCAAGGTAAAATTAAATAAAAAAAAAACACAAGGCAATTAGGCTGAAGGCCCCAAACAGTCTGATGCTCGAAAGACAAAGATCCTTAATTTAAAACGGCTGAAGGCCCCATCACTTAAAACTAAAGGTAAAATAAATTCAGACAACAAATCCTCATCTTAAATTAGGCTGAAGGCCCCAAACAATCTAACTCTTGATAAGCAAGGAACTTTAATTTTAAAACGGCTGAAGGCGCATGACTTAAAATATCACTAAAAACAATTCAGCTTTAATTCAAAACCATCGGCTATGAGCCATACAAATACACATAACAGAAAATAAGAAAAGGCAGTACAGTTAACGGCGCTCAGAAGTTTCGGGGTCGGCCAGCACTTGAAATACTCTCATATACTTAGATGAGATAGGCAGTCGGCCCAACCATTCTCGATGTGACAACAACCCAACCAACAGACAGTCAACGGACCCATCGACAAGGTAACTTGCGCTCCACTCGACCACCACACAACTAGGGGTTCAATGCAAACGTAAAAGGCATGGACGCCCACAACCAGGGATACATTAAGCTGTCGAATTACACACCGTGCTGGGCAGCGACGACACGGTGAAGAAAGGACACTGCCTAAATTTACGTCAACGGCCAGGGCAGGTAAACGGAAAGTTAACGGCCACAAGGCAAAAAATTCCGCTGGTGCACTCCTATTTCAAATAACCAAATACAGTTAGACTCCACCGGACGGTGGCTAAACATTCACCAATTCGAACACAAACGTTGTTGTTCGCGGGAATGTGCCAACAGTCAACAACGAGAACCAAACGGCACAATGTGACCAGTCTTGACTTGCTGGTAAATTAAATCCAAACTCAACTTTCGTGTCCAGGGTCGGTGAGCCACGGACCTAGTAGCAATGGGAACAGTCCCGCACACTCCGACACTGCGTAGAAACGGCCAGCGGGATCAGCCAAGCCACGCCCCGTGGAGATTTCTTCGCTGCTCCACGTCAACCGACCGAACCCTCGCACACCAGCACGGAGACAGCACTACAATAAATGAGCAGTCGACATCACAAGCTATACTCAATTTCACAAACACTAGGACGAAGGACGCAACCAATGCTAAAGGCAGTGACTGAGCAATGACATGGCAGAACCACGAATTGAGACACACACACCGCCAACCCATATGTGACCGGCGAGCAAATACACGTCGTCGGGTAAGACGACCAACCAACGATCAACCAAGACCGTCCCCAGTTCAATTCATGTGTACCGGCGACGGTCGGGCGAGTCATGGCTATCCAAGCCTGACTACTGCTCCAACTTGACCAACTTCCACCGCGTCGCAACCCTACGACTGCCAGGCCCGAACTGCACTGCAGGCGCGTTCCAACTCGCTGGCTGATTCGAACTAACCAACACACGACAACCGGGAAGTAATAGCGGTCAGGAGAGATAATACACCAGGGCCTATATCGATAAGCGCCGCTGCTGCCGCTCACGGTCAGGCAAGACGGCAACTCGGTGACACCAGTAATTGAAATTAACATAACGAGGTGGAGGTGGTAGTACAGTAAAACCTGGATGTCAAATAGGATATGGCACGAACTCGAGCCACGCACAGCTCAGTGAATATGCCTATTGCCTTGTGGAACCGCAGGTAACAACTAAATGTGATGAAATGAGGAAAGTGGAAGCATGAAGTGAGACAGGGTTTTATGACTGAGATTAGAAATCTAGTTTATCTCAGCACGGATTTCTTCGTTGGACCGTGGTTTGGCAATGTTTGCCATTTACGGGATATAAAGGAAGGGTGACAGAAGAGTGGATACACTCACCCCCAAAATACGGTGAAACGTATGGGAACAGGTGTTGCTAGTTGTGACATATGTAGGATGATGGTGACGGAAGGAGGCTATAAGGCAGAGCTAGTTAACCGGCCTGCATATCTTTGTAGTTTGAAAGGCAGTCCACTATGCGACACGAAGTCAAAGCTTTTTAGATAATATAGCAAATTTTAGTTTGTTTAGTTGACCGGAGGTGATGTCGGTAAGGTAAAGAGAGTGGTCTTCGATAAAATAGTAGGGATGAAAGACACGTGGGTATTGGGGATATGGATATGTGTGGCAAGATGGTGGTGGATTCGTTGGGTAAGGGTAGTTTCAAGGATTTTGCTGAAAACTGAAAGGAAGGTGACAGCTCGACTGAATGACGTCTTAGAACGTGCTTCATCAAAGTGGGGCTTTTAGGATGTTTTCCACCGCTCTTGGTAATGACCTGTGTAGAAGATATCGTTGTATAGGATGGCAAGAGTCGACAAAAAGAAGTCTGTGTTTATGAATTCCAGAACTAGGTATTACTATCATTAAAGAGTGATAAAGGTAGCTATATTTTGTAAATGACAATCCGGTTGTCGTTAGTAGGGAGTATACTTATCAACACATTTTGAAGTATTACGAAACCAGATAAGTAAGATATCCATATTCCAAGACAACATATTCACTTTAGAATGGAAACAGTTACTGACAGAGTTTTCTTGTACTTTTTTCACTACATTACACTACAATGTTACTAGCACTGAAGAAACATTACACCATTAATTCGATAAATGCTAGTTCCGAGGCAATAGCAACCAGCAGACACGAGGTACATCTGACCAGGGCACACAACGTGAGGTTCGAGCGGTTAGATCATGAGCCCACGCAAATAGTAAACGGTTGTGAAAACACACTTGACATCTTAGCAACAAATAATCCTGAGTTAGTAACGAGCATCAAAGCCGATTCAGGGATTAGTGAACACAGGGTTGACGTAGCGGGATTGAATATTGGAATCCATAAATCCTCCAAAAATAAGTGAAAAATATACCTGTTCAAAAAAGCAGATAAAAATTCACTTTACGCCTTCCTGAGAGTCAATCTCCACTCATTCCAGATAAATAAGTGTAGACCAGATGTGGCTTGATTTCAAAGAAAATAGTATAAGCAGAATTTGAGAGATTTACGCCAAGTAAATTAACAAATGACGGAGCTGATCCTCCTTGGTACACATAACGGGTTAGAACACTGTTGCAGAAACAACGAAACAAACATGCCAAATTTAAACAGACGCAAAATCCCCAAGATTGGCGATCTTTTACAAAAGCTCGAAATTTAGCGCGGACTTCAATGCGAGATGCTTATAACAGTTTCCACAACGAAACTTTGTCTCGAAACCTGGCAGAAAATCCAAAGAGATTCTGGTCGTATGTGAAGTATGTAAGCGGTAAGAAACAATCAGTGCATTCTCTCCGTGATAGCAGTGGAGATTTTATCGAAGACAGCGCTGCCAAAACACAGTTACTAAATACAGCCTTCCGAAATGCCTCCACCAAAGAAGGCGAAGTAGATATTCCAGAATTCGAATCGAGAACAGCTGCCAACTTGACTAACGTAGAAGTAAATATCTCCGGAGTAGTGAACTTAAATCACTTCATAAAAGCAAGTCTTCTTGTCAAGCCTGTATACCAATTAGGTTCCTTTCGGAGTATGCTGATGCATTAGCTCCATATTTAACCATCATATACAACCATTCGCTCGACGAAAGATCCGTAGCCAAAGACTGGAAAGTTGCACAGGTCACACCAATATTCAAGAAAGGTAGTAGGACTAATCCATTAAATTATAGGCCCATATCGTTAACGTCGATATGCAGCAGGATTTTGGAACATATATTGTGTTCGAACATTATGAATTACCTCGAAGAAAGCGGTCTATTGACACACAGTCAACATGAGTTTAGAAAACATCTTTCCTGTGAAACACAACTAGCTCTTTATTCACATGAAGTGTTGAGTGATATTGACAAGTGACGTGAGATCGATTCCGTATTTCTGGATTTCCGGAAGGCTTTTGACACTGTACCACACAAGCGGCTCGTAGTGTAATTGCCTGCTTACGGAATAGCGTCTCAGTTATGTGACTGGATTCGTGATATCCTGTCAGAGAGGTCACACTTCGTAGTAATTGACGGAAAGTCATCGAGTAAAACAGAAGTGATTTCTGGCGATCCCCAATGTAGTGTTATAGGACCTTTACTGTTCCTTATCTATATAAACGATTTGGGAGACATTCTGAGCAGCCGTCTTCGGTCGTTTACAGATGACGCTGTCGTTTATCGACTAATAATGTCACCAGAAGACCGAAACAAACTGCAAAACGATTTAGAAAAAAATATCTGAATGGTGCGAAAAGTGGCAGTTGACCGTAAATAACAAAAAGTGTGAGGTCATCCACATGAGTGCTCAAAGGAATTCGTTAAATTTCGGTTACACAATAAAACAGTCTAATCTTAAAGCCGTAAAGTCAACAAAATCCCCAACTTAAATAGGAAGGAACACACAGAAAATGTTCTGGGGAAGGCTAACAAAAGACTGCGTTTTATTGGAAGGACACTTAGAAAATGCAACAGGTCTACTAAGGAGACTGCCTACACTACGCTTGTCCGTCCTCTTTTAGAATACTGCTGTTCGGTGTGGGATCCTCACCAGGTAGGACTGACAGAGTACATCGAAAAAGTTCAAAGAAAGGCAGCAAGTTTTGTATTATCGCGAAGTATGGGAGACAGTGTCACAGAAATGATACAGGATTTGGGCTGTAAATCATTAAAAGAAAGGCGTTTTTCGTTGCGATGAAATCTTCTCACGAAATTGTAATCACCAACTTTCTCCTCCGAATGCGAAAATATTTTGTTGACACCGAACTACATAGGGAGGAACGATGACCACCATAAAATAAGGGAGATCAGAACTTGTACGGAAAGATATAATTGTTCATTCTTTCCGCGCGCTATACGAGATTGGAATAATAAAGAATTATTAAGGTGGTTCGATGTACCCTTTGCCAGGCTCTTAAATGTGATTTGCAGAGTACCATGTATATGTATATGTAGGTTTAATGGACATGGACGACTTAAATTAATCTACTGCCACACCTAAAACATTAAGTTTAAAGTTGAACTCATTCGTAAACAGAACTGCGTTATTCATGTTCCACGTGGATCATAGAGTGGCTAGTAATTCCAGTTACATTACTTCTTCATGCTATTCTATCTTTCCTTACGAAGAGAAGGACAACAAATAGATTTAAATAAATGTGAGGAAGACACATGGACTGCAGTCTTCAGTGTATAATTATACACAACTGACAAATGTTATAAATTAGCCAAGTAGTGTGACAAAGGGAAGGAAAGTATATCTCGAAGCAAGAAATCTGCTCATCTCAAAAATTTTCAAAGTCCTGATAAAAAAATTCAAGGAATGCACATTAAATTCACGTTACAATGCATTAGTGAAACGTAATTAATGGAAAAAGGGAAAATTGTTACAATGAAATCCAAAGTTTATCTTTCTTTCTACTGTGGGGTAATTACAGACATTAAACAAAAGTAGTAGGCCTAATAGCAATCGAATGTCATGTATTACGGTAGATCGAAAACCCGTTCTATATTGCACCAAACGTAGGCAATACCGTACGCCTAAACTCTAAGGAAACAACGAGGATCAGGAAATCTTTTTAAATCGAGACAAGAAAATTAGGAGCACGTTCGATATACCACCACGAGGTGTAGCTATTCACACAATGACTGTTCTACGTCCTTGTTCTTCTTTTTGGTCGCTCGTGTATTTAACCGCCTGTTTGTTACGGATTGGTCCTTAAGAACAAAGGTGTTACATGGTATTGTATTGTATGTATTGTATGTTAAATGGGGGCCTAGAAACGACGAGAAGACTCTGTTGCCATCGCAGCCGCAGTGGCACACAGCCCCACGACGACTACCGCAGTCCACTTCACCCCTCCGGCGCCCCACGCCGAACCACTCTTTCAGGGTTATTTTGCGGTTCGACCCCCGGTAGACCCCTCAGGGAACGTCTCACACCAGACGAGTGTAACCCCTACGTTTGCATGGTAGAGTAAAGGTGGTGTACGCGTACGTGGAGAACTTGTTTGTGCAGCAATCGTCGACATAGTGTAGCTGAGGCGGAATAAGGGGAACCAACGCGCGTACGCTGAGGCAGATGGAAGACCGCCTAAAAACCATCCACAGACTGGCCGGCTCACCGGACTTCGACGCAAGTCCGCCGGGTGGATTCATACCGGGGACCAGGCGCTCCTTCCCAATCCGGAAAGCCCTGCGTTAGACCGCACGGTTGATCGGGCGGGCGGTGTTAGATGGTAGTTGTCGTCTATTTGTTCCAAGATAATTTATTTTCTGACAACTTTAATGCAGAAAAATAATGGATAAAGATTAAAATTTAAGTCGAAGTATAAAGTAATTTGCGATGTTTCACAGATAGACAAGATTATAACAGTGAAATTCTCTGCTGTCCTCTAGAAGATTTGTGTGTTTCGTGCAGGCTGATTCAAAATTTGCGCACAAGTTAAAGGAGCTGATAGGGGAGCAGAAGTACAGCAACTCTGGAACATAAACTCAGAGGTAATGGTAAGCCAGTGAAAGCCTGACGACGTCAGGAAGAACGACGACAATGAATGCACATGTGCCCCGAGTCCAACAAAGTTAAGGTACTGTTACTGTGTACGTACAACTACATGACATTCAAGCGCATTGCGTCTGCTGTCGTGCCGCTGAGATCTTGCGTATCGGTTGCTGTGTAGTTAACACTATCTGATCAAGAGCATGCGGGCACCTGTTAGTGGACTTTAATATTGTGTGTCCACACTTCACCTTCACGACAACTTTATATCTGCTGGGGACACACTCCATCAGGTGTCTGAATGTCTGTGGAGGAATCAAATGTTCAAATGTGTGTAAAATCTTATGGGACTTAACTGCTAAGGTCATCAGCCCCTAAGCTTACACACTACTTAACCTAAATTATCCTAAGGACAAACCCACACACACACCCATGACCGAGGGAGGACTCGAACCTCCGCCGGGAGGAACTGTGCGAACTGTGACCGGACGCCTCAGATCGCACGGCTACCCCGCGTGGCAGAAACAAGAAAAAGTTGTGATGTTGAACACTGGGGTCTGCAGCAACGTCGACGGTCCATCTCATCCCAAATGTGTTCCATTGGGCGGGCCCGTAAATTTAATAAATGTCACTGTCCACAAACTGTTGCCTCACTGATTCTACCGTATCGCAGTGTCATGCTGAAACAGTCTCCCAACTGTTACTCTACTGCAACAGTACGCAATGCCTCTGAAATGTGTCCATATGCCTCGTCATGCGACGTTTCCTTTAGCGAAGCGTAGTAGTCTACACTCCAACCACAGGAATTACCGAGAAACCGTACACTGTCTCCTGGTTATTTCGTTGTTGCCACCACACATGGTGGGAGGAAACATCCTCTAGGCATTTGCCAAACCCAAACTATTTCATTTCCTCAACTTATAATGTGATTTATAAGTCCAAATCGCTAATTTCCACTCTTCATTGTCCAGGAGCGTCACTCCTTAGGCCACCTCAAGGGTTAGTACTGACTGCAGAGCTATACGGTTTATTAGGAGCTGCTGTACCATTATTTTTAGCTCCATGCCCTGAGGCATTGTACTAGCTGCTCTGCTGGTAACAGTTTGGAACAAAAGAGTGATTCCTTCTGGTGATATCCCGTGATTTCCTATACACACTCTTCGCAATGGCCGACGGCCATTGTCCGACAGTACGAAGGTTTTCCCGGTTCTAGTAAAGCTGTGGTTGTTCTCCTGCGGTTCCACTTCACAGTCAATTCACAAACAGTCGACGTGGGCGTCTTTAGACGGGATGAAACAACTCTGCTAAATTTTGTTACTCAGTGACAGCTAGTCACCGGTCTACGTTTGAGGTCGCTGAGCTCTCCTGAGCGACCTATTAAGCAGCTAGTGTTTGTGTATCGAAAACACAATACTCCCCACCTCGTTTTACACTTGTAGGCCCGCCCCTAGTAACATCCATTGGTTCAAATGGCTCTGAGAACTAAGGGACTTAACATCTGAGGTCATCAGTCCCCTAGAACTTAGAACTACTTAAACCTAACTAACCTAAGGACATCACACACATCCACGCCCGAGGCAGGATTCGAACCTGCGACCGAAGCAGTCGCACGGTTCCGGACTGAAGCGCCTAGAACCGCTCGGCCACACCGGCTGGCTACATCTATTGTCCGATTACTTTTGATCAGGTAGCGTACATTTTTATTCATTTTGTGACTCTGAGACAAGTGGGTTGTTTGCCTCGCAGAACTGCTGTGCATTGATCGTTCTTGTTTTTCCTAATATTCCAAGGCTGTTGGGAAGTTGTCCTTTTTCGGTTCCTTTGTCACCGCCTTCTTTTAAATTACCCTGCGTAAGCCAAATTGTGTTCAGACGCCCACTCCTACTGTTCAGCGCGATGTCTTGTTTTGTAATGACAAACATGACCAGTGATCCGTGAAGCAGACATATATTGGCTTGCCGGCCGTTGTAGCCGAAAGGTTCTAGGTGCTTCTGTCTGGAACCGCGAAATCGCTACGGTCGCAGGCTCCAGTCCTGCCTCGGGCATGGATATGTGTTCTGTCCTTAGGTTAGTTAGGTTTAAGTAGTTCTAAGTTCTAGGGAACTGATGATCTCAGATGTTAAGTCCCATAGTTCTCAGAGCCTTTTAAACCATTTTATGTAGTTCACTGAAGCTATATCAGTTTACGTGTTGTCATTTGGAGATACTGAGTGGAGCTATGGACGCTGGAAAATGGAGTGCCAAGAGGAGAAATCGGAATAATCTCGATATGTTCACTTGTTTGAGCTCAATAGAGGACTGACTGCAACGGAGACAGGCACAAACAGTTGCGCCCTGTATAGAGATAATGTCACTGAACGGAGCACGGAAAGTAAATGTTTTCTGGTTTCAAGGAGGACCGTTTTGACAATAGTGACGCTCCACTTACGGAAAGATCTTCAGCACTTGATTAAGATAGTTTGAAAGCATTATTCCGTGATGATCCACGTCAGTGTGTTCGATAAATGCCAAAGGTGAACTGTGATTAATCCGCCATCGTCGGATATTTTCATGTACTGAGGAAGTTTCAAATATCTGGTGTTGGTTACCGATTTCTCTAAGCCCAAATCGCAAAAATTACATTGTGGCCATATGTGCATCTCTGCTTGCACGTCATCAATTGACTCGTGAACAACATTGACCATATTTATCGTACGTCGTTACTGGTGACGAGAAATCGTGGCTTTATACTAAAATGAGGAAAAGAAAGGAACGGTTGAGCCCAAGCAAAGCATCCACAACAGATAATGTTAACCATCTGGTGGAACAGAGACAGGGTGGAGTGCACCCCTATTCACCCTATCTTGCGTCCATAGATTTTCACCTTTTTGACTCTCTATCGTACAACCTTAAAGCAATTTCCTTTACTGATGAAAAATGCGCTCGACGAATTCTTCTCCTCAAAACGACTTGATTCTTACAGTCTCGGAAAAGAAAAGCTACACCAGCGTTGGCAGACTGTTGTGAATAGTAAAGGTGAACATATCATCGACGATGAAACTTACTGTTATGTGAATCTGTTAGCTTTATTAAACTTACGGAGAAATGCTACAAACTTATGCATCAACCCAGTATATTTATTTCTGATGTGGATACGGTAGAGCGTTGTCCATTCCGAACCAGTGCTAGTCATACGCCGGGTGTTAAGTCTACATTTTCACTCCTCCTTCTTTACATTGCGTAGTGTTGATCTTGCCTGGTATTATTGGGAATAAGGAGGTAATGTACCCTCTGCGTTGTTTTCTTTCTTTTTTTTCATCTCAGAATTGCACTGTAGTATACCGTTTTCCGTTTTGTTGTGTTAGTACTGTGTGGCGCAATAACTCGGCGGAAGCAAGCGATGAGCTATCTCCGGGATGTCCTACAAGCGCCTACTTCCGGCATGCCGGAGACAACAGTCGATGCGAACGCAGTGAGGGAAGATGTGGGCGTGGAGAGATGGCGTCAGCGTCCCGCATTGATCCCTTGGGAGACCCTGGAGCGGATATCGTTCCGCTGCCGAAAGGGGTAGTGTGGATCCGCAGGATCAATGCGGCCCGTGTGCGGTTCATGCTAAGAGTCCGCTGAGCTCAGACAGTGAGCACAGTGTTTCCGGTTTGTTCAGAAGGCCAGTTTTCAAAAATGGCTCAAATGGCTCTGAGCACTATGCGACTTAACTTCTGAGGTCATCAGTCGCCTAGAACTTAGAACTAATTAAATATAACTAACCTAAGGACATCACACACATCCATGCCCGAGGCAGGATTCGAACCTGCGACCGTAGCGGTCGCTCGGTTCCAGACTGAAGCGCCTAGGACCGCACGGCCACTCCGGCCGGCGCCAGTTTTCGGGGCAGTATGTGAGAACTGTGGTAGGGAAGGTGAACTGGCGGCTTCGATTTATTGGGAGAATTTTAGGAAAGAGTGGTACACCTGTAAAAGCGACCACATAAGGACGCTGGTGCGACCTGTTCTTGTGTACCGCTCGAGTGTTTGGTGTCCGTACCAGTTCGGATTGGAAGAAGACATCGAAGAAATTCAGAGATGGGCTTAAAGATTAGTTACCAGTAGGTTCGAACAACACGTAAGTGTTATGAAAACGCTTCCCTGGAGGGAAGGCGACGTTCTTTCGAGAATATTTTGAGAACCGGCACTTGAAACTGACTGCCGAACGATTCTACTGCCGCCAATATGCTGCACGCGTAAGGACCCCAAAGTTAAGATACGAGAAATTAGAGCTCACACGGAAGCATGTAGACAGACGTTTGTCCCTTGCTCTGTTTGCGAGTGAAACAAGAAAGTATATGACTAGTAGTGGTACAGGGAGCACACCGTCACGCACCGTATGGTAGCTTTGCAGAGTATCTATGTAGATGAAGTTTCAGAGTTTGTTAGTCAAGGTGTAGAGGTAAATCTGGAGAAACCTACGGTGTCACTTTCGACGACCCATCAAGCACTCACTTGAAGTTAATTAGGGTAGCGAGGCGAAGCTTCACGGAATATTAGTTGTGTGCAATTTTACATAGTCGAGTAGATTAAATATCTAGGCACAACGTTGGGAACTGTAATGAGCACGTAAGATCGGTTTTAGAGAAGACTAGCTATCTACTCCGGTTTTTAGGGAGAATTTACGAAAGTGTAGCTAATTTATAAAGTAGATCACGTACAGGACGTATGTTCGACCATCAATTCAGATCAAAGAAAGATACTGAATCAAGTCAGGGGCGTGCTGGCATATATGCTATCGTCAGGTTTATTCAGCATTCGAATGTTACAGAAAGGCTCCGTGAACTGAAATGCGAAAACGGCGTTCTTTTCGTGAAATACTATCGTGAAATACCGAATAGCAGACCCTGTGCTATTAAGAATTACAACGTAATGTTCCTTCGGCCAAGTATGCATGTCATAGCGAACAAATTCTGCAGATAAAACAGCATCAATAAATATAGAAAATGTATTCGCAATAGAGAATAGAAACCACCGTCGGCTGCATATTGGAAAAGGACAGTAAAAATTTGTGCATTAACGCGACGAACCATCATCAGCTGTTTATTGGAATGATGACAGTGAAAATTTGTGCCTTACCGGGACTCGAATCCGGATTTCCCGCTGTACGCGAGCGGTCGCCTTAACCACTTCGGATACCCGTGCACGAATTGACCAAACCCGAACTTTCATATGTCGTCGTCCTTACGTCACAACCTGCACTCGTCCGTTACGTATTTTCTCGCACAGAAAGGATATATTTATTGAAAGTCGTGGGCCTGTTTTTGGCGAATAAATACGAAATTGCGGTCCGGCAATAGCGAAATTATTTGCTGGATTTCATGACAGCTTAAACGCTACAGTACTTTTTCCTTCGGACATGTGTATGCATCCGAAGGAACACTGATCGTACTTCTTAAAAACGTAGGCACTGATGATTTGTACTTATTCACCTGTTACAGGCCCTCGACTTTCAATCGATGGGTCCATCTTGGATGGGAATGCGCATAACGAACTAATGCAGGTTGTGACACATGGATTACGATACGCCGGCCGGAGTGGCCGAGCGGTTCTAGGAGCTACAGTCTGGAACCGCGCGACGGCTACGGTCGCAGGTTAAAATCCTGCCTCGGGCATGGATGTGTCTGATGTCCGTAGGTTAGTTAGGTTTAAGTAGTTCCAAGTTCTAGGGGACTGATGACCTCAGAATTTAAGTCCCATAGTCCTCAGAGAAATTTGAACCATCTTTGATTACGATACATGGAAATTTGGGTCTGACCATCATGCGTGCGCGGATAGCCGAAGTCGTTAAGACGGCTGCTCGCGTAAATCGGGAAAATGTTCAAATGTGTATGAATTCCTGTGGAAGCAAACTGCTGAAGTCATCGGTTCCTGGACTTAGACACTACTTAAACAAACTTACGCTAAGAACAACACACACACCCGTGCCCGAGGGAGGACTTGAACCTCGGTGGTTCCGCGCAAACCGTGAGATGGCCACTCCGCGCGGCGTAAATCGGGAAATTCGAGTTGAAGTCACATTCTGGCATACGTTTTCAATCTCCATTCCAGTACACAACCCATGTTGTTTCTTATTACCTGTACTACTGAGAAGATTTACAGAACCAACATTTTCGATAGACTGCAAAACGATTGTGCTGCCACCAACGTACATCTCGCGTAAGACAAAATATTCAGGCGTTTTACGGTAGTACCAAAACAGTCGTTCTTTCGTGACTCCATTTGTAAGTGAACCAGGAAAGCGAATGAATAGTGGTTGTAGACGACGCCCTTGGTCTTGCCCCCACCTCATCAGATCTGCAACTCGTATGAGAGCGGCAGAAGAAGGAACGAATGCTGGGATTTATATTCTTGTGAGCGACCAAATCACTGGAGACGGAGTACGTGTTCGGATAACAAAAGGAGAATCCCTCCACTTCAAAGGAAACGCCGTGGTATCCTCCCAACCAATTTAACTACTCCTCGGAAAACTAAAGTATCTCAGCTCGAAAAAGAATCTCGGCCCTGCTCCTTCCTATGTGTTTGCATTGCTCTGTGATGTTTTCTTCAATTACCATCCTCTAAAGAAGCCAACACATACTTAAAAAAAAAACACTCGTGAAGTACATGTTGCTTTATTCCAAAACGATCTCGTCCAAAGTGCAGATGAGGAAAATCAGGTATTCGTGTGCCTATATGTCCGAAAGGTATTCTACACAGCTATACCATGTCGAATTTTAACCACGAGAAGATCACATGGCCTTCACAAATACTGGATTGGCTAGAGAAATGTTTCACCAGTTAAACCCAATACGTTACACTAGACGACAAAGGTAACAGGACATTTAATGTTCTCAACGTATGTCGACGATTTATCAGATAGGATCAGAAGTATTATAAGGTTGTTTATTGCTTACGCAGTTACCCACAGTTGCACGAGAAGCAGTCGTTGCGAAACGAAAGACAGTCCTCTATAAATGAGATAAATTCCTGCAACAACGAAAAGAAAACGATAATATATGACTACAAGGTTCGTGCTCAAAATTTAGAGCATGGTGGCCGAGCGTCTCTAGGCGCTACACTCTGGAGCCGCGCGACCGCTGCGGTCGCAGGTTCGAATCCTGCCTCGGGCGTGGATGTGTGTGATGTCCTTAGGTTAGTTAGGTTTAAGTAGTTGTAAGTTCTAGGGGACTGATGACCTCAGAAGTTAAGTCCCATAGTGCTCAGTGCCATTTGTAGAGCATGGCGCAGCACGCTGGCTGTTGACGTAGCACTGAGAATCAATATGAAGGAGAGTGATCATGTAACATTAGTATTACGGAAGCTAAATGGAAGACAAATTTGTTGGAAGGGTTGTACGAAAATGCAGTGCACATGTAAACGAAACTGCATAAAAGACGCCAGTATTTAGATACTAATGTTCCTGTACAGATACGAGAGACATTCAGTATGTAAAGCAACATATTTTTTTCCTGAAAGCTAATTTGTTCTATTCAAGATTCGAGTTCGCCATACCATTTCACACTTTTTGTTATATCCTAGCCAGTAATGCCACCCGAGCCCGCTGCCAAAAGGTTGGCAGCATCAAAGTCCGGACGCCGTCCGCATAAGCAGCGCCAGCGAGACAGGAAATCGCCGCAAGTCTGCGCGCGCCACCGCTGGCTTCTGGTTTCTTAAGCGCTGGAGTCGCGAGCGCTAGCACAGTTCTGTATTCGCCGCTCAGTTGTATACTCGCCCCCGAATTGTGTACTTGCTAGTCAGTTGTGTGTTCATCGCAGCAGAGTTGTTGTTTGTCGTCAGCCGACGCTGACCTAGCCGCTCCGACTCGAACTAGACAGATTTCTGAAGACACGGAGTTCACTACTGTGTTTCTGTATCTTCGTTAATAATGATAAGTACCGACTTTTATTTAATCGGAGTGTTTGGGTTTTCATCTTTCTGTTCACTGTTCCAGCGGACCGGTCGGCCCGCTATTAAAAGTGTGGCGGTGACTTCGTAAGCCGTTTCTACAGCGAATTGTTTGTCGCTACGAACGCCGCCACAAAACTTTTTTGCCTAGAAAAGCTATTTTTGAACATAATCTCGATTCAATGCGATGACCTTACGCCCCCTTACTGAAGGTGGATGGTTGCTGTATGCCCATACTGTACCACTCTATTGGGGTGTAACATGAATGAGGTACGAAAGTCCAGTGAAGTTTTGTGAGCGCCTCTCGAATGAGCAGACTTGTATGAGGCTCTGTTTTGTCATAGGGAAGAAGTTAGTTTGCATTATTGTGGCGACAAACTCTCTGAAGCGATTTCTTCAATTTCCTGAGGGTAGCACAACACACTTCTGAGACCCAGAGAACCGTCGTCATGGCTTTACCTGACTGCGGGTGTGGCTTCGAATTCTTTCTTCGGAGTTGACATGGTGTAGCACCACTCTATGGTTCAAATGGTTCAAATGGCTCTGAGCACTATGGGACTCAACTGCTGTGGTCATAAGTCTCCTAGAACTTAGAACTACTTACACCTAACTAACCTAAGGACGTCACACACATCCATGCCCGAGGCAGGATTCGAACCTGCGACCGTAGCGGTCGTGCGGTTCCTGATTGTAGCGCCTTTAACCGCTCGGCCACTCCGGCCGGCCACCACTCCAAGGATTTCCTTTTCCTTTACGGGTTCGAAGTAATGAACCCATGTTTCATGACCTGTGAGGATGTTCAACTAAAACTCCACAGTCTGCCTCGTAGAGTGCATGCAATTCCACATAGATGGACCTTCGTCTTCCCTTACGCGGCGGGGAACCCAGCGGGCACAAACCTTTGAACGTTCCAAACAAATAACGTTATAGTTTTCTTTCAAATAAGCAGACTGACAACACTTTACTTTGAGATTTACAAGTAGTAGTCGCAAACGAGGGGCGACATGCAATATAATTTAGAGTCCTTGGCTACGTGTAATGTTCCTGGAAGTTGACACACGTCTCTAATACTGCGCAACGAATCCTGTCCACTATTGTCCGTATACGGAGCCGACCTGACCGGTCAAGGTTGGCAGGAGCGGCGCTTATAATCACATCAAGCAGGGGGCGCTATTGGCGCGACTCGGTCCTTTGTCACTGGCTGACGATTCCTCACCGCCTTTTCTGGTTTTCCCTTCTTCATCTTCGTTCCGGCACTTGTGATTACGTTAGAACAATAAGGAACTCTCATTATGAAACTGTTTTATTGCTGTCGCCAGTGTGCATTTGATATCGTCCCTGCTTTGCCCATCATAGTTTTTGCTGCTCAAATAACAAAAGTTTTCCGCTACTGTTAGTATCTCATTTCGCAATTAAATACATCTGATTTAATTATGTTGTGTATTGTAGCAAGCATAGATTTACTTCAGCAAGCAGTCCAACAGGTACTACTGCACACATAAAATATTAGTTATTATTATTAAAACACTTTACTATCGAATACCTAATTTGGATGCATTCCATGTTCAATTGAATGACGATATATATTTATTACCGTCGCTGGGTATAACACTAACTGTTTATAAATTTGAAAAGTCCTGAATGACAGTCATCAATGAAAGTACATTTAACTATAAACCTTAGTACACAGTTGTGACGAATAGTTCTAGCACTACTGCTCTCATAGTCTGCCGTCACCAAAGGGGCGAACAGTGCATCGTCTGACGTAAGTTGTCTTCCAGCGTGGCGGCATACGGAACCTCTTGAGAGTGTGTATTCGCCGACGTACCTCATTCGTGGATGCGCCGAGCAGTGATTCTCTTTAGCTTGTGGTTCCGTCGTGAAGTTAGAACCGAAACATGGGACCTCACTCTTCGAAAGACACCACCAATTCAACAACAGTGGATTACCGCTGCCGTATTTTTGTCGATATTCATGTCTTTTCCAGACACCATACACGCCGCTCATTTGATCTTCCATAGCTTTTGCTGTGCACGACAGAAATACACTGTTATCTGCAAATCGCAAAATTTTCCTTTCCTCTTTCTGAACCTTAATCTGCATTCCTAATTTCTCCTTCGTTTCTTTCACAGCTTGCTGAATCTACAGACTAAATAAAATCCAGCTTCGGCTTCACCCAGAAACTGCCAACTCAGTTTATCTTCTATTTCATTTCCCTAGTTTGTTACAGCTGCAGGTTTGTTCCTGTAGAAATTTAAAACAATCCTTTTCTCCTTGTAATTATCACTTAATTTTCACAACCCGAAATAGTAGAGTCCTGTAAACGTTGTCAAAAGCTTTCTCTAAGTCTACAAATGCAACGTATATACCTATGTCTTTCTTCAAGCCATCTTAATATGTAAGTGGTGGTGTCGGTATTGCCGCGTTTGTTCCTTCATTTCTCTGTATCGGAAACTGACGTGACGTCTACGGTTTGGGTGGATTCCTGGACTCTCTTAACTCTTGCCGTATCTCTCCTAATGAAAGCTTACATTCTGCTTTTATTCTGCCGCAACAGATATGGCGTGCGGGTAAGGTTTTACTGCGTTAAATCATGAAACTAGTAACTTTCAGTAGTGTTCATGAAACGCAAACTATCTATTGCTGGTTTTTATAGTCTCCAGAGTACTAAATTACGTGAATTAAGTATACGTCAGACAGTCCTGAGAAGTACAATGTTGCTACAATGCCATTAGTACGAAGAGTGAGTGTAAAGCCTTATCACTGCGATAAAATCAGGCTGCTTGCACAAAAGTTGCTCATATTGTTCCTCCATCTCAAAAATATAGGGAGGATGAAGCGGGGGGGAAGGATTCAAATAGTTTTCGTTTTGACGGCATTACTGCAGCGTATGTGCAACGTAGCGCAACTCCATTGAGGGTATGCAAGCGCCGACACGTACATACGAAGTTAGTGTGGGATTTGTGTCTTTCCAACGTGCGTGCAGTAAATACGGAAACGTGAACTGTTGGTGACGTTGTTACCAAATGCGTCCAAACGGGATCAACAAGCTGCTAGTCTTTCCTTGGCTGCCGAAGGACAAACACCGATAGACATACAACGGAGAATGAAAAGTGTGTATGACACGTAATGACTTTCGCAAGCAACAGTGGGTCTGGGGCGCTGCCGCTTTATGCACACGCATGTCCCCATATCACAAATTTCGTAATGCAAATGTTAGTCAGCTCAAGTAGGGGACACTGGAACACCCGTCCTATTGTGTTCTCTCTCCCCATGCGAATACACTAGGTTTACAAATATTACCTCTTTTTCTGCAACTGGTTTGTAAATGGGTGGATTCACCTAATTTTGGGGTGCTGAATACACTAGTAAAATCAGTTTTTGTCTATGACATTCCATATCCTAGATACACAGCTGAATAAAAATGATAATAGCGAAAATTGACCCTATCAGGTCAAAAATACACATTCAGAACGTTTAAAATCAATACCTTTTGTATGTATATATGGGCATGATACCAATAAAAGGTCCAAATTAGTTCAGAAAATAGTTTCACCTTTAATCGTCTTTGGTTTTTGAAAAACGCGTCGGCGGAGTTGTTTTTTTTTCTGTTTCATCACTCCTTAACAAGACCCCAACAGTAGTCACCATCATCAAAGGGTTCCAGTGGCCTTGGTAACGGTGTTCCATGGTAAGAATGTCTTGGTGAAAGCGTTCACCATGCTCATCGCTTACGGTTCTAAAATTTTCGAGGAAGAAAGCAAGGTGATAATGTAAAAAGTTAATTTTAAACAACGTTCTACACCCCATGTTTTTGTAGTTGTCCATCAGATCATTCACAATGGCAACATAGTTTTTGTCTTTTCTGCTACCCGAAAAAACCTTCACAATTGCTTTAAAGGAAGACCAAGCAGCTAACTGGACATATGTGAGTTTGGTATCAAAGGTTGGATCTTTCAGAAATTTTCTTATTTGTGGTCAAACATATATACCATCTTTCAGGGTTGCCCAACTTAATTTGGAAAACTTTTCTTTTAAGTGATTGATAGCCTCATCTTCTTTGGTTCAGGTGGCTCTGAGCACTATGGGACTTTACGTCTGAGGTCATCAGTCCTCTAGAACTTAGAACTACTTAATCCTAAGTAACCTAAGGGCATCATACACATCCTTACCCGAGGCAAGATTCAAACCTGCGACCGTACCGGTCGCGCGCTTCCAAACTGTAGCGCCTAGAACCTCTCGGCCGCTCCGGCCGGCGTCATCTTCTTTATCCAGGGCTTTTACAAAGGTGTTGATAAGGCCCAGCTTGATATGAAGGGGAGGTAAAATGATTTTATCGGGCTCAACCAATGGGGAATTGTTCACATTTACGTTTCCAAGAACATATGACTTCCTTATAGGCCGGCCGGCCGGTGTGGCCCAGCTGTTCTAGGCGCTTCAGTCTGGAACCACGCGACCGCTACGGTCGCAGTTTCGAATCCTGCCTCGGGCATGGATGTGTGTTATGTCCTTAGGTTAGACAGATTTAAGTAGTTCTAAGTTCTAGGGGACTGATGACCTCAGACGTTAAGTCCCATAGTGCTCTGAGCCATTTGAAGCATTTGAACCTTATAGGCCATTCCTTGACTGTATCGTGGTTCTTGGTGTCACGGCTGTCCCAAAGGGGGAAAAAATGAGTGAATCCAGCCTGTAAGGAGGGCAACCCCTTTAAAATCGCAGCAAAGCTGCCATTCATGATCCTTATATTTGACTGCATCTAGCAGCAAAGCCATGGTTTCATAAGTTTCTTCAATGTTTCCTGCGTAAGCCAAAGGTACCGATGGAAATGCATTGCCATTATGCAGTAATACTGCTTTCAAGCTGGTTTTACTGGAGTCAATAAATACAATAAATAGTTGCCACACCTGTTGATTATGTTGTAGACCTAGCTGCATCATCAGACCACTGATATCTCTACATACACGTAATGATTTCTGCATATCGAAATGTTCAGCGAAAGAAGCATCTTTTGATCTGAAACAGGAAATTTTTGTTTCTGGAGCTAGAAGGTTCCGTCGCTGCAGTCTCGACATCAAGAGTTCAGCTTGCTATTTCAAAAGTTTTAGATCGCAAACCAAATCATTCAATTCCTTTTGATTAAAGAGTTGAGGCGAAGTGTCTTGATATTGAGGGCAGTTCTCTTTTATATGTTCGATACTTTCTGATTCACTTGACATGGTTTCAAGTACCAGACAGGCTCAAAAATGGTTCAAATAGCTCTGAGCACTATGGGACTCAACTGCTGAGGTCATTAGTCCACTAGAACTTAGAACTAGTTAAACCTAACTAACCTAAGGACATCACACACATCCATGCCCGAGGCAGGATTCGAACCTGCGACCGTAGCGGTCTCGCGGTTCCAGACTGCAGCGCCAGAACCGCGCGGCCACTTCGGCCGGCTCCAGACAGGAACAGGTAACCACTCATCATGGGACACAGGCAAATGCACCGATGATATATTTGCATTCTTTATTTTATGTCTATGGCATGTATGAGAGGATAGAAAGCAAGAACGTGTGGCATAAAAATTAGGCAAAAAGGGCGAAAAGACTATTTCTTAGTGAATGGTGAGTGTTTGTTTAAATCATTCATTGTACTGCCACTGACAAGCACGTTAATACAGCTACTATGGAAAACAATCAGGCAGAAGCAGGCCCACACGATCTTATGTTCGATTCATATTTGTGAGACTTAGCAAATAGTTGGTCCCGTAACTGATCTAAAATGAGGATTAAAAGGAAACGTAGATTCTGTGGTGAAGGGATCGGTCTCGTGACTGAGGCATCAAAATTAAAGGTCATGTTACAAGGATCATTTATTTCATACACACGTGCAAACGGTGAGGAAACATATCAACATAATTCCAGAGTCTACTACCAATCAGCGGTGACGAACGACGGTTGGCCGACCAGGTCATCCAGAGTCTAGCTGGGAGACGACAACCGGCTCCATGACACCCCCCAGGAGTCCTCGGTTCGCAGTCCGTGCTTGGGTGCCACCTGCACCACGTCCACTGCAAGCTGCTGACAGGCCACTGCATTTCCACCAAAATGGGTGGACAGCATGCCCCAGAATTTGCTACTACTCTGTGACTTGTGCCTACAAGCCTGATGCAGCTCCGCGCCCGCCGAGATATGAGTTCGTTCCTTCTGCGGGCACGCATCGGGCCTGGTGTTTTGCATTGGTGACCGTCTTCTGCTGCTGCATTCTTAGCAAAGCACGACCACCACGTGACAATGGGATGCTGACTGCTTCGGCCGTAGGAATTCTTCTAATACAACATGTTCTTATTTTCACAGCCTTTATGATTTACCCACAGCTGAGGACCTGGTTGTTCGCATCTGCTGCCCCGTACATCACGCTACAACGTAACATCAAAGTGACCTGCTATGAGATTAATCATGCTCGGGACATCCTGACTTCGTTATAGTGAGCTTGCCAAAACTACTGCACAGTACGTTCCTTTGTAATTGTCCACTGTCTCATTCGACTAAGAAAGCCCTCTAACTGACCAATTACAACTCTGAAAGGGAATTTAGTTGACTGCCAAAAAATTATTTCCAAGTTCCAAGTGAACTTCTGATAATTTTATAGTCATTCATCTTATAAACAGGCTTCATCTTTTTCCTTTCACTCATAGGATGTGACTTACTCCACTAATGAACCACTTCATTTCACAAACACGCACACACACACACACACACACACACACACACACACACATACACACACAATTTCATTCATCACAAATTCGTTCTTTATGTACACTTTCCAATCACCCTTCATGGAAACTGTTATTCGTTTGTAATTACTAAAGATTTTTGTTTTAAATAAGTTTCTGTCCCTCCAATAATATGGAAATTAAGGAATTTCAATGTATATGGTATTTTTAACTTTTAAATAATGGCATATTTGCAAAGTTACATTAGCTCTGGTTTAAGGAAGAGGGTAAAAGTGGAATTACACTCTGACGTATGACTGAAATGGGACAATCAGATTCGTTTCATAAATACTTACAACGCGGCTAGTGCATTTACAATTCTGAATAATTCTCGATGCATATTGTTCTACAAAGACTGTTACCAGCCTCTGGAGAAAGGACTAGCCAATCTGTTCATTTATTTCACTTGCCAGAGTCCTTACAAGTACCCATTTATCGTGTAAGTGTTTATGAATGAATGACTGTATGTGTGAGGGCGTTTCAGTTATCTCTGTGGGCAATCAGAGTTGGTCCCAGTAGCAAGTAGCTGTTAGGAACTTGAACTGGTGCAAAAGTATAGCAGAGAGTAGAAAAGCAATGGGGAATGTCAAAGATAAAGTCTAGGCCCGGGTGTCACCGGGGTGTGGTTGCGCACACATAATGAAATTTTTCCCCTCTACCTGCTCGAAAGAGCAACCGTTTCGGCACCGAGCCTTCTTAGTCATTCTTGCAGCGATTTCGTAAGTTGCTAGGCATACTCTCTTGAGCAGCTTGTCAAGTTCAGAATGTAGATACCTGAATTTGGTGGTTTAATTTATATAAGTGGTTTAGCCACTTTATTTCAACTTCACTACGTTAGTAAAACATTGCATGAACCCATTTTCTCCGTTTCATTAGCCTAATTTCGCATAGTAAGGGTAGATGAGGCTTTGTGCTCTATTCATTTTGAATTACCACCACGTATGATCTTTGTACGAAGTACTACACACATCAAAATAAGTTTTGCACCACCCGGGTTCTCAGAAATCCTGAAGATGGACGTTGACTGTGGATATTGTATCACAGACACAGTCGATTTGACTGTTCGGAGATGTCACTAAACCCGCCCAAAGATGTAGACAACCATTTATAAGCAGCACCTATTAGAAGTAGGCGGTACGACAGCCAATCAGTTCCCGTCATTCCACCAGGAAAGATGTACACGGCTCGTTTTTTCTGTAGTTCAGCCATGCCTAGAAGGTCAATACCGCGGTTCCATCGCGACCGCATTCTTACTTTGTGCCAGGAAGAGTTCTCGACGAGGAAAGTGTCCAGGTGTCTCGGAGTGACCCAAAGCGATGTTGTTCGAACATGGAGGAGATACAGAGAGACACAAATTGTCGATGACATGCCTCGCTCAGGCCGCCCAAGGGCTTCTACTGCAGTGGACGACCGCTACCAACAGATTATGGCTCGGAGGAATCCTGACTTCAACGCCACCATGTTGAATAATGCTTTTCGGTGCAGCCACAGGACGTCATGTTACGACTCAAACTGTGCGCGATAGGCCACATGATGCGCAACTTCACTCCCGACGTCCATGGCGAGGTCCATCTTTGCAACTACGACACCAAGCAGGGCGGTACAGATGGGCCCAACGACATGCCGAATTGATCGTTCAGGATTGGCATCACGTTCTTTTCACCGATGGGTGTTGCATATGCCTTCAACCAGACAATCGTCAGGACGTATTTGGAGGCAACACAGTCAGGCACAACGCCTTAGACACATTGTCCAGCGAGTGCAGCAAATTGGAGTTTCCCTGCTGTTTTTGGGTGGCACTATGTACGGCCGACGTGCGCCATTGGTGGTCATGGAAGGCGCTGTAACGGGTGTACGATACGTGAATGCCATCCTAAGACCAATAGAGCAACCATATCGGCAGCATAAGGTCGGGGTATTCGTCTTCATGGACAACAACTCGCGCCCCATCGTGCACATCTTGTGAATGACTTCCTTCAGGATAACAACATCACTCGATTAGAGTGGCCAGCGTGTTCTCCTGACATGAACACTATCGAACATGCCTGGGATCTGTTGAAAAAAGGTGTTTATGGACGACGTGACCCACCAACCACTCTGAGGGATCTACGCCGAATCGCCGTTGAGGACGGGGACAATCTGGTCCAACAGTGCCTTGAGGAACTCGTGGATAGTATGCCACGACGAATAAAGGCATGCATAACGCAAGTAGGCGTGCTACTGGGTATTAGAGGTACCGGTGTGTACCTCAGTCTGGACCACCACCTATGACGGTCTCGCTGTATGGTGGTACAAAATTCAATGTACGATTTTCATGAGCAATAAAAAGTGCGGAAATAATGTTTATGTTGATCTCTATTTCAATTTTCTGTACAGGTTCCGGAGCTCTCAGAACCGAGGTGACGCAAAACTTTTTTTTAATGTGTGTTGATTGTGAGCTTCCTTCTTGCCAATTTCATTTCATATTACTTAATTATTCATGTGACCAATGTAGGCTTATTCGTTACGATTATAATAGGTGAAACACTGTGCCATTGTTTGGTAGATACTGGAAGGTTCATGTTTTCGTAACTTCCAATTAAAGTTCTTATGCGTGCTATAACGCGCGAAATTTTGCATCCACTGAGTACCTCCATGTGATGCGAATTTCATTTGATGGCTATTTTGCGATTTGTAACAAAATATATGTCTGCACATGTTTCTAATGCCGTAACACCCACGGCCCATCTGTATTCTGGCCCCGATGTAAATCTGCCCTCTCTCACGCCACTTCTCTAGTCCAGTCTGACACACAGATGCCCGGAATAGGCCAGGTCATTACGGTCGTCTGTCGCCCTACTTGTCTGGCACTGTAATTAAGTTGAGGATTGTAATGTAAATCTTGTCAGTAGAATTTTGTCAGTTCCTAGTTTTCAGTTAAATGAACGCTCAGGCAGAGAGATCCCTATGCGGAGAAGCGTTTGGATGTATAAAGCGTCTGATTTAGTCGTTGAACAATGGAAAATCCAGGATGGAATGTAACAATATTATGAGAAGGAAAGTTGCTACTTACCATCTAGTGGAGATGCTGAGTCGCAGATAGGCACAACAAAAAGACTCTCCAATTAAAGCTTTCAGCCATTAAGGCGTTCGTCAACAATGGACACACACACACACACACACACACACACACACACGCACGCACACACACAAACACACGCACACACACACACACACACACACACACACACACACACACACACACATACACACTCACGCAAACGCAACTCACTCACACGACTGCAGTCTCAGGCAACTGAAACCACCAGGCCGAAAGCTTTAATTGTGAAAGTCTTTTTGTTGTGCATATCGGCGACTCAGCATCTCCGCTATGTAGTGAGTGGCAACTTCCTTTCTCATAATGTAATGGCATTGGTTGTTGGTGATGTTAAAATATTCAGCAATTACTTTCCTTTGAGTCGTCAGTATTTTATCTGGTTTGATGTGGTCTGACACGAATTCCTATGTCCACAATTATTTGCTGGGTGCATTCCAATCTCTGTCTTCGTCTACAGTATTTGTCCTCTACAACTCCTTCTGGTACCATGGGAGTAATTGCCTGATATCTTAACAGATGTCCTATCATCCCATCCATCCTTCTTGTCAGTGTTTTCCCACATATTCATTTCCTCTCCGATTCCGCGCTGAACCTCGTCTTTCCCTACCTTATCAGTCCACCTAACTTTCAACATTCATCTGTAGCACAACATATCGAAAGATTCAATTCTCTTCTGTTCCGGTTTTCCCACGGTCCGCATTTCGCTACCATACAATGCTGTACTCAAGACGTAGATTCTAAGTAATTTCCTCAAATTAAGGCCCATGCTTGGTACTAGCAGACTTCTCTTGGGCAGAAATACACTTTTTGCCAGTGCTGGTCCGCTTTTGATGTCCTCTTTGCTCCTTCCATCATTGGTTATTGTGCTGCATAGGTAGTAGAATCCCTTTATCTATTTCTTGACCATCAATCGTGATGTTGAGTTTCTCACTATTCTCATTTCTGCTACTTCTCATTACTTTCGTCTCTCTTCGATTTACTGTCAGTCTGTATTCTGTACACATTAAGCTGTTCATTCCATTCATTAGATTATGTAATTCCGTCATCAGCGAATCATATCAGCGATATCCTTTCACATCATTGCTTATTCGATGTACAGATTGGACAGTAGGGGCAAAAGACTGCATCCCTACCTTACATCCTTTTTAATCCGAGCACTTCGTTCTTTGTCGTCCACTCTTGTTATGCCCTCTTGGCTCTTGAATGTATTGTATATTACCTGTCTCTTCCTGTAGCTTACCACTATTTTTCTCAGAATTTCGGGCATCTTACCTTACGAGGGTTTAATTTAATAATCAAATGTACTCAGCTTATCAGCATGTACCTTACGTAACAATGTTGGCGTGCAATGAATTGTGAAACTGTATTTTGTTGTCGGCTTGGCACCTTGCCACTCCCAGACGGCCGCATGCTTATCATTTCAAACAGAAGCTTTAAATTTCAGGAGGAGTTTCTCAGAGTTACTTTACTCACAGTTCTTGTTCGAGTGATGGAAACAGATTCCAAGGTGATCAGTGCAGTGTGCTTCGAATACTTTGTTGCTAAATACCACGACCCCACAGCTTGTTTTCTAAACTCCTCAGATGAAGATCGACAGTCAAATTAAATATGGTCAAATTAAATCTTAATCAGGTCAATATATGGTCAAGAGTGGCCAAAGACTTGTTTACCGTTTACTAAAGGGTTCCGGTATAAATGTTATTAGGATTCATGATTATGCTTTTAGACGCAATGTGAGACAGCCAAGGTTGTAACAAGGTCCGTCTGTTTCACAGATGTGACCAAACTCTCGTAAAAATATAACGTGATGTTAGATTATAAGAAAAGAGTGATGTGGTTGTTACACTTCCGACTGTGGCAAATCTTTCGGATTTGATACTCCCCAAGTAGTCATAAATTTAGCAATATTTGCTAGGCCTAGTAGAAAGAGTTTGCGAATGGTGAAAAAATAATAGCCATTGAGTGTAGGATGTGTCACGTGGGTGTATTAAGATTCCGGTAAAACAGGAACGCGATAAATACTGTTGAGATTTAAGAAATAACAATCAGAAAAATTTGAGTCTTAGATGGCTTCAGGAGGGAACAGAAAGCATGAATTCGTGCACCAGGTAGCGGGCAAGCAGCTGTGGACACGAAACAGCTGTTGTCTGCCGTCTGACCTGATTTCCAGAACGGGTATACGAATCAAGTTGAAATTGATGTCACGTTGGAACGGTACAGTAGTTTCCGCTCTATAAGCAGCAGGTTTCGCTGCTCGCTCGTACCGAGAAATACAAATAGAGTCGGCTCTGTCGCCAATTTTATTGCACGACGCGGCCGGCCACGGGTGCAACAGAACGCATGTGGACGGGTGGAAAGAAATGTGTCAGGCTTCATAATACGTATTTATATGTGACGTGTATTATGCATTTCTTGTACGTGAATGTGAATCTGCACGTGAACTGTCCTAATCCTTCTCACACCTTTCTGTAAAGCGTGGCCAAATCTTAGTTGGGAAGTAGTTCTGTAGTGTAGTAGTGGCAACCTTACTCCTGATTACGGGATCAGAGAGACATCAAAAGTAGGTAAAAGTCAAAGACGTTCCAGTGTCACAAAATTTGTGGTGGAGAGGTTGGTCCCGGCCAAGTGGTTCAACCATCGCCTCCACCGGGGCCCAGGAAGATCTCTGGGTGCCCGCCATGTTAGAGGAGGGTTACAGAAGACAGGTAAGTGAGCAGACGTGCCCTCAGTGCGTCTGTCTCAATGTTCACGCATGGAAGAAGGGTATTTGAATATTTGTACTAATTATTTTATTTCCAGCTTTGGATTCTGTAAGGAAATGATGTTCTCGTTTAATTTCGGAAATTTGACCCCCTGTGTTAATGTATCTGGTCCCCAGTTTGCCCGTTATCCTCCTCACATAGTGGATGTCGTATGTAAGATATTGGGAGATTTGTGTGGTATACATTTGGCCAACGCAATTCCGTCTTGCCCGTAGAAATGTGCCAGCAGATTAATATATAATATACCCGAGCTATAAGTTGTAAAACTGTAATATCTGTAAACTGGAACAATTGCTTCAATCGCTGTAAAATCGAGTGATAATGTTTAAAATAAATAGGTAATCAATTGTCATCAATCTTAAACATACCTTAAAAATCACAAAGAAGTCAATTTAAAGATATATACAGTGCAGGGACCCACACATCAACGCGTGAGCCCTCCAGCCCCTTGCCTAGTATCGTACAGAAAGGGCACGCGCTCTCAAGCTCCCCTCCTCAGTTATCCGTTGCGCAATTTTCATTCAGGGCTTGATGACATCAACTTTCATCTGGCGTCCCTAGGCAAGGAGGTTAGACTGGAATCTTTCAACGTAGTAAAGTCTACGGTAACTTGGCGATGTAAAACATACACTCCTGGAAATGGAAAAAAGAACACATTGACACCGGTGTGTCAGACCCACCATACTTGCTCCGGACACTGCGAGAGGGCTGTACAAGCAATGATCACACGCACGGCACAGCGGACACACCAGGAACCGCGGTGTTGGCCGTCGAATGGCGCTAGCTGCGCAGCATTTGTGCACCGCCGCCGTCAGTGTCAGCCAGTTTGCCGTGGCATACGGAGCTCCATCGCAGTCTTTAACATTGGTAGCATGCCGCGACAGCGTGGACGTGAACCGTATGTGCAGTTGACGGACTTTGAGCGAGGGCGTATAGTGGGCATGCGGGAGGCCGGGTGGACGCCCCGCCGAATTGCTCAACACGTGGGGCGTGAGGTCTCCACAGTACATCGATGTTGTCGCCAGTGGTCGGCGGAAGGTGCACGTGCCCGTCGACCTCGGACCGGACCGCAGCGACGCACGGATGCACGCCAAGACCGTAGGATCCTACGCAGTGCCGTAGGGGACCGCACCGCCAGTTCCCAGCAAATTAGGGACTCTGTTGCTCCTGGGGTATCGGCGAGGACCATTCGCAACCGTCTCCATGAAGCTGGGCTACGGTCCCGCACACCGTTAGGCCGTCTTCCGCTCACGCCCCAACATCGTGCAGCCCGCCTCCAGTGGTGTCGCGACAGGCGTGAATGGAGGGACGAATGGAGACGTGTCGTCTTCAGCGATGAGAGTCGCTTCTGCCTTGGTGCCAATGATGGTCGTATGCGTGTTTGGCGCCGTGCAGGTGAGCGCCACAATCAGGACTGCATACGACAAAGGCACACAGGGCCAACACCCGGCATCATGGTGTGGGGAGCGATCTCCTACACTGGCCGTACACCACTGGTGATCGTCGACGGGACACTGAATAGTGCACGGTACATCCAAACCGTCATCGAACCCATCGTTCTATCATTCCTAGACCGGCAAGGGAACTTGCTGTTCCAACAGGACAATGCACGTCTGCATGTATCCCGTGCCACCCAACGTGCTCTAGAAAGTGTAAGTCAACTACCCTGGCCAGCAAGATCTCCGGATCTGTCCCCCATTGAGCATGTTTGGGACTGGATGAAGCGTCGTCTCACGCGGTCTGCACGTCCAGCACGAACGCTGGTCCAACTGAGGCGCCTGGTGGAAATGGCATGGCAAGCCGTTCCACAGGACTACATCCAGCATCTCTACGATCGTCTCCATGGGAGAATAGCAGCCTGCATTGCTGCGAAAGGTGGATATACACTGTACTAGTGCCGACATTGTGCATGCTCTGTTGCCTGTGTCTATGTGCCTGTGGTTCTGTCAGTGTGATCATGTGATGTATTTGACCCCAGGAATGTGTCAATAAAGTTTCCCCTTCCTGGGACAATGAATTCACGGTGTTCTTATTTCAATTTCCAGGAGTGTATAAGCTTCTACGTCAATGCAATAAAAAGATACCGCCATTTATGACACATACTTTGAGACTTGCTAACTCACTCACCAAAACCTACGATTATAGTATACTCCCTGTTGACCTAGATCCATGTAATTTGGCAAGAGGCAAGGCCCCAAAGTACAAATAATGCAAAAAGTCTGAAAATCGCTAATTTGTAATTATATCACATGAGGAAAATATTTATTTTCTCATTTGTTTTGTGACAGTCTGTCTGTTCGTCTGTCTGTTAAGAGAATAATTTATCAGGAAAGGGTACAAGTATTAAGTTGAAATTGTTAGATACTAAGGTCTTTGTACGTAGGAGTTATAAAAGTCAAGCTTATAAGTCAGTGAAGTGAAACATATGCCCATTTATGTCGCATATTTTGAGACTCGCGAAAGGACACATTAGCACGTTTAGTGTACATCCCATTGACCAAGAATCATGAAATTTGGCAAGAAGGAAACACTACAAGTGGAGGAACAAACAGAATTGCCGGGATCGATATCTTGTCTGCATTACTGTCGAGATATTAGACTTTTAGGATGTTCGAGCTGTCTGTACACAAACACTATGCAATCAAAGGTATCCAGACACCTAGCTGAAAATGACTTACAAGTTCGTGGCGCCATTATTCGATAGTGCTGGACTTCAGTATGGTGTTGGCTCACCCTTAGCCTTGATGATAGCTTCCGCTCTCGCAGGCATACGTTCAATCGGGTGCTGGAAGTTTTCTTGGGAAAGGGCATCCCATTCTTCATGGAGTGCTGCGCTGAGGAGAGGTATCAATGTCGGTCAGTGAGGCCTGGCACGAAGTCGGCTTTCCAAAACATCCCAAAGGTGTACTATAGGATTCAGGTCAGGACTCCGTGCAGTCCAGTCTGTTACAGGGATTTTATTGTCTCGTAACCAGTCTCCCACAGGCCATGCAATATGAACAGGTGCTCGATCGTGTTGAAGCGTGCAATCACCACCCTCGAATTGATCTTAAACAGTGGGAAGCAAGAAGGTGCTTTAAACATCAATGTGGGCCTGAGCTGTGATAGTGTCACGCAAAACAACAACGGGTACAAGACCCTTCCACGAAAAACACGACCACACCATAACACCGCCACTTCCGAATTTTACTGTTGGCACTACATTCGCTGACAGATGTTCACCAGGCATTCGCCATACCTACACCCTGCCATCGGATCGCCACATTGTTTACCATGATTCTTCACTCCACACAACGGTTTTCCACTGTTCAATCGTCCAATTTTTACGCTCGTTACACCAAACGAGGCGTCGTCTGGCATATACCGGCGTGATATGTGGCTTATGAGCAGCCGATCCAAGTATTCTCACCTCCCGCCTAACTGTCATAGTACTTGCAGTGGACCATGATGCAGTTTGGAATTACTGTGTGATGGTCTGGATAGATGTCTGCCTATTACACATTACAACCCTCTTCAACTGTCGGTGATCTCTGTCAGTAAAAAGACGAGGTCGGCACGTACGCTTTTGTGCTGTACGTGTCCCTTCGTAGTTTCCACTTCACTATCACATCGAAAACAGTGGACCTAGGGATGTTTAGGCGTGTGTAAATCTTGCTTACAGACGTATGACACAAGTGGCACCCAATCACCTGACCACGTTCGAGGTCCGTGAGTTCCGCTGAGGGCACCATTCTGCTCTATGTCTAATGAATAATGAGGTCGCTGATATGGAGTACCTGGCAGTAGGTTGCAGCACAATGCAACTAATGTGAAAAACGTATATTTTTGGGGGTGTCTGTATACTTTTGATCACATAGCGTCATTAAATCTTTATGGAGCCCTCAGAGCTCGAGGGCTACTCGCACTTGGACAACTTTTCACTTAATAAAATTAATGAAGTAAGAATGTGAGCAGGTTACTATTCAGATAATTAAAGAAACTTAATACTTTACATGATGGACATTTACCAGACAAATTGACTTAAGGTAAACAGATACACCACTGAACTTTGTCTGTTAAATAATGAAGTATAAAGTTTATATATTTTGACTTAATGTCGCACTAGCGTGACAACATAGATACATTACATACGAAATATATTTTCCTGTAACTATCCTTGTAGGAATTGCCTGGGTATTCTTTCGACAATTTTGTATTAGAAATGGAAACAGAAAATAAACAGTGTTTGTAGCGAAGAATTGAATTTAAATTGTGAAACAGTCGCACAAAGTAAAATACATGATGAGCAGTACCCAAAGTAAGAATCTTGAACCCGGACGGTTTTCTTATGCCGGGCGCAGCTATTTTGTCTACAACGCGATTTTGCAAATGTCTCTCAGGAAATGCCTCTTCATAGCCCTATAGACCACTATCGTTTTTATGTATAGCCGTTTGCGCTTTGCAGTAGAAAGCCGTCGAAAGCGCTGCCAGATGTCTGGGATTTTCTTAAGCTGGCTCGACTGTAGGAGTGTTTTAGTAGTAAAGAATAAATGTGTTAGAACTTTATGGATAATGTAGAATTTTTTAACTTAAATCTGCCTTTATGATGTCATATCGTACAATGATATTTTGTGTAGGTACACTCTGCGACATATACAGATATTTTCTCTGTTGGTCCATTATGGCCAGGGGTCATCGGCTGGTACGTAATTTTCAATTTAATAAACTTTACCAACAGCCGTACACTTTAAGATATTTTATTTTACTCTGAAAGCAACCAGTTTCTGCAAATCATTTTACCATCTTCAGTCTTCATACGCCTTTTTCAAAACAACAAACTTATTGTATGCCACCATAAATCTGGATATAGTGAATTCCAATCGTTGTACACCTGATTCACTGCTGCTGTCACGCTTTCGTACGAATCAGCTGCACAGCGACTGGAATTCACGATATCCACTTTTATGGCGCCATACGATAATCTCGTTGGTCGTGCGGTAGCGTTCTGGCTTGCCACGCCCTGGTTCCCGGGTTCGGTTCCCAGCGGGGTCAGGGATTTTCTCTGCCCCGTGATGACTGGGTGTTGTGTGGTGTCCTTATGTTAGTGAGGTTTAAGTAGTTCTAAGTTCTAGGCGACTGATGACCATAGATGTTAAGTCCCATAGTTCTCAGAGCCATTTGAACCATTTTGATAGTTTCGTTGATTTGAAAAGCGTATGATTCCTGAAAATGGCAAAATGAATTGCTGAAACAGGTGGCTTTCAGAGTAAAACAAAATATCGTAAAGGGTACGGCTGTTGGTAAAGTTTATTGAATTGAAAAATATACAGACACCTTCTGCGAAATATATGGCGAATAGGTTTAGTACCAAAGAAGTATTAAACGTAAATGTCAAGCATGACGCGGCAGTTCTAGCATCTCAGTGTTTACGACGTCGTATCTCCTGATCTATGTGTCATGCAGGGATACAATTTTGTAACATTCAGTGGCTTAGGTGAATACTATCAGCAGAATGTGTTGCGAATAGCATTGGTAGAAAAGACATAATAAATTTAAACGTCATGGACGGTGCAGCAATTTTATGAGGTCCTATCTCCATAACCATGTGTGTTACCACGGTATATTTCTTCAAGTGCATTTAGCAGCCTCTGTGGATACTGCCTGCAAAATTTATTGGAAATACAGTTACTAACACTGAAGTAGAACACTGAAACGTCATGAATGACGCGGTAATGTTTCACGCTTCTCATTGTTTGTGGCGTAATACCAATTTAATGACGAAAGGTATGGAGTTCTTGCCTCCACAAAGAATTTTGGCTGACAGTAAGAGATATGTGTACGAAGTTTGATTGAAATCGGTTTGGTGCTTTAGGAGGAGATGTGGAACAAACTTCCACACGTTCATACACAGATACATATCCATTTTTATAATATATAAGGATTTCGAGAAAATGGGGTCATGTATAACCGAAAAGAGTTAATGCCTATGATAGTTGTGTTTTGTAGAATTCTGATATGTTCATTTAGTAATAACGAAAATTATTGTTCAGGAATTAAAAGCCTACAAAAGCAGATATATATGGGCTGAAGTCATCCTAAACTTGTTATTATTGTTACCAAAAATTTCAAAACGTTCAAAAGGAAGAAGGAAGCCATTAGGCTTGAAGGTGGCCCAATTTTGCCATTCTAGTTTTCGTTTGGTGAACGCCTTTTCAACAAGGGAAATGGCGAAGTCAGCAGACTTGGCGGACAGGGCTTGGATGGTACTTAAAGGTGGCATTGTCACTTTCCGTTATGGGAACACTTTGTAGATGGAAAAAAATTAACACTAGAAGAATGAGTAGTGCGAAGTATCCAAATATCAATGACAGGAAACGTAATGATTTATAATACACTCCTCAAGACTTTAATACTTCATCTGCGCAAAATATGGGAAGAAGAAGTTTATTAACACATCGGTATTTGAAAGTCATCACCGTTGTTAGCCGTGGTGGAAGACTTTCCATGTTCAATTAAGTGTTTCCAGCTGTTACGTAACTTTGCATCAAACACGCTGAATTTGGGCAGCTACGGCGACACCATTCTCATATCGTTTTAACCAGAGTCAAGAAGAATTTTCAGAATTGTTACTTTGACAGCACATTACCAGCTGCATTATACATAACAAGGCTATGTACGAATTATTTAATTGGCATTATTATTAAGGGAATCCAATAATTAACTCGCCGAGTTATGTGATCAAGTGTGTTTGGTTCAATATACGGTCATTTATACACGGAGTGTTACTGCTTGATTTAAAAAACCTTTCCATTTTTCTTCAATCATGCTTTCAGATGCAATGAGGACTGTAACAGCAACGACAATAGTTGCTGCCATGTCCATTACAATTATCCGGGCTGTTATGCCGTGGTCGGTTGATGAATTCGGTGTCAATTCCCAACGTTTCGTACCCGTCTGCGGGAGACATCTTCAAGGGGGTCTGTAGCTCGATGGAAGGTCAAACACACCCACTGGCTCGCTACTGACTGACAAGGGAACCTCCCCACCGCACCGCCCTCAAATTTAGTTATATGTTGGCACAGTGGATAGGCCTTTAAAAACTGAACACAGGTCAATCTAGAAAACAGGAAGAAGTTCTGTAGAACTATGAAAATAATAAGCAAAATATACAAAATGAGTAGTCCATGTGCAAGATAGGCAACATCAAGGAAACAGTACGCTTAGGAGCGCCGTGGTCCTGTGGTTAGCGTGAGCAGCTGCGGAACGAGAGGTCCTTGGTTCAAGTCTTCCCTCGAGTGAAAAGTTTAATTTTTTTTATTTTCAGACAATTATTATCTTGAAAAGTTTAATTTTTTATTTTCAGACGGTTATTATCTGTCCGTCCGTCCGTCCGATGCGAGGTAACTGCGCCGTAGTATGAGGACGCTACACCTAAACAAACATCGAAACACACGACGTCAGTCGACTACAGCGCACGGAAGAGAGAGTATTCCTGCTTACGAGGCTCCCTGGCTGGCAGTTGACTGTTTGCTACTTTGGACGAGAGTGCATTAAATACGTGAGATGTATTCCGTGGGCAATATGAATCCAGCAAATATAGCTCGCGACTTCAATAACAAGGTTCCCACTGGAGAGGCACGTCCTTTCGTCTACTAATCGCACGGTTTTTTGGTGCGGTCGCAAAACACAGACACTAAACTTATTGCAGTGAACAGAGACATCAATGAACGAACGGACAGATGCTAACTTTGCGAAAATAAACTTTTCACTCGAGTGAATATTTGAACCGAGGACCTCTCGTTCCGCAGCTGCTCACGCTAACCACGGGTCCACGGTGGTCCTGAATTCACACTCTCCTTGATGTTGCCTATCATGCATATGGACTAATCAGTTTGTATATTTTGCTTATTTTTTTCATAGTTCCACACAACGTCTTCCTGTTTTCTCGATTGATCTGTGTTCAGTTTTTCAAGGCCTATCCACTGTGCCAACTTATAACTAAATCTGAGGGGGGTGCGGTGGGGAGGTTCCCTTGTCAGTCAGTAGCGAGCCAGTGGGTGTGTTGGATGAGTAGCGAGCCAGTGGGTGTGTTGGACCTTCCATCGACCTACAGACACCCTTGAAGATGTTTCCCGCAGACGGGGACGAAATGTTGGGAATTGACACAGAATTCATCAACCGACCACGGCATAACGCCCTGATAATTATAATGGACATGACATTTCCGGCCGGGAAAGCCTACTACCTATTAATAGTTGCTGCGTTCCTTTAAATTTAAAGAGCCTGAGCTTTAGGCATTTTTGATGCGTCTGTTTGCTATATCATTTAAGTAAATTTCAATTGTATAAACTCATATTCACATCTATCTGCATCTACATGGTTACTCTGCAATTCACACTTAAGTGCCCTTCAGAGGGTTCATCGAACCATTTTAATACTACTCCTCTACTATTCCACTCTCTAATGGCGCATGGGAAAAAGGAACACCTAAATCTTTCCGTTCGAGCTCTGATTTCTCTTATTTTATTATGATGATCATTTCTCCTTACGTAGGGGAGGGGGGGGTTCAACAAAATATTTTCGCATTCGGAAGAGAAAATTGGTGATTCAAATTTCGTAAATAGATCTCGTCGCAAAGAAAACCACCTTTGTCTCAGTGAGTGCCACCCCAACTCGCGTATCATATCAGTGACACCATATCAGTGACACTCTCACCCCTATGGCGTGATAACACGAAACGATCTGCTTTTCTTTGCACTTTCTCGATGTCCTCCGTCAATCCGACCTGGTAAGGATCCCACACCGCACTGCAAAATTCCAGCAGAGAACGGACAAGTATAACGTAGGCTGTCTCTCTAGTGGGTTTGTCGCACCTTCTAAATGTTCTGCCAACAAAGCATAGTCTCTGTTTCGCCTTCCCCACCGTACTCTGTATGTGGTATTTCCAGATGGTTCAAATTGCTCTAAGCACTATGGGATTTAACATATGAAGTCATCAGTCCCCTAGACTTAGAACTACTTAAACCTATCTAAGCTAAGGACATCACACACATCCACGCCCGAGGCAGAATTCCAGCCTGAGACCGTAGCTGTTGCGCGGTTCCGGACTGAAGCGCCTAGAACCGCTCGGCCACAACGGCCGGCTGTGGTCTTTCCAATTTAAGTTGCTCGTAATTGTAATTCCTAGGTATTTAGTCGAATTGGCAGCCCTTATATCTGTGCGATTTATTATATACTCAAAATATATCGGATTTATTTTCGTACCCATGTAAATGACCCAGCGTTTTCTTTATTTTCTGCCAATTGCCACTTTTCGCATAATACAGAAATTCTCTCTAGATCATTTTGTAATTGGAATTGAGCGTTTGATGATTTTACCAGACGGCAAACTACAGCGTCATCTGCAAACAATCTGAGGGGGCTGCTCAGATTGTCACCTAGATCATTTATGTAAATCAGGAACAGCAGTGGGCCTATGACACTACTTTGCGGAACGACAGATATCACTTCTGTTCTACTCGATGATATACCGTCTACCACTACGAAGTGTGACCTCTCTGAGAGGAAATCAGGAATCCTGTCACACAGCTGAGATGATACTCCAAATGTACGCAATTTGATTAAGGGGCTCCGGAACGCCCTATACTTGCAATGTTAAAATAACGATAATAACTTACATCTTTCCTCACAAAGTATTTGAGGTAGGAAGTTGAACTTTTTACAGATTATTTATTGGAATATGGGCTACAACTTAACACAGGGATTTTACAAAATTTTAGTTCATTTATTAAAGATGATTTTTTTTTCAATTCTAATGAAAATTCACAATATTTTTTGCAATTTTTTATTTATATATTAAAAAATATACAGTTTTTTGGAAAAAGGCTGTGTTAAATTATGCAGAAGGTACTGTGTAACATTTACTGAAAGTTTTAAACAAATATGTTTGGAAGATCCTTAGAAAACATGTAATTAGTATGAGAAAATAAAAGTTTTGGGAATCGAGCGACAAAGATTGGATTAACTTTTTAGTGCATTCCAGGTCCATAGCATGGATTATCTTCATCCTCTGCAAATTCCTCCTCCAGCTTCCTCTTGTTCCTTCTCCTGTTTACTCTTGCTTGTATTTCTAGACTCTTTACAGCCCTGTCTGCAGCCTGAAGGCGTTCCTTGTCTAAAGCAAGCATCGCTCGTTGTTGTGTTCGTAGATTTTGCTACCATTTTCTTCAGTTGCAGTTACTGCAACACTGTTCCAAAAGGTGGTCATGTATGAACACTTATCACATTTCCGTTGTATTTCACTAGCAAGTCCTACGTGCTTTATTATGGAGAGTTCCTGACCAACTTCACTACAATGAATACATCTTACACAGTTTGAAAAAATTCCTTTGAGAACCGACATATCAAATATTTGATTCACATCCGATTCGCCCATAAAGCATTCATAATTTTCACTCATTGAACCAAGCTTCTTCTGTGAAATAATTTCTTTCCCACTTTGACTGCTATGGGCAGGTGTACTTGAGAGGTTAGGTTCACCCACTTGGTTATCATCTTTAATGTTTACAATAATAACACATACCTTTGGCTTTCCAACATTTCTCCTTTTCCTAAAAGCCTTCAGAGGATTTCTAATAACTTTACGTTTACTCATTATTATACTTCAACAAAACAGAGACTCAAGAAACAGAATTAATTACGAATATTTTCGAGATAACGACAGAGTAAATAAACATGAAACAATCGACAATCACACCAGCGATATATATTGAACCATCACAGATTAGCCACAACACATACTTTATCTCACATCACTAAAATGTACCTGATGAACACGGACGTTAATAATAACACCATTTGACAGCAGTTTAACAGCGCCACAGTGGGTCACGCCCATGTAGAACACATTTCAAAAAAAATTTAAAAATAGTTGTAGTCTTCGGAATTGAATAAATTGTATATCTATTAAAAGATTCAGAAAACGCAAAAAAGTAAAAATTGAACTTTTCATGATTTTGAGCCTTTCCGGAGCCCCTTAATAGTCGCATGTGAGGAACGGTATCAAATCTAGTAATATGGAATCGATCTCAGATCCCATGTCAACAGCACTCATTACTTCATGGGAATAAAGAGCTAGCTGTGTTGCCCAAGGACGATGTTTTTTGAATCCATGTTGGTTATGTATCAATAAGTCATTTTCTTCAAGGTGATTCATAATGTTCGAGTACAATATATGCTCCAAAATCCTACTGCAAATTGAGGTCAGTGATATGGGTCAGTAATTCGATGGGTTACTCCTATATTCTTTCTTGAATGTTGGTGTGACTTGTGCTACTTTTCAGTCTTCAGCAACAGACCTTACGACAAAAGAGCGGTTGTATATGATTGCTAAGAAAGGCGCTATTGTGTCTGCATACTCTGAAAGGAAACTGATTGGTATAACATCTCGTCCGGAAGACTTGCATTTCTTAAGTGATTTGAGTTGTTTCACAACACATAAGATAATTACTTTTATGTCACTCATGCTAACAGCTGTTCTGGTTTCTTAACGATTCTAGAATATGTTGTCCTTATTCAAAGGACAGGTATTAACTTTAACTGAATCTTTAGAAGACCTACCGTACTGGAAGGAAGGCAACAAATATATTGTCAGTTTCATTCTGGGTCTCAGAAACAAGTTGTAAGATTATTAACACCTAACTTGAACAACAGTTCCGAGATAAATGAACACATTTAATTTTGAAAATTCGGTCCTTCAGAATTTGGCAACCGTAAATAGCAAATTGAGGCTTTACATTTTGGGACTATTTTTCCAAGGTGAGATTAGTAACAGTTCCTGTTCAAGCGATGGATGAAGTCATTATTTTAGTTGAAAACAAAAATCAAAGTGACCAGTGAAGTGCTTCGAATAATTTGTTGCTAAATATAATGACCTGATATACCGTTTTCTAAACCTTCAGAAGATGTACAGACAAATTAAATCTTAATGAGGGGAACAGGCGGTCGAGATTGGTCAGAGAGTGCTTTATAGTTTGATATACTGTTGAAAGAGCACAAATTGTAGTTTGAGTTCGCGATTATGCTTTTAGACGCTACGTACGATAACAAGATCGTAACTAGGTAGTCTGGTTCACAGACTCTCATAAAAACATAACGTAATAAAGAGAACAGTATATTTCACTAGAGGCAAGAAATGATTCGTTCGCTATAAGCATGTCATACGTTATTTAAATTTGATATGAAAAGCGATTTCCGTAAATGGAAAAACTGTTCAATAGAGGTAGTCAATTCAAACCATCGTCAAAGGCAGGCGTCCATAGAAAACAGATGTCCGTTAAACTTCGTGAGAGATGTTCTGTGAGAGAGAAACTTTCCAATACTGCTCGTATTAGCTAAAAGCTACTGTTTTATTTTATTGTACACGCTCAACTTAAAGCGCTGTAACTTCTCTCTGCTACACGCTTTTCCACTTTCCCACAGTTACTGAATGTTCCTCGGCGTCGACTGAAGTCAAGAACAAGAGACAGACCTACAGTTAGTTGGTCGAGAGGAGCGCAGTTACATATGCTCTTTCTCTAAAATGCTCTTTGTTCAAGCATGGAACGTGCTGCTCGATTACGAACATGCATATTAGCTTGTTTAACTCCTTCTTTTCTAATGAATGAATCTGCTCCTTTGTTGTCACCTGTTCTTTGACTTGAGCTTTACTCAGTGTAAGCCCTGTAAACAATTCCAGTGAGCTTTTGGAGTGGCAATTTCCTTTGCTGCAATCACTATGAGAGTATTTCAAGGCTTCGTATACACCTACTACGTGTGTACGTATTACCTGCCGTCCAATGCAACGCACTCTCAGAAGGAAGGTAATATGGCATACAGTCGCAAGGAGTATGTTTCATCTGCAGCACTTTTTTCTGATGTTAGGCATCTAATGAAATCGAAACTACTTAAACGCTTCGTTTACGATGTTGTCCAACAACTTAAGAACTGAATTTAAATATATACGTATAGGGAGACTGCTGTATCTGAAGGATAATGTACGTAGGGACACATGATTTTTCCTGGTCGGCGTTTCTTGTAGTTGGTTCAAAATCACAGGACGGAAGGTAAACTAGAAACCGTCGTAAGCAATTTCCGGCCTTTTCGACTGTTTCTGTTGTTGTGAGATGTCAGTGTAAGAGAACGATATTTGCGACCTTGGTAATTACTATGCTTGCATCGAGAAGATGTTTGATAAAGATACAGTTGAGAGTGCATCCGTGATCTAAAATGGGGTAAATTCTATGTGTGATCATTGTGAAAAATATGTTGCAGAAAGCACGAAATATATCACAGGGCACCGCTCTCGATCATGGTCAGAAACAGCGGACAACCGATGGCCAGACCACGTGCCAAAGTAAACATTATCGCGATGGCCGCACGTTGAACATATATAAAATATTGCAATATAAAAAGCAGTGATGTGATATACTGGACCTTGTATTGTACTAATCTTTACAGAACAAACCTATCATTATGAGTTAATTTTCGGACTTCGTAATGAACTGAGATCTAGTCAACAATTTTAGGTATGAGATTACTCTATGATGTTGGTGAATTTCTTGCGTACTGTCATAGTTATGAATTTTTCCATCCGACTTCTTCTGATTGGTCAGATCCCAGCGACACAGTTCAGGGTTTATTAACGATTGGTAAGCCTTATTAATTACTGCGATTTCTATTAAAGCGCCGTTTTTTGTGGCTTCTCCTTGAGTCAGTGACTATACCTCGAAGCACTCAGATTTCCTTAGGCCAGTCAGTATATCGAACAACTGCAACCGAGGAACAAAAGCTGGAAGGACTGGAGAATCGTTTTGTACCGCCTTTGTAAATATTATGAGTTCTACACATTCAATTAAAAATATTTCGAGGATACTGTCAGTTTTTCGGTTACAGTATTTCACAGTGAGTAAACATTGTATATTTTAAAAGGTAATTACGTAGTGTGTGGATAGTTAATCCTTAGTTCGTCATTCGTGTATTATTTTGTACAATAGCCTCCTTAAGCTTCGAAACCATAATTGACTATGGACAGCGTAAAGGAAATACATTATAAAACTGTGTTTTATTGTTTTCTAAATGTTTATTAAAGGCACACAATACATAGGTAAATGCAACTACTGACCTTTAGTTTCATCAGAATAGACACACTTTACTTAAATCACTGCCTTGCATGCTTTCCTCAAGCTATGGGTCAAATTTTCCGTGATTTCACTTGAAATTAATCTCCTGCTTGCTGCAGGACGTCTTACAAGTGTATCCCATCCATGATTCCCCGTTTTTGGATCCTCCTGCCAAACCCACCCCGTAGTAGATCGATGGGTTACACTCAATGGACTATGGAGGCCATTCCAAATTTTTCAAAATTGTCTGAACTTCTATACGCTTCACACAGTTCTGACACAAGCGGGATATATGTTTCAAGTTGTTGTCTCATTGCGAGACAAACCCTTTTCCAGTCAGACTCAAATCAGATGGCATGTCGCTGGAGAATGGTCTGATAATCCCTTAGATTCATTTTTAAATCAACTATAACCAAATCTCCGAGTGTATTTCCTCCACAAGGCCCCATATTATCACAATCCCTTTCCAAGCTTCAAAGTTGAAATTAAAATATTCGAGGCGTAAACGGCGTACGAATTGACGGTGCTTACTTACAAACATTTCGACTTTTTATTCATCGGTGAATAAGACCCTGTTTCAACCCCCGGCTGTCTAGTATGGGTTTGTCATCATGGATCACTGAAGCCTTTTCTTCTTGTTACCATCGTTTAACAAAGGTTCTCTTGCAGCTACATAACCATGAAGGTTGTTTTCTAACCTGTGCCGTCTCACTGTTCGCTCTCTCACTGGTGTATCCCTAGTTGTGTTTAGTTCAGCAGCCAATTCACGGATAGGTTTGAACCTACTAAATTGACTGGTCACTGCTAAATACATTTGTGGGACGCTATTGCCTTCTTGGTGCACAGTGATTATCTTTACCCGTGAACCATGAGCAATCTAGCATTTTGAATCAATTTTTATTTACTTCCGCAACGTGTACTACATTCTTTCACGTTGTGTCCTATCTTCATACAAACGAAACAACAACTGCACAGAACTGTAAACAACTTACCTCTACACATTCGTGCCGTCTGCTGGCGCCACCGGGCGTCTTTAACAGACCTTCTTGGACGGATACAGTCAGTTTGTATAAAACTGAGCAATTTGGAATGGAAGAATAAGATCTACATGGAACACGCGCTATTTGCTAATGACCTGAGTTTTTTTAGTGTCTCAACAATATTTTGGTGTATAACACAGTAATAATACACCACATAGAACTGGAAATATAATTTTCATGAGCTTTTCTCCACTTCAACATTTTTAAGTTTGAATAGAATAATTGGTGTTCACTGCTTGGCTACGTTGTATCTTGGAACAGTTTTTCGCATCTGGTAAAACCATACTTTTCCAGAGTAATTTTTGTAATTTTAGAAAAAGACTGCTACTCGAGTGAAGCAAATTCTATCATTTCAAAACGCAATAACAGTATATTAAACTCTGTCTAAAAAGGAATACGATTTACAACAAGTCGTAATGAATAGGTCAACTCCTAAAGCCACTAATACGGATGCGAACTGAAGACTTCTATTTATTGTAATGGTAATACCACGGATCAGTAAAAGAGAATTGCAAACACTAGTGCGATCACCTCTGCTGGCAGCACTTTTCAAAGAGATATGGCGACAGACATAAAGAAAGCCCAATCGTTTCTCGCTCAGATCGACACAGGTCTCTTTAGCTCGGCCAACATAAATAGGTACCTTTAAAGGAAACCGACGTTGTTTTCTCGCACCCAGAAGGGTAAACTTAGTGAGCTGGTGTTCTAGGACGGCAGTATTACTGTTCTGCTCACTACATCGTGGTAAATAATAAGGAATGCGACAAAGGAAATGAGGGAGCATATCGTGTCATACAGGGATATAATCCACTCCCAAGAAACAGACTTCGTGTACTACCTTTAGTGTCTCATTTCGTAGTTTAATTCCCTAATTGTCATCTGGTTTAATTCAAGTGATTACCACAACATTTTTTCAGCTAGTCTCAATTTTCTCTGTGTTTTTCGTATAATATCTTTTCAGGACGATATGACAGAGCCTGTGTTGTTAAAAAGGCACTGCGGCGACAAGCCATTGTGAAATACATGAAGTGTATTTGCAGTTGCGAATATAGACAACGATCAACTGTATAACAAAATGATGGCAATGAAAATTTGTGCCGGATCGGAACTCGAACCCGGAATTCCTGCTACATCCGAGCGGTCGCCTTAACATTTTGTCTACCTCTACACGGCTCACTGCCAGATCCCAAACTTTCGTACGTCGACGTTCATGCGTCACAAGCAGCACTTATACGCATTATGTAATTCCCGTACACTCAGCAACTTTCATTGAAAATGTATTCCCTCTGTACGGGAAGTAGATAATGTGTATGAGTGCAAGCTCTGACGCATGAACGACAACATGTGGACGTTTGGGCCTGTCCGTGAGTCGCGCTCTGATAGTCAAAGGGCTTAAAGCGAACGCTCGCGTAAAGCGGGAAATCCGTGTTTGAGTCCAGGTCCGACACTAATTTTCATTACCATAACTCCGTTTTACAGCTGATGCTTCTTTCTATTCTGAATTGCGAACGAATTTCATGTTTTTTCAAGGCCATATTCATTTCGTTCAAAGTACTACGAAGTCGTTCTCCGCCTCTGAAAAATTTCATGTGAATTCAGAGTTTGGTATACTTCTGACAAAAAATTAAAAAATGGCTACTCAAAAGTGAAGAGTTTAGTAGAGGACAGCAAACAGTAATTATCCACATAAAATCAGTCAGAAACTAGCTAAACGTCTGTGGCTTTTTTCGTGTTGGTTAAAGACAGGATAGTTGCCTTTTATAGTTTGTAGACGCACATTACATGGATAGTCAGGTGATAACATTAAAACCACCGGTCATCCAGGATTTAGTCGTTTTATTTGGATATATCGCTTCGCCTTCTTAGGAGGCAAAAAGAAAAAAAAATAGACAACTGGAGTTTTTCAAACTTATTGTTGTGCCAAATGCTGCACTGTGAACAAACAGCACGATGAGCGCTGTTTACATCAAAGCATTACTCTCGCACTTTGGGATATGAACATGTTAGTCACATCTGACGTTGCCGAGGGGAAAATTATTTTCGTAACGATTTGAATAGCGTTTTATCCGTTTCCACCAAAGGCCTCATGAATGTACGAAGGTAAACGAACTGCAAAAAGAGTTCAAAGTAAGAAAAAGTGGAGGGAGACAGGTCACGCTTGAAAGGAATATTCGAGTTACCGACTCTAGCAGCTTCTAAGGAATCTGATTTGTTCGTTATCGTCTTCTTCTTCTTCATCTTCTCTCTCTGCACTTTCCGTGTTTGGCTAAGTCATTGTGCTCGATCCACCACATTCTCTTTTCCCTATTATGTAAACGTGGAATGTAGTAAGAAGAAGGAAAAGACAGAGATAGGTGGAAAATCGTAACGGGTAGTCGTACAGGACGTTGTGGATTTGCAGTCGCAAAGTGGGATAGTTAGCGTCGAACCGGGAATCGAACCCTGATTTACCTCGTCTTAACTCCTTCGGCCATTTGGACGTTCAACTTACCGCACACTGCAATACAGTGTCCGTTGCCCAGTAACTAATTGCTCGCGTATCCTGAGTCCCGTCAGAGTTCGGGCGATATCTGGGCTTTCGCACTGAACCAAACTTCGAGGAGCGGCCCCCCTTTTTGTATATTTGTCAGACACCACTCAAATTTATACATTAAAGATCTGTATCTGACGTGGTAACTTCTCCGAATCTGCAGTGCTGGGCACAGGCCAAATAATGTGTACACCTGTGCTCACTTGGGAATAGTTTATTAAGAGGTTGGACCCCCATTTGCCAGTAGTACATGTACGATTCTGGTAGTACTGGCATATAATGACTGTATAGTCTCTAGTAGAATTCTATGTCACTCTTCGATCAGCACCTCTTCTAACTCGTGTAGTGACGAGGGCGGCGGAAATCTGCTCCTGATCCTGCGCTCCAATACCACCCACAAGGTTTCAATAATGCTCAAGTCCGTGGACAGTGCTGGCCAGGGAAGACGCTGCAGTTCAATTGCATGCTCCTCATTCCACAATTGTAGTGTCCTGGCTATGTGAATGGGTGCATTACGTCCTGGAATATGGCATCAATGTTGGGGAACAACATCAGAATCGTGGGGTGCACCTGATCATCTAAAATTTTCACATAATCGTTGGCTCTAATACGACCTTTGAGAGTAATGATAGGACTAGCAGAATACCATGATATGGCTGCCAACACCATCTCACTTCCTCCTCCTTGTTTAAACGTGGGAAGTACGCAATCAGGAATGTAGGCTTCTCTTGAGGATCTCCAGACGTAAGCCCGGCACGATGTTGTAAATAACGAAAATGACGACCCTTTGGACAATATGATGTGTTTCCACTGATCAGCCGTCCAGAATTTATGCTCCTGACACCATGTTTTACGCTTCTTGTGTTGATTGTTGCCACTAATGGTTTCCGTATAGCAGCTCGTCCATGTTTATTCACATTATGGAGTTCTCGTCGGACAGTGTCGATAGACACGGGGCCTCTAAGATGGCTATTGAGCTCTTCAGTCACTTTAGCCGATGTAGGTTTGTGTTGTTTTGACACAATTCGTATTAGAGTACGACGATCTCTGTCACTTAGTTTTGATTTACGCCCACTATTATGTTTAAGCGATGATGTCTTTCCATGTTTTGTGCAGGCTGTTGTTGTGGTATTCAGTCCTGAGACTGGTTTGATGCAGCTCTCCATGCTACTCTATCCTGTGCAAGCTTCTTCATCTCCCAGTACTTACTGCAACCTACATCCTTCTGAATCTGCTTAGTGTATTCATCTCTTGGTCTCTCTCTACGATTTTTACCCTCCACGCTGCCCTCTAATGCTGAATTAGTGATCCGTTGATGCCTCAGAACAGGTCCTACCAGCAGGTCCCTTCTTCTTGTCAAGTTGTGCCACAAACTCCTCTTCTCCCCAATCCTATTCAACACCTCCTTATTAGTTATGTGATCTACCCATCTAATCTTCAGCATTCTTCTGTAGCACCACATTTCGAAAGCTTCTATTCTCTTCTTGTCTAAACTATTTATGGTCCACGTTTCACTTCCATACATGGCTACACTCCATACAAATACTTTCAAATACGACTTCCAGACACTTAAATCTATACTCAATGTTAACAAATTTCTCTTCTTCAGAAACGCTTTCCTTGCCATTGCCAGGCTACATTTGATATCCTCTCTACTTCGACCATCATCAGTTATTTTGCTCCCCAAATATCAAAACTCCTTCACTACTTTAAGTGTCTCATTTCCTAATCTAATTCCCTCAGCATCACCCGACTTAATTAGACTACATTCCATTATCCTCGTTTTGCTTTTGTTGATGATCATCTTATTTCCTCCTTTCAAGACACTGTCCATTCCGTTCAACTGCTCTTCCAAGTCCTTTGCTGCCTCTGACAGATTTACGATGTCATCGGTGAATCTCAAAGTTTTTATTTCTTCTCCATGGATTTTAATACCTATTCCGAATTTTTCTTTTGTTTCTTTCACTTCTTGCTCAATGTGCAGATTGAATAACATTGGGGAGAGGCTACGTTAAAACAGAAACATTCAATAAGTTGGCTCTCTTGGTTACTGATGCTCCAGCTAATCGGTCCCCACAATCTGCCTTCGTTGGAACTCTGGTAGGTCTTTCATTCCATGTCGACCTCGGCCTCAAAGTGCAGATACGAATTGTATACTGCTCGTAAACAACCTACACTGATACCTAGTCCGTACTGAACACGAACAGTCCAGCGCGACACGTGCCTTACCTGCGTTGTTGACCGTCAAATATAACCATCCCGATACTGCCCCTATTCACATTACTTTACCTATCCCCTGTATCCTTTTTTTCAGTTTTTTTCTTTTCCGGGCCGTGCTCATCCAACCACCTCACTAGAAAAGTCATTTATGATATCACGGCATCCAGTCCCCGAGCAGCGGAATCCTCCGACCCGGCCGTGATTCGGAATCGGGCCACCTCGCTTAGCAATCCGCCGACCTGAGCGTGCAGCTATCGAGGCGGACAGGATCGATTCTTTGTACATGTTCATTACATCTACGTTACTAAACGACAACCTGGTTCGTTGTTCGGTTCCATTGCAGGTTGCCTACCTAAAAGTTTCCGGGGCCAAAAAAGTGGTTTTCAGTAATTAATACAATTATTTACCAAAATTAAATGAAATTATAATCTTTTCGTTAAGAGCAATAATGTTACGCAAAACGTTTAACTCGGTAACACGTAAATTGCAGTTAGAAATAGCGTACATGCCTTAAGGCAATGTAGCTCACGGCGCGCAAATACCAAGATTACATTCATCGATTATTTGAGAATATGAACATCTAACTACTTACAGCTAACTTTACACATATTTTCAAACCTTACCTAACATTTGTCCGGTAAAATACCCCACTAAAGAGTGACAGGAACAATGTTAATGGCGTACTGCATTTTGTCTGTTAATGCAGTGAATTATCAGCATCAGACATTGCGTTTAAATTTATTACTTCTTAACTACTAACTTTATTCGCAATAAATTTTATAGTATCCGAATATACTGCTGAACGTACCTGCAAATTCATCTAACTGTACTGCACATAGTTAATGAAAAGAAGGTCAAAAACTGAGACTCGTAAGATATCGCCGTTGCTAAATACTGAGCGGAAATTACCCTGACAGTACTAATCTAGTGTTTCATAATGAGAGCACTTAGCGATTTCCACTGACTTTAAATATAATTTCAAAACTTTTCGAAACTTTTACTCTCTTAAATTCTTGGCGTTAAATACTTACTATATTAACTCATATGTAAAGTAATCAGAACTTTGAAGCTGTTTTACATATGGGTGTTTAATTATGTAATGAATCGAGCGTTTACTGGTGTAAAATAGTTCTTCGTAATGTGTGAAATGTACTTTCGTATCACATTTTAAGTGTTCACAGCAAAACAAAACCGCCTCAAGCTGTGTGTCCCATCTAGCTGAAACAGGTCAGAAGGAGGATACGGGGGTAGGGAGCGGAGCAGTGCTTCAAGAGAGAATTATCTAAAAACTCTACTGCCGAAGTAGTTCTACAAAAAACCTCCTAACCGTTGAAAATTACAGCTTTCAGCATGGAATGCATCGGCAGTAATCCTGCAGCCACTGTTTGTGCTGAAACTATTAGGTTGCATATTTCAATATGGCACAGGAAATCGTAGCAAGTAAGAAGTTTTGAAGTTAAGGCCAAGGGAAATACGCTCCCTCTCATCACAATAAGTTTCCGTAATGATTGTATATCAGTCAGAACGAAGAAATTTATACGTTACAGAATATTATGTCCATGTTTAATCTTCGTAGTGAGGGGTCTACACAAGGTACTCTTCACTGTCTCACATTATCCCTTGAACACATTCTATATTTGGAGAACCATCCACGTCCTGGCGAAATAGGCAAACTGTCAACCTAGTAAATGCCTTTCTCAATGGATTCTGTGTTTGGTTGCCAACTCATTTCACAACAAGAACGCCTGGAGCTATGCGTTAACGTACGAGACCTGTTTCAGTACGAGCGACCACTTCCATTTTGAAGATCAAACATCGTCCATTTGGTAAATGCAGGGAGATTTTGAGTCTGAGAATACTGATCGCAAGTAAACATGCAAAACGTGTGAACAGTTTTATAAAACTTATTCAATTATTCAAATGAGTCACCATTTATTATTAATTTTCTGGAGCCACACCCACTAGCACGCTTAATGTACTTAGATTTGATATGACGTGTTTCAGCTACAGCCATCATCAGACTTAAACATTAAAATTATTGAAACAATCTTAAGTGTCAGTTCTAATAAAACATAAAGTAATAAACAAAAAAATTTGTGAAATAAGCCTGCAGTATTGTTTGCAAAAGCAGCTGGATCATAATCAAACTGGAAACGGAACCGTGAAGTCACTTTGTTTTTAGATATTGACTCGTTGATCCATTAAGAGCTTGTTGCACAGTTTGAACTGTAACTGCCGTTTCAATGTCTCCCACTCAGTTTCCTGCGGTATCCCGAGTTCCTAGGCTTACGCGAACCATTGACATTTCTGGACTGCTTGCGATACTTTCTCGCATCCTCTCCAATGTGTCGTCGGGCACATGTAGTACACCGGTACATTTCTGTTTACAGAGACAACCAGTGTGAAGTGTTCCTAAACTGTCGATATCAAGGCACAACGCTCTGTTTTCATTGCGGCTCTGTTCCACCTCCTGAGTAATTCCTGTCTTAAGAACCAAAGGATTACAAAAAAACTTTGCCGGCCGGTGTGGCCGAGCGGTTCTAGGCACATCAGTCTGGAACCGCACGACCGCTACGGTCGCAGGTTCGATTCCTGCCTCGGGCGTGGATGTGTGTGATGTCCTTAGGTTTAAGTAGTTCTAAGTTCTAGGGGACTGATGACCTCAGATGTTAAGTCCCATAGTGCTTGGAGTCATTTGAACCACTTTTGAACAAAAACTTTTAAAACTGTAGCTGATATATTGTGCAACAATCCTGGATGTGTGGGGTGTCGCATTTTCCTGCTGTAAAAGTCCTTCGAAATGCACAATGGAGGTGAAGGGAAGCAGATGATCAGACACAATGCTTATGTACGTCCCACCTGACAGAGTCGTACATAGACGTATCAGGGTCCCATATCAATCAAATTGCACACGCCCTACGCTATTACAGAGCCTCCGCCACCTTGAACAGTCCCCTACTGACATGCAGGGTCCGTGGATTCATGGGGGTGTCTCCACACATACATGTCCATCCTCTCGAGACTATTTGAAACGAGGCTCGTCGGACCCACACATCCAGGATTCCTACACATACGAACACAAACACAGACACAGACACACCCACCCACACACACGCGCGGGCGCACACACACACACACACACACACACACACACACACACACTATAATGTTTAAAATTTTTATAATCCTTTGGTTTTATAAGAGACGATATGTTCCGGAATTGCGGAACAGACCATTGTGCCTTGGTATCGACAGTTTAGGGACACATCACACGGGTTGTCTCTGTAAACAGAAATGTCCCAGTGTTGACGGGGCCAGGAAAGGCGTAAAGCCTTGCCTCGTGCAGTCATCAAGGACGCACGAATGAACCTTTGGCTCCGAAAGCCCATATCGACGATATGGTTCGCATGCTGACACACTTTTCGGAACGGTTGCACTTCTGTCACCTTGGACGATGCCATTCCGTCGTCGGTCCCGGTCTTGGGGAATCTTTTTCCGACATCAGCGAGGTCGTAGAGTTGATGTTTTGTCGGATTCCTGGTATCACGGTACACTTCTGAAATGGTCATACGGGAAAATCCCCTCTTCTTCGCTGTCTGGGAGATACTGAGTCCCGTTGCTCGCGCACCGACTGTAACACCACGTTCCAATTCCATTAAATCTTGATAACCCGCTATTGTAGCAGCAGTAACTGATCCAACAGCTCTGCCAGACACTTGTTGTCTTACACAGGCGTTACTGACCGCAGCACAGTATTCTGCCTGTTTAAATACTTCTGTATTTGAATACGCATTCATATACCAATTTCTTTGGCACTTCACTATCACACAGTTAGAAGGCACTCCATCAAAGAGTTATCTACACAGGAAGAAGACAATTTACATTCAAAATCTGGAGCAGTAGTACCATAACCCAGGAGCCACACTTGAATATGCAGGCGTGTGACAGAATTGAATTCTGCTCCTACCCGATTACAGGAAAAGAGATGCAGCCAACCCCATGCGAACATAATGTCATCAGCAGCCGCCCTCAGGTACGTAACGTAGAATATTCAGAACTGCTGATTTTCGTAAACAGAGGAGACAACTTATTACACCAGAGCACAATAACTTTCTCTCATAGCCCTTAAATAAAACCCACCCCGATCCTTTAGACAGCCTGTGGGACGGCGAGTTAATAATAATAATAATAATAATAATAATAATAATAATAATAATAATAATAATAATATTAAATAAGTAATAATTAATAGGAGGAAACTGGAAATATTTGAACTGATGTAAATACTGGAATATCATTGTTCACCACCTTTTATGAGAGTCTGGAAACTATTACTGTGGTCAGCCAGAAAGCGATGGAGAACATACTGACCATAGTTCCCAGCCTACAAGATCACAATGTTGCCCAGCCCACTGAAAGAAATGTTTCTGTTCTCCATTTGCTCAGCGGGATCAGGACTATGATTATAAATCAAGGTTTTGAGTTCTAATTGACAGTTATACTTGGTAAAGTTTCACACGCTCAACATTGTAATGTTCATCACGTTCATACTGACAATAAGTCCTAAAGACACTATGAGCAGTTCAGAGGCGACATCTACGGTAAGATCTTATTAAATGGTCTGTCGCCCTCACTCCTGATAATCAAAATATTTGCTCGCCTCAAAAGTGTAAAATAATTGTCACCACTAGCCCCAGGGTTTTCTTAACACTTCGGGTGGCACTCTAACAGTTACTTTTGTGAAATCTAAGCGATCCAGGACGGTGTACAGTCCTTGTGAGTCCTATTACTGATAAGGGTTTCGTAATCACCTTTCTCTGACGTCATCCAATGCAGCGCGTACTCCGTAGTTTGAATGACACGGATCGTACAGTGAGTGGGTGCTAACTGAAGGCTAGTCTTGAAATTCGCTCTGTATTTATATACTGGCGCAGCGAACCGCTAAGGGAACATATGCTGTTATCCGCTCTATGCCCACGGTAGCAGCTAGCAGCCTCTAAACGGCCGCTTTCTCGGACACATAATATTTTATACCATTATTGTGTATTAATGTAGAATCTTCGTAATTTTAGTGTGAATGTAGTTAAGTTGGTTGAAATGACTGATAAAGTTTTAGCTCGCCTGCATTTAAACTTTGCCGCCTAGAGTTTTTAGAACGGAAGTGACGGTAGAACTTGACCTCTGAACTACAACTTAAAGAGACCTTGTATCTGTTCTTCTTTACATCCTGGCCTCGAAACTTTTTATAGCTCTAATATTTAATAGGTTTCATCATGTGCTGTATGTAATCTGTCGAGCATTAATGTAACAGATACTTAATCTACTACAAATAAAGGTGTTTTAGTTCCAAATTTAGTTTTCTAAAAATTACTCGAATATTATTAGAGTTAGCCCAATGGGGTTGCAAAATTAGTGTTTTTATGTTGAACTGAAGCATCATACAAACTTTCACATTTCTAAGTCTAATATTTAGCGCCTTCAATTTTTTTTAAAGAGGCGGCTTCTGACCATAATATTTCATTAATGACGTTGAGACTTGTACCACTTAATTTTGATGGACCTCTGCACATTATGAGAAATTTTTATGTTTCTAGCTTTTTATTTAGTGCCACTTATTTTCATCTTAAAACCATATAGTTAGGAAAAAATGTTTACTTGATTATTCTGAGATTGGCAGTTTACAAATTAATATTCTAAAGCACATGCTAACAAAGTTTGGAAAGCGACTTTAACTTTTAATTCCATTCTTAAATAATGGTGCAATACTTGTGTGCTACGCACAGACGCATTGTGGTGACGTGGCGCTGCTAGCAGTGAACTGGGCTAAGTCGCTGCACACTCGCTAGCCTCTCTTTGTCCTATGATACAACGCTTTATTCGCCACAAGCCTTATTCATTAAAACAAAATTCTCTTGCTAATAAGTAAAGAATGAAACCCTTAAAACAACGTTAAAATAATTTAAAAAAATTAAACTAAAACAGTACAAGAAAGATAGCGTCAACACTGCTTCAACCATTAGGGGAACCACCGTGGAATAGAACAACTTACGGACCATCAAAAAATTTTTGAACCTGACCTAAGTAGTGACCATCTGTTTCACCAGCTACATGTTAAAAAGCAAACAAACATTTATTAAGATAGTTACTAAAGGAGAAGGACTTTAAAACAAGTTAATCGCGCCAAACTAAACGCAGTTTGCACAGATGACAAAAAACAATCGCCTCAAGAGGCGCCGGTGAAAACGTTCGTGGAACGAGCATACGCTGCCCTTTTAGTTTCATAAGATGGCAATGGCAGCCGCTCACTGTGAGTAATCGAGCCATCAGGTATAGCTTACATTATTCCCGAAAACTAGTTCTCCTCTCATCACTAAGCTATGATGTAGTTAAAACAGAGCACTAGCCTCCCCTGTGCCGCATCTGTTTTCAGGCTGACAGTGGGACTGAACAGTACGATGACAAACAAGAGCTAAACCGTAGGAACACAACGCCTCCTTTCGCACAGCGCCACGAGCTCTGACACAGACTCTTCACTGCCAGATGAGATCACATGTTTCATCATACGTGGCGCCGCCCACACTGTCTCTTGGTCTTCGCTGAGGAGTCTGCCAGCAGAGTTCCATCAGTGTCGCTTGGCCTTCCGAACACCGACTGCCACGAGACAGGTCGTATGTGCACTCTTCAAGCCTGAGCTCGCAACCCCTGCCACCTAAGGGCAATGCAGACCTCACGCGCAAGTAGTGAAGTCGTTGAAATCGTCACCGACCCTCTCAGTTCTTCCTAAATGCACGCTGCACTGTTGCGACAGATAAGTGTCTCGCGTATTCCACCTCACAAGATCTCTTTTCTCGCTTTGTACCTAATTTGTCAAGACACTACACTGGTAACATCAACTGATTGGCGCAACGCAAAGTCGGTGAAATTAGTATTCTATTCATGCGTGAATCAATACTTTGGAATATGCAGAACTTCAAAACGAATGATTTCTCCACCACTATTAGTTACAGAGTAAACTGGAGCGACTGAAAACATAGACTACTAATGTGTAACGATAGAAAAGATACCATAAAAATTTATTAATCGAAAGTATTAATGTGCTTTGGCAGTAACTGCAATCTGAAATTTTTGTAGACAAGTAGACAGCTCATGTTAAAAATAATACACAGGCCTTCAAATATAAAACTGTCGTTGATGAAAAAGCGTACTAATTGATATATTTTGAAACAAGGTTTTATTTAAAAATCCTCTAATTCAAATCACCTGTTCTATTACAGCACACTGCTTCTCAGATAATCATTCTAAAATGTTGAAACTTAACAGCAAAGTTCTCGCCACGATAAACTCCAAGGTACATTATGTGATCAATAGTACCCCGATATCTGGCTGAAAATGACTTACAAGTTCGTGGCGCCCTCCATCGATAATGTTGGAATTCAATATGGTCTTGGCCCACCCTTTGCCTTGAGGTCAGCTTCCACTCTCGCAGGCATACGTTCTATCAGGCGCTGGAAGATTTCTTGGGGAATGGCAGCCCATTTTTCACGGACTGCTGCAATGAGGAGAGGTATCAGTGTCGATCGATGAGGCCTGGCAGGAATTTGGCTTTCCGAAACATCCGAAAGGTGTTCTGTAGTATTCAGGTCAGAACTCTGTGCAGCCCAGTCCATTACAGGAATATTACTATCGTGTAACCACTCCGCCACAGGCCGCGTATTATAGAGAGGTGCCCGATCGTGTTGAAAGATGCAGTCGACGTCCTCGACTTGCTCTTCAACTGTGAAAAGCAAGAAGATGCTTAAAACATCAATGTAGGCCTGTACTGTGATAGTGCCACGCAAAACGACAAGGGGTCCAAGCCCCCTCCATGAAAAACACGACCATACCATAACACCACCGCCTCCGAATTTTACTGTTGGCACAACACACGCTGGCAGATGACGTTCACCGGTAATTCGCCATACCCACACCCGGCCATCGGGTCGCCACATTGTATACCGTGATTTGCCACTCCACACAATGTTTTCCCACTGTTCAGTCGTCCTATTTTTACGCTCCTTACACCAAGCGAGGCGTCGTTTCGCATTTACCGGCGTGATGTGTGGCTCGACCATGAAATCCAAGTTTTCTCGCCTCTCGCTTAACTGGCGTAGTACTTGCAGTTTATCCTGATACAGTTTGGAATCCCTGTGTGATGCTCTGGATAGATACACATTACGACCCTCTTCAACAGTCGGCAGTCTCTGTCAGTCAACAGACGAAGTCGGCCTGTACGCTTTTGTGCTGTAAGTGTCTCTTCACGTTTCCGGTTCACTATCACAACGGATACTGTGGCTCTATGGATGTTTAGGAGTGTGGTAATATCCCGTACAGACGTATGGCACAGGTGACACCCAATCACCTGACAATGTTCGAAGTCCGTGAGTTCCGCGGAGCGCCCCATTCTGCTCTCTCACGATGTAAATGATTACTGAGGCCGGTGATGTCTAGTACCTGGGAGTAGGTGGTAGCACAATGCACCTAATACGAATAGCGTATATTTCTGGGGGTGTCAGAATACCTTTGGTCACATAGTGTACGAAAAGAGTTAAGCTGGGACGACATATAATGCTCCAAATGTATATTTGCTAATGTATTTTACAAAATATTCATAGGATAAATGAAAGTTGTCTTACAAATTAACCTGCCTTACTACGTCTAATATTCCTGTTCCATGTGTTGCAATTGACGTCTGAATCCCACGTATGCTAAGATAAATACAGGGTGATTCAAAAAGAATACCACAACTTTAGGAATTTAAAACTCAGCAACGACAAAAGGCAGAGCTAAGCACTATCTGTCGGTGAATTAAGGGAGCTATAAAGTTTCATTTAGTTTTACATTTGTTCGCTTGAGGCGCTGTTGACTAGGCGTCAGCGTCAGTTGATGCTAAGATGGCGACGTCTCAACAGAAAGCATTTTGTGTTATTGAGTACGGCAGAAGTGAATCGACAACAGTTGTTCAGCGTGCATTTCGAACGAAGTATGGTGTTAAACCTCCTGATAGGTGGTGTATTAAACGTTGGTATAAACAGTTTACAGAGAATGGGTGTTTGTGCAAAGGGAAAAGTTCTGGACGGCCGAGAAAGAGTGATGAAAATGTAGCACGCATCCAGCAAGCATTTGTTCGCAGCCCAGGAAAATCGACTCGCAGAGCTAGCAGAGAGCTGCAAATTCCACAATCAACTGTATGGAGAGTCCTACGAAAAAGGTTAGTTATAAAACCTTATCGTCTGAAATTGGTTCAAGCACTGTCTGCAGCTGATAAGTTTAAAAGAATCGATTTCTGTGATTTTATCCTTGCTCAAATGGAAACAGATGAATCTTTCGTTTCAAAGATTGTGTTTAGTGATGAAGCAACTTTCCACACTAACGGGAAAGTCAAACGTCACAATGTCTGTATATGGGGCACTGAGAATCCGCGGGAAACAACTCAGTATGAACGTGACTCGCCTAAGGTGAACGTTTTCTGTGCCATTTCAGCCAATAAAGTTTTTGGTCCCTTTTTCTTCGAAGGTGCTACTGCAACTGGACTACAGTATCTGGAGATGTTAGAGAATTGGCTGTTCCCTCAGCTCGAACAAGAAGCACAACATTTCATATTTCAGCAGGATGGAGCGCCACCACATTGGCACTTATCTATCCGTAACTACCTGAACGTCAACTACCCGAGGCGATGGATCGGCCGCCAGGCAGCCCGTGGCAGAGCACTTCATCACTGGCCTCCAAGAAGCCCTGATCTTACCCCCTGCGATTTTTTCTTATGGGGGTATGTTAAGGACTTGGTGTTTCGGCCACCTCTCCCAGCCACCATTGATGATTTGAAACGAGAAATAACAGCAGCTATCCAAACTGTTACGTCTGATATGCTACAGAGATTGTGGAACGAGTTGGAGTATTGGGTTGATATTGCTCGAGTGTCTGAAGGGGGCCATATTGAACATCTCTGAACTTGTTTTTGAGTGAAAAAATACCTTTTTAAATACTCTTTGTAATGAAGTATAACAGAAGGTTATATTATGTTTCTCTCATTAAATACACATTTTTAAATTTGTGGTATTGTTTTTGAATCACTCTGTACTTTTACTTGAAATTTAAAAATAATGAGAACAGTGCACAGCAAAATAATATGACACGAAAAAAAGCTCAGAGAAATGAACAAATTGCTTCTACAATAAAGCAGTGCGCTGATTACTGACACCCTCATTACACAGCCATGTTTCCGACAATAGCAGATACTTTGATTTGGAGTGCATTGTTAGCATACATCCTAAAATTTCTCACGTACATACTATGTATAAAAAAAAATTTTGAAATTGCACCAGTCCTCCCAAAAGTATACATTCTTATGCGTGACAGACTACAAGGTTACGGTGAGAAACGTCTTTGCCGTGCGCTTCAGCATGCTGCTGTCAAACCATGCCCTTCATCGAAGTAAAGAAAGGAATAGATCAGACTAGAGCTTATACTCAACTTTCTACCAATTGCATATACCAAATGTTGTTGTGGTCTTCAGTCCTGAGACTGCTTTGATGCAGCTCTCCATGCTACTCTATCCTGTACAAGCTTCTTCATCTCCCAGTACTTACTGCAACCTACACCCTTCTGAATCTGCTTTGTGTATTCATCTCTTGGTCTCCCTCTACGATTTTTACCCTCTACGCTGCCCTACAATGCTAAATTTGTGATCCCTTGATGCCTCAGAACATGTCTTACCAACCGGTCCCTTCTTCTCGACAAGTTGTGCCACAAACTCCTCTTCTCCCCAATTCTAATCAATACCTCCTCATTAATTACGTGATCTACCCATCTAATCTTCAGCATTCTTCTGTAGTACCACATTACGAAAGCTTCCATTCTCTTCTTGTCCAAACTAGTTATCGTCCATGTTTCACTTCCGTACATGGCTACTCTCCATACAAATACTTTCAGAAACGACTTCCTGACACTTAAATCTATACTCGATGTTAACAAATTTCTCTTCTTCAAAAACACTTTCCTTGCCATTGCCAGTCTACATTTGATATCTTCTCTACTTCGACCATCATCAGTTATTTTGCTCCCCAAATAGCAAACTTCCTTTATTACTTTAAGTGTCTGATTTCCTAATCTAATTCTCTCAGTATCACCCGACTTAATTCGACTACATTCCATAATCCTCGTTTTGCTTTTGTTGATGTTCATCTAATATCTTCCTTTCAAGACACTATCCATTCCGATCAACTGCTCTTCTAAGTCCTCTCCTGTCTGTGACAGAATTACATGTCATCTGCGAACCTCAACGTTTTTTTTCTTCTCCATGGATTTTAATACCTACTCCGAATTTTTCGTTTGTTTCCTTCACTGCTTGCTCAATATACAGATAGAATAACATCGGGGATAGGCTACCGCCATGTCTCACTTCCATTCGAACCACTGCTTCCCTTTCATGTCCCTCGACTCTTACAACTGCCATCTGGTTTCCGTACGAATTGTAAATAGCCTTTCGCGCACTGTATTTTACCCCTGCCACCTTCAGAATTTGAAAGAGAGTATTCCAGTCAACATTGTCAAAAGCTTTCTCTAAGTCTACAAATGCTAAAAACGTAGGTTTGCCTTTCCTTAATCTAGATTCTAAGATAAGTCGTAGGGTCAGTATTGCCTCACGTGTTCCAATATTCCTACGGAATCCAAACTGATCTTCCCCGAGGTCGGCTTCTACCAGGTTTACCATTCGTCTGTAAAGAATTTGCGTTAGAATATTGCATCCGTGACTTATTGAACTGAGTTTCACATCTGTCAGCACCTGCATTCTTTGGGATTGGAATTATTATATTCTTCTCGAAGTCTGAGGGTATGTCGCCTGTCTCATACATCTTGCTCACCAGATGGTAGAGTTTTGTCAGGACTGGCTCTCCCAAGGCAGTCAGTAGCTCTAATGGAATGTTGTCTACTCCAGGGGCCTTGTTTCGACTCGGGTCTTTAAGTGCTCATATGTCAAATAAATGCAGAAAAATAATTACTTCAGAAGACTATTAAGTTCGCGAAGTGAATAGAAGTAGGTCAAACAGCCAACTCATTCGAAAAGAAAGGAGACTTACAACAAGTGAACCTCATACTTTACATTAAACTTAGGATAAGTAGAAATGAGAAAAATTCCAGACAAAAAAGTTCTGTCAGTACTTTAATTCTGTTCAGAGTCCCAGGTAAGACAACAGTACGGGCCGTGAAATGATGACAATATATCGCGAAGAGGCTGGTTATGAATATGTGACAAATAGCCATGAGTATTTATCCCGACACCTCAAGTAGCTGGAATAGGGTAACTTGCAAGTACAAACGTAGATTACAAGCGAGATACAGATTATGGAAGGGGATATGAGTAGTAATTACCTAAAAGTAATGGCATTTATAGAAGATTACAGTTTTTGTGGACTTCTAGTTTGAACTATACTTTATAAAATATATTTCACCAAGTGATAAGTTAAAAATTATACTATCAGTGTATGGGCTCTTGACATTTCCTTGTATCTTAGATAGATGTTTCTTTCCTAGATGCGCTCTTTGCTTCCTGATATTTTCGTCTTCTCCTGTTGGTACACTTGATATCCTCTGCGCAAAAATATGCTTGGTTTCTGTAAGTTATTGTCATCAATCTAAATGACGTCAGGCAACTTCATGACTAGTTAAACCTCAAAATTGGCTTTACATTTGATACCATCTCTTAGCTTATTAGTAGAAAATGAGAGCTAAAAAACAACTTCTAATACCTGAAGCAAAACGGTAACAGATTTGATTGTTATTTTCTACACAATTTTTCATATAGCAGGTTACAAACTTTAAACGACCCCGTAAGATTATTCGCTTCCATGAACTACAGTCCTAAGGGATACATATCAATATTTCCCTTGCATGTTTACTAATATCATTTCCTTGTCTATTGTGATGTCGATATCTGCCTTGTTTCTTAAAAACTACTCCTTGCATCGCCAGTTTCCCAGTGGAAATATCTCAAGTATTTCCGTTATATTTTAATTTTTAGTCTCTTCATCGAAATTCTTGTCTTTTCATGTTTCCGTTAGTACTCCCTATCATGCATTTCTCCACTACTTGTCGTGTAACAGTTTTTGAGTGGTTTCAGCTGCAGAAGTCTACATTCCACAGCCATAATTCAGACAAGTAATAAAAGAATGATTGACTGTTCTCCATTCCATACATAGCGGCAGCAAAATTTTGAAAAATTTAACTTGACGTAAATTACTTTAAGAATTTTAACACCGGTCTAATCAATGTGCTGTTGCTCTACAGTTATTAATATAGGTATCGTTGAATCTGTGTCAGTTCCCTTTTCTGAAACTATGAATTTCAGAGAAAACAATAATTATTACTTTTCTATTCATTCTGTACATTAAATCTGTGTGTGCTACTATTACCTTGTCCTATATCCTACCCAACGTTTTCTACGTGCAGTCGCCCTGAGATAAGGTGAATATCGAGTACAATATGATCGGTTGACAGTGTTCTATATCTTTTCCATTTCCGTTTTTGTGAAGTAAACGTTACAGCAGTGAAGTATCTTTCGGGAACTGCCTTTCTCCGCAGACTTTCTGAAAATATTTTAGCAGTTTCTCTTGCATTGCATATTCACCACTTATAAGCGGTGTCACTTACATACTGACCACTTTTGTGTGAGTTCCCTTCATCAGTCAATGAACAGTGCAACTTAATACCATTACTTTCATTACCAATCATCCGTCTTTGTGATCCATCGCTTGAAGTATACCAGTGTTCAATTATGTTTGCTTATGGTTACACGATTTTTCCTTTGTTGTTAGTCACTATACCATTGTAATTGAATAGATCTATTGTCTACAAAAAGCTAGTTTATATCTAGTTTTCGTAACACTTTTTTTTATACAAGTTTACATTAATCCTCTCACACCCGTGTAGCTACAATTTATTCGTAATCAGTGATGTTATATGTAACGTTTCTTTTATGGTTTGTTGAAATTGTCACAATTTCTCTAATAGCTACTCGTTCTATTAAGCTTTTCTTTTCTGTGTCTTCTTTCCTAGCTACCAGTCTTTTGGGGTTTGTTAAAATATTGCCTCTTTCTTCTATGTCTTCCTAAAATTCTTTCTTGTACATCTATCTAAACTTCTCATTTATTACAGTATCCTATAAATCCATATCCATAATCATAACCGAATTTATATAATATACATTTTTTTACTTTGTACGCTATGAAACTCTTTCTCTCCCCATTTGTATTTATTTTTCTTGTGTGCCTTACGAGTTGATGATCACTTATAATCCGAATGTGTTTTAGAAGCGTCATATCTAATATATTTATTTCGATTTAAAAAGGTAGTTAGCTTCAATTTTAATTCAGTAGTTACTTAAAAATTACTTTCTGTATTTGTATTTTTCTGGGAAACTGTGCTAAGGAAATACTTATGCTCGTGATTAGAATCAAAATATTTAATTTCGTTCTTGCAGCTTTATCTGAGATCTCTGCGCTTGAAAGTACTGGTAGAAGCAAAAAGAAAAAAGGGAAAGTAAATGAGTCCTTCACCCTTGAATTCTCGAGTTGAGGTCCAATTAAATTTTCAATTCCGCCGTTATCTGTGTGCAGTCCGCGCACCATTATGAAACCAATTTCGTTGCCTGCTGAGAAACCAGTTTAGGTTTTCATTTTACCACACAGAATGGTGATTACTAGCCGACTATTTAGAGGGGCTGTGGTTTCCGTGAGGATTCTCAGACGTACTGACGAGAACATCTGACAGTACCGATTGTACTCAATACATGTGTTGTACATCATGTTTCGTCTTTGAAACAAGACTTGTAATTGTTTATTTATTTTCTCACGCATATCGTCTGTGGTACAATTTCATTACGGCTTTAACGTAACTTTGCCCTATAAAGATTATCCACGAGTCTTAATACACAATGTTCCATTTAACTGCACTAGCAACGTTCTTCGTTAAAATACCGTTTCCAATGCTTTACTCGGTGGTACAATGATCTTTCAAAATACGGTTGTTTCACGGTCACTTTATTTACTGAATTATGCTTTCCTCATTTGGGTCAGTTGGTTCAGTATGTCTCCCTCCTTGTGTGATGATCTAAGTCACAAACCATACTCCAAAATTTGTTGGCTTTTGATATATCTTAACTCCTCTTCATTGCTGATTTACTTTTTTTTATCAGTGAATATACTATTAGGCTTAGAAGCCGACGTATTATACTGCAAGTGTAAAACTGACAATTTCTAACCATTGCCATAGCTTATCGTTGATAATTCCTCCTCGAATTTTTGTTTGTGCTGCGAATATGACTCGACTTTCCTCATCGTATCTTCGACACGCAACTGAAAAGGAAATAATGAAGGGCACCCAGGTGGCGTTCACACGAAAGGGGAAATTCAATTGTCTCTCTGCCCCTTTAGAACGCCACCTAGCTTTATTTAAATTTTGTAAATCATGCATATCTCTAGCTTCTTTTTATGTTTTCCTGTATGATAGCAAACAGTTTGAATGAATTAAAATTTTAATGGCTCGATCGCTAGTTAGCAATTTTATTTACAGAACGCTGTGTAATTGTCAACGTTGGCATGAGAAGGAAGAGTAGTGTTATGTATCTGGATAAAGGCGTAACAGAAACGAAAATTTGTCACACGACTGGAGGTGCTGTAGAAGGAGAGATGTACTAAGCTAAAGAATCAATGAGAAGCATATTTTGGCAGATAAGACAATCACGCATTACGGGAAGTGTTACTGACGTGGAGGGAAAATGGCAAGTTTCAGTCATCTCAGTTCGTCAGAAACAGATATGTCACCGTTTTATAAAATATTTAAAACGATCTGAGCGGGTACCAGTAACGTCACGGATCATCTGCCAGGTAATTTTGTGAATGTACGTCTTCCTAATTTTGTTGTTGTTGTCCTTATTTGGGACTATATAAGTGCTTAACTTTCTATTAAGTTCCATATCAACTGCTACCGTACCAAACATTATTTTATAAATTAGTGTCATGAGGGAAAGCATCCATAGCCTCATGGTTGGGTGAAGCTGCCTTCAGTGCAGAAGGATCAGGGTTCGATTCCAAGTACCTCGTAAGATATTTCTGAGGTTTGGAGGTCTGGAAAGGGATCCATTCAGCGTCGTGAGGCCAAATAAGGAACTGCTTGAATAAAGAAGCAGCGCTATCACTGGGATTTAGCTACTAGCAACAACGGCTAGAAGGTGTCCCACGGTCATAGCTCGCCCCTCGTACTGCTGCACAAGCAAAAGTCCATGCATGTTCAGTTGAAATTTGCTTCGTAATTTAGCATAACACAGGCACTGGAATATCGTATTTATTCGCCGAAATCGGGCAAGCAACTTTCATGTAAAATGTCTCCCCTGTGCGAGAACATACATAATGGATGTAAGAGTACAGGTTGCAGACCCATGGTTGACGCCCTGTGGAAGTTTGGGTTTGGCTGTAAGTTGTGCACGGCAAGCCAGATGGAAAAGCTATGCTCACCATAAGCAAGAAATCCGGGTTCGAGGCTCGGTCCGACAAAAGTTTTCACTCTCTTTATTTCATTCTACAGCTGATGGTGGTCCTTATTGGCAACTGCGAATATATTTTATGTATATCATAGTTGCTGTAGTCACCTTATTGCCTGTTCCTTTGGGCATGCATACTTGCCCAGAGGAACTTTTCAGCGTAATTTAGAATAAGACAGGCACTGTATTGTCGGATAGTCTTGAGAGGTCGAAATTAGACGGTATATTCGGGTACAAAGAATGCACGAGGCAAACCGTCAAAGTTTTAACGAAGTTGAAAGAGCGTTCAAACGTTTTGCTCAAACATTTTAATGAAATTTGGCAGATAGGATTATTTCCAAGCTGTTTTTATTGCACAAGCATCGTAATGACCTCAGTAGTTATTGTAGCCTTTGTATCAGTAGGTCTTTAGGAAAGACACTGGAGCTTGCGGTCAGCTGCCGCCTGCTTAAGAAAAAAAAAAAAAAAAAATCTAACCAGGTCACGGAGCAGTCGCAGTGTTGCTTCAGGCGGTATCTCTCCACACTCGACACACGGAAACCCCGAAAAGCAACAATTCAACAACCTCAACTACGTGGACAACACTTTCGGATTTGCGAAAGGCATATGATACTACTAACGGAGTAAGTACACATATCAAAAAAAAGTTTTGCATCACCTCGTTTCCGAGAGTTCCAGACCCTGTACAGAAAACTAGAATTGCGATCAACATAAACATCATTTCTGCCCTTTATATTGCTCCTGAAAACCACATGTTGCAAGTTGTACCACCACACAGAGAGACCTTCAGAGATGGTGGTCCTGATTGCTGTACTCACCGGTACCTCTAATACTTAGTAGCACGTCCTCTTGCATTGGTGGATGCCTGTATTCGTTGTGGTATACTATCCACCAATTTCATCAAGGCACTGTTGGTCCATATTGTCCCACTCTTCAACGGAGATTCGGCGTGGATCCCTCAGAGTTCAAATGGCTCTGAGCACCATGGGACTTAACTTCAGGGGTCATCAGTCCCCTAGAACTTAGAACTACTTAAACCTAACTAACCTAAGGACATCACACACACCTATGCCCGAGACAGGATTCGAACCTGTGACCGTAGTGGTCGCGCGGTTCCAGACTGTAGCGCCTAGAACCGCTCGGCCAAACCTGCCGGCTCTCTCAGAATGGTTGGTGGGTCACATCATCCATAAACAGCCCTTTTCAATCTATCCCAGACATGTTCCGTAGGGTTCATGACCGGAGAACTTGCGGGCACTCTAGTCGAGCGATGTCGTTATCCTGAAGGACGGCATTCACAAGATGTGCAGGAGGGGGCGCGAAATGTAGACCATGAAGACGACTGCCTCGCCAATATGCTGCCGATATAGTTGCACTATCAGTCGGAGGATGGCATTCACTTATCGTACGGCCGTTATGGCGTCTTGAATGACCACCAGCGGCGTACGTCGGTCCCACATAATGCCACAGCAGGGAACCTCCACATTGGTGCACTCGCTGGACAGTGTGTCTAAGGCGTTCAGCCTCATCGGGTTGCCTCCAAACACGTCTCGGTCGATTGTCTGGTTGAAGGCATATGAGAAAGTCATCGGTGAAGAGAACGTGATGCCAATCCTAAGCGGTCCACTCGGCACATTGTTGGGCCCATCTGTACCGTGTTGCATGGCGTCGTGGTTGTAAAGATGGATCTCGCCATGGTCATCGGGAGCGAAGTTGCGCGTCATGCAGCCTATTGCACCCAGTTTGAGTCGTAACAAGACGTCCTTTGGCTGCACGGAAAGCATTAATCATCATGATGGCGTGGCTCTCAGGGTTCCCCTAAGCTACAATACATAGGTAGCGGTCATCTATTGCAGTAGTAGCCTCACCGGTGGTCTAGGGGTAGCGTCTTTGATTCATAATCAAAAACGTCTTCGGTCTCGGGTTCGATCCTTGCCACTGGCTACATTTTGATAAATAATCAGCATTGGCGGCCGAAGACTTCCGGCATAAGAAGTCAGCCTCATTCTGCCAACGGCCTTGTCAAAGAGGGCGGAGGAGCGGATAGACGTTCAGGGCACTCTCTTGTCCTAGGGGTGGGAAATTGCCCCTAAAGGCGGAAGAATCAGCAACGATCAACGACATGAGGATGCAGAAGGCAATGGAAAACACTGCGTTAAAGACACGTAACGTGTATCCACAGGACATGTGGCCTGTAATTGAAGAAGTATCATGATGATCTCTCCATTGGCAAAAGATTCCGGAATAGTCCCCCATTCGGATCTCCGGGAGGGGACTGGCAAGGGGGAGGTTACCATGAGAAAAAGATTGAATAATCAACGAAAGGATAACGTTCTACGAGTCGGGGTGTGGAATGTCAGAAGCTTGAACGTGGCAGGGAAACTATAACATCTGAAAAGGGAAATGCAAAGGCTCAATCTAGATATAGTAAGCGTCAGTGAAGCGGAAGGAAGACAAGGATTTCTGGTCAGATGAGTATCGGGTAATATCAACAGCAGCAGATAATGGTATAACAGTTGTAGGTTTCGTTATGAATAGGAAGGTAGGGCAGAGGGTGTGTTACTGTGAACAGTTCAGTGACCGGGTTGCTCTAATCAGAATCGACAGCAGACCAACACCGACAACGATAGTTCAGGTATACATGCCGACGTCGCAAGCTGAAGATGAACAGATAGAGAAAGTGTATGGGGATATTGAAAGGGTAATGCAGTATGTAAGGGGGGACGAAAACCTAATAGTCATGGGCGACTGTAATGCAGTTGTAGGGGAAGGAGTAGAAGAAAAGGTTACAGGAGAATATGGGCTTTGGACGACGAATGAAAGAGGAGAAAGACTAATTGAGTTCTGTAACAATTTTCAGCTAGTAATAGCGAATACCTTGTTCAAGAATCACAAGAGGAGGAGGTATACTTGGAAAAGGCCGGGAGATACGGGAAGATTTCAATTAGATTACATCATGGTCGGACAGAGATTCCGAAATCAGATATTGGATTGTAAGGCGTACCCAGGAGCAGATATAGACTCAGATCACAATATAGTAGTGATGAAGAGTAGGCTGAAGTTCAAGACATTAGTCAGGAAGAAGCAATACCCAAAGAAGTGGGATATGGAAGTACTAAGGAATGACGAGATACGTTTGAAGTTCTCTAACGCTATAGATACAGCAATAAGGAATAGCGCAGTAGGCAGTACAGTTGAAGAGGAATGGACATCTCTAAAAAGGGCCATCACAGAAGTTGGGAAGGAAAACATAGGTACAAAGAAGGTAGCTGCAAAGAAACCATAGGTAACAGAAGAAATACTTCAGTTGATTGATGAAAGGAGGAAGTACAAACATGTTCCGGGAAAATCAGGACTACAGAAATACAAGTCGCTGAGGAATGAAATAAATAGGAAGTGCAGGGAAGCTATGACGAAATGGCTGCAGGAGAAATGTGAAAACATCGAAAAAGATATGATTGTCGGAAGGACAGACTCAGCATATAGGAAAGTCAAAACAACCTTCGGTGACATTAAAAGCAACGGTGGTAACATTAAGAGTGCAACGGGAATTCCACTGTTAAATGCAGAGGAGAGAGCAGATAGGTGGAAAGAATACATTGAAAGCCTCTATGAGGTTGAAGATTTGTCTGATATGATAGAAGAAGAAACAGGAGTCGATTTAGAAGAGATAGGGGATCCAGTATTAGAATCTGAATTTAAAAAAGCTTTGGAGGACTTACGGTCAAATAAGGCAGAAGGGATAGATAACATTCCATCAGAATTTCTAAAATCTTTGGGGGAAGTGGCAACAAAACGACTATTCACGTTGGTGTGTACAATATATGGGTCTGGCGACATACCATCTGACTTTCGGAAAAGCATCATCCACACAATTCCGAAGACGGCAAGAGCTGACAAGTGCGAGAATTATCGCACAATCAGCTTAGCAGCTCATGCATCGAAGCTGCTTACAAGAATAATATACAGAAGAATGGAAAAGAAAATTGAGAATGCGCTAGGTGACGATCAGTTTGGCTTTAGCAAAAGTAAAGGGACGAGAGAGGCATTTCTGACATTACGGCTAATAATGGAAGCAAGGCTAAAGAAAAATCAAGACACTTTCATAGGATTTGTCGACCTGGAAAAAGCGTTCGACAATATGAAATGGTGCAAGCTTTTCGAGATTCTGAAAAAAGTAGGGGTAAGCTATAGGGAGAGACGGGTCATAAACAATATGTACAACAACCAAGAGGGAATAATAAGAGTGGACGATCAAGAACGCAGTGCTCGTATTAAGAAGGGTGTAAGACAAGGCTGTAGCCTTTCACCCCTACTCTTCAATCTGTACATCGAAGAAGCAATGATGGAAATAAAAGAAAGGTTCAGGAGTGGAATTAAAATACAAGCTGAAACGATATCAATGATACGATTCGCTGATGACATTGCTATCCTGAGTGAAAGTGAAGAAGAATTAAATGATCTGCTGAACGGAATGAACAGTCTAATGACTACTCAGTATGGTTTGAGAGTAAATCGGAGAAAGACGAAGGTAATGAGAAGTAGTAGAAATGAGAACAGCGAGAAACTTAACATCAGGATTGATGGTCACGAAGTCATTGAAGTTAAGGAATTCTGCTACCTAGGCAGTAAAATAACCAATGACGGACGGAGCAAGGAGGACATCAAAAGCAGACTCGCTCAGACTCGCTATGGCAAAAAAGGTATTTCTGGCCAAGAGAAGTCTACTAATATGAAATACCGGCCTTAATTTGAGGAAGACATTTCTGAGGATGTACGCCTGGAGTACATCATTGTATGGTAGTGAAACATGGACTGTGGGAAAACCGGAAAAGAAGAGAATCGAAGCATTTGAGATATGGTGCCATAGACGAATGTTGAAAATTAGGTGGACTGATAAGGTAAGGAATGAGGGGGTTCTACGCAGAATCGGAGAGGAAAGGAATATGTGGAAAACACTGATAAGGAGAAGGGACAGGATGATAGGACATCTGCTGAGACATGAGGGATGACTTCCATGGTGCAAGAGGGAGCTGTAGAGGGCAAAAACTGTAGAGAAAGACAGAGATTGGAATACGTCAAGCAAATAATTGAGGACGTAGGTTGCAAGTGCTTCTCTGAGATGAAGAGGTTAGCACAGGAAAGGAATTCGTGTCGGGCCGCATCAAACCAGTCAGTAGACTCAGTAGACTGATGACAAAAAAAAAAAAAAAAAAAATGTAGCCCTTGGGCGGCCTGAGCGATGTATATCATAGGCAGTTCTCGTCTCTCAGTATCTTCTCCATGTCCGAACAACATCTCTTTGGCTCACTCCGAGATGCCTGGACACTTCCCTTGTTGAGATCCCTTCCTAGCACAAAGTAACAATGCGGACGCGATCGAACCGCGGTATTGACCGTGTAGGCATATTTGAACTACGGACAGTCCAGCCGTTGTGGCCGAGTGGTTCTAGGCGCTTCAGTCCAGAATCGTGCGCCTGCTACGTTCGCAGGTTCGAATCCTGCCTCGGGCATGGATGTGAGTGATGTCTTTAGGTTAGTTAGGTTGAAGTAGTTCTAAATCTAGGGGCTGATTACCTCAGATGTTAAGTCCCATAGTGCTTCGAGTTATTTGAACCACTTCTTGATCTAGAGACAACATGAGCCGTGTACCTCCTTCCTGGTGGAATGACTAGAAGTGATCGTCTGTCGGACCCTCTCCGGCTGATAGGCGCTGCTCATGCATGGTTGTTTACATCTTTGGGCGGGCTTAGTGACATCTCCGAACAGTTAAAGGGACTGTGATACAGTATCCACAGTCAACGTTTACCTGCGGGAGTTCTGGGAAGCCGGATGATGCAAAAAAAATTTAATGTGTGTATTTCGATGTAGCTCCAGGAATTGGGTTTCGGTGGATGCCTCCGCATTTGCATCGTCTGCTGCCTGTCAGAAAGGATTATAGCTAGATGGCTGGGAGTCTCGTCTGGATTAATAAAGCAGGAGCCAGGCATTCCTCAACAGCGTGTACAGTATTAAGCGTAAGAGGGTATTCGATCACGATAAACAATATTATGCCCACGGTAAGTAGTCCGTGCAACCCTGTATAATTCATTCGTCAGTTAAATGATCGGACGATTCGATGAGTTATTTTTGATGAAATATCTCACAACTTTTACAATTTATTTCTATGTTACAGATTTAATCAGCTCTATTACGGTAAAAAAGTTCCGTAAAATGTCCAATATACACAGTTGTAAGAAAATGAAATACAACATAAGGTCTGCTCGGTCCTCTCACAGCATTTCATGTCTCACAAAATTTTCTGCTTATTGGGGGTTACTATGTTTTGTCGCCTTGCATTCTTCAGTTATTCTGGCGTGCATGGTTGACTGCTGTGTGTTTCACAGTTATTCTAGTACGTACTGGCGGCTAGAAATGGTTTTAAAACAGTTCAGTTTTCTCGTAGCGTGCAGTGAAAAGACCAGTGTTGTCGAAACGGAAAGGCGAATCTTTCTGTCTAGATAATCCCAAGGATTTGCAGGAAATTATGAGAGTAATAAATTATAGCACTGATGAAGATGAATATTGAATAAATGAATGTTCGGATTCAGAGGATGGGTATGATTTAAACAAGAAAAGAGAACTCTATTTGTATAAGAGTGTGGAAATTATGGTGAAGATAAAAGGGGCAATGAACACAACAACGTAGGATGCCTCATTGCTAAAAGTGGTATCATATCATTGCCGTACCTAATATAGACAAGACGTCCTGGGCTCAATGTAATTACTGTGCCTCTTTGTTCGCTCACCTCATCTCAAAGCATTCCGTCGGTGAGCCAAGATTTCAAGTTATTCCTTGATGAACATATGAAAAAATTGTTATAGATTCCGTTAATAAAAAGGCTCAATTTTTTATGAAGAACGGAATGCAAAACGCCATAATAAACAAAAGCAATGGCCTCCTGCAAGTAATGATGTAATATTTACTTTTTTAGGCATTCTGATCGCAATTGTACTCCTGAAAGCTTAAATGGGGTCTATAGGATTTCCTTAGACTACACATCCACTCTACAAAAGAGACACATTTCTTCCCTCAACGTCTAGAATTGGGTTTCAACTGTTGTCATCATTAGATCTGATGGTATAAGTACAAACGCCACACGAAAAGGAGATGATAAATTAACAGCATTTGGAGTTATTTTTTATTTTTTTGCTTCCCATTGCAGATCCGACTATAATCTTGGTTCACACGTTTCTGTGAACGGAAAATTTGTTTCTTCCACTGAACGCTGTCGCTTTAGAGCGTATGTACAGTCAAAACCGGCAAATAAGGCAGAATATCCTGTGACATGGTTGGTATGAACTCAACATGTATGAACTTACAAGCCTATACCGGAGAAATGGCGAATTCAAGTGGAAAAACCAAGGACAACGAGTTGTGCTCGACCTAACGAACTGTCTAAAAGGGGTTCATGATGTGACAAGAGATAACTTCTTTACTTCTGTTCCCTTAGACTAGAAGATTCTGAAAGTGTGTGGTGCCTTCAGAAGGAACAGGGCAGATATTTCTAAAGCTATGCTTCCTAATGCATCCAGACCAGTGACGTCCTCTAGTTTCGCCTTCAAAGACGAACTAACTGTGGTATCACATGTACCCAAAGAAAAAGGAGACTGTACTTTTACTAAATACTGAGCACCACGACAAGACAATTGAAAATGAAAACAAAAACAGTAAGCCACACATAATTCCCCATTATAACCAAAGAAAAGGCGGTTTTCCTACAGTGCATAACATGATAGGCGACTATTCCACAAATCACACAACAAGAAGGTGGCCATATGTTCTCTTCATGAACGTGATTGACACAGTATCCCTAAAAACTATACTTGGAAAGCAAATTCTTGAGAGCATAGAACTGGAAAGGAGATGGTGATTCTACATGTAAAGTAGAGTATACAGACTGAAGTCGGCCTGCATAAATTTATTACAGATGATCGGGAAGAGAAGGATGCAGAAGTTGTTGGAAGAGCACCGAAACTTAAAGGCCGATGTCAGTTCTGTCCAAGAAAAAGTTATGAAAACATTAGAAAAAAGTGGGAGAGATGTAAAACTTCATTTACAATACCCACTGTAAGAAACTGCAGACAGTAGTGTATCTTGGATGTTACATTTAGTGAACATGCATTGTGAAACTCAGTGTAAAATACTTAAACGGTACTGCAGTACATTATCAAAATGTTAAAATGCAGATGTATTCCAAGTGAAAAATAAAAGACAAAGAAATGAAAAATAAAAAGTGAAACAAATTATTTCATCTTAAGGGATAGTGCTGTAAAATAAAAATTATATTCTAATTTGTACATCGGTTGTTTATTTGACGAATCTAGTTATGAATTATTGTTGGCAAAAAAATGTTGACACATCAGAACTGTTGTTTTCAAACGATTTTATTTGTTCAAAGAAGAACATGAGATTATTATATTCTATTAATTTGAGGTTCTCTCTGGGGTTTACTTCGACCTCTTCCATTGGTTTATGGAAGTTGCAGTCTGTAGGATAATCACACCCCCTCTATTATCATCTGTCTTAAAACTGGAGAATATTGTTCCCTCAGGGAAAGGTGATGTATCTAATTCTCACGTTTAGTGACAGACTAATATGGCTGTCACACATTACAGATCGGGAGTTAAGATGCCACATTAAATAAAATAGTCACTCTAAGCGCACCCAGCATTTAATGTACGAAGCCATTGCTTACCTGGGATCAGTATTCAAAATGGAACCTTACAACGGCTTTATGAAATTGCAGCAGGCCTGGTTTTGTCTGCTCCCCATGACCTACGACTGGCGCGTTGTAAGATATTTAAAGACTGGAGGCATCTTAATTTCAGATTTGTAAGGCATGGCAGCCACATTTTTCGACATTTGTGGTAAGTTCTATGGGACCAAACTGCTGAGGTCATCGATCCCTAGGATTACACACTACTTAATCTTACTTAAACTAACTTACACTAAGGACAACACACACACACACCAACGCCCAAGCGAGGACTCGAACCTCCGACGGCGGGAGCCTCGCGAACTGTGTCAAGGCGCCTAAAACCGCACGGTACATTAGCCTTTCATGAAACGCAAGGCCCACATATTCCCTGTAGGAACGGTATTCTCCAGTTTTAAAACAGATAAATAAATGACAACAGGTGCGTGTTGCAAACTTCAGTTTCTAGCTTGTGTGCATACGATATTAACTCCCCTCTGTGTATTCAGGGACCTTCCTCGAGGTACTCCAGGCATACAGGGCTCCGTTTCACAGTCGCCAGAATCAATTTCCGTTGCCAGACCACCACTGGAATATCTGTTCAATAACCGCCCACAGACAATGCGGCCACTGTGTCCGAGGGCATGGATTTAGTTTACTGCAGGAGCAGCGCCCCGCCCCCCCCCCCCCCCCGACCACCCTCCCCCTAACCCGAGACAAAGATACGGAACGCGGACGTCGGCATAGCATCTTTCAATGGAGTATATTTCATTTGATGACCAGTGGGCTGATATGGATTTCCCACAGGACCTGTCGTCTATTTTAAACGATCGTGAGAAGAATGTTGCACGTTTTTTTTAGGTTTAGTATGTTCTCTTGGCTCCTTCCATAAATACTGGCTTCGCTGCATTGTGGCTCGGTAACCCAGAATTTTTAATGTCTTCCGGCCACTGCGCGCTGGCCCTTTTAAATGCGTCTGTGCTGGTATTTCATAACCGAATTTATTCCCATTTATTCTTGTGTGTTATTATCTGCATTAATCGATTATTATTAATACTTCCCTTGTATTTGGGTTGGATTTTAAATTATTGTTTATAGTGCTCTGTGTTGACACTACTCCATTTCCAGTTTTATTGTTTTAGCACATTTAGCCTCCGTTGTCTCTATTTATTTCAGGTAAAGGTGCTGTTGAACTCTCAATTTAGCGTTGTGAAACACTTGATCTAGGCTTGGGTCAAATGGCTCTGAACACTATGGGACATAACATCTGTGGTCATCAGTCCCCTAGAACTTAGAACTACTTAAACCTAGCTAAGCTAAAGACAGCACACACATCCATGCCCGAGGCAGGATTCGAACCTGCGACCGTAGCGCTCGCGCGGTTCCAGACTGAAGGGCCTAGAACCGCACGGCCACACCGGCCGGCTTGATCTAGGATCCCGGTCGTGTAAATCGGGCACATTAGCCGCTCAGATTCGGTAGCAGCACTGTCTCGAATAAATTCAGTACCTCATTAGTCTGCAAACTCGTAAACGTAGAAAAAACACACCCTAACGATAATTTGAGGCATCGTTTTCTCGTTGAAATATCTTCATTCATAATCAAACTTAAATTCGGCAGCACCTTTTGTTGCTCCCATGTAAGAAGGTATGAAATAGTGTACCCAAAAACAGATTTATTATATGCGTTACGAAGAATTATAGACTACTAGTCTGAATGTTTCGCGCCGGAGATGAATAATGAGTGGTACTACTCGGCAGCATAATTAACGGTGCGCAATACAGCATAATTACCGGCATCCGCAGGAGTGGAACACCAATACTGGGCTGCGTAGAGCTGAGAAATATACCTGATTTAACGGTACATGTACTATTTTATTACACTACATTTTTTGTAGAATGCATAGACTCCAGCAATACTATTTATTTTATACATCATGACCGTGAGCCGCAGTTTATACAAAAGTGGAATTTAATTTCTTCAGGCAAACGACATTTAATTCCGATACGTAAATGGGTGAATAAATCCTAGTAGTCTAATATGCCGGTTTCAAACGCCGCGCAAGCGCAACGTTATAAAACTTAATTTTTACAAAAATCGGCGGAAGATACAGCCGTATATAATTACGACTAATTGCTGTCTCTGTGCTAGCGAATATGTTACGGTAATTTAATTTTTTTACCGCAGCGATAAAATGATAAAGCGCTTACATAAACGAGAATACGAAGAATGTTAATCAATACATGGAACTGCAGTTACTTGAAAATAATTTAGTAGCAGCACCACCAGAAAGGTAAGCACAGGAGTAACAGGATATTCCTGTGTATTATCCAGGGGTTTGTTATGCAACATGGCCGGTCAAAACAACAGCCCTCTTATATACAGTGACAGGAGCATTGATGTTATATGTACCAAGTTTCTCATTAGTAACTATTTAAAGTGACTGCTTATTAGCTTTCGGTGATCCCCAAGTCTCCGTGAATGGCAGTTAGTGTGAAAACATTTCAATATTAGCACTTCGTCACAACCACTATTAACTTAGGATATCTTTTTCAGAATGGTCTTACATAACAATGGAACCTATTAGGTAACTATTACAATGTTACAAGTGAAAAAAGTTTTCCAACGAATAAACATACAAACCGAATCTGTTTGAACTAATGTTGATCGTTATCGTTCTATGTCACACAATAGGGAAATGTAAACTACGCCAGAAGCATAGATGTTTAATTGCCTTTTGTGGAACGATACGAACTGTCTCTTCGTGAACAGTAGCATACATTAAGCTAAGTATGCACTGAAAAATACGAATGGTCGTCAGTCACATGCTTCCCTGATTACAGTATATTCTGTTGGTCGGAGTGACGTAATGAAGATCTGCTGTCAGTAATTACAAATGGGCGACAGACAGTAGTGCATTGTGTCGAGATCCTACTCAATGAAACTGAGAAGGACAGTGAGGCATTTTGGATCTATCATAGCTAAATTATGTCAATGGTGCTAAACAGTTTATTTCTATATGTGTAATAAGGAGGAGGATGACTACATTCAACGAGGGGAGTTGTAAAAGTAAGACATTATTATAGCAGTCCAAGTATCTTGTACTCAATCCTGCACAATACTTAAAAGTGACACAAGTAGATTATACTATTTTTATCATTTCTTTCGGTGAATCTCTGTAAAAAAATAACAGTCGGAGCGTTCTATCATTTGTTCATTAATGCGACGACAGAAATTCGCTCCCTGATCACGAAGTCATTCGAGAACATCTGGGTAAATGTTCTCATCGCTGAAAAATTTCTTCCTTCAGATGTTCTGTCAGATTGTCGACAAAAAAAAAAAAAAAAACGCGTGTTGCAAGATCTGAAAGTCCCCAATGGCATCACCCACGTCTTTGCGGCTTTGGTCAATTTGCTAGCACCATTTCACGATGGCTGGACGCGACATTTCATTTGGTCCATGGTCCACCAGAATACCACGACACACGTTTTTCCCCAAGACTGGCGTTCTTTTAGAGAAGTTCGAAATATAGCGCGGAGTTCAATTCGAGATGCTTTGTAACAGTTTCCTGGACGAAACCTTGTTTCGAAACCCGGCGCGTAATGAAAAGGGATTCTCGTCGTATGTAAAGTATGCTAGTGGAGAGTTAGAATCAATGCCTTCTCTGCGAGACCTCAATGGAAATACTATCGATGACAGTGCCGTTAAAATCAGTGTTACAAACACAGCCTTTCGAAATTCGTTTACCAAAGAAGCCGAAGTAAATATTCAGAACTCGAATCAAGAACAGCTGCCAACATAAGTAACTTAAAAGTAGATATCCTCGGAATAGTGAAGCAACCTAAATTACTTAATAAAAACAAGTCTTCAGTCCACACTGCATACCAATTAGGTTCCCTTCAAGATATACTGAAGCAATATCTGCATGCTTAACAATCATGTACAACCGTTCGCTCGACGAAAGGTCCTTGACCAAAGACTGGAAAGTTTTAATGGTCACACAAATATTCAAGATAGGCAATAGACGTAATCCACTAAATTGCAAGTCCACATCATTAACGTCGATATACAGCAGGATTCGGGAACGTAAGCCGTGTTCGAACGTTATGAATTACCTCGAAGAGAAGAATCAATCGACACACAGTCAACATGGATGTAGAAAACATCGTTCTGTTGAAACACGGTTAGCTCTTTATCCATACGAGTGCTACTGACAAAGGATTTCAAACTGATTTTGTATCTCCACGTTTCCAGAAGACTTTGAACGCTGTATCTTACAAGCAGCTTACAGTACTTGTGAAATATCCTCTCAGTTATCTGATTAGATTCGTCATTTCTTCTCAGAGAGGTCACAGTTCGTAGTAATTGGCGGAAAGTCGTCGAGTAACACGGAAGTGATTACTGGCATTCTCAAGGTAGTGTTATAAGCCTTCTGTTATTCTTTATCTAAATAAAGGATTTAGAGACAATTTGAGCAGCCATCTTATGTTGTTTGCAGATGATGTCTTTTACCGTCATCAGAAGATTAAAACAAACTGCAAAACGATTTAGAAGAGAGATCTGTAAGGTGCGAAAACTGCCAATTGACCCTAAATAATAAAAGTGTTAGGTCATCAGCATGAAATCTAAATACATTAAATTCAACTAAATACCTAGGAATTACAATTATCAACAACTTCAGTCGGAAAGTGCACATAGAAAATGTGGGGAAGGCAAACAAATGACTGCGTTTTATTGGCACAACACTTACATAATGTAACACATCCACTAAAGAGACTTCCTATACTGCGTTTGTCCGTCCTCTTTTGGAGTACTGCTGCGCTGAACCAGATCGAAACCTTACGAGACGGGATTGACGCAGTATATCGAGAAAGCTGAAAGAACAGCAGCACGTTTTGTATTATCGTGAAATAGGGGAGAAAGTGACACTGACATGACACAGGATTTGGGGCAGACAACATTAAAACAAAGGTGTGTCTTGTTGCGGCGGGATCTTCTCACCAAATATCAATCACCGACTTTCTCCTCCAAATGGGGAAATACTTGGTTGACGCCGACCTACAAAGGAATAAACGATAATCATAATAAAATAAGAGCAATCAGAACTCGCATGGAGAGATATAGGTGTTCATTTGTCCCGCGCTCTCTTCTATAGTAGAATAATGGAGAATCATTGAGAAGGTGGTTCGGTGACCGCTCTAATAGGCACTTAAGTGTGATCTGCAGAGTATCCATGTAGATGCAGATATAGATTTTGATGAAGAATACTACTGTCTTGTGTACTTCAGTTTTGGAGTACAAAAATGGTTGAGATGGCTCTAAGCGCAATGGGACTTAACATCTGAGGTCATCAGTTCCCTAGAATTAAAACTACTTAAACGTAACTAAACTAAGGACGTCACACACATCCATGCCGAGGCAGTATTCGAACTTGCGACCGTAGCGGTAGCGCGGTTCCGGACTGAAGCGCCTGGAACCGCTGAGCCACAGCGGCCGGCTTTTGGAGTACGTTTTCAGTTGCAGGGTGTCTTCTTTTCCACACTTTGGTGCACCTCTTACTGAGACCATAGGAGAACTATGTCTGCAGGAAACCCGAAATATGCAGCGCATCCTATTCCGACAATGCGCTACACTTGTTACGAAATTGCCTAAGCGTGGAACGACATGTGTTTCTTTCCGAATGTTCTCCGTGTATATGGCAGTAAATAATCGTCGATTTAAAAGTTTCACTTTCTTTCTGATACCGGGGGAGCTACATTGCACACTGCTGAGCTCATCGTCAAGCATTCATTTCGCTTCGTCAGACTGAAGAATCTACTGGCTTCGGTCATCAGGCAATATGAGAAGGGGAGACCTGTACCTTGTTTCATTATTTAGTAGCCTCTACAAAGCATGTTTAACACGAAAGTTAGAATTTCGCAGCGTCATCAATGGGTGGTGTTGCGAGGAAGACAGGAGGCAGTCTGTGCAGATAATTGTTATTCGGAGCACGTGTAATGAAGAAACGTGTACGGCCACATTAGTCACACGTACGACTGGCAGTCATAAGGTTTCAATTAATATCTCTGAAAGAGCGGCGGACGTGAACTTTGGATATCGTGTTACGCTTTTGCTACTTTTTTACCTTTGTATGCGACACATTTTTCTATAATCTGGACGACGTGAAGTGGTACTTGATCTGGTACCGCGCGCCGCGGAATTTGAATCCCCGCCAGACGTCATGGACGTCGAAGACCCATAGAGGTATCTGCACACTGTAAGCTGTGGCTGCGCTTGTCTCCTGGCCCGCATTTAGAGTGACGGCGCCACGGTGGAACACGTGGTTCCAGCGGCCAGTAGCGGCATCCGCGATAGAGTACTTAAGCGTCTGCCTCTCGCTCAGCCTGGTGGCTAAGAAACGCCGGGACTGGCGACAGACATGCACCCGTTTAAAAGCTACCCTACCTATCAACTCGTCCAAGTTCTGGTCAGCCTTCCGTCGCCATACCGGAACTAAACCCTCCCCTTACTATCCTCTTCTCCAAGATGATCAGCCCTTCCCTGACTCCCTTAGTAAGGCTATCACTTTGCCTCCTACCTCTCCGATGTGTTTTCCATCCCCGATGATCCCCAGTTCGATTACTCCCTCTTCCCGGATGTCCGCGGCCGAACTGACACCTCTGTCCCTCCCCTCGCACCTGATTTCCAGTACTTGGACAACATTACACACGCGGAACCCAATGCCCCTATCAGTACACGGGATGTCATTGCTACACTCCGCAGGCCAGAGTGGCCGAGCGGTTAAAGGCGCTACAGTCTGGAACCGCACGGCCGCTACGGTCGCAGGTTCGAATCCTGCCTCGGGCATTGATGTGTGTGATGTCCTTAGGTTAGTTACGTTTAAGTAGTTCTAAGTTCTAGGGGACTTATGACCACAGCAGTTGAGTCCCATAGTGCTCTGAGCCATTTGAACCATTTTTTTGCTACACTCCGCATAAAACGCAACACCGCTCCTGGTCACGATCGTGTCACCTGCCGTCACCTTCATGAAGCTCCTGTCGCTTTCCTCTCCACTCTGGCCAGCCTCTACAATAGTGCTGTCCACCGGTTCCTACCCAAACCTGTGGAAAACCTCCCGTATCCTGATGTTCCTCAAACCTGGCAAACCGCTGTCCGCTGTCTCCTCCTACCGTCCCATCAGCCTTACCTCGGTCTACAGCAAGGTCCTGGAATCTATCCTCACCCGACGCATCCACCAGCATCTCCACCAGCACCGCCTCCTTCCTGTTACCCAGTGTGGCTTTCGGCCATCCTTCTCTTCCGACGACCGTCTCCTTCACCTCATCTCCTTTCCGAACAGCTTAATTCCCGTCGCTCCGCAATCTTCCTCTCCCTGGACCTCAAACGTGCTTATGACTATGTATGACATTCCGGCCTCATCTTAAAGCTCCAAACCTTCGCCCTTCCCATTAACTACGTCCGTCTGATCGGTTCCTTTCTCTCCCACCGTCCGTCCTACGTCACCATCCATCCCACGGATTCCTACACCTTTTTCCCCTGCGCCGTTGTGCCCCAAGGCTCCGTCCTCTCCCCCCTTCTGTACCTTTTGTACACGGCAGACATGCCGCCGCCGTCACCCCCTGTCCACCTCCTCCAGTTTGCCGATGACACCGCCTTAATTGCTCTTGCCCCCACCCTGCAGCGCTCCCACCACCTTCTCCAATCCCATCTTGACCGGTTCACCACTTGGTGCAACCAGTGGTTGCTCAAGGTTAATCCCTCCAAAACCCAGGCGATCATTGTAGGCAAAATCACCCCTTCAATCCGCCTCCTTGATTTCTATCTCACCATCTATGGCCGTCGTATCGCCCTTACTCCCTCCCTTAAGTACCTTGGCGTCACCCTCAACCATTGCCTCTCATGGACTCCCCATCTCCGGACAATCCAAGGCAAGGCACGCTCTCGACTCCATCTCCTCAAGCTCCTTTCTGGCTGTATGTGGGGTCTGGACCCCTCCACCGTCCTCCACACCTATAAATCCCTCATCCGCCCTCTCCTTTGTTATGTCCATCCGGCCTGGTTCTCCACCCCCCCTACCTTTTATAAATCCCTACAAATACTCGAACGCCATGCTCTCCGCCTCACCAACGCATCCGTCTCCCCTCCCCCATGCAGATCCTGTATGATCTCATCCCCTTCCCCCACCTCTTCCTTTCCCTTGAAAGGATACAGATCCTGTACACCTACCGCAAACTCGATCCACCTCACCTGCTTGTCTCACCCATCCTCTCCCACCCTCGCCCACTGCCACACATGTATTACCACGTCCCACCCGGTTTCCACTTCTCCACCCTCCTTACCCTCTCCCAAGGTGGCTTACGCCAGCTCCCCCTCCCTGATGATGTCCTCCTCCCCTCCATCTACCCCTCCTACCAACTTTGATCCTCCCTCCTTCTTCCAGTGTCTGTTCCTCTGGGCACCCTCTGTCCCTCCTCCCCTTCTCCCCACTCCTCCCCTGGGCCTCGCCTCCCCTGTCCCTCTACTCCTCCTCCCATCTCCTCAGCCATTGGCATATTTGGTCTACACTCTCCACCCTCTGAACCTCCCCCCTTACCCTTCTTCATCTCTTGGCAGGTCCCCGGACTCGCACACGCAATGTGGTCTTTCGCGCGCCGGAGTTCATCGCCATCAGTGTCTCGTGTGTGTGACGTCGTTTTGTGTTTTTAGTGTCCGCCGTCACACTTCTACGTATGTTCACTTGTGCCGTCGGATTCAACAGTGTTATGTGCGCCGTGTCAACGTGTTTTCAGTGTCGTTATCGTCGAGTGTGAACGGCTCTGTGTTTTTTGTGTATCTGTGACCACAATTTTTTGCCCGTCACTATGTTCATTTTAATTCTCAATTATTGTACTGTTATTGTCAACACTATGGCTGAAGAGCGGCGTAGCATGCGGCTGCCAGCCCACCTGATTATTCAGGTGTTAAAATAACAATAAAGAAAAAAAAGAAAAAAAAAGCTAAGCCCGCACATCTCCAGCGGTACACCGCAAGGTTACCACCCTTCGATTGTGCCATTCCAGCACTAATCGATGTGCTAGGTTTTTCTGGTGCCTGCCTGCCTGCCTGCCTTCATGCCTGGCAGCCCGCCTCCACTTCCACCTCTGCATCCGCCTCCGCCTCCGTCTCCGTCTCCGCCTCCGCCTCCACTTCCGCCTGTCCCCAGTTTTTGTCCTTTCTTTTTCATGCTGTACGTTTTTGTTTCTACCTGTCGTCAAGTCAGCCCCCACCACCACCACCACCACTAATACCACCACCACCACCACTACCACCACAGCCATAGTTTATACTGCCCCCTCCGCCGCCACCACCACCATAAAATGGTGTGCCCAGTCACACCCCCCATTTTTCCATCCCGCCTCTTCTCACTCTCCCTTCCCCCTGGCTCTTTGTCGCCCCTCTCCAGTTTCTTCCTCTCACTCCTCTCCCTCTGATCCTTTCCCCCCACTCCCCCAGCCTGTCACTGCAGCTCCATCTAGGGTGGTGGCCCATCGGGCCACTGTCCATACCCAACTCTCCCCATCGCCCTCGCCATCACCGCCATCGCCGTCGCCGTCGCCGTCGCCGTCGCCGTCGCCGTCGCTGTCGCCGACGCTGTCGCCGTCGCCGTCGCCATCTCCGGCGCCGACTGCTGCGTCCACGCCGGGACCTGCCCCCTCCCGCCACCTCCCTACAGCTGCTGTCCCTCATATCACCACCCACCCTTCTGCCGCCATTAAATGCCCTAGTGGCACCACCACCTCCTCTGCTCCCAAAAAGGCCCCGCCCTGTCCTCCTTCCCCCCCAGGATGCCATGGATATCTCCCCGCCTGGGCCTGCTCCCTCCGCCTCCCCCTCCTCCTCCTGCTCCTCCTCCTCCTCCTCCCCCCCATCTTTATACAAAATACCGCCGCTCTCGTTCCGATCCTTCCCTTCTCGAGGCCCGGAATCTCTCCCTCCATCTCTGTCAACACATCCCTCTTGCCCCCATCTCTCTCCTCACTCCCAGATGGGATTTGGTTCTCAACTCCTCCCCCAGCCCCACCCTCCAAACTGACATCCACTCCCGCCTCGCCATTGCCCGTATTGGCCCCATTGCCTCCCTAATCCCTGTTCCTTCTCCATCTCCTACCTGCCAACCCCAACCCCCGTGTCGCCCGCCGACCCTCACTGCCATGATCGCTCGGCTTAGTCTGATGGAGGAGGAGGTGTTGGCGAGCTCAAGGCATATCCCATGCTGGAGGTACGGGGGTCTGACACATTTTCAACTCGCCCCGCCCCACCTGACTTATGCATGATGTCTCCGAGGAAGCCCCCTCCATTTACCATCTCCTGAAGGAGGGTGCCCTACTCTTCAACCAGCGCTACAAGGTCGACCCCTCGCGTTCCCCTCCTCAATCCCTGCACTGCCAGAGGCGTCTGCACCATAACGTACACCCAACAGCTGAGTGCCGTGAGGCCCCTAGCTGCCCGCATTGTAGGCAAGCGCACTTCCTCTGGCAGTGCCCTAACCTTCAATCCCCTGCCTCCTGCAATACCTGCTATATCCCCCATCCCACCTACTCCCAAAGGTGTAAATCCCAACACGGTCTGACCACTCCTGAACTCACCGTCCCTGTCCATCCTCTGGACGCCCCCACCCCTCACGGCAATTCCCTTCTCCACCCCCTAACACTGAGGACATCATCAGATTCCTCACCATCGTCCTTCAGAGTGTTCATCCTTTTCAGCGCCCCCACACTCTCCAACAGATATCCCTCGCCGCCCGTTCCATTTTCCAACACAAAATGTACACCACCTACTCCAACAACCAGGCCCTTTTCACCTTCTCCGGTCTTGAAACCCCTGTCTAAATCCCTGACATGGCGCGACAGCACCGTATCCTTTTCAACAATATCTGCTCCCTTCCCACCAACAAGAACCCTTGCCACCCACCACATGGATGCCTTCCTCCTCAATGAAACCTTCCTCCAACCCCACCACACCGTCCACACTTCGCCCTATCTCCTCCACCGCTCCGATAATCCCCTCCAGATTCTGCCTGGCGGAGTTGCCATTGGTCACCAACACCAGATCCCCGTTCGGCTCCAACATCTCCTTCCCGACCCCACCGAACACCTGATCCTTAGTCTCTTCTTCCGCAGCCTTACTGTTACCTGCGCCACCATCTATGTCCGCCCTAACGCCCCTATTCCTTTCTACTTCCTCTCCCACATTGACCATACCTTCTCCTCCTACGTGATCACCGCCATCCTCAACATCCATAGTCACTCCGTCGCCCTGTTACGGCGGTGGAATCGATTCCTCTCCTCCCTTCAAAGTGACCTCATCCCCATCCCCCAGCACACCCGTCCCGAATCCAACTCCACTCCCGATGTTATCCTTTCCTCCCCCTACCTCCTTGGCCGCATAATGGTGGATGTCCTCGAGCCTATTGGTAACAACCGTCTCCCTGTCCTCCTCACGATTTCAGACGGTCGTCGCCACTGCCCCAAACCTCATCATGACCTTCCCCCTAAGTATGTCCATGACTATTCCCATGACAACTGGAATGCCTACCGGAATACCCTCTCCACCCAGGTCGATAGCCACCCCTTCACCTACCACCACCCTGACAATGTAACGAATGCCGCCTCCTTTCTCCAGCAGACCTTGTCTGAGGCCGTGGAGGCCAATGTGCCTACTGTCGCATTCCACTCCCACCGTCCTACCTTAAATCCACAGGCCTTCCTCCTCCTCTATGAATCCCGCCGTCTCTACCGTGCCTTCGTCCGCACGCGAGACCCGGACACATTACGACGCCACCGGCAACTCCAGCGGCACATTCGTAATTTGCTCGCAGCTAAGAACACCGGGACTGGCGACAGACATGCACGCGTTTAAATGCTACCCTACCTATCAACTCGTCCTAGTTCTGGTCAGCCTTCCGTCGCCTTACCGGAACTAAACCCTCCCCCTACTATCCTCTTCTCCATGACGATCACCCCTTCCCTGACACCCTTAGTAAGGCCAATCACTTTGCCTCCTACCTCTCCGATGTGTTTTCCATCCCCGATGACCCCAGTTCGATTACTCCATCTTCCCGGATGTCCGGGATCGAAATGACACCTCTATCCCTCCCGTCTCACCTGGTTTCCAGTACTTGGACAACATTACACCCATGGAACCTAATTCCCCTATCACTAAGCAGGATCTCATTGCTACACTCCGCACAAAACGCAACACCGCTCCTGGTCACGATCGTGTCACCTACCATCACCATCGTGAAGCTCCTGGCTCTTTCCTCTCCACTCTGGCCAGGCTCTACAAGGTAGTCCTGTCCATCGGTTACTACCCCAACCTTTGGAAAACCTCCTGTATCCTGATGTTCCTTAAACCTGGCAAACTGCCATCCACCGTCTCCTCCTACCATCCCAACACCATCACCTCGGTCTTCAGCAAGTTCCTGGAGTCTATCCCGACCCGAAGCATCCACCAGCATCTCTGCAGCACCGCCACCTTCCCGTTACCCAGTGTGGCTTTTGACCGTCCTTCTGTTCCGACGACCTTCTCCTTCACCACACTCATCTCCTTTCCGATCAGCTTAATTCCTGTCGCTCCGCAATCTTGCTCTCCCTGGACCTCGAACGTGCTTATTACCGTGTATGGCATTCCGGTCTCCTCTTCAAGCTCCAAACCTTCGCCCTTCCCATTAACTAAGTCCGTCTGATTGGTTCCTTTCTCTCCCACCGTCCGTCCTACATCACCATCCATCACACGGTTTCCTACACCTTTTTCCCCTCCGCCAGTGTGCCTCAAGGCTCCATCCCCTCCCCCCTTCTGTACCTTTCGTCCACGGCAGACATGCCGCCGCCGTCACCCCCCTGTCTACCTTCTCCAGTTTGCCAATGACACCGCCTTCCTTGCCATTGTACCCTCCCTGCAGCGCTCCCAACACCTTCTCCAATCCCATATTGACCGGTTCACCACTTGGTGCAACCAGTGGTTGCTCAAGGTCAATCCCTCCAAAACTTAAGCGATCATTGTGGGCAGAACCACCCCATCGTTCCGCCTCCTTGATTTCTATCTCACCATCTACGGCTGTCCTATCGCCCTCACTCCCACCCTTAAGTACCTTGGCGTCACCCTTGATCGTCGCCTTTCCTGGACTCCCCATCTCCGGACAATCCAAGCCAAGGCACGCTCCATCTCCTCAAGCTCTTTTCAAGCCGTACGTGGGGTCTGGACCCCTCCACCATCCTCCACATCTATAAATAGCTCATCCGCCCTATTCTTTGTTATGCCCATCCGGCCTGGATCTCCGCCCCAGTTCCCTTTTATAAATCCCTACAAATCCTTGAACGCCATGATCTCCGCCTCGCCTATCGCATCCGTCTCCCCTCCCCCACGTGATCCAGTATGATCTCATCCCCTTCCCCCACCTCCTCATTTTCCTTGAAAGCATACGGATCCTGTAAACCTCCCGCAAACTCGATCTTCCTCATCTGTTAGTCTCACCCGTCCTCTCCCACCCTTGCCTGCTGCTGCGCTTGAATTCCCACGTCCCACCCAGTCTCCAACTCTCGACCCTCCTTACCCTCTTGCAAGGTGGCTTCCGCCAGCTCCCCTCCCTGATGATGTCCTCCTCCCCTCCATCTACCCCTCCTACCAACTTCGATCCTCCTTCTCTCTTCCTGTGTCTGTACCTTTGGGCACCCCCCGTCCCACCTCTCCTTCTTCCCACTCCTCCCCCGGGCCCCCCTTCCCTGTCCCTCTACTTCTCCTCCCATCTCCTCAGCCATTGGCATCTTTGTTCTCCCCTCTCCACCCTCTCCACCCCCCTCTAACCCTTGTTCCCCTCTTGGCAGGTCCACGGACTCGCACGCGCTATGTGGACTTTTGCGTGCCGGAGTTCATTGCCATTAGTGTCTTGTGTGTGTGACATCGTTTTGTGGTTTTAGTGTCCGCCGTCACGCTTCTACATTCACTTGTGCCGTCGGATTCATCAGTGTTATGTGCGCTGTGTCAACGTGTTTTCAGTGTCGTTATCGTCGAGTGTGAATGGCTCCGTCTTTTTTGTGAATCTGTGACCACTATTTATTGCCCATCACTATGTTCATTTTAATTCTCCATTATTGTACTGTTATTGTCAACACTATGGCTGAAGAGCGGCATAGCATGCCGCTGCCACCCAACCTGATTGTTCAGGTGTTAAAATAACAATAAAGAACAAAAAGCTCATCCTGCACATCTCTGGCGGTACTCCACAGGGTTACCGCCCTTCGATTGTGCCATTCCAGCACTAATCGAAGTGCTAGGTTTTCAGGTGCCTGCCTGCCTGCCTGCCAGCCCGCCTCCGCCTCCGCCTCCGCCTCCGCCTCCGCCTCCACCTCCGCCTCCGCCTCCGCCTCCGCCTCCGCCTGCACCACCGCCTGTCCCCAGTTTTTGTCCTTTGTTTTTCGTTCTGTGCGTTTTTGTTTCTCCCTGTCGTCATGTCAGCCTCCACCACCACCACCACCACCACTACCACCACAGCCATAGTTCATACTTCCCCCTCCGCCGCCACCACCACCATAACATGGTGTGCCCAGTCACACCCCACTCTTTCCATCCCACCTCTTCTCACTCTCCCTTCGCCCTCGCTCTTTGTCGCCCCCTCTCCAGTTTCTTCCTCTTGCTCCTCACCCTCTGATCGTTTCCCCCCACTCTCTTAGCCTGTCACTGCAGCTCCAGCTAGGGTGGTGGCTCGTCAGGCCACTGCCCATGCCCAACTCTCCCCATCGCCCTCGCCATCACCGCCACCGCCGTCGCCGTCGCCGTCGCCGTCGCTGTCGCCGTCGCCGTCGCTGTGGCCGTCGCCGTCGCCATCGCCGTCGCCATCTCCGGCGCCGACTGCTGCGTCCACGCCGGGACGTGCCCCTTCCCGCCACCTCCCTATGGCTCCTGTCCCTCAAATCACCACCCACCCTTCTGCCGCCATTAAACGCCCTAGTGGCACCACCACCTCCTCCGCTCCCAAAAAGGACCCGCCCCGTCCTCCTTCCCCCCCAGGATGCCATGGATGTCTCCCCACCTGGCCCTGCTCCCTCTGCCGCCACCGCCTCCTCCGCCTCCTCCTCCGCCTCCTCCTCCTCCTCCTCCTCCTCCCCACTATCTTTATAGAAGTACCTCCACTCTCGTCTCGATCCTTCACTTCTCGAGGCCCGGAATCTCTCCCTCCTCCTCCGCCAACACTTTCCTGGTGCCCCCATCTCTCTCCTCACTCCCAGATCGGATTCTGTTCTCATCTCCTCCCTCAGCCCCACCCTCCATTCTGACATCCTCTCCCGCCTGCCCATCGCCCGTTTTGGCCCCAACTCTTCTCTCACCCCTGCTCCTTCTCTGTCCCCTAACCACCAACCCCAACCCCCGTGTCGCCCGCCGACCCTCTCCACCGAGATCTCTCGGCTCAGTCCGACGATCACGGAGGAGGAGGTGTTGGCAGAGCTCAAGGCATATGCCACGCTGGTCGTGCGGGAGGTCCGCCGCATTTTCAACTCGGCCCGCCCGACCTGCCTTATGCGTGTTTTCTCCGAGGATGCCCCCTCCTTGACCGTCTCCTGAAGGAGAGTGCCCTACTCTTCAACCAGCGCTACAAGGTCGACCCTCCCCATTCCCCTCTTCAATCCCTGCGCTGCCAACAGCCGAGGCCCCCAGCTGCCCGCATTGTAGGCAGCGCACTTCCTCCAGCACTGCCGTAACCTTCAATCCCCACCCTCCTGCATTACCTGCAATCTCCCCCATCCCACCTTCTCCCAAAAGTGTAAAGCCCGACCCCCTCCAACCGCTCCTGAACTCACCGTCCCTGTCTGTCCTCTGGACGCCCCCACCACTTCCGGCAATTCCCTCCACCCACCCCCTACCGCAGAAGACATCATCAGATTCCTCACCATTGTCCTTCAGAGTGTTCTTGCTTTTCAGCGCCCCCACACCCTCCAACAGATATCCCTCGCCGCCCGTTCTATTTTCCAAGTCAAAATGTACACCACCTACTCCAATATCCAGGCCCATTTCATCTTCTCCCGTCTTGACACCCTTGTCTAAAACCCTTACATGGCACGACCCACCGTATCCTTTTCAACATTATCCGCTCCCATCCTGCCAACAAGAACCTCTGCTATGGGCTCACCCCTATCGCCTATCGCAGCAGAAATTTTCATGGAGGCATTTGAGGAAACAGCCCTCCAGTCCGCAACATTACGCCCAAATTGTTGGCTTCGCTATGTCGATGATACTTTCGTCATCTGGCCCCACGGAGAAGAGGAGTTACAGAACTTCCACAAGCACCTTAACCAACAGCATAGGAAAATTCAGTTTACAATGGAAACAGAGAAGAATGTCGTGCTGCCTTTCCTCGACGTGGGACTTTATCGAAAACCTGATGGTAAACTTGGCCACAAAGTGTACAGGAAACCAACCAATACGGTCAGGTACCTTCACGCCTCCTCCCACCATCACCCCATGCAGAAGAAGTCCGCCTTGCACACGCTAACGAAGAGAGCGTACAGGATAAGCGACGAAGAACATCTGAAGACAGCACTTGAACGCCTCAGGTCCATCTTCGGAACTAATGGCTATGGGAAGCAGATGATAGAAGCACCATGTCGACAAGGGAGAAGACTAATAGGGAAGAGGAGAAGGAGGCACAGAGCATTGCTGTGTTACCACATGTACAAGGGGTCACCGAACGTACTGGCAAAATTCTACGAAAAGCCGACATCAAACCAATTTTCCGAAGCAGAAACAAAATATCAGACATGCTCGGTTCTACCAAGGATGCAGTTGACAAACTACACACAGCTGGCGTGTATGAAATTGGTTGTGCGTGTGGATTAGTCTACATAGGTGAGACGGGACGTCCGATTAGCACAAGGCTCTCGGAACATGAAAGATACATCCGCCTGAAACAACACACTAAGTCAGCAGTGGTGGAACACCGAGACGAGTGCGGGAAGCCAATTTTTTTTTTCAAGAATCCCGCGTCCTGGCGAAACAGCCTCTCACTTTCAAAAGAAAGATTAGAGAGGCGATAGAAATAGCCAAAACACCCGCCAACATGAATAGAGAGGACGGGTACAAGCTTCCGAGGTCTTGGCTGCCTGCAATAGCAGGGCTATGGAGCGGCGGCAGAGCCGTGGCTGCCCATGCAGACACGCGGAGAGCCGCAGTAGTGGTCGCGAGCACACAAAGCAATGGCACGCCGCAGCCGGCTTCTGGACAGCATGGAAACAGTGTGACGTCACAGCCATCACCTGTTCGCCATTCGTCCGTCTCCTCCAATGGGGGCAGGATTAATATAAAGACCAATAGAAAACAGCTATTTCAGCCAATGACAGATAATAAAGGAAACACCAATAAAGCATACCTTTCACCCCTCCTCCTCCTCCTTTTACAGCCAATCAAGTAACGACACGGTTTTCTCGTGCATCTATTTAAGGAACCAAGTGTGTTCATTTAGCAGTGAACGTAAGGCCCTGATGAAGGCTAGCTGCAACGCTGGCCGAAACGTTGGCGCATTTTAAATTATGACGATGCGGTCTGATACCCTGAAGAATTTTATTCAAGAAGAACCTCTTCCTGCACACCCTTTCCACTCACCATTTGGAAGCCTTCCTCCTCAATGAAACCTTCCTCCAACCCCACCTCACCGTCCACACTTCGCCCTATCTCCTCCACCGCTCCGATAATCCCCTCCCGATTGCGCGTGGCGGAGTTGCCATTGGTCACCACTGCCAGAATCCCATTCGGCTCCAACAGCTCCTTCCTGACCCCACCGAACACCTGATCCTTAGTCTCTTCTTCCCCGTCCTTACCGTTACCTACGCCACCGTCTATGTCCGCCCTAACGACCCTATGCACTTCTACTTCCTCTCCCACATTGACCATAACTTCTCCTCCAATGTGATCGCCGCCGACCTCAACATCCATAGTCGTTCCGCCGCCCAGTTATGGCGGTGTCATCAGTTCCTCTCCTCCCATCAAGGCGACCTCATCCCCATCCCCCTGCACACCCGTCCCACATCCAACTCCACTACCGGTGTTATCCTTTCCTCCCCCTACCCCCTTGGCCGCTTAACGGTGGATGTCCTGGAGCCTATTGATAGCAACTATCTTCCCGGATGTCCGGGATCGAACTGACACCTCTATCCCTCCCATCTCACCTTATTTCCAGTACTTGGACAACATTACACACACGGAACCCAATGCCCCTATCACTACACAGGATCTCCTTGCTACACCCCGCACAAAACGCAAAACCGCTCCTGGTCACAATCGTGAAGCTCCTGTCGCTTTCGTCTCCACTCTGGCCAGGCTCTACAATGTAGTCCTGTCCACCGGTTACTACCCTGACCTGTGGAAAACCTCCTGTATCCTCATGTTCCTTAAACCTAGCAAACCGCCCTCCGCCGTCTCCTCCAACCATCCCATTAGCCTCACCTCGGTCTTCAGCAAGGTCCTGGAATCTATCCTCACCTGACGCATCCACCAGCATCTCCGCCAGAACCGCCTCCTTCCCATTAGCAAGTGTGGCTTTTGACAGTCCTTCTGTTCCGACGACCTTCTCCTTCACCTCACTCATCTCCTTTCCGAACAGCATAATTCCCGTAGCTCCACAATCTTCCTCTCCCTGGACCTCGAACGTGCGTATGACCATGTATGGCATTCCGGTCTCCTCTTCAAGCTCCAAACCTTCGCCTTTCCCGTTAACTACGTCCGTCTGATCGGTTCCCTTCTCTCCCACCGTCCTTTCTACATCACCATCCATCACACGGATTCCTGCAGCTTTTTCCCCTGCGTTAGTGTGCCCCAAGGCACCGTCCTCTCCCCCCTTCTGTACCTTTTGTACATGGCAGACGTGCCGCCGCCGTCGCCCCCCATCTACCTTCTCCAGTTTACTGATGATTCCGCCTTTCTTGCCATTGCCCCCACTCTGCAGCGCTCCCAACACCTTCTCCAATCCCATCTTGACCGGTTCACCACTTGGTGCAACCAGTGGTTGCTCAAGGTCAATCCCTCCAAAACCCAGGCAATCATTGTAGGCATACCACCCCTTCGTTCCACCTCCTTGATTTCTATCTCACCTTCTACGGCCGTCCTATCGCCCTCCCTCCCACCCTTAAGTACCTGGGCGTCACCCTTGACTGTCGCCTCTCCGGACTCCCCATCTCCGGGAAATCCAAGCCAAGGCACGCTCCCAACTCCGTCTCCTCAAGCTCGTTTCCAGCTGTACGTGGGGTCTGGACCCTTCCACCATCCTCCACACCTATAAATCCCTCATCCACCCTATTCTTTGTTACGCCCATCTGGCCTGGATCTCCGCCCCTCCTCCTTTAATAAATCTCTTCAAGTCCTAGATTGCCTTGCTCTCCGCCTTGCCTGTCGCATCTGTCTCCCCTCCCCCACGCGGATCGAGGTACGATCTCATTCTGTTCCCCCACCTCCTCCTTTTCCTTGGAAGGATATGGATCCTGTATTCCTCCCACAAACTCGATCCTCCTCACCTGCTTGTCTCGCCCATCCTCTCCCACCCCTGCCCGCTGCCGCGCCTGTATTCCCACATCCCACCCGGTCTCCATCTCTCCGCCCTCCTTACCCTCTCCCAAGGTGGCTTCCGCCTGCTCCCCCTCCCTGATGATGTCCTCCTCCCCTCCATCTACCCCTCCTATCAACTTTGATCCTGCCCCTCGCACTTCCGGTGTCCTTTACCTCCCTTCTCTCGCCTTTTCCCCCCATCCCTCTTCCTCCATCCCACTTCCCCCCGGGCTTTCCCTCCCCCTTCCTCCTTTCCCCCTATCTCCTTTGCCCATGGCATCTCTGCTCTCCCCTCTCCCTCTCCCCCCTCCTTCCTCATCCTCTCCTGGCAGGTCCCTGGACTCGCACATTCTACGTGGACATTCGCGCGGCGGAGATCATCGCCATTAGTGTTTCGTGTGTGCCGTAGTGTTTGGTGTTCAGTGTTCACCGTCACACTCCATCGTTCACCTGTGCCATCGCCATCTTCAGTGTTCGTGCATCGTATCAACAGTTTGCCGTGTGGATTATCGTCGAGTGTGAACTGCTCCATGTTTGTTTTTGTGTGTCTACTGTTTTATTGACCACCGTTCTGTAACTTCTGTGTATTCTTCCAGTTTTTTTCTCTCATTGTGTCTTCTCTGGCTGAAGAGCAGCGTAGAATGCTGCTGACAGCCTGCCTGTTGTACAGGTTTTAAAATAACAATAAAGTAAAAAAAAAGCTCAGCCTGCCAGTCTAACCTTGCGTACGTCTCAGGACATATCGCCTCCCATTAGACAGCATATTTACTCTCATGTTTTCTTTACGAGTGGACGTGATTGTCTTGTTTGGTTTTCTTGACTCTGTTGTTCCGTTCTTGTTGTAAGGTCCTTCGTTGGTCATGTCCGTCCTCTCCCGGTGTGTTGTTGTTCGCTAGCCGCTCTGCTTGTCCCGCTGCGTTTCCGTCATTTCAGTCCCGCTACTGCTCCGTTTACCGTTACAACACTTGAATGCAAAAATCAAAAGAATGTTCAAGAAAATCCCCCTCCAAATTCGTCTCGTCATCATTCTGAAAATTAATGTCACTCTATAGTTTATTTTTCTGAGGAAAGACGAAGAGTCACGAAATGCCATATCCGGAGAATATGGAGAGGATTGGTGGGAAGAGGGGGGGGAGGTGGTGGGAGGTAGGCATAATCTGATAACACGAAGAAGCAATAAGTCTGTTCCCTGTGCAGACGGAGCCGGGGCATTGTCGTCAAGCCTCGGAGACCTTTCAAAACGTCGTCCAAGGTGTTTAAAGCTGATTCATGACTTTCAATTTTTCCACTGCCGCCTCGATATTGATGTGTCGTCATTGTAGCGGCAGGGTTTTCACTTCTCCTGTGATTACCGTTTCTTCACAGAGAGGTGGTCTACCACATCGTCCTTCATTATTCAGACTGGTTTCTCCACGCTGGTAGCGTTTGCGTAATTCAACAATTGCGGGATATGACTGTGTTATTGTCGTACACTCACACTTCAGCATAGATTAAGGCTGCGTGTTTCTCCTTGAAATGCAGAAAACGACTTATCCCTCAATACTCCAGTTTCTATTGAAGAGCGTTGAAAATAAGCTAGAGGGATAAGGTTAGAGATCAGGAGGTTCTCCATAAAGTCGGCGACGAGACGAACATGGGATAAATATTGACAAAAATAAGGGACAGGATGATTTGATATCCATTAAGACATGACGGAGTAAACTACATGGTATTTGGGCGGCTGTATATATTGTGTGGGAAGACAGAGACTGGAACAGATTTACTAAATAATTGAGGACTTCATATCCTGCTCTGATGGAAGAGATTGGCCCAAGAGAAACAAATCCAGAGAAAGCACGCCGCATGCCACATAAAACCAGTCGGAATACTAGATATGAAAGGGATGGGCCATTTAGGTGTGTCACTTCGAGGGTTGTGATGCGTGTGGCGCGGGAATTTCAATGCGAACCGAATTATAGATATGAACCAACAAACAAACCAATAATTAACTACTTAAATTTAGTTTTCCGAGATGGTATCTGTGGCGTTTCCTTCAAAAACTGTTCTTTGTTTCCCTACTACATATTTTTAACTTCTTGTGTTGGCATGAGTTGCATAGAGCACTACAGAAAAAATTATGGAAAGAGGCGTACTGGGATATGCTGTAAATGACCGTGCCTTGTTAATTACAAAGCAGGGAAGGCGTAGTTGACGTGATACAGCAGTAGAAGCTCATTCAGATTGAGAAAGGGAGAAGGGACTAATAGGTGCTAGACGAGGTGGTGAGGTCGTAAAGGATATGTCAGAGGAAATCTCGTAATTGATTAAAAGTGTTGCAGTGTTTCAGTAATATGAAAGGAGCAGGATTAATATAAACAAGTGAAGATCGCGCTGTCAGTCACTGATCACTCATGAAAGTATACGCAATTGTGTGAAAATGTGTTTGAAACCACCGCGACTTTTCAGGTGTTGAAGATAAGTGGGTGTCGTTGCACAGACACTAAACAGTTTAACTCATCGCTTTGGTAAATGACTTCTTCAATCACGACAGTGAGAATGACGAACATAAAGTGGTTAGGGTTGTAAACCAAATCACAGGATCAGGTCGCAAAGTGTCTCTAAAATCAAATAAATCACAACAATTTTAGCAGCTTTTCTGCAATGTTACTACGAGTACTCTGAATGCTACACGTACTAATGTATACAATGCCGAAATATCATAGAGTTCTAAAGACAGCGTACCCAATTTCCAAGATTGTTTATCCACATTCCTACAGTTGTAACTTAAATAATGGCAACTATTTATTCACAACCGATACAATAGAGTTACATGTTTGCACCTGTTACTGTCCTTCAAAGTAGTCACCAGCGTTGTGTAGAACCCGTTGCCAGCAATGTGGAAGGCATAGTATGCCGTTAGCAGAGCCAGTTCCTTTGATGGTGCGAATGGAGTGGTCTACTGCCTGTTGAATACCTGGAACAGTTGTGAAGCGAACGCCACGAAGTGGTTCCTTCATCTTTGGAACCGAATCAAAGTCACAATGACTTAAGCCTGGGGAGTATGGTGGGTGGTACAGTACATTCCAGTCCCATCAACCGCACAGAGCAGCCACAGCTTCAGCTGTATGAGCCAGCGAATTGTGGTGCAAAATGGTGGGTAGATTGTGCAGAAAGTGCGGCCGCTTCTTTCGCAATGCTGGTAACCGGTAATGCTCCAAAAACGAAAGATAATACTGAGTGTTGATGATCTGCCGTGGAGGAACGTAACGCATTAGGATAACACCATCACAGTCGTATACCAGAATCACCATAACTTTAAACCGCTCCATTCGCACCATCAGCATATAATTTTTTTCTCTACTGTGATTTCATTCCCCTGCCACACATGGGCAGGGGAGGGCTGGCAGCGGCACAATCCGCCGCTCTTCAGCCGAGTGACATGATAACGAAAGCAAGAATAAAATGTTACATATATAAGGTGATAAAAAAGGGGAACATAAAACAAAGTGAGGGGAGATAATGGAGGTAAAATAAAGACATGGAGACGTTTATGGTGGGACAATTAGAAAAGGTCGACATAAAGTTAAAAAACACAGTTGGCGATTCTTAAAACATAAAGAAGACACTGAAGGCACACGCACAGGTTAAAAGTCGGCCACAGTATTAAAAACGCTCCAGAACAACACACTTAAAACCCACTTGGAGCACACATGATGAATAATAAAACTGCCAGGTGGGACCTGCCAAGGGAGAGGCCAGAGAGGATGGAAAAGGAGGGGAGAGCGAGGGGCAGCAGGGAAGGCGGTTGGATGACAAGAGTAGGGGCGTCAGTAGGTACAGTAAGAGGCAGGAGACTGGTGGGGCAGGAGATAAACAGGGAAGAAAGGTAGGAGGGAGTGCAGAGACACTGAAGGGGAGCACAAGAGAGGGAGGGGGAGTAGGAGGGGAAAGCCACTCACGAGAAGAGAGAGGCAGGAGGGGGAGCCCTGAGGAGGAGGCAGGAGGAAGATGGAGTTAGTGTTGGTAGGAAGGGTAGATGTCAGAGTGAAGCTCATCATCCAGGAGGAGTAGATGGTGGAAGTTGCGTTGGGACATGAAGCAGAGGGTGTGGAGATGGAGAGAGGGTGGGGCACAACGGTAAAGGCGCGGTAATGGGCTGGGGGTGGAGAGGAAGGGAGACACCAGAGGGTGAGGGGGATCAGTATGGCGCACAATATGTAGTGTTCAGATGTGTTCAAGGAAAATGAGAAGGTGAGGTAGGAGATAAGGTCGTAGGGGATGCGCGTGGAGGACAGACGGCAGATGTGGAAGGCAAGGCAGAGCGCATGGCGTTCGAGGATTTGCAGAGATTTATAGAACCTAGGAGGGGCGTAAATCTAAGCTACACTGGCATAACAGAGGATGGGGTGTATCAAGGATTTGTAGGTGTGAAGGAAGGTGGAAGGATGCAGACCCCATGTCCACCCAGACAGCAGTTTCAGGAGGCAGAATCTGTTGTGAGCTTTGTGTTGGATGGTAAGGAGATGGGGGAGTCGAGGTGAGGTGGCAGTCGAGGATGAGGCCAAGGTATCTGAGGGTAGGAGTGAGGTGGATAGGACGGCCATAAATGGAGACAGAAATCATGGAGACAGAAGGTGCGGGTGGTGCGGCCTATGATGATCACCTGTATCTTGAAGGGGTCGACACGGAGGAGCCACTGGTTGCACAAAACAGTGAATTGATCAAGATGGGTTTGGAGAGTACGTTGGGACCGTTGAAGGGTAGGATAAAGGGCTAGGAAGGAGATGTCATCAGCAAACTGGAAGAGATGAACAGGCGGGGGAGGTTTGGGCATATCAGCAGTGTACAGGAAATAGAGGAGAGGTGAAAGCACGGAATCTTGGGGCACGCTGGCAGAGGGATAGAAAGTACAGGAGATGGAATTGTAGACACTCACATAGGAGGGACGATGGGAGAGGAAGGAACAAACGTGACAGACGAAGTTGATGGGGAGAGCATAGGTCTGGAGTTTGAAGAGGAGCCCGTGATGCCAGACACAGTCATAGGCGTTCTGGAGTTCAAGGGAAACAAAGATAGCGGAGTGATGGCAGTTAAGTTGGAGGGAAAGAAGAGTGGTAAGGTTAAGGAACTGGTCGTCGGCAGAGAAGGAAGGTCGGAAGCCACATTGGGTAAGGGGAAGGAGATGGTGCTGGTTAAGGTGGCGGTGAATACAGTGAGAGAGGATGGTCTTGAAGACCTTACTGAACACGGAGATGACGCAGATGGGGGGATTGGAAGAGATATCAGAGGGAGATTTGTTGGCTTTAGGGAACAGCAGAACATGGGGAGTCTTCCACAGGTCAGGGTAAAATTCAGTGAAGAGGAGGACATTGTACAGGGTAGGAAGGACAGTCAGGAAGGATGGGGGGGATTCCTTTAGGTGGCAGTAGGTGATACCATCATGACCAGTGATAGTGTTGCGTTTGGGGCCAAGGACGAGTGTGATGTCGTGTGCGGTGATGGGAGTGTTGGTGTCTGAAGGGGGCAACCGATCCAAGTACTGGAAACTAGGGGCGAGCGGAGGGACAGAGGTGTCAGTGCGATCAAGGTTGGTGTGGAAGAGGGAGTAATCAAAATGGTGATTGTCAGGAATGGAGACCTCGGAGAGGTGGGAAGCAAAACCGGTAGCCTTACTGAGGTCGTCAGGGAAGGCCGATCGTCATGTAGGGTTGGATAATGCGGGGAGGGATGGCTGCCAATAAGGCGTTGGAAGGCTGATCAGTACTTGGAGGAGTTGACAGGGAGGGTAGACTTGAGCCACGTGTATGTCTGGCACCAGTCCCGGCGTTTCTTTGCTGTAAGGAGGTTCCGGATCTGTTGCCGGTGGCGGATGATTGGGGTATGGAGGAGGGAGCGGTATTGCCTGTGGGATTCAAGTAGACGAAGGAAGGCCTGTGGATGAAGCGTAGGGTGGTAAGGGTGGATAAGTTTGGTAGGGACATGAGCCTCCGCAGCACCAGAGATGATCTTCTGAAGGAAGGAAGAGGAATGGGTGATGTTAGCAGGATGGTGAAAGGTGAGGGGGTGGCTGTCGACCTGTAAGGCAATAAATTGCCGGTAGACATCCCAGTCGGCACGGCGGTAGTCATAAACAGACGTGGGAGGGGCAGCAGGGCATCAGCAGAACAGGCTTGGCCAACTGTATATTACGCCTTCCACATTGCTGGCAACGGGTTCTACACAACGCTGGTGACTAATTTGAAGGACAGTAAGAGGCGCAAATATATAACTCTTTTGTATCGGCTATGAATAAATCGTTACCACTAATTCAGTTGCTACATGGTGGTCCATTGATCGTGACCCAGCCAGATATCTTACGAAATAAGCGTCAAACGAGAAAACTAAAAAGAACGAAACTTGTCTAGCTTTAAGGGGGAAACCAGATGGAGCTATGGTTTGCCCACTAGATGGCGCCGCCATAGGCCACAGAACGTAGGTACGTTTCAACAATTTATTTCGGTTGTTCCAATGTGATACATGTACCTTTGTGAACTTATCATTTCTGAGAACGCATGCCGTTACAGCGTGATTGCCTGTAAATACCACTTTAATGCAATAAATGCTCAAAATGATGTCCGTCAACCTGAATGCATTTGGCAATACGAGTAACTACATTCCTCTCAACAGCGAGTAGTTCGCCTTCCGTAATGTTCACACTTGCATTGACAATGCGCTGACGCATGTTGTCAGGCGTTGTCGGTGGATCACGATAGCAAATCCGGGGACGTCAGATCTGCTGAACGTGCGGGCCGTGGTATGGTGCTTCGACGACCAATCCACCTGTCATGAAATATGCCATTCAATACCGCTTCAACCGCACGCGAGCTATGTGCCGGACATCCATCATGTTGGAAGTACATCGCCATTCTGTCATGCAGTGAAACATCTAGTGGTAACATTGCACCATTTATATTGTCATCGATCAAATGGGGGCAAATTATCCTTCCTCCCGTAATGCAGTACCATACATTAACCCGCCAAAGTCGCTGATGTTCCACTTGCTGCAGCCATCGTGAATTTTCCGTTACCGAATAGTGCACAATATGCTTGTTTACGTTACCGCTGTTGGTGAATGACGCTTCGTTGCTAAATAGAACGCTTGCAAAAAATCTGTCATTGTCCCGTAATTTCTTTTGTGCCCAGTGGTAGAACTGTACACGACGCTCAAAGTCGTCGCCATGCAATACCTGGTGCATGTGAAATATGGTAATGGTGCAATCGATGTTGATGTAGCGTCCTCAACAGCGAGATTTTCGAAATTCCCGATTCAATCGCAACTTGTCTGCAACTGATGTACGGATTAGCTGCGGCAGCAGCTAAAACACCTACTTGGGCATCATCATTTGTAGCAGGTCGTGGTTGACGTTCCACATGTGGCTGAACACTTCCTGTTCCCTTAAATAACGTAACTTTCCGGTGAACAGTCCGGATACTTGGTGGCTTGCGGAGTATGGACGTAGATGTAGATGATGTCGTCCAGGATACCGAGCAGTATACATAGCACACGCCCGTTTGGCATTTTGATCACAATAGCCATACATCAACACTATATCGACCATTTCCGCAATTGGTAAACGGTCCATTTCAACACAGGTAATGTATCACGAAGCACATACCGCCCGCACTGGCGGAATGTTACGTGATACCACGTACTTATACGTTTGTGACTATTACAGCGCCTTCTATCACAAAGCGGAAAAAGTGGTCCAATTAAACATTCATATTTCTTTACGCACTACACGAATATGTAATAAAAATGGGGGTTCCTATTTAAAAACACGCAGTTGATGTCCGTTTGACCTATGGCAGCGCCATCTAGCGGACCAACCATAGCGCCATCTGGTTTCCCCCTTCAAGCTAGACGAGTTTCGTTCTTTGTAGTTTTTTTCGTTTGATGCTTATTTCGTCAGATATTTGGCCCGGTCACTATCAATGGACGAACCTGTATATATCCGTGTTCTAGGTCAAAGGAGGAGAGTGGTTAGTGCAACGATATAATAAAACCCAGGTTATACATCGTTTGTAACAAGATCCTACTAATGAGTGTCATGTTCCCAATAACGACAGAGGGAATTAATACATGTGGCGTCTTCCGCGGGAAGTATTGAGAACGTTACAACATTTTCCTATCTGAGGTTTTATTTCTGCGGAGAACACTCATAGAGTGGAGTGATCGTATACCATGAAGTACGTGCACTAACACTCCCCATGTAAGCGTGATTGGAATCATAGCCACTGCCGGTTTTGTAATAATTATTAGTATTGTTCTCTTTAAGAAAAGTAACTGTTGAGCCGTATAGGATTCTTGATGGCCGGAATATCGGTAATCGCTAACGCTGTGAGCCTCAATATACACTCCATTTCAGTGAAAAACGGAACATGAAATATGTCTTAGAAAAGACTGTGCTGAATACGTTGCCATATTTGCTGTATCGCTCTGGAAAAACTCTACGTTCGTTATGTGCTGTTTACCACCAGCACTATACCACAGACAACAGAGACTAGAACGTTGTAGAGTCAGCGTGAACTATGACACTGTCTGTCACTCTGTAGTGTTCAAAGACAAGACTCTCTTCTATCTATGGGGTTAGGTCATAGCCAACGTGTCCATAGGGGACTTGGGGAAAGATCATAGGCAGTAGGAATTCTCAACACCCACATCCTTACGGCTCCTGGAATCATGATCTGGGAAGTTTCTCCATATTACTACACGACTGATTTGTGTAATTTCTAAAGGAAGGCTAAAGGTTTGACTGTATACAGTAAGAATATGAAACGCTGTCGTCAAATATTTCACGACCGAGGTGAAAAACGACGCCCTCCTGCAGGGCAGGGCTGGTTCCCATAGATCACACAACAATCGCATTGAGGAGTGGACTGGCTTCTCTACTCCGACCGCAAAGACTCTGGAAGCCACAACAGTATCGACCGGCCGCCGTGTCATCCTCAGCCCACAAGCGTCACTGGATGCAGATATGGAGGGGCATGTGGTCAGTACACCGCTCTTCCGGCTGTATGTCAGTTTACCAAACAGGAGCCGCTACTTCTCAATCTAGTGGCTCCTCAGTTTGCCTCAAAAGGGCTGAGTGCACCCTGCTTGCCAACAACGCTTGGCAGACCGGATGGTAAGCCATCCAAGTGCTAGCCGAGACCGGCAGCACTTAACTACGGTAATCTGACGGGAACCTGTATTACCACTGTGGCAAGGCCGTTGGCCGATTGGCTTATCGAGTCCCCAGATTTGACATCCATAGAGCACGTCTGGGTTGCGATAGTAAGTATATTTTCCTAACAGGTGCCACCCAGCAATCTTCATTAACTGGTACTCGCATGGAAGAGTGATGATAATTGAAGTTAAACTTCCAAAACGCTGAATAAATAACACCACTGGCCAGAATAACGTCAAAATGAAACGGGATATTATTGGAGAAGGGGGAAAACGAATGGCAGATGAAAAAAAGTGTGAAAATTCATCAATAGATGGCACTGTACTTGTCAGAATATGTAAAGGAAAACATCTGTCACGACCCACTGAAGTTGGTATAAATACGCAGGGTACACGGAATTTCCTCATTTCGCGTCTGCGGCGTTCGCCATGACTGTCTCTAATCAGGATGGGGTTCTGCTTGTATAGCTGTATTAAAGGAATGATGATTGTGCTCACGTCGCTCTGCAGAAGTTCCGAACACTGAAGGCTTTGAACAAAGACGTTGGTTCGATGATTGCTGTGGGTCTGGAGAAAATGATTCGGATACTCGAAAAGACGGGTTCATTTGATGTGATACCTGGTAGAGGGAGGAGACGTCAGTTGAAGCAGTGGCCATAGCAATGCAGGAGGAGAGGAGTGGTGGTGTGCAAACGTGTGCACGGAGAATTACCCGAACATTGGACACAAACCGTGAGCACGGTCCGTAAAATCCTAAGAGACAGCATTTTTGAATTCCATTCAAAATTGCCCATGTGCGCGAGTTTCTTTCTGTTGGCCTACCAGCAAGAGAGACCTTTGCTTTAGAATTTCTTGTTCGCATTGAGGTGGATAATGATTGGCTGTGGAAGGTTTTGTGGACAGACGAAGCCCACTTCCATCTGACGGGATATGTCAATACACAGAATTGTCGAATATGGGCAACGTAAAATCCACACGCATATCAACCAGTACCACTTCATCCTGAAAAGGTCACTGTGTGGTGTGGTTTACAGCATAATTTATCATAGGGCCGTATTTTTTCGTAGATACAGGTGCTTCCGGTCCTGTTACCGTTACTGTCACTGGTGAGCGCTATGTCTTTTGCGCAGCCACGTCATTCCATCTCTCCAACAGCGTGGATCATTTCTATGCAAGATGGCGCACCTCCGCACATTGAAAATCCAGTCAAACAGCTGCTGAAGCACCATTTCGGAAATGCTAGAATTATCATCCGCCATTTCTCTACAGCCTGGCCGTCCCAGTCACTGATCTTAATCCGTGTGACTTCTGGCTGTGGGGCTATCTGAAAGTTATTGTGTTTAGTGTTCCGACTGCAAACGTAGCTGCAATGAAGGCGCGCATTGCGCAACACATTCTGAACGTGACCCCGGAAACACTTCGATCAGTTGTGGTGTAAGCTGTTTCTCCAATTCAGTTTGTTCCAGAAAACGGTGAACAGCAAATTTGTTGAACATATTTTGTGCCAGTCATACAGAAATTAATAATCTGATTTGATTTTTTTGATGTTTTTATGGGGTTTGTGGCCACAGGACAGTTAAAAGCCGATGTTATTGATGCTTTTTATGCGGTTTTTAGATGCAGGAAAATTAAAAACCTATGTGATTGATGCTTTCTATGCGGTTGATGCTATTTATGCGGGTTTTGCTAAGAGGACAATTAAAAACCGGTTTTTCCCATTCGATGTAATAGGACCTTAGGTAACTACCAGTATCACACCTGTACGCACATGCACACTGATTAGTACAGTTTCTTTAACGTCAAACATACACCTTGGCCGTATGATTCATCTGTCATTTGTAGTCGAGTAGTATTAAATTATGATGCTTACAGCGCCATCTATTGCTACAGTTCGTAACTGTTTATTTTTCTTCTGTCATACATTTTCCCCCTTCTCCGATAATATTCCGTTGCAATTTGACGTCATTCTTACCAGTGGTGTTATTTCTACAGTGGTTTGTAGCTTTAATTATAATCACCCTGTAATTTCTCAAGATGACACTGAAAGGCTGCCTGCTTCCACGGCACAGTGAGTACAGGATTGTACTCTTGCGCAGGGTCACAGTTCATATTGACGTTGATGATGGACATCAGCTTCCAATATGCTATGGAAGTTTAATACTTTAGTGTGTGATATTATTGGGCGTTAAAAGGTTTTTTGCTTTTCGTATTTAACCAAATATAACATTGATGATGATAATTTATGGCAATGTTTGCCGACAAGATAAAGAATGCAACCTTTAACACTAGATTGCGTACTCACGGCAGTTCTCCTTGGCCGTTTTTTGGTACGACTTGGAAAGAGAGAAAAATTAATGAATGATCGACGATGCGTCGGTTCTCGATTGTGTTTAGGAGACGTACGGATTGATTGCGTGAAAATAGTTTCTCAAATGACCTCTTAACCCGGATTGCTTTCACGCAATCAGACTCTTCAATGAAATTACCTAAGGGACCTATTTGAATAATAAAAGGAAAAAAATGGAAATGAATGCAAAACAGTGCAATTTTGCAAAACAAAGTTGTCAGATCGGAAATTGAACACATTAATGGTTCCCAAATACGATCGAGACACCGCAATAAAGAGCGAACCTGTAACAAAGTTCATTTAAACATAAACATTATTTGTGGTTAATTTAAAGAAAAGAATAAGCATAGATTTTCTGTACAGTGAAGCATCAATATATTCTCAAAGGACAAAAGCGTTAAACTATAAACATTAACAAATTTACAATGAATACAAAACTTACACTTTTATGTTTTTCTCATACGTGGAACAGTCCAACAATCGCTGCTTTTGTATGTGTGATATTTTGTAAAAATTAAATGTCCTGGCGTGCGCGTAAGTATTTTTTATCATCACAAGGTTTACAAAAGCGTTTTTGTTTTCTTGGTGATAACGTGGTTTTTCACACTAAATGAAATATAACTTGTAGCGGTGCTTCACAACACGTCTTAACAAGTCGGCAACCAAACATCAAAGGTAATGGAAGTACATGTTAACATATCGGCGACCAGAAGTACAACTAACTATAAAGATTCTAGAATTTTCCTAACAAATGATAAATTGTTCTTTCTTCTGTTTCGCAGCTTTTTGCTGTCAAGCGCTGCGGCAATGAATTTAAATATCTGCGCCCAGCGAGTCATAGTGTTTAAAAGTACCTTTTAAACGCTGGCCGCGCGTCTTGGTATAGGCGCACGTTATAAACAGATTTCGTTTCCTTACTCTCGCGTTGTCATGCTTAGTATCATTACAAACTACACCTCGGTGGCTGTCCTTTTCTCATATTCAAAATGTCTGAAATCCAATAATATCACATTGCTTCCCGCGTGAGGAGCGATGACTCCGTCAGGGTCATCGCGACTCACGAGTAGTCGTGATATTATTGCTTTCGTGAAACAAGTTAGTAGGCCTATTACTTGCAAAAATTCTTTACAATAGATTTTACACACTACATCAGGCAAAGTGGTTAACATACAGAGTATCAGGTAAGTATATTCGTACGACCGAAATTGATAGTAATTTGTCCATAGGGTAACTACATGACAATTGAACTGTGCTCTTTCTAATGTATTATACAAGGATAACAAATGTTCATTTCTCGGTAAAAGATAATAAAATTAAAATAAAGATAGATATACGTAGTTACATTATACATGGCATAACAAACATTAAAAAATAACAAAGAAATAAATTACTTGACTTCGCAGGAAGTCTGGGTGCTGTGTGCACCCGTGAAAAAAAAATATGTTACAAAAAATTGACATTCTTGTTTTACAATGACATATTACAGGAATATTTTTGTCGTTGTTTCGTCGAAGATTTCTTGCAGTAAATACGTAGCACTTTACTTATTTGTGGCTTTCATGGCCTGCAAAAAAAAAAATTTCACTACACTTGGGTAGGTATGAGTTGCACTGGGAGTGGTAGAACTTCGGGTGTAAATGATAGCACTGCACTTGAGTGGGGAAATTTATTACACTTTCACAGTGGAGGAAAAGTAGGGCATCACTTTCACTGTGGAAGTTGGAGTAGTTGTCGGGGTGTGATGTTGCGTTGGAAATACGTCGTGGGTCAGGAACTGGAACATTGGTTCTGCAACATGTTGAGCCGTATCGTGGCGGTCTCTATTTCACTTGACACATGTCCGCTTCCATTTATGTTTTCGTACATGAAAAATAAAAAAAAAAAAAAATCTGTATTAGAATGTGCTTACTTACTAAGAACTTAGTCTAAAAGAAAATTGGATTTGGTAAGGATAACAATTGTTTATGTACATAAGGTCTCATTCTCTTAGGTATGCTTAGTTCTCATATTTATCTATTTTTCTGGTTTTATTTGGTTCGACACGTTTCCATTACTCGGCCTGGTCAGTAAATTCGGTAGCAATTGTCAAAATCGAGCTTAAGACTCTTCCGATTAGTGTCTTTATAATTTCACAAGGTACGTGAGTGCTTAATTCATTGCTTTATCATATTTTATGTTGAATGCATTTCAAACACATTTGGCATCCGCGCTCGTTGTGCAAGGAAAAATTGATTGTTGAGCGCTCAGCGTACACAGTGTTAACGTCCGCTGGTCAAAATCACCTGATAATAACTTGACAGTTCCACAACGCTAGCAGCTGTATTCTGTGAGAAGCAGAGCGTTTGGTGTCTACTAGCCGTGGTGTGTGTTTTTGCACAGTTCTTCATCGACTCTGGATTACGGAAGCAGCGAGACGCGGCGACTCCCGCAGCTATTTCGAAGAATGTGTCCGTGGAAATGCGTACAGTACCGTTTGTGGTAAGTACAACACTTATTCACTTTCACTCTTCGGCTTTCTACATCGCGGTTTCGTGGCACAAGTGCTTATAACTTTACGTCACTCGCGGTATTTCACACGTGTCCTTGGAGTTATCACCTTTTCAGCTCACACGTTATTAGTAATTCGTGTTCACATTTATTTGGTCGTCATGTTAAGGTTCACACGCATCACTTTTATAAGAGTCCATTAATTGCCTGTCTATGGTCGGTTCACACGCAGCAGAACATACGTGTCCATTTATTACTGACTACATTATTACTACAAAGTACAGTTAACATTTAGTATATATATCATGTCTAACAATTATTTACAAAGATATTTAGTCTCTGTGACTACAAGGCCTGACGAAAAGCGTGTCTCTTGTTCGTAGTTTGTGCTTCCAAGGCACTTTAGATTTGCACTTTGTTCGAAATCTTGTTATTCTTTTCTTTTTACAATAGTTACTCTTTTCTCAAGTTCAATTCTTTTATTTTCTCTCTATTAGGTCGTTAGTTTGGAGACATAGTCAATGTGGCTTCGTTTACGTGATGAGCAGTTCGTGTTCAAACTACCATTAGGGAAATTGCACATAACAAATCTTAATTGAACTCACAATTTGCGGAGAATAAGCATAGCCCGTCGACAACCAATGTGTCACGACTATCCATTCGTATAGCCTGTATGTATCAATCATGCAACCAGCTCTTAAAATTCACTTCTCTACTGGATAAGGTAGGATGGTAAGGATACTGGTTAGAGGAAAACACAAAAGACTTTTATGGAGTGAAGAGATTGGAAGACAGTGTTAATGACGTATGAGATGATGAGCTTAACATAAATTATTATCACCTTAGTTTTTCATGACAAATGGTATAATTAAATCGATACAGTAGTTTCAGTGTCGTCTGATCCAGCTCTCTAAACAATTTTCTACGCATATCTAAAATGACTTAAACCATGCATTAGCAGTGAACTGTGTCTGTTAACTATCTTCTGTTCCATGTATCGTAAAATTGGTTTCCTAAAAAAAAAATCGTCGTACCTCAAGGACCTGAAATAGATATTTCTAGTAATAAATTAGTTTATTTATAAATGATCTTTGTAAGTATTTCAGCTGCACTGTGCCGTAAAATTCTTATGAGCGTATACGGTTTTCTCCGTATTATAATAAAATAATTGAGTTGCGCACTTCTTTCCTGCTACCTGGATCGTTATTGACTTACTTGATTCTTATATGCTGAGCTGCTGCTTTTTGCCTGCTGCGTTTCATAGGTGGTCTCATAAAATTTGTTGTCACACACTCCTTATGCATAACATAACATTTACTTCATTAGAGTAAGCGACCTTAATCAATTTTTTTTTCTTCCTACGAGCAATCATTCTGGTCTGAATGATCATTTTAATTTATTTCATTCAAGAGGAGAGAGCTTTGCTATACTTAAAACTAGTGGTAGCAGGTGGCACTTAGCACGTCCCTACTATAATATTTATTGGTCAGCTCTTTCGGCTGTGGCCGTTCATGGCTCAATTAACTTAAAACTAACTTACGTCTAAGGCAAATCTTGCTCTCCTACAATGAATGTGTTTTACTTAAGTGTGCTCATATAAGTTACTTATCTTGTTGTGGCAGGTCGACAGGGTGTTTGTTCTGTGCATTACTCTTACATACGTTGGTACTTCACACATAGTATGACAACTTATAGTGTGTGTGTATTTTATTTTAGCAGCTTAACTTAACAGATATTTTCAATTGTTGACTCGATATTTCTTCAAGTCTGCGTGATGAAACAACCCTTTTATTGGTCCAGATACAGGGTCAGCTAATAGATAGCAACCAAAGTGCGGCTTTCTTAATATAATATATGGTCCTTCATACAAGTGCTGCCACTTTCGATTCTTATGATGAATCAAAGATGGTTTGAAGTGGGTCTTTAATAGCACTCGTTCATTTATACGATACGATAAGACTTTGCTAATGTGTTTGTCATGCGCCTTTTTTCTTATTGTTAGGTTGGCATGAGTGGTTAAAGATATGAGAGCTTGTCTTAACTTGTCGTCTAATGTTACTTCAGGCTGTTGTAATTTTGGGATAGGGTCTACCCATTTCTTTCTTTCTAGTCGTTTAGTTCTGATGGTGTGAAACCAGTTGATGTGTGAGGTAAATTATTAATAATCTCTTCAAAGGGTAAGTGCCCATTTCACGATGAACATCACCGTAATGTTGGATGCATATTAGATTGGTTTTTCACGGTGTAATATTTTCCTCTTCCGTCAGTGAGTTATTTGAGTCATTAGGCATTCATCGCGTTAAAGCGTCATTGAATTCAGTATATATCAACGTAGCGACCCACGCCTTTTCTCTCGACCCCAAACTTGACAAATATCTGTAACTAGTGATATCAGCGCAGCTTCCATTCTGTTTCTATCCACACATGGATTTCATGTGTTGTCTGTCATCCATCTAATAGGGAAAGAAATTCCAAAAATCCTGCAATCCTCTAAACGCATAGTCTTTCTGAAAGGACCCATGCTGCTCTACATGTTTCTATTTCGTAACCACTTGTTTTGCAATTATAGTACTGGAGCCACTTGGTACGATATGTCGATGCGATGCTCGCAGATCCTCTTACCAACAGATCAATCTTTCTCAAGGTCAGGAAAGCGGCGATATGCTACACATGCACGTTGACTTGCAAGCTGTGTTGCGATTTACACATGAAAAGTATTAGAAGCGTTAGACACATCCAATATACATCGTGTGTTGCAACTTTAATCATCTGTAGGAATGTTTTTATGTAGCAAAGGCAAATGCAGACTGAAGTACGAAGGCGTGCTGAAAAAGAATGAGTCCGAATTTTTATGTGAAAATTCTTCAAAGCTTTCTAAATAGAAAATATCTGACTGGCATACTATATCATTATTCTTCGTGTGTGAATATTTACAGCCCCATACCGCTATAAGACTCCGAATTGTAGCGTGTAACATAGTGGAGTGTACCTTAACTATATTGCAGTGTGATAAACAATGTGTTGTAACACAGTTTCGAATTCGAAGACTTTCTCCAGGCATGTACCACCCTCTACTTCAGATTGACAACGCTAGATCACAGCCACGAGTGCTACGACAACCGCAGATATCCGACGCCTTGGATTCACTGTCATTGATCATCCTCCATACAGTCACAAAATGGCCCCATTCGATTTCCGTCTATTTCGAAAACTTAAGGAACGGCTTCAAGGGCTTCACTTTGACGGTACTATGAGAGGAGAGGTTATGGATCTGTCAACGGAGTCGAACATTTTTAAGTGACAGCAGCAACGAACTGGTCTGTTGTTGGGAGAAATGCGTTCGTCGCCAGAGTAGCTATGTTGCACGGAGAAGAAAGACGTATAATGGTAATAAACGTGACTGTTTTTAGAAAGCTTTAAGAGTTTTACGTAACATATTCGGAGTCATCAGTTTTCTGCAAACCCTCGTCTCTGTTTGACAATATTTGTTCATGATGTTCATAGTGTAACGTTTTACATTTCCGTCAGTGTGTGATACGTCGTGTGAATGAATTAAGGAAAGCAGCATGGCCAGTAGCCGATCTGAAGTAATGCATTTCTGTACAGAACTGAAGTGTGTAGAGTGAAATGTCAGGAATATTAGAGTCATGAGGTAGGACATTCGATAAAATTACCTATTTCTCTGTCACGACGCAGTGCTATGGTAATCCATCAATGAAAGAGAAACTGCGATAAATTTTGGTACTGCAGGTATATTCGATAAAATTACCTATTTCTCTGTCACGACGCAGTGCTATGGTAATCCATCAATGAAAGAGAAACTGCGATAAATTTTGGTACTGCAGGTGCATGTCAGTAACTGAGAGATCAAGAGACCCAATACTTGTAGAGACTGTTTTGATTTTAGACAACGTTTCATGTATGTGATGGTCTGAAACTGTACTGTATCAGTAAGGCACTGCATTCATATAACGTTTATTCACTACTGACCAAAACTCAAGTGCTGCCATCCAGGTAGTATGATTGTTTCGCGACCATATGAACAACAAACCTGGTGGTAGTTTGTAATCGCACAATCAGCATTTTAAACTCTTTTCTGCATTTCAGAAATGTATTAGCTAAGACAATTTATTGAACATAACATAGTACATAGTAGTTACAGTAAATACGATATTATTTTCTGACGCCCACTGCAAGGAATAGAAATTATCTAACAACGAACGGGTCGTTAACTACAGAAAAGATGTGCTGTTACAAATTAAACGTTTGTGCAAAGAAATACGAAATAAAATCTTACACCGTGATATAAGTTGATGGAGACACCAAGTCACTATTTCAAGTCACACATGTCACCCGTTTAGGAAGCGTGTTGACTATGAAAGAGACAGACGGGTCTCGAGAAAATTTGGTTGCATTTCCCTCAGCGCAGATAATGAAATCATTAAAAAGTAAGCAACTAAGTAAAACTGTGTGAGAGCGTACGTATCATATTCCGTTCGAAGAGTATATGAAACGTTATCATGAACACAGAGCTACATTGCGAAAATATACGAAAAACATCGTTTCTATAAAGAAACATTTTTAAAAGCAGTCGATTGTTAAAGCCCAATGCTGTAAGAACTTACATCTTATGTAAATAAGTTACATAAAACAGCAACCAGTCACTTTTTTGAATAACTATATTTTATTCCATAAACCAGTTTTAGTACCTTTTCTGGTTCATCTTCAAATGGTTTCTGGAGGTTACATCATTATTTTTATCATAATGCTGGGTGCTGGCTCTGTGACAAGAAGATGGAACACGCTTTTCACAGAGCCAGCACCCAGAATCATGCCAAAAATAATGATGTAACCTCCAGAAACCATCTGAAGATGTACCTGAAAACGTAAGAAAACCGGTTCATGGAATAAAACATAATTATTCAAGAAAGTGACTGGTTGCTGTTTTATGTAACTTATTTCATTCAATTAACAGTCACGGGTTCTAAAGTATCCGTAATTTATAATGTTAAACTCACATTTTAGGTTAACCGGAAACGTCCTCCATTTTAAAGAAAAGGCTTAATGCGACATTAATTTTGCAAAGAGACTGCTGGGTTTTGGACTGACGACTTCTATTTCCAGCGAGCCTCCAGAAAAATGCGCAAGCTGAGTGGATATTCCTGGCAGCTTGCCCTCCTCGCTGTTGACCGCAGGAGTGGAGGCCGTTTGCTGGGATGTCTTCCTGAGTAGAGGTTCCTGGAGTGCCCTCGGCCTAAATGGAAACGTAAAGGTAACCGGACAAAGGCAGCGGCCGCCAAGTAACGGACCACGTAATGAGCGTAGTTTCGCGTCTCTGGCTGTCTCGTTAACTTCAAGCGTGGAGGCCTCTCTCCGTTAGATATTTCGTTTCATTCGACACAGGTGACGGAAAAGCGCCAGTGATTAATTCATATGTCTCCCCATTTAGTGTTTTAAACACTTGACGTAAATCTGGTACGTCCATTCGCGGCGGGTATTGAAAGAAAAGACGGAACTGTGACCACATGTACTTTTTCTTTTCAATGAACGATTCACAATGTTAGTGTGCATAAAGCGTGGCTCTAATTAAAAACCATAAATATTCGTCAACGTTCTGTATTTGAAAGGTGATTCTCTTGCTGATAAGGCACAGTTCGACGAGACATGGATTCCTGTACTTACAGGAAGATCCCACCACATGTAGCACTTGTGGTGTGATGTACTATCCGTTTTGCATACGATAAGATTAATGTATGAGACAAGTTTCATTATTTTACGTACTATTTTACAAATATTTATTAGCATGATGCGTTTCGGCAGTAATCAGCTATCATCAGATGCATTACAATTAAATGTACATCAGCTTAAAGTCTGATGAGGATTATTTGGTTTATTTGACGGGTGCACCGAAGATTAATTTATTAAGTCTACTGTATGTTCAAATTATTTCATTAATGTCTTTGATTATACATTTGTTGGAAATTAACTTGCTTGATTGAAATAGCACTGAGCACTATGGGACTTAACTTGTAAGGTCATCAGTCCCCTAGAACTTAGAACTACTTAAACCGAACTAACCTAAGTAGATCACACACATTCATGCCCTAGACTGGACTCGAACCTACGACCGTAGCGGTCGCGCGGTTCCAGACTGTAGCGCCTAGAACCGCTTGGCCACCCCGACCGGCTAACTTGCTTGGCACACTGAACAAAGTGATAGACATAACTTCGTCAATGAACACTTTCACATCCAGTTGAATGCATTCCAAACACTCTTAACTGCTAAGATATTTTTCTTTTTCAATTGCGAAGCTAGTATATACAGAGAAATTACGGTTTCTCTTTTTATAACTAAATTTGTGTCATGGCTTACATTAGTATGACTATATAATACATAGTATGACTATTTTGTGTATCTTAGTTATTCACTTCAGTTAATATTTTAAGGTAATTCTTTTAGTAAAAAACAAGCAATCACGGAGGAGGAATTTTGTTAGTAAATAAATACTTCCCTAACTCAAAAATAAAGAAATTACAAACAATCTAAGTAGTACACACCACTACAAAAATACATCGACATAAAATGATTTTATTTTCCTTGAATGTACTATCTTAGCAACTGAAACAAATTTATCTTTGCTGCTAAGAGTCATTCAGCTGCACACATCTGAAAGTGAAATTTTTAAGTCATGTGTTTGTTACCATGTTTGCCACACAAATTTTCAATAAAATGCAAGTAAAGATATTAATGAAATTATGTAACATAATAGTCACTTAACGAATAAGAACTTGAACTAAAACAAATAAATATTGCTGTGGTTTTTTAAATCTGCGTATATAAGCTTACTGGCACACCAAGCAAAGTAATCACACTTCTCATTGATATGCACATAACTATAATGTACCTGAAGCTGCCAACATGGTGCCAAAACGGGTCACGATACTAAGGGTAGTTAAAAAGAACCGAAAACAACAAATATTATTTAATAAATTTATAGGGAATTCGCCAACCTCTACAAACTCCACGCGACATTGATACATATAGGGCTGAGACCTATGTCATAGGATTTTTAAGGTTGTGTAAAATGTCTGGCAGGTTCCCTAAACAACTGCAGTATGATCAAAATTTGTTTAAGGACCTGAAAACTAGTTGCGAGCACATCATAATAGACAGATATCTCATATATGCGCTAAGTAGTGACGTGTACGAATATCGTCGTCCTGCAAACATTTATTGCTTCATTACGTATACAAAGTGAAAAACCGTTGTTTAAATATATCAAAGAAAATGTTCAGTCTAATATTGCATTTATGGTTGCCGAAGAGTGAACGTTTTACTATGATATCAAAATCAAATCCACTATATTTCAGCGAAAATTTATATACATATTTTTTTTTCGCTGAAATAAATCTGTAGTTTTCTCATTGCGGATATACTAGGCAACAACTGTTGAACTATATCAAGTAAAATCGTCATAACTTGAGAACGGTTTGCGTTAGATCGTTCAAACAGCACGGTTTGCCGCGGGGCATGACGGGAATTAGTATGCGCATGTATGGTTTCTTTTAGTGACGAAGTCCACTTTCTTTTGGATGTTTTCGTCAATAAGCAAAATTGGCGCGTTTGGGGGACTGAAAATGCACATTTCGCTATCGAGAAGTCTCTTCACCCTCAACGGGTAGCTGTGTGGTGAGCAATGTCCACTCACGAAATAATCGGTGCGATATTCTTTCACGCCACAGTGACTATCGAAGGGTGCATGAAGGTTTTGGAAGATGATTTCATCCGCATTTTCCAAAGTGGCACTGATTTCAACAAGATGTGGTTCATGCAAGACGGAGCTAGACCCATCGAAGCAGGAGACTGTTTGATGTCCTGGAGGATAGTTCTGGGGAACGCATTCTTGTTCTGGGGTATTCACAGGCCACTGGCATGTGATGCTGTATTAAAGACAAGGGGTACAGCAACAACCCCCGAACCATTGCAAAGCTGAAAACAGCAATTCAGGAAGTCTTCGACAGCATAGATGTTCCGAAACTTCAGCGGGACATGCCGAATTGCGCTATTCGTTTGCCCCACAACATCGCCAATTATAGCAGGCGTACTCACTGATATCTTTTTTCCGTCTTGAACCATCCTTTACTTCCGTCATTCCTTCTTCGATAAATAACGTGAACAACAGTAGCGAAAGACTGTCTTACACCCTTTTTAATCCGAGCGCTTCATTCTTGTCTTCTCTCTCCGATCTTGAACTAATATGTATACTGAGAAAACTTCAGATTTATTTCGGGGAATATTTGTTATACATGGGGCGATATTTCCACTGTCTACAAACTCTAGGGATTGATCGAAGAGAGGATACGGAAAAAAAAATGTGTAAGGCACTTATGCCCGGAAATGCATGGTTTACATGCCAGAGCCAATTTATTCTGTGGTGTCACCGCCAGACACCACACTTGCTAGGTGGTAGTTTTAAATCGGCCGCGGTCCATTAGTATACGTCGGACCCGCGTGTCGCCACTATCAGTAATTGCAGACCGAGCGCCGCCACACGGGAGGTCTAGAGAGACTTACTAGCACTCGGCCCAGTTGTACGGACAACTTAGCTAGCGATGCAACACTGTCGAAGCCTCGCTCCTGTGCAGAGCAGATAGTTAGAATAGCCTTCACCTAAGTCAATGGCTACGACCTAGCAAGGCGCCATTAGCATTACATTGCATGTATCTACAGAGTCTCACTTGTATCGTCAAGAGCGATGTACAACAATTATAAAGTTAAGTATTCCAGCAGCTACGTACTTTTCTTTATAGCATTCATTACGTATCCTGTTTCAGACCTCACGCCAGCCTGCGTGAGTTTAAGGCGTGCATTCGGCCTCCTCTCTCAAGTAGTGTGCGTAGTGTTGGCTAACTGCCAACACTACATATTCCATCGTATTTTGCTACACAGACTGCGGTCTAATACGAGCTGTACCATGCAGCCACAATTACTGTACGTATGGCTTCCTACTACAGAATGGTACTGTTCCTCATACGACGTCATTCCATAACCCACTCTCCAGCCATAGTCACTGCTAATGTTGTGTACAATTCAATTCTCTTGCTGATTCGCATTGTAGTGGATATGACACAGCGCTGTTCACAATGGTTCCATATTAGCGTCGAGAGCTTGCCGACATGGTGCTTACTTAACGAAAGGCAAATGGCAACGGGCCGCGGGCAGCAAGGTTGTGTCAGGAGACGTATCCCCTTCGGTAACAAGCACAGCATTCAATGTCTGCATCTGTGTTTCGCCGTTTGCTGAGACAGGCCCTTTCAGGAAGTAGGAAATCGTAAAGGACATACCAGAAGTGCTCGGGTACCAGACTTATAGGAAAATGTCATTAACGCTGCGGAAGGCGACCGCCGTGTCTGTAGCAGCCATTTGGCCAGCCAGTAAAACGTAAGCCAGACAACAGTGTGTAGCATTCTCCATGACAACTGTTACTATCTGTCCAGGGCTTACTAGCGACAGATTTCCCATATCGGGAACAGTTTTATCGCTGGTTTCTTCACCAGGCAGCCACAATTCCGGGATTTGTGTAATCCACCCTATCCACGGATTAGACACAAGACCATCGTATTAATGGTGCCTTTGATACATCGGATGCAGCCTGGCTGAAGTGAAAGTGCGAGTCAAAACATGCTACGGAGCATAAACGCATACATTGAGGAACACAGAAACCGCTGTCAACCCATACTGTGACTGTGTCTGCATGTATGACTGAATAAAAGGTCTATAACTGGGAAACCATGCATTTCCGGTCATAATTTCATTAGACTATTTTGTTCAGTATCCCCCATCGATCAATATATATATATTGACAGCTTGAATTTCGTCGATATTAGAATTTTTATTATTACTAAACCATATTATAGTTGCCATTCGACTATGTATGCTCTACAGTTGGTTTGTGACTAAATTGTCGTAGAGTATTATGCACTGACATGCTGCACCTATAATTCGCATAATCTGTGTTATCATGTTATCTTCATACTCATTATCAGTATATTTCATGACAGACTGGAAAGATATAGTATGAGAAGGAATACGTGAGAGATCTATTGGAGAATCAGGGCTCAGTAATACAGTTGAAACTTATAAACATCAGTTTTGCAAAAAATGGTTCAAATAGCTCTGAGCACTACGGGACTTAACTTCTGAGGTCATCACTCCCCTAGAACTTAGAACTACTTAAATCTAACTAACCTAAGGATATCACACACATCCATGCCCGAGGCAGCATTCGAACCTGCGAACGTAGCGGTCGCGCGGTTCCAGACTGTAGCGGCTAGAACCGCTCAGCCACCCCTGCCGGCTCAGTTTTTCAATAACCTTCAGTCTGTAATAGCAATTAAATATTCAAAAGTTACAAGCATAAGAGGTGTATATGGAAACGGCAAAGAAATATCGAAGATAAATTTTAAATTACATCATGGTAAGACGGCGATTCCAAAATCACATATCGTAAATCATTAATTATGAAAAGAAGGCTCAACCAAATTACCAGGATGAATCAGTTTGCATTGAAGTGGAATTCTGAAGATCGGACGAGTAATAACGTGAACTTTTTTTGTTCGTTAGTCTTCTGACTGGTTTGATGCAGCCGCCACGAATTCCTCTCCTGCGTAACCATTTTCATTTCAGAGTACCACTTCAATCCCACGAACTGGTGATGGGGAGCTCGTGAATGAGTCGTTCAAATGAACGCTTCACTCCAGTGAACTAGTGTGAACTAACCACTCAATTTCAATGAACTGTTACTTCAGACTCTTCACAGACAGCACACTCCACACTTTTTTCTAGTTCACTCACTCTCTTCCCCTCTCCCACTATATCGGCGCTACGTGATACTCATTCTCCCTTCACATCAGTCCTCCATCTACTGCCTGTCGACGAATCGCGCGGTGTTTGTGGGGAGCGATAATTTTAGGCGGCGTTAGGGAGGTGAGGCGCGATGGTAAGGCAGCGTCAGCTGCTTCCTACAGTGCTGACATCATTACCCGTGACTGTGCAGCTATACTTCGCGTCTACGGGTAGCCTACCGTTGTCAGCGCTTGCAGACAACTGTACAGGGCTATTACAAGTGATTGAAGCGATTTCTTAAATTCACTGTAGCTCCAGTCATTCACATATGGTCACGACACACTACAGATACGTACAAAAACTCATAAAGTTTTGTTCGGCTGAAGCCGCACTTCAGGTTTCTGCCGCCAGAGCGCTCGAGAGCGCAGTGAGACAAAATGGCGACAGGAGCCGAGAAAGCGTATGTCGTGCTTGAAATGCACTCACATCAGTGAGTCATAACAGTGCCTAAGGACTAAGTTCAACAAAGATCCACCAACTGCTAACTCCATTCGGCGATGGTATGCGCAGTTTAAAGCTTCTGGATGCCTCTGTAAGGGGAAATCAACGGGTCGGCCTGCAGTGAGCGAAGAAACGGTTGAACGCGTGCGGGCAAGTTTCACGCGTAGCCCGCGGAAGTCGACGAATAAAGCAAGCAGGGAGCTAAACGTACCACAGCCGACGGTTTGGAAAATCTTACGGAAAAGGCTAAGGCAGAAGCCTTACCGTTTACAGTTGCTACAAGCCCTGACACCCAATGACAAAGTCAAACGCTTTGAATTTTCGGCGCGGTTGCAACAGCTCATGGAAGAGGATGCGTTCAGTGCGAAACTTGTTTTCAGTGATGAAGCAACATTTTTTCTTAATGGTGAAGTGAACAGACACAATGTGCGAATCTGGGCGGTAGAGAATCCTCACGCATTCGTGCAGCAAATTCGCAATTCACCAAAAGTTAACGTGTTATGTGCAATCTCACGGTTTAAAGTTTACGGCCCCTTTTTCTTCTGCGAAAAAAAACGTTACAGGACACTTGTATCTGGACATGCCGGAAAATTGGCTCATGCCACAACTGGAGACTGACAGCGCTGAATTCATCTTTCAACAGGATGGTGCTCCACCGCACTTCCATCATGATGTTCGGCATTACTTAAACAGGAGATTGGAAAACCGATGGATCGGTCGTGGTGGAGATCATGATCAGCAATTCATGTCATGGCCTCCACGCTCTCCCGACTTAACCCCATGCGATTTCTTTCTGTGGGGTTATGTGAAAGTTTCAGTGTTTAAACCTCCTCTACCAAGAAACGTGCCAGAACTGCGAGCTCGCATCAACGATGCTTTCGAACTCATTCATGGGGACATGCTGCACCGAGTGTGGGAGGAACTTGATTATCGGCTTGATGTCTGCCGAATCACTAAAGGGGCACATATCGAACATTTGTGAATGCCTAAAAAAACTTTTTGAGTTTTTGTATGTGTGTGCAAAGCATTGTGAAAATATCTCAAATAATAAAGTTATTGTAGAGCTGTGAAATCGCTTCAATCATTTGTAATAACCCTGTATATTAAAGATACAGACGAAGAGGCTTGCTGTGTCGGCACGCAACAGCCCACATGAAAATAAAACGCTTTCCTTCTGAGTCGGGAACTGAAGCATGAGTGGAATCTACGCTTGAAAGATAATCGTTCATGTAGGAATGTTTATCTCGTACACATTATTGAAATAATTACACTAAATGTCAATTTGAGGATTGTCCTGATTAAATTTTTAAAAATACACAAAAATATAAGAATAAACATCAGCGGATTTGGCGAATGCACATAAATTTCCGTTTAAAAACATGATTTATTCCACTTGTTTTCCTGTCAGGCGATTTCTTCTGTCAGTTATAAGGTGTCCTGCCTTCGACAACATTCTTTCACACGGCGTGGAGGTTGCAACAACACACAGTCGTATTTTTGCAAGTTCAAAGAGCGAGGGGTATACTAACAGCCGCTCACACCACCACTGAAGTGGATTGCCTTGTCTCTGCAGCAGGGGCTCTTGCAAATATTTGTCCACTTCCACTATTGCAGCAGCTCTCGGGTTTGGATTGCTCTGTAGCCTCGAAAACACTTCATCAAATTCGAGCCAGAGACTAGAAGTAGACCCAGTGGTTGGAATTGAGATTTCTGCAGTTCAGTTGATGTATTCGTCGCAATTTTCTCACAGTGCCTGATCTGGTTTAATTTCACCTTCTCAGCAGAATTTTTATCCGAAAACCATGTAATTTGAATCGGGAATCCAATGAAGTTGCTTCTGTGAAAATGAAATTTTCCTCTATATTTAGAAATCGTCGTTTTAGGTCTTCAGTTAACTTTTCGGCCATCAGTTGCACGTCTACATGAATTTCAGTATTATTAACAATCCTACAACACCATTTTTTAAACTAGTGACAAAGGAGCATAACTTTAGAAGCAGTGACAACATTTTCACTTGACATTTCCTTGGTGCAGTCTTTGTTGCAAACTTTCAACAGGTCACAGGCTTGTGTCACACTTGCAATGTCCTCTGAATTCAGATTTGGAAGATCCGGATAATTTAGAGTGATAACTATCATTAGGGAATTCTTAACCTCGATTATTCTTCGCAGCATATCATAGGCTGGATTCCATCTTGTAACAGTGTCTTGTTTTAGTGTCAGAACTGGGTCTTTTAACTGTTCCTGCATCTTTTTCAGTTTCGTGCAGGCCATCTTTTAATAAATTCAACTTTTTTTTTCTTTATTCACAATGAGTTGAATGTGCGGAAGCTCATTCAGAACAATTAAATTGAGTGTGTGTGCAAAGCAGGGAATGTGTTCCCAGGCTGTGAGTCTTATAGCTGCCACAGTATTAGCAGCATTGTCGCTAACAACACACACGAATTTTTCTTGAATGCCCCATTCCCTTGTGACAAGTCGCAGTTCTTAGGAGAGTTTTCTGACGTGTGCCTTTCCTCGTATTTAATGCACAGTAGGAGGTAAGACGCCAGCTCCAGGTCTTTAACGTAGTGTGCTGTCACCGACAAATAACTCATTGGTGGATGAGGACCACCCATCCACTGTCAGCACAACCGCATCCCCAGAATTAATTTTCACTCTCACAATTTGTTTCATCATGGCGTTGTTGTAGTAGTGCATTGGAAATGGTCTTCCGAGTTGGCATTCTGTAAGCGCCATTCGGTTTGCCTGCAAAACTTTGGAAATGTTTGCTTTCCACTATGCTGAAGGGAAATAATCCTTTACAACAGTCTCAAGATGATTTCTTTTGTTCGAAGGAGGTTTCGGAAGAGTACATAGGTAATGTCCGGGATATTGTTGTCTGCTGTCTGATAATGAAGTGACACTGTTATTTTCTGGCACCGACCGTTGTTCGCTTCTGGCAATTGCTGATGTTGGTTCATGATTGTCCGGGTTATTTGTCCAAGAAATATCGGAAGATGCAGGAGCAGCGGGCTCTAAGCGCCTGACTGACAATGACAGTGTTGGATGCAGCACTCGAACATGACACGCTAGATTAAATGTATTTCCTCCTGTATATGAAATACACTTAGAACAACAGTTGCACTTTGCTTTCCCATCACCTAACTCGGCGAAGAAACACCAAATTTCACTAATTTTACGCGATCGCGAGTTGCTAGCCATTGTATAAGAGTGAGCAGACACAAAAACTGCTTTCCGAACAAAATAAAGAAGGATTTCACCTGAAGTCGTACCAATGAGTCCAGGTAACAGTCTACATTTTGAATTTCTAGGGTTATTATTCTCAACAAAAATAAAATCTACAGGAAAACTTCTGAATAATTACTGACCGTAGGTACATAGACTTTGTGACAGTGGTAAACATACTCATTTTATTTTGGAGTAAATTTTAAAACGAACATAAAATTGGACTGCATTTCTTTGGTAGCTCTAGTTTTCAGTCCATGAATACAACAAATTAGGTTTTCCTTGACAGATAAAGACTTTTTTGGGCGCCTGATGAGAAAATGTCGAGCAAGATTAAATGTAATACCTTCTTTATATGTGACAGGCTTCACTGTTTATCATTCCTTTGTCCCCTTCGACCATGCTCTAATTAAGGTAACTCAAAAAATGGTTCAAACGGCTGTGAGCACTATGGGACTTAACATCTGAGGTCATCAGTCCCCTAGAACTTAGAACTACTTAAACCTAACTAACCTAAGGACATCACACACATCCATGTCCGAGGCAGGATTCGAACCTGCGACCGTACCATTCGCGCGGTTCCAGACTGTAGCGCCTAGAACTGCTCGGTCACTCCGGCCGGCTAATGTAACTCAGACGCTGTAAGAGCGTAAAACGTTGCGTGCACGTTACTGCATGGTTCGGCCATCTGTTGGAAAAGCTATGAAGTATTACGAAGCTTCATTGTACGAGCGAGGCGAAGCGAGCTTAGCCGCGGCTGAGCGGCGAACTGGGCAACTTCGCAACTTCGCCAGGCTTCCGTACTTCATGAATGAACTACTTCATTTGAACGCTTCACGGCAAAGAATGAAATGAATGAAGTAGATCACGGGAAAGAACGAGTTCGACCCATCTCTACCACGTACTTATTTGGTAAGGCCCGCCGTGAACTTCTCCTGTGCCAGCATATTCGCGTCAGAATACAACTTGCAACGTACGTCCTGTACTATCTGTTGTATGTATTGCAACCTCTGTCTTCCGCTAAAGTTTTTACCTTCTGCCGCTCCCTCCAGTGTGTTTTCCATACGTTCCTTCCTTCGCTGATTCTGCAGAGAATCTCCTCATTCATTATCTTATTAAACCACATAATTTTCAACGTTCTTCTGTAGCACCACATCTCAAACGGTTCGATTTTTCCTGCCTTGTTTTCCCACTGTCCATGCTTCACAACCACATAGCGCTGTGTGCTAAACGTACATTCTCAGAAATTTCTTCCGTAACTTAAAGATTATATTTGACGCCATAAAATTCTGTTGGCCAGGATAGCCCCATTTTTCTATGCTGATCTGGTTATTAAGTTCTCCTTGCTTCGTCAGTCATAGATCATTTTCTTCAACGTAGCAGAAAACTTTAAGGAGGATAGGACGTAAAAAATTAAAAAAAATAGATTTTTCAAAAATATGCGCTTTGTAGCGAACATCTTCCTGAAGAGTTTGCTGTAGAAAACACATATATATTACAGAGATAATAAGGCACGTTATTTGGTCTTAAGTGTACCTAGATGCAGCGCCACACCCCTTTGCATAGCATTCTTCTGTCATACATGTGTTTCGTTCTGTAGAATCCGAATGTTTGTATTTGCGCCAGAGATTGTCATACGTGAAGGAAAGGACTATTGACATCTACACTTTCTCTGCTGCTATCGACGTGCATTGTTTTGATCTCTGATTTTGTTTGTTCTCTGTTTTGAAAGGCTTGCAGTGTCGACTTGTGAATTTCGAAACGATTTTCATTTGGCTGTGTTGTTTTGAGTTCGTTTGTCGCATATTATTGCACAACGTGCCCGGAATTCGATGCTTCAATTGTAAACAACGTCACCAGGGTAACAGATGCACAGTAAATGTTGCTGCAACTCATGTTACACCAGTGGCTCAAGGCTGCAACCTCACAGAGCCGGTACACATACCACAGCCGAGTGCATCAAGCAGGAAATTTGTTTTCGGTGCTAATAAAAACGGAGGCTGTGAATGTGAAGTTTCATGTAATATAATTTTTTATATTAGCAAACTGTCACAGTTAATATTGAACAATGTTATGTGCCAATATTGCTTTGGTGTGCAGTGTGTTTCTGTGGTGGAAGAAGCGAATGTAAGGAAGGCCTTGCTACGAAGTCATCTATGATGTGCAGCAAATGCAACTTCGGTACGTCTTGCATGACACCTAAAATCGTAAACAAAAGGTTATGATATGAATCTGATGGTAGCATATGGCATGCACTCTATTGGTAGAGAACACTTTGTGTAGTGATGAATGTTCCACCTCCACCAGCAAAATTTGAGATATGTCATGGCTTACTGCTTGGGGCTGTATAAGAAGTTGTAGAATCATCAAAAAAAAGTGCTACAGAAGAATCTATTATAGAAAATGATGCTGACAGGGACACAGTGGTCGCTTTTGATGGTACCTGGCAAAAAAAGAGCACACTTCATTGAATGGTGTTGTTACAACAACATCTGTTGACAACTGGCAAAGTGATAGATGTTGAGGTATTTAGCAAACTTTGTCATTTTTGTGTGAAAGAGACTCCAGATCATGAATGTAATGTGAAGTATAAAGGCTCAGGCGGAGGTATAGAAGTGCAATGAGTTGTCAGTTTCTTTACCAGATCTGCTGCCTCCCGTGGGCTGTGATATGTGAAGCACCTTGGTGATGGTGATAGTAAGGCTTTACTTGAGGTTAAAAAATGTGCTCCCTATGGAGCTCAGACTGTTTTCAAGAAGTTAGAATGTGTGGGACATGTACATAAAAGACTTGGCTCTAGACGTAGAGGGCTGGGACAAGAACTTTCAGGAAAAATATTCTTTAATGGGAAGGGAAAAAATGGAGAGGGTGTCTGACGGAAGCAGAAATTGACAAGCTACAGGCATGTTATGGCTTGGCAATACGAAGGAACAGAGGGGACTTCAAAAATATGAAGCAACCAGTTTGGGTGTCATACTTCCACAAGATATCCCCAGACGATAACCCTATCCACATCTTGTGCCCAAAAGGAAGTAAATCATGGTGTGGCTACCAAAGGTCAATTGATGGTGGTGAAGAATATCATCACAGGGATTCTCTACCAACTGTTGTAATGGAATCCATCAAACCATTATTCAGGGAACTTATTGAAGAAATGTCTTCATAGCGGTACCCAAAACCCAAATCTAAGTTTTACAAATGTGTGTGGGAAAGATTGCCAAAACCATTTTTAGAGGAAGTAATGCACTTTCTATTGGTCTTTGTGATGCAGTTTAATGTTTTAATGATGGTGTGGAATGCAGAAAATGTTTTGGAGAAAATGGGAATTAGGCCCGGAGCAAACTGCATCAAAGCTTTGTATGCAGTGGAAAGAGAGTGTGTACCGAACGCAGAAAAATCATTTTTGGAATTGAGAAAATGAAGAGGAGTGCGTCGTAGGAATGTGGAAAGGAATAAAACTACTTAGTAAATGACAGAAGAAAATGCTCATTGTGCTGGACAGTTCTAGAAGAATGCCAAATAAAAGCAGAAGCGTTAAGGCCATTTCCCACAACACACCAATTTCTGTACTTACGTACATGTAACATCCAAAATAAATATCCTATTACTTTCAAACTTGGTATGCTTATTAAACACGTGCTATATAATGCAAAACTCTAGAATTTTCCAAATATATTAAAATCTGTGATAAAAAAATGTGATAATAAACCATAAGATTTGAGTTTTATCAAAACATGAAGTTTAAAATGTAAGAGCTCATTAAATTTTTCATAAATTGAGTAAATTCTAGAGTCTCATATAACTGTAAATATGGTTTGTATGCTTTGCAAAATGTATCGAAGAAACTCTCTTACTTATGAAGAAAAGTGTACTTATGGCAACAAATGCAGCCAATAGTACGTTAAAAATATAATGAAATTTCACATGTAAAAAAATTTATTGAGTTATGCTTTTGAACTAGCACTGCTATGAGTCTGAATTCTGAATCCTTTTTCGGCATGCTCACAGAGTTTCATGAATTTATTGATGAAAGTATAGACAGTGAAAATTAAAATATCCTGTGGTGCTTATCCTGCGCCAAATCGGCTCGATTGACGCCCTACCCCCTTAACTTCGTCTACATTGTGATCACTAGATTTGATCTCAAGTTTCTCGCACATTTTCATTTCTACTACTTCTTATTACCTTTATCTTTCTCTGGCTAATTCTCAGTTTCTGTACTCATTAAATGTTCACTCCATTCAACATATTCTTCAACTCATTTTCAATTTCACTGAGGATTCCAGTGTTATTAGCGACTCTATATCATTCCTCCATCTTTAACTTTTCTTTATTTCCGTATTTCCTTGTTCAATGTACAGCAGGAACAATAGACTGCAACCACGTCTTACACCCTTTTTAATCCGAGAATTTCATTCTTGTCTTCCGTCTTCGTTTTTTTTCCATGTTGTATGTTACCCGTCTTTCCCCGTAGCTTATTTCTACTCTTATCAGAATTTGGAATACGTTGCATTATTTTACATTGCCGAATTTCTCCCCATGTCGAAAATCCAACGAACCTTCCTTGATTTTTCTTCAATTTTGCTTGTATCATCAACTGCCCCATACGAACTACTCTATGTTGCCTTTACCTTTGATAAAGCCAAACTGATCGTCGTCTAAAAGATGGTCAATTTTCCTTTCCATTCGTTTATACAACATTCTAGTTGGCAACTTATATGCATGAGCTCACATTTGTCGGCTATGTCTCTTTCCGGAATTGGTGCAAGATATTTTTATAAAAGTGTCGAGGTACGAGTATATCGCCGGTCTCATACAGTTGGCACAGCAACGTAAAAATCAATTTCTAGCCAATTTTCCTAATGATTTAAGAAATTCCGATGGAATTTTAAAACATATTTTTTGCTCGCGTATCATGTCATTTCTGGAAACCCAGAATCTACTCTGTAGGGATCAACATGGATTCCGGAGATAGCGATCGTTTGACACCCAACTCGCTTTATTTGTTCATGAGACCCAGAAAATATTTGATACAGGCTCCCAGGTAGATGCCATTTTCCTTAACTTCCGGAAGGCATTCGATTCAGTTCCGCACTGTCGCCTGACAAACGAAGTAAAGGCCTACAGAATATCAGACCAGCTGTGTGGCTGGATTGAAGAGTGTTCCGAAAACAGAACACAGCATGTTTTTCTCAATGGAGAGACGTCTACAGACGTTAAAGTAACGTCTGGCGTGCCACAGGGGCGTGTTATGAGACCATTGCTTTCCACAATATATATGAATGACCTAGCCAATAGTGTCGGAAGTTCCATGCGGCTTTTCTCGGATGATGCTGTAGTATACAGAGAAGTTGCAGCATTAGCAAATTTGCAGCGAAATGCAGGAAGATCTGCAGCGGATAGGCACTTTGTGCAGCGAGTGACTAATGTAATGTATTGCGAATATATAGAAAGAAGTATCCTTTATTGTATGATTATATGGTAGCGGAGCAAACACTGGTAGCTGTTACTTCTGTAAAATATCTGGGAGTATGCGTACGGAAAGATTTGAAGTGGAATGATCATATAAAATTAATTGTTGGTAAGGCGGGGGCCAGGTTGAGATTCACTGAGAGATTCTTTAGAAAATGTAGTCCATCAACAAAGGAGGTGGCTTACAAAACACTCGTTCGACATATACTTGAGAATTGCTCATCAGTCTGGGGTCCGTACCAGGTCGTGTTGACAGAGGAGATAGAGAAGATCCAAAGAAGAGCGGCGCGTTTCGTCACAGGGTTATTTGGTAAGCGTGACAGCGTTACGGAGATGTTTAGCAAACTCAAAAAAATGGTTCAAATGGCTCAGAGCACTATGGGACTTTACATCTCAGGTCATCAGTCCCCTAGAACTTAGAACTACTTAAACCTAACTAACCTAAGGACATCACACACAACCATGCCCGAGGCAGGATTCGAACCCGCGACCGTAGCGGTCGCGCGGTTCCAGACTGTAGCGCCTAGAACCGCTCGGCCACCATCGGCCAGCTAGGAAACTCAAGTGGCAGACTCTGCAAGAGAGGCGCTCTGCATCGCGATGTAGCTTGTTGTCCAGGTTTCGAGAGGGTGCGTTCCTGGATGAGGTATGGAATATATTGCTTCCCCCTACCTATACCTCCCGAGGAGGTCACGAATGTAAAATAAGAGAGATTCGAGCGCGTACGGAGGCTTCCCGCGAACCATACGCGACTGGAACAGGAAAGGGAGGTAATACCAGTGGCACTTAAAGTGCCCTCCGCCACAAACCGTTGGGTGGCATGCGGAGTATAAATGTAGACGTAGATGTAGATGAATATTATAATCCCATCTACATTATTTGATCTCAAAATCTACCGCAGCTTATTTAAATTTCGCTTTGATACTGGATCCCCCTATGTCATCCACATCCAGTTTCTTCATCTGTGTCATCAGCCAAGTCCTACATCTCATAGAGGCCTTCAGTGCACTCTTTCATTATATCCGCTCTTTCACATGCGTTTAGCAGTGCAGTTCCTTGCTTCTAAAGTCACTTATGGTTGTTTGGACTTGACGGATACGAACCCGGGATCACCTGCTTACGAGGCAGTTACGTTAACGACAGGGCCATTAAACACAATATTTATCACAGTTGCGCGGTTTGTCTCGGTACGCCTTCCGGCCGATCCACATTCCCATCTGGCACCGCCTACCCACAGTCCCCTACATGTCCTCCGATTCTAACTGTGCATCTGCGCTGAAGGTGGTGGAGGTCATTGCCCATCGATGAGAATGATTTATGTGAATGCGTGGTGTTTCGTCTTTCGGACATGTCCTAAAGAACAGATATCACTCATTCATGTAAAAGTAACTTTAGACACGGGCATTTAACATCAGATTCATAACTGCCATTACATACACATATCAAAAAAAATGTTTAGCATCATGTCCAAAAGAACAGATACCACTCATTCATGTAAAAATAACTTTAAACTTGGGCATTTTAGATCTGATTCATAAGGCCCATTACATGCACATACCAAAAAAGTTTTGCAATACTCTGGTTCCCAGAACTGCTGAGGATACACGATGACTGTGGATATTGTATCAGAGATACAGTCCCTTTGAATGTTCACAGATGTCACTAAACCCGCCCAAAGATGTAAACAACCAGGCATGAGCAGCACCTATTACACGGACGGGGTGCGACAACCAATCTGTTCCTTCATTTCACCAGGAAGGAGGTACACGGCTCGTGTTGTCTGTAGTTCGGCCATGGTTAGACGGTCAATACCGCGGTTCGATCGCGTCCGCATTGTTACTTTGTGCCAGGAACGTCTCTCAACAAGGAAAGTTAAAATGGTTCAAATGGCTCTGAGCACTATGGGACTCAACTGCTGAGGTCATAAGTCCCCTAGAACTTAGAACTACTTAAACCTAACTAACCTAAGGACAACACACACATCCATGCCCGAGGCAGGATTCGACCCTGCGACCGTAGCGGTCGCGCGATTCCAGACTGTAGCGCCAGAACCGCTCGGCCACCAGCGGCCGGCAACAAGGAAAGGTTGCGGGCGTCTCGGATTGAACCAAAGCGATGTTGTTCGGACACGGAGGACATACAGACAGACGGGAACTATCGATAATATGCTTCACTCAGGCCGCCCAAGGGCTACTAATGCAGTGGATGACCGCTACCTACGGATTATGACTCGGAGGAACCCTGACAGCCACGCCACCATGCTGAATTATTGTTTTTGTGGAGCCACAGCACGTCGTGTCATGACCCAAACTGTGCGCAATACATTGCATGAAGCGCAACTTTACTCCCGACGCCCATGGCGAGGACCATCGTTGCAACCACTACACCATGCAGCGCGGTACAGTTGGGCCTAACAACATGTAAAGTGGGCCGCCCAGAATTAGAATAACGTTCTCTTCACCTATGAGTGTAGCATTTGCCTTCAACCAGTCAATCGCTGGCGACGTATTTGAAGGCAACTCTGCCAGGCTGACAGCCTTAGACACACTGTCCAGCGAGTGCACCAAGGTGGAGGTTCCCTCCTGTTTTGGGGTTGCATATTGTGGGTCCGACGTACGCCGCTTATTGTCATGGAAGGCACCGTAACGACTGTACGATAAGTGAATGCATCCTCCGACCGATAGTGAAACCATATCGGCAGCATACTGGCGAAGCATTCGTCTTCATGGACGACAATTCGCGCCCCCATCGTACAAATCTTGTGAATTTCTTCCTTCAGGATAACGACATCACTGGACTAGAGTTGCTAGCATGTTCTCCAGACATGAACCCTATCCAACATGCCTGGGATAGTTTGAAAATGGCTGTTTATTGACTACGTAACCCACCAACTACTCTGAGTGATCTACCCTGAATCTCCGTTGAGGAATGGGACAATCTGGACCAACAGTGCCTTGATGAACTTGTGGATAGTAAGCCACGACGAATAAATGCAAGCATGAATGCAAGAGGACGTGCTACTGGGTATTAGCGGTACAGGTGTGTACAGCAATCGGGACCTCCACCTCTGAAGTCTCTCTGTATGGCGGTACAGCTTGCTATATGTGGTTTTCGGGAGCAATAAAAATGGAAGAAATGGTGTTTAGTTAATCTCTTATCAAATTTTCTGTACAGGCTCCGGAACTCTCGGAACCGAGGTGATGTGAAACTATTTTCGATGTGTGTATATCAACTGAGTATATAAACTGCTGTAGCCTGTCACCTTTATTATGATATCTTTTCGTGTTACATTTATAGGTATTACAGCTCCAACATCAGACTGATTTAAGTCAGCTAAAAAGACATGGAAATATTGCATGTATGACTTTCAGTTAAGGGGAGCTGTAGGTTGTCAAATCCTAAAAAATACGATTTTTTTTTTGCTACCGAAAATTAATTGGAACATTCCTCTTTAATGTAAACTTTGAATTATTGTTCTACTCGCCCTAGAAGTAGAGTTATTACCATTTTCCCCCACGCCTGCAGAGGAAATAGGCGGCCGCTGAATGCATCTAACAGCCTCTCGTGACTTCCTGGCGAACTGCTTGGGATTTTCTCGGTCTGTTACGCATACAGCGCCTTATGTTACGCACACAGCGAGTGTGCCAGGGTTGGCTACATTGTTTTCTGTGACAAATGAAGCGCTAAGAGCGCGGAACATCGTCTCTCTGCTGTTTACCGTTTCGAATTAGTTCAGTGTTGCACCTGTTGTTGGTAGTATTATACTTCTTGTGTAAAGCGTTGTTCTGGTTACGATGCCACGTTTTAGTAACCGTGTATATAAGAAGAAGAAGAACGCAGGTAACAGAAAATTAACACTAATACCAAGTTGCGATACTACAATTACTGAAACAGGGCGTTCTTCTGCTAAGCAACACATTGCCGGCCATAGCCCTGCGACATCTTCTAGCAAGAAGCTGACTGGTGGAAGTGACAGATTTCGTGAATATGTTAGTGACAGTGATGATATTAACGAAGTACTGAATTTTGGATTATTATCTTCTGTGCTGAAAGATAGTGTTCTGTGCAAAATGTGTTCAAGTGTGGGAGTGGGACTAGGGATAACAAAGCACTTTGGTTTAGCTTGTGAGATGAAGATAATCTGTGCATGTTGCAAGTATCAAGTGACTTTCTACAATTCACATGCCAGTCTCTTTGGTGAAAATGGACGATCTAGAGTGTTTGATGTGAATGTTCGACTTGTATGGTCTTTGATCCACTGGAAAAGGGTCTGCTGATGGTAAACTCTTTTGTGGTATTATGAACTTGCCATCGCCTCCAAGCAAATTTGGGTACTACTGTGAACTGGTAGGATCCTCTGTTGAAGATGTGGCTTTGAAAACCATGAAGGAAGCAGTGGAGGAATCTGTAGAAATGAACGGTGGTTCTAGGGATTTGGTAGTGACATTAGATGGTTCCTGGCAAAAGAGGGGTCATAAATCCCTGAATGGGGTTGTAAGTGCTACTTGTGGTGATAGTGCAAAAGTGATAGAAGTTGCAATATTATCAAAACATCGTAGGTGCAAAAATAAAATCAAAGGAGAGCACAGTGGAACCTGTGAGGCAAATTTTAGTGGATCAAGTGGAGCAATGGAAGTGGATAGAGTGAAACAAATTTTTGAACGTTCAGTTGCCAGATACAATGTTAGGTACAAATACTACCGTGGGGATGGTGACTCCAAAGGTTTCAGGACTATAGAGGAACTTAAACCATATGGAAATGAATTTATAGTTGAAAAGTTGGAATGCATTGGGCATATGCAAAAGCGTATGGGTGCACGGCTTCGAAGGCTCAAACAAACTTTGGGTTCAAGTAAGCTCAGTGCTGGAAAGACAATAGGAGGGGAGACAGGCTTGCTGATGAGGTGATTGAACGTCTACAGAGATACTATGGGTATGCTATAAGGCAAAATACTAGTAATGTTAGTGACATGCGAAAAGCAGTGCGGGCATTGTTCCTTCATACTGCCTCTTCCAATGAATACCCTCAACACAGCCTGTGCCCAAAAGATTCCTGGGGCAAATATAATGCAAAAAAGGACTATGACCACAAACATGGTTTGACAGCAGCTTGATAAATGCAATAAAACCAATTTTTCATGACTTAGCACAGCCAGAATTGTTACACAAATGTCTACACGGAAAGACGCAGAATCCTAATGAGAGCGTAAACAATTTGATTTGGAAAGTGATTCCTAAAAGTGTGTTTGTAAGCATAAATACACTGCACTTTGGCATTTATGGTGCAATAGCAACCTACAACCAAGGGAACAGTGTGAAGTGTGAAGTTCTGAAAGCATTAGGATTTACAGCTGGGGTGAACACTGTACGAGCACTAAGAAACATTGACAGAGAAATGATAAGAGGAGCAGAAAGAAGAGAAAGGCATATGAAGTATGATGGAACAACAGGCCAGAAAAGAAGACAGAAGAGGAAGCTTTTGGAGGATGAAGAAGAAGACCCTGATAATCCATCCTATAGTGCAGGAATGTATTGAGAAACTTTGATAGCTATTTCCTATAAATTAGAATTTTTCGAATATAAGGAACATTATCTCAAAATCCACTCAAGCTAGAGAGATGAAATTTTTATACAGCACCCCTAGTGGTCAAACCTACATTGTAACAGAGCCATTTAGCAATATGTTCAGTAGTTTCATTATAAAGCAATTATTTGTAAAAAAATTTGGGTCATTAATAAAAAAAAATAATTGGAAGGAAACTAGAAAAGATACTCCCAAATCTCTCTGTCATAACTGCAATACCAAACCACTCTATATGTAAAAAAAATTCAAATTTTTCTATTTGGTAGTTTAGTCATAAATGTTCCTCAAACTTAGTGATTTTAACATGGGCAACATAGGCACTTCCGGCTTCTCTTATCCTAATATTCAGTGTTTCAGTGGTCGCAGACGCCGATTCAAGTTTTACTTGCGCCACATTCTCTCATACCGCAGTTCAGTTAGCACGACACGTTGCTCAAGCCAGGCCAGCGGACGTTGCCATTATGGGTAGTAGCGCTGGGATGTTCGCCTCTGGGATGGATACCTACAAATCTATTAGCGCAGAGGGCCGACAGCGCCTACAACGCCATGCACTCTGCATTGCCATCCAGATAGTCATATATCTTCCTACACCTAACCCCTATAAGGTTACTAAATTCACGGTGCTCCTCAGTTTCCTCGAACGTCTTTGATCAGCGCGGTGCCTCGATATCAAATCAGAAGCGCGGTATTATCTCTTTGCCTTTGTGTTTGAGCCTCCGGCTCCTTCGCGACCTGCCTGGGGGCTTGCAGTCTAGCGACGGCGATTTGCGAGAGTTTTCTCTCAGTCGTTTACCATAGGTAAAAGGAGGACGGACATCCGAGGACAAGCACTGGCGTAGGTCGGGAACGCTATGAACAATAGCCGAAATTGCTTTCTGAGCTACAGTCTGGAACCGCGCGACCGCTACGGTCGCAGGTTCGAATCCTGCCTCCGGCATGGATGTGTGTGATGTCCTTAGGTTAGTTAGGTTTACGTAGTTCTAAGTTCTAGGGGACTGATGACCTCAGATGTTGAGTCCCATAGTGCTCAGAGCCATTTGACCCATTTTGCATTCTGAGCGAGTGTGTGAGTCACTATTCTGTCAGCCTATACGCTAGCGTAGCGCGTTGTTCGGACTTGCTGGAAGACGAAGCTGGACCATTATCTCCTTCTTTGTGTTTTTCGAATTCACGTAGCCACTGACGCTTGTTGGATGCCTTTGGTGAGCATTTTAGTGTCTAGACAGAAAGAAATGCTATTTGGAGCTATCTGCCTCACCTTAGGACTCTTCATACTACAAGTTGTAGCTTTGTGTGAGACTAATTTTATCTCAATAATTTACTGGTTTCCACTTCGTTAACCTGCATTCTTTAATGTTTTCTGTCTGTTTATCCTACAGTTATTTCTATGCTGTGTGTTTGAGACAGATTGCTAATTTATGAATACTTTCTGTGCAGGCATTGTGTAATTTATTTTGTACATGTGACGAAACCAGATTCTCTGTAATATAAAATAAAAACAAATAAGGGATGACTTATCTTACCCAATATTACGGATGTGAGCAAAACTGAAGTACAACACGAGCAGCATATTTACAAGGCAATCCAATATACACAAAAAGTGGTGATTAAAAACATAATTAAATGAAACCACCGTCTGTTTACTACGTAACGAAAACAAATAAGGCAAACTTTAAATGACCGAAAAAAAAACATATAAAGAAGAACTGATGAATCTGCAGGTCTCCAACTGAACTGGTTGAGAACCAAGGTCTTGTTACCAGAGGTAATTAACAGAAGTCCCTATATGCTTGTCATCGCAGCCCACTGTCCACACACATCATGTCCTATTCCAAGGGAAGTTCATCAGGCCAGCCTATAACACACCATGAAACTGATTCGTCAAAATGAGTACAGTAATCCCCAAGTTGGAGTAAGTTCAAGGAAAGATAATATTCAGTTAACCATGAAGGAATTGAAGGAGACAAGATATCGTATCGTCCAAAGACAGCGGCTTGGTAACAACGTCATAACTTTGCATCGATACCACAGGAGATAACTAAGTCTCGCTGCATACTAAACGACGAATGAGAGTCGCTGGCGAAGCCACACCCTCGCTCAGCTTCGCAGCGCCACCGCACCGAGACGCCGATATACAGTCGAGCAGGGCGACGCTCAGCTCAGTTAGCGAACAACGTTGAGAAGATACCATCGCCGTAGACAGCGCACCTGTGTGTATTATGTGTCTTATGCTCAATTTTAAATGTGAAAATTGTGACTATGTACGCCAAGCGAAGAGTAAGGTAATATATTTTAATATTCAGAAAGAGTGGCGAATATTTAGAACAGTCCTGTGGAGGTGGACTGTACAGAATTAAGTAAGCGTTCATATCTCTATTGTAATAAGGGAACTAACATTTTCCGTGTTCGGGTTTCCACTCGCTCTCCTTTCGGAGCTATTAAAGAACACAGCGCTGCACTGATCATTGTATTTCCACCAGAAAAAAACACAAGAGACTTGCTTTTATTCCCTGTAAGCGGTCAGTCTCACCGCAGATCTTTCCGCTGCTTTAATGAAGGCTACAGCATATCCAGACCACCATCGAAGATGTGACATTTTTGGCTCCGTGTGGGAACTATTGAATCTTAATGTAATAAAGACATACAGAATCCAATGTGATATTTTCCACACAAATATTAGAATAAAAATTCATCAAATTTAGGATAGACAATAAATTTAAATGTTATGGGTTTAAATATTATTACTGTTGCTAATAATTTAAATTGTAACTATTGCATAGCAAATTATGTGGGGAAGGCGAACCAAAGACTAGGTTTTATTTTCAAGGCACTTTGAAGACGCAACAAATCCATTACACCGCCTACACTTTGAGTATAGGTTCTCTTCTGCAGTTTGGTGTGGTGTGGGGTCCTTAGCAGATAGAACTCATCAACAGTAGGAACACCATGATCCCTCTGGACAGAAAATGCCTAGAACTCCATCTAAGTGGGCTGGAAACACCATAGCTCTGCTACCCACGATGTCACAAGCCACACCTCCATTATCAGTGAGGTCATCACTGTTATCAATGACGTCATCAGCCTTACAATGTTGTCATCATCATCACGTGGCCAGACGCTCTCTCCCCTGCCTGCCTTCCTTCACTCTAACCCTTCACTTGTCCCTCCACTGCATCCTCTTCTGCTAATCGTAGCACAGTACTTTACCGGGTATTAAAAGGAAACAGACAAAACTTATGATAATGTTTTATGGATGTAACATGAGCAGTCAATCACAATAAAAGTGTGAAGGTGCGTAAGCTCCATTTCAATTGGTAAAATGGCACAAAGTTCAAAATAAGAGGAATAAGCATCACGTGAACTGCGTACAAACGGCGTAATCCTTAAACACACACACTCGGATACACCTACACTCACAACCACACACATGTATACTTACAGTATTTCGTGAGGATGTCGATGACCAGCTGACTGGGTGGCGGCCGTTACTTCCTGGATACTGTAATGTAGGCCAATGATGGCCAATTGAAGAGATGATTGTTATTACGCACGAACGATTGGGTGGGCAATGATGGTATTGTGCGTGTCATCTCACACTCTGTCTCTCTCTGCTCACACACACACACACAACACACACACACACACACACACACACACGCACACACACACACACACACACACACACACACACGCAAACACACACACACACACACATACACAAGCACAAACACAAACAAACCTGTGTTTTGCACCATCTTCATCCATATTAACCCTCGCAATACCAAGGGGGGATTGGGGGGGGGAGGGTGGTAGTACTTTGTACCCACCTTTTGAAAATATTTAAATCTACTTAGTAACTTAATTTTTTAAATTTTCTAAATACTATTGTCTTTAATGAACTCTTATTCCAGATTCTATGATGATTTTACATTTTTCGTTTAAGCTTAATCAGAAAATTTAACTTTAAGGGAGGTGGTAATAAGGTCTCACCCCGTTGCTAGTAGATGAGACTTCCCACAATGGTCATCTTACTCCACAAATAATAGCATTACATGACCTTAGAACACATTTCTCTGGATTGACAGCAACAATGGTCTCAATAATGATTCATTTCCCTTTGGTTCTATATCGTTTTATGTTCAGTGGCAAATAGTCCATGTGTTGGAGACAACTGTGAAAGGTAACACCACGGATTTCTCGAGGACATGGCACAGTCGCCGGGCCTGAAAAGTTACAGTTTTTGTCAAAATTACGAGCTATACGAACCAGACGTGACCATGAAGTGCAGCTAGTTGCGTCTCATATCACTGCGCCAGATACTGCGCCACTCCGTCGATAAAGACAACAACCTAACAACATTTGCGGTCGTCGTATTGTCCACTCATGGATGCGTCCATCGTAATGCTGCACTACGAACCGCTCTGCGTGTGGAAAGGCGATGTGTTACCACTCCTATGCCTAATGCTATCAGTGGATACACTACTTCCTGCTGGCCTCTTTCTGTTGCGAAAAGAATGGTTGCGGTGCTGACAGTACATGGTGACCCATACGTTGCCTCATTATCCATGTGGGTACCAATCTGTCAGGTAACAAGCTCATTTCTTGAACCAAGGAACTTGACGTGTGCGTACTGTCCTGTAAGGCGGGAAAGCCGTACACCTGTCCTCGGGAGCGCAAGTCATGTAAGCCACCTGTGATATATTGCTGCGTTGAACACGATCTTCCTGGAGCTACTGACTGAAAATTCGCATGTCATTAGCGAAATCCGTCGAAACGAGACATATAGGAACGATAAATCATAGTCTCGATAGAGCACCCCCCTACCACTTGCAAAATTCTTCATGTAATTGTAGAAGTTTCGCCATATTACCGAGAGAATAACACAAATTTTTCACACACAGCCAGAACTCAGGTGCAGTTACTGAACCTGAAACATACTCCGTAATGTTTTCTCATGCTTCTACAATAACGCTCAACAGTATTTAGTAGAGAAAATAAATGCGGAAAACAAATTTTGTAGGAGAAACCTTTAATAAAAGGACTTAATTACCAAACACCTACAGTGTGCACTTTATTTTCGTACGATTTTTATAAAATGCTGTGTATTTGCTTCAATAATAAAATACAAACGAATAAATTACATAGGGGCAAAGTTTTTGTTAAAACTAAACAGAAGAAAAACATCAACGAAGTCTTGAAGTCTGATACTCTCGGCTTAATACTCAGTGGCGTACCCCTTTGCGCGTTTTACAGCAGCACACCTGGGTGGTGTAGAATCCAGAACTTTGGCGAATCGCTCCTGAGGAATCTTCTTTCATTACTCATACAATTCTTTTTAGAAAATCTCCTTGTTGGTGCAGTTTTGTTGGCGAACCTATTTTCCAGCTCATCCCATAGACATTCTATGTTGTTTAAGTTTGGACTGTGGCTTGTTCATTCGAATACTTTTACTTCGTGCAGCTTCAAAACTGTCTTCAAATGGCTAGAACTGTGTATCTGATTTTTATCATACTGGTATTGCCAGCGACGAGATATATTTCGTTATCCCTGAGGTGTCACGTGGTTTGTTGATGTTTCACTATTCGTCAGACTTTCCACGGTGGCTACTTGGTACTTTCTCTCATTCGTCCCTCTTCCTTTTCCCGAACGTAGTATATCTCATCTGAGGAGAAGAGATTAAACTAGCTTTCATTACTCCATAGATTTTTTGACCTTCCTATTTTTCGCACTTGTCGTAGGTTTTCGAGAGGATCGACTTTCATTCAGATGTATAGTTGGTAAGCAATGTTTAACTCTCTAAACATTGACCTTCAACCGTATTTTACCTAGACATCATCACTTATTGCCCGGGCTGATTTCTTGGGGTCAGCCATCTATTACCCTCGGATGATCCCAGACACTCACAAGCTATCGCGAGATGCCAAACAACTTTGCACGAAAGACTGAGTTTCCCCAAGACTCAGTGCTGTTAAGACAGCTTGTCTGAAATCTACTGAATATTCATCAGTTTTAGGCGTTGCTGTAAGTAAACAAAAGTATTATAATTAGATTTGCTTTGTGTACTTAGGTTTTTCGCAGTCTTCCCATTCTACAATATTCTTATGAACCCTTTGGAAACATAGTTTACGGCTAAAGCCCATGGTTACCCGTACTCAGCAATCAATACATGTAACCGCGATGAGCTCAAAAAGTCTTCCGTTTGAACAACCGGTTTGTCTTGATTCTCCGTATGGATAAATACCCCTACAAACTACTAGAGAAACTAGAAAATACTATCGAGTGATACTTTATTTCTACATGACTACTCTGAAATTCACACATTAGTACCTTTACGCCACAGTACTCGACGTATTCCGTATTCTACACTCCTGGAAATGGAAAAAAGAACATATTGACACCGGTGTGTCAGACCCACCATACTTGCTCCGGACACTGTGAGAGGGCTGTACAAGCAATGATCACACGCACGGCACAGCGGACACACCAGGAACCGCGGTGTTGGCCGTCGAATGGCGCTAGCTGCGCAGCATTTGTGCACCGCCGCCGTCAGTGTCAGCCAGTTTGCCGTGGTATACGGAGCTCCATCGCAGCCTTTAACACTGGTAGCATGCCGCGACAGCGTGGACGTGAACCGTATGTGCAGTTGACGGACTTTGAGCGAGGGCGTATAGTGGGCATGCGGGAGGCCGGGTGGACGTACCGCCGAATTGCTCAACACGTGGGGCGTGAGGTCTCCACAGTACATCGATGTTGTCCCCAGTGGTCGGCGGAAGGTGCACGTGCCCGTCGACCTGGGACCGGACCGCAGCGACGCACGGATGCACGCCAAGACCGTAGGATCCTACGCAGTGCCGTAAGGGACCGCACAGCCACTTCCCAGCAAATTAGGGACACTGTTGCTCCTGGGGTATCGGCGAGGACCATTCGCAACCATCTCCATGAAGCTTGGCTACGGTCCCGCACACCGTTAGGCCGTCTTCCGCTCACGCCTCAACATCGTGCAGCCCGCCTCCAGTGGTGTCGCGACAGGCGTGAATGGAGGGACGAATGGAGACGTGTCGTCTTCAGCGATGAGAGTCGCTTCTGCCTTGGTGCCAATGATGGTCGTATGCGTGTTTGGCGCCGCGCAGGTGAGCGCAACAATCAGGACTGCATACGACCGAGGCACACAGGGCCAACACCCGGCATCATGGTGTGGGGAGCGATCTCCTACACTGGCCGTACACCACTGGTGATCGTCGAGGGGACACTGAATAGTGCACGGTACATCCAAACCGTCATCGAACCCATCGTTCTACCATTCCTAGACCGGCAAGGGAACTTGCTGTTCCAACAGGACAATGCACGTCCGCATGTATCCCGTGCCACCCAACGTGCTCTAGAAGGTGTAAGTCAACTACCCTGGCCAGCAAGATCTCCGGATCTGTCCCCCATTGAGCGTGTTTGGGACTGGATGAAGCGTCGTCTCACGCGGTCTGCACGTCCAGCACGAACGCTGGTCCAACTGAGGCGCCAGGTGGAAATGGCATGGCAAGCCGTCCCACAGGACTACATCCAGCATCTCTACGATCGTCTCCATGGGAGAATAGCAGCCTGCATTGCTGCGAAAGGTGGATATACACTGTACTAGTGCCGACATTGGGCATGCTCTGCTGCCTGTGTCTATGTGCCTGTGGTTCTGTCAGTGTGATCATGTGATGTATCTGACCCCAGGAATGTGTCAATAAAGTTTCCCCTTCCTGGGACAATGAATTCACGGTGTTCTTATTTCAATTTCCAGGAGTGTATATATGTAAGTAAGAAAGAGTCCTTCTGTAGAATTAGACACAGTTCTTTTTATGTTTAATGTTTTTCCATGATGTATATATTTAAGGTAACACTCTTCAATGTTGAAATATTTTTATGGAGGTACTTAAAATGACTTAGTGTCGAAATTTGCCATTTGTATAGTGAGTAAAGGATATGATTGTGTAGTCCACTACGGACAATATTCCCTTTCACAAACTATTCTTTCACAATATTTCTCTGTTGTTCCACTCTCGAATAACGAAAACCGAACACATAAAGCTTCCCATGTGAGTTATGACTTCTCTTATTTTAATATTACTGTCTTTTCTTCCTCAGCAGTCGGACACAACAAAATAATTTCACTTTCGGAGTTAAGAGGTGGTGACTGTAATATCGTGAAATGACCTGGTCGCAACGAAAAACGTCTCTGTTTAAATGACTGACACGTCAACCATAACACCAAAGTAGTGAAACGCTCTCTCCGATTTCGTGATAATACAAAACGAGCTGCCCCTCATTCAACTTTTTCTATATGCTCCGCCAGTTTTGTTTTCAGTCATCACTATTCTAACTTGTCTGATGCGGCATGCTGTGAACTTATGTCCTGTGCCAACTTTTTCATATCAGAATAGAACTTGCAATGTACGTCCTCAATTATTTGCTGTTTTTATTCCAGTCTCAAAAGCTGCGACATGGTCGCGAATCGAACAGTAACCCGCATATAGAAAAAATATTTCCTTTACTTCACGTCTATGGTCAAAAATTTTTTGTCATCAGATTACCGGTTTCGGTCTCTGATGTCCATTTTCAGATCTGTTTTGTAAAAACATGTCCCAATATACTGCAGCCATTGTGGCATCATCGAATGCGAAACACCAAATTAGCTCCAGCATCGTCAAAAATATATAAATGATAGTATATACAAGAGTCATTTTTGTCTGATGAAAAAAAAAAAAACTGTGACCATTGACGTGCAGTAAAGGAAATTTGTTTTATTCCAGTCTCTGTCTTCCTCTACAGTTTTTATCCTTTATAGCCTCCGCTAGTGTCATGGGATTTACTTCCTGGTGTCTGAACACAGGTCCTGTCATCTCGTCCTTTCTTGTTGTCAATGTTTTTCATATACTCCTCTCCTCACCGGTTCTCTGGAGAACCACCTCATTTTTTACTTCATCAGTCGATGTTCAACAATCTACTGTAGCACGACATCTCAAACACTTCGATTCCCTTCTGTTCCAGTTTTTCGGCATACATTCTAAAAAATTTCTCTCTCGGATGAAGCCGTATGTTCGATTCTGGCAGAATTTCCTTGGACAGGAGTGCCCCTTTTGCCACCGCTAGCGTGTTCTTTATGTCCTCAGTGCTCTACCTAGGTAGCAGAATTCCTTTATTTCGTCTACTTCGCGACCCTCAAAATTATAGTATTAAGCTCCTCGCTGATCTTAATTCTGCTACATCACATTACTTTCAGCTTTATTCGATTTACTCTAAAATAATATTTTGTGCTCATTAATGCGGATTCCTTTCAACAGATCCTGTAGTTCTTCTTCATTTTCAATGATGATAGCGATCTCATCAGTAAATCTTATCACTGAGTCCTTTCACCCTGAATTTTAATCCCACCCTAGAACCTTGCTTTTATTTCCGTCATTGATTCTTCGGACTGAACAATAAGGGAGAAAGACTAGCACCCTGTCTTATACTTTTTCTAATCTAAACTCTTCCCCCTTGGTCTTTGAGTCTTATTGTTTCCTCTTGGTTCTTGTACATACTGCATACTACCAGGCTTTTCTATAGCTTAACCCTATTTTTTCATGATTTTGAACATCTGGAAGCATTTTATATTGTCAAACACTTTTACCAGGTAGACTAATCTTATGAATGTGTCTTGATTTTTCAGAGTCTGTTGTCCCATAGGACACAGCAGTTCTGCAGGAGAGGACGGACAAGCCTAGTGTGCGCAGTATCTTCAGTAGATATGTGGCTTCTCGTCAGTATCCTGCCAATAAAACGCTTGCGTCTAATTTTTTAACTGAATATACAACTTTTAAATTTACGTGATTTATCTTGTAACCGAAGTTCTACGGATTAAGTACAGTAGTCACGTGGAGGATCACCATACTTTAAAGTTTAGAGTCAATTGTCACTTTTCACTCGATACAGATACCTCTTCTGAATCGTTCCGTAATAGGATCTTCTAATGAATCTTCTACACGAAAAGCGGCAGAACAACATGATAGCTGGTCAGAGTTTCTCCTAAGTCGTTCACATAGAATAGGATCGACTGAGAGGATATAACGCTTCCTTTTGAAACCCAGGTATCACTTCCTTTTATTCGATAACTTTGTTAGTTACTAAGATTTGTGACCGTTCAGTCACTAATTCATGAATTCAGTTGCAGATCTGAGAGGGTGCTCCACAATTTTTTTGAAAAATCACGTGTGAGGAATGATATGAAAAGCCTTCTCTGAATCTGAAATATGCAATCAGTTTGAGATACGCTCCCGATATTTAGTTTGTCTTAATAAAGGACCAGTTATGTTTTCTAAGGACGATATTATCTGAAACCGTACTGACTGTGCCAGTAGATCATTTTCTTTGCGGTATTTCAAAATGATCGAAAACTGTACAATCATCAAAATATCACTTCAAACTAATGTCAGTGACATGAGTCGCTAATTCAGAGGATTGCTTCTAATTCCTTGCTCTTGTTTTGATATGTACTATGTTACTTTCCAGTTTTTAGGTACGGATATATATAATGGATCTGACGTCATTCCTCCCTCCCAGCTGCAGTCTGCGAATCCAAACATTCATTACACGTCATGCAGATTATATTAGTTGCGCGTCATCTTCACGGACTAACGTAACGCGGGATTAGCCGAGCGGTCTCATGCGCTGCAATTATGGACTGTGCGGCTGGATCCATGGAGGTTCGAGTACTCCACGGGCATGGGTGTGTGTGTTTGTCTTTAGGATAATTTAGGTTAAGTAACGTGTAAGCTTAGGGACTGATGACCATAGCAGTAGAGTCCCATAGGATTTCACACACATTTGATCATTTGAACAAACGTACTAACAGTTTGAATATCCACTTAAGTGAATCGGCCGTCTACAACACGCCACTGACGCATTCGATGCGCTGAGTCTGCATTACAGCTGTAGAGTCGCTTTTCTGATCTCTTTCGGACTGTTTTTTATGTGGTGAGGCGATTTTGGCTTCGTTCGTTGGCACAAATTTGGTCTCACGTTGTATGAAGTCATACGTTGTCCCTCTGCTGCACTCTCGGTCGTCATGCTTGTACCTGGATGTAGGCAAAAAAAGGAGAGATTATGATTTCAGAAAGCTACATACGACTAAGTACAAAATCAGCTATCGATATTTATTATTAAAAGTTCTGCCTTACGAAACAAAGACTCAGTATCGCTAGATCAAATGTTACCATTCCCTTCACTTTGAAAACCTAAGATCCAGCTCTTGGTCGCATTGCCTATGAACCTTTCGAAAATTCATCTCACATTGTAACGATTGAATAATTAACGACCGAGGTAAGCCGACGACAATTTACGTTACATTAGAACTAGTTTCTCTTCTATACCTTCTTGCTCTGACTTCATCGGATATTTCTTCAGAATTTCGGTACGTACGGAGAGATTCATTAAATAGTGACACATTCACAAATACGGATTTTGCATCAAGCTATGTGGCTGATACGGAGCAGCTTACGAATGAGATGACAGAGTAGCTTGCAGCTTTCAGTTTGGCAAAAGTAACAGCTTACAAAGATGTCTCAAATCTCAATCAATCCGAGCCCAGCAAAGTGCGTAGATGGACTCTTGTAGCAATATCACCAAAGCCTCGTTATAGGAAAAATGCTCATAGAATTAACTGCTAAAGCTGCGTTAGAATACTTTTAACAGATTCACAAGTTAGAAGCATGATTGAAGAGCTAACGCTAAGTTCAAGTAAAGAAATCAGTGGCGTTACCGTCTAGAAATGAAAACTGTGTACTGCAAGAACGTAAAAATTTGGAAAAGTAGTAAAGGAAGAAACAAAAATCTCATTGAAGAAGAGTTTTGTGAGGACTATTTCGGTTTAGTTTTTACTGATATATTTTCTTTACTAAGAAAAATTGGATTCAGGTTATTTAATGTAATAGGTCAGGTCACGACTCATTTGTCCTGGCCCAGACAACATCTGTTCATGTCAAAATTGCAAGAGTGCTTTCGAAAGTGACTACGCTAATACAGAACAGTGATGGGGCTGCTATTACACATTTTCGTGACTTTAAGTTAGTATTTCAAACATAAATTGGTCTTCAATATATTTAAGTGCTTTATAAATGTTATTCTTTGAATTTCACATTCCTGATGCCACTTTTTATTAATAAATAGTTTATATTCTCCCGTCTAAACAACTTGTGTCAGTCAGTCCTATTGTAACTACAGACCAAGGACCGGGACAGATTCTCACAATAGCTTTCTCAATACTTCTTAATGAAAAACAATCCACGGCTATGGCCTCATACGTGTGGAAAAATATATCCTAGGCAGGATATCACGATATATACTGGTGAAGAATAGGAAAACTATAAACACAGAATCTTAAAAAATTTAAAATCTTAAACTGTGACAATTTGTCCATGTCTTCCGTAATTGCGAGTTGTGTTACAGACATTCTGAAAAAACTTCTGTGGAGGACACTACGAAGGAGGTTCTGAATAAAAAGCAAGCGTTTACGGTAGAAAGCGTGTTTCCAAGAAGAATAAGGAAATATATAACTTTTCGCATTCACATTCTGCACAATGACAATGAGGGGAAAGTCAGAGAAATTAGAGCTACTGTGGGGGCTTACCGCCAGGCATTTTCCTTCACACTTGGGAAAACGGTAGTCCCAAAAGTAGCCGGTACCTGACACGGAAATATAGCTTGTAGAGCATACACGTAATTGTAGAACCCATATTACAATTCACGTACGTACACTTCACCACACACCCTATTCCGTGGAAACACAACAGCGCAGCACTTGAGGAAAAACTGTTTGTTTGTGGGTGTACAGCACGTAAGTGGTTCTATTGTCCGCGAGAGATGTCGCAGTGGGAGCAGGTGCCGCCCGTAATACCAGTGATAGTAAGCAGCTGCAGGGGCAAATATACCTGCCCGCAGCACGGAGGACAAACTGCCGCAAACTGCTGCGCAACCAGCCTCTAAGAAGACCTGCAAAGACGAACACAGTGAATGCCTGGTGGACTTACTGAGCGGTAGACTACTGCTTTTTGCTCTCTGGCTTCTCAGCAGCGAGTTCGCGAAGTTACACGGTTTTAAGCAGCAAAAGAAAACCTGAGCACTCGAATTCTACGGCGTTCTCTTGCTCAGAGAGCTTAGCAAATTTTTCTGAGCTGAACTACCGACTTGTAACAAATAACTCAGTTAGAAGAAAGTGGAGGCAAAATATATGTATTTTAATTTTGCTCTTACAATATAGTGTGTGACAATTTTAACTTGAGAAAACTAAATATCTCGAAAATGATCCATTCTATGAAAAAATGTTCTACATGAAAAACTGATATTGGTACAAGCAGATATCTGTCTGTGCTGCAACTGGCGACCTCCTAACAACTCTTTTTGCGAGGGTAGAGCCAACTTTGTATTTTCAGATGAGAACTCCCCCCATTTTTATTGCATACTGGGATTCTACGCTGAAATATACGTACGGTTTACTCAAAACATTGTTTTTCATTCGGTCTACCTTGCACTGTAATCGATGAATGTCAAGTCTGCCTGTTTCTGCAATTAAGAATTGATGCATTTGATTCTATATTTGATTAATGACACAAATGTAAGCCATCGTTTCTTAGCGGTCGATATTTATGTTCTAAATTTACTTTAGTGTTGCAAATTTAATTGTACGGTACAATATCGTTAGGCGTTTCATTGTCTGGTTAGTAGCTATGTTTCGCGTGATCGAGGAACATCTGAATGGGTGTAATACTGCTCTGCTTCCATCGATATGCTTGATATCGGTAAGTTCCCTCGCCTACTTCCATTGGGGTATCTGATTATGGTGAGTATCCATGGCAGATGGTTCAGGAACATTTTAACTTATTACTATAGTTCTGGTTTGCATTCAACCAGTACTGCGCTCAGCACGATGTCCTGTAGCTGTACAAAGGAATTATTCAACATGGTGACGTTGCTGTCAGGTTTCCTCCGAGCCTTAATCCGTAGGTAGGGGTACGCCACTGAAGTAGTAGCCTTTGGGCAGCCTGAGCGAGGCATGTCATCGACAGTTCCTCTCTCTGTGTATCTTCTCCACGTCCGAACAACATCGCTTTGGTTCACTCCGAGACCCCTGGACACTTCCCTTGTTGAGAGTCCCTCCAGGCACAAAGTAACAAATCGGACGCGATCGAATCGCGATACTGACCGTCTAGGCGTGGTTGAACTACAGACAACACGAGCCGTGTTCCTCCTTCCTGATGGAATGACTGGAACTGATCGGCTGTCGGATCCCCTCCGTCTAATAGGCGGTGCTCATGCATGGTTGTTTACATCTTTGGGCAGGTTTAGTGACATCTGTGAACAGTTAAAGGGACTGTGTCTGTGATACAATATCCACAGTCAAAGTCTATATTCAGAAGTTCTGGGAACCGGAGTGATGCAAAACCTTCTTTGATGTGTGTATTATGAGCTGTTTTTGTGTTGTGGATACAGTTTTGGTGTGCACTTGGCAGATCCGAGATTTGTCATGTACTCAAGCTTGCTGGTCGGCTTGCAGTTACCTTTAAACACATACAAGATGTTTCTGAAAAGTTCGATGAATGGTCTCAGAAAATAAAGTAAACAAGAGTTACGAACGAAGTAACTTCACTGGTCGTCAGAGTGATCAATTTCAGTTACAACAAACCTCCGATGTCAGTAACCGTGTCGTCTGGAATCGCTCAAAGCTCCAAAGTCACGCGTTATTGGATACTAGCACCTTTACAGAAAATGAGACCTAGTGCTACCAGTACTACTCCGAGGCAATCGACAGTCAGTGTCATTGTGCTCGTCGTCTTCCTTGCCTCCCAGAAAAAGTCGTCTGACAAAATCCAAGTTTAAGATGATCATCTTTTTCTATAACATCGGCTTCAAGAATCATGAATTTCTACACAAAGAGACAGGGAAGACGTTGAATCAATGCGGTTGACTGTTGCTTGGTCTTCGGATCGTAGTGGCAACATCAAGTTTCATTACCTTCAATGGTGTGGTATTCAACAACACGTTACTACGAAGCTTCGAGTGATCCCACAAAAACCGTTTGCCGACAGTTTCCAACAGGTTTTCAACCGATGTCGAGAATCACTCTGAAGGCCAGTAAAGGTACTTTGCTTCTAACGCTTGTTTCTTTTCTTTCCTAGGTCCGTTCACCAAACTTTTCAGACACACCTTGTGATAAACAGGACTTTCATACTTTGGTCATAATTCAAAACATAACAGCTACTTGCTGTTAGCGTGTGTCACGAGAATGTATCACATATTGCAAGGCGCTTTTGAAAATTGCAGCGGGAATTCTGTAAATGCGGACTGCTGGAAGAATTTCAAAACAAAATGATTGTCCATAATATCATCAGGTTCTCGATTTCCCTAGTTGTATTCAGAAGAACAACAGTCTGCTAGTCTGAGTAATGAGGATCAGCGACAAGGGGCTGTGATCGTTTTGACAAGAGTATCAGGCGATTTAAACGTTAAACCATTTGCTTGGACACCCTTTCGGTGTGCCGACCTTGTTCGTCTGCGATGTAGCTGATTGCGCTCAGCTGTTTCAGGAACGTGGTTCTTGACGTACCCTGCCTAGTGGCGGCTATGGCGAGATGCACGTTGCACCGTTTCGATGTATTTCACAAGTGGTACTTTGTTCCAGGGAGAATACAAGAGATAAAGAGTCTATACAATGAAATTCGATCAATTTTACTTACAGGTCAATGATGCAAGAATCATTAGCGTTGAAAGTTTCGTCAGCGAAAGGTCACTAGAGATGGAGTACAAGTTTCGAATACAGGAAAGGCAATAAAATTGACCGTTTCCTTTTCAAATGATTCGCCCTATTATCAGCCCAAAGGGAATTTCGGGAAATTACGGAAAAATATAATCTTAATGGCTTGGTGGAGATGTGACCGTGTGTGAACCACATCGACGCTATATTGAGCTAGGAATTGAAGTAGTGATTGAAAAATGTGAATTAATTTTATGTACCATTGCGGAGTAGTGGTATTCTGAAATACACTATATGGGCCACCAGTTAGTCATACAGAGTTTCTGTTTGTTCTCCAGTATACTGATGTGTTGCAACCCGTTTGTTACTAATAACATGAAGTTGTGCAGCTCCCGACCTTGAGTGGAAAATATAACAACCCTATCGAACAGAAGAGGTCTTATTTCTAACTAGATGTTTGCGAGTGGTGGCTATAATTATCAGTAGCACAGCGATAGGAGATAGTGCCTCACATGATCCATAATTACTACGGATTGCGTTAGTTGTCTTCCTGGTACGTCGAGTAAATCGAGGCCTCCTGATTTAGTATAACTATTATGTGGGATCAACACTTGGAAACCATCTTAGCAACACATGGCACACGTCTCAGATTTGAAATAAATGGGTTATATAGTCGTCCTGATTCATTTCAACCTGCAACGTTAGTGCTTTATGTAAGTTACTTTATTTTCTCAAGTAGTTTGAGAACAACACTACTCCTTATGACGTTCCATTAAAGAAAGTACCATTATTGACTATGGGTGTAAACTAAGTTCGCAGTAATAGGAAAAGAATAAAGTCATATCTGAAATGAATACACCCATAAGATTCTTCAGTATCATTTAGTGTACGGAAAACACCACAGTTAATCAACTAATGCCATCAGAATTGAATAAAGCAAAGAATAGAACTACTGTTGGCGTAGGAAGTGAAACTGAACGTCAGTCAAAATTAGTTATAAAAAAAAGTTGCTCTGGGAATATCTAGATTACATTATTAATGATAAAATCACTATTATTTAGAAACTATTAATTATTTGCTTACAGAAACTATTATTGCGAAATGTATTCTGTTTCCAAATATGAAAATTGGAACAGTCAAAACATCAATAATCCAAAACACGTGAAACAGTAATCACAAATGGTGTTACTGTTGAAACGTTTGGTAAATGTTTGAATAGCTTAAGAATCAACAAATCGTATATACAATTACAGCTACCAAATGACCATAATTAGAGACAAAAATATATTTCAGCCTCTGTAATGTACAATATCTCTCACATCAGTTGTTTTCACCCTGCCAACTCATTCTTAAACATCAATATTTAATGTAGTCTCATAATATACTGTTACATGACAGTTACTTGAGCTCTTCATAGAGTGGGGTAAGTTCGACTTATGATAGTTTTCACAGTGACTATGAGCACATCTCGTTTAGGGCTTCCGTGATCAATGATTATTTCATCATAAACCAGACTTCATTAATTTGATGTGTATGGGGATGGGCCTCTTGAAATACCCAACACTTTCTGTGTGATAGCCCCATGTGGTATTGAAAAGACTTCACCTGGTGGTATTGACCATGACATAATTACCTCTTATCAATTTGACGAAGACAATGGAAAGAACGAATTAAGAGATTACTATCCTTAAGCTTCTTACAACGTTACATGCTTAAAATACTGAGCCACATCCTTTGATCGACACAAACCACAATCAGTTTACGAAGAAACTTAATTGGAACATGAGCAGATTACTTCTTACTACAATTTAACTGCACTCGGCTGAGTGGTTATTCATAATTACAACTATAAATCGAAACGACATCTACCCTGAGCTTCAATCTCTCAACCACTACTCGTGGTTAGTAGCTTATATTCTACTAGACAATGAGCTACATCTCTTGCTCAGGCCACTCATATTGCCCATATCAAATAATGGAAAATTGACACTTATATTTACACTTTCTCAAGATACCATCCTTTCACGCACTGAATTTGCAAGCACAAATCAACCCCTGGCAAAATCCACTGGCTTGCCATGACCTCGCATTCACACCAAATGGAAACAAAAATACTTCACTCATTCCACAATGTGTCGACGAAGTTACATTCTGCTGTACTCGTGTCATCTTCTTCATCCACAGATGTCGGTTTTAAGCAAAGTTGCTACCTCTGTTGTCACCAAATGGCATGGTGTATGGCTCCAAGAGTCTGTGCTGACGTCACTCTGTAGAGTACAGACGGCACTCGGTGGGGTTACTGGCGGTGACCATAAAGCGGTAGACCCGAAGACACACAGCTCACTGAAAGAACTATTTTTTTCAACTTTTAAGTGCACATCACCTTGACCGTAATCAGAGGCAGACACGCGTCACTCAGGCGACGCTGGCTGATGTTGGCTCATAGCAGCACCCTGTGATACTGACACCAGGCCGTGCGACGTCGGCGGCCGCACAGTGGGCTGCTGCTTTGACGGCAACAGTGTTACCCCATCCCTGCAATGACGCTATTCCTCTGTGGAATGTACACTCTCTGCAACTCGTGCCCCGAAAGCATCCACTGTAGGGTGAGTCAAAACTGTCATGCGTGGGACGGGATTTGCTGCTAACACGCAGGCCGAGATTGGAGGTCGGCGCCGAAGCAACTCTCGCAAGGAGATTCATTACAGGCAGCGGCTGGCCTTTTCGAATCTATCTCCGAAGCTGGAAAGCTACACTACAAATGTATTACATTATGGTGTTCCTTTACTTAGTAAGAATGAATTGATGCTTCTCTGTATTTTTTATTAAGTGAATCTGTGAGTATGCCAAGCTTTGGGATCCAGTTTACAAGGACGAGTGTCACATTTTTAAATTTTTAAAGAAATACAACGAAAATATACAGAGTGAGTCAGGAGGAAAGGTACATGCTTTGAGAGGTGATAGTATTAGCGATTCTGAAAAAAAGCTTCATATGGACCTATGCCCTATTCCGAATGGTTTGCGAGATAGAACACATTTAATATCACTCTCGTACGTTTTTCTTGAATAATTTGAAAGCCTCACCCTCCTGCGAAAACGTGTCGCAGTACAAAAACTGTATTAAATTTCCTGCAAAAAAGGTCCTATTCATTATTTTCTCTAGACCTAGGGAGAGCTTGCTGAAAAACTCGATCGACGTGAATGCGCTGTAGCTTACGTAGTTTTTGTAGGCCGATTTGAGATAGTTTCCCGACTTGATAGACCACAAGTGTCTCAACTTACTCTACACTACTGTAGTACATTGTAAACAGTGACAACGTTTGATAGTACAGAAAATAAATAACAATGGATATTAAAGTCTATCTCGGAAACCACCCGGAGTAGGGCATAACTAGATATGAAGCTTTTTATTCAGTATCACTAATACTGTCACCCCTCAAAGCATGTACTTTTCCTCCTGAATCATCCTATAGCCTCTTCACTCCTGAGATGAAAAAAAGCTACAGGAAATATTTCTTTTCATATTTTCCAACAAACTAGTATACAAGCATGACACATATGCCAAAGAAAAAAAATAGGTTATTCACTAGGGCATAAATAGAGGTCCACATGTGTGGACCTCGGGTCACAGTTATCATGATAATGTACTTGTCTTTGATTACATTTTTCTCTCTCTTCCTCAGTAAAAACATTTTTTCTCAACCAAATAATTATTTTATTGTAAAATTAACTACATGTGTTAATTTACACAGAAAATAAGTATTTTAATTTCAGTATTTTTAAATACAGTCTTTCCAATACAGGTCTCTGTTGATACTCCACAAATGAAAGAAAATAAAAAAATCAGGCAACAATTTCTGCCAAATAATAACTTTATATTGCCCATAAATGAATCTTTACTTTTTGTGATAGGCTGCAAAACAGTTATTTTTCATGACACACAAATACATTTCACGTTTGATGCAGATGACCCTTGTCTTGGAACTGCAGCTTTGGTCCCTGCATTATGAGGCATTGTTTGCCTCAACTAATTTTGATAAATGGCCTACATTGTCAAACCTAACTTCTGAAATTGTTTGTGACAGAGCGCTTCTTGGCTTTTTATCCATATTTGGTACATCATCTACATCTTCCCTATAAGAGGAATTGACTACAGAAGGGCGCCCTCTCTTCTAGCTACAGGCTCAACATATTTGTAATTAATCATAGCTTTGCCTAAGTGCATTTTGTAATCCATCAGTGACAACCTTCTTTGTTTGGGTATTTCATTTTCTGAGCACCATGTGCGGTACATCACCCAATAATTGACAATCACGAGATCTATAAAATGATTAAACATTCTTACAGGCCATTTTGATGTGCGAATGTAGCATCTGTAATATGACAAAAATATATCACAGAGATCGACACCTCCCATGTTGACCACTTCTTACATGTGGTTGAAGGGCTGCTTCCAGCACATCATGAGAGTATTACGACACTTTTATTGTCTTTCCACTTAATACTACAAATTTTATCATCTTCCCTAACTCATTCTTCCTATTCCCACCCATTTAAATAGCCTGTCATTTTTCAATTTCTTCACTATTGGACCCAATCTGTTCTTCATAGCTGTACCTGTCTGATAAATTTTCCTTCCCAGCAAGATGTCTACAGATTTTACACTTGTGAAAAATCTGTCAGTGTATACACAATGCTGGTTGTCTCTAGGAACACTTTCTGTCATCATCTTAACAACTGCTGCACCGAGACCATATTCTTTCATATCTTCAGCTGACACAGTACCTGACCCAGTATAAAAGATGAAGTCTAACACAAGGCCATCAGGTGCAGCCATAATGAAGCATTTTAAACCTAATGGATTAGGTTTTGATGGTACGTAAGTCACAAAACCACATTGACTAGAAAATGGCACCATCTGTTCGTCAATGGAAAGATGGTGTGATCTTGGAAGGGTCAGACACTTCCTCTGCACACAATCAAGAAAAGGTTTTACCTTCCAAAGCTTCTAGTTGTGCTCACTTGTGATATCCACAAAATGCATATAATTTCTCAGTTCATAGAAACGGTCTCTTGTCATACACTTAGCAATAACTGGAACCTGAGTATCTTGCTGCCAGTACAGCTTACTTTGTGCATAGCCCAGAACTCCCATAACAACATGTATTCCAGCTAAATGCAACATTTCTTCTCCACTGGTGTTAACAGCTTTGTGTTGTCGTTTTTGAACTGAATACAAATTGGTTTGTTGTGCCCGTTCTTCCCAGAATGTCAGAGGAAGGTATTCCAAGAAAGATTCAAACATTCCTTTCTCTTCTTCATAATCTGGAAGATGGATTTCGCTCTCACAAGGATTCGAATACGGCATTTCTTTCTTCCTCCACTTCATAGATCGCACTGGCCGATGTTGTGGAACAAGAATTCCTGGGAATCTACAAATAAACAAAACTGTAAGAAAAGAACATGAGTAAGTTCGCTACATAATTTATAATATTGTTGATCATTACTATATGGGGTAAACCTACCATTTCTATAGTCTAATTCTTCAGAAGAATCCACAGTCTCATCTATTGTTGCTTTATCTGCATTATTGGCTTCAGGTTCAACAGGAAAATCTCCAGTCAAAAATGAAAATTCGTCATCTTCCCCATCAGATGATTCGGCATTACTGCCGTTCAGAAGCGTTTCCAACTGCTCGTTAGTTAATATTTCATTCATATCTGTAACTTATAAAAAGGAGAGTTACTTCAGTACTCTACTGTCGAAGACGAAATTGAAGTCAGCAAATTCATATTATAAGCTGAGGTCCACATACGAGGACCTTCAGAAAATGAGTTATTTCATAGTAATAAACAAAATATATTCAAATCTGAACTAACTCTCAACATCTAGAAGAGTTAACACACTTTAGAAAAAAATCACAGCATTTTACACTAATATTTGAGCATAATAATTATTTACATACCTTTCCAACTTCTAGTAGCAGCCATTTTGTGTGCACAATCAGCTGTAAACAAATACATCAGTCGTTCCCTGCGAGGTGCTGCGCTCTCGTGTTGAAACAGAGAAATAGAAGGGCCACGCTGGTGGACCAACGGTCTGTAGGCGGAAAAATACGCATATTTGCGGAGAAAAAAATAATGAACGTAGGTCCACATTTGTGGACCGCTCGAACGAAGAGTATATAACACTTATGTTAATTTCCGATAGCAAATCACACTACAAGAGTTGAATTGATGGAAATTATTCTTTAAAATACGTATTAATAACTTTCTTTGAAATATTTCTTTCGGGGTGAACAACAGCTTTAATAAAGAAATGGTTACAGAAGAAATAGTTACCGAGTATTTTACCGTGTATTTATCTGCACATTTAACTTGAGAAAAGTTAGCGAAATGAAATTTAATTATTTCAGACTGAAAGGTAGCCGTTTCCACTACCGAAGTTACTGAAATGAGCTGGGTCATAAATTGGTAACCAAAACGCAAATGTATACGTACAAAAAATCCTGTAATCGCTTTGTAATCAGTAGTGAAATAAGCTGTAATGCCGTTTGCTTATAACAATAAATAAATAAATACAATAAAAATAAAAAAGTAACAAATAAACTCCCACATCGTGGTGCATCTGTTGCAATATGACGGTCAACAAAATACAAACACAGGATCCATATCTGGAAACAGCCAAATGTGAAGGTCTTACCGATTAGGTGCCTTGCGGGAATGATAAGTGCGTAGCTTTATTTCTATTGCTCGGAAGCTAATCTTGAACGCCACAGATCATTTAATGTACCAAATACCGTAGTTGAGTATACGTAAATTTATCTAACAGAACCGTTGCATACGTATGTAGAAACACACCCCTCCAAAAGATACATAGAAGCACATGCAATAAAAAAATAAAGACAAAGACGGAGGTAGTAAATAGTAATGGCAACAACTAATAATAGGACGAAGAATGTCAACAATGAAATGTGAACAGTCTAAACAAAAACCTGCATTTATCAATGGAAAACCCAATAATGGAAAAACGTGGGTCACAAAAGAACAGAAATTACAACTGAACCTATTTAAAGCACTTTCTGTGTCTTCATAGAGAGGGAGAGAGAGAGCCTTAAATTGCAGCTTATATGCGCTTAATCGTTGAGCCGCGAAGTTAACAGCTTCTCGGCAGCAGTAATGGCGAAATTAAACTGGGCCTGCTTGAGATAAGGCTGTCTGTCCTCTCAACATTATATCGACTCGGGTTTGGTACTATCCTTCCATCATCTCCTTTTGAATATATGTTGATCGGCCTCAGTTGTTACAGCTATTCGGCTTGGACGCCGTAAATGTAGGCTATTAACTTACTGACTCAAACAGTAGAACTGTTAGGATGAAATAAACGGCTTCGACAGAAAGCAAAATTGATTTTCACTCGCTGTTCGTCGACGATAGTTTATCAATTTTTACTGTGCGTCTTATCTTTGTGAATTCAGTATTTAACCATTCAGTATCATAAGTAGTAAATTATTTTTATCTGTAGCGACAATTAACTACTGAAGGGGTTCTGGAAAGCCCAATATTTCCAAAGTTAAAATAGCGCTTATAAATTACAGGTTTTCTCAGAAAGTATTGAGCTAGGAAGTTGAAATTTATACATGTTATTTATTTCAGTATTGGCCACAACTTAATAAACGGATTAAAAAAAAATTAATTCAGTTGTTTGAGATTAATGTTTTCTATTGCAATGAAAATTCACTATTTGTGTGTCATTTTTTGTTTATAAATTCAACAATATACAGGTTTTTGGAAAAACGGTGTGTTAAGTTACGTGAATGGGACTGAGCAACATTTCCTGAAAATGCAAGTCGGTTACTTAGATCCTGAGGAAGTATGTAATTTGTATGAAAAAATAAAACTTTTGGCAATTGAGCGACAAAGTTTGTATTACTTTTTTAGAGTCTTCCAGGTCCATAGGATGTTATATTTTCATCTTCTGCAAACTCCTCCTCAAGCTTCCTCTTCATTCTCCTCCTGTTTACTCTGGCTTGTATTTCAAGGCTATTTACTGCCGTGTCAGCAGTCTGAAGATGTTCCGTGTATAAAGCAAGCATCGTTCATACCTTGTTGAAACCTATCTTCATTCCATATTTCGAAATACTTTGCACCTTACCATGATGCCATAATTGAAAGTAGGAACAGCATCATACACAACAAAGTGAAGTGTTTCTATTCCAACAAACACAGTCTTGGGGAGTCTTGACCATATAACACAATTTACACTTTCATTAGGATTTTGAGTTTTTCCATTAACACACTTGCTCAATAGTTCAGGTGCTGCTAAGTCTCTGGAAATAGGTTTTATCACCTCCATTATCGCATCAGGCAGACCGTGTTTGTGAGCATACACTTCACCAGTTAGTAATCCCTCGTTGTACTTACACTAACTGTTTTTTCCTTTGGGACACAAGTAATAATGGGGACTTTCATCGGTTGAAAATGTATGAAAAAAGAAGAGCCAAACAGTCTTCTTCATTTCCTTGACACTGTATGTGTGTTTGGCCTAACTGCATTCCATAATAGTCCTGTATTTTGTCAATTTCACTCGCTCCCATCCAACCCTTTCGAGTTTTTGTTTTTGGTACGAAGTCTTGATCCCATTCGTGCCCAATACACTCAAATTTCTCCATTACAGCGTCATCTCGGTAGGGCTTCAGATCTGAATATGTCTGAAACCTTTAGATTCACCGTCACCAAGGTAATTCACATATTGCACTTTATTACACGAAACAGAACGTTGAAATATACTAGCAACACCAGCCACTTCCATTCCTCCACTACTGCCACTATAGTTAGCTGTGCAATTATTTTCATCTGTACCTTTATTTTCTTGTGGACGCCAAAAATATTTAGGCATTACTACTCCATCTAAAACATTCCCTCTATACGTACTGGGAGCAGATACTACAACTTGAAGAGATGTATGCCCCCGTTTGTGCTAGGTACCATACAGTGCTGTAGTCAAATCTCTATTACCTCTATTTTCTATTACTGCGTCTTCCACAGCTTACTTTATAGGTTCTATACAGACATCTTCTACTTTAGACCGTGTAAATCTGTTGTAGTTTGTAAACTTGGTTGGGGGGGGGGGGGGGATTAGAAGATTCATCATGCCACAGAAAACTGGACCTGCTGTGCTTACGGTAATAACATCTTCCTTTGGTTTCCCAACATTTCTCCTTTTTTTAAAAGCCTTCATAGGACTTCTAATCACTTTACGTTTACCCACGGTTATCTGTCAATAAAACAGATACTTCAATGAACAGAAATCACTAAAGATATTTTCAAGAGTACAAAGGAGCAAATAACACTAAAATGTACATAATGAGCATGCAGCTTAACAGCACCACAGTCGGTCACGCCCATGCGCAACATATTTCAAAAAAATTTAAAAATTAGTTGTAGCCTTCTGAACTAAATAAGTTAAAAGTAACTTGAAAGGAAAATGTCTGTAGAATTTTAAAACGCAAATATTAAAATTGAAAATTTTACGATTTTGATCCTTTCCTGAACCTCTTAACGCCTGCAGAAGTTCGTGATGTTGCAGATACAACAAGTATCTTAAGCACATTAGTTCACACCAATCGTTTATCTGCAAACACTTTGATCCTCTCGACAACAATCAATTTTCACTCGCATGTGCAGTGTCACCGATGTTAATAGCACCTCATGAAACTCTCAGTATTCGAACAGTGTAACATATTGCTTTCATAATGTTTGCATCAGTATCCAGAAGTTGTGTCCTTAACATAAGAGGCCAGCAGTATACTTTGGGTGTTTTTTCCGACGCCGTAGTAATACATTATACACATATCTGCTAACACACGGCGCCACACACCCACTGATTTTCTTTGTTCGACTCCAGCTCTCAATATTTCTCTCGTTTCGCAGTTAGTTTAATAGTTCCGTGAACACCATTTAGTTTTAGTTGTTACATTTAACAGATATATTACAAAAAAGGTAGAAACATAAAATTTTTGGGTACTCTCAAATAAGAACAAACAAATGTATTAATCATGCATATTAAAACATAAACAAAGTAATCATAATGACACATTATACTATAGGACGAAACAAACAATGGTCTCAACCATCAAAGGTTCATGCATAGGCTGAAAGGAAGCAAAGAAAGGAATTTGTCACTCAAAATGCTCACTGACATATGAAAATGTGTCTGTATGACTTGCAATGGAAAACTGCTTACTTGCAGAGTGGTATGACATATTATCTTCACATTTTCAATTATAAACCAAAATTTAAATACTATTATATGTCCATTCTGTTAACGATAATCTCAAGGCCTCTTACTCGTAGATTTTTTAAGGTCACGGTGTGAGTACAATACTTTTCTATTGGCAGTTCTAGGAGAGGCTGGCAAGTAACTTCAGTCGTGATAACTGCTCGTTCGATCAGTGGGATGGGTTACATATTCTGAGGGTCTGTTTCGTGGGGGTGTACTTCTATTTCATATTGGTACATACAGATACTTTTAAAGCAAATCCACAAACCTGTTAGCTCTGCCTGATGCAACGAGTGACTGGTTGGAAACTCTATAATCTTATGCAATTTTCATAATTTTCAACCGAACTAGACTGGAGCGCTGTCTTATTGGTTTGCACATCTTTCATTTTCGTGAAATTTACTTTTAAGCCTTGGCAGTGTTAACCAAGTTCAGTCTTTGCTTTTACTGATCAGTCACAATATTTTTGCCATCGATGTGTACAAAGCAGTTGCTCAGGACAAGTCGATCACTGCATCTCTGTCCCATACAAATCCGATGCCAAAAATGCACTCTGCAATTAACTCACATAAATTATGGACAGGTAGGCTACTGCTCTATTTTCTATTACTACTTCAAACTGCATCGCCCATAGGGCATGTCACAACCTGATAACAACTTCTGCAGTAATATTACAATTCTGTGTGGGAAATGTACTTACCTTTGTTATGTCATGAAACTTACTAGCTAAATAAGCTGAAGTAACAATCACTGTAGCACCCATATCCAGAACAGTTGTAGTAAGCACGTTCCCGACAATACCGTGTACAGTAGCTTGGTTTGTAATCATAGTTATTTCCTTTCTAATGATGTGTCGTTGTTACATCTCAATATATTTACAGTATTACTTTCTCTGCACCCACCTCATACCATGACCGTCATATAAGGGAGGAATGCCGCCGGATCTAGTTCGCTGAACACATTGTAGTTGTGTGGGATTCTTCTGCCACCTCAATAACATTTGCAGCTCGATTTAGTGTTCACCAGTTTGTATCAACTGTGCGGTTTTGTACATCACCTTCTAGCCCGCAAGTACTCGTCATGTATGGCTGATTATGGTTTCCCATTTGAGGATATCACTGATTATTATTATTATCGTTCTACCACTTCCAGGTCTCACTACCATAGTAGTCTATTTGATATCTCTATCACTTCCTCATCTGCTATTAAAATTTGGTGGACCGCAGTCAACAGGCTGAGCGTTATGCACTACAGGCTACGGCCTGAAGTTGACATGACCCTCTCTTATCCTTCCATGACCCAAATGGTAGAGAGGAATTTTTTTATTGTTAATGCTCGATTTTTGAATCTTGATGTATCAGATTGTGTGTAACTAATAGAGAGAGACATGCAGTTCTCTAGATTTGTTTGCAACATATGAATTAATTTGTCTCTTATGACCAGCGACAATTTTGCTTGTAATATGCGCAAAATGTGCCTGTGTTGTATGATATGTGTTCATCTCAATGGCAAGTTTTATTCAAGTATTTCTCAAATTATTTTTCTAGGTTTGCTTGCTTACTGTGAAATAATTCTTTGTTCAGTACATCCCTTCAGAGTCTTTCTTGCATATAACTGGACCAGTATTTCGGTAACAATGCCTTGTTCGTAAGTCTGACAATTTTCAGCAGTCTTATTTACGCACACTGTGGTTTCTCCCATAGAAAAACAGCAGTGAAACGTTTGTTTTCCTAACCTGTCTATGATCTTTGTAATACGCCTTTAAATGATTTGATAAACTTAACAGCGTGAATATTTTTCCTGGCAGTTAAAAAAGCCTGATACTTTTTTGTATTTTAGTAACCTCAGATGATAAACTAGGTATGGCCTTCACCTCATAGGATATGTGGTTAGATGATGTCCCAATATGATCTGTATAACAATACAGGGGCGTGTGCCACTATCTGATTAAAAATCGAAAGCTCCTCTTGCATATTATTAATTTGAGATGTGACATTATCTTACCACTCCGGTAAATCTCTGCCAAAGGAAGTTTTAATTTTATTCAAGTGTTTCTTAACTGTTTATCCCGAAACGCCTGTCTACGACAAGACTTCAGCGGCAGCTGATTGTGTAAGACCTCTTAGTTCTGAATTATTAAGTGAAATCCACTGTGAAATCTCCAGGGAGAAACTTTCTCTTTGTACACTTAACTGTTCTCTAGTTGCACCTTTCTGTTTCGATCCAGCGTTACCCACTTTTCTGTTCAGCTTAGAAACACATTCTTTTATCTGGGGTAATACTTAACTGTTAGTCCCTCGATATCAGTCATGAAAATTTTTTTATGATGAGAAGTTTGTAAGGTTGGACGACACAGCAACTTGCTGTAAGGAAAAATTTGTCATATAATTTGACAAGCGTATCAGTTTTGACGACTTTTCATTTGGCTTAGTTGACATTTAATTTAATTTGAATGCCATATCAGACGACATTATATCTTGCTTTAATGATAAATGTTCAAAAATTGTTTTTAACACAACCCCCAAACTACGATACCAAACGGTAAATGGAACATGTGTGTGTGGCTGTCAGTTACATTAACTTTTTCGCTCTCAGTGTTTTACTCAATTTCGTGAGCTGAATCTTAAAATTTGTCAATGATCGCATTCGTGAATCCACTATCCCCAGCTTTCGATTCTATCTCATTAAGTGTATGTAAGTCCGTTTTGGCAGGCTTCCTTAGTTTCACCTCACCATAAAAGCTGACTGAATTTATGCATGTAAACTCACGTATTTTAATTTGATATCATCACTCAAACAGTATTGTTTAACATGAACTTCTTGCAAAAATGATGTCAATTTGTTGAAACAGAGAAGAAGTTCTGCACCATTCCGTGTGCAATGTTGCACAGTCCATTTTACATTATTGCACGTAACTACGAAATTTCGAGTCATTAGTTGTTGGATAAGAAATGGGTCATGAATGATTAATTTGATAGGCGACTAACGCGATACGCATGTTATAATAGAGGTCATGGATAGTACTACCAAAATACTATACAATTCTCAATTAATAATTCCTTGTTAACAGCCTCCCCTTCCAGCTTACTTGTAGTTCTTTTATTTCAACCTCGTTTTCTTCCGTTATTCACCATTATCATTGTATACAAATCAGATACGAAAAATTGGTAACAGTGCTGTCACAATAATGTTTGATACGAAGAATATTATTCAACTAAGGGACCTGAAAGCAGGACACACGCTTAATGCTGTATTCCTGTTGTGTATTGACTGCATTTCTTTGAAATCTTTAAAGTATGGAAATAAAATGTTGATGATGGAGGTCAGTATAATTGAGTCGTGTGAAGTTAGCACCCCTTTTTCGAGAAATATACATTTTTTTAAGAGTTCTTGATACATATGGCATAGTTCTAGAGTTCTTTGTACAAAATTTCAATAGTTCTGCAGAATTTAGCGAAGAAAACAACAATATTCGAAAAAATTTTCGTATCGAAAACGTTCATTGGCAATTTTCGCAAAATGTAAATAAGTACAAGAGTTCTGAGCACAGTTCTGAACAGAGCTCCAAGAGTTCTTTCGAAAATCCAAGTAACTTTTTTTGTGCAGCTAATAGTTTACGAGATAATTGCATTTTAATGAGAAAATATTTTCACTTACTGTGAAGTTGGCACCCTTTTTTTCAGAAAGATATATTTTTTTCAGGGTTCTTGATAGATATGGCATAGTTCTAGAGTTCTTTGTACAAAATTTCAATAGTTCTGCAGAATTTAGCGACGAAAACAACAATACTCGAAAAAATTTTCGTATCGAAAACGTTCTTTGACAATTTCCGCAAAATGTAAATAAATACAAGAGTTCAGAACACAGTTCTGAACAGAGCTCCAAGAGTTCTTTCGAAAATCCAAGTAACATTTTTTTGTGCAGCTAATAGTTTACGAGATAATTGCATTTTAATGAGAAAATCTTTTCACTTACTGTGAAGTTGGCACCCTTTTTTTCTGAAATGTATACTTTTTTCAGATTTCTTGATAGATATGCCATAGTTCTAGAGTTCTTTGTACAAAATTTCAATAGTTCTGCAAAATTTAACGATGTAAACAATATCCGAAAAAATTTTCGTATCGAAAACATTCTTCGTCTATTTTCGCAAATTGTAAATAAGTACAACAGTTCTGAGCACAGTTCTGAACAGAACTCCAAGAGTTCTATCGAAAACCCAATTAACATTTTTTTGTGCAGCTAATAGTTTACGAAATAATTGCAATTTAAGGAGAAAATCTTTTCATTTACTGTGAAGTTGGCACCCTTTTCTTCAGAAATGTATATTTCTTCTACAGTTCTTGACAGGTATGCCATAGTTCTAGAGTTCTTTGTACAAAATTTCAATAGTTCTGCAGAATTTAGGGAAGAAAACAACAATACTCGAAAAAAATTTTCTATCGAAATCATTTTTTGTCAATTTTCGCAAAAATTAAACTGGTACAACAGTTCTGAGGACAGTTCTGAACAGAGCCCCAAGAGCTCTATCGAAAATCCTAATAACATTTTTCTATGGCGATAATAGTTTGTGATAAACTGATTTGATGTGGGACACACTTTCTCTACAGAAAATATAAATACATTCGTACAACAGTTCTGATGACAGTTCTGGACACCACGTGAAGAGTTCTATCGAAATTCCTAGTAGAATTTTTTAGTGCAGGTAATAGTTTAAGAGGTAATCGCAACTTAATTAAGAACCCCATAAGAACTCCTACTGTGAAGCTGGCACCCTTTTTTTTCAGAAATATATATTTTTTTCAGAGTTCTTGATAGATAAGTCATAGTTATAGAGTTCTCGGTACAAAATTTCAATAGTTATGCAGAATTTAGCGAAGAAAACAACGTTGTATAACAAAGCTGATTCAGGAATCCTTTCCTTTTGATACAATTCTTCCTGTTGCCACAATAAATCACTTGTGCATAGATTCCAACTGTACTGATCATTACAAAAATACAACCATTGACCAGCGGTGCACATTTCTTGCAGCGTTGTACAAAGCATTCGGCTTATCCGCTGTGAAAATACCACACTTAACGCTATTTTAAAATTTACAGTGGATGGCTTCCGTTTATCTACAATGTCAGCATCTATCGAATTATCTTCATGCAAACGTGATGCCTGGATCATTCACTTCCCCTTTTAGGTACGGAGGAAACTAGAGTTCAGTCTTGTGGAAGTCAAAAAAGGAAATGTGGGCAGCCCTTCTTTTACTGATAGCAAACTCTAGAGAAATCTCCACACTTGTTTTTCTTCATCATGCCAGCAAAAGAAAAACTCTCCCTTCATAGCTCTATTATCATTCCAGTACTAGTAAACCAGTTGTCCGCTTTCACATTTCGACCTGACTGATATATAGGTTTACACAGTCACAGAACAACATCAAATTGTTTATTGCTCAGTTGGTAAATCCTTCTGGTTGCAACACAGCGTATATTTCCAAATTGTACAGGTAAAATACTTAAGAATCCACACTTAAGAATCCATACTCGTTTGTTTTGATTGATACATATTGGCGAAAACTTTACCTTCCACAGAATCCTTCCAGCTTCTTGCCTACTGTAACATTTTCTCCAAGGGTGTAAGATTTGTGGTAGTTGCGTACAAACACAGTAAATATTTCCCGAATAGCTGTTAGCTTGTCTAATTGTCTCCTTTCATCACGAATAGCGCGACTGTAAAATCTAAGTCTCTCCAGAATAAATTTGAAACGATTTATGTTCGTTTGCGAGGTGAAATTTTTCAATGCCATCACCATCAGTTCCACACAGATCTTCCAGGCTTTATCTGTTACTTTTGTTAACAACAATTAAAAACAAGAGACTGATGAAGGCTTTCAATTCAATATCATCTATTGATTTTACCCCTCTCTCACGCTGAAATGAGGCTTTGATGCTCTCAAAATTCTGATTGGAATACAAAACTACAATAGACAAATATCGTTATCTATGAGGTAATTACAGCATCACAAATGCTGCTTTGGCTGCACCTATTGGTACAGGTAAATTTCGAATAATATTATGCTCTTCGAACAATATGCTTCGAATTTCTTCAAATTATCTAGTACTTCCCACTTAAAATAATAAAATTCCTATAAAATAACGCAACCAGGCGCAGTGTATTAATCTGATATTTGACGTTCAGACAGCGGACACTGACTATTAAACAGTTCAAACAGAATTTAAGTGCAGTTTACATTCTGGATTAGCTTTGTACTACTTACTACGTTGATAAACAAATAAACTAATCGCTGAAATGAAATACGAAAGGGCACAGTGGATAAAAACGAGCAATCGGCTCATATCTCATCAAGAGAGCATTAGCGTCGATACTGAATCATTCATACAACAATGAAAGGCACACATGAAGTGTATATTTTTAGAATCAGGAAGAACCAGATGAATTTTATCACGTAAAACAGTAATTGTTTTGAACTCTCATGACATCCAGGACCCACTAACAGCTAAAAATATGCCCTGGATCCTCATGGATGAAAGTTATATTGCAACATCACCAGCCGCTACGATACATAAAAACATGTGCTGTGTGTAACGAATAAATTTGAAATTGATGTCGTTAATATTGTTGCAAACATTTGTTCTAGTTAGAAAGGAAGTGTGGAAGTTTGATGAGTTACACTACAGCGAGAGTTAAAAGTCTTTACAATGTATAGAAATGTAAGTATATTTACTGAATATATCGTACAAACGAACTAAGTAGTATTTTTAAATCCTAATTCAATACATGACTGATAGAGGTGTTATAATGTTGAGGGGATACAGTATTAAAGTTAATAAGAAGTTCGAAATTTGTAAATAAGAACCTCGTTTATTTGGTCCTCAATAATCCGGATTTCCGGTTTATCCGGATTCATATTTTGTGTCCCTTGGTATTTTTCTCTTTTTTTTTCTTATAACACGAAGATGTGTAGTCGGTGAGGTACATAGGCTGCTTATCACCAGGCCGGTAATTTAGTCTAGTACTGAGTGATAAGGAACTCGGAGTGTGTGAATGACATTGTTTCTCAAGTATTGTACATTAATATAACGGTGTATTGATGCCCATCAAGTAAGTTGCATAGTAACCACGCCAACAGCACTCCACCACAGCTCATTGTACCTCTGGTGCGATTCTCGACAGGTGTGACACCATCTGGTTAGTGGCGCGTGTGAATGTATCTGCTCTCTCAGCCATCTGTTTGTTTTGCACTGACGAGCCTTCTCTCCTTGAATCATCTAAGCGTGCACATCCCACGCTTCCACCTACAGTTACTACAGTCAGTCTTAAGAAGGTGTACTGGCATTTGTATAGTGCTGAACATTTAGACTTTTTGTATTTAGTAGAATATACATCCGGTTTTCGATTTTCGGTTTTCCAAAATAAAAGTGAGAATTTACGATCGTACTCATAGCTGTACTTCCAGCAGTACTTCATCTCCTGCGTTCCCAATTTCGTAGAAGTTGTCCTACGAAAATTGCAGAAGAAGCACTCCTGGACGAAAGGATATTGTGACGATATTCTTTGGTCACAGCCTGGGGTTAGAGACCCGGTCCGGCACACAGTTTTTATCTGCCAGTAAGTTTCACATCGGCGCACACCCACTGCAGAGTGAACACACAATCAATTTCATAATCTACTGGCACCATAAAAATGTTACGAGGGTTTTTAAAAGAACTCTTTCGGTGCTATCCAGAACTGGCAGCAAAAGGGTTGTGCCAATTTATTATAATGTAGACCAAGTGGGTCTCTCGAAAATGCTATTATCTCATTAACTGTTATCCCCACAAAAAATGTTATTACAGTTGTCGGTAGAACTCTTAGGGTCGTATTAAGAAATGCCGTCAGATCTTTTGTACGAATTTATTACTTTTACATGACAAAAGTGAGTCCCACATTAATTATCTCATATAATGTCATCGTCACAAATAATGTTATTATAGTTTTTGGTAGAACTCTGTGGGTGATATTCAGAACTGTCATCAGAACTATTCTACGAATTTTGCTATATGAGATAAAGTGAGTATCAGATTAAAACAATTATTGTATAAACTATTATCGCCACAAAAATGTTCTTATCATTTTCAATGCAACTCTTCCGGTGCTATCCAGAACTGCCAACAGAACTGTTATACAAATTTATTTTTTCCAAACTGACAAATAATTTTTTACCATACCAAAATTTTGCCGTGTTATTGTTTTCTTCCCGAAATTCTGTAGAACTATTCGTGTTTTGAGCAGGGAAATACAGAACTATTGCATATGTATCAAGAACTGTGAAAAAAATTTATATTTATCGTAAAAGGGGTTCAAACTTCACGGGAAATGCTCATAAGCATTCCTTAATAATGGCAGTTACTACGTAAACAATTACCTGCACAGAATATGTTACTAGTTTTTTCGATAGAACTCTTACAATGCTATCCAGAGCTGGCATCAGAGCATACGAACAGACATAATTGTTTTTTTGAGTAAGAGTGCCCCACAATTAATCAAATACCTTACAAACTATTACAACCACAAAAAATGTTATTATGATTATAGATAGAAGTCTTGACGTGTTAACCAGAACTGTTCATCAAAACTGTTGAACGAATTTACTTTTTCTGTGGAGAAAGTGGGTCAAACATCAAAGCAGTTACTGTATAAACTATCATCGCCACAAAAAGATGTTATTAGGATTTTCGATAGAGCTCTTGGTGTTCTGTTCAGATCTGTTGTACGAATTTACTTTTTGCGAAAATTGACAAAGAATGTATTCGATACGAAAAATTTTTCGAGTATTGTTGTTTTTTTCGCTAAATTATGCAGGACTATTCAAATTTTGTACAAATAACTCTAGAACTATGACATTTCTATCACGAACTCTGAAAATATATATATATTTCTGAAGAAAAGGATTCCAACTTCACAATAAGTGAAGAGGTTCCCTAATTAAATTGCAATTATATCGTAACGAGTTAGCTGCACAAAAATTGTAATTATGATATTCTATAGAACTATTGGGGTTCTGTTCAGAACTGCCCTCAGAACTGTTGTCCGAATTTACTTTTTGCGAGAATTAATAACGAATGTTTGCTATACGAAATTTTTTTCGAGTATTGTTGTTTTCTTCGTTAAATTCTGCAGAACTATTGAAATTTTGTACAAAGAACTCTAGAACTATGCCATATCTATCAAGAACTCTGAAAATAATATACATTTCTGAAAAAAATGGTGCCAACTTCACAGTAAGTGAAAAGATCTTCTCCTTAAATTGCAATTATCTCGTAAACTATTAGCTGCACAAAAAAATGTTACTTGGGTTTTCGATAGAACTCTTGGAGTTCTGTTCAGAACTGTGCTCCGAACTGTTGTACTTATTTACAATTTGCGAAAATAGACGAAGAATGTTTTCGATACGAAAATTTTTTCGAATATTGTTTTCGTCGCTAAATTCTGCAGAACTATTGAAATTTTGTACAAAGAACTCTAGAACTATGGCATATCTATCAAGAAATCTGAAAAAAGTATACATTTCTGAAAAAAAGGGTGCCAGCTTCACAGTAGGAGCTCTTATGGAATTCTTAATTAAGTTGCAATTACCTCTTAAACTATTACCTGCACAAAAAAATTTCACTAGGATTTTCGATAGAACTCTTCACGTGGTGTCCAGAACTGTCATCAGAACTGTTGTACGAATATATTTATATTTTCCGTAAAGAAAGTGTGTCCCATATTAAATCAATTTATCTCAAACCATTATCGCCATAGAAAAATATTGTTGGGATTTTCGATAGAGCTCTTGGGGTTCTGTTCAGAACTGTCCTCAGAACTGTTGTACAAGTTTAATTTTTACGAAAATTGACAAAAAATGTTTTCGACACGAAAATTTTTTCGAATTTTGTTGTTTTCTTCGCTAAATTCTGCAGAACTATTGAAATTTTGTACAAAGAACTCTAGAACTATACCATATCTATCAAGAACTCTGAAAAAAATATATATTTCTAAAAAAAAGGGTGCCAACTTCACAGTAAGTGAAAAGATTTTCTCATTAAAATGCAATTATCTCGTAAACTATTAGCTGCACAAAAAAATGTTACTTGGATTTTCGAAAGCACTCTTGGAGCTCTGTTCAGAACTGTGCTCAGAACTCTTGTACTTATTTACATTTTGCGGAAATTGCCAAAGAACGTTTTCGATACGAAAATTTTTTCGAATTTTGTTGTTTTCTTCGCTAAATTCTGCAGAACTATTGAAATTTTGTACAAAGAACTCTAGAACTATGCCATATCTATCAAGAACTCTGAAAAAAATATATATTTCTAAAAAAAAAGGGTGCCGACTTCACAGTAAGTGAAAAGATTTTCTCATTAAAATGCAATTATCTCGTAAACTATTAGCCGCACAAAAAAATGTTACTTGGATTTTCGAAAGAACTCTTGGAGCTCTATTCAGAACTGTGCTCAGAACTCTTGCACTTATTTACATTTTGCGGAAATTGCCAAAGAACGTTATCGATACGAAAATTTTTTCGAATAATGTTGTTTTCTTCGCTAAATTCTGCAGAACTATTGAAATTTTGTACAAAGAACTCTAGAACTATGCCATATCTATCGAGAACTCTGAAAAAAATGTATATTTCTCGAAAAAGGGGTGCTAACTTCACACGACTGTATAATTGCCAGCAGCAAGAGAATTTTGAATGCAGATATAGGCATATAATTCAGATGTAATGTATCGCATCAGTAAATGAATTGTTTCCTTTACTGCTTGCCTGATTTCACTGCTTAGACCGCCTTTCGCACCATGTCGAATTGTTTCAATGCCAGAAGTCGTCGTTGGTAAGCTGGTAGCTTCGTGATCCAGAACCATGTTACTGTTAAGTTTCACTGTAAGGAAATAATTCCCGTGATGATAATAATGATAATAATTTAATTTCTCTAAATACATAGGCTGCAGATTCGATTAAAAATGTTGAAAAGCGTAAACAATACTCCACTGATGACGCACGATCTATGCTTCACCAAACCGACCATGTCCAACGTATTTAACAGGCTGAAAAATATACAGAAGGTTTAAACGTCATTAGTGAATGCTACGAAACACAGTACTATGAAATAAATACATTTTAATGTGGAAATCAATATTATTTCATTTTAAATTACGTGACAATCTTCTACACTACATTTTTGTACGGCGATCCGAGCACGAAGAGGGAAGAATACGGACCAGTGCACTTTACTTTTTCTTAAACAATGCACAATTAAAAATTAAAAATAAATGTAAATTGTAACATTAAAGTCTCCCTCGACCCCCACCCCCATGAACCATGGACCTCGCCGTTGGTGGGGAGGCTTGCGTGCCTCAGCGAAACAGATAACCTTACCGTAGATGCAAGCATAACGAAGGGGTATCTGTTGAGAGGCCAGACATATGTGTGGTTCCTGAAGAGAGGCAGCTGGTTTTTCAGTAGTTGCAGGGGCACCAGTGTGGATGATTGACTGATCTGGCCTTATAACACTAACCAAAACGGCCTTGCTGTGCTGGTACTGCGAACGGATGAAAGCAGGGGGAAACTACAGCCCTAATTTTTCCCGAGGACATGCAGCTTTACTGTATAGTTAAAAGATGGCGTTATCTTCTGTAAAATATTCCGGAGTTAAGAAAGACACCATCAGCATCTGCTGGCGGGGACTACTCAGGAGGACGTCTTTATCAGGAGAAGGAAAATTGTCGTGCTACGGATTGGATTGTGGAATGTCAGATACCTTAATCGGACAGGTAGGTTAGAAAATTTTAAAAGGAAAATGGATAGTTTAAAGTTAGAAATAGTGAGGAATAGTGAAGTTCAGTGGCAGAAGGAACATGATTTCTGGTCAGGTGAATACAGGGTTATAAATACAAAATAAAGGAGGGGTAATGCTGGAGTAGGTGTAATAACGTATAAAAAAATAATGCGGGTAAGCTACTGCAAACAGCATAGTGAACTCATTATTATGGCCAAGATAGACACGAAGCTCACGCCTACCACAGTAGTACAAGTTTATACCCCAACTAACACCGCATATGACGAAGACATGTGTGAAATGTATGATGAGATAAAAAAAATTATTCAGATAGTGAAGGGAGACGAAAATTTAATAGTCATTGGCAGTTCGATAGCAGGGAAAGGAAGGGAAAGAAACGTAATAGCTGGACATGGACTGGGAGTAAGATATGAAAGAGGAAGCCGCCTGTTAGAATTTTACACAGATCATAACTTAATCAAAGCTAACACTTGGTTCAAAATTCATGACAGAATGTTGTATACATGCAAGAGACCTGGAGACACTGGAAGGTTTCTGATAGATTGTATAATGGTATGACAGAGATATAGGAACCAGGTTTTAAATTGTAAGACATTTCCAGGGACAGATGTGGACTCTGAGCACAATCTATTGGTTATGAACTGTAGATTAAAACTGACGAAACTGCAAGAAGGTGGGAATTTAAGGAGATGAAACCTGGATAACCTGAATAAACCAGAGGTTGTACAGAGTTTCAGGTAAAGTATAAGGGAACGATTGACAGGAATGGGGGAAAGACATACAGTAGAAGATGAATTGGTAGCTTTGAGGGACGAAATAGTGAAGGCAGCAGAGGATAAAGCGGGTAAGAAGACGAGAGCTAGTAGATATCCTTGGGTAACTTAAGAGATATTAAATTTAATTGATGAAAGGAGTAAATAAAGAAATACAGGAAATGAAGCAGACATAAAGGTGTACAATGGCCTCAAAAATGACTTCGACAGAAAGTTCCTAAGCAGAGATTGCTAGAGGACAAATGTAAGGATGTAGAGGAATATATCACTAGGGGTAAGATAGATACTGCCTATATGAAAATTAAAGAGGCGTTTCGAGAAAGGGTACCACTTGTATGAATATCAAGAGCACAGATGGAAAACCAGTTCTAAGCAAAGACGGGAAAGCAGGAAGATGGAAGGAGTGTATAGAGAGTTTTTACAAGGGCGATGTACTTGAGGACAGTGTTATGGAAACGGAAGAGGATGTAGATGAAGATAAATGGGAGGTATGATACTGTGTGAAGGGTTTGACAGAGCACTGAAAGACCTAAGTCGAAACACGGCCACGGGAGTAGACAACATTCCATTAGAACGATTGACAGCCTCTCCGGCAGCCCAGACAAAAATCTTCCATCTGGTGAGCAACATGTATGAGACATGCGAAATACCCTCAGACTTGAAGCAGAATATAATAATTCCAATTCCAAATAAAGCAGGTGTTGATAGAAGTGAAAATTACCGAACTATCAGTTTAATAAGTCACAACTCCAAAATACTAATGCGAATTCTTCACAGACGAATTAAAAAACTGTTAGAAGCCGACCTCGGGGAAGATCAGCTTGGGCTCCGTAGAAATGTTGGAACACGTGAGGCAATACTGACCCTACGGCTTATCATAGAAGATAGATTAAAGAATGGAAACCCTACGTTTCTAGCATTTGTAGACTTAGAGAAAGCTTTTGACAATGTTGGCTGGAATACTCTCTTTCGAATTCTGAAGGTGGCAGGGGTAAAATACAGGGAGCGAAAGGCTAGTTACAATTTGCACAATATCCGGATAGCAGTTATAATAGTCGAGGGGCATGAAGGGGAAGCAGTGGTTGGGAATGGTGTGAGACAGGGTTGTAGCCTATCCCCGATGTTATTCAATCTGTATATTGAGCAAGCAGTAAAGGAAGCAGAAGAAAAATTTTTAGTAGGAAGTAAAACCCATAGAGACAAAATAAAAACTTCAAGGTTTGACGATGACATCGTAATTCTGTCAGAGACACCAAAGGACTTGGAAGAGCTATTGAACGGAATTGACAGTGTCTTGAAAGAAGAATATAAGATGAGCATCAACAAAAGCAAAACGAGGATAATGAAATGTACTCTAATTAAATCGGATGATGGTGAGGGAACTGTATTAGGAAATGAGACACTTAAAGTAGCAGATGAGTTTTGCTATTGGGGGAGCAAAATAATTGATGACGGTCGAAGTAGTGAGGATATAAAATTTAGACTGGCAATGGCAAGAAACGCGCTTCCGAAGAAGAGAAATTTATTAGCATTGAGTATAGATTTAAGTGTCAGGAAGTCGTTTCTGAAAGTATTTGTGTGGAGTGCCATGTATGGAAGTGAAACGTGGACGATAGTTAGTTTTGACTAGAAGAGAATAGAAGCTTTCGAAATGTGGTGCTACAGAAGAATGCTGAAAATTAAATGAGTGGGTCACGTAACTAATGAGGAGGTACTGAACAGAATTGGGGAGAAGAGAAATTTGTGGCACAACTTGACTAGAAGAAGGAATCTGTTGGTAAGACATGTTCTGCGGCATCAACCGATCACCAATTTAGTACTGAAGGGCAGCGTGGAGGGTAAAAACCGCAGTAGGAGACCAAGAGATGAAATACACTAAGCAGATTCAGGAGGATGTAGGTTGCAGTAAGTACTGGGAGATGCAGAAGCTTGCACAGGATAGAGTAGCATGGAGTGCTGTGTCAAACCAGTCTCTGAACTGAAGATCACTACAACGTTAATGTTACCTTATATTCGGAAAAATAATTACATCATTGACCTCAGCGAAACATGGTAGTTCGTTTCAGTGTCAGAAATCAGCGGCAGAGACCACATGTCTTATAGGAGTGTAAGTAAGTTTCTCTTCACTCACGGCAGTTTGACAGCGTTGACTCTAGTCTTGTTCTTACTTTTTGTTATTTAGCATGCTTTTCGAATCCCGCCTGTCTAACTACTTGTTAAGAACTACCATTGCTCCTGAGTAACTGCTTTTCCCCTTGTTGAATCGAGATAACTGTGAAAAATAAGTTCGTTAGAAGCATCCTAAAGTAAATTTAATTGCTGATATCCAGCAGAAACTACAATGTCGAGTTCACATGTCTTCTAAGGCTATTAAGGTTTAACACCTTTGGACAGAACCGTAGCTCACCTGTTGTCCACTAGATGGCAATTACTAGTGAGTATTTACTGTAGAGCACTAACAGATGCTTATCTTCTCATTTTGCTATTAGATGGAAGTTTTTGCTAATCATTTCTAAAGAATACGGGATCGTGAAAGTTGATGTTACCGAAATTAGCAAATTTTCGCGTGTTATATCAAAAAATAATTTAAAAAAGTGTTTTTTTAATGTTAACAATCACTGACATATCTATACGTCTGAATAAGACTTGCAACAGGAGTCTATATTCTTGCAGAGTGGTATAACGTGTCGTACCGTAGCCTATCGATAATGTCGGAGCCGGCGCCTCGAAGATTCTTATAGGCGTCGCGACCGAGCTTTTAACATCGCCACCAACGAAGAACCTGCATGCCGCCAACCAATGAAGACCACCAGGATATAAGCGGCTGGCACCTGGGCACCAGTTTATAGTACAGATTATTTCCGTGTTGCAAGCTTGTGCCGAACGTTATATCGTGTTGTTGATATTTAGCTCTGCTCAGGCGAATGCCCGTGTCGGGCCTCTGCTTATAGCTAGCCACATGAGCAGTTCTTCACCCACAAGTTGAGTAAATTTTATTTATTTAGAGTGCTTTTATGCGAATAAATTTTCTGATTATCTGTCCAGATTCCTACGGAGACAGATCCTTTGGCCAACTTCCATCCATTTTTGATTTGCAACGATAACATAACATTTGGCTCCTTGGAACATAACGGTTGCCGACTCTCATCATAACACAACGTTCTAACACTTTCTTTTCTTTGTGTGAAAGGGCTTACTATAAATTTGTCTTACTATTTTCGTTGGTTTTTGTGTGTGTAAGGGACAGCAACACATCTTTTATATTATAAACTTAACTTCCTCTAAGTTTTCATTGAAACTATTCTGGGTACGTGAACGCTTTTTCAGTATTTAAAAATCTCCGACGTATCAGCCATTCTTGCAAACGGACTTTGTCAGGGCTTTTGCTGACTGCTGAATGATAAAACATTTACTTATTATATAATATTTAAAGAGGCCGTTTTTGTGAACTGATAGTGTATTGAGGATAAAGAAGAAGGATGCTAGGTGTCACTTGTGTGGTGTTTACTTGATTTCCTGCCATTGGTGGAAATGGTGAGTGAAAGCGGGTGTCAGTTATGGCGAAGCATTGTTTTCCTTAAGCCTAGTGCCATCTGTGGAGTGGCAATACTCTGTGTACATATAGCCACTGTGGTCTCCCGCGCACTTGTGTGGGTTATTCAGAGAACTGCCAGCTCTTAGCACAGCTACTGTTGAGAACCATTTCTCCATTCGTGTTTGCGTCGCTTGGCGTTTTCTATCGCCTCTCTAATATTCCTCCTCCAGGCTAGTGGCTGTTTCGCCATTACGTGAGCTTCTCGAAATATCGTGTTTGCGGCACTCACCCTTGTGTTCCCTCACCTCTAGCTAATTGTATTGTCTTCGACCACGGATGGGCAACCGGTGGCACGCGGTTCGCATCCGGCCTACTGTTGGTTTCAACCCGGGACGCGGAAGAAATTCCGGGTTAGCTTGAAATGAATGTTATCTCAAAAACACGAGTTTTGAGCCATAATTTGGTGGCATGGCGCGTCGGGAAAAGAGTGCCGATCGTATCGCTGTATTATATCATGAACATTAAAGTCACAGACGAGATAGTTTGGTTTTGACTTCCTGCGTTAGGAGTGTTGCTGTCGTGTCGTGACGTTGCGGCCTGGTGGCCTATATAATTGTGTGAATCAGACTTGCGGGACACCAAAAGTTGCTAATACCAGTTTTAGACAATTTAGCTCTCATATTCAAATATGTGTATGCTAAATCGTCATCCATTCTCGTCTACAAATACAGTTCCACACCTGTAGTCTATTTCGTCGACTGCAGCAGTACATATGTTGGCGGCTTCGGTGAGCCAAATAAATCTCTTATTTAGTTGCTGCTTCGGAAAAGTGGCTTGGTGCTGCAATGAATCATAAAAAATGGTGAAAAACTTTCGGTGCTACGGACGCACCTCTCTGGAATAAGTTACCGAAGATGTATATTTGGTGACTTTGTGTGAAGCGATTACAAAGATCGGACGTGTTTTATGTTGGAATGATTTTGCTATCGTGGTGCGACACTATTAAGCTCCATTGTGAATGTTTAGTTAGTCGATGCCACAATAAATAAATTCAAGAAAATTATATGCGTTCAAGGCGTGTATTTATCAATTTATAAAAGATTCCACAATCATTCTTCAGATATCACGTGAACATTCAACATAGCACGTAGTTCTGCCGAACGATCTTCGTAGCGAAATAAATATTTTAGAGATTTCAGGTGGAGCAGTTCCGATGAGGAGTATCAACGAGATCGACGCTGCGGGACATATATCTAGCTCTCCTGTGGTATTTAAAACCAGAGACTGATATTCTTTAGATTTTAAAAGACTGAAGTTAAAACCTAAATAAAACCACTGGAAATCATGACTAAAAAATTAATAAGAAGCAGAGAATTTTCTTAAACAAAATTTCTTAAATAAATAATTAATTAATTAAAATATAATAAAATGGCGTCCGAGCACAGGAAGGCCAACAATCAAAATTGTGGTATATATACATATATGTATTTCATAAATTTGTGCATGTAATAATCCATATATTGTGCGTGTGTTTCATGTACAACGTAATTGGTGGAGTTCGATCGTGTGAGCTGAGCAGTCCCGATCCCCACTGCAGAACTTCACATCGCTGCATGCTGGATAAGGTAAGGACACACAACTATCAGCAGTGTCACCTCAATCTGGTATATTAAACTCAATGGTCTTAATCTTTATAGCGTAATATAGTTTTACATTTTCACTTCATTTCCGTATTCTCTTCAGAAGTAGTCATAGACACTTGTTTGGTGCATTCTTTTCAGGAGGATTTTTTAAATATGAGATGGTGTAATTAACAATGTAATAACATATAGGTATTTTGTGTTTTCAAAGTCTTTTGTGGCCAAATCATGATCACATTTTAAAATGGATGACGAGAAAGTGTTAGATGTTCAGGAAATTGGTGAAAATTCGAGTCTAGAGGAGACAGCAGCTTCGTCTCAACAGGAGGAAAATCCTATGACTCAAATCTTAGAACAACTAAGACTTTTGTCAGTACCTGTAAGGACTATGTCAGCTGTGATACAAGCAGTATCACCAAAGGAGGAAGTCATGTCACAGAAGCATATTGATATGTCATTGGTGATACAAACAGTACACAAAAGCAAGCAGAGTTGTGTCAAAAGCAAACAGACATGCCAGCGGCAATTCAGGCTTTCATTAGTTAGGGAGCAACAAGAAATCACAAACGAATAACCGAGTTGCGAGATGCGCAAAAGAGATTCCTTTGGAAACCAAAAGAATTACCGAAGAAATGCAAAACATGAAATCGAAGCAGGAGGAAGTTGAAACTTCTGTAGTGGAATTAACAGAAACTGTGTCACCATAGCTTCTGTATGTGATCAATTCATACGAGAGAATTTGAGTAAACGTCAACAGGATTTCTCAAATAAACTAGATGAATGGGCATCCGCTAAGGAATACCAGGTGATGCTATGTGTAGATGCAAGTATAAAAGAAGCAGTAAGAAAATTGCCTATTGAAAGCTTACCAATTATAGAAAATATGAAGAAGAGAATAAAGAGGTAAAAGAGCAATTAGGGGCGAATTTTGAACAATGGAAGTACGAAATATTCCATTCTGTTGCAAATATGTCCAGAGACATGGAACAGATGCGAGGGGCAGTAAAAGAATGTAGAAACCAGCTGCGTGAAGTAGAACAAATGCAGGGCTCAAGCCAAGAATCATGTTATGGTAATGGACATGATTCGCTGGAGGAAAATATAAATTATAGCGGAATGCATGCATCGCACCAAGTTAATAATGTGTACGTCGCAATTCTAGAGGAGGAAAAATTTTTGAAACATACGCAGTTTCAGACGTTCTCACCCGACCAAAAATCCATAAACAAAATGATATTTGTACGAGGATACCGTGGAGTACTACCAAGGGCATGGACTGAAGTGCAAAAGATCAGTTACGTTTCAGGATATATTCAAGGTGATGGTGCGTTATGGACAACGGATATGATGGATACATGCGAGACATACGAGAAATTTGAGAAGGCGTTTCTTGCTAAGTATTTGTCACTGGATGTGCAAGAACGATTAAGAAAAGAGGTCTTTCACCCGGAGCCGTTCTGTGTAAAAACAGGAAGTCTATGGCAATACTGCGAGAAGCATTTAAGTAAAGCAAGATAATGGGATGAACCTATAACACACGAGGATATTCTGCTGATTTCGAAGGCAAATCTTCCGGCTGAGACGAGAGAGAAATTAATACACAAATCTCAGTTTTGGTCTCCACTGATTTGATCCATGAAGATATTAAGGCAAGACCAGACAGATACAGCACCTACTCACAGTCGAGTAATATTTACGGCAGCTGAACAAGCAATCAGCTGATTCAGGAGACAAAAGGAAATCTCGCTCCACCGCACTGCAATAATTACGACAAACATCAAAATCCGCATAGCGGTAATGGAAACGATTTCAGATACGGGAAAAACAGACAGAATGAACACGACAGAAAGTACAGTCCTGGTTATAATGTGAACTCGAAATCTACGAACTGGCAAAACAATAATAGACAGATGGATAATGCCTGGAGGCAACGATCACCAGTTAGTACAGAAGTGAGAGAGGGTGCGGTTCATGCAAATGAATCCCTCTCCAAAAACCGATTCCGACCGAATCGCGTCCCGGTGGAGCGGTTCTAGGCGCCTCAGTCCGGAACCGCGCGACTGCTACGGCTGCAGGTTCGAATCCTGCCTCGGGCATGGATGTGTGTGATGTGCTTAGGTTAGTTAGGTTTAAGTAGTTCTAAGTTCTAGGGGACTGATAACCTCAGATGTTAAGTCCCATAGTGCTCAGAGCCATTTTGTTTGAGGAGCGGTTGAGGAAAAGTACAGGAGCTATGAGCAGAATGTAAATATGATGAAGTACAACGAAGGACGATTAATAGAAGAGGAGTTTTGTGCTGACACAAGTAAATGTATGGAGGAATACTCATCAGAACGCATTTCTGTAATGAAAGTTGAAATAGAGGTTATTTTAGTAACGGTAGTTTTGGATACGGGCGCCATCGGCAAGTGCAACAGCAATGAGTTTATTTAATAAGATGAAGACGACCCCGTTACCGACATTTCCTGTGCAACATTGTAAAATACTAGGAGCTTTTGGCACATGATCACAATCTGTGAAGGCACAGATGATGCTAAAAATGGATCTAGGAAATGCACCGATAACATACGTGTTCCTAGTAGTGGATAAATTAATAACGGACTGTGTTCTGGGATTAGAAACTACCTGGGAGAACTAGCCCAGGTAGATTTGCTAAGGAAATAAAGAAAACATGGAAGATACTGCAGATGGGCAATACTGAAATTTATAATGAAAGAGCTCCAGCAATGCAAAACAAGTTTGATTAAAACTGCAATGCAAAATAAGTTTGATTAAAATTATGCAAGTAGTAGAAATATCTGAGCAGATAAAACACAAGTTGAGCGAGCCAGAGCACCTTAAGGATGAGCATAGGACACAATTGTTTATCCTATTAGGCAAGTATATGAGAGTGTTTGAAGAACAACCTGGTATCATTAAGGGTTATACATGTTATTTGAATGTCAAGCCACGCAGAACATACTGTCATAGTTTCTATCCCATTCCTTGGAAACAACGCAATGCAGTGGACCAAGAAATACAGAGGATCTTAGATTGAAATCTAATTGGACCTTGAAACAGTCCTTAATGCAGTCCACTTCTCATCGTGCCAAAACCAGGTGAAAAGGTACATGTTGTATTCGATGCTCATGTAATTAACACAATTATTGTACCTGTAAGTACTCATCCAGAAAATATAGATGAGTTGATCCAAAAGTTCAATGGGCTGAAGTATTTTACAACAATCGATCTTCTTGATTCGTATTGGCTGGTCATTTAGTTGAGGAGTCGAGAAAGTATACTGCATTTGTATATGCCGGAAGAAGTTATCATTTCGAAATTCTTCCATTCTGTTTGCATATCAGTGCAGGAGTATTTATATCCTCATTGGATGAAGCATTAGGATGTGAACTTAAAAGTCAAGTAACATTGTTTGTGGATGACATCTTGATCGCTAAAATACCAGGAAGAACATGTGAAACTACTGACACGAGTATTAGAGAGAGATTTTCTAGTGTGGGAATAACAGCTAACTCCAAAAGTCACATATTTGCCTGGAGAAGATAAAATTCTTAGAGCATTTAATAAATTCAAGCATCATCTTATTAGATCAAAAGAAGATAAGTGCAATAAAAAATTTTCCTGTTCCTAGATCAAAAAGGCAGTTAAAAGGATTTTTAGGTCTTGCAACGTTTTTTTGCCGGTTCATAGGGGATTAGTCGATGAATTCTGTGCCATTACTAAATTTATTAAGGATGAACGTGCATTGGCATTGGACTGATGAATGTCAATGAGCATTCGAAGCAATCAACCAGCTTTGTCTAATACAAAGATATTCTATCATCCTGATATGTCCAGGGGTTTTGGATTAATGACAGATGCGCCATTGGGTGGTTTGGGCATTTGTTTGTTCCAAATTCGAAAAACAGATGGAATGCCCACCTTTCGCCCAACAGCTTTCGCTGGTGGCACACTGACACACGGTCAAGTTGCGAGAGATCGTATACTATCAGAGAACAAGAGGCTCTTGCAGTAGTGTGGGGATTCAAAAGGTTTAATTATTATTTATGAGGCGCGAGAACCACTGTGTACTGTGACCATCAAGCTCTTAGCTTTTTACGAACTTGTAAGCCATTACATGCAAGATTAGGAAGATGGAGAGTCGCTCTTTAAGAGTACCAATTTCATATTGTGTACATACAAGGGAAGGAAAATATCATAACAGATGCGTTATCCCATCTTCCACAATAATTAGAAGAAGGCACCATTTTGCGTCAAAATGACGATGAATTTCCACTATTATTGATGAGAGAATAAGTACACGGAAGATACTACTTAGAGTTATGAGGTAATGTGACGAGATTCCAACAAAGTGATCCAAGATGGATGAAGATTCGACAGAAATTAGAAGATCCACAAGAAGATAAAATAAACCAGTACTATAAGGTAGTTAATGATGTACTGTACTATCATCATTGTAATTTGAGTCAGAATTCGTGCGTATGTATACCCGAGGAATATGAGGAGAAATTGATAACATATACTCACAACACTTGGAGACAATTTGGTGTTTGAAGAATGAACAAACTGAGAATGTACTATAACTTCCCATATTTACCTAGAAAAGCATGGAGAGTTCTGAGAAAATGTGAAAATGTCAGAAAACAAAACCAAATAATAGGGGCAATAAAGTCTTGTCACATTCCATTATTCCAGAAAATCCGCTAGCTATTTTATCAGTGGATGTATGTGGACCATTACCGAGGGCTAGAGAAGGCTGTAAATGCATATAGCTTTCTTGCACATATTTACAAAATATGTCAAATTCTATCCAATGACAACTGCTACAGCAGCACAAATTCTGAGCTGTCTATTCAATGACTACATTCCGCACATTGCAAAGCCGAATGCAGTGTTATCTGTCAATGCAACAAATTTCACTGGATATAACTGGAGGCATGCATGAATTAATTTCAGAATTATATTATGAATCTGCGGAAGACTTAATGCAGAGAGAAAAACAATGGATTTTTAAATTGGTACGTCAACATTTGTGAAGAATGGATTATACGCAACGATAAAGTTTGTTAGATTTGCGGCAGTGGTTTGAAAATGCAGCGTTCGTGGTTCTTCAGCCATCCAGATCAGGAATCTTATTGCTTCTAATTTTTTAATTTTTATTTTTAATTTTTTTTGGAAGTTATCGATTATTGAGAGAGAGAAATGAATTTAAGGACTGGATTTTGGAATTTTGCTGAATGCTGGATTATACATGTGAAGTTCAATTTTTGTAGGTTCGATTTCCGTAATTCTTGGATTACTGTTATGCCATTTCAGAGGAAGCTTAAGTACTTTTGAAATTCCATGAAACATTATTAAGTTAGGGAAATGAAATTTGAATTGAGTTCATTTAAACCAGAGACATTGTACACATCCCAAGTGTCAATTAATTTTCAGTTATTTAACAACTATTAGACAACGTATTGCACCTCTGTGAATATACTTGAAAGGAGAGACAGCACTGGTCGTATATTTTTGTTTATTATCGCAAAATCGATTTTCGGTCACTTAGTGACCATCTTCAGTGCTGTAATATATAACTTAAATTAGTAAGCACTGGTGCCAATAAGCTTACAGCGACCTCAGTGTATGTGATCGCTGTAAGCTTATTGGCACCAGTGCTGACTAATTTAAGTTATATATTACAGCACTGAAGATGGTCACTAAGTGACCGAAAATCGATTTTGCGATAATAAACAAAAATATACGACCAATTCTGTCTCTCCTTTCAAGTGTACCCATTATCTGGTCGTAGTGCACAGGACACTATGGCGTCGCCAATCTATAACTTCTGTGAATCTCTGTAGCTAGAATTTGCATCTCTGTTATCGAGACGCGCTGTAGCTACGAGAGCAATTGGCATCCAGGTACGACAAAATGCGTAGAGAATAGATACTTAGTTTTAACAAATTTCACAAGAAGCAACTTTACTTTCAGATCAGATTTCTTTTGTTCAATTTCATATTCAGATTTTGTGATTACATGAAGTATCAGATTGGGCATAATTTTCTTAAGATTCTCGCAGTTAGATTTATCGTTGCAATCTCGCTGTTAAACTCGGTCACAAACAGTTAGTGCTAATCTAGTTACAGATGTAGATTCACTTTCAAATTCACTTTTGCTCACTAAAACCAATAGAAACACATATAGAATTTCCCTTTGCATCTGAAATAGATGGCCGTTAATCAGTGGAGCAGTGGCTCGCAGGCATATGGTGCCAAGCGTTTCTCTACGACCTTCACGGTGTCTGACATAGTTACATTTGTATACAAAGACATTACGTCGACAAAAACTACCAGATCCGTAGCTGAGGTACACTTTTCTTTGATAGTGTCACAAAATGGGTCGAATTTGTATGGCTGATTGAATGTCGAAACATTGGAGCCAGTTCTTTGCTGGTTTGTAGGACGATGAATTAATACTATGTACTGTGAGCTTACAGGAAAAGCTTAGTTATGGACCTTTGGTACTCGTACATTCTTGGTGCCTGTGGAACTTGCAAGACGAGTCCTCCGGCCGCGTCGGAGTTCATTGTAGATTGCTTAAGGGGTGCATGCTACAACTTGATCAAATTGGAGGCAGAGAAACTGGATACTTTTCACCAAATAAAATGTTTGCCGCGCGTTATTAGCCGAGCGGTCTCAGGCGCTGCAGTCATAGACTGTGCGGCTGGTCCCGGCGGAGGTTCGAGTCCTCCCTCGGGCATGGGTGTGTGTGTTTGTCCTTGGGATAATTTAGGTTAACTAGTGTGTAAGCTTAGGGACTGATGACCTTAGCAGTTCAGTCCCATAGGATTTCACACACATTTGAGCATTTTTCGAAATACGATGTTCGTTGACCCTTGATTAACACTGCGAGTTTCGACAGAGTAGTTCGTGTAAGACTGCAGTACGTCCGGCATAACAAGGTGTTTTTTATAGGTGAAGTTCGGAAATTCGGTATCCTAATAAGTTTATGAATCTATGCAAATATACCACAGGTCTAATGAAATGGATAGTTGCTACTCACCATATACCGGAAATCATGAGTCGCAGAAAGGCACAACAAAAAAACTGTAGGAAAGTTATCTTTCTGTCAACAAGACCTTGTGCCTTTCTGCGACTCACCATCTTCATTATACGGTGAGCAGCAACTATTCCTTTCATTGTATTGTTACATTCCATCCTGGATTTTCAATTGTTTAATATCACAAGTCTGTAGTTCAGAGATAAAATCCGCAAGTCAGTGTAGAAATTTCAAAACATTTTCACACCACCTACTTCTTCAGAATATTGAAATTATGCAAGTCTTTAGCACTACTCTGGTCTTCAGAGCGTGACTGTCGAGAAACTTCAAAGTCCAAACTCCTGCAGGGATATCCCTAGAGTTCTGATCATTTAATTGCGACCTGCACGTCACTCTTCAGCAAATGTGTTTATTCACTGATTTCGGAAAGGGAACTGAGCAAGGCTGATGTGGCTGCCACCCACATCCAGAGAGAGATTCGTAGTCTTTGCGTCATACGTGCTGTGATTAGTTCACGTCATGGGCAAAACTTTTGTTAGCGAGAAAGTGTTCGCTGACAAATTTCAGCGACTCCTGGCGTCCTTTCGTAGCACTAATACCCATGAGAGGCGGCAGGGCGTACAGACTCTGCGGCGGGCGTGTGTCTTAATGTTGGCTGTAATCCCGTCATCAGCTCCAGAAGCATTGGGGATAGGCCAAGCGAGGTAGAAGATCGTTATTCGCTTCTAAAATGCCTTATTCCTTTTAGAGAAACTACTTCTGAGGTATTCTTGTTGGAAACATTAAGTTGGTGCTTAAATTCATAGCGCTTTTGGTTTGCATGTTAATATTCCAGTTGCTATGGTTTTATTTATCAGTTGTTTGGATTAGATTAGATTAGTTTTTCGTTCCATAGATCCGTGTTGAGGAGATCCTCGCGGATGTGGAACATGTCCTTTTTTTTAAGCTGAAATAACAATACGAATAGTATGAATATATACATCATTTGTTTCTATTAAAAAATTCGTTCCTGAGTAGTGGACCCCTTTTTGAACTAAAGTAAGTGCTTTTAAGTCCTTGTGCAGATCATTTTTGTTCCTGGTATTGTATGTATGAACTGAGCTGTTTGTTGGAAAAAGAGATATATTATTTAGGACAAATTTCATTAAGGAGTAAATATACTGAGTATACCCAGTTCTCTGAAGAGGTTTCTACAGGACGTCCTTGAATTTACACCACAAATAATACGTATTACACGCTTTTGGACTCTGAAAACTTTTGTTTGAATTGAAGAGTTACCCCAAAATATTATATCATATGACATTATGGAATGAAAATAGGCAAAGTATGCTAGCTTTTTCATTCTTATGTCGCCTATGTCTGCTAACACTCGAATTACAAATACAGATTTGTTGAGGCGTTTCTGCAGTTCTGTGGTGTGCTCCTCCCAACTGAATTTATTATCAAGTTGTAATCCCAGGAATTTAAGACTGTCAAACTCTTCTATCTGTAATTTTTCATTTGTCGTTCGCTTTTGCGATTCAGTTTAGATGTTGTCATTTTGTCATTTGGAGGTAGTTTGTGGAGCTGTGAAGTGCTAAGTGGATGAATCAAAGTTTTTCCAACATATTCTTTTGTTGGAGTTGAACAGATCACCAGCGGAGGTAGCCATAAACATTTGCACCGTGTGTGAGCATAATGCGATTGGACAGAGCATGGCAAGAGAATGAATTTCTCATATTAAGGAGTACCGTTTCGACATTAGTGACTCTTCACGCTCCGGAAGACTCAGTGTTTGACGGAGATCGTTGAAACGCGTTAATCGTCAGTATCCACTCCCGTTTACTCGACGACTGGCTAATATGGTGAACTATGATCATTTACCATAGCGTGACATTTGTATGCATTGGGGAAACTTCAGAAAACCGGCGTTTGGGTACCGCATGCTCTAAGCGAAAATCACAAAAATCGATGGCAGTATGTGCATCTCTGCTTACACATCATCAATTGGCTTATGAAGAACACATACCATTCCTAACCTATATCTTTACCGGCGACGATAAATGCTATCAAAAGAATTATTTGAGCCCAAACAAAGCAGAAACTACCCGTACATTGATCTGCGCCCATCAACAAACCTAATGTTATACATCTAATGGAAGAGCGATGGTGTGGTGTACTACGAACTGCTTCTCCGAGTTGTAACCATCACTGCTTACATTTATTGTCAACAACTGGGATGTCTTGCAGACGCAGTCCAAGAGCAACTACCAGGCAGACTACGTGAAGCGATGCTACTCTACGATAACGCACGCTCGCATTCTGCTAGACTGACAGGAAACATTCCGCACCCATCTTATTCATCTGATCTTCCGCCCTTGGATTTTCTCTTTTCCCACTCCTATCGAACAAACAGTCAAGGAACCTTCTTTCCGGATGAAGATGCCATTCGAATATGGCTCGAAGAGTTCTTCGCCTCAAAACCACGTGGTTTCTACAGTCGCGGAATCGACAAGTTACTCCAGCGTTGGCAGACTGTTGTAAATAGTGAAAGAGACTATACTATTGTTGACTAAATTCTTTGTTACGTGTACGCTGAGTTTATTGAACTTAACGCAAAAATCTACCAATATATACCCCAAGCTAATAAAGCTGTCCATTTACTGGAGTTGCTATTTTGCAGCAGACCGGGGTGAAATCTCGTCGCCCCGTGATTGGTGAACACTGCATAACGCATAGCTTAACGGCGAAGCTCAGCGAACATTCTTTCTCTAACAAAAATTGTACACAATGACATGGTCCATCAACCCTGGACGACTCATCCAAAGCTTTCGATTACCCTGTAGAGCCTTCAGCTGTCCTTACACATTCTGTAAATGTGACAATAAAAGCTACACATCCGAGCAATGTCTTTTATTCACAAGTGCGAGTTGTTTCCTTTGAGCTAGTAAAAATGACAGTTTGATGTCTTTTCATAGGTAAATCTAATATAATATCTTTCATTGCTTTCTTGGGCATTTAAAAATTAACAAAAATTACATTACGCATGCCGCTACTGTAGACCACGTGAATATTTTTTGAGGAAACTGCAAAGTCATATTCTTGCTTATGGACTCCTATGTCATAACCCCTGACGTTTTTTCAATTACATTATCTGCGAAGTTGTGGTAGCAGCGTTGAGTGGACAGTAAGGAACTACTTCTCTTAAAGGTATGACAAAAAGACAAGGTCAGAAAATTTAACGTCTGTAAACCCCTTATGTGGTACTAATCTTTGTTCTGCAAAGTTTTATTTACTGTATCTACGATAAAAGCAACATCAAATTGTTTCCTTCTTCCCTTTTTCTGCAAGTGGTTCATTACCTAAGTAGGTGCTTTCATTATAATGTTCTGTCAATAGTAAATGGAGCATTATATTCTAATCTTTGTATCCTTTTGTAAAATGATCAACTCCCAATTTTCTAGTTTTAATTATAAAATGCAGGTGGCCGTTTAAATTAGGTCGGAAGTGACTTGCAACGATCGAGCGTCTTAGGCCGTCTGTCGTAAGTTACTTTATTTGTTGAAAGCCGAACCTGCAACCTAATTCAAAGCCCAATTAATCTTCTGTAAAATAATTTCATTTGTACAAGCAGTAAATACGTACATGGTTATTTGTCATTCAGCACTCAGTTAATCAACAGTATTACTTTTTCGCTGAATTTAATTTTAATTCAAGCTAATGATGCCAATGAAATTATTAAATATTTACAGCAAATCAACTGAAAATGAGGATAATTGTACTTTTCGCTTTTTTATCGTCTTTTGTTTGAAACTTTATGAAATACATGAACAGGAAACCCAATCAGCTTATATGGGACCACTTCGACGTTCACGGCGGCTGATTTTTGCTTGTTAACAGAGCCACACACACACACACACACACACACACACACACACACACAACTGGTTCTTTTGTCATGAAGAGGTCGCTGTCCAAGGGGTAATAAACCCAAGTCACCCACTTGGGCAGTAGCTTTGTCAATTTAGAACGCAACAATAACATCTGTCAAGCTATGTAAATTTGTCCTGTTTCATCAGCTGTGTGCACTATGCGATCTGAAACGACTCGACTCAGATAGAAAAACCTGCTGTGCACATATTGTGTCTCGGTATCTAACTAAATAAATAATGACCACCTGAACAGGTCTCGACCGACCACCATGCCATCCTCACAATACAGGAGTCATTGGATGTGGGTACAAAGGGGAATGTAGTCTGTACACCGGTCTACACATCATTGTCAGCTTTCGTAACTGGAACTGCTAGTTCTCAAGCAAGTAGCTCCCCAGCTGGCCTCATTAGGGGTGAGTGCATCCCGTTTGCCAACAGCACTTGGCAGACCCGGACAGTGACCCATCCAAGCTAGCCGAAAATATCCAAATGATATACATAAGAAAATGAGAAAGATAGGCGCTTTACATGTCTTTGCGTTAGGAGCTTTATTGCTAGATACTGATATCTGCCACTAAGAGCAGCACTTTTAGTTATTACTAACTCCTTAAAAGGATTAGAGATCTTAGGCAGATACCATTGAGCACATACAGCGATTTAAACAGCAAAGGTGCGCAGAGGTTTACATACTAAGTCCACTTCCAGAAAGGATGGTATTAAGATTTAGATCAAACAACGCTAGTGTATTTTTCTAAATCTAGCTCAGACAGATACATTCAGAGAGATGCCGCCTATTCCCTTCACCAGTATTACAGAAGCTGGCATATACTCTCGCTCATTGTCAGTGAGAGATTAAAGTGCAGTACTCAAAATTATAAGAAGGAGATACGCTTATTACGCATGACATATCATATGCTTCAGTATATCCAAGATTTACGTGATGAATATTTGCTGTTGCCTACACAGATAAATAGAAAGTAAACACTAGTTCCAAGCGAAGAACAAAAATCCATTATCTTTTCTTTTTTTTCTTTTTTTATTTATATTTTTTTAATTGTACCAAAGGCTACTCCTTCGTGTCTTAACATGCGCACCTATCATGTTTTCACTTCTTCTAGTGACCGTTTCCTACATTTACCTTTCCTCGTCGATACTGCATATGTCCTTATCATTTCTTATCTGTCCAGTTTATTTCTTGGCATCTTTCGGTAGCAACACATCTAAAATACATCAATTGTTTCTCGTCTGCCACCCCAACGACAATTCCGCGCTCCAGACAAGCTTTCTCAGTAATAAGTTCCTCGATCGGAGGACTATGTTTGAAACAAGTAGGCTTTTCTCAACGAGGAACGCACATTTGGCCTGTGATTTGTTTGTTTTGTCCTTGCTTCGCCCATCATGAATTATTTTGTTCAGAGATTCATTCACTTTTTTTCAACCATGTGCTTCCCTATTTTGACCATCACTAAATTCACTTTTACTCCCGCACAGCACTCTTACCTTCCTTTGGTTTATACTCGGTCTGTAAAGTTACCCAAGAGTTAGCGGATTTCGTGACTGTATTTTCGCGCAGTAGCACCGGGACGATTTTATCGCTGCTTAATAGATACTGCGACAATAATCCTCTCTGTAAATAGTGTCTTTGTAAGTTTAATGAACCGGACAGACAACCTTTTGTTCTCTCTCTTCATGATCAGCCATTGTCCGGTACGGTCGCAGTTAAGTAGTGATTGTATTATTTGTGCTCATTTTGTGTAATAAAAATAATAATTATTATTTAATTTAATTGTGTTTGTAATTAAGAATAATCATACCTTTATTCCTCAGCTTTTTTTTCATAAATTTGAAAAGTTAATGGGGCTTACTTTGTGTGGTGGTGTCTGATGATGAATGATCGCGTATTAACGGCACCATTCAGTGTAATACGTTTGATTTGCTTTCAAAATAGAACCTGCATCTAAAATTTCACTTTTAACAAAACGAAATCCGACATCTTTTAGGTGTAAATCACGTCAGAAAATTATACTCGGCAACAGTCAATCCCAGTAGAGAAGGCGACCTAAAAATTATGGCGGTAATTTAACTCCAAAATATCAATATTTAAGAAATAAATAATAATGTCAAAACAATATAATAATAATAAAAGAAAAACCGTCACCATAAAATGGCTGCCTTAGTACAGAACTTATATATATATATATATATATATATATATATATATATATATATATATATATATATATATATATATATATATTTTATAAATTTGGTATCTAAAAAAAATTGTTTATTTCTGTTACATGAAAAACCACTGTACCAAGATACGAGACAATTTCAGCGAGCTCGGTAATATGAGAAGTGGAGCACGATCCTTAAAAGAAAAAACCACTACTCGAGACGTTGCTGCTTCCCTTTGCCCTGGTGTGCAAACTTCAGATATGGAGTGTTAAATTCCGAAAAATGTTCCTCACAATAGCTTGTAAATTTCTTTGAGAATTTTGCAAAACGTAATGTCGGCATGATGGCCGCATTGTGAAACATTTGATTATCGTTGCTAGATTGTTTTATTGTAAGACGCTATACATTAACAGTAATTCTTACCAAATAACATTTTCCGTGTGTACCTTGAGGAGAATTAACAGTCAATTTTATAAATTCAGTGAGGTGTATTTTTTAAAATTCATGGGCAATGTCGGTAGACACATTAAAATCGCTACACCTCCCGGAGTAGAATCAGAAGTAGGCAGTGATGAACTAAATATGGTGATACAATTTCAGGCATTGGTGAGTCACGAAACTAAGAATAATGAATTATTGGCGGGTGAAAATGCACCTACGACCGAACATACTGAAGAACCGACCCAGAGTGAATTAGTACCTACTAATTTCGTGGAACTATTCACATTATTCAGAGAACAGATGTAAGGTGTAACCTCCCCAGAAAAATATAAAAATTAAAATGAACCAAGTGTAATCTCCCTACAAAATTAAAATTTAAATGAATTTTAAATATTGTAACCTCTGAACAAAATTGGTTCCGATTTATTATCTCCATGCAGAAATGCATTCACATTTTCTGTACCCACAAAACTCTTATCTCATTGAATGTAAGCTCGAAACAAAATATTAGTAAACACCAAAATAATAAAAAAATTCAGTAACCTGGTAAATTTTATGACGACAGCAGCACTGCGCCTCGGCCCTGTATTCTGAATAAAACGAGCAAAAATTCTTACCTCAATAAAAACTGTGAATATATCCTCTCTTACCTAAAAACTTTTCGGCACAGCTCCGTGCAATGCTGGCCTATGCTTTGTGATTCGTGAAAGAAATAATCATCCGTTGGATAAAATCTTTAAATTGAAATGAATGCTTTTTTTAAAAAAAAATAATTTATATTATAAAAATTATCATTGTGGCATTTTTTAAAAGAAATTTATGACAGTTAACATACATTACTAGATATGCGCAAGGCTGCTTTTTATCTTCTACAATAATACTCATCCTCCAGAGTCCCGACCAGGGCAGACTGCACACAAGCGCAGACACGCGCCGATTACTGCCGACTACTGCCGACTCACGCAGACTACTGAAGACTACTGCCGACTACCGAAGACTACTGTCGACTACTGCCGACAAGCAACAACTTACTACATACTGCTCTCTGGTCAGAGACTCTCCTACGCCTTGCTTATTGCAGGCAGCGCATACATCGCATACCTCTTACATAACCCTCCACTGGCGGGGGCAAAAATTTGGCAGCGATGGTGAGTCAATTGGACTTGCCATGAGCAACGAATTTCTCTTAATTAACTAAGTTTACAATCACAGAATATATACATATATATAAGTGCAGAACATGAAATAAAATATAGTGCACATGCACTGAGTACAGAGCATATCAAGCAATGACAAAATGTATACGCATTGAGCACAAAACATATTAACAAATGACAAAAGTGCACACGCACTGTAGTATAGAACATATCAGGAAATCACAAAATGAATACGCAATTAGTACTAATCATATTAACAAATTACATAAAGTGCACACGCACTGTAGTTCAGAACATATCAGCAAACCACAATATGTATACGCAATGAATACAAATCATATTAACAAATGACATAAAGTGCACACGCACTGTAGTACAGAATATATCAGCAAATCACAAAATGTATACGCGATGAGTACAAATCATATTAACAAATGAGAAAAGTGCACATGCACTGTAGTTTTCCTTTTTTTTACTATTTTACAAGAACTAGGATAGGAAAGGGAAGGATTGCATCATGGTTATAGCACATTAGGTTGCACGCAGCTGCACTGAAAGTCCATATCTTTCTACAGAAGCACAACACCAAGTGAGACAATCTGAAGTTCTTTTCCCTGAAGTATTAATCAGTGTAGCCAAGACACTGAAATGTCGTATTAATATTCCATGTTATCATTTTGGTAGTACATTAGGTACACCAAACAGTGGGACCATAATAACATCTCCATCGCTCAAGGTGGTGGACAGCATGTCGTGTCAACACCACGTTCTTGTAAGGTACACCAACGTAGAATTAGTGCAAAAACCAAATATAGTGCTCCATGAGCATGAGGATACACAAGACAAGCGGATATTGCAGTAATTTCTGGTAATTAGGTCAGAAGGTGAAGGACATTAAGTCTTATGCCAGTCATCATTGATAATTACTAGTCTATCAACTGATTTGATTAATTAGTGGCACTCATCGCCCAGTTACTGAACATTTCTGTACCATGTATGAAGTATTACAGAATAATGTTCATAAGTAATCTGCTTACAGAGAACATTGGCACTCATTGGTCAGTTACAAATCATCAGAAGTCATCAGTCAAAAGAGGAGCTAATGAGTGTAGCATCAAGCTACTGGTATTCATATATATAGCATAATAGTGACATAATATAAATTTAAAATGTAAGAAACAGTGGCATTTGTTGTCTAGCAAGTATTGAATATTACAAAACATTTTTCATCATTCAAGTGACGTATGACTTATTTAAAATTAGTTATTGGCATTCATTGACCAGTTAAAAATGATCTGAAGTCATCATTCAAAACAGGAGTTAAAGAGTGTAGAGCATGCATGCATTGTTACAAAACATCATTCATTATTACTCAGAACTCATCATTCAAGTGCCATATGACATATTTAAAATGTAACATACTGTAACTGTTACTCAAGTCTGTGGTTGGAAAACATCATTCAGTATTACTCATAACTCTTTTAAAATGGTATCATTATTTGGGATGGTAATACATTTTTTTTGTGCTAGCAATGCATTGCGTTGGGATCGATAATTAATTGCTGGGGCATAACAATATTTGCTTTTGACTTATTGCTGCAAATGAAGATGGGTAACGTCATTCGTCATGAGTCAGCTGTAGCAAGGTTATCAAGCAAATAGAGTATATGTGATCACATTCATGAAAGACACAGGTTTAATGACCAACTGCTTATAGCACATTAATTTCATGAATAATTTCTCCTGCAAAAAGTACAAAATGGATTATTAAGCTGAAAGAAGAAACGCATATTATGCTGAAAAGTAGTGAACTTCCAATTAACAGGTAATGAAATGTGTATAAAATATATATGTTCTCTAGCTGTCCTTTCCAAAACCTTCAGTCATCATACCATGCGACGTAAGACATAATGTCAAGACGAACTGCAACAAATACTTAAATAACTACATAGCATAAATACATAAATTTCAACATTATCCTCATCTCCAAAGAAAAACTTCATTATACATATCATCATAACTCCATTATTATCATCACCTGTGAAGAAAAACTTCCATATTAGCATATTCTTCATCACTATTCATCATCATTCATTATAATCTGCAAAAAAGTCACTTCATTATTCATTATACAACTATTCATAGTATAGAGTTCCTTATTTCTAGCATATTTCATCACTAAAACTAAGATGTGTAGTTCTGTCTGACAGACCGCATCATTCGCCCCGTATTCTGAAAGAAAAAATTAGTGAAGGCTGCTATCATGCGATGTGTATAGTATTTTCTTGTTAATACTTGTTAATTCTGATCGAATTACTCTTCGTGACGAAGTATTGTATCTTCTTTCGTTCATTCCGAAGGTGAAATTCCCATAATTTATTTCTTTTACATGTTATTTCTTTCTGAAAATGATAAACAACGATTAATGTCTTGCATTTAAATCATATATCCATTAAATAAAAACTGGTTTCTAGTGATATAATTAAGCATACAGCATAGCATGACAGAAAACGTAATATGTCAAAAACATAGACAATGTGCAGATGCAAAATTGTACACAGAGTATCACAATGTAGCAGCAAAAAAATGTAAAAACGTCACGATGTTGAGATATCATGAGGCAAAATGTCAAAGTCAACTGGTGTTTGTTATATCTTAAATATTTCATAGTGCATACAAACAAAACAGTAAAGCAATCATACATACTTGAAGAATGGAAAATGTGCACGGTCTGATGTGTAATGAGAAGAAAAGCGATCTGCTAACCTTACCTTGCCGGGCACTTGCCAAGAAAAAATATGACAATCATCAGTAAGTAGTAACAAAAATATAATTGCATAAGTGGTCATAAAATGTGTAAGTTTATCTGGAATAATGTGCACGGTCTGATGCGTAACGACAAGAAATGCGACCTGTTAACCTTACCTTGCCGGGCACTTGCCAAGAAAAAATACGATAATCATCACTAAGTATTAATGTGAATATAATTGGATAAGTGCTCATAAAAAAAATCAGGAAATGGCATTACAGTGTGATACATCATAAAGTATGTTCATTCAATAAAGGGTTTGATGTTGGAGACATGGTGATTCCCTTTGGTTTTTCTGGTTCTCAGAGTTTCGACGTGTACGACATTGGGGTGAGGAATGCTGCGAATTCGATATGGACCTGCATATAGAAGCTCAAATTTACTACATCTACTTTTTCCTCTATTAGATAAATAATGTGTGCGTACTAATATCTTCTGTCTTCTCCGGCGCTCTGCGGTACGTTTGATGTTGTTCAGCGCAATGTCAATTATTTCATGGTGTCGTAGTCGACGAGATGTAGGAAAGGTTACTAATTCTTTAATTTTGTTAGGTGGTTCAACATTTTTCAGTATAGCAGACGGAGATAGAATAGTAGATTCATTTGGTATGGAATTAATTACATCTTGGAATGAGAGTATGTGTGTGTCCCAATCAATATGTTTTTTATGGCAGTATATTCTACACAGTTTACCAATTTCTTTCATTAATTGTTCACAAGGGTTCGAAGAATCATGGTACCTGGATATATAGATCGGAGAAATGTTTCTAGCTCGTAACATACGTGTCCATATAGCAGATCGAAACTGTGGTCCAGTGTCGGAAATTACTTTCAACAAATGCCCTACATGAAATAGAAAATGTTTTACAAATGCTTTCGAAACAGTTTTAGCAGTAGCTTTGCGTAACGGAGTGAAGGTAAAAAATTTTGAAGTGAGTTCAACAGCGACAAACATGTGGCAAAAACCTCTATTAGTTCTGGGAATCGGACCAAAAATGACTACAGCGGCCATGTGTCTCAGTTTAACAGGTACAATGGGATGTAATGGAGGAATATGTGAAGCCGTATCTGACTTACCTTTCTGACAGATTTTACATGACGCTAAAACTCGTCGAATACGTTTCTCCATGTTGGTAAAATAACAGTTCTGTCTCAGTATAAGAAAACATTTTCTGGCTCCGTAATGTGCGTAACTGCCGGCCGCAGTGGTCTAGCGGTTCTAGGCGCTCAGTCGGGAACCGCGTGACCGCTCCACTCGCAGGTTCGAATCCTGCCTCGGGCATGGATGTGTGTGATGTCCTTAGGTTAGTTAGGTTTAAGTAGTTCTAAGTTCTAGGGGAGCGATGACCTCAGGAGTTAAGTCCCATAGTGCTCAGAGCCATTTGTGCGTAACTTAAATGAGTATACCAGATTAATTTGTTAACAAGTTCGTCAGGAATGCATAATAACCAATTGTTGCTGTCAGGGTGAGAGCGGCGAAACAGAATGTTATTGCGTACAGTGTAATGGTTTCTAATGGTAACATTACTCCTATCATGCCAAGGGTGTTTAATTTCTTTCCATACGTTGTCTTTACTCTGCTCTTGTGCTATGTCTTGTAATGACGACTAAATGAAATTTTCAAATGCAACTTGTTGAATGTACATGACGCTTAAATTTGCTTTGCAGAAGTTGGTTGCGATGTCTTGCCGATTGTTGCTGAGAGAACGGGATAGTGCGTCTGCTACAATATTTTGTGTACCGGGAATGTGAACAATTGTAAAATTAAATTCCCGTAAATAAAGTTTCCATCTACTTAATATGTCGTGTGTAAATTTAGTGGAAAGTAAAAACTTTATAGCTCTATGATCTGGGTAAACGGTCGTATGTCTTCCATTAAGAAAATGCCGAAATCTCGTAAACGCCCATACAACACATAGTGTTTCAAGTTCTGTAACAGAATAATTGCGTTCAGCAGGTGACTGAATGCGACTCGCAAAGGCTGTGTTTTTAATTACTGTAGTGCCATCTTCTTCACTTTCCTGAAAAATCTGTACGCCTAAAGCGGTGTTAGAACTGTCAGTGGCAGTGGAAAAATATCTAGTAAGATCTGGATGTGATAAAAGTGGTCCATTCAACAAAGCATGTTTCAAATAACATTTTCGTCAACAAGATTCTATGTATCTGAAGTGTTACTTACGTTGCTGGAAGATGCAACCTGTACTGTATCTAGTCAAATTCTATCTGACGTGCTATTATTTGCGGGAGGATGCTGTGGTATTTCCACTATTTGAACTGTTCTGTTATTTCTTCCTGACGTATTACGTTCGGGATGATATCTACTGTCTGGTTCATTCATGATAATATGTTGTTGCGGATGATTCTGCTGCTGGTAAGACCGACTGTTATTAAACGTACGCTGAAAATTGTGTTCTTTACTTTTACGTCTGTCATGATAGTCATTTCTGTACAGTGCATAGCGATAGGAATTGAAATAGTGTGTTTTCTGTACGTACTGATTCCCTTGTTGCTGTGCGTTACTATTTGTTGGAGCTGACGTCATACATGTAGGCAGCGAAACAATAAAGCTTGGTTGACCTTGTACATTACATTGTTGGTTAGGTATGTTAACCGGCTGGTTTCGTTGTTATTGTGGGGAAAAACCTCTATTGTTACCAAAATGCGTTCGCTGTTGCTGATAATTTTACACATACTGATGATTAAATTTTTGTCAGGTAGTAAAGTTCTCGTGGTTGTCATTTCTGGAGCGTCTAATGAAAAATTGTCACTTTCAGTACAACTTGTCTTATCAGGTTTTCTTTACACTTTCATAATTATAGATAGATCGATAGTTGAAGAGCCATTCTGATAGATATAACGGATAGTAGAAGAGAAGGCAGCAGTGCAGAAAACTAAAGATGAAATAGCACTACTACGGCTCGGGGCCCTGTGCACGCTACGGCACATATTCATTAAAGCATAATGAATCCCCTGAGGTTATTTACGCGCTGCAAATAAATTTTAGCTTCTGCGTTACAGGCAATGCCGGTGAAAATTCAAAAACAAATTGCTGTATCCATGCTAATTCTAGTTTCTGCATTACACGAAATGCTGGTAAAAATTCAAGAGCACATTGTCGTATCCAGTTCAAAGCGTGTACCTGTGCTCTGTCATCTTCAAATACCTTAGATTTTCTTATGGATAAAAATTGCTTATAATCAACGTTATCGTCACTGAATTTGTGAACAGGTTTAGGTTTGTGTGAGATTCTGTTTGTCTGTGGCACTTCGTATTCTAAGTCACGTAGTCTCTGTAAATTACCTAAGTTACACTGGCTGCATGAATGTGACAAATGTTCGGAATGTGCCGTATGCTGTGACGTGTTAGTGACTGAAACATTTTTCATTTCTGTTACCTCTTGCTGTAAAGTTGACAATTTTCTACGTAATGTATTATTGGACGAACCTATCTCACTGATTGTCTGCTGTAAATTTAGGAATTCGGGTGTTTGATTAAACGAAATCGGTGAAGTATCGTCTGATTTGCTGTCATTATTACTTTCAATAACATCAAAACGACTGGCCAATTCATCATATTTTTCAGTCAGTATTTTTACCTGATCATCGTTTTTAGTGTCACAACCATTAATCTGTTTTTGTATTTTACGTGTGGTTTCATTCAATTTTTTAGCGTCTGCTTTGATGACATCGGGATCCTGTATTAGTTCTAATTGTTCAAGTCTGTCGGTCACTGTCTGAAAGTCTGCTGTGTGTGTATCTGTTTTTGCTTTAAAATCGGACATCTCATCACGCAATTCGGTGTTCAACTGCTTGATAGTATTAATTTCGTCTGATACTGTAGCAATATTGTTGTCTACGTATGTTTTTGCTTTCGTAAACAATTTACGCTTATCTTCCTGTCTCTGTACAGTAATTGTTTCCATGACTTGTCGCTTTACTTTATTCTGTTCCTGTATAAATTTACGGTAACGCGTTTCACTGTTTTGTAAGTGGTGATTAAAACGTCCGTCAATTTGACTGTTCTGTTGGTCAAATTTCGCGTCTACTTTTGCATTCAGTGTGCGCGAAAGTTCTGCTGACATGAATTTAAACTCGTCGCATAACTGTGTTGCATTTTCAGAGCATTGTTTACGAACTGCACTAATTTCGTCTCTCAGTGATTCTGTTGTAGCTGCTTGCGTATTCCTTAATTCTTGAGCAACAAATCTAATTTCTTCACTACTTTTCCTAGCACAAGCCTTAATTTCTCACGCAATTGTTCTTAAGTATCATGACATTGCACGGCAATGGCTGTAATCTGTTCACTAAGCTGTCTGGCATTTTTGTCTAGTTTTTCATTAATTTCATTAATTTGTTGTTTGAGATTTTCACTAAGTTGTTTGTGATTGCTGTCTTGCTTATCATTCGACTGTTTGTAATTGTTGTCTAGTTTTACATTAAGTTGTTGTTTGAGATTTTCATTATTTTCATTAAGTTGTTTGAAGTTTTCACTCTGTTGTAGCAATAGTGCCATAATTTGATCCAACCCAATATTACCTACTCTATTCTCTGTGCTGTTTGATGGCATACCTGCAATTGCCACGTTTTCTGTAACCATTTGGACATTCTGTAATTCTTGGCCGACCGAAGTGGCCATGCGGTTAAAGGCGCTGCAGTCTGGAACCACAGGACCGCTACGTTCGCAGGTTCGAATCCTGCCTCGGGCATGGATGTTTGTGATGTCCTTGGGTTAGTTAGGTTTAACTAGTTCTAAGTTCTAGGGGACTAATGACCTCAGCAGTTGAGTCCCATAGTGCTCAGAGCCATTTTTTGTAATTCTTGAAAAGGTTTGCCAATCGAATGTGCACTGTTGGTCACTAAATCGGAATCAAATAAATCTGTCGTACTTTGAGTACACTGTTCATTTTCGTTACAAACAATTATCTGTTCATTACATAAATTTTGCAAACTGGGTGTGTCAAGCTGGGCAGCGTTCATTGTAATAGAACGTGCCGCGTCATCAATTGTCGTTAAATTAACAGAGGACACATTTGAATTTCTTTGCTCATCATTAGGATCAAAATCATTACTAGTGGTCGGTACACACTGATTGTCTGTAAATGGAGGATGGTCATCATTACACTGAGTGTCGCAAATATTATTGGTCAAATTATTCGAGTCGGCTATTTCATTCATTGTACATCGCGATGTACTGTTAACAGTTTTTTGCAGCATTTTTACACATCAAAATTGAGCACAAATGAAACAAGGACAATGCAAAAACGCAACAAACACAATTACAACAAAGAGCAACAAATTGCCAATGATCTGTGAAAGAGAGAGTGACAAATTAATAAATGCGCTGTGCCAGATGCAAACTACGTTTAAGTAAATAAGAGCAGATATGTGACTACTTATCAGAAGATTCCCAAAGAAATACGATCCTGGCAGGGTCGCCAAGTGTAACCACCCCACAAAAATATAAAAATTAAAATGAACCAAGTGTAAACTCCCCACAAAATTAATATTGAAATGAATTTTAAATATTGTAACCTGTGAACAAAATTGGTTCAGATTTATTATCTGTGTGCAGAAATGCATTCACATTTACTGTACCCACAAAATTCTTTTCTCATTGAATGTAAACTCGGAACAGAAAAATTCCTAAACACCAAAATAATAAAAAATTTCAGTAACCTGGTAAATTTTATGACGACAGCAGCACTGCACCTCGGCCCTGTATTCTGAATAAAAAGAGCAAAAATTCTTACCTCAATAAAAACTGCGAATATATCATCTCTTACCTAAAAACTTTTCAGCACAGCTCCGTGCAATGCTGGCCTATGCTTTGTGATTCGTGAAAGAAATAATCATCCGTTGGATAAAATCTTTAAATTGGAATTAATGCTTTTTTTAAAATTATTTTATATTATGAAAATTGTCATTGGGGCATTTTTTAAAAGAAATTGAATGACAGTTAACATGCATTACTAGATATGCCAAGGCTGCTTCTTTACCTTCTACAATAATACTCATCCTCCAGAGTCCCAACCAGGGCAGACTGCACACAAGCGCAGACACGCGCCGACTACTGCCGACTCACGCAGACTACTGAAGACTACTGCCGACCACCGAAGACTACTGTCGACAACTGCCGACTAGCGACAAGCAACAACTAACTACATACTGCTCTCTGGTCAGAGACTCTCCTATGCCTTGCCTATTGCAGGCAGCGCATACATCGCATACCTCTTACAAAGGTTTACATCATCCTGTTCATGAACAAAATGCACACTTTATAGAAGTTCAGAAAAAAGTAACAAACAGTTCAGATGCAAAACTGCAAACTTCATCCACTGAAATCTAAATTAGTATGAGTTGTAGTTTAGATGCAAAACTGCAAAATGTGACTGACAATTTAAATGCAAAACTACAAAATGTGAGTGACGGGTTAGGTGCAAAATTTCAAAATCAGACTGACAGTTTAACTAGAAAATTTCAAACTGTGGCCACTGAAATTCAAAATAATATATAACAACATAATTAAACGAAAATTTGAACGCCATTGCCCATCAGATACAAGAAAATGCCGCCACACGAATTTGTGACGACTTTGATAGAAAATTCAATAAAATTGGAACTAACTTCAAAACTATTAGTGATGAATTTGACGAAATGCGAAAAACATAGAAGCATTTGCCCGAAGGTGTCAATGATGTAACCAAGTAGGTCGCGCAAGTTAATGCAGCACAAAGTACATTAGAAAATTCTGAGCAGCAAATAGCTACACAGGTACTGGCTCTCGCTACCGAACAGGAGAAATCTGTAGAAGCGAAGTTTGTAGAGAAAGGCAATCAATTTGCTCTTGACTTTGTAAACTGGTTGAACATGAAAGACGACCAATTTCAGGAATGTTTACGGAACGACCTGCCTGTAACCGTAAAGAAAGCGACAAACGAAGATTTGTCTGTAGCAAACATGCTAGGTGAAAACACCGAACAGGTTTCTGACTGGAAACAGACACTTACACAAGAAGTAGACACGTTAAAAAGAGAGCTGGCACCGATAAAAAGACGCAGCAGGCGAGGCTGATTTACGTGTCAGTAAGTTGCCAGAGACGCAGAATGTGACATCTCGAGCAATAACACCAAACAGCTGTTCGGCAACAGCGCCCAATCCGCAACCCGTTCACATAGCTTGTGAACAGAGGCGGCCAGTTCTCTTTCTAACATACTTGTGGAAGAGAGTTTACTAAAATACAGGCAATTCCAAAATTTTGCATCTGATCGCAAGATACCACACCCTGTCATTTGTATCAAAAGCTTGCATGGTATACTACCAAAATCATGGAACGATACAGAGAAAATAATGTTTGTCACTACCCATATTCAAGGTGATGGAGCCTTATGAACGAGTGAAGTAATAGATTATTGTTATACATATGAGGAATTCGAGAAAGCTTTTCTAGATAAGTATTTGTCAGCAGAAACACAAGAACGTTAAAGGCGTGAGGTATATAAACCCGAGATGTACATGAGTAAAGCAGGTACACTGCGTAAATATTTTGTGAAGTATATAAATAAGAGGAAATATAGGGATGAACCATGCCCAAACAAGAAGTCATATGGCTTTTAAAATCAAAATACCATTCTCAACAAAAGAAAAAATTACTTAATGTACCAGATTCAGATGTAGAACTTTCCATGTCAACGCTTGATTCTATTGACCTGTTGCATGAAGAAGCGAAATTGAATGGGGGCAGTAATGCTCAAGTATCGAGTAACAACAGTTATAACTATTACCAATATCGCAATAAAAACGGTAATGGCAACAAAAATGGGGATATTTTGCCTCAATCCTACAATGGTAATAATAACCTAGGACGATGGGATGGAAGAAACTCTCCTCCTTTTAATAAGAGACGTAAGCAAGACAACAGGTATCATCCAGGGTACAGTAATTACATTAGTAATAGCAGTAATCAACCACACCGCTGGCAACCGATACCACAGCAGTCAAACAGTAATTGACATCCTAACACACGAATGAATACACATTCAGCTGGAGCTCCGGCACCACCGGACAGTGCCGCTGAACACAATAGTTCTAAACAAAACAGGAGGCAACAGCCACCAGTAAGAATTATAGAAGTGGTGGGAAACACTACGCCCAGCACTTCAGAGGCATTAAATTAAATCCGACCTCATACAGCCCACATATGGCGGTCACGGAAGAAGCAGGGGCAAATGTAGTGAGAGCGTGTATTTAATAAGATATAATCAGAGCAAAAATCTGAATGATGAACTTTGCGAAGAAAACCATTTGTGTAAACTAACAGCAAAGAAAACCGTCCAAGCTTCATTTCACGCAGTATAATGTGGAATATCAACCACAGTTACTGTTGACACACGAGAGGCTACAAATTGTATGGCTTTAGAATTCTATAATAAGACTTTTGAGCTTCAGACACTACATACGCTGCCGGTACACAATTGTAGGATCATTGGTGCGTTTGGAAATAAGTCAAAGGGAGCACGTATGGAGACTCATGTATTAGTTGAGGCAGGTAATGGAGCAACTGAGAGCACATTCCTGATTTGTGAAGTTTTATCAGGTGAGCTGCATATGGGGAGTAGATTTCTTACAAGAAAGAGATTTGGTAATTGACCACGTTTGTGGTAAATGTGTATTAAAAGTGAATGGGTAGGGAATATCACTCATTAAAACCAAGCCGGTTCACAGTAAGTAATGTCAAGGAGTCCGAATCAAGTACATAAAACCAGAGGTGACAATCAATTTCCTATGTTGCCAGATCAAACACTGTCCAATCAACAGGAATTTGATGTACAGTTTTGCAGACAGGAAATACGAAGCTAAGTTTATGAATCAGTTAATTTAAACACTGTACAGCAAAACGAACTGGTTAACCTTTTAAACAAACATATATAATTAGGTGTGTTTTTGATGAGAAGCGCGGTATAATTAAAGGAAATATGTATACAATACAAGTAAAGCCTCACAAAACGTATGGCCACTCTACCTGTTCTGTCCCATGAGCCAACAGAGGAGCTGTATCGAATGAAATCTGTAGCATGTTACAACAAGCTGTAATGAAATATTTTACTGAGTAAACATTTCTTAGAGTGGATGTACCTATGTAAATATTATGAGATTTTGTAAATATCTTAGTATGTAATACTTTTCACAGTGTACATAGGAGTCTTAAGGCAAACTTATTTTCTTCTTGTGCATAAGTAGATCTTAAGTAAACCTTTTTCTGAACAACAAACTTTCACATTAGTAGTAGAAGTTCAGAAATCATCTTTTAAGTAAAGTCATTTCATTAATATTATCAAGACAAAAGTAAGAAGAACCTTATTTTGATGTAATCTTAGTACCATTCTCATTGATGTAATTATTTCATTTATTTTCTTATGGCATTCTAAATAAAGAAAGTAAGGCAGAGGCCATACAGATGATAAAGATTTTCTATTAGTAGGTTTTGTGTTTTGTCCAGATGGAATTATTGAAAAGATAAAATAATTTTCTTTTTGTGCCTAGCATGTAGTTTGCAAACATAAACATCAAGCTACTTAGGTTCGTGTTTTAAAGTGAAGAGATAAAACTATTGGGATTTTAGTCCGAAAGTAGTGACATGACAACACTGTGCCATACGCAGATTCGTACTCTGCACTAACTTTCGCGACTGATTTCAACGGTATACACCAGTTTGAATAAGGCAAAAACAGTCAGTGATGTCCTTAGCTCCAGTAGTAATGCATAACCTAGCATTACATACTGAAAAAACACTGTAAAGCTAGCCTTCACTACCGTAAATAGCCACACAACGAAATTTATGTCGCGAAGAATTGTAAGAGAAAAACGTTAGAAAGCTATAGAACATAACTACTATGTAAATGATACAGTTCGTACCTACAACAAATTACATAGGCTGTGAAGATTTTTCTTTAAGCACATTTGTAAGTATCATGGTATGTACTGACAAGGAATGAGTAATAAATTTATGACGGTACTGACACTGCGTGCTACCTACTTCCTAATAACACAACTTCTACTCCTGTCACAGGAAAGCCAGGTATAACGCTACCACGGAATATTAAATGTGCAAAATATGACCTTCACATGCAGCAAGCGTTGCCCTCTGGGAAGCATTTTGAAAAGCTTCACCATGCATCAATCTAACGGACAGAGGGAATCGAAAGTGAATTTTGTAAGGGTGGCAGTTAGTAGAAAGCATAAAAACTATAATTTAGAAAATAATGAAAGTAGGAAAATTTACGGAAATGAAACAAAAAACGGTCTCCAGCCCAATTAGGCATAATAATGTGCAAACATTATTCTCAAAGGATTTATGTATACTCTTGCAAAAGGAACTTTCATAAATTCTTTCTTAGTAAAGCGCAATGAACACCTACCACAACCAGACGAACTAGACAGTGGGTAGCAGTAGTTACCCACAGCAAAGGTTAACAATCACACAAATGTAAACGAAACGTCACCTCTGTTAACTACAATTATCACTTCAACCTTTGACTAATACCGCATAAAAATTGTTCCCAACGAAAACAAGAGACCAACAAGTACCTGACAGGAGTTCAGGATTAACTAATATACGTATATACATCACAAATGCAACAATATTACATTGAAATAACACATTTGAAATTCATATCACTGTGGCAATGCAAATTGACTTTCCCCCACTAAAGTGCGCTTAATTTAGTATGGCGGCTGAGTTTAGGTTCGTTCTGCGTATCTGACGTCACAAAACACAGTCAGCCAATCAACAGAGAACGACGTTGCCAGATCTCGACTGCAGTGCAGAGCACGGACGAGTGTCCTCAGTTTTAGAAACGTTCAGTCATGAATAAAGTAATTGAACAAAAGCAATGTCTTGACAGCAGACTTTCTTTTATAGAAAGTTTGGAAAAAGCATTCTTTATACAAATTGCTTCCTATTCTATTAATTAATAAGCCTTCTAATTCAGGAGATAGCAATGAAACGTGTTTGTATCATTCTCACTAACTTCTTTTTCGCAATAAAGAAAAGCAGTAATTGTTTATTCTCTATTGTGCTTCGACGAAACGTGAGTAATTCATAGTCATACCAACAGTGTTTGTCGGTATTTTGCGTGATATTTTAAAGTCCTCCAGGTGACATGTTGAACGGCGAGCTGCGTTAGCGTAGTGGTTGAAGTGTTAAGTTGCTAAGAGAGAGATACTGAGTTTAAAAACCTTGTTCAGTGCTTACTATTTTCTTTATTTAAAAACAATATCGAAGTGTCATACTTCATGAATTTTATTCGTTTGAATGTAATTTTTTGAAATTCTAGTGGCAACTAAAATCGAACATTCGGAAAGTATACGCTATGGTCTGTTACCTTCGCAAACGTTTCAAAATTTCGTGCAATGGTTTACTACATCTAATGCTGCACAATAACTGCGTTGAACATCGAAACAAAATTATGTAATTTGTGGGGTGAAGCTATCAGTCAAGAAGATGTGTAAAAATCAAATTTTTGGGACAAATAGTTTTTGTGAAATCGAATGATAAAGTGTGTCCAAGCAGTCGGAACAGCATGTGTCTGCACAAGCGGGCAGTGCAATGATCGCAAAATCGCGCACAGCGCGGAATGCGGGGAGCACGTATCTGTAGCAGCGAAAAGGTTAATGTGGCCGTGGTGGTTTTACTTCACAAACTGCGCCTTCCCCCCTAAACACAAGTTTGCGAACTATACTATACTATGGAGCTGTTCTCTTGGAGTGTGCAACTGGCAACGCAGCAGTCTCCCGCGTCTGGGCGGGCATGCGCGAACAGCCAAGATAAAAGAAATGAACTATACTAGATATTAAAGTTGTTGTTGTGGTCTTCAGTCCTGAGACTGGTTCCATGCAGCTCTCCATGCTAATCAATCCTGTGCAAGCTCCTTCATCTCGCAGTACCTACTGCAACCTACATCCTTCTGAATCTGCTTAGTGTATTCATTCCTTCGTCTCCCTCTACGATTTTTACCCTCCACACTGCCATCCAATGCAAATTTGTGATCCCTTGATGCCTCAGGACATGTCCTACCAACCGATACCTTCTTCTTGTCAAGTTGTGCCAAAAACTTCTCTTCTCCCCAATCCTATTCAATACCTCCTCATTAGTTACATGATCTGCCCACCTAGTCTTCAACATTCTTCTGTATCACCACATTTCAAAAGCTTCTATTCTCTTCTTATCCAAACTATTAATTGTCCATGTTTCACTTCCAAACATGGCTACACTCCATACAAATACTTTCATAAACGACTTCCTGACACTTAAATCTATACTCGATGATAACAAATTTCTTCTTCAGAAACGCTTTCCTAGTCATTGCCAGTCTACATTTTATATCCTCTCTGCTTTGACCATCATCAGTTATTTTGCTCCCCAAATAGCAAAACTCCTTTACTACTTTAAGTGTCTCATTTCCTAATCTTATTCCATCAACATCACCCGACTTAATTCGACAATGTTCCATTATTCTCGTTTTGCTTTTGTTGATGTTCATCTTATATCCTCCTTTCAAGACACTGTCCATTCCGTTCAACTGCTCTTCCAAGTCCTTTGCCGTCTCTGACAGAATTACAATGTCATTGGCGATCCTCAAAGTTTTTATTTCTTCTCCCTGGATTTTAATACCTAATCGAAATTTTTGTTTTGATTCCTTTACTGCTTGCTCAATATACAGATTGAATAACATCGGGGACAGACTGCAATCCTGTCTCACTCCCTTCCCAATCACTGCTTCCCTTTCATGCCCCTCGACTCTTATAACTGCCATCTGCTTTCTGTACAAATTGTAAATAGCCTTTCGCTCCCTGTATTTTACCCCTGCCACCTTTAGAATTTGGAAGAGAGTATTCCAGTCAACATTGTCAAAAGCTTTCTCTAAGTCTACAAATGCTAGAAACGTAGGTTTGCCTTTCATTAATCTTTCTTCTAAGATAAGTCGTAGGGCCAGTATTGCCTCACGAGTTCCAACAGTTCTGCGGCATCCAAACTATTCTTCCCCGGGGTCGGCTTCTACCAGTTTTTCCATTCGTCTGTAAAGAATTCGCGTTAGTATTTTGCAGCTGTGGCTTATTAAACTGATAGTTCAGTAATTTTCACCTCTGTCAACACCTGTTTTCTTTGGGATTAGAATTATTATATTCATCTTGAAGTCTGAGGGTATTTCGCCTGTGTCATACATCTTGCTCACCTGATGGTAGACTTTTGTCAGGACTGGCTCTTCCAAGGCCATCAGTAGTTCTAATGGAATGTTGTCTTCTCACCGGGCCTTGTTTCGATTCAGGTCTTTCAGTGCTCTGTCAAACTCTTCACGCAGTCTCATATCTCCCATTTCATCTTCATCTACATCCTCTTCCATTTCCATAATATTGTCCTCAAGTACATTGCCCTTGTACAGACCCTCTATATACTCCTTCCACCTTTCTGCTTTCCCTTCTTTGCTTAGAACTGGGATTCCATCAGAGCTCTTGATATTCATACAAGTGGTTCTCTTTTCTCCAAACGTCTCTTAAATTTTCCTGTAGGCAGTATCTATCTTACCCTTAGTGAGATAAGCTTCTACATCCTTACATTTGTCCTCTAGCCATCCATTCTTAGCCATTTTGCATTTCCTGTCGATCTCATTTTTGAGACGTCTGTATTCCCTTTTGCCTGCTTCATTTACTGCATATTTATATTTTCTCCTTTCATCAATTAAATTTAATATTTCCCCAGTTACCCAAACATGTCTACTAGCCCTCGTCTTTTTACCTACTTGATCCTCTGCTGCCTTCACTACTTCATCCCTCAGAGCTATCCATTCTTTTTCTACTGTACTTCTTTCCCCCATTCCTGTCAATTGTTCCATTATGCTCTCCCTGAAACTCTGCACAACCTCTGGTTCTTTCAGTTTATCCAGGTCCCATCTCCTTAAATTCCCACCTTTTTGCAGTTTCTTCAGTTTTATTCTACAGGTCATAACCAATAGATTGTGGTCAGAGTACACATCTGCCCCTGGAAATGTCCTACAATTTAAAACCTGGTTCCTACATCTCTGTCTTACCAATATATAATCTATCTGCTACCTTTTAGTATCTCCAGGATTCTTCCTTGTATACAATCTTATTTTATGATTCTTGAACCAAGTGTTAGCTATGATTCAGTTATGATCTGTACAAAATTCTACCAGACGGCTTCCTCTTTCATTTCTTAGCCCCAATCCATATTCACCTACTATGTTTCCTTCTCTCCCTTTTTCTACTGTCGCATTACAGTCACCCATGACTATTAAATTTTCGTCTCCCTTCCCTACCTGAATAATTTCTTTTATCTCATCATACATTTCTTCAATTTCTTCGTCATCTGCAGATCTAGTTGGCATATAAACTTGTACTACTGGAATAGGCATGGGCTTTGTGTCTATCTTGTTCACTATAATACGTTCACTATGCTGTTTGTAGTAGCTTACCCGCACTCCTATTTTTTTATTCATTATTAAACATACTCCTGCATTACCCTTATTTGATTTTGTATTTATAACCCTGTATTCACCTGACCAGAAGTCTTGTTCCTCTTGCCACTGAGCTTCACTAATTCCCCACTATATCTAACTTTAACCTATCCATTTCCCTTTTTAAATTTTCTAATCTACCTGCCCGATTTATGGATCTGACATTCCATGCTCCAATCCACAGAATGCCAGTATTATTTCTCCTGATAACGACATCCTCCTGAGTAGTCCCCGCCAGGAGATCCGATTGGGGGACTAATTTACATCCGGAATATTTTACCCAAGAGGACGCCATCATCATTTAACCATTCAGTAAATCTGCATGCACTCTGAAAAATTACGGCTGTAGTTTCCCCTTACTTTCAGCCGTTCGCAGTACCACAACAGCAAGATCGTTTCCTTAAGTGTTACAAGGCCAGATGAGTCAATCATCCAGACTGTTGCCCCTGCAACTACTGAAAAGGCTGCTGCCCCTCTTCAGGAAACACACGTTTGTCTGGCCTCTCAACAGATATCCCTCCGTTGTGGTTGCTCCTACGGTACGGCTAACTATATCGATGAGGCACGCCGGCCTCCCCACCAATGGCCAGGTCCATGGTTCATGGGGAGGGGGGGGGGGTTTTAAAGTGGATGCCCTTAAGTTGTCCCTTTTTTTATAAGTATCTATGCTCACATTTCAGAAACACTTTGCATCACGAAAATGCTGAACTACAACTGGACTTGTAGGTTGGGGTGGCCGACCGGTTCTAGGCGCTACAGTCTGAAACTGCATGACTGCTACAGTCGCAGGTTCGAATCCTGCCTCAGACATGGATGTGTGTGGTGTCCTTAGGTTAGTTATGTTTAAGTAGTTCTAAGTTCAAGGGAACTGATAACCTCAGATGTTAAGCCCCATAGTGCTCAGAGCCATTAGAACCTTGTGAACAACTCCACTTACAATTATTTAGCCCTCAATGCTTTAAAACAATTTACGCTAGCAGTATTCTTATCAAGCTTTGGAAATAAATTCAAGTTCAAGTTAAGTTTGAAATAGAATCAAATTTAAGCGCCTCATAACACCACTTGCGAAGCTAATGATTTCAACTAACCACATTCATTTTCATTAGTACTAAAACTTTCTCACTGTCAAATTAATGCAGTTCATAGCAACTAAAAACTTTTCATCAGTTAAATATTATGTACCACTTTTTTATCTGTGAATCAAATGATTCAACTAGCAACTTTTATATGCTTTAAGAGAGAACTTAGGAACATTTAAATGGAAACAAATTACGATTAGCCCATAATTTTGATACTCGGTTTTTAGTACTATTATGATAGGACCCTACTTCGTATCATTAAGAGGGGAATACAAAGCTTACACACGTTTTTTTAAACACTGATTATTATTGCAAAAGCACACACAAGCACACTGGTTCAAATTGACATATCTGTTTTGCAAAGTTGTTGAAGCAGTTGTGCAATATTTGTGGCAAGTACGTGATGACTCTCAGGTCTCCTTCTGGCGGTTTTAAGCTCTATGTAATTCTCCTTGCCGCGTTTTCATCATCTTTAGAGCTTTTCCAAATACTAGAGCACCCTTTTTACAACCAGAACCACATCTGAGGCCATTCCATTATAAATTTGCTTACAGAACGCCTCACTTGGCACCTGTGGTGTTGACTATGCAACTGCTGGCTACCGACTACCTAAAGTGTTCTCTCTCTTGCTGCCGAGAATGATCACCACTTCCACATTTTCTTGCGTGCCAAGCCCCTTCCATAGTGGACGGGGTTCGCTACGTCTTCTCTTTCCTTACAAAAACACTCCTGAAGTGTGAACCAATTATTTACATACGATTTTGTTTTCATAAACAGATATATTTAATAAAGTTTCATTATATAAGCACACTATCAATTTAAACAAATTAGACATCACAAACTTGCATTTTACTCCAATAATTCAAAGAACTTAATGTGTAAAGAATAAACAATTCATAGTTATATTCACGTAATTACACTGTACGAATTACTCGCAATCGATAATGGTGTTACACATGCCCCATGTCTCATTGTCACATCAGTATGACCTATGTGGTCTCAAGCAGTATAAGAAAAATCTATCCAACCATGGTTGTCCATAAAAAGTGTCACAGAATACAATAAACACACTAAGAAACAATACACTTTACATACATCACTTTCAAACAAAGTATAACATCAGTATTCATTCCCATATACATATGACAATCCACTCTCATTTTATGAAGTGACAAGTTAAGCGATACACCATATTTCATACTTTATTAAGAAAAATATCTAGTATTCAAGAAACATGAAGGTACCCACACACAAGAATACACACAACAGTGGTACAAAACGTTTTACACTATACACTATATATACTCTATAACATAGTTGCAAAATATCGAGTATGAAAATTTTCAATACTGCTTTCAGTACCAGCAGTCCATTTCTCATTAATTACACTGACATACATCCAATTACATTGGGCCTAACATTATTTCTCACTGACCTCAATAGAAATAGACAGTCCATTTTAGAAAAATCATAGCAAAATATACACAATAGTTAATTCAGCAATCAAATTACTTCGTTGCCTACAGGTGCATTTGGCAGTCCATGGTTTTAGCCACACATTAACGTAGAAAACAGTCAAACATATTCAGTCTTTTCGTGTACTGCCCATCACTGATGAATGGCAGTCCAAGGTAAATAAATACTTTCTTGCCCCAGTTTGGCAAGTCCTCTTTACTGTCCGCTTTGTATTCAAGGCAGTCCTTCATAATTTTCATCATTGCTTGTCTGTCCAGTAATTTGGCAGTCCCTCTAGTCATACAGCAGCATTTCCTTAGGGCAGTCCTCTGACACATTATATTCGGGAATATAATATATATATTACATTTCATTTTGTTATATTAAATCTGAAATTTACCGACAGGCATTAGAAATCTGGTAACAAATAATCTCCTTCCAACATGACAGTAGTTACTAATAAATTTCGATTTAAGAATTATATACAAGGTTTGAAATATATATACAAGCTCAGAAATTTAAGTCAAGGCTTCTGTTAATAAAGAGAGGTACATCCGGTATTGGAACAACTATACTGACAAATTACTTCAAGATTGGAATTCATGTTGACTGTGGATTATTTTACTTCGTATTTGATTTTACACCCTAATAAGACAACACATTTGTGAGTAAAGCATTGTTAAGATTTCACAAGAAAAGACTTGGAGATTTCATATTTGATTATGATTATTCCTCAGAAAATGTGTCAGTATACACTAAGAGGATCAAATTATATTTTTCCCCCATTACTTACTACGATAGGGAAGAAGGAAAGATTATAGCAAAGGTTCTGAATGATGAAGGGTTAGGTTGTCAACATGAAATGAAAAGGAAGTAGTATTGCCAAAATCTCGGGATGCTGGTGTACGTCAAGCACCTGACGCTGCAAGGAATGCGCTTCAACTGGGGCAACCTTGTATTATTCACTTCTATGAACATACAGTTTTAGATCGACAATATTGCGTACCCCTAGCGGGTTTTTAGATTTGGGGTACGCGTGATAATATGCACTGATGTGTGGACTTCCTTGCACTTCTAAGGGAGCATTATAAATATATTGGAATTTAGAAATTTCACGGTTAATTTCGCTGGATTTTTAATGAGTTTTTTGCTAAAACAAGTCCTATAACGGCTGAAAATGTCAAAGTTTCTTCAATTACACTTTTACTTTTACGCTTTAATAGGATTTATTCAGGTGTAAAACCTGTAGTTTCATGAAAAAGGGTATATGTTTTCAAAGTCTGTAACAAACCTGCCCCAAGCCTTGTGATTGTGGTGGTAGAAGGCGCGACACAACCTGCCTAATTCATGCATCTACCATTCTAGCAGGTTGCTTGCTGGGTGGTAGGCCGAAATATAGTTTACTTGTATGCCATTTGGTTTCATTCTTTCCTTCCATAAATCTGAGATAAATTGAGTCCCATTATTGGATAGTACCACTCTGGGTTTTCTCATCGAATTAAAGTATTCAGTAATTTTGTAGAATCCTGCTTTTGCAGTAGCCTTTCTGATGGGAAATAACTTAAAAAAATTAGAAAATACCTCCAAAACTACAACAATATATGTACAGTTTCCGGAAGTTTTGGGTGAGGTTCATAGAAATCTGCAACTTTGGCTCTTTAACGAATATCACACGATTTGATTCTATCTGTTATTTTCTTTGTATCATCCACATTTATTGCTATTACATCGGTTAGGGCTGCTAAATGCTTGTCCCTCCACAAATTGGCGGTAAAATCCACAAAGACCGAGAAATGCTTTCAATTGCTTTCGGTTCATAGGTGGTGAGAATTTTTCAATTGCATTCTACTTTTGTGGGTCCTTTTCAACCCAAGACGTAGTTATAATATGTCCTAAAAACTTTATCTGCTGTTTTACCAATTCATACTTTTTTAATTTCAAAGTCTTTCCACCCGCTTGAAGAGCAGCATGGACTTATGTTCAATAATTCACAGTGTTCTTTCCAATCCTCGGTGGCAATTAATAAATCCTCCACATAGACTGTCAATATAGCGCCAAGTTCTCTTCCCAATACAGAACCCAATGCTCTACTGAAAACAGAAACAGAAGTGTTTAGACCAAAGGGCACAACTTTATACTGGTAACATTTACTTGCAATTAGGAATGCTATATATTTTCGGGATTCTTTGTGTAATGGGATTTGCCAACCTACTGTAATGAGGTCTAAGATAGTTAAATATTATACATTATGGAATTTTGCTTGCAGATCTTCCCATTTTTATGGTCGGTTTGCTTCTCTTTTCACACTTGTATTCTGGGTTCGTGCTTCAATTACAACTCTCACGCCTCCATCCTTCTTGTTTACAATAATAAGCGGGCTGTTACATTCGATATTACTTCTTTCTATAACTCCCCATTCGATAATTTTGTCTATTTCCGCCTGAACTGATTCTCTCTTTCCTATCGCCACTGGGTAAGGTCTTACGAACATACCTCGTTTATCAGAGAACACTTCCTGATTAATAGTCAAAATGATAAATAAGTCGCATTTTAGGGCTGACATAAGTTCTTGAGATTTGTCAAGAATTTTCGTATCACTCGTTAATACAGGTTGGACAAACCATCATTACCTGGGTACAACTCTAGCACTAGTGATTCCACATTAGCATCACATAAAGTTTCGTTTTCTGCAAATTTAATTTCCAAATTATCGGATCCCCTATTAATTTTGACTATTCCCTTCCCACAATCTAAAAATACCTTTTCTTTATCTAGCCAGTCAATACCCAGGATCATTTCAGCACTTAACTCAGGTACGACTAAAAAGTCATGATCAGACTTTTGCTCTTTAATTTCTAAATCTACTAGTACCTGTTTACGGATGGGCTTACGGGATTTGCCACTTCCCCCATTAATTTTTACCCTATTCATGGACATCATAACCAGTCCTGGTTTGTTCGAGATATGCTAGAAAAAAGATTCTGAGATAGCACTAATTCGTGAACCTGTATCCAAAAGTACCTGTAATTCAATATCATAAATTTTGAGTGGTATAATGGTTTGTTTAATTACTCTATGTTTTGTATCTGCCTGTTCTTCCCATAATAAATCCTCTTCGACCACTAGATTGTTCCAAGAAATGTCATCAACAGACAATTTCTGTATATCCGGGGGCTTTTTCGGTCTTTTGATTGCTACTTCTTTAGCAATTCGTAGTACCTTCTGCCCCGCTATCGTATTGTAAGGTGATTTTCTCGGTTTTGAAATTTCAAAATCATTCATCACAGTAATCAAAGCTTGCCCCAGTATTGTATCATCTAGAGGCTCTTTCTTTCTCGGTTCAGTTTCGAATGCCAGGTTTTGTTTAAAAAAAAAAAAAAACCTTCATTAGGTCTTTCATATTCATAATCAGTAAAGTATTGTTCCTTTTCCTCTACTTCAATGTATTCTTCCTCAGAACTATCACTGAGTTCTTCTTCACTATTAGACTCAAGCATGAATGCAACCTTGAGACAACGAGCTAAATCTTCAATTGATGTTTCATCATTTCCTAAATGCTGCACTTGATCTACTGTTTCAGGCAGTTCTTCTAAATCACTCTGAATTATTTCGGCTTTTATTTCATACTTGGTGTAATCATTATGCACTTCAGTGATTCGCATGTTATAGTCGGACTCAACCTTATTTTCACTACTGCTGACAGTTGTATATGCAGGATTTTCGTCTCTCATAACCGCATCCATACTGCTGAGGATTTCTTCCTCCGCCCTATTTCTAGTTATGCTGGGCATTTCATCATTTTCTGCATTACTTTCCTTCATAACAGCAGCTCGCATACCTTGCGCGGGGCCTTAATTTTTTCCCCTAACTTCTACTAAATTCGCTGTGTGGCGCATCTTATCTTTTCTATTTTGGCGTTTCCTCTCTTTATTACATCAGTGACCGCATAACTTTCTTCAACATTAATTACATCATCCCGCTCTTTTCACCCCTTAACAACTCCGTCCTTCACAACATTTCTCTCTTATTACTTCGATTAGTTAATATGCGTGAACTACAATTTGCGTCGGAGACTTTTACTACCGAAACTTGTTCACTGAAGTCATCGATTTTTGCATCTCTTTTCACCACAGCTATCTCGTTCTGGTAGCGGCCAGCTGAACGCTTCACTAGGTTCATCGCATGCTGAGGCTTATTTCGCAGTGCCTGCCTGTTGCCTTGCCGCCGATCGAGACTCATACGCGACAACACCTGTCACCCAGCGTGCGCCGACTAGTGCCGCGTTCCTGCCGTTAGCTCATTCCTTGCACAAATTTTTGTTACTTCTGTACGATATCTCTCGTTTGGGCCTGAAGTCATTGGCCGCTTAGATCCAGCCCGTAATACACGCAGGCTCTAGTTCATCTCATCGGCCCTATTTTGAAAATTTCGGGGCGTATATCCCCTATCGCGATAGGAAACGTTACCGCGTCCTCTATCATCTACCTCTGTCTCTCTGTACCATGCTTACGCGACATCCATAATTCTCATGGAATTCCTGCCCCTACTATCGTACAACCTTGTCGTAGTAAATTCTCGCCACAAGTATTCCTGCTTTTGTTTGGACCAGTATTCCTCAATTATTTCTTTTTTTTAAATTCCTCAGATCACATCTGATCTGTTACCAAATTCAGTCTCCATCTTTTAGCATCTCCTGCTAAAGTACTGATGACTACATTCATTTACTCCTTATCAATGAAGGAATAAGGGAAATTTGTTTCGCAATTTTTCAGGGAGTCTAGAGGATGCCATCCATTATGTCTTTCTGCTGGGTCGAAACGATCTTCGCCTTCTAGTAATATGCTGTAACTCATCGTTTCGGTAATATAATTAGGTCTTTCTCTTATCTTTCTTTCAAGGTCACACATTTTACCTTGAATCTGAGAAGTATTTTGTTCGCACTACTGTACGCAGTTTGTTACTTGTTTAAACAACTCTTTCGGATTCTGTCACCAGTTGTCTCATTTGAGCAATTTCAGTGTCGCATTTAGCTAATACTTCTGTTTTTAGGCGGAATACTTTTTCGTCAACTTTAGTTATTACTAAAGGTTCTACCTTGTTTTGAATTTTCATCATTTCGGTATCAAACCGATCATTAATTTCATCAATTTACCGTTGCATATTGATAATATTTATCCCACTTTTTAAATCTCTAATGGCACTGCTCACCACCCCTAATCTTGAGTTTTCTTCAGCAATATGTTTACTGATCCCTTGCATTTCAGTTTGCTAACCTTGTGTTTTTATTTGTTTGTTAATATCACTACTCTGTGCTTTCATTTGTTGACCCTGTGCTGCAATCTGTGTATTAATAAGGCTACTGTGTTCTGCGAGTTGGTTGTTAATCTGTTGACCTTGTGCTGAACTCTGTGCGGCCAACGTTTTTAACAATTCTGTCATATCTAATGGTTTTTCGCTTTCCTATTCTGATGCGTTTTCATGTTCAAATTCTGCCTCTTGTGACTCACTCACTTCACTTTTGACTTTCGATAAATCAAATATATCCATCCACCCGCTGTCCTTGATCACGTCCTCTATCTTGTCTTGTTCCATTTGTGATAAGTTCATTATTTGAATCTGCTCATTTACGTGTGTATGATATTCCATGTAAGCCGGCTGCCGTCTCATGGGGTCATCTGGGGTTGCATCTGTCGAGCTATTGCAAATAAATGGTTCAAATGGCTCTGAGCACTATGGGACTTAACATCTGAGGTCATCAGTCCCCTAGAACTTAGAACTACTTAAACCTAACTAACCTAAGGACATCACACACATCCATGACCGAGGCAGGATTCGAACCTGCGACCGTAGCAGTGTCGCGGTTCTGGACTGAAGCGCCTAGAACCGATCGGCCACCGCGGCCGGCAGGAGCTACTGCAACTTGAGGCACTCTGTATTTTCCCGTTCCGCTCGTCTTCGTTTACTTTCGCTTTTGTGTCCATCTTTTTATTCTGTTATTTATAACTTTATTTTTCAACTCTGGGAAACTCTCTACTAACAATTTCGACTGATATGTTACAAGTTCGTGCCTCTGGGCATTTACTACTCGTCTTACTGTTGTTTTTCCCTCAATATTTACGTTTTACACTATCTCTGAGAATAAAACTGAATAACTTTCTGTCAGGAGGCGCCAAGCATAAAGCTACAGGCGCTGCGTGCTCTCTGTTTCCTTATGACACCATTTCTAGTCCTGTCACAGGAAAGCCACATATAACACTACCGTGCAATATTAAATGTGCCAAATATGATCTTACCATGCAGCAAGCGTTGCCCCTGGGAGGTATTTTGAAAAGTTTCACCATGCATTAACCTAACGGGCAGTGAGAATCGAAAGTGAATTTCGTAAGGGTAGCAATTAGTTGGAAAGCAGAAAGACTATAATTTAGAATATAATGAGAGTAGAGAAAATTTAAGCAAATGAAAAAAACGGTCGCCAGCCTAATTAGGCACAATAATGTGCAAACATTATTCTCAATGGATTTATGTATACTCTTGCAAAACGAATTTTAATATATACTTTCTTAGTAAAATGCAATGAACACCTACATCAACCAGACGAACTACACAGTGGGTAGCAGTAGTTATCAACAGCAAAGGTTAGCAATCACAGAAATGTAAATGAAACTTTACCTCTGTTAACTACAATCATCATTTCAACCTTTGGCTAATTTAGCATAAAAATTGTTTCCAACGACAACAAGAGACTAAGAAGTACCTGACAAGAGTTCAGGATTAACTAATATACATATACACATCACAAATGCAACAATATTTCACTGAAATAACACATTTTGTATTCATACCACTGTGGCAATGTTTCAGATTCAAGTGCAGAACCCAGATTCAAATTGACTTTCCTCTGCTGGTAAAGATTAAAGTGGGGGCCCTTAAACTGTCCCTTTTCTTGTAAGTAACTATGTTCACATTTCATAAACACTTTGCATCAGATAAAGGCTGAACTAAAACTCCACTTAAGATTATGTAGCCCTCAATGTTTTAAACAAATTACGTTTGCAATATTCTTATTAAGATTTGGAAATAAATTCAAGTTCAAGTCAAATTTCTAATAGGTTCAAATTTAAGTGCCGCATAACGCCACTTGTGAAGTAAGTGATTTCAACTAACCACATACAGGGTGTTACAAAAAGGTACGGCCAAACTTTCAGCAAACATTCCTCACACACAAAGAAAGAAAATACGTTATGTGTACATGTGACCGGAAACGCTAGCTTTCCATGTTAGAGCTCATTTTATTACTTCTCTTCAAATCACATTAATCACGGAATGGAAACACACAGCAACAGAAGTTACCAGCGTGACTTCAAACACTTTGTTACAGGAAATGTTCAAAATTTCCTCCGTTAGCGAGGATACATGCATCCACCCTCCGTCGCATGGAATCCCCGATGCGCTGATGCAGCCCTGGAGAATGACGTATTGTATCACAGCCGTCCACAATACGAGCACGAAGAGTCTCTGCATTTGGTACCGGGGTTGCGTAGACAAGATCTTCCAAATGCCCCCATAAATGAAAGGCAAGAGGGTTGAGGTCAGAAGAGCGTGGATGCCATGGAATTGGTCCGCCTCTACCAATCCATTGGTCACCGAATCTGTTGTTGAGAAGCGTACGAACACTTCGACTGAAATGTGGAGGAGCTCCACCGTGCATGAATCACATGTTGTGTCGTACTTGTAAAGACACATGTTCTAGCAACACAGGTAGAGTATCCCGTATGAAATCATGAGAACGTGCTCCATTGAGCGTAGGTGGAAGAACATGGGGACCAATCAACACATCACCAACAATGCCTGCCCAAACGTTCACAGAAAATCTGTGTTGATGACGTGATTGCACAATTGCGTGCGGATTCTCGTCAGCCCACACATGTTGATTGTGAAAATTTACAATTTGATCACGTTGGAATGATGCCTCATCCGTAAAGAGAACATTTGCACTGAAATTAGGATTGACACATTGTTGGATGAACCATTCGCAGAAGTGTACCCGTGGAGGCGATTCAGCTGCTGATAGTGTCTGCACACGCTGTACATGGTACGGAAACAACTAGTTCTCCCGTAGCACTCTCCATACAGTGACGTGGTCAACGTTACCTTGTACAGTAGCAACTTCTCTGACGCTGACATTGGGGTTATTGTCAACCTCACGAAGAATTTCCTTGTCCATTGCTGGTGTCCTCGTCGTTCTAGGTCTTCCCCAGTCGCGAGTCATAGGCTGGAATGTTCCGTGCTCACTAAGACGCCGATCAATTGCTTCGAACGTTTTGCTGTCGGGACACCTTCGTTCTGGAAATCTGTCTCGATACAAACGTACCGCGCCACGGCTATTGCCCCGTGCTAATCCAAAAATCAAATGGGCATCTGCCAACTCCGCATTTGTAAGTATTGCACTGACTGCAAAACCACGTTCGTGATGAACACTAACCTGTTGATGCTACGTACAGATGTGCGTGATGCTAGTACTGTAGAGCAATGAGTCGCATGTCAACACAAGCACCGGAGTCAACATTATCTTCCTTCAATTGGGCCAACTGGCGGTGAATCGAGGGAGTACAGTACATACTGACGAAACTAAAATGAGCTGTAACATGGAAATTAAGCGTTTCCGGACACGTGTCCACATAACATCATTTCTTTATTTGTGTGTGATGAATGTTTCCTGAAAGTTTGGCCGCACCTTTTTGTAACACCCTGTATATGTTCACTGGTACTAAAACTATTTCAATGTCAAATTAAAACAGTTCATAGCAAATTAAAACTTTACATCAGTTAAATATTATGTGCCTCCCTTTTTAACTGTGAAGCAAATGATGTAACTAGCAACTTTTATATACCTTAAAAGTGGACTTAGGCACATAATTCAAAGAACTTGACACGTAAAGAATAAACATTTCATAGTTATATTCACTTAATTGCAGTGTACCAATTACTCACAATCGATAATGGTGTTACAAGTTGTCAATGGCAAACAGAGCTGTCAGTGGTGATGTAGTGCATGTAAATTTGCATTTCACGGGAGGACTCTTTATAGAAGAGCAAAGAGAAATATGTTTTAGCAAGAGACGTTATACGCGTGATAATACAATTTTGCCTGGTGGAATAAATACAAACACTTTGCACTAATGTCTTATATGGACGGCACTCGTAGTAGCTAGTGAATTTAATTTGTGTACTCACCCAGACGACAGTTCATTGAAGTGATGTGATGATCTGCTGAAAGGGAACACAGTGAAGTGTTGTTACTTGAAACTCAGATAGTGTGTACTACGCATAAACTGTGGAACAGACTATAGCGCTGGAACTTCATGAATGTGACGTCACGTGTGCCCATTACACGCCGACACGAAGCTAAGCGCTTAAGAAACGAAAACTATGGTAACCACTTTGCAATTATGTGTAATTAACGGTAATCTGCGGACATTAAAGAATGCGCGGAAACCGAAATTAACATGAACGTGTTTGTGCAGCAACGGGGTTGATGTCAACTGACAGTGAATTGCGTTAAAAAAAATCGTACAATAGACCTTTTGTATAACAACGCAAACATTTATACTATGTAACCTATAGCTATCATCGAAGAAACTTATGTAAATTAGTGTTGTAAGTGACTACAACTACCTACTAATAGAATTCCTTTTAGGTACAGTGTATTAAAAATTGTGTTACTGGCCCCAATCTACGAATGTTTCATGTAACCCCGTGTCCTGAACTGACTAGATCCTGCCGAGCACAGCCGGTCCAGAACTCCTCAATCTTCTTACTCCTTCGGAGACAACGCAAATTGTCGTGGCGCACACGTTCGCAGATTGTCAACATCGCGAGCACGCCGCCCTGACCGCGCTACACCACAGCAATGGCGAATGCTGCAGCCCTGCTGACGTCACCTACAGTGCGTCGCCCTCACAACTGTCGAGCAAGAATGAATAATGTTCAACTGAGTGATTATTGTAAACCACTATCTCTGTAAGGAAAACCCATACGACGATTCCTAAAAATTACTACCTTGTTGTTTTTTATAACGATGTAATTTGTTCATCCTGATTAATTATACTAAATTCTCTCATTTTGTCAATGCCTAACATTTTTTAAAATTATATGAGAAAGGAACTGGATGCCTATGCTCTTCCTGTCGTTTCACCAGGTTCGGGCTGGATCGCACCCGAATGGGAAGGCAAATTATATTCTTGGCAAAGCTAAGGTTAGCTTTTAGCAAAACGTAGTCCGATAGCTTTTAGGCATAAATCAGGTCTGAAAATTATACTCGCTAACAGTCAATCCCTGTATGGAAGCCAAGCTAAAAAAATATGGTGGTAATTAAATTCAAAAATTTCAATATTTAAAAAATAAATAATAATATCGAAACAAAATAATAATAATAAATGAAAAAACCGCCACTATAAGTCCATATTTTGTGACCATAAGGTCATTGATCCCATTCGTTAAGTTTAAACAATTCTTAATTACTTTCACAACGTGCATCAATGTCTTCAGCGAATCATTCCCCTGATTTCCATTTTCCCTGAATTTCAGTAACACTTCTGAAAGCTTATTTTATTTCCTTGACTATTTCTTCGGTACACAGGTTGAATAGTGGATGTGAAAGACTGGAGCCCACGCGTACAGGTTTCTTAAATCCAAGGACATCCCCATTGGTCTTCCATTGTTACTATTACCACGAATATTCTACTATTGCAGTTTATCTGAGGTTTTATATCATGTTGCAAATTTTTGTACATTGTGTGGGTCACAGTTCCTATAAAGTCTCTTTATCAGTCTTATGTCTTGCTTCCAAAATAGAGTGCAACGGAACAACTGACCTGAGTGACTATTACCGCCCATGAAAGATAACTGAAACCATATAAGAGATCTATGCTTTTCAGCTCTCCTCTCCTCTACTCTTGTGGTCAACCCAGAGGCATGGACTATTAAACTGCTCTTGCAAAGTTTTTGCGTATACCATCTTCTCGTCTACCCTCTCGCTCTTCACCTCTTCCTCCCTCCTCTGTCTGCCCAACACCTTCTCTTCTCTCTCTGTCAATCTTCGTATTTCCCCTTTCTCTGCCAATCTCCCCCCCCCCCTCCACCTTCTTCCTACCCATTTCCTCCTCCAACCTGTCACTGACAATCTCCTCCTTTTCTCTCCCCCTGCCAATTTCATCCTCTCCATTCTTTCTGTCCATTTTCACTTCCTCCTCTTTCTTTTACCTCCCTCTTCCCACACCTCCTAGCTGAGCTCCTGTCCCCCTTTCAACCCTCTGTCTGTCCACCTCTCCCCACGTTATCAGTCCCACTAGGAGGCTTACCCCACAGCATTTCTTTCCAGATTCTAAATAATGTGAGTACGAAATTTTATTGAAACCGTTCCAGAGTTCAGGATCAGCTTTTCAGTCGTAACTCTTCCCACTTACGTACAACTTAAATATATTTCACATATATCTGAAACATAGCACACGTATTTGTACGCATCTGTATCTCTAGTGAAATTCCCACTGCAGTTCTATTTTCATGTAGCTCAATGTTTATGTCGTAGTATCACCTACGCAATGTATAGTACAATGATAGAAATTGGCAGGTACATCCACAGGTATGTATATCTGCGAATTATATTGTGAGTAGAATGAGTAGTGAGGAAATGATAATTAAAACACCGTATACGATGCGGCAGTTTTTCATGCAATCAGTATTTAACTTCATATCTGCTGAACTATGTACCGTACAATGGTACTGCAGTTTTATTTTCATGTAGCTCAATGTTTATGTCGTAGTATCACCTACGCAATGTATAGTAAAATGATACAAATTTGCAGGTACATCCAGACGTATGTATGTCTGCTAATTATATTGTGAATAGAATTAGCAGTGAAGATATGATAAATTGAAAGACCGAATACGATGCGGCAGTTTTTCACGCAATCAGTATTTAACTTCATATCTGATCAACTACGTATCGTACAATGGTACATTTTTGTAGGTACAATAGGCGTTCTGTGTGGATAATTTCCGAGAGAAGTTTTGAGAATATAGTCAGTAGTAAAGAAGCAACAAATTGAAACGTTATGCACTATGCGGGAGTACTTCCTGCATCTCAGTTAATATGATGTCGTAGCTCTTGAACTATGTGTTGTGTTAAAAAAATGTTGAAATGTGTGTGAAATCTTATGGGACTTAACTGCTAAGGTCATCAGTCCCTAAGCTTACACGCTGCATAACATAAATTATCCTAAGGACAAACACACACACCCATGCCCGAGGAAGGACTCGAACCTCCGCCAGGACCAGCCGCACAGTCCATGACTGCAGCTCCTTAGACCGCTCGGCTAATCCCGCAGGGCCTATGTGTTGTGCAATGATGAAAATTTGCTAATACATTCAGTGATGTGTGAAAATACTGTGTGAACAATGAGTCTCAATACAGTTAATAGCAAGGAACTAAAAAATAAAAAGTCATGTTTCACGAGGTAGTTCTGACGCATGAGCAGCGAAATTATAGCAGGCGATAGACTTTATTCCTTTCATCCTTTTGTGAGCTTCTTAAATGTTTGGAATTATGTCAAATGTTTGTTTCAAGTCTCTAAGTGCTCTCGTTCTAAAATACGATAAGTAAAATATGCGTCTTCACCCGTATGGGCTATCATACTTTCTCGCCACATCCCCACATTTTGATATGCTGGTCGTTTTTAACTCCTCCATTGTTTACAGAAAATCTGTGATACGTGTAGAAAGTTTGGTTGGAATCAGCCCAGTGGTTTAGGAGATGTGAAACATACATACACTACGTGATCAAAAGTATCCCGACACCCCCAAAACATACGTTTTCCATATTAGGTGCATTCTGCTGCCACCTACTACCCAGTACTCCATATCAGCGACCTCAGTAGTCCTTAGACATCGTGAGAGAGCAGAATGGGATGCTTCGTGACCTCGAACGTGGTCAGGTGATTGGGTGTCACTTGTATCGCATGTCTGTACGCGAGATTTCCAAACTCCTAAACATAACTAGGTCCACTGTTTCCGATCTGATAGTGAAACGTGAAGGGACACATACAACACAAAAGCGTACAGGCCGACCTCGTCTGTTGACTGACAAAGACCGCCGACAGTCGAAGAGGGCCGTAATATGTAATAGGCAGACCATCATACAGGAATTCCAGACTACATCAGGACCCACTCCAAGTACGATGACGGATAGCTGGCAGGTGAGAAAACATATGTTTCATGTTCGAGCGGCTGCTCATAATCTACATATCACGCCGGTAAATGTCAAACAACGTCTCACTCGGTGTAAGGAGCCTAAACATTGGACGATTGAACAATGTAAAAATGTTACGTGGAGTGACGAATCACAGTACACAATGTGGCGATCCGATGGTAGGGTGAGGGTATGGCGAATGCCCGCTGAACATCTGCCAGCATGGGTAGTGCCAACAGTAAAATTCGGAGGCGGTGGTGTTATGGTGAGATGATGTTTCCCATGGATTGGACTTGCACCACTTGTTGTTTTGCGTGGCACTATCACAGCACAAGCCTACATTGATATTTTAAGCACATTCTTGCTTCCCACTGTTGAAGAGCAATTCGGTGACCGCTGTTGCATCTTCCAACACGATCGAGCACCTGTTCGTAAAGGACGGCCTGTGGCGTCAATAACATCCCTGTAATAATGAACAGTCCTACACAGAGTCCTGACCTTAATCCTACAGAACACGTTTGGAATGTTTTGTAACACCGAATTCGTGCCAGGCCTCACCGACCAACGTCGATACCTCTCTTCAGTGCAGCAGTCCGTGAAGAATGGGCTGCCATTTCCCAAGAAACCTTCCAGCACCTGATTGAAAGTATGCCTGCGAGAGTGGAAATAATGTTTATTGATTCCAATAAACAGTTACGTTGTTCAACTCTAGCTCCAGTACTAGATGCTCTGTCTCTTTAAAATTAAGAACAACTTTCATTTGTGTTGACAGACAATTTATTATCTTTATAGAGGACTTCTGCCACACTTTTAAGCTATCTGCTGTCTCCTCTGCATTAAACAGTGGAATAAATTTCCACTTCTTGCACTGAACTCTTTTCTTGTATTTTCTCCGAACACTATTTTGCATGTCCTGATTTTGAACTTGTCCTTCGACAGTTATTTAGTTTTCAGTTACTTAACATTTTTCCCAGAGTCAGTTCACTTCATATTCCTTGCTTTTTCTATGATTTCATGGCTTAATAATTTATGTTGCTGTATTTTTTATTTTCCTGAATATTTCGTATTTCTTACTTTTGTCAGTCAATTTAAGTGTCTCAGTTATCCCACATTTACCAATTTTTGCGATCCAAGATTGCATGTGACATCAGTATTCTGTAAACTGCGGTATTTACTGTCGAAAAATCACAGAACCATTGAAATTCAAAATTACACCATTATTCAACACAAATACAGGCGATTTTCTTTAATTTAAGCCTATTTTTCATTACTAAATTATAATCTGAGCCTATACCTGATAAGTGGCACACCTCACTGCTATATATCTGATAGGAGAATCTCTCGCATACATAGGTGTTATTCAGCTGGTATCCTCTTGTGTCTGCAGACATTTTATAAGTGGACATCGTCCTCTTGCGATTATCGGACAGTGTATTGGCATCATTGCAGTACCTAAAGAATCTCCCTTGACTCTCATTCGTAATAGTTACATGACGTATACTTCTACAATGGCGCGAATAGTCAGTAGTGACAATCGGTATAATTTTTCAGAAAAATGTTGCTTTCTAGCTGATTGCATTGGAGACTTAATTTTGTTACATATTCCTACTATCAACGTTCCGCTATTCCTTAACAGAGTATACCTTGGCGAAGGGAATATGCATATCGGATGTGGCGTACATGAACAATCTGACAAAAGAGTTGAAGCACCCAGAACGGAAGGGGCGGAAGTAGATTCACCAGAGACGTTCTGGGAGGGGCTAAGGCTTTAAGCTAGGATTGGAGGTAATGCTGAACGTCTACGATCGGATCATTCTACCAAAGTTTGTAGGTGGAGAAATCACAGAATTGTCAAATATCATCTGACAGATAGTGGCTGCAATTTACAATGACAGTAAATGTTTTGAAGCTGTGTACAGCTGTCCTTTCATTTGGTGAAAGTTTTGTGTTCCTAGGAAGCGTCCTGTGGAAGGATCGGGAGGCCAGGCTGAACATACAGAATTCCTGGAAATTGACCTGGGGTTGACTGGGTTGTTGGGAGGGGAGGGGGAGGTTCAAGGTTGGATGGTGGTGTGAATTGGGAGAAGAGGGGTTCAATGTTGAGATTAGTTTGGCTTTGTCTGGAGGGACTGATGGCAAAGACGTGTTCCTTTCACAGGGGAAAGGGGGTGCTTAAATTTGGATGTTGTTCTGAAAGTGAAGGTTTTCGACAGGACTGAGACTTCTGTGGGGTTGAGGATTTTGGTGGAAATGTTAACAAATGTGTTCTAAGATTGCTTCGACTCGAAAATTCGTTGCGTGTTGGTATGGAATTTTGGAGGACTTTTCAAATCGAAAATACCAGGTGGGTGCTACGAGGGGCTGTCGAGGAAAGACACTGTAGGTAAAGGTAGTATAGGGTCTGGAAAGTGATGCCGCAAGGCGGCAATGGGATGACAGCAGATTGGATAAGTTATGGAGGTAGTATCTGAAATGCTCTTCCATGTGCTGAAGAGCAAGTGGTTCAATATCAGAGATGTGAAGTATGTAGGAGGGATAGTACAGCAGCAGTGTCTTACAGAGGGAGTGGGGGTATTTCTAAGCGCCTCTGTCACGGAGATTTGTTTCTGTGGATCAGGTTTGTGAAGGACATGGGCTGGTGGAATATCAAAAGAAGAAGGTCACTATGAAAGGGGTGGTGGGATCGACAGAAAGGAGTTTTTATGGTTAGACGTTTTGAGGTATCCATAGTTTAGGTAGCTTTTAAAGATCAGAATCTTGCCCTGGATTTAGCCACAGTGAGGTAAACTCTTCTCAATTGGTGCAGAAAAATGGAGCAGGCATCCATTGTGGCAGGGATACAGTTGGGGGAACCGGAAATGATTGGAAAATGGGCAGATGCAGGGTTGTAAGGTGGGCGGATAACAGAAAAGGACGCTTAAAAATACGTACACACACTCAAAAGTACGCCCGAATATGCTAAAATATGTAGAAATATGCTCAAATACGTGAAAGTAGATGTAAAATACATGTAAAAGAAAGAAACTACGGAGAAAACAACAACATATCTGGTATGAGAATCTGAGCGTGATGGGTTACGGGAAGAGAGAGAGGTGGGTGAAGGAACTGATTATGTCGAGCTTCACAGGTTCACGTGGCACTGGTAGGTGCGGAAAGTGACACACGAAAATACGCAAGGAAGAGGGAAGGGATAGGATCAATACGAGTAATTATAAATATCAGCAGGAAGAATTTGGACTATGAAAGGCTGCACCAATAACCCAGGAGGCCACATAGCTGTGTGCTGTGCGTGGACGAGACCAGTGATGCAGTGTGACTCGGATGTCAGATTGTGGATGATTTGGAAGGCAGTGATAAATCACAGGAAAGAAGAGAGTATCGACAGTGGGTAGAGTAATGCTCTAGAGAATAGTGTCAAAGAAAACATTACAGCATTACTGGACTGGAACAAAAGCTCTTAGGCAAAAGTCATACAATGGAAAGTCCAGGTTGGAAATCGAAAATTATGAAAAGCATAGACTGCTAAAAATTGGGTTGTTTTGAAAATCAGCCTTATGCAAACACAAAAAATAGAAAACATAAATTATTGTGTTTGTATCAGGCTGACTTTCAAAGCAACCCAATTTTTAAATCGCAAACAAAGAGAAACGTGAAGAGAAGCTTCAAACCTAAGTAAAATGAGGATAGATCGCTATTTACTGTATGGATGACATTTTGAGTTACAGGTCTGCTCAAGGAAAGGCTCTAACGCATTGAGCATTTGGCCAAAACCTACTTGAGAAACGAAAGGAAAACACACACACTGCACATTCGCCCAAGCAGGCACATCCGTCTCTCTCTCTCTCTCTCTCTCTCTCTCTCTCTCTCTCTCTCTCTCTCTCACACACACACACACACACACACACACACATACACACACACATGACTGCTGTCTCCAGCTGCCCTGACCCAAACGCAATTGTTGCATTGAACAAAAGCTGGGGTGGCAAGGAAAGGAGGAAAGAAGAGCGCCGACTGGCAGAGCATGCAGGAACTAGAAGGCGGCAGGACAAGGCTGCCAGCTGGAGCGTCAAGAGGCTGTGAGGGAGGGAGGTGGGACATGATGCAAAAAAGGAGAGGAACAGAGTGGCGAAAAGACAGGTAAGCGTGTTGGGGGAGGCTGGTGCACCATGAGGGCTAGTGGATGTGAATTGTGAAGAGGTGACAGGACAGAGGGAGTGGAAACTGGTGGGTGGAGGATACAGAGAGAACAGGTTATCGTAGGTTGTGGCCAGGATAATTTCCAGAGGGGAGAAAGTGTTATAAATACTACTTTTATCTGCACACTTAAGAAAAGGTGATGATGGAGGGAAGGACACATATAGCCCTGATTGTGAAGAAGCCATCTTGTTTCCCATGTTTTTATCATTGTCATCCAAACTACACACACTCTGACATCTGGGACACACTCTATCAACGATCTCGTCTACACACAGCATGTGGCAACACAAGACCAAGCAGATTGTTGCTGCAGCTTCTCATACTTTAAATTCTCCCTACACGTAAGTTCAGTTATCTCCACTAATCCTATTTCCTCCGACATCCACACGCATTTTCACATGCTGTTTTCTACACCGACTTGCACCACACGAACTTGTGAACTTTGACATAACCAATCTACTCTCCCTCTCGCTCTTTTCCTTATCGCAACACGCGCATATTCCCAAACCTGATCCGTTCGGTCGTTATTTGCCGGTTTTTTGTACATTTTTTACACATTTGTCAACGTATACTTACTTCGACGTATATTTACTCATTTTTGCACCTCCTCTCCTTCCTCGTCTCTTTTCACCGCCAGACAGTGCTCCTCCCTCTCTCTCCCCACCTGTACCCTTCTATCCCACCCCTTTCCCTGCCACTCAGCAAAATAGATGCTTTCATTCAACGCAACAGTTGTAGTCTGACGAAGGAGAATGGAGACAGCAGTCATGTGTGCCTGCATGTGTGAATATATGTGTCTTTTCCTTTATTTTCTGAAGGAGGCTTTCGCCAAAAGCTCAATGTGAAACAGTATTTTTGTTGACCCTGTCTGCAATTCATTGGGGCATTTTTACAGTGAGAATCAATCTATCGTATTCATAATTGTTGGCTGATAGAACAGTATGAAGTAAAGTTTGCAAATAATAGGAATAACATTAGGTGCTCGGATTTTCAGAGAACGGGATTCTTAATCCGCAACACTGCATGCCCAATGTCAGTTAAGACTACCCTTAAATGTCAGATAGCTTGAAGACGGTTAATTATTGGTAGTGGAAGACAGAGGTAAGGTTACAAATCCTTCATACTTACTTCCTTTGTACTGTTCCTCTTGGAACCCAATTACGGAAAGAGTGTTATAGAACTCGGCACTAAAATGACCTACAATGTCGAAATCAAAATATTCGTCAATATTAGTCTAGTCCATTGTTGGCGAAATTTGCTTTTCAGTTTCCGAAATGTTGTGAGTCTTTTTTGTGTTATATACACATGTATCACATCACAATTCATTTTGAATTAAGAAGAGGAGAAGGAGGAGATTAGCGTTTAAAGTCCCGTCGACATCGAGGTCATTAGAGATGGAGTACAAGCTCGGATTAGGGAAGGATGGAAACGAAAGCGGTCATGCAATTTCGAAGAAATCCCTGCATTTGCCTTGAGCAATTTAGGGAAGTCACAGGAAACCGAAATCAGGATGGTCTGACGTAGGTTTGAACCGTCGTCCTCGCGAATGTGGGTCCAGATTAATAAGAGGTAGGATGCAGAAGTTGGGGCTGGTCGGAGATGAGTATCGTGGTTACAGAGCCTCCAAGAGCGGTGCGACATCTCAGATACTTACGTAACGATTAGAATAATTGAAGACAGAGATGAAGAATCTGTTAGTCATCAACCTTCTCTAAAGGGACGGCACTGAAAGAAAGAACAAGGTATTAGCTTTGCTGCTCATATTGGGATGTTAACTATATACATGAGAGAGTTTTTTTTTTCCTTTTTGTAAACCATAGCTTTCAATTAACAGGTCCGAGTTGGTAGAGTTGTGAAACATGTTTGAATAAATTAGGTTGATGAGTTCGTTTTCTACAGCGGCTGTAGTCCAGAAGCCACTGTTGAGTTTAATGAGGCCGATCGTCTAGTCAGTACAATATGTGCCTTCTCCTATTTGAAAAAGTTGTTGAGGAAAACGTGATGTTTCGTCTTTCGATTGTTTAACGCTCATATTTCTTGTTACTCGTAGTATTTGTATGTGTCGCAAGAGATAAGATTATTTAAAGGTTGTATTGATCTCGTCTGCTTGTGTTGACTTGGGAATAACTGGAACTACAAATTCGTGGCACCCACCATGGGTAACGCTCGAATTCAGTATGGTGTTGGGCCACCCTTAGCCTTGATGACAGCTTCACTCTCGCAGGCATACGTTTCATCAGGTGTTGGAAGGTTTCTTTGGGAATGGCAGCCCATTCTTCACGGAGTGCTCACTGGCGAGAGCTATCGATGTCGGTGAGGCCTGGTACGAAGTCGGCGTTCCAAAACATCCCAAAGATGTTCTGTAGGATTCAGGACAGGACTCTGTGCTGGCCAGTACAATATAGGGACGTTACTGTCGCGTAACCACTGCTCCACAGGCCATGCATTATGAACGGGTGCTTGATTCTGTTGAAAGATGCAATCGCGGTCCCCGAATTGCTCTTCAACAGTGGGAAACAAGAAGGTGCTTAAAACATCAACATAGGCCTGTGTTGTGATAGCGCCACGCAAAGCTACATGGAGTGAAAGGCCCCTCTATGAAAAACACGAATGCACTATAACACCACAGCCTCCGAATTTTACTGTTGGCACTACACACGCTGACAGATGACGTTCACCGGGCATTCGCTATACCGGCACACTGTCATCGGATCACCACATTATATACCGTGATTCGTTACTTCACACAACGTCTTTCCACTGTTCAATCGTCCAATGTTTCCGCTCTTTACACCATCGAGGCGTCGTTTGGCGTTTACCGGCATGATGTGTGGCTTATGAGCAGCCGCTCGACCATGAAATCCAAGTTTTCTCACGTCCCGCCTAATTATGACAGTACTTGCATTGGATCCTGATTCCGTCTGGAATTCCTGTGTGATCATCTGGATATATGTCTGCCTATTACACATTATGACCCTCTTCAACTGTCGGCGGTCTCTGTCAGTCAACAGACCAGGCCGGCCTGTACACTTTTGTGCTGTACGTGCCCCTTCACGTTTCCACTTCACTCTCACATCGGAACCAGTTGACCTAGGTGTGTTTAGGGGTGTGGAAATCTCGGGTACAGACGTATGATATAAGTGACGCCCCATTATCTGACCACGTTCGAAGTCCGTGAGTTCCGCGGAGTGCCCCATTCTGCTTTCTCACGGTGTCTAATGACTACTGTGGTCGCTGATTTGGAGTACCTGGCAAAAGTGGCAACATAATGCATCAAACATGAAAACGTATGTTCTGGGGTGTGTCCGGATACTTTTGATCACATAGGATATTTCCACCAGCTATAGATGTATTAGAAACGGTTCCCTGTGCCTCTTGGTCCGTTGAAGTAAATGACTCCGCCAGTGTTTTTATCTATCCGGTCCATGATAACGTTGAAAATTTACTTTTGATAGTCAGTGCCCAGTGATTTTCGGTGAGCAATCTACTGAAGTAGTTCGTTGGTGTAATTTCGAAATTTAGCACAGTGATAGCACCTTTTCGTGGTGCTTCCTACCCAAACTGTACTATGATCTTATTGTTCAATGCTAAATATTTATCTTCTAGGCGAATGAGTGTTTCATTGAAGATGTCATCGTTGAATTCGATTGTCAGTTCAGAAAGAATTTGTCGGATCTGGCGCAGTATGCCATTATTCATACTCTCTTTAAAGGAGTTCCATAGCTGTTTTGGATTCGACGGGTTACATGTTATTAGAATTATGGCGAATAAGCATCTCATTTGTTCAGCTGAGGCTGTGAATGAGGCTTCTTGTAGCGTTAATTCCCAGTGGTTGACGATTTCCAGGCATGCTTCTCTGTACGTCGGGCACAGGTAATTGTCAACAGTCTTTAGATCTGCGAAACTTTGGTTCGCCTATTTCGTGTACCAACATCCGGAGACAGAAACTTTCGGCGTGCTTCAGATGTACTGTGTATACTGGGCCTAGTGCGCCATTTTTATGGTTCCTAGGTGACCTCCTTGTTTTTGTTGTTGAAAGATTTTTCTTATTGTGTTACACGTATAATGGGTAGGGACGTCGACATATAGTACTGTTTTCGCGAATGGATCCGTTTGCAACATTTGGTAGAAAGCTGTTCATGTTGTGTTTGAGATGGTACACTGCAGTTTTTCTGGCGGTGACTTTTGCGAAGCAAACACTTTGTCCATTCTCCAGGTGTACTGCTAGATGTTGCACAGTTAGTTCACGTTCGAGTGTGGGAAAACCTAAAATCAGCCACGCTGCTTCGTTACTGTTTATGTATCTCCCCATTAGGTACATGAGGATCTCGTCGTTTCTGTTTTGTTCTTCACTGTCTTTGACTATTAGAAATACTACCACGTCACTACCTTTTTTTCATATGCTTACAGACATATTTGATGTGTTTTAATGAATTGCAGTATTCTAAGTTTATGTGCGATTGGAACATTGAGGAAGAAATGCGTTGTACGAGGCGTGCTCTTTAAGTACGGTCCGTTTGAACATAAGTACACAACGAAAGGTTATTTCAAAACAGTAAATTGTTTTCTGAAAGTACATACTTCACTCTATTTTTCGACAGAGTTGCCAAGTTTGTTGAAACATGTATCGTACCTGTCAACCAATTTTAAAATACCCTCTTCATAAATACTTTCCACCTGCTCTGATAACCAAGAGTTCACTGCCGTTTTGGCGTCGTCATCATCATTGTAACGGTTGCCAGTGAGGTGTTGTTTGAGTTGGAGGGACAGATGGTAATCGCTCGGCGCAAGATCAGGACTGTAAGGTAGGTGGTCTAAAACATCCCAGCCAAAACTGTCCAATAAATTTCGGGTCTGACCTGCAGTGTGAGGTCTTGCATTGTCATGAGAAGGGCAATTCCCTTTGTCAGCATGCCGCGTCTTTTGTTTTGAATCGCTCTGCGTAGCTTTCTCAGGATTTGGCAGTATGCTTCTGCAATGATAGTGGTTCCTCGCTCATTGACGTCGACCAACAAAACACCATGCTTATCCCAAAACACCGACGCCATGATTTTGCTCTGGGACAGAGTCAATTTGACCTTCACTTTTACAGGCGAGTGTGTTTGTCTCCATTCCATGATCTGTTGCTTCGATTCGGGCGTTATATGCGAAACCCATGTTTTGTCTCCAGTTACGATCTGACTCAAGAAGCCGTCACCTTCTTCGTGATAACGAGTCAAGAACTTCATCACACAATCAAACCTTCGGTTTTTGTGGTCCTCTGCTAGGAGTTTCGGGACCCAACGGAAGCACAGTTTCCTAAACTTAAGGTGTTCAGAAACAATATTGTAAAGTACTGATCTCGACATGTCAGGAAATTCGTTTGGAAACATGTTATTGTGAAGCGCCTGTTCTCACAAATCCTTGCTTCAATTGAAACCACCAAATCGTCTGTAATCAAAGAAGGGCGACCGAAGCGGTCCTCATCATGGACGTTGTCATGGCTATCTTCGTCCGCCCCCGGTAGCTGAGTGGTCAGCGCGACAGACTGTCAATCCTACGGCCCTGGGTTCGATTCTCGGCTGGGTCGGAGATTTTCTCCGCTCAGGGACTGGGTGTTGTGTTGTTCTAATCATCATCATCATTTCATCCCCATCGACGCGCAAGTCGCCGCAGTGGTGTCAAATCGAAAGACTTGCACCAGGCGAGCGGTCTACCCAACGGGAGGCACTCGTCACAAGCCATTTATTTATGTCGATCTTTGAATTCTCGTACCCACTTACGCTCTTTGCTTTCACTCATGACAGTATCACTGTACACTTTGCAAATCTTTCGATGAACTTATGCAGCAGACAGGTTCCTTGCTGACAGAAACCGTACCACTGAGCGAACCTCACACGCGGCGGGCGATTTGATAGACTTACACATTTTGAAAGTACAGAACAGAACCGTACAGGTTAGCTACAGAGCTGAAACTGAGCACAGTTGTTACTGAGGCATGCCGGTACACGATGCCCGCGCGCGCTGTGGTATGCGCGGGAACTACTAGTGTCTATAACAAAACGGACCTTACTTAAAAAACACGCCTTATATAGTACTATCCATTGATTATCTATTTCCAGTTCGCTGCTGCCTCGTATTCGTATATTTGCTCTGAAACCACCATTTTTGGATGATTGTCTTCTGTATTTTTGAAAGCTGTCAATTCCGGTTTGTGTGTATCCAAGTATCGTTCAGGGTATTTTTTTGTACGTTTTCCATCACTCATACATGTCGAATTGGGGTTTAATGGCCCACATGGTCCGTGAATAATGTTTTTCACTACTACGTCGTACAGTTCCGGATGTTATTGTGGATTGGGAAATTCAGCGTGGGTCATTTTGTCGATATCCGCGGGATGAATCCTCTCGTATAGCCATATGAGATTGTGTGAGTGAGGCAGTCCTCGTCTTTGCCATTCGACTGTGCTCATCTAGCATCTAACAGTTTCAAAGATGTGCTATTTTGTGATGATTTCAATAAGTCTCATTAGTTTTTGTCAGAAATTTCGGGCTATTATGTAGTGTCGATCCATGGGGATTTGTCAGTATCTTAGTCATTCTGTGATTTATGTCCACGACGAGTTGCAATTGAAGGTTATGAAGAGGTCAGGTGGTTCATATTTTCTTATGTAGGTCATCGCATCTTGAGTTCATTCGTGTAAGCGTCACGGACTTCCTATGTGTTTCCGTCATTTATCATTGCGTCTCCAAGGTGGATGTATTCTTCCGTGTGTAGTTCCTTCTGAGTCAGTCTTTTGCAGAGCTTCATCTCAGCTTCTGTTTTTGAAAACATGTCTACCAGGAAATGTTGGAATAAACAGCGAGTGTTGAGAAAGAAATTGTGTGTTTCATTGTCTCTGATCATTAAGCGGTAAGCGTAGAACTACCTGGAAGTGACTTTTTTTGTTTTTTTTTTATTCCTGCGCCTGTTTCATGTAGGATTTGTCTCACATTAAATGATATCCGTCCTCTCTGAGCAGAAGTATTAATTTATATTGGTGGACATCATATGAATGGTTTGTCTCTGCAATGCGTTGTAGTCCTTCTCTTTCTCGTTGTACAGTTACGTGACGGCTTGTGTTTTATTTGTCCACAGTTACGATGGAGATCCCGTTAATCCTAAATTCATTAAATCAACGTTCATGTCCTCCATGTGGACTTTTGTCGACTTAAATTATAACTATATAGTCATCAGAAGTCATTCGGTCTAGTGCTGTTTTAAATATGTGAATCAGTTGACTGTATTCGTGTAAGATCCTCTGCACATCTCGGACTACTTCTCGTCTCAGTCCACTGATATTTGTGCATAGGTGATCAATTTCTGTTCCTTCAGTTCAAATATGCTTGCAGAAATTTGAGGTCTTCGTTAGGTAGTGGTAGCAATGAATCCATTTTGTGATAGACGTGCCATTGGAAAAAAAACATAACCGGTTTCATCTCTGTTAGTTTTAATCGAAGTGATGCTGAAATAAGTCTTTTCGAAGCAGGCGTTGTACGCTTTTATATTTTGAAGAAAATGTTTAGATTCTTGAGTTTCCCGGTCATGTAACGCGAAAGTCCCTGCGGAGATACTTCCAGTGCTGGTAATCGAATTTTTACATTCATGCGACAGTATCCTGGTGTTTCTCTACCAAATTTTTGCGCATTGCAAAATTGGCAGATGTTATCCATTTTTCCTATTACGGTGTGTTTATGTTTGTTGTATTCTTTCGTCGACTCGTAGTGGGATGCTTCACTCGTTAGGTTGCACTGTTTACTTGTCCGCGATTCTCGTAGGGAGATGTTTTCATGGCTGCTTGAGCTGATAGTTAATTATTATAAGATTGTCTAGCAATTCTTGATTCTTCAGCTCGTTCACTTCGTCTTTCTGAGGTTTCTTTGCTTCTCACGGTGATCATCTTGTTCTTTCGGAACTTAAACGCGCTTCGCGCTCTTCGTCTCTTCCCTTCTTTCTGCTATTCCTTTTGTTTTCGAAGGCAAAACCTCCTCTTTCAATTCTGAGCACTGTCTAGAATAGAAATGAAATAAACTTTTTATTAAGAAATACACTAAGTATGTTTTACACACTTTCGATACTTTATTTTCGTTTTATATTGAGTCACTTTATCACTTTGACTGGTCACACTTTACTGTTTGTTTTTATTCTCTCACAGCACTACGTTTTCGGGATCTCCCTTTGTCACTGATAAGAAACTGACGTTCGAACCCATGACGGGTCTTGCCTTATGTACACCCGCCAATGGGTAGCTCCACAAGTGGCGAATTCGAGAACATACAGAAAAGATATCAAATGGTCCTCAATGTTCCATAACATTCCACAACATTCAAGACTATTCTCGAATGAAGTTAAAATCTTCTGGGTTATTAGGCCGCGTCATGTTTCTTCCAAAATGATCGACGTTTCGACCGCTCTGCTGGGATCTTCCTCAGGATCTTCTGGTGTCCACTACTGCTGGAACAGAGTGTTCTCTCGTTTCTGTCCATTTCGCCCTTCCCCTCGCTCTGTCCGTCTCCTCCACCATCTATCAGTGTCCATCTCCACCTTCCCCCTCTCCGTCTGTCCGACGCCTCCTGCCATATTTCCTCTCTACATTATCAGCCCTACCCAAATAAGATATTGCTGGTTCTTACTCCACAGCATTTCTTTCCAGATAGTGAGTAGTACATGTACCAACTTTGGTTGAAATCGATCCAGGATTTGAAGAGGAGCTTCTTGCCCGCGGATTTGCCCACGTACACAGATTCCTCATCCCCTTAACGTATTTCACAGATATTTCTTTCCATCAGTTTGTGGGAGGTTTTATACAGGCTTGAAATTATGTCTAAAATTTCTTCCAAGGCACAGAGCGCTCTCATTCTCAAATACTGGATGAATAATCATTCTGGCCCTTTAAAATTGAATGCGAGACTGAGACTCGAACTCGGGGCCTGGACTTTCGCAGTTAAGTGTTCTACCAACTAAGCTACGAAACACAAGCACGACTGTCGGCCGTTGTAGCCGAGCGGTAAAGGCGCTTCAGTCCGGAACCGCGCTGCTGCTACCGTCGCAGGTTCAAATCCTGCCTCGGGCATGGATGTGTGTGATGTCCTTAGGTTAGTTACGTTTAAGCAGTTCTATGTCTAGAGCACTGATGACCTCAGATTCAATAGAATTCTATGGTGCCGGTGAAATTCGAATAACGCCTCCGGTGAAAATAAATGCACTTCATCAATCGTGCCATGGAATCTCGAGCGCCCTACCTATGCTCTGCAATATACCTCCGTAATTTGAGGCAAAAGGTATGAGAATCATTTGGTTGTAAACTTTCGTCATTAATGGTCACACACCACCCACAGGGAGCGACTACATCTCAGTACAACATTGCATCACTGTAGCCACCGTCTCCACTTCTGCCGACTCGGACCGAAGAAAAATCACCATGTCGCGCGGAAGGCATAAACACTTGTTGCTATCCATATGAAGCATCACCTACTACTTACCAGCAGACATCAGGCAGTAACTGCTAAGAATACGGACCGTGTAAGATCTTTGTACAGGGGCGCTCGGCTTTATGTTCAGTTCTCCGCCTCTTCTCGTGCCCCTGTTGGGACATAGCAGAAACCTTCACCCAGTGACGTAGTAGCAATATCTCGCTACGTACCGATACGGGCCGGTGCACGAGCTGAGCAACCACAAAGACAAGACACCATCAGGGTCGCTTGATACGTTTTATTTGTATGAATTTTTTGTGCCTTAAACCAGACCGTCTTGTACTCCATGTAACTGTTAAACGAAGAAAAGGGGATAAGTACAAAGCAGACAGTAGTGTAGCACTGCAAAGGTACAAACAAGGGAAATATGAAGATAAACATAATACGTCATGACGTATTTCGTACCCAAAACAGTGATGCACAGTATGTCTGGATAAATATGTGAACACGTCTTGTGCTGACAAGCAGCGCTTCACAGTAATAGGTATGAACCACTTTATGACCCTTTAAGTTTACCAATTTTCTGCCGAGTTTTTTAATGTTATATGTCCGTCCTTTTTTCACCCTCAAAACCCTTTTTCTTGTATCACTTGTGAGGATCACCGACTGGCTGTGTAAAAAGTAGAAACTGGCTATCGAAATGAAAACAGGCGACCCATATGATGTCTATCTTCATTGCGGCAGTGCTATATGACGGCAACAGGACAGATTTTTATAGGTACATATTGTTATCCAAACCTCGAGTCAGATTCTTTCGTAATGTATTCTCTTTCCATTGCTCTCCATTCCCATGGTTTACTCTCACTGGTTTGTTCATCGCAATTTCACCAGAAAATGGGGGGTAATATTACAAACTAGTAGCTTACACCAGGTTTTCTTGACGTCACTTTGTTCACTCGTCAAGTAAATTCCCCAGAAAATGGTTCCGAACTGAATTTCTTTGTGTTTCTGGCTCTAAGCACTATGGGGCTTAACATCTCAGGTCATCAGTCCACTAGACGTAGAACTACTTAAACCTAACTAACCTAAGAACCGCTCGGCCACAGCGGCCGGCTGTGTTTCTGGCATCTGGTAAGTTCCCTCTTAGTTTTACAGGTTTATTCGACTACCTATTCTTCAGTCGTGTAATTAGGGTTTCCGTGCAGTCTGCTGTAGCCAGAGACCCGGAGAAGGAGACTGTTTGCTACCTTCCATAACCGGCTGCGGAACATACGAGCTTGCAGAGACCTGCTGTATTTCAAAGTGTTCGTCTGTGGTATAACCGGAATCAGCCATAAGCTTTTGTGGTGCTCATAACTCTTAATCTGCACAGATCTTATTACTCACTGTTCAAAATGCCGTCAATGCGAACAAGAGGTGGCCGAGACGTGTAACCAATGGCACCCCATACCATCACGCCGGGTGATACGCCAGTATGGCGATGACAAATACATGCTTCCAATGTGCGTTCACCGCGTTGTAGCCAAACACGGATGCGACCATCATGATGCTGTAAACAGAACTTTGAATGATCCGGAAAAATGACGTTTTGCCATTCGTCCACCCAGGTTCGTCGTTGAGTACACCGTCGCAGGCGCTCCTGTCTGTGATGTAGCGTCAAGGGTAACCGCAGCCATGGTCTCTGAGCTGGTAGTCCATGCTGCTGCAAACGTCGTCGAACTGTTCGTGCAAATGGTTGTTGTCTTGCAAACGTCCCCATCTATCGACTCAGGGATCGAGACGTGGCTGCACGATCCGTTACAGCCATCCGGATAAGATGCCTGTCATCTCGACTGCTAGTGATTCGAGGCCTTTGGGATCCAGCGTGGTGTTCCCCTATTAACCTCCTGAACCCACTGATTTCGTATTCTCCTAACAGTCATTGGATCTCGACCAACGCGAGCAGCAATGTGGCGATACGATAAACCGCAATCGGGATGGTCTACAATCCGACCTTTATCAAAATCGGAAACGTGATGGTACGCATTTCTCCTCCTTACACGAGGTATCACACAACGTTTCACCAGGCAACGCTGGTCAACTGCTGTTTGTGTATGAGAAATCGGTTGGAAACTTTCCTCATATCAGCACGTTGTAGGTGTCGCCACCGGCGCCAACCTAGTGTGAATGCTCTGAAAAGCTTATCATTTACATATCACAGTATCTTCTTCCTGTCGGTTAAATTTCGCGTCTGTAGCACGTCATCTTCGTGGTGTAGCAATTATAATGGCCAGTACTGTGGTATCTGCAGGCTGATTCTTCCAGAAAAATATCAGTTAATAACGTATCGGATTTGATTTTCCAGTCTTTATGGAGTATGTTTTGCCCAAATCGGTACGCATGTGGCAGCATGCACTACAAATATGTTCCAAAATGCCGCGCAGTGCTTGTACAGGGTGTGGTAGATAAGTAATGAGACTGGCCGCCGCGCGGCGCCCCAGTCGCTCGCAGGGCGGTCTCCACCTGTACGTCACGTGGTGGGGGATCTGAGCTAACAATAGAATCGGTTCGCAGTCGCGTCGGAGCTCTGGTGCAGTGAGGGTCGAGCTTCGCGTATTACGTTGTTTGTGTGCCCGTGACACTTGTGAAAACGCTGAAGATGGATCGCTCGATAGAACAGCGGTATGCAATCAAATTTTGCTTTCGCTTGGGCAAAACTGCTTCGGAAACTTTTGCTATGATTACGGAGGCCTACAAAGAAGACTCCCTATCAAGAGCTCAAGTGTTCCGGTGGTTTAATGAATTTAAAAACGGGAGGGAATCCGTTGAAGACATGGAACGATCTGGACGCCCTTCAACGAGTCGTGTGGATGAAACGGTGGCCAAAGTGAAAGAACTCCTGGACTCCGACCGTCGTTTAAGTCTCAAAATGATCGCCGATGAGGTCTGTGTGAATAACTTTACAGTTCACCAAATTGTTACGCAAGATTTGATGATGAGGAAAGTTTGCGCAAAATTGGTTCCCCGAGTGCTCACCGCCGAACAAAAGCAACAACGAGTGGACGTTTGCCGTGAGATGTTGAATGATTTGGAAAATAATCCACACTTTTTAGACAACGTAGTAACAGGCGACAAATCGTGGACATTCCGGTACGACTCGGAGACGAAAGCCCAGAGCTCGGAGTGGCACACACCGGCATCCCCGCGGCCGAAGAAAGCAAGAATGTCAAAGTCCCGCATCAAGACAATGCTGATTGTGTTTTTCGACAAGCGGGGGTTAATTCACAAAGAGTTTGTCCCTCAGGGGAAGACTGTCAATGCCGAATTCTACAAAGAAGTCCTTCAGCGATTGCACAGAGCCGTCAAACGGAAGCGATAGGACCTTGCTCAACGCTGGCGTCTCCACCACGACAACGCTCCGTGGCACACAGCGTTCCTCGTGACCTCCTACTTGACCCGAATTGGAGTTGAAGTTTTGCCCCAGCCACCATACAGCCCTGACTTGAGTCCTCCTGATTTCTTCCTATTTCCGAAGGTCAAAAGATGCCTGAAGGGTCATCGTTTCGACGATATTCCGAACATCCAACGTGCTGTCACGAAGGCACTAACTAGGATAACTCAAACGGACCACAGTGGGGCCTATGAAGCTTGGAAAACGCGCTGGCAACGTTGTGTCGACGCCCAAGGCCAGTACTTTGAAGAATATTAACGTTTTGTACAAATCGGATCAATAAATTTGTTTTTCTAGACTGAGTCTCATTACTTATCTACCACACCCTGTATCTCGGGTTCCATTGGCGACAGAAAGTTACAGTCACGTGTTGTGGATACCGTGTGCTAGGGCCATTTGTATATCCAACAGAAAGATCGTCTCGCTTTAATTATACTGCAGTAAAGGGTCAAAGTTTGGGTACTACACACTTTCTCCAGTTTAGGGAAATGTAGCAAATCGATTGTTTCTACGGTGCGCCTTAAGGGGTTTATGGAGACAGCATTTAGTTCATGGGTTGTTCCTGAGAAAACCCGCAAAAAGCGTTTTCAGCATTTTACAGTCATCATCAACGGATGTCTAAATAACTAACGGCAGAAGATTGCTTCAGTTTTAACGGCATATTCTCTAGGCATTTCTCTACAAGTGCCGTCTTCTTCTTTTTAGATCTTTATCGAGTGAATCACCAAAAACTTCGTTTTTGGGTGCCAAAACCGAGCTGCGTATTCCAAGATAGCTATGCGTAGTAACACTCTGAGATTTTTACGATGTAATCCTAAGATCCGGATATCTAACAGCCTAGAAAATTTTCTTGATATCGTCAACCGTCTCCGAGATAAAGCTGTTCAAAGTTACCCTACTTCCACAAGTACAATCTGCTATGAGACGAAAATGCACCTTATTAAGTGATATAGCACGCGTAAATATGTTGTAAAGCACCTCTTTTATCATCAGAAAGCTTTGGAGGCCCAATTTTGTAGTACTGAAGCACATGCAAAACTTTTGTGCACGTAAAATCCGGTCTGAAGTGTAAAATTAGTTTTGCGTTATTTCAGTTTTACATAAATAAAGTACCAAAATTTACCTGAGCGTAAAGTTCTTTTCATGTGAATGGCATGCTATGATGTAGGAGTGAAAAGAAGGGAACCATCAGAAATGTACCCCTGTCAGAGCGCAAAAAAGACGAATGTGCCCTTGTCTAAGAGACTCTGACTGAAAATGGGGTACCAGCTACCTCATTCTACTTCCCTGAGCAGCTTTAAAAATATTTCCAAAAAAATTGGCATGTCAACATATTCGCGATTTTTATACTGTGAGAGATGGAACAATGGTAGTGAGAAAGAAAAGGACAAGTAACAAATACTGGAAAATAGTACAGAATAGTTGTGGACTAGAAAGAGCGAAGGAGACAGTTGCAATAGGGGAGAAATGTAGGGACACAGTGGAATTGGAACACAGATGACAGTGAGCGAACATTGCTAGGAAAGTAAAGAGTCAGCAGCAGTGGGAGATGAATAATGAGAAGGGGATACTGGAAGTAAGTAATGAAAGAGTCTGTGATAACGATAACAAGGAAGAGAGAGATAGTTACAGCGAGAAGAGACAGCATCAGTGATAAGGAATGAATTGAACAGTAGCAGTAAGAGAAAGCACTAGGGTCATGTTAACAGTAAGTAGTAGGGCAGAACGAAGGAGGCTATGTGAGACTGGAGACAGTGCCAATTAGACACTTAGAGATAATGATAATGAATTGGATTGAATGAGTTAGTGAATATGGGGGTGGATGGGTCTAAATGATCTACTGCGATGGACTGGTGGGTTTGTGCGAGTTAGAGAAGCTTGTTGTAGTGAGTGGTGAGGTGCTTGTTAAAATGAACATTAATATGTTCGCATGCCTAATATTTTAGCGAGTTTTAGAAGTTTTCAGGAACGTAGAATGAGACTGATGGTAGTCTGTTCTCAGTCAGTCTTTTCAACAGGTGCGTATTTGCCTTTTTCTGTGCTCAAACGGGAACATTTTTCCTCTGATGGAAAACAGCTTTTTCACTTCTGCATTATTTATATGTTTGTTTCAAATCCTATAAACACTGTTAGTAAGAATTTCTGATCTCAAATGGTACAACTGAAGTCATATCTCAATAGATTTAAGTATATACAGGGTGTCCGTCTTAAGAGATTTCACGAGAATTTTCGCTGATCTTTCGGCAGATTTTTTTTTTTTTTTTTTTTTTTTTTTACATGACTACTCTGCAATTCACATTTAAGTGCTTGTCAGAGGGTTCGTCGAACCACAATCATACTATCTCTCTACCATTCCACTCCCGAACAGAGCGCGGGAAAAACGAACACCTAAACCTTTCTGTTCAAGCTCTGATTTCTCTTATTTTATTTTGATGATCATTCCTACCTATGTAGGTTGGGCTCAACAAAATATTTTCGCATTCGGAAGAGAAAGTTGCTGACTGAAATTTCGTAAATAGATCTCGCCGCGACGAAAAACGTCTTTGCTGTAATGACTTCCATCCCAATTCGCGTATCATATCTGCCGCACTCACTCCCCTACTACGTGATAATACAAAACGAGCTGCCCTTTTTTGCACCCTTTCGATGTCCTCCGTCAATCCCACCTGGTAAGGATCCCACACCGCGCAGCAATATTCTAACAGAGGAAGAACGAGTGTAGTGTAAGCTGTCTCTTTAGTGGACTTGTTGCATCTTGTAAGTGTCCTGCCAATGAAACGCAACCTTTGGCACACCTTCCCCACAATATTATCTATGTGATCTTTGCAACTGAAGTTGTTCGTAATTTTAACACCCAGGTACTTGTTTGAATTGACAGCCTTGAGAATTGTATTATTTATCGAGTAATCGAATTTCAACGGATTTCTTTTGGAACTCAAGTGGATCACCTCACACTTTTCATTATTTAGCGTCAACTGACACCTGCCACACCATACAGCAATCTTTTCTAAATCCCTTTCCAACTGATACTGGTCTTCGGATGACCTTACTAGACGGTAAATTACAGCATCATCTGTGAACAACCTAAGAGAACTGCTCAGATTGTCACCCAGCTCATTTATATAGATCAGGAACAGCAGAGGTCCCAGGACGCTTCCCTGGGGAACACCTGATATCACTTCAGTTTTACTCGATGATTTGCCGTCTATTACTACGAACTGCGACCTTCCTGAGAGGAAATCACGAATCCAGTCGCACAACTGAGACGATACCCCATAGGCCCGCAGCTTGATTAGAAGTCGCTTGTGAGGAACGGTGTCAAAAGCTTTCCGGAAATCTAGAAATACGGAATCAACTTGAGATCCCCTGTCGATAGCGGCCATTACTTCGTGCGAATAAAGAGCTAGCTGCGATGCACAAGATCGATGTTTTCTGAAACCATGCTGATTACGTATCAATAGATCGTTCCCTTCGAGGTGATTCATAATGTTTCAATACAGTATATGCTCCAAAACCCTACTACAAACCGACGTCAATGATACAGGTCTGTAGTTAGATGGATTACTCCTACTATTCTTCTTAAACACTGGTGCGACCTGCGCAATTTTCCAATCTGTAGGTACAGATCTATCGGTGAGCGAGCGGTTGTATATGAGTGCTAAGTAGAGAGCTATTGTATCAGCGTAATCTGAAAGGAACCTAATCGGTATACAATCTGGACCTGAAGACTTGCCTGTATCAAGCGATTTGAGTTGCTTCGCAACCCCTAAGGTATCTACTTCTAAGAAACTCATGCTAGCAGCTGTTCGTGTTTCAAATTCTGGAATATTCCATTCATCTTCCCTGGTGAAGGAATTTCGGAAAACTGCGTTCAATAACTCCGCTTTAGCGGCACAGTCGTCGGTAACAGTACCATCGGCACTGCGCAGCGAAGGTATTGACTGCGTCTTGCCGCTTGTGTACTTGCAACTTTATTTTAGCAGCTTGTACTGAATTCCAGCCGATACAAATTCTGCTCGTCACGCCTTTTATGCGACGCCCAGCGCTGATGGTAACAGTCGCTTGGTTTCCCGTTACAAGCAAAATGAGTTATAAATCTCAGTTTTACCTGCCCAGTCGATTGAGCGGTCCGAATTTAGTATAGTGCGATATCTATTTCATCGATATGTGCCCTCAGAGGCAATACAACACGATGAATAAGCAGCACTCCAGCAGCGCTGCCGCACGGCCGTAGCCAACAGCACACGCCAGGGCGGCATAAGAGTCCCTGATGATGTACTATTATTCACCACGTTTTGTGTCCCTGTTAATACATTTCAATAAATCGAGTATCATACTGTGCTAATTGGCGACTGCTGTATCGGATGAGGAAGTAATATCCCGCATTAAAATCATATCGTTAACAACGAGAAACAAATGGAAACACGTAATGGACAATATGTGCACAGAGTGACTACGGATACACATTGCGTACACACTGCAAAAACGAAATGCGAATGAAGGTTCTAAGGAGGGTCGTCATCAACTGTAGTATATTTGTTCTTTTTTTGCTTACGCCTTCGTCCCGCAGTTTTCGTAGCGTCGGCGTGATTACAATAGGATTTTGGCAATGTTAATTTGAAGGTGTGGTCGGATACCCTTCCTGCAGCCACCTCGTACTCCCCAGGACGGAAACAGTGTACACCAGCTGCCTGAATCCAGTGTAAATCATAAAACAGTGCGAATTGGTATCAAATGTCGGTGAGTCGTGTAACTGAGGCGGGGAGTGGGGGCCAGCTCGATATTCACCTAGGGGGATGTGGAAAACCGCCTAAAAACTACATCCAGGCTGGTCGGCACACCGGACCCCGTTAATCAACCAGGCGGATTCGATCCGGACCGGGGTGTCTACCCGAGTCCAGAAAGCAGCACATTAGGTCTCTTGGCTAACCTGTCGGGTCAGCAACTGTAGTTGTATATAACGAAATAATAAGCAGCCAGTTGCATAAAAGAAATTTAATTTGTTTACAGTGTTCGGACACTTAGTGCCTTCCTTCAGAAGATTATACCTCTCGCATTGTTTGTTACTGTGAACAATAAGAAGCTGTATGCCTCTTATTATTGACACTTGCAAATAATACGATGGTCTATCACACAACTTTCTCCAATGTGTAACAGACCTCACAAACGGTTTTTTGTCGCTATGCCATATCATCAGTTGGGAACGTGGGCAGCTGCATGTCTCCTATTTTAGGCTACAGTTATTGTGGCCCCACCGAAGCTGACCCCCAGATATCTCACTTAAAAAATCCTTAACACACGGTGTCTCAGAAATGTTGCGTCAAAGTCCGGCGGAGGGGTGGGGGGGAGGAATGGGGTCCGTTGTAGAGGGTGTCTTGAAAAACAACTCGAGGGTAGAAACCCGTGTCGAGAAACGTCATGCAACAACGGAACGGAGCGTATAAGTTATAGGCACTTTACGACATTTGTCGCATGTGGCTTGAACCTGTTGTTATTAAAACCGCTGCCATTCAAAACAGCGCATTGGATTGACGACATAGGGCCGCCCAGTTAGGCGATGGAAACCTGCCTTGATATGCTCTGGGAGTTTCGTGCTGTTCAAGATAAGGATGACGAAGGCAGTTTTACTCTATACCCAGCGATTCTTTTTAATATATTCTGTACATCAACGATCGCCTCTTGAGCCTACTCATCTTTCAATTCCTCCTTGGAAACGTCGACCGGACCTCTACATGGCCACAAAATCTTTGCCGTAATTCAAGGTGCTATGGAGTTCTGTTTCTATGGAATATCTCCCAAGGCATTTAGCTTTCGGGAGGTTTGTCGCCTGGTGTAATTTCGCAGTTTCAACCAATAGTGTTCCATTATGCAAACACATGACTAACTTCAATGTGCCAGCGATGCCCTCTAAACATTTCTGAATATAAAAAGGTGAAACCATCTCAAAGTTGCCCTCTATCCGTTTCACAGACAAAAACGTATTCTGGCCAGTAGCATGCGTCCTGTTACTATTCAGTGAAGAGCTCTGTGTAATAACTGAGTCTGGAGGACTTGGAACGCAAGCCTTATTAGACTAGGTGTTGGTATCTACCAAAGGCTCACCGGTTCTGCTGGGAGGAAGAAGAAGAGATTTCTAGGGTTCCATCTCGATCCCACAAGCAGCTACAGAAATAAAAGTCCACCTACACAGTACCCTGAGTGCATAGGTAAGTCTTACACAACTGAGGTTCAGCAGGTTCCCGGAAGTTACCAATAAACGACTGTTGCATCTCGACAGCCACGCACCTGACTGGCGTGCAACCAACGTTGAGACTGAAGGATTGTTATTGTCTTTTTGATCCCGGATGCCAAGCAAAGTTCTCCGTTCCCTCTGACACACAATGTTCCACTGTCACGTAGTGCAGTGGTCGCTGAAGCATGCCCACAACTTAACGGTGGCAGAGGACTGGCAACTCTTACCAGTACCCAGCTCAGGACCCCCGGGTGCGCCAAGACCGCACCCAGAGAAAGAATGCTGGGTCCATAAGGGCAACCGCTTGCGTGATGGAGTTAAAATTACAGCTCTGAAAATTATTAGCATCTTCTTCGTCAAGAGATGAGAAAATCAGGCGTCATCTACTGACGAACAAGATGATGAAGTCCTTCGGAACATCGGTTTTAACGCTGAGCGTACTTGAAAACGTTAATATCATATTTGAAAGTCGCGCTGTTATTTGAGAGGAAAGAAAAAAATCACCATCAGTAGCATTAATTAGGAAAATACACTAATACAAACAGATGTGTCGATCACCTCACGAACTGCAATGATATCTCCATACCATGACATACATATGAAGCATCATCTCATTTGCACTTTGCACGACTGGTATGGTTTAAATGGATCTGAGCACTATGGGACTTAACATCTGAGGTCATCAGTCCCCTAAAACTTAGAACTACTTAAACCTAACTAACCTAAGGACATCACACACATCCATGCTCGAGGCAGGATTCGAACCTGCGACCGTAGCGGTCGCGCGATTCCAGACTGAAGCACCTAGAACCGTTCGGACACACAGGCCGGCGACTGGTATGTTTTTGAGGTTATATGGGCACCTTAATTTCCTCTCCTACTGCCATTAGGCATTTTAAATCGAGTTACATGAAGAAATAATTTTGCATAAGTGTATACGAGTGCTGATTTGCTGTAGTGTCGCCTCGTTTAGTCACTTCCCCATAAAGGACGTAATGATGCACGGAGGGGAAGCAAACAGATAATATTTAACTAATAAAGTAGAACATGTCCAGTTGTTTTCTCATTACACTTATAAAGCGTTTCATCTATACTAGAAGCAGGAAATTTTATTGCAAACAGCTATCAGTATACGATCAGAGAGAATAAGAAGTGTTTCATATATGTATTTCAGAAAATCAAATACCGCAACATTGGAAGGTAGCCTATAGTATCAACACCTTCATGGGAAGAGGTCTGAATTGGTAAGTAACTGAAGCTAGCAGTAACTATTTTATAAAGGTTTATATGTTGATTCAAGCTTTTGTGGAAATTATAAAATATCGGTAGCTGGCCATTAATTCTCTGTCAATTGACGATCAAAGCAGTCTGATAAATTCAAAGTAAAGCAAAAAAGTATGCTGGGGAGGATTCTTCAAACAGTATACACAGAATTTACAATGATATTATAGCGAAATACAGGAAGACATGCTAAGATTAGGTGTTTAGTACAGGTATTCGTAGTTTAAACTCAGAATAAATAAAAGAAAGGTCTTGCGCATAAATGTGTGAAATGCTAGGTTATTGTTTGATCATACGATTCGCGAACAGTCACTTGTTACAGTGGCATCCATTATATACCTGAGAGCGTGTGTACAGAAAGATTTATAATAGACGGGCCACATAAATTAATTGTAGGGTTTCAGATGCCAGATTCACATGTATTGCAAGACTTCTCAGGGAATTTAGTCCACCTACTAACGACATAGCTTACAGTACCCTCATTTTACCGATAGTTCAGCAACCCAGACAAAGAACACTTTCTAATCAGAGACAATAGAAACAGCTAACGGATGGATGAAGAAATACGGGAGAGTGTTGTACCTTGTAATAAACTAAGACATACTTCCATTTTTCGGACACTTAAAATTGTTAAGACGATAAAGAAACTCAATTCATTTGCAAGTGTTGAAGCGTATGAGACGTTTCCTGTATCAAGGAACGTGATGAAGTTGCACGATTGATGAAGTAGGGCTTAACTGTCCACATTTTATATTAATAGTTTAAAAAAATATGTGCCTTTTTAGTAACCACAAAATTCTGTAACTGAAGAATTAACGATGTGATCCAGATATCCTTAATATATTATACAGCACTTAAATGTGTAGAACTACGAATATTTATAAATGCTGCACAAAACGCAACCTCATGTCTAAGAATAAGGAAACCTTTAAATGTAGTGGAAAATGCTTATGGCAGTCTGTAATGCGCCTTCCTAGACGTGATTCTAAAATCAGTATTTAGACTCAAGTACCGACCAAAAAGCATGATGTGCTCCTAGGTACGCAATCCTCTAGCAACGATATTGTCCTCTACGAAACTAAAAAGAACTATTTACATTTCTAGGAATATCACTACAATCTACAAGGCGTGCATAGGAGAGATTGTGAATAGCATTAGTCAACGTACGGCAGCAATATAACAACTAAATACCGAGATTTAAGGATGTAACCAAAAACCTCAAACAACGAGAATATAGAAACTTAATCTAAAGTACAGGACTAGACAGAAAGCAGAAAAAGAAGGGAGTAAAAATGGAATGCTGTAGGTGTTGGACATTAGCAAAAGAATAGGAACTGTAGTTGATGTCGATGAAAGAAGCGAGACAAAAAGGATCAAATATCTTGTGAACGTGAAGATGATGCATTTGAAAAAATCACTGAAGAGGGTAACAGAGCGAAGTCTCCCACAAAGAAACAAAAGGTAATAACGGCCTACACCTAATTGGTGTAAAAATTCAAGAGCAGTTTTACCCGACAACTACAAGAGAAAGGGGAGATAAACTGGCAATACTGGAATCTGAGTTGTGAGAGTTCACAGCAGCTGTAATAAACATATCTGCTGGTATCGGAATAGATAACAGTCTTTTCATCATGGCAAATATTTTCAAGCGCTGACCTCAGGAACTATTCGAAATTGACCAGAAGTTTATATGAACTGTTTTGCTACCCATTTGCCTTTATCTTACCTCTATTAATATTAACATGTTTTCATGGAACACTCTACATAACTGAAACAGTGGCAGGAAAAAATTTATATATATATATATATATATATATATATATATATATATATATATGTGTGTGTGTGTGTGTGTGTGTGTGTGTGTGTTAGATCGAGACAGAGGGAGAGAGAGAGAGAGAGAGAGAGAGAGAGAGAGAGAGACAGAGAGACGTTTCAAACGTAAGTTCATAACATTTCGGAACAAACGATCTTAACGAATACCTGTCGTACTTTTGTTACTTGCTGCCTTCGGTGAACGAAAATTTCATTAAGACTGCACGTCGGGATTCGCTTATGTGTCATACTTTTCTGAGTACGCCACTTGTAAAGGTATTTACAAACCCAGTGCCTACGATGACGATGATGAAGACGACGACGATGATGGTGATAACCATGGTGTTAATCATGTCTATACTACCACTGAATATGAAGCCCTAGCGTAAGATGGGATTACAAAGCAGAGTTTAGTCTTTGATTTTGCATTTGTTCACAGTTGCCAATAGAGAACGACGGCCTGTTTCCCTCCAAGGTGTTATTGTAGGATATGTAATTAGTATCATTCTCGGGCTTTCACATCTGAAATTCTGCAACAATAGTACTGTAAGCCTTTTTTTCGGTTGAAACACGTATGTAACGCAGCAGCGATGGCGAGGCATTGTAGCATCTGTGACCAGAGAGTTTGCGCTTGACCGCGCGAGTGTTGCGAGCGGTTCTCAGTCTGTCAGTCAGTCGTTGCCAGTCGGTAGCTTTTTTTAGTTGCGTGGAGTATGTCGGCAGTAGCAGTCCAGTGCGGGTGATGTAGGCGGTCGGCAACACTGGTCAAGATGGCGAATAAGGTATACTGTTAATTAATATAATCATTAGATAATGAAAAATTTTATTTATTGTAATTATTGTCCAACAAGTCCCCCAATAATAATTTTTATTTCAAAAGCATTTTTTCAAAAATTTAATTTTTATTGAACTAAAGATTTCGTTGCACTTCCCATTTCACTCCACTTCTTTTAAAGAAAATTTTCAGTAAAATCACAAAAAAAAGGAATATTATCATTTGCGATGCAGTTCCTCCAAGCCGTGCAGAAAAATAAGAGCAGAAATGTGACATCCATTTATTCTGAGGTAAGACTTTAATTCTGATTGTTTTGCACAGGGCCAAAGACCGATATTTCGGTTTAATTGAATTTTTGTGGGGAGGTTACACTTGGCGACACCCAGTCCAGGATCGTATTTCGTTGAGAGTCTTTTGAAAAACAGTCAGATATCTGCTCTTATCTGCTTAGATATAATTAGGATTTGGCGCAACGCTTTTACTAATCTTGTGACTTTCTTTCCACAGATCAACGACAATTCGTTTGCTCTATTGTATTTGTGTGTTGCTTTTGCATATGTGCTTAATTGTTTTGTGAATATTTGTGACTATTGTGAAAATGCCGCGAAAGACTATGAATAGTGTATCGCGAGGTATTTTGAATGAAATTACCGACTTAAACAGCGTGACCGATAGTAATTGTGACACGCAGTGTAATGATGACAATCCTGCGTTCACCAACAATCAGTGCATTACAACCACTAATGATGACTTTTACCTTAATGATGAACAAACGAACCCAATTGTCTCGTCTGTTAATCTGACGACAATTGATGACGCGGGACGCTCTATTGTAATGAGCGCTACCCAGCTTTACACAACCGGTTTGGAAAATTCAGGTAACGTTCAGACAAATATTTCTAATGAAAATGGACAGTGTACTGAAAGTACGACGGATTTATTTAATTCCGAAATAATGTCTGACAGTGTACATCCGACTGACAAACGTTTTTGTAAATTACAGAATGACCAAATGGTCACGGAAAGCGAAACAATTCCAGATCCACCACTAAACAGTACAGATAGTATATACGTTAATTTTGACTTGGTACGAATTATGAGAAGATTGCTACAACAACAGAGTGAGAAAACAGACAACAATTTCAAACAACTTAGAGAACAGTGTAAACAACTTAATGCAAAACTTGATGAGCAGAACAAACGACTGGAAGAAGAGAACAAACAATTTAGAGAACGGAACAAACAATTTCGCGAAATAATAAATGAAAATGTCGACAACCATTACAAACAACTTAGCGAAACAATTAATGAAAGTTTCAAACTGACGAACGAAAAACAAGACAACCTTAACGAACGGAACAGACAAGTTAGTGAACAGAATACAGCTGTTACCGTGCAATGCCAGGACATTAAAGAACAATTACGTGTGAATACTAAGACTTGTGCTAATAACAGTAATGAAAAGGTTGGCACTGTTGCACAAGAATTAAATAGTACACGTGTAAGCACAACAGAATTACATAAAGACGAAGTTAAAGCAGTCACTGAACAACATTCAGCAAACGCAACACAGATACACGAAATTAATGCAGTCACCGAACAATGCCCTAAAAACGCAGTACAGATTCGCGACGAAGTTAATTTAGAGTCAGTGGAAGTTTCACACAGTCCGAATACGGAAGCTGACGAGAAATTTGCACGACAGATCAACCAAATTGACGAAAGTGTTACAGTAACAGAGTTGAAAACTATTTCAGTCGCCAATACGTCACAGAATCCGCTATTTTGCGAAGATTTGTCAGACTTACGCAGCGTGTATAATGTGAACAATTTACAGAGACTACGCGAATTAAAATCCGAAAAGCTACGCGACTTAAAATCTGAAAAGCTACGTAACTTGAAGTACGAAATGACACAGACAAACAAATTCTCACACAAACCGGAACGTATTCTCAAATTCAGTGACGAGAGCGTTGATAATAAGCAGTTTGCATTTGTAAGAAAATGTAAAGAATTTAATAATGACAGAACACAGGTACACGCTTTGAGCTGTATACGACAATTTGTTTTTATGCTTTCACCGGTATTGTCTGTAATGCAGAAGCTAGCTTTGAACCAGATGCGACAATTTATTTTTGTATTTACAACAGCATTGCCTATAATGAAGAAATTAGATTTAACTTGGATACAACTATTTGCTTTTGAAATTTTACCGCTATTGCCTGCAACGCAAAAGCTAAAATTTATTTGCAGTGCGTAATTGACCTCAGGGGATTCATTACGCTTTAATGAATATGTTTCGTAGCGAGCATAGGGCCCCGAGCTGTAGTAGTGCTGTTTCATCTTTAGTTTTCTGCACTGCTGCCTTTTCTTCTACTATCCTTAATATCTATCAAAACTGCTCTTTAACTATTGCTCTTTGTAGAATTAAGAAACGTATGTAATGAAAACCGGATATGACAAATCTTTTACCGAATGTGACAATTTTCAGTAGGCACTCCCGTAATGACAACTACCGCCGTAATTTTAATAACAGATAAAATCGTAATCATCAGTATGTGTAAAATTATCAGCAATAGGAACCATATTTTTGTAACGATAGATGTTTTTCACCACAATAGCATGAAAGTCAGCCGCTTAGCATACCTAACCAACAATGTAGTCTACAAGGCCAACCAAACTTTAATGTTTCGCCGCGTGCACGTATAGTCCCAGCCCCAACAAATAGTAACGCATGGCAGCAAAGAAATAACTACGTACAGATAACACACTATTTCAACTCGTATCGCAATGCGCCGTATAGAAATTACTATCATGACAGACGTAAAAATGATGAGCACAATTTTCAGCGTACATTTAATAACAGTTGATCTTATGAGCAGCAACAACATCAGCAACAACGAATAATCACGAATGAAACAGACAATAGGTGTCGTCCATAGCGTAACACGTCAGTAAGAAATAACAGAACAGTTCGTATAGTAGATATGCCACAACATTCTCCCGTAAATAATAACACGTACGATAGATTTTAACCAGATACAGCACAGATTGCATATTACAGTAACGCAAACATTACTTTTGACACGCAGAATTTTGTTCACGAGAATGTTATTTGAAACATGCTTTGTTGAATGCTCCACTTTTATCGCACCCAGATCTTACTAGAAATTTTTCCATTGCTACCGACAGTTCCAACACCACTTTAGGCGTACACATTTTCCAGGAAATAGAAGAAGATGGTTCAACAGTAATTAAAAACATCGCATTTGCAAGCCGCATTTTGTCACCTGCTGAGCGAAATTATTCCGTTACAGAACTGGAAACATTATGTGTTGTATGGGCTTTGCGGTGTAACGTTACATATTTAGGTTTTCGTTTGATATATGTATGACCATGTGCAGACTTCGTCACCTACGTCGGTTACAACCCACTTCAAAAAATTATTTATATTCTTTTTAAATTGTCATAGAATGGTTCTTGAACGAAACTGTAAAACATCAGTTGAGTCGTGTGCAGAGAATTACATCACTTGGGCCAATTGGTTTTCGTAACTTTTCCGAATTTAAATTTCGTTTGTTTCTCCTCAGAGAATTATATCGACACACATTATCTTGACCTAATCGATATCAGAATCACACATTAAATAAACTTTTTAGATTCAAAGTTTCAGCCAACGCTGTCTGAATCAATAATCTTGTCAAATATATTATTAATCCGTTCACATAACTCTTCATAAATAAATCTTCAAGACACGTGTTTCAATTTTAATAGCATGCACTATTTTATTAGCTTCCCACACCTACAGATGTGAACTTGAGCGTTGACAGACAGTGACTAACTTTTCAATAAGATTAAGCTCGTCATTGTTGTACAAAAAGAGTATAAAAATTCATTTTTAATTTTTAGAAACACGACGCAACAACTCGGTTCCAGGATCTTCTGTTGCTCCTTGGCTGTCGACCCGCGACGTATAGCGGCCAGCAATTTCCTCTCTGGTCGCGGCAACGAAGATGCTGTCCCCGTTCGTTGCGCCGATCTCTCCGTACATGAAACACATACAAAAAAAAATACAAACTTTTAGATAATTCACATTTATTACAAATAATAAGAAAACACATAAACAAAACTAAATTAAACTTATAGTCACCTGCAAACTGGGCTGACTTGGTGGATGGGTGACGTTTAATTTCGTCCCACTACATACCCCACCCACAAGCTCAGTTTGTCAGGTTTTAACCGAAATTAAAACTGTTCAATATACAATATTTAACTGTTAATACATTTTCCTCACATTTTACGTAACCTAGAGTCCTTGCTATTAGAGAGATTTAATCCTTTTAATACGATATCGTTGTGACTATTTGTCATTTACTCTTAATTGTGCTCTTATGGTAATTCGTAACCGAATATAGGGAGATTGCTCCTCTTCAGTTAATAGTTGCTAATAAATACTAATTTAGTACGTTCTTTAACGTTGTACATTAGGACAGAGCGTTCAAATTGTGATAGATTAGTTTCAGTTTCATTTATTTACTAGAGTTATTCTTTTCAAGAATGTATATTACTAATAAGTTTCTCACAATAACTAATAGTACTATTTACTTTACGTCATTCTCTTCCCTAATGCCTTATTTATGCCTGAGGTCAAGAAGAAATCAAGCAAAACTTTCTTTAGAATCTCGGCACGGCTTTCTTTACCTTCGGACACCTTGTTGGGTAATGGCCATTTATTTAGGAGAAACAAGCGAGAGAGCCCCGTTTGGTGTGTTCTATATTAACACTATTACAAACCTCTATTAAAGGCACTCTGCTATGTTCTCGTGAGCCATATAGCTCTGGACGCCCATGGTCCCTAAAACTATTAACCATCCCCTTTGGTTCCTACTATCCGAGTAAATTTAAAATACGCAAAATTCCTTTAGACCTAAGAGCAAAATTTCTTCCATATAAATCCCCCTTTGGGTTATCTTTTGAAGTACCAGTAGATTATTGTAGAACACTTGTTTAAGCTTTCTGTTCTATTCTTTAAAATAATACGTAACTATCACGAAAACTTCACATGAATAAACTATGAACGCTCTTCCGTATGTAACATATACTAAATATTAACTTATTTAGGAATGAAGAGTTTCATTTGATCAACACTATATAATCCTTTAATTACACCTGATGAAGGTTCCATAAGAAGTAATGCTTTGGGATGTACAATCTTATGTACAACATATGGACCTTCAAAGATAAAGAAGAATTTTCTACATTCCTTATCGATCTTAGAACTTTTAGGATGAGATCGTACTAGCACAAGATCTCCTACCTGAAATGAGGGTTCTATAGCCTGTTGATTATAACTTTTAATTCTCCGTTCGGCATTTTTTACAATCTGTTCGCAAACTTTTTCGTCTGGGATGCATTGTTGGATCTCATTTACTGGTGGCCAAGGTAAAGCAGCTAGTAAAGGCTCACCTATAATTCGTTTGCCTAAAATTTCTATAGGTGATAATCCCGTCGTTAGGTGAGGCAATTCATTTAATATCTTTTCAAATTCAGGCATTAGTTTGGCCCACCGAGTATGTTTATGTGCACAATAAGTTCTACATAATCGTCCTAATTCTTTCATGACTCTTTCTACTAAATTACTTTGAGGGTGATATTTCGAAATTAAGATATGTTTGATTCCATATTGTTTTATCATATCTTGAAATCTTTGACTAATAAAGGCACTACCGTTGTCAGACATAAGTCGTTTAGGAATGCCCCAGTTAACAAAGTAATTTCGGGTGAGGCAGCGTATAACGCTTGCTGTATTCGCTCGTTTCAAAGTATATAGCTTCACATGTTTGGACCAACATTCCATTACAACAAACACATATGTTAATCCTCCTGAACTCCGAGGCAGAGGGCCGAAAAAATCTAATGACAGTAGATCCCACAATTTATAACGCTTGGATTTGTTATTAACTTTAACCTTTTGACAGGTTTCACAAGCCCTAATAATACTTCTCACAATACGGGACATATTTTTGAAATAATAATACTTCATTAGATGTTTAATACATTTATGAATTCCAAAATGCCCGTAACCTTCATGAATATAAGTAATTAACTCGTCCACAACAGTTTTCGGAATGCAGATTTTCCATCTCTGGTGTTCCCTCTGTGCTTTCCAATACAACAAGTCGTTAAAATATAACCACACACCCCGGGTGTTAACTGTTTCGTCCCCATTATTAAGGTTTTGTATAATTCGTAGAATAACATTTTTCTTTCCTTTATGTAATACGGTAATCCACTAATTAGGACTCGCATTAGATGACTTTCAATTAATTTAGCACGGTTTAAATTCCATTCAAAATAATTCCTATAACCTCTCCACCGTTTAGAATATGGAGGAGGGGCTAACAACTCTAAAGTTAAGTGTTGTTGTTTTCGTCTTGACCAATAATTTTGTTTAAACTGCTTAACAAAATCATCCCAATCCCTGAATTCAGTTCTATGCAGTACTGCCCATTCCGCAGCTTCTGCTTCTAAATGTCCTATTACAAATTGAATGCGTTTTTCATTACTCCATTTAGGAGATAATGATGTTTCAAAAGCTTTTATAAAGATTATAGGGTGAAGTTCGCCTCCTGGTTTAAATACAGGAAATCGACTTGCTACATTTGAATTTGTCGTTATGTCATCCAGACATTCTGCGAGAGAAATAGTCGGATTTTGTTTAGATTGCAGAGACGGAGTTGCATCGGATTGGCTTGCCGTGATTGCTTTATTCATATTGTTGTCGTCCGAGCTAGCAAATTCGATGCGACTGTTGTGTCTGATTATGTTATTACCTCTGCTACCTGAAATGTTCTCGTTATTATCTAATTCCGATAACCGTTTCGTAATTTCCTGTATCCGCATTTCTGTATTGGATACGCGATTAGCTAATATCGATTCTTCACTGTGTTCACGATGTGAACGCTCTGTACCTTCGTCAATATTATTATCTTTGGCAGTCTCAAGATTACTGCATATCTCAGTAATTAAAAATTTCATGTTTTCGATTTCGGTATGGTCCTTTTCTACTTGATGAGTTAATGTTTCTAATTCTACATTATCTATTGAAGAAATCTCTACAGGTTTGGTAGAGACCTCTTTAATAGATTTCAATAATTCTCTGCGAACAGTTTCTGTTTGCATAGAAAATTCATCTCGTAACATATCGTTATTTTTCTGTATTTCATTTACAACTAAGATATTGACACTATCTAGTCTCTCGGATAAGTCAGTAATATCGTGTCGCATGCGAGCTTTTTCCTCGCGCGATTCCTGGATATGTTCTTCTAACCTTTTACAATTATCAGCAATCTTATTACTAAGTCCCACTAATTTTTCCTGCATTTCAACTTTAGAAGACTCTATTTTATCACTTAATTCTCGACTGGTTTCATTAAGATATTCCTGCAACCTGTCTGTTGATTTTGTTAGCTCCCCTTTAAGTCTACCAGTAGATTCCTCGTTAGACTGTTTTAATTCCTGTTTTAGTTCCTGTTTCAATCTAGCAGTAGATTCCTCGTTAGACTGTTTTAATCTAGCCATAGATTCTTCGTTAGACTGTTTTAATCTAGCCATAGATTCTTCGTTAGACTGTTTTAATCTAGCCGTAGATTCTTCGTTAGACTGTTTTAATCTAGCAGTAGATTCTTCGTTAGACTGTTTTAATTCCTGTTTTAGTTCCTCTTTTAATCTAGCAGTAGATTCCTCGTTAGACTGTTTTAATTCAGCTAGGAAATCCCCGTTAGATTGTTTTAATTTAGCGATCGCCCTAAAAAGGGATCTCATGCTCCTATCGGACATAGATTGCTCTTCGTCTGACATTTCACTTCCCGACATTATTGTAAAATATTAACTATTTACACACGCAGACTTGTAATCAACAATCCTGTAAAAGCACACTTCCTATGTACAACACTCCACTTCCAACTTGAAACAAACTCACCGGACACTTAATATTGTAATTTGTAGTTCTCGATGATCAGTGTGCTGCTATGGGCTGCAGATGTAACAGCCGTCGATGCAGCCGCTGAGATGCTGCGACCCCGTTTCCGCAACCGGCAGGACGCTGAGTCGAACACCGGAAACGTCGCTGGCTGCAACCACGCCCGGCACCGCCGTAGACAGGCGAAGCCCTCAGCAACACCTCTAATATCAGCCGGAGGAACGCCCCGCAGCTGATGTACTGGGCCTATTAGTTTAGGGAGAAAAAAGGTTGTCGGGGTTTGCAGCGTTCAGCTGCTGCCCAACAGACGCGCCTTCTCGTGGAACAACTGCGTGACCGTACTGCTTGGCTGCACTCCGTCAGATGCCCACACCCGCGAAGTCGCCGCTGGCTGGTGAAGGCTCCACGAAAACTCGCGTTGACTTCGGAAGGACTCTTGATGTTTCGTTTCGTACCTGTGTGCCTTAGTTGCACACAAGTCCTGTCACGGTCGCCACGGTGCGGTGTAACGTTACGTATTTAGGTTTTCGTTTGATATATGTATGACCATGTGCAGACTTCGTCACCTACGTCGGTTACAACCCACTTCAAAAAATTATTTATATTCTTTTTAAATTGTCATAGAATGGTTCTTGAACGAAACTGTAAAACATCAGTTGAGTCGTGTGCAGAGAATTACATCACTTGGGCCAATTGGTTTTCGTAACTTTTCCGAATTTAAATTTCGTTTGTTTCTCCTCAGAAAATTGTATCGACACACATTATCTTGACCTAATCGATATCAGAATCACACATTAAATAAACTTTTTAGATTCAAAGTTTCAGCCAACGCTGTCTGAATCAATAATCTTGTCAAATATATTATTAATCCGTTCACATAACTCTTCATAAATAAATCTTCAAGACACGTGTTTCAATTTTAATAGCATACACTATTTTATTAGCTTCCTACACCTACAGATGTGAACTTGAGCGTTGACAGACAGTGACTAACTTTTCAATAAGATTAAGCTCGTCATTGTTGTACAAAAAGAGTATAAAAATTCATTTTTAATTTTTAGAAACACGACGCAACAACTCGGTTCCAGGATCTTCTGTTGCTCCTTGGCTGTCGACCCGCGACGTATAACGGCCAGCAATTTCCTCTCTGGTCGCGGCAACGAAGATGCTGTCCCCGTTCGTTGCGCCGATCTCTCCGTACATGAAACACATACAAAAAAAAAATACAAACTTTTAGATAAATCATATTTATTACAAATAATAAGAAAACACATAAACAAAACTAAATTAAACTTATAGTCACCTGCAAACTGGGCTGACTTGGTGGATGGGTGACGTTTAATTTCGTCCCACTACAGCTTTCACGAGATTCCGGCACTTTCTTTATGGCAGACATACCACTGTTTACACAGACCACAGAGCGATACAATTTTTGCTTTCAGCTAAATTTACTCACGATAGATTAAGTAGATGGAAACTATATTTACAGGAATTTAATTTTACAATAGTTCACATTCCCGGCAAGCAAAATGTTATAGCAGACGCACTATCGCGTTCTCTCGGCAACAATCAGCAAGACGTAGCAACCAACTTCTGCAAAACAAATTTCAGTGTCATGTACATTCAACAAGTTGCATTTGAAAACTTTATTTCATCGTCATTACAGGACATAGCACAAGAACAAAACAAAGACAATGTATGGAAAGAAATTAAACACCTTTGGCAAGATAGGAATAATGTTACGATTAGGAACCACTACACTGTACGCAATGACATTTTGTTTCGCCGCTCTCATCCTGACAGCAACAATTGGTTATTATGCATACCTGACAAACTGGTTAACAAATTAATTTGGTACACTCATTTAAGCTACGCACATTACGGAGCACGAAAATGTTTTCTTATACTGAGACAGAACTGTTATTTTACCAACATGGAGAAACGTATACGACGAGTTTTAGCGTCTTGTAAAATTTGCCAGAAAGCTAAATCAGACACCACTTCACATATTCCTCCATTATATCCCATTATACCTGTTAAATTAAGACATATGGCCGCAGTAGATATTTTTGGTCCGATTCCCAGAACTAACAGAGGTTTTTGCTACATATTTGTCGCTGTTGAGCTCACTTCAAAATTTGTTACTTTCACTCCGTTACGCAAAGCTACTGCTAAAACTGTTTCGAAAGGATTTGTAAAACATTTTCTATTTCATGTAGGGCATGTGATGAGAGTAATTTCTGACAATGGATCTCAATTTCGTAGTACCATATGGACACGCATGTTACGAGCCAGAAACATTTCTCCGATCTATATATCCAAGTACCACGCTTCTTCGAACCCCTGTGAACGATTAATGAAAGAAATTGGTAAACTGTGCCGAATATACTGCCACAAAAGACATATTGATTGGGACACACACATATTCTCATTCCAAGATGTAATTAATTCCATTCCAAATGAATCCACTATGCTGTCTCCGTCTGTTATACTGAAAAATGCTGAACCACCTAACAAAATTAAAGAATTAATAACATTTCCTACATCTCGTCGATTACGACACCACGAAATAATTAACATTGCGCTGAACAACATCAAACGTGCCGCAGAGCGCCGGAGAAGACAGCAAAAACAGGTTTGTACACGCCGCGACTTTCACGTTGGACAGAAGATACTAGTACGTACACACTATTTATCCAGCAAATTAAAAGGTAAGTGCAGTAAATTTGAACTTCTATACGCAGGTCCATATCGGATTCGCAGCATCCCTCACCCCAATGTTGTACACGTCGAAACTTTGAGAACCAGAAAATCGAAAGGCAATCACCATATCTCAAACATTAAACCGTTTATTGAGTGAAACCACTGTATGATTCAACACACTATGATGCCATTTACTAATGCAATTATTTCACCTGACTAATTACTGATGATTATCGTATTTTTTCTTGGCAAGTGCCCGACAAGGTAAGGTTAGCAGGTCGCTTTTCTTGTCGTTACACATCAGACCGTGCACATTTTCCATTTTTTGTGTATATGATTGTATTCCAGTTTTGTTTGTATGCACTGTGCAATAGTTAAGATATTACACACACCAGTCGACTTGACATTTTTTTTTGCTTTATGACATCTCAAGATCGTGACTGTTTTACATTTTTTGCTGCTGCGTTGTATTATTCTGTGTACATTTTCGCATCTGAACACTATCAATGTCTTTGACGTATTACGTTTTCTGTCATGTTATGCTGTATGGTTAATTATGTCACCATAAACCAGTCATTATTTAGTGGGTATATGATTTAAATGCAAGACATTAATCTTTGTTCATCAATTTCAGAAAGAAATGATGCGTGTAAGAAATAAATGCAACAGAAATGGGAATTTCACCTACGGAATAAACGATAGAAGATGCAATAACTTTATGAGGAAGAGTAAATGGATCAGGATTAACAAACATTAACAAGAATATACTATACTCATCGTAGAATAGCAGTCTTAACTAATTTTTTCTTTCAGAATACACGGTGATTGATGCAGGCTGTCAGACTGAACTACACATCTTAGTTTTAGTGATGAAATATGCTAGAGATAAGGAATAGTTATGTAATGAGTAATGAAGTGATTTTTTTTTACAGATGATAATGAATGCTGATGAATAATGATGAAGAATATGATGTTATGAATAATGAAGTTTTTCTTTACAGGTGATGATAATAGTGAAGTTATGATGATATGGATAATGAAGTTTTCTTTACAGATGAGGATAATGTTGAAGTTATGTATTTATGTTATGTAGTTATTTAAGTATTTGTTGCAGTTTGCTTTGACAGCAGGTGTTATATTGCATAGTAGGATGACGGAAAGTCTTGGAAAGGACAGCTATGGAACACATTTTGTACACATTTCACTACCTGTTAATTCGAAGTTCACTACTTTTCAGCATAGTGTGCGTTTCTTCTTTCAGGTCAATAATCCATTTCGTATTTTTTCCAGGAGAAGCTATTCATGATACTTACTAAACCTGTTAGTTATTATACCTGTTCTAGTACTTGCATTTTCATTTTTTACCCATTTGTGTTTATCATTTATAAATGTGATCACATATACTGCCTTGTTACATAACCTTGCTACAGCTGACTCATGACGAATGACATTACCTATCCTCATTTGCAGCAATAGGTCAAAAGCAAATAGTGTTATGCCTCAGCAATTAATTATCGATCTCAACGCAATGCATTGCTAACAAAAAAAAATGTATTACCAGTCCCAAATAGTGATACCAGTTTGAGAAAATTCTGAATAATACTGATTAGCTCTGAATAGTATGTCGCTTGAGTAATGACTTCTTAATGATACAAAAAAAAGTATATATTTAAAATAATGCTTTGTCACTAGTTAATAACTGCCACTGTTTATTGTAATGAGACTACTTATAATGCCTATGATTACTAATGCTATGACTAATTAACTGATTTTAATAATGACTTTGTAATGATCTGAATACTACTGAAGGAGAAACACTGTTTATTGTAATGAGACTACTTATAATGCCTGTGATTATTAATGCTTTGACTGTAATTAACTGATTTTAATAATGACTTTGTAATGATCTGAATACTACTGAAGGAGAAACACTGTTTATTGTAATGAGACTACTTATAATGCCTGTGATTATTAATGCTTTGACTGTAATTAACTGATTTTTAATAATGACTTCGTAATAATCTGAATAATACTGAATGATGATTCTATTCAATACTTGCTGGCCACTGAGTGCCAATAATTAATGTCACTTGAAGAATTGTTATTAATTATGCCATTAATTAGCCCTTTTTTTCCCATGTTGAGTTTTCATGTTTTGGTTAATGGCCAATGAGTGCCAATAATTTGTATCACTCAATGTATTATGTTAATGCTAGGCCAATAATTGACTCTCCTTTTCAACTACGACTTCTGATGAACATTATTCTGTCATACTAAATATACTTTGTAACTGGCCAAGGACCGCCACTGTTTATTGTAATACGATTACCCATGATGCCAGCTAGTGATTCTTAATAGATTGGAATGACACATAATTAATTAACTATGGTACTGTTTAATAATGCTTTGTAATTAGGAGAAGACTAATAATTCTTACTATTGGAATGACAAATGATTAATTAACTGTAATTAGGAGAAGGTTAATGATTCTTAATTACACTCTGTAACTGATAAGAATGCGATTATTTAATAATGCTTTGTAACCAGGAAAAGAAGGCTACTGATTTCATGTAAAACAATTAATGAACATTTTTCTGTAAAACTACATACTTGGTACAGAAATGTTCAATAACTGGGCTATGAATGCCACAAACTAATTAAGTCTCTAATTGTCAATATTATGTGACTTGATGTCCTTCACCTCATAAGCTAACTACCCTGAATTACTGCAATGTCCATTTGTCCTGTTTATCCTAGTGATCATGGAGCAGTATCTTTGGTTTTGCACTAATTCTACGTTGGTGCGCCTTGTAAGAGCGTGGTGTTGACACGACATGCTGTCCACCACCGTGAGCGATGAAGACGTTATTATGGTCCCACTGTTTGGTGTACCTAATGTACTGCCAAAATGAAAATATGGAACATTACTACGACAGTTCAGTGTCTTGGCTACACTGATAAATTCTGATGGGAAAAGAACTTCAAGTTGTGTCACTTGGTGTTGCACTTCTGTGGAAAGATATGGACTTTCAGAGCAGCTGTGTGCAATCTAAAGTGCTACAACCATGATGCAATCCTTCCCTTTCCTATCCTAATTCTTGTCACATAATGAAAATCATTTCTGTTCGTAGGTTATACATTTTTTCGATTCGCTGAACTCCAGTGCGAGTACACTTATGTCACTGGTCGACACGATGCTTTGCCATTATGTTTATTTGTTGTGAAAATGCTAAAGACATTTTTTCAGTGCGTGTGCACTTTGGACATGATTTTTTTTTGCCATTATGTTTATTTATTGCGAAAATGCTAAAGACATTTTTCGATTTGTTCTGAAGTACAGTATATGTACACTCCTGTCTTTTATATTGTATATACATTTTTATTTTTTGATGATATGTTCTGAACTACAGTGCATGTGCACTTCTGTTAGGTTAATATGTTTTCTATTGAACTTCAGTGCCTGTGCACTTTGTTTTCTGTCAAATAATTTGTATATACATTTTTCTGATTTGTTACTATGTTTTGTACTCACATTTTGTCTTTGTCTGATATATCTTGTACTTAGTGCGTGTGCACAACATTTACCTTATGTACTACATCTAAATATTCTGTAAATTGTAGAAGTTTATTAATTAATTAAAAAATTTTGCCGCGATTGGCAAGTCCAAATGACTCACCATCGCTGCCAAATTTTTGCCCCCCCAGTGGAGGGTTATGAAACACGTATGTAACGCAGCAGCGATGGCGAGGCATTGTAGCATCTGTGACCAGAGAGTTTGCGCTTGACCGCGCGAGTGTTGCGAGCGGTTCTCAGTCTGTCAGTCAGTCGTTGCCAGTCGGTAGCTTTTTTTAGTTGCGTGGAGTATGTCGGCAGTAGCAGTCCAGTGCGGGTGATGTAGGCGGTCGGCAACACTGGTCAAGATGGCGAATAAGGTATACTGTTAATTAATATAATCATTAGATAATGAAAAATTTTATTTATTGTAATTATTGTCCAACAAGTCCCCCAATAATAATTTTTATTTCAAAAGCATTTTTTCAAAAATTTAATTTTTATTGAACTAAAGATTTCGTTGCACTTCCCATTTCACTCCACTTCTTTTAAAGAAAATTTTCAGTAAAATCACAAAAAAAAAAAAGGAATATTATCATTTGCAATGCAGTTCCTCCAAGCCGTGCAGAAAAATAAGAGCAGAAATGTGACATCCATTTATTCTGAGGTAAGACTTTAATTCTGATTGTTTTGCACAGGGCCAAAGACCGATATTTCGGTTTAATTGAATTTCCTTATCACTGAATGGACTTTAATTTTTTTTGAAGGATTTACATTCGAGTCAGATTGCGAATTTCACATTTTTGTTGCCATTTTCAATACCTCTCATTGTGGGCGAGGTTACAATTAGCGCAGTGTCCATTAGCATTCATAATTAAATATTGTCATGTTTCTTTCTTTCAAATTTTTGTGGGGAGGTTACACGGTTCATCAGCCTTCTGACTGGTTTGATGTAGCCTGCCACAAGTTCCTCTCCTGTGCTAACCTCTTAACCTCACAGTAGCACTTGCAACCCACGTCCTCAATAATTTGCTGGATGTATTCCAATCTCTGTCTTCCTCTACAGTTTCTGCTCGCTACAACTCCCTCTAGTACTGTGGAAGTCGTTCCCTGATGTCTTAATATATGTCTACCATCCTCTGTCTTCTCATTGTCAGTGTTTTCCACGTATTCCTTTCCTCTCCGATTCTACACACAACCTCCTCCTTCCTTACTTTATCAGTCCGCCAAATTTTCAACATTTGTCTGTACCACGACTTCTCAAATGCTTCGATTATCTTCTGTTCCAGTTTTCCCATAGTCCATATTTCACTACCACTCAATGCTGTACTCCAAACGTACGTTCTCAGAAATTTCTTTCTCAAATTAAGGCCTACGTTTGATACTAGTACACCTCTCTCGGCCAGGAATACTCTTACTGCCACTGCTAGTCTGTTTTTTATATCCTTCTTGCTCCGTCCGTCATTGATTATTTTGCTGCCTAGATACCAGAATTCCTTAACTTTATCTACTTCGTGACCATCAATCCCGATGTTAGGTTTCACGCTATTCTCATTTCTGCTACTTCTGATTACCTTCGTCTTTCTTCGATTTACTCTCAATCCATATTCTGTACTCATTAGATTGTTCGTTCCATTTAGGAGAATGTGTTATTATTCTTCACTATCACTCAGGATAGTAATGTCATTAGCGAATCATGTCATTGACGTCCTTTCACCTTGAATTTTAATTGATCTCCTAAACCTTTCTTTTATTTCCATCATTGCTTCTTCGATGAACGGATTGAACACTAGGGGCGAAAGGCCACATTCCTGTCTTACACACTGTTTAATCCGAGCGCGTCGTTCATGGTCGTTCACTCCAATTATTCCCTCTTGGCTCTTGTATATATTGTCTCTCTCTACAGCCTACCCCTCTTTTTTCACAGAATTTCGAATATCTTGCCCAATTTTACATTGTCGATCGCACTTTCCAGTCAGACAAATCTTATGAATGTGTCATGATTTTCCTTTCGTCTTGCTCCCATTATCTAGGGCACCGTCACAATTGCTACTATGGTGCCTTTACCTTTTCCAAAGCGAAACTGATCGTCATGTAGCACATCCTAACTTTTCTTTTCCATTCTACTGTATATTATTTTTGTCAGGAACTTAGATGCTTGAGCTGTTAATCTGATTGTGCGATAAAACTCGCACTTCTTTGCTCTTTCGGTCTTCGGAATTGAGTGGATATTATTTTTACGAAAATCATGGTATTTCACCAGACTAATACATCCTACACACCAACGTGAATAGTCGTTTTGTTTCCACTTCACTCAATGATTTTAGAAATCTGAATAAATGTAATCTATCACCTCTGCCTTATTTGACCTTAAGTCCTGCAAATCTCTTTTACATTCTAACGGCAATACTGGATCCCGTATCTCTTCTAAATCAAGTCTTGTTCCTTCTTCCATCACCTGAGACAAACCTTCCTCCTCACAGAGGCTTTCAGTGTACTATTTCCATCTACCCGCTCTCTCCTCTGCATTTAACAATGGAATTCCCTTTGCACTCTTATTGTTACCACTCTTGCTTTTAATGACACCGAAGGTTATTTTGACTTACCTGTATGCTGAGTCTGTCCTTCCGAAAATCTGTTCTTTTTTTGATTTCTTCACATTATTCACGCACGTATTTCGTCTTAGCTTCTCTGCACTTCCAATTTATTTCATTCCTCAGCGATTTGTACATCTGAATTTCCCTGAACATCTTTGTACTTCCTTTTTCCATAGACCCTCTGGACAACTTTCACCGCTGGCGATGGGGCATCTGATGACCTCCCAGGGAATTTGCTGTTGTCTGTCCCATTTGGACAGGATGTGGTGTGGATCTTGCATGGCTGGTCCCACTGACACCCTCAGATCCCGGTACAAGCATTAGTCCAGGTGCTCCTGCTCATCTCCCAACAGCCAAGACGTCCGTGCCATCATCTCTTGGCCATCCTGCATTGACGTGACACAGCACACCCTATGGCCCCCCTGCCAGGCACCTATCGTGATCTCTTCAGCTGGTGTCTGCTGGAACACCACCAGCCTGCACTCCGCCAGTATGCTCGCCATTGGGAACATGCTGAGCATACTGACGGATTACTTGCCGCCATCCACCTCTCCCTTGTGCTTCATGTGCCATTGGCTCTTCCTTCCTGCATGCTAGAGATTCCTCAATCCAGCGGTGGCATCTCACAATACTCTGTTGCCCCTGCTGTTCGCCCCAGTCCCATCCAGCCACGTGACCCTTCATTCCATCTTCCATCCTGCCTGTTGCCAGCATTCCTCTTCCTACCTCTAGCCCTACTTCGTTCCCTGGGCATCTTCTCTTCTAAACGTGACCTTGCAGCACGCCATGTGCCTTTGTCTTAACCCCGCTATGTGTGGTTTCACCCAGGTTGTGGATCCTGGGTCCTCCCGTACATCCTCCAGGATCTTCTCCTCTGTGAAGATTGCAGGTCTCTCCTCTTTGGTACCCCCCCCCCCCCAATCCCTACGCCGCTTTACAATTATCTTTGTAAGTGCTCTTGTTTTCCGGGTGCTTCTCCTGTATGGCTCCACCATCTCTTCGATGGGGGAGGAGGAGTGTTTTATCTTTGGTTGTAGTCACCACCACTGCCACTGTCTGCGCTGCGAGGTGGCTGTACCATTTCCTCTGAAGGGAGAGTGAATCTGGCATACTGCTGGTGCCTCATGATCCAGCAGTATTGTATTACTTAAGGCATGGAATATTTGGTGGGTGAATGTATAAACAACATTCTCTGTTGAGTAACCCTTCTGGAATGTGAAGTGTGATATGCTAAGAAAATGGTTTCCATTTAAATTTGATCCTGCACTTGAGTACATTCCTTTGCAGAATATTTTTGGGAAAGATGTTATTAACGAAATTGGAGGAGTATTATTTAAGTCATTCTTGGAAAGAGTTTAACAATTACTTATTTCAACCAGCCTGGAAAATTTCTCTGTGTCAGCGAAGCGCTGCATGTATCACTAAGGACATTTCATATTAAGCAGGAAAAAACTGCCATAACTCTGAAATTCCGTTTTTGTTTTGTATATGTTTTATAATTCTATTAATTTAAGTGTACGACGTTCGTGCTACTCCTAGTGGCTTAATGTTTTGTGTCATGTTTAATTTAATACATTAATTTACTGTTTCATCTGAACCATTTAATCTTACTGTTGTTAGAAAGTAACTGTTCAATGTGGTAGCATCTTATCAGTCTTAACATTGTCATTTAGTCTAATTGTTACGGTACAAAACAACCACGGTGGCTTGGAAATCGGAAGAGGTGAGATGACTTTTATATTACTCGGATATCTGTCCCAGAAACTCCTGCCCACTTCAGAAACACCCTTAAGTCTCACCACTGACAATATTCACACAATGGTCTACACAGTGGTAATGCTCAAACTGTGGCATCTGAGTGTGCCCTAAAGTAGATTTTTGTAGTGGAAGGATCCTTCCTCGGTAAGGTATCCTCAACTCAGAAGAACATTAGTAAATGCATTAATGCCGTGAAGGGGAAAGGAACTGAAATTAACTATGTTTTGTGCTAACATACAAGTGAATATATAGAAATAGAAGATTGATCAAAAATAAGAAGCAAACACGAAACAAATTCAGAGTCATATGGTACTGAAGGATGGCAAAGTTATTGAGGGGAAATGGGGGATCAAGTTAACTCTACGCCTCCCACAAAATAATCGCAACGAACGCCATTTGACTGATATTTATATATAGATAGGGTGCGTCAAAAAATGTATATACCCTTTGAAGCGTCATAGAAAATTTATTTCCCGTTCTACTGTGTTAAATTTCTGGAAATGGAAAGCTTAAAGTCCAACTGGAAAAATAAATGTACTTTGCAAATGTGATTAATGCTCAAACAGGTGGCCTTCAGCATCAATACATTTCTAAGTACGAGTCACCACTTATTCCGTACATCGTGCAAAAGTGTCCAATGAGATTTCTGCGCACACCACCTGCATCTCATTCCAAAGTGTGTCTAGGTTACTTGGTTTACGTTTGTACAACTCATCTTTTACTGTGCCCCATAAGAAGAAATGCAGCGGCTTGAGGTCTGGAGAGCGTGCAGGAAACTTGATTGGTCCCCTGCGTCCTATGCACTGGCCTGGCACATTGTGATCCAGATATGCTCGTACGTCCCTATGGCAGTGCGGCGGGGCGGCATCTTGTTGGAAATAAAACTCATCATTACCTTATAATGCACGAATGGCAGGGAATATGGAGTCAGCAAGCATTGTTAGGTACGTTTCTCCAGTAACAGTACCTTCAAAGCGGAAAGGCCCAATGAGTCCCCTTGCAGACAAACCACACCACATATTTACACCAGGCAAATTCACAGCCTTTTCAACTGTAATGTGAGGGTTATCTTCAGCCCAGTACACACAATTGTGCCTATTGACAGTTCCATTGAATTTGAATTGGACTTCATCCGACCAAATTATGCTACGCGTAAATCCCGGTTGACGTCTCACCGTCTACTGAACCCATTCACAAAATTCTAACCTTCGATCTGGATCGTCGTCACTAACCTGTTGCACCAGCCTTGGAATGAACACACGAAACTTGCCTTTCTTCTGAATGCGTAGCACACTACTAGCACTTACATGACTCTCACGAGCCGCTTGCCTTGAAGATTTTTGAGGCGAACGCTGAAACAGTTCCAAGACCGCAGTTGTGGAATCATCACATGTAGCTGTACGAAGTCGCCCTGATCGACCTTTATGCACATCACATACTGTTCCATGAAATTCGAATTTGTCTCGTAGACGTGTAATTGTTAACCTTGAAGGTGGTTCTGTACCATACTCACTTCTCCACTGTCTTCGAACGGCAGCTACATTCTCAATCATCCTGTACCACTTAATTATCCGCTTCCGCGCTTCAAAGCTCAAACGCACGTCCGCCATGTTGTGGTTACTTCCTTGCCACTGAGGCCACCCGTTGAAGAGACATAACGTTAATATCTCACAGATATTTAACCCTGGAGAACGGGAAATAAATTGTCTATGACAGTTCAAAGTGTGTATACATGTTTTTGACGGACTCTCTCTCTCTCTCTCTCTCTCTCTCTCTCTCTCTCTCTCTCGGCTGCAGATATGCTCACCAATGTACTACTCAGTGCGTAATGTGGTGCTTGCTCGAAGATGTGCAACTACAAATGCCGCAACCAGTGAAGTTGAGTGGAGAATCACGGTTTCTGCCCACTGGAAAATCAAGACAGTCCTCCCAGACGGACGTCTGCCGATTGCCAACAAAAGTCATTCCTTCTTTCTCTTATCGGTACTATCGCTGCACGTCGAGCATTGCCAAAAATTATTGTCTCCAATCGACATGCAGCTATCGAAATTCCTGCCGATGGCGTAATCATAACACTGCGAGAGAGCTCCCTCCTAGAAAAGGCATAAAGTGTTCTTGACTTAGCGTCAGAAGCCATGCAATCCGCAAGGAGTTTTGAGTCAACGTCGGTCCTCCCATCACGGCGTGATATAATCCCGCGCGCGCGGAGATCGTCCCACGTCAGAAACGTTGCTGCGGGAATTTGACTCTCACGGTAGTTCAGGCGCCCGACAAACGAGCAAGAAATCTTCCCCCAAGGCAGACAATGCTCTTATCCGCAGAGCGGTAGTTTAAGGTGCCAGAACGTCGCACCGACCAATCCAGGCAATACGTCTCATAGTGAAACGTAAGGAGCCCATCTATGCCCCGCATGGTACCGACAACCGCAAGGATCTGGAAACATCAAAACCCAGGGATGCCGCCAGTCCGCACAATGCGGTGTTACCTCCGCTTTTGTCACAGCCTCTCCGAGCCTTCCAAGAAGTGTACATCATCCCTCGTTTGTCGTCTCATCTGTGTGTCCGTCCCATTGCACAGTGTTATGGACCCATCTCCCAGGCGCACTCACCGATACAAGAAAAGATACACTACTGCCTCCAACTATTAATCCTATCGGTAAACAAACTCTGTCATTCCATGTTATACATTCATATCATTGCTTCGATGGGTCACTATCTAAATGAGATGGCGCTAATGATTCTGTTATGGTTATTTATGAAAGGTGGAAGGAAGCGAGCCCAAAGGCTTAGCTACCTTTCAACCTTTAATGTGTACTCAGTGGCTGTTCTGTACCGCATTTAATAATACTGAATATATTATTAATCTTATTATCTGCTTTATTCATTTCTGTCATTCTGTGCATACCTTCAGACTTTTTAATGACTTTCTGACTAAAGTTTTAAATATTGAGAAATGGAAAGAAACCTTTTATAGCCAAGGTCGCCTTCATAAGTATTCTTACTGACCGGTTTCGACAGATACAAGGGTCATCTTCAGATCTGTAATATAATGCATTTACATTTACCACATCTACTTCCGCTATTTCTTTTTAGACACTACAAATGAGGAAATACCAGCTATACATACCTTCAAGAACAGTTTTGCCTGTACGTCATGTTCCTTTGTGTGTTCATTACTCATGCTGCATTAAGATTTAAGTGAAATACACTGTTCACTAATTTGTCTTAACATGATGTGAGTAATGAATGCTCACTGTAACATGACGTACAACCAAACATGTTTTTGAAGGTATGTAAATATTTATTTGGCATATCCTTATTTGTGCTGTCTAACAGAAATAATGATGGTAGTTGTCGTACATGTACATGCATTACGTTAGAGATCTGAGGATGACACTTGCAGCTGTCTGAAAATAAGGTCTAAGTGTTATCTTGAACATAAAAAGTGTCTTCACTGACTTTCCCTAAAATATGGCAACATTACTTATAGTGTGCAAACACTATAGCATCTTATGTTATTCTGGCCTCCATATGGATTTCTCTCTTCCCTTTACATCAGGTTTTAGCTCTGTTAGTTATCCATGACGTAATTGTTTTTATAATAGGTCTTGTGGGGAAGATTCTATAAAATACTGAAACAAACTTGTTATGCAATACGTGCAATTTGACATGGCGTCTCTTTGTCTGTATGCCTCATCCAATACCACCTACTTTAACTTACTCTTGAAACACTGTGTTCTGATCTCATAAATAAGCCTTACTGCTGTGTGTGAACCTATCAATAAGGTCCCATATTATATCTTTCCATTAATTTCCGGAGCAGAGTCTATAAGAATGCTATCATCTGGGATCGTTCTATTTTGCTGCAAACAAGTTCGAAAAATAACCACAGAAATTAGGCTGAAACACTCAAATAATAAAAAGTTTCATGTGCTCTCCGTTTTCGCAGCAGGTGTATAAAGGGTGGTTCATTGATTGTGACCGGGCCAAATATCTCATGAAATAACCATCAAACGAAAAAACTACAAAGAACGAAACTCGAGTAGCTTGAAGGGGGAAACCAGATGGCGCTATGGTTGACCCGCTAGATGGCTCTGCCATAGATCAAAGGGATATCAACTGCGTTTTCTTTAAATAGGAACCCTCATTTTTATTTCATATTCGTCTAGTACGTAAAGAAATATGAATGTTTTAGTTGGACCACTTTTTTCGCTTTGTGTTAGGTGACGCTGTAATAGTCACAAACGTATAAGTAAGCGGTATCACGTAATATTCCGCAAGTGCGGACGGTATTTGCTTCGTGATACATTAACAGTGTTAAAATGGACCGTTTACCAATTGCGGGAAAAGTAGATATCGTGTTGATGTATGGCTATTGTGATCAAAATGCCTAACGGGTGTGTGCTATGTATGCTGCCCGGTATCCTGGACGACATCATCCAAGTGTCCGGACCGTTCACAGAATAGTCATGTTATTTAAGGAAACAGGAAGTGTTCAGCCACAAGTGAAAAGTCAACCACGACCTGCAACAAATGATGATGCCCAAGTAGGTGTTTTAGCTGCTGTCGCGGCTAATCCGCACATCAGTAGCAGACAAATTGCGCAAGACTCGGGAATCTCAAAAACGTCGGTGTTGAGAATGCTGCATCAACATCGATTGCACCCATACCATGTTTCTATGCACTAGGAATTGCATGGCGACGACTTTGAACGTCGTGTCTGGTTCTGCCACTGGGCACAAGAGAAACTACGGGCGATGACAGATTTTCTGCACGCGTTCTGTTTAGCGACGAAGCGTCATTCACCAACAGCGGTAACGTAAACCGGCATAATATGCACTATTGGGCAACGGAAAATACACGATGGCTGCGAAAAGTGGAACATCAGCGACCTTGGCATGTTAACGTATAGTGCTGCATTATGGGAGGAAGGATAATTGGCCCCCGTTTTATCAATGGCAATCTAAATGATGCAGTGTATGCTGATTTCCTAGGTAATGTTCTACCGATGTTACTACAAGATGTTTCACTGCATGACAGAATGGCGATGTATTTCCAACATGAAGGATGTCCGGCACATAGCTCGCCTGCGGTTGAAGCGGTATTGAATAGCATATTTCATGACAGGTGGATTGTTCGTCGAAGCACCATACCATGGCCCACACGTTCACCGGATCTGACGTCCCCGGATTTCTTTCTGTGCGGAAAGTTGAAGGATATTTGCTATAGTGATCCACCGACAACGCCTGACAATGTCAATGCATGTGCGGACGTTACGGAAGCTGAACTACTCGCTATTGAGATGAATGTCGTTACACGTATTGCCAAATGCATTGAGGTTGACGGACATCATTTTGTGCATTTATTGCATTAATGTGGTATTTAGAGGTAGTCATGCTGTAACAGCATGCGTTCTCAGAAATAAGTTCAAAAAAGTAAATGTATTACATTGGAACAACCGAAATAAAATGTTAAAACGAACCTACGTTCTGTATTTCAATTTAAAAAACCTACCTGTTACCAACTGTTCTTCTAAACTTGTAAGCCATATGTTTGCGACTATTACAGCGCCGTCTATCACAAAGCGAAAAAAGTGGTCCAAGTAAAACATTCGTATTTCTTTATGTACTAGACCAATATGTAATAAAAAATTGGGGTTCCTATTTGAAAAAACGCACCTGATATCCGTTTGACCTATGGCAGCGCCATCTAGCGAGCCAACCATAGTGCCATCTGGTTTCCCCCTTCAAGCTAGACAAGTTTCGTTGTTTGTAGTTTTTCGTTTGACGCTTATTTCGTGAGATAATTGGCCCGGTCATGATCAATGGACAACCCTGTATAATATATAGCAGTTGAAAATAACAACGTCTGTTGCATGCTGCACATTAATTGCCCATGATAAATAAAAAAACCTTAGTTTGTAGAATGCACATATTCCGTTGAACTACTCAAACAAGAATTCCAATTCATGTTTCCTGTCTGTTTCTTCAAACAAGCTACATCAAAATCTCCACAAACTAACAACCATTTCTTCTTCTCTGACATTCAATTTTTGCAACCAGTACCAATAGAAATTTCGTGTTGTGCATCAAACTCTCAAGCTGTACAAAAGGTATTTTAATTGTCTTTGTTATATAAAAGGCGTATAAGGACCCTCTCGACATTTTTCGATACGTTGGCTATACAGTATGTTACAGTTATTGCAACTAATTGTTGTTGTTCTTGTCTTCAGTCTTGAGACTCCTCCAATGCTAAATTTATGATGCCTTCATTCCTCAGAACGTGTCCTACACACCGGTCCCTTATTCTTGTCAAGTTGTGCCCCAAACTCCTCTTCTCACCAATTCTATTCAAAACCTCCTCATTAGTCATGTGATCTGCCCATCTAATCTTCAGCAGTCTTCTGTAGCACCACATTTCAGAAACTTCTATTCTCTTCTTGTCCAAACTATTTATCGTCCATGTTTCACTTCCATACATGGCTACACTCCATACAAATACTTTCAGAAACGACTTCCTGACACTTAAATCTATACTCGACGTTAACGAATTTCTCTTCTTCAAAAACGCTTTCCTTGCCATTGACAGTCTACATTTTATATCCTCTCTACTTCGACCATCATCAGTTATTTAGCTCCCCAAATAGCAAAACTCCTTTACCACTTTAAGTGTCTCACTTCCTAATCTAATTCCCTCAGCATCACGTGACTTAATTCGACTACATTCCATTATCCTCGATTTGCTTTTGTTGATGTTCATCTTATATCCTCCATTCAAGACATTGTCCATTCCCTTCAACTTCTCTTCCAAGTCCTTTGCTGTCTCTGACAGAATTACAATGTCATCGGCGAACTTCAAGGTTTTTATTTCTTCTCCATGGATTTTAGTACCTACTCCGAACTTTTCTTTTGTTTCCTTTACTGCTTGCTCAATATACAGATTGAATAACATCGGGGACAGGATACGACCCTGTCTCACTCCCTTCCCAACCGCTGCTTCCCTTTCATGCCCCTCGACTCTTATAACTGCCATCTGGTTTCTGTACAAATTGTAAATAGCCTTTCGCTCCCTGTATTTTACGCTTGCCATTTGTAGAATTTGAAAGAGAGTATTCCAGTCAACATTGTCAAAAGCTTTCTCTAAGTCAACAAATGCTAGAAACGTAGGTTTGCCTTTCCTTAATCTTTCTTCTAAGATAAGTCTTAAGGTCAGTATTGCCTCACGTGTTCCAACATTTCTGCGGAATCCAAACTGATCTTCCCCGAGGTCGACTTCTACCAGTTTTTCCATTCGTCTGTAAAGAATTCGTGTTAGGATTTTGCAGCTGTGACTTATTAAACTAATAGTTCGGTAATTTTCACATCTGTCAACAACTGCTTTCTTTGGGATTGGAATTATTATATTCTTCTTGAAGTCTGAGGGTATTTCGCCTGTCTCATACATCTTGCTCCCAGATGGTAGACTTTTGTCTGGACTGGCTCTCCCAAGGCCATCAGTAGTTCTAATGGAATGTTGTCTACTCACAGGGCCTTGTTTCGACTCAGGTCTTTCAGTGCTCTGTCAAACTCATCATAGAGTATCATATCTCCCATTTCATCTTCATCTACATCCTCTTCCGTTTCCATAATATTTTCCTCAAGTCCATCGCCCTTGTATAGACCCTTTATATTCCTTCCACCTTTCTGCTTTCCCTTCTTTGCTTAGAACTGGGATTCCATCAGAGCTCTTGATATTCATACAAGTGGTTCTCTTTTCTCCAAACGTCTCATAAATTTTCCTGTAGGCAGTATCTATCTTACCCTTAGTGAGATAAGCTTCTACATCCTTACATTTGTCCTCTAGCCATCCCTGCTTAGCCATTTTGCACTTCCTGTCGATCTCATTTTTGAGACGTTTGTATTCCCTTTTGCCTGCTTCATTTACTGCTTTTTTATATTTTCTCCTTTCACCAATTAAATTCAATGTTTCTTCAGTTATCCAAGGATTTCTACTAGCCCCTGTCTTTTTGCCAGCTTGATCCTCTGCTGCCTTCACTACTTCATCCCTCAGAGCTACCCATTCTTTTTCTACTGTATTTCTTTCCCCCATTCCTGTCAATTGTTCCCTTATGCTCTCCCTGAAACTCTGCACAATCTCTGGTTCTTTCAGTTTATCCAGGTCCCACCTCCTTAAATTCCCACCGTTTTGCAGTTTCTTCAGTTTTAATCAACAGTTCATAACCAATAGATTGTGGTCAGAGTCCACATCTGTCCCTGGAAATGTCTTACAATTTAAAACCCGGTTCCTAAATCTCTGTCTTACCATTATATAATCTATCTGATAACTTTTAGTATCTCCAGGTTTCTTCCATGTATACAACCTTCTTTCACTATTCTTAAACCAAGTGTTAGCTATGATTAAGTAATGCTCTGTACAAAATTCTACCAGACGGTTTCCTCTTTCATTCCTCTCCCCCAATCCATATTCACCCACTATGTTTCCTTCTCTCCCTTTTCTTACTCTCGAATTTCAGTCCCTCATGACTATTACATTTTCGTCTCCCTTCACTACCTGAATAATTTCTTTTATCTCATCATACATTTCATCAATTTCTTCGTCATCTGCAGAGCCAGTTGGCATATAAACTTGAACTACCGTAGTAAGCATGGGCTTCGTGTCTATCTTAGCCACATTAATGCGTTCAATATGCTGTTTGTAGTAGCTTACCCGTAACTAATATTCAGGCCTAATTTCAGTATTGCTCTTTTAAGCTCTGTAACTCTAGATGAAGTAACTCGGTAAGCGAAAAAGTGTACAAAGCCGTTAACAGAATTTTGTTTCGTGTACTGTGTGTTTATAGAAATGGGCTGTCACAAATCCCAGAGCGTCTATCTAAATATGCATCTCCTACCACACAGCGTTGTCTCGGTGGAAGGACTTCGTTTCGCGGATGTTTGTATCCCGATAACGTCATCCGGCTCGTAGACAACCCCTTAGCATGACTGCTATCACTTCCGTAGCTCAGCCGCCATTGAAGCGTGAAGATAACGGCCGTTCATTAATCCCCAGCCAGCGAACACCGAAATGATTACTGCAGACCTCTGACGTGCTATGGATGGCGCACGGTGGAGTCGACTCCTCCCGTACACGGCACATAAATTGATCGTTTTGAATAGAACGCTCTGCATTCTGGGAAGGGCATAACCACTATCCTCAACCCGTTATTCCGCTATTTGTCGAACAGGGAGCACCACTTTTGGCGAACCTGACCTCGAGGTAAAGTGATGGGTGAGCGTTGCAGTTTTAATCGTTGGCCTTCCTGGGATTCAATTTACCTGTTGATCTTTGTTCCTAGAACCAAAATATTTGTAAAACTTTCTAAAGTAAGAAAATCTCGCATAGAACACGTTAACTTTAACTATGGAGCTATATTCGAAGTTAATGTGGTTCCTCTGAGTCTTTTAAGACAAATATTAACCAAAGAAAAGTCGCCAAACAACCGTATGTTTGCAGTTTGCAGTAGCTATTATATTTAGACGACAGATTTCGGCAACTCATTAACGACATCTTCAAGCCCCTGTGCAGTCCATCTATAGACAGTCAGATATATCGATATTTGCATCACTGAACTTGTCGATACCTGGATTCCGTGAAATCGGTTTTGGAGTGTTTACTTCGACGACTTGTCAGATGTTAGAAGTAAACACTCCAAAAATGAGTTCAGGAAACTCAAATGCTGATGTATCGAGTTATGCAAGTATCAATATGCCTGATTATCTACACTCCTGGAAATTGAAATAAGAACACCGTGAATTCATTGTCCCAGGAAGGGGAAACTTTATTGACACATTCCTGGGGTCAGATACATCACATGATCACACTGACAGAACCACTGGCACATAGACACAGGCAACAGAGCATGCACAATGTCGGCACTAGTACAGTGTATATCCACCTTTCGCAGCAATGCGGGCTGTTATTCTCCCATAGAGACGATCGTAGAGATGCTGGATGTAGTCCTGTGGAACGGCTTGCCATGCCATTTCCACCTGGCGCCTCAGTTGGACTAGCGTTCGTGCTGGACGTGCAGACCGCGTGAGACGACGCTTCATCCAGTCCCAAACATGCTCAATGGGGGACAGATCCGGAGATCTTGCTGGTCAGGGTAGTTGACTTACACCTAATAGAGCACGTTGGGTGGCACGGGATACATGCGGACGTGCATTGTCCTGTTGGAACAGCAAGTTCCCTTGCCGGTCTAGGAATGGTAGAACGATGGGTTCGATGACGGTTTGGATGTACCGTGCACTATTCAGTGTCCCCTCGACGATCACCAGTGGTGTACGGCCAGCGTAGGAGATCGCTCCCCACACCATGACGCCGGGTGTTGGCCCTGTGTGCCTCGGTCGTATGCAGTCCTGATTGTGGCGCTCACCTGCACGGCGCCAAACACGCATACGACCATCATTGGCACCAAGGCAGAAGCGACTCTCATCGCTGAAGACGACACGTCTCCATTCGTCCCTTCATTCACGCCTGTCGCGACACCACTGGAGGCGGGCTGCACGATGTTGGGGCGTGAGCGGAAGACGGCCTAACGGTGTGCGGGACCGTAGCCCAGCTTCATGGGGACGGTAGCGAATGGTCCTTGCCGATACCCCAGGAGCAACAGTGTCCCTAATTTGCTGGGAAGTGGCGGTGCGGTCCCCTACGGCACTGCGTAGGATCCTACGGTCTTGGCGTGCATCCGTGTGTCGCTGCGGTCCGGTCCCAGGTCGACGGGCACGTGCACCTTCCGCCGACCACTGGCGACAACATCGATGTACTGTGGAGACCTCACGCCCCACGTGTTGAGCAATTCGGCGGTACGTCCACCCGGCCTCCCGCATGCCCACTATACGCCCTCTCTCAAAGTCCGTCAACTGCACATACGGTTCACGTCCACGCTGTCGCAGCATGCTACCAGTGTTAAAGACTGTGATGGAGCTCCGTATGCCACGGCAAACTGGCTGACACTGACGGCGGCGGTGCAGAAATGCTGCGCAGCTAGCGCCATTCGACGGCCAACACCGCGGTTCCTGGCGTGTCCGCTGTGCCGTGCGTGTGATCATTGCTTGTACAGCCCTCTCGCAGTGTCCGGAGCAAGTATGGTGGGTGTGACACACCGGTGTCAATGTGTTCTTTTTTCCATTTCCAGGAGTGTATATATATCGTGTATAGGGGCTCGAAGATGACCTCCATGTTGTCGTTCACAATATTTTCCAATGCGTCTATGACCTTCGGCTCCACTTATGGCTCTGCTGCCTTTCTTGCAATTTTCTTTACTGCCTTGTGGTGATGCGGTTGACATACCGCTTTTCTTCCTGCAATCCTTTTGTGTAGTTTCTTATACTGTCCTCCGTAACTGCACACACTTTTAAGCAGTTCGGCTGTAGTTGTTCTCGTGCTACCTGTTCCTCACATCGCATGCATACTTTCTTGCCGTGTTGTAAGAAGTCTTGCTTCAGCCTAAATCTCTGATTCCCTGATATGTTTCTACCAAAGTCCATGTCTGAAATCATCGCTATGGACAGATTCGGTACTATCGAAAAGTTCTATGCGATTGCAGTCTTTCTCGGTGTATTCCTACGATGAATTCTTCTCGGGTTATCAGCCGAGTGGTGGCGTCGTCTTGTCGCAACGTTTCGATGAGTTTCGTACCCATCATCTTCTGGCGAAGATGTCACCAATATTGGTCAGCCGTGTAAATTTATAATTCCTCTTACGCCTTCCATTGGCTCCGTAAAAAATCCTCTCCCAGTCCACTTATTTACCGCCTGTCTGTGCTCAGAAAATGGAACGTAGGAGCGACGTAGCAGCCTGTCCATCAATTAAATGGTTCAAATGGCTCTGAGCACAATGCGACTTAACTTCTGAGGTCATCAGTCGCCTAGAACTTAGAACAAATTAAACCTAACTAGCCTAAGGAGATCACACACATCCATGCCCGAGGCAGGATTCGAACCTGCGACAGTAGCGGTCGCTCGGCTCCAGACTGTAGCACCTAGAATCGCACGGCCACTCCGGCCGGCGTCCAGCAATTACAAGGCATGTACTTCCCGCCAGTGCATTTTCGCTACTGTGGAATAAAAAGCAGAAAATAAGTTCTGAAAAAGCAGAAAATAAGTTCTGCTTTTTTAGCAACTTCTGGGAGTCACCTAAGCCGCTATTGTGCCACAGATTGTAGTGTTCTTTTGCTAGCTTTCCACAGATGTTATCTAAATCTAGAGCTTATGTTCCTTCATGCTGGGAATAACGTTTCTGCGAATCCTCTCACACCGTCAGCTTGTGTTTGTCTGTATCTGTGGATGGACTATGCTGTCCACAGGCTGTGCTGGCAGAAACGTGGAAGTTTGCAGTTTTACCATCGTTGCTCCGTCCGACCACATTGTCCTCAGCCGGGAGGGGTCGGGATCTGGAGCTGGGCCTTCTACCCACACAATAGCCTGTCCTGCCACATTATCCCTTCTCTGAGTTCACAGCTCAGCCCTGAAAAGCCGTCGCTGCATGCATCCTAATGGAGCGACCGTTGCAGTGAGCCTTTGCTATCTCATTTTCCTCTGCCTGAAACTGCCCAGCACCTGCCTTTTATTCTTCCATTTCGCAAACCAAATAAAGGAAGAACAAGTCAGTATTGCATTTGCAATCACGGACATATCCGCCCTTGTGGTTCTAAGTGCAATAGATACATCCTGTCTGTCATCAGCATTTTCGTCTATTGTGTCTCTGCCCAAGAGTGAGAGGTGGCTAGCTGGAAAGGGTTGCGTTCTCAACAGTTTAGGTTAATTTGCGTCTTGCGTTTCAAGTAAGAACATTTGGCATACTTCGCGTTTTATTTCTTCGTGCACTGAATCATCTAATTACAAATTCATTTAAACAATAACTGTAAGTGACTTTAATCCTGGCATATAAGCGACTTCAGTGCACTAACCATGGTGGCAGGCTGTAAACAACAACTGTAAACAACAGATGTGCGTTCGACCAGTCACTTATAAGTAGGCAGTGTTAAATAGTGAACGTGCAGCTTTAATGTCTCAACGTTGTCCCACAAAGCGTCATGGAGCAATGAATTGAACATCTCATATCAAGTTAATCCCCAGAATGTTTTGAAAGGGAGAATAGCGCGTGCACAATCCGCCCCGCACACTTTGACCTCTGAACAGAAACAACAACTTGTGGACACCTGCCGTGACTTGAGTAAAATAAAAACTGCAGACTTTTTCTCTAGAAAAATTCATCATGGGTGACGCAACTTGGTGTCACCAATATGAAACTACCACGAGGCGGCTGAGAGCGGAATGGGGTTCAGATCTTTACTCAAGACCGAAGAAGGAGCGAATGTGACACGCGAGTTGAGCAACACTCCTAAGGAGAACATTTATGACAGTTTCACAGGGCTGTATGAACTTTCTGGGCGTTGTACTACAGTGCGGGGAGGGTATGTAGAACATTTGAAGGAATAAAATCACCATCTTCATTTATCCCTGGCTTTTGTTTATTCAGTCTCGAAACTTTTTTATCTGATGGGGTACATTTATACAACAAAATGCGCTGTAGTGGGGTTCTCTGGAGGTGTATCGACTAGCGCTATACAAAAGTGATACATAGAAACATAGAACGTATGCAGAATGCCTTGGACAAATCCACATTCAGTATGTGGCAAAATGTTTAGTTTTATTCAGTGTAATTTTACAGCGCAAATATACTCCGACTACTCGGGTAAATCTTCACAGTAATCCACGAACATTTGACATTTTCGTTCCCTTTCTTGCATCAAGCCTCACCGGAAATGTGGTGTGCTAAAAGGAATTGCTTATAGCTCTCTTTGAAGTTGTTTGGATGCGGGACAGTTGATGAAGCCCTCTGCAGAATTACTGAAGCTGTTCGCTGGAGGTGTCAATAACGAATCGATGTGGAGTGCTCTTTCGTTCCAGCACCACCACTGAGAGAATTCGTGAATTTTTACAAGTTTGAATTACAGAATTAATTGGAAAAGGTCATGTCCGTTTGAAATGCTACTATTTAAAAACATGGAAATAACGAATTAACTCAACTCTTCAGGTGCGTTAAGGAAAGACAGAAACCCTTATCCATATTTCCTTGAGTACTCTTTACGAATTAGGACAAGGAGATAATTACGGTGAACAATTCAGAGAAAGAATTATTCTTATCAAAATCGGAAACTGGTCTCATTAGGCTGGAAGGTACTCCACTGCCAACGACAGCAGTCCAAGTGTACATGCCAGTGTCACAGAATGACAAGGTAGGAAGATTATATAAAAACTGTAAACGGGTATCACAGCACGTGAAATGAAGATCAAAATGCTGTACTTCTGGGGAACTGGAACGCGATAGGAGATGAAGGAGTAGGATACAGAGTGACGAGAGAATACGTGGTGATAACAGGAGTGAGAGGTCATAATTATTCTTCGTTTTGCAATAAATTTCAGGTAATGATAGCAAATACTCTGCCGAAACCACAGTGTTGAGGAAAACAAGAAAATACTGAAATATAGCTAAAATAAGAATGAAAAAGCGTGGTGGCTACAGGACACAAGTGAAGATACTGGAAAATAAATAGTCGTCTGAAGGAGAGAGTCAGCATGTGAAAATGTCAAAATAACTTTTAGGGAAATGAAAAGCAAAGGCGTCAACAAAGAGCGTGAAAAGTGAATTTTACCACTGAATACAGAGAAGAGGAGAGTGGGTTAAAAGAGTACCTTGAGTGCCACCAGAGGCATAAGATATATCCGATGAAGTGATAAAAGAGAGTGTGGATATTACCTCGCACGACATAGGGATCAGAGCTCCACAGAAATTTTTTAACGAGACTGAAGTGATGGACAACACTCTACAAGAATTTCTGGAAATAGTATGGGAATTAGTAACTAAGCCGTTATTCTAGTTTGTATGTAGAATATGAGATAACTGACACATCATCATATCTTCGGAAAACTATTATCCACCCAGTTTCAAAGGCAGCAAAGGCAAATTAATAAGAAAGCTACCGTACAATCAGCTTGACGGCTTAAGCATTAAAAGTGCTGACAAAAAATATGCACAATAACGGAAAAGAAAATTAAGTATACGATCACTTTGACCTTATAAAAGGTAAAAGCACCATATGGGAAGTTATGAAATTGCGCTTGGTAATGGGCGCTTGATGTTAGAAAAACTGCGACAAATTTATCGGATGTGTCGAATTGAAAAAGCCATTTGAACAGAAATATGGGGCAAGATCAATAAATACATGCGCTATGGGAAATACGGCTAATGTACAGCATACAAACACGAAGTCAGTGCCTCTGTACGAGCCCTAATTTATCATTTCTCTTACACGCGAAATGTGTTGGTTACGAATGTCAGTTCTCCATAGTATTTCCACAAAAAGAGCGTTTCCCCATTTCGATCCACGTGCTACTACCGTGTTGATCAAACATACCGGTAAGAAGTTGAGCATTGAGTTATTGATCTTTTGGGAAAGTCTTCTGCTAACTTACTAAAGACTGTGTTACAGCATTTCAGAAGCCAAAAAACGTTCAGTGCAATCGAGAATAGGGCACGTAGTCTGACTATAACAATTTTTACTTCAGTCTTCTTTCTTCTTATTCGTACGATGCAGTGTGTACACCTGTCTTGTGTTAAATCAAAAACGGTTCACCACAGCATATGAAACCTAAACGCTTATGTAATGATCCCATCACGGTGGTCAGCTTGACAAAGTTTGCTGCATAGCTGTCTCAGAAATTTTTTTCTTTGTGCAATCGAGCTCATAATTTCCTGCTACAAGTGAAAACCCTAATACCGTTATTAACACGTCAATAGTGGGATTATTTTCTGTATTTAGAGACATGCACAACGAGAGACAAGTTTTTAGAACGGTTTATGGATTCTGCAATCTGTATGTGTTTACACTGGCCGCATGGCACTTTCTTCAGATGGCACACAATCTGGCTCACCAAGCGACGAGACGATGGTGCATTAGCTCTCCTTCGGTCCTGTTTCTTTTTCCGGTCGCTGAGCGATCTTTGTATTCTGGACATTGTCATCAGAGATTCTCTGTCAGGCAAATCGTGGGGAAAGGTATTTCGTGACGTTACATATAGTAATACATTGACCAGTCTGTGAATTTTATCAACTTTGCATATGACATTTTCCTGCAGTTACTACCTACCAAGTCAACCAATATCCATTCATTAATGCCGTGCTAATTTTTCCCCGCGGTTTGCCGTTTCATTTACGCGAGGAGGATCGTTTCTGAGGTTTTGGGCAGCTTGACGAGTATTGCCAGGGCTGTATGGACACTCGCAGAACGCCTACATCGAGATGCTGTGGGAGACGTCGGGGACCGAAGCGGGTGTCCCACATTTTAAAAAAAAAAAGCCTTAATATACATAGACAAATTCCCTTGTTGGTGCTTCACATTTGATGTACTTTCGGCGTGCCGGTGAAGTTTCGAATCGTTCTGGCATATGGCAGAGCTGTAGTACAGCGTCAAAATTGCATCTACGTACGACTCACATTACAAGCAGTGAGCTGTTATTGAATTCTTGTGTGCAGAAAAACAAACGGTGGTGACATCCATAAACGTTTGTGTGCAGTGTACGAAGACGCCGCAGTTGATAGGAGTACACCTGGACGATGGGACGAGAAAGTTGCAACCTCAGGAAATGCAGAAACAGAGCTCCATGATCAGCCACGTCCCGTCACAGCCACTGCTCCCGACATGCTGAATAGTGCGGACGCCGTTATTCCTGTGGACCGGTGCATCACAACTAAACAATTTGTTCTACAGTTGTCGGTCAGCTTTGGAAGTGCGTCTGCAATGATCAAGACTCTCAGATATCCAAAGAGGTGCTCATGATATGTTCCACGAATGCTCACAGCGGACGACAAGATTCGAAGTAAGGCCATTCCATCTGAATTGTAGGAGGTTAAAGATTCTCTACGAGGAACACACTTTGAAGATGACGAGAGTGTCGGTCATGCAGTGAAAAGATGACTACGCCCACATAATAAGAGCAGGGAATACATGCTCTTCCACAACGGTGGCGTACGGCCGTAGAACATAATGGAGACTATGGAGAAATATAGGCATGGGAAACACATGTTCATACATATTGACACCAAATTCTGACTCTTAACAATAAATATCTTCTCAGAAAAAAGAAATGTGGGGCATTACTTACTGAACGACCCTCGCACTTACGAGTCTCGCATTCTAGTATTGCAAGAATTTATTTGGTTTTACATGTAGTTTTGTTCTGTCTGCGATTAGTGGCAGATCTCACTGGCTATAAGTGTGCTCACAGCCCTGAATTTGTTGCTAAATGATTCTCGATACGGGCAATGTGGTCCACATGTGGGAGGACTACAGCTGTTTCGTTGCACTGCACCACTCCTCCCGAAAGAAACTCAAGAGTACCCTTACCTACATGATGGACACAGAAGGATTGGTAACTCTCCTACGAGTACTCGGATTTTACATGTCTTCTTGCAACGCCGCACCCTCACTAATAGTAATGTAGTATTATATATCGTGTTGTGCTTCGTTGCATGGATTTTTCTGCTGCCTGGCAGCCCACACATAAGCGCTAGTTTTGAAAGCTGGAGGGGTGTGGAACTTGATTCTGATTCGTCTAGGGAGAAAAGATGGAGAAGGTGACATCTGCAGTACAGCCCACGTAATACCACCGACGCGTCGGTACCTGTTTGTCGTTATTACTGTAGGCGGAGGAACTCTCGTTGAATGCCTGATACAGCAACAGAGTCTTTTGCACCAGCAACCAGGACAGTCACACCTGAAACGATTACACCTAAAATAATATAAATTTTGCTGTTATTGCTGCGGTGGTGCAGTGTGTTCACGACCACATTCCAAGCGTGGTCGTTAGAAGTGTGCTCTATCTTGCTGGCGGCTTACCTTTCATTGTGATGGGTGGGTGGTAGCGGTTGTGGATACTGATCAGCTCTCTACGTGCGCTTTTTTTGTAGTGCTGCGCTAATTCTTAAGCTCTAGTACATTTTGTTTGAAATCGGTAAGCCCAACCCCCAATTTTTCTGTTAAGTCATAAACTTACAGTGATGTCATTATTCCCAAAAATGTTCACGTTTTAAGAGATAAAGTACATCTACATCAATACTCCACAAAACACCTAACAGTGTGTGACATTACATGAACTGGTAATGCAGTGGTAGCTTACCGAGGGTATATCTATTACAATGTGGCATTTCTTATACATATAGTACGTTCGGTTGGAAGTCAGTCAAACTGTGATGCTTACAGAATTCGTTATCTTGTAGTTAATATGCTGTAACATCATTACTTCTACCAATATGGGAAAGCGTTCGTTTTCTAATACTTAAGCGATGGTGACACACACACTAGCGGAGTAGTGGTGGCTTAGCAATGATAAATGATTCGGATACCGCACTGTAATTAGCTGAGAGCACAATCACGCAGCACGATACGTCCAGACGTGATATGGCACGAGGTTGCATGATGTTATGAGATGACGTGGTGTGAAGTAATGCGATGTGACGTCGAGAGTAGTGGGATGGAGGCTGCACAACTGAATAAGAACCGTAAAAATTTGGAAGCATACGAAACGTTGTAAAAAGTGTGGAAATATCCGTAAAACTAAGGAAAAATTTAAATAGTGTGGAAAAATTATGAAAACTGTAGAAAATACGGAGTAATACGAAAAATGAGAGTGGTTATATACATGCCTAGGCGCGGTGTCTCATGGTGCCTTGAATTACAAAAATCAAATAATACTGACTTTAATTTGCTACTAAGAAATAACCAAACCCAAGCCCTTTAATAACATGACTTAAGATAAAAACAGTAAAATTAATTTGTTATTAAACCTTAATCATGTCTCTATGGAGCACAGCTGCAGAGCGAAACCACCCTCTCAGGTACTCAGTAATAAAATATGAAGACCGTGGAGGGGTTGGGGGGGGGGGGGGTAGGTGGAGGGAAAGGGAGTGTCAGCGAGGTGGAAGGGAGGGGTGAGGGTGACCTTGATGAATTGCTGATGATTCCTCAGAGGGAGGGAGTGACGGTGACTAATATAGGTTCCTCAAGTGCGTAAGCTGACACTGTAAGTGTAACCCGACTCCAGAATTGGCCTTGAGATAGCACCTGTATCTCATCCAGAACTGGGCCTTGATAATCCACTGTCCCATGAAATCCTTTAAATCCAGTTAGCTTGAGATGAGTTCCATTTAAATCAAAACCATACACTGCTATCGTACTCACATGTTCTGAGCTCGTCAGCATCCAAAATCGTGGTACTAGATCTTCTCGTTCATTTGGCGTCATGCCACTTCTACGAGACATGATTCCAGAATAATAAAAATTTAACCTAAACTGTCTAACAGCCATAGTTCCGGAAATACGTAGCTCTCAATATGTCAGGCTCCTTGTCACCCTATGTTCTCTACAATCTATTTGGTTCTTACCTCTGTCTAATTTTACTCGATACGTACTTAGTAAATGGACTGCACTTTGCAATATGTACCAGTGATGGAGACCTCCCTGTTCTAATACTTAATGTGTATGGATATATTAGTTGTACAGGATTTTTCAACATACTGTCACTGCAGTGTGCAAAACTATGCTATCATTCGCTGGTTACACGTTATTACGCTAGTAAAATACCGAATCTAAGATACTACATCTGTGAAGTATTGACCGTTAAATGTTTAGAATCATACACTCATTCTTAACTGGTTTACTGTTATTCTATTAAACTTTGTCGCCACGCGAGCCTGCTTGTTTGAACTTTAAATATGTTTAACGAGGTCATTCAAATCGTGAACAGTCCTTCACGACTGCTGACTAAATAAATGTGTGTAACGTACAAGTGGAGACATATTATAGTAACTCATGACATACAGTATCCATCAACAGCTCGACCAAACTCATATCATTATTTATACGGCCGTTTTTAATTTTCATGCAGTTGTTTCTGTTCTTTCAAGCACTAGGCTATTCTCCTTTTACGGTCAAATAGGAACTTGTGCCCTATGTTTCCTTGGTCTTTCAATGTCACTTTTAACATTCAGTCTGTATCAGAAATCTGGTTTTGATAAATTCTTTTCTAGCAATCTGTTTAGGTGTGAGACCCATACTTTTTGATTATGTTTTCTGTTTTAAAAATATTTAGTTCTCTCCACACATCGTCATTTAGAAAACCATACAGTTTCCTGTAGACTTTCATGAATCTCAGGAATTTCCTCCTTATCTCTCTTTCTCTTCCTCGTTAATGTACACGATTACTACATTCATTCAACTCCATCTGATGACAACTTTTACAGCAAAAGATTTATTACGAAGCCCTTCAGTAGTTTACCTGGTTTGTAACGCTCTATACATTGTTTTTATGAGTTCCTTTTCGTGCGAACATGTATTGCGTTTGTAGTAATATTTCGCTGTCTCATACCACTAAGCTAGTTGCACTGCAGACACGCATCTTGGCATCTGACTGGCTTTCCCAGAGGTATTTCTGAACGACTGCTTCCTCCGGGTGGCTGTCCCCCATTCCAACGAAAGGCCTTATGTTTGCTACCTCTGAGGTGCACCTCACTAAGTTCTCCATGTGCGCCCACCATGCACACGTCCCAAGTTCGTTTGGCGTTTGCTTTTTCGCTTGATAGGGAGTGTAAATACTGGAGGATTACTCTAGAATCACTCATACTGGCGTCTAATATACGGGGTGTCGCACTCGAACCTCCCTGATTTCAAAGATCCAAGAAAGAAAAACCACAATATATCCGACAATGAAATTTGCACCACATAGTAGAGCATCTGAAAGAATTTCTTTATTTATCATACACCTCTACATGTGAACCACTTGCAGCATAAAGAATATCGATTCTATGTTCAATTTCTTGCCAAGTTCTTTGCAACATTTCCTCCGTTGTTGTTGCAATCGCATTAGTGATACGATGTCGCAACGTAGGAATATCGTCCACTTTGGTCACATGTACATGGTCCTTCACGAATCACCACATGAAGAAATCAAGCGGCATAAATGTCGGGTGAACTTGGTGGCCAGGCAGTGGGTCCTCCACGTCAGATCCAACGATTGGGAAATATCCTACTCAGGAACTTGCGAACAGCCGTTGACTAACGCAGCGGAGCCCTATCTTGTTGAAAAATGATGTTAGGTTGCAAGTCTTGTATATGAGGGTGCGCAAACTGCTCCAACATGTTCAGATACACTGACTCATTTGAGTGGGACACCCTGCACTTTATAGATAGTGATTAGTGATATCGCTCTGCAAAGATAAAATTGTATAATACCAATACCATAATTCTGCAGCCATTGTTACGTTATTTTCTATATTCATCCCGCGAAATAGGAGAGGCGCGGATCGCCTCCTATGCGTCGTTTGTCTACTTATTGCGGAGTATTAGCAGCTGAAGTCATTTGTTTTTAAGACATCTGAAATAATAAATTGTATTTTTCGTTTAGTCTATGGTTCTTATTTTTTAGCGGAAATGATATTACTGCCTTTCATCAATGACATCCAGAATGTTGTTATACGGTCGTGTTAGTCAGGTTGGCAAGAGAATTCTTTGGAGACGTGTTGACTTGCGTGTCATCCTCGTGCCACTATGAGCAGATTTGAACGATATAGAGAAAGTAGAATTTTGTTGTCTAAACTTCGTTAAAGAAGTCCAATTCATGTTTTTCGGTGTGGTCCTAATTATTTTCTTCCATTATATTTCACACAGATGTGGTCTACCGTCACCAGACTTCCCTGTTCGCCAACAAAGATCCTGATCCTGATGATTATTAACGCAGGTAACCAAATTAACTTAAATTGATCATCCGCAGTAGAGGTAATTCTGCAGTAGTATTATATTGTAACTATGCTTTCCATATTCTGTTCCTGTGGTGGTCATTTTTGTGTCCCCCCACTTCCGAAAAATAACACTTCTGAAGAATGCAACATTAGAATTTCAGTCCAAATTTCAAAATTTGTCCTGTCTGATCGGGACGCATTACAAGATGTACTGCTGGTTTAATAAATATTTATGGCATTTCAAGATCTGCGATTGACGTGCCCTGCATCTGACATCACATGCTCGCCTCATGTTGTAGCGCTCGCTAGTAATCTGACAACTATTCTTGCACTCATCAGTTTGTGTTATGGGTATTAAATTTTCTTTCATACTCATGCCAATACACGATGCGAAAATGCTTCTCTCTCTCTGTATATTCTAGACAGTCATCGATTACGATATTTTCCTGTAACAAAACTGTTATAAACATGCCGCCTGTTGTGCTACGACATCTATTACTTCGTTTAAATTTACCGCATAGATTGCCAGTTCTATTACACTTCCTCACAAACATGTGTTATTTCCCTTACCGTTCCGGATAGCGTATGATTTTGGGGGGTAAACGTTACATGAGTCAACAACAGATTCGTTCACGTACTGCTAATGACATTTTCTTGGGAATAAACCGATAGCACTCCTTTCGCAATCTAGAAAGATGAAATTTATTTGATTACTTGGCTCTGTTATTCGCAAGATAACACACTGTTTTTTTTTTTTTTAAAGAAAAGAATTTCTAAACGTCAAAGAAATTTACTTGACTCAAGAGAGAAGCTTTCCTCCCCTTAGAACGTCGTGAAGTTCGGACCAAAATATGCCGCTCAGTATTGTAACTGACACCCTTGGGCTGTAATTCTGTGAACATTTTACATGTTTCTACACTAGGCTAGATTGTACTCTTTATCAGACGTGGAGGAATAGTAGATGCGCAGTATTTTTAAGAATGAGGCAGGAAAGAGGATAGTTTCTCAGCGTATCCATCCTAACATCCTGGTGGTATATTAGAAGGCCAATATTTTCTAAGTGTGCAATAGGAAAGACACTAGTTTCTCAGCGTATCCATCGTAAAATACGTCAGGACCAGTTACCACATTCGCATTGTTTTCTTGCCGTTCGTTTATAAGTGTGTATAGTGATCCAATTATGGTATCTTACGAAATACTTTGTTAAAAACATTACATAATAGTTTCACTTTCTTCTTATGCCTTTATTTACTTCTCTAAGCTGATCCATTAGATATCGTATGGAAGATACTCATACATTGGCATTAAAAGTTATCAGAGTGTTACAGGATTTCCTCATAGAACTATGGCCGGAATCTATTCGCACAGATTGCTGTATCGTTGACTGATAAGCCTTCAGAGTTACTCGAATTGCCATTGCTTCTTTTCAATCAATTTACTACGTTCGTTCTGGTAGTTAGAGTACAACGATCTGTTTCTATGACAGTTTCCAGAAGGAGGCAATAAATAACGGTGACTCAGGCTCATTTCTTGTTTTGGTACATATTTCTTTCCATCGGAGTTCAAGATTGGTTTCAACTCTGTCGAATTTCCTGACTGTAAACCAATTAACGTTCTCAGCAAGATGATAGAAATTACGAATTCCATAAAATACGTGTACTTCTTTGTACGTGACCATCGTACCTGTAACAGTATCGAGATTTCTGTTGACAATGTAGAAAGTGTAACGCCCAGTAACTGGCTACTAATGCGTTCGGTATTTACATCCTCAGACAGTTTCCTCATTACCATCGACAAGTTACGCATAAATTTCCTATTCGATAAAAAGCTAGTAAAGGTGCTATAGCTCTGTTGGAAATTCATGGGCACAGAAATTACGAATGTGCGCTTTAGATATACCGTAGCTATGGAAATCCATGTATAACACAGTATAGCCTATGTGTGGAAAATGTAACACATTATAGGCCATATGTGGAAATAAGGACGATTACACTAACGATTAATAAAAATGAATTTGTATGTGTGTCAGAAAACTGGCTGTTACATCGAAGCTAATGGCCATTTAACAAATTAAAACAACATAAAAATGTTAGAGTGAAATACAATTTTACGCAATATTAATACGGTATGTTGTACATCCCATACGCTTCAGTGGCGACAGTGGAGCAATTTGTAATTGTTATCACAGCTTATTTAAAACGTATGTCATGAATAAAGGGAAAAAAGTTGCGCTTTAAAGTCTAAAAACTTGATGAATCATATAAAAGTAGAATGGTTGTTCTTAATCTTTAAAGCTTTGCGTTCAAAATTCTGTAGGTATCATACAATGTTCGTATAAGTTGGATTATACAACAACGTTAAGAGAACGATGTCCATTTCACGTAACAGTACAAGTAGTTGAACGTCTCACGATAATTACTATTTGTTTAAAAAATTGGCTTGCATCATGTGAGTGTAACGACTTCTATTCTCTTAAACAGCAGATCAAATAGGAGGGCCGGCCGCGGCGGTCTAGCGGTTCTAGGCGCGCAGTCCGGAACCGCGCGACTGCTACGGTCGCAGGTTCGAATCTTGCCTCGGGCATGGATGTGTGTGACGTCCTTAGGTTAGTTAGGTTTAAGTAGTTCTAAGTTATAGGGGACTGATGACCACAGATAGTGCTCAGAGCCATTTCAACCATAAATAGGAGGACACGAACTATCTTATTTTCAGCATAAATGTGGGTCCTGCGTGCACGGTTGTTGATGACCTAGAAAACACTTATAAGTAGCTGAAAATAGCAAAATAAAATGAGCTGTGTTGTTGTTTAACATATGCGACTGGCTGCGTCCTGATGTAACTGAATAATTTAAAATTCTGTCCATATGTGCTTGTATTGCTTGCACATTTTGCTTCTCTTGATTAATGAAACCGGTTTTTAGCGAATATGTAGGTGAATTTAGAGAATGTAGCACATCTGCTACACTACAAATGGCGGTAACTCGGAAGAAAGGGCTTTCTTTGATTTTGTTGCATCGTAGATATGAATAGTGTCTTAGTTTATTGGATTTTGTGCTTCTGACAATTCGTGTCTTTTCACACGCAGGAAAATACCTATTTAGCCCTTTTTCCATTTCCAGACCACAACAGAAGGCCCCTGGAAAGCTTTGTCCATAAATGCCATTTTATGGGTATGTACGATTATGTTTCTGGTGTGAAAGGATCAGTCGTTAGATTGTTTTGAATCATATTCTGACGTTGACCGGGATACGCCCGATTGCTTTTATCATACTGGACGCAGATCATCGCAATCTTCTCGGAGGTTCCTTTCGTGTACCCCTACTATACTACAATACAAACCAGTTTAAACCTAACCCTTCAAAAACCCATGTCTGTGCTTTACATTTGAAATACAAGAAATCCATTCGCAAGTAGCAAACTGTATGATCGAGAGTCAAACTGGAACACGACGAGACTCCAAAGTACCTAGGAGTGACACCTGAGAGATCTCTCACTTTCAAAAACAGAGCAGTTCTAGGCGCTTCAGTCTGGAACCACGCGACTGCTGCGGTCGCAGGTTCGGATCCTGCCTCGGGCATGGATGTGTGTGATGTTCTTAGTTTAGTTAGGTTTAAGTAGTTCTAAGTTTTAGGGGACTGATGACCTCAGAAATTAAGTCCCATAGTGCTCAGAGCCACTTTCAAAAAGCAATGCATGAAATGAAAGTCGAAAGTTTCCAACAATCTCCTAAGGAAACTGGCCGTATCTCAGTGAGGTAGTCATCCTGAAACAATCCGAACATCTGTAGTGGCACTATGCTTTTCTACACAGAGTTTGCCTGTCCTGCTCTTTGTATCTCAACTCACGCCAAAAAGGTGGATGTACCTCTCAACGAAACCTGCAGAATTATAACAGGTTCCTTGAAATCGACTCCAGTCGAATGGCTTTACCACCTCGCAGGAATAGCACCACCACCTGTTCGAAGAGAGATAGCTACAAACAAGGGAAAAAAGGCAGTGGAACAGGGAATTACCCATCCTCTGTATTGGCATGAACTGCGTCTGCAACGACTGAAGTGAAGGAAGAGTTTCCTTAGGACATCAAACGAAAGTAGAACCACAGCTGGAGAAGCTAGGTTAAAACTATGGAGGGCTACGACCTACCTTCCACCTGGTTGGAAAAGAGTTGCTGAAGCTTAACTTCCAGGCGACGACGGGAAATGGACAACTTAGAAGCGCCTGAATAGACTGATATCCGGAGTTGGAAGATAAAAACTTGGCAAGATGAGGATACACTGATCCAAATGATATTCCGTGTGACTGTGGAGAAGAACAGACAGTTCGGCACATGCTTCGGTGTCGATAGCGCCCAGTCTCCTGTACAGAAGATGATGATCAACAAACAACAGAAAATGCACTGGAAATGGCCAAGTTTTGGTCAAAGTAATTTAATCATAACTGTGTAAAATGTATGTGCATGTATATGCATGTTTCTCACACGACAATAATATTAATACTTTTGATGTGTCAAACGTTTCCACATTGTTGACCCGAAAGTCATAGTCTCATATAGTCAAGATTCAATAAACACTTTTCACAAACACATTGTACGAAAATAAGATTTGATTTGACTAGTTCTGACGGTCACACACTATTTAAAAGTATACAAAATCTGTGATTTCAAAAACCACTGTGTCATCCTGTAACTATTTGTGGTGTACTCTGCTGTGCTTGTGTCTGTCAGCATTAATGCAGCTTGGAAAATACTTCAAAGCGGCCCGGAAATAGTTTGAAATTTGCTCCCCCATTTGGGTTCACAGGCTTTGAAAAACCGGGAATAAAACCAGATTGGAGCCATCAAACTGCATCATCTGACTGTGTATGTGACTACTAACTTATTGAGTTATGTACTTTAAGGTGAACATGATTTGTCAACAGTTACAGGATTTCACGTATAAGGTAAAACTGACAATTTAGAAACATACATTTTAACTGAAAATTATGAAGTACTTTAAGACAGGAGACTCCTTAGACCCGCATTTCATAGGAGGGTCGTGAAAACCACAGGTAGTATCACTTGACCTCTTTTATACTGTTATATTCGTTTATGATTGTGTTGTGTTCAACAATAAATATTCAAGGTCATCTCGTTTAGGCTTGCTATTCAATCACTGCAACATGTATGTCGACGCTACACACTAGATATTGTACTATTAAAAGCGTCCAGCTAAATGCTAGCGTCGACAGTTCATTTCTATTCCATTTTCGGGAGTTGGCCGTGCTCGCAGCTTCCGAGCGACCGCGCCAAATATTTTGTTGTTGTGCGCTGTGTAGGTAACAATATATTTCGCAACTTGTAGCAGTAGATACCCTCTGATACTGTTCACGGTTATTTTGGAAGTGTGCTGCATGTTATTATTACCACGTGCTTACGTTACTATACGGAGAACTTTCTTTCGCCATATGTAACGTTTTCAGCACTTTAAGAGCGTCTTTAAGTTCACTAATACACATAATTCCATGTGGTTAATCAGTCACTCACGTCTCTTTTCTTTTACACAAATGATTTGCACTGCCTGTGTAACGCATAATGTGAGGTGCAATTCAGTGTTCAATACTTAAATGTGCATACAGTACATAAATGCTGTCCGCAGCTCGTGGTCGTGCGGTAGCGTTCTCGCATCCCACGCCCGGGTTCCCGGGTTCGCTTCCCGGCGAGGTCAGGGACTTTCTGTGCCTCGTGATGACTGGGTGTTGTGTGACGTCCTTAGATTAGTTAGGTTTAAGTAGTTCTAAGTTCTAGGGGACTGATGACCACAGATGTTAAGTACCATAGTGCTCAGGGCCATTTGAACATAAATGCTGATATTTTAGTCAGTTCATTTCTTTATCTTATTCCTTCAACTATACACATATTAGGAAATTTGCAGTGTATATGTATCGCTTACAAGGACTGACTTACGCTGTTCTTCTGCAAAACAGTAACCTTTTTTGAGTAACCAGACTACAATGCCATGTACGTTCTACGTAGGTGTTTAATTCATTCTCATTCATATAGATTGCATATTACCTGAATGGGACCTTTATGCATGTATCTTCGCCTTAGCTAAAAACAACAAACACGAAATACGAGAGAAATCGCGGTCTTACAGTGTCCAAAAATCACTCACACCAAATACTGAACTCAAACCGTCCTGATATATTACATAAAAGTTCGGTAAAATTAATTGCACCTATGAGTTAGCCTACCTGGTATGGATGCATCATAACTGATAACCTTTTTATTAGTTTTACACTTTCTCGCCTTAACACGTTTGTTACAAGAGTGTATGTTGCATAGTTTGAATATAATATCACTTTATATACATACATTCAATAAACATGTATATAGAAAGAACAAAATCTTTCCTGAATTACCAAAGAGTGAATATTTGTTCTCACTTCAAATATGATATCTCGGAGTAATTTCAAATCTTGTTTCTTATCCATTGTACTTAACTTTCTGTCAGAAACATGAAAGTATAGCTACACTAATCACTAAACACGTACATACTGAAAGGTGGCTATACAATTTTGCTCCTTAACCTACTATTTTAAATATAGACCGATAATCTACTCACCATGCTAAGGAGTTTGATATTATGCATGCCATACGTCAAGTAAAGTGATACTAATTAGCATAGCATGGAGAGTAATCATTCAGACCAGGCTGACATGAACTCGATGCTAACAAGGGTCCACTACTTTGCATGTTAATAGTCACATAGTATCGCAATTACTTTGAACTGAAGTGGATGCAGGGAGCTACCAGCCATCGAGAGAAATAGTACATGGAATGCATTTCGAGAGGGGCCATAAAAAGGCGACCCTTCACAGCGGGAAGGCAGGTATCATTAGCGCAGCCCGAAGCAGGTCGTTTATGACAGCTTACAGCTAACAGCAGACCACTAAGCGAGCTTCTCTCACTCACACCTGTGTGAAATGGAAAGAAAGAGCGTAGCCCGAGTCCACGTGGCCGCTTAGCAGAGACGACTGGACAAAACACAAGTAGAAAGACAGCACCTGGGAAAACATCTAGGAAAGGAATGCTTCCAGAATCACAACGGGAGGTCTTTGAAAAGCACGATAATCACTGTTGCTAGGTTCCTTTTTTTTTAAAACAGGGAACAAGCCACCGTAGAAAGCACCATAATATTTAACAAATACTCGCATATCACGTGATGAAGACATGGAGAAAACGAGGCTGCACATGGGCAGCTCGTGAATGGGCAGAGTCTGAGGAGATACAAGCGAAACATGAATGCTACAGACCAGAAGGAAAAATGTTTCCACGCCCATTACACTTATCAAAGCTCATGGGGCAAGCAACAAAGCAAGTCGCACCAAAGTCAGCATTGGCCGCTACAACTTCTGGTAGGGGATGAACACAAGGTACAGTGGGGGGAAAGAAGAAGATATACAGGGCAGTCTCCTCAGAGAAAAGAAGGAGAGGTCTCTTCAGACCAGAGCCTGTTCTATCAGCCTGGAAGAATTTTTAGTGAACACTTGCATTCACAGGATTCAAAAATCTTGTAACATCTCCAGAGTGGAGATTATGGATTTCGACCTAAGTTAGTTACGTTCTGTGGAACAATTAAAGAGGGCAGAGGTGTAATGTCACTAAGCGAGAGCGAATGGACATTGCCAAGAGTTTACCTACCGAAAACCACACTTTTTCGCCTCACGAAAACTCAGGGCAGTTGCCGACTGCTGATAGAGCCAAAGCCAGAATAGACAGCGTCGATGCGCCGCTGTTATCATACGCCACTGCCAATCACACAGCAGCTGGTAAAGCATGGTAAATATCGCGTTGGCTCAGGCACTTAATAAGGACATCACTAGCTTTTGTGTGCACTTCAGTTCTAATGGAGACTGGAGCTGTATTAAGTATTTTCTTCTCATTCCCTCGTGTCCAATGTAGTCATATATTGTGTGTGCATGTATTCATAGGGCTTAAAAGACAGGAAAGGTATCAGTAAATATACGTTATTGTCCAGCTAAAATAGCATAGATAATATGACATATTGAAGGGTTGTGAGTGTAATATTTAGGAGGGTAAATTGTTTTGTGATCACTGTATTGTAAATTATGCTACAGGTTCTTTTCTCATGTAGCAATGCTTTTGAAATGTTGTCTTGTGTAAATGTTTATTACGATTAATTTTTCAAATTGTGAATTCACTGTCAGGATCTTCCTAATTATGGATGTTTTTTCCAATGTCACTAGCTAAACACTTGAACCTAATATGTATGGTGATTCTGTAATAAAAATAGTTAGTGCAAGTGACAGTTGTCTATGTGTTCTAGAGTAGAGGCTACCCCTTCCTCGCTAAAGTATTTTAGGGGATGTATGACAGGTGTTATTGTTATGTCTAGTCGTGATTTCATCCAGCACCTCCTTACACTATATGATAAAAAGTATCTGGACACCTGGTTGAAAATGACTAACAAGTACATGGCACCCTCCATTGGTAATACTGGATTTCAGTATGATGTTGGCATTCCCTTAGCTTTGATGACAGCTTCCACTCTCTCAGGGATAAGCTCAATCAGGTGCTGGAAGGTTTCTTGGGGAATGGCAGCTGACTCTTCAAGGAGTGCTGCAATAAGGAGAGGTATCGATGTCGGTCGGTGAGGCCTGTCACGAAGTCGGCGTTCCAAAACATCCCAAAGGTGTCCTGTAGGATTCAGTTTAGGACTCTGAGCAGGCCAGTCCATTACATGGATGTTATTGTCGTGTAACTACTCCACCACAGGCCGTGCGTTATGAACAGCTGCTCCATCATGTTGAAAGATACAATCACCATCCCCAAATTGCTCTTGAACAGCGGGGAGCCAGAATCTGCTTAAAACATCAATTTGGGCCTGTGCTGTGATAGTGTCACGCAAAACAACAAGGCGTGCAAGCCACCTCCCTTAAAAACACGACCAAGTCATAACATCATCGCCTCCTAATTTTCCTGTTGGCAGCAGACACGCTGGCAGACGACGTTCACCAGGCATTCGCCATACCCACACCCAGACATTGGATCGCCACATTGTGTACCGCGAGTCACTCCACACAACGTTTTCCCACTGGTTAATCGACCAATGTTTACGCTCCTTACACCAAGCGAGGCGTCGTTTCACATTTACCGGCGTGATGTGTGGCTTATGGGCAGCCACTGGACCATGAAATCCAATTTTCCTCACCTCCCATCTAACTGTCATAGTAATTGCAATGGATCCAGATGCCATTTGGAATTCCTGTTTGATGATCTGGATAGATGTCTAACTGTTACACATTACGACCCTCTTCAACTGTTGGCAATCACTGTCAGTCAACAGATGAAGTCGGCCATTATACTTTTGTGCTGTGTGTGTCCCTTCACACTTCCACTCACTATCACATCAGAAACAGTGGCCCTGGGGATGTTTAGGAGTGTGGAAATGTTGGGCACAGACGTATGACACAAGTCATATCCATTCACCTTACTACGTTTGAAGTCCGTGAGTTTCACGGAGCGCCCCATTCTGTTCTCTCACGATGTCTAATGACTATTAAAGTCTCTGATATAGTGTACATGGCAGTAGGTGGCAGCACAATGCACCTAACATGAAAAACATATTTTAGGTGATGTCCAGATACTTTTGATCACATAGTGTATCTTGCAAGGCTGGGGGATTATAGGCACTTTAGTTCTGTCTGATGTCTCCATGTGTGGCAAGTGATATGGATGGGTCATAAAGATCAGAGGAGAATGTTAGATAATGGCGAGCCTGCCATGTTGCGCTTTTGGTTGAGAGATTTGGCTGCAAGGATACATTTTTCGTTGATATATTACACTGTTAGGATACGTTTTTGGTGAGAGACTGGCATATCCGGGAAATTGGCATATCAGGACGTTTTTGACAGAAAAATCTGACTGTCCTGATATTTTTGAGCACAGAAAAATATATTCAGAATACGTTTGTGATTGAAGGGAGACTACCAGGGATGTTTTGGGTTGAAAAATCAGGATGTCCCGGTAGTTTTGAGCACAGTGGAAAGTGGCCAGAGTATGTTTGTGGTTGATGGGAGATATTTCAGACTGTCCAGATAGTTTTGAGCTGAGTGAAGTTGTTAGAATCACGTTCATTTAGTACAGGACACTATTAGAATACGTGTGTGGCAGGAACACGAGGCTGTTAGAAGTCATTTTGAGGACTGAAAGTGATATACTTAATGATATGTGCATACAGTGTGTTATCTTGTTGAGGTTTAGACTTGCAAAAGTTTGTCAGTACATTTAAGAGTTAGCAATAGTACGTTTGTGTTTATAAATGTCAGAGAGTGTTTAAAGTAGCGGCACTTTGTAGGTGCTGCATTATCATGTTGGAAGTTGGAGGTTCAGTAATCCGAATTTTCTTAGATCTGGAAGTGCAATGTAGCAGTAAACGTGTGACTTCTTTTGTAATTAGATGAAATTTCAACAAAAAATTTTGAATTCAATTAAAGTCAGTAGTTAGGTATATTTAATAATTATATTTTGTGACTGGCTGGCACACAGGTTTTATGACATCGTTGTTGGTGTGTTGGATTCTGTTTCAAACATCGTTGAAAAATTTCTTGTATTAAACTGAGAGAAAGTGTGCACTGTAGACTAGAATTCGTACAGGGCTATGTATGATGTTTTGGAGGTATGTTAGGTCGTATGATCGCATGTTAACGCGAAGTCCGGTGAGAAAAAAGCGCGAAGTTCAGAGAGAGTTAGGTAGATTCGAAATGGCGGACAGATTAAAGCCAGGTTTTAGACGAGGTGATAGGCATGGAGCGTGTGTCAGAGGCAGAACAGTTGCAGGAACAGCACAACGTATCAGGCGCAATGTCTCGCCATGAACGTCACTAAGGTGAGACAAGTTCAAAACACTCACATCAAGGAATTGATTATGAAAACGGTCCAGAGGCAGAGCAAGACCAAGACTTAATTTCAGATGATTACACTCGAATCGGGTGTAGTCGCAAGAGATCAGTTGTCATGTGAAAGGACAGAAAGATTGAGTGTCAGTGCACCTGCACTTCATTCACAAATTAAAGAGTCAGTTCAGTAGAGACAGAAAAGGGGAAAGTTGAATCAAATGGCTACCGATAAAGATCCAAATGTATCTAAAAGTATGTTCGAAATGTTGCAGTATCTGATTCAACAAGTTAAACAAACTAATGCATGCGTGCAGAATCTAAGTGCAGAAACGTGTTCGAATGTAAAGAACGAAGGTGAACAGATATACAAAGACATACAATGACAATGACAATGGTAATCGGTATAGACAGAACTCAGGACGTAATAATGAACGTAATCAAGGATATTGGGATTCAGGTAGGAATAATATTGGCAACAACAGTCCCTTTTTCCGAAATAAAAATAATAACAGGAATAGGAACTGGTGAAATGGTGAAAATAGACCAAATTGGTTTCACCAGCAAAATCAGAATCACTCGAATTCGAACAACCCTCAAGAACCAGAAAGGATATGTAGAATCCGAGTACATTTGACGCTCAGACGAAATATCAACAACCTGAGGCTGAGATTAGGCAACCTACCCCATGGAAATGTAAGAATTGACTACGTGTGGAAGTGGGGGACCAAGAAGATAACACTCAAGCCACAGACGATTGTATAATTCATAACAAACAGATTCACAACAAACATGACTCAGGGGAAGAGATATTAGCAATACAGGCCGTAAAAATAAGATTGGAACTACAAGTCACAGGTGGGAGCATGATTTACTGGAACCCAACTGATGATGAGGCGGACATCCCACGCCTACATTGAAGTGACACCTACAGAAGATGATGAACCATTGCATTGCTTATATCGAACGTTTGACATGGAGAGTAGGCGGATAACGTGCCATCAAGCGAAACCTGTTTGGCTACCACTGGATAGCGATGTTAATTTTTATAATTCGGATGACAATGACGCGATTGTGCAAGCATACAGAGACGAGTATGGTGAAGTTAGACCAGCAAAGACTGGGAAATCCTTCCATTGTATAGGAGAGGAAGTGATTGACGTACCTCCACCACAAAATTTGCTGTCTGAGAGTACACAGATCAATAGGCTCGAATATGATTCGATTGAAGATGCACCGTGGTCGAAGTGTGCCACTCGACATACACCCAATAATTAGTGCTCAAGTGGAAGATACAATGATTAATGCAGTCATTGACAGTGGAAGTGAAATGATAGCCAGTTCATAACAGCTCTTTAATAATGTAATAGTGAAAATGAACTGCCTGTATTCAAAACACGAAAAGTGCAAGTCAAAAGAAGAAAAGCAAAAGCTTTTACTGACTGTAAGGCATTGGAATTGTTGCTAATGGCAAAGCTAACTCATGGCAGACCTGCCCAATGGATAGTAATACTACAAGAGTGCGATTTCTCAATTATTTATCTACCAGGTCCAATTAACTTTTAGCAGATGCGCTGTCAAGCTCTCCTCGAGATATAGGTAACAGTTTGGGAAGTAATGATGAGGAAAGTCGGTTCTGAATTTAGTGTATTAAAATTGTACCATTTGAAAACTATGTAACTAATGCATTCAAACAAATTGCCACAGAACAAAACAAAGACCCTGAGATTTTGGAAGTCAAACATAAGTGAAAGATAAGAACATCGTCGACATTCTCTTCCATTACCTTCTGAAAGATGACAACTTGTTTTATAGAAGGAATGTAGATACAAGTTCAATGTAGTGTGTATTCCAGAAGAAATGATTAATAAATACGTTTGGTATCCACATCTTAGCAATGGGAATTATGGCCCATGAAAATGTTACTTGAAATATAAACAGTCATATAATTTTTCCAATATGGATAAATGTATTAGCCAAATGCAAAGATTATCAGAGGGCTAAGCACATAACATAAGGAGCCAGACCACCTATGTATTCAATAATTCCTGAAAAATTTAAACACGTTGCAGCAACACATTTCATGGGACCATTGCCATGGACAAATAAGGCAAATACATTTATTCTCGTTGTGGTAGATTTAACATTTAAGTATGTCAGCCTTACGCCCTTCAAAATGCAACTGGGTGCACTGTTACAAAAACACTCTATCATGGTTTCAGAGTTGAAAAAATATTGTGTGACAATGGACCATAATGCAGGTCAAAACATAGGCAGCACATAACATAAGGAGCCAGACCACCTATGTATTCAATAATTCCTGAAAAATTTAAACACGTTGCAGCAACACATTTCATGGGACAATTGCCATGGACAAATAAGGCAAATACATTTATTCTCGTTGTGGTAGATTTAACATTTAAGTATGTCAGCCTTACGCCCTTCAAAATGCAACTGGGTGCACTGTTACAAAAACACTCTATCAGGGTTTCAGAGTTGAAAAAATATTGTGTGACAATGGACAATAATACAGGTCAAAACATAGGCAGACTACACACAAGGAGCTTCGAATCAAGCCTATTTGCATTTTAGAATACACACCAAGTATAAATCCAACTGTGCGGACTATAAAAGAATTAGGAACACAGTGTTACTTATATTACAGTAAGAAGCATAACACCTGTGATATGTATTTGGCACCACTTCAGGCAATGATCTATGAAATGCCCCATAGCACCATATTGTTTCCTCTATTTGCTGTCTTAACAAATAAACCAGCCCCAGACAGAATTAGGGAAGTAATAAAATTTCCACGAATCCCAAGAACACAACAATGAAATTTTGTGGCAATGCCACTGAACAACATCCGTTTTGCAGCCATGAAGAGGAAATCCAGGGTAGACAAAACTGCCACCAATCGAGTGTTTATGGTGGGATGAAAAGTTTTAGTACAAACATTATTTTCAAACAAACAAAAACAGCAATGCCATAAGTTCTTTTCTGCATGTAGCAGTCTGATAGAAATTCATAGAATTATACATACAAATGCTGTGGAATTCATCAACATAAAATAGTGAAGTCCTTAGGGATGCACCACATAAACAATCTAAAGGTCTATGAGGGTTAGAATTATAAGAATCGAAATTCACATGTGTAAGTAGGCTGTTTAGTTTTTTTTATTGGTAACGCCAGCTCTGTATTAAAATCACTGGCTGTACTGTGGGCAGTCTGTGTCTGCTTTGCATTGTTGTAATACTCGCCATTGTAGTGTTAGGCAGCTGGCTGTGAACAGCGCGTAGCGTTGCGCAGTTGGAGGTGAGCCGCCAGCAGTGGTGGATGTGGGGAGAGAGATGGCGGAGTTTTGAAATTTGTCATGAACTGCTATATTTATATATGATGACATCAAGGTCAATACATTGTTTGTTCTCTATTAATATCTTTCATTTGCTAACTATCCCTATCAGTAGTTAGTGCCTTCCATAGTTTGAACCTTTTATTTAGCTGGCAGTAGTGGCGCTCGCTGTATTGCAGTTGCTTGAGCAGCGAAGATTTTTGTGAGGTAAGTGATTTGTGAAAGGTATAGTTTAATGTTAGTCAGGGCCATTCTTTTGTAGGGAATTTTGAAAGTCAGATTGCGTTGCGCTAACAGAATATTGTGTGTCAGTTTAAGCACAGTCTTGTAGAAATTGTTCAAAGGGGACGTTTCATATGTCGACCCTTAGCCGAGGATGCCTCACTGGAATCTTCTGATTTTTTTTGTAGTTTGTGTAATTAGTGTAGATTTTGTTTATTGCTAGCGCGTAACTGTAGAGAGAATCTCCTTTGTAGTTGCAGTCTTTCATTGTTGTACAGTAAAACAGTTGTGGCATGCATGTAGATTTGCACCAAGTATTTCGCAGCTGCAGTTAACTAGATATTATTTTCAGTGCTATGTTAATGTGTTCTCTTATTTTTGATCTTCAAATTTTGTTTTTCTGTGTTGTCGTGTGAAATACTGTGACAGTAATGGCGTGTGAAAAACGTAATACTAGGCTCCAAAGTAAACTGAGAAATGACAGTGAAAATGAAAGCAGTGTGTTAGCGCCACCGAGTAATGAATTAACTGATGTTCAAAGTAGTAATTTGGTAATTGTGCATAGGGAAATGGAGCGGGCTGCAAACAATGGTGTAGACAGTGAAACAGGTAGTGAACAGGGAAGCATTATCGATCGATCGGTCGGCAACAGCTCGCCTCAGGAATCCGAAATGACAGGACACAATTTCGCAAATACTGTAGATTCAGGTTTTGGGTCATCACTGTTTTCTCAAATAAGTCAAGACACATTTTCTGCTTGTCAAAATGTGAATGTTGCCGGTGCAAATGCACTGCCGAAAAGCGTAGAGAAACAGATTCCAGACACTAATACATTATTATTGCAATTAATGCAACAAATGGAACAAAATCAGAGACAAATGGGACAAAATCTTAAAAAGTTAGACACAATGGAACAAAATCAGAGACAAACACAGCAACAGTTAGACACACTGGAACAAAATCAAAGACAAACACAGCAACAGCTTCAAAAGTTAGACTCATTGGAACAAACTCTTGAACAAACGCGTGAAGATTTAACTACTGAGTTACATAACATTGAATCGAAATGTCAAAAAGTCTGTAATGACGTAAAAACACAAATTTGTGAGCATTTTCAACCTATTTTTTCGCGGCATGAAAATGCATTACAGAATCACAAAGCAGCCATAAAAGAACTGCAAACTCTTGTTCATGAAAATCATGAGACCTTGCAAGCTAAATTTGACCCAGTTGCATCTACCGATTCGGTTACGCAACTTGCAAAAACTCAGGAAAACTTAAAGGACACAGTAGATTCGATTTCAACACAAATGGACACTCTGAAACTTGGTTCAGAAAAACACATTGAGGAAATGTGTTCACTATCGAATAAAGTAGCCGAACTTTCGGATCAGTTCACTAACTTATCTACGAAGGTAGATGATAATCTGAACGACACAAAACCGGTAGTCTTTAATGACACAGAAGAGTGCGAACAAATTAGGAAATTCAAACAAAATCAGAATCAAATTAATACGCAACACCAAAGAGAAATCCGGGAAGTACAAGATCAGCTGACTCAGGTAATACAAGAATTACGTATTTCAGAGGCCACTCGCGCTCCAATACGGGAAGAGGGACTTAGAAATACGGAACAACCACAAAATAATAACACAGGACACTTCAGAAATTATGAAAGAAATTGGCAATGTGCACCGAATTTTGAGATGGAACGGCCGACACGACCTAACAATGACCGATATGCGACTCGCCGACATGATGATTTTGACTATAAGCTGTTCATTACTACACGTAAATTCAAAACATTTAAGAATTCCGGCAACGACATTCATCCACAAGCATGGCTCCATCAATTCTCGCATTGTTTTCCTCCCAACTGGTCGTTAGAACACAGATTAGAATTTATGTGTGGCTACTTGGAGAATGAACCAGCTGTAAGAATGCGATCGGTAATTCACGATTGTCACAGTGAAGGAGAATTTTACCATGCCTTCCTCTCAGCATATTGGTCTCAAGCCACACAAGACTGAGTAAAACATAGCATCATAATGATGAAACGTTTCGAACAATCTGAATTTTCCAGTCTTATGAAATATTTTGAAGACATGTTGCATAAGAATCAGTATCTTTCAAACCCATACAGCCCCTCAGAACTCATCCGCATTTGCTTAATCAAACTGCCTGAACATTTACGACATATTATTTTGGCAGGACGTTGCAAAGACGACATTGAAGCATTTCAGGGACTCTTACAAGAATTAGAAATTGACACTGACAATCGCGGAACGCGAAACCAGGAACACAACAATTACAGGTCACATCCGTGGCAATTCCGCGATGAAAGAAGTAATAACTTGACACGACAAGGCTATTCTCACAACACAAATCGTGACCAAAACAGACACCACCCGTATGACAACCGTTGGCAGAGTAGTAATAACTACAGGGAAAGATCACCTCTCCGTGGTAATGACTATCACAGAGACAATAAGAGAAACAGACAATATGGGAACCAAAATAAATACTATCATGGGAGACAGAATAACTTTAGACGCAACGGACCAGCGCGCAGTTACGATTTAGGGAGAAATTCTCCACCATGTGACCGACAAGAAAGAAACTATGGAATCTACCGACATGACGACAGACGATATGATCGTAACGACAGACCTGAATTGCATCAGAACTGGCGGGATTCAAACAGAGCAGGGCCCTCTCGTCACGGTGAATTTGTAGAAGTTAGGTCTCCAAATCCCAATAACGACGCGCGCCAACAAAGAGACAATAGGCAATGACTCACACCGCTGGCAGCAACAAAACGTACTTATGAAACTGATGACGCACCTGCCGTAGCCAGTAATTACGTAAAAATGGAAGACATTAGGGACATCTTACTCCAGGAACACGACGTAAAACTTAACAACATTGCATATCCTGTGATTCACATTACTGTAAATGAAGTAAAATTTACGGCAGTACTTGACTCTGGCAGTCCCATCTCAGTAATTAGTGAAACAGCCTTCAGCAAATGCAACAAATCGAACGATTGCCTCACACTTCCGTTACGTAAGATTAAATTACAAGGTGCAATCTTTGGAAAAAGTGTAGATGTACGCCAATAAACCAACTTAGAATTCTTTTGTCAAAGCCACAGCTTCTTTACGAACTTTCTTATTGTTCCGTTATTGTCGACGGAAATTATATTGGGAGTAGACTTTTTGAATGAATTCAAAGCAATCTTAAACTTTCACGATGCTGAAATAAGTTTAGAGAAGGAAGGTAAGTCAATAGCTTTGAAATTTGAAGATTGGCTCTCAAACCATGACGAAGAAATCAATCGGCTTTACCTTCTGTTGGACAACAGTTCGGAATTTTCTACGGAACTAGACACTAACAATCACTCTGCAAGTACTGACAGGGATGATATCGACGGCATATTTGAAATTAATGAGTTAATTCAGAATAAAATTCAAACAATTGAGAATTGTAATGACACTGATAGGCAGGACCTTTTTGAGATTTTACAAGCACATTCCACAGTTTTTACTCATAAAACAGGAACAATCAAGGGATTTCAATACCAATATCGTGTTCGTGAGCATACTAAATTTTGTGTTAGACCATATGTAATTCCAGCACATTATAGGGACCGTGTTAGAACAGAAATAAAATCTATGCTTGACGAGGGCATTATTGAGCCTGCAGTAAGCTCATACAACAATCCATTACATGTTGTTGAGAAGAAAAATGGATCGATCAGGCTTGTCTTAGATTCGAGACAAATCAATACGATCATTATTCCTGAAACAGACAGGCCGCAAACGTTGGAAGAACTTCTTCAAAATTTTAATGGTGTAAAAGTGTTGTCTTCCATTGATCTCAGATCCAGCTTTTATCAGATCGAACTTCATCCAGAATGTAGAAAATACACAGCTTTCCTTTGTTTCAGCGTTTGTTATCAGTTTCGGAAACTTCCCTTTGGTTTGAACATTTCTTCAGCAGCATTCATTCGCGGGCTAAATTCCATATTACCTGAGTTCTTAAAACGTCACATCACCTTATATGTGGACGATATTCTAATAGCAGAAGCTTCATGGGAACTACATAATCGCATCCTCAACAGTTTGTTACGTATTTTTGCAGAATACGGAATTACAGTTAACTTGAAAAAGTCTGAATTCGGTAGGTCAAAGGTGAGGTTTTTGGGACATATTATTTCTTCTGAAGGCATTCAGCCGGATCCTGAAAAGTTAGAAGCAATCAGAGCCATTCCAGTTCCATCCACAAAAAGACAAGTCCGCAGTTTTCTAGGTCTCGTAAATTTTTACCGTCGTTTTCTGAATATGCAAATTCTTGTTACACCAAAACTTTGTTCTCTTACTGGAAAAAACACTATTTGGAACTGGGACGAACAAGCACAATTGGAATTCAATTCTTTGAAAGAAACGTTACTTCACGCGCCAATCTTAGCTCATCCAGATCTGTCACAAGATTTCTGCCTTAGCACGGATTCTTCTAAAGTCGGTCTTGGTGCCCATTTATTTCAAGAAGCCATAGAAAATGACACTACCATTCAGAAAACCATTGCTTTTGCTAGCCGAGTGCTAACAAAATCTGAAAAAAATTATTCCGTTACTGAATTAGATGCTTTAGCTATCGTTTGGGCATTTAACAAATTCCGTTTCTTTCTTTCTGGTAAGCACGTAAAAGTATACAGTGATCATCGTGCATTACAATTTCTTATGTCTTTAAAATTAAATCATGACAGGTTAAAACGTTGGGCATTGTTTCTGCAAGAATTCCGCTTCACAATAGTCTACATTCCCGGCAAGGAGAACATTGTTGCGGACGCACTGTCACGCGCACCGGCTGGGCTTGAGAAAAGTACCACAGAAGGCAACCTCGAGAAAAATTTCAGTATTCTTTACATTCAGAAAGTCGCCTTTGAAAACTTCATCACCACATCTTTAAAGGACATTGCTCATGAACAAGATAAAGATCCGATTTGGAAAGACATCAAGAGCAAATGGCATGAAAAGACACACACACAGATTCGGCACTATTATCTGGTTAGAAACAACATACTGTTCAAACGCTGCACTGTTGATGACAAGCTATGGGTACTTTGCATTCCTGACGATTTTGTTAATAAGCTCATTTGGTACATTCATTTCAGCTATGCACATTTTGGTCCACGAAAATGTTATCATATTCTTCGAACGACTTGTTATTTTAACAATATGGAAAAAAAAATTCGAAGAGTCTCGTCTATTTGTAAACTTTGTCAAAAAGCGAAACCATCTACTGTCTCACATCGTGCTCCGTTGTTTCCTATTATTCCTTCTAAATTAAAAGAATTTGCTGCTGTTGATCTCTTGGGACCGTTTGTCAGAACATCCAATGGATTTTCGTACGTTCTGGTCGCTGTAGAACTTACTTCAAAATTTGTTTCTTTCACTCTGTTACGTAAAGCCACTGGACGGTCTGTACCCAACGCCTTTGTTAAAAATTTCTTACGTGAAGTTGGACACGTTAGTAAAGTCATTTCAGATAACGGACCTCATTTCAGATCTGCTGTTTGGTCACGCATGCTTCGCAACCATAAAATCAAACCTGTTTTTATTTCATTGTACTCACCACATTGTAACCCCTTCGAACGGATTATGAAAGAAATCAATAAGCTTTGCAGACTTTATTGTCACAGAAAGCATTAGCATTGGGACAGATATTTACACTTATTTCAAAACGTGCTGAATGAAATGCCTCACGACTCCACTGCTTTACCACCTACCCCTGTACTGAAGAATGAAGAACCACCGAACAGAATCAGAGAGCTTGTACCTTTCCCGATTACACGTAAAATTCGACACAAAGACATAATTGATTTGGCTCTTAAAAATATAATATCTGCAGCAGACAAAAGGAGAAAACTACACGGTAAAGCAAATGCAAAGAAATTGTATATTGGTCAGAAAGTTCTCATTAAAGCTCATTCATTGTCACATAAGAAGAAACACTTGAGTCACAAATTCTTTCTAGTTTACAATGGACCTTACAGAATCCGACGTATACCACATGATAATTGCGTTGAAGTTGAAACTCTGCGTACTAGGAAGAGTAAAGGTTTACACCACATTTCACATGTAAAACCGTTTATTGAAAGATAATCTGCTTTTTAACTTAGTCTTTGACATAAAATTTTTCGATTCACATTACTAATATGCTTTGTCAGACTTAGAATCTATTAACATACAACAATGTTTGAAGTTAAATATCCAATCAAGAATCAAGAGAACTTATTTAAACAGAAATGACGAATGCATTGTTATAGTGAACAGACGTCACAGTGTTATTGTGTGTGTACATTCTCGCTTGTTAGTTGCACGATTATGGAACGACTATAAGGCTTACATATTTAGAACATTTACCAGTACTGCTAATGAGATTTTAATGCAACATTTTGGTTGACTTGAAAATATATTCTGGATTTAAAATACTTTCTGTGAGATATCAGATGACACAGTGTTAGTTTATGTGACAGTTACACGATTTTATCACGACACTACTAATGAGTGACAATTTACAATGTTGCTTTTGTAGTGTTTCTGTTTTATTTCTGCACAGTTTTTCTGTTTTATTCTGCAAAGTAAAACATGTTTTAGTAGTAACTTTTGTGGTATAGCTACAATGAGATTGCCTTTTCCGTAGCACAACAATACGATACAGCACAGTACTTTCTTCATCATGGCACTAAGCGTAATAACTACGATATCTATACACAAAGCATTTCACTTTTGTTTATCATGAGGTAAGTACATTGACTTCTGCAGAACTTAGCTTTCGGAGGACGATAACTACGACACTTCCACAGAGATAATGTTGCAACAAGACGCACATTTAGCGCTACAGGACACGTATTTGAGTGATTAATTTTGTGCTTAAAACATTTATTTTTAAAGATATTTGAAGTACAATGATACAGAGGTTTTCAGTGATACATTTCATTTCATTGCTGTAATCTGTAACACCTGAGGGTATAATTACATAAATCCTCAGGGGGGTACACGCTTACTTTGTGTACCATGTGTGTGGCAACCACAAGGAACCCTAGCTAATATGGTATTTGCTTACACAACTTTACACATCGGTACCATATTTCTCTAACACACAAATTACACAGCTATCTGATCATTTAACTGAGAGATAAACATTTTTTTACTACATCAGTGACACATGTTTACGCAATACACAGTTGGGTAACTTCACACTTATGAAACTGTATTTTGTCTGTACTTTGTAAACCGTTCATATTTTTCGGAATCATTGTGATACTATGAGAGCTTTGAATGATGTATTTGGTATGGGATCATGATTTTTAAAGTACGTTTGAGGCAGATGACACTATTGACATGAGCAGAGAATTTTTTTAGGTTTTGAAATGATTGCAGAAAGCTACGACGTTTTTGGGATTTGACTGAGGTGTTATGATGTTATTATTACGACGACGATGTGTACTATGCTGTTGAGATATGTTTATGATCAATAAGATGATGCTACCGAATATGAGGAATAAGAAGTATGTTGGAAACCAAGAATCGTACTTTAAGAGTTATGAAATGTGCGTAAATGTGTGACTGTATCACAATGCTGACGAATATTTTATTTGGACACTTATATTTATAGGATTTTCTTTCTACAGATTTGCAACGCTAATTCTTGACCTGTGAAATATTTTTATGTGAGACTGTCACTGTAGCGGAAACTGCTGTCGTAAATATTTCCGTAAGAAAGTTAAGTGACCACCTGCACGTGCGTCGTCGGCACACCGCTGTGTCAGACACCTGGAGAACAAGCCATTAGGGTGTGCCTTTCCGGAAGCACAGGTAGAAAAAAAAAGGGGGGGAGGCCATTATCCTTCATATTGACATTTCCTTGTTGAAAGCATACTGTGGAGCTCGTAATTTATGATATTTACTGAAATGCCTAATGAAATGACGAGAAATATTTTTACATCTGCACACCTGATTACGACAAGCGTCTTTCTACGAGAGTTGAGAGAATATCTACTAACTTATGAAATGTCACATGACTATTGAATGATATTTTTATGCTTTGGTTTGCGTAATTGCTTATTTCATTTGATACCTGTTTTCCAGCTGTGTTACAGCATTAGTTTTATAAAGTAAACTTAGATGCATTTGCTAATGTGAACACTTTCTGTCAACAGATCTATTAAATGATAATTTTGTAATCCACATTCTTTAATAAAAAGGAGCACTTGGAAAGGAAAGAACAATAAGAAGGGACTAGTAACAGTTACTGGACACATAAGTTTCTTTTCAAGTACATGGTAATATTTCTTTTACAATAAGTTGTTGTGGTGCACCACTTTAATTACATAGACATTAAGGTGTGATTATACATTTCCCTTATCTGCATTGTTATCTTTAGTGTACTATTTTTTCTGCTTGAGCTATGTCATGTTTAGATATAAGCTGCTGTTTGCCAGGCATAGTGCTACTGAACTTTAATTTGTGTTACTCTGCTAAGCCAGATTTATTTTTTTGTTTGCTGCGCATTGCCTCATATTAGTTGTAATGTTGAATTGCTTGGTAATTTAGATTTACTGTAGCTTGCTTTGCGATTTTCCATTTTTTTTCATTGCTGTTTGTATTAATTGTTTTGTGCTGATGCATTGCCTCGTCCCTTAGTTTAGCATCTGAGCTCAGTAGATTTAAGTTAACTTAAGAGGGGGTAGACTATATAAGAGAATGAGTTGCGATGAATTGGAAGAAATGCATTGAGAAGTTAAACAAAAAAAGTACAGAAAGCAGGTATAGATAGTACTTTTGGGAATAATGATGAACAAAGGGAGATCTCCATGCAAAATACTGCAGTAAAACAAACCCTGTCCGTTCCCTTTTGTGTTATCCCACTATATGTTTGTGTACCCTTGTGTATTTGTTTTCTTCCTGTCTCTGTGTACTGTTTCTTAGAACTTTTTTCTCTTCTAATACTAAGTTACATTCACTATGATGAGGAATACTGTTATCCTCAAATATAATTGGCATTAATAATATGTTATTTACCTTATAAATATGCTTACACATTATTTATTCTGTTTTGTGTTAATGCTCATGTGTGAAGTTGATGTTTCGAAAGTTATTCTGATCTTTTATGTATGTACTCATGTCATAATTCCTGTAACACTGACGTATATGTCTATTTCTATTCTTTTGTAACGCCTGTTTTACTACAAATGTTATCTGTATGGTTATGTTCTTTAATGATGTATTTTGTACCTTTGTAATTGTATTCTCATGTTATAAAATTGTAATTGACACCAGTTCATCTTATTATTAACTTGTAAGTTACATTTCACTGCACACGTTTCTGTTGGTCATAGTATATGGACAATATGTGAGAAGTAGGGACTGTTAGTGTTTGCACGTGTGTTAATAATTCAGCAAGGGACTGGATAACAGCATTGTTGGTTCTAAGGACAGTTCCGAAAACTTTATGAGTGCACAAGTGGTGGTTTATGGACTTGCTATATTATCCGCAAGACTCTTCAGTGGTGATTGTGCACCTGCACAGTCACAACAGATGGCTGCTGGCCATCTCTACAAGGACTACAGTGGGTCTACATCTTTGGTGGCCCACCAACGCCATTATTTCTACAAGGACTACAGTGGGTCTGCATCTTTGATGACCCACCAACGTCATTATTTCTACAAGGTCTGCAGTGGGTCTGCACCTCTGGTGGCCCACCAATATCATAATCTCTACCAGGACTACAGTGGGTCTGCTCTGTGATGACCTACCTACCAATATTCTTCCAAACTACGACTGACTCTGCTGATGGGTTTGCTCTGTTGTGGCCCATTATCTGTCAGCATGTCAAGAGTCAGCACTGTCTTTCCGATGGAAGGACAACACTACTTCTTCAAGACTGCATGGAAATCCACTACTTCCGTGTGCATTTTCTTTTACTGCTCAGACTTTGAGAAAAACACTGCAATTTTACTGTGACGAATGATGAGGACTGTCTTTATGGACTGTGAGAAATTTTTAGCTTTTGACCAACATTGTCTCAATAAGTGTGTGCATTTGATTTCTTTGTTATTGTAATTATGAAAAAATTTTTTCAAATCTGTATTGGCCACTGCCCAATCCAATTTGTAAAAATTTTTTGTGGGGAGCATGGGGGCTATGTAAGTAGGCTGTTTACATTTTTTTATTGGTAACGCCACTTCTGTATTAAAATCACTGGCTGTGCTGTGGGCAGTCTGTGTCTGCTTTGCATTGTTGTAATACTCGCCATTGTAGTGTTAGGCAGCTGGCTGTGAACAGCGCGTAGCGTTGCGCAGTTGGAGGTGAGCCGCCAGCAGTGGTGGATGTGGGGAGAGAGATGGCGGAGTTTTGAAATTTGTCATGAACTGCTATATTTAAATATGATGATATCAAGGTAAATACATTGTTTGTTCTCTATTAATATCTTTCATTTGCTAACTATCCCTATCAGTAGTTAGTGTCTTCCATAGTTTGAATCTTTTATTTAGCTGGCAGTAGTGGCGCTTGCTGTATTGCAGTAGCTTGAGCAGCGAAGATTTTTGTGAGGTAAGTGATTTGTGAAAGGTATAGTTTAATGTTAGTCAGGGCCATTCTTTTGTAGGAAATTTTGAAAGTCAGATTGCGTTGCGCTAACAAAATATTGTGTGTCAGTTTAAGCACAGTCTTGTAGAAATTGTTCAAAGGGGACGTTTCACGTGTTTCACAGAGATCAGGTATCTTGATACATTGCTATTTAAAATGAGATTAACGTACTATTTATTGACAGGTCGACTAAATTATAATTGTACTGATTGATGAATGACATTGAATTAATATGAAGATGATTTCAGATTGTTATGTGGACGTTGGAAGAGTTTTGATTCAAAAAGCTGGAGAGCAAAGCAGGATAAGGTGAAAAATACAGGCCAGGCAATAAATGCAGGTAGTAAAGGTGCAGTAAGTGTGCAGGTAGTGCAATACGTTGCTAGATGTGATTGAAACAGTTGATATTTACAAATATGTAAGTTAATCAGATGAGAACATTGTGAGATCGAGAGTCTATGTTGCTGGAGTCGATGGTAAAGAAGGGTACAAATGGCAAACAGAGGAGAGAGCACAGAACAAGGATATTTTTCATTTTTTAGCATGAAACTAACAAGGTTTGAGATTAAAAACATACTAACTGCATGTACATACTAATGATATGCAAAGTACATCACCATTTCCCTCAAATCTAACTATCTCTCTCGAACGCAATCGAGTCTCGGTCGGGCACACAGTTTTAATCTGCCAGGAAGTTTCAAGAAACATTGATGTATTCGAATTTAAATTTTGAAAGCAAAAGGGATTTACACACAAGCAATAATGAGATAGGTTAGAAATCCACTGGAAAGTTTTGAGGGCAAACATGAAAACCGTTAGTAGTTTGTCAAAGGTTAAAAAAAAGGAATTTTTACACAAGTGGACATTGAGGACCACAACATGAAGTCATGTGTTGACAACAATACAGAGGGTCAAACTGAACGTCAAGATCCAGATGAGGTGACAGTACGGCAGCGACAGGGGAAGGCAGTAACAATCCAGAGGGTCCAACTGAACGTCAAGATCCAGATGAGGTGACAGTATGGCAGCGACAGGGGAAGGCAGTAACAATCCAGAGGGTCAAACTGAATGTCAAGATCCAGATGAGGTGACAGTATGGCAGCGGCAGAGGAAGGCAGTAACAATCCAGAGGGTCAAACTGAACGTCAAGATCCAGATGAGGTGACAGTATAGCAGCGACAGGGGAAGGCAGTCAGAGTGAGAGGAGAGACCTTAGGCAATACAGCTCCCACTATTTCGACAGAAGATAGCAGTAAAGAACACTCCAGAACAACTTACCTAGCATGTTCATCAACGAAGATGGAAGAAGGCTACAGGTAGATGCTGGTATGGTAAATGCAATGGAGAAGAGTCTATTAGCACAACACTCATTCAATGAGACAGCCTAAAGCTACAGAGGTTACTAAGACATTCATTATCACGATAAGTTAAAGATATTTTTCTACAGGTTAAGGGGAGTAGTGCATGTTCATGTGTTTCTATTCAAGATAAAGCTCTCCATATTCAAGACACTAATTGTTCATAATTTTTAAGGGGCAAGAATTGTGATGTGCTTTCAGATAGAATTCAAATGATAATATTAAACTATTAGAGAACTGATGACATAGACTGTTTGAGAATTGGTAGTTCAAGTAATTATGCAAAGGAATCTTCTTAACCTTCAACCATTTTCACCATCACACTTATAGTGTATCATTGTTAAGGAAAAGCATAAGATGTACCTTAAACTATACATAAATTTTGGCATTTATCAATATTAATTTTCAGAATGATAGGTAAAGGCTAGAGATAGATACTTACAGAATTAATGAACACTAGTTTTCGGTATGGAATAATAGAATACATGCCATCTAGAAACAAAATTTTAGAATTGAAGTATTTGGAGCATATGTATCCATATACATGTATAACCATTAATAGTGACATACTTTATTCATAAGAATAGTTTGAAAAGCTGGACAATATGGATTATATCCCTTGTATGGATTGAATGTTTACACAAAAAAAATTCGCATAATTTTGTGCAGTGTTAATCACTGATTCAGTCATTAATTCACCCCTGCACAAAATAAAGGATATGGAAGGTGGCGGTATAATTTTGCCCCTTAACATACCATTTTATATACAGAAACGTAATCTACTCAACAAGCTGAGGTGTTTGATACCACATATGCCATACTTCAAGTAAAGTGATACTAATTTACGTAGTATGAAGATTAATCATTCATACATGGCCAACATGAATAGTATATCAGCAAGCATTCCCTACTTTGCACGTTAATCGTCACTTAGTGTTGCAGTCACTTTGAACTGCAGTGGACGCATTGAGTTCCCCGCTGTCGAGAGAAGTAGACCATGGAATGCATTTCGTGAGGGGCCACAAAAAGCTGCCCCTTCCCAGTGTGGAGGCAAGTACCATTAGCGCAGCCCGAAGATGGTCGTTTATGACAGTGTACAGCTAACAATAGGCCATTAAGTAAGCTTCTCTGACTCACTCCTGTGTGGAACGGTAAGAAACATTTTAACATAGCAGGGGTCCTCGGGGCCGCCCTTAACGGACCAATACATGGAATTCGCCATTATGAAAAATGTTGAGTTGCACAAACTAAAGTTAATAGCAGGTCAGAGACGACTGGACAGAACAGAAGTAGAAAGACCACAGCTGATGCTGAGAAAGCTTCTGGAAAACGAATGCTTTCAGAATCACAATAGGAGGTCTTTGAAAAGCACAAAACCATTGCTGCTAGGAACATTTTTTTAGAAATAGAAAACAGACCACAGTGGAAAGCACCTCTATTAAAAAAAAGTGCTCACATATCGCATGAGTGAGACATGGAGAACACTGGGTTACACGTGGACAGCTCACGTAGGTGCGGAGTGTGAGAGGATAGGAGCGAAACATGAATGTTATAAAGTCCAGAAGGAAAGTAGTTTCCACCCGCAACACGCTTCTGAAGCCTCATTGGGCCAAAAAACAACGCAAGTCGTACCACAATCAGCATTGGCCGTTACGACTTGTGGTACAAGATGAACACAGGATACAGTGGCAGAAGCCCAAATATATATAGGTCAGTCTCAGCAAAGAGAAGAATGAGAGGTTTCTTCGGAGTGGGGCCACAGGTATAAGGGAGAGAGGTCTTTCAGAGCAGGGCTGTGTGTAGGTGGAACACTTCCTGTTCTGTCGGCCTAGAAGAGCTTTTTAGTGAACACTTGTGTTCACAGGGTTCAAAAATCTTATAACATCTCCAGAGTGGAAATACGGATTTCGACCTAAGGTAGTTAAGTTCTGTGGAACAATTAAAGAGACCAAGTGGACATTGCCAATAGTTTAACACAGTTTTTCGTCTCATGAAAACTCAGGGAAGTTTCCGACTGCTGATACAATCAAAGCCAGAATAGTATTGAGGTTTGTAGGTCCACACAACGTCGACGCCCCGCCGTCATTATTCGTCACTGCCAACCACAGCAGCCGACGGTAAAACACGGTAAACACTGCGTTTGATCAGCGCTCAGTAAGTGAGTCACTAGCTTGTGTGTGCACTTCAATTCTATTGGAGATAGCAGCTGTGTTACGTATTCTCTTTTCACTCACTCGTGCTATCCGTGTAACACGTGTGTGTCTATAGGACAAGTCGAGAAAGGTATCAGTAAATACACGTTATTGTCCAGTCAAAATAGCATACACAGTAGGGCATATTGTAGGGTTCTGAGTGTAGTGTTTTAAAGAGTAAATTGTTTTGTGATCAATGTACTGTAAGTTACGCTAGGGGTTCCTTTAACATGTAGGAATGCTTCGGAAAGATTGTTATGGGTTCATGATATCACTATCAATTTCATATATTTTGTGATATCATTGTCAGGATCTTTCTAATTATAGAGGATTTTCCAACCTCACCAACTAATCACTTGACCCCAGAGTGTATGGTGATCCTGTTATAAAATGATTTAGTACAGGTAACAGTTGTTTGTGTGTTCTAGAGTATCGTCTACTCCTTCCTCATTGAAATATTTTAGGGCATATATGACGGCTGTTATTGTGATGTACACAGGAACTTTATTTCTGTCGGATATCTCCGTGCATGGCAAGTGGTAAGGATTGGTCGTAACGACCAGGGAAGAACGTTAGAATACAAAATAAAACGAGAAATGAGTACGTAACGACTACTGTGTACCAAGAAGAGTATTTAATATCCACTTCACGAGAATGGTTCAATTTCGGTATAAAACCTTTTACATTTTATTCTAACCCCGCATCATTCTTATCTATTTTATGACAGCTTCTTTGCGGGTCCATTGCACTGAGTAGGCAGTTGGACAGTACGTTTCATGCTCGTAAACTTACATATTTTATACGGATCCCCGAATAACGCCTGGTTACTCCGAGAGTACGGAGTTTTTTTTTTTTTTGTTTTTTTTTTCAAAAGGTTGATAATTCACCTCACTGTTTCTGGCCTAGATAACTTTCATTTCTATTAATTCAGGCACTTCCTGTGCATCTGGCGTGTGATGATTCCCAATCTGACAACCACGCTCTCGTTATTGATTATCGTCTACCCATTATATATTCGTTCGGATATAATGGACACGAACTACCGACAAAACTTGCCATGGCTTTCTACGGTTTTTAACCTCTCGAGTACCAGTTCTATATCATGGTTCCCGAAGCTAATGAGTCAACGGGAGACGTCATTTTGTGTGTCCCTCTCTTGCATAATATCCCAAACTAGGGCGATAGGTACTGATAAATTATTCACTGAAAGAAAAGTACACAAAATTGCTCCTTTTCCTAAAACCACCTCGACCTGTAAGCTATGCTTAATTACTTGACTCTTCGACCCAATGGCACCCACTACTTCGCAATGCTGTACAGGCAGGATGGGTTACGTCTTAACTTGATTTACACATCTGTCGAAAGTACTGTACCTAACCAAAACCGAAGCGGTGGTATCGATTATTAACTGCACTTGAATATCGTTAATACTGCCCATTATCGCTGCTTGTACCTTCCCGACACACCACTTTTTGCATTTGTCGTTTTCTGGGACAACTCTTGCCTGAGGTCTTGACCGTCGCTATATCTTACCATGTCTACGAGATTATGCTGTACCTTGACTTTGTGCCGGACCTCCTTCCGAAGGTTAACAGGGGTATCGCATGGTTTAACGCTTGTGAAGGTTGATTTTGACTGTTTTCCGTTACCGTCACAGTATGTACAGTATGAGGCGGTATTTGATTTTGGTCGCTGCCGGTGCGACTGATATGATGTCAGAGGCACTGGTATCGTGATAGCATGGTTTAGCGTTATACATTTTGTTGTTCTCAATTAGGGTTCCAGCCACTGGCCATGTTCTTATTCAGTTTGGAATTAAATACATTGTCACTTTTAGTTTTGCAATTTGCAATGCTTTAGCTGTTTTGGTAGTTACCATTACTGGGATTAGCAAAGTGCGATCTACAGTTAATACGATTATTATTACCTTTCGAATCTTGGTAATAGTAACCGTTGTTGACATTTCTATTGTCATTATAAGGCTTCAAACCACCTCGTTTACGGTTACTATCACTCCGACGGGTATTGTGGTTTCCACCTCCATTCCAATTACTACGGTTGGATCCACTATTTTCATTTGCCCTCTCAGCGTCCTCTTGTATGATGTCTAATGGGTCTAGCACAACAACAAACTTTTTGAGATCTGTGTCTGGCACATGCATTAATTTTTCCCTAATCGTGCCTTTAATATTCGCAACTTATCCCATTGAGATAATGGACCAAGCGAATATCTTGTCACATTTACATATTTCTCAATATATGTTTCCTAGGAATGCCCTGTTTCGGATGATATACTTCTGGACAATATACCAATTTACGTAAACGTTCTTGTGCAGAATTTCACCAAAATCATCCTAAGAAATATTTTTCGAACTGTGCGAACGTGTGACAACTTTCTGCAATTTGTAGTGCTCACAACGGGGCACCTCCCGTTATGTGTGATAGTGCAAACTGCATTTTTCGCCGCTCAGTTCACGACCGAGGCTAAACACCACTGAAGTTCTTTATAAATACAACAGGCTGCAAATTGGAAATATGTGGAAAGTGCTATGGAACCAAAGTGCTGAGGTCATCGGTCCCTAGTTTTATAGACTACTTAATCTAACTCAAATTAACTTACGCTAAGGACAACATACACACCCATGCCCGAGGGAGGACTCAAACCTCCGACAGAGGGAGCCGCGCAAGCCGTGGCAAGGCGACTGAGACCCACGGCTACCCCGCGCGGCCAACAGGGTGGATTACCTTTTTGTCTTCACTAAATGTGCGGAATTTCCGGTGCTTAATCAAGTTGTCCTCCTGCATCAGACTGGTAAAAATTGGTATTACTGTGTCTAAGCCAGTACTCATTCTGTTTACATCCTGGAAGTGTGAACTCACACCACCTGGACCTCCATGAAGCACAGTTTCAAATGCTAATGTCTCTAAAGGTGTGTCCGCTTATTGAGATGGAGAGCTAGACACATCCCTTTCTTTGTAATGTCTTTCGCTGTTTATTTTTTGTGCAGGTTCTCTGATCTGCTTTATACTTTGGTTTTGCCACGCTGTAAACGTGGACTGAACTAAATTCTTAAGACTATCAAATTCCTCTATCAGTCCTTGGCTGATGTCGTCCTTGCTGGAGGCTACGTCTGGTGCTACATTCATAACTTCTAACTTAACCTTCAGCTACTACGGATGTTGACAGGAACACAATTATTATGGAGTGGTCTCTCAGAGTGCCTGTTTATTTGTATGTATAAAAGCACTGTTTAGTTGAATATATATTTTCATGACTTCCTGTTGTTCGCTACATTTCTTGGAAACAGATGTACGGAAATTTGCATTTTTTAAAAAGTCCGCATTTTGTAACACTTGGGAAAACTAAAACACAGCAAAATTTTAAGTTTATTTTTATTTTATGTACTACTGAAATAACAGCAGGTATTTATTTCTCTATTCACTCACAGATTATCATTAAGGAGGCAGTATTACAGATACGCAAAATAACTGTATTGAAAAACATATTTCAGTTATGACAAATTGTTCCTCGAATAAGCTTCGAGTGTACTATTCATCGTTTCAGCCTTAGAGCGATTATTCCACCCCGTAATTCTATTAAAGGAGAAATTTTGCCTAATTTTTATTTATACAATCAAGAAGAATGTAATCACTTTATGTACCCTTATGAGGCCCTGAATAAAATCTTAATTGCTTTCAGCAGATCCTCCTATAAATTCTCCAATCAAATCGGAACGCCACATTGTTGACACAGATACCTTGTTTTCCACTTCAAACATGGACAACAAAAGGCTAATGTTTTTTCTTCTTCCACAAACTTATTTCCGTATTTCAATCTCTACCTCCCAAACAGTAAGTTTTCTCCGAGACTCCTCGGAATTTGTTGCAGTCCACGCAGCTGCAAGGCCATGTTGAGTTATCTTGTTCTTACGCTAGTTAGCAGCTTCAGTTTTATTCACAGAAAGCATCTTGCTGTTCTTACGCTTCTCCATCGTCGTCACGTTTCACATCTTCATCACTGTCAGTTTCCTTCTCCGATTTAGTATCGTGATAACTAAATACTCGAAATCCGAGTCATTATCACTGCCATAAAGGCCTTTATCTGAGAACTGAATGAGACGTTATAGAACACCCACATCAGTCTCGCACAGGAAAGGTTGCATAGGAGCTCTACCTTACCTCGCCACGGAGAAACGGTAACGTTCAAAGAAAACGCGATATTCAAACAGTATGGTACATCTGTGGGACCTCAAGGCCATCCAATAGGAAGGTACACGAAGAATCTACTTCACCTCACAGGAGTGTGTGAAATAACACAAGTCAAAAAACTGTAGCGGTCTGAGAGACCACCCCTTTAACTGTCTCTTTCATGTCTTTGTTTATTTCGTCTACCGATGTGGCCAGCAGTTTCACCTTTTCTTCTAGCTGATCCTTATACAGATGTAAACTTGGCACTTCATCAATATGTTATTCCACAATTTCTGGTAGATCTTTTCAACTTGTTCGCAAAACGCTAATGTGACAAATCTTCCTTGATGTCCTTCACGAGAGCCTTATCGACAGCATCAAGTACTACATATAGCCTTATTTCAATCTCTTCGTTACACTTAACTAAAGATTCGTTGAGGTGTCTTACCATTTCTTTCTCTCTAAGGATTTGTCTTTCTAATCGCTTTCTTTTAACGTCAGCGAGAAATTGTGCCTACTTTTCTTCGCGTTCCTGTTCTAAGATACTTTGTTTCTCCTCTCGTACCCATTCTCTTTCCTTTTCATGCATTTATAACTTTCGTAACAATACAGAAAGTAGATCCTGTCCTATTACTGACAAAGGATCAGTTGCGGCTAACCTCTTCTGCCCAGTAACATCGACAACGTTGTTGTTAGCTAACACCGTAAGTACACTTCTACTAGACACGTATCCGCGCTCGAAATTTAGTGTCTCAAAACTTCGCCACGTCCTTCTGTGCCGCATATTTGGGCTTCAAAATCATTCTGTACATGTTAAGATTCATATCTAAAACTCATAAGCTCTCGTGGTGTTCCACACTGGGGATTTCTTCCACGTTATTCCTGTCTTTCATCGTTAGCCTAACCATAATGGTATGCAGTGATAAATTCAGCACACACGGGCACACAATATTGCACTAACAACCACTAATTACACACAAATACATACAAAAAATTCTTCCACCGATATGTGAAAATTATTCATGAAATGATAATTAAATCAAGACCCTAAGATGTCGACAGGCGTTGATATACATCAAAGGGGGCAGTCGAAATTGTGTGTCCCTACCGGGACTCGAACCCGGGATCTCCTGCTTACATGGCAGACGGTCTGTCCATCTGAGCCACCAAGGGTGCAGAGGATAATGCGACTGTAGGGATCTATCCCTTGCACGCTCGCCGTGAGACTTACATTCCCAACGTAATGTCAACACACTAAATTCGCAGTGCCCCTGCCCATTACACTCATTACTCGCGGTAGACAATCTTACCGAGTCCCGTAAGTGTTCGGGCAATGCATGTGCTTCCAGCACAGAAGAAGATGGTCAATGGCCGGTTAGCGTTCTTTCGGACATGTCCGAAAAAACAAATACAATCTTCATATAATTATTCAAGACGTTAGTTAACATTCAAACAACTGAAGCTACATAAATTATTTAAGAATTGTCTGCACAAATCTGTGAGGCTTCATGGCCTGCAGTCTCACTGATACGTGACCCATAAACTGCAAAACATGCACACCGCTCCTTACCTCGTAAAGGCTGTCGATTCTGTTTATGTCGATTAATTTGACAGGTCTAGTTTCTTGAATGGTTACTAGATTTGTCATTCTCGTTCACAGTTCTCGGTAGCCGTACATGAAAGAGAAATTACATTACGATTAACACATCGAAAAAGATACATACATGTACGAAACTTCACATATCCGCGAATATTGTAAAATGTTAATTGTTGTGTACATAAACATTATGATTCAGGGGCTCCACTTTGGGCGCCACTGTAATTTATCCCAACTTATTAAAAATGTATGTCATGAATAAATGGAAAGAAACTTCCCTAAATTGATGAAAAATGTAAAACAAGAATGGTTATTTTTAATTTTTAAAGTTTTGCTTTGAATGCTCTGTAAGCTTTCATATACAGGTTCATGTACAACAATGTTAAGAGAACGACGTCCATTTCACGTAATAGTACAAGTAGTTAAAGTCGAACGTGTCGCGATAATTACTATTTGCGTATGCAGGTGACTAGCTTCATAAGAGTGTGACGACGACTATTCTCTTGAACAGCAGATTAAATAGGAGAACATGAACTATGTTATTTTCAGAGTAAATATAATTTCTGCATGTATGGCTGTTGAAGACCTAGAAAACATTTATAAATAGCTGAAAACAGTAAAAGAATATGAGTTGTGTTTTTGTTTAATATAAGCGGCTGACTGCGTCCTGCTGTACCTGAAATAATTTAAAATTCTGTCTATATGTGCTCGATGTGCTTGTATTGCTTGCACTTTTTACTTCTTTTGTCTAATGAATCCAGTTTCTAGCGAATATGTGGGATCCGCGCCTCGCTTTATGTGAATTTAATGTTGCAGCCATGGTGGCCCACAATTAACGTACTTGTGCTTCATTGAAAATGGCAGCAATTCGGTGGAATGGGACTTTACGCACTTATTGACATTAAATAAAAACAGTCATTTTATGTTAACGAATAATAATTATATTCCGAGATAACAATTAGAAATTATTACTTCCCAGGCCTTTGCATTCATGCAGAAGAATGTTAGCGTAGAAGTTTGCGTCTTATTCTTCTAAGGACTTGAACAGAAATATGTTTCACTACTGTCATAGTCTTTACACACTTAGTATTAACAATGAACATTGAATTTTCTTTGATTTTGTTGCATCACAGATACGAGTATTATTTTAGTTTAATGTATTGTGTGCTTCATTCACTTCGTGTACTTCCATGCAGAATAATATTTATTTATCATATTTTCCATTTCCAGGCGACAATACAGCTTCAGTGTTTTAGGGATCAAATCATAGTCGCTGCGATAGATATTTAACATTTCAGTGCTTTCCTCCTTAATCCACACGACTGCATGGGGCGAGGAAGCGCAATGATTAGGCCACTGACATTTGGTTTGGGAAGACCAGTCTTACAGTTCCTGATCGAGAATGTTATATACGAGATGATGTTCAAGTGTTCTGTGACTTGATCTGCCTTTGTGATCTTCAGCACAATATTTCAACATCAGTTGACATTCTCATATATTACGCCTTAAAAGAAAAGGTGGGCATCATTATTCCTTATTTCCAGTACCGTATATACTTGTGTCAATCCGTGATACTTATTTATGGTGTATGTACTCACTGTCGCGATTGCACAATGCTCTGAGATGGCGATAGTACACCACTAGTACATATAAATTGTCTGTATTGAAAACAGAGTTGTAATGCTCTGAAACCTTTAACCTAATAAAAGAAATGCAGTTGAGCGGTAACAGAGCTTTTTGTACAAAAAGAATTAAGCCCTGGGTCCAGAACTCTCCACCAAAATCTGAAAAAGTATCAAGAATTCAGTGCTATGTCACTTCACTCATTTCCCTTGTTTAGAGTCGCATTTTTCGTTGATGAGACGAACAAGCTTTTTCCAAAATTTTCTCTGTGGCGATGTTTGCATAAGAATAATGGTTTTATCACATAAATATGTCACAGATGGAGAGAATATGATCGAGGATGTGTTGTCTTTCAGCTGGGAACTGTTATCGCCATGTCGTGAGTTTTCCCATGTGCAATGAATCCTCGTATTCTTTAATGCTATGATTTTCCAGGGGCAAACTAGATGGTTCCATTGTTCGTCTTATAGTAAGATGCGAACTGTGAATCTTTAGAACAATAGTCACAAATTAGTCATTAAGGTGGGAGGTCAAAGTATGTGTCTCGGAATTGGGGTTAAAGTGAGGAATTTTCCTTCGGCGAACTTAGTAAGAATGGAACCACTGAGAGTTGTTTGTGTTTTGAACGTGAAAAGCTCAATTAGTAACGTTTCGTCCCACCATTGATAGTATCACGTTCGAAACGCGGGCTGAGTAGCAGTTTCTAATCTGCGAGGAAATTTCAAGGAAGTCCACAGAAATCCTTCAAGAGACGTAGGTAATAGGAAATATTTTTTGTGGAAGTAACAGAAAAAATCTTGCATAGTGAAAATACGCCACTGTGAAACAGAAACTTGGCAACAAAATTTTTACTGCAAGGAGTGACAGTGACTGGACGAATTGAATCCAATTCACCTTTCGTTAGAACAGACTAACGACGAACTCCGTGGATAGTGACTGCAGCAAGAGTGACAGATTCTTGAGGTCACTAAACAAGTCGTTGTACGACTCAGTTTTACTCTCTTGGTGTCATTGTATGTGGTACTCTCCCTCTTAAGTGGATCACAACTCCTTCTCTTCTGTTGTTTATACTCGCCCCGCTAAAAGCTCTTCTTCCTCCGCTGTTTTTCTTTCTTTGTTTTTTGTCTGTAGAAATGCCGCTCAGTTTCTGGTATTCTTCCTCTCCAGTAACATGCATTAGCGGACGGTTTTGCAATACATTCCTGTCGTTTTGTACACTGAATAATGAAGCAGGAGATTACGTAGCAAAGAGGGCGTGTTATAAGGAAGCTTAGGCGTGTTTCATTTAAGAGATTACCCAAAGTTACTTATCCCCAGCGTAATTAATCTCCAGTGTCATTGCAGCCACTCTGGAGTAACTGTGGCCGAGAAAGCTTAATCTAGGGCTTAGCTCCGGATTACACGTTACACACATTTAGCGGCGACAGTCTCAACAGGCAGACGATACGTAATCACAGTTAGTTTAATTAGAGACAATCTGTTCGGAAACATAATTTTTAAAACAATTGCCTTAGCAATTACTTGCCTATATTTTATGCTGCTACCGTATTCCTAATCCGTAGATTCTATATAACATCAACCGAAGACATTTGCTACACAAAGAACGTGCAGTTTAGCATGAAGTTATCGACCGGGACTTTTATATGTTAAAAAGATAGCAGCTCGAGAAAAAAATAAAGGACCTGGTAAAAAATAAATACGTTGTTACCAGAGAAGTGTTGCACACAATTACTACGTGCAAACGCTTGTCACTACATTTCACTGTCGTATCTACATGCGGAGAAAATATGTCAGGTTCCTTATACAGAAAAGAAAAAAGGGTGTCTAGTTCATGGACTCGAAAATGCATACTGCGAGAGATATGAGCCCTTGTTTATCTTAAATACTATGAAACAGATATCTTCTACTGCAATGTCTTTGCTTTCCACTTTTTGGAAGAGGGAAGTTTTGATCAAAACAAGGAAAAATGGTATGGAAAATATCGGGTCTAAATTGTATGCTTTAAGAGCATACTTGTTCTTCTTTGCTAATGAGAAACACATCTCTTCAACAGAACAAGTGATCATAGCTCTTAAGATATGCATTGTAGATCCCATGTTTGCCATCTTTTTCTGGTGCTGATCCACATTACCTCCTCTCAAAATATGAAATGCTGTAGAAAAATGTATTTCATAATATCGAAAATGAACAAGTGTTGATAACATTTGTGTTACGCGTTTTGAGTTTATTTTTACTGAAGATATTCTTTTTCTGGTTTTGATGTAAGGGATTTGTTTTTGGGTTATGTAAAAACAGAAGCTGTGATCTCTCTCTCTCTCTCTCTCTCGTTTGTTTTCGATGGCTGTTTCACAAAATATAAGTGTCGTTCTAGTATATCTAACGTTTGTCCAAATAATTACGCTAAATTAATTTCAAAAGCCGTGTTTTAATTATGACTGTACTTTCCTTTTTTCATTAATTCCACATATTAAATTATTATGCTGCATTTCAGAACTTTTTCAGGCTGTAGAGAAGAAGAGTGGTCGCCGAATTGTTTAGTGGCCACAGCCGAACGCTGCTAGTGTTCAGCCGGATATTAATTTATCAAACTTTAATTTCAGCGTCTCTGATGTATCTTTTACCGGTCTTTTCTATCAGTGTCCGGGCAATGTAGTTACGCAAACGGTGTAAATTTTAGATCGGTCACTGGTCTCTTGCGGCGGTTAACGTTCTCGTCGGTCTTATGGGAATCTGATGCTGGTTGACGGAATTTATAATTTCATCATCAACAAGCTAAAATTTTCTATGCACCAATTTATCGTATTAGATGCCATACAGAAGATATCGTCGTCGCTCCCGACACACAATATATAAAACAATTAAAACATCGAATTCACAACATCTGCTGCAGACAAGAAGAAGAATACTGTGAAGGACACTGCTGCTACTGCACTTGTCGACGAACCATGTATTTTCTGTGGATGTAGACTTAATTTCAGCATTGACATTAACGATACATTTACTCATGGTAATGGTTGGCTCACTGTAGCCATTGTACGAGGTGGTACAGGAGTACCTAGTGTTCCAGGACTTGAAAGTTTTGTAGACAAAGACATTATCGCCTACCGCACCTATCATATTGGAGAACTAGCAAATATAGACTTTGCTTAATCTGTGTATATGTCCCCTTCCCCATTGTCATTGTATACACGTAACAGGAGAAAAATATCTGTAAATGAGTCTGTATTCATTTGGATTAAAGGAAAAGGTGTATGTGAATATGTAAAGTTTGTTGGTGATGGTACTTTGTATTTTCATAAATAAATTGATCTGTAGCGTAGCTGAGAACCGGACAAGGGTACATCTAGAATCTGTCGGCATAGAGTATGTAACAGCATGTTACGTCATCACATTAAGCAGTTGACCTTTGACGCCGCGCCGATAAGGCCGTCTGACGCCATCTTGGTAAATCTGTGTATATGTCCCCTTCCCCATTGTCACTGTATACACGTAACAGGAGAAAAATATCTGTAAATGTATCATTAATGTCTATACTAAAATTAAGTCTACATCTACAGAAAACAGATGGTCCGTCGACAAGTGCAGTAGCAGCAACGGTCTTTACAAAATTCTTCTTCTTGTCAGCAGCAGATGTTGTCATCTCAATGTTCTCAATTGTTTTGTAAATTGTGTGTCTGGAACGACGACGATATCTTCTGTATGGCATCTTGGCAGCGTTCAGTGCAGTTGCGTGTGCGGCGGCAGCAGCGCGAATGAGCCGCTGCGCGGCGATCGCTCGCTTATGTATCATGCGGTTGCTTGGACTTGGAATATTTTCACACTGCCAGCTTCGCGTTATCCCGGACGGGAGCACTAGCCGTACTGGGTGCTCCCGTCCGCTGTGCGCTAAGTCCGCCGCTGGCGCGCTGCCAAGATGGCGTCAGCCGGCCTTATCGGCGCGGGGTCAAAGGTCAACTGCTCAGTGTGATGACGTAACATGCTGTTACATACTCTATGCCGACAGATTCTAGATGTACCCTTGTCCGGTTCTCAGCTACGCTACAGATCACTTAATTTATGAAAATACAGAGTACAATCTCCAACAAATTTTACATATTCACATACTCCTTTACCTTTAACCCAAATGAATACAGACTCATTTACAGGTATTTTTCTCTTACTACGTGTATACAACGACAATGCAGACAATGCAGACGCCATCTTGGCGTCGTTCGAGACACACAATTTATAAAACAATTGAAAACATCGAATTCACCACATCTGCTGCAGACAAGAAGAAGAATACTGTTTAGAATACTGCTGCCACTACACTTGTCGATGGACCATGTGTGTTCTGTGGATGTAGACTTAATTTAAGCATTGACATTAACGATTCATTTACCCATGGTAAAGGTTGGTTGACTGTAGCTATTGTACGTGGAGGTACTGGAGTTCCTACTGTTCCAGGACTTGAAAGTTTTGTAGACAGAGACAGTATCGCCTACCGCACCTACCACACTGGAGAACTTGCTAATAAAGACTTTGGTAAATCTGTTTATATGTCCCCTTCTCCATTGTCATTATATACACGTAACAGGAGAAAAATATCTCCTGTTACGTGTATACAATGACAATGGGGAAGGGGACATATACACAGATTTACCAAAGTCTTCATTTGCAAGTTCTCCAATATGATAGGTGCGGTAGGCGATAATGTCTCTGTCTGTGCGCTCCCGCCACAGAATATATAAAACAATTGAAAACATCGAATTCACAACATCTGCTGCAGACAAGAAGAAGAATACTGTGAAGTACACTGCTGCTACTGTACTTGTCGACGGACCATGTATTTTCTGTGGATGTAGATTTAATTTCAGCATTGACATTAACGATACATTTACTCATGGTAATGGTTGGCTCACTGTAGCCATTGTACGAGGTGGTACAGGAGTACCTAGTGTTCCAGGACTTGAAAGTTTTGTAGACAGAGACATTATCGCCTACCGCACCTATCATATTGGAGAACTTGCAAATAAAGACTTTGGTAAATCTATGTATATGTCTCCTTCCCCATTGTCATTGTATACACGTAACAGGAGAAAAATATCTGTAAATGAGTCTGTATTCATTTGGATTAAAGGAAAAGGTGTATGTGAATACGTAAAGTTTGTTGGTGATTGTACTTTCCAGACACACAATTTACAAAACAATTGAGAACATCGAGATGACAAAATCTGCTGCTGACAAGAAGAAGAATTCTGTAAAGACCGTTGCTGCTACTGCACTTTTCGACGGACCTTCTGTTTTCTGTGGATGTAGACATTTTAGTGTAGACATGAAACATACATTTACTCATCGTAACGGTTGGCTTACTGTAGCTATCGTACGTGGAGGTAGCGGAACGTCTAACTTCCCAGGACTCGAAAGTTTTGTTGATAGAGACATTATCTCCTATCGTACCAACCATATCGGAGAACTTGCAAATAAAGACTTTGGTAAATCTGTGTATATGTCCCCTTCCCCATTGTCATTGTATACACGTAACAGGAGAAAAATATCTGTAAATGAGTCTGTATTCATTTGGATTAAAGGAAAAGGTGTATGTGAATATGTAAAGTTTGTTGGTGATTGTACTTTGTATTTTCATAAATAAATTGATCTGTAGCGTAGCTGAGAACCGGACAAGGGTACATGTAGAATCTGTCGGCATAGAGTATGTAAGAGCGTGTTAAGACATCACACTGAGCAGTTGACCTTTGACCCCGCGCCGATAATGCCGTCTGACGCCATCTTGGCAGTGTGAAGAACACTGCTGCTACTGCACTTGTCGACGGACCATGTATTTTCTGTGGATGTGGGCTTAATTTCAGCATTGACATTAACGATACATTTACTCATGGTAATGGTTGGCTCACAGTAGCCATTGTACGAGGTGGTACAGGAGTACCTAGTGTTCCAGGACTTGAAAGTTTTGTAGACACAGACATTATCGCCTACCGCACCTGTCATATTGGAGAACTTGCAAATAAAGACTTTGGTAAATCTGTGTATATGTCCCCTTCCCCATTGTCATTGTATACACGTAACAGGAGAAAAATATCTGTAAATGAGTCTGTATTCATTTGGATTAAAGGAAAAGGTGTATGTGAATATGTAAAGTTTGTTGGTGATGGTACTTTGTATTGTCATAAATAAATTGATCTGTAGCGTAGCTGAGAACCGGACAAGGGTACATCTAGAATCTGTCGGCATAGAGTATGTAACAGCATGTTACGTCATCACACTGAGCAGTTGACCTTTGACCCCGCGCCGATAAGGCCGTCTGACGTGTATACAAGGACAATGGGGAAGGGGACATATACACAGATTTACCAAAGTCTTTATTTGCGGTAGGCGATAATGTCTCTGTCTACAAAACGTTCAATTCCTGGAACACTAGGTACTCCTGTACCACCTCGTACAATGGCTACAGTGAGCCAACCATTACCATGAGTAAATGTATCGTTAATGTCAATGCTGAAATTAAGTCTACATCCATAGAAAATACATGGTCCGTCGACAAGTGCAGTAGCAGCAGTCTTCTGCACACCGGACAAGGGTACATCTAGAATCTGTCGGCATAGAGTATGTAGCAGCATGTTACGTCATCACACTGCGCAGCAGACCTTTGACCCCGCGCCGATAAGGCCGGCTGACGCCATCTTGGTTAAAAATGTGGAGACAGAAGATAACAAGTAGGCACAAACAAGTGGAAGTGCTGAGCAAATACCTTCTCGCGCCTTAGATCCCTTTTCTCTATTATACAATAAAATTGCTAAGATGATTAACGCTCGCGGTACGGAACTGGTAAAGACAATTACCCACGCGATGAAGCACTTGCTTCACGGATAAACTCTATTCTTGCTGAAAGATATGTAGCTCTGACATCTCAAACAAATAATACCTTGATCGAAAGTGACAAACAATAGCCATTGAAATTTCCACTCAGGTAAATGAGGAATTAGTAAAAATGTTAAACACTGGTTAAGGAACAATAGCATCCGCAATTACCAGCCTAAAGGAAGCATATAAGAATTTACCAGAACCTGTTTCCAAACTATCAAAATACGTGGAAACAATACAATCAGCACAGAAGACGATGGAAATTACAATGCGCGAATTAATACAACGTGTTGACAGGCTGACCGTAGAAACAGAAGAAGTATTAAAAACCGGGCTAGATGAGCAGAGTGAAAAATTAAATATCGAATTCACGAAGTGGCTTGAGCAGATTGACAAAATACTCAGTGATAAAATAAATTCCGAGGCGCAATACAACGCGCTGGGAGCGAAGCGATGGCCTAACTCGGCACGCCAAAACAAGCACTCCACTCTGAAATAGACCACATAAATCACATGATACATCACGATCTTCCACAGTGGCGAGACGAAGTTACGTCACAGGTAAGATTAGTGCGACGATCGGTGAAAACAATACCACAGACCTCACGAGACGCACCGACTATCGATACGAAAATGCGGGACGTGTACATTGCAGGTCCACAAAGCCCAGGGGCATACTTTTAACCGCATCAGCCTGCAAACCCCGCTGTACAACAATCGCGTAATGAGGTGGGGCAGGTGCAACCTTAACAGAGATTTTCAGGAAGAAAGCCTGTTGAAACACAGACCATTCCAGGTCTTTATCCCAGACAAAAGACAAGTCCATCCCGTAGTTATTGTACGTTCATTCCGCAACGTATTTCCCAGGTCATGGAATGAGAGGCAGAGAATACTATTCGTTGCCTCACATATACAAGGAGACGGTGCTTTATCGATTACTGAGGCCGCAGAGAACTGTGCTCATTTATGAACAATTTGGAAAGCCTTTTCTGGCCAAGTACCGGTCAGTGGGCATACACGAACGCATTAGAAAACAGGTCTTCAGCAGAGAAATTTACAACCCAAAGCAGGGTGGACTATGGAAATAGTTTGAAAAACACATTAATTTAACGAGATACTACTGGAACGACCCGGTCACGCACTAAGATGTATTGCGCATCTGAATGTCCAAAGTTGCCTCTGCGCATAAGGGAGAAGTTAATAACAGTCCCTGATTTTTGCGTTGAATACTTTTTATCAGTACTTCATACCATGGACCTAATACAAAAGATGCGAAAAGGAGCACTGGCAACTAAGGTTCGCCGTCCGCGAATAAGAACGGCCACGGCCACAATAATAGCCGTAACAACGTCGCGAAGTAACGGCGGCACGTCGCAAACCGTAGAAGCACACAAGAACTGCAACAATGATGGTCCACAAAGCGGACAGGCATTCTTTCAAAAGCAGAGACGAAACAGTAATCGGTACCATCCCGGTTATCAAAATAACCGAAACGGTAACCGACAAAACAACAATAGGAATCAAGACCACAATAATCAGTGGCCGCAAAATAATCAAGAGCAAGGTGCGCCTGTAAACCGAAATAGGCATAACTACAATCAGGACGTCCGAATAGTCGAGATGGCTGAAGCGCCACAGACGACAAATACCGGGGCGTCAAACTAAACGCTTCCTGATGCCAGTCGATGGACGGAATGGGGGCAATAGTTTGAATCAACAGATAAACACGCTGCGCTATAACGACGAGACTGACATCCCTCAAGAGCTATTTACTGAGGCAGACAACAATATTTAAGGTCCCTCGGAGTACGTGCAAGTCGCTCTTCAGGCAGTTGCGGCAGGTATTCCCATGACATTGATTATAGGTACTGGTGCAAACGTAAACGTAATAGAACTTAACTTCTTTAAGAAAATAGCGCAGTCTGTAAGGATTCCGACTTTACCAGTTCAAAACTGCGTCGTATCTGGTGCTATTAGTGCCAGAGGCCACACTGTTACGTTGCAGCAACGGATAGGTATAGAATTCGAGAACGGAGCGGATCAATGCACGTTTTTCGTCGTAAAAAATTTAACCGCGTAATGTCTCATAGGAATGGAATTCATGCGGTAACGGGACGCAAAGATCGACCTCCCTCATGGGAAATACCATATAAGGTTAGGAGGTGAGAAGTATTTTTTTTGTTTTTTAATCTGGTAAAAACAAAACCGAAACACTCCAGTCTGTGCCAAGGAATGCAAGTTAAAATTATTAAGAATAGGGTGATGTGGGCGCAAGACCGTTCACAGTATGCGAAGCTTGTGTCTGAACTAAAGAACAGTGGGCAAAACGAAATATATTTTTCACTCTTACGATGCAAATCCAATAAAGCTGAAACCTTATCGGATGAACAGAAAATGGAATTCTGTATGTTGCTCGAGAAATACGTCGAGGTATTTTCATCAGGGGACACGCCCCTAAGTGGGCTGCAATTCTAGCATCATTTTCCCCCTCATAGTGAAACTGATCGGTAAATGAGAGGTAGCTCAAAATTCTTACATACAATTAGGATCATTAGTCAAAGCATTTCCCAAAAATCATTGAGATATTTATTACATTTTGGTAATGAAAACCCGTGGTCTAGGGGTAGCGTCTTTGATTAATAATCAAAAACGTCTTCGGTCCCGGGTTCGATCTCCGCCACTGCCTCAATTTTGATAAATAATCAGCATTGGCGGCCGAAGACTTCCGGCATAAGAAGTCAGCCTCATTCTGCCGACGGCCTTGTCAAAGAGGGCGGAGGAGCGGATAGAGGTTCGGGGCACTCTCTAGTCCTAGGGGTGGGAAATTGTACCTAAAGGCGGAAGAATCAGCAGTGATCAACGACATGAGGATGCAGATGGCAATGGAAACCACTCCATTAAAGACACGTAACTTGTATCCACGGGGCATGTGGCCTGTAAATGAAGAAGTGTCATGATGATCTCTCCATTGGCAAAAGAATCCGGAATAGTCCCCCATTCGGATCTCCGGGAGGGGACTGCCCAGGGGGAGGTTACCATGAGAAAAAGATTGAATAATCAACGAAAGGATAACGTTCTACGAGTCGGGGCGTGGAATGTCAGAAGCTTGAACGTGGTAGGGAAACTAGAAAATCTGAAAAGAGAAATGGAAAGTCTCAATCTAGATATAGTAGGGGTCAGTGAAGTGAAGTGGAAAGAAGACAAGGATTTCTGGTCAGATGAGTATCGGGTAATATCAACAGCAGCAGAAAATGGTATAACAGTTGTAGGTTTCGTTATGAATAGGAAGGTAAGGCAGAGGATGTGTTACTGTGAACAGTTCAGTGACCGGGTTGTTCTAATCAGAATCGACAGCAGACCAACAAAGACAACGATAGTTCAGGTATATATACCGACGTCGCAAGCTGAAGATGAACAGATAGAGAAAGTGTATGAGGCTATTGAAAGGGCAATGCAGTATGTAAAGGGGGACGAAAATCTAATAGTCATGGGCGACTGGAATGCAGTTGTAGGGGAAGGAGTAGAAGAAAAGGTTACAGGAGAATATGGGCTTGGGACGAGGAATGAAAGAGGAGAAAGACTAATTGAGTTCTGTAACAAGTTTCAGCTAGTAATAGCGAATACCCTGTTCAAGAATCACAAGAGGAGGAGGTATACTTGGAAAAGGCCGTGAGATACGGGAAGATTTCAATTAGATTACATCATGGTCAGACAGAGATTCCGAAATCAGATACTGGATTGTAAGGCGTACCCAGGAGCAGATATAGACTCAGATCACAATATAGTATTGATGAAGAGTACGCTGGAGTTCAAGACATTAGTCAGGAAGAATCAATACCCAAAGAAGTGGGATACGGAAGTACTAAGGAATGACGAGATACATTTGAAGTTCTCTAATGCTATAGATACAGCAATAAGGAATAGCGCAGTAGGCAATACAGTTGAAGAGCAATTGACATCCCTAAAAAGGGCCATCACAGAAGTTGGGAAGGAAAACGTAGGTACAAAGAAGGTAACTGCGAAGAAACCATGGGTAACAGAAGAAATACTTCAGTTGATTGATGAAAGGAGGAAGTACAAACATGTTCCGGGAAAATTAGGAATACAGAAATACAAGTCGCTGAGGAATGAAATAAATGGGAAGTGCAGGGAAGATAACACGAAATGGCTGCAGGAAAAATGTGAGGACATCGAAAAAGATATGATTGTCGGAAGGACAGACCTTTGGTGACATTAAAAGCAACGGTGGTAACATTAAGAGTGCAATGGGAATTCCACTGTTAAATGCAGAGGAGAGAGCAGATAGGTGGAAAGTATACACTGAAAGCCTCTATGAGGTTGAAGATTTGTCTGATGTGATAGAAGAAGAAACAGGAGTCGATTTAGAAGAGATAGGGATCCAGTATTAGAATCGGAATTTAAAAGAGCTTTGGAGGACTTACGGTCAAATAAGGCAGAAGGGATAGATAACATTCCATCAGAATTTCTAAAATCATTGGGGGAAGTGACAACAAAACGACTATTCACGTTGGTGTGTAGAATATATGAGTCTGGCGATATACCATCTGACTTTCGGAAAAGCATCATCGACACAATTCCGAAGACGGCAAGAGCTGACAAGTGCGAGAAGTATCGCACAATCAGCTTAACTGCTCATGCATCGGAGCTGCTTACAAGAATAATATACAGAAGAATGGAAAAGAAAATTGAGAATGCGCTTGGTGACGATCAGTTTGGCTTTAGGAAAAGTAAAGGGACGAGAGAGGGAATTCTGACGTTACGGCTAATAATGGAAGCAAGGCTAAAGAAAAATCAAGACACTTTCATAGGATTTGTCGACCTGGAAAAAGCGTTCGACAATATAAAATAGTGCAAGCTGTTCGAGATTCTGAAAAAAGTAGGGGTAAGCTATAGGGAGAGACGGGTCATATACAATATGTACAACAACCAAGAGGGAATAATAAGAGTGGACGATCAAGAACGAAGTGCTCGTATTAAGAAGGGTGTAAGACAAGGCTGTAGCCTTTCGCCCCTACTCTTCAATCTGCACATCGAGGAAGCAATGTTGGAAATAAAAGTAAGGTTCAGGAGTGGAATTAAAATACAAGGTGAAAGGATATCAATGATACGATTCGCTGATGACATTGCTATCCTGAGTGGAAGTGAAGAAGAATTAAATGATCTGCTGAACGGAATGAACAGTCTAATGAGTACACAGTATGGTTTGAGAGTAAATCGGAGAAAGACGAAGGTAATGAGAAGTAGTAGAAATGAGAACAGCGAGAAACTTAACATCAGGATTGATGGTCACGAAGTCATTGAAGGTAAGGCATTCTGCTACCTAGGCAGTAAAATAACCAATGACGGACGGAGCAAGGAGGAGATAAAAAGCAGACTCGCTATGGCATAAAAGGCATTTCTGGCCAAGAGAAGTCTACTAATATCAAATACCGGCCTTAATTTGAGGAAGAAATTTCTGAGGATGTACGTCTGGAGTACAGCATTGTATGGTAGTGAAACATGGACTGTGGGAAAACCGGAACAGAAGAGAATCGAAGCATTTGAGATGTGGTGCTATAGACGAATGTTGAAAATTAGGTGGACTGATAAGGTAAGGAATGAGGAGGTTCTACGCAGAATCGGAGAGGAAAGGAATATGTGGAAAACACTGATAAAGAGAAGGGACAGGATGATAGGACATCTGCTAAGACATGAGGGAATGACTTCCATGGTACTAGAGGGAGCTGTAGAGGGCAAAAACTGTAGAGGAAGCAGAGATTGGAATACGTCAAGCATATAACTGAGGACGTAGGTTGCAAGTGCTACTCTGAGATGAAGAGGTTAGCACAGGAAAGGAACTCGTGGCGGGCCGCATCAAACCAGTCAGTAGACTGACGACAAAAAAAAAAAAATGAAAACACTATGTTTAATAGCCGGCCGCGGTGGTCTAGCGGTTCTAGGCGCTCAGTCCGGAACCGTGAGATTGCTACGGTCGCAGGTTCGAATCCTGCCTCGGGCATGGATGTGTGTGATGTCCTTAGGTTAGTTAGGTTTAAGTAGTTCTCAGTTCTAGGGGACTGATGACTACAGATGTTAAGTCCCATAGTGCTCAGAGCCATTTGAACCACTATATTTAATAGTATACCAAACGCAACACTATTTCAAATGGTTCAAATGGCTCTCAGCACTATGGGACTCAACTGCTGAGGTCATTAGTCCCCTAGAACTTAGAACTAGTTAAACCTAACTAATCTAAGGACATTTCAAACATCCATCCCCGAGGCAGGATTCGAACCTGCGACCGTAGCGGTCTTGCGGTTCCAGACTGCAGCGCCTTTAACCGCACGGCCACTTCGGCCGGCTAACACTATTTCGCTGTGATACCATTTTCTTTGGAACCACTGACTGCACAGCTTGGAAAAGGAGTCAGAGTACAGACATTAAGTGTTTTATGTCTCCTATTCCCTTCTCTGATGCTAATATGTGAAAAAGACAAGTAATTTATTCTACTACAACAAATTATTAAAATATTTAGCTCAGATAACACAGAGATCAACATCATGTTACAAAAAAAGTATCTGTACGAATTTTTGTGAGTTTAACTTCAGTCATTTAGGACAAAGGTGTACCTGAATTATGAAAATTCAAGTTTTCGTAAATCGCAAAAGAAGATTTACAGATTTACTAATTTACCAGTATGCTCGTTTAGGACATTCCAGCTGCGTACTCCAGTTGTCCTCCTGTTTCCTTATCCTCCATAGTCTTTCTCTTCATTCTTTTCTTTATCCTTGACTCCTTGGTAGCAGCTTCTACAGCTGTCTCTGTTTCAGTTACCCCCCACTTATCAATAGCAGTTAGAGCCGAAGCCATATTCCTTCCCGTCAAGATATTCGATTTCTTCATAACACTGAGCCTTGAAATTGCACCATCATTGAATGTTATTATTGGATCCATTATACCAAACTGAAGCACTGTCAGCCCAACAAATACAATTTTGGATATCCTCTCCCATATACAGCTGCTGAAGCTTTCATTTGCATCTGAGAGAGACCATGCATACATTTCCTAAGCAGACTTTTATTTGTCACATCCCTATATATAGGCCTAATAGCGTCCATTACAGCAACTGGTAAGGAATGCTTGTCGGTAAAATCAATGCCTGGAGCATTGCTCAACCAGTACTTGCACCACGAATCTTTCCCTTCTGGACACAAACCATCCTGTGGGGTTTCATCTGTTGACACTCTGTGGAAACATGTTGCCCAAACAGCTCGTCTCACTTTCTCCAAATCTCCTACATTCCTCCTTATTGCTAGTCCATAATATTGAGTCAAAGAATCAGTTTCACTTTTTGTAAGACGACCTGGACCACATATGTGATTTCCATCTGACAGTTTTTTTCCACTTAGGTGTTTACGTAATTTTCTCAGCCGAGCTCCCATTCTTTTTTGTACATGCCTAACACATTCAAGCTTTTCTATCAGTGTGTCCCCATATGGTCTGCCATTAACAACTGTAGTTTGTCCTGTAGAGTCTCCATCCACAAGGTAGCCTACATACCTTACACCACGACTGCCCACTGATCTTCTGAAATTGTTTAGAACTCCTTTCGTTCCCATGTTTTCACTTGCGCAATCAAAGTTCTTTACACAAACAATGGGTGCCAATAAATTTACTTGAACAACTTTGGTAGTGCTTTGTTAGACATTCACATAATCTGGTAACTTACCAGTTTCAATAAATGTGGCAGTTACAACCCCATTCAGAAAAGTATGACCTCTCTTCTGCCTGGATCCATCAAATGCTGCCACAATGTCTGTATTCTCAGACAAGGCTACAGATTCTTCTGCTGCTCTTTACATTGAATGTTCACTTACACCACATAAAGCATTATGTAATAATTTATTGTATCCGTCAAACCTCAGTGGAGGTGGAGACAAATCCATCAGTGCACAAAAAGTCTGGGTAGCTCTCCTTCCCCTTCCAATACATCGCATTACATAAGCAAGATGAACATTTCCACTGTAATGTCGACTAACACAATACCACCAGACTTGTTCTTATTACATTCAGAAAGCGAAAGTTTACGTCTAGAAGCACTGCCTGTAGATACAGTTTCCGCGGCCGAATTTTGAAGAAACTGATGCGTATTATTCGGTTGTGTTTGGGACTGGTTGTCGCGAAATTTTCGTTTGGGGCCAAATTTCTTTACTCTCTGCGTGTGTAGTGCAGGAAACGCACACACAGAAACAAAACAACACGCTGTAACTACAGAACCACACGCGTATGAAATTCGGAAATAATATATTCTCAGATCTTTGTTTACATTCGAAACACAGCCTTTTAGACATGCCTGTACTTTGGTTCTGGAGGTCAGTTCCTTCTGAAATACACCTGTGTTAATGATCCGTAACTAACGACGGAAGAAACGGATGAACAAGATAATGCATCACGTATTCTGACGCACTTCAAGCTGACAGATTGGCATGGCCTCTGTGCTAAATTACGTTCAACCACAATTTTAGAATGAACGGAAAATGATAATGCTCATAAACTATACACTTGTGAAATCAGCATGAAATGCTCTTTTCTATAGATGAAGAAATTTTTTTCAAATTTTTGGTCATTTTCACGAGCAAGTCCACTTAAAGACTGGCGAGATTATGACATGTTTCCCGGATGGAAGTCATACCATGGAAAAATTACTGCCAAGCAACCTATTCCTTCCCGTGGTCCAAAAGGGGGGCTGCCGAACAAGAGCTTCAGAAGATGATACAATGGCGTGTTATAGAGCATTCCCTTTCGCCATACAGCAGCCCAGTATCAGCTGTTGTCAAGGCTGGCAGAGGGGCGCGCCTTGTTCTTGATGCACGATCTGTTAACAAAATAATTGTTCCCGTAAGAAGCAGACCAGAAATTTTATTACCAAAAGGATCTGAAGAAGTATGTTCAGTAAGGATATGTGCACAGATGCCAAAGTATTTTGTGTCTTTTATTTTATCTACCACTTTGTAAGGTGAATATATACACGTCTTGAAGTTTTATACTGAACCTGTCATACTATTAAAATCTACTGAGCAAGGAAGAACGTGTACTAGTGTACCAAAACTAATGGACATAAATATTACCAATGATATATATGTATAGACAGCATTATAAGGTGATAAAACTGCTGACATTTTGACATTAGAAGCAAAATGGTTCAAATGGCCCTAAGCACATCTGAGGTCATCAGTGCCCTAGACTTAGAACTACTTAAACCTAACTAACCTAAGGACATCACACACATCCATCCCCAAGGCAAGATTCTAACCTGCGACCATAGCTGCTGTGCGGTCCCGGACTGCAGCGCCTAGAACCGCTCGGCCACAAATGGCCGGCTGACATTAGAAGCAATAATGATCTTATAGAGTTAAGTATTTGCTAAAGATAAGTAGAGGTTAGCTAGTTTTTCTGTATGTTTTCAGGAAAGTATGTTAATGTTGTCAAAAGTTACTCCATGTAATGAGGAAGTATCACTATGGCACAAAAACTGTGAAATGTGGAAATGAAGACTGAGTATTTTGTCAGTAAAAAAAGTATTTTCAGCATTAGTTGTATGAAGGCCAGAAGTTTGACAAGTTTATTATGGAAGATGTTTCTGTACAGACCATTTAAAGTATAGGATAAGGGAAAATGATAAAAAAAGGCCAAATGAGAACTAAAGTTATGTGTTCGTAATTTGATGCCGAATAGAAACATAAACAGAAATGTATGTTAACCAAGAGACAGTAATATTCAGCGTAGCTATTTATCTTGTGATAAACATATTTTTTAAGTTTAATTTCTATGGAATAAATATGTGATGCACTTATGCATTGAATGGTACCAAGTAAAGAACAATTAGTTAAGACGAATAATGAACTGTATCTAAACAGAGTACGTCCTATGGTCACACTTGTGCTATATAGGGTGACACTAAACTGAGATGGTCGTTTAATGAAAGAAAGGTCTACAGGCCATGTAATAACTATACTCAAACTGTAAATATTAATATGTGAGCCGCTTGAAAGATAGCATTTCTAGTATATAAGTCAAGCAGAAGCTAGTACACGGTGATTTTGACTAATATTTTATTTTCCATGTGAATATCTATGTGTATGCTAATCTCTTGCTTGTCTATTTCACGTGAGTTGATATGAACTCTATTTTTTATTAGAGAATTGATATGCAAAAGTATACTGTGACAATTTCAACATCATGATCCATTAGATGTTAAATGATGTGAGACCATGAGTTATGTGAGTCTATGCGGAGCAGGAATTTATATTTTTGCCACATGTGATTTCGCAGGCATGTTTTAATTTCGTGATCGCGGTCTGTGTTGTTTGAACTATATTTGTGCTTTGCCCGTTGCCGATCCGTATCTAGAACGGGATTATTTCATGGGTACACGGTAACATGACGATAATCTAGGTAAAGATATTCATTTTATGAAATATAAAATGAAAAAAGTAAAGAATTTTGTGAACATGAGACAACGATCAATGCATTGTAACGAACACGGTTAACATAAAGGCTGACAGTCAGGATGGTTTCCCACCCCTGTCTGGGGTGTCCGCAGACATGTCTTCGCTGCCCAGATGGCTCAATTTGAAGTGGGTCTTATCTCTGAATATAATTTTGCTACAGCCAAAAAGATTTAAGTCCGACTTCCGGTACACAGGGTGGCGCAAAACTTACTGCATAGTTAGTTAAAAGAAAACAAAAGTAACAACAAGACTGTACTGTAGGAAGACTTAACCAGTTACGTTTTTATTACCAAATAGTGATATTAACGCTTTGTGAAGTTGGTATACAATACAATGACAAACAAATCAAACTCAATAATCAAATCAGTGAATTGTTGAAAGTGTGATCTCTAAGACGTATATTCCCGAACTGTCACGATGTTAACGAAAGAAGAAAGGATTTCTGCGTTAAAACCATTTTAAAAAAGCGGTACTACAGCAGTTGGTAAGGAATGGGGCACATACTTTAACTCAAAACCACCATCTACACAAACATTGTACGACGTACGAGATATATTTCAAGAATACGGGTATATTGTGGATACACCAAGATCTGGCCGCCCAACAGCAGTCACAAGTGAGGAAAATGAACTCTGGGTATCATTAACTGTGACCCAGTGTCTGCCAGAATCAGCCAGGCGATTGACAACTGAGCTGCATTTATCAAGAGCGTCAGTGCGAAAAAAATGTTGCACGAACATAAGTTAACGTTCTACGTTTATGACATGGGTTACTTCAAGATGATCCAGCTCAACGTCTTCGGTTTTGTGAATTGATGCTTCACCAACGGAAACATGATCCTAACCTACTCAACAGAAATTTGTTGTCTGACGAGGTCAATTTTCAGTTGAGGGTACAAGTTTACAGACATTACTGCACTTACTGGTATACTGATAATCGAACTCTTTTGTTACAACAATCATTAAATCAACCTGGCGTGAATGTTTGGGGGTCAACATCATTATTTGGTGTACGTGGACCATATTTTTTGGAAGGAACAGAGACAGGTGATAGCTATACAATATGCCTTTGAATTATATGGTACCAGGACTTAGGAAGTGTGTTAAAATTTTTTAAGAAATTTTATTTCAACACGATGGTGCTCCACCTCATTATGCCTCTGCCGTCGGCGTTTATTTGAATGAAACTTTAGAAAGAAAACTGATTGATCGAAGGGCAGATATTGACATGTCTCCACGTTCACCAGGTAGTACCCCAAGTATTTCTTCCTATGGCACGTCGTCAAGGGCTCTGATTATTTTCAAAAGCCTCAGACCATTGCTGAACTAAGAGACTACGTACACGGCGAATCTCTTGAGTAGGATAGTGATACCACACCATGCCGTAGAGTATGTAACATTCTTACAAAAAGACTTCAAATATGTATTAATGGAGACGAAAAACAGTTTCAACATAAAAAATTGTTGTAAGCATTGTCTGTATCTTTAATACAGCTTAAATTAAATCTTTTGTTGGGATCAGTGCCCAGTGACCAGTGACTTTTGCGCCACCCTGTATAAAATGAATCCCTGCCCCAGGTCTTGATGCAGCGCCTCCTACAAAATGAAGATTTTCACATTAGTTACCTCATACAATACGATGATGGTTTGACGGCCTCATCGCAGCCTGTTCAGTAAAGGGACCTAGAAGTCAAAAATACGTGAAGAAATCGAGTTTATATCTCTAATAAATTACGAAACGGCAACATTTTCCTTTGGAAATGATATAATTGCTTTATTTGAAATTTAATTGTATGTTCTTTCAAATGGTTTTCAATCTAAACGGTGTATGTTTATTTGTATAGCCACATTCCGCAGCTCCAGTTATGTATCAATTTTTTGTTAACCAACTTTGATTCCATAAGTAATCGGAGTGTACTGCGAGTGTAGATAAATTAAGGAAGGATATCAACACTTCCCCCATGAACCATAGACCTTGCCATTGGTGAGGAGACTTCTGTGCCTCAGCGATACAGATGGCCGTACCGTAGGTGCAACCACAACCGTGGGGTATCTGTTGAGAGGGCAGACAAACATGTGGTTCCAGAAGAGGGGCAGCAGCCTTTTCAGTAGTTGCAGGGGCAACAGTCTGGATGATTGACTGATCTGGCCTTGTAACATTAACCAAAACGGCCTGGCTGTGCTGGTATTGCAAACGGCTGAAAGCAAGGGGAAACTACAGCTGTAATTTTTCCCGAGGACATGCAGCTTTACTGTATGATTAAATGATGATGGCGTCCTCTTGGGTAAAATATTCCGGAGGTAAAATAGTCCCCCATTCGGATCTCCGGGCGGGGACTACTCAAGAGGACGTCGTTATCAGGAGAAAGAAAACTGGCATTCTACAGATCGGAGCGTGCAATGTCAGATTCCTTAATGGGGCAGGTAGGTTAGAAAATTTAAAAAAGGAAATGGATAGGTTAAAGTTAGATATAGTGGGAATTAGTGAAGTTCGGTGGCAGGAGGAACAAGACTTTTGGTCAGGTGATTGCCGGGTTATAAATACAAAATCAAATAGGGGTAATGCAGGAGTAGGTTTAATAATGAATAAAAAATAGGAGTGAGGGTTAGCTACTACAAACAGCATAGTGAACGCATTATTGTGGCCAAGATAGACACAAAGCCCATGCCTACTACAGTAGTACAAGTTTTTATGCCAACTAGCTCTGCAGATGACGAAGAAATTGATGAAATGTATGACGAGATAAAAGAAATTATTCAGGTAGTGAAGGGAGACGAATATTTAATAGTCATGGGTGACTGGAATTCGTCAGTAGGAAAAGGGAGAGAAGGAAACGTAGTAGGTGAATATGGATTGGGGGGAAGAAATGAAAGAGGAAGCCGCCTTGTAGAATTTTGCACAGAGCTTAGCTTAATCATAGCTAACACTTGGTTCAAGAATCATAAAAGATGGTTGTATACCTGGAAGAATCCTGGAGATACTAAAAGGTATCAGATAGATTATATAATGGTAAGACAGAGATTTAGGAACCAGGTTTTAAATGGTAAGACATTTCCAGGGGCAGATGTGGATTCTGACCACAATCTATTGGCTATGAACTGCAGATTAAAATTGAAGGAACTGCAAAAAGGTGGGAATTTAAGGAGATGGGACCTGGATAAACATAAAGAACCAGAGGTTGTAGAGAGTTTCAGGGAGAGCATAAGGGAACAATTGACAGGAATGGGGGAAAGAAATACAGTAGAGGAAGAATGGGTAGCTCTGAGGGATGAAGTAGTGAAGGCAGCAGAGGATCAAGTTGGTAAAAAGACGAGGGCTAATAGAAATCCTTGGGTAACAGAAGAAATATTGAATTTAATTGATGAAAGGAGAAAATATAAAAATGCAGTAAATGAAGCAAGCAAAAAGGAATACAAACGTCTCAAAAATGAGATCGACAGGAAGTGCAAAATGGCTAAGCAGGGATGGCTAGAGGACGAATGTAAGTATATAGAGGCTTGTCTCACTAGGGGTAAGATAGATACGGCCTACAGGAATATGAAAGAGACCTTTGGAGAGAAGAGAACCACTTGCATGAATATCAAGAGCTCAGATGGCAACCCAGTTCTAAGCAAAGCAGGGAAGGCAGAAAGGTGGAACGAGTATATAGAGGGTTTATAGAAGGGCGACGTACTTGAGGACAATATTATGGAAATGGAAGAGCATGTAGATGAAGACGATATGGGAGATAAGATACTGCGTGAAGAGTTTGACAGAGCACTGAAAGACCTGAGTCGAAACAAGGCCCTGTGAGTAGACAACATGCCATTAGAACTACTGATGGCCTTGGGAGAGCCAGTCATGACAAAACTTCACCATCTGGTGAGCAAGATGTATGAGGCAGGCGAAATACCCACAGACTTCAAGAAAAATATAATAATTCCAATCCCAAAGAAAGCAGGTGTTGACAGATGTGAAAATTACCGAACTATCAGTTTAATAAGTCACAGCTGCAAAATCCTAACACGAATTCTTAACAGACGAATGGAAAAACTGGTAGAAGCCAACCTTGGGGAAGATCAGTTTGGATTCCGTAGAAATGTTGGAACACGTGAGCAATACTAACCTTACGACTTATCTTAGAAGAAAGATTAAGAAAAAGCAAACCTACTTTTCTAGCATTTGTAGACTTAGAGCAAGCTTTTGACAACGTTAACTGGAATACTCTCTTTAAAATTCTGAAGGTGGCAGGGGTAAAATACAAGGAGCGAAAGGCTATTTACAGTTTGTACAGAAACCAGATGGCAGTTATAAGAGTCGAGGAGCATGAAAGGGAAGCAGTGGTTGGGAAAGGAGTGAGACAGGGTTGTAGCCTCTCCCCGATGTTATTCAATCTGTATATTGAGCAAGCAGTAGAGGAAACAAAAGAAAAATTCGGAGTGGGTATTAAAATTCATGGAGAAGAAGTAAAAACTTTGAGGTTCGCCGATGACATTGTAATTCTGTCAGAGACAGCAAAGGACTTGGAAGAGCAGTTGGACGGAAGGGACAGTGTCTTGAAAGGAGGATGTAAGATGACCATCAACAAAAGCAAAACGAGGATAATGGAATGTAGTGAAATTAAATCGGGTGATGCTGAGGGAATTAAATTAGGAAATGAGACACTTAAAGTAGTGAAGGAGTTTTGCTATTTATGGAGTAAAATAACTGATGATGGTCGAAGTAGAGAGGATATAAAATGTAGACTGGCATTGGCAAGGAAATCGTTTCTGAAGAAGAGAAATTTGTTAACGTCGAGTATAGATTTAAGTGTCAGGAAGTCGTTTCTGAAAGTATTTGTATGGAGTGTAGCCATGTATGGAAGTGAAATATGGACGATAACTAGTTTGGACAAGAAGAGAATAGAAGCTTTCGAAATGTGGTGCTACAGAAGAATGCTGAAGATAAGGTGGGTAGATCACGTAACTAATGAGGAGGTATTGAATAGGATCGGGGAGAAGAGAAGTTTGTGGCACAACTTGACTAGAAGAAGGGATCGGTTGGTAGGACATGTTTTGAGGCATCAAGGGATCACAAATTTAGCATTGGAGGGCAGCGTGGAGGGTAAAAATCGTAGAGGGAGACCAAGACATGAATACACTAAGCAGATTCAGAAGGATGTAGGTTGCAGTAGGTACTGGGAGATGAAGAAGCTTGCACAGGATAGAGTAGCATGGAGAGCTGCATCAAACCAGTCGCAGGACTGAAGACCACAACAACAACAACACTGTAGTCAGTCTGAAGCCCACTCCATTTTTATTATTCATGTATATCCATATTTCATTTGATAACAGTCATCTACATTAGTAAAATACAAGGCAATTACAGAATCAGGATAGATTTCATAAAACAATAAGTAAAACACCACGATAACAAATAGCAATGTTCCATTGAAGTCGACATACTATTTGATTGAGTTACCATCCCACGAACCCTTAGATGTACATGTCACCTTATGACTTTACTGGTGAATAAGAAGAAGAAAAGTGAGGTAGTTATACACGACAAATACAGTACTCTCAGTTTACGTGATGCAGTAAAGCAGTACATGTCACCACATGACTTTACTGGTGTAAAGGCAGAAGACAACTGAGGTGTTTATTCACAACAAGTAAAATACTCTCAGTTTGTGTCATGTAGCGTAGGTACCGCCTTTTATATTACAGGGTAACTATCCCAGTTCATTACAATACGTAGTTAATTCTTTTTAATAAATCGAATCAACAAATTTTTTTGATATCACCTATAAAATACCTCAAGTAATGCCAGTTTAAAATTTGCTGCTTAATATATTAGCGGTGCACCAAATCTTATGCAGAAGATCATTAATATATTCATATAACTGTCCTATACAGAATTGCTACATCCCATTACAAATAGAAAATAATTTTTTTTTCAAGAGCTTTTTGATACAACATACTCATAAGAGCCACAGAAACTGGTACACCTGCCTAATATTGTGTAAGGCCACCGCGAGCACTCAGAAGTGTCGCAACACGATGTTGCATGGACTCTACTAATGTCTGAGGTAGTGCTGTAGGTAACTTATACCATTAATCCTGCAGGGCTGCCCATAATTACGTAAGAGCACGAAAGGATGGAGGTCTCTTCTGAATAGCACGTTGCTAAGGCATCCTAGATACGCTCAATAATGTTCACGTCTGGGAAGTTTGGTGGCCAGCGGAAGTCTTTAAAGGCCGAAGGGAGTTCCTGGAGTCACTTTGTAGCAATTCGGGACTTGTGCGGTGTCGCATTGTCCTGCTGGAATTGCCCATGTCCCTCGGAATGCACAATGGACTTTAATGGATGCAGGTGATCAGACAGAATGCTTACGTCCGCGTCACGTGTCGGAGTCGTATCTAGACGTATCAGGGGTCCCATATCCACTCCAGCTGCACGTTTCCCACACCATTACAGAGCCTTCACCAGGTTGAACAGTCCCTTGCTGACATGCACGGTCCATGGATTCATAAGGTTGTCTCCACACCCGTACACATCCATTCACTCGATGCAATTTGATACGAGACTCGTCCGACTTTGCTTTTAATTTCACTGTAAGTTGATTTCACTTTTCGACATACTGAGTCACTCCTTCCGACAATGATTTCTTTTTCTGTTTCTTCACATTTTTCATGTAGCCATTTGGCCTTAGCTTACATGCACTTCCCATTTATTTCGTTCCTAAGTGACACGTATTTCTGTACTTCTGAATTTCTCTGCTAAAGCTATTCATTATCGAATTACCCATAACTTCCATCTACCTGTGTTTCTGTCTGCGACTTCTTTGATTGCTCATTTTAGTAATATCCATTCGGCTTTAAATGAACTGCTAAAGCTATTCACTATCGCATTAGCTATAGTCACAGAGGACTTTATGCCTGTAGCTTCAGTCCTTAATACTTACGATCCGACTTTTTTGCACATTGATTCTTCATGAAAGTCTTTTAAATTTCAGCCTACTCTTCATCAATATTAAATTGTAATCTACGTCTACATCTGAACCTGTGTAGGTATTGCTATCCAATGTCTGATATCGGAATCTCTGTCTGATGTATTCCAACTGAAATCTTTCTGTATCTCCCGGACTTTTCCGAGTACACCTCCTCCTCTTGTGATTCTTGAACAGAGTATTCGGTATTACTAGCTGAAATTTATTGCAGAACTCTGTCTCTCTCCTCTCGTTCCTACTACTAAGCCCATATTCTCCTTAACCCTTTACCCTTTCTACTACCCTTTCCCATTCCTACCGCATTCCGGTCACCCATGACTTGTAGACTGTAATATCCCATTGAGTTCTGAATTACCTTTTCAATACCCTCATATACCGTCTCTGTCCCTTGGTCCTCTGCTTGCCACGTCGGCATGTACACCTGAACTATTGTTGATGGTGTTGGTCTGCTGTCGATTCTGATAAGAATCACTGAACTGTTCATAGTAACTCACTTTCCGCTCTCCCTTCCTATTCAAAACTAACAATACTCACGTTGTATCAATTTCTGCTGTTTCTGATATTATCCTGTACTCCTATTGCCAGAAATCCTTGTCTTATTTCTGTTTCACTTCTCTGATAACTATATCTAAAATGAGCGTTAGCATTTCCCTTTTCATATTGTATAGCTTCCCTGCGACGTTCGAATTTCCGATATTTCACACGCGCTCTTGTAGAGTGTTATCCTTTTGTTGGTTGTTAAATCCTTTTCTAGTGGTCACCTCCGCGTTGGAAATCCCCTCCCAGAGATCATTATGATACTTTGCCCAAGCATAGGCCACATGTACTGTGGATACACCTTATATGTAATTAGTGTAGTGGTTTCCATTGCCTTCTACATCCTCATACCGTTGATCATTCCTGAAACTTTACCAAACAATGGGTGAGAGAATGCCTAAATTTCTGCTCAATCCTCTGTCTTCTTTGACAAAGCTTTTGGCAAACTGAGGGTGACTTCTTATGTCGCAAGCTTTCGCCCGCAATTGTTGATAATTTTTATTCAAAAGTCAAGCAGTGGAGCCGAGGACGTGTTCACTACTAAACTAAGACACTACAACTAGATCAATTTGAAATTTGTCGAAACAAAATCTATCGTAGTCGCACGTTTCATAGTGGTTAAGTGATGCACTAGCTGTGTCGGGAATGTACCAGCCCTCCAAGAGCTCATAGAGAGCAATCATACTCAAATCGTTATAAGCAATGAAATCTGGCTAAAACCGGAGATAAGACCAAATTATTGTGAATGACCTAATGTGTTCAGATTTATTTTTATTTAGCGTATGGCAAGTACAAATCACGTATGAAAAATCTAAAAGTACATAACACACAAAACAGTTACAATATCACAAACAAACATCTAGGTTAGAAATATAATCGATTGCACTGTTAGTCGCATCCATGAAGTCCCTTGTTGGCCCAGGGTAGGCCCTCAGAGGGCATTCTACCACGATATGGTGAATTGTCTGCCTGTCAGCGCCGCAGTCGCACTGTGGTGATGGCACTATGCTCCATTTGTACAAAGAGTCCGCACAACGGCCGTGGCTCGTCCTGATCCTGTTAAGGGTAAACCAGATTTTGCGGGGCAAGTCAAAGCCCCGAGGTCTGTTAGATGTTCCCAATAAGGTGTTAACCTGAGGCGGTGTCTTTTCCTCCCATTCTTCTCTCCAGCGGTCCTCAAGAATAAAAGCGTTCTTTACCAGATCTTTGGCACTTGCGAGAGGGGGGTCTCTGGACTTCAATCTCTTTTGCCCAATTCCATTACTCAGGGTGTGGATAGGAAGATCTGGGCTATTTTGGATTTTTCGACACTCCCTGACAAGTGCGTGTTCTCTGCGCAAATGTGGTGGCGGGATATGGCTCAATACAGGCAGCCATTGGACAGGAGTTGACCTGATCGTTCCAGAGATAATCCTCATCGTTTGGTTCAAGACTGCATCCACCTTCTTGATGTAAGCACTATTTAACCATACTGGGGAACAGTACTCTGCTGCAGAATAGACAAGCCCTAGTGCAGAGCTACGCAGAACGGAGGCAGTGGACCCCCAACTAGTGCCACAAAGCTTTTGGACAATGTTGTTTCTAGTTCTGACTTTTTCAGCAGTGTTTACAAGGTGTTGTTTATAGCTCAACGTTCTATCGAGTGTCACGCCCAGATACTTTGGTGTTCTATTATATGGAAGAATGACGCCATCAAAGCGGATCTTGAGCTCTTTGTTTGCTAATTTGTTATTCAGGTGGAAACAAGTGGCCTCTGTTTCGGATGGGCTGGGTTGGAGCCTCCAATCACGGAAGTATTTTTCTAGAGTGGTCAAATCGCTGGATAGTGTGATCTCAGTTTCCTCCATCACTCGGTGTTGTGTGGCCAAGGCCCAGTCGTCCGCATATCCGAACATTTTGGATCTCGTCCTAGGCATATCGGCTATATACATGCTGAAAAGCAATGGAGCCAGTACTGAACCTTGGGGCAGGCCATTATTAAGTTTCATGAATTTACTTCTGTTGTTACCGATGACAACCTGGAATGGTCTATTGCAGAGCATTTCGTTGATAAGATTAGCCGTTTTTAGACATGGCACGATGCGGAGGAGCTTATAAATCAGGCCCTGTCTCCAGACAGTGTCGAGCGCCGCCGTCAGGTCAACAAATACCACTGATGTTTTTTGCTGTCTTTGGAAGCCCGCCTCGATGTAGGTTGTTAGAGCGAGGACCTGATCCGTGCAGCTTCTTTTCGGCCGGAAGCCCGCCTGTTCTACCGGTACAGCCTCCAGGATGACTTCGCTCATTCTGTTGTACATAAGTCTCTCCAGTAATTTATAGATCATGCTGAGTAAGGCGATTGGGCGGTAGCTCTGAGGTTGGTCACTCGGTTTGCCCGGTTTTAATATGGCAACAATTTTAGCCTTTTTGAGAGTGTGCAGAATTTTTCCAGTTTGCAACACGTTATAGAAGAATCGCGCAAGCCATAATTTTGCAAATTTACCACAGTGGAGCAGAAATTCTGGGTGGATCCCATCAAACCCTGGGGCCTTTCCTGGTTTTATATCGTTCAGGGCCATATTTAACTCTTCTACTGAAAAGGGTTGGGAATAAGATGTATTGTTCTCTGCTGTCGATTTTAGCTCTTTAAGCTCCTTTTTAATTTTTATAGTATGGGCTCGTTCCTTTGGGGCCCTGGACGTCTTGCTGATGTGAACCGCAACTGTATTTGGGGACATAGCGCTGGTCATTCGCAGATTTTTACCTCCACCTCCAAGTCTCCGAAGCAAAGACCACGCCCTTCTGCTTGATCTTGTAAAATCCATATGTTCCACGGTCTCCATCCACTTAGCACGCCTGGCCGCGTCTAGGCTATGTAATAGATCGTCTGCAATTTCTTTATCCCCATTGTCAAGAAACTGTCTATAAAGCAGTTCACTTTCCTCGCTCCATCCTGGCAATGTGTTCAGAAAGGATACGCTAAACCCAGTTAACGGTGGCGTGTTTGTTGCTGTTAGAAGTAATTTATCTTGTAGCGAAATTGAAGTGTATAGTTCCTTTGAGTTAGTATGGGTAGAGGTCATTCTTGGCTACCGTAATAAAACAATAACTCGACCAGTTTACCAACCTCCAAACACAGATGACACAATTTCTGAAACTTTCGAAGAGTCTAATTTCAAATGCGTACGCGACTCATACAATTATACACACATCAAAAAAAGTTTTGCATGACCTGTTGTGAGAGTTCCGGAACGTGCATAGAAAATTGGTATAGAGATAAGGATAAACATCATTTACACCTTTTTTTTTTACTCATGAAAACCACACATTGAATGTTGTACCACCATACAGCGAGACCTTCAGACTGCTGTACACACAGATACCTCTAATAATCAGTAGCACGTCCTCTTGCACTGTACATCCCTGTATTCGTCGTGGCATACTATCATCAAGTTCATCAAGCCACTGTTGGCCCAGATTGTCGCACTCATTAATGAGGACTCGGCGTAGATTCCTCAGAGTGGTTGATGGGTCACGTCGTTCATAAACAGCCAAGATCAATCTATCCCAGGCACGTTCGTTAGGGTTCATGTCTGGAGAATACGCTGGCCAATCCAGTCGAGCGATGTCGTTATCCTGAAGGAAGTCATTCACAAGATGTGCACGTTGGGGGCGCTAATCTTTGTCCATGGAGACGAATTCCTCGAAAACATGCTACTGGTATGGCTGCACTGTCGGTCAGAGGATGGCACTCACATATAGTACAGCCTTTACGGCGCCTTCCTTGACCACCAGCGGCATACGTCGGCCCCCATACACAACACCAAAACAGCAGGGAACTTGCACCTTGCTGCACTCGCTGGAGAGTGTGTCTAAGGCGTTCAGCCTGACCCGGTTGCCTCCAAACAATTCTCTCATGATTATCTGGTTGAGGCATTTGCGACACTCATCAGTGAAGAGAACGTGATGCCAATCCTGAGCTGTCGATTCGGCATGTTATTGCGCCCTTCTGTACCGCGCTGCATGGTGTCGTGGTTGCAAAGACAGACCTCGCCATGGGCGTCGGGAGCGAAGTTTCGTATCATGCAGCCTACTGCGCACAGTTTGAGTCGTAACACGACGTTCTGTGGCTGCACTAAAAGCATTATTCAACATGGTGGCGTTGCTTGCTGTCAGGGTTCCTCTGGGCCATAACCCTTAGTTAGCGGTAATCCACTGCATTAGTGGCCCTTAGGCGGCTTGAGCGAGGCATTTCACTGACAGTTCCTGTCTCTCTGTATCTCATCCATGTTCGAACAACGACGCTTTGGTTCACTCTGAGACGCCTGGACACTTCCCTTATTGAGAGTCCTTCCTGGCACACACTAACAATGCGGACGCGGTCGAACCGCGGTATTGACCGTCTAGGAATAGTTAAAATACAGACAACTCGAGCCTTGTATCTCCTTCCAGTTGGAATGGCTGGAACTAATCGGCTGTCGGACCCCACTCCGACTAATAGGTGCTGCTCATGCATGGTTGTTTACATCTTTGGGCGGGTTTAGTGACATCTTTGAACAGTCAAAGGGACTGTTTTCAGGAGTTCTGGAAACCGGTGTGATGCAAAACTTTTTTTGATGTGCGTAGTTGGTGATGACTTGGATTTACCCTCGATATGTTGCCGAAAATGAGTGTTTAAATACGAAGATATGCAAGAAATGTTTGTTAGTTGTTCTACCGCCAACACCTCCGCTGCCATCGCTACTGCTGCTGCCGCCGTCGTCGCTGCTGTTGACGCAGCCGACGCCTCATAACGCCGCCGATGCCATCGTCGACCCCACTGCCACAGACCTCGTCACCCACCCATAAACTTGCAGCACTTCCACCTTCTATCAGGCCTATCCCCCACACCAAATTCTCTCCTCTCCAGGCACGCCACCCACAATAGCATGCTCTTCAGATCGAGCACATGCACAGTAGCAACAAATGAATTACCACCATAATACATCAATCCACCAGCGCCATTATCACAGACCTAGCAAGATGTTTCTGCAACCCGTTCCTGGACTAAGGTACACTCCTCATCCAAACCAGTTTCTAAACAATTCCGTCATCTCTTACAAGCCGCGCGATGCGGTGTAGGGCGTCACGGTTCGCGCAACTCCCCCTGTCGGAGGTTCAATCCTCCTTTGAGCATGTGTGTGTCTGTTGTCCTTAGCGTAAGTTAGTTTAAGTAGTGCGTAAGCCTAGAGATTGATGACCTCAGCAGTTTGGTCCTATAACCTTTACCACGAATTTCCAAAAAATTCTTACCCCCAGTTAAACCCAACCCTCCCTTCTTTCCAATATGCCTCAGCACTGTCTCTGCCCTATCTCTGATCCCAAAAAATCACCAAAACAAACTGTAAGCCCAGCTTCATTGGCTGCCACGCTGTCCCATCTGGAACTAGGATCTGAACGACGAGTGTAGAAGAGGACAAAACTGTTGTTGCCCGCAAAATTAGTGACCCTAATCTTTGAAGACATACTTCATACCGTAACGAATACAATTAATATTATTCGACGATATTCAATTCCATTGCTTGGCAGTGTGACGAGTGGCACATTTAACCCTGCGACTGTTAGAGGGAATGAGCCTGCCAAGCAATGAAACGGATGAGCCTTGATTGCCATAACATAAAGTGGTGTTGTTGTTGTGGTCTTCAGTCCTGAGAATAGTTTCATGCAGCTCTCCATGCTAATCCATCCTGTGCAAGTTCCTTCTTCTCCCAGTACCTACTGCTGCCTACATCCTTCTGAATCTGCTTAGTGTATTCATCTCTTGGTCTCCCTCTACGATTTTTACCCTCCACGCTGCCCTCCAATGCTAAATTTGTGATCCCTTGATGCCTCAAAACATGTCCTACCAGCCGATCCCTTCTTCTAGTCAAGTTGTGCCACAAACTTCTTTTCTCACCAATCGTATTCAATATCTCCTCATTAGTTACGTGATCTACCCACCTAATCCTCAACATTCTTCTGTAGTACCACATTTCGAAAGCTTCTATTCTCTTCTTGTCCAAACTATTTATTGTTCATGTTTCACTTCCATATATGGCTAAACTCCATACAAATACTTTCAGAAACGACTTCCGGACACTTAAACCAACACTCGATGTTAACAAATTTCTCTTCTTCAGAAACGCTTTCCTTGCCATTGCCAGTCTACGTTTTATATCCTCTCTACTTCGACCATCATCTGTTATTTTGCTCCCCAAATGGCAAAACTCCTTTACTACTTTAAGTGTCTCATTTCCTAATCTAATTCCCTCAGCATCACCCGACTTAATTCGACTACATTCCTTTTTCCTTGTTTTGCTTTTGTTGACGTTCATGTTATATCCTCCTTTCAACACACTGTCCATTCCATTCAACTGTTCTTCCAAGTCCTTTGCTGTCTCTGACAGAATTACAATGTCATCGGCGAGCCTCAAAGTTTTTATATGTTCTCTTTGGATTTTAATACCTACTCCAAATTTTTCGTTTGTTTCCTTTACTGCTTGCTCAATATACAGATTAAATAACATCGGGGACAGGCTAGAACCCTGTCTCACTCCCTTCCCAACCACTGCTTTCCTTTGATGTCCCCCGACTCTTTTAACTGCCATCTGGTTTCTGTACAAATTGTAAATAGCCTTTCGTTCCCTGTATTTTACCCCTGCCGCCCTTAGAATTTGAAAGAGAGTATTCCAGTCACATTGTCAAAAGCTTTCACTAAGTCAACAAATGCTAGAAACGTAGGTTTGCCTTTCCTTAATCTTTCTTCTGAGATAAGTCTTGAGGTCAGTATTGCCTCACGTGTTCCAAAATTTCTACGGAATCCAAACTGATCTTCCCTGAAGTCGGCTTCTATCAGTTTATCCATTCGCCTATAAATAATTCGTGTTAGTATTTTGCAGCTGTGACTTATTAAACTGATAGTTCGGTAATTTTCACATCTATCAACACCTGCTTTCTTTGGGATTGGAATTATTATATTCTTCTCGAAGTCTGAGGGTATTTCGCCTGTCTCGTACATCTTACTCACCAGATGGAAGAGTTTTGTCAGGACTGGCTCTCCCAAGGCCGTCAGTAGTTCTAATTAAATGTTGTCTACTCCCAGGGCCTTATTTCGACTCAGGTCTTTCGTTGCTCTGTCAAACTCTTCACGCAGTATCGTATCTCCCATTTCATCTTCATCTACATCCTCTTCCATATCCATAATATTGTCCGCAAGTACATCGCCCTTGTATAGACCCTCTATATACTCCTTCCACCTTTTTGCTTTCCCCTCTTTGCTTAGAACTGGGTTTCCATCCGAGCTCTTGATGTTCATACAAGTGGCTCTCTTTTCTCCAAGGGTATCTTTAATTTTTCTGTAGGTTGTATCTATCATACCCCTAGTGAGATAAGCCTCCACATCCTTACATTTGTCCTCTAGCCATGCCTGTTTAGCCATTTTGCACTTCCTGTCGATCTCATATTTGAGACGTTTGTATTCCTTTTTGCCTGCTTCATTTAATGCATTTTTATATTTTCTCCTTTCTTCAATTAAATTCAATATTTCTTCTGTTACCCAAGGATTTCTACTACCCTCGTCTTTTTACCTACTTGATCCTCTGCTGCCTTCACTACTTCACCCCTCAGAGCTACCCATTCGTCTTCTACTGTATTTCTTTGCCCCGTTCCTGTCAATTGTTCCTTTATGCTCTTCCTGGAACTCTGTAAAACCTCTGGTTCAGTCAATTTATCCAGGTCTCATCTCCTTAAATTCCCACCTTTTTGCAAATTCTTCAGTTTTAATCTACAGTTCATAACTAATAGATTATGGTCAGAGTCCACATCTGCCCCTGGAAACGTCCTACAATTTAAAACCTGGTTCCTAAATTCTGTCTTAGCATTATATAATCTATCTGATACCTTTTAGTATCTCCAGGATTCTTCCATGTATACAACTTTCTTTTATGAATCTTGAACCAAGTGTTAGCTATGATTAAGTTATGCTCTGTGCAAAATTCTACCAGACGGCTTCCTCTTTCATTTCTTAGCCCCAATCCATATTCACCTACTATGTTTCTTTCTCTCCCTTTTCCTACTGTCGAATTCCAGTCACCCATGACTGCTAAATTGTCGTCTCCCTTCACTACCTGAATAATTTCTTTTATCTCATCATACATTTCTTCAATTTCTTCGTCAACTGCAGAGCTAGTTGGCATATAAATCTATACTACTGTAGTAGGCATGGGCTTCGTGTCTATCTTTGCAACTGTAATACGCTCACTATGCTGTTTGTAGTAGCTTACACTCTTTCCTATTTTTTTATTCATTATTAAACCTACTCCTGCATTACCCCTATTTGATTTTGTATTTATAACCCTGTATTCACCTGACCAGAAGTCTTGTTCCTCCTGCCACCGAACTTCGCAAATTCCCACTATATCTAACTTTAACCTATCCATTTCCCTTTTTAAATTTTCTAACCTACCTGCCCGATTAAGGGATCTGACATTCCACGCTCCGATCCGTAGAATACCAGTTTTCTTTCTCCTGATAACGATGTCCTCTTGAGTAGTCCCCGCCCGGAGATCCGAATGGGGGACTATTTTACCTCCGGAATATTTTACCCAAGAGGACGTCATCATCATTTAACCATACACTAAAGCTGCATGCCCTCGGGAAAAATTAGGGCTGTAGTTTCCCCTTGCTTTCAGCCGTTCGCAGTACCTCAACAGCAAGGCCGTTTTGGTTAATGTTACAAGGCCAGATCAGTCAATCATCCAGACTGTTGCCCCTGCAACAGCTGAAAAGGCTGCTTCCCCTCTTCAGAAACCACACGTTTGTCTGGCCTCTCAACTGATACCCCTCCGTTGTGGTTGCACCTACGGTACGGCTATCTGTATCGTTGAGGCACGCAAGCCTCCCCATCAACGGCAAGGTCCATGGCTCATGGGGTGGAAAGTGGTGGTAGCACGTAGGATTTTTGTTTGTGATTTGGTTTTATCTTTTCTACCCAGATTTGTGAGGAGCTTATAATTCTGAGTTTGTAGTGTAATTTTACGGTAGAAAGTATTGAATACTCAGTGAAAGATACACAAGTGGCGTAAGCAATAAAGAGCAATAATAGTTAAAAACCACTCTTGCGAAGATAAGTCATTCATTACAGGTTTCTAATTCAAAGAATTAATGTTTTAATGAGATTTTATCAGCATTTAAAGTCAGTAATTAGAAAAAAAGAATTTAATTAGATTTCATTTAAGAAAAAGACAAAGGTATTAGCGTCTTTATCCACTTAACAGTTATTTCAATGATTTAAAGAGAAACAGGTAAGGAATAGGGACAATGAGAAATAATGTTTACAGATCGTAAGAGAGTTGATAATATCCCAGAGATAGCCATCTCCATACGGCTGGTTTGCTTTGAAATTATAACTTTGGCTCATACGTTCGGAAACCATTTATTAAATATAATAATAGTGTACGAAATTAAGATTTACCGTAAGTAAGTGAAACCTTGGTCACGGTATATATTTAATACACGTTTTCTCGGTGATTTTGTTTTATGGAGTGAGTGAAAGATTTTCACGTTTTAAACTATACCGATAATTAGGAAGAATAACGTAAATAACACTGTTCTACAAAAAAGAGTTTTTGTTCTATTTCTGAAAAAATACATTGTGATCCTAGTTGTACTTCAGTGCTGAATTCAAAACTGTTTTCAGGTTTTTTCTGTCAGGGATAGTTTACGAGTAGTCGCAATTTTATTTCTCTTTTCTATTTCTAATATAGCGCAGCAAAAATGAGGTGAAAATCGATAAGGAAATTCACGTTTTTATGATGTTACAAGTTCATCACATTAATAGAGGGTGCGATCTAACATATAAAAAAGTAGTTTTTGTGTATGCGCTTTGTAGCATTTATTTAACATGAGAAATTACAGAAAATTGACAAAAAATGAGCCACATCACTTTTTTCTCTTGTATTGTGAATCTTTCTTCTCTCGAATGATTTTCCAGCAATAATCTACTGACATTTAAGGTACTCACTTCCCTTCATAACGCCTTTCTATTGTGCAAATGTCTTTATGGAATCTTTTGCCGTGTTCATCCGATACGTCAGTACAAATCCCTGTGAAGTAGTCCTGAAGAGAGTCCATCATATGGACCTTCAAAGACATATTGCACCCCAGAGCTTGACATGCTTTGATCATGTCATTCATCATTGTAGTTATTGTAGTTGCTAGTTTCGGATGAATCAATAAACAGCCTCCAGTCTTCCTTTTTGTATTCAATACCATACTCATTCATCACACCAGGAATGTCTGATCAGTACACTAAATCACCTTCTTTTTGAAAAAAACTTGGAAAATTACTGCTCTCTCTTTCTATATATGTTATTGTAGTTATTAGCTCTTCTTCTTCCGAAAAAGTTTTCTGACACCATATTGAAACAGTGCCATGCTGTCTTTTCTTCGTCAGTTAAACATACTTCAAAAGTTGCATCTTTCTGCAACTCCTTGATTTATGGGCCCACAAATACACCTTCCTTTATTTTTGCAGCTGAAAGACAGGGGAATCTGGTAGCTAGACACGCAAACCCACTGCCTTTAGGTTCCATAGCCTTTACGAATTGTTTCAATAGGCCAAGTCTGATGTGAAGCGGTGACTGTAGTGTATCTTCAGGAGCTACCAGACTGTCACGTTGTACATTCTTTTCGCCCACTTTCTATCTCCGAATAAGCCATTTCTTTTTAGCGTAGTGAGAATATCTGTCTCGACTGTCCCACTCGCAAGAAAACAGGCGTACTTCGTGTAGCCTTGTTGCACTCCCAATACCATACCATTTACTTTGAAATCTGCACATATTTTCCATTTGTATTCATTGTATTGTAATTAATTAACATCCTTTGTACGGATTCATAATTCTCTTTTGTCAGGCTGGAGTAGATTATACTCTTGTAATCTTTAACGAAGCAGCTGTGCCATACGCGTACTTAGTCCTAGACCACGTACTAAATCATTTACATCTACTTGCTTTAACAAATGTGTCAATCACTCACTTGTGTAGTGATATAAAGTGCCATCATCTGTGATTTCTTCAGTACTACTCATTTCATTGTCACTCCGAATTTGACCTGGAGCTCTTGAAGGTACTGGAAGGCAGTCAGAATGCTGCACTGGCATTCTCGCTGAAGGAAGATCTGGGTCAACAGTTTGCCTCTTAAATTTTTTGTTTGTAAAACTACGAATTTTTGTTAGACGGAAATATCAATCAGTAATATGGTCCTTGGGCTCTCTCCACGCTATGGTCACAGTGAACAACGCCACATTCTCTTTACCCTTCCATCACTGGATTAGTTTGCAGTAACATGTAGCACAACAGATATGTGGTGCCCATTCTTTATTTTGGTCTCCTACCTCTACTCCAAACTAATGTTTATATGCTTTCTTTATGGCTTTTGAAATCTTCTTCTTATTTCTAACAAAGATGAACTTCCCACAGATACAGCAGAAGTTGTCTGTCTTATATCGACATCCACGACGACGTGGCATTTCTGAAAATTTAAAAATACTTCTTCAGTAATACACCTGTACTACATCAATACTAGAGAATTAGAAAAACGGTGATGTGTAAAAACAAGCAATTAATTTACCTTCAACACCAGGTAAATCAGCTTAAGCTGATCTTGTAAGTTCAACTGTGCTCGTAAATATGACAGATGAGGTTACATGTCACCCAAATCGCCCAGTCGTTAAGAATGACACAAATTACTGCTAACACCATGGTTGTTAACTCGATGCACCTGCCTCTGGGAAGCGTGAAGGTTTACTGGCGAGGCACCGGCCAGCTGTTGCCGTTCGTGTTAATGAGCTATTGCAGATGGTCTTGATGACATAAGGGTGGCGGGAAATAACCGAATGACATCTGATTCTTCCCACTTGTTGCTGAACAAGAAATTGTCACGTTCCATCACTATTTCATGCGGTAACATATCCGTATTCCTCTATAACGTCCCTGTGTTTGCCATGGATTGTGGATACACATATATAGATTTATACATATTACATAAAAAGTATCCCTGACAACGAAATTATGTTTACATATTTGGATTTCTTATGGTAAACTGGTTTAGAAGCACACACTTTAATATCAGAAATAGAACCCTTGTCGAACAGTGATAACCAGCGACAGTTATAGTTATTTTTGGTTATAAAGTTGTTTTCTGTCAGTAAGAGATTTTAATCATTTAAACTGTGAGTAATAACGCCATTGTCGGACCAAGTTGCGGGTTATAACGTACACAATTTTGCTGAGAGTTGATGAATTGTTGTCAATGACAACCCACATTACGGTCATGTTTCAGGTAACGTGCAGTGTGCACAAGATTTAATCAAATGCTAATTACTATACCGGAAAGTACCAATATTGAAGTTGGTTGACCATTCACCACTTCAAGGCAGTGCAGTACTATTGACAGAGTGTATACATTGTAATAGTGGCATGTAACCTGTGTACTTCTGTTTTAGTCGGATACATAGTTTGTGGACGGGTCCTATTACATTCACTCTATTAAACATCTTGAAATAAATCTTAACTATTTATGTTAGTACTGGGATGAGGCGTGTCTAATGTTGAAGGCAGGGCTGTTGTCATTGTACCGATCAGAGCCACGTCTCGCCACGTCACCCTTCATAGATCAGCGTGCCGTAACACAGCAAAACCACCAGAACGTTCCTGATCTACTTCTTTCCAGGCCCTGTTTTAAGCAACACTGCATTTGAACAGATTATCTCACCTAATAACAATAGCTTAGCTGACTAGTCGTGTCATGAAATAACACAGCGGTTTGTACTTTGCTTGTAGAAAGATGGTCAAACCTCGTGCAACTTTTTGTCGAACGAGAATGACTTCGTAAGGCATTTGATTCACTCATGGAACAATTTTTTAATTTGTCAAGTCGAACTTTCGTCCTATTCCATGCAAGGAAATACCACTAAGACACTACATAATCCCTTAATAGTATGAACTCCATAGTGAAGTTTGGAAGAAATGCTTAGTTCTTATTCTATCCCGAGTACGAATCACAGAATATTACAAGAGCCCTATTTTTGGATCAAGGAATTAACTCGCCTGATCATGCAAAAAGCTAATAACTTTATTCGATCTTTTATTCCTTGGAAACAGATCGCTGAAAGTTGTGATGAAAGTCATTAGTGCTGATACTGGGCTAGGTTAGGAGTTCTGATAGTCCATGCACATTGCTCCATTTTTCGCTCCTTTTTACTTTCCTTCTTCGTTTTTCGCTTTCTTGAATAAAAAGTAACAGTTCTGAATTGCTGTTCCGTACTAAATACTTTAGTTCTATTTATAATTTATAACATTCCTTTTCCAGAGACGTTTTATGAAAGCTTTGCATCTGAAACTTTCCATTCTGCTTGAAATTTGTCGCATGTTGATCAAGTATCAAAATGCGGGTATCCGCATGATAAGTTGAATTTGCTATAAACTTTTTCCCGTTATGTCTCACATGCAATATGAAGTTCAGGTTATTTTTCTTTAGATAACTGATGATATTTTTATACTGATAGTTCCTCGAAAAGTTAAATTCTGTCTTTCTTTCCCCTGCCATGTGGTTCTTTATCCTCTCCAATGCACCTACATTGTTTATAGCGAGTCTCCTTTTCACTGCATAGCTTCCTATGTCAGTTAGGAGGTATACCTCTTTCCTAAGAAAGTTAGGAGGTATACCTCTTTTGTCTGTGGGTGATACTCCAGTATCCTCCATGCTCGATTGTATAGTCACCAGTCTGCACTCTGTTATTCCATTCAAAGCAATGAAAGCCTTTTAGCAAACAGGAATTTCATTAATGGTCTAATTTCGTTTGATTATGAGTAACTGCAGTCTCTGGCACTGAAATCGTCAGGCCTCGGCCTCCTACGAGCAACTAATGCCACAGCAGTTAAGCTGATTAAATAGGAAGACTAACCATTCCCGTTTGATAAGAAACTAAAATTCTTGATAATTGGTTCTCTTTCGTGGGGTTTAATTTGACAGAAACATCCAAACAGCATATAGAACCAATGCCTAACTCATTAGACATTGCCCTATCTACAAACAATACTCATTCTGCCATAACATTTTCTCATTTTAGCTCGTTGATTAACAGATGGCTTCTTACGTTCATCTCGTGATGATCCACACATTTTAAAGGTTCTGAAAATATCACTCTACTATGATACTTCAAAGCCATCATCATTACTATAACGAAATAACACAAAGAAACTCAGCCGATCACGTCTGCAGTCGCAACCTGACTAACAGTTGTAATGTAAACCGTGGAAGCAAACCTTGGATGCACTATTCTTTGTGTGAGAAGACCGACTTAGAAGGCTCTTCCCCTTACCACTAAAAGTTAAACCCTCTGTATCTCGGCGAATTGTCACGTTATTTGTAAGTTATTTTAACTGCCTTCTAGTACCAACGCAGGCAATCAGAATATGATGTCAACTCATTTCCTAATTAATTGGAATTACCCGGTTTTTGCTGGGTTCTTCTCATTTCTTAATAAAGAATGATATCATATAATGTCGATATATTGTTTATGCAGAATTGGGAACAACGGCCCTCCAGACAGCAAATAGAGGATGCGTTAAGTGAAACTGCTGTGGATATGACACGTTAGCAGTGTGAGGCGATAGCGAGGAGCTGGACTTCCTGATGCGTTCCAGTAAGATCAGAGAAGAAATGCAGTTTACTGGTGAGAAACAGCGCAGCGGAAAATTTAATTTTGACTCTCTATCAGTATTCAGATGAGTGGAAGGAGCTTAGAACCACAAGGTTCACAAATAGTGATGACACAAACACATCCACAAGAAAGAAACATAAGTGAAGCATTGGGAATAAGTGTGTTGATGTAAGTGTTCTGATTTCCCTGCCCTACATTAACAAGTATAATGAACATATTGGGAAATCCTTTACTAACCAAGATATTCAAACGATTTTTAAGCCCATCAGGAAAATCAAAATTTGAATGGGAACTTCAAAAGAAGTAACTCACGTAACGGCGTCAGCTGGTGTACAATACCATCCATGAACCTGCGGCCAAATAAGTATTGAAACCAAAAAATGTAGCAATAACAGTTTCTTAGTCTAGAAGGAAATGGACTGTCGCTTTTGAAAAAGTGATAAATTGGCTCCAAAATTTAATGAGACTAAAATTAATTCCAAGGCATCGAATTTTTGAGGATGGCTGTTTAGAGAGGCACTGTTGTTGTTGTGGTGTTCATTCCGAAGACTAGCTTGATGTAGTTCTTCAGACTACTCTGTCCTGTCCAAGGCTCTTCACTTTCGAATAACTAGTGCAATTTACATCTTTTTGAAACTGCTTACTGTATTTAACTATTGGCTTCCCTCTACTATTTTTTACCCTCCACACTTCCTTCCAAACCTAAACTGGTGATAACTTGTTGTCTCAGAGTGAGTCCAATCAATTGATCAGATCTTTTCATCAAGTTATGCCATAAATTACTTTTTTCCCCCTTCTGTTCAGTACCACCTCATGATATACTCATCTAGTAGCCAATATTTTTCTGCAGCACCACATTTTTAAGACTTCAATTCTCTTCCTGCATGGACTATTTATAATCCATGTTCCACTTCCATTTAAGACTATACTCCTGAGAAATACCTGCAAAAAAGAGCTGCGAATACTTAAATCCATATTGGATGTTAACAAAATTCTCTTTTTCAGAAACGATCTTTTTGTCTTTGCCAGTCTACGTCTTATATCGTCTCTACTTCGGCCATTACTGTTATTTTATTGCCCAAATAGAAAAACTCCTCAAGTGCATTTAATGTCTCATTTCGTTATCTAATTCCCTCGCTATCAACTGATGTAATTAGACTGTTTTCCTTGTTTTGATTTTCTTGACGGGCATTTAATGTCCCCCTTTCAAGGTACTGTTCATTCCTTTAAACCGCTCTTTTAAGTCCTTTGCTGTTTCTGGCAGAATTACAACCTTGTCGCCAAATCGCAAAATTTATTATTTCTTATTCCTGAAATTTAATTCTTTCTTCTAGTTTCTATTTGGTTTCCTTTATTTATTGATATTTATTTATATGTTTAACAAGATCTGATTAAGGCCATAAGGTCCTATCTTACATCGGACAAACGTAAAACATGAAGTTTTGATATGACGGATAGTATTAAAATGATTTGAGTGTCTTAAGTGGCAGTTAGTGTAAATTATACTTACTATGAATTAAGAAAGCTAATAGTGGCATTGCCTTTACCACCGCAGGTGCTGCCACTAAGATTAATAGTAGCAATAACAGTAATAACAATAAATGTAACGTTCATAACAATAATTATTGAGGCAATTAATTGTGAATAATGTCACCTGGCAGAGGCAATCGTGTATTGCTCGATGAATGGTGGTGCCCGCTATACAGTGCGTAAATTCGAGGTAGGAGAAATTGAAAGTAAAATGTAATTATATCTAGAGACACAATTCTAGATAGCTACTAATTGTGTGGTATGAAGTTCACGTAACAATACATTCAAAAAAATGACAACAACGCAGTAGAACCTACTTAGTACTGACATTTTAAAGCGAACTAAGATTTATCATTCATCTCCGTTGCTTTCCTCTTTGTATTGGAAGTGTTACCTTCACAAAAATATATTCATTTTTTTCAGGACTTGTTTCCATGCGTATTGTGTGGCTTTCCTTTACCTCCTAGGCAGCACGGTCTGCCGCTTTAGTTTCAAAGTTGCGAGCGTTGCGTCTCAATACTAGCTCCTTTCTGTACCACTGCGGCTAACTTAATTAGCTGTTGCTCTCCCAAATTAAGATCGAGGTCGCGTTTGACATAACATAATGTACCCCATCGTCATCACAACTGAAAAAAAGCTTTTGATTTCATCTAATACGTGCTGTGCATTTGCAGTCATCCAGAATATCGTTCCGTTTGTACTAGAGAGATTTCTCAATAGCATACAATTAGACTGAATTTTCAGTACAACATTCTGCCCAGTAGCATTTCATTTCGCTGGCAGAGAGAAGGAACATCAAGTAACGACATGTTATCCATAAATGCTCTCACCCATATCCGGAGCTTTTTTTCCTCTAAGACTACTGCAAGGTTAGTATTGTACAAACTGAAACTTACAGTAAATTTAAGACAGTGTTTGCTGTATGTCTATATTTGAAAACCAAAGTCACTAGCATAATATCATCGGCGAAACAAACTTTGCCAAACCCTTGTGAGTCGGCCCAAAGCTGCAAAACATGTTCTCGAGGCCGGTCTCACGTAGTATAAACGTTGTCTACAGCGCAAAATGTGTTAGACAAGACAATTTTGATGATAACCAGGCCCTGTTGATTTTTGGGTACGAAGCAGTCTTATTTTTCCCGTTCCGCCGCACAGTGTAAACTTCGTTCCGTGACAATGAACAAGGGGGAAAGCATTCGACTCACCGAATTTTAGAAAAGTTATTCTCTTTTATAGGATCACGAAGAACAAGCTCAGCAATGACTTATGAAAACGGAGATTGCGTGGAAGAAAATGAACTTGAACCTTAGGCTGCCAGTCTCAAATGTGAAAAAAAGAATGATAAATCATGGGCTCATACAGAAGCGAAAGATCAAGAGAGAAAAGAAGACATGTACGGTGTATTCAGACTTTGACTCCATAGTTTGTCGAGGATTCAATGACTTAACGTCTTCAGTTGCATTTGGACTACCTGATACTCTCCTCGTACAACCTGATGGCTCACCTCTTCGTGCCTGTTTCGCGGAAGGATTAACTCTGTGGAAATGAAAATAAGAGATAGCTATATTGCAAAACAACCATTCGCAACTGCGTCTCGAGGAAAGCCTTATACAGTGTAAACACATCTAAAGAAGACAATCACATGTTGGAAACTGCTGACGTGACACGGCTGATACAACGGGCAAACTTTCACCTATGACTCATGTTGATACCCCTATGTTCTTCTTGGTACTGATTTGAGATTCTCTCGCAATTATTTAGTTGGATTGCTATATTTGGAGGATGATTGTATACTGATGCGACGGCCGACGTTATTGGCGGATCTTTAGGCTGATTATCACATTTATGAAGTCAAGGAGCGGGTTGGTTTAACGAGCTGTAAGTGTAGTTTTGTGACACTCTCCTGGTGTAAATGGCTTAGATCGCTGGGAGTGTATGTACAAACTTTTCAGTCTAGACGTCTTTCTTGCTGTCTCTGAGAGTAGACACGTAAACAGATTTCTGCGTAGGAGCAGAAAGGCTTTGATAAACTGAAAGTATTATCGTGAATCTGGTGTAATGGCTTTTACGCGAGGGGCTGGCGTTAGGTGGTAAAATCAATACATTTGTTGTAACTTCAGCAGTAAATCACATTATGACGCAGATTGATTTTCTTGCAGCATCTCCCATTGGCGTTCGTTGATCATCTCTGGCCCTTTCGTGCTTACTAAACGAACCTGTAATGAAATGCGCAGCTCTTCTTTAGATATTCCCTGTATCCTCTATCAATACTACCTCATACGGATTCCAAACTCACGAGCAGTATTCAAGTATTGGTACAACGAGTGTTATGTGAACTAACTCCTTTGATGATGGACTATATTTCCTGCGGATTCTTCCAGTGAACCAGAGACAGGCCTCTGCCATTTCTGCGAATAGTTTTGTGTGGTCGTTTCACTTTAAATCACTGTGTACAAATACTCCTAGATAATTTATGATAGTAACTGCTTCCAGTGATTGGTCTGCAATCGTATAGTCGTGCAGTAGTGGGTATTTCTCTCTATGTACACCCAGTGCGTTACATTTTTTTACTTTGAGAGTCAATTTCCACTCCCTGCACCAAGTGTAGATTCTGTGCAGGTCTTCCTGTAATTCGAAACAAATTTCTGGTGTTGCGACTTTTCTGTATACAACAAAAAACCCTCATGGAATTTTCGATGCCCCATGAAATTTTGGCTCAATAATTAACAGGCTAATTACTTTAACTGATATTTCTAACTTTCTATACCAGCACTAACTGAGGTACGAGAACGTAATACGGCTTCCTTTTTTTTACGGGTATCCGAGTTAAATAAAAGTCTATAAGTATCTAAGTATATATTTTAATTGTCCTGAGGCCAAGAACCGCATGAAAATCATCAATCAAAATCAAATCGTAGTATTAACTTCCGTGGGACTGGCGTAAAATATGTCCACCGTTTTCTGCAACTAGTTGAAATCGAGAAACACCATGTTCCACAGCTGATCGAAGTGTTTCCGGGGTCACTTTCAGAATGTGTTACACAATGCTTGCTTTCAATGCAGCTAAGTTTGCAATCGGAACACTGAACCAACATCTTTCTGATAGCCCCACAGCCAGAAGTCACACGGATTAAGATCAGGTGATCGGGACGGCCAGGCTTTAGGGAAATGGCGGCTGATTGTTGGAACATTTCCGAAATGGCTCTTAAGCATCTGCTTAACTGGATTTGCAATGTACGAATTTGGGCCATCTTGCATAAAAATGACCCCATCCACACAACTATGCAGTTGGAGAGCTGGAATAACGTGGTTGCGAGAAAGACACTCAAAGGGTTTACCAGTGATGGTACAGGTAACAGGGCCCCCCCCCCCCCCCCGATAACCGTGCGGTGGGAAATTGTGCCGGTCCCCGGCACTAATCCGCCCGGCGGATTAGTGTCGAGGGTCGGTGTACCGGCCAGTCTGTGGATGGTTTTGTAGGCGGTTTTCCATCTGCCTCGGTGAATACGGGCTGGTTGCCCCTATTCTGCCCCAGCTACGCTATGTTGGCGATTGCTGCACAACATCTTTCTACACATATGCGTACATCGCCATTACTCTACCACCCAAACATTGGAGGAGTTACACTCGTCTGGTGTGGGACGTTCCCGGGGCAGTCTACTGGGGTCCGAACCGCACAACAACCCTGGGTTCAGTGTGGGGCGGCGGAGGGGTGAGTGGACTCCTGTAGCCTGTTGTGGCGTTGTGTACCACTGAGGGCTACGGCGGGGTCGAAGCCTCTCCGTCGTTTCTAGATCCCTAGTACCATACAATACAATACAGTACAGGTAACAGGACCAAAAGCATCTGTTTCTTCGAAAATATATGACTCATGATAAATGATGCAGTGAACCGCAGCACACAGTAACCTTCTCGGGATGAAGTGGTTCTGGCTTATTTGCATGTGGATTTTCCGTTGCCCATATTCAACAATTCTGTGTATTGACGTATCCTGTCAGATGGAAGTGGGCTTCATCAGTCCACAAAACCTTTACAGCCAATCATTGTCCACTTCCATGCTAGCAAGAAATTGTAAAGCAGAGGTCTTTCTTGCTGGCAGGTCAGCAGGAAGCAACACGCCCACATGGGTAGTTTTGAATGGATAGCAAAGAAGGATGTTTCTTAGGATTTTAAGCGCCATGCTCATGAGTGTGTCCAATATTTGGGCAATTCTCCGTGCACTACACGTTTGCACACCACCACTCGTCTCCTCCTGCACTGCTCTGGCCACTGCTTCCACTGACGTCGAAGCAATTCGTTTCCTCCCTCTACCAGGTTGCACACCAAAAGAACACATCTTTTCGAATTTCAGAAGCATTTTCTCCAGACTCATAGCAGTCATCGGACCAACGCCTTCTTTCAAACCCTTCAGAGTCTGGAACTTCTGCAGAGCGACGTGTGGACAGTCATCATTCTTGTAATACTGCTTTACAAGCAGAGCGCGATCCTGCATTGAGACAGACTTGTCAAACGTCGCAGACCTGAAAGAAGGAAAAGCCGTGCACCCGACCGTGGCGTGTTTATACAACTTCAATGGGTCGTGCGCATGACAGGCGTTTTCATTTACGTATTCTGCCATATACAGCGCTGTCTATTGATCAGTTTTCACACTATTTTTTTTGTTCTGGCATGCGTTTTCCCCCTTCTCCGATAATATTCCGCTGCAATTTGACGTCATTCTGACCACTGACGTTATTTATACATTTTGAAAGTTTAACTTTAATTACAATCACGTTGTATACTGCGAATAGTAATGTATCTATAATGCTATCTTGAGGTACACCTGGAGTAATTTGTACGTCTGAAGACTTCTTGCCACTGCGAATGATTAACTGTGTGGAAGCATAATGTATTGTCGAGGCCCAGTGTCCTCCAGGCCTGCATACGTATATTGGTTTCAGCAGTTTCAGAAAGTTACAAATGCTTTGATCAGAATTCACTAAGCTCACTCGGTCGTAACTTCTTACTCTTAAGCTAACAATATTGATAATTGAGAATAAGTTACTCGCTCTAAAATTTACACTTTAAGCTACCACACTTATACTTTAGTTTGCGGCGCAAGACTACTTCTACCTGCCAAGCAAGACCCACAATGCAAAAATAGTTCAGGAAATGCTGCCACTGACTAATCTGGTATTCTCCCAAAACCAGAATTATAAATTAATTTCCCTGTCGCAATCAAGTAATCAGCAGCGATGATACAATCGCTACAATGATGCAGTAAACACGGGTATAGTGAAAGCATCCAAATTACTGATACACACACACACACACACACACACACACACACACACACACACACATATATATATATATATATATATATATATATATATATATATATATATATATATATATATATATACCTTGGTGGTTACTACATGTCCCAGGTGCGAGGAGTTGCGACGGGAATACAGTACACTGACATATGCCACACATAGTCCTCAGGACAAGCGTCTTAATTTAAAAGATTACTTACACAAGCGTTATGTCTATTGCAGTTAATGCTGACATCAACGTAGTTCGGTAACGATTTACGGATTAAAATCAGTACAGTACTTTAGTGATGGTGATGAAAGATGACTAAACATTGAGGAGAAGGAATTAGCCCTCAGGGTTTGTACTTATACGTTCTTGCTTGCCTGTCTCATAATCTCATAGAAAATATCAGCCGAGACTACTGCCGATGATAAATCTTCCTCTAGGTAAATAATAAGCTGAAAGGACTGTAATAAACTCAGAATTTTGCTCTTGGAGAGAAATCTTACGATACTGTGTAATTGTTGGTGTATGAAATTACCCTTATTTTATAATTAAATATATACCGAATTTTTGTGTTAAATATAAAGTTCATATGATGTGAACTTAAAATACACAAACATTTATCTACTCGTTAAAGGTACCGTACGTGTCCAGGTGTTTAATAATGCTTGCAGTACTGTGTCCTTGCACAGCTAGTTCTGAAGAAAACTGGTCATGTTTGAAGAGGTTACTACTAGCACGTGGTAGATTGTCTTCTCGTGAGACATTATTTTTCAGAACAATTACAACTGATTGTCACGTAAGTGAAGGACAAGTATTTATTCAGACAACTGGCGCGAAATCTGAAGATCAATTTTGAATAACCGATCAAATGAAATGAAGAAAATAGTTTTACAATATAACTGTGTCAGTGCTCAATTTAACTTTAGGAATGTTTCTTTCTGTGTTAACCAGTGAACGCGTTATCCGAATTAATACCTCACGTTTAACTTGATCCACGCTATTACTGTAGTTTCATAGGCTTCCTCATGTGTATCGAATTAAGAAATTTCACGTGAAATTATCCAATGAATTTATTTTTACTGTGAACAAATTTGGGATTTACTGACATTCTCCAAACGGTGAATAAAAGCTGGCACATCTCACGTGATCGTAAAGAATAAACATTTCACTATATTTCGCAATGGAAAAAAGGCATCTGAGCCTTTTCACGACTGAATTTCCAAGAACACAACAATGAGATCATGAAATCAATATGCTGATGTTTCACCATGGAAACTCTACCATCATGTTTCATGTATTTAGCAGCTATAAAAGTTAATTAAGTAATGTAACATATATGAGTGAAATGATTTCTACAAACGATTAAAGAAGATGTTAACAGAATTTTTTACATTGACACTATAATTTTTGTGCCCATAGACCTACCTGATTAGATATTAACCAGTGATGACTTACCTCGGATTATTACACGAATATATTTTCTACAAATAGACCTTTCTTTTCAAAATTCATGTTATTGCTTTCTCTCTAAACAATCGGATAGTAGCGTTAAGGCATATCCATGTGTGGATTATACTAGTTCTTCATTAGCAATTAAAATTTTATTGTGGTTCGTTTCTTACTAGGAACTGAAGGATTTTCACGAGGAAAGAATGCTTGAACGAGGAGGGCATTATACTATGCAGACCAGGCAGATGGCAGATGAAAACCAGTATCTCCACTCATGGTGTCTACATATAATCCATGGATATCAAGACTGCACTGAATGTAATACCTACTACAGTTTTGCACATCTGTCAGTTAATACAGCTTTTAAACAACAGTTATTTGATTTAAATTTGTGAATAGAAAATATTATATCAATATATCTAAAGCTCCATTACTGATTACTAGTTTCAGATCATAGACGAGCCACCTTCTGATGAATAAAAATTATTACGTTATTCAGTGTGTATCAGCCATCAGCCACTTTGTGCGTACATGACAACAATAGTGATTCAGGTCAAGAGACTATGACGATGTGAAATGTCTGGTGATAAATACACACTGAACCAAATAACAACTTTTATTTTTCTGAAGGAGGCTCATGAATGAGCTGAAACTAGTAATCAGTAAAGGAGTCTTAGCGATCTTGTTATAGGATTTTTTTCCACTATTTTAACATGACAGATGACGTTTCTTCCCACATAGCACTAACAAATGTCGAAGTTACGTATCTCTAAGGAGTTCTGTTCTCATCATTAGTCACTGGTATTGTTGTGCCCCACATAAATTGCTTGCTACAGCTGGATAAAATTAACACCACCCGTTGGTCAATTAAAAACGTCAGAGACGAAGGTCAAGACTAATGGCTGAACAGAAACTACACCAGGGCCTTCTAATGATGTAGAGAGCATGGCTGCCTGAGTATCAGGGTAATTATCTTTAAACGCTGTGCCCAAATTTGCATGCCAGTTCATTGAAAATGAGATCATTTAGAGAGGTGGTATGCTACTCTCTCACTCTGAAAACATTCTCAGTCATATCAACAATCACATTCTAGGTCATGATCTCGGCGTTTCCCAAGTGTAGTTTATAATTCTTTTTACTTGGGGAAACTATGGGAAGAATGTTCTCATGTAGCCTGTAGAGAACTTGTTCCCGGGGTAGATGTAGAGGCTTATTTCACTAGGGGTAAGACAGATACTGCCAACAGGAAAATTAAAGAGACCTTTGGAGAAAAAAGAACCACTTGTATGACTATCAAGAGCTCTGATGGAAACCCAGTTCTAAGCAAAGAAGGGAAAGCAGAAAGGTGGAAGGAGTATATAGAGGGTATATACAGGGGCAGTGTTCTTGAGGACAATATCATGGAAATGGAAGAGGATGTAGATGAAGATGAAATGGGAGAAACGATACTGCGTGAAGAGTTTGACAGAACAATGAAAGACCTGAGTCGAAACAAGGCCCCGGGAGTAGACAACATTCCATTAGAACTACTGACGGCCTTAGGAGAGCCAGTCGTAACAAAACTCTACAATCTGGTGAGATAGATGTATGAGACAGGCGAAATACCCTCAGACTTCAAGAAGAATATAATAATTCCAATCCCAAGGAAAGCAGGTGTAGACAGATGTGGAAATTACTGAACTATCAGTTTAATAAGTCACAGCTGCAAATTAATAACACGAATTCTTTACAGACTAATGGAAAAACTGGTAGAAGCCGACCTCGGGGAAGATCAGTTTGTATTTCGATATTGGAACACGTGAGGCAATACTGACATTGCAACTTATCTTAGAAAAAAGATTAAGGAAAGGCAAACCTAAGTTTCTAGCATTTGTTGACTTAGAGAAAGCTTTTGACAGTATTGACTGGAATAATCTCTTTCAAATTCTAAAGGTGGCAGGGGTAAAATACAGGGAGCGAAAGGCTATTTACAATTTGTACAGAAAGCAGATAGCAGTTATAAGAGTCGAGGGGCACGAAAGGGAAGCAGTGGGTGGGAAGGGAGTGGGGCAGAGTTGTACCCCCTCCCCGATGTTATTCAATCTATATATTGAGCAAGCAGTAAAGGAAACAAAAGAAAAACTGGGAGTAGGTATTAAAGTCCATGGAGAAGAAAAAAAAACTTTGAGGTTCGCCGATGACATTGTAATTCTATCAGAGACAGCAAAGGACTTGGAAGAGCAGTTGAACGGAAGGGACAGTGTCTTGAAAGGAGAATATAAGATGAACATTAACAAAAGCAAAACGAATATAATGGAATGTAGCCGAATTAAGTCGGGTGATGCTGAGGGCATTAGATTAGGAAATGAGACACTTAAAGTAGTAAAGGAGTTTTGCTATTTGGGGAGCAAAATAACTGATGATGGTCGAAGTAGGGAAGATGCAAAATGTAGACTGGCAATGGCAAGGAAAGCGTTTCTGAAGAATAGAAATTTGTTAACATCGAGTATCGATTTAAGTGTCAGGAAGTCGTTTCTGAAAGTATTCGTATGGAGTGTAGCTATGTATGGAAGTGAAACATGGACGACAAATAGTTTGGACAAGAAGAGAATAGAAGCTTTCGAAATGTGGTGCTACAGAAGAACGTTGAAGATTAGATGGATAGATCACATATCTAATGAGGAGGTATTGAATAGAATTGGGGAGAAGAGGAATTTGTGGCACAACTTGACAAGAAGAAGGGACCGGTTGGTAGGACATGTTCTGAGGCATCAAGGGATCACAAATTTAGCGTTGGAGGGCAGTGTGGAGAGTAAAAATTGTAGAGGGTGACCAAGAAATGAATACACTAAGCAGATTCACAAGGACGTAGGTTGCAGTAAGTACTGGGAGATGAAGAAGCTTGCCCAGGATAGGGTAGCATGGAGAGATGCATCAAACCAGTCACAGGACTGAAAATCACAACAACATCAACCCGGGGGTCCATAATGGAGGCGACGGAGAACAGGGAGAGGGATGAATTGGAGGCCATAACTGGTGAGTGCAGCGACCTGGCTGTGAGATTATGGGAATCAGCGTTCGATGGACCGCTCCTGCAGAGGGACTACTGCCCAAAGCACTCTTCTCCTTCCACTTAAGGTAGGACAGGAGAGCGCCGGTTCGCGAAACATTTTACCTGGTCGAGGCGGCAGTCAACCGTGGAGGCAGCCAGTTGGCAGAAAGTTGGTGAAGAAAGCCATTTAAGAGAGGCTGCTGTAAACTGAGATATTGTGCAAATGTTTGGAAGGTCATAAGACTCCATTCATTCTAATGTTAGAAGCTGGGACCATACTGACAGAGCCATTGTTGTACATGTTTAGTGGAGGCTACACTGTAAGGCAATGAAAAAAAAAAAAAAAAAAAAGAGGGACTGTGATCCCATCTAGGTAGATGTTTTCTCCCAAAAACATAGCTATACTTACCGTGATAATGATGCCTCCCTAGTCTAAAATCTTTTTCTTTTTATCTCAGACAAGATAGATTTGGAGTCGCTGATTGGCTCCTCTCAGGATATGCAAAATGTAGGCTTGAAACTTCCTAGCAAATTAAAACTGTGTCCCCGACCGAGACTCGAACTCGGGACCTTTGCCTTTCGCGTGCAAGGTCCCGAGTTCGAGTCTCGGTCCCGCACACAGTTTTAACCAGCAGAGAAGTTTCATATCAGCGTACACTCCGCTGCAGAGGGAAAATCTCATTCTAAAGTGTAGGCTTTTTCCCCAAGTTTGGGAACCCCGGTGCTGCGTCTGGATTTTCTACCAGGCCAACAGAACAGTCAAGAGCGAAGATTCATTGAGTAGAGGATAGTTCGATTGATTATGCAATGTGGGGACGGTTTTATTTTCGCTAATTCGGCTCCCGTACAAGACTTGATGGAAATAGTTGTGGTTCTTAGCCTTCTTCGTCTTCTGGTCCTCCTCTGGTGGAAAAATTCAGATCGTTCCCTAGCGGCTGAAACATGTAGTCTGTATCCTGTGGTGGTCTAAGTGCCAGTCTCAGATTCCTGCTGTACAGATAGTTGAACTGCATATCATCTTGGTCATATCGTGTGCCTTGTGTTTGAACTTATTTGTCAAGAGTCGGTCGTCTAATGTTTCACGGTTCCAGCACGCACCGTCGTGCCTGTGAGTCAAATTGATTTGGCCAGAAAAGGGAACGGGTGAACCTCATACTCAAAACTGGGGTGTTTACCGTGTTCTGGTACTCAGAAAGTGAAACCGCGTAATTTGATAATATTCGTGAATGTGTCACAACATGACAGCTTTCAGTGCGCACCGCTCCTCACCTGCTGCCGCCTGAATCAAGGTGAAGGACTAAAATACTACTGCACCAGCCTACGGTTGAATGATATTCACAGCTCCCTGTCCTCATGTGAACCATTGTATTGTATGTTAACCGGGGACCAAGAAACGACGGAGAGGCTCCGTCCCCGCCGCAACCGCAGTGGTCCACAACCCCACGACAACTACCGCAGTCCACTTCACTCCTACGCCGCCCCACACCGAACCCAGGGTTATTGTGCGGTGGACCTCCCACGGAACGTCTCACACCAGACGAGTGTAACCCCTATGTTTGCGTGGTAGAGTAACGGTGGTGTGCGCGTAGGTGGAGAACTTGTTTGCGCAGCAATCGCCGACACAGTGTAACTGAAGCGGAATAAGGGGAACCTGCCCGCATTCGCCGAGGCAGATGGAAAACCTCCTAAAAACCACTCACAGACTGGCCGGTTCACTGGACCACGACACAAATCAGCCGGGCGGATTCGTGCCGGGGACCAGGCGCACCTTCCCGCCCGGAAAGCCGTGCGTTAGACCGCACGGCCAACAGGTGAACCACAGTTTGTGGTGTACTTGGTCGTAGTTGATTCCATTTCCATAGAGCTGGGCGTCACAATGGATTAATCTAAACAAAATCACATTGCGTTATAAAAGGGATTTATCCAGGAGAGAAATTGTACGGCTTCCACTCCAACGTATCTCTTAGCCAATGAAACACCATTCCTCTCCTGTTTCGTCTTTCTCATATTTCTGCACGATTTATCAGCTAGTTGTAGCTACAAAGGGATTAACAAAGCTGGTCATTATTTTGTAAACTTAAACACGCATTTGTTCTCATTTATACTCCCTCAATTATTCACTATTTTCATTTTATTGTGATGGCACCAGCAATATAAGGTTTAATCTTCTTAAATCAATTAATTAGATTATTAATTTGAATACTGAAAGTGATCGCAGCCGTAGGCGGCAAAAGTGGCATGATGAAATCCACTAATTCATGTATAAAAAGTAAGGTGTAGCTCGCGATTTGAAGGTTATTAAGAAAATAATAGTATTATTTGCGTAAAAATAATAACATTTTGCATCACTCAGACGTATATTTATGCTTAAAGCAAGCTACAGCTTGCAATTCCTGATATCGAACTGCATTTCATAGGAATGCCTTTATTCACTTATATAGAAACACAGTGACTGTAAGTTGCAGCTTCTCGTAACCTCATTTCCGTTTTTATTTAACTTGTTTGTGCATAACTTTCTGTTCGTGTCTCTCCTTACCCAGCGGTGCAAGGGGGTGCAGGCAGCAACGTCCGTACGTTTTTCAGAGTGGCGTTGTAAATAGCCATCTGATGGCTTTTGGAAGAAAACGCAGACTACAGAAATAACGCCCTAGCTTCGTGTTTGTGTGCTGCCCTCAGAATTTCAGAGGGTCACCGATGCAAGGCTAGTAACGGAAACATGCCATTGATACTGAGTGATATCACGGAGACGCCGCTTCCTAGAGGCAGAAGCGGAATCAATAACCAGTGGTCTGATATCGTATCGGACGTGAACCTCGAACCGACAGCAGGAAAACTACCGAACTTAACAGTCGCAGTACTGGTACAGAAAACGGCAGTTATAGCTATGGTTACTGCCGATGCTCGTTCACACGCATCCGATGAACCAAACTGGAATCTTGCCAGACACATCCGTACAAAGGTGCAGGAAGGACAGCAGGGAACCGACACGCAACTTCAACACACCGACGGTCCACAGTACGTCTACAGGTCTGGTCAGGCGCTGAAGCACACATCAGACTCCTTCCCTAGGTATGTGCCCCACATGTCCAAAGATTTGCAGTCGGCTGCAGCCGGGTTCATAACGGTTTGCAATCCAAGAACCCACCTGAGTGTCTGTTCCTGGTATCATTGCTACGCTCTGAGCCTGTGATTGTTTACCGTCGAATTTTTGGCAGCCATCAACTGCCGGCGCATTACTAACCTCTCCGCTAGGTTCTAGCTCGGCTGCCTCACCCTGAGCGAGTTATTTCACCTTCCCGGTCTCTCTGTCATTGCCCTGGCGCCTCCGATTTCCGAGCGAATCACGCCCTCCTCAGACAAAGATGTACTACTAAATATCTTGGCGAGACTACCGATCACGCAACGGTTCATCTTACACTATACGAACACCTAAGAAAATCTTTGAAGGCTTGCATAATTTTCTCTGTCTTATTTGTTACTTTGGTATGTAATATCTTAACTGATTAAATGTACACTACTGGCCATTAAAACTGCTACACCACGAAGATGACGTGCTACAGACGCGAAATTTAACCGACATGAAGAAGATGCTGTGATATGCAAATGATTAGCTTTTCAGAGCCTTCACACAAGGTTGGCGTCGGTGGCGACACCTACAAACTGTTGACATGAGGACAGTTTCCAACCGATTTCTCATACACAGACAGCAATTGACCAGCGTTACCTGGTGAAACGTTGTTATGATGCCTTGTGTAAGGAGGAGAAATGCGTACATCACGTTTCCGACTTTGATAAAGGTCGGATTGTAGCCTATCGCGATTGCGGTTTATCGTATCGCGAAATTGCTGCTTGTGTCGGTCGAGATCCAATGACTGTTAGCAGAATGTGGAATCGGTGGATTCAGGAGGGTAATACGGAACGCCGTGCTGGATCTAAACGGCCTCGTATCACTAGAAGTCGAGATGACAGGCAACTTATCCGCATGGCTATAACGGATCGTGCACCCATGTCTCGATCCCTGAGTCAACAGATGGGGACGTTTCCAAGACAACAACCATCTGAACGAACAGTTCGAAGACGTTTGCAGCAGCATAGACTATCAGCTCTGAGACCATGGCTGCGGTAACCCTTGACGCTGCATCATAGACAGGAGCGCCTGCGATGGTGTACTCAACGACGAACCAGGGTGCACGAATGGCAAAACGTCACTTTTTCGGATGAATCCAGGTTCTGTTCACAGCATCATGATGGTCGCATCCGCGTTTGGCGACATAGCGGTGAACCCACATTGGAGGCGAGTATTCGTCATTGTCATACTGCCGTATCACCCGGCGTGATGGAATGGGGTGCCATTTGTTAGACGTCTCGGTCACCTCTTGTTCGCATTGACGGCACTTTCAACAGTGGACATTACATTTCGGATGTGTTACGACCCGTCGCTCTACCCTTCATTGGATCCCTACGAAACCCTACATTTCAGCAGGATAATGCAAGACCGCATGTTGCAGGTACTGTACGGGCCTTTCTGGATACAGAAAATGTTCGACTGCTGCCGTGGCCAGCATATTCTCCAGATCTCTCACCAATTGAAAACGTCTGGTCAATGGTGGCCGAGTAACTGGCTCGTCACAATACGCCAGTCAGTACTCTTGATGAACTGTGGTATCGTGTTGAGGCTGCGTGGGCAGCTGTACCTGTACACGCCATCCAAGCTCTGTTTGACTCAATACCCAGGCGTATCAATGCCGTTATTACGGCCAGAGGTGGTTGTTCCGGGTACTGATTTCTCAGGATCTATGCACCCAAATTGCATGAAAATATAATCACATGTCGGTTCTAGTATAATATATTTGTTCAATGAATTTTCTTTTATCACCTGCATTTCTTCTTGGTGTAGCAATTTTAATGGCCAGTAGTGTAATATGAATCCAGAATCAATGTGAGGGTCATAACCAGAGTAGTGCATACCGTAAATTGATGGTTCAATTCTATTTATTGGTTGAAATGGTTCAAATGGCTCTGAGCACTATGGGACTTAACATCTATGGTCATCAGTCCCCGAGAACTTAGAACTACTTAAACGTAACTAACCTAAGGACATCACACAACACCCAGTCATCACGAGGCAGAGAAAATCCCTGACCCCGCAATTCTATTTATTCAATAAGATTATTTTACAGGTTTTTTGATAATAAATAATAAACGTTGTGTGACTATGGCTTCCCTTCGGGTAGACCGTTCGCTGGGTGCAAGCCTTTCGACTTGACGCCATGTCGGCGACTTGCGCGTAGAAGGTCTTTCAATGTAACCTGCATTCTTCCCGCCGTTTCGGAAAGGGTTGTATTCCTGTTAGGATACCATCTTTCTTGATCTATCTGCTCTCACGTCACTGCATCAGAACCCTCCTGAACGATATAAAAACATTTCACTGGGTGTGGTTTCTAAAGTTATAGAAACAAATCACATTATTGTTGGCTAATGTCAGAACTGTACAGTGGACAGGGCAGGATTTTCCATCCACAATACTCCAAAACTCTGAGTAATAGTCCAGCAACAGGTGAGCGTGCGTTATCATGCCCAATGAGCATTCCAACTGCGAAGGGTCGAACCTCTCCTAGCTAATCTTTGTACTCGAAATATTTTGTGTAGTTGCTCCCCATTCTCTTGGGCACTCTATCTGTTGCCATCCCTCCATTCGTGTCATAAGGCATTTCTTCATAATGTTGACTAAAGACTGTTTGCGATGGTTTTCTGATTTTGACAAGGAGAGTCAAGATGTATCTACTGACAGGACTGTGATTTCCATTACACCTCAAAATCACTAATCCACGTTTCACCTATGGCAACATCCTGTTGAAAAATTGGGAAAGCCATATAGTGCATAAATACAGGGCACGTGTGCATTAATTACGGTGGAAGCATATATATAATGTGAATGTTTGGTAGTTTAAAATCTTTAATCTCAGAAGTTCTTCAACGATTGCCTTTCAATTTTTACACGACGTTGCATGCGAATATGTGCGTATTTTTAAAGACCTATTATTTAATAGATATAATATGTAAATATATATGTAACAAATGTAGAAGAAACATTGCTACCAAAAATTTCAAAACGAATTCGAGTGATTTACTTCAAAATTTTACACGTTGCTGTAATAAATGTATGGACACATATGGGCTCTATACTTTCAAAGTATTCGGTACCGAACTCTATACACGACTTATATAATAGTTAACCCCTGTTATAACACAAGAAACGTGTATTTATTGCTTATCGGGTTATTATTAGAATACTCAAATGTTCAAATGTTTATGTGATATTATGGGACTTAACTGCTAAGGTCGTCAGTTCCTAAGCATACACACTACTTAACCTAAATTATCCTAAGGACAAACACACACACCCATGCCCGAGGGAGGACTCGAACCTCCGCCGGCACCAGCTGCACAGTCCATGACTGCAGCGCCTTAGACCGCTCGGCTAATCCCACGCGGCTATTAGAATACTATTACATAATCTGAATGTGTAGTAACAATAAACAAGGCTCTTTGTCCGAGAGATGGGAGGAGATAGACAGATGGGTGGCAGGAAATTGACGTACTATGCAGAAGAAATGAGATGGAGATAGAAGTGGGTAAGGGAAGACGGACATAGAAAGGTGGGAGGAGAAGATCTAAAAAGGAAGGTGGAGTGGGAGGAGCAGGAGGAGATGGAAAGAGAGGGGCAACGGGCAGAGGGACAGAGAGAGGGGGTAGGTTGTAATGGGCAGGGACAAGAGGGAGAAGAAGAGTAGCACTAGTAAGCAATTCCAATACACACTCAAATTTGAAATGTCTGCTTTCTCGTCTCTTTATTTTCCATTTAATCAGATCCACTGCAACGTGCGCTTAGCAACAGCTAGTATTACTATAAAATCGTCCCAGAGGCACTTTTTAGTTCTAATAAGAGTCTTGGTTTCTTGGACTTCAGTAATACAACGACCACAATGTGCATGCGCTTTAATCATTTTAAAGACATTCAACGAAACGGAATATGCAATTTTAATACCGACTTTAAAATAAGAAAGTGAGCGTTAGCAAATGAACAAGAATAACTAATTATTCACAAGAAAAACCAAGGACAAGCCGAAATCAAATTTTAAGGACTGAAATACATGGATTAACGAACGCACGGTATCAGGCTTGAGCCCCGCCCAAGCCCCGAAGAGTTACTCGATTCAGTGCAGATTCTGAAACGTAAACACAGAAAAGACACTAAATTTATATTACATATAAATGGTAAACGGCGCACGGGACTCCAACGACGACAGAGAAATCGTGGGCAGATAACTGAGTCCCTGTCACTCCCAAGTTCTTAGGGTTAACGGGATAACAAAGTAAATTACAATACATATATGGGCCGCTCTATCTCACCTGGCAATGGAAACATATTAAAGACACCTAAATCTGGTGAGTACACGTACCCGTAGTGTTAGTAAAGACAAAAATTTGTAGCTGAAAGTAAACAGACAGTGGAAAATATCTAAAGGTACCTAAACCTAGGTAATACACACATGAGTAGTGGAGGTAAAGACAAACCTTTCTGCATGAAGCTTAACAGACAGTAATAGAAATTTTAAAAATACTTAAACGTAGAACAGAAAATCACCAGCAATGTAGGTAAAAGCAAGCCTTTCTAGGCCATGTACGCAAAAAGAGAACGAGATGAAATAGAAGCCCTCTTCACTCAGAAAATGAACCACATGTCTCAGGGACGATTTTATGATAAAGTTTTTACAAATTTTATTGTGCCACACATGATAATATTCGCTGGGAATTCTTTAGTAGCCACAATTTTACAGAACCTGTGGTTGTTTCATTGGTCATAAATATCTCTTAACGTATCGTACATATCATATTGTTTTACACTGATCACAACAAACAGCAAAATAGCGTAATAAAAGAAAGACGAAATGGTTCCAAACTAACATTAATACAGGTACTGAAGGAAAACGATGACTATAAACGTCGGTGGCCACCCCAAGATCGAACTCATAAGGGAATCGACGAAGTGCTGCGACTAATGAAGCTGAAGAGCATAGGCAATGCGTTACAAGTATTAGTTGAAAATATGCACGTGATTGGAGGTATGCTACTGCAGTTCGTGCAGCTGCGGTAACCATTTTCTCCGGATGGTGTAGTGGTCAGCGCTACTGCCTAGTAAGAGGAGATCAAGATTCGAATTCCACTTCGTCACAAATTTTCAGCGTGTTCTATTAATATAAATTAATGTGCAATGACAGCTTATATACGTGGAAAAAAGTTTTGCATCACACCGGCTCCCAGAGCTCCTGAAGATAGACGTTGACTGTGGGTATTGTATCACAGACAGTCCCTTGTACTGTTCAGAGATGTCACTAAACCCGCCCAATGATGTGCCTGAGCAGTGCCTATTAGACATGAGGGTCCGACAGGAGATCCATTACCGTCATTCCACCAGGAAGGAGGTACGCGTCTCGTATTGTCTGTAGTTCAACCATGCCTAGACGGTCAATACCGCGGTTCGATAGCGTTCGCATTTGTTTCTTTATGCCAGGCAGGGCTCTCAACAAGGGAAGCATCCAGGCGTCTCGGACTGAATCAGAGCGATGTTTTTCGGACATGGAGAAATTACAGAAAGACAGGAATTGTCGATGGCATGCCTCGGTCAGTGCAGTGAATGACCGCTACCTACGGATTATGACTCGGAGAAACCCTGACAGCAACGACACCATGTTGAATAATCCTTTACGTGCACCCACAGGACGTCGCGTTACCTCAAACTGTGTGCAATAGGCTGCATGATGCGCAACTTCACTCCCGACGTGCATGGTGAGGTACATCTTTGCAGTCACGACACCATGCAGCGCGGTACAGATGGGCCAAACTACATGCCGAATGGACCGCTCAGGATTAGCATCATGTTCTCTTCACCAATGAGTGTCGCATACGCCTTCCAGCGAGTGCAGCAAGATTGAGGTTCCCTGCTGTTTTGGAGTGGCATTATGTGGGGCCGACATACGCCGCTGTTGGTCAAGGAAGGCGCCGTAATGGCTGTACGATACGTTAATCCCATCCTCCGACTGATAGAGCAACCATATCGGCACCGTATTGGCGAGGCATTCGTCTTCATGGACGACAATTCACACCCCCATCGTTCACATCTTATGAATGACTTCCTTCAGGATAAAGACATCGCGCGACTAGTGTGGCCAGCATGTTCTCCAGACATGAACCCTATCGACAACACGCCTGGGATAGATTGAAAAGCGCTGTGACCCACCAAACACTCTGAGGGCTCTACGCCGTATCTCCTTTGAGGAGTGTGAAAATCTGGACGAATAGTGACTTGATGAACTTGTGGATAGTATGCCACGACGAATACAGGAATGCATCAATGGAGGATGACGTGCAACTGGGTGTCAGAGGTACCGGTGTGTACAGCAATCTCTACCACCACCTCTGAAGTTCTCGCTGTATGGTTGTACAACATGCAATGTGTGTCTTTCATGAGGAATAAAAATTGCGGAAATGTTTATTTTTATCTCTCGTCCAATTTTTTGTATGGATTCCGGAACTCTCAGAACCGAGGTGATGCAAATCTTATTTTGATACATGTATATGTGATTGTTGTGTGTGTGTGTGTGTGTGTGTGTGTGTGTATGTGTGTGTGGAGTGTGCGTTTGTATGTATGTGTGTGTGTGTGTGTTTGTGTAGGACAGAAACTGGGAGCAGACGACTTCTCAATGTGGTTTTTTTTGGTTGGTTTTTTGTTTTGTAGACAAGTAGAACTGCACATCATTTGGTGTTTGGCGTATCTGTATCTTTAAGAGAATACAGATTTCATCTTAGAAGTGATAAGAATTGGTTGATAACGTAAGTCAGCGCTTTAATGTAACCAGGGCAATTACTTATGTCACAAGTACAGTTCACATGGAAAATAATTATTGTTGTTATTTTGTATTCAGTTGAATGGTCTTCATCATGACCAAAGGCAAGTGTTCCCTGGTATTATTGATAAATACGACAGTTGCTTAAGAATAACAGATACATGTTTTATACGAGTTCGACTGATCGTTGAAGTGATGTCTGATAAATTTTTGTTTTCCTTCCTTTTATCTGTTTAAGAGGAAAAAGCATATGATAAACCTGTATTCATTCCTTTATTTTTACTACTACATCGCTCTGTTTCTCATTATAAATCAACAATTTGCGAATGAAACCTGAATTAAACATGGATATTTCAATTTTGCTATAAAAATTGTTTATTTTTCCTTAACAGACTGCAGGATAACAAGGTAGAAGAAAAATGTTCCGTAGGTTATGTGGCTTTTATATCTCATTGTTCTGGCGAAACCACAAACGCCGGAACGAAGATGCGAAACGAACGGCCAGTGACCTCAGTGAAGAAACGGAGGCCAATGGTGCGATGAATCTGACCGCGACGCCCCAGGCGCGCCCCCTACAATAGCTGGATACATACGCAGCTCCTGTTAGCCTCGGGCGCACATGATCTGCCTCATTCACCAACGTGATTAGTGCTACGCTGTCAGTATCAAGTGTTTCCTTGGACTCTGTGTATAACAAGAACCGTACTGTTTTCATGTCGCCTCTTGCTAGCGACATTTGCTATAGCCAAGATAAGTACTGTCAGTTTGGATTCTGGAAATGAAACTACTGAAGTTGTTTGTTTGTAATTGTTGTATAGCATTCCAAGAACGCTGCACCCCGTAGGCGCCCAATTAGGCCAATGTCTTTCAGAGGCCGTGTCCGCGATAGGCAACGATGCGGCTGACAGTGGCTGGGAGGATTACTAAAACATGCCACAACAGCAGTTTAATTAATTGTGATATGAATAAGTTGAAAGTGAAGAGCAACAGTTACAGACCATTAACCAACATTGTAGCTTTGTGTCTACCTATGGATTCAGATGAAGCAGATCTCGGGTGAAGCTGTCAAGGAACCTGCAACACCGAAGTACGTAGACAGTCAAACATCCGTGGTATCGGTATGTCTACCAGATACCTGTACCACTTTGACCTAGAAATGACATTCATATTAATCATGTGTTCTTCACGTGACCCAGAAAGTCGTGCATGACGTTTTGGGGTCACGAGCCAATAAAATCAATAACTGAATAAAGAGTTGCAAATCAAAAACCATCACCCCTCCTCTTATCCTCCCCTCTTCCCTCACTCTTATTTTCAGCAAATCATAGCACAGTATTAAAAATGAAACAACCAATGAAAAATTGCAAGAGGTCGAACATAGCCCAGTGATGTTAATGGGAAATCAGAAGCCTCTCTCCCAGCACCACATTCCCCCTATCTCCCACCAATCGCTGTGCAATACCCAAGACGTATGAAACAGGGAAACTGACTTTCCAGCCGGTCAGAGTGTATTATTACAACGAAATGTAAAAACTGTGTAAAAGTAATATTTTTCCCGATGTAGACTTCAAGTTATGGCCCTCATCCCTCTCTCCCTCCTTATCTGGGAGCAATAAAGGAGCAATATTACAAATGTAAAATGATGGAAACAGACTTACTGTGCTCTCTACCAAGGGTAGTCAAGGGAGGCAGGTTACGGTTACGGTTGTGGACGGGGCTGTAATCAGTTACTGTTATTCCCGCGCCCGGGTTACCGGGTTCGATTCCCGGCGGGGTCAGGGATTTTCTCTGCCTCGTGATGACTGTGTGTTGTGTGATGTCCTTAGGTTAGTTAGGTTTAAGTAGTTCTAAGTTCTAGGGGACTGATGTCCATAGATGTTAAGTCCCATAGTGCTCAGAGCCATTTGAACCATTTAGTTACTGTTAGTTCTCTTTTGGAAATACACACATTAGTTTTAAAACAGTAATTTCAGACTCAGCAATAAATAAAGATATCACATATTATTAATGAAGGAATAAACAACTGTGTAATTAATAGTGCTGTCAGTGCGTTTCAATTTACCAAATGAGCATAAAATACAGACACAGCAAATATTGTATTAAAAACAAGCCAATGCGATCCCAGTTAGAATTTTAAGGCAAGTAACCACCGTCATGGCTGAAGGCCTATAACGCCAACAACGGCAATTATAAAAGTTTAACAAACATACTGTAAAACAGCAATGCAATAGCAAGGTTAATTAAAAAAGACCGGCAACTGATCACCAAATTGGTGAGGCAAAATGATGGTAAACTTGGTACCAGAAGCATCTGAACCTGCTGTACGCCAATAATGACAATAATATAATGAATTTTAAAAAATGCAGTAAAACAGCAAATATAACAGCAAATATTAATTTGAAAGGACAAGTAACTGAGCACCAAACAGGTGAGACCAAATGTTAGTAAACTTGGTAGCATAGTCCTTTAAACCTACCATAACGCCAAGAACGGTAATTATAAGAAAAATTTAGAAATATACAGTAATGCAGCAAATACAATGATAAAACACAAAGGCTAGTCACAGATGGTGCACCAGGATTTGACCTCTGAGTATGTCCAGCAAGAAAACACTTTCGCGAGTGATGAAATAGGCAGCCAAGAGTTGCATTTATTTCAAAAGATGGTAACTCTGACTAGTGACAGTCTAACGAACGACTAATGATAATCTTGCTGAGGCTACCTGATGTCCAATAAACCAAATTCAAAGATGTAAAAGTACGCCAAAGCTGGAACCAGCAGTCTGGACTCCTCCCGCAGAATACTGTGCTTACAGTTCCCGGAAAAAAGGAAAAGGAATCACTACCACCAGAGTAGAGGAATCGCCAACCAACCTACAATCAAGTAAGCTGTCAAAACTACACGCCTCACCGGTCAGCAGTGGCAAGGCGAGGAAACGTAGACTGCCCTCGTGACCACAGGCCTTCGATCCGGCAGTCCATGTGCACCACCAGCGGTCCCAGCGTGTTTCCGCACTGCGCGGTCCTCGCTCCTCCTGAGAGCAAAACCGATCTGCACACTGACACGACCCGGAAGAAGCACGATGTCGCCCCAATGATAGGGCCACAGTTACTACACATCGATAACCGCCACTGATGCCACTAGCGGACAGGTAACACCTGCGAAACCTGCCCGCATCTCGTGGTCGTGCGGTAGCGTTCTCGCTTCCCACGCCCGGGTTCCCGGGTTCGATTCCCGGCGGGGTCATGGATTTTCTCTGCCTCGTGATGGCTGGGTGTTGTGTGCTGTCTTTAGGTTAGTTAGGTTTAAGTAGTTCTAAGTTCTAGGGGACTGATGACCATAGATGTTAAGTCCCATAGTGCTCAGAGCCATTTGAACCTGAGAAACCAAGTGGCGCCAGCCAACACGAGAAGAAGAGAAGCAACCGCAACCATGTCAAATAAACGATAGAGTTTGACCTTCAACACAGGACAGAAGCCTACAAACAGAACCAACGTGAGCCGCAGCATGGCTCCAACTCCCCCTCTCAAGGAGAGGCCTGAGTGGGGGAGGGGGGAGGGGTGCGGGGGTGTTATGAGACGAGACACAACTAGCGGAAGAACCAAACATAATATGATTGAGGTGGACCCGTTATTGCTTACCGTTACGGTTGTCCTCAATCAGAAGATTAACTGGGCCTAAAATACGCATAATCGTACATAGACCCAGAAAATGGGAAGTAAACTTACCAAGGTTGCCAACACGCATTTCCCTCCCGAAAAAATTACGGACATACACCTGATCTCCCAGCTTACCCATGAAGGCTCGCCGATTACGGTTATAACGACCAGCTTATTTGTTGTGGGCCCTGAGAATATTACGCCTCGCACGATTCCAGTTTTCCTTGACGATCTGAGGGGTGAATCCCCTATAAGTTCAAAAGGGGGGAATTAGCAGGATAAGCAAACATCAAGTAAACCAGAGTAGCCTTCAAAGCATCATGGCTGGCGGTATTGATGGCAAAGCTAAGCCTTGGGAGACTAGAATCCCACTCACTTGGAGGCGTCTGATGAAAGATTATAAGTGCGGATTTAATGTTACGATTGACCCTTTCCGCAAAGACCCCTGCGGATAATACTGAGTGGTAGTTACATGCTTAACACTGCTTTGAAAACAGAAGGCCTTGAAGGGAGCCTAAGGAAAGACCGGCGCATTATCACTAATGATTTCCTTATGGCGTCCATAAACACTAAATACGTTAGTTAAATGCGCAATGGTGGTGGCAGCGGTCACATTACGACTCGGAAGAAGCCAGGTAAATGTTTAAAACGTTTCAATAATAACTAATACATACCGATGGCCCCTTTTGGTGTGAGGTAAGTGGCCCACATAATCAATGTAGAGTTTGTTCACGGGGCAAGATTCACACTCAGAACTAAGGAACACCTGTTTTAGAGCGTTATTCGGTTTCGCCACAGGACACTGGGGAAACATTTCTCTAATATCTCGGTCAATAGAGGACTAAGTCAGATGCTCCTTAATCTTCTGCAAGGTCTTATAGGTTCCTAAATACCCGCCAATCAACGAGTTGTGAAAATAATGGAAAAACGAATTGAGCCATGCGTGGTTCGTGTTCCAACCATCATGTATTTTACACCCTGTTTTTAACTTATTTCCACCTCACTATGTTAATTTAAATTAATACTGTCACTGAGTTGCTGCTTTTCCTGACTGTGACCGGCGCTAACAGCGCGTATCGATATATTTCCTCTCATAGTATCCTTGCTCAACTGCTTTTAATTGCCGGTCGTTGTCTGTTGGAAAAGGTGTTGGTCGCAGTTGGTCCGGAGTTCGGATAAGGAGTTGATCGCTGTTCGGATTGGCAGATGGGCTTCGCGAGTTCGGGTCGCGAGCTCGGGCTGGCAGTCAGTTGGAACGTGTCTGGAGCGCAGTCCGGACCTGCCAGTCGGGGAGCTGCAATGCGGCACTAGTGCAGTCGGGTTGGAGCAGCAGTGAGGACTGCGTCGACATGGCTCGCCCGACCATTGCCGCCACGGATCACTTGAGCCGGGCCACGGTTTTGGTGGATCGTCGGTCGGTCGTCCTATTTGAAACGACGATTTCTACGAAGTTTTGGTCATAAATCTGAATGAAGTTGCGAAATTGGAAAATACACTCAACCTCTGTCATATCTATACATACTTTGTAAACCTATGTTTGAGACCAGAGATGTTGGTCACAGAGGTTAACTTTGCTTTATCGGAGCAAGTCAGAGAGTATTAGTCGCAGAGTGTGTTGGACAATCTGACAATGTAGTTAGTTCAAAAAGCATGGAAGCTGGCCTTCTGTATGGTGGAGGCATTGTTTAAAAAGGATTTCGTTATAACACGTTTTGAGGAAAGATATTGAGCAAATGGGATTATTTTGATGGTAGAATGATTATAGCCAACTTTTAAGGTAATCCAGTCTTTTATATTCGAACAATATAACTTCTCATCGTTAGAACGTTACGTAAGGTTGAAGTTCATTGTATAAATTTGGTAATGAAGCACATGGTCTGTCGTGCAGTTGGTCTGTCTTATAGCTGAAACATGTTTCAGGGGAGGCAATTGCACACGGAGATTTAATAAGAAATATTTTTCTAACTTGTCTATAGATGAGATATGTAAAGGAGTATTATTACTATGACTTAATAAAGCACAGTTAAACTTGAAGTCCTTCTTGTCATTTATCAGTTGTTAAGATTAGTTCTCCATGTTCATTTACTTTGATGAACCTGATTGCCCGGTCGCATTGCACGTCATGAGTTGTGTATTGAGAGGCATTTCTGAAAATCGTTATGATACCGTCTTTCATTGCGCATTACAAGTACGGCAAATGAAACTCGATGTGTAAAAGTCACATCATTATTCATAACAGCAGTCCACCTGCTTAGCAGAGTGGTTGCTCTCCGTAGTAATAAAAAAAAAAAAACTGAGTGAAAGGATCAACAACGAGCTTCAATGGATGTCATGTGACGTCCGCTAGCATCAAATACAACGAACTATAATGAACAAAATGCAGAAAAAAATAGTGGTAATGTGCTTGCCTACCTTGCAGCAGGCCAGGTTTCGATTCCCGGTCAGGATGGAGGTTTTTCTCTGCTCGTGGACTGGGTGTTGTTTTGTCTTTATCATTATCTCATCATCACCGATGCACAAGTCGCCCAAAGTGGCGTCACGTGCAACAAAAGTTGCAGCAGCGGGCGAACGTTCGCGAGAGGGGCCTTCCGGCCAACAATGCCACACGATTATTTCATTTCATTTCCTATTAGGAAAAGCGGCAGAGCAAACGAGCGTTCCGTGCGCACAGAGAGGCCAATAAATTTGATATCCATAGGAATTCACGTCCACTGTAGGGCACCATGATAGGCAGAGTGTATCTGTGAAAATAATATCAGTATCAAGTCAGAAGCTTAATAGCAGCAAAGGATTTCAATAAAATGCTATATTGTAAATTTTGAAGCAATTTTATCTGAAAGACAGATGCGTTTATATTTATGTTAAGTTGCTGTGTTATTACAATAACAGTTCTGTTACAGTGATTGGTTGCAAGATAAGCAATGCTAGATAAAGGTTAGATAAAGATTAGCCACACTCAGTGTCAACATTTGAAACTGAGGCATTTTGTTTTACAGACAGATGGCGTGTGTAAATGTGACTGAAAACGTATTGCTTTCTTGTAGACGAATTGCTGATGTATCGGCTAGTCTGTGTTTCGTATCGTCTAGCGTGAGCTCCACTTATTTTCGTCCAAAAAAATTAATTTTCACATAGTTCTTTTGCCAAGCACTGAGAGTTACACACTTCGATATGAAAATTAAGTTTCACACATTTCTCAGATACAAACTTGAGAGCAGCTCTACTGCTGTCACGTCTCCGAATGAAGCAATTGTACAACGATTGAATTCACGATATCCAGTGTTTTATGGCGCTCTACGACAAGTTCGTTTATTTGGATAGAAGCGTATGGCGGCCGAAGGCGGCATAATGAAATGCCGAAACTGGTTGCCTTCAGAATAAAATACAGTAATATCTTACGGTACACGGCTGCTGGTGAATTTTATTGACACTGACAATCCCATGAATGTGTCTTGATTATTATTAACTGTAGCTTCCTTTATCAACTGCCACGTCTAGCTTTGCCTTTATCATATCTAAAGCGTAAATGATCGTCATGTAACAGATCCGGCAATTTGTTTTCCTTCCTTCTGTTTTTTATTCTCGTCAGGGACTGGTTAACCTGATGGTGCTATAGTTATCGCAGTTATCTTCCCTGGCCTTTCTACCATCGAGATAGTGTGTATGAAACTTTTCCGAACGTGTGAAGGTATGTGCCCTGTCTCGTAGTTTTTGCACATCAACTTGAGTAGTCGTCTTGTTGCCACTTTCCCCAATGATTTTAGAAATTCCGAACGAATGTTATCCAACCCTTTCGCTTTCTTTCATGACAGGTCTTCAAACTGCTGTTAACTTGTGTCTCTGACACTGGACGACCTCTGTCATCTATATTGCCTCACATTTCTTTCTGTATCACCTCATTAGACATTCCTCGTCCTCGTAGAGACCTTCAGTGTATCGTTCTTACCTTCCATTTCTCTCCTCTACGTTTAACAGTGTGATTGCTCTTGAACATTTGATTTTGACGACTTTCGTTTGGTTTTCACCGAACTTTGATTCTACTTTTCCATATGTTTAACCAGTCCTTCTGACGAACATATGTTTTTCGGTTTCTTCGTTTAATGTTGCTGTCAGTGACGTTTTTTAATATACACAAGTTGCAAAATCTTTGCTAAAATTCGTGTGCAACTTTTTTTAACAGCGAAGTGTTTAGTAAGAGTAGGAGTAAACGGTAACTGTTTACAGTGTATCACAGTAGTGTAGGGGAAAAGGGGAAGAACAGTTTCGTACAGGATACTTGTGATCCATCAAGCCGCGAAACTGTGGTGTCACCGCCAGACACCACACTTGCTAGGTGGTAGCCTTTAAATCGGCCGCGGTCCACTAGTATACGTCGGACCCGCGTGTCGCCACTATCAGTGATTGCACAACCGTGCGCCGATTTGCGGGGGAGGAATGTGGTGTCACCGCCAGACACCACACTTGCCAGGTGGTAGCCTTTAAATCGGCCGCGGTCCGCTAGTATACGTCGGACCCGCGTGTCGCCACTGTCAGTGATTGCAGACCGAGCGCCGCCACACGGCAGGTCTAGAGAGACTTCCTAGCACTCGCCCCAGTTGTACAGCCGACTTTGCTAGCGATGGTTCACTGACAAACTACGCTCTCATTTGCCGAGACGATAGTTAGCATAGCCCTCAGCTACGTCATTTGCTACGACCTAGCAAGGCGCCATTATCATTTGCTATTTATCTTGTGATGCATGTACCGTCAGACCGATGTTCACCAAGTATGGAGTAAAGTTAAGTATTCCAGAAGCTCCGTACTTTTTTACTAGACTCAACTCCTTTAACTGTTCCAGACCTCACGCCAGCCTGCGTGAGCTTAAACGCGTGCCTTTCGGCTATCTCCTAGTGGCTTGGCTGTCTTGCCAAGTCACAACAGAAACAACCTCAAATCTGTCTACAAAAGCCACCTACGGTACGTCACAGACGCGCCGCATGAGATTCCTTGTATCCACCTGCTCTCTTACACCACTGATTTTCGTTATCCTTAGTAGCGTAATCATTCCTGTGAGGAAAATGAAGTCAGAATTTCGGAAAAATGCAAAAATTAACTGCGTTTAGAAGGGCAGAAAAACAAAACTATTTATTTGCTAATTTTATACTGTTAAAATACGCAAAATTGTGAGTAAATGTACACGAATGTCAGATTTACTATTGTAAGTCTACGACAGAACTGGTAGCCTACGAAGGCCTGGGGACGCTGCAATATCAGGCGACACGCAAGCGCCGTAATGTATTTAGCATTTGCTGGCTAAAATATGAATATGTACAGTCACAAAAGCAATAATCTTTTTTATATGAGGTTACCAGTTTGGTTCTGTTTCAGATCATCTTCAGACATTACACCATATGGTAACCTTACATAAAATAAAGTTTATTGCCGTTCATTTTTAAGTGATAAATAACCGCTATACACCACAGAGGCATGTACTCAGAAATTAGTTGTTTGTGGACTAGTTTGATGTAGTCTCCCGGCTCGATAAACCGGGTTTCTAATTCTTCGTCCCGACTTCCTCTATACCACTGAGGTACTTTGTAAACAGCTATCATTTACTCCCTGAAAGGTAAAGGCACCAGAGAGGCAGATCTGACGTTGCTGTTGATAGTGGAAGCAAGACAGAAAAGAAATGAAGACATGGTCATTGGATTTGTAGGACTACAAAAACGTTCGTCAATGTCAAATTGTGCAAAATGTTCGACATTCTGAGAAAAATAGGGGTAAGCTATAGGGAAAGATGGGTGATACACAATATGCATATCAACCAAGAGGGGTAGATAAGACTTGAAGACCAAGAATGAAGTACTCGTATGAAAATGAGTGTAACGCTCTGGTGTAATCTGGCGTCCCTGCTATTCTCTCTCCCTGTCGAAGTAGTAATGAGCGAAATAAAAGGAAGTTGAAGAGCGGGATGAAAATTTGAGGTGAAGGATATCAATGATAAGATTCGCCAATGACATTCCTAGCTTCAGTGAAAGTAAAAAAGAATTACACGATATGATCAATGGAATAAACAGAGTGATGAGGAAAGAATATAGACTATAAAAGAGAGACTAACGAAAGTAATTAGAAGTAACAGGTATGAGAATAGCAAGAAACTTACGGTAGAATATATATGGTGTCTGTTCTTTTGAACATGTGCGAAAGAACAGACACAATATATACAGCGTGGAGAAAAATTTTGTCACAAAAAATTTAACCCTGGATAGCTGATGCCAGTAGGAATCAAAGATATATTGTGCGGGTCAACAAATCATCATTTTTTAACTGTGGAAACTTGTGGTCATGCTTTTCGATTTACCGTGGGATTGCTCTGTTACCGTTCGTCGGTTGACGGGCAGCGCCATGGTTGTCGGTGTACACATACAAACGTCCCTCGCCCCGTCACTGTACCCAAGTGATACGCACACGTGTCCAGTAGGTCTTGCTGTTTGTCTCCACCTCACGTCAGAGACATTCACACGAAAGCTTCGCTTCGGAGCACACACACGTCACCGACGATTTAGTCATACAGTAAGCATGGCGTCACAGTATTCATTTGAAGAACAACGAGATGCGGTTTCAGTTTAAGGAGTAGCCGACGGTAATGCGCATGAAGCTCGACGGTTGTTTGAGGAACGGTACTCAGGAAGTCGCCATCCACACCCACAACCGTTTACAGCAGTTCACCGGCGACTTGACGAAACAGCCTCGTTAGCGGGATATCATGGTGATGCTGGAAGACCTCGAACACGACGGGATGCTGCATTTGCAGGGCCTGTTGTCGAGCGCTTCGAGGGAGCACCTACGACAAGCATTCGAGCAGTTGGACACGATATGGGGGTCACTCATGGGTTAGTCTGGGAGCTTTAGAGGGATGACAGCCAGCATACATTTAGTTTCCACCCTGTCCAAGACCTAATCTTCTGACGGTCTTTGAACACAGGCCGTTGGTGTCTGCGACTTGTTGCACGAAATCCCGCCATCCCCGCCATTGGGTTGTTCACCAACGAGTGTACCTTCCGTTGGGATGGCCTTCACAACACTCAAAACGTTCATTACTCAGCAAGGGGAAATTCTCACGTCACGTACGTCCACGGACACCAGGAACGATTTTCGCTCAAAATTTGGGCAGGCAATGTGGGTGACCATCTGATTGGGCCGGTCCCTCTACCTCCGCGACTTACCGTGGCAAGTTACCTTCCATTTCTGCAGCAAACTCTACCTGGCCTGCTGGAAGATGTTTTCCTGGACATATGGCTACACATGTGGTTGCAGCATGATGGGGCGCCAGCTCATAACAGCCGTGCTGTGCGCGGATATTTAAATGAACTCTTCGACGGCCGGGTGCATGGAGGAGGTGCTCGTAGGACATGGCCCCCGCGATCACCAGACCTCACGCCACCAGACTTTTTCCTGCGGAGATTCTTCAAGGCTCCAATGCACCCACCCGAACACGAACCACCTAGAAACGAAGAGGAATTAACGGATTGCATTCAACATGCCGCCAGTCACATCAGGGCAATGCCAGAAATCTTTGAAAGAGTTCGGCAAAACACCGTTCAACGTTCCCAAGCTTATGTCACGTCTTTAAGTAAACAATATTCTAGTTACAAAAAGGCCCTTTTAGAGACCGACACAATTTGTGAAAGACTTTCTGTAAGAGAACTAACAGCTGTTGACGGGTTCTTTTCCGGTGCGTCTTATCATGAAAGAATAGTTTGTGTGTCGGTACCCCGGCGGATTCGCCCCAGGCCCCCAGGTTGTCGCGCTACCACGGAGCGTGCGAGCCGCCTTGGGTACATCGCCATCTCTTGCAGGCAAAGAATTTGCGGTCATGTGTTGTCCAGAGCATTCGGCAATAGGGCAATGCAGTTGGAGCGCGTGGTCGAAAGTTTCCGTAGTGTCAAAATTGTGCGTTGTCGATCAACACAACATTAGTAATTTTCGTTTGTAGTGGCATCAGCCATCCAGGGTTAAAATTTCGAGACCTATTTTTTCTGTACCCTGTATAACTAATGTGACGACGGCCAATGATCCATCGATACAGATGCACATCAAGGTCAAACTGTTACGGGAAACAGCGACTAATGAGGATAATGGGCAAGGGCCACTACATCAGTGGTGTGGTATAATCTGAGACTTTGGTTCTGACGCGGGGCTCGCTGTTTTAGTCTGTGCTGTGGTCGTCACCACTGTGTCCGGCTGGGTTAAGGGTCAGCGGATTTTCATAGTAAGCAGGAGTCCCGGGTTCGAATCCTGGTCAAGCAGAAACTTTCAGCTTTCCACATTGATATACATCAATGTCCACTGGAAGGCAATGTCGTTAATTCCTTGGTATCTGAACATTAAAATAAGTTACCACGAAACAGCTAGGCATCAAAATAAACCATCACAGACAGAGCAAGGAGGACATCAAAAGGAGACTAGCACTGGTAAGAAGGACATTTCTGGCCAAAGAAAAAGTACTATTATGAAACGTAGGCGTTAATTTGAGGAAAAAATTTCTGAGAATGTACATTTGGAGCACAGCGTTGTATGGTTGTAAAACGTGAAGTTTGGTAAAACCAGAACAGAAGAGATAGCTCTGAGCACTATGGGACTTCTGACGTCATCAGTCTCCTAGAACTTAGAACTACTTAAACCTAACTAACCTAAGGACACACATGCATGCCCGAGGCAGGATTCGAACCTACGACCGTGGCGGTTGCACGGTTCCAGACTGAAGCGCCCAGAACAGCTCTGCCACACCGGCCGGCAACAGAAGCAATCGAACCATTTGAGATCTGGTGCTGCAGAAGAATGATGAAAACTAGGTAGACGGATACGGTAAAGAATCACTATGTACTCCGCAGAAGCAGCAAGAAAAGAAATGTATGGAAAACACTGACAAGAGGAAGGGAAAAGATTATAGAACATCTTTTTGAATATCAGAGAATAGCTTCCACGTACTAGAGAGAACCGTGAAGGTAAAACCTGTCAGGGAAAGTGGAATTTGGAATACAGCCATCAAATAATTGAGGACGAACGTTGCAAGAAGATGAAGGGGCTGGCACAGGAGAAAAATTCGTGGCGGGTCACATCAACCAGCCGGAAGAATGATGACTCAAAAATAAAAAAATAAAAGAACTTCAACTATTCCAGGTATTCTTCTTTATGACCTCGTTTTTAACGAGACATTCAACCCGGATATTTTTCTTCGTTCTTTCATTTCCGTATTCCAACTGAATTGCTCGCTTTCGCTTTAACGCTATATTTATTTAAATGTATCCTGTGTAATCAGACATAATTCCATGTGTAAACTTTCAACACAAATCGAGTAAATAAGGAGTCTGTTAACTGGAGCAAGTACAAAACTCAGTAATTCCTTTTCTTGTCGAAATGTGTTACCGTTAGTCTGCCAGTACGACAAATGTGACATTTATCGATATGTTGGGGCAAGTTTATGAAGCCTTATATCATAACAACGGTGTGCGCCTCACGACCGCTTTGTTCTCCAAAGAAAAGGATCACCTCTCCACCGAACCGTATCTGGACAGCAACTCCTTCCTGGCGTTCTCCCCCCTCACCTTCAAGAAGCAACCGCGCGCGTGATAGCCTGCCAGGAGAGCTTGCAGCACGGGCACAAAGGGAGCTTCTTAGATGTCCGCTCGTCCTATTATTAGACTTTCATCTCCCTCCCTTCTGTTCTTTTCTTGATCGCCGATGGCTGCAAGGAATTCTCAGAACCAGACTCATTATCTTCTACCTCTTTTGTTTCTCTTTTCCTGCTGGACGGCGGTCGACCAGATTCGAAGAACCAGTAGCAAATTAGAACTTCGTGTTTACCTTCTGGAACGCGCCACTATTATGTACGGTGTTTCGTATCACCGTGGGTTGCTACTGATGTATCGGTGCGAACAAATCATTTTATTCGTTATCGAACATTGTTATTAAAAGCCGAATTTACTGAGGCGTCAGACAATATGTCTCCGCATCGCCATAAAGAGGAGAGAACTGCCCGAGTGCTGGAATCGAGAAGGAGTCAGCATCTTACTTCTGATTAATGATAATACTAGCGGGCTCCTCGTGGAAGTAAAACGTTTTTTGAGTCGTCGAAACGTGTAGAGCACATAGACTTCCGTTTTTCGATAAAATACGTACATAATCTCTCTTCCGTAATGAAACGTGCAAAATTTTTCTATCGCTGTGAACATAAAATACAATGTTCACTTCCCTTTAAAAATTTCCTGCTACACAGAGCATAAAAGCTAGTCGCCCAGGCTTTAAACGTCCAAGGGATGTCAGTCGGAAGTCGTGTCATTCTCTGCCATTTAGCATCTTGTGGATACAGTGTGGAGGAGTAAATGGTGCGCACACTTCTCTCCCGACCGTGTTGCCGACATTTCAGATCTTGGAGCCGCTACTTCTCAATCAAATGCCTGCTCAGTTGGGAGCACGAAGTTGAGTGCATCCTGGACCAGTCCTCCCGCGAAACAAATGTCCCCGACACTGCGAGAAATCAAACCCGCATTCCCCAGATAGCAGAGATCTACGCAGGTGGACATTGCAAAGAGTAAAGGGTGTCAAAAGTGTTTAGGCTAAAATACGTTCAACAACCTAGGTCGCATAAATCAATGATCAATACGGACGCCAGACTGAAAATGACTCACAAGTTCGTGGTGCCCTCCATCGGTAATGCTGGAATTCAGTATGGTGTTGGCCCACCCTTAGCGTCGATAACAGCTTCCACTCTCGTAGGCATACGTTCAGTCAGGTGTTGGAAGGTTTCTTGGGGAATTGCAGCCCATCCTTCACGGAGTTCTGCACTGAGGAGAGGCATCGATGTCTGCCGGTAAGGCCTTGCACGAAGTTAGCGTTCCAAAACATCCCAAAGGTGTTCTGTAGGATTCCGATCAGGACGCTGTGTAGGCCAGTACATTACAGGAATGTTATTGTCTTGTAACCACTCCGCCACAGGCCGTGCATTATGAATAGATGTTCGATCGTGTTGAAAGATGCAATCACCACCCCGAATTGCTCTTCAACAGTGGGAAGCAAGAAGGCGCTTAAAACATCAATGTAGGCTGTGTTGTGATAGTGCCACGCAAAACAAAAGGGGTGCAAACCGCCTCCATGAAAAACACGACCACACCATAACACCACAGCCTCCTAATTTTACTGTTGGTTGGTTCAAATGGCTCTGAGCACTATGGGACTTAACATCTGAGGTCATCAGCCCCCTAGAACTTAGAACTACTTAGACGTAACTAACCTAAGGGCATCACACACCTCCATGCCCGAGGAAGGATTCGGACCTGCGACCGTAGCGGTCGCTCGGTTCCAGACTGATGCGCCTAGAACCGCTCAGCCACACCGGACGGTTTTACTGTGTTGGTACTACAGACGACAGCAGATGACGTTCACCGGGATTTCGCCATACACACACCCTGCCATGGTCATCACATTGCGTAAGGTGATTCGGCAAACCACACGACGTTTTTTTTGCTGTTCAGTCGTCCAATGTTTAAGCTCCTTACATCAAGCGAGGCGTAGTTTGGCATTTACCGCTATAATGTGTGGCTTATGAGCAGCTACTCGACCATGAAATCTGATTTCTCACCTCCCGCCTAACAGTCGCAGTACTTGCTGTGGATACTTATGCAGTTACTAAAGCCTGTGCGATGTTCTCGATAGATGTCTGCCTATTACACGTTACAACCCTCTTCAACTGTCAGGCAGCAGACGAGGCCTGTTTGTATTATTTTGTGCTGTACTTGTCCACTCATTCTTCCACTTCACCATCACATCAGGAACAGTGGACTTATGGATGTTTAAGAGTGTGGAAATCTCACGTACAGACGTATGACACAAGTGACATCCAGTCATCTGAACACGTTCGAAGTCCGTGAGTTCCGCGGAGCGGCCGATTCTGCTCTCTCACGATGTCTAATGACCACTGAGGTCGCTTAAATGGAGTACCTGGCAGTAGGTGTCAGCACAATGCACCTAATATGATTAACGTATGTTTTTGGGGGTGTCCCCATACTTTTGATCACATAATGTATTTCTTTATTTAAGACAACCGGCCTCGTCAGATTTCGCTGTCATCACCAGCTCTTACAAATATTTTTGTCGTATAAGGAGTTCGTTATAAGTTGAATCCTCACGCCAAGTTGTCAAGTAGATAAAAATCAGCACGTTATGGGATGGAATATACTCAGATTGGGAGTGCTAACGGCGTAATCTGCTTTACTTGCTAAAAAACGTAGATCGCATACAACCGGTTTCAACAGACCTTGCTGTGACCTTCAGGCCTTAAAAATCGTTTTGTTTCAAAATGTGTTCGTTATACGTTGCAACCTCACGTCAAATTGTCAAGTGGATATTTAGGAAGAAAATAATTCAGTCGGAAAAGCTTCCGAAACATTCTTAGGTAAAAATTAAATGATTGGACATGAACATTTAATGAGATTACAACGAAATCCAGACCATTAGCTGCTTACAGGCGTTGATAAATATCAACAGGGATAGTTGAATATAGGTGCCTTGCTCGGGACTCGAACCCGTGCATACAAACATAGTGGCAATTTCGTGTCAAAGCGTGTCCGCCAGCATTATGAATAAGGCGAAGCGCAAAAGCATCGATTTTTATTGAACGTAAAAACATTATACAACTAAATTCCTTTAGAGGAACAAAGGAGAGCATAGGAGCTTCTTCGTTCCACTAAAGGAATTTGATCGTACGATATACTTCCGTGCAATAAAAATCGATGCGTGTGAGCTAGGCCTAAATGTCGGTTTGGCAAATGACGCGTGCTACCTAGTCAAATTTCTCGGTCTAGTTACGTTGATTCAAAGAGGGATATTCGAGTCGTTACTTTTGATATGTTATCTTCAATTACCTATCTCTCGAATAGTGAGAGACTACCACCGGTAGACACCTGGCGGGGACAACTGATCAAGTGATAATCGATCAGTTATCGACCGGGGTTGAAAATTATTTAATTACTAAAATCGCTATCAAAAATAGGGATTGGTAGCAGAAGAGTGAAAATTTAGGGTTGTGTGTATTTTTTAATACCACAACATAAAAAAATAAAAAGTTCTGTCCCAAAAATAAGAAAAAGTTTTTGGGGTGGACCACACTTATCACTTAGGGGTATGAAAAATAGATTACGACCGATTCTCAGGCCTACCGTATATACATGTAAAATTTCATCAGAATCGATCAAGCCTATAACACTACCGTCCGTCGCTACTGCTATACTATAACCTCAAAGCTGGTGGAAGTTCGTATAGTGAAATTATTTTTGTGGAAGCAGTTACAGTATAAAGAAGCAGAGCAGTGTTACCCTCTGAAAGGAATTTTGTTGTGTTGACCGTGATGAACCTAACGGAGGAGGCTTATCGGAAGTGTAAGTCAGAATTACAAAAATATTTAAACAGTAACAAACAATATTTTACCTATCCACACTGTTCAAATGATAATAAAAACGGTCGCCAGCCTAATTAGGCATAAGAATGAGTAATATTCTTGTTCAAGAAACTGAAAATAAATAACTTCAATTGCCAAACATAGCCTATACTTTGTCACACGAGAGTGCAATGAACTCTGGCACCTGCATATGTTCACATTAAGGTTGGAGCTGACAGAGCAGAACAAACTATTTGAATAAATATAACAGATAACGATACACACCTTCAGGACTTAGTCAAAATGAATGGTTTCACTAACATTACTATTAACATTCACTGCAGAATCATAAATTGGACGTAGGTTCAGTACTACTTTTCAAATATTTTTCTGTCTGACAAGAAATTGTAAATGTAGTTCACTGCAAAAATATGAACTGGGCATAGGTTAAGTCTCTCTCAGCTAAATCCTTTTCTATTTAGAATAAAATTTAAATGTATTACACTAACAAACACTTTGTCATTGACCTTTTAATAAAAGAAATTATTGTTATCATAGATAGTGGTCTTTCTATTAATCGTTATCTAGCTTAGCACAACAGGCAAACTGTGTGTCCTGTTACACTGTTAATAAGAACTTAGCAAACATATCCATGAAACTTTCATCACTAATTTGACCTGTTACTGCAGTAAGACACAAGATAACATATAACATCAGGCATTGACTCACCTGGTACAGTGGCAACAAGCTGTATTATTCACTGAACAAAACTTTATACGCATCAGTTTTAAGAACTTTTAATTTTGAAGTTGGCAAAACTGTTTTAATGCCTGTTTTTACTACTTTATTACTTTAGATTCTATTTTTCACTTTAGGTTTTTAGCAAGCATACAAATATTAATAAGCAGTTTTAATTGCAAAATTACTTTCAGCAAACATTATTTACTTTAGCACACACTTTTGCCACATTAACTTTAGCTTTATTTTTACTATGTTCAAGAGGCATTAATTAGTAAAACACTGGGCTTTAATGTTCTTTCAGTAAGGACACTCGGTAATCACTTTAAGATGGGATGGATCCTAAGTGGATATCTGACTCAGGATAAATCACAGTAGGTACAAGAGTTCAGTTATAATTTACCTTATTCTTGAGTACACTATAACATCCAATGAGCTGATCCTTCACTGTATATTAGTATAGTGCTTCTGTTCCATCACAGTGATTGGGCAATATGGTGGCGAGTGGATGTTGGTAGGTGGATTTGCAGATAGAATTGCTGGACTCGGTCATTTCTTGGTGGCGATGATAGGTATCAATTCCAACATAATTCAACTAATTACTGCATCCATCCGAGGCTTTGGCACATTGAATAACGGCACAAAAGCCCCTCTCGGCACCAGCACAATTCACAACCTTTTCGTGAGCTGTTTTTGGTTCAGTAGTTCATCCTCGACTGCTCTCCCTTCCACCTTTCTGTCCATACCAACCACATTTTGCGTGCGCAACGAAGTTCCGTTCCCCAGGGTAACCACATCACCTTTTACCTACAAAATAACTTAAACCCCTTAGTGAGGATCAGTCTTTACATAACGGCAAGTAGTTACTTTGAACAAAACATATCGTTGGCACAAATTGGTATTTCCATACAAATTTTATTCACGCATAAATTACTAACATATAGATTAATTTTTGTTCCCTCCAAATGAGGTAAAGAATTTAAATAATAAAGACAACACATTACATATGATTAAACCAGGACGTCGAAGTTTCTACGAAGGAAAAGTACACATTTTATACACCACAGAATTAATCATAGAATAATTACATAAACTCAACGATATAACATTAAACACAGCAAAAGGCAAACTAAATCAGTACATCATTAGAGTTATGATGTTACACATGCCCCATGTTTCGTTGAGGTTTCCCGTAAAGGATACTTTAAGGAAACATCTATAAAACCTAAGTGGTGTTGGCTACAAAAAAAAATATTTCATCCAACTTCAGTTGGGAGAAAAAGACACACATATTGCAGGAATACAGTATATACACTAAGAAATTTCATACATTTCTTCCAAAACACTTTCAAAATAAGTCATTTACAGTAATTTTCATTTTCACACTTTTTTAAAGAAACTAATTTTCATCGTTACACAGGGCAGACTTTAAAATTTTCAATCCCATCCACACATATTCTACATCATTGACAGACAAGCAGTATACAAAATAATCTGCACATTAGTAAAAGAGGTACAGCATTCTAGAAAAAAAGTAAATGTGCATCTACAAAAACATACATCAGCAAAAGCACAAATATTTTTCCAATATTATCGATTTAATGCTGCTCTTCGTTTATAGCAATCCAGAAAGGTTTTTTGTGCATAAACACATTACCATATTCAGAATATAGCTTTAATTATCACGGCTATGTTTTAAAACAAGACAGTCCAAATTTTTAATTTACGCTAGAAAACGTAGTCTGGTAAACATCTACATCTATATGAATAAAATTCCATTTTTTTAATAATAACTTTCACTGACATCAATAAGAATAGTCAGTCCATAACACATTGGTCAAAATACCTAACTTACTTCACTGCTTGCCTCAGCACTATCAGTTCATGTTACAAATACTTAAACACAATTTTCTACATAGAACACAAAAAGAAAACTTTTTTACATTGACACACTGCCCCTTGTTTAGATTTGGCAGTTCGTGATCAATTATCAACTCCTTGCCCAACATTGGCATGTCCTTAGGTTAATGCTCACTCACCAGTTCAGATAGTCCTTTACTCCAGAACTACTTGGCATTTCATTAGCTTGTTTTGTTACACAAAATTGGAAAAACATTTTCATTGTTTTCTACTGTTACTGAACCGAGGTTAGGGCACAAAGCAATGGTAAGGCTCGCACTGGAGAACATCAAAAAGGCGGCTGATGCCAGGGTGAGAGCATATAAAAGGAGAAGTAGAGAAATAAAATTCACACTGGCGCAGAAAGTGCTCGTGAGGGCCCACAAGTTGTCGAATAAACGGAAAGGGGTGTGGAAAAAGTTTTTCAATCTGTTCAATTGACCTTACCGAGTGACGCGTGTTCCACATCCGAATGTTATGGAAATAGAGGGACTACGCACCCGAAAATCTAGAGGGTTGCACCACATATAGAACGTGAAACCGTTTTTGGAATAGAGGTGTTCGGGAATGAGTTATTGTCGCTTGATGAAGAGGTATTTTCTTTGAGGAGACGTAATAAAGGACTTCTGTCAAGCAATCTTTAGCAGTAGGATATTTGTATATTATTTCGGTTGTGTTGTGTCAACCAATGACGTATAAAGAGGTAATGTGTACAAAATGTAACTGTATCTACGTTTTGTTGTTTTGATCTGAAGTATATGTTCAAGGTAGCTCTCCTGGAAGCAGGTTGTCACAGCAAATAATTCTCGTTGTACTAAGAAAAGAGGACAGGAGACTGCTGATCATGGTGACATAAAGTATCGAATTTAAATTTATTGTTTGCTAGTATGCTAACCAGCAGTTAATCGTAAATTAGTGAATGAATGAAGTAGCTCTAAGAAAATATTTTTGAGTTTAATATAATTTTATGTTGTAATAAGAATGATTTTTTTAGACATGAGGTTCTGTGTATGTAATCCTATCGGTGAAATATTGTCTGACATTTATGTATGTTCAAGGGGGTGCCAGTCAATGATTTCAGTCGACATCGTGAACTAGTGTTACCGAGAGCAAAGAGAGAGACGCCACACCACAAACCTTGATAGTGGTGGTATTCTGTATCTCGCATGTAGTGCACATGCCTTAAAGTAGCCGACGAGTTCCGTTGTGATACAAAGTAGATTTTGCATTTGATTCTATGTGGGATGCAGTTTAAAGTAGCTAAAAGGTGTTGGAATGTAAGTAACCGATTTTCTTGTGTTGTCTTTATTCCTACTCCAAAAACGTTATCACATTCCCTTTTCAAGGAGCTCGAATAATCTTTCTGGTACCATAATTTAAACTGAATTAAGTAATCGTTACCTTTAAAAGTGTAACTGAAGGATTAAATCCACAAGATTCTGACATAACATTTGAAATTATCTTTTATATATAAAAATTATTAATTTGTTTTGAATCTTTTGTATTTATTGAATTGGCCAAATAAGTTTTCTTTGATGTGTGAGCACAACGCTCCTAAATAATTTACATTGAGTAATTCACTTTGTTCTTGTGACATAGTAGTGCTTAAAAAACAGTGTATCAAACACTAGACACAATTTTGCATAGTGATTACTGAATATCTGTTTAAGAAAATTGTTTGAACATAAAATTTTTTTTCTGGTTCTAATTTTTTTGTAATTTATTGCCTTTGGTGCAAGTAAGCATTAAGGATTTAGTCAGAGTTCTGTGTCATTCTATTTTATTTTCGGTAAATTGGCAATTATGGTTGAAATTTTTGGTCCAATATTAATTAGATAAAAGCCTTTTTTATGAAATCGTACTGGACAAGTTAGGATTTATCCTTTTAACCACTCTTTTTAAGAAACAATGCGAGATAGTGGAGACTGAAATGGAAATCGTTTACCGTATGTTCAATGTGTCAGTGCAGAAATGCTTGGGTCGAGCACACTGATGGAAGGTGCGGCCAGTTAACAGTGGAAGTCTGGGAACGGGAGATAGCGGTGCTCGGAAAACTCTTTCGCTCGGGCGAGCTGACGAGACACCTCCGCAGCAGAAGGAATGGTGGGCAGCTACCACTACCCTTCCTTCACCAAGCACGGGCTGATGGATCAAAATATGGTTCAAATGGCTCTGAGCACTATGGGACTTAACTGATGAGGTCATCAGTCCCCTAGAACTTAGAACTACTTAAACCTAACCAACCTAAGGACATCACACACATCCATGCCCAAGGCAGGATTCGAACCTGCGACCGTAGCAGCCGCGCGGTTCCGGACTGAAGCGGCTAGAACCGTTCGGCCCGCAACGGCCGGCGTGATGGATCTGCCAGACGTGGTCTCTGTGTACGCAGGAGCCACTAACGGGATCAACCACCTAAGTTGCTGGCCGCACACGAACAACAGATGACAGGCGCCCATGAAACAAAGTCTGACCAATTGTCAAACCATAGCCACCTGGAGATCTGGGCCGCCTACATTTCTAAAACGGTGTGGAAGTGGGCGTTCCTGAGAAACCGACAGTTGCATGGGCACGGTGCGTTATTGAAGGACGGAGAAAATGTGGAATGGTCGATATCCTCTGCTGCCTAGGATGGTGCGCAGAAGAGCCAATTAGCGCCATCCTGGCGCGAGGACATCCTAACAACCACGAATAGTCGCTCAACCACAAAAACGAGCGTGACAAGAAGAGTTGGTACCGCACTTTCCCACGGCATTGTGGGACGCTGCTGAGGTGCCATCCCACCACGATGTCACCTAATATAAATTGTGAGCAGTTGCTGCTACACAGTTCTGGTGGCACTACATATTGGTCGTACTCTGTGCTGCAGAGGGTGCCACAAAGAAGAGCCAGTCTGTATCACTCTCGCGCCAGAGTATCCACATGACCAAAAGAGCATCGAGTCACGAGGATAGAAGAAAAGATGTAGGCTACTTTTTCTGGAATGGGCTGTTCCTCGTCGCTGAGAGGGCAGTAGCCACAAGAGATTTGTTCGACATTTTGAGTACTGAGGACGATATAATCGTCGCAAGTGCAAGTTGTGTCGACAAATTGCCTCATGACGTTTCTCAGAGACGACAGTAGCTGGGCGAGTTCTCATGATGTTTCTGAATAAGGAGAACAATAAAATCGTCGGCAAAATGGGCAAATGGATACACAAGTGCGAAGGAGATCAACAAGTTGCCTCCATCTCTATGTAAATGTGAAAAGTTGGAACTGTCGAAAAGGATATAGCAATGTGATTGTGCAGTGCAATTTTCAATGTGGCAGCTGATGTTTTTGTTAACGCATGTGCAAATTTTACAGCATTTTTTTGTCGTGTTCATCATTCTCTAAAGGCCAAATCAAAGAAAGACAGAGTGCCTTTATAAATGATGGGATATACATTTTTACGAGATTTTTTAAAAGATCTAGATTTCAAATGATGAATTTTGTAAAGTTATATGATTTTAAAGTTTAATATCTTAATGATTGGATAAATAAACTCTTTAACATATTTGTGTAGATGCAACCTTTTTTAATATATATATATGGACATAACTTGTTTAGTCGAGATACCTTGTTTCCTTTTTTGTAACATGGTATGTTGATGTTACAGTAAGATTGAGAGGATTCATTTTGTTGTTCACATGTTTCATAGGCGTTTTATGTTTGATGATTTGATTCATATTAGTTTTTTGTGACTTATGAGTACCTTGTTTTCATGACTCTACTATGTATATTATTATGATTTTCGTATGCTGTGTAACATTATCTCTATGTACTGTGTATGTTTATTACTTCGATGTTCTGTGTGCTATGTAACATATGTGGTTCATGGTGTGGGTTCCTGTTGTCATGTCCTAGTTCATGAACCACGGGCAACGTATGAGTGGCCAAGTAAGTGATCTTGACAGTCAGGATACCAGTTACTTAGGAATAAGGCTGGGCATCTCGGACATATTCTGAGTCGTGGTCACCTTTGTGCTCAGACAGCAAAGACTACCAAATCCACCTGTTAGTCCCTCAACCGTTAGTGGTAAAACCCAATGGGACCTGGGGCAAGTAAGACTAGCAACCTGCTTCCCTGGTACTTTAAATATGATGCTGCCAACAATCAGAGCAAAATGCGTCGGACCTTTGGAGGTGACGGAGCCCCACCTCCAATTGACAAACCAGGGACTCCTAAGATACGACTAGGCAAACGAATGGTAACGAGATGGGGAGCTATTAATATCAATGGGGGCTACTCTGGGAAGAAGGTAGAGTTGGCTAAGGCTGCAAGTAAGATGGGGTTAGACGTTTTAGCTGTTATTGACATTCGGGTAAGGGGTGAGAAAGAAGAGGAAGTGGGAGAATACAAAGTTTACCTGTCAGGAGTCAAAGCAGGAGTAGCACAATGGGGTGTGGGGCTTTACATCAGGAAAGAGGTGGAATCCAGCGTAGTTGCAGGAACATACGTAAACGAACGACTGATGTGGATAGATTTGACAGAGTCTAACAAGAAAATTAGGATTGTGTCAGTATATTCACATTGTGAAGGGACAGATCAAGATAAGATGGATAATTTTTATGACGCAAACAGTGATATAGTTTATCAGTAAACTCTTCCGGGCTAAGTTGCCGTGGTCGATCTGTAGAACTTCTTCTCCCTGACATTTAGATCTATGGAGATTAGTGCAGAAGTGTCTTCCAATAGGCAGCAGGACAAGTTTGATCGTCTACAAGAGGGTCGACAGGAAACATCGATTCCAAACAATTCCCAAACGGTTATTAATTTATCGGAAAAAGAATTGTCTAAGGAAGAACTTTCTGTTCTGTCTAAAGGAGGGAATTTTGCAATAACTCCATCCAAGATTCCTGTGGAGGACATTATTGCTAATATAGAGGCAGGAATTCGTCAGTTACCATCATATTCTGCTGATGAAATTAGAATGGAAACCTCCAGGATATTACGCAAAGCTAAGCCACCCAGCAGCAATCTGTCTCAAGGGGAAAGGAAGGCATTGCGGGAGATCAATGCAGACAAGAATGTTATTATAGTTGCCGCTGACAAGGGAAATGTTACTGTTTTAATGAATACTGAGGATTATCACAAGAAGATCAGTGATCTCCTGGAACCCAGCACATACAAGAAATTGAAAAAGGATCCCACAACGAAAGTGCTGAATGCCACCAAGCGTCTGATAAAACAGTCTTCAATTCCTACAGAAGTTAAAAAGTATCTTTGTGAAACGGAGGCTTATCCTCCGAGATTATATGGATTACCAAAGATACATAAACCTGATGTTCCTTTGAGATCAATAGTCAGCGCAATTGGAGCTCCTACCCAAGAACTAGCCAGACACCTCGCCTCTTTGTTACAACCTCACATAGGCAAAACTGAGAGTCATATTAAAAACTCTCTACACTTCATTGAGAAATTGAGGGAAATTACTGTCGGTCCTAATGACATACTTGTCAGTTTTGATATAGTGTCCTTGTTCACGATGGTTCCAGTTGATGAAGCTCTCTCCCATATAGCCAATATGTTCCCTACTGATATAGTAGCCTTGTTCCAACACTGTCTATCCTCAACCTATTTTCAGTACAATGGTGAATTTTATGAACAGATCGATGGGGTAGCCATGGGAAGCCCCCTAAGTCCCGCAATTGCGAATTTATTCATGGAATATTTTGAACATCAAGCATTGCAGTCGGCCAAAAAAAGCCCCTCGAAGTGGTATCGGTATGTGGATGATACCTTTGTAATATGGAATCATGAGGAAGAAGACTTGAATGATTTTCTGGTACACTTACATAGCATCAACCCAAAGATTAAATTTACTATGGAGAAGGAGAAGAATGGACAACTTAACTTCTTGGATGTATCAGTTATCAAACGGGCGGATGGGGCCTTAGGCCATAAGGTCTACAGGAAAGGTACACATACCGATCGCTACCTCCATAAGAACTCAAACCACCACCCTATTCAAAAGAGGGGGGTCATAAAAACACTAGTGGATAGGGCCAATAATATTTGTGAACCAGGCTACTTACAAGAAGAACTAAATCATTTACGAATGGCCTTTGCGAAAAATGGTTACACAAAAAACGAGATTAATCGAGCACTTCACCCAAATAGAAAAATGCCTAAAAATAGGAGACAACAACAACCATCAGCTGGAAAAGCATTTCTTCCGTTCATCCATAATATCACGGATCGCATTGGAAAAGTACTAGCCAAGTTTCAGGTAGAGACCATTTTCAGACCTACTAAGAAAATTAGTGAATGCCTAAGATCAACAAAAGAGGCTCGTCACCCCCTAGCCACCCCAGGGGTATATAAAGTTCCGTGTAGTTGCGGCAGGGTTTACATAGGAACTACAAAAAGAAGCATCAATACACGGTTGACGGAGCACAAAAGAAACTGTCACTTGGGACATATCGACAAATCGGCAGTAGCGGAACATGTTTTTAAGGATGGAGATCACGACATAAAATTTGGTGAAACAAGCGTGCTAGCGAGGACGTCGCACTATTATACACGTATGTATAGAGAGGCAATTGAAATCCACAAACATCAATACAATTTTAATCGTAAAGAAGAAGGATTAAAATTAGATAAGATATGGCGGTCGACGTTGCATCAATCACGTGACAATCGATTGCCTGCAATCGAGAGAACAGACGATAGCCAGAGATAGCTGCACATCGACGCCATGTGACGTGTGGTGGCGCCCCCTACGATCTCTATATAAGCGGCGGCCCCAGCTCCTAGCAGCCAGTCGTCGACTCACCTCGGAAGATGTTCTCCGTAGTTGAGAACGAAACGTCAGGGAGAAGAAGTTCTACAGATCGACCACGGCAACTTAGCCCGGAAGAGTTTACTGATAAAGACGCCGGCCGTGAAAGCCTACATGGAATGAGTGATATAGTTGTTAGAGTAAAGGACATGGACAGTGTTCTGCTCATGGGTGATTTTAATGCCAGGATTGGAAATCGAACAGAAGGGTACGAAAAGCTTATGGGTAAATTTGGAGAGGATATGGAGGCCAACAGGAACGGGAAACAACTCTTGGATTTCTGTGCCAGTATGGGCTTAGTAATCACAAACTAATTTTTTAAACATAAGAACATTCACCAGTATACTTGAGAAGGCAGGTGAACCAGTTCTGTCATTGACTATATAATAACAGATCAGGGATTCAGGAAGGCTGTGAGGGACACATGTGTATTCAGGGGATTCTTTGATGACACTGATCACTATTTTATCTGCAGTGAAATTGGTATCGCGAGGCCGAAATTGCAGCTGGTCAGGTCCATATGTAGGAGGATAAGAGTGGAGAAACTTCAGGTTAAGGAAATCAGGCACAAGTACATAACAGTGATCTCAGAAAGGTACCAGTTAGTTCAATGTAGGCAATTACAGTCATTGGAAAAGTAATGGACAAGGTACAGGGACACAGTACTAGAAGTGGCTAAAGAATGTCTTGGAACAGTAGTGTGTAAAGGTAGGATGAAGCAAACGGTTTGGTGGAACGACAGAGTGAAGGCAGCCTGTAAAAGGAAAAAGATGGCGTATCAAAAATGGCTACATACTAGAACTCAGGTAGACAGAGAAAAGTACGTTGAAGAAAGAAACAGAGCCAAACAGATAATTGCAACATCCAAGAAGAAATCTTGGGCAGACTTTGGAAACAGGTTGGAGACATGGGGTCAAGCTGCTGGAAAACCATTCTGGAGTGTAATTAGCAGTCTTCGAAAGGGAGGTAAGAAGGAAATGACAAGTAGTATGGACAGGTCAGGAAAGCTGCTGGTGAATCCTGTTGATGCCTTGGGCAAATGGAGGGAATATTTTGAAGAGTTGCTCAATGTAGGTGAAAATACGATGAGTAATGTTTCAGATTTCGATGTACAATGGGATAGGAATGATGATGGAAATAGGATTACATTTGAGGAAGTGGAGAAAATGGTCAATATATTGCAGTGCAATAAAGTGGCTGGAGTGGATGAAATTAAGTCGGAACTCATCAAATATAGTGGATTGTCAGGTCTTAAATGGCTACACAGGGTAATTGAAATGGCGTGGGAGTCGGGACAGGTTCCATCAGACTGGACGAAAGCAGTAATCACACCAATCTTTAATCATGGAAACAGAAAAGATCGTAACAACTACAGAGGTATCTCCTTAATCGCGTTGTGGGTAAAATCTTCTCAGGTATTGTTGAAAGGAAAGTGCGAGTGTTAGTTGAGAACAAATTGGATGAAAATCAGTGTGGGTTTAGGCCTCTTAGAGGTTGTGAGGACCAGATCTTAGGCTTACGGCAAATAATGGAGAAGTGTTACGAGTGGAACAGGGAATTGTATCTATGCTTTATAGATCTAGAAAAGGCATATGACCGGGTTCGTAGAAGGAAGTTATTGTCTGTTATACGACATTATGGAATAGGAGGCAAACTTTTGCAAGCAATTAAAGGTCTTTACATAGATAGTCAGGCAGCAGTTAGAGTTGACGGTAAATTGAGTTCATCGTTCACAGTAGTTTCAGGCGTAAGACAAGGCTGAAACCTGTCTCCACTGTTGTTCATATTATTTATGGATCATATGTTGAAAACAATACACTGGCTGGGTGAGATTAAGATATGTGAACACAAAATAAGCAGTCTTGCATATGCAGATGACTAAGTTGTGATGGCAGATTCGATTGAAAGTTTGCAAAGTAATATTTCAGAGCTAGATCAGAAATGTAAGGACTATGGAATGAAGATTAACATCTCCAAAACGAAAGTAATGGCAGTGGGAAAGAGATATAAACGGATTGAGTGCCAAATAGAGGAACAAAGTTAGAACAGGTGGACGGTTTCAAGTACTTAGGATGCATATTCTCACAGGATAGCAGCATAGTGAAAGAACCGGAAGCGAGGTGTAGCAAAGCTAATGCAGTGAGCGCTCAGCTACGACCTACTCTCTTCTGCAAGAAGGAAGTCAGTACCAAGACTAAGTTACCTGTGCACCGTTCAATCTTTCGACCAACTTTGTTGTATGGGAGCGAAAGCTGGGTGGATTCAGGTTACCTTATCAATAAGGTTGAGGTTACGGATATGAAAGTAGCTAGGATGATTGCAGGTACTAGTAGATGGGAACAATGGCAGGAGGGTTTCCACAATGGTTCTCGCTTCCCGCGCCCGGGTTCCCGGGTTCGATTCCCGGCGGGGTCGGGGATTTTCTCTGCTTCGTGATGACTGGGTGTTGTGTGATGTCCTTAGGTTAGTTAGGTTTAAGTAGTTCTAAGTTCTAGGGGACTGATGACCTTAGATGTTAAGTCCCATAGTGCTCAGAGCCATTTGAAATATTTTTGTGTCCACAATGAGGAAATCAAAGAAAAGCTGGGAATGAACTCTATAGATGTAGCAGTCAGGGCGAACAGGCTTAGATGGTGGAGTCATGTTACACGCATGGGAGAAGCAAGGTTACCCAAGAGACTCATGGGTTCTGCAATAGAGGGTAGGAGAAGTCGGGGTAGACCAAGGAGAAGATACCTGGATTCGGTTAAGAATGATTTTGAAGCAATAGGCATAGCATCAGAAGAGGCATCAATGTTAGCACTGAATAGGGGATCATGGAGGAATATTATAAGCGGGACTATGCTCCAGACTGAACGCTGAAAGGCATAATCAGTCTTAAATGATGATGATGATGACGTAACATTATATCTGTGTGTCATATATTCTTATGATGCTGCGCATAATCATTCTGTTATGGTATTTTGCAAAGAAATCAATGTCACTTTCGCTGACCAAATGAGGTCTATTTTTAATGCAGTATATTAGTACCACAATTAAATTTCATTGTAAATTATAAACTTTATTAACTGAATATGATTGGGAATAAGGTGATCTATTTTACATGCTGTTTAAAATCATACCTATACATCATTTTGATGTAGTACTTTGCAAATAAATTACTGCCCCTTTTACTGACCAATTGAGGTCCATTTTTTAAATTCAGTATATTAGCACCACAATTAACTTTCAGTATATCTACATCTATATCTACATTTATACTCCGCAAGCCACCCAACGGTGTGTGGCGGAGGGCACTATACGTGCGACTGTCTTTACCTCCATTGCCTGTTCCAGTCGCGTATGTTTCGCGGGAAGAACGACTGCCGGAAAGCCTCCGTGCGCGCTCCAATCTCTCTAATTTTACATTCGTGATCTCCTCGGGAGGTATAAGTAGGGGGAAATAATATCTTCGGTACCTCATCCAGAAACGCACTCTCTCGAAACCTGGACAGCATGCTACACCGCGATGCAAAGCGCTTCTCTTGCAGAGTCTGCCACTTGAGTTTGCTAAACATCTCCGTAACGCTATCAAGCTTACCAAGTAACCCTGTGACGAAACGCGCCGCTCTTCTTTGGATCTTCTGTTTTTCCTCTGTCAACCCGACCTGGTACGGATCCCCACACTGATGAGCAATACTGAAGTGTAGGTCGAAAGAGTGATTTTGTAAGCCACCTCCTTTGTTGATGGACTACATTTTCTAAGGACTCTCCCAATGAATCTCAACCTGGCACCCACCTTACCAACAGCTAATTTCATATCATCATTCCATTTCAAATCGTTCCGTACGCATACTACCAGATATTTTGCAGAAATAAATACTACCAGTGTTTGTTCCGCTATCATATAATCATACAATATGTATTCGCAATACATTACATTTGTCTATGTTAAGGGTCAGTCGCCTCTCCCTGCACCAAGTGCCCACCCGCTGCAGATCTTCCTGCATTTCGCTGCAAGTTTCTTATGGTGCAACTTCTTTGTATACTACAGCATCATCCGCGAAAAGCCTCATGGAACTTCTGACACTATCTACTAGGTCATTCATATATATTTTGAAAAGCAATGGTCCCATAACACTCCCCTGTGGCACGACATAGGTTACTTCAACGTCTGTAGACGTCTCTCCATTGAGAACAACATGCTGTAATCTGATTGCTGAAAACTCTTCAATCCAGCCATACATTTGATATTACGTAGGCTCTTACATTGTTTATCAGGCGACAGTGCGGAACTGTATCGAACGCCTTCCGGAAGTCAAGGAAAATAGCATCTACCTGGGAGCCTGTATCTATTATTTGCTGGGCCTCATGAACAAATAAAGCGAGTTGGGTCTCACACGATTGCTGTTTTCGGAATCCATGTTGATTTCTACAGAGTAGATTCTGGGTTTCCAGAAATGACATGATGTTGTTGGTGTTGTGGTCTTCAGTCCTGAGACCGGTTTGATGCAGCTCTCCGTGTTACCCTATCCTGTGCAAACTTCTTCATCTCCTTGTACATACTACAACCTACATCCTTCTGAATCTGCTTAGTGTATTCATCTCTTGGTCTCCCTCTACGATTTTTACCCTCCACGCTGCCCTCCAATGTTAAATTTGTGATCCCTTGATGCCTCATAACATGTCCTACTAACCGGTCCCTTCTTTTTGTCAAGTTGTGCCACAAACTCCTCTTCTCCCCATTTGTATTCAATACTTCATCATTAGTTATGTGATCTACCCATCTAATCTTCAGCATTCTTCTGAAGCACCACATTTCGAAAGCTTCCAGTCTGTTCTTGTCTAAACTATTTATCGTCCATGTTTCACTTCCATACATGGCTGCACTCCTGTCACTTAAATATATACTCGATGTTAACCAGTTTCTCTTCTTCAGAAACGCTTTCCTTGCCATTGGCAGTCTACATTTTATATCTTCTCTGCTTCGACCATCATCAGTTATTTTGTTCCCCAAACACCAAAACTCCTTTACTACTTTAAGTGTCTCATTTCCTAATCTAATTCCCTCAGCAACACACTAATTAATTAGACTACATTCCATTATTCTCGTTTTGCTTTTGTTGATGTTCATCTTATATCCTCCTTTCAAGACACCGTCCATTCCGTTCAACTGCTCTTCCAAGTGCTTTGCTGTCTCTGATAGCATTACAATGTCATCGGCGAACCTCAAAGTTTTTATTTCTTCTCCATGAACTTTAATACCTACCCCGAATTTTCCTTTCGTTTCCTTTACTGCTTGCTCAATATACAGATTGAATAACATCGGGGATAGGCTACAACCCTGTTTCACTCCCTTCCCAACCACTGCTTTCCTCTGATGTCCCTCGACTCTGCAATCTGCAATCTGGTTTCTGTACAAATTGTAAATAGCCTTTCGCTCCCTGTATTTTACCCCTGCCACCTTTAGAATTTGAAAGAGAGTATTCCAGTCAGAATTGTCAAAAGCTTTCTCTAAGTCTACAAATGCTAGAAACGTAGCTTTGCCTTTCCTTATTCTTTCTTCTAAAATAAGTCGTAGGGTCAGTATTGCCTGACGTGTTCCAATATATCTACGGAATCCAAACTGATCATCCCCAAGGTCGGCATCTACCAGTTTTTCCATTTGCCTGTAAAGAATTCGTGTTAGTATTTTGCAGCTGTGACTTATTAAACTGATAGTTCGATAATTTTCACATCTGTCAACACCTGCCTTCTTTGGGATTGGAATTATTATATTCTTCTCGAAGTCTGAGGGTATTTCGCCTGTCTCGTACATCTTGCTCACAGATGGTAGAGTTATGACAGGACTGGCTCTCCCAAGACCGTCAGTAGTTCTAATGGTATGTTGTCTACTCCCGGGGCCTTGGTTCGACTTAGGTCTTTCAGTGCTCTGTCAAACTCTTTACGCACTATTTCCCATTTCATCTTCATCTACATCCTCTTCCATTTCCATAATATTGTCCTCAAGTACATCGCCCTTGTATAGACCCTCTATATACTCCTTCCATTTTTCTGCTTTCCCTTGCTTGCTTAGAACTGGGTTTCCATCTGAGGTCTTGATATTCATGCAAGTGGTTCTTTTTTCTCCAAAGGTCTCTTTAATTTTCCTGTAGGCGGCATCTTTCTTACCCCTAGTGATATACGCCTCTACATCCTTACATTTGTCCTCTAGCCATCCCTGCTTAGCCATTTTGCACTTCCTGTCGATCTTATTTTTGATACATTCGTTTTTGCCTCTTTCATTTACTGCATTTATGTATTTTCTCCTTTCATCAATTAAATTCAATATTTCTTCTGTTAACCAAGGATTTCTACTAGCCCTTGTCTTTTTACCTACTTGATCCTCTGCTGCCTTCACTACTTCGTCCCTCAGAGCTACCCATTATTCTTCGACTGTACTTATTTCCCCCATTCCTGTCAAATGTTCCCTTATGCTCTCCCTGAATCTCTGTACAGCCTCTGGTTTACTCAGTTTATCCAGGTCCCATCTCCTTAAATTCCCACCATTTTGCAGTTTCTTCAGTTTTAATCTACAGTTCATAACCAATAGATTGTGGTCAGAGTCCACATCTTCCCCTGGAAGTGTCTTAAAAGGTAAAACCTGGTTCCTAAATATCTGTCTCACCATTATATAATCTATCTGATACCTTCCAGTATCTCCAGGCTTCTTCCATGTGTACAACCTTCTTTCATGATTCTTGAACCAAGTGTTAGCTATGATTAAGTTATGCTCTGTGCAAAGTTCTACCATTCGGCATCCTCTTTCATTTCTTAGCCCCAATCCATATTCACCTACTAAGTTTCCTTCTCTCCCTTTTCCTACTCTCGAACTCCAGTCACCCATGAATATTAAATTTTCGTCTCCTTTCACTACCTGAATAATTTCTTTTGTCTCATCATACATTTCACCAATTTCTTCATCTTTTGCAGAGCTAGTTGGCATATAAACTTGTACTACTGTAGTAGGCATGGGCGTTGTGTCTATCTTGGCGACAATAACGCGTTCACTATGCTGTTTGTAGTAGCTTATCCGCACTCCTATTTTTTTATTCATTATTAAACCTACTCCTGCATTACCCCTAATTGATTTTGTATTTATAGCCCTGTATTCACCTGGCCAAAAGTCTTGTTCCTCCTGCCACCGAACTTCACTCATTCTCAGCATTTCTAACTTTAACATATCCATTTCCCTTTTTAAATTTTCTAACCTACCTGCCCGATTAAGGGATCTGACACTCCACGCTCTGATCCGTAGAACGCCAGTTTTCTTTTTCCTGGTAATGACGTCCTCTTGAGTAGTCTCCGCCCTGAGATCCAAATGGGGGACTATTTTACCTCCGAAATATTTTACCCAAGAGGACGCCATCATCATTTAACTATACAGTAAAGCTGCATGCCCTCGGGAAAAATTACGGCTGTAGTTCCCCTGGCTTTCTGCTGTTCGCAGTACCAGCACAGCAAGGCCGTTTTGGTTAGTGTTACAAGGACAGATCAGTCAATCATCCAGATTGATGCCCCTGCAACTACTGGAAAGGCTGCTGCCCCTCTTCAGGAACCACACGTTCGTCTGGCCTCTGAACAGATACCTCTCCGTTCTGGTTGCAGCTACGGTACGGCCATCTATATCGCTGAGGCACGCAAGCCTCCCCACCAACGGCAAGGTACATGGTTCATGGGGGAGGGGGGAATGACATGATACGCGAGCAAAAAAAAAAAAAAAACATGTTCTAAAATTCTACAAAAGATCGATGTCAGAGATGTAGGCCTATAGTTTTGTGCATCTGCTAGACGACCCTTCTTGAAAACTGGAACTACCTGTACTCTTTTCCAATCATTTGGATACTTCCGTTCCTCAAGAGGCTTGCGGTACACGTCTATTAGAAGTGGGCAAGTTTTTCGCGTACTCTGTGTAGAATCGAGTTTGTATCCCGTCAGGTCCAGTGGACTATCCTCTGTTGAGTGATTTCAGTTGGTTTTCTGTTCCTTGGACACTTATTTCGATGTCAGCCATTTCTTCGTTCGTGCGAGGATTTAGAGAAGTAACTGCAGTGCGGTCTTCCTCTGTGAAATAGCTTTGGAAAAAGGTGTTTAGTGTGGTGTCACCGCCAGACACCACACTTGCTAGGTGGTAGCTTTAAATCGGCCGCGATCCATTAGTATACGTCGGACCCGCGTGTCACCACTATCAGTAATTGCAGACCGAGCGCCGCCGCACGGCAGGTCTAGAGAGACTTACTAGTACTCGCCCCAGTTGTACGGACGACTTAGCTAGCGATGCCCACTGACGAAGCCTCGCTGATTTGCAGAGCAGATAGTTAGAATAGCCTTCAGCTAAGTCAATGGCTACGACCTAGCAAGGCGCCATTAGCATTATATTGCATGTATCTACAGAGTCTCACTTGTATCGTCAAGAGCGATGTACAACAATGATGGATTAAAGTTAAGTATTCCAGAAGCTACGTACTTTTTTTTATAGCATTCATTACGTATCCTTTTTCAGACCTCACGCCAGCCTGCGTGAGTTTAAGGCGTGCATTCGGCCTCCTTTCTCATGTAGTGTGCGTAGTGTTGGCTAACTGCCACCACTACATTTAGTATTTCAGCTTTATGCGTGTCATCCTCTGTTTCAAAGTCAGTGTCTGGGTATGCTGTTTCGATCCACTTACTGATTTAACGTAAGACCAGAGCTTCCTAGGATTTTCTGTCAAGTCGGTACATAGAATTCTACTTTCGAATTCAATGAACGCTTCACGCATAGTCCTCCTTACACCAACTTTGACATCGTTTAGCTTCTGTTTGTCTGAGAGGTTTCGGCTGCTTTTGAATTTGCAGTGACGCTTTCTTTGCTTTCGCAGTAGTTTCCTAACTTTGTTTTTGAACCACGGTGGGTTTTTCCCGTCCCCCACAGTTTCACTCGGCACGTGCCTGTCTAAAACGCTTTATACAATTGCCTTGAACTTTTTCCATAAACACTCAACATTGTCAGTGTCGGAACAGAAATTTTCGTTTTGATCTGTTAGGTAGTCTGAAATCGGCCTCCTATTACTCTTGCTAAACAGATATACCTTCCTCCCTTTCTTTTAATATTCCTATTTACTTCCATATTCAAGGATGCTGCAACGGCCTTATGATCACTGATTCCATGTTCTGCGCTTACAGAGTCGAAAAGTTCGGGTCTGTTTGTTGGTTCAAATGGCTCTGAGCACTATGGGACTCAACTGCTGAGGTCATTAGTCCCCTAGAACTTAGAACTAGTTAAACCTAACTAACCTAAGGACATCACAAACATCCATGCCCGAGGCAGGATTCGAACCTGCGACCGTAGCGGTCTTGCGGTTCCAGACTGCAGCGCCTTTAACCGCACGGCCACTTCGGCCGACGTCTGTTTGTTATCAGTAGATCCAAGATGTTATCTCTACGAGTCGGTTCTCTGTTTAATTGCTCGAGGTAATTTTCGGATAGTGCACTCAGTATAATGTCACTCGATGCTCTGTCCCTACCACCCATCCTAAACATCTGAGCGTCCCAGTCTATATCTGGTAAATAGAAATCTCCACCTAAGACTACAACACGCTGAGGAAATTTATGTGAAATGTATTCCAGATTTTGTCTCAGTGGTTCTGCCACTAATGCTGCTTAGTCGGGAGGTCGGTAAAAGGAGCCAATTATTAATCTAGCTCGGTTGTTCATAACCTCCATCCATAGTAAATCACAGGAACTATCCACTTCTATTTCACTACAGGATAAACTACTACTAACAGTGACAAACACGCCACCACCGGTTGCATGCAATCTATCCTTTCTAAACACCATCTGTGCCTTTGTAAAAATTTCGGCAGAATTTTTCTCTGGCTTCAGCCAGCTTTCCATAACAATAACGATTTCAGCTTCGGTGCTTTCTATCAGTGCTTGAAGTTCCGGTACGTTACCAACGCAGCTTCGACAGTTTACAATTACAATACCGATTGCTGCTTGGTCCCCGCATGTCCTGACTTTGCCCCGAACGCTTTGAGGCTTTTGCCCTTTCTGTACTTGCCCGAGGCCATCTGACCTAAAAAACCGCCCAGTCCACGCCACACAACCCCTGCTACCCGTGTAGCCGCCTGCTGTGTGCAGTGGACTCCTGACCTATCCAGCGGAACCAGAAACCCCACCCTATGGCGCAAGTCGAGGAATCTGCAGCCTATACGGTCGCAGAACTGGTTCAGCCTCTTATTCAGACACGTTTTAAATTTCATAATTAGATATTTACTGCGGATAATATGTTTTATTGTGTATACTATTTTGCATCATACAAACATATAATTTCTCTTGTGGTACTTTCTATAATACTGTTGTTCCATTGCCGACCGAAAGAGGTCAACATTAAATTCTCAAAATTAGTAGCACACGTAAACCCATACTATCATTATTTTCTTGATTGGCGACTCCATACTGTCCTGTACACTACGACCAGATAATGGGTATACTTGGAAGGAGGGACAGCATTGGTCGTATATTTTTGTTTATTATCGCAAAATCGATTTTCGGTCACTTAGTGACCATCTTCAGTGCTAGAAGTTAAAAATTTTTTCACATTACGATCAGAGAGTATAAAACGGAAAATCACAATTACATCTGCATATGAACATAACACCTGTTAGGAACATACCTGTAATATATAACTTAAATTAGTAAGCACTGGTGTCAATAAGCTTACAGCCATCACATAGACTGAGGTCGCTGTTTACATGCACTTGTTCAGTAGACCTCGGTGTGACGGGGCTTGACACGCCCTCTATGTGACATGTGTCACGTGAAGACATAGTATTACTGGTTTTGCGAGATATTAACACTAAATAACTCTTGTGCATTTGTGAATCGTGCAGTAATTCAAATTTAAAATGTACGTACAACACATAGCAGACGAAGGGGGAAGGAAATATCTAAAATACATTGGCGTATTGTTTTTTAAAAAACAAACTTATGAAACATAAAACAGATCGATGATAAGTTGTCAGAGTACAGGACATATAAAAGAGCAAAAGATAATGAAAAACAATAATAAATGAATAACATGAATGAGGTGTAACACAGATTTTTTAAAAAAACATAATACCCACCATCTGGCGTGGGAAGTTAGAAGTAGAACGTTCGTGATTTACGTAAAATCTTACGTTAAGACTAAGGAGTCAAATATATAAAAAATAATAACACTACGAAACCGCCATTACTTAATAATTAAAATGCCGTGAAACTCAATGTTCATTACATAAATGTTTGTAGGTGTGGATAAACAGTTTTGCTATCATAGTTAACCGACATGCTGATGTACATCTCGTTTGTCCCTTTGGGCAAGCTAGCAGTGTTATAACAGTGATTATAGGCTTCCGCATAAGCATCAGAGGGTTGGATCCCCTCATTCGAAGGCGCCAGATTGCAAAGCCTGGGCTACTCTCAGGTTGGAATCTCCGATTTCGAAGATTGTGTCCGTCTGTCTGTCTGTCTGTCTGCCCGTCCGCCCGACGCTTACAGCAGTAGCTGTTCGTCCGTCCGTCCGTCCGTCCGTCCGCCTGCCTGCTCGCTGTCCGTCTCCGCCGCTACCGCTGCTGCCTGCTGTCCGTCCGTCCGTCTGTTCGCCGCCGCCGCCGCCGCCGCCGCCGCCGTCACCGCCAGCCGGTGATCGCCGCCGCCTCCGCCGCCGCCGTCGCCGTCCGACCCTGGTCTTCGGCCGTCCTCGTCTTCCTCCGTCTTTGTCTTCGTCTGCCCCGGTTTGTGTCCTTTCCCTTTCGTTCTGTGCGTTATTGTTTCTCTCTGTCGTCATGTCCGCCCCCGCCACCACCGCCACCACTACCACCACCGCCATAGTTTACACTTCCCCATCCGCCGCCTCCACCACTATAACGTTTTGTGCCCAGTCCCACCCCCCTCCTTCCATCCCACCTCGTCTTACTCTCCCTTCGCCCTCGCTCTTTGTCTCCCCCTCTCCAGCCTCTTCCTCCCGCTCCTCTCAAACTGATCTTTTCCCCCACTCCCCCAGGCTGTCACTGCAGCTCCGGCTAGGGTGGTGGCCCGTCGGGCCACTGTCCATGCCCAGCTCTCCCCGTCGCCTTCGCCATCACCGCCGCCACCGCCACCTGCATCGTCATCGTCGCCATCGCCTTCGCCGTCACCGTCACCATCTCCGGCCCCGGGACCTGCCACTCCCCGCCACATTCCAGTTGTTCCCATCCCCCACACCTCCTCCGCCGCCGTCAAGCACGCCAGTGGCACACCTGCCTCGTCTGCTCCAAAAAAGGCTCTGCCTCGTCCCCCTTCCCCCACCCCTGATGCCATGGATGTCTCCCCGCCCGTCCCTGCCCCCTCCTCCTCCTCCTCCTCCTCTACCCACTCCTCCTGCCGCTACCTCCTCTCCCGTCCGGATCCCTCCCTCCTTGAAGCCCGGAACCTCACCCACTTCCTTCGCCAGAGTTGTCCTGGTGCCCCCATCTCCCTCCTCACTCCTCGCCGTAATTCGGTACTCATCTCCTCCCCCAGCCCTACCCTCCACACAGACTTCCTTTCCCGCATCCCTGTCACCCGCTTTGGCCCTCATGCCTCTGTCACCCCTGCTCCCTCGCCACCTCCCTCCCGCCAACCCCAACCTCCGCGTCGCCCGCCAACCCTCACCGCCGTGATCACTTGGCTCAGTCCAGTGATCACGGAGGAGGAGGTGTTGGCGGAGCTTCAGGCCCATCCCCATCTGGAGGTGCGTGCGGTTCGCCGGATCCATAATGCTGCCGGCCCCACCCGCCTTATGCGGTTTTTTTCTGAGCACGCCCCCTCCATAGACTGTCTCCTGTAGGAGGGTGCCCTCCTTTTTAACCAGCGTTATAAGGTTGACCTCTCCCATTCCCCTCCTCAATCCCTGGGCTGCCAGAGGTGTCTGCACTATAACGCGCACCCCACAGCTGAGTGCAGCGACGCCCCCACCTGCCCACATTGTAGGCAAGTGCACTTCCTCAGGCAGTGCCCTAACCTCCAATCCCCTCCTTCCTGCAATACCTGCAATCTTCCCCATCCCACCTACTCCCAAAAGTGTAAAGCCTGACCCCCTCCGACCACTCCTGAACTCACCGTCCCTGTCCATCCCCTGGACGCCCCCACCCCTCCTGGCAATTCCCTTCATCCCCCCCCCCCACCGCTGAGGACATCATCAGGTTCATCACCATCGTCCTTCAAAATGTTCACCCCTTTCAGCGCCCCCACACCCTCCAGCAGATCTCCCTTGCCGCCTGTTCCATATTCCAACTCAAGATGTACGCCACTTACTCCAACAACCAGTCCCATTTCACCTTCTCCCGTCTTGACACCCTCGTCTAAATCCCTGTCATGGCGCAACAGCAACGTATCCTTATCAACAATATCCGCTCCCTCTCTGCCAACAAGAACCTCTTCCTGCACACCCTTGCCACCCACCGCGTGGATGCCTTCCTCCTCAATGAAACCTTCCTCCAAGCCCGCCACTCCATCCACACCTCACCCTATCTCCTCCACCGCTCCAATAACCCCTTCCCAATTGCGCGTGGTGGAGTTGCCATTGGTCACCACCGCCAGATCCCCGTTCAGCTCCAACCTCTCCTTCCTGACCCCACCGAAGACCTGATCCTTAGTCTCTTCTTCCCCGGCCTTACCGTTACCTGCGCCAACATCCATAGTCGTTCCGCCGCCCAGTTATGGCGGTGGCATCGGTTCCTCTCCTCCCTTCAAGGCGACCTCATCCCCATCCCCCAGCACACCCGTCCCGAATCCAACTCCACTCCTGATGTTATCCTCTCCTCCCCCAACCTCCTTGGCCGCATAACGGTGGATGCCCTGGAGCTTATTGGTAGCGACCATCTCCCTGTCCTCCTCACCATTTCAGACAGTCGTCGCCCTTGCCCCGACCCTCGTACTGACCCTCCCCCTAAGTATGTCCACGACTATTCCCGTGCCGACTGGAATGCCTACCGGGATACCCTTTCCACCCAGGTCGATAGGCACCCCTTCATCTACCACCGCCCTGACGATGTCACCCATGCCACCTCCTTTCTCCGGCAGACCTTGTCTGAGGCCGTGGAGGTCCACGTCCCTACTGTCGCCATCCACCCCCACCGTCCTACCTTACCCCCACAGGCCGCTCTCCTCCTCAGTGAATCCTGTCATCCCTACCGTGCCTTCCTCTGCACGCGTGATCCGGACACACTACGACGCCACCGGCAACTCCAGCGACACATTCGTAATTTGCTCGCGGCTAAGAAACGCCGGGACTGGCGACAGACATGCACCCGTTTAAATGCTACCCTACCAATCAACTCGTCCAAGTTCTGGTCGGCCTTCCGTCCCCTTACCGGAACTAAACCCTCCCCCTATTATCCTCTGCTCCATGATGATCACCCTTTCCCTGACACCCTTAGTAAAGCCAATCACTTTGCCTCCTACCTCTCCGATGCATTTTCCATCCCCGATGATCCCCAGTTCGATTACTTCCTCTTCCCAGATGTCCGCGATCGAACTGACGCCTCCGTCCCTCCCCTCACTCCTGGTTTCCAGTACTTGGACAACATTGCACACACAGAACTCAATGCCCCTATCACTACACAGGATCTCATTCCTACATTCCGCACAAAACGCAACAACGCTCCTGGTCACGATCGTGTCACCTACCGTCACCTTCGTGAAGCTCCTGTCTCTTTCCTCTCCACCCTGGCCAGGCTCTACAATGTAGTCCTGTCCACCGGTTACTACCCCGACCTGTGGAAAACCGCCCGTATTCTCATGTTCCTTAAACCTGGCAAACCGCCGACTGCCATCTCCTCCTACTGTCCCATCAGCCTTACCTCGATCTTCAGCAAGGTCCTCGAATCGATCCTCACCCGACGCATCCACCAGCATCTCCGCCAGCACCGCCTCCTTCTCGTTACCCAGTGTGGCTTTCGGCCATCCTTCTCTTCCGACAACCTTCTCCTTCACCTCACTCATCTCCTTTCCGAACAGCTTAATTCCCGTCGCTCTGCAATCTTCCACTCCCTGGACCTCGAACGTGCATATGACCGCGTATGGCATTCCAGTCTCCTCTTCAAGCTCCAAACCTTCGCCCTTCCCATTAACTACGTCCGTCTGATCGGCTCCTTTCTCTCTCGCCGTCCTTCCTATGTCACTATCCATAACACAGCCTTTTGTACGCGGCGGACATGCCGCCGCCGTCAGCCCCCGTCCACCTTCTCCTGTTTGCCGATGACACCGCCTTCCTTGCCCTTGCCCCCACCCTACAGCGCTCCCAACACCTTCTCCTATCCCATCTTGACTGGTTCACCGCTTGGTGCAACCAGTGGTTGCTCAAGGTCCATCCCTCCAAAACCCAGGCGATCATTGTAGGCAAAACCACCCTTTCCTTCCGCCTCCTTGATTTCTATCTCACCTTCTATGGCCGTCCTATCGCCCTCACTCCCACCCTTAAGTACCTGGGCGTCACCCTCGACCGTCACCTCTCCTGGACTCCCCACCTCCGGACAATCCAAACCAAGGCATGCTCTCGCCTCAGTCTCCTCAAGCTCCACTCTGGCCGTACGTGGGGTCTGGACCCCTCCACCATCCTCCACACCTATAAGTCCCTCATCCGCCCTATCCTTTGTTATGCCCATCTGGCTTGGATCTCCGCCCCCCTACCTTTTATAAATCCCTCCAAATCCTTGAACGTCATGCTCTCCGCCTCGCCTATTGCATCCGTCTCCCCTCCACCACGCAGATCCTGTACAATCTCATCCCCTTCCCCCACCTCCTCCTTTTCCTTGAAAGGATACGGATCATGTACACCTCTCGCAAACTCTATCCTCCTCACCTGCTTGCCTCCCCGATCCTCTCCCACCCCAACCCACTGCCGCGCATGTATTCGCACGTCCCACCCAGTCTGCATCTCTCCACCCTCCTTACTCTCTCCCAAGGTGGCTTCCGCCAGCTCCCCCTCCCTCATGATGTCCTCCTCCCCTCCATCTACCCCTCCTATCAACTTTGACCCTGCCCCACCCCGCACTTCCGGTGCCCTTTCCTTTGGGCACCCTCCCTCCCTTCTCTTCCCCTCCCTTCCCTTCCCTTCCCTTCTCTTTCCTTTTCCCACGTCCCCTCCCTCCACCCCTCTTCCCCTGGGTTTCCCCTCCCCCTTCCTCCCTCCCCCTTTCTCCCCTGCCTGTGGCATCTCTGCTCTCCCCTCTCGCTCTCCCACTCCTCTTCCTCCTCCTCCTCTCTTGGCAGGTCCCCGCATAGTGAACACGCATACTGAACATTCGCGCGCCGGAGATCATCGACATCAGTATCTCGTGTGTGTGCTTCGTTTTGTGTTTCGTGCAGTTACGACTCCACTGTTCACATGTGCCATCGCTGTTCTCTGTGTTTTGTGCATCGTGTCCACAAGTGTTAGTGTTTTATCGTCCAACGTGAACAGCTTCATGATTATTGTTTTTTTGTATCTCCATTTTTTGCCCGCCGATTTTTGTATTGTCTGTATCACCTCTATGTCATGTTATTGTTCCACTTAAGGCTGAAGAGCAGCGTAATGTGCTGCTGCCAGCCCGCCTGTATAGGTGATTAAAATTACAATAAAGGAAAAAAAAAACTTCCGCATAAGCACTGGGTCAGAACCCATACATACATGACATCAAATATACACGGTTGCTTACTGTAAAACATAGCCCCATCATTTGGCAGGGGAGGTTAAAAGTACATCGTTCTTGATTTACGTAAATATTACGCTAAAACTGAGAAGTCAAATATAAAAAACAGTAATAGTCCGAACAAGCCAATAAGTAACAATTCATATGCCATTAAATAATCTTAAAAAAAGTTTTGAGGGTGTAGAGTAGGAATTTAATCATCACATTTAACGGCGTTATAATGTACATATCATTCGTCCCATCACTGGTTGTACGCTTCCGCATAAGCACTGGGTCAGAACCCATATGTACATTCACAGGTTCATAAAACAGTAATGAAGTTGCCAAGCAACCGGTTTTGAATATTAATAAACTAATTTGATTTTACATAACTTATAGTAGTAGTAGTAGGACCCATATGAAATAGAAGCAGACTTAAGAAGTACCTATAATTTTTTTTTCTTTATTGTGATTTCATGGCCCTGCCCCATATGGGCAGGGGAGAGCTGTCAGCAGCACAATCCGCCGTTCTTCAGCCGAGTGACATGACAACTAAAACAAAAATAAAATAATACATACATAAGGAGGTAAAAAAGGGGAACATAAAACAGAGTCAGGGGACAAAATGGAGGTAAAAATACACTGACATGTAGACGTTCATTGGGGACAGTTAAAAAAGTCACCAGAAAGTTAAAAAACGCAGGTGGCGATTCTTAAAACACAGAGAAGACACTGGATGCGCATGCACAGGTTAAAAGTTGGCCACAGTATTAAAAACACTCCGAAACAACACACTTAAAACCCACTAGGAGCACACACGACGAAGAATAAAACTACCGGGCGGGACCTGCCGAGGGAAAGGTCAGAGAGGATGAAAAAGGAGGGGAGAGCATGGGGCAGCTGGGGAAGCGGCGGGATGAAGAGAGGAGGGGCAACCGTGGGTTCATGAAGAGGCAGGAGACACATGGGGCGGGAGAGGAAAAGGGAAGACAGGGCAGGAGGGAGCGCAGAGACACTGAAAGAGGGCACAAGAGATGGACGGGGAGTAGGAGGGGAAATCCGCTCAGAAGGAGGGAGGGGGAAGAGAGGGAGCCCTGAGGAGGAGGCAGGAAGAGGGGGTTAGAGTTGGTGGGAAGGGTAGATGTCAGGGCGAAGCTCATCATCCGGGAGTGGTAGACGGTGGAAGTTGTGTTGGGAAAGGAGATGGAGGGTGTGGAGATGGAGAGTGGGAGGGACACAATGGTAATGGCGCGGCAACTGGTTGGGAGTGGAGAGGAAGGGAGACACCAGGGGGTGAGGGGGATCAAGGCAGCGGACAATATATAGTGTGCGGATGTGTTCAAGAAAAAGGAGAAGGTGGGGGAAGGGGATGAGGTCATAGAGGATGTGCGTGGGGGACGGAAGGCGGATGCGGAAGGCGAGGTGGAGTGCATGGCGTTCGAGGATTTGGAGGGCTTTATAGAACCGGGGAGGGGCGGAAATCCAAGCGATGCTGGCATAACAAAGGATGGGGCGGATCGTGGAGTTGTAGGTGTGAAGGATGGTGGAAGGATGCAGACCCCACGTCCGGCCGGACACGAGTTTCAGGAGGCGGAGGTGGTTGTGAGCTTTGTTTTGAATGGTAAGGAGATGGGGAGTCCTGGTGAGGTGGCGGTGTGAGGCCAAGGTATTTGAGGTTAGGAGTGAGGTGGATAGGACGGCCATAAATGGTGAGGTAGAAATCATGGAGGCGGAACGAGCGGGTGGTCCGGACTATGATGATCGCCTGGGTCTTGGAAGGATTAACATGGAGGAACCACTGGTTGCACCAATCGGTGTATTGGTCAAGGTGGGTTTGGAGGGTACGTTGGGACCGTTGAAGGGTAGGATAAAGGGCTAGGAAGGCGGTGTCATCAGCGAACTGGAGAAGATGAACAGGAGGGGGAGGTTTGGGCATAGCAGCAGTGTACAGGAGATAGAGGAGAGGGGAAAGGACAGAACCTTGGAGCACGCTGGCAGAGGGGTAGAAAGTACGGGAGTTGGAATTGTGGATAGTCACATAGGAGGGACGATGGGAGAGGAAGGAAGCAACGAGACAGACGAAGTTGATGGGGAGAGCATAGGTCTGGAGTTTGAAAAGGAGCCCAGGATGCCAGACACGGTCATAGGCGTTCTGGAGATCAAGGGAAACAAACATAGCAGAGCGACGGGAGTTAAGTTCGAGGGAAAGAAGATGGGTAAGGTTAGAGAGCTGGTCATCAGCAGAGAAGGAAGGCCGGAAGCCACATTGGGTAACAGGAAGGAGGCGGTGCTGGTTAAGGTGGCGGTGGATACAGCAAGAGAGGATGGCCTCAAGGACCTTACTGAACACGGAGGTGAGGCAGATGGGACGATAGGAAGAGGTAGCAGAGGGGGGTTTGTTAGGCTTAGGGAACAGCAGGACACGATAAGTCTTCCACAGGTCAGGGTAAAATCCAGTGGAGAGAACATTGTACAGGGTAGCAAGGACAGACTGGAAGGATGGAGGGAATTCCTTGAGGTGACGGTAGGTGACACCATCATGACCAGGGGCGGTGTTGCGTTTGGAGCGGAGGACGAGTGTGATGTCTTGCATGGTGATGGGAGTGTTGATGTCGGAGGGGGTAGCCGATCCAAGTACTGGCAGCTAGGGGCGAGCGGGGGGACAGAGGTGTTAGTGCGGTCAAGGACAGTGGGGAAGAGGGAGTAATCAAAATGGGGATCGTCAGGAATGGAGAAGACCTCGGACAGGTGGGAAGCAAAATGGTTAGCCTTACTGAGGTTGTCAGGAAAGGGTCGATCGTCATGGAGGATGGGGTAATGCGGGTAGGGATGGCTACCGGTAAGGCGGTGGAAGGCTGACCAGTACTTGGAGGAGTTGACAGGGAGGGTGGAGTTGAGGCGTGTGCATGTCTGATGCCAGTCCTGGCGTTTCTTTGCTGTAAGGAGGTTCCGGATATGTCGCTGTAATTGCCAGTGGCGGGTGAGAGTATCCCGGTCACGAGTGCAGAGGAAGGAGCGGTAGAGCCTGCGGGATTCACGCAGAAGAAGGACGGCCTGTGGAGGAAGCGTAGGGCGGTGAGGGTGGATGAGTTTGGTAGCGACATTAGCGTCCACAGCGTCAGTGATGGTCTTCTGAAGGAAGGGAGAGGTATGGGTGATGTCATCAGGGTGGTGGAAAGTGAGGGGATGGCTTTCGACCTGTAAGGCAATGGATTCCCGGTAGGCACGGTGGTAGTCATGGACAGACTTTGGAGGGGCAGGTGGGCGGGTGGCTGCAGTGGCAAGATGGGTAGAGGAGATGGTGAGAAGGACAGGGAGATGGTCACTACCGACGGGATCGAGGACATCAACAGCAATGCGACCAAGGAGGTTGGGGGAAGCGAGGATAACATCGGTGGTGGAGTTACTTTCAGGACGGGTGTGCTGTGGGAAAGGAACAAGGTCACCATGGAGGGTGGCAAGGAACTGATGCCACCGCCGAAGGGTGGCAGGGTCACGGCTGTGGATGTTGAGGTCAGTGGCGATCACATAGGTGGAGAAGGTACGGTCAACATGGGAAATGAAGTCAAAGGGGAGAGGAGCTGCGGGGCGAACATAGATAGTGGCACAGGTGACGGTGAGGAAGGGAAAAAAGAGGCTGAGGAGAAGGTGTTCGGTTGGGTCATTGAGGAGGGGTTGTGGCCGGACAGGGAGATGCCTGAGGTGGCCGATAGTGACCCCGCCTTGAGCTAGGGGAAGGGGATTGTCAGTGCGGTGAAGGAGATATGGGGAGAGGCGGACCACATGGTGGGGTTGGAGGAAGGTTTCAGTAAGGATGAAGGAGTCAACCTGGTGCTGGGAGAGGGTATGCATGAAGAGGTATTTGTTTCCAGGGAGGGAGCGAATGTTGAGGTAGAGGAGACGATACTGTTGATGAGCCATGGGTGTATGAAGGGTGCGGGAATTGGAGAGAGGGGCTTAAACGAGGGTGTCTAGGCGGGTGAAGGTAAAGTGGGCCTGGTTGTAGGAGTATGTGGCGTAGGTGTTTAAGTGGAAAACAGAGCGGGCAGCGAGGGAAATCTGCTGGAGTGTGTGGGGGTGCTGGAAGGGGTGGATGTTCTGCTGGACGACGGTGAGGAACCGGATGACGTCTTCAGCTGTAGGGGGAGGGCGGAGGGAATGGTTAGGGTGGATAGGTGGGTCAATGGGTCGAACGGGGACAGTGAGTTCAGGGTTGGTGGGAGGGGGCTTGGCTTTGCATTTGGAGGAATAGGTGGGGTGAGGTTCATTGCAGGTGTTGCAGGATGGGGGGGAGGCGAGGTTGGGACACTGTTTGAGGAAGTGGGAGGCTTTACAATGCGGGCAGGTGGGTGGGTTCTTGCAGTTTTGGGTGAGGTGGTCATTGTACAGAAGACAACGCTGGCAGCGGTAGGATTGAGGAGGGGAACGGGACGGGTCAACAGGGTGGCGGCGGTTGAAAATCAGGGCTCCCTGCGTGAGGAGGTGGTTGATGGAGGAGGCGGACTCTGTAAAGATACGCATGAGGAAAGTAGGGCCAGAGGAGTTGTAAATACGGCGGGCAGAGCGGACTTCCTACCTATAATTCTAAGTGTGTATTTGAAATACATTTGAAAATATAAGGTGCGAACAGGTAGTATACATCAAACATCGAGAAACCATCATAAGGAAGGACAGGTAATAGTGTCACTTATACCAAAAATATACATCGCACTTTAGAGAAATTAAACATAGGCTATGCACGATATCCAGCAAAGGAATTATTAACACACATTAAAAATAATTACGTACAGTGATAACCGTTTCGTATTACTTTGTGTGAACGCCTACGACATGTCGACTGTAGTAAAATTATGTTCAGTAGGCGTTCATGAGTTCTGAAAATTACGGAACAAAAACGGAGCATCTTTTTTAAAAACCGAAATTAGTAATATTATTAAAACAAACCAAAACATGTGTGTCTATGTGTTGAGATAGTTGGAATAGCGGCCATTGTAAGTGTTCTCGTAGCAACTATGACTGAGGCGTTGTATATAAAGGATAACAAGCAATAGACTACGAATTGCTAATTGTGTTAATTGGCCACAAGTTGACTTTTTTCATAGGAAATCGGAGAAGCGTTCTCAAAAATGTGTGCATCTCGATATCATCTGCTCGTTAAGTAGTAAGATGGTCACTAAGTGACCGAAAATCGATTTTGCGATAATAAACAAAAATATACGACCAATGCTGTCTCTCCTTCCAAGTATACCCATACTATAATGGTTTTAGTATAAACTTGTATTTATCCTTGAGTTTTGCAATTACTGCTCGCCTGAATTTATATGATTTTTGTGAAATTTGCAAGGTGGAAAGCCTGTTGGGTAATGTCATAGCAATGACAATAGGGTTCCCGGCACAGTCTTTTTCTCTGGTGGGGGGGGGGGGGAGGGGGAGGGGTTCGGTGTGATGATACGTCTCTGTGGAATCGTTTCGTAGACGCTTGTTTCACTTTATCCTGTGCATCCTATTCAGTCCACCGCCTGATTGCGGTTTAATTTATCAACTCTCCCAGAAAGACTGAGCAATCAAAGTAAGGCTTATTAAATTATATTATGTTTCACTTTTTGACCTGTATTTATTACGCTTTTCCCTTCACCCTACCCTATGTGTGCGTAAATGTGACTGCATGAGTGTTTTTACGAGTTGTTTCGGTCTTCTTTTGTGGGAGACGCTGAGTTGGTTGTCGTCTGCTGGGAGCAGGTGGTGTTTTCTTCTTGTTTGGAGGGTAGCACAGGGTGACCAATTTAGGATCCCAGTACCTGGACAAAGAGGTTTACCCCTTTTAGTCTGAGGTTGGTTTGTGTGTCAGGTTCGTGGCGGAAGCCTACCCCTCTGGTTGCTTCCGTTGCATCGGTAGTTGGACGAAGCTCGGTGGAGAAGTATACTCAGCAGCTAGTGGTTGGTGAGTACAGTTAGTAGCTCCTAGAGAGGGTTCCTGCCTTGCCGAGTTAATTTTACCTTGTGACGGCAAAATCATTCTGCTATTGCACCATTAAAACTTCTTACGTATGTGCCTTGTTTAATGTCTAATTTCTGAACAGTTAACTCGTAATCAAGTTTACCACATCTTGAAGTTCAGCCTTTCGTAGGCGGCAGTCGCGGATTCCATGTCGTATATCTACTATACAAACCTTGCGAATCGGATAAACTTCTTTCCAAGTTCTTCCATGAGCATAATGGGGATAGGTATATCTGAATTATTTCTGTCCTGGGTATATAGATGGAATGATTGAATTATTGTGTTCCACTTTGAAAGACGTATGTATTCATTACCAGCGAAGGCGAGGCATTACACAATCTCTGACCAGAGTATTATTTATCGTTACTTGTCTGCGCTTGACCGTGCGAGGCGACAGTTGCGTGTAGCGAGTCGGCAGGAACAGTTTAGTTGTATTCCGTCAGTAGTAGCATGTAGCGAGCCGGCAGGAACAGTAGTATGTAGCGAGTCGGCAGTAGAAGTCAGTCTGCGCTAGTCTGCGCGAGTCTGCAGGAGTAGGCAGTCGGCAGCAGTAGTAGCGAGTGGACGGTTGTACTGAGCAGGCGTCGGCATGCGTCGGCGGTGTGCTCTTCTCGCGACTCTGATCACGATTCGGGACGATGAGTATTGTAGAAGGTAATGAAGCAGCATTGCGCACATCTAGTAATGTTTGTTAATTGTAATTAATTTGTTCAAAAAAATGCCCCAATAATATTTTTTTTTATAAAGTAACTTTTTTTAAAGAAAAACATTCGTTTCAATTTATAGAATATTTCCTATGCATTTCCTCCAAGAATCAAAATTTAATATACGCCAGCATTCGATAGATAAGAGCAGATATAGATGCAGTTTTTATTGAGGTAAGAATTTTACTTTTGTTATTCAGAATAAGGGCCGAAGGTCAGCGCTGCCGTCCTTATAAATTTATCAGGTTTAATTATTTCTGTTGAGATGCTAGATACAGTTAATGGTTCATTATCTAATTAATATTATTGTGTGGTTTTTGGTCAGTTTTCATTAATCAATTTTGTGGGGAGTTCACGTATGGTTCCATTCCACATTTTTTATTAAACATTATTTTGTTGGGAGGTTACGCTTGGCTCCATTTTGCATTTATATTCTTTGATTTTTGCGGAGAGGTTACACTTGGCGACATCCGAACCAGGATCGTATTTCTTTGTGAATCTTCTGAGAAGTAGTCGCATATCTGCTCTTATTCAGTTACTAATAGTTTACATCTGCGCAAAGCATTTTTTACTAATTTGTCACTCTTTCTTCCACAGATCGTCGGAAATTTGTTGCTCTTTGTTGTATTTGTGTTTGTTGCATCTTGCATTGTCTTTGTTTCATTTGTGAATAATTGTGATTTGTGTAAAAATGCCGCGAAAGACTGTTAACAGTACATCGCGAAGTATCGTGAGTGAAATAACCGACTTAAACAAATTGACCGATAGTACTTGCGGCACGCAGTGTAATGATGACAATCCTTCATTTGTAGACAATCAGTGCGTACCGACCACTTGTAATGATTTCTATCGTAGTGATGAACAAACGAATTCGCTTGTGTCCTCTGTTAATTTGACAACTGATGACGCGGGGCGTTCTGTTGCAATGAGCGCTGCCCAGCTTGGCACACCCGGTTTCCAAAGTTTACGTAATGAACAGACAAATTTTTCTAATGAAAATGAACAGTGTAATCAGAATACGACAGATTTATTTAATTCCGGTGTAGTAATTAACAGTGCACATCCGGTTGGCAAACATTATCAAGAATCACAGAATATCCAAATGGATTCACAAAACGTGACAATTGCAGTTACGCCATCAAACAACACAGAGAATATAGTACGTAATGTTACTTGGGATCAAGTTATCGCATTAATACTACAAATCAATGAAGAACAGAAAAACAATAACAAACAACTTAGAGAACAGATCAAACAACTCAATGAAAAATATGACAGGTCGATCGAAATAATTAATGAAAGTTGCAAACTGACGAACGAAAAACACGACAACCTTAACGAACAGAACAAACAAGTTAGTGAACAGATTACAGCTGTTACCGTGCAACGACACGACACGAAAGTACAGTCATGTGAAGAATGTAAGGCTCATGCCAGGAACAGTAATGAGGAAACTAAATCAGTTGCACAATAATCAAATAATACTCATACAGCCACAACAGATTCACATAGAGACGAAATTAATGCAGTCACGGAACAATGTTCAGACATCGCAACACAGATACGCGACTGTGGATACGGAAGTCGATAAGAAATGTGAACAACAGAACAACCAAATTGACGAACGTATTAAAGTGACAGAAATGAAAAATGTTTCAGTCAATAACACGTCACAGCATACGCCACATTCCGAATATTTGTCATACTCACACAGCCAGTGTAATTTAAGCAATTTACACAGACTACGCGACTTAAAATCCGAAAAGCTACACGACTTGAAATCCGAAATGATACAGACAAACAGATTCTCACACAAACCTGAACGTGTTCTCAAATTCAGAGACGATAACGTTGATTACGAGCAATTTTTATCCGTAAGAAAATCTAAGGAATTTAATAATGACAGAACACAGGTACACGCTTTGAACTGGATACGTCAATTTACTTTTGTATTTTTAACAGCATTGCCTGTAATACAGAAACTGGCATTGGCATGGATACAGTAATTTGTGTTTGAATTTTTACCGGCGTTGCCTGCAACGCAAAAGTTAAAAATTATTTGCAGCGTGTAATAAACTTCAGGGGATTCATTACGCTTTAATGAGTATGTGCCGTAGCATGCACAGGGCCCCGAGCCGTAGTAGTGCTGTGTCATCTTTAGTTATCTGCACTGCTGCCCTCTCTTCTACTATCCTTTATATATATTAAAACAGCTCTTCAACTATTGCTCTACCTGGAATTAAGAAAAATGACTAAAGAAAACCCTATAAGACAAGTTATACCGAAAGTGACACTTTTTCATTAGACGGTCCAGAAATGATAACCATGAGAACTTTAATAACAGATAAAATTGTAATCATCAGTATGTATAGCATTTTCAGCAATCGTCAAAATTATCAGCAACAGCAAACACATTTTGGTAACAATAGAGGTTTTTCTCCGCAACAGCATGAAAGCCAGCCCGTTAGCGTACCTAACCTACAATGCAGTGTGCAAGATCAGCCTAGCTTTAATGTTTCGCCATGTACACGTATAGTCTCAGCTCCAACAAATACACTCCTGGAAATGGAAAAAAGAACACATTGACACAAGTGTGTCAGACCCACCATACTTGCTCCGGACACTGCGAGAGGGCTGTACAAGCAATGATCACACGCACGGCACAGAAGACACACCAGGAACCGCGGTGTTGGCCGTCGAATGGCGCTAGCTGCGCAGCATTTGTGCACCGCCGCCGTCAGTGTCAGCCAGTTTGCCGTGGCATACGGAGCTCCATCGCAGTCTTTAACACTGGTAGCATGCCGCGACAGCGTGGACGTGAACCGTATGTGCAGTTGACGGACTTTGAGCGAGGGCGTATAGTGGGCATGCGGGAGGCCGGGTGGACGTACCGCCGAATTGCTCAACACGTGGGGCGTGAGGTCTCCACAGTACATCGATGTTGTCGCCAGTGGTCGGCGGAAGGTGCACGTGCCCGTCGACCTGGGACCGGACCGCAGCGACGCACGGATGCACGCCAAGACCGTAGGATCCTACGCAGTGAAGTAGGGGACCGCACCGCCACTTCCCAGCAAATTAGGGACACTGTTGCTCCTGGGGTATCGGCGAGGACCATTCGCAACCGCCTCCATGAAGCTGGGCTACGGTCCCGCACACCGTTAGGCCGTCTTTCGCTCACGCCCCAACATCGTGCAGCCCGCCTCCAGTGGTGTCGCGACAGGTGTGAATGGAGGGACGAATGGAGACGTGTCGTCTTCAGCGATGAGAGTCGCTTCTGCCTTGGTGCCAATAATGGTCGTATGCGTGTTTGGCGCCGTGCAGGTGAGCGCCACAATCAGGACTGCATACGACCGAGGCACACAGGGCCAACACCCGGCATCATGGTGTGGGGAGCGATCTCCTACACTGGCCGTACACCACTGGTGATCGTCGAGGGGACACTGAATAGTGCACGGTACATCCAAACCGTCATCGAACCCATTCCTAGACCGGCAAGGGAATTTGCTGTTCCAACAGGACAATGCACGTCCGCATGTATCCCGTGCCACCCAACGTGCTCTAGAAGGTGTAAGTCAACTACCCTGGCCAGCAAGATCTCCGGATCTGTCCCCCATTGAGCATGTTTGGGACTGGATGAAGCGTCGTCTCACGCGGTCTGCACGTCCAGCACGAACGCTGGTCCAACTGAGGCGCCAGGTGGAAATGGCATGGCAAGCCGTTCCACAGGACTACATCCAGCATCTCTACGATCGTCTCCATGGGAGAATAGCAGCCTGCATTGCTGCGAAAGATGGATATACACTGTACTAGTGCCGACATTGTGCATGCTCTGTTGCCTGTGTCTATGTGCCTGTGGTTCTGTCAGTGTTATCATGTGATGTATCTGACCGCAGGAATGTGTCAATAAAGTTTCCCCTTCCTGGGACAATGAATTCACGGTGTTCTTATTTCAATTTCCAGGAGTGTAGTAACGCACGGCAGCAAGGAAATAACTACGTACAGAAAACACAGTATTTTAATTCCTATCGCAATGCGCCGTATACAAATGACTATCATGACAGACGTAAAAACGTAATGAGCACAATTTTCAGCGTACATTTAATGACAGTCTATCTTATCAGCAGCAAGAACATCCGCCACAAGAAATTATCATGAATGAACCAGACAGTAGGTATCATCCCGAGCGTAATGCGTCAGGAAGAGGTAGCAGAGCGGTACAAATAGTTGAAATGCCACAGCATCCTCCCGAAAATAATGACACGTCGGATACAATTTGACTAGATACAGTACAGGTTGCATATTCCAGTAACGCAGGCAATACTTTTGAGACGCAGAGTCTTGTTCGCGAGAGTGTCATTTGAGACATGCTTTGTTGAATGCACCACTTTTATCACACCCGGATCTTACCAGAGGTTTTTCTATTGCCACCGACAGTTCTAACACCGCTTTAGGCATGCATGTTTTTCAGGAAATTGAGGAGGATGGCTCTGCGGTAATTGAAAGCATCGCATTTGCAGGTCGCGTTTTGTCACCTGCTGAGCGAGATTATTCCGTTACTGAACTTGAAACATTATGTGTTGTATGGGCTATTACGAGATTTCGGCATTTTCTTTATGGAAGACACACTACCGTTTACACAGACCACAGAGCGAAACAATTAATACTTTCGGCTAAATTTACACACGACAGATTAAGCAGATGGAAACTTTACTTGCAGGAATTTAATTTCACAATTGTTCACATTCCCGGCACACAAAATGTTGTAGCAGATGCACTATCTCGTTCTCTCAGCAACAATCAGCAAGACATCGCAACCAACTTCTGCAAAGCAAATTTCAGCGTCATGTACATTCAACAAGTTGCATTTGAAAATTTTATTTCGTCGTCATTACAAGACATAGCACAAGGGCAGAGTAAAGACAACGTATGGAAAGATATTAAACACCTTTGGCAAGATAGGAATAATGTTACCATTAGAAACCATTACACTGTACGCAATGACATTCTGTTTCGCCGCTCTCATCCTGACAGCAACAATTGGTTATTATGCATTCCTGAGGCACTTGTTAACAAATTAATCTGGTATACCCATTTAAGTTACGCACATTACGGAGCCAGAAAATGTTTTCTTATACTGAGACAGAACTGTTATTTTACCAACATGGAGAAACGTATTCGACGAGTTTTAGCGTCATGTAAAATCTGCCAGAAAGCTAAATCAGATACGACTTCACATATTCCTCCATTACATCCCATTGTACCTGTTAAATTGAGACATATGGCCGCTGTAGACATTTTTGGTCCGATTCCCAGAACTAATAGAGGCTTTTGCTACATCTTTGACGCTGTTGAACTCACTTCAAAATTTGTTACCTTCACTCCGTTACGCAAAGCTACTGCTAAAACTGTTTCGAAAGCATTTGTAAAACATTTTCTGCACTCCTGGAAATGGAAAAAAGAACACATTGACACCGGTGTGTCAGACCCACCATACTTGCTCCGGACACTGCGAGAGGGCTGTACAAGCAATGATCACACGCACGGCACAGCGGACACACCAAGAACCGCGGTGTTGGCCGTCGAATGGCGCTAGCCGCGCAGCATTTGTGCACCGCCGCCGTCAGTGTCAGCCAGTTTGTCGTGGCATACGGAGCTCCATCGCAGTCTTTAACACTGGTAGCATGCCGCGACAGCGTGGACGTGGACCGTATGTGCAGTTGACGGACTTTGAGCGAGGGCGTATAGTGGGCATGTGGGAGGCCGGGTGGACGTACCGCCGAATTGCTCACCACGTGGGGCGTGAGGTCTCCACAGTGCATCGATGTTGTCGCCAGTGGTCGGCGGAAGGTGCACGTGCCTGTCGACATGGGACCGGACCGCAGCGACGCACGGATGCACGCCAAGACCGTAGGATCCTACGCAGTGAAGTAGGGGACCGCACCGCCACTTCCCAGCAAATTAGGGACACCGTTGCTCCTGGGGTATCGGCGAGGACCATTCGCAACCGTCTCCATGAAGCTGGGCTACGGTCCCGCACACCGTTAGGCCGTCTTCCGCTCACGCCCCAACATCGTGCAGCCCGTTTCCAGTGGTGTCGCGACAGGCGTGAATGGAGGGACGAATGGAGACGTGTCGTCTTCAGCGATGAGAGTCGCTTCTGCTTTGGTGCCAATGAAGGTCGTATGCGTGTTTGGCGCCGTGCAGGTGAGCGCCACAATCAGGACTGCGTACGACCGAGGCACACAGGGCCAACACCCGGCATCATGGTGTGGGGAGCGATCTCCTACACTGGCTGTACACCACTGGTGATCGTCGAGGGGACACTGAATAGTGCACGGTACATCCAAACCGTCATCGAACCCATCGTTCTACCATTCCTAGACCGGCAAGGGAACGTGCTGTTCCAACAGGACAATGCACGTCCGCATGTATCCCGTGCCACCCAACGTGCTCTAGAAGGTGTAAGTCAACTACCCTGGCCAGCAAGATCTCCGGATCTGTCCCCCATTGAGCATGTTTGGGACTGGATGAAGCGTCGTCTCACGCGGTCTGCACGTCCAGCACGAACGCTGGTCCAACTGAGGCGCCAGGTGGAAATGGCATGGCAAGCCGTTCCACAGGACTACATCCAGCATCTCTATGATCGTCTCCATGGGAGAATAGTAGCCTGCATTGCTGCGAAAGGCGGATATACACTGTACTAGTGCCGACATTGTGCATGCTCTGTTGCCTGTGTCTATGTGCCTGTGGTTCTGTCAGTGTGATCATGTGATGTATCTGACCGCAGGAATGTGTCAATAAAGTTTCCCCTTCCTGAGACAATGAATTCACGGTGTTCTTATTTAAATTTCCGGGAGTGTATTTCATGTAGGGCATGTGTTGAAAGTAATTTCCGACAATGGATCACAGTTGCGATCTGCTACATGGACACGTATGTTACGAGCTAGAAACTTATCTCCGATCTATATATCCAGGTACCATGCTTCTTCGAACCCTTGTGAACGATTAATGAAAGAAATTGATAATCTGTGTAGAATATACTGCCATAAAAGACATATTGATTGGGACACACACATACTTTCATTCCAGGATGTAATTAATTCCATATCAAATGAATCCAGTATGCTATCTCCGTCTGTTATACTGAAAAATGTTGAACCACCTAACAAAATTAAAGAGTTAGTAACATTTCCTACATCTCGTCGACTACGACACCATGAAATAATTGACATTGCGCTGAACAACATGAAACGTGCCGCAGAGCACCGGACAAGACAGCAAAAACAGGTTTGTACACGCCGTAACTTTCACATTGGACAGAAGATTTTAGTACGTACACACTATTTATCGAACAAAGGAAAGGATAGGTGCAGTAAATTTGAACTTCTATACGCAGGTCCATATCGGATTCGCAGCATTCCTCACCCCAATGTTGTACACGTCGAAACTTTGAGAACCAGAAAAACCAAAGGAAACCACCACATATCGAATATCAAACCTTTTATTGGATGATGATACCTTATGATTTAACATGCTGTAATGCCATTTGCTAATTTTTATGACCACTTATGCAATTATATTCACATGAATACTCACTGATGATTGTCGTATTTTTTTTTTGGCAAGTGCTCGGCAAGGTAAGGTTAGAAGGTCGCTTCTCTTGTTGTTATACACCCTAGACCGTGCGTATTTTCCATGTTTTATGTATGTACGATTGTTTTCCTGTTTTGTTTGTATGCACTATGAAATAAAGATATAGCAAACACCAGTTGACTTTGACATTTTTGCCTTATGATATCTCAACATCGTGACTACTTTACTTCTTTTTTTGCTGCTACATTGTGATACACTGGGTACATTTTTGCCTCTGAACACTATCTATGTTTTTGACATATTACGTTTTCTGTCATGCTATGCTGTATGCTCAATTATGCTACTTTAAACCATTTTTTATCTAATGAGTATATGATTTAAATGCAAGACATTAATCTTTGTTCATCATTTTCAGAAAGAAATAACGTGTAAAAGAAATAAATTAAACAGAAATGGGAATTTCACCTTCGGAATGAACGAAAGAAGATGCAAGAAGAAACCTCATGAGGGAGAGTAAATGGATCAGAATTAACAAGCATTAACAAGAATATACTATACACATCGTAGAATAGCAGTCTTAACAAATTTTTTCTTTCAGAATACAAGGCGATTGATGCAGGCTGTCAGACAGAACTACACATCTTAGTTTTAGTGATGAAATATGCTAGAAATAAGGAATAGTTGTGTAATGAGTAATGAAGTGACATTTTTGCAGATGATAATGAATGGTGATGAATAATGATGAACAATATGCTACTATGGATAATGAAGTTTTTCTTTGCAGATGAAAATAATGATGAAGTTTATATATTTGCTGTTAGTTAAGAGATGCTATGTAGTTATTTAAGTATTTGTTGCAGTTCGTTTTGACAGTATGTGTTATATTGCATAGTTTGATGACTGAAGGTTGAGGAAAAGACAGCTAGGGAACACATTTTTTTATACATATTTCACTACCTGTTAATTCGAAGTTCACTACTTTTCAGCATAAAATGCTTTTCTTCTTTCAGTTTAATAATCCATTTTTGTACTTTGCAGGAGAAATTATTTATGAAATTGATGTGCTATAAGCAGTTGTTCATCAAACCTATGTCATTTATGAATGTGATTACATATACTCTACTTGTTTCATAATCTTGCTACAGCTGACTCATGACGAATGACGTTACACATCTTCATTTGCAGCAACAACTCAAAAGCAAATATTTTCGTTCTTCAGTAATTACCCAACGCAATGCAATGCGTGAGCACTTTTTGCCATTTGTGAATTTGTTTTGTACTCATATATATATATTAAGCATTGCATTGCGTTGGGTAATTACTGAAGAACGAAAATATTTGCTTTTGAGTTGTTGCTGCAAATGAAGATGTGTAACGTCATTATATATAATGTTTTGTAATTAGGCATTGAGTGCCAATGTTCTCTGTAAAACGATTTATGTACATTATTCTGTAATACTAGGCCATTTATTAGCTCCTGTTTTCAATGATGACTTCTGATGGTTTATAATTAGGCAAAGAGTGCCAATGTTCTCTGTAAAACGACTCATGAACTTTATTCTGTAATACTATGTCATTTATTAGCTCCTGTTTTCAATGCTGATTTCTGATGGTTTGTAATGAGGCAATGAGTGCCAATATTCTCTGTAAAACGATTTATGTACAATATTCTGTAATTCTATGTCATTTATTAGCTCCTGTTTTCAATGATGACTTCTGTCCTGTTTTCAATGACGACTTCTAATGTTTTATAATTAGGCAATGAGTGCCAATGTTCTCTGTAAAACGACTCATGAACACTATTCTATAATACTATGTCATTTATTAGCGCATGTTTTCAATGATGACTTCTGATGGTTTATAATTAGGCAATGAGTACCAATGTTCTTTGTAAAACGACTCATGAACATTATTCTGTAATACTATGCCACTTATTAGCTCCTGTTTTCAATGATGACTTCTGATGGTTTATAATTAGGCAATGAGTGCCATTGTTCTTTGTAAAACGACTCATGAACATTATTCTGTAATACTACGCCACTTATTGACTCCTGTTTTCAATGATGACTTCTGATGGTTTATAACTAGGCAATGAGTGCAAATGTTCTCTGTAAAACAACTCATGAACATTATTCTGTAATACTACATACATGGTACAGAAATGTTCAATAATTGGGCAATGAGTGCCACCAACTATTAGTGTAATTCTCAATGAAGACTAGTATGTGACTTAATGTCCTTCACCTTCTGACCTAATTACCTGGAATTACTGCAATATCCGTTTGTCCTGTACATCCTCATGATCATGCAGGACTATATTTGGTTTTTGCACTAATTCTACGTTGGTGTACCTTGCAAGAGCGTGGCGTTGACACGATATGCTGTCCACTACCGTGAGCGATGGAGATGCTATTATGGTCCCACTGTTTGGTGTAACTAATGTACTACCAAAAAGATAACATGGAATATTACTACGACATTTCAGTGTCTTGGCTACGATGATTAATACTTCTGGGAAAAGACCTTCAGATTGTCTCACTAGGTGTTGTGCTTCTGTAGAAAGATATGGACTTTCAGTGCAGCTGCGTGCAACCTAAAGTGCTACAACCGTGATGCAATCCTTCCCTTTCCTATCCTAATTCTTGTAACATAGTGAAAATCATTTTTGCTAACATGATTTGTATACATGACCTATATATTTTTGTGATTTGCTGATATGTTTTGTACTACAGTGCGTGAGCACTTTTGCCATTTGTGAATTTGTTTTGTACTCATTGTATATATATTTTGTGATTACCTGATATGTTCTGTACTCGGTGCATGTGCACTATATTTATTTCATGTTCTATACCTATATATATATATATATATATATATGTATATTCTGTGATTGTAAAGTTAGTTAGTTAACAAAAATTTGTTGCTCATGGCAAGTCCAAATGACTCACCATCGCTGCCAAAGTTTTGCCCCCCCCCCCCCCCCCCCCCCCAGTGGAGGGTTATGAAAGACGTATGTATTCAATACCAGCGATGGCGAGGCATGACAGAATCTCTGACCAGAGAGTTATTTATCGTTGCTTGTCCGCGCGAGACGACAGTTGCGTGTAGCGAGTCGGCAGGAACAGTTTTGTTGTACTCTGCCAGTAGTAGCATGTAGCGAGTCGGCAGGAACAGTAGTGTGTAGCGAGTCGGCAGTAGAAGTCAGTCTGCGCTAGTCTGCGCGAGTCTGCAGGAGTAGTCAGTCGGCAGTAGTAGTAGCGAGTGGACGGTTGTACTGAGCAGACGTCGGCATGCGTCGGCGGTGTGCTCTTCTCGCGACTCTGGTCACGATTCGGGACGATGAGTATTGTTGTAGAAGGTAATGAAGCAGCAATGCGCACATCTAGTAATGTATGTTAATTGTAATTAATTTGTTCAAAAAATGCCCCAATAATAATTTTTTTATGAAATAACTTTTTTAAAGAAAAACATTCATTTCAATTTATAGAATATTTCCTATGCATTTCCTCCAAGAATCAAAATTTAATATACGCCAGCATTCGATAGATAAGAGCAGATATAGATGCAGTTTTTATTGAGGTAAGAATTTTACTTCCGTAATTCAGAATACAGGGCCGAAGGTCAGCGCTGCTGTCCTTATAAAATTTATGAGGTTTAATTATTTCTGTTGAGATGCTACATACGGTTCATGGTTCATTATCTAATTAATATTATTGTGTGGTTTTTGGTCAATTTTCATTAATCAATTTTGTGGGAAGTTCACGTATGGTTCCATTTCACATTTTTTATTAAACAGTATTTTGTTGGGAGGTTACGCTTGGCTCCATTTTGCATTTATATTCTTTGATTTTTACGGATAGGTTACAACTTCCCTTTTGTGTGTTTTTCCTTTCTTAATTGCGCTGTCTTTTAGCGCTATCTTTTGGCGAATTATTTAGTTAAATTTTTCATTCAGCCACCAGTCATGTGTATTCATAGGATGTGCATCAAATTCAGTAATGAAATAAATGTGCTACATAAAAGATAAACTCTGCGTCCTTTATCTTTCTCATTGATGCCAGTTTTCAAATTAATTTTCTATTCCCTGATTCTTTTAAGTTAATCTGCTTGCATGTGATGAACAAAAATGGGAGGAAAAATCGATTTAATTAAACAAGGTCATTGATGTACGGCATACAATGCTGTTCATCTTGTTAGTGCCTTTAAAGAAAGTGCATTCTTATAGTTAAATTCTTAATTTAATTGAACTTATAATTTCCAGTTCGATCTTTTCTTAATTGTTAGTAAGTGGTTTGGCTGGTGGCGACCCTGATAATTTTAAATTTATAACTGTCCTTGTGACGTTGCTTAACCAGAAATTGCGCACTAGGGTTATATCTCCGTTATTCTAGGTACATAACTTACGTCGAGCCTTGGCTAGGATCCGTTTACAGCTCTACATACATAATTAATAATACATCACATCTATTGATTTCCATTCTTTTTGGATAATTCCTCCATGTTGCGTCGTTATTTGTGTCTTTGAGAGTATATACAAAACTTTTCTCTTCACCACTTCCGTCAAATGAGCGATTAGTGCGAGAATTACAGCTTTAAGTATCTGGCATATTCATAAAACGCATGTTTAAAGAATTTTCATGTAGATAACACTTCATTACATTTTGAACATTGAACGATAATAGAGATTAAGTTATACTTTGCATTTCACACAAAATGGAATGAGAAGTGTTAGTGAGACATACTATTTTGTTCAGCACGAAGCTTCCCCTGTCTTAGAGTCGTTGTGTTACAAATTTTCATATTGAGCAAAACAGAAGAAACTGAAGAAATTTTTTAAATTTTCGGTGCTTAAGCCAAAGTTTCATGTATCTGTGGAGGACTTCTTGTTAAGGACGTCAGTTATTATTAGTTAAGCCATTTACTTACTATCAGTGTGTATGCACTCCCCTATAGTAAATATTCTCATTTTATAGCTGCCTTCAAGACATTGTTTGTCGTTTGCTGCTGTAGCGTGCCTATAGCTTTTGTTAGTGTTGTTATGAATAATTTGATACGAAAATATTATTGACTTTTGTAATCTTTGTTGTACTAATATAGTGAAAACTTTAAAGAACTCGTCTTTTTATTGAAATTTCAGTGCTGTCACCAGATATTTTGTAGCTTATCAGGAAGTGGTTCAAGTGTTTGTGTTGAATAGTTGAAACTTAGACACAGAATCTCGCCTTACTCGTTAGCGACCATAACCACACGGTGAGGCAGCTTACCTTAGCCACTGCGGGATTTCCAGGTGGCTTACCCCCACGCCTCCCCACTCCCCCCCAATACCACACTCACCCCCTTCTCGCACCGCCGCCCACCACGGACCGCTGCTCCTCATCCCACGTCTTCAAATGGTTTCAGCTGCGACTTGAAACTCAGGCCAGCGCTTGCGTAACCACCTCACGTTGCTGCCTCGTGGCAAGTTCCCAGCTAGGTGAAACACTGATAAACCTCAACTTCTGCTATTAATTAATGTACACAGCGGGCAGACTGCTCGAAATGTTATAACTAAACTATCTCTGTGGTACGGACTAGAAACGGAAGGTAACGTATCGTAGCAAAACGTTGTCCCAACAATTACAATTGGCTGCAATAACTTTCGATTGGAGCTCGAGGGCATCAAAACTACCTTCGTCGTTTCCTTAGCACACTGTTCAGTAATTCTCATTATTAAGAAATATTGAGAATCACAGCTCAGTGTACTTGTACATACGGACAGCGGCATCGTCTGCTTTATAGTTAGTCACTCCTGAGAGCAGTCACATCGTCGCAGCGTGATTTTTTTTTTTTTTTTTTTTTTTTTTTTGCCTACGGTTACTTTTCCAATTTTCTATGGGTGTACTACCCTCGTTGTGTTTCAGCCAACTATCACCATGGAAGTATGCTTGCCTCTTTCGTTTTTTCTTTCAGGGTGTTTCCCATTTCGATTTTCGCCACTTTTACATCCCAGATTCTTTTGGGGAATTGTTTTACTTCGCGCCCTGTTTGAATGTGAAAAAAGGAACTTATGACCCTGTATAACCATAGGCTTCCGTGACCATTGTCATAGCCAACCAAATTATTCTCAGTTGGTGACGGCACTGTCAATACCTAAAACTACCGACTTTTCGGTCACTGTTGCAAATGACCTCCTTCAGAGTGTGTAAACAAGGACACCCTGAAGAAGGTCATTTGCAACGGTGACCGAAACGTCGGTAATTTTGCATGTTGACAATTCGGTCGCTAACTCAGAAATATTTGGTCTATTATGACCCCACAGATTGGTCCCTTTCTCTCCAAATCAACCAACCTACCACCACGAAGATATAATAAGGGGAGATGGCGTTACAGATTCATGATGTACGTTACTTCGAAGCAGGCGCCGCCATATTAGACGCTCCAAGACATTAGCAGACTGCTGTCTACGATTACTTCCGGTTCTTAATTTTTCTTGTGTGCCTGCTACAATTGTTTTCAGTAGTGAAGACTGCAATGCTTTCGTGAACAATACGGTGTCTCGAAAGTTTTTTCAGATGTTTTTGTCTGCTCCTGAACTCATATTTGACTTAGTAATACGAAGCTCGTGGTTTCATAAATATAACTTTCTTTTTGTCATACGTTTAGAATAACCAAGAAGAGAAGAATATAATGTGAAAAGGCTATTTGTAAATTCAGCATTTTACTTCACGTGGACTGATGAAATTGATGTTCGATCTGTGGCCTCTTCATGTAAATGCCAAGAACATATTTTGCTAAGTCTGATTGCTTTACGGTCTTTCCTTCTCGCAGCCTTCACCCAGAGAGCTTATCGACCTGAGCTGACAGGAAATCTAAAGTCAAATGGCTGAAATAAAGCCACAAGAGTAAAAGTGTACAGCGCAATTTATGACTACAAAAGAAAATATCGCTTGAATCAGTCCACTTACGAATTAAATGTGTTTCTTTTATTCTTTCGACTATGAACAGAACGATTGGTACAGCTGTAAACGACACAATCTGGCATTTCCATAAAAGCAGAAACTACTATTTGGCGCAGCTGACTAGGCGGACGACGGCTTCCAGTATATAATAATGCCACTTAGTTTCCCTACATGAATTTCACTGAGGGAGATGACTTACTTGCTAAGAAAATGCACTCGCATTCAAGCATCAAGGAATAGTTAATTAGGTTATATAGGGAACTGTTGAATATGAAGAATGTAGAGGAAGGCCGTGAATAAACTACAAAGAGCAGATTCAAATAGAATTATGACGTAATTCGAGAAAGTAAATCTCCTCTATAAACATCAACACGGAGTCCGCGAAGAGAGCTCTTGCGAAACTAAGCTGACTCTGCTACTGCATGAGGCCCATAGCGCAGTAGACAAAGGCGCTCAGGTTGAGGTCATGCTCCTTCACTTGAGAAAGGCTTTGGTGAACGTCGTGCACTAAGCATCGAGCCGGATTCAAGTCTTCCTTGGAGGCAGAACTCAACACTTCGCGCTTAACGGAACAAATTCGACTGATGTGATGATAAACTCTAGAGTACCTCAAGGAAGCGTGATGGGATCGTTACTGTCTGCAAAGTATATAAATGGTCTAGGAGGATGCATCGGAAGCTCTTTAAGACTGTTCGCAGATGATTTGGCTGTCTATTACAAAGTATCATCGCCAGAAGATAGTATCGATTTGTTTAACGACCTGCAGAGGATTGATGAATAGAGCAGGTTCTGGCAGTTTTACCTGAAGGCGAATAATGTAACATATTGTGCATGCATATGCAAACAAATCCACTACTGTACAACTACAGTATTGATGACAAAAAAATGGTTCAAATGGCTCTGAGCACTATGGGATTAACATTTAAGGTCATAAGTCCCCTAGAACTTAAAACTACATAAACCTAACTAACCCAAAACATCACCAAAACCCATGCCCGAGGCAGGATTCGAACCTGCGACCGTAGCAGTCGCACGGTTCTGGACTGAAGCGGCTAGAACCGTTCGGCCACTGATGAAAAATTGTTGGAAACAGTGTCTACAGAAGAATACCTAGTAACAACTATCCAGAGCTACCTTAAATAGAATGACACTATAAAACAAATAGTAGAAAAAGCAGATTGTAGGGTGAGATTCATAGGAAGGATCTTAAGGGAATGTAACTCATCCCCAAAGAAGATGGCTTATAAGGTGTTTGTTAAACCGATTCTTGAGTATTGTTCATCAACGTGGGATCCTTACCAGGTGGGACTGATAGAAGCGACAGAGAAGATAGAATGAAGAGCGGCGCATTTAGTCACGGCATCGTTTAGACGGCGCGACAGCGTTATTTAGATGCTCAACTAACTCCAATGGCAGACGTTACAAAGAGAGGCGTTGTGAATCATGGAGAGAACATGAGCCGTGTCGGCTCGTTTTCCACGCTGCTATATCGTTGCTTACTGGCGTGATCCGTTTTCCTGTCACGCCGCCTGATGGCGCTTCGGTCTTCTTGTAATTGGCTGACAGGATGATCCTAAGAGTTGAAAATCTGCCAACGAACCACAAAAAACTATTGAAGCTTCTAGGGCAGGCATGTGCGCGAAGAGGAGAGAGCCTAAACCTAGAGAAAGTATACAAGGACTTCGTGAGAGCACATGGACGTATGTTTCTGGATTTTAAAGAAACGACACCCAAATGTTTTTCCTTCACTAGATATCCCTTCTGAAGGTATTGCGACTATATCGCCAGGGCAGTACCCTTGTAAACACGGAACTAGATTGGCTCTTAGAAGAAACAAAAGCAGACATCGCCTGCGTTCAGGAACCCTTTCCGCGAGGCGGGAAAATTTCAGGGCTCCCTTCACATTACATCACAATAGATGGAACACCAAAGGCGAAAGCATCGATAATAGTAGTTAATAAAAACCTCATAGTAACACAGATCGCCAAGATTTGCTCTAAACACATTGCCACAGCAGAAATAACAGACAGACAGAACGTATGGCTCATCTCGTCTATTTACGCTTAGTACTCGTATGATATAGAACTTTTCTTAGATAAAATAAAAGACATGGCACGACACTCAGAAAGAAAAAGGTTGCTCATCTAACTGATATCATCGCAAAATCCCCCTTGTGGAACACAGATATAACTGACGACAGAGGGAAACTAGTGATTGACATAGTAAATGAATGCAACCTCTTCGCCGGCCGGTGTGGCGGAGCGGTTCTAGGCGCTTCAGCCAGGAAGCGTGTGACTGTTACGGTCGCAGGTTCGAATCCTGCCTCGGGCATGGATGTGTGTGATGTCCTTAGATTAGTTAGGTTTAATTAGTTCTAAGTTCTAGGAGACTGATCACCTGAGAAGTTAAGTCCCATATTGCTCAGAGCCATTTGAACCATTTGAGCAACCTCTTCCTACTGACAGGGAGGGTCAGCTGCACACCTACCGCGGAGATGCCGGTAGTGTAACATAGACCTTTCTCTAGGGAACGCAGAATCTCTTCTACTAGTCAACACATGGAGGCTATTATATAGAGACACACACAGCGACCACAACGCAATCGTCATAACCACGGACAGATAGATCAGTACACATAACATGAACCACGAACTGCAGCATTTACTCATAGAAAGAGCCGACTGGCAGAGAGTTCCAGATATTATTGAGGCGTCGTCGCTACACACTGTTCAAGACAGTATAGATTATAAAACGTATGTACTGACAGAGGTCCTACAAAGAGCACAGGAAGCAACTATACCACGCGCAAAGACTGGGTGGGTACAGAAATAGCCGTGGTCGACGGAACTGGCCAGACTAAGGAAGGATTCACGGGACAAAAGCAAGTACTACCAACAAGCATACACAGCTCCTGTAAGACAGATAAGACTTGATCTGTATCGTGACGCTAAACAGAAATACCAAAATCAACTAAAGACAACAAGGCAAGACTATTGAACCAATTTTGTAAAAAGACAGTTCCAGAACGACATCTCGGGACAACCATCCAAGATAGAAACAGAACGAGTTAAGACACCGACAGTTCTGTCAACTAAAACAAGCTGACGGCACAATGACCAGAGGGTGCAGAAGCACAGCAGAACATCTTCTGAACAGGATCCTCCAGATGACGACCCCACACAAGACGAGCGACACCACGCTGACCTAAGAGAGAGCAGGAGGCAACCATACATCAGCAACAGTATAACCATGCCATTCGCCCAAGAAGAAGTCGCGGCGGCAATCAGCAGGCTCAAAAACCGAAAAGCACCCGGACCAGACAAAATACTTTCGGAAACATTAAAACAAACAGTAACACAAATCACACCTTTTCTTAGTCACATGTTCAACAACCAAGCACTGACAGTTACAAATAGCATTAACGGCAAACACGTGACCGCCATTCTAATCGACATAGCCGGGGCTTTTGACAACTTGTGGTGACCGTCCCTCTTCGCCAGGTTAAGGAAAATGAGGCTATCAGCTTTCCTCTACAATAGCCTCCTCGATTACTGATGAGGTAGAGTGGCGGAGTGGAGGAGTGGAGGTCTGGTGCACGGAAGGCTGTCAAGAGAATAACAAAGGGATGTCCACAGGTCTCGATCTGTGCACCAATATTCTGAGATATTGCAATAGAGCCCTTGCTGAAGGCCCTGGACTGTGACAATAGGGTAAGAGATGTGGTGGCTTACGCAGATGACCTGCTCGTAGTGGTGTCAGCCAACTCGAGAGCAGCACTAGAGACCAAAAGGCACGCAACTGCTTCAGAAAATTAACAGTTGGCACAAAGAAAATAAATTGAAAGTAGCTCCCAACAAAACTGTATATTTACTGCTCAGAGGGACACTACAGGGGAATCTAAGTGTAAAGATAGACAATAGAAGCAATCAAAGGAAGCCAACCACACGATATCTCTGACTGCGTCTAGACGAAAAACAGATTTTCACCCATCATATAAAATTGACAATTGACAAAGCCTCCCAAATTATGCACAATCTAGCTAGACTAAACAAAACTCAGTACAAATTACCTATTAAGATGATAAGGACCTACCACATTGCGATATTTGAATCCATCGCATGCTTCGCCGCAAGTGTTTGGGCTCACAGACTGAACATACAGACTAACGAGACAATTGTAAGACGAAGGAGGTCAACGGAGTGTACTCCTGAGAATGAGCGGAGCTGTCAACACCACGTCACTAGAGGAACTTTGCGTTGTGTTGGGGACCTGCCCTATGGACATAACAATACCTTATAGAGCTGCCCTTTACTGGCTTAAGAGGGACAGGGTCGATGAAGTCACCAGAATTTCGTGAACCAATATTATGAACAAAACACAAATGAAACAATGGCGGATTCAAACATGGCAGAGAGGGTTGGATGCGTCCGACAAGGGTCGCAGAGCACATTCTTTCTTTCCTGATGTACACCAAAGACTACAACTGAAACATGTCGACCCAAGCCGGGGCATGGTTCATTTCCTGACACACCACGGGCCGTATCCGGTACATTTAAACCGTATGGGACTAACTAACGATGAAGTATGCGTATGCGGAGAAACCAGGACACCAGAACATGTCACACTGCTGTCCAACATGCTAGCACAAGTGAGACCTACACAGAACGATAATGACATCGCCAGAATAATACGTAATCCCGGTACCTGGAACATATTAAGTAGCGTAGCCGATATTGTATCGAACACTCTGCACGAAAAATACAAGCGCCAAAACCCACATGGAAGGAAGAGTAGACAAGCACAAACAACACAACAAACAACACGGGAGGACACAAAGACGACCACAGATTCCGAAACCGAGGAAGAAACACTAAGTGAACATGACTCATAAGGTATCAACATGAAAGGGACCAAAACCAACAATGCATGACACTGCATGCTACGGCACAGTCACAAGCAACACAACAACCATAAAAAAATAAACAGTGGCACGACATACTAAGACTATAGTAATAAAGGTAATGTCACTTGGAAGGAGAAGGCTCGAGGAACTTTTATTGTGAGGCTCTTCCTCCCCGATGACATCCTGCATAGTGTTAAAGTATACTGCATACAAGCAGTAATGCATTGCTCGTATTATTGTGTGCATACAGAAGTATATTCTCTTCTCCATTCAAAGCTATAACCAATGAATTTTATATATTAGAAATGTATTAAGTTACTTAAGGAATAAAGCATTCAAGTAGCAATGAACTATATTGTGTTTGAACTAACAAGTTACTAACATCAGTGTATTTCTCATGTGTAACTAAAATTCATGTATGAAGAGCTCAATCAGCATTTAATCTGTACAATCTGTGTAAACATACATTAGCACAAACAGTTTCAGATGAGAATACCTCGATGTTGTACCGAGGCCATCTCACGTGAAATAGGTAGAAAGAGGCCATTATTAAGCAGCATGCTACTTAGACTGTATTACTCATCCAAATACACCATACCACTTCCCTCTATATACTACAAATTATTCTTAACCACCCTCATAGTATTACATTTTCTTTTTTATTTTTCTTTGACATTGCATTATATAAATTATATTCTCATCAAATAGGTAGTAACAAATTATATAGAACCATTTTAACAATTGTTAAGCATTCAATTCGCTGTAACATCAGAGAAATCTTAATGTATTATGTTCTTTTTATTATTTAAAAAATCATTAACAACTGTATACCAATAAGGCGGCAACAATGAGAAGATTCAGAAGCATCCGGCCCACCTTACATTTCTAGCTGGTGCGTTACCCTGTACTGTTAATGAAATAAATAAACAAATAAGTAGTTCGCTCCTTGGTTAGAGGAAGATGGAGGCAGCGTGAGAGAGAAGCGTGCGATTACAGGGCCTGATTCGCGGTCGCTCGTTCGGGTGGGCGGCTACTTGTACAGAGCCGTGTTGGTATAGGGTGTTGGGCTCTACACTGTTGCGCGATTGACTATCTGGGTTTGTGAGTGACCGTCTGCTCATGTGGGCATCGTGATAATGTTGATTTTCCCTGGTAACCTCCCGTCCTACCTTACTTTTATGTGAGCTACATCTGTCTGTGGATTTCGGTACCCGTGTTCCGGTGCTGGAGTTGCTCCCGTTAGGCGATTTGCCCGCTGTTCTCCTTCACTTGTACTCATGCTACTAAATTCACCCTCCATCTCTCAATGTGAACTCGATTTTGCAAGATATATTTCAGTGTATTTAAACTGTGTTTTCCTTTTGTTGCAATTTGTGTAGCATTTCGATGGTCTGGTCGTTATTGCTTTGGTGTAAAATTATTTTGGTTGCAATATGTTGTAGGGCATATATATATATATATATATATATATATATATATATATATATATATATATATACTCCTGTAAATTGAAATAAGAACACCGTGAATTCATTGTCCCAGAAAGGGGAAACTTTATTGACACATTCCTGGGGTCAGATACATCACATGATCACACTGACAGAACCACAGGCACATAGACACAGGAAACAGAGCATGCACAATGTCGGCATTAGTACAGTGTATATCCACCTTTCGCAGCAATGCAGGCTGCTATTCTCCCATGGAGACGATCGTAGAGATGCTGGATGTAGTCCCGTGGAACGGCTTGCCATGCCATTTCCACCTGGCGCCTCAGTTGGACCAGCGTTCGTGCTGGACGTGCAGACCGCGTAAAACGACGCTTCATCCAGTCCCAAACATGCTCAATGGGGGACAGATCCGGAGATCTTGCTGGCCAGGGTAGTTAACTTACACCTTCTAGAGCACGTTAGGTGGCACGGGATACATGCGGACGTGCATTGTCCTGTTGGAACAGCAACTTCCCTTGCCGGTCTAGGAATGGGTTCGATGACGGTTTGGATGTACCGTGCACTATTCAGTGTCCCCTCGACGATCACCAGTGGTGTACGGCCAGTGTAGGAGATCGCTCCCCACACCATGATGCCGGGTGTTGGCCCTGTGTGCCTCGGTCGTATGCAGTCCTGATTGTGGCGCTCACCTGCACGGCGCCAAACACGCATACGACCATCATTGGCACCAAGGCAGAAGCGACTCTCATCGCTGAAGACGACACGTCTCCATTCGTCCCTCCATTCACACCTGTCGCGACACCACTGGAGGCGGGCTGCACGATGTTGGGGCGTGAGCGGAAGACGGCCTAACGGTGTGCGGGACCGTAGCCCAGCTTCATGGAGACGGTTGCGAATGGTCCTCGCCGATACCCCAGGAGCAACAGTGTCCCTAATTTGCTGGGAAGTGGCGGTGCGGTCCCCTACGGCACTGCGTAGGGTCCTACGGTCTTGGCGTGCATCCGTGCGTCGCTGCGGTCCGGTCCCAGGTCGACGGGCACGTGCACCTTTCGCCGACCACTGGCGACAACATCGATGTACTGTGGAGACCTCACGCCCCACGTGTTGAGCAATTCGGCGGTACGTCCACCCGGCCTCCCGCATGCCCACTATACGCCCTCGCTCAAAGTCCGTCAACTGCACATACGGTTCACGTCCACGCTGTCGCGGCATGCTACCAGTGTTAAAGACTGCGATGGAGCTCCGTATGCCACGGCAAACTGGCTGACACTGACGGCGGCGGTGCACAAATGCTGCGCAGCCAGCGCCATTCGACGGCCAACACCGCGGTTCCTGGTGTGTCCGCTGTGCCGTGCGTGTGATCATTGCTTGTACAGCCCTCTCGCAGTGTCCGGAGCAAGTATGGTGGGTCTGACACACCGGTGTCAATGTGTTCTTTTTTTCATTTCCAGGAGTATATATATATATATATATATATATATATATATATATATATATATATATATATATATATATATATATTAGTGACCAGTGAGGTCGAACATCGAGCCAGACCTTTAGGGTGCCAAGTTCTCGCTTTCCCGACTTGACTTGTGCATGAACTGTAACATCAGGCATGGTCGGTCATGATAAGCAGCCACCAGCTGCCCGATGAATGTTGGCTCGTTTTCTGTACTCACGTTGGAAGGCCGTGGTAAAATCCAGTACTTCTCTTAAACAAAAGAATGTATTCATTTACTGTTGTATATTATTAGCGCTTAAGCATATCTTGTTACCTTTAAGCTTAGTTAAGTGAAATTTTTCGCAGCTCTTGTTAAAAGTAGGTAGTTTAATCAAAATAATTCCTGTGTTTGTCATTACTATTAAACGATTGACGGCTTAATCTTTGTTATAACTATGCAGTCCTTGTAACACTTAGCTTTTGGTCGGCATCTGGGAAGACATTTGTATTTTATATTCTTTTATCGAGCGTTGGGAATTTACGTATTTGATGTCAGTATTGCATGAACTATATGTCACTTCGTTTTCCCTCGGCTTCTCGAGTTAGCCTTAGCGATGGAGCCGTACGGCCCGGCGTGTTACCCACTGCCCGCCGATCCACCGAGCGTGGCTGGTCCACGTCGGCTGTGTACGTGTGTGCAGCTTGGCGTTCTGCCTCCTGCCCTGTGGTAGCCACTGAGGCGGCGTGGTCTCCTAGCTTTCCACGGCATTTCTCTATTAAGTTAACTTCCTAATGCTACGGCAATCTGCCTCTAGTTTAAATCAACGTGTCCGCTACCCTAAGCCATCTCAGCCAAGCTTTTCCACCGCCATCGTGGCCTTGTCTTGTGTTGCTGCTTGATTCGAAGATTTTTCAATTCTTAATCGTCGATTGCTGCAAACTTTAAAATCATATCTGTCTGTTCCAAAATTCTTATTTCCGAAAGGACGCTCCAAATATTTGTTGTAATCCTGAACCTGTAAATTTTAAAATATTGTCAAATGCTGAACTTGTAAAATTTTGAGTATTGTTTCCTTCCGGTAAGAAAAATTTGCTAAACTGCTGGCTCCGAAAGTGACCTCAAATTATTTTAATGATAATCCTGAACTTGTAAAATTTTTCGTAAAGAAGTATGACCAATCTTGTTTTCAGTTTACTATCTAATGAGTGCTTTCAAAATTGTTATGGCAATACTTTTTTTGTAATTGTAGTGACGTCACATTTGCCTGGTTGAAATCTTGCGGTTCCCTAAAGGGCTCTCGAGCTGTATTTTTATGATATGTGAAATTTTCGAAAACATAGTCAGCGATCTTAAAAGTAGTTAAAATTAAAATTGAAAACAGTCTTGAGCGAAGTCTTGTTAAATATTTTTTTATTGTAATGTGTGGTCGGTTTCGACTCTGTGAAAGAGTCATCTTCAGACTCTGTAAAGATATCTACATCTACATCCATATTCCGCCAGCCACCTGACGGTGTGTGACGGAGAATACTTTGAGTACCTCTATCGCTTCTCCCTTCTATTTCCAAAGTAGTATAGACGTTATAATAAGCATATAAATATATAAAAGTATGATAAATAGTAATAAAGTATACCCAGAGCGGTGGATGGACACTGCTAGATGAGTTCCGTCGACCCTCGACGCTCGTGTAACTGCTGACTGTGCATGGAGGGAACGGTTATTAGTAGGGTTGGTCACACCCACCGTTCTGAGTATGACATCACCAGGAGCCAATCAGAGAACACGTTCATGATTCAATAAATTAATAAGTAACTACGAAGGAACAGTTACAGTTGGAATACATCGTAATGTCAATTATTAATCATTCTTCGTCAATGAAAATAAATTACACTATTAAAATGGTTCATTGGTATAAAATAAGTATCAGAGTATGCTGCCCTCTAAACCAAGAACTACAAAATCTGCACCAAAGATTGTCGTTACCCCAGTGACGTGGATAATCGATATTTTTATGAATGTTAAACCAGTTATTTTAAAGAGGTATTACTTGTCCTGGAAAACAAAAAAAATTGTTGTAAATTTCCTCAGTTTGGTTCGCCGACCTGAAATCAGTTGACTACTGATTCATAAGTTTTGTTTTCCGCGTGGAAGGCGGCGTGTGGGTCTGCTCCCGTAAACTGAAGAGTGGGCCGAATTTAGGAAGTGAGTGGGAGCAGGTAAAGGTGAAAATCTCTCGGCAATGCAGTGGGAACTAAAATCACCTTTACTTAACTTTCCGTACAAGTATTGGTTCGTCGATTGTGAAATGGAAACAATGCTGCTAGGTCGTCTCCTCGGAATCAAATGGGCTGAATCCGTAGTGGAGCTCGTAGAGCCCCACAGTGCCGGCTAGAGGACGCTGTCCTAGGTGTCTGTCGTAGTGCCAACTTAAGAACTTGCTTCTACGCCGTGGCATCGCAGGTACCGATAGCACAATAACTTATAGATGTTTGTAAGTAAATATTATTAAATAAAGTATTACCAACAATTGTGGAGCAACAAATGACCTTCCGTAAACTCAGTCTGCCCCTTCCGCCCGACCATTAAATTGTTGTAGTATCCTGGGGCGTCCACTGGGGTCTCAGAATACTTCCCGGTATCTGCCTCGTGATGACTGGGTGTTGTGTGATGTCCTTAGGTTAGTTAGGTTTAAGTAGTTCTAAGTTCTAGGGGACTGATGACCATAGCTGTTAAGTCCCATAGTGCTCAGAGCCATTTTTCTTTCCGGTAGAGTCGGACCACATTCACAAAACATATTGCTCCCTCACAGATACATGACTACAACGGGAAAGTTCGAGATATTAGAGCTAATACGGAGGCATCCCCACAACCATTCTTCACACGTGCTATTCGCGAGTGAAACAGGGTTCGAGGAAAACAGTTAGAGGTACCAGAAGTACCCTCAGCTACACACCGTTAGGTGGCTTGCAGAATTTGCACAGTTGCATCAAGCTAGTCTTCGGACTGGAGATCACAGGAGCAACATCAGCAAATCGAGTGCTCGCAAAGGTCATCGTTCACTCCCATATATGGATTGATAGGACCTAAAAAGATTTAGTTTCTCCTTCACTTTGGATTTTATAGGTCGGTACACAATCCGACCTAATTTACATAGTATAACGAGCTTATCAGTTGTCTAGTTAAGAAAGTGTAGGGAAACCGCCATGCCGCACTAACAAACGGTTCCGTTCCCACTGCTCGCTTCCCCTGCTGCCTCGCTACGTCGGCGTAAATACGGATACGGCCAGCGGAAGAACGTAACGAGGTGAGCTCCTCCTGTGTTGGTAACCTGACAAGCTAGGCGGTGCCTGCGTTCTGCCTCTGTATCGCAGATCTGCTTCCGCAGCAGAGACTGGTATGTATAGCCATGGATTGGTTTTGTGTTGTTTAGCAGAAGTACCAATTAAACGCTGCAAGAGATAGGGCTGCATGCAGATAGTAGTCGTACAAGGACTAGAAAACAAGCTGAGACCAATGTCTCATTGACATGATGACCATTAGAAACCGTCTTTCGCACATCTCGGAACGTTGCCGAAACTGACTGGGGCAGTGTAAACTGAGGGATGTCACATTATGCTGTTTTGAGTCCGCTGCTTTCCGTACATGTAGGGGCTGTCAAATGAAAAATGAGACAGATTGTAAAAAAAGTTAGTGAAGAGCATGTAGGTCTCGCACACTGAGGGGTCCGTACAAACTTATTGACATTGATAGTGGTAAGATATTGGTCCCAGGGATTCCAAGACTTTCTTGAAATCAGATAACGAATAAAAAAGGAAATACATTTTCGTGTGAAGTAATTACAAATTAACAGTTCCGTTTTTTTTTTCATTACTTGTACAGTCAGGTCTTTCCTTCTGTCAGATTTCATGATTCTATACCAACCAGCACTGCCCTCTAGCTTCCGATGAGTGAGTTTGGGAGTAACAAAGTATGTGACATAAACAACCGTATATTTCTAGTGCACTGACTTAGAAGCTTCGTTTCTGTACACCGCTAAGGGACCTTAAACTTTAATATGAGGGTAGATTTCAACTTGATACGAGTACCCGTTCATGACAGAAAGGGTTTCGGACACTCGGTCAGACAGCCAGTCAGACGGGCACAAAAGTAATCTTATAAAGGTTTTGTTTCTACCGATTGAGGTGCGCAATCCTAGAAAGTAAGAAATTTTTTCTTGGTGTTTTACTTGGCCTGCTCAGTGTCACTTAATTTATGTAAGGACAGTCAAATAAAAACAAGTCAGGTTGGTAAAAAGTAAACCGTTTATGAAATCAAGAGTAATCGTCATAGGTGACAATGCGTTAAACCCACTGTGAGGCAGGACTGTCATTTCTTCATGAAAAAATGTTTCCAGTTGCTTATAGAGCCATGATTGTGTCGAGGCGTACAACTCTTCGTTCGAGGCAAATCGGCGGCCACAAATGTCCTCCTTCAGCGCTCCTAAAATATGTAAATCGCATGGGGAGAGATCGGAACGGTGTGGAGGATCTGTAGGGACTTCCCTGCCGGACTTCTGTAGCGTATTCAAAACAAGTTCGGCAGCATGTGACTCAGTGCGATTTCCATAAAGACATTCGTGGCCGTAGCCGTCGATTTACTTCAAATGAAGACCTGCATTCTTAGGTACACTCACAGTTCCGCAGGCAGCCGCAAACATTCTTTCATGAAGGCACTGACCGTCTAGTCTCAAAGTGGGTTAACTATATTGATAGTTATGGTAATTACTTTTTAAATGCTTTCTTGCATGCTTTGTCGTGCCTACTCACACAACTCTTCAACTGACAATGGTTGACAGAATGATTGGTGTGCATTCTACATATTTTTATATTTGTCCTCCGTTAACGTCAGCACATGGATGTGTTCCATTACCCCGAGTACGTGCACTAGGCGCTGGGAGCGTCAACCTCAATCTTGTGTTACGTAATTAATAACGCAGTGTTTCAGTGGATGGTGCACTGTGAAAAATTTTGAATAGGTGAGAAAATGAATAAACAAATAAAAATAAGGGTGCCATTTAAAAAAAAGTCATACTGCGGTTCACATCTTTGTAAAAAAACAAAGCTACAAAGAGGGATATCATGTTGATTGATGTCCCCCTGACGGCTACGGAAAATTTGCTCGAAACATTTTGTAATTTGCATCTGAACAAACAGTTATTTAGGGTGGTCAAGATAAATTGGGCACCCTTTATATAGGGGCTGTACAAGAGAGATGTACTTGAGGGCAATATAATAGAAATGGAAGAAGTCATAGATGAGGATGAGATGGGAGATACGATACTGCTAGTAGAATTCGACAGAGCATTGACAGAACTAAGTCGATACAAGGCCTCGGGAGTAGACGACAATCCGTCACAAGTTCTGATAGCCTTGGGAAGGCTATCCATTGCACACTTCTTCTTTCTGGTATGTAAGAAGTATCGGATAGGCTAAGTACCTCAGACTTCAAAATGAATCTATTAATTCCAGTTACAAAGAAAGCTGTTGCTGATAGGTGTGAAAATTACCGGACTATCAAAATGATGAATCATGGTTAAAAAATACTAACACGAATTCTTTACAGAATAATGGAAAAACTAGAAGAAGCTGACCTCGGGGAAGATCAGCTTGCATTCCGGAGAGACAGCGTTGACCTTACGACTTCTCTTAGAAGGAAGATTAAGGAGAGGCAAAGCTACGTTTATAGCACTTGTAGACTTAGAGAAAGTTTTTGACACAGCGAAAGGCTGTACAGAAGCCAGATGACACAAGAGTGGAGGGGCACGGAAGAGAAACACTGGTTGAGAAGTGAACGAGACAGGGCTGTAGCCTATCACCAATATTATTCAATCTGTCCACTCAGAAGGCAGTAAAGAAAACTAAAATGGAGTTTGGAGTAGGAATTAAGGTCCAGGGAGAAGAAATAAAAGCTTTAAGGTTTTTGATGACACTGCAGTTCTGTTAGAGACAGCAAATGATCTAGAAGAGCAGCTGAGAGGAGTGGACAGCGTCTGGAATGAAAGATATAAGGTGAACATAAGCAAAAGCAAAACAAGCATAACGGGATGTAGTCACATTAGATCACTTGATGTTGTGGGAACTACACTCCTGGAAATGGAAAAAAGAACACATTGACACCGGTGTGTCAGACCCACCATACTTGCTCCGGACACTGCGAGAGGGCTGTACAAGCAATGATCACACGCACGGCACAGCGGACACACCAGGAACCGCGGTGTTGGCCGTCGAATGGCGCTAGCTGCGCAGCATTTGTGCACCGCCGCCGTCAGTGTCAGCCAGTTTGCCGTGGCATACGGAGCTCCATCGCAGTCTTTAACACTGGTAGCATGCCGCGACAGCGTGGACGTGAACCGTATGTGCAGTTGACGGACTTTGAGCGAGGGCGTAGTGGGCATGCGGGAGGCCGGGTGGACGTACCGCCGAATTGCTCAACACGTGGGGCGTGAGGTCTCCACAGTACATCGATGTTGTCGCCAGTGGTCGGCGGAAGGTGCACGTGCCCGTCGACCTGGGACCGGACCGCAGCGACGCACGGATGCACGCCAAGACCGTAGGATCCTACGCAGTGCCGTAGGGGACCGCACCGCCACTTCCCAGCAAATTAGGGACACTGTTGCTCCTGGGGTATCGGCGAGGACCATTCGCAACCGTCTCCATGAAGCTGGGCTACGGTCCCGCACACCGTTAGGCCGTCTTCCGCTCACGCCCCAACATCGTGCAGCCCGCCTCCAGTGGTGTCGCGACAGGCGTGAATGGAGGGACGAATGGAGACGTGTCGTCTTCAGCGATGAGAGTCGCTTCTGCCTTGGTGCCAATGATGGTCGTATGCGTGTTTGGCGCCGTGCAGGTGAGCGCCACAATCAGGACTGCATACGACCGAGGCACACAGGGCCAACACCCGGCATCATGGTGTGGGGAGCGATCTCCTACACTGGCCGTACACCACTGGTGATCGTCGAGGGGACACTGAATAGTGCACGGTACATCCAAACCGTCATCGAACCCATTCCTAGACCGGCAAGGGAACTTGCTGTTCCAACAGGGCAATGCACGTCCGCATGTATCCCGTGCCACCCAACGTGCTCTAGAAGGTGTAAGTCAACTACCCTGGCCAGCAAGATCTCCGGATCTGTCCCCCATTGAGCATGTTTGGGACTGGATGAAGCGTCGTCTCACGCGGTCTGCACGTCCAGCACGAACGCTGGTCCAACTGAGGCGCCAGGTGGAAATGGCATGGCAAGCCGTTCCACAGGACTACATCCAGCATCTCTACGATCGTCTCCATGGGAGAATAGCAGCCTGCATTGCTGCGAAAGGTGGATATACACTGTACTAGTGCCGACATTGTGCATGCTCTGTTGCCTGTAACTATGTGCCTGTGGTTCTGTCAGTGTGATCATGTGATGTATCTGACCCCAGGAATGTGTCAATAAAGTTTCCCCTTTCTTGGACAATGAACTCACGGTGTTCTTATTTCAATTTCCAGGAGTGTAGATTAGGAAACTAGACACTTAAAGTAGCACAAGAGGTTTGCTACTTGGACAGCAGAGTAACTGATGATGGCCGAAGTAGAGGAGCATATAATTTGTAGACTGACAATGACCACATAAGTGATTTTGAAGAAGTTTTCTAACATCTAATGTAGATTTAGGTCTGAGGAACACTTTTCTGAAAGTATCTGACAAGAATATAGCCATGTATGGAAGTGAAACGTGGACGATAAACACTTTGCATAAGAAGAGAATAGAAGCTTTTGGAATGCGTTGCTATAGAAAAATGCTGAAGATTACGAGGGTAGATCACGTAACTAATAAGGGGGTACTAGAATTGGGGAAAAAAGATATTTGTGGCAGAACCTGACTAGAAGAAGTGATCGGTTGATAGGACACAATCTGAGATATCAGGGGGTCAATAATTTAGAACAGGAGGCAGGTGTGGGGGTAAAAATCTAGGGGGCTGACCAAGAGATGAGTACAGTGAAGCAGATCCCGAAGTTATTCGGAGATGAAGAGGCTTCCACAGGATAGAGTAGCATGGAAAACTGCATCAAAACAGTCATCGGACTGAAGACCACAACTACAACACGAACCAAATTGTTAATAGTACTACTGCAGCGCTATCTGATGAGCTTATATCGTAGTGTTGTGCTTACTTGACGTCATAGCCTGTATTCAGCTGTGGTATGAGCACAAATAGGGGCTTTCGGCGCATTAATCTTGTGTTTTATGTGTACAGCTATTTTAATTATGACATGCCGACAGTGTGTTCCACGATTCTTATACATACATTTGTGATATCACGCGGTACATATGCATGTCGTATGAACTGTAAAGTTGAAGTTATGTAACTTTTCCATATATATGGATATACAAACTGTATTTGGTTGCACCTTTCGTAAGAGTATTATCCTGACAGTGTGAGTCTGTCCTTGCTGATACGAAGATGGTAGAATAGACTTAAAGAAACCGCTCATCTAAGTAAACACTTCACTAGCACGCTTTCCGGAGTTCAAGATGTTTTAAAAGTGTTAAACTGAGGATATGGACGGATCACTTAATAGTCCGTGGTCTTGCTGCAGGCACCACCCCGGATTTGTTATGAAGTCAGAAAACCACGAAAACTTACAACCTAAATGCTATTTCAACCCAATTTTGGAGGATTTGTGTAACTACAGCGTTAACCGTTTTCTTAATTCTCAATGTATAGTGCGTTGATCCTCCCCCCATGAACCATGGACCTTGCCGTTGGTGGGGAGGCTTGCGTGCCTCAGCGATACAGATGACCGTACCGTAGGTGCAACCACAACGGAGGGGTATCTGTTGAGAGGTCAGACAAACATGTGGTTCCTGAAGAGGGGCAGCTGCCTTTTCAGTAGTATCAGGGGCAACAGTCTGGATGATTGACTGATCTGGACTTGTAACATTAACCAAAACGGCCTTGCTGTGCTGATACTGCGAACGGCTGAAAGCAAGGGGAAACTACGGCCGTAATTTTTCCCGAGGGCATGCAGCTTTACTGAATGTTTAAATGATGATGGCGTCCTCTTGGGTAAAATATTCCGGAGGTAAAATAGTCCCCCATTCGGATCTCCGGGAGGGGACTACTCAAGAGGACGTCGTTATCAGGAGAAAGAAAACTGGCATTCTACGGATCGGAGCGTGGAATGTCAGATCCCTTAATCGGGCAGGTAGGTTAGAAAATTTAAAAAGGGAAATGGATAGGTTAAAGTTAGATATAGTGGGAATTAGTGAAGTTCGGTGGCAGGAGGAACAAGACTTTTGGTCAGGTGATTACAGGGTTATAAATACAAAATCAAATAGGGGTAATGCTGGAGTAGGTTTAATAATGAATAAAAAAATAGGAGTGCGGGTTAGCTACTACAAACAGCATAGTGAACGCATTATTGTGGCCAAGATAGACACAAAGCCCATGCCTACTACAGTAGTACAAGTTTATATGCCAACTAGCTCAGCAGATGATGAAGAAATTGATGAAGTGTATGACGAGATAAAAGAAATTATTCAGGTAGTGAAGGGAGACGAAAATTTAATAGTCATGGGTGACTGGAATTCGTCAGTAGGAAAAGGGAGAGAAGGAAACATAGTAGGTGAATATGGATTGGGGGGAAGAAATGAAAGAGGAAGCCGCCTTGTAGAATTTTGCACAGAGCATAACTTAATCATAGCTAACACTTGGTTCAAGAATCATGAAAGAAGGTAGTATACCTGGAAGAATCCTGGAGATACTAAAAGGTATCAGATAGATTACATAATGGTAAGACAGAGATTTAGGAACCAGGTTTTAAATTGTAAGACATTTCCAGGGGCAGATGTGGATTCTGACCACAATCTATTGGTTATGAACTGCAGATTGAAACTGAAGAAACTGCAAAAAGGCGGGAATTTAAGGAGATGGGACCTGGATAAATTGAAAGAACCAGAGGTTGTAGAGAGTTTCAGGGAGAGCATAAGGGAACAATTGACAGGAATGGGGGAAAGAAATACAGTAGAAGAAGAATGGGTAGCTCTGAGGGATGAAGTAGTGAAGGCAGCAGAGGATCAAGTAGGTAAAAAGACGAGGGCTAATAGAAATGTTTGGGTAACAGAAGAAATATTGAATTTAATTGATGTAAGGATAAAATATAAAAATGCAGTAAATGAAGCAGGCAAAAAGGAATACAAACGTCTCAAAAATGAGATCGACAGGAAGTGCAAAATGGCTAAGCAGGGATGGCTAGAGGCCAAATGTAAGGATGTAGAGGCTTGTCTCACTAGGGGTAAGATAGATACTGCCTACAGGAAAATTAAAGAAACCTTTGGAGAGAAGAGAACCACTTGTATGAAATCAAGAGCTCAGATGGCAACCCAGTTCTAAGCAAAGAAGGGAAGGCAGAAAGGTGGAAGGAGTATATAGAGGGTTTATGCAAGGGCGATGTACTTGAGGACAATATTATGGAAATGGAAGAGGATGTAGATGAAGATGAAATGGGAGATAAGATACTGCGTGAAGAGTTTGACAGAGCACTGAAAGACCTAAGTCGAAACAAGGCCCCCGGAGTAGACAACATTCCATTAGAACTACTGATGGCCTTGGGAGAGCCAGTCATGACAAAACTCTACCGTCTGGTGAGCAAGATGTATGAGAAAGGCGAAATACCCACAGACTTCAAGAAGAACATAATAATTCCAATCCCAAAGAAAGCAGGTGTTGACAGATGTGAAAATTACCGAACTATCAGTTTAATAAGTCACAGCTGCAAAATACTAACGCGAATTCTTTACAGACGAATGGAAAAACTGGTAGAAGCGGACCTCGGGGAAGATCAGTTTGGATTCCGTAGAAATGTTGGAACACGTGAGGCAATACTAACCTTACGACTTGTCTTAGAAGAAAGATTAAGAAAAAGCAAACGTACGTTTCTAGCATTTGTAGACTTAGAGAAAGCTTTTGAGAACGTTAACTGGAATACTCTCTTTCAAATTCTGAAGGTTGCAGGGGTAAAATACAGGGAGCGAAAGGCTGTTTACAATTTGTACAGAAACCAGATGGCAGTTATAAGAGTCGAGGGGCATGAAAGGGAAGCAGTGGTTGGGAAAGGAGTGAGACTGGGTTGTAGCCTCTCCCCGATGTTATTCAATCTGTATATTGAGCAAGCAGTAAAGGAAACAAAAGAAAAATTCGGAGTAGGTATTAAAATTCATGGAGAAGAAGTAAAAACTTTGAGGTTCGCCGATGACATTGTAATTCTGTCAGAGACAGCAAAGGACTTGGAACAGCAGTTGAACGGAATGGACAGTGTCTTGAAAGGAGGATATAAGATGAACATCAACAAAAGCAAAACGAGGATAATGGAACGTAGTCAAATTAAATCGGGTGATGCTGAGGGGATTAGATTAGGAAATGAGACACTTAAAGTAGTAAAGGAGTTTTGCTATTTAGGGAGTAAAATAACTGATGATGGTCGAAGTAGAGAGGATATAAAATGTTGACTGGCAATGGCAAGGAAATCGTTTCTGAGGAAGAGAAATTTGTTAACATCGAGTATAGGTTTAAGTGTCAGGAAGTCGTTTCTGAAAGTATTTGTATGGAGTGTAGCCATGTATGGAAGTGAAACAAGGACGATAACCAGTTTGGACAAGAAGAGAATAGAAGCTTTCGAAATGTGGTGCTACAGAAGAATGCTGAAGATAAGGTGGGTAGATCACGTAACTAATGAGGAGGTATTGAATAGGATTGGGGAGAAGAGAAGTTTGTGGCACAACTTGACTAGAAGAAGGGATCGGTTGGTAGGTCATGTTTTGAGGCATCAAGGGATCACAAATTTAGCATTGGAGGGCAGCCTGGAGGGTAAAAATCGTAGAGGGAGACCAAGAGGTCAATACACTAAGCAGATTCAGAAGGATGTAGGTTGCAGTAGGTACTGGGATATGAAGAAGCTTGCACAGGATAGAGTAGCATGGAGAGCTGCATCAAACCAGTCTGTGGACTGAAGACCACAACAACAACAACAGTGCGTTGAGGCTGCGATTCCATGGATTTAGATACCACTTCTTGTTTCGTTTTCTGTCCAGTTCTCACATTACGTATCAGCTGTCTTAGAACAGAGGGCATCTAATTCTGCAACGTCGAGACCACTGTAAGATATTGTCAACACTTATGGAAGCATTTTTTATTACTGTCTCACCTGAAGTTTGCGCATCTTGTACAAAAATCATGGAGGACGGGAGGCGAGAGGAGGCGAGGTAAAAGTTAGAATCAGTCTACATCAATGACACTTCCGACACAGGTCCATTTGGGATAATTTGTGGGAAGCATCGGGCAGAAATTTTCCTCGGCTTTTGGTTGATGTCGATTTAGGTAAACGCCAAGTAGATAACAGATTGGATCATAGTTCTTCAGCGATAGAAGTATTTTCCCCTTTCTTGTTGGGTCATTCTTGTGAAAGAAGCCAAATATAGAAAACGCATCAGCATCATCGTCATAATCATCCTCTAGACCTTTTAACACATCGTTTACTCCAGCCAGACCCGTCCATCTGGCCCTATCTGCTTTCTGAAATCATCTGACTACCTCAACACTGTCGTCTCAGATGATTCACATACCATAGTATCTGATTGGTCAGTCTCCTGCTCACCTCTATTTCGTTTTGATTAAAGTCACAATTACGTCTTTCCCGACAGTCTAGTCTGTGGTCACATTGCTTGTTTTCTCGTCATTCCTAGCAATTTCTGGAGGATTCCGTAATTGCATACCTTATAAGGCGGCAGGAAGGGAGCCCCTTGCCAGTGAAAGTGGTTGTTGTTGGGAGGTAGCTTACCTCCACCTACCAGCTATATAGCTTCGTCACAAGACCTAATAGGGTTAGGCAACAGCTACGAAAATGTGATGACAACAATGGTTATCAATAATTTACAGAAAATTGTTAACACAGGTTATCAATAATTTACAAGAAATTGTTAATAAAAACCTTACAGTACTTTACTGCATCCTGAAGATAAGCTGCCTAGATAGCAGAGCACATTAACACCCTCGCTTCCACTATTCGAGATGACTAACGGGCCCCAGAATGAATCCGACCAGCAAGTTTAACGACGAGGGTGGGTGTGCAGACACGCCTGGATGTGGTTGTTACGAGGTTTCCCACTTCCGACTAGATGAATATAGGGCTGGTACACACAACAACTCAGTTACACGATTCGCAAACATTTCGAAAACGGTTGAGGGGGAGGGGGGGGGAGAGGTGAATGGCTGGCCACATCCAAACTCTGGTAGTGGCGCTCCCGTGTGGACACGTGGAAAGGACAGGAAAAAGGAACAGATTACGAATTAGTATGAAAATCACCGGCCGCTGTGCGAGCGGTTCTAGGCGCTTCAGTCTGGAACCGCGCACCTGCTACGGACGCAGGTTCGAATCCTGTCTAGGACATGGATATGTGTAATGTCCTTAGGTTAGTTACGTTTAAGTAGTTCTAAGTCTAGGGGACTGATGACCTCAGATGTTAAGTCCCATAGTGCTCAGAGCCAATTGAAGAATTTTTAGTATGAAAATGATGTGCTGCTCTAAAGTACACTTGTACTCTGCTATTGTCCTGGGTCCAGTGGGTAATAACTATGATCACCTGTAGAGTCCCACCTTGACAGCTCTTGGCGTCCCGTCTGGATACTGTCTTGAGGTAGTGTTGACAATTTGCGATACTTTATCAGTGGAGCTGTGTATCCTCTTATATCCCTGTTTGGTGGATGCATGTCTACTTTCGTGACATAAGGCGTAAGCATAAAATAGGTCTGCCTCTTATGGAGGCTAACTTTAACTCTGTTGCACTTGCGCATGTGGCAACGTGGTGTTCATATGGCTATGTTCCGAATGTATCGGATGACACAATAAATCTAAGATGCATTTCTACATGATCTGTGGTTAAGAGTGGGTTTAGCGTTAAAAGTGCTGCTATGGTCCGGGTGCCGTTGTATTTGGGAGTTACCAAGGTAATTCCAAATATTTACGTAATCCTAATATATATGCGGGTATCTACCCATCACAACCGGCGAGCAAAATCTCTGTAAACAGTTTTTCTCTACAAAATACAGCGTCCCTTATGGAACTGAGCCCTCAGGCACACAGTAGTTCTACTGCAACTCGGCGCCTTATCTTTCGGTTCGTGTGGCATGAAAGGTCTGCATTAACTCTGAAAGACGCATGTTGCCGTAAGGGGGAGATTGACTGTTAACTCAGCATGCTAGTTAAAACCCCAACTCTCAAAGCGAACAGGCGACTGTCTGGAGACGTGATACTTTAACAGCTCACCTCATAGTGTTTACGAGTTGCTTGTAGACTCTCATCTCGGTATTTGCAACCGATGTAGCGTTTTCAGAAGTTTAACCCGTATGAGTGGCAAGTATTATAGAAATTTTTCTCTTCATTTCTGGTGGCAGACTTGAGCTCGCGGACGTCATGACAATCTTGATGCGCATATTAAGTTTACACTGAGATAGAAAGAGCCGGCCTTTCTATATGTACTGGTTACGTGGAATGGCGAGAACTTGAGCCATAGCGCGTATCGAGAACCGACACACACGGACTGATACCTGCACATATCTTCAAGTCCTCACCTGACCCAGAAAAGAGGTACGCTTAAGGTGTTTGTAATGCACACAGAATGAATGTTTGTCCAACACCGCAGACACAAGATGCAGCATTTGAAACGCGTTATGAGAATGAATCGACATCCGCTAGTTGTGTAAGAAGTTTAAATGCCAACATTTTATGTTAGGCTTTACAATGACTGTTAGTGATATCGAATGAAACTAATTTACGGTTACCTGTCACTCTGTATTAATGTCCTCAGTTTCTTCTTATGCGATGTGGTACAATACAGCATCACCAGTCTTTCACGGTCTAACTGTGTTGGTGCAGCAGTAAATTTAAGCACAGCACAGTGATGCTGCGTTACTGCAATAGACTTTGTAGGTGTGGCGGTGGGACTTGGAGTCCCATATCACCCCCAAACGGTGACAGTACTTATTAGTCAGGCATAAAAACTTAGTCCAACATGGGCAGGTAGGGTGGGAAAGTACTGGACGTAGAATGGGGGGCTAGTCCCGCCGAAGGATGTAGCTGCGTTGGGGGTGCCAGGCCTGTCGTTAAGCAAGGTCAGTATCTGATGCCTCTAGGATGGTTAAAGGAACCGGATGGCGATGCCATTGATGAGGAAGTGTGGTCCCAATGTGGCGTAACCCAAGGAAAGTGTCCCTCAGGACATCCACTATCTCATAGAGCTGCTGCATGTTGTTGCTTATGGTGGTTGCGACCGAGCCGCCGAATCTTTCCATCAGTAAATGGGGTATGTTCTCAAGTGACTCCGTTGTTTTAACCCCTCCACTGACAGAATGACCCGCTTCCTACTTCCATATGTATAAAGCCAATACGGACTTGTAGCTGTCACGCCTTTGCGCTTACTGCTACGTATTTTAACCGTAAATAGCTCAGCCCTAATGGTAAGAGTTAGTAGTGAGTTCTGGCGTTATTAATCTTTGAAGACAGCACAGCTGCCACAAGCTCAGCTCACTTTTATTCCACTCCTACCCTCGCCATTACACCACATTAACTAGGTGCTACATGGACCTTGCTAAATTCACTTGCGTATACATTTTTGACCGTTACTCGCCAGTATTTACCTATTGGATTAGTACACTCCTAACCGGACTATTTCTCAAAGAGCTGTGATGATTGAACGGGTTCGATCCACGGCCTACAGTGCCCTACAGTTCACACGGTAACACTGCCTACCTGACCCACTTAACTTGGTAGTGAGCTTATGTATCCAATCACCACTGCTAGCAGCAGTAGATAATCCTATCAGCACGACGAGAGCAGCAGACTTACCGTCGAATCCTCCTGAAAATACTTATAACTACGGTCGCCAGCTCTGAAGGAGCAAAAGAATAAATCAATTTTTTGGCTCGTTTCAAAGTGAAACGGCTTGAGTTGAATTTTAAACTTAATTCTGAATATTACTATTTCTGATCATTCTAGGTGATTCTACAAAGCAAATACTCTCTCAATTTCTGTGAGTTGGCTTGGTAATTACCACCAAGACAATTTAAGCAACATAATTTAACAAACTTCTACCCTTCAACTTATTTAATGATTTTGGAATATTACTCTTTGGACAATTGCTATAGAATTAGTTAAGTGACTTTACTTGAAAGGTTACTCAGAAAAATTTAAGTAACTATAAATAGGCGACTCATTCTGGTGTGACCATTGCTCTTTTCTACATTCTTAAACGCTAAAGTATTCTACAACCAAATGAATTGTAAATGAAAGAGGCGATGGTGGCCTGAGTCTGATTTCACTACACTATGTTTCAGGTTACTACACTTTACAATGAACAACATGCGTCGTAATTTTACTCATTACTATATTCTGTCCTCTGCACTTGCACAAAAGAAAACTGGTATTCTCCTTTTACATGTATACGAAGTACGACTTAACAATTTCAAGCAGTCTTGCCTTGGGTAGGGTGGTGGGATGCATGTGGCTAACGCAGTTCTTCACGCCTCATGCCCTTAATGGCGGCTGGAACTACGAGCTGTAGCACTCGTATAAGCTACTGCACGTCCGCCATAAAATCTGGGCGTAGGAACTCTTACAATCAGCCCCAGTGGCATAGAGACGGCTTCGACAACCATTCGTCGCGTTCTACTCCACAAACGGCGACGATATTCTCCTTTTCGCTGTTGCACAGTCACTTTTGCGTGAGCACAGTTATGCACGTCCGCTCACGTCAACACTCCCCAGGCCATTGCATTGTTCAGTCCCTGTGTCTCCAGCTACCTCTAGCTATGCTTGTATCACCAAGAGTGGGGGCGTTCCCCTACCATCTTTTCACCGAAATCATTTAGTATTTAAGAATATTTATACTTATTACCCTGGAGTTCATACCAGTCATAATAATTTACTACTAGCGCCTTATAACATTAAATCATACACTAATAACTTATAATTACCAAGAAAAAGAATACATTTGACTCCGAGAGCTTAGCGCATTGTCTGAGGCAGCGCTAATTCCCAGTTTCGCCAATAGATGGCATCAGGGTCCACTCCCTGGCAGTCTACACCAGCGCGCCCGTTTCCGACGCGCGGGCTCCAAATTACTGTCAGCCCACCATCATTTCAGTTCCGTTACACATGCCCCACTTCTTATTGAAATATCTAACAGTGATAATTCAATAAGAAGTCTCTCCTATAATGAATCTGAAATGTTCGTTAAACTTTTTACCAAGGGTTTTCCCTTTCTTACTGATACATCTCGGTACTTATATTACTTATTTAAAATTAAACACCAATTCTTTCTATCTTTCCTGCTAAACATTACATAAATGATTTACATATATTCTTTACAATTTTCTTACATCTAAACACAGTACACTTTATACATCTTTTTTACAAAAATTTTAAATACACTTCTTTTATCTCAGGCAAGTAAAACGCACGTTATGCGCCTATTACTTTATAGCCCGTCCTTTTCACTTTACCTCCTCACTTTTCTACCTCTTCCACAACACTTATTTACACATCTATTAAGGCTTTCTTAGAAGCTCAGTCTTTCCCAGTCTGTTTAGTCTCTACTTAAACTAGAAGTTTCATTAGAATACTGCAACATATTTTAGTGAACATTTACCTTTCACATAGAACAAAAGAAACAAAACTATTTACATATTGGTTTACTTTAATATTTATTTATATATTTAATTTCAATCTGGTAGAATTCGTGGTTCATACCTTTTGAGATCCACTATGTTTCTTACTCCCAGGCGTTTGCCTGTTAATGGGTACTCTAAATAATAAGCGTTCTCATTGGGTATGGACACTATTTTAAATGGTCCATTATATATATATTTAAATTTGCTGATCTCGTTATTAATTTCACTTGATTTTTCATGTGTTTTTACAAGAACGAGCTCACCTATTTTGAATTTAGGATTCCTTACTTTTTCGTCATGACGACGAATTCTCGCATCTGCTTGTTTTCTCATCTTGTCTTTTACTAAGTTCTTTTTACTATCATAATCTAATTCAACTCTATCTGGAAATTCTAGTAGGTCTTCTACTAGACTTTTACTTCTCGTCTTTTTCAGGATTTCTTCTGGAGTAAATCGAGTGCTCTCGTTTGTTAATGAATTCATGATTTCTTCGAATTCACTCACATACATGCCCCACTTCTTGTGGTTACTATGGCAGTACGTCCTAAATAACCGACCTATCTCACGCATATATCTTTCTGCCGGATTGCTTGATGGGTGATAAGCTGAGATATGTACCACTTCTACCTGTTTCTCAGTTATCCCATCCTTCCACATTTTTGAGCAAAACTGAACACCATTATCTGATAGTATTCTCTTTGGCTTCCCTACTTTCACAAAATAATCACACACCATTTTATCATACACAGCTCTGGCAGTAGCTTTTCTCAATGGATACAGCTTTATATACTTTGAGAAAAGTTCAACTGCTACAAATATGTACACAAAACCCCCCATGGTTTTTGGTAATGGTCCAAAGATATCTACTGCTACTATTTCTAATACTTCATCAGGTTCTATTGATTGCATAGGCCCTTGATTAATCGCATTTGTTACTTTCGCCTTTTGGCATAGATCGCAAGATCTTATCCTCTGTGCTACCCTTCGTGCCATGTTGTTAAAGGTAATGCATTCATCTAACTTATTGGTACACTTCCGTGCACCACAATGGCCATATGCCAAGTGAACATAATCTATCAGCACTTCAGTGTGTTGTTCCGGCCAACATACTCTCCACTTCCCTGGATTATTTAATCTTTGAAGATACAGTACACCTTTATGTATTTTATATGAAGCCCTTATGTTAGTTGCGTCCGGATTGTCAAACTTGACCTTTACTGACTTGAGTGCATCATCATCACTTTGATATCTTCGCATATTCCGACATATTTCCCTAATTTTTTCTCTCCATTCCGCTTTCTTGAAGTAATTCACCTCAAAAACATCTTCCCTATTCTTTACACTTTCTAGTGTCTCACATCCTTCCGGTAATCTCGACAAAGCATCCGGTACTGCATGTTCTTTCCCTTTAACATACTTGATCTCTATATCAAATTGTTGTAAAAACAGCGCCCATCTGGTCAACCTGTTATGTAACAATCTGCAGTCCTTCAAAAATATTAAAGCTTTGTGGTCTGTATGGACCACAGTCTTATGCCCCCATAAGAAAAGTTGAAATTTCCTAAAACCCCATACTATAGCTAAAGCCTCCTTCTCTGAAACCGTATAGTTTCTTTCGTACTTAGACATGGTTCTACTCGCAAATGCTATTTGTCTATGAGTTTTTTCCCCATCTATCATTACCTCCTGAAATATGGATACTCCCAATCCATAATCTGAACTATCTGTTGCCATGTGGAATGGTTCACACAGGTCAGGGTGCCATAACTTTATGTTTTTAGCCAAACTGTCTTTTAGCCGGTTGAATGCTGTTTCACATTCCTCAGTCCATATATACACACTGTTCTTCTTAAGTAGGTTGTTCAGATGTGGGCTATTGAACACCTGATCATCCACATACTTACGATAAAAGGAACAAAGTCCTATAAACGACTTTAGTTGTTTTTTATTCTTGGGAGCCGGACAATTTCTTATTGCTTTGACTTTATCGGGATCCTTTCCAATTCCCTCTGGTGTTACTATGTGACCTAAAAACTTTATTTCTTTCTTTACAAACTCGCATTTTTTCAGGCTCAGGGTCATTCCTCCTTTAATTATAGCTTTGAACACCCTGTCGCATAACTCCATGTGCTCTTCTCATGTCCTTGTAGCAATTAACAGATCATCTACATAAACCGTGATTAGCGAACTAAGTTCACTCCCTAAAATTTTGTCTAAAGCCCGAATGAACACTGAAACGGAAGTATTTAGGCCAAATGGTACCACTGTGAAATGGTAGCATTTGCCATTGAATAAAAATGCCGTGGACTTCCTAGACTCCTCACTTAATGGGATTTGCCAGTATCCTGCAGTTAGGTCTAAACTAGTCATGTACTTTACACCATTAAACTTCTGCAATAAATTATCTATGTTCTCTGGACGATCCAACTCCCTCTTCACTACTTTATTCAGAGTACGAGCATCTATCACTATTCGTACACTTCCATCGTTCTTACCTACTATCACTAGTGGGTTATTATATGGGCTAGAACTCCGTTCAATGACCCCACATGAAACCATTTTATCTATTTCTTTTTGAACTGCTTCTTTCTTAGACACGGGTACATTATATGGTGGTTTAAAGAAAGGTTCATGCTCCTCTACCTCCATGCAGTACTCATAATTTATCACTCGTCCCGGTTTGTCTGAAAATACCTCCTGATTTTCTTTCAGAATTTGCCATAGATCCTCCCTTTGGGCATCAGATAGTCCTTCCGTTTTATCCACTACATTTCGAAAGAGTGTCTCCTTATTTCCATCTTCAACTATCTGCCTCACCAGAAACCAATCGAATTTTTGACCTATTCCTGAATCATGATCATCTCTAAATTCTACACATCTCAGCTGGTTCTCTTCCATTACTCTAGATGATTCAAATGGTATTTCTAATACCGCACTATCAACTTTACAAACTATTATCCCTTTGTCACAATCTATAATTACTTTCTGTTTTATTAACCAGTCAATGCCTAAAATGATCTCGGCACTGAGCTCTGGAACTACTAAAAATGCATTCGAAAATAGCTTGTTTTTTATCTTAAATTCCATCATCACTTGATGTTTAACAGGTTTACTACATTTCCCTGTCGCCCCTATCACTTTAACACCTGTTACTGGCATCATGACTACTCCTCGTTGCTCTTTGATCATCTCAAAAAATGCGTGCGAAATAGCACTTATTTGAGCACCCGTATCCAACAATACATATAAATCGTATCCACATATATTAATGGGTAGGATTGTTTGCATCCTATTGTCCTCTTTCATACTTTCTTTATCTTCCCATAATAAATCCTTTTCCACTGCCAAGTCTTGCCATATTATTTTTCCGGTTTTTATACTGACCATTCCATCTGGAGGTTTCTTTCTCCTTTTCATCCTAAATTCTTTCACCACTTTTTCCAATAGTCCTTCGTCCAGGCTCTTTAACGCCATCTCGTTCTCATTCGAATCTGTCATGCCTGAACTCTCGGTTGCGGAATCGGAAACTTCCTCTACTTCTTTTTCTCCCTGGATGCTTTCTGATGATTCTGACGATAATTCCTCCTCCTTAGAAATATTACCTTCTTCGGATTCAAATAATTCTCGCAAATTATAATCCATTTCTCTACTTTCCCTTTGTTGGATAGTGCATTCGCCACTCTTACTTTCATTATTTTCCCCTACTAATGGAATTCCAGTCCCACTCAAATCATTTGCTTCAGTACTACAGGGATCACAACACTCTTTCTCTTGGTTAGATACACTTTCTCTAATTTCTTTAAAAGAATCTTCATCACAGTCATGTACTCTTGCTGTCACTAGGTACACATCATAATCGGTATGGCTCTCTAACACTGTCATATTCGGGTCCAAATTAATCACTTGAGTGGAAGATCTTTCAAATTGTGCTGGCTGGCTTTTGAGCTGATGTACATATTCTGCATACGGGGTAATTTCTGAATCGGCATGCGCCTCTGCACTATGCCCCTTTTTCTTATTCACCCTTTCCTCTTTAATTACTTCTCGATGCGATTCGTCGACTATTCGTACGAACCTTTTACCATAAGTCACATCACTCCTACCTTGCCCCTGCCTCTCTGCACAGTTGCCATCCCTACCGACAAACAACGCCTCCTCTGACTCTTCCTTCATCAATTCGTCACTCTGACCTCGAATTGTACTTATTTCATTCACGTGAGCCTTCACATCCGACCGATATTCTTTTCCTACTTCATTTCCCTTAATAATTCCTCCCTGCTCTCTCTCCTCTGTTTGTATCCCTGCATTATACTTCGCAAAGTTTCGTTTATGTAACTGCTCTTCAGGCGAACGACGCACTATCCTACTATAGTACTGACTACTCCGATCTTCCCTATATTTGGGCCATTTCTTTCTTTCCGCGCGCGTTAGGCCCTTGACCTGCGCGGTATTTAGTTTTCCTGATTTTGATAATGCATCCCGTTTCCCTGATAGTGTCCTCTCCCTCGCTGAGAGTTACCTCCTCGACCTCTTCCTCTCATCATGTTAATTTGCGGTTCATTCCTACCACCTTTTACTATTCCATTCTGATTTCTGAAACCTCGAAACTCTCTAGTTTCCCGCCACCTGTCTTCATTCTCGATTTTTTCTAAAAATTCATCGAATGTTCGATGAGTGCCTCCTACATAACGCTTTGAATCGTCAGGTAGCTTTTTCCACAACTCCCACACTATCTCCGATTCTGATCTACGATCTTTAAGATACTCCAAACGCTTGAACCATCCTTCACAGTATTCTTTCGTGAGCCCACGCCCATGTTCTGGCATTCTGGCGACAATGAATTCTCTCCACAACCTATCCCTCTGTTGTGTGCCCCAGAATTCCTCAAGGAACTTTTCTTTGAAGTATGTAAACTTCAAATTGTCGATATCCAAATTCAATCCCCAACGTTTAGCATGACCTGCTAAAGCGTCTATTACTAAATTAATTTTTTCTTTATCCGACATGTCTGTTGGTAAGACACGTTCACAATTTTTTATAAAATCCATTGGATGCCATCCACCTTGTTTCTTTTGGGGATCGTATTTTTCCTCCCTACTCAGTATTTCCGATTTTTGCATTACCAGTGGGATACCACTACAGTTAAGAAACGTCTGATTCTGAACTTGCTGATTTAACAATTTTATCTCATTACGCAGTGTATTTTCCTGCTCCTGCACACATGCATCAAAACTCAACATGGTATTGCGCAGTGTTTCAATATCAGCTGCCGTTTCTTTAACAATCTCTTTCTTTACAATTGGTACTATCACCTGTAATTTACTTTCAATTATCGGTTCTAATTTTCTACTAACCAAAGGTTCCACTGATTTCTCTATTTTCTGAATTTCGGTATCAAATCTTTTCTCTATTTCTGTGACTTTTCTCTGAACATTTGTTATTTCAGCCCTAATGCTATTTACTGATTTGTTTACCTCTGTGATACGTTGGCTTTGCGTATTCAAAATATCTAAATTGGCTTTTATTTTACCAGATAGGTTTTCATCCAGTTGGGATATATGGCTAGCCATTTCTGCTTTCAAACTAGCATTCCCTTCTCGAATTTGCGCCATCATACTATTTAACAAACTTGTTAATTCCATATCCTCTCCCTTGTGACTTGCATCCACAGATACATTGGGTTCACTTTTCACTACCTTTGGTTTCACTTCCCGTTCCTCCTGTTTTGTGGGTGTGGATTCATCTATAGGATTTTCCAACCCTACAACAGTATCTATGGTCCCTAATTCTGGGTCTGACCTTGTAATGTTTTCGTCTTGCTTGTTACTATTCGACTCCATCTTATGCTGCTGTATTTCGTGCCTAATTGAAATGTTGATTAAACCAAGTATTACTTGTTTAACTCCTACTATTGGACTTCCTTTTGCTGCTTTGCAGGTTGTCGTCTTGAACTTACCAATTGTGGTATATTTGTCTACAACAGAATTTAAAATTTTCTTGAAACTACAAGTTTATATAAATCACTTTTATTGCAGCCATTATTCTACAAACTTGGTAAGTCCTGTCACGGTCGCCACATGCGACCGAACCGCCGAATCTTTCCATCAGTAAATGGGGTATGTTCTCAAGTGACTCCGTTGTTTTAACCCCTCCACTGACAGAATGACCCGCTTCCTACTTCCATATGTATAAAGCCAATACGGACTTGTAGCTGTCACGCCTTTGCGCTTACTGCTACGTATTTTAACCGTAAATAGCTCAGCCCTAATGGTAAGAGTTAGTAGTGATTTCTGGCGTTATTAATCTTTGAAGACAGCACAGCTGCCACAAGCTCAGCTCACTTTTACTCCACTCCTACCCTCGCCATTACACCACATTAACTAGGTGCTACATGGACCTTGCTAAATTCACTTGCGTATACATTTTTGACTGTTACTCGCCTGTATTTACCTATTGGATTAGTACACTCCTAACCGGACTATTTCTCAAAGAGCTGTGATGATTGAACGGGTTCGATCCACGGCCTACAGTGCCCTACAGTTCACACGGTAACACTGCCTACCTGACCCACATAACTTGGTAGTGAGCTTATGTATCCAATCACCACTGCTAGCAGCAGTAGATAATCCTATCAGCACGACGAGAGCAGCAGACTTACCGTCGAATCCTCCTGAAAATACTTATAACTACGGTCGCCACCTCTGAAGGAGCAAAAGAATAAATCAATTTTTTGGCTCGTTTCAAAGTGAAACGGCTTGAGTTGAATTTTAAACTTAATTCTGAATATTACTATTTCTGATCATTCTAGGTGATTCTACAAAGCAAATACTCTCTCAATTTCTGTGAGTTGGCTTGGTAATTACCACCAAGACAATTTAAGCAACTTAATTTAACAAACTTCTACCCTTCAATTTATTTAATGATTTTGGGATATTACTCTTTGGACAATTGCTATAGAATTAGTTAAGTGACTTTACTTGAAAGGTTACTCAGAAAAATTTAAGTGACTATAAATAGGCGACTCATTCTGGTGTGACCATTGCTCTTTTCTACATTCTTAAACGCTAAAGTATTCTACAACCAAATGAATTGTAAATGAAAGAGGCGATGGTGGCCTGAGTCTGATTTCACTACACTATGTTTCAGGTTACTACACTTTACAATGAACAACATGCGTCGTAATTTTACTCATTACTATATTCTGTCCTCTGCAATTGCACAAAAGAAAACTGGTATTCTCCTTTTACATGTATACAAAGTTCGACTTAACAATTTCAAGCAGTCTTGCCTTGGGTAGACGTGTCGGTGCTGGTGGTGGGATGCATGTGGCTAACGCAGCTCTTCACGCCTCATGCCCTTAATGGCGGCTGGAACTACGAGCTGTAGCACTCGTATAAGCTACTGCACGTCCGCCATAAAATCTGGGCGTAGGAACTCTTACAATCAGCCCCAGTGGCATAGAGACGGCTTCGACAACCATTCGTCGCGTTCTACTCCACAAACGGCGACGATATTCTCCTTTTCGCTGTTGCACAGTCACTTTTGCGTGAGCACAGTTATGCACGTCCGCTCACGTCAACACTCCCCAGGCTATTGCATTGTTCAGTCCCTGTGTCTCCAGCTACCTCTAGCTATGCTTGTATCACAAAGAGTGGGGGCGTTCCCCTACCATCTTTTCACCGAAATCATTTAGTATTTAAGAATATTTATATTTATTACCCTGGAGTTCATACCAGTCATAATAATTTACTACTAGCGCCTTATAACATTAAATCATACACTAATAACTTATAATTACCAAGAAAAAGAATACATTTGACTCCGAGAGCTTAGCGCGTTGTCTGAGACAGCGCTAATTCCCATTTTCGCCAATAGATGGCATCAGGGTGCACTCCCTGGCAGTCTCACACCAGCGCGCCCGTTTCCGACGCGCGGGCTCCAAATTACTGTCAGCCCACCATCATTTCAGTTCCGTTACATGGTCTTAAGGGGGATGATATCCGCTTCCTCATGGAGAGTCACAATTCACGTGCGGGGCGTGCAGGCTCCACTTAAGAACCTTGTGCTGCACGCGCTGCAAACGTCTGCATCCTGGTGACACAGCGGAGCCATACGTGAGGGCAGGCAGGATAATTGCTCGATACATGTGGAGCTTGGTATGCAGGTTAAGTCCCCTACTGCAGAAGAAGAGGTACAAAGCCCTGGCCAGCTTTTGCCCCTTGTTGGCGACATACTCCGCATGACAGTGGAAGAGCAACTTGTGGTCCATCCGGACCTGTAGATAGGTGGTCGTCGGGGATCAGGGCAACTCCATACCTGCAGTCGAACTATTGGGGTGGAGGACTGGGCGCAGTATGCTGAAATAGCCTGCCGTAGTTTAGGCGGAATTAAGAGCTATTTGGTTTGTCAGGCACCAGGTGTCGTTGGAGGCGGGTGACGACGGCGTCAATGATACAGCCAGTGCTATATAATGATGTGTCGTCAGCATATTGTGCCAGGTGGCTCTCAGAGATGGCATATCATTCACATAGATACTAAAAGGATTGAAAGACAGCACCGATCCTTGTGGAGTGCCCGCCGACAATTAGTGAATGCCGGAACGCATTCCCCATCGAGCCCTAGGAAAGTCCTACTGCGGAGGAAGTCATCCACAATCTTGACATAGATATCTGGCATGGGGGTCTACATCAGCAGCTTGTGCACTATGTTGTCATGCCAGTTCTTGTCGTAAGCGTTCTGCAAGTCCAGATAATCGGCGCCTGTCGACCTCCCAGTGTTGAAGCGTTTGCTGACGTGTTCAGTGATTCGTAGGACAAGAAGGTCGGCAGAGAGGTGTTTAGTAAATCCGAACTGTTCAGGTCTGATCGTCCCAGCACCGCCAGAGGTTGGAAAAAGCGGTGGATGATCTTAGATTCAAGGAATTTCGCCATGGTATTTAAGAGGCTGATGGGCCTGTTGTTGGTAGTGAGTGTAGGGATCTTGAACCGGTTTGGGATCACAATCAACTTGCCTTACTTCCACTGAGGAGGTAACAAGCCAGAAGTGAGACAACCGTTTAAAATCTCGGTGAACAAGATGTGAGGCGTACATGGAGTCGCAAACATGTTCATTTAAAATTCCGTTCAATCCAGGGGCTGATCGGCCACGTTTCCGTCGTACGATCCGCTGGACTTCTGCCATGGACGTCAGGTGGGAGGCAGACAGAGGTGGACTGTTGAGGAAAGTGGCAACAGCTGTCAGGACGTTGTGTTCGTCCTGTACTCCGTCTGGAGAAAGGTCCTGGACAAGGGGGTGGTTTTGGGCCTCGAATGCATCTGCCAGTGTTTCCACTGTTGTGCCAATAGGATGGGCAGTCCCTGGCACAGAACGTCACAGAAAAAAGAAAATGGTTCAAATGGCTCTAATCACAATGAGACTTAAAATTTGAGGTCATCAGTCCCCTAGACTTAGATTTACTTAAACCTAACTAACCTAAGGACATCACACTCATCCATGCCCAAGGCAGGATTCGAACCTGCGACCGTAGCGGCAGCGTGGTTCCAGACTGAAGCGCTAGAACCACTCGGACAGAACGTCGCAGAATGCGAATGACAATATCCTCAACACGTTTAGAAGGTTTAAATCTTAACCATATAGGGGAACTACATGTGTTATTACAGTGTGTGTTTTGTGTGACGACTTTTAGATAGCCTGTGTAACTGCCTAGTGGAAAAACAAAATCGCTATTTCAGAACATGGTATATACAGTGTCGTCTATTGATAGAGACTGGGCCAAACATGTCACGAAATTACCATCAGACAGAGAAATAAAAAGAGCAAATCTGTTCGACCGTGACGGGGGAAAACAGATGGCGCTATGGATGGCCCACTAGATGACGCTGCATAGCTAAAATTGTTATAAACTGTATTTTTAAATTGGTACCCCCAATTTTTATTACATATTCGTATAGTACCTAAATGAATAGGAATGTTTGATTAGGAAAATCTGTTTCGTTTTGTGATGGATGGCACTGTAATATTCTCACTTAGCAATGCACCAGATAGCATTGGGTGAAATTCATTAATAAGGTGTGATAATACGCTTGTCCAGGCTTGTTCCCCCCACCACCCCCTCCCAATGATTTCCTCCTTCCTCTACAGCCCCCATCCGTTGATCCGCCTCTATCGCTGAATCTATCCCTCTCTCCACATCCACATCCTCCGTCTCCATCACAGCAATTTCCAGCACCTCCCCCTCCCAGATGTTGAACTTCGCCATGACATCTACCCTTCCTTCCGAAAGTAACCTGGCCTGGTTCCCCCGCTCCCCAGGGCCAACTTTCCCTTCCTTCTCCATGAGCGGATTTTTCTTCATCCTTCTCTGAGTCCCTGCAGCCCCTCTTCGACTGCTTCCTTCCCACATCCTTCCCTCCCCGGCCCTCTTCAACGCATTCCCCGCCTATGTCGCCACCTCTCCTCCCCTCCCTCCCTTCTCCCCCCTCTCCTCCCGTCCCTCCTTTGTTCCCTCCTTCACCCTCTCTTCCCCTCCCTCCCTTCTTCCCTCCTCCCTCGTTTGTATAGGCCTGGCAGATCCTCTGTTGACTCATCGTCTAGCTGCTGTTTTCCTGTGCGTCAAGAGCTGTGGTTTTAATTGTGTACTGTACTTGTACAAAGTACAGCGCACAGCATCGGAACTTTTATGATCGAGTGTGTGGTTTTCTTTGGCGTGCGCAAATTTTTTATGGTTTATATCTGCGTTTACAGTCGTCTCCTTTTTGTCTCTTCTCTTCCCTACTGCTCCCCCATTTATATGTATATGTACACCATATTTTTCTCCTTTCTGTTCTTTCAGATATCGTCCTTTGTATAATTATTGTCTTTTGGCTGAAGGGCAGTGCAAATGCTGCAGCCAGCCCGCCCCAGATGGGGAATTGAAATACAATAAAGATAAAAAAATGCTTGTGCAGCTCGAGGGTTGGATCCCCTCACTTCAAAGACGATAGATTACACAACCTGGGCTACCCTCAGGGTGAAATCTACGATTTTGAAGCGACTCTTGCTCTTGCTGTTGCTGTTGCTGTCCGTCCGGGGCTTTCCACCGTCAGGGGCTTGCCGCTGCTGTCGCCAACCCCTTCTATCCGTCTGTCGCCATCTGTCTGTCTATCCGCCACCGTCCGTCGTCGCTGCTGCCTGCTGTCCGTCCCTCCGTCTGTCCATCCATCGGTCCACCATGAGTCTTCCCACTTCCACTATCATCTACACCTGCTCCTCCCCCTCTTCCACTTCCTGGAATGCCGCCCCTGGCCTCGCTCCTTACACCTCGCATCCCCTTGCCCCTCTCACCTATTCCCCCATCACATCCTCATCTGTGTACCCCTGCTTCTACACCATTTCCACAGCCTCCACACCCACAACAGCTCCCACTCCTGCCCCACCCTCATAAACACCTCTGCTGCCTCCTCTGCTGCCCCCCCTCCCCCATCATATCATCATCTGTGTCCTCTGCCAGCATCACTTCATGTCGGTCCACAGTCGCCACCACTAAACCAGCTGCTTCTCCCAACACCTCCACCCCGCCTACTGGAGTTGCTGCCCGCCACCTCCCTCTGTGACTGCCCCTGTCCCCTCCTCCAAGCCTACGGTCTCCTAAAAGCCCAAGAAATGCGTCATTGACCACTTGGCTCCTGCCACTTTCCACAAAAAGTCACCACCCCCCTCCCCCTCCCACTGTCATCTCCATGGACACCACTCCTCCTCCTGACACCTGTACCCCAGCCCCCAGGGATGTCCTATCAAACCTGGACCCTAAGTTCCTTGATGCCCACACCCTCACAATGGAGATAAGAAAGTAGCTACCTGATGCTCCTATCTCCCAGCTTTTTCCCCACATCATCTGAGAACTCATAAATTCCCCCTCCCCCTCCTTTCACATGGACCTTCTCTGTAAACTCCCACTCATTATGTTTTGTCCCCATACATCCCTGACACCCTCCCCTCTTCATCTCCTTGTCAGCCCCATCCGCCCTGTCGCCCCTATCTACACTACAGTGATCACCAAGCTAAGTCCAGTGGTCACAGCAGATGAGGTGTTGGTGGAACTGACCTCCCACCCTTACCTGGAAATCCACTTTGCCTATTATATCCTCAATATCTCCAGACACACCTATCTTATGCGGGTCATTTTGAAGTCTGCCAACTCCATTGACCCCCTCCTCAACCAGGGTGATCTGATTTTCCACTGATGCCATCCTGTTGAATCCTCCACATACTCTCCCCAATCCTACCACTGCCAGTGCTGCCTCACGTACAATGATCACCTGACTCCAACTGCGAAAATCCCCCAACCTGTCCCCATCGCAAGGACTCCCACTTTCTTAAAACCTGCTCCATCCTTGCCACACCCCCCCTTCCTGAAACACCTGCAAATGGCTCCCATCCCACCTATTCCCACAAGTGTAAAGCTAAACCCCCTCTAGCAACCCCAAAGCGTACTGCACCTGTCCATCCTATTGATCCTCCATCCACCCCAACAAGCCCCTCCATCCCCGCCCCCCCCCCCCCATGGCTGATGACATCATCCAGTTCCTCACCATAGTTCTCCAAAACATTCGCCCTTTTCAGTGCTTTCACACCCTCCAACATATCTCCCTTGCCACCCTCTCCATCTTCCACCTGAACACCTCACCACTAACTCCCACAACCAAGCCCACTTCACCTTCACCTGCCTCAGCAACCTAGTTTAAGCCTCTTCCTTCCCCTCTCTTATCCCCCCTCCCACTCTTCCCATCATTGTGTGGTACAAGTGTTGCATCATATTCCAGAACATCTGCCCCTTCCACACCAACAAATACCTACTCATGAACACCCTCTCCCACCACCAATGTATCTTCCACCACAATGGTGCTGCTGGTCCTCGAGAGCAGTGTGGAGTCGCCATTGGCCACCTTAAGCACTTCCCAATCCAGCCACAATCATCCTCAATGACCCCACCGAACACCTTATTCTCAGTGTCTTTTTCCCCTCCATTACCTTCACCACCATCTATATCTACTCCACTGCTCCTCTTCCTTATGACTTCATCTCCCACTTTGACCACACATTCTCCACCTATGTGACTGCCATTAACATCAACATCCATAGCCGATTCCCTGCCGCCCTTCGGCGGTAGCATCATTTCCTCCCCAAAATCCAAGGTGACCTTGTTCCCCTTCCCCAGCACACCAGACATGAAAGTGACACCACTCATGATTTTATCTTGCCTCCGCCAACCTCCTTAGGCGTATTGCTGTCGATATCCTTGACCCCACAGGTAGTGACCACCTCCCTGTCCTTCTCACCATAATGTCTGCTCACCACCCCATTACCCGGCTCCCAGCCCTTCACCCCCTCCCAAGGTCATCCATCACTACCGTCGCCCCCCTGGTCGAAAGCTACCCTCTTACTTATCACAATCCTGACGACATCATCCACGCCTCATCCTTCTTTCAGAAGGCCATTACTGATACTGTGGAGGCCAATGTTCCTACTAAAACCATCCACTCCCACTGTCCCATGCTCCCTCCTTAGACTGTTCTCCTCCTAAGCGAATTGTGCTGCCTCTATCACTCCTTCCTGCGCACTCATGATGGAGATACACTCCAATCCCACCGGGAAATACAACGACACATACGGAACTTATTACAGCAAAGAAACTCCAGGACTGGCGCCAGACCTGTACAGTACTCAATGCCACCCTCCCTATCAACTCCTTCAAGTACTGGTCTGCCTTCCATCACCTTACTGGTTCCCATTTCGTATCTTATTATAAGTTTCTCCATAACGACCACCCCCCCTTCCTGACAACCTCAGTAAGGCCAACCACTTTGCTTCCCACCTTTCTGAGGTCTTCTCCATCCCTGATTATCCACACTTTGATTATTCTCTTTCCACACCATCATGGAATGCGCCATTACCTTGGTCGCTCTGCTTGCTCCTAGTCTCCAGTACTTGTGGCAGTTGCCCCCTCTCATATCAACACTCCAGTCACAGCACAAGACATTAAACTTATAATCCAGTCAAAACGCAACATGGCTCCTGGTCATCACTATGTCACCTGCCGCCACCTTAGAGAAAGCCCCTTCACCTTTCTCACTGTCCTTGCCAATTTACACAACATCATCCTCTCTAACAGCTTCCACCCCAACCTGTGGAAGACTTCCCACGTTCTCTTATTCCTCAAACCCAACAAACCCCCTTCCATTTCCTCTGCCTATCATCCCATCTGCCTCTCTTCCATCTTCAGTAAGGTCTTTGAAACCATCCTCTCCATTTACGATCGTCCCATTCAGCTCACCCCCACCCTGAGAAATCGTGGTCTCACCCTTGACTGTCACCTCACCTGGACCTCTCACCTCCTGACCATCTCGCAGAATGCACATTCCCACCTCTGCCTCCTGAAGCTCTTGTCTGGCCAGACATGGGAATTGCATCCATCCACCATCCTTTACTCCTACAAATCCCTCATCCGTCCTATCCTCTGTTATGCCAGCATTGCCTGGATTTCCGCCCTCCCCACCCACCCCTGCATTTACAAATCCCTCCAAATCCTTAAACATGCTGCACTCTGCCTTTGCCTTCTGTATCCGCCTACCTCCCTCCACACGACTCCTGTATGACTTCATTCCCTTCCCCCACCTCCTCCCTCTCCTCCAACATCTCCACATCCTTTACACTGTCTGCAGGCTTGATCCCCCCACCCCCTGGCTTCCTCCCTCCTCTCCACACCCCACCTGTTGCTGGACCTCTATTGCTCTGTCTCCACGCCCACACCCACCATCTCCATCATCAGGGCAATTTCCAGCACCTCCCCCTCCAGGATACTGAACTTCACTGTGACATCTACCCTTTCTTCCAACTGTAACCTGGCCTTGCCCCCCCCCAAAGGTCTCCGTTTTACCTCTCCCTTCCTTCTTCCATAGCGGATTTTCCTCCTTTTGCCCACGACTCCCTGCACCCTCTTCTTGACTGTGTCCCTCCCAAGTCCTTCCCGCCCCAATCCTCCCTCCCTTCTTCCCTTCTCACTCATCTCCGTGCTCCTGGCAAATCTTCTGTCTGCTCATTGTCAGCAGTGTGCTACATCAGTGTTGTGTTTGGTGCTGTTGTCCCGTGCATCAAGAGCTGTGGTTTCAATCATGTGCCGGATTGTACATAGGGTTACTGTCAGTGATTGTTATGTGCTACGGTGTCCATCGATACTTTTATGATCCAGTGTGTGGTTTTTTATTGTGCGCTACTTTTTTGTGGCTTTATCTCCATTTTACAGTCACCCCCTTTTTATCTGTTCTCTTCCATACTATTCCTCATTTTTAAATCTATATAAACCATATTTTCCCCTTTCTGTTATTTTAAATGTCTTCTTTGTATAATTACTGTCTTTCGGCTGAAGAGCGCAGCTCATATGCTGCTGCCAGCCCCCCCCCCCCTCTCCCAAATGGGGCATTGAAATACAATAAAGGTAAAAACACACTTGTCCATCTTCCTTCTCTGCCGATGACCAACTCCTATGTCTCACTCATGTTCCCTCTCTCCAGCATATCTCCTGTTGCTCTGCCATTTTTGTCTCCCTAGACCTTGAAGAGGCCTATGACCATGTATGGTGGCATCCCAGTCTCCTGTTTAAACTCTAGACCTACGCTCTTCCAATCAACTATGTCTGCCTGATTATCTCCTTTCTCTCCCCCTGCCCCTCCTATGTGAGCATCCAGAATGCTGATTCCTCCACCTTATATGCCTCTGCAGATGTGCCCCAGTGCTATGTCCTCTTCCCACTCCTCCATCTCCTGTACACAGCAGGTATGCCCAAACCCTCCGTCCACATCCTGCAGTATGCCGATGACACTGCCTTCCTTGCCCTTGCTCCTGCCCTTCAACAGTCCCAACACCTTCTCCAGAATCTCCTTGACCTTTTTGCCACATGGTGTAATCAGTGGCCTGTCAAAATTGGTCCTTCCAAGACCCAGTCAATCATTGTAGGTCATACCACTTGCTACCTCTTGCTCTTTGATTTTTCTCTTACCATCTGCTCCTGTCCTGTCCACCTTTCCCCTATCCTCACCTGACTGGGACTCGCCATTGACCATCACCTCACCTGTATCCCTCATCTCTGCTCTACCCAATCCAAAGCCCACAGCATTCTCCACCTCCTTAAACTCCTCTCTAGCTGAACATGGGGGTTTAACCCCTCTGCCATCCTCCACATCTACAAATCCTAAATCCATTCCATCCTCTGTTATGCTAGTCCTACCTGGATATCCACCCCACATTCAATAATTCCAACCAGATCCTCCAGCACTATGCACTCCACCTTGTCTTCTGTATATGCCTTCTGGCCCCCACATGCATCCTCTATGATCCGATTCCTTTCCCCCATCTGCTCCTTTTCCTAGAACATATCCCCATTCTTTACAACTTCTGGCGACTTGATCATCCTCATACCCTGGTTGCTCTTCTCCTCTCCAAACCAAACCCACTGCCGTGACTCCACCATTGCATCACCCCTACCCTCCACCTTTACACCCTTCATCTCCTTTTCCATGGTGACTTCCATGAACTCCACTTCCCCAATGATGCCCTCCCTCCCTCCCTCCATCTACCCCTTCTATCAACTATGATCCTCACCTTTTCCTCCCTCCCTTTACCCTTTTCTTGGGCTCCTGCTCCCCCCACTCATCCAGTTTTTTCTGCACCTCCTTACTCCCTGACTCCATTCTTCCCCCCCCCCCCCCTAGGCCCAATCCTTTTTGCTTCCCCTCCACTGTCTTCCCCACTCTCTTTCTCATGTCTGCCCTGCTGATTGCACACTCATTTAACGTTAGAACTATGTATGTCACAACGAACAAAAATGGACTTTTACCACTATTGAAATAAGCCCTCCATATGTAATATGAGTGCTCATATTTTCAAATGTGTGTGAATTCCTAAGTGACCAAATTGCTGAGGTCGTCGGTCGCTAGGCTTACACACTACTTGAACTAACTTATGCTAAGAGCAACACACACACTCATGTCTGAGGGAGGATTCGAGCCTCTGGCACAATCCATGACATGGTGCGTCTAACAGAGCGCCCACTCCACGCAGCTGAGCGCTCAGATTTCGCACATTAGCAACCAGTGACATTAATAGTGTCCATATTAATGACAGCATGACCTTCACAACAGAATACGTTGTCCTCAGAACTACAGATTTTCAAAGCAGTCTCCCTGTACGTACAAACATTGTGCAACCCGCTGGATCCTACAGCTATGGGCCCTTCGCATCAGAGCTGTGTCTTCAGTAACAAGAGCGGAATGAACACACACTACTAACTCTTCCACGGCAGAGTACAGTAGACGTGATCCTTCAAGTGTCCCCACAAGAAGTAATCCAGGGGATTTAGATCACATGAACGGGGTGGCCATACAGATGGATCTCCACATCTGAGCCATTTCCCTGGAAATCTTCTGTGCAAATAACGTCGCGCATTAATTCCAAAGTGTGGAGGTGCACTATCATGTTGGAACCAAATCCTGTGCCAAACATGTAGTGGAACATCTTCCAGCACATCAGGCAGATAGTTTGAGAGAAATGCATGATACCTTCGTGCACGCAACCAATCAGGGGCCTGAACAGTTGTCGCCCATTTGTTGATACCAAAGCGAACCTGATATCCACGGTGGCAGGTAAAGTGCGGGCTAACCTCACACCAATGGTGGGCATTGTGCACATTGAAGACGTCCCTATGAGTGAATCCTGCATCATCCGACCATATTAAGGTGTTCATGAAGTCATCATTGGCTTCCTGTTGTTGTTGGAACCATTCACAGAATTGCATCCGTTGATGGTGATCTGGCAGGATGTAGGTGTTAACGACTGTGCATTGGGAGACACGCAGCTGCCTTGCTATTCTAAGTGTACTTTGCTGAGGTTCTTGATGTATGACCTGCACAATAACTTCATCAGTAGCTGCAGCACGGCGAGTCCATAGACGACCTTGGTCACGTGATGTTGAAAGGGTAGAACCTGACTCCCAAAGGCACAGCTCTAGATGAGGGAACACATTTTTATCTGGATGGCATCAGCGAGGATATCTAGCAGCATATTCACGACAGGCAACACCATCCTGGTTATCAGATGCACCAAGGACCAGAAGACATCCTGCCAGATCACTATCAACGGATGCAGTTCTGTGAATGGTTCCAACAACAACAGGAAGCCAACGATGACTTCACAATGCTCACCATTGGTGTGCGGTTAGCTCGTTGCGGAGCCTACATGCGGATTTTCGTTACGTGGAGGAGCTGCCACCCCTGCTGTTCAGGGGAAGCCTTGAAATTGATAGTTTTACGTATAAACAGAAAGAAAGCTCAAACTAAACGGATCTTGGATTCAAGAGTAGCAGCGAATGATCGCTGCAGCTAAGAGTAAGACGACCATCCCGACAATAACCTGGAAAAGGCATCAGGCTTTTGCGCGACAGGTACATATTACCTTCAGCCACCACCAGCAATGGACCGTCCAAGGCGTTGCAGTCGTGGACTGTGCGGCTGGTCCCGGCGGAGGTTCGAGACCTCCCTCGGGCATGGGTGTGTGTGTTTGACCATAGGATAATTTAGGTTAAGTAGTTTATTAGCTTAGGGTCTGATGACCTTAGCAGTTAAGTCCTATAAGATTTCAACATATTTGAACATTTTTTGAGCAATGGAGGGCGCATCTTCGACAATTTACCCACTCATCCGACAAAACGTCAGAGCAATATTTAAACAAACCATAGCCAAGGATCCCAAGATGTAAAAATGGCAGTAGGTCAAGAAGTGGTTATGAAAGACAGTAAATGTACGCTGTGTCCGTTTTCATAGCTGGAGGAAGGCCACTCGCACTTGTAAGTTTCCCAGACAGTGATTTCTGTTATTGGATGAAACTTCCTCCATGGTGTATTATAAGACTCCAAGAAAATGTCTCTTTCCTTATGTTTATGAAATATGAAAAACGGACCCGTAATTCCACAAATGTTAGTAAGTAGTTGTAATACTTTCTGTGATAATAAAAGGGAGCGGGGGGTTCATGTTTTAATCTGCCGCCAGCAAGGAGATGCCTTGCTGTTTCGTGCTCGCTCTTCTTCAGCTTTCGCTACGTAAGGATCTACGTTGTTAGCTCTTAAGATCAACGAATGTATTTACCTACATTTAAATCAATTTTTTTTAGATTTATTTACTTAACGACACAGACATATTTATTTGTATAAACCTCTTGTAATTATCAGTTTTGTTTGCAGCTATTAGTGAAAGAAGTGCCAAATTACTGACGTAGAGTCCGTTCGCTAATGGTGTGCCCTAACTACTGTTTAGCAAGTTGTCAAACCTTTCATCGTGCGTCAGTGAACCGGCGGTCTGTCTGAAACGAAATCCTACGCTGAATTAACGATACCACATAGCGCGATTGACCAATTGCCTTGTGCACTCGCCTTCTCTAAATTATGTTGGGCCACGTCTGTGACTTCACGTTTCTCTCCGACACAAGTCTGGAGTAATAGGAAATCACGACGGGAAACAACAAGCACTGCTCGGACAACATTACTGAGTTGACTTCCTGCTAGGATGTGGTAGGTGATTCCGACTATATTGTTTACATTCTCAGTGGTATAACGTATTGAAACCGTCCCACAGGCATCAGAAAGTTGGCAACCGTATTGCAACTCTCCGTCAGACGGCCAAAATGGTCGCGCGGGATCTTACGGACCAAATGGTGCGCGCCCACTGAGTCATGCTTCCAGCGGCTTTGAAAGAGAATCGCCCTCTTCCGCCTTAATATGGGGCGGCCGGCGGCAGCCGAATGGCCCTCCCCCACTTAGAGCCCCGTCGCTACGAGAAGGCAGACACCGCCTGGTTGTGGCTCCGACTCCATCGTTCGTGCTTTGGTACATACAGAGTCTCCTCCTTGTTAACACTAAGGTAACTGGACTCTGCTTCTTGCTGCATTATTTGGAATGAGTTTCCTCACGCTTACAGAAATACAAGTTAAATGATTCATCTGTATACTGTGTTAGCTTCCTCGCCCTGAACTAGTTGAATAGGAGGACTTACTGCAGGCGCTTCCAAAGTGTTATGAGGACCGTGTGCAAGTGGTTGATGGCCGTTACAAATTCTTTAGGTTGAGTAATCAACAAGGACAGACAACTGCAAGGCCTTACTAGACAGTGTAGATTCAAATGTGACTGTGGTAAATATTCCAACCATACAGTGGTTCGTGACGTCATCACCCACAATGTGGGTAACTCTCGAATTTGAGAACACATTCTTAAATACTCGAACTCTTCTTAAGGTTGTAACGTTCCCTGGCAAACTCACGCTATTAATGAACAAGAGTTTATTTGTACCATATACGCCGCTCTGAGCAAGTTGTATATACCGTAATTATTGAACAAAAAATATTATTGAATTTTGTGTAAAAGACATTTGTTATTATCGTAATACTTTTTGTAGTAATATTCTCTCTGTATTCAGGATAGTAATTTTTCTATATTTATTATGTGATTGTGAAATGTGTCAGTATCTGCGATAACAGAGATGTGAAATTTAGCCAGAGGAGAATAATATTGTCAAATTACAAAGAAATGTTAATAGTCAGCAGTAGTATAAAAGAACCATGTACAGCGTATTCTTTGGTCTTCTCTGTGTAGAGCTGAATGCGAGAGGAAGCTGTGTCGAAGCGATTTATGAATGGGTAGACTTCTTTTGTCTCTGTCTAGATTTAGCCGCCATTAGAGGAGGCGTTACAAATTAATGTGAGTTCAATTATTGTTTGATCTAAATATATCAGAATTTATCAAAAGCGTGTATTATTAATGTAAATTATCTTGCCCATGTCATCTATAAAATTTCTTTAAAGAATTTTCAGCATTTTTAGCGGTGTTGCTGGGCTGTGCCGCGACCGATCAATTTGCAGCGGCGGCACATTTAAAAAATTGTTCCGCTAAAGGAAAAATCAACCAAACCCGTAAATCGGGAACAGACAGATAAAAATTAACAGTGAATTAAGAAATTGTTCTTCTTTTACAGTGATCCTGAGACTGATGAATTTTAAACTAATTATACGTTTGTGCATTCGTAGGTGGATAGTTAATGTTAGTTAACATTGAAATTTAACAGTTTTGGTTATTTCAAATAACTTAAATGTATAGCAAAGTAGGTTTGATCAGTGATAATTAAATGTCGGCTTGGCAATAATTAACCTTTTTCTGCTAATAGAGATAATCTTGTGTTCCATAGCTGACGCCGGGATAGAATTCAGTAAATATTTAACAAAACAAAAAAAAAACCACTGCATTTAGAAAATGTGTGCGAAGGCCGAATTATGTAAAGGATTTAATTCTCAACTAAATATTCTTAATCAGTTAATATGAGTTCACGTAATTCTTAAATTACGTAATTCTTTTGAAAGTGAATTTTTTTTATTACCACACGTAAATAAGAGAGAGGTTCTACAACAAAGTTCGTACTTACAGAAGACAGTTAAAGAGAGGCAAATTAACTAACTAAAGGCAATAATTATTATACTATCTTTAACGAAAATAAAAGCAATTTCGTTAAATTGGCGCCCAACGTGGGGCTCGAATATGCAGTGGCCACTAAATACCCATGAGATAACTAGGGAATTATTATAGTCGAACTTTGTTGGAGAACATTTAATAATTTTTCCATGTATTGTATGCATTGCATAACCAATATTGTGTGGTAATACCTGTATATGATTTTTTGCATGAGAACACTATATACCCAGAGGCAAGCTGAAGAAGAGAGCTCATTATAGCGAAAAATTAATTACCTACCACAATATCAGGGGGCAGCTGCACCCAAGATAGATCACCAAAAGGTAAAGCTACAGTGTAGTTGTCCTGTGGGTAGTAAAGTAGCCTCAGTGCTGTGTTCTCGGATCAATAGTGGTGTGCTTGTTGTTAGTGTTTTTTTTTTTTTTTTTTTTTTTTTTTTTTTTTTTTTTTTTTTTTAAATAACAGGACATTTGAGTAGTTAGTCACTGTAGTATATAATAAGTGTGTTTTAACAAATGACCATTTCTTGTGTGATTATGTCAGTGAAACCTGAGTGTTAGGATATTTAGTTCAGATTTTGTTTCTTTTGTAGACTATGGTTAGGTTGCGTAGTCAGAAAGATATCAACATGGATAATGAACAACAATTAGTAAGTAGTGATACCGAGTTAGAAAGTGGGACACAAAGTAATGTTAGTGGCGTAGTTCAGGAAGTACAATGTGAGAATCTGGGGGCAGAAGGGCAAGAAATGTTGCCACTGCCAGCCAGTGATTCAGTTGATAGCGGAAATACTGTGCCACCCGCAAGCACTGGACACGGACCAGAGAGTGGTGAGGTGTCAGAAGTGCAATCATTAAGAGTTATGTTCGAGCGCATGCTCAATTTCCAAGCTGAATTTGTACGTATGCAAGCAGAACGCGAAAGAGAACGTGATGCTGAACAAGCAGAGCGTGACCAGAGAATGGTAGCTGAATTTGCATGTATGCAAGCAGAACGCGATAGAGAACGTGATGCTAAACAAGCAGATCGTGATCGACGCCTGCATGAGAGAGACTTGCAGTTAATGCAATCTTTGGAAGCTATGCAAAGTGATATTGTTAGTTTGAAACAAAACTATGAAACCATACCAAAAACGGTGCAAGAACTAAGCGAAAGAATAGATAGTATCCAAGTGGCTAACGCCAGTATCGTAGATGAAATCATTGTACTGACCAACAGGGTGGAACAATTAGAGATTGACACAAATCAAGTAATTGAGCACAAAGTGTCCGAACAAGTGCACAAAATGGAAAGCGAATTTATAAAGGTAATAGACGAGAAAGGGCACGCCGCGATTGAAGCCAAAGATGTGGGCTCAAATGCGGAAATGCAGAACCTGAAAAGGGTGGTACACACTGACATTCCGCTGTGGCAGCGTAATGTCAACCGTCGTCTTGCCGAAATAGAAATCAGCTTGTGGCATGACGACTCACAGGTGTATGTCACGCCAGCCAAGTCCAACAATGATAGGCTTATAAATACAGCAGTAAAAAGTTGCGACTGCGAGACAGAACAGGCAACCAAAGTAAACGAAACAAATAAATGCCGTTCCAAAACAGTGATTGAAGAAAGCCTGATTAGAAACCGACAGTTTCAGATCTTTACAACGGAGAAGAAATCTGTTCATCCTGTAGTGTTTATCAAGAGATTTAGAAACATTTTGCCTAGCGTTTGGAGTCATACACAGAAAATACAGTTCGTTATGTCTTACATACAAGGAGATGCTGCATTATGGGCAACCGAAGCAGCTGACAGTTGCGATACATATGAGTAATTTGAAAAGGCATTCTTGGCCAAATATTGGTCAACATGTATTCAGGAGAGATTACGGAAGGAGGTATATAATCCAGAGCCGTATTCTCCACGATTAGGCAATTTGCGAAAATATTTTGAGAAGTACATTAATAAGACCCGTTATTGGGACGAGCAGATTTCATCCCGGGATTTGATCAGACTTTTGAAATCACACTTGCCGATACACGTAAAGGAAAAACTTATACACGTGCCGGAGAATGACATGGAACATTTCTTGTCTGTTCTGGACTCAATTGACCTGATTCAGGAAGACGTTAAGGCAGCCTCTGAACAGGCTAGAAGTAACGGAAACGGTTACAGAAATGGTCGAAATAACACGCCTCCACCAAATAATGGAAACGGCGGAGGTAACAATAGGAGACAAGGTTATGTACAAAACTGGAATAGAGGTAGAGACCGGAACGGCAATAGTCCGCCGGTGAATAATGACCGGAAAAGGAGGTCTGATGACCGATATGAAACAGGCCCACCAAGCAATAGTAGATGGAAAAATGCCAGGGGGCCGTGGAACACTAATACCTATAATGATGCAAACCGAACTTGGCCACAGAACCAGAGGCCCAGTACGGACCGGCCAAACAGTGAAGGATATGACAATAACCGACCGCCACCACAAAATGCGCCAATTGCGCAACCGTGGCGGCCGAAGCAACACAACTTACACATATTGGAGGTCAGTGACACAGAACAGCCACATCCATACACCTGTAATAATTCAACAAACTAGATTCAGCCGAGATACGCTCTCCATCGTCGGCTGAGGTTTGGAGTGAGAGCAGCCCGACACCGAACAAAACATTGGGAATCTGTATCCTCAGGTATAATGACTGGGTACAGATGGGACATGAATTGATAACTGAACCATCCACGTGCATAAAGGAGCACAAAGACAAAGTACAAGCGATAATAGAGATCAAAATTAACAATATTGATGTGCAAGCGATCGTAGATACAGGTGCTACTGTCAGTGTCATGAGTATGGACATATTCAAAGTACTGGGGAAAGAAAGGCGTATGCTGACTTTTCCTGTGAACAACTGTAAAGTCACTGGAGCCATAAGTGCACAGCGACAAATAATTAAACTCCAAGTGCGGGTAGAGATGTATATAGGGGAAGAAGCCATAGCGTGCTCATTCCTGGTAGAAAAGAGTTTAAGGGTAGCCTGCATTTTGGGGGTAGATTTTTTGAGAGAAAGGGACGCAGTAATCGACCTTTCTCGGGGAAAATTAAGTTTGATGAACGCTGGTAGGAGGATAGAATTGTCCATGCTCAGATCTGAAGAGGTACCTGTGCCTAATTGTAATGCTATTAACATAAAGTGTGGGAATCAGTGGATACTACATTTAGACAATCATTGTCAAGGACAAAATCTCTATTATCCAGACGTACAAAGTGATCAATTAAAAGCAAATGTGGACGCACTAGTGAACAAAGTATCACAGTCCGAAAATTTGAACTCAATGCAACAGCAGGATTTGGTACAGTTATTAACTTACTATGCAGATGCATTTTCAGAACTACCAGGAATTGTTAAGGGATATCAGTACAATATCGAGGTGAAGCCTCACAAAACCTACTGTCGAGCCCCATACTCCATTCCTTAGTACAAGAAGGAAATAGTAGCTATCTCTTAGCAGATCCCCACTCAGGGAGAGTACGGGGACTGTATCCGCGTAAGGATGTAAAGATATTCCTACAGTAAAAGACTGATAGTCCTATGTGGACACCATTCTATTGTAAATGAATGAACATTAATGATGTGTGATCTGTAGACATAATGTACTAGTGTAGAAGTATTTAGTTATAAGAATATGATTGACTTTCTCTTTTGTTTATGAATATTTGTGTTATGTCTTCTTTTAATTAATGTTAGCTTAAACATGCTCTAAATGTCTGCACAGATAACCTGATTAGTGCAATTATTTATAGTGTTAAATTGTGACAGAGATCAGTCAGGAGGAACATTTTAGTAATGATTAGTTTGTGTACTGCATAATATTCTATATGTGTGTCAAACTTGAAATATTTCTTGTACAATCTTTTCTATTATATGTGTATATATGTATATATGTGTAGCTGTCAGATTGACAGATTCGAACCCAGAATAATATCAATAATATGAGGCCCTGAGAACTTTATTATCTAACCAATGTTATCAGAGAGAATAATGCACCCAGTAGTGACCCGAGGGCACCATGGGAGGCAAACGTATTGCAAATTTAAGTAGCGCAAAGTTACGCACGAAGAAGCTTCAATTGAAGCATGTGCAGATTCAATATGTAAAAAAGGAGCTAGCCTGATACAGTCCAAGTCAATTTTAGCCTACAGAGACTACACTGTAGTTACGTAGGACCTTGCAAGTGAAGTAAGACATAATTTCAAAGGAGTTATTGAACAATATGCCTGAATCCGGCTGGAATGCACAAATAAAATCTACTCGAACACGAGTATAGATGATTTTTGGGCAAACTAATACGAAATTTTAATATTTGTTACCATGTACGCAAATATCACACACCTTGGTAAAGAGTTACGAATGTGCTGTTACAAAAATTGCACAACGGACATTGTAAATAAAAAAAAAGGAACTTAAACAAAAGTGCAGTATTGTGTGGCAGAGACAGACAGTGACTGTTAAACCTGCAGCAATACGTCACGAAGTTGTTGTGTATAAGTAATAAAAAACTGTATCATCGCCGTGTGTGCAAGTGGACAAGGAACTAGCACGACACGAACAGTGAGCCGATAACGGACGGTGGACCAAGTTAGTGTCAAACTTTAATTCTTTGTGTGTCAAGGGACGCTAGGAAAGCGCATTGACTACAGAGTTACATTTTGTCCTAAGGTGAAAACTTGCGTGTGACTAATGACAAGTCATGACATGGTGAAAAATAATGTGTGCCCATAAAACGTGTTACTGTGACAACGAAACATTGTGCAAACCAGACTAGAGAAGGCCTACTGAATAATAACTGCCAATAACTGTGTGCGTTTTTTCCCACAGCAGGAAAAATGCCCATAAGGATAGTACACTGTTTGTGAACTTGTTGCATGTTTGCTGGAGCACCACAAGAAGACGTCACACGGGCTCGGGCGAGCTGATATACAACGCGCATCCGGCTACATCAGCCATGCAGTGGCCGCAGCAGCCCTTAGCAGACCAGACAGCCACACGCCTCTCCGCGCCGAAGCTGTCAACACCGGGGGCGGTGACCTACACGGAGCCGACGCGCCGCGCCGAGCGCCGCTCAACAATCACTCCGCACCGCTCACCAACTACAGCATTATTGACTTTTTCCAAAATATTTACATAAACTGCATAACATATCAATGACTCCATTTTGATAAACATTGAACATTTATTATGTATGTCCGTAAACTGATAAGAGAAAATGAACACTAACAAGTGCAAGAGATGAATTTGTAACACGTAGGTAGTGGAAACATTATGAAAAGTGATCCTGTGCTAAGTGATTTTTAAAAAAAAAAAAAAAAAAAAAAAAAAAAAAAAAAAAAAAAAAAAAAAAAAAACTAAGTGATATATCCTAGGACAAGTGACCTTGCAGTATATCCCAAAATTAATAATAACGACTAGTTAATCACACACAAAAAAAAAACTTTCGTTGAACTGTATGTGACTGTGATATTATGTAACCGTTGGTGACAAACTGCTAAATTAATTCAAATGAATGACTGTTAAAGAGACAATATTAATCATGATCCAACTGGGATGGCTTGGGCTCCAGCACAGTTTTGCCCAGGTTTCCTGTCTGCCTTCGCCCAAATGGGGGAGCCATGAACATACATAACCCTGGGACTAATTAAAAGAGCCATTCCATAAAAAATACAGAATTGTAAAGAACGTTACTGGCATCATTGTGTCAAAGTATAGAAACTATTTGCCAAATGCTGCCAGGGGGCAATGTAACGTTCCTTGGCAAACTCACGCTCTTAATGAACAAGAGTTTATTTGTACCATATACGCCGCTCTGAGCAAGTTGTATATACCGTAATTATTGAACAAAAAATATTATTGAATTTTGGTTAAAAGACATTTGTTATTATCGTAATATTTTTATAGTAATATTCTCTCTGTATTCAGGATAGTAATTTTTCTATATTTATTATGTGATTGTGAAATGTGTCAGTATCTGCGATAACAGAGATGTGAAATTTAGCCAGAGGAGAATAATATTGTCAAATTACAAAGAAATGTTAATAGTCAGCAGTAGTATAAAAGAACCATGTACAGCGTATTCTTAGGTCTTCTCTGTGTAGAGCTGAATGCGAGAGGAAGCTGTGTCGAAGCGATTTATGAATGGGTAGACTTCTTTTGTCTCTGTCTAGATTTAGCCTCCATTAGAGGAGGCGTTACAAATTAATGTGAGTTCAATTATTGTTTGATCTAAATATATCAGAATTTATCAAAAGTGTGTATTATTAATGTAAATTAGCTTGCCCATGTCATCTATAAAATTTCTTTAAAGAATTTTCAGCATTTTTAGCGGTGTTGCTGGGCTGTGCCGCGACCGATCAATTTGCAGCGGCGGCACATTTAAAAAATTGTTCCGCTAAAGGAAAAATCAACCAAACCCGTAAATCGGGAACAGATAGATAAAAATTAACAGTGAATTAAGAAATTGTTCTTCTTTTACAGTGATCCTGAGACTGATGAATTTTAAACTAATTATACGTTTGTTCATTCGTAGGCGGATAGTTAATGTTAGTTAACATTGAAATTTAACAATTTTGGTTCTTTCAAATAACTTAAATGTGTAGCGAAGTAGGTTTGATCAGTGATAATTAAATGTCGGCTTGGCAATAATTAACCATTTTCTGGTAATAGAGATAATCTTGTGTTCCATAGCTAACGCCGGGATAGAATTCAGTAAATATTTAACAAAACAAAAAAAAACCCACTGCATTTAGAAAATGTGTGCCAAGGCCGAATTATGTAAAGGATTTAATTCTCAACTAAATATTCTTAATCAGTTAATATGAGTTCACGTAATTCTTAAATTACGTAATTCTTTTGAAAGTGAATTTTTTTTATTACCACACGTAAATAAGAGAGAGGTTCTACAACAAAGTTCGTACTTACAGAAGACAGTTAAAGAGAGGCAAATTAATTAACTAAAGGCAATAATTATTATACTATCTTTAACGAAAATAAAAGCAATTTCGTTAAAAGCTGTCGTCGTTGAGTGACTGTAGGAGGATACGATATGACTTGGACAGGATTTGTGATTGGTGTAAAGAATGGCAACTAACTCTAAATATAGATAAATGTAAATTAATGCATATGAATAGGAAAAAGAATCCTGTAATGTTTGAATACTCCATTAGTAGTGTAGCGCTTGACTCAGTCACGTCGATTAAATATTGGGGCGTAACATTGCAAAGCGATATGAAGTGGGACAAGCATGTAATTGCAGCAGTGGGGAAGGCGGATAGTCGTCTTCGGTTCATTGGTAGAATATTGGGAAGATGTGGTTCATCTGTAAAGGAGACCGCTTATAAAACACTAATACGACCTATTCTTGAGTACTGCTCGAGCGTTTGGAATCCCTATCAGGTAGGATTGTGGGAGAACATGGACGCAATTCAGAGGCGGGCTGCTAGATTTGTTACTGGTAGGTTTGATCATCAAGCGAGTGTTACGGAAATGCATCAGGAACTCGGGTGGGAGTCTCTAGAGGAAAGGAGGCGTTCTTTTCGTGAATTGCTATTGAGGAAATTTAGAGAACCAGCATTTGAGGCTGACTGCAGTACAATTTTATTGCCGCCAACTTATATTTCGCGGAAAGACCACATAGATAAGATAAGAGAGATTAGGGCTCGTACAGAGGCATATAGGCAGTCTTTTTTCCCTCGTTCTGTTTGGGAGTGGAACAGGTAGAGAAGATGCTAGTTAAGGTACAAGGTACCCTCCGCCACGCACCGTATGGTGGATTGTGGAGTATGTATGTAGATGTAGAACAACGAGTTCAGCAGATTTTAGACTATCAAGAGTCCTGCGAAAGCCCAGCAGACAGTTCTGAGGCGACGTATATTTGTTCGGTAGGCATACACAGCCAGCTACCGGCCCGGCAGATCACAGCGCAACACTCACATAAACAAGTGTCTCGTCAGGCACAATCTGTGAAGTCATTCCCCCGTTGTAATGTGCCAGTCTTGCTTCTCACATGAAGCGACTTCCTTTATTTTCAGCCCTCTGTCTTCTGATAGAAGCCTAAAGCACAAGTAAGTCTAATTTACAGTGTACAGTGTGCTTTCCTAGCCACACAGTGTTGTTCGCGCAAAACAGTGGTGTAATAGCCGCTCAGAAAGGTCTCCTAACCCATACGCAGTGCCACAAGAAGACAACAAACTTTTTTTGTGTCTTAATATAGCAACTTGACACCTAAGCTTGAGTGCCGTAGCTCAACCGTAACACATACAAATCGCTGATAAACCTAACTTCCGCACGCTGCGCATGTGCTGATGGAGTACATCAGCCAAGACGGTTCTGTCCTTGGCACTTATAGCTTTCCTGCAACTTTCCAAAATTGGACAAAGGCAATGACATTCACAGTACTTTGCTCCCCAAGAGAGCGCTAATATTTTTGGTCTCGACACGTTTTATTCGTTTGGGTTTAGCATTTAGGGTAATGTACGTCCTGTTTCGTCCTCTGATCCTGAGGAAAGCCTTCCTAAGTTATGTGCAAAGTTTTAGGAACTTTTTTGGGGTTTTAAGCAAAGCCAGTCTTTTGTTGCCCATATCACAATAAATTACTGAACTATCAGTTTAATAAGCCATAGCTGCAAAATACTAACACGAATTCTTTACAGACCAATGGAAAAACTGGTAGAAGTCGACCTCGGGGAGGATCAGTTTGGGTTCCGTAGAAATGTTCGAGCACGTGGGGCAATACTGACCCTAGGACTTACCTTAGAAAATAGATTAAGGAATGCCAAAACTACGTTTCTCGCATTTGTAGACTTAGAGAAAGCTTTTGACAATGTTGACTGGAATACTCTCTTTCAAATGCTGAAGGTGGCAGGGGTAAAGTACAGAGAGCGAAAGGCAATTTCAATTTGTACAGAAACCAGATGGTAGTTATAAGAGTCGAGGGACATGAAAGGGAAGCAGTGGTTGGGAAGGGAGTGAGACAGGTTTGTAGCCTATCCCCGATGTTATTCAATCTGTATATTGAGCAAGCAGTAAAGGAAACAAAAGAAAAATTCGGAGTCAGAATTAAAATCCATGAAGCAGAAATAAAAATTTTGAGGTTCGCCGATGACATTGCAATTCTGTCAGACACAGCAAAGGACCTGGAAGAGAAGTTGAACGGAATGGACAGTGTCTTCAATGGAGGATATAAGATGAACGTGAAAAAAAGCAAAACGAGGATAATGGAATGTAGTCGAATTAAATCACGTGATGCTGCGGGAATTAGATTAGGAAATGAGACGCTTAAAGTATTAAATGAGTTTTGCTATTTTGGGATCAAAATAACTGATGATGGTCGAAGTAGAGAGGATATAATATGTAGACTGGCAATGGCAAGTAAAGCGTTTCAGAAGAAGAGAAATTTGTTAACAACGAGTATAGATTTAAGTGTCAGGGAAATGTTTCTGAAAGTGTATGGAGTGTAGCCATGTATGGAAGTGAAACGTAGACGATAAATAGTTTAGACAAGAAGAGAACAGAAACTGTCGAAATGTGGTGCTACAAAAGAATGCTGAAGATTAAATAGGTGGATCACATAACTAATGAGGAGATATTGTATAGAATTTGGGAGAAGAGAAATTTGTGGCACTACTTGACTAGAAGAAGGGATCGGTTAGTAGGGCATGTTCTGAGGCATCAAGGGATCACCAACTTAGTATTGGAGGGCAGCGTGGAGGGTAAAAGTCGTAGAGGGAGACCAAGAGATAAATACACTAAACAGATTCAGAAGGATGTAGGCTGCAGAAGGTACTGGGAGATGAAGAACCTAGCACAGGATAGAGTAGCATGGAGAGCTGCATCAAACCAGTCTCTGGACTGAAGACCGCAGCAACAACAACATCATAATGAAGAACAATGTACAACAACGTTTTGTTAGAGCTCGTCCTGTCCCTCAGGCTATGCGAGAACAGGTACCTCAGTAACACACTGTTTTGCAAAACAGTAGGGTCGTAGCACCCATTACTGCGTCCTCTCTTGTTATTGTAAAGAATTAGTGCGGCAGACTCCGGTTGTGCGCTTGTTTTAAGTAAACTGTTAATCCTAAAACAGTCATTGTCTTGCCACAAAAGGAATAACTAATGTACAAATTGAGTACCGAACGTTACATTTCCTAACTTGATATGTGCGACGCCTACTGGAAGTCCCTCTGGATAAGCAGTCACAACATGTCTTTGCTACTAACACACTTCTGGGTCTCTTCCGGTTTTTGAGATTGCCGTTTGGCAGTCCTTCTGCGCCCGCCGTATTTCAACGCTCTTTATGGAGCAGTTGACTGCGAACGTTCGTCTTTGCTCGAATTATTTAGATGATGTTTGTCGTCTTACATTCCTTGTGAACATAACGTGAGATAAATGTGTGTTTTTACAGAGTGAACTTGAATACTAAGGACATATCATTAATAGGTAGCTTATTTACTCAATGTACTGACATTTGCTTGCTATATTCGACCCACCGCCCACGCGATGTGCGGAAATTGCATTCTGTGTTAGAGAAGCTCACGTATTACATCTAATTTATTCCTAACGCCACTCAAATCGTGGCTGCCTTCCATCGCCTACACGGGACGAATGATTCATTTGTTTGATCATAATAGTTCCATTTCCTGTCCAGAAGTTGGAAAATGCTTTGCTTAGTAATCGATGCATTGTTCATTTTGATCAAGCCAAATTCGTGATCTTGGCTGTGGGTGCTTTCTCTTACGTTATGGTGCCGTTCTGTCACATAAATTTGGTTCTGTCGACAGGAAGATTGTATTTTCTTCGAAGTTGCTCAACAAAACTCAATGGGGAAGCTGGCTCTCGCCATTGGCTGTGGTGTCGTTAAGTTTCATCAGTATCTTTTTGGTAGAAAATTTTCCTTGGTGACTGATCATAAACCCCTACAATCTTTGTTTAGCCTTCTCAGTCAGTTCCAACTCTCACAGCACAGAAGCTGCTATGATGGGCTCTTCTTTTCAAATTATTAATATAAGAATGTGTATTAGGCAACTTCTAAGCCTTCGAATGCAGATGCTCTTTCTCGCCTCGCTGTTGGTCCACAATCGGGATTTGATGAGTCCTCTGCTTCTTGTTGCTACTTTTATGCACAAGGCATAGATGTTTTGTGCAGCTTTTCGCTTAATGGCCTGAAATTGCCCAGGCCAGAGCAGAGGATCCTAATCTGCAGAACCTGTGGCACTACATCCGCACCAGTTAGCAGCGTTCATAGAGACAGATTCTGTAGCCCACCTCTCCTTACCGTTGGGTACGAAGTTGTACACAACATTCTCTCTACATTCCTTCCACCTTTGCAAACAGGTAAGGCAGCCGTTACAAATCACATTACTCACAAGTGATGCACCATTCTAGCTGCCACAAAGATTTCTTCTTAACTAAAAGCGTCATCTTGCTCTTAACGTCTTAACGCAATGAAATGACAATACGGGAAGTTATAGAAAATGCTTCTGCACCTATGCATCATGACTGGCTGATTAGTACATCTCGTCTTACCTCACATCACACATAAAATAAATAATAAAATTGAAGTTCTTAGTGATCAGTTCTATATTTTAATAATCCTACTTATCCTTTATCTAATAGATTTCGCTGCCCCTAGAGAGCTTGGTGTCTAAATGTACTTCGTGTAAGGCTTTGGTAGAGGGTTCATAGAAACATTTTCGGAATATTTCTCGACCGTTCCACGCACGAGTACCACATAACTTAACGTGGTTGCTGTGATTTGACTTTCTTCGTTGCGAAGGTAATTGCTTCCTTTGTAGATGGCAATCGACGAAGTATTTCGGCATTCAAGGGAAAAGGTTGGTGACTGAAATCACTGGAGAAGTTCTAGCCGCAAACAACAGGCCTTTGTTTTAATGATTTCCGTTCCAACTCTCTTATTACATCCGTGACCCTCTCTATCCTTCTTTGTACTTTTTCGGTGTCCTCCATCAATCATATCTGACATGGATCCTATATCACGTAGCACTACTCCAGAACAGGACTGACAAGTTTACTGTAGGCAATCTCTTTAGTAGATTTGTTATATCTTCTACGGGTTTTGATCGCAAATCGCACAGTCCTTCCTCACAACATTTTATATTGGATAGTTCCAATTTAAGTTGTTAATAATTGTCGTCTCTAGGTATTTAGTTGAATCTATGACCTTCAAGCTGCTGCCAATTATGATGTAACATCTATGCAGAGTATATCTTCACGAGAGCACTCGATGGCTGGGAGAATGGAATTTCAAACGGCGGCGTGAACATCAGCAATCTACACACTGCTGATGATGCTGCTGCCGTCTGTGCAGGAAGTGTGGAGGAGCTGCACGATCTGTCTTCCAGAGTGAAGTCAATCAGTTTAAGTTTAGTTCAGGAGATAAAAAGCAAAAGTACCAAACTGAAGCATACTGAAAGGCTAGATTTAGATGAAATCAACCTTACAGGTTACTTGATAGATCTGGAGGTAGTTAATGATGGTGTACATCTAGATAAGACGACGAATCGTCGTAGTCTGTGAGAGATACTGACAAGAACCAAATTATTAACTTCAAGATGTGGTGTTTGGTACGATGTTGTGCATTCCAGGGACATAAAGTAGAACCGGTGCTTCCATTACAGCAAAATTTTACATTGCAAGAGCTTATCCTCCTGCAACAAAGATACTTCCAGTAGCTCGGGCACATCTGGATAAGAGATGAGAGATGGGAATAATTTAGATAAGACCTCCTTTGAAGACAATATCGAAAGCAGGAGGCCACGTAAAAGAGCAGCAAGTAGATAGTTTGATCAAGCAATGATGATTATCTATCTTCACATCATACTAATAAGAGCTGAAGATGGCTGTGGATGGCGACCGACGTGTAGAAGATTCAGTTACTTCAGAAATGAATTCAAAGCATTCAGAAATGAGTAAACGTACTTAGAAACGGTTTGTTTCCTATACCTGCGTCTGGACGGTCTATTTGAGGAGTGTATGGGTCGTATGAAATCATAATGACTTCAGTTTGGTAACTGTCACAGAGTTACTGTGATTTGACTGTGTTTTAAGTTATTGGAGTTTTGAACCTCTTGGGGTTCTGTAAATTTCTTTTACGTTCATTGTGTCACTATTCGTGACGTTTAAAATAACGTATTCCATCCCCCTTTTCCATCCCGCATGACAGTTCTTACCGTTTCCGACTCGTGCCTTGATTTGATGGTAAATCTCACTTGCCGCGGAACTTTCTTTACAATCAGGTGTAAGTGGGAGAGAATGACTTGACCTGTTGTCTTATTATCTTTTAGCGGCTCATTACAATTGTTCTGTCTACGCTTCCAGTGTTTAATGGCCTACGTGTTTATTCGTTTTACTTAAAAGTTACTTCTCTGTTCGGCAGACTATCGTTGTTGTGCATTTGGGTACGAACTCAATGATTTCTTAGAAATTGGGCAGTATGTTGAGCAGTGCAGTAATTTCCAGGCCGTCTTGTCTAGACCACATTGCCCGATGTGTGGTGGTTTGCTAATAAGCAGCTTTAATTGTCTTTGCGTCCTTATAATAAATTATTTTTAGATTTATTTGTTGTACTTTAGTTAGACACTTTCTAAAGGCTGTTTACGAGATGTTTTCGTATCAGGTGCCAGCAACTGTGGCCGAGCGAATTCAAGCGCTTCAGTCCGGAACCGTGCTGCTGCTACGGTCGCAGGTTCGAATCCTGCCCCGGGTATGGATGTGTGTGATGTCCTTAGGTTCGTTAGGTTTAAGTAGTTCTAAGTGTAACACGTTTGTTTGTGCGGCCATCCTCAGCAGCAAGCATAGAATTATTTGTTTTGTAAATGAAACAGCCTTTTCCTGCTGCTAGTTACTTTATTTATCCTTGTTGTGGTTGGCAGGAGAGCCAACACCGTATGACTAGAGGAGGCCGAAAGGCACGCGTTTTAGTTCACGCAGGCTGGCGTGAGGTCTGGAACAGGACAAGGAAATTAGAATTTAGAAAAAACGGACCCAGCTGGTGGAACACTTAACTTTAATCCGTTAATGACGAACGTCGGTCTTGCCGTTACATGATTCACAATATCAATGGTGACTGATAATGGCGCTTTGCTAGGTCGTAGCAAATGACGTAGCTGAAGGCTATGCTAACTATCGTCTCGGCAAATGAGAGCGTATTTTGTCAGTGAACCATCGCTAGCAAAGTCGGTTGTACAACTGGGGCGAGTGCTGGGAAGTCTCTCTAGACCTGCCGTGTGGCGGCGCTCGGTCTGCAATCACTGATAGTGGTGACACGCGGGTCCGACGTATACTAACGGACCGCGGCCGATTTAAAGGCTACCACCTAGCAAGTGTGGTGTCTGGCGGTGACACCACAATCCCATACGCACTTCGCCTTCTCCTGTTCTAAGGCATCATCAGTGGCATCTATAACAACACAATTTTGTTAATTTTAGATTACTGAACAGTTCACTTCGCGATTTTTTTGTAAAAATAGTAATTACTTACGATTTGCTGTTCTCCGTTCCCTCACATCTGGTCTGGAGGTCGCACTACCACTTTTATCAAAAAATGGTTCAAATGGCTCTGAGCACTATGGGACTTAACTTCTGAGGTCATCAGTCCCCTAGAACTTATAACTACTTAAACCTAACTAACATAAGGACATCACACACTTCCATGCCCGAGGCAGGATTCGAACCTGCGACCGCAGCAGCCGCGAGGTTCCGGACTGAAGCGCCTAGAACCGCACGACCACGCCGGTCGTCCCACATTTTATCACTGCCATATAATCACATATTTGTGTTCTCTGCTTCCACACACTGTTCACCATGTTTCTCACTCTTATTTGTGGTGGAATATTGTCCTTTTGTCACTCGATACAACTATTCCGTCGTACACTGTTTTTCACAATGTAAAAATTGCGTCTCCATTACGTGTTTCACCCTCATTGGTATGTTTACCTATTTGTTGCCAACTTAAAGAAGTATATGTTCGAGACTACGTTCTATTTATGATGTTTATACCTTGTGTGTTTAAGGATTTGGGTTTTAGGTGCGTTAGTCTGCTACAGAACCTCTAGTAGTGGTGGGAGTGGGCTGCCTTCGCAAGGGTCAGTTGAGATACGAGAATAAAATCTCGTCGAATGGCAGGGGATGTGATCGTTGCACAGATGTTGGCGCACCTTCGCGCAACTATGGGGGCTCTGATGGGTGTACAGCAAAGCGTATTGGTGAGCTGAGACTGGCCAACGAGCACTGCATCGCTTCCCTGTCAGAGATAGAGCAGACGCTAGTGTTTCTTCGATTTAGTGCCCCTTCTCACGTTCAACTGTACCACCTGAAGTCACAAATTACGCATTGGTTGCAGAAAGTTAAGGACTTGGCTTAGGTAGTCACGGATTCCGAGTTAAAACATGTGGTTAATCAACTCCACAAGAGATTGTTAAATTCGCAAATTAGTCTGAATTCCTTAGAGTGTGAGAGAGATGAGGGGCTTAGTGAAATGGAACTATTTCTCTGGAGCCCAGAACTGGCAATATAATCTACAGTCCAGTTTAACCACATTACGCGATCCCTTCTTGAATTTGTTGTTCAGGATACAACTCCTTGCTGTCGGTATTCAACAGGACTTGATTAAAATTTGTGATCTACTGTTACCTCAAAACCTAGCTAACAGTTGTAAAATGTTGTGAAAAACCTTTTTTCAATTGATGTATCCTTTGTGTCGATGCTGTAAATATATCTATACACCATGTGCGTGTTTTAAATGGAAGAGATTTTAAGTTTTTCACCAACCACTAGCTATCCAGTCAAAGTAGTTTTATTTCCATCTAAATCATTTTTTTTCCTTGCATACAGATGTCTGGATTGGACACTTTAAAGCCACCCAATTAATTGTTATTATTGAAGTACTTCAGTTGTCTGTGGTGGAAAATGTCTAGAGCCATTCAGTTCAGAAAAATATTTAGAGCTGCGCAGTTAAGTTGGGGCCATCCAACTAAATATTTTTATTAAAATATTTCAATGATGAATGTATATTTCAAACACACACACACACACACACACACACACACACAACTTGTCTTGTTAAGGGGAGTCGGATGTTAATTAATATTTTATCATGGCATTTTTTATTGTGTTCCTTATATCTTTATCTAAATTTTAAACTAATAAGTCTTAAAAATAATGAAAACTAATATATAAAAAATATTTTTTTAAAGTAGCCATTAAAGCTGCAATTTTTGACTTTAATTAAATTCATACCATAGTTCTTTAAAATATATTCATATTTCCTCAGTTTCAATCGACAACTTACAAATAAGGAACAACTTTAAAAAATGTATATTACGTTAATAGTTCCCAAGAAAAATGTTCCTAACCACTGAGAAACACAGTTGTCAGGGGAACGCAAATAAAGATAAGACTATTAAATCATGATTTTATTCTTACTTTAGTACATTCCAGGTTCATATGAAGGTCTATCTGGATCTTCTAGTTCTTCAAACTGGTCCTCAATCTTTCTTCTTGCTTGCTGTGTGGCCTGGCGACCCTATTTCTCAATTTATGTGACAGCTTTGTCCGCTTTTTTAATGCGAAGTTCGTCGTCCTTTTCCAAAAACTTGACACAGTTCTTGCTTGGAGATATGCCTATATGACTCAAAATTTTACACTTTGCTAAACTTCCTTCATTGAAACTTGTAACAGCTTCGTACACTCCCAACTGAAGTGTAGTCATCAAAGTATAAGTGCTTTTGGTAGCCGCGACAACATTGTTGAACTTCTCTGACGGATTTTGCGTTCCACCATGTAGGCACTTACGCAAGAGGTCAGGATGGGCCAAGTCTCTAAATATGGGTTTTATTTGTTCCATGACATCCAAAGGAAGGTGAGTGTGGTCATTGTGGTCATAAGGCTCATTTTTCTCCTGAGCTTTTCGGAATTTGCACTAGATTGTCTCACCTTTGGGCATAGTCCGTGTCCAGATGGGTCTTCGTTGGTAGCCGTCAAATGAGAAATTTTATGCCCAGACCACTGCCTTCATCTCCTTTAAGGTTTTTGTAGCAAAGCCAAAATATAGTTGTATTTCATTTATAGCCTCACCAGTAAGGCGGCTACGACCCCCGGAAAGTTTTGTTTTCCCAAGTTTCTTTTCAGTTTCCTGAGGCGACTACCCTTCCGCTTCTGGAAGTGACCGCAACATTCCAGTTTCTCAATTGAGTAGTCGCGACCATATGGTTTGGCCTCATAAACCTTAGGGTAAGAAGCACTGTCCCCGTCTCCCAAACAATACTTGTACCGCACTCGCATTTCGGCAGCGATTCATAGAATATTTCCACAACAGCTTTTACCTCCATTCCCCCACTTACTCCGGAGTAGTTAGCTAGACAATCAGCATCTTAACTGTTGGTCATTATATTTTCGCATCTGCAGTATTTGGATAAAATTTTAACGTCAATTACCTTGCCTGTGTTTTCTGCTATTGCAGTTACAATTCCATTGAGTGAAGTGTGGCCCCTACGTTGCCACGATCTGTCAAATATTGCTGTCAAGTCTCTATTACCATCATTTTCACCGACACTTTCTCCAACAGCAGCCTTCATACTCTCTTCACAGACCTCTTTTGCAGCATCTCGAAACATCTTATTGTAAAATTTGAAAGCTGGCGGAGTCGGCAAGTTCATTACAGCGCAGAAAGTTTTCGCCGCTTCTTCACCTTTTCCAATACATCGGAGTGCGTTGGCTAATCGAACATTCAATTCTGATTGTTTAGAGTCTAGTAAGCATGGAGAATTAGTAGTGGACACTTCAAAAGATCAGTCACTACACTTTATTACTATCGGTACTTGGAAGCCTAGCATGGTTCCAGTAGAGACTGTAAGGGATCCTTTAAATTTTACGCACACCGCAATTTGGATAGGCTACCTAGACTGTTGATATTAACAATATCATAGCAACCTGCTTCTTTTCATATAACTTATATTTAGCCAAGTTATGGGTAAGCTTCTTAGAAGAAGAGCTTGTTTTAGAAGCACAAGGAGCTCCAGTACTAGTATTAGGCCTGGGCTCACCTTCACAATGAACTTCCACTTCAGATTCACCCACATGCAAAAACTGTTTTTGGTTACATCTCCCTCCACTGAACTCAGTTTTTCCTTTCTTGATTTGTATTCGCGGCAGTTTTACATAATACAAACTTATTTGCTGAGATCTAAACACTGAAATACGAATATGGTAAACAAATTTCACTTTCAATCACCACAAACAAAGAACTGAAAACAACAAAGTAATCTGGCAGCTGTTTTCATCATTGTTGCGAAGAGTATTTCATCAGTGTTACCAACTAAGCTTTCAAACAGCTGTACTATAACAAATAGTTACTAGCGAGTAAAATGAAGGTTGAGTTCAAGAAAAGTGTGCGTTGCAGGGTTTTACTAAAACACTTGTAAAACGGAAACCACTCTACATAAATTAATAAATTTTGGTAACAATTTAAACCCAAATATATCCGTAACAAAAAAAGTGCAAAAAGTAAAAATCAAAAATTTTGAATCGAACAACCATCCGACTCCCGTTAAGTTCGAGCTACTCAAGTAATTAATTATTTCACGGAAAATGTCTACTTAAAAATAAATAAATAAATAAATTAGAAACATCTAGTTAAGTAGGAGGACGTTAATTCACAGAGAAGCTCGGTTCAGTATAGTCTGTTTGGATGGAATTTCTTTAGTAATAGTGTTTAGCATGTAAGTTAGTCTATACCTTTGCTTTAGGAAAAATATTCCCTTCGAGGAATCCCCAACATGTGTGGGATTCTAGTAATAATAGCAAGTTAAGAGTATCACTGTACTGAACTGAAGTGTATCTCCAGAAATTTATATATGTATATTGCACATCACGAACTAAACTGTAATCTCACGAACTGAACAGAGTTAAATAACGGAACAAAAATTCGTTACCCTACGTCACTGTTCTTTTTTTAAAAAAATACCCTAATCATTACGTTTTTGCTAAAACATATGTCTGAACATTCTGCAGTTACATCTGCATTGCACGCTCGCGCGTGTGGAAGAGGTAGCGCCATTAACACACACACTTTCAGAGAATTCACTGCAGGCGATGGGCGAGGAATAGGAAAGCGTACCTATTAATAGCGCAGGTAGCAGTACACTCCCAGCGAAGGCGCGCAAGGCTGTGGTAAGTGGGTCAGTTCCAGAGGAATGCAGGTATTGATGGAAGCAGGTATAGTATCACACATAAACTTACATGCTAACGATGAAGGTGTCAAAAAAGTATACACTCATTGTCAGGAAAAAAAAATTATTTTCATTAGTCCAACTTAAAAGTAATTTTACATTTTCATAGGCAGACATAACACTATTTTCTTCACACTTGTTCTTCTTCAGTTGATTGAGAGCAGGAGAGTCAAAGAATTCCAGGTTTTGAACAGCTGCAAACTTGAGTATTCGCCTTAGCCACATGATTTTCTCCGTGCCTTTGACGTAAATAATTGTGCCTGTGTGGTCGAATTTTCGAAGCGCTGTCACCAAGTCTTTATAGGGTGTACCAGGATCATCCCAGTTGATTCAATGATAGAAACATGTTGGCCACTTCACACTCTTCCGTGTTTTATTACACTTCACCTCTTTCAACGGTCTCGGCGATGCAACTCTTGCCGAAAACGTGTCTGCTAAAAGCTCTGCATACGCTACAAACGCAACATCTTTAAGTATGAACAGTCCATCCCCAGCATCTCAGAAACCCAGGAGTAAGGAAATTGGTCATTAAAAAAGTAATAGCATCTTACTGGGCTACAGAACACACATTATTATTACGGTCGGTGCCGGTGTGCGGGCGCTTCCTGTGTCCAGATGGCTGTGGAATTTTTCTTATAGCTGTAGCTATGCATTTGTCTGCCGGTGTCGGACGCCAACAATTATTTTAGAATTGCTGTTGATTTTGTTATGCCCAACGTCACGCTTTTTGGGGCTTTGGAAACATAAAACAGTTTATAGCTTAGCGTAAAAGTATAATTTAGCGATTTCGAAGACATGAAGATTTTTTTTTTAAGGTATGACTGCACATTTGCTAATTTCGCTGCTGTTAATAATTGCCTCTGTTTGAATGAATTCGAAACAAAGCAACTGTTTGGACGCTTACCCGTTGTTTGCTTAGAAAATGAGGAGCGTGGTGAGCAGCGTGTCGGTCCTTCCGTAAGCAATTTACGTTTGCGCGGTGGTTTCATATTAATCAGCTTTAATTGTGTTCGTTTGCTTTTACTGAACTCATTTTACATAAACGTTGAATTATTTATTGTATTTTGGTCAAACACATTCCAAAGATGTTTATTGCTGGCCTGTTCAGAATTATGTTTTCTTATCGTGTTACACTTCTTATAAAACAGTTATTTGGGCTCATTCTTGATTTTTGTTCTTAAGCGTTCATCCATTTAACAATGGAGAAGAGATTTTTTATCGATTATCAATAATTATTCGGCCGCCCGCCCTCAGGAGCTCAGTTCGTCAGCACGCCTGACAATGGCGACATGTCTGATCGCCGAAATATTGTGCCCGTTGGACACTATGAACCGACAGTATACCCGTGGACTGTTCGAGCAACAAATACGCCGGGAGAAACTGAAGATGTCATATTCCTAAATTGTTTCATGTAATATTACGGTCTTGTGTTAATACGTTCAAATGGTTCAAATGGCTCTATGCGACTTAACTTCTGAGGTCATCAGTCGCCTAGAACTTAGAACTACTTAAACCTAACTAACCTAAGGACATCACACACATCCATGCCCGAGGCAGGATTCGAACCTGCGACCGTAGCGGTCGCTCGGCTCCAGACTGTAGCGCCTAGAACCGCACGGCCACTCCGGCCGGCTGTTAATATGTACGGATGCTGTTGATCTCATTGGTAAAGTTATCTTTCATGAGGAATATTAATAAAAATCCTGATACCGATGAAGTTCAATCCAGATTTTGCCAAGTCCATCCCCTTCCAGGCAAACTTACGCCTGTACTGCATACCACTACTAATGACGACGATGGTGTATCCAAACTTTAACGGATCTTTTATAGTACTCACTTTTCTGTTGTTTACAGTAAGGCGTCAGTTTTCGCCCTATGCAGATGTTTTGTGTAAATCACTTTGCAAATCTCTTCTTCACGGTACTAGACGGTAAACGCCAGCACCGTCAGCAAACGTTCGAAGATCGATGCTCAGAATGTCACAAAAATCGTTTATATACAATGGCCAGTCACATCTATGTGACATTCTGTCAAAATCGTGGATAACTACTTTCTTCAGCCTGGACCGCTGCAAGACGTGCAAGAAGAGGGTCACTGGGGTTCGGGAAGGTAGCAACAGGGATTTGGAGCCATGCCGAGTCCAGCACCGTGACCAGCTGCACTTTGTTTCTCTGTTGAGAACCCATGGCGGCCGACCGATGTGGCTCCACAGATTATTGACTGGATTTAAATTCAGGGGGTTGGTGGCCAGCAGAGTACGGTAATCCCGTGCACACTGCCGGGTGTGTTACACGCTGCATTTTCCTGCTGGTAGACGCCAAAGAGAAACAATTTGCTTGTAGGGGTGGACACGGTCCCAGGGGACAGATGCATACTTCTATTGATCCACTGCTCCCTCCAGAACGACGTCACCTAGGCAATGCCATGAAAACATTGCAACAACCATAACGTTCTGTCCTGAACCCTTTCAGCGATTGTCGCACGGGTGTTTGCTTTCAGGAGTTTCACGCTGTACACAGCAACAACCATCTGCCTGATGAAGCATGAAACATGATACATCTGAAAAGGACACCCTCACCTCTCACTGGACGTCCAGTTTCTGTACTGGCGTGCCAATTACAGCCTCCGTTGACGATGAATAGCAGTCAGTAGGGGTGAATGATCCTGCCGCCGGCTGTGGAATCCCGTACTCAGCAACGTTTGCTGGACAGAAGTTGCGGAGACACAGGTGGTAGCCTCTTGTTTCATCTGGGCAACCAATTGCTCAGCACTTTCTCTTCTGTTAGCCGGTAAACATCTCCACAGATGTCGTTCGTCCCAGTCAACTACGGCCCATGGTGCTTCGGCGCCGATTTCGGAGAGCGCCGTTTTAACATTCGCAGAATACTTTAACCATGGAGCCACGAGGCCAGTTTACAAACTTTGACGTTTCGAAAGTGCATCCACGCTTGGTCCGAATGCCAATAACCATACCATCTAAATCAACTCATTTCCGCAATACAACAATGACTGCACTTCTTTCGACATCCCACCAACATGCTTTATATACCCACCAGGGCTAGTGCTGCTACGTGCCGTCTGTGAGTGGTCATTGTTCGTTGACGTCGAAAATAGGCGAGGGTCACGTTTATATGACTAGGCTGTGTAGGTGAAGAACTAAAGAACTCCTATAATATATCCTTAGGGAATCCTATATATTGCTTCGGTTTTACTGGATGATTTCTCACCAATATCTACAAACAGTGACCTCCCTTACATGACGGGGGACGATACTGTGTGTGCAAGCAATTCGACCAGAAGGCCACTCTGAAGAAAAAGGCGTCTCAAAAATTAGCATCTTGCTACTAGCGATGGTGGTTACAGCTGAAAGAATTGGTTTTCAGTTACGTTGGTTATTTCCACTGCCATTTTAACCTGTCTGTTAAGACTGCTGTTAATAACCGGTTTCTCAAATAATCAACTTTAGCGTTTTTGTTCCAGTTATTTCCCGTATCAAAGGCAGAAATTGAACAAAAACTGAAAAATTTTGAGTCTCTCACTTCCAAAGTACATAGAAGCAGAATACTAAATTGGTAAATAAAAGAAAAAATTAGTCTGCAGACTGTTCGCTGGTTTTCTCTAAAAGTGATACGAGGCTGAATATCGCAAAAATCACCAGTATTCACCTATTCATTCTAGTATTTTAGAACTCAGCTCAAGAATCATGTTGTAATGGAAGATCATACCAATATTTCAGCATTACCAACAGTCAGTGTTAAAGGGTGAAAAATGAGGTACAAGAGCTCTATCCATTTTCAAGGACTACAAGCAGATAAAGGGATATAATGTGGACACCAGCAGCAGAGAGCTACGTTCTATTTCTATTGTAAACTATGAATGAATTATTAAGATTTAAGTTTTCTCCTCATACGATTTCGCAAGGTTGTTGTGGCTCCTCCCGTTTTTAATCTTTTGAAACAAATGGATCATAGTACTGCATTGATATCGCACTTCCTAAAGTATTTCCACACTTGGAACGATGCCATTCTGTAATACAAATGATGTGGGATGACGGCAGCGAGAAGCAACCACTCAGATCAGACGAGGCCAGTTTTGCACAGAGCTTGCACACGTGTACCAACTAATAATCCACGCCGCAGGGTAACAGATACGTTATTGTCGCATTGACGATGTTCCTATTGTTTTAACATGTTTTTCTAGCCGTATCTGTTAGCATTATTTTTAAAATAGCACTGTTAGTATTTCCCATTCTCTGTAATGACCCAATACTTTAAAGCAATAAATTTTATGAATGAAAATTACTCACCATTTATATCTGTTTTTCGTCGTTCCTTCGTAGCTTAAAAATTCCTGGAGGTATGTTCCAGCTATGGAGCTAAATGGAAGACAGTTTGTTTACAGCCAAACGCGTTTCGTTTCTTTTTTTCTGAAGTACGTTCTCACAAAAAACGACACATTTACACACAGCAAAATACACGCGCACACATACTCTGTCACACACACACACACACACACACACACACACACACACACGCACGCACACAAACAAATGAAAGATATCAAACGACACACGCAACACTAACAAAATGCGAAAGATAAACACACAGCGACAGTTGTCAACGTTACACACCGTAAACACACACATTTTGATCACAAAACGTAAAGTGTAAGTGATGTGTTGTAACAAATGTGGATGAAAGAATTCCGGAATTCGGCCAGATTGATGAACACCTCTCCAGGACCACACACAAGGGGTAACAGTGCTGTTGGTGTGGGTGCTGGTACGTTGGTATGGGCGGAACTGTTGGAGTCATCGATCCCTAGGCTTAAACATTACTTAATTCTACTTAAACTAACTTACGGTAAGGACAACACAAACACACCCAAGCCCGAGGGAGGACTCGAACTTCCGACGGGGGTGGGACCGGTGGGTGGGGGTGAGGGGGTGCGGGTAGCGGGAGGCGCACGAACCTTAGCAAAGTGCCTCAGACTGCAGGGCTAACCCGCTAATAGTGCTGGGAATCGTAACACCGAACGATAATTTCACCTCACGAAATTTGTACTACAAAAGATGATTCTAATCGGAAAAAAGTAAAAAATATGGAAAAATGTAGGATAGTAACAAGTTGTAGCTACCACAGAATACATTTATTATACACTAAGTGATCAGAAGTATGAGAACACTTGGCTGAAAATGACTTACAAATTCGTGGAGCCCTAAATCGAAAATGATGGTATTCAGTATGGTGTTGGCCCACCCTTAGCCTTGATGACAGCTTGCACCCTCGCATGAATACGTTCAGTCAGGTGCTGGAAGGTTTATTGGGGAGTGGCTGCCCATTCTTCACGGACTGCTGCACTGAGGGGTGGTATCCATGTCGGTCAGTGAGGCCGGGCACGATGTCGGCGTTCCAAAACACCCTAGAGGTGTTCTACAGTATTCAGGTGAGGACTCTGTGCAGGCCAGTCCATTACAGAGAGGTTATTGTCGTGTAACCATACTGCCACAGGCCGTGCATTACGGACAGGTGCTCGATCGTGTTGAAAGATGCAATCGCCATCCACTTCAACAGTGGGAACCGAGAAGGTACTTAGATCATCACTGCAGGCCTGTGCTGTGTTAGTTCCACGCAAAACAACAAGGTACGAGCACCGTTCGTGAACACGACCACGTCATAACACCACAGCCTCCGAATTTTACTATTGGTATTACAGACGATAGCAGATGACGTTCACCGGGCATCGCCATTCCCACACTCTGGATGTATCGCCACAGTGTGTACCGTGATTCGTTACTCCATACAACGTTTTCCCACTGTTCAATCGTCCAATGTTTGCGCTCATTACACCAAGCGAGTCGTCGTTTGGCATTTACCGGCGCGATGTGTGACTTAGGAGCAGCCGATCGACCATGAAATCCGTTTTCTCACCTCCCGCCTAACTGTCACAGTGCTTGCAGTGGATCCTGATACAGTTTGGAATTCCTTTGTGATGGTATGGGCAGTTGTCTGCCTATTACACTTTACGACCCTCTTCAACTGTCGGCGGCCTCTCTCAGTCAACAGACGAGGTCGGCGTCGGCCTGTAGACTTTTTTCCTTCCCGTTTCCACTTCACTATCACATCGGAAGCAATGGACCCAGGGATGTTTAGGGGCGTGGAAATCACGTGTACATACATATTACACAAGTGACACCCAATCACCTGACCACGTTGGTAGTCCGTGAGTTCCGCGGAGCGCCCTATTCTGCTCTCTCAAGATGTCCAATGACTGCTGAGGTCGCTGATGTGTAGTACCTGGCAGCAGGTAGCAGCACAATGCATTAATATGAAAAACGTATGTTTTTCGGTGTGTCTGGATACTTTTGATTACATGGTGTATTACAGGCCACTGAATATAATACACAAGGAAGCGAAACGAATATGACCCTAAAGGAACTGCCTTTTATTTAGTCGCAGAGAAGGAACATACGTCCGTGAAACCATGAAAAATTATCCGTATTTTATAAAACGTCTCTACATCTACATCCATACTCCGCAAGCCACATGACGGTGTGTGGCGGAGGGTACTTTGAGTACCTCTATCGCTTCTCCCTTCTATTCCAGTCTCGTACTGTTCGTGGAAAGAAGGATTGTCGGTATGCCTCTGTGTGGGCTCTAATCTCTCTGATTTTATCCTCATGGTCTCTTCGCGAGATATACGTAGGAGGGAGCAATATACTGCTTGACTCCTCGGTGAAGGTATGTTCTCGAAACTTCAACAAAAGCCCGTACCGAGCTACTGAGTGTCTCTCTTGCAGATTCTGCCACTGGACTTTATCTATAATCTCCGTAACGCTTTCGCGAATAATAAATGATCCTTCTCTATCTCTTCTAAGAACCCTATCTGGTACGGATCCCACACCGGTGATCAGTATTCAAGCAGTGGGCAAGCAAGTGTACTCTAACCTACTTCCTTCGTTTTCGGATTGGATTTCCTTAGGATTCTTCCGATGAATCACAGTCTGGCATCTGCTTTACCGACGATTAATTTTATATGATCATTCCATTTTAAATCACTCCTAATGCTTACTCACAGATAATTTATGGAATTAACTGCTTCCAGTTGCTGACCTGCTATATTGTAGCTAAATGATAAAGGATCTTTCTTTCTATGTATTCGCAGCGCATTACACTTGTCTACATTGAGATTCAATTGCCACTCCTTCCAACATGCGTCAATTCGTTTCAGATCTTCCTGCATTTCAGTGCAATTTACCATTGTCACAACCTCTCGATATACTACAGTATTATCCGCAAAAAGCCTCAGTGAACTTCCGATGTTATCCACAAGGTCATTTATGTATATTGTGAGTAGCAACGGTTCTGCGACACTCCCCTGCGGCACACTTGAAATCACTCTTACTTGGTAAGACTTCTATCCATTGAGAATGACATGCTGCGTTCTGTTATCTAGGAACTCTTCAATCCAATCACACAGTTGGTCGGATAGTCCATATGCTCTTACTTTGTTCATTAAACGACTGTAGGGAACTCTATCAAACGCCTTCCGGAAGTCAAGAAACACGGCATGTACCTAGGAACCCGTGGCCCTCTGAGTCTCGTTTAACAAACAAAAATTTTAGGACTGCCGCTATGGCTACTAAACATATCAGTTTTGTACACTGTTAGTTGCAATAAATAAAAAGCACCACTACAACAAATGCACCAAAAAACCGGTTATTTAGAACTAAAATAACGGTATCGGGTTTAGCCGGTCGATTTTTCCCATCACTACTTTCTATCACCTGTCAAAGGACTCATCATTTAGCGTGAAAGAGAGCTATATGCCATTTGATAGAACGAGAATTTCCAAAACTGTAGTGGTTACAAGTCAATACTACACTGCTGGCCATTAAAATTGCAACACCAAGAACAAAAGCAGATGATAAACGGGTATTCATTCGACAAATATATTATACTAGAGCTGACGTGTGATTACATTTTCACGCAATTGGGGTGCATAGATCCTGAGAAATCATTACCCAGAGCAACCACCTCAGGCCGTAATAACGGCCTTGATACGCCTGGGCATTGAGTCAAACAGAGCTTGGATGGCATGTACAGGTACAGCTGCCCATGCACCTTCAACGCGATACCACAGTTCATCAACAGTAGTGACTGGCGTATTGTGGCGAGCCAGTTGCTCAGCCACCATTGATCAGACGTTTTCAATTGCTGAGAGATCTGGAGAATGTGCTGGCCAGGGAAGCAGTCGAACATTTTCTGTATTGAGAAAGGCACGTACAGGACCTGTAACATGCGGTCCTGCATTGTCCTGTTGAAATGTTGTGTTTCGCAGGGATTGAATGAAAGGTAGAGCCACGGGTCGTAACACATCTGAAATGTAACGTCCACTGTTCAAAGTGCTGCCAATGCGAACAAGAGGTGACCGAGACGTGCAACCAATGTCACCCCATACCATCACGCCGAGTGATACGCCAGTATGGCGATGACGAATACACGCGATCACGGCGATGTCGCCAAACACGGATGCGACCATCATGATGCTGTAAACAGAACCTGGATTAATCTGAAAAAATTACGTTTTGCCATTCGTGCACCCACGTTTGTCGTTGAGTACACCATCGCAGGCGCTTCTGTCTGTGCTGCAGCGTCAAGGGTAACCGCAGCCATGGTCTGCGAGCTGATAGTCCATGCTGCTACAAACGTCATCGAACTGTTCGTGCAGATGGTTGTTGTCTTGCAAACGTCGCCATCTGTTGACGCAGGGATCGAGACGTGGCTGTACGATCCGTTACAGCCATGCTGAGCAGATGTCTGTCAACTTGAGTGCTAGTAACACGAGGCTGTTGGGATCCAGCACGGCGTTCCGTATTACCCTCCTGAACCCACAGATTCCCTATTTTGCTAACAGTCATTGGATCTCGACCAACGCGAGCAGCAATGTCGCGATACTATAAACCGCAATCGCGATGGGCTACAATCCGACCTTTATCAAAGTCGGAAACGTGATGGTACGCATTTCTCCTCCTTCACGAGGCATCACAACACCGTTTCACCAGGCAACGCCGGTCAACTGTTGTTTGTGTATGAGAAATCGGTTGGAAACTTTCTTCATGTCAGCACGTATTAGGTGTCGCCACCGGCGCCAACCTTGTGTGAATGCTCTGAAAAGCTAATCATTTGCATATCATAGCATCTTCTTCCTGTTGGTTAAATTTCGCGTCTGTACCACGTCATCGTGGTGTAGCAGTTTTAATGCCAGTTGTGTAGTTCACGATTTGCCAAAAGAATTCTCGGGAACTGGACACCCGGCGTGGCGTGTGCGTGTGCCGCCCGTCTGCAGCTCAGCCAGTCAGCGAGTATCGACCGGTCCGACGCCTGCTGTCCCACATTGCATAGGCAGCCGGCGCAGGCAGCAGAAGTTGGCGGCGGCAACGGCGGCGATGGCGGTCTGGCTGAGCGCGGGTGCCGCAGAGTTTGGTCGCCACGTGTTGGCCCTCCAGGCAACGAGAGCGCGGCGCAACTAGTCTGAGGAGCGCGGCGAGGCGAGGCGGCAGGCAGGGCTTCCCGCCGCCCGCGCCATGAAGCCGGGCGCGACTGCTCCGCCTGCAAACACGCCGCCTCTCTCTCGCCAGGCTACTGCTCCGCGGTTTAAGCGCCCGCCTCCGCTGCTGCCACACCGCTGTAGCGCGGCTACAGGCTTAATTACTTAATACGCGCACAAGCTAACGACGAGGGAACATTTGCTGGAGCACCCTCTACAAATACGCTCTCGCAGTTTACGACGATCTTCGAAAAGTGAACTTTACCACTCTTCAAATGTCGCAGCAACGACAAGCACACTAGCTTATCTTCCCATTCTTTCATGTACTAGGTGATCAAAAAGCCAGTATAAGTTTGAAAACGGAATAAATCACCGAATAATGTAGATAGAGAGGTACAAATACACACACATGCTTGGAATGACATGGGGTTTTATTAGAACGGAAAAAATACAAAAGTTCACAAAATGTCCAACAGATGGCGCTTCATCTGATCAGAATAGCAAAAATTACCATAACAAAGTAAGACAAAGCAAACATGATGTTCTTTACGGGAAATGCCCAATATGTCCACCATCATTCCTCAACAATAGCTGTAGTCGAAGAATAATGTTGTGAACAGCACTGTAAGGCATGTCTGGAGTTATGGTGAGGCATTGGCGTCGGATGTTGTCTCTCAGCATCCATAGAGATGTCGGTCTATCACGATACACTTGCGAGTTAAGGTAACCCCAAAGCCAATAATCGCACGGACTGAGGTCTGGGGACCTGGGAAGCCAAGCATGACGAAAGTGGCGGCTGAGCACACGATCATCACCAAACGACGCGCGCAAGAGATCTTTCACACGTCTAGCAAGAGTTCGTTTTCAGTTCTAGTAAAACCCCATGTCATTCCAAGCATGTGTGTCAATTTTTACCTCTTTATCTACATAACTCAGTGTTTTATTAAGTTTTCAAATTTATACTGACTGTTTGATCACCCAGTACGTCCTCAACTATTTCATAAAATTGTCCCCATTCGAGAAAGTCCTCGAATATATTCGCAGTTTTTAACATTTGTTGCTTTAGAGGCCTTCGGTATGCATGCAACAGCATGTGTACCTAATATATTCCAATATGTCGCTTATGTCACCAGTCTTCTGACTGGTCTGATGCGGCCCGCCACGAATTCCTCTCCTGTGCTAACCTGTTCATCCCATAGTAGCACTTGCAACCTGCGTCCTCAATTATTTGCTGCATGTAGTGCAATCTCTGTCTTCCTCTACACTTTATGCCCTCTACAGTTCCCTCCAGTACCATGAAAGTCGTGCCCTCATGTCTTAACATATATCCTTTTCTTCGTTGATATTGCTCAACGGATAACGCGGGGGAGGGCTGAAACAACAATGTGGGCAAGTCAGTAAAGGCCATGCTCTATCATGATCTATAAGGACACCTCTTTGTTGGTAACATTGCTTTCTACACAGGCCTGGGGTTTGTAATGACCATTAAACTGATGACATTGCTCTCGACACAGGAGTGGTTTTTGTAATGACCTCTAAATCCATGACATCCAGTTTATAGGACATTTATTGTCTATATTCACAGAAACTTTAAAAACTTAATGTGACATTTATTATCTATATTCCCAAAAACTTTACAAATTTAATAATTGCAATAAACAAAGTAAAGTCAAATAACTTCTAGTTTTGTCCTGCACTGAAAGTGATTAAACTAACAGGCAGTGGGAAAGAGGATGGGACTACGTTGCTGCCCTTGTGGTCCATCTGCTGGGACAGTGATCGAAATTCGCACCCAAGATTACTACTAAGACCGAATAACAAAATTTCTCTTTGGCGGAAAAACGGGGGAACAAAGCAGGCACAAACATCTCCCATATTCACAAAAGTAAGCAAATTCTTGAAAATAAAACATCCTACGAAATACGGCACACGCAAATAATTAATTAACAGCACACATAAGCATCCTCACCTTAACTAATTTCCAAGAACGAACTGCTAGCTCGCTGGTAGTGCAATTCGGCACCACATGGGTGACCGATACCAACAACTAATTTCTTTGTACTCACCCTTCTGTTCGTTCTTGCTTCCCATACTATAGAATCATTCACACGCTCAACCTATCCTTCATTAAAGCAGTTAGGATGTGCTGCTTGTAACTTAGTGTTAAAAAGGAACCGTGAATAAAATTTATGAGATATCCTAGAAAAATTTTACGTCACACGCTTAGAACCTTAAGTATGTCACACACGCATCTCCTACCAGGTTTCACACGGAATCGTTATCCAAATTACTCATCAGCCGTTACGACTACGTGCTAACTAGGCGGGGTGAGGCCCCAGGTTACTTTAACATTGCAAAAAAACGCTGCTTTTAAAAGTGAAACTATACGATTTGTTAGAGCTATTGCTGCTCTCATATGCTGAAGGCACCAAGTGATTGGAGAACTATAAATGGATTACGCGAGCCCCCATGCTCGCCTCTGATAAAGAAACCCCAACTGAAAACTTTAATTGTAAAGGCAAAATTCCTCCAAAAGTGAATGAATGGCCGTAACGACGCGCTAACTGTTTCAGTCCTGCAAAAGAGCGGCAAAGACGGAGATCGCCCTCGATTCCGTCCGCTCAATCCAGCCTCTACCCCAAGAGTTGCTATCATGGCGGCTCTCAACGGCCGTTCCCTTACATGGAGGGGATTGTCTTTACTCCAGGCTTAGGTTGACACTAACCGACCTAGAGGGTGACCACATCTCTGCCTTGGCACTACCAGCCGACAAACTCTTAATACAAAATCCAAACTTAATCAACCCAACCTAAAGGGGCCCCCACTGGAGGGTCACTCGCAGCGGATGGTCCTAGAACTCCGAGTAGGTGCGCTGGCAGGCGCAACAACGGCACCTCCCATCCGTCATCAAATTGATGGTGTGTAGATTCTTCCCCAGACCCATGGTGCGCAGAATCAGAAGTTGAGGTATGTTCGAGGGTTTCGGTTTATTCATTACCACTGGTAGCAGCTTCATACACGCTTCTTCTGAATCCCAGAGCGGAACGCAGGTGGTACGCCATCCTGAAATATCCAAGACATAATACAAACGTGCCAATGCTTGCCATCTAAAGTGTAAGCAAAAGTCATACTGACAGGTACAGTGCCATCGTTCTTTCTCCTTGGACAACTTGCGAATAAGCCTATATTTGTGTCTACCCTGGCTTGGAGACCTCACTGGACGTGAGGCCATTTTCTAGGCCATTGCTGCAAATTAGGCTTGTAGTACCACAACTCTTCTAATACAATTACAGCAGCTGCATAATTAATCTTATTTCCATAAAATGTTAAAGCTAAATCGTCGATTCGTTGCTGTGTGGTAGGAACAAGGAAGGCCAGGCGCAGGTCATCCGGGTAATTTCTGATATGGTCCCAGATTCCATAAAAAAATTCCAACGCAGACATATGCTGTAGAGAATAATCTTTATTTAGAACGTGACCGTACCTTTACGTTTACAAAAAGTCATATACACTCTGTTCCTGACTACAAAAGTTACATATTTTACTTCACTTTGTAGAACATCATTTTTCGCTGGCTCGTCTCCAGATATTTCTAAACCAATATAAAATGGATTCACACCTTGAAACAGTTTGTTCTTACATTTGCATTGATTCTCCAAATCAGTCCACGATTTTACTTTAGTTATATCTGCACTGGTCTCTGGCTTTGAATACGTAACAAATTTAAAACGATTCCTTCTACTGTACTTTCGCCAAGGAACGCCTGAAGAACGTTCCGGCCTTACGTGCGTTTACGTGATTATGAATTGAATTAAATAAACAGGTAGTCCACTTCTTCACTAGAGATATCACACTATTTAAACTAAAAAAAATGTCGAAAGTATATTCAATATAATGCAACAAAGAAGTGATTGTAATGAGATGGAACAAACTACTCCCTCTCAAGGTTTCCAATGACTGCACAGAGAGGTTTACCCATCTTAGTCGAAGGCTGTTTTTGTGTGTGAGGTTGGTGACGGAGGGCTACCCCTCTGGTAGCTTCCTCTGCACGGGGAGCTAGGTAATCTCGAAAGAGAAAGTGACACTCTTCGATGAACGCCTGGTGAGTACGGATCGTAGCTCATAAGGGAGGTTTCAGGCGATAGGAAGCAGGTTGAGTTAGGATTTCGTTATTTTTAACTGTTGAAATACTTAAGAACTTCTGGTTAACTGTAGCGTATTAAGCTAGTTACTTTTCCGAATGTGCCACAATTATGTTGCTTTAAATAGGTGATTTTTAGGTGTTTAAGTTAAAACGGTGGAAGTTAATTTGTTCATTTTCAACAACGATGAAGTAGAATTAAAAACGGTAAATCTGATTAGGAAAAGCTGGTTAGGATCACTTCAACCCTACGTGAGTGTAATACTGTGTCGAAGCGAGTATGATTTTTTAAAATTTTTGATCTTATATTTTGTGGAAGTTGCTTTTGTCTTTGTGTGTCGATTTTTTGCCACGTGTTTGGTAATCAGTGACCCCTCTGGTCCACCATGGCACTGCAATAGGTTTTATTTTAACAGTTTGCTTGTTTAATGAGCTATAATTTCTGCAAGAATATCTGTTCTTTCGTGCGCTTTCTACAAAGCAGCACAACAGTTTGATTCGGAATGCACTACGTGGTCTAGTTCGGCCGTTTGCAAGCAGCAGACGCAGTTAGTATGTTGAATAATTATCGCTCCACCTTGTGCATTGGTTAAATATCTGTCCAGAATAGTGCATGTGTAGAAACGTAATGCGAATCCCACTGAGATATTTGTATGGCATGACTGCAAAGAAGATGATAGTATCATCGTCTCCCACCTCCGTTTTCTGTGTTTCTTCTTGCTGTAGTTAAATTGTGCTCTGTTACATTCTCATGTAATTCTTGCTTAAATATTTCTAGTCAGCCACTAGTTATGTGTAGTTCGGATGTGCAACCAAATACTTAGATACAATAAATTCTATGATGTTGATCTTACTCACTTACTCCGGTTTCCAATCCTGAATTAATCAAGTTGCTCTATGCACGACATGGAGTGTTATTTATCTGGCTACTTAAAGAAGTTTCCATACTTGTAATTACATTATTAAAGCAATTAAACTAATAGTTTTCCTGCTCCGCTTTTTCTAAATGATTAGGAAGAGCTTGGGCTTGTGGCGACCCTGAATTTCTGAATTTTTATCATTATTTGCGTTTCAGAAGCATCTAGAAATGCGAAATAACGTATATGGCTCGATGAGAAACGTCGTAAAGATAGTACTACGTTACACATAGCCGACCCTAGTCTAGGATGTGCTAGACTTGCGAACTTCTGAATGATTAAGTTAGATTTAACAGTGTATTAATATATGCAATATTTTTCACAGCGCTCAAACAACTTCTGTGTTGCTTGTGAGAGAGTATTTCGTCCGACGTTGTAAACGGCGTTGTTTGTTGTTTATTGTATTTATGTATGTGGTTTTTTTATGAAATTATAGGATGTGTTAATATGTTATTGGTTTGCGTGTGACGAAATTAAGCGCAGGCCACGTTCAGTTTGTCTTCTTATTCAGTCACATAATCGTGTGGTCTTGTAACTAGGGTACGCGTATGTAATTTTTTGTATTGTGTGAATTTTTTTTCTACAACCATGAAACTATGGATACGCACAGCCGTGTAAAAAATAGTAGTCGGGGTAATCAGGACGACAGTAGTAACATGATGAATGCGAATGATGAGCCCGTAGAACACGTGGAAACACGATGCTGAACTCAGTCGAGCAAACGGAAGCAGTAAAAAGTCGCGCCGATCCAGATTGTCACCAAGTACATGACATAGAACATCTAAATAGCAAACAGAATAAATCCAGTATAAGAAGGAAGGTAATGAACGAACCAGTAACCAGTTTAATAGTTTAATAGTATTTGAGTAGACATGGGGGCGCTCTTACAAAAATATCATGGGGCTATTAGGCAAGGTCGACGAGATTCATAAATCTGGGATAGAGGCTAATCAACAGACACAAAACCGATTGGAGGCGAATGAGAAACGATTTGAGAAACTTGAAAATAATGTTGTGAATAATCTGAAGGAATTTCAGACTACATTGCGTGAAGAAATATCCACAGAGATGAGGAAAGCGATTAGTGTTGTGGAATAACGTATCGGGCACGTGTAAAATGAACAGCTAAGACTGAATAAAGTGGTCGAAGAGCAGGCGCGAATCATGACGGAGAAATTCGGCTTTGGCAATTCAGGCGGAAAGAGACTGCGGTTAGCGGGCGCGCAGTGTTCGTATGCCATTAAGACCCAAGTGGATCTCAATAGCAGCGCGATTAGTGCTCTCCAAGACGAGTTGGAGCGAAACAAACAGGGAAACGCTTCTGAAACCGAGGATATAAGAAATGAGCTCGCGAAGGTCGCTGAAATGGTAGGTAGCTGTTCGGCGGCAGGTACTAGTGAAAACACGGAAGAGGTGCGATCCTTGCTGAAGATCCAGAATGGACAATATTTTAATAAACCAGCAGCAAGCGGGAGTAACCCGTGATTTAGTTGAACGTATATGGGGACCTTGAAACACGCGTTGAACTTAGTCGAAAGGTGCCCAGACGTAATAAACTACACGAAATTGTGGAGAAAGACTCTGGGCACTAGGGCGGATGGAAAAGTAGTGAAAACGAGGGCGCAGGAAACTCATGGGGGCGAGCAATTAATTTACGCGGGCGTTCTCCGTGAAGAGAGAGGGAGCATGTGGATTTCAAACACAGGTTCGATGTGTTCAGGAACGCAAGTGATGGGATCCACCCCGTGGCTAGGACGCAGAAATTTGAGTTTGCGCTACCTCCGTCGTGGGTCAGCACGCACAAAAGGGAATTTATATGCAGTTTTCTAGCAAGGAAACCCGCCGCAAGAATGAGAACCGTGGCGCGTAGTTGTGGCACGGTACGCGAATTCAAGGCAGCTTTCCTTTCGGCCTACTGGTCAGAAGCCACGCAGGATAGGATATAACATAATATATTCATTATACCTTCCCTAAGAAACTCAGGTTTCACGAGCGCAACTCGGCTTTTTGGTCATATGGTACAGGCGAATCAGTATCTGTATGAACCGTTCGTTCCAGCAGAGCTGATCCGAATTTGCTTAACTAAACTGCCGGCACATATGCGCCACATCGTCTTTGCTGCGAGATGCAAAGATGATGTGGAGGCCTTTAAAGGAATTCTACAGTAACTTGAGGATGAATCGGAAGCGTATACACCTAATTACTCGGGCGAACCCCGTAGTGCGCAAGCACGAGAGTGGAATAGGGGGCGTGAACGGACGTGATCACGGAATGGTGATAGACAGAATAGAAACAATAATAACGGAGGCAAAACCGTGACGATAATAGGAATAATGGGTTCAATGGGAACTGACAATTTGGTAATGAAATAGTGTACGGAAATCATGTTACGAACCCCGGAAAGGGTGAAAATCGTGACCAAGAATCCAGAAACCAACAAGCCAGAGAACGCGATGCGAATAGGAATGGGATGCGCGAGTACCACCGGGGGTGGAAACTAGGCCGGCGAATCCCGCACACAATCACCGAACTGAAAATGAGAGGCAAGAACTTTGACTCCAGACCGGCGCAGAACGGAGCGAAACTGGAAAGAGGACGGACACAAGCATCTTGTACTTGGGGAACGAAGTCATACGGGAGGATTTATTACGGGAGGCTCCAAGTAGAGAAGTGGCGGTAATTACGCCCGTTGTAAGTATTTCAATTGGTGAATTGAAATTAAGATGCATTCTGGACACAGGGAGTCCATATTCAATTACTGGCGGATACACATTCAGGCACTGTGAGGAGGGGGGGGGGGGGGGGGGGGAATTGGCCTATTCTTCCAGTGCGAGGGACGAGAGTAAGGGGAGCGATTCACGGGAAAAGCGTGGAAATCAAACGGCAAGCTCGGATTAACTTCACATGACAAGGTTACGAGTTTGAATTTAATATTTATGTTGTACCCCTGATGCGGATGGCAGTCATTGTGGGGAGCGATATTATGTGTGCACATGATGCAAGAATTGACGTTAGTGGTGGATTTATGACGGTGGAGGTTCCTGGTAATCCCGTCAGTTCAAGTTTTGATGAGCGCGTGCTGCGCAACGAGAGTGAAACGAGCTGCCTGAGATTTTCCGTTTGTACCGAATTGCAACCCGAACTCGAGTTCAACGTTGACCTGGTGGATGGACCGGTTTCGATGTTCTCTGAGCAGTATCAGGATAATAGTTTTGGCAATATTGTTCCGAAAATGCGGATGGGGATCGTGAAGCGTTGCGTCGGATTATATCAAACCACGCAAGTGCATTTGTTGAAACACCAGGTACAATAAAGGGTTTGTATTATAGGTTCAGAGTACGTGAACACAAACGGTTTTCTGTTAAACCATACCCTATGCCACTGACGTACAAGGCAAATGTGGAATAAGAATTAAGTGTTGTTGCTGGTGTGGTCTTCAGTCCTGAGACTGGTTTGATGCAGCTCTCCATGCTACTCTATCCTGTGCAAGCTTCTTCATCTCCCAGTACCTACTGCAACCTACATCCTTCTGAATCTGCTTAGTGTATTGATCTATTGGTCTCCCTCTACGATTTTATCCACAGAATTAAGTAAGATGCTAGACAAAGGAATTATTGAAACGGCAAGAAGCTCTTACAACTCGCCTTTACTCGTGGTGCCAAAGTGGGAGAAGTCTGTCCATTTAGTATTAGATTCCCGTCAGATAAATACGGTAATAATGCTGGAAACAGACAGACCTGAAAGCCTGGACGAGTTACTCCAACGCTTCCATGGTGTTAAAGTATTATCCTCCCTGGACCTCCGATAGAGTTTTTGACAAATCGCCCTCGGTCAGTCCTGCAGACAATGTACTGCCTTCCTATGTTACGGGAAGTGTTGCAAGTTCCGTCGCCTTCTGCTCGGGTTAAACGTATCTTCTGCCACGTTCATCAGAGGATTAAACAGTATACTACCCGATGACCTGAAAGAAAGAGTTACGGTATATGTAGATGATATTTTAATTGTCAAAAAATCCTTGGATTATCATAACTGGGTACTGAAAAGACTTCTGGACTTCTTTACAGAGCCTGGGGTGACCGTCCACTTGGAGAAATCTCAGTTGTCTCTACCGACGCGATCCGCCCCGAGCCGGATAAAATCACGGCTATAGCCGAATGTGCGATCCCCACAACAGAAAGGCAACTAAGGGCATTTATAGGACTGTGTAACTTATACAAACGATTTATTAACGTGAGAATATCGTCCTCGTCGCGTCTATGTTCACTGACGAGCAAAAATACAGTCTGGACATGGGACCAGCAGGCAGATAAAGAGTTCAGTAGTTTAAAGAAAGCGCTAAGCACTGCACCTCAACTTTCACATCCCGACTTAAGCCAAGAATTTTACTTGATGATGGGAAACTCAATAAATGGCCTTGGGACGGTCGTGTTCCAAACAGGCGGAAAAGACGATCCCATGGAATGGAAGACTAACTCGTTCGCCAGCCGTGTGCTCACACTCTGCGAGCGAACTTACTCAATAACGGAGCTTGAGGCGATGGCGATCGTGTGAGCTTCCAAATAGCTTAATTACTATTTGTTCTGCCAAACGACGCGAGATTTTACTGACCATTGGGCCCTACAATTTGTAATGAGTGCAAAAATTGGGCAGGGAAGGCTAAGTAGGTGAACCCTTTTGCTACAAGAATACCAGTTCAGTATAGAGTTCATTTCTGGTGAGATGAACGTCATAGCGGATGCACTGTCACTTGTACCGATAGGGCTCAGAGATACTAATGAATGTGACCTTGGAGAGAATAATTTCAGCATTATGTATATAAAAGGGGCCGGTTTGAGAACTATATCAATGCCTCGCTGAGTGACATTAGTCACGAGGATATTAAAGGTGACTTGTTGCGTGATATTCTAAACATTCTGCGTAGTGTCTGTTTGTTCCATACCGTGTCTCCCTACTACTTTCGCGCAACGACGCTCTGAGCGTGTTTTTGGGGGAATTGACTAGTTTGAACCTGGGACCTGTTGCTGGTAAGGAGACGTCAGATCACACATGCCATGTAGAATTCAGAAGAGTTCAGTGAGACTAGCGATGATATAACCAAATACTTAATGATTTCAGCGTCAGCTCCACTGCACTCCCTGTAAAAGAATCTTAATACTAACAGAATTTAGAGAAAGGGGTTCAAGGCTTTCCTATTTTTAGGTAGCTGGTAAAATAACGTCTAAAAGGCAGTTAAGTTTACCATTGGAAATTTTATTCTACTCACAAAACATCGTTTATAAATTGCACTATTGATAAAAGGAAATGTTTTAATACAGGATGGTAAAAACCAACTGCGTTCAACAAAAATGTGAACGAATATTCCCTGAATGGGTTTCCATGTTCTACAATGGATCGGAGGATGACCTATGCCATATCACATCTATAATCTAGGTTTAAATTAAGTTTCACAAGAGAGACGGTGACCCTCAATTATCTTTAATTACTTATCTAACTTGTCGTAAATTACAGTGGCTGATGTGGCTTCTCAATAACTATATAACAGAAAAATCATCGAGTTTCAGATTTTTACGTCAAGTGGCAAATGTGAACACCAAAAGCTTTAATTGACGATCGACACTAGTATTACGTAAATGGGATGTAACAGATGAGACTTCTGCATTTCTGAGTGAAGCTTTATGAACTGTTATGCGGCATCACGTGCGTTCATTACCTTGTCGGTGTTCGTCAGGGGGCGTCGGGCAGCACAGCTCCGCTCACCTCGCCGTCTCCGAAGCAACGCCCAAGCTTCTCCTAACTTCCCCTTACTACAATTTACCGAAGTTGGTTTAAAGAAAAACTATCTGGCTGTGTTTTCATCTGACCAATCAGGGTCCCAATGTTAACCGTAATCTCTGCCTACAAAAATTCTGTCTATCCAATGAGAAACGTTGTACCTTTCGTGGTGGGGCAATGTTTTTAAAGTTTGCAACATAACAGAGACGTGAGAAAGTCTCACGCTAAAACTTGCAGCCGGTGTGGTCCTTTTAGCGTTATCGTAAGATCTATACTGTTCTTCTGCAGGGTTCTATCTTTTAACATGGGCTGGGGGGTGGTCCTGACGTATTAGAGACGCGAAAAAGTCTCACGCTAAAACTTGCGGGTGGTGTAGCCCTTTTTGTGTTATCGTAAGATCTATACCGTTCTTCTGAAGGCCCTAGCATTTAACATGGGCTGGGGGGTGGTCCTAATGTAACAGAGACGCGACAAAGTCTCATGTTAAAAACTTGCGCGCGGTGTGGTCGTAACGGTTAGCTGGCGACTTGGGTGTCAGTCCCTTATCGTAGGGCCTTCTCACTTAACACGGTTCTGCTCTCGGCTTCTGTTCTCAATCCTCCCCTCGGAACTGCGTCTGTCTCACGGTGGGAAGGTATGACATGCATTTAGGCATTCTTGTGTTAGTCTGTGGTATTCCATTTGCTCACTCGTTACTCGTATTACTTTGGTTAATTTAATGTCACGATTTATTCGGAGCTATGTGACATACTACTGGATTTGCTTATCATGTCAGGGCTTTCATGGAAGGTGTTGGATTTGCCTGACACCTCCCATATCACTACCCTTCGAACTCAATTTTTGCACTGAAGTTAGGCACTCACTGAATCGTTGTCTAAGTCAGTCAAAAATTATTCCTTTATCTAAATTTTGTTGCCTGCTGTTCAGCCACATTACTCTGGTTCTATGTTAGTTTGTATTACTAATTTATATTTTTATATTCTTCCACAATATTCTCAAAAATGACAAGAGAAGAATATTTTTATGTTATTATTAATTTTTAATTATTTTCTTTCTTTATGTAAGTGTGAAATTTGTTTTTACAAAGTTTGTTATCGAAAGTGAGCAGTCTTTCACATCGATTATCTTAGAAATATATTTTTTTTATAAATGTAGTAATTAAGTAAGATCAATTCCTAACACATTTTCTAAATATCATGTACAAGTAAAATGTTTTTGTTTCTAGATACTCATTTCAACATTGTTACACTAACAAATAAGAATTATTTCCAAGAATTGCTTTGACAAAGAAATATACATACACAAGTACTGAGATATTATACTAACAAATGGTACAAATGCTAAAAAAAATGGGAAAACATTCAACAAGATAATTTTTTATTCTTTGTTTTTTTAAGGAGAAAATAAGTAAAATATAGTTACTCTTTTACTTTTATGAGGATAAAATAAGTGCCATATAGTTTTAGTGTCTCTTATGCCTTACTTTTGTTCTTTATATACTGTCCATTTCAGAACTAATGACTTATTTTTATCGATAGTCTATTTTTTACTTAAGTTCATAGTCAATGACTGTTATTTTGTAATTAGCTGTCTGGTGTGCTTAACTTATTTAGTTTTTCACACATTTCTTTTGCACAACTCCTACATCACATAATTTGATTTCACACATTCACACAATCCTATGAATGTTTAAGCATGAGGTTGGCGAATGTTTTTGCACGAAGGTGATGGACTTGAGCAAGATGGATGTGGGCAAATATTTGATGTACAGCTTTGTTCGTCATTCCTTGTTGGCTTTGCCAGTGTGTGCTGCTGTTGTGCAGGTTCCATAATGGGATGGAGCTGTGAGTGCAGAATCTGGTGGTTTACTGGCTTAGTATGCGTATAAGTCACCGTTATGTGTCGCTGAAAGCGGGCGTCTTTCGTTGTAATACTTCGCAGACGACAAGTTTACGATGGGATAGGGATTCGGGAAGGTATGTCGACTATTCTTCACCCATCTACTCTCTTGGTCTCAATCTTGCGAATCTTCAGCTTCTGTTCATCCTGCTTTTTCTCTGCTTCTTACTTGATTCTTGGTTCTTCTCTGGGCAGAATATGGAAATATTTATTGATAACTAGTCGATTTGAAGTTCTCCTCTAAGTAACAGTTTGATAAATGGTTTGGACATGTCATATCTACTTTGTGGATGTTTTCTTCAGTTTCATGCATCAGCGGGCTGTTTAATAGCGGTAGTGTGATTTTTACACATTTTTTTTATTTTGCCAGTGGTGGCTTGCCCAAGCAGTCTTCTCATCGGGCCATTTTTTGCTCCCTCCACTGAGTGGGGGCGCTCGGAGACCCTTCTGGCATTCGGCGTCCCATCGCGTCTCTGCAGGGCTCCACTACTGTGCGGCTCCATGTTCTGTCCCAGCAGGTTTCCGCCTAGCGGTTAGATTTATTGCCCTCTTCAGTTACAAGGGCCTTCTGTTGGTCTTGCTGTCCTTTCCCTTCTCTCGACACTTCTGCCTTGTAGGAATCGTGTCCTGCTAATTACGTCCTTTTCTTTCTTGACACTTCTCACGTTGCAAGTTGTGGGTCATTGCATATGGTCGTTGCTGGAGTTTTTACAATGGTTCTTATAAAAAGTTTTACTTATAATCATCTAACATATGTCTAGTACCTACATTGTTTTACACCTTCTTAAAAAGCTTTACAAATTTTGGCGCTCTTTCCATGTTATAATTCTAAGATATTTTGAGTCTTAACTTATACAAGAAACCTCAAATTCGTTTTTTATTTTTGTGTAGTGTCATGGTGTATAGCATTTTAGTATTCCATGCTGTTAGACTATCTGCGTTTTATCCCTTCACCTTAATCTATGGTACTATTCGTGTTATTTATGTTTTTGTTTTTATTGAAACTACTTTCTTTTTCCCACCTTCGTCTGTCATCATTCTTCTTTCTCCTGATGATCTTATCTGCAACATAATCTTCAAATATTGTGCTGATTATTTACTAGTAATAAAATTAATCTTCAAACTTTTTGATATGGCTCGCATGGCGAAGTCGTAAGGTTTTGCCTGTTTTTAGGTTCATTAGTTCCACAGCATTATCATGAGCAATTCGGCTAATTATGACAGGTCCTTTGTATGTAGCATAAAACTTATGTATTTTGTGTTTCTGTTTGCTGGGGAGATGGTGTGTTTTTACAAATATTTTCTGGCCTACTGAGAATGTTCTTTTAATTGCTGTTCTATCTCCTCTTTCTTTTCTTTTAATGGTTGCCTTTCTGATGTTGGAGAGTGCTGTTGCTATGACTTGTTTGTGCTGTCTACGTGGTACAATAGGAAATCTAACATTTTCTCTGGTTATGTTTGGGGGTTCAATATTTTTAAGTATAGTAACTGGAGGTAGTAGTGTAGTGCTATGTGGCATTTTATTTATTACGTCTTGAAAATCTTTAAGGTATATATCCCAAGTGTTGTGTCTTTTGCTTGCATATAATCGGTATAAGGTGCTTATGTCCTTCATAGATCATTCTGCTGGAATTACGCAAGGTTTGTACTTAGATATGTAGATGGGTTTTATTTTGTATTGTTTTAACGTGTTCTGCCATTGCACTGATTTGTATTGTGGGCCATTATCCGAAATTATTCGTTCCACTCGACCTACCTGTCTGAGAAAATCTTATCTAAATGCTTTACTTATAGTAAGACCTGTTGCCCAGTTTAATGGTGTCAAGGTAAAATATTTAGAAGTAAGTTCCAAAACGACAAATATGAAAATATATCCATTCTTTGTGCGTGGGAGGGGCCCCATCAAATCTGTTGCAGCTATTTGTTTTAATCTTTTAGGGATTATTGGAAACATAGGTGGCTTGGTTTGGAAAGTGACGTGTTTAGCCCTCATACATTTTTTGCATTTCACTAATACTGTTCTAATTCGTCTTTCCATATTAGGAAAATGGCTTGTTTGTTTTATTTTTGAAAAGCATTTCTTTGGTCCGAAGTGGCCATAACTTAAATGTGTGTACCATATGTACTTATTAATTAGTTTGTCTGGGATATAAATTAACCATTCATTCGTTGCAACATTTCGTCTAAAAAATAAAACATTGTTTTTTACGAGATAGTGCTGTCGAATGTCTGGAAAATTCTTACTTCTCCACTTGTGTTTGATTCCTAGTGTTTCGGGAACCTTGTCCTATTCTTTGCCTATGTTTTTCAATGCTGTCGTAATGTAGTTTTCGAAAGGTACTTGTTTCATATAGTACATTGTAAACTGGTCCTTTGCTGCTTCCAAACCTATGTTACTGGACATCGTGATAAAGCATCTGCTAATACATTCGCTGGTCCTGGTATGCGTGTAATAGTGAAGTCAAATTCTTGTAGTATTAACATCCATCAGCCTAACCTCCAATGAGTTAGTTTGGCGGATAACAGAAATTCTAATGCTTTGTGATCAGTGCGTACTTTTGTTTTTCTTCCGAACAGGAAGTATCGAAAACGTTGGAAGCCCCATACAATGGCTACTGCTTCCAGCTCCGTGACTGAATAGTATTTCTCGCTTTTTATGAGTACCTGATTGGCAAATGCAATTGTTCTATATGTTAACCCTGCCTGTTCGTATTCTTGGAATAAAATAACTCCTAAACCTGTTGTCGCGCTATCAGTGGACATACAAAAATTTTGTGTTAGATCAGGATGTGCTAAAATCGGTGCTGTTGTTAGTGCGTTTTTCACTTTTAAAAATTCTTCATTGGCTTGTTGATCCCATACCAATGGCGTGTTTTTTCCAGTCAATGCACATAGGCGTGGTGTTGCGGGAGAGTCGATCCAAATAAATTTTTTATAGAATCCGGTGAGACCTAGGTATCCTCTGGGAGTTTTCTTATCATATGGAGTACAGAATTCTTTGATTGCCGTTAGTTTTTCTGGGTCGGGCATTACCTCTTTCTCTGAAATTATGTGTCCTAGGAATTTGACCTCTCGCCTTCTAAATTTGGATTATGTTATATTTACTGTGACCCCATGCTCTTTCATGATCTGTAAAAACTGATTTAATGTGTCGTTGTGATGTTCCCAAGAGGGTTCTGCTATAATCACATCATCAACATAACAAGAAATTTTTTGTAAAATTTCAGGACTGAATATAGTATTAAATCCCCTAATAAACGCTGCTGATGATATACACTCCTGAAAATTGAAATAAGAACACCGTGAATTCATTGTCCCAGGAAGGGGAAACTTTATTGACACATTCCTGGGGTCAGATACATCACATGATCACACTGACAGAACCACAGGCAACATAGACACAGGCAACAGAGCATGCACAATGTCGGCACTAGTACAGTGTATATCCACCTTTCGCAGCAATGCAGGCTGCTATTCTCCCCTGGAGACGATTGTAGAGATGCTGGATGTAGTACTGTGGAACAGCTTGCCATGCCATTTCCACCTGGCGCCTCAGTTGGACCAGCGTTCGTGCTGGACGTGCAGACCGCGTGAGACGACGCTTCATCCAGTCCCAAACATGCTCGATGGGGGACAGATCCGGAGATCTTGCTGGCCAGGGTAGTTGACTTACACCTTCTAGAGCACGTTGGGTGGCACGGGATACATGCGGACGTGCATTGTCCTGTTGAAACAGCAAGTTCCCTTGCCGGTCTAGGAATGATAGAACGATGGGTTCGATGACGGTTTGGATGTACCGTGCACTATTCAGTGTCCCCTCGACGATCACCAGTGGTGTACGGCCAGTGTAGGAGATCGCTCCCCACACCATGATGCCGGGTGTTGGCCCTGTGTGCCTCGGTCGTATGCAGTCCTGATTATGGCGCTCACCTGCACGGCGCCAAACACGCATACGACCATCATTGGCACCAAGGCAGAAGCGACTCTCATCGCTGAAGACGACACGTCTCCATTCGTCCCTCCATTCACGCCTGTCGCGACACCACTGGAGGCGGGCTGCACGATGTTGGGACGTGAGCGGAAGACGGCCTAACGGTGTGCGGGACCGTAGCCCAGCTTCATGGAGACGGTTGCGAATGGTCCTCGCCGATACCCCAGGAGCAACAGTGTCCCTAATTTGCTGGGAAGTGGCGGTGCGGTCCCCTACGGCACTGCGTAGGATCCTACGGTCTTGGCGTGCATCCGTGCGTCGCTGCGGTCCGGTCCCAGGTCGACGGGCATGTGCACCTTCCGCCGACCACTGGCGACAATATCGATGTACTGTGGAGACCTCACGCCCCACGTGTTGAGCAATTCGGCGGTACGTCCACCCGGCCTCCCGCATGCCCACTATACGCCCTCGCTCAAAGTCCGTCAACTGCACATACGGTTCACGTCCACGCTGTCGCGGCATGCTACCAGTGTTAAAGACTGCGATGGAGCTCCGTATGCCACGGCAAACTGGCTGACACTGACGGTGGCCGTGCACAAATGCTGCGCAGCTAGCGCCATTCGACGGCCAACACCGCGGTTCCTGGTGTGTCCGCTGTGCCGTGCGTGTGATCATTGCTTGTACAGCCCTCTCGCAGTGTGCGGAGCAAGTATGATGGGTCTGACACACCGGTGTCAATGTGTTCTTTTTTCCATTTCCAGGAGTGTATTTAAACCAAATGGCAAACGTTTAACCTGGTAACATCTACCGAATACGATAAATGCTGTAAATTTTCTACATTCTGGGGCCAATTCTATTTGCCAGAAACTATTCCGTAAATCAATTGAGGAAAATATCTTAGCACCGTGGAAGTTTTTTTATCAATTCCTCTAATTTTTCTGGGCGATCTGTCTCAGTGATTATGATCGTGTTGATCTGTCTGGAATCAAGCACTAACCTGATGCTCCCATCTCGTTTTTGTACAATATGGAGTGGGCCGTTATATGTGGAGGTAGCTGGTTCAATAATATCGTCATCTAACATTTTAGATATCTCCTGGAATACTTTATTCCTGTAACTTAATGGGATTATATAGGGTGGCACTCTAAATGGTTTGTGCTGTTTTACTTCAAACTTGTACTAAAAGTGTTTAATACTGCCAGTCTTAGGTAAAAATACCTCTGCTTTACCTCGTAAAATACCCTCTAATTCTCTTTTACTGTGTTCCGAAATACCTTGAACTTCTTGCAATTTTTCGTCGATTTCTTTATGGACTTCTAACATGAGTTGAGGCGATTCCCCCTTTTGTGCATACCATTCTAATTCTTCATCCACTTTATCTCGCGTCATTCTTAATTGTTCCTTTATAACTGGTATTTCTTCTAATTTTAGCTTTTGCTCAAAGAGAAGTGTGACATTCCCAAATGTTACGATACCTTTCCCCATATCTATTATCGCTCGTCTCTCATTTAAAAAATGTGCACCTATAAACAAATCTACAGTTAGTTTAAGTATAATCACGAAGTTGGCTTCGATTTTTTGACCTTGGCACGAAAGAGTTAACCTTGTTTGTCTCGTGACTTCCGCAGCATTGTTTCTAATAGGACCTCTTACTTTAATCTTACATGTTTTTAGAAGTGGCAATTCCTCATTGGCATTACACTGCATGAATAAATTTTCTGAGATCGCAGTCAGTTCACTTCCGCTATCAATTACAATATTGACTGGGATATGCTTTACCATGGCATTCACAATTGGTTGAATTTGAAAGGGTTGGTTCTGTTCTTCTTCTTCTTGCATCAACGAATCCTCCACTGAATCATACATGAGTCCTTTCAGGAATTTCCCTTGTGAATTCGAACTTTCTGTAGGATAAGCTTCGACTGCTACTTCTCTCTCTTTTATTTCCTCTTCTGTATTTCTTTCTTCATTTACGCTTGCTTCAACATTCTCTACTTTTTCCTCATCCTCGTCTATCCTCTCCATCTTCGTCGCTTCTTCCACATAATCGCATCTAAATGCTCTAATTATCGCTTCATAACTTCCTTCATTATATACGTTGGGTTGTGTGCCCACTCGTAACTTATTTTCAACTTCTGTCGACTGCGCATTATCCTGATTGAATTCGCTTTTCCTGGTTTCCATCTCAAATAGCTCTGCAATACTCATTACTTCGTCCTTTCCTCCTACATTCGTTGTACATGCCTCTGGTAATTCATCTTCCTCGTCAGTATTCTCCCAATTAATTTCGTCCCAACACGATATTGTTAATTTCTTGTCTTCGTTTTCATCTGGTCCCTGCGGATTTGTTTCTTCCTTTTTCTCGTGATAAGATTTTTACTTCTCTGTTCCAGGTGCTGCAATTGTCCTGGGTCGGTGCGTCATTCTCTTTGGCATGGGCGCTTAGCTGTCAATTCGAACGTTTATCGGGGTTTGGTGGTCTTACCTCCACCTCTTCTATGTGTATTATCTTTCCTTGTTCAGCTTGTTGATGGTGGTTTCTTTGTTGACAATTTGTCGGTGTTTTGGTTCTCCAGTACCCGTTCCGGTTGTCGTTATTCCCTCTGTAATAGTTGTTGCCGTTCCTGGGTGAATTATAGTTATTGCCATATTCTCTTCTAAATCCATAACCGGTTCTTTGTTGAAATCTATTGTCGTTTCTTGGTGCGAAGTTATCACATGGTTCGTAATTATTGTTTCTTCGTGGATTCCACTGCTTTTTGCTTTCGTTTTCACGTGCGCTTCGTCTTTTTCTTGCGTCATCTTCCGAAAATATGAACTCTAGTTTCCTTAGAATACCTTTAAATACTTCAACGTCATTGCCTCCGCGACGTACTAATGATTGCTGGTATTTCAATGGTAGCTTCATCGCGCATAATTTAATCAACTCTCCGTCACTGTATGGTACATGTAAGCATTGATTTTTCTTTGCCATTAATTCGAAAAATTTCACGGGACTCTTCTTTCCTGAATTTTCAAAATATGGCTTCTGTAATAATTCGTACTTCACTCTGTTCTGTGCTTCGCTGGACCAATATCGCGAAAGAATCGTCTCTGTGAAATCTTCGTACGATCGGCATGTCGCTGCAACATTCTGCATGGTTTCTGCGACTGTTCCTGACATGTGTGCACGTATATAGTCTAATTTGTGTGCTAGCGTCCAGTGTTCTGGTAATCCTACTCGGAATTGATTAATAAATGTTCGTGGATGTAATGAGTTTCCATCTCTAAAGTGTTGAAATTTTCTGACTGTGAGGAAATGATCGTTGTCGTACTTCGTCATAGTTTCATATGAAATTCGCGATTCTTCGCCACTTTTGTTTCTGATCATTTCTCCCGTCGTTCTTTCCGGTTGTGGTAGATCCATTGGATATTGTCCACTGTAACTTTCGCCTAACCTTGCGTAGTATCGTTGGAGTGGTACGCAATAATTTTCTTCCATCGGTTGTGAACGTGTAGCTGAATGCATTGCACTGTACTCTTCGCGACCTGGCTTTCCACTGTCAGACATTGGTTCGGTATCTTGTCTGGCTAACCTTGCTGCTTCATTGCATGATCCAAACTGTCTTGAAACATACATTTGTGGTTCCGCATATGTTTGTGATGACGTTTGTTCATCAAGAATTTCGAAACGTGTTTGTTGCTGTGCAAGCTGTCTGATTTCACGTATGTTACTTTCCGCCTGTAATTGGAATCGCAAATGTGTAATATCTTCGTTAATTGCTTGTTTTTCCGGTGCTGTTACAGATACGGATGTGGTAGCAGACTCTGTGCTTGTTCGATCCTGTTCACTACGCTCTTCACTGGTTTGCAACAACCCTGTTCGCAATTTCTGGAATCGTCGCTTCGTTTGCGCTTCTATTTTGACTATGCGGTTATCATATCTTTTCAGCGTTGCTTTCGTGATACGTTTGTGTAACACACTGTTTTCAGCAATTTCACTCGCTGTACCTGCTGCTTGTCTAGTAATTACGTTTATCTGTTTCTCTAGTTTCTTGAATTCTCCATGGGTGTTTTTACGTAATGTTTTGATCTCGTCCTGAATGTCATTACGCAATGTTTGTACGTCCGCTTGTACCTTGTCAATGTCTGTTCTCAATTGACTGTGACCTGTTATTAAGTTTCCTATCACTTCTCGAGATTCTTTTGCCTCGTCTTCAATATGACTTAGGTGTAACTGAATTTTTTTTGTTTTGTTCTTCAGTCTCACGCATTTGTCTCGTGGTTTCTGCAATTTGTTTCGTCGTTTCTGCATTTTGTTTCGTCATTTCTGCATTCTTAATTTTAATTTGTTTCGCAATTTCTTTATTTTGTCTTGTCATGGTTTCCGTCATTAATTGTAATAATTCTGCCAGATTGGTGGGTCCTATTGCGTTTTTCTCCGACGTCCTACGCTCTGTGTTTTCGCCCAAGTGTTGGTTCGCAACCGATTGCATTGAACTGTGCTGTGACACGTTTCTGCTCGCATTCCTTGTACTCTGTGGTGAGGGAGCTCTGATTACTTGTACTATGGGCTCTACGTATTCAAGACGCAAGTTAGAATCCTCATCGACTGTCCCTCTACTTTCCTGCTCCTCTGTCGTATGCTGACTTATGTTTTCTATGTCTTGACGTACATTATCCTCGTTATGGTGCGTTATATCTCCTATTTCTCGCGATACTGCATCGTCTGTTATACTGTCCTCTATTCTCTGTCCATTTTCATGCTGGGTCTCTACCTCAATTCGGTCAAGGTCCCGATCTGCCATTGTTAATCTTTCCGAATTCCTTATTTTCTGTTCTAAAAGCAATTCACGCGCCCTATTTCGCGTCAACATGCGCTCATACGATCTCACGCGTTTCATAAACTTTTTGTTCACACGACTTGACACTACCAAGACTGACAATCCATTCACTTACTTGTTGGGTCAGAACCAACTTGTCAACGATGTATCCGCCACCTGTGCGCTTGCATTGAGGAGAAAACTTAAATCTAACAATTTTTAAAATTCATAACTTAATAATATTTTCTCTGCTAGAATGTCTATCTATTGAATACTTTCTTACTATCCATCGCTGCAGCTACTGTTTCCGATTATTTATAACGTTCAAAAAATTTTTTTTATTACGAAAATTTTTCAACAGGTAATTTTTGTGACCTAGTTAGGCATGTGGTCGACCTTCAATCATGGTATTTTACCATCCTGGCAGGGTCGCCATTTTCTAAACATTCTGTGTGGTGTCTGTTTGTTCTATATCGTGTCTCCCTACCACTTTCGCGCATCGACGCTCTGAGCCTGTTATTTAGAGAATTGACTAGTTTGAACCTGGGACCTGTTGCTGGTAAGGAGACGTCAGACCACACATGCCATGTAGAATTCAGAAGAGTTCAGTGAGACTAGCGATGATATAACCAAATACTTAAAGATTTCAGCGTCAGTTCCACTGCACTCCCTGTAAAGGAATCTTAATACTAACCAAATTTAGTGAAAAGGGTTCAAGGGTTTCCTATTTTTAGGTAGCTGGTAAAATAACGTCGAACAGGCAGTTAAGTTTACCATTGGAAATTTTATTCTACTCACAAAACATCGTTTATAAATTGCACTATTGATAAAAGGAAATGTTTTAATACAGGATGGTAAAAACCAACTGCGTTCAACAAAAATGTGAACGAATATTCCCTGAATGGGTTTCCATGTTCTACAATGGATCGGAGGATGACCTATGCCATATCACATCTATAATCTAGGTTTAAATTAAGTTTCACAAGAGAGACGGTGACCCTCAATTATCTTTAATTACTTATCTAACTTGTCGTAAATTACAGTGGCTGATGTGGCTTCTCAATAACTATATAACAGAAAAATCATCGAGTTTCAGATTTTTACTTCAAGTGGCAAATGTGAACACCATGAGCTTTAATTGACGATCGACGCTAGTATTACGTAAATGGGATGTAACAGATGAGACTTCTGCAGATCTGAGTGAAGCTTTATGCGCTGTTATGCGGCATCATGATTGTTCATTACCTTGTCGGTGTTCGTCAGGGGGCGTCGGGCAGCACAGCTCCGCTCACCTCGCCGTCTCTGAAGCAATTCTCAAGCAACTCTCTCCTAACTTCTCCTTACTACAATTTACCGAAGTTGGTTTAAAAAAAAAAAAAAAAACTATCTGGCTGTGTTTCCATCTGACCAATCAGGAGCCGGCCGAAGTGGCCGTGCGGTTCTAGGCGCTGCAGTCTGGAACCGCGAGATCGCTACGGTCGCAGGTTCGAATCCTGCCTCGGGTATGGATGTGTGTGATGTCCTTAGGTTAGTTAGGTTTAACTAGTTCTACGTTCTAGGGGACTAATGACCTCAGCAGTTGAGTCCCATAGTGCTCAACCATTTGAACCAATCAGGGTCTCAATGTTGACCTTAAGCTCCGCCTACAAAAATTCTGTCAATCCAATGAGAAACGTTATACTTATCGTGTTGGGCAATGTTTTTAAAGTTTGCAACGTGACAGAGACGCTAAAAAGTCTCACACTAAAAACTTGCGTGTGGTGTGGTCGTAGCGGTTAGCTGGCGACGTGGGTGTTCGTCCCTTATCGTAGGGCCTTCTCGCTTAACACGGTTCTGCTCTCGGCTTCTGCTCTCGTTTCTCCCCTCGGAACTGCGTCTGTCTCACGGTGAGAAGGTATGACATGCATTTAGGCATTCTTGTGTTAGTCTGTGGTATTCCATTTGCTCGCTCATTACTCGTATTACTTTGGGTAATTTAATGTCGCAATTTATTCGGAGCTATGTGACGTACTACTGGATTTGCTTATCATGTCATGGTTTTCATGGAAGGTGTTGGATTTGCCTGACACCTTACAATATCAACATGGCATGACAAGAGCAATGCCGTGCTTCGGGAGCATTACCTAGTGCGGAACGGGACTCTGTTTAAGAAACGAGGAATTACCGACGCTCGAAGGCTATTAGCCATTCCCGAAGAACTAGTGAACAAACTGGTATGGCATGTGCACTTTAGCTACGGTCACTTTGGTGCACGGAAGTTGGTGCACGGAAGTTGCGGGAGACCTGGGATTTCAATAACATGCTGAAGCGTATTCATCATGTAATTAAAGCATGTTGACACTGTCAACGAGCAAAAGCGCCGACTGTGTCATCTGCTGCACCACTGCATCCTATTGAACCTAATAGACAGAGAACTTTCGGCTGTCCGCCTCCTAGGGGCCCATCGTTCGTTCACAGAGAGGGTATGCGTATGTACCAGTAGCAGTAGAACTCACCTCGAAGTTCGTTGCTTGACACCATTGCGGTGAGCTACTGGAAGAACGGTGACGGCAGCCTTTACCAACCACTTTCTAAAGGATGTTGGTACTGTGCAGCGCGTCATCTCCGACAACGGAGTGCAGTTCAAATCAAGAGTGTGGAAACGGTTGTTGAGAAGAAGAAAGGTCAAGCCGATATATATGTATCCTTATATCAAGCAGCATCTAATCCAAGTGAGCGGATGGTGAAGGAAATTAATAAATTATGCAGATTATATTGTAGTCGCAACCATCGGTCGTGGGATGCACACTTGAGTACTTTCCAAGATCTCGTAAATGAATTACCAAATGATTCGTCAAAGTTATCACCGGTTCTCGTTCTGAAAAACACCGAGCCACCGAATAAGATCAAGGAGACTGTGTCATGGCCAACAGAACCAAGGCTACGGCACAGAGCTGTAGTGAACCTCACACTAGACAATATTAAAAAGGTAGCGGATGCTAGAGTGGGGGCTTATATATATATATATATATATATATATATATATATATATATATATATATATATATATAACAGAGAGATCAAATTCACAGTGGGGCAGAGAGTACTTGTGAGGGCCGCCAAATTGTCAAATAAACGGACAGGTGTATGTAAAAAGATCTTCAACCTGTTTAACGGACCATTCCGTGCGACGCGTATTCTACATCCAAATGTTGAAATGTTGTGGAAGTAGAAGGACTGCGAAACAAAAAACCAAAAGGGTTACATCACAAATCCAAAGTGAAATCATCGACGATAATGAATCATTGTGAGGTAATAAAGAAGTGTTGTATATAAAAATGTAACTGTATGTGTGATTGTTGTTTCTATCTAAAACTTATATTAAAGGTAGCTGTCCTACAAGCATGCTGTCGAAGCAGCAAGTGACACGGCAAATAATGAGAAGAGAGGACAGGAGACTGCTAACCATGGTGACAGAGAGTAACCAATTTAAACTTATTTTGTTTTAGTAATATGCCAATCAACAGTTTATTGCAAATGAGAAAATGATGTAGTAGCTTTATAGAATATATTAATGAGTTAAAATAATGACATGTGGTAATAACAATTTTTTTGAACAGGAAGTTTTTTATATAAGATTTACCAATGAAATTATGTAAGACTTATATTTATGTTTAAAGGAGCGCAAATCAATAATGTCACTCGATACCAGGAACCAGCGTCACCACTCCCATAGGGAAAGAAACACCACGAACCTGGATAGTGGTAGTATTCAGCATCTTGCATGTAGCGCAAATGGAGTAGATTAGCAGAAGTATTTTAATGATGTTTGTAAGGAACAATGTGAAATGATGGAGTTACGAGACGGAAGTTATTGTATAAACATTTTACTGTTGTCCAAACTTTAGTCAGTGCGGTATTGTTTGGCTGGAGCATCCGGACGAGTGGCGCGGAAAGTGACAGTGGGAGCCCGGCAACGGAAGAGACAGCGGGGCCCAGAGAATACTTTCACTCCGGCCAGCTGGCGACCCGGCGCGGCTGCAGGAAGAGGGGCAGCTACCCCTACCTTCCCCTCCTACCGCACACCCCGAGCGGTGAATCAACCAGACGCAGTGCGTGCGTGCGCCAGCCGCATAGCGGGACCAGTGCAGCCAGTTCAGCAGCGTACACACAAATAGTGGGTGACAGGCGCTGTGGAATGACGGGGAAGGTGCAAAATAGCCGATGTCCTCTGCTGCCTAGGATGGCGCGCATAAGAGCCATTTAGCGCCATCCTTGAGCGAGGATGTCTTACCCACCACAATGTCACCTGATAGTTCGGGAGTAGCCACTCCTAGACTTCCGTGGCACAACATACTGGTCGATGCTCTGTGCTGCAGAGGGTGGTACAAACAAGAGTCAGTCAGTGTCGCTGTCATGCCAGAGCATCCACATGACCAAAACCATCAGTAGCCACAAGAAAATTATATAACATTGCCAATACTGAGGAAGATATGATCGTCACAAGTGCAAGCTGCGACAACAAATTACCACTTGACGTTTCTCTGAGACTATAGAAGCATGACGAATTCTAACGGATGTTGCTGAGTAAGGAGAACAATTAAAGTCGTCGGAATAACAGACAGCTGGACACACCACTCCGAGTTAGTTCGACAAGTTGTCTCCATTTTACGTAAACAGAATGGAATGTGATTGTGCAGTGTAGATATTCGTATGACAAGTGATTTTTGTAAACAAGCGTGCAATTGTTTTTAGCATTTTCTGTCACATCCATCGTTTTAATGAAAGAAAGTGTAGTTTCACACATTATTACTTGAACAGTGTTAGGAGTTTCCTTTTTAAGGAACGAAGGTTTCAAATAATGTATTTTACAGAGACACATGTTTCTTAAATTTTTTGATGATACACTCACAGTTTAGTAACACATTAGCACCTTGTTTTCATGATCTACTGTTTCCATTATTTGTCTACCACGTAATATTATGTCAAAATATTGTATATGTCCTTTTTAATATGACTCTCATATGTTATAAAAGATTATGTACATGTACTATGTACTGTGATTTCGTGAACTATTTTTCTTTATTATTGCCGGGCGTAGTGGCCGAGCGGTCCTAGGCGCTACAGTCTGGAAACGCGCGACTGCTACGGTCGCGGGTTCCAATCATGCCTCGGGCATGGATGTGTGTGATGTCCTTAGCTTAGTTAGGTTTAAGTAGTTCTAAGTTCTAGGGGACTGATGACCTCAGAAGTTAAGTCCCATAGTGCTCAGAGCCATTTTGAACCATTTTTCTTTATAATTATATTGTATATTGTGTAACATTGTACCTATGTAGTAGGTTTATCTAGTACGATAGTTGTTTTAATTCGTATACTAGGTAACGTTATGTGTATAATTCATATTTTGATGTCGTGTATTATCAATTGTCGTGGTACCTTGCCTATAACTGTTTGTTTCATTACCAACCAAATGAGGTCAACAGAAAATTAAGTAAATTGGTACAACAAGTAACTTTCAGTATACATTTTAAAATTTCTTTTCCTATTTTGGTTGTGGTACTTTGCCTATATCTGCTTGTTTCATTGCCGACCGAATGAGGTCAACAGTAAATTCAGTAAATTAGTACCACGAGTAACTTTCAGTGTAAATTTTAGAATTCTTTATTAAATAAAGATGATTGTTGATAAGATGTCCTTTTGTGTACACTGTCTTGGGTCACCCCCACACACCATTTTTGCTGTGGTACTTTGTCTATAACTGCTTGTTTGATTGCCGATCGAATGAGGTAAATAGTTAATTCAGTAAATTAGTATCACAAGTTAATTCACAATATGATGATTTTAGCATAAACTTATAATTAACCATAAGTTTTGGAATTACTGGTTGGCTGAACTCACACGTTTTGGTTTATGTAATTTAAGAGATGGAAAGCCTGTTGGGTAACGTCATAGCATGACAATAACGTTCCCGGCACATTCTTTTTTTTTGGGTGGGGGAGGGGCGGGGCGGTTCACTGTGACTTCTCTGTGAAGTCGTTTCATAAGATGTTTGTCGAATTCGATCAACTTATTCGCTTTATTACCTGATTTTAGCTCAATTCATGAACTCTTCCAGAAAGACCGAGAACTCAAATAAGGTCTAATGAACACTATACGTGTGTTTTAATTCGGGGTTTCGGTTTTGTTTTGTGGAAAACGGTGAGTTGGTCACCTTGATCATCGTATGATGGGAGCAGACGATGTTGCTTCTCGTTCGAAGGAGAGAACAGAATGACAAACTTAGGTTTCCATTGCCAGAACAGAAAAAATTATCCATCTTTGTCGAAGTCTGTGTCAAAGGCTGTTTTTGTGTGTGAGGTTGGTGGCGGAGGGCTACCCATCTGGTTGCTTCCGCGGCACAAGAAGCTAGGTAATCTCGAAAGAGAAAGCGGCACTCTTCGGTGAACGCTTGGTGAGTACGGATCGTAGCTCTTAAAGGGGTTTCAGGTTATAGGAAGCAGATTGAGTTAGGACTTCGTTATGTTTAACTGTTGAAATACTAAAGAACTTCAGTTTAACTGAAGCGTGTGAAGCGAGCTATTTTTCCTAATGTGCCATAATTATATTGTTTTAAATAGGCGATTTTTGGGTGTTTGAGTTGAAAGTGTGGAAGTCACTTTGTTCATTTTGAACAACGATGTAGTAGAATTTCAAACAGTAAATCTGATTAAGAAAAGCTGGTTAGGATCACTTCAACCGTATGTGAGTGTAATACTGTGTCGAAGCGAGTATGATTTCTAATGATTTTTAATGTTATATTTTGTGGAAGTTGCCTTTGTCTTCGTACGTCGATTTTCTGCTACGTGTTTGGTAATCAATGACCCTTCTGGTCCACCACGGCACGGAAATAGGCTTTATTTTAACAGTTCGCTTGTTTAATGAGCTATAATTTCTGCAAGAATATCTGTTCTTTCGTGCGCTTTATACAAAGCAGCACAACAATTTGATTCGGAATGCACCACGTGTTCTAGTTCGGCCGTTTGCAAGCAGCAGGCGCAGTAAGTTGAATAATTGTGGCACAGCCTTGTGCATTGGTTAAACCTCTGTCCAGAAAAGTGCATGCGTAGAATCGTAAAGCGAATTCCACTGAGATATTTTTATGGTATGAATGCAAAGAAAGTGATAGTATCATTGTCTCCCAACCCCGTTTTCTGTGTTTCTTCTTGGTGAAGTTAAACTGTGCTCTGATACATTCTCATCTAAATCTTGCTTAAATATTTCTAGTCAGGCACCAGTTGTGTGTAGTTGGGATGTGCAACCATATACTTAGATACAATAAATAATCTACTTGAATGATAAATTCTGTGGTGCTGATCTTACCCAAAAAAGCTAATGGTTCAAATGCCTCTGAGCACTATGGAACGTATCATCTGAGGTCATCAGTCCCCTAGAACGTATATCTACTTGAACATAACTAACCTAAGGACATCACACACATCCATGCTCGAGGCAGCATTCGATCCTGTGACTGTAGCGGCCGTGCGGTTCCTGACTGAAGCCGATTATACCACTGGGCCATTCTGGCCGTCTGATCTTACCCACTTACTCCGATTTCCAATCGTGAATTAATCAAGTTGCTTCATGCACGACATGGAGTGCTATTTATCTGGCTACTTAAAGAAATTTGCATACTTGTAATTTAATTATTGAAGTAATTAAACTAATAATTTTCCAGCTCCGTTTTTTCTAAATGGTTAGGAATGGCTTGGGCTGGTAGTGACCCTGAGTTTCTGAATTTTTATCTTTATTTGTATGAGAGAAGCAGCTAGAAATCCGAGATAACGTATATAACTCGATGAAAAACTTCGTGAAAATAGTAATACGTTACACCCGTTTTAATAGTAATATGAGTGGAATAGATCGTTCTGACCGGCTAAGTGAAAGATGCGTGATTGGCAGGCGATTAGTGAAATGGAGGCACCGACTTTTTTATTTCCGTTGTTGACTGAGCCATTGTCAACTCATATATTATTTAAAATGTTGAGACGAAAAACAGACCAGCTGTCATTTCGAATGAGATTGGCTACGTAGCTGATAATTAATTTTTATCCAGAGTGAAGAAGGGACCATGTCTGCTTTCTGTACCCGTGAAGGTGGTGTTACTGTCGTACCAGAGGAAGTCAGGCTTGTGAATGTCGGGAGTCATATTCCAAAGGAATTGAAGACGAGGAAGAGGTGTAGGTTTTGCAGTAGAAAAACACTCGAAAACGGACAAAATATGTTTGTACTTCCTGTAACGCCCCACTCTGTTTTTCAGCTTGCTTTCATAAATTTCTTGTAAAGTAAATCTTATTTGTAATGTAAAGTAAATCTTATTTGTAATGTGTCACTCTATTTCAACTTGGTTTCACAAACTTCATGTAAAGTAACTAATGTCCGATAACTTGCAAAATGTTTTTTTCATTCGAAATAATAATGGATTCAGTATGTACATGTTATTGCAAAAGTGACAAATTTGCTACCTCGTTGAATAATGTTAAATACTGGTGCAAGTAAGCCTTGCTTGCAAGTAATGTATCAAGTTATAGTGATTTCATTCTGAGGAAAATCGGCCCCAGAAATGATCAGCGGGACATATGTGCCCCATTATTTTTTTTTTAAAAAAAATGGTATGTGTTAAAAAGTTTTGAGTAACATATTTAGAATCCTGACCCAAATCGGACTCTGTAACAGCCGAGGTAACGTAAAAATTTCTAAAACGTGAATAAAAATCACGAAAGGGTTGTAAGGCTATTCTCCATTGTGTTATTACAATTTTAACGCTATTACTGGTTGTGATTTCAGTGTCAATTAATTGGCAACCGTTTCCGACGATGCAAATAGAAAGGTATTTCATATATATATACAGAGTGAGTCACCTAACGTTACCGCTGGGTATATTTCGTAAACCACATCAAATACTGACGAACCGATTTCACAGACCGAACGTGAGGCGAGGGGCTAGTGTATTTGTTTAATACAAACCATACAAAAATACACAGAAGTATGTTTCTTAACACAAACCTACGTTTTTTTTTAAATGGAACCACGTTAGTTTTGTTAGCACATCTGAACATATAAACAAATACGTAATTAGTGCCGTTTGTTGCATTGTAAAATGTTAATTACATCCGGAGATATTGTAACCTAAAGTTGACGCTTGAAACCTCCGACGCTCAGTTGCATGTTGTAACAAACACGGACCACGGTCGGGGAGCAGCATCTGCAAGGACAAGTTTACGATGACGACCGTGTTTACTAGTGTGGCTGTAGTGCACTGTTGTGGTTTGGTCTAGCTGTCGCAGTGTCCGCATGTAGCGCTTGCTGCTATTGTTAATCTGCATTCGTCTCCTCACGCAGACCAACTGTAGTACACCGTGTTACCAGAAGTCTGTGATAGTGTAGTGTTGTAGGAACTGTGACCATGGTGTATTCGAACTCTGAAAAGGCGGAGATGATACTCATCTATGGCGAGTGTCGACGAAATGCAGCTGAAGCCTGCAGGGTGTATGAAGAACGGTACCCCGACAGAGAGCATCCAACGTGTCGCACATTGCAAAACATCTACCGCCAACTGTATGCAACAGGTATGGTCGTAGCACGCAAACGAGTCCGTAACAGGCCCGTCACAGGAGAAGCGGGTGCAGTTGGTGTGTTAGCTGCTGTTGCCATGAACTCACACATCAGTACACGAGACATTGCGAGAGCCGGTGGACTGAGTCAAAGTAGTGTCATGCGCATACTGCATCGTCATCGCTTTCACCCGTTTCATGTGTCGCTACATCAGCTATTACATGGTGATGACTTTAATCATCGAGTGCAATTCTGTAAATGGGCATTAACAGAGAATGCGTTGCAGTTCTACCTGTTTACCGATGAAGCGGGTTTCACAAACCACGGGGCAGTGAATCTACGGAACATGCATTACTGGTCCGTGGACAATCCTCGCTGGCTCAGACAGGTAGAGCGACAGCGACCGTGGACTGTAAATGTATGGTGCGGAATCATTGGCGACCACCTCATTGGTCCTCACTTCATTGCAAGGGCCCAAACAGCTGCAACATACATCGCGTTTCTACAGAATGATCTGCCAACGTTGCTCGAAAATGTCCCACTGGAAACGTGTCGACGTATGTGGTATCAGCATGATGGTGCACCTGCACATTCCGCAATTAACACTAGACTGACCCTTGACAGGATGTTCGACGGGCGTTTCATAGGACTTGGAGGACGCATAAATTGGCCAGCCCGTTCTCCTGATCTTACACCTCTGGACTTCTTTCTGTGGGGTACGTTAAAGGAGAATGTGAACCGTGATGTGCCTACAACCCCAGAGGATATGAAACAACGTATTGTGGCAGCCTGCGGCGACATTACACCAGATGTACTGCGGCGTGTACGACATTCATTACGCCAGAGATTGCAATTGTGTGCAGCAAATGATGGCCACCACATTGAACATCTATTGGCCTGACATGTCGAGACACACTCTATTCCACTCCATAATTGAAAACGGAAACCACGTGTGTACGTGTACCTCACCCCTCATGGTAATCTACATGTGCGTCAGTGAGAAAGACCAATAAAAAGGTGTTAGCATGTGGACGTAATGTGCTGATCCAGCCTCTTCTGTACCTAAGGTCCATCAGAGTTTCCTTTGGATCCCTACGTAATTCGGTGCTCTCCGACACACACGATCGAACAGCGGAGGAGTGGTACTCAAGAGCCAACTTTAGGTTACAATATGTCCGGATGAAAATAACATTTTACAATGCAACAAACGTCACTGATTACGTATTTGTTTATATGTTCAGATGTGCTAGCAAAGCTAAAGTGGTTCCATTTAAAAAACGTAGGTTTGTGTTAAGAAACATACTCCCGTGCATATTTTTTATGGTTTGTATTAACCAATTACACTAGCCCCTCTCGTCACGTTCGGTCTGTGGAATCGATTCGTCAGTATTTGATGTAGTTTACGAAATGTATCCAGCGGTAATGTTAGGTGACTCGCCCTATATATATATATATATATATATATATATATATATATATATATATATATATATATATATAAAATGTTTGTCAGTTTATTTATGTATTTATTTATTTGTGTGTGTGTGATCATCATGTTGTACTGTGTGAGTACCGCTATGCACAGGGTCACGAACAGCAAAACTCAATAGCTGTAGAAACACTGAAGAAAGAAATTAAAAAATTAGTACATGTATACAATTAAAGCCCACTACATATTTAATAAAGAACATACTTGCAAAGCTATAACAACACAAACCAATATACATCACAACAAACTACATAATTATACATGGTTAACGTCATTCCCAAAAGTAAATGGCTAAACTCGAACATATTCGTACATACAGTATAATTAGAAACATATTCTAGAGTTATGAGGTACATACACCTGTACAACTGGTCTATGTCGTAACCAGCAGTAAAAATGAAAACGCATGCCCATATACATTGTAGAAGCTAAAATAAAACACCTAAATAGGTAAGCAAACATGGAGGACGAAACTAGTCATCAGCCGATAGCCGCTTGTGTAAAGACAAGAGAGGGAAAACAGCACCATCTTATGAAAATAAGAACCTTTCATCAAAACTGATACTCTGTTGGGTCATGAGCTATAAGCGGATCATCTGGGCATGACCGTATAGAAAATGGCTCTGAGCACTACGGGACTTAACTGCTGAGGTCATCAGTCCCCTAGAACTTAGAACTACTTAAACCTAACTAACCTAAGGACATCACACACATCCATGCCCGAAACGGGATTCGAACCTGCGACCGTAGCGGTCGCGTGGTTTCAGACTGTAGCGCCTAGAAACGCACGGCGACTCCGGTCGGCCATGACCGTATAGCTAGAGTGTCAACACTACTGGAACGTAGTCACCTATGATCTCTACAATGTGAAAATCAAAATTAATATGCATTAATGAAAACGTGTATGAGTATATGAAATATACAACTCATATAGTTTTATAGGATCTGACTAAGTAAAACGAGAATGAAAACGTGTGGTTATGCATTATGTGACGCATTAAGTGTGTTGGTCAGACATGACTGACCGCAACATTGACGGCTAGTATGCCCATTCTAAGTTCCTATGTTGACCCACGTACGGACATTACCACTACTGAAATCTGGCACGATTCGATCAGTCGGCCAAACGGACATCCGTAATGAGGCCCCATTCAAAATCCGTGTGGCGCTAATAAAACTGGTCTATACTGGTCTCACGAGAATGCTGCGTTTGCCAGAGTGATCACTCAACATCTGAGGCTGATCACGACACCTATACAGGTTTCTTGGCATGTGTAACAACGCTGATCTCAAGCAACACTAACGCACTCTTTTGGTCTTTGTACCTCTCACTGAGAATTTAAAATTTCACCATTTACGTATGTGCTGTTGCGAATGTGTAGGGAACACTTTGAAAGCCGACCACGTCTTCTGGGTCTTCACATTTTCCGTCAGGCAGAGTACTTTAGTTACTACGTCGACATGGCCGTAACGCCAAAGTGTGGTACACCCGTGGTAGGCAGTGGTCATGATATATTCGCTCATTAATGTGACGGCCGCCCGCGCTGTCAGAAGCGGGCGCAGCCGGGGCTAACGCGTGGACCGCCCACAGAGTAGAGTGACAGCCTCGTGGCGTAGGAGAGGTAGGCGTGTGCTCCGAACCCCCCACCCACAACCACTTGGATATCTACTACGCCCATCATGTCTGCTTGTTTACCCACTGCATCATCTCTTATATTCCATCTACTGTAGGTCTGCTAGTCTGTAAGTTAATTACAAAATGAGCTAATTATTTCTATACTACAGGAACAAAATATGTATATTATTTTGTTCCTGTAGTATAGAACTAATTCGCTATCCTGAAACCATGTACCTTAGGCTGAAAAAATCTGAATAAGAGCCAGTACGACTCACGCACCGAGGGTTCCGTACAAACTTAATAATGTTCATCCATCCTAGGAATCGAGAAATTTGACGATCCTTGCCTGTTATCGATATCGGTACTGGCAAGATATAAAAATATCTAACATAAACGGCTGTATGTTTCATTGGCGTAAATCTTGCATTTTATGCACCACTAAGGGACTAGAGATGGGAAAACTCGTTCCTCCTTGGGAACTAGTTCAGTAGTGGTCGCTCTTTTCTGGGAACCATTCATTTTTACTCTTTCACCGTTCATTTGTGCATGGTATATGGTTCTTATGAAAAATTGAAAATTAATAGCATTGTTGACTGAAGATGGAAGGCACCAAGAGGGGACACTTGCCTCCCCTCTGGAGTACAGAGTTTTTTTCCGTTACAGAATTCAGACACCCTTATAGAAATAATTTTCGTGATTCTGCAAAACCTCTCGTTTCACAAACTGAAGCGTTATTTAACTAATTGCACTGACATAATATAAGGTGGCGCACGAAAATCGGCCCCGAATACAGAATGCTCGCTAACTACGAACGATTTGTTGACCGCTGCGAGCGGAATAGATTAACGTGTAAATAAATAAGCTAATGTGAACAACAACTTCGAAACCATAGATGACGATTGGTGGGCGACAATGAGCAGTCTAGTACTCGGTGCCGATTTTTCGTGCGCCACCCAGTGCCACTGAAATAATGTTGTAGAAGATATCGTATTCTCTTTACAAAATCTGACACCAGAGACTCGATTATGGAGCGCGGGCTTCATTCGGTTGTCAGTCGGTCTGCCTTCCATAAAAATGAACATGCTGTTTTACCTTGGATAAAAAAAGAAACGGAAAATGGCCACTCGTGTGTGCCGTGCCGACTTCCTTTGCTTGTGTAATAACAAAAAACTTGCCTTCTTCTGTTTATCGAAATAGTCAAGTAAGCTGATAAGCCATTTTTTTACCTGAAAAGATGTATGTATTACATACCATGCAATTTTTATGTAATTTACTGAATTATAAAATACATTTTAACTACCGGTCGTGGGCGCTGATTAGAATACCAAAAGAAACAGAAATCCAGAGTTCAAAAAAGTTTTGAAGCAGATCTAGAATGCGCGAGCGCAGCGAACGAAACGAACAACAACTCGATACTGAACTAACTATGAGCAGTCAGCAGTGGAATTGCGACGAGTGGCCTCGCGAAGAATGACGAGTCCGGCCGAGGGTGACCGAGTCAGAGACAGACGGGAACGGGACCGAGGCTGGAACGAGACCGGCCGACGTGACGTTGCGGGAAATAGATCGACCGTTTCCCGTTCCCGAGAACTATCAGTAGAAAGCCGCGACCGAAGTGAGCTATGAAAGACCGTTCCTTAGAATTCGTTCCCCGCTCCTTCCGTTCATCCTGGTGAACCGTTCCTTTGGACCCATTAGTTCGCGAACGAAACATCTCTACAAGGGACCATACACTTTAGTATCTGAGATGAATTTGAACTTGACATGTCTAACCATTCCTTAGAAAAAGGTGTCTTAACAGACGGACAGTTCGATAACATGAAGAAAATGTTTGATTTCATACGAGGTAATTATAAATTTACAATTTTCTGATGTTTTCCTTTACTTGTGCTGTACAGCATTCCTTCTTGTTAAATTTCATGACTGTATATCAACAAGTAGTACTCTATAGAGTTCGGTGAGTGAGTTTTCGTGTATCAAAGATATGTGACGTAAATGGTCGTATCACTTTATTGCGTTGACATAGAAGTTTTTACCACGCCTAGGGACTGTAGACCTTAGTATTCGATATAAATTTCAACTTCAAATGTCTGTTCGTTCCTAAGGAAAGGGATTTTTAAGAGTCGGACAGACAGAGAGACAGACAGACAGATGAACGGACAACAAAATGATCCTATAAGGATTCTACTTTTACTGATCGAGGTACAAAACTTTAAAAACAGAATGAACGAGGAGATGACTGCCTGTTTCTTTTTCTTATTATTATTTCATTAAGTCTTCGTTTCACATCCAGCTATATATTTCATCGGCCGGCCAGTGTGGCCGAGCGGTTCTAGGCGCTTCAGTCTGGAACCGCGCGACCGCTACGGTCGCAGGTTAGAATCTTGCCTGGGGCATGGACGTGTGTGATATCCTTAGGTTAGTTAGATTTAAGTATTTCTAAGTTCTTGGGGACTGATGACCTCAGATGTTAAGTCCCATATTGCTTAGAGCCATTTCAACCAGAGAAACACGAATCAGCTCCACACTCAATGTAACAGGCGCCAATAGCGCACGATGTCCAGTATATGTCATTCTCGAGAATGGAGAGAGGCATGATTCTCCTTCCACCATTAAGAAGAATTTCGGTGTGTTAGCTATATATAGTACTCAGTAATGTGTGGCGTAAAATGCACCAAACGTAATCCGGCCAGCTATTAAATTTTTCGCTCCAATCGCTTCAAACTATGCACAGTGCTGTACTTTACTCTGAAGTATCACAGTAACTGTGGGCAATAACGAAAATAAAACGAATTCTTCATCGAGCTGTGATTTTTTACTGTAAGATGTGGGAAAGTAATTTATTATTATTATTATTTTACTGAATGGTTCCCTCATAATCGAATGAGTAAGACTGTTTGGTAGAGAATATACGCGAATCCCTAAACTTCGTTTTTTATTTTGTTACATGAAAACCAAAAGGTTTACTGAGAAACTAACTGTGGAGTTGGATGTGGCTTTGCCTCACCTGCACCAAGCAATTCTGTAGGAAAATGAGATGACCTGAAATTCCACTCCCTGTGTATTGTACTGTTCGAGTTACGACGAGCAGCCAGCACCTCTGTGGCTATGGGCACCCAGAGGGAGGGGGAAGTTTCACACATTGTCGGCGACCCGAAGGCCACTCTATTTACTTTTATACTCCACGCGGTCGCCGTACCGAAGTAACTACTGGCAGCGCTGCGTCACCTGGATTCTCTTGGTGTGCAGTAGCGAACGCGAAAACATCCCCGGCGAAAACACGGGTTACAAGGGGTGGCACGACGGGCAACTAGAAGTCATCGCTGACGACCGACGATAACTGTTCTTTTGTGATCGATACCGATTTGAGCGAGGAGATGAATATCAGTAATAAACATTCAATACTTAATAAACATCTAATTTATCATAAAAATGATAGCTACTAATGAAGAATAATGAGTTTCCAAAAGCCGCATCGCTGTATAAAGTTGCTTTATTAGCAACTACTACTTGACGCATCTTCTGGTTAATAATGGTTATGTTTTCGTACGGCAGGTGGACAATTACTGAGTCTAAACATCTGGGAAGTTACCCAAGTCAAAAGTGAAACCACACTGGTGGTTTGTCGTAGTAAAATTGGGTAGATGCGAAAGATGTTTGTGTAAAGCGTACAAAGTTGCTTCAGCGAGGAAGAATGATAGACAGGTGGATCTGTGGATCTTTTGGGCCTAAACAATTTCGAGCGTTGGGACGGTGGTGTATGTGGCCACCAGCATCTGTTCTTTCGTCCAACAGTTAATCATTGATATGAAGCTGGTGTCTGTTACAGATACCGTTGGCGATCTTGCAACTCTCGAGAAAGGAATTTATAATTAAATCCAGAGCTTTAGCTGCTTACAGGCGTTGAGAAATGTCAACGGGGCCAGTTGAAAAATGTGTGCCCCAACCGGTACTCGAACCCGGGACCTCCGGCCTACATGGCAGGCGATCCGTCTGGCTGATCCGCCAAGGACACAGCCCATAGTGCGACTGCAGGGACTTACCTGTGGCACGTTCCCCGTGACACCCAAATCTCCAACTTTCTGTCCACACACCACATTTGTAGTGCCCCTGCCCACTATACTCATTACTCGCGGCAATCAATCTACCAATCCCTGTTAGAGTTCGGGCGATATCAGTGCATCCGGACTGAAGAAGATCATTGGCCAGTAAAGATGTATATATGAAGATGGTATCTGTAATGAGTATATTGGGCAGTGGACAGTAAGTTGGAGATATGGAACTCACGGGGAGTGTGCCAGAGATAAGTACCTGCGGTCACACTACACTGTGTCTTCTCGGTGGCTCAGACGGATAGAGTGTCTGCCATGTAAGCAGGAAATCCCGAGTTCGAATTCCCGTGGGGGCACACATTCTTCAACTGTCCTGGTTGATATTTATCAACGCCTGTAAACAGCTAAAGGTCTGGATTTAGTTAATTATTGACGTCTCCACCGGCTGCGTGGTTCTGGTGTGGCTTCTAGCCTGTGAAAAGTATCTGGGGAAGATATTTTTCCTGTTAATGACAAGTGGCGAGAAAGTGTTGTGGTCGCGGCTGGTAAGGCACGTGACTTGTGGCTCGTGTGTAGGCAAGCAGCCACCGAGGATTTCAAGTTTACATGTTGAGCTCCTGTTATTTTGATCTCGAGGAGCAGAAAGAGCAGTGAACAGTTGCCGTTGTATTTGAACGCTGAGCATATCTTGTTCACTCACGGTACGCCTTGCCGCCCACTCACTCCTTCTTTGAGAGTAATTGACCAAACCTGTGGCTTATTGTTGGGCGGTTGTATTTGTGTTGTCTACCTCGTCACCGCGCCCTCCAGGTGCGCTTAACCATGTGTCGTTTATCCTTGAAAAGTGGGAGTGACATTTAGTGGCGTGGGGTGCCGTCTGGTAGTGGTATGAGACTGGGGAGTTGCTAAAATGATGACTGAATAACCTTGGATTCATTCTAGTCAACTGAACTATTACTTAGGAGTTTTAGTACGCATCTTAAGTTCCATTCAAGTAATAACTGGAGGTGGAAGTTGACCAGCGTTATGCTTTTGAGTTAAATTTTAATGTAGTTGTTGGTAATTGCATCTTTACTTGATGAGTTTGGTTCTCACCCTAGGTGCCATTCGAGTAATAACCGATGCTGCAGCTTAACTAGCATTTGACCCAGTACGCTAAAAGTGAAAACTATACCTTGTGTAATCTTGTAAGTGATCGTTGAGATTTTCACTTTTTTTTCAGAAATAGTGTTACTACTAAATTTTAATACATGGAAGAATCCTGGAGATACTAAAAGGTATCAGATAGATTATATAATGGTAAGACAGAGATTTAGGAACCAGGTTTTAAATTGTAAGACATTTCCAGGGGCAGATGTGGACTCTGACCACAATCAATTGGTTATGAACTGTAGATTAAAACTGAAGAAACTGCAAAAAGATGGAAATATAAGGAGATGGGACCTGGATAAACCAGAGGTTGTACAGAGTTTCAGGGAGAGCATAAGGGAACAATTGACAGGAATGGGGGAAAGAAATACAGCAGAAGAAGAATGGGTAGCTCTGAGGGATGAAGTAGTGAAGTTAGCAGAGGATGAAGTAGGTAAAAAGACGAGCGCTAGTAGAATTCCTTGGGTAACAGAAGAAACATTGAATTTAATTGATGAAAGAAGAAACTATAAAAACGCAGTAAATGAAGCAGGCAAAAGGGAATACAAACGTCTCAAAAATTAGATCGACAGGAAGTGCAAAATGGCTAAGCAGGAATTGTTAGAGGATAAATGTAAGGATGTAAAGGCTTATCTCACTAGGGGTAAGATAGATACTACCTACAGGAAAATTAAAGAGTCCTTTGGAGAAAAGAGAACCACTTGTATGAATATCAAGAGCTCAGATGGAAACACAGTTCTTAGCAAAGAAGGGAAAGCACAAAGGTGGAAGGAGTATATGGAGGGTCTATACAAGGGCGATGTTGTTGAGGACAAAATTATGGAAATGGAAGGGCATGTAGGTATGGATTAAATGGTAGTTATGATATTGCATGAAGAGTTGGACAGGAAACTGAAAGACCTAAGTGGAATGAGGCTACGGGAGTAGACTACATTCCATTGGAAATACTGATAGCCTTGGGAATGCCAGCTGTGACAAAACTCTACCATCTGGTGAGCAAGATGAGATAGGCGAAATAATCTCAGACCTCAAGAAGAATTTAATAATTCCAATCCCAAAGAAAGCAGGTGCTGACAGATGTGAAAATTGCTGAACTATCAGTTTAATAAGTCACTGCTGCAAAATACTAACGCGAATTCTTTACAGACGAACGGAAAAACTTGTAGAAGCCGACCTCGGCGATGATCAGTTTGGATTCCGCAGAAATGTTGGAACACGTGAGGCAATAGTGACCCTACGACATATCTTAGAAAATAGATTAAGGAAAGGCAAACCTACATTTCTAGCATTTATGGACTTAGAGAAAGCTTTTCTCAATGTTGACTGGAATACTCTCTTTTAAATTCTAAAGGTGGCAGGGGTAAAACACAGGGAGCGAAAGGCTATTTACAATTTGTACAGAAACCAGATGGCACTTATAAGAGTCGAGGGGCATGAAAGGGGAGCAGCGGTTGAGAAGGGAGTGAGACAGGGTTGTAGCCTGTCCCCGATGATATTGAATCAGTATACTGAGCAAGCAGTAAAGGAAACTAAAGAAAAATTCGGAGTAGGTATTAAAGTCCATGGAGTACAAATAAAAACGTTGAGGTTCGTCGATGACATTGTATTTCTGTCAGAGACAGCAAAGGACTTGCAAGAGCTGTTGAACGGAATGGACAGTGTCTTGAAAGGAGGATATAAGATGAACATTAACAAATGCAAAACGAGGATAATGGAATGTAGTCGAATCAAGTCGGGTGATGCTGAGGGAATTAGATTAGGAAATGAGACACTTAAAGGGGTATAGGAGTTCTGCTATTTGGGGAGCAAAATAACTGATGATGGTCGAAGTAGAGAGGATATAAAATGTAGACTGGCAATAGCAAGGGAAGCGTTTCTGAAGAAGAGAAATTTGTTAACATGGTGTATAGATTTAAGTGTCAGGAAGTCGTTTCTGAAAGTATTTTTTTGGAGTGCAGCCATGTATGGAAGTGAAACGTGGACGATAAATAGTTTGGACAAGAAGAGAATAGAAGCTTTCGAAATGTGGTGCTACAGAAGAATGCTGAAGATTGGATGGGTAGATCTCATAACTAATGAAGAAGTATTGAATAGGATTGGGGAGAAGAGAAGTTTGTGGCACAACTTGACTAGAAGAAGGGATCGGTTGGTAGGACATGTTTTGAGGCATCAAAGGATCACCAGTTTAGTATTTGAGGGCAGCGTGGAGGGTAAAAATCGAAGAGGGAGACGAAGAGATGAATACTCTAAGCGGATTCAGAAGGATGTAGGTTGCAGTAAGTACTGGGAGATGAAGAAGCTTGCACAGGATAGAGTAGCATGGAGGGCTGCATCAAACCAGTCTCAGGACTGAAGACAACAACAACAACAGCAACTAAATTTTGGATTAAGAGGGTGGTTATACTGTGAACAATTGTGTGTGTAATTGGAAATCCGCTGTGTCCGAGCGGTTCTAGGCGATTCGGTCCGGAACCGCGCTGCTGCTACGGTCGCAGGTTCGAATTCTGCCTCGGGCATGGATGTGTGAGATGTCCTTAGGTTAGTTACGTTTAATTAGTTCTAAGTGTATGCGACTGATGACCTCAGATGTTAAGTCCCATAGTGCTTAGAGCCATTTGAACCATTTTGTAATTGGTCAAAATGTTCAAATGTGTGTCAAATCTTATGGGATTTAACTGCTAAGGTCATCAGTCCCTAAGCTTAAACACTATTTAACCTAAATTATTCTAATGACAAACACACACACCCACGCCCGAGGGAGGACTCGATCCTCTGCCGGGACCAGCAGCACAGTCCATGACTGCAGCGCCTGAGACTAATCGGCTAATCCCGCGGGGCCTTTTGTAATTGGAACGGAGTTCACATTTTCCGGATTGGGAATCTATATGACTTTTTGTGACATAGAGATGATCTTAAAATATGTATAAGTCTCTCAGTTCTTCACCACAGCTCCCCAATGACCATTTCCGCTGCAATTAGCGTTTGATATTAAGAGAAAGGGAACTGACACCGTCCTAATTTTGTTACTTACTTTAATACAGCGTGGAAAAAACTGAGTTATTATAGAGATCGAATTCGTGTTTGCTGATGTTCATAAATTAACTGGTGAGCTTCTCAGTTGTTTTGACATTTCTGATGAATTAAGCTTGTGGCCTTCTACTGAACGAATACGAGAAAAGGGTGACCACGGCACTTCGTTGTGAATTGCATCTGTGTTGCAGCACATGTTGCAGGGCATACACCGTTTACCGCTCGTTGAGTTAATGTAAAAGCATGAAATAATGACGCGGGAATCATCACATGGTAAAAGTAATGAGCCCTTGTATCTGTTGACAGCATCAGAATGGATGCATTACCGCCAATTACTCAGTCACGCTATAACGCTATACTGCGGATTTATTTCGCCGTTCCGCTGTTTGCAACCGGATTGCTGGCGTGAGTATGGCTGAAACCGCAACGTAACAGTCATGTGCATCGAGATGAAACGCAGTGAGGGCTTCCCGAAGAGCTGTAAAGGGAAATGTGTGTTCAAGATAGGCTGTCCGCACGTTTCCTGAGGGGTCAGTCCATCTGCCAAACAGGTTGTGCTATTCCTGATTGTTGTCCGCCTCGGTAGCTACAGTCTCAGCACGGCAGATTGCTAGTCAAAGGAACCAGAATTCGATTCCCGGCCGGGTCGGAGATTTTCTCCGCTTGTGAGCTGGGTTTGTGTTGTCCTTCCGTTCATAGTGTCGCAACTAACATAGGTTCGTACAGACAGACAGTGAATTTAAAAAAAAAATGTTTTTGCTTGCTGGTAAACGCCACTTTGCACTGACGTCACCCCAGTTAGATGTCCCTGCGTAAGACTACATTGAAAATATATTACTTCTGTTTAAGGTTCGGCCACGCAAAACAGGACCGACGACGTGCGAGTAGCTCGATGTCTTCTTAAGTAAGAGGATCCAGCACTCTCTCCTGGACGGCGAGTGATCATCAGCGAGAAGTTTATCGTCAGATGTGCCTCAGCTAAGTGCCATAGGAGCACTCCGTTTCTCTGTACACACTCTAAGGAGAAAAAAAAACCCACACACCACGAAGGGATTGTCGGGATGACGCAGAAAACGGTAGTTGACGTACGTGTACAGACAATAAAATGATAACAATTTCAGAAAAATTTGATAATTTATTAAAGAGAAAGAGTCTCATAAACTGAGCAGGTCAGTAGTGCGTTGGTCCTGTCTGGCCCTAATACAAGCAGTTATTCGGCTTGGCATTGATCGACAGAGTTCTTGGATGTCCTCCTGAGGGATATCGTGCCAAATTCTGACCAATTAGCGCTTTAGATCGTCAAAGTCTCGAGATGGTTTGAGGGCTCTGCCCATAATCTTCCAAACGTTCTCAGCTGGCGAGAGAACCAGTGACCCTGTTGGCCGAGGCATGGTCTAGCCAGAATGAAGACTTGCAGCAGGGAACTCTAACAAACTGCGAGTGAGCATTATCTTGCTGAAACGTAAGTCCAGGTTGACTTGCCGTGAAGGGAATCAAAACGGAGCGTGGAATATTGTCGACGTACCGCAGTGCTGCAAGGGTACCGCTATGGGGGGGGGGGGGGGGGGGGGTTGGGTTGGGTTATTTGGGGATGGAGACCAGACAGCGAGGTCATCGGTCTCATCGGATTAGGGAAGGACGGGGAAGGAAGTCGGCCGTGCCCTTTGAAAGCAACCATCCCGGCATTTGCCTGGAGCGATTTAGGGAAATCACGGAAAACGTAAATCAGGATGGCCGGACGCGGGATTGAACCGTCGTCCTCCCGAATGCGAGTCCAGTGTCTAACCACTGCGCCACCTCGCTCGGTGGTACCGCTATGAAAAGGACTGGTACACCCGACCAATACACTTCGTTGTCGAACCGTATAGTGGCCGACAGTTAGGTTAGTATACCACCGTTGTCCAGGCATCTCTAGATACGTCTCCGCTGTTCACTGGGGCTTAGTTCGAAGTGGGAGCCATCACTGACGACTATTCTACACAAGTCAATGAGATTCCATGAGGAATATGTGTGACTGAGGTTGGACCTACATTAGATGGCAGGCAACGTAAATCATATCATAAGCTTTTTATTTGCTTATTTTAATTCCAATAAATGGCTCAAACGGCTCTGAGAACTGTGGGACTTAACATCTGAGGTCATCAGTCACCTAGAACTTAGAACTACTTAAGCCTAACTAACCTAAGGACATCACACACATCCATGCCCGAGGCAGGATTCGAATCCGCGACCGTAGCGACCGCGCGGTTCCAGACTGAAGCGCCTAAAACCGCCCGGCCACACAGGCCAGCCAATTACAATCAGTCTGAATACGTACAGATGCATAGACGGTGCTTTTAACTGGCGTTTCTAACTACACTGTTGCTGGTGACAATATCTACAGACATGTAAAGCTAATGTTTAACAGAACAAAGCTTACAGCCTGTCATATGTGATCGATCAACCAACTGTGGGTAAGTGGAACGAGGCTAATTATTAATTGTGTACCTCCCACAGTGTTGCTATAGATTGTCGATGTTGGCCTTGTGGTCGAGACTGGAGTGGTTAACGCAATTTGTGTTCTCGAGAAATCCTTTGTCTTATTGCTGGTAGATTCCAGAAGTATCCTGCCTGGTGGAGGAGCAAAATGATGCAAATGTTATCTGCGAGTATCTAAATTTCGTAGGGTTGGAAGGTCGCAAGATTTTGCCACCGTACGTGAATAATTTACTTAGTGTGGGATCGGATTTTAGGGTGGGAGATCAAATTATTAACCATTCATCGATTGATAATGGGAAATTAATTTCGCGCTGGCTCTGACAGCAGGGATAAGTCCAGGGGGCCACGGTCTTCGAAACAGACACGGGAAGGGGTGATAGCCCTGGGGGTATGGCAGTTTCTATGGCTCTGAAAAGAATGAGACGACACGTCGTTGAGATGCTGGTGAAACAGGCTCCTCACGGTGCCACTGTGAATTGAGTCAGGGACGAGGCAGTGGCTGAAAGCTTAACATTGTAGAGATGACATCTTACAATCCTCGCCAATACCCCTTCTAGCATGAAGCAATGTACAGGGAACGCAGGAGATGCAAGTTGCAGATGCGAGCTAACGCTCGCAGAAATACGCATGCAAGTTGCCAAGCCTTGTTCCAGCCACAAGGTAGAGAAATAAATCTCATTGGCTGAATTTGTAATCGTAGGAGGGTTTAGAGAATTTTCTAGAAGGATTTTTCGAACTAGTATGGGTTGAAGAGAGTTGGCGACTTCTGCAGGATTCTTAGTGTGGGAGGCACTCCATTAGCGTGTGCAGTGACTGGCCACATGGAGAATGCACGCTAATGAAGTGAGGTTTGCTCTCAATTGGAGCACAGTGTGACTGGCAATTATCTGTTTCACGTCCTGCGTGTAGTCAGAATTTACAGCTACGGAACGCACTTCGCCTGCCCAATGGCCAGCAGCACTGAGCACATCGGTACTGCAGTATTGCTCTTTCCAGCACTGAATTCAGTGATATATGGCTTGGCTTGGCTTGTTTAGGGAAGGAGACCAGACAGCGAGGTCATCGGTCTCATCGGATTAGGGGAGGACGGGGAAGGAAGTCGGCCGTACCCTTTCAAAGGAACCATCCCCGCATTTACCTGGAGCGATTTAGGGAAATCACGGAAAACCTAAATCAGGATGGCCGGACGCGGGGTTGAACCGTCGTCCTCCCGTATGCGAGTCCAGTGTGCTAACCACTGCGCCACCTCGCTCGGTCAGTGATATATGCTTCACGACTCTGCAGACACAGTATCTTTAATAGTAAACACATTAAGTTTCATTTCATTGATTTTTGAGGTCTTTACTGTCAGCGTCAGTCAGGGTGGAGGCTAATTAGTCGAACAAATAGAGACGCCATTTCGAGATAGCTCCTGGAAGTGTTGCAGATTACAAATTTACATTAATGAGTAGGAGTTATCGTTGTATGTCTAAATTTGTTAAATTTGCAATTTTAGCGTTGTTTCGAATAACAAGTGTGTTCACGGCACCAGTTGTTCTATTTTTCCTAGAACTGGATTCCAAGTACCGATCCTGATGAAGTTAGAGTGGAGTATATCAGTCTGGGATTTATCCACATGTTAATCCCGGTTGCACGTTGCCATTAGGAGGGCTGATTTAATTAATTTCAAGCATGAGAATTCCACTGCAAACACGACAATGACAGTCATCAGACATACAAACACTGTATGTACAAGCTTAGCTTACGCATAGTAGTACTGGAAATGGAGACCCTGGTCCAGGATCTTGCATGAAGAGAAAATTTTAGAGTAGTCAGGATATAAACTATCACCACATTTTGCTGTAGACTTGGTTTACTAGAGGCCTGGCAACAACTGGCTCAGTAACTTTAAATTTAAATTGTATGGCACTTCAAGCAGTTTTACTTACATTTGCATTAGTAGTTATAATTTCGCATACTCCAATAAGCAATATATATGTGTTCTGCTGCACGATAATCACGTTTTCTCTTTCAGAAGCTTTTTATTTGGTTCTGACCCCACGTATTCTACTTTTCTCGCCTTCATTTCTTGCTGATGTTTTACTGTATCCGTAATTATGTGTGTGGTTGGGACATAATTTGGTACAGAATGTTAGGATAGTGTAATATGTTGGTAAACGGTTGGCACGATCTGATACAAGTCAGATTCTACTAGCGTGTAGAACTTATCATACGTGCTGTAATATTATTTTCCCTTTGTGTTTATGGGACAGCCAAATTGCAATGTTCAAATTACCACGAGGCAAGGAATATAAAGCGAGTGAACAGAGTAGACTAGACAACTGTGACAAAATACCAGAAATGCATGAAGTACGCAAAAAGAGCTAAGACGACGTAGATAGCGTAATTCCAGCTGGACATACGGATCGAAACAATGAATTACCGTATGTTGATGATAGTAGTTATAATCAGATTATGGGAGATAAGTCAGATAATGAAGAATGGACGAGTAGGGACGTAGCAGCTGTAGCATTGGTTTGAAACAATCCGGAGAAACAATCAGACAGTCCGAAATTACAGAGAAGGCATTTTAGCGGGCCACTGTCGTGTGCATCCAGATGTGATAGTCCGTGAGCACATACGGACGAGAAATGCTTCTTGCGGAACAAGCAGAATATTGTGGATGAAGGGAGAAAAATCCGAGGCAGAAAGGTGCATAATGAGGTGTCGCTCATACTCGATTACATGAAAGAGTTAAAACGAGACGGAGAAGCGACACTAATGCAAGTACAGAAAATACGAAAGGTAACAGGAAAGAGAAACTAATGGCTGGAGAACAAAAATATTCGGAATTAAAACAAGGCATTTCAGATGCAAAGAAACAAGGGAAAGAGGAGAGAATATTGGCAAGAGGTGCAAAACGTGTTCAACAGGAGGCGCGGTGGTAACACGAAGTACCGCAAAAGCGAGAAAAACTGCTCCAAGCAAAATTCATAGCAGACTAAAGAAGCTTAAATAGCAGAAGGTGCTACATTCAGCCCATTTAACGGCTAAAGAGCACGACCCAAAATTCAAAGACACAGAAAAAGGCCTAGAGAAGATGCTGCTACAACTTTCTAAGGAAAAAGAATCCTCTACAGAATCATTACGGAACGCTCAGGACATGGTCACACGCTTGAGCAGTGTCACAGGCACAGAGACCACTGGTGCAACCTCGCGACAGAACAATGGTGCTCGAAATGATGTTCGTAGGTTACCAGATGTGCATCATCACATTACTACGTGGTCACCAGCGACACAACACTGACCTGAACCAAATACACAGAATGTAGTTCTTATTTCCCCGTGTCGGCAAGAAACGGAACCGCTGTCTGAAATCAGCGCAAATCAAGAATCGCTGCAGTGTAATAACTGCATTCTGTTAAGGAGATGTGACATGCATATGCTGCTTATGAGTGGGTCATTTCACCCAGTAGAGGCAGCAAGACAGGAAAACAGGCGTTCGTGCAAACGATATATTATGATTCAGCGCAATAGAAGAGAATCAGAAATGGTATTTGTCCACGCACAGTATTTCTCCATCATAAAATTAATACATATAAAGATGACGGGAACATGTTACATCCCTGTACTTTCAATGAACAATTAGAAAAGGCAATACCTCCGTGGTGGCCCGAACACAGAAAGATTGGTTTTGTTTGGGCACATTAAGAAGGTGTAGTCGCAGAAACAGTGCGTAGGATGACTAGATGTAGTTGATGTACCGACATATGCAGTCATCTGGTTACAAGAGTTTGGTGAAATTCTTTGACCAGGTAATCAACAAAATCCAATATCTCGACGTACAATGCAGCGACAGTGAAATAATTCGGATATGTTTCACAAAACTGGCGCTGCCGTAGCAGCAGATATCGATAGGACGGTGCGGAGATGACATTGAGACATTCTGCGGCATCTTCCACAAAGTAGAGCTAGAAATTAATGAAGAACAGGCGAGAAACAAGAGACGACCATATGAGGCACATTCTGAGCACTCCCATAACAATAATAATAATAATAATTCAGAAGGGAATTTCAAGTAGTCGAGTAATTGGAATGGTAACGGAGGCAGATCACTGAGTAACAGTAAGCAATTCTGAAACCAAAATATTAATGGGAGAAACTGGAATAGTGACTGTAGGAATAACGGATCACATTTTCAGCGGAATATAACCGCACAAAACGATGCTCAGCAGGGGGTTCTGTTTGTGGAGGTCTGTCCACCGAATCCACGCCCAATAGAAGACGGGGGAGGAGAGAGGCGCACAAAACTGACTAGAATCCGATGCAGGCAGAATGCGAAGTGACTTGGAATCAGAGGGGGTCAGGTAAAATTATTAGATTACCGTGACATAGGAGAACTGTGTCCCCCCCCTCCCCCCCCCCCCCCCCCCGCATGTGAATCATGGACCTTGTAATTGCGTACCTCAGCGATACCGACAGCGTTACCGTAGGTGCAACCGCAACATAGAGGTATCTGCTGAGAGATCAGACAAACGTGTGGCACCTGAAGAGGGCAGCAACCTTTTCAGTAGTTGCAGGGGCAACAGTCTGGATGATTCACTGATCTGGCCTTGTAACAGTAACCAAAACGGCCTTGCTGTGCTGATACTTTCCCGAGGGCATGCAGCTTTACTGTACGATTGAATGATTATGGATTTTTCTTGGGTAAAATACCCCGGAGGTAAAATAATCCCCTATTCTGATCTCCGGGCGGGGACTACCCAGAAGGACTTCGTTATCGGGAGAAATATAAGTGGCGTTCTACGGAGTGGAGCGTAGAATGTCTGATCCGTTAATCGGGCAGGTAGGTTAGAAAATTTAAAAAGGGAAATGTATAGGATAAAGTTAGATATAGTGGGTATAGTGAAGTTCGGTGGCAGGAGGAACGAGACTTCTGATCAGGAGAATACAGGGTTATAAATACAAAATCAAATACTGGTAATGCAGGAGTAGGTTTAACAAAGAATAAAAATATACGAGCGCGGGTAAGCTACTACGAACAGCATAGTGAACGCATTACTGTAGCCTAGATAGACACGAAACCCACAACTACCGCAGCAGTTCAAGTATATATGCCAACTAGCTCCATAGATGACGAAGAGATTGAAGAAATGTATGACAAGATAAAAGAAATTATTCTGATAGTGAAGGGAGACGAAAATTTAGTAGTCATGGGGGATTGGAATTCGATAGTAGGGAAAGGAAGAGAAGGAAAAGTAGTCGGTGAATATGGAATGGGGGTAAGGAATGAAAGAGGAAGGCACCTGGTAGAATTTTGCACAGAGCATAACTTAATCATAGCTAACAGTTGGTTCAAGAATCATGAAAGAAGGTTTATAAGTGTAAGAGGCCTGGGGACACTGGAGACTTCCAGATAGATAACATAATAGTAAGACAGAGATTTAGGAACCAGGTTTTAAATTGTTACACTTTCCAGGGGCAGATGTGGACTCTGATCACAATCTATTGGTCATGAACTGTAGATTAAAACTGAAGAAACTACCAAAAGGTAAGAATTCTTGGAGATGGGACCTGGATAAACTGAAAGAACCAGAGGTTGTAGAGTGTTTCAGAGAGAGCATTGGCAAGAACAGGGGAAAGAAAAACAATAGAAGAAGAATAGGTAGCTTTAAGGGATGAAATAATGACGGCAGCAATCGATTAAGTAGGTAAAAAGACGAAGGCTAGTAGGAATCCTTGTGCCACAGAAGAGATTTTGAATTTTACTGAAGAAAGGAGAAAATATAAAATGCAGTAAATGAAACAGGCAAAAAGGAATACAAATGTCTCAAAAATGAGATTGACAGGAAGTGCAAATGGCTAAGCAAGGATTGTTAGAGGACAAATGTAAGGATGTGGAGGCACATATCATCAGGGGTAGGATAGATACTGCCTACAGCAAAATTAAAGAGACTTTTCGAGAAAGGTGAACGACTTGTATGTATATCAGGGCCTCAGATGGAAAACCAGTTCTAAGTAAAAGAAGGAAATCAGGAAGGTGGAAGGAGTATCTAGAGGGTCTGTGCAAGGGCGACGTACTCGAGGGCAATTTTATGGAAATGGGAGACGATGTAGGTGAAGATGAAATGGGAGTTATGATACTGCGTTCAGAATTTGACAGAGCACTGAAAGACCTAAGTCTAAACAAGGCCCCGGGAGTAGACAACTTTCCGTTAGAACTACTGATAGCCTTGAGAGAACCTGCCCTGACAAAACTGTACCATCTGGTGAGCAAAATGAATGACAGGCGAAATATCCTCAGATTTCAAGAACAATATAATAATTCGGATCCCAAAGAAAGCAGGTGTTGACCCATGTGAAAATTACCGAACTATCAGTTTAATAAGCCACGGCTGCAAAATACTAACACAAATTCTTTACAGACAAATGGAAACACTGATAGAAGCAGACCTCGGGGAAGATCAGATTGGATCCTGTGGAAATGTTGGAACACATGAGGCAATACTAACCCTACAACTTACCTTAGAAGATTGATTAAGAAAAGGCAAAGCCACATTTCTAGCATTTGTAGACGTAGAGAAAGCTTTTGACAATATTGACTGGAATACTCTGTTTCAAATTCTGAAGGTGGCAGAGGACAATTACAGAGGGTGAAAGGCTATTTACAGTTTGTACAGATGAGAGGGTCCATGCCCTCTTTTGCATGTCGCCTCTTATTTTCATCAATTATGTTAAAATTTTATGTCTTTGCACGGTGGTAACAGGCCAAATAAGGTTACTCCAATGAGAGTGTTTGTACTGAAAGCTCAAACTGCTTTTCACTTGATTGCTATGAATGTTAGGAGCTGTATGCGGTCTTGCATTTAGATTCCTCTGTTACTTCCCTGGGCGCCGGCCGAAGTGGCCGTGCGGTTAAAGGCACTGCAGTCTGGAACCGCAAGACCGCTACGGTCGCAGGTTCGAATCCTGCTTCGGGCATGGATGTTTGTGATGTCCTTAGGTTAGTTAGGTTTAACTAGTTCTAAGTTCTAGGGGACTAATGACCTCAGCAGTTGAGTCCCATAGTGCTCAGAGCCATTTGAACCATTGAACTTCCCTGGGCGGCCGGCGCGAGGCGAGCCCCGTAGGACGCGGCATACTGCGTTTCCGGTGGTGGCCCGCACTTCTGAGAATACTGAGAGGATCGTACATCAATGGGCTTGAGCGACTGGCATGATGACTGACCTCGGCTGAGTTTCGCCTATTGTAGGCAGGACGAAACGTCATACGAGCAGTCTGAGTGTCACTGTAGTTTATGTGCGCCTACTGACTGACTGCATTGTCCTCATGATTCTGTCAATACTTGTGGTCTGTGCCCTGCTGGACGCGACCGTCTGGCGCCCGATGGCCAGTGCTCTATGTATGCTATTTTCGTAGCCGTGACGCAGAAAGGGGGATTCCATTGCAGAAGGTGTGCCGGACGACGAAAACATGCCCTAATAATGGCGGCACAAAGTGTCGGAGAGAAGAGCTCTTTAGCCACACTTACGACGGATGTCGCTTATAGTTCCAGCACGACTTCGCATAACTCATTATAATAGGTTGAAATGCATGCCAAAAGCAGTTCCATGTTGGGTTTTGCTTGACTGCAGTTTGTCGTGATTATCTCTTCTCCTGCAGAGTGCACTTCTGAGCAATCGGCCACATTGACCGATCTGCTATCCTTGTTTCAACATCCCTCAGATGACTCCACGAGTGTTGGATTTCTCTAAGAATAGAATCCTGTATTGCTGTTTTTCGGCCTAGATAAGGCCAAGTGTTTCTGTCTTTGTACAGCCAACTACCTAACCTATGGTTCTGTCCCGAACGTTGTGTCCTCAGTTACAATAAGAGATTGCATGTGTGCGTGCCATCGTACTGCACAGTACTCCAAATCAACATTAGGCTGTTCTACCACCCTATGAGCTTCTTTTCGACTCACAACGCCACTACAGAGACGGAAGGATGACTGGAGATATTTCTGCATGCCATTTCCGCGCCTGGTTTCGAGAACCATTGTATTGGTAGCTCACACCACTAGTCGCACTCCTCCAGGTAGGCGACCCTTTCCCCACGCCAGAAGCACCACCCGCTCCACAGAGCAGTGCGGCAATGTCCGTGTGTTGAGTGATTCATTGTGTGATGTCAGCGTGTGAAGGATGTTATGGTCAACTGGTTTCTTTGCTCAGACAACTGCGTGACCACAGTAAAATTCGTGCACCAAGTGGAAACATCATTTTTTTTTCCCCAAACCTTATTTCCGAGACTAGAAACTGGAAATACAACGCCAACTACATATATATTGTTTTGTTGTATGTCCTGCAGTCTTTTTTTATATACATGTTCATGTTCAAGATATCCTGATTCCCTATCTTCATGTCAGTTTGGAATAAGTTTTTTTGTGCTGCACACTATGTTACATAATTTTCGATCACACAGGCATACTTACAAAATTTCTGTTTTTTTTTTTTTTTTTTTTTTTTTTTTTTTTTTTTTTTTTTTTTTTTTTTACATTATAATGCCGTTACAATTCTGGTTAGTGGTGAAGGGACCAACAGTCAATTAATTACGGTACAAAAACTGTCATTATTTCTGTTCAGGGAAATGGTTTGAGTGTAGTTAAATGTTTCAACTATGAAACGTAGAAATATTGTTTGTGTTTTTGGCTTCATGCACAATTATGTGGGTGGTTGAGTTGGCCACCAGTAGCTAATTCTTAAATGTTTCCTTAATGAGAAACTTGCAGATTCAATAGGTCAACATTTTACTGCAGCTTTGAACTTGGCCTTCTGCCATGTGTTCAACATTTGTATGACTGTGCGAGTATGTCCATGAATGACGGGGGGGTTCCCTGTGGGCGAATCTATGTTGGGTGTGGCTTATTCGTCAATGTGAGTAAGATACTGACAAAATCATAAGAAAAATTCTACCTTTCATTTTATCATCAATTTCCAATTTAATCTGCTGATTTGTTGTGACATTTTGGAAACTGTTTGGACAGATTCTTTTTGAGTGATTGACACACTACCTCTCTCAAGTGAATCAACGACTAACAAAAATAATCTAAAGTGACTGCGGGGTAATGAAAGGTTTCCTGCCCTCTTTTGCATGTCGCCTCTCAATTACATTAATTTTATTAATGTTTTATGTCATTGCACGGTGGTAACAGGCCAAACAAAGTTATTCTAATGAGATTATTTGTACTGAGAGCTCAAAGTACTTTTCATTTAATTGCTATGCATATTGGGAACTGTATGTGGTCATGCGTTTAGTTACCTCCGTTACTTCCCTGGTTGGTCTGTGCGAGATGAGCATCGGAGGACGCGGCACACTGACTTCACAGTGGGGGGCTTCAATTCTATACTGAGACGGTCATACATCAATGGGCTTGAGTGACTGGCAGGACAACTGACCCCGGTCGAGTTTCGCCTATTGCAGGCAGGGCAAAACCACATGCGGGATGTCTGAGTGTCACTGTAGTTTATGTGCGCCGACCGACTTACTGCATTGTCCTCAGGATTCTGAGGATACTTGTGGTCCATGCCCTGCTGGGTGAGACTGTCTGGCGCCGGATGGCTGGTGGTCTAGGCATGTTCGGTTTGTAGCCAGTCAAATGGCGAGTTCAGTGCCGAAGCTAAATAGCCGCGGCATGATTTGTCAACTTAACTGAGGTGAGTTGACGTCATAAAGTCCTGCTCGATATTGGAGGGAACGGTCACTATTGGCGTGGATGATGTTCTGAGTTAGTGTGGGGGACTTTGGAATCAGCACTGAACGCTGATTCGCAGCTTTACGAGGGTACTGCGGAGTTGAGTAACGTTTGCTTCGCCCTTGCATTGCGTTGGTGCAAGATGGTTGAGATCTGATCTTCGTCGGAGGCGGACGGTCTTGCGACTTAATCGCAATTTTTCAGCAGACCTTAGAATTCTCGGACAGCCTTCGAGGCCAGGGGTTGAAAGAGAGCTGCTGCATAGCAGAAGTCAAGGCTTACATCGTCAGAACGCGGCCTACCGATGGCGTCCTGCAGTTTTCAGGACTGGTAAAGTATTTTGCTGCTCTGTCATTGTAGGACCTATCATTTTTATTCTGAACTCCCCAGCAGCACGCGCGCTCGCTTTATTACATATCCACCTTGCTTGTTTCTCCATGCGATCCCATTTGAACTCTCACTACTAATCGCAAAATTGCATTGTAGTCGGGAGAGTAATATTTGATTCATTAGGACCTCCAGTCAGTGTCGTTCAATCTATTGCATCACAGAGAGTAGGAGCCGCTTATTCTAGTAATAGTTCTGGATAACCTACCATTTAGCGTACTGTTTGTAGTGACAATCCAGTTCCTTTGTGTTCTGATTCATAATAAACCATATTGTAATATTTAATCCGCATATCATTTCATAGATGGATGCAGAATCCCATTTCCTGTCGTTTATTATGATAAAATTCCCTTTCTCTTTACTGAGTTGAACATGTTTTTTATTAAATTATTGTGAGTGTGCACTACTTATTTTACCAACTAGCAGGGTCCACCATCAATTCCTTTCGTTATTGTTGCGCACATAATCAATTAGGTGGTAGGTAAGGAGCGTGTCGAGTGCATGTTCAGTTCTCAAGCAGAATTCGCCAGAGTTAAAGAGGTACAAAGTCTTCTCCACCGTGGCGCCTCGCACAGAAATCAGATGGCAGTTACAAGAGTCGAGGGGAATGAAAGGGAAGCAGTGGTTGGGAAGGGAGTGAGACAAGGTCCTATCCCCAATGTTATTCAAACTGTATATTGTGCCAGCAGTAAGGGAAACAGAAGAAAAATTCAGAGTGGGAATTAAAATTCATGGAGAAGAAATAAAAACATTGAGGTCTGTTGATGACATTGTAATTCTGTCAGAGACAGGAAAGGACCTGGAAGACCAGTTGAACGGAATGAACACTGTCTTGAAAGGATATAGCATGAACATCAAGAGAAGAAAAACCAGGGTACTGAAATGTAGTCGAATGAAATCGGGTGATGCTGAGGGAATTAGATTACGAAATGAGACACTTGGAGTAGTATACGAGTTTTGCTATTTGGGGAGCAAAATAACTGATGATGGTCGAAGTAGAGAGGATATAAAATGTAGACTGGCAATCGCAAGGAAAGCGTTTGTGAAGAAGAGAAGTTTGTTCACATCGAGTATAGATCTAAGGGTCTAGAAGTCTTTTCTGAAAGTATTTGTATGGAGTGTAGCCACGTATGGAAGTGAAACATGGAAGATAAATAGTTTGGACAAGAAGATAATAGAAGCTTTCGAAATGTTGTGCTACAGAGGAATTTTGAAGATTACATGGGTAGATCACGTAACTAATGAGGCGGTACTGACTAGAACTGGGGAGAAGAGGAATTTGTGGCACAACTTGACTAGTAGAAGGGATGGGCTGGTAGGACATGTTCTGAGGCATCAATGGATTATCAATTTATTATTGGAAGGCCGCTTGGAGGGTAAAAATCGTAGAAGGAGACCAAAAGATGAATACACTAAGCGGATTCAGAAGGATGTAGGAAGCAGTAGGTATTTGGAGATGAATAAGCCTGCACAGGATAAAGTAGCAGGGAGAGCTGCATCAAACCAGTCTCTGGACTGAAGACCACAACAACAACAGGAGAACTGTTATTTGAAGAAACGCAGACATCTTATGACTTGTATCCACTAGTCCTAATTTCAGCAGGTGAGATCAAAGTAGAAGGTATCCTACATAGTGGCAGTCAACTGTCAGCTGTCTCGTAGAAATTTTACGATACCTGTGCAAAATCTGTAAGCACCACAATCGTAAAACTTCAGAAAACAAAAATTCGCAGGGAAATGCTAGGAAATAGTGCAGAAATACACAGACAAAGCAGGTCGGAATTTATGTTCCCAGGGCACAAGCTTGGAGCGAATATATTCCTTGTATCTAGTATGGGAACCGGAATTATTACTGGGATGGATTCTCTGAGTGAGCATAAAGTAATTTTTGACATGGAATTTGAAAATGTGTTGGTAGGAGCAAAAAGGAGAAATCAACATTTGATTCCACGAGCAGGCTACGAAATACCTCTGGCTGTCTAAAATTACAAGCTCGGTTAGTAACACAATTGACCAACATCGAAGGTACAATGGAAAAAGGGATAATAGTATAAGGGACAAGGTGGTAATTTCAGAGATCAATCAAGCAATTGCTAGCAGATTATCAGACCTTACCAGACTCAGAAAGCTTGATAAAGCAATACTAGAAGCGTTACTGCTGCATAATGTCAAAGTATTCTTACCGAAACTTGAGTCAATCAAATGCTTCTAATACATTTTCGGAATAAAAGTGCACAAACCACTCTGTGTTCAGCCTTACGTAATAACTGTGGGTTACAGAAGAAAGGGCTTTTGGTCCTACGGAGGACGATAGATGATGGAGAAAGAGAACAAGCGACGTCCGCGTATACTAGTCGTTTGTGGGTATCTGAAAAATGGTATTGTGGTATATGCCTAGTAATCGATTCGTGACAGACTTACACAATGATTGTGTAAGCGCCAGACAGAACAGAGAACTTCGAGAAGCTCTCACATACAATTCATGGAATCTCGATATTTACGTCTATCAATCTCAGATATATCATCTACCAGATAGAACTTGCACCTGAATGTCGAAATTACACAGCCTCCATTGCATTTCTTATGTTCTTTCAATTCAGGAGACTACCATTCAATCTCAGTGTATCATCTACATCGTTTATTTACAGCTTAGGTACTCTCTTGTCCTAGGGGTGGGAAACTGCCACTAAAAGCGGAATCATCAGCAATCATCGACAGCATGGGGATTCAGAAGGCAATGCAAACCACTACATTACAGACAAGTAAATGTAACCACAGAACATGTGGGCTGTAATTGAAAAAGTGTCATGATGATCTCTCCATTGCCGAAAGATTCCGGAATAGTCAAAATGGCTATGAGCACTATGGGACTTAACTTCTGAGGTCATCAGTCCCCTAGAACTTAGAACTACTTAAACCTAACTAACCTAAGGACATCACACACATCCATGCCCGAGCCAGGATTCGAACCTGCGACCGTAGCTTTCGCGCCGTTCCAGACTGTAGCGCCAAGAACCGCTCGGCCACCCCGGCCCGCCGGAATAGTTCCCGATTCGGATCTCTGGGAGGCTACTTCAAGGGGGAGGGGTCCACGATAAAAATACTGAATAATCAACGAAAGGATAACGTTCTGCGAATTGTGGAGTGGAATGACAGAAGTTTCAATGTGGCGGGAAAGCTAGAAAATCTGGAAAGAGAAATGCTAAAACTCAATCTAGAAATGGGAGGGGTCACTGAGGTGAAGTGGAAAGAAGACGAGGCTTCCTGGTCAGATGTTTAAGGGTAATATCAACAGCAGCAGAAAATTGTATAACATAAGAAGAATTCGTTATGAGTATGAAGGTAGGGCAAAGAGTTTGTTACTGTCAACAGTCCACTGATAGGGTGGCCTCTATCATAATCGACAGCAAACCAACACCAACAACGATAGTTTGGGCATACACGCCGACATCTCAAACTGATGATGAAGAGATAGAGAGAGTATATGAGGATACTTAAAGGGTAATGCAGAATGTAAAGCGAGATGAAAATCTAAATGCAGTTGTAGTGGAAGGAGTAGAAGAAAACTTTACAGGGGAATATGGGCTTGGGACGATGATTACGACAGGAGAAACCCTGACTGAGTTCTGTTATAAATTTCAGCTAATAATAGCGAATACTCGTTTCAAGAGGAGGCGGTATACTTGGAAAAGACAGTGTGATACGGGAACATTCCAGTTGAATCACATCATGGTCAGACAGAGATTTCCAAATCAGATACTGGACTCTAAGGCGTACGCAGGAGGATATTGAGATCACGATGTATTAGTGATGAAGAGTAGACTGAAGTTTAAGACATTAGTCAGGAAGAATCAATAGGCAAAGAAGTGAGCTGCGTAAGTACTAAAGAATGACGAGATATGCTTGAAGTTCTCTCTGAGTATGTGTGTGTGAATTCCTAAGGGAACAAACTGCTGAGGTCATCGGTCCCTAGACTAACACACTACTTAAACTGACTTATGCTAAGAACAACGCACACACCCATGCCCGAGGGAGGACTCGAACCTCCGACAGGAGGGGCCACGCAGTTCGTGCATGGCACCTCAAACCGCTCAGCCACTCCACGCGGCTGACGTTCTCTAAGGCTATAGATACAGCAATAAGGAATAGCTCTATAGGCGGTACAGTTGAAGAGGAATGGACAACTCTAAGAACGTCAATCACAGAAGTTGGAAAGACTAACACAGGTACAAAGGAGGTAACTGCGAAGAAAACATGGGTAACAGAAAGAGTACTTCAGTTGATCGATGAAAGCAGGAAGCACAAAAGAGTTCAGGGAAATTCAGGAATAGTGAAATACAAGTCACTGAGGAATGAAATAAATAGGAAGAGCAGGGACGCTAAGGCGAAATGGGTGCACGAAAAATGTGAAGATATCGAAAAAGAAAGGATTGTCGGAAGGACAGACTCAGCATACGGGAAAGTCAAAACAACATTCGGTGTCATTAACAGCAAGTGTGAAAACACTGAGAGTGCAACGGGAATTCCTCTGTTAAATTCGGAGGAGAGAGCTGATAGGTGGAAAGAATGCAATGAAACCCTCTATGAGGGGAAAGATTTGTGTGATGTGATAGAAGAAGAAACAGGAGTCGATTTAGAAGAGGTAGGGGGTCCAGTATTAGAAGCAGAATTTAAAAGAGCTTTGGAGGACTGCAGATCAAATAAGGCAGAAGTGATAGATAACGTTCCATAGGAATCTCTAAAATCGTTGGAGGAGGTAGCAACAAAACGACTATTCACGTTGGAGTGTAAAATGTATGAGTCTGGCATTATACCTTCTGACTTTCGGAAAAATATCATCCACACAACTCAGAAGATCGCAAGAGTTGACAAGTGTTTTGAATTATCTCACAATCAGCTTAACAGCTGGTGTATGAAAATTGCTGTCAAGAATAAACTACAGAAGAATGGAAAAGAAAGCTAAAGATGCCCTAGACGATGATCAGTTTCGCTTTAGAAAAGGTCAGGACGTCAGAGAAAGTCAATTATGACGTTTCTTTGACAGTGGCAGCAAGACTAAAGAAAAATTAATAGACGTTCATAGAATTTGTCAACCTTGAAAAAGTTTTCGACAAAGTAAGATGGTGCAAGATGTTCGAAATTCTCAGGAATTTAGGGGTAAGTTATAGGGAGAGGCGGGTGATATATAATATGGACAAGAGCCAGTAGGGAATAATAAGAGTGGACGACCAAGGAGGAAGTGCTCGGTTTATAAGGGTGTTAAAACAGGGATGTAATCTTTCGCCCCTACTGTTCAATCTGTACATCGAAGAAGCAATGACGGAAATAAAAGAAAGGTTCGGGAGTGGAATTACAGTACAAGGTGAAAGAATATCAATGATAGCTATCTTGAGTGAAAGTGAAGAAGAATTACATGATAGGGGGCAGGGAATGAACAGTCTAATGAGTACGGAATATGGATTGAGAGCAAATCGAAGAACGACGGAAGTAATGAGAAGTAGCAGAAATGAGAAGAGCGAAGATCTTAACGTCAGGATTGATGGTCACAAAGTAGATGAAGTTAATGAATTCTACTAACTAGGCAGCAAAATAGCCAATGGCGGACGAAGCAAGGATGACATGAAAAGCAGACTGACCCTGGAAAAAAGTGAGTTTCTGGCCAAGAGAAGTCTACTAGTATCAAACGTAGGCATTAATTTGAGGAAGAAATTCGTGGGAGTACACGTCCGGATTACAGCATCATATGGTGGTGATAAATGGTCTGTGGGAATACTGGAACAGGAGAGAATCGAAGAATCTGAGATATGGTACTACAGACGAATGTTGAAAATTAGGTGGACTGATAAGGTAAGGAATGAGGAGGTTCTGGGCAGAATCAGAGACAGAAGGAGTATGGGGAAAACACTGACAAGGAGAAAGGACAGGATGATCGCACGTCCGTTAACACACCAGGGAAAACTTTCATTTTACTAGAGGGAGCTGTAGGGGGCAAGAAATGTAGAGGAAGACAGAGATTTTAATTCAACCAGCTAATGATGATGACGTAGGTGGCAAGTGCTACTCTGAGAAGAAGAGATTGACACAGGAGAGGAATTCGTGGCGAGCCGCATCAAACGAGTCGGATGACTAATGGCCCATAAAAAAAGATACAAGACTAGATGAGAACCTAAGGGCCAGTGTAACTTGTTATGTCGATGACATTGTAATAGCGTAGAAGACATGGGTACAGCAAAGTGAGATGCTAGGAGCATTACTTCATAAAATGAGAGAACATGGAGAGACAGTTGACGTAAACAAATCCTGTGTTAGGACAAAGCAAGTCCACTACCTGGGTCACACCATTTGCGGAAAAGGAATATCGCCCAACCTGGAAAAATTAGAGGCTGTATTTAAGTTCGGAATACCACAACTTTGTGGGCTTGTAGGCATTTGAAATTTTTAAAAAAGATTCATTTACATAGAGGAAGCAGCCACCCAAGACTTTGTGCCATGACAGGAATGAAAACATCTTTTGTGTGGGACGAGATTGCAGACAAGTAGTTCCGCAGTTTCGAGGCAACAGTAATTGCAGCCCTGATCTGTCACACCCAAACCTTGCTGAATATTTCCGCATAGCCACAAACTGCTAGAAGGCAGGTCTTGGTGTATTAATAATCCAAGAGCATGAAGCAAATGGTCAACTGACTCACAAGACAACAGCATTGGGGAGCAGTGTGATCATGAACCGCGAACGAAATTATTCAATTACAGAACTTGAGGCACAGATAGTCATCTGGGGGTCTCAAAAGTTTCAGTACTTTCTGTATCGACACAAAGCTAGAGTGTGTATCACAAAGCATTGGAGTTCCTGGCGACTGCGAAACTTACTTACGGGAGACAGAGGCGCTGCGTTTCTAAGAGTACAACTTTACCACTGTTTGTTTCATTCACCAGTAGGAACCATAAACAGTGGGCGAATGGCAATTGAGGACAAGCCTTTTTAAATTTATTATATTAAAAAGATGGGATTTGAAAACTTTATAATGACTTTAACGGAAAATATCCGAGCAGAAACAGATAAAACACCCCGCTCGATGTGGCATTAAAACTAACTGGAGAAACAAGAACCAAGTGCAAATATGGGACCACATTCTTTTAAGAAAAGGTGTGCAATTTTTTAGATGTAATGTGTTTAGCACATTATAGTTAGTGTGTGTAGCAGAAGAGCTAATAAGACAATTTGGTACACACATCTTAGCTATGCATATTTTGATGCCAAGAAATGTTTCCGGAAACTGTTAAGTCTGTGTTACTTCAGTATTAAGAGGAGAAGAATATGAAAGATTCTACCAATCTGCAAAGACTGGCCGGCCGCGGTGGTCTCGCGGTTCTAGGCGCGCAGTCCGGAACCGTGCGACTGCTACGGTCGCAGGTTCGAATCCTGCCTCGGGCATGGATGTGTGTGATGTCCTTAGGTTAGTTAGGTTTAAGTAGTTCTAAGTTCTAGGGGACTGATGACCACAGCAGTTGAGTCCCATAGTGCTCAGAGCCATTTGAACCATTTTTTTTTGCAAAGACTGTCAGGAAGCAAAAGTAACCATGTTTTGGACACATGTACCATTGTACCCGATTGTGCCAACGAAATTAATGGAAACAGCAACATCTGATATGACGATCCCCTACCAAGCACATCATATGGATTTTACTATGTTGTGGTAGTGGTCGAGTCAATCTCAAAGTGTGTGACACTCAGACCACTGACAAAAGCGGCAAGGCTTTCTATAAACAGGGCACTGTAGAATGACGTCCTTGCACAAGAGGGCTGCGTAGTCCATATCCTGTCTGGGAATGGTTCCTAATACTGGTCACAAACGTGGCAGGACATATTGAGGAACAACGAAATAAAACCGGTGTAAGCACTAACCCTTGTGAGTGCATAATGAAAGATTCAGTGAACGTATGAACGTTATATTATTGAGAGAAGCATGCGACGTGGGACGTATGCTGGACAGATTTTCAAGATGTCATGAGCAAGCTACCTCTCAGCACAACTTGACTTCTACAGATAATGGTGTTGAAGAATAGGCATCCTCCAGAGTTAATGCGAGACGTTGTGGACTTCCCATCTAGAGGACTATAGAACCACGAGGAAATAGTAATGCGCACCACAAAATCCGAGAAGTGCGACAAAAACGTAAAGAAATGGTCGTTAAGACGGCAACGGTGAGAGAGCTCCACATAGACCAGAAAGTCCTTGTGAGAGCCCACTGTTCGTCAAACAGGCAAAAGAGAGTTTGCCACAAATTTTTCACCGCACGTTCTCATTCAAGACACAAAGCCATTTTCCCACCTGTGCCGGTACATAACGATTTCTGCTGAGTGTAGTTGCTGTTTTCAAACAGCAGTCCACACAAGCAAACCAGTTGCGCCCTTAGTTGTGGTTACTCATACATTGGGCACTCGTAGAAAGCAAGGTTCTGTTTAAAGAGAATAGCTTGAGGTAGTCATAGGGTCGAACCACGCATGTCTGTTTTCATGCGCGGCAGCTAACAAGCTGCAGATGATAATATACTGCTGTGATCCTCCTGTCAAATTAGTCTATGCACTCGCTAGAACTGCGAGTTAATAAAATACACAGAAATACAAAATAAAAGTTATGATTAATTTAAAAACAAGGATTCTGTTCTAACGTCGGTAACTGATGTAGACGACAGACAATTATGTTGAATAATGTTTATTCAAGAAAGGACATCTCAAATAAAGGGGAAATGGCCCTACGATTTCGTTTAAAATACAGACAGATAATATTATTTAAACAGCTATTTATTCCTTCTTGGCAGAAAAGTCTTTTGGTTCTCTATTGAATTGTGGTGTCCGCTAACATATGCTATTGGCCTCTTTTTGGTCAGCAAAGTGTTTAATAGCACTTGGAATCAATATTTAAATCAAGTTACTGGCAAAATAATAAAATGTTCATTAAATATATGTTGAAGTTTGACAATATGTTAAATATCCATGCTGTATTCAATAGCTGAGTGAAGGTGGAGAATGGTGTGTTCCGAAAAATATTTGAGTAATAAAAAAATATAGTGGACTTAATACATCAAGAAATAAAGTAGATACACATAGATAACTTTCGGCGATCATAGTTACAGCTCAATGCTATCATCGGAGATTTGGTATATAGAAATCGCATGAAGCGTTTAAATGGTTAACTCAGAGGTCTGTTTTGGAAGTATTTGACACTGCAAGTTACTAACTTTTGTTGTTTTAAAGATACTGAAATTACTGTTGTGTCGCTGGAAGCACCTCAATTATCTGAGATCACCCAAGTATTCAGACTTGCTTTAGTACTTGATGTTAATTGTTATAGAGTCTTGAAAAGCTGTAAGAAGACATCTTTCAGTTCACCTCGAAGTCCTCCTTCGCTGGTCATCCCTCGTTCTGCTAAGTGAGTGACCATTGTCCAGCGCCATTCTTCTAGGATTTACCCACACGCAGCCTTCGTCCCAGGCTGACCAGGAGCGTATGGGGCTGCCCGCCCTGGGCCACGGCAGTCTAGCGTTCAGCCGAATTTTAAACACACCCTACCTCATAGCAATTCTGGGTGGCTGATAAGCTCGCCTAAATATGTGTAACGTTACACACCTCCACTTGAAGTGCCACTTAGCTCGCTAATCTGTGACTTTAAGTCGCATCTTGTTTGATATACTTACGTAACATATTACATGTATACATAAAATAATAAACAGAATAGCCTACTTGCTTGTCAGAACAATAGTGTAAGTACCTCCGTGGTGATGTATGGGACAGCATGTACTTCCTAGGATATGTCACGTTATCGGCTTAAATTTTCTAAATATGACACAAATTATAAAGGTGGAGCATATTAACTAAAAGCCAAAATCAACACATAAATTTTCAAATAACTTTCTAGTCAATTGGACCTGTACTCAATTTTAGCGCTGTTGCGCTCATTATGTTGCAGTTTTCATCTTGACCACATTGTAGCACTTCACTGTCACAAACAATGAAAACGATCAGTGTTCTGGCGTCGAAGTGTACGTCGTTCGCAGTCCAACCACTTTTGCAGAATTTCTTCGCCCCTTGACCAAGTAGTGCGCCGATACATGCGTCAATATGTAGTCAACCGTCAGTCGTGAAGCACGATAGCTGTCAAACTATGTCTGTGTTGTAGTTGCCAATAATCAAATGATTCCCCGAATCCACATAGGTGAGATGCTGAACGGCCTCGCCAGTGGAGTTGATACATTCACGAAGAGGGTAGCAAGCAAAAACTGTTCTATACCAAAGGCCAAACACGTTTAGCTCGACATTCGTTCACATAGGAAACATGTATTTCGTGCTGTGAAATTTGGTCGACACCATAAGTCAACTATCATCTTGTAATTTCTCTAGGATTTTGCTGCATTTAATGAGAAACCTTAAAACTCATTCTAACCTGTGCAGAAATCGCTCATCTAGCTTTCATCACTACCTTATTAGCATAATAAAGCACGCATCCATATAATTACATTCACAAACATATTATGGACGCATCCTCATAGTTTTACAGACATTAATCTGTTCAGTACTTCCAAATTAACATACATTACATAATTAACTTATGTAACATACACCAAAAGCTTTGCCTTTGCTCTGCATGTAGCTATATGTTTCACTCCCACAAGCAGTTTAAAATTTTATTGAGGTATTATGTTTTGCCGACCTCCGCGCACCGACAGTAGTGTTGCCAACGTCGACATTCTCCTAGCATTAAGTTGAGCCTCCATACATCTCATGTACATCTAAAGTCACCATTTTTACCCTTTACACAGGCAATACAACTTTCCAAAATTCCAACATACTACTCAGGAAATTACGCTTGTACACACTTTACATTAATACACACCCCATCCTTCAATCACTATGTCCAACTCTGCCACCGTAGCCTCTTATTGCTTTGCTCCCGCATTGTGAGTATCTTTTGAGTCTCATTTTTCTCCGCTTTTCCACCTGCTCAAATTCGAGTGCTCCTTCCTCGCTCACTAACGAACACTTACGTTTACACATAAAACTTCTGACTACTGCTGGAAAACCATTTTTAGATTCGAGAAGCGCACACTTCCTTTCTTCATCAACATTCTGTATTTCCCTTCTAGGCTGCACAGTTTTAATTTGACTCATCTCTTAACATTAGTAGTATAGCAACAAGGATATGAAGACAATTTGATGGTTTGCGTTACATACACTAATGGGCAAACCAGTTGTTCTCTTTTGACTAACAGGTTATGAACCCCTGAGGACAATCCTGTCTTTTGACTGACAGATCCTTAGCCTATTATTCCCCCACACCTCCCTCTCCTCCACTCAACACCTCAGGAAACTTCGAACTACCGCCCCTCTTCCCCTCGCTGATACACGTACGTTTCAGGCCTGAGTTATTCGAATAGCCTCCTCTCAATCAATTTGATTGACCACTTAATTAATTTGATCAATTAATTAACCCCAGCCTCTGCTAAACCCCACAACCATACCCCCCCTTCTCCCCCTCTCCTACCTGAAACTTGGCAGCTCTGTGGCGGAGAGGAACGATGTTACAACAGGAAAGAAGGTATGTTGTTTATTTATAAAAATACTCAGTTTGCAGTGGTAACATCTCTATTGCTCATCATTCTTTGCTGTTTGGGAACATGCAGCTCTTGTAAAATACATCAAAAAGAAGTAATTAAATCGATCGCTTATCTTTTTGTCCTGATCGCACAATGAATACCGTCATGCAGCACCCATTAGACGTAATTACACAGTTAAAAAACTTCAGATCGCGCAGCACGCACTCTCCGAGGTCCGCTGTCCACTGCACTGCACGCAATGCCGGCTCGGGCCACCGGTCACGCAGCTCTCTCGGGATTTTGCAAAGCGACGTGCCACACGCCTGTCCGACCACTTTGGCCCAGCAATTCACAGACCGGATGTCACGCCAAGCATCTGAGAAATATCTGTCAAAATACGTGCTCTTTCTCTGTTTCTCCTTTTGTAACGTGCCACTACCAGGCCTGCATGCGCCTTTAATCACGGCCGGACCGATAGAAAACAAAGCAGCGTTACCTGGTAAATGACTGAGGAATACCACCGCACGCGAGACGCCTTCCTTCCGTGTAAAATTCTGCCATGGCTCTAAACTGCCATCTGTGCTGGAGAGAAAGGATCCTACGACAAGGTATTCAATTACATAGCATAAGGTATACTGTTTATTTATAAAACTCAGTTTTTAGGGGTTGGATCTCCCTTTTATCTGGTGCGAAATCGTCACATCCAGCAACTACATGTCCAAATTCCGCAATGACACTGTGCAGACTGAACATGTTGCCTTATTGGAAGATTTCCCAGTGTACACTCACCTTGACATGCAGAGATAGACGGAACTAGTGCACAGTGCAAGCAGCAGAGGACGTTCCATCCACTACTCCCCACCCCCTCCCTCACCAAACCTCCCAGACAAAAATGGCAGGGAAAAGACTCACTTCATGCTGGAGAAGGAGGATCTCACGAAACGAAATTCAAATCAAAGTAATAATATATTGATTCATATTCTTTATTTAATTACTTTGTGGGAGATGGGTTACCCCACTTGGGTGCCATCGAGACTGCACACGCCACTAAAACACCCCATGACATAACAACTGTAATCACAAGAGAATAGAATGAAGTGCAGTATAGAAGCCACCGTTTGGGCTCTCCCGTGTATGTGGATATCATCAGGGAGCCGCCACGACAGTCAAATCAGCCCAATGTCCTAATTACAGATGATGTTGCTAAATACCAAAGACCACGGACCGGATATCGGCCTCCTATGATCTCGCGGCCCCCAAACAAGGCATCAAGTGGGTGCATTCTGTTGATCGGCAGACTCCAGACAGGCTTTCTGTCTCTGTCGCTCCCAAGAAGCCACTTCATGCTTGTCTGTGCGACCCAACGTCTCCAACGCCAAGACAAAAATTTTAACTGCTCCTCAGAATATTGTATTCTTATTGGCTAGTGCTGGAGACAAAGAGAAAGCTGACGCAATTTCCATGTCAAAAATAGAGTGCAACAACCTACTTTCACTAGCCTGTCAAATTAATTGTTTAACAATTTACAGGAATCAAATAGATCCCTTAAAATAATCCCTTTGACTTTACGATGATCCTTCTTCAAAGTAAAACATGTTCTCAAAGTTTGCGTATCACACGTAAACATTATGACAATCAAGTAATGAAAATCCATTACAAATAGATCGTACCGCTAAACATATACGGGGTCTTGTACGCGCCATCCTCCACCATAATGTTTCCGCTAAACATATCTGGTGAAAAAAAAATCGTGACGATCACACAAACTCGCGGTCACGAAGCACAACGTCCGCCGACAGCAGGGTAGCCCCATCCGCACTGGCTGAGAGACGGACCCACACCCTAATGCATGTGTGCACCCATTACGAATATCGGAGACAATAAAACGATCAGTCGGGAATTTCACGTCGTGACTGGGTTTTTAAAAGTAACGTAGACTTCCTAAATTGATTCTCTACGCTACAAAAAAATGGCTCTAAGCACTATGGGACTTAACTTCTGAGGTCATCAGTCCCCTATAACTTAGAACTACTTAAACCTAACTAACCTAAGGACATCACACACATCCATGCCCGTGGCAGGATTCGAACCTGCGACCGTAGCGGTCGCGCGGTTCCAGACTGTAGCGCATAGAACCGCACGGCCATCTACGCTACATTCGGCGGGAGAGAGGAAGACTCTACAACATGATAGAGTGGAGACTACAGCAGATACTACGGCAAGACAGAGTCCACTGCAATGTATAGTAAAGCGCTAAACACAACACACACCACGATCCATCCTGTAGCAATGAGTTGTCGTGGCTGGAAGTTGCAGACAGCTGTAAACACTCGCACACCCCGCACACTCCTGTCCTATGAGATCCACACGCAGCGCGCCTGCCCCCACGTACACCGCCAGCGCCGACGTAAAGAGGTCGTGAAAATTTCCGCCGCGGTCACAGTCACAGTCATTGGCGCTCGTATATGCCAGAGTACACAACCCCCGACCATGGAGGGCATCAGGGGATGATTGGGGTGGTAGGAAATCGGATGTTATATACACGTACAATGCAGATGTCCATCATTTTGAATCTTCTCTCATGCAACACACACACATCGGCTTCCATCGTACTCACCCAGCATACTGGTTACTTCGCCAACCCTAGCTGTCATGGGCAAGATCAGACAAGTAGGCGCATTATTTTTACATATCAAAGGTTGAGCTAATCCATTGCTTCCGGCTGCCGACTGCTCCTGACCGCCCTTGCAGGCAGCCGTGGTGCACTGCCGTAACTAAGCAGCTGCAGCTTGGACGTATCCAGTATTTCTAAACAATTCCACTCCGACAAAGATCACCAAGTTTTAAAACCTACTTTACACAATCAAAGGTTACGATGTTGTTGACCATACACTTCGAATTTATCACGCGGAATATAGATTCCTCCTGTTTATACGAGTTATTTACGAAGATAGAAGAAATCGGACAATACACACGTTTTCGCGTAGCTAAAGTATCGTTACTTGTTGTGAAAATCCTGTGCAGGACAATGACATATGCTGCATTCTCTCTAAGTATTCTTTCATCGTGTAAATAAATATCTTTTCTTACCTGTCATGTCCTTCATCACAGGAGTAGAATGTTAAAGTCTTTTTTGGTTCATGATGGAGCGCTTTGATCTACCACTGTCACAGAACAGCTTTTCATTTTCGAACTATCTCTTAAGGTAACCAAATGTCTCGTCGCGTTAGAAGTCTCTTAAGGTAACAGCACAGAGAAGTGGTAAATATAGAGGGTGTCCCCCACAAACCTCCCTGACTTCAAAGACTAAGGGAAAAAAACACAGTAGATATGACAATGAAAAATACGCCACATTATAGAGCTTCTCAAACAATTTATTTATTTATCATCAATACACCTCTATATGTGAAACATTCGTTGAACGAAGAATATCGAGTCTACATTCAATTTCTTGCCAAGTTTTTTGTAACATTTCCTGTGTTACTGTTGCAATCACATTAGTGATACCATGTCGCAATGTAGGAATATCGTCCACTTTGGTCGCATACACGCAGATCTTCACGAATCCCCACACGATGAAATCAACCGGCGCAATGTCGGGGGAATGTGGTGACCAGGCAATGTGTCCTCCGCGTCCGATACAATGATTAGGAAATTTCTTATCCAGGAAGTTGCGAACAGCCGTTGACCAATGTGGCGAAGCTTCGTCTTCTTGAAAAATGGTGTTGGGTTGCACGTCCTGTATCTGAGGGTACACAAACTGCTCCAACATGTCCAGATACTCTGACCCATTCACTGTTAGTTCTGCATAGACGAACAGGTGCATTAGCCCGCACCAGATGTTTAGTTTAGGGCTACGACGAACATGTTTAATGACAAATCCGAACATTATGCCTATTAATCCTCCCTGATAGATGAAAGGTTGCCTCATCTGATAATAAACATCTTTCCAGGAAGCTGGCGTCCATATCAATTGAAAGTAGGCTGTTTAGATTTTTATGTTGGTAACAGCACATAGCGCACTCTATGAAAATCACTGACTGTGCTGTGTACAGTCTGTAGTTGGTTGGCATTGTTGGAATATTCGCTAATGTAGTGTTGGGCAGCTGGATGTGAACAGCGCGTAGCGTTGTGCAGTTGGAGGTGAGCCGCCAGCGGTGGTGGACGTGGGGAGACAGGTCAGAGATTTGAGTAGACGATCTGGACGTGTGTCCATGACAAAAAGGAAATTTGTTTAATAATTAAGGTAAATACATTGTTTGTTCTCTATCAAAATCTTTCATTTGCTAAATATGCCTTCAGTAGTTAGAATCTTTTATTCAGCTGGTAGTATTGGCGCTCGCTTTATTGCAGTAGTTCGAGTAACGAAGATTTTTGTGAGGTAAGTGATTCATGAAAGGTATAGGTTATTATTAGTCAGGGCCATTCTTTTGTAGGGATTATTGAAAGTCAGATTGCGTTGCGCTAAAAAGTATTGTGTGTCAGTTTAGTGATGATCAGAATAAGTAAAGAGAAAGCTGTCTGAGTACGTTGAGTTTTGCTCAGCTGTTTGAAAATCAAATAACGTAAGAGTTTTTCCAGCACCGCCATTCATAATTTTCGAAGGGGGCGTTTCACAGTATGCTGTAGTATATCCGCAGCAAATTATTGTCGGCATGGTTTGTCGTTCGGCGTCAGATGTTGTAGAATTTACACTTTGTAAGCACAAATACAAGACGCTGGTGAACTACCGATGCAATGTTGATCATGGTACATCAAGTTGCCTGGATGCTTGGCGAATTGACATACATGGGCTTCTGAGAAACGTTTTTCTGATGTCCTCCACCGTCTCTTCTGAAACTCATTAATATGCACTGCCAGAATGTTTCAGAACACTTCCTGTTACCAGAGACTTCCTATACCATTCCTTAATTGTTTTCACATCAGGTGGATGACATTCATACACACGACGATAATTTCTTTGCACAATAATCGGCGAGTTTGTTTCTGCAAACCACTCTATTGCTTGCGCACACTGCGGTGGAGTCGCCATTTTCACTTGATGCGACCATGCTGCACTCTGGCGACGATACTTGGCATTTCTGACCTGGTAATACTAATTCTTTGAGATGCTCTACAATGTGGTGCATTTTTCACTGTCGTATCTAATGGGGTTTTTCTCTCCTGGGTCCTTGAAATCAGGGAGTTTTGAATGGGACACCCTGTATTATGTATCACTATATAAATTCGGAAACACACCTATTTTTATTGCAGTGGTTGTCCCTCTCTATATAGGAGGACGATTGAAATATCTTTAAAATATATCACAACAACGAAAAAAAAAACCACCAAGTGCAGAATCATATCCACAGTGCTCAATCCATCGCCTACATCCGCCACTGATATGAAATTGATAGCCTAATTAATTAAATTGATCATGAGAGTCAGTTTGCATGGGTAGTAATTTTTCTTTTTCAGCAGCTGTGGTACACTCACTAGGTGGTTCAAATGAGAATCCCAGGAAGAACACTGTTGAGAACCGACATCTGACGCTGACCAGAGAAGGATTCTACCGCTGGCAACATACATTACGCGTAAGGACCGCGCTGTTAAAAACACGATCACAATGATTATCTTAACGTCACCCTGCATAAAAAAGTGGTATTTAATGTACAGGCGTACACGAGAGTCGCTGATAGCGTTACGCTTTCTCGTAAAAATGCTGTCAGCGATTTAGAATCAAGTCCGTCCATTTAACCACATACTTGCGTTGGATCCTATGGAGATGTCTTTTAATTATTACAGCCGCTAGTGAATCACATTCATGGCACTCTCATATGTCGAAACGAGTCACCTCTTTCGAACCTATCTGCTACAGTAAAACTTCATCGTGGTTTTAGACAGTCCCTATGCATCTTATAACTGCTCCTCAGACTCCCCCCCCCCCCCCCCCCCCCATGCAGCTTTGACATGTGTGATCGCTACAGTTTAAGTCGGAACTGATAAGGAGTCGGAGAGCGCTATATCTACCACATCCTGCAACCTGTGTAGGAACAGAGTTAGCTGAGTTAATGCGACAGGATCGTCTTTTGACCACTCAATGGAAATGGGAACATTTCATCGTATTTCTGCCAATGGTGTATGGTGTGTCATGCAGCCCCAGTACGAAGTTTTCTCTTGCAACATGAGGTAATATAAAACACAGTACGAACAGTTACAGCGGTGTTTCTTATCAGGAAAATTAGGATGACTCCACAGCATACAGGAACTGGAAGAACTGCTACTGCATTGCGATGCATTTCCAAACTACATACGGGTACTGCAGTGTGAAGGATATTTGCGTCCTTCAGGATGCATTTACATCTGTTATCCAAACATTCTATCGCCATTATCTTGTACCATCCAACAGAGCTCCGCTAACTTCACCTGACATCGATCTCGATAAGATTTTTACCGTATCTCTCTCCCTATATTGAAAACGAATACCATCTCTCATGCCGGCATCGAGAATAAGTGGTGATCCGATTAAATATTTAGGTATTGACACTCTGGATAAGGGGCTGGTGATCAAAGTCGTTTGCACAGACCAGTGTAAGTTTGGTTTTCTGTACTCTAGGAGGACCGTATCCAGGGACTATCAAACACAAGAGAGGTGCCGGTTTTCCTACTTGATACATTGTTTTTTTTCTGCTGTAATACGCTTTGAACACCGCCATGCATTTTATTTTTTCCACCACGGCTTCGAGGTTTGTGTCAGGTTCTAAACTGGCATTAATGCGTTTTGATCCATTGGCTCTCACAGAAAACTAGGTAACACACGGTGTAAATTATGTTGTTGCTGATACTCCCACAACACACACCCTGGATGACTGAAATAAAAGACAGTCACAAGATAACGAAACTGGAACAGTTTTGTGGTATTGTGGATAGTTTCCAAACTGCTGTCCGAAGGTGACTGAGGGTCTGTACATTGAAGATCATCTTTCACAGTGACGGGATAGCTGATGGCTCAGTGCTCCATTTTGATTTATCCCTCGTATTTCAGTCTTGTACACTATCGATGTTCCCCTCAACCGAGATTCTTGTACCAACTGAAGCAAGTGATGTCAATGAATCATTACGTGGTAATCAACAGCGCATCAGGGGATATATGGGATGGAAAAGACACCGTCTACTACTGTAACAACATCCCAGCTGATAGTACGATCAATTTTAACAATTTTACCTGTTTTTACAACGACGACCAGTGACACGGCAGCACGCTTCCCAATTTCTGTATCATCGCTGAACCGCCCTTCCTCTACCTTGCGAGTGCCGTAGCGAATGTGGATAGACGAGTGTTCTCGGTGTATAGGTGAAGATATGTAAATGTTGTGATGATATAACAGGCGGCTAAGGTCAAGAAACGCGTGGTTTTTATGCAGGATGGAGCTCCAGACGGATTGAGTTTATAGCGTTTCATGTAAATCAACTGCACTATCTGTTCCAAAGTATTGTTCCATTCTATGGAGTCAGCAAGAAGAAGGTATTGGTAAGAGTGTAAATAAAAACATGCACTCTCCAGGACACATGGTTCTGCACTTAAAACACGCTATGATGTTAGATCATCGCGGTTTCTGACCTATTTAGTTGTGTGGGATGTAACGCAGTTACTGTCCCAATGTAAGAAATGTATGTCAAGCACATTACACACATTCTCCTTGCAGTTTTCTCTATGACAATCTATGGTGACAAACTGTAAAATGAAAAAATTACTTCCTTCAAACGTCAATTCTTTGCGATACATGCATAATATAGGTTTCCAGAGGTGTATAGCGAGCATTGTTCACATCTGATCACAGTTCAAATGTGTGTGAAATCCTAAGGGACCAAACGGATGAGATCATCGATCCCTAGACTTATACACTACTTAAACTAACTTATGCTAAGAACTACATACACACCCATGCCCGTGGGAGGACTCGAACCGGGGGGGGGGGGGGGGAGGGGGATCACGGTTCAGAAATAATACTATGCTCGCATCAGTCCTATACTAAATTATCGTTAGTAACGGAGAATGTCTCGTACAAAGAAAGAGACAAACGCAAAGCAGCGGTGTTAGACATGTGAAGTTACGCATCATGCCGCCACTGGCTGTGTAAATAGGCCATCTGTCAAGTAGATATATACGCGAGGATTGTAGTACCTCACAAATACCTGTCACTACCTGAGAATCACCGTAGCTATGAAACTGAAGACTTGATTTTATACCCAGTATGCGGCAGGGGAATGGAGTCCCTCACATAAATCTTCGTCCGCCAAGAGGAATGTGTCGAAACAAGATGGACATGATTCATCACATCCGATATGTAAGTCGTCTGATGACTGAGAGGTTTTCTGTTAATAGTCGCAAGTAGACAGTGCTCTAAGTCACACACAGAACACGCAGTTGTATACGAGTCGAACGCAGGTTGTGTCACACAGCTGATGCATCCCGACAGAACAACGGAAAAGACGGTCAAATGAGCTGCAGCAACCTCTCTCCCTACAATGTGTCAGCAGTCTACCATTAAATCATACCTCTTTACAACTCCATTTCAACAGATCACTCCATACACTCTTGGTCAACCATTAACGCAGATGCAGGTAAGTTAAGAAGCAGGTGGTTCTCTTTTTTTCCAGGAAAGTATCAAATACAGCAGACAAGTCGCATGTATTACTTTTATCTTAGTAGGCATACAGCAGAATGTTGCCTCGACGAAAAAAATCACTGCTTCCCTGGTTCCTGGTGCCTCCATGTCAACGTTTTCCCGTACTGCCCTTGCTATCGCATACTCTTTCATATTTACAAGAATTGTTCTGCACCAACCAGAAGACACTCAAGTACTCCCTCAATTTCAACGCATTTCCACAAATTTTTCCTCAATTTACACGTATTTTCCGTCACTTTTCGTAATTTTACCGACTGTAAGTCATTTTTACCCATGTTATCATGACATCACTTCTCAGTCTGTATTCTTCTGTATGTCTGTAAGTTTGTCGTGGAAGCATAAAAACCATGCAGATGGTATTTGTTTTCTATATACCGGAAGAGGCAAATACGGTAAAAATATTTTCAAGTTCTCTGTCAGGTGAAGTTAGCGGAGCTTTTATGATTCTTAGTTTTTCCCTGTCGGATCATAGAATATTTTGGTTGCAGAAGGTGGGAGATGTAGTGCTCTTCGACTTCTGCTCAGTTCCGACTTAAATTGGAACGATCACATACGCAAAGCCGCAGCGGTTGTAAGGTGACTATAATTTCGCACCTTACAAGCACTCATCCACATACTTTGCCGAGATTTAGAACCGGAATTAGGTACCATCAGATAGACTGTAAATCTTATACATGAATATTTAAAGGAGACTGACATTGTCACGTACGCCTTGTAAATAGTTGTCAACGGTTATTGCGTGAAAGGTGACGGAGTGTCTTCATTATCAAAACAGTTTAATGAATGATTTCCTACATTAGCAGAGGTTGGAGCGCCAGTGAAAATGAAACGGCAGGCGTAACTCAGGCCCTGGGCGGAAAAGCCTGCACAGGTGTGTTGGACCTGTTTGACACAGGAAGTAGCCGAGACGGACGGTCGGGGCACCTGAGCACTGAAGCACAATACAGCGGCGGCCAGCCGACGTAGCGGCGCCGGAAGGATAACCGGATAATACTTCCGAAACTCTGAAAAACTTGGGCACAGTAGAGAGGAACGAGGAAGCGTTACCTCGTAAATCACGCAGGTTGGGTTAGTTCCGAGGATTTCTACTCTGAGAACCGTACCACTGTATGTATTCCTAATTAACAGGTGTTTTCTTTCGTATTTGTACGCTCTGGGCTATAAACTAACTTTATTATCGCTAAGCTGAATGTATTTTTATTATATTTACAATAGTTCAGTTATCAGCCACAAATTAAAGAAACTCAATTTTTGCAGAGTAGTTTTCCAAAGAAAGATTAATTTATCGGCCTTAATATATTTCTGCTATTACACTGTATAGTATAGTTACTTTTTATAGAGTATCAATGGTGAGCAGCTTACACTTGAAAAAAACTATTTTAAAAACGGATTTTTTTATTTTTTCCATTTTGTCGCCTGCAATATCTTTGATGGGACCCCAAAAAAAATCTGAAAATTTCACAGTTAATAGACCTTTACGATGTAAAACTTCAGTATAAATTTCAACTTTGAGATTCAATTGGAAGTTATGGAAAAAAGATTACAAACACAAAGTCAAAAATACGTTTTTTAACATCTGCGATATCTGGTTGGTTAATCAAGTAAGGTATACCAATTGTAAATTGTAACACACCACATTACACCAGCTAATGATTATTTGTCAAAACAATACCGTGGTAATTGTTTCGGCAGACTAGCAATTGCATCGGAAAGCCTATACAAAACTGATTGTGGTCTTCCCCCTTACACCAAAAATTATCTACTCGCACTTTTTAGCTAGAAGTTCTTGAAGTGTGTAGTTGAAAAATGGTGTCTAATTGCACTGTTGGTGTTATTATTAATGAATCATGTCCTAAAAGTGTGTATGGAGTGTATCCTAAAGACATTATTTTAATCTAAGATTACAGTAAAGAAGAAAAAATGCTATTTTACTTACGAGTCAACCCAGAGATCAAATCAACATGCAAATACCATGAAGTGAATTACTTAAAAAAAATTGATCACCTTTGAGGTCAGTCTTGCATGGATCCTTTTGAGAAACATAAGAAGCCTATAACAAAAGGTCTGCGAGAAATTAAATTTGATCTATATTTTCTAAATAAAAGCCCTTTTGTCAATCTCATAACAGGAAAATCATCGTTATTCTAAGATATTTGTAATTCACAAGAGAAAGGATAGTGAATCCTCAGACACAGAATTTTGTGACTTATCAGCAACCATCAAAAATGTAGATACAGCTTGCGAAATCCTGGGTATATCGCCTGCTAGTTAAATTAGAACTAAGTCAAGATAAAAGACTAAGTACCTTGAATACAAAAATTGAGAAAGTGGTAGCTGCAGCCAAAAATAATTTGGAAGTTTCATTACAAAATACAGTTTGTACTAAAACATATGGAAGTTCTAAAACTTCACCAACCAAATATGATGATTTGATAGAAAAACTAAAAACTAAATGCAGTACTTCAAACAAAGAGGATAAAATTAAGATTATCAGTTTGCTGCCGAATTCTTGGAGTCGAGCAAAAGTTAGTGATGAATTGAATGTGTCAGAACGTCTTGTTAAGTTAAGAAGGCAATCAGTAAAAGAACAGGGAATTTTACCAGCATTGAAAAAGAAAAGTGCATCTAATTTGGTATATGAAAACACAATCAATAAAGTTATTTAATATTGCGAAGATGTCAATAACAGCCATTTGATGTCTTGCAAAAAATACTGTGTTTCTGTGAAAGAAAATATTCTAAGATTCAAAGACAAAAAGGGTAAATATTATGTAATTTAAATGAACTATTCACTGAATTTAGAAAAGAAACTCCTGACATTAAAACTGGAGGATCAAGATGGTGTATTGTTGCTGGGACATGTGGCACCCATAATGTTTGTGTTTGTTTGTATCATCAGAAAGATAGCCAAATCTTAGAGTTGACTATAAAGACCTTTTTGAAGTTATGGTATGAAATATTGACAGTTACAATTGTATGATCAAGGGAAAATGTAAAGATTTTCCAGGCAAACAAGCCTTACTTGACATTTTCGAAGAATCCGAAGAAGACGATTTGATGCCTGACAACATAAAATACAAACAGTGGGTGACACAAGACAGAACAGAGATGGTGACAGTCATAAAATCACGAGAAGAGTATTTGGAAGTGTTGGTGGCTAACCTTGAAAATCTGAATATGCATCATTTTATTGAAAAATCTCAAAGTAAATTTTTGAAAGACAAAAAGCAAACTTTGTCAGTTAATGAGTGCTTAGTTCTTGCTGACTTTGCGGGAAACTATTCCTTTGTTATTCAAGATGAAGTACAAGGGCACCACTGGGTAAACAAACAAGCCATGGTTCATGCATCTGTATTTTACTATAAAGATGAAGATAAACTAATGAGCCACAGCCTTTGGGGCATAAGTGACTACTTTGAACTCAGCACTACAGCAGTGCACATTTTTCAACTAAAATTGACAAACTACATTCAACAGCACCACCCTTCCATAAAAAAAACTGATTTACTTTTGGGATGGGGCAGCACGTCAACATAAAAAAAAAATTATTAACATCTCCTTCCATAAAGAAGATTTTGGGTTTGATGTACAATGGCACTTTTTCGCTTTATGCCATGGGAAGAGTGCTTGGAGTGCTTGTGATGGTGTCAGGGGTACATCAAAGCGAGCTGCCACAAAAGCAAGTCTGCAGCAGATCGCTGACAATCATATCATAACAACTCAAGAAGTGTTTCAATTCTGTAAAAAACAAGTCAAAGAAATTACATGTGTTTTTGTACAATGTGAGGAAATACAAGATGTCTCTGACAGTGTCTTGAAGGAAAGGTACAACACTTGTCAGATGATTAAAGCCACTCTATTTTTTCATTGTATTGTACGCCATTCAGACAACTTACTGAAGTGTAAGATCACATCAACTTCGCCTGATAGTGAAATTCATCAGTATGGAGAACTTGTACAACTGGTTCTTCAAAATAAAGACATAGTGGCTTCTGTTTATGAGGAACAGTGGTGGATTGGCGAAGTTGACAATATTAACTGTTAAAACTAAGATGTACGTTTTGTATTTTATCACCCACCAGGACCAAGGACATCTTTCAAAAAAATTGAGAAGGATCAAGTTTGATTTCACTTTAAAATGTACTATGGAAGCGGTCTCCCATGGAATTTACAACTGTGACTAGGCAATTTTATAATCTAACGCCAAAACTGAGTGAACATATTTCTCAAATGTTCAATGAGCGATGCACTAGAAACGAATAACAAGAGAACAATATAATCTCATTAGTGGGCTTATTTTCAAGTAAAAGTAAGTATTCATAGGTATGATTAAATTATACACTGTAACTGATATATTTTATTCCACAAGCTTAGATATTGCAAATGTTAAAAAAACGTATCTTTGACTCGTGTTTGTTATCTTTTTTCCATAACTCCCAACTGAATCTCAAAGTTGGAATTTATGTTGAAGTTTTATATCATAAAGGTCTATTAACTGCGAAATGTTCAGATTTTTATCAGGTCTGTCAACAAAGATATTGAAGGCCACAAAATGGAAAAATTAAAAAATCCATTTCGTTAAAATAGTGTATTTTTAAGAGTAAGCAGCTCACCATTGATAAATGTTTTTTTTTTAAATATTTTTGTGACTACTAAACAGGCGAATTCACCCAGCTGATATAAAATTTTTCTGAGATGGTCAAGTAACCAAATTATTTTTGTCTTGGACCACTTGGTATGGATTGACCCAACTCTGAAAATCTTCTATACAGCAGAGAGGAACGAGGAAGCGTTACCCTGGAAATCACGCAGGCTGGGTTATTTCCGAGGATTTTTACTCTGAGAAGCGTACCACTGTATGTATTCCTAATTAACAGGGATAGATATTTCCTACCAAACTTTCCGCGCTGGACGACAAAAGACTAAAATATGGTTCAGAAGAATGGGTAGAGACTGAGAATATTCCATGGTTTCGAGAATATGATTCGCTTTCTGCAGTTACGAGGCAGGCGAGCCGAGCTTTGCTGGAAAGCCAGCAGTGGAGAGAAAGTGGTCTTCCGTTTTGAGCACCCATGTTTGACGGGCGCTCAATATCAGCTTTTGTTGTTACAGAAAGACTTGCTGTCTTTGCTCTAAGGAGATTGAATTGTGAGAGCGCTTAGGCACTGTACTCCAGCAACCTTGTACGGTTCTGGACTTCGCCTCCGGGTAAGGGGTCACATTGAGTAAGCAGCGTTCACTGATTGAGAGCACTTAGAAGTCTATACTCATGTACAAACATTATCTGAATTCTGTCCTTGTTGCTGGGAGTTCGCGTTTCTGGTCTGTAGAACACAGAGAGGAGAATACAGTATTAGAGTATACTAGTCAGAGGACCGCCTCCTGCCATCCTAGAGTTTGGGAGAGTTTATTTTGTGGATGGAGTTCTTCCATCGTCACAGGCGTGTACCAGAACCATCACTCTGATGCACCGGACGCAGTACGTATGGTGATATTGCTAATTGCTTTGGCTTATTACGGCTATGAGGCTAAACGGCTGTCAACACGTAAGGTTTATTTCCACTATAGTTGTACACCACTGTAAATCACCTTTGAAAGCAGTGTCTTCTATTGTTTGGTTTGCAGATGATGTCAGTCATCTGGCATTATTATATTAGATCACGTAGCCATAAATAGGGTCAGATTTGGGAAATTGATCAGTAATATCAGTTAGGAAATGTAAACATTTGTAATATAAAGTGGTTTTTGATCTACAATAAATGTATAAGGAGAAGCAACATTTATCACTTAGTAGTTACTAGTTCCCTTCGTCATTCATTTATATTTAGGTTGTAATTTATATGTTAAAGAGCAAGAACGAGGAAATAATATCACAATTTAGAGATCCCCAGATCTGCTTCAGGAGGTAGTCAGACAAATCTAGATTTTCGCGTTCAGTGTTTTCCGTTGCGCACATTTATTTTTACACCCACCTGGAGTAGCATCTTGGATGTTGGCGGGGAGAGAATGACGAACAGTTACAAGATGCAGAGGATTTGTCTGAAACAACGCTATGTTTTTTCTATAGCAGGAAAGTACGAAAAAGGTGACTCGTTTCGCGATGTGGGAGTGCTACGAATATTATTCTCTAGACGTCTACATAGGATCCAACGCAAGTATGTGTTTCAATAGAGAGACATGATTCTAAATCGCTAACAGCATTAATACCAGAAGGCGTTACACTGTCAGCATCCTGTGTGTGCTCGTCGATTCAGGACTGCTTTTCATGCAGGGTGATGGTAACATAGTCGTTGTCACCGTGTTTTTAATAGCGCGGTATAAATGGAAGGAATCTACATTCCGTGTGAAAAATTCATGGTCAACAACGTCGTTGCCTCGGATTGGGTACACTAGTTTTTTAAACTGGTTGTTCTATGTCGGGGTTCAGTACTTTAGGGCTACTACATTCGTCCAAGCAGCAGCTGCTTGTTTCGCAGTGCACCGCGGCTGCCTGCAAAAGCGGTCGCGAGGAGTCGGTATCCAGAAGTAACGAATTAGTTCAGCCTTTGACGTGTGCAAAGACAGCGCCTACCTGTCTTATTTTGGCCACGACAGTGAGCGCTGGGGATCCGTCAGCTGGGTGAGTGCGACAGAAGAGGATGTGTGTGTGTGTTGCGTGAGAGAAAATTAAAAGTGATGGACGTTTTGCGCTGGAAGAATTGGTAACATTGCTATTCCTAAACTCCAATCATTAACTGAAGCCCTTCATGACCGGGGGAGGTGCAGTTCGGCACACATGTGTGTCAACGACTGCGGCTGCCGCCACATAGGTACTTTTCACTGACCTCTTTACGTCAACGCTGGTGGTACTCGATGAGGATTGGCACATTGGGAGGAGGAGGTAGAGATTAGTGTTTAACGTCCCATCGACAACGACGTCATTAGAGACGGAGCACAAGCTCGGATTAGAGAAGGATGCGGAAGGAAATCGGCCGTGCCCTTTCAAAAGGAACCATCTTGGCGTTTGCCTGAAGTGATCTAGGGAAATCACGGAAAACCTGAAACAGGATGGCCGGACGTGGGATTGAACCGTCGACCTCCCGACTGCGAATCCAGTGTGCTAACCACTGCGCCACCGAGCTCGGTACCTGCACATTGCGTATGGACGTCTGGGAGGTGAGTGTGTGAGATGTGTGTTTCAGCTGTCTCGTCTACCTATGACAGCTTATTACTGCAGGGTGGATCCTGGTTTAAGTGTGTTGTGATTAGTGCTTCTCAATACATCGCAGTGGATTCTGTCTTGCAGTGGTATTTGCTGTTGTCTGTAGTCTATCACGCAAGAGAACCTTCCTCTCTCCCTCCGAGTCTAGCGTAGAGAATCAGTTTAGGAAGTGTATAGCACTTCTAAAAATCCAGTCTCGAATTTCAATTCCCGGCTGATCGATTTATCGTTTCAGATAGTTGTACTGCGTGCAAGCGTGCATTCGGATGTGTTTCTCTCCCGGCCGGTGGAGACGGAACTATACTGCAGTTTGTTGACGCTGCGCTTCTAAGAAAATTCACTACTTGATTAGCACAATGTTTGCGTGTGATACTCATAGGTTGAAAATATTTTTTATTACAAAGGAGGATCATCGTAAGGTGGAAGTCAGTGTTTTAAGCGATCTAATTGACTCCTGTAAGTTGTTAATTAATTATTTTAGTAAGTTAGCGCAAATGTATTATTTCACTCTATTTTGTATGTAAAAATTGCGTCATATTTCCTTTTGTCTCCAACATTAACCAATAGGAATACAGTATTCTGATGAGGGACGAAAACCTCTATATTCGTGTTTGGTGACGTTGGCTCACACAGACTTATATAGAGTGGCATCTTGGGAGCGACAGGGACAAGAAGCGAGTCTGAAATTTGCCGATTAACAGAATGTTCCCACTTGATGCTTTCTTTGGGGACCACGAGATCATAGTAGGCCAATATCCAGTCCGTGGTTGGTGGTATTGAGTTCCTTGAGCAGTAATTGGGAAATTGGGCTGGTTTGAGTTTCGTGGCGGCTCCCTGACGATAGCCGTACACCGCCGTATACCGCACTTCATTCCATTCCTTTGTGATTACAGTTGTTATGTTATGTGGAGCTATCGTGGGGGGTGCTGTCACGATGTCTGCCCAAGTGGGGTACCCCGTCTCCCACAAAGTGATTAAATAAAGAATATGAATCAGTATATTAGTAGTTTGATTTGAATTTCGTATCGTGAGTTCCTTCTTATTTAACACAGGGTGAGTCTTTTCTCTACCATTTTTTTCTGGGAGGAATGGGGAGGGAAAGAGCAAGAGGTAGGTGGAGGTTGAACGTGGTGGCACTGTGCACTAGCTCAGTTGGTCCCTGCACGTCAAGCTGAACCTACACAGGAAAATTTGCCATTAAGACGACATCTTCAATTTTCCACATTGTAATTACGTAATTTCGACATGTAGTTGCTGGATGTGAGATAAATAAATAAAAGTAATAAAAGTAATACCTAGCACATTCAAATTGATTTTACAAACAAACAGTATATCCTACGCTATATAATTGAATTTCTTGTCGTGAGATCCTTTCTCTCCAGCACAGACAGCAGCTTAGAGCCCATGGTGGAACCCATTCTCAATCAGGAATTAGCCATAGAGGGAAGGCGTCTCGCACGCGTCGGTATTCTACGTGGGTTTACCGGGTCAACGCCGCTTTGTTTGCCGTTCTGTGTCCCCGCGAGCGACAGCGCTTGTAGGTCTGGCAGTGTCACGTTACAGAAGGAGAAATAAAGAAATAGCACATATTTCAAAGGGAATTTCTCAAATGCTATTGCTAGGGGATTAGCGTGACATCCAGTCTGTCAATTACAGGACTCGAGCGGTCGCTCCTCAACAGGCACGTGGCGCATCGCTTTGCCGAACCTCAGGGGATGGGGGCTGGAGAGAGAGAGAGAGAGAGAGAGAGAGAGAGAGAGAGAGAGAAAGCAGCGGCATTGCTTTTGGACCAGTGGACAGGAGACGGTGTATGCTTAACGATGGAAAAATATTTGACGGTGCAATTAGGTGTAATTGATGTTTCACGACGGTAAGCGAACATTTTAATTACTTCTTTTCGATGTATTTTATTATACCTGCATGTTCCCAACTAGCATACAATGATGAGCAACAGAGATCCAACACCTGCACACTGGATTTTTTTATGAATAAAAAATATACCTCCTGCTTTGTAATTGAATTTTCTGTAATGGGATCCTTCCTCTCCATCACAGAGCCGCCAATTTCCAGGTAGGGTAAGGGGAAGACGGGAGTGGGGGTGGTTTTGGGGGGGGGGTTAGCAGAGGAAACAGTTAATTAATTGATTAATTTAATTAAGTAGTCCATCTAATTCAAAGCGCGAGATGTGGCTATTCGTGTAACTCTGGCCTGAAAGTGTGCCTGTATCAACGAAGAGGAGGGCTCAGGTTAGAGGTTTCCCGAGGGACTGAGAGGAGGAGAGTGAGGGATATAGGTGTGGAAACAAAAGGTTAAGAACCAGTCAATCAAAAAAAAGTTGTCTCCAGGGAGTCTTAACCTGTCAATCGGGAGAATAATATATTCACCTGAGTGCATACTTGCCTCTGAATGCAGGTAAGCCGCACTACCAATTGTCCTCATGTCCTTGTCCTACAACTAAAATTGTTCCCTCAGAAATTAATTTTCAATATCCATTCCTTCTTCTGCGTTTCTGTGGTTTACACTATTATTTCAGACCAACCATCAATCTCATTGTCCGTTCTTAGACTCCCTTGATCCATCTCCAACTCATCTGTATCAGCTAAATCACCCTAAAACCCGTCGTTTAATCATCCTCTTAAGCATCAAATGTACTGTTTACTTCCTCCGAATTAACGATATCCGTAGCTGCAACATTCTGACAACGACACAACTTAATACTTCGTCCCTCTAAAATAAATCCTCACTTATATCCGCCGAATCACTGCAGACTTTATCACAATTAACTCCATTAACATCCACCGATAACTCAGAAGATTCAGTTACTTAAAACACCCGTTACGTCCGTCGATACATTATAGAAATCACAACTAATAATCTCAACGTTCGCTGTTACTCTGTATAAATTTTGTCGCTATTGCATCACTCATCAATAAATCTCACAGTACACCTGAATTCCGCTAAGCTCGGATCTAATTCTTTCTTATTTACAGTTTCTCCCCTATCAGAAGCCTCCGCCACCTTGTTCTTTAACACAACGTCTAACGCACTTTCACATTCATTCTTCAGCTTCCATTCAGAATTAATGTTTTCATAAAGAGCATCGGTACTCCTTCATCAACAGAAACAAATGTACAAATTCTTTCCTCCAAGACATCTAAATCAGTAGCTTCAACCTTTGCAAATTCAGCACCTAATAAATCACCTATACCTCTGTTTAACAACAATTCACCCACATTCGCCGATACGATACAAAATTTATCACCGCCTGACGAGACTATTGCTGCGCCGCCTTCACAAATGCATGCTTCCGTCCGCAAAATTCATCTCCAGCTGATGAAACTAGAGCTCCACCGACTTCACCGATATTTTTATCTACTTTCTCATATACAAAGTCATATACGTTACTTTCACCTATGTTTATATAATTGTTGCTACTGCCTAGCGCCTCATTGAAATACGTCACACATTCCACCTCCGCCCAATTTAGTCCATCTCCGCCTCTCTTCTGATCACAGAATATTTCAACGAACTTACATTCGTTCCATCATTCATTTTCCATTCACAAAATATATTTTTCAGCCTCATATCCTCATTATCAAATTTCCCTACCCAATTTACAACATCTCTTTTGCCCTCTTTACGATTGCGCTGCTTAAAATTATTCCCTATGTTATTCTTACTTTCCATAACCTCCGTCTCTAATATTTGTGTCCGTCTCTAATATTTGTGGCTTCTTTGCCGAATTTCCCATATGCATAGCATTTTTTAAACGACATATTCTTTACAACGGAAGTTTATTTCGACATCTGCGGACCTGAGATTTGAAGATCTCTAGTCCCTCGGTCTCTTATTCTGGTCTTTAATGAGGCTCCTACCCCTCAAACCTTCGTACCCAGTTTTAATTTTCACTCTGAAAGTTACCGTTCCCATTCCCCCCTTGAAAATTGTTATTACGTTGATAACTATTTTTGTTATGATCATTATAATTATTGAGGATATTATTATTGTTCCCTTTCTGGTACCCATTTCCCTGTCTACTTCTTACATTATGAGGCTTCAATTTCAGTGCTTGTTAAAGCTTCTCAGTAATACCTAAAAACTCTACAGTAGAATTTGTCGGTTGTGGATGAGATTGTGTTATAAGCATTCCGGTAAGCGTCTCTTGAGAGTCGTGAATTCAGCCAGCACTCATAGCGGATGATTTATATGCATCAACTTTCCCAGCATCCCACCACTTCAGTGTTTGACACTTGTTCCGTTCAAGAACTCATTCTGAAGTCGCATTTGCCTTGTTTCACTCCAGAATTTATTCAAGAAACAATTCTCAAACACATCATCGCTAATAAGTGAAGCACTCAATATAGTTACCCTTCAGTGTGCTCTGCCGTCGAGATGTCTTTGAACTAATTTAATTTTTGCTCTTCCGAAATTCCTCTCACAAAATCATCTCAGCACGCAGCAATAAAATCAACTGGGTGATATATCCTACCATCTTCAAAACACCTTGTTGTTCCTGAGTTACTGCTTGGAATGTCCATTACAGTAGCAACATGATTCACTGATAAAGTATTTAATTCTGCCGATGCATCTTTAATCTGACGTTCCCGCTGAGAAACTTCGTTATTAATCTCTGCTTGCAACTGATGTATGTTTTCCATCATCCCTCTTCCACACTTTGCCACTCTACCGAAAAAATTGTTAATAGCATTGGTGGTCAATTCCTGAGTGCATTTTGCCTCAGCACACAGTTCTTAACATCGCCACCCAAACCCAGTGTATCTCTTCCAACATGTCCCCTAAATCATTTTCCACTGAGTGGACTCTGGTGTGAACCAGGCCCACCCTCCCAGAATTTTGCCTACATCTGCCCTTGTATCTTCTACTTTTATCTTCCTTTTCATATTGGATTTAATTGTCTTCAACTCAGTTTTTACACCTCCTGCTACAGTTGTCTGTATCGAATCTATCTCTGTTGTTTTTGATCCTAACTCTGTGTCTAATATTCCCAATTTAGAGTTTAAGTTTGTCAAAATATCCCCAAGTACACCATTGATTCACTAGCATTTACACCTCCTTTCTCTAATTTTAGACAATCTGTCCCACTTATATTATCCCTATCAACATTACCACATTCACATTTGGGGCTAATTGGGCTACTAACGTTATGTGAACCACAAATGCTGGGTGGTTGCTGAACCTATGGAAGTCTCATCAATGACAATGACGCTGCTTGTTCACACATTGTGACACTATCGGCGCATATACTTATCTTGTGGTCATGCTGGCTGCTTCATCCGTACTGCCGGTGATGAACTCGTAGTCTCCGCCAAAGGGCCGCGTTTCCGTGGCCATCACTGTGACTATGGCGCTTTCTACGTCTCTGCTGCTGATGGCCGCTACAGACCCAAACTCAGCATGCCACTTTGCCTCCCTTCTTTCTCTCTCACGATGTTCTGCCGTTAGCCTCCCCAAACCTAAGTTTTCCTATCGATCCACATGAACATAACTACCGGAAAATCTTATTTTCAGGGCCCGCACAAAAATAACCTAAAATTCTATAGATTTGGGATCAGGTTCACAGAATATTGTAAAGTGTTATAATTTTAGTAGTAATTCTGAAGGAATTAAATTCATATCCTGAATGGGCTCACAAATGCGATGGTACCCAGTTCTTCACGCTGAGTGTAGTTCCTCTTCAAAACAGAAATCCATTCAAGTTAACCAGCTGTGCCCTTACTGGGAGTTAGTTATACTTTAGGTACCTGGGATACCTTGAAGGAATCATAGGTCGAGTTGTGCATATCTGCATCTATGCCTTGGAGCGAACTTGCTGCAAATAATAGCCTGTAGCTGCGATCCTGCTGTGAAATTATGCATTAGCTAGAACTGGGAGTTAATAAAATACACTGAAAATTAAAATAAAAGTTAAATGATTAAATTAATAACAAGTGTGCGGGTCCAACATCTGTAATTGATCTAGAAGGCATAGAAATATGCTGAATAATGTTTATAGAAGAAAGAACATGCCAAACAAACGAGAAGTGGTTCTACGATATTGAGTTATAATATGGACAGTAAATATCCTTATTAAATGCAATGAAGTTTCGTTGATAGCATTAGGAGAATGACAGAAAAATGCCAAACTAAATAGTCATTGAAGATACGAGTAAATTAAATCCATTACGTAATCGCAATGCACACAATACTCATCAGCTGAAAAGAGTTCAGAGTTCGACTTGATGATTCACAAATTAACATACATGATGCAGAGAATAGTAGCTCATATTCTCCCTGCTCTCAGTTCAGAGTACAGAGTCCAGTTCTGGAGCATACTAAGAGCTCTCGAAATATAAAGTCCCTTCAGGTGTTGAAATAAGGTAGCGGCCATTAACACCTCAGAACCAATTACATAGACAACGGAATCGCGCCAGTTACTATAGAGACGCCTCTGCCCTCTTGCAGAACTCGTGTGAAAGTGTCCAGAATCGTTTCCTTGAGCTCTTCACTCGAAAAATCCCACACTCCACTTCACTCCTGCATTGGTCTGCTACTGTCTGCTTTTCCATTTGCTGAACGCCATCCATCGAGAATACATAGTTCTTGACATGGTTTGACTCATCTTGAGCACTTCCTGAATTAAACGAATTTGTTACAGCAATATTTACACAAAGTAATGTTATAAATTTCTGTCACACTCAGATAATTTACAATGATTATAAATAAGGGTTTGTTTACAGATAAAAATGCTAATATTCTTTTGCAAGTGCACTCATGTTAAATGTCAATGAATTGTTGTTAAATATTATGTAAACAATTATTTTTGCCTTTTTGACAGAAACGTCATTTGTTCCGCTTCGAACTGTGATGTCAGTTAACATATGTGATTGACCGCTTTTAAATTAGCACAGTTTTTAGTAGCACTTGGAATCAACATTTGAATCAAGTTACTGGCAAAATAATGAAATCTTCATTGAATAACAGCACAAGTATGGCAGTATGGGAGGTATTAATGCTGTATTCATTAGCTGTGATAATGTGGAGAATATTATGTTCTTACAAATATTAGTGTAATAAATATAAGACATAATAAATCAAGAATTAAAGTAAGTACAGATATGTAGCTTTCAGCGATGATGCTATAGCGCAATGCTAGGATCTGATATCGTATGCTGGAATCACGTGAAGCGTTTAAATGGTTAACTCAGAGGGTTACTTTGGTAATATTAGGCAGTGTAACTTATTAACATTTGTTGTTGTCTTAAAGAAACTGAAATTACTGTTGCGTCATTGGCAGCACATCATTTTTCTGACATCGCCGATGTATTTGGATTTACTTTAGTGCTTGATGTGAAATTTGACACTCTCTTGAAGAGCCGTACGGAACCATATTTCAGTTTGTCTCAAAGCCTGGCATTCCTGGTCATCTCTATTCTGCTCAGTGAGCGACCATTGTCCAGCACCATTCTTCTGAGAGTTCCCCACACCCAGTCTTCGTCCGAGACTGACCTGGAGCGTCCACTGCAGTGCAGCCTGAGCCCTGGGCCCACTAGCACTCAGCCGAACATAAAACTCTCCTTATCTCGAAGCAGTTATGGGCAGCCAAGTATCTCGCCGACATACGTGTAACTGAGTGTCAGTTCAAGGTAGTTGACTGAGAGCTACATGACTTGTAGGGTGGAAGGCTAATGAGGTTTGCTCTAAACGGGAGTACAGAGTGTCTGATGATTCTCTGGGTGTTGTCGATAGGATAGTCACTAGAGAGTGTTTCGATACCATGCTAGCAGGGTGTTAGTGAAGAGTCTATCAGATTTCATAAAGTACTGATTTCGCGACTAGAAGCGGAGTAGTTTTTTTTCTGTGTGTGCAGAGACACAAATTTGTAGTTATTTGTAGAGACTGAGACATAATCAAGTGCTTCTTTCCGACTTCATCTTAGGATCAAGTTTCTGCTCCTGGCTTATGATAAAGCAGATTTCTTGATTCGTGTCTAGCATTCTAATAAAGAAGCAGTTCCAACCCTTGAAATTTGCGGACACTATTTCACGTCCTCTTTGTAGTCCTAATTTATAGCTAAGCAACGCACCTCCAATAGGCCCAAGAACATCTGCACTGCAGAATTGCTCTTCCCAGCACTGATTTCCGTGATATACGGCAGATAGGGAATCGCTAACAGTAAATGTGTTATCAACACATGCTTTGCAAAAGATGTATCCCTGCCAAATATGGAAAACAATGATGTTCACTTTATACGGTAAATTTCGATATATTCTACCGATATCTATGTACTTGCAACAGGAAATTCTTCCCTTTTTCTGTTTACCCTGATTGCACAGAAATGAAAGTCACGGCACTTCTTTTTCACTTGATCACTCGTGGCTTGGGTGAGGTTACTGATGAGCAGTATACAGGGTGGCACTGGAGGAATGGTCAGTATTCAGGGATATAACACAAACGATCATTGAAGCAAAGAAGTCTAGTAAACATGGGCTCTAATATGCGTACCTTAAAAGCTAAGGCCACCTGTTCGGGGAAATAGATGCGTTTCACGTAGTGAAGTTAAACCACACCTCATACATCTTAATGTACGCGTTTTACAGCGTGTGTTTACCAGACAAGTTTTTCTTGTTTTGGTCCGTCCTAAAGCTTCTCAAAATATGGGTAGTAAGGAACTTAGAGTACAGGAAATGTGTTTCACAGACTTAAATATACAACAATGGTCACAGTTCTTAAGGTATGTGTTTTATAGCCCATGTTTACTTGACTTTCCTGCTGTCGAATCCCCGAATACCGACCATTCCTCGTGGGACATGCTGTATGTTTTGTAACTCTGCTGGAGGTCAAAAAAAATTTCGCCGTCTTCCTCTTTATCCATTATGTAACTCTCGGTGTTATCAGCGACCTGAAATAGGTACTCTGTGTGACTATTCGTACTAACAGTGAGGCAAAAGTGTTGGATTCTGGAAACAAAAGCACCGATGTAAATATTTAAGGGAAATTATCACAGCATCAAGAGTAAGCCATCTCGCTTGATTGTGTCGGTCTAAATCAAGAAATGGAAAAGGACACAAAGTAAGCTGCGAAATGCCCTTGCAAACCACGTCCTATTAATATAACCTGATCTGAATCAAGCTACTGCTAAATGCTGAAATGTTAAACGGCTTATCACGGAGGAATCAAAACTGGCATCTTTAGGACACTATCACGATGTCAGTCAATGAATGAGGTGTTTCAACGGCCCATACCTGATAATAATGGCAAACCTAACTTGTGTCCGTCTTAATCAAGAAATGGAAAAGGACTCAAAGTAAGCTCCAAAATGCCATTGCAAACTTCGTCCTATTAATATAATCTCATCTTAATCTAGCTACTGCTAAATACTGAAATGTTAAGCGGCTTATGACGGTGGAATCGAAACTGGCATCTTTACGACACCATCACGATTCAGCCAATGGACGAGTTGTTTGAACGGTCCATACCTGATAATAATGGTATGCCTAACTTCACAATTCCTTACTTGTCTAGCGCACAACAACTTTCCAGTTATCTTCTGCTCACTGTAATCTAACTCAAACAAGCTGGCCGGACTGGCCGAGCGGTTCTAGACGCTACAGTCTAGAGCTTCGCGACCGCTACGGTCGCAGGTTCGAATCCTGCCTCGGGCATGGATGTGTGTGATGCCCTTCGGTTGGTTAGGTTTAAGTAGTTCTAAGTTCTAGGGGACTGATGACCTCAGAAGTTACGTCCCATAGTGCTCAGAGCCATTTGAACCATTTTAACTCAAACAACGCAGTTCTTTACTCTAGACCTCGTTCCAGTACCCAGAGTAAAATGCAAATATTTACAAAGCCTGATTAAATTTCTCCATCCTGGCGTTGGTATGTTCTTTAGTCAGCTGTCCCTCAGCTAAATATACTTGATGTATTATCGCTGTATTAGTACAACCAGAAATTGGTTCAGTCGTGATAATTATGGAATTATTGTCTGTCTCGATTGAATTATCTGTTTATTTCACCCTACAGATAGACGTTTGACAGAATTTTGGGATATCATTTCACTCTGAGTACGCTCCGGATGCCAACAATGATATTTCTACATTCGATGCGCCGAAGATATGTTGTACGGTCTTATATATATATATATATATATATATATATATATATATATATATATATATATATATATATATATAAAAGTAATCACAGTTCAAACATTGATCTGTAATTGATGAGCATTTGCCGGGCTTTTCTGTTTCATGCAAAGACAGAATTACCTCTGACTGTGACTTCGACTGTTAACATAGATAAATTCAGGTGCCGCTGTTTAGAACATGTCCGGAACATTTGTGTAGGACGCATTCGGCAGAGGTGTCACTCAAGTCTACATCCTCTAAAGAAAAGTAAAATTTCAGCTTACGTCCTTTAGTACCACGTCAAGGAAGTTGGAAGTTTCATTGTATTCTCCGTTTTGCGACGCGTGGGCGAAAGTGCTGTAAGAGTCAACGCGGTGGAAATGTCTTCTTAAATTAGTTAAAAGCTGATGGTCACCAAATGATGACTTCGCACACGTTTAGAATTATAATGCACGTTTAGTTCTTCTACGTTCGATCTCGACAGACTACGTAAGCTATACTTTGTCCAACAACTTACAAACTACGACGTTAATATGGACACTCAAAGATATAGTGGCTGTGAGTGGCAGCAGCGATGGTAAAAATAAACTGTTACACATTATATCTCTCGCTTTGTTAGCCGACTTTTTCTAATTTTTTTTTGTGTTGTCTTCCTAGCGTAGTAAAGAGAAGTATGTATTGATGTATGAGAGGGATAGCCCGCCATTGGAATCAGAATTGTGACTTTAATGTTTGGTGTCAATATACAAAAGATGGAGGGATTAAAAATCATCGTAACTCGAAAAAGCTCATCTTGATGAATAAACAGCGAATACAATCATCGTCAAAGACAAAAAAACACGAAAAGGTAATTTATTCTTTTAAAGCCTCGACACTTCACAGTGGACGTTACGTATGTTTAAGTCTTACCAGCAAGATTTACATCCTGTGGCGAAAATAATTTGAAGAGCCTGGATCGAGTTTATAATAACACGGACCGAAACCAGTGACGAGTGAGATTGCCGTCTTTTCTCAAAAGTAACATTCAATTGCACGGATGTAGATTTATTCTCGCTACAACGGTTAAGGATGTACAGCCACTGTCATTGCCCTTCCCTCTTTACTTTGATATCGTGCAGAACCATCAATACTAATTGCCGATCGGCGCAGCTTTCCAGTCTCGGGATCGACATCGGCGAGATTCAGAAGAAGAATTCTTCTTCCAGCGAATCTCTATTGCTGGAGGTACAAAAATAATAATAATAATAATAGTATTTTCAGAGAATCTTCAAGATTCTTGTTAGGAAAAATCCTGCAATTAACTTCACAAACATTCATTATATTATTGTTTCTTTTATCATTTTTTATCTGCACAGTCACCCAGTGCAGTACAGATTCATTCGAGAGACTATTAGTACATTATTTCAATTAACTTGGGGAGAGATATTATAGTTCGTAAGCTTCTGCTCTATTGACGGGTCACCATCTCTTGACCGTTACACCAGTTACTGCGACCGTAATTTGATTCAGAATAAAGCTGTGCGCTATTATTTTTGTTCAATGACTGAAACTTTATCAGTTTTATTAATGATGTGCCAGTTCTCGTGAGGCATGTTTGAGGAGGTGTTCAGGGTACATGATTTGCTTCAGTATTAAACTGTGCACGTTTACCTTTTATACATCTGCTAAAACTAAATTTTTGGGATTTGTATGCCATTTCTCGTGAGGCACGGTAGAGGAAGATTTCGGTGTGTAAAATTGCGTGCAAGCTTATTGTGGCTTTTTCTCTGTTACAGACGCTGAATCGTACATTGCATATCATAAAGCGTCCAGGCGCAGGGTGTGCCTCACGGGCACGGTTTATTTGAATGCTGGTAACGAGTTCGACTTTTGCCAGGTACACCGCCTTCACGAGCAACTGCAGCAACTACGTTTTCCTGAACGTGATTACGGTAGCGTCCTGTCTGAATGTTTTGTATGTTGGTCTGGCCACTCCACTGAAGTTGTATTTGAACATTTTGGGCAGTGCCTTAGACCAATTCTCAACTTTACTTTAACGATAGCAGACAATTTACTTGCCTTTTGGATGTCAAAAACTTTCATTGCAGCTATAGGTTGCGTTAAAGATTACTGTAAATTTAAAATCTGTTATCGTAATTGCCAACTGTGTCCGAAAATTTCAGTCAGTTTCCTTTCCTCTAATTTTAAAATACATTTATTAGCTATTTCCTTAAAGATATCTGATTCGATTAAAATTTCGTGACTGCGGCTATCATTTTTTCCTTACATATAGTTGGCTAATTAACTTGTTCTTTTCTGGAGTGTTGTTCAAGTACAAATATATACAGATATTTGACATTAAATAAATGGTTGTATGTGAAATCTTAAAGCAAAGTCCCATTATCTTACAATGATGAGACAGCTGAATCATTAATATATCCGTTGTTGCTCTTTTATTACGTGATGTGTCTCTGTAAAAATATTTTCTATTTTCAGTGCACTTAATTAGTGGAATTTAATAAGAGCAAGTGAGTAAGAAATGTAATCAATTTGATACACTGCGGTCTATCTCACTGAGGGCAATTTTGAGCCCATATTAGGTTGTTTTAATTATTGGGTATTCTTCATAAACAAATGAGATTGGATAATATATTTTTCATAATACAACATTTAGACAATGCGACTGTGTAGTTAGGGAAAATTAACGGTATGTTTATGGTAAATAAATCTGTTTATACTGCATTTGTGTGTACTTAAAAGAGTGGTAGGTCATTGGATAATGAGCTAGAGTACATTTGCTCGTGATCAAGGGGGAAATTAAATGCTGCAGCTCTCGCGCGTCAGCTACATCTCTCTCTGACGGCGTCTGGCTGTCATTACAGGGACGTTTGTTAGCGGCCTTTGTTTGATGAAACACGCAGAAGCGTTATGTGGGACCAGAAGAGGCGAGAGGAAAAGCGCACAAAAAAACCACAACCTCATTACATTTCGCTCAGCCTCAATAGCGGGAAACCCCTCTCCCAAAATGAAGAACTCAACGCAGTCGTGTTTGCTGTTCTTTCGGGATCGGCAGTGTTCCAGTTAGCTGCAGCGCCATTGGCTAACATAGCTTGCCTGCTGCTTTGTGTTTCCACCAGTACCGCTCCCTTTTCGCCCACACAGAAGCAGGTATGTGCGTAAGCTACACACGACCATATAAACACACACACACACACACACACACACACATACACACACACACAAGCGCGCGCAAACTAGATTTCCTTCTTTTATTTCGGGAATATTTTTGGGTATTAATTAGAAGCTAAATTCTGTTAATAGTACGGCTAATACCGTTGCAGGTACCTTGAAACAACGCTATTTCATAATTCTGCCTACATATGCACCCACACAGCATCACGTATCATTGCTAGAACGAGAATGAACGGCTGTGTTGCATTTGCTTCACCCGCTGTCCTGTGGATTTGATTAAATCACTGGTGGTGAGTAAAATGACAAATTATCTCTCGTCTGAGAACGGGTTTTTTACGCTACCTTCTAAAATAAAGATTATTTTCGTTAACAATTAAGCTATCAGTCAATGTTTTGATTATCTAACGTTTAAGTACACCTATACGATTTTAATAGTTAGACTAATCACGTTATATCATGGAAACAAAAATCACTCTTTTCAACCAGTACAGCGGAATACGCTATAGAAACTGATGGACGAATGATAAACCAGAATCCTTGTGAGTATCAATGCTGTGTAACGTTTTGGACGCAGAATTCCTCCATATCACGGAATGGCGGCTGCAGTGTAACACGTGTTAAGTTCGGCTCGCGAAATTTAGTTGAATTCGAAGGTGTTCTCGCACGTGGTGCTGTCTAGTACAAGTGGAAATCGTGCAGTAGTACTATTATTTTCTGTGCTCCGCCAATATCTTCGAGAAAATGGTAAACAGAAGAGTCAACAGCAGCGCGTCCAGCAGCGGGGAAGCAGCAGGTGCGGTGGGCTCGCTCTTGGCGGAAGGTGTGGCCGCGGCTCCCGGTATAGCGGAGCTGGTCCGCTCTCAGGTAAACGCTGCGCTTCGCGATAAAAACAATCCCGATCTGATAGCAGGCACTATATCAGATACTGTAACGGCAGCAGTATTGGCCAAAATGCGTGAAACTGTTGAGGCCAATACTGCCGAAATTACAGCACTAAAAATGTCTGTGTCTGAATACAAGAAAAAGGCACAAGAGTTGGAAGTGAAACTATCTGCCGCAACAGACGAGCTAGAACAGTACCAAAGGCGAAATAGTCTACCACTGTTTGGAGTAGCAAAATATAAGGAAGAAGACACAGACAACCTGCTTATTCAGGTTGCGCGTGAAAAATTAGGCGTTGAAGTGACCAAGGCAGACATTGACAGGAGCCATCGGGTGGGACGAAAACTACCAGGTGCTACCAAACCTCGTCCAATAATAATTAAATTTGTCTCGTACCGAAAAAGGGCAGAGATCTTTACCCAGAAGAAAAAGTTAGCAAGGACAGGGCTTACAATAAGGGAAGATCTGACACACGAATGGCTAAAGATTTTAAACAGTGCCATATCCCATTTCGGTCTACAGAATGTGTGGACTCAGGATGGAAGAGTAATCATTAAGACAGCAGCTGGAAAGAAGACAGTCACAAACATGACAGAACTGAATAGTATTAAGTGAAGCTACTCGAGCCAAAAGTGCAAACTTAACACCATTTGCAAATTGTAACAACGCTATACTCAGATATAGTGTTGTAATTGTATTAACTTTTTAATTATACCCATATTTGTACCTTCAACTAATTGTTTTTGTAACTGTATTAACTTTTCACTATTTTTCTGTGTCTGTAGCTCTAACCATTACTTAATTTTAGTTACTGCTAATACTTTTTCATTTTCTCAGTTTATTCTCTTCCATTCAATTCTCTTCCATTGCAATTATTAGTCTCTCCCTTAGTTCATTAATCACCCATCTCTTTGGTTTAAATTGTTCATAACAAAAATCACTATCAGTATCACTTTAGAAAATTTCAATCTAATTGTAGCTTCCAACGATAATCACCACCAGTATCACTTTAGTAAATTTCAATTTTATTCTAGCTTTCTACGATAATCTATTAATTATTAACCTTACTTCTCTCTGCTGGCAGCATCGACCTCTTAAATCACTCCCCTTTCCCTTATTTCCACCCTAACCTGTTTCAAATACGCTAATTACATTTCTCCTCTTACGACATAGGATACACAGTGACACAAAGCCGTCACTATTTTGGTCATATTCTCCTTGCACCGAATACCACTAATCCATTTTCAATACTCCCACAACCTCAGGAAATCTCTTGCAGTCGCCTTTCTTTCGGCACTCGCGGAGTCACAAACAGGGCGCGCAAAATCTCGGACACCCCTGTGTTATGTCACTTGGCGGAAGCACCGGCCAGTGCCCCTCGCGGCAGGTAGTGCCTAACAAAGGGACAAACCAGTCTGCCACCCTACTCCAGGCTGCTCAGCGGAATGCGTCAGAGCTTTTAGCAGCTCACTGCAACATCCAGTCTTTACCTGCACATTACAAAGAACTTAGCCTCCTCTTCAACCAACTAAACTACCACGTAATCCTCTTATCCGAAACGTGGTTGAAACCACACATATCCTCTGCATCTGTTCATCTCCCAGGGTACACATTTCTTAGGGCAGACAGATCAAAAAAGCGAGGTGGCGGGGTCAGTGCGTATATACGAACAGATCTCAAAGCAAGAGTCTTATGTACGTCAAATCCTGCTGAAGAAAAAGTGGCTGAATTCGTGTTTATTGAAATAAATATACAAAGTCGGAAATTCTTGACTGGCGTCGTGTACAAGACGCCAAAAATAAGCTCAATGAGTTCCTTCCAGTCGGAATTACATTCACTTCAGTGTCAATAAGAACATGTCACCCGTAATGGGTGACTTGAACATAGACCTGCTAAGAGACACTCCCTCCGCAATAAACCTAAGAAGACTGTGTACTTGCAATAGCATGAACATTCTTCCATTACAACCTACACACCATACAGCGCACAGTCATACTCTTATAGACGTAATCGCAACAAAACAGACTGACAAAGTAAGATATGTTGGTCAAACATCGGCCCCTGGCCTCTCAGCACATGATGTACTATTCCTGGCCTACTCTGTGCAACCCCCAAGGATCAAATCGCGTTACATAACTTGTAGGAACATGAAACGTATTGACCTTGACGCTCTAACAGCCGATTGCTCAGAAATCTCACGGCATCAAATAATCAGAGAACCTACAATCGACGGCAAAATTAATGAACTTGGTGATAAACTCACTGCCCTCTATGACAAACATGCACCTGTGCGCACAATCCGTGTAAGAAAATCTCCTGCACCATGGCTGACAGCTGAATTACGTCAAATGAAGACTAATAGGGATGCTGCCCACAGGCGTTTCAAGGCAAATCCGAAACCCGAGCGTTTCGAAGAATATAGAAAGCTACGGAACAGAGTGAAACAATGCATTCGCAATGCTAAAATAAGGCACGTTCGCTCCCTTGTATGCAGCGATCTGACGCCCACGACTCTATGGAAGAATCTCCGTAGCTTGGGGGTCGGAAAGGCAAAATCGGAAACTACTTTTCAAGTGTCAGCTATCGAATTAAATGAATTCTTCTCTGCACCTCTGAATACCAGCACGGTTGATAATTACCGTCCACAAGAATCCCCAAACAGGATAACTAACAACGATACCTTTCATCTAAAACATTTAACAACAAGTACGGCAAGAAAAGCAATAATGAGAATCTCTTCTGATGCAATAGGCAACGACAGTATCGGTATAACCATGATTAAGAATGTTGCCGATATCTTAGTACCTGTCTTAACTGACATATTTAATTTTTCCCTCGTGAACGGAATATACCCCACTGCACGGAAAAGAAGCATAATTGAACCCATCCCTAAGATCGAAAATCCGCAACTGCCTAGCGATTACCGACCAATTAGCATACTGCCTGCTGATTCCAAAGCACTTCAATATATTGTTCATGACCAAATCACTGAACACTTGCATGAATTCAGCCTATATGACAAATTTCACTCCGGTTTCTGTAAACATCACAGCACAAACACTGCTCTAATTAAAGTAACTGATGACCTGAAATATGCCATCGACAATCGAAAGGCAACAATATTGACTCTACTGGACTTCAGCAAAGCTTTTGACACTGTTAACTTTGACATATTGTTCAGAAAAATGCAACAGCTTAATTTCTCTGATAGTGCAATGAGATGGTTTGAAAGCTACTTAAAAGACAGACAGGAATGTGTTGTCTGCATAAATGAAAAATCTTCCTGGAAACATGTTTCCTCGGGAGTGCCACAAGGATCAGTCTTAGGATCACTTTTGTTTTCATTATATGTCAACGAAATTTCGTTGGTTCTGTCCTCCTGTAAACATCATTTCTATGCCGACGATCTACAGCTCTACCTAAGCGTCAGACCTGAAGATGTAAACACTGCAATCGCTCAGATGAATGATAATCTGTCTTCAGTAGTGACATGGGCGAAAAACCTGGGGCTTAACCTAAATGCAAAGAAGACGCAAGTAATCTTAATAGTCCATCAGAAATTAATAAGTTCAGAATTCCGCAAACGGCTACCTCCTATTCTGCTCGACGGTACTCCAATACCATATCAGAAAACAGTGAAGAACTTGGGTGTAACTTTGGATGAGCATCTCAACTGGGCGGAGAATACAGTCGCAGTGTGCCGAAAGACGCCTGCTTGTCTCTATGCTCTCAAAAAGTTTCGGAACATATTTCCACAGGACTTGAAACGCCAGCTCGTGCAAGCACTCGTTCTACCGAACCTCCACTATTGTGATGTTATTCAACAGGGCATGAGTAGTGAAAACAAAAGACGGCTAGAGCTAACCATGAATGCCTGTGTGCGTTACACCTGCAACATTCGCCGATATGATCATGTTAGTGCTTCATACTCCGAGCTAGGGTGGCTGCGGCCGGACAAATTGCGTGCCTACCACACTCTATGTCTACTTCACCGACTCCTCGTCGCGCAAGCACCCCAGTACCTTGCTTCAGAGATTAAAAACCTGTTATGCCATCATAATCAAAACACGAGGTCACTCTTATTTGGTATCCTAACTGTGCCCACTCACCAAACAAAAACTTTTGCAAACTCCTTCTCAGTTGCCGCTGTTCGCCTCTGGTACAAACTGCCCCTTACCTTGCACAGAATTCAATCTCCTGCTGCTTTTAAGAAGAAGTTGAAGCTTTTCCTACTATCATCCTCATAAAGTTCCCCACAAAATTAATGTACAAGGCCAATCCTCTCATCTGTCAACTCGCAAAGCTAGCGTCTCCTATCTTGCTCCTGGGATGCTTTCCTCTTCATCTATCTCTATTAGCCACGCAATCTTCTTTCCCTTTATGTTTCCTTAATTATGTTTCATCATGTCTCTCTATTCTTCTCCTCCCTTCACCATGAGTCTCCCTCATACTCCCTGCTGCCAGCACTCCTATCTAAAATCTGTCTCTTCAATAATGTCTAATTATAACAGTACTTATGATCTACGAATATAAACTCTATATGTATGTATTTTTCCAGGTGTACCTTTCTAATTGTTTATTTCACTTTTTGCACTAGATGTAACTTAACATGCCTACTAAAACATATGATTGTAAAATAAGTAGATTGCCTGGTTAGATGTAAGAGAGGGCCTGATGGCCCTAATATTGCCAGGTTAAATAAATCAATAAATAAAATAAATAAATAAATAAATAAAAATCAATGTAAATGTAATAACACTTTCTTAGAGGAACTGAATATATAAAATTAACCTAGAAGCAGGCCTATGTTGTGTTTACAAAATGTTACGTTATTTCCATTGTTTCACTCGCGACACCATTACTCTTCGTTACTAAGTTTTCTAGATACATTGCACTTTGACGATGTGAACGCGGATACACGTTACAGAAATGAAAAAAATAATGTTTCTATACGTTCTTTTCAATTGTTTCTCAATTGATATATCGATAGCAGGCGGTGAAAGGAATAAACAGTAACAACGAAAATTGATGTCGTCATGTTCAGGCGTATTTTGGCCAAAAACAGAATATTAAGTCTGCCTATATATTCGTATCTGTGTTGTTCGTAATATGGGCAAAATAACGTTAAATTTTATGTACTGTTATTATGCCATACTTCCAGTGCCAAAAATATGTCATAGACTGTGATGGAAGTCAATGATGGCACGAACACTGAAAGACAATAATCCTTTGTACCATAATGCATATAACTAATTACGGTATGCTCGCTAGATTTACATTCTACGACATTGAACTATTAAGTAGTAAACTCGCAGTACGTCGATCGCGGTCCAACTATTATTATTATTCTTAAATTTTTATGTGAGATGCTATCTACACTGGCGATACCTTAGCATTTCAAAATAAACCATAACGGGCATGAACTGTCCGTTATGGTTTATTTTGAACTGCTAAGGTGAAGGGAGACGAAAATTTAATAGTCATGGGTGACTGGAATTCGAGTGTAGGAAAAGGGAGAGAAGGAAACATAGTAGGTGAATATGGATTGGGGGACAGAAATGAAAGAGGAAGCCGCCTGGTAGAATTTTGCACAGAGCACAACATAATCATAACTAACACTTGGTTTAAGAATCATAAAAGAAGGTTGTATACATGGAAGAACCCTGGAGATACTAAAAGGTATCAGATAGATTATATAATGGTAAGACAGAGATTTAGGAACCAGGTTTTAAATTGTAAGACATTTCCAGGGGCAGATGTGGACTCTGACCACAATCTATTGGTTATGACCTGTAGATTAAAACTGAAGAAACTGCAAAAAGGTGGGAATTTAAGGAGATGGGACCTGGATAAGCTAAAAGAACCAGAGGTTGTACAGAGATTCAGGGAGAGCATAAGGGAGCAATTGACAGGAATGGGGGAAATAAATACAGTAGAAGAAGAATGGGTAGCTTTGAGGGATGAAGTAGTGAAGGCAGCAGAGGATCAAGTAGGTAAAAAGACGAGGGCTAGTAGAAATCCTTGGGTAACAGAAGAAATATTGAATTTAATTGATGAAAGGAGAAAATATAAAAATGCAGCAAGTGAAACAGGCAAAAAGGAATACAAACGTCTCAAAAATGAGATCGACAGGAAGTGCAAAGTGGCTAAGCAGGGATGGCTAGAGGACAAATGTAAGGATGTAGAGGCCTATTTCACTAGGGGTAAGATAGATACCGCCTACAGGAAAATTAAAGAGACCTTTGGAGATAAGAGAGCGACTTGTATGAATATCAAGAGCTCAGATGGAAACCCAGTTCTAAGCAAAGAAGGGAAAGCAGAAAGGTGGAAGGAGTATATAGAGGGTCTATACAAGGGCGATGTACTTGAGGACAATATTATGGAAATGGAAGAGGATGTAGATGAAATTGGAGATATCATACTGCGTGAAGAGTTTGACAGAGCACTGAAAGACCTGAGTCGAAACAAGGCCCCCGGAGTAGACAATATTCCATTGGAACTACTGACGGCCGTGGGAGAGCCAGTCCTGACAAAACTCTACCATCTGGTGAGCAAGATGTATGAAACAGGCGAAATACCCTCAGACTTCAAGAAGAATATAATAATTCCAATCCCAAAGAAAGCAGGTATTGACAGATGTGAAAATTACCGAACTATCAGCTTAATAAGTCACAGCTGCAAAATACTAACACGAATTCTTTACAGACGAATGGAAAAACTAGTAGAAGCCAACCTCGGGGAAGATCAGTTTGGATTCCGTAGAAACACTGGAACACGTGAGGCAATACTGACCTTACGACTTATCTTAGAAGAAAGATTAAGGAAAGGCAAACCTACGTTTCTAGCATTTGTAGACTTAGAGAAAGCTTTTGACAATGTTGACTGGAATACTCTCTTTCAAATTCTAAAGGTGGCAGGGGTAAAATACAGGGAGCGAAAGGCTATTTACAATTTGTACAGAAACCAGATGGCAGTTATAAGAGTTGAGGGACATGAAAGGGAAGCAGTGGTTGGGAAGGGAGTAAGACAGGGTTGTAGCCTCTCCCCGATGTTGTTCAATCTGTATATTGAGCAAGCAGTAAAGGAAACAAAAGAAAAATTCGGAGTAGGTATTAAAATTCATGGAGAAGAAATAAAAACTTTGAGGTTCGCCGATGACATTGTAATTCTGTCAGAGACAGCAAAGGACTTGGAAGAGCAGTTGAATGGAATGGACAGTGTCTTGAAAGGAGGATATAAGATGAACATCAACAAAAGCAAAACAAGGATAATGGAATGTAGTCTAATTAAGTCAGGTGATGCTGAGGGAATTAGGTTAGGAAATGAGGCACTTAAAGTAGTAAAGGAGTTTTGCTGTTTGGGGAGCAAAATAACTGATGATGGTCGAAGTAGAGAGGATATAAAATGTAGGCTGGCAATGGCAAGGAAAGCGTTTCTGAAGAAGAGAAATTTGTTAACATCCAGTATTGATTTAAGTGTCAGGAAGTCATTTCTGAAAGTATTCGTATGGAGTGTAGCCATGTATGGAAGTGAAACATGGACGATAAATAGTTTGGACAAGAAGAGAGTAGAAGCTTTCGAAATGTGGTGCTACAGAAGAATGCTGAAGATTAGATGGGTAGATCACATAACTAATGAGGAAGTATTGAATAGGATTGGGGAGAAGAGAAGTTTGTGGCACAACTTGACCAGAAGAAGGGATCGGTTGGTAGGACATGTTCTGAGGCATCAAGGGATCACCAATTTAGTATTGGAGGGCAGCGTGGAGGGTAAAAATCGTAGAGGGAGACCAAGAGATGAATACACTAAGCAGATTCAGAAGGATGTAGGTTGCGGTAGGTACGGGGAGATGAAAAAGCTTGCACAGGATAGAGTAGCATGGAGAGCTGCATCAAACCAGTCTCAGGACTGAAGACCACAACAACAACAACAAGGTATCGCCAGTGTAGATAGCGTCTCACATAAAAATTTAAGAATAATAATAATAGTTGGACCGCGATCGACGTACTGCGAGTTTACTACTTAATAGTTCAATGTCGTAGAATGTAAATCTAGCGAGCATACCGTAATTAGTTATACGCATTCTGGTACAAAGGATTATTGTCTTTCAGTGTTCGTGCCATCACTGACTTCCATCACAGTCTATGACATATTTTTGGCACTGGAAGTATGGCATAATAACAGTACATAAAATTTAACGTTATTTTGCCCATATTACGAACAACACAGATACGAATAGCCGTACCGTTGGTGCAACCACAACAAAGAGGTATCTTCACTTAACTTTTCCGGGCTGAGATGTCTTGGTCAATACCTAAGACTCTCCCCTGACGTTTCGCCTTCGACTGCGGAAGGCATCCTCCGAGGACAATCGGTGAACTGCAAAGAGAGCACGAGTGAGCGCCGTATATATAAGCCGTTCAGAGGGAGCCGCTGTCAATCAGTGACGTCGGCTGTGCTATGATCTCTGATATTGCCAAATTTCTCAATTGAAATTAATCGACTTTCACGCTGTTGCTGCAATGTTGACATCCGTATTTTACTCAGCTTAATGCCTTCATCTTTTCTTTTAAAATTATTGCATTGTTTGGCAATCTCAATGGCCTCTCTGTACATTCACGTCACAATCGATTAACAGCGGCGCCTTCTGGATGGCTTATATATATGGCGCTCACTCGTGCTCTCGTTGCAGTTCGCCGATTGTCCTCGGGGGAGGCCTTCCGCAGTCGAAGGCGTAATGTTAGGGGAGAGTCTTTTGTATGGATCAGGCATTTCAGACCCGAAATGTTAAGTGATGACAACACCTACCGTGAAAGCCTTCATTCGTTGATCAGAGGGGTATCTGTTGACAGGCCAGACAAACATGTGGTTCCTCAAGATGGGCAGCAGCATATTTAGTAATCGCAGGGGCCACAGTCTGGATGATTGACTGCTCTGGTAACACTAACCAAAACGGCATTGCTGTGCTGGTACTGCGAAAAGCTAAAAACAAGGGGAAACTACAGCCGTAAATTTTTCCTGAGGGCATGCAGCTTTACTGTGTACCTAAATGTAGATGGCGCCCTCTTGAGTAAAATATTGCGGAGGTAAAATTGTCCCCTATTCGGATCTCCGTGCGGGGACTACTCAGGAGAAAGAAAACTGGCGTTCTGCGGGTCGGAGCGTGGAATGTCAGCTCCCTTAATCAGGCAGGTAGGTTAGAAAATTTAAAAAGGGAAATGGATGAGTTAAAGTAACATATAGTGGGAATTAGTGAAGTTCGGTGACAGGAGGATCAAGACTTCTGGTCAGGAGAATACAGGGTTATAAACACAAAATCAAATAGGGGTAATGCAGGAGTAGATTTAATAATGAATAAAAAAAATAGGAAAGCGGGTGAGCTACTGCAAACAGCATAGTGAAGGCATTATTGTGGCCAAGATAGATACGAAGCCCACGCCTACCGCAGTAGTACAAGTTTATATACCAACTAGCTCTATAGATGACGAAGAGATGGATAAAATGCATGATGAGATGAAAGAAATTATTCAGATAGTGAAGAGAGACGAAAATTTAATAGTCATGGGTGACAGGAATTCGACAGTAGGCAAAGGAAGAGAAGGAAACGTAGTAGGTAAATATGGAATGGGGGTAAGGAATGAAAGAGGAACCGCCTGGTAGAATTTTCCACAGAGCATATCTTAATCGTAGATAATACTTGGTTCAGGAATAGTGAAAGAAGGTTGTATACGTGGAACAGGCCTGGAGATACAAAGAAGCTTTGAGACAGATTACATAACGGTAAAAAAGAGATTCAGGAACAAGGTTTTAAACTCTAAGACATTTCCAGGGGCAGATGTGGACTCTGACCACGGTCTACTGGCTATGAACTATAGATTAAATCTGACCTGAAGAAATTGCAAAAAGGTAGGATTTTGAGGAGATAGGACCTGGTAAAACTGGAAGAACCAGAGGTTGTAGAGAGTTTCAGGGAGAGCATTAAGGAACGATTGACAAGAATGGGGGAAAGAAATACAGCAGCAGAAGAACGGATGGCTTTGAGAGATGAAATAGTGAAGGCAGCAATGGATCAAGTAGGTAAAAAGACGAGGGCAAATAGAAGTCCTTGGGTAACAGAAGAGATATTGAATGTAGTTGATGAAAGGAGAAAGTACAAAATTGCAGTAAACGAAGCAGGCAGAAGGGAATACAAACAATCTCAAAAATGAGATCGACAGGAAGTGCAAAACACCTAAGCAAGGATGGCTAGAGGCCATATGTAAGGATATAGAGGAGTATATCACTAGGGGTAAGATAGATACTGCCTACAGGAAAATTAAAGAACCTTTGGAGAAAAGAGAACCACTTGTATGAATATCAAGAGCTCAGATGGAAACACAGTTCTAAGCAAAGAAGGGAAAGCACAAGGGTGGAAGGAGTATATAGATGGTCTATACAAGGGCGATGTTGTTGAGGACAAAATTATGGAAATGGAAGAGCATGTAGATATGGATTAAATGGTAGATATGATATTGCATGAAGAGTTGGACAGGAAACTGATAGACCTAAGTGGAATAAAGCCACGGGAGTAGACTACATTCCATTGGAAATACTGATAGCCTTGGGAAAGCCAGATCTGACAAAACTCTACCATCTGGTGAGCAAGATGTATGAGATAGGCGAAATAATCTCAGACCTCAAGAAGAATTTAATAATTCCAATCACAAAGAAAGCAGGTGTTGACAGATGTGAAAATTACCGAACTAAAAGTTAAATAAGTCACAGCTGCAAAATACGAACGCGAATTCTTTGCAGACGAATGGAAAAACTGGTAGAAGCCGACCTCGGGGAAGATTAGTTTGGATTCCGCAGAAACGTTGGAACACGTGAGGCAATACTGACCTTACGACATATCTTAGAAGATAGTTTAAGGAAAGGCAAACCAACGTTTCTAGCATTTGTAGACTTAGAGAAAGCTTTTGACAATGTTGATTGGAATACTCTCTTTCAAATTCTGTAGGTGGCAGGGGTAAAATACAATGAGCGAATGGCTATTTACAATTTGTGCAGAAACCAAATGACAGTTACAAGTGTTGATGGGAATGAAAGGGAAGCAGTGGCTGTGAAGCGAGTGAGACAGGGTTGTAGCCTATCCCAGATGTTAGTCAATCCGTATATTGTGCAAGCAGTAAAGGAAACACAGGAAAAATTCGGAGTAGGAATTAAAATCCATGGGGAAGATATAAAGACTTTGAGGTTCGCTGATGACATTGTAGTTCTGTCAGAGAAACCAAAGAACCTGGAAGAGCAGTTGAACGGAATGGACAGATTCTTGAAAGAAGGATATAAGATGAACATCAACAAAAACAAACCGAGGATAATGGAATTCACCCCAATTAAATCAGGTGATGCTGAGAGAATTAGATTAGGAAATGAAACACTTGAAGTAGTAAATGAGTTTTGCTATTTGGGGAGCAAAGAAAATGATGATGGTCGAAGTAGAGAGGATATAAAATGTAGACTGGCAATGGCATGGAAAGCGTTTCTGAAGAAGGGAAATTTGTTAACATGGAGTATAGATTTAAGTGTCAGCAAGTCGTTTCTGAAAGTATTTCTATGGAGTGTAGCCATGTATTGAAGTTGAAAGTGGACCATAAATAGTTTAGACAAGAAGAGAATAGAAGTGTAAGCGTAGGCTTCCGCGGCCGTTGTCTTCTTCAATAAAATTCTTCAGGGTATCAGACCGCATCGTCATAATTTAAAATGCGCCAACGTTTCGGCCAGCGTTGCAGCTAGCCTTCATCAGGGCCTTACGTTAACTGCTAAATGAACACACTTGGTTCCTTAAATAGCTGCACGAGAAAACCGTGTCGTTACTTGATTGGCTGTAAAAGGAGGAGGAGGAGGGGTGAAAGGTATGCTTTATTGGTGTTTCCTTTATTATCTGTCATTGGCTGAAATAGCTGTTTTCTATTGGTCTTTATATTAATCCACCCCATTGGAGGAGACGGACGAATAGCGAACAGGTGATGGCTGGACGTCACACTGTTTCCATGCTGTCCAGAAGCCGGCTGCGGCGTGCCATTGCTTTGTGTGCTCACGACCACAACTGCGGCTCTCCGCGTGTCTGCATGGGCCGCCACGGCTCTGCCGCAGCTCCGTAGCCCTGCTATTGCAGGCAGCCAAGGCCTCGGAAGCTTGTACCCGTCCTCTCTATTCATGTTGGCGGGTCTTTTGGCTATTTCTATCGCCTCTCTAATCTTTCTTTTGAAAGTGAGAGGCTGTTTCGCCAGGACGCGGGCTTCTTGAAAAAATATTGGTTTCCCGCACTCGTCTCGGTGTTCCGCCACTGCTGACTTAGTGTGTTGTTTCAGGCGGATATATCTTTCATGTTCCGAGAGCCTTGTGCTAATCGGACGTCCCGTCTCACCTTTGTAGACTAATCCACACGCACAACCAATTTCATACACGCCAGCTTTGTGTAGTTTGTCAACTGCATTCTTGGTAGAACCGAGCATGTCTGATATTTGGTTTCTGCTTCGGAAAATTGGTTTGATGTCGGCTTTTCGTAGAATTTTGCCAATACGTTCGGTGACCCCTTGTACATATGGTAACACAGCAATGCTCTGTGCCTCCTTCTCCTCTTCCCTATTAGTCTTCTCCTTGTCGACATGGTGCTGTCTATCATCTGCTTACCATAGCCATTAGTTCCGAAGATGGACCTGAGGCGTTCAAGTTCTGTCTTCAGATGTTCTTCGTCGCTTATCCTGTACGCTCTCTTCGTTAGCGTGTGCAGGGCGGACTTCTTCTGCGTGGGGTGATGGTGGGAGATGGCGTGCAGGTACCTGTCCGTATTGGTTGGTTTCCTGTACACTTTGTGGCGAAGTTTACCATCAGATTTTCGATAAACTTCCAAGTAGAGAAAAGGCAGCACCTCATTCTTCTCTGTTTCCATTGTAAACTGAATTTTCCTATGCTGTTGGTTAAGGTGCTTGTGGAAGTTCTGTAACTCCTCTTCTCCGTGGGGCCAGATGACCTAGGCTCCGACACCTAGTGCACCAAACCGAGTCCTACGTTAAGGATTCCACTCACTTCGTGTCTCTTCTAAAGGAAATGCGTGTTATGGACCAAGATCTGATGGTTAGTTTCGACGTCAAATCCCTATTCACGAATGTCCCAGTGTCAGATACTGTGAACATCCTAGAAGAACGCGTGGCACCTGATATATGTGAGCTTGTGCGCCACTGTCTGACGACCACCTATTTCAAGGGGAGCGGTCAGTTTTATGATCAAACTGATGGTGTAGCTATAGGCTCACCCCTATCGCCAATCGCAGCAGAAATTTTCATGGAGGCATTTGAGGAAACAGCCCTCCAGTCGGCACCATTACGCCCAAATTGTTGGCTTCGCTATGTCGATGATACTTTCGTCATCTGGTCCCAAGGAGAAGAGGAGTTACAGAACTTCCACAAGCACCTTAACCAACAGCATAGGAAAATTCAGTTTACAATGGAAACAGAGAAGAATGGGGTGCTGCCTTTTCTCGACGTGGAAGTTTATCGAAAACCTGATGGTAAACTTCGCCACAAAGTGTACAGGAAACCAACCAATACGGACAGGTACCTTCACGCCTCCTCCCACCATCACCCCACGCGGAAGAAGTCCGCCCTGCACACGCTAACGAAGAGAGCGTACAGGATAAGCGACGAAGAACATCTGAAGACAGAACTTGAACGCCTCAGGTCCATCTTCGGAACTAATGGCTATGGTAAGCAGATGATAGACAGCACCATGTCGACAAGGGAGAAGACTAATAGAGAAGAGGAGAAGGGGGCACAGAGCATTGCTGTGTTACCGTATGTACAAGGGGTCACCGAACGTATTGGCAAAATTCTACGAAAAGCCGACATCAAACCAATTTTCCGAAGCAGAAACCAAATATCAGACATGCTCGGTTCTACCAAGGATGCAGTTGACAAACTACACACAGCTGGCGTGTATGAAATTGGTTGTGCGTGTGGATTAGTCTACATAGGTGAGACGGGACGTCCGATTAGCACAAGGCTCTCGGAACATGAAAGATATATCCGCCTGAAACAACACACTAAATCAGCAGTGGCGGAACACCGAGACGAGTGCGGGAAACCAAAATTTGTTCAAGAAGCCCGCGTCCTGGCGAAACAGCCTCTCACTTTCAAAAGAAAGATTAGAGAGGCGATAGAAATAGCCAAAAGACCCGCCAACATGAATAGAGAGGACGGGTACAAGCTTCCGAGGTCTTGGCTGCCTGCAATAGCAGGGCTACGGAGCTGCGGCAGCGCCGTGGCCGCCCATGCAGACACGCGGAGAGCCACAGTAGTGGTCGCGAGCACACAAAGCAATGGCACGCCGCAGCCGGCTTCTGGACAGCATGGAAACAGTGTGACGTCACAGCCATCACCTGTTCGCTATTCGTCCGTCTCCTCCAATGGGGTGGATTAATATAAAGACCAATAGAAAACAGCTATTTCAGCCAATGACAGATAATAAAGGAAACACCAATAAAGCATACCTTTCTCCCCTCCTCGTCCTCCTTTTACAGCCAATCAAGTAACGACACGGTTTTCTCGTGCAGCTATTTATGGAACCAAGTGTGTTCATTTAGCAGTTAACGTAAGGCCCTGATGAAGGCTAGCTGCAACGCTGGCCGAAACGTTGGCGCATTTTAAATTATGACGATGCTGTCTGATACCCTGAAGAATTTTATTGAAGAAGAGAATAGAAGCTTTCTAAATGAGGTGCTACAGAGAAATTCTGAAGACTAGATGGGTAGATAACATAACTAATGAGGAGGTATAGAATAGAACTGGAGAGAAAAATTTGTGGCACAACTTGACTAGAAGAAGGGATCGCTTGGTGGGACATATTCTGAGGCATCAAGGGATCACCGATTTAGTATTGGAGGGCAGCATGGTGGCTAAAAATCGTAGAGGGAGACCAAGAGATGAACACACTGAACAGATTCAAGAGGATGCAGGTTGCAGTAGGTACAGGGAGATGAAGAAGCTTGCACAGGACAGAGTATCACGGAGAGCTTCATCAAACCAGTCTCTTGACTGAAGATCACAACAACACCGACCAACACTTCTCCAAATTGTCAAGTTTTGTTGTAGTGTCAGATATTCATTGTTCTGTCTTACTATAACCTTTAATTATTCTCTTTCTACCTCTACTCACACATATGGACTCTCTTCCAAGGTTCTATAGTTGACTACTACGTCTGCGACAGTACAATTATTTACATTTACAGTATTCATGATGTTCTCAAATAGCATTCTGTTAAATTTGCAACACTAATGTACAAAACGTAAATACAGAATAGAGAATAATATCGCTTTCATAAAAATTAGCCCTACTTACGTCGATTAGACACTGGCATTCGTAACTATAGGCACCAAACTTTACGTGTTGAAGTACAAATAATCTGTTCTCCAACGTTGAATGTGTACATTACCTGTCGCTATTTCTTTGTATGCCACTTGTCGATAACAGTCATTAACACAGAAAAATAGATTTCAGTCACAAGCCCTTTGTTATGTACCAGCGTTCTCTTTGATCTATATGAATTATCTGCTTCAAATTTAATTAGTCTAGAGCAATGCAAAACAGGCTATATTGAAAGTGTCCCCTGAAAACAGACTGCCAATATCTGGCTGTGTATATGTTTTATATTTACCGAGTTCGGATGTAACTAATTGTTTAGGTGTGTATCGTTCTGCAACGAGGATTGCACAACTTTCTCTTCACGTGTTGCTTGACAGAACGCCTTTAGTAATGTTTGCACCAGACATTTCATGTGCCAAGTGCCTTTTTTCACACTGTCATTCTTGGTAGGTAGAAACAGAACAATGTGGGAGGAATTATGAAAAATTCTGGAGTACACTTGACTCTGACTTGACAACTAATTTAAAAAAGAAAAAAACATATGGAATATGGCCTTTGAACAATTTGATGTGCCAAAGACTTACAAGGTTCCTTTAACATCACGCATGTAACATGTGAAACAGAAGAAGAAGAAGCAGGTGCAACCTACAGTTTCGTATAAACAGAAAAGAAGAGATCTCGCTATACGAACTTGATTTAGCCCAATCGGTAGGAGTTTTAAATAATTGCTGTGCAGCTATCTGTGAGATCACATTGTTCGCCCGTTATATGAAAAATTTTTGGGGAAACGTTGGTCGGTCTTTTTCTGATAATCCAAAAAACCAAAGTGTAGCAGAGGAAGTGACTGGAACATCTATCAGCGTGCACCTTTGGTTTTAGAAAGGGATACACAAAAACTCTACAAGCTTCAAAAATATATTTTTTGTCTAACATTTAATCATTATTCCTGTTTTCTTGTTATTTTGTGTTTTCGTACGAAAAGGTCATTATAGAAAACTTTCTTCAACATTGACGAAATAAAATACTATTTTTCTATTTATTTATTTAGAAACCTATGCATCTAAATTGACATTTATCCAGTATTCATACCCATACACTAACTCTTTTGTGTATTGATTCCCTCCACACGACTGATATGTGGACCACTGAAATATTAACTGATCACAAATCTAGGCAAACTTTTTCTGCAGCCAAGATCGCATTAATATTTATTTATTATGAATAACCGGTTTTTACAGGCTTTGCAGACATTTTCTAGTATGTAACTCAGTGCATATACATGGAAAATATCTATTATCGTAATTTATGACGTATTGTTTGAGAAGAGCTGCTTTTTGTTTTGACCTTATAAGAAACCGAAAAGGAGAATGTACATATACATAATTATTTTACGAAACTGTGTTCAAAGTGAATAGCAATTTCATGCCAAGTGGTCATATAGTGGATAAAGTGTAGCAAATTATGCAAATGTTGGACAGAAATAAAACATTTACAATGGAAAAGCATCTTGCACACATGGTGATGCCAATACATGTAGCGCTCACAGATGATTGTTAAATCTTAGACACCAGTACATGGTAAAATGTACAATAGCACATTTGTTTACGTTAGCTTGACATGATTGCATTCATTGACGAACTACCATAGACGAAATGGTCCTTATGTCGATATCATATGGTCGGAGGCTTACTTATTCTCTTTTCATGTTTAAATCTACATACTTCTGTGAGTGATCTTTAAAAAGTGTGAATAACCATAATATATTAGTACACAAAGAGTTTTGACGTTCTGAGACTACGCTTCACATGTTCTTATTCCTACATGCATGATAGGTAAGTTCTGGTGTTTACTCTGTTACAGTATATTTCTACATTGTGGCTTGTGATTGGTGCCCTATGACCAAAGCATGATGCCCCACAAGCCACTAAACATGATGGGCACAACAAAAGAATGGAGGGCTGGGGTATGGAGTAAATGTGACCGTGACACAGGCAACAGGAAATTTTGGCACAAAGTCCTGGCAGGGAAGGTAAGGGTGAGGGAGGTGCCGGGTCAAAATTTGACTACCTACAGAATATTTACACACAATGTACTTTCAGAAACAATAAAGAATTGAAGTAGTGGGGTTTATGGTGAGGAGGGGCACTGATTGGTTACTTATACCATGGACACCGACAAATGGGAACTGCATTCAGTAGATACCATCAACCTACAAAGTATGTATAAACCATCTATTATCAAATATAAAAGCACTGTTGTATAATTATTCATATCAGAAGTATATGCTAACATAGTATGAAAGTGTTAAATCATGACCCTTGAGAACCCAAGAAGTATAAATCAACATTAAAAGCACAAATCCACACTTTCTATGGACAGTCTTGAAGTCATAAAAAGTTGTTATAGAATGGTACCAGTGACATTCTGTTGTGCAGGGCTGTGTTTACATAGGCGTGAATTAAATTGTAGCTCATCACAGTATATGATAGCATAGAATGAAAGTATTAAATCAGGACTCTTGTGAAGCTAAAAAGAAGTGCAAATCGACAGTTAAAACACAGATCTACACTTTCTTAGGACAAATTGTAACTCATAGAAAGTAGCTACAGGAAGGTACATTTAATATTCTGCTAGGCAGGGTTGCACATACATAGGAATGCAGTAAATTGTAACTCATCATAGAAAAGTATGTAGATATGACCATCAGAGTAATTGCCACAATGATAGGAGCATGTGAACTTTACAGACAAAAACAGAGTAGACATATTTGTGTAATGTAGGTAACAAGAAAAGTATAACAATCTTATGTTCATTATCATTTTATAATAATCCGACATACTTCCCAAGGTAAAGATCTGCTGAGACTTTTTATCTTAAATGATTGTACATTGTTTTAGTTGATATGTGGATAATTATTGTTCTTAAATGATGGCACTTGTAAGTTGGTATTTTTAAGTGCACTCCTATGGTTACCAGTTGCAAACATAATAATAGTTCCAAAGTGTTACTATCCTGAGACACTTATTCTAAAATATTTGCAAGTGTATCCTACATTAAAAAATTTATCCTCTGCTCTTATGATACTGATGTAAGATCCATCTACTGGCTGCAAGGCACTGTACACCTATACTGTGTGGTCAAAAGTATCCAGACGCCAGGATGAACATCACTTACAAGTTCGTGTCGCTGTCCATAGATAATTCAGTATGGTATTGGTCCACCCTTAACCTTAATGACAGCTTCCACTCTCGCAGGCATTCGTTCAGTCAGCTGCTGGAAGGCTTGTTGGGGAATGGCAGCCCATTCTTCACGGAGTGCTGCGCTGAGAAGAAGTATCGATGTCAGTCGGTGAGGCCTGGTACGAAGTCGGCGTTCCTAAACATCCCAAAAGTGGTTTGTAGGATTCAGATCAGTACACTGTGCAGGCCAGTCCATTTCAGGGATAGTATTGTCGCATAACCACGCCGCCACAGGCCGTGCATAATAACAGGTGCTATATTGTCTTAAAATGGTTCAAATGGCTCTAAGCACTATGGGACTTAACTTCTGAGTTCATCAGTGCCCTAGAGCTTAGAACTACTTAAACCTAACTAACGTAAGGACAGCTCACACAAACATGCCCGAGGCACGATTCGAACCTGCGACCGTAGCGGTCGTGCGGTTCCAGATTGTAGCTCCTAGAGCCGCTCGCCACCCCGGCCGGCCTATTGTGTTAAAAGATGCAGTCGCCATCCCTGAATTGCACTTCAACAGTGGAAAGCAGGAAGATGCTTAAAACATCAAAGTAGGCATTTGCTGTAATAGTGTCACGTCAAACAACTAGGAATGCAAGCCCCTCCAGAAAAAACACGACGACACCACAACACCGCCTCAGAAATTTACTGCTGGCACTATACACGCCGGCAGATGCCGTTCACTGGGCATTCGCCAAACCCACACCCTGCCATTGGATCACCACATTGTGTTCCACGATTCGTCACTCCACAATACGTTTTTCCACTGATCAGTCGCCAGTGTTTACGCTCCTGACACTAAGCGAGGCGTCTTTTGGCATTTACCGGCGTGATGTGTGATTTATGAGCAGCCGCTCTACCATGAAGTCCAAGTTTTCTCACTTCCCACCTAATTGTTATAGTACCTGCAGTAGATTCTCATGCAGTTTGGAATTCCAGTGTGACGATATGGATATATGTCTGCCTATTACACTTACAGCCCTCTTCAACTGTCGGCGGTCTCTGTCAGTCATCAGACGAGGTCAGCCTGTACGCGTTTGTGCTGTACGTTCCCTTCAGTTTCCATGTCACTACCACTTTCGGGAACAGTGGATTTAGGGATGTTTAGGAGTGTGAAAATCTCTCGTGCTGACTTATGACACAAGTGGCACCGTATCACCTGACCACATTAAAAGTCCGTGAGCTCCGCGTAGCGCCCAATTCTGTTCTCTCATGATGTCTAATGACTACTGAGGTCGCTGATATGGAGAACCTGGCATTAGGTGGCATCAAAATGCACCTAATATGAAAAATGTATGTGTTCGTGGGTGTCCGGATGCTTTTGATCAAATAGTATAGAATCTTTGCAACATTGCCATTCAGCTGTCCCACGTACGGTATCTAAGGTGGTTCATCAATGAATATATCAAATCAAACTAACGTAAACAGATGTCCTGCGTAAATTTCCGTTTACATTGTGAGCACCACATATAGGCACACATGGTCCGATTCACAAGGCGCTTTTTCATCGTAAACGTTTTCTTTTTGAGAAGTCATTGTATAATGTGCTACACTTTATGCATTAACATGATAAATTTGCATTAGGTTCTAACTCATAATGAACACGTCTTGATACAAAATTATTTGAAGGTATACAGACGAGCAGTTTCCTTTTGCGTCTTCTTGTAAGGTCAAGGTTAAACACTTCTTCTTCAAACATTACATCATAAATCATGGTAGAAAATATTTTCTATAAATATGCACTATATTTAAGGAAGTAAGTAGGAGTAATCCACTAAATTACAGGCCCATATAATTAATGCCGCCATACAGCAGGATTCTTGGGCCCATAATGAGTTCAAAAATTATGTCTTATGGCAAAGAGAACGGTCTATAGACATACAGTCAATACGGATTCGGAAAACGCCGTTCTTTTGTAACATATCTAGCTCTTTATTTACAGGAAGTGTTCAGTGCTATTGACAAGGGGATTCAAAACGATTCTGTATTTCTATATTTCCAGAAACCTTTTTACACTCTACCTCACAAGCGGCTCATAATATAATTGCGTTCTTGGGCAATATGGTCTGTTACGCAACTGGATTCGTGATTTCCTGTCAGAGATCGCAATTCATAGAAATTGAAAGAAAGTCATCGAGTAAATCCTGTGATATCTGGCGTTCGCCTAGGTAGTGTTATAGGGCCTCTGCTGTTCCTCTTCTTTCGCCTGGGCCTTGTCACGCAGTTTTTGCAGTGTCGGCATTGTTGCAAACGGAGTTGGCATGGTTAATTTAACGGGGAGACAGAATGCCTTCCTGCCGCCATCCCATAAACCCCACAATGACATCAGTGTACCCCCACTGTCTCCGTCTAGGGAAAACCATGAAATAGTGCGAACATGTTTCAAATGTCTGCGAGTCGTGTAACTGAGGTGGGATGGGGGGGGACCATCCCAGTATTCACCTAGTGGGATGTGGAGAACCGTCTAAAAACCACATCCAGGCTGTCCAGCAAACCAGCCTACATCGGTAATCCGCTGGGCGGATTCGATTGGGGCCGGCGCGCCTTCCCGAGTTCAGGAAACAGCGGCTAACCTGGCGCGTAGGACCTCTGTTGTACCTAATCTATACAAATGGCATAGGAGACAATCTTAGCAGCTGTCATAGGTTATTTTCAGAGGATGCTGTGGTTTATCGTCAAGTAAAGTCATCAGAAGATCAAAAACAATTTGCAAAAAGATTTACAAAGGATACATCTATGGTGTGAGAATTGACAGATGGCCGTAAATAATGATAAACGTGAGGTTATCAACATTAGTGCTAAAGGAAATCCGTTAAACTTCGATTACATGGTAAATCAGTCTACTCTGAAAACCATAATTTGAATTAAATACCAAGGAATAAAAGTTACAAACAGCTCAAATTGGAAAGAACACATACAAAATGTTATAGGGAATACTAACCAAAGACTCCGTTTTACTGGCAAAATACTTAGAAAATGTAACAGATCTACTAAAGACACTATCTGTGTAAGTAGGCTGCTTAGGTATTTATGATGGTAACGCCATGTAGCGCTCTATATGAAAATCACTGACCGTGCTGTGTGCAGTCTGTGGCTGGTTTGCATTGTTGGAATTTGCTATTGTAGTGTTGGGCGGTTGGATGTGAACAGCGTGTAGCGTTGCGGTTGCGCAGTTGGAGGTGAGCCACCAGCATTGGTGGATGTGTGGAAATGGAAAGAGATGGCGGAGTTTTGAGAGCGGATGATCTGGACGTGTGCCCATCAGAGAGAGTAAATTTGTAGTACTGAATATCATAGACTGATATATATATATATATATATATATATATATATATAATGACTTTTGAACACTATTAAGGTAAATACATTGTTTGTTCTGTTTCAAAATCTTTCATTTGCTAACTATGCCTGTCAGTAGTTAGTGCCTTCAGTAGTTAGAATCTTTTATTTAGCTGGCAGTAGTGGCGCTCGCTGTATTGCAGTAGTTCGAGTCACAAAGGTTTTTGTGAAGTAAGTGATGCATGAAAGTTATAGGTTATTGTTAGTCAGGGCCATTCTTTTGTAAGGATTGTTGAAAGTCAGATTGCGTCGCGCTAAAAATATTGTGTGTCAGTTTAAGCACAGTTATTTATAATTTTTCTAAGGGGACGTTTCATATGTCGACCCTTAGTCGAGGATTCCTCACTGCAATCTTCTGATTTTTTCTTGTAGTTTGTGTAATTATTGTAGCTATTGTTTATTGCTAGCACGTAATTATAGAGAGAATTTCCTTTGTAGTTGTAGTTTTTCATTGTTGTACTGTAAAACAGTTGTGGCATGCATGTAGATTTTCACCAAGTATTTCGCAACTGCGCTTGCAATTAACAAGATATTATTTTCGGTGCTATACTAATGTGTTTTCTTGCTTTTGCTCTCAAAATAGTGCTTTTCTTGTTATTGTGTGAGATACGTGATAATTAGGGCGTATGAAAAACGTAACACTAGGCTCCAAAGTAAATTAAGAAATGAAAGAGATATCTTACAACAAGACGCACAGTTTAGCGCTGCAGTACACGTATTTGAGTGATTAATTTGGTACTTGAAACATTTATTTTTTAAGATGTTTGAATTACAATGTTACAAAGGTTTTCTGCGATACATTTCTTCCCATTGCTGTAATCTGTAACACCTGAGGATATTATTACATTAAATCTCAGGGGGGTACACGCCTACTTTGTGTACCATGTGTGTAGCAAGCACAAGGAGCCCTAGCCAATACGGTATTTGCTTATACAACTTTAAACATCGGTAACATATTTCTCTAACACAGATTTACACGGCTATCTCATTATGTAACAGAGAAATAAACATTTTTTTTTTGCTGCGTCAGTGACACATGTTTATGCAATTACGCAGTTGGATAACTTCACACTTATGAAATTGTATTTTGTCTGTACTTTGTGAACTCTTCATATTTTTTCGGAACCATTGTGATACTATGTGAGCTTTGAATGAAGTATTTGGTATGGGATCATGATTTTTGAAGTACATTTGAGGTAGATGACACTATTGAAATGAGCAGAGAACTTTTTTTAAGGTTTTTGATATTACAGCAGGAAGCTACGACGTTTTTGAGATTTGGCTGAGGTTTAATGGTGTTATTATTATGATGACGATGTGTATTATGCTGTTGAGGTCCGTTTATGTTGAATAAGCTGATGCTATATGAGGATTATGATTATGCTACGTATTTATTATGATGAAATATTGAAGAAGTGCCGACGACTATGTATTTTTGTAACAAAGTAAGGAATAATGGGTAGTGGTTAGGGACTCTGATTTGTGAGAAAGGATGTTGGAAACCAAGAATCGTACTTTAAGAGCTATGACTTTTGTGTCCATGCGTGAATGTATCACAACACTTCTATTTATAGAATCTTATTTATACATATTTGTAATGCAAATTCTCGACCTGTGAAATTTTTTAAATGAGACTGTCACTGCTGTCGTAAGTGTTTCGGTAAGAAAGTTAAGTGACCTTCATGTAATGCATCGTGGGCGCCCAGCTGTGCCACCTGCCTGGAGAAAAAGCCTTTAGGTGAAAAAAAGAGGCCTTTAACCTCGCTATTTACATTCCTTTGTAGAAAGCATCGCAAATACGACACGCTCATTACTTGGAAACTGTAACACCTCCGTTTATTTATCCCGACCTGATCTGATAGAATAGCAGCCCAATAATTATTATTAATGTGACCATGTACCTAATGGGGCTGGCAATCGGAATTGACTGCTACGGAAGTTGTTACCTTCCAGTTTGTCCTTCTCAAGTGCTGTAATAATGAGATGTCTGGTAACAAGAAAATTACCAACACAGTTTCACTGATTACAAACCTATATTCGTCTCAAAAACACAAAAAGGAGGAGACAGCCACTGCCTTCGTCATACATATCTAAATACGGCTAATCTCAGCACAGGCCCCTTCATTTTCCATTATCGTCACACGCTAATCCATCACTGCAATCCAACACTGCAATCCAACACTGCAATCCAAGGAGATGCCGGCGCGGTAGATGCGAAACCAAAATATCAGTACTAGAAATATCACTGATCACTCTCGTAATTATACTTCTTCACTTTCCCGGTTTAATTCTAGTACAAAGGGGTTAAACCACGGCGATTGCAACTCTGTTTGTCGTTATAGCCCAGCATTACAACAACTGGCCTCCACACATTTATACCTGCAACATGGCAGTGACTCAACTCCAGACTCGTTCTCGCAACACGACACAATCGATTGTTCGCCCTATCGACCTGTGCCAAGTGCAAATTCATAGTAAGGGCCTACGGACCCCTTACATCCCCGCCCTCGAAAACTCCTTTGGAGCCTCTGGCGTAAAAGAATCGGTAAGGGAATTAGATACCATTACATCTGAACGAAACATATAGTGTAAATAATTAATGAAATTACAATTCACCAAATAATCCCTCGACTCTGGTAGTGGGCTACCTCCACAATAATATACTACAAAAGGTTAATACATCTCACAAACATGGCATTGTCGAAATCACAATTTTTTATCAAGCAGCAATAATCCTCTACAGTCCATATTGAATGTAACACACAACATACAATCAAAAATTATTACATGTATACATGACATATGAATTATTATATTACAAATTACTTGTTACAGGTTTAACACCCATTCTCAGGTAATCATCGATATGAAATATGAAGTTCTAGTTATAATACATCAGAAAATACAATGCAAATAAACATTCCCCTTTTTCAAATGTCCGGTTAACAACTAAATGTTCTAAACATGTCTTACCCAACTACATCAAGGAGCTTGAACACTCTCCTTTCAGACATTCACCCTAATCGAGTTCCCCTTCCTCATCCGGGTTATCCCTGTTCTCGTGTGAGTAGTACCGTTTTATGTTTTCCACATGCTCCTTACCATACACTCTCTTTGTCCATGCATATTCCAACTCCACCAATTTTTATAATCCTGTACGGTCCCTTATGAACGTGGTTGAATTTGTGTATTTGAGAGTTTATTTTACTTGATTTTCCATGAACCTTTACTAGTACCAAGTCTCCCACTCGGTAAGTTATCGGTCTCACTAGCTTGTCGTGTCTTTCTTGTCTTTTCCTAACCTTTTCCTTCATACTTAATTCCACTAGCTCCAATTTCCTTTCCCAGGTCAATGAACTTCCTGGTGGGTAGACTAGCAACTCGCGAAAAATACTGTCGGGTTCTTGATTGAGCAATACTTCACATGGTGCAAACCCTGTGGAATCATGCAGGAGGTGATTCCTGACCCGCTCAAATTCTTCCACATATTCTTTCCATGAACCATGCTTCCTATGGCAGTATGTTCGGCATAAACGGTTCAATTCCTTCATTGTTCGTCTGCAGGGTTAGAAGCGGACCAATATATCTAGAAATGGCAATTTGCTCTATTTTGTGTTCATTTAGCATCTCTGTCCACTCCTTTGACCTAAATTGTGACCCATTATCACTCAAAATTCGCTTAGGAATACACATTTTTCGAAAATAGTCTTTCTCAAATTGGTTAATGATGGCTCTACTAGTGGCTTTCTTTAATGGGTAAAATTTTATGTACTTGGAAACCAGTTCTTCCACTACTAAGATTTGTGTGTAATTCCCTCGTGAGGCAGGAAGTGGCCCAAAGAGATCCACTGCAACTATGTCCTTAATTGCTGTTGGTAGAATTGGATGCATATATCCTTTGTGCTGTACTGTAGTCGTTTTAGATTTTAGACAAGTGTCACATGTACTCAGTATCTTAAGTATACGGCTTCCCATGTTGTTGAATGCACAATTCAACTTCAACTTTTCCAGACACTTCTTCGGTCCATAATGCGCATTACTATAGTGCGTATACCAAATTAATTTTTCTGCCACATGCTCAGGCACACAGAGTTTCCAGTTCTCCTCACTCTCCTTGTTTCTTTTACAAAGTATCCCATTATGAATATAATAAATTGTGTGAATTCTTTCCTCTCCTGCACACCTCTATTTGTTTTTAATTGTCTTTAATTTCTCGTCCTCGTTCTGTTCCCTGCGCACATTCTTCGGGAACTTCCTTATGAATTCTTCATACTGTACTCCTTTCATCAAGTTAATTCTAACTCTTTCTCCTTCTGGTCTGTCCACCAACATTCCTCTCGAGTCAGCTGGTAATCTTGACAAGACATCAGGTATTATATGGGTTGCTCCTGGCTCATAAATTATCTCGAAGTCATAGTCCTGTATTGCCAGGGCCCATCGCGTTTGTGTGCTATGCCTCAACTTGCTTGTGGTCAGAAATGTAAGGGCCTTATGGTCAGTCACAACTTTCACATGCCTCCCGGCCAAATAATAACAGAAACACTTAAACCCCCACACAATTGCCAATGCCTCCCTTTCAGTAATCGAATATTTCCTCTCCCAAGCATTTAAACTCCTGCTACCGAAAGCTATTGTTCTGACACTCTCACCATTTTCGCTCCTCTCCATTTGGTACAAATGTATTCCCAGTCCACAGTCAGAGCTGTCTGTTCCGAAATAAAAATCCTTGGAAAAATCCGGGTGGTACAATATGTTGGCACTATATAGTGCTTCCTTGATATTCTCAAACTCGGATTGGCACTCTGCACTCCAATGCCACGTCATCCTCGCCTTGGTCGATTCCCTCATACTGGGGGCATGAAGTACGGATCCTTTTACAAATTTTCTATAAAACTCACAAACCCCAAAAAATGCTCGCAACTGCTTCTTAGTATGGGGGGTCGGAAAATTTCTAATTGCCTCCATTTTACTAGAATCAGGATAGATACCCTCCTCTGATATTATATGGCCCAGGAATTTTATCTTTGATTTGCCAAATTCCGCCTTGTCCAGGTTTACAGTTACCCCTACGGTTTCAAAACCTGCCAAGACTGCATCCAATCTATTCAAATGTTCTTCCCATGATTCACTTGCTATCAAGAGGTCATCCACATAGACGGTGACCTTTTTAAGTAACTCCTCGCCCAAAGGGCAACACTTTAAATTGATAGCACTTCCCTCCATAAGTAAATGCTGTATACTGGCGAGACTCTGTGGCCAATGGTATTTGCCAGTAACCAGCAGTTAAGTCGATACTACTAAGTACCTTCGCTCCTCGGAATTTTTGAATTAGTTCTTCTATAGTCTCAGGCTTGTCTCGCTCCTGCTCGAAGATCTTGTTCAGTGTTCATGCATCCAAAACTATCCTCACCTTTCCATCCTTCTTATCAACAACAAATAGGGGGTTGTTATATTGACTGTTGGCCCTCTCTATAACACCAAGGTCCATCATCCTCTGTATCTCTTCATCTACTGCTCTTATTTTCGCCTGGGGAATGGAATACTGTTTTATACTGAACGGTTTATGGTTCTTTATTTTTAGCTTACAGTCCACCTCTTTCATGATACCTGGCTGTTGAGAAAATACCTTATGACACCTGTATAGCACTGTGGCTAATTTCCTCTTAATCTCCCCATCTAGGTGTGTCATTTCCTCGAACTTTTTACTGATCTTATCCTCTTTACATCTATCCTCTCGTGCCAATCCCTCAAGGTATATCAACATTTCTTCTTCTAGTTCCTCTTCCCCGTATCCTATTGTGGGTTCCTCTTCATAACACAAACTTATCCTTCTAAATTCTTCCTCTTCTTTGATTGCACTACCCTCAGCAAACTTTAACCTCTTCTCTTTTCCCTTTCTTCCTTTGACCTTATAGTACCTTCATCAAAACTCACTACGGCATCAACTTCATTCAACCAATCTATTCCTAAAATAATTGAAGTGTTCATTCTAGCCACCACCAAAAATGTTGCTTCGTATTCTTCTTCCTCTATCTCGAAGGTAATCAACACTTGTTCTTTAATAGGTTTCCTCCTTGCACCCAACGCATTCACACTTCTCACTCCACTCACCGGGAAACTAGGCAAGCTAATGTTTGCCTTCAGTACCTGTTCATATAACCTCTTGGATATTGCACATGCTTCACTTCCTGTATCGACTAATGCCTCGATATTCAGTCCACATAGCTTGATCCCTATCATGGTTAGTATGGCTTCTTTGGGAACCCTACTTCTTCCCTCCAGTAGATCTCCTCTTAGATCTCCACCATTGTCGTGTCTTAGTAGGTTTATTCTGGTCCTTGTAGCTCTCACTCCTGACCAGACCTCATCTGGAGTGTCATTCAGTTTTCCGGTCTCTCCGCCTCTTCTATATGCACTGTGTCATTCATTCGCCTATCCCTTCCTCTCTCATGATCTCTTGGTTCTTCACTCCTTCTCCAATCATTTCTCCATTGCCGTCCTCCACCATGGTTCCTATACCCATGGCCACCACCTCTTCCTCTATAATTAGACTAATTATTAAAAGGATTCCTTTGGTCAATACTTCCCCCTCGGTTTTGATCATTAGCTTGATTTTGTTCCTGTGATCGAACAGATTCCAACTGTTCCAATATCTCCATCAAGGCCTCCCTATCTTTAATTAGGCTCCCGGATACAGTTTCTTGCATTTTCCAGCTCAATCTTCTTTTTATCGCTGATATCATTATGTCATCACGAAGGGGTTGTTCCAAGGTCTCGTTCAATTCCCACAAATGTTCGGCAAACTCTCTCATCGTTCCTCTCCATGTATTAAGTGACTTGCGGTGTAGTAGGTTCTCAATTGCTGCACACAGATGACTTTTGGACCAGTATTTCTTCAAGAATTCCCATTCAAACTGATCAAAACTAGTAGTCCCTTCCTTCTTCCAGACTCCCCAAGTGATGGCCTCACCTTCCATCCTATCTATTGCAAATTGAATCTTGTTTGCGTCTTTGAAATGTGCTGGGAAAACTCCTTTTAACCATTTCATAAATATCATTGTGTGTAACCCTCCTTTCGGTTTAAACTTCTGCCCTGTATTATTTTGGACGTACCGATTATCACTGCTCATCAAGGTAACGACTCTACCTTCCCCAACGGTTAAAGTGGCATTGCTAATTCGTTTATCATTTTCTTCTGTCTTGCTCTCCAATTGTAGCATTCCCTGTTGTAATTGCCTGACCTCCATTGCAACCCTCTTGTTATCCTCTTCCCATTGCACGGCTATAGCATTTCTGAGATTGACAGCCAGTTGGTTTTGCCTATCTCCTATCCCCTTAACTGCATCATTACATTGTTTCTGCATCTGCGTCACCTCGGCGATTCGATGATTGCAATTTGTTTCCACTTTAGTGATCCTTTCTCCCAATTCGGCTTTAGTTCTTCAATATCGTCTTCTATCTTTTTCGTTAACTTTCCTTCCATCTTCTCCACGTCTACCTGGACTTGGTCTATACTCTTCTGTAGCTTACTCTCTCTCTCGTTGATGTCCATCTTCAATCGTTCTTGTAACTCCTGCATTTCCTTCTTCAGATTATATTCTATCTTCATTTGCGATGTTTTGATCTCTTGTGCTATAGTTTCCTTAAATGATTTTTCTAAGCTTTCTTTGTTTCCTTGTAAATCTTCCTTTAAAGATTTGCGGAATATTTCTTCCCTCACTTTTGTTGCCTTGATTTCCTTTAGCAAGTCTGCCAACATCGACCGCATATCTGCACCCTCTGAAACTGACTTATTTCTCGTCGTTTGTCCCAGTGTCTTGGGGTAACTAGTTGAATGTGCTAATGGGCTTTCTAATGACAATTCATAATCACTGATTCCTGAATCATCTGTGTCTTCCTGTCCTATCCCTTTCCTTTCAACTACTGCCTCACAAACCTGCTTATCTTCAGTAGACATGTTTGGTTTATTTTTAATGCACAGGCAAGTAATATAAAATAACCTCTAGTAACCCAAAACACTCCTAATTACCGTGAAACTAATGAAACAGTAACTGCAGTATCTTCAGTTAATCCCAAATTGATACAATATGCATGAGTACTGAACATAACGACTCCCAAAACCCAATAATTTCAAATATCAATTTTCACATACACAGTTTATGTAAAATGTTTTAAACAAGATAAATCACACCATTCATTAAATCTATAAATGTAAAATCCCAAAAACAATGAGCATATCTGTATAATCACCATTTAGACAGCGCAGCATGCATCAATAAGTATGCTATATTTCAGAGTATATTTCGCAAACTTTTCGGAAATTACTGTAACTGGGCACTTGTCCTAAGGTAAAACACTGTTTAAAACTGTTTATTTATCGTGAAGACCGTACACCGCAATTTACTGTTATGCTAACCAGTTGCCTTCACTCACCAATTGACGTTACCACGAGTCGCGATGTTTTGACATTTGAAGTGGGCGTGGCGCTGTACTGCCGCCGGAGCCACGTGAAGTTGCACTGAAGATCTGTGGCGAGTTGTCGTAGCTCTCAGTCGGCCGCTCTGTGGCGCTGCAGGCGGGCGTAGTTTGTAGTTCGGCCGCTAGATGCCGGGTTGGCGCTCGGTGTCAGTGTAGTGCGTCTGCGCCTGACCTACTCCTTGCACAGGTAGTTGGGATGACGTGTGAAATCACCTCGCGGATCGAAGCTCTTTGACGCAGCTGCTGCATGGGTCTGCATGACGTCACTCAACAATTGCGTCGCCACATATATTGTCGCCTGCATAACAGTTTATGGGTCCACATGAAGTTGCTCGATTTTCATTATTCAAAAAGCAATTTCAGTTATAACATTACTATTAAACACTTCTTTAAAAGCTTCCGTGACGAAATCTTAGCTCGTTTTGCTGTGGTAATGTTCACACGTGTCGTTCTTTGGTGTTCACTTTTCACAGTTTTCCGCGCGGATTTACGCGTTTGCTCATTATAACACAGTTTATCGACACTATTACTCTTGTCTAATATGGCAAGAAAAAACAGTTTATTCACAATCGTAAGATGCTATTACTCCGTATTGTTCAAAATGCACTGTTTCTTGTCATGAATTTAAAGTTTATGCTGTGTCTTGATTCGAAATTGGAAAATATTTTCTCGCGTTAGCAAGATAAAATTACCTATTGGTCTTACTGTTCGTCTGAAGATTGCACTCATCCTTTCACGGTAAACCAAGGTGTAACACCTCCGTTTATTTATCCCGACCTGATCTGATCGAATAGCAGCCCAATAATTATTATTAATGTGACCATGTACCTAATGGGGCTGGCAATCGGAACTGACTGCTACGGAAGTTGTTACTTTCCAGTTCGTCGTTCTCAAATGCTGTAATAATGAGATGTCTGGTAACAAGAAAAACACCGACACAGTTTCACTGATTACAAACCTATATTCATCTCAAAAACATAAAAAGGAGGAGACAGCCACTGCCTTCGTCATACATATCTAAATACGGCAAATCTCAGCACAGGCCCCTTCATTTTCCATTATCGTCACACGTTAATCCATCACTGCAATACAACACTGCAATCCAAGGAGATGCCGGCGCGGTAGACGCAAAACCAAAATATCGGTACTAGAAATATCACTGATCACTCTCGTAATTATACTTCTTCACTCTCCCAGTATAATTCTAGTACAAAGGGATTAAACCACGGCGATGGCAACTCCCTTCGTCGTTAAAGCCTAGCATTACAACAACTGGCCTCCACACATTTTTACCCGCAACATGGCACTGACTCAACTCCAGACTCGCTCTCACAACACGACACAATCGATTGTTCGCCCTATCAACCTGTGCCGAGTGCAAATTCATAGTAGGGGCCTACGGACCCCTTACAAAACATATTGTACTTTGTGCTACTTACAGAAATGCTTATGAATTTATGGGTAATATTCTTAGATCTGCACACCTGATTATGACTAGTGCCTTTCTACGAGAGTTGAGAGAATTTCTACCGACTTATGAAGCGCCACATGGCTATTGAGTGCTGTTTTTATGCTTTGCTTTACATAGTTGCTTATATCATTTGATATCTGGTTTCCTGCTGTGTTGTAGCATAGGTTTTATGAAATAAAATTGAATGCATTTGTTAATGTAAACACTTTCTGTCAACAGATCTATTAAGTAATAATTTCATGATCCACATTCTCCGAAAAAGGAGCACTTGGAAAGGAAAGAACAATAAGAAGGGATTAATAACAGTAAATGGATACATAAATTTCTTTTCAGCTACTTGGTAATTTTTTTCGTAGAATAACTTGTTGTGGTGCACCACTTTAATGACATAGACACGAAGATGTGAATAGTCGTTCCCCTTATCTGTATTGTTGTCTTTAGTGTACTATTTTTTCTGCTTCAGCTATGTCATATTAAGGCTTAAGTTATTGCATTTGCTGCTGCTGTTTGCCAGGCATAGTGCTACTGAAGGTCACTATTGATTTACTTTTCTTGTTGCTGCACATTGGCTCGTATTAGTTGTAATGTTGCATTTGCTTTGCTAATTTAGATATACTGTTGCTTGCTTTGCCAATTTGCATTATTTTGTCATTCCTGTTTGTGTTAATTGCAGCATTGCCTCGTCGGTTAGTTTATGTATCTGAGCTCAGTAGATTTAAGTTACCCTAAGGTGGGGTAGGCTATATGAGAGAACGAGTTGTGATGAATTGGAAGAAATGCATTGAGAAGCTATAAGAAAATGATCTGGCCTAAAGAGTAGTGTTCAGTGGAGAAAAACTATTTAGAAAGAGGATATGAATAGAATACAGAAAGCATACTTGGATAGGATTTTTTTGGTGGAAACAAATGTTGAAATAAGAGGAAAGATCTATGGAATGAAGTTTTGGGTTGGATTGCAGTACCAAATGTTACCCTGAAAACGAACCCTGTCAAATCCTTTGTGTTATTCCGCTATGTGTTTGTGTACACTTGTTTATTTGTGTTCATCCTGTCTTTATGTGTTTATCTGATAAGAGTTATGTTGTAGAATTTTTCTAATAATGTGTTATTTACTCTGTAAAGATGTTTAGACGTAATTTATTCCGTACTGTTTCAATGCTGATGTGTGAAATTATTGTTTCGAAAACTATTCTCATTATTTTATATATTTACTTATGTTATAATTCCTGTAACACTGATGTATATGTTTACTTCTATTCTTTTGTAGAGCCTGTATTACTACAAATGTTATCTGTATTATTATGTTTTAATGATGTTTTCTGTATCTTTGTAATTGTATTCTTATATCGTAAACTTATAATTGTATAGACATCAGTTCTTCAAATTAAGTTACATTTCACTGCACACGTTTCTGTTGGTCATAGTAATGCACAGTATGTGAGAAGTTGGGACTGTTAGTGTTTGCATGTGTGTTAATAATGCAGCAAGGCACTGGGTAACAGCATTGCTGGTTCTAAAGACATTTCAAAAAATTTATTTGTGAGTGCACAAGTGGTGGTTCATAGACTTGCTGTATTGTCCACAAGACTCTTCGATGATGATTGTGCACCTGCACAATCGCAACAGATGGCTGCTCGCCGTCTCTACAAGGACTGCAGTGGATGTGCTCCTTTGGTGGCCCACAAATACCATTATTTCTACAAGGACTGCAGTGGGCCTGCACCTCTGCTGGCCCACCAATGCCGTAATCTCTACCAGGACTACAGTGGGTCTGCTCTGTGATGACCTACCTACCAATATTCCTCAAAACTTCGACTGACTCTGCTGTGGGTTTGCTTTGTTGTGGTCCATTACCTGTCTGCATGTCAAGAATCAGCTCTGTCTTTCCATTGGAAGGACAACATAACTTCTTCAAAACTGCATGGAAATCCACTACCTCTATGTGCATTATCTTTTAGTAATGAGACTTAGGGAAAAAACTGTAATTATTGTGGTAAATGATCAGGACTGTCTTTATGGACCGTGAGAAAATCTTTGCTTTTGGCCAACAGTGTATCAATAAGTATGTGCATTTGATATCTTTGTTACTGCAATTATGAAATTTTTTTTTCAAATGTGTAAATTTGTGAAATTTTTTTGTGGGGAGCATGGGGGCTATGTAAGTAGGCTGTTTAGGTTTTTATGTTGGTAACGCCATGTAGCGCTCTATATGAAAATCACTGACTGTGCCGTGTGCTGTCTGTGGCTGGTTTGCATTGTTGAAATTTGCTATTGTAGTGTTGGGCAGTTGGATGTGAACAGTGCATAGCGTTGCGTAGTTGTTGGAGGTGAGCCGCCAGCAGTGGTGGATGTGGGGAGAGAGATGGCATGGAGTTTTGAGAGCGGATGATTTGTACGTGTGTCCATCAGAGAGAGTAAATTTGTAATATTGGATATCATGAACTGATATATATATATTATGACTCTGAGCGCTATTAAGGTAAAGAAATTGTTTGTTCCGTATCAAAATCTTTCATTTGCTAACTATGCCTATCAGTAGTTAGTGCTTTCAGTAGTTGGAATCTTTTATTTAGCCGGCAGTAGTGGCGGTCGCTGTTTTGCAGTAGTTCGAGTCACAAAGATTTTTGTGAGGTAAGTGATTCATGAAAGTTATAGGTTATTGTTAGTCATGGCCATTCTTTTGTAGGGACTGTTGAAAGTCAGATTACGTAGCGCCAAAAATATTGTGTGTCAGTTTAAGCACAGTCAATTATAATTTTTCTAAGGGAACGTTTCACCTGCATTACACTTGTCCGTCCTCTTTTAGTGTACTACTGCGCGGTTTGGGATCCTTGCCGGATAGGATTAACGGCATACATCGAGAAAGTTTAAACAACAGCCGCACTTTCTTGTACTGTCGACAAATAGGGGAGAGAGTGTCATTGACATGATACAGAATTGGGTGTGGACACCATTACAACAAAAGCATTTTTCGTTGCGATGGAATCTTCTTTCAACATCCTCCTCCGAATGAGAAAATAGTTTTTTGATGCGGTCCTACATAGCGAGAAACGATCATCATAGTAAAATAACGGTAATCGGAGATCGCACGGAAAGATTTCGTTTTCCACGCGCTGTTGGAGGTTGTAATAATTGAGAACTATTGTAAAGGTGGGTCGAAGAACCCTCTGCTAGGCACTCATTTGTAATTTAAAGAGTATACAGGTAGTTGTAGACAGGAAGCTTCCCGAACCCGAATGTCATAAATAAATGAGTACTTATGCGATATTGGCTTCAGAAACTTTTTACCATGTAAAACAGATCGCTCCTTCCCATTTTTCCACATGAAACTTCAAATGTTTTCTGACTCAGTGGGCGAAATTTCTCACTGCAGGTGTTACTGCTAAAATTTGTCTTCTTTCAGTTTTACTGAAGTCCTGTGGGTTTACCTACAAACATTCTCTCTCTCTCTCTCTGTCTCTCTCTCTCACACACATACACACACACACACACACACACACACGCACACACACACACACACACACACAAACATACACACACACGCACACACACACGCACACACACACGCACACACACACATACGTGACTTCCATATGCAACAAGTGTACTATTTTACTGCTCTTCTACTTTTTATGACTTTAGTATGCATTATTTCATAACATCCTTTTCAATCTACAAACGATGTAATGCTTGTATTTATTATATCTTGTTCCTATTTGCAGACAGTTTCACATTCACCTTTTAAATTCTCTTTTGATATTTAACATAAAGGTGTTTGTTTTTGATTTACTCATTACCGTGTGATCATGTACATATATAGATTTTGATGTGTATACAATAATGAAATTTTACATAAAAAATTTGACATGACAGTTATACTTTCATTAAAAATTAAATGTTTGGTGTATGTCGGGTGTAGTACACCACACTATTAGGAATTCTTCTTCTTTATAAACACAGCAACTGATAAAAGTCAGTCCTGTACACACATCTGAAATAAATAGCGTGGTAGGTCTCTCACTGCCAGGAGTGGCCTATTATGGAGCTTTCTGCTAGTATTTTTGAAACTACTTTGGGACTTACTTTATGTTAGACACTCTAATACTCTATTATTTCTGTTCCTTGTACAATAATTGTAGATAGATCTTCTTTAAGTAAATACCTAAAGCTGTTTTATTATTGAGAGGAAACAGGCTCTAAGCACTATGGCACTTAACATCTGAGGTCATCAGTCCCCTAGACTTAACTAACCTAAGGACATCACACACATCCATGCCCGAGGCAAGATTCGAACCTGGGACCGTAGAGGTCACGCAGTTCCAGACTGTAGCGCCTAGCACCACTCGGCCACCCTGGCCAGCTGAGAGGAAACAGGCTTCAGTACAGAAGAAGGGTACAGTTAATATCTTTAGCTGTTTCAAATGTGATAACCACAACTATCTGTTCGAAATGCCTGTATCTTTCACTACCTCTTTTGGCATGTAAGAACTATTTCCCCATAAGATGAGTTGCCTTGTAGGATATTTCGATAAGTGCAGGGGGAGTGGAAGAAAGTCTAATATGAAACTAAAGCTGTTCCTTACTGATACAGGATTTTAATTTGTGTAGTAAGTAAACCACATTAGATTGTTCAGTATGAAATTAGTCTGTGGGTGCAGCCCATATCAGTTCTTATTCAAAATGGATTCCTAGTGGCGTGGCAGATCGAGACTCATTTACCTTTCCACTTACTTTGTGGGGACCGTTTCAGGTTTTTTATAGTTTTTTATAGTTTCAGGTTTTTTATAGTAACTGTTAATTTTTTGAAGCCACCGTGTAGACGTATCAACAATTACATAAGTTTTGAACCTGTCATGGCCAATATCATTTTGAAAAAATAAATTTGGGTATTACGTCGCTTCATCATGAAATACGAATGCAACTATACTCGTATGCAAAAATTAAGGACGAAAATAACTTTCACGTGACGTGTCACAATCAAGTAACATGGCTTGATGAAACCTGTACCAATCATAGAAACAACTGCTGCGTGTGGTGCAGAAGGTAACTGGAAGGAACAGGAAACGTTAATTTAATGTGATACTTAAGTTATATCCTACCCCCATCCTTTCAGCGGTGCATTTTGTCCTGCAGCATTCATTTCTACGAATGACAATGCGCGACCGCACCAAATGGCGTCGGTAGAGGAGCTCTTGGAACAATAGGATATCCGATGAATGGAAGGAGCTGCCCGTTCCCCTGACTGAAATCCCATCGAACACGTGTGGGAAGCATCGAGGTGACGTATTGCAGCACTTCCATATCCACGAACGACCATCCATCCCTTGCCAGCCGCGCTGGTGCAGGAACACAACGCCGTGTCTCAAGGACTCGTTACTACCCTTTGGTCTGCATCGCTACACGTTACGGAGCATACATTGCGTCGCTGGTGATAACACACAGTATTAAGAACGATCTTACGCCCTGTCTACTTCCCAGGGAGTCACGGTGACTACACTGTAATTATTGTCACCGGTGTTAACCGCAGACGATTCGACGCCCTTTGGAGCGGTTCTCTTCAGGACAGATTGCTGCTGGATGCTGCTTATGTCTTACCCCATACGAGGTCTGTTAAAAAAATTCCGAAAAATTCGTAATTTGGCGCTTATGATGTGCTGGAGCGAATAGCGGTTCGCATCCCTGCACACACCTGTGTATAATATGTAACTGCCGGATGTTTCGTTGTTGTATGTCTTACTTAATGTTCAGTGCGGTATTGAATAGAAAGTTGTGTCGAAGAGTTTGCGAATTTCGAGATGAAAGGGTTAGAGGAGCACACCCCTTGCATTAAATTTCACGTGAAACTCAGGGAAACCTTTATAGACACACCGGATGATGCAGAAAGCCTACGGCCATGAGTCCTTAAGCTGTGCTCTCCATTACGAATGGTTCACAAAGTTTAAAAATGGCCGGACGGACGTTAAAGGACGCCCTTCGACGTCTACCGACGACGCTAGTGTCAGGAACGTCAACGAAACTGTGCGTGCCAGTCGAAGACTGGCAGAAGAATGTAACATTTCAGTTGGATCATGTCATGAAACGCTGACACAACATCTTGGAATGCATCGCGTTGCCACCAAGTTCTTCCCACGGATCATGAGTCAAGATCAAGAAGATCTTCGCATCTCAATCTGTGATCAGCATTTGGATCGCGCAAATGAGAACGAAATGTTCCTTGAGAGAACCATAACTGGTGATGAGACGTGGGTCTACAGTTGTGATGTTGAGACTAAGGTCCAATCTTCGCAATGGGTTTGGGAGAGGTTCTACAAGACCAAAGAAAGCTTGTTGGGTAAAGTAACAGTGCAGTGTTACCCTCTGAAAGGAATTGTGTTATGTTGACCGTGACGTACCTAATTGAGGTGGCTTATCTGAAGTGAAAGTCAGAATTACGTAAATATTTAAACAGCAACAAACAATAATTTACCTGTCTACACTGTCCAAATGATAATAAAAACGGTCGCCAGCCTAATTATGCATAAGGATGAGTAACATTCTTGTTCAAGAAACTGAAAATAAGTAACTTCAATGGGCAAACACAGCCTGTACTTTGTCACACGAGAGTGCAATGAACTCTGGCAGCTGCATAGGTTAACGTTAAGGTTGGAGCTGACAGTCAGAGCAGAACAAACTATTTGCATAAATTTAACAGATAACGATATACACATTTACCTTCAGGTCTTAATCAAACTGAATGGTCTAAATAATATTACTATTAATATTCACTGTAGAATCATAAATTTCACATAGGTTCTGTGTCACATCTCAAACATTTTCCTATCTGAGAAAAAAATTGCAAATGTAGTCCACAGCTAAATTATGAACTCGGCATAGGTTAAGTCTCTCTCAGCTAAATACTTTTCTATTTAAAATGGAAGTTAAATGTATTTCACTAACAATAACTTTCTCACTGACCTTTGAATAAACGAAGTTACAGTTTTCGTAGATAGTGGTCTTTCTATTAATTGTTATCTATCATGAGCATTAAGCATAAACTGTGGATCTTGTTACACTATTAATAAAGACTTTCAATACACAAGAGAAACAAGTGCTTACCAAGCATGAGTATACAACTTTCCACAATTGCGGTTTTCAACTTTTACTGCAATGAGACACAAAATTGACATATTTGTACGATACTGACTCGTCTTTTGCGATTTACAACAGGCAGCAATGTGATCATTTACTAAGCAAAGCTTTATAAGCCTCAGTTTTAAGAACTTTCAATTTTGAAGATGACAGCAAAGTGTTCTAATACCTTTTTGTACTACTTTATTACTTTAAATTTTTCACTTTAGTTTTTTTTTTCTTTAGCAATCCCACAAAGTTTTAATACGCAGTTATAATTGCTTTTACTTTCAGCAAACATGATTTACTTTAGCTCACTTTCTTTTTACTAAGTTCAAGAGGCGTTAATTAGTAAAACAAGGGGCTTTAATGTTCTTTCAACAAAGACACTCGGTAATCACTTTAACATGGGAGGGATCATAAGTGGAAATGTGACAGAGGATAGATCTATGTAAGCTTCCTGAAACTGTCTTTTGGTTTACCTTATAACTGAAAACAATTAAATCATCCACATGATCATAGATACCAATTCCAGAATAGTTCCAGCTTTTTATCCATCCATCCGAGGCATTGGCACATTGGAAAACAGTACAGAAAGCCTCTCTCGGCACCAGCACAGTACACAACTTTTGTATGAGCAGTTGACAGTTTGGTAGCTCGTCCCCGACTGACACTCCCTTTCACCTTTCCACCCATGCCAACCACATTTTGCGCCCCCTACATAGTTCCGTTCCTGAGGGGAACCACACCACCATTTACTTACAAAGTAACTAAAAGCTCTTAGTGAGGATCAGTCTTTATATAACAGCAAGTACTTACTTCAAACAAAACATATCGGTCGCACATATTGGTATTTCTATAAAAATTATCTAAACAAAATTGAAGTTATGTATATTAAGTTTTGTTCCCTCCAAATGAGACAAAGAATTTAACTAATAAAGACAATACATTACGTATGATTATACCAGGACATCAAAGTTTCTACAAAGAAAAAAGTACACATTTTTATACAGTACCGAACAAATCATAGAATAATTACAGAAACTCGACGATATAACATTAAATAAAACAAAAGGTAAAATAAATCAGTACAGCATTAGAACTATGTTGTTACAAGGTCTTTTGTCAAAACCTTGCTGAGAGTTTTCTTCAACTTTGAAGAATTCGTTCATCTTTAATTCGTGCCACAAGGACCAGCTGTTAGTTGATGGTGCAATCGGGACGTGTTGCGACGCCTGCGAGGAAATAGGACCCCGTGGGCCACATGCAGTCCTAACAAAGCATTGTTGCGACCAACAGTGTCCAGCCGTAATTCATAATAATGCTCATCCTGTTACCAATAGCAGAATCAGAAACATTAACTAAACCTAAGAGCCTCTTAAGTCTGTAGTTTCCCTGCTCAATAACAAACAAAATTGTTGAAATATATAGTTGACCTTAGTAAATTTGGCCGTGAGCTAAATGAAGAAGGCCGCTGACATCAGGGACAAAATACACTAATGTCGACTCGTTTTCGATAATGACTCAGAATGAACAAATTACTATTAAGTCCTATCCTTTCTAGCACCCCTCTTAAGCACATCTGTCAAGCGACGTGAATGTTATAAGACAGCACTTTGTTATTTTCTACACTCACAAGCGTGGTGGCAGTCATTCTGCGAAATTCTGCCAGTGGTGAATCCCGTGCTTGGCCCATGCTACAACAACGCCCATACTCAATATCTACTTGTTGCTACAAAACTGGCACACACTAATAAAAAATTCCTATTCCTAATGTTGGAGTTTTTCCAAAAATTTTCAAAGTGTGTGAAATCTTAAGGGACTTAACTGCGAAGGTCATCAGTCCCTAAGCTTACACACTACTTAACCTAAATTATCCCAAGGACAAAGACACACACCCATGCCCGACGGAGGACTCGAACCTCCACCGGGACCAGCCGCACAGTCCATGACTGCAGCGCACTGGATCGCTCGGCTAACTGGAGTTTTTAAATATGATTAGTATGGATGATTGTTGTCAATAACTGCACAATAATTTTATTCGCCCAAGGAATACGAATGTTATGTATTTAATCATTACTGGTTCCGAATATCCATTTCCTTACAATTGCCAGAATGTTTTCTTGTTTACCTTCCAGTGCTGACAATTCGTAGGCGTGCGTTCCACGTACCGATCAGTTGCTGTAGTTTAAATTTTGACACGGAAGTAACATGCATTCGTGAACGCACATCTTCAACTACGTTACTCATTTGCAGCAAGAAATGTGAAATTAAATTAAGGCTGTTGTAGTACAACGCAATGATAATAAGAAAAATGACACTCAAAACATTATTAAGATTTTGTGATCCTGTCTCACGTTGCATAGTGCATTTAAATATAAGTACAATTACTGTTGTTAATCAGTTAATAAGCCGTCCTCACAGACAACACAACACTTCGTCAGACAATTACAGTGTCACCACTTTGGTCTCACTCAGGGAAGCAGAAATATGAAGCAGAGAACGGTCCACATGAAGTGTTCCGAATGGTGCCGAATTTTAACTATCTGTACTTGGGGCCGGTGGACAACTTATAGTGCCCTTACTATAAATTTTCTTTCAGAACTTGCGAAACGGTCCTTTCACGTATTCAACAAAACATCTGGGTTGGGCAAGGCGTCTAGTAGAGGTAGGAAAAAGGCAGCAACCACCGTGGGGGCCTGGCGGCGTGCTGACTTGTGATTACGCAGGCGGCGCAGCTGCAGCTGCACGAATTCGACAAGCGACGTATACATTATGCCGTAACCGGCAGCATCTGTCTGTCTGTCACGCGGAAGACAGAGAACGGCGTGCCGTGTCAGGGAGCTACCACCAGTCCACTGTACATACGTCTTCTGAAGCGCGCTTCCTTAATTGTTTCGAAACGTTAAATAAACCATTCCTAATCCTGAAATGGTTGCACGAAAAATTTGAGGAAATCGAAAAGAGAAATGATTTCTGAAAGGACTGACCCAGCATACTGAGAAGTCCAAACAAAGTTCGGTGAAATTAAAAACAAGGGTGTTAGTGTCGAAAGCAACGGGAATTTCACTGTTAAAGGCAGAGGAGAGGGCGGGTGGATGGAAATCGTACACTGAAATCCTTATTGTGGGAGTAGGTAGGGGTGCAGGGAAGATTCGTCTGATGACATGGTCGAAGAAGAAACAGGAGTCGAATTAGAAGAATTTCTAAGAGCTTTGGAAGACCTAAGATCGACCAAAGCAACCAGACGAATATTCAGGTTGGTTGTAGAATGTTTGAGTATGTCGATACACCGCCAGAAATGCGATAAAACACCATGCTCATTACTGCGAGTATTGCAAGAGCCAACAAGTGCGGAATTATCGCAAAACCATTTTAACAGCTCAAGCATCTAAGTTGCTGAAAAGAATAATATACAGACGACTGAAAATGAAAATTGATGATGTGTTGGATGACGATGAAGAAAAATCAAGACACGTTCATAGGGTTTTTCGATTTGTAAAAAGCATTCGACAGTGTAGGGCGGCGCAAGATGTTCCAAATTTTGGGGAAAATTGGGGTAAATCATGAGGAAAGACGGGTAATACGCAACGTCTACAGAGCCAAGAGGAAACAGTAAGGACGGAATCCCACGAACTACGTGCTCGGACTAAAAACGGTGTAAGAAAGGGATGCTGTCTTTCGCCTTTGCTGTTCAAAGTATAAGTCGAAGAAGCAATGACAATAAAAGAAAAGTTCAAGAGTAGGATTAAAATTTAAAGTGAAAAAATGTCAGTGTAAAGATTCGGTGATAACACTAATACCCTCAGTGAAAGTGAAAGAGAATTACAGGATCTGTTGAACAGAAAGAACAGTCTAATGAATACAGAATATGGACCGAGAGTAATTCGAAGAAAGACGTAGGTAATGAGAAGCAGCAGGATTGAGGACAATGATAAACTTAACTTCATCAATGGTGATCATGGAGTAGATGAAGTTAAGTAATTCTGCTACCTTGGCAGCAAAATAACAGATGACGGAGAGCGAATAAAAAGGAGACTAGCACTGGCAGAAGTGGCATTCGTGGCTAAGAGAAGTGTAGTAGTACAAAAAATAAGCCTTATTCTGAGGATGATATTTCTGAAAATGTACGTTTGGAGTACAAAGTTGTATGGTAGTGAAAAATATATTGTGGGAAAACCCGGAAAAGAAGAGAATCGTAGAATTTGGAATGTGATGCTAAACAAGAATATGGAAAATTAAGAGGACTGATAAGGTAAGGAATGAGGAGATTATTCGGAGAACTGGAGAGGAAAGGAAGGTATGGAAAACGCTGACAAGAAATAAGAGAGAGTATGGTAGGATGTCTGTTAAGAGATCACGGAATAACTTCCACGGTGCTAAAGGAAGCTGTAGAGAGTAAAAACAGTAGAGGGAGACGGAGATTGGAATACATGCAGATAATAATTGAGGACGTAGGTCATAAGTGCTGCTCTGGGATGAAAAGTTGGCATTTGAGAGGAATTCAAGGCACGTCGCATCAAACCAGTCAGAAAAAAAGTCTTAATTATGCTACCCACGCACACACATCTGGAGCATGCAGAAGCAGTTGGTGAGCTCCTTACGGTAGCTAAGTTAAAGAAGAAACAACGCACCAAGTTATAATGTCTGAATGGTGCATTTAAGCCATGTCAATAATTTTTTATCTAGAAAAGTCTTGTAATTTTTTTAAATTTCATGCTATTTTATACTTAGCACTCGACCTGTGACGGCTTGTGTAATGTAGCCACGATGCGGATTCGTCCTTCGTACCTCGGACGATACTGCCTACCAACCACGATAGGGTTCTTCGTTCCTCTCACTCTTATTTGGTAGATACTCGCACGGCTGATGAAAATCAGCGTAAGCGCGTTGAAGGAACACCGCCTAAATATAAACCAAACAAAGGCCGCCTAGCTCGAGCTTGAAGGCATCATCTGTAAGGCCGTAAAAATTTCGAACGCCAGGGGTTCTAAATAACTTGCGTGAAAAGGTTTAATGCACCCGTAATTAGGTTTTATTTCCTATAAAACAAGTTGTAAATGTACTATGTGATCAAAAGAGAGCAGAATGTGTCCCTCCCCAGAACTCACGGACTTCGAAGGTGGTCAGGTGATTGGGTGTCACTTGTGTCATACGACTGTACAGGATATTTTCACACTCATAAACATCCCTAGGTCCACTATTTCCGATATAGTGACTGACAGAGATCGCCGACAGTTGAAGAGGGTCATTGCCTGTAATAGGCAGGCATCTATTGAGACCATAACACAGGAATTCCAGACTGTGTCAGGATCCACTGCAAGTACTACGACAGTTAGGCGGAAGGTGAGGATACTTGGATTTCATGGTCGAGCGGCTGCTCATAAATCACACATAGCGCCGCTAAATGACAACCGACGCCTCGATTGGTGTCAGGAACGTAAACATTGGACGACTTAACAGTGGAAAAACATTGTGTGGAATGGCGAATCACGGTATACAATGTGGCGATCCGATGGCAGGGTGTGGGTTTGGCGAATGCCCGGTGAACGTCGTCTGCCAGCGTGTGTAGTACCAACAGTAAAATTCGGAGGCGCTGATGTTATCGTGTGGTCGTGCTTTTCATGGAGGGGCTTGCACCCCTTATTGTTTTGCGTGGAATTATCACAGCACAGGCCTACATTGATGTTTGAAGCACCTTCTTGGTTCCCACTGATGAAGAGCAATTCGGGAATGGCGATTGCATCTTTCAACACGATCGACCACCTGTTCATAATTCACGGCCTGTAGCGGACCAGTTACACGACAATAACATCCCTGTAATGGATGGCCTGCACAGAGTCCTGATCTGAATCCTATAGAACATCTTTGGGATGTTTAGGATCGCTGACTTCGTGCCAGGCCTCGCCGACCGATATCGATACCTCTGCTCAGTACAGCACTCCGTGAAGAATGTGCTGCCATTCCCCAAGCAACCTTCCAGCACCTCAGTGTGCCTGCGATAGTGGATGCTCTCATCAAGGCTAGGACTGGGCCAACACCATATTGAAATCCAGCATTACCGATGGAGAGCGCCACGGACTTGTAAGTCATTTTCAGACAGGTGCCCGGATACTTTTGATGACATAGTGTAGCTATCAAGTCGTTATTTACAGTCAAAACTATTGTTGTTGGAAGTTACTATTTTTTCTGTAAGATTTCACACCAAAACAGTCAGAAGTTTACCACTCTGCTCTTAAAAATTTTCACATGCTGCACAATCCTTGACCCGCAGCTATTCACGAGTTATTACATCAAGTTGTTGAGAGGTCATTTTGAAAAAAAGTGCTCTCCCATATTCCGAGACATTCATCTACCTCATAAAGTGCAGCTTTAACTAGGAGAAGAAAATTCACACGCAAATGTCTTCCAAAGTAAGTTACATATCATTCTCACATCTTCATTAAAATGCTCAACACTGTAGTCGCTTCACCATTATTGTAAAAGAACCGATGGAGCACAATATTTTCTTCATATAAACAAAATGATGCGGTTCCACATTGATCTGCACATCCTGGAAGACCACATATCGCCAGCTACCGTACAAAATGCCCAAAATTCTCAGACCAGTTGTCCTAAATTACGGATTAACATATGTTTCCCGTTTTCATATGCTCATAAATTATTTTTTAACAAAAAAATGTGGCTCTGGCAAAACCGGAACTCATCTGGTCTACAAAAGAAAAGAAATTTTTCATTTTACATTATGCGTGAACATGTTGTGTTTGTAAGACGTGTGACGATTTAAAGATCTCCATAGAATTTTATTATTTGTTCTCAGACTAAATATGCTAAACACAACCCAATTTTCACTGCTTATGGCTAAAATTCGGAATTTGGTGGATGCTACGTTCACGGAAATCTCTGTACTTTTACTAATCTTGTCTGAGTCAGATGAACTTCATCCAAAAGCTACATACTTGTACTAGTTTCCAAGACCTTTCAATTCGTTATCAGTATTACTGTAAACGGAATCCAAACTTTATGTGACATGCACCTGCTGTACCTCCTGTACGACATCCCCCGCAATGCTTATAATCTTGACTGATCCTGAAGTCTGAATCAACAGTCTCGGTTTTCAGTTCAAGTTTATCGTGGACTTCGCCTGAATAGGGGGCACGTTAAATACTTTGAATATGATCCTAAGCACTGATGAAGTAATTCAGACATCAGCTATACGCTATGAACTTGAATTATGTAACATAGACCTGATTAGATCTGTAACTAATTCTTGAGGTGAATACCATGCCGTGGAAAGACTGTGATAACAATATCTGTTTTTAAAAGCCGCATCCAAACAACAACTCATATGTTTCAGTGAAATATTACCATCTCGAATACTATGTAATCAGTAACAATAGCTAAATGAGTAATATTTATTATACTTTTCTAAAGCTTATGGTAACATTTGATGTGAATAATAAGTAGCTGCTTGGTGGAAGCTAAGTTACGTTAATGTTACAACTCTTGATAAGGACAATTGGGTGAACTCTTGCTCCTAATTAAATGATACTGAAAGAACATTGTAGTAACAATGTCAAATGATATTCCTTCTTGTGAACTGACACAAAACTGTTACTAATAACGTTCCACTTAAAATGTCTCCGAAAATATGTCGATTCTACTAGAAAAAAAGTTCTTTTGGTTGTACTGTAGATAAAACAAATATCTTTATAACCTAGATGTTGTGCCAGTCTTCGTTCTCTTATAACTGTGCTCCAGTGAATCATGTGACACTAGAGTTTCTTGATTTTGTTCTGATACCGACGCGAAATGAACGTAAGTTGCACTAAATGTATATTTTTGTCAATGGTAATTGGAATATTCCATTTCAGACTTGTTTCTATCCGTAAAACAAGAAACCTCTCAGTTCTAGTTTTCCAACTAAATAAAACAGTAAATTTCTGGGATTTTAAATTAAGTTGAAACCAGTTTGTTGACGCAACGATCAGTTGCCTTATTAACGCCATTGTTCGTTATTTTATTATTAAAAAGTGAAGCCTGCATCTCAGTTCAGAGACCGATTACCTTTCCACAAAGTAACGTCTATTATATGAACATTAGCAACTTATGCGGTCATTATTCACCAAGTGCATTATTGATCAAGAATGACCTTTTGGCTCGAAGCTGATTTTCATTCATCCAGATCAATTTCTTGAGTGTAATCTCATTTGGAGTAAAAGTAATCAGCATTTATAATAATTTTAGTTAGCAGTGAGAACAGCGGCACTCGCCGTTTTTATCTCCTTTGGAGTGGATCGTTTTGTTTGAGATTTGATGATAACACATGATGTGGAAGATTGATCGATGTATACGAAAGGAACCACTTCAGTACGCATTAGCACGTGATTGCTTTGCCCACAATTATCTCTTTAAAGTCTGAATGTCTTTGAGCCTGGGCCAGGAAGGACTTCGGTTTTCATTTTGGCTATGTCGTTTGTGCTCCTCGCCTAATTTCCATATCAAAAGACACATTTTCCTCCTTAATACAATCTGACACATACCTGGCATCCTGCACACTGCTACTCGTCCCATCAAGCAGCAGCTCGCGTGCAACACGGATCGAAAATAAAACGAGGCCATCTGCTACTGCTAGGAGCACCCCCTACGCCTACCTGTACCCATTCAGACCAACCGACGATGGTCCTTGAAGTGTCCCCTTTTGTTTTCTCCTTAATTTTCTTTTGATTTAACTGATATCCACAATGATCCATTACAAAAGATACGTAACGTACTACTAAATATGTCTGATAAAAGGTGCCAATATCTATAAATCAGTGAACTCTTCTGTAAACATTTGTGAACATTTGTACTGGGAGAATGGTCCAGAACTGTAACATAAGATACAGCAACGTCTCTGAGTAAATGAGGTGATTTCACTTGTCTTCGCAGTCCCATATTCGTCGATGGTAGGTTGTATGTAACAGATGTAAGCTGAGTGTAATTTTGATGGCTTAACAATTATCTATTACAGAATCATTAGTCGAGTTTGTTATTTCACACTGACAACCGCCCTGTCTCCATACCATATATAAAGTTTATGTTGTATTTTTTTATGTCTTTCTGTGGGAAATCTGGAGAGGTTGGTAGCAGATAGTTCGGCGATGGAAAATCGAAAATTATCCGCGTTCTTTCGTTAGCTGCTTTACAACAGACTGTCAGATGCTCCCTGAGATATTTTGTCGATCATTAACCCAGGTTCACATACCATTTTATTGTGGAAATTGCGTGTGTCTGCTTGTTTCCTGCTTTCGAATAATGACGCCATCCAGACTGCTCAATGGACTGATGCAATTCTAATTGTGTATAAAAATAACAAAATAAAAAAAGTTCTGGTGATGGTCTGTAATAAGGTAAATCTTCAGTTAAAGCAAGATGAGTCAGAATCAGCTGTAACATATGGCGCTATCTACAGAGATTGTCTGTCCTCATTGTGGGTTACCTCCATGTCGTGACTGTTGAGTTACGCAAAATCACATTTCTTGTTAACTACTAATTGTGCCTCACTTTTGACAGATTTTCCCATTGATTATCTCACTGAGAGAGTGGAGGTAACGCACGATCCTCTGTCGAACCCAAATCGGAGACTGACGACTGCGTGGACAATGAGAGGCAGCCAGCACACTTAAGGCCCGAGGAGACTGGTACGCTGGAATGGGGACTCCTCTTGTCCAGTGTGTCATCCCCCGAACTGGTCCAACCACGTATCTGAGGTACCCTGCCAACTCGTCTCTTATAGGGTGCCTAAAGGACGCTGCTTTGTCGAATAGCTTAACAACGATTCAAGCAAATCACATTAATGATTTTTATTAGCGTAATTGAATTGCCATTGCTCAACTTTCATTTACAAGGACGTGTCACAAGCAATTGGCGACATGCAAATAATCAATGTCCTTCAACGTATGCAGTTTCCATGCAAGTAAATGGTACTGTCCTCTCTTCTAGTGCAAGTCTACTTGTCCGGCCGCAGCTAGGCGGAGCGTCGCTTTTATTCTCTTCGTGTAGAGGCTGCTCCTATCGTGGTGATTACCTAGTCAGCGTGCTACTGGCTGACGTCGTCTCACAGCCCTCTGTGCAGTGTCGTTCTTCATCTTCGTGACGGCGCTTGTCGTTACCCGGAACACTCTCAGTATCTCCATGGTCTTTTTGCAAATGTAGAGAAAACGTGATTCGAGTGGCAAGTGATGATCGGAATATTTTAGCAACACTCGTAGTTAAATACAAAAAAAGAAAGAAAAAAAAGAATCTCACTACGTCGAGCGGAAAGAGGATGACTTGAAATAAAACTCATGATAGAATACTATACTTTTCTTACATGTGTTAATGCAGTACCAAATATATGTTGGTAATATTCATTTTCTGTGTTTTGTGTAAAGTTTTTTACGGGCAGAGGCGGTAATGGAAACATGTCTTGTCCAGTTATGTACGCAGTTGTGGTGGTGTAATGGTAAACTGACAGTGGACCCCAAACCCCTTTTTTGGTTAACTTACTTACGTTGTTGACTAAGTGGAACTGAATGTAGAATGGTAGAATGTGGCTACTATGCCCGCACAGCCACCGTCGTCCTGCGCGACTGCACAGATATCGCTTCGCCGTTACCCCCCCCCCCCCCCCCCCCCTTCCCAGCAGCGGAGCTGATCTTAGAAGTTTGTGTGTATATTGTCCCGGCTAGTTAAGAACTATTCCCTGCCGTGTGGGTCGGGCATAAAACATCTCTCAATCACGTTGTGAATCTAGTCATGTGAAATAGTAACTGAAAATTGATCGCGTTTTTCCAGCTATATTTCATACACTTTCAACCATGACGGATCCTACGACAGTTTTGTTTCTATTTTTAATACTCTCGAGTAAGACATCAGTTGAGTTCCCTTCTATTTTTAGTAATTTGTTTCCCTGAGTAATTGGATTTAGTTACTTTAGCAGTGTGTATGCATTCGTAGAATCCTATTAAATCTGTCTGTAAAATGGTTTATCAGCTTCCTTCAATAACCCTGGAACGTTCACAGATATTATTGTCCACGTACTAACTGTTTATGGAATTTAGTGAACACTGCGAACGTCTCGTATATTTCTGTTTTATTACCACAATTAAGTTCTTAAATTAATGAGAGAAGGCACTGGAGGATCAATGAAAGGAGAGTTGATTCTAGTGTGTATTGTTTCGGTACTACATTCCTTCGTGTACCTGTCACCAACGATATGATTTCCCATGAAACTGTCCTTTGCCACTAACGTCCGATAAATTAAAATGTGTACAACTTTGCTTCCGCCGTTTGCCGATAGGTGGCGACAACGGTAAGTAACAGTCGAAGGAAACAGATCGCAGACATCAGGCAGTTAGCTTGGACCTCGGTCAACCTTCAAACATTAGTCGATTTGTGTCTGCATCATAAAGTTGTTCTTGATTGAAAATGTCAGGTTACGAGTATAATTCTCATCATCGGCGGGAGGTGTTACCGTTTTGTTTCAATATGAGGAAAACAGCGGTTGAGTCTCATCGAATGCTCTCACGAACGTATGGTAAGGACGCTACTTTGACGTGTCGTGAGTGGTTTCAAGGCTTCAAGAACGGTGATTTTAACGTTGTAGACCGGCATAGTGGTGGAAGAGGGAAAGTTTTCGAAGATGCAGAATTGGAGACATTGCTGAGTGAAGACTCGCAGCCGACTCAAGAAGAATTGGTACGATAAGTGGGAGTGACATAGAAAGCCATTTCAAAACGTCTCAACGCTATGGGCATGATTCATAAAGAAGGAACTTGAGTCCCGTGTGAGCTGAAACCAAGAGAAGTTTGACGGCGTTTGTGTGTTTGTGAACAGTTGCTTCAGAGGCAAGAACGGAAGGGATTTCTGCATCGCATTGTGACCGGGGGCGAAAAAAGCGTTCATTACGATAACCCTAAACGCAGAAAATCATGGGGTTATCCCGACCATGCTTCCCCGTCGATGACCAAACGTAATATTCACGGCTGCAAGATCATGCTCTGCATTAGGTGGGACCAGCTCGGCGTCGTGTACTGTGAGGTGTTAAAACCAAGTTAAGCAATCGCAGGTGCTCGTTATCGAACGCAGTTTATGCGTTTGAGCAGAGCATTAAAAGACAAATGGCCGCAATACAGCGAGAGGCACGATAAAGTGATTTTGCATGCCAACGCTCGACCACATGCTCCAAAAGAGGTCAAAACGTACTTGGAAACGTTGAAACGGGAAGCCCTTCCCCACCCGCCGTATTCTCCAGACATTGCTCCCTATGACTATCACCTGTTTAGATCAATGGTGCATGGCCTGGCTGACCAACACTTCCGATCTCACGAAGAAGTCACAAATGGGATCGATTCGTGGATCGCTTCAAAAGGTCAACAATTTTCTCGATGTGGGATTCGTACACTGCCCTAAAGATGGGAGAAAGTAGTGGCCAGCGACGGAAAATACTTTGAATGATACATGTGTAACCAATTTGTTTCATTAAAGCCTCAAATGTCGGGGAATAAACGGTGAAAGCAAAGTTGTAGACCTTGTATAAATATGTCTCTGGGCCTAACAGTGTCTAAGCTTCTCAATACTCACGACAAAATATTAATTTTGGGTTCGAATCCTTTCAGTGTCTGTGCAGCACAAGTTTAGTCTTTTAACGGGCACTATTTTTCACTTCTGCGTTATTAGCGGAATCACATTGGCAACGAGCGGCAAAGATACTAGTGTGATAAGGATCAAACCATTTTCGGTCCCAATACTTTATAATAATTCGCATACAGCGAATAAAGTCCTAATTCAACATGAAAGTTTCCATATTGTCAATAAATCTCTTCACAATCGTAAGTATACGATCGTAGCAATCCGTTTAACACGTACAATCACCATTCGCTTGAATATCAATGTTCTTACACCCAATCGCCTCTAATTGAATCCGTCTCAGAATTTATCCCAATATAATCTATTCTCCACCACTCCAATGCCTAATCCAGTTCTAAGAATGCAATTTAATTAGGTTTCTAATCCCAAAATTCCGACTACCACGGAAGAACTGGGAACACACTCGCCACCGCTGAAAACAAAAACTCGAGAAACCTAACAATGCTGTGCATCGGTTTATGTGTTACATTCAAAACAGAACGCAGCTCTGTTATGTCTTCCTTGGATTCCCTTTGTACTACTTTGGGTTACTCCATTTCGAATATCTACCCTTTGTAAAATTTTAACTAGCTATTACTTCGAAATACTACTACCGTTTCTTGGCTCTTAGGTCATTTCGTATTACAGAATTTAATCTCTTACACGTTTCCGTATAACCCCTCTCTGAAGACCGGTTACACTACCCACCATCCATTGCTTGTTGGTAAACGTACAGTGGGTGTTGCGAAACAAGCGTTGTATCATTGTGAAAGATACAGAGTCGCGTGGGTGCGCCGGGACTTACCCCAGTTCACTACTACCAGGGCCACGTATCGTAACGCACCTGTACTTAACAAAGGACTGCACCATTATCTAAGTGTGAAATTGAAAATCATAATAACTTTTCCAAACTTTGCCCGTGTATGCTTCAATACATTAACGTTAACATTGGGGTGTCTCAGAATGATCTAATGAATATGTTTATCTAAATATATTATTTTAAGAATGAAGTAAATGGCGCTAAATAATAAAGCTAAAAGGCTAAAAGTTATTCAGAATGTCCAAAGGTTGGCCACAATCAAGTCAAGTATCTCAACTTGAGAGGGGCAATATTTTGGCCAAAATAGGCGTTTCCACGAACAATTGAAGGAGCTAAATACTAGACTTAGAAGGAAGAAAATTTGTTTGTAGCCTCAGTATGATAAAATTAACTATGTGACACCGCAAGCTACCTCCATTCATAACAGATGAAGTATCACTTTTATTTGTTATAGGAAGTTGTAATTACATCTCTCGATAGCACTGATGAAATAACACAGCTGTGCCAAGTTTCAAGACTTAAGTATAAATAACAATCATCATTAGGAATCTTAAAGAGGCAGTTCTGAGGTCATGTTCTACTGTTGGTTCTGTTCTACAAATTCCGGCTGGCTAAGTTTAAATGTAGCCGAACTAAAACTCTTTCAGTAACTAAGGCCAACTTAGTTCCATTCATATAAAAACGAAGAAGATTGTAAAACGTTAAACGACAGAGTTAATAATCAATATGTGTCCGAAAAATGGGCCATTTAAATGCTGCTACATGTGCCTAGAGCGATTGATAGTAGATGTTCCGTTCAGCGATCCACTGCGGCCATACATAAATACAGCCAGTGAGGCAGTGGACGGAGAAACTTCGCACCGATATACCATTGTGTCCGCGTCAGTGAAACGCCTGCCTACACTGTGACTCAGATGACGTGAAAGCCAGGTAACTACCGAACGCGTTTTCGGTGAAAGTAGGAAGAGAACTCGCAAGGACTGCACACCGTCGTGGATTGCTTAGTCTTCGTGAAAGCAACTGTTCGTGTGCCGCCAGTACGTTGACAAAATCGTGTGACCAACAGCGAGATTATTTTCCACTTTTAATCCGAGCAATTAACGTTGGTGATTAGAAGTCAGTGTGATAGACTATTTTAATTGGAACTTCCCATAAAGTTCACTTATGAACTTTTTTATACTATTGTTATCAGGAATATTACGAGGTTTTATATTTTGTGCATGTGAAGTTTTACCTCAAAACTTTTATTTATTATTATAGTTCCTGATTGTGCGGCACAAACAGCAAGCAGGAACATTTTCTTTCTGTGAGTACAAAAAGTAATGCGGACTTTCAACCTAGAAATCATGGTCAGTATGTTCATCGCTTTCTAGCTGACCGCAAAAATAGTTCTCAGGCTCTATGAAATGGGATAGAATAATTTACCCACCACCCTACAACGGTATTCGTTTAGTGACAAGAATACACTCTCTCTGAAGAGCTCACTGATGGCCCTGTAGACACAAGTGGTTGAGGGACGGACATTCTAGATGAACCCTATGAGATAGAATGACTTTTTTTACACATGCATATTTCTCTCCCTGTTGATATGAATCTTTTATGTTTTGATATTTGTGTCTGAGAATAACTCGTAAATGATGCACCAGATTTAACGTTCCAAATGAAGTCCTTATACTCAACAGGTGCTAATGTGTGAATCCATTTGGAAATCTTGAATCATATGGAATGTATACTATAGCCATAGCAAATTCTTCGTAATTATCAGTTTCTCATATTATGGGTAAATTTTATTCATTTGGTGTTATAGGATGGTACATACATGATTTATGTTACCCACTCACATCATTTTTTTTCTTTATATGATGAACTCAATACTTGTGATGTGGACATACACCAGTCATGGCTATTAATGTAGACATCTCGGCCACACACATTCCAACACTTTTACTTTCATGTTTTACAATGGAGTTGTGTGAGAACTGATACATAATAGAGACATTGGATTTCAAATTGAGTCTGATATATGTGTTTTGCCATTCACAGTTTTCTACTGTTTACTAACAGTTTACAGATATTAGAAGCTTTAGAACCTGAGTTTCATTTTTCTGTATCATGTAGTAAGTTAAAAAAAACTACAGTTACACTTACTATTTGCCAGTCGATCTCAGCATTTCTCTTTCCTTGAGGTAGAAGGTAATGAAAAGTGATTGTTTGTCTCCTTTCATGCTAATTCATGTTCACTATATGTTACTGTGCTTTTAGTAAAGTTTCTCACCCAGCCTCAGGTACAGAAGAATGCGAATATAATTATTTCTCCTTTGATGCAGCTCTGTCACCTTGCTTTTCATTAAAACGTATGTATGTGTGTTTCTTTGTAACTGGAAATGTATGCATCCATTAAAGTCGCTCACTTTTAGGCAGATAGGGCGAGGGTGCTCTTGAGATGTAGTACCAACTTAGTCCTATCAATAACATTTGCCTGGAAGGAGCCAGAGATACGGCATGAACAGAGAGGAGTATTCAGGGTTGGCAACAGCCACGAACTTCCACCTCCACTTGTTCCACAAGCGAGGGTGCGGAACGGTCGACTCATGGCCTAGTGGCACCGTACAGCTAGGCCCAGAAGGTGAGTGTCGTTCTTCCTTTGCTGTGCGTGTGGACTGTGAACGGGTGTTTCTCAGTTGGGTTATTTTCGAGTAACTCCAATCAGAAGTAACAAAAATTGTTCAAATGGCTCTGAGCACTATGGGACTCAACTGCTGAGGTCATTAGTCCCCTAGAACTTAGAACTAGTTAAACCTAACTAACATAAGGACATCACAAACATCCATGCCCGAGGCAGGATTCGAACCTGCGACCGTAGCGGTCCTGCGGTTCCAGACTGCAGCGCCTTTAACCGCACGACCACTTCGGCCGGCTCAGAAGTAACAGTCACATGCTTAACATTCATGCGGTTAATATTGTTCGTGGTTAGATACTGATTTTTAAGCAAATTCTTACTGTCTTATGTACCGTACCCTGCTTTGTCCATGATAATGACCATTGGGCAGTGTGGTATACGACGTAACGTTAGATCTTGCTCATATTGTTATCTGTTTTAGGTACTATTTTTATAACAAGAGGTAGGTAACCGTGTGTTACTCTAATTGAGATGAAATGGAATAGATTGACATTAGATTTTATAGATTCGATAGTGTTCCACCACCACTTTTGTAAGACTAACTTGTCGGTTGGTTTCAAGAGGGAGTTGAATAACTAAAGCATACAGAAGATTGAAATTAACCTGACGTTTGTTGAGTTAAATTAAATTGCATTACGTTTGCTGCTCAAATCACATTTTCGGTAAGTTATGTGACCCTTCACCACCACGTGTGTAGAACAACTAAAACTCTCTCTCTTTGTTACTGTGAGTTCTAAAGTGAAGCACCTCAAAGAAAAGAGCCCATTGCGTGTGTAAATTAACTGGAAACTGCTGCCCAGATTTGAATATGATGCTATGTGTGGCCTTTCGCCACTTGAAGTGTAGAGCGAGTGTTGGATCGTATCACCAGTTGTAAGTTCTCATATCTCCTCAGCGGAACAAGATGCAGCCTCCGCATGAAGCATGAAACCCTAGGTAGAGGTTCTGGGGTATTTTCTTTGAACTCAGTGTGACAGTCAAATAGGGCGAGTAGCCACCATTACACGTTCCTTGTGTGAGGTTGTGAAAGCCATTGTTGTAAATCTGTCTACGATGGAGATCTGCATATCTGGTCGTTTTCTAACCCTCATTGGCTTCCTGATTTCTGTGCCAATGTGCGCAGTAGTTTCCAGTCGACACGGCATACCAGTACCGTTTCATCACGTACTTTCGGTTCCTCCTAACGGTATACTGGATATCCAACACTACCGAATTTAATTGCTTGCTTTCTTAAAGTAGTGTGTGCGTAAGGTTACGTGTATTTGCCATACTCGTTTGTTACTAAAGCCTCCATATCCCTCCTAATCGGACTGTATCGAAGTAAATTGTTTCTACATAAATTAATTAATTCTTACCGACGGCTGTTGCTAAATAATTTGGTGCACAACAAGGTGCGTGTTAGGTGTGGCCGTGTTAATTAAATTAACGACACCCTGAAGTGACTTGTAAGACTTAAACAATAATTTGAAATGGTCTAAGAATATTAAATCACCATCAGTATTAAACCTTTTCTGAATGCACTACGCTATCCCACATATCCTCCAAAACTACTGAAATCTAAGAAACAATAATAATAGTTTTGCACTCTCACAGTCAGACATGCCGCCTTCTCGTTACTTGATTAATATTGCACTGCTGCACGGAGTTCTATTCAAAGGGAGCCCATATGCCTTTTTAACCTTAATCCATTGTATCCAGTCGTTATCTATTGGCACAATACAGGGGCCAAACTCTAATACTTTATCTGGAAGTATTGAAAAACAGTTGAGACCTGGTAGTCAAGGAAGGCAGGATTTCTTTATGATTGCGGACGGGGTCGTAATCAGTTACTATTGGTTCCCTTTTGCAATTACAGACGTTTATTTTAATACAGTAATTCCAAACTCAGGAATAAATTAAGATATCACACGTTATTAATGAAGGAATAAACAACTGTGTTATTAATAGTGCTTTTAGTGCGTTACGATTTACCAATGATCATAAAATACAGACACAGCAAATAATGTTTTAAAAACAAGCAAATGACATGCCAATTAGAATTATAAGACAAATAACCACAGTCACGGCTGACCTTTACAAATTGAGGAAGGAGTTTTCAATATCAACGGCTTTCCTCTAACGTCTTATGAATGATAGCGTGTTTCTGAGGTTTCCATGCTTTGTCAACACCTTGTGTATGTATCGTATTTTCCTTTTGAAGGTTAAGTTCTAGCGCTTGTAGGCTGCTAAGAACAACGGCGTGAATACTAATGAATGTCAGTTTTAAGACATGTGATGGATATAATTGATTGTGTAGACGATTTACCTGTTTTCATGCAAGTGGTGAAGTTTGTCATTCACCTACACTTCGGCTGCTGTCCCGACCGTGGCTAGCACCGAACTAATTCGTTTCTTACAGGAATTCAGTTGATGGTTGATTAACATAATGAATAGGAGAAGAGAAAGAAGCTTCAGACGAGAGAAACTGCGTCTATTCTGATAATCCGGCAGCGGTGGTCGAGCGGTTCTTGGCGTTTCAGTTCAGACCCACGCGACTGCTACGGTCGCAGGTTCGAATCCTGCCTCGGGCATGGATGTGTGCGATGTCCTTCGGTTAGTTAGGTTTAGGTAGTTCTAAGTTCTAGGGGACTAATGACCTCAGATGTTAGGTACCATTGTGCTCAGAGCCATTTGAACCATTTTGTTCTGATAAAATCTACTATAGTGTTTCTCTAATAACACATAATAAATGGACGAGGTTGCCTGAAACACAATCGTAATTGTAAATTTATGAAGAACTGGTCCTTTTGCTTCTTGCTTCATGACAATTATGTTGTTGTTGTTGTGGTCTTCGGTCCTGAGACTGGTTTGATGCAGCTCTCCATGCTACTCTATCCTGTGCAAGCTTCTTCATCTCCCAGTACCTACTGCAACCTACATCCTTCTGAATCTGCTTAGAGTATTCATCTCTTGGTCTCCCTCTACGATTTTTAGCCTCCACGCTGCCCTCCAATACTATATTGGTGATCCCTTGATGCCTCAGATCATGTCCTATCAACCGATCCCTTCTTCTATTCAAGTTATGCCACAAACTTTCTTCTTCCCAATCCTATGCAACAACTTCTCATTAGTTATGTGATCTACCCATCTAATCCTCAGCATTCTTCCGTAGTACCACATTTCGAAAGGTTCTATTCTCTTCTTGTCTAAACTATTAATCGTCCATGTTTCACTTCCATACATGGCTACACTCCATACAAATACTTTCAGAAACGATTTCCTAACACTTAAATCTATACTCGAAGTTAACAAATTTTTCTTCTTCAGAAACGCTTCCCTTGTCATTGCCGTTCTACATTTTATATCCTCTCTACTTCGAACATCATCAGTTATTTTGCTCCCTAAATAGCAAAACTCCTTTACTACTTTAAGTGTCTCATTTCCTAATCTAATTCCCTCAGCATCACCCGACTTAATTTGAGTACATTCCATTATCCTCATTTTGCTTTTGTTGATATTCATCTTATACCCTCCTTTCAAGACACTGTCCATTCCGTTCAGCTGCTCTCCCAGGTCCTTTGCTGTCTCTCACAGATTTACAATGTCATCGGCGAACCTCAAAATTTTTATTTCTTCTCCATGGATTTTAATACCTACTCAGAATTTTTCTTTTGTTTCCTTCACTGCTTGCTCAATATACAGATTGAATAACATCGGGGAGAGCCTACAACCCTGTCTCACTCCCTTCCCAACTACTGCTTCCCTTTCATGCCCCACGACTCTTATAACTGCCATTTGTTTTCTATATAAATTGTAAATAGCCTTTCGCTCCCTACATTTTACCCCTGCCACCTTGAGAATTTGAAAGAGAGTATTCCAGTCAACATTGTCAAAAGCTTTCTCTAAGTCTACAAATGCTACAAACATAGGTTTGCCTTTCCTTAAACTAGCTTCTAAGATAAGCCGTAGGGTCAGTATTGTCTCACGTGTTCCAATATTTCTACGGAATCCAAACTGATCTGAAATACAAAGCATTTGCTCATATGAAAAAAAATTGATCCGAAGCGATCCAGCTCTTGAATTACGAGGTTGTGTGGGGAGAGAAAACACGGAGAACTTTGTTTACTTGGATGAATAGTAACGGAAACACAGGCAGGGCACTTCAGACAAGTCCGCCATCATCGTAAATAGCGCCCGACCTACTAAATACCTACGAACGCTACTGAATGTGAAGTCTGGATTGAATTTAACTATCTGCGACCTTGTGGACAGAATTGTCCATGGCGGAAAACGGTGCTAAGAACACAGTAATACGAGGCAAGATCCGACAGTAACGCATAAAATTTTATCACGAAAAAGTTTAGGTAGTAACAAAACGATCACAAATGCAACTTACATCTTTTACCTACTTTTCTATATATTCACCAACGTTCGTAACATATGTCTTCCATCGTTGTACCAGTTCCAAAATGCCCTGCTAGCAGAAGTCTGGTTGGAGAACAGCTATCAGCTGACTGTTAATTTTACAGCCGCGTCTGTCGTAAAGGCCGGTTCCCACTAGGGCTGCCGCGCGTCAAAACCGCGCGTCAGCGGCGTGGTTGCCATGGAAACGGCGTCAGCGGCACGGCGCGGCGGGCTCTGCGTCGCGATTTGCCCATGTCGAACCGCTTCCGCTGCGCATGCCGCGCTCCAGGTGCGCGCCGCCAATCACAGAACGCGCTGAGCGTGACGTCAGGTACGGAACCCTGGGCCACACGACCTTTCGCCGAACCGCTGGCGCGGACGCGGCGGCAGCCATGAAATACTTATCATCCGATTCCAAGGAAACGACTCGGTAGAAAAATTTGATTCTTGGGAATGTTGCAGCCCGATATCTTCTCTCAATGAAGGACTGAATTTCTTTTCGTTATTAGTCGTGGTTACTTGCTGTATCGCATTTACGTAAACCTTTACACGAAATTTTAATGAGTGTGCAGAGGTAAAAACGCATTGCGTGGACTTTGCGTACAGTTCATTTTAGGTAATACATTATTGCGTATGAAATTTGATCAACATATCGAAATTGTTTTTAAAGCTGAGAGCAGAACGATAGCTATCACCGTTCTCGAGATATTGAATGATATGTCGGCGGATGGGCTGGGCGGTGACCGTGCGTGGGTCGCTTGCGACGCGACCGATACTTCGCCCTGCTCGTCGTAAACCATGTGGTTGTATCAACTGCAAATTTCGTAAACGATTCAGAAATCGAAAAGTGTTTTTTTGCAAACGATAACTTGTAAAAAGTCATGTATTTCGTCACATGATAAATATCCAAAATCTTTTTATCTACCGGAATATGAAAGAAACTACAGTTTTTCGGAAGGGATTGATGAATTTTTTTTAAACGGCATTTAGTAGCATGTGGAATTAGAAGTTAAACCGAGACTAATTTACTGGTATGCCATAAGATGTATTTTGCTAAGTATCTACAGCTATTGATTATTTCCTTTGGAAGTAACAAACGTTTTTTTCATTATCCAGTGTACTTTATTGGTTCAAGACGCGTTTCGCCTTTTACTTTAAGGCATCTTCGGTGGATTCTAGAATGATTCAGTTTTGTTTTGATATGTGATACGTGCAGATTATAAAACAGTTCACATCTTTTTTACGTGAATAACTGATTACTTACAGTGAATCGAGTTATTGGCAGACATCTGCGTTTCCCCTCACCTGGTCACATGCTGTAGGTTGAACTAAAACTTAGATTATGGAACATAAGCACATTTTCATGTTCTTTTTTTTTCTTCTGTCATTAGCTGTAGAAATTTTACAGAAAACACTGATTTGAAGTCGTAACTACAGTGTGTTCACCTCATGTCCCTTCCTGTTTGGTTTGTTTATGTACATGTTGCCAACCTAAAGAATTATATGCTGAAAACTAATGTTTGTTTATTCTGTTCTCCTTATATCTGTATGTGTGTGTGGCTAGCCAGTGATAGTTATAGAACGTTGAAAGTGAATCCAGTAGTTGTCAGACAGTGGTTGAAAGATTTGGTGTTCAGCTGATTTCAGTTTTGGTTTAAATGTTTTGTGGAGGAGTGCATGGATGAGTAAATTCACTGCTTACAATAATAGATAAAATAGTAGAAGAGCATTTCAACAGATGATTATTATCAGAAAACTATTACCCAACCCCATTGTCCTCACTCTTTGACGCCTCATAATATGTCCTGTCAACTTACCCCTCTTGTAGTCAAAGTTGTGCCATAATTTCCTCTTCCTCCTCTATTTAATTCCGTATGTCTTCTTTAGTTACACGATCCTCATATCTAATCTTCAGCATTCTTATTGATCACCACGTTTTGAAAGCGTCCACTGTCTTCTTGACAGAACTGTTCATCACCCACGTTTCACTTACATACAAGGCTGCACTCCACACAAATACCGAACTCCACACAAATACCTTTGTAAAATAGTACCCAGTCATTAGAATTTATATTCGATGTGAACAAATTTTCTTTTTCAGAATGCTTTTGTTGTTATTCACGGTCTTCATTTTATATCCTCTCTACTTCTGCCTTCTCAATTACTGCTTCCCTTTCAAGTCATTGAAGTCTTAGAAATGCAGTTTGGTTTCTGTACAAGTTGTAGATAATCTTGTGGCCCTGTGTTTTATCGATGACATCTCCAGAGTTTCAAAGAATGTTTTAATTAAGATTGTCAAAACCTTTCTCTAAACATGCAAATGCTATAAACACAGTTTCGCAGTTCTTCAGTTTGTCTACTTAGCTAAGTTGTAGGATCTCACAGGAATCTAACATTGTGCTTATGTTAGTTTGTACAACCCCTCCCCCTCTCCTCTCTACATATTCCTTCCACTTTCTAGCCTTCTCTCATTTGCTTAGTTCTGGCTTTGCCAAATGACTTCTTGACAGTTGTTTCTCCTTTGAGCAAAGTTTTCTTTGTTCTTTCTCATTTTTCATTCCCCTATGTTTTCCAAGAGCAAAATGGCATTGCAATTTTGGACTTTCTGTTAACGTCATATTTAGACATTTCTATTTCCGATGGCCTACTTTATTTGCTACTTTTTTGTATTTTCCCTTGTGTCAAATTTAATATATCACGTTTTATTTAACGATTTCTACTCTACCTTCTTCCCGTTCACGTACTCTGCTGCATTCACCACTTCTTCTCTCAAAGATATCCATTCGTATTCTAGCGGATTCCTTCCTCTGTTTCAGTCAGTCGTTGCATTACGGTAACTTTAAAATTATCGAAAAACTGTGGGTCTTGACTTATTCAAGTTCTATTTCCTTAATTGCTATCGTTTACAGTCTCTTTAGTTGTAAACCGCAGCTCGTAACCAATAAATTATTGTAGGTTTGAGTCTGCACCAGGAAATGTCTTAGAATTTAAAATATGGTTTCGAAAACTTTGTTCCAAAAATATATTATTCTTTCATGATTCTTAAGCAAGGTGCAGGCGATGATTACATTATGCTCTGTGCGAAATTCTATCAGGTGGCTTCCACTTTCATTCCTTCCCCCAAGCCTTTGTGTTCTTACTGTTTTCCTCTACATGCTACCGTATCACATTTTAAATTTTTGTCTCGCTTAACCATCTGAATAATCTCTTTTGCCGTACATTGTTTCAATGTGTTAGGAGATAGTGCACAATGAACGGTAGTCATGAAATCTGTTTATGGTGAAATGAGAAAACATGAATAATGAAAGATGTGAAAGAGTACAATGTTCAGAAAATGAAAAATTGGTATGTCTTCACCAACTTCGCTTTCCTTCATGTAGGTGTAAGACATAGTTATTCAAACACACCGTTCGTTTCGGTGAGTCCCAGCCCGTACCTCAGCGGCTGTCCGTCATTGGCTACCGCTAGCGTCTGCCGCTTCCAGGTGGGAACGCCATTTTCGCGAGCCGCCGCGTCAACGCGGAAAACGCTTGCCGCTGCCGTTGCCGCACGCCGCGCTGCCGCGCTCTAGTGGGAACCGGCCTTAAGGCTTTGGACGGCCAGGAATTTCTTCAACTGAGCAAACAGGTCAAAGCGCGCCGGCGCAAGATCCGGACTGTGTGGTGAACGCTGCAGTACTTCCCAGAGAGATTTGGCGATTTTCCAGCGAACAAGACCAACGACATGGGGGCGACCGTTGTCACAAAGGAGTCTGACACCGTCAGCATTAATAGTGTGGTGTTTGTCACGAAGGGTGCGACGCGACATAACCGAAGTCTTAATGTAGGCTGTAGCAGTCTCAGTGGTCCCATACTCAGCTAAGTCAACCAGTAACACAACATTAATACCCCAGAATTCCGCCACAAGAGCATTTCTAGTAGACTGAGTCACTTTGGATTTTTGCCCTAATGGGAAGTGTAACGTTCTCTGGCAGCACGCATCCAAAGTGAAAGTTAAAGGAACATTTCGATGTATAATGCTCACTGTAACAAACAATTTATATGTATTTCTGTTAGTTGAATTTCAAAAGGACACTTAATCTTGTGAGGAAAGGTATAATTACGAAATTTGCTATTATAAAGGAATATTCAAAGAGTATGAAATACTATCTGTGGCGGAGGATGTGAAAACCGCCACAGAAGAAACGATATGTAATGAGAAATGACAAAGACTGTAGAAGAATTAGTTAAGATATAAATAGGCAATATATTGTAATAGAATCGCTTGTCTTCTGCACGGACTGAATGGGAGAGGAACCCGTGACGTTGCATTAGGCTCTTCGTAGTCTTCATTTGTCATAAGTCGATGATCGATGCCATTTGTAGCTGGAATTGTAAAAGGTGTGTAAAGATTTTAATTGTTTCTGTTAAAATATATTTACCTACTAAAATCTGTTTGTCACGATTACTGCAAAGTTCGCGCCGGATATTACCCACTTTATTTAAGAAATTTCAGCATTTTATTGGATATCACTGGCAGTGCGGAGCTGCGCCGCGACCGAGCAATCTGCAGCAGCGGCAGATTTAAATTTACGATCGCTATAACGACCACGTCCTAAAAACGGTACAGGTAGAGGTGAACGAAAATAATAAAGTGTTTCTTTTCACAGCATTCCAGACGCTGAATTAAAGGAGATAGTAGATTTTATCTTGTGCATTCACAGGTGGATACAAGCTGTAGCTTTTGTAAATTGAAGATTTTCATTAAAAAAAAGTGATAAATTCTGAACATATCGTTATGTGTAATTAGAAGTCGATAATTTTTCAGGAAAGCTTAGGAATATAAAAGAAAACACTTTCATATCATTAACATAGTCTTATGCTTCAAAGCTAGTCGGGGTATATCCAGTTAAACAAAAATCTACTGCAACGTGAAAATGTTTGCTAAGTTCTATAGACAATAATCTTTTGATTGTTGCACAAACAGCTTTAGTACTTGAATAAATGTAAAACTTGAATAATTATTTAGGAATATTCAAATAAATTCATTTTTATTATTCTGCAACAGAATATTTCTTACGACAGTAATAACCACAGATGAAAAATTTATTGCCACCTTTCATTTCTCATGTCCATCCATGTGTATGTTAAGTTCAATCTCAACGGTTCCCCAATCAAATTAAACGCAAAAAGCAAAGAAACTTTAAAACCAGACGGTCAACTCCCGAATAATTAAAACATACAGAATTGCATTAAAGGAACAAATATGTCTCCACTCTGTAGAATCGTGCTGCATTTCAGGAGTGTAGTGATACGCCCACAACTCATCACCAGTTATGATTCCTTTCAGAAAATCATGCCCTTCTGTGGTATAACGGTTTAAGTGATCCAATCTTGTCATTATTCACTGGCTCTTGTGGTTACCTGTGAGGTTCTTAGGGACCTAGCGAGCATTATACGAATATAGGAAACGTTGAACTGCTGCGATAATGTTCGCAGCTCCACACGCCGGTGGTTCTAAATTGCTGCCTCAGTGGCTCCGACATTTCGCGGCGGTGCAGCTGTTACCGGCCGCCGAATCATGGGGAACCACTAAGATTCAGACGGCCCTCTTGGATACATTGTTACGGTCAATACCGTCGTCCCATACACGCCACGCACGTCTCTGTGCATTTCACGCGGCTTATGCCCTAAAACAGAAATCTATACTTTGCTGCCATTCAAGAATTGATGAGAGACACGTGCATGCTACGTTTATTTCATAGTTTAGGCGTCTCCAACTAGAGCTGCACGTGGAATCCAAATACTCTCTGTCGCGCAAACTTCAAACAGTATCGTCGTAAAATTTCAACATTCCAGCTGCAGTACAACATTAGAAAAAAATTACTGTGCGCTACTTTCCGATCCTCCCTCGTAATTTTGATGCATGTTACTGATAAATTAGTGTTCAGTAAATTGTACAGTCCTTTGGATTTGTCTTGAGTAATTTCGTACTCCCATATTTCGTCAAGTCAGGTGGAACAATAACCACTTTGTATTGAAATACCAAAGAAAACAGTTTACTTTTTGATGTAGTCGCTACTGTTACGTAGGTGCTATGCTAGAATTTCATCTATATCCGTTGCTTCATTTGATTTTAACGTATTAAATACTGAGAATAGCTCTTCTTTTGTTATCAGTGGCCCTCTATTTTTTTCTGCAACTAACATTTTATCTTCAGAATAGTCGTCGAAACTCCAGTTTCAGCATCTCTGTATTGGTTCAAATGGATAAAATGGCTCTAAGCAGTATGGGATTTATGATCTGAGGTCATCAGTCCCCTAGACTTAGAACTACTTAAACCTAACTATCTTAAGGGCATCACACACATCCATACCCGAGGCAGGATTCGAACCTGGGACCGTAACAGCAGCGCGGTTCCGGGCTGAAGCGCCTAGAACCGCTCGGCCACAGCTGCCGGGTTTCTGTATTGGTCTTCAACATAACCGTTCCCATTGTTAATTAACTCTTGTGTGTCAGACAACAGCTTTCAAATCTATCTCTCACTACGTTGCTCTGCGTTTTCTCTCTGTGCTGCAAAATTTTTAATCCTTGAGTAACCTTCATCTTGATTCCGATACTTCAAATCATGTTATTTCGTTGCTAATCTTTCTCCAAAACTTGTCTTTCGCTGAACGGCATATTGCTGTTATATTGGTTTTCATTCCATTATATTGATCAGGAGTCTTTTCTTTTAGTCTGTTTCTTTTTGTCAGTGAGTTCCAATAGTTCTGGGGTCACCCAAGGAGTTCTAGGCTCTATCTCCGTTATTACTAATACGTCAGCGTGTGGGGTGTAGGGTGCGAAAGGAAGGACATCCGGCCATCCTCTACCACTAACGTTGCCAAAGTTGTTGTTGCTGTTGTTGTTGTTGTGGTCTTTAGTCCTGAGACTGGTTTGATGCAGCTCTCCATGCCACCCTATCCTGTGCAGGTTTCTTCATCTCCCAGTACCTACTGCAACCTGCATCCTTCTGAATCTGCTTAGTGTATTCATGTCTTGTTCTCCCTCTACGATTTTCACCCTCCACACTGCCCTCCAATGCTAAATTTGTGATCCCTTGATGCCTCAGAACATGTCCTACCAACTGGTCCCTTCTTTTCGTCAAGTTGTGCCACAAACTCCTCTTCTCCCCAATTCTATTCAATACCTCCTCAATAGTTATGTGATCTACCCATCTAATCTTCAGCATTCTTCTGTAGCAGTTTACAGATCTTCTGAGGATACGGGTTGATGGCCGTGAAAAAGAAGAAGAGGTATTTAGTTGAAAGTACTAACTTTTAATTTGTGTGTATCGTGAAACACAAATTTACCGTTTCTCTTCATGTTCTCGTGTGCAGGACCCTGTTTTTTTTATTTAGGATCAATTTCCACTTTTCACACCATGCAGATACCCTGTCAAAATTATTCGCAAATCACTTTAATCTTCTGATCACTTAACGAGACGCTAAATCACACCATCGCTTGCAAATAAACTAACTGGGCTGCGCATATTGTTTCCTAAATTGTTAGTGTGGGTTAATAACAGCAGAGGTCTTATAACACTTCCCTGGGAAACTCCAGCCAACACTTCGGTTTCACTAAGACCTTCTGTCAGTGACCAGGAACCGTGAGCTTTCATACAGGAACTCACGAATCCAGTCCCAGAACTGATCTGTATTCCATAGGCACGGAATTGGAACGGAAGTCGCTCGTGAGGAACAATGTTGGAAGCCTTCTGGAAATCTTGAAATATGGTATCAAGCTAAGCACCCCTGTCTATAGCACTCAATAATTTGCGTGAATAAATAGCCAGTAGTGTTTCAAATGACCAATATATTCTGATCTGTACCGACTGTGTGTCAATACATCGCTTCCTTCGAAGTATTTCACAACGTTCGACCACGTTAAGCGTTCCAGTATCTTAGTGCAAATTGGGGTCTGTGATTTGGGTCTTCTGTTGCATTTGTTGTTTATTTGTATAACCTCAGCACGGTTGTGCGAGCGGTTGTTTATGGTTGTTAAAAATGGAGCTATTTCATCGCCATACTCCTAAAGTAAGTCAATACGTGTACAGTTTGGTCAGAAGAGTTCCCTTTATTTACTTATTGTAGATTATTCGTTACACTTATATACCTCAATAGCCATGGTAAATTAAACGTATTATTTTGATGACTGAAGTTGGAACGAAATAGAGTTCTCCGAATCCTGTATTTGTGTGCCATGCGAAACACAATGAAGAGGGCTGTCTTAGTGCACGCAGAAATGTATACATTGTTCAGTGAGAGAGAATGGGAAATTGTTTCTAAGATTCGTTTCCTCAGTCTGAAATATCAAGCGCCACGTGAAGCGCTCTGTTGTCACGGCAGTATCTTTCTGATACACTTCTAATTATGATACTGTGAGAGGATACGATGTGAAATTATGCTTAACATGTAAATAAAAATAAATATGATCGTTCTGTTGCATCTCAATGTATATTTCTTTATCTTCAAGCGAATACGTTCAACCTATTTGCATCATCAATGGTCTTTAAAATAAACGATAATATTTTGACTATACACATTTTGAGAAGAGACACAGAGTTCTTACTGGCAGCATGTTTAGTTTATCTTACTATTTACGTTTATAGGATTGTGATTAATTTATTTCTTACTTTATTAGTGTGCACATGGTTTTCATTTATGCATTAGATTAATACCGTGTAAGTTTCCAATTTGCTATATGTCACAATCCAAAATTTCACTGGGCGTTGCCTTGCTTGTTCTACTCTACACATGATATTATTACAGTTTTAACTGCGAAATCTTGGGTGCTGCTGGGGATTTATAATAGCAGAGGAGTGGGATGTCGGAATGGTGATGGAGTGAGAACACTCTCTGTGGACATGCTATTAAGTTTTCAAATTTTTTATGGTATCCTGTGAATTATTTGGAAGAAGGGACAACGCCCGATTTTAGAGTCCGAAACAGCATTGATTAGGACAAAACTATTAAGCAACTTCCACATAATCTACATTAGAGCTTGAAATATTCCTTATCAAGCTGGTTGTAATTTCCGTTACTGTTTTTACTTTTGCGAAAAATGAGTGCTTGTCGCTTTTCTGTAAGGAAAATTTCGTATGCATGAACAGTCTCTCTTAACTAAGTTTTCATCCCTATTGTCTGATATTACGGTGCTGCGCACGTGCTTGCAATTTCACGCACGGTGCCTCACCTGAAATTACCTGAAATTACAGTACTTTACGTTACACATACATTACCAACCTACAGAGCAAAGTTAATGACCAGAGACTGTAGAAGTTTTTAAAAATTATGGCTCAGGGGAGGACGTAATCAGTGTTGTCATCGTGACCTGTACATTCCTCGATTTTCGTGGAAGTTGCATGTGAATGTCAGGCTCCTAACAGTCGACGATTACAGATCGCATATTTCCAATATTCCACCAAACGTGTCTTATTTCAGGTGAGGATTGCGTGGTGTCATGAAGGTACAAACAAAATTCTCACACCTTCCCAAAATAAAAAGCGTCGCAGTCATTGCGAAAGGATAAACAACATTGCTTACCAATAGAAGTAGAGCGTTCGTGCATGAGGTAGATGTGGATAGACTGAGTGTGAGATGCAGAAAATATGACTTCCAATACAACTGTAGCACAATTAAAGTATATGGAATCATCTCAGTCAGGCTATCTTTTATTCGGAAAAGAGGACAAAGTAAATGACTGAGAGAGAAATCGAAAGATGGTATTCAAATAAGATAACTGATAATGCTCGGGGAGTAGGAAACAGTCCTTTCAGCTACACAAAATGCTCCTAGTTACTTATATCAACCCAAGAAATGAAATCCTAGATCTTCAGTGGCTGGATTGTCAATACCCTGGTAAGTCATCGGGGAAAAAGTGTACACAATAGTTTTTCATTGCTGACTGAGGAAGAATGACACGTCGACAGAACCACTTTCGCGAAGTAATTGCTAGCAAGCAGTAAGAAAAATTTCTCTATTTCGTGTTCTCTCTGCAAATACTAAATCAAAATGTGGTAGATAAAAATGAATAATATGATGTGATTTACAGAAAATCAATGATATCTAGCTACTTTGTAGCTGGCCGTCATTAAAACTGCTCTCAGTCTTCATGCGCAAATTCGAAAGATGTCTATATACCTTCTCAGGTACATTCATCAGCAACAGCGTCCTACATCACGATCTTTGACAACGTCTCCACTGGAACATCGTAGTCTACGTATATCTTTCGATAGCAATAGGCACTATACAATATCGCCTGGACTACAGAGTGCTACAGTATTGTCTTTGACAAGCGACAGACAGCACATCGCCATTTCCATGGAAACGGCGTCGCTTTGAAAAACGAGCACCGCCAGTCGGTGTTCAACGTTCACACAACCTTTTGTATTGGTTCTTGTATTTAAAGTTAAGAAATTTTATTGATGACCTGCACTGATTATTGAAACAGCAGTACTTTTATAATGATATACCGTACATATAACTCTACAGTTAACTTTTACTTCATTTGCACGTCTTAAATATTTTTACTTAAAGTAAGATCACATTGACTGCAGGTAACGAAATGCACCAAATTGGTGAACTATGAGGCACTAATTGAAGCCTGACTGTACGGCCAATAGCAGCAGTTATCTTCATGACAGCATGCAGGCTGCCAGCTACAGCAAACAGGGAAAATATCACGCCTTATTGGTTTAATCTTTGTACATTTTGCTCAAGACTGGCTTGCCTAATTACCGTGCAATTTTGTAATTTTTATGGTGCAATAAATCCGAAGATGGCCTACCGTATGTGCCGACCATGTCATTTGAAATAAATGACAGTTTCTACGTAAGTATTTTTTTGTTTTATTGGTAACTTATCAGTTTCCTGCTCCTAGTACCGTTAATTTATTACCTTCCATTAGTACGTCTGCCGTTGAGAGGAATTGTGACACGATATGGAAATAGCTGTATTGGCCCCCTGTCGTCCTCAGCAACTTGAGTTATACCAGCTATTGATCGAGCCCACCACTGTTCTCTTGCAGGTTAATCACGGTCGTCAAGGTCCGTAGTTGAAGCCAACTGCTCTGATTATTTATTATTATTTACCCTGAACAAAGGATCGTCACAGTTACAGCACAACTATCAACGACATTCTTCACCTCACAATGAAGTTATTGAACAAGGACTAGAACGTGCAACATTTTAGTGGCATGTTCGTTAAATTGGATTCAGAAACTGTAAATTTTTCTCATGTGTGTCTAAATTAGCTGTGACACAGGCATGTTTTCCTATAGGCTATTAGATTCTTTAAAAGTAGCTGATGAGATTTTTTATGACATTCTTTTTAATACCCTTAGTTAACAGCGTTCGTTATATGCTATTGAAGCGAATGTCAATAGAACTAGTCTGTCAGAAGATCAGTGATGATATTTCTATTTACTTTAATGTCAGTTTGTTTCACTGATTAGTTATAGAGCTTCTTATTGTTCTTATACGATTATTTGTTGATCTCTATTTACTCTATAATGTATGTCCTGGAATACCTGCGTATGGTCTAAATCGATGGTAACTGCACATGTAAAATGTACTTCACATGTAAGCTACCTTTTCTCTCTTATTGCAATTATATTACAGTATCTAATCAAACAATTTTACATTTTTGTTACACTGTACTGGCAGCTTCAGACCGATTCCGTGCAGAACCTTCTCATTCTTTACCTTATCAGTCCACCTAATATTCAACATTCCTGTGTAGCACCACATATCAAATGTTTCGATCCTCTTCTGTTTCGGTTTTCCTAAAGTCTATGTTTCACTCCTATATAGGGCTGTGCTTCAAAGATATATTATCAGAAATTTATTCCTCAAATTAAGGTTATGTTTGACATTAGTAGTCTTCTTTTCGCCACGAATGCCCAACTTTCTTTCATGTTCCATCATTCATTAGTTATTTTGCTGCCTAGGTATCAGAACTCCTTAACTTCATTTACTTCGTGACATTCAAACCTGATGTAAAGTTTGTTGCTGTTTTCATTTTTGTTACATCTCATTACTTTCGACTTTCATCGAGTTATTCTCAATCCGTATTCTGTACTCATTAGACTGTTCATTCCATTCAGCAGATCATGTAACTCTTCCTCACTTTCACTCATGATAGCAATGTCATCAGCCATTCGTATTACTGATATGTTTTCACCTTGAATTTTAATTCCTCTCCTGAACCTTTCTTTTACTTCCATCATTGCTACTTCGATGTACAGATTGAACAGTAATGGCGCTAGACTGCATCACTGTTTTACATACTTTTCAATCGTAGCCTTTCATCCTTGGTCGTCTACTCTTATTATTCTCTCTTGGTTCTTTACATATTGTATATTACTCGTCTCTCCCTACGGCTTACCAATATTTTTCCCAAAATTTTGAACAACTTGTACCATTTCATGTTGTCCTACGCTTTCTCTAGGTCGACAAATCCTACGAACGTGTCTAGATTTTGCTTCCGTTATGCTTCCATTATCAACAGCAACGTCAGAATTGCCACTCTGGTGTCTTTATTTTTCCTAAAGTCAAAGTGATCGTCATCTAACACATCCTCAACTTCCTTTTTTCCATTCTTCTTTATATTATTCCTGTCAGCAACATGGATGCATGAGCTCTTGAACTCACTGAGCTACAATTATAGCACTTGTCACCTGGTGCAGTCTTTGGAATTTTGTGGATGATATTTTTGCAAAAGTCAGAAGGTATATTGCCAGAATCGTACATTCTACACACCATCATGAACAGTCGTTTTCTTGCCACTTCCCCTAATAACTCTAGAAATTCTGATGGAAAGTTATCGTTCCCCTCTGACTTGTTTGATCCAAAGTTCTCCAAAGCGCTCTTAATTTCTGACTCCAGTACTAGATGCCCTATGTCTTCTAAATCAACTCCTATTTCTTCTTCTATCACATCAGACAAATCTTCCCCTCATAAGAGTCTTCAGTGTGGTCTTTCCGCGTATTTCCTCTCTCCTCTGCATTTAACGGGAGAATTCCCGTTTCACTCCTCAAGTTACTACCTTTACTTTTCATTTCACCGAAGTTTAATTTGACATTCCTACATGTTGAGTCAGTCCTTCCGACTATCATTTCCTTTTCCATTTCTTCGCATTTTTCATCCAGCCATTTCGTCGTCACTGCGCTACACTACCTATTTACTTCATTCCTCAGTGACCTGTAATTCTATATTTCTGGATTTCCTGAACGTTTTTGTACGTCCTTCTTTCATCGATCAGGTGAAGTATTTCTTGTATTACTCATGGTTTCTTTGCTGCTACCTACTTTGTACCTATGTTTTTCTTTCCAGCTTCTGTGGTTGTCTTCTTTAGAAACGTCGATTCCTCGTCAAATGTAATGCCTACAGTCCCATTCTTTATTGCTGTGTCTTTACCCCTAGAGAACATCAAGTGTATCTTGCCATTCCTTAGTACTACTGTATCCCACTTCTTTGCATATGTCTTAAATTTCAGCCTACTCTTCATCACTAACACATTTGATCTGAGTCTATATCAACCTCTGGATGCGCCTTACAATCTAGAGTCTGATTTCGTAATCACTGTCTGCCAGTGATATAATCTAACTAAATCTTCAGTTATCACTCAGCTTTTTCCTTGTATACCTCCTTCTACTGTGATTGTTAAACAGAGTTTTCGCTATTGCTAGCTGAAATTTATGATAGAACTCAATTAGTCTTTCTCCCCTAATTCCTTGTCCAAAGCACATTTTCTCCTGTAACATTCTCTTCTACTCCTTCCCTTACAACTGCATTCGAGTCGCCCATGACTATTAGATTTTCATCTCACTTTGCGTATTGGATTACCCTTTCAATATTGATATACACTTTCTCTGTTTCCTCATTTGCTGAACTGTTTTTGTCGGTGTTAGTTTGCTGTCGCTTCAGATAAGAATAACTCATCACTGCGCTATTCATCCTTCTCCTGTTATACCACTTTCTTCTGCGGTTGATACTACCCTATACTCATCCGACCAGAAATCCTTGTCTTCCTTCCATTTAACTTTACTGACCCCTATTACATCTAGATTGAGCCTTTGGATTTTCCCTTCATGCTGCTGACATTCCACTCCTTGTTACGTACAACGTTATCCTTTCGTTGATTATTCCGTCTTTACTTCGTGGTCACCTCCCCCTTGGCAGTCTCTTCCCGGAGATCCGAAAGTGGGACTTTTCCGGAATATTTAGACAATGGAGAGATCATTATGACACTTTTCCAGTTGCAGGTCAAGTGTCTTATGGGTACACTTTATGTGGCTTTAATGCAGTGGTTTCCATTGCCTTCTGTATCCTCATGTCGTTGATCACAGCTGATTCTTCTGTATGTAGGGACAGTTTCCCATCGAAAGGGCAAGTGAGTGTCCTGAACCTCTGTCAGCTCCTACGCCCTCTTTCACAAGACTGTTGGCAGAATGAGGATGACTTCTTATGCTGGAAGTCTTTTGCTGCCAATGCAGATTATTAGATTATTAATCAAAATATAAGCCGTTGCAGGCTACCTCTTCATCACAGGTACATTTGCTCCAAGCTACCAGAGTTTAATGTAGAATGCCTCCATCTGATATAGTCAGCAGGTAAATATTGCAAAATGCAAAAGAAAAGTGTTCAGGATGTAACCAACCCAAATGTATGCAGAGAGAAACCTATTTTCCATTCAGATATACAGGAGAGGACAGTATTGACACAAACAAGTCAACAAATCATTAAACATATTGCATGTGAATGTTACAGAATCTTTTTGAAAACCGTGGCAAAAGAACTGGTGTAACTGTAGTAAAAGAAGCTAACATTTGTCTAGACATGAAGAGGTATCATGAGTCAACAAATTAAGAAATGCACTGTATCCATAAACAAGGCAGATAGCTAGGGGAATATTAGTTGGAGTTTGTACTGGATTACCAAATCATTTAACCATCATTATGAGATGGATGAACAAGATTAATTAAAGATTATGAAACTATAAACAAGGATATACTGTCAGAATTTTGTTATATGTGGTATGTAACATCCTCCACCCAACAAATCTGACTTAGATAACATTCAATTTTCATCCATGGAGCTGATAAGAGGTGATTTTATTCCTCACTGTCCTATCATCAGCTGCAAAAATATTAGAAGAACTGTTGCACCCAACGAAGGATCCATTTATTGAGATATGAAAGAACTTACATATAATACCAGTGGCACACCCCTTACATAAATTGTAATGATAACATGACAAATTGTTATCTTCAGATTTTAGTACTGACACAAACAACATAATAACAGTAGACACCGTATAAAATTGTCTGAGATTCAAATACAAAATAAACTTAAATTTAGACTAAATACACTATTATAAATCAGGTGAAACTACAAAAATGGGAAAGTGGAATTAATATATAGAAGGTTTGGAAGCGAAATTAATTTTATTTAACACTGATTTCATTAAAGGCGAACCATATAAAAAAGTAAAAAACTGTGTGATGTAATCCCAGAGACAGCTGAAAGAAGTTTCCCCAAAGGAAAAAAATTCTGTCATAAACCCTTCTGCAAAGCCTTGCTAACAATATTTAAATTAGAAGACTGGGAAACAAATGATCATGTAAATAAGAAGTACTAATAAAGATCTTTAGCGCTATCAACACGTTATTTACAGCTCAGAAACTGGCAATAACTTCAAGAATTTAAATTTCAGTCCTACCATACAGCTAAAGAGTTTTACAAAAGAGAAAACAATGACACTTCTATATCGAAAAGCCTATTTAGACACATATAATAAATTATTTAATGATGATTTTACTATACAAAAATTTAAACAAGCGATTCCAAGTTTGAAGGGTATGAATACACCTGGACCTGATAACGGTATGCTTAAGATCTTAAAAGTCTAGGTACAGTTGCAGTGGAAACATTATTGAAATTAATGACCAAATAAGGAAATCACATATACCTGTCATCTGGAAGAAAGACACCATCATTGAACCAATGTAAAACAAACTAAAACAACACATAATTTGCCAAAATACAAAACCTCTTCTTCACAAAGCATATGTGGTAAAATTATGGAGTAGATGATAAATTCTTGACTGACATGGTACCTCAAAATAGGCCACCAACTTTCTGTCAACCAATAATGATTTAGAAAATTCTGTACTAACACAAATTAAAATTTAAACCTCTCACAAGAAGTACAAGGGGTTATGAGTAACAAGAAAGATGCCTCTTATTATTGGCTAATATTTAAGGAGCCTTTGATAAGATATGGAGAGAAAATTTGCTATAAAAACGAACAAACTGAAACATTTCTACGAAAGTTTTGCTCTGCATGTTTTGTTCCAGATAAAAAGGGTTATGCAGAACTAACTTAAATAATATTTTTATTAAATGTAATTAATCCAAAAAGGGAATATCTTGAGGTATCATGAGCAGTCTGAAATTATTTAATATTTTCATCAATGTCATGTCCATCCACATACCTACAAGTGGATAAGTATGTACTTTAACTTGCCATTTTATTTCACTACCATTACCAAGTAAGCACTTCTCAAATAAAATGGAACAAGGGATAAATGGCCTTGAAGAGTGACCTTATTAAAGTAATATGGCAACCAATCCTTAGAAAATCTGTTACGAAATGGTTTCTCTATGTCACTATCACCCGAAAGTAATCCTAAAAATTGGAGGGAGATATATATACAACGGAATAAACATCCTAAATGTAACTGGTCACGTATGAATCAAAAATTAAACTGGCAGACCCACTTACATAAAGCTAATAAGAGAGTGATGTATGGTCTTAGCATACCAAAGATATTAGCCAAGTCGGCCAGAGTGACCCAGGGGTTCTAGGCGCTACAGTCTGGAACGGCACGACCGCTACGGTCGCACGTTCGAATCCTACCCCGGGAATGGATGTGTGTGATGTCCTTAGGTTAGTTAAGCTTAAGTGGTTCTAAGTTCTAGGAGACTGATGACCTCAGCAGTTAAGCCTCATAGTGCTCAGAGCCATTTGAAACATTTTTGATCATTAGCCAAAAGGAAATGACAATGTTCAGGAAAATTGCTCAAGAACTCCTAAGAAACCTACATAAGATGAATTATACATAGTAGTAAAAATAATAACAGGGTAGAGGCAGTCCACAACTAAGCACCAGGAATTATAACTGGTGGAGTACAAGCAACAACCTCAGTATCCAACTTTTGCGAAATTAAAACAGCACCTTATGATTAGCGACCTATTTGCGTTCGTACTGCACTGCATAAGGTCCATGAGCACCTAACTACAATCGTACTACTAGAATAATACGAATCAGGCTTCTGTAAAGATCGTTCCACAATATCTGCTATAATGAAGGTAACACATAACCATAAGCTTGCCATGGATCCACTGGAAGCAGCTGTTATGTGCTTCTCAGACTTCAGCAAAGCATTTGACACTGTCAACTATCACATTTTACTTGCCAAACCTACCAACCTAAATTTCTGGGCAAGGGCAGTGCAATGATTTCACTTATACCTGACGTTTCGCCAGGAAAGCGTCTGGCCTGGCACAATTAAGTCGCAATAGGGGTAGGTAGCATCAGGCATTCCCCCAGAGTTCGGTATTAGGTCATACACTCCTTTCTTTGTACGTAAATGTGTCACAGTTGGTTCCCACTGCCCATACCCATGCATGCTGATGACTCCCAGTTGCTTATAGGTGTAAAACCAATAAACCTGAAGACAGCTATCGAGAATCTCAGCACCCACCTGTGCTCACTATCAAAATGTGTCTAAGGTATAGAACTGAACTTCAGTCTATCCAAAAACAAAGCGATTCTGGTTGGTCATTCTAGGCTCATTAGCCCAATATACACCCTTTAAACAGAAATGGGAAAGACATCAGCTGCTCTCTTTCAGCAAAGAGTCTGGGAGTAATAACAGTTGAAAATCAGAATTGGACTGAGCACATATTTGCAATGTGAGAAAAGGCATCAGCATGTCTCCAAACTACGGAAAAATTTAAGAAGCTCTTTCCTCTTGACCTTAAACAGAGCTCTGTTCAAACCCTTACACCTCAAAGTATTGATTACAGAGGTGCTATGCTATAGGGACTTTCTAAGAACAGCTCACAGCACCTGGAACTGTTTAAAATGAACACAGTTCATTTCAAATGTAGTAAAGGAGAAATAACGATTACCACTGTCCTTTTAGGCACTTGCTAACCATGTACATCCATTTTTCCAACCCAATCTTCCTCGTTTTTCAATATTCTTAGCCGATACAGTCTCCTTAACTTTTCTTTCCCCAGAACTTGCTACACCAGAAAACAACTATTTTATACGCCTATAAATTCTTCTTATATCTGACACTTTATTTGTGTTATCATTGTCATTATTATTGCAATTTTTATTAATGCCGTTTTCACTATTAGTGATAGCAGCTAAATAAATAAAAATAAAAATATTGGATATATTCGAAAGATTTGTCAGTTTCTGTTATCAGACTTTCATGCATATAATTCATTGCATTATAAAAATATGAACGCGTTTATAGATAGTAGATAGTGCTATAGTACTATAAAATCCGATGTGGATGAAGGTCAACTCGTAAAAACAGAAAATGAAAGCTAATAAACTGGCAAAAAACAACCGTTTTAGTTACTTTTATGTCCTTAGTCGAAATTTCTGTACAAGGTACTTTATCGTTCTTGGATTTCAAGTACTAGAAAACCATGGCAGAATCAGCGAAAACTGTTCACATTTGATAAGAGAATGCTTCCCATGTAAGTTAACCTACTACACCGGCCACGGCCGGGAAAAGGATTGTAACAACATATGTGAGGCCCATGAATAATGTTTGCCGACTGTTACTTGGTTATGATGCTTTCTGTCACATACGCACATAATGAACAATAAGGACGACACCCTTTGTGACTTTCATAACGTGACATTCGTGGATATTAACTACGAGTATGTATTGTTTTGTCGCTGCAAGTATGAATTTGCGAGACAAACGTTCATGCTGCAGTTGAGAGAATTTGATGTTGAGTTTCCACAACACGTCATCTTTGCCTTACATCAAGACAGTTCGAAAGTTCTTTCAGTGCAAATCGATTATGTCTATGACATGATCTTAGTATGTGTGACTGCGTGACTGTAAATTCTGGTACTGACTTCTTGTAAAACGAAACTCTTAAGTTGTCTGAAATACCTTACTGGAAAATGTGTTATCGTATATTCTGTATCTTTGCTCTTAAACTGCGAGATGTTAGTGTTCAAACTCAGGCTTTAATATACTTGTTTCTGTGAACCATTCCAAAACAAAGTTAGCCTTGTAAAGTGGTGATACTGATGTACAAAAATATTACTATAAGGTCGATTTGTTATCGTAGAAATTAAGGATATCTATAGTTATGGCGCGTCATGTCAAAATAGACAGACCATAGAAACAAAGGATCATGACTAAATAGTCTTTTCCTCGGCACCGATATTATTGCCACTGATTACGAGATCACTGCGACAAAGCTTTATAACTGTGTGAGAAGAACTTTACTACACATTCACGTCGTCAGCGCTAACTAATCCTGACGATACCTGAGTTAAGTTATCGGCCACTTCACGCTTCGACGCAGCTGTATTCTAGTGATGAGAATCACAAGACGGGACCTCAAGGTTCCCTGTTGCTAGCACAATACTGGGATGTGTGTGCCTCCCTGGGGAAATCCCAAGATCCAGCTGCATACGCGAAGCGCTGGGCGCGCAGCCTGATTGCCTTGGAAATTGGTTTAAGCTGGCAGCGTTCCGTGCGTTGTTCCTACGGGCCAAACAACCACGGTTTATTTTGAGATCCATACACCAAGAATAGGCAGCGATTATGAGGATTATTTATTACATTCCAGTTTTAACTAAATCCGTGTAATCTCCAAATGGTTCTTCTTTTCTGGCTGTTCAAGTCAGCTTGGAGATTTAGAGTCCTGTCGACTACGAGGTCATTACAGTCTGGTAATTCCAGTTACTACACTGAGGTTACGAAAGTCATGTGATACGGCCAAATGTAGTGTCGGACCTCTTTTCAGCCCTCTTAGTGTAGCAAATCTCCGTGGCATGAACTCAAGAAGTAGTTGGTAGTCCCCTGTAGATATACTGAGAAATGCTGCGTCTACAGTCATCCATAATTGTCAAAGTGTTGCCAGTGGAGGATTTTGTGCACAAACTCACCTTTAGATCATGTCCCATAAATATTTGATGGGATTTGTGACAGGCGATTTGGGTGGTCATAAATCCTTATCTCGAAATATCCACAAATCGCAACCAGTTGTGGTCGTGTTGATATCCGTAAAAATTTCGTCTTGTCTGGGAATATGAAGTCCATGGATGACTGCAAATGGACTCCTAGTAGACGAACATAGCCATTTCCAGTCAATGATCGTTTCAGTTGGACCAGAAGATCCAGTACGTTCTGTATTAATACAGCCCGCACCGTCATGAAGGTACGATGGGCTTGCACAGTACGCCGTTGAACTTGCGCCCATGGCTTCGTGGGGTCGGTGCGACACACCAACCCTACAATCATTTCTTACCAACTGAAATCGGGACTCATCTCTCCAGACCGCGGGTTTGCACTTGTCTATGGTCAAACCGATACGGTCAGAAGCCCAGGAGAGGCGCTGCAGGCGATGACGTGCTGTTAGCAAAGGTGATCACTTCGGTCGTCTGCCAGATTTAGCCCCATGTCATAAAGGATACTTTCGTCGTACATCCCATACTAACAGGTCACTTCACGCAGTGATGTTTGTCTGTTAGCACTGACAACGCTACGCAAGCACCGCTGCTCTCGGTTGTTAAGAAGTCAGTCGGCCACTACGTTGTCCATGGTGAGGGGTAATGCCTGAAATCTGGTATTCCCCGGCCACTCTTGACACGGTGGATTTCGGAATATTGAATTCCCTATCGATTTACGAAATGGAAATAATGCAAATAGCTCGCAGAAGAAAGTAGCTACCGGAGCGAGATTCGATACCGAAAGCTCGCCTTATGAACTTAAAGGCTTACTCCTTGCAAATTAGAAATCGTACAATGTACATAAGAAAGCCTAAAATTTTCAAACTTGATGTTGACGAAAACGATCGGGAGCTGCGTCTTCCTGTTTACATATATCGATGTCCCAGTCGTGCCCTGCACGTCCTATCAATATGAATCAAATCGGTGAGGGGAAGTTGGCACGGTTCCCCAGTAAGCCATTTTTCCTCAATGTGCTTTCATGCTAATGTCCTAGTCCTGCAAGGTATGGAGGTGAGGTTGTGTGAAGTTTGAAAATTACAGGGGGCCACTGAACAAAATCTACTGTACGGACCACACAGATATGGACAGGCCAGTATTATTGACGTGACTGATTATCAAACAAATCGATGAAGGTATTTGGTAATTTATTGGTATAGTAGAAAAAATCTGTTTTAGAGTAGTAGACTGAAACGATAAAGAAACTGGTATAGGCATGCGTATTCAAATACAAAGATATGTAAATAAGAAGAATACAGCGCTGCGTTCTTTGTGCCTATGTAAGACTAAAAGTGTCTAGCGCAGTTGTTAAATCTGTTTCAATGTGTCTATTGCAATATAAACTTGGGCTACATTCTTAAACGGTTGTCTGTCGTCAAACAACTTCGCGGCGTACCACGGGTACCGAAGCTTCTCACCAGATAATATTGCAAATAGCTCGCAGAAAAAAGTAGCTACCGGAGCAAGATTCGATACCGAAAGCAGTTTATCCAGATTTAAGCGAGTTTGAACGTCGGCGCACCAGCGATGGGACAGAGGATCTCCGAGGTAGCGATGAAGTGGGGATTTTCCCTTACGACAATTTCACGAGTGTACCGTGAATATCAGGAATCGGTAAAACATCAGACCTCGGAAATCGCTGCTGCCGGAAAAAGGTCCTGCAAGAACGGGACCAACGGCCACTGGATAGAATCGTTCATCGTGACAGAAATGCACCCATATGCAAATTGCTGCAGATTTCAGTGCGTGACCATCAACAAGTGTCAGCGTGCGAACCATTCAACGAAACATCGTCGATATGGGCTTTCGGAGCCGAAGGCCCACTCGTGTACCCTTGGTGACAGGCCTGCACAAAGCTTTAGGCCTCCCCTCGGCCTGTCAACATCGACATTGGACTGTTGATGACTGGAAACACGTTGACTGGTCGGACGAGTCTAGTTTCTAATTGTATCGAGCATATGGAGGTGTACTGGTATAGAGACAACCTCATGAATCCATGGACCGTACAAGTCAGCAGGGGACTGCCCAAGCTTGTGGAGGCTCTGTAATGGTGTGGGGCGTGTGCGGTTGAAGTGATATGCGACCCCTCATATGTTTAGACACGACCCTGGCAGGTGACACGTACGTTAGCATTCTGTTTGATAACCTGCATTCATTCATGTACATTTTGCATTCCGACGGACTATGCAACAATTTACACGTCCAGAATTGCTCAGAGTGGCTTCAGGAACACTTTTCTGAATTTAAACACTTCCGCTGACAACCAGCCTCCGCAGACACGAACATTTTTGAGCGTATCTGGGATGCGTTGTAACCTGCTGTTCAGAAGAAATCTCTACCCCCTCTTACTCTTACGGATTTATGGACAGCCCTGCAGGATTCATGGTGACATTTCCCTCCGGTGCTACTTCAGACAATACTCGAGTCCATGCCACGTCGTGCTGCAACAGTTTTGACTGCTTGGGGGACCCTACCCAGTATTAGGCAGGTGTACTCGTTTCTTTGGCTCTTCAGTGTATATTTATGTGGCTTCTGGCCCTCTTTTAGGTGTGCATATACGTACCGTACAACAAAGATCAGAAATGAACTTCCTATGCTCGCTCTAGACTCACCAGCGAGTCTTGTGACGTCTACCTCTCCATGTCCGCGTGTCTGTAGACTCGATTCGTAAGTCTCCGATGCAGCCAACTCATCATCTGCGTCTGGTGTCGGGTACAGTCCGCGCAAAATACCATGGCCGATAGATGCACAGACTGCAGGACATGCATGGGGAGGTGGTAGCTGTGGGTGCTCCAGGCAGGCACTGAAGGGGAAACGCCGAGTGCTGGAGGCGAAGGGCCGTTCTAAACGGAGGACTACAATTAATATCCTTAGCAAATATTAAGGTGGGCCCTCTACGCCCGTTCTTGCGTGGTGGCCATTCACAAACCTCTGTCACCTCTGCTTTGGTTAGTATCTATCAACAATTCCGCCGAAAACGAGGCGATTTGTTTTCACCTGGTCCGTTAACCATTTATAAGTTTCAAAGAAGTGTCATGAGAGGCGAATTTTGAGTAAAACCTAAAAATTTCTCTTGCTGTCACGTTAAAATCTGCTTCTTTTGCCAAAACACAGCGGAGTTTACCCAGTCTCTCATTCACTAACATGTTGTTCAGATGCAGTTGTGAGAGAATTCTGAAGCTGTGATTTATTAATTTAAGTAAATGTGGAACTGAGGAAAATTAAGTGCAGTATCTAATCAAAAATTAACTTTATAGTTTTCACTTGTGCTATTCCAAAGCCCACAGCATTTCTCGTTTCACCGGCTATTGATGGATCTTAAAAATTGCGTTCTTCCACCGAAAAGACTGTAGTTAATGGAATAATACTGTACATAATAACATTTTGCGTAATAACTACACAGCAAAATACTTTCCTCTTTGCGTGGTATTATATGCCTAAATCTGAATTCCGTATCTCTAACCGCTTATTAAATATGAGGAATGTTTTGTATATTTCACTCTGTCTTTATCGCTGGCGCGGCACGATCGCAAAGAGTGTGCTACGTCAGATCAATTTTCTGGATATTGGTGGCAGATTAACACCTCCAACGAAATCTAAAGGAAAATTCAAAATGCTAACTAAATTTTATATGCGTAAATATGTTACATAATATGCACCAAACACAAAAGAGTAGCAACTCCCATTTTTCATTGCAAACTTTTTCAAATTTCGCTCAGTGTCCTACTTCTAACGAAATATCAAAATAACTACAACCTTTAACGAAATGATGGGTGCATTGTAATTAAGCTGACATATAAAGCTACAAGTGAAGCAAAAATGAAATTTTCTTAACAAGTAGTTATTGTAAAATCATTTGAGAAATACTGCAGGACGTGTGCCCCGATTCTGCCATGGCCCACCGGCCCAAAGGTGCCGACAGTATCAGCTCCCGTTCCAAATAAACAAATTAACTCTACCAGCGCTCTGGACGAAATCTGGTCACTGTGCATCGCTCACTGTATCGTGTGCGGACTCTACTAGCGGACTCGACTCGCTCAGAAAGGAGAGCGAGTGCACGACTTCGCAAGTAAAATGGCGGACTCACAGCATTCTCACGACGTAAGTAACTGTTTAGAAAGAAATTTCCATCACCATTAAATTGTAAATAACTGTTCATTTATTTCTCAAAATCATGATTTCGGTTTTATAGCCATTCCCCAGTCTAAGTTGAAATGTAACAAAATGTCCGACCTGCCTAAACGACAAACGCACCTTATATACCAGAGTCGAGACAGATCGATTAACAGTGAATACTGCTATGTCTATAAATACATTTACATAGATAAAACATTTTTATAAATTTAAGATCTATTCAGAGAATGTGTAGCAGTCACATCAACATATAAAGACACTGAAGACGCTATTGTGTCTGTAACGACAGTACCGGTCAACATGACGTGAAGATAAAGTGCAATCCTTAAATGGAGATTAATTATCAAAATAAATTACAGAAATGAATGAAAAGTTACACACCTCACTAATAGTTGGTTAATGTCCACATCAGTTCACATTGTGGGTTGCATATATTCAGGGGAAAGTATACATTGAAGGGGAAAATTGATCGAATAAAGACCTTAACTTATTGTTCAGCTAAGTGGTTTATGCCCCCGTGAAGTCTGGTTTATGGTCCGCCTTTCTGGTAATTTTCTCTGTAAATTTTTCTAGGTTTTCCCTCTTTCATATATTTCATCGTATTACTTCCATTTTACCGATTTTATATAATTTATTATATTATTTCAGTGGTTTTCCGTTTGTATATGGTCACATTTCTGACATGCCCTTGGGTTGTTTGATTTTCTACGAGAATATTTTCGCGACTAATACACCAACCTGATACGTAACTACAGTCCTGTCAGAACCTCTATAAACAATAGCTTTCGGGTATTTATTTACAGTAATATGTTATTTGTTATGGCTTATCAGATGGGCTTCATTATTTCTGTTTATACCATCAAACTCTGTTACGTAGCCACAGCCCTGTCGGGACATCTCCAACTACACCTTTCGGGTATGTATTGATAATGATATCTTATTCGTTAGTCGATGGTGTGTCGACAGCAGGTAGCATCTTGGGCCATAAGAGTATCACTTCTGTCTCTCTACCAAAACAACACATCTCCCAGAGAGCGTCATTTACAGACGAACATTTAGCAAGCTATGCGGTCGCACCACTGACGGCTCTACACACATACACATAGACTCTGCATGGATATGACCAATTGCGAAGTCTCGATTACAACCACTTGTAGTTATTTTCGACAGTACTGCAAATAGCAAAATACTCTTCTCAAGACGGTTTTGCTGCCGGTGTGAGCACATTTGAATTCATCATGCTAAATAGCAAAACATCTTCGATGTAATTTGTTTTACCAATATTTGTAACAAGAATGTCTAGAGCCTCCAGTAATAACAACCATTCAATACGTCCCACTGCCCCTATCACACCTCCATTTATATTCTGAAGATCCACAATGACGGTACATGATCACCCCAGTCACACTATTTTGTGTGCTAGGTGTCCGTTGGTTGGAGGGAGACAGTCCTTTGTTCATATCATTCTAATCTATGAGGTAGAACAACACATTAGTTGGATGGGATAATATCGCACTTTGCTTGTATGGGTCCAACCAGAAATTTTACAGTCGCCGTGCATTTTCCCTATTTTCTTTACATCTGTGTCTGTGCGTGTGTCGCCGAGGGCTCCCACAACGCAGAGTAGACACAAGTTAGTGTTCAAGAGTGGATCTGCCATGCTTCATTTCCGGAGGATATTCATAGGCAGATAAGCAATATGATATTTATAGGATATTGTTTGAATATGAATTCACCAAACATTACACTCAGAACGGTGTCTAGAGACGGAAACACAATGCGCTACACGCGGGATAGGTCTAGAACGTGGATCCGACATGCATTACGTCCGGATATGTGTTCTATGTCCAAAAGCGGATCCATCAGTAGGAGAACTGAGTCAGGTTTATGAGAGCCATCCATGACACATGCATAGACACAGTGAGTTTCCTTTAAAAATCATTTGCCATTGATTTTAAACTTGTAGTGGCTTGGTGGTTAGTTGTAATTTTGCTGCCGTTTAGCTTGATTTACTGTGTATTTTGTAATGTCGACGCCTATATTTTGTATCCCCAGTGTATGCGACAGTGCTTGAGATTTGCGAAGTGATGAATATTTTACAGAAACGAATTTTAAGCATATATGTGAAAACTGATAAAGAAAAGACTTATTATTATATTGTGAAATTGAGATAATTCCCACAACAATATGTTTTATTCTTTTAATAAACAGTTTTCCCCAAAGAAAAACTGTATAACAAAACATAATACCACTAAAGGAATGTATTGGCATTGTATTGTCAGTGAAATTTTTTTCCTTCTATTGTTCTTTATGATGTACGTAGCGGCTCATCAAAGATTAAGCTGACTTACGATCGTGTTGTGTGAGGTTCAAGTAATCTAAAATATAACGTACATTTTAATAAAGGGAATTCTAGCGTTTGGAATTTTATTTGTAACTAGATAGTCTGCTAGGGATGTTTTAAGTTTTCTATCCGCAGCAAACAGGAAAGCAGCCATTAATGCGTGGTACAGTGTTACTGAATTACTGGCAACTGGTGAACAATATTGATTTGTGAACAGTCAGAATGGTGTAGGATTCTGTCATTTAATCATCCAGCGTAAAGGGAAAGGTTGAAGTTATTGATTTTCTACGAAAAATTACGTTGGTAAGAATACCCAGTCCAGATTATCTATTGTCGGCACCATTACGTGAGCGTATGGAGCGGCAATTTCAAATTCTAGAATTAATCAGACACTAATTCTTTCAATTGATAATACAGTATTTGACTTCGAGGACAAGAACTCAAAAGAATTTATTATTTTCTATTCTAACTGAAAATAACGTTGAGTAGAACAATTTTAGATTTTATGTAAATGAAATAATGTTTGTGGCTTGAGTGTAAGATTAATATTTCTCAGAGTAATTTGTTAGTGACTTTCAAAAAAAATTTCCAACACCAGTGTTGTTGTGGTAAGATGTTCCGGTGTGGAATATTAATTATTTGGTGCATATAGTGTAATGTCACTTACTTAATTAACGAAACAGCATTTAAATATTTATTTGTTATGGTAAGGCATGACGAAATAATTCGTTATAGTTGTGCTCAGCTGCACATAAATAAGAATTGTCAGAGATTATTTATTTCTTTCAAATAATTCTTGCTGCTACATTTTCATGCGTATTAGAATAAGATGTGCACATCACCACAACAGCTTTAAAGGAACAGAACAAAACCCATCACATTGGCGCCCTTTCACGTAAGGCCAGAGTACAAATACTGTAATTGTATTTATTGTAATGACTGTATTTCTATTTGTGCATAGATTGCCACTCTAAAGTGTTAATGCTTGTTTTGTTTGCCTTGGCATGTACCAACTGACAACGAACAAGACACTGTTGAAAACATCAAACTGACATATGGAAAGATTATTGTAATTATCGAAACAAACTGTAGATGAGTTGCTATATGACCTTATTTCGGAATCCGTAAGCAATGTTCAGTCCTGTTTCACCATAGCGTCACCTTTCAGCTAAAGGTAGGAACAGACGCACATATTACCCAGTACACAAGCACACAGCTAAGATCTGCTCTTGTGCTACAAAATTTTTACAGTGTATCAGTGAAAATCACTTCACCCACAAGAAGTAGCAGTATCATATTCTGGCTGGGAAAATCATTTTTAAATATATTCTTGTTTATAGTGTATTATTGTCTACACAAACACACCTATATTTATAGCGATTATTTCTTGTGATAGTAACAGAATATTTTTGGGGATTTGAATTCATTATAATTGCTTTATTGTGTGAAACATTTGCTGATAAACATGGTTAGGTCTAATAAGCAGGCTAAAACGAATGAGCAAGCTGACACAGATTTAGTGTCAGATGCTCAAGTGAGACAAATTCCGCACACTACTGTGCAGGAGCTAGAAGCTGAAATGTTGATGATAATATTATTTTACCGGACATGTCAAGTGATACTGAAAATGAGGAGTTCCCGTATTGAGCGACACTCTTGCCGTGAAAGCTTTAGAAGGAAATGATAGTAATTTCACTGGGCAAGGGGCAGGACCTAGCAATACTCAAGTTACGCCATTGCCAGATGGTAATATATTAGCCATGCTATTTCAGAAATTAGAATTGATAGAAGAGCAACGTAGGGAAGAAGAAGCTGTTAAAGAGCAGCAGTGTTTAGAAGCAATAGCTTTAAAAGAAAAGCGACATAGGGAAGAAGCCCTTAAAGAAAAGCAATGGGAATTAAAAGAACAGGAAAGAGAAAGAAAATTCTTAGAAAAAGTCAATCAGGTATTTACCAGCTTGACAAAGAAATTGTTCAAAATATTAACCAAATGATAATCAACAGGGATAAAGCATTGTCACCACTCTTCAATCCAGAGATAAAAGCAGTTAAGGACACGATCAAACCATTGGCAAACATTCCCACCAAAGTAAATGATGTGCAGTCTGACATCAGTAACTTAGATACTAGTTTTAAAACGCTGACTACTGTCATTCAAAGAATTGAAGGCAAAATACAAATCGAAGTGAAGAAACAAGTACAAATGGTGGTAGCCAGAGTTTTAATTTACACAATCGAAACTTAGAGGTAATGTCAGAATCCAGTAATGAATAATCGGGTCCTGACGGGAAACTTAAAACTGAACATTTGCCGACTGCTAGTGTGGCACTCCAGAATAGACCACCACATTGGCCATGTTGTAAATCAATGTAATACGCAAAGTTTGCCAGCAACCCTGTTCCAATTTATGATAAATCTAGCCATTGTAGCCAACCTTTCTTATCATAGCCACTGAAGCGTACAAGAAATTCAAAACTCGAAGCAAACTGTACTTGTAGCAACCAGCTGCTAATGAGAGGCGATCCATGGATTTGAGTACATTGATGCATGAGAAAATCCTCTTTAAAAATCGTCAATTTCAGATTTTCAATGAAGAGAGCAAAATGAATATTGACCCCGTCGTATTTATACATAACTTCAGAAGTCATCTTCCGAAATCTTGGACGGAAGAACAGAAGATACTAGACGGAAGAACAGAAGATACAATTCGTGGTATCACATATTGCGGGATATGCTTCGCTTTGGGCATTAAATGCTGTTGGGACTTGCCGAAATTTCAGTAACTTTGAGAAGGCATTTCTTGATCAGTTTTGGTCAGCCTCAATACAACAAGGACTTAGAAAAACTGCTTACAGTGCAGAAGTATATAATCTGAAGACTGAGTCTCAAAAAAATACTTTGAAAAATGCGTAACTATGACTCAGTATTGGCACGAGCCAGTCACTACCCGAGATCTATTGAGAGTATTAAAAGCAAGGTTACCGATTGACATAAGGGAAAAGCTGTTTAAAGTTACAGACGCTGACCTTAAAAAATTTCTGTACATAATAGACTCACTAGACCTGGTCCAGGAAAATGTACGAAAAAAATTCAGATACAGGAAATTCTAATAACAACTATTCCAACAAAAAACAAACTCCTGGCATGGGAACAACGGTATTAGGGACGAAAATAATTCGAAGAAGAATAAAAATAAATTTAATGGTAATAACAATGACAGTGGAAAAGGTAATTATTACCAGAAACATGACAATCCCAGTAACAGTAATTACCTGGGAAGATTATCGACAAGCAAATGAGAATCGGAAGCAATATTCGAATCAGAATACACATAACAATCACCAAAATAATAAAACACGAAGAAACTATATCAAATCGGGAAGTCCATACAAGGATAGACCGAAAAATATGCGTAAGATGAATCAGTACTGGCAACACCAGGACCGAGTCAGTGGCAACCGCAATACAATTTTGCAAACCAAGGGCAGTCTGCCAATTATATACAGACTGTGATGTACCAAACAGTCCGTTTTCACAGTCATGGGACAAAAACAAACCACCTCTATCTAATAATACTCAGAATATGAGAATAGTGGAGGTATCACTGGATACAAATAAAAAAGGATCCATCAAACTAGATTCGGACTCTGTAGGCCTTTTTAGGAAGACCAGACTACAAAATAAAGAGAATAAGTCTATTCCAAACAGAATTAATATGATTAGATGTAAGGATGGGATAAATTAGAGGACAAATTATAAAAAGAAGATACTGTCTCTCATAATGAAACAGCAGAATTAATACAAGTAACAGGAAATGTGTCCATAAACGGTATTTTTACCTCAGTACTCCTTGATACTGTCTCAATTATTTCATTGATAAGTTGGCAATTTTCCAAGAGGGTTTTGCAAGTCATGCGATTACAAGTTCTGCCGGTGAGTTACTGTAAAGTTATAGGAGCTTTGGGAAAGAAGTCACATACAGTGAAGTTCCAAATGGAGATAGAGCTTTCCTTCAGAAATGATAGCCTCATATAACATTCGTAATTATGGAAAACCTGTCTGTACTAATAACGTTGGGCTTCGAATTTCTCCAGGATAGAGAAGCAATAATAGATCTCGCCCAAGGAGTCTGCAAACTAAAGTACCTGGAGTGAAAGATCACATTACAGCTAAACTAGGAAATTGAGACTGGCCTTCAGGTTACTAGACCTGTAAATATAGCAGCCAGCAAACAAAAATTACTTATATTACAGTATGACCACCTGAAAGAGTGCCATACTGGATAAAAGGATGATGTTCAGAACAATGTGACATCTCTGCCATGATTGAGGAGAAAATGAAAGAAGTTTCATTCATTGACAAAATCCAAGCTCGGCAATTTGTAAATATATTGTCTAACTATCAAAAAGTATTTATAGGTCGCCCAGATGTTACATAATATTACATTTAAGATATGAAAGTATATCTGCACCGGACCTATTGTAAAGCTTTGTATTCAGTCACTTGTACAAAGAAGAATGAGGTAATGAGAGAGATAAGAAAAACAGAAGATTGGGGAATTACCAAGCCATCGAAATCACCCTATAGCAGCCCTTTATTAGCTTTCATGAAAGCTGACAAAAGTATTTGGCTAGTCTTAGATATATGGGACATAAATAAAATTATTTTGGCGGTACGCACTAGGCCTGAAAATCTCGAGAAGCAGATACAAAAGTTCTCTGGCAGGAAATATTTAACTTCCATTGACTTGCGCTCATCATATTGGCAAATATTACAATCCAAGGGATCCAGCGGTATACTGCTTGTATCTTCATGGGAAGAAGCTATCAATTTTGTGTTCTCCCATTTGGTTTAAACATTAGTGCTGGAGTATTTATAGCAGCTGTGGATAATGTACCAGGACCCTAGCTACTAGACCAGGTCACTTCTTATGTGGATGATCTATTATTAGCATCTGATAGTTGGGGAGAACACCTTCTTTTGACACAATATGTATTAGAGAAATTTTCAACAAGGGGTGGCTCTCTAGACATCAAGAGGATCATGTACAGTAACGAAACATATGGCATTAGCAGTGGTCTTTGCTTTTAGAAAGTTTAGATATTATGTATATGAAAAACATTCGAAGGTCATGTGTGATCAACGAGCACTAAGGTTCATGCTGACTTCCAGACTTTCACATAGAAGGTTAGCAAGATGGAAGCTCACACTTCGGGAGTATGATTTTGAGATAATGCATGTCCATAGTCCAGATAATGTCGTCGCTGATGCGTTATCTAGACTGCTGTAGGACTTACCAGAGTTCGTGGCATTAGTCGAAAACTCCATCGAATACAGGATCTTACGAATCAAAGATTAAGTATTTCGGAAGAGCTACCTTGCACTATGCAACAATGTACCACAATATCAAGAGATTGACCAATTTTGAGGAGTATTATCAACACATTGCGGCAACAAAACGGCAGTGCTATCCATCAGTGTTATCGAATAAACGAAATCCTCTTCTACAAATCAGATAAACCAGATAGTAACTGGCAGGTGAGCATTCCTTATGATGAACTCAAAAACCTAATATGGTATACACACCAAGCTGGAGGACATTTTGATGTTACCAAATGTACTCTGAAGATCAGTCAATGATTCTATCGAAATTACCAGACAAAAATGCAATAAGTTATCAGAATCTGCAACAACTGTCAAAAGGTTTAACTGACTAATGTTTGCAGGGATGCAGATTTGCATCACATTGTTGCAAGACATCCAGGACATTTCATGGCAATCGACATAACAGGACCCCTGCCTACTCCAAGAGGAGGGGTAAAATATATTTTAGCCATGTGTGATGAAACACTTTATGATGTATCCTTTAGGCACACCAACGTCAAGTGTCATTGGGACAAAAGCTAACAGACTAAAATATAGAATCTCTTGGTTGATCATTAAATGTGCTCACCGATAATGCTTCTAACTTCATAGGAGACAGATGGAAGGCTCTAATGGAAGAAAATGGTATCAGACATATCCTCATTTCATGTTTCTCACCTAGCAGCAATCCTGTGGAGAAGACATTTCGAGAATTGAATCTATTCATTAGGATGTACACCCGCAACAAACACATCAAGTGGGTGAATATCGCCTGGCGCCGTTCTACTGCAGCGGGGCGGTTGGCGGGGGTCCGGAAACTTTTCTTGGTTGGAACAGAGCTTGGCAGATGGATACGCAGTTTCATCTCGGCGTGCAGTCAAGCGGACGAGACGGAAGATAAGTAGTGTTCTACCTTATTGCCTGTGTGCATGTGCTAAGAATCTGTGCAGAATGGCTGAAAACGATTAGGAAATTGTAGATGAGAAACTAGAAGTACACTCCTGGAAATGGAAAAAAGAACACATTGACACCGGTGTGTCAGACCCACCATACTTGCTCCGGACACTGCGATAGGGCTGTACAAGCAATTATCACACGCACGGCACAGTGAACACATCAGGAACCGCGGTGTTGGCCGTCGAATGGTGCTAGCTGCGCAGCGTTTGTGCACCGCCGCCGTCAGTGTCAGCCAGTTTGCCGTGGCATACGGAGCTCCATCGCAGTCTGTAACACTGGTAGCATGCCGCGACAGCGTGGACGTGAACCGTATGTGCAGTTGACGGACTTTGAGCGAGGGCGTATAGTGGGCATGCGGGAGGCCGGGTGGACGTACCGCCGAATTGCTCAACACGTGGGGCGTGAGGTCTCCACAGTACATCGATGTTGTCGCCAGTGGTCGGCGGAATGTGCACGTGCCCGTCGACCTGGGACCGGACCGCAGCGACGCACGGATGCACGCCAAGACCGTAGGATCCTACGCAGTGCCGTAGGGGACCGCACCGCCACTTCCCAGCAAATTAGGGACACTGTTGCTCCTGGGGTATCGGCGAGGACCATTCGCAACCGTCTCCATGAAGCTGGGCTACGGTCCCGCACACCGTTAGGCCGTCTTCCGCTCACGCCCCAACATCGTGCAGCCCGCCTCCAGTGGTGTCGCGACAGGCGTGAATGGAGGGACGAATGGAGACGTGTCGTCTTCAGCGATGAGAGTCGCTTCTGCCTTGGTGCCAATGATGGTCGTATGCGTGTTTGGCGCCGTACAGGTGAGCGCCACAATCAGGACTGCATACGACCGAGGCACACAGGGCCAACACCCGGCATCATGGTGTGGGGAGCGATCTCCTACACTGGCCGTACACCACTGGTGATCGTCGAGGGGACACTGAATAGTGCACGGTACATCCAAACCGTCATCGAACCCATCGTTCTACCATTCCTAGACCGGCAAGGGAACTTGCTGTTCCAACAGGACAATGCACGTCCGCATGTATCCCGTGCCACCCAATGTGCTCTAGAAGGTGTAAGTCAACTACCCTGGCCAGCAAGATCTCCGGATCTGTCCCCCATTGAGCATGTTTGGGACTGGATGAAGCGTCGTCGCACGCGGTCTGCACGTCCAGCACGAACGCTGGTCCAACTGAGGCGCCAGGTGGAAATGGCATGGCAAGCCGTTCCACAGGACTACATCCAGCATCTCTACGATCGTCTCCATGGGAGAATAGCAGCCTGCATTGCTGCGAAAGGTGGATATACACTGTACTAGTGCCGACATTGTGCATGCTCTGTTGCCTGTGTCTATGTGCCTGTGGTTCTGTCAGTGTGATCATGTGATGTATCTGACCCCAGGAATGTGTCAATAAAGTTTCCCCTTCCTGGGACAATGAATTCACGGCGTTCTTATTTCAATTTCCAGGAGTGTAGATTTGAGGAGAGTTAAAGCTGAAAATGATTCCATGAGTGGTGGTTTTGGTGAGTCACAAGCTAATACGAGTAGCAGTTTGACAGATTCATTGTATGCTAATTATGGAACGGATAGTGAGCAAAATATATTGGAACCTAGTGTCCCATTTACACCTGGTAATGTTATAGAAATAAAGCAGGATTCTATATCAGGTGCTGGGGAGCAGAAAAACAATGTGCCAGATACATTAACAAATATCTTGCAACATATGGGACAAATAAATGCTAATATGTTTAAAATGGGATCGGATATTGATAGTAAGATGAATGGTTTGGGTTCCGAAATTAAAACGTCACTGAGTTCTGATATTGACGATAAAATGAATGAAATCGGTAATGATATTGATACAAGAATGACAAAAATGGGGTAGATATAAAAACTTCACTAAGTTCTGAAATAAACGTATTAGATACTGAAGTGGTCGAAATGGAATCCAAAATGGAAAATAAAATTTCTAATCTCAGGGGTTCGTAGAAAATGACTTGACTTTGTTTGGTAATAACATTGAAAGTGACATTAATCAGGTCAGGCAAGAATATAATGCTGTAATTGTTACAGTGGAAAGTGAACTAAAGTCACAGATAAGGCTAGTTGCTGACGATAATGTTCAGTTAGAGAAAAGAGTAAATTCTGAATTACATAAAGTTCATGAACAGATTTAGAATGTAGAAAAACTATGTGAAGATAGTCACATTGTATTAGAAAGTAAAATTAAGGAAGGGAATGATGTGTGTATGAAGGTTGGTGTGCAAATGTCTAGTAAAATTACTAATATTGAAACTAACAATGGTCACTTTAGTTCAGGGGTAAGTGAGCAGCTATTTAACAATGAAGGTAGACTAACAACAGTTGAACAGAAAGCTAACAACAATAATGTTTGTGTAGTGTCTAATGGTGTTGGGGAATCTACTGAAATTGCCTATGTGACACATCGCCAATTTGAAATATGAACCAAGTAATGATGTTCATCCAAAAGAGTTTTGGAGGGCTTTCAAAAATGTGTTGCCTAAATTGTGGAACGATAAGCAAAAGATTGGTTTCATTACGTCAAATTTATTGGAGGAAGCTAGAATATGGGAGAATTTAGCTTCCGATAAGCATGAAAGTTTAGGGGATTTCAAACAGGTTTTTTAGAAGAATATTGGGGAAAGAGAAATCAAATGGAAGTTTTATACAAGTTTTGGTCGGGAGAAAAGTATGACCCAAAGAAAGATAGCATCAAATGATTTGTACAGAAGTGGGTGGCTACTTTGTCATATTTAAATGTCAAGGTAGAAACGGAGCAGATCATTATGGACATAGAGAATAAATGGCTGTTATATTGGCGGAATAAGATCATTTCGCCTCCTCGAGATGATATTGATAGGTTTATCCATTATTTAGGAGGAGTAGAAAACATTTCGAAACATGTGGAAAATAATATGATACAATATAGGCCTCCCGCGAGACCCATGACAATAGGACGGAAGCCAATGTAAACAGAATAGGTGTACAAAGAGGTAATGGTTACGGGGTAGGTGCAGAGGAAGAGGAGGTACTGCTGGAAGTAGGCTCAGTGACAGAGTACAGTATTTCGATTGCAATCAGCTGCGAGTAGATGACATAATGGATGAGCGTCACCTATCGGGTAATAGAAATGTCAACGACATCGCACGGCAAGGAAACGCGTAGCGGTCTGTGATGACGCTAGCGTTTGCAGACTAAACCCGCTAGCAACGCGCTTTGTAAAGAAGGCACCTACTAAACAATGTATTGAATGTAATGTTAATGAAATCAGACGGGGAGGACAGTGTGACACTGCGAAGCGATTTATTTCTTTAGAAAGAGAAGTAGTATTTCGTGAAAGGAAAGTTCTAGTAGAGATGGCAGGAACCATGCCAAGAAGGAACATAATACATAAAGCTAAGGCTCATGTCAGGAGATGGGAGTGAATCAGCACTGCGAAACTGATGTGAGACTACCTGTATACGGTGGAGGTGACACTATGGGAATACAAGAAGATATTGTAAATCGACTTAATCAAGTAATTTCGGAGAGTGAGGATGAAGGGACGGAAGAGGAAGAAGTAAATGATTTAGATAGTTTTGACGACCCCTTGGATAGCGTTGCAGAAACAAAGATTATTCTGAAGGGTGAGAAGTTAGAGAAGTGTTATGATTTGTCAATTGTGGAATGGATAGTAAAAGACGCCACTAACAATGAAGTGAAAAGGGGGCCAGTTAAGCTAAATGTACTTTCCACAGAAAGGGTGGGCTTTGATAGGCGTGAAGTAGTGCAAGATTTATTGGAAGAATCTAAGTCTGTAATTAGAAGTGAATACGTGGGACAACCTATAGTAGAAGTAACGGGATGTGAAGAAAAGATACCTTCCTTGATAGATACCGAATCAGAAGTTTGCGCAGTGTCACAGAATTTTGTGAATGCTCTTCAAAAATGTAAACAAATAGTGATAATGCCTGTGAGTGGAATAAAAATTTTGGTGGCCACAGGTAAAAGCAAGAGAGAAGTAAAGCAAGAAATATTGTTACCAATCACTGTAGGTGGGACGCAGATAGAATTGATTGTTTTGATTATCAATGTACTCAGTGTGGAAATGTTAGTAGGTGCCAGTTTCTTGAATAAATACCAAGGGCGGGTTAATTTTACAACCAACGATGGGTTAACTTTAGAACCAACGATGCAATGGTTAGAGTAAATGGAAAACTGGTAACTATACCGTTCATAGGTAAAAATATAGAGTGAATAATGAAGTAAGTGAGACTCCAATCCGATACTGTAGGACCGCTGAGGTGATTCAAGTAGATCCTTCTGAGCTAGAGAATGTCAGAATCAGGATCAATGAAAAATCAGAGGGACTAACACATTTGACGAATGTAGAAAGATAAGATCTGAGGCAAATTTTAAATAGGCATTGTGAAGTATTTTAGGACCAGCCTGGAGTAGTTCGGAACTATGAGTGCTATTTAACTGTGAAAGAAGATGTATAGTTTTTCCGAAAACCCTTCGCTATTCAAAATGTTCATTAGGGAGCTGTTCGCAATTTGATATAGAACATGATCGAATGGGGGATAATTGAAAAAGCAGTTAGTGCCTACAATAACCCATTGCTTGTAGTACCTAAAAAGGATGGCTCAGTTAGGCTAGTTTTCGATGCCTGGGCATTAAATAAAATTCTCTTACTGGAAAGTGATAGACCTGAAAACATAGAAGAATATTACAAAAATTTGAAAATGCAAAAGTTTTTACTTCTGTGGATGTAACTTGTGGTTACTGGAATTTACCTTTGGCTAACAATGCAGAAAGTACATAGCGTTCCTATTTGACGGACGATGTTACCAGAGTAAGGTAGTGCCGTTTGGGTTGAACATCAGCATGTGTACTTTTGTTAGGGCAATGTCCCAGGTGTTAGGTGATCAGTTATTAAGGCGGATAACTGTTTACGTGGATGATGAATTAGTTTCGACATCCACTTGGGAGGAGAATTGCATATTGTTAGACAAGGTATTAGAGGCGATTTAAGTGGAGGGAATGAAACTGAAATTATATAAAACCAAGTTTGTGAAGAAAGAAATTAAAATTCCTGAGACATATAGTTAGTGGTGAAAGGATTACGCCTGATCCCGGTAAATTGAAGGCCATTAGAGTTCATGTAGCCCCAACTACACGTAAAGAGCTAAAGGGTGTGTTTGGCCTTTTCGGACTTTATCAAAAATTTGAATTGGGTCAGTTATTTAATGAACCTTGTCTGAGAGAACCTTTGAACTAGAACATGTCTTATAAGTGGATCAAGGAGTGTCAAACACCTTTCGGGAAACTTAAAGAAGCACTGGTGAACAGTCAGGTTTTGAACCATCCTGAGTTTTCAAAACCTTTTCTTTAGGATCAGATGCTTGTGGTTACAATCTGCAGGTGGAATCGTTCCAAACCGAAACGTTTGGTGAAGAACTGGGCCACAAAATGATCGCCTTTGCAAGACGGTCGTCGCAACAATCGGAGAAAAATTATAGCATCTCAGAACAGGAAGCATTAGCCATTATTTTCGGATTGCAGAAATTTGAGCAATATCTTCTAGGACAAAAAGTTATGACTTTTAAGGACAATAGTGCTTTAACATATTTAGATACTTGTCAGATTAAGCATGGCAGACTGAGGAGGTGGTCTATGTACGTACTTGCAGCAATTTGACTATGAGATGAAGTATATAAAGCGCTCTGAAAACATCGTGGCAGGTGCATTATCTAAAAGTGTAATGGAAAAGGAGCAGAGGGTGGATCTATTAAGAAACAGGAACTGTGATGAAATTTTGCTGGCAGTTATTCAACTGCAGGAAGAGGGAGTGATTAAGCGCATCTGCAACAATCTTAGACGGGAGCAAAACCTGGATGATAGTTTGATATTAGAATAAAGCAGGAAAGGTCACCACGACTTTCTAAAGTTAGTCGAATATTACCAGTTGCACAAAGATATACTTTTCAGAAGGAGAAATAACACTGATGAGAACTGGCACTTTTGCTTCCCCAAATAACATGTGGATTTGTTAACTGACTTTTTACATGGGAAATATGGGTATTACAGAGCCCGTAAATGTGTTGCTAAATTGAGTGAAGTGGTGATTTTTGATAACATGTGGCGTCGAGTGCAAAAGAGACTAGAATACTGTGACCAATGTCAAAAGGTACAAGCAAACAACAGAATTCTGCAGGGACAGATGTACTCTGCGGAAGCTCAAAACTAATTAGATTTAGTAGCTGTAAATCTTTTTGGCCTTTTGCCAGTCTCAAGAGGAGGTTGTGAGTATGTGTTCGTACTGGCAGACGGTTTTACTAAGTATGTAAAATTTTATCTGATTAAGAAGGCCAATGCTACGGTAATAGTGAGTAAAATGGAAAAGGATTATTTTGTCGGCATAAGGGTTCCAAAAGCAAATTTGTCAGATAAGGGCCTCAATTTATTTCTAAGTGTGTTGGGGAATGTTTAAAGACAAAAACGTGGCACACATTAAAATTTTGGCCTATTTTCCGCAGGGTAACATGTGTGAAAGAACCATGAAAGAACTTAATCGTCTCTGTAGGACATACTGTAATATGAAACACTCTGCATGGTCTAGCTACTTGGAAAATTTAGAGGAGGTAATTAACAATTTGAAACACGAAGCCAGTAGAATTAATTGTGGGGAATTATAGCTAATAATTTCCATTTTGATTTAGCTAAATTTCCTAATCTCTCGGAAGTAGCAATGGAAGAAAAGAAGAAGATAGTACGTGCCAATATTTACAAAAAGGCTTTGGAAAAGGAAAGAAGGCACGATGCGAGGGCGAGTCCTATGTAGTTTCAGACTGGTGACCTGGTGCTGGTTAAAGGTACAGAAAAGTCTAAAAACTTAACTCTGAAACAAAAAAAAAATACTGATAATATGTGGGACCTTTTAGAATTGTAGCCAAACCCCATTAGAATATGTTAAGTCACATACGTCACTTGGCTTGAGAAACATAATTGGTTTAAAGAAATACATACTGAAGGAACCACTAAATAGCAGTATCTAAGAAGCCCCAGACAACACACATTCTTTACATTGTCAGGTGCTGGCGATCACCAGGATTTCCTAATTGTTGACAATACTACTTCCCTTTCTTTTCATGTTGTCAACCTACGAGATCATCAATCAGAAATGTTGCTGTCGTCTTTCGTTCTTCCCTGTTATTGAATATAGTGTACATAACGATAGATTAGAGTTTTTGGAGTGGTTTTAGTAGAGGCAAAAGGCAGACAGTTTTTGAGAGTAGTTGGAGTAAATAACATCACTAAGAAGTGACTAATCGAGAGAGTGAGAGAGGTATAAAAGAATACTTTGAGGTGACTATACAGTAATGTGAAGAGCTGTCAGAAGCTTTTGTGACTTGTAAACATGCTGTAAGAGATATGTTATGGGCAAGAGAGCGGCCTGCTCAAATGAGTAAAAGGAAGTTCTGCATCTCATGGCTGTTGAAAGCCACAGTGAGAGGCTTTTTTCAGTAGTGTAAATTTACTGAATGTAGGGTATGAGATGTGTTTGGGAGCCGCATAATGGGGCATGAGTCAGGTGTAGTAATTCTCTATAAGGACTTTATGTATTTACTGTCTATATATTCTGTAATTTGGATCATGAGATGATGAAAAGCCACAGTAAAGACTGGTATTAGAGGTGTTTAGAGTGCCACAGAAGTTGGCTGGAGTTAGTTTGAATAATGTGTAATGAAGAGCCATAGTAACTAACTAGGAGGTTCAGTACTTTTCTTTAAGGATCCTTTGTATTTTTCTGGAATATTGTGTACAAGATGTACAGAGACACAGAGGTGGCATGAGTTATGTTCAATATCTTCTATGAAAACTTTAAGTATACTCTGCCAATAATTATATTCCGTATATAACATATGTCTAATGTGCATTGCTAGAACGACAGAGGCTGGCAAGGATAATGTGTAGAAAATTTATAAGGACTTTCTATAGAACAGGTATTCTTTGTACAAAGTGGTCTATAAGATGTGCCACTGAGCTATTCTATAAAATTGTTTTCTCTTTTGTATGATGCATGTAGGAGGTGTTATAGAATTGAAGGAGGTAGACTGAATGATTTTCAGTGCTTAATAAATTTTGTATGGTGTCGTAGTTGCAAAGATGGACCTAGCCAAGGACGTCGGGAGTGGAATTATGAATCATGCAGCCTAGTGCACACAGTTTGAATCGTAACCCAAAGACCTGGGTCTGCAGGAGAGGCATTATTCAACGTCATGGCGTTGCTGTCAGGGCTCCTCCGAGCCGTAATCCGTACTCGGTAGCACTGGAATAGTAGCCCTTGGGCGGCCTGAGCGAGGCATGTCATCGTCAGCTCCTGTCTCTCTGTATCTCCTTCATATCCGAACAACATCGCTTTGGTTCACTCCGAACTTCCCTTGTTGAGCCCTTCCTGGCAAAAAGTAACAATGCGGACGAGATCGAACAGCGGTACTGACAGTCTAGGCATGGTTGAACTACAGACAAAATGAGCCTTGTACCTCCTTCCTGGTGGAATGGTTGCAATTGATCGGATGTCGGATCCCCTCATCTTAGGCTCTGTTTATGCTTGGCTGTTTACATCTTTGGACGTGTTTAGTGACATCTCAGAACAGTCAAAGGGATTGCGTCTGTGATAGAATAACCACAGTCAGCGTCTATCTACAGGATTTCTGGGAACCAGGGTGGTGCAAAACATTTTTTGACATGTGTATATGTTTGCGTTGGCGGTGGCAGTATCCTTCTGTGGTCACCTTCACATGTTGGTTCTGAGCAATGTTCCTCAAAAAGAACATCGTCTTTCCTACAGGGATTTCCATTTGAGCTACCTGCTGAGTATACTGCACTTCATTTTATTCCTCGGTGCTTATAATTATTGTGTCATGGATACTGGGGCCGGGGGATGCAGACATGAGCTCTATCCAAATGGGAGATCCCTGTCTCTCGCAAACTGATTAAATAAAGAATGTGCACTAATACAACATTGACATAGATTTGAATATCGCGTTGCTAGATCCTGCCTCTCCAGCACAAACTGAGTCTTTTGCCCACAGTTTATTTCTGGGAGGGGTGGGGGAAGAGGCGAGGAGTCGGGGGAGGAATGTCCTCTGATGGTGGCACTGTGCACTAGCTCTGACGACCCCTACATGTCAGGATGCTACATGTGAGCTTTTGACACCAAATAAAAAAATTCAACCACGGAAAATAAAAATTTATTAGTGAACAGTATATACTCTGCTATGAAATTGATGTTGACTTCAGTTTTGTATCATGAGTTCCTTCTTGTGCAGCATAGACTGAATCCTTTTTCCACAAATTTCTCAATGGGGGAGGGGGAGTTGGAGATGGGAGGGTAATATTGGGGACTTTCCAGAGGGCAAGAGTTCATTAATTTGTTGCTTTCATTAATTAGCCAGTTAATTTGGTAACAAAAGTGTGCTTATATCGGCAAGGGGTAGGACATAGGGGATAGGGAGTTTCCCAGGGGGCGAGGGAGGAGGGGTGGGAGGTGCAGGTGTTAGGGGTTTCTCAGAAGGACGGATTTTCCCGAGGGGTTCATAAATCAACCCTCGGAAGGGGTTTCATAAACCACTTACTGAACAGGAGATTAAGTTAATAAATGAACCAAGTTTGCCCCTAAGTGTATGCTTGCCCCTGAATGTATGCCACCAGCAATGTGTGACGATACGAACATTATACTACTACTCTCACTGTTAGCCCACAAGTGAAATTTACCATGGCCAAATGAACACAGAAAATGCGCGTCTTCTGTCACTGGGATAAAACAGTGATATTGCTCTGTGCTCAGTTATTATTTGACGGAGCACGAAGGTTTTCATATGGCGATAGTGAAATAAACAAAAATACAGCCATTTTTCCGCTGGGCGAAGTGTCTATGTTGTTCATCTGAATCATGAAGTATAACATAAAACTTACTCCACATATCACTCCTCTTCTAATGAAACACGTTTGCAGATGTATACTTCGCATCAATTAATTTTTGTCCCACACCCTTTCGTCTCACAAAACACACCTTCGTTAAATGCCATCTGATCTTGATAGTCGGTCATTTGTAGTTCGCGTCATTTAATTTTTGTCCTACACCCTTCAGTCTCACAAAACACACCTTCGTTAAGGGCTTTCTGATCTTGATAGTCGATCGTTTGGTCTTGTCAGTGTTATTTTACAGCGCAGGACTTCTTATTAATCTTCCATATTAACAATAACTCACGACTACCCTTCCTGTGCTGCATGCTTTGGTACAGAGAACGAGACGACGAGCACGATGCAACTGCAGCGCCTCAGTTTTCACATTCGTCATAGTCGCGGGACTACGAGTATAGTGGAAATGAAGAATACCTATAAGCACAAATGTAGCAGTGGTGACTTGATTACTAACTAAGTGAAGTCGACATCATCAGTTAGAATCCAATATTAGGAAGTCGGTAATAAAAGAACTTCAATCTCGAAGACCACCGAATGTTAAAAAGAACGTGAAACTTGGTTGTCAAGGGAAGGCAGGATTCGCTAACGGTTGTGGGCGGTTGCATTTTACATTTACACACATTTATTTTTAAAACAATAATGCCAGACTCAACAATAAATAAAAAATTCCCCACGCTATTAATGAAGGATAAACAATTGTATCAATTGTATAAATAATATTTATTTTTAAAACAATAATTCCAGACTCAACAGTAAATAAAAAAAATACCCCACGTTATTAATGAAGGAATAAACAACTGTATAAATAATAGTGTTTTCAATGTGTTACAATTTAGCAGATCACCATAAATTACAGATAATGTTTAAAAAAGACAAGCCACTGTGATAACGACCGAAGACCTTACATGCCAAGAATGGTAATAAATGAAGAATGTTTAAGAACTCGCTGCAGTTACAACTTAAAGGTACTGAAATATTAAAAAGTAAGTGGCCACAAACACAGCAGAAGGAATCAGACGCCAGTAATGGCAGTAAATAAGGTTTTAAGGCTTACTGATAAGATACAAATATAGAATTTTTTTTAATCAAATGACCACAATCACGTCTGAAGATCATTCACGCCAGGAACGGCAATGATATAAAAAGAAATTTGAAGCCTCCTGTAGAACAGCAAATACAATAGCAAAAGTTAATTTAATAAACAAGCAACTGATCCAGACATTGCACCAGGAATCGACCTCTGAGGAGATCCGGCAATAGACACTTTGCGAGCGATGAGATAGGCAGCGATGAGATAGGCAGCCAAGTGTTGCATTCACTTCACAAAATGGTAACTCAGACTAGTGGCAATCTAACGAATGACTAATGATAGTCTTGCTGAAACTACCTGACGTCCGATAAACCAAATGTACCAATAGAACAATACGCCAAAGCCGGAACCGGCAGTCTACACTACGTCCACAGAATACTGTGTTTAGAGCGCACAGAACGAGAATGGAACAACTACCAGTTTTTCGTCCAATTCCACAAATCCGAAAATCTGAACAAATAAGTCAAAGAACAGATCACCAGACAAACTAACAGTAACTAAAACCCCTCTCGATATGCGTGTGAGGCAAAACCGAAATGTAGCCAACCAGAATCAGCAACCCACGTCATTGCGGAAACAATCGCAAAGCGGCCAAAACCAAGTACCAAATGAGTGACATCAAATTCATTAGGCACACAAACGCACACTGAAGTCACTGTTACAACTCTGACGACGGTTGGCAGAAGGAAAAAAATCTCTTCACTGCCTTATTAATCCACAGTTGAGTAATCACACGGTCTAACCCCTGAGCCAAGTGCTCTTAACACGGTAGGTTCTTCAAGTACTAAACGGTACACAGATCCACCAAACTGCACATCACGGTGCAATGATAATCTGTCACAACATCACATACGTACTACAAGGCCCTCACGGGTGACTGACTCTGCTCTACTAGAATTGAAATGCACTCATTTAAAGCTTGCTGGATCCGGTTTACGACGAGGTCGTGCACCCTCGTAATCACAGACCTTCCATCGTGCAGTCCATGCGTGCCGCCAGCGGTCCCAGAGTGTTCTCGCACTGCGAGGACCTGGCTCCTCCTGATTCCCCAAACGAACTGGCACACTCACACGACCCAGAAAAACAACGACGTCGCCCCAAAGATAGGGCAACAGTTACTACATATTGATAACCGCCGCTGGTGCCACTAGCGCACAGACTACGCTTGCAAGTGGCTCCAGTCAACAGGAGAAGAAGACGGACAACCGCAACCATGCCACCTAAACGATATGTCTGGCCTGCAACAAAGGGCGGAAACCTACAAACAGCACCAACACGAGCGGCTGGACGGCTCAGAACATGCCACCATATAAGCAACCCCAATTCATGGGTCGTACCAAGGAATTCTACTTTCCATTAGTATGTGGTCCTTGAAACATGATTTATGTTAAGTAGCGTGAATTTTATCACAATGGAGAAGTCGCACATAATAAGTATAGGCTTCTACTGACAGTATCAAGGCTTAGTCATGCGATGCTGAAGTGGCAAAATGTATAATTGAATACTGGAAGTCGCTTTGGGCAAAGTTCAATTACACACTACCACGTAGTATTTCGAAGGAAGTATGACAGTTCGAAAAATACTGTGAATCATCTCCCAAAGTTGATTTGTCACTAGAAGAATATAATTTTAGATCATTATTACAGGTTAAAAGTTGCCAGCAATATTAGCAAAATCGTTGTTAGTTTTATCTTCATGCATTCACAGTCCCAAGAGAACTTTAATGCTATGGTCTCTAGTGGTGAAAGCCTAAGCGTATCTAACCGTAATGGGAATGATCTAAGGAAACACAGTTTTAAAGCATAATGCGACTGAATAACTTGATCACAGTAAAATTTACGGTTAGTGTCCTAGTCATACCTGTTATTTTAAGCGCATAAAAATTTACATGAGCTTGGCAACCTGTACTGCGTGTCAGGCTCTAAGGACGTCTCAATGCTTTCTACCACTACAACTTTCTGTGGAACAATGACGATCAGGCAGACATAATAGAACTTGGAGCAGAAGATGGAACCTAGAAAAAGAACGGATTACTGGTCATTGAACTGTGAGATCAGCCAGTGTGTATGTATGCTGAAACCAGCATATCACACCAACTAATCTGCTAAGAGATCGAGCAGAGGCATCGCTTCCACAGGCAGCACTACCACACACTAGCAGGTGGGGACGTCGCATTACTGCAACAATACGATGGACCAACATCTCATGAATTCACAACTAAGACACTGCTCAAGCTCAAGGCGACTCCATGTGACGCTGCAACATGGCTCTACCGTAGACAACAGCACAGAGAATCTGGATTTAAAACCACAAACACAAGCCCATCATCATTCATCACAGATGGGCTGTCCACTGACGCACATCCTGTGGTAGTCGTCTCCACATCTGTGGCACTGCTTCCACCGATCAGAAAACCAAAGACCACGGCCTCAGATCCTGCCCTTGGCACCGAGAACCTGTCTCAGTGCCATGTCTCCATCCGCCCTCCTGCCGCTGCCATTCGCCACCACGCAGCGGTAGCAGAGTCGCTCATTACTCTCCACGATGAATGCCTGCTTTCATATGTCCATACAAGTGAGCTCGAATCCAAGTATTATTTACCATACTCTGCAGTCTCTTTCAGATACCATGAACTTAGTCTGATAGAAAGTGTCAATGAAGTGTTCTGTCACCTGACCGACTGCACTCGTTGTACATTTCTCCATCCACCTCCAGTAGAGAGCTGCTCGCCCTACCTTACAACAACAGGCCATTACAGTATGCTAGTGTGAGAGGAGACATGAAGATGGCAAATCGTCAGCTAACCATAATTAGCCAGCTTGTATGTATCCATCTCAGAAACCTAGATTGCTAACATATGCCAGTTATAATTGACTCAATCTGAATGTAATTGGCCGTGGAAGGGATTTTCACCAAGTAGAAGAGAAGTAAAGAATTACTTCTGATCATCAGACAATACGTCAAAGCCATGCCGAAAATTAAAGCAATGTCTAACAGGGTCGTAGCTCATGATATTCTCACCGTGATTAATCGTTGAGATAGTAATGCTGAGTTCGGCGGACCCCTCCGTTTCAATTCGGAAGGAATAGGCAAAACATGGCACTGGGTTTCATCGTCTCTGCAAACCATAATCAAGCGTATTTGAGACATGTAATAATGCAAATAATCACACCAAACGCTCTCTCGGACCCACTCCCAATCCATCACAACAGGTCGGAGTGCACTCGTGGAAATCTCTCCAGCAGGTCTGCTCCTAGTGCATGTGTGTGGATTTCTCGTATTGCTTCCATCATGCAAAGAAAACTGGCAATTGACCCATGTGGATGAGCGTTATAATTGTAGGTGTATGTTTAGCTATAGTTTTCTCATACTGAAACAGTATGAGAGATATTGTGTGAAATTCGAGGACAGAAATACAAAAGAAAAATATTCCGAAAGAATAGGTTGAGGTTGCAGATGAGATTTACAGCCAAGGCCGTTCTTCCTTAGAAATGCTACTCACGGTTGCCGTACCAGACACGCCATAGAGGGGAAAAGTTGTAATTGAGAAAAAAAAGTCAGAAGGTACAGATAAATATTAATATAACTTGAAATCGGCTAAACCAGTTGAATATTGACAGTGGGAAAGCCGGAAAATAAGATAAAGGAAGTTCTAACATTCTGCGTGGTGTCCGTTTGTTCTATATCGTGTCTCCCTACCACTTTCGCGCAACGACGCTCTGAGCGTGTTTTTTAGGGAATTGACTAGTTTGAACCTGGGACCTGTTGCTGGTAAGGAGACGTCAGACCACACATGACATGTAGAATTCAGACGAGTTCAGTGAGACTAGCGATGATATAACCAAATACTTAATGATCTCAGCGTCAGCTCCACTGCACTCCCTGTAAAAGAATCTCAATACTAACTAAATTTAGTGGAAGGGGTTCAAGGCTTTCCTATTTTTAGTTAGCTGGTAAAATAACGTCGAAAAAGCAGTTAAGTTTACAATTGGAAATTTTATTCTACTCACAAAACATTGTTTATAAATTGCACTATTGATAAAAGGAAACGTTTTAATATAGGATGGTAAAAACCAACTGCGTTCAACAAATATGTGAACGAATATTCCCCGAGTGGGTTTCCAAGTTCTACAATGGATCGAAGGATGACCTATGCCATGTCACATCTATAATCTAGGTTTAAATTAAGTTTCACAAGAGAGAAAACTATCAAAATGGTCTACAGTGACCCTTAATTATCTTTAATTACTTATTATCGTAAGTTACAGTGGCTGATGTGGCTTCTCAAAACTATATAACAGAAAAATCATCGCGTTTCAGATTTTTACTTCAAGTGGCTAATGTGAGCACCATGAGCTTAAATTGACGATCGACACTAGTATTACGCAAAAAGGGGGTGTAACAGATGAGACTTCTGCAGTTCTGAGTGAAGCCTTATGCGCTGTTATGCGGCATCGCGTGCGTTCATTGCCTTGTCGGTGTTCGTCAGGGGGGCGGCGGGCAGCACAGCTGCGCTCACCTCTCCGTCTCCGAAGCAACTCTCTCCTAACTTCTCCTTACTACAATTTACCGAAGTTGGTTCGAGAAAAACTATCTGGCTGTGTTTTCATCTGACAAATCATGGTCTCAATGTTAACCTTAAGCTCCGCCTACAAAAATTCTGCCTATCCAATGAGAAACGTTATACTTTTCGTGGTGGGGCAATGTTTTTAAAGTTTACAACGTAACAGAGACGCGAAAAAGTCTCACGCCAAAACTTGCAGCTGGTGTGGTCCTTTTAGCGTTATCGTAAGATCTATACTGTTCTTCTGCAGGACTTTATCTTTTAACATGGGCTGGGGGTGGTCGTGATGTAACAGAGACGCGAAAAAGTCTCACGCTAAAACTTGCGGGTGGTGTGGCCCTTTTTGTGTTATCGTAAGATCTATACTGTTTTTCTGGAGGGCTCTAGCTCTTAACATGGGCTGGGGGGTGGTCCTAACGTAACAGAGACGCGAAAAAGTCTCACGCTAAAATTTGTGGGTGGTGTGTGGTCCAAGCGGTTAGCTGGCGACGTGGGTGTCCGTCCCTTATCGTAAGGCCTTCCAGCTTAACACGGTTCTGCTCTCGGCTTCTGTTCTCGTTTCTCCCCTCCGAACTGCGTCTGTCTCATGGTGGGAAGGTATGCCATGCATCTAGGCATTCTTGTGTAAGTCTGTGGTATTCCATTTGCTCACTCGTTACTCGTATTACTTTGGTTAATTTAATGTCACGATTTATTCGGAGCTATGTGACATACTACTGGATTTGCTTATCATGTCAGGGTTTTCATGGAAGGTGTTGGGTTTGCCTGACACCCTACAAAGTGTTGAAAATGTCGTCATACAGAAAATGTGGTGGATTCATAAAATAAAGGGAATAGGGGAGAGAAAGGAAGATATGGAAAATACAAAGAAGAACAAGAGACAGGTTGATAGTACCTGTGTTATGACATCAGTGAATATACTCCATTGTTCTGGAGAGAGCTGTAGAGGGTAAAAACTGTAGTAGAAGAAGAAAGAGATAGAAACACACCCAACAATGAATTGAGGATGCAGCGAGCAAGTTCTGCTATGGGATGAAGAGGTTGGCACAAGAGAAGAATTCATGGTAGGTATCAAACCTGATAGAAGAAAGAGGGCTGTAAGTGGGAAAAACACAGAGAGAGTTGGCACGGCACAGATGAGTTTTGTGATATTATATTCTATGCCTTGGAATATTGTGTTACACGCTGGTTGTTTAACTCTTTCGTCATTGGTGGGCCCAATATGTGTCACTAGTTACTCACTTACTTACATACTAAAAAGATCATTTAAACGATTACTTTATGGAAATTATACTATGATGTGGAGCTAATAAGGGTACAGGATATGTATGCATAATTCCTTCATCAAACAAGACGAAATAAATAGTTCAGAATTCTAATCAACAAAAGTAGGTCTTCCGGTCCAAACTGTATACCATTTACGATCCTTTCAGAGAATGCTGATGCAATAACCCCGTCCTTAACATATACAATCGCTCGATCGACGAAAGGTCCGTACCCAGACACTAGAAAGCAGCATAGGTCACACCGATATTCAAGAAAGGCTGCTGAAGTAGTACACTAAACTACAGGCCTATATCATTAACGTCGATATGCAGCAAGATTTTGGAACATTTATTGCGTTCGAACATTATGAATTACCTCAAAGAGACCGATCTATTGGCACACTTTCGACATGGAGTTACAAAAAATCATTGTTGTGGAACGCAGCTAGTTTTGTACTCGCACGAACTGTTGAGTATTACTGACAGGGGAGTTCAAATCGATTCAGTATTCTTGTAATCGAATTTGGTGCTCATGGAATATCGCCTCATGCTAGTGGATTCGTGATATCGTGTCAGAGAAGTCACAGTTGATAGTAACTGACCGAAAGTCATCGAGTAAAACAAAAGTGATTTCTGGCGTTTCGCAAGGTAGTGTTATAGGCCGTCTGCTGTTCGTTATCTATTTATGAGGCAATCTCAGCAGCTGTGTTAGATTGTTTGCAGATGACGCTGTCGTTTGATGTCTATTAAAGTCTACACCAGAAGAAGATTTAGAAAAGGTACCTTTGCTGCGGGAATAGGTAGCTGACGCTAAATAACGGATAGAATGAGGACGTCGACATGAGAGCTAAATGGAATCCGGTAAACGTCCGTTAAAAGATAAGATAATATGACCTAAATGCCATAAATTACCAAGGAAGTTCAATTACGAACAATTTGAATTAGAAAGAACATACAGAAAATGTTGTGGGAAAGACGAAACAAAGACTGTGCTTTACTGGCAGGACACTTAGAGGATAGAACAAATGTATTAAAAAGACTGCCTACAGTACCCTTGTCAGTCCTCCTTTGGCGTACTGCTACGAGTCGAGACAGTTCAAAGTAGAGCAGCACTTTTTGTACCACGAAGAATTAGGGGAGAAAGTGTCACAGACATGATACAGTTTTGCTGTGGACATCATTAAACCAAAGGCGTTTCTCGTTGTAGAGGATCCTTCTCACAGAATTTCATTCATTAACTTCCTCCTCCGAATCTGAAAATATTACGTTGACACCGAACTACATAAGGAGAAGTGATCATCATAATAGAATCAGGAAAACCAGAGCTCGTACAGAAAGATATAGGCGTTAGTTTCTACCATGTGGTGTTCGAGTGTAGAGTAAAAGAGAATTATTGTGAAGGAGGTTGAATAAACCCTCTGCCAGGCAATTAAGTGCGATTTGTAGAGTATACATGTAGAAGTAGATTAGTGTGAACATTCATGAATTAATGAGCACATTATGATTTTAGTCCTATCCCCCAATTATATTTAAAATCAAATTGTATTCTTTTTTAACTGCCAACCAGTTCTTATGTACAAATTCGTCGATAGAATAGTAGGAGTTGTCCAATAGAAATGGTTGTAAGTTAAATTTAAAACTAGCTCTGCTACCAATCAGACATTTTATGTTATTGGGCAGATGATAAAAAAATTTTGTTGATGCATATTGAACTCCTTCCTTAACCAATGACGACTTAATATTGGGCTTATAATGTTTATTTCTCTGCAACAGAATATACTATAACAGTAGCATCATGTGTCAAATGTACTAATTTGGGCAGTTGAATGTTAATTGGGATGTCATTCTGTTATGTCACCTTTCATATGGAGAGGTTTAACAACTGTATGTTTTAAAAACTTCCCGTTATCTTTGTTGAATTGCATATACCATTGAAACATTACTTATCAAATTGTAGCTACTTTTCAGAGTTCTGGCTGATATTTCATCAACCTCACAAGAGATTTTCTATTTCAGAATTTTGATATTTCTCTTAATTTCAGTGAAGGGATTGGTGTTTCTTGCAGTTGCTCAGGTGTTATGAAATTACACTTCAGTATATTCCCCCCACTTTTTGAACTGAACCATTTAAACCTATCTCTACTGATAAATTTATAGAGAGACTGTTAAAAGTACTATCACCTTGTGATTTATCAGTGACCATATTCTCACTTAGTTTAATTGTTGTATCTGACTGGCCATTCTCTCTCTCAACTCACATTATCCCATACAGATTTTATTATTATGTGCATTATTTCTTTCTGTGAGGGCATAAATACCTCTTAATATTTTAATGCCTTTCCTTAACGGACTACAGTATTTTTTACAATATGCAAGTAACGTTGGATGGTGACTTACATATGCCTTTATGTGATTTCTCCTCTTACTCTAACATGACAGCTTAATTCGCTTAATCATCCATGGAGTAATTGTCTTCGTAATGGATCTCCTGGACTTCGTTTTAGGAAAGCATCTTTCAAATATTGACACAATTTTACTATGAAATCAATTGAATCTGATTCAACATCTCATTCTGTATATACCTCATAATGTTACACCATTTTTAACTTACTCTTAATATGTTATATCCTATTCACGATAGTAAGTCTCTCCGCTTTTTATGAACCTGCTTCTGAGTTGTAAGGGACCACATTGTTTATTTCCATTGACTGTGCATCATGGTCAGGTCGTCCATTAACAACTGTGCGCACATTAATTGTATAAGTTTGAGTACTGCCTGTAAAAAACGCTATTAATGGATGCCCTGTTACCTTCAAGCAAATGACTGGGAAACTAATTACTGAAATCAGATGGAAGCACCCTATATAATAATCCTAGTTCGTTTTCATACATACATCTTTTAAGAAATCTACATCGAAATCTCCACAAACTACTGTATCTTCTTAAATAACAAATAGGACAATAATGCATCTAGATTTCACGTAAATACCTGAGAGTTTCCTTGAGGGGATCTGTAGACTGTTACGATTATCAGGGAAGTAACGACTCACAGGCACATGCTCCTAGGTATGATTAATATCAAAACTGTTACTTCAATAGTTTTAACTTCGTGTCCAACCTTTACATGTGTTGCTAATCCTCCTTTTTCCATGTTAGCTATGCAGGAAAAGCCTGTAAGTCTATAATACCTGATGTTTAACTTTTCCATCCCTGTGTTTATTCAGAGAGACACAGAAAATCTATTACTTCAAAATATTCCACATCTCCTAGGAGTGCAAGGAGCTGATATACTTTTTTTTCAATTCTCCAACGTTCTGGAGAAACAAATGAACTTTATTTTTTGCGAAATTGTTACATATATTACAGTCATTGTTCTAATCTCGTTTCTTTCAATGCTGGCTGTCTGTAACCTGGATCTAACCTAAAAAAATTTGCTCACTCAGTAATTACAGGTATTTTGTCTTGTTTGTTTGTGGTACCCTCTACACTTTCTGCAAGATGTTCAGCTAATCCTTGCTTCCTGCTCCTATTCAGGATGTAAACTATAACGACACGGCCTTGTACGAGGGCAAGCTGAAAAGTAGTTCCTCGCTATATTATAGGTGAAAACTCTTAAAGTTTTTGAAATAAAACAAAAATTAACATTCTACATCTATTATTCATGAGAACATATTTATTTCGCCACATAGTCACCCTGGCGATAAACACATTATTCCCGATGACGGAGGAGTTCCATGATACCATCACTGTAGAATGTCTGACTTTGCTGATGGAGTGACAACGTCACCTCTGCTTAAACGGTTTCAACATTATGAAACGGAAACCCTCTAAGTTGTTCTGTAAGTTTTGGAAACGTATGAAAATGGGGTGGGGCCAAGTCGGAACTGTATGAAGGATGATCGATGACAGTGAACCCAAGGAGTCGGATTGTTGCAAAAGTCTGAGTGCGCGTGCGTGGTCTGGCACTGTCAGGTGAAGCAGAGGATGCTCATATGTGGATGAACTCTTCGAACTCGAAACTCGATTACAGCATGATCTCTCTCATGCAGCGACACAGATACATAACACAAAGCTTCAGTCCGAAGCCATCTTGCAGCAGAGAGCTGAATATATTAAGATATGAACAGTAAAGATGCGAGTTGCTAATAAAGTTTATTTCATTTTAAAAAGCCTTATAATAAAATATTGGGAGGCAGTACTTTTCAGCCCCTCCCCGGATAGTTCTATCCGATATCTGTCTAGTGGCAGAAGATTTTCGAACTTGAAGAAAAATACTGCGAACATTTGGGTACAAGTTATAGTGTCCCCAGTGAAATAATAAGAAAAGACTTAAAAAACTGTATTTATAAAGAAGAGACATTAAAAATTTGAATAATAAGTGGACACTAGCCGCTCAGGAGAACATAAATTTTTCTCCATATTATAATAATCTCTCTGTGTAAGTTTAGAGGGCAAAGAAATATAACAAAATGATCTAAAGAGACGACAAGATACGCTCTTTTGTTAACTTTTTAGTCGTCCTCACTTCTTCTCTTGTCTTGGTTGCGTGTACACGCACATCTTGCGAGTGCTGGCAAATGTAAGCATATTTGTGCTAATTAAGCAAATAATATATTGATTTAATATTATTGTGCACTTTTAATTTGTAAGAGGTCATTCCAATTTCATGTCTGCCTTTCTTGAATTAACCTGCATTCAAGTAATTTACAGTTCAACAATCGCAGCGGCCGATGCAGCCAACGACGCCATGACGTGGCGATATTAACTTATAAAATTTAGCGGAAGCGAAAAACTCGCCCGCTATTAACATAATGTACATTTTTCTCCACAGCCGCCCGACGTTGCAGAAAATACGTAGCTTTAAGGTTCTTATTTTCAGTGCCACAGCCGATAGCCAGAGCCAGGACTCCGACTACAATGCAATGGTTAACGGAGGTAAGAAAAAATACTATCGTGCGTGTGTGAGCCGCAATTGTAATTAATAAATGAAGATTTTTTCTTTAAAGTGAACTGACTAGCCGAGGAAATTAATATGAAAAGCTTACGTCTGGTCAATAGTGGCTAAGCAACTGGCTCGTCACAATACGCCAGTCACTACTCTTGATGAACTCTGGTATTGTGTTGAAGCTGCATGGGCAACTGTACCTTTACACGCCATCCAAGCTGTGTTTGACTCAATGCCCAGGGTATCAAGGCCGTTATTACGACCAGAAGTGGTTGTTCTGGGTGCTGATTTCTCAGAATCTATGCACCCAAATTGCTTGAAAATGTAATCACATGTCAGTTCTAGTACAATAAATTTGTGCAATGAATACCCGTTAATCATCTGCATTTCTTGGTGGTTTAGCAATATAATGGCCAGTAATGTGATATATTTTCGATAGAGAAAATGTATTATTGGTCATAACGAAAGATATTTTATGACACTACCATATTCAAATATATGTAAAATATATTTTACGCAGAAAATGGTTAAATTATTGCTTAGCTGTAGTGATGTACTGAATTGGATCCTACCCCTGGGTCTACGGGTAGTTTAAGTTTCGTTGTCAGTTAACGAGCCAGTCTAATAATATTGTCTGAGATGTATTCTTTATGTGCCTATTTTACGCATGTTATTGGTGAGTTGCTTATGTCCGCCATTATGATGGCGTTTATGGCCAAATATGACGGGTTGTGTCAGTCCAGTCAATATTTACGCTGGTGGTTACAGGTACAAGTACGTAAGTATAATCACATGTGCAGTCGCTTTATTAGATTCAAATTATACATTTTGAGTTCATCTTGTGGACACCTGTTGTGAGATTTCTGGAGCTAGAAAGACGTGACACGCGATGTGGCTGGCAGTGTTTGCAGTTGTCGCCGGCGACAGCGCTGCCCGCCTGGACACCGCTGTTGGCGCGCCTACGGGCCACGGTTGGGAGCGCAGACGGGGGAACTGAAGACGCCGGGGTCGGCCACGGCCGCGTGCAGCAGCACCACGGCCACCACCACCAGGGTCACCAGCCAGCCAGCGCCGCGGACCTGCTGGCACCACACACACCACACTCAAAGGAACTGTTTGCAGGTGCTCTAATTGTCAGGCGGACATGTCTGTTTCTCACAGTTAATACGCTGGAAGAGCTGTTTTCTAAGTGCATACGTTCAGAAGAACAGAACTTGAAAAAAAAAAAAAAAATCTGAAAACATACATGGTCACATGATTTCTAAAATAATCTGACTAAAAATAAATACAACAGATTAATGAAACATTTGACACTCCTGTGCATGGTGCTGGAAATGAAGCACAGCATAGGATCCGCACACTGAGACTACGTATTCCCTATCCTGGTATCTGAAGCACTCTCTACTGAAAAATTTTGTTGTTGTTGGGGTCTTCAGTCCTGAGACTGGTTTGATGCGCTCTCCATATTACTCTAATCTGTGCAAGCTTCTTCATCTCCCAGTACCTACTGCAAGCAACATCCTTCTGAATATGCTTAGTGTATTCATCTCTTGGTCTCCTTCTACGATTTTTACCCTCCACGCTGCCCTCCAATACTAAATTGGTGATCCCCTGATGCCTCAGAACATGTCCTACCAACCGATCCCTTCTTCTAGTCAATATATTGGAAGTGTTTACCACCCACACAATCCACAAGACAAATAATCTGTAATCCTTTTTAAAATTCTAAGATAGACACTTAAAATCTGAAATGACGTCTCATTTACTGTAAATGATTCTGAACAACATTTGGAGGACCCATCAGTAGCTTCTCTGTTTTATTTCATACATTTAGACAAATCATTTCAAAAACATTTGACTCATTTTTTCCAATTTTCTTCATTTTCTAGCTTTGTTCAGAAAGCATGACCTCTTTGAGACCTGATTCGACTTCCTAAGGACTTCTGCTCCTGAAGTTTCCTTAAATTAGAACTTGATTTGAATGAAGCCGTTCCGACTCCTACATCTCACACCAACTCATATATTTATGAGCTAACCAATTAAGCCTTCAAGAGATGGACTTTTAGACATGTTTGCTTTTGTTGCGTGTTTTATTCCCGAAATGTCAAAAATGTTGTATTTGAGTTGATGGAAGTCAGTTAGATATTACACAAATGCAAAATAGCTAGGCCTGCCAGAGATAAAATTTTTGATACTTCATTCACATAGCTAGCAGCTACCGTTCTTGAAGTATTTGAATTCTACCTCGAAGCTCTCATTAAGATTTTCTTAACCACGCTGAAGAAGAGACTAAATGCTTTTTCTGCATAAGTAGAGGTCACCCTGCTTCTCACCTCCAGTCTCTTCGTGTGACTGTGAAAATTGCGAAGAAAATCCACTGCAGATTTAACACAAGCAGCAAGGAAATTTTTTCCTAGTTAACCTGATTATAGTTAACTTATTTTTATTTACAAAACTAGACATCTAGCGGGTAAATTTCATATCTCATTAGTTCAATTCGCAATGAAAATTCTGATAAAACCCACTGAGTAATTTAAAGGTAGTCTTGTTATCGATGTGCTCAGAGATTTGACCAGAAAAGTGATATTGGATTCATAGTTATCAGTGGAATAAAATATTTTGGGAACATGATAAGGGTGGAATCAGCTATAGAGACGGAAGGGTAGACTGATAGAATGCAAAAATCGAGTAATTGCAAGTGACGGAATATTTTTTTGGGTCATCATTCTTGAAACTGAAACTCTCATGTCTTTACACATCCCCCAACCATCCTGTACCTATACTCCATACTTGCCTCCATTTAATACCTCTAATGTAATGGCAGGTTAATGGATCTGAGTGATTGTCCGTGGGATACGCTGGTGTCTAGGGGACGGTCACACACCGATTGCATTATCAATTACAGAGTTCTGTCAGCTTCTTAATAATTGTTCGTTCCAGACAGAATTGTGATCAGCGGTGGAAAATGAAGAGATTTCCAAACACCAGATAGATAACGTTTGGAAATATAATTATTTATTAAACCTTCAAGATCGTGAAAGCAGCGTAACGACAGGTAGAGTGCATCAGAGTTACGTTACTGACAAGTGCGGCTCATAACGTTACTGTTCACCCTTAACATTCTTGAATAAAATTGTCCGGGATGTTTTCAAGACTAATGCTTCTCTTCAAACCGTACACTTTACTAGGCTAGCTGTCGAAATATTTGTAGATATATCTAGGCCGGTCTGTAATGTCTCATCCTCTTATTGTTAGCGCTTTACCATATACGATGGGACGCTGAAATGAACTGCCTCCGAATTTTTATGTGAAAACTGTTAATGTTTCCTAAATAACACAAACGTTATTACCATTCTACATCTTTATATTCACGCCTACGTATTCTATCTCAACGTAATCGCCATGGAGACATACATATTTCTCCACACAGGAGAACAGACAGTTGATATCGTCACTATAGTTAGTCTGACATTGTTGACAGAGCCACCTCACCTCTGCTTGCACTGCTTCATCACTATCAAAGTGAAGTCCTCGAAGCAGATCAAAATAGGATGGGGCCAGATCGGGACTGTATGGAGGCTGATCGATGACAATGAACACAAGGCGTCGGTTCGTTGCAGGCATGGCAGTGCTCGTATGTGGTGAGGCGTTGTCATGCTGAATGAGGGTTCTCCATACATGGACGAAATCATTGAAACCAAAATACGATTAATTGGTGGTATTTCTCACCCACTGATATAGTTATGTTACACATCTCCACGTTACACGCTACAATTGGGAGCCTTGTAACATTAGAGGGCCGCAAACATGTAGACATAACGAATAATGGTGCAGAATGTTGACGTTTGTTTAATTTGAAAATTTTTCGGATTTTCGCATAAAAACTTCGAAGACACCACTCGTTCCAGTACAAACTGGCTCTTCGATTGTCCAGATAATCTATTCAATTCCTACTTACTCTGATCACTTGTTTTTCAAAATGCCTCTGTTCGACCAGATCTGATACGCCTCGATACCTATCTTCTTCGGTTTTCTCTCAGTCCACCATTTACTCCCATATAGCTTTGCTATCCCCGACGTATCACTCAAACATTTCTTTCTCTAATAAGACTGTATCAAGTATACAGGGTGTAATTTTTAACTTGACAAACCGGAATAACTCGAAAAATAAGGTTCACACGAAAAAATGTGTAGAATCCTATGTTGATTATTTTCGAGGGAGGCATCTGCTGGTGCTGAAATTGGCCCATCACCAAAGCCCCCTGGGGTGAGGCAGGAGTCAGCTTTAAAATTTCAAACGGGAACCACCATTTTCTATTGCACATTCAGGCTCTACATAAAAAAAACTACGTACATTTCGTCTTGAACATTTTTATGATTCTTGGTAGTTGACGTTGTAATTGAAGAAAATCCATGTTCTCATTTTTGCGTGGAAAATGGTTACGGATAAATAACAAATACTTATTTACTTCGTAAATTTTGATTCGCTAAAACTAAAACTCTCCCTCTCTCCCCATTACGTGGGATTTGAGAGAAAGGATTTAGAGATTTACAAATGTTGACCCAAATATTAATTTTTCCGCAGATTCGCATTTGGGACTTGAGCGAATCAAAGTTTACGAAGTAAATAAGTACTTGTTATTCAACCGTGACAATTTTCCACCCAAAAATGAGAACATGGATTTTCTTGAATTACAGCGCCAACTACCAAGAATCAAACCAAATGTTTAAGACAAAATATACGTAGTTTTTCATGTAGAATCTGATTCTTCAATAAAAAATGGGGATTCCCATGTGAAATTTTAAAGTTGTCTCCCGCCCCACCCCTCTGAGGGGGCTAATTTTAGCACCAGCAGATGTCACCCTCGAAAATAATCAGGTTTGGATTCTACACATTTTTTCGTGTGAAGCTTATTTTTCTAGTTATTCTGTTTTTTCTACTGAAAATTTACACCATGCTTAACATATCAAAGAGGTAACAGGGAAGAATCTAAGGGGCAGTAGTTGGAGATGTGCGATGCAGAAGTTACGGAACGATAAATGGGTACCTGGCAGGTGATAAATGTAGACAACCGCATGTGAACAACGTACTAATTGACGTTGGTACCAACAATATGCCTACAAGGCCAGGAGAAAAGTTTTATTCCGGTAATGATTGTACATTTTCCGAAATTTAGGAAGTTAAACACATCTACAATTCAATGTTGTATGGTCATACTATGTGTGAAATAGGTTGAAGCACATAAACTGGAGTATCGTTTGGATGCAAAGACAGATCATTTATTCGCATGATCTTTACGGAACGTGCATTAAAACGATATGAGTAATGTTTGGTCTGCTGTGAAGGACTGTTCGCGAAGCACTGTGAGCGGGTTCTCCAAGACTCTCTACCAGTTAAGACATCTTGATATTTGATTTACGTTCTCGTTCAGTTCTGTGAAACTTCTCGCAAGTGTTTGTATAACGTGTGCACCTCTGCTTTTGAGGGATTACTCGTGGATATAACGCTTTTATATTCCGTAAAGTACCCAACAACCTAACAGCTTCTTATCAGTTTTGCATTTCTCTCCAGTTAGAGGAAGTAGCAAAGTTCTGTAGCACGCGATTAATTTTTCTATACTCGTCAGTATATTGTTTAAGTGATTACCGAAAAGAATTACTCATACATCGCTTCGTGACGTGCAAAAATTCTGGGAATGAAAATACCGTTTTCGCTAAGCCACTATTGCGTCGTCTGTTAAACTGTATTTACAATTTTGAAGGGAGAAAAAGGCATGAATCACACTGGTGAGCCATTATCGGCACTGGTATGATTTGAAATCTGGAATCTACTGTGGAAACAGTGATGACATCCTTGAAATAAGAACTATTTGAGTCTAAACATGAGCGCGGTGACTGTCATTGCTGTTGTTTAATACCGTTCATAATGAGTTGTTTGCACAACTTCGCACTGTTCAAAGATTTTTAAGTGGCGCTTTTCTTGGGGTCAACGCTTTCTTCACCTGCAGGTGGGACGTTTGTGTATTACGCAATAATACTCTGGAAACTAAGTTAAAAACTTTGCCATTACAATATATTATATCCATGGCTATACCATCATTCTCCTGATTATTCAGTGTAAGCATTCATCCAGGGACAAAATAGTTAAACATTTAACACTCTTCAATTTTTTTAGGTTTTTGGACGAGACAAAATTAGAGGATGGACAGTTACCTTCTCGCATGTTTCAAACGAACGGCGAGAATTATAAGATGGCGAAATAATCAAATTTTTCCTATTCATGGAAACACAAAAGTACTTTATACGGACATATGAGCAAATTTGTTCCCTTAAAAATGAACTTATAGAGGGGAAGTAACACAACACTGAAATTCTGATTGACCAGTGATAAGATATAGAAAGCAAAAGTTAGAAACCAAACTGTATTTAAAACAGTAAAACGACATGAAAGGGAGGCAGTACTTGGGAGGAGGTTGAGACAGTTTTGTAGGCTGTATGACATTCTTCAAAGATGGATAATGCCTAGAGAAAATGTTATAAGACAATCGTCACTAAATATCAGCAGTGGGTAATGGCATCTACTTGACTTAAATAAAGGTGATGCTGGTAGAATTAGATTAGGAAATGAGACGCTAGAAGTAGTTGACGAGGTTTGTTATTTGGACAGGAAAGTAAGTGACCACGGCCGAAATAGGATATAATGTGCAGACTAGCACTGTCAAAAAAAGAGAAAAAAGTCAGTTAAATAATTAAGGATTAGGAAGTCTACTCTGAATGTATTTCTATGGAAAGTAGGCTTGTACGTAACTGAAGAAAGCTGAAAATGAGAGGGATAGATCGAATGACTAGTTAATGAATCGAATTAGGTTCAAAGGAAGCCTGTGGCACAGTCTGTCTAAAGAAGGGAGCAGTTGATTCGAAACATTCAGAGATATCAAGGAATCATCAGTTTATTGTTGGAGGTAAGCTAGGAGCTTAAAAGTTGTCGAAGTATACAAAGCGTGGTTAGCTGCATGAAGCCATCCTTGGACAGAAGCCCACAACAACACGACATTTCTGTACCAGCGCGACAACGTTTCACATGACGTTGACAGAATCTGAACCTGCATGGGACAAGTAATCACTACTAGGTAGAATGGAAAGATCATAATTGTGCGATAGGTTTGTGCGAAGAGCAAGAGAAAAGTTAAGAAAACATTCATTATTGCATCTAAGAGCTAGGAGCACCAGCGATTTGCTTCATGCCGCACCCTCTGATTTGGGCTGAACTCGTTTGTTATGTGTCAAAATGGTATCGTTTTTGCTGTGTTTTCTTCCCTACATTTATTACTTGTAATGACAGTGTTTCACAATTATTGAAATATCATGTACAAGTACTCAACACTGCTACTTGTTGACATATGTTGCTTTATATGTTACATGGAAGTGAAGCTGCAACACCAAGACATAAAAATAGGAACAATGAGAATAGTGCCAGTAAACGTGTGAAGGGAGCTCAGGGGAACACTATGAAACCAAGGGATGGATTAGCGGTCGGATATTCTACGTCGTTATTAAGGACAACTGAAAGTTGTACTTACCATGATTACAGTGTGTCAGGTAGTAACGAGTGGTGGAAACTCTGCTCGAATTGGAAACGGCGTCTCCTCTTATAGACGTGCAACAAGCAGTGGACCCTTGCAAACACATTAGCGCGGGAAATGCCGATCATTACCTCGTGCAGATAGAGGGGAAGAGTCTCTGGCGCACAAACAGTTTGGTAAGAGCTTCACCTGTTCAAAACAAACCTTCCATCATTCCAGCGAACGAATTTCTACGGTCTGCCTACGGAAAGATGATATAGTTGTGTTACCACGTTAAATCAGCCACAACCTCATTCTACACGAATTAGATGTACAGACCAGTAGAGTAATCAAGGTCACCGAAATCAAATTACTGACAGTGAGAAGCTAATAGAACTGAGACATACACATCCCAAGACAGCTTATAATGATAGTATTTAGCTTTCGCGGTGCGCGAATTTGGTGTTCACTATGTAATTTTGGCAACTTTTGCCTTACAAACATTAATATACGCTCAATAGTAACCGCCTGATGGCCTAAAGTTATCGAACAATTGTAAAGTAAAAGAAATGAACCACCGCATAGCAGCGACAGAATCTATTATTCTTTATCTTTGTCATTCTTGCGCGGTGCCTGTACATCTCTATGTAGATGTATCGATTAATGATATAAAAAAGATATCTGTTGTTTCAAGACAAATGAGGCATTGGGCGGCTCACCTTTCTTTACTGTTATTATTCCATGAAAGGCGGACGCGGACTTGCTTCGTTCCGCATCGGTATTTTATATTTTATGTGAAAATATTCACTAAATGTGGTAATTGTAATTTTTCCAAACAGAAAACATGTAGTTTCTTTTAATTGATTAGGAACAGACAGCGCCAAGAGGACACACTTTATACACTGCAGAGAAACCTTATCAAATCCAAAGTGCGTGCTGCTCAAAGTATGTATGTGCGTGCTTCCGTATGTATGTTGTATGTATGTATGTTTATTATATAAACTTAAACGCATACTTTGCAGTTCTAATCAAGGTCATGCATGTTACGTGTCAACGTTATCAATTGCTTTTACATCTATATGTACATACACACTCTGCAAGGCGCTATACGATGGTTGGTGCAGGATTCGTTGTTCCATTACTAATCGTTACCCTTCCTCTAATAATCGCAAATAGAGCGAGAGGAAAACCACTTTCAATACGCCTCTGTACCAGCCCTAATTCCTCTTACGTGACGTTCGTGGACCTCACGCGAAATGTACTTAGGTGGTAGTGGGATCGTCCAGCAGTCAGCTTCAAACGCTAGTTTCCTAAATTTAATCGATAGTGTTCCTCGAAAATAGGGTCACCTACCCTCCTGGCATTACCTTTTGAGTTCCTTAGGCTCCTCTGTACTACTTGCGTGTTAATCGAACATACCGGTAATAAATATGCCAGCTCCCCTCTGAATTGCTTAGACGCCTTCCCTTTAATCCGACTCGGTGGGGGATCCCCGACACTCGAGCAGTACTCAGGGATGTGTCACACTAGTATTCTACGAGTATATGCAGTCTCCTTTACAAAAGCTCCGAACGTTCCTGAAACTTTCCAACGAACCGAATTCGACGCTTAGTTTTCCACCCAACTATGCTTACATGCTCATTGCATTTCATAGGTGGTGGAGTGTTTATTGTTGTCACAGGTAGCTTACCTTGTTGTGCAATTGAAAAAATAGATCTAGTGAGTCTGTAGGAGTGGAGGTTATACTTGACAATCCGAATAAATTAATTACTGATTCTTTCTACCAGCTCTGCTCGACTCCGGTGGTACCCTTGTTGAACAGTTCAAAGAAAACTTGAGTCTCACTTTAAATAGGTACCCTAATCATACAGTTAAGGTTGTTCGTGACTTCATTCTTCCCTTGATATGTTGTCGAAAACACACGTTTAAAGCTGGTGATAGCCATAAATCGTACTGAATGATTTCTCAGAGAAATATTTTCAACAGTTAGTTCAAGAGCCCTCTCGAAATGTAGATGGTTGTGAAAATATATTCGACCTCATGGCAAAAAATCATCCTGAGCAACTATGGAGCATCATGACAGATACCGGGATTAGCGACCATGAATCTGTTGCAGCAAAACGGAATACCGTAACATCCAAACCCATCAAAAATAAAAGCAAAATACGAATACCGTAAAATCCAAACCCATCAAAAATAAAAGCAAAATGCATGTGTTTAAAAAGGCGCATAAAAATTAGCTTGAGTGATGTAAGCTTAGACCATACGTAGCAGTATCGTTGGCAACTGACAGATATAGCAAAAAAGTTAATTAATAAGGTATGGTACGATGCCCACGGCACACAAAACAGGCGAACACTGTTGTAGAAGCAACGAAAAGAGAATGCCAAATCTAAGAGAACGCTAAGTCCCAGAGATTGGCGAAGTTGTACCGAAGCTCGATATTTGACGTGAACTTCAGTGCGAGGCGGTTTAAAAAGTTTCCAGAATGAAACTCGGTCTCGAAATCTGACTGAAAACTCAATGACGTTCTGATCATATATAAAGTACACAAGTGGCAATACGCAATCAATACCTTCACTGCGTAATAATAATTGTAGGGTTATTGATGACAGTGCCACTACAGCAGAGTTACTAAACACGGTTTTCCGAAATTGTTTCACCAAAAAAGAGGAAATAAATATTCCATAATTCGTATATAGATCATCTGTCAGTATGAGTATCTAGATATCTTCGGTGTAGTGAAGCGATTTAAATTACGTCGGAGCGTGGAATGTCAGATTCCTTAATCGGGCAGGTAGGTTAGAAAATTTAAAAAGGGAAATGGATAGGTTAAAGTTGGATATAGTGGGAATTAGTGAAGTTTGGTGGCAGGAGGAACAAGACTTTTGGTCAGGTGATTACAGGGTTATAAATACAAAATCAAATAGGGGTAATACAGGAGTAGGTTTAACAATGAATAAAAAAATATGAGTGCGGGTTAGCTACTACAAACAGCATAGTGAACGCATTATTGTGGCCAAGATAGACATAAACCCCATGCCTACTACGGTAGTACAAGTTTATATGCCAACTAGCTCTGCAGTTGATGAAGAAATTGATGAAATGTATGACGATATAAAAGAAATTATTCAGGTAGTGAAGGGAGACGAAAATTTAATAGTCATGGGTGACTGGAATTCGTCAGTAGGAAAAGGGAGAGAAGGAAACGTAGTAGGTGAATATGGATTGGGGGGAAGAAATGAAAGAGGAAGCCGCCTTGTAGAATTTTGCACAGAGCATGACTTAATCATAGCTAACACTTGGTTCAAGAATCATAAAAGAAGGTTGTATACCTGGAAGAATCCTGGAGATACTAAAAGGTATCAGATAGATTATATAATGGTAAGACAGAGATTTAGGAACCAGGTTTTAAATTGTAAGACATTTCCAGGGGCATTTGTAGATTCTGACCACAATATATTGGTTATGAACTGCAGATTGAAACTGAAGAAACTGCAAAAAGGGGGGAATTTAAGGAGATGGGACCTGGATAAACTGAAAGAACCAGAGGTTGTAGAGAGTTTCAGGGAGAGCATAAAGGAACAATTGACAGGAATGGGGGAAAGAAATACAGTAGAAGAAGAATGGGTAGCTCTGAGGAATGAAGTAGTGAAGGCAGCAGAGGATCAAGTAGGTAACAAGACGAGGGCTAATAGAAATCCTTGGGTAACAGAAGAAATATTGAATTTAATTGATGAAAGGAGAAAATATAAAAATGCAGTAAATGAAGCAGGAAAAAAGGAATACAAACGTCTCAAAAATGAGATCGACAGGAAGGGCAAAATGGCTAAGCAGGGATGGCTAGAGCACAAATGTAAGGATTTAGAGGCTTGTCTCACTAGGGGTATGATAGATGCTGCCTACAGGAAATTTAAAGAGACCTTTGGAGAGAAGAGAACCACTTGTATGAATATCAAGAGCTCAGATGGCAACCCAATTCTAAGCAAAGAAGGGAAGACAGAAAGGTGGAAGGAGAATATAGAGGGTTCATACAAGGGCGATGTACTTGAGGACAATATTATGGAAATGGAAGAGGATGTAGATGAAGATGAAATGGGAGATAAGATACTGCGTGAAGAGTTTGAGAGAGCACTGAAAGACCTTAGTCGAAACAAGGCCCCGGGAGTAGACAACATTCCATTAGAACCACTGATGGGCTTGGGAGAGCCAGTCCTGACAAAACTCTACCATCTGGTGAGCAAGATGTATGAGACAGGCGAAATACCCACAGACTTCAAGAAGAATATAGTAATTCCAATCCAAAAGAAAGCAGGTGTTGACAGATGTGAAAATTACCGAACTATCAGTTTAATAAGTCACAGCTGCAAAATACTAAAGCGAATTCTTTACAGACGAATGGAAAAACTAGTAGAAGCGGACCTCGGGGAAGATCAGTTTGGATTCTGTAGAAATTTTGGAACACGTGAGGCAATACAAACCTAGCGACTTATCTTAGAAGAAAGATTAAGAAAAGGGAAACCTACGTTCCTAGCATTTGTAGACTTAGAGAAAGCTTTTGACAACGTTAACTGAAATACTCTCTTTCAAATTCTGAAGGTGGCAGTGGTAAAATACAGGGATTGAAAGGCTATTTACAATTTGTACAGTAACCAGATGGCAGTTATAAGAGTCGAGGGGCATGAAAGGGAAGCAGTGGTTGGGAAAGGAGTGAGACAGGGTTGTAGCCTCTCCCCGATGTTATTCAATCTGTATATTGAACAAGCAGAAAGGAAACAAAAGAAAAATTGGGAGTAGGTATTAAAATCCAAAGAGAACAAATAAAAACTCTGAGGCTCGCCGATGACATTGTAATTCTGTCAGAGACAGCAAAGGACTTGGAAGAACGGTTGAATGGAATGGACAGTGTGTTGAAAGGACGATATAACATGAACGTCAACAAAAGCAAAACAAGGAAAATGGAATGTAGTCGAATTAAGTCGGGTGATGCTGAGGGAATTAGATTAGGAAATGAGACACTTAAAGTAGTAAAGGAGTTTTGCTATTTAGGGAGTAAAATAACTGATGATGGTCGTAGTAGAGAGGATATAAAATGTAGACTGGCAATGGCAAGGAAATCGTTTCTGAAGAAGAGAAATTTGTTAACATCGAGTATAGATTTAAGTGTCAGGAAGTCGTTTCTGAAAGTATTTGTATGGAGTGTGGCCATGTATGGAAGTGAAACATGGACGATAACTAGTATGGACAAGAAGAGAATAGAATCTTTTGAAATGTGGTGCTACAGAAGAATGCTGAAGATAAGGTGGGTAGATCACGTAACTAATGAGGAGGTATTGAATAGGATTGGGGAGAAGAGAAGTTTGTGGCACAACTTGACTAGAAGAATTGATCGGTTGGTAGGACATGTTTTGAGGCATCAAGGGATCACAAATTTAGCATTGGAGGGCAGCGTGTAGGGTAAAAATCGTAGAGGGAGACCAAGAGATGAATACACTAAGCAGATTCAGAAGGATGTAGGTTGCAGTAGGTACTGGCAGATGAAGAAGCTTGCACAGGATAGAGTAGCATGGAGACCTGCATCAAACCAGTCTCAGGAATGAAGACCACAACAACAACAACAATAAAAACAAGGTCTCCAATCCACATCGTATACCCGTTAGGTTCCTTTCAGAGTATGCTGATACAGTAGGTCAATACTTAACATCTGTATACATCTTCTCGCTATGTGGGATATCGATACCTAAAGGCTGAAAACTTGCGGAGGTCACACCAATACCCAAGGATGAAAAAAGGTGTAATCCGCTAAATTACAGACCCACATCACTAACGTCTATTACCAGCAGGATTTTGGAACATATAATGTATTCAAACATTGTGAATTACTTCTAAGGAAGCAATTTATTGACAAATAGACTTCACGGATTCAAAAAACATTGCTCTTGTGAAACACAGCTAGCTCTTTATTCTCACGAAGTATTTATTGCTGTCGCCTGGAGATGTCAAATGCTTCGAAATTTTTAGATTTCCAGAAGGCTTTCGACACCGTTCATCACAAGCGACGTCTAATCAGATTCCGAGCCCATAGAGTATAGTCTCGTCAGAAAGCCCACAGTTCGTAGTAAATGACGGAAAGTCATCGAGTAACTTCGGTTACACGGTCAATCATACATATCTAAATGCTGTAAACTCAACTAAATGCTTAGGGATTACGGTTAGGAATAACTTTAACTGGAAAGCTTACATAGACAATGTTGCGAGGAAAGCAAACCAAACATTGTGATTAGTTGGCAGAACGCTCACAAAATGCAACCGGTCTACTACAAAGACTGCTTACAGTACGTTCGTTCGCCCTCAATCAGATACTATTAGTCGAGAACACTGAAACAGATGAAATAAAAGAAGCACGCTTTGAATTATGGGGAGTTAGGGAAGAGAGTTAAAACAAAGGGGTCTTCATTGCGGCCAGGTCTTCTCTCCAAATGTTCGTCACCAACTTTCTCCTCACAGTGTATTTTGTAGGTGACATCCTACTCAGGGAGAAGCGGTCATCAGATTTAAATAACAGGAATCAGAGCTCGCTCAGCAAGATTTAAGAGTTTTTCCCCAGCGCGTTTAAAGAGTGGTACAGTAGAGAGACAGCTCGAATGGGAAACGATGAACTTTCGGTCATGTACTTAATTGTGAATTGCAGAGTGGTGATTTAAATTTACGGTATTACTGGGCAAATTAACTTTAAACTCAGAAAATGGTTTTTAAATTTAACAATGTTTTCTGGACATTTGAGCTTACTCGAGCACTACAAACATGTGGCAGACAATTGTTAAACACATACACGCCAAAAGGCAAGTGCTACATTTGCACGTCATCAAAAGAGCCCAATAACGCCGCTACCGGTACACCTTGCTTGTAAGTTGTTGCGCTTAATCAAAGAGCAAAAGAACGCCACAAGGTCATACAGTACGCTGACAAATCAAATGCGTGGACTCGACTGCTCCACTCTGCCCATATACCCACGGACAAAGCAGAAAAAGGTGAACCAAGCCTGTGTTGCAACTATCCAAAACCACTTACAAGACAGTGCAGTGCTGAGGAATGGTCATCATCTGTTTAAAGCCCCACGGATCGACCACTTGTGGCTGCTCAGGGCCTTCTTTCTCCGGCTAGTACAAGACGTAACTGACCAAGAGACAAAGCAGCGCGTTGTTAAATCATTGCAGTCGGTCGTGAGACGCCAGAAAGAAGGTTGCTTCGACTCCTTGTGAGCAAACGTACGACTTATCCCACGACATACTACAGCCGAAAAGGCTCCAGCCAGCACTTACCTTTCCTCTTGTATTTCAGCACTACCATAACTTGCCGCGGTCGGCCAGCGGTTGCTAGGGTTGACTCCACCAAACTGCTCCAATGCGTGGCTGAAAACTGAGTGAATCCTACCGGCACGTTAAGTGCCTTGAAGCTTCACGGGCGGACAGGCCGCGACTTCGTGGAAGACGCTCCCGAACTTCTTATTGGGCACCCACCACAGATTACTTATAGAGAAAGACTATCGATAAGAGACGTTACAAATTTCCACACAGTTGTAACAGTGCCGCAGCTGTGGACGCTATTCTGTGCCAGGGTTGTCAGTTTAGGATGGAGTGCACGACGTATGATATGTGCTATCTTTTCCTATGTGGTCGTGAAGTCAAAAATGGAGTGTTAGCAATTACAAAATTATTTATTTAGAATTTCGTGCATGGCTGCCTGTGACGACCGGAAATCTTGCGTTCTCTGTCACTCCACTACGGCTGGTACGTATTTTTCAATTCAATAAACATTACGAACAGCTTTACACTTTAACTCAGTTACTGTCATGCTTTCGTATGAATCAGCTGCACACCCATTGGGATTCACGATATCCAGTTTTATGGTACTGTACGATAAGCTCGTTGATTCGAAAGAAGCGTATGGGGCCTGAAGATCGCATAATGAATTGCTGAAACTGGTTGCGTTCGAAATTAGGCAAAATATCCTAAAGCGTACGGCTGTTGGTAAGATTTACTGAAATGAACAGAAACACCTGCGTTGTTCCAGAGATAGCTGTGGCTGCTTCAACAAAGTACAAGACCGTATGCTCGGTTTGAGGCAGGCGAGTACACCAAGGCAGCTGTGTGCTGCCTTAGCAGAAACAGGAGCTGGAAGTCTTGTTCAGTGAAGACTAACGTCTGCTACCCGACAAGCAACAGACAAGATTGTACAACAGCCAGCCACCTCTGTAGTTGGTCAGGATTGCGGCACCCTGGTACACTAGCCCTGAACTCAAGAACCCCTGGAGACCAACAGCTGTCGGTCAGAGGCGGACCCAGTTGGATGGTGCTATTTCAAGCTGTGGAAGCAGGTGCACACGAGACTGGGTGACGCACATTCAGCGTCGCCTGTCACGGTGTCAAAAGCAGTCGCAGAAAAAATAATGCTAATTCTTGGCGAGGAGTATTTAAGGTAGACTTCCTGAGCATCGTTACGTAGGGACCGAAGTGGAGCAGCGTCAGTTCACAGCCTGATGTAGCTCAGTTCATCACTGCTGCACACTGTGGTCTTGGACCGTAACGCACCAGTAATATTCCCACCCACTTAAGAAGCATCAGTCTACCAAACGCTGTTCTCTGCTGAATCTAAGGACCTCTTACAAACAGCAAAGCACTATTAGGATTTTTAAAATAGTTATTTACGCTTTTCATACCAACTGTCTTTCCTGGGAGTCTGATCCAACTCATTTGGTATGTCTAGATCTACATCTACATTATTACTCTGCAATTCACATTTAAGTGCTTGGCAGAGGGTTCACCGAACCACAATCATACTATCTCTCTACCATTCCACTCCCGAACAGCTCGCGGGAAATACGAACACCTAAACCTTTCTGTTCGAGCTCTGATTTCTCTTATTTTATTTTGATGATCATTGCTACCTATGTAGGTTGGGATCAACAAAATATTTTCGCATTCGGAAGAGAAAGTTGGTGACTGAAATTTCGTAAATAGATCTCGCCACGACGAAAAACATCTTTGCTTTAATGACTTCCATCCCAACTCGCGTATCATATCAGCCACACTCTCTCCCCTATTACGTGATAATACAAAACGAGCTGCCCTTTATTGCACCCTTTCGATGTCCTCCGTCAATCCCACCTCGTAAGGATCCCACACCGCGCAGCAATATTCTAACAGAGGACGAACGAGTGTAGTGTAAGCTGTCTCTTTAGTGGACTTGTTGCCTCTTCTAAATGTCCTGCCAGTGAAACGCAACCTTTGGGTCGCCTTCCCCACAATATTATCTATGTGGTCTTTCCAACTGAAGCTGTTCGTAATTTTAACACCCAGGTACTTAGTTGAATTGATAGCCTTGAGAATTGTACAATTTATCGAGTAATCGAATTCCAACGGATTTCTTTCGGAACTCATGTGGATCACCTCACACTTTTCGTTCTTTAGCGTCAACTGCCACCTGCCACACCATACAGCAATCTTTTCTAAATCGCTTTGCAACTGATACTGGTCTTCGGATGACCTTACTAGACGGTAAATTAGAGCATCATCTGCGAGAAACCTAAGAGAACTGCTCAGATTGTCACCCAGGTCATTTATATAGATCAGAAACAACAGAGGTCCCAGGACGCTTCCCTAGGGAACACCTGATATCGCTTCAGTTTTACTCGATGATTTGCCATCTATTACTATGAACTGCGACCTTCCTGACAGGAAATCACGAATCCAATCGCGCAACTGAGACGATACCCCATAGGCCCGCAGCCTGATTAGAAGTCGCTTGTGAGGAACGGTGTCAAAAGCTTTCCGGAAATCTAGAAATACGGAATCAACTTGAGATCCCCTGTCGATAGCGGCCATTAATTCGTGCGAATAAAGAGCTAGCTGCGTTGCACAAGAAAGATGTTTTCTGAAACCATGGATACAGGAACGCTGACATATACTTAAATGTAGGGGTGACCGACTTGGTAGGCATGTGATCGACCAAGACTTCGGCACGGTAGATGCTTCTCTGCAGTAAGCAAGGACGAGGCTTACGATGATACTCGAAAATGACATTTTTTTCGTTATGGCTCGATGTTCCCGTCTACGGCAATACTGATGAAAATACTGGAATATTCGTTCCATGACATTGTGCCTCTTTCTTGAGCCTTTAATTTCGCCCACGCAAGGGATTGAAGGTAGCATTCGGGAAGATCATATTCCTTGCGGATATCACTTTCAAATGACTGTTAGGCGTGTAAAATAGTGGATATGATGTGTTTAGGACCGTAACCCCTACTACCGTCACTGAGAGTTGAAAAGTCTATCTAGAGATGTTGCATTCCATACCGTTTAGTGATAGTCCTTTATCCCACCGCTCTCACAGTTCTGTTTCCTTAGACCGCTGTTTCTAGTATCAATCTGAGATAACTGGATAGCAAGCAAAGTATACCCAGCGCAGCCGTGTCGTCTGAAAATGAGGTTGTGCTGCGAGAGTATCGCTTGGGCCTCGCTCTCCATCTGTCCGTCATTGAAAAACTTCATCTCACATGTCTCTGTACAACACTCATGCTCATAAACTAAGGATAATGTTGATACATGGTGAAATAACGCTCTGGTAGGTGGTTTGCGGGTTTAAATCACCTCGGGGTATGACCATGCGTTGCATTTGTCATGCTGCCGTCGCACAGTGTCCCTGGCAGCAGTCCACATATGCAGAGTTGTGTTCGTACATTTCAGAGTACGGTGCAGCGAGTAAGTCTGCAGACGTTGTCAGACATGCTAATGGTGACTTTGTGTTGAAAATGGCTCAAAGAACACATATTGATGACGCTATGAGGGGTAGAATACTAGGGCGACTGGTGGCTGGTCAAACACAGCAGGTGGTAGCACGGGCCCTCCGTGTGCCACAAAGTGTGATCTCGCGATTATGGAAATGTTTTCAGCAGACATAAAACGAGTCCAGGGGCTATGGTACGGGACGTGCACAGTGTACAACACCACAAGAGGACCGATATCTCACCATCAGTGCCCGCGGACGTCCACGGAGTACTGCAGGAAGCGTTGCAGGTAGCCTTGCTCGGGATCTTACCGCAGCAACTTCAGACACACAGTCTAGAGACGACTGAACAGACATGATTTATTCGCCCGGAGATCTGCAAAGTGCATTCCACTGAACTCTGACCACCGGAGAGCCTACAAAGCCTGGTGTCAAGAACACACTACATGGTCATTTGGACAGTGGTCCCAGTTTATGTTCACGGACGAGTCCAGGTGTAGTCTAAACAGTGATTTTCGCAGAGTTTTCATCTGGCGTGAGCCAGAGACCAGATACCAACCCCTTAATGTCCATGAAACGGACCTGTTTGGAGGTCGTGGTTTGATGGTGTGGGGTGGGATTATGGTTGGTGCACATACACTCCTGCATGTCTTTGACAGAGGAACTGTAACAGGTCAGGTGTATCGGGACGTCATTTTGCACCAGTATGTCAGCCTTTTCAGGGGTGCAGTGAACCCCACCTTCCTCCAGATGGATGATAACGCACGTCCCCACCCAGCTGCCATCGTGGAGGAGTACCATTATACAGAACATATCAGGCGAATGGAGTGGCCTGCCTGTTCTCCAGACCTAAACACCATCGAGCACGTCTGGGATGCTATCTGTCGACGTATCGCTGCATGTCTTCACACCCTTACGACACTTCAGGAGCTCCGACGGGCACTGGAGCATGAATGGGAGGCTATACCAAAGCAGCTTCTCGACTACCCGATCCAGAGTATGCCAACCCATTGTGCTGCCTGTGTAAGTGTGCATGGTGATCATATCCCATATTGATGTCGGGGCACATGAGCAGGAAACAGTGGCGTGTTGTAGCACATGTGTTTCGGGGCGGTTTTCTCAACTTATCACCAACACTGTGGACTTACAGATCTGTGTCCTGTGTGTTCCCTATGCGCTTATGCTATTAGCGCCAGTTTTGTATAGTGTCACGTTATGTGGCACGTCATTCTGCAAGTATCCTTAATTTAGGGCATGAGTGTAGTTTGGACCAGTCTGGAGTGGTAATATGCTCTCTATAACATCGACGCAGTTCGACTGTTGACGTTAATGCATGATCCTTTCCATCCTGTGTAACTAACACATACTTTTCTAAATTCCCAGATTTTATAGAATAATGGTGAGTCATGCGACACTCATAAATGGCGCTAGTATCCGCTACTGGTACAAGTATTAACATGTTGAGCCGGGCGCAGGAGCAATAAATTCCAGCATAGTTGGCAACTGCTCCCTTGCTTATCACGGAATAATCAGAAATTCTAGCAGGTCAGAAGATAGCTGTCGGCGTACAGCGCGGTGTATGGCTTCCTGCAACGTAGGTACTCCTATGTGAGAATCGCCTACACTATTGGTAAAAGTGTGCAACAGCCTTGACACGGACAGCTCGGTATCCAGTATGTCTAGGTGGGGCTGCACTACGTTCAGATGACGCTTCATTGAACTGTTTGTTGTCATCCTAATGTAGCTAGCAACTCAGTCGCTACCTGTCACAAGAATTAGGAGTTATTTACCTTCCCCCACCCCCCTCTCCTTTTTCAGGTTGATCAGCTGAGTGTTACGCCTTTCGGCCAGGTTCCTGGTAACATCTCCCTCTCTCTTCAACTGACCAGGACGCTGCAGTCCTGACTAACCGTATACCCACTTTATGTAATCATTTTTTCCCGTTCCGAATACTGTTCTCAACAACTTACTTCCCGCTTCTATCCATCCCCGGTTCTGTCTTTTCAGGGTGTGTGGTTCGAAATCCACGTCCTGCAGCAATTGTTTCTGAAGATAATAGTAAGAGACACTTAATACGTGGTACTACCTAATATCTCGCTTAGTAGCAAGAGATAGGTGCCTCCCCACCCGAGGATGCGGAGGCGAAATAGTGCCACAACGCCATGGTTTTCGAACCCATCCCAGTTTGCGGCATCACCAGAGGCAGGGATCCCTCAATCACTCTCACCAATATCACACCATACGCCTACTGTACGATTATCTCTTCTTCATGTGGTACCTAAATCTGCCATCTGAAAACACTCAAAACTACAATTCACTTAAACTACACAACAAATTAATAGTAAACGCTGTGGTAATCTGTACCCGTACCCAAAAGAATCATCGTCCTCTGCTCAAGCATTAGGTCTCTTCAGCTGTTATGGTACCGTCGAGAACTTCTCCTGCCTTCATTTCATTGGTCGACCTAGCAATCTTACACCGTTAGAACGATAGTGCAGTGTGGACATGTGCATATGGACTACCTGAAATTATTACATATACAGACGAATAGCACAACCGGTTCTGAAGTATCAAAATTGCATTAGTCATTCATTGATGCAGCAGCAACTGAGAAGTAACTGATGTTTGACAGTTTAGGATTTCCTAACCACGAACGATACTTACATTGCGTGCTTTGGTAGTTTAGTTTCTCGAAATTTTGTATGTTAATTAAAGACATAATAGATACAGTTCTCACGGTTTTATTTGTGCCGGAAAGCAAGTCGATTTTGTGACACATCACAACTTCCTAATCAGGAGCGTATTATTTAGTCTCATCTGAGTGCTTTGGCAATTTAGTTTTTGAATTTCTGCGAGTTAATCTAATTTATTAGACACAGTTCTTGCGTTTTCGTCAATGTCTGCAGTACAGTTTTGTAGCGACTGTCCATAGACCTCTGTTTGTCTGTGTAGTGTAGTTTTCCAAGGTCTTTAGTACAGACAGTGACTGTGGTTGCTGTGTGTGCATGCGAGCCGAATTGGTGACACATCACTCTCAACTCTAGGTTGTGATGGCTTCAGTTACTTAGCTTTAGGGTGCAGCGGATCGGCATCACTGTTATGGGTGGGGTGTGGGGATCCAACGAACGTACAGCATGACCCACTAGTCTGTCGATAGGTCCGCACCAATGTCCAGCAAATTTACTGCTCGCATTGAGGTTGACCCCTCATCTGTGGTAGAATGGCAGGCGGCGAAAGACTTACCACAGGGCCGAAAGTAAAGCCTCCTCGATTTGTCTGACAAAAAGGTTCCAGGTGCTGTCTGTGGTAACACTGTCACTCAGCCAGATGCCGTCGCCTGTCATGTTTCGGAGGAAAATTCTCAGCCTGCAAGATCCAGGCAGTCACAGGGAGTGGGATTATTGGTAGTTGGGAGCTCCAATGTTAGGCACATTAGGGGCCACTTAGGAACATGGCTGCCAAGGAGGTGACAAAAGGCAATGTGCACTCAGTGTGCAAATCCGGTGGATTCATTCCGGACGTGGAAAAGATCCTTCTGGATGCATGAAGACCACAGGGTGCAGCAATTGCAGGTGGTGGCTCACGTCAGTACCAAAGAGCGGCCTTCAGTCTCAAACGGTGAAGGTCGAAAACAGGAAGAACGTAGATGTAGAAACCATCAGTATAATAGTTTTAAATTGTCATAGCTGTGTTGCAAAAGTACCAGAGCTCCAAGCACTAATAGAAAGCAGTGATGCTCAAATCGTTATAGCCGCTGTAAGCTGCCTTCAGACGGAGATAAGTTCAGCAGACATTTTTGTGAAGGTTCTCAGAAAAGATAGGTTGAACACAGTTTACGGTGGCTTGTTCGTTGCTGTTAGAAGTAGTTTAGATGAAGTAGATGGTTCCTGTGAGTTAGTATGGACAGAGTTCATTCTTGGCAGCCGAAATAAAATGACAACTGGATATTTTTACGGACCTCCCAGATCATTTGATACAATTACTGAAAGGTTCAAAGTAATTTGAGTCTAATTTCGAACACATACTCGACTCAAACAGTTACGGTTTGGTGGTGACTTCAAATTACCCTCGATATGTTGGCGAAAGTACGTATTTAAATCTGGAAGTACTAATAAAACATGACATGAATTTGAGCTAAAGGCATAGTTTGAAAATTATTTCGAAATTTTGTTGATGAGCTCACTAGAATAGTAAATTGTTGTGGAATAACACTTGACGTCTTAGCAACAAATAATCGTAAGCTGATAACAAGCACCAAAACGGATACAGGGATTAGTAACACAAGGTTGTCGTAGTGAGACTGAATAACGTGAATAACGTTACTCCCAAATTCTGCAGAATAAGAAGAAAAATATGCCTTTAAAAAAATCAGATAAAATCTCACTTAGCGCCTTCCTGAGAAACAATCCCCACTCCTTCCTAATTAACAGTGTAATGTATACCAGATATGGTTTGAATTCAAGGAAATAATTTCGGAGCTATTGAGATACTTATACCAAATAAATTAAAAAACGACTGAGCTGATCCCTCTTGGCACACATACGAGTCAGAACACTGTTACAGCAGCAACGAAAAAACATGCCAAATTCAAACGGACGCAAAATCCCCAAGAGTGGCTTTCTTTTATAAATTTTTCCCGGACTTCAATGTGTGATGCCTATAATAATTTCCGCAATGAAACTGTGTCTCGACAACTGGCAGAAAAACCAAATATACTCTGGTCGTATGTAAAATATGCAAGTGGCAAGACACAGTCAATGCGTTTTCTGAGTGGTGATAATGAAAATACTCTCGACGGCAGTGCTGCTACAACAGAGTTACTGAACACAGGTCTCTGATAATCCTTCACTATAGAAAACAAAATAAATATTCCAGAACTCGAATCAAGAACAGCTGCCAACATGATTAACTTAGAATTTCACGTCCTCGGAGTAGTGAAGCACATTAATGAAAGCACATTAATAAAAGCACGTCTGCCGGTCCAGCCTATACATCAGTTAGGTTCCATTCACAATACTCTTATGCTACAACCTCATACTTAACAATCGCTGGGTCGACGAAAGATCCGTACCCAAGGACTGGAAAGTTGCACAGGTAACACCAGTATGTAATAAAAAGAATAAGAAAAATCAACTAAATTACAGGCCCATATCATTAACGTCGAATGCAGCAGGATTTTGCAACATTTATTGTGTTCGATCGTTATGAATTACCTTGAAGAGGACGATCTATTGACGGCCACATAATTAGAAAACAACGTTTTTGAGAAACACAGCTAGCTTTTAACGACCACGAGGTGTTGAGTACCATTGGCAAGGAGTTTCAGATCGATTCCGTATTTCTTGATTTCCAGAAGTCTTTTGATGCTGTACCTAACAAGGGGCTTGTAATTAGATTGCGTGCTTACGGAATATCGTCTCAGTATTTACCTGAGGTAATGTTATAGGGCCTCTGCTGTTCCTTATCTATATGAAGGATTTAGGAGACACTCTGAGCAGCCGACTTATGTTGCTTGCAGATGAAGCTGTCGTTTATCTTCTAGTAAAGTCATCAAATCATCAAAACAAATAGGAAAACGATTTACAAAAGATATTTGTGTGTTGCGAAAATTTGCAAACGACGCTAAATAACGAAAACTGTTAGGTCATCCACATGAGTACTAAATGAGTCAGTCGAACCTCGGTTTCAAGATAAATCAATCCAATCTGAAGGCCGCAAATTCCACTGAATATGTAGGAACTACAATCACGAGCAACTTAAATTGGAAAGAACACATGTAAGTTGTGGGGAATGAGAGCCACAGATTGCGATTTATTCTTAGAACACTTAGAACTATCCATACCAGATAGGATCAACGGAATACATTGAAAAAGTTGAAGGAAGATCAGCACGTTTCGTACTATCGAGTAATAGGACAGAGAGTGTCACGGGCACGATGCCGGATTTGAGGCGGATATCATTGAAATAAAGGAGTTTCTCGTTGCGGTGGGATCTTCTTGCGAAATTTCAGTCAACAAATTTCTACTCCGAATCGAAAATATTTTATTGACACCGACCTGCATAAGGAGAAAATATCATCATAATAAAATAAGGGACATCATTGGTCTCACGGAACGATGTAGGTGTTTCAGAGTGAAATAACAGAAAATTATTGAGAAGGTCATTCTACGAACGCTGTGCCAGGCACTTAAGTGTGATTTACAGAGTATCCATATAGATGTAGATGTCTGACACTCCACTCTATTTCACATTCGTCAGACATCAGCAAAAACACCCTGTGAGTGTGTTAGCATCACTAGAATAAATGACTGTAGTTAGGACTGGACCCTTATTCCAAGAACAGAGCACATCGGTGTTTAGCTGCACCTTATTTGTTTAATTTCAGAATTATTGTCAAAGAAGTACACGAGTTTACATAGATTGTGACATGACAAGTTCAGGACAATAGTCTAGATAGCGCATTAAGTCCTGTTTAGCAGAAATAACACTAACCACAAAAAATATCAAATTTAAAAATAAGGTTCTCTACAAGACTCTTCTTACTTATACAATGTGAAGTTGGCCAATATTACGACATATCATCCGATTACAGTTCTAAGTACGGTACTATTTAGGATGAAAATCAAGTATACGGAGGATGGTTAGTTTTTGTGACAAGGTGAGAGAAAGATTACTCAAGATTTCTCCAGTTCACAGTGGACGCAAGCTGGGGAACCCACAAGTGTACGCCTCTGCCAGCATCATTTACTTTTAGGTGCGACGTGCTGTCAGCTGCATGGCTGCTCTCGTCCTCTGAAAATACTATTAAAAGCTAATCAAAATCCTTACTGATTTTACCAGCTGAAACTGTCCTATGTTTCTCGTTAGGCGAGAAAACATGCACTTATCCCTAGTCTGGAAAATACGGCGATATGCACATGCATAATTGGTGCAGCATGTATGATTCAACGCCCTCACAGTTCTCGCAAGAACAATTAACAACATGGCACTTCCGTTTCTCCATTATCAGAGTTCATCAACCATTCAGCTAATTTCTAGCTGAATGTCAGCCGAAGCGAAAGCAGTGCTCACACAATATTCCTCAGTTAAATCGTACAGAGCGTGATGCACCATGTTCTACACTTGACTGACGCTGGTTGAGAGGAGAGTCCTCGAAGTTTTCGGTCTTGTGTCTTTCATACAAAACTGTCCCCTACCTCTGTTTATTCGTGCTTCACGTCATGGCTTTTTTAGACTAAATGAGGCGTTCCTTTCATCTTTTGGAAACTACCTCTGCCAATCTCAAAGGGCCTACCTTTAAACTGCGTCGAAATATCACCCCTTTTTACTGATTTCGAGTTAATTTCAGCGAATCGGACATTTTGTGCCCCCTCCTGACGCCTAGAGGTTACACGCGTACATCACGATAATACCACGGGCATTACATATGATCAAGTGCATCGCTGGTAGGTTTGTATCCATCTTGAAATTCCCCAACGCAATTTTCTAAAGAATCTCTGGAAGCGCCGCACTACTGACTGTTCCCCTCAGTGAATCGCCCGGCGCATTCGTTGTCCCTCTCCACCCTTGTCAGAAGCCTTCTGCTGTACACGGGCCATGATGATGCAACTCATGTGTGCCCCCAAACTAAAATGTTTCTTCCAGAAGCTTATTTTCACCATTTGCTCATTGACACGCAGTATCTGGGTTCGGTGTGTTAATACCATTGAATTGATCAGTGTCTTCCCTTTGCATTACATACTGTACGTTTTGGTAGGCAAATCTGCTCATTATCACCAAAGTATATTAGGTGACATATCCTTCTAGTTGTTATAACGTATAAAATCTTATGTAAGGTGTGAAGCTGACATTTATTCAAGCTACCGCCTTACATATCTGCCTCCTGTTGCGTTCATTTTTGCGTTGGGTCAATGAACAGTTGAGAAATAGATTGAAGACAGTGCAAAATTGTTCTTAACTGCTGAATGTAGCTATTGTTAAATATTTATATTGACCAACTCTCTGATTTAATATGGTATAATCAAACAGTTGTTCTTTCAGCCTCATTTTTGTTAGTTTTCCTCAGGAATTGATTTATTATATACTATTGATTTGAGCACTACAGTAAAATTTTTCCAAAATTTTACATATATTTCCGAGATTCTGATTTAAAACTATTATTTAAACAATGATTAGCCTTTTCTTTCTATTCTATGGTTGTCTATATTTCAATTTTTAATTTAAATATATTACTGATTCCCTATAAACTTGTACCAATCATAATTTTTAAATATGAGACTGATTTCTATTGACATCAAGATTTATGTTAATTGATGATGGAGATGTATTGAAGTTGAGGATACCTACATTTAAAATGATCCACCCATTTTCCAGTACTTATGTTTTATTCTCAACCTTAATTACTATGTTTGGTTGTAGCTGCTATGGCAATTATAATCCAAGTAAGTTTCATCTCTTACAGTAATTTCTTAATTTATCTAATGCTTAACAGCACCCTGCACATAACTTTACAAGCACAATGCTATTCGCTAATGTACTTGTATCCCCCAAAAGTCCTAAACTAATGCATTATAGCTTCACGGGAGAATTAAATTATTCATCGACTTCTAGAAAAATATTAAATTACTATCATTAAATTGCAAAACCCTGTTGTCTACATAACTTATCTTTTGCAAACACATTATGTACTAGAATCTTTACCTCCAAAGAGAAATCAACATTTGCTTCTCTCAACTTCGATGTGTTGTAAAAAAATTGGAAATACAAAAAAATATTGTTAAAACTCAAAATTATTGTTAACAAAAATCTGTTTCTTGCACAAAACTCTACAAAAATTTAATAATTATAAACAATAACAAACTTCGTGTGTGCGTAAAAAAATTTTTTTGCAGTTTAATCACATACTAGTCTGTCACAGAGAGTCTTTTTATATATATCTTCAACGTGGGTCATTGAAGTCGTCATCCTCATCTTCATGCGACTCGACGTGTCTCCTCTGAGCATAGGAAGGCGGTTGGCCGGGAGAAAGATACCAGAAGGTTTGAATGTTTTGTGAATGCTTGGTTGCCATCGTTCCATTCCATATGTACCTATGGTGAAATTATATGAGACCTATTATTAGCAGCATAAAACTTTTATTCTTCATCAGTCCTCGAATCTTTATGACAACCCATCATTGGTTAATTCATCTCCTGTTTTCTATTTGAATCGTCATCTCTCCTCTCTCGGTGTGAAATTTGAAAATGTAGCAATTTTCCGTAAAGGATATCGGACATTTGTATTGCTAGAACAGTTAAAATTGTATTCTTTGTTGGTAGGTAGATGCAATAATGGTCTTGTATGGAAAGGGATTTAGAAAGGGATCTTGATTTCTTTTGGCCACGTATTCTTTCTTCCTATCCTTCCATGTTGAATCTTCTTTTCTTGTTGCATCTTGCTGTCCTCTCACTTGTGCCTTCTTTTTTCTCAGGACTGGGAAATGGGGTTTAAGACCTGCGTAACCTCGTTATTGTGTAGTCTATTCTTATGGTATTTTCTTTCAAATCTTGTGTATCCTTTATTGTATCATGATGTTCTTCAGGATAGATTGGACAGCTTTCCATCGTTCCATTGCTTACTCCCATGAACGTTCAGGGAATGTTTTGCAGTATCCGGATTCCATATGGTATGGCGACAGTTTTAGCCATTCTGCATCTTGGTTTGTTTGTCCTTTATGTAGCTCTTCCGCCTCCATTTCCAGTTTGGTGGCTATTCATCCTATCTCCTTATGCTGCTTTAAACAGTTTGTGACGGAAGTGCCAATGATGGAGCACTTTAGTAAAACTGTTGGTCCGAAGATCGCATGTGACTTTTACATTAATAAAGATTGCATCACGGTACGTGTTGACCATATCCAGGATTCGTCTTAGATCCCCATGCCTCTCCAGAGGTGTTAGCGTCTTGGACTGCTGCTTCTACCAAGGCATTTCCCTCCGTCGTCTTGAAAGCTGACGTACCAGGCACCCAATTCAGTGTTCTTCTGTCTCATGCCTAACTGCTGTACTCATTTCTGCTGTCGATCTGACCACAATAATGATGCATCGTTCTTGATGACGTCACATATAATAAAACTTTGTGCACAAATTTGTCCATCTTACGTCTCCCAAATGTCTCTAGTTTACCTGGTGTCTTATCGCAACCCTTTCTCCCTTAACATACATTACAAGTTTTACAAACACTGAACTACTAAGAGACTTTACAAAACTTACATATTTAAACTATATGTAAGATTACATTACTATACATAAGATTACTTTACATCTGCTTTAACAGTTCAACACCTATCGCCATTCTATACATAAAATTTCTTTTTTCCTCTTTCTTTTCACTATTAACATGAAGGTTATGATTTGCTCATCTTCATCAAGATGAACAATAACAGGAAAATTGCGGATGAAGGTTAGTTTTGTTCTATCTGCGGGAACATCATATTATTATAAAAACTTCAAACCTTGACTCGGACTCTGGTGTCTTTTTCTCTGCAATCTCTTCGTTACGGCATAAGCTGTAACAGTACTTCAAAATACAATATACCTCTATTTCTTGTTTCCTCTTTAAAACTGTCTCCACTGTCCAGTCCGTTGATTTAGAACTTGTACTTTACTTAGTTGTAGTTATCTCTGTCGCCTTCTTCTAAACAGTAAACTTTTACATTACATTCTCCCCCTATCTTACTCTTCCTTGTTGAAATCATACGTGTATTAAAATAACATCCCTCTGCTTATATCCATCCAAGAAGTAACAGGTTTCTCACATTCCTTAATGATTCAATTTTCTCTCTTAATTGTTATCTCCTAACAAACTTTTATATGTATTTCTCTGACATCTCCAATTAATATCAACTTGTGATACCTTCCACAAATCATAAATGCTTCTCATTTTCCCACAAAATATCCCCTGAACTAAATGTTTACTGTCTGCAATGTAACAAACTGCAAATGAATATTTCCTCCTTACCTAACTCTTTACCCACCTAATTTCTTGGCATCCTTTCGTCCACAAAAATACAGTTATTACTACTTTACACTACATTTTAAGAGATAATCTACTACTATTTCGTCAAACTATCCTCATTCTAATCCTTGTCTTCCTCCTTTCTTCATACTTATTCTTCGTAACACATTTCTCCTGCAGAAGAGTTACTTTAGATCTTACTTTATCGTTCTTCCTTCACAACTATCCTTTTGATATACCGAGAAAATTAGCCAATTTATTTTAGTGAGATAAATAGGAATTAAGTAATTTTATTTCTATGCGTTTTCTTAGCTTCCCTAGTCTTTGAGGTCTGCTATTTCCTCTCATTGGAATCTTGGTACTGGATACATCTAATTTTTCTTGTGGAGTTAATAATATTTACTCTTTTACCCTTTATACACTTACAAGGCACTCACGTTGTGCAAGCTCAATGATTTTCATGTTTTTGGGTTAATCTATTCGACTGCGTTATCATGAGCCTCTTTACTTGCTTCCATATGGCCTTTATATATTGAAAAGAACTTAAGGCATTGATACTTTTTCTTGCTAAAGAGGTGGTGGGTATTCATAATCACTTTTTGTCCTTGTGAAAATACTCTTGGGGCTGCCATTTGGTCCGCCCGGTTCTTTCTGTTTAATGCAGCAGCCTTCAGAGTACTCATTGCTAATTTTCCAGATCTTGATGTTGTACTCTGGGTACGTGTGGGAATTTAATTATTTTTCGGAAAAGTTCCCGTCCTATATGGGTCATCTGACTTGTGCATCAGTACTGGTGTGGCCAATAGTGCATACCATTCCTCTTTCGTTTTCGTATAAATGAACTACATCCTCCATAATTTGGTCATCATAAGTTTTTGTAAAGTTGCATTCATTAACTGTTGACAACTCTTGTTTCTCATCATCGGATGCCTCCCAGTCAGTTCTTTCCCAGCATGTTGGTATTTATATCTGAACACCCCTGAACTTACTTCAGAATATTGTTTTTCAAAGCTAAGTCTATTTACATAATTAATTATAAAATCAACTTCATTTGGCGACTGAATCACTTGTGACCGTTCATCTGAAAATGGCTCTGAGCACTATGGGACTTAACATCTGAGGTCATCAGTCACCGTTCATCTCGTCAGTAATTTTTTCACCAGGGAAACCATAATTATTGATCTCTGTCAGTTGCCAAAACCATAGCTGTTATTAACCGGTGGGCAATTACTAATCTTCCCAAAGCGATTACCTCTCCCAACATTACTATTCCCACTGTAAGCATCATTAAAGGCCAATAGGTTGCTATTATCCCCCTAACATTGGTTTCTCTCACTGCACGTTACTTCTTCGCTTCATCTTCACTGAAGATGAATTAAAGTTCTCTTAACATCCTTTTAAATGCCTGCACATTATCTCCAGCTCTGTCAACGAACGATTGCTGCTAACGCAAGGGTAACTTCATTGTGCACATACGTATCAGTTGCCCATCACTGCATGGGTTGTCTAAACACTGATTCTTTCTCGTCATTTTTTCAAAAAATCAAACTGGCTTCTTTTCTCCTGAATTTTCAGATGACACCTTCTGTAAAAATTGATATTTTATCCTATTTTGGGTTTCAGCGGACCAGTATCGCTCGAAGAATGCAGAGTTAAATTGTTCAAACGACTGAGAGTTTGCAGCGTCTCTTTGACGACTGACAGTTTGCAGCGACTGTTTGCATCGTTTACGCTGTTTCGCTTTCCATATGACCATAAATGAAACCAAGTTTATGTCTATGTTGACAATGTTCTGGTAAATCGATTTGAAATTGATGTATAAACGTTCGGGGGTGTGAGCTAATTGCGTTTTCCTTGTAATGTTGGAATTATCTGACTGTAAAAAAAAAGGATCATTATCAAATTTCTCTATTGCGCTATAGGGCGTATTTGTTTTCGAAGTATTTTCCGCTCCCTTGAGTTGCGCCACGTTTTCTTTTACTCGTGCTACCACACCTGGATTCTGAGATGACATATTTGAGACCCATCTAACATCACATCTACGCAGTGGTGTGTAATTATCAAAACCGTACCGTTCCTCGTGCATCAGACTACAGATACGTTTGTATTTCCCATTACTGGATCAGGGTTTTCTCTTTGTACTTGCCTAATATTGATCTGCGATATATGGCCTGTTGTACTGCAACTCGTAAATTTAGAATTTGATATGTGTGGCGCAGTAAACTGCTGTGTTATCGCGTCATTCGCATGCGTTTGGAGGGTCGGCTGCCGCTCTGTTGCTATGCGCGCAGTTACCGCTTGTCGCCTCATTGTCTGCTGTGAACGCACGTTACTTGATTCGCTCACCAGTCTCAACTGTACTCCTACCATTTGCTTCTGTTTCGGATCGGAAAATACTGACATATAAATGGAATCTCATGACTTTTTTAGTGTTTCCGCAACTGACACGGGAGATTGCATAACGAACTTGGTTACATCTGGATTTTTTTTTCCGCCACTATGCCAGATGATACTACCGATTCCGTCGCCTTACTACTGCTTTCTCGACCGCGTGCTCTTAGGTGCCTTGTCACGGTCCGTGCGGCTCCCCCCGTCGGAGGTTCGAGTCCTCCCTCGGTCATGGGTGTGTGTGTTGTCCACAGCGTAAGTTAGTTTATGTTATATTTAGGGACCGATGACCTTACCACAAGTTTAAAAAGAAATACTGATTTCTGTACGGTTCTCAATACACTTCTTCATTTCTGTACCAAACTGTTCATACTGATGCTTATTCTTGGAGACGATGTTTACAATGCGTGTATCGAATCTTATTAACGAGGCTCGTGTGACACGTTTTCAGACACTGAGTTCTTCCACAATTTCTTGCGCCTTACCAGACGCCTTACGTGCTAAATTATTAAATCTTTGGTCGATATTAGACACTGCATCCTGCACCGGGTCAATGTCAGTGCACATCTTTTTCTGATCGGCCATAAGCAATTGAATTTCTTCGCGGAAGTCTCTCGTCTCTTTCCGGAATTCAATAAACTATCCGTTCGCCACATTTCTGATCTTTGTGGACTTTTTATAACCCAGCATTGATTTCGAATTTGAGATAATTTAAAGCAGCATTTGTGGCCGCTAACCCTGCGTTTGTTTCTGTTCTTCAATTCTCTGTTTCGGTCTTTAAACTCGCCGTTTCGGTTTTTCAGTCTGCTAGCCCTGCTCTCATAGTTTCACTTGTTTTTTTGACAACAATAGTAAGTTGCTTCAACATCGCGAACACACTATCAGACTCTTCGCCATAGTCATTTCTCACCATTTGATATAAATTTAGCCGTTCGTGTATTTCATGTGACGTCTCACCGACGTTTGTGCATAGTGCTGACGCACATACACACATTCTTTCCGTAGGAAACTGTCCCGTTTGATTCATTATTACAACATTTAGTTCAACGTACCGAAGTTGCACGTCCTCTTATTCTGCTTCTGTACCTCTAGATCCGTCATCTGTTCGTTATGCGGTCTCACATGAGATACCGATCACGAAACTGCCACCATTCCCTCTGCATTCCCAAAAATGGGTCAAATTGCTGTGAGCTCTATGGGATTTAACATCTGAGGTCATCAGTCCCCTAGAACTCAGAACTACTTAAAGCTAACTAACCTAAGGACATAACACACATTCATGCCCGAAGCAGGATTCGAACCTGCTACCGTAGCGGTCGCACGATTCCAGACTCTACATTGTCACTTCGTTCGGTTTCGTCACATGCGTTTTATAAATTTTGTTGTACGTCAGTTTCTATCCTATCAAGGTCTTCAGTTTGCCCTATTTGCGATGATCTAAGTTCTTCCGCCATCTCAGACCGTCTAACTAACCTCTGTCTTTCACGGTTTGCGGGAGACTGAGCTCTAGTCAGCATGAAATTATTTGACCTGACAAGTCACCAAAATATCAAAGAAAGTCTCTTATGCAATTAACACATCATTAGCAAAGCCGTTCACAGTTTGTGGATACTCAAACCAATTCAACAACGACGTGAATAACTTCGCGCACGCCAGAAACGTCATGCACAAGCTACATTTACCAAAAACACAAAAATTATTCTTTACTCGTTAATACAATTTTTCCACTCTATGGATCACACATTTACAGTAATGTGACCACTATGCAAAATATATACATTGAGTGACCTTGCCACATTTTGTTTCAGAAAGACAAAAAGTTTTTTCTTAATATCAAATTTTAATTAATATTTCCAATTAGACTAATTGCCATCCTGGCAGACCAATTGTCATCCAAGCAGGGTCGCCGTTATCTGACACACTACTCCTTTTCACTCTTGTCAGACATCAGCAAAAACACCATGTGACTACGTTAGCGTCACTAGAATAACTGACTGGGGTGAGGGGTGGACCCTTATTCTGTGACAGAGCGCCTCGGTGTTTAGCTGTTCACTGTTGGTTTAGTTTCGGAATTACTGTCAAGCAAGTACCCGACTTTACATAGATTGTGACACCACAATTTCAGGACAGTTGTCAAGATAAAGCATTATGCCCTGTTTAGAAGAAATAACACTGACAGAATCAATATCAAATTTAAAAAGGAAGTTCTGTACGAGATTTTACTTACTTATACACAGTGAAGTCGGCCAATATTACGACAAATCATTCGATTCCAGCTCTAAGTTCGGTACTATTTAGGACGAAAATCAAGTCTACGGACGATGGTTAGTTTTTGTGACAAACGATTACTCAAGATTGCTCGAGTTAACAGTGGATGCAAGCTGGCGAACAAAATGTTTCAAATGGCTCTAAGCACTGTCGGACTTAACGTCTGAGATCATCTGTTCCCTAAACTTAGAACTACTTAAACCTAACTAACCTAAGGACATCAGACACATCCATGCCCAAGGTAGGATTCGAACCTGCGACCATAGCAGCAGCGCAGTTCTGGACTGAAACGCATAGAACCGCTCGGCCACAACGGCCGGCCTGGCCTGGTGAACCAACAAGCTTATGCCTCTGGCAGCTGCATTAATTTTTAGCTGTGACGTGCCGTCGACTGAATGGCTGCTCTCGTCCTATGAAAATATATAAATAGCTAATACAAATCTTTACTGATTTTTATCAGCTGAAACTGTCCTATGTTTCTCGTTAGGTGAGAAAACACTCGCTCATCCCTAGTCAGGAAAATATGGCGATATACACATGCTAGCTGGTGCAGCGTGTATGCTTCAACGCCCTCACAGTTCTCGCAAGAACAATTAACTACATGGCTGTTTCGTTTCTCCGCTATCGGAGCTCAAGGACTCTTCAGCTAATTTCTAGTTGAATGTCAGGCGCAGTGAAAGCAGTGTTCACACAAAATTACTCTTTTTGGCGTTGTACAGAGCGCGATGCACCCTGTTCTACACTTGACGCTGATTCAGAGGAGAGTGCTCAAAGTCTTCGGTATTGTGTCTGTTGTACCACACTATCCCCAGACTGTGTCCTTTCGTGCTTCACATCACGGTTTTTTCAGACAAATGGTAGCGTTCCTTTCATCTTGTGGAAACTAGCTATGCCAGTCACAACCTGCCTACCTTTAAACTGCGGCAAAATGTCGCCCCTTTTTAGTCCTTTTGAGTTTGTTTCATGTAATTGGACATTTTGTTCCCGCTCCTGACGCCTAAAAGTTACACGTATACTTCACGATAATATCAAGGGCATTTCCCGTGATCAAGTGCGTCGATGGTCTGTTTGTATCAATCCCGAAATTCCCCAAAGTAATTTTCTAAAGAATTTCTTTGTCCGAAGCAACACTGCACGACTACCTGCACCCCTCGATGTATCGTCCGACGCGTTTGTTGTCACCACCCCTGTTAGAAGCTTTCCATTGTAAGCGGGTCATGATGGTGCAACCTGCGTTTGCCCCCAAACTAAAACGTTTCTTGCAGCTGCTTTTACTCATTGACCTGCAGGATGTGGGTTCAGTCTGTTAATACTGTCGAGTTTAGTGTCATCCCTTTGCATTACATACTGTACATTTTGATAGGCAAATGTGTTCGTTTTCGCTGACGTACGAGGTTCCTGTAATGGGGTAGTGCATGCTGGCATTCAATCGATCGTACAGATGGCGAATACTACCCAGGGGTCCTGCTCGACCTGTTCACGTAATTCTGTAAGAGTTGTTATTTGATGACCTATGGTTCAAATGGCTCTGAACACTATGCGACTTAACTTCTGAGATCATCAGTCGCTTAGAACTTAGAGCTAATTAAACCTAACTAACCTAAGGACATCACACACATCCATGCCCGAGGCAGGATTCGAACCTGCTACCGGAGAGGTCGTTGATGAACTGCACATGTCACTTTTTTGTCTCTTCATGTCACAAATGTGCATGATTGGAATCCGGAGATCGTACTGGTCAGACAAATTGCAGCAAGTTTTGTTTGTGTTTCATGGACGTACAGAATCTATACGGAATGTGGAAATGTTCACGTGACCAACGATACCAGCATTGTTACCGAACTGACACAGCACGTCCAACCTATGTGGCAGTACTCATAGAAGACCATGCCATCATTCGCTCCTTTCAAACTACCTGCGCTGGCTGTAGGAAGCACGAGTGCCTTTCCACGGCATGTTGCCTGCTTGCTTCACACTTCTGCAGCACACTGAACCTTTCGGCTGTTAGCATTCCGTACTAAAGGGTTGACATAAATGGCGCTCTACTAGCTACGCCACTTCGCTGTCTGTTGGCGAGTGACGTTGAAACCTTTATCAGTACATCCACTATCCCCCAGGTGGCATATGCCGTCATGGGATCCAAATCTACGTCGTCATTCCAGACGTACAACCTTTTTTTCTGGCAGTGTACATAAAACTTTGCAATTCACATAAGCACCTGGCAGAGGGATCGTCGAACCATCTTCAAGTTGTTTCTCTACTGGTCCACTGTCGCAGATCATGCGGGAAAGCGAAAACTGAAACCGTTCCTTGCGAGATCGGATATCTCTCATGTCATTACCATGATCGTTCATCGTTATGTACGTGGGTGGCAAAAATATATTTACATACTCTGAGGAAAAATTTGGTGATATATTTTTCATAAGAAAATCCTGCTGCCACGAAATAAGTCTTTGTTTTAATTATTGTCACCTCAATTCGTGACACTCTCTCCCATATGTAGTGATAATACGAAACAAGCTACCCTTCATTGTACTTTTTTGGTTACTTCCGTTGAGCCTATCTTATGAGAACCAAACAGTGCATGGCAGTACTCGAGGAGAGTGCGGACAAGCGTAGTCTATGCAGTCTGTTTAGATGTCCTGTTGCAATTTATAAGTGTTCAGACAATATTTCGCAGTCCTTGGTTTCGATTCCTCACAACATAGCCTTTGTGATAGTACCAGTATACATTAATGGACATTAAAATTGCTACACCTAGAAGAAATTCAGATGATAAACTCGTATTCATTGGACAGATATATTAAACTAGAACTGACATTTGATTGTATTTTCACGCAATTTGGGTGCATAGATCCTGAGGAATCAGTACCCAGAACAACCACGTCTGGCCGTAATAACGGCCTTGATACGCCTGGGCATTGAGTCAAACAGAGCCTCGAAGGTGTGTACAGGTACAGCTGACCATGCAGCTTCAACACGATACCACAGTTAATCAAGAGTTGTGACTGGCGTAGTGTGACGAGCCAGTTGCTCAGCCACCAGTGACCAGACGTTTTCAGAGAGAATGTGCTGGCCAGTGCAGCAGTCGAACTTTTTCTGTATCCAGTAAGGCCCGTACAGGACCTACAACACGCAGGGATCGAGTGAATGGTAAAGCCACAGGTCGTAACATATCTGAAATGTAACGTCCACTCTTCAAAGTGCCATCAATGCGAACAGGAGTTGACCGAGACGTGTAACCAACGGCACCCCATACCATCACGCCGGAAGATACGCCGGGTGACGAATACACGCTTCCAATGTGCGTTCATGGCGATGTCGCCAAGCACTGATGCGACCATCATGATGCTGTAAACTGAAACTGGATTCATCCAAAAAAATTACGTTTTGCCATTCGTGCACCCAGGTTCGACCTTGAGTACACCATCGCAGGCGCTCCTGTCTGTGATGCAGCGTCAAGGGTAACCGCAGTCATGGTCTCCAAGCTGATAGTCCATGCTGCTGCAAATGTCGTCGAACTGTTCGTGCAGGTAGTTGTTGTCTTGCAAACGTCCCCATCTGTTGACTCAGGATTCGAGACGTGGCTGCACTATCCGTTACAGCCATTCTGATAAGATGCCTGGCATCTCGACTACTAGGGATACGAGGCCGTTGGGATCCAGCACGGCGTTCCGTATTACCCTCCTGAACCCACCGATTCCATATTCTGCTAACAGTCGTTGGATCTCGACCAATGCGAGCACCAATGTCGCGATACGATAAACCGCAATAGCGATAGGCTACAATCCGACCTTCATCAAAGTCGGAAACGTGATGGTACGCATTTCTCCTCCATACACGAGGCATCGCAACAACGTTTCACCAGGCAACGCCGGTCAACTTCTGTTTGTGTATGAGAATTCGGTTGGAAACTTTCCTCATGTCAGGACGTTGTAGGTGTCCCCACCGGTGCCAACCTTGTGTGAATGCTCTGAAAAGCTAATCATTTGCATGTCACAGCATCGTCTTCCTGCCGGTTAAATTTCGCGTCTGTAGCACGTCATCTTCGTGGTGTAGCAATTTTAATGGCTAGTAGTGTAAGTTATTTGCGAATGTAATCCCTAGGTATACAGTTGAATTAAAAACCATTAGGTTTGTTTGGTTTATCGTGTAACCGACATTCATCGAATTCTAACAGTATTCACGTGGAAGACTTCCTTGCTTTAATTATTTAGAGTCAAATGCCACGTTTCGCACCATACAGATATCGTGTCTAAATCGTTTTTCAATTTGTTTTGATCATCTGATCTGTTTATAAGACGGTAAATGACAGAATCATCTGCAAACAATGTAAGAGGGCTGTTCATATTGTTTTCTAAGTTGTTTGTGTGTATCACTAACAGCAGAGGGCCTGTAACACTTCCTTGCAGATATCTCGGCAATATTTCTATTTTACGTGATGACTATTCGCGAATTATTACGAATTCTGACCTTTATGACAGGAAATCACTAATAAAGTCGCACAAATGAGACAATACTCCCGAGACATGGATTTCAGTTACATGTCGCTTGTGTGGATTGACGTCAAATGGAGTCACACCGACATTACCTGTCGGAAGCACTCATTACTTCAAGAGAATAAATACCTAGCTGTATTTCACAAGAACCATATTTTCTAAATCCTTGTTGGCTGTTCCTAAATCATGATGCAAATCGTAATTCAGCAGCTTACTCCTGCTTCCTTTCTCGGGCATTGCTGTGATATACGCTAATTTTCTGTCAGGTTTAGAGGCAGAGTTTCGTTGTAGAAACTGTTGAAAATGTCTCACATTGAAATTTGTACTAAATTTCTATGTAGTTTCTGTAAAACGTAACCAGTCTTTGGGGATTTGGCGTTCTTTTATATTTGACGTCTTTTTCCGTTGTCTCTACAACGGTGTTCTGACCATCTTTGTGTACCATCGGGAATCAGTACCGTCTCTTATTAGTTTATTTGGCATATACGAGGGTCTTCCAATAATTAAAGAGACCAATTGGAGTGAAGAAGAAAGCGCTTATTTTTACGAAACAATAATATTTCTACTTTTCAACATAGTCCCCTTGAACATGTATGCACTTCTTCCAACCGGCTACAAGTTTTTTTTTTTTTTTTTTTTTTTTTTTTAGAACTGATGTTTGAACTCGTTTCCCACAAACTTTTCCACGTCGTAGTGCTGGAACCTCTTCCTACGTAATGCCTCCTTCACAGTGCACCGACAAACCATTTTGCCAATGATTTCACTGGTTAATTGAGCAATATGAGGATGTGTGTTGTCTTGCTGAAGAATCACACCTCTCCTCTGAGTTCCACGACGTCTCTCTCTCATGGCTGGCTTCACCTCGCTTAAAAGCAAATCCGAGTTGTACTGGCTGTTCATTCTGCGCCCATCTTCGAAATAGTCACAAAAAACTGGATCTTCAGCATGCCAACGCCAACATGACTCTTCCTGCTGTTGCTTGCACTTTGAATTTTTTCTTGACATTCGAGTTGGTGTGTTTCCATTCCATGCTTTGTCTTTCTGATTGTAGCTCATAATAGTGAACCCAAGTTTCATCACAAGTTAAAATTTTGTTGCGTAAGTGCTCATCTTTTCTACCATAACGTTCCTTTAGGTTTGTGCACACTATCAACCTTGTTTCCTTGCGTAGCCGCGTCAACTTCTTTGGGATCCATCTTGCACATGTTCTGCGGAACTTCAGCTTGTTACAGATAATGCTACGAACTGTACCAGCACTAACATGAATCTTATCAACTATCATTTCCACAGTCACACGGAGGTCGGCATGGATAATGTCATCAATTGGACTTTCAAGTGAAGGAGTTGAAACTGCAACATGTCGGCCACAACGGTGTTCGTTAGTCACTAAGTCGCGACCATTTTTGAACTGCTTTACACACTTGTAAGAATTTTCACGATTCTTACAACCTTCGCCATAAACGTTAGACACTCTATAGTACATATTTACTGGTTTCTCGCCTTCAGGAAGTAAAAAAGGAACAACAGATCGTTGTTCCACTAATGTGTACGTTTGAATCGGACTAGTCATTTGGCAATGTATTTTTGAGTTTATAAACAAAAAAATGTTGATACCTCAGCTGATCAGGGGTCATCCCAGTGATACCAACTTAAAGCCATGAAAGCACCAAACTTGCCCTACTAACAGTTTCTTCCCTAGACAAAATTTGTCTTTCTAATTATTGAATTACCCTGGTGTATCTCACAATTGCCAACGATACAATTTTTTGGGATTCAAGGGGAGATGGAAGGCAATTTTTATCCATATCCTGCCAATGCTATTTTACCTTTGAATAGGCACACTTTTCGGAAGAACTATAAGTGATAAACAATGAAATTCTCACTACATATATATATATATATATATAAAACATGTATGCTTCAACTAACAAGTAAAATCAACATACCATCTCTTATAGCTTTGAAGAAAAAAATTATTCTTTCATTACTCAAATTTAACTTTTTTGTACATTAATTATTATAAAACAGTTTATGAATATTTGGTGGTTCTCAATTTCCTTGTAATAACGTATTACCATCTGCAGTACAAATTGACCAAATTTAATATTTCTAACCACATTAGTTCATCAAATAATGGTACCTGAAAGTAAAAAAATGTAGTTTTGAGAAGAATCCATTTAAAGCTTAGTATTACAAAGTATATTTATTAATGAGAATTACTTACCACTAATATTTTCCTGCACCATACTGAGCATCATCTGAATCATTCTAATCTTCTTTTCTTCTCTTGGCCCCTCTTCTTTTCTGCCTGGCTTCTTTTGTGCATTTTAAATTAGCAATATCTGCTTTGCGGATACTCTCTTATTTATTTGCACCAAGGATTTTGCAGTATTTCCATTAGATTTTATGCCCAATAATTACTAATATCCAGTTTTCTAATTACACCATCATTGAAGCATAAAATAATGTCATAAACACCAAATTTGAGAGTTGTAAGCTTAAAAAATACAGTTTTCCGTAACCGGTTCCAAATGACAGAATTCACACAGTCATTTAAAGTTTGGGTTTTACCATGAAGACATTTCTTCAGAAATGTATCTTTACAAAGGTCTTTAAATATGGGTTTCATCTCATTCATTACTGATGCAGGTAAAGAATGTTTGTGGTCATATCTGGCACTTCTCCTGTACTTGCACCAAGTGTCAGGATCATTCGGACAAAGACCGTGCACTGGATTTTCTTTTGTGGAAATCTTATGGAAAAAGATAACGCATAGAGCTTCTTTCAAGTTTTCTAAATTCCCTAAATTTCTTCTTATGGCCAAGCCATAATAATGCTGTAATCCATTTCAGCATTTGACAGGCGACCTTTACCACCTATCTTCTTACCATCTTTCAATACAATTTTTTACTTTTATTTGAATAACCTTCTCAACCTGGACTCCATTCTCTTATGGACATGCCCAATGCTCTCTTGTTTAGAAACTGTGACATTAGGACCATAGGGCTGTTTTGCACATACCCAGTCACCTTGCTGACACCGTCCCCTAAATACTGTGTGTATCTGACACCTCTGTTTGCCACTGAACGATTAAAAATCCTGAGAACTCCTGCTACCTCCATCCCACTACATGGACCAGAATAGCTCATCTGAAAGTTGTGTTCATGCTCTTTCTCAGTTCTACTGCCACAAGTTTTACAGCATTTGCTTAGAATCTTTACATCAGTTACCCTGCCGGTATCAAATACTACATACAATGTAGCTGTCACCACACTATTTAGTGAAGTGTGTTCACTTTTCTGCCAGCTGCCATCAAAACAGGCCAAATATCACCACTTTCACTGTCATCATTTGCCTTGAATGCTTCTTCAGCTGCTTCTTTTTTCAGTGAGATGTTACAAACTTCAGCAACAAGAATACCAATGACATTACTGTAATTCATAAATTTTGCAGGAGGATTAGGAATGTCAAATAATACACATAAGAGTTTGCGGCCTCCATCCCTTTAACAACAGATCTAAGACCGTAAATTACCCTTATGTTGCTCTCTTATAAATTATTATTTGCCATTTTTGATGCCATTGTTATATCAACTGCACCACATTTTGTGCAACTCAACGTCAGAATTGACACAATCCCTTTATGAAGATGCTGATTCTCACCCAAAGATACGTCATCACCACATATTCTGCACACAGTATTTTTGAAAATGAAACCACAGAGCATGCTAAGGTTCACTATAATATTTCCAAACGAATGTTCATCTCCACAAGCTGACCGGGACGAAATGCCTTGAAGACACTGCACTTCGTTTCTTGATGTGCTGATTTTCTTTATGTCTAACATTGTTGGGCCTTTGCCCCACTAACCTCATTTTCCTTTACGTATTTACTTCCTCTGAAATTAAATTTAGGCGAGAATTTCTTTATTCGCGGCATTTTTGTGAAAACACGCGGAACCAAAGAAAACACAAATGAAGACGTACTTCACTCTCAACAAACTTCACTAAGTAGAACCATTAACGCTCGAGAACAATAATAAACACATTACGGAAAAACGAGTATCGATGGTAGATACAGGGTAGGAAACATTGAAGCGATAAAACAATAGAAGCATGAAATAATATACAAGGAGTAAATGAATGCTGTGCATTACCTGTGCATGGCGCCAAAAGTAAGTCGTGGCATTTAAACGCCAGATTGCACAGAACGTCAGAAAAACCATCATATCTCACGAAAAAATTGTCTTATTTATGTAAACAAAAACTGTTTCACGCAGGAAAGACCAGGCATTTCGAATATGCTAGAATCTAAAAATCCAATTTTTGAAGCCCACTTGCCTTCCGTCTCCGCTTAATCCAGGACTACTCTACACTTCCATGCTGAAATTGGAAGAAGTGAAGACTATCTCATAAGAAGGCGTCAAGCTTAATTTTATCGGCTTTTTATACTGATATATTTTGCGTTTATTTTTCATGGGTTTGTTTGTTGCGGTATTCAGTCTCACTACAACAACCCTGTTGTGATCAATCCTTGTATCTCTCATGATGCTCCCACTTTGCTCAGGATTATTTGTTGCAGACAGTTCTTCTACTACTCTTTTCCAGATAGTCAGTTTTCACAAATGCTTCTCGTTTGTCCTCTAAAGCCTTTTCCGTATCATCATCCTATTTTATCTTTCCTTTCTTCCTGTTCCAATTTGTTTTCTCGCCAAGGCTCTGTTTGGCAGCTTCTGTTAGATTGTATTGGACAGCTTCCCATTATTCCTTTGGGCTTCATTTCTGTAGCTGATATTTTATATTTCTTATCAAGGCGTTTTCGGTGCAACCAAATTATAATGTGGTATCTCAAAGGCCTAATATGGAAGGCAAGTCCTTTTTTCGTTGTCCGTTTCTTGCACTTGTATTGAATTGTATTGTATGTTTACCGGGGACCTTGAAACGACGGAGAGGCTCCGACCCCGCTGCAGACGCAGTGGTCCACAACCCCACGACGACTACCGCAGTCCACTTCACCCCTCCGCCGCCCCACACCGAACCCAGGATTATTGTGCGGTTCGGCCCACGGTGGACCCCTAGGGAACGTCTCACACCAGACGAGTGTAACCCCTATGTTTGCGAGGTACAGTAGTGGTGGCGTACACGTACGTGGAGGACTTATCTGCGCAGCAATCGCCGACATAGTGTAACTGAGGCGGAATAAGGGGAACCAGCCCGCATTCGCTCCTTCCCGCCCGGAAAACCGTGCGTTAGACCGCACGGCCAACCGGGCGGGCCTCCTTGCACTTACTTTTATGCCATCTTTTTCTTCTTCGTAAGGGGCTTACTAGAAGGTAGTGGCCAGATTCAATTTCTAGAACTGGAAACACTTTGCATCCAGTACCATATCAAATGCTTTGTTGTTACAGTGAATATAATCTGTTACTGAGCTGAGGTTTCTCGCTTTGCAAGTTAATTTATGGTATACTTCATGTTTGAACATTGTGTTCATAATTCTGAGTTGGTAATAGACAACGAAATAAATTAAAATGTAACTATTATTGCTGTATATATCTTACCGTGGAGGCTTACATGTTGCTCAGCTTTGATGTCACTTACATGAGCGTTCAACTCATCCATTACTGCGATTATATCGAACTTACTTATTTCGCTAGTGATTTTCTGTAAATCGGAACAGGATTTTACACTGTCTTCTATCAAAATAATGGCTCTGAGCACTATGGAACTTAATTTCTGAGGTCATCAGTCCTCTAGAACGTAGAACTACTTAAACCTAACTTACCTAAGGACATCACACACATCCATGCCGGAGGCAGGATTCGAATCTGCGACCGTACCGGTCACGCGGTTCCAGACTGTAGCGCCTAGAACCGCTCGGTCACCACGACCGGCTTTCTCATTTCTCCCCTTCAACCGGTACAAAGACACGAATCACTCTGGAGTAGCCTCATGATAGTTTTGGTCGCAAGTGAGTGATCCTTTTGTTCCTTCGACTGCTGATCTGAAGTGTTGCTCTACCATCAGCATAGTAGCAGATTTTACTCTCGTTTTCTAACTAACTCCACTGTACAAGTAGAATTTTGAGTCTCATTCGTATTTATTATTTGCTTTAGAAACTGCTGCTGCCGAAATGCCTTTTTTTGCCAATATGTCATCTAGTTGGTCTTCATTATTGGATATGTCTTGTGTATCGAATGACACAACATTTGCTACGACCTAGCAAGGCACTATTATCAGTTACTATTGATATTGTGAATCATGTACCGTCAAGACCGACGTTCATCATTAATGGAGTAAAGTTAAGTATTCCATCAGCTACGTCCGTTCTTTTTTTAAATTCTAATTTCCTTGTCCTGTTCCAGACCTCACGCCAGCCTGCGTGAGCTGAAACGCGTGCATTTCGGCCTCCTCTAGTAACACGGCGTTGGCTCTCCTGCCAACCACAACATTGGCGACGAGGCAAAACCGCGTTCTTATCGATATTACCCTGATTTACTTGAGTAATGGCTTCGCCACAATCTGCAGAGGTACTGTCCGAGTTTTATCGCTTACAGAATCATCAGACGCAGGCCTTACTGGATGCCCTTGGACAGCTCGTCCAGGGTCAACGTGCGATGCAAAACGATGCGGCAGCAGCCGCTCCATCGCTAACGCAGCCACAACACGCAGTTACACCAACTTTTCGACCTTTTGATGCTGCACTGGAAAGCTAAGCGGAGTGGTCACGCCAATTTGGATTCCATCTCGCCGCCTACAGAATTCAAGGTAATGAGCGGCAGCCTTTTTTGTTAGCATCCGTAGGCGTCCAGACGTACCGTGTGATAGTGAAATTATTTCCCCAACGCGACGTAGCAACTCTGTCCTACGAAGAAATTTTGTCTGCATTAGATGCATATTTCAAAGAATCAGTCAATGTAGTTGCCAAACGGTATGCGTTCTTTCTTACAAAATGTACGGCAGGTCAGACTAATAGGGAGTGGGTTGCAACCTTGCAAGGCCTTACTAGGGATTGTGCTTTTGAGTGTCAATGTGCCCTCCCTTAATCAGATACTATGGTACGTGATGCAGTTGCACAGAACGTTTCTGATGTTCGTATACGGGAACAGATTTTGAAACTAGTCAATCCCTCCCTTCAACAAGTGATGGACATATTGGATCGGCAAGACACACTTGACTTTGCTCAGGAATCATTTGAAACTCGCCACCCATGTGCCAGGTTAACCGGCCCGCTGGGCGAGCTGCACGGAACAGTAAACAGTCCTCGCGGCCGGCCGCGCCAAAGCCGCCAGGCTCTCAACCACGGGTGCCACGCCGGCAAGCAAATGCAGTGCTCAAATCCTGCCCACAGTGCGCTACCAGAAATTCGCGTGAGAATTGCCCATCACGCCAAGCTATTTGCTTTTTCTGTAATAAAAAAAGGACATGTTCTGAGTGTTTGCAAGAGAAAGCTCAGATTGGAAACTCACAACCATTCCAGATCCTTGCTTTGCGCCGGATTCGAACCAAGGATGCTCAGGCTCGTGAAACTTCGCCCATGGAAATTCATGTGGTTCATTCCACTCCGCTCAGTGCCACTCTCTCTAACACTGACTGTGTTCGTCCCACAAATAGTGTGCATCGACATCGCCGGAACTCCCGTCAAGTCGCAAGTGATTTTGTACCAGTGTCATTCGCTCTTGTCGTCAGCAGGACAATAAACTTTTTGTGGGCTTGGACGTTAACGGCAAAGTGATACCATTCTAGCTCGATACCGGAGCCGCAGTTTTACTGATCTATCAAGACACTTACAAACTGCTGGGCACACCTCCGTTGCATGCCGCAAATGTTAAGTTAACTAGTTATTCAGGTCAAGATATCCCTGTGTTAGGACAGTGCAGCCTTCTTGCAACATACAAAGGACAAACAAAACTTGTGTCATTTTACGTCCTTCGTTCTTCTTATGCAGTGAATTTGTTTGGTTTCGATTTATTTCAGTCGTTTAACTAGTCTATAGTAAATCAAGTCCTATCAGTGAACCAGACTGTGCCTTCAGACAGCGTTTCTCGTCTATGTGAAAAATTTGCAGACATTTTTGCACTGGGCCTCGGTTGCGCTAAGAACTATAAAGCACATTTGGAACTGAAAGTAAATGCGCAACCGAAATTTTTCAGAGCGCGCAATGTTCCCCACGCATTGCATGATGAGGTCGCAAAAACAATACACGATTTGGAATCACAAGGTGTACTTGAACGTGTGCAGGCTTCTCTCTGGGCATCACCCTTAGTAATTTTGCCAAAAACTTCGGGAAAATTGAGACTTTGTGTGGACTTCGGGGCAATAGTGAATCCACAACTAGTGATTGCAATTTTTGCTTTACCCCGCCCGGAAGATCTTTGTGACAAACTGTGCCTGGGTAAATATTTTTCGAAGTTGGACCTAGCAAGTGCGTACTTGCAAATACCGGTGGACGAAGAATCCCAGCGCGTTTTGGTGGTTAACACGCATCTTGGGTTGTATCAATTCAAAGGACTGCCATTCGGGTGTGCATCCTCCCCTGGATTGTTTCAGCAATATCTACAAACTGTTTATGCGTCGGTCCCTACTGCAGCAAACTATCTGGACGATATTGTGATCTCCGGAAAGACGGAAGACGAACATTTAGCCAATCTCAGAACATTATCTCAAGCCTTGCGACAAAATGGTCTTCGCTTGCGGAAGGACAAATGTGTGTATTTTGCTCGTGTCTTGCCATACCTGGGACATGTACTCAATGCTCAAGGCATACATTCCAGTCCCGAGCACCTCCATGCGATACAAGACTTGCCTTCGCCACAGAATTTGAAGCAGCTACAGAGTGTGCTGGGAAAAATTACGTATTATAACCCCTATGTTCCACACGCCTCTTCCATTTCAGCTCCGCTTCATCGCTTACGCCGTAAAGGTGTTCCGTTCGTCTGGACGACGGAATGCGAACGCGCCTTTCGCCAGTTGAAAAAAAATGTGTGTGAAATCTTATGGGACTTAACTGCTAAGGTCATCAGTCCCTAAGCTTACACACTACTTAACTTAAATCATCCTAAGGACAAACACGGACATCCATGCCCGAGGGAGGACTCGAACCTCGCCAGTTGAAATCGGCGTTGATATTCGATCCCCAGAAGCCCCTTTTGTTGATGGTGGATGCATCGGATTTCGGGATCGGTGCTGTGCTTGCGCACAAAGATGGATCGCACGATCGCCCTATTGCCTTTGAGTCCAAATTGCTCTCGTATGCGCAAAGAAATTATTCACATATCGAGAAAGAAGCATTGGCTCTCGTATTTGGTGTTAGAAAGTTTCGTAATATCTTGTACGGTCGTCACTTTACCATCATCACAGACCACAAACCTTTGACAGCGCTTTTTCACCAGAACAAGCCTCTACCTCCCGTACAGCGCAGAAATTCATTCGCTGGTCTATTTTCCTCTCGCAGTACCGCTTGTATCGGTCTACTGTTAAGAACGGAACCGCCGATGCGTTGTCCCGCTTGCCTGTTGCTGAGGATGGGGCATTCGATTCCTCCGAACTTGCTTACATGCTCATTGATGCGGAAACCGATGATGTGGTCGAATCGTTTCCGATTGATTTTCGTCGTGTAGCTACAGCCACAGCTTCCGACCCTGTCCTTGCTACGGTTCTGCGTTTTGTTGCTACGCAATGGCCCTTGTCCAAGTCACGGATCGGGGATCCGTTGGTTCGCCGATTTTTTGCAGACTAGGAGAGACTTTTTGTACGACGTGGTGGTTTGCTGTTGCGTTCTGATAATGATCAGTCCAGGGTCGTGGTCCTACGTTCGTTTCAGTCCTCTGTCTTACAGCTTCTCCACCAAGGCCATTGGGGAATAGTGAGAACGAAACAACTTGCTCGTCAGCACTGCACTTCGTTCGGAATGTATGCCGCGATTACGAATATGTGCTCTTCTTGCATGGTGTGTGCCGAACAACAATCAGCACCACCGCGGAAATTCTTTGCATGGCCAAAAGCCACTTCCCCCTGGCAACGCTTGCACATCGATATTGCTGGTCCATTCTGGAATGCTCGATGGTTGGTGGTGGTAGATTCATTCAGTAATTTTTCTTTTGTTGTCCGGATGTCTTCCACGGCGTCATCTGCCACCATCCAAGCGTTATCTGCTATCTTTTGCATTGAAGGTCTTCCATAGACTATTGTTTCCGACAATGGCTCTCAATTCATGTCCGCCGAATTTCAGTCATTCTGCAAGGCCAATGGTATTCAACATCTGACGTCCGCGCCGTTTTCGCCACAGTCAAACGGTGCCGCTGAACGATTGGTCAGGACTTTAAAGTCACAGATGTTGAAGTTGAAAGAGTCGCATTCCTGGGGAGGACGCGTTATTGCTCTTTTTGTCCTCGTATCTCTATCAGCCCCGAGATGGTCGCTCGCCGGCTGAGTTGCTCCACGGTCGTCCTCATCGAACCTTGATGTCTTTGCTACATCCGCCGCATCAGGTTCCTGCGCAGCGGCAGACACCTGCTTTTGCCCCAGGCGACGTTGTCTACTATCGTAACTATCGAGGTTCACGGCGTTGGCTCGCAGGGCGCATTCTTCTCTGCCTCGGCCGCGCTATGTATCTGGTTTTGGGGGCCTCTGGTGAGGTGCGTCGGCATCTCAATCAGCTGCGCCTCTGTCGTCGCACGGGTTCTGCCGCTCCCCGTCTGCTTTCAGCGACGGTGCCGTCCGGTCTGCGACCTGGGGACCCATCTACTGGCTCGCCTCATCCCCAGGTGTTACCGACGCTGCCTTCCATTTTGCCCCATGGCGACGCGCCGCCGCTCGTCGTTCTCCCCCCGGCGACGCCCGCAGTGGACGCGTCGCTGCAACCGCCGGGCGCCTCCCTGGGTCACGCGCCGCCGATCGCTTCCCGTGACCAGTTGTCCTCCGACATGGAACTCTTGCCCGCTCCGGACCATGTGTCGTCTTCGCTCGTCGGGTGCCCCACCCCCGATGGTGGTCGACTCTACGGGCGCATACACCGCATGTTGGCGTGCACCCTGGAGCAGGTTTTCAGGCGTTTCCTAGCTCCCCGCGGTCCGAATGGCAGGGTGCGTGTGGTACAGCCTCGCCTGTTGTTAGGCTCCCCACCTCGTCGCATACGTCAACATGGGGTCCTCCCCACGCCGGCGGAAGCCTTATACCACAACCGTACGCCGATTTGCGGGGGAGGAATGTGGTGTCACCGCCAGACACCACACTTCCTAGGTGGTAGCCTTTAAATCGGCCGCGGTCCTGTAGTATAAGTCGGACCCGCGTGTCGCCACTATCAGTGCTTCCAGACCGAGCGCCACCACACGGCAAGTCTAGAGAGACTTCCTAGCACTTGCCCCAGTTGTACAACCGACTTTGCTAGCGATGGTTCACTGACAAAATACGCTCTCATTTGCCGAGACGATAGTTTAGCATAGCCTTCAGCTACGTCATTTGCTACGACCTAGCAAGGCGCCATTATCAGTTACTATTGATATTGTGAATCATGTACCGTCAAGACCGACGTTCATCATTAATGGATTAAAGTTAAGTTTTCCATCAGCAACGTCCGTTTTTTTCTAAATTCTAATTTCCTTGTCCTGTTTCAGACCTCACGCCAGCCTGCGTGAGCTGAAACGCGTGTATTTCGGCCTCTTCCAGTAACACGGTGTTAGCCCTCCTGCCAACCACAACACCTTGTTTTTGTTTATTTTTGTCTTGGTGGATGGAAAAATGTATGTTGTAGTTTGAGCTCTGTTTTCAATTAATTAAAACACAAATATTCCAATAGACTAAAATCTGTTTTGCAACTACATTTCACTGTCCTTGCTAGCGTCTATGACCGCTTTTCAGAGGAACTGGGGGAAAACGCACCTAAAACCAAACTTTTCTCTTAGTATTTTTATTTGGATTTCCATGAACGAAAAAATTGTTTGTTAAAATGATTAAAGTGTTTTAAAAACAAGATCGCCAGTGGTCGCGAATTTGTACATGGTGTACTTCGAGGAGGAAGCCTTGGCGTCATCCAATTGGAAACCTACTTGTTTCTTCCGTTATGTCGATGACACGTTCGTCATCTGGCCCCATGGTAGGGACAAGATCCTGGATTTCCTTACACACCTTAACTCCATACATCCAAACATCAAATTCACTATGGTGACGGAAGCAAACGGAAGATTACCATTCCTGGACGACATGGTCTAGAGAAGAGCTGACGGTACCCTGAGCCACGGTGTGTACAGGAAGAAAACGCACACGGACCTGTACCTGCATGCAGACAGCTGCCACCACCCTTCTCAGAGGAATGGAGTAATAAAACCACTAGTACACAGGACGCGCAGCATCTCAGACGCAGAGAATCTGCCCCAGGAATTGGAACACCTGAAGACCGTGTTCCAAAAAAAACGGGTACTCGGAATGGCAGATTAGACGCGCTCTCCGTCCCACCACCACAGCACAACCTGTGGAGACGGATGAAGTCAAGGAAGAAGAGGTAGCCACTGCCTTTATTCCGTACAATGGTGCACTATCGGGGAAAATCGGCAGTCTTTTGCCCGCCCAATAAAACACGGGCATTACTGGGAAGTGTGAAATGTGACCTCGGTTTGAGGAAGGCCGGCATATACCATTTTCCCTGTAAGTGTGGAAAGACTTACATCGGACAAACAGTACGCACTATCGAAGATCGTTGCCGAGAACATCAAAGGCACACTCGACTGAAATATCCAAATAAGTCGGCGGTAGCAGAGCACTGTTCGTCCGAGAAACACGAAATGGATTATGAGCGTACCAAGATCCTGGCTCAGATCTCTAAATATTGGGACAGCGTTATAAGGGAGGCTATCGAAACTCGCACTTATCAACCTTGATTGCGGCTACAATCTCAGCAAGGATTGGGACCCGGCACTGAATGTAATTAAGAAGACTCTCAGCAAGAAGTACGAACTGGCGACCAGGGCGGATGTAACAGGCACATCGACGCTACGACAGATTCCGACGCCCACGTCTTCGCGACCGCCGGCGCGCGGGCCCGGACGGTGATGAGAGCGGCCCGCGGGGGGAGGCGATATAAATCGGTCGCCCGCTCTCAGGAGCTCAGTTCGTCAGTGCACCTGACGACGGCGACATGTCTGATCGCCGAAATATTATGGGCGTTGGACACTATGGACCGGCAGTATACCCGTGGACTGTTCGAGCAACAAATACGCCGGGAGAAACTGAAGAATCACAAGATTGTACAAAATTAATGGTAAGGTTTTTACCTTTTTTGCCGTGGTAAGAGCAGGAAACATGTGGGCAAAGTCTGCTCGTAAGTTGCAAATACTCGCTGCGAATTGCGAAGCCTTTGCGGCTGGGAATCTCATCAAGGACTGACTTTTCGACTCGGCGGCTTGTATTTGTCCAGCAGACCTCGCGGAAAATTTTGAAAATATAGTTCTTTCGCCTCAAACTGTTGCTAGCCGAGTCAAAGATAAGGCCTCAGATATGGTGCAGCAGTTACTGGAGAGAGCAGTAAAATTCGTTTCGTTATCTATCAGACTTGAAAAATCTACGGACGTGGCGGACGTATCTCTGCTCACCGTATTCATTCCGGGTGCTGACGACAATCTGCGTGTCACCGAAGAATTTTTCGACCTTATACCATAAATAGACACAACCACGGGTTAGGGTATTTTTCTAGTCGTACAAAACGTGGTCGAATCAATGGGTTTAAAATGGGAACGCCCGACCAGTGTAACAACGAATGATGCCCTTGCTCTACGAGGGATACGCATTGTATTCCTGGGTTACTTCAGATCAAAAATGGCTGAAGTCGGCTGTTCCTTATTCGCGGCAGTCCATTGTCCGATACACCGTGAGGCACATTGCGAAGATTGTCAACATAAAAAATGTTATGGACACAGTTGTTCGAACGGTTAATTATCTTTGCTCGCATGGAGTCACACCGCGCCAGTTTAAAGAATTTTGGGCTGATATCGAAGCGGAATACCACGCCAAAGAAGATGGGTGGGCAAGGGGAAGGGGCTCCATCGGTTTTGCTCCTTGAGGGACGAAATCAATACCTTTTCTGGAAATAAAAGGACGTCCAGAAGAATTACTTCGTGATCCTAAGTGGGTGACGAATTTGGCTTTTTTGAGTGACCTAACTGGTCATTTAAATACTTCGAACATTTCACTCTAAGGTGAAAATCACTCTGCTGTTGATTTAAAGAAGACGATTCAGGGATTTAGAAAAAGAAACTAATTTTGTGGGAAATACAGCTGAGCGAGCACAACTGTGGACACTTCCACGTTAAAGAAGATGTGGATTTTTCAGATTATGTTCAAATCATTTGCGAATTTACAAGAAGAGTTTGAAAACAGATTTTTGGAGATAGCTGAGCTTCAACTGACCTTAGATACATTCTTTCGCAGAGGATGTCTCACAAGTGTTTCAACCAGAGCCGATTGACGTGCAGTGCGATAACCACCTGAAAAATTGCTTTCCTGTGTGTAAATCTTTGGACGACTTTTATAGCTGCTTTCCACAACTGGTCATCTTTTGCACAAGTACACGGCCAAAGATCTCTCAATGTTTGTTTCCACACATATTTGTAAGCGCTTTTTCTCCCCTGCTAAATCTAAGAACCGTTCACCACTTAGCGATAAAAATTTGACTAGTTCTTTGAGGTTAGCAGTCTCCTGGAATATTGCACCAAACCTAGACAATCATTTCCTCGAGAGAGAAAACCGTGTAAAATGTTAATTGACTTCTTTAACAATATTGACCGTAAGGGTTATACGTCTTAATAACCTTAATTCAGTTTTTATTAAGTTTTCAAACAGGGCCAGTTAAAATTATTGCGTACAAAACAGCAAACTAAAGATCCGATGTCTAAACTGTTAAAAAGAGATAAGAAAAGCTGTAGCACGAAGTGCAACAAAAAATATTTACTTCTGTCTATTAACGCTAAGAATAAGACTCTATATCCTTCACATAAATTTATTTCTGAAATAGAATGTTTATGACACTAGTATATTTAAGAAATTCATATATCTCTCTGAAGACTCAAACTGTACATATGAAGAGTGTGCATGTGCAATACTAATAGAATCAACCTGGGGATCAGAAAAATACTAATTTGTTCTTCGAGGCCGTCCGCTGTGGCCGAGTGGCTCTAGGCGCTTCAGTCCGAAACCGCACCGCTGCTACGGTCGCAGGTTCGAATCCTGCCTCGGGCATGGATGTGTGTGATGTCCTTAGGTTAGCTAGGTTTAAGTAGTTCTAAGTCTAGGGGACTGATGACCTCAGATGTTAAGTCCCATTGTGCTTAGAGCCTTTTGAACCCCTTAGCTGTTCTTCGATTCTTGTTTTGGATATTGTTTTCTAAAGCTTAGCGTAGTAATTCTGCCACAGGAACGCCAATTGGTACGTGAACAGTAAATGGTTTTCTAGTTTTACCGCGCACTGACCGGTTTTACAGAGCTGGGCATCCTATATTCTTTTGTTTACGTTGGATCTGACCGCGGGACAGTCCAGCGCAGAGCAGCGATGTGCGGTCTCACTGGCTCCGCACCTATCTCTCTCGCTCGTATGTCAACACTAGCGACATACGGTCGCACACGGGGTGATGAATTACACTGCCTTGTGACCTCGGAGCGCGGGCGTGCCCGTCGAGTGCAATACTGGGTTGTGCCTGACCTAGAGCATCATTTCACTCTTCTGTCACTCACCCTTTATCCTGGCTTGTGTCAGACAGAGCCTGTTATCTCAGTATTGAGTTCACATTAGCCAGAGAAAAGAAAACCCCGAATTTACAAAACTAACAGTTTAAATTACCAATCCAACATATATATATATATATATATATACGGAGACACGGAACTTATATATATATATTTCCTATTTCCGTGTCTCCCCACGTTTCCTCGTTTTCGGGACTAGTTGCTCTAACTGTGATAATAAATCTGGTGCGCCCTAAAATGGACGAATACTCTCAACACCGACATTCATAGTAGTGTAGGAAGTTATAGCTCTACATTTACCACTAAAGTCATTTTAATAACTTGATATAGACCTCTGATATCGCTTGAAAAATTTCTTTTCCCGTTGGGGTATAGTATCACCCATTGTCCTACTCGGTACTCGCGAAGCTTTGTATTCCGCTTTCCATTCATTTCTGGCGTTCGAGGACATTTTTATTAGCTCTTTGTACTTGCATTATACCTCCAGTAATATTCTTACGAAATTTCACAAGGAGTTTCCATTCGTCCCCAGTATAGGCTTGACTATCATAACTTTTGACTGCTATTTCCAGCCATACTACCTCTTGACTGACTTGAACTGTTGTGAACCTTAGAATTATATGCCACACCCAAAGAATTGCAACAAAGAATCCAAGTCGTTATAATGGGTATTTACGCAATGACTTGGCATTTTCTCTACCATACAGTACCCGTTCGGTTGTTGTATTTGCCTGTCGATGGAATACACGTATCGTTAACTTACGAATATGTAATAATTGGCAAAGCTGTTCTTTCAATTTTAACACAATTAACATTTCCAGAAGACCAAATTTCCACAACTCTAATGAATGATGGTGAAGAACGCTGACCCAAGACGTCGCTGTCTGTCATTGGCTATTTCTGACAGCAGTGTAATTATGTTGGGGTTGTTGTCACCATTAAATACCAGTATGGTCGGTTCAGGGAAACTTTCAGGATGCAGGGTCCATATTACCATTTTCTCAGTCGTCGCGGTTTCAGAAACGTTTCTTTAGCAGTAACCTTCATTCATTGAGACTCTCTTACCATGGTTGCTGGCAGTGAGTCGAAGAAGTGAGTTCACCCCTTCGTCTGGCAGCCATCACAACCTCAGCAACGAACAAGACAGTGCGCTCGGCTTACGGCACGTGAGGACGCAAAGCTGGCTGTGTGCCGTCCTAGCTCCAGCAAAGGACAGCGGCAAGAAGCCAATTGAATCAAGACTGGCGTCAGGCTTCTGGCATGTTCCAGGCACAGGTGTAAAACAGCCGGCCGCTTCCACAGTCGGTTAAGCATGAGAAGCATTAGCTCACTGCTCCTGAACCCCAAGACCTACTGGAGATGCCCAGAGGCCAATCGGAGTCACCCCGTAGGTGATACCAGGTGGTTGAAGTTGGTTCAAGCCCCTGCAGCATCAGGTGTAGCAGCGTGCCGTAGACCAACAACCAGCCTAGGAAGCGGCCAGATATGGACGAGGCTGGGTGATGAACATCAGGCTGCCGGCTGGCACAAGTACTTCACGGTATCTCTAGCAGCTGAAGACCACATAACGCTAGTTCTGGCGGCGAGTATTATTGGTGGTTTTGCCCAGATTTTTATGTCCAGACCCCACCTCCAATCAAGGAGGGATCCAAGTGGTAAAAAATCCTGCCACTGCCCTAGGTAATTCAGCTCGAGACTGCGGCAGATTGAGGTCTCTCATCATGGCGTCGCAGCAAGACTCCGGCTCTGCTGAATGCTACCAGTCAATAGACTTCTGATTACATTACTATGCGTTATGTGGTTCACATGTATTCACTATTCTGAACGACTAGATACACTCGCCTTGTACTGGTTTGTTTCGTATGTGATGTGGTCCACTGGAGTCGTGTCACAGCTCAGTTTGCATTCCACACTACGACGCAGCTTTTTGTATAATCAGAGTTCCAATACATTTAATGTAATTTACTGCAGTTTTAGCAGCGCAGGATTAACCAGCGGTCTAAGGCGCTGCAGTCATGGACTGTGCGGCTGGTTCCGGTGGAGGTTCGAGTCCTCTCCCTCGGGTATGGGTGTGTGTGTTTGTGCTTAGGATCATTTAGGTTAGGTAGTGTGTAAGCTTAGGGACTGATGACCTTAGCAGTTAAGTCCCATAAGATTTCACACACATTTGAACATTTCCAGTTTTAATAGTTCTTGCGTTTGTGACCAACGATATCATACTACCCAGTGCTTACCGTTGTCGTAACGGTTAAACGTATCAATTAACGTTGTTAATCGGTTGTGCCACATATTTAGGTACATGTCGAAATATATGTGATAAACCAAAATTTAATTATCCTTGTAAGTTCGAGATCCAGTCTCAAATCAATGGTCTTCTTGTGTTAGCTAATTAAAAGGTTGTAGACGTATACTTATGTTATTAAATGTTAATATTTTTATCGGATAAAGCATATCACTTGCTTACATATTTGACACGTTTCCAACTTAAAGCTCCTAACCATATTAACATACCCACTTCTGTGTAGAAAGAGCGCTAAGCAACCACTGTCTCTTACATGTTAACTGGCCACGTTTAAAACCAAAACCATCTAGACGTCAGTATTTATCTTCCAAGACGCATTTCAATTAATATTATTATTGACTGAAGACCTCATTTACACATATATAGGCCGACCGTGTGGACGTGCGGTTCTGGGCGCTACAGTCTGGAACCGTGTGACCGCTACGGTCGCAGGTTCGAATCCTGCCTCGGGCATGTATGTGTGTGATGTCCTTAGGTTAGTTAGGTTTAAGTAGTTCTAAGTTCTAGGGGACTGATGACCTCAGAAGTTAAGTCCCATAGCGCTGAGAGCCAGTTGAGCCAAACATATATAAATACAGCACGAGTCTCCTTCTTTCCCCACAAAAAATATAAATTTTTTTCTTAAGAAATCACAAAAATAATGAGATCATCATTTCCAGGAGATAGTATGGCCCTACGCTTAAAACTAAGAATTACAAATTTTCCCCTAAAACTTACAACTGTCCATCTAATTTCTTGACGAATGTCATTCAGGCACAAAGGAATTACAGAAATTGAGTGCGAGCGGGCAATGATTTAAATGAATGGGGAAAGTTCAAAATCTGTGCTGGACAGGGATTCGAACCCGGGTCTCCTACTTACTAGGCAGATGCCCTGATTCCAAAGCCATCCAGACACACTGGTCGTTGCAAATGGACAGACTACAGTCAGACCCACGTTCTCAAATTATCCACACGCTAATAAAGTAGTGTCCCTTGCGCAATATCCTCATTATTCGCCATATCTCGCTGATTCCTATAAGAGTCCGAGCCTGGTGTGCATCTCCAGTGAAGAGGTCATTGGCCATCTCGCCATAATTAGACACATGAAAAAAAGTTTTGAACCACCCTGGATCCAGGAACTCCTGAAGATACACGCTGACTGTGGGTATTGTATCACAGACACAGCCGCTTTGACTGTTCAGAGATGTCAATAAACCCACCCAAAGATGTAAACAACCATATATGAGCAGCGACTATTAGACGGAGGCGGTCCAACAGCCGATCAGTTACAGTCACTCCACCAGAAAGAAGGTACACTGCTCGTGTTGTCTGTAATTCAACCATGCCTAGACGGTCAATACCGCGATTCGATCACGTCCGCATTGTTACTTTGTGCCAGGAAGAGCTCTCAACAAGGCAAGTGTCTAGGCGTCTCGGAGGCAACCAAAACGATGATGTTCGGACATAGAGGAGACACAGAGAGAAGGAATTGTCGATTATTTGCCTCACTCAGGCCGCCCAAGGGCTACTACTGAAGTGGATGACCTCTACCTACGGATTATGGCTTTTGAGGAACCATGACAGCAACGCCACCAAGTTGAATAATGCTCTTTGTGCTGCCACAGGACGTCCTGTTACGACACAAACTGTAAGCAATAGGCTGCTTGATACGCAACTTCACTCCCGACGTCCATGGCGAGGTCCATCTTTGCAACCACGACACCATGCATCGCGGTACAGATGGTCCCAACAACATGACGAATGGACCGCTCAGGAATGGCATCACGTTATGTTCACCGATGAGTGTCGCATATGCCTACAACCAGACAATCTTCGGAGACGTGTTTGGAGGCAACCCCATCAGGCTCAACGCCTTAGACCACTGTCCAGCGAGTGCAGCAAGGCGGAAGTTCCCTGTTGCTTTGCGGTGGCATTATGTGGTGCTGATGTACGTCGCTGGTGGTCATGGAAGGCACCGCAACGCCTGTACGATACGTGAGTGTCATCCTCCGATCGATGTTGCAACCATATCGGCAGCATATTGGCGAGTCATTCGTCTACATGGACGAAACTTCGCGCCCGTATCGTGCACATCTTGTGAATGACTTCCTTCAAGATAATGACATCGATCGAATAGTGTAGCCAGTATGTTCTCCAGACATGGACTCTATCGAACATGCTTGGAAAAGATTGAAAATGTTTATCGACGATGTGACCCACCAACCGCTTGAGGGACCTACGCCGTTGAGGAGTTTGGACAATCTGGACCAACAATGCCTTGATGAACTTATGGGCAGTATGCCACGACGAATATAGGCTTGCATCGATGAAAGAGGACGTGCTACTGGATATTAGACGTACCGATGTGTACAGTAATCTCGCTGTACGGTGGTACAACATGCAATGAGTGGTTTTCATAAGCAGTAAAAACGGTTAAAAGTATATTTATGTTGATCTCTATTCTAAATTTCTGAACAGATTCCGGAACGTTCGGAACGGAGGTGACGCAAAACTTCTTTTGATGTGTGTTTATACTCGGGTGGTATTTGTTCTTTCGGGCATATCCAAGAAAGGAAATATCATTTTGATCCCGGAGCCGTTATGACTTGAGAAACAAAGGAATTAAAGACATTGGCTGCTAGAGTCACTGATTGAAATCAATGGGGGGTAGCTGGAAATTTGTGTTCGATAGTTACAATTGAGCTGAGGAAACACGTGCCTTCTTTCTTGGTTATCGCCGCATACATGTTCAGGTTGTGCCCAAGAATGTCATCTATGTTCTAAACATCTGTGATATTGAATGGAGACGTCGCTCTCCTTGTGGCGTCCACTGTGTTACCTCTACGTTACGCGTTCACAGCGGGACCGCCTGCTACGCCCATCTCAGTCAGTAGGCACCGGCTCTCACTCCTCTCGACGACGGGATGGACGTTTTGTCCTTCGGTTCTACACTGCCTCCGAAGCCGGTACTAACAGATGATGGCCGTCATCAGACCAAAGTCTTCTGTCCCGAACCCTTGCTTATTGATCACTGACCTGTAACGACATCCGCTTTTCCGCAGTCTGGTCTTGTGTTGGACGATAGTCGATCGCCATCCGCCACGGAGAAACGTGTTAAGAACCAACGGTCACCCACAAAACGGAAGAGATAGCGCCGTACGCCTGCTGATGATTGCTGCCTTCGTTTATGTGCACAGAATGACGACCCTCCTACGATGCTGCGCTGTCTCCCGACGCCGTAGCCCCTGAAGAGTTGACATCTTTTCTTTCCTCCGTCTCCAGACGGAATCCACCTACGGACACCGACCATCCCCCTCCTGCTTCTAAGGCGGTTGCCCTCATTTCTGTGGGTGCACCTCTGATATATTCCACTGTACTCGTCCAATGAGACGTTTGTGTCTTAGTCGGAGGACGTCGATGTTGAGGTTAGACGTTTTGGAGGAGTAGAGTTCGAAGGAATCCCGTTGGCGGGGTTGGCTAAGTCTCCATCACTGTGATGCGCCCTTCCATGAGATCCTAACGGGGAGCTCTCCATGCTTCATCCGTGTTTGCATTGCCTGTCCTCCTAGCGATGGCAGCTTTTGAAAATTGCTCGATGGCCGCGATCAGTGTCAATAGTATTCGCTCCCTCCATTAAATGGCATTACTCCATGAAATGCTGTATGTTACGGACGTTGACGTTACTCTCCTTCAGGAGACGTATGTGAGAATCAATTTATTGAGTGTCGAAGTAGACATTTTGTTAAGATAATTGTTCCAATAATTACGTGGAGACCATGGAACCCTGTTGCAACAAAGAATGTTGATCCATTGCAATCATTTGTGCTCCCCATGGCTTTGCAGTAGACGTCTGCCTGGCTTCCCCTGCTGGTCGTGGGATGACGAACCTCTTACGTGACAGTATCGTCGCTGATGCCAGAGGTACAGCTCTCACGTTTAGTGGAGTCAGGATCATCAACGTCTATGTGCCATCTGGTTCACGCCACCGCCGCGAACGGTCCACGTTCTTCTCCGAGGTGACCACGCCTTTCTTTCTGGGTGGCAAGATGCCTTAATCGTGGGAGGCGATATCAACTCCACTCAGGTGGCCAAAGACCAATTGCCACTTCACTCTCCATGCATGGTACTATCAGCAATTGTCCATCACCTCACTTTGTAGGTCCTTGGGAGCGTGTTGATAGTAATCGTCCGGGTTTACGCACTTCACTAGCCATTCTTCCAGTCACCTCATTAGTGGTACATGTCCTGTGATATTTCCGGTGGGTTGTAGGCAGCTGAAGTCGTGTCCGTTGCATTATCTGACCTCGTTGCCTGTGTCTGTGTCATCAATCTTTGTCGCCAAAGAGTGTGTCATAGCCAGGGACCATGGAAACTGAACATGATCCATCTTACTTTATCCGAGTACCGGCAGCCCTAGACACCATGTGGACCGTTTGTCGTCGATACTGTGATGCATATCAGTCTGTCCTCTCATCGTGGGTCCTTTCTGTAAAGCCGGCCATTCGCAAGGCCTCGATTGGTTAAAGAAGGGAGATCTCGGTATGGCGGTGACGAACCCAGGATTTCTGATGTAACTGCGTGGGTTTCCGCGGCCAGAGCCTGTCGCCATTCTAGAGAATAGTGAAGCAGAAATCCTGGCGTCATTAAAGTTTTCTGGGTATGTTACCGCTTCATATTGATAAAACTACTGCTGGAGGAGAAAAACCAACGTTTCGGCCACGGTTGCTGCGGCCTTCTTCTGGGTCTACTGGTGTGATCTAGCTATGCAGTGTCGCTTAAATTTTGTTATTACTGTTTACTGCGCATGCCATTACGTCATAATTTTAAAAAAGATAGTTCATTTCATTGGTCACTTAAGGAAGAAGGAGAGGGAACTTTATTTTAGTACGTTATTGCAGTGGAGGGAGAGCGTAACCTCTGTTGTCTATTGGCTCTTGTGTTATGTGCCATGATTGTTGGTCACCGGCGAATGGGAAGTTTGCTCCTGTTTACCAGATGCTGGACGTCGGCAACTTGGCGGGAGTTACTCGCCGCTAGTGCTCGTGGCTCGTGTTGACAGTGCCGTCTGTTTGGCACTGATTGTTGGCAGCCAAGATGAGGCAAGCCTTAGTCCATCCTCTACGGTGTTTAAGTATTTCGATGACCTCTCTGATTTGCGTATCGTCATAACCGGCTCCTTGGCCAACACACAGCCTTCGCTGAATTTTATTTGTTTTCCGCAATCTTCCTGGTGTTCGGCCACTGCAGATATATTGTGTTGCCCTAGACGAATATAGCGCCAGTGTTCCCGAAAGCGCGTTGCTATTGACCTACCAGTCTCGCCGATGTATGCCTCTCCACATTCACATTCTCCCTTGTACACGCTTGCATTGTGTCATGCATCATGCCGCGCGGTGTAGCCGTGCGGTCTGGGGCGTCCCTTGATGGTCCGCGAGGCTCCCCCCGTTGGAGGCTCGAATCCTCCCTCGGGCGTCGGTGTGTGTGTTGTCCATAGCGTAAGTTGCTTTAAGTTAGGTTAAGTAGTGTGTAAGCTGAGGGGCCGATGACCTAAGCAGTTTGGTCCCATAAGATCTTGCCACAATTTTTTTTTTTTTTTAATGAATCCACCTTGTCCTTAGTGGAGCCTAGCACGTCCTGGATCCTGCGACCACTATGGAAGACACTCCAACCCAGCGAATGTGTTTGCCTATTCAGTCAGTAACATTTTTCACATAAGGGAAGCGCACTGCTGCCTGCAGTTTCTCTATTTCTTGCTTATCTTACTTACTTGTTTTCGTCTACAAGACTATTTGGATCGACTCATGGCTGCAGCCATTGGCTACAAACGTTGTGCGCAGCCTTTTAAGCTCAGGTGCTATGTTTGGAGCATCACTTAGGAGCTGCGCACGGATTGCCAATGAACGGACGACCGAGTTCTGCACTGGGTGGTGGTAGGATTGGGCGTGCAGATACCTCTCTGTGTGTGTAGGCTTGCGATATACTCTGTGCCCCAGTGTGCCCTCCGTTGTCGTGTATATTTCGACGTCTCGAAATGGAATTGCGCCATTATTCTATACTTAGAGCGTGAACTGTATCTTCCCGTGCCTGTTGTACCAATATTCGTGAAACTTGTGTAGATCCGTTTCACCATGAAGCCATATAACGAAAGTGTCGTCCACGTAACTGAACCAGAAACCTGGGCTTAAAGGAGCTGAACCAAGGGCCGTTGCCTCAACGGCTTCCATGAATATGTCGGTTGCCAGTGGAGATAGGGGAGGCCCCATTGCTACGCCATCTGTCTGCTGGTAGTACGTTCCTTGTCATTTGAAGTACGTTGAAGTCAGGTACATCTCAACCACGTCACATATATCTGGCGGTACATGCTCCTGAAGGATGCCGTAAATAGTGACTTCACGTCAACGTTGACCATGATGTCCGTAGGTAAAATCGTTTCTTCTTTTAGGCGTTCTACAAAGTGCGTAGAGTTCTTCACATAAGAATTCGTCTTGCCAACTAGACATCTTAATTTGCAGGCTAGATACTTTGCCAAATTGTAAATAGGCGAATTGATCCCATTCACTATTGGCCTCAAAGGATAACTTTATGTATCTTTGGGACACCGTGAATTCTAGGAACGACTGGGAACAAGACCCTTGGCTGTGTCAGCGTCAGTTGTCGAGTCCTTAATCGAGGCCTGTGTCTTTTGAATTATCTTTGCCGTAGGGTCCGCCTTAGTTCTTTGTAAATGGGATCATTTCATAATCTTTCATCTTGTCTTCAAACTACACGGTGTCTAAGATGCCTTTGTCTGCTGATAGTATCACAATTTCGTCGTAGTTCTTCAGCTCCTTGATAGCTCCGTAGCTAGAACGCACCACTAGACCCGGATGAAGGCCGCTGCTACCATGGCCAAAACATTGGTTTTTCTCCAGCAGTAGTTTTATACCAAACCCAGAAAACTTTTATGTCGCCAGGATTTCTGATTCACTATTCTTTAGAAATATGTGGCAACGGCCTTGCCGCAGTGCATACACCGGTTCCCGTCAGTTTACCGAAGTTAAGCGCTGTCGGGCGTGGTTGGCGCTTGGATGGGTGAGCATCCGGGCCGCCATGCGCTGTTGCCATTTTTCGGGGTGCACTCAGCCTCGTGATGCCAATTGAGGATCTACTCGACCGAATAGTAGCCGCTCCAGTCACAGACAACTATCATGACGACCGGGAGAGCGATGTGCGACCACACGCCCCTCCTATCTGCATCCTCATCTGAGGATGACACGGCTGTCGGACGGTCTCGATGGGCCACTTGTGGCCTGAAGACGGAGTGCTAATTCTTTATAAATATACTACGATGCCATATTCGCCAGAACGCCCGGCAATGACAAATCGTGCCAAGACACACCTCATCATCCTCCCTCGATGTCACCTTGAAGGAGCTACCATGAAGGAACTATGGTCAGGGCGCCCACACACGATGGGCTACTGCAGGTGTATCCGTCTATGTACCACGTGATAGCGGAACGGTGCCACCGACGGAGAACTTTGATTACTGTTTTTGCGACTGACGATGGGCGACCCTTAGACATCCTAAGCGGTATGTCAGTCCTCCACGAAAATTAAGTTATTGGGTACTCTACACAACGGCAAAAACCTGCCAACATTACAGCAGTCTCACGAGTCTCCTTTGTCTCGGGTAGTGCGGATGCAATGATGGATATGCTAGCTGACGTCAGAGAGTCCTAAATCTGTGTTACTACTTAGGCGGTTTCTGCGAGCAACCCACCCAGCCCTGACGTGTTTCCACTAGAGCTTTATTGGATATTTCGTCCCCTGCTGGCCAACTGTGGACGGAAGTCTGTCGGGCCTTATGGCGCTATCGTGCAGATCCCACATGCTTTCCTCGGCGGCCGCCTCATTTCAATTCAGAAGCGTGGAGTACATCACTGATATGCGATTACCGGCCCCTTGGCGTTCCTGAAAAACGTCTCGAAGATGTGTACCTGGCTGTCGGCTACACTGTTTAAATGGACGGCCGAGAATGTTGTTTATCTTTGGGAGGTATTAATAGCGTCCACACTGCCTTCTGTCGATTGTATTTTTTTGAATAATCTGTCATCTGACTGGATTGATGTGACCCGCCAAGGATTCCTCTCCTGTGCCAATCTCAACACGTCGTAGTAGTAGTACTACCAACTTACGTTCTGAATTATTTGATGAGGGTGGGAACTTTAATAGTGGCAACTATCTATTTATAGCTGTGACAAAATAGATACGTGTTTCAAAGTTTTACTAACATTCAAAGTAGTCACTCGATTGTGTATAGCCCGTTGCAAGAGATGTGAAAATCATAGGATTCTCTTAGCAGCCGGCCGGAGTGGCCGAGCGGTTCTAGGCGCTACAGTCTGGAACCGCGTGATCGCTACGGTCGCAGGTTCGAATCCTGCCTCGGGCGTCGCTGTGTGTGATGCCCTTAGGTTAGTTAGGTTTAAGTAGGTCTAAGTTCTAGGGGACTGAAGACCTCAGAAGTCCCTTAGTGCTCAGAGCCATTTGAATCATTTTACACTTAGCAGTGCCAGCTGTGTTGACAGTTCGAGCGGCGCGGTCTATCGGCCGACGAGTTTGTAGGAGTTCTGAAGCGAATGCCGTGAACTGTTTCCTTCAGTTTATATATGCAAAGATGATATCTTTGCTTTCGGACATGTTCGAAAGAACAGATACCATCTTAGTAAATATGTAGTTAAGGCTCACCGGCAACCTGACCATCTTCTTCTTCTGTGCGGATGCACAGACAGGGCCCGAACTCTTACGGGAATCGGCAACGCGCCGCGAGTATTGAGTATAATGGGCGGGGGCACTACGAATGTAGTGCGGGACAGTACATTGAGAATGTGGGTTTCGCGGGAGGCGTGCCAGAGATAAATCCCTGCAGTCCCACTATCCCCTGCGTCCTCGGTGGCTCAGTTGGATAGAGCGTCTGCCACGTAAGCAGGAGATCCCGGGTTCGAGTCGCGGTCGGGGCACACATTTTCATCTGTCCTCATTGACGTAGGTCAACGCCTGTAAGCAGCTAAGGGTTTTCATTTCATTGTAATTTCTTCAGTTCAGAAATCGAGTTGAACTCATTACTGCTTAAGTCAGGGGAGTGCTCTATATGGTATAGCAGTTAGAAGTCACATCATTCAAACGAATCAGTAACAGCTTGCACTGTACGTGCTGCAGCATTGTCCTGCAAAATAATGGTCAGGCCCTGCAGAAAGTACCGCTACTTCTAAGCTGGTAGTAGGTTGTGTTCCAAATCTGAACAGCATGAGCCGCTGAAGCGTCGTAGCATCGATGCTAGCGATGACCTGTTGAATGGCTGTTTTCAGCTCAGCAATGGTTTTGTGACCATTGTTGTACACTTTGTCTTTAATATAGCCAACAAAAGGGAGTCGCATGTGTTCAGATACGGAGAATATGGCGGCCAATAACGCCCCATGTTGGTGGCCTTGAATACCCCAGACCCAGAATGCGGTGGCCGAAGTACTACTGCAGGAAATAAAATACGCTCCTGCTTCGATGGGGTCAAGCTCCATCTAGCATGAACCATACCTTGTCGAAATCAGGGTCACTTTGGATAATGAGGATGAAATCATCTTCCGAGATTTTGACATACCGTTCGGTACTCACCGTCCCAACAAGAAATATCGCACCCATTATTCCGTGACTGGACACTGCACGCCACACAGGCACCCGTTGAGGGTTAAGAGACTTCTCGATCGCGAAATGCGGATTCCCAGTCCCCCAACCGGGCCAATTTTGCTTGTTGGCGAACCCATTCAAAAAAAAAAAAAAAAAGTGGGCTTCCTCGCTAAACCAAACCATAAAGCGCATAGTAATTACCATCATCCCCCTCGAAGAACCGAGCAGTTTCAATGTGCTAACGCAAACCGTTCAGAAGTTATGGCGGTTTTATTTCATATAGTTCAATAACTGTCACCCTGTATATTCTTTCCACCTTTCCGCTAGCCCTTCTTTGCTTAGTACTTTCTTCCCATCATACAGCCGCTTCTCGCGCCTCCAAAGGACTATATAACTTTCCTATAAGCGGCATCCACCTCTCGCCTAGTAATGAACGCTTCTAAAAGTTTATTTATTCTCAAGTCATTACTGCTTAACCATTTTCTGTCAATTTAGTTTTCTAGAAGTCTGTATACCCTTTCGCCTGCTTCAAATACTGCTTCTATTTTCTCCTATTGTCCTTTCCTTCAACCAGGTAACGAACGTGAAATTGATTTTTTCGTTCTATCTTTACTTTTCCGCGGACTTTTAGTTCAAAACTCCTGCTTTCATAAGTCTGTAAAATCGTCTTTTTTACGGACTATGCCACGTACCCCACTGTCCGTAGAGAAATGGCACAGTTTCCAGTGTGTATGAAGCAGAGGTGTGGAATCAGAAAGATTCTCTGCGCACCTACCGAAAACTTTGAAGGCACGACGTAAGATATCTGTCGACTGCCCCCGCGCAGCTCAAAACTATGCGTTGACGGAGCGCTTCGACAGCAGCTGTCAGTCCAGAAAATTGCAATCCGAATGTGGAAGAGGTAGGAAAATTAGGTGCCATTCGCAGATGATAGGAGTGATATCTCATGATTGATGGCGAATGTGCTTTTTGAGCACGAAGATTAACGGACAGAGGAAATTCTGAATTCCAGCTTTACGTACAAAATTGTTCAACTGACAAATGGATATGTTGACTCGTAGCCATTATTTGCTCGTATTTATAAGGGGAGAACAAAAGCTGACCGTCTGAGAGCGTTGCTACAGCGTATATCCAACGTAGTGCGACTCCGATGCGGATGTGTAAGCACCGACATGTAGGAAAGGGACTAGTGTGGTATTCGTGTCTTTCTGACGTGGGTGCGATAAATGCGGAAACGTGAACTATGGCACTGTGACTACGAAATGCATCCAAACAGGACCAAAGTGCTGTTACCCTTTGCTTGGCTCCCGAAGGACAAACACCAGTAAATAGCTACCGGAAGATCAAGAATGTATATGACGTTGCATTTCTGTCGAAAATCACCGCCGAGGAAACGGTCGTAAGGGAGGAAACTGTGCCAACTCAAGTGGGAGAAACTTGAGCACTCCCCAAACAGTCCTGATCTCTCCCCAGGAGATTGTCATCTCTACTACCCCTTATAAAAAGGCCTTGAAGGTTCGAAGTTTCCTGTCGGACGAGGGTGTTCAGTAGGCAACTACGGACTTTTGCATGCAGTAGGACACGGCGTTTTACCAACGGGTCTCTTCAAAATGATTTGGCGGTGGGATGATTAGTTCAGTGCCCACGGGGATTTTCTCTGACTGGCACACCAGCTCTGAACTGTACGGCGTTCGAGCAGAAACTTTTTGATCTTCCCTTCTAACTGAGGGAGCACCGGCATCTCCCATTAGCAGATAAGGATAATGCCAATAATAGGTTTAAAATAACATCCATCCTAACTACAACAGTCGTTTGAAATACGAACTAACCTTAAAAGCAATAACTGTGACTCGAGCTGGGTCGAATTACAGAGTGATATCGTAGACTACTGGCGTTTTATCGGTCGCTGGCGTGACCCATCATTGCTTATCACATACATACTGTAGTGATATCTGTCCAATACGGGATTTAATATATTCTGTACGTTACACTAAATCTGTCCCCGACTCCTGATTCATTTCAGATATATGTCTATAGAAAGCACTATCTAATAACCTGTATCTGATACAGAACCACGCTGCATGGAGCACTTTTTCCTAATGTCGACGGCGCAGCTTCCATTGGTGCTTATCGCAGGTTTCTTCCTCATGTTAAGCAGTGAGAGGACCATTATGTATGTCACGTTCTGAACACTTACCGAGCAATTCTCATTCCCACCAATTTCTCTTTTTCCCACTCTTCTGATCTATTAATTTTCCCTTTTTCTAATCGTCGTTCATCTTTCGCATTCGAAAGGACTGTAATTTTGTGAGAAATGTACTTCACTAGAATGGTTTTGCTGCAATACATGTATTCATTACAGCAGATGTAGAATAATGATATTAATAAATTCAGAAGGAAGAACTGAAAACTTAATTACGTTATATCATATATAATACAATTAATAAATGAAAAGCACCAGTTTGCTTTTGTTGCTTGTTGTTTGTTTGTAGAACAAAAGCAAACTGGTGATTTTCATTTATTATGATGTTAATATACCAAGAACCAACGGAATATTCTGTTAATATAGTACAATTACTGATATGGCCTTACGATTGTCTGTAAATTGGTGATTAGGTCAGGAGAACATCGTCATCAGGAAAAACAAAACTGACCTTCTACGGAGCGGAGGTGGAAGATCAGATTCCTTAATCGGGCAGATAGGTCAGAAAATTTAAAAAGGGAAATGGTTAAATTCACGTTAGATATAGTGGGAACTAGTGAAAGTCGGCGCGCAGGAGAAACAGCGTTTTTGGTCAGGTGACTGCAGGGTTATAATTAAAAAATCAAATAAGGGTAATACAGGGGTGTTTTTAATAATAAATAAGAAAAAAAAGAATGCGGGTAAGCTACAAAGAACAGCTAAGTGAATGTATTATCGTAGCGAAGATATACACCAACGCAATGCCTAGCACAGTAGCATAAGTTTATATGGCAACTAGCTCCGCAGATGATGAAACGGTTGAAGACATGTTTCATGAGGTAAAAGAAATTATTTAGGTGGTTAAAGGAGACGAATACTTAATTGTGATGAGGGAGTGGAATTCGATAGCAGGGAAAGGATGAGACAGGAAAATAGTAGGTGAATAGGGACTGGGGAAAAGGAAGGAAAAAGGAAAGCCGCCTCCTAGAATTTTGCACAGTTTTGTATAATTTAATCATCCCTAACACTTGGTTTAAAAATCGTAAAAGGTGGCAGTATGCGTGGAAGAGACTTGGAGACACTATGAGCTGTAGATTAAAACTGAAGAAACTGAAAAAAAATATGAAGTAAAAAAGATGGGACATTGATAATTTCAATGAACCAGACGTTGCTGACAGTTTCAGAAGGAGCTGACTGGAACAAGGCAAAGGAATACTGTACAAGACGAATGGGTAACTTTACGAAATGAAATAGTGACGGCAGCAGAGGATCAAATAGGTAAAGAGACAAGATTTAGTAGAATTCCTTGGATAACACAAGACATGTTGAATATAACTGATGAAAGGAGAAAATTTAAAAATGCAGAAAATGAAGCAAACGCGATGGAATTCAAACGTTCAAAAAATTTGACTGACAGGAAGTGCAAAAAAGTTAAGCAAGATTAGCTAGAGGAGAAATGTAAGGATTTAAAAGCAAAATTTGCAGGAAAATTAAAGAGACCTTTTGGGAAAAGAGAAACAGCTATGTGAATATGAAGAAACCAGAAGGAAAACCAGTCCTAAGCAAAGAACAGAGAGCTGAATTCGAAAGGAGCGTATAGACGGTTAATACAAGGGAGATAAACTGGAAGGCAATATTACTGAAAGGAAGGTGCAAAAAGATGAAGATGGGATGGGAGATAAAATACTGAGAGAAGAATTTGAAAGAGCTGTGAAAGACCTAAGTCGAAACAAGGCCTTTTGAGAGCCAGCCATGACAAAACTCTTCCCATGAGGTGTGCAAGATGTATGAGACAGGTGAAATACCGTCAGACTTCAAAAGAATTTAGTATTCCTAATTTCAAAGAAAGCAGATGCTGGTAGGTGTGAAAAATACCGAACTATAACTTTAGTAAGTCATAGTTGCAAAATACAGAAGAATGGAAAAACTGGTGGAAGCCCCCCTCAGGGAACATCAGTTTGGATTCCAGAGAAATACATCAATACGCGAAGCATTACTGATGCTACGACTTCTCATAGAAGGTTGGTTAAGGAAAGACAAACCTACGTTTATAACTTTTGTAGCCTTAGAGAAAGCATTTGACAGAGTAGACTGGAATAATCTCTTTGAATTCCTGAAGGAAGCCGAGGTAAAATACGGGAAGCGAAAGGCTATTGACACTTAATACGGAAGCCACGCCACTGTCATAAGAGCCGAGAGGTATGAAAGAGAAGCAGTTGTTGAGAAGGTAATTAGGTCTATAGCCTGTTCCCGATGTTATTCTATCTGTAGACTGCACAAGCAGTGAAATAAACTAAAGAAAAATTGGAGTAGGAATTAAAGTTCATTCAGAATATATACAAACTTTGAGGTTTGATGATGACATTGTTATTCTGCCAGAGACAGAAAAGCACTTGGAGGAGCAATTGAACGAAATGGACAGTGACTTGAGAGGAAAATATAAGATGGACATCAACAAATGCCAGACAAAGATAATGGAAGTAGACGAATTAAATCAGATGATGTTAAGGGAATTAGATTAAAAAACGAGACACTTGCTGTTTGGGCAACAAAAAAACTGATGATGGCCGCAGTAGAGAGGATATAAAATGTAGGCTGTCAATGACGAGAAAAGTATTTATGGAGAAGAGAAATATTTTTACGTCGGGTATATATTTAAGCGTTAAGAAGTCTTTTCTGAAGGAATTTGTGTGTAGTTTCTCTAGGTATGGAAGTGAAACACGAAAGATAAACAGTTCCGACAAAAATAAAATAGTAGCTTTTGATGTGTAGTGCTACAAAACATTGTTGTAGATTAGGTAGGTCTGTCATTTAAGTAATGAGAAGGCACTGAATAGAATTGGAGAGACAAGAAATCTGTGGCACAGCTTGACCAAAAGAAGGGATTAGTTGATAGAACATATTCTGATACATCAAGGGATCACCAATTTAGTGCTGGAGGAAAGTGTGGCGGGAGAAAATCGTAGGGATGAATACAGTAAGCAGGTTCAGAACGATTTAGGTTGCAGCAGTTATTCGGAGACGAAGATGCTCACGCAGGATAGAGTAGCATGGAACACTGCATCAAACCACTCTAAGAACTAAGAATATTAATTGAATGGAGTAAATCGTTTATAATAGGTTTAAAATCGAATATCGATAAACTAAATCAAGGCTAACAGGAAGTAATCGAATTAAGGCGGCAATGCTGAGACAATAAGGTTAGGAAATGAGACACTAAATCCTGGAGAGGGTTTTCATGTGTGAGCAGCAAAATAACAGACTGTAACCAAAGAAGAGAGATTATAAAATGTACACTGCCTATAGCTCGAGAGATTTTTCTGAAAAAGAGATTTCCTCAGTTCGATAATTAATATAAACATACGAAGTCTTTTATAATGATATTTGTCTACAGAGCAGTCTAGTACGAAAGTGTAAATGGACGATAAACATTTCATACAAAACGAGAATAGAAGATATTCTACGTGGTGCAACAATGAACGTTGGAGATCATACTGACATAAAGGATATTTAACGAAGAGTTATTGAATCGAACTGGCGTGTAAATAAATTTGTGTCACAACTTCACATAATGAAGGGATCGGTTGATCGTAAGAAAGGGCCTGTAAACCCTGATTCTGTCGGATTAAATAAATGCTTACATAAATGAAGAAATACAAAGAATCTAGTTACATTTAGTAAATTTTAAGACACAATTTACACCACAGTCTCATTGATTTTAACAACTTAATCCCTTATAGTGACAGAGTTACGTAATTCTTCACAAAGTTTGGTGAATCTGTGATTGAAGCAAATCGTTGCAACAAACCAGAACTTGGATAAGAAATTGTAGTAATTTTGCATGTTAAGTGCTGTAACACTAACGTCTCCACCCCACCTACAATTAAAGTGACAGCCTACTCATGCTGCGTATTGGAAGAGTACATAGTGTTTCCTCAATATTATGATGACAATATTCAGGGATAACGACAGATTGTCAGGTATACTTACCGACTTTAAGTCCATGAACTACTGGACCTAATTTTATGTGTAAAAATAAGTAAATTACAAAATTACCACCGAACGAGGGGTGCAGAAGGAGATGGAGGATTTATTCTCTATAGGGCGGCATTTAGAACCTCTTCTGGCCATCCTGATTTAGACTTTCCCTAAGTCTAAGGGAATATGACCGGATAGTTCCTTCGAAACAGTGCGCCCGATTTCCAACCCCAACCCTCCTCAATTCGAACTTCTACTTTGTTTGTTTCACCTCGTTAACGTTGGGGTGTTATACCGTAATCCTAGTTCCTTCTTTTTATAGATCTACCACTGGTCAGCTGACAATGATAAAAAACTAAAAAGCAAATACTTTTGAATGATTTTACTTATCTGGAAAAACTGCAAGAAGTGATACAATCGCCCGTTCTAACGACACCAAAGGCACCGAGAATCCTTGCCAAAAGATTTGGGGGGCAGTCTCGCACTCAGTTCTTCACACCAAGCCGCAATCTGAAATTAAATGTAGGCAGATGACTTGGAGTCTTGAAAACGGTGCATGTCTATATAATTATTTTCCACTTTCACTGGTGGCAAGAATTATGAAATTCCTCGTCTTTCTTCACCACTCTTACTACTTTATGAGTCTTTTTGTTATATTCTCTCCACAACATTTTGTATTAATGTCTGTATTTAACATTTAATCGTCGCGTTTGCAGAACAGTGGCTCAGCACCTCTGATTGCATGTAGTCTGGTGTTTCTTAGTCTCTTATTTTTATCTCTGTTACCTATCGGCATTGTATTAAATTATTTTCACAGACCACTATGACTCTAGAGAACAATTATTAGTTCTCCAACTGTATCTGTAACAGTTCTGATAATGTTTAGAGATTGATTCCTGGTTTGTCTCGCCACTTTTATTATTTGGGCCTTTCCGGCGCTACTAAAAATAACACTACAAACCGTTCTCTACTTTATGTTGAATAATTGCCTGAGTTATGGCATTCGCTAATGTGTAATACTGTTACTGTGTCATTGTTTCTAAGGGCTTCCACGCTCGTAAAATCTCTTTCAGACATATCAGTTAATGACTCTTGTCCATTGTCTTTGTGATTCTTTCTCTCTAAACACAGACTGTAAATAGCCACTGTAATATCAAGAGAACATACAGTATCTTGGTCAAAGTATGAGTCAATTTCAAAGTTTTCCTCGGCATTTGAAGTATTTAAGTGACTGTTCATTGAATGTCGCTTATTACATTGTCATTTTGTTGCTGCGACCGTTGGCGGATACATTCGAAAAATTTAGCTATCATTCTGAGTAACAGATAACACCGTACTGTATATTTAGCGGAGAAGGAGAAATATTTGTAATTTTTTTTTTTTTGTTTTTCCAGTGTTACAATGCATTTCTGTCACGAGAGAAACGACTGTCTATTCGGCCAAGTTAGCTGGCTCACCAAGAGACATCTAGCAACTACTAAGTTAAGTAATGAGTTCTAGTATGATAAAAATAATATTGGGTTACATATATTTGAATTTTTTTTCAATTTTAATCCGATAATTATATATATTGCGTTTCATACTAGAATATCGTGTTCCCAGTTTGGCACAGCTTTGCCACAGGAAACACGAAAGCGGTCGAAGACGTCCGTCTTCTGGTCGGCTCCTGATCGTTGTCAGAAGGAGGCTAGTTTTTGATTACGCAAAGGCTTCTATTATTTGGAAAAGAACAACCCGGATTTCTTTACGTAACCAGTATGAAACTTATAATCATCTAAGGGACCTTTAACAATGAACAATAAAAAAATTGCATTTGAAAATGAAATCAGTAATAAATGGGGCATCTATGAGTTGTATAGAAGACAAGGAGCGGCCTTCTGTCTACGAACAGGATGCCGCAGTATTCTCTGCTGTAGTAAAGGCTGTTTGATATTTACAAAAATAATATGACATGGAAGAAAAAAAATAAAGGAAAAGAACAGAATAAGAAATCTGGTAAACACTAACTATATTCAAACAATTCTCACTAGCAAATTAGGGCTTATTTATAAGCAGTATAACTTACATAAGTACTTTTCTAACTGTATGGTGCGATTAGATTTCAGCTTGCCCTGTGCTGTCTCCTTGGTTCACGTTTTTGTCACAAATTACAGTCATTACTTTTGTCCTTCCTTCAAGACAATCCTTGCACTGTTCAACACCTTCATAACAATAATTTGCCGATTTACAGTTTAGAACATAAATTACTTGAATTTTATTAATTAATAATGTTGTCTGCACGCTGGCAAGACCGTTCACTTTTATAGCTTAAAGACGACCTTCTTTAGGTTTTCACATTACAAGAAGAAGTACATTAAAATCTGAAGATCTACAAAAGTTTTTTACTGTCATCTTTTATTTAGATCGAAACGGAACGTCAGTTCAGCTTCTGTTAAAATGTTTCTTTGACTGAGCAATCGATGTATTAGCGTACGCGCTAGATGCGCATCTTTACAGTTACGTAAATTATATAAAACAAATGTCTTTCAAAGAAGAGGTCTCATAAGTTGATCATTTAATATACAGATAGGTGAATACCTTTCCAAGGGTACACAGCTGTTATGCGACGGTCATCCCAATAATATTACATCGCTTCCCGCGTGAGGAGTAATGATTCTGAAAGATCATTACGACTCACGCGCAGTCGTAATATTGTTGGATTCACGTACTTAGTGAATGAAGTATTTAAGGATCTCTCCTTGGAGGGAGCAAAACAAACATAACATAAGGCGTATTGAGGTATATACGTTTCACATTAAGTAGTCAAAATTAATCACAGTTGTTTGATCATTAACGAACTTGGTAGTGGCTTGATGCCATCATAAGTGTTCAAGGATTTATCATAGTATCCTTTCTGGGTATTCTCAGGAATTACTCTCATTCAATCAACAGAAACATTGAAATACGAACATAGATACAAATACAAATCAAATACACATACACATACATATATACACAAATATGACAAGAAGAAAATAAATTTGACTACAAGGATTAATTTGAAGTATTGGTGCATTTCCGCCAATTTTGAACAGAATATAAAACTTTTATCAGTCTTTCTCGTAGCGACGTCATTCTTCACTTTGTAGTTGGGAGTATTTCTCATGAACTCGGGTGATTTTCACAGGGGAATTCTTTCATTACCTTTCACTTTTCACTGCACTAAAACTGGGGGTCACCTTTTCACATTCTGGTGGAAAACACTGGGAATTTCACTATGTGAGGGGGAAGTGATATTTCTTGACTCGACGAGCCATCGGGTCATGTCGGGAAACAGGAAAGATGATGACTGGTTGAATGACGAATGAGTCAGTTTTGTGGCTGTCTTAATCTCATTTCAATTCATGTTTCAGCACATGAAAATATAGAAAAAAATCTGTAGTAGGACTTGATCATTAACTAGCGACTTAATCTAAGGGAATATAGAGTAAGAGTTTAGGACAATAAAAATTACTACATAAACTATGTACATATACATTGTATATTATTCATATTTTGTGTCTAGGTTTTATATTCTTTCGTTAGCAAATATTAGCAAAACACGTTTCGTCTTGTACAGGTCTTTCTTGAGCAATGTGTTTAGCAGTATTGCCGTAGGAATTTTCATAGTTCAGGAAAAGTCATCATTAGTGTCCTTTTCATGTAAATATAGTAAAATCGTGAGTAATTTATCAACGTTTTATTATTTTTATGTCTATTTTCGTCTTGAATCCGGAGCATGCTTGCGCCCGTTATGGAGAGGAATGCTTATTGTTGAGTACAGGCCGGCGAGCAGTCGTTGAATGTTACCACAGTGCTTCACAGTCACGTGGTAACGAACTGGCCGTTTGACTGCGGTGGCAGTCCGCGTCCTGCAGATAGTTCAGTGGCTACGAACCTTTTTTTTTTTTTAACTTGTGCATTTTGTTGAATCGTGGGTACTGGAGCAGCTCGTCAAGGCGACATGGTCAACCTGGACAGTAAATTGACTGCACCAACGGACGAAGAACAGTCATCGATGAAAATGACTACTGTCACCTATTGCAGTGAGTACAATAGCTTGTCTATCCTTTGACTGATAGTCACTCTATCGTCGTTACAACGTGAGAATACTTGTAATACCTGGAACATCACACGTGTCCATTAGTGTATTACAGTTTTGATTCACACAAGAGATAACTGGTTTTTCGTGTCCATACATGTGTCAAATTACGATTTTACGCGCACCAATATATATATATATATATATATATATATATATATATATATATACGTGTCCATCATTTTGTCACTAAGAGAGTCACACGCAGCAATCCATACGTGCCCATATAGCTGTCTCTATACCACAGAGTAGCACAGGTAACGCTAAAATTACTTATCATAAAAGGATCATTTACAAAATATACATAGTTTTTTTAACTACTATCCAAGACCTAACGAAAGTCGTGTTTGCTATTCTGAATTGTGCTTCTGAAGCACGTTAGATTATATATATAATTTAAATCTGATTCTTTTCCTTTTCTTATTGTTCTACAACGGCCTTTTTTTTAGTTTCGTTGTTCATTTACCCGGTTACATCAATAATCAGGAAAATGTACCCTCTTTGGCGTGCCGAACAGTTCACGTTCAAAACTTCATCTAACAGAAATCGGGAAAATTATTCATATTTCCTAGGATGCTTTTGCTCACAGCAAATCAGATTTACATCACGTTTCGATAAGTAACTGCAGATACGCATTGACCAACGAGCCACGATCGTCAATACACACAATATACACACGTCAAGTCTTTTGAACCAATTTCCAAATTTCTTCCTCTACCAGGTAGGGTAGAAAGGTAAGAATGCTAAAGAAGAAAACTACAATACGATAGTGCAAAGAAATGAAAGATACGAAGATAGATAATAGGTCAAATAATCAGTTTATCAAATTCAGTCTTCGGCTCGACCGTTTTTAGTGTCATCCACGCGGCATAACTTGACTTCAGTATTAAAATGTCGCACAAATCCGCTTCCAAAGCATCTTCAAATATATCTCAAAATCACGACATGCGGATATACCAGAAGAATATAAGCAGATTATCTCAGTCCTCAACTAGGTATCTTAGTATCGAAGTTTTCTTTATAATACTCGTGACATACGAATAGTCTCTCTAAGTTTCTCCAATACAGGACCTAATTATCATTATAAATACATATTTCTTGACTGGTAGACTCATAGTAATAAATAAATTAAAGTTGCTCTCCAGTTGCGAGTACCATTAGTCATATCATTGTACACTAACTAAATGTTGCTGCTTAGACTCAGTGTAATCTACAGATTACAATGTATCAGTTTTGCATCGTACATGGTTTAGCGACTTAAAATATCAATCCTTTGAAAGCTTAACTAGGTTATTACTTCACATATACGGACATTTTGGTCTGAATGAGGGATTTAAAGAAAACCTTTACTACTTGGTAAAAAAGGAGATTTGCCATGACTTAAAACTAAAGCAGCAGGTGGCACTTCGGAACATCCCTTGATCAATTCAAAGACTGCAGCCCTCTATTGCCCAAGAAACTTAAAATTACCTAAAAACTAAGGCCAATCTTATTTTCCAAATACGTAGAGTACCTTCCTCAATCACTTAATATCCTTCGAGCTCCATCATTACTTTGTGTCCACCTCACTCAAATGATTACGTCACCTGCAGAATACACGTACATGCTGTTGACTCACATACTTTCTAAACAGATCACACTCTTGTTTCAAGTTGCAGCTTAACATAAAAAAGATATTTTTTTAATATTTTTTATGGTACTTCTTTAGGTCAACATGGTGGTAAAGTCCTTTTACTCGTCCACTAACAGGATCTGCCAACACATAACAACAAATATGTGGATTCCTGACATAACAAACGGTCCTTCGTATAGGTGTTGCCACTTACGATTTTTACGTAAAATGAGAGATGGTTTGAGGTGAGTCCTCAGACGAACACGCTCGTTCAAGCGATACAACAGAACTTTATTGATATGCCTGTCAAATGCCTCTTTTCTTAAATTGGCATGAGTTGTGAGAGAGATCAGGGCTTGTCTCAACTCATTATCTAGGTTGACTTCTGGACCTTGTATCTTGGGAATAGGATCAGTCCATTCATTGCTTTCCATTTGCCTAGAGATTAGTTCTGAAGGTGTGAAGCCGGTAGAACTGTGATTTTAGTTTTCCGCATGTTCATTAGACTGAATTTCGCTCACAATTACTTTTGAAGTTCCGGGCGGTACGCTCGGTACGAGGTTTGCTTCCGTAATCCACCTAAGTTGTGAGCTATTTGCCGGAATTTTAGCCGAGATGGTGTGTGTTGGCTGGTTTTCTTGGGCATAATAGATGCGAGAATTTTGAGGTTCATGATTTTGAACTTGATTGTTAGTAAAAGCTGGAGAACAATTCCTAAAGTTTGGAGTATACTGTTGTTTGTATTGCTTGGAAGGATCTGGAGCATTTCTCCCCTGAGAACAGTGCTGGAATCTAGGCTGGTTACCATACCGCTGTTGACTGTTGGTGTTAATCCAACGTCCTTTTCGATTGAAATTATTATTACCTTGGCGATAGTTATTGTAGTGATAGCGATCATTGTAATTAACTGGTAAATCTCCATATTGCTGTTGTGTTGTCTGGTATATGGGGTGGTACCTGTTTTGATCCTGGAATTTATGTTTCTGCTTCTCGTTACGGCAATAGTAGTTGTTATTATCACACGGAACGTCGTGTCCTTTACTGTTGTTGGGTTGGTATGACATACCTGAGTCTGCGCCTATGCTGTGCGGCTGTGTTGTGTGCGGGCCAAGATTACAATTACTCCGCGCACTTGCACGCACGTCTACTTGAATCATGTCAAGATTGTCAAGTACTGACAGAAAAGCCTCCGCGTCGTCGTCACTGACATTTACTAACTTCTCCCTGATTGATACCGGTAGCTTTGACTTAAGAATCATAATTACGTCCTTCGTGGAAATGGGCGTGTCCCAATATTGTATTTTTCGCAGGTATTTCTCAAAGTACCTACGGAGACCAGCACTTCTCGTATTAAACGGTTCAGCATTATATACTTCCTTTCTAAGGCGTTGTTGTAAACCGGAACTCCAGAATTTGTTCAGAAATTGCTTCTCGAAGTCAGCGTCGTTATTACGTGTGACAATTACTTCTGTTCCCCGGACAGAACCCTCTCCTTGAATGTAACCTGCTATAAAGCGCATACGTTGCTTGTCATCCCGGCTCTCAGGAAAAACACCATTAAATGACTTCAGAAAAACCATTGGGTGGATGTTGCGTTTCTCTGACAGAAAAGGCAGGAACACGCGGTGTTTGAAACGCTTTTTTCTTTCATGAGCACGACAATAGTTACATGATCATTCTGGTTGCGTACTAACGGGTTCTTACTGCTGTGGCCATGAATAAGTGGAGACAATGTTACACGAGTCACGGCATTATTATTGTATTCATGTTGTGAAGAAAGCAAGTGTGAATACTCACTTCTATTGTCATTAGGAAATTCACTAACTTGTTGTTTCAACTGCTCGATTTCGTCAGTGAGGTGACGTTTCCACTCGGGAAGATCTCGGTGAAAAACTCTACGAATCTCTCCTAATTCACTGAGAAGCGTATCTCCTGATGAACCTGGGGCAGCTAAAACTTCAACTGTGGCTTACTTAACGGCTTCTTTTAAGTCCTATTGAACCTAGTTCTCTATGTACTGTTCTTTAGTCTCGAACCATTCTACAAATTCTTTTCCTATCGTGGAACGTACGTTTGCTGCAGCATCATTCACTCTCTTTTCAATGTTAATGTCGGATAGCACCTGTGTCAGGTCATTGACCTGGCCTTGCTGAGTGATGACATTGTCTGCAAGCTTGTTTACTTTAGCTCCGACCTCAGCGGACTTTTTTGAAACTTCCGTTGTAACTGCCTGGCAACTTTAGATTTGTACTTTGATGTCTTTGTGCACGTTACCTACTGCTCTCATATGCATCTACCTTCTGCAGAATACCTTCTATCCTATCATTAACTTTAGTACTTAATTCCGCGATATATTCCACCGTGACTGTCCTTATTCTTGCCTCTAAGTTGGCACCAATATTATCTAACCTATTTTTCGTTGTACCAATGGTGGTATTTAGGTCAAACCATTTTCGCCCTTTCTCTCGTTTCTTTTCCCTTTCTTTCTGTTCCCTTTCTTGCTGTCTCGTTGATTTTGTAATTTATAAGCTTCCCTTTCCAGTTTCTCCTGTTCTATTTCTTGAAACAAAATTCTCATCATTGCAACCATCGAATTTTCTCCCGCTTGCTGTGACGATGATTGCTGTGACAATATGTCACGCACACTATCTTCGTCTGCCGTGCTCTCCATTCGCGAATCGGATCTGCCTGTTCCCGTTCGCGAACGTAGTGGGTATGATGTGAAATCTGTGTCATCACCGTCATCCACACTGTTTGTCGGCTTGCCTCTGTTATCTGCCTGGCAGATTAAAACTGTGTGCCGTACCGAGACTCGAACTCGGGACCTTTGCCTTTCGCCGGCAAGTGCTCTACCAAATGAGCTACCCAAGCACGACTCACGCCCCGTCCTCACAGCTTTACTTCCGGCAGTACCTCGTCTCCTACCTTCCAAACTTTACTGAAGCTGCAGAGAGAAAATTTCATTCTTGAAACATCCCCTACGCTGTGGCTAAGCCATGTCTCCGCAATATCCTTTCTTTCAGGAGTGCTAGTCTTGCTTGGTTCGCAGGAGAGCTTCTGTAAAGTTTGGACGGTAGGAGACGAGGTATGGTGATGTACACACTTTGAATACTTGCCGTTAGTTATTGGATTTCATTTTGTGCAAAAAACTGAAACTTCCTGGCAGATGGTAGAGCACTTGCCCGCGAAAGGCAAAGGTTCCGAGTTCGAGTCTCGGTCCGGCACACTGTTTTAATCTGCCAGGAACTTTCATATCAGCGCACACTCCGTTGCAGAGTGAAATTCTCATTCAGGAAACATCCCCTAGGCTGTGGCTAAGCCACGTCTCCTCAGTATCCTTTCTTTCAGGAGTCTTGCTTGGTTCGCAGGAGAGCTTCTGTAAAGTTTGGAAGTTAGGAGGCGAGGTACTGGCGGAAGTAAAGCTGTGAGGACGGGCCGCGAGTCGTGCTTGGGTAGCTCAGTTGGTAGAGCACTTGCCCACGAAAAGCAAAGGTCCCGAGTTCGAGTCCCGGTCCGGCACACAGTTTTAATCGGCCAGGAAGTTTCAAGTAATATGTTGTCTGACTCCTCCTGAAAAGTGTTGCCCCGAAATTTCAGTAGTAAATCTCTCCGTGATGCACAACGCCTCTCTTGTAAAGTCTGCCAGTGGAGTTTGTTTAGCAGCTCCGTAACGGTCTCTCGCCAGCTAAGCGATCCCATGACGTAAAGCGCTGCTCCTCATTAGATCTTCTCTATTTCCTCTATCAGTTCTACCTGATAGGGATCCCAGATAGATGCACAGAACTCAAGAATCGGGCGAACAAGTGCCTTATATGCTACTTCTTTCGTGGATGAGTTACATTTCCTTAAAATTATTCCCATGAGTCAGAGTCTTATATCTGCTTTTCCCACTATCTGTTTTATACGGTCATTCCACTTAAGGTCGCTCTGGATAATTACGCCTATATATTTTACGACAGACGCTGTCTCCAGCTGTCTTTAATTAATAGTGTAGCTGTAAAGAGGTGGATTTCTTTTCTTTTGTAACTACATCTACATTTATACTCCGCGAGCCACCCAACGGTGTGTGGCGGAGGGCACTTTACGTGCCACTGTCATTACCTTCCTTTCCTGTTCCAGTCACGTATGGTTCGCAGGAAGAACGACCGCCGGAAAGCCTCTGTGCGCGCTCGAATCTCTCTAATTTTACATTCGTGATCTCCTTGGGAGGTATAAGTAGGGGGAAGGAATATATTCGATACCCCATCCAGAAACGCACCCTCTCGAAACCTGGATAGCAAGCTATACCGCGATGCAGAGCGCCTCTCCTGCAGAGTCTGCCACTTGAGTTTGCTAAACATGTCCGTAACGCTATCACGCTTACCAAATAACCCTGTGATGAAACGCGTCGCTCTTTTTTGGATGTTCTCTATCTCCTCCGTCAACCCGACCTGGTACGGATCCCACACTGATGAGCAATACTCAAGTATAGTTCGATCGAGTGTTTTGTAAGTCACGTCCTTTGTTGATGGACTACATTTTCTAAGGACTCTCCCAATGAATCTCAACCTGGTACCCGCCTTACCAGCAATTAATTTTATATGATCATTCCACTTCAAATCGTTCCGCACGCACACTCCCAGATATTTTACAGAAGTAACTGTTACCAGTGTTTGTTCGGCTATCATATAATCATACAATAAAGGATCTTTCTTTCTATGTATTAGCAATACATTACATTTGTCTATGTTAAGGGTCAGTTGCCCCTCCCTGCACCAAGTGCTTATCCGCTGCAGATCTTCCTGCATTTCTCTGCAATTTTCTAATGCTGCAACTTCTCTGTATACTACAGCATCGTCCGCGAAAAGCCGCATGGAACTTCCGAAACTATCTACTAGGTCACTTATATATATTGTGAAAAGCAATGGTCGCATAACACTCCCCTGTGGCACGCCAGAGGTTACTTTAACGGCTGTAGACGTCTCTCCATTGAGAACAACATGCTGTGTTCTGTTTCCTAAAAACTCTTCAATCCAGCCACACAGCTGGTCTGATATTCCGTGGCCCTTACTTTGTTTATCAGGCGACAGTGCGGAACTGTATCGAACGCCTTCCGGAAGTCAAGGACAATAGCATCTACAGGGTTTTTCAAAAATGACCGGTATATTTGAAACGGCAATAAAAACTAAACGAGCAGCGATAGAAATACACCGTTTGTTACAATATGCTTGGGACAACAGTACATTTTCAGGCGGGCAAACTTTCGAAATTACAGTAGTTACAACTTTCAACAACAGATGGCGCTGCGGTATGGGAAACTCTATAGTACGATATTTTCCACATATCCACCATGCGTAGCAATAATATGGCGTAGTCTCTGAATGAAATTACCCGAAACCTTTGACAACGTGTCTGGCTGAATGGCTTCACATGCAGATGAGATGTACTGCTTCAGCTGTTCAATAGTTTCTGGATTCTGGCGGTACACCTGGTCTTTCAAGTGTCCCCACAGAAAGGAGTCACAGGGGTTCAAGTCTGGCGAATAGGGAGGCCAATCCACGCCGCCTCCTGTATGTTTCGGATAGCCCAAAGCAATCACACGATCATCGAAATATTCATTCAGGAAATTAAAGACGTCGGCCGTGCGATGTGGCCGGGCACCATCTTGCATAAACCACGAGGTGTTCGCAGTGTCGTCTAAGGCAATTTGTACCGCCACAAATTCACGAAGAATGTCCAGATAGCGTGATGCAGTAATCGTTTCGGATCTGAAAAATGGGCCAATGATTCCTTTGGAAGAAATGGCGGCCCAGACCAGTACTTTTTGAGGATGCAGGGACGATGGGACTGCAACATGGGGCTTTTAGGTTCCCCATATGCGCCAGTTCTGTTTATTGACGAAGCCGTCCAGGTAAAAATAAGCTTCGTCAGTAAACCAAATGCTGCCCACATGCATATCGCCGTCATCAATCCTGTGCACTATATCGTTAGCAAATGTCTCTCGTGCAGCAATGGTAGCGGCGCTAAGGGGTTGCCGCGTTTGAATTGTGTATGGATAGAGGTGTAAACTCTGGCGCATGAGACGATACGTGGACGTTGGCGTCATTTGGACCTCAGCTGCAACACGGCAAACGGAAACCCGAGGCCGCTGTTGGATCACCTGCTGCACTAGCTGCGCGTTGCCCTCTGTGGTTGCCATACGCGGTCGCCCTACATTTCCAGCACGTTCATCCGTCACGTTCCCAGTCCGTTGAAATTTTTCAAACAGATCCTTTATTGTATCGCTTTTCGGTCCTTTGGTTACATTAAACCTCCGTTGAAAACTTCGTCTTGTGGCAACAACACTGTGTTCTAGGCGGTGGAATTCCAACACCAGAAAAATCCTCTGTTCTAAGGAATAAACCATGTTGTCTACAGCACACTTGCACGTTGTGAACAGCACACGCTTACAGCAGAAAGACGACGTACAGAATGGCGCACCCACAGACTGCGTTGTCTTCTATATCTTTCACATCATTTGCAGCGCCATCTGTTGTTGAAAATTGTAACTACTGTAATTTCGAAAGTTCGTCCGCCTGAAAATGCACTGTTGTCCCAAGCATATTGCAACAAATGGTGTATTTCTATCGCTGCTCGTTTAGTTTTTATTGCCGTTTCAAATATACCGGTCACTTTTGAAACACCCTGTACCTGGGAGCCTGTATCTAATATTTTCTGAGTCTCATGAACAAATAAAGCGAGTTGGGTCTCACACGATCGCTGTTTTCGGAAGCCATGTTCCTTCCTACGCAGTAGATTCTGGGTTACCAAAAACGACATGATACTCGAGCAAAAAACATGTTCTAAAATTCTACAACAGATCGACGTCAGAGATATAGGTCTATAGTTTAGCGCATCTGCTCGACGACCCTTCTTGAAGACTGGGACTACCTGTGCTCTTTTCCAATCATTTGGAACCTTCCGTTCCTCTAGAGACTTGCGGTACACGGCTGTTAGAAGGGGGGCAAGTTCTTTCGCGTACTCAGTGTAGAATCGAATTGGTATACCGTCAGGTCCAGTGGACCTTCCTCTGTTGAGTGACTCCAGTTGCTTTTCTGTTCCTTGGACAATTATTTCGATGTCAGCAACTTTTTCGTTTGTGCGAGGATTTAGAGAAGGAACTGCAGTGCTGTCTTCCACTGTGAAACAGCTTTGGAGAAAGCTTTATGCGTGTCATCCTCTGTTTCAATGTCATCATCATCCCGGAGTGTCTGGATATGCTGTTTCGAGCCACTTACTGATTTAACGTAAGACCAGAACTTCCTTGGATTTTCTGTCAAGTCAGTACATAGAATTTTACTTTCGAATTCACTGAACGCTTCACGCATAGCCCTCCTTACGCTAACTTTGACATCGTTTAGCTTCTGTTTGTCTGAGAGGTTTTGGCTGCGTTTAAACTTGGAGTGAAGCTCTCTTTGCTTTCACAGTAGATTCCTAACTTTGTTGTTGTACCACGGTGGGTTTTTCCCGTCCCTAACAGTTTTACTCGGCACGTACCTGTCTAAAACGCATTTTACGATTGCCTTCAACTTTTTAGGTAAACACTCAACATTGTCAGTATCGGAACAGAAATTTTCATTCTGATCTATTAGGTAGTCTGAAATCTGCCTTCTATTACTCTTTCTAAACACATAAACCGTCCTCTCTTTTTTATATTCCTATTTACTTCCATATTCAGGGATGCTGCTACACCCTTGTGATCACTGATTCCCTGTTCTGCGCTTACAGAATCGAAAAGTTTGGGTCTGTTTGTTATCAGTAGGTCCAAGATGTTATCTCCACGTGTCGGTTCTCTGTTTAATTGCTTGAGGTAATTTTCGGATAGTGCACTCAGTATAATGTCACTCCATGCTCTGTCCCTACCATCCGTCCTAAACATCTGAGTGTCCCAGTCTATAACTGTTAAATTGAAATCTCCACCTAAGACTATAACATGATGAGGAAATTTATGTGAAATGTATTCCAGATTTTCTCTCGGTTGTTCTGCCACTAATGCCGCTGAGTGGAGAGGTCGGTGAAAGGAGCCAATAATTAACCCAGCTCGGTTGATGAGTGTAACATCCACCTATAATAATATGCAGAAACTATCCACTTCTACTTCACTACAGGATCAACTACTAGTAACAGCGAGAAACACGCCACCTCCGGTTGCATGCAATGTATCCTTTCTAAACACCGTCTGTGCCTTTGTAAAAATTTTGGCAGAATTTATCTCTGGCTTCAGCCAGCTTTCCGTACCTATAACGATTTCAGCTTCGGTGCTTTCTATCAGCGCCTAAGTTCCGGTACTTTACCAATGCAGCTTCGACAGTTTACAATCACAATACCGATTGCTGCTTGGTCCCCGCATGTCCTGACTTTGCCCCGCACCTTTTGAGGCTGTTGCCCTTTCTGTACTTGCCTGAGGCCATAATAATCATCTTTTTATTCATTTAAACATAAAATGATAATCATAGTAGCTGGTTTTAGTTATAAATATATTTCATTTATATTCTTGATGCCAAAGAAATGATACAAATTCACACCAATGAAAGCCTAAAACTGTGCTGTGTAATTAATCTTACATTGAGATACAGCATCAACTTTCTGTGGAGTCTCAAAAGCTTTTATGCTTGTCTCCGTTCACCCAGATTACACTCTTTACTGTGTATTTTTCTTCCTTTTCGCTTCTGAGATTTTGTGAAATCAAAGGCACTGAAGAAGTACACATATGTGAACATAGTTTTGCCTCACATACAAGTACTTTTCTATGTAGTGCTGAATTACTCAAAAAGCTTTACCACTCATTACTGCAGTTGCTAACATCTCATGTAGTTCAAGATGTCCATGTCATCGATAGCCATGATACACTGATTAACAGAAGATGGATTCACACACTTAGAGCGCTATTTCATTGACTGTATATGAGAGAAAAACACTTTCTAGAATTTTATACACATAGTTGAGTCCATTGTGGCAATTTGTATAATTTAAAAAAGCATAAAGAAACATATGGCTCTGTGTGTGTACCTAGTTACCATTTGTAATACAGAATGGAGTTATATACAGGGCATCTGATGTTATAAAAAATTTCCTAACTTCACAAATACGCTCAGCAAGAACAATGTGTGATGCTTACACATGAGTATCACGTGGACGATGCTGAATGGCTTAGTGTTTTAACTGAAACATGATAGGATTCCATATTTGTTGTATGTTATCAGTTACATTCAGAAGGAATGACTATATGCATAATGAAGTTACTGAGAAATTTTTAAGTAGTAATATCTGTCTTATGAGACAACTGTCTAGTTCCCTTAAAAAATCATTATTTTTCTTTTAAAACCAATTCATCACTAAATATTTACTTTGGAGCCATACTTAAATATTCTTTATATTACATTGCGAATAATAAGTAATAACCTATTACAATACATCTTTCTGAGACCAATGAAACTAATTGTTCATTAAACTTTCTGAATTCTGAATCTCACTTGTGTTGCCTCCCATAAACATAGGATTAATCTATGGCCTCTTCCAATTACTGGGAATGATAATTTGTTGAAGGAATCTGTTGTAAGTTAGACTTGAGAGTGCAGATAATTCACCTGTAGATGACATGGGGAAGCTAAAGTGACTTCACTGGGCTGAGTGACATCTTGTGATTTCATTGATTTCCAGCACTAGTACTACTGATATCTGTCTGTCTCTGTAGTGTTAAGGCTATTGACTGCTACTGACATTCCATGATTACTCTTTCAAGACGAACATTTACTTCATCTTTTTAAAAGTTTTAGCTCACCATATTTTCTGGTGAAAAGTATCATCTTATCAATATTTGTTGAATGTCAGCCAGGAATAATTACTGGCACAGAATGTTCGAAGTTTTTGAGACTAAATGCTGAAAATTTCAAAAATAGAGTAATCAATAATGGTGCATTCCTCTTTAATTTTCTTTACATAGTTCCATTGAAATTCATTTTTCCTTGCTCTCCACACTAACCTGAAGCAGGAATACCAGCATCATTATTCTTAACGTTGAAAATGAACCATTAAAGCTGTTTCCTGAATTTCTGTAGCAAATTTCCTGTTTAACAATGTGATTATCTAATAAGCACCAAAGGACAATTGAGTTAATATTGTGTGTGTGTGGGCGTTGTATTGACGATTTGCAAAATTCCTGCAAGAAGCAATTTCCCCCCACACTACTTCTGATGTCAGACAGACGCTCCTAATGTACCAAAAAGAAATGCCTGATAACCTTTCAGCATAAAATATTTTCTTGAGCCATCTGCTGTAAGGAAAAGACACAAAAATATTCTATTTTCTTACGTAATTAGTGGGATACTTGGCTACTGGAGTATTGCTAGCTAGTGTAAGAAAAACATTAAAAGAACGAAAATATTATTTATTGCAATATCTGAGAAAATCAAGTGAAACATTTATTTATAAACCGATACACAAAATTCCGGGTTCTTTCCAGAATTGGAGGTTACCTCTTATGGATAGGAATCCTGTTAATGAAATTTGTATACAAAGTGCGGGAAAGCTCTCCTATCGGTTTTCTTTAAGAATGTTATTTACTAAAAATGGCTGAGAGCCAATTCTTCTTTAGAACAACTTTAATTCCTAGTCCTTTCGCTTTCATTTTTAGTTCATTTACATCTGAATCAGTCTTTGCACTGTGTGCAGTCTCCAGAGTGTTGATTTATTTCTGATAACATCAATAAATTCTTGTTTTCTAGGCTTAGAAAATCCTCTTATTCCCCAATGTTTTCCTCTAGCTTTTAAATCGCTTAGTTTTAGGCTCTCCACAAGAAAAGTATAAAACTATTTCATGGCACTTCATATTTGGTGCCTGGAATCACATTTACACACCAGCAATGATGAAGATGTTCTGAATCAAGAAATTATAAAAAAAATCTCCAAAAACTAATTTTCTGTTAAATGGAGTCATTTCTAGACTTTGTCAACAATAAGCTTTCATGCAGTGATGAATGAGTGTTAATGATAACTGATGAAAATAATGATCCATGGTTCAGAGTTGAAGATTACCTAAGGTACTAAAATCCAAAAACATAAAGGCTGCATTTATCAGTAACATAGATGTTAAAGATAAGAAGCATTATAGTGAGCTGAAAAATATCTCATCTCCTCAGAGATACATGCAGTACATCTTAACAAAACTGACTTAACTAGATTATTACAAAGAAGTAGAACAGTTAATTTGGAAGCGAAATTGGAGAGCCAGTAGACGATTTTGATTTGAAACTGAATTTGATGCAATGATCAAAGGAACCAAAATATATTTTATTTGTATCACTGTCAACTGCATCAGGAATGAAAAATTTTAAACACAGTTCTCTATAGGAGAATAGAACTATATATATTTCACTTAATTTTTTTCAGTATCAACTACTTCAAGAATGTTAAAATTTGAAACACAATTCTCCATTCGAGAACCAAAATTTAACTATATTTCACAGAATACAGAATTGTACTTGAATATGATGATAATAGTCACAGTGAGCAAGAGGTAAAGTAAGAAATTAAAAGACAAAACCTAATTGAAGAGCAATTGAAGTATAAATTTATGCACTCTATTTCTGAGGATGAAAAATTAAAAATTATGTCATAAACAAAATACATAAAAATATTTTAAAATAAGTGAAGGAAAATAACTAAGCAATGGACAGAAAAACGTAGTACTCGAGTATTGACATAAAAATTAAATTCGTCTATCACATTAACAAACTCACATCAGTTTTTGTAAAGTAGTCAGAAATAATATACACTTCTTATTCATTTGCATTGTACATATAATTCATGTTCTTATTAGTCAGATTATTTATGAATGTAGAGACTATATCTTCATTATCAGGATAACATACAGTTAGAAAATATGAAACTGCTAATTTCTCCATTTGTAGTGTACACATTTACAAATAAAAATCTTTATTGATAGAAATAAAAATCTAATAAAAATGATTTTATTGAAATGGAATTAACTCCAAGAACACCTGCTTCAGCTGTCACTGCTTTACTATTCATGACTATATTTCAGATTAACAGCAGGGTTATTTATAACAATGACGAAGATCTTGTGATATTTGATTAAGTTTATAGTTAGATAGTTTAAGGGTAAGGAATTTACGATATTTTAGATACTCTAATTCTGTAACAGCATTAAATACCAGTTACACACATGAAATCTATATTTGTTAATGAACCACACTTATATTCATTAATTATGAAGTGAAAAATGAGGTCAGTTGAACAATGTCAGATTAGAAAACATGGTTAATATAAACTTGAAGCAACAGTTGAAAGGTTGTAAGAACAAATTGAAGATGTAAAGTTGACAAGTAAATGACTGTGTGGTGGCTGATGGAAATAGTAGAGCATATTAAACATTTAAAAAGAGAAAAATAATTGCTTGTGGAACAAATTATCGAAATGCAGCCACATGTTGTTGTACCAACTGAAAATACTGAATTGAGAAATATGTTTGTTATTCTATGATTATCTGTGTGTGATTACTATGTGATTAGATGTCAAGGTTCAAATGGTTCAAATGGCTCTGAGCACTATGGGACTTAACATTTGAGGCCATCAGTCCCCTACTTAAGCCTGACTAACCTAAGGACATTAAACACCTCCATGCCCAGGGCAGGATTCGAATCTGCGATCGTAGCGGTCGCGTGGTTCCAGACTTAAATGCCTTGAACCGCTCGGCCACACCAGCAGACAGATGTCAAGGAAGAAATCTTAAAACATGACTATGTGTACTTCTAGAATGACATCCAAATTTTGAAGAAATAATAAGAATAATTTATAGTCGTAATTCATCAACTTGTATAATAAAATGCAAGAAGAATTGAATCAGAACATTAATGTTTACAGAAATCACTTTTCATTAGATACTAGCTACACTGGGGAGCAACTTCTACAAGACGTAAGTTCATTAAGTATCTTTGTCCATATTAATCCTACTATTATGTGATTATTATATCCTGACTATTTAATGTATACTTCATATGCTCCCTTTCCTAAAAATTTTTCGCCTGTATATATATATCTGGAACTTTTGTTTTCTGATTTGTATAATGTAATATGACACAATTAGTTTAAGTAATTCACAAAAAAATGTTCTGCACTAAAAAGTCTAGTGAACTCAACATACCAACTAACTACTTACTCATCAAAGATTGCATTGTTATTGTCGCCAGAAATGGTTTAATTATAAATGCCCATGTAACCATTTTATAACCAACAAAGCAAAAAGAGCAGTTTTATAAATTATACACTTTTATATGTCTGAGTCAGCAGACTTGTCAAATATGTATCAAAATATTGCTGTTAATGAAATGAAATATTTGCAAAAAGAATATAGGGCTACTATTATGCACATTCAGTGTTAACAATGCAGTTAGACATATCACAAAGAGAAAAGTAAGAATGAGGAGAAAATTAAAAATGTAAATTTATTCCAAACTACATTACAATTTACAGTTTTCTCTTTTTGCTGTTATTTGCTGTTACTGCCATTGCAGCTACTGTTAATTTCTTAGACATAACTATTGAGAAACGTATTACATGCTGTTTTTAATACAGACTGGAATCTAAAGAAAAGCTCTATTGGGAAGAAGTGTAGTGTTTTAACACATTCAGACCAATGAGGGCTTTTCGAGGGCCCTACCACTCTCTATAAGCATCACAGGACCAAGCGCTCTCATGACTATTCATCATTTATGGGGTTGTATAAGTCAAGAAAATTTCATCCCCTTACCCCACCTAGAGGTATGAAAAATTTACCTGTTATACCAGTACATACGCATTTTAACACAATTTGATATCAGAATTGCCGGTTTTCAGATAGTAAGTAGTTTCTGGCCACACCCCAAAGTTATTCATGAGGTGTGGGAGTATACTGCGACATTCTGGGCCAAAAACAAAGTGAAATACCAAGAATTGGGAGGTTGGGTGATACTTTGTCAGCGCAGCTTTCTATATTCTACAAACTGGCTACATGCAGACCTACAAAGTGACACTGAGAAGCCACAGAGCTACATATTGTACAGTGGGGAAGCCCACCGCCCTCCTGGGCCGCATTTTGGGGCTTTGATAATAGATCTTTTACAGAACAGCAGGTGTCAAGCACGTCACCCTAACGGAAGTTTGCTGTCAGTCTATTATTGCCTGTGGTCAGGTCGAGTGTTTTGAGGCAGTCCTGACGCCAGTGACGTGAGTCTGCAGTTTGTTTTCACGAATTCGTGTCATTGACGCCACGATGGGAAGGTGACATGGCCTTAAAGAGGCTGAGATTCTCGGCTGTTTGGAGAACGTATCACCGGCGCACTCAAGTGATTAATGCAGTACTGAGGCGATTGTACAGGAGGATGACGATTTTGTTCCAGTGGAAACTGCTGACTCAAGTGAGTCAAACGCATCAGATGAACAGCAAGAACAATCTGATCAATCTGACAACAACCTACCTCTCGCACAAAGTAAGCAATAACCATTCTACCTAACAAGGGAACCTCCCCATAGCACTCCCCTCAGATTTTGTTATAAGTTGGAACAGTGGATAGGCCTTGAAAAACTGAACACAGATCAATCGAGAAAACAGGAAGAAGTTGTGTGGAACTATGAAAAAAATTAAGTAAAATATACAAACTGAGCAGTCCATGTGGAAGACAGGCAATATCAAGAAGAACGTGAGCTCAGGAACGCCGTGGTCCCGTGGTTAACGTGAGTGCCTGTGGAACAAGAGGGCCTTGGTTCAAGTCTTCCCTCTACGGAAATTTTTAATTTCTTTATTTTCGCAAAGTTATGATCTGTCCGTTCGTCATTGACGTCTCTGTTCACTGTAATAAGTTTAGTGTCTGTGTTTTGCGACCGCACCGCAAAACCGTGCGATTAGTAGACGAAAGGACGTGCCTCTCCAATGGGAACCGAAAACATTTGATCGCAAGGTCATAGGTCAACCGATTTCTCCACAGGAAAACACGTCTGATATATTCTATACGACACTGGTGACGGCATGTGCGTCACACCACAGGAATATGTTGTCGACCCACCTAACTTGTACACTTAGCGACACCTATCTTGTACACTTAGCGAATGGGTAAAATGATTCTTCTACCTTTCCCGATTTAGGTTTCCTTGTGGATGTGATAATCACTCGCAAAAAAGTGATGAAAACATAAGAGTTTGTCACATAAACTGAAGTGATGAAAACATAAGAGTTTGTCACATAAACCGAAGTTTTGTGACAGCCAGAGCGAGAGCACCAGCAGCAGCGAGTACTGTTTGTATAAAGCGTTTATTTTGCATTTTGTTTACGACCTTCCACTAAGGAAGGGATTCTATTTGCGTTTATCTGCTCTGCATAGTAACTAACAGTTCTTGATAAAACTTTACGTAGTTTTCGTGTTAGATTTCTTAGTGTTTTCTTGATCGTTTAGAACAGAAAGTGCCCTAAAACCGTCTTTTGTTTGTTTCGCGGCCGTTAGCCACTAGTCACTTGAATCAGAAGTTGTCTTGTGACAGCCAGAGCGAGAGCACCAGCAGCAGCGAGTACTGTTTGTATAAAGCGTTTATTTTGCATTTTGTTTACGACCTTCCACTAAGGAAGGGATTCTATTTGTGTTTATCTGCTCTGCATAGTAATTAACAGTTCTTGATAAAACTTTACGTAGTTTTCGTGTTAGATTTCTTAGTGTTTTCTTGATCGTTTAGAACAGAAAGCGCCCTAAAACCGTCTTTTGTTTGTTTCGCGGCCGTTAGCCACTAGTCACTTGAATCAGCAGTTGTCTTGTGACAGCCAGAGCGAGAGCACCAGCAGCAGCGAGTACTGTTTGTATAAAGCGTTTATTTTGCATTTTGTTTACGACCTTCCACTAAGGAAGAGATTCTATTTGTGTTTATCTGCTCTGCATAGTAACTAACAGCTCTTGATAAAACTTTACGTAGTTTTCGTGTTAGATTTCTTAGTGTTTTCTTGATCGTTTAGAACAGAAAGCGCCCTAAAACCGTCTTTTGTTTGTTTCGCGGCCGTTAGCCACTAGTCACTTGAATCAGCAGTTGTCTTGTGACAGCCAGAGCGAGAGCACCAGCAGCAGCGAGTACTGTTTGTATAAAGCGTTTTTGTACTTATTTGCTGCGCTTAGCTTTTAAATAGTTTTTCTGGGAAAACCTAGCGTAGTTTTCGCGTCTCGTATTTCAGTGAGTGTTTCTTGATTATCAGAGTAGCTCATCAGAAGATTATCTTGGGAATTTGTCACCGTATAGAGTAGGGTAAACATAGTCATGTGTAGGGACTGTGGTTTTTGTGAGCGGACGCAAGGAGAATTGGCCACTCTTCGGGGGCAGGTGGGGGCTTTGTCTGTTAGGGTCATCGAGCTCGAGGCGCAGGCGTCGGCTCGTAGTGGCGTTGGGGCAACTGTGGTGAGACCTATGCCTACTTCGGTGGCCTTGGAATCACATGGAACCCCTGATGTCGCTGCGTCTTCCGGCAGTGAGCATCTTACCGGTCAGCCATCACTCCAGGGTGAATGGCGGACAGTGGTGGGCTCGCGCGTGCCTGGCCGAAAGGCGAAGGTGGGATCTGGCCGCGTGGCAGCTGCCTTACCCCTTTCCAGCAGGTACGGGGTGCTTCCTAGTGGTGATGACATCGTTTCCGAGCCACCACAGAATGCCTCGCCTGTTGGGCCAGTGGCCGATTCTGCGGCAAGGTCCCGACAGTCACAGAGGGCGGGCCTATTAGTTATAGGGAGCTCCAACGTTAGGCGGGTTATGGAGCCCCTCAGGAAAATAGCGGGTAGGTCGGGGAAGAATGCCAGTGTGCACTCGGTGTGCTTGCCGGGGGGTCTCGTCCGTAATGTGGAGGAGGCCCTTCCGGCAGCTATTGAACGCACTGGGTGTGACCGGCTGCAGATAGTAGCACATGTCGGAACGAATGACGCCTGCCGCTTGGGTTCTGAGGCCATCCTTGGTTCCTTCCGGCGGCTGGCTGATTTGGTGAAGACAACCAGCATCGCACGCGGAGTGCAAGCTGAGCTTAATATCTGCAGCATAGTGCCCAGAGTCGATCGCGGTCCTCTGGTTTGGAGCCGTGTGGAGGGTCTAAACCAGAGGCTCAGACGACTCTGCGACTATAATGGTTGCAAATTCATCGACCTCCGTTATTGGGTGGAGAACTGTAGGGCCCCCCTAGACAGGTCAGGCGTGCACTACACACCGGAAGCAGCTACTAGGGTAGCAGAGTACATGTGGCGTGCACACGGGGGTTTTTTAGGTTAGAGGGACCCCCCCTTAGGCGAAACGATAAAATACCTGACGGCTTACCAGAGAGGACATTATCATCGTTGATGAAGAACGTCCGTCCTCAGAGACCAAAAACAGGAAAAGTTAACGTAATATTGGTAAACTGCAGGAGTATCCAGGGCAAGGTTCCTGAATTAGTATCTCTTATTGAAGGAAATAGTGCGCATATAGTATTAGGAACGGAAAGTTGGTTAAAACCGGAAGTGAACAGTAACGAAATCCTAGACACAGAATGGAATATATACCGCAAGGATAGGATAAACGCCAATGGTGGAGGAGTATTTATAGCAGTAAAGAATTCAATAATATCCAGTGAAGTTATTAGCGAATGCGAATGTGAAATAATCTGGGTTAAGTTAAGTATCAAAGGTGGGTCAGATATGATAGTCGGATGCTTCTATAGATCACCTGCATCAGCAACCGTAGTAGTTGAGCGCCTCAGAGAGAACCTGCAGAACGTCGTGAAGAAGTTTCGTGATCATACTATTGTAATAGGGGGAGACTTCAATCTACCAGGTATAGAATGGGATAGTCACACAATCAGATCTGGAGCCAGGGACAGAGACTCTTGTGACATTATCCTGACTGCCTTGTCCGAGAATTACTTCGAGCAGATAGTTAGAGAACCAACTCGTGAAGCTAACGTTTTAGACCTCATAGCAACAAATAGACCGGAACTTTTCGACTCCGTGAATGTAGAAGAGGGTATCAGTGATCATAAGTCAGTGGTTGCATCAATGACTACAAGTGTAATAAGAAATGCCAAGAAAGGAAGGAAAATATATTTGCTTAACAAGAGTGATAGGGCACAAATCGCAGAATATCTGAGTGACCACCATCAAACGTTCATTTCTGAGGAAGAGGATGTGGAACAGAAATGGAAAAAATTCAGAAACATCGTCCAGTACGCCTTAGATAAGTTCGTACCGACTAAGGTCCAAAGCGAGTTGAAAGATCCACCGTGGTATAACAATCATGTACGAAAGGTACTACGGAAACAAAGAAAGCTTCATCATAGGTTTATGAGTAGTCGAATCATAGCTGATAAGGAAAAGCTGAACGAAGCGAAAAAGAGCGTAAAGAGAGCAATGAGAGAAGCATTCAACGAATTCGAACATAAAACATTGGCAAACAATCTAAACAAGAACCCTAAAAAGTTTTGGTCATATGTAAAATCGGTAAGCGGATCTAAATCCCCGATTCAGTCACTCGTTGACCACGATGGCACCGAAACAGAGGACGACCGAAGAAAGGCAGAAATACTGAATTCAGTGTTACGAAACTGTTTCACTGCGGAAAATCGTAACACGGTCCCTGACTTCAGCCGTCGCACGGACGCCAAAATGGAAAATATTGAAATAAACGATATCGGAATTGAAAAACAACTGCTATCACTTAGTAGCGGAAAAGCATCCGGACCAGACGAGATACCCTTAAGATTCTACAGTGATTATGCTAAAGAACTTGCCCCCTTTCTATCAGCAATTTATCGTAGATCGCTGGAAGAACGTAAAGTACCTAGCGACTGGAAGAAAACGCAGGTCGTTCCCATTTTCGAGAAGGGTCACAAATCAGATGCGAATAATTATAGGCCTATTTCGCTTACGTCAATCTGTTGTAGAATAATGGAACATGTTTTGTGTTCTCGTATTATGACGTTCTTAGATAATACAAATCTCCTTCATCATAACCTACATGGATTCCGCAAACAGAGATCATGTGAAACTCAGCTCGCCCTATTTGCCCAAGAAATTCACAGTGCCGTAGACACTGGCGAGCAGATTGATGCCGTATTCCTGGACTTCAGGAAGGCATTTGATACGGTTCCGCACTTACGTTTAGTGAAAAAAATACGAGCTTACGGAATATCGGACCAGGTTTGTGATTGGATTCAGGATTTCCTAGAAGAAAGAACACAACATGTCATTCTTAACGGTTCAAAATCTGCAGATGTAGAGGTAATTTCGGGAGTACCGCAGGGAAGCGTGATAGGACCTTAATTGTTTACGATATACATAAATGACTTAGTTGACAACATCGGTAGCTCCGTGAGGCTATTTGCAGATGACACGGTTGTCTACAAGAAAGTAGCAACATCAGAAGACTCGTACGTACTCCAGGAGGACCTGCAGAGGATTAATGCATGGTGCGACAGCTGGCAGCTTTCCCTAAACGTAGATAAATGTAATATAATGCGCATACATAGGGGCAGAAATCCATTCCAGTACGATTATGCCGTAGGTGGTAAATCATTGGAAGCGGTAACGACCGTAAAATACTTAGGAGTTACTATCCGGAGCGATCTGAAGTGGAATGATCACATAAAACAAATAGTGGGAAAAGCAGGCGCCAGGTTGAGATTCATAGGAAGAATTCTAAGAAAATGTGACTCATCGACGAAAGAAGTAGCTTACAAAACGCTTGTTCGTCCGATTCTTGAATATTGCTCATCAGTATGGGACCCTTACCAGGTTGGATTAATAGAAGAGATAGACATGATCCAGCGAAAAGCAGCGCGATTCGTCATGGGGACATTTAGTCAGCGCGAGAGCGTTACGGAGATGCTGAACAAGCTCCAGTGGCGGACACTTCAAGAAAGGCGTTACGCAATACGGAGAGGTTTTTATCGAAATTACGAGAGAGCACATTCCGGGAAGAGATGGGCAACATATTACTACCACCCACATATATCTCGCGTAATGATCACAACGAAAAGATCCGAGAAATTAGAGCAAATACGGAGACTTACAAGCAGTCGTTCTTCCCACGCACAATTCGTGAATGGAACGGGGAAGGGGGGATCAGATAGTGGTACAATAAGTACCCTCCGCCACACACCGTAAGGTGGCTCGCGGAGTATAGATGTAGATGTAAAAGATTAAACTTTTCACTCGAGGGAAGACTTGAACCTAGGACCTCTCGTTCCGTAGCTGCTCTCGCTAACCACGGGACCACGGCGCACCTTGACTCCCACTCTCCTTGTTGTGGCCTATCTTCGCATGGATTACTCAGTTTTTACATTTTACTAATTTTTTTCATAGTTCCACACAACTTCTTCCTTTTTTCTCGATTGATCTGTGTTCAGTTTCTCAAGGCCTATCCTCTGTGCCAACTTGTAACTATATCTGAGGGGGGTGCGATGGGAAGGTTCCCTTGTAAGTATTGGAACCAATTGGCGCGCAGTCTACTGTACTGCTTTCTTTCCTGTATTCTTTAGGTGTCAAATTTGCCCATTCTACCTGAGGGTGTGAACATCGCTCCCAACGATAAGCCAAACGTGTGTTCAATGCGGGATTGGGCCTTCGACAAGGACGAGGACAGCAGGGTGGCGGAGTGATTGGTCAGCTACCTGATGGTGTCTGTAGGTCACTGATAAAAATTTAAAGACAATAACACCATCTAATGTAAACGCATAAGTAATATTGGATCAAGACTGATTTTAGCAGTTGTTCCTTTTCTCTCATCGGTAGCAAAGACTTCTGACGTACAGAACAATTCACAATTGACAAAGGCGATGATCTAGGTGCTGTGGGCAACTCACGAGAAGACGACGGCATGGCGGTCGCTGCAATTGACGGAGCGTCGAGAGGTGGACATGGTCGAGCTACGTTGGGTGGCATAAGTGGTGCAGCAGCTCAGTGTGGCCGAGGATGAGGAAACCCTTTGCACATCCATTCCTTGACGAGCAAGTGGAGGGTTCTAATTGCATCAAGTGAACACGGATTAAGCCAGACAACGCAGTAGGTAGCTGCAGCTCCAAGAACGTGTTGCGGCAGATATCGAGGCCGACAGGACACGCCAAACGACAAACACGTTGAAACGACTCATCACTCTCTGCGTTGCTGCTACATGTCAGCGACCTGATCCTGAAAGTGACAAAACAGTACACTGAAGAAATGGCTCACAGCACGGTTGGTCGTAATGAATACTCCCTAATACTGAAAGAACTAGATGCTTTTATAGGATTACTCTGTGCTCGTGAAGCATATGGCGCTTGAGGTATTTCATACAAAGAGTTATGGAGCAATATGTGACATTTGCAGTCATCTTAGGTTCTTTTTCAATGTCCGCAAGAAGACGATGAAAGGAAACAGATAAATTTTGCCTCGGTTCAGAAATATGGAATCCATGTACTGACAACTGCATTGCCTGGTACTGGCTAGATGAGAAGATGACTGTTGATGTGCTACAGCAGGTGCCCATTCATACAGTACATGCAAAATAAACCTGATAACTATGGGATAAAATTCTGGCTTTTGTATGCTGCTCTCAAGCGCTAAATCCTCAATGGATTCCCTTACCGAGCGAAACATGAGAGTAATGATCCAAGCAAAGGTCTTCATCACTGCATTGATAAGAATCTGGCACAGCCATTCCTCAACGGTGGTCTTAACATTACAAGTGACAACGTCTTCACCTCTGTGAAACTGGCAGCTGAGCTGAAACAAAAAGGAGCAAGTTTACTTTAAAGTCTTCAGAGATCACTCGAAGTGGTCCCTTCTAGGGGCGCAAAGTGGAGATGGCGCATTGTAGGCAACACACTTGTACAGGTCAGGCAACAATCTTCTCACAATATACCAAGGCAAAAAGATATAAAAGTCCTCATTCTGAGTAATATGCATGCTGGATATCAGGTGTATGAGAATACTAAGCAGAATTTTCCAGAAACGGTGAAGCTCTATAATGGAACTATGGATGGTGTCGATATAGTTGACGAAATGATTAGACACTGAAGTGCCCGAGATGGCCGCTATCTAGAAACACGTGGACCTGCGGACACATCGCCTCACCGTTGTTCGTTCATAAGGTGGTGGAAGGGACCGTTCGCCAACCTGACAGAGCCAATGCTAGTGCTTTCGCCACCTCTCTGACCTGACTCGCACACCTTCTTTGCCAAACTTGTTCGCGTTTAGGGGTTGGTACTATCCTAGCACAGAACCACTCTACTCATGCAAAGCTACGACCTCTGACCAAAGCTTTCTGATACTTCACCTAATATCTCATTCACACAGTCCTGGTTGCACAAGGGAAAGGATGCAGGGAAATGTGGCACACATGAAATAAAATAAATAAACACCGCTTGCTCCATTTTCTCCTACTTGTTACCCACAGATTTTACTCCTACAGAGTAAAAGCACTCTCGCTACAATTCTCCTGTACCGGAATTTATTGAAAAAAATATGGAACGGTACAACAAGTTCTGTTTCTCTTTATCCTCAGAGCAGAACATTAGCTCGCTGCGCCCTACAACCTGCGGAAAGGAGCTAATCTCCCCTTGCAGGCTCTCGGTACTGGCGCAGCCCCATATGGAAATAGAAGGCAGCGTCAAATTCAGGTTTCTGACAAGCACCAAAAAGGGAATAAAACATCAAACGTAAGCTCCAAGTGCAACAAGTATGTGTGCAAATCTGCCAAGCAAATCCGCTTGTCAAAAATCTGAAGTGTGAGCCGATCACAGCTTGTACATCAGTCAACTCCTTGTTCCTAAATATTTTCTAATATGTATAATTATAGACTGAATTGTTCGTCCTTAAGTTTTAGTTCCTTCGTCACAACAAGCATGAAAACATGCTTAACGTATGTGAGACTGGTGCTGATCTATCTTCCTAGCACAGCTGCGCAAGGACACTCTGTGAGTGTTTTAGGAATTTGTGTTGAACCTACAGCCTGCAATGTAAGAAGACACGAGTTCACCACGCAGAGTTCAGAAGAGTGCAGCAGTACGGACAGTGGTGTAATATGACAATGATCTCAATGTCGGTTCCTTGTAAAGGAAATGTCATCGCTAACGGAAATTTGTGTATGGGTTCAGGCATAACTATATTTTAGCAAAAATTTAAATCTTGGATTTTTAATCTAAATATGACTTCATGACGTATTATAACACATACAGGATAGTAAAATATTGATATAGGGTGTTTACAACTGTGAAGAGAAATTCCCAACTATTTAAAGCAAGAAAACATGCTTAACATATGTGAGACTGGTGCTGATCTATCTTCCTACCACAGCTGCGCAAGGACACTCTGTGAGTGTTTTACGAATTTGTGTTGAACCTACAGCCTGCAGTGTAACAAGACACCAGTTCACCATGCAGAGTTCAGAAGAGTGCAGCAGTACGGACAGTGATGTAATCCGACAATGATCTCAATGTCGGTTCCTTATAAAGGAAATGTCATCGCTTACGGAAATTTGTGTATGGGCTCAGGCATAACTATATTGTGGCAAAAATTTAAATCTTGGATTTTTACTCTAAATATGACTTCATGACGCATTAGGAAACGTACAGGATAGTAAAATATTGATATAGGGTGTTCACAGCTGTGGAGCGAAATTCCTAACTATTTTAAGATTCTTTAATAGTAAGATGACTGATGACCACGTCGGTGGGTCGATAACATACACGCCGGCCGGGGTGGCCGAGCGCTTCTAGGCGCTACAGTCTGGAATCGCGGGACCCCTACGGTCGCAGGTTAGAATCCAGCCTCGGGCATGGATGTGTGTGATGGCCTTGGGTTAGTTAGCTTCAATTAGTTCTAAGTTCTAGGGGACTGATGACCTCAGAAGTTAAGTCCCATAGTGCTCAGAGCCATTTGAACCAGTTTTTTGATAACATACACACAAATTAAATACAATTGGGGCCAGAGATATCAATGAGGCTAAAATGTACAATTAAAACACCCGAAATTGATGGGAGTCGGTCATGAGCAATCAAAAATAAGTACACAGTTAAAACAATTCAATAACTTCCTGGTATAAAACACTGTAGAGTGGCCGATCAATCCTTTTCGGTAGATCGGACACATCGCGTGTTTTCATTTCGGTTAAACTCGACAATCGTGATTATGTTAAACTACGGTCATGGCTGAATGTCCAAAAAAGAAAAAAAAAATAGGAGAGATGGAGGCGACCGCAGTTCTGAGTGTCAACTGAGTATTACTGGCTGGCGTAGCACGAGCGCGTGCGTTTACCTCTCGTCTTCGGCGGAAATGCCTGCTGCCGACACGTGCTGTGAACCTGAGAATCTATTCTAAATCTCTCTCGACTATTAAACACCGGTCGGCCACGTTTCCTACATCTTCAGTGAAACCGAGACTCCTGGTTGTTCCACAGCTAAGTTAACTGGCATGGTACCCGCTATTTGGCAGGTATAGCACATACATCGTGGCCCTCAAATATCTCAAAAGCGTTAACTGTCAGCGTTTGGTGCAATTCTCCATACTAGGGGACTTTGCATTTTAGCTCAATAAGAGTTCAGACGAGCCTGTGTATAAGTGTTCACATATTTACTCTCGCAATCGTCTCAGCGCAGCTCAAGTCGCCCTGCTCAAACACTCGACGCCTTTCTGCAAGAGAACGAGCAAAATTGAAGTCTGCGATTTGCCTATATCAAAGCTGGTGGCCACGCGTTTTCTTTCTGACCAATCAGAGCGTTCGTACTAGTTATAACTCTACCCACTTGCGCTTCTGTAGGGGCGTCGTTTCTTTCGTAGGGTAGAGTTTAATTTCTGATACATAATGCTGAGATAAACAACTTATTTTCTCACGGGGTTTTACGCAGGTGGCCACAATGATTCACCTGTATTTTGAGTTGGATTTCTCTGGACATTTGTCTGCCATCTCCGGCCATGGCCCCGTATAAAGGCTTTCCGAAGGGTCGTCGTTAAAGGCAGGGATCAGGGCAGCTGTTGCCGGTGGTGGTAGGCGCAGTGGCTCCGGCGTGGCTTTGTGACCACTAGATGTCCCGCTGTGAAGGTTTCGGCCTACATGGGACGGGCGTTGCCTTCGTAAACTTCACTTTCTCTCAGAACTGTGTCTCGTAGCTTGGGTCTGAAAAATTACTTACATGCAATTACTAGTGTGAGTCTTAGAAATTTATATTCACAAAATTTATTCGATCTGCATATCAATAAAATTCGTACAATTTCACATAACTATGACATGTGTCATATCGATTTAACCGGAACTGTTTCAGGAATTCAATGTAAGGTGTGTTATTTGTCGCGTGCTGCATTTTAAAATCTATCACAAATACTCGGCACTTACTTTATTTACCTGTAAATGTAAATATACTATTATTATTCACACAAACGGTATGTTTTGACTCAGTTTCAATTTTTTTAATAAAGAAATACATTGTAACATTGTTTTACTGACTTGTTTTGAAAATGACTGATGAAATACCTAGGAATTTCTTCGGCAAAATTTAAATTAAACAAAATTTTAATTCTGAAAATTTATTAATGACACTGTAGTATATATGTTAGAGAACAATTAACCTATAGTTACACGTTAGAGTCACCCTGAATGTGTTGTCAACATGGCGACACTCAAGACACCAGCTACATATGAATAAAACGGTGTTTTTCTTCTGTGGGTCAAAAAAGACCCACACGGCACTACTACAGGTTTTTCGAACACGATACTTCTAGTGTTAATTACGCCAACAACTAACCTTATAACAAAATTTCTCTGCAATGAACATTTTATGTTCTCGAAACCCCCAAGTTTTTGATAACCAATGAAGTAAACATGGCAGCAATAATAATCTCATCATTAGTGCAATACAGTCTACCTCTGTCCACTGTTCTTGTAAGTTCATCATTTTTCTATTACTCATTATGTTTGTCTAGCAGTAAATATGTTTTACACGTCTTACATCTCAGCTTCTTAAGAACGCTGTAGCACAGAATCCTGGGAAGTATGTGGAAACAGACAAATATTCCTGAACAGACTGAATTTGTTCCTCGCTGAAATCCATTTCACTGTCAAAGTTTGGTGGTAGTGCTGGTAAGGTGACATCATCTGCACAGTCGGTTTCAAAAGAACCTAAATCTTTGCTCACTTCTCGAAAAGCAGATGATGAAAATTTCAAGGGTAGCAGGGTCTGAATTCTTAGCTTGGATCCTGTTTCAAATACCTGTCTCAATGATAGCAAATATTGAGTTCCTGCCATTGCTCGTTATTTTCCAAATCTTGCTTCTAGAGCATCCATCCGAACCTTGAAATTCAAATCCTCAATGCAGAACTTGGCCATTTCTAGAAGAGCATGAGTGGTATCTGATATGGCCAAATGTGTGTCATTGGATTGTGCTAATGTACAATTAGGACAATGTTTCCTTGCATCCAGCCATGATAAAAATCTTTCTAAATATCTGATATTGGTTCGACAATTTGGAGAAGCAGCCAAACAATGAGGTCGCTGGTGACATCAGATTAGGGAAGGATGTCGGCCATGCCGTTTCAACGGAACCATCCTAGCAACTACCTGAAGAGATTTAGGGAGATCACGAAAACCGTAATCAGGATGGCTCGACGTGGGTTTGAACCGTTGTCCTCCCGAATGCGAAGCCAGTGTGCGAACCACTGTGTCACCTCGCTCGGTCGAATATCTGATTTTCTTATAACTTGTGCTGGCGGGTGGTTTCTGCAGTGCATCCTAGAAACAGATATCTCTACCAGACGAGATAACATTTATAAAAGTCCCCCACATACAAATTAATTTAATCAATTTATCAGTGTTCTCAAAAATTTCAACAAGATGGTGTTCCCCCAAGGCTAACAAATATTGGACAGTCATCTCATTAAAAATATTAAGCACAAGTTTGACATTTCGTCGCTCCATGTTGCTTGGATAAAGAGGCTAAAATAAGTGGGCAAATTTTATTATCTGTGTAGGTTCTGTGTCATGTAGCTTTTTAAATACAGAGAACTTGGCCATAAGCAGTTGCGTACATTGTGAAACAGTTTAACACTGTGGGTACTTTACTGTCTTATCAGGATCTTTTTTATTGATCCAATTCTTTCTGACACCTTTTAATGTGTGAAAAGAATCTAAACCGCAAAAGAGGGGCTGAAGGTCATCACAAGTGTATCGTAAACAATTGATCCTTGAGGAGGGGAAGCAAAGAATCACAGTGCCCGTCTGTTAATTAAATTGTTGTCACTAACAACACAGACTACTTTAAAACCTGTTGATGGAGTCCAGGAACTATTTCGTAATTGCCAAATAGTGAAAAGTTCCTCATCTATTTTTGTTTCTCGTTGGGAGGATGTGAAATGCATATTTATGAGGAGAAAGAAAACTTTGTCTCATAAAAACCTGAGCACTGGTAGCTACATTTTTAGAATTCAGTGCAGCACCCAAAATGTTACCTCATGTGACGTTCAACTGTAACATGAGGAAACTCTAAAATAAGTTTAGGTGACACAGGCAGGCAAGCGTAATGCTAAATAATCGGATGGCCACACGACCTAGGGACGGCTAAAGAACCAACCAACAACCTAATCAGTTCCCTTCCATCCGAGCAACGGCACGACAACCGAAAGTATCATCGAGGACGAAGATAACAGCAGTACTACGTCTTGACTACTGGCGTCTAAATACATTAAAGGCACAGTAATTACTCAAAAAAAAAAAACACCAAGGCTGTCGAACTACACTCCGTGCCGGACAGTATCAACATGGTGAGGCAAACACACTGCCGAAAAATACGCCAAGAACCAGGGTAGGAAACCGGAAAGTTAACGGCCACAAGGCAGAAGATACCGCTATTGCACTTCACTAATAAGTTACAATCAATTCAGTAGTTAAACGCCATACAGGAAGACGACTGCAAAATTCTGCCAACTCCAGCACACCATACGTTGTTGCTTGCGGGAATGGCCCAGTAAGCAGCAACCGGCAATGAACGAAGAGATGTCGCAGCTGTTGAGGTTTCATTACAGGTTAACTGATTACTCATCTCTAGTATCCAGGTTTGGAGGAGGACGAACTTTGCAGCTCTCGCAGCTAGCGCCTCACAAATCCGACCACACGTGCACGCCACCAGCGGCTCCATCCTGACCTTGCGCTGTTCTGTCGCAACTGGCCGACTGCCTCACACACACCACCACACGGAAATATAGCGGTCACCCCAAAGATGGCACAGCAGTACTAGTATCTATAACCGCTGCTGCTGCCACTGACAGAGGCAAGTCAGCAGCTCGTTATGGTAGTAACTCATGGAGCAATAGGACGCCAATAGATAGTGAGAAAATGTCAAAGAAGAAACGGCATCATTGCGAGCTGGCCACGGCTCACTTCTGTTTTGCGTACAATGGAAAATTTCCACCAAGCTGCTGAGCTCCTGGGTTTCTTTGAAAATGTGTACGAATCTTATGCAATATGTTAGAAAGGGGTAGCACAAGATAGTGTGTGCTTCATATAAACTTGTAAGCATGTGGTGATATTGATAATAAAATACTACAAAATGTAATTTAATATTATAAGTATCTGTAATGGTTCTTTTGGACATCCATTAAATTCACTTGCTCAGATAAGAAATTAATTTTGGTACTGAAATGTCCCCTTACAACAATTATACATGACTGTGCTTAAACTGACACACAATAGTTTTTTTAGCGCAGCGCAATCTGACTTTCAATAATCCCTACAAAAGAATGGACATGACTAACATTAACCTATACCTTTCACAAATCACTTACCTCACAAAAATCTTCGTTACTCAAACTACTGCAATACAGTGAGCGGCAATACTGCTAGCTAAATAAAAGATTCAAACTACTGAAGGCACTAACTACTGATTGGCATATTTGGCAAATGAAAGATTTTGATAGAGAACAAACAATGTATTTACCTTAATAGTCATAATATATATATAGCAGTTCATGACATCCATTCTTACAAATGTACTGTTTCTGATGGACACACCTCCAGATTATCCATTCTCAAAAATCCGCCATCTCACTTCACCACATCCACCGCTGCTGGCGGCTCACCTCCAACTGCGCAACGCTACGCACTGTTAACAGCCTACTGCCCAACGCTACAATGACGAATATTACAACAATGCTAACCAGCCACGGACTGCACACAGCACAGCCAGTGATTTTCAAACAGAGCGCTACGTGGCGTTACCAATAAGAAAACCAACCCAGCCTACTTACATAGTCCCCATGCTCCCCACAAAAAATTTTACAAATTGTTTTGGGCACTGGCCAATACAGATTTGAAAAAGTTTTTCATAACTACACTAACAAAGAAATCAAATGCACACACTTATTGATACAATGTTGGTCAAAAACTAAAATTTTCTCACAGTCCATAAAGACAGTCCTGATCACTCATCACAGTAAAATTGCAGTATTTTTCTCAAAGTCTAAGCAGTAAAAGAAAGTGCACATGGAAGTAGTGGATTTTCATGCTGTCTTGAAGAAGTAGTGTTGTCCTTCCAATGGAAAGACAGTGCTGATTCTTGACATGCAGACAGGTAATGGGCCACAACAGAGCAAACCCACAGCAGAGTCAGTCGTCGTTTTGAAGAATATTGGTAGGTAGGCCATCAAAGGTGTAGACCCAATGTAGTCCTTGTAGAGATGGCCAGCAGCCATCTGTTGCAACTGTGCAGGTGCACAATCGCCATCGAAGAGTCTTGCGGACAATATAGGAAGTCCATAAACCACCACTTGTGCACTCACAAAGTTTTTGGAATTGTCCTTAGAACCAGCAATGCTGTTAACCAGTCCCTTGCAGAAATATTAACACATGTGCATACACTAACAGTCCCTTTTTGTCTCACATGTTCTGCATGTACTATGACCACCAAAAACGCGTGCAGTGAAATGAAACTTAATTTTGAAGAACTGGTGTCTATACAATTGTAAAGTTACATCATAAAAATACAATTACAAAGGCACAAAATACATCATTAAAGAACATAACAATACAGATAACATTTGTAGTAATATGGGCTTTACAAAAGAATAGATATTGACAAATACATCAGAGTTACAGGAATTATGACATAAGTAAATATATAAAATAATGAGAATAGTTTTCGAAACATTAATTTCACACATGAGAATTGAAACAGAACAGAATTAATAACGTCTAAACATCTTTACAAAGTAAATAACATAGTGTTTGAAAAATTCTACAACAAAACTCTTATCAGCTAAACACATAAAGACAGTGAAAACACAAATACACAAGGGTACACACGCACATAGCGGTATAACACGAAAGGAAAGGACAGGGTTTGTTTTCAGAGTAACACTTGGTACTGCAGTTCAACCCAAAACTTCATTCCATAGATCTTTCCTCTTATTTCAACATTTGTTTCCACTGAGAATATCCTATACAAGCATGCTTTCTGTATTTATATGTTCACATATTTCTTACCTCATTACTTATTTTCGATTATCTTACCTCATCTTTTATTTCCAAGAAAATCCTACCTAAACCTGTTGTCCCTAAACCCTACTTTTTTCTTCATATCCTCTCTCAAAATATTTTTTTGGCCAAACCATTTTCTTATAGCTTCTTAATGTATTTCTTCCAATTCATCACAACTCGTTCTCTCATATAGCCTACCCCATTTTAAGTTAACTTAAATCTACTGAGCTCAGATGCTAAACTAAGGAACGAGGCAATGCAGCAGAATAAAAAAATTAACACAAACAGCAATGACAAAAAATGCAGATTTGCAAATCAAGCAGCATTATAAAAATTAGAAAAGCAATTGCAATATTACAACTAATATAAGGCAATGTGCAGCAAACAAGAAAAATAAATCAGTAGTAAACTGGCTTAGCAGAGTAACATAAATTAAAATTCAGTAGCACTGTGCCTGGCAAACAGCAGCAGCAAATGCAATAACTTATATCTAAACATGACAAAGCTCAAGTAGAATTAATATTACAGTAAAAATGGCCGTGTTTAATACCTATGTCTCATCTTAACACTAGAGTGATGCATCACGATAACTTACTCTACCAAAAAAATTACCAAGTAGTTGAAAAGAAAATTATGCATGCAGTTACTGTTATTAATCCCCTCTTATTGTTCTTTCCATTCCAAGTGCTCCTTTTTCGAAGAATATGGTTCATAAAATTATTATTTAATAGATCTGTTGGCAGAAAGTGTTCACATTATCAAATGCACTTAATTTTATTTTATAAAACCAATGCTGCAACACAGCTGGAAACCAGATATTAAACAAAATGAGCAATCTCTCAACTAGAAAGACAATAGATGTAAAATGTTTCTCATCATTTCATTAGGCATTTTAGCAAATATCATAAATTAAGAGCTCCACAGTGTAATCATATGTTTTCAAGTTTGAGCGTGTCGTATTTGCGATTCTTTCGACAAAGAAATGTCAGTAGCGAGGATAATAACCTCTTTTTTTTTCGCCACCTAATGTCTTTCTTTTGTCAGATGACTATCTCTCAGCTGGGCCCCAAAACGCATTACGTCAAGGTGACCTACCTTCCTTACCGAAATATTTATGACATCAGTTTCCACTACGGTGACAGTCTCTTATAAAAATTTCATAGGCGGAGAATTTGCGTTACAAATGTGTAGAAACAAAATCGTGTAAATATAACAGTGTCCAAAAATTTTTTGTCATCATTGTGGTACATTCATGCATTTACACACATTTCATAACTCTTAAAGTAGGATTCTTGGCTTCCAACATCCTTCTTCACAAGTCAGAGTCCCTAACCACTACTCATTATTCCTTACCTTGTTACACATATAAATATTCGTCGACACTTCTTCAATATTTCATCATAATAAATACGTAGCATAATCAAATTCCTCATATAGCATCAACTTATTGATCATGAACATACCTCAACAGCATAATACACATTGTCATCGTAATAATATCATAAAACCTCAGCCAATTCTCTAAAACGTTGTAGCTTTCTGCAATAATTTCAAACCCTAAAGAAGATTCTCTGCTCATTTCAATAGTGTCATCTACCTCAAATGTACTTAAAAAATCATTATCCCATACCAAATACATCATTCAAGGCTCTCATAGTATCACAATGATTCCAAAAAATATGAACAGTTCACACAGTGCAGACAAAATACAATTTCATAAGTGTGAAATTATCCAACTGTGTAATTGCGTAAACATCTGTCACTGACGTAGTAAAAAAACATGTTTGTCTCTCTCAGTTAAATGATCAGATAGCTGTGTAAGTATGTGTTAGAGAAATATGGTACCGATGTGTAAAGTTATATAAGCAAATACCATATTAGCTAGGGCTCCTTGTGCTTGCCAAACACGTGGTACACAAAGTAGGTGTGTACCCCCCTGAGGATTAATGTAATTATACCCTCAGGTGTTACAGATTACAGCAATAGAATGAAATGTATCACGGTAAACTTTATTTGTAATTCAAAAATCTTGAAAAATAAATGGTTCAAGTACAAAATTAATCTCTCAAATGTGTGTCCTGTAGCGCTAAATGTGCGTCTTGCTGCAAGATAATTCTGTGGAAGTGTCGTAGGTATCGTCCTCTGCAAACAAAGTTCTGCTGAAGTCAGTGTACTTACCTCATCATAAACGAAAGTGAAATGCTTTATGTATAGATATCGTAGTTATTACATACCTTACTGTTATGAAGAAAGTACTATTAAATAGCCACACATAAATTGTAATCTGTGCTCTAATGACCAGTTGGGAGGAAAAAAATGAGAGAATTGATGAAGCCACGCTTGCGGATGAATGTCGTTGCTGGAATTATTAAATGTTTTGAATTTACGTGTGGTAATAAACAGCTTATAGTCAAAATCATCATGTCGGCGAGTCGTATGTCGGTGATTGTTACGACGTTTCGGCGGTTCCATCTCAAAATTCGGTGTACCTTGCCAATGTCTTTTATAATTTCCGAAGTGCCTTGTGTTATTATTTAGTGGCTGTTCCGTATTTCTATGTCCCTCTTCCCGTGTTGGAGCGCGAGTGTCCTCTGAAATACGTAATTCTTGTATTACCTGTGTCAGCTGATCTTGTACTTCCCGGATATCTCTTTGGTGTTGAGTATTAATTTGATTCTGATTTTGTTTGAATTTGCTAATTTGTTCGCACTCTTCTGTGTCATTAAAGCCTACCGGTTTTGTATCATTTATATTATCATCTACCTTCATAGATAAATTATTTAGCTGATCCGAAAGTTCAACTACTTTCACTGATAATGAACTAATTTCCTCCATGTGTCTTTCTGAACCAATTTTCAGAGTGTCTACTGTGTCCTTTAAGTTTTCCTGAGTTTTTGCAAGTTGCGTAACGGAATCGGTAGATGCAACTGAGTCAATTTTAGCTTGCAAGGTCTCATGATTTTCATGAAGAGTAGTTTGCAGTTCTTTTATGGCTACTTCGTGATTCTGTAATGCATTTTCATGCCGCGAAAAAATAGGTTGAAAATGCTCACAGATTTGTGTTTTTACGTCATTACAGACTTTTTGACATTTCGATTCAATGTTATGTAACTCAGTAGTTAAATCTTCACGTGTTTGTTCAATCTTGGTGTCTAACTTTTGAAGCTTTTGCTGTGTTTGTCTCTGATTTGGTTCCATTTGTTGCATTAATTGCAATAATAATGTATTAGTGTCTGGAATCTGTTTCTCTATGCCTTTTGGCAGTGCAATTTCACCGGCAACATTCACATTTTGACAACTCATTTGAGAAAACGGTGAGGACCCAAAACCTGAGTCTACAGTATTTGCAATATTGTGTTCTGTCATTTCGGATTCCTGAGGCGAGCTGTTGCCGACCGATCGATCGATAATAATTCCCTGTTCACTACTTGTTTCATTGCCTACACTATTATTTGCCGCTCGCTTTATTTCCCTATGCACAGTTACCAAATTACTACTTAGAATGTCTGTTAATTCATTACACAGTGGTGCTGATAAGCAACACTCGTCGTCAGTATTATTTCTCAGTTTACTTTGGAGCATAGTGTTACGTTTTTCACAGGCCATTATTGTCACAATATTTCACACGATAACACAGAAAAGCACAATTTGAAGAGCAAAAATAAGAGAACACATTAACATAGCACTGAAAATAATATCTACTTAATTGCAAGCGCAACTGCGAAATACTTGGTGCAAATCTACATGCATGCCACAACTGTTTTACTGTACAAGAGTGAAAGACTGCAACTACAAAGGAGATTCTCTCAACAATTACACGCTAGCAATAAACAATAGGTACACTAATTACACAAACTACAAGAAAAAAATCAGAAGATTCCAGTGAGGTATCCTCGGCTAAGGGTCGACATAAGAAACGTCCCCTTAGAACAATTATACATGACTGTGCGTAAACTGACACTCAATATTTTTTTTTGTGCAACGCAATCTGAGTTTCAATAATCCCTACAAAAGAATGGCCCTGACTAACATTAACCTATACCTTTCACAAATCACTTACCTCACAGAAATCTTCGTTACTCAAACTACTGCAATACAGCGAGCGCCAATACTGCTAGCTAAATAAGAGATTCAAACTACTGAAGGCACTAACTACTGATAGGCATATTTAGCAAATGAACGATTTTGATAGAGAACAAACAATGTATTTACCTTAATAGTCATAATATATATAGCAGTTCATGACATCCATTCTTACAAATGTACTGTCTCTGATGGACACACCTCCAGATTATCCATTCTCAAAAATCCGCCATCTCAGTTCCCCACATCCACCACTGCTGGCGGCTCAACTCCAACTGCGCAAAGCTACGCGCTGTTAACAGCCTACTGTCCAACACTACAATGGCGAATATCACAACAATGCTAACCAGCCACAGACTGCACACAGCACAGCCAGTGATTTTCATACAGAGCGCTACGTGGCGTTATCAATAGGAAAACCTAAACAGCCTACTTACAGTACATTCAGTCTCAGAATGAAAATGGTCATATTTTAAAACAACTGGTTATGAATAGCAAGTGGTCTGTTACTGAACTATCGTTGTTCTTTCTGTTGAATTTTTTGCAGTTATCAATCATGTCAATTAGGTCATTGAAACGGTTTGTAGTTATGGGAACTTCCTTGTACACAGTTTTGTGATTACACTTTTAGCAACATACGATTGCGTTCTTATTTCAGCATTCATCACAATAGACCACAAAAGTGTAGAAATATCTACTGCTTCTTTTCGAACAAAACTGAAGGTAGTATCAGACTTTACAATATGCCTCTCGTTGGGCAGCTTGACCATATCTAAGCTCTTAGGAAAACCACGAAGCGTGTTTCCTGTTTGTACTGGGCGTAAGTTAATACACCGGCTGCTGTAACTATAACTAAGTTTCTGTTTTCCAGGCGCTCTCGTCTCTCATCTCCTCTTTTCCTTGAACAAGAAGCTGACGAAATGCATTTTGGAGAGTTAGGCAGTATAGATGGTATGGCTCCTCCTTTAAGGCGAGGTTTCGGAAGTGGCACAGAATGTTTATACCTTGAGGAACTGTCGAAATATTCATTAAGAATGAGGCTCTCAGTGAAGTGCAGCCTGCCCAAGGGAAATGATGCCGCTTAGTACAAAGGCAAACATGGAATTAGCATCGGTTACTTCCAGAACAAATCCATTACTACTGACACCGTATTATAACTTATAAAGCTAAAGATATTATTGCATTGCAAATCATAGTATTCCAGTGATTCAGTACTGTATACAGTGTATTTGCTGTAGAAAGACATCAGGTGAACCAAAGTAACGTTGTTAGTGTACAATTAGATATCATGCTAACCTAAATACAGGATACGTTGTCCACGCTCTCTATATTAAAGCACACATGCACTGAGAAAATGTAACTGAATTGTAAAGACGCTGAACTTACCTTATAATTCTGAGTAACCAGATAATTTTCACGGTGTATTGCTGCTACCCATTTCTGCTGGAATTCTGCGCTTCTGGCCGGCCAGTGTGGACGAGCTGTTCTAGGCGCTTCAGTCTGGAACCACGCGACCGCAACGCTCGCAGGTTCGAATCCTGCCTCGGTCATGAATGTGTGTGATGTCCTTAGGTTAGTCAGGTTTAAGTAGTTCTAGGTTCTAGGGGACTGATCACCTCAGACGTTAAGTCCCATAGTGCTCAGAGCCATTTGAACCACTTTTTTCTGTGCTTCAAGGAAAAGAAAATGCCGCTACTCGTGGCTATTTTCAAAAGTATCTCTTCAACGTGGCACACAACACTTGTACCCAATTTCCGATAAATACATCGAAACATCAGAATTTAAAACTGATGTATTTCTTAGATCAAGTCTCACGGTCAAGCAGCATATTTTGAAATAAACTTAAACGGTAATCAAAGCAGGTTAGCGAACATAAATACTTTATTCTGAATTGCTTGTATGGATAAATCCACAGAAATTAACCACATTATTAAAAAGTGTAAATTCTTCACCGAACAGTAATCGTCGCTTCTTTTTCTTGGAGCCGGCCGGGGTGGCCGTGCGGTTCTAGGCGCTACAGTCTGGAGCCGAGCGACCGCTACGGTCACAGGTTCGAATCCTGCCTCGGGCATGGATGTGTGTGATGTCCTTAGGTTAGTTAGGTTTAATTAGTTCTAAGTTCTAGGCGGCTGATGACCTCAGAAGTTGAGTCGCATAGTGCTCAGAGCCATTTGAACCATCTTCTTCTTGGAGTGCTTCATATATTCAATGAAAACTAGGCGTTCAATCGGAGGCCTTTAATGCACTGTTGTTACGGCCATTAAAACCAGCTCTGGCCACTAGAAGCGCTATTTGAACAGATTCTGTTCGCCCACGATCGGCCTACCGGAAGTTGTGCCACATAGCATACTCGTCTTGGTACGGAGGCCTGTATGTTAGAAGTTGTTGATCCTATGCGGACACTACACCCTTTTCAGCTCACAACGTTCACGAGATAGGATTAATGCAGTACAGTGTAATTTAGGGAGCTTAACTGTTTTGCCACGGCTGAGACACTTACCAAGATACATCGTGACAGTGAAATCTCCAGTGTCCTAACCAAACTAAGCCCGCCGGTCCCTCGGGTGCGGTCCATTAACAGATGCTATGTGCACACAACGTTTCGTGCCTGCGCCGGCATACATTAGCTGATTTTGTGTCTGCTGGAAGCCACTTGTCTGGATTTCCGTCGGTACCTCTTATCTGAGTCGCCGTGTTACGTCTGCCTAGTGAGACGGGAGTCGGCGGTTGGAGCACTGCATCCGACGTAAGTGGGAGTGCTAAATGGAAATTCAAATCGTATGTTATCAGAGTGTGATGTATATAGGGTGAACCCGGACACCACCGACAAAATTTGACAGGTCTTTCGCGGATATTTGAGTAACCCGTAGTCTATATTGGTTCCTTGCAGAGTAATTACATGCGATTTGATTCTGTTTTGGACCAGCCTCGTCGTCATTGTTTCGGACCAGCTGCGTCGTCAATCTTGTTGTGTCTAGAAGTCCTGCCTATACGGTTCGCTAGACAATCAAACAACTAGTATTAATGAGTTTTATTGCAATTAATGAAATACCATACTTAACATTGGCAATTATACAGATGCGTTGCAAGCAAAGGGCGACATACGAAGTAATCAGTCTTTCCAGTTGGTGCTGATCTCTAACTGACGAAGGTCTGTCCTGAACTGCTATCGTAGTGGTTAATCTTGAAGCTGCTATGTAACTAACGTTGATGCTGCTATCCAGGTGGGCCGTAACCAGTCTGGGGGAGGCGCTTATGTCATCTTCACGCAGGGGACGCTGCTATCGCGTAGTCGTCCTGGGAAGGAGGGCAGTCAACGTGCGAATGGTTCACTTCTTCTCACAGCCTTCTCTCCTGTATCATTCCCAACTGGCGCGCCTTCACTTGACTTTACACAGTAACAGATTTCATGTCTCCATTTATCTTTTTGTCTGGATTGTACTGAAATTATATGCACAACAGTGGAACTGTCGACGATATACACTGTATGTGTTCTTTGGAAACAAATTTGCCGCAAGCACACACACTACCTGTGTTCAAAACAGTAATGTCCTGTTTACTCTTCGTCGTTAATCTAGCGTTAGCTTCTAATATTACATTCTTTAATAAAACCTTCACGTTTCTTACGCCATGTCAATTCGAATAAAATTTTCGAGTTTTATGTGACCAGATTTGTGTGACAACTCCGACGTTGTTGTCATGAGTAAAACCACTGACTTCTATGGCCAGCACGATTTTCTGCGCATATAGCTACCATCTCGGCTTCTGGCACCATTCAAAAAGGGCTGAAACGACACGTGCATAGAAGGTGAGTTGGGCAGCCCAGAGAAACTCCAGTCTGTCTCGGAACGAGTGACGTCAGAACTCCATGTCTGACCGAGTGACGTCAGGTGGCGCAAGGTGTGGCCCACAAAAAGGGCCGCAGCGCCTGCCTCACGGAGGTAGGCCTGAACTCGTTCGCTCACTCAGCTTTGCAGACAAATTACGTCTCGCAGCTGAATGTACCAACGAGAAATGCATCTCGTACTGGAATCTGCTGTTATGAAGTTTTACTGATTAACAGTACTACAACAAAATTCAATGTAAGTTCAATACTCGATATAAATGGAGTAACGTATTTTTACAGCATTTAGTCTCTTCTGCCTAACAGTCCTCATTTCATACAAGAAATGGTGCCTTACGCAACAGATAATAATTTTGGAATGATTTTAATCTTATTCTACCCCCAGCACAGCCATAAAAGCTATCATTAGGCCTGTGGACTTTCGATTGTAGCAGGACTGATAACAGTAAGACTACATAATGGCAGATGCCAGTAGAAGATACAATTCTCGTTTGTATCTACACATCTATTTACGACGTAACAGGTGTAGGAAAGCAGTTTGTCTGCTTTGCTGAGTGAGCGACCTTCACTTGTAAGGTGGCAGATTGAATGAATGTCAATTATGCACCTTACATGAGAGGTTTTATATGTCTTAACAAGTAGATGAGTATGTCACCTGACATACTTCAGCGATAATGAGCAGATTTGTCTATTAAAATGTACAGTATGTAATGCAAAGGGATGCCACCAAATTTGATGGTATTAACACACCGAACCCAAATCAAAAGGTGAAAAATGTTGATGGAGGAAACATTTCAGTTTGGGGGCAGGTGCGAGTTGGGCCGTCATAATCCGAGTGCAACGGAAGACTTTTGCCAAGGAGTCGGTGAGCTGTGGCGAAAGAGACAATGAATGCGCCAGGCGATGGATTGAGGACAGCAGGTAGCGACCCAGCTCTGCTTGCTATGGAGAAATTCTTTAGAAAAACTGCACTGGGGAATTTCCAGATGGATACAAACAGACCAGCGACGCAGTTGATCCTCTGAAATGCCCGTGGTGTATAAGACTGTGGTGTGAGTACTGTTATTTGACGTGTCGCTCTAACGAAGTAGGCGAGTGTCAGCAATATGTCTCGTGGTCTTATCGTGGCGTGTTTATCTTCTGCCGTTAGGTCAGACGATAGAAATGCCACTTGTACGCTTAGAGTAGCAGATTGACGGTGACCAACTTTAAACAGAACTTGATTAATTTTCACACACATTTATTAAAATAATAAAAAGCATTGATATTACGTAACTTGATTCTGGATGCTCTTTACAATTGACAATTTGAATTTCCTTTGGTCTTGGTACGTTAATTTTATTCTCACATATCTCTGATACTTGACAAAGTGTCTATACATTTCTCTTCATGGCCATGTACAGGAATATGATAATCTTATTAGGTGCAGACTGAAAATTGATTATATACTGGTGCAAACAAATGCAGACTGGTACAGACTGTTGCAGACAAATGCAGACTGACTAATCGGAGGTCTGTACACTCGCTATAATACCTCGCGCGTTCAAGTATCACTGCGCGACTGTGATCTGCCAGGAGAAAAGGTTCTACGTTAGCAGCAGTCTCATTGGCTGCGTTACATATTAATACGCGGATCGGCAGAAGCAGAATTTGGTACGTCTCTAAGGCAGCGCCATCTCGTAGTGTGGAGACGGACGAGTGCTGCGCCTGCGCAGTTGTGCTTAGCGGGGCGCGCTCTAGTTGGAAAGTTGTGTACGCGCTAACTACGCGGAACTGTGTACACAACAAAGACACTATGTGGTCGGAAGTATCCGGACATCCCCAAAAACATACGTTTTTCTTTGTAGTTTGATTGTGCTGCTATCTACTGTCAGGTACTACATATCACCGACCTCAGTAGTTATTAGACATCGTGACAGAGCTGAATGGGACGTTCCGCGGAACTCACGGACTTCGAATGTTTTCAGGTGAGTGGGTGTCACTTGTGTCCTACGAGATTTCCACACTCATAAACATCCCTAGGTCAACTGTTTCCGATGTGATAGTGAAGTGGGAACGTTTAGGAACACGTACAGAACAAACGCGTACAGGCAGACCTCGTCTGTTGACTGACAGAGACCGCCGACAGTTGAAGAGGGTCATATAATTTGCAGACATCTATTTAGCCATCACACAGGAGTTCCAAACTGCATCAGAATCAACTGTATGTCTTATGACAGGTAGGTGGGAGGTGAGAAAACCGATTTCATGGTCGATCGGCTGCTCATAAGCAACACGTCACGCCAATAAATGCCAAACGACGCCTTGCTTGGTATAAGGAGCGTAAACATTTGACGATTGAACAGTGGAAAAACGTTGTGTGGAGTAATGAATCACGGTACACTGTGTAGCGATCCGATGGTAGGGTGAGGGTATGGCGAATGCCTGGTGAACGTCATCTATCCGCAGCTCGTGGTCGTGAGGTAGCGTTCTCGCTTCCCACGCCCGGGTTCGCGGGTTCGATTCCCGGCGGGGTCAGGGATTTTCTCTGTCTCGTGATGACTGGGTGTTGTGTGATGTCCTTAGGTTAGTTAGGTTTAAGTAGTTCTAAGTTCTAGGGGATTGATGACATAGATGTGAAGTCCCGTAGTGCTCAGAGCAATTTGAACCATTTGAACGTCATCTGCCAGCGTGTGTAGTGGCAACAGTAAAATTCAAGGCAGTGGTGTTATGGTGTGGTCGTCTTTTTGATGGAGGGGGCTTGCATAGCTTATTGTTTTGCGTGGCACTATCATAGCACAGGCCCACATTGATGTTTTAAGCACTTTCTTACTTCCCACTGTTGAATTCGGAGATGGCGATTGTATCTTTCATCATGATCGATTACCTGCTCATAATTCATGGCCTGTGGCGGAGTGGTTACACGACAGTAACATACTGTAATTGACTGGCCGGCACAGATTCCTCACCTGAATCCTGTAGATCATTTAGGTATGTTTTGGAACGCCGACTTTTTGCCAGGCCTCACCGACCGACGTCGATACCTCTCCTCAGTGCAGCATTCCGAGGAGAATGGGCTGTCGTTCCCAGATAAACCTTACAGCACCAGACTGAACGTATGCCTGCGAGAGCGGAAGCTGTCATCAAGTCTAAGGGTGGGCCGACATCATATTGAAATCCAGCATTACCAATGGAGGGCGCCACGAACGTGTAACTCATTTTCAGCGAGGTGTCCGGCTACTTATGATCACATGGTGTAGGTCAGGCCTACTCTCGTGGCGTATCTGCCGCAGTCTGTCTTTCTCGTGGGCCTTGGCGCGAGGGGCCCGCGTCGTGTTTGAAACTACTGCTCCCGCGTCACTGCAATCGTGAGACATTCGTCGTCACAAATAGTAGATTGCAGTATATAACGGGGTAACCTTAACACACACATATATAATTTTTCCTGCGCAAGGAAAAAAAAGGAGAGTAATCTAACGTGAACGTCGATCTTTTGCAGCATTTAAGGAAACTAACGTCTGCGTTAATGTAAACTGTTTCGGTAAAAGCTCATCAATCTACATCCTGCGGTCTCTAAAATGCATCTTCTTCGTATCTTTAAGGGTACGTTAGATCAAACAGGTCACGCCAGACAGTCTAAAAACCGAAAAATTTGCTATACATGGTAGTCTATTGATCGTGACCGGACCGAATATCTCACGAAATAAGCGTCAAATGAAAAACTACAAAGAACGAAACTTGTGTAGCTTGAGGGGGGAAACCAGGTGGCGCTATGGCTGGACCGCTAGATGGCACTTCCATAGGTCAAACATATATCAACTGCGTTGTTTATAAATAGGAACCCCCACTTTTTATTACTTATTCGTGTAATACGTAAAGAAAGATGAATATTTTAACTGGACCGCTTTTTTCTCTTTCTGATAAATAGCGCTGTAATAGTCACAAATATATTGCTCACAATTTTAGATGAACAGTGGTAACAGGTAGGTTTTTTAAATTAAAATACAGAACGTAGGTACGTTTGAACATTTTATTTCGGTTGTTCCAATGTGATACATGTGCATTTGTGAACTTATAAATTCTGAGAACGCATGCTGTTACAGCGTGATTACCTGTAAATGCCACATTAATGCAATAAATGATTGAAATGATGTCCGTCAACCTCAGTGCATTTGGCAATACCTGTAACGACATTTGACTCAACAGCGAGTAGTTCACCTTCCGTAATGTTCTCTCATGCATCGAAAATGCGCTGACACTTGTTGTCAGACGTTGTCGGTGGAGCACGATAGCAAATATTCTTCAACTTTCCCCACAGAAAATAATCTGTGGACGTCTGATCCGGTGAACGTACGGGCCATGGTATTATGGTGCTTCGACGACCAATCCACCTTTCATGAAATATGCTATTCAATACCGCTTCAACCGCACGCGAGCTATGTGCCGGACATCTATTATGTTGGAAGTATATCACGATTCTGTCATGCAGTGAAACATCTTGTAGTAACATTGGTAGAACATTACGTAGGAAATCAGCATACATTGCACCATTTAGACTGCCATCGATAAATTGGGGGCCAATTATCCTTCCTCCCATAATGCCGCACCATACATTAACCCACCAAGGTCGCTGATACTTCACTTGTGGCAGCCATCGTGGATTTTCCGTTGCCCATTAGTGCATATTATTCCTGTTTACGTTACCGCTGTTGGTGAATGACGCTTCGTCGCTAAATACAACGCGTGCAAAAAATCTGCCATCGTACCGTACTTTCTTTTGTGTCCAGTGGCAGAACTGTACACGACGTTCAAAGTCGTAGCCATGCAATTCCTGCTGCATAGTAATATGGTACGAGTGCAATCGATGTTGCCGGCCGGGGTGGCCGAGCCGTTCTAGGCGCTACAGTCTGGGACCGCGCGACCGCTACGGTCGCAGGTTCGAATCCTGCCTCGGGCATGGGTGTGTGTGATGTCCTTAGGTTATTTAGGTTTAAGTAGTTCTAAGTTCTAGCTGACTGATGATCTCAGAAGTTAAGACCCATAGTGCTCAGAGCAATGTGAACCATTTTGCAGTCGATGTTGATGTATCATTCTCAACACTGATGTTTTTGAGATTCCCGATTCTCGCGCAATTTGTCTGCTACTGATATGCGGATTAGCCACAATAGCAGCTAAAACACCTACTTGGGCATCATCATTTGTTGCAGGTCATGGTTGACGTTCCACATGTGGCTGAACACTTCCTGTTTCATTAAATAACGTAACTATTCGGCGAACCGTCCGGACAGTTGGATGGTGTCGTCCAGGATACCGAGCACCATACATAGCACACGCCTCCTGGGCATTTTTATCACAATAGTGATACATCAACACGATATCGACCTTTTCCGCAATTGGTAAACGGTCCAATTTAACACGGGTAATGTACCACCAAGCAAATACCGTTCGCACAGGCGGAATGTTACGTGATACCACCTACTTACACGTTTGTGACTATTACGGCGCCATCTATCACAAAGCGAAAAAAGTGGTCCAAATAAAACATTCATATTTCTTTACGTACTACACGAATATGTAATAAAAATGGGAGTTCCTATTTCAAAAACACAGTTAATGTCCGTTTGACCTAAGGCAGCGCCATCTACGGGCCAACCATACCGCCATCTGGTTTGCCCCTTCAAGCTAGACGAGTTTCGTTCTTTGTAGTTTTTTCGTTTGATGCTTATTTCGTGAGATATTTGGCCTGTTCCCTATCAGTGGACCAGCCTGTATATGGAGTGTACAGTAGTTATGTAGAGCAATTAAATTTATGTGTAGTGTAAAGGCTTACGTGCGTATGAAATAATACGTGCAGGTGAAGTACAAAAGAACATTGTTTCTGTCTTAAAGAAGTATGTATATTTCTGTATCCTGTGGGGTGAAACCGAACTCAATTCCCCCATCGCTACTCAGGATCTCATCGCTACACTCCGCACGAAACGCAACACCGCTCCTGGTCACGATCGTGTCACCTATCGCCACCTCCGTGAAGCTCCTGCCTCCTTCCTCTCCAGTCTGCCCAGGCTCTATAATGTGGTGTTGTCCACCAGCTAGTACCCCGACATGTGGAAAACCTACCGCATCCTGATGTTCCTCAAACCCGACAAACCGCCGTCCGCTGTCTCCTCCTACCGTCCCATCAGCCTTACCTCGGTCTTCAGCAAGGTCCTGGAATCCATCTTACCCGACGCATTCACCAGCATCTCCGCCAGCACCGCCTCCTTCCCGTTACCCAGTGTGGCTCTCGGCCGGCCTACTCTACCGATGACCTTCTCCTTCACCTCACTCATCTCCTCTCCTAACCTAATTCCCGTCGCTCCGCTATCTTCCTCTCCCTTGACCTCGAACGTGCCTATCACCCTGTGTGGCATTCCGGTCTCCTCTTCAAGCTCCAAACCATCGCCCTTCCGATTCACTACGTCCGTCTGATCGGGTCCTTTCTTCCCCAACGTCCTTCCTACGTCACCATCCATAACACGGATTCTTACACCTTCTTCCCCTCCGCCGGCGTACCCCAAGGTTCCGTCCTTTCCCCTCTTCTATACCATTTGTATACAGCGGACATGCTGCCGCCTTCACCCCCCTACCACCTTCTCCAGTACGCTGATGACACCACCTTCCTTGCCCTCGCCCTCACCCTGCAGCGCTCCCAACACCTTCTCCAGTCCCATCATGACCGATTCACCACTTGCTGCAACCAGTGGTTGCTTAAGGTCAATCCTTCCAAAACCCAGGCGAACATAGTAGGCAAAACCACCCCTTCCTTCCGCCTCCTAGATTTCTATGTCACGGTCTATGGCGGCCGTCCTATCGCCCTCACCCCCACCCTTAAGTACCTTGGTGTCACCCTTGACCATCGCCTCTCCTGCCCCCCTCCTTCTATGGACAATCCAAGCCCCCACCCCCCCTTCTATGGACAATCCAAGCCAAGGCACGCTCCCGACTCCGTCTCCTCAAGCTACTTTTTGGCAGTACATGGAGTCTGGACCCCTCCACCATTCTCCATACCTATAAATTCCTCATCCGCCTTATCCTCTGCTACCCCCACCATGCCTGGATCTCCGCTCCCCCTACATTTTACAAATCCTTTCACATGCTCTTCGCCTCTCCTATCGCATCCGTCTCTCCTCCCCCACGTGGATCCTGTAGGACGTTATTTCGTTCCCCCACATCCTGCTTTTCCTCGAACGCATACGTATCCTCTACATCTCCCATAAACTTGTTCCTCCTTATCCGTTTGTCTCTCACATCCACCCACTGCGGCGTCTGTATTTCCATGTCCCACCTGCTCTCCATCTCTCCACACCCCATACCCCCTCCTAAGGTGGCTTCCGCCAGCTCCCCCTCCCTGATGATGCCCTCCTCCACTCCATCTACCCTTCCTACAAACTTTGATATTCCCTCCCTCTTCCTATGGACACCCACTCTCCCTTCTCTCCCAAAATGGTTCAAATGGCTCTGAGCACTATTTGGCTTAACATATGAGGTCATCAGTCCCCTAGAACTTAGAACTACTTAAACCTAACTAACCTAAGGACATCACACACATCCATGCCCGAGGCAGGATTCGAACCTGCGACTGTAGCAGTCGCGCGGTTCCAAACTGAAGCGCCTACAACCGCTCGGCCACACCGGCTGGCCCTTCTCCCCCCTTCCCTCCATACCACCTTTCTCCCCACTCCTCCCCCGGGCATCCCCTACCCCCATACCTTCATTCCTCCTACCATCTCCTCTGCCATTGACATCTTTGCTCTCCCCCCTCCCTCCCCCACCCCCTTCTACCCCTCTTGGCAGGTCCACGGACTCGCACACGTTAAGTGGACATTCGCGCACCGGAGATCATCGCCATCTGTTTCTCGTGTATATGCCATCGTGTTTCTGGTTTAGTGTTTTTCTCCGTCATGCTCCTTCGTTCACTTGTACTGTCTAAGTCGTCAGTGTTTGTGCGCAGTGCCGACAGTTTTTAGTGTCTTTTCGTCGAGTGTGAACGGCTTCGTGTTATTTTTTTCTGTGTCTACTGCTTTTTGCCCCCCACTTTGTTCTGTATCTTCTGTGTCCCCTTTGTATTCTTTTGTAAAACTTGTGGCTGAAGAGCAGCGTAGTATGCTGCTGCCAGCCCACCTTATGTAAGGTGTAAAATAACAATAAAAAAAAAAAAAGTGGACTGAATTAACTATGCTTCCATAGCATCTGCAACGTGCGTCGATTACACTTGGAAGTACACTATCTCTATTTGGCCAACGTGTGCTGTCACATCAGCCGTAGTAGAAACAAAGCTTAAAAAACTTCAGGGAAGTAACATTACGTTAGAAAGGAAGGTGTTAAAGATGGAGATTATAGTCCCGTTGAACTTACCGGAGCCGTACGGCAAACTTTGATTGAATGAGAAGGGGAAAGAAATTGGCGGCTCCCATCCTCAAGGAACCACAGCGAATCTGGTTTACTGTAGTGCTGAGGAAACGTGCGAATCCTCAGCTCAGGATAAACCTGATGTCGAAGACACCCACCCTTCCAAAAATGTGATTCGAGGGAGATAAGCACTGCGGAACATAATAACAAGTAGTCTCAAATACAGTTTTCACATAGAACTTTCTAAAGGCTATCTTCTGCTCCTCGGTGGAAGCTGGAGAATTTTATTCGATTTGACGCCGCTTGAAGAACGAGAGAACTTTATTTAGAAATGGGACCGCGAAAAACTCTGACACAAACAGGTTAGCGAAGTATATCATTTTAGTGCTTGCTTCAGTGGCACAAAATGAATGAGTTGATGAATGTGATGTAAACACGAAAGAAAAAGGCTGTCAATCTTTTCAGTCAAGAACCTTCACAAAACATGGATTCTTGCACTGTAACAGTATTTTTTTCTTGTTCTCTGCTACCAGGCATAACCACAGGTTACCCAAAAGAAGCACATACAATACGTACATTTCCTATTACGTGTCATAAATGAACCTAATGATCAATGTTTAATTGCATAATTATTTTGTAATGAGCCAGCTGACACTACAGGGCCGTTGTATTCAAGTATCCCTGAACAACATCCGGGCATTTTTTGCTGCCGTTTTCAGATGCACTCTGTAGATATCAAAATGGGGAATGAACGAGATGATCGACTGAGTCGCACACACATACCAATTTTTAAAGTGTAAAATACATTTCAGTCTCCCTGCATTTCTCAAAGAACGAAGTACCTGATATTAACTTTGGGTGAAGTTTCAGCGCTTCCAAATAACTTAGTGCAAATTGAATACAGATACTGTAAAATAGTAGGAAAGATGGTCTGCGTGCAAGTAGTACGCAAAAACTAACAAATATATATCACCCGGCAGCAAACCCGTAAAATATTTGAGCATTCAATTTGCCGGGAAAAGTTAAGGTCTCACATTGTTTACCTCTACGGGGAGGAAATGTATCGTTGCTTGCGGAAGTTGGATACACTTAGCAGAGGTAGAGTAAGGTTGGAATGTGCATTATCGTTTTTACTGAAGCGTCGAAATCATAGTGTAGTTCCAACGTTTGCTAAGGTTGTGCATCATATTAATTCTCCTACCGCCAATCGCGTCAAGCAGCGTGCTGGTTTAGCTCTTGTTCGGGAAAGGATCCACTATACTCGCCGTCAATTAGATTCTGTTTCTAAGGAATTATTTCAGCTTCATTTAGTGATGGCGACAAATATTTCTGAATTTTCTTGGTATTGGGTGGACGGTGCCTCTGTGTCACAGTCTGACTGGAAATTTGAATCTGTAACTGCTCGTCATTCGGCGAAGTTTGAACGTTTCCTGGACTCAGTGTCTAATTGTAATTTTAATTCTCGACGTTCTGTGATCAATCTGACAGACAAATCGTTGGACGACGCAGCTTTGTCTGTGCTGGGGAAAGGTTACAATTTCGCACCGACGCCTAAGAGTTTGCCAGTCGTTTGTTTTGTTAGTTCAATTTAACAGGCTGTTTATAAACTACCTTCCAAGGCTGCGGAAGAGATTAGGAGGGAAGCTTGTCGTGTGTTGACTGGGGCCCGTCCACCCAAGTGTAACGTTGCAGCAGCTAAGGCAGCTGCTTTACGTTCACTCAGAGTGTATCCTGATATTATTATTTTACCTGTGGACAAGGGAAATGCCACGGTTTTGTTGAACAAGCACGATTACATTCCAAAGATGCAGTGTCTACTTTCTGATTCGGCGTATCGCAAAATAGGTGCTGACCCTAGTAAGAGTGTTGAGAGAAAGACTAATAACCTCCCAAAGAAAAGTTCTTAGTCACAAGAGACTATAAAGAGTCTTAACTATTCCTGTGCTGCGCCACCTATATTATAGGGCCTCCCTAAGGTCCATAAAGAGGCTGTCCCGTTGCGGCCTATTGTTTACAATATTGGTGCTCCGACATATCGTGTAGCTAAACATCTTGCTAGTTTGTTGAGCCTACTAGGGAGGTAGGTGTGAACCCCGCATTAATAACTCCGCAGATTTCTTACGTCGATTGCAGGGATTGCGTTTGAAAGACTCTGATTTTTAGTCAGTTTTGATGTGGTTTCCCTTTTCACTTGAGTTCCTCTCTCTGATTCGTTGCAGCTAATTGGGGTTCAGTTTGGTGTCGAGTTAACGAATTTGTTTCGACATGTGATGACTTCAACTTACTTTTTATTCAATGGTCATTAGTACGAACATACTGAAGGAGTTCCAACGGGAAGCCCGTTTTCACCTATTGTGGCCAATTTGTTCGTGAGTGACTTTGAGGAACGCGCATTGGAATTAGCGACCTTGAAATCTGCGTGTTTTTCATATATGTAGACGATACTTTTTTTGTTTGGCATCATGCAGTGAGAATTTAATCCGGTTTTGGCAACACCTGAATTCGGTCCACCCGAATATTCAGTTCACTATGGAGGTGGAAAAGAATGGATGATGCCTTCCCTTCCTGGATGTGTTGGTCAGAAGGAAGACTGATGGCACGTTGGGACATTCTGTTTACAGGAAGCCTACTCACACTGACTTGTATCTGCGAGCTGATAGTTGCCACTGTCCAGCTCAGCGTGTAGGAGTACTTCGTACCTTGGTTCACAGGGCCCACGTTATCTCAGACCCTGAAAATTTGGCAGCGGAGCCATCACATCTCGAAGTCACCTTTCGTCAGAATGGTTATAGTGAGAGGCAGATCAAACGTGCGTTGCGCTATCAGCCTTCTGTGCAACGAGTGAGTGACGGTAGCAACGAAGTCTACGGCCTTTTTGCCTTACGGAAGCATTTCCAAAATTATTGGCCGTATTTTTCGGAAATATGACGTGAAAAGTGTTTTTTGACCACCTTCTAAGATTAAGGCCCTGTTGGAGGCCGTAAAAGAAGATCTTGGTTTGCGTAAGGCTGGTGTCTATCGTATTCCTTGCAGTTGTGGCATGTCATATAGTGGTCAAACAATCAGGACTGTGGAAGACCGGTGTATTGAAGATAAGCATCACACACGCTTACAACAGCCGAGCTAATCCGCTGTTGTAGAACACGACTTGACACCTGTCATCCTATGGAATACAACAACACGGAGATTCTGGCTTGCACGTCCTGCTATTAGGATAGTGTCATTACGGAAGCTGTTGAAATCAAAGTATCAAGCAACCGTATAAACAGAGACGGTGGATTGTGTGTAAATGCTGCTTGGAATCCGGCTCTGTCTCTCATCAAAAAACAGAGGGAATGAATTAGGGCTACCTCACCTGTTGATTAATAGTTACTATTTATATTTCTGAAGTTGGTTATCTTTGGTTTTGTGGTGACTTTGCGGTTATTTGTTTTGTGTGTGGTATCTTCCTTGTTTTTCCTCTGTGAACCGAGGTATTAAATGACCTTGCACATGGCTTCCTCCTTGCAGTTGTGCCTTGAGAATAACAGGGTGTGCTCCTGCCGAAATATCGGCGGTGGTCGACGACGTCACCCGGCAGCAAACCCGTAAATTATTTGAACAAACTGTCGGCTTCCTGGTACGGACATTCAGTGACGTATTTCGTCCCAAAGAGGGACAGGCCAGATATTAAGCAAGTAGTCATTTTAGCTCATCAGTGTATACAGTCACATTCTTGTTTACAGTTGGTCATGGTATTTATTTTATTTCGTCTACCATTGTAGAGAACCTCCACCACGACAATGTAGTCGCTGTGTGAAACGACGTACATGCACTACAAGTACGAGTAGCAGATGGGAATGTCGACGCAGTGTAGATGAAACATCATCAACTGGTGGAAGACGAGTTGGTGTTGTCTCATGATGAAGAAGAGTATCCTAGAGAAAAATCTTCTGTACCCGTATCACATTCAAAGCATGGAAGAATAAAATGAAGAAGACGTTCGGCGAAGAATAATCTTTCTGCCAGTGTACGTGGAGTAATGTGCAGTATTTCTGCAGTTCCTTAGCATGTAACTTATTTTCTAATGAGGTTGACTTTCCTCGTGATGGGATATTCAGTTGTCGTAGGAATACGTCAGGTCTTACGGGAACCCTTATGAAGTACATCAACACAAACCTCAACAGAGGTTCAGCCTTACAGATAAACGTATCTGCAGTTACTCACAAAGTTGACCAAGGACTTTGGTTTGTGCACGATAGTGGTCCATCGCACTTTACACGGATATTTCACAAGTATCTCGATAACCGCCTCGCGAACAAGTGGTTTGATCGAAGAGGATTCACTGCATGCCTGTCCGATCACTACATTTGAATCCAATGGTTTTTCCGCTTTTGGGGCACTTTGATTCCTTGGTGTATTCAGCTCCAAGTCCGTATTCTGATAGAGCATATCCAAAATGGATGTTACCAAATACGAAACGAACCAAGAGTTTTCTGCAACAGATGGGAAATTATGGAACGTATGGAAGCAGCAAGCATGGAAGCAGGTTTTTTAAATGTAAATGTGTCATTTATGTGCTAAGAATCGTTTCATACCTCAGATTGATTCTTGGAAGAATACAGCAGCCTGACGCCGTTAATAATGCTGTTTATTCACACAACTAGCAGCGTTATCAGTTTCGAACCAACAGGTTCAAATTCAGAAGTCAGTTTCCCAGATATCTGTTAATGGTTACATGACATTTTGGGCTCATTAGTTCTCCTTGTGGTGAGGTTTACTTAGTGAGAGGGATCTACGGTAAATGAAGATGTGATAAACGGCTTATTTGACGGTAACTGCAGTTAATACCGATTGAACAGTATGTAAACAAATCTTTATGGTTGATCTGTCGATTCGGAACCGGTAATGGCACTACTTCTTTAAAAATAAATAGCATTATTACCATTGGTCGCTTACTGTTTTCTTCTTTACGACAACGAGCTTGTATTTAGTATACAGGAACGGCCTTAAACTGTTACTTTTCGGCAAGCCTTTGATAGCAACGACTTTCGAACCCGTCTTCGCGTGTACTTTTTATAATGATTTGATGTCAGGAATAAATTCCTAAATTTTCTGGCACGTGTATTACACACTCTGAATTTTAGAATCTTCTAGTATCACAATTGTATGATACACATTGAAATTTACAAAAGCCCGTACAGAAATCATATTTTCTGGATCGACTGCTGCTTTTTTCCTGGCTGCTTGGAAGGTTTTTTACGGTGACGAACGAGGGATGACCTCCAGAGCACCGGAGATTTCTCCATCTAACACCTGGAGAAAACCAAAGAGTGCTGAAAATTAATGAGCCACTGTACATGGAGATTGTTTCAAACTGAAAACGTTGAGAAATAATGTAAAACTGACCCCTAATAACAGGATGTGAAATGTGATAAAAATAGCAGTGAATGCGTCGATTCTATGTTTTCTAACCACTGAAAAAGAATAACCATGGAAATGGTATGAAAGTGTCAGCATAACAAACGGGTCATCAGAATACGCTATAAAATTATCAATGGAAATGTGTGAGATTAAACTGGGTATGGGCACATCTTCTACAGCTAGCAGCCATGCAGGATGAAGCAGTTTGTGCGTGCGTGCGTGTGTGTGTGTGTGTGTGTGTGTGTGTGTGTATGGGTATCATCAGTCAATACAAGGCAGCAGGTTTTTCCCTGTACATTCGTTCAGCTTTTCAGCCTACATGATGCTACACCAGAGCCCCTCATTCAGTGCTTGTTCATGACCTCCTACAGGTCTAAATATTCAGTTTCTTCTTCTATTTTCATGATACAACAACTGCAGAAACATATCAGTTACCGATTTCGACTGGCTATCGTCCTTTTCCCTTCCGTAGTGCAAGACCATTACTTTCTGAGGGTAACTGTTCTAAATAAAAGCATAACTGGCGCTAGATTACATAAACCCCATCTCATATAGACCAGTCGCTTTCAATATGTGAAATGAAATTTATGTCGCCCTATGAACATTTAGGTCGTGATTAACATAGCCTGGGAATCTGAAGGCACTTTTGACGTCTTAGAAATGAAAATACACTCACTTTATTTGATTCCAGTAAAAAGAAGTACTGCATACCATTTTCCGACTTATTATAAGTTTCTTCTTGTTTGTATCAACTTACTTTATGGGAAAATCCTTTCCACTAATAGAAGTCTCGTCAATTACATTTACTTACCATTCGACAACATTTCTATTATCATTTCATTGAAAATATTTCGATATTGGAAGGAGGAAATCAAATAGCAATTATATCAGCCAATATATAAACTATTAACTATGGTCATGTGTTTTAAGTACTGTGTGTTACAGGACAGACAAAACGTATGTCGATACTGTCCCTACCCTAAGCTCTTTCAGCGGCTGTCTCGTAGTGATTATTGAAACTTGCTGCCTTTTTCAGATGACCAGTCAATTACAGATGACCACTGTCATCATCACCCATTTATCCAACATCATCACCCATCAAAACCATTCATTACAATCACCATCATGAATCTTCAGCCATTTGACATCCATGGATTCACAAAGGTCCCTTTCCAACATCGTCCTCTCGGTCTCACGTTGATTATTCCTGTCTAGATGAGAACTTCCTTCGTCGATCACCCATCCATCTGACAGGCCACGTCTTCCACCAATTTCCATTTCATTTACATAAAAACCAGAATTATGCCTTATAATCGAAGTCAAAACTTTATACCAACACAGATATATGGTAGTGTATTTGACGGACGATGCAGTGATCTTAGATGCCGATCGGTGAGGAACATGTGTGGAATGTGAATAAAAAGGCGCGATATTTGAAATTTGTAAAATTTTGTTGCGATTTATTGTGAAAGCTGCATGAAAAGCTGCAAGAAGGATACAGAAAGAGGCACGGCACCAAAAGGAACAGTCTGTGTAGGGAAGCAACAAAAGAAGTAATAGCTGGTTCCTCATAGGGAACAAGAGCTGATAAACATGGAATATATTTGATTACCCCACTCCAATTCTGTCGAAAAAGAGAAACTTATTCAGCAGATATTAATATTATCTGTAAAGTAAATCAATGAATATTTTAAGGTGAATTAATTTTCAGTCATGCGCAAGACACATTTCAATCTATATATTAAATACAATATTTAAAATCTCTCACCATCACTCATAGGAGTTATATTATTCTCTTTACCTAACGCTGGATGCTTGAATTTTCGCCAGGTTTTGCCAGAGGGGAAGAAGAAGATGTAGTTGAACGAACAGGCACTTCGTATCAGGTGCACCGAATAAAAATATAAAACAGAAATATTTATATACTATCTTGCCATTACTTAACGAAGGCATTATTGTGATTTTAGATTCATACCCTAATCCAGCTAGGTCTAATGTTAGATACGAAAAATCTTACCAAGTTATGCCAGAGGAGAATAAAACCAGAGCACCTTAACTTCCCATTAGACTCAGTGACTAAAAATAATAAAATAACGATATTTACATGATCTTCTAGTAACATTTCACGGAGCTACTAGTAAGACATTCTCAATTTCCGACTCTAATCTATCTATGCCTAAAGTTGGATACGAAAGCTCGTGTAAGGTTTCGGGAGAAGACAGGAAGGTGTAGTTCAAGAAGCATGCACTTCAACTTCCCATCGGATCCACTCCCCAGAGACTTTGTCAATTGTTCCAAAATGAGAGAAACCAAGACGTTAAAAACATTATGTTTATGAAAGCAAAAGTGAGAGAAGAAAAGGATGATTATGATGAGAAACGTGCTGAAGAAGAAGAAGATGATGTACCCGATGGATCGTCTGCAACAAATTGTCAGCAGATCTCAACCTGAATGAACTGCTCGAGCAGTTTTCTGCCGGCTTCGAAAGCTGTGGGCAGTAAAACACTCGATACTAAAATGTTATCTATTGAAGAGGAATGTCTAGAATTATTGGTTATTACCTAAGCTGCGGAAAGGTAGAATGAAGTGGCACATGAGAACATTAACTCTTAACTGTACTGAGTAATATGATGAGGGAAACAAGTAATTCTTACCATAAAATAATGCTATTAATTACTTCCGTAATTTTCGACTGTAAGTAATTTTTGCAGCATTGTTCAAGATGAATATAATGTGAGGTGTATATTAATGAGTTAAATGCAAATAATTTTGGCGGATGACTGTTTAATTTGCTTATAAAGGGTGTTGAACTTTCGAAGAAAATGAGTGCTTCTCAGTCTAAGGTTTCTTATCAGTAATGCCAGTATAGAAGGTGCACATATTTTAATAAGTTATACAGACAGTTTAGATAAAGAGATATTTTTCTTGAGAATTGTGTGAAACCTTACACATAATACAAAAATTATCAATAATTTAATTTGTTTTCAAGGTATCAATTCTGACAGTGCCTTTGAAGCTTTCACATCTCCCTGTTACCTCCTTCGGTTTCCCATGAGTGTGTATAACATGGCGTTTGCTCAGTTGGGGTAAATTGTACATCTTTTCTCATCAAGTATTTCCATTACGTAATGGTGTTATTTAATATCTGATTATAGGAAATGTAGCCTATAAAGTGTTTTGAAAACCTTGGCACCATAGTTGTTAATGGTAAACATTGCAAGCTTTGTCAGTTGTTATTGTACGCAACTTCTAGCAGGTATAAGTCATTTATACCAAAAGCAATCACTATCACCGATTATATTTTTCTACTGATTAGTACTCCTAAAACGGTACCTGAGGACCATTTGCATTGCGAAATATTTAATTATGAGGGGGCGCTGTGACTTGCATAAAATTTATCCCTCATTAATTACATTTGCGTTGTCTTTGTGAGCTTGTCTGCTTAGCACAATATTTTAGCTAACACATATTTTCTGCAGCTATAGGACTAGTCTAGTTAGTTTCACAGCGTTGGTCCCCATTGCGCTTAACTTCTAAATTCACCCATTGTTCGTAACTGTTTGGTCATGGAAAAAGCACTGGAATACTTTAGAGTCAAAAGTCATGTTATAGGTACTACTTCGATGTGGAATTTAACATCTCAACATTTGATATAAACATTGAAGTTTTTATGTTGCAGACACATTTTTGAGACATTTTAGACTTGAAAGAATATTGTGACACATGACAAACATCACTGATATGGAAAATAATTAATTTAAGGCTTAGTTCTGTCCTGTACCAAGCACGGTACAAAGATGGAACTTTGAACGTTTTTACCATTGCAGCCCTCTGTTAATGATATTAAGTAACTATGAAGTGTTTCAGCAGTTGATTTATGGCATTGTATCAGGTTTTGCAGAGTAGATGTTTTTTTAAATATTTGTAGAGTATATAAGTTACTCATGCCAAAATTACATAGCAAATTATATATAGTTTCAAATGAAAATTGCTAAAGCAGCTGGTGAGCAGGTCCATAAATGATTTTTTGAACTCAGTAATGCAAACTTCGTTTTGTCATTCTCATGCAGTTAAAATATTTTCAAGTACTTATTTGTTATTAGTGTGGATACTTTTGAGCATACCCCATATGGTGCTACACTGTAATTGGCCCTTTCATTTTAAGGGGAGTTAAAACGGAAAATTGTTTGACGTTTTCGAATTTTTATCTCATTATAAAATTTGTAATGTTCCGAATATATGTATCAACTCACATGGTAAGTATTTTATTTTATTTTTTTAATATTGTCTACACTGGTTGAAAATGTTAAAACTTTTATGTGCATTACCTCAAGATCTAATTAAATCAATAATTTTTTGTATAGAAGGCTGTGAAATGATGTGTTATAAAGGTTAACAGTGTTGGTCCTGTCCAGAAGAGAATGGGTACCAGGTTGAGGAAGTTGAAACAAAGTTTGAGACACAAGAAACTTTCTGATGCTGAAACCGTAACAGGCAGGGTAACAGACAAAATGATTAATGATCTACAGCAGTATTATGGGATGGCCATTAGATATAATATTGAGGATTTGTTGAAAATGAAGCAGGCAGTATGGGCTTTCTTCTTCCACAGTCTGTCAACTGAGAAAAACCAGTATACCACCTTTGCCCTCGTGGACCTGATTCATGGTGAAATTATCGCAATGCCCAGTACTCAAACAGTTTATACAGCCATAAATATTCTGTTGCAGCAGCAGTCATGGATATCATAAAACCTATTTGCAGAGACCTGGCAAATCCTGATTTACTGAAGAAGTGTCTGCCTGGTCAGACTCAAAATCCCAATGATTCGTTCAGTAATTCTATATGGACTCGCTTACCAAAAATTGTGTTGGAAGGAAGACACTAAAGTGGGGGTCAGCGATGCTGTAATTAATTTTAATGACGTCATAATTGGTAGGGTGAAAGTTCTACAGCATATGGGATTTAATCCTGGAGCAAACTGCATCAGAGAGCTTGAACAGATGGGCAAGGTTCGCATTGATAAAGCAAAGTATGCATCTGAGTTGGCCACTAAGGAGCCCAGCAAGAAGAAAAAAATTGTAAAAAGATCAAGAGGATGACATACAGTATGGCGAAGGCTGCTTCTGAGTTACTCAAAATAAAAAAAAGATTAAGCATACACTAAGTGAGTTACAGTCTTTTGAAGCTTTAGAAGCTGTTCCTGAAAATTTATATTTTCTGTTCCATTTTTCCCTAAATCTCAGAAACCACTTCCAGTAGAGTATTCAAATTTTCAGGGAGTAATAACATATATATCCTGAGTGTACTGAACCAAAAGAAGAACATAATGTTACATATAATTAAAATTATTTACTATAATGTACAAAAAATACACACAATTTTAACTGTGTAATTAAAGAGTTGTAATTCCAAAGCAGTGGCTGAAACGCAATGTGTATTATGTTCTCGAGTGATATATATATAAAGGAGTTTTGCTATTTGGGGAGCAAAATAACTGATGATGGTCGAAGTAGAGAGGATATAAAATATAGGCTGGCAATGGCAAGGAAAGCGTTTCTGAAGAAGAGAAATTTGTTAACATCGAGTATAGATTTAAGTGTCAGGAAGTCATTTCTGAAAGTATTCGTATGGAGTGTAGCCATGTATGGAAGTGAAACATGGACGATAAATAGTTTGGACAAGAAGAGAATAGAAGCTTTCGAAATGTGGTGCTACAGAAGAATGCTGAACATTAGATGGGTAGATCACATAACTAATGAGGAAGTATTGAATAGGATTGGGGAGAAGAGAAGTTTGTGGCACAACTTGACCAGAAGAAGGGATCGGTTGGTAGGACATGTTCTGAGGCATCAAGGGATCACCAATTTAGTATTGGAGGGCAGCGTGGAGGGTAAAAATCGTAGAGGGAGACCAAGAGATGAATACACTAAGCAGATTCAGAAGGATGTAGGTTGCAGTAGGTACTGGGAGATGAAAAAGCTTGCACAGGATAGAGTAGCATGGAGAGCTGCATCAAACCAGTCTCAGGACTTACCACAACAACATATATATATATATATATATATATATATATATATATATATATATATATATATATATATAGAGAGAGAGAGAGAGAGAGAGAGAGAGCAAGAGAGAGTGATGATGTAGGGCACAAAGGGCACTCAAGCATGTGGCTTGGGGTTTGTCCTTCTCTACAATCGCAGGACGTATCTTCTGTTATGAAGCCCACGTTGTCTCTGGATCGTCCAATTCCTGATCGTATCTGTTAAAAGATTTAGACACCAGCCAGCTTTCATTCTGTGCAGGAGGTAGTTCTTCAGCTCCCGACATCCATCCGTGCAGGTGAGGCGTCTACTTCTTCCGTAACTCCAGCCTTGGCTCCTCTGGGAGCTCTTCCGCGAGCTCAGCCGTAGCTGTGATGAATTATGTCCGTCCTCTTTCAGTCTCTCCTTGTTGGCTGCCACTGCTCTACGTACCCTTGGTGGCGCTTTTCCAGCCACGTAGTAGAGCTTATCAGTTGGGGTAGGTCTTAAGTAACCTTTGATCAACCTGCTGGTTTCACTGAGAATAATGTCTACTTTTCTGGAATGAGATGAGCTTTACCAGATTGAGGAAGCATATTCGGTAGTAGAAAAGCACAGTGCCATTGCAGAAGAGCGAATAGTTTGTGGATGTGAGCCCCACTGTGTGCTCATTAGTTTGAGAATTAGGTTGTTTCGAGTGGAGATTTTCATTTTGGTTTTCTGGCAGTGAGTTTTGAATGTCACAGTTCTGTCGGGAAAGACTCCCACGTATTTAGGGGGTGATGATGCTGAAGATTGACGGAATTATTCTGGTTCAGTAGACTTAGAACATACAGTTCAAAGTCCTGAAAAAGTTTCATGTCAATAGCTACAAAGATTTCTGAAATACAGGGAATCCTAGTCACTGAATTTAACATTGTCAGGATAGGGAGTTCCAATATCCCTTAATACTAGTTTCTGGTTGGAGGCGAGAAGTATTAGATGTGTGATGTATTCTTTTTCTCATTTTATGTACGTAATTGAGATACTTCTGAGAACTGTCTGGACAGGACTACATTGTAATTGCCTCTTTCATATTAATGATGACTTTTTTGAATGTGGATCATCAATGTAATGCAATATTGATTAAATGTAGAGGTACATCAGTGTACATAATTACCCTTGACTCTCAGTTGAAGCAACTTTGGTGATAGGATGGAGGAGACGGTGTAAACAAAGTTGGTCTTTACGTAAAAAATGTAAATTGACTAATTTTACATTCAAATTAATGAGTTCCTTTGACTTTCAAGGATGTAATCAATAATTTTTATTGTCAACAGGATGGTAATAACATTTTACTGCATATCTGATAAGTATTTTTATTACTACACACTGACTGGTTGGAAAGAGGAGGTGGTGGGTGTGAAGAGCAACTGAGGATATTTTAATTGTTATTATTTATATACTTCATTTATTTAATGTCGCTACATTCTTACTTGATGCCTCATTTTAACCTTTTGCTGTTACTGGATGGGGTATTAAACTTTCCACCAGTAAAATTAGACTTTTTCCATCGTTTTGGATTTTGATTGGTTGTGTTAGGTTGACAGGTGGATGAGGAGGAAAGGGTTTCTAATTTTTACATTAATGCAATTGGGTTAGTTTTACCATCTTTGATTTTTATTAGTTGTTTCATTTATTACCTGCCTTTGACTGGTTTGATGGTAGTGGGAAAGGTGAGGGGCAGACAATTGGGCTATTACATTATATATTTTTTAATCTCATACTGCATTTTGATAGGCTGGAGATAAGGAAGGGCGGAGAACTGAGAATGACAGGGTATTTCATGGCCAATTATTGACCAACTGATCGACTGACTGTCACTGGTAACGTTACTGATACAGAGTAGTGGGTATATGATAATTGTATCTGTACCAGACAGTTCATATCCATTATAATGATAAGTTATTCTTAGTTCTACGTGCAATAGTTCGCCTATAAATTAATCTGAGACAATTGCTGATTTTAGCACCAGTACTCAAAATAGCACATGATCTTTGTGTCTGCAGTAAATGAGTATAGACATGTACTGCACCTCTGTCTTACAAGAATTTGCCTACTCTATCCACTGCTGCAATCAGAATTAATTTAGTTTAAAGTTCTACCGGTTTCGAATTAGAGGCAAAATTACATACTTAAAAATTAATAGAAAATTGCGGAAAACATATTCCTCTTCCAAACTACATGTTGTAGCTGATGTGTAAGCACATCTGCCAGCAGATACTGCCTTGGTATTAGTGTAGCTGACTAATAAAATGATGTGCCGATTTTAATGAAAAGTTAAATTAAAATGTCTCCCACAGCTCAATGAATAGTGATGTGGGAAAACGTTAGTATCACATCTCAGTGCACATGTAAGTCCCACAAACAGATAGTTCGACACCATTTGTGTTATAAAAATGGTAAAAGTAATTATTTACTGGATTCCATTTCAACAAAACTGCTTGCCATAGGTACACATTACCTCCAGAGCATAAATGCATTTTAATAGTATCACCTTTACTTCTTCTTTAACATGATGCATCACACTTTCCTGCAGCTGTACTGATTTGCGTTGCTCGTGTACAAATATGAGCTATATAAATCTACCCGTTGTGCTCGCCCCGAGTGGAGCTGACATCATGTCTGGACCGTTCAAATACGACAGATGCAACTATGGGCCCCTAACACATTCCCCCCTTCTCCACTACTCAGCCCAGCCGCGCCACCTTTCAGCGCTGTTGCAGCCTGCTGACATCTGTCAGAGTTACGTTCGGCTGGATATCCACGACACAGAGTACACAGTCCTGACACAGCGTCTGACATTAATCACTGACATTCAGATATGACACATCAGTCACAGCAGTCATCTCTAGGAAATACGTTTTTCGTTGTGGTGAAATCTTTTCACGAAATTTGAATAAACAAATTTCTCCTCAGAATTAGAAATAATTTTGTTGCCGCTTACCTACATAGGGAGCAATGATCATCATAGCAAAATAAGAGAAATCAGGTCGCACTAAATGATTCAAGTGTTCGTTTCACTCCGTGCACTGTTAGAGAATGGAACAGTAAGGGAAGAGTATGCAGACGGACTGATGAACTGCCTGCCAGGTGCCCAACTCTGGGTTTCAGAGTAGTCATGTAGACTAAGATACAGTACTGCCCATCGTTACGTGCGCATTAAACACAGGGAAGAAAGATACCACAGGCTTCATACGCTAGTTTCTGATCCGCTGTGGCGAGGGCGCAACGACAATGGATACACTGGTCGCATTTCAACCACACGACGCTCAGGATGATACCATCAACGAAGAAACAAGGGGAGAGAAAAGAGCACGTTGTAACACCAAACACAGGCCAGTGAGATGCAGCCCGGGAGCATTGTAATGGATTTTTACGCCTCTGCGGCAAATGGTACAAACGCTAATTTGGGTAGTCGTTTGACGCTTGTCAGGCGTCACATATGAACTCGAGATTTATGGCTCTTCGTCAAGAAGCCAAACCTAATGAGTCGCCGTTTATGTGCTCCATATGTAGTCCTACAGCAGTCCAGAAGCTGCTCAGATCGACGATAGGAGTATCGAAGAGACCGAAGACCCGCTATACGGTCGCGACGTTTCGGGGGGGGGGGGGGGGGGGGAGCTTTAGGAAAGAACTGGGATCTTGGTGCTGCTGTTGACTCCAACAGGAAGTTTAAACTAGCGTCACTTTCTGGCGTGCTATAGTTCGATAATTTAATCCGCCCAATAACATTTAGCTTTAATTTCAAATTTATTTTTCCTGAAAAATTCTTTAAATAACATATTTTTGAATGTTTTGGAATAGATTGCAGTTAACGACACTGATTTCGGATTTGGAGGTGATTGTATATTTCGTAATATTCAATGTTCGTATGAATACTGGCATTCTGGAGTATTCTATGCTTCTGCAAATCGCTGCTCTCTTGTTCTGGTCATTAGGTCTATTGTGGCTCTATGTTGGTGTCAGCAACGAACGTACTTTCAGTCCTAAGTAGATGATTCTGATGATCCGGCCTTGGGATTTGGATGTCATGGTGATTTCGACTTGACAATATATAGATTCAGACAACACCCAAACTTGTTACGTTCAGCACGCAGCCGAGCTCTAACAGCGGAGGTATTGCGTCCTTGACTGACTTTCCTAGACACTACGGGAAGAAAAGGAGACAGGGAGACAGTGACAATAAAAAGTCTGTTAGTGCCTGACTCGACTGCTTTCTTTTAAATTAATCTCACACTAAACTTTTTATGTGGAAAAAGGAGTCAAACAGAGAAACAAATATGTGTGGTGACGCTTCAGCTAACAAGCCAACTTAGAGATTTGGCCAACTAGTTATGAAATTTTTATGTTATACAACTTATTTATGTTGATAAAATTAATAGTTAACAAAAATTGCAGTGAAGTTGGGCAAAAGGTATTCAAAATGTTCAAATGTGTGTGAATTCCTGAGGGACCAAACTGCTTTCATCGGTCCCTAGACTTACACCCTACGTATGCTAACTTTTGTTAAGATGAACACACACATCCATGCCCTAAGGAGGATTCGAAACTCCGGCGGGAGGGGCTGCGCAATCCGTGAAATGGCACCTTAAACTCGGCGGCCACTCTGCGCGGCTAAAAGAATTTTTGCGTAATATTGAGTAATATTGTATTTTTGGCATCCGCAGAAATTCAGTGTTCTACTGTACAGTAAACATTGTTAGGTTCTTACAAATGACATATCCATTGTACAAGTATATCTGACGAAGGTAGTCAATATACAAATTTCTGGAACCCTGGAACCCGGTCGACCCGCCAGACACACTGTCTTGGTCGGTTGCGATACTATTATGTATGGGAAACTCCAGTCTTCAAGGGACTTGGGGCTATGTGTGAGAGATATATTACAAACGGATCATATTGAATTGGTATCAATGATATGAAACTACGTAGTCCAAAATAGGTGAAATGCCACCAGGCAAATTGTGAATGTTTTCCTTCAGTTGCATTTTTAATATAGATTCAGGAGAATATTTCCCTTAAACATTGTCTTATACGTGTAAAACACGGCGCTCAGGGCATAATAGGTGCTACTTGGAGGACAGTTATGTACAGCATCTGGAATGAATGTCTTCATGTGTCATATTCATACATCATGATACGACGATCAGTAACCTGAGTTCATTAGTAATTCTGGAGCCACGATAAAGGTGATTTTGTGTCGAAAAAATCAGGAGATACAATATTTGAACGCTGTAACATGTTATTTCCTGTTTAACAACGAAGAGGGCGAACCAGAATCCCCCGACATAATTTTGGATGTTTTTCAGTGATGTTTGCTTTGTATTTTGGTATAAAATACGCGTGATCGCCTGTGAATCACTACCGAGTAATCACATTTTCTTTGATTTGTTATTCTCATTAACAATGGATCTATTTATACCAAAAATACCGGCACAGCTAGGAAATGTAGAAAGTAGGTCGTGTGTCGTCCTTGCGAGCAAACGTGTTCCGTCAGTTGTTACACTTGCTGTTGACAACAGAAATTCCGATTTTACTTTTGGCCCTCAAGCCCGCTTTCAGTACGGCTCGATTCTATCTCGAGTCGTTTATCTGCCGAAATTAGTCCTTGCACTGTGTCAAACGATTAAAGGAAATCTAGGAATACGAAACCTGTCTGTTACTCTTCATCCAGGGATCGCAGAATAAAGTGTGAGAAAAGGGCCAGCAGAGTTTCTAACGAGCGCTGCTGTCTTCATCTGTGCCTTGTGAAAATTTATTTTATTAGAACTTGGGCTATGCTTAGCAAAACTACAGGAAACTAGTGTCAAGGACATTGGTTTGTAATTCTGTGGAACTGTTCTTTTACCCTTTGTATACATTAGAGTGATATTCAGGTTTCACTGTCACTTGAAATTTTGCGAGGAGCGAGAGATTCGTGATAAATGGAAACTATGTCAGGGTCCAATGCCTAAATGTACTCTCCCCAAGTCTAATTAAGATTCCTTGCTGCCCCCCGCGACTTATTTGATTTCAACTCCGTCAGTTGCTTCTCAGTGCGAGGATTGGCTGATTCTACGTCCTCCGCACGAGGATGTGTGTGAAGATTTTCCTAAACGGAGAGTTTAAAACTTCAGCGCATATCTTGAATCTATTACGATCACAGTCATTCATGTCACATGACCCGCTGATTTCACCGATGTTCCAATTATAAGCTCTTACTCACAACCTCGCAATTTTACACACTCATTCTGTGTGGGTGTGTACAATGTACGTCGTCCAGTTAAATGTGTAACCGCAGCCGTAGTACACATACATATCTAAAGCAATTGCGTCATTTAAATTGTTGACCAGTTGGGAAAATCATTCTCATTCCACTCAATTACGACAGCAATTATACATTTAAATAACGACGTGTATTGAAGAATGTGGTGTCACCGCCAGACACCACACTTGCTAGGTGGTAGCTTTAAATCGGCCGCGGTCCATTAGTACATGTCGGACCCGCGTGTCGCCACTTTCAGTGATAGCAGACCGAGCGCCACCACATGGCAGGTCTAGAGAGACGTACTAGCACTCGCCCCAGTTGTACGGACGACGTAGCTAGCGATGCACACTGACGAAGCCTTGCTCATTTGCAGAGCAGATAGTTAGAATAGCCTTCAGCTAAGTCAATGGCTACGACCTAGCAAGGCGCCATTAGCAGTATATTGTCTGAAACTATAGAGTCTCACTTGTATCGTCAATAGCGATGTACCAAGGATGGATTAAAGTTAAGTATTCCAGAAGCTACGTACTTTTCTTTTTAACATTCATTACGTATCCTGTTTCAGACCTCACGCCATCCTGCGTGAGCTTATAGCGTGTATTTCGGTCTTCTCAAACCACACTGTGTCGGCACTTCTGTCGACACATCATAGACAACCACACAGAGCGTATGCATAAAATTATGAAGTTATGAGCAAGCGCTTGAAAACGGTACATCACTCAAATTAGCATCCCGGGTGAAATAAATGTCTTTGATCGCAACACAGTGAAGGTAGGAAATGAAATTGTTTACTCTCGTTGTATTTGAGTTTCCTTCTGTATAACTGTTTCTTGCTTAGGCTCTTCCGTACAGTTTCCCAATGTGTACGTACGTTTCAAGCAAAAATGTTAAAATCTTTAATTAACATCTTCAGATAATTTTGCTATGGTCGTGACTTTTCCGTCACTCGATTTATGTGGGTTTCATGAACCCATTATATCATTCTGTCTTACGGAATAGAATACATTTTCCAGATATAATTGGAAACGTTAATAACGACCTTATTTGGTTGCGAAATAACTGAATGGAAGACGTGCAGAACTATGTTAGCCAAGAATTTACCTAAGGCAACAGGTTCGAAGTCTTCGGACTTGGTGATAAGCTTTGTTTAGATGCGGTGATTCAGTCCTCTAATACAGTGAGGAAGATCATTATAAATCAGAGTTCCGCTTACCCGAAAATGTTTTAGAAAAGCCACATGTTTTCTACGATGAGACGGGAAGCACGTTCACCGATCGGTGCGAGTTTTCAAGCTATTTTGCTGAGATCATAACTTTTTGCCAACATTAGCTTCTCAAAAGTTAGAGATTAGAAGCGTACTGTCCCAGATCTGAGCAGTTTTTGACATGATGTTTCGTTGTTAAATACGAAATTTCTAATATACCCCCACTAACAAGTTTCAGAAATATAAATATGACGCACACATATCACACAACTGTGCGTCGGAAATTCCGAAATTTATGTCACACCGATCCACAGTTTATATCGTACACTGTGGCAGATGTGGTACAGTACTTATATAAGGTATACTTGAAAATACATAAGAATATAGCGGTAACACTCTATAGTTTCCAACTCTTCAGTGAGTAGGACTTCTTGTCTTGCTTGTCTGACTTATGATGTTACGACAGAAAGGTGTCATTGATTACCTTGTTCATGGTTACATAGGCATAGAAAATGATATGCTATCTACAGCAGTTTAATTTTTTCAATAAATGTTACTTTCTTTCGTACTACTGTTGCTCATTAGCAGCTATGTTACCCGCTTCGTTTTTAGCACGTGATTCATAAACCAAAGCTCCATCCGCAGATGACTGCCATCGGAATAATATGAGTAGTGGCAACAACAGAGCGAATGTGAGATTTGACAGCGTTAGCGATAAAGGAATTAAAATAATACATTTCACTTCATAATGCAACAAATCAGAGATAATATTTTCAAATCAAAACCTCATCTACACCTGACTGCCACAGGAATAACATGAGTTGCGTCAACAACAGATTATGCTATCAATAATGAAAGGGAGAAATACATGCCATTTGATTATATATCAAATGAGAAATAATTTGGCATGAAGTGAATGTTCTCATTGTTTTGATGAGTTAAATGATGAACCGTTTAGTTTGATGTCTCTGACGTGACGTTAATCACTATAAATCATAACTGCTGGTAAACCTTTCGGGATGTGAGGTCGTAGTCGAAGAAACTCTTCTCTTGCTGACGTTTCGTCCAGGACTGCGCTGGACACCTTCAGAGGCGCTCGCCCGCTGAGTCTCGTCTAGCAGAGGAGCACCTCTGAGGATATCCAGCGCAGTCCTGGACGAAATGTCAGGAACAGAAGAGTTTCTTGTACCATGACCTCACATGCGGAAAGGTTTACCAGCAGCTATGTTATTCGGTCGTGAAAGCCTTCATTCCATTATAAATCAGTTTATTGTTCTTATATGTGTAATTTTCAAGATGGAAGACGAATGAATTTGCAGAGGCGTTTATGTTAAACATTTTGGCCGTTCACTGTGTCATATTTCGCCCCATGCGACAGCATTAATCACTTGGTTTTACCGCGGAACCTTTTGCGAAATATTATAATTTCTTCCTTTCTGCATCCCACGACCTGAGTTATTTGATGGATACATTCTAATTTCTATCTTACACTCAAGTTTTCACTCCCTACAGCTCCATTTGGCTCCACGAAAGTTTTTCCTTGATATTGTAAACACAAGTCCCAATGCGAAGTGTATCAATATTTCCACGATTCCACGCAGAATCTCCACTATTCTTATCTTACCAGTACGTCTATAATTCTGCAGCACTTATTTCAAGTTCTTCAATGCACCTCTGCACAATTCTGTGCTCCGAAAGTACATTATAGGAAATTTCTTCTTTAAATTGAGGCCTATGAGTGATACTGGTGGACTTATTTGGCCAGGAATGCCTGTCTGCCTGTGCAGCTCCACTTTTTATGTCCTAGTTGTTTCATACGTTATTTGTTATTTTGCTTCCAGTTCCTTAACTTCGTCTACTTCGCGGTCACCAATTTGGATTTTCAGTTTATTCCTAACATCATCTCTGACGCTCCTCATTATTTTCGTGTTATTTTACTCACATTTCATAACACGTGCTCAAATGACTGCTCATTACAGTTAACAGGGCCTACAGTATTTCCTCCCTTTCACTCAGGATAACAATGACATCAGTAAATATCATCGATGATATTAGATTTTCATTTTTTATTTCAGTTATTGCTTCTTGGACTTATAGGTATAACACTATGTGTGTAAGACAGCATCTCGTCTTACACCCTTTTAATCCGAACACTTCGTTTTTGATTTTATCTTACTAATCTCTGTATTTTCTGTACGTACTGTATATTGCCAGTCTTTCCTTAACGTTTACTCATATTTTACTTAGAATTTCGAACAACTTGTACCATTTTGCAAAATCGAACGCTTTTTGTAGCTCGACATATCCTGCCAACTCTTCTTGATTTTTTTTTAAAATTCTCGCCTCCGTTATAAATCAAAACGTCAGATCTTCCCCTCTGCATCCTTTATCTTTCCTAAAACCATACAGACCCAAAGATATCTTTTCAGTTCTTTTGTGAATTATTTTTGTCACCAACTTGGATACATGAGTTCTTATCTGCCATTGCTACTCTCGGAATAGAGCGGACGATATTTTTCCGAAAGCTTGATGGTATTTATCACACCCATAGATTCTCACTACAACATGAATAGTCATTTGGTCGTCGCTTTCCATTACTGAATTTAGATACTCTCAAAAATTATTATCTGTGTTTTCTGCCTTATCTGATCTCAAGTCTTCCACAATTCTATTAAATACCGGCCCTAATAGTGTAACTTCTACGTTTTCAATATATGTATATACTCCCCCATTATGGGCGAGTCCTCACCTCGTAGCCTTCCAAGGACCCTTGTCAACTATTCACTGTTCCCCTGGCATTTACCAGCGGAATTTCTGTTGCACTCTTACTGTTACTACTCTTGCTTCTAATTTTCACGATGGTTGCCATATTTTTTAAATATTTTATATGGTGAATCAGTCCAGCAGTTTCGTCCTGCCATCCTTGTACTTCCTATTTATTTTAGTTCTCGGTGACAAATTACTGTCTTTTGTCCACAGCTCGTAGTCTCGCAGTCGTGTTCTCGCTTCATGAGCACGGGGTCACGGGTTCACAGGTTCGATTCCCGCCGGGGTCAGGGATTTTCACCTGCCTCGTGATGACTGGGTGTTCGTATTGTCCTCATCATTTCATCATCATTCATGAAAGTGGCGAGACAGGACTGAGCAAACGTTGGGAATTTGTACGGGTGTTGATAACGGTGCAGTTGAGAGCCCCACAAACCAAACATCATCATCACAATCATTACTCTCTTTCGCTCATCATTTCTGTATTCCCCTCTTTCGTCGATCAATTTTACTATATGTTTTGCTTAGCAAGGCTTGTTCGTGATTTCGATCCGTTTGTTTATGTTTGTCTTTCCAACATCCGTGATCGCCATTTGAAGGAAGTGCATTACTAATCAACTGCACAGCCTACTGCGATATTCATATCGCCGCATCTATAGGCTAAAAAAGTGTCAAACGCTTCTCATCACTACCCATTACAATGTTATCCCATTTGCGTCCATCTGATAGCATCTTAAAATATTTCGACTCAAAGTTGTCACAAGTTTCCGTTTCTGGGAAATCATCTGTTGAAACTACCAACATCAAAAAAGTTTAGCATCACCTCGGTTCCGAGAGCTCGGGAAAAAGTGCAGAAAATTGGAACATAGGTCAACATAAACATCAATTCTTCCCTTTTTATTGTTCATCAAAACCACACATTGCATGTTGTACCACCGTACAGCGAGGTCTTCAGAGGTGGAGGTACAGATTGCTGCTCACACTGGTACCTCTAATACCCAGTAGCACGTCGTCTTGCATTGATGCATGCCTTTATTCGTCGTGGTATACTATCCACAAGTTCATCAAGACACTGTTGTTCCAGATTATCCCATTCATCAACGGTGATTCAGCGTAGATCCCTCAGAGTGGTTGGTGGGTCACGTCGTCCATAAAAAGCCCTTACCAACCTATGCCAGGCATGTTCGATAGGGTTCATGTCTGGAGATCAATGTAGGCCACCCTAGTCGAGCGATGTCGTTACCCTGATGGAAGTCATTCACAAGATGTGCACGATGGAGGCGTGAATTGTCGGCCTTGAAGACGAATGCCTCGCCAATATGCTGCCGATATGGTAGCACTATCGGTCGGAGGATAGCATTCACCTATCGTGCAGCCGTTACGGCGCCTTCCATTACCACCAGCGGCGTACGTCGGCCCAACATAGCGCCACCCCAAAACAGCAGGGAACCTCTAGCTCACAGCACTCGCTGGACAGTGTTTCAAGAGCCTTGATCCTGACTAGGTTGCCTTCAAACACGTCTCCGACGATTGTCTGGTTGAATGCATATGCGACACTCGGTGAATAGAACATGATGCCAATCCTGAGCGCTCCATCCGGTACGTTGCTTCGCCCATCTGTACCGCGCTGCACCGTGTCGTGGTTGCAAAGATGGACGTCGCCATGGACGTCGGGAGTGAAGTTGCACATCATGCAGACTATCGCGCACAATTTGAGTCGTAACAGAACAGTCTGTGACTGCACGAAAATCATTATTCAACATGGTGGCGTTGCTGTCAGGGAATCCTCCGAACCCTAATCTGTAGGTAGCGGTCTTTCACTGCTGCAGTAGCCCTTGGGCGGCTTGAGCGAGCCCTGTCATCGGCAGTTCCTGTCTTTCTGTATCTGCTCCATGTCCAAACAACATCGCTTTGGTTCATTCCGAGACACCTGGACACTTCCCTTATTGAGAGCGGAAGAGCTGTCACAAAGTAAAAACGCGTACGGATCAAACCGCAGCGTTGACCGTCTAGGCATGGTTGAACTACAGACAACACGAGCCTTGTACGTCCTTTCTGGTGGAATGACTGGAACTGATCTGATGTCGGACACCCTCCATCTAATAGGCGCTGCTCATGCATGGGTGTTTACATCTTAGGGCGGGTTTAGAGAAATCTCTGAACAGTCAAGGGGACTGTGTCTGTGACACAATATCCACAGTCAACGTCTATCTTCAACAGTTCTGGAAACCAGAGCGATGCAAAACTTTTCTTTGATGTGTGTATACATCCACGGAAGCGCGCAAGAAACTGCTATAGGCATGCGTATTCAGAGAGATATGTAAACAAGTAGAACAAAGGGCTGCGGTCGGGAACGCCTATATAAGACTACAAGTGTCTGGTGCAGTTGTTGCATCAGTTGCTGCTGCTACAGTGGCAGTTTATCAAGATTTAAGTGAGTTTAATGTGGTGTTATAGTCGGCTCACGAGTGGTGGGACACAGGATATCCGAGGTATAGAGGAAGTGGGGATTTACCTGTGCCACATCAAATCTCCGATATCGCTGCGGCCGGAGAAAGATCCTGCACGAACTGGACCAACGACGGCAGAAGAGAGACGTTGAACATGACAGAAGCGGAACCCTTCCGCAAACTGTTGCAGATTTCATTTCTGGGCCATCAGCAAATGTCAGCGTGTCAACTTTTCAATGTAACATCATCGATAAGGGCGTTCGGAGCCGAAGGCCCACTCGTATACCATTGATGACAGCACGACACAAAGCTTTATACCTCGTCTGGGCCAATCAGCACCGACATAGGACTTCTGATAGCTGCAAACATATTTTTTCATCGGACGAGTCTGTTTCAAATTGTATCCAGCAGATGCACGTGTACAGGCATGGAGACAACCTCATGAATCCGTGGACCCTGAACGTCAGCAGGGGTCTGTTGGAGGCTCTGCAATGGTGTGGAGCGTGTGTAGTTGAAGTGATACGGGACCTCTAACTCTTCCATATACGACTCTGACCGGTGACTCATTCGTAAGCATCCAGTCTGATCACCTGCATCCGTTCATGTGCATTCCGACAGACTTGGGCAATTCCAGCAGGACAATGCGACACCTCATACGTCCAGAATTGCTTTAAAGTGGCTCCAGGAACACTCTTTAGAGTTTGAACACTTCCGCTGGACCCCAGACTCCCCAGACATGACTTGCAACCTGCTGTTCAGAAGATATCTCCGCCCCCTCGTACTCTTACGGATTTATGGACAGCCCTGCAGGATTCATGGTGCCACTTCCCTCCAGCACTAGTTCAGACATCAATCGAATGCATGCCACGTCGTTTTGAGGCTCTACACCTTATTAGAAAGAGTAATTTTTTTGCCAATACACACTTTTTTAAATGTAACAGTGCCTATTCACACTAACCTATTAGAAGTAGGATAAATTAGAATGTCAGTGATGTTTGTTGCAGGATTCTAGTGTGAGTCGTTTAAGAGATTTAGTGTTTTGAAAAATTTCCACACTGAGGCTGTACAATACTCGTGGTAGCATACACTAAATAACAAGTGCATATACTATTCATGTGTGCGAGTCGTTTAGCAGATATTGTGTTTTGAAAAGTTTCCTCACTGACACTTGTACAATATTTGTGGTAGCACACACTGAATAGCAACACGAGTGCTTATACTGCTCATGTGGCTGCTGACCAGTAACGAGACAGTTGGCCATCACAGGTTGTGTTCAAAACGACCACAGGAAGCGAAAATACGCGCTTCAAGTATGATACGGAGCGACTGCAGCGAAACGTGCTAGCGTTTCAGCGGAAATTTCAGAGCAGGTTGCAGTAATATGTCGTTGCATACCAACGAGTGTAAGTGATACGTCCTTGTAGACAACATCTTTCAGCTTTCCTCGCAGGAAACTGTCTAATGATACAACTCAGGGGAACAGGCCGGACAAGGAAAAGAGCCTCGAAGTTCAGTCCGACGATTTGGAAACAATTTGTGAAGATACTCTGTAGTACTTCGTGCACTATGGGCTGGACATCCATCACATGGCATATGAAGAGGAAAGTCTAGTAGCACTTGTGGAAGATGGTCTGTTAGGACCCTGCGATACTTGTGCGAGTTAAGTGTTACGTCTATGAACAACAAGCCTATGAGCTGATGGTTCACTACCCCACACCACATGCTTAAACCTCATGTGTTATGATGATGGGACATCGTGGTGGTAGAGGAAGGAGAGGAAGACCGCGTGTGAGATGGCTGGAAGATGTGGAAGCTAATCTCAGAGCAGTGGGAGTGAGGAGGTGACGCAGGCGTTCTGAAGACCGAGACGATTGGAAATCCGTGGTTGAGGAGGCCAAGGTCCTCAGCGGACCGTCGTGTCACTGAGTCAATCAGTGAGTCAGTGTGCTGACGTTCACATGAAGAAGCCAATGTGGATTGTCAACAGAACAACAACGCATGTTTCGTTGCTTCACCTGGCCATCATTGTAAAATGTGGCTTCATCAGTTAATAAGATACATGAAACTAGATTATCCTGTCTTGCGCACTTGTAAAACACGATTCTTGATGGAGAAAGATGTGATAGGGATGGAAACTACATAGATTGAGAATGCAGAGGACACTTGTCTGACTCATGCTACTTCCTCGTGCGACTGCACGGGAGCTAACATGCGCATCAGCTGCAACGGCATCAAGGACATTAATTTATCCGTCTACTGTCGTCACTTGTATCCTTCCGTTACGTTCTCTAGGTGTTACACCATCACTTTTACATAACATATTGAAGATGTTGATTAATGCTGACAAAATGGCTGACATCTATTGGGATATGCTGTCGCATACACCATACAAAAACGAACTTCACTCTTCCTACACCCTACATGCACCATGAGTATGTCGGCTTTCTCTGCACTGGGAAATCGCATCGTTCACTCACGACCTATTGCTTGGACTTTCATCCACTAACTGACTAAGAAATAGCAGTGCAGTCAAAGAAGACAAGCACACTGCAAGCAGATCTAAAAACATCGTACCTAGCTACTAAACGGGTTGAATGGCACAAAAAGTGTCGGTGGAGAAACTTTTCAAAATATGATATCACATAAACGACTCGCACTAGACTCCCGCAACAAACGCCAATAACATTCCAGTTTACCCTACTTTTATTCTGGTAATGTCAATAGGCATTGGTACGCTTAAGAAAGTGTATGTCTGCAAGAAAATATCAGTTTCTAGTTATTATTACAATCCATTTAGTGGCTCACAATACGAGCTCCTAACTACCAATCCATCTTGTGAAAATTTCACATCAATAGCACTCTCCATTTCCTCATTATATGTGGCGCAATTTTTATGTGATTCACTATGTATGTACAGGGTGATTCACGAAGATGCTTAAACATTTTAATATGTTATTCTACAAGTAAAACTAAAGAAAAAATCTCATATAAACGTAGGTTCGCAAATGTGTAGTTACGGAGTTACGGCTAATAAAATATTTAGCCAGAAATTTAGCAAAAAAATGGTTCAAATGGCTCTGAGCACTATGGTACTCAACTGCTGAGGTCATTAGTCCCCTAGAACTTAGAACTAGTTAAACCTAACTAACCTAAGGACATCACAAACATCCATGCCCGAGGCAGGATTCGAACCTGCGACCGTATCGGTCTTGCGGTTCCAGACTGCAGCGCCTTTATCCGCACGGCCACTTCGGCCGGCTAGAAATTTAGCAACTTCGCTAATATGAAGCCATCGCAAAACTGTACGAGGTAAAAGTAAAGCACAATTTCCGTTTATTTTTTTGTTATTGATCTAGTAAATCTAATGTAACATGTCCCACACATGTATCTGCAGTAGTTTTACAGAACATCCAGAGAAGCAAAGACGTAATTTCGTAACTTTAAATTTATTAACTATTTGGCTCAATTTGTATTTTTTTTAAAAAAATTCCAGACACTTGCACAAAGTTTTAAACGGAAGTTGTAGAGAATTTAATTTTGGAAAAATGATGGTAATATCGTTAACAGAAACTATATGAATGTGTCAAATAATCTGCTTTTATTAATTCCGTAGCACCGTGAATTCATGTTAAACAGGAAAATGCAAAGCTCAGTGTTAAGGAAGTTGTACAGTGTTTCACAGTACGTTCACAATAAATGTTCAAAAATGTCACCACCGAGATCAATGCACTTAGCTGCACGTGTATGAACAGATTTTGTTTCACAGGTTGTTCTTATGTCCTCATAAACACGTGCTTTAATTTAACCTCTTACAATTTTGCGATGGCTTCATATTAGCGAAGTTGCTAAATTGCAGGCAAAATCATTTATTAGCCGCAGCTCCGTAACTAATTATTTGCGAACTTATGTTTATATGAACTTTCTTCTTTAGTTTTATTTGTAGAATAACATGTTAAAATAATTGCACATCTTCATGAAGCACCCTGTATATGAAGGGTGAACCTCAATAAAACCTATGAACTGCAGGAACGAATTTGTGACGGGAAATGGAGGGGAAAACGTCCTACGATCATGTGTCTGGATAAGCATCGTTGCCACGATAGATAGTGATGAAGAACTATAGTTTTTCTACCATACGCCGTGTGTTACTTGTGTGTTGCAGTAGATATAATAATGGTTGTCGCGCTGGATGCACATAATCCTACTTCGGCTTACACCATGTTGACGGGCCACTTGCCTGGATCTTGTACTAGGGTTCGTCTCAATATCCTGTACACCCCAGTCCTTCTCCTGATCTGGTGCTGTCACAATGCCTCGCCTTCCTTCACTTTCGTTTGCCTGAAACGACTCACGATCATAAAAACGCCTAAAAAGGGCTTGAAACGCTGTGTGATGTAGTTGGTATAAGTGCGGATACTTGTCTTGCTATACCATGCTGCCACGCGACCTTTTCCATCTGCTTTGCCATACACAAACACCATTTCGGCTTGTGCCCGACATGAATACCGCACCATTCTGCTGTTTACAGTACGCTGCGTCAAATATGCACAGCTGCAACACACAGTGAAGACACGGTACATGGTCACAGGAACTGTCATTCGTCAGAGGCCACTATCCCGTTGCAACGATAGAATACCGGACGCACTCGTATATATATATATATATATATATATATATATATATATATATATATATATATATATGCTGTGTCTGCTCTTGCAACCATATATATATATGAGTGCGTTTTGCGGCAAGTGGTAACGTTTCTACTAATTGTGAAATTTAAACATTCACGGCTGGAAAATATATACTTATCACAACATTTCGGGATCTTATGCCGTGATCGCATGATATTCTTGTTAAAACTCACACTTCGTCCCCCTCTGCGGAGGACACCTGTAAGAGCGGTTGTAGCTGTTTTGAAGGTCTGATTCACACCCAGGCTTTGTAATAACCGAGATGACACTGCGTCTCCGCATGCTCCCTGGGAGAGGCGTGATGTCACATGTTTTGGAGACTCGAGAGCAATTGACTGTCGCTCGCTAATGCTGTCAGTTTATTTTGGGAGACTGGCACACATCTACTTGAGCGCTGGAGCAAAGATATTGCTTAGTTTCACACACTTCTCCTTCCGATTAAAATTACTGAGGCGTTTAGCATTCCTTAGTGCCACCCTGTAGAGCCTTTCTGTGTCTGCTCTTGCTACCACCAGTACGTGGGTCTTACCATTCCGAATCCAATGGACCTTTGTTTTTGAAGCTTACTTTTTGGTGAAAACCAAGATCGCTTGATTTTGAGACATTTATTGCAATGAATTGTTTCGACAGGATCGTGCTGCCATCTTCAGATTGGAATTATACGTATTTAAAGAAATTTTAAAACAGCCATTACATAACTTTGCGCATATGTTCAATTATATGTGTCGTCGACATTTGGACAACAACGTGTAAATACGTTAAAAGAGTCCACATAATTTTTCATTTCAAAACAGAGTGCTTTCAGATGTGTTGTCAAAAGAGTAAAAGATATGAATGACAAACCATATGATGTTCTTTAATGTAGTTACAGTTTGTTCTCAAAATGTCGATTTCACCTGTGTGTGAACCTATAAGTAAAGGTACGTAAAAGCTTTAGAAAATTTGCGTCATCCCAATAAATGGTTGTATTTTGTGCAGATTACAGGTTGATTCTTGTCTATTCATGCAGCGTAATATTAATTTGAAGACAGCAGCACGATTTGGTCGACTGTTGTAATTAGAATAAAGGTCTTAAAATGAAGCGATCTTGGCTGTCATAAAAAAGTATGTATAGAAACAAGGGCAAGTGTAAGTTGCATCTTCGAAGCTTGTTCCGTAACATCTGATCTACTTCTTCCCTTCTGCAGCTGCACGTTTGTTCTGCTAATGTGACTATTGTTATTCCGCTGACTTTTTAGTGCAGTGTTGTTTGAATATTCTGAAGAATAGGACGAAAGTATTTTATAGAAGCGTACCACATTCAATAGTGAAAGGAATGTGTCGCTTACTCATCGTACGCATGTACAAGTAATTATGAATTACTGTCAAGATATTTGTACTGTCTCACTGAGAAAATGAGAGACAGTGACATTACTAAACAACTTGGCTTTCGTGTACGAATGCGTTTACTTAATATAGGATGGCACGACTTACAAACTTTATTGTGGTAGTACGTCGCAGAAGTATTCCGAACCGTAGGTGGCTGGCGCAGTCTCTATACAATCGTCAAAGCAACTAGTGCAGAGTGTGGCCGTGATGATTTGACGTACGCCCTAAGATGCTGATGACTGTTAATGGAAAATCACAAATCTCATTATCATCTTTCCGGGGTTACCATCACCTAGTCGAGTTGGTGCAGAGCCTGCGAAGTCGGTAAGTGCTGGCATGTGCAAGCCTTGCAGTCTCAGCACGGCAGCTGAAGGGCTGCCCACGTAGTGGCAAGTACGTCAGGAACGTCGGTCGATTCAACTCATAGCACGTGCTGCTGAAATGGGCAAAGTGGCCAGCATCTCTCCCTGCAGGTTACCACGGCGCTCTCGTTGACCTCGTAGAGAGTGAGCCAACAAGGGATGCAAGAGTTCGGCACGAGGTGGCCTTGTTCATGAAGTATTATGTCTTCCCCTGTCTAGGAGAAGATGATCCACCACGCTAGAGTCTTCTGATAGGTGAGGGTTGGGGCGGTAGGTACAGCGCTCCTCTGTAGTGATGGTATTTTGTGAGTTCACTACGTATAAGCAACTGGGCCTACAGGGGCCTCGTGGTGGAAGGCACCAAAGTCTTCATCAGCAAAGGCGAGGTCGCAACAGCCCTCAGCAGCCAAGTCTTTCAGACCAGGCTAGCTGTTGCATCGTAAATCCAAGTCATCGAGACGGTCCATAGATGGTGTGTCACATATCCCTTCTCGGAACTGGTTAGCTGCAAAACTGAGAGTTAAGCTGTGAAAGTCAGAGTATTTGTAAGGCAGGTCTATGCCGATGACTTTATCCTGTGGCAAGACACCAAACGTGTGCCAGTGTTCTGAGCCCGTCACCTCTCTGCCCTACGCTGTGTTGGCTCTCAGTTCAGTTGATTCTGCAGTGTTTGCATTCTATAAAGCCGTGTTCGTGAAAGACAGGAGTTGTTCTTGCACTGCTTTTATAGTCAACAGAGTAACATTATGCTCTCTTCTTTTTGAGAGTCTCTGTTCTGTTCGGTATGAGATATACATTAGTAACACTTCTTGCGTTAAGGTATCGACGACATTCACAGCAAAATCTCTGTAGTGCCACATGGTGATCTCCCATAGTCACTATGATCAATAATCCCATCAGCTGGCTGTTGATCAATAAATTATCCCATTAACAGTTGCAGACTAATTGTGATCCTGTATATTTCTTGCTCATCATGTCGTTATTTCTTGTGGGTATTCTCTGCTGCTTGATTGAGGTTTCTGGTATCAGGTACCTTGGATTAAATAAATCCGTAAATTGCAATAACAAGGCTTCCATAGCAATTCTATCGTTTCCTTGTAAATGCTCACTTTTTCACATCTTTGGTTTGCTTCCGGCTATGACGTTCGCTTCTCTTATCTATTTTGTTCTCCTGTAGCACATGCAATTTAGTAGTCAGTAAATCGTCTGGCAGACTCACCTGATCCATGCCACAATTGCCAAGATTAACAGGAACCATAAAATCTCTGTCCACTTCACTGATGTATACTACACATTTGCGTACAAAATAAAGCGACTTTTCCAATTTCTTAATTGCTTTCCAATGAATCTACAATACAAGATATGTCCTTTGGTAAGTCGACACCTACACTAACAGATACGAACTTCCCTATACCTTACGGCATTCTATTATGCGAACTGTTCTTTACTGTACGTGTCTGAAGTTCATTTGGTACCACCTTCGTGATCAGTGCTCCTTATGACTTTGTCTTGGTTGCAAACATTGCTCTATCCTTCCCCCTCCCCCGCCCGCATCCAAGGAAAACAGTGTACCACCGAAATATTTTGTGTACCGTCAAAGATCAATTATTGCGTGATGTTTATCAAGAAAGTCGAGTCCTAGTATTGAACGGCGTCTCTCACAAAAACGTGACAACACTAACATCTGCTTCAGAAATCTTTCAATTTCAACACTAACGTTGAGCAGTGATGTCCACAATGTCGTCATATCTACCTCAAGTAACCTACATTGTGGGCACTTCAGTCTCTTCCTACTTCACAGTTCCAGATCGACAACTGACATAAGAGCTCCAGTGTCCACAAAAAATTTAGCTTCCTACGGTTTACTAAGCCTAAAAATCAAAATTCTATCTCTGCATACATTTTTGCAGTACTTCGTTTCACTGGGATTGTGAAACTGTGGTTGAAGGACACCTATTTATGTTTAGCGAATGATTACCTGGATGTGGTTTACATTGTCTTCTCTTTCTGCTATGTGCCTTGTATCCTACTTTCCCACACTCATGAGATTTTGGCTGACTATATTACTTCTTCATGTGGTCTACTCACCCACAACTACAACACTTTATCTAATAGGTAAAATCACTATCTTTATTTCATCAGCAGATAATAACTTCGATTTCGGCCAAACGTGTGGTGATCCTAATAGCAGCAGACTATTGATTTGAATTTTCGGTTGTTATTCTCCTTGAAATGCAGCGGAATACCCTCACAAACTCTGCAGACATCGTATTCTACGCCCCCTGCAGGATAACTGTGTTAGTCTCTGTACCCTGCGTTAGCTCATAAATCTGCTTATCGACATTCCTAATCCTTTCAGAGAAGGACTCTACTTACTTATTGTGTTTTTCGGCTAATCATAGTTTCCGTTTCTTTCCTTTTACCTCTTGCCGTGTTTCTTCCATTTTTCACCACTGCTACATGTTTGATTTAACAATGTAGTGGTCTGTACTCACGTTTCTCTCTGTATCTACTTGTGTGTTTATCGCCCTTGAAGCTAAATTCTTACGTACTGTCGTGTAATCAGTAAGATATCTGTGATGTTGAGCAGAACATATGCGCGCACACACACACACACACATACACACACACAAACACACACACACACACACACACACACACACACACACACACAAAAAGGTTTCGCATCACCTCGGTTCCGAGAGTTCCGGAACCTGCACAAAAATTGAAACAGAGATCAATATAAACATCATTTCCGCCCTTTTTATTGCTCCTGAAAACCACACATTCCATCTTGTACCACCATACAGCGAGACCGTCAGAGGCGGTGGTCCAGATTGCTGCACACACCGGTACCTCCAATACCCAGTAGCACGTCCTCTTGCATTGATGCATGCCTGTATATGTCGTGGATAGTATGCCACGACGAAGTTCATCAAGGCACTGTAGGTCAAGATTGTCCCATTCGGCGTAGATCCCTCAGAGTGGTTCGTGTGTCACTTCGTCCATAAACAGCCCTTTTCAATCTATCCGAGGCATGTTCTAGTGGGTTCATGACTGGAGAACATGTTGGCTACTCTAGTTGAGCGATGTCTTTATCCTGAAGGAAGTAATTCACAAGATGTGCACGATGAGAGGGCGAATTGTCGTCCATGAGGACGAATGCCTCGCCAATATGCTGCCGATATGGTTACATTATTGGTCGGAGGATGGCATTTACGCATCGTACACTCGTTACGGCGCCTTCCGCCTTCCATGAGCACCAGCGGCGAACGTTGCCCCCACATAATGCCACCCAAAAACAGCAACGAACCTCCACCTTGCGGCATTCGGTCTAAGGCGTTCAGCCTGACGGGGTTGCTGCCACACACGTCTCCGATGATTGTCTGGTTGAAGGCATATGCGACACTCATCGCTGAAGAAAACGTGATGCTAATCCTTAGCGGTCCATTCGGCATGTTGTTAGGCCCTTCTATACTGCGCTGCATTGTGTCGTGGCTGCAAAGATGGATCTCGACATGGACGTCGGGAGTGAAGTTGCGGCTCGTGCAGCCTATTGCGCACAATTTGAGTCGTAACACGACGTCCTGTGGCTGTACGAAAAGATTTATTCGTATAGTGGCGTTGCTATCAGGATTCCTCCGAGCCACAATCCATAGGTAGCGGTCATCCATTGCAGTAGTAGCCCTTGGGCGGCCTGAGGAGGCTTGTCATCGACAGTCCCTTACTCTCTGTACCTCCTCCATGTCCGAACAACATCGCGTTGGTTCACTTCGAGATGCCTGGACACTTCCCTTGTTGAGACACCATCCTGGCACAAAGTAACAATGCGCACGGATCGAACCGTGGTATTCACCATCTAGGCATCGTTGAACTACTGACAACACGAGCCGTGTACCTACTGTAACTAACCCGTTACTGCGGGTTGGGAATACTTATAGCTTATGAAATAAACGTGAGAAGATTAAGGTCGCCACCGACTCTAACCATACAACTAATCAAAAGTTTGGTCGAGTCGGAAAATAAATTAATTTGCTCACAGACCAAAAACTCACAAAAATGCATACGTTGTGATGTCGCTCATAGGGCATACGGTGTAATTAATAGTATTCCAGGTGCACTGTTCACGACAATCAAACATTTAAAACAAAATAGCACATGCAAGAACACTGTGCAGAAGATTAGCTCCCAGCAACACACCTGAACACAAGACTTAATCTAAGGCATTTATCTTAAAATAAAGGGAAACTAATCACTGGACCTGTGCGTAAGGAAACGCGTTGGATGTGCTAACAGGAAAGCTACGAGGTAATTGGCTTAGGTGCGAAAAACGTAACCTCGGAATACAAGAGGAAATTGTGGATAAAATCATTTATTTGTAAGACATGGATGTGAGGCATGTACACGATTCCTGATAACACGTGGTTTGTGGAGACACAATTTCTAGGTATAGTGCCAAATTCCAACAATATCACATCACACAATCATGTTAACCTTATCTAAAACAAACATGCGATCGGACAGTTAGTGATGCCGGTAGCCCAACAACTATAATGTTCTACCACGTGGTTGGCTTCCCACGGACGAAAGACACATAAAGCAAGGAAAATTTACGAGAAGCAAAGCTCTAAATATTTAGAAAGGTGAAAGCTTATGCAGGTACAGCTGAAGGCAAACATTCATACAGAAGCGAGTGCTCACTTCTTATCGACATCTTTGGTGGCGCTCTTCCGGCGGATCCAAGTCTGCTAGAGAAATTTGCTAAAAGAAAAATCCGCCCAAGTTTTGTATTCCTTGCTGCGACAAGGCAAAGCAATCTTCCAGATTTGAAAAGCGAGACCAAAAGCTAACAGTTCTCCCCTCGCCAAGTAACAGCGCGCCACGCGGTCAGTCTAACTCACCCTTCTTCGACTGGAGCACAGCTGTGAATGCTTCCCGTACCGGCGGCAGACTGCCTCCAGCTTCTCCAGCCTCTTCCACGCACCGAGTGGCCCGCAAAACCCAAAGATGCCATTTCCGCCACCAACCTAACGCAGGTGGATTTCTCACAAGTAGCGGAAACCTCTTTGCCGACTTGACCACTACGAGAGTTGGCTATTCTGTACCACTGCTGCTGAATCTGTGCGACTATCGCAGACTTTCTGCAGCAGACTACGCCACCGTCTAGCAACGTGACACACAGCCACATTCATTCATTCACACCACAATGATAATTATGGGAAAAGAGAAACAAGGAAGGAAAGAGATATACTAGTGACAATGGGCTACCGGAGTAATGAAAGCTGGCTACAGGAGCGTTTCACTACTTCCTCGTTGAATGGCGAACTGATCGGCTGTCGGATTCCTCCGTCGATTAGGCGCTTCTCATGCATGGTTGTTTGCATCTTTGGGAGGGTTTAGTGACATCTCTGGTATCTTCTCCATTTTTACCGATCAGGTGTTGGATGAATTTTATAACCTGTTTTTTATATAGGTCTCCTGCTAACTTGCAATGGTCAGTGTTGTTTATCTTATTCAGATGTTCATACGTGTCTTCTGTCTCTTCTGGTGTGTAAGTAACTGTGGGATGGCCTCTGTCCCATTTCAGTTTAATCCTTTCGTTTACTGCTGCATGCTGCCGTATGCTATCTTCTCATTTTCTGTCTGTTTACACTGCCTCTCCATTACATGCTCTTTGCTCAGATGCTGCTTCACTATATGACATGAGGCATTCTTCTAGATAGTTATTACTTTTCAACTTATTTTTGGTTTCTGTAGTAACTGCTGTACTGATACTGTATTGTATGAGTACTTAGTTGAACTCAGTCTCATGTGTCCCCAGAACGTACGTGTTCCATGTGGATGCAAGGAGTGTGTTTTTTTATTCCGTAATTCTTAACTTTTTCTTTGGCTGATCGTCGTCTGTGATTTCCGATTTTTTTCTGAGATTTATTCTGAGGTTTCTGAACATGAAAATTTTTGCATGGATACGCTATCAGCCTTATTACATAACCTGTAGCTTGGACGATTATGTTTTGTCTTAGTACTTTGCTCCCCTAGTAACGCTGGCTTCTCCACGACTGAGGAAGCGTTCCTCCCCAGAAGAACATAAGATTAGAGAATGAAAATGAAAGACATCATCGGGCCTCACAATGTAATACCTCTGGGGCCGAAAAAAACCAGTGTTGGCCATGAGAAAGCAGAAGATGTCTAACCCAAGTAAGTGGAAGCAGCGACAGGCATAGCTAAGGGTCGATGTGGTTGTCGCCCAGACATTCCCAAAATGGAAGATCCCCCATGTGGACTACTCTATGCCTGGTTCCTTACCTACTGTCCAGTTTGTTATTGGTGAACCTGCCTGGAGCATAGCTCGCATCAGCATAGCTCAGCAGGTCATACAAACACAAACCTCCCCACCAACGTTAAGATGGTAGTCCATTGCGTAAATAGAGGTCACCAATAGGAAGCGTGGTGTGGCACTTATGTACATTGATTTACTGCTACATCGGTGACTCAGGCTCTAATCGCAGCTGATGCACATGTTAAAGGAAAGATGTCTGTTCTACAAGGATTTTCGTGATGTGTAAAACATATATCGATGAAAAAATATCTACAGTACCCGAGGTTTTAATCGCTGCTTTGAGTCTCGTTTCGTTTCTCCTGTCACTGAGTTGAAAAATCTATCAAAAGTATGCAAATTATCATGTATCTAATTGTCAGTTTTTCTAAAAAATGCATGTCATCTTATTTTTAGTTACATTTCACCGACAAAAAACCAGTTTTCGATGAGAACATAGACTCTTAATTACCTAACCTTTATAAACGGCTTATTAATAACTACTGTTTACACTAAAAATAGCAAATTAATTTTTTCTCTTTGTATTTTTCACGCCCCCACAAATGCTCGTAGAAATGCATAATTTCTTAAAAAGTTTCACTGGTCAGCATCCGAGCCCATGCTGCCCACATAGTAGAACTACATTCTTGGTTTCTGTAGTAACTGCTGTACTGATACTGTAATGTTTGAGTATTTACTTAAAATCAGTCTCATGTGTCCCCAGAGCTATAAATACCACCAAAACGTCGATCTTGAGTCAGGGAATGACAGACGCTCAGAACACTTCCACGTCAATTTCCTCGAGAACTCTTGAGACTTGCATTCAAATGCCTTGGGCATAGATATTTCATGTCTCTACTTCACATAGCAAAAAGATATAAAGAAAAATCCGATTGCCGTTGGGATTGCAACTGTAAACTTACACCCTGACAATCGCTCTAACTTGCAAGCCTTCCACTTGCCTATCTGATCACGCGTCTGCTAATTTAGATCTGCCCTCTGACAGTGGCTGTTATTGTTAGTCTGCATCAGGGGTTACCACTTTTATACGGATCTTAATAAAAATTATATGCTGAGGAAAATTAATAAAGTCGTTGCCCTGACATTTTTGTACTCAATTAATGATGGGTGATTAATGTACCACGATGGGTACGATATTTTATAAAAATGGCAAGAGTTTATTAGTAATAAGGTACTACAAACAACACAAGTTAAGCTTGATGACAAATAAATCATGAACTGCTGGCAACACAAGTGGAAGCAACGAATGATTAGCTCTCCACTAGGTCGAGCTTCGTTGGCAAAGATTAAGGGTCATCTGTTTCATTTATTTACCAAAGCTCAAAATATGGATAACGAAATATGAGATTATCTAATGCTGAATAGACTTTAATGGATTTATTGTACACAGTAGTTACGCTACGTTCATGCAGCTGAAAACAACTCGTGAGACTGTGATTCTGTTTGCCCCACCAAGCGGGATAAGCAATACTGTGCCCCTTTCTCGATGTATAGCACTGTCTCTGTCAGATACATTGCAATTACTCTCTAACAAAGCCCTGAAATCTTGACAGATTCCAGCACGCGAAACTCCTTTTCGCCTGTAATACCATGGCCCAATTTGACTCACTTATACAGGAGCATGTAAAGGAAGAGCCAACGTCATGGCGGTAGATTTTATGCAAGTAAGGTTGTTCTCAACACAACGAGTTGTCCAAGATGATTGAAGCCCAAACTGCTCTCCAACCAAGACCAGTGACAGTGTGAAGTCGCGCTCAGGACGATTGTTCCATGTGCAACCCACTCATAACACGAGTGAAGACCAGAATCTCCTCTCCAGACTGGAGTATGATTCAGAAGAAGCATTTCTCCACTTATCCCTTTCCTTAAAAAGTCGGTAAACGCGAAAAGTGCACCAACACAACCACCCCCTCATCACAAGACTCCACGAGCGCCATATCTCCAGTCAGTCCTACTATTTTCTATTGTCTGGTAGAGAAGCAGCTAATACCTGACTCGTAAAATTCCGCACAAGTAGGGTAGGACGTTACACTATGAAACTGTGTTTCCAATGGCCACTTTAGGGAGCACGTTTTCAGTTTTTGACAAAGCCAGAAGTGAACAATACAATTATCGCAGATCTGTTAAATACAGCGTCCAGACAACCTGATTTAGGTTTTCCGTGATTTCCCTAAAACACTCCAGGCAAATGCCGGGATGGTTCCTTTGAAAAGTGCAAGGGCGACTTCCTTCCCCGTCCTTCCCTAATCCGATGAGACCGATGTCCTCGCTGTCTGGTCTCCTTCTCCAAACAACCCAACCTTTATCAGTATGGGCTGAACAATACAGCATGTTCGATTAGGGGCCTCAGTTAAACTAATAGAAGTGCTTTTGTGTCCCAACATAGTCCATTTCAGAGCACTCATAAATGTTGCAATCCGCCCTAAAACTCTTCCAGATGTCCGAGGTTCCCCCCCCCTCCCCCCCCCCCCACAAAAAATACTCTTCTGGCAGATGGATGATACCACCTGATGGCCCCATCTATAGCATCGATTCCCACACGAACATGTAAACTCACGGACTTTTATGGATGCAGTACGTAATGTGTGGTTATAACACTGTCAAAACGTCTTGGCTGCTTTCTCCCCTGAGCTCTTTTCCCCTACCGTGATCGGAACTGCCAAACAGGTAGATCCAGGTAGGTTGTTTTTCGCCTCTTCCACCGAAAGCATTTTCTGGACGCTGGTGCAAGAAATTCTGGGGACCTGTGCTTTGAGATTTTCCTCTCCGTAGCACCTGCACTTGGCCTCCAAGCCCCAAACGTCTACGCCAAGAGTTGCTGCTAAATAAACAAACTGCTTGTTGAAACTTCCTGGCAGATTAAAACTGTGTGCCCGACCGAGACTCGAACTCGGGACCTTTGCCTTTCGCGGCCAAGTGCTCTACCAACTGAGCTACCGAAGCACGACTCACGCCCGGTACCCACAGCTTTACTTCTACCAGTACCTCGTCTCCTACCTTCCAAACTTTACAGAAGCTCTCCTGCGAACCTTGCAGAACTAGCCCTCCTGAAAGAAAGGATATTGCGGAGACATGGCTTAGCCACAGCCTGGGGGATGTTTCCAGAATGAGATTTTCACTCTGTAGCGGAGTGTGCGCTGATATGAAACTTCCTGGCAGATTAAAACTGTGTGCCCGACCGAGACTCGAACTCGGGACCTATGCCTATCGCGGGCAAGTGCTCTACCAACTGAGCTACCGAAGCACGACGCACGCTCGGTACCCACAGCTTTACTTCTACCAGTACCTCGTCTCTTACCCGAGTTCGAGTCTCGGTCGGGCACACAGTTTTAATCTGCCAGGAAGTTTCATATCAGCGCACACTCCGCTGCAGAGTGAAAATATCATTCTGGAAACTGCTTGTTCCCAACTCCATAAAATACTATTCGAAGGAGAGCCACCATAAACATCCCACATGCATAAATAAGGTACAGTCATCAAAGAGGCCATTATCTGTTAAATCCAGCGTCCGGCCATCCTGATTTAGGTTTTCCGTGATTTCCCTAAAACACTCCAGGCAACTGCTCATGTTGATAACTTCCTGTCATCTCAATGAAAATGGTGTACGGGGTGTAATAGGAACATTAAAGATTGGCCTAAATAGGAAAATAAGTGGGAAAGTGACCTGTAAAGTCTCAATTTAATAGTGAAACTTCACCTGAAACAAGCTGTTATGACGGACTACATGCGACTAATTTGTCCACTTACTGATTTTCGCTAAAAGTTATGTGTCTGTTACGTTAACAGACCAAGAGACACTGCATTTCCTCATCTGCGTTTGGATGCTGTGTGTGTCTTAGTATTTAAAACTACTGAAAGAATAGTACAACGAGGGGGGAATTGTTATGGAGGTTGATATTCTATGTAACATTTAATATGATTAAATAGAATTTTCTAAACACAAAAATACTATTATCTTCTTATTTAGCATTTTAAGTTTGGTTCTCCACTGGAGATCATCACAGTAGACTGTGAAATACCGAGACATAGGTTGCTGAACCAGCTTATGTAGTAGTTAAACTGCTACAAGATTCTTCAGAATCAGTTCATTTTATAGTACTAAGCTTCGTTTCATGAGCTAAATATGCATGCAACAGTAGTAGCAGTGGTCCACTCTGACTAATGTTCTACCCTCCCGAAGGTATTATGTACTTAAATGAATTTCGACAGTTCGGTGAGGAAGGAGTGAAGGATAACGTCGTTGCCGAAATGGGGCGAGATCATCACAAAATCGTCCAAATGGCTCTGAGCACTATGAGACTTAACTTCTGAGGTCATCAGACCCCTAGAACTTAGAACTACTTCAACCTAACTAATCTAATGACATGACACACATCCATGCCCGAGGCAGGATTCGAACCAGCGACCGTTGCGGTCGCGTGGTTCCAAGCTGTAGCACCTAGAACCGCTCAGCCACCCCGGCCGGCGAGCTCATCACAATGAAGCATCTCGACGCCTCATTCACTAATTACTGCCGGCAACGTGTTACACTATTCTAATCAAGTAATTGACGCTGCAGGAGGAAAGGGTGACGTTAATGGAACAAAGGCGCTATCTCCCTTTCATTGAGGAATCAAAATTGCCACCTTAATTTACTCTTTCTGGGTGAATTGGTAGTTACCTAGATGAGTTTCCCCTATTGTGTTAAAGACGACGTTACTGGTACATTGCCATTACTTACTACTCATTTGGCGTGTATAGAACATTTATTATTTCACCAAAGTATGGAGTATAGATTAATTAAGAATACAGTGATATCTATATCCATCTCTTTTGTTATTTAGAATGTAACATCCTGTTTTTGAGAACTGCCAGTGATACTAATTGCTAGTTCCTAATTCCTGATTTCCTAAACTGTATATGTCACTCAATCTTAATTTGGCTCACAGTATTCCCCTTCTGAATATCCAAATGAGGAGACATTGCTGACAGTTGTACATAGAGGATCACTACTATTTATATATTTAAGATTGTAATGTGGATACCGCCGTTTCTTTTCACATCTAGAGCATGATGCCAACCTGACTTATGCAGTCCATATAGTTGAGATGGTGCCTGCAGTCACTTCACAGGGTAAAATACGGCACGCAAAAGATGGTTCTTCCGCCTCTTCATGGGTGGGGATAGTTTTGTGTTTCTCTACCATTTTAGACCCGTCTCTCGTCTTTACCAAGTCATTACCCTGGACCCGCTCGTTTGCGCCGCCATGGATTTTTCATTTCCCCAATACCACTATTATATCGCATGCATTCCTTTATCCGGTACCTGAGCAGATGCTTGATGTAGGACTAGCGCATCTCACATAGGGTAAGTAAGAAAACCATGAAAAGGCCATTGACACAGAGGAAATGAAGACCATTCGAGATCAGGCAAGAACACAACTGAGCAAGTGTATAATTTTAAATACTCAAGCATCTTAATAAAGAGAGGTAGGAAGTGCAGCCAATAACTTAAAACCAAAATTTCACTGGAAAAGCAAGCATTCAACAGAAAGAAGAGACAGCCATGTGGTGAACTGAGAAAAAAAAGGACTAGTAAAATCTGTCTATGCAAGAACGTCACCGTTGGAGGGGAAACATGAAAGAAAGGGTGGAACGTTTCGCAGATGTGGATATGCCGGAGGATGGAGAAGATGTGCAGGATAGACAGACTTAAGAATGAAGAATTATCAATCTGTAGCGACCTCTTGTACTATATATGATACATCGATTTATCTTATGTTTGTTCACGAAGTCTACTTTGTTTAGTTCAAATGTTGGCTGTGTTTTCTTGGATATACTCTGCAGAACAACCATGTTAGTTATCTGTCAATCGCAACATAATTGCAATGGCCCAGTAGCAAGCATTAAGAAGTGATCATTTCGTAGTAAATAAGTACCACAAGCTGCAAAGCGTTTTTGTTTTCATTATACTGATCCTAGTTTCAAAACTGAGCTCACCATCTGAATGAACTTTTAGTATGTTCATACTGAATACGCAACGCGAGATATCATAAATGAAATTTCCAAAATTTTACACATGTGATCTTTACCACATTTAATTTTTACACTTAGGCCATATGACCTCAAGGTTGAAACTAGACTCAAAGCAATAAGAAAAAAGACCTCTTAGCAGCTTGAGTACATTCACGACAGAATGTCTTTCAAGAAAAGAAAGATTTTATTAACAAATTCTGTCTGACTAGTCGAGCAAGACTTCAAAAGAAGAGATCTAATATTGTTGATTTAGTTTTATTTACTTGTGAAACGATCCAGACGCGATGTTGATAAATCCACGATTCCAGTTATACCAAAGAAAACGGCATGACAGTTACTTTTACTTTCTTGAAATCACGTTTAGACTTATGTATCACATTTCACAAACACTGGATCTTTATAAATACATGTGACATACCTATGGCCAACAACTGATCGATGCCATTTTACACTGTTTGATTGAAGTTCCAGCAATATGTTGTTTTTCTTAGGACGTGTTCTTATTACTGTCATATCAATTGCTAATTTTAGGAAGTGTTGGGAACGTGAATATCATTTTCATTTGTTTAGTCATTTCTGTGTCACACACTGCGTGACTGAACAAATGAAGAGAAATCGTGAAGGAAATAGTGAATGAAACTTCCTGGCAGATTAAAACTGTGTGCCCGACCGAGACTCGAACTCGGGACCTTTGCCTTTCGGGGGCACCTGTCCGCGAAAGGCAAAGGTCCCGAGTTCGAGTCTCAGTCGGGCACACAGTTTTAATCTGCCAGGAAGTTTCATATCAGCGCACACTCCGCTGCAGAGTGAAAATCTCATTCTGGAAACATCCCCCAGGCTGTGGCTAAGCCATGTCTCCGCAGTATCCTTTCTTTCAGGAGTGCTAGTTCTGCAAGGTTCGCAGGAGAGCATCTGTAAAGTTTGGAAGGTAGGAGACGAGTTACTGGCAGAAGTAAAGCTGTGAGTACCGGGCGTGAGTCGTGCTTCGGTAACTCAGATGGTAGAGCACTTGCCCGCGAAAGGCAAAGGTCCCGAGTTCGAGTCTCGGTCAGGCACACAGTTTTAATCTGCCAGGAAATTTCATATCAGCGCACACTCCGCTGCAGAGTGAAAATCTCATTCTGAAATAGTGAATGTTGTCACTGTACACGGTTATTTTCTGAAAGCCGACAAACGGTATAACCAAATAGTAAATTCAGTTTCTAAGTAGGGCGAAGAATATGAAGATAAATTGCATACAACAAAAACAATTAATCCACGGCCCTCACAGACCAAAGATTTAAACGTGACTTCCGCGCTTCGGTGCCTGAAACGGCATGGGGATTGTATTTTCACATTATCCAAAACCTTAGTTTTTTTGCTTAAGGTATAAATAATTTTATGAAGGGTTACTCTTCACACAACGTCATTATATTTTGATTTATATAAATTTTTAATCCAGATTTTACGTTTTGGAACGTTTATTAACATGTTTAATTGCAACAAATAACAGTATTGAGGCAACATTCAACTACCTGAGGCACTTTGCAGCTTCAACAGGGTGATATTACGACGTTAGTAAACCACATAAAATAAAATTTAATATCAAAATGGCTCTGATCACTTTGGGACTCAACTTCGGAGGTCCCCTAGAACTTAGAACAACTTAAACCTAACTAACCTAAGGACATCACACACATCCATTCCCGAGGCCGGATTCGAACCGGCGACCATAGCGGTCTCGCGGTTTGAGACTGTAGCGCCTAGAACCGCACGGCTACTCTGGCCGGCCAAAATTTAATATCCATCTTTCCTTTGTTAGCTATGCGAAACTGTTGTATATTGCATGATACATGGCCTGCAACAATGTAAAAGCATAAAACAGTATACAACTGTACATGATTCCTGATTTATCTGCAAGTATCTGGTCATGAAAATCATTAAATATAAATGTCCATGATATGAGTTCTTGTATTATCTAATCCTTCGTAATATTTCTTAGAAATGTCTGTTAACAGTTCTCAGATATCAGTTAGTCCTCCAGAAGAAATAGATTCATGTATTCATGAAGAAAGCTTCCATAATCTTTGAATCTTGCTGTTCTCTTTGTTCACATATTAATGATTGAATGTGGTATTGCAATTTGTTGCAGCAGATGGTATTTTGTTCACCTGATGAAAACGCTTAAATATTACAGAGGCTGATTCTCAATTTCGTTTCTTTTTTTATTGTATTCAATATCTGCTATTCATTTCGCATTATAATGACTTGAGGCAAGATCACAGTCCCAAGCGCGTCACGGAATAAGCACCCTAGCCGCGCTGCCTAGAAATATCGCGAACTGTTTGCCAGAACATGTGGCTCCAGATTTAGTCTGTCTCTGTATAAACGAGATACATGTATACATTGATCGTTTTGGAAGCAACCCTGTCACATTGGCAGTACTTAACACAGTTCTGCTGCCAGCAAAAAGCAAGACTTCATATCTAGACAAACGTTTATTATCCACTGCGTCGTGCCTGTTGCTGCAAACGCAAAAACTCCTCTGCAGGCTACTGAATTAAACACGGAACACTAGAACTAAATTTCCGGACGGGAAGATGGACCGAAGCTATCTTGTTACAAAAAGGGGAAACCCTCTGACACTGCTTTACTATATAGGCCCATAAAGCTGCGGAACCTCGAAATGCTAGGAAAGCGTAGGTAGCAGCGACTGTATGAAAATCAGAACTTGTTAACTACAACGGCTTTCGGTTTTCTAACGCTATTCAGGATACATGATAGTGTTATATTATCATCTACCGATACCGAAAATTCAGACAAAACGTTTCTTAATACCTTGTAGCAGATTTCATCAACACATTTAATGCGTATGAAAGCGTACACCTGTCTTAAGAAAGTGCGTGTGGGGCTCTGTCCGCTTAGCAGTGACATCACACCCGCTATGAAATCATTTTAGAGCCGCTAATGAAAGCTTGTGCAGTAAATATAATGTTGTCCATTCACGAATCGCACACAGAAAATGTGTTTATCCACGTTTCTTCAAATTTGTGTATAAAGTTCTGTACATATTCCTGTTTTTGTGGCTGTTAAGATAGGGCATTAGAGAGCTGTAATTCAACAGTGATGTGTATATAATACACAGATATCATTCTCCGTGCCTATTTACAAATGTCGTTAACTTTTAGTAAGATACGAAGGAATTAAAGATATGACTAGCTAATGTAAAAGCCGTTTAGTCGGAATTCCCTTCATTTTAAGCCCTGAGAGTAGGTATTATGTTATGTTGTAAGTTACAGAAATTCTAGTGGTGTTTGGCTTTAGAGAAATTTGCCCTTAGATGGAGTGCCGTGTTCCAGGTGCTGGCTGCTGCAATCAGTAACTCATGCCGACGAAGCACACACGACAACAGAGAGCTCCTACACGTACTTCCACGAGAAGCGGACCGAGTTGTCAGAGATTGATCACCTGTGACGGAAGGACACTGCTCCTTCCACATGACCAGACTCGAGACAATGACACGTATATCCAAACCTCCCCACCTCCCCTCCCCCCCCCCTGCTGTTCCTAGAACAACCAGCTATCACCGGATGGCTGTGCTATATCCAGACACCCTGTGTCGGATGCTGCTCTGAGGACAAGAACGTGCCTATGACGCAGATAACAACACCGTCCTATGTAATGAAATGTCGACTGCTCTGAGACTGACCAAATCATCGCAGATCTGTGCTCTGCCACGTCTGTGGGATCCAGTTATCTTCTCATCTTTCAGAGCTTGAACTAAGATCACCTGAAGGATGCACCATTGGGGCCTAACGGGATCGGCCCACGTGTAGAGTTCATGGCGTTGGGTCGCCTGCTGTCATTTAAACGGTTTTCTTTGTAACATCGGCAGACACCGCGGCAGGACTTACAGTAGCATCGGTTACACGTGGTATGGGTCTGATGCACCGTCGGTTGGAAAGTCAGTACACGCTGCCCCTGACAAAGATGGCACAGCGAGAACGCGTTCGAGGTGCTATGACAGTATACATCCCTCACTCGGCGAGGTCCCGTAAATTAATATCCGTGCACAAGGAAACTGAGTCTTTTAAATAATCAACAGTATAGGGCTTTTGTGTTCATGGGCTGCCTTCATCTACTGCACCGACAACATCTCAGACACAGAACCACTTGATCAGTCCAAGTCATTCCGACATCCTGTCACATTTGGTGTCACAGGTGGGATTCCTTCGAGGTTTTGCGACTGATTGAGGGGAAGGTTGCAGAAGACGGGTAGAGAAGAAGGGGTACTACAAAATTTTAATGAAGAGAAAGGTCGCTGGAGAAAAGAAATGAAAATACAGTGCTGAATAATCGTCCAGAACAACAGCAACATCTGTATTTAGGAGTTTGGACTTAATCTTAAAACGACTTGTATTATTTTCTACAGCCTTCAGCTTCGCCTCTCCCTTGTCTCTCCATAATATCCATAATATTTTTTCATTCTACACTATTTTTTTCCTTTTTGTGGGTTATTCGTAAAGGGAAGTATACCAACCGTTGAAGAAAGCGAGGGAGATAAGCAAAAGCAAACGCTTCCATTACGTTAGAGAAGAATGGAAATTTTTCCTGATTATCAGCTGTAATACAGTAGTGATGAGCTGCCACGCTGCAGAAGGCGATAACATGGTGAATGTAAGGAAGGGCTATAGGAGAGATTGGGTTCGACTAGACTATACACAGTGAGTGAAAGAGACAGAGTGAGAGAGAGAGAGAGAGAGAGAGAGAGAGAGAGAGCTCAGTTGCTATGGTACTTAGGTACACTAAAATAATGAAAATGAAAACAAAAATGACTGAATTAAGAGAGCACTTATATGAGTAAAACGAAGGTCCCAGGTTTGAGTCCCAATTCAGCGTACAGTTCAAATCGTCCTTTCAAATGGGTGATTAGTCATCCTAGATAACTGGTTCACTTGTCCAATGAAGTCCTGTGTTTCAGGTTTTAAAAGGAGATTACGAGATGAAGCTTAGCTTCCGTTACAGTATTTACTGTGTTATTTATCGTGAGTTCCGTTACATTATTGTTATGAAATAGATGCTTAGGTTTCCCATTATCATCTATTTGAGCAATATGGGAGAAGAACAGCCTTTATACGATATAAATGCTGAATACATCAGAATGTGGCTACATTAAATACATAATTCATCAGTGAAGGAGAGCCTAGAGAGGACACCAGTGTAGTGTTAAATGCCAAATTAATAGTAAAAATTACTACTCATTATGTTTTATGTCGCTCAGTTCAGTCCTTAGTCTATGTCTCAAAGAAACTAATGAATGTCTGAGAACCACTGTTTTGTGAGGAAATGTGATTTTCGCATTCGTCTTTGGTATGATTAGTGGATGGCTTTCCTTGTAAAAGTATTTTTAATGTTACTTGAACGTCATGGTTAAATTCAGACAGCCGTGCCGGCCACTGGTTACACACCTTTTCTGAAATAGCATGTCGAGATTTTTCAAATGTGCGACTGTCATCTATATATCATATTATAAACTGTACTCCTCCACCGCGACTTTTTTTTTGTCTGAATGTGAAAATTAATCTAAAAAACGGCTATAGGGATTTTTATACAGTTTCACTAACAGATACACTGATTCACAAGGAAGATTTGTGTATTTGCATTATAATAATAGTAGGGACTTCTATGAAATATATAGAGGTTGCAATGTGTATAAGTCCCCATATTTCTATGTGTGACTGAGGATAGTGTACTGAACACCATTACATGAGCTCAAATGGCTCTGAGCACTATGGGAATTAACACCTGAGGTCATCAGTCCCCTAGAATTCGAACTACTTAAACCTAACTAACCTAAGGACAGCACACACATCCATGCCCGAGGCAGGATTCGAACCTGCGACCGTAGCAGCAGCGCGGTTCCAGCCTGAAGCGCCTAGAGCCGCTCGGCAACAGCGGCCGGCCATTACATGGGCATTTACATCGTTTGGAGTTTAATAATTATAGCTCTTACAAGTCATATGTTTTTAGATTGGGTAGTACCTCTAAATACATGTGGCAAAAGCAAGTCATTCATGCTTATTTTCGCCTGGATAGCAGGTTAGGTGCTGCTGTACGGATGGATGGATGCAAAATGGTTGGTGTATTTTGAAAGATGTAGTCCACTTAGTGGTGCAGTTATGTCCATGCAGAAAACATCAGGCTATTCGGTTTGTGATAAGTTTTGGGGGGAAGGCAGTTGAACAAAGGGAAAAAAACAACCAACACAATGAAGTTAGTACATATTATGGAACCACACATAAAAATATCAGCACTCATATGCGTTACAACCTGTATTGCGTTCCGAAGAGCTGCGCGCAAAAGAGTGTCATGCCACAGTTTCTAATGATCACAGAGATAAGGGGTCAAACCTTTTGCTAGCCCTTGGCCTAAAGACCGTCTCCATATTGATCGGAAGAACGAGCACACTGCAGCTTTCCTAAAGAACAGGGTCAAAATTCAAACATTAATCACTTCCTCCAGCCCATGACAATCCAACAAATCAGTTCGTTCTTTTGCATTAGGTGAGATCTTGGGTAGGCCTTAGGCAGCTTACAAAAGGAGCATTTATTCATGGGTGGTTGCTGAGAAAAGTTAGAAAATCCTTGATTTTCGGCTACGAAAAGTACGATTCTGGGTATAGCCACATCTGTATTCATGCAAATCGTCGAAACGTTAAACATATATTCTGAAAATGATGTTCTAGGAGGACCTTGTAAATTTTTTCGATATAATTATCTGTTACTCAGATACAGAGGTTCAAAGTTGCTGCCGGCCGCGGTGGTCTCGCGGTTCTAGGCGCGAAGGCCGGAACCGTGCGACTGCTACGGTCGCAGGTTCGAATCCTGCCTCGGGCATGGATGTGTGTGATGTCCTTAGGTTAGTTAGGTTTAAGTAGTTCTAAGTTCTAGGGGACTGATGACCACAGCAGTTGAGTCCCATAGTGCTCAGAGCCATTTGAACAATTTTTTTTTCCAAAGTTTCTGTACTTATGAACGTAAAATGCACACGTAATATTCAGTCTAAGGCGTAATTGTAGTTTTAGATGACATAGTGAACACAAGCTGAGGGTTCTAGAGCCATCACAAGCGTTCTGAGCTCGTCAGAAATGAAACCTTATGACACGCTCTCTCTGTATAATGGGTACGCCAATACAAATATGAGGAAAGTGGTACTACAGTGACAAAACATGGCCTACAAGAATGTTATCATGCCTCAAAGGAACTGAAAATGGCTGCCACAAATTGTGTTAAACTGGAAAGACTAAAAATTCAGTAAAATATTTGTAATAACATTTTTACTTTTATATATATATATATATATATATATATATATATATATATATATATATATAACATGAGCCGAGTGTTTTCGATTAATGGCGATCGATAAGAAAATTATCCATAAAAAATGTGATGCAAACTATTTTGTGATAAGCTTACGTTATGCTGACTCAGTTGATTTAAATTCAGCCCTGTACTGCTTCAGAAGAAGTGTTTAGCTAGAATGAGCAATCATGCTGCGATGGTAATATATGCTACTGCGCAGCTAACTGGATGTTCTGATGATTAGCTGACCCTCGAAACTATTCGTAAGTAGTAAAGGAAATTCTATTTTCGATGATTCTCTCCAAATTATTGCCCAATTTCGTAAATGTATCTGGTTATATTGCAATCTCCTTAGAAGTATGATGGCTAATAATAAAGTGAACACTTTTAAGGATTTGCCGTATTGTATAAATAATTCTCGAAACCAGTAAAACTGTCATCCGACATCACATTCACAGCTTTCCTGATGTGTGATCTGGCGAAAAAGCATCTAAAACTGAAAGCACATCCGTCCTATGCAGCTATCGGAAATCAACAGCAAGAGATTTATCCTGTTGTGCAGAAGATAAATATTATACAGACTGTCCGAAGGGATATAAATGTTCTCAAACTGTGGTTTGTATTCTAAAATGAATCAAGGAATTCACATAAGAAATCTTCTCCATGATATACGGATGTAATGTATTTTCGTAATGTATGCCAAGTAATGTTTACAAACTTCGTGAAAGATTCTGTTATCAATCACAAAGTTAAATTTCATAAGGTCTCAAGGAGGCCACGTAAAGCAATGTAATACGATTTTTTAACTAAAATGAAAAAGAGAAGGACAGAGTACGCACTAATATATTTCGAAATGATATACTGCTTGCTTACGAGACGTTAACAAAGCAGTGTTTTTCACTGGTGCGCTTACATATTTTCCCTTTTTCCTCAATAATATTCCCAACAAAAGTCATCGAGTTACAGAACGCTGTATATTACAAAGGAGTTAATAAGGGATATTATGTCGAAGGCAGGTAACAGAGTTGATATAACAGATGTACTATTTATTAACCAAAGTCTATAGCTACTGTTCTCAGACCCTTAATCAGTAAAGCAAAATACACTATGTGATCTGAAGTATCCATACACCATCGAAAACATAAGTTTCACATAATAGGTTCATTGTGCTGCCACCTACTGCCAGGTACTCCATATCAGCGACCTCAGTAACCATCGTGAGAGAGTAAAAGGGGGCGCTCAGCCGAACTCACGGGCTTCGAACGTGGTCAGGTGATTGAGTGTCACTTGTGTCATACGTCTGTACGAGAGATTTCCACCCTCCTAAACATCCCTAGTTCTACTGTTTCAGATGTGACAGTGAAGTTGGAAATGTGGAGGGACACGTACAGCACAAAAGCGTATAGGCCGATCTCGTCTGTTAACTGACAGAGACCGGCGACAGTTGAAGAGGGTCGTAATGTGTATAGGCGGACATATTTCCAGACCATCACACAGGAATGCCAGACTGCATCACGATCCACTGCAAGTACTACGACAGTTAGACGGGAGAAGAGAAAACTTGGATTTCACGGTTGAGCTGCTGCTCATAAGCCACGCACAACGGCGGTAAATGCCAAGCGACGCCTCGCTTCGTGTAAGGAGCTTAAACATTGGACGATTTAAAAGTGAAAAACGTTATGTGGAGTGTCGAATCACGGTTCACAGTGTGGCGATCCTATGGGAAGGTGTGGGTATGGTGAATTTTCAGCCAATTGCCCGGATACTCTTGATCACACGGTGTACTTTTTCACACACTTATCAGGTACGACTAATCAACTGAATCGATTATGAGCCGACTAATTGCGCCAACGCCGGCGCTAGCAAATGCTGTTGAATGGAAAACCTGGATCTCAAGTAATTTAAAACGTCGTTCTTCATTAAAAGGAACTACATATTTATTTCTCATTCAAAATTTAAAAGAACTGAAAATAAACCTTCCCCCCATTTAACACAAATAAAAATTTTCTTTTTACTTCGCTGTACAAGAAAACTTTTAGTGCACTCATATTGTAGCAGCCTGAAATTACATGAACACCTTTAAATTGTGCAAGTCAACAATAGATGACCTCAGATTTATAAGAACTCGAAATTACATAAAACAATAATTGCACCCAAGATAAGGCGTGTATAAATGAAGAATATTAAAGAATCAAAGTACCACTTCATGGAGAACAGCAGCTTTTAAGATTCAAGTAAATGAGAGGGCCACAGAAACATTTGCAAAGCTACAAAAACCTTACAATTAGAGATACATTGACTCATTCTTTGGTCGTGAGAAAGGTGTTGCCGGCCGGAGTGGCCGAGCAGTTCTAGGCGCTACAGTCTTGAACCGCGCGACCGCTGCGGTCACAGGTTCGAATCCGGCCTCGGGCATGGATGTGTGTGCTGTCTTTAGGTTAGTTAGGTTTAAGTAGTTCTAAGTTCTAGGGGACTGATGACCTCACAAGTTAAGTCTCATAGTGCTCAGAGCCATTTGAACTCTTTTTATTTTGAGAAAGGTGTTGTTGTTGTGTTCTTCAGTCTAAAGACTGACTTGATGTAGCTCTCCATACTACTCTATCGTGTAAGCCTCTTCATCTCCGAGTAACTACTGCAACGTACATCCTTCTGAATCCTCTTACTGTATTCATTTCTTGGTGTTTCTCTACGATTTTCATCGTCCGTGCTTCCCTCCAGTACTAAATTGGTGATCCTTTGATGCCTCAAAAAGTGCCCTATCAATCGATTCCTTCTTCTACTCAAGTTGTGCCACTAATTTTTTCTTCTCCTCACTTCTATTCAGTACCTCCTCATTTGTTACGCGATCTACCCATCTAATCTTCAGCATTCTTCTGTAGTAAAACATTTCAAAAGCGTCTGTTCTCTTCCTGTCTAAATTGTTTATCGTCCATGTTTCACTTGCATACGTGGCTACACTTAGCACAAATACTTTCAGAAAAGACTTCCTGACACTTAAATCTGTACTCGGTGTTGACGAATTTCTCTTCTTGAGAAAACTATTCTTACCATCGCCAGTCTGTATTTTACATCCTCTCTACTTCCATCTTTATACCTATTTTGCTACAAACCTCATCTACTACTTTCGGTGTCTCATTTCCTAATCTAGTTCGCTCAGCATCACCTGATTTAATTCGACTACATTCCATTATTCTCGTTTTGCTGTTGTTGATGTTTGTCTTATATCCTTCTCTCAAGATACTGTCCTTTCCGTTTAATTGCTTTTCCGAGTCCTTTGCTGTATCTTACCGAATTACAATGTCATCGGCGGACCTCAAAGTTTTGGTTTCTTCTCCGTGGACTTTAATTCTTACTTCAAATTTATGTTTTGTTTCCTTCACTGCTTGCTGAATATACAGATTGAATAACATCGGGGAGAGGCTACAGCGCTGTCTCACTCCCTTCTCAACCACTGCTTACCTATCCTTCCCGTCCGCTCTTAAAACTGCCTTCTATTTTCTGTACTAATTGTAAATAGCCTTTCGCTCCGTGTGTTTTACACCCGTGACCTTTAGAATTTTATAGAGAGTGATAAAGTCAACATCGTGAAAAGCTTTCTCTAAGTCTGCAAATGCTATAAACGTTGGTTTGCCTTTCCTTAACCTTTCTTCTATGAGCAAGCTGTAGTAGGGTTATTACAGCCTCACGTGTGTCTACATATCTCCGGAATTCCAAGTGATCTTCGCCGAGGTCAACTCTACCAGTTTTTCCATTCCTCCGTGAAGAATTCGTGTTGGTATTTAGCAACAATGACATATTAAACTGATAGTTCGTTAATATTCACTCCTGTCCGCACCTGTTTTCTTTGGTATTGGTATTATTTTTTCTCCTTGAAGTTTGAGGGTATTTTACCTGTCTGATAGCTCTTGCATACTAGATGGAACACTTTTCTAACGGCTGGTTCTCCCAAAGCTGTCAGCATTTCTAATATAATGTTGCTATTCGCAGAGCCTTCTTTCGACTTAGGTCTTTGAGTCCTCTGTCAAATTCGTCAAGCAATATATATCTCCCACCTCATCTTCATTTACGTCCTCTTCCAATTCCATAACATTTCCCTCTATATAGACCCTCTATATACTCCTTCATCCTTTCTGTTTTTCCGTCCTTGCTTAGGACTAGTTTTCCATCTGAGCTCTTGGTATTCCTGCAGATGGTTTTCTTCACCGTTACGGTTTCTTTAATTTTCCTGTGGGCGGCATCTACCTTACCCCTAATGGTTTGGTGTTGTTGTGGTCTTCAGTCCTGAGACTGGTTAGATGCAGCTCTCCATGCTACTCTATCCTGTGCAAGCTTCTTCATCTCCCAGTACCTACTGCAACCTACATCCTTCAGAATCTGCTTAGTGTATTCATCTCTTGGTCTCCCCCTATGATTTTTACCCTCCACGCTGCCCTCCAATACTAAATTGGTGATCCCTTGATGCCTCAGAACATGTCCTACCAACCGATCCCTTCTTCTGGTCAAGTTGTGCCACAAACTTCTCGTCTCCCCAATTCTATTCAATACTTCCTCATTAGTTATGTGATCTACCCATCTAATCTTCAGCATTCTTCTGTAGCACCACATTTGAAGAGGCTTCTATTCTCTTCTTGTCCAAACTATTTACCGTCCATGTTTCACTTCCATACATGGCTACACTCCATACGAATACTTTCAGAAATAACTTCCCGACACTTAAATCTATAATCGATGTTAACAAATTTCTCTTCTTCAGAACGCTTTCCTTGCCATTGCCAGTCTACATTTTATATCCTCTCTACTTCGTCCATCATCAGTTATATTGCTCCCCAAATAGCAAAACTCCTTTACTACTTTAATTGCCTCATTTCCTAATCTAATTCCCTCAGCATCACCCGATTTAATTTGACTACATTCCATTATCCTCGTTTGGTTTTGTTGATGTTCATCTTATATCCTCCTTTCAAGACACTGTCCATTCCATTCAACCGCTCTTCCAAATCCTTTTCTGTCTCTGACAGAATTACAATGTCATCGGCGAACCTCTAAGTTTTTATTTCTACTCCATGAATTTTAATACCTACTCCGAATTTTTCTTTTGTTTCCTTTACTGCTTGCTCAATATACAGATTGAACAACATCGGGGAGAGGCTACAACCCTGTCTCACTCCCTTCCCAACCACTGCTTCCCTTTCATGTCCCTCGACTCTTATAACTGCCATCTGGTTTCTGTACAAATTGTAAATAGCCTTTCGCTCCCTGTATTTTACCCCTGCCACCTTTAGAATTTGAAAGAGGGTATTCCAGTCAACATTGTCAAAAGCTTTCTCTAAGTCTACAAATGCTAGAAACGTAGGTTTGCCTTTCCTTAATCTTTCTTCTAAGATAAGTCGTAAGGTAAGTATTGCCTCACGTGTTCCAGTGTTTCTACGGAATCAAAACTGATCTTCCCCGAGGTTGGCTTCTACTAGTTTTTCCATTCCTCTGTAAAGAATTCGTGTAAGTATTTTGCAGCTGTGACTTATTAAACTGATAGTTCGGTAATTTTCACATCTGTCAACACCTGCTTTCTTTGGGATTGGAATTATTATATTCTTCTTGAAGTCTGAGGGTATTTCGCCTGTTTCATACATCTTGCTCACCAGATGGTAGAGTTTTGTCAGGACTGGCTCTCCCAAGGCCGTCAGTAGTTCTAATGGAATGTTGTCTACTCCGGGGGCCTTGTTTCGACTCAGGTCTTTCAGTGCTCTGTCAAACTCTACACGCAGTATCATATCTCCCATTTCATCTTCATCTACATCCTCTTCTATTTCCATAATATTGTCCCCTAGTACATCGCCCTTGTATAGACCCTCTATATACTCCTTCCACCTTTCTGCTTTCCCTTCTTTGCTTAGAACTGGGTTTCCATCTGAGCTCTTTATATTCATACAAGTCGTTCTCTTATCTCCAAAGGTCTCTTTAATTTTCCTGTAGGCAGTATCTATCTTACCCCTAGCGAGATAGGCCTCTACACCCTTACATTTGTCCTCTAGCCATCCCTGCTTAGCTATTTTGCGCTCCCTGTCGAATTCATTTTTGAGACGGTTGTATTCCTTTTTGCCTGCTTCATTTACTGCATCTTTATATTTTCTCCTTTCATCAATTAAATTCAATATTTCTTCTGTTACCCAAGGATTTCTACTAGCCCTCGTCTTTTTACCTACTTGATCCTCTGCTGCCTTCGCAACTTCGTCCCTCAAAGTTACCCATTCTTCTTCTACTGTATTTCTCTCCCCCATTCCTGTCAATTGTTCCCTTATGCTCTCCCTGAAACTCTGTACAACCTCTGGTTCTTTCAGTTTATCCAGGTCCCATTTCCTTAAGTTCGCACCTTTTTGCAGTTTCTTCAGTTTTAATCTACAGGTCATAACCAATAGATTGTGGTCAGAGTCCACATCTGCCCCCGGAAATGTCTTACAATTTAAAACCTGGTTCCTAAATCTCTGTCTTACCATTATATAATCTATCTGATACCTTTTAGTATCTCCAGGGTTCTTCCATGTATACAACCTTCTTTCAGGATTCTTAAACCAAGTGTAAGTTATGATTATGTTGTGCTCTGTGCAAAATTCTACCAAGTGGCTTCCTCTTTCATTTCTTAGCCCCAATCCATATTCACCTACTACGTTTCCTTCTCTCCCTTTTCCTACACTCGAATGCCAGTCACCCATGACTATTAAATTTTCGTCTCCCACACAATCTTAATAATTTCTTTTATTTCCTCATACATTTCTTCAATTTCTTCGTCATCTGCAGAGCTAGTTGGCATATAAACTTGTACTACTGTAGTAGGTCTGGGCACCGTATCTATCTTGGCCGCAATAATGCGTTCACTATGCTGTTTGTAGCAGCTTACCCGCATTCCTATTTTCCTATTCATTATTAAACCTAGTCCTGCATTACCCCTATTTGTTTTTGTGTTTATAACCCTGTAGTCACCTGACCAGAAGTCTTGTTCCTCCTGCCACCGAACTTCACTAATTCCCACTATATCTAACTTCAACCTATCCATTTCCCTTTTTAAATTTTCTAACCTACCTGCCCGATTAAGGGATCTGACATTCCACGCTCCGATCCGTAGAACGCCAGTTTTCTTTCTCCTGATAACAACATCCTCTTGAGTAGTCCCCGCCCGGAGATCCGAATGGGGGACTATTTTACCTCCGGAATATTTTACCCAAGAGGACGCCATCATCATTTAATCATACAGTAAAGCTGCATTCCCTCGGGAAAAATTACGGCTGTAGTTTCCCCTTGCTATCAGCCGTTCGCAGTACCAGCACAGCAAGGCCGTTTTGGTTATTGTTACAAGGCCAGATCAGTCAATCATCCAGACTGTTGCGCTTGCAACTACTGAAAAGGCTGCTGCCCCTCTTCAGGAACCACACGTTTGTCTGGCCTCTCAACAGATACCCCTCCGTTGTGGTTGCACCTACGGTACGGCTATCTGTATCGCTGAGGCACGCAAGCCTCCCCACCAACGGCAAGGTCCATGGTTCATGGGGGGGGGAAGTAGTCATATATCTGCTCTTATTTACTTAAATGTAGTTTGCATCTGGTGCAACGCATTTACTAATTTGTCACTCTTTCTTTCACAGATGATCGGCAATTTGTTGCTCTTTGTTGTAATTGTGTTTGTTGCATTTTTGCATTGTCCTTGTTTCATTTGTGCTTAATTTTGATTTGTGAAAAAATGCCGCGAAAAACTGTTAACAGTACATCGCGATGTGCAATGAGTGAAATAGCCGACTCGAATAATTTGACCGATAGTACTTGCGACACTCAGTGTAATGATGATAATCCCCTAATTGTAGACAATCAGTGCGTACCGACCACTAGTAATGATTTTGATCCTAATGATGAACAAATAAATTCAATTATGTCCTGTGTTAATTTAACGACAATTGATGACGCAGGACGTTCTGTTACAATGAACGCTGCCCAGTTTAACGCACCCGATTTGCAAAATTTTAATTGTGAACAGATAAATTTTTCTAACGAAAATGAACAGTGTACTCAAAGTACGACAGATTTATTAGATTCCGATTTAGTGACCAACAGTGCACATTCGATTGGCAAACCTTTTCAAGAATTACAGAATGACAAAATGGTTACAGAAAACGTGACAAATGCAGATACACCAACACACTGCACCGAGAATAGAGTTGCTAATTTTGGCTCGGATCAAATTATGGCATTGTTGCTACAAATTAATGAACATAAAAAAAACAAGACAACAATTTCAAACAACTTAGTGAACAGAACAAACAACTTCGTGTATAACAAGACCACAATCACAAACAACTTTTTGAAAGTCTTAAACAGTCGAATGATAAGCAAGACAGCAATCACAAACAACTTAGTGAAAATCTCAACCAACAAATTAATGAAATTAATGAAAAACCAGACAACAATTCTAGACAGCTTAGTGAACAGATTACAGCCGTTGCCGCGCAATGTCATGATACTAAAGAACAATGACGTGAGGAAATTAATGCTTGTGCTAGGAACAGTAGTGAAGAAATTAGATCTGTGGCTCAAGAATTAAATAATATACATGCAGATACAACTAAATTACTTAGAGACGAAATTAGTGCAGTCGGTAAACAATGCTCTGAAAACGCAACACAGTTACGTGACGAGTTTAAATTAATGTCAGCAGAACTTTCACGCACACTGGATGCAAAAGTAGACGCGAAATTTGACCAACAGGACAGTCAAATTGACGAATGTTTTAATCACCACCTACAAAGCAGTGAAACGCGTTACCGTAAATTCATACAGGAACAAAATAAAGTAAAACGACAAGTCATGGAAACAATTACTGCACAGAGACAGGAAGATAAACGTAAATTGTTTACAAAAGCAAAAACATACGTAGACAACAACATTGCTACAGTGTCAGACGAAATTAATACTATCAACAATGACATTCTGTTTCGCCGCTCTCACCCTGACAGCAACAATTGGTTATTATGCATTCCTGACAAACTTGTTAACAAATTAATCTGGTATACTCATTTAAGTTACGCACATTACGGAGCCAGAAAATGTTTTCTTTTACTGACACAGAACTGTTATATTACCAACATGGAGAAACGTATTCGACGAGTTTTAGCGTCATGTAAAATCTACCAGAAAGCTAAGTCAGATATGACTTCACATATTCCTCCGTTACATCCTATTGTACCTGTTAAATTGAGACACATGGCCGCTGTAGACAATTTTGGTCCGATTCCCCGAACTAATAGAGGTTTTTACTACATCTTTGTCGCTATTGAACTCTCTTCAAAATTTGTTACCTTCACTCCGTTACGCAAGCTACTGCTAAAACTGTTTCGAAAGCATTTGTAAAACATTTTCTATTTCATGTATGGCATGTATTGAAAGTAATTTCCGACAATGGATCACAGTTTCGATCTGCTATATGGACACGTATGTTACGAGCTAGAAACAATTCTCCAATTTGTATATCCAGGTACAATGTTTCTTCGAACACTTGTGAACGATTAATGAAAGAAATTGGTAAACTGTGCAGAATATACTGCCATAAAAAACATATTGATTGGGACACACACATACTCTCATTCCAGGATGTAATTAATTCCATACCAAATGAATCTACTGTTCTATCTCCGTCTGTCACACTGAAAAATGTTGAACCACCTAACAAAATTAAAGAATTAGTAGCCTTTCCTACATCTCGTCGACTACGACACCATGAAATAATTGACATTGCGCTGAACAACATCAAACGTGCTGCAGAGCGCCGTAGAAGACAGCAAAAACAGGTTTGCTCACACCGTGACTTTCACATTGGACAGAAGATATTAGTACGTACGCACTATCTATCCAACAGAGGCTTTTCTTGCCGTTACACATCAGACCGTGTACATTTTTCCAGATGAACTTACACATATTATGACCACTTTTGCAATTATATTCACATGAACACTTATTGATGATTTTCATATTTTTTCTTGGCAAGTGCCCAGCAAGGTAAGGTTAACAGGTCGCATTTCTTGTCGTTACACATCAGACCGTGCGTATTTATCCAGATGAACCTACACATCTTATGACCACTTATGCAATTATATTTATGTGACTACTTACTGATGATTATCGTATTTTTTCTTGGCAAGTGCCCGGCAAGGTAAGGTTAGCAGGTCGCTTTTCTTGTCGTTACACATCAGACCGTGCATATTTTCCATTCTTCATGTATGTATGGTTGTTTTCCTATTTTGTTTGTATGCACTATGAAATATTTTAGATGTAACAAACACTAGTTGACTTTGACATTTTGCCTTATGATAGCTCAACATCGTGACTATTTTTACATTTTTTTTTCTTGCTGCTACATTGTGATACTGTGTGTACATTTTTGTACCTGCACGCTGTATATGTTTTTGACATATTACGTTTTCTGTCATGCTATGCTGTATGCTTAATTATATTACTAGAAACCAGCTTTGATTTAATGGGTATATGATTTAAATGCAAGACATTAATCATTGTTCATCATTTTCAGAAAGAAATAACGTGTAAAAGAAATAAGTTAAACAGAAATGGGAATTTCACCTTCGTAATGAACGAAAGAAGATGCAATACCTCGTCACGAAGAGTAAATGGATCAGAATTAACAAGCATTAACAAGAGTATACTACACACATCGTATGATAGCAGTCTTAACTAATTTTTTCTTTCAGAATACGAGGCGATTGATGCAGGCTGTCAAACAGAACTACTCGACTTAGTTTTAGTGATGAAATATGCTAGAAATAATGAACTCTAGACTATGAATAGTTGTGTAATGAATAATGAAGTGACTTTTTTGCAGATGATAATGAATGATGATGAGTAGTGATGCAGAATATGCTAATATGGAGAATGAAGTTTTTCTTTATAGGTGATGACAATAATGGAATTATGTTGATATGGATAATGAAGTTTTTCTTTGCAGGTGATGGTAGTAATGATAATGAAGTTTTTCTTTGCAGTTGAGGATAATGTTGAAGTTTATGTATTTATGCTATGTAGTTATGTAAGTATTTGTTGCAGTTCGTTTTGATAGTATGTCTTATGTCGCATGGTATGATGACTGAAGGTTTTGGAAAGGACAGCTAGAGATCATATACATTTAATACAAATTTCATTACCTGTTAATTCGAAGTTCACTACTTTTCAGCATAATAAGCGTTTCTTCTTTCAGCTTAGTAATCCATTTTGTATTTTGCCAGGAGAAGCTATTCATGAAATTAATGTGCTATAAGCAGTTAGTCATTAAACCTGTGTCATTCATGAATGTGATCACATATACTCTATTTGTTTCATAACCTTGCTACAGCTGACTCATGACGAATGACGTTACACATCTTCATTTGCAGCAATAAGTCAAAAGCAAATATTGTTATGCCACAGCAATTAATTATCAATCCCAGCGCAATGCATTGCTAGCACAAAAAAAAATTATGACCAGTCCCAAATAATGATACCAATTTAAAAGGGTTATGAGTAATACTGAATGATGTTTTCTAATCACAGACTTTGAGTAATAGTTACAGAGTGTTACATTTTAATTATGTCTTATGTCACTTGAATGATGAGTTCTGAGTAATAGTGAATGATATTTTGTAATAATACATGCAAGTTCTACACTCTTTAACTCCTGTTTTGAATGATGACTTCTGATGATTTGTAACTGGCCACTGAGTGCCAATAATTATTTTTAAATATGTCATATGTCACTTGAATGATGAAAAATGTTTTGTAATATTCAATACTTGCTAGCCAACAAATGCCACTGTTTCCTATATTTTAAATTTATATTATGTCACTTACATGCTATATATATGAATACCAGTAGCTTGATGCTACACTCATTAGCTCCTGTTTTGACTGATGACTTCTGATGCTTTGTAACTGGTCAATGAGTGCCAATGTTCTCCGTAAACTGATGACTTATGAACGTAATTCTGTAATACTTCATACATGGTACAGAAATGATCAGTAAGTGAGGGAAGAGTGCTACGAATTTCTCAAATCAGTTGATAGACCAGTGTAATTATCAATGATGACTGGCATAAGACCTAATGTCCTTCACCTTCTGATCCAATTACCAGAAATTACTACAATATCCGTTTGCCCTGTCTATCCTCATGCTCATGGAGCACTATATTTGGTTTTTGCACTTATTCTACGTTGGTGTACCTTACAAGAACATGGTGTTGACAAGACATGCTGTCCACCACCTTGAGCGATGGAGATGTTGTTATGGTCCCACTGTTTGGTGTACCTAATGTACTACCAAAATAATAACATGGAATATTAATACGACATTGCAGTGTCTTGGCTACACTGATTAATACTTCAGAGAAAGGAACTTCAGATTGTCTCACATGGTGTTGTGCTTCTGTAGAAAAATATGGACTTTCGGTGCAGCTGCGTGCAACCTAATGTGCTACAACCATGATGCAATCCTTTCCTATCCTAGTTCTTGTAAAATAGTAAAAAAACTACACTGCGTGTGCACTTTATGTCATTCGTTAATGTGATTTGTACTCATTGTCTATACATTTTGTCATTTCCTGATATGTTCTGCACTACAGTGCGTGTGCACTTTTGTCGTTTGTTAATATGATTTGTACTCACTGCGTATACATTTTGTGATTTCCTGATATGTTCTGTACTACAGTGTGTGTGCACTTTTGCCATTTGTTCATATGTTTTGTATTCATTGCGTATACATTTTGTGATTAGCTGATATATTCTGAACTTCAGCGCGTATGCACTTTATGTCATTTGTTAATGTGATTTGTACTCATTGCCTATACATTTTGTGATTTCCTGATATGTTCTGTACTACAGTGCGTGTGCACTTTTGCCATTTGTTAATACGTTTTGTACTCATAGTGTATACATTTTGTCATTGCTTGATATGTTCTCTACTCAGTGCATATGCACAATATTTTATTTCATGTTCTGCATTTATATATATGTATCTATTCTGTGATTGTAAACTTAGTTAATTAAGGTAAATTTGTTGCTCATGGCAAGTCCAATTGACTCACCATCGCTGCCAAATTTTTGCCCCCCCGCAGTGGAGGGTTATGTATGAGGTATGCGTTGCCGGCGATGGGCAAGGCATAGGAGAGTCTCTGACCAGAGAGCAGTATGTAGTTAGTTGTTGCTTGTCGCTAGTAGGCAGTAGTCTTCAGTAGTCTGTGTGAGTCTTGTGTTGTTGGCAGTTGTGTGCGCGTGTCGGCGCGTGTCGGGAGTCTGCTCTGGTCGAGACTCTGGAGGATGGGTATTATTGTTTAAGGTAAAGAAGCAGCCTTGCGCATATCTAGTAATGTATGTGAATTGTCATTCCATTTTTTAAAAAAAAATGCCACAATAATAATTTTTATAATATAAAGTAATTTTTTTTAAAAAAAAGGATTCATTTCACTTTAAAGATTTTTATCCAATGAATAATTATTCATTTCACGAATCACAAAGCGTAGGCCAGCATTGCACGGAGCTGTGCCAAAAAAAAGAGCAGATATATTCGCAGTTTTTACTGAGGTAAGAATTTTTGCTTTTTTTATTCAGAATACAGGGCCGAGACGCAGCGTTGCTGTTGTCATAAAATTTACCAGGTTACTGAATTTTTTATTATTTTGGTGTTTAGGAATTTTTCTGTTTCGAACTTAACATTAAATGAGAAAAGAATTATGTGGGAACATTAAATGTGAATGCATTTCTGCACAGAGATTATAAATGGGAGCCAATTTTGTTCAGAGGTCACAATATTTAAAATTCATTTAATTATTATTATTGTACGGAGGTTACACGTGGTTCATGGTTCATCATTTAATTAATATTTTCGTGTGGGGAGGTTACATCTCAAAGCTATCCATTCTTCTTCTGCTGTGTTCCTTTACTGTGTTCTTGTTAACTGTTCTCTAATTCACCCTCTAAAACTCTCTACAACCTCTGGTTTTTTCAGTGTACCTAGGTCCCATCTTTTTCAGTTCCTAACTTTTGCAGTTTCTTCATTTTTAGTCTACAGTTTGTAACCAATAAATTGCGATCAGAGTCCGCATCTGCCGCTGGAAATGTCATACAATACAAAATGTGGCTCCAGTCTCGTTCAGATAACCTTCTGATGTCTCCAGGTGTCTTCCACGTGTACAACCTTCTTTCATGATTCTTAAACCAAGTAGCAATAAATAATTTTCTGTTAAAAATTGTGCTTGGTGGCTTCCTGTTTCATTCCTTTTCTCTAGTCCATATTGAACTGCTACTTTTCCTTATTTTATTTTTCTTACTGTCTAATTCCAGTCCCACATGACTATTAAATTTTCCTTTCCCTTAACTAACTGAATCATTTCTTTTATCTCAGCATACATTTCCTCAATCTCTTTATGAGCTGCAGAGTAAGTTGGCATATAAACTTGTACTACTGTGGTAAATGTAGTCTTCGTGACTATCTTGGCTACCATAATGCGTTCACTATGCTGTTCGTAGAAGCTTATCCTCGTTTTTTATTGATTATGAGAGCTACTCCTGCATTACCCCTATTTGACATTGTATTTATGACACTGTATTCACCTGACCAGGCAATAGGCAGCCAAAGTATTCTAATTTGTAGAAACGAAAATTCAGTGCTGAGGAACGTCAAAACGCAGCAACAAAATAACGTTTATCTAACCTCTAGGTAACGAACGTATTCCGAGGCACATCCGTAGTAAAGACAAAGACTATTGGCTAACATATAATAATTATTCAGTACCAAACTCATTGCAAGAAAGTTGTGTAGAATCAGCAGGTTTCGAGAAACTTAAGCAAGCTACAAGTAATGGAAATTAAGCAATACTTAATTAATAACCTCTATGCCGAATTATGAGAAAAGGTCGAATTAGATTTGGCCTAAGTACAAGCTGTACCTTTAACCGGCTACTGACACTTACCAGCAGATAATATATACAAAACTAGCGTACTTTAAAAATCTGTTGCCTTAGCGGCACTGTAAACCATTGACAGCGATTTCGTGTAAGAAATCATTAGGCACCCTGTGAATGCTTGCTAAACGAATGGTATGTACTCAAAACCAACACAAGGAAAACAGCTAAAGCACACTGAAGTTTCAACAAGAAAAGACAATGAAAATGGTAGCACAAGGTTTACTCTCAATATCATACAAAAAGTTTCTTTCTGATCAATACCAAGTTTCCGCCACCTCAAAAGGCAGCTTAAATAACACTCATTAGGAAATCAGCTGAACTTCTCTTTCTTTTCTTTTTCCTTAAAATAAAGAAGAGATAACATACAATATAGCGTGGCTCGAAGCTCATTTAACAGCTTAAAAAAACTCTGTGAAACGCACAATGAACAATGGAACAAGATGAAGCAGAAACAATTGCAAAGCATTGAGTATAGATTACAACGTATAATCCGTCAACTTCCTAAGAACCGGAAAAAATGGAGAGCGACTCTTACCGAAAATAGGATCGAAAGCGGCCACCGCGTCTCTGACAGTGTCAATTCCTAAAATCCATAACGAGTTACAGCAAGCGACATTCTCGATCTGCAGTCAATTCAAGCTACGAAGAGCGTAGATGGAGTCTCTTTTTTGTGTCATTTTTGCGATATACTGGCAGACGAATACCAGATAATTTAGTTAGTGACAGTGTTGCTTCCGTCATGTCTGAGTAGCATATAATTAACATCTCACGAATTGCATATGCAATTAAAATCAAAGGATAAAAAGACTGACAGTGAAAAAATTCAGACATAAGTTAGGAAGATTTCAGGGTATGAGGTTGCGACTGCTCACCATAAATAGGAATTATTGTCGGAATAGATTTTACGAAAGGTGCGACCCAATGCCGTCGCTGTCTGTACAACGCTATGCCTCTCAATCTCAGTTAATCGAATTCGGATGATGTTGACACTGCAGAGCCAGCCTCTAACAGTCCATAAAGATAAGCTCTTAACGTCCTAAACTGGCCTGTGGGTGGCTGTTGTGTCACAGTCTCACTCGAAAATTATAGCAGATCTCTGAACATTTAAAATTTTGTATCTGTGGGGATCCACAGCCGCCAGATGCTTAATAAACGTAAGCATGATCCATAATAGGCTGTACTGCGATGTTTAATTAATGGTGCGATTAGCTAATTTTGACTAAGCGTCATTGTCAAGCACATTTAAAACCGGTATGGAAAAGCACTACATTAGTCTGCGTAAATCACCATGTATCCATAACACTTTACACACCGCACACTGAGATAAAACATAACTGTACAAATTTCTTATTTACATTTGTAACATCTGTATATTACCGGAAAAAATGCATTACTTTAGACATCATATAACATTAATTTATACCTGATCCTTCCTTAGTTCTGCTGTTGGTTAGTATATCTCTCTTCTGAACGTATGTGATGCGTTTCCATGTTATTGCTCAATATTAGAGGTATTTATATGATAGTGAGAACAAAATATTCGCATCTTTACATACCCAATAGCCGGCCGTTGTGGTCGATCGGTTCTAGGCGCTTTAGTCCGGAATCACGCTGCGGTTTCGGTCAAAGGTTTGAATCCTTCTTCGGCCATGGATGTGTGTGACGTCCTTAGGTTATTTAGGTTTAAGTAGTTTTAACACTAGACCACTGATGACTTCAGATGTTAAGTCCCACAGTGCTTAGAGCCATTTGAACCATATCCAATAGTGTATGACATAATAATGTTGAATATATATCTTCACAAACTTCTCTGATTTAGGACTACGGTTTATGTCTCAATGTTATGCTCATTTTTCCGTGCCCTCATAACTTTACTAGTTTTGACAAATTCTAATTTTCGCCGTTATTTTCCCTCGTCATTTTGGAGTACGAAGTACTTTTACTGAACAGACCAAAACGTTTTTATAGTTTTTTTTTACAATTTTATAACGGAATTTATATCGTGACAACACTATACCTGTTTCATAGCGTACCCAATGGTAGTTCCCACAGTTCTTGTGGCAAGTGTTATGTGTTTCCTGCCCCTCCCTACATTTTACAATTGTTGACACCTTTTTTATTCTTAATAAGTAGTGTGTATCAGCTCATATGTTTATTCAACGTGCATCATGCAATAATTTATGCATGTTACCTTCTTAATCACTTCACAGTTGTAAAGAAAAGTGCTGGTACGTCTGATTCCTTCAGAGTATGAAAAGGTGTGAGACAGGGTTGTGACCTACCCCCACAACTGTACATCTATACAGAACACGTCATTGGGAGGGCTCTTGATGGTTGGACCAAAGGTATCTCAATTTGTGGGAAAACTATCAATAACCTCCGTTTTACTGATTACACCGTGCTTTTAACCAACAGCGAAGCTGAACTTGCTGAGCTACTAACAAGAATAAAAGACATTAATCTAGCATATGGTTTAGACATCAACCTGAGGAAGTCCAAACTCACGATAATTGATCGAGAAGAGGAGATCCAGCTCACAGGCCGATTGAAGGAACTGGAAGCTGTGCATTCCTTCATCCATCTGCAGCACGAGAAGCTGTAAAGATGAGATAAGAAGACGGACCACACTAGGACGAGTGGCTATGAAGAAGCCCACCAAGATCTGGTAGAGCAGAGCAATAACAAATAGCACAAAGATCTGGCTAGTTGAAACACTCGCCTTTTCTGCCTGCTTTTATGGTTGCGAAACATGGACCATCAAGGCCAGAGAAAAACAGCATACTGATGCGTTTGAAGGTGGTGCTACGCATATAAAGGACCGAAAGAAAGACAAATATGTCTGTTATTGAACAACTCGATATTTCCAGACGCCTTTGTTTTCGAGTCACCGAAAAAAATCTCCAGTTACTTGGCCATATTGTGAAAAGAGATGTAGAAAATCTAGAGAATATAATCTTGCAAGGAAAGATCGAGGGCACGAGACCCAGAGGAAGAGCAGCGAGCAGATGGATGGACAAAATCAAGAAGATCTCCGGCCTAGCACTTCGGCAGGCACTAAGAGAAGCTGGCAACCGTCCGGCATGGAGACACTCGGTTCAAGGGTCACGACGCTCAGCAATGAGCACAACGACTTATGACGATGATAATGACCATCTTAATTCTGCCATTGGTTGCCATATATCTTTCCACAAAGTATGTGATGCGTTACCATATTTCTGCTAAATATTAGAGGTACATATACGATTGTGAGAATGTTGTTTTGGACCTCGTACACATCCAGTAAGGTATGATTTAGTGAATAGATATCGTAATAAACGGCTCTTCCTTTGGGATTGCACTGAGTTTTACACAGTTCGTATTTCGGTTTTATTCTTTCTTTATGTGACCACATGACATTTCCTGTTTTACGCTTCCTTTCTCCCCTATTTGTAGTTATTTCCTGGGTTAGTTCTCTTTATATTGAACCGATTCCATGGTTTTTAATGAATTTTATATTATGATACTATCACACACTCTAAGTCAGGAAATACTTGATGTCCCCAATAATGATTGATACATTTTATGGCGCGAGTAACATTCGGTTGCCACGCTTTCAGGCATTGTATATTGGTTGCCCCTTAAAACAAAATATCTGTGGGTTATCTTCCTGTACAAATAGGCAGGTCTGGGTTCTGGGTGTCTGTAAATGGCTTTGAGACACAGATGACCTACGACATGAGACAGTCGTCATACTTGGCAGATCATCCATTGATGGAGTATTCTATTTCAACTATTTGTGGAATTTTGCTTAATACAATGTTTAAAATAATGCAGTTATTTCGACGATATGCCATGTACTGTACACAATAGTTTACTCCGTTTGTATGCCCTTAATGTATTCTTCGGTCGCTGACATCAACTTAGTATGGTACTCCAGCAATGCATGTAACGTGCCTATGATACGTGCTACTAGAGTCTCAAAATCTTTGGTTGAATTATCAACTGCTATCGGCTACCATGATGTTGTACATACATTATGTGATCAAACGTATCCAGTTACCTGGCTGGAAATTAATGACAAATTGGTGGCACCCTCCATCGGTAATGCTGGAATTCAGTATGGTGGTGGCCCACCCTGAGCCTTGATGACAGCTTCCATTCTCGCAGGCATACGTTCCGTCAGGTGCTGGAAGGCATCTTGGGGAATGGCAGCCCATTCTTCACGGAGTACTACACTGAGGAGAGGAATCGATGTCGGTCGGTGAGGGCTGGCACGTAGTCGGCGTTTCAAAACATCCCGAAGGTGTTGTGTAGAATTCAGTTCAGGACTCTGTGCAGGCCAGTCCATTACAGGGATGTTATTGTCTTGCAACAGGCCGTGCATTATGAACAGGAGCTCCATCTTGTTGAAAGAGGCAATCGCTATCCCCGAATTGCTCTTCAACAGTGGGAAGCAAGAAGGTGGTTAAAACATCAGTGTAGACCTATGCTGTAATAGTGTCACGCAAAACAACAAGGGGCACAAAGCCCCTGCATGATGAACACGACCACACCATGACACCACCGCCTCAGAATTTTACTGTTGTCACTACACACTCTGGCAGATGATCTTCAACGGGCGTTCGCCATACCCACACCCTGCCATCGGATCACCATATTGTGTACCGTGATTAGTCACTCCACACAACGTTTTTCCACTGTTCAATCGTCCTATGTTTACGCTCCTTACACCAAGCGAGGCGTCGGCTGGCATTTACTGGCGTGATGTGTGGCTTACGAACAGCCGCTCGACCGTAAAATCCAAGTTTTCTCTCCTTTCGCCTAACTGTCATAGTACTTGTAGTGGATCGTGGTGCAGTTTGGAATTCCTGTGTCATTGTCTGGATAGATGTCTGCCTATCACACATTACGGCCCTCTTCAACTGTCGGCGGTCTCTTGTCAGTTAACAGACGAGGTCGGCCTGTCCGCTTTTGTGTTGTACGTGTTCCTTCACGTTTCCTCTTCACTGTGACATCTGAAACAGTGGACCTAGGGAAGTTTAGGAGTGTGGTAATCTCGCGAACAGGCGTATGACACAAGTGACACCCAACCACCAGACCACGTTCGAAGTCTGTGAGTTCGGCAGAGCGCTTCATTCTGCTCTCTCACGATGTATAATGACTACCGAGGTCACTTATATGGAGTATCTGGCTGTAGGTAGCAGCACAATGCATCTAATATGAAAAACCTATGTTTTTGGTGGTGTACAGATACTTTTGGTCACATAGTGTAGAGCAAAGGTCGGAGTAAAATCTTGCAAGGTGTCGTTGTAGTGTGGATACTTTCGTAAAAAGACGGAATATGGCTATCTTTTACTTGTAATCAAGAGTGGTTTGAAAATAACATGAAATACAGATCTTACAAATATAAGGAAGGAATTTGTACTGTAATCCGAGATGTGTTATGTATACATGGCGATGCATGCGGACTGTGTAGTGCTTCTCCATGTTGGTTTTACAGGTGCTTGACAATGACGCCTCGTCTACATTAGCTAATCGCACGATTAAATAAACATCGCATTACAGCCTTCTACGGATCATGTTTACGTTTATCAGAACTCCACATCGCACATTTGACAGACCCGCGAACATGTGCCCTTCATTCACCCATGCATACTGAACGTACACTATACTGACACATTGACCTGTTCCATATTATTTTTAAGCGATAAGCTGGCCCATGAAGGACGTGTATCGTGTGACTTGGTACGGCATTGGCGTATAAGATGCAGTTCAACAAAGCACGTAAGGACGTTGAGAACCTTCCACACAACTATGATGTTTTTTTTAGATTTCATTACATTTAAGTTTCAATTATTAAGAAGTATGCCCCAAATAAACGTTTTACGCCTGAAGTTGATGGCTGCTGATGAGTCATTTCTTGATGGAGGAAGAGTAGCCATCCAATTCTAGATAGAAATTTTGATTTAGCGTTTACAGATTCTTCGTATGTACTTGGACTTGTAAAACTTGACGCTTCTATTTTTACTTTACGTACATTGCAGTCAACACACCTCCCATATGAGATCTCTCTCGGAAGTATCACTGCTACATGTTCTGTTGGCGTCCATCATAATACAACAACCTAACTTCAGGTATTTCACCGTATCATAGCTGTTATGTCATTTCATTATAAACTAACACATTAATTTAAGAATTTTCGTTGAACTATTCTTTAATTGAGTTGTAAAAGGTATTCATAGCTTTAGAATTAGAATGAAATAATCAGAAGAAGTCTGGAATGCATCAAATGTGATTTTTGTTTGTTAAGAAGCAAATGGCCCCTTCGGATAGATTTCTTAAAAATAATTCTGTAGGAAATCGTTGACGCAAAGGTTGGTGGTGGTGTGTTGGGGCTTATGGGTGCTCAACATCGAGGTCATCAGCGCCCTGCAACACATTAAAAGGAACGAATGTGGACGGACCTAAGAAAACTAAAGCACACACTCGGAATGAAATTTTGTTTCATCAGAGGAGCACAGGACGCTTTGTTACAGATGTGAGCGATATTTGCTAAATGTTACATATTTTTTTAGTAAACGAAGTCTTGTGTTTCTATTATAAATGAGAAAAGCCCCGAAATTACTGATGAGAGAAACACAGGAAGATATCTAAAAACTAAAATTCACTTCATTACCCTAAAACGGTCAGTTTGTAACTGGAAGCAATGATTGTTAAAACTTTCACAACCGTTCTGATTCCTAGTAAAACTTTTATCCACAAAATCATTTTTCTGTGCACGATAGATATTTTCTGTAGCAGTCAACTTTTGTAAAAGTTTACGTAACAATGAAACTGAAGAATGTAAACAGACAATGAAATTCAAATTAATGATAGGAAAGCGAGTACGGTCGTAACTAGCAATAAATTGGAAGAAAACGAAGCCATTATCATTGTGGACGAAGTATTCCTAACTAATCGAACGCCATTAGCACAAACTGTTGTCAATAGGCATGACGAGGTAGATGCTGATGATTATTTACGAATCATGCAAGTACATGACGAACACACGAAATACGAAACTAATGTAATATGTAGTAACCGACTTCGTGACATTTACAAGTTCCTAACTAGGAGTGAATTTTATGATATCACCTGTGTGCTTTAATAGTTTAGTTTCTCGTGTTTCTGTGTGTTTATTTAATATCTAACAGCCACAGTACACGCGTTTTTGCCTGTGTCGGAAAGTCATTCGATTTTGTGGCATATTACAAGTTCTTATTCAGAGGCGAATTATTTTGTTTCACCTGAGTGCTTCGGTAGTTAAGTTTTTGAATCTCTGCGTGTTAACGTAATTTATTAGACACAGTTCCTGCGTTTTCGTCTACAGTAGAGTTGCGCAGCACGTGCCGATAGTCCGTTTATCTGCTTACTTTAGTTTTCCTCGGTCTTTAGTACGGACAGGGACTGCGATTGTTGTGTGCGGATGGGAGCAGAGTTGGGGACACTTTGCTCTCCGCTTCAGGCTGTGATGGCTTTGGTTACGCAGCTTGAGTCTGCAATGGATGGACTTCACTGTTGTGGGCCGGGAGTGGGGATCCAGCGGACGTCCAGCACGGTCGAGTCCTCCGATCGGTCCTCACCAGTGGACATCCCACTTACACTGTCTGGGGCTGACACTGTCGAAAAGCCAGATGCAGTAGCCTGTCCTGTTTCAGAGGAAACCTCTCAGCCTGAAAGTTTCGGACGATCACAGAGGGTGGGATTATTGATCGTTGGGAGCTCCAACGTTAAGCGCGTTATGAGGTCCCTCAGGGATATATCTACCAAGAAGGGAAAGAAAACCAATGTGCACTCCGTGTGCATACCGATTGGAGCCATTCCAGATGTGGAACGGGTCCTCCTGAATGCCATGAAGACCATGGGGTGCTGTCGATTGCAGCTGGTTGCTCACGTCGGTACCAATGATATGTGTCACTTAGGATCAGAAGAGATTCTCTCTGGTTTCGAGCTGCTAACAAATGCGCTAAAGACTGCCAGTCTTGCTGGCAAGATGAAAGCAGAGCAGACCATTTGCACCATAGTCCACAGGACGGATTGTGGACTTCTGGTAGAGAGTCGAGTGGATGGTCTGAATCAGAGGCTCAGACGGTTCTGCGACCGTGTAGGCTGCATATTCCTCAACTTGCCCCAGAGGGTAGTAGGGTTTCGGGCTCCACTGAATAGGTGTCCACTATACACAGGAGGCGGCTACGTGATTAGCAGGGGCTGTGTGGCGTGGACTGTTTTTTGGGGTAGAGGGTCTCGGGAAAACACAAGAAGGACTTCAGCCACAAAGGGTGCAGACCGAGCACAGGAAGTACGTAGGTACAGGAACCATCGGTAAAAAAATTGTAAATTGTAGTAGCTGTGATGCGAAAGTACCCGAGCTCCAAAAGCTAATAGAAAGCACTGATGCTCAAATCGTTATAGGCACTGAAAGCTGGCTAAACCGGGGATAAGCTCAGCCGAAATTATTGCGAAGAACCTAACGGTGACCCGAAAGAAAAGGTTAAACACGGTTGGCGGTGGCGTGTTTGTTACTGTTAAAAGTAGCTTACCTTGCTGCGAAATGAAGTAGATAGTTCCTGTGAGTCAGTAAGGGCGGATGACATTGTTTGCAACCGGTATAAATTATAATTGGATCCCTTTACCGTCCTCCCAATTCCGGTGGTACAGCTGCTGAAAAGTTCCAAGAATATTTCAGTTAGATTTCAAACACATACCCGACCCATACTACGAGGGTCACTCCAAGAAATTCACACTATTTTTGTGAAAATACAGTTTTCATTCTGCATGTGTGAGAGTCTTATAATTTGTAGATCCATCCTTCCCACTTCTTTTGAAACTTAGTTCAACCTGTTCCCGTGAGTGGCGCTGTCACAGCATGTCTTCAAGATGGCTGCTACACTTGACGTTCGTCAGAAGCAACGTGCTGTCATAGAATTCCTGTGCTGTGAAAACGAGACAGTGGGAAACCTCCACAAGAGGATGAAAAAGGTGTATGGAGATGCTGCTGTCAATAGCAATAAAATCGCGTAGTCTCCTTTCGCCGCCGAGCAGTGTGTCAGCAGTGCGCAAGTAGCAGCGTTACTGCATTTACTAGGCAATCTTGTATTTTAATAACCGTTTAAATTTTGTCGATTTGTTTGTGCTCTCTGTAGATTAGTTCAGACTTTCTTTGCACAACAGTTTTTAGCATGGATAGGAACTGCAACTGCTGTGTTCGGATGCAGACTGAGTTGGCATCCCTTCGCTCCCAGCTTCAGGCGGTGCTGGCTTCGGTCACACAGCTTGAGGCTGTTGCCAATGGGCATCACTGTGGGGTTCCAGATGGGGGTTTGTCGGGGACGGCCAGCTCGTCCCACCCACCCCCGAACGGGCTACGACTGTGGTTGCCCGGGATACTGCCTGCATTGAGGCTGATCCCTCACCTGTGGTAGAGTGGGAGGTCGTCTCAGGGTGTGGCAGAGGGCGAAAGACATTCCGGAGGGCTGAATGGAAGGCCTCTCCAGTTTGTCTGACGAACCGGTTTCAGGCTCTGTCTCAGGCTGATACTGATCTTCGACCTGACATGGCTGCTTGCCCTGTTCCAGAGGTTGCCACTCAGTCTGCAAGATCCAGGCGGTCGCAGAGGGTGGGCTTACTGGTAGTTGGGAGCTCCAACGTCAGGCGCATAATGGGGCCCCTTAGGGATATGGCAGCAAGAGAGGGGAAGAAAACCAATGTGCACTCCGTGTGCATACCGGGGGGGAGTCATTCCAGATGTGGAAAGGGTCCTTCGGGATGCCATGAAGGGTACAGGGTGAACCCATCTGCAGGTGGTCGCTCATGTCGGCACCAATGATGTGTGTCGCTATGGATCCGAGGAAATCCTCTCTGGCTTCAGGCAGCTATCTGATTTGGTGAAGACTGCCAGTCTCGCTAGCGGGATGAAAGCAGAGCTCACCATCTGCAGCATCGTCGACAGGACTGACAGCGGACCTTTGGTACAGAGCCGAGTGGAGGGTCTGAATCAGAGGCTGAGACGGTTCTGCGACCGTGTGGGCTGCAGATTCCTCGACTTGCGCCATAGGGTGGTGGGGTTTCGGGTTCCGCTGGATAGGTCAGGAGTCCACTACACGCAACAAGTGGCTACACGGGTAGCAGGGGTTGTGTGGCGTGGACTGGGCGGTTTTTTAGGTTAGATGGCCTTGGGCAAGTACAGAAAGGGGAACAGCCTCAACGGGTGCAGGGCAAAGTCAAGACATGCGGGGACCAAGTAGCAATCGGTATTGTAATTGTAAACTGTCGAAGCTGCGTTGGTAAAGTACCGGAACTTCAAGCGCTGATAGAAAGCACCGAAGCCGAAATCGTTATAGGTACAGAAAGCTGGTTGAAGCCAGAGATAAATTCTGCCGAAATTTTTACAAAGGTACAGACGGTGTTTAGAAAGGATAGAGTGCATGCAACCGGTGGTGGAGTGTACGTCGCTGTTAGTAGTAGTTTATCCTGTAGTGAAATGGAAGTGGATAGTTCCTGTGAATTATTATGGGTGGAGGTTACACTCAACAACCGAGCTAGGCTAATAATTGGCTCCTTTTACCGACCTCCCGACTCAACAGCATTAGTGGCAGAACAAATGAGAGAAAATTTGGAATACATTTCACATAAATTTTCTCAGCATGTTATAGTCTTAGGTGGAGATTTCAATTTACCACATATAGACTGGGACACTCAGATGTTTAAGACGGGTGGTAGGGACAGAGCATCGAGTGACATTATACTGAGTGCACTATCCGAAAATTACTTCGAGCAATTAAACAGAGAACCGACTCGTGGAGATAACATCTTGGACCTACTGATAACAAACAGACCCGAACTTTTCGAGTCTGTATGTACAGAACAGGGAATCAGTGATCATAAGGCCGTTGCAGCATCCCTGAATGTGGAAGTTAGTAGGAATATAAAAAAAGGGAGGAAGGTTTATCTGTTTAGCAAGAGTAATAGAAGGCAGATTTCAGAATACCTAACAGATCAAAACGAAAATTTCTGTTCCGAAACTGACAATGTTGAGTGTTTATGGAAAAAGTTCAAGGCAATCGTAAAATGCGTTTTAGACAGGTACGTGCCGAGAAAAACTATGAGGGACGGGAAAAACCAACCGTGGTACAACAACAAAGTTAGGAAACTACTGCGAAAGCAAAGTGAGCTTCACTCTAAGTTTAAACGCAGCCAAAACCTCTCAGACAAACAGAAACTAAACGATGTCAAAGTTAGCGTAAGGAGGGCTATGCGTGAAGCGTTCAGTGAATTCGAAAGTAAAATTCTATGTACCGACTTGACAGAAAATCCTAGGAAGTTCTGGTCTTACGTTAAATCAGTAAGTGGCTCGATACAGCATATCCAGACACTCCGGGATGATTATGGCATTGAAACAGAGAATGACACGCGTAAAGCTGAAATACTAAACACCTTTCTCCAAAGCTGTTTCACAGAGGAAGACCGCACTGCAGTTCCTTCTCTAAATCATCGCACAAACGAAAAAATGGCTCACATCGAAATAAGTGTCCAAGGAATAGAAAAGCAACTGGAATCACTCAACAGAGGAAAGTCCACTGGATCTGACGGGATACCAATTCGATTCTACACAGAGTAAGCGAAAGAACTTGCCCGCCTTCTAACAGCCGTGCACCGCAAGTCTCTAGAGGAACGGAAGGTTCCAAATGAGTGGAAAAGAGCACAGATAGTCCCAGTCTTCAAGAAGGGTCGTCGAGCAGATGCGGAAAACTATAGAGCTATATCTCTGACGTCGATCTGTTGTAGTATTTTAGAACATGTTTTTTGCTCGAGTATCATGTCGTTTTTGGAAACCCAGAATCTACTATGTAGGGATCAACATGGATTCCGGAAACAGCGATCGTGTGAGACCCAACTCGCTTTATTTGTTCATGAGACCCAGAAAATATTAGATCGAGGCTCCCAGGTAGATGCTTTTTTTCTTGACTTCCAGATGGCGTTCGATACAGCTCCGCACTGTCGCCTGATAAACAAAGTAAGAGCCTACGGAATATCAGACCAGCTGTGTGGCTGGATTGAAGAGTTTTTAGCAAACAGAACACAGCATGTTGTTATCAATGGAGAGACGTCTACAGACGTTAAAGTAACCTCTGGCGTGCCACAGGGGAGTGTTATGGGACCATTGCTTTTCACAATATATATAAATGACCTAGTAGATAGTGTCGGAAGTCCCATGCGGCTTTTCGCGGATGATGCTGTAGTATACAGAGAAGTTGCAGCATTAGAAAATTGTAGCGAAATGCTGGAAGATCTGCAGCGGATAGGCACTTGGTGCAGGGAGTGGCAACTGACCCTTAACGTAGACAAATGTAATGTATTGCGAATACATAGAAAGAAGGATCCTTTATTGTATGATTATATGATAGCGGAACAAACACTGGTAGGAGTTACTTCTGTAAAATGTCTTGGAGTATGCGTGCGGAACGATTTGAAGTGGAATGATCATATAAAATTAATTGTTGGTAAAGCGGGTACCAGGTTGAGATTCATTGGGAGAATCCTTAGAAAATGTAGTCCATCAACAAAGGAGGTGGCTTACAAAACACTCGTTCGACCTATACTTGAGTATTGCTCATCAGTGTGTGATCCGTACCAGATCGGGTTGACGGAGCAGATAGAGAAGATCCAAAGAAGAGCGGCGCGTTTCGTCACAGGGTTATTTGGTAACCGTGATAGCGTTACGGCGATGTTTAGCAAACTCAAGTGGCAGACCCTGCAAGAGAGGCGCTCTGCATCGCGGTGTAGCTTGCTCGCCAGGTTTCGAGAGGTTGCGTTTCTGGATGAGGTATCGAATATATTGCTTCCCCCTACTTATACCTCCAGAGGAGATCACAAATGTAAAATTAGAGAGATTAGAGCGCGCGCGAAGGCTTTCAGACAGTCGTTCTTCCCGCGAACCATACGCGACTGGAACAGGAAAGGGAGGTAATGACAGTGGCACGTAAAGTGCCCTCCGCCACACACCGTTGGTTGGCTTTCGGAGTATAAATGTAGATGTAAATGTAGACAGGTAGTCGGTGAGCAAGCAGGTTACGTGATGAAAGCGGGCACGGCAATATTGAGGATTGTCTTCGCAGCGGCAGTCGTCGTACTGCACACTCTCCAGACAATGTTCAGACAGACGCATCACAGTGAACGAATTGTCAGACTACGTTGGAATAGGGGAAGGAAGTGTTTGCAGAATACTGAAAGTGTTGGTGTTAAATAAGGTTTGTGCCAGGTGGGTTCCCAGGATGTTGACAGTGGCTCACAAAGAAACAAGAAAAACTATGCAGCGTTTTGGAACAGTACGAGAATGGTGGAGATGAGTTTCTTGGAAGAATTGTGACACGTGATGAAACGCGGCTCTATCATTTTCCACCAGAGACGAAAAGTCAATCAATGGAGTGGCATCATTCAAATTCACCCAAGAAAATAATTCAAGACCACACCTTCTGCTGGAAAAGCTATGGCTACGGCGTTTTTCGATTCCGAAGTACTCTTGCTTGTGGACAGCATGCCAAGTAGAACCACCATAAATTCTGATGCGTATGTGACGACACTGAAGATACCTCAAGCTTGACTGAGTCGTGTTCGACCACATCGGCAAAAGCAGGATGTTTTGCTGTTGCAGGACAATGCACGCCACATGTCAGTCAAAAAACCATGGAAGCGATCACAAAACTCGGATGGACAACACTGAAACACCCGCCTTACAGTCCTGACCTGGCTCCATGTGACTATCATCTCTTTGGAAACTGAAAGACTCTCTTCGTGGAGCAAGGTTTGAAGATGAGGACTCCCTTACCCAACGCTGCCAAACAGGTTGCACCAGAATTTTACCGTGCGGCTATAAAGGCGCTGGTTCCAAGATGGCGTAAGGCAGTTGAGAGGGATGGAAATTATGTGGAGAAATGAAAATATTGTGCCTAATGGGTACAATGTAAAACTTTCAAACATGTAGGATAAAAGATGGATAAAAAAAATTAGGTGCGTTTCTTTTGGAGTGACCCTCGTATTATAGTTGGTGCTGACTTAATTTACCCTCAATATGTTGGCGACAATAATTCCGGAGGTACGCATAAAACGTCATCCGAAATTGTACTAAACGCATCCTCCGAAAATTATTACAAGCAGTTAGTTCACGAGCCCACGTGAATAGTAACCCTTAGTAACCCTTACAAGCAAATAATCCTGGGTTAATATCGAGCACCAAAACGGATACAGGGATTAGTGAACTCAGGGTTGTCGTAGCGAAAATGAATATTGTAAGCCCAAAATCCTCCAAAAATAACGAAAAATACACCTATTCAAAAAAGCAGATACAAATTCAGTTGACGCCTTCCTGAGAGGCAATCTCCACTCCTTCCAAATTAATAATAAAGTGTAGACCAGATGTGGCTTGAATTCAGAGAAATAGTATCGGCAGCAACTGAGAAATTTATACCGAATAAAGCAATAAACGACGGAGCTAATCCTTCTTGGAACACAAAACGTGTCAGAACACTGTTGCGGAAACATCAAAACAGACATGACAAATTAAACAGACCCGATATCTCCAAGATTGGCGATCTTTTACAGAAGCTAGAAATTTAGAGCGGACTTCAATGCGAGATACTTATAACAGTTTCCACAACGACACTTTGTCTAGAAACCTGGCAGAAAATCCAAAGAGATTCTGGTCGTATGTGAAGTATGTTAACGGCAACAAACAATTGCTGGCCTCTGTGGTCGAGCGGTTCTAGGCCCTTCAGTCCGGAACGGCGCTGCTGCTACGGTCACAGGTTTGAGATCTGCCTTGGCATGGATGTGTTTGATGTCCTTAGGTTAGTTTGGTTCAAGTAGTTCTAAGTGTAGGAGACTGATGACCTCAGATGTTAAGTCTCATAGTGCTTAGAGCCATTGGAAACAAGAAACAATCAATGCCTTCCCTGCGTGATTGCAATGAAGCTACTTTCGAAGACAGTGCTACCGAAGCAGAATTACTAAACACAGCCTTCCGAAATGCTTTCACAAACAAGATGAAGTAAATATTCGAAAATTCGGATCGAGAACAGCTGCTAATGTGAGTAATGTAGCAGTAATTATCCTCGGAATAGTGGAGCAACTTAAATCATTTAATACAAGCAAGTCTCCTGGTCCATACTGTATAACAGTTACGTTCCTTTCAGAGTATGCTGATGCATTAGCTCCATACTTAACAGTCATATACAACCGTTCGCTCGACGAAACATCCGTATCCGAAGACTGGAAAGTTGCACAAGTCACACCTAGGAGTAATCCACTAAATTACAGGTCCATATCGTTAACGTCAATATGCAGTAGGATCTGGAACTAATATTGTGTTCGAACTTTAACAGTAGTTACCTTGAAGGAAACGGTCTACTCACACGTAGTCGCCGGCCGCTATGACCGAGCGGTGCTAGGCTCTTCAGTCCGGAACCGCGCTGCTGCTACGGTCGCAGGTTCGAATCATGCCTCGGGCATGGATGTTTGTGATGCCCTTAGGTTAGCTAGATTTAAGTAGTTCTAAGTCTAGGGGACTGATGACCTCAGATGTTAAGACCCATAGTGCTTAGAGCAATTAGAACCATTTGACACAGTCAACATGGGTTTAGAAAACATTGTTCCTGTGAAACACAACTAGCTCTATATTCGCACGATGTGCTGAGTACTATTGACAAGGGATTTCGGACAGATTCCCTAATTCTGGGTTTCCAGGCTTTCGACACTGTACCACACAAGCGGTTTATGGTGAAATTGCGTGCTTATGGAATATCGTTTCAGTTATGTGACTGGATTAGTGACTTCTTGTCAGAGAGGACGTAATTTCAAACTTTGTTGCATAGCGTAGAGGAGTAATTGAAGGAAAGTCATCGAGTAAAACAGAAGTGATTTCTGGCGTTCCCCAAGATAGTGTTACAGGCCATTTTCTGTTCCTTATCTTCATAAACGATTTGGGAGACAATCTGAGCAGCCGTCTTAGCTTGTTTTCACATGACGCTGTCGCTTATCGATTAATAAAGTCATCAGAAGATCAAAACAAACCGAAAAATGATTTATAAAAAATATCTGAATATTGCGGAAAGTGGTAGTTGACCCTAAATAACGAAAAGTGTGAGGTCATCTACATAAGTGCTAAAAGGAACTCAAACTTCGGTTACACGATAAATCAATCTAATTTAAAAGCCGTAAATTCAACTAAATATCTAGGTATTACAATTACGAACAACTTAAATTGGAAAGAACACATTGAAAATGTTGTGGGGAAGGCTAACAAAAGTCCCGTGTTTTAATGGCAGGACACTTACAACATGTAACAGATCTACCAAGGAGACTGCAAACACTACGCTTGTCCGTCCTCTTTTAGAATACTGTAGCGCGTTGAAGGATCCTTACTACATAGAACTCACGGAGTACATCGAAAAAGTTCAAAGAAGGGCAGCTCGTTTTGTATTATCACGAAATATGGGAGAGAATGTCACTGAAATTATACAGGATTTGGGCTGGACATCATTAAAAGAAAAGCGTATTTCACTGTGACGGAATCTTCTCACCAGTTTCCAGTCACCAGCTTTCTCCTCCGAATGCGAAAATATTTTGTTGACACCACCCACATAGGGTGAAAGCATCACCACGCTAAAATAAGGGAAATCAGAGCTCGCACAGAAAGATATAGGTGTTCGTTCTTTCCGAGCGCTATACGAGATTGGAATAATAGAGAATTGTGAAGGCATTTAAACGTGATCTGCAGAGTACCCATGGAGATGGAGATGTAGACGAATGTGTACGTCATTATAGCTTATGGAGAAGATAGTTCAAAGAGTGAGTTTCTTGTAATAGAGAAAGACCTATTAACATCCGGAGGAAACGTGACCCTAATTGTTCAAATTATGTTGTAAACTCAGATGAAGAATTTACCATACGTTCGAGAAATGCGTTGATGTTAGGGCCAAATAGTGAACAAGACTGGTCAGATCAGGGAGACAGCTCTGAGAAGACTGCAGTGGGGCAACTGAAAGACGAATTCTTGGATAAAAATGGCTGTGCAACAAAGTTTGAAATAATTTCAACGGAAAAACCATAAGCAGATACGGAACCAGAAAGAAAAAGCTACCGGTAGATACTGTATACTCTCAACAGTGGGTTCAGCTGGCAAGAGACTGCGAGATCCCAAGGCCAAAGAAACCCTGAACACAGAGAAAGTCTTTGTACGCAATAACACTTAGGATGAATTTAGACCCCTTTAAAACTTGTTGGGGAAAGTTCAGGGAAGAGAAATTATGTTCTATAGTACATAAAATGCCACCAGGATCAGAGCGGGTTGAACAAGTTTACAGTTAATTTAGAAATTATATTATATTTACAGTGAGCTATGTGAAGTGCTAAGAACTCTCACACTAACACATAGTGACTAAACTATTCAAAATCGAAGAAACCATTAGGGGTTTCCAGTCTCGTGGACTCCAGACCTTATGTCCCTAGAACACACTAAGCAAAACCGTTTTTTGAAAACATGACATTATTACTGTCTACAATAATATAAAATGTATGTATTCACAAATATTACTCTTCTTACTTTGATTTTCTACTGTTATAAAGAAATGCTGTTATAGATGAGGTATCAATATATATCTGTATGTTTCAGACTCTGATGAAGTTGACTCTATATAATTAAATGGACATTCTAAAATGATCTGCAAGGCTTAGTGATGTGCAGCCTGAAGAAGTGAATAGCAAAGTAAATAGAAGGTGAAAAATTAACTGCAAACATTATAAACTGGCAGTATTTTCGACTGCTATGTGAAAATAGCAAAACTGTGTTTAACCCTAGTACGCCCAAGCCTTTTTTTCTAACTTGGATACCTAAGGGGGGGGGGGGGGGTGGTTCGGCGAGCACATAGGTATTAAATAAGTTTACTGACGAAAAATTACAACTTTCAAAATGGATTATGTATTTTAACTAAGGCACCGGTTTATAAATGTTGTTAACTGTTATAAATATTGGATTGAGTGAACAAAAATTTCACATATTACAATACAAAATGCAGATGTGTTCACACACAATAGACTACTGAGTCCTCAACTTCAAGGCAAGAGACACACTTCACAATTTTTTCTGAATGTGTGTTACACGCATGTTTCTGACACTGTCCACAATACTGTTTTGGTTTACTTAGATTGTTGTACTTCTGCTTCTTTGTTTTAGTTTCCCTTACACAAGTATGGCACCGACCTTTCCCTGCAGGAGGCTGACGTGCTTCTGTTGTCACTTCTTTGATTTTCTTTCGTAGAGTTGTCTCCATTGATTGAACAATTTGGTTAGATAACCCTCTTGCATTGGCACCTCTTTCTTCTACCTGCAATTTCACTAGTTCCATCCCAGCTTGCTGAGGTAAAGTTTCCGTTTGTTGTGTTTCTTTTCATTCCATCTTGGATGTTGCTGGATGAATAAGGTGATAGCACAAATGTGAATGAGAGAGTATAATACTGATAGAGGCCATCTCTTTGTTCCCCACTTGCCGGTGTATGTACGCGCCATTTGATCAATGGTATCAATTGCACCTTTAGTGGAATTTTAAAATGCATTTATCTCCGCCAACAGTGCCTTTATCTTGTTGCATTGTTGACAACATCAGTAAGTTTTTACTTGGTTTCGTTTGCGCTATGTAGGACACCAAAGTTACTGGAGGCCTATCTGTTGATGGGTCTGTGAACAAGAACATTGATGAATATAGCTCTCGATTTGACGTGTTCTTCATTATGTCTGGAATATGCTTCCTGTTTGACTGGAGTGGACTACGTGAAATGATAAACGGCCACCAAAAGGTTTGGTACTTATTGTAAATAGTGTGTATAATAATGTTTTGTGTTCTTTTGTTGGACTGCGAAAATCTAGAGCAGAAAAATGATATTCGCTTCAAAATCATCTCTTTAGTTAATAGACTTGCTCAAACTGAAAGTAAAACTTTTACTAGTTTTCTACAATATAAGGAATTAAGAAACGGAATACTTGCTATAGAGAAAAATAAATGAACTGCTTAAAGTTACAAAGAGAAGTATGATATAACGAAAGCGTTAAGTAAGTAATAGTCATGTCATGTTTTATACATACAAAGTGTGTATCTTGTATATGTGTATACTGCATTCTCCTAAATGTAGAAGTTTTCTGTTTAATTCACCTGTTGTCGCAGGAAGTTTTCTGTGACAAAAAAACAGTTTTCTACGGTAATGAGTTCATGCTAAAATTCGCTTCTGATTACGTTTTGAAAATTTGATGAAATAATCTTCCATTGTCTTCTACCTTCGTAAAGATACGTTGTATCGGTAAAGCTTGTTTTTTTTTTGTTTTTTTTTTTTGCACCCAAAGACGTGGTAATTGTAATTTATGTTTAACTGACAGTATGCTAAACAGAAGACATTACTGAATCATAGGGCATACGTAACACTTGTATCTCTTATTGATTATGATTATTTTAAGTAAACGCTATGTTTCCTATCAACGATGTGATATCAGTATTTTATATGGTATTTGAATTGAGACACGTGAAAACGATCGTTTATCTTCTGTAAATTCAAGTAACCAGAATTAATTTGTAACCGTCCTTTTGATAACTATGTTCCTTAAGTTATAGATGCAACAAATTATAATATGTGCAACTGGTTCATACTTAGGGACCGTAGGATTGTGTAAACTAAACAAGAGGAAGTAAGGATCGTTTGCAACAAAAAGATTAAGGTCGGTGTGCAGACAGTGTTTGGCATTAAGTAGCCTGAGAAATGTTTCTGGCAGAGGTAGTGAGTGGCCACCATCCAACGAACTGACGCACGCTGTGCTTAACGATGCAGGCATTGTAACAAGCGTGGAGTAATTATACCTCAGGTAACAATTTGTGTTGGTGGTTATATCCTGCAAATTATTGGTTTTCTCGGGAACGGGGATATCCATCACAAAAATGTTGTAAAGGGCATATTTCATCAAGAGCCCTGAATGAGTGCTATGGTCTTGTTCAGTTGCAATAGAAGTGCACCATTACATCTACGATAAGGCAATGTAGATTTTAACTTTATATTTACATGCATTTATCAGGTGTTTGCTCAGGTTACTACAATATGTGTTTTAGCTTTATTTCTGAGTCATAAAGAATCATTCATCCATAATCCGTTACCTAGATAGTTTCCGCTTCCTGGTGTCGATAAATTCCCATTGTTTCCCAATATAACGAACTACTGCATAAATACCGTTTAAAGATTTTGCTAAATTACACCTCCAGGCGGAAATCAAAGTGCCTAGTTAAAGTACTATAAAAAAATAAGTGTTTCAGGTGTTTTAACTGAAGTGATTAATTTCAGCTAATACTAAAGGAATTGCAAAATACTTAAAATTTGCATAACAGAACAGTAGTTGCAAAAACAAAGTATAGGATATAATAGTTCAAAGGCGTACACCTATCCTTATAGAGCTGAAGGTCTATAATATGCCTTTAATTACATCTTTGCGTTTATAGGTGTATTGTTATACGTATCTTGGTGTTAAAAAATGTTTTGTTGTTTTAGTGTCCGGTTTTTTAAACAGATTTATAATTGAAGTGAAGTTTAATACAGCATCATCGTAACTTTTCCTGCAGTATGCTTACTTGGCATAACTTCTACCTAATTAGGCTGGCAATCATCTTCGATGTACATGACTACAGCTTAACCTTAAACTACAATACCACTGGTTTGATTTCTGTTAAAAGAATACGTTATCTTTCAGGTAACGCAACGAAGTCCGATTACCTTCCATTATTACACGGTCATGATGAAATTTTAATTCGTGCCAAAGCAGTAACACTATAGGAGACTTCCTCTTGTAGTAATCCTCTGTACAGTTACAAAAACCAGACAGCGTGCGAATAAGTTATACGCTATAATACTGTGGATCTGGAGATGTTACGATGCCGCATGTGAAAGGGACGACACCGTACTTGTCACATAATGGTATTTAAAAAATAAGAAAATTCGCATGAATATGAAGAGACAATACAGCCAGTCTCATGTCCGTTAGAAGAATGTGTATCTGTGAACAGTAGATAGTCTGATTGATGTAAAGAGGAATCGTAAACTAGAAATTAGTATTTTCATGTATGAGACAATGCCATTCGTCGTAAGATGGAGTCATGGAGACTGTGAAGGACATACTAAAACAAGAAGCATTTGGTATAAATAAGGACGAAGCAAGGAGGAAAGTACATTAAACAAACAAAAAATTACAAATCCTTCACTTACTACAGATACGTATCATCACATAACCTTGGGTATCTTCTTAATTATGAACCTGATTCTTCTGGCACAGGTCAACTTCGTAATTGATTACATATTAAAGTGAAGACTAAAGTAAGTAAGCCAGTCACAAGGTAGCGCTGTAAAGAAATTACTGGAGCTTAGTTGTGTCATTGTGAGGTATTCATGAGCTGTTGATTTGTGTTGAGTGAACCGGTTGTGAGATCGCATTGATCTGGTGGACATTTGTATAAATAACCAATTGCGAAGTTGACCTGTGTCAGGAGTATCAGGTTCATAATTAAGAAGATACACAAAGTTATGTGATTTCTTCTTCTTCCGTATCGGATGCTCGAATTTATCTGCCCTTCCCAGTTATTAGGAACGTAGGTTGCTTTGTCATTGACTTTCAAAATATCGTATTTAGTGCATGTTATAGACATATCTGGGCAAATCAATAGGTGGTCCAAGTCCTGTATTGCTGCGCATTCACACCTGTCGCTATCACTGCAGCCCCATTGAAATAGATTTGATTTGCACCAGTTACTCCAGTGCGCAGCCGGTTTAATGACCTCCAAGTTGTAAAAGATAGTTAAAATCCTGCAGATCCCTCCTCAAGTAGTAGTTCCGTTGTGAAGTGTGGCACCATTTCATCCCAAAGAGATAGCCGCCTTGCGACAGGCATGGTGGCGAGCTCTTCAGTAGTTTCAATTAAACTCCTGCGGGATTTCAGCCGGACGCGTTGTTTTCGGTGCATATGCATCAGGTGTCGAGGATCATTCTTTTGTTTTGATCTTTCGATCTCGGCGGCTACTTGTCTGCGGGTAGTGGGTGGTGCTGTGCCTATGATAGGATAAATTTTGTCTTTGGGAGTTGCTTTGAGGCATCCTGTGGCAATACGTACAGTTTCGTTTACGGCGACGTCAACTTTCTTAGTGTGAGCAGAGTTCCTCAAAACTGGCCCCACGTATTCCGCTACTGAGATACTCAGCGCCAGACCCGTGGTGCGCAAAACGTATGGTTGAGCTCCCCACGATGAACCTGTTAGCTTCCGTATTCCGCTGTTAGCTTGTTCCTGGCACAGACCTTTTTTTTAGTGCTGTGACAGTGCTGCTTAAAAGTAAGCGCTCTGTCCAATGATACTCCCAGGTATTTGGTGCTGTTTGTATGCTTCAGCTCTTCCCCTTGCCACATGACTCGGAGTTTCCGTTGACTTGTTTGTTCCAAAGATGGAAAGCGGATACTTTAGATTTACTAGGGTTTGGTTTGAGATTATTGCCTTCGTACTAGGTAGCAAATCTGTTAAGGCTCCTGTGAGGTTCTCCTCCACCTGTTCAAAGGTTTTATCCTGTCTGGCCACTGCTGCATCATCGGCATAAACGGGAAGGTCATTCGTATGGATGTTAAATAATATTGGAGACAAGACACTACCCTGTGCAAGTCTATTTTTCTGTGTCTTCCATCTTCTGTTTTTAGATTGTAAGATTACATAGTAGCGTCTGTTCTGTAGCATGCATTGCACGAACATAGAAAGGGTGTAGTCCTTAATGACATTATACACTCTCTGGGTAAGCAACTTATGGTTAACTGTGTCATATGCGGCACTGAGATCCGGGAATGCGACCCCAGTTACTTCTCCTCTCTGGCAGCCGTCTTTCATGTACTGTGTGAGGTTAAGGATCTCGCCACAGCATGATTTTCCTGGTCGAAATCCAGCTTGTTCGTTAATGAGGGCTTTCTCCACATAATCAGCTATGCGTTTGAGGGTAATTCGCTCTAGCATTTTAAATAGATGACAATCCGGAAATTTTTATCTTCAGCTGGGTCTTTCCCCGGTTTCAGTAACACATTGTTATAATACAGTTATTCATTAGCTGTAGGATCCATGCTTTTACTCTCGGTCCAAAATGTTTAATTTGCTCAGATCTCAGATCGTCGAGGCCAGCAGCCTTATTGTTTTTGAAATCGTTGATGGCTTCTTGTAGCTCCTGAATGAAGAACGGGCGAGCTAGGAAGCTAATCTCCTCGTTCAATTTTCTTTTGATTTTGCCATCCCTTATCTTGCTTTTAGTTTTTCCGTTCATGAGCAGTTGGTGAGCTATTTTATCGGGTGTAACTTCACTGTAATTTGGCTGTGGTTCTGTTGGGTCGTTGCTGAGCCTTTTGAGCAGTTTCCATGCCTTCCTACTGCTGTGCTTCATGTCCGTCTCTTCTAGGAGGTTGCACCAGTTTTCCTTTCTTGCTTCGGAGATACCAGGCATCAGTACCTCACCTGCCTGGATAGGTTTCCTCTGAGAAGGGGTCCTTATTGTGAAGTTCTTCATACTTTTTCAGAGCTTCGTTGCTGCTACCATTGAGTCGAGCAATACACAGAGTGCGAAACCCTCTAGGTATGCGCCGGTGAGAGATTTTCTTGACGAGGTCTATAAAAGTTTCATATGATTGTACTTCTGGTTTAATTTCCAAGATCTCCTTATCAAGATCCTCCTTGAAGTGTTCCCAATGAGCTTTTTTGAAGCGTCTCTTGAAGGGCATTACATCTGATTTGATTACTGCCGTAAAGTAGCAAGTTATTGCTCTGGGTTGCGATCTTGGAATTGGGTCCTCGATTTGCTTTGCAGTTTGCAGGGATACCTTCTCGGAGACCAAGATGTTATCTGGATTATATCCTCGTTTCCATCTTCCGCTGTTAAATGATGCAGGCAACTTTGTGTCATGTATCAATTTCTGTTTAGCCTGGCCTGCCCAGATCTCCAGCATTTCGCCATCGTCATTTGTCTCTATATAGCCCCATGCGAGACCTTGACTGTTAAAAATCTCCTAGTACAATTTTAATATTTTTTGAATGGAAATTTACAGGCTCTGTAAATTTGAACCTCGCACTGGGTGGTTTGTATACGGATGTTACAGTACGTAAATGTAGCTCAATAGTTAAAATTTCTATATTTTCGTCGCAGGTCAAAGGAAAGGAGCATAAGTCTAAGTTCGGTTTCGCAAATATAGCACTTCCGTGCTTTTCGTGTGGTCTCTCAAGAACTAATTTCATTCCCTGTATTTTTGGTCTATGGCTAGTTGGTGCTCTGTGTGTTTCTTGTAACACTAAAACATCACAGTTGTAATTTTGTTTTGTTTTGTTTGATGTACTTTTAACGGGACGGCCATCTGAGCTATTGGCCATACAAAAATAAACAAACAGGAAGTGAATAGTGGAAGATGATATTTTTAAGTACAACATAAATGAAGGCCACAATAATGACGAAAAAAATAATCACCAAATGGACCATGTAAGTAACGAAACTCCAGTTTTTGTAAGTAATCGTAAGATCAAATGAAGTTAAGGATGATACAGTGTGATGAAATAATCAATAAGTCATTTGATCCTATTTTTGTGGTATTTTTAATGTGAAAGGTAAACAGTACTATGTGTACGCCTGGTTTCAATATCCGAGAGAACAATTACAAAAGACAAATGGTAAGAAAAGCAGCAACTGAACATTTAAAGAAATATCATCGGAGGTAAGATGAGAGTGACGGAAAGATTTACAAGGTAGTATTGACAGCTCGAGTAGAATGGTCACATTAGAAGCATTAGCGCAGTATGTAGTTATGCTTTATAGAACAGTATTTTATTCTACAAGGAACTTCAAAGTTGAATGTTAACGAAGCTATTTCACTTTCACAAGGAGTGCATGCACTGTACATTCATTATCACCTCTGATATGGCTCAGGCTCATCTAAAAATAAATGAAGTACCATTACTATCCTATGCCTCATTCTTTCTAGATCTATTTGAACAAAGAAGTATTGGAAGGATTTTCTTAAATTTGTCCTGAAATATTAATTAACATTTTAATTTCAAGTGTGAACTTAAGTTTTAACTTCTACTTTATAGTCAGCTGTGTGAGCTACACTAAACATTTTCGTTAGATTCGAAGTTTAACTTAGTCAACGCTGTAGGTTAGCTAGGACGTTCTTTGTTTACAAACGAACCATCGTTGGTAACTCACCACGGAGGCACTAATTCAAAACTGTGGAAAGAACCTCTAACTCTTTCTTAAGTGTATTCTGAAACGGAAACCTCAGTTACTTTTCTGTAAGCACGATTTCACAATTGTTCCTATTTTATAGTCCTCAGATAGCGCAACAATAGGCTCACTCAGCGACCAGTTGTATTTTGAAGCTAACCTAAATTTACTTTTGTTCTCACGGCAGATAAAACTGTCAGATAGCTTGCTCCTTAATGAGTACTGCTTGTTCCGGTGCGAACTCATTTATCCCTTGCCTCTACTCTCTTTGTCATGTCAGAAAATTTAATATCACAGTGTAGGGCCATGCATTTGTTAGATATATCTATTCAGTATGACGTTTGCTTATACTAGAATGTTACAAAATTGTAATCTCTTTTTCACACTCTACGAAAAAATAATTTGAATCCAAAGAAGATAAACAAAGGAAATGTCTATTTAAAAGAATAAAAAACATACCAAAGTCATTAGCCACTGTAATTTACAGGAAACTTATATTGGATTTTATTTGGTAAAGAAAAAGGTTGACCTGTTACATCAGGCTGACAACAGTAATTGAGGTAGGATACTATCACATTCATTCTGCTTTGCTAGGTAGTGTTTGAGTATTAATTTCATGTGATCGATGAAATGTTCATTCAATGTCCAGTTGCATATAACCGCTTGTAGGTTAGACTATAATATATTAAATTATGTACCTAATGTAAATGAGCATAATCAGAGTTGGTGGATGACGCTCAGGTTGCACCACAGAGAGCACAATCACTGCATATTAGTCTCTCAGAGAGATAGTTTGTATGATAATTGCAGCGACTGAGACCGCACTATATCTGAGGTGCTACCGACCACTTTTGATATTTAATGCTAAAGAACTATTTCTTTGTATGCAAGTAATAAAAATCGTATGGTTAAAATCCGATGTTAAAAGAATATGATGGAACAAGATGAGCAACATAATGCTAATCACTTAACTAGGAAGTCGTTGAACGAGCCATGGACGATATTCATGTGAAGTAAATCATACCAATTTGCAACCTATGAGTGCTACAACTGACTTATAATATAGTAGCAGATCTACTCGTGGAAATAATAAGAGGTGATAAACCTGCTTAACAGTTAAAGTCAGATCTAGCTGAACAGAACAATTCACAAATCAGACAGTTAAAGTTAGAGCTAAACAAACAGAACGAACAGAAAGTTCATATAGCCAACACCTAGCTGAACGGTTAAAGTTAGAAGTTAGAAAAAAACTAAATAACAGGATGAACAGATGAATAAAGATTTGACGAATCATATTCCAGAACAGGTGTGATTGCAAACAGACCATATAAAAGCATATTTAGATACTATGAGAAAGAAAATCTGCTCTGCAAACGTCTCACTCCATGGTATTCTTGATACTGTAGGGAGTTTAAACAATTCTGTCGGAGGAACATCCGCAAATGAACATTACAGCAGCTGTTGGAAACCCCATTTCTGTTGTAAGGTTCTTTTTATTTGGAACACGACTGGTTTCGAGCTGTTATATGCACATCATCAGGTGTTACACTGAAAATAAACAAGAGATCAGAGCTTATAATAGTTTCTGCACGCAGTAATTCACATAAAAAGAACAAAAAGAATGTTCACATAATATTTTAGAAACCAGCGGTCTGGCTAGTACTGTGAAACCTACGTCAGTGGCAAAGTGACACCAGATAGTAATACGGATGACTGTCTGGGTAAAGAAGTATACAACGAACACCAGGACATTTACACTTTCAGCTGTCATCGCGAGCTACGCGGTGGGCGAGTACAACACGCGGTCCATCGCAAGAGGGCGCAGAGCACAGAATATCGAACACGAAGGGGCAGCAAACTGGTAAACACGAGTGGTAAAACTACAGTCATCTGATGAAGGGAACAGGAACGCGGGATCACTAGCCGGGCCATTCAAACTTTGAATTAGTTATTTACATTCAAAATGAAGAAAAGCGTTACACAGAAAGATACCCTAAAAACTCTAGAAGTACATTATGATTGGTAAAGGAACATACTGAACCGGGCAGTACAGAACTGACTGGAAGCCGGCGACATAAAATCTATGTATAAACCTTAAAACGCAATGAAAATGTTTCCTTTTCCACGAGTGCCTAGCAAGACTTTAACTTTATTGGACTATTTTATGGCGACGTGGAATAAGATGCAAGAGTTATCATTTAAAAGAACAAACACATGTGCCGCTCCTATTAAAATGGATCGTTACTGAACAGAGTGGAAGGTAGTAAAACCTTAAAGTCCACAATGTCAAAAAATAATGTGCCAATAGATAACTAGCAGCAATAGAATTAAAGGGACACATTAAAAGTGGGATAAATTTAAAAGCTGCTAACTGAAAGCCGAGAACTAAACGAGGCTTACATAACACAAGACCTGAGACAAGTTTTATATCATGAAAGTTAGATAAATTTTAAACTAGTGACGACACAGGTAATGACGCACAATAACGCGTTGTAGACACAGGATAAAAACATAAAAAACGAAGAACTGCAACCTTCTGATAAAAGAGGACAATTTACACCTACGTAAAATAAACTGGATGGATTTTGGAGACCTCACTATAGGATACAGGCATAAACCTAATTGTAGGCCACAAAAGTAATGGCGAAAACACTGGGTCAGTTACAATGTATGTATGTATAGCGTACAACAATCAGAAATCTGTGGGACAAGGAAATAAGGCTGGACGCTGCTTCAAAAAAAGACAAGTTATTCATCAGGACTGCATGCTTAAGCACAGATTGCTCATTCCCAGTGCCCGACGAAGCGGACAATTTCTGTTTCTTCTAAAATGTTTAAAACCAGGCCCCTACGATGGATATGTAGAATGCTGCAATTCGTGTTTATGTTTGAAATGGAATGATTATGATCCTTCTGGTGGTTAGTGGGAGCAGATTTAGAAGTGATAATTTCCTGATACTCTTTGAACCGTACGTTAAACGAGCGGCCAGTTTGGTCTCTGTAGCCGGAAGGACACTCGCTCACTACAATAGATGCGATGGACGCCCGACTGTGCGATTAAAAATTTCCTTGCCACTCGTGGGAAAGGAAATATTTGCATTGTGTTTTACTATTTATACACAAATTTTGTGTTGCCTGCTTCCAGTCAGTTCTGTACTGCCATGTTCAGTATGTTCCTTTATCACTCATAATGTACTTTTAATGGTTTTCATGTAATTTTTATGTAACTTTATCTTCTTTTGAATGTAGATCACTAATTCAAATTGGAAACGGCCAGGCTAGTGGCTCCACATTCTTCTGTCCATCGACAGATGGCAATACATTTGCCACTCTACTTTACTAGTTTGCTTCCCTCTTGGTATACTCTACTCCCTGCTCTGCGCTCGCTGGTGGTACACCGCGTCAAGCACTCGTCCTCTGTGTCGCTCGGAGACATAGCACAGAGTGTAAGAATCCTGGTGTTCATCGCATATCTCTTTACCTAGGCAGTCGTCCATAGGACAGTCCGGTGTCAGTTTGCCATTGGCTTAGGTTTTGCTACACCTAACTGACCGCAGGTTTCTAAAATGTTGTATGGAATTTCTTTTTTGTTTTTTATATTTATACTCCGCGTAAAAAGTATTATTGCCTCTGGTTGAGAGAGGACCAGTTACTCTCTCACCTATTTTGCGCATACGGAAAATTATTGAAGATTTCATTACCACCTGACACACCTTGAGTAACGCTCTAGAAAGTTAACAGCCTGAGGTATTTTTATGATTCCTAGCTCATAGAAACGGCGTGTTCAGAGTTGAAAGCAATTGGTGGCGAGCCCATCCCTCAGTAAATCTTGCTGGACAGGCCCACAGCTGTACAGGGCAGAGATGGCAGCCTCTCCTCAAGACAGCTCTTCAGCATAACAATGCCGAGCTACCTGCAGTGGCGCTAGCAGAAAGCTGGATTGGGGGTGATGGACTGAAGGAACGTGTCTACACAGTGGAGTTGTAAACCAGGCATTGCGTATAGAGCCACATGTAATACAAATTCACAAGTTTCCATGTTCGCCGATACTACAAATAAGGCTGTGAACCACTTCCATTGGCTGCCTCGATTATATAAGAAACGCCAGCGTCTGAGAAACGTTTGGAGAGACAATCTTTTTTACATCTCATGGCTAGGACTAACAAGACTCGAGACAAAGGCGATTTAGATAAAGATCTTTAACTTTGTACCTGTTCACTTGTTGGCCTGGGAAGTTACATGACTTCATCGAAAATCATGTTCCCCCTTAGTGAAAACTTAAAAAAGACAGTAATTACCAGTTTCTTTTTTTCCGGAGATGCAGGTTTCTTAAGTCTTGCCCTGGTTCAACATGAGTTTGTGTTGTCATTTGAGAGGGGAGATTTAGCGCCTCCAGAGTACTGTGATTGGCTCAGGAGCGCGTGAAGGAGGTGTCGTTTGTGCACTTTGCGGGAAAACGGAATACTTTTTTCTGGAGAAGTATGAATCACTATGGTGCTGGACTTTGGTCTGGAAGCATCTTCTGGTCGATGCTCTGGCATGTGTGGTAGGTACTTGGGACCTATCCTGAGACTGACTTTACTTGCTAGTAGTTTAGACTGGGGACCCTGTGGTGAAGTTGTTACTGTACCACCACTGTGACTTCAAAAGATCTTGGACTACTCGTTTACCAAGGGCGCACCTACTCATTTTTCGTTTACCAGTCTTGACCTTTGTGTGCTCTGTTGAATAAGTGAGCCAAATTTGTCGTCGATAAGACCAGCAAACAGGTGTGTGACACACTGAAATCTACCACGATTTCAGGGCTCTGACAGAGAGTAAATTGCGATCCATCTGCCTGATCACAAGACAATGAGATTTTTGCATATCCTACATGGCCGTGATCGATTCACAGGTGCCGCCTCATGTCTCACCTCCGCTGAACCCATCTCGCAAGCTGAAAGTTACATCGCCGCACGAAGGGTAACATACTGCTGCTCTGGCATTCTCAGGGCGTACAGATCTCTATCACCACTTAATCTGAGCTGCATTTATGTAGCCAAAGTACAACAGATCCGATCAATCAACGTCTGCTCAGCGTCAGATCAATTCAGATTTCGTTATCCACATTTTTAGGGCCAGAGTACTTGAATCACTTCTGCCACCAAGGATCGTGGTTCATTGTACTCTCACACCAGCTGCAGGTATTGTTTAGCATTATTTATGTCTGTTTTTTAGAAAAAAATAAATGTTGTTAGAACACCAAACATTTGCCTAAATTCTCAATCATTTAAAGAGTCCCAGCAGGGTAAACCTTTCGTAGTCTCTTGTTTATTTTCAGTATCTCCCTTGATGATGTGCCTATAGGACTCCAAATCCGGTCATGTTCTAAATTAAAACAAACTTACAAGTAAAACGGTATTTTCCACCTCTGTGTAGGGAATTTGGTAGAAGAATTCAATCAGCTGCAAGCGGATTATACTACATTAAAAACTATTGTTCAGCAGGTTGTGAATCAGATAGAAAATATATCTGCTGAACAAGTAGGGAAAGTGGATAAATTTCTAGGAAGTAAAGGCTGAAGAATAAAGGTAAAACTTAATGTTGAGTTAAATAATACAGTTAAGCAAACAGTGGCTAAGAATTGTCAAGGACAAAGTAGATATGTACAGTTTGTACAGAATGAATTAGATCATATGAAGACCATACTGACATGGGAATTACCAACATGGCATCCATGATAGATGAATATGTGAACAATATACAAAGGATGATATCTATTGGTAGGGGAATAGTGAACCTGTCTACGCAGTCCACAGAACAGGTGTGATATAGTAATCCAAATGTGTCTTAAAATTACCTAGGAGGGGCAGTGAGAATTACTGTCATGTACCACCTCGTTTACTTTACGTCTTTCCTGCCGTTGCTACTGGATAAATAAAGTATTTGAAGCCTAGGCACTACCATAAAAGAAGTATTCATCCCATTGTATTTATCAGTTCATTTAAGAATATTTTAATCAAGGTAATGGACAGAGCAACAATAGATTCAGTACGCAATAGGCCATATACGAAGAGAAGGGGCCCTTTGGGCCACAGGAACAGCAGAATACTGTAGAACTTAGAAGGAACTTATGCAACCTATTCTCAAGATATATTGGTCTGCACTAATTCAAGAATGGTTGTAAAAGGACGTATTTAATCTTGAGCACTGTATTTCCCAGCAAGGGAGCTTGAGGGAATATTTTGGATTGTACTTCAACAAGACGTTACTGAGATGAACCAATCTCACATCGAGATGGGTTTCGCACTTTAATGGCAAAGTTACATACAGAAATGTGTGAGAAGCTGTTTCATGTCCCTGAAACAGATTCTGAGCAGTTTATGTCGACCCTCGATTCCACGATATTATTTATGAAAATTCCACAAATGGTCACATTGCTGGTGTGAGGAACAACAAACAAGGTCAATCATATCCTCCATGGTAAATCTCCAAACCGAGCCGTGGCATCCCTGATCTTGGCAGCAGGGCATTCCACTGCCGCCACAAACTACCTAGGTTGACGATATCGATTTGATCGTGTGCCGCAAACTATGATCTTTAGTCGAGGTGTGTGTGTCGTTGGTTTGGCAGGGCCTGGAGAGCAGTTGCTGGATGGCACGTGGCTGGCAAGTAGTGGCTTTTGGGGGACTCCGGCTGTCCGGCGCGGGACTCGAGAAGCTGCGGAGTGTTAAATCGGTCGCGGGCAAGCCTGGGAAGCACGCTTAAGGGTTGGTGTAACTGGACTGCGCGAAGACCTACGGATGTCGCATGCAACCTGGTCGGCAAGTTTCCGGCCTACGCTGCAGGCTTTAATTTTACGGCACTTCGACGATCGCCTGTGAGGATTGCAGACAATAACACCCTGGCTGGGATCCTGTAAGTCACGGCACCTTCACACCTGAATGGTGTTAAGTATATTTTCTTATTTTTCAGTACGCTGTATTGTAAGGCTACATCTTTGTTATATGCACTTGGACAAATTATACACACATCAAAAAAAGTTTTACATCAACTCGATTTCGAGACTTCCCGAACCTGCACAGAAAATTAGAACAGACATCAATATAAATATCATTTCCGCGATTTTTTATTGCTCATCAAAACCACACATTGTATGTTGTACCAGCACACCAGTGAGATATTCAGAGCTGGTGGTCCAGATTGCTGTACCCACCGGTACCTCTAATACTCAGTAGCACATCCTCCTGCACTGATGCATGCAAGTGTTCGTCGTGGCATACTATCCATAAGTTCATCAAGGCACAGTTGGTCAAGATCGTCCCACTCTTCAACGGTGATTCGGCGTAGATCCCTCAGAGTGGTTGGTGGGTCATGCCGTCCATAAGAAGCCCTTTTCTATCTATCCCAGATGTGTCGATAGTGTTCATGTCTTGAGAACATGCTGGCCACTCTAATCGAGCGATGTCGTTATCCTGAAGGAAGTCATTCGCAAGATGTGCACTTTGGAGGCGCGAATTGTTGTCCATAAAGACGAATGTCTCGCCTATATGCTGCCGATATGGTAGCACTATCGATCGGAGGATCGAATTCACGTATCATACACCCCTTACGGCGCCTTCCATGACCACCAGAGGCATACGTCAGCCCCACGTAATGTCACCCAAAAACAGCAGGGAACATCCACCTTGCTGCACTCGCTGGACGTGTGTCTAAGGCATTCAGCTTGACCGGGTTGCCTCCAAACAGCTCTCCGACGATTGTCTGATTGAAGATATATGCGACACCCATCGGTGAAGAGAACGTGATGCCAATTCTGAGCGGTCCATTCGGCATGTTGTTGGGCCGATCTGTACCGCGCTGCATGGTATCGTGGTTACAAAGATGGACCTCGCCATGGACGACGGGAGTGAAGTTGTCCAGCGCGCATCCTATTGCGCACAGCTCCAGTCGTAACACGACGTCCTGTGACTGCACAAAAAGCACTTTTCAACATGGTGGTGTCGCTGTTAGGGTTCCTCGGAGCCATAATCCGTAGGTAGCGGTCATCCACTGCAGTAGCAGTCCTTGGCCGGCCTGAGGAGGCGACTCATCTTTAGTCCCGGTCTCTCTGTATCTCCTCCTGGTCCGAACAACATCGCTTTGGTTCACTCTGAGACGCCTGGACATTTCCCTTGTAGAGAGCCCTTCCTGGCACAAAGTAACAACGCGGACGGGATCGAACCGCGGTATTGACCGTCTAGGCTTGGTTGAACTACAGACAACACGTGTCGTGTACCTCCTTCCTTGTGGAATGACTGGGACTGATCTGACGTCGGACCCCCCTCCGTCTCATAGGTGCTGCTCACGCATGGTTGGTTAGATCTTCGGGCGGGTTTAGTGACTTCTCTGAACGGTCAAATAGACTATGTGTGTGATACAATATCCACAGTGAACGTCTATCTTCAGGAGTTCTGGGAACCGGCGTGATGCAAACGTTTTTTGATGTGTGTATTAATGGGGCTATGAGTGACTGAGCGCATGATCATCGGCCAGTGTTACTAATTTTAGTGTGTTCCAGACCATATGTCGTACATGTGTAAGAGTATTCCCTGTTGTAAGTCCTTTGGAGGAAATCAATTGTAACATTATCTGTGCGGGAAGCAAAGCAATCTTGCTACGCTTGCATGCTCTAGTTACAGCGTTAGTACGCGCCGATATTTCCGCTTCTGAACAACAGTAATTTTAAGGAGTGTTAAAGCTAGCCTCCTGTATAGGTAGCCGCTTTTGCTATTAGTTCACATTTTCAACTCTTTGGCCATTCTTGTGCGAAGCTTTATTTCCGCAGAATACTATTCCTTTTTTATGTGTGTTGCCGCTCAGTTTTCGCGGCAGTCGACGCATTCCCGTTACCTGGGATCGGAGCAGTGGCGTATTTGCTTTTCGCCCCGGCAGCTCTCGTATCGTCACATGTCTACTGGGTTGACCAGCAGTCCGACACGGCTACAAGTAGCGTCATGGTGGCTCAAGTTAAGTGAAAGTCAATCGCTTGATGCCTGTCGCGTCGGAGTACCCTTTTAAGCGGGAACCAGTAAATTACTCTGTTTGTGAACGTTAAGGCGTGTTGGCCAAGCCCAAGGTTCCTCGTCATTATACCTCTGTGACTACTCGTTCAAACTTTCCATTCTTATTACTGCTTCTCAGCGCGTTAAATTTAAGAAATGTTACTTATCAATATAAAATGTCGACCTCTACCTTGATCCACATTCATTAGGTAACTCCACTTGTTGTGCAATTTGGCTGCTCGTTCCTTGTTGGCTGTGATAGCCGTATACTGCAACTCTCAGCTTACTTTGAATTATGCGCAGTTGTATATTCATTAGAGGTTATGTTAACGTTTCTGATGGTTTGCACCAGTTAGAAGTACACCTCAATTGCATGCACTTCCAATTTCTCTTGAATTTTGGGCAATTATGCATTTATTAAAGATTGCTGTCTACTTCTCTGCTGGTTGGTGCTAGCTAGAATTACATTTCAATTGCATGTACTCCAAACTTGTCCAGAATGTTTGGGCAATTGTATACATATTTATTAAAGGTCACTTTTAATGTTTTTTGGGAACATATTGGTTGGGATTTATATTTAAATTTTGTACCTTCTCACTTTCTCTGTTATCAGGGACTGTGTATTTTATTGTTTAAGGGATTTTTTATTGAGGGTTGTATATTGCGATGTGGCCTTCTGATAGCTACGATCAGTGGCGTGTCCTGTGATCCTTCCTGTATATGAATGAATGTTACACAGTTGTGTGACGGTTACCTAAGCTTGCCAATTGGTTCTACATTTAATGGCTGTAATTTTAAATCATTTGGTTGATAAAACTGTGTATAGAACTTGCTTGCAGCCACGCCCAGTTGGTGTGACCTTTTCTTATTTTTGTGTACTTGTGTACTTCCAATTTCATGACATGCTGTTAAAATTCGGTTTTGACGAATTGAGCCTGTTCAAGTTTTCATTCTGAGAATTCTGGCTCTTATAATAGTTTATTTTAAGTGTAATCGTAGTAGTGTTCTTAAGCAATAAACTGTATCACATGTAACAACAAATGACGAAATACGGGGATCCACCTTCCATGTGTTTTCCTCAAAGCTATCCCAACGACAGCTGTGAGGTATCACCAACATCCCAGTGAGCAGCAGACCCATGGATGGCCTGAGTTTGATGTGCAGTTGTTTGTGGTTTTAAATCAATGTAGTGCACGCCACACACAACGCTCTTCGGACACCTGTAAATGGAGAAGAACTAAAGTAGACACCATTTGGGCCATAGCAATAGCAATAATAATAGTAATGCCAAATTTGGTCGTGGCTCGGTGATAACTGAGGTAAAGACAGGAATGATGGACAAGACACCTGTCTACAGTTTGGTGGAAGTACACTACTGGCCATTAAAATTGCTACACCACGAAGATGACGTGCTACAGACACGAAATTTAACCGACAGGAAGAAGATGCTGTGATGTGCAAATGATTAGCTTTTCAGAGCATTCACACAAGGTTGGCGCCGGTGGTGACACCTACAACGTGCTGACGTGAGGAAAGTTCTCATACATAAACAGCAGTTGACTGGCGTTGCCTGGTGAAACTTTGTTGTGATGCCTCGTGTAAGGAGGAGAAATGCGTACCATCACGTTTCCGACTCTGATAAAGGTCGGATTGTACCCAATCGCGATTGTGGTTTATCGTATTGCGACATTGGTCGAATGACTGTTAGCAGAATATGGAATCTGTGGGTTCAGGAGGGTAATACGGAATGCCATGCTGGATCCCAACGGCCTCGTATCGCTACCAGTCGAGATGACAGGCATCTTATCCGCGTGGCTGTAACGGATCTTGCAGCTGCGTCTCGATCCCTTAGTCAACAGATGGGGACTTTTGCAAGGCAACAACCATCTGCACGAACAGTTCGACGACGTTTGCAGCAGCATGGACTATCAGCTCGGAGACAATGGCTGCGGTTACCCTTGACGCTGCATCACAGACAGGAGCGCCTGCGATGCTGTACTCAACGGCGAACCTAGGTGTACGAATGGTCAAACGCCATTTTTTTTTTTTTTTTTTGATAAATTCAGGTTCTGTTTACAGCATCATGATGGTCGCATCCGTGTTTGAGACATCGCAGTGAACGCACATTGGAAACGTGTATTCTTCATCGTCATACTGGCGTATCACCCGGCGTGATGGTATGGGGTGTCATAGGTTACACGTCTCGGTCACCTCTTGTTCGCACTGACGGCGCTTTGAACACTAGACGTTACATTTCAGATGTGTTACGACATGTGGCTCTACCCTTCATTCGATCCCTGCGAAACCCTACACTTCAGCAGGATAATGCACGACCGCATGTTGCAGGTCCTGTACGTTCGTTTCTGGATACAGAAAATTTTCGACTGCTGGCCTGGCCAACACATTATCTAGATCTCTCACCAATTGAAAACATCTGGTCAATGGTCGCCGAGCAACTGGCTCGTCGCAATACGCCAGTCAGTACTCTGGATGAACTGTGGTTTCGTGTTGAAGCTTCATGGACAGCTGCACCTGTACACGCCATTCAAGCACTGTTTGACTCAATGCCCAGGCGTATCAAGGCCGTTATTACTGCCAGAGGTGGTTGTCTGGGTACTGATTTCTCAGGATCTATGCACCCAATTTGCGTGAAAGTGTAATCACATGTCAGTTCTAGTATAATATATTTCTGCCATTAATACCGTTTATTATCTGCATTTCTTCTTGGTGTAGCAATTTGAATGGCCAGTAGTGTAGCATAGACCAGGTGGGGACAGTTCTTGCACGAATTTATAGCCTGGTCATTTTACAATTGCCGACGGCAGAACGTAATACTAACCTTTCTTCCCATACCGACATGGCCGAAGGTGTTCGACAGTACTCGACAGTATGCGAATGGCGCTCGTGACTCGGCATTGTACAGTCAACATTACTGTCATACTGCGATACTGCTGCTGTGTATTCTCAGCGTCTGCTGAAATGGACAGTGATCTTGCAAGTATGCGTTGTCCAAGAGTGCGATCAAACGAAAAAGTCTTGATTAACAACATAGAATTCCGTTAGAAGTGGCTCTAGAGAAGGCAGTAGCCGTAGTAGGAACGATGTTAAGAAAGCCAGAAGAAGTGGTCAGAAGATTGTGACACGAAATAGAGGAAACTGAAGAAGAACAGGATGCTTCTCGACGGCTTTGGTAAGTGTTTACTGAAAAGAAAGTTCTTGGAGTATTAAGACGTCGAAAAAGAAATGCCCAGTCTTCGGAAGCTTTTTAGCTCGGCGAAAGAGGATACAGGCATTAATTTCACGGGGAAACGAACCTCCTTCTGGATAATTTTGAAGGATTTGGGGCTTCTTTTAACATAATGATAAAATGGACGAAGATTTCTCTTTGGGAGGGAGGAGGTTGTGGCATGACGTGCACGCTTTGATAGAAGTTTGAGAGAAAACGAGTGAGGTACGAAGAAACCCTCCCTGTATACTACTGAAACATGTTTGCATACACACTATAATGGCAGTGAATACTGGCAGCTTAGTGACGTACCAGGTGTGCGGAAAAATTAAAGTTCTAGACAAAGAGCAATAGCGCTTCAGGCAAGAGAAGAAATGGGATTCATTGAGGGTGCGGAGATCGTCTATGATTCGAGATCAGTATCCACAAATTATCAGGACGAAATGAACGGAGGAAATTATATAAAATGGTGACAAGAGCGCCTAGTACCAAATATTCCAAGTGGAAGTATTGTGCTACTAGACATTGCGCTCTACCATTATGTTTAAGAAATTAAAGCGCCTAACACGTCTTCTCGTAAAGCAGATATACAGTCACGAGTGACTAAGCGTAAAATTCCGTTCGGTGTCGATTTAATATGTAAGGGGTCCCTGCAAGTTGTGAAACGTTACAAGCCCGAGCCACAACGTACAGTAGATAGAGCAGCAAAAGAATCCGGGAAAGCCTTACACCCTACAATTGTGACGTGATCCCCATCGAACTTACCTGGAATTTTATGGAGCGTAATGTTTCATCGAACGACGTCAGCAGCGTTACCGTTCCCTAACTGAAATATATGAATACGGCTGCAATACAGAACATTACGAGAGACGCCTGGAAGACGGCATGCGATAAAGTGAAAATTATTATGGATGAATACTGGCACAGTGGCGCACTGATGGGCGAAGGTAATGAGAGCGTAATTATTCAACTTCGGTCAGACAGAGCAGTGAAATTACGTCGCCTTGTTCTGAGGATATACCGGACGAGGCGCACCCACACTCGACAGACACAGTTGCTTCGGATACCAGCAACAGCTCTACAAAGTCAGCAAATCAGGCAGAACTGTGTGCAGAACAGCTAGGTATACAACGCTTACACACGGATTAAACGTTAAGAACATTGTATTAACTTTTTTCACTGGGTCTCACTTGTTTCGTTCCAGTCTCACTTTGTCCATGTGGAATCGTTGTATATGTGATTTTAATTACATTTGTCTACCCATCACAATTTTAAATCGTCTTAAAATTCTGATGAATTGATTAAAAAACAAAAGTAGAAAAATTTGGTTCTATTGGTTGTGCAGTGCGGTGAAAAATAAATTTTTCGCTTCATGATTTCTGATCAAAGTCCTTTGATAAACACGTGAAAATATAATAAGAAGTTACAACACCAGACGAGTTCTGAACCCACAACCTCTAGGACAGGTTAAGGACGTGCTGTCTACTGCACTACTTCAACTGACAGTTTGTGTTGGCTGTTTTAATACACATATCAAAAACGTTTTACGTCTCCTCGGTTCCGAGAGTTCTGGAACCTGTACAGAAAATTGGCATAGAGATAAACATAAAAATCATATCTGCCCATTTTTTGCTCATGAAAACCACACATTCCATGTTCTGCCACCATACAGCGAGTTACTCAGAAGTCGTTGGCCAGATTGCTGCACACACCGGTACATCTAATACCTAGTAGCACATCCTCTTGCACTGATGCATGCATGTATTCGTCACTGCATACTATCCACAAGTTCATCAAGGCACGGTTGGTCCAGATTCTCCCACTCCTCAACGGCGATTCGGCGTAGACACCTCAGAGTGGTTCGTGTGTCACGTCGTCCGTAAACGGCCTCTTCAATCTATCCCAGGCACTTCCGATAGGGTTCATGTCTGGAGAACATGCTGCCCGCTCTAGTCGAGCGATGTCGTTATCCTGAAGATTAGCTCCATGAGGGAGCGAATTTCCGTCCACGAAGACGAATGCGTCGCTAATGTGTTGCCAATATGGTTGCTCTGTATGTCGGAGGATGGCAGTCACGTATCGTACAGCTGTAGCGCACCATCCATGACCACCAGCGGCTTACGTCAGCATCACACAATGCCACCTCAAAAAATCAGGGAACATCCACCTCGCTGCACTCGCTGGGCAGTGCGTCTAAGGCGTTCAGCCTGACCCGGTAGCCTCCTAACAAGTCTGCGACGATTGCCTGGTTGAAGGCATATGCGACACTCATCGGTGAAGAGAACGTGATGCCAATACTGAGCGGTTTTTGGGCCCATCTGCACCGCACTGCATGCTGTCGTAGTTGCAAAGATGGATCTCGCTAAGGACGTCAGGAGTGAAGTTACCCATCATGCAGCCCATTGGGCACAGTTTGAGTCGTAACACGACGTCCTGTGAATGCACGCTAAGTGTTGGCTGCAGTCCCTTTAATTTCTCAGTTCTCTCTCTCACAGCCAGTTTAGCTATGGAAACCGAACTTAGCAATTGGCACCAGAGTTATTCAAGGATCAGTAATTGGCCCATTTCTCTTTCTAATGTATATCAGTGACCTCCCACATAACTTGCCAGACAAATCATTTCTATATGCTGACGACATCACCTTAATATATCAGACGGAAAACTGGAAACTTTACAGAACAAAAATACAGACATGGTAGAAAACTCCACCACATGGTTGCAAAGCAATAAATTGGTCTTCAATGGAAATCAATCAGAAATGGTTCAAAAGGCTCTGAGCACTATGGGACTTAACTTCTGAGGTCATCAGTCCCCTAGAACTTAGACCTACTTAAACCTAACTAACGTAAGGACATCACACACAGCCATGCCCGAGGCAGGATTCGAACCTGCGACCGTAGCGGTCGCGCGGTTCCAGACTGAAGCGCCTAGAACCGCTCGGCCATCCCGGCCGGCAAATCAAACAGAGACAATATATTTTCATTTGAGTAAGTTGAAATCAGAAGGGACGGTAAACACATCTGTCAAACTGCTAGGAATTTATTTAGACCCGAATTTGAACTGGGGCGAACATACGCAACAACTATGCAAGTAACTGCCCAGAGCGCAAACTTAGGACTTGTGTCAGTGAGAGCCAAATGTTAGAGGCATAATACGCCTTTTTCCACTCGCACCTGGTCTATGGCATAATACTTTGGGGGAACTCTTTAGAGGCTCAGGAAGATTTTAAGTGGCAGAAGAGGGCAGTTAGGGGTATAAAGGGCTTACCCGACAATGAATCAAGCAGACCAGTATTCAGGGAGCTGAAAATAATGGCTCTCTCTGCAATATTCATATACCACTGTCTCATAGACATCAAAGAAAACCACAGCAACTTCACAGTGAGGGGGGAGGTACATTCACATAACACAAGAAATAAACATTACATTGACACGCCCCAGGTAAGGTTAAAGAAAACCCAAAACTGCCATAACTACATGGGGATTAAGCTTTCAACAAACTGCCTATAACACTGAGGGAAATGCCAGTACAGCAACTAGGGAAGAAATTAAAAAAATGGCTGATTCTGAATACAACCTACAACATTCTGGAATGCGAAGAAAACTTGAGACGCCTCCAGAATGAATGATGATTACAGCGTGTAGTGAAAATATAGGCGGGATGATATTCTGTGACAAATTTGATCCAAGTCGATGTATAACTGTAAATACTTTTCTTTTCTGTAAATTTTTTTTAAAAGCTAATTGAAACCTTTAAAAAAAGCTTCTGATAGAGAAGTCCGCTAGTGATGTTGAATCTACAGGGAGTGGGAGTGAGCCTCAGAGCCCACACGGAAAGGAAGAAGAAGCAGAAGCAAGTGTAGTAGCTATGCTTAGATCATTAGTGAGCCAAATGGGGGAATTCAGAGCGGAATTAACAGCTCATGTGGTGGATTTCAAGACTGCAATAAAAAGGATATGGAGGATTTCAAGACTGAATTGAAAACTGATATGAGGGGTATGGAAAGTTATATGGGGGCAAAGATCGGAGCATTAAATGGTAAGCCAGCCACTGTGGCCAAGCGGTTCTAGGCTCTTCAGTCCAGAACCGCGCTTGCCGGTTCGAATCCTGCCTCGGGCATGGATGTGTGTGATGTCCTTAGGTTAGTTAGGTTTAAGTAGTTCTAAGACTCGGGGAATGATGACCTTAGATGTTGAGTCCCATAGTGCTTGGAGCAATTTGATTTTAAATGATGAATTGGGGGATTTACCAGAATAATTTGAGGAGGTGGAAGGAAATTTGAGTGCTAAGATTGATGCAGTTTCTGTTGAATTATGGGGTAGAATTGATTCAGGCAGGCAATTGTGTGACACAAGGAACGATGAGACAAGGCAAGGTCTGACTGATATGCATCTGAAGGTTATTGCTAGTTGTGATAAAACCAGAAATTTATTATTTAGTCAGCTAGCAGGCACAGCTAGCGACCTAAGAAAGGAAATTGAAAATGTGGCTACTGTTACTGTGAAGAATAATACAGAAATTGACAAAGTTAACAGTACATTAAGTAATATAGAATTATATGGGGCTAATGGAAGTATGCAGTGGTCTATGGTACAGGTATACAGTGGTAACACTTTTTCAGGAGAAAGCAAGTACCATACTGCGAAATTTCTGGCAGCATGCAAGGATTGTTTATTGATGGTATTAGTGACAACAGCAAAATTACACTGCTAGAAATATTGTTGGAGGGTTCTGCTCAGACATGGGCTAATGAATGTAGTGAACAATTTAAATCATATGATATATTTCAGCAGATGTTTCTAAATAGGTATTGGAGCCAGAAAAACAATGCAGATTACAGAATGATTTTTGAAAGGGCAGGTTACAGAGGAGGTAGGCAAACTATGAGAGAATTTCGCAGGCGGAATAAAGAAAGTCGGTACATTTGGATAGGCCATTAGGAATTTTGACTGAGATTTCTACTCTAAGGAAAAGGTTACCTGAAAATGTACAGTGCGAACTGATACAGTGTCCTACAGATTCTACAGAAAATTTCTTGGATTCTATTGAGAAGACAGATCAGGCAATGGGCTATAAGCCAAACTCAAGAGGTAATCATTCAGGGAATAAGCAGAGGAAAAATGGACAGAGAAGAAATAATGTGAGCTATGGTAATAACCACCATAGTTCAAGCAGGCAAGGAAATTAGAATGTTAATTGGAGAGGAAACAGAGATAGAGTTCTAAATGAAACTTGGATGGATAACAGGAAAAGATTTAACGATGTCAGGTACCCGAGAAACGCATGGGGAAATGGAAACAGGAGTGATCAAAGACCAATGCAGGAACAGACAGATGATAGAGGAGAAATTAATGCCAGGGGACCACAGGGACAAAATTTCTTAAACTAAAACTGGTTCCAAACATGGTCCAATTTTGGACAAAAGCCATGAAAGAAATAGGACCATGAGATGGGGAAAAATAGTGGGAGAAATAATGGTGGGTCTTTTAATTGTTTTATTCAAAATAGTGGTTGGTATTTTAATGAAAGCAAAAACAGTGGAACAACGGAAGAGAAAGTATGGAATAGGAATTATAGGCAAACTAACATGAGGTTTGTTGATCATGATAAAATAAACAAGTGGAGGAAGAAAGGATTTGTGGAATGAAGCAATTATCGGCAATGATGAGATGTTTGGAGGCCGGTTTAATCAGCATAATAAGAGGAGAGTCTTTAGAAGTAGAAATAATAGAAAATGTAGGAATCTGGAAGGAGAAATAAATGTTGGGAGTTTGTTAGATAAAAGGGATCAAAATGTGGAGGTGAATGATTCAAGCAGTACTGGCTAGGCAATTATATTCAATAATGAGCATGAATCAGCTGGGCAACCTGTGAGAGAAAACGTATGGTGTGATGTTGAGAGTGTGTATGTGAATGACAGCAGAAATAGCAATGTGTTGAATGCAATTGAACCGGCACCAGTAGTAAGAGGTATTAATTATATAGAGGCCACAGTTCCTGATTCAGATTTTGTTGTAGATGAAGATGTACAGGAAGGTATGTTATCCAGCAATGTGACTGTATTAAATAGTCATAATGCAGTAGATCCAGTATCAGAAGTTATCATGGGTACTGATGTTGATATGTGGCACAAGGCTGATGAATGTGTTGTTAATGTATGTGGATTTTTTCACGGGCAAGTGCTCTACCATCTGAGCTACCGAAGCACAATATATGTGGAGGCACTCACTCCAGTAATGATAGGGAATGTACCAGTGCCCAGTCTATAGCTCCTGTAACCGATGAACTGAAGGAACAGCACTTGTGGATTAAGTTTTCAATGCACAGAACTGAGCTGCAGGCGAGGGATTCTGTTGATTCAAGTTTATGTCTGTAGCTAATAGTATGAGTGAAGAAACTGGGCAGACCCATTTTTTTCAAGGAAACGTGGGAGAATAAGGCAGAGAGTGATTTTGATTCTGATAATTGGATAGCCAGGGCTAAATGGTTTAAGAAGTGAGCATCTTATGATCGTGAGATTAGCAAGCCTGATTATGCCAGTAAAATGAGGAATTTATGGAGGGAAAGTGTGATGTTCGAACATGCTTACAAGGTAATAGTTAATGAGGATAAAGATGTTAAATCATAGGATGAAGAATGTGTATTTATGATGGTAAAAGATGGTCCAGGTGACAATAGTACTGTGAATAATGAAGCAATTAGTGAAGAAGGTGAGGACGTTGATGAAATCCCAAATTTCATAGTTTATAATGATGAACAACAGATAGCCGTGCATGAAGAGCTAAATATCAAATAGATGGGGAAAGAGAGTGTGATTATGATGATGACTGGGTTAATTTTGCAAAGTTGCACCAGCAGTTAATACCAGAGACCTGGGAGGAAGTAAAATATAGAGTAGCTAGAAACATAGGGGAGGGGGGAGTAGAATGTAGGAAACTACGGAATTAAAGAGGCCTTTGATTTAATATTATCAGGGGATAAGGATTTTGAATATTTTAGATAAGAGCTGGTGTGTACCATGACTAAAGATTGCATACATGAGATAGAGGAAGACCTGTTGGCCAATACAGAGTTGAAGCATGATTTTATTCGAAAGGTGCAGCCGATAAAAACTGTCGGTGTGGCTAGGATCTGTGAAACTGTCTTAGCGGATACCGGAAGTTCTGTGTTGGGAGTGGCAGAGAGCTTTAATGATCATATTAAGAACAGGGAAACAGTGGAATTTCCGGTCACAGGGGTGAGAATTAAAAATGTTACAAGAACTTCCAGTAAACCAGTGAGAAAGGAGGTAGTTCTAGATACAAAAATTGGAGGTGAATTACTTAGTCAGTTATTTTTGGTGGTCCCAAATGTAAATATTAATATGGTGTTGAAGATATATTTCCTGAGTAAATATGAGGCATAAGTACATTGTAAGGACTAGATGGTGGAACTGAACATTGTTGAGGGAAGAAAAAGGGTTAAAATCAAAAAATGCACTCAATGACGAAAATTGGTAGCTAGTTTGGATGTAGCATAGTGCTAAAGGGATGAGATGGAGGTTGAGAAAGAGATAAAGTGTAAAGTAAATGGTACAAGGGCGATTTCTGAAGATGTAAAGGTAGAATTATATCAGTTATTGAGTAAAAACAAAGATGTGTTTTCTGAAAGGCCAGGGAAATTGACTGTGTAGAGTATTCACTCAAAGTGAATCCACACGAACACATTAAGGTCAGGCAATACCCTATAGCTTTAGCAGAGGGGTAGGCAGTTAGAGCATAATTTATCATGTGTATGTTAGCTAAGTTTTTTTTGCAAGAGACTCCTTGCTGTATACTATATGTGTTCAGTATTAAGAAATTTGTGCATGGACTAGTAGTTTTCACGTTTATTTTGGTAAATGATTGTGGTACTTGAAGTTGTGGAGCAGCTGGTTAACACAGCTAATTCTCTCAAAATGACTAGCAATGCAGTTTACAACAACTGTAGTCACTGTACGGCACTTATATGTACATGATATGATGTGAATCTGGGAGCGGGACACTGAGTGGCATTTTTCTTATTGTTTATAATAATACGAATACTTATTCAATTTTTCATTAGTGGTGATTGTAATTTTGTCACACACGAATTTTTTTGTTCTTGTATTCATTGGAGAAATGTTTGGATTTTTGGGGATATATGCTTTTAAATTTTTTTGTATGTTAAAGATTACATGGCTTCAGGGGAATATTGGCTGATTTGTGGATTATGTTGTGGCGTTGCGTATTGTATATATTTGATTTTATTCAGTTTCCAGTGCTGTAATTTTCATTGGTCATTGAGAAGCAGTTAGATTATTGTTTGGGTTAAAACTAGAAACAGCTTTGTTGCTGGAATTTACCATGGAACCATTCATATAATAAATTTTTAGTACTGTTTTCTTAGTTTCACTTTGGTTAGAGGAACTTTGTGTCATTGTTGTACAGTTGCTACGACTTGGGCTATCTCTGTTCTTGAATGGAACAAATTGTTGCGATCAAAGGAAAGTCTGTAACCAGCATGTATTTCTTGCTAACACTACCATCTGTATGTTTCTGTCAGGTTTCGATCTGAAATATGGCTTTAACTGTGTCAAGTGTGGGTAGCAGAGGCGTTCTTGGTAGCCAGACACCTTTCCTGATAGAAAACTGATCAGGGGCACATTGTTTGTTCCTGATAGAATTGGGTTAGATTACTGGTAAAGTATACCTTGTGAGTGTACAAGCTGTGGCAGGAACCTAGAGCGGCAGTTTCCCGCCTCAGAGCACGTGCCTGGCAGTTGCTACGGGGCCGTGGCGAGCGCCTAGCATTACGCGGCCTTGAAAAAACCCGAGCGGACGCTAGAAAGGGTCGCATATGGCCATGTTTGCACGCTTGGAGAAATTTATATGCCACAGAAAAAAATGATAAAACCAGAACTAAGAACGACACGGAGGTGCGAGTTGGCACTCATGTACAGAAAAATATGTAAAACTGAATTACCTAGTCGCACCACAAAAATATGTAACAGTTTGAAAGTTATTGTTGTCTAAAGAATTTTATATTTATGAAAGTTTAATAGCTAATATCTCGGCAATGCTTCGGCCAATTAGTATAAACAAAGTGTCTACGGATACGGCTAGTAGAACTGCATCAAGCAGTCATAGCCGATATAGCACAGTGTGTACCATTTTTAATGAGAGGTCGGAATATGGGATTCGACTGAGAGAAACTGAGTTTTTGGTAATAAACAAATTTGAAAAGACGAAAACAGCGGCAGTATTCTAAAGTTTAAACAGGTAGATGAGTAATTAAGCATGTATTTTTAGTTGTGTATTCATGTTGTTTAGTGTCTAAAAATCCGTGAAAATCAAAATCACGCCACAAGAACAGTATTTGTGAGAAAAACGGTGGAAGGTACAGAAGATTGGAGCTTGAATTGTTATTGCCAAGAAATTTTCCATCTTTTTCAATGTATTATATTTGTTTTTGTGTTTAGTTTTAGAATATTCGTAATTCCATTTGTCAAACGTTGTTTTGAGCTAGACAGTAGATTTGAGGGTGCATAAGGCGGCCATCTTTGATCTTTGCAAACAGTTAGTGCCGAACGATGTTCAGAGCTAGACGTGCCGCGCATCTGGTGGTAGTTGTGGGCTGGTATCCACCTTTGAAAGCGATCAAGTGGAGCGCAATATAGTGGTTTAGGACAGCAGACAAGAGTGTATTTTGTGAACTGTGAGCAGCCTGTGCATTGCAGTTATCGCGACATATGAATTTTATAGTGATGTGTTGGAGCATCAGTTGTTAAGGGCGTCCTTACGTAAAAGCCCTCAGACTGCAGTTTTAGTGTTTAGTGAATATATTTAAGAAAAATAATGTGCTTTTTCAAATTGTAAATCGACGTGAGTGACTCAGTGTTTTAAATTTCACCGCAATTCGTGCCTGCATTGTTTTGTTATTTTTATTTCAGCTTAAAAATTGAGTTCACGGCTGGCGTGAGCTGCAGCCTATGACGAAAAACGTAACCAAACATTGAGACCAACCACATCTCTGCGCTACTCAATTAAGCAGACTGTAAGAAATATTCATGTATTTTCGTGCCATAGCACATGGAGGCTCGGGCCAAACTATTCAAACTGCAATGTGTAGTGCCCAGTAACGTCGTAACCTATACGGAGTTTTGACAAACAACTTGGTTTTAACAAATTTTTCCCAAAAAAGACCGCACGTAACACGATCACAACCAATGTAATAGCAATCACCCTGAAACTACTGAACAGAAAATTTTTTTGAGTATCACAGAAATATCATCTTCCACTTTCTACGAATGTCAGCTTTAAGCAGTGAAAAGTTATTATTTTTCTTCTCTCTATTATTTAATCAGCGTTTTATTAATGTGACGGTGTATTATCATTAATTGATTTTTATTTATGTTTGGTTTAGCGATTCCTCTTCACTGTTTGCTCCTTTCATTTAAGTTGAGTCCTTTTAATAGTGTTTGCGGTGGTTGTGAAGTTGATATAATTTACTGTTCTCCGTAAGTTAAAGAATACGTTAATACCATATGCGTTTCGCAGCAGCAGATCCCGTTGAGACTCCTTCCTGGAACTTCCCCACCTGAAATCGATAAAGATAATTTATCGCTCTACGGAAATCGATTGCTACTGCCAAGTTCATGTTTATGGAATGTGGCGTCCAACTTTAGTTCGTGAAGTTATTTAGGTATTCGGCGAAATATTCTCGACGAATCCCAAAACCGGGTAAAACTACAGGTACGCACCATCAAACCACACAGCATTTCAGAACGACTTTCGTCTTTATAATCACTGAATAACTCTTTTGAAATGATTAAGGGTTATGAACTCTACACACTTGATACTCCTTTTGTGCTGTTATATGTATTTATTTTCTTCAATACCATAAGACATAGATTACTGCCTTCGGCTTCTTACAATCTCCTCTCAGTCCGACATAGAACATCTCTCTTCCAATGTCCAAAATGGAATAATTATCTCTTTGCCATAGATTAATACAGTCTGTTTGTTATTGAGTTCGCACAGAGATGTTTAAATTTAGGTCTTTATCTCTTGCGTCGATATTTTACACATATCGTCGTATTAGTAGTCGGTCGCACTTCATTCACAGGTTTTTGCATCACGAAACGCTACAGCAGTCTTAGTTTTTCATATCCTTCTCAGAGTTCACACGAAATGTAGCAGCAGTATACTGAAATCCTCGTCAAACGTTTTCCGTCTCTATCTCGAACTCAAGTTGTTCACAACATAGTTTTATTCTATAGAAAATATTTGTACCAGTTGTACGATAGTTTAATCTGGAGACTGTACGATGAGGATGTTTTCTTAAATTAGTCGGCTTGATATCGTTGCAACGACACGTAATTTCATGTTGTGGGTTGTAGCATACCCATCCTAGGAAGCATTGTATTGCGAAGGAGAGAGCGCCAGTCATTTCCTATTTCCCAAGCGGAAATATTAGTGAAATTCGGAATCTGTAACGTTGGTTGTTCATTGATTTTTTTAATAATGTTATGTATAAACGTCAAGCAACGAAGAAATTCATACACCCAGTGTTTCGTAAATTGTTAATGTATCGATTACAAATTATCAGTGAAATTCTGTTCTGTCCATAATGGACACCTCGAGGTATCGTCATTAAATGTGAGAGCAATTCAATTTATGTCAGCACTGTTAACAGTTAATGGATGGGAGCCTTCAGTTCCATTCACGCCACGTAACTTCGCAGGTAATTTTCTGGTGACAGATACGAATTGAGCAAGCATTACATTCCAAGGAAGAAACCTTATATAAATGGGTTATGGAGTAACAAATGTGGTCACTGCATCGATCCCACAATGGTAGTTGCCGTTGCTCATTTATTATTTGTGTGAAGACCGGCTTTTGTAAGTATGTTACTTGCTAACTACCAGCTTTCATCCAAGTGTAGGCAGTGCAGTACGAAGATAGGCGTGTGGCATGGAGAATGTATACGAGCTGCTGGAGTGGTATCATCCTCTTAGGTTGACGCTTTGGCGAGCTTTTGGGAAACTGCCGGTGCGCTGCGGCAACCGCACCAACTGGACCGCTACGCGTCTTATACCTTACAGCTGGGTCGTAGTCATCTCGTGCCTGTATCTTTATGCTTTGTTTTCACTACCGTTCCATATATCCCCTAATTCTGCTCTTGCTGAGATTATTTCGCATGTACATATCTTCTCGACCCTTTTAAAATCAGTAATTATATTGTGTAATATTACTTACTCAGGGTACCAAAAGCTGGATGATATTTGCTCTGTTCTGAAATCAGCAGGAATCTCAAAACGTAGGTCCAGTGTTCGCTGCACTAAGCAAGACCTCGCGTCTCTCTTGTTCTTCCTTTGGCCAGTGGTGAACTTTCCTGCGTCTCTACATTGGAGTCAAGATGAGACTAATTTTCCACTCAATTCTTTTATATATGCCCATTATGACGACAGTTGTCTGGCTCGATCTGTTCATGTGCCTGATGAACGAAGTCGAAGAAAGTATGAAAATATTGAGGAGAGAATGCCCTTATCAATTGTGAGCGACATAGCAGTCGTTTCCGCTGATTTTGCAGGAAGGTAAGTAGAAAAACAATTCGAAAGCAGTCCACAGTTCTGATGTATTCACATCTGTAGAAGTTTGGTTATATAATGATCCATTCTCCTCAATAAGCCTATAGTTTAAGCGATTTTAACGTTTTCTGTAACTAGTGGAAGCAACCAATGTAAACCTTCTTGCATCTATTTACTGATTCTTGTAAGATAATTATTTTTAGTTTCTAAACAAATTAGCTCATCATAAAGTGCCCACATGCAAGTCAAAACTGACTTATGCAAAACAATGTATGTCGATTACTAAAGTCCTGCAGTATGCAAATTTTATCTGAAACCAGAAAGCAAACGGTTTTCTAAACCTATAGGGTACTGGACACGCAGTAACAGCATAGTATTTTGAATGGCGGACGCATCAAACAAATATGTAGTTTTGTCGTGTGTTTTTGGTCAAGTTTTTGCAATAACTAATGAATAAATTAAAGTAAAAAATTAGCCTATTACTCTGCACAGCAGTAGTTTCATTGTGAGTGCTTGGTCAAGTTTTTTGCAATGACTAATGAATTGAATGTCTTTATCCCATCGGCTGCATGTTTCCATAACAGTGTAAGTGTGAGAACAAAGGGATGTACCGAATACTAACTCCAGGTCCGCTTGAGTGGAGAGTGCACCCCCTCACCACTCAAGCAGACCTGGAGTTAGTATTCGGTACATCCCTTTGTTCTCACACTTCCACTGCTACGGAAACGTGTAGCTGACGGAACAAAGACATTAGATGAAGAAGTAGGTAAGCCTGTAGAGTGCCTCACTAACTCCTGAACAGGGTCGAGGATACCTGGTAAATACCCAGCTGTGGGTGTCTTGGAAATATTCCCTCACTCTATCAGATTGATTGAATAATTAATTAAATGTATACCATTTGTGTGCAGACAGTTTCTTTCCTGCATTCTACTGCTTGATACTAGGACTATTAAATCTGATGGGATTCGATTCTGCAACTGCTGGTTTCCAAACCCTACTCTTCCCCCTTTGTTTCCTTGCCGGCTATTGGTGGATACTGGTACAGTTAGATCATTTGGTGGGAAGTACATTACAATGGAGGTAGTTGAAAATTTCAAAGTTTAGGTCAGTTGCGTGCTATGCCCCTCAACCATTTGCGGAAAGGGCAGGACAGATACATGAAAGCAACACCACATTTGGAAACAATAAATCAATTAATCGGTAATTTGACGTTGCACTTGGGTCTTTAAAGCAATATAGAATACCTAAATTGCTTCTCTCTGCTACAATTGGAAGAGGGAGGAAGGACCTATAGTGTGATAGGATAGCGACAACAACAAATAGCTCTCCTAGACACAGTCCACAGCGATTTATTGAAGAGCGGTAAACATGACACACTTCAAGCACGATCCAATCCATAGTAGTTGTGGTTGACATTGCTCAGATAGCAGAGACTTCTGAAACACTTGCACACTCCTCACGCTCATGTCCTAATGTCCACATGCACCACCTGAGATTAGATGTCACTCACAGATCCTCAGCAATTACAACCCATCAGCAGATGCACTCGGCCCACCGGAGAGGACTGCCTGGTTGTGGAGGGTGTCCTGGATGACTGCAGTGGTAGAAATTCAAATGTTATCAATATGTCCAGCAGCAATACACACCATATTGAGGCTTCTCAAATATGCACTAAAAACTGGAGAATACACACAACACATGAGATCACGAAAGCTGCCAAACACATGCTGATTTTCCGTTTGCTTTCCACCTGAGCAGTCAGAGGCTCATTGATTGTTCCCATCACAAGCCGGAAGTGTCATTTCGTTCCAGTCACAGGTTACCTCTGCCACACACACGCACACCAGGCAGAACGATCATAGGAAACCAGCCACATAATTATCAAAGGAATTACAGTTAAATACTACAATCGTAGCGACATTCTGGTGACGTCTGGCAATGATCAAAGTATCAGAAATACCCCCTCCTGACGACTGTACCTCTGGATATATCAATATCTAGAGCGTGCATAGCAGCTGTAGAACATGTGGCTGGAAGTGACTGGATATATTCGAGTACAGCCATCTACTACACCGTCAACCAGAAATATAATTCATTTGCGCTTTGTTTTGACAACTGTACTACATTTTCTAGCCTTTTCAGAATACGTGGTGAGCAGTGATGTCATGATCACATATTCAGAAGTGACATATAATCGATGAAATTACGAAAATTGATGCAAAATACGTATAACGTTAGAGGAAATACGCCAAAATGCGGAGAAATTGAGGGTTCATGTGGGAGTACTTGCATGTTTTCTGCTTAGTGCTGGAAAGTTCTTGTACATTGGAAAGAGAGTGTGACAGCAAGAGGAATACGATAAAGAAGAGACTGTGGAAGGACCAGGAATCAGGGAAAGTTTCTTCACACTGACAGTAGTAAGACGGTTGGAATGGAAAGTTAAATATGAATGACCAAAAATTCTAAAACAATAAATTTATACATGTCAGATCACAATCCATCTGTAACCCCAGAGTTATCAGCAACCAACTTACCGATTTGTATAAAGTGTCCTTAGCTATAGAGCTTATATTACCAGCTGTGGGGACTGCAGTATACAAGTACATAACACATTGCGTGTTTGACAGCAGTAAGACGGCGGGATTGAAAAGTTAAATATGAATGACCAACAATTCTAAAACAGTAAATTTATACATGTCAGATCACAATCCAGCTGTAACCCCAGAGTTATCAGCAACCATCTTACCGATTTGTATAAGGTGTCCTTAGCTATAGAGCTTATATTACCAGCTGTGGGGACTGCAATATACAAGTACATAACACATTGCGTGTTTGACAGCAGTAAGACGGCTGGACTGGAAAGTTAAATGTGAATGACCAACAATTCTAAAACAGTAAATTTATACATGTCAGATCACAATACAGCTGTAACCCCAGAGTTATCAGCAACCATCTTACCGATTTGTATAAAGTGTCCTTAGCAATAGAGCTTATATTACCAGCTGTGGGGACTGCAATATACAAGTACATAACACATTGCCTGTTTGACATTGTGCAAGGCTGATTAGTGTTTTAACCCTTTGTTGCCTGACGATACTTAAATGTACCAGTAAGTTTTGACTCTCATTATTTTCTCGTGGTGCAGTTTCGTGATCTGAGAGCCTGTCGGTACATAACAGTAACTCTGCTCTACTGTTTCATAGATGTTATTGTGCAATACATAGACCTCTCTGGCGGTCAGAGCTTGAAATTGCTTTTCGCGCGCTGCTGTGAAAACAGAAGATTGCATGTGCTTGTTTCCATGGTGTTGCCTGAATTTGTGCGCAATTTATTGAAACTTCCGTTGAGTTTTCCATTGTACGTACTTACCTTCTTTGTTTTTTTATAATAGTTTGAAGCATTACGTTACAAGTGAATGAGATAAAGTGGAAAATATAAGGCGGACTTATTAGTACCGTCAGGTTGTGCGAACACTTTATTGTAGCAACAATGCGTTGCCTCCCACTAGTTGTTCTGTCCACTTTTTCTCACACAGAAATCCGTAAATACATTTCCCTGTGGAACAATTAGAACAAACAGGAAAGGTTTGCCAGGGAATTTACCAAAAGAAAAACGTCTAAATCAAATCACAGAGAGTCATCTTTAGATCTAACAGTATTTCAATGGAAGGAAGATAAAGTAGTGTATTTTGCGTCAAACTTCCATGGCACTGAACAGAGCGTAGTGACAAGAAAACAGAAAGATGGAACTAGTATGACTATACCATATCCAGTTATTGTATGTGATTACAGTAAAAACATGGGTGGTGTGGATCATGCAGACAGATTACGTTCAACTTATGGTCTTGACAAACGATCAAAGAAATGGCGGCACCGTCTCTTCTGGGGAGCAATAGAAATTGCTTTTGTCAATGCTTACGTCATTTTCAGTGATCTACATGATGCACTACCACTGCTGGAATTCAGGCATGCTGTGGCACTAGGGTAATGAATGAACAGCAAGTGCCAAATCTCAAAAAGAGACACTCTGGTAAAGATGAAATAACTCTCCCAAAGAGAAGGAAGGATAGCTTTTCTGTTCCGAAGGATGTCCGTCTTGGCAACTGAGGGAACCACTTTGTAGTGTTCAGTTGTAAAAGAGGACGATGCGAAATGTGTGCGAAAAATAAAATTCAGTCGAGGCCACATTCTCAATGTAGTACATGTAAAGCCTATTTGTGCTGCAATGAGAAAAACAACTGTTTTCTGCAATTTCGTGAGATATCACTAAATATGTGATATGTATATACTGTCAAAAATGTATAGCTAAGTTACTATGTATTGTGAAGTTGCTCTAGAATAAATTTATTCGAAATTTTAAAAAAAATTAGAAATATCATATTTCTGTTAATTAATTTTCTAATGTAAAAATATTTATTTAATATTTATGTGGCATAAAGTACAAGTTATAAAAATTGGAGTATATTTCTGCGCATGTTGTGATTCTGTCCATGGAGTCTGACGGTACTTCTGAGTACCACGAGAGAAAAAAGTTGTGAAAAATAACACAAAATTTTACAAAAAATCCTACCATCATTTGAGGCCACAACAGCATAAATTCTGCCAAGAAAATGTTAAAAAGTAAATTTTATCTTATGTGAGGAAACAAAGGGTTAAACCGTAACAAACAGTATTTACTACACGCTTCTCCAAACTCTTCACCAATTACAATCATGCAGCGCTATCTAACAAATACTTTAAAGATCAGTTTCTGCTTGTTTTTCTTAACAACATTCTACTCTATGTCAGCTAGGTAACAGTGAATCACCCAAGCTGAGTGCTGTATTTGCTGCTTTCCTGGGAAAGAGAACCATCTGTCTCTAAATCGACATGGATCTGTGTCAAAAAACGATAGAAAGTAGATGGAGTGATGGGCTGAAAGGATTGTAATGAGGTATGATTTAATGGTAGACTGATCATGAATTTTAGAGAGAGGGAGATGTTGCTGCAGATTATTTATCAATCATTGTTATTTTGTTTTCCATTGTCTCTCGAGGTGCATCAGTTGTATGGTGTAACTGGCGATCACTCGTATACAATTGCGTGTTTTGAGTGTTACCTAGCGTGTGCTATCTACCTGCTATCGTTAACAATAAACGTCTCCGTACCATAGCCAGCAAAGGACCTCAACGCAAATGTGATTAATCATGTCCATCAATAGGAAACCCATTTCAACACCTTCCTCTAGACAAACAAAGATATATGCGAAGTACTCAATTTCTGTGCCACATCTTGGAATTAAATCGAATCTTCAGTTTCATAGCGGCAGGAATTCTAAGTTAGTGACAGGTGTTTGTGAGGTACGGCAAACCCTACATGTATATTTCCTTGACAGTGGTCGTGTTTATGGAGTTCCTGCAGTACGGTGTGAAATTTCACATGTCAAACACTGCTGCAATGCGTTTGTCTGTGTCCTTGTAAGATGCATTTTCTGTTGTTGAAGATCATTTTACACAACTGATGCAAGCGTAGTATAATTTCTGAACCGTGAATAGTTGGCGCTACATGCCTCCAGCAAGCTATACAGTGTATGTATGACAAAAAATTAACGTTTTTCTTTGGTGCAGAAGGAAGAAGTTTTATCATCTTGAAGTTGGTCACTGTAGTGAGTGGGAAAAAACTTGTATGGTGGATGTACGTCAGATGTTGGACATTCGTGCCCTACAGTATTACGAGCGTTGCACTACGCATAATATTTGAAAAAGCAGATGGCTTCAACTTTACAGCGTGTTTAACTGCAGAACTCCTAAGAAGTGCGTGTGTTTATATTCGTATGATTATTTCTCTCTTGCCAATACCTTCTTGGTACTGACCTCAGGCTCTAGAACAATACCTTACAATTGATAACAGAGTTGGTTGACGTAAAATGCTTAAAGCTCCGTCCATCTGGAGGTCCATCATGCATAAACCACATGTTTCTTCTTAAACGTCTGTTATGTAATAACAACACTCTCGGATCTACTATAAACCGAATATGGATGCTAACTTCCTCGACATGCGCGCATCTGGAAAAATCTTGTGCACTTGCATAAGTGTCATGAGTAAGTGTGATGCAGAACAGTATTCGCTGAATAGCTATTATAGACTTAGAGTGCTCTGTTCCTTCACAAGATGTGAAATGATGCAGGTACAGTAACCTCCTACTTCTGGTCAGCTGCAAATTAAATGGCCACAGTGTTGCAAGAAAGGACCATCAAAGACATTGCGGGGAGATCTTTTAGTCTCAAACTTCATCCTATGAACGTGAGGATATCCCGTGACTAAAATCAACATAGGAAAAGCTGGGCAATCGTAGTAGTAAATTACACACTATGTTCAAAGTTATAGAAATATGTAGACAAGCTAACTGCATTGCTTTAGGACACTGTAAGGTATGATCCAGCTTATATGTTCGAGAATTGTCTATGAGTGGACATACTGCACAATCGTCTATCTGCATTTGCAATCTAGAGTACACTACAAACAAAGTAGAGGAGGGGCGGTTTAGTAATACAGCAACTGGGAAGCACACTGCCATGTCATTGCTCAGTGTCGCAATTACGGAAAAACTGGTAAAATTGCAAAAATTAATTGCACTATCAACTGTGGTGCCTATTACAGTAGATTGCCCCATATTGTTGGTGTCTTTTTCATCCCATCTATCTCTGGTATGCAGTTGATTACTACATAATGACTGATTGACACCACTTGTTTGAGATGGAGAGAGTCTTCATGGGAGAAACACCTTCTGGGGATGGCCATCACTGAATCAGTGATCACATACATGGTTGTAATATGCGTGATCACTGCTCTTGGTTCTTCAGAATGGAACATCTAGATATCTGCTAGCCTGTTACAGTGAAAGATGAAATGAAATGCAGAAAACATCACCTTCAGGCAGCTGTTTGGAAATGCTCTATAATGCCACAAACTCTTCCAGTTTCCATATGTTACGACATCTTCCACATTTGTCTCAGTAAGAATACCCACCTCTACCTTTTATTCCATCTATACTCTGTGTTGTGGTTGTAGCATACTTTACACCATGCAATGCCCAGCTTTCTGTGAGAGCCAATGCATTGAAGCACGTTAATATCGGTTTACCAATTGACACAAACCACGAAGTCGTGGTGAAAAAACAAAATGTACAGTGGTTTACAAAGGAGTTGTCATACACTGCTTGGGTGTGTTACATCAGAATAACAATGTATCAAGCTGCTTAAGAAAGATCAACAAAGGGATCTTTTACTGTGATTGATAGTCATTGGATATGGTCCAGCTACAGTATAGGCGACGAAAACTTTCACTGGTCCATGCAAGCAACTTCGACCACTGCCTACCTGCTCAAACGGACCAGTACCTATATATTTAATACGATCGCCAGATATGCTTAACGGCAGCATGCAGATGGTATTTGCTTTTGATATATCGGACGAGATGGATGCCTTAATGTGTTATCGAGTTCTGTAATGGGTGATGTCAGCAAAGTTTTTATAGTTCGTAGTTTCTCTCTGTTCAATGGTACAAAATAATGAAGACAGAGAGCACGGAAATGAATGCACCATGAACGATGCAGATCTCCTTAGGAATGCAGTACCTATATGTAATTTAGAAATGCACTGTAATGCAGCAGGAAAATCTTTGTGCTTCTTCCAATTCTTGTAGGATGTGGAGTCTTTCCAGTTTTTCCAATACGGAACACCACTGTAAATGCTAATGCTGAATTTTCTATTACTCTATGTTGCAGCAGGAAGCTTCGTTTGGGGCTGGCCTAACACACTAGACGTCTTAACAGAATCTTCCGTCAATTCTTGGTAGAACAACATTATAATAATAAATGAAAAGCACCAGTTTGCTTTTGTTCTACAATATTACTTTTATTGCTAACCGGTTTTCGGCTTAAAAGGCCATCTTCAGACATTTACTGAGTATTACCACCAAAGAAGTAAAATGTTAGCAGACAACATTGGAAGAGAAGTAACACATCTAGAGTGAAGTAGAAACATACAGTAAGTAACATCTTTGCAGTGAAATAGTAAAAACGGAACAGTACATGAATATCAATGGAGTTGACAGTAAAACCTTTAGCATAAAACAGGAATAGCATGCCTACATAACAGTTTCTATTAATAAACAAAACTAATAAAATAAGATAAAATTAGTACTAGCCAAGGCTGCATCAAGAGGTATGAAACATGTAGAGTAATACATAACCAATTAAAGAAGAAGAGACAGTTGTCAATGTAAATACAGAATACATAAGGAACTTAAGCAATATCAATAAGATAAACAGAAATTAATAAATGCAGGAAATTTGAGGTGTAAGGGGGAACTTACAGTTTGAGAGTGTGGTGGTACTGCATTTTAACATTAACATTATAATCAAAGCAGTGGCTGTGTACAAGTTTTCATTAAATAAATGAGCAAATTAAAATATGAACAGTATTTGATGAGACAACTACAAGGGGACTTAAACATGGACAGTAATACAAGTACAAGTTAAAAGGAAACCCTTAACTATTGAAACTACAGCCTATGTGGAACACAAAGACATCTGCAACAAACAAAACAACTTAATGACTACAGGAAAATGGGAATATGTAGGAAGAGAGAGTGTGGGAAGTAATGAACAACAAAGACGATTATATGAAGTTTAGGAGAGGGGAAGTGTTGAGTTGTGTCTGGTCATTTAGCATGAGATCTGGACTGTGAGCAAGATGTTTGTTAATTTCCAGGGCTTCCTGCAGGTTGAGTTTATGGCCTTTGTTTGCTACGTGAAGTTCATGGGACACTGGCTGGTAGTTGTGACTCTCACTCAGTACATGCTCAGCAAATGCAGAGTCTGAATTCTGCAACCTCCAGCTGTGTTCATGTTCCGCCAGCCTAGTTGATATGTCTCTGCCTGACTGACCAATGTAAAATTTGTCACAATCAGAACAGGTGATTTTATATACCCCACTGTTGGCTAATAACTGGATTTTGTCTTTGCTATTAAAGACACACTAGGCTGTAGTGTTCCTGACATAGTAGGAAACCCAACACTTGCAGGATTTCAGTGCTTTGGCTACAGTCTGTGATACGTGACCTAGAAATGGTGGTGTACACCATTTCTTGCAGACAGTGGACGGGAAAGCACGTGGGGCATATAGGAGGGGTATAATTTTCCGTTTTTGTTTCCTGTGCGAGATGTGGTCAATAAGAACTGGATTGTAGACGTTGGTTGTGGCAATAAATCTTATAGTATCTAACTCTGCTTTAAAATCATCTATGGACATGGGGATAGATATGAGAAAATGTACCATTGAGTGGAAAGCTGCATGTTTGTGAGGCATGGGGGTGTTGTGAGCAAGAAGGTATTACTGTGTCTGTAGTTGTTGTTTTTCTGTAAATTTTGAAACAATGTGTGTGTGTGTACTGATGTCAGTGGTGAGATCTAAGAAGTTTATGGATTTGTTGCCAATTTCCATAGTGAACTGGATATTTTTATGTTGACTGTTTAGGTTTTTCAAGAATGTGTTGTCTTGTAGTACCATTCCACATACACAGGACATCATCTACATATCTACACCAGTATTTGATGTTTGCACTCAAAGGTTCTGTTTTTAGAAAATTTTGTTCAAAATGGTCCATAAATATTTCTGCCAACAGTGGACTAAGATGGGAACCCATAGATAAGCCACCTAATTGTTTATAAAGAGTGCCTTGGAATTGGAAATAGTTCTGTGCAAGGCATGTCTGTGTGACCAGTCTCAAGTCATTCAATTCCACAGGATTGACATTAGACTTGTGCATCAGCTCTGTCAGAATATCAATACATTCTATTACTGGTATGTTAGAAAACAAACTGCTGACATCAAAGGATACTAATTTATCACTGTGTAAGACAGATATACCTTTTAACTTGTTTACTAGGTCCACAGAGTTTGAAATATCATGCTTTGGTTTGAATTTAGTCTTACTCTTAATTAGGGCATCAAGTTTACTGGCTAGTTTGTAAGCAGGAGCAGTGAATGATGATACAACTGGACGAGTAGGAACATCTTGTTTATGCAGTTTAGGAAGCCCGTACATTCTAGGAGGCAATGGGTTCATATTAGTTAACAGTTTTGCTTCAAATTCAGAGAATATCCTTTTGCATGAAATTATTGCATATTTAACATCCTCTTAGAACAATTTAGCAGGGTCTTTAGGAAGGACTTGGAAGCCTTTGGTATTCAGAAAATCATTAACTTTACCCACATAATCACATTTGTTCATAAGCACAATACTATTAACTTTATCAGATTTTTTGGCAACGATACCTTGGTGTTGTAATTTCTATTTTAAGGACTTGAGAGTGTGAAAGCGAGTAGACCGTGGGATGTTACACACGAATTTGATTTCGTTCTTTAGTGCATTGGCAACTATATATTTGGCAGTGGTGTCTTTCATTAAGGCATATTCAATATCAACTTTCATAACATCCAGTTGTTTTTCTAATGGAGGGTGGGGAAGAGCATATTTAAAACCTTTCTCAAACTTAATAGGGGACTGATGAGCTCAGATGTTAACTCCCATAGTGGTTGGAGCCATTTGAGCCATTTTTATTATTACACACCTGGCGATCACCATGTGTATTCAATGTTGCGGTATTTGTGTGGAAGATCGTGTCATTCAGAATAAATACCATACCTCGATTGATAAAGCATGTGTAGTTTTTAACATGGATATCGTTAGCGATACTTTAGTATACCAGTGTGACCAATATTGCTTTTTATGCAGGGTGACAGTAACGTGGCCATTGCAATCGCATTTTTAATAGCTGGTGGCTTATAGGACGGTATCATTTCTTATAAAACGATCAGGTCTTATCAGGGGATGTGCGATAGACTCATCTTGATTAGCATTCTTATAATGTACTGGGATGTAAAGTTACTGTGGCCTGTGTTATGATACGTGCAAAAAAAAACTGCTATGTCCATTTGTATGGCGGGTATGGTTTTGATGTGGATAATAGCGACTTCAGCACATCGATAACCGTAAGCAGCACGAAAGATATTATGAGGAATCTTACGTCCAGTCATAAGACTGCTACAGATACTAATATTTCCATAACCACAGTCGTCAGGAGGACGTAATTCCATTACTTTATCATTGTTTAATGTCATCATATTGACGTTACGATCGCTATATTTAATTATAGTTACATTGATAAATGTGTGGCTGATTTCCTAGGACGTTTCTGCCTGGTGTGCCAGTATATGACATTGGTAGCTGGTGACAGAAACAAATTGAACAGCCGACTTCTGCTAGGAGCCATCGCTGAGCCTCTGAACTGGTAGTTGATATAACTGTGTCGTCCTCGGATCAGGTGAATAATGAACTAATACTCAGTATGTGTTGGGCAACCTACATGATGGCGTGTGCTGCGAGTATTCCTCGATTCTTATGTGGATACTTGAGAAACTTCAATATTGTGTGTATCAGCACTGGACATCATAATATCCAAATTATTACTATTCTGGTCATCCTGGACATCATCTACAACCAGGCACTCCTCTTCAGTGGGCCAATTCCAGCTGCAGACAGGGTGTGGTTATTGAGAAGTGGTTTGTGACATCTGGCCAGGGTTGGTGCATGTTAATATTGAGACATGAGCATGTGTGGTGTGCAAGTGTTTCACCATCTCTGACATCTAAGCCATGACAACCACTACTACTATGGATTGGAGCATGGTTTATGTGTCATATTTGGTGCTTTTCAGTATTCACAGTGGGCTGCAGAGGTATTTGTTGTTGTCGCTATCCTATCACACAGTAGGTCCTTCTTCCTTCTTCCAAACGTGCCAGAGAGGAGCTGTTTAGAAATTTTCTAGTGCTTCAAAAACCCAACTGCAACGTCAAATTCCCGATTAATCGATTTATTGTTTCCAAAAGTCGTATTGCTAGCATGTATCTGTCCAGCCCTTCCAGAAAATTTTTGGTAGACGTATCATCAATGGACCTAAAATTGGAAATTTTCAACTACCTCCATTGTAATGTAATTTCCACCAAATGACTTAACTCTACCAGTATCCACTAATAGGAGGCAAGGAAATAGAAACTGGAAGCGGGAAGAGTAGGCCTAGGAAACTAGGAGCTGCACGATCGAACCACACCAGATTTAACTGTCCTAGCATCCACCAATAAAAAAAGAAACTGACCGCACACAAGGGGTACTAATTTAACTAATAAGTCAATCAGTCTGATAAAGTGAGGGGATGTTTCCAAGACTTCAACAGCTTCGGTTTCACCAGCTATCCACTATTTTGTTCAGGACAATATTGAAGTTAGTGTGGCACATAACAGTTATTACCTACTTCTTCCTGAATGTCAGCTACAGGTTTCCCTAACAGTGGATGTGTGAGAACAAAGGGATGTACTGAGTACCAAATCCAGGTCTGATTCAGTGATGAGGAAGGCAGGGAAGGGAAATGGAAGGGAGGAGAAGGGGGACATCTTGGTCTGTGTGTGCTTGCACACATTGGTCCACACAAAGAGGAAGCATCCGCTTGACAGAGAGAAAGAGAGAGAGAAGATGTGTTTTGGCAGGAATTTCTCAGGTCTCAATATCAAAGAGCTACCACCACCTGATGCTTTGTTCAGAGATCAGCATGATTTGGTGGCAGCTGTACTGCTGCAAGCCCAGCTCATGGATCTGAGAGTGTGACCCCAACAATGGTTTCAAATCGCATGCAAGCCTGACGGTCCCCCTGTAAATGCACTTACTACAAGGCTCACATGGTGCTTCGGGTCTTATGCCACAGCTGCAGCACAAGTGTTTTTTTTATTTTTATTCTTTTCACCGAGGAATTACGTGCGGTGACAGTTTTATGTTGACTGTATTCCTTGTGTGATCGGAAGAAAACGGCGTAAATTATTTAAACATTCTACACTCTGCCTTTCATTCTGCAAATTTTTTAAATAAGCATTTTTCCTCCCACTGCAATCAATTTTATGACACATATCTGTCAATCATTAGTTTGTTAATATTTCGAGAATGGATGGGGAAATGATGGTCGCTGGGGTCAAATCTTGGTGCAAGCAGTAAGGATATGGCTTAACTGTACAAGGAGAGCTCATGGCCCCGAAAGAGTGGACGAGCTATTTCCCTCTAATTACTGATGACTTTCCTTAAATAGTCTGTTAATTTCATATAAAAAAGTGGTACAGGATTTCCAGGAGAGAGGATGGCTTGGGAACTACCAGAAGGGAGAGGGCAACACAGAAAACCACTTACCTAGACTTTGGAAGATTATAAATTTGGTAACATAGCAGAGTGGTATGAGAAGTGAGCAATAGGTTATGGGAGAGGGAGGGGTGACATAGAACTGAACAATAGATTAAGATCGGATTATAAATTTGACAACAACGAAAAGTGGTGTTATGCAGCCATTCCATCTTCGATAAATTTGGCAGAATTGCTGAATGGGGTGATGCTCATTTTTCCTCACTACTAATAATTTCTTAACTTTCAGTAAGTGACACAACTGCTTAATGAGATCAGACATGAAATTTGTCCTTTATTTGTTGGCCATTATAGTTTTTGGTACCCTGAATTCATGTGTACAATGGTTTGCCATTGCGTGAACTACTGTGCCTGTTCTCTGATCGATTATCACTAAATACCTTGAGAAATGATCCATAATCGTTAATATATACTTGTGACCTAACTGACTTACGTGAAATGGTTACAAAACATCGTCTCCGGTTATCTAAAATTTAAAACTGGACTGTGGTAGTCTTTGTAAACTTTTCTTTTGATGTCATAAATCAGCAATTGTGCACACATGATACAGTTTCTGACATAATGTTGAACATCAGCACATCTTGTTCTCAACCAGAAGCTTTCTGCTACCCTTCTATCTGTTATTCCCTTACCCCCTTACCCCAATAACATATGATCATGTGCTTGGCTTAATACTTCTGTCTGGAAAGCTGCTGGAACTACAAATATGTTGGCTGATCTACACAATGCTCCACCCTTTATGAAAAAACTGTGGCTATTTGCAATACACCTGACAAACTTCATTACTTGTTTGCAATCTCTACTCATCTTTCAGATCAAACCAAGATACATGCAGTTCCCCAATCTTCCTACTAAGTGTGTCACCATTTGTTTGTTTAATACCTGGTTTGAGGATTACATCATACTGAAAGACATTTACTTTCAAAGCCCATCTCGTTAGATGACTTGACGGATCATTTAGCTCAAGTAGCCATTTTAGAGCTGCATGATCAGTAATCACTGTGAATTTGCGTCTGTGTAGCTATAATCGACATTAAAAAATACCACACATTAACCTCAACTTCTCCTTGTTATTGGTAGAATAGGTTTCTGGGTCTTATTAAGCTTATGAGATGCACATGTGACTGGGTGTTCTTCCTCATCAATGATTTCCTCTAAACTGCTCCTAAAACTGTAGCACTTACATCACACCACGTTATGAATTCTTTTGTGAAATCTGGAGATATCAAAACTGGATCCTAGGTTAATATATGTGTAAATTTTTAAATGTTATCTGACTTACATATGTCCAGATAAGTGTAACACCTTATCACAGTAACTATTAGTGGTTGTGCCACGTCAGCCAATCCCTTCACGAATTTTCTGTAGACATTTGCTAATATCTTGTACCTGTGGTCAAGGAGTAGCGTCTTTGATTCATAATCAAAATCGTCTTCGGTCCCGGGTTCGATCCCCCCCAATGCCTAAATTTTGATAAATAATCAGCATTGGCGGCCGAAGACTTCCGGCGTAAGAAGTCAGCCACATTCTGCCAACGGCCTTGTCAAAGAGGGCGGAAGAGCGGATAGAGGTTCAGGGCACTCTCTTGTCCTAGGGGTGGGAAATTGCCCCTAAAGGCGGAAGAATCAGCAGTGATCAACTACATGAGGATGCAGAAGGCAATGGAAACCACTGCTTTAAAGACACGTAACGTTTATCCACAGGATATAAAGCCTGTATTTGAAGAAGTGTCATGATGATTTCTCCATTGGCAAAAGATTCCGGAATAGTCCCCCATTCGGATCTCCGGGAGGGGACTGCCAAGGGGGAGGTTACCATGAGAAAAAGATTGATTAATCTACGAAAGGATAACGTTCTACGATTCAGGGCGTGGAATGCCAGAAGTTTGAACATGGTAGGGAAACTAGAAAATCTGAAAAGCGAAATGCAAAGGCTCAATCTAGATATAGTAGGGGTCAGTGAAGTGAAGTGGAAGGAAGACAAGGATTTCTGGTCAGATGAGTATCGGGTAATATCAACAGCAGCAGACAATGGTATAACAGGTGTAGGATTCGTTGTGAATAGAAAGGTAGGGCAGAGAGTGTGTTACTGTGAACAGTTCAGTGACTGGGTTGTTCTAATCAGAATCGACAGCAGACCAACACTGACAACGATAGTTCAGGTATACATGCCGACGTCGCAAGCTGAAGATGAACAGATAGAGAAAGTGTATGAGGATATTGAAAGGGTAATGCAGTATGTAAAGGGGGACGAAAATCTAATAGTCATGGGTGACTGGAATGCGGTTGTAGGGGAAGGAGTAGAAGAAAAGGCTACAGGAGAATATGGGCTTGGGACAAGGAATGAAAGAGGAGAAAGACTAATTGAGTTCTGTAACAAGTTTCAGCTAGTAAATGCGAATACCCTGTTCAAGAATCGCAAGAGGAGGATGTATACTTGGAAAAGGCCGGGAGATACGGGAAGATTTCCATTAGATTACATCATGGTGAGACAGAGATTCCGAAATCAGATACTGGATTGTAAGGTGTTCCCAGGAGCAGATAAAGACTCAGATCACAATGTAGTAGTGATGAAGAGTAGGCTGAAGTTCAAGACACTAGTCAGGAAGGATCAATACGCAAAGAAGTGGGATACGGAAGTACTAAGGAATGACGAGATACGTTTGAAGTTCTCTAACGCTATAGATACAGCAATAAGGAATAGTGCAGTAGGCAGTACAGTTGAAGAGGAATGGACATCTCTAAAAATGGCCATCACAGAAGATGGGAAGGAAAACATAGGTACAAAGAAGGTAGCTGCGAAGAAACCTGGGTAACAGAAGAGATACTTCAGTTGATTGATGAAAGGAGGAAGTACAAATATGTTCCGGGAAAATTAGGAATACAGAAATACAAGTCGCTGAGAAATGAAATAAATAGGAAGTGCAGGGAAGCTAAGACGAAATGGCTGCAGTAAAAATGTGAAGACATCGAAAATGATATGATTGTCGGAAGGACAGACTCAGCATACATGAAAGTCAAAACAACCTTTGGTGACATTAAAAGCAACGGTGGTAACATTAAGAGAGCAACGGGAATTCCACTGTTAAATGCAGAGGAGAGAGCAGACAGGTGGAAAGAATACATTGAAAGCCTCTATGAGGGTGAAGATTTGTCTGATGTGATAGAAGAAGAAACAGGAGTCGATTTAGGAGAGATAGGGGATCCAGTATTAGAATCGGAATTTAAAAAAGCTTTGGAGGACTTACGGTCAAATAAGGCAGAAGGGATAGGTAACATTCCACCAGAATTTCTAAAATCATTGGGGGAAGTGGCAACAAAACGACTATTCACGTTGGTGTGTAGAATATATGAGTCTGGCGATATATCATCTGACTTTCGTAAAAGCATCATCCACACAATTCCGAAGACGGCAAGAGCTGAGAAGTGCGAGAATTATCGCACAATCCGCTTAACAGCTCATGCATCGAACCTTCTTACAAGAATAATATACAGAAGAATGGAAAAGAAAATTGAGAATGCGCTAGGTGACGATCAGTTTGGCTTTAGGAAAAGTAAAAGGACGAGAGAGGCAATTCTGACGTTACGGCTAGTAATGGAAGTAAGGCTAAAGAAAAATCAAGACACTTTCATAGGATTTGTCGACCTGGAAAAAGCGTTCGACAATATAAAGTGGTGCAAGCTGTTCGAGATTCTGAAAAATGTAGGGGTAAGCTATAGGGAGAGACGGGTCTTATACAATATGTACAACAACCAAGAGGGAATAATAAGAGTGGACGATCAAGAACGAAGTGCTCGTAATAAGAAGGGTGTAAGACAAGGCTGTAGCCTTTTGCCCCTACTCTTCAGTCTGTACATCGAGGAAGCAATGATGGAAATAAAAGAAAGGTTCAGGAGTGGAATTAAAATACAAGGTGAAAGGATATCAATGATACGATTCGCTTATGACATTGCTATCCTGAGTGAAAGTGAAGAAGAATTAAATGATATGCTGAACGGAATGAACAGTCTAATGAGTACAGAGTAAGGTTTGAGAGTAAATCGGAGAAGGACGAAGGTTATGAGAAGTAGTAGAAATGAAAACAGCGAGAAACTTAACATCAGGATTGATGGTCACGAAGTCAATGAAGTTAAGGAATTCTGATAAATAGGCAGTAAAATAACCAATGACGGACGGAGCAAAGAGGACATCAAAAGCAGACTCGCTATGGCAAAAAAGGCATTTCTGGCCGAGAGAAGTCTACTGATATCTAATACCGGCCTTAATTTGAGGAATAAATTTCTGAGGATGTACGTCTGAAGTACAGCATTGTATGGTAGTGAACATGGACTGTGGGAAAACCGGAACAGAAGAGAATCGAAGCATTAGAGATGTGGTGCTATAGACGAATGTTGAAAGTTAGGTGGACTGATAAGGTAAGGAATGAGGAGGTTCCACGCAGAATCGGAGAGGAAAGGAATATGTGGAAAACACAGATAAGGAGAAGGGACAGGATGATAGGACATCTGCTAAGACATGAGGGAATGACTTCCATGGTACTAGAGGGAGCTGTAGAGGGCAAAAACTGTAGAGGAAAACAGAGATTGGAATACGTCAAGCAAGTAATTGAGGACGTAGGTTGCAAGTGTTACTCTGATATGAAGAGGTTAGCACAGGAAAGGAATTCGTGGCAGGCTGAATCAAACCAGTCAGTAGACTGAAGACAAAGAAAAAAAAATTGCTAATACAAGAAAATAATGCTATTGTTTAAGCGCTGCTGTAAGATGAGGATCTGTCCTAACTTCATTTTGGCTGATTATATGACCCAGATAGTTTCGTTTGGAGAGTGTAAAGTGATACTTATCTGGTACACCAGTTCCCCTGAGATCTCCGTAGTTAAGCGGTGTCCGGCGTGGTCGGCACTTGGATGGATGACCATTCAGGCCGCCATGCGCTGTTGCCATTTTTCGGGGTGCACTTAGCCTCGTGATGCCAATTAAGGAGCTACTCGAACGAATAATAGCGGCTTCGGTCAAGAATACCATCATAACGACCGGGAGAGATGTGTGCTGACCTCATGCCCCTCCTATCCGCATCCTCCTCTGAGGATGAAACGGCGGTCGGATGGTCTCGATGGGCCACTTGTGGCCTGTAGACGGAGTGGAGTGGACACTTATCAATACTACGTCGAGTTTTTTCAAACTGCCAAATATCATCGCCAAGTACTGAACGTGCTCTTCTAGAGATATTACGCGTACATTTGATTATTTACATAGACCACGGAACCGAGCGAGGTGGCGCAGTGCTTAGCACACTGGACTCACATTCGGGAGGACGACGGTTCAATCCCGTCTCCGGTCATCCTGATTTAGGTTTTCCGTGATTTCCCTAAATCGTTTCAGGCAAATGCCGGGATGGTTCCTTTGAAAGGGCACGGCCGATATCCTTCCCAATCCTTCCCTAACCCGAGCTTGCGCTCCATCTCTAATGACCTCGTTGTCGACGGGACGTTAAACACTAACCACCACCACCACCACCATACACCAAGAATTTTTGTTTGTTTGTTTGAACTTCATATAATAAATGTTGGAACGTAACTGGCACATTTTTCAATCGAAATGATATCGTAGAATATTGGTAGTGACACCCACATTAGGTAACATTTGTTGCAGGTCTTTCGCCATATTGTACCTAAATTTGATGATCTCCTTAAATATACAGTTGAAAAAAGCTTACACTGACCTAAATTATGCAACATGTCAGTAATAGTGAGGATTAGGTACACATCTGTTACCATTTTTTCATTTAAGAATATATAGTCGCAGTGAAACCAATGTTTCTTTGCTGTGCCTGGCTCGTAGACCATGGACAGTCATCAGTCCTATAATCCCGTCTGGTAACTGCCGATCGACAAGTTGCTCTACTAAAGGCTGCAAATGACAGAGGGTGTTCAAATTCTCCTTCCCGCCTTCCTGCCCCTATATTTGCCGCAACCGTTAATGCAGTTCAGCTTGCCGCAACGGAGACACAATAGTACATATGAACTCTCCTACAAAGATTAAAGCAGGCCAGCCTGGGTTTCTACGAGCCCGCCAAACTCCAGAGGACTCATTCAGCCTGCTCAACATGCGCATCAGTCCAGTCTAACTATGTAGGTATAAGTCTTAGGAGATAGTTTCATTGCAACTCGTTTATCATAACGGTTGAAGCAGCAAAATAAACAAACCAGGCTTAAGGGAAATGGAGGAAAAATTAAGAACTGGGAAAGGTATACCAGTCACGAAACAGAGCCCAAGAGCACCATGGGAAAAGTTGTCGTGCGTATATGAGGCGGGTTCAAATAAATCACCAGGTGTCTCGCAAAGGAAACTGTGTAAAAAGTTAAACTCGTTCGGGACTACTGAGTGTGTTACAACATGTTTGTAAATTTGGATAGCCGATTCCATACGCCACAAACGTTTTGAAAGAGGGCGGAAACTAAATGCCTGAACGTTTTTGGAATGTATGCTAAGGACCTGAAGCAATTTAGCAGCATCTAGGCTTTCTAAATTTAGGGTAACGTTGCTTAGCGTAGTACAACATATAAACTGCTAGTTAGCGCTAAGTACAACGCCCCCATAACGAAAGTTACCCTCTGGGAAGAATTTTGTATTGTTTGACCTATGTTAACCCCTCACCGCCACCCCCAATGAACCATGGACATTGCCGTTGGTGGGGAGGCTTGCGTGCCTCAGCAATACAGATAGCCGTACAGTAGGTGCAACCACAACGGAGGGGTATCTGGATGATTGACCGGACTTGGAACACTAACCAAAACGGCCCACTTGTGCTTGTATGGAGAACGGCTGAAAGCAAGGGGAGACTACAGCCGTAATTTTTTCCGAGGGCACGCAGCATTACAGTATGGTTAAATGATGATGGCGTACTCTTTGGTAAAATATTCCGGAAGCAAAATAGTCCCGTATTCAGATCTCTGGGCGGGGACTACTCAAGAGGATGTCGTTATCAGAAGTAAGAAAACTGGCATTCTACGGATCGGAGTGTTGACTGTCAGATCAGTTAATCGGGCAGGTAGGTTGGAAAAATTAAAAAGGGAAATAGATAGGTTAAAATGAGATATAGTGGGAATTAGTGAAGTTCGGTGGCAGGAAGAACAAGACTTCTGGTCAGGCGAATGCAGGGTTACAAATACAAAATCAAATAGGCGTAATGATGGAGTGGGTTTAACAATGAATAAAAAAATAGGAGTGCGGGTAAGCTAATACAAAGAGCATAGTGAATGCACTATTGCGGCCTAGATACACACGAAGTCAACGACTACCACAGTGGTCTAAGTTTGTATGCCAACTAGCTCTGCAGTTGACGAAGAGATTGATGAAATACATGATGAGATAAAAGAAATTATCCAGATAGTGAAGGGAGATGAAAATTTAATAGTCATGGGTGCTCAAATGGTTCAAATGGCTCTGAGCACTATGGGACTTAACATCTGAGGTCATCAGTTGTCATGGGTGTCTGGAATTCGATAGTAGGAAAAGGATGAGAAGGAAACGTAGTAGGTGAATATGGATTGGGAGTAAGACATGAAAGAGAAAGAATACTGGTAGAATTTGCACAGGGCATAATTTATCCATAGCTAACACTTGGTTCAAGAATCATGAAAGAAAGTTGTATGAATGGAAGAAGCCTGGAGATACTGGAAGGTTTCAGACAGATTATGTAATGGTAAAACAGGGTTTTAGGAAGCAGGATTTTAATTGAAAGACATTTTCAGGGGCAGGTGTGGACTCTGACCTCAATCTATTGGTTGTGAACTGTATATTAAAACCGAAGAAACTGCAAAATGGTGGGAATTTAAGAAGATGGGACTTGGATAAACTGACTAAACCAGAGATTGTACAGAGTTTCAGGGAGAGCATAAGGGAACGATTGACAAGAATAGTGGAAAGAAATACAGTAGAAGAAGAATGGGTAGCTTTGAAGGAAGAAGTAGTGAAGGCAGCAGAGGATCAAGTAGGTAAAAAGACGAAGGATAGTATAAATTCTTGGGTAACAGAAGAAATATTGAATTTAATTGATGAAAGTAGAAAATATAAAATTGTAGTAAATGAAGCAGGCAAAAAGAATTACAAACGTCTCAAAAATGAGATTGACAGGAAGTGCAACATGGTTAAGCAAGGATGCCTAGAGAACAAATGTAAGGATGTAGAGGCATACCTCCCTAGGGGTAATATAGATACTGCCTACGGGAAAATTAAAGAAACCTTTGGAGACAAGGGAAACACTTGTATGAAAATCAAGTGCAGGGATGGAAACCCAGTTCTAAGCAAAGAATGGAACGCAGAAAGGTGGAAGGACTATATAGAGGGTCTATACAAGGGCGATGTACTTCAGGACAATATTATGGGACTGGAAGAGGACGTAGATGAAAATGAAATGGGAGATATGATACTGCGTGAGGAGTTTGAGAGAGCTCTGAAAGACCTAAGTCGAACAAGGCTCTGGGAGTGGACGACATTCCATTAGAACTACTGACAGCCTTGGGAGAGCCAATCCTGACAAAACTGTGCCATCGGATGAGCAAGATGTATGAGACAATCGAAATACCCTCAGATTTAAAAAAGAATGTAATAATTTCAATCGCAAAGAAAGCAGGCGTTTACAGATGTGAAAATTACCGAACTATCAGTTTAATAAGTCACGGCTGCAAAATACTAACACGAATTCTTTAGAGACGAATGGAAAAACAGGTAGAAGCCGACCTCGGGGAAGCCCAGTTTGGATTCCGTAGAAATATTGGAACACGTGAGGCAATACTGATCCCACGACTTATCTTAGAAGTTAGATTAAGGAAGGGCAAACCTACGTTGCTAGCATTTGTAGACTTAGAGAAAGCTTTCCACAATATTGACTGGAATACTCTCTTTCAAATTCTGAAGGTGCCAAGGTAAAATACAGGGAGCGAAAGGCTATTTACAATTTGTACAGAAACCAAATGGCAGTTATGAGAGTCGAGGGACATGAAAGGGACGCAGTCGTTGGGAAGAAAGTGAGACAGGGTTGTAGCCGACAGGGTTGTAGCCTATCCCCGATGTGATTCAATTTGTATATTGAGCAAGCAGTAAAGGAAACGAAAGAGACACTTAAAGTAGTAAAGGAGTTTTCCTATTTGGGGTGCAAGTAACTGATGACGGTTGAAGTTGAGTGGATATAAAATGTAGATTGGCAATGGCAAGGAAAGCGTTTCTGAAGAAGAGAAATTTGTTAACATCGGATATAGATTTCAGTGTCAGGAAGTCGTTTCTGAAAGTATGTATGGAAGTGACACATTGACGGTAAATAGTCTGGACAAGAAGAGAATAGAAGCTTTCGAAAAGTGGTGCTACAGAAGAATGTTGAAGATTAGATGGGTAGATCACATAACTAATGAGGATTTATTGAATAAAATTGAGGAGATGAGAAATTTGTGTCACAACTTGACTAGAAGAAGGGATCGGTTGGTACGACATGTTCTGAGGCATCAAGGGATCACCAATTTAGTATTTGAGGCCAGCGTGGAGGGTAAAAATCGTAGAGGGAGACCAAGAGATGAATACATGGAGCAAATTCAGAAGGATGTAGGTAGCAGAATCTACTGGAAGAGGAAGAAGCTTTCACAGGATAGAGTTGCATGTAGAGCTGCATCAAACCAGTTTCTGGATTGAAGACCACAACAACAACATGTTAACCTAATGGACAGAGGGTATCGAACATTAATTTTGTGACTATGGCAGTTAATAGAAGGCTGAAAGAGTTTAAATTTGTAAGTAATGAAAGTAGCAAAGTACACGTAAATCAAATGCTAAATGGTCGCCAGCCTAATTAGGCATAACACTTTGAGACATTAAGCGTAAGGAAAAATTATTATAGATTGCTGAAGAGACTTCCATTAATGCTCCTTTCAAACAGTGAAATGGATTCACACAACTAATGAACGAAATGCGTTGTGGTTAGTAGTAGATAGCTTTTTACACAAACCAAACATAGAGAACTAAATAATACTTCACTCATAGTAATAAAAGTTACTATGGGGCCATTAATTAATTCAGTACTAATTTAACATCAAGATGTTTCTAAAGACACACTGGATTAAAATTGGGCATGGCAAGAGTTCTGATTTCGGCTAACAGATACATACCACAAATGAAATTAAATAATGATACTCCTATACTTATTATGCCTTCCTTATTAGCAGTCCCACAGATTTCTTTTAATAGCAACAAAAAAAAAAACATTCTATAGTCTGACTTTCTCATAGTGTAAAAGAATATAGTGGGGGTTCATAAACTGTCATTTACTCTATAGGTAAATTCTGTAACTATTTCAGAGTCAGTTGAATCACACTAATGTGGGCTTCTAACCCCCCTTGAATTTCTTTATATTTCACACTATATAGCAATTTCAAATAAAACTTCATAAGTTATAGTTCCTAGTAATAGTCACAACAAAGTTAACTTTCATGAAAGTTCAAATTATGTGCCACTTTTATTACCTGTGAGACAGGTGTTTTAACTAGCATCGTTTATTCACCTTAGGACTGAAAGTTCGGCACATTCAAATTATAAACAATTCAATGGTTATTCTGAAACAGGATACTCGGTCTTTCACACTTTTAGGATAGGACTCTGAATAGGTTTCATGATCAGGGCACTTTCAAATTTCAAACACATTTTTTTGTCACTGAAAACACACACAAACATATTGGTCCATACTAAAATGCATATCTGATTTCCTGAAGTTGGCGAAGCAGTGGCGCAATAATTGTGGCAAGCATGTGGCGGCTATCTCGTCTCACGTTTTGCAGTTCAAGGCTCTTTTCAAATTTCTACTTGGCGACGTATTAAACATTTTAGAGTCATTCCATAATGCAAGAGCACCATATTACAGCCGAAACCTCATCCGAGGCAACTGCAACATAAATCGGCTTCCGAATGCCCCACTAGGCACCTACGGTGTATACGGTATAAAAACTGGCCACTCACTGCGTAATGAGCTCTCTCTCTTGCCGCCCAGAATTATGCTGTGTATCGCAAGTTAGAAAGAGATCCGACGAACAGAATCGTTCGGAAAGTGAAAAAACCTGATATCAGACTCCCGACTGGACAACTCTATTGCAATGAATCTAACACCTCCAATAACTGTTTCACCCAGAATGTATGGACTACCCAAAATACATAAAGAATCGGTTCCTTTGAGGCCTATCGTCAGTGGGATGAACTCGTCGACTTATTTTTCGGCTGAGACATTTAGCTGATAAAAACATACTTTTGTGAAAGATTCTAAACATTTCTACATCTACATCTACATCTACATCGATACTCCGCAAGCCACCCAACGGTGTGTGGCGGAGGGCACTTTACGTGCCACTGTCATTACCTCCCTTTCCTGTTCCAGTCGCGTATGGTTCGCGGGAAGAACGACTGTCTCAAAGCCTCCGTGCGCGCTCTAATCTCTCTAATTTTACATTCGTGATCTCCTCGGGAGGTATAAGTAGGGGGAAGCAATATATTCGATACCTCATCCAGAAACGCACCCTCTCGAAACCTGGCGAGCAAGCTACACCGCGATGCAGAGCGCCTCTCTTGCAGAGTCTGCCACTTGAGTTTATTAAACATCTCCGTAACGCTATCACGGTTACCAAATAACCCGGTGACGAAACGCGCCGCTCTTCTTTGGATCTTCTCTATCTCCTCCGTCAACCCGACCTGGTACGGATCCCACACTGATGAGCAATACTCAAGTATAGGTCGAACGAGTGTTTTGTAAGCCACCTCCTTTGTTGATGGACTACATTTTCTAAGAACTCTCCCAATGAATCTCAACCTGGTACCCGCCTTACCAACAATTAATTTTATATGATAATTCCACTTCAAATCGTTCCGCACGCATACTCCCAGATATTTTACAGACGTAACTGCTACCAGTGTTTGTTCCGCTATCATATAATCATACAATAAAGGATCCTTCTTTCTATGTATTCACAATACATTACATTTGTCTATGTTAAGGGTCAGTTGCCACTCCCTGCACCAAGTGCCTATCCGCTGCAGATCTTCCTGCATTTCGCTACAATTTTCTAAAGCTGCAACTTCTCTGTATACTACAGCATCATCCGCGAAAAGCCGCATGGAACTTCCGACACTATCTACTAGGTCATTTATATATATTGTGAAAAGCAATGGTCCCATAACACTCCCCTGTGGCACGCCAGAGGTTACTTTAACGTCTGTAGACGTCTCTCCATTGATAACAACATGCTGTGTTCTGTTTGCTAAAACCTCTTCAATCCAGCCACACAGCTGGTCTGATATTCCGTAGGCTCTTACTTTGTTTATCAGGCGACAGTGCGGAACTGTATCGAACGCCTTCCGGAAGTCAAGAAAAATAGCATCTACCTGGGAGCCTGTATCCAATATTTTCTGGGTCTCATGAACAAATAAAGCGAGTTGGGTCTCACACGATCGCTGTTTCCGGAATCCATGTTGATTCCTACATAGTAGATTCTGGGTTTCCAGAAATGACATGATACGCGAGCAAAAAACGTGTTCTAAAATTCTACAAGAGATCGACGTAAGAGATATAGGTCTATAGTTTTGCGCATCTGCTCGACGACCCTTCTTGAAGACTGGGACTATCTGTGCTCTTTTCCAATCATTGGGAACCCTCCGTTCCTCTAGAGACTTGCGGTACACGGCTGTTAGAAGGAGGGCAAGTTCTTTCGCGTACTCTGTGTAGAATCGAATTGGTATCCCGTCAGGTCCAGTGGACTTTCCTCTATTGAGTGATTCCAGTTGCTTATTATATGCACACTGAAGATATCTGCAGGTGACATTCTTGTTGACTTCGTTGTGACATCGTTATTTACTAACGTCCCAGTATCAGATAGAATGGAGGTCAGAAGGGAGATTGTTGCCTCAGATGTTCGTGACTTAATTGAATTTTGCCTTCGTTCGAGCTATTTTAAATACAACGGTGAATTCTATGAACAGGCTGATGGCCTTGCTATGGGCTCACACATTTTTCCAGTTGCAGCTGACTTTTTATGGAACATTTTGAGCAACAGGCATTTAGTAGTGCTCCTTTGAAGTCTTCTTGCTGGCTCCCCTATGTCGACTATACATTTGCTATACAGCCGCACAGCGAAGAAAAAGTTCATGCGTTTCACAAATTCTTAAATGGAATTCATCCCAAAGCCAAATTTTCCTTGGAGGCTGAGAGTGAGATCGGTCTCCCGTTCCTCGATGTATTGGTATACTGAAGATCTGATAACACTCTAAGTCACAGAGTGTACAGAAAGCCGACTAACAGAAACAGGTACTTAGATGCCACTTTGCACCACTACCCAGCTCAGAAGACAGCAGTACTCATCACTCTGTCTTCACGTCCCTTCCGCATCAGCGATGACGACAACTTGGAATCGGAGTTGAATTTTTGAAGAGGACATTGAAGGCAAATTGGTATGATTGTAATTCAATCGATAGGGGTTTTAGGCGGAATGTTTATAACGCTAATAAGAATGACGAGGAACCGCCTTCTCTGTCCGTTATGTTACCGTTCGTTTCTGGGGTCACCGACCTCATAAGCAAAATTCTCAGAAAAATGTTATTGAGGCGTCTTTCTTTGGTTAAAACATAATAAAAGATTTTTTCCGACGGAAAACGGATGCACCTGTTTGCCCCCACAATTCAGGCGTCTATCAAGTGACATGTGGCTGCGGCAAAGTTTATATAGGCGACACAGGAAGAACTGTTAAGGAACGCATTAAGGAACACGAACGGCACATGCGGCTATAACAAAGAACAAAATCGGTAGTGGCGGATCGTCATAGATTTTAATAACGTACTTGTACTGGCTAAAGAAACAAACATTTATAGAAGGAAGGTTCGAGAAGCTGTTGAAATTTCCAAGAATGCATCTGATTTCAGTAGACAGGACGTCTACAGGCTTCTCGCATCGTGACTCCCCACCATCAGGGAAGTGAATACGCGGCGAGCGACATAAACAACGCACTGCAAATCACCTCGGCAGACAATAATATTTTTGATAAAAATTCTCCCTCTCTTTCTCTGTTCGTTTCGAATCTTGCCATTTATGACGACTAACCATTAGTAGTGGCAGGAATTTCAACCAATAGCCCTTCCCCAGAGTAAGTGAGGAATAGTGCCTTTCTATCCGATGACGATGGGCCGCCAATGGTATCAACAGGAGATCAGTCAGCAACGCCCCTTATTCTGCATTTTAACCAATACTGTCACTTCTCCAGCACGAACGAGGGAAAACTCCTCTTTATAACAGCATTCAACACTCGTCTCTGATAGTGCTCTAGCAGTAGTAGACACCTGAAGATCCTGAGGAAGATGCAGCAGAGGGGTTGAGATGTCAATCAATTTAGAAGAAATATGACGCGGCATAATACCCCGTAAGATTTTAACATCATTGACAACGGCCACTAGAGACGCAGCAGGGGTAATTTAAATCCCGGTCATCGAATATACTTATGATCGCTGACTTATGTGTCGTAGAGGAAGACGAAAATGAACTTTGTAGACTTTTGAGCCACTTTACTGGCAGGACGCGAATGTTTATTATGCACTATGAAGCGGTCATTCTGTGTACGATGTTTCAGGATAGTAATATATTTATATCCTGGCGAGCATTACAAAATTCAACGATGTTATTAATTTATTGTCCTTTGGAATAGTACTAATATAGATTTATATTGCAATGTAACAATTTTTCTTGGGTTTAATGAAGACGCAAGACAGATGGATGAAGACCTCATTTGCTACCGCTCTTTAAATCGCCACTAACAGTCATACAGTAACTTTCATTTCTGTAAACACCCATTGCGAATTATTTTCCTGTTTCCTCTTTCAAAGATAAAATTTTATTTTCCAAATCTTTACGTATTCAGGGAATAATTTCATGTAGGCAGAATTAGCAATAGTAGAATGGGTTGGACGTTTATTTACATGCACAAGTAAGCACGGTAAGAAGAAAACTGCACATTTTACAAAAGTCGTTTAATAAGTAATGCAACAAATTTTTTCTCGGACACTGTCTGTTGAACAAATGCGGGATTTCTTTCTGGCACGTCATTGAATACTCCCTTTTCGGTCACTACGGTGGCTAGCGTCGCTGCCTTTGGACCATACCGGCTGAAGAGAGCTGTCATTGAGTTTCTTTCGGTGGAAAACCAGAGCATCGCTGTTATTCATAGGATATTGTACACTACTGCCCATTAAAAGTGCTACACCACAAAGATGACGTGACGTGCTACAGGCGCGAAATTTAACCGACAGGAAGATGATGTGATATGCAAATGATTATCTTTTCAGAGCATTCACACATGGTTGTGCCGGTGGCGACACCTGCAACGTGCTGACATGAGGAAAGTTTCCAACCGATTTCTCATACACAAACAGCAGTAGACCGGCGTTGCCTGGTCAAACGATGTTGTGATGCCTCGTGTAAGGAGAAGATATGCGTACCATCAGGTTTCCGACTTTGATAATGGTGGGATGGTACTCCTATCGCGATTGCGGTTTATCGTATCGCGACAATGCTGCTCGCGTCGGTCGAGATCCAATGTCTATTTGCAGAATATGGAATCGATGGGTTCAGGCGGGTAATACGGATCGCCGTGCTGGATCCCAACGGCCTCGTATAACTAGCAGTCGAGATGACAGGCATCTTATCCGCATGGCTGTAACGGATCGTGCAGCCACGTCTCGATCCCTGAGACAACAGATGGGGACGTTTGCAAGACAATAACCATCTGTACGAACAGTTCAACGACGTTTGCAGCAGCATGGACTATCAGCTCGTAGACCATGGCTGCGGCTACCCATGACGCTGCATCACAGACAGGAGCGTCTGCGATGGTGTACTCAACGACGAACCTCGGTCCACGAATGGCAAAAACGTAATTTTTTCGGATGAATCCAGGTTCTGTTTACAGCATCATGATGGTCGCATCCGTGTTTGGCTAAATCGCATTGGAAGCGTGTACTCGTCATCGCCATACTGGCGTATCACCCGGCGTGATGGTATGGGGTGCCACTGGTTACACGTCTCGGTCACCTCTTGTTCGCGTTGACGGCACTTTGAACAGTGGACGTTACATTTCAGACGTGTTACGACCCAGGCGTCTATCGTTCATTCGATCCCTGCGAAACCCTACATTTTAGCAGTATAATGCATGACCGCATGTTGCAGATCCTGTACTGGCCTTTGTGGATACAGAAAATGTTCGACTGCTGCCGTGGCCAGAACATTCTCCAGATCTCTCGCCAATTGAAAACGTCTGGTCAATGGTGGCCGAGCAACTGGCTCGTCACAATACGCCAGTTACTGCTCTGGATGAACTGTGGTATCGTGTTGAAGCTTCATGGGCAGCTGTACCTGTACACGCCGTCCAAGCTCTGTTTCACTCAATGCCCAGGCGTATCTAGGCCGTTATTACGGTCAGAGGTGGTTGTTCTGGGTACTGATTTCTCAGGATCCATGCACCCAAATTGCGTGAAAATGTTCAAATGGCTCTGAGCACCATGGGACTTAACTTCTAAGGTCATCAGTCCCCTAGAACTTAGAACTACTTAAACCTAACTAACCTAAGGACATCACATACATCCATGCCCGAGGCAGGATTAGAACTTGCGAGCGTAGCGGCCGCGCGGTTCCAGACTGTAGCGCCTTTAACCGCTTGGCCACCACGGCCGGCCGCGAAAATGTAATCACATGCCAGTTCCGGTATGATATATTTGTCCAATGGATAGGGGGACTGATGACCTTCGCTGTTTAGTCCCCCTTAAACATCCCAACAACCACCACCACCAATGGATACCCGTTTATCATCTGCATTTTTTCTTGGTGTAGCAATTTTAATGGCCAGTAGTGCATTAATACGGCAAAACGTATGCTCCCGTCGTGGACCAGTATAGTGGTACCACGCTAATATACAGGTGCTTGCAGCAAGGCAGCTTAATGCCGTCGCATTTAACGAATGTTGTGTTGAGAAATAGGGTTTTGTAGGCAAATAAAATGGTGCATTGGCATGCTGAATAAAACCGACTGGCTTTCAGGAAAAAGATGTATTGCATTAATTATTCAATGAATGTCTGCACAACAAACTCTTAGACACTTTTTCCTTTGCAGATATCAGTGATGTCTCAGGAGGCAGAGCTCGAATGCTGACTTTGACGTACATACGTAGGACACGTTCGTGCTACATGACGCTGCTACATGCTGTACAAATACTGCAGAAACGTTGTGGCCTCATCGTCGCTCTCGACGTGGCCTCCGACGTCTTCGACACGCTCTTTAGCCTCAATAGTCTTCTCTGCACTGCGATGGGAAAGTACCAGAGTGCCTTTTCCAAGTTCCCGGTCAACGTGGTCGTAATGCACGTCGGGTCGTAATGCGCGTCGCACTGGTCTCGGAATGTTGCGCCGCGGCCGCCGCGAGCGCCGACGACGTCCGCCGGGTGCTGGCACTGTAGTCGCAGCGCGTGCCGCGCATGCGCATCTCTGCGGCCGGCTTCTTCCCCGTTGACAGATTTCGCTGCTCGTCTCAGTCATGAGCATCACCGTCTGGTATGCCGTGATCGTTTACCAGTTGCTTCTCGCCTAGTGTACCTCAGATAGACTGTGTTGTAGTAGGCCTCACACAGGAGGGAGCTTTGTACACAGGGTGTTCGGAAATCCAATTACAAACTTTTACGACCTGTAGAGAAGAGTGAGGATGCACGTGGAAAGGAATCCTTGTCCGGAACGCGTTTTGGAAACAAGTTTGCTAGGTAAGTGTGCAACAGGGCAGTTACCGTACAGGGAGCTTTTGTTTCATTCGCTCTCGTCATTTAACGTCTGTCCTATCTCTCTGAATCTGGTTCCAACCTCACATATGTGTCTGTGAGTGTTAGAGCAACGTGACTGCGTACACATTTGCAGAATACAGCGATATGATGATCCTATATGTTGAAGCTCATGGTAATGCTCGTCGCCTTTATCAAGATCGTTCTCCTCAACGTCCGACTTCAACGCATAACCTTTCCGCCACAGTTACACAGAGGCTTCGAGAAAGGGGTACCTTCACCCTCTGCGCTGCACATACGAAATGGCAAAGTGTTCGTGAAAACTGATTAGGTTACCTGCTTGTTTCTTTGGTTATTAGTGAGCGGAATTGTAAAACAAGGTATGCAGTAGTCCACGCCTAGTTAATTACTTGTAAAAGCTGCCGCGTTAGCAACATCTTATCAAAGGCTTGTATCACGGAGACGGTACATTTCCGGATGTGGGTACCCATTCAAAATATTACGTACTAACTCCCCTCTACAAATCCTAGAAGTTTGTAACAGGAATTTCCGAACATCCTGTATAACAGCACGCAGTGGAAGACGTTTTACATTCCTTTTATTGTAAAACGCAGAATTGTACCATAACTGTATACAGGTCAAATATGTGGCTCACTAGTTAATCTACGTTGTGACACTGTTTGCTACTTCTATGCTTAAGAATGAGGGAGGACAAGTATGCCTAAAACACCTCTAGCCGTCTTTCTCACACGTGTGGAAGTAAGAGACCAACTAAATTATGCATTCATATAATTTCTTGAGGAAATATGATCGTTCATTAACCACTAGTTTACACTGACGAAAGAAAATCGCAACATCAAAAGTAATGTAAGTAGAATAATAAAATTAAGGGAATCTATTTGTCTATGTGACATATTTAAGTGAACAACATCGAAAGATCACAGGTCACAGTAAGCGCGAGGTAAGCCATTGCAAATGTGAAATACTGATACATCAATCTTTCTTTCTTTTCTTTCTTTTGATTGTGCCATTTTCCTGCAATGACGCAGGGTCGGCATGGTTAATTGGATATGGCGAGGCTAATTTAAGGGGTGGCCGGATGTCGTTCTGCCGCCACCCCGTAGCCCTCGGGACGGAATTAGTGTACCTCAACTGTCTGTGTGGAGTGTAATCCATTGAATAGTGCGAATGTGTTCAGATGTCTGTGAGCCGTGTAACTGCGGTGGGACGTGGGAACCAGCCCTGTATCCACTTAGTGGGATGTGGAAAACCGCCTAAAAACCACATCCAAGCTGGCTGGCACACCGGCCTCCGTCGTATGCCGCCGGGCGGATTCGATCCGGGGCCGGCGGGCCTATCCGAGTCCATGAAGCAGCGCATTAGCGCTCTCGGCTAACTTGGCGGGTAAATACTGATACATCAATAACCGGTCTAAGTGTCAGACTGGTGAACGCAAGCACGCAAAGGCACATGCAGTGTGTTGTACAACTGCCGGATGTAGTTAGTGGGATGGAGTTGCACACCTGTCGCACTTTGTAGGTCAATACAGTGGCGGTTAATGTTGTCTGTGGATGACAATGGAGTTGTCGTCCCATGATGTCCAGTATGTGCTCGTTTGGAAACAGGTCTGGTGGTCAAGTAGGTCAGTACAACGTCCCTACACTCAGTACGTTGGGTTACAACAGCGACAGGTGAGCGAACTTCATCCAGTTGGAAAACATCCGGAAGAATGCTGTTCATTAGTGGTGGCACAACAGGTCGAATCACCAGACTGACGTAGAGATCTGCGGTCAGCGTGCTATAAGAGATTTTTGGACAATGTGGTTGTGGAGATGAAGCAGCTATTAGTATGATTAATCAATTAATCAAAAACAGTCTTAATCGCATTTATTTTTATTATACCGCCAACCGGTTTCAACCCGACGTAGGGGTCATCTTTTGGGCGTTTACAATGTGAAATTATAGATATCCGTCAAAAAGACTCCATTATACCACTTCTAAAATTACGTAAATTTAAAATATGTTACCCATTGGTCGACTGCTGGTGGTGTCACTCCTGTCTACATAGCGGCAGGAGACTATGCGAGACTAACCCTTCGTATGGGCTTAAACAGCGTGCTGAAATCACATGAATAGACGGCAACACCCCGGCAGCGATCCCTGGCATTAAATACAGTTTATTATATGTAATTACTAGTCACCATTGGTTTAACATAAATTTAAGTGACAATAAATAAGAGAAAACGGAACCATTCTATTTAAAAAAGAGTTATAATTATAGTCTTGATAATAAGAAATGTTCCGTAATCAACTCGTAAAATTCGAAAAAGTATATTACATTATGTGCCATAATATAAATTAAAACAGTTTGTGACAGACAAAAACTGGTGTGGTCTTGTATTATAATAACTACATCTACATCTACATCTACATGACTACTCTGCAATTCACATTTAAGTGCTTGGCAGAGGGTTCGTCGAACCACAATCATACTATCTCTCTACCATTCCACTCCCGAACAGCGCGCGGGCAAAACGAACACCTAAACATTTCTGTTCGAGTTCTGATTTCTCTTATTTTATTTTGATGATCATTCCTACCTATGTAGGTTGGGCTCAACAAAATATTTTCGCATTCGGAAGAGAAAGTTGGTGACTGAAATTTCGTAAGTCGATCTCGCCGCGACGAAAAACGTCTTTGCTTTAATGATTTCCATCCCAATTCGCGTATCATATCTGCCACACTCTCTCCCCTACTACGTGATATTACAAAACGAGCTGACCTTTTTTGCACCCTTTCGATGTCCTCCGTCAATCCCACCTGATAAGGATCCCTCACCGGGCAGCAATATTCTAACAGAGGACGAACGAGTGTAGTGGACTTGTTGCATCTTCTAAGTGTCCTGCCAATGAAACGCAACCTTTGGCTCGGCTTCCCCACAATATTATCTATGTGGTCTTTCCAACTGAAGTTGTTCGTAATTTTAACACCCAGGTACTTAGTTGTATTGACAGCCTTGAGAATTGTACTATTTATCGAGTAATCGAATTCCAACGCATTTCTTTTGGAACTCATGTGGATCACCTCACACTTTTCGTTATTCAGCGTCAACTGCCACCTGCCACACCATACAGCAATCTTTTCTAAATCGCTTTGCAACTGATACTGGTCTTCGGATGACCTTACTAGACGGTAAATTACAGCATCATCTGCGAACAACCTAAGAGAACTGCTCAGATTGTCACCAAGGTCATTTATATAGATCAAGAACAGCAGAGGTCCCAGGACGCTTCCCTGGGGAACACCTGATATCACTTCAGTTTTACTCGATGATTTGCCGTCTATTACTACGAACTGCGACCTTCCTGACAGGAAATCACGAATCCAGTCGCACAACTGAGACGATACCCCATAGGCCCGCAGCTTGATTAGAAGTCGCTTGTGAGAAACGGTGTCAAAAGCTTTCCGTAAATCTAGAAATACGGAATCAACTTGAGATACCCTGTCGATAACGGCCATTACTTCGTGCGAATAAAGAGCTATCTGCGTTGCACAAGCACGATGTTTTCTGAAACCATGCTGATTACGTATCAATAGATCGTTCCCTTCGAGGTGATTCATAATGTTTGAATACAATATATGCTCCAAAACCCTACTGCAAACCGACGTCAATGATATAGGTCTGTAGTTAGATGGATCACTCCTACTACCCTTCATAAACACTGGTGCGACCTGCGCAATTTTCCAATCTGTAGGTACAGATCTATCGGTGAGCGAGCGGTTGTATATGAGTGCTAGGTAGGGAGCTATTGTATCAGCGTAATCTGAAAGGAACCTAATCGGTATACAATCTGGACCTGAAGACTTGCCCGTATCAAGCGATTTGAGTTGCTTAGCAAACCCTAAGGTATCTACTTCTAAGAAACTCATGCTAGCAGCTGTTCGTGTTTCAAATTCTGGAATATTCCATTCATCTTCCCTGGTGAAGGAATTTCGGAAAACTGCGTTCAATAACTCCGCTTTAGCGGCACAGTCGTCGGTAACAGTACCATCGGCACTGCGCAGCGAAGGTATTGACTGCGTCTTGCCGCTTGTGTACTTTACATACGACCAGAATTTCTTCGGATTTTCTACCAAATTTCGAGACAATGTTTCGTTGTGGAACCTATTAAAGGCATCTCGCATTGAAGTCCGTGCCACATTTCGCGCGGCTGTAAATTTTAGCCAATCTTCTGGATTTCACTTTCTTCTGAACTTCGCTTGCTTTTTCCGTTGCCTCTGCAACAGCGTTCGGACCTGTTTTGTGTACCATCGGGGATCAGTTCCATCTCTTACCAATTTATGAGGTATGATTCTCTCAATTGCTGTTGCTAGTATATCTCTGAATTTGAGCCACATCTCGTCGACATGGGCGTAGTCAGTTCGGAAGGAATGGAGATTGTCTCTGAGGAAGGCTTCTAGTGACACTTTATCCGCTTTTTTAAATAAAATTATTTTGCCTTTGTTTCTGGTGGATTTGGAAGAAACGGTATTGAGCCTAGCTACAACGACCTTGTGATCACTAGTCCCTGTATCAGTCATGATGCTCTCTAACAGCTCTGGATTGTTTGTGGCTAAGAGGTCAAGAGGTCAAGTGTGTTTCCGCAACCATTTACAATTCGTGTGGGTTCGTGAACTAACTACTCGAAATAATTTTCGGAGAAAGCATTTAGGACAATCTTGGAAGATGTTTTCTGCCTACCACCGGTTTTGAACGAGTATTTTTGCCAACATATCGAGGGAAGGTTGAAGTCCCCACCAACTATAACCGTATGAGTGGGGTATTTTTTTGTTACGAGGCTCAAATTTTTACTCTGAACTCTTCCGCAACTATATCATCGGAGTCTGGGGGTCGGTAGAAGGAGCCAATTATTAACTTAGTTTGGCTGTTAAGTATAACCTCCACCCATACCAATTCGCACGGAGTATCTACTTCGACTTCACCACAAGATAAACCACTACTGACAGACACAAACACTCCACCACCAATTCTGCCTAATCTATCTTTCCGTCTGAGACTTCGTAAAATTTCTGCAGAACTTCTTTCAGGCTATAGCCTATAATGATTTCCGCTTCTGTGCTTTCTATTAGCGCTTGAAGCTCAGGGACTTTCCCAGCACAACTACAACAATTTACAACTACAATTCCGACTGTTCCTTGATTCAAGCACGTCCTGTATTTGCCATGCACCCTTTGAGATTGCAGGCCACCTCGTACTTTCCCGAGGCCTTCTAACCTAAAAAACCGCCCAGTCCACGCCACACAGCCTCCGCTACCCGTGTAGCCGCCAGCTGAGTGTAGTGAACTCCTGACCTATTCAGCGGAACCCGGAACCGCACCACCCCATGGCGCAAGTCAAGGAATCAGCAGCCAACACGGTCGCAAAACCGTCTGAGCTTCTGATTCAGACCCTCCACCCGGCTCTGCACCAAAGGTCCGCAGTCTGTTCTGTCAACGATGCTGCAGATGGTGAGCTCTGCCTTCATCTCGTAAGCAAGACCGTCAGCCTTCACCAAATCAGATAGCCGCTGGAATCCAGAGAGAATTTCCTCAGATCCAAAGCGACACACGTCATTAGTGCCGACATGTGCCACCACCTGCAGCTGGCTGCACCCTGTGCTCTTCATGGCATCAGGAAGGACCCTTTCCACATCAGGAATGACTCCACCCTGAATGCACACGGAGTGCACACTGGATTTCTTACCCTCCTTAGCCGCCATATCCCTAAGGGGCCCCATTATGCGCCTAACATTGGAGCTCCCAACTACCAATAAGCCCACCCTCTGTGGATGCCCGGACATTGAAGACTCAGAATCATCCTCTGAAACAGGGCAGGCAGCTGCATCTGGCTCAGCCAGAGACAGTGCCTGAAACCTGTTTGTCAGACGCACCGGGGAGCCTATCTGATCAGCCTCTGGGGACATCTTTCGCTGCCTGCCACGCCTTGGAACGACCTCCCAATCAACCACAGGTGAGGGCTAAGCCCCACTGCGGGCAGCAACCGGGGCAACAACAGCGGCAGACCGATCTGGGGACAGACAAGACGAGGTTGATATCCCCGTGATACCCAAGTCCGGCTCCCCACAGTGGTGCCCATTGGCAACAGCCTCAAGCTGCGCGACCGAAGTCAGCGCCGTTTGCAGCTGTGAGCGAAGGGATGCCAACTCAGCCCTCATCCGAACACATCAATCACAGTATAATATATCTATTCGTACATTTACGTAGAAAACATTTGAGTCAGTTTACTAGGACGCCTAATATGGAAAGACTACAAAACCCTCTACTCCTTGTGGTGAGCATGCAGTTCCCATCGGTTATAAAGCGTGTATCAGGCGCCCTCTAGTCTGTGTAGCGAGGACGCCGTCGTCATGGTAGCAGCTGGTGTGTTCGTATGGTGTTATCTTTGCTCGCTATTTAAGCTATTTAAGGGTTAGTCTCGCATAGTTTCCTGCCGTTATGTAGACAGGAGTGCCACCACCAGCAGACGACCAGTGGGTAACAATTTTAAATTTACGTAAATTTAGCTGTCCGTTAATGGAGCCTTTCTGACAGATAGCTCTTCTCTCACAGAGTAAACGCCCAGAAGATGACCCCTATGTCAGGTTGAAACCTGTTGGCGGTATAATAATAATAAATGCGATTAAGACTGTTTTTGAATAATTTATTAGCCAGAAGAGTGTTCCTGCTGATTTACGGAATCGCAGCCCAGACCATAATTCCAGCTGTAGGTCCAATATGTCTGGCACGCTGTCATGTTTGTTGCAGCCCCTCATCTCGTCTCCTTCTAACCAACATAGGGCCATCACTGCCACCGAGGCAGAAATAGCATTCATCACAAAACACAAGAGACCTCCGCCCAGCACTCCTGTGAGCTTTCGCTTGACACCACTGAAATTGCAAATGGAAGTGGTGTGCGGTCAGTGGCACACACCCCACTGGGCGTCTGGCTCGGATATGTAGTTCAAGTAAGCGATTTGTAACAGTTCGTTGTATCACTGTGGTGCCAACTGATGCTCAAACTCCTGTTGCAGATTCAGTAAGATGCAGAGCCATACACCGCACATTATGGTCTTACCTCTCGGTAGTGGAATGTAGCCCTATGGAATACGGTATTCTCGCTAACGTACGCACTCGCGACCATCGCTGCCAGCAATAATGTACAATAGCTACATTTCTACTGTCTTTCTGCAGTATCGCGGATGGAACATGCACCATATCGTAGCCATATTACACGATCTCTCACTCATTGATGTGTTGATAATGCCGTACTTGTCGTGCTAACGGCATTGTTGACTAACATCAACTCACCACTTCGAATCTTAAGGGTAACTAACGCTGACGTCCGTTACAGCGTGTATTTATAGCAAACCTGATTTTCATCTTCATAATGATGCTATTAGCGCCACCCTTATGCGACTGGCGCAAAATTTGAATAGACATCACCTTTCAGGTATAGAAACAGGCTTACCAACTTTCGTTTATGTCGCAAAACTCCTTCTTGGTGTTGCGGTTTTTTCCATCGGTGTATATTGACAATGTGGTTTTAAATATTCCTTCTACACAGTAATACCTCCCACACATGTTACACAATACTGAAGTAACGGACACATGAAATATGGACGATAACTCAAACAACACTATTAACTAACATAAGTTCATATGCCATGTAGCACACAAAACGTAAATTAGTAATGCTCTGTTAGATCCTTAAGCCTCATTTGTAAAATGAGTAAAAGCATCTACTCCACAGTCATCACTGTTAATAGACACCAAATATCACTGTATTTGTAAAGTTTTGCGACCTCAGACTATTTAGTACATTGCTTTAAATATGCATAAGTACATATCAGCACCATTAACGCTTGTAAACCACATGTATAACTGTTAAGAGTGCAACGCCATCTAGTGTGGAAATTCGTGTAACAGCTAGGAGTATAAGCAGCAACATGTATATTTATGTACGTACCGGGCTTCTTATCCCACTGCAGTTGCAACTGAAAATCCTTGGTAAACAGCCGAAAATAAAACTTCTATTCACTTGGAGCTCTTTATTCTTTGAAACCACTTTGCAGTGCAAATTGATTTAATGACGAAGCTGATACTGCAGCTTGGTGTCTGTCGCTGACTTCCTTTTTGATAGCGATTATATTTTATTTCACAACACTTCGTTTACACATGTCACGCTATACTTGTAATCTATTGTAAAACTGTACTGAGAAATGTCCATCCAATTCATACATGGGAAGCATCACACTTCCAAAAATTATACTGTGAGAGGGACGAATACCCGCAGCACATTCTGCATCTGCGTTTCGTAAAGTACGTTATCACTTCCGTTAATTTCGTTCATTGTTAAACACAATAAATCAGTCGCATTCGTTCGCTAAGCACACACCATCATGTCCCTCTTCGTACCATTGAAACGTCCCCTTTGAACAATTATACATGACTGTGCTTAAACTGACACACAATATTTTTAGCGCAACGCAATCTGACTTTCAAAAATCCCTACAAAAGAATGGCCCTGACTAACACTAACCTATGCCTTCCCAAATCACTTACCTCACAAAAATCTTGGTTACTCGAACTACTGCAATACAGCAAGCGCCACTACTGCCAGTTAAATAAAAGATTCTAACTACGGAAGGCACTAACTACTGATAGTCATAGTTAGCAAGTGAAAGTTTTTTATAGAGAGCAAACATTGTATTTACCTTAATAGCCATCAAAAGTCATAATATATATAGCAATTTATGACATCCAGTCTTACAAATTTCAAAATTCCGCCATTTCTCTCCCCACATCCACCACTGCTGGCGGCTCACCTCGAACTGCGCAACGCTACGCGCTGTTCACATCCAGCTGCCGCTACCCAACACTACAATGGCAGATATTCCAACAACAATGCAAACCAGCCACGGACTGCACACAGCACATACAGAGCGCTACGTGGCGTTACCAATATAAAAACTTAAACAGTCTACTTACATAGCCCCCATGCTCCCCACAAAAAAATTTACAAATTGTTTTGGCCAGTGGCGAATAATGATTTGATAAAATTTTTCATGATTACAATAACAAAGATATCAAATGCACACACTTATTCATACAATGTTGGTCAAAAGCTAAAATTTTCTCACTGTCCATAAAGACAGTCCTGATCGTTCATCACAGTAAAGTAGCAGTGTTTTTCTCAATGTCTGAGCAGTAAAAGAAACTGCACACGGAAGTAGTGGATTTCCATGCAGTCTTAAAGAAGTAGTGTTGTCCTTCCAACGGAAAGACAGTGGTGACTCTTGACATGCAGACAGGTAATGGGCCACAACAGAGCATACCTACTGCAGAGTCAGTCGAAGTTTTGAAAAATATTGGTAGGTAGGTCATCACAGAGTAGATCCACTGTAGTCCTGGTAGAGATTACGGTATTGGTGGGCCACCAGAGGTGCAGACCCAGTGCAGTCCTTGTAGAAATTATGGTATTGGTGAGTCATCAAAGGTGTAGACCCACTGTCATCCTTGTAGAGATAATGGTATTGGTGGGCCATCAAACGTGCAGACCCACTGTAGTCCTTGTAGAGACGGCCAGCAGCCATCTGTTGCGACTTGGCAGGTGCACAATCACCATCGAAGAGCCTTGCGGAGAATATAGCAAGTCCATAAACCATCACTTGAGCACACACAAACTTTTTATTGAGTCCTTAGAACCAGCAATGCTGTAAACCAGTCCCTTGCTGAATTATTAACACACGTACAAACACTATCAGTCCCTACTTCTCACATATTGTCCATATACTATGACCAACAGAATCGTGTGCAGTGAAATGGAACTTACAAGTTAATAATATGATGAACTGGTGTCAATTACAATTTTATAACATATGAATACAATTACAAAGGTACAAAATACATCATTAAAGAACATAACAATACAGATAACATTTGTAGTACAGGCTTTACAAAAGAATCGAAATAACATATACAACAGTGTTACAGGAATTATGACATGAGTACATACATAAAAGATCAGAGTAACTTTCGAAACATCAACTTCAGCCATGAGCATTAAAACAGAACAGAATAAATAATGTCTTAACATCATTACAAAGAATATAACATATTATCAGAAAAATTCTACAATGTAACTCTCATCAGATAAACATATAAAGACAGGAAGAACATAAATACACAAGGGTACACAAACACATAGTGGGATAACACAAGGAAAGGACAGGGTCTGTTTTATTGCAGTATTTCGCAAACAAAACTTTCTTTACTTCTCGGAGATCTCCCTTCGTTCTTCATTATTTCCAAAAAGTCCTATCTATACCTGCTTTCTGTACTTTTCTCGTATAACCTCTCAGTGCATTTCTTCAAATTCATCGCAATTCATTCTCTTATATAGTCTACCCCTTCGTAAGCTAACTTAAATCTACTGAGCTCAGATCCTAAACTAAGGGACGAGGCAATGCAGCAGCGCAAAACAATTAACACAAACATCAATGACCAAAAATTCAAATTGGCAAAGCAATTGCAATATTACAACTAATATAAGGCACTGTGCAGCAAACAAGAAACATAAATCCGTAGTAAAACTGGCTTAACAGCGTAATACAAAGTCAATTTCAGTAACATTATGCCTGGCAAACAGCAGCAGCAAATGCAATAACTTATATCTAAACATGAGAAAGCTGAAGCAGAAAAAATATTACAGTAAAGGTGGCCATGTCTAATACCTATGTCACATCTTAGCGTCTATGTAATTAAAGTGATGCACCACAAAAACTAATTCTACAAAAAATTACCAAGTACTTGAAAAGAAAATTATATATGCAGTTACTCTTATTAGTCCCTTGTTATTGTTCTTTCCATTCCAAGAGCTCCTGTTGCGAAGAATGTGGATCAGAAAATAATTATTTAATAGATCTGTTGACAGAAAGTGTTCACATTAGCAGATGCATTTAAGTTTATTTTATAAAAGCAATGCTGCAACACAGCTGGAAAACATATATCAAATGAAATAAGCAATTACGTAAACCAAAGCATAAAACCATCATTCAATAGCTATGTGGCATTTCGTAAGTCAGTAGCTCTCAACTCTCGTAGAAAGACACTTGTCATAATCAGGTTTGCAGATGTAAGACTATTTCCCATCAATTCATAAGCATTTCAGTAAGTAGCACAAAGTATGATACGTTTCCAAGTAATGAGCGTGTCGTATTTGCGATGCTCTCTACAATGGAATGTCAAAAGCGAGGATAATGGCCTCCTTTTTTCTCTTTTTTTTTCACCTGTGCCTCTGAAAGGCACACACACATGGCTTTTTTCCAGGCGATTGTCGCGCAGCTGGGTGCCCACGATGCATTATGTGCAGGTGGTCACTTAACTTTCATACCGAAATACTTACGACACCAGTTTGCACTACAGTGACAGTCTCATGTACAAAATTTCACAGGTCTAGAATTTGTGTTACAAATCTGTAGAAACAAAATCCTGTAAATATATCACTGTCCAAAAAATTTTCGTCGGCATTGTGGTACATTCAAGCATTTACACACATTTCATAACTCTTAAAGTACAATTCTTGGTTTCCAACATCTTTTTTCTAAGTCAGAGTCCCTAATCATTACTCATTATTCATTACCTTATTACACATATACATATTCGTCGACACTTCTTCAATATTTCATCATAATAAATACATATCATAATAAACAATCCTCAACAACATAATACACATCGTCATCGAAATAATATCATAACACCTCAGTCAAATCTCAAAAACGTCGTAGCTTTCTGCAACAATTTCAAACCCTAAAAAATATTCTCTGCTCATTTCAATAGTGTCATCTACCTCAAACGTACTTTAAAAATCAGAATGTCATAGCAAATACATCTTTCAAAGCTCTCATAGAATCACAATGGTTCTGAAAAAATATGAAGAGTTCACAAAGTACATGCTAAATACAATTTCATAAGTGTGAAGTTATCCAACTGTGCAATTACATAAACATCTGTCACTGATATAGTAAAAAAAAATGTTTGTCTCTCTCAGTTAAATGATCAGATAGCTGTGTAATTATGTGTTAGAGAAATATGGTACCGATGTGTTAAGTTGTATAAGCAAATACTATATTAGCTAGGGCTCCTTGTGCTTGCCAGACACATGGTACACAAAGTAGGTGTGTACCCCCCTGAGGATGAATGTAATTATACCCTCAGGTGTTACAGTTTACAGCAATGGAATGAAATGTATCACAGAAAACCTTTGTATCGTTGTACTTCAAATATCTTTAACAATAAATGTTTTAAGTACAAAATTAATCACTCAAATACCTGTGCTGTAGCGCCAAACTGTGCGTCTTGCTGTAAGATAATCTCTGTGGAAGCGTCGTAGTTATCGTCCTCCGAAAGCTAAGTTCTGCAGAGGTCAATGTACTTACCACATGATAAACAAAAGTGAAATGCTTTGCGTATAGTATCTTAGTTATTATGCTTATTGCCGTGATGAAGAAAGTACTGTGCTGTAACGTATTGTTGTGCTATGGAAAAGGCTGTCTCATTGTAGCTATACCACAAAAGTTACTACCAAAATACGTTTTACTTTCCAGAATAATTCAGAAAAACTGTGCAGATATAAAACAGAAACACCGCAAAAGCAACATTGTAAATTGTCACTCATTAGTAGCGTCGTGATAAAATCGTGTAGCTGTCACATAAACTAACCACTGTGTCATCAGGTGTCTCACAGAAAGTACTTTAAATCCAGAATGTATTTTCATGTAAACCAAAATGTTGCATTGAAGTCTCATTAGCAGTACTGGTAAATGTTCTAAGTATGTAAGCCTTATAGTCGTTACGTAATCGTGCAACTAACAAGCAAGAAAGTACACACACAATAACACTGTGATGTCTGTTCACTATAACAATTTATTCGTAATTTCTGTTTAAATAAGTTCTCTTGGTTATTGATTGGATATTTAACTTCAAACATTGTTGTATGTTAACAGATTCTAAGTCTGACAAAGCATACTAGTAATGTAAAGTGAAAAGTTATATGGCAAAGACAAAGTTAAAAAGCAGATTATCTTTCAATAAACGGTTTTACATGTGAAATGTGGTGTAAACCTTTAGTCTTCCTAGTACACAGAGTTTCAACTTCAACGCAATTATCATGTGGTATACGTCGGAATCTGTAAGGTCCATTGTAAACTAGAGAGAATTTGTGACTCAAGTGTTTCTTCATATGTGACAATGAATGAGCTTTAATGAGAACTTTCTGACCAATTTATAATTTCTTTGCATTTGCTTTACCGTGTAGTTTTCTCCTTTTGTCTGCTGCAGATTTTATATTTTTAAGAGCCAAGTCAATCACGTCTTTGTGTCGAAGTTTACGTGTATTCGGGAAAGGTACAAGCTCTCTGATTCTGTTCGGTGGTTCTTCATTCTTCAGTACAAGAGTAGGTGGTAAAGCAGTGGAGTCATGGGGCATTTCACTCGCATTCGGGAGGACGACGGTTCAATCCCGTCTCCAGCCATCCTGATTTAGGTTTTCCGTGATTTCCCTAAATCGTTTCAGGCAAATGCCGGGATGGTTCCTTTAAAAGGGCACGGCCAATATCCTTCCCCATCCTTCCCTAACCCGAGCTTGCGCTCCGTCTCCGATGACCTCGTTGTCGACGGGACGTTAATCAACACAAACCTAACCTAACCATGAGGCATTTCATTCAGCACGTTTTGAAATAAGTTTAAATATCTGTCCCAATGCTGATGCTTTCTGTGACAATAAAGTCTGCAAAGCTTATTGATTTCTTTCACAATCCGTTCAGACGGGTTACAATGTGGTGAGTACAATGAAATAAAAACAGGTTTGATTTTATGATTCCGAAGCATGCGTGACCAAACAGCAGATCTGAATTGCGGTCCATTATCTGAAATGACTTTAGCAACGTGGCCAACTTCAGGTAAGAAATTTTTAACAAAGGCGTTGGATACAGACCGTCCAGTGGCTTTATGTAACGGAGTGAAAGAAACAAATTTTGAACTAAGTTCAACAGCGACTAGAACGTACGAAAATCCATTCGATGTTCTGACAAGGGGTCCCAAGAGATCAACAGCACCAAATTCTTTTAATTTAGAAGGAATAATAGGAAACAACGGAGCACGATGAGAGATAGTAGATGGTTTCGCCTTTTGACAAAGTTTACAAATAGACAAGACTCATCGAATTCTCTTTTCCATATTGTCAAAATAACAAGTCGTTCGAATAACATGATGACATTATCGTGGACCAAAATGTGCGTAACTGAAATGAATGTACCAAATGAGCTTATTAACAAAATCGTCTGGAATGCAAAGTACCCATAGCTTGTCATCAACAGTGCAGCGTTTGAAGAGTATGTTGTTTCTAACCAGATAATAATGCCGAATCTGAGTGTGTGTCTTTTCATGCCATTTACTTTTGATGTCTTTCCAAATCGGATCTTTATCTTTGTTCATGAGCAATGTCCTTTAAAGATGTGGTGATGACGTTTTCAAAGGCGACTTTCAGAATGTAAAGAATACTGAAATTTTTCTCGAGGTTGCCTTCTGTGTTACTTTTCTCAAGCCCAGCCGGTGCGCGTGACAGTGCGTCCGCAACAATGTTCTCCTTGCCGCGAATGTAGACTATTGTGAAGTGGAATTCTTGCAGAAACAATGCCCAACGTTTTTCATGATTTAATTTTGAAGACATAAGAAACTGTAATGCACGATGATCAGTGTATACTTTTACGTGCTTACCAGAAAGAATGAAACGGAATTTGTTAAATGCCCAAACGATAGCTAAAGCTTCAAATTCAGTAATTGAATAATTTTTTTCAGATTTTGTTAGCACTCGGCTAGCAAAAGCAATGGTTTTCTGAACAGTAGTGTCATTTTCTGAGGCTTCTTGAAATAAATGGGCACCAAGACCGACTATAGAAGAATCCGTGCTATGGCAGAAATCTTGTGACAGATCTGGATGAGCTAGTATTGGCGCGGTAAGTAGCGATTCTTTCAAAGAACTGAATTCCAACTGTGCTTGTTCGTCCCAGTTCCAAATAGTATTTTTTCCAGTGAGAGAACAAAGTTTTGGTGTAAATAGAATTTGCATATTCAGAAAACGACGGTAAAAATTTACGAGACCTAGAAAACTGCGGACTTGTTTTTTTGTGGATGGAACTGGAATGGCTCTGATTGCTTCTAACTTTTCAGGATCCGACGGAATGCCTTCAGAAGAAATAATATGTAGCAAAAACCTCACCTTTGACCTACCGAATTCAGACTTTTCCAAGTCAACTGTGATTCCAAATTCTGCAAAAATACATAACAAACTGTTGAGGATGCGATTGTGTTGTTCCCATGAAGCTTCTGCTATTAGAATATCGTCCACATATAAGGTGATGTGACGTTTTAAGAACTCAGGCAATATGGAATTTAGCCCGCGAATGAATGCTGCCGAAGAAATGTTCATACCAAAAGGAAGTTTCCGAAACTCATAACAAACGCCGAAACAAAGGAAAGCTGTGTATTCTCTACATTCTGGATGAAGTTCGATCTGATTAAAGCTGGATCTAAGATCAATGGAAGACAACACTTTTACACCATTAAAATTTTGAAGAAGTTCTTCCAACGTTTGCGGCCTGTCTGTTTCAGGAATAATGATAGTATTGATTTGTCTCCAATCTAAGACAAGCCTGATCGATCCATTTTTTTTCTCAACAACATGTAATGGATTGTTGTATGAGCTTACTGCAGGCTCAGTAATGCCCTCGTCAAGCATAGATGGTATTTCTGTTCTGACACGGTCCCTATAATGTGCTGGAATTACGTATGTTCTAACACAAAATTTAGTACGCTCACGAACGCGAAATTGGTATTGAAATCCCTTGATTGTTCCTGTTTTGTGAGTAAAAACTGTGGAATGTGCTTGTAAAATCTCAAAAAGGTCCTGCCTATCAGTGTCATTACAATTCTCAATTGTTTGAGTTTTATTCTGAATTAACTCATTCGTTTCAAATATGCCATCGATATCATCCCTGTCAGTACTTGCAGAGTGATTGTCGGTGTCTAGTTCTGTAGAAATTTCCGAACTGTTGTCTAACAGAAGGTAAAGCCGATTAATTTCCTCGTCATGGTTTGAGAGCCAATCTTCAAATTTCAAATCTATTGACTTACCTTTTTTCTCTAAACTTATTTCAGCATCGTGAAAGTTTAAGATTGCTTTGTATTCATTCAAAAAGTCTACTCCCAGTATAATTTCCGTCGACAATAATGGGACGATAAGAAAGTTCATAGAGAAGCTGTGGCTTTGACAAAAGAATTCTAAGTTGGTTTGCTGGCGCACATCTACACTTTTTCCAAAGATTGCACCTTGTAATTTAATCCTACGTAACGGAAGTGTGGGGCAATCGTTCGATTTGTAGCATTTGCTAACGGCGGTTTCACTAATCACTGATATGGGACTGCCAGAGTCAAGTACTGCTGTAAATTTTACGTCATTTACCGTAATGTGAATCACAGGATATGCAATGTTGTTGTGTTTTACATCGTGTTCCTGGAGTAAGATGTCCCTAATATCTTCCATTTTCACGTAATTACTAGCTACGGCAGCTGCGTCGTGAGTTTCATAAGTACGTTTTGTGGCTGCCAGCGGTGTGAGTCATTGCCTATTGTCTCTTTGTCGGCGCGCGTCGTTATTGGGATTTGGAGACCTAACTTCTGCAAATTCACCTTGTCGAGAGAGCCCTGCTCTGTTTGAATCCCGACAGTTCTGATGCAATTCAGGTCTGTCGTTACGATCATATCGTCTTTCGTCATGTCGGTAGTTTCCATACTTTCTTTCTTGTCGGTCACGTGGGGGAGAATTTCTCCTGGAATCGCAACTGCGTGCTGGACCGTTAGGTCTAAAGTTATTCTGTCTCCCTTGATAATAATTATTTTGGTTCCCATATTGTCTGTTTCTCTGATTGACTCTGTGATAGTCATTACCGCAGAGAGGTGATCTTTCCCTGTAATTATTACTACTATGGGAACGGTTGTCATACCGGTGGTGTCTGTTTTGGTCACGATTTACGTTGTAAGAGTAGCCTTGTCGTGTATTATTTCTGTCATCGCGGAATTGTGACAGATGTGACCTGTAATTGTTGTGCTCCTGTTTTCGCGCTCCGCGATTGTCAGTGTCAATTTCCAGTTCTTGTAACAGTTCCTGAAGAGCTTCAATGTCATCTTTGCAACGTCCTGCCAAAATAATATGTCGTAAATGTTCAGGTAATTTGAGTAAGCAAATGCGGATGAGTTCTGAGGGGTTGTATGAGTTTGACAGGTACTGATTCTTGTGCAACATGTCTTCAAAATATTTCACAAGGCTGGAAAATTCAGATTGTTCGAAATGTTTCATCATTATGATGGTATGTTTTACTAGGTCTTGTGTAGATTGAGACCAATATGCAGAGAGGAAGGCATGGTAAAATTCTCCTTCACTGTGAGAATCGTGAATGACCGATTGCATTCTTACAGCTGGTTCATTCTCTAAATAGCCACACATAAATTCTAATGTTTGTTCTAATGACCAGTTGGGAGGAAAACAATGAGAGAATTGATGGAGCCACGCTTGTGGATGGATGAATGTCGTTGCCAGAATTCTTAAATGTTTTAAATTTACGTGTAGTAATGAACAGTTTATAGTCAAATTCATCATGTCGGCGAGTCGCATATCGTTCATTGTTACGTCGTTTCGGCGGTTCCATTTCAAAATTCGGTGAACCTTGCCAATTTCTCTCATGATTTTCGAAATGCGCTATGTTATTATTTTGTGGCTGTTCCGTGTTACTATGCCCCTCTTCCCGTATTGGGGCGCGAGTGTCCTCTGAAATACGTAATTCTTGCATTACCTGTGTCAGCTGATCTTGTACTTCCCGGATTTCTCTTTGGTGTTGCGTATTAATTTGATTTTGATTTTGTTTGAATTTCCTAATTTGTTCGCACTCTTCTGTGTCATTAAAGACTACCGGTTTTGTGTCATTCAGATTATCATCTACCTTCGTAGATAAATTATTTAGCTGATCCGAAAGTTCAACTACTTTCTCTGATAATGAACTAATTTCCTCCATGTGTCTTTCTGAACAGATTTTCAGAGTATCTACTGTGTCCTTTAAGTTTTCCTGTGTTTTCGCAGCTTGTGTAACCGAATCGGTAGATGCAACTGAGTCAATTTTAGCTTGCAAGGTCTCATGATTTTCATGAACAATAGTTTGCAGTTCTTTTATGGCTGCTTCGTGATTCTGTAATGCATTTTCATGCCGCGAAAAAATTGGTTTAAAATGCTCACAAATTTGTGTTATTACGTCATTTCAGACTTTTTGACATTTCGACTCAACGTTATGTAACTCAGTAGTTAAATCTTCACGTGTTTGTTCAAGCGTGGTGTCTAACTTCCGAAGATTTTGTTCCATTGTGTCTAACTTTTGAAGCTTTTGTCCCATTTGTTGCATTAATTGTAATAACAAAGCACTGGTGTCTGAAACAAGTTCCTCAGTGCTATTCGGCAATGCATTTGAGCCGGCAATATTCGCATTTTGAAAACCAGGAAACGTGTCTTGACTTATTTGAGAAAACGGCGAGGACGCAAAACCTGAATCTACAGTATTTGCAGGATTGTGTCCTGTCATTTCGGATTCCCGAGGCAAGCTGTTGCCGACCGATCGATCGATAATGCTTCCCTGTTCACTAATTGCTTCACTGCCTACACCATTATTTGCAGCCCGCTCCATTTCCTTATGCACAATTACCAAATTACTACTTTGAATCGTGATTTCCCTAACTCACTCCAGGCAAATGTCGGGATGGTTCCTCTGAAAGGGCACGGCCGACTTCCTTCCCCATCCTTCCCTAATGCGATGAGACCGATGACCACGCTGTCTGGTCTCCTTCCCCAAACAACCAACCAACCAACTACTTTGAATGTCTGTTATTTCATTACACAGTGGTGCTGATAAGCTCGTCGGCACTATTACTTCTCAGTTTACTTTCGAGCCTAGTATTACGTTTTTCACACGCCATTATTGTCACAATATTTCACACGACTATACAGAAAAACACAATTTGAAGAGCAAAATTAAGAGAACACATTAACATAGCACTGAAAATAATATCTCGTTAATTGCAAGTGCAGCTGCGCAAACTTCGTGCAAATCTACATGCATGCCACAACTCTTTTACTGTACAACATTGAAAAACTACAACTACAAAGGAAATTCTCTGTATAATTACGCGCTAGCAATGAACAATAGTTATATAAATTACACAAGCTACAAGAAAAAATCAAAAGATTCCAGTGAGGTATCCTCGGCTAAGGGTCGACAAATGCAACGTCCCCTTAGAAAAATTATACATGACTGTGTTTAAACTGACACGCAATATTTTTTGCGCAACGCAATCTGACTTTCAAAAATCCCTACAAAAGAATAGCTCTGACTAACATTAACCTATACCTTTGACAAATCACTTACCTCACAAAAATCTTGGTTACTCGAACTACTGCAATACAGCGAGCACCACTACTGCCAGCTAAATAAAAGATTCAAACTACGGAAGGCACTAACTACTGATAGGCATAGTTAGCAAGTGAAAGATTTTTATAGAGAACAAACATTGTATTTACCTTAATAGTCATCAAAAGTCATAATATATATAGCAGTTTATGACATCCAGTCTTACAAATTTCAAAATTCCGCCATTTCTCTCCCCACATCCACCACTGCTGGCGGCTCACCTCGAACTGCGCAACGCTACGCGCTGTTCACATCCAGCTGCCGCTGCCTAACACTATAATGGCAGATATTCCAACAACAATGCAAACCAGCCGCAGACTGCACACAGCACATACAGAGCGCTACGTGGCGTTACCAATATAAAAACTTAAACAGTCTACTTACACCATGATTCCTCTCGACTGCTTGTACTCAGTAGTTCTCAGCCTACAATACCTCTGTAGGGCCTACCCGCCAAAAATTTAATCATTAATTTTACATGAACTTGAAACTTTATTTTATTCTAATTTAAGTTAGTCGAATTCTTGATCGTCTTTATGTACATAATTTTTTCGCTTTCATTACGGTAATGTAGCAATGCTCAACTATTCACTATCTCTGCCAAAATGCTGTCTAACAGATAGTTATTACTTTCATTCGCAATGAAAATCTGTAGCTCAGGGCCATTCACTTCACATTGCCTAACGACACCCCCTGCCATACACACACAATTTTTTACCACCTCATGGTAAAATGAAGGTTTCCATCAAACAATCCTTTGAATTGTTGAAACAAAAATAATAATTCCATTACCCAATAGAATCTAATACATGTTAAACATGCTACATCACATAGTTCTTATAAATACGAGGGTTGCCCAGAAAGTAAGTTTCGATCCGTCGCGAAATGGAGACCACAGAGAAAACCAGAAACGTTTCATTTGCAACAGTTAGGTACACCTTCCATGTACTTCTCTACATATTCGCCACTCCAACTTTGCGTGTTGTCGTTGCGTTGTATCAACTTTCCAATATCCTCTTTATAGAAAACTGCCGCCTATGATTTCGGCCAGTTATCTGCACTGGTCTGCAGCTCGTTGTCTGTGGAAAAATTTTGTCTTCATAGCAAGCGGTTGTTGTGAGCAGAAATGAGACTCAGGGGGACCCAGTCACGGACTGTATCGTGGGTGACCAAACACTTTTCATCTGAAAAGCTGCAGGAACGTCTTCATTGCCCCTACAGTGCGCGGCCGAGAGTTGGCATGACGAAAGAACCGCTCGACAGTTATGTTATAAGGGCTGCGTGACACAGGCGAAATCTCTAATCAGGCCCTCATACCTGGCGGGAGACGCTATTCCCTTCGCATCTCTACGTGCTCAGTGTTCTCTCAAAACCGAGCGACACGATCGACGAGCATACTAGAAACACATCTGTGCAAAGCTTTACCGGATTTTCCCAGTGGTTTCCGTTTCGCGATTGAAACTTACTTTCTGGACAACCCTCGCACTACTTTAACAGAAAAATCCTACGTTCAAAGTATCCAAAATTCCTTCTAGCTAATACCTAATTTAAATAAATCTTCGTTTATAAAAGTATCGCCAAAAGTATGATACATTCTGCATGACAATAATACAGTGGGCTGTTACGTTTAGCCACATCTCTTTTACTCATAGATACTTATTATACATCATAACACTTAACTCTGTAGATATGTTTTACTTCAGTAACAACATCAGTATGCTGACGTTATTTTAAATATTAATCCGCAACTTACGTTCTTAAGTCATTGGAGCATCCATAACTTGCGGTAAGAAAATTGAATTCCGTCTCTTTTATTCCTTTTTGGCATAATTTTTACTACGTTTATACTTTGCCATTTGTCCTTTATACAGACAGCACCTTTAATTTTTTATACAAACTTAAGACCACCACATTACACATACTATATTTCTTACCAATGTGTACATCAACTAGTATGCATTGAGATTGGAGACTTCAGTCAGAGCACATTGATTAGATATTATTAAAAAATGTACATACTATTTGGTTAATTTTGAAAGACTATTCTTGTACGTTGACTATTATGAAGAACCAGTTTTAATAGAAACACACATGACATTTCCGTCGTGTTATATCTTACATGTTTAGTTTTTTCTTCCAGCCACTTTCACACATGTTACTTCGCAGCTTCTTTCGGACTGGATGTGGAAATGAAACTTCTTTCCATAAGCAATGAATACGAGCGGTTGCCTCACTATTTCATAGGCTACACAAGCTGTAATTACATAAACTGATTCATAATATCTTCTACTTTTTACATCCAAGTTCGCTAAATTGTATGTTTCGGTTTACAATAGGTGCACACCATCTTCGTGTCTTCCTCACGAACCTTTTGGATAGATTTCCTGCAGCGCAGAATTTCTTTTATAGAATGGCTCTTCATTTACAACTTCCAAAACCATGAAGCGGATTGCGTACTGTTAATAATAATACATGTAATACTTATTGGTTTGGTAAATCATATTATCTCTCAGGTATTTATCACCAGTACAGATTCACTATTATATTCTTTTATCTGTGTTACTGAATATGGCTCTCTTGATTTTCCCTGACACTTTCTAGATTTAAAAAGTTTATAGGGGAATTACACATTGTCTACCACCTTACAACCAATTGTTCACCTCAGTGAATCTTATACATATTTCCCAACAAAAATTTCCTAGAAGTCAAAATAATTCTTTCTACATTTCCTACTTTATTTCTTCTCTGACTTACTGTAATTAAGACAAGGATATTCATTTTGATTGCTCCTCAGTTGTTTCCACACTCTCCTAATTTCTTGCCCTTTCAGTAGCACTTTTATTAAGGTTGTAATTATCCATGCCCACAGTACTTTTACATTACTAAAGATGGCCTATATCAAGAATTGCATTTGGTGTAGTTTCGATTTATTTAATTTCCAGTGCATATTGGAATGAGAAAAATACCTACCTAACCAGAGTCACCTACAACAACACGTGTATTAGAAAAATCAAGGTTTGTTTGTCGGTGTAAAATACTATTTTAGGACTCGATAAATAAAGGCATGATGAGCATTTTGAACCATCAAAGGAATGTCAAGGCCTTGTTTTCTGCAACACTATTTTAAATCACAACTTCTTAAGGATCAACATGTAGCTGGTAGTCTATCTTCCTTTCTTCCGAGTTCTGTATTGAAAACAATCCCGAGTTTGTGTCACATAAATGTTTGCTATTGCTACGCAGAAGGAGAGTTTGGTTCAAAAGTTGGCTTTCCGATAATTTCCTCTTCACGTATATAAATGATCTTTGACATTTGTCAGTGCATAACGACACTGTAATGTTTGGTTGTATTTCACAAATGTGAATCTATAAAAATGTTGATAGAAAAAACTTCATGTAAAATTCACATAAACCATAAATTGACATCTTATCAATGTTATTCTTATGTTCCTGTCACAACAGATATGTTGCTGCGTTGCAGAATAATTTCAGTGCACACGCTGAAACTGTTCTAATCTCTACCCAGTGATCTCAGAGCCGAGGAGACAAACTCGGGGATGGTCTTTCAGTCGGAATATCGACACAGCATACCGGTAATGAAACTGAAAACTGGGCACGAGACAATTATTGTTACACAACATTGCAGTGACAGAAGCAAAAGTGAAAACAGCACAACGCTACATAACAGGGTGATATGAAGCACACTCCGTAACTTCAAGTGCCAAAGGGTCACAGCAATAGTCAAACGTTCCAGAAAGACGAAGAAAATTTCCTACTCAATGACCACACCATTTAGGGACTCTGACAACACCAAGAAACTGAGGAACATTCGACCATGCACCCGGTGTCACTACCGCAAGGCCCTGGGCTGGATTCTATAACAAAGAGGCTTTCGGAGATCAGAGACACATCCAATCATACTTTCATTCCTGCCATGTCGACAGAACCAGAGCGAATGACGGGCTATTTAGTTCCAGTGAAACCATGACAAGTTGAGCAATGATGTTCGGCCACCTGCTACCCGTCTGCGGACTTCACCTCCGAGACGCAGACAACTTGATACTTATCACAGCCATTGCCATTGCTGCTTACAGGGATATCGTGGGGAAGGAGAAGCCTGGTGTGTGACCAGCCGTCCTCCGAGGAGTGTCATCTGCAGATGATCTGCAACAGGTCCCTCCACACTGTCTACGAGGTGCGACAATAAAGTAATGAGACTGATGTGAAAAAAATGTTGCTTTCCGTTTTAGTCAAGTGTATTGTTGTCTCCTTCAAAGTAGCTCCCTTGTGATTGCACACACTTATCCCAGAACTTCTGCCATTTATGGTAACATTTCTGGAACTCATCTTCTGTAATATCCTCCAAGACCCTCGTCACGGCTTTTAGAACATCTTGTGTTGTTTGAAAATGGTGTCTCTTGACCGCCGTTTTGACTATTGGAAATAGAAAAAAGTCGCACGGGGTGATATCTGCTGAATAAGATGGCTTTGGTGGTACTGAAATTTGTTTTGAGGTTATAAATTGCTGTACTGACAGAGCAGTATGGTATGGCGCATTATCGTGATACAGAATCCAGTTATCAGCAGTGTTGGCACGGACACGAAGAACTCTTTTACGAAGTCTTTCTAAAATTTCTTTGTAGTAATATTGGTTAACTCTTTGGCCAGGACGCACCCACTCTTTATGAACAATTCCCTTGGAATCAAAGAAGCACACAAGCATGCATTTCACTTTTGACTTTGACATGTCAGCTTTTCTTGGTCTGGGTGATACCTTTAACCACCGCTGCGAACGTTGGCGTTTTGTCTCTGGATCATACTGAAAAACCAACTTTCATCATCAGTGATAACACGGTTCAACAATTCTGGATTGATTTCCGTTTCCTCTAACAGATCGGCTGCCACATTTTTCCGTATTTCTCGCAGTTGTGGTGTCAGATTTTTGGGGACCATTTTTGCACAAATCTTTCTCATACAAAGATCATCAGTTATTATTAGACGAACCGTTTCTCGATCGGTGTTAAGTTCTTCTGCAATCATTTGCACGGATAATCTTCGATCAGATCGCACTAGTCCATGCACCCTGGCTAAGTGGACATCCGTCTGTGAGGTCGATTGTCGTCCACTGCGGTCTTCATCTTGAACATTCGTTCTGCCTTCATTAAACATTTTAAGCCAACGAAAAACTCGAGCTCTTTACATAGCCTCCTCTCCAAAAGCCTTCTGAAGCTTACAGTAAGTTGTTGTCGCGTTTTCACCCAATTTAACGCAAAAAGAAATTGCATACCGTTGCCCAACATTATGTGGTTCCATTTCCGTGATGAGAGACACAAATATGTGTTAACTTATTACAGCACAACTCACTACTGAGAAGTTGCATCGATGTGCCGCTTGGACTAGAAGCAGCTTATAGACTAAGGTAAAGGATATGGTGCCTATGCGAGGCTGCAGGGTTGCCACATTTTGCCTAGAAAATCAGTCTCATTACTTTACTGTCGCACCTTGTAGGCGTGGTGCTTTCCGCTCAGCCCGTTGCTCAACTCACGAGCGTCTGCTGCAGTCTTGGTAGATCCATGGCAAATGGCTAGTGTCTTGGCTTCATGACAACCTAGATCCTGGACCACACAGATAGCTATCATTATAAGAGTGTGTGACAGGGAGTTGAGGTACACGGATCATACTGTATGGTAAAAACATTCCGCACAGGTGGCGCTTGCCTATCTACACGGTGTCGCCTTCTCCATAACTCACGGCCACAGCTCACACACCACATCTCGCTGACGGGGCACGTTAGCACTCCTAGCGGCTTGTGCTTATACCCAGCCGCTGTCTGACACACTAAGATACTTTGTACGTTCACAGTGGTGAATACATGTTATCACAGATACCACTGTGCCACTAGCACCCTTGCGCACACTACGCACCGCTCTCACACACTCTGTGCTCATCTCCTATACACAAAGTGACCCCGACCCCACAGAATAGGCTATCGCCTCATGACTTTGGTGACAGTGGAACTATGTCTATTGAATCACCGACATCTGTCAGTAACAACATGATAAGATATGGTGAGAAAATATTATAGTATTTGATGGCCATTTTAGTGTATATGTCCATCTGGTTTGACCACCTCGAATTCCGGAGACATAGACAGGGCCTTAAAACGGTTATTTGTTAAATTCCATTAGTCTGCGGACTCGTCATTGTTGAGTAGGAATTTCAGGGAAACTCATTTAACACGAGTGCAGCATATGTTTTATGACCTGCCAGGGCACGAATTCCCATATAACAAGGCTGTGCCAGCCACGTAAAGCAGCTGTAAACGCTTTGAGCATCTGGCGCACTATTGTTGCGAGTCCTTAAGGCGCATGTTACAGCAATAGGATTAGTAGAAAATAATTTTTTGTGTGTATTGGCAACAGTTTCTCTATCTGTGCTTGATTTTTGTTGTATGCAAAATGTCGGAGACACGTCCTGCTTCTGTGGATGAAACTATTGCCGCTGCGATGGAGGAGGTAAAGGTATAGTCAGGTTTGAATTAAGTCCTCAGCAACAACTTGAAGAAGAGGAGGTGCATAGCATGGCTGAAGCTTTACAGGTTGGCTTTCAGCAATGATATTCGGGATCAAAGGAACTGAGGGAAGTAGTGTGTGTAGTCTCTCCTCCTCATCCCGGCACCCAGCTGCTATACGAACACCCTTTTTCTGGAAAAATTTTCTGAGGGTAATTTACGATCGAAAGACAAAGATAAAGCTTACAGGGCTGTCTGAAACAGTCAGAAAAGCTATCAAGGGACTGCAGGGTAGGTGGTTCTGAAAAATAAGACAGGCAAACGATTTTTTTTAACTTTGATAGCTGATCTTTATTGATTTTTATGAGCTAAATCCTAACCTAGCCTTAGTTTTTTGTATCACCCATAGTTTTCAAGCAATATGCTTTTTATTATATAGTATAAAAATCATCTGCTATACGGTAAATGAGGAAATTGATGGAATGCTTTGTTATAACATAAGCATGGTTTGTATTTGCAGTAAGCTACTTAAAACAATGATATGCGTTTATAGATATTTCACTTGTCAGCTGGAATTGGTTTCTATTTACTTTCTCTTTTTTCTTTGTATCTTCTTGTGTAGCTTTTTCTACGATGAGTCGCTTGCTGAACTTCTCAGTGAAGTGACCAACAGTATTCCGCATCGTGTTGTAGTTTCATTGGCTTTGGTAGCGTTTCTCCATCACTTTTATATCTTGGTGAAAACGCTCTCCTGCTCCTCACTAACATCTCCCACATTTTCTGAGACGTAATCAAGGTGACAGATCAAAAAGTGAACTTTCAGGCTCATTAACAGTACAAAAGTAGCAATTATTAGAACGATTTCTTGGATTCCGCCATATCATAGGAAGAGCAAGGCTTTTTTCTCCTTTTAGGACCTTTTTCTCAGATCTTCAACACACACATAAAATACCTTACGCGGCGCCCAAGATTTATCTTGATCACCAAGTTTAGATCCAATGTATGATAGATAAATCTTATTCACAAAGTCTGTAATGTTTCTTTGGTGTTTCTTAATCATTAATTCACCACAAATATAACAAAAACTTCAGCAGAATTTTTAAAATCACGATTAGACATTGTACTGAGCACATGTACAGGAACCGGGAAAGTAAGGTTAGGTTGATAGTAAACAAAACACCATCTGTTAACAAAAATGTAGAATCGACATTTTTTGCCAGAAAATGTATTTCAGCAGTGCTACCATCATCATCTACATTCATTACACCTCCTTCTTAAATTATTTTAACTATATAAAGGCTGTTAAAACCCTTGAAATATCGCTTAATTTAATAAATTTAACTATAAAATGTGAAGAAATGGTGGGTGATGCAGTTTTTTAAGTATCATACTTGGATTTCCCACTCTAGAAAATATAAGAATCACGTACATTCAGCAAAAAAGTTTTTCCATCGTTGGCCTGTGTAACTGTTTAAAAAAAAAAAATCCATATGTCCCGCCTTTTCCGAGTTACTGAAGTTAGACAATCAGGCCGTTTCAAGTGAAAATTCAAGCAACCTGCCATAGGCGGTGTCGCCAAACATGTTCTTCGTTCGGTTTGCTGAAATCGAACAAAAGACTGATACAAAAACCGAGCATGGGCCAGTAGTAACGATCGAATCTGAGCCGCAGGCTGAGCAGTCTCGTGCGCTATAATCTACAATATGGGAACAACTGGCACTAAATGTATCTGGCGGGCCACTTGAATATGCAAACACGACGGCACGATTGGCTAATTGCAAAGTGCATTAACTCAGAAACGGTGCAACATATCAATTTTTTTTCTTAACTGTTACTTCTTAGCACAAAGTACATTGCAATGACCTTGCAAGCTTTTCAGATTGTTTCTGATTACACTGTATGTGTTGCTCTTTAAAGTTCTTGGTATGGTGGAGACATTCCAAAAGTTTACTGATGGCTTAGAACACCGTTATCAAAGCAAAACTCCACAAAGTCTTCATAAAAAATGTTGTATCTTAGCAGAGAACCATAAGGAATCAGTGGAGACCTTTCCATTTTGCGACCACTTGGGTAAACTACTCTGGATAAATGATTAACAGGAAAGGTTTTCAAATTGGTCATCACCTGAAAGATGCAATCTGGAATTTTGGAACGCCAAAGCCTATGTTGTTTTTAATTTGTATGTTGTGTTCTGTTCTGTACGTCAAGAGGTCCACTTTAATTGTACAGACATGTGTAGTTCATTAAACTGTATGATTTGTAGGCACATACACGTATAGTTCGCATCGAATGATTCAACGTACACTAAATTAAGTACACAACATATCATTGGCAAATTACACAGTCTTTTTTATGGAAAAATTTTTGAAGGTTTAATGCTCGCAATACGAAACACGTAAAGAGTGGTATGTAGCACCGTTCTAGCTGTCATGTCAACAAATATTGCAGTTTTATTAAAATTCATTCCGCTGTATTGTCATGGGTTCACATAGAGAAATATCATTGTGTGGCATATTTATCACTGATCAGTTCAGAGTAGCCATATTTATCACTGATCATTTCGGGGTAAGTTAATTTCTGTGAATTTACGTAGCTATGCGGCAACCACGAGAATGTAATGGAAATTACTATTAATTTTTGCAAATAAATTAAATGGCATTGAAGTTAATTAATACAATCAAAATGCAAACCTTGTATGTTATTTCCACGGCTCTGTGCCATTTGCTGCGGTCTTGAAATACCTGACAACAATCATTCAAAGACTCGCGCTCTACTGCACGTCAGCTATTCTGGAAAGATAACTCACTAGTCTCCTAACATTTATGTATGCTAAAGATACATAAATGAAGTTCCAGTAAAGACATATATTTTACAAAAATGCCACTTAAGTAAATTACCATGTCTCTCACATCTACCCTCATCCAAGATCAAGGCGAGAATAGTTTAATTACATAAAATCAATCGAGTGTTTCACAGTTATTAATACTTTTAACATAAAACAAACAAAAATGTACATAATAAATTGGTAACGATTCTAACACAGAAACGTTGAATGATAAACGTTTTTTCTGTACATGTTTACAAACTTCTTCCAAGAATCATGAAAGTTTTAATTTATTCTACTGTTCGTAATTCCATATAAATAAATACTGTTCTCCTCAGGGCAACGAACAGAAGTCTTCAAACCAATTGTAATCACTCCTGGGATTAAGTAGTTACAATCGCAAATTCATAAGCAGTTGGACACAAATTGCAGAATCTTTTGAATCTGTTGTTAAGAAATGATGTTAAAATCCAGTGGTCAATCGAATCTGAAACAGCATTTGAATCACTGATGAAATGGCAGGATTTGTGGGTGTGGGGGAGTGGAACAGCTGTTAAAAATGTAACTTGATCATTTATTAATAAACTGAAACTTACACACGTCACTGTAACAGGGAAATCACACTGGCTGATTACAACTGCTACATCCTGAATTAAATTCATCGATGTGACTGTAAGACAACAGATCATTAATCTTATAACTGATATGAAAATGTATAGCTGTAATACCTAATGCACATCGTATTAAAACCACAAATAATAAGTTATATATATGTAACATCATAGTGGTAATGACCAATAACAAAACTCAAAGTATTACACTAAATATATCACCAAATTGTTTAACAGTGACGTGTACGGATAGCAGTCTAAGTGGTCTAAGTGCACTGCATGTATCCATTACGATCTTTTGTCATATATAAACCACAAAGAGACACAGTATGTGCACGCTTGGGCACATCTCAGGAAAATGGTATTATCATAAGCAACAGTTTGTACACATCAAATGATAAATTTGTTTACTCTCTCGTGAACCCAATTCACTCATTAATACGTTATCTTTTACAGAGTATAAGAGTGGACCAGGATACGTCTCCTTTCCAGAAGTAGCACTGAGGTAATAATGAATCTGCCGCTCTCATCCCATACAATTGCCAATACCAGGAGATACAGAATTAACTTATGATCTGATCTCGTGCCTACCACTGGTGAAATTACTAGTGATCAAGAACGTCAAAAATAAACATTTTCTCATAGCAATCCTGAATAGTCTGAACCCTAACAGCTCAGCTGATAGTATTTCAAGTGAACAAAACAGGCTATGCATAGTTACAGATTGAGCTTAAAGATATCCAGTGGATTAAATATCTGAGATACCTCAAATCTGCTCCTGCCCACCTGTTGTGGCCGAGCGGTTCTAGGCGCTTCAGTCCGGAACCGCGCGACTGCCACGCTTGCCGGTTCGAATCCTGTCTAGGGCATGGATGTGTGTGATGTCCTTAGGTTAGTTAGGTTTAAGTAGTTCTAGGTTCTAGGGGACTGATGACCTCAGCTGTTAAGTCCCATAGTGCACAGAGCCATTTGAATCAAATATGCGCCTTTAACGCTGTGACAAGCGTGATACATCTCATGGAGCTAATGTTTCAGTAAATTCTGAGAACACATTAATCATCATTATTGTATCAACAAGAACCTTGACGTGCATAAGAACGTTCTTACGTAGTTTGATCTCTTCCTGATAACTTAAAAAAGACTGAAAGGAAAAATAATATTCATGGTTACTGAGAAGTTGCACATTCTCGCAAACCTTTACACAAATACTTATGTTGCACAGACTTTAGCTGACTAGAAGCACATGGAATTGCTAGCACGCTTGTTGCAATTGGTGCAGTAAACATAACATGTTCACATAAAACCCTAGGAAGGGACATTCATGTCGAGTGTATTAGCTCACCGGAGACAAATTGACATGCTTGCATATCTGGGCGCAGTCTGCGCACAAACCTTACATATTCACAGGAAAATCTACAAAACAACATATATGGCAAGTACACCAGTTAACTTAAGACTCATGGAAATACTCATGTCTTGATACACTGAGATGACAGAACTCAGGGAATACCTTCTAATGTCGTGTCGGACCTACTTTTTCCTGACTTAGTCCTGCAACTCAACGTGACATTGATTCAAGTCGTTGCAAGTCCACTACAGAAGTACCGATGCACGCTGCCTTTATAGCCATTCCTAACTGCGAAAGTGCTGTCGGTGCAGAATTTCGTGCACGAACTGACTACTCGATTAAGCACCATAAACGTTCGATCTGGTTGGACAAATCATTCACTCCAACTATCCAGCACGTTCTTCAAACAAATCGCGACCAATTGTGGCCCGATGACGTGGTGCATTGTCATCTATAAAAATTACATCGATGTTGGTCTCCAAGTAGCCGAAATAACCATCTCGACTCAATGATCGGTTCAGCTTGACCAGAAGACCCAGTCCAGACCGTGTAAACCCAGTCTAAAACATTATCAAGCAACCGAGAGCTTACACAGGCGGTAAACAAATATTCGTACACACATCTTTAGGTAAACAATTCGTAACACGATTTAACATTAACAGTTTGTAAACAAATTTATAATATATATATATATATATATATATATATATATATATATATATATATATATATATGTAGCATGAACACTCTTTTTCGATTATCCGATTTTACACACTACTTTCCTCGTAGTTACAAGCTCAGTGACCTGTAGTAAACGTCCAAAAATAGTTTCTGTTATGCATGTCTCATAACTGTTCAGGTAGGAGCACATGTTACAAGTACAGATTACATATACATGTAAGCACATATCATTTACCTTTACCTGAATACAGATATATACATAGAAACATGTTACATACAGGTTTATTACATAGGTACCAGCCCATACAAACATATTACATGTTAGCTTTACAAAAACATAGAAACATATTTCTCTTGTCTTCACACAAGTATGATTGGTCACATAGAAATATTACTTTATATAACTTTACATACGTTTACAATTTTTATAGTATTTACAGCCATTACAAGTTTAGATCTATGTTTTGCTTTTGCAAATGATGTCACCTAAAATAGACGAGGATTAGACACCACACCCAACACCAACAATAAGAGCAAGCGCACAACTACAAACAAGCAAATAACAAAAACAATGAAATAACATCAGACATAAAAATACTCCCCACAGGAGTGTAAGTTTGCTGTGTAAGCATTGTCTTAGCTACACGTAAGTGTGTGTGTTCAATAGTGAGATGCGTATCCAATCAGTTTCAAGGTGAAAGTGTAAGTATTCGCGTAGATCAGTCGTCAGTAATCGAAGACTGACGGTGCAGATAGTCAATCTATTACGCTGAAAACATATCTTCTTCACTCTGTATAAAAATTAATATAAAACTTGCTTTAAAATTTTAAGTGGCTGCGGCAAGTATTCGGCGAAGACGAATCTCTTCTTTCTTCTTCTGCTGCTTACAAGAACAGCTGAAATAAAGCTCTTCTCCGTAGAAGTACTGCGATGTACGTTTATTTGATAGTTGTAGATAACTTACGCATGATCTAAAGATGTGTTTACTGTTGAACACGGTATATCCTAAGATCACGGTGAGCAAATAGTCCTACAATTCTGTTTGTTTTTGGATGCTGCAGCAGACATGCACCAGGATGCGAAATGCTGACAATAACATAGGGACGGTCGTACAGCAGAAGCCACTTCGCGTTGCGCCGCTGAAGAGCAGATGACTTATGGTGAACACGCAAAAATACTAACATACCAGCTTTAAATTCCTGCTTCTTCTTGACAGTTCGAGCATATGTTTTGTTCCTAATTTTAGCTTCCCCAGTCAGCGTTGCACAGACATCCCTGGCCTTTTCGTCGTGTGTTGTTTTCTGAAAACAAAGTTTTGGTAATGGCGTTGTTCAATCGTTGTATTCTTTGCGATCGGACACGAGCTCATTAGGAGTGTACGGAGTTTCATAAACGCTGATGTTTTTGTGTACCTTGAAACGTCCCCTTTGAACAATTATACATAAGACTGTCCTTAAACTGACATACAATATTTTTAGCGCAACGCAATCTGACTTTCAGAATTCTCTACAAAAGAATGGCCCTGACTAACATTAAACTATACCTTTCACAAATCACTTACCTCACAAAAATCTTCGCTGCTCAAGCTACTGCAATACAGCGAGCGCCACTACTGCCAGCTAAATAAAAGATTCAAACTATGGAAGGCACTAACTACTGATAGGGATAGTTAGCAAATGAAAGATATTAATAGAGAACAAACAATGTATTTACCTTAATATCATCACAAGTCATAATATATATATCAGTTCATGACAAATTACAAACCTCCGCCATCTCTCTCCCCACATCCACCACTGCTGGCGGCTCACCTCCAGCTGCGCAACGCCACGCGCTGTTCACAGCCAGCTGCCTAACACTACAATGGCGAGTATTACAACAATGCAAAGCAGACACAGACTGCCCACAGCACAGCCAGTGATTTTCATACAGAGGTGGCGTTACCAATAAAAAACCTAAACAGCCTACTTACATAAAGAAAACATAAACAGCCTACTTACATAGCCCCCATGCTCCCCACAAAAAAAATTTTACAAATGGTGTTGGGCACTGGCCAATACAGATTTGACAAAAATTTTTCACAATTACACTAACAATGATATAAAATGCACACACTTATTGATACAACGTTGGTCAAAAGCTAAAATTTTCTCACAGTCCACAAAGACAGTCCTGATCATTCATCATAATAGTAATTACAGTTTCTCATTAGTAAAAGAAATTGCACACAGATGTAGTGGATTTCCATACAGTCTTGAAGAAGTAGTGTTGTCCTTCCAACGGAAAGACAGTGCTGACTCTTGACATGCTGACAGGTAATGGGCCACAACAGAGCAAACCCACAGCAGAGTCATTCGAAGATGATGAATACAGGTAGGTAGGTCATCACAGAGCAGACCCACTGCACTCCTGGTAGAGAGTATTGGTGGGCCACCAGAGGTGCAGACCCACTCCAGTCCTTGTAGAAATTGTGGACAGGCCCACTGTAGTCCTGGTAGAGAGTATGGTATTGGTGGGCCACCAGAGGTGCAGATCCACTGTAGTCCTTGTAGAGATGGCCAGCAGCCATCTGTTGTGACTGTGCAGGTGCACAATCACCATCAAAGAGTCTTCTGGATAATAGAGCAAGTCCATAACCACCACTTGTGCACTCACAAAGTTTTTGGAATAGTCCTTAGAACCAGCAATGCCGTTATCCAGTCCCTTGCTGAATTATTAATACACGTGCAAACACTATCAGTCCCTACTTCTCACAGACCCTACTTCTCACATAGTGTCCATATACTATGACCAACAGAAAAGTGTGCAGTGAAGTGAATGCTTTCAAGTTACTTAATTTGATTAACTGGCGTCAATTACAATATTATAACATGAGAATACAATTACAAAGGTACAAAATACATAATTAAAAACATAACAATACAGATATCTCTTGTAGTACAGGCCTTACAAAAGAATAGAAATAAACATATACATCAGTGTTACAGGAATGATGACATGAGTACAAAAATAAAAGATCAGAATCACTTTTGAAACGTCAACTTCACACATGAGCATGAAAACAACACAGAATAAATAATGTCTAAGCATCTTTACAAAGAAAATAACAGAGTATTAGAAAAATTCTACAACATAGCTCTCACCAGCTAAACACATAAAGACAGGAAAAACACAAATACACAAGGGCACACAAACATATAGCGGAATAACACAAAAGGAAAGGACAGGGTTTGTTTTCAGTGTAACATTTGGTACTGCAGTCCACCCCAAAACTTCATTTCATATATCTTTCCTTGTATTTCATCCTTTGTTTCCACCAAAAAAATTCTATCTAAGCATGCTTTCTGTATTTATATGTTCACACATTGCTTACCTCATCATTTATTTCCAAGAAAATCCTACCTATACCTCGTTCCTGTATTCTATTCATATTTCTTTCAAAATAATTATTTCTGATTGTACAATACTCATTGGGGCCCAAATCTTTCTTCGCAATGCATTCTTTACCTATTCTCCATATTCAGTTTCTTATATAGTCTACCCCCTCTTAAGCTAACTTAAATCTACTGAGCTCAGATGCTAAACTAAGGGACGAGGCAATGCAGCAGCACATAAAACAATTATTATAAACAGCAATGCAAAAAAATGCAAATTGGCAAAGCTAGCAACATAAATGAGCAAAAGTCAAATTCAATAACACTATGCCTGGCAAACAGCAGCAACTTATACCTAAACATGACATAGCGCAAGCAGAAAAAATATTACACTAAAATGGCCATGTCTAATACCTATGTCACATCTTAACATTAGAGTGATGCATCACAATTTATTCTACAAAAGAAATTACCAAGTACTTGAAAAGAAAATTATGTGTTACTGTTATTAGTTCCTTCTTATTGTTCTTTCCTTTCCAAGTGCTCCTTTTTTTTAAAGAATGTGGATCATAAAATAATTATTTAATAGATCTTTTGACAGAAAGTGTTCACATTAGCAAATGCATTTCATTTTATAAAAGCAATGCTGCAACACAGCTGAAAAACAGGTATCAAATGAAATAAGCAGTTACGCAAACCAAAGCATAAAAATATCATTCAATAGTCATGTGACATTTCATAAGTTAGTAGAAATTCTCTCAACTCTCGTAGAAAGACGCTTGTCGTAATCATGTGTGCAGATGTACGAATATTTCCCATCAATTCATAAGCATTTCAGTAATTAGCACAAAGTGCGAGTAATCATATGTTTTCAAGTAACGAGGGTGTCGCATTAGCGATGAAAGGCACACCCTAATGGCTTGTTCTCCAGGTGTTTGACACGTCCCACGTCCCCTTTTTTTTTTCTACCTGTGCCGCTGAAAAGGGCTCGCAATAATGGCTTTTTCTCCTTAAAGTACGATTCTTGGTTTCCAATATCCTTTTTCACAAGTCAAGAGTCCCTACCCACTATTCATTACTCCTTACCTTATTACACATATACGTATCCATCGACACTCGTCAATATTTCGTCATTATAAATATGAAGCATAATCAAATAACTCATATAGCCTCAGCCTATTAATCGTAAACATACCTCAGCAGCATAATACACATCGTCGTCGTAAAAATAACATCATAACACCTCGGTCAAATCTCAAAATCGTCGTAGCTTCCTCCAATAATTAAAAAAATTCTCTGCTCATGTCAAAAGTGTCATCTGCCTCAAACGTACTTTAAAAATCATAATCCCTTTACCAAATACATCATTCAAAGCTCTCATAGTATCACAATGGTTCCAAAGAATATGAAGAGTTCACACAGTACAGACAAAATACAATTTCGTAGGTGTGAAGTTATCCAACGGTATAATTACGTAAACATGTGTCACTGATGTAGTAAAAATAAATGTTTGTCTCTCTCAGTTAAATGATCAGATAGCTGTGTAAATTGTGTGTTAGAGAAATATGGTACCGATGTGTAAAGTTGTATAAGCAAATACCATATTAGCTAGGGTTCCTTGTGGTTGCCACACACATGGTACACAAAGTAAGCATGTACCCCCCTGAGGATTAATGTAATTATACCCTCAGGTGTTACAGATTACAGCAATGAAATGAAATGTATCACTGAAAACTTTCTTTGTAATTCAAAAATCTTTAAAAATAAATGTTTTAAGTACAAAATTAATGACTCAAATACGTGTCCTGTAGCGCAAAATGTGCGTCTTGTTGCAACATAATCTCTGTGGAAGTGTCGTAGTTATCGTCCTCCGAAAGCTAAGTTCTGCAGAAGTCAATGTACTTACCACATGATAAACAAAAGTGAAATGCTTTGCGTATAGATATCATAGTTATTATGCTTATTGGCGTGATGAAGAAAGTACTGTGCTGTAACGTATTGTTGTGCTACAGAAAAGGCAGTCTCATTGTAGCTATACCACAAAAGTTACTACTAAAACCTGTTTTACTTTCCAGAAGAATTCAGAAAAACTGTGCAGATATAAAACAGATACACCGCAAAAGCAACATTGTAAATTGTCACTCATTAGTAGCGTCGTGATAAAATCGTGTAGCTGTCACATAAACTAACTATTGTCTCATCTGGTATCTCACAGAAAGTACTTTAAATCCGGAATGTATTTTCAAGTAAACCAAAATGTTGCATTAAAATCTCATTAGCAGTACTGGTAAATGTTCTAAGTATGTGAGCCTTATAGTCGTTACGTAATCGTGCAACAAACAAGCAAGAATGCACACACACAATAACACTGTGTCGTCTGTCCACAATAACAATGCATTCGTAATTTCTGTTTAAAAATTTGCCTAGGTTCTAGACTGGATATTTAACTTCAAACATTGTTGTATGTTAACAGATTCTAAGTCTGACAAAGCATACTAGTAACGTGAAGTGAAACGTTTTATGGCAAAGACAAAGTTAAAAGGCAGATTATCTGTCAATAAATGGTTTTACATGAGAAATGTGGTGTAAACCTTTACTCTTCCTAGTACGCAGAGTTTCAACTTCAACGCAATTATCATGTGGTATACGTCGGATTCTGTAAGGTCCATTGTAAACTAGAAAGAATTTGTGACTCAAGTGTTTCTTCTTATGTGACAATGAATGAGCTTTAATGAGAACTTTCTGACCAATACATAATTTCTTTGCCTTTGCTTTACCGTTTAGTTTTCTCCGTTTGTCTGCTGCAGATTTTATATTTTTAAGAGCCAAATCAATTATGTCTTTGTGTCGAAGTTTACGTGTATTCGGGAAAGGTACAAGCTCTCTGATTCTGTTCGGAGGTTCCACATTCTTCAGTACAAGAGTAGGTGGTAAAGCAGTGGAATCATGAGGCATTTCATTCAGCACATTTTGAAATAAGTGTAAATATCTGTCCCAATGCTGATGCTTTCTGTGACAATAAAGTCTGCAAAGCTTATTGATTTCTTTCATAATCCGTTCAGACGGGTTGCAATGTGGTGAGTACAATGAAATAAAAACAGGTTTGATTTTATGGTTGCGAAGCATGCGTGACCAAACAGCAGATCTGAATTGCGGTCCGTTATCTGAATTGACTTTACTAACGTGTCCAACTTCACGTAAGAAATTTTTAACAAAGGCATTGGATACAGACCGTCCAGTGGCTTTACGTAACGGTGTGAAAGAAACAAATTTTGAAGTAAGTTCAACAGCGACTAGAACGTACGAAAATCCATTGGATGTTCTGACAAGCGGTCCCAAGAGATCAACAGCAGCTAATTCTTTTAATTTAGAAGGAATGATAGGAAACAACGGAGCACGATGTGAGACAGTAGATGGTTTCGACTTTTGACAAAGTTTACAAATAGACAAGACTCTTCGAATTCTCTTTTCCATATTGTTAAAATAACAAGTCGTTCGAAGAATATGATAACATTTTCGTGGACCAAAATGTGCGTAGCTGAAATGAATGTACCAAATGAGCTTATTAACAAAATCGTCAGGAATGCAAAGTACCCATAGCTTGTCATCAACAGTGCAGCGTTTGAACAGTATGTTGTTTCTAACCAGATAATAATGCCGAATCTGTGTGTGTGTCTTTTCATGCCATTTGCTCTTGATGTCTTTCCAAATCGGATCTTTATCTTGCTCATGAGCAATGTTCTTTAAAGATGTGGTGATGAAGTTTTCAAAGGCGACTTTCTGAATGTAAAGAATACTGAAATTTTTCTCGAGGTTGCCTTCTGTGGTACTTTTCTCAAGCCCAGCCGGTGCGCGTGACAGTGCGTCCGCAACAATGTTCTCCTTGCCGGGAATGTAGACTATTATGAAGCGGAATTCTTGCAGAAACAATGCCCAACGTTTTAACCTGTCATGATTTAATTTTGAAGACATAAGAAATTGTAATGCACGATGATCACTGTATACTTTTACGTGCTTACCAGAAAGAAAGAAACGGAATTTGTTAAATGCCCAAACGATAGCTAAAGCTTCTAATTCAGTAACGGAATAATTTTTTTTCAGATTTTGTTAGCACTCGGCTAGCAAAAGCAATGGTTTTCTGAATGGTAGTGTCATTTTCTATGGCTTCTTGAAATAAATGGGCACCAAGACCGACTTTAGAAGAATCCGTGCTAAGGCAGAAATCTTGTGACAGATCTGGATGAGCTAAGATTGGCGCGTGAAGTAACGCTTCTTTCAAAGAATTGAATTCCAACTGTGCTTGTTCGTCCCAGTTCCAAATAGTATTTTTTCCAGTGAGAGAACAAAGTTTTGGTGTAGCTAGAATTTGCATATTCAGAAAACGACGGTAAAAATTTACGAGACCTAGAAAACTGCGGACTTGTCTTTTTGTGGATGGAACTGGAATGGCTCTGATTGCTTCAAACTTTTCAGGATCCGGCTGAATGCCTTCAGAAGAAATAATATGTCCCAAAAACTTCACCTTTGTCCTACCGAATTCAGACTTTTCCAAGTTAACTGTAATTCCAGATTCTGCAAAAATATGTAACACGCTGTTGAGGATGCGATTGTGTTGTTCCCATGAGGCTTCTGCTATCAGAATATCGTCTACATATAAGGTGATGTGACGTTTTAAGAACTCAGGTAATATGGAATTTAGCCCGCGAATGAATGCTGCCGAAGAAATGTTCAAACCAAAGGGAAGTTTCCGAAACTGATAACAAACGCCGAAACAAAGGAAAGCTGTGTATTTTCTACATTCTGGATGAAGTTCGATCTGATAAAAGCTGGATCTGAGATCAATGGAAGACAACACTTTTACGCCATTAAAATTTTGAAGAAGTTCTTCTAACGTTTGCGGCCTGTCTGTTTCAGGAATAATGATCGTATTGATTTGTCTCGAATCTAAGACAAGCCTGATCGATCCATTTTTCTTCTCAACAACATGTAATGGATTGTTGTATGAGCTTACTGCAGGCTCAATAATGCCCTCATTAAGCATAGATTGTATTTCTGTTCTAACACGGTCCCTATAATGTGCTGGAATTACATATGGTCTAACACAAAATTTAGTATGCTCACGAACACGAAATTGGTATTGAAATCCCTTGATTGTTCCTGTTTTGTGAGTAAAAACTGTGGAATATGATTGTAAAATCTCAAAAAGGTCTTGCCTATCATTGTCATTACAATTCTCAATTGTTTGAATTTTATTCTGAATTAACTTATTAGTGTCAAATGCGCCGTCGATATCATCCCTGTCAGTACTTGCAGAGTGATTGTTAGTGTCTAGTTCCGTAGAAAAGTCCGAACTGTTGTCTAACAGAAGGTAAAGCCGATTAATTTCCTCATCATGGTTTGAGAGCCAGTCTTCAAATTTCAAAGCTATTGACTTACCTTCTTTCTCTAAACTTATTTCAGCATCGTGAAAGCTTAAGACTGCTTTGTATTCATTCAAAAAGTCTACTCCCTGTATAATTTCCGTCGACAATAATGGAACAATGAGAAAGTTCATAGAGAAGCTGTGGCTTTGACAAAAGAATTCTAAATTGGTTTGTTGGCGTACATCTACACTTTTTCCAAAGATTGCACCTTGTAATTTAATCTTACGTAACGGAAGTGTGGGGCAATCGTTCGATTTGTTGCATTTGCTAAAGGCTGTTTCACTGATTACTGAAATGGGACTGCCAGAGTCAAGTACTGCCGTAAATTTTAAGTCATTTACTGTAATGTGAATCACAGGATATGCAATGTTGTTATGTTTTACGTCGTGTTCTTGGAGTAAAATGTCCCTAATGTCTTCCATTTTTACGTAACTACTAGCTACGGCAGCTGCGTCGTTAGTTTCATACGTGCGTTTTGTGGCTGCCTGCGGTATGAGTCATTGCCTATTGTCTCTTTGTTGGCGCGCGTCGTTATTGGGATTTGGAGACCTAACTTCTACAAATTCACCGTGACGAGAGGGCCCTGCTCTGTTTGAATCCCTCCAGTTCTGATGCAGTTCAGGTCTGTCGTTACGATCATATCGTCTGTCGTCATGTCGGTAGATTCCATAGTTTCTTTCCTGTCGGTCACATGGTGGAGAATTTCTCCCTGAATCGCAACTGCGCGCTGGTCCGTTGCGTCTAAAGTTATTCTGTCTCCCTTGATAGTATTTATTTTGGTTCCCATATTGTCTGTTTCTCTTATTGTCTCTGTGATAGTCATTACCACGGAGAGGTGATCTTTCCCTGTAGTTATTACTACTCTGCCAACGGTTGTCATACGGGTGGTGTCTGTTTTGGTCACGATTTGTGTTGTGAGAATAGCCTTGTCGTGTAAAGTTATTACTTCTTTCATCGCGGAATTGCGACGGATGTGACCTGTAATTGCTGTGTTCCTGGTTTCGCGTTCCGCGATTGTCAGTGTCAATTTCTAATTCTTGTAAGAGTCCCTGAAATGCTTCAATGTCGTCTTTGCAACGTCCTGCCAAAATAATATGTCGTAAATGTTCAGGCAGTTTGATTAAGCAAATGCGGATGAGTTCTGAGGGGCTGTATGGGTTTGAAAGATACTGATTCTTATGCAACATGTCTTCAAAATATTTCATAAGACTGGAAAATTCAGATTGTTCGAAACGTTTCATCATTATGATGCTATGTTTTACACGGTCTTGTGTGGCTTGAGACCAATATGCTGAGAGGAAGGCATGGTAAAACTCTCCTTCACTGTGGCAATCGTGACTTACCGATCGCATTCTTACAGCTGGTTCATTCTCTAAGTAGCCACACATAAATTCTAATCTGTGTTCCAACGACCAGTTGGGAGGAAAACAATGAGAGAATTGATGGAGCCATGCTTGTGGATGAATGTCGTTGCCAGAATTCTTAAATGTTTTGAATTTACGTGTAGTAATGAACAGCTTATAGTCAAAATCATCATGTCGGCGAGTCGCATATCGGTCATTGTTAGGTCGTGTCGGCCGTTCCATCTCAAAATTCGGTGCACATTGCCAATTTCTTTCATAACTTCCGAAATGCCCTGTGTTATTATTTTGTGTCTGTTCCGTATTTGTATGTCCCTCTTCTCGTATTGGGGCGCGAGTGTCCTCTGAAATACGTAATTCTTGTACTACTTGTGCCAACTGATCTTGCACTTCCCGGATTTCTCTTTTGTACTGTGTATTGATTTGATTTTGATTTTGTTTGAATTTTCTAATTTGTTCATACTCTTCAGTGTCCATGAAAGCTACAGGTGTTGTGTCATTCAGATCATCATCTACCTTTGTAGATAAGTTAGTGAACTGATCTGAAAGTTCGGCTACTTTATCCGATAGTGAAATCATTTCCTCTCTATGTTTTTCTGAACCAAGTTTCAGAGTGTCCATTTGTGTTGCAATCGTGTCTACTGTGACCTTTAAGTTTTCCTGAGTTTTTGCAAGTTGCATAACCGTATCGGTAGATGCAACTGAGTCAAATTTTGCTTGCAAGATCTCATGATTTTCATGAACAATAGTTTGCAGTTCTTTTATAGCTGCTTCGTGATTCTGTAGTGCATTTTCATGACGCGAAAAAATAGGTTGGAAATGCTCACAAATTTGTGTTTTTACGTCATTACAGACTTTTTGACATTTCGATTCAATGTGATGTAACACAGCAGTTAAATCCTCACGTGTTCGTTCAAGAGTTTGCTCCAATGAGTCTAACTTTTTAAGATTTTGTTCCATTGTGTCTAACTTTTGAAGCTTTTGCTGTGTTTGTCTCTGATTTTGTTCCATTGTGTCTAACTTTTGAAGCTTTTGCTGTGTTTGTCTCTGATTTTGTTCCATTTGTTGCATTAATTGCAATAATAATGTATTAGTGTCTGGAATCTGTTTCTCTACACTTTTCGGCAGTGCATTTGCACCGGCAACATTCACATTTTGACAAGCAGAAAATGCGTCTTGACTTATTTGAGAAAACTGTGATAACCCAAAACCTGAATCTACAGTATTTGCGAAATTGTGTCCTGTCATTTCGGATTCCTGAGGCGAGCTGTTGCCGACCGATCGATCGATAATGCTTCCCTCTTCACTAATTGTTTCACTGTCCGTGCCATTGTTTGCCGCCCGCTCCATTTCCCTATGCACGATTACCAAATTACTACTTTGAACATCAGTTAATTCATTACTCGGTGGCGCTAACACACTGCTTTCATTTTCACTGTCATTTCTCAGTTTACTTTGGAGCCTAGTATTACGTTTTTCACACGCCATTATTGTCACAGTATTTCACATGACAACACAGAAAAACACAATTTGAAGAGCAAAAATAAGAGAACACATTAACATAACACTGAAAATAATATCTAGTTAATTACAGCTGCGAAATACTTGGTGCAAATCTATATGCATGCCACAACTGTTTTACTGTACAACAATGAAAACTAAAACTACAAAGGAGATTCTCTCTACAATTACGCGCTAGCAATAAACAAAAGCTACACTAAATACACAAACTACAAGAAAAAATCAGAAGATTCCAGTGAGGTATCCTAGGCTAAGGGTCGACATATGAAACGTCCCCTTTGAACAATTATACATAAGACTGTCCTTAAACTGACATACAATATTTTTAGCGCAACGCAATCTGACTTTCAGAATTCTCTACAAAAGAATGGCCCTGACTAACATTAAACTATACCTTTCACAAATCACTTACCTCACAAAAATCTTCGCTGCTCAAGCTACTGCAATACAGCGAGCGCCACTACTGCCAGCTAAATAAAAGATTCAAACTATGGAAGGCACTAACTACTGATAGGGATAGTTAGCAAATGAAAGATATTAATAGAGAACAAACAATGTATTTACCTTAATATCATCACAAGTCGTAATATATATATCAGTTCATGACAAATTACAAACCTCCGCCATCTCTCTCCCCACATCCACCACTGCTGGCGGCTCACCTCCAACTGCGCAACGCCACGCGCTGTTCACAGCCAGCTGCCTAATACTACAATGGCGAGTATTACAACAATGCAAAGCAGACACAGACTGCCCACAGCACAGCCAGTGATTTTCATACAGAGGTGGCGTTACCAATAAAAAACCTAAACAGCCTACTTACATAAAGAAAACATAAACAGCCTACTTACAACCTCTTCAAATAAAGAGAAATATGTTACCCAATTGGTATGTTGGATAGAATTATAGGTTCTCATCAATGTGTTATCCATATGGAACATATCTTTATTGAGATTACACTGGGGACTATACATTGAGATAAAAATACTCTTAATATTATTGTCTTTGAGTAATTTGTACCCAGTATAGAATGCGGCATTGTCGGATAAAACAGCTTTTGGTATTCCCACGTGAGGAATGTAGTCACATGAGAAACGACAAATGATGGCAGTGACAGGAGCAGATCTTATAGCATACAGTTTAACATGCTTTGAGAATAAATAGTAAAATGCATGAATATATTTCACACCACTACTGCTTGTGGTGTTGGGACCACTCATGTTGGAACTTACAACTTCTAGAGGAGTACTGCGTAGAACAGAATGCTAATCAGTCTTCTTAGACAAGTTGAGTGGTTTAGATTTTTGACAAATCGCACATGTTTTGAGTACACTGTGGATCTTACGTCTCTAATTGCTAAAAGTAAGAGTAGGTACTAAGCTTTGGTAGGTATGTCATGGTACCATAATGACCCCAAACAAAATGTGTGTGCCAAATCAGCTTGCTTTCAGAATCCTTAGGAATACTAACACACCATGTAGTGGCTTCAGGATAACGGCGATGATATAACACATCTTTATGTATCAAATATCGGTGTACTGAGGAGTGTCAGGTTGATTTGTGACTAATACTCTCACCTTATTCCAATGAGGATCAGATAACTGCAACGTTGACATATTTCTACAAAAGTCGATGTAATACTGGTGATATAGATTATGAAACTTCCTGGCAGATTAAAACTGTGTGCCCGACCGAGACTCGAGTCTCGGTCGGGCACACAGTTTTAATCTGCCAGGAAGTTTCATATCAGCGCACACTCCGCTGCAGAGTGTAAATGTCATTCTGGATACAGATTATCCTGCTTAAGACGTATTCGGTAATCGTTCACATTCTCCACGTCACTCATTCAAACATTGAGTCAGAAGAGGCAAAACGTCGGCAATGACGTTGTTTTTACCCTTAACATATACAATTTCAAAGGAACAGCTTAGCAAAGATAAAGCCCAGCGTGGTAACCTGGGATGTACAAGCCTTCAAATTAACACAAATGTGAGAGCTTGATGGTCAGTATAAATTTTACTGCCCTTACCATTCAAATAATAATTAAATTTCTTAAAGGTCCACAGTATGGAGAGTGTTTCAAGCTCTGTGTTAGAGTAAGTGCGTTCTAATTCACTAAATGTGCGGATCGCAAAACTAATAATTTTCACATGTTCTTGTACTCCATTCTGTACAACTTGAAACTAATAATAGCCTAAAGCATAGGATAAGGCATCACATGTGATATAAAAATCGAAGTTTAAATCAGGGTAGTCAAAACTGTTTGCGTTAACCAAAGCATGCTTAATACCATCAAAGTCTTTCTGACAATGGTCAGACCACATCCATATCTGATTCTTTTTGAGTAGGTTCCATAGATGTTGGTGTGGTAAAAATCGTCGAAAGAAAGAACAAAGTCCAATGAAAGATTTCAGTTGTTTTCTAGTCTGTGGACTAGGAAAATTCCAGATTGCGTCTAACTTACCTGGGCCAGGTCATATACCTTAAGCATTAAAAATGTATCCAAGATAGATAATTTGACTGCAAGCAAATTTCAATTTTTGAGATTAGCTGTCACTCCAGCTAGTGCAAATGTATGCGGAATCTTTTGCAAAGTATCAATGCTTCCAGACCAAGTCTTGCTAGCTATGAGCAGGTCATCAGTGTAGTGAGTTACTGATTCAACCAATTCATCACCCAGTACAGTATCCAATGCGGTGATAAACACGTCTGAACTAGCGTTCAGACCGAAGGGATGGACACAAAATTGATAGGTCTGCTCCCATAATATAAATGCGGTATACATTTTAGAATCTGGCGTGATTGCGACTTTCCAGAACAAATTGGTCAGATATATAAAAGAAAAATACTTCCAATCTAAAAATTTCTAGAGTTTCTCCTCTAAATTCTCAGGTTTCTTGTGAACAGGTAAAATAATCTCATTAATTGCACGAGCATCCAAAATAACTCTGATATTCCCGTTGAGTTTCTTTACACCAAGTAAAGGGCTGCAGTAAGGTGATGTGGAAGGTTCGATGATTTTCCACTGTAACATTTGTTTCAACTCGTGCCACACAGCAGGTCGTTGGGATAGTGGCACAATATAGGTTTTGTGGAAGAAAATCTGGTAAGGATTAACTTCTATTTTATAAACATATCTGTTAATCACCCCTAGTCGTTTGCTAAATACTTGTATGTGGTTGAACAAAACATCGTAAAGTTCATTACGTTCATCATGTGTGACAGCTATGGTTTCTAATAGCTTATTGCAAATTGTTTTCATGTCCTCAAACTCGGAATTAGTTGCGTGTGTCTGTGTGTCATCATCAGTGTCCTGTATTAACTGAATCTTGTACCCTCTACAATATTTACAGCGCTTCAGAGTCCTGGTATCGGGGTCAATTTAAATTTCATTTCTCTCATCTCTAAGTACACATTTGCGTTGGGAGAAGTCAATGGTGCTGTCCTTCTCGCACAATATGTCTGAACCTAAAATACAATAAATTAGTGAACACGTTTTGGACGACGAAGAATTGCATTGTACGATTCCATTGTTATTGACTGTCAGAAATACTTATGTCTTAACCCTAGAAGACATATGGCATATGGCGGTTAAAATTTTACAGTTCTGGACAGGATACTCTGGTACGAGTTCAAATTCATACATTTTCTTGTAAAATTCACAGGACAAGACACTAACAGCCACTGCTGTGTCTAGAATAATAGTAGTGGGAATACCACCAACAACACCTGTCGTTGAGGCCAAAACAATTTCATTGGTCTATGAACGACATTGTGTGCTATCTTGTAACAGTTCATCACTAATGTTTTCGTCATGATTAAACCTTATGAATAATATTGTTTGCTGTATGTAACTGTCAGGGACGCTGATCATTGTGGCGTTGCAAAGAGGATGTGTAGTGTGTAAAATATTAAATTTAATTTGAAGTCCCCCCCCCCCCCCAAGTCTTCCACAGCCAAAAATTTAATTTGAAGTCGCCCTCAAAGTCTTCCACAGCCACGACCTGGTGCACAGTAGTGACTGTTTTTAGTTTGACGTCGTAAATTTGTAGTGGGTGCAGGTACAGACGAAGGTGGAGTCTCACTAGTATATTTGAGTATTGTTTATTCCAGCCTCTGAAGTGTGGCGGTCGTTGGGTTTTCATGTTTTGACTTATTGTCAGTTCGTAGATAGATTCCAGTTTTTAGTTTGCATTTGCCGGGCGGCAATAGCCACTGGCCTGTATTACTGTTCTGTTGCGGTGGTGTCGCTGTCTTTTGATACTGAGCAGCGTAGTTGTCCTTACTCCAGGTCTGTTGCTGGTTTGGAGAGGATTGATGCATATTTTTGTTTCTCTTAAAATTTTTGTTACCATTCTGATAACTATTATTACTTTGTAGTTTTTGTAGTTGTAGTTGTGTAACGTTGTTGGTTTAATTTGTTATGAAAGCGGTGCCGATAGCCAATAAAAGCGGGTTAAAAGCTGTAAGCTGTAAGCTGTCTGGGGAAGTTAATATTGCATTACTAAGCAACTGTTTCACCAGGTATCCAGTCTAGCTTACCAAATACCCAACCAGACTGACATTAATTATAATCTTTTAATAGTCATAGGACAACCAGTGATATGTTTATAAAAAAAGAGAATTTAAATAAAAAGAAATAAATCAGTTTATATCTGGAAATTTATTTTGACATTGATCATTGAAATTTCAGCATATTAAACTCGATTCATAACTAAGCTGGAGCCTTATTTAGGATTGTGAAAATGTGAGATTGTAATCTTATGGAACACATCAAATATGGACCCAAGATTGGGAGACTGCATACAACATTGCACACACGAAGAACGTTGAAACATATGCAAGAGGAAATTAACCACAACCAACCGATTCAATTTTCACCCGAAGAAGTTACGTTCGTAGCACAATCCTGTCCGTCATGTAATTACCACACACTGGTATACTAAATTCATACTAACTCTCTGTGAAATCTTCCCAAAGAGAATAGCTAAGGACTACTTCGATGATTGCACCACATGCTTCACGTGGTCAACTTGGTTTACACAAAGAGTGTAACTCCACAATAATTTAGATAATTAAAATAAATTAGATCGAAAAGCAATTTACAAATGAAAAACCGCGAACTGGTTACTATCGTCTTGCTATGAACCTGATGGGTCAAACATGTGTATGAGCACGTGGTACTGGTCTCACAAAGTACACCCCACGTTTGTTGAACATAAAGAAAAGTTGCTATATTGAAAAATAGTGTTAAGACGAGACGTTATAATCTCACGCACATTCGCATTGAAGATTGATGATGCTAGTTAGAGTTACTGATCAACACGTGGTTCCACTTTACTCATAAAGTAGTGACAAAGCAACTACCGGAATATATTCTGAACTTCACACTCGAATTACACTGCATTGCGATTTAAGACAACTTTAAATATTTTAGAGCTAAACCTGAAACAAACGTGATAAAATTTTCAGTTAGGTTGAACTTAAGAAATCCATTGTCCTACAGACTTAGCAGACACGCGCTTAGCTGGAGTTCTTACCACTTCAGACGCTCGCCGCGGACAGACTGTTGTGGTCCCTTCCTGAGGGTGGCTCACAAATACAAACGGAAGTGGCCAGAGGGGCAGCTTCCTACACCAACATGACAAGGGACGGACAGGACCATACTAAGAATAGAAACCTCTCTGCTCTTAGAAAGCGTAGCTACCAGTTCCGATGTTGTTCCTACTGTTCTCTAGCAGACAGGCTTGTCTGCTACCCTCAAGCATGCAACTAGAAATACATTTGCTCATTCATCCTCTCACACAGAAGGGAATGGGGATGACAGTATCTTATCATATACAGTATATAAAACAAAGCGGATGTAGGTTACGTATGAGGCTGTGTAACATGAATTACAAATAAACTGTGTTTTAAAGTGTAGTGGTGTGACAGATCATTCTTGTTTATGTGTAAAAGTAACACGTTCCCCTACTCAGTCTCCTCCCAGATAGTAAGAAACGCCACAGTAAATTTAGAAGAGGAATTTATGCCGTAAATGACAACAGACTTAAAAAATAAGCATGAAAGAAATCCAGCAGAGACCTTTCATAACCCCAACGCTCCGGGAAAAGACTGTGCAGGGAATTTTCTGGTCATGCTAGGACATTCCCAAGCACGCTTCTCACACCCTACTAAAAGCAAAAGTCTAATGAAAGGGCAAAATGTCACCAGCTACTTGCTAAAACACAATAATTTCAACACATCTTTAAAATCTATAAATTTCAAACAGAAAAAGAACACAATCTGTGACACCTATTTAAAAGGTCATGTAGACCTAACTTGGTCAGCAAGTAAAAACAATGGTCCCGGTGTCATTAATATGAAAACAATTTCTGGTTGTTACCCTTATGGAGTTCACCAGTATTTGCTCATTGCAAGAGCCAACTGATGACAGGAAATTTTACGACTGTTCATTAACAAGTAAAATTTATGAAAATAGCAAAGGTGGCACAGCAATTAACAAAGAACATGAAAATAACATCTGTATTATAAAGCAGAACATTACAATGCATAATCCGCAAAAGCAAAAAAAGTGATAGAAGAAAAAAAAACATGTTTTACAAAGTGGTTATCACAAAAAATTCTATATCTTATAAAACTAATAATTTGTAGAATTAAAATAACTTTGTGGCACTAATTTAATCACTCTACTATATTTCAGTTAGTTAGCAAACAACAACCAGTGTGTCATTGTACTGAAACTACAATTAATTATGTGATTGTTACCCTTAAGCGGTTCCTCACAATAAATATGCCCCATGCAAAGGCTAATCGATCACAGTCCAATGAGAATGAATAGCTGTCTCACTGATAAACGAAGCAATGCCACAGGAATGAATTTACGAAACAAAATATCACAAATCTAATACATCACACAAGAACAAACATTGATCAATAAAACAGCTCTGAAAGTACAATAGTCAACATCAAAATAAAACGCCAATAAATAAAACACCTGCAAAATACAACAGTCAAAGTCTAAAAAAAAAACAATAAATAGAACACCTGCAAAATACAAGAGTCAGTGTAATAAACACCAATAAATCGAACCCCTGCAAAACACACGAGTCAATGTTTCTGTGAGAGAAAAACACATATATGCATTAAGCTAAGAACCATATCATCACTGATCACTGACACACTCAGTAGTTCCACTGTTCCCTGTTCCTAGGCACAAAATAAGGGAAACGGGGGGGGGGGGGGGGTACGTCGCCGCAGTTGTCAGTAGGGATTTTTGTCCATCTGTTGCGTGCAATCCCGCCGTCTCTGCCCTCTCATGAAGATTCTCTTGCTGGCCCGTGTCACATACATCTCGATTTGGTTCCATGTTTGTGTTGTCAAATTCATGCAGTATCCTTGTTTGACACGCCAGGTTGATATCCCTGGGCAAGGATGACACTTAAAGGCTTTCTTTGTGCCACCCTTAGCTACCAGTGAACATCGAACTATGATTTACTGTCGCTTGACAGTGGGCATCCGCCAGGAAATGTTGATAGGCGTCATTGAAGTCTGCCAGTTTCTCTGGACAGTATGTGTCAAAAGGCTCCACGACCCTTGTGTTGTTACATTCTTGAGTTATCCTCATTTGGCTCGACAGTTTGATATTCCTGGGCAAGGATGACACTTAATGGTCCTTCTTTGTGCCACCCTTAGCGACCAGAGAACATCAAACCACGATTTACTGTCGCTTGACAGTGGGCATCCGTCAGGAAATGTTGATAGGCGTCGTTGATGTCTGCCAATTTCTTTGGACAGTACGTGTCAAAAGGCTCCACGCCCCTTTATCCCCCATCTTCTGTCGTTTCACCACGGCCGTCTCGTCATGGTCGCGTGCATGTGTTGCGTTGCCAGCAGATGGATTTCCGCGTGGTGGACTGCTCGGCCATCTCAGGTCATCACCTCCACAAAGGGTCGCACTGTTGCAGCCGGCCAGTAACTCCGGGCGCAAGGGAAAGTGTTTGTCCCATACCCTTCTTTTCTTGTGACCGCGCTCCCGAAGTGGCCCAGTTGACAGTGCGTCCTGCTGGGGAACCTGCCAGTTTACAACTAGCCCTGCTCCTCGCTGCTCCCGCTGTCACGAAAGAGTTTAGCTGGTTCGCTTTCGCGTTCTCAACTGCATTCACAGAAATTGTTCATCATAGTTATGTGATTATAAAATGTCATACATAATACCACTTAGTACTGTCTTTCAAACTTTTTAACAATAAAAGTGAGACTTAATTTTTTTAATAGAAAGTTAGATAAATCGACAATATAAAAATAAAAGTTAAATGACTTGACAATATAAAAAATAAAAGTGAAATGACTCGACTGGATAAAAATAAAAATTAAATGAACTGACAATATAATATCTAAATCCACATCACTAATGTGGATCACTTCTGTTTTAATAAATCAAATGCTACTTAATAATTCACTAAAATGAATAGGATTATGCCTTGTGCAAGTATAGGTCAGGATAGCATAGGGTTCACATGTTATTTACACACACACATGCACACCTGTTGTCTATACTACAAACTAACTACCCATATACATGTATTACTCAAAATTCTACTTCAATCCACAACTAGTTAATCTAACAGGCTACTTTAATGCTACTCCAACACAGTGTTAATACCACTACTACATTGTTCTAATTTGTCCTCTTCCTGACACTCATGGCATATGTCTTGTCACACGATAAATATGGAGAAACTTTCCTTATACACACATAGTAAAAAGAACAATGGTTATTTACACGACAAAACATTTATACCAGTTGTCACACCTGATAAGAAACTCGCAATTACACATTTATCATACTCATATGTTTACACACAAAACAGTAAGACAATTTCATCTAAAATTACATTATCACAAGAATTAATCACACAGATTACTCTGAGAAGGGTAAATATATTTTCATTATACAGGTTATACTACATTTTCTTACCCATTTCTTTCCTTCTTTAAGTTACCTTTCGCTTCCAAATCAGTCATTTCGCCTGTAGTGGTCATTCTGGATTCATCTCTCATGAATGGCAAAATTGTGGTCACCTCTATTCTGTAAAACACTTTCATCTTAACATATTGAACCTATAACAGACACAAAAGATCCGAATCCTCCTGTAGTTTAAATGACAAATGTTTTGCTTCATCCTTATTACATTAAACCAAACTTTCCTTCGGTCCCATAATCAAAATTATTTAAGCTTCCTCTACCTTCAAGAGGGAAATTTCCTCAGTACAAATCATATAGGCCGTAGTGCATCCTGCACCAGCGAAAACAGTAACCTGTAATGCTCACAGCATCAGCAAAACACATAAACGTCGCAATGTAACGTTTCAGAGATTCCAGACTCTAGTGGAATCACAGAACAGGGTCACCATGTGTAACGTTGTTGGTTTAATTTGTTATGAAAGCGGTGCCGATAGCCAATAAAAGAGGGTTAAAAGCTGTGAGCTGTCTGGGGAAGTTAACCTTGCATTACTGCGCAACTGTTTCACCAGGTATCCAGTCTAGCTTACCAAATTCCCAACCATACTAACATTAATCATAATCTTTGAACAGTCATACAACAACCGGTAATATGTATATAAAAAAAGAGAATTTAAATAAAAAGAAATAAATCAGTTTATATTTGGAAATATATTGTAACATTGATCATTGAAATTTCAGCGTATTAAACTCGATTCATAACTAAGCTGGTGCCTTATTTAGGAATGTGAAAATGTGAGATTGTAATCTTATGGAACACATCATATATGGAGCCAAGATTAGGAGACCGCATACAACACTGCATACATAAAATAACACACGAAGAACGTTGAAACATATGCAAGAGGAAATTAACGACAACCAACCGATTCAATTTTCACCCAAAGAAGTTATGTTCGTAGCACAATCCTGTCCGTCATGTAATTACCACACACTGGTATACTAAATTCATTCTAACTCTCTGTGAAATCTTCCCAAAAAAAATAGCTGAGGACTACTTCGATGATTACACCACATGCTTCACGTGGTCAACTTGGTTTACACAAAGAGTGTAACTCCATAATAATTTTGATAATTAAAATAAATTAGATCGAAAAGAAATTTACAAAAGAAAAACCTCAAACTGGTTACTATCGTCTTACTGTTAACCTGATGGGTCCAACAATTGTATAAGCACGTGGTATTGGTCTCATAAACTACACCCCACGTGGGTTGAACATAAAGAAAAGTTGCTATATTGAAAAATATTTGCAAGACAAGACGTTATAATCTCACGCACATTCGCATTGAAGATTGATGATTCTAGTTAGAGTAACTGATCATCACATGGTTCGACTTTATTCATAAAGTAGTGACAAAGCAACTACCGGAATATATTCTGAACTTCACACTCGAATGACACTGCGCTGCAATTTAAGACAACTTTAGATATTTTAGAGCTAAACCTGAAATAAACGTGATAAAATTTTCAGTTAGGCTGAACTTATGAAATCAATTGTCCTACAGACTTTGTAGACACGCGCTTAGCCGGAGATCTTACCACTTCAGATGCTCGCCGTGGACAGACTGCTGTGGTCCCTTCCTGAGGGTGGCTCACAAATACAAACGGAAGTGGCCAGAGGGGCAGCTTCCTACACCAACATGACAAGGGATGGACAGGACCATACTTAGAACAGAAACCTCTCTGCTTTTAGAAAGCGTAGCTACCTGTTCCGACGTTGGTCCTACTGTTCTCTAGCAGACAATCTTGTCTGCTACCCTCTAACATGCAACTAGAAACACATTAGCTCATTCATCCTCTCACACAGAAGGGAAAGGGGATGACAGTATCTTATCATATACAGTATATAAAAGAAAGCGGATGTAGGTTCCGTATGAGTCTGTGTGACATGAATTACAAATAAACTGTGTTTTAAAGTGTAGCAGTGTGACAGATCGTTCTTGTTTATGTGTAAAAGTAACACGTTCCACTACTCAGTCTCCACACAGATAGTCAGAAACGCCACAGTAAATTTAGAAGAGGAATTTATGCCGTAAATGAAAACAGATTTAAGAAATTAACATGAAAGGAATTCAGCAGAGGCCTTTCAGTTGCTGCTGCTCTGTCTCTTATTTGGATTGCTGCCAGTAGAATAAGATGTGTTATAACTGCTGTTTGCGCTGTGTTAAGCATATTGGTGCTGTTGTGTATATACATTTGTCATTTGCGTATTTTGCATGACGCTGGTGCACATATTGTAGCAGTTGCTTTGCCATACGGGCCGCTGATCCTCATAAATCATATCATCAGAGTCGAGCACAGTGAGAAAATCTCTACGTCGTTTTCTGGGATGTCCACAAGTATTTCTTTGATATGAAATGGCAAGCTTGCTCTCAATACACGGAGGATATTTTACCCCAGACGACGCCATCATCATTTAATCATTCAGTAAAGCTGCATGCCCTCAGGAAAAATTATGGCTGTAGTTTCCCCTTGCTTCAGCCGTTCGCACTAACAGCACAGCAAGGCCATTTTGGTTAGTGTTACAATGCCAGATCAGTCAATCATCCAGAATGTAGCCCCTGCTACTACTGAGACTACAATAACAAAACCATAGATTTTTTTGAATCTAATAACATAACTGAACTACAAACAGATCCCACCCCAAAGTACCAAGAGAAGCTGAAAGGACAACTTAAAAACTACAGTTTTCTACAGACCAGTAGTGAAGCTCAGAACTGTGTTACAGTGAATTCATGTGTACCTCGGTTAAGGTCTCAGCCAAAGATTCACGAAACTGGTTGTCCCACATGTCCAACTGTAATTGCAATAAACAGTCCAAGATACAAAATTAAAAGAAAACGTCATTATATACTGAGGAAAAATTGCACTTTTGAAAAGAGCTTTTCAATTAACGACAGTTTTGAGTTAATCAACTACATTAAAGATTTAATAGTGCCAGACACAGTAACATTTGCCTCCTTTGACACAGTATACCTCTACATCAATATCCCCTGGAAAGACACTCTCATAATAATACAAAAGAATCAAATCAAATACGAAAAGCTAAACAATGCAGACATTTATGAACTCATGATGTTGCTTGAATTAGTGCTTCCACATAACTATTATTCACTCAATAGCAAATTTTACATACAAAACAATGGACTGGCAATACTTAACAGGTTTACTGGCTTGCTTGCTAACACATTTATAGATAATCTGCTACAAAACTTCTTCATAACACACTCACAATTTACTGACAAAATTATGTATTATAAATGATATGTGTATCACTCAATAATCCTTTACAATGGCCCAAAAGAAAAATTAATAACCTAGCAGACGAAATGAATAAAACGCACACAAATATTAAATACACAGTTGAATACCAGGCCATTGAAGGAATTAACTTCCTTCACACGACTATCTGCACTCACACTTACACATACCTTCCAAATATACGGAAAGCCCACTACTAGTGATATAACAATTAACAATACCTCATGCCACCGGAATCAACATGAAAACCGTATGCTCTGCATCCCTATCAGCCGGCGGCTGTGGCCGAGCGGTTCTAGGCGCTTCAGCCTGGAACCGCGTGACCGCTACTGTCGCAGGTTCGAATCCGGCCTCGGGCATGGATGTGTGTGATATCCTTGGGTTAGTTAGGTTTAAGTAGTTGTAAGTTCTACGGGACTGATAACCTCAGATGTTACGTCCCATAGTGCTCAAAGCCATTTGAACCCATTTTTTGCATCTCTATCAGTGAAGAAAGTGCATGTAATGAAATGAACCTACTTAAATCTTTATCCCAAAAATAATGGTTATAATGCCTCTTTGATAAACACCCTATTCGAAAAAAAAGTAAACTCAAACAACCACCATCACCAGTACATACTATGAAAGAAATGCCAAAATTTTTCTGTCTTCCATTCCTTGGCAAAGTGTCATATAAACTTGACAATCTTCTCAGACCACACAATATAAAAGTATCCTTCCACACTGATAATAAGCTACAAAATAAAATTCTTCACAATAATAAATCCACTAGAGATTGGGATAAAAATTCTGGCATATACAAACTCACATGCTCCTGATCTTACTTCTACATAGGCCAAACTATCATTAACACTCGGCTGATGATATCAATGACAGCCTTTCTGTGCTATACACTGCTGAGAAAGGACTACAGATGGACCTCCTTGACCAATTAGAAATTTTCATCCACAAACTAAAATCACCCCAATAAATCCCGTATGAACAGACTGAGTCAGCACTAAACCTTTTCTTCCAGAATTTTCAGTATATCCTGGAACAAAAAAAAAAAACACAAAAAAAAGGCATTAATTCATCTTCCTGTCTAAATCTTGTTTTTCTCTATTGTGTAACGGCTATGGTATTCTGTACCTTACAAAAAGTTTTTAATTTTGCATTAAATATTCGCCCCTACCTTTTATCTTTTGTATGCAGCTAACAACACTTACTGAGACGTAAAAAGTGTACTAATAATATTTGTCATATAGTAAAATGCATCTCTTGCAAAAGACTATTATGTAGTAAAATGTAGTATCTCTCATGTCCGTATTCTTTGTAACAACATCGAATGTTTACATCCTGTGAGCCAATGTAAAGGCAAGTGCAGGTACGTACTGTGTTTATTTGTGTAGATAGTTTAAAAATGTACCTTATCAGAAGCAATCTGATGTGACTACCACAAATCAGAGCACTGTTAAGTACCTCACACATAAATAACTTCCGGATTCGTAAATGTTTCGTCACCGATTACTAAATATCCGTCATTTTCGTCTTAGCACCAGCACTGCATTTAGCTACACTTGGTCCACAAGATAATGTTTCTGTAGCACCTCCATCTGAAGAAGAGCCTGCAATGACTCGAAAACATCTTCATGGTTGAATAAATCGTAAAAAAGTGACTGGTTGCATATTTATTACGAGTTGAACGCCAGCAGGAGAGTTTCTCGTACGGTCACTCCACGTATGCGTAAATGCATTTCAGAAGGCTTAAGAAATGTGACAGGATGTCCTGTACTTTTTGCAGGTATAAATGGCTGAAATTGTCTGTGTTTTATGAGGCTCTCATCTTCCTTGACATTATAGTAACGTTTAGTTTCAGAATGATTACTGTAAGGTACAACTGGCGAATGACAAGGAAAATGTTATTGATATTTATCACGACTGCAATGCAGTTTGCCATGTAGAGGTGTGTATTGTTGTTGTTGTGAGTTCGTAGTGTGGGTGTGTATGCGTCATAAATGTATTTGTATTTATTGCCAAACTGTGTGTTTTGGTTGATATTACAGTCGTGGCACACTCGTTGTACGTGAATCTCCAACTGTTTGGATTGCGCAGCACCAGATTGTGCTGATTGACTGATAATGAGTTTGTTGTTATTTATTAATTCCGCAACAGTGTCGTGAACAATAGCAGGCAATTTTTCTTGTAAGCTCTAGTCAAAATATTTGTCTTTTTGCTCTATCCAACTGTGAAATTCTCTATTGACGCATGAGAAATGTTTGTCAGTGCGTTGTCTTACTTTATCACCCTTGTTTTCGACATCGGCAATACGCGATTTTATACCATCATGCCCTGCCGGATAAGATTTAGTTTTAGTTACTAGAGACTCACGTGTTTTACTGAGATTCCTTACTTGTGCTTGGATATCTGCCATATCTTTATTTGTGTTTTCTTATTGTAATGAAAACAATGAAAATCCCGCGTTGAGGTCAGACACTTGTCCTGTTAGTCTACTATATATCTCCTCAACACGGCTACACAAAGTGGGTGTTTGACGTTTTAAGGGCAGCCAAATCGGATTTAATTTCGTCATGTCATGTTTTCGTCTCATCATGGCTGTTTTCTAAGTGGCATGTATAGACGTCACCTGTTGGTTGATACTTTCGTCAATGTCCTGTTTAAGTTGTGTCATCATACGTTCGTGTTCGTTCATGTATTTCATAATAGCATCGAACATACTGGCAATACTAGCGCTGTGCAAGTGTTCCCCCCAGGCACGTCATTAGACATGACGTTAGACTCCAAAATTGGTTCGGAACTAGATTTACGCATGTTACTGGTGGGCGATCTATTTGCTAAATTTACGTCACCAGAATAATCAACAATATATCGCTCGTTAGTATTCGAGTCAACCGTAACGTCACTTTCATTATTTAATGGCATGTCATATTCGGATTGCGTATGTGTTTGTCGTCTCTGGTTCTCCATCTTTGCTAATTGTTTTCTGGTAAGTAGCAATGCCACCAGGCCCCCACAACCGCACGAGTGGTCGACTGTGAAGAGCGGACAAATTGAATAGCTGGGCGGCGGCCTTTAGAGTGGTAAACTGACGCGCGGAGTTCGAATGTTTATACATCGCTTTTGGTTATAAAATGCCTTCCCTTGAGTTAGGTCACAAACATAATGCCTCATTTAAATACGTTACTACAATATACTTTTTAATTTATGAACAAACAGCAACTAGTCACTGTTTATGAATTTATCTTACGTACTACATGGAATCTGCCGTAGCTAAAAGTTACGTACAGGACCCCTAGCATTTTTCGTAGTTCATTTACAACAGATGTACGCAAAATGCATCAAAATACTCGAAGATTTGCCCACTATATTAATAGATATTTTCTGACTCTACCTTGCTTTAGATTTTATGACGAGAAGTGCGTTACAGATGGCATAGTGCTTTGGCAACTCACGACCAAATTATCAAGTTTCAACCTAACCTAGACCATGAAAACACTCCAGATCAGCCAACTTTCTTCACAATGATCAGAACATATAAAATGGTATTCTGTCGGTCGGATATGTTGCCTCCTGACAGCGTGAAACCATTTTTGTAACAGCTATGGTTTTGAGAAACGAAACCTGCAAATAGATGCACAGACATTATACCAATACCGTGTTACAAAGACATTTATTAAGCAAGTGCATTGACATACAAAACAACTTAAAATATTCACTTACCTGTGAAATGTAATATTCGTTCCTTTCTCGAATTTATTTGTACAATTAATCGCTGCACGACTCTTCACCAATGTACTTCATTTGATTGGAACGTATAGACCGTAGAATTACGAGTAACAAATACTCTATGTACGTCCCAACAAATATAAAATGTTGAATCAGGGTCTTCATAGACAACAGTACTACACAACACATCAGATTACAACCACTGTAATGGCGTCCAGCCGAAGGTTCAAATTATCCCGCGACTGCAGCGCCATCAGTGAGTCTAGGTATCTTTTACAAGGTCTTTGAATGCTACACGTAATGTATGACACAATAAAGAATTAAACTCGTTTGTGTAATCAAAATAAACGTAAAAATTAATGTTGCTGTGTGGCAATGTCTGAACAAGAAAATTTTCTGTCGAAAAAATTGGTGGAATGTTGAACACTGCTGGCCATATTACGACGCACATAACTAAAGTCGGCCATATTGTGAATTGATAAAACGGCATTGTTGCACTGTATGAATACCGGTACTGAAAATAATTTTGGAAATCGCAGTGTAGCTTAAGATCACTGCGACGGAAAATTGTGATAGATCTACCAAGCAAGCTACGATAATACAAAGCGCTTGGGGAAGATTGTTGATGTAAAGATGCGGGGCCTTGCCTTGTATCCGCCATTACAGCATGATTTCTGGTGTCTTACTTCAATGTATTCCAGTATTGTATCCAGTTTGTGGTGTCCAATAAACATGTAACAAAAGGAAGACGATATAGTACATATAACAACGCGTCCAGACACGAAGTCACCAATAATTTTTTTTTTCCTCATTCGTTCCAGGATCGAGAAAATACAATAAATTATAGCAATGAGTATCAAAAAATTTCGTACAAACTCTGGGCGCCTGAGCTTGGCTGTTTTTGTTAAAAGCCCAGTCATGTATTTTTAATGGTGTTTCTTCTCTCTGTTGTAAACCGGACTTCGTGAAAAAACAGCATCCGAAGACGACGGTGGATCGAGCTGGATGACTTTTTGCTTAAAAGTACGGAAACTTTTGCCATGCCAAGTCACCCAACAATCTTACAATGACTAAAGTTACAAAATAAAACATACATAGGTTTCTAATAACAGCATATTCTGAAATAAAACTGAATTTAATGTACGATACTTACATTATGGAATTACGAGTTCCGTTTGGTTGCAACTCGTGAATAAATAAACTATTGTAGTATAAATAGCGGCGAGCCATAATATGTCCTATTTGGAAAAGACTTAGAAAACAAAATGTGACTCTTCTTCTTTTGCCAACAACATGACGATCAAAAATCTTCAAATGTTTCCAGCGGCTGCATACAATATTTATACAGCCGTGGAATATATCCAAGTCTCAAATTACTTCTTTACTTAATTCCTCATATTTACGTTTTCTGTTAATAAAAGCTCAGCATGCAAGTGTGCCTTTAAAGCTGAAATACTTGGCAAGAGACATTTTAGGGTCTGAAACTACTGAAAAATTATGTTTCAGATGCCTCTTCACATTCTGCCTCTTCACGAATTTCGCATATTTGCGGCTGTACTTCTTCAGCTTCCGAATCTTCATCCGGCGTGCTCGAAATCGTAATACACGTCTGTTCCACTTCTTCTTCCGAGTAAATGGCCTCGATCCCCTCCTTAATGCAACGTTCTTTTAATTGACAGTGCATTATATGACAATTTGCTCTAACAACGAACAATCTGCTAAGCAGATATATGTGTGATTTCCTGCGAAAGTGGCAGCTATGAACTGGCAACACTTTAATCTAGAAGATGTAAAATGGTCCTGTTGTTGTTGTTGTTGTGGTCTTCAGTCCTGAGACTGGTTTGATGCAGCTCTCCATGCAAAATGGTCCTAGTGTTCATTTTATAGTTCTTGGTCGCATGAGACAATGAGGCATCATTCTGTGCAAGAGTCACACCGCCCTTGATTCTATTATGTTCTTTCACAACAGCTAGCCTTTTAACTTTAATTCTTTTCTTTCTTTCTTATCACAGGTTGTGGAATAATCCATGCGTTTAATGCCATGAACTGATGACATCATGGTCACGTTTTTTCTAGCCATCCCTTACAAACTGGAAATTTTCTTGTTTTGTAGAACCAACATATCACAGGAACCACTACTTTCTTTTCTCATATCCTCACCGCTTTTTAGTCGTACTCATTTTGGAAACTTAAGACTGTTTATTGTAGCAGTAGGTAGAAACCCTGCATTCAGAAGCTCATTTATTACTTTCTCATTTGTGAAGTACGTAAGAAGGTAAATACTACGTCTGCTCCTGTGTACGCCTTAGAATCCAGTATCTGATTTCGGAACCTCTCTCTGACCGTGATGTAATCTGACTGAAATCTTCCCGTATCTCCCGGCCTTTTCCAAGTGTACTTCCTCGGCTTTTGATTCATAATAGCATATTTGCTTTTACTAGGTGATGTTTGTCACAGAACTCAGTTAGTCTTTCTCTTCTCTCATCCCTAGCACGAATTCCATATTCTCACGTAACTCTTTCTTCTACTTCTTCCCCTATAACCACATTCCCATCCCCCAAGACTATCAGATATCAAAGTCCTGTACTTTCTCTCTCTCTTCATCTTCGACTTGCGACGTTGGCATGTATATGTGAAAATCGTTGTCGCTGTTCGTATGCTGTCGATTCTGATGAGAATAACGCTGATGCAAAACTGTTCGCAATAACTCGCTCTCTGACATATCTTCCTATTCATAACGAATCCTACTCCTGTTATACCATTTTCTGCTCCTGTTTATATTATCCTATACTCATGTGACAATAATCGTTGTCTTCTTTCCATTTCATTTCACTGACCTCTACTACATCTAGATTGACCCAAAGATTTCCCTTTTCCGATTTACTGGCTTCCCTACCACGTTCAAACTTCTGACATTAAATGCCCCGACTAATGGAACCCCATCAGTTCATTGCTTAAACAATCTATGTCTCTTCCTGACTTCCACCTTATCAGTCCCTTCCCAGAAATCCGACGAATGAGGGACTAGTCCGGAATCTTACGCCAATGGAGAGATGATCATGACACTTCTTAAATTACGGACCACATGCCATAAGGATATAAGTGATGTGTCTTTAACGAAGTGGTTTCCATTGCCTTCTGCATCCTCTTGCTTTGGATCATTACTGATTCTTCCGCATTTAGGGGCAGCTTCCCACACGAAGGGGAAGATAGTGCCTTGAACCTCTGTCCGATTATCCGCTGTCTTTGACAAGGTCGTTCGTTAACTGAGAGCGACTTTTTTATGCCGAAAGTCTTCTGCTACTGTTGCTGATGATCTTTATCCAAAATTTAAGCACTGGTGTGATCGAACCCAGGACGGATTACGTTTTGATTACTAATCAAATATGCTATCCCCAGACCACGGACCACTCCTACAGCCCAGTGTCGGTATTACCAGCATGAAACGACAATAAACTAGGTGTCATATGGCAAACCAACACTAACTGACTTCTTTTATTATGTGCTGTTGTGTAAATGAACTACGGATCAAAGTTCCGTTCTATCTGTGTGCGAAGTGAAAATTTATCTGTAAAAATAACAACTTCCGACACATGAGCTGAAAAACTCCATACTAAAATTAGAAGTTTTGCACTAGTAATGGGGAGAACAACATAAATATGCTGCAAAATCGTCAGAAATTCATAAGTGAGAAATAGAAAAAAAAGTTTTTCTTATTCAAAACCTACATGGCATGGAACACATCATTGCTTTGACGATATTTACAGTCAGAAATGAAACTAGGTTTTGACCAGACATCAGTTGAAAGAGGCACTAGAATTCGGGCCTGGAATCGATCTTTCGTTATTTGAGAAAAGGAAATCCTGAGTGAGCACAGGCAGCCCCTAGCAGATGAGAGTGGAAATAATATGAAATTCTAGAATTCGTTATATACATGCTAATGTTCTTATAGTATTAATTTCACACATAAATGTATCTGAAAATAAAATAGAAGTTCACCATTACTTCACTGTTGATAATTTTATGCATATTTGGGTCATTTAAATTTCTACAGAAAGGCAGGAAAAAGTTGTCCATGGAACTCCCGACGAATCAGCCCTTTCACAACTGCATAAAATACGTCCGCGGTCAGAGGTGCGTGTTATTTGATTGAAAACACGTTGTAAGAGGATATCTTGTGTTTCCTAGCAGGCATAAGATACACGACAGAGTTATACTGATGCTTTCAGAATAAACTGTGAACTTTCTTCTTGCAGAAACATCTCGTGAAGTATAATTGCGTAGGCTTACGTGGCCGGAGTCAGTTGACATAAAGGTTTCCTGAATATTGGCAACTGTCACTGGAATACATTCTTCTATAACGGCGAGCGTTGTTTATGTTAAAACGATCAATGCACAGTTCTGTGGGACAGTGCAGTCTAAATATGCGACCCTCTCAGATGTAAACATTCTGACGGGCATGTCGGTGCAGTGACGGTGGATCATGCAGGCATTGGCCTGAGGACTTTAGGCGTTTTTGAACTCCCCTTCGAGGTCCCAGAGGAAGTTGGCAAGGGCGCCCTTCGACCGTGTGGCAATGTCATCAGCCACGTTGCAGAAATGTGGCAAACTTTTTTGACATATAAGGTCTACAATGGTGTTCGCCAAATTAAACTTGAGCTCAAGAAATATGTGCCATCCTATTTGAGCATCGGTGGCTATCGGGCAATCATAATGTACGACGCTCAATCGCGTACCTATTCCGGATGTGGGCAGGAAGGCCATGTTTGATCGGGCTGCTTACAACGTATACTTACACAGACACCAGTGGGAGACTACGTTCTGTCGACGGGGGCGACAGTCCGCCCCCTCACATATGCACAGACGACGATGTGCACTATATATGAGGAAGAAACGGGAAGTCGAGCACATCCATCGACGTCAGAAGGACCATAAGAGGAAGAGGAAGGACCCCCGATGCCAACCCATATGTCGCCCTCTCCACAGCAACAACAGCAGCGACAGTCTCACGGAATCCAGACCCTACATAACATTCAGGATGCGATGGACGTGGACATGAATATCGTCCTGACAGTGGCTTTCCTAGCGGAAAGTGACACGACGCTGGATTGCCTCCCACATTTAGATACGGATGTCCACGGTCGAAAGCAACGTTCGCCTCGACGACGCAAGCGACGTCGGCGGACTCTTTCTGACGATTGCCTCCTTCGCACGGCCGGTCAAGATGGTGATATCTCGTCAGACGCCATGGATGCTGCGCCTGCTGAGGATCTAAGTGGTGTTGACGGTTCGCTTGCCCTACCGCGAGTGCCCAGTTACTTCTTGCACTACTGATGTGGCAGGTCGCGTCGATGGATGGCGCTCAACCCATCTCTTCCAAAGACGACGTGGGTGAAAGCGATTTAGGTGCCGATCAGCTATGAAGTATCTTGTAGCACCCACAGTGGTAAGACGATGTTGAGGAACTTCCCGCAGAGTGCACGGGTGACAGGGAACGGGGTGGCATTCGGGATGCCTCTCCCAGCGTGAAACACTCGTAATCTGTAACGGGTTCGGTGGGTCCGGCATCTCTTGTAGTTATCTTCGATTGCCATGGCGTCTACCCTTGGTGCAGAGGCTAGGCAGGAAACCTTTCGCCTTGCCACAATCAATGTCAATGCGATAGGGGCACCACACAAATTGACACAGCTACAACGCATGCTCGACCCGGCGGACATCGACGTGGCACTCTTACAGGAAGTATGTGTCGCTATTTTCCCTGACATCTACGGATACACCGCCCACGTCTCCCACGAGTCTTCTACCGATTGTGGTGTGGCTGTCCTGCTACGGGAAGGTTTGGCAGCTACGGACGAACTGTACCTACCGAGTGCAAGAGCCATGGCCGTAACTGTCAACGGTGTACGACTCATCAATGCCTCTTCAGGATCAGGGAGACGGAGAGATCGAACCCGCTTTTTTTCGGAAGATATTACGTGTCTCTGTATGGGCCGCATAGACGATATGGTGATCGAAGGCGATTTTAACTGTACTTCATCTCCTTCTGATCAGCAGCCACATCACGTCCCGTACGCGGAATTGGAAATGCTAGTGCGTGACCTCCACATGATCGACACGTGGCGCATCATCCATGGTCCTGCTCCTGGTTTCACCCATTATGCAAGTTATTCGTCAAGTCGGTTGGACAGGATTTACGTCACAAGCAACCTTTCGACAGTGACGAGAGGAGCAGAGCTCTTGCCTACTGCATTCACCGACCGTGGTCGACACATGGTAGAACAAGCAGATATGGGAGAAGCATTCTATGAGCATTACGCTCACCTTTATTCAGCAGTACTCCCTGATATGGTGACCGTACACCCCGTTTCAGCACACGTCCACGGTAAAGTTCCACCAGAGATGGTACCGACTTTGCTAGGAGAAGTGACAGTAGAGGAAATGCTCGACACCATTGGTAAAGGTGCTCCCCATAAAACACCAGGAATCGACGGACTACCATTAGAGTTCTATCAAGCACATATACAACTGTAGGTAGCGTGTTGGGTTGCAATTTTTCAAGAATTGATGTTCTCAGTTATACCGTTGTCTGCACCGTTTTTGGAAGGACTGATAGTACCCATCCGTAAGCAGAAGGGACGGAAATATGTCTGCGATTATCGCTCCTTAACGTTATTGAACAGCACGTTCAAGATCTTTTCGAGGCTGCTATCAGAACGTATTCGCAGCACACTATTGCACGTGCTGTCCAGCGATCAGGCGTTCTTGGGGGGACCCAACAACAACAGAACTGCGTTGTGCCGTTACAGAGATCTCATCTCCCTTGCACAGGTTGTAAGTTGGCTGTTTAGATTTTTATGTTGGTAACGTCAAGTAGCGCTCTGTATCAAAATCACTGGCTGTGCAGCGTGCAGTATGTGGCTGGTTGGCATTGTTGGAATATTCGCTATTGTAGAGTTGGGTAGTTGGATGTGAACAGCGCGTAGCGTTGCGCAGTTGGAGGTGAGCCGCTAGCAGTGGTGGATGTGGGGAGAGAGATGGCAGAATTTTGAGAGCGAACGATCTGGACGTGTGTCCATCAGAAAGAGTAAAATTGTAATATTGGATATCATGAACTGATATATGTATGATGATTTTTGAACATTATCAAGGTGAATACATTGTTTCTTCACTACCAAAATCTTTCATTTGCTAACTATGCCTATCAGTAGTTAGTGACTTCAGTAGCTAGAATCTTTTGTTTAACTGGCAGTACTGGCGCTTGCTGTATTGCAGTAGTTCGAGTAACTAAGATTTTTGTGAGGTAAGTGATTCATGAAAGGTATAGGTTATTGTTTGTCGTGGCCATTCTTTTGTAGGGATTATTGAAAGTCAGACTGCGTTGTGCTAAACAAATATTGTGCGTGATTTTAGTGATGATCAGACCAAGTAAAGAGGGAAACGTCTGAGTACATTCAGTTTTGCTCAGTTGTTTGAAAATCAAATAATGTAAGAGGTCTATCAGCAGAGTCATTCAATAATTTTTCCAAGGGGACGTTTCATATGGCGACCCTGCCAGGATACCTCACTCGGATCTTCAGATTTTGACTTGTAGTTTGTGTAATTAGTGTAGCTATTGTTTATTGTTAGTGCATAATTGTAGAGATAATATTTTGTGTAGTTGTAGTGTTTCATTGTTGTACAGTAAAACAGTTGTGGCATGCATGTAGATTTGCACCAAATATTTTGCAGTGGCACTTGCAATTAACGAGATATTATTTTCAGTGCTATGCTAATGTGTTTTCTTGATTTAGCTCTTCCAGTTGTGCTTTTCTGTGTTATCGTGTGAAATATTGTGACAATAATGGTGTGTGAAAAAAGTAATACAAAGTAAACTGAGGAATGACAGTGAAGACGAAAGCAATGTGTTAGCACCACCGTGTAATGAATTAACTGATGTTCAACATAGTAATTTGGTAATTGTGCATAGGGGAATGGATCAGGAAATAAATAATCGCATAGACAGTGAAACAGCTAGTGATGAGAGTAATATTGTCGATCTGTCGGTCGGCAACAGCTCGCCACAGGGATCGGAAACGACAGGATTAATTGTGTACTTAAATCATTTATTTATAAAGATTTCTGAATTACAAAGATACAAACATTTTCCGTGATATATTTCATTCCATTGCTGTAATATGTAACATCTGAGGGTATAATTACATTAATCCTCAGGGGTTACACGCTTACTTTGTGTACCATGTGTTTGGCAAGCACAAGGAGCCTTAGCTAATATGGTATTTTCTCTACAACTTTACACAGCGATACCATATTTCTCTAATACATAAATTACACAGCTATCTGATCATTTAACTGAGAGAGACAAACATTTATTTTACTAATATGATTATGAAGTCCTTTGGGATGGAGTCTTTGCATAAGAAGTTCTCGGTTTACTTTCCATGTCAAATTTTTTTTACTACATCAGTGACAGATGTTTACGTAATAACACAGTTGGATAACTGCACACTTACGAAATTGTATTTTGTCTGTACTTCGTGAACTGTTAATATTTGTTTCGGAACCATTGTGATACTATGAGAGCTCTGAATGATGTATTTGGTATGCAATCGCGATTTTTAAAGTACGTTTGAGGTAGATGACACTATTGAAAAGACCAGAGAATTTAGTTTAGGTTTTGAAATTATTGGAGGAGGTGTAAGTGGGCTGTTTATATTTTCTTATTGGCAACTTTACGTAGCGCTCTGTATGAGAATCAGTGGCTGTGCTGTGTACAGTATGTGGCTAGTTTGCATTGTTGTCTGCCATTGTAGTGTTGGGCAGCGGCAGCTGGATGTGAACAGCGCGTAGCGTTGCGCAGTTGGAGGTGAGCCGCCAGCAGTGGTGGATGTGGGGAGAGAAATGGCAGAATTTTGAAATTTGTAAGACTGAATGTCATGAACTGCTATATATATTATGACTTTTGATGACTATTAAGGTAAATACATTGTTTGTTCCCTATAAAAAATCTTTCATTTGCTAATTATGCCTATCAGTAGTTAGTGCCTTCCATAGTTTGAATCTTTTATTCAGCTGGCAGTAGTGGCGCTCGCTGGATTGCAGTAGTTCGTGTAATCAAGATTTTTGTGAGGTAAGTGATTTGTGAAACGTATAGGTTAATGTTAGTCAGGGCCATTCTTTTGTAGGGATTTTTTAAATTCAGATTGCGTTGCGCTAAAAATATTGTGTGTCAGTTTAAGCACAGTCATATACAATTGTTCCAAGGGGACGTTTCATATGTCGACCCTAAGCCGAGGATACGTCACTGGAATCTTCTGTTTCTTTTCTTGAAGTTTGTGTAATTAGTGTAGATTTGTGTATTGCTAGAGCGTAATTATAGGGAGAATTTTCTTTGTAGCTGCAGTTTTTCATTGTTGTATAGGAAAACAGTTGTGGCATGCATGTAGATTTGTAGCAAGTAATTCGCAGCTGCGCTTGCAATTAACAAGATATTATTTTCAATGCTATGTTTATGTGTTTTCTTATTTTGCTCTTCAAATTGTGCTTTTCTTTGTTGTCATGTGAAATACTGTGACAATAATGGCGCGTGAAAAACATAATAATAGGACCCAAACTAAACTGAGAAATGACAGTGAAGACGAAAGCAGTGTGTTAGCGCCACCGTGTAGCGAATTATCTAATGTTCAAAGTAGTTATTTGGTAATTGTGCATAGGGAAATGGAGCGGGCTACAAATAATGGTGTAGGCAGTGAAACAATTAGTGAACAGGGAAGCATTATCGATCGATCGGTCGGCAACAGCTTGTCTCAGGAATCCGAAATGACAGGACTCAATCCTGCAAATACTGTAGATTGAGGTTTGCGTCTTCGCCATTTTTTCAAATAAGTCAAGACACATTTCCCGCTTTTCAAAATGCGAATATTGCCGGTTCAAATGCATTGTCAAATATCTCTGAGGAACATGTTTCAGACACCAGTGCATCGTTATTACAATTAATGCAACAAATGGGTCAAAAGCTTCAAAAGTTGGACACAATGGAACAACACCAGAGACAAACACAGCAACAGTTAGACACAATGGAACAAAATCTTCAATAGTTAGACACAATGGATTAAAATCAGAGACAACCACAGCAAAAGCTTCAAAAGTTAGACGCAATGGAACAAAATCTTCGGAAGTTAGACACCACGCTTGAACAAACACGTGAAGATATAACTACTGAGTTCCATAAAATCGAAGCTAAAAGACCAAAAGTCTGTAATGACGTAAAAACACAATTTTGTGAGCATATCCAACCTATTTTTTCGCGGCATGAAAATGCATTACAGAATCACGAAGCAGCCATAAGAGAACTGCAAACTGTTGTTCATGAAAATCAAGAGACCTTGCAAGCTAAAATTGACTCAGTTGCATCTACCGATTTGGTTACACAACTTGCAAAAACTCAGAAAAACTTAATGGACACAGTAGATACTCTGATAATTGGTTCAGAAGGACACATGGAGGAAATTAGTTCATTATCAGAGAAAGTAGTTGAACTTCCGGATCAGCTAAATAATTTATCTACGAAGGTAGATGATAATCTGAATGACAGAAAACCGGTAGTCTTTAATGTCACAGAAGAGTACGAACAAATTAGGAAATTCTAACAAAATTAGAATCAAATTAATACGCAACACCACAGAGAAATCCGGGATGTACGAGATGAGCTGACACAGGTAATACAAGACTTACGTATTTCAGAGGTCACTCGTAATCCAACACGGGAAGAGGGACATAGAAATACGGAACAGCCACAAAATAATAACACAGCGCATTTCGGAAATTATAAAAGAAATTGGCAAGGTGCAACGTATTTTCAAATGGAACCGCCGAAACGAAGTAACAATGACCGATATGCGACTCGCCGACATGATGATTTTGACTACACGCTGTTCATTACCACACGTAAATTTAAAAGATTTAAGAATTTTGGCAACGATATTCATCCACAAGCGTAGCTCCATCGATTCTCTCATTGTTTTCCTCCCAACTGGTCATTAGAGCCAGATTAGAATTTAGGTGTGGTTATTTAGAGAATGATCCAGCTGTAAGGATGCGATCGGTCATTCACGACGGTCACAGTGAAGGAGAATTTTACCATGCCTTCCTCTCAGCATATTGGTCTCAAACTACACAAAATCGAGTAAAACATAGCACCATAATGATGAAATATTTAGAACAATCTGAATTTTCGAGTCTTGTGAAATATTTTGAAGACATGTTGCACAAGAATCAGTACCTGTCAAACCCATACAGCCCCTCAGAAATCATCTGCATTTGCTTAATCAAATTACCTTAACATTTACGACATATTCTTTTGGCAGGACGTTGCAAAGACGACATTGAAGCTTTTCAGGGACTGTTACAAGAACTGGAAATTGACACTGACAATTGCGGAACGCGAAAACAGGAGCACAACAATTACAGGTCACATCCGTCACAATTCCGCGATGACAGAAATAATAAATGGACAAGATATTATTTTCAATGCTATGTTTATGTGTTTTCTTATTTTGCTCTTCAAATTGTGCTTTTCTTTGTTCTCATGTGAAATACTGTGACAATAATGGCGCGTGAGAAACCTAATAATAGGCCCCAAAAGATTTACAACGTAAATCTTGACCAAAACAGACACCACCTGTATGACAACCGTTCCCATAGTAGTAATAATTACAGGGATAGATCACCTCTCCGCAGTAATGGCTATCACAGAGACGATCAGAGAAGCAGACAATATGGCAACCAAAATAATTATTATCGAAGGAGACAGAATAACTTCAGACTCAACGGTCCAGCGCGCAGTTACGATTCAGGGTGAAATTCTTCACCACTTAACCGACATGAAAGGAACTACACGAACTACCGACATGACGAAAGATGATATTATCGTAACGACAGACCTGAATTGCATCAGAATTGGCGGGATTCAAATAGTGCATGGCCGTCTCGACAAAGTGAATTTGTAGAAGTTAGGTCTCCTAATCCCAATAACGACCCACGCCAACAAAGAGATAGCAGACAATGACTCACACCGCAGGCAGCCACGTGCGCCGGCTGGCTCAGCGAAAAATAACAAAGACGTTAACCTTGAGGAAAATTTTAGCATTCCTTACCGAATTATAAAACATGATAATTGCATTGAAGTTGAAATTCTGCGTACTAGGAAGAGTAAAGTTTTACACCACATTTCACACGTACAACCGTTTTTTGGAAGATAACATGCTTTTTAACATTGTCTTTTCCATAAAACTTTTCACTTCACATTTCTAGTACGCGTTGTCACACTTAGAAACTGTTAACATGCAACTATGTTTTAAAATTAACTATTCAGTCTAGAACCTAGGGAACATATTTAGACAGTAATTACGAATGCATTGGTGTAGTGAACAGACGACACAGTGTTATTGTGTGTGTACATTCTTGCTTGTTAATTGCACGATTATGTAACGACTATAAGGCTTACATACAACATATACTGCTAATGAGATTTTAATGCAAGATTTTGGTTTACTTGAAAATATACTCTTTATTTGAAGTACATTCGATGAGATTAAAGATGACTTAGCATTTGGTTTCTTTGATAGCTAAACGATTACATCATGATGCTACTAATATGTGACACAATTTACATTGTTGCCTTTGCGGTGTATCTGTTTTATATCTGCACAGTTTTTCTGTATTAATCTGGAAAGTAAAACATGTTTTAGTAGTAACTTTCGTGGTATAGCTATAATGAGGGAGCATTTTTCGTAGCACAACAATACGTTACATTATAGTACTTTCTTGATTACGATAAGGTACATAATAACTACGATATCTATATGCAATGCATTTCACTTTCGTTTATGATGAGGTAAGCACATTGACTTCAGCAGAACTTAGCTTACAGGGGACGATAACTATGACACTTCCACAGAATTATCTTACAGCAAGACGCACATTTAGCGCTACAGGGCACGCATTTCAGTGATAAATTTTGTACTTAAACCATTTATTTTTCAAGTTTTTTGAATTACAAAGAAATTTTTCCGTGTTACATTTCATTCCATTGGTGTAATCTGTAACACCTGAGGGTGTAATTACATTAATCGTGAGGGGGTTACACGCTTACTTTGTGTACCATGTGTTTGGCAAGCACAAGGAGCCCTAGCTAATATGGTATTTGCTAATACAACTTTACACATCGGTACCATATTTCTCTAACACAGAACTTCACTACTATCTGATTATTTAACAGAGAAACAAACATTTATTTTACTACGTTAGTGACACATGTTTACGCAATTACACAGTTGGATAACTTCATACTTATGAAATTGTATTTCGTCTGTACTTTGTAAACTGTTCATGTTTTTTCGGAACCATTATGATACTATGAGAGCTTTGAATGATGTATTTGGTATGGGATCATGATTTTTAAAGTACGTTGAAATGAGCAGAGAATTTTTTTTAGGTTTTGAAATTATTGCAGAAAGCTACAACGTTTTTGAGATTTGACTGAGGTTTTATGATGTTATTATTATGATGACGATGTGTATTATGCTTTGACGTATGTTTATGATCAATGAGATGATGCTATATGAGGAATTTGATTATGCTATGTATTTATTATGAGGAAATGTTGAAGATGTGTTGATGAATATGTATATGTGTAATAAGGTAAGGAATAAGGAATAGTGGTTAGGGACTCTGATTTATGAAAAGGATGTTGGAAACCAAGAATCGTACTTTAAGAGTTATGAAATGTGTGTACATACATGAACGTTTGTTACCACAATGCTGACAAAACTTTTTGAATACTGTTATATAGGATTTTCTTTCTACACATTTATAACGCAAATTCTCGAACTGTGAAAATTTTATATGAGACTGACACTGTGGCGCAAACTGGTGTCATAAATATTTCGGTAAGAAAGTTAAGTGACCTTCACGTAATGCATTGTGGACGCCCAGCTGTGCGACCTGCCTGGAGAAAAAGCCATTAGGTAGAAAAAAAGAGAGATCATTAACTTCGCTATTGACATTCCTTTGTAGAAAGCATCGCAAATACGACAAGCTCATTACTCGGAAACATATGATTACTTGTACTTTGTGCTAGTTACTGAAATGCTTATGAATTGATGGGAAATATTCTTACATCTGCATACCTCATTATTACAAGTGTCTTTCTACGAGAGTTGAGAGAATTTCTGCTGACTTATGAAATGCCACATGACTATTGAATGATATTTTTATGCTTTGCTTTGTACATAGTTGCTCATTTCATTTGATAACTCGTTTCGAGCTGTGTTGCAGCATTGGTTTCGTAAAACAAAATTAAATGCATTTGCTAATGTGAACACTTTCTCTCAACATATCTATTAAATAATAATTTAATGATCCACATTCTTCGAAAATGAGTACTTGGAAAGGAATGAACAATAAGAAGGGATTACTAACAGGTACTGCATACGTAATTTTCTTTTCAACTCCTTCGTAATTTTTTTTTTGGTGGGTCTTGGAATAACTTCTTGTGGTGCACCACTTTAATGACATAGGTATCAAGATGTGAATAGACATTTCCCTTATCTGCATTGTTGTCTTTAGTGTACTATTTTTTCTGCTTGAGCTAAGTCATGTTTAGATGTAAGTTATTGCATTTGCTGCTGCAGTTTGCCAGACATATTGCTACTAAATTTGACTTTGAATTACCCTGTTAAGCCAGTTTTACTACTGATTTATTTTTCTTGTTTGCTGCGCATTGCCTTATATTAGTTGTAATATTGCTCCTTGCTTTGCCAATTTGAATTTTTTGTCATTTGTGTTAATTGTTTTGTGCTGCTGCATTGCCTCATCCCTTAGTTTAGCATCTGAGCTCAGTAGATTTAAGTTAGCTTAAAATGTGGTAGGTTATATGAGAGAACGAGTCGTGGTGAATTGGAAGAAATGCATTGAGAAGTTATATGAAAATGATTTGGGCCAAAATGTGTATTTTGAAAGAAATATGAATAGAATACAGAAAGCAATTCTAGATAGGACTTTTTGGAAATAATGATGAATGAAGGGAGATCTCCAAGAAGTAAAGAAAGTTTTGTTTGCAAAATACTGTCCTTTCCTTTTGTATTATTCCGCTATGTGTTTGTGTGCCCCTGTGTATTTGTGTTTTTCCTGTCTTTATGTGTTTAGCTGGTGAGAGTTATGTTGTAGAATTTTTCTAATACCATGTTATTTACATTGTAAAGATGTTTATACATTATTTATCTCTTCTGTTTTGTTGCTCATATATGAAGTAGATGTTTCAAAAGTTATTTTGACCTTTTATGTATGCTCGTATGTCATAATTCTTGTAACACTGATGTACATATTTATTTCTATTCTTTTGTAAAGCCCATATTACTACAAATGTTATCTGTATTGTTAAGTTCTTAAATGATGTATTTAGTAGCTTTGTTATTGTATTCTTATGTTATAAAATTGTAATTGACACCAGTTCATCAAATTAAGTAACTTGTAAGCATTCATTTCACTGCAGACGTTTCTGTTGATCATAGTATATGCACAGTATGTGAAAAAAAGAGGATGTTAGTGCTCGCACATGTGTTAATAGTTCAGCAAGGGACTGGTTAACGGCATTGCTGGTTCTAAGGATAATTCCAAAATCTTTTTGAGTACACAAGTGGTGGCTTATGGACTAGTACACAAGTGGTGGCTTATGGACTTGCTATATTGTCCGCAAGACTCTTCGATGGTGATTGTGCACCTGCACAGTCGCAGCAGATGGCTGCTGGCCGTCTCTGCGGCAGTGGGTCTTCATCTTTGATGGCCCACCAATACCATAATTTCTACAAGGACTGCAGTGGATCTGCAGCTCTGGCGGCCCACCAATACCATACTCTCTACCAGGACTACAGTGGGTCTGCTCTGTGATGACCTACCTACAAATATTCTTCAAAACTTCGAATGACTCTGCTGTGGGTTTACGCTGTTGTGGCCCATTACCTGTCTGCATGTCTAGAGTCAGCACTGTCTTTCCATTGGAAGGACAACAATACTTCTTCAAGACTGCATGCAGATCCACTTCTTCTGTGTGCATTGTCTTTTACTGCTCAGACTTTGAGAAAAATAGACTGCAGTTTTACTGTGATGAATGATCAGGACTGTCTTTACGGAACGTGAGAAACTTTTAGCTTTTGACCGACATTGTATCAATAAGTGTGTGCATTTGATATGTTTCTTACTGTAAATATGAAAATTTTTTCAAATCTGTATTGGCCACTGCCCAAAACAATTTGTTAAATTTTTTGTGGGGAGCATGGGGGCTATGTAAGTAGGTTGTTTATGTTTCTTTTTGGCAACTTTACGTAGCGCTCTGTGTGAGAATCAGTGGCTGTGCTGTGTACAGTCTGTGGCTAGTTTGCATTGTTGTCTGCCATTGTAGTTTGGGCAGCGGCAGCTGAATGTGAACAGCGCGTAGCGTTGCGTAGTTGGAGGTGAGCCGCCAGCAGTGGTGAATGTGGGGAGAGAAATGGCGGAATTTTGAAATTTGTAAGAGTGGATGTCATGAACTTATATATATATATTGACTTTTGATGACTATTAAGGTAAATACATTGTTTGTACTCCATAAAAAATCTTTCATTTGCTATCTTTGCCTATCAGTAGTTAGTGCCGTCCGTAGTTTGAATCTTTTATTTAGCTGGCAGTAGTGGCGCTCGCTGTATTGCAGTAGTTCGAGCAACCAAGATTTTTGTGAGGTAAGTGATTTGTGAAACGTATAGGTTAATGTTAGTTAGGGCCATTCTTTTGTAGGGATTTTTGAAAGTTAGATTGCGTTGCGCTAAAAATATTGTGTGTCAGTTTAAGCACGGTCATGTACTATTGTTCTAAGGGGACGTTTCAGATGCTATGACGATTTTGAGATTTGATTGAAGTGCTATGATATTATTACGACAACGATGTATATTGTGCTGTTGAGGTATGTTTATGATCAATAAGATGTTGCTATATGAGGAATTTGATAATGCTATGTATTTATTATGATGAAATATTGAAGAAGTGTCGACGAATATGTATATGTGTAATAAGGTAAGGAATAATGAGTAGTGGTTAGTTACTCTGATTTGTGAAAAAGGTTGTTGGAAACCAAGAATCATACTTTAAGAGTGATGACTTGTGTGCCCATGCGGGAATGTATCAGAACACTGCTATTCATGAGATTTCGTTTCTACACATTTGTACTGTAATTTTTCGATCTTTCAAATTTTGTTGGTGTCAAACTGTCACTGTAGTGGAGACCGCTGTCGTAAATATTTCGGCAAGAAAGCTAAGTGACCTTGACGTAATGCATTATGGGCGCTCAGCTGTGCCAGTCATCTGGAGAAAAAGCCATTAGGTGGAGAAAAAGACAGGCCATTAACCTTGCTATTGACATTCCTTTGTAGAAAGCATCACAAATATGACACGCTATTACTTAGCAACATATGATTATACTGTGGAGCATGTACTTTGTGCTACTTGCTGAAATGCTTATGAATTGATGGGAAATATTGTTACATCTGCACACCTGATTATGACAAGTATCTTTCTACGAGAGTTTAGAGAATTTCTACTGACTTATGAAATGCCACATGGCTACTGAATGATGTTTTTATGCTTTGTACATAGTTGCCTATTTCATTTGATATCTGGTTTCCAGTTGTGTTGCAGCATTGGTTTTATGAAATAAAATTAAACGCATTTGCAAATGTGAACACTTTCTGTCAACAGATATGTTAAATAATAATCTTATGATCCACATTCTTCGATAAATGAGCACTTGGAAAGGAAAGAACAATAAGAAGGGTCCAATAACAGTAACTGCATGCATAATTTTTTTTTCAAGTACTTGATAATTTTTTTGTAGAATAAGTTGTTGTGGTGCACCACTTTAATGACATAGACACTAAGATGTGAATAGACGTTTCCCTCATCTGTATTGTTGTCTTCTGTGTATAATTTTTTTTTGCTTGTGAGTTTGTTATGTTTAGATATAAGTTACTGCATTTGCTGCTGCTGTTGGCCAGGCATAGTTCTACTAAATTTTACATTGTATTAAGCCATTTTTACTACTGATTTATTTTTCTTGTAGCTGCACATTGGCTCATATTAGTTGTAATGTTCAATTTGCTTTGCTAATTTAGGTATACTGCTGCTTGCTTTGCCAATTTGCATTTTTTGTCATTGCTGTTTATGTTAATTGTTTTGTACTGCTACACTGCCTCGTCACTTAGTTTATGTATCTGAACTCAGTAGATTTAAGTTAGCTTAAGAGGGGGGATACTATATAAGAAACTAACTATGGAGAATAGGGAAAGAATGTATTGAGAAGTTATATGAAAAAGATTTCGGCCAAAATGAGTATCTCACAATGAGAACTAATTATTTTGAAAGAGGATATGAATAGAATACAGAAAGAATGCTTGGATAGGATATTTTTTTTGGGAACAAATGTTGAAATAAGAGGAATGATCTATGGAATGAAGTTTTGGGTTGGACTGCAGTACCAAATGTTGCACTGAGATCATACCCTGTCGTTTCCTTTTGTGTATTTCCGCTATGTGTTTGTGTAGCCTTGTGCATTCATGTTTTTCCTGTCTTTATGTGTTTAGCTAATAAGATTTATGTTGTAGAATTTTTCTAATACTATGCTACATTCACTATGATGAGGAATACTGTTATCCTCAAATATGATTTACTTTGTAAAGATGATTAGACATCATTTTCGAAAGCTATTCTAATCTTTTATGTATTTACGTACGTCATAATTCCTGTAACACTGATGTACATATTTATTTCTATTCTTTTGTAAAGCCTGTATTACTACAAACGTTATCTGTATTATTATGTTTTTAATGATGTTTTCTGTACCTTAGTGATTTTATTCTGATGTTATAAAATTGCAATTGACACCAGTTCATCAAATTAAGTCTCTTGTAAGCATTCATTTCAGTGCACACATTTCTGTTGGTCATAGTATATGCACAACCGGTGACAAGTTGGGACTGTTAGTTTTTGCACAAGTGTTGATAATTCAGCAAGGGACTGGTTATCAGCATTACTGGTCCTAAGGACAATTCCAAAAACTTTGTGAGTGCACAAGTGGTGGTTTGTGGACTTGCTATATTGTCCGCAAACTTTTCGATGGTGATTGGGCACCTGTACAGTCGCAACAGATGGCTGCTGGCCATCTTTACAAGGACTGCAGTTGGTCTGCACCTTTAATGACCCACCAATACCTATTTATAAAAGGACTGCAGTGGGACTGCACCTCTGGTGGCCTACCAAAACCATAATCTCTACCAGGACTACAGTGGGACTACTCTGATGACCTACCTACCAAAATCCCTCAAAACTTCGATTGATTCTGCGGTGGGTTTGCTCTATTGTGGCCCATTACCTGTCTGCATGTCAAGAGTCAGCACTGTCTTACCGTTGGAAGGACAGCCCGACTTCTTCAAGACTGCTTGGAAATCAACTACTTCCGTGTGCATTTCATTTTTCTGATCAGACTTTGTGCAGTGGAACTACTACTGTGATGAATGAACAGGACTGTCTTTATGAGACCAATTTTTTGCTTTTGGCCAACAGTGTATGAATAAGTGTGTGCATTTGATTTCTTTGTTATTTTAATTATGAAAAATTTCTTCAAATCTGTATTGGCCACTGCCCAAAAAAATTTGTAAAATTTTTTGTGGGGAACATGGAGGCTATGTAAGTAGGCTGTTTAGGTTTTTATGTTGGTAACGTCACGTAGCGCTCTGTATGAAAATCACTGGCTGTTCTGTGTGCAGTCTGTGGCTGGTTGGCGTTGTTGGAATATTCGCTGTTGTAGAGTAGGGTAGTTGGATGTGAATAGCACTTAGCGTTGCGCAGTTGGAGGTGAGCCGCTAGCAGTGGTGGACGTGGGGAGAGAGATGGCAGAATTCTGAGAGCGAACGATCTAGGCGTGTGTCCATCAGAAAGAGTAAAATTGTAATATTGGATATCATGAACATTATCAAGGTGAATACATTGTTTGTTCAGTACCAAAATCTTTCATTTGCTAACTATGCATATCAGTAGTCAGTGACTTCAGTAGGTAGAATCTTTTATTTAGCTGCCAGTATTGGCGCTCGCTGTATTGCAGTAGTTCGAGTAACTACGATTTTTGTGTGGTAAGTGATTCATGAAAGGTATAGGTTATTGTTAGTCACGGCCATTCTTTTGTAGGGATTGTTGAAAGTCAGATTGCGTTGTGCTTAAAAAATATTGTGTGTTTGTTTAGTGATGATCAGAATAAGTATAGAGCGAAATGACTGAGTACGTTCAGTTTTGATCAGCTGTTTGAAAATCAAGTAATGTAAGAATTTTATCAACACAGTAATTCAATAATTTTTCTAAGGGGACGTTTCAAGGTGAGACGTTTGCCGGTAGTCTTGGCGTCTATCGACTTTAGCCAAGCTTTTGACAGTGGGGGCCACACTTTACGCAAGGCTGTTCTATGGGCCATGGAATACCCCGACCCCTTTATCACAGTGTTGAAAAGCCTTCTGCATGGTGCTACATCTCGGGTTCTTGTTAATGGAAGAATGACGGCACCCGTGCCGATTCGCCGAGCAGTACGACAGGGATGTCCATTATCTACATTTATTGCAATTGGCCTTATAGAGCCTTTGTTGTGTGGTCTAAGAGACATGCTCACTGTGATTCAGTTTGGCGACCCCATCTATCGCTGCATCGCATATGCGGATGATTTGACGATCGTCATACGTGGAGCTGCTGATATGGCGGCGGCTTTGGACTGGATTGTAACCTACGGCACAGCATCTGGTAGCCAGATCAACGTTGACAAGTCCGTCACCTCGATCATCGGTATTGGACTACCGCAGGACCACATTGCCCTCTTACAATTCGGTGAGACTGTCCGTTGCTTGTGCTTAGATTTCATTAACGACATGCGACGCGCAACGACGAACAATTATCGACGCCTTCTTAACTAAATTGGAGCCGGAACTGCAAACCAGCGCTTGCGGTCCCTCAGCATCGTTCAGTGGGCGCATTATGCAAATGTATACCTTGCGTCGCGCATATCGCCTGTCGCCTAAACGCTGCGCATTCGTAACACCTAGGCGTGTAGCATTATGGCAGCGCTGGGATACTTCGTCAGCGCTGGTACGTCACTGAAGATCAGATACGTATCTCTTACCCTCCTCAAGGAAAAAGGTGATCTCGGCCTAGTTAATTTACATGACTGGGCCGTTGCCCTCTATGTTAGCTCACATTTACGTCTGCTGCGGCGTTGTGCTATAAGTGCCGGCCAGAGTGATCGAGCGGTTCTAGGCGCTACAGTCTGGAACCGCGTGACCGCTACGGTCACAGGTTCGAACCCTGCCTCGGGCATGGATGTGTGTGCTGTCCTTAGGTTAGTTAGGTTTAAGTAGTTCTAAGTTCTAGGGGACTGATGACCTCAGAAGTTAAGTCCCATAGTGCTCAGAGCCATTTTTGTGTGCTATAAGCCTTACGCGTTTGCTTCTGACGGCGCTACGACCTGCTTCACAAAGCGCGTCGGTGCCGTTACAGGACATCCCAGCGCCCCTCTTTTATATAGGACGTTTCTCTTTAGAACAAATTTATTCCAGTGCAGTGCTCACGACACCACGAATGGCCTATATCACGACATGCTGCAACGCCGCCCCCTTAATGTGCTCGAAATAAAATATCCTGATGTACGGTGGCGCGTGGTGTGGAAGACTGTACGCGATACCATGCTTGACTCCGATGTTGTTTCCCAATGGTACGTAGTCGTTAATGGGAAGCTGGGGACAAGAGCGTCTCTACAATACCCACATGGCAAAATCCTCCATTTGTGTGGGTTCTAATACAGTAGATTCTGACGAGCACCGCCTCACCTGTGGAGAGGCGGAAACGGTTTGGCACCTAGTGCGGCTGATGCTGGCTTATCTCTTGCGAGTTACGACGGAGCATATGTCTGCACTCACGTCATTGTTTCCGGATGAGACATTTTACCCCCCAGATTCGGACCAACTCCGTCACCTGGATACGTGGACATGCGGTCGATTACCTCTATCGTGACGGACACAAGAATTTACTTGACTTCTGGCTCTATTTGCAAGAAAGACATCATGCTATTGCCGGCCATACCAGACATCGACGAAGTTCCGCAAGCTATCTATGGAATGCCTTTCACAGCGCGCCGTGTAGTTGGAAGGTTCCAGGCAGTGGTAGATGAGGTCTGAACGAAGTGCAAACGACCATTCATTGAACTATCTTTGTCAGTGGGCGCAGTTGCTGGGAAGCATGACTACGAAGTTGTAGCTTTATATTCATATTTACTATCTTCGATGGTGTTTTCATTCTGTTGTTAATTTAAAAACGTCGTTGTTTGGTTTCGCTAGTTGAGACGGAAGAAATGGGAAGTGGGTATCAGATGTGGTATCTTGCTTCCTGCATTGTTTGCTGTGACTGATACTCATCGGCGAACGAGGCGTGGTAGACTCAGGTTTTCCTCCTGTTGGACGCAGACGGCAGGGCGGCAGATACTCGCCGGTACCTCCCACGTCTCTTGTTGTTGGTGCCGCCTGTTGGACTCTTGGCAGCTGGCAGCCAGGATGTGGGAAACCTATATGTATCCTATCTTTTCATGTTGCTAGGATGTTTTACCATTTCTGTGGCCTCTCTCACCTTACGTACCGTCAAGCCCGGCAGTTTAGCGAGTGCCAGGGTTACGTTATAGCTGATTTCCTTGCCCGACACTAAAGACTTGCTATGCTTCCCCAGAAGACGGTAGCGCTCATGTTCTCGTATGAACGTTCTTGTCTGCCTGGCGCTCTTACCAATGTATACTTCTCCACACTGAAATACTATGTTGGACACACCTTCGTGGAGCCTAGTACACCCTGATTCTTGCGGCTGCTGTAGTGGACAGGCTGGATACAAACCAGGCGAAGGAGTTTACCAATCTTGTCAGTGACATTGTTCTCGTAAGGTATGCGCACTGATGGCTGCCGCTAGTCGATTTCTTGCGTATCTCGCTTCACTTTATTTATTGCCAGCGCTGTTTGACTGATTTATGGTTGTTGCCATTGTTCAGAAATGCTGCACGCAGCTCTTAGGGCTCGTGTTTCATTGTTTTAGCATCGTTTCAGCTCTGCGCATGGTCGGCCAAACGACGGATGAGTTCTTCTGCACTCGGTGGTGTTTGCATTGGGTGTGTAAATACCTGTTCGTGTCTGTAGGCTCCCCATATTCTCAGTGTCCCATTGTCCTTTACACTTCCACAGTCAGGGAATGGAATTCCGCCGTTTATGTCTACCTCAAGTGTGGATTGTATCTTTCCGTGAATTTTACTCAATTATTCATGTAATCTGTGCAGCTTCGTTTGACCACGAATCCATATAGCGAACATATCGTCCACGTACCTGCACCAGTATGGTAGGCGTACAGTAGCTGAACAACGTGCCGTGGCTTGAAAGGCCTCCATGAATATATCTGCTGCTAATGAAGATATTGGAGACACCACCGCTGCGCCGCCTGTTTCCTCGCAGCATTCTCCTTGCTATTTGATATTTGTTGAAAACAAAAAGTTCAACGAAGTCGCACATAACTCGCGAGACATGCTGTTTACTGGCATGTTTGTGAATATAGACTTTACAGCGAATCTGACCATGATGTCCGTGGGTAAAACTGTTTTTCCTATTAAGCATTGCATAAAGCACGTCGAGTGCTTTATATGAACGTCCCTTTCGATAACTAGAAGTCTTGGTTGGTGCTGGTAATTCGTTTGCTCGCTGTGTGCTTCTTTAGTGGATACAGTAGCGATAAACATATGCTCTTCATGAAGAGAGGAATCATTTTCTATTTTCTTCTACATCTAATATGAAGTAGTAAAAGTAATACATAACTTTGTCGCTGTAATGGTAGCGTCAGTTGCTACAGCATCTTTGACTGTAGAAATTAATGAAGATACAAGGGATCTATAAATCTGTCACACTTCAATATAACATAATAACACTTCAATATAATATAATATATGACGAGACCTGCCAGCTATCAATGGTTGTAAATGTTATTCAATTATCAAGCACGCAAATTGGGATCAGCCCATGGATGTTCCAGCTGAAGTACACCCACACGGACCTCGGGAGCGGGGATGTATCTCACTGACAGCGGCGTAACCGTTCAAGGTGAAACATCCCATTAGGAAAATTTTTATTTTACTGTGCTGGAAAACCTCTACGTTATTTGATTTTCAAAGAGCTGAGGAGATCTGAACGTAGTGTCATTTCACTCGTTACTTATTCCGATCAACACTAAACTGACACACAATATTTTTAGCGAAACGGAATCTGACTTTCAATAATCCCTACAAAAGAATGGCCCTGACTAAGAATAACCTATACCTTTCATGAATCACTTACCTCACAAAAATCTTCGTTACTCGAACTACTGCAATACAGCGAGCGCCAATACTGCCAGCTAAATAAAAGATTCTTACTACTGAGGGCACTAACTACTGATACACATAGGTAGCAAATGAAAGATTTTGATAGACAACAAACAATGTATTTACCTTAATAATGTTCAAAAGTCATCATATATATATATCAGTTCATGAGATCCAGTATTACAAATTTACTCTTTCTGACAGACACACGTCCAGGCCGCCCGCTCTCAAAATTCTGCCATCTCTCTCCCCACAATCACCACTAATGGCGGCTCACCTCCAACTGCGCAACTCTACGCGCTGTTCACATCCAACTGTCCAACACTACAATAGCAAATATTCCAACAATGCAAACCAACCACAGACTGCACACAGCACAGTCAGTGATTTTCATACAGAGCGCTACGTGGCGTTACCAACATATAAACCTAAACAGCCTACTTACAAAGGCAGCGCCCTCGCGCCGCAGTGGTGGCTTTAGGAAACACGAATTCGAGGCGGTGAGCGAATTTGAAAGTGCGACTGACTGGATAGCGGCCAGTACCGCAGTTTCCAGCCTATATATTATGCCAGATTCTATGTAGGCCAGTTTATCTCGTGCACTATTGGTGTTGAAGGATAACATTCCTTACGTATCTTTCGCACTCCTTAAATTCTAGTAGCAACTGGTACTCACGGAATTAGCTTGTTGGCAGTGTTGGCTGTGTCAGTTCCAGAGTCCTCCCATGAGGTCTGCGTCTTTCGAAACGTCGTTGTCATCGTGGAAACTTTGGTTTCTCCGGCAAAATTTCTTTTTTTTTTTTATGATGCGTTAAGATACTCAGAAAACCTTCATATCAACTGGTTCTGGCCTCAGAGAACTAAGGAATTATGTTAGTGTATCGTCTTTACTATGAAGATAAACATAAAACTGGACTTACTATTTCACCCGACTTGTTGCTTGCGGATGTATAATATCGCCTGGAAAATAGCTGAAAACTGCATTATTGTAACTAGATATAACTACTACACAACATATTATTTAAGCTTTAATACTAGCACACATTAGACCATTGCCTAAACTAGAATCTCGTCATTAACGAACTAATGTGTCATTCAATCTTTACAGGTTTAGAGCATCAGCAAGTTAGTTGTATTTCTGCGAATACCCTTACAGCATGTACCGAGCATCCTTAGCTCCCAGCTTTAGTAAACGTCATGTAAACAAGTCTCCCAGCCTCAGCCACACGATCCATGTTGGCGCTATTGTTAAAACGTTTCAAGACTGCAGAAGTGGAGTGCAAGAACTTTTTGAAATGGACATCGATATTTATGTATCAGATGTGCAGAAAATAACACTAGGCGTGTATTATAAATAATTTTCCTTCCTCCTTCTCGTGTCTTTGTTTTTTTCTTTAAGTGAAATGTTTCATACAACGGTTATTCCTACGATCCTGCGGAATCGTTGCTAAAGAAGAGCATGTCACTTGTTTGTATTTGTAGGTAATGTTGTAGCGAACGTATTTGCGCAGTAAGCAGCCTTGAAAGTAGACGCAGGCTTAACCACACTATTGATGTGTAATTAATTGTTTAACAAATATTCGTATATTGAGCGTATTCAGACCGCAAATACTAGCGTCCATTGATAGATACACAAGCCTCTCACAATTAATCTACACTCTACCCCTTTCTCTCTCTTTAAACAGAAACACACAGAAACAAAAATAGAAACTTGTTATTTTACAAGTAGATCGCAATTGAAAACATTGAAATTCACTGTTATTTGCTCATCACATTTTTTCTGTTAAAACAGAATCCTTTAGACTTTTCGTTCTTTCTATTTGTATCCGAAGTCATTTGGTATATTGGTTAGCAGGCCCCAACTCGCAAAGGCCACAACTGGCAACAACCTCATCGACGACATGAAAAACTACTATATCAGTTTCAGTGCTTAATTCTCACATTGGTTTCCGGAATCCTACAGAAACTGTATTTCTGAAGTACTTTAACCGCAGTGGCAGTGGTGTAATAATATTTCCCAAATCCTTTAGCCTTTATGGCTATTACATCCGAATTAACATGTGAAACCTAGTGTAAGGTTTACTTGCGTAAACGTTCCACTACTTGCACTAATTCTAAACTGCTTTTCCCATGCGGCTTACTATTTTATCCCCTGCTTTTCCTTCGCCCAATATTTCCCTAGCTTGTTCACACATTTCTTTTTCTAGAACGTATTAACAAATCCTAACAAATTTCTTGGCCCACAAGTTTCATCCTGAATACTAAGTAAACACTGTCGCATTCGCTCTGTAACAACAGACAATATCATCTCACCACAATGTATTTGCCCCATGGGTGGCGACAGCGATAGATGAGTGGAAGATGATACGGCCCCTAAAAGTCGTGGATGACCCCATCGTCCCTCATACAGATATATCGCGCGCAGGGGATTAATCGAATCACCAAGGACGCGGTATCGGCTAACCACTGAGGATCGCTTACACGATAGCGTCTGCTGTTATTATCAGCTTTTTTTGGCGTAATAGCTAGCTTCTGGCTGACGTAAAACTTCTCAGTGAGACATCCATAGGTGTGAGATGTAACATCAGTAAATGAAATTTATCATCCATGATAAGAACGAACAAATGAGTTCATGACACCTACGGAACTTCCGCCACTGGAGAAGAGCTTGAGATAAGACAAGGACAGGAGCGGGAGTCGCTTGAGAAGGAAAATAATTAAACACTGTGTTCTATGGCTATTAGTATCTTGCTTCTCTAGAGCACAAACCGTGTCTGAATCAAGGCGCAATCTACCTCTTCATCAGAGCTGAACAGATTTAGGTAGCTTGCGCTTTCGTGAAGGACGAATGAAACTTGTTACTTGTAAAGCCTTCTCTTTCTATTTGAAATTAACCGCATCATAATAGTAGGGAAATAAATAGAGAGCTGGTGCAGTTTTAATTTATTCAAGACGACAGCTCTCCCTGGTTGGTCCCTCCAACGTCCTATCTCTGGATGGCTGATAGAGGAGCATCACATTACTGACGTCACCACCCTCACTCCCGCCCCCTCCTAACCTTCCTCTAAAAAATGGTTCAAATGGCTCTGAGCACTATGGGACTTAACATCTGTGGTCATCAGTCCCCTAGAACATAGAACTACTTAAACCTAACTAACCTAAGGACATCACACACACCCATGCCCGAGGTAGGATTCGAACCTGCGACCGTAGCAGCCGCGCGATTCAGGACTGAGCGCCTAGAACCGCGAGACCACCGCAGCCTGCTAACCTTCCTCTCTCAGCACCGACTTCCGTCCCCCTCCTCCCTCCTCCGTCACCGTCACTATCCCGTCCTTACACCCCCTGCGAACTGGAGGGAAAGAGAGACAGTCTTTGCTGAGCTGCTGGAGAGGAAGTGTGTCGTGAAAATTATGTTCCTCTGTTTATATGTGTACTATTCTGATGGAAGAATTTCCTAAATTTTGGTGGGGAAACCGAACTAATAGTTATCATATAGCCTTGGTGCTTGAAATTCAAAGAAACAGAACTGTTTAAAATTAATGTGCCAAAAGGAAAATGCACTCGTGAAAATACAGATTCGTGACACGAAATGGACGATAAATTTGAGCAATATGTTGTTTATTTAATTAAATGTTAATAAAATGATTAAGTATATTGCTGGGAAATATGTTTAGTCGATGAAATATTGATGTTGTACAGAGTGGAATTTAATAAATGCATCACCTGTGAGCATACAGCTGAGGACGGATTCAATAGCATCCTACACAGTGAATGGTTGGAAGTGATAACGAATGGGCGTAGGAGGAACATTTTTCAGCAAATAGAGATAATGCAACAGGATGGATGAAGGATGCGACTTGCAACTCGTATGGACTACCGCCTTTGCTGGAGCAGTTCGTATTCCCATTCCTCTGCCCTAGACTGAATGAGCCACAGGTGCTCGCCTTGGTGTGTAGGGCTTGAGTAAGGATGCTTCAAATGGATTTTGTTCCTCTTTTCAACTGGTTGTGTGTATATGTTCATCTTACTGTGTGCCCTACTCCACCATACTACTCGAAATTTGCGGGGAACTGTCCTACAGTCGCTGTTGCCTCCTACCGATCTACAAGCTGCTCAGGAATTTGTAGATATGCACACGTACATGGTAAGACGGGACAGGACCGCAAACTATCACTGATACATATGACAGGCAATACACGCTGTCACAGCTGACGGAAAACGGTTTACTGCTCTAATTATACATCGACATCGTCGTAAAAAAAAAAAAAAAAACAACCACAGCAAACTATCACTGAACTTTATGAAGGCCAGTACACGCTACCATGCCTGAGGGAGAAGTGCTTCACTCGTCTAATTATACATCGAAATCGTCGTTCAGAAATAACCACAGGAAGCTATTACCTGACGGAAAATGCTTCACTGCTTTAAATACACACCAAAATCGTAGTGAAAACACAATCACTCATAAACAGTGCATCACAGCAAAACACAAGCAGTGGAAACTGAGAAAAAACCTTGTAAAAAAACACAACTACCTCAAGAACCGACCCCAAAAGATATCGACAGAAGAGAGTGGCAGCTGTTGCACATGTTCACCTCGATGTGTGGATGCAGACAAAGCAGCTTATAATCAGTCTTACGTCCCTCCTACATCCCCTCCTCACTCTCGCCCTTCCTGCCATAAGTAGGGATAAACGTTTTCCAGCCCTTTTGTACCTTGTTACTGATTATATGCAAAGAGATCCATCTGCTGGCAGTGACGTGCTGCTTCTCCAGAAATCCATCAAAGATTGACAAAAGACTCGAGGACAGGACACTTCCTGCAAGCTGTTAAACGTATTTCTCGGAAATACTGTAACAATAGCGAAATATCTGACTGTTTCACACAGGTGAAAAACAGAATGGTAAACAGTGGTTTGCTTTCAAACAGTCCGGATGTGCTGACACTGTCTGAAAGTGATCTTTGGCTAAGCAAAGTCACTCTCATGTAGAAAAAACATTGAACTAAGATGTCCCACCAAAATGTCTGTCTGGCGGAAGGTCCAGACGCTCCACTGTACTAAATAATAGTTTTGTGTGTGTTGGGGAGGGTGGGAGGGGGGGAGGGCGTGTTCTCGTGTATTGTGAAAGGGGCGAGATTAATGCTGTTTAGATGTCAGAGGAGTAGATTGTGGAGGTATTCTACACAGTTCACTTGCTCGTATTGGAGTACCATAATGCGTGTCTGCTTAAAGTGCAGCTGTTTTTAGCGGTTCAGGTGTTGTAATGTCAGCTCATTTATTTTAAAAAACTTACTGAATAAACATGGACACTCATTGGCTGCATGAAGATTCTCACGTATTCTCCAGACCTTTCTTACACCTGCTACAACGAATATTGTACCAACACACCTCACTTCACATTGTGTAAAGTGTGTAGTCTTACACTTTTAAAACTAATACTGTGACAGCAACGGTGCAAATAGTGGATATAGTACTCAGATCTGTGACATCTCCAGCTAAATAAGTGTAAAACTAATGCTGCTATGAGCAAACACCAACAAGATAACTTATATTGAGGGAACACTCCAGGATGGATTGAATTATTTTTCTAGAGATCTTGGGAGGGGTACCAGTGTGTCTTAGGGGGACACAGATGTAATCATCTTGTACGCGAGAAATTATAAAAATAAAAGAAAATTAAAAATAATTGCAAAAACTTTGTAATTCCAGTAATGCATCCCAGCCTTGGTTCTACAGGAAGATAAAACACTTTCATAACATCACACATCTATCGTAAAAGAATCCTCCACCAGAACTATGCATGTGTCTTCTCCTTGTTGTGTGGAGATAGGCTAAGTTACTTAGGACAGGATAATTTTAGAACCGGGGCAACCTTAGCTACAATAGTTAAATATGATTGCTTGATGGTTCATACAGCAAACAGCTTTTTAAAAACAGGTGTTAGAACTGTTAAAACGAATGTGACTGAAATTTCCAACTTCAAGTTGAGAAACCGATTATGTGGATTTATAATCGACCTGAACAAATACATAAACAGCAGGCCAGTGGACGTATTATTCAGTTTCATTTAAAAAGAAATTGTTGCCTGCATGAATCGTCTGGTGATAAAGTGAAGCTTAGGACCAGCCTGGCCTACCCTTCTACCTACCCTCCTCACTCCCACTTCTCCCCCCACCCCCTCCCATTTGCCTTTGGTATGCACACGGGTTTACCAGGTGTCTTCTAACCTGTCACTGATGGTACACAAAGAAGTTCATCCACTGCAGGTCTGTGTTCTGTTGACAATGATATGTTATTTCCAGTCTACAACTGGACACCCCCATGCTTAGTGGTTCTGCTTCCCCATTCTTGTTATAACACTTCACTGATGGTATGCACTATATACAGATATGCTGCCCAGGCTCTGCTTGACAATAATGTATTATTTAAGGTCTGCAGAAATAACGAATTTCTACGAACTGTGGACCTCTGGAACAATAGCGAGATACTGATCTATTTGTCATGGGCAACTCTCTGGAAGAAGAATGGCCAAAAGCAACATATAGCCATCGGCTATGTTCTGCGGTGGAAAGAGGCTGCTCCAGGACTGCACTTTCAAGAGCTTTGGGCGTCGTGATCGGCGACAATTGCCGGCACTGTGGACGGTCACTGTTCAGTACACTGCCGGCACCATCCCCACTGTTCCTAGCTGTTTCTCCCAGCCTCCCGTAGCCCACACAATCTCTTAGTCACTGAGTACCCAAAATTAGTGTATGTGGAAGCCTCGTAAATAGATTCTCATGCACTGGAATGTTACCTACATATCAGATGCACAAATATCAATACAGAGCAGCAGTTTTCACACTTTCTACTCACATGTCAGAAAGAAAAACAGTCATTTTTACACCTGAGAGGAAGTTACAAATCGCATCACCTCCCTCACTGCTCATTGTTATTTCATAACAGTCAACTGAGTAAAACTACGAACTCGTCTATGATACTGTTGTTGACGAGTGAGCAAAATGCAAGGCATGGAGGTGTACAACAATACATCTCATACTTGTATCAACACATCACACACCTCTTGAACATATCTACCAAGTAGAGAATCGTTAGCACATCCTAAATGAGTCGAAAACTTCCATTAATTCGGTGTGACAACTACCAATCACGATAGAACGTCGTTGTTATTTCTAAACATTCGCCTGAGTAAAAGTGTGAAAAGATCTCCGAATATATTCAATCCACCGAAAACTGTGTGTCAAACACTATTGTGTAACAGAAATTTTGAGGTGAACTGCTGTATCTTAAGTCAACTTACCACAATGATAATCCTTCCACTAAAAAAGATATTTCTCTCAGTTTTTAGGACAAATCGCCGCGGTTCAGAACATTGCTCATGGTCAAAATTTGTCTCTATGTTTATCTTGTATATAAATTGTCATGCATTTGGATACTACATGGAATATACGAGATACCAACACAGAACAGTAACCATCATGTTATCAATTCGCATGTCCAAAAATAACCACTACAATCGGTTTTATGCTCATCAGAAAATTGACATTGGCAAACCCATTCTCTCTCTCTCTCTCTCTCTCTCTCTCTCTCTCTCTCTCTCTGTTTCTCTCTCTCTTTCTCTCTCTTTCTCTATCTCTTTTTTTCTCTCTCTCTCCTCGTCATTTTGTAACATCCAATGGAGTAAATCACGGACTACAAACTCAATAAGAACCACACCGAGTCTTCTCTGATATATTGGAAACAAATACTGTCCTCCTTTTGACTTTGAGTGATCGTATTAAATATAGACATATTGGCCCATTGCAGCAGGTGCCCAGTAATCAAAGTCACTTCCACAAACTTGTGTGAAGTTTCGTCACCTACACTAGAGGAAGACTATACCCCACATACTATCAGTCACAATATAGGGTTCCTGTGTTGTAGTTTTGTAAGCTGTTTGATACTTTGGTTTTTTTGTAACATCCAAGCAGTGTGAGACTACAGCTATATTCACGCTAGTGCATTCTCTTTTCATGCCACAACTTTCTGGTCTTGGTCAAATGCTAAACTGACATTAACACATTTCGATTCATCAGCTCTCACAAAAAGCTGGACATCACCTGGTGTAGGGTGTACTGCTCCCACATTGCACATATGCACCTCTGCATTTAATCTCATGCTGCACAATGATGAGGTATCAGATATCCCAATGTTCTGTTTTCGAAGAGACCAAGAGCATTGACTCCTCATACTGCAGTCAGGTAGATGGCCACTGTTTCAAGGGCTGTGGTGGTGGGCATAATGACCTCTAAATCCTTGGACACAACATCCATCATTTTTTATGGCTTACAATGCATAACCATGTGTCAAACAGTGTATTCTGCAGGACATAATCAAGTAGTGTACGGACAGTATGGAGCATCAGTTACCAATCACACCAGTAGAGGAATAGCATGAGTGTCAGGCATGCAGGGTAACATGGAAGTTTCCATCAATTTTCACAATTTTAGCACGTTTTCCACAATTCCAACACAATTTTCCCAACTAAGAAAATTCCAGACAATGCCCTCAACTACTTGTAACCACAATAAAACGTCTTATCATATCAATCCCTTGATGCTCTTAGTAAATAATAATTCAGAATGGTTCACAATTTATGTATCATTGCTAAACCACCTCTCTGTTACTGACATGTGTGAGACATTCATGAAAATAATACAATGAGTAATATCCCTTATGCAAACTGTTATACATCGAATCGTTCTGTATATGACTTATCCTAAAGCTGCTTGTTCACTGGAAAATCAAACCTCATCTGAAATGTGGCTTGTGCTTCGAAATTGGGAGCGCCGACTTCAGCGGCTTTCTTCGAAGGGTCCAGAATTTAGATGTCACGCAAAACGACGGGAAATGCTAACTCCATTGAATTTCCTGACCCCAAAATCTTTGCACACAGTCAACATTACTACAGCATCTGTGAAGGTACATTCATTTCCATGGCATGCAGTGTGTAACTGTACATGGGCGAATGGGGCGGGGGTGGTCTTTGTACAACAGAACTCATGGTCCAATGTTTGAGTGTTATGCTCTTGTGCAGAGTGCTATGGCCATTCGGTCTTGACACCACATCTCTATAATGCATTCTCCTTCCACTATTTAGTCTTACATTTGTTTCATCAGTACACTCTTCCTGCAGAACACGCAATTTATTGGTTTTGGCTGGTACTACAACATGTGACCAGCCTCCACCTCACTTTACTGTAAGTGTGAATGGTCCCTCGTCATTTTTCCCATACACAATGTTTAAGGCATTATGTAAACCCTGCTTACACATCAGCAACAGCCTCTTCTTTTCCCAGTTACAGTTGTCTTCGACATAAACCCCAGATCCCGCTTCATAACTTCAGTGCCATGTACCTCCAGTTTGTTTGACACATTGGTTCCTCTCTTAAGTCTTGTGGGAAAATCTTTGTTTACAAGAACCAGCTCTAATTCAATAGTATCTGTATTCGATGACATGATAAACAACATTGTCCTGGTGCCTGGGAGGCTGACATTCTATCAAAAAGCTCACAAAATGCCTCGAAATGTCTGTCAAAATACCTCTAAACTATAATAAACTGTTTCTGAAACTACAACATCTATCATCATAGCTCTCAGCTCACCCACCACTACAAGAAGTCACTAACACTAGCTTGGCTTTTATCCAATACAGGTGACAAAACTTAAGACATGTCTTTTATATATCTATGGAGATGGCTTCGATCACAGACCCATACCTGCCTCATGATGGTAAGATCCCAAACAGTAGTTCTGCGAACCGACACATTTCCACTGCAGTCTAAGTATAAATGCAGATATCCATCAGGAACACGTCATCAGCGAACTTTACTTAGCTTTTTCATAAAAACGATATTTATCCACAAGTATATGTAGTGACAGCCTACCAAATATGGCTATTACTGTTTATACCGTTCAATTCTGACACACAGGCCCCCAACCAAGTCATTATATCTAAAAACAATCACAAAAACACACCTCTATGTAATTGGATTTTTACAGTGAGATCGTGAGAAGATGTTATTCTTTTGCAATCACACCCCGTCCCCCATTCCCACACACACACATACACATATAGCACAGAACGGTTACTTTGCTTTCTGTGTTGGTTCCCCAAGATTGGAATTCCCACACCCTCTGTCCCTCATTCCACTGACACCTAAGGTGTTGTCATTGTTATCAGCTGCAGTGTAGGCACTTCATAGGTGAGTACCAAGATGCATCCAAAAGATGTATCTACCAGTGTTATGCATTCTGATATATTTTATTGAGTGGATCTACCCACATATATGCCAGGGTAATAGATGAGGTGGATCCATCTGTATAATAATTAATGGATGATATTTAGTATTGGTCCACCCCATGTTTGATCTGAGTCACCACATGAAAGGTGAAACCACCAGCGTTACGCATTTGGAAATATTTATCAAGGTGAATACATCCAAATAAGCTCTGGGGTAATTGTTGGGGTGGATACATGTGATGATAATCTGCAGATAACGTTAAGTATGGATCCACCCCACGAAAAAACTGAGGGATTGCCCAAAAGGTAGATGCTTTTACTTTTAATGTGTATGATTTATTCCAAGAATAGGTTGAGACCATGACTCAGTTGGGAGCCTGTATATCAGAGTTGGGTGGTATAAACAGAAACAGCTGCATCCGCTAAGCAATAAAGGCAGATGCATATCAATAAATACTGAAAATATAGAAAAATGTCACAAAATCAGTAAAATTCTCTTGCGACATGTTCTTGCTGGATATCCATATTTATACATAGAGTGTGGCTGAAATCCGTCAATTCACAGAATAACTGGGATTTTACGCACCGTGTGGCATTTTTCCGTAGATATTTCGAGGATCTGTGTAATGTTTTGTCACCTGTACTGGTGAAAAGCAAAGTCAGTATGGTGTTCTTGTAGTGGTGCAGGAGCTGATAGTTGTGATGATGGGTATCGTAGTTTCAGGAACAGTTTATTGCAAAAAAAATGGCTCTGAGCACTACGGGACTCAACTGCTGTGGTCATAAGTCCCCTAGAACTTAGAACTACTTAAACCTAACCAGCCTAAGGACATCACACACATCCACGCCCGAGGCAGGATACGAACCTGCGACTGTAGCGGTCGTGTGGTTCCAGACTGTAGCGCCTTTAACAGTTTATTGCAGGTAGGATCTATTTTGATAGCCATTTTGACACAGTTCCTGAGCGTTTTTATACAGTGTCAACTTCTCAGACACTCAAGAGCGAGAAAAGCTGATAAACGATGCACTGTCTGCATTCCGTTTTAGTTATCCACCTGTAAACTTCATGGGGTTCGTAACACCGGTTCAAATAAAGATGGTACAACTATTATACAACAATGGTTGCTGTTCCTACTATATGGTTGCCCAACCGCGGATAGTTTGCACCAACCTGCAATGATTGAAACTCTTGCACTGACTGGCCCGACTTCATGTCACGTATTGCCAAATATTACAGCTTCATAACCTGAAGATGGGATTTTAAAATGTCAAAACCGGTCGTGGTTTCATTAAATATTTTTACAGCTCTCTGAGAGGCCTCAGTAGCGGATGTCCTATGTACCACACTTTGTTACACAGACGAGTTGTATTAAAGCTAGCAAAACTAATTTCGCCAACCCAGGACAGTGTTTTCCGCCACACCGTCGAATACAAATATTACAGAAAAAGAGATGGTTTTCGCATACAAAATTTTCCCCACAAGTATCATGGAGAGGAGCCAATGTATCAAAGAGTCAGGGAACCACAGCCTGTGTGTCCAACCCAAGTCAATTTATGCAAGTATTTCACCCATTTCTGGAAACACTATGTGATGCAGGACCTTAATATTTTTACTATATGTTACATGATGCTAATAGAGTCAACTGTACTAAAATCTAATTTATCCATCTTATAGTTTTTAAGAAATACTTTTTTAAATTTCTTGACTATAAATATTGAATTTTTTTGTTGAAATTTTTTTTTCTGTGCTTCCTAATGGGGGAATATTAATGAATATAGTACCAGAGGTGGATTTTTATGTTATACAGAGTCTCTGAAAATTTCATTCATTTATCTATGATAGTTTCTGATATAATGGGGCATATATATTGAAAATTTTAGTTTGTGTGAAATGTACTTTAAAGTTAAAACTTTTGAAATTTGTTACTTACAGTCAAACAAAACTGTCTTGCTACATATGATGGCACTTCTTTGGCCTCTAATAGGTCTTCCAGATTCGTTTTAATCTTTCTGGAAGTTTGTCTTGCATTCTTCGCCATATTACATGCAGAACTGCCTGCATCAGCTATCCTCATTTTATCGCTATTTTGCAGCCCAGTGATCATATTTTCACCAGGATTGATTCCCAGCTTTTTCAGTACCCATCACTTTCCAATAATACCACAACTGATGTAATAATAGCATCATGAATTCCTAGTTTCATTGTATGCTTGAATACAAATACAGTTTTAGGAAGGCAGTTCCTAAATATGCTGTGGAAACATTCTTTAGGGTTCAGTGTCTGCATATGCAGACCTTTCCTTAGAAGGTCAGGATGAGCCAAGTGTCGGAAAATAGGTTTAATTGCTGTAATAACAGCAGCAGGAAGAGAATGTTGGTGAGAATAAGATTCTCCAGTTGCCTGAGCCCTATTGTATCTGCACCACTAATTTTCTCCTCATGGACACAATCCATGAAATGGCTTATCAGTAGAATACTTATTGAAGAATATGGCCAAAACATCTCTCTTCATTGCCTCCAGATTTCTCCTAATTGCCTGCCCACAGCATACCCGCAAGTCTTCTATTTCAGTTTTACTTAACCGACCCTATCCGCTCAACAATTTTCGATTTTCTAATTTTTTTCCTGGCATATCAACAGTTAGTTTTCTCAACCTTGTTCCAAAACGTTTTCGAACATCGTCTACACTTTCTGTTTCGCTAATAATGGCATCTCAATATGGCTTAGAGTTAAGTATATTGTTCTATGCCTTACTGTCACCATCGACCAAATATTTGGTGTAACGTACACCTCTTGTTTCTTTGGAGCGATGAAATATTTGTTGTACTTCATGAACCTCTATACCACGACTTGTTCCCCTATAATTAGACAAACAGTTGTTCCTTATGTTCATTGACATTACAACATTTGCAATATTTATACATTATCTCCACATCTTACACTTGTGGCAGTCAGTACTCCATTCAGAGAAGTATGTCCTCTTTTCTTCCAACTCCATCAAGTGAAACTGCAATATTCAAACATCCATCATTTTCTTCTATTGCTTCCCTAGCAGCCGTTTCATGCTTTCCTCACTGACCACACATACAGCTTTCTCTAATCTTGCAGTCAGTTTTTCAAATTTATTTGGTGGTTTATCACTGAACAGAATGTTCTCCTGCGGCCATGCCCTTGCCAATGAATCGTAAATTGAAACCACAGCTGAGCATTTAGTGCAAATTAAATCCAAAGCAATTGCTAGGCCTTTTCTGCCACTGGCACTCTAACAAATTTTCACACTCTGTGACTCGCCACAGTGTGTACATGTTAAAGATTTAGAAATTACATCTGATAATATTCTCAGATTTATAATAAGGTTACTGCACCCCTTGTCACTAACTGTAAATTCATTGCAACTCTCTTGAAATTGTGAGAGCTTCTTTGATGATGCACTTGCTGAAAAATTACAATTAGAAACATCGTTACCAGGCGACATATCCGTTAGTACAGAATGCTTTCTAAACATGTATCCTTTAAATCGTCGTTTCTTGAAAATGCCTTTACGTTTCGCCATCTTCAATAAACACAACGAAACACACATAAACAAGCACTGCAAATGTAAGTGTAACAACTACTGGAAATCACACTTGAACAAAACTAACCGTGTGTTTGAAAGCGTAAGCGTATTGCTTACAAACAGTAGAAATAAAACAATACCGACTGTTGCATTCCAAGGATAGCAAACACACTCGGGAGAAAAAAAAACGCCTAACGTGCAATGTAGGGGATATAAAGACCTAAAATATATCCAGAAAAGTGGGTGACATAAAAGTGGGCCTGGCATATAAACACACAAGGTAGGAAAATGCTTTTGAAATGCTGTAAAAAGAATTTTTTCAGCAAAATCCTTTCAGAGTACTTAAATAAAACCTTAATCTATCGAAATATGATAAAAATCTACTTTTTTTACCTGAACCACCGTATGGCCCCCTTAAACAGCACCCTATTAAGGAAATTACTCATCTATGTACAGTTAATGAGCTACGTGTACAAAAAGGAAAACTGGAGCTACACGACCTCGATGTCATGAAACGAGAACTGGAGTATACGGCGAAGAAAACAGTAAAAAGTAAAAGAAGAGGCAGTTGAAGATGTATGAGCTGAGTTTGCAAAAGGCTTTAGACATCGCCTATCATCGTGTATGGGTAAATCTCGTTGCAACGGGTGACCATTAGCATTTACAGGAAACAGTAATGGAGACTGGTAACGTGTTGTACTAATGGCTGAAATCAATCCAGTTGCTTGTTCTGATGATAATGTCTTAAAAGTAGGATCTTTAGCGCTTTGCGTGAGGAAAATTGCTCGTTGTCTTATTTCAGTCTGTGTCACACACATATCAGTAATGAAGAAGTGGTATAGCAATTATGCAGAAACTCAGACCCATCCTACACTGTTATTGGCTGAGAGTGTCACGTGATCGACGTGATGAGACGTTTTGTTGACATGACACGTTGTCGAGAGCTGTGGTTTAGAATTCGCAAAATTCTTTGAAATTATCGTAAGCCTGCTGAAATTGCAAAATTTGATGGAAAATACGTAAAATTGAGGAAAATAGAACAATAATGAAGGTACTTACTTGCCATCCTGAGAGTATGGAAATCATTTCGTTCCTCCACCAGTGCGATTGACTACTCATGGTGCCTACTATATGTGCTGTTGATATCTATATTTACACCTGTGGTCTAAGTGTAGCATACTTCATTACCAATCAAACCGCACTCGGTCCCGGTTTCAAACCCCACCATCACTTATAAAAACGGTTCAAATTGCTCTAAGCACTATGGGACTTAACATCTGACGTCATCAGTCCCCTAGAGCTTAGAACTACTTAAACCTAACTAACTTAAGGACATCACACACACCCAAGCCCGAACCAGGATTAGAACCTACAACCGTAGCAGTGGCGCGGTTCCGGACTGATGCGCCTAGAACCGCTCAGCACCATCACTCATATTTTGAATTAAACAGTAATCAGCAATGACGGCCGTGGACTTCAGGGATAAAAACTCACCCTCTTTCTCCCAACTGTCTTGTGAAAAGAGAGTGGAGTATCGGGCAGAGCTTCAGAGCACCAACTCTCAGGGTGGGAAAATGACCCTGTAGGCAAAGGAATCAGTAATGATCATCGGCTTGAGGATGCAGAAGGCAATGCAAATCACTACATTAAAGACACATAACGTGTGTACACAGAAACTATAGCCTGTATCTGAAAAAGTGTGATGATGATCTCTCCACTGGCAAAAGATTCCTCGCTAGTCTCCCATTAAGGTATATGGGAGGGGACTGCCAAGCTGAAAGTCACCAAGAGAAAACGATTGTGTAACTAACGAAAGGATGACTTTCTGCCAGTCGGGGCATGGAGTGTCAGAAGTTTGAACGTGGTAGGAAAGCTAGAAAACCTGAAAAGGGAAATCTTTAGCTCATTTTTGATGTAGTGGGGGGTCAGTGAAGTGAAATGTAGAGAAGAGAAGGACTTCTGGGTCAGCTGAGTATAGGGTAACATCAACAAGATCAGAAAATGGTACAATGCGGGTGCTATCCGTTATGAATGGCAAGGTAAGGTAGAGAGTGAGGCACTGTGAACAATTCAGTAATAGGAATGTTATCATCAGATCCGACAGCAAATCAAAACGGACAACGATAGTTCAGATGTATATGTCAACATCACAAGCCGAAGATAAAGAGATAGAGAAAGTATAAGAGGATACTTAACAGATATATCAGTACGGAAGGGGAGATGAAAATCTAATTGTCTTGGGGGACAGGAATGCGGTTGTAGGGGAGAGAATAGAAGGAAGTTTAAAGGAGAAAATAGGCTTGGTGCTAGTAACGGGAGTGGAGAAAGACTAATTTAGTTCTCCAGTATATTCCGGTTGGTAACAACGAATAATCTGTTCAAAATTACATGAGGAGGAGATACGCTTGGAAAAGGCCGGGGGATACGGGAAGCTATTAGGTACACTACATCATGGCGAGGCAGAGATTCCGAAATGAGATACTGTATCATAAGGCGTACCAGGAGCAGATACTGACTCCGACTACAATAGAGTAGTGATGAAGAGTTGGATAATGTTTAAAAGGTTAGTAAGGGGCGATCAATACGCAAATAAATGTAACACGAAACTATTAAGGAATGAGGAGGTACGCTTGAAGTTTTCTGAGGGTCTTGATAAAAATAGCTTAGTGGGTTGTTGAGTTGAAGAGGAGTGGACGTCTCTAAAAAGGGAAACCACAGAATTTTTAAAGAACAATATAGGTCCAAAGAAGGGAAATGCAATGTGTAACACATGAAATACTTCAGTCGATATAGGAGGGAAGAAAGTACAAAATTGTTCACGGATATTCTGGACAACGGAAATACAAGTCACGTAAGAATGAAATAAACTGGAAGTGCAGGGAAGCTAAGGGAATGTGGCTGCAAGAAAAATGTGAAGAAATTGGAAAAGAAAGGACTGACTCAGCGTATAGAAAACTGAGAACACCTTTCGGTGTAATTGAAAGCAAATGTGGTAACATTAAGAGTGCGAAGAAGAGACCAAATAGGTGGAAAGAAGGTCTCTATGACGGAAGATTTGTCTAATGACGCGATAGGAGAAGAAACTGTATACGAGAGATAGGGGAACCAGTATTAGAATCAGCATTGAAAAGTGCTTTGGAAGGCTTACGACAGAATAAGGCAGAAAGAATGGAAAGCATTCCATCCTAATTTCTAAAATCACTGTCGGAAGATGAACCAAAATTTTACTATTCACGTTGTTGTGTAGAATATATGAGTCCTGCGATACCCACTCTGATTTTCGGAGAAACAACAGCAACACAATTCCAACTGCAAGATCCAACAAATGCAAAAATTATCGCACAATCAAATTAACAGCTCATGCATCCAAGTTGCTGAATGGGTCAGGAGGCCACTATATGCAGCAGGCGGCTACACGGTTGGCAGCGGCTGTGTGGCGTGGATTGAGCGGCTTCCTAGATAAGACGGTCTCGCAAAAACACAAAAAGGGCTTCAGTCTCAAAGAGAGAAGGTCGAACAAATGGAAGAATCTGCATACAGACACCACCGGTATAGCAGTTGTAAATTGTCGTGGCTGTGTTAGGAAAGTACCAGGGCTCCAAGTGCTGATTGAAAGCACTGTTGCTCAAATCCTTATTGGCATTGAAAGCTGGCTAAAGCCGGAGATAAGTTCAGCCGCAATTGTTGCGAAGAACCTAACGGATTTCCGAAAGGACAGGCTAAACACAATTAAGAATTGTGTGTTTGTTGATGTTAGTAGTTTATTTTGTAGTGAAATTGAAGCAGGTAGTTCCTGTGAGTTAGTATGGGCAAAGGTCATTCGTGGCAGTTGCAATAAAATAATAATTGGATCCTCTTGCTGACCTCCCTACCAAGATGAAACAATTGATGAAAGAGTAAAACAAAATTTCAATTTAATTTCAAACACGTACCCGACTCACTCAATTACAGAGGGAGGTCATTTTAATTTACCGTCGATATGATGGCGAAAATCATGTTTAAATCCGGAGGTACTGCATAAAAGATTATCCGAAATTGGACTAAACGCTTTCTCTGAAAATTATTTGGAGCAGTTAGTTCATTAGCCCATGCGAATAGTAAACGGTTGTGAAAACACACTTAATCTGTTAGCAGCAAATAATCTTGAGCTAATAAGGGGCATCAAAACAGATACAGGGTTTAGGTAACAATGGGCTGTCATAGCGAGACTGAATATTGTAGTCCCCAAATCCTCCAATAATAAGTGAAAAATATACCTATTACAGAAGCAGGTAAAAGCCCACTTGGCACCCTTCTGAGAGACAATCTCCTCTCCTTCCAAATTATCAGTGTAAGAGCAGACCAGACGTGGCTTGAATTCAAAGAAATAGAATTGGCAGCAATTGAGAGATTTATAGCAAATGAATTAACGAACGACGGAACTGATCCGCTTGGTACACAAAGCTGGTCAGAACGCCGTTTCAGAAACAATGAAAAGAGCATGCCAAATTCAAACGTACACAAAATATCCAAGACTGGCGATCTTATACAAAGCTCAAACTTTAGCGCAGACTTCAGTCCGAGATGCTTATAATAGTCTCCACAATGAAACTTCGTTTCCAAACCTGGCACAAAATCCAAAGCGATTCTGGCCGTATGTAAAGTATGCTAAGGGCAAGAGAGTCAATGCCTTCTCTACGCATTAGCAATGGAAATACTGTCGACAACAGAGCTGCTAAACACAGTATTCTCATATTCCTTCACCAAAGAAGGTGATGTAAATATTGCAGAATTCGAATCAAAAACAGCTGCCAACATGGGTCACTCAGATGTGACTCAGAGCAATGAAACAACTTAAATCTCCTAATAAAAGCAAGTCTTGTGCTCCAGGCTGTATACCAGTTCGGTTCGTTTCAGCGTATGCTGAAGCAATAGCTCCATACTTAAAAATTATATACAACCGCACACAAAGAATAGAAAGTTGCACTAATATTCAGCACAGGTAGTAAGAGTACTCCACTAAATTGCAGGCTCATATCATTAACGTCGATAAGCAGCAGGAATTTGGGACAAATTCTGTGTTCGAACACTATGAATTACCTCCAAGGGAACGGTCGAATGACAAAGAGTCAACATGGATTTAGAAAACATCGTTCCTGTGAAACACAGCTAGCTCTTTACACACACAAAATGTTGAGTGCTACTGTCAAGGTGCTTCAAATTGCTTCCCGTATTTCTAAGTTTTCAGGAGGAGTTTGACACTGTTTCGCCCAAGCGGTTTGTAGTGCCGTGCTTGTGCATTACCGTATCAGTTACCTGATAAGATTCGTGATTTCCTGTCAGAGAGGTCACAGGTTGTAATAGTAACTGACGGAGACTCATGGAGTAAAACCGAAGTGATACCTGGCTTTCCTCAGGGTAGTGTTAAAGACCCTCTGCTGTTACTGATCTACATAAAGGATTTAGGAGACAATCTGAGGAGACATCTTAGGTTGTTTGCAGATGATGCTGTCGGTTATCGATTATTAAACTCATGAGAAGATCAAAAAAATTGCAAAACGAATTAGAAAAAATATCTGAATGTTGAAAAAATTGTTAATTGACCCGAAATAGTGAAAAGTGTGAGATCATCCACACGAGTGATGAAAGGAATCAGTCGTGCTTCAGTTACAGGATACATCAGTCGAAACTAAATGCATAAATTCAGCTAAATACCTAGGAATTACAATTGCGAAAAATTTAAATTGGAGAGAACACAGGAAATGGTGTGGAGGGAAGTCAAACAAAAGACTTCGTTTTATTGGCAGAACTCTTAGAAAACGTAACAGATCTACTAAAGAGACTGCCTACGCTACTCTTGTCCGTCCTCTTTTAGAATACTGCTGCGCCGTCTGTGACCCTTATCACATAGGATTAACGGAGTATATGGAGGAAGTTGAAATAAGAGCAGCACGTTTTGTTTATGGCGAAATAGGGGAGAGTGTCTCACTGACATGCTACAGGCTTTGGAGTGGACATCATTAAAATGCAAGGTGTTTCTCTTAGCAGCGGAATCTTCTCGCGAAATTTCAATTACTAACTTTCTCCTCCGAATTCGAGAAAATTTAGTTGACGCTGACCTACACAGAAAGAAATGATCATCATAATGAAATAAGGGATATCAGGAATGGCACGGAAAGATATACTAGCTAATTTTCTCCACGGGTTGTCCGACATTGGAATAATAGAGAATTATTGTGAAGGTGGTTAGATGAACCCTCTGGGAGGTACTTAACTGTGATTTGCAGAGTATCCTTGTACATGTAGATATACAGAAGAATGGAAAAGAAAATTGAGATCTGCTAGATGGCGATGAATTTGGCTTTAGGAAAAGTGAAGGCACCAGACAGGCAACTGTGATACTGCGGCTTATAGAGAAAGCAAGACTGAAGATGAGTCAAGGCACGTTCACAGGTTATGTCGGCCTGGAAAAAGTGTTCGACAGTGTTAAATGGGGCAAGCTGTTCGAAATTCTGGGAGGAACAGAGGTACTTACACGGAAAGTCGGGAGAAACAGAATACATGTTCGTTTCAGAATGAAGTTAGCACTATAACGTTAATAATTGATCTGTCTGTAAATTAAGTCAATTTGAACGATGCATTGGATTAAAGTATATGGGAATGTGTCATAAAGCACGGAAACTCAGAAGAAACTTATAAGCAAAGGATAAGCTGTAATTTTCACGACGTAACCGTAAGGAACAGGAATAGCCCATAAGCGGAGAATATAACGTTGTTATTTATTAGTTGTTTGTAATGCTTTTTTATATAACACTGTTCGAAATTACACGAGTTACGCACTGAGAAGAGGCACGGTTGAAAGAGAGAGAGAGAGAGAGAGAGAGAGAGAGAGAGAGAGAGAGAGAGAAGCATCTCGCAGCACGAGGCACCTGGCACACCTCATTCGACAGTGGGGGCCGGAAAGGAAATATAGTGTACCAATAAAGTGACGCAGCACGAGGCAGCGCAAAGCACCGCACTCATGCGAGCGAAACCCGACACGGCGGGGAGCAGCATAACAGATGGGTCATGTACGTGGGGCTGCAAAACGTCCGACCGATACTTGTTGCCGTGAGCTGACCCCGCAGCTAGCTGCCTAGGAGTTAGTGATGGCGGTTACCTCTGAAACAACCGGTTTCCGGTTACATCGGTTCTTTATGTCTACACTTTCAACGAGCTTTTGAAATCGCTCAAAATAACAAGTTTCTGAAATATTTTCAGTTTTTATTCCTATCTCTTCCAGTAACCAAAAATCGTAGACTTGGAAGAAAGGTGGAAATTGATTGAGGCTTCAGCAGAATTAGGTATAATTGTCTCTAGCAACGATTGTGAAGGTAGCACTCCATTTTCTAGCTCCACTATCTCCAATTAACAAAACGACAATATCTGAACTCAAACAACATCAGTGAACTATGAATAAAAATGGCAATGGAGAACTAAACCCATAGCAACGGGAATAGCAACAAGGAAACGAGAACTCTACTAACTTATGCACGGACCTATAACAGGTTGGGGCAAATAAAACTGGGAGGAATAGGTCTATAGTTACTTGCAACAGGATGGAGCAGCTGCCCATGCAGGTGGATGAACCATGGAGCACACTGACACATTCTTCACGCCTGACAGAGTTTTTTGCAGATGTCAGTCTGGTCACGATCCTAAATTGCTTCGCAGGTCTCCTGGCTCTTACAGCCATTTCGCCTTAGCTTCCCTGCACTTCCAGTTTATTTCATTCTTACGTGACTTGTATTTTCGTTGTCTAGAATTTCCCTGAACAGTTTTGTACTTCCTTTTCTCATAGATCAACTGAATTATTTCATGTGTTATACATCGTTTCTTTCAGTTCTGGATAAAATTCTTTATTACGAGCTTGCATGTCTCAACACTGGTAGAACGACGCGTAGGAGTGATTGGTTGGTTTCGGCTGATCAGCACATTTAATTCTACTTTGCCTGGCTTGCTCTGCGCCTAGCGTGGTTGTGACATTGTGTGTTAGGCGCATCCAGCCTACGAAGAAAGATATAGGGCAGAGACATAAGAATAGCATTGGTTGGTATATCTGTAGGTGCTTACGATATACTCCTCCATTTCTCCTCATACTTATTACCCATGCTTCACTGCTTCATCAATGTGAAGCCTAACAGAAGCTGAATAAATTTGGCCTAACACAACCGTACAAAGCAAGACTTATCGTGATAAAGCCGAACTCCTAGAAACTGTAGTGGCATGGCCTGCTGACGGTACGCTTGTACATCCAGCGTACAAGACCTGTCCCTGTCCGGTCTATACGGTAGTTTCTCGCTGTAATCATCAGACATCAGTTGTGTTGCAAAATTGTATCTTCCCTAGCTCGTGGAAGAGTTTTGCGAAATGCGGTAGCAAAGAAGTACAGGGTATAGCAAATAAAAGTAGCTCAGGCAGTTCCAGAGTACAAATGAACACAGCAGATGAAAGGACCATAGAAGATGTTGAAAGCGATCACCATTCATCTGTTGGCAATTTTAAGCCTTAGTCAGCAAGTTCCTGAAGGCGGACCGAAGCTGGACTGCTGAAAGTGCTGCAGTCTCGTTCAATATGTTTTGCTAATGTTCTTGAAGACTATGAGGTTTGTTGCAATACGTGTTAGACTTGAGGGCTCCCCACACCAATTAATGTCACACCGACAGGTCAGGATACCTGTGAAGCAATTTAGGACCACGACCAAAATGACATCTGCAAACAACTCTGTCAGGCGTGAGGATTATGTCAGTGTGCTCCATGGTTCATCCACCTGCATGGGCAGCTGCTCCATCCTATTGGAAGCAACTATAGACACTGGCAGATTATTACTTTACAATACCGGGCAATAATGCCAACGTCTAATGAGCATTCTGTCACAGAAATGCCCAGTAGAGAAAGGAACGCAATAAACCGATGCAATAACAATAAGGCTTTATGTGTAATTTAAAATTATCCAGCCAGGAATTCTACGGAACGATTTCTATAAACAATAACGGTCATAGTGAAGTGGATTCATATTAGTATTACTGTTATTTGTTTATAAGTCTAAGTCAGATGAAATCTTTGGACCTTCTGTCCTACTATGCTTACTGAAGCGCTTTCAGTTTATTTTCAAATTAAACTATCTTAGGAAGACAGTAATTAAGAAGACTGTGGACTTAGTTGCTATCATAATTGCCAAATTAAAAATGTGCCCACAGATAGTATTTCAGTATAATCACGTTTATGCCTGCTCTTACGAAAAACAGTACGTAACTAATAATCAATAAGCAATTGAAAATACCGAACTGACAATTTCTATTCAGAATTTGTAGTCCGCCTCTTAGAGCAAAAAATCCGGCTAAATAGAGCGCAGAATCCAGCTTTCCTATTTCTGGACGCTGCCACAGTACACGTCACTCAACAGCAGATACATCATTGTTTCAGGAATGCTGTACCGACTCTTATGTCTTATGTTTGTTGCTATTTCCTAACCATAGTGCTGTTATTAAAACAGTGCTGGTCGGTTTTCCCAGATTCTATAAAATCTAAAATTTGAAAGCATCTGAAATTTTATGAATAAAGGTCATTTGCTTTTTTAAAAGATTTATTTAAGAAGCAAAAATTTTAGTACTGGTTATGGGGCAAACGGATGTGCCGGTTCTTTTACTCAGTTGATAGCAAAAAACCGAAAAAAAATCCTGTTGTTGGCGAGACCAAACAAATCTCGGAAAGTACCCATTGTTCAGTACTAAAATACCGGTATCCGGTATAGCCGGTCGGTTTGTCCATCCCTACTTGGAGTCCTGAAATCACTACGCCACGTGTACTCATTTAGTTGACTGCGCGACATACAACAGTAAGCGAGGCACATAATGTTTCAACATATCTCGCGAATATCATGTTTGAGTGGGGTCTGTACGTGTACACAAATGAAATATTCATTATGAGTTTGCCACGTAACTCAATGAACTCACCTTTACTTGTATCATACTTTGAATTATGACAGCTGTGATCAATGAACATAACGTGCTGTGCATTACAGAGGTAAACTATAGACAGAGATGAATACTATTTTAAAGTTGAACCAATGTTCTATGCTAAATGAAAAGGATAATTGAACGGATTTCACTATCAAATTATACGTAATACATGAGCTCTTGAGTAAGTGAGAGTACAATGATAGGCTTAAAGTTCCACAAAATTCATAACGTTATTAAAAGATAGAACATGCATTACGTAAAATAAGCCTGGACAAAGTTAAAACGAACAACACGATCTTCATTAATTTTCACGAACATGACCACACATACACGTACACTTGACAGCAAAAAAGTGGGTCACTTCCGAATACTACCAACATAACGTAGCTCTGTTGCAGGTCCTCCAAATACCAAAACCCTGTGGGGTACAGTCGTGTGACTACACACAATGGGTACCGCAAGAGACTACTACAGACCAAAGGTCTTTATGGCAGTCAGTCTAAGCGTCAACGAATATCGTCATACACAACATATTTCAAAACATGTTCTTAGCGATGAGACACTCCATAACACTCATAAACTTACCTTAATTACAGCAAGTGACATTCCAAAAGTTCTGAGAAAGCGGATTATTTTACATATGTCGAACAGTAATCCTTAGGCAAAATTAAATACTTGAGACAATATATGGAGTTACAAAGCAGTACGGCAATTGGAAAAAGGTTTTTCGCTCTCGAAAAGGTTTTCCATCCATGTGCTGAACGTCGCTCAACAGCGAGTGGCTTTGGAAACAGTATATTGGACGAACCAGTAAAAAAACGCAATTAACGGCAACAAGCACTCTACGGAAATCTCATCATTAACAGCGAGTCACCAGTAATACCATTGTTCTCGTAACACATCAACAGCTACGTGTACACAAATTTGAACTTTAAATGACATGAGCAATGTCGTCGTTCTGGACCTGGATTCAAACTCAGCAACTATATCCATTGCTAACTAAGCCAAGCTTTGTTTGTGCCTTATTGAGACCCGATCACTAGGCATAAAGAAACGTGAAATATAGACGTTTGCACCAGTATCAGTTAAGATCCTGAAAATAAATGGCGAAAGTATTTGTACTGACCTGGGAATCCTGACATAACAGTTACCTTCCTGGGAACTACCCCCAAGGACGTTTAATATGGTGTCATTCACAAGGAACAAGATATGCTCATGTTTAAAATTGAAATGCCATCATGTAAAGCTTGTGACAGGGATGCGAACCCATCACCTAATCGGACTGTTAACGAAGTACGTAAAATCAGAAGTTACATATCAAATGTTTTAACAAATAGCGAGATGTCGGAACCTTAAATGACGATAGAATTGTTTTTGTCTGGCCCAGCATCTAGCACCGTCGTTTTCTAGCCAGGAACAGACGATAAATAGCTATTGGTGGTTCACCAGTAGCGAGATGTGCGCATGTTCATCTAGACATCAGGCGACGAAAAGTTCTGTGCTGAATGGAATTCAAACCCCGTACATGTAATCATGAAGACACTTTAACTATCAAATTCTTTTCCAATAGTAGCTAGGAGTGGCATGTTTGTACTTTCAATGATGTGATGGAAAATACTCTGCTGGCTAGAAGTTGAATCCACAACATATAGTCGTTGGTGATCACAACGAACACAACGTCAAACCCAAATCCGTTTTCACCAGTAGGATGGAGAGCAATGTTTGAACTTGAAAACATGTAAGGAAACGTTTGATCTAGTAATGTTGTGATAAAAAGCTCATCATGTGGCTGTAAGTTGAAACGAACATGCTACAGCTGACAACGCACGAAGAGACGTTAAAAGTGCAACTATTTTTCACTAGTAGTTCGGAGTGCACATGCTAGGGCTTAAAATCAAATAATGAATATTTTGTGCTGATCAGGATTCGAAATCAGATAGGTGCCTTTCGGGGAGGTCTAGAAGAGTTTGCAATCTTCGTGAAAACAGTGAAATCGAATTCGAATCCCAGTTGAGCGCCCATTAACACCCCCCCCCCCCCCCCCTCTAATCCCAGTCCAGCACCACAATTTTCATCTTCTCGGTTTCAAATAAATTAACAGCCTTGTGAACTTACATGGCCATTGGTTCATTAAATGAAATACGTTTTCCAGTTTACGATGGCTTGCTGGTGACAGAGTCTCTGCCTTCCGGGGTTTCTCCATCTGTCACAACTCAAACGAATGTCGCTCTGCCACAGTCGGCAGCGAAGGGATGTTATCTTTACTGCGCATATTGAACTACGGAGCTTACTGGCGTTCTGCATCTGGCTTTACTTGGGGTGAAGGAGAATGAATTACTTGTGTGTGTTAAAAATCTACGCCTGACGAGAGATGTGAACCTACAAGTTTTACATATCAGTACAAGATTAATCCACCAGACCATAGATCCCCCGCCAAGCACATAATTATGAATTGCAGAGTATTCATTTATTCATTTAGATGTAGATGCAGATGTCAAGGGACGGGTAACAGGAAGGAGCTCGGGATCTGGGAATGGGTATAAGTGTAGAAGTGCAAAAGATAAGCGTGAAACGCTTGCAATGTATTGTTTATTTAGATGTGTTGTAAATAGGCTGTTCAGATTTTTATATTGGTAACGCCACATAGCGCTCTGTATGAAAATCACTGGCTGTGCTGTGTGCGGTCTGTGGCTAGTTAGCATTGTTGTCTGCCACTGTAGTGTTGGGCAGCTGGATGAGAACAGCGCGTAGCGTTGCGCAGTTGGAGGTGAGCCGCCAGCAGTGGTGGATGTGGGGAGAGAAATGGCGGAGTTTTGAAATTTGTAAGACTGGATGTCATGAACTGCTATATATATTATGACCTTTGAGCACTATTAAGGTAAATACATTGTTTCTTCTCTATCAAAATCTTTCATTTGCCAACTATGCCTATCAGTGGTTGGTGCCTTCCGTAGTTTGAATCTTTTATTTAGCTGACATTATTGGCGCTCGCTGTATTGCAGTAGCTTGAGTAACGAAGATTTTTGTGAGGTAAGTGATTTGTGGAAGGTATAGGTAAATGTTAGTCAGGGCCATTCTTTTGTAGGGATTTCTGAAAGTCAGATTATGTTGCGCTAAAAGCATTGTGTGTCACTTTAGTGAATGTTTGAGTACGTCCAGTTTTGCTGAGCTCTTTGAAAAGCAAATAATGTAAGAGGTTTATCAGCACAGTAATTCAGAGATTTTTCAAAAGGGGACGTTCCATATGTCGACCCTTAGCCGAGGATACCTCACTGAAATCTTCTGATTTTTTTCTTGTAGTTTGTGTAATTAGTGTAGCTATTGTTTATTGCTAGCGCGTAATCATAGAGAGAATTTCCTTTGTAGTTGTAGTTTTCATTCTTGTACAGTAAAACAGTTGTGGCATGCATGTAGATTTGCACCAAGTATTTCGCAGCTGCGCTCGCAATTAACGAGATATTATTTTCAATGTTATGTTAATGTGTTTTCTAGTTTTGCTCTTCAAATTGTGCTATTCTGTGTTGTCATGTGAAATATTGTGACAATAATGGCGTGTGAAAAACGTAATACTAGGCTCCAAAGTAAACTGAGAAATGACAGTGAAGACGTAAGCAGTGTGTTAGCGCCACCGTGTAATGAATTAACTAATGTTCAAAGTAGTAATTTGGTAACTGTACATAGGGAAATGGAGCGGGCTGCAAATAGTGGTGTAGGCAGTGAAACAATTAGTGAACAGGGAAGCATTATCGATCGATCGGTCGGCAACAGCTCGCCAAAGGAATCCGAAATAACAGGACACAATCTTGCAAATACTGTAGATTCAGGTTTTGGGTCCTCACAGTTTTCTCAAATAAGTCAAGCCACATTTTCTGCTTGTCAAAATGTAAATGTTGCTGGTGCAACTTCACTGCCGAAAAGCACTGAGGAACATATTTCAGACACCAGTGCATTGTTATTACCATTAATGCAACAAATGGGACAAAAGCTCCAAAAGTTAGACACAATGGAACCAAATCTTCATAAGTGAAACACAATGGAACATAATCTTCGAAAGTTAGACACAATGGGACAAAATCTTCAGAAGTTAGACGCAATGGGACAAAATCTTCAGAAGTTAGACACAATGGAACAACACCAGAGACAAACACAGCAAGAGTTAGACGCAATGGAACAAAAGCTTCAAAAGTTAGACTCAGTGGAACATAAGCTTGAACAAATACATGAAGATTTAACTACTGAGTTACATAAAATCGAAGCGAAATGTCAAAAAGTCTGTAATGACGTAAAATCACAAATTTGTGAGCATTTTTAACCTACATTTTCACGGCATGAAAATGCATTACAGAATCACGAAGCAGCCATAAAAGAACTGCAAACTATTGTTCATGAAAATCATGAGACCTTGGAAACTAAAATTGACTCAGATGCATCTACCGATTCGGTTACGCAACTCGTAAAAACTCAGGAAAACTTAAAGGACACAGTAGATACTCCGAAAATTGGTTCACAAAGACACACGGAGGAAATAAGTTCATTATCAGAGAAAGTAGTTGAACTTTCGGATCAGCTAAATAATTTATCTACGAAGGTAGATGATAATCTGAATGACACAAAACCGGTAGTCTTTAATGACACAGAAGAGTACGAACAAATTAGGAAATTCTAACAAAATCAGAATCAAATTAATACGCAACACCAAAGATGAATCCGGGAAGTACGAGATCAGCTGACACAGGTAATACAAGAGTTAAGTATTTCAGAGGTCACTCGTAATCCAATACGGGAAGAGGGACATAGAAATACGGAACAGCCACAAAATAATAACACAGCGCATTTCGAAATTATGAAAGAAATTGGCAAGGTGCAACGTATTTTGAAATGGAACCGCCGAAACGAAGTAACAATGACCGATATGCGACTCGCCGACATGATGATTTTGACTACACGCTGTTCATTACTACACGTAAATTTAAAAGATTTAAGAATTTTGGAAACGACATTCATCCACAAGCGTGGCTCCATCGACTCTCTCATTGTTTTCCTCCCAACTGGTCATTAGAGCCAGATTAGAATTTAGGTGTGGTTATTTAGAGAATGAACCTGCTGTAAGAATGCGATCGGTCATTCACGACTGTCACAGTGAAGGAGAATTTTACCATGCCTTCCTCTCAGCATTTTGGTCTCAAACTACACAAGATCGAGTAAAACATAGCACCATAATGATGAAATATTTAGAACAATCTGAATTTTCGAGTCTTGTGAAATATTTTGAAGACATGTTGCATAAGAATCAGTACCTGTCAAACACATACAGCCCCTCAGAAATCATGTGCATTTGCTTAATCAAATTACCTGAACATTTACGACGTATGATTTTGGCAGGACGTTGCAAAGACGACATTGATGCTTTTCAGGGACTCTTACAAGAATTAGAAATTGACACTGACAATCGCGGAACGCGAAAACAGGAACACAACAATTACAGGTCACATCCGTCGCAATTCGGCGATGAAAGAAATAATAACTGGACACGACAAGGCTATTCTCACAACACAAATCGTGACCAAAACAGACACCACTCGTATGACAACCGTTGGCAGAGTAGTAATAATTACAGGGAAAGATCAACTCTCCGCGGTAGTGACTATCACAGAGACAATCAGAGAAACAGGCAGTATGGGAACCAAAACAATTATTATTACGGGAGACAGAATATTACACGCAACGGTCCAGCGCGCAGTTACGATTCAGGGAGAAATTCTCCACCACCTAACCAACAAGAAAGAAACTACAGGAACTACCGACATGACGGCAGACGATATAATTGTAACCTGAATTGCATCAGAACTGGCAAGATTCAAACAGAGCAGGGCACTGTCGAGAAGGTGAATTTGTAGAAGTTAAGTCTCCTAATCCCAGTAACGACGCACGCCAGCAAAGAAACAGACAATGACTCGCACCGCAGGCAAACCACGTGCGCCGGCTAGCTCAGGGAAATATTTCATAGACGCAAATCTTGAGAAAAATTCCAGTATTCTTTACCGACATATACGACATGATAATTCCGTTGAAGCTCGAGCTTTGCATACTAGGAAGAGTGAAGGTTTACACCACATTTCACATGTAAAACCGTTAATTCAAGATAATCTGCTTTGTAACTTTGTCTTTGCCATAAAACTTTTCACTTCACATTTCTAGTATGCATTGTCAGACTTAGAAACTGTTACCATGCTACAATGTTTGAAGTTAAAAATCCAGTCAAGAACCAAGAGAACTTATTGAAACAGAAATTACGAGTGCATTGTTATAGTGAACAGATGTCACAGTGTTATTGTGTGTGTACATTCTTGCTTGTTAGTTGCACGATTATGTACAACTATAAGGTTTACATACTTACATTGTTTCTTCTCTATCAAAATCTTTCATTTGCTAACTACGCCTATCAGTAGTTAGTGCCTTCCGTAGTTTGAATCTTTTATTTAGCTGACAGTAGTGGCGCTCGCTGTATTGCAGTAGCTTGAGTAACGAAGATTTTTGTGAGGTAAGTGATTTGTGAAAGGTACACGTAAATGTTAGTCAAGGCCATTCTTTTGTAGGGATTTCTGAAAGTCAGACTGCGTTGCGCTAAAAAAAATATTGTGTGTCTGTTTAAGCACAGTCATGTATAATTTTTAAAAAGGGGACGTTTCAGTGTGTCACAGTTCGTTTTATCTTAGGACCGAGAGATAAGGACGGGCATTTTTTAGAATGAAGAATGGGTTATAGGGAAGGGGAGATTAACGAATACGGTTTCATAGGTGTTGAGAGGAGTGATACAGAGTAAAGACAGCAGCAATTAAAAGAGAAAATGTAGCGTCAATGGAAACCGCTGGATTTGTTTATAAAGTTTTGGGGGAATGTAATTGAAGGGCACTTGCGGCGATAGTGTCAGAGAGAGAGGGTGTGTGTGTGTCAGAGAGAATAGAGGAGACATTAACAACGAGTAAACATAATATGAAATCGTTTGCGTATTGTGTGGAGGACGGTGGGTGTATTCATGGATGCATGGGAAGAGAGAGATGTATATGAAATAACAAAAACTACTGTGACAGAGTCCATCTACGCTGATTAGTTTGTATGTATCTAGACAGGGTATAAATGTAATCAAAATAGAATATTTAACAAACTGTATATTATAAAGAAACCCACTTCAATTGAAAAGGCAACTCAAACGAAAACTAACCCATATTGTATCTTTTCTGTGGCCACGCGATCTTCCACTAGCTTCCAATGAGGAAAAATGATTAAAAAGAAGACATAGCAAAACATTTCAAGAAATCTAATATTTTATCCTGAATCCTTCATTATTTTGTACTCCTATCATGTGTTTTGGTATAGAATGTATAAGCCGTCGGACGTAACAGCCTGAAGAAGCAACTTCCTCTCAGGCTTGCACGACACAGTACCAAAGAGCTACCGCAGTAGTTGGCTGGTTTGGTGGCCAGTTCTCTGTTAATGTTCCGGCGATCTCAGCCCACATGTTTTCCGTGGGGTTAATATCAGCCGCCTGTGGAGGCCAGTCGATGTCGTTGATGACAATCGTGAAGAGCCGCCGCTGAACAAATGCAGACTTGTGAATGGAAGAATGGTCCTCTTGCGACGTCCCCTTCTGCGTACAGCATTCGCACTGACGCAAGCATCACATTTTCCAATTTGTGGGTATACTGCGCGCTGTTCAGAGTTCCTTCTATCCTGCGAATAACTCCCGCCCCTCTCGCCAAATTCCAACCCCAGCAGGTAACAGATAGCCGACCACTTCTTCTCGTCGTGGTTACATATTCGCGTCGATGGCGAGTCCATTGCGGCCTGTGACCGTCGTTACTGGTGGAAAACACCTTCTCATCAGTGAAAATGTTGTCCCACGACGCCCTTCGCAAATGCTGCCGGCATGAAACGTTGTCTTCGCTGAGCTCTTTTTTCACGGCGGATCGTCGTGCATGCAGTCCAGCGTCCCTCAGCCTTCGGCGAATCGTGTCACTGGAGCCGGGGAAAGCCGGCCGGTGTGGCCATGCGGTTGTAGGTGCTTCAGTCTGGAACCGCGAACCCCATTCGGTTGCAGGTTCGAATCCTGCCTCGGGCATGGATGTGTGTGATGTCCTTAGGTTAGTTAAGTTTAACTACTTCTAGTTTCTAGGGGACTGATGACCCCTGATGTTCATTCCCATAGTGCTCAGAGCCATTTGAACCATTTGAGCCGGGGAAGTTGGTCTCCAGCCGCAACTGCTTCGCGTTCAGAAAGGGATTTTCTCTGCTCCTAGACATTAGTTCCCTGTCTTCCTGCTGTGAGCTCACTCTCTTCCTGCCTGAGCCAGGAGCCCTGTTGGTGGTGCCTCTTTCAAGGCAGATCCTCCACCATCTCGTTGCAGTGGTATGTGGTAGCCGTACTGTCTGCCAGCTTCTCTGATGGAACATCCTCCTTCAATGAGAGCGACGACTCTATCCCGAATAGACATCTCCCAGTGAGCCATTACGGCAGACAGCCTGATGTGTATTTCTGCTTGCCACTCTTATACTGATGCCAGGAGAGGTGGTAAACATATTTACGTCAAACGGAGCGGCAGAGGCAGAGGCAAGCGGCGCAGCCGTGCTGGCTCGTCCCGGGCTGTTGGCCCACCAATGCCACCGCCAGCTCGCTCACTTCCGTCTCGTCTCGGCCAGACTGGCTGGCCCGTGGCTCTCGAGCTGCGGCTAGTACGGACCCGGGCCGCAAGGCCACGATCACCCCTTGAAGGATCGAAAGTTACACTTAACCTAACCAAGTCTGTAGTATAAACTAACGGAGCTTCAGCTATTATGCTATAACATGTGCAGGCACACCTACAGTTGACGATTCATTCAAATATTTGACGAACAATACGTTCAAAAATACATTCATTTGAAACATACCTACCAAAAAATATTTCACGTAGCTAGCAATAGCATGACGCAGGAAACTATTCTTTCTTGTAAGCGCTCTGCATCAGATGTAGCCTTAAGAATAAGCGTATTCAATCACGACAACTAAGCGGAATGTAAAAGTAAACCGGTTAGGCGGCAGCTTCTCAAACTAATAGTATATACGCAGTATATAATACATGTTTTGTGCACTTATAACACGTACTCAGTGTCTCTGAAACAATACGTGCTGCACGACGGAAATTACTTTCTGCTGAGGCACTTCATTTGCATCTCAATGACACACGACTACTAGAGAACATTGCTCTTTACGGCATTCAATCCACTTGTAAATTAACACCATAATATGGCAGATATTAGGCAATCCGTTAATAGGGATGAGTAAGGCCTTAAGGATTGCAACTAAACATGCTACTCCTAGCTACAACTGAATACTTATTTGATTATTAACGTGTCTTCATAACCATGTTGTGGCGTTCGACTCTCAGTCAGCATAGACCTTTTCGTCATCTTTTCTCTAGTTAAACGTGCGCATGTCTCGCTAATGGTGGACCAACATTGGACATTTCTCCTCTGTTCCTGGTTAGACAACGACGGCGGTAGGCGCCGGGTTCGAATCGCGGTCAGGCAATATAACTTCAGTCGTCATTTAAGGTTCCAACCTCACTACTGGTGACAAACTGTGATATCCACGTTTTGTTTTTGCGTACTTATTCAACAATGCAATTAGGTGCTGGGTTCGCATCCTTGTCACCAGCATCACATGATGGCATTTCAATTTTAAACATGTGCATCCTGTGTTCTTTGCCAATGCAACAATATATAACGTCTTTAGAAGTTAAGTATCGAGAAGTTAATTGTCGTGTTAGGGTTCCTGGTTTCGTACAAACATTATCGTCATTTACGTTCAAGTTGAGATTTGATAACTGATACTGGTGCAAACGTCAATATTTGACGTCTCTTTCTGCCTAGTGATCAATCTCGATAAGGCACAAAGCTTTGCTTGGTTAACAATGGCTTTACATTCTGTGTTGGCATCCGAATCCAGAACGATGACGTTGGTCATGTCATTTAAAGTACATCTTTGTATACAAGTAACTGTTGTTGAGTAATGTGAAGAATGATATTACTTGTGATTCGCTGTAAATGTTGGGATTCCGTAGGGTGCTTGCCGCCGTTAATCACGTTTTCTTTTAACTGCTTAGTATTACATAAAGTTGATGCGAAACCACTCCCCGTTGAACGTTGAACGACGTTCAGCATGTGTTGGGTAAACCTTGTAGACAGCAAAGAACTTGTTTCCAATTGCCATACAACTTTATAAATCCATTTACTGTCTCAAATATGTAATTCTGCCTAAGGATTACTTAACGATTTATGTGACAAAATTAGTTGTCCCATAACGTTTGAAATGTCAGTTATTGAAATTAAGTTAGGTTTACAAACGTTAAGGACTGTCTGATCTTTTCAGTACTATCATGGTGTTACTTTACATCTAGACGACTGTCATAAAGACCGGTGCTTTCTAGTAGTCTCGAGCGGTACCCATTGTGTATCTTACAATGACTGTACCATGGAGGGTTGCGACTATTTGCAACATGAACATGCTATGTTGGTTGCATACATTCAGGTGCAGCCTACATGTTGGAATTATGGCGTGACCCACTTTTTTTGCTGTCGAGTGTACATGGTCAGTAATATAGCCTTCTCACTGAATCTATTGAACATAAAAATGTCGAATAACACACTATATCATCTTTGGTTTACAACCAGTGTCAGTTTAAAGTAATCTTAGCTTTTCCAAACATGTCACAGAATTAACACCAAATTTAACAGCTCTCTACTGAAATACTAGTAAACCCGCTATCAGTTTTTTATATTTACTCAAACTGTGCACATCATAGTTTTATTCTATAGAGAATATTTGCCACAAATTTAATTCAAACTGGGGATTGTGCTGTGAAGATGATTCCTAAAACTGTTTCGCTTGATATCTCTTCATCGATATGTAACTGAATGTTCTGCACGGAAGACATCAAAAGGAGATTAGCATTGGCGAAAAGGGCATTCCTAGCCAAGAGAAGTCTGCTAGTATCAAAGATGAGTCTTAATTTGAGGAAGAAAGTTCTGACAATGTACGTTTGGAGCACAGCATTCTGTGGCAGTGGGACATGGACTGTGACAAAACCCGAACAGAAGAAATTCGAAGCATTTGAGATGTGGTGCTAAAGACGAATGTTGAAAATTAGGTGGACTGAAGAGGTAAGGAATGAGGAAGTTTTACGCAGAATCGGAGATGTAAGGAATAGGTGAAAAACACTGACAATAAGAAGGGACAGGATGATAAGACATCTGTTAAGACATCAGGGACTGACTTCCATGATGCTAGAGGGAGCTGCAGAGAGGAAAAACTTTGGAGGAAGACAGAGATCGAAATATGTCCAGCTGATAGTTGCGGACGTAGGTTGCTACTGCTACTTTGAGATGAAGAGGTTGGCACAGAGGAATTCGTGGCGGGCCGCATCAAACCACTCAGAAGACTGATGACTCAGACAACATAATGACTCGATTTGGTACCAATAAGCTCATCATTTACGGTACGAATTGTGTAAACGCCACATCATATAGATATCCAATATTGTGGCCTGTTCAATGAGCGGCCAAAGACGACTGCTGGGAGATCAAAAGTAAAGGTATTTCTGCGACAGGAGGAGCCCTCCTAGATCGCTCCTTGCCAGTTCTCCTCGGAAGGAAGTTGGTGATCTGTTGTCGCCGGTAGGCGCAGTGGAAGATAATTCACAATTAGTTTTTAAGATAAAAACAGTGCGTAGACTCGCTATTGACATCGGCTGGCGATGCCCATAGAGAAATCACGTCGTAAACGGCCCTCAGCCCGGTCAAGTTATCAGGAACACTGGGGTCCTGACCTGGAACGATAAGGAAGACCCCGGATGCACCCCACCTGCGACAGCAGCAGACCGCTGTGTTGAATTCCGATTGCGGACGTAACAAACTCTCCTCAACGTGACTGTCGTTGCTCAGGCGACAAGATCAGATGCCACTTTACGGTAGTCAAGGAATCTTGTGGGAACGTTCAGTACGCCGTCGATGCGTCTCGCCAATTGCCTTACGAACAGAATTGCTGTGGTGTTCATGGAGCAAAGTAGCGGCTAATGTTTACCAGGCGTCACTTGTCATGACTGCATACGTCTCGCTGAAACGAAGATGTCAGCGGTTCTCTAACTCTGCACTCAGCTGTGCTTGCATAACAAGCCTCCTCTATTAGGCAACTGTTCCGTAAAAACTCTTGGCATGTATCGTTGTATTAGCAGTAGCGTTTCTTTCGTCAAGTAACGAAGGTGATGTGATCTTGTCTAGTTGTCCTGCCTACGGCATTTCTGCTGTGTGGCTCTCAATAGGAGTCCGATACTATGTTTTTCCCTGACCCATTCTCAGTGGAGAAGTGTTACTCGAGCCGGCCTCGTGTCCACACCGCAGTAATGTAAGCGAGGTAGTGTCTTCCTCGGACTATGGAAACTTTGTTTGATGCCTTGTAGGAGGTTGGTATGCAATACAACATTCTCCTCTAAAAAATCCTCCAGGATTTTAGAAAAAGCGAAGACAATCTTTTCTGTTTATATGAATATGTTTCCTATTTACAAAATCCTTTACCATCTTCATCTATGTTACAATTTTTATTATTCTTCTGGCTAAAAGCCATTCCAGAAGTATCTTATGTATGGATTTTAACAATGCTTCGGCTACTTTACGTACTACAAAAATATAAACTACACCATTGACTACTAGTACGGCGATTATGCTGGTGACTGATACACTAATGCTAATAGTGCTTCAGATTTCATTCTCTGTGATATTCCTGAACATGTCTTAAAATTTATCGACAGCAATTTGCCAGTTTTTCTGAATCAGTTTATTTATCTACTCCCTGTAGTACCATAGCATGTATTGTAAATTTCAGAAAGGAAAAATTCTGACAAATGATGGAAGGCTATCCTGGCCAATACAATGTTGGTTTTACTCTAGTAATTACCGCAGTAACCGTGATGGTTGCTAGTAGCTGCAAGTCCACTCCTGCTATATCATATTCTGTTCATTAATATACCACCAAACAGCAATTCTACTTTTGTTATTACTGCAAAAGCGTTATTTTAAAATGGTTCAAATGGCTCTGAGCACTATGGGACTCAACTGCTGAGGTCATCAGTCCCCTAGAACTTAGAACTACTTAAACCTAACTAACCTAAGGACAGCACACACATCAATGCCCGAGGCAGGATTCGAACCTGCGACCGTAGCAGTCACACGGTTCCGGACTGCGCGCCTAGAACCGCGAGACCACCGCGGCCGGCAGCGCTATTTTATTAACAATTCAATGTTACCGTTTGTGGCTTGTACACAAATGAAATCCACTGCCTTCTTATTCTCCGGAAATGTGTTCATAGCCTTATAACTATTTTCTTACATTCTGGAGCAGTCGTATTCCCAAAAAATATCTGTACTCCACCCGACCAGTTACCTTTTTGAACTACACGTGCAGGACAAATAGTAATAGCTTCATAATCACACTTCTTCTGTTATAACTTCATGTATTTTCAGTTGCTTAGATACAGTAATACTCTTTAAACCAAGAATTTCCTCTCTCTGCCAATAAGACTGCATCTAACCGACATCTTCGCCTTCAGTTCAAGGAAATAATATACGTGTACTTCGTCTCTCCGTAGAAAAAAGTGGAAATACAACAAAAAGCCCTATATTAAGTTTATTCATGAGTCAATGAAGACAAAAAGAGGTCCTACCGTTACATGTACACCCCTAAATCTGTGCCTACGTATTCCTAGGGCTGTGCCTGTATCGCCTGTTCTGCAGTATTTCTTTACTCTTTTACTTCTTAATTCCAATACATGGAAATTTTGCTAGCACTTGAGGAAAGCTATGTACGACCCCTTGAAAAATTTCAATACAGCTGTTATGAATTACTGATGTTCTTCCTAGGAACTGTAACTTAATATTTATGGGAGACTTTACCTCAACTACCTTGTAAGGACCCTGAAACTTCGTCCAAATCTTTTTTGTCTTACCATTTTGAGTGTCAGGGTTCACAAACAATAATCACTGACCTATCTGATAATGTGGTAACTTCCTCTTTCTTAACCCCATATGCTTATGAAGGTCTAGTGTTCTGGTGTTGGTCCATTTTTCCAGGCTCCCTTTTCAGTTTTTAGAAGTAACTTAACTTGTAGACCTTCTTTTCCTAAATTTAGTCGTATTGTTTCAAATGTAGAGAGCATTTTGTGTCCATATTCAACCTCGTAAGCTGATGACCCTGTTATGTGGAATGAAAATGTACAGACTTCTTGATTTTCAGTTAGGGATATGATTGCTTAATGAGATAAGACATGAAATTGGTCCTTTAGTCTGTAATAGTCGTTTAAGGTACCTCGAGTTTAAATATCTAATGATATAATGCTGTGTGAACTATTAGCAGGTTTTCTGTCCTTTATTGCTACAACTACTAAATACCTTGAGAAGTTGTTGGTAATTGTTAATACATACTTGTTACCCTGCTCACTTCTGTGAAACCTTCCCAAAATACCAGCTCCTATAATTTGAAATTGGTAACGAGACTCTAGTAGTCCTTTTAATTATATCTTTTGACGCTATAGATCAGCATGTTGTGCACACAGAATATAGTTCTTGATATACTGCTGAACATCAGCACATCTTGTTCACCACCAGAGTCATTCTGCTACTCTTCCATCTGTTGTTCTCTTAACCTGATATCCTGAAAATGTATGATTATTTGCCTGCTGTAACACTTCTGTCTGCAAAACTGCTGGAACTACGACACATAGATCACACTTTATTGATGTACACAAAATCACATCTTGTATGACAAAACTGTAAGTGTGTGCAATACATTTTACACTCTATCACTTGCTTGCACTCTCTCGGGATGTTTCAGATTAAATCCAGAGACTTTCAATACCCAATATTACTGCTATGTGTATCAACATTTGTGTGTTTAACACCCCGTTTGTGGGTTACATCATGCCAAAATAGATTTAGTTTCAAAGCCCATCTCATTAGAAGCCTTGAAACTTATTTTAGCTTAACTAGCCATTTTATAAGCTGCATGATAAGTGTTATATTCTAGCCAGTAATGCCACCCGAGCCCGCTGCCAAAAGGTTGGCAGCATCAAAGTCCGGACGCTGTCCGCATAAGCAGCGCCAGCGGGACAGCAAATCGCCGCAAGTCTGCGCGCGCCACCGCTGGCTTCTGGGTTCTTCAGCGCTGGAGTCGCGAGCGCTAGCACCGTTCTGCATTCGCCGCTCAGTTGTATACTCGCCACCGAATTGTGTACTTGCTAGTCAGTTGTGTGTTCATCGCAGCAGAGTTGTTGTTTGTCGTCAGCCGACGCTGACCTAGCCGCTCCGACTGGAACTAGACAGATTCTGTAGACACGGAGTTCCCTACTGAGTATCTGTATCTTCGTAAATAAAGATAAGTACCGACTTTTATTTAATCAGAGTGTTTGGGTTCTCATCTTTCTGTTCACTGTTCCAGCGGACCGGTCGGCCCGCTATTAAAAGTGTGGCGGTGACATCGTAAGCCATTTCTACAGCCAAGTGTTTGTCGCTACGAACACCGCCACAAAAATAAGTAATCACTGTGAACTTAGGTACATACAGATAACATCCAAAATAAGAAATAGCGCATATTAATGTCAACTACTCCTTTGCTTGGGATTATTAAAGTGGTGATATGCATATGCGATTCGGTTTTACGTCTTGTCAGTGTTTGGTCCCAAAACTGCTCCTAAAACTGTACCACTTGCGTCAAATGACATATGAATTCTCTTGTGATATCTGGCAAAACCAAAACAGGATGTAAAGGTAATATATCGTTTAAATTTTCATATGGTTCTCAATCTCAGCTGTCCATCGAATGTAATACCTTTCCACAATAATTTAATTAGTGGTCATACCATTTCAGCAAATCCCTTCACTGATATTAAGTAGTAATTTGCTATTCCAAGGAAAGATTGCTATTTTTTAACTGTCTGATGGACTAGAAAGTCATATAAAGCTGATGTAAGGTGCAGATCTGACCTCACTCCATCTTGGCTAATTTATGCCACAGATAGCTCACTTGTGATTGTACAAATGGACATTTGTCAATACTGAGCATGAGTAGAGAGTTTTACAGTTTGTCAAATATCATGCCCAAATGCTGAACATGCCTCTGTAAAGTTTTTCTAATTACAATTATATAATCTAGGTAGACCACATATTTTTCTGTTTTAAACCTCTGACGAATCTGTCTATCAAACGTTGAAAAGTGGGTGGCACGTTTTTCAACCCAAAAGGCATCTTACAAATAGGTTAGTGATCGAGGATCAGGTAAATGCTATTTTCGGTCTGTCATCAGGGTGTACTTCAGTTTTGTCTTCAGGGCTTATCTCAATCTACCGATATTCACTTCTTAAATCTAGAGCTAAAAAGAAATTGAACTTCCTAAATTATCTAATATATGAATAATATTAGAGATGGGGTACAAATCTGTTACCATTGTTTCAATTAAGAATCTGCAGTCATAACAAAACCGATATTTCTTTGTTTCAGCTGGTGACCTTTTCGGTGCAACTACTGTGCTCACAGACCATGGATTATCGCTGTGTTCTCTAATCCTATCCTATAACTGCTGATCCACAAACTGCTCTACTAAGGGCTGTGTATGTTTAGGTAATCTATAGCGCCTTCTAAATACCGCTGATTATTGCTTGTTAGTGTTCCACACTGTGTGATGCGTGTACCAGGTGACACTTTTCGTGGACTGATCTAATCCTTATATTGTATTAACACTGGTTCCACTAATGATCAGTTTTAACCCTTCAGGGGAGATGTAACAGAAAATGTAAACATTTATTTAAAACATAATTGCAGCCATATTTATTAATGTAAAATTCTAAAATATTGCATTTGTAAAGCAACACAGCTGTGTGTTAATGGAATAATATAGTAAAATATCCAGGATTAATATTTTGCCAGACATTTTAATTTTTTTATTGTCTTTTTATAAAAAGTCATAACTCACATTCTGATCATGCAATGAATCTGAAAATTTTACTCTAGTGTCCTGATAAGGTTATAAGAACACTGAGTTACAGTTATTAATTTATGGTACAAATTGTATCATTGGCAGAGTTTTTAATTTTGTATATCAAAATTAACTTTTTTTATATATACAATCATCCAAAAATCAGAATGTAATTGCAGCATCTTGTATTTGTTAGTTGCAGGCATACAGAAACACGTTGCGAACACTTCCTGAAAATTTCATATCACTATCGCATATACTTTTTGAGAAACGGCTTGTAATAACAGAAAAATGTAAAACAGAGAAAATGAGTTTCGAAGATTTTCTTCTAATACTTCTACATATAATAAGCTTACCTCAATTTTAAAATCTTCCATACTGATACGCTTCATCTTCCAGGTTTCTCTTCTCTCCTCTTCGAATCTGCCTGGCCTGTATTTTCAGGTCTTTTAACTTTCTTGACCCTGCCCTCGTCGATGGAGTAAAATGCTTTTGTTCTAAACACACCAGGATCTATATCAACTCTATTCAACATTTTAAGTTTGTCATTATTTTCGTTATTGTAACATAAAACTGCATCATAGACACCTATTTTGACTACTTCAAGTCCACAGAATGTCCTTTTTGAGCATCTAATCCAAATTAAACTAATGGGGCTTTCATTAGCATTTTGTGTCTTTCCATGCAGACACCTCCTCAATAAATCAGGGTTTGCAATAAACCTGAATATTGGCTTAATTTCATTCACAACAGTTTGTGGTAATGAGTGTTTATGTGAATACATCTCATTTCTGTTGTTGAACTTACACCAATCTTCTTTCTGACACAGATCGTGTGTTGATGTTTGGTCAGTGGATAGTTTGTGGAAAATAATTGTCCACACAGCACGCATCGTAGCCTCTAAATTATGTGTGTTTATCCTGATAGCTGTACCATAAAATAACTGAAGAGAATCAATTTCATTCAGAGTAAGCCTGCCTTTTACTCCTAGTGGTTTTTCATCCTCAAGCACATAACTTTCCCCTCTTTCAGCAAGTGATGAAGCCTTTTGGATGTGGCCAACACGTTCCACCTTTTCTATTGTTGTATTATACAGACTTTTATCTGTTGCAGCTTTGAACGAAGAGGAGTCCCCATCACCAAGATATTTAGTATATCTAAGACCATACTGGACTTCAGATCTGGGTAACATGCTCACGACTGCAGCAGCCTTCACGTCCCCACTTGAGCCACTACAATTTTTAGAGCATGCTACTACAGGCTTTTCTAGCCACAGTTTCTCTCTGTCTTCATTGTAGGACATTTTCGTTCTTGAACACTGTTGGTAGTATCTGGACATAATTTCGATATCTAAAACTTTTCCGCAGTCAATACCAGTAACAGATGCAACTCCATACAGAGATGTGTGACCCTTTTCCTCCAGGTCCCAGCTACAGATACACACACGTCAGTAACATTTGTAGGGGGTTAATTGTCATGAATATCTACTCCAGACTGTTTCTTTGTGGTTTATTTCCACCAATTTCTCCACCGCTTTCTTCATAGAATCTTTGGCAGTATCGCACACAGCATCATACATTTCTTAATTTATTTTTTCAAACTTTGCACTAAGTGGATGCATGATCAGAAAACCACACAATAAATTACCTCCTTCCCTGCCCTGTCCAAGGCATCTCAGAGAATATGCTAACCTAAAATTGCTTTCATAGGTACCAGTGTCAGTTATTTTGGAGGAGGAAAACGAAATTCATAGCCATACATATTACAAATTCATTTAGAATCACAATCTATTCCCACTCCTTTCATCAACAACAATCATACTGTCCATATTTTTACAGCTTACACATGAACATGAAAACCTTGTAGCCCCGCAGAGAAGCTCTAAATCAGTAAGTCTGAATCAAGTGGAATCCATTCTAACACCATTGACGCTTCTGTACAATTTTCCTGTCCCAAGTTTCGATGCATTACCTGAGAGCTTATGTTCTTCATTTCGAGCTGTTTCCTCTTTTTTGTTGCTAAACCGATTTCCATGAAACCTCCGTTTCATAAACTCAGTTTTTCCACTGTCCTTTATCGATAAATCATAACTTACACGTAAAGGCTTTCGAATTCAACCTTCCACCTACTAATATGTGTTGGTATTGTCAAAACGTAAATTAGCCACATGAAATAAAGTTTTCAGGCAAAGATATAGATGTCAACCGGAGATATAAATGTCAGCCAAAAATATCCAAAGAAAATAGCCTTCACACTGACAAAAATTCGCTGAAGCAAGTAGTTTGACATATGTTGGAAAAGGTGGTATTGGCCGCCAGTGCAGAGTTAATCAGTTTAACAATTTAAAGACATTTCTAAAGCTGCTAACACGATAACATTCACACACTACAAAGATTAAACTGTGTGGATGAAGAAAATAATATTTTTTTAAAAAAATCGGTTTCTTTAACCAAAATCCATTATATCCCTTTTTAAGATGTTTCACTTTTTCTCGTAATACAGATATGGCGATGGTTTGTTCTGTTCTACTTCGTATCCACGAATCCTCGACAGCCTTCTCTTCCATAACACCTACCGCGTCTTTCAGACTAATTTAATCTTCCCCAATATTATTCAGGCTCATTGGCACTATAACGTAACTCATATTATCCCTTGTACGTATTTATAAACCTGTGTACAAAACAATGTTGCTCATCCAACACGTTATTGTTTGCGTGTTGTTCTACCAAACACACCATATCCCGTGGAAGATTAGTATCTACTGGTACCCAGATTAATTTTCCTATAACTGCTGGTACTCTTTCATGCAAAACAATTTTTAAAGCACTGATATACAGTTTATTCGATGTCAGATTTGCAATTGGTTTATCTCGTGATACAGAAACATATGCGATTGTTGTATCCAACGGAAACAGTTTAACATCGATTTAAACTGGCCATTGCCAGATGTTCTGTCTAGCATGTTGCCTAGCCAGAAAGAATGGTACACCCCAGGTGTTACACGCTTCACCCACTGTCCCTGCTGTCGAGACATCTTCGCGGGTACCGGGCGCGGATGGGCAACCCTCTCCCCAAGGGGGGTGGCGGGTTCAGCGGCGTTCGCGGCGCACGAGGCGGAGGGTAAATGTGGAGGCTGGCCGTGTGGCATCGCCCGCTCTGCCTGTGAGTCGACATGTGGCTGCTCCTTCAGTAAGGTCCGAGCAGGCACACGGGGGGAGGGGTTTATTAGTTATTGGGAGCTCCAACGTTAGGCGGGTGATGGAGCCCCTCGTCGGGTAAGAAGGCCAGTGTTCACTCTGTCTGCTTGCCGGAGGGTCTCATCCGAGATGTGGAGGAGGCCCTGCCGGCGGCAATAGAGAGCACTGGGTGCTACCGACTGCAAATTGTTGCTCATGTCGGCACCAATGACTCCTGCCGTCTGGGTTCAGAGGATATCCTCAGTTCGTACAGGCGGTTGGCGGAATTGGTGAAGGTGGAAAGCCTCCCTCGCGGGGTGGAATCAGAGCAAACTATTTGTAGTATCGTTCCCAGAACCGAACGCGGTCCTCTGGTTTGGAGCCGAGTGGAAGGCTGACACCAGAGGCTCAGACGATTCTGCGGAGATCTGTGGTGCCAATTTCTCGACCTCCGCTATCGGGTGGAGAAATGTAGGTTCCCCCTGAATAGGTCAGGCGTGCACTACACGCCGGAAGCGGCTACAAGGCTAGTGGAGTACGTGTGGAGTGCACATGGGGGTTTTTTAGGTTAGAGAATTCCCTCCCTAGGCCTGACAAGACGCCTCCTGAGACGCGGCAAGGTAGGTGTAGGCAAAATGCAACAGGGAATAACAATATTAATGTGTTAATGGTAAACTGCAGGAGCGTCTATAGAAAGATCCCAGAACTGCTCTCATTAATAAACGGTCACATCGCCCACATAGTACTAGGGACAGAAAGTTGGCTGACACCAAACGTAAACAGTAATGAAATCCTAAACTCAGATTGGAATGTATACCGCAGAGACAGGCTGGACTGTGAAGGGGGAGGCGTGTTTACAGCGATAAGAAGTGCAATAGTACCCAAGGAAATTGACGGAGATCCGAAATGTGAAATGATTTGGGTGAAGGTCACGGTTAAAGCAGGCTCAGCCATGGTAATTGGATGACTCTATAGGCCCCCTGGCTCAGCAGCTGCTGTGGCTGAGCACCTGAAGGATAATTTGGAAAATATTTCGAGTCGATTTCCCCACCATGTTATAGTTCTGGGTGGAGATTTTAATTTGCCGGATATAGACTGGGACACTCAAACGTTCATAACGGGTGGCAGGGACAAAGAATCCAGTGAAATTTTTTTAAGTGCTTTGTCTGAAAACTACCTTGAGCAGTTAAACAGAGAACCGACTCGTGGCGATAACATATTAGACCTTCTGCTGACAAACAGACCAGAACTATTTGAAACAGTTAACGCAGAACAGGGAATCAGCGATCATAAAGCGGTTACGGCATCGATGATTTCAGGCGTAAATAGAGATATTAAGAAAGGTAGGAAGATTTTTCTGTTTAGCAGAAGTGACAAAAAGCAGATTTCTGAGTACCTGACAGCTCAACACAAAAGTTTTGTCTCAAGTACAGATAGTGTTGAGGATCAGTGGACAAAGTTCAAAACCATAGTACAATATGCGTTAGATGAGTATGTGCCAAGCAAGATCGTAAGAGATGGAAAAGAGCCACCGTGGTACAACAACCGAGTTAGAAAACTGCTGCGGAAGGAAAGGGAACTTCACAGCAAACATAAACATAGCCAAAGCCTTGCAGACAAACAAAAATTACGCGAAGCGAAATGTAGTGTGAGGAGGGCTATGCGAGAGGCGTTCAATGATTTCGAAAGTAAAGTTCTATGTACTGACTTGGCACAAAATCCTAAGACATTTTGGTCTTATGTCAAAGCAGTAGGTGGATCAAAAGAAAATGTGCAGACACTCTGTGACCAAAATGGTACTGAAACAGAGAATGACAGAATAAAGACCGAAATACTAAATGTCTTTTCCCAAAGCTGTTTCACAGAAGAAGACTGCACTGTAGTTCCTTCTCTAGATTGTCGTAGAGATGACAAAAGCGTAGATATAGAAATAGACGACAGAGGGATAGAGAAACAATTAGAATCACTCAAAAGAGGAAAGGCCTCTGGACCTGATGGGATACGAATTCGATTTTACACAGAGTACGCGAAGGAACTTGCCCCCCCCCCCACCCCCCTCCTTCATGCAGCGGTGTACCGTAGGTCTCTGGAAGAGCGTAGCGTTCCAAAGGATTGGAAAAGGGCACAGGTCATTCCCGTTTTCAAGAAGGGACGTCGAACAGATGTGCAGAACTATAGATCTATATCTCTAACGTCGATCAGTTGTAGAATTTTGGAACACGTAGTATGTTCGAGTATAATGACTTTTCTGGAGACTAGAAATCTACTCTGTGGGAATCAGCATGGGTTTCGAAAAAGACGGTCGTGTGAAACCCAGCTCGCGCTATTCGTCCACGAGACTCAGAGGGCCATAGACAAGGGTTCACAGGTAGATGCCGTGTTCCTTGACTTCCGCAAGGCGTTAGATACAGTTCCCCACAGTCGTTTAATGAACAAAGTAAGAGCATATCGACTATCAGATCAATTGTGTGATTGAATTGAAGAGTTCCTAGATAACAGAACGCAGCATGTCATTCTCAATGGAGAGAAGTCTTCCGAAGTGAGAGTGATTTCAGGTGTGCCGCAATGGAGTGTCATAGGACCGTTGCTATTCACAATGTACATAAATGACCTTGTGGATGACATCTGAAGTTCACTAAGGCGTTTTGCTGATGATGCTGTGGTGTATCGAGTGGTTGTAACAATGGAAAATTGTACTGAAATACAGGAGGATCTGCAGCGAATTGACGCATGGTGCAGGGGATGGCAATTGAATCTCAATGTAGACAAGTGTAATGTGCTGCGAATACATAGAAAGATAGATCCCTTATCATTTAGCTACAAAATAGCAGGTCAGCAACTGGAAGCAGTTAATTCCATAAATTATCTAGGAGTACGCATTAGGAGTGATTTAAAATGGAATGATCGTATAAAGTTGATCGCCGGTAAAGCAGATGCCAGACAGATTCATTGGAAGAATCCTAAGGAAATGCAATCCGAAAACAAAGGAAGTAGGTTACAGTACGCTTGTTCGCCCGCACTTGAATGCTGCTCAGCGGTGTGGGATCCATACCAGATAGGGTTGATAGAACAGATAGAGAAGATCCAACGGAGAGCAGCACGCTTCGTTACAGGATCATTTAGTAATCGCGAAAGCGTTACGGAGATGATAGATAAACTCCAGTGGAAGACTCTGCAGGAGAGACACTCAGTAGCTCGGTACGGGCTTTTGTTAAAGTTTCGAGCACATACCTTCACCGAAGAGTCAAGCAGTATATTGCTCCCTCCTTGCGGAGTATGGATGTAGATGTAGATGAATAACACAAGTATCCCAGTGATACATTGTCTCACTATGGGCAACACGTCCATTTGCTCATGAAACCTTGTGTTTTCTATGTTAAATCCGAGCCGTGTTGTCCCGACTGAATCAACGGCATTGCCGCCTGTTGCGCACAAGCTATACCTTGGCTCTTATGCAGGTTCAGAATGCCAACCGATACGTGTGAGACGCTCTGATAAACCCGGCCGGCCGTGGTGGCCGTGCGGTTCTAGGCGCTCCAGTCCGGAGCCGCGTTGCTGCTACGGTCGCAGGTTCGAATCCTGCCTCGGGCATGGGTGTGTGTGATGTCCTTAGGTTGGTTAGGTTTAAGTAGTTCTAAGTTCTAGGGGACTGATGACCACAGCAGTTGAGTCCCATAGTGCTCAGAGCCATTTGAACCATTTGATAAACCCAGAGGACTGGACACGTAGTTTAAGTTGTGGAAAGAGGCCAAAATAAGCGGCTGTCAGTTACACTCGAACATACAATCTTTTATTTGATCAAATATTACAAGAGCGAGGAAATTATTTTTTTTTTTTTTAAAAAAACGCATCTTTAGATTTGGAACTTAATTAGCAGCTGAATGCGCCGAACAATCTCATGCCTTATGGGCAAGACCACTTTAATCTAAAAACAGCAGGGTGGCAATAACTTAAAGCTCAACCAAAATCAGAAATTTAAAAGGCAAAGCCTTATCCTAAAACAGTTCTTTAATTAGGCTGACGGCGCAAAGGATCTGACACTTTAAGAGGAAACAAGTTACATTCAAAATCGGCTGAAGGCCAACACTTAAGAGTCAATAAAATTAATTTAAAAAATGCCATAGGCTTTACGTAAGGCAGTTCTTAAATTAGGCTGAAGGCCCAAACCAACTGACGCCCTGAGGGCAAAACCACCACCTTAATCTAAAAATCGGCAAGAAGCCGTACAAGCACAAACAAGAAGAACAAACAAGAAAAGGTAGTACACACAAGGACGCTCAGAAGTTCCGAGGGTTGGCCTGGAATTCAAACACTAACGCTCGCTTAGGTGAGACAGGCAGTCGGCCCAACCATCGTCGATCCGACGAAAACCCGACAGGTGAGACAGGCAGTCGGTCCAACCATCGTCGATCCGACGACAACCTGACCGACAGACAGCCAACCAGCCCACCGATAAGCTAACATCAGCTTTACCCGACCAGCAAACAAAAGGGAGTTCATTAGAACTACGTATAACGTTTTGGCGCCCACTACCAATTAAACATTGGGCTGTCGAACTACACACCGTGCTGGAGTGTGACAACACGATGAAGAAAATACAACGCCTGAATTTACGTTAACAGGCAGGGCAGGTAACTGGAACGTCAACGGCCACAAGACAGAAGATTCCACTCGTGCACTTCAATTCAAATAACCAAGTACAGTTAAACTCCACCGGAGGGTGACTAAAATTTGCCAACTGGAAAAGATTCGTTGTAATGTTGTTGCTTAATTTGAGGTGTAAGCGGTGCTCATATTCAAGATAGTAAAAGCGGGTTATAAGCTGTGAGCTGTCTGGGAAAGTTAACCTTGCATTACTGCGCTACTGTTTCACCAGGCATCCAGTCTAGCTTACCAAATTCCCAACCAGACTAACATTAATTATAATCTTTTAATAGTCATACGACAACCGGTGATATATATATAAAAAAGAGAATTTAAATAAAAAGAAATAAATCAGTTTATATTTGGAAATTTATGTTAACATTTAAAATTTCAGCATATTAAAATTGATTCATAACTGGTGCCTTGTTTAGGACTGTGAAAATGTGAGTTCCTAATCTTACACACATCAAATATGGAGCCAAGATTGGGAGACTGCATACAACGCTGCATTCATAAACTAACACACGAAGAACGTTGAAACATATGCAAGAGGAAATTAACCACAACCAACCGATTCAATTTTCACGCAAAGAAGTTACGTTCGTAGCACAATCCTGTCCGTCATGTAATTACCACACACTGGTATACTAAATTCATACTAACTCTCTGTGAAATCTTCCCGAAAAGAATATCTGAGGGCTACTTTGATGAGTACACCACATGCTACACGTGGTCAACTTGGTTTACACAAAGCGTGTAATTCCGCAATAATTATGATAATTAAAATAAATTAGATCGAAAAGCAATTTACAAAAGAAAAACCTCGAACTGGTTACTATCGTCTTACTACTAACCTGATGGGTCAAACAATTGTATAAGCACGTGGTACTGGTCTCACTAAGTTCACCCCACGTGGTTTGAACATAAAAAAAAGTTGCTATATTGAAAAATATTGTCAAGACGAGACTTTATAATCTCACGCACATTCGCATTGCAGATTGATGATGCTAGTTAGAGTTACTGATCAACACGTGGTTCCACGTTACTCACAAAGTAGTGACAAAGCACCTACCGGAATATATTCGGAACTTCACACTCGAATTACACTGCGCTGCAATTTAAGATAACATTAGATATTTTAGAGCTAAACCTGAAATAGAGGTGATTAAATTTTCAGTTAGGCTGAACTTAAGAAATCCATTGTCCTACGGACTTAGCAGACATGCGCTTAGCCGGAGATCTTACCACTTCAGACGCTCGCTGTGGACAGACTGAAGTGTTCCTTTCCTGAGAGTGGCTCACAAATACAAACGGAAGTGGCCAGAGAGGCAGCTTCCTATACCAACATGACAAGGGACGGACAGGATCATACTACGAATAGAAACCTCTCTGCTTTTAGAAAGCGTAGCAACCTGTTCCGACGTTGGTCCTACTGTTCTCTAGCAGACAGGCTTGTCTGCTACCCCCAAGCATGCAACTAGAAATACATTTGCTCATTCATCCTCTCACACAGAAGGGAAGGGGGATGACAGTATCTTATCATATACAGTATATAAAAGAAAGCAGATTTAGGTTCCGTATGAGACTGTGTGACATGAATTACATATAAATTGTGTTTCAAAGTGTAGTAGTGTGACAGATCGTTCTTGTTTATGTGTAAAAGTAACACGTTTCACTGCTCAGTCTCCTCCCAGATAGTCAGAAACACCACAGAAAATTTAGAAAAGGAATTTATGCCGTAAATGACAACAGATTTAAGAAATTAACATGAAAGGAATCCAACAGAGACCATTCAACGTTGTTGCTGGTGGGACTATTCCAACTGCTGACAACGAACTCCAAACCACACAATGTGAACAGTCGTGACTTGCTGGTAGATTAAGTCAAAACTCAACTTTCACGTTGAGGATCGGTAAGCTACGAACCTCGTAGCAATGGGAACAGCACCACACACTCTCACACTGCATAGAGGCCGCCAGCGGACCTGGCCCAAATAGGCGCCGCGGAGATTTCCTCGCTGCTCCATACCAACCGACCAATTTCCCAGTCCCAGAAATGGTGAAATGACCAAAGATACGTTGGCCGATGAGACGACCAACAGAATGACCAACCAACGGTCGTCTCGCTCCAATCTCCCTGCGTCGGACAGTTCATGTGTGTTGCCAGCGGTTGGCGAGCACTTGCGGTCGGCGCCTCACCGGCGCTCCGTCCCCGACTTCACTGCTGCCGCGTCCCGACTGCACTGCTGGTCCGTTTCCAGCTGACTGCCAGACACGCACAGACCCGGAATTACTATCGGTCGCTCCAGAGGTGGTACGACACTGCACTTATCGATACGCGCTGCTACTGCCGCTCACGGGCAAGTAAGGCAGGTAGTTAGCGGCACCAGGAAATGGAATAATAAAACGAGGCGGCAGTACCGTAATAGAAGATGACAAAAAATAAATGGGATAAACGCGAGTTGTGTGCTGCTCAACGTGGGCACCTGCAACAACTGCAACCACCAAATATTCATATCGTTTTCCTGTCAACCAACCCACCAACGAACAATCCGTTCTGCATGTGCTTTTAATGGACGTTTATTTAACAGGAACGCATCTGGTCCGAAGGAAGATTTCCGTTGGCGTTTAACGACTTCATTCCCCATTATAGTCATCCTGTTTCTTTCATCTGCACTCCTGTGCCTTTTGACTAGCCTGTTGATAGTTAAAACATTGCGGTTAGCGATAATGTTCTTTGAAATGTCTCTTTCTTCCTCAGCGCTAACTTTCTTTGTTTGACACAAACATTCCGAGACTTTGTATCACTGTCTGTCTCTTCCACATAAGCTATGACACATGATGCTGCTGCTACGACTTTTGGATCTATTGATTCTAGCTTTTTGAGAAGAATCTGGAGCAATCTCTCTTAGGAACACACCCAGTGTCCTATCCTTAGCCTGTCTTCATAAAACTGCATCATTGTACGGGTAGTTAGTCAGCTCATAAGTACAGACGTTCAGTTTGAGTATCCTGTCCGAAAAGGCTTCTACAGTCTCATTTGGATTTGTCTCTAATTACTTAACTTTTCTCAAAAGGATCTAACATACTTTTATTTTTTGTTCAATTTCTTGAAGCCATTTCCGAACTCTGTATCTGTAGTTACAATACTCAAAACCTCACGGGACATGTTGTACGTCTTAGCCTCACCCGACTAGCGCAGATCGGCCATCTGCAATGAAGGATGTAGAGACCAGATGCACAAGCTGGCTGCGGATAAGACACCCTAAATAACTATTGTAATATCCTCATTAGTTCCCTCAAAGCCACTACAAGATCCACAGGTGGGTGGGATATCCTATCAGTACACACTTAACGTCGCTAGGACCTGTTTGTGAACCACCACCTGTTTGACCACGCAAGTGCTGAGCCATTTGCTCGTTCTTTTCCTTTAAGACACACATCAATGAAGTTTGCTGCACCCTAGTTCCCAGAACTCCTGAAGATAGACACTGACTGAGGATATTGTATCACAGACACAGTCCTTTTGACTGTTGAGAGATGTCAATAAACCCGCCCAGAGATGTAAACTACTATGCATGAGCAGCGTCTGTTAGACGGAAAGGGTCCCACTGCCGATCAGTTCCAGTCATTCCACCAGGAAGGAGGTACACGGCTCGTGTTGCCTGTAGTTCAACCATGCCTAGACGGTCAATACCATGGTACGATCGCGTCCGCATTGTTACTTTGTACTAGGAAGGGCTCTCAACAAGGAAGTGTCCAGACGTCTCGGAGAGAACCAAAGCGATGTTGTTCGGACATGGAGGAGACAAGGATGACATGGATGACCGAAACCTACGGATTATGGCTTGGAGGAACCCTGACTGCAACGCCACCATGTTGAATGATGCTTTTCGTGCAGCCACAGGACGTCGTGTTGCGACTCAAACTGTGCGCAGTAGGCTGCATGATGCGCAACTTCACGTCCATGGTGAGGTCCATCTTTGCAACCACGACACCATGTAGGGCAGTACAGATGGGCGCAACACTATGCCGAATAGACCGCTCAGGATTGGTATGTCAAAAGGCGCTCTCGCAGTGGGCTCCTGGCCAGTTGTCCTCAGAATGGTGATAGCAGTCTATTGAAGCTGGTAGGAGCAGTGTAAGAATATTCAGAATTAGGTATTTATTTCCATAAGAAACTACCAGTGTCTTGTCTCGCTGTTGTCACTGACTATCGATCCCGTCGAGGAATCAAGTCGGAAGTGGGAATTAGCCCTTTCAAGGTAGCCGAAGCCGCACTCCCATTCCTCGCAGGCAGCTGCTATGACGGTAGGTGCTCACAGTGGCTTCAGCACTGGGTGTACCCCGATGCCGCGGTAGTGAGGGGGGGGGGGGGGGGCGACGTTTGTGTTGGACTCTCACCCGTTGATTTGGCAGGTGCTCTGTCCCGTACCGTTCACCGCCGTTCTTCCTCGTCCGTTGACCCGCTATGACGGTTGGTGTGTAACCACGTAATACGATGATCCTGATGTGCCGTTGAGGTAGGCTCAGGCCGGTCGGCTGAAGTATCAGGAACGCTCGTGTCCCGACCTGGGATGATAAGGAAGACCCCTCCGATCCACTCATCTCCGACAGCGTCGCACTGTGCTGTTGAGCTCTGATTACGACGAGGTAGCAATTATTCCGCATAGTTGCTGTCGTTGCTCAGTAGCGTGCAGCATATCTACCACGAGCTTCTGACAGACATCACTTTACGGCAGTCAGGGAATAGGATGGTTTTCGATCTAACGTTATAGCCAGTTTTTAATTGCAGAACGTCGCAGTTTTAGTAGAGTGTGTGTTTATGTTCTCTATCTTACCTATGCCCTCTAAATACAGATCCTAGACTCTAGAACAATAATGTAGACTTAATAGCTTCGTTGAATTAGGCAAAAATGTATCCAACTCAATTCGTATCGAATTCCGTCGCTTATAAAAATGTCTATTCTTATTCATCTTAACTGTATGCTATTACATTACGGCACTTTGAAATCTGTTACTATACATCGATAAGGAGTGTTTAGCTCCTCGACATGGTAATATCTCGAGAAATAAACCGCACTTGGATGAGCTGGGACTTGGAGAGCTATATTCATTCACGAGACGTGGAGTGTAGCGCTCTTCTGCTGATCGCATGGAGATTAATACTCTAACGGTGCTGCAGGGTGTGTTGGTCAATGACCGTGTGAGGTTGCTCTTTTACCCTAAGACGGGGAGAATGCTATGTGACTCCCATATGCTGAGAGATATATCGTAAATGAAACACTATGCTCGAAGTGTTACTAATATGTAGAGCATTGTCTGATGTACTTTGATCATGTATGTGTTCGAGAATTAATCATGATTGCACCTACTGCCCAGTAATCCACCCACATTCGCAATCATACTTGCAAAGTGACGTAAAAGGGGTCTGTTTAGCTGTGATACTGAAATTGCGGGCCATGCTGTCACATGGCCGGTGCTGAACTTAGTGTAAAATTCTTCGAACTATGAAGGCTGTTGCTTAATATTACAGTACATCCACTGTGTCTTTTGCTTCACATCTGCGCATCGGTTACCATACACTGATTGAGTGAGATAGCCTGTTTGAGTTGGGGAAGAAGTTTTGTGGGTGGCAGACAACTTCAGGGGGGGTGGGGGTTGCTAGCAGCTAAACAGCAAATTGCGTACATGAGTGCAGAATTACGAATAACTAGAGCCATCATCTGTTCCGTCACGGCGACATATGAACTTAAATGTAGAGGTCATGAAAGACTTTCGCATGGTAGTTTGGAAACTCTCCACAACGTTGCCAAACTCTTCTACTTTCCTTATGTTGTAAGTGTGTTTTATTTAAAAATAATTCAGTGTTATGCTATACGCGGTAAGAATATGATGTACATAGTGTGATGTCTAGTTTTCTGTGAGAGGTCGCAGATCAGAGCGTCTTAATGCCAGTTTAGAATGAGACACAGAGCTCGAAGTCGTGGCAGAAAAGAGAAATGTTTGGCAGTGTACAAAGCGCGTTAGAAAACAGTGTTTGGCCGGCCGCGGTGGCCATGCGGTTCTAGGCGCTTCAGTCCGGAATCGCGCTGCTGCTACGGTCGTAGGTTCGAATCCAACCTCGGGCATGGATGTGTGTGTTGTCCTTAGGTTAGTTAGGTTTAAGTAGTTCTAAGTTCTAGGGGACTGATGACCTCAGATGTTAAGTCCCATTGTGCTCCGAGCCATTTGATTTTGAAAACATTGTTTCAAACAAGTAAACAGGGCCACAGTGGGCATTTCTTGCGGTTTACAGTATAGCACATGGGATACGATCATTCTCCTTGAGTAGAGGTGATTAAACTTTATACTTCCCTCTGTAGTGTATGAATAAGTGTGTATTTAATAGGTTTCTTCGACCCAGGGAGCAGTAGCTGCAGTAGTTTGTGGGGTAAATTCAGTGAGGGGTGAGGTGTGCCGTAAGGGCTGTACACTGTGCTATTATGGGAAGCATTGCAAGATCTCTCTCTCTCTCTCTCTCTCTCTCTCTATCTCCCTCTCTCTGTCTCTGCCTCTCTCTCCGCGCTGGATCCCAAATGCTGCTTTGCGTCAACTTGCGAGTAATGGCGTCTATGTGGGTTCTATATCGGATGATTTTTTTTTAGCTTCTATAGTTGTTAATTTTTGTCTGCTGTGGAGGGGATAGAGAATAACGATGACAGGATGTTGGGTTTATAGATGTGAATGGACCTGGATCTGTAGTACTTGTATGTAGTTTGGGGACGCACCACAATGCACACATTTCCACCGAAGGGTCAAAACACGGCCCTGCCACAGTATCTCAGCTCGCTCTGTTTCTAGACGGACTGCAGAAGGTGGTGGATATGGCTTTGTCCGACTTCTGCTTAGTCCAGACTTAAAATGGTATGATCACATGCGCAAAGCTGTATAAATGTGAGTAGTTGTAAGATGTGTAGAGACTGAGCAAGAACGTGTTGGATATTTACTGTGGCAGATAGGGTCGAGAAAGGTGACTCGTTTCGAGATATGATTCACTTGTGGCTGTGATCCTTCTCAGTGAGTCATCACCTTTAACTCAGTGGATATATAACGGAACATCTGACACGGTAGCGAGACAGAATACGTTACACATGCTGGATAAATATCTAGTAGCGTGAGGGAATTACAAATACCTGACTTTCAAAATTCATCGGGTGTGTGTGTGATATGTCCGCATTTGAGGTTCAGGTTTATAAAGTATATCTGTTTGTGTACAGTAAATGCCTATGTGCGTTTGTAGGGGGGTGGGTGGATTTGACGTGAGGTACTGTGATAGCGAAGGGAAGAGTATGTCTAGTGCTAAGGGAGGTACAGGTATTTCCAGAGCCACAGCGTTCAACAGAGTGTACTTCCAATACTTCGCTCATTGCCGAATACCATTCAGTTGAGACCTATATCGTAAGATTTAATTGTAAGTATAATGATAGAAGAAATATGCGAGGCGTTTTCTAGTATGTGTTAGTGTATGCAAAGTCGGTGGTAATGTTGATTCGCGTTCCAACGTTAATGGTAGCGGTCTTCCGATTGCAGAGGCCTGTTAGAGTGAGGGAATGAATGATAGTTAACTTTACCATGTTCTAGACGACCGAATAGTGAACTAAGTATGTCCTGAGCTGCTTTCGTGATCAAGTGTAGCTTTGAGAAGATGGCGCGTTTGTGGTGGAGCGTTATTCTCTCCCATGTAAATTGTTCGGTCGACTGCTTCTGCACATTTGATGCCTTTATTTAGTTGAGGGAATATGGATTGTTGTGTGTTGGACGCACGTTTTCTTGTTCTCTAGAAGCGAGAACGACCATAGTTCGTATGTAGAGAAGTTTTGATCATCTCGGTTCTGTCAGATGATCGACTTCGGTATTCGAGAGTGCGAAAATTAGTTTACTCTTCTTGTTTATAGTTAGTCAATGGCTTACAGCATGCTGCATATCGCTAAAGTTTCGTGTTTGTGGAGAAATAATTTACAGTGTATATGTTGTGCATTATTCAGCGTTAGCAATAGGGAAGCTAGTGCGGTGTTCTTGATATCGAGAAGTACAGCGAAAATTGACGGTACGCGGTGATATATTCCCTGGTTGGAGATCGGTTTGACGGTCCCATATTCTTGCGAGTATCGTTTGTATTTGATGACCTGTACACAACTTTGTGATGTTTAGTTGTCTGTGCAAAATGGTGATCAGTGCAAAATAGTTTATTTCCATTGAGTGTAGTGTGTGTAGAAAGAAAGAACAGGTTGGCGGTATATAGACTGAGTGAACGGTCCGTGAAAATTAGCAATCTTTGCAAAATAACGAGAGAGAGCGCCTGAAAGAAAAAGTGGATTGTGCTTCGATAGCGACGGCGTTAGTAATTCGACTGGTAAATTCCATAAGAGCTAATGAGAATGCTCAATTGATTGTGATGTTCTATAGGAGCGATGAGAACATTTGTGTATATTTCGAGCAGGAAGTCTATCACGTTATGTCCGGGAGGAGAACTGGATTAGGTGAAATTTTGGTAAACAGGTTCAATTATGGGAAGAATTTCCATGCATACAAGCTGAGGCATGAAGAAAGCTAGCGTGAACTATTTGTGTGGCACTATACAGTCCCCGAGAGGTCGGCTTGGCTCTTATTTTTTGCAAAGAGATGTGACGTAAGAATAATGATGAGAACGTTTTAGATGGCGAGTCGTCACGCAGACGTTTCAGGGCGAGGGGAGAGCCATGCTGGGTAGTTAAGTATGGTTAAACGCGTGTGTGTGTGTGTGTGTGTGTGTGTGTGTGTGTGTGTGTGTGTGTGTGTGTGAACATGCCCTGCATTCAACAGCAGAGACAAGCGGCACCTGGAGATGCCTTGAATATGAGACTGGTGTGGATGCTGCTTGGAATGCAACTTTCACTGGTATTCGATGGAGGCGGCTGGCAACTGCTACGGAGCGTGCGGGGCCCAAGCTATGGCTGCCTCACTTCGCAGGGGTTGTTTCACACGTGGTGAAGCGTCAGTCAGTCGTCACTAATGTTCCGTTAGAATCGCTAAGGGGGAAAGCAGGTTCTGCTATTGTGGAATGGAATTCTGAAGTGTCTTCACCGGACCACAGTTAGAGGGTAGGGAGGCGCCGGGGGTAGCCTCCTCTGCTGGCGACGATTTGGACTTAATCAGTTGGAGTCTGGACCTAGTGGCGAGCACACTGGTTGTCGCCATCTCGAATATGTGTACAAACTCTTTTAGAGAACAAGTACTTACTGCAGTGCTTGAAGTAAAGGCTTCCGTCCTTTTTCCTTGCAAAATCAGAGGATGTGAATTAGGTTAGTACAAGTTCAGTTTATTATTTGACTCGATTTTGATAGGTTAGTAGTGAAAAAACATAAGTGACAGTCAAAGTTCGTAGGATGTGGACCATTTCGTATGTGTGATCAATTATGGTGTTGCAATTTGAACTTGTGAGATATTTTTGCTATGAATGTAATGCAAAAGGCTTTCTTCATTCCGAAATCAGACATCTTGATTATATAATAAATGATAATAATAATAAATAGAAGTACAGTTTTCGAGACATCATCGTGTTCGAATTTGAATTTGGCGCAATTTTCTAGTGGAGGTAGGTCCATAATAATAAATAATAATAATAATAATAATAATAATAATAAATGATAATGAATGATAATAAATAATAATGAATAATAATAAAGACATGTACGGTCTTGCAGCCATTATCCTATTGGAATTTGAATTTGGGGCAAATTTCTAGTGGAGGTAGGCCAATAATAATAAATAATAATAAATGATAATTAATGATAATGAATAGTAATTAATAATAAGAAGGTGACAGGACAGACACAAACAATTATAGAGGAATTTCCCTGCTACCGGTCATCTACAAAATTCTATCAACCTGCCTTCTCAACAGAACGCAAGGACTACTGGAATCCGCCATCTCGGAATACCAAGCAGGTTTCAGACCCAACAGAGCCTGCCCCGAACAAATCTTCAACCAGAAATCAATCATAAAATCCCACATGACAAGCCCCAAAAAAATCATCTGCACTTTCGTCGACTTCAAAAAGGCTTACGTCTCGATCGACAGAAAGTCCCTCATCCAAATCCTCAGAGAAAAAGGCCTAGACCAAAAGACCCGAAGACTAATCGAACAGACACTAACCAATACAAAATCCAAAGTCAAATTCATGGGCGAAATCTCGGACCCCTTTGAAATCCACACTGGCCTAAGACAAGGAGATGGACTATCCCCGCTATTGTTTAACATCGTCCTGGACAAAGTAATGAGCGAATGGGAAGCTGAAGTCAGGAGACAAAACACCTGGAGACCAGTCACATTAGGAAGGAAAAGACTGGAAATCCCTTACCTAGCATTCGCAGACGACCTAGCGATACTGACCTATGACCCAACATCAGCAAAAACACAGATCGAAATCCTGAAAGAATGCACCGAGAAAGTCGGCCTACAAATCTCTTTTGAAAAAACGCAAGTCCTAACAAGAGAAGGCGACGACATCACAACCAAGTGCGGCAAAATCAAAGGGGTTACACACTTCAGATACCTAGGCGAAATCATCAAACCGACCGGAACAGAGAAACTGGCTTACGAAGACAGACAACAGAAGACACGGAAATCACTAGGCATGGTACGAAACGTCTACAACAAACAATGCATTTCCAGAAACACCAAGATCAGACACTATAACACAGTGATCAAACCCGCCATACTGTATGCCAGCGAAACACTAGCACTCAACAGGAAAAATCAAAATTGAAGAAATCAAAAAAGAAAAACGCAAAATCATGAGGAAAATTTTAGGAGGAAGACCCACACCAGATGGCTACAGACTACAGAAGAACTCAACAGTAGAAGCATATTCGAACATCGAGAACGATATGAGAAAAAGGCGCCTTAAATTCTACGGACATTAAGATAGACTCCCTGAAACAAGACTCACCAAGAAAATTCTAGAACACATCAAGACACTTAAAGTCTCGACACCCTGGATGGAAGGAGTCCGAAAAGACCTACAAGCAATTGGCACCACAAACACCACAGACAGAAGCACCTTCCGAAAACACATAGACAATTGGGAAGTAAAGTCAGAAGCGCTAAAACAGCGGACCAAACAAGAATGGTCTGAGGAGAGAAAAGAGGCCCTCTCCAAGAGAATGAAGGAGTACTGGAAGGACAAGAAGAACAAACCTTCAAAGTCATAAGCTTAACGATTTCCTTTTAGGGAAAATCCGCCAACAATAAATAAATAATAATAACGACAAATGCGCTTTTTCCGCCATTATCCTGTTTGAATTTTTTTATGGAGGATTAGCTTAGTGGACATAGCCCTGTAAATTCTAATTTACCGTCATTTTTATGGGGGTTAGCTTTGTGGACATAGCCCAATTGACCTATTTTCCCACCTAAATCCCCCATCTTGAATGATGTCATGCACTTAATCCTAGCCTACATGCTGTCATCTTGGATGACGCCATCGATGCCATCTTGAATAAATTTGGCACCAATGCAGAGTGTTCCCGTACATACCTTGTCCCACTACACAAAGGCAAACATCTAATGCTGGTACATTAACACCCAGTGTAGCCTCCAGAATGCAAGCATGCAAAGCAAGAATGCAAAAGTGCTTGCATTATGCTGGTCAGGTGCTGCATGTCAGTTTATGGGATGGAGTTCCATGCCTGTAGCACTTAGTCGGTAAATGCTGTTTGTGGATGAGGCTGCAGGCGTCGTCCGATGATGCCTCACATGCGTTCAATTAAAGTCGGATCTGGTGATCGAGCACACCACGGTAACATGTCAGCACTCTGTAGAGCAAGCTAGGTTACAAAAGCGGTATATGGGCGAGTGCTATACTGTTGGAAAATAGCCCCTGGGATGCTCTTTATGAATGGCAGCACAACAGGGTGATTCACAAGACCAATGTACAAATTAGCAGTTGTCAGAATATTAAATTTGGACAATTATTTAAAACTGTTACCCTTATCGTTTGCGTACCAGTTAGCACTTCTCTTTGCCACACTTTATAATATGTTCCTCTTTTAAATTGCTTTGCTTTGCACTCCATGTTAAGTGCGAGACCGCGCTAACAGCGTTACCGCACTATGATGTACATTGTGCAGTACCATAGTTCGAACCCAAATGTGCACACAAGAAACGGGAGGCATTGCGGCGTTAGCCTCCAGTGGCCTCTGGCAGCTACCACTTTCATCGATCTCTATTTCGTGTTTAAAACTGTGTCTCAACGCAGACCAGATCACTGTTCCCTTTTCTTACTCGCTGAGGATCAAATCTTCTCAGTTTACAAGCTATTACACCTATGACATATTATATGTTTGACTTTTGTTTGATCCATATATTACCTATTACTTGGGATAAGAGATAGTTTTTTCTTTACCCAAGCAAAGAATGGGTATAGGGGGTTAGATACTCTAACAAACAATCCCTTTTACAGTTCACTTTTCACAAGTACCAATGCATACTGTGGATTGTATCCATGCATCAAACAGCAAACTACTTCTCAGCTGGAAGTTCTGCCATGAAATTCACCTTAATTACCCACCTAAAATAAATCTTATGTGCTATAGTTTGCGGTCGTCAAGCTGTAAATGAGCTAATTACTTTAATTGCTTAGTTAAAATATTATCTGCTTTGTAGCAAATAATTTGCAATTAACTGTTACTCGTATTTTGCTCTAGCCATTTTTGAAATAAACATGGCGACGATTTCAGTCAGCCATTGTTAAAAACACTATGATACTTTATTGAAAATTCACTTTTTCTTAACGTCAAAATTAGGAAAAAGTAGAATTTCAAACTATTTGAATTTAATTAAAATTTCAAGTTACTTAGAAAATTAGGCTTCTATCCAGATTGACCAATGCATTGAAATAGAGTTAACTATTTACTTTACTTTACTACAAGAGTGATATTTGCAGTGACGCCTATGTTTTCCTTAACTCCTGTTTTTATCAATAGATTTTTACTTTGCTATTACTTTATAGAACGTTGACACTAGGAACTATTCATGGAATAGGTAAATAAATGATTAGTTAGTTGAAATTCAATATATTCAAAGTTCACAAAAAATCTGGTTGATTTCCAACTCCACTATAATTGACTTTACACAAAATTAAACACCATGTGTTGCCTGTTGTTGTGCTGTGCTATTCGTTGTTAGATGTTCAGTGTAGTTAAATCCAATGTAGCACTGGTTCTTCACGTCGCCCTTTATGTATGTAGCGATCTTCCAAAATACACTACACATTGTACCATTCCTGTTATGACATCTATTACAACTATAACCACAAACATGCATTTGGTCGGGAAATTCTTGCATCCATTATTCCTACGTTTCGATATGGTTTTCCACAGTGCACTTAAACGAAACCACACACCTTAGAGTGAATTAGAGTACTTGTTGCACAATATTAGTACTGACCGCCGTAGCCATAGGGGACAGGTCCCCTCACGTCCAGGCTCAAGCTATCTCTGGCATTCTGCTTGGGTTGCACATGTCACCAATGGACGCCACCCTTTTCGTGCAGTCAGAGTTTTCCCTCAGCTTCTCTATAGTTTTCATTCTAATTCTGTTAATTTTTAAAAGCTTGGAGTAGTTCATCATTCATTACATTCAATAATAATATAAACTACTCCTTTATTTTACAAAATGTTATGTCTTTACCTTTTAAGATTCAGTTCTTGATACACGGCTTGAAAGTAGTGAAGAAAAACCGAATCTGGCTTGCTACCACTGATCTCCCTTTATAAAGAAATACTTGCAAAAATTCTTGCAAATTTATACCCACATGGCCAACATTTGCTTGAGATATCTTTCTAGATGGATACTGCAAGGAAATGTTTCTTCACAACAACTATATGCAAGTGTATGATTGTAGTCATAGTCTCCAAGGAAAAAATACTGCTGAACACACATATACACCATCTATAAATATATACATTTAACTATTTCTTTTGATCTCGATTGCTGTATATATTCAGTCTAATAGTTGTGTCTTTCTTCCCTTATTAAAAAATTTCACATTTTAAATTCTCACGTAATTTGCATAACAGCTTTTTATATTTATACTAACATTGACATTTAGAAGAAACGTACTGCCATTCTTTAACCTTTAAAAAACCAGTGGTTAACAAGAATTAAAATATTTTCTTATCAAACTTTTCACTTGGATATTTCTTGTGATTGTACTTTCCATCTCTTTTCCTATTATAATATTCTTTGTTTTCATTTCAGATACTTTTTGTGCCCCCTCTCATACATCTTTCTTGATAACAATACTTGACTCTTGACTATTATGGTTTACTAATTAATTTAACATACTTTGACGTGAAACAGCTTTAAAAAACTTACAATCTTTGAATTATTTATTTGTATATGTTCAATAGAACATTAATTACAATATATACACCAAACTTGTTAAATATTTTCAATTCTTTTCTTAATTGCTTGTTACTTTTTACACTCTTTTGAGTCTTTGCTGATACTTTCTATAGTCTACAGTGTTTCTGATCCCTAAAAGTTTTCCTGGTATAGTTAGCTCTAGGTAGTAAGTATTGGTATTTGGAATGTTCTCTACCTTACAAGATCTATTATAAATGAATTCGAACTTACTAATCTCATGGTCAATTTCGTTTGACTTTTCATGCTTTTTGACCACAAGTCGATCTCATATTTTGAATTTTGTATTATTAAACTTTCCCATGTCTTCTTATTCTAGCTTCTGGTTGTTTATTAATTATTTCTTGAACCAACCTTTTCTTATCTTCAGTATCCTTTTCTTTCCTAGGGGGGAATTCCAATAACTCCTGTATCCAACTCTTATCTCTTACTCTGATTAACCCCGTGCTTTCATGATTCAAACTATTCACTATACCATCAGAATCAGAAGTGCTTGCTCCATGATCTATGGTTCTCGTTACAATATGTATGCCATAATCCCCTAATCCCACATTTATCTCTCTGCTAGATTGCTGACTGGTTGATATGCTGCTATATGTACTATGTGCACATTATTCTTTGCCATAGCTTCCCTCCATGATTTTGAACAAAACTGCATCCCATTGTCAGAAAACACCTTTAGTGGTTTTCCTGTAGTAACAGAGTATCCTATCCTCATTCTGTTAAAATTGCACTGACTGTTGCCTTTCGTATTGGATACAATTTACTGAATTTCGAAAACAAATCTACCACTACTAGAATATATCTGACATTTCCAGAAGTTTTTGGCAGTAGTCTGAACACATCCAAAGAAACTATATCCAAGACATAAATTGGTTTGATAGTCCAGACTGGTCCTCTATTGGTGAGATATGAGACTTTTGCCTTTTGACATAAGTCACAAGATTAATTCTTCTTGTAATTTTCTAACCATACTATTGAAAGTAATACTCTCCCCTATTTGGTCCACACACTTTCGTGCCCCATAGTATCCATTAGCAAAATTGAAATAATCTATTAATTCTGTTATATACTGTTTATGCCAACATTCTTTATAACGCTACGATTCAATATTTATCCTTAAGTACAATACTGCTTTGAATATTTTATAATACTTCAGAACTTTCCCCCCATCTGTGGCATCAGAATTGATTTTCACCAATTTGAAGCACTCATCCTCATTTTTTTTACAAATATCTTTAATCTTTTCTTTCCCTTGTACCATTTTCAAGTAATTTATCTGAACAGTACCTTCTTTTTCCTCTCTCTCGTTTATGTCTCCTTCATTTTGTGGTAGCCTTGATAATGTGTCAAGCATACACCTGTCTTTACCTTTAACATATTTCCAAATCAAACTGTTGAGGATAAAGGGCTTATCTACTTAACCTATTATGCCACAGTCCACACTCTTTCAGAAATGTTAATGTGCTATGGTCTATGTGCCCTATTACCTTGTGTCACCACAAATAATACTGAAATTTCTTACACCCCAAACAACTGCTAATGCCTCTTTCTCAGAAGTCCTATAATTACGTTCATATTTTGTTAAAACACGACTTACAAAAGCAGTCGGTTTATGTACTAAATATCCAGCTTCCTCACTCTCTTGGAATATTGGCTCTCCGAGTCCGAAATCACAACTGCCAGTGGCCATGATATAGTTTAATCTCTTATGCTAAGCTTTCTTTCAGCCTATTGAAAGCTAACTCATATTTTGTTACCCATACAAATGTACTGTTCGCTTTGAGTACATTATTTAAATTAGCGTCTTTGAAAGCCCGCTCATCAAGATATTTGCTATAAAATTAGCACACACCTAAGAAGTCTTTTAACTGTTTTCTGTAGTTTGGACCTGGACTATTTTTATCGCTTCCTTTTTCTCCAGATCTTTCACAATTCCCTAAAAATTTATTTCCTGTTTCACAAATTCACATTTCTTTAATTGTAAAGTCATCAGTCTTTTGATCAATGCCTTCAACACTTTATACATTAACTCTAAATGTTTTTGCCATGTTTCTGTGACTATTAACAGATCATCAGAAGGTGTTGCCAGCTGTGATATTAACTCCAACAATTTAGTCCACTGCTCTTATGAAAGAGGATACAGACATATTCATTCCGAAAGGCATCTTTTCATAGTGGTAGCACTTTACGACAAATATAAGTGCTGTATATGTCTTCGATTCTGGGGCTAATGGGACTTGCCAGTACCCTTGAGTGAAGTCCAGACTAAACATAAACAGTATGCAATTGAATTTCGGAATTAATTCATCCAGAATTTCTGGTCTATATGTTTCCCTCCCTACTATATTGTTCAAATTACGAGCATCTATGAGTAACAACAATACCCCTCCATCTTTCTTGCCTGTAATGACTAATGGGTTGTTGTATAGCTATTACACCTCTCATTGAACCATTTAATCAATTTTAGCTTGCACTGCTGCCTTCTGAGACAATGGAACAGTGCACAGTGGTTTAAAGAACGGTCCACATTCTAATACATCTAACTTTTATTCATATTCTGGCACTCTCTCAGGTGCATCAGAGAAAACTTTTGCATTTTCATCCAGCATTCGATATAATTCCTTCTTCCGTTGGTCTGATAACTCTTCTATATCCTCCGTTACCTTTCACAACTTTCGTTCCTCTCTTTCATCAGTAATATTTCTTATACGTTATCTTTCCACCCCATTTCTGAAACAATCATTTTCATAATCCATTATAACATCTAAGGGTTCTCCCTGATTATCTCTATCCTCCTCCACTACTCAAATGCTACTTGCACTCTTGTTTCTACTGGTCTACATCTTGTGATTTTCTTGTCATAAACCATGACTCGCTGCTTCACTAACCAGTCTCTTCCTAAAATTATTTATGATATTAGTTGTGAAACTACAAAAACTTATGAATAAATATTTGTCTTACTATCCTAAAATTCATTAAAACTTGATATTCGGTTGTTTTGCTCACTTTTCTGGTGGGTCCTACTAATCATACATCATTAAGAGGTTTGCCAACTCTTTCCGTGACATCTGTCTGGCTGTTAACCCTTGTCCTTTTCAACACCAGTTGCCTTTTTACTTTTTCTTGATTTCGTTGAAAGGTCTCTGTTGGATTCCTTTCATGTTTGATTTCTTAAATCTGTTGTCATTTACGGCATAAATTCCTCTTCTAAATTTACTGTGGCGTTTGTGACTATCTGGAAGGAGACTGAGTAGTGGAACGTGTTACTTTTACACGTAAACGTCAACGATCTGTCACACTACTACACTTTCAAACACAGTATATATGTAATTCATGTCACACAGTCTCATACGGAACCTACATCAGCTTTCTTTTATATACTGTATATGATAAGATACTGCCCCTCTGGCCACTTCCGTTTGTATTTGTGAGCTACCCCTCAGAAAGGGACAAGTCAGTCTGCCCGTGGCGAGCGTCTGAAGTGGTAAGATCTACAGCTAAGCGCGTGTCTGCTAAGTCCGTAGGACAATAGATTTCATAAGTTCAGCCTAACTGAAAATATAATCACCTTTATTTCAGGTTTTGCTCTAAAATATCTAATGTTATCTTAAATTGCAGCGCAGTGTACTTCTCGTGTGAAGTTCCGAATATATTCCGGTAGTTGCTTTGTCACTACTTTGTGAGTAAAGTGGAACCACGTGTTGATCAGTAACTCTAACTAAGTTCATCAATCTTAAATGCAAATGCGTGTGAGATTATAACGTCTCGTCTTGACAATATTTTTCAGTATAGCAACTTTTCTTTATGTTCAACCCACGTGGGGTGTACTTTGTGAAACCAGTACTACGTGCTTATACAATTGTTTGACCCATCAGGTTAATAGTAAGACGATAGTAACTAGTTCGAGGTTTTTCTTTTGTAAATTGCTTTTCGATCTAATTTATTTTAATTATCAAAATTATTGTGGAGTTACACTCTTTGTGTAAACCAAGTTGACCACGTGAAGAATGTGGTGTAATCATCAAAGTAGCCCTCAGCTATTCTTTTCGGGAAGATTTCACAAAGAGTTAATATGAATTTAGTATACTAGTGTGGTAATTACATGACGGAAAGGATTGTCCTGCGAACGTAACTTCTTTGGGTGAAAATTTAATCGGTTGGTAGTGGTTAATTTTCTCTTGCTTATGTTTCCACGTTCTTTGTGTATTGTTTTATGAATGCAGTGTTGTATGTAGTCTCCCAATCTTGGCTCCATATTTGATGTGTTCCGTAAGATTACAAACTCACATTTTCACAATCCTAAATAAGGCACCAGTTTAGTTAGGAATCAAGTTTAATATGCTGAAATTTCAATGATCAATGTTAAAATAAATTTCCAAATATAAACTGATTTATTTCTTTTTATTTAAATTCTCTTTTATATGTATATAACACTGATTATCGTATGCCTATTAAAAGATTATAATTCATGTTTGTCCTGTTGGGAATTTGGTAAGCTAAACTGGATACCTGGTGAAACAGTTGCGCAGTAATGCAAGGTTAACTTCCCCAGACAGCTCACAGCTTTTAACCTGCCTTTATTGACTATCAGCACCGCTTACATAGCAAATTAAAGTAACAACGTTAAACATGGCGACCCTGTTCTGTGATACCGCTAGACTCTGGAATCTCTGAAACGTTAGATTGCAAGCGTTGTATAATCTTAATTGTTTTTCCCTACAGCGCTCAAACAACTTCTGCGTTGTTTCTGAGGAGACTTTCAAAAATTCACTGCGTTGTTGAGCGGCGTTGTGTTGTTTGTCTTGTTGTTTTGTTTTCTATATTTGTGTGTTTTATATGTGTGCGTGTTTTTTTTTCGCATGTAAATTGCACTGTTTCGATCAAAGATAAAAATTTGTTTTGCGTGTGAGAAAGTGCGTACTAGGTTGGGTATCTTTCGTGTAACTGTCGAAATTTTTGGGGGATACATTTATTGTGATTAGTGTGTTGCATGCTGGGTATAAATTGAACTAATGCATACACGTAACCAAGCTAAAAGTAGGCGGTCTAACAACGTAAGCAACATGGACCAAGGGGATAATTTGATTTCCAATATTAATGCGTCGGACGGTTCCGAAAATGCAATGGGGAGTACTTCAGACGAAATGCAAAACACGACGAATGGGCTCACAGCAGAGCCTGAAATTAATTTGCCTACCACTAACCAAATTGATTTGCCAGAACTCATGAAAGCCTTATTGCAACAAAATAAAGGAAACACAGAGAAATCTGAAAAATCGATCCGCAAGCTAGGGGAACAAATGACGGAGAAATCAGAAAAATCGTTCCAAGAACAAAAAGAATCATCCGAAAAATCGATCCTCGAGCTAGGCGAACAAATGACGCAGAAATCTGAAAAATCGATCCGCGAGCTAGGGGAACAAATAGACGAAAACTAATCCAGCAGACAAATAAAGTCGACAAGTCGATGCAGAGAGTGTCCGATGATATCTCACAAAGAATAAACAATCTGGGAAGTGAAATAAAAAGTGATATTATGAAAGAATTAGGCCGTACATTTGAACAAATCGATGATCGTCTGCAAGCCTTAGAACAGGGCAAGCAGAGTCGCGAAGTGGAATCGAAAGAGCGCGGAGAACAACAACTTAGGAATTTCCAAGCGCTGAGAGAAGAATGCCAAAGCGAACATCAGCAGGTACTTTCCAGGGTCCAGGAGGCGGAAACGCATTGTCCCGCGTCCATTAGCAACACAGTAGCGGACAACGGTCGAGCGATTCACGCACTCGAACAGCAAGTAGAATAATTGAAGCAGACTGGGGTGGAGGACAACAGACAAATACATGATAAGATTGCGGCATTAGCGGACATCGTAGGCACGATGAAGGTGACGGAAAGCGAGAACAATACTACACTGGTAGCGGCCGCAGAGACCGAAGAAGTGCGTTCCCTTCTTAGATTACAAAAAGGACAGTTCGAAGTGAACAGGCGGCACAAAGCTGTAACAGGCGAATTACAAGAACGCGTGGCGCATCTGGAAAACCGCATGGCGTGTGATTCCGAAGTCGCCAATAGCACTAAAAATAGCCGTACGAACAGTGCAGAGAGGGACTCCAGCCACGAGGCAGAATTTGACGACAGGGAAGAATGTATTCTGAGGGGCAGATATGAGAAAAATAGAAACATTCAAGGGCCTCGCCGGGAGGAAATGCGGGGATTTGATTTCAAAAATTTCCTTATGGTGAGAAAGTTTGAGATATTTCGAAATTCGCAAAAGGGAATACATCCAGGAGCATGGCTTGAGCATTTTGAGTTTTGTCTTCCCCCAACTGGGATAGTTCACATTAGATAGAATATATGTGTGACTATTTGGAAGGCGAACCGGCGATTCGCATGAGGTCGGCAGCGCGTCACTGCAACTCCACTCGGGAGTTTCGACAAGCCTTTCTGTCCGCCTATTGGTCGGAAGCGGCACAAGGTAGGGTCAAACATGGCATAATTATGCTGCCAAATTTGAACCAGTCTGGTTTCGGCAGCCCAGCACGCCTATTCGACCACATGCTGCAGGCAAACCAATTTTTATACGACGCATATGGGCCTGAGGAACTAATTAGGATATGCATCACCAAATTGCCGATGCACTTGCGCCACGTCATTCTTGCGGGACGATGCAAAGAGGACGTGGAAACGTTTAAGACACTTCTCCAAGAGTTGGAATATAATACAGCAGAATGCCCGCCTAATCAGGCACAAAGTTATTACAGGGCACAACAGCGCGATCGCAGTCGTGGCCGTAGTACTAATCAATGGCGTGACTGGTCGTCGCGTTGCGAACGGAACAATAATCGGAACCGGCCGTATAGAAACTGGGGTAACAGTCGCGAACACAGGTGGAACAACGGAAAGGATCAAGGACGTGGACAAGATCGTGAACGCAACAGGTACGGCAACCAGAATCGATGCTACGATGAATACGCTGGGAACAGGACTGTAGGCGGAGCACCTCATGATGCTGAAATTCGGCCAGCTAACCCTAGACATAATCCAGCAAATGGAAATGAACAAAACCGGCAATGACAAAAGATCAGCGCAGGAGGCGCCCAATCGGAACAAGTGAGCGACATGGCAAATGAGTAGAAAGCACAGTGAGAAGTAGAGAGGACGGTGAGGAGAAAGAATTGATTAGTTTAAATTTGTGACGTATGCATTTTGAATAATATGTTGGTAAAAATAATGATAAAGATGTTTCTATGTGATTGATTGAAGTGATGTTTTTAAATTTTTTTTTTCTTGTGCAATTAGGATTTAGGTTGGTTCAAATGTGAAGATAAAAGGTTTCTTTGTGAATGAGTGAAATGCTTTTTATGGTTTTTTTGGAGTAAATTAAAAAGAGTCGCTCCTGAGAGAAGCAAGGTCTGTGTTGAATTAATGTAAAACTCAGGGGAATATCCAATCTGTGGGTATTATGGGTCTGGCAAACCCAGGTCCCGAGCTGTTAGTAGCCTTGTTTCCGATTTTCTGCTTTCAGTGCTACTATCTATCTATTACTTTTCTATATCTGTCAGTATAAATGAGGATCTCTTACTATAGTATGCGTGCTGTATGAATATTTTAAGATAGGAGAACTCTGAGAAAGGAGTGAGTAAGTTTGGAATCTTGAAAACAGGATGCGATATACGATTGTTTAACCAATGGCCTACCAGTATGCGATGACATGTTAATATTGATCATATATGTCTTTTTTGTTCTTTATAGCTGAGTATGTAAAGTGCTGTCTGTGGATTTCGTCAGTATATTGATTCCCTTCAAGGTGAAAGAAGAATTGTGGTTAGTGTAATTTACGTGGCTCTGAAATATTATTGTGGTAGTCTAATACGAGCAGTTTTTCAACAAATGGAGAATGGAAAAGAAATATGGATCCTTTCTGTAGTCTTGATTGATGTTGAGCCAGAGCCTGAAAAATTATTCTGTGTTAATACTTGTCCTAGAAAAGAGACGTTTATGTGTTTTGCTGATGCTGTGAGCATTACAGCTTACTGTTTTCGCTGGTGCGGGATGCACTGCAGCCTATATGATTTGTACTGAGGAAATCTCCCTCTTGAAGGTAGAGGAAGATTAAATAATTTTGATTGTGGGACCGAAGGAAAGCTTGGTTAAGGTAATAAGGATGAAGCAAAACATTTGTCATTTAAACTACAGAAGGATTCGGATCTTTTGTGTCTATTGTAAGTTCAATATGTTAAGATGAAACTTTTTTACAGAATAGAGGAGACCACAATTTTGCCATTCATGAGAAATGAATCCAGAATAACCACCACAGGTGAAATAACTGATTTAGAAGCGAAAGGTAACTTAAAGAAGAAACGAAATTGGAGCAAAATGGGTAAGAAAATGTAATATAACCTGTAGGATAAAAAAAAAAAAAATTTACCCTTCTCAGAGTCATCTGTGTGATTAATTCTTGTGATATCGTAATTTTATATGAAATTGTCTCACTCTTTTATGTATGAACATATAAGTATGATAAATGTATAACTGTGAGTCTCTTATCAGGTGTGTGAACTGGTATAAATGTTTTGATTTCGAAATAACCATTGTTCTTTCTACTTTGTATGTTTAAGGAACGTTTCTCCATGTTTATCATGTGACAAGACTTATGCCGCGAGCGTCAAGAAGAGGACGAATTAGAACAATGTTGGAGTGGTGTATACGTGATGCTGAAATTGCATTGAAGTAGCTTGTTGGCTTAACTAGTAGTGGATTGAAGTAAAATTTTGAGTAATGCATGTTTATGGGTAGTTAGTTTGTAGAATAGACAACAGGTGAGCATGTGTGTGTAAATAACATGTGAACCCTATGCTGTCCTGACCTATACTTGCACAAGGCATAATCCTATTCATTTTAGTGAATTAATAAGTAGCATTTGATTTATTAAAATGTAAGTGACCACATTAGTGATGTGGATTTAAATATTATATTGTCAGTTCATTTAATTTTTATTTTTATACTGTCTAGACATTTCACTTTTATTTTTTAATCCTGTCAAGTCATTTAACCTTTATTTTTTATATTGTCGATTCATGTAATTTTCTTATTTAAAAAAAAAGAATAAGTCTCACTTTTGTTCTTAAAAAATTGTGAAAGACAATACTAAGCGGTATTTTTTTCACAATATTGTGAAGAATTTTAACAGTTGCTGCTGCAGCCATGTTTAAAATCTTGAACTAAGCGGTATTATGTATGACATTTGGTAATGACATAAGTATGATGAACAGTTTCTGTGAATGCAGTTGAGAACATGAAAGCGAACCGGCTAAACTCTTACAGGACAGCGGGGGCAGCGAGAGGGAGGGCTAGTTGTAAACTAGCGGGTTTCCCAGCAGGACACGCTGTCAACCGGGCCACTTCGGAAGCGCGGCCGACAACAAAAGAAGGGTACGCGGCAAACACTCTCCCTTGCACCTGGAGCTAATGGGCGACCGCCCCGTGCGACCCTTCCTGGAGACGATGACCTGAGATGGGCGAGCGGTCCACCGCGCGGAAATCCATCTGCTGGCAACACACCACACGCACGCGACCGTGACGAGACGGCCGCGGTGCAACGACAGAAGACAGGGGAGATAGGGGCGTGGAGCCTTTTTGATATGTACTGTCCAGAGAAATTGGCAGACTTCAATGACGCCTATCAACATTTCCTGACGGATGCCCACTGTCAAGCGACAGTAAATCATGATTCAATGTTCTCTGGTCGCTAAGGGTGGCTCAAAGAAGAGTCATTAAGTGTCATCCTTGCCCAGGAATATCAAACCGGCGAGCCAATTGAGGATAACTCAAGAATGTAACAACACAAGGGGCGTGGAGCCTTTTGACACATACTGTCCAGAGAAATTGGCAGACTTCAACGACGCATATCAACATTAACTGGCGGATGCCCACTCTCAAGCGAGAGTAAATCATAGTTCGATGTTCGCTGGAAGCTAAGGATGGCACAAAGAAGAGCCATTAAGTGTCATCCTTGCCCAGGAATATCAACCTGGCGTGTCAAACGAGGATACCGCACGAATTTGACAACACAAACATGGAACCAAATCGAGATGTATGTGACACAGGCCACCAAGAGAAACTTCATGAGAGGGCAGAGACGGCGGGATTCCACGCAACAGATGGACAAAAATCCCTACTGATAGCTTCGGCGACAAACCTCCCCCTTCCCCTTATATTGTGCCTCGGAACAGGGGAACTACTGAGTGTGTCAGTGAACGGTGATTATACGGTTCTTAGTTCAATGCATATACGTGTGTTTCTGTCAGAGAAACTTTGACTCGTGTGTTTTGCAGCGGTTCGATTTATTGGTGTTTATTAGACTGACTCTTGTATTTTGCAGGTGTTCTATTTATTGTTTTGCACCGGTTCGATTTATTGGTGTTTATTAGACTGACTCTTGTATTTTGCAGGCGTTCTATTTATTGTTTTTTTTCAGACTTTGACTCTTGTATTTTGCAGGTGTTTTATTTATTGGTGTTTTCTTTTTTTTAGATGTTGACTATTGTACTGTTTTATTGATCAATGTTTGTTCTTGTGTGATGTATTAGATTTGTGATATTTTGTTTCGTAAATTCATTCAAGTGGCATTGCTTCCTTTATCAGTCAGACAGCTATTCATTCTCATTGGACTGTGATCGATTAGCCTTTTCCATGGGGCATATTTATTGTGAGGAACCTCTTAAGGGTAACAATTACATAATTATTGTAGTTTCAGTATAATGACACATGGCTCATTGTTTGCTAGCTAACTGAAATATAGTAGAGTGATTAAATTAGTGCCGCAAATTTATTTTAATTCTACAAATTATTAGTTTTATAAGACATAGAATTTTTTTGCGATAACCACTTTGTAAAACATGTTTTTTCTCTTATCATTTTTTTGCTTTTGCGGATTGTGCATTGTAATGTTCTGCTTTATAATACAGATGTTATTTCATGTTCTTTTTTAATTGCTGTGCCACCTTTGCTATTTTCATAAATTTTGCTTGTTAATAAACAGTCATAAATTTTCCTGTGATCAGTTGGCTCTTGCAATGAGTAAATACTGGTGAACTCCATAAGGGTAACAACCAGAAATTGTTTTCATACTAATGACACAGGAACCATTGTTTTTACTTGCTGACCGAATTAGGTCTACACTATCTTTTAAATGGGTGTCACAGATTGTTTAATTTTTTCTCTTTGAATTTGGTAGATTCTAAAGATGTGTTGAAATTATTGTGTTTTAGCAAGTAGCTGGTGACCCTTTGCCTTTTCTTTACATTTTTGGTTTAAGTAGGGTGTGAGAAGCCTGCTTGGGGATGTCCTAGCATGGCCAGAAAATTTCCTGCACAGTCTTTTCCCGGAGCGTTGGGGTTATGAAAGGTCTGTGTTGGATTCCTTTCTTGTTTGATTTCTTAAATCTGTTGTCATTTACAGCATAAATTCCTCTTCTAAATTTACTGTGGCGTTTCTGACTATCTGGGAGGAGACTGAGTAGTGGAACGTGTTACTTTTACACATAAACGAGAACGATCTGTCACACTACTACACTTTAAAACACAGTATATATGTAATTCATGTCACACAGTCTCATACGGAACCTACATCACCTTTCTTTTATATACTGTATATGATAAGATACTGTCATCCCCCTTCTCTTCTGTGTGAGAGGATGAATGAGCAAATGTATTTCTAGTTGCATGCTTGAGGGGAGCAGACAAGCCTGTCTGCTAGAGAACAGTAGGACCAACGTCGGAACGGGTCGTTACGCTTTCTAAAAGCAGAGAGGTTTCTATCCTTAGTATGGTCCTGTCCGTCATGTTGGTACAGGTAGCTGCCCCTCTGACCTCTTCCATTTGTATTTGTGAGCCACCAATCGGGAAGGGACCAGTCAGTCTGTCCGTGGCGAGCGTCTGAAGTGGTAAGATCTCCGGCTAAGCGCGTGTCTGCTAAGTCCGTAGGACAATGGATTTCATAAGTTCAGCCTAACTGAAAATTTAATCACCTTTATTTCAGGTTTTGCTCTAAAATATCTAATGTTATCTTAAATTGCAGCGCAGTGTACTTCTCATGTGAAGTTCAGAATATATTCCGGTAGTTGCTTTGTCACTACTTTGTGAGTAAAGTGGAACCACGTATTGATCAGTAACTCTAATTAAGTTCATCAATCTTAAATGCGAATATGCGTGAGATTATAACGTCTCGTCTTGACAAAATTTTTCCATATAACAACTTTTCTTTATGTTCAACCCACGTGGGTTGTACTTTGTGAAACCAGTACCACGTGCTTATACAATTGTTTGACCCATCAGGTTAGGGGTAAGACGATAGTAACCAGTTCGAGGTGTTTCTTTTGTAAATTGCTTTTCGATCTAATTTATTTTAATTACCAAAATTATTGTGGAGTTACACTCTTTGTGTAAACCAAGTTGACCACGTGAAGCATGTGGTGTAATCATCAAAGTAGCCCTCAGCTATTCTTTTCGGGAAGATTTCACAAAGAGTTAATATGAATTTAGTATACCAGTGTGTGGTAATTACATGACGGAAAGGATTGTGCTGCGAACGTAACTTCTTTGGGTGAAAATTTAATCGGTTGGTAGTGGTTAATTTTCTCTTGCATATGTTTCAACGTTCTTTGTGTGTTTTTTTATGAATGCAGTGTTGTATGCAGTCTCCCAATCTTGGCTCCATATTTGATGTTTTCCGTAAGATTACAATCTCACATTTTCACAATCCTAAATAAGGCACCAGTTTAGTTAGGAATCAAGTTTAATATGCTGAAATTCCAATGAACAACGTTAAAATAAATTTCCAAATATAAACAGATTTATTTCTTTTTATTTAAATTATCTTATATATATATATATATATATATATATATATCGTATGCCTATTAAAAGATTATAATTCATGTTTGTCCTGTTGGGAATTTGGTAAGCTAAACTGGATACCTGGTGAAACAGTTGCGCAGTAATGCAAGGTTAACTTCCCCAGACAGCTCACAGCTTTTAACCTGCCTTTATGGACTATAGCACCGCTTACATAGCAAATTAAAGTAACAACGTTATATCGTCAATTGCTAAATTGTACCTCTTCCCTTTCATCTTTATTCGGTTACATTTTTGGTAATACTGGCCTGTCGTGCGATTTGATAACTTCTCCTCTTACTTCTGTTTCAGAATCACTTTCCATAACGTTGGCAGGCTTCTCTGTATTCTGACAAGATAACACAAGATCTTCTGTAAATTTCTAAGCTTCTTTTTCTAATTCGTTTTCTTCTGTCATGAACCAATCTGAAACATATACCTCCTCCACTTTGTCTTCCCCAGAACTCGACAGATCTTCATTAACCCCTATAAGCGAAACTTCTGCATTTTGGGACGCAGCTGTTACCTTGCTACTTCGTAGTTCTTTGACCTTACTGACAACATCTAAAACCATTCCTCTCTTCGGAAAAATACAATCTTCATCATCGCTACTGTCTGAATCGTTATTTTTCTTACTTGTTTCATTTTGGAGACTTTTCATAGGATATTCCTCCTCGCTACTACTATCTGTGGCATTTTGAGGATCTACTTTCACATCGTGAACCAAGAAAACGGCATTTCTTTCCACTAATCTCATTTTAGGCTCGTGCTGTGATTCTTCGTGATTACTGTTTGCACTGGGTCAAGTCTCTCTTCACACTTGTCGAATGGGATAATCGCCTCTACTTCCACTGTAGCATGCATCTTTCTGCTATGCTTTTTTGGTAAGCCCCCTTTTAAGTTAATAACCACCTCGACCTGCTATTCTTGAAACACGTCATATTTTTGACTGAGCTTCTGCATAAACACCTTCCCTTCTGACTCATCCGTATCATGGTCACGATTGTCGTTTATTACGACAATCTGCCTCTCTTTTGGTAGCTGCCACCTTCCTTCACATTGATGCCAGGTATCACTCCGTTTCCTGCCTACTGCCTATATTTCCGAACGTCTATTATCTTCCTGCTGTTTCTCTTGTGCTATCATTTCCACTTCTGTATCCAACGTTTGAATATCTACACTCATTGTTATTGAATAAATATTATCTTAAAATTGTTTTCCCACGCGATAAGTACTCCTCAACTTATCTTCAAATTGCACTGGTTTACGGTTTTTCTTGGATCAAATTATTCTTTCTTGCCCAACAGCCCCTCGACTTGCGAGGAAATTAGTTTTCCTCATCATTCAGCACTCTATTGTTACGAAATTTACTTCTTCCACAACTCGAACCATTACATCTACCTATTTTCCACATTGTATTGATCGGTGGCCCATTTTGACCACTCCTGTCAGATCCATTTGGCTCTCTGTAACTTCGATGTTCGCGCATTTCATACCAAAGATCTTCATTCTCAATTGTCTCTAAAGACTGATCATTAGCTACTACCTGCATATCGTTTGGAACAACCTTGAAGTTTCTCCCAAAGTTCCCTCACTATCCCTGATTCTGATCTTCTCTCTATAAGGTATTAGAGTTTACGAAAATACTTTTTGCAGTATTTCTTCATTCAACTCTTCCATGAGTCTCTGGCATTTTGTCTACGACAAATTCGCGCCATACGTTATCTGGTTTTTGGACAGACCAATCTTGTTCCTAATGTTTATACTTAAATTCCTCGAACGTTAGAACTGTGAGGTCTAAATTCAAAGCCTATCCTTTAGCAGGGCCTGCCAAGGCATTTTTTTTTTTTTTCGTTAGTAATAATCTCACAATTCTACATAAAGTCAACAGGATGCCACCCTCCTTTTCTGTTCCCTTCCCAACAACTCATTCTCCTTTGCCACAGAAAGTACACTACTTGGTCTCCCTTGCAATGGCTGCCACAACGATTGTATTTCTGTATAGAACTTTGTAAGCCAACTATCACTTTATTGTCTAGCGCTTCTAGCTTTACACAAGAACATACTCCATTCTTCAATGAAGCTATTTCGTCATTATTATCTTTCTTAAATCCGGTTTTAATCTCTTTAGTCCATATCGAAATTAAAGCGTCTAAGTTTCTTTTCAATATGGATTCTACTCCCTCTTCTATTCTCTGTATTTCGGAATCAAATCTTTGATTAATCGTGTTAACTTTCTCTTGTACCTCACATAACTCAGTATTTATTGCCAATATGTATTGACTTAGAACTGCAATTCTTTGACTTTTAGGTTTCTAAAATAGACAAACTGGCTTCATTTTTGTCTAACAAATTCTCACTCATCTTCCTATTATCATCTCTCAACGTTTTTATTTGGTTTCTTAGTTCCTTAGGAAAATGAGTTCTAACCTGTCCTAACTGAGTGGAAACTTTTTCTGTTTCTTCAGAAAAATTAGTATATTAGGTACCCATGTTACTATTCGGGATATTCATATCTGAGCTCACTTTCTGCAGTATCCACAGAACAATGGTCTCGAATGATAGTTGTCCCTCTGCTTCACTTGCATCTAGTACTCAATTTTCCGATTTCTGTTTTATTTCTTCCGTTCTTCTATCGACAGATATGGGAGTAATTGGTTCACTTTTGACGTGAAACGAACTGTCTCGCAAACTTGAATCAATTACCATGATTCGCCCCTATGTTTTCTTTAACTTGTGTCACATGTAAGTCCTCTACTGGCGTGCTTAAGTTGGAATTAGCACAATTTTCTGTTGCAACGGCTTAATTGGTCTCCATTTTGACTTCGTTCCGTTATGACTGCTTGTGACAATACTGATTAAACCACTCCTCTTCCTGCCTTTCTGTGATGTAAATACAATGTATTAATAACATTTTCAAACGTCATTGTATCAGAAGTTTTTCGCTGGTTTTACAACTCCGTGTCTTAAAACTGTACCAGTTTTGGCATTTACTAGTACTTTCGTTTTCACGTATGTGACTGACTACTTTGAATTTGATCAGCTCTGTGACGGTCGCCACGTGCGACCGAAACCTCACGATTTTAAATTTAATCTTTCATTGACCAGATGCGGCGATCAAAATGTTCATCTGGTCAGCATATTAAATTTGGACAGTTATTTAAAACCGTTACCCTTATCGTTTGCGTAATAGCTGGCGCTTCCCATTACAACACTTTATAATATGTTCCTTCTTTAAATAACATTGCTTTGTAATCCGTGTTAAGCGCGAAACCCCGCTAAGAGCGTTTCCACGCAACGCTATATATCGCGTCTTCCCGTTCCTCGACTCCCGACGTACACACATGACAAACGTGCGGCCCTGAGCCGTTAGCCCCCAGCGGCCTCCGGCTGCCAGCACTTTCACTGCCCTCTATTTCGTGTTTAAAACTGGCTCTCAACACAGACAAAGTCACTGTTCCCTGTCCTTACTCACTGGCGTATCATGTCTACTCAGTTTGAAAGCTATTACACCTATGTGATATTTAATGATTGACTTTTGTTTGACTCATGTATTACCTATTATTTCTGATAAGACAAACCGAAGCAAAGAATGGATATAGGGGGTTCGATGCTCTAACAAACACTCTCTCTTACAGTTCACTTTTCGCAGTTATCACTGCCTAACCTGGACTGTATCCATCCATCAAACAGAAAACTATTTCTCAACTTTACGTTCTGCCATGAAACTCACATTAATTACCCACCCAAAATAAATCTTACGTGCTATTGTTTCTGGTCGCCAAGCTCTACGAGAGCTAATTACTTTAATTGCTTACTTAAAGTATTACCTATATTGTATCAATTAATTTTTAATTATTTATTACTTCTGTTTTTCTCTAGTCTTTTCTGAAATAAATACGGTGACGATTTCAGTCAGTCATTGCTAAAAACACTACGGAACTTGACTGAACATTCACTTTCTCTTAACATCGAAATTTGAAAAAATAGAAATTAAATCTACTTGAATTTAATTAAAATTTCAAGTTACTTGGATAATTACGCTTCTATCCAAAGTGATCAATTCATTGAAATAAAGTTAACTGTTTACACTACATTATTACAACACTGGTATTTCTAAGGACGCAAATGTTTTCCTTAACTTCTGCTTTTAGCTTTGTATTTGTACTTTGCTATTCCTTTATAGAACTTTGACACTAGGAAATGTTCATGGGGTAGGTAAATAAATTATTAGTTAGTTGAAATTCACTATATTCAATGTTCTAAAAAAAATTTCGTTTTCCAAGTCCACTACAGTTGAATTTACACAAAATTAAACACAAAGTCTTGCCTGTTGTTGCACAGTGCTATTCACTGTTATATGTTGAGTGTGGTTAAATCCAGTGCAGTGCTGGTTCTTCACGTCTCCCTGCATCTATTTGGCGTGCTTTATAAATACGCCACATATTGCACCATTCCTGTTACGACATCCATTACAATCGTAATAACCACAAACAGCCATTTGGTCGGGAAATTCTTGCATCCACGACTTCATACTTTTCGAGATGACTTTCCACAGAGCTCATAAACGACACAACACACCTCAGAGTGAATTAGAGCACTTACACCTCTACCTTTCCGCTGGGTTGCACACGTCACAAATGGACGCCACCCTTCTCGTCCAAGCAGAGTTCGCCCTCAGCTTCTCTCCAGTTTTGATTCGAATTCAGTTAATTTTTAAAAACTTGGAGTAGTTCATCGGTCATAACAATAATATCATAAACTACAATTATATTTTCCAATATATTATCTCTTTACCATTTAAGACTCAAACTTCCTATACTCGACTTGAAATTTGTAAAGACATACCCAATCTGACTCGCTACTACCGATCTTTCTTACGAAGTAGTACTCGGAAAAATTTTTACAAATTTATAACAGCATCACAATTACATAGTAGTTGTGTTATTATCACCCCTTTTGCCCTCAAATCAGCTCTCGTTTGATACCAATGAACTCAAAATTGTCGGAGGTTTGGGGTCGGTCTGAGCTGTTCCTGATGTACCCGACTTGTATCAGGTCGTTGTGTCAGTATCGTGCCAACTGCTCCTCAGAATGCTGCTGCAGGCGCAGCACGAAGTGCGAGAGAAAGTGTCACATGGCCGGCTGGTGCCTGGTCTTCTTGCGACCATGCGTTTTCGTGAGCGCCTCTACCAGCAATGATGAGCAGTGGCTACATTCCTGTCAAGTCTTTCTGCAGTATCGCAGTGGACATCCAGCTTTTTGCAGCCCTATTACACAAGGTGTGAGGTACTGTTAATGGTCTTTCTCGACTTAAAGGCTGAAATCAACTCATCACATTCAATCTCACAGGAACTAACGCTCACTACTGTTACGGCGTGTATTTAAAACAAACCCGATTTGCCTCTTATACTGGCGCTACTGGATCCACTCTTACGCGACTGGCGCCAAATCCGAGTAAATATCGTCTTTCAGATAAACAAACACGCCTACCAACTTTCGCTTATGTCGCACAACTCCTTCTTAGTGTTGCGATTTTTTCCATCAGTGTATGTTAATACTGGGCTTTAAAATATTTCTTGCTTACAATAATCTGACCCGCACATATTTCACATTACTCAAGTAAGGTACACATCAAATATGGGTGACACCTCAAACAACACTGTTAACTAAGCCAAATTCATGTTCCACCCTAGCTTATGCAACGTAAAATAGGAATGTGGTCTGATAAGTACTTAAGCATCATTTGCAAAGTCGGTAAAAGCATCTACTCAGTAACCAGCACTGTTAATATATATCTCCTATCATTGTATTTGCAATGTTTTGCAATCTCAGACATTGTAGCATGTTGCATTCTATATGCAGTAGCACATAATTCATTGCACTGCATCATTAACTTTTGTAAACCATAGGTATAGGTGAAGATACCGCAACACCGTCTAGTGTGGCAGTTCCTGTAACAACTATAACTATAAGCAGTAACATGTATATTAATGTATGCACTAGGCGTCGTATCCCAGTACAGATAGAATTGAACTTCTTTGGCTAACAGCTGAAAATAAAACTTTTCCTCTGTCACAGCCCTTTATTCATTGAAACAGTTTCTACCGTTCACACTCATTTAATGACGAAGTTGAAACTAGCGCTTGATGATTAAATTGATAGTTGGTAGTTGTTTGCCTTTTTGATAGCTATTATATTTAATTTCACAATACTTCATTTATGCAGTGCAGGTTGCACTATACTCTCTCGTAAAACTGTGCTGAAAATATCCATCCAGATTGTACGTTATCTGAGGCATACTTTAGAAAATAAACCGTTAGAGGAATGAACATACGCATCACGTTCAGTATCTGCGTCTCGATATATGTTATCACTTTCGATATATTCGTTCATAGTTAAACACAGTAAATCAGTCACATTCGTCTGACAATGAGCTAGGTACCCAATATCACGTCCAGGTTCGTACCGTACTTCCGCTCGATTGCTTCTGTTCAGTAGTTCTCAACCAACAATATGTCTTCATGTCTGAAGCCAATAAAAAATTAAAAATTAATTTTACAACAACCTGAAGCTTTATATTATTCTCATTCAGGCTAGTCGTGCTCTTAATCGTAATAATTTACATAAAAAACTCCATTTTTAACGGTAACGTAGCAGCTCTAGTATGTAAAATCTACTCCATGTGTCCGAGCAATGTTCAACTATTCACAGCCTCCACCACAATGCTGCCTAAGAGACCATCATTCCTTTGATTCACAACGAAAATTTGTGTCAAAAGGGACATTTACTTCACACTGATCCCCAGCCCTTTTTACCATGTGATATCACAAATTCCTCACGGCAAAACGATGGCATCAATATCATCATCATCATCTTTTAAGACTGATTATGACTTTCGGCGTTCAGTCTGGAGCATAGTTCCCCTTATAAAATTCCTCCATGATTCCCTATTCTGTGCTAGCATTGGTGCATCTTTTGATGTTAAGCCTATTACTTCAAAATCATTCTTAACCGTATCTAGGTACCCTCTCCTTGGTCTACCCAGACTCCTCCTACCCTCTACTGCTGAACCCATGAGTCTCTTGGGTAACCTTGCTTCTCCCATGCGTGTAACATGACCCCACCATCTAATCCTGTTCGCCCTGACTGCTACATCTATAGAGTTCATTCCCAGTTTTTCTTTCATTTCCTCATTGTGGACTCCTTCCTGCCATTGTTCCCATCTACCAGTAACTTCAATCATCCAAGCTACTTTCATATCCTTAACCTCAACATTATTGATAAGGTAACCTAAATCAACCCAGCTTTCGCTCCCTTACAACAAAGTTGGTCGTAAGATTGAACGGTGCACTGATAACTTAGTCTTGGTACTGACTTCCGTCTTGCAGAGCGTTGTGGGTAAAATCTTCTGAGGTATTGCTGAAAGGTAAGTGCGTGTATCAGTTGAGGACAAACTGGATGAAAATCAGTGTGGGTTTCGGCCTCTTAGAGGTTTTCAGGACCGGATCTTTAGCTTACGGCAAATAATGGAGAAGTGTTACGAGTGGAACAGGGAATTTTATCGATGATTTATCGATCTAGAAAAGGCATATGACCGGGTTCCTCGGAGGAAGTTATTGTCTCTTCTACGAGATTATGGAATAGGAGGCAAACTTTTGCAAGCAATTAAAGATCTTTACATAGATAGTTAGGCAGCTGTTAGAGTTGACGGTAAACTGAGTTCATGGTTGAGAGTAGTTTCAGGGGTAAGACAAGTCTGCAACCTGTCTCCGCCGTTATTCATATTATTTATGGATCATATGTTGAAAACAATAGACTGGCTGGGTGAGATTAAGATGTATGAACACAAAATAAGCAGTCTCGCATATGCGGATGACTTAGTTGTGATGGCAGATTCGATTGAAAGTTTGCAAAGTAATTTTTCAGAGTTACATCACAAATGTAAGCACTAAAGTATGAAGATTAGCATCTCCAAAACGAAAGTAATGCCAGTGGGAAAGAGATATAAACGGATTGAGTGCCAAATGAGAGGAACAAAGTTAGAACAGGTGGACGGTTTCAAGTACTTAGGATGCATATTCTCACAGGATGGCAACGTAGTGAAAGAACTGGAAGCAAGGTGTAGCAAAGCTAATGCAGTGAGCACTCAGCTAATGCTGATTAAAGAGATACCTCTGCAGTTGTTACAATCTTTTCTGTTTCCATGTTTAATGATTGGTGTGGTTGCTGCTTTCGTCCAGTCTGATGGAACCTGTCCCGACTCCCACGCCATTTCAATTATCCAGTGTAGCCATTTAAGACCTGACATTCCAATGTATTTGCTAAGTTCCGACTTAATTTCATCCACCAAAACAGCCGCTTTATTGCACTGCAATCTATTGACCAATTTCTCCACTTCCTCAAATGTGATCCTATTTCCATCATCATTACTATCCCATTGTACACCGAAATCTGAAACATTGCTGATCGTATTTTCACCTACATTGAGCAACTCTTCAAAATATTCCCTCCATCTGCCCAAGGCGTTAACAGGATTCGCCAGCAGTTTTCCTGACCTGTCCAAATTACTTGCCATTTCCTTCATATCTCCCTTTCGAAGACTGCTAATTACGCTCCAGAATGGTTTTACAGCTGCTTGACCCAAAGTCTCCAACCCTTTTTTCCTAAGCCTTCCCAAGATTTCTTCTTGGATGCTGCAATTATCTGATTGGCTTTGTTTCTTTCTTCAACATAACTTTCTCTGTCTACCTGAGTTCTAGTATGTAGCCATTTTTGATACGCCTTCTTTTTCCTTTAACAGGCTGCCTTGACTGTGTCATTCCACCAAGCTGTTTGCTTCATCCTACCTTTACACACTACTGTTCCAAGACATTCTTTAGCCACTTCTGGTACTGTGTCCTTGTACCTTGTCCATTCTTTTTCCAATGACTGTAATTGAGTACATTTAACTAACTGGTACCTTTCTGAGATCACTGTTATGTACTTGTGCCTGATTTCCTTATCCTGAAGTTTCTGCACTCTTATCCTCCTACATATGGACCTCACCTCCTGCACTTTCGGCCTCACAATCCCAATTTCACTGCAAATAAAATAATGATCAGTGTCATCAAAGAATCCTCTGAATACACGTGTGTCCCTCACAGCCTTCCTGAATTCCTGATCTGTTATTATAAAGTCAATGACAGATCTGGTTCCCCTGCCTTCCCAAGTATACCGGTGAATGTTCTTATGTTTAAAAAAGGAGGTTGTGATTACTAAGCCCATACTGGCAGAGAAATCCAAGAGTTGTTTTCCGTTCCTGTTGGCCTCCAAATCCTCGCCAAATTTACCCATAACCTTTTCATACCCTTCTGTTAGATTTACAATCCTGGCATTAAAATCACCCATGACTAGAACACTGTCCTTGTCCTTTACTCTAACAACTACATCACTGAGTGCGTCATAAAAACTATCCATCTTATCTTGATCTGTCCCTTCACAATGCGAATATACTGTCACAGTCCTAATTTTCTTGCTAGACACAGTCAAATCTTGCCACATCAGTCGTTCGGTTACATACCTTATTGCAACTATGCTGGGTTCCATTTCTTTCCTGAAGTAAAGCCCTACACCCCATTGTGCCATTACTGCGTTGACTGCTGACAGGTAGACCTTGTATTCTCCCACTTCCTCTTCTTTCTCACCCCTTACCCGAATGTCCCTAACAGCTAAAATGTCCATCCCCATCTTACTTGCAGCCTCTGCCAGCTCTACCTTCTTCCCAGAGTAGCCCCCATTGATATTAATAGCTCCCCATCTCGTTGCCATTCGTTTGCCGAGTCGTATCTTAGGAGTCCCTGGTTTGTCAATTAGAGGTGGGACTCCGTCACCTCCAAAGGTCTGAGGCATTTTGCTCTGATGGCTCTGATGGCATCCATCATAAATTCCCCTCAATTATTGGAACAGAGACATTATTCCTAATATCCAAGGGCATCTAGTGAGACATCACATATTTCCGATAAAGAATTCTTTGACAGCACTATCCTACATCCAAACTACGCAAAATTATATGTAATATATATTTAATATTAAATTACATCAAATTTATATTTTATATAGTAAGCTGACAGGATACTATTACTTCACGGTATTTAGGTCCCTTTTACTCATCGTAAAGGTTCCACTAGCGTAGTTTTTGCGACGACTGCAGAAGTGGTCTATACAAATGTTCAGGATGTTAATCTCCAGCCTGATGTACATGACAGGTCCATCCTGTTCACTTTTGGGGATATACGACATTCGAAGGGCACGCTTGTCTGCTCAGTACCGCTTACAGGTCTATTGTGGTCTTCTTTCGGTGGAAATGGTGATTTATAGAAATATTCCCTCTCATTTTCAGGTATATGGTTATTAGTTTTATATTACTTATAGCGGCCACGAAGGGACCCTTTTACTTGTAAACAGAGCGTGCCCCTATGTATCAATTATACCAATTGCCGCGTCGTATGGTGGTTTTAAAACCTGTATACGAGCAACGTACAAAAAGTTGACCTTAGCGGATCTTCACCCACAGGATTGTGCAGCTGAGCCAAATCCGTATGTTGAGGGCCAAAGTGGATCTTTGAGAGATAATAGTTGTGAGTTTCCCCTACTGTGCACGCTCTCCATTGACGGTCTCTCTCTTCTGCGGCCTGAGTTTGTGGAACAGTACACAATGGGTGCCTCTATGCCTCATCAGACGGTCACTGATAAGTCATCTGGCGATTCTCCCGCCATGCAGTCTTCCTTGTCGGCGCCACCGTTCAAGGATACTTTTCCAGGATCCCACTTGTCACCCCTACTTTGTCAGATAGCTCTCCGGTTGTCTCCATTTCCCAAACTACTTCTCTACGTTTTAGAGTGGCCTCCACATCGTAACCTATTGATGAGCATAACTTGATTGATTCCAAAGGGCAGGAAGACCCCGTCGTTACTAAAAAATTCTCTACACACGAGCCCCTGTCCGTCGACGAGTGGGGTGCGGAGGTCTCTCCCTCTTAACTTGAAAACGATTTTCCGCACGGCCCACCCACACAACTACGTGAGGTAAACGGCAGTTCTGAGCAGCCGCGGTAAACAACGTATCCAGCCTGGTAGAGCCGCAGGAATATAAGTCTGGGCCAGAGTACCGTTCATCGATGTAGAGAGTATGTGCACTTTTTAAATAGGGCTCTATTAGTGTAACCACTACGTCACCACTTTTCGAAATTTGGGGAACTCAGTTTCTGTTGATGACCCTGTATAAACAATGAAATTTAAGACATATCCAGTCTTACAGTCACATAACACAAATGTTTTTATTCCGAATCCACTCCTTTACCCTGGAGTTAACTGTCTGAAAGATATGTGTCCTTTAATAACAAACTATCATCAATGCAGAATTTCTGGCGTGGATTAAATGAACAACGGAAAGCTGGAAAAACTTTATGAAGAGCGTTCCTAATTTTGAATAATGTCTCCTCCAGTATTAGCAGAATAGTCACTGAAATGTAACATTGTCATCAGTAACAAAAAGCGATCTCTTGACATCAGTTCACTCATAATTGGAATATTCAGAAGAACGTCTCTGCCCCAGTATTCGCCAATTTTCAGTTTTTTCACGGGAAGCATTAGAAGACAAACAGTTATGAAACAATGCATTTCTTCAGATTCAATATCTTTCCAAGTATTCTACTTGGTGAATAAATAAAACCGATTCGTTTCGTGAGCTACATATTTCATCAGTTCTTCTGTAAAGAATAACATGAAAACTGACAGAATATTCGCCTCATATCCTATTTGACACACATGTCCCGATAGCGTATCATCAAATGCGTGATTAACTGGCCGAAAATCATTTTCTTTCCAATCAAATTTATCGCTAAGGCGTGATTACTTCGTAGGCATTCCACTATCACTTTCTGAGTCTTTAGTTTCAGAACAACTAACATCTCTTGTTGAAACACGAGACTACATTGACACCCCTGATAACGTGGACGGCTTATGACTATAGCTCTCCAGTTCTGTGAAAGAGCTATCACTTTCGCCAAGATTCAAGTAGTTATACTCACTGTAGCTCCTCGTAAGAATCTCCATGATTTCCTCCTCAGTGCATCCACGACGTCTTGCCATTTTCTTTGCAAAATACAGGACACTACGAACACTGAAGTAAGCTCTAATAAACAGTGAACTATAGTGCGAAGCCTAGGCTCACAACACACAGAAAATCTGACGAAAAGCTAGCGGCCAGTACTGTGAAATGCCACTGAGGCGTGGGGCGGGGAGTCGGCTGTGCGAGTTAGCTCGTCATCAGCACTCAGGTAGCGGCGCGTCTATACTCGCCATAAGCGCTCAGGGACCGGCAAACGGGTAAGAATTAACTCGTCAACAGCGCTCAGGGGAAACCGGCGGCCGCGACTATACTCGTCATTAGCACCTTGGGAGAGACAGGCTGCATGACGAGCAAACTCGTCAACAGCAGTCAGAGGCTTACAGGATTTGATCTGAACTCCGTCTTGACGCTTTGCGACTGCTTATGTATGACTCTAGTACAAAACGATTTTTCTTACAGGAACTATTATTTGACCAGCTTTCAAATCTTGGAGTCTCGACCTTTCTTAAAGTGGCTACCGAACTTTCTACGGGCACTGCCTTCTTTAGACGAGATTTCAAAGTTCTCAACGATGGTAGGGATATATGACGCACCTTTAGTGATCTCACTTTGCTTCTTCTCTACGCCCCTTCGTGCCCTCGTCCTTTTACGGTATGTTCACGTTTTTACAAAGAAGAAGATCATTTGCTTTCTTCGTTAATTTCTTACAAAGATACTACTGGGTGGTGATATTAGTTGTGCTCTCTGCCCGGTGGATCAATCTCCTAGTTTTAATTTCAATGAAGAGTTCGATGACATGGTGCGCCCCTTACATCTACTTGCCACACAGGTTGGTCATTGTGCTACACGGGTCATGTAGACTAATTTTACTGTCATCAAGAAGTCGACTTGGTCGCTTTGACCTTTCTGACTCCTTGTGCTGGCAGCTTTTGGACTTTGACGTGATACCCGCTTGCTTAACTCATCACGCGTCACATTTAATTATGTGCAGCAGCCGGTAAAATTGCATCGTCTTCCCAGGATGGTCAATACAGCCCGTCTACAAGACCATTGGTGTTGTCATTCAGGAAGTAAGGGCCCCCTTGCCTTACTACTATAGAACGGTACTCGTCTATTGTTGAATGGCTGGCATTACATCCCACGCCACAAATTCGTAACGCCCTCATGCGATTTGGTGCCGTAACGGCGGCAGACGTCCGACGCACTCCATATTACATCAACTTCACGATACCACTACGGAAGCTCCTTTACGGATTATGGATGTAAGACGAGTTAAAGCCACAGTGCTGGAGTTAAAAGAGTTTCAGATGCAAGGACTCCGGAGGTAACCAGAACCACGTTCCGTTGTAGCAAGATGAACTTACTTTACTATACATGTTATCCTTATCCGTGCGCGCAGCGAACGCGTTTACATTGCTAACACCTGTGGCAGAGTGTCAGCGTCCCAAAGCGACATTTTCAAATTAATTTTTAACTGCTTTACTGAACTATATGACTTCTGCGTTTCGGTTGTAAATTTTCCTGACAATTTTTCCCCATTGCTGGCTTGCGTCATCATATCTGAATTAAATGATTTTTTTTGAGTGATTACTGCAGGGACGACATATTTGATGATGTTGCCGGGTCTCAGCCATGCAAGTCATTTAGATTGGATGTTCTTCCTAAAGATTTTTATGTTCATTTTTGGTCTCTTGTAGACAACGCAATAAAATCGAAGATCAATTAAGTGATACGGGTTGGCCTCCTGCTCCTTTCAAGCAAGGTAAAATGGTCCTCATTACAAAAACCAAGGATCGACCTGATCTTGAAACCCTTCGTCCGAACTCTCTCGTAAACTTCGACTAAAAATTGTCGCTCGAGCTAAAGCTACCTCTATCTAAATTGCTCGACAAAATCAGTGCCGTTCACCAACATTTTATGCCTGGACGCACGATACTAAGTTCTGTTATCGAACGTCGAAATGTCGTAGCTGCAGCCACTAATATCTCGGGAGCCTTAATTTCTTTTTTCAGCTTCCAGAGAGTCAGTTACAGCTTTTTACTGAGTCAGTTAGCCGCTTTGGGTTTTACTACTCACGACGCGTGGCAGGTCTCAGCCAACCCCTTTTCACTAGTACCCATGCCTCCCCCCTCCCCCCCCCCTCCTCCCCGCTGGGATTCTGATACGACAGGGTCTACGCCAGGGAAGTCCCTTATCCATATCTTTCTTCTTAGAAAGCTTCTAGAGCGTATTACCATGCTACTACGTGGCTAGACTATAATGGGGGAACGATTCCCCGTCCGCGCTTACACTCATGACGTCGTGGTTTTAGAACGAAATGCTGACGATATTTCTGGGCCCGAGGATACCTTGCATTACTTTTGTCCCCTTGTTAGTGCATAAATTAATGTTTGCAAATTCATGCTCCTATGTTTGGGGGTCTTTAACCAAGTGATAATTCCTTAGGCGACAGTGGTCAGCCGCCGGAGTGGCCGAGAGGTTAAAGGCGCTACAGTCTGGAACCGCACGACGGCGACGGTCGCAGGTTCGAATCCTGCCTCGGGCATGGATGTGTGTGATGTCCTTAGGTTAGTTAGGTTTAAGTGGTTCTAAGTTCTAGGGGACTTATGACCACAGCAGTTGAGTCCCATAGTGCTCAGAGCCATTTGAACCATTTTTGACAGTGGTCAATAGCCACAAGCCTTTCAGGAACCAACCAAAATGGTGGCACTTAACTGACGAGAGATTACGAGTCTTGTCCATGGAGCGATTCTTGAACACGAACGCCGTTTCATTAGCTTTCTCCACCGCGTGCGGGTTTTAGACACCTATATTTTCAGTAGAGTGTATTACACTGGACACATCTTTCCGTTTCCGGCGATAACTGCCTGCAAACTCAAACAACTATCCACCAGAATCTTGTGAAGATGACATATCTTTGAACACAGTATTAATTTGTGATCAGGCCCCTCCAGCTGTGAGAATCAGGTCTTCCAGATATTAAAGCTTAGGCATCCATATTGTTTGTATGACGCAACGTCTTAACATGTATACACACGCCGTATTTCGTTACATCTCGTTTATTTTACTGTCTCTAGCCGGTCCGTCAGACATTTCCCGTTGATGTTGGTCGTATTAACCCTAAATTGAGACAAGTCTGCAATAAAATCGCCTGTGGACATAGCTTCATTGTCAACATCCTGGAACACTGTCTGGTCGTATCATAGTATTTATGTGTTACCGATGGAGATTGCTTCGTCGCGGTATAGGGTCTTTCACCGATTGACACTTCTTCGTCGTAATATAGAGGCAACCATCGTTTGACACCAGTTGGTGACCGTCTTGGCCTTAGCCCGAATGATTGGTTCAAACTATGGGACTTAACATCGGAGGTCATCAGTCCCCTAGAACTTAGAACTACTTAAATCTAACTAACCTAAGGACATCACACACAGTCATGGTCGAGGAGGATTCGAACCGGCGACCGTAGCAGCAGAGCGGTTCCGGACTGAAGCGCCTAGAACCGCTCGGCCACAGTGGCCGGCGTGTGTGTGTGTGTGTGTGTGTGTGTGTGTGTGTGTAAACAAGGTAAAAGATTTTTTGTATTTTAATGAATAGTGAGATGTCAAGAAAATCATAAAGTACAATGGGATGAAGTCAGTTTGCAGAAGCTATCCTTTTCTTCCTCAAACGAAAACGAATACTATCGCCGGGCTCGTGGGTCACTATGTTGTTGAGGGAGGAAACGACCCTGATCCCCGCGTCTTTCAGTAGTATTTGGAGGCCGCACAATGAATGCTCGTGAACGTAAAAAATCAGTCGCATAAACAAGCACAGAGGTCGCTAACGCACACTTGTCCAGTCGGGTTCGAACTGGGGGTAAGTCCGTTCATAGCCTGGTAGTGGAAAAATTTTCACTTCCTGTATTTGGCCGGCTAGGGAAGCATAAGTGGGGGCGTTAAGTTAACTAACACCAGGCGTGGCGCCAGTGTCCCGGTTTAAACACCAAACTCACCGCAGTGTCTCATAAAGCGAGGACATGTTACACAGTTGATGGTGATACGTCGTTCGGATGGGGACGTTAAGTTTGGCGGTCTGCTTGGTGTTGTTCGCGAGGAGTAGGCTATGTGCCGGCATCGCGTTTCACCTTCTTCCTTCTCTCATCACCACCATTGAACACGGAGTTTACACTACACTCCACACACACACATTCCATACACATAAATATTGTAATGAAGCCTACTACAATTAAATAAACTAAACGCAACGTGGGTAACTGAGATCGGAGTGGACGACCACGTATGCAAACTGAAGAGACTCGTTCTGAATCGGGTTGATGAATCCATCAGGTGACACGTACACAGTTCTCAGGTTAGTGTTGCGTATCACGAGCTTGTGTACAGGCGATTATTGCAGCACTGTGGTACAGAAAACTATGTGCACGGTGGGTGCCTCAAACGCTCCATCCAGACATGAAACAAACGAGATTGGACATCTGTCAACAATTATTTTGCGTTTTGAGCGCGAGGATGATGGGTTCTTTAACAGCACTGTTACAAGTGATCAAAGCTGGATCCACTAATTTGACCCCGGAAAGAAGAGAGTATCAAACGGAGTTCCGACACAAAGAATCACTGACGCAAAAAATATTCGAAATCGTGCCGTAAGCAGGCAAAGTCATGTTCACAGGGTCTTGGACGTTCACAGTGTGGCGTGTTGGGAATTCCTGCCTAGAACCGCCACCAGAAACTCTGCACAGTACTGTAAAACCCTTGGAAAACTGAAACCACGCATTCGGAGAGTTCGCCCATATACAGTGCACCCTCTTTTTCAGCATGAGAATTCCATACCACACACGAGCGCTGCGACAGCTGCAACAACCCAACGGTTTCGGTTCACTGTCATCTACCATGCTCCATACAGTCACGACTTGGCTCCGTCTGGTGTTTAGCTGTTTCCAAAACTTAAAGAGCAACTTCGAGGACCTCACTTTGATCGCACGTTGAGATGGGCTTGAGGCTCCGTCAACAAATTATCTAAAGAGGCGGTATCAACTTACTTGTTTCTCATAGGGGGAAATGTGTTTGTCGTCAGGGTGACTATACTGAGGTGACTAAGTAGACACGAAGACTTCTTAATGAACATGTCTCGCCGTCCGGGGTGGCCGTGCGGTTCTGGGCGCTACAGTCCGGAACCGCGCGACCGCTACGGTCGCAAGTTCGAATCCTGCCTCGGGCATGGATGTTTGTGGTGTCCTTAGGTTAATAAGGTTTAAGTAGTCCTGAGTTCTAGGGGACTGATGACCTCAGAAGTTAAGTCCCATAGTCCTCAGAGCCATTTTTTTGAACATGTTCTCCTTTACTATCAGTATATATTGATTACAGCGTTTCTATGTTTGACTAATGTGGCTTTGCTAAATAATTAAGGTGCTTCATGACTTATATTTGTTTACAGGGGCTATAAGAAGCATGGAGTAATTTAGCAAGTGAGGATCTGAGAATGGTATGGTACCAGGCCACAAAAAACATAGCACTTCTCCTATAAATGAGAATTTTATTCAAAGAACTATAAAATTTAACGACCTCAGATGAATGTAAGGGAATGAGAAATAGGTATTACGTGAATATAATTCAAGTATTTTCCGTTCGGGTTTGACACTTTCCTGTCTCAATTTAGTTATAACTTATTATTTGATTTCTTTTAAGCAGAATACCAATACCTCAAGCTATTTACATAAAACAACTGAGTAACTACCGTTGACCGGAAATGTACTTATTCCAATTCTGGTAGTCCATCCCTTCCTTTCTTCCCCCTGCCACTCCTTGACCGTCTCCTTCTCCGTAGATTTCCTCCTCCCCTCTGCCCTTCTGCACTCTCTCCCCCTCTCTCTGTCCATCAGCTCCTTCATCCTCTGTTTGTCCATCTGCTCCTTCACCCTCTGTTCATGTCCTCCTTCCCCCCCCCCCTCCCCCCCTCAAAGTCCATTTCCTCCTGTCTCCTCTGCACCCACTCTTTGCCCTTCTCCACCCTCTCTGCACAACAGCCCCATGCACCTCTCTCTGTCAATCTTCTCCTCCACCACATATTTGTCCTTCCTCTCCTTTCCTTATCTGTGGGTCCGTCTCTTCCTTCCGTCACTCTCTCTCCACGGTACCACCTCCACCCGACCATGAGGTAGGCGTTTCTTACTTCCACAGTATTTCTCTCCAGCTAGTAAGTAAAATGAGTAGCAAGTTTGACTGAAATCGGTTTGTAAGGGCAGGAGGAGCTCTTTATCCCTGTCGCCCCCATATGCATGTCACATGCCACCAGTAACTCTGTAGGCACCTTAGTCCGCACACTGATCTTTGAAATTATGATAGTTCTACCATAAAGGAAATTGTATTTTTTTTATGCAGCAGAAGCTCATAAAAATCTAAGTATTTCAAACCGATACTCTTAAGACAGTTTCACTATGTACTAAAATACGCTATGGCTCGATACATTATAAACCCTCACAAAAAGTGAATTTAATGAGGCTAGAAATCAATGACGCCATAGAATTTATAACTCCAACAAAAATGACTAGGTCACACTTGTACAAAGAGAACGCTAAATGCTTATTCTGATTTTAAAATTCAATACAAGACTTTAGCGACTTGTCTGATCAAAAGTGATGCGCCCTTCTACTACAGGATGGAGTCAAGATATTTGTTTACCAGCGCTAGAGCTCGAATTAATTGCCTCAGAGACACGATATCAATTGCTACAGCAAACCACTTGCATTTATAATACTAATGCCTCACTCAACTTAAACCAAAATTTAATATGGGTGAATAATTTTAACAACCGCGAGAATGTGTAACATCTTTGACTGTTGTATTATTGCGTGTTATGTCGATGTGAGCGACTGAGGCTGAACCAAGGAATTGCACTGATTTAGGCATTGACTGGTCCGGACGTTTTAGGTTCCTGAATAAAAAGAGCAAGTTTTGGTCACCATTAACAATAGTCTTTCGTGTAAGGCTTTTTAATGAAAGATATTGTATTGGATGGAATCTTTCACGGAAATGGCTGTAAGGGTAGCTGAATACATTTCAAGTGATTTGAAGGTAGAAATGGGCTTCAATTCGTTTTCCATGTTTTAGCTTATATGGATATGAGATATTGCAGGCGAATTTATTTGATTTTGTTGCTCTAGTACTCCTGTAAGAAACGTGCTTATACGGATAGGTCACTGGATCAACCTGTATTGAACCCACGTTAGCAACTAGTGCATTTTGGCAATATTTTACAGACCCGTCATAGCACTACCGACAGGATCCGCTGTTCCTCTGGGGCGGAATAAGTTTCTTTGCAAGAGGCCGTGAATTTCGAAAGCTGCAGTGGACAGAGAGCCACAAGATCAATACAGGCTGCGTCGCATCTGCAACCATACTCTTCTTATATAGTCAGCTTGCAGTACAGCTAACATAGACTTGGTTCTATAACAATTCAGAATAATAATTGAAGTCACATGTTCAGTCAGTTGAAGGACTTCGAAATAATCGTACTAAACATAGTAATCAATGGCGGCTAGGTTTCCTCGCGTAGGAGGACGTAGTAATAATGTTCTGTCATGGATACTGATAAAGCAAATAAATGAATAAATAAATAACTAAATAAATAAAAAAGAGTACAGTCATAATATTCATCCGCTAGTTGACTTACTGATTGTTTAAATGAGTTTCAGTTATATATACAGAGGCATATTAAATTGTGTAGGTGCGTTTTTATGGTTTGGGTGGTGACATCCTGAGGCTACTGTGTTGATAAATCTTTCAGTATGTAGCAGATGAAAACGAACGTGAATAAAATATTCTAGAAATTAGTATATTAGACCATGGGAGCTAAAATCACTATCTTTTGTTACGAAAAAGGGCCCCCTCTACTTACACATCCACACGAGACGTCCGTGTTCATTGTACAACTGAAAATTAATAATTCTTTTGGAATTAAGACGCATTATGAAGGCAATGTTAAAGTGATGCGGAAACTTAACGAATCACTATTTGGCGTAATATCCCTTATATGCTATCTTTGAATAAATAACAGAAAAAACTATTAGAAAAAAAAAATATCTGTTGTAAGATCTCATGGAACATTACAGACAAGTGAACTTAAGGGACCTGTAGATAATTTTATGGCCATTTCTCTCGTATTTGGATATCATGAACGCGTAAAGCGCCCTTGTACTGTTTGGCAATATAGGCGCGCAGTGTTATCAGAGATGCCGTGTCGCCTGGAGCCTTGCTTGTACCATCTCGGCTTTGCATGATGCGCCAGAGGATGATGCGCTCTGTTAATCGACAGATGAGATCTGAGCTTAATTTAGATGCAAAATGCAGGACGCTGTTACGTCCCGTACGGACAGTCGGAGTGCAGTTAATACCGACACGAATCAGACAAGATTCAAAATCCTGATAACAACATTTTTGCAAATTTGAACATTCGTCTGTCCGAAAATAGGCAAAACACGAGATTAAATGTGGCAAATTCAGCTGCGTTGAAAACCACAGCCTCTCAAATACTGCAATATTTTTCACACAGTACAGTCATACAACCAGTTCATCCCTCAACAAAAATTATGAATTATTTGCAGAGCAATTAGCTTGGTATTCTGTCTCAGCAGTTATTAAAAGAAAATAACGAAACAATGGCAAAATAATTTGGCACTTCACTTACATCCGGTCAAAAGGAACTAGCGAAGCAAAAAGAAAGTTTGCAATTATTCGAAAGGAATTTAACCAAAGAAAAAGGAAACAGATATTGAGAATGTAAATTGTAGGCTACAGGAAATAGCAACAACACTCTCGCGTTTAGATCAAGGTTTATCGGAAAAAGAGGCTAAGGTATACGAAGGCCTTAAAGCAATCACTGACATCTACAGCCAAGACAAAACTTTAAGTATTGCTAAGGTGGGAAAGGTAGTTCGTAGCACGGCAATAAACAAATTACGAAAGAAATCACACATATATTCAGAAAAGGTACAACAAATAGGAACACACACAAAAATGATTCATCTCGGAGAAACTGAAAGAAGCTTAACTTCTCCGGATTGTATTCACAATTACACAGAAAACTATAACGAACAGGAAATCGAAAGTAGTCAGGTGCAACATTTCAGGAAACCTTCGAGAAAAAGAGGCTTTGCACAAACACGTGAACATTCTCGCACTAACTTCAACAGACAAAACTCTTACGATATACAGAGACACGACAGCTTTGACTACAAACACATTTTACCAGTAAGAAAACTTAAAGTTTTCCGAAATGGAGCAAACGTCATACATCAGTTAGACTGGGCCGAGCAGTTTAGTTTTTCTGGCCAGTCACACACAGATTAGAATTCATTTGCAGTCTTTTGGAAGGACAACTAGCAATGAGAATGAGACCGATTGCACGACAACGTCTTCAGTCAAAGAGTCTCAGAGCGCATTCCTTGCAGCATACTGATCTGAGAAAACACGCTGTTAAGGATAAACTTCTAAACTTAACAAACTTTGAAAACTCTTACTTTGAAAGCTGAACGCATGGTATAACAAAACCAGCATTTTGTTACAACCTGAAACAGCCCATCAGCGTTAATCCAACTACGCATTTCGAAATTTCCAAGATCATTACTCATTTCGCCACTGACAGGACACCAGAAAGACAATATTCAAGCATTCAAAGACGTTTTACAATTACTAGAGTTTGAGAAGTCATACATTCTGGACAGGGGTAACACTTTTTCACACAAAAACCGCAACAATCAGGACAGAAACAACAGAGGTTAGTCTGGGTCATTTAATGACAGAAGACGAAATAATTTTGGCCACGGCAGACAATACCGAAACCAAAATTATGACAGCACTTTAATGGACCATATCAGAACAATTACCAGCAGAATCATAAATTTCATTGCAAAAACCAGCAGGTGGCAAAATGAACCATTCCTCTCATCGACAGTCATGGTCACAGTCACAGACAAACAATAATAACTCAAGAAATAATGACGTATTGAGGAAATCAGTTTACAGAGTCAGAGACAAAAACCATACCATCAGAGCTCACACGACAACAGACAACACTATCAGAATCAAAGAAACAGTTAAGGGAACACGTATAACGAAAATTGGAGACGAGAAAACTTGAATAACAAAAAAAAGCCTTTCTTTAAATGAACCAGACAGCCGTTTCCTTCCTAGTAGCATTGTTGGAATAATCCTAAACAATACAAATAGTTGAAGTTCCATCACCCAACACAAAACACACGACAACGGAGGTCGACAATGACTGGAAGTACAGGCGCCATAGGATGCGCTCGGCGAGACAATTCAGGAATCTATTCGTTCAGACAACATTATTGAAAATGTGATCTGCTTAGAGGACATCAGAGATTTGCTATTACGAGAGAAACGAGAGCCACAGAAACACATTTACCACCCAGTCATCTGTATTACAAATAGAAAACACACATTCAGTTTTAGATTCAGGCTCTCCCGTTACATTTATAAGCGATTCTGCATTCAACAAATATAGTTCGGAAGAATCTTGTCTTACTTTACCCTTACACAAAATTAAAATTAAAGGTGCTGTTGCAGGAAAAGGAGCTGATGTCAAACCACAAACACAGCTGGATTTCATCGTAAAAGGTTACACTTCTTTCGCAAACTTCTGATCGTACCTCTGCTTACAACAGTAGCAATATTAGATATCGATTTCATGAACAAACACAAAGAAATTTTGGATTTCAACAAGTCTTGCACGTTGAGCACAACAACAATGCTCAGATTTCATTAAAATCTGAACAAAGCTGATCGATAGAAGAACAGGGGATCAACAGACTACATTTCTTTACTTCAGACAAAAACGTTGATTGGTACACGACACATTTCTCTGTTATTTACAGAGAAATTATAAATACAACGCTAGTAAAGATGACGAATCTACGACGAACTTTTTAGAGTTAATACAGACTAAAGCAGACAGTTGCAAAGCCACATCTGACCACGCAAACAACAATTACAGCATATTCTCCGAACGGATGCTCATGTTTGTGACAACATTCCCGGACCAATTACGGGCTTTGTTTGTGAAGCCGCATAATTATTTTGTTGAAGATATTACACAATTCCATTCATGTATAGAGACTAAGTATTGTACCACACTGAGCCTTCTACCTTGAAACATTCCCTACTTAAGTATAGACACAGTTTGTACACTGCTGCCTTCGTCACTACTCTAAGGAGTTGGAGGACAACGTTGAAACCATTATCAGTACATCTACTATTCCACCAACTACATTTGCTGAAACTACTCCTAAGCGCTATTCAGAGCAAGAGCATCGGCTTGTACTTCATCATGAAGTACGTGTACATCAGTTGTGATGGGTGATGTTGCTGACTTGCACTGTAAGTCATCTAAGACATATGAGGAAAATAAAGTCAGAACACTTTTTAAAGCTGTTCCATATATTCAATAATGATAACTCTCCACTCGTTAATATCGCACTACCGCCAGAGCCGAGGAAATTACGAAAAGTTAGTAATGGGAGAATCCAGGTGACTCTTCCATAGTGTTGTAAGCTTATTACCCTTCGGAAACCAGCGGACGTGTATCTGAAAGGCTAAAGACTGATGTTCAGCTTTGAGATCATTATATCGAACTCGATTAAAACGAGTATTCACAGCACCCGAACCAATTTTATTAACTGCACTGGTAGCCAGTATCATGCAGTGTTCAGTCTCTCAGACAAAGCTTTATAGTTTAGGATTTATCCGTTGATTATACAGCGAGAGCCCATAAGAGTAGGACTTTTTTGTAGTACTTAGGAAACTAGAACATGAATCTAACATGGCTGGTACATCGGTACAAATTCCCATCACTCTGTCTCAAGACAAAACATACTCAAACAAAAATTCACTAACCCCAGAAAATACCTCAGAACATTCTGACATAGTTTCCAATTTTTTATAAAACAATGTATCTTCCAATTTTTTCATCTAGTCCACAAATCGGCAGTATGCTATCACGTGACACTGTTGAGCTATATCACTAGAATTGTCTCACTACAAGGCAAAAAATGGATCTAGGTGTTGTTTAACATTCAGGGCCATTTCTTCGATCCTAGGTTGCGCAGTGTCTGAAAGAGATGCCTTGTCGATTTTCGGTGACTGTTTTCTCCAAATACGATTCTGGTTGCTTTAAAAAGGAGACTTTCATTAGTGTCTCAGTAGCAGTACGATGTTTTTTGTTCTCTGCTGTTGAGAGAGAAATTTCGAATAATGCATGAATAACTTACTCATTTCCCTGCAGCAACATACCAGTAGAATCCAGTTTCTGCGACTTGAAGAATTTCTTTTTCACACAAGTGACTCCTTCGGTTCATTAAACCACTCGGGGCGAGCTGTTGTTAGGTGACGTTTCAGTCTCACAGGCCGCAATGAGTCGTTACTGAACATTTTATATTACACAACACGCTGTGGAAATTGGAAATGATCTTTCCATTAAACATGAATCAGCACTCATTGTATTCTTCGTTATACAATATTCTTTTGCCAAACATTTTCACGCAACGTACAAATTAGTAATAACACTATTTACTTCTACAGAGTAATGATGAGTTAAGAATACAGAGTGCTCATTGACGAATGTATTGCACCAATAACTCGGTGATGTTCGAGGAAAATCTTATGCTGCCAACTGTACGAAACAATGCACTCTCAATCCGTAATAAGAATACGAAATGTTTCGCTTGTCTGACTGCATGTTTCTGCTGAGCTGTCTACGACCCCCTCCTCTCCCCAGTAAATCGAAGTAAATTTCTCAGCCATCACCCCCCGCCCCCCTCCTTAAGCAGGGCGCGCTTAATATATGGGATACTTGAGAACTAGAGAAAAGCTCACACGTCAGAGTGAAATGTTTTGTGAGTATGGAAACCATATACGACTTAACCATCTGAATGTGATTTATTTAAGTGACAATTATTGAATTATATAAAATAAAATCGTCATAACTTCTGAAAGGTTTGTATTAGGACGTTGAAACTGCACGGTTAGCCGCGGGGAATGATGGGAATTAGTATGCGTTTTATGGTTTGGTTTACGGACGAAGTCCACTTGGATTTGGATGGGTTCGTCAATAAGTAAAACTTGCGCACTTGCGGGACCGATAATCCGCATTTCGTGATCAACAAGTCTCTTCGCTCTCAATAGGTGCGATGTGCAGTGTCCAGTCACGGAACAAGGATTGCGATGTTCCTTGACGGCACGGTGGTTAACGAACGGTACGTGAAGGTTTTGAAAGACGATTTTATAACCTTTATCCAACATGACCCTGATTTCGACAACATGTGGTCCATGCAAGACGGAGCTCGACCACTACGAATCAGGATAGTGTTTGATGTCCTGCCGCAGCACTTTGGGGACCGCATTGCGCAGAGGCCACTGGCTTGACCCTCGATTGGGTGTCACATCCTCCGTATCTGAACACATGCGACTCATTTTTGTGGTGTGTTTACTGAGCGGAGAACAGCCATTCAAGACAATATCGACAGCGTCGATATCCCGACAGGTCAGCGGGTCACGCAGAATTTCGGCATTCGTCTGCGCCACATCATCTCCAATGATGGCAGGCGTATCGAACATGTCATAACCTAAATCCGAACATCTGTAGTGACGTTTACATTTTGAATAAAGTCTGTGCACGCCGTAATTCGTAACTAACTTAGGTTTTTTTTCATGTAGTTCAATAACTGTAACACTGTACATCGTAACTCCGTAAGCACTAATTTCAAGCGTCACTCGCAACAAATCAACAATTAATATCATGAAATTAACATATTACGTCCTGTGACTAGCTATGAAATGGGTGATCTACTTATGGTCCCTCATTTACCACAAATGTGTGACAAAATAGACCAACGTGCTACAGTTACTTTGCCATTAGCTATGTCTCCAGTCCCAGAGGATTAAAATATTTCCCTCCAGACTTCCATTTAAGCGTATACGCCGCTCTGAACAAACCAATAAACTGACACTGATGCCACTACTTGCCATGTACCTGTACACAGGTAAAATTGGAGCTACAAACCAACGTTGGCAGTATCGAGAGATGTTTTTTGCGAATAACGAAATAAACTTCCCCCGTCTTATTTTCTTTTCTGTCCCTGTCTCGTTATTAGCATTTTGTATTCCCGCACATCCCCACATGGCTCCCGCATTAGTCCACCACTCCGATTCAGAGTGGACCTAATTTTCGCTTGTAATTGTTGCCAGTCATCTCTGAGGTACATCGGGGATAGTTATTTATTCAACAGCTGTAGGTGGGTCCTGGCAGGATGGGCAGAAAAAGAAGAGGTGGAATGACCCGCCGCTGGCGGAAGGGAAGTAGTTTAAACGGGTTAGCCTTCCTCCGCACCCCATCGCGTCACGGTCGACTGCAGGCAGTAACTCAATTTGCAAAGCCCGGCACACCGCTACCTTCTTAATTGACACTCTCCTGCTTTATTAGATAGACGCCGTGGGCCCGGCCTGCGGGCTGCGCAGGAACAATGAATTGCTGTGGCTCGCAGTAGTTTTGCACCGGAGCACGTCTCCTACAGCGCCCTGGTTCGACACAAGTGGAAGGTGACTTGCAGCTGAGGCTGTAAATGTAAGCAAACCCACAGTGGCTATAGTTTCCGTTTGGTAACTTCGTATTCGATGGTTATCTTTCGCAGTACCACTCGTAATTTACGCACTGTTGTTGGTGTTTTCGAGATAACTAAGACCGACCTTATCTCTTCTTCGATCTACAGGAGTTATTGCTTGTTGCGTAGGAGCTAGGGACGGCGGTTGTACCTGAAATAACCGACTTCCAAATACATCCTTTCTTTTCTTCAGCGCCAGTTCAACCGGACTACTAAAAATGAACATAACCAATTTTTCAAATGACCGATTTCGGTTTTTTGTTCCTATTACTTCCTGTTATAACGTAGTATGGAACAGAGATTGAAAAAATTTAACTGCCTCAGTTTCAAGATATAAAGAACCAAAATATTAAGCTGAATAGGCAATAAAAGAAAATTTAGTCCGTCCACCATTTGCTGCCATTCTTGAAAAGTGATAAGTGGTTGACTACTACAAAAAATCACTTGTACAGTAAAAACTCGGTTAACCGCCACTCTTTAAACCGTCAGTTTCTGTTAACCGTCACTGCTGTAACACCATAGTAATACTGAAATAACAGAATGCTCTAAGGTGGAGTGAGGCGTTTGCTTTGTTTATTTACTCTATTTTAGTGGGAAGTGAGTGTACCCGCCCGCCGTAGAACGGTACATAAAATATAACCTTCAGTTGACGTGCTAACACATCTCCCCCTTTTCTTGACTTTGTCTCAATTGTGAGTAGACAATCACCACTGGATCGGTTTCCAGTTGCGGCGAGAAGACTGTAATTGTCGCAGAATATCTAGCGGGCTGTGCCGCGTTACGTGTTTTCCACTTGAATAAGCTTTATTGGCTAACATTTTAAACTACCGTATTTAGTGCAGGTGTGTGTGATACAGTGACTTGATAAAACGTCTGAAAAACGTAAAAGTGTTGTTTTAGGACTTAATCAAAAACTTGAAATTATAAAACGCTTAAGGAAGGGCGAAACTGCGACAAGTGTAGCGCTGATTTATGGTATTGGAAGAACAACAGTTAACCATATAAAAAGTGATGCTGATAAAATAGAACAACATGTGTCAACAATGCAGGGCAAGGATGGAGATGAGCGAACAAGAAAGACAATGAAACCTGCAAAATATGATGAACTGGACACTGCAATGTACCGATGGATTATACAAGGAAGAAGTCAGGGGATTCCACTTTTAGCGCCTATAATAATGGCCAAGGCTGTTTAAATGAACAAAAAACTTCATGGTGACTCGTCTTTTAAAGCAAGTATAGGATGGCTCGACAAGTTTAAAGTTCGTCATGGCATTCGCCAACTTGATATCAGTGGAGAAAAACTCAGCGCGGAAAGCTCTGTAATTGCTGAGTTCCGGGAACAATTTAAAGAAAATTTGGCTGAATTGATTCTTGATAGGGAGAAAGTCTACAATTGTGTTGAAACTGGGCTTCATTGGAAGGCTTTACCACAAAAGACAAAATGGGCCAAATGGCTCTGAGCACTATGGGACTTAACTTCTGTGGTCATCAGTCCCCTAGAACTTAGAACTACTTAAATCTGACTAACCTAAGGACATCACACACAATCATGCCCGAGGCAGGATTCGAACCTGCGACCGTAGCAGTCCCGCGGTTCCGGACTGCGCGCCTAGAACCACTAGACCACCACGGCCGGCCACAAAAGACATTAGCATCACTCTCTGAAAAAGCTGCTCCAGGTTTCAAAGTACAAAAAGATCGTATCACTGCTATGGTTTGCGCAAATGCGACGGCAATCATAGGCTACCCCTACTTGCGATTGGGAAATCAAAAAAACCTCGTGCATTCAAGAATCTGAATTTGAATGCTCTCCCTGCACAATATTACGCCCAGAAGAGTGCTTGGATGGATCAATCAATTTTTTCTGACTGGTTTCACAAACAACTTGTACATCAAGTTAGAGCACATTCGGCTGAAAAAAAGTTGGCGCAGAAAGCGCTATTGCTATTAGACTATGCTCCAACGCACACAACCTGTGAAATGAAAAGTGATGACGGCAACATAACATGTCTCTTCCTTCCAGCAAACACAACGTCACTTATGCAGCCCATGGATCAGGGAATCATCGAAAACACGAAACGTTGTTATAGAAAAATATTTATCGAAAGTTTGCTCTCATCTGATAAATCAACATTTGTAAAAACAGTTTTAGAGGTCTTACAGTATTAAAGATGCCATTTGTAATGTTGCCAGCGCATGGAGTGATTTGTCAGTGTCAAATCTCAAGAACGGTTGGAATAAACTTTGGCCTCAACCTATAGGTGATGAATCGGAGGAACCTGAGTGTGTGACAGTTGACAAGATGGTCAATTTGTGCAATAATTTACAAATCAGCACAAATTTGACGTCAGAAGATGTATCAGAGTGGTTAGAGTGTGCCAAGTGGACAGGGGTTTTCAAATTTTGAGTGATGATGAAATTGTAGCCAGCGTAGGGGCCACCAAAGAAGAAGAAGAAGGGGCTGATGAAGACGAGTGTTCAAACCATGAAGAAAAACCAACTATTAGCTATTCAGAGGCCGAAACAATGCTGTCCTAGTGTATAGAATGGTTTGAAAGTCAAGAAGAGGCTAATGCAACGCAGGCACTACTGCTCCGAAAAATACGAAATATTGCCGCAGTGAAAGCTCGAACATCAAAAAGGCAGAAGAAATTGACTGACTGTTTCCAAGCTAGATAAACTATTTTACCTGTAAGTTTATAGTTCAGTACAGTACTGTACATTACGTATTTTGCAACTTTTGTAGCTACTGTACGGATGTTTTTATCATGTAATAAATATTTTTATATGCTATTACAATCGTGTTTAATTTGTGTTCGCTCCGAAATAATACTAAATTAATGTGAGAGTGATATGTGTGTATACATAAAATAATTGATTGAGGTTATGTTTTCGAGGAATACAGTGTTTCTGTTATCCGTCTATTCGCTCAACCGTCACGACCACGGTCTCGAAAATGACGGTTAATCGAGTTTCCACTGTATTGTATTACGGACTCTAATTTTTTGAGACTTTGCTCAAAAATCATTTTGTAATTGGGGATCATACCACTATTAGCGCATTACCAGTATTTAATGCTAAAAAATAAAAACTTAAGTTGAAGCACTATTTTTCATGTTCATTTGTCCATTTTCAAAGGCTACAAGTTGATAAAGGCGTGTTATGAAGACACAGACAAGACATCAACTGATTTCTATTTTAATTGTAAATTGTTAATAAGTCGCTAAGTCCTATGTTTTCTCCTTATATTATGTCACTAATTTATTGTGGCTTCTCCCATTTTTAATCTTTTAACGAAAATGGAGCATTAATGCCGCATTACGTATAATCTTTACAAGATACGTATGGTGCCTTTTTGTAATACAGCTCATGTCAGACCACGACAGTGAGAAACTAAAATATAGACTGGATGGAGCAAGGCTTGTATTTTTAATGTGGACACATACCATCTAATAGAACACGCCACATGGTAAGAGGCACATTATTGTCTGAGCAACGCTGTACCAATTCTTGTGCCATGTGTTTGTTTTCGCTTGTTGCGTAGGAATTAAGGACGGCGGTTATCCCTGAAATAACCGACTTTCAATTATATTCGTTTTGTGGGCATTGCTGCTAAACCAGAATTGATGTTTTTTTTATTTTCTACAATAACACAATGTTTTAAAGCAATGTGAGAAAAGTCTTAGCGCTGCTGCTATGGTTAATCGATATTTCGGTTTTTTACACGGTTATTAGTAAAAAGTAATAACACCTCTTACAGTCACGACACAAGACACACCGACAAATACCGTTTATTCAGAATTAAATATTGGTATCGGCTTGAACTGGTCGGTTTTTCGCAGCCCTGCTTGGAATCACGTCCCATTAAGTAGTGTGAATGCTCGCCTGTGCCCTCTGTCGATGAGTCAATGCAGCTTTGAATTGGAGTATGACGGAAGTAGATTACTAATAACCGAATGCACTCATTATCAATGTGTAGAAGGGGAGCAAAACATTGTAACCTCCCCACAAAATATTTAAATTAAAATATGAACCACGAACCTAGTGTAACCTCACCACGGAAATATTATTAAGTGAACCAAGTAGTGTAACCTCCCCACAAAATTAATATTTAAATCATGAATTTTTAAATATTGTAACCTCTGAACAAAATTGGTTCCCATTTATTATCTCCGTGCAGAAATGCATTCACATTTACTGTACCCACAAAATTCTTTTCTCATTGAATGTAAGCTCGAAACAGAAAAATTGCTAAACCTAAAAATAATAAAAAAATATTCAGTAACCTGGTAAACTTTATGACGACAGCAGCGCTGCGCCACGGCCCTGTATTCTCAATAAAAAAGGCAAAAATTCTTACCTCAATAAAAACTGCGAATATATCTGCTCTTACATAAGAAATTTTCGGCACAGCTCCGTGCGATGCTGGCCTATGCTTTGTGATTCATGAAAGGAAAGATAAACCATTGAATATAATCTTTAAATTGAAATGAATGCTTTTTTTTAAAAAAAATTACTTTATATTATAAAAATTATTATTGAGGTAATTTTTAAAAAGACATTGAATGACAGTTAACATACATTATTAGATATGCGCAAGGCTGCTTCTTTACCTTCTACATCTACAATAATATTCATCCTCCAGAGTCCCGACCAGAGAAGATTGCCGACACGCGCCGACTACCGCCGACTCACGCAGACTGCTGAAGACTAACTGAAGACTACTGCTGACTAGCGACAAGCTACAACTAACTACATACTGCTCTCTGGTCAGAGACTCTCCTAAGTCTTGCCTGTTGCAGGCAGCGCATGCATCGCATACCTCTTACATAACCCTCCACTGGGGGGGGGGGGGGGGGGGAGGGAGGTCAAAAATTTGGCTATGATGGTGAGTCAATTGGACTTGCCATGAGCGAAAAATTTTTCGTAATTAACTAAGTTTACAATCACAGAATATACACATATATATAAGTGTAGAACATGAAATAAAATACAGTGCACATGCAATGAGTACAGAACATATCAAGCAATGGCAAAAATGTGTACACAATGAGTACAAAACATGTTAACAAATGGCAAAAGTGCAAACGCACTGTAGTTTTTTTTACTATTTTACAAGAACTAGGATAGGAAAGGGAAGGATTGCATCATGGTTGTAGCACATTTGGTTGCACGCAGCTGCACTGAAAGACCATATCTTTCTACAGAAACACAACACCAAGTGAGACGATCTGAAGTTCTTTTCCCTGAAGTACTAATCAGTGTAGCCAAGACACTGAAATGTCGTAGTAATATTCCATGTTATCATTTTGGTACTACATTAGTTTCACCAAACAGTGGGACCATAATAACATCTCCATCGCTCAAGGTGGTGGACAGCATGTCGTGTCAACACCACGTTCTTGTAAGGTACACCAACGTAGAATGAGCGCAAAATCCAAATGTAGTGCTCCATGAGCATGAGGATAGACAGGACAAACGGATATTACAGTACTTCCTGGTAATTAGATCAGAAGGTGAAGGACATTAAGTCTTATGCCAGTCATCATTGATAATTACTAGTCTGTCAACTGATTTGATTAATTGGAGGCACTCATCGCCCAGTTACTGAACATTTCTGTACCATGTATGAAGTATTACAGCATAATGTTCATAAGTCATCTGTTTACAGAGAACATTGGCACTCATTGACCAGTTACAAACCATCAGAAGTCATCATTCAAAACAGTAGTTAATGAGTGTAGCATCAAGCTAATGTTATTCATATATATAGCATGTAAGTGACACATTATAAATTTAAGATATAAGAAACAGTGGCATTCATTGATCAGCAAGTATTGAATATAACAAAACATTTTTCATCATTCAAGTGAGATTTGACATATTTAAAATAATTATTGGCACTCATTGGCCAGTTACAAATCATCAGAAGTCATCATTCAAAACAAGAGCTAATGAGTGTAGAGCATGCATGCATTATTACAAAATATCGTTCACTATTACTCAGAACTCATCATTCAAGTGACATAAGACATAATTTAAATGTAACACTCTGTAACTATTACTCAATGTCTGTGATTAGAAAACATCACTCAGTATTACTCATAACTCTTTTAAATTGGTAATATTATTTGGGACTGGTAATACATTTAAATGTAACACTCTGTAACTATTACTCAAAGTCTGTGATTAGAAAACATCACTCAGTATTACTCATAACTCTTTTAAATTGGTAGTATTATTTGGGACTGGTAATACATTTTTTTTGTGCTAGCAATGCATTGCGTTGGGATCGATAATTAATTGCTGGGGCATAATAATATTTGCATTTGACTTATTGCTGCAAATGAAGATGTGTAATGTCATTTGTCATGAGTCAGCTGTAGCAAGGTTATGAAACAAATAGAGTATATGTGATCACATTCATGAATGACCCAGGTTTAATGACCAACTGCTTATAGCACATTAATTTCATGAATAATTTCTCCTGCAAAAAATAAAAAATGGATTATTAAATTGAAAGAAGAAACGCATATTATGCTGAAAAGTAGTGAACTTCGAACTAACAGGTAATGAAATGTGTATTAAATATATATGTTTTCTAGCTGTCCTTTCCAAAACCTTCAGTCATCATACCATGCGACATAAGACATACTGTCAAAACAAACTGCAAAAAATACATAAATAACTACATAGCATTTCTTAACTAACAGTAAATATATAAACTTCATCATTATTTTCATCTGCAAAGATAAACTTCATTATCATTACTATCATCACCTGCAAAGAAAAACTTCATTATCCATATCACCACAATTCCATTATTATCATCACCTGTAAAGAAAAACTTCATTATCCATATTAGCATATTCTGCATCACAATTCATCTGCAAAAAAAAAAAGTCGTTTTATTATACAACTATTCATAGTATAGAGTTCCTTATTTCTAGCATATTTCATCACTAAAACTAAGATGTGTAGTTCTGTCTGACAGCCTGCATCGATCGCCTCGTATTCTGAAAGAAAAAATTAGTTAAGTCTGCTGTCATACGATGTGTATAGTATATTCTTGTTAATGCTTGTTAATTCTGATCCATTTACTCTTCGTGACGAGGTATTGCATCTTCTTTCGTTAATTCCGAAGGTGGAATTCCCATTTTAGTTTAATTTATTTCTAATAGACGTTATTTCTTTCAGAAAATAATGAACAATGATTAATGTCTTGCATTTAAATCATGTACCCACTAAATAAAAGCTGGTTTATAGTGATATAATTGAGCATACGGCATAGCACGACAGAAAACGTAATATGTCAAAAACATAGACAGTGTTCAGATGCAATAATGTACACAGAGTATCACAATGTAGCAGCAAAAAAAAATTTAAAAATAGTCACGATGTTGAGATATCATAAGGCAAAATGTCAAAGTCAACTGGTGTTTGTTTTATCTTAAATTTTTCATAGTGCATAGAAACAAAACAGGAAAACAATCATACATACATGAAAAATGGAAAATGTTCACGGTCTGATATGTAACGACAAGAAGAGCGACCTGCTAGCCTTACATTGCCGGGCACTTGCCAAGAAAAAATACGATAATCATCAGTAAGTAATCACATAGATATAATTGCATAAGTGGTCATAAAATGTGTAAGTTCATCTGGAAAAATATGCACAGTCTGAGGTGTAACGACAAGAAAAGCGACCTGCTAACCTCACCTTGCCGGGCACTTGCCAAGAAAAATACAATAATCATCAGTAAGTGTTCATGTGAATATAATTGCATAAGTGGTCACAAAAAAAATCAGGAAATGGCATTACATTGTGAAATGTTGGAGATTTGGTGATTCCCATTGGTTTTTCTGGTTCTCAGAGTTTCGACGTGTACTACATTGGGGTGAGGAATGCTGTGAATTCGATATGGACCTGCATATAGAAGCTCAAATTTACTACATCTACTTTTTCCTCTACTAGATAAACAATGTGTGCGTACTAATATCTTCTGTCCAATGTGAAAGTCACGGTGTGTTCAAACCTGTTTTTGCTGTCTTCTCCGGCGCTCTGCGGCACGTTTGATGTTGTTCAGCGCAATGTCAATTATTTCATGGTGTCGTAGTCGACGAGATATAGGAAAGGTCACTAATTCTTTAATTTTGTTAGGTGGTTCAACATTTTTCAGTATAACAGACGGAGATAGCATAGTAGATTCATTTGGTATGGAATTAATTACATCTTGGAATGAGAGTATGTGTGTGTCCCAATCAATATGTTTTTTATGGAAGTATATTCTGCACAGTTTACCAATTTCTTTCATTAATCGTTCACAAGGGTTCGAAGAAACATGGTACCTAGATATATAGATCAGAGAAATGTTTCTAGCTCGTAACATATGTGTCCATATAGCAGATCGAAACTGTGGTCCATTGTCGGAAATTACTTTCAATACATGCCATACATGAAATAGAAAATGTTTTACAAATGCTTTCGAAACAGTTTTAGCAGTAGCTTTGCGTAACGGAGTGAAGGTAACAAATTTTGAAGTGAAATAAAAGCGACAAAGATGTAGCAAAAACCTCTATTAGTTCTGGGGATCGGACCAAAAATGTCTACAGCGGCCATGTGTCTCAGTTTAACAGGTGCAATGGGATGTAATGGAGGAATATGTGAAGTCGTATCTGACTTAGCTTTCTGACAGATTTTACATGACGCTAAAACTCGTCGAATACGTTTCTCCATGTTGGTAAAATAACAGTTCTGTCTCAGTATAAGAAAACATTTTCTGGCTTCATAATGTGCGTAACTTAAATGAGTATACCAGATTAATTTGTTAACAAGCTCGACAGGAATGCATAATAACTAATTGTTGCTGTCAGGGTGAGAGCGGCGAAACAGAATGTTATTGCGTACAGTGTAATGGTTTCTAGTGGTAACATTATTTCTATCTTGCCAAAGGTGTTTAATTTCTTTCCACACGTTGTCTTTACTCTGCTCTTGTGCTATGTCTTGTAATGACGACGAAATGAAATTCTCAAATGCAACTTGTTGAATGTACATGACGCTGAAATTTGCTTTGCAGAAGTTGGTTGCGATGTCTTGCTGATTGATGCTGGGAAACGGGATAGTGCGTCTGCTACAATATTTTGCATGCCGGGAATGTGAACAATTGTAAAATTAAATTCCTGCAAATAAAGTTTCCATCAACTTAATCTGTCCTGTGTAAATATAGCGGAAAGTAAAAACTGTATAGCTCTATGATCTGTGTAAACAGTCGAATGTCTTCCATAAAGGAAATGCCGAAATCTCGTAAATGCCCATACAACACATAATGTTTCAAGTTCTGTAACAGAATAACTGCGTTCAGCAGGTGACAGAATGCGACTCGCAAAGGCGATGTTTTTAATTACTGTGGTGCCATCTTCTTCAATTTGCTGAAAAATGTGTACGCCTAAAGCGGTATTAGAACTGTCGGTGGCAATGAAAAATTTCTAGTAAGATCTGGATGTGATAAAAGTGGTGCATTCAACAAAACATGTTTCAAATAACATTTTCGTGAACAAGATTCTGCGTGTCAAAGTATTGCTTGCGTTACTGGAAGATGCAACCTGTACTGTATCTAGTCAAATTCTATCTGACGTGCTATTATTTGCGGGATGATGCTGTGGCATTTCCACTATTTGAACTGTTCTGTTATTTCTTCCTGACGTATTACGTTCGGGATGATATCTGCTGCCTGGTTCATTCATAATAATTTGTTGTTGTGGATGATTCTGCTGCTGATAAAACCGACTGTTATTAAACGTACGCTGAAAATTGTGCTCATTACTTTTACGTCTGTCATGATACTCATTTCTATACGGTGCATTGCGATAGGAATTGAGATGGTGTGTATTCTGTACGTAGTTATTTCCTTGTTGCTGCGCGTTACTATTTGTTGGAGCTGATGCTATACGTGCAGGCGGCGAAACATTAAAGCTTCGTTGACTTTGTACATTACATTGTTGGTTAGATATGCTAACCGGCTGGTTTTGTTGCTGTTGCGAAGAAAAGCCTCTATTGTTACCAAAATGTGTTTGCGACTGCTGAAAGTTTTGCACATACTGATGATTAAATTTTTATCTGATATCAAAATTACGCTGGTAGTTCATGTCATTTCGGGAACGTATAATGATAAATGTCACTTTCGGTAAAAATTTGTCTTATCAGGTTTTCTTTACTCATTCTTAATTATAGATAGATCGATAGTTGAAGAGCTATTCTGATAGATATAAAGGATAGTAGAAGAGAAGGCAGCAGTGCAGAAAACTAAAAATGAAACAGCACTACTACGGCTTGGGGCCCTGTGCATGCTACGGAACATATTCATTAAAGCGTAATGAATCCCCTGAGGTTTATTAGCCGCTGCAAATAAATTTCAGTTTCTACGTTACAGGCAATGGCGGTAAAAATTCTAAAGTAAATTTTTGTATCCAGTCCAAAGCTAGTTTCTGCGATACAAGCAATGACGGTGAAAGTACAAAAATAAATCGACGTATACAGTTCAAAGCGTGTACCTGTGCTCTGTCATTTTTAAATACCTTAGATTTTCTTACGGATAAAAATTGCTCGTAATCGACGTTATCGTCTCTGAATTTGTGAACAGGTTCGGGTTTGTGTGAGAATCTGTTTGTCTGTGTCACTTCGTATTCTAAGTCACGTAGTCTCTGTAAATTACCTAAGTTACACTGGCTGTGTGAATGTGACAAATGTTCGGAATGTGCCGTATGCTGTGACGTGTTAGTGACTGAAACATTTTTCATTTCTGTCACTTTAATACGTTCGTCAATTTGGCTAATCTGTTGTTCAAATTTCTTATCGACTTCCGTATCCAGAGTGCGTGAAAGTTCTGGTGATTTTAAATTAAACTCGTCACGCATCTGTGTTGCGTTTTCTGAATATTGTTCAGTGACTACATTAATTTCATCTCCAAGCGATTCTGTTGTGGCTAAATATGTTTTATTTAATTCTTGTGCAACAGATCTAACTTCTCCACTACTGTTCCTAGCACAAGCCTCAATTTCGTCACGTAATTGTTCTTCAGTATCATGACGTTGCACGGTAACGGTTGTGATCTGTTCACTAAGTTGTTTGTTCTGTTCGTTAAGGTTGTCATGTTTTTCATTCGACAGTTTGAAACTTTCATTATTTAGTTCATTAAGTTGTTTGAAATGGTTGTCGAATTTTTCATTCCGCTGTTTGAGATTTTCATTAAATTGTTTGCAATGGTTGTCGAAATTTTCATTGATTTGTAGTATTAATGCCATAATTTGATCCATGCTAAAATTAGCAGCTCTATTCTCTGTGATGTGTGTTGGTGTATCTGCTTTTGTCGCGTTTTGTGTAACCAGTTGGTCATTCTCTGATTCTTGAAAAGCTTTGCCACTTGGATGTGCACTGTTATTCACTACACCGGAATTAAATAAATCTGACGTATTCTGATTACACTGTTCATTTTCGTTAGAAAAATTTATCTGTTCGTTACGTAAATTTTGCAAACCGGGTGTGTCAAACTGGGCAGCGTTCATTGTAACAGAACGTCCCGCGTCATCAATTGTCGTTAAATTAACAGACGACACAATTGAATTTATTTGTTCATCATTACGATCAAAATCGTTACAAGTGGTCGGTACGCACTGACTGTCTTGTAAATGGAGGATTGTCATCATTACACTGAGTGTCGAAAATATTATCGGTCAAATTTTTAGAGTCGGCTATTTCACTCATTACACATCGCGATGTACTGTTAACAGTTTTTCGCGGCATTTTTCAGAAATCTAAATTAAGCAAAAATGAAACAAGGACAATACAAAATGCAGCAAACACAATTACAACAAAGAGAAACAAATTGCCGATGATCTGTGAAAGAGAGAGTGACAAATTAGTGAATGCGTTGCGCGAGATGCAAACTACATTTAAGTAAATGACTACTTATCAGAAGATTCACAAAGAAATACGATCCTGGCCGGATGTCGCCAAGTGTAACTTCCCCACAGTAATATTAAAATGTACGAACCATGTATAACCTCCCAACAAAAATCATTAATTAAAAATGAACCATGAATAAACTCCCCACGGAAATAATAATTTAAATTAATTTTTTAATATTGTAACCTCTGAACAAAATTGGTTCCCATTTATTATCTCCGTGCAGAAATGCACTCACATTTACTGTACCCACAAAATTCTTTTCACACTGAATGTAAGCTCGAAACAGAAAAATTCCTAAACCCAAAAATAATAAAAAAATATTCAGTAACCTGGTAAACTTTATGACGACAGCAACGCTGACGCACGGCCCTGTATTCTGAATAAAAAAGGCAAAAATTCTTGCCTCAATAAAAACTGCGAATATATATCTGCTCATACATAAGAAATTTTCGGCACAGCTCCGTGTGATGCTGGCCTATGCTTTGTGATCATGAAAGGAAAGATAAACCATTGAATAAAATCTTTAAATTGAAATGGATGCTTTTTTTTAAGAAAATTACTTTATATTATAAAAATTATTATTGGGGTATTTTTTTAAAAGAAACTGAATGACAGTTAACGTACATTATTAGATATGCGCAAGGCTGCTTCTTTACCTTCTACAATAATAATCCTCCAGAGTCCCGACCAGAGCATACTGCCGACACGTGCCGACTACCGCCGACTCACGCAGACTACTCAAGACCAACTGAAGACTACTGCCGACTAGTGACAAACAACTAACTACATACTGCTCTCTGGTCAGAGACTCTCCTAAGTCTTGCCTGTCGCAGGCAGCGCATACATCGCATACCTCTTACAACATCTGTGAATTACTGTACACGTAGCCAACGCTAGGTGGCAGCGCACCGCATGAGTCACAAGAAATTGTGCTATTCCCTTCAAGAGATGTCTAGATAAATTTAAGTTATGCTAACTGTAAGAAATTGATCTTTTAAATATAATGTGCATGTATTTGGAAAAAATTGTACTAAGAGACACAGTTGGCAAGAGAGCTAAGTAAAACTAGGATAAATTAAGACGTTGCTGAATAGTTTTGCTACGACATAGTACTCCACGGCTTGGATATTGGTCGTGTGGCGAATGCTTACTAGTGTGAAGTATTAGTGCTTCAAGACAATTTGGCAATGAATAGCAGTTTAAAGCAACGTGTTGAAATGTTAGTGTGTGGAGACACAACAAAATTACATTGTATGTATTAATATGTACTGGTACTGAGACTGTTGCTTCTGTGTGGGCTCACTAATATGCTTTATATCGGAATGAAATTGAGAAGACATCCTGCATAGTTTTTAGACGACAACTCAAGACAACAGCGCTAAAGGACCACAGGAACGAAGTACTCGCTTTAGGCTACTTGAGAAATGTTACATGCCACCTTTCATCGTAAGTCATACATTCACCACACATATTCTACTAGGAAATTTTTAAATGTATACCAAAAGCTAGAAATTAAGATTTCTGTTATAAATATTGTTCATGTGAAATGGAGTTCAGTTACTGTAGTGAACTGGCAGTAATGCAGGCCTGGTTCAGCTTTCCCTGTGAAGCAATACCATCAAAAGCTCAACTTATTATTCTGTTTGCTTAACATGTTAACATCGACTTAAATGTCACGAAGAATAGAGTACAAGTGAGTGTTTATTAGTTTGCATTAAAATAATAGTGCCTACATGTCCTCAAATTTTTATGTTCCCTAGAGAATTAGTAGGTAATTAGGGAATAGTGACTAGCTCCGGTATGCTACATCTACGTCTACATGGATACTGTGCAAATCGTATTGAAGTACCTGGCAGACGGATCATCGAACCACCTTCACAATTCTCTATTTTCCAATCTTGTACAGCGCGCGGAAAGAATGAACACCTATATCTTTCCCCAATTAAAAATACAAAACGTGCTGCCCTTCTTTGAACTTTTTCGATGTGCTCCGTCAGTCGTGTCTGGGTTGGGTTGTTTGGGGGAAGAGACCAAACAGCGAGGTCATCGGTCTCATCGGATTAGGGAAGGGCTGGGAAGGAAGTCGGCCGTGCCCTTTCAAAGGAACCATACCTGCATTTGCCTGGAGCGATTTAGGGAAATCACGAAAAACATAAATCAGGATGGCCGCACACGGGATTGAACCGTCGTCCTCCCGAATGCGAGTGCAGTGTGCAGTCGTGTCTGGTAAGGATCCCACACCGCGCAGCAGTATTCTAAAAGAGGACGGACAAGCGTAGTGTAAGCAGTCTACTTAGTAGGTCTGTTACATTTTGTAAGTGTCCCGCCGATAAAACGCAGTCTTTGGTTAGCCTTCCCCACAACATTTTCCATGTGTTTCTTCCAATTTGAGTTGTTCGTAATTGTAATACCTCGGTATTTAGTTCAATTTACGGCTTTTGGATTAGACTGATTTATCGTGTAACCGAAGTTTGAGTTCCTTTTAGCACTCATGTGGATGACCTCACATTCTTCGTTATTTAGGGTCGACTGCCACTATTAGCGCCATTCAGATATCTTTTCTAAATCGTTTTGCAGTTTTTTTTTTTTTGAGCTTCTGATGACTTTATTAGTTGATAAACGTCAGCGTCATCTGCAAACAACCGATGAAGGTTCTCAGATTGTCTCCAAAATCGTTTATATACATAAGTAAAATTTGTGTTGTACTCGATGACTTTTCCGTCAATTACTACGAACTGGAAATCACAAATCCAGTCACATAACTAAGACGATATTCCATAAGCACGCAGTTTCACTACGAATCGCTTGTGTGGTATCGTGTCAAAAGCCTTCCGGAGATCCAGAAATACGGAAACGATCTGAAATCCCTTGTCAGTAGCACTCAACACTTCACGTGAATAAAGAGACAGTTGTGTTTCGCAGGAATGATGTATTCTAAACCAATGTTGACTGTATGTCAATAGGCCGTTTTCTTTGCGGCAGTTCACAATGTTCGAACACAACATATGTTCTAAAATCCTGTTGCATATCGACGTTAACGATATGGGCCTGTAATTTAGTGGATTACTTCTACTACCTTTGTTGAGTATTGGTGTGACCTGTGCAACTTTCCAGTCTTCGGGTACGGATCTTTCGTCGAGCGAAAGGTTGTATATGATTGTTAAGCATGGAGCTAATGCATCAGCATATTCCAAAAGGAACCTAATTGGTATAAAGTCTGGACCAGAAGACTTGCTTTTTTAAATGATTTAAGTTGCTTCACTACTCCGAGGACATTTACTTCTACGTTACTCATGTTGGCAGCTGTTTTCGATTCGAATTCTGGAATATTTACTTCGTCTTCTTTTGTGAAGACAATTCGTAAGGCTGTGTTTAGTAACTCTGTTTTGGCAGCCCGCCATTGCTATCGCGCAGAGAAGGCATTGATTGTTTCTTGCTGCTAACATACTTTACGTACGACCAGAATCTCTTTGGATTTTCTGCCAGGTTTCGAGACAAAGTTTCGTTGTGGAAACTGTTATAGGCACCTCGCATTGAAGTCCGCGCTAAATTTCGAGCTTCTATAAAAGAACGCCATTATTGGGTTTTTTAATGTATTTAAATTTGGAATGTTTGTTTCGTTGTTTCTGCAACAGTGTTCTAGCCCGTTATGTGTACCAAGGAGGACCAGTTCCGTCGTTTGTTAATTTATTTGGTATAAATCTCTCAATTATTGCCGATACTATTCCTTTGAATCTAAGCCACATTTGGTCTACACTTACATTATTAATTTGGAATGAGTAGAGATTGTCTCTTAGGAAGGCGTCAAGTGAATTTTTATCTGCTTTTTTGAATAGGTATAATTTTCGCTTATTTTTCGAGGATTTGGGAATTACAGTATTCAGTCTCACTACAGCTCAGTGTTCGCTAATCCCTGAATAGGTTTTAATGCTCGTTATTAACTCAGGATTATTTGTTACTAACAGGTCAAGTGTGTTTTCACAACCGTTGACAAACGTGAATTTAAAGCTACTTATTGTACCTACACAGTTAACACTAATTTTTCACGTTGTTACAGGAGATTCGCTTTCTGTGTATTTAGTCGCCAGTGCAAATGATCTTACAAAATGTTACACAAGCTGCATTTTGTTGTGGCGTTGTTAGTGTCAGGATATCTGTAATAGAGCAGTAACTGAAGCAACATTTAATTGACTCTTTTTGCATAAAATGTGTAACAGCATTTTTGGTACCGATTATTAGGTGTTCAAGTGTAGTGGACAAATATGTCATATCACTCAGTGTATTTGATATTTTGCAGGGAAATAATGAGTATTTAATATGCTTTGACTGTATGGACTCCAGTGTTGGTGAAGTTGTTTACAAACAGGGTTCCCAGTCAGGTGTACTTCCATTTAACCCACTGGTAGTCTGAATGTTATTGAGACATAATAAAGTAAAAATTCTACATTCTACCAGTAAACATTTACATTTCCTTTGGTTCTGAATATCATTTTCACTCACTTGAAAGTAGTGTGTGGTTCAGTAATTACTTCCCTGTTTCCTGTGTCTGATAGCTCTAGTTGTACAAGTGGCTCCTCCTATAGGAAAACTGCATTTAAGGTAAGAATAAAACTCAGAATCATATCAATTAACCCACCTTTTCAAAAATAATTAACAATAAAAGAAAAGAAGATGGCGAGAATGATGAAACATTACACTAAACACTTTAATATGTACTGGGTTATACACATCCAAAATACGGACTGACACAAAAAGTGAAATAGTCCAAAAATGGTACGACACATGTATTTCTCAAAATGTATTTCTAGAGTCTGAAAAAGGTTAGGTTCAAAGACACTTATTAAATTCATACTGTAAGCATGAACCTAAAAATGTAGACAAAAATTGCTTGAGTGAGTATATCTAGACGTACTGTAAACTAGAAATAATTCTTATAAAAAATTATTCAAAATATGGGATAGAAGTTGACTAGTGGTGATAGTGACTGATAGTGTTGATTTTTGTGGCAATTTATGAACAGACTGCCTCGTAAGCTATTTTCATAATGCAATATGCAGATCCCAACAGTCACTAAAGTCAAATTTTAACGCTGCGTGAAATAAGCAAACAGTATTCACTTCTGCCAATAACTTCACTGCTGGTTACGTTTTCACCTCCTTTCCTCTTAGTACAGAGAGGGAGACCTGTTATTCTGCTGATATGAGGGCTTTTCCACTAGCTCACGACAGCAAAGTCAACTTACAGAAACTATAGTGCCGTAAAGATGTTTGGTGCTGAAAGCTATTTTCTGACAGATATTGAACAGTGGAATGCAGTCTGTCATGTTTGCACAGCAGGAGCACCAAAGAGACCAGACTGCTTACCATAAAAGCTGCATTGTGCGAGAAGTAAAAAGGAGTCCTTTAGAGCTAGATAAGATCTGAAGATTATGTGAAAACACAGAGCATGGAGTGTGGGACCCGCCAATGGGAGCTGTAGTAACCTCCTGTAATATTTGTTCAGATTCTATTAACAGGTCCTGTGAATGGCCACAGTGAGTTTTCGATAGAAGGAGCGAGTTCCCTCATGCAGAGATTTGTGTTAGACATGGCTGGAAATCTGCCCTGCAGTGGGAGAGATTTTCTGACCTGTTTCCTGTACCATACCTTATCGGTTGACCATGACAAAATTTTCTTGAGCCTAGGAAACTGTTAAAACTGTTTCAAAAATTGTTGTGGCTCAGAACGTACAAGGTCTTCTGCATTGAGGTGGCAAGATTCCGACGGTGGCAGAACCACTTCACTTGAGGATGCCGTCGAGAAAGGATGTCGCTATAGACAGTGGCAGAAGATATACGCAGAGAGAGATGCCCCCGTTTAGACTGAAGTACCAAGACTGAGCTGCACTTACAATTTACAGCTGCCGCTGCAGATATCTGCCACACCAGCACAGTTTAAGAGTGGTAAGCTCGTGCTATTGTTACAGTCACTGAGGCAAGGGGAGTATGAAGTTAGTTGATTTGCATCAGGACTTCGTTACACAGATCTAATTTTCACAGCAAGGTGCACCCTACATGCTCATTGGCTAAAGTATTGGTGTCTGTTTTCTGGGACTCTTTCTTTAAATGATTAACCTTTTTCACAATATTTGACCACATCCTTGACGTAGTCCCATGTGTGCGAAAGCTGTAATTCATATTTAAGTCTTTCCCTCTTATTAAATGCTTATATACTCGATTCAGTGGGTACATAATTTGATGTCTTATGGCAATAAGTCAAATCTTTGTGGTGACTGCTAGTTTCATTTCATAGTTTCATGGATCCTTTTATTAATATATAAATGTCAGGTGTGCTACTCATATTTGTATGCCTAATTGAACCACGTCTAGTACATTTCCCTTTAATAAGAGATCTCTTATTGTGGAACATTGTTTCTCTTAAATTTCCCTGATGTTGTGGGGAGTTTCCCTTCCACTATGAATCACATCACTAGCACCTTAGTGGTATGCTAAACAGCACAGCTTACACCTCACATATATGTCGACAATTAGACACGATTTTCGATAGGTGGTACCCTTTGATTTACAAAGTCAATTTGTAGATCAACAAATAGGATTTTGTCAGCCATTAGCCACGACTTTTACGATCAGCGACAGTTTCTTGATTTTCATGGTCATTTTTGTAGATCATCACTTAAGAGTTTGTCAAATGCTATTACAATCATTTACTTACTGGTAATATTTTCATTGGAAATGTACATGTGAACACCACAATAATAAAGAGTTCCAATAATTGAAATTAGACGGTGCTGCATGTGTTGCTCTTTTAGCAAGAAGGCAGGTGCGTAAGGTCAGTCATTGCCCTGTGTCCCGACGTAGCACTTTTGGGGGATATATTTTATGTGGTATAGTCTTTGATAGGACTTCATTGTGTTTAGTGATGTGTAGAGCACATAAATTTGGTAACCAGGGGTTTGTTGATTTGCATAAGTGTTTCGCTATCCCAAGGTTAAACCGTCCTCTCGCACACAATTTACAAAAAGTCACTGAAATTATGGGGAAGAAACCAGTCCATCTCTAAACATGAACCTATGGTGGAATTCAAGCAAGACAATTTGCAGAGTTTAGAAGTTAGACAATGTCGTGATAGTAATTTTCAAGGATTAGTAACGACAGATAGTGAGATAAATGACGAACAAGTGGATAGGGAACATGAGAAGCTGAGTCGTCGTGTGAGGAGGATTTGACATTGTCACAGCCAACGAAAAAGTTACGTTCCAGTGCTTCTTAAATGAGAAAGCATTGGAAAATAAGCATCACTGTAAGGAAAACTACCACCGTTATAAAAAGACGGAAATGTTTCTCAGTAGGACAGAACAGCAACCTAAGAAAGCGGAAGATCATCACAAACAGGCAGATGAGTGTCAGGTAAAGACGGAGGAGATTTACAAAAAAACGGAAGAAAGTTTCACAACAATCGGAATAATCAATATACCAGACGATGGAAGGAACTGTGCGATTTAAAAGCATAGAGGAATAACTCAAGGAAAATGAGGGACATTTTGAGAAATTAAAGCTGTAGTTAACAGGTTCTGTAAAAGAGTGTGGCGAAATAATGATCACGTAGGAAATTAAGAAATCTGAAGAAAAGACGAAACGGATAATTGAGAAACCAGTGATTACTTGTGACAATTAGTTAGAAAAGCTATCTCGGGATGCAAGAACATGACCGATGAATTGCACAAGGATGGTGATGCCATTAACTACTGGAAAGACGAACTAAAGGTCAGCGCAACTCAAGCCCAGTAACAAGTAGAGCATGTCACAAAGTAATGATGCTGGTTCAGATAGTACCATATCAGTAAGCTTGAAAGATTAGGAGGAGATAATTGAATTTCTCCACTTTAAGGAAATACGGGCTGACATCTACTATGGTAATCGAGAAGTGTTGGAAGAAATTTTCAAGGAGACAGACCGTAATAGTGGCTCAGGTTATAACACTATTGGCGCAGCGTCCTATACTTAGCTTTTGTAACAGTACCTTCGAACCTGTTACAAAGGGGCTACGTATAACACCTACGGGCTAGTAAATGCCAAATATAACTTAAACCGACAGTATAGTGTTACCTTCTGGGAGGAATTTTTAATTTGACATTGTGTTACCTAACAGGACGAGGGTATCGGATATGAACATCGTATTATTAGCAATTGGTAGAAAACATAATAAACTAATTTTGTTAGAAGTGACAGAAACAGAATTTTTGTAACTGAAATAATGAAACGGTCTCCAACCTAATTAGGCATAATAATGTGGAAACATTATTTTAAATGAATCTATCTTTACTTGTGCAAAAGAAACGTTCATCACTTCCTTTTCAATGAAGTGCAATGAACCTCTTCAGTAACCAGACGAACTATACAGTGAATAGCAGTAGTTATGAGCAGCATCTAAAAGCAATCACAGAAATGAACAGAAACTTTATCCCTGTTAACCACTATCTCGATTCCTACCTTTCAATAGCATAGCACATAAATAGTTCTCAAAGACAACGCAAGACTAAGTAGCACCTGACAAAAGTTCAGCTTTTATTAACACACAAAAGCAAATCACAAAAATAACAAGACAGCACTATTCACATACTTTTTATATACTCTTTTAGATGACCACTTCAGGTTCCTTTAACTAGAAAATAACTATTCATTTGGTTTTCTTTCTAATATGAAAGAGTGGAATAGAGGCCAACAAACTATCCCCTCTTTACAAAAGAAAACTATAGACATTTTTCAGAAAATAGTTTGCATAACGATACCATCTTAATTACTTCCCCACTTAAGATCATTTACCTTGCAAAACTTTGAAACAATTTGCACTGATAATATTCTCTACAGACTTCAAGTATGACTTCAAGTAAAAATTACACTTTTAGTAGCATCAGAACCTAGTGCTATATTATACCACTTGTTAAGGAAGTGATTTTCGCTGACAACTTTTTATGTAGCTGACTTTAAAACACTGACACTTTTAAAATATAAACAAACCGGAACATATTTGAGATTTTCATAGTTCCAATAATTAACGCCTCCCTTTGTGTCGTTGAAATTAATAATCTCTCACTTGTATATATATTTGCCTTCAGAACTATGCATTGTTGCATAACACAGATGATTATCACTTTTTCACACAGAATACTGGGATAGCAGTCCTTATGAGGAGAGGACTCTGAAAGGTACCATGAAAAGAAACAATTCATGGTTCTAACACATAGTTAGTATTATTTGCATTATTATTGCAAATTAATTCACACAAACACTCCGGTTCATACTGTTATACAGTTCTAACCTCTTTGACCTGATGACGTGGTGACGCAATAGAGGCGGGGAGCCCGTGGCGGCTGCCTGGTCTCTCCATTGGCAATAATGTGCTCCATTAAAGTCTTCTTGGCGACGTGAATACCATTTTCAGAGCCAATTCCAATGCGAGAGCACCATTTTACAATCGCAATTACATCCGAGGCCATTTCATCCCCAATTAGGTAATGGATGCCTCACTCGGAATCTGCGGTTTTCACTCATCGGCTGCTGGCTACTGAATCCTTACTGTGCTCTCTTGTTTTTCTAACTAAATCGAGCGACAATTCCATTTTTTGGCCTCCCGCCAACTCACTTCCGTTGCGGAGGGGAAGTACTACGTCTTTTTCATTATACAAAGCAAGTTTCTAATTATGAACCAGTTTTTTCACATTACTGTATCCTTTAAATAAAAAGCCTATTTTAGAAAGTCTCATTATTTAAAAACACAGTTACAATTTTACAAAACATATTTCGTGAAACTCTTTTCCCTTACTGTAAAACAATGATATTAAGCAGTAAAGCGAAAACACATTTCAATTCACATCATTAACTACGCTGAAAAACTAATCCCTATCGATCAAGGTTTCACAAGGTAACAGCATGAAAGCCCTGCGGGGTAGCCACGTTGTCTTGGGCATTGTGTAACGGTTCGCGCGGCTCCCCACGTTGGAGGTTCGAGTCCTCTCTCTGCCATGGCTGTGTGTGTGTGTGTGTGTGTGTGTGTGTGTGTGTGTGTGTGTTGTCCTTGTGTAAGTTAATTTAAGTTGGGTAAAGTAATGTGTAAGCTTGGGGACCGATGACATCAGCAGTTTGGTCCCATAAGTCCTCACCACAAATTCCCAAAAACAGCACGAAAATCGAGGGGACATTAATGCGTGAAGAAGGTTCATGAAAAGAAGAGGAGAAATTACGTCGACATTTACAGAATCTTCCGTATCCGCGGCGTTCCTGCATCACAGTCTGCAATTGTACAACCAGCAGCAGCAGTAGGAACAGTACAGCAAGAGGTGGAAGCAGACTAAATTCGAAAATATTTTATTTCGATACAGAAGTGCCAGTTTTCCTTCACAGATCGAATAGTTTGCACCTAGAATTTTGGGCTGAACAGTTACAAGTCGGTCTTAACAGTTCATGGTCTGCAGGATGTAAAAGCAATATTATTTGCACACATCTTTCAGAAGAGTCAGTCGCCACGATGCGAGTAATGTGGGACTCACAAGGAACAGCCGTTTTTTGCAAGAGCTTTGGTGCAAGAGAAGCAGGAGGGTGTGAAACTAGGAATTCCCATGATGGAGCCTCATTCTGGATCATAATTTTGTTGCCCAAATTAATACTTCAGGGAAGATGTAAAAAGGAACCGGTACTTGAGGAGAAAGACTTAATAAGGATCTGCCATACAAAGATATTACGCTGGCTGGTTGAGGAATGGATGGTGTGGTGCGTCCTCACAATTACAAGACGAGCTTTAGTAATATCGGAAGCTGATTGTAGAGAACAGGTGCACTTTGTGAATGCTTAGTGCGGTCCTGTACACCATGGACAACCCAGTGCTCACTGGCGAGTGAGGCATCCACGCCGCAAACATGGATACAAATGCAGAGGAACGATCCTCTTGTGTCATGGGTACTACGATATTGGACGGATGACAGAAGAAATTACAGATTGCACGATTACCTGGAAGAGAGAGTTCAACATCCCGAGGAATTATGAGGTAAGAAATGATATCAGCCGTGCCTTATTAGCATCCTCTGCTGCGGAGATGGTTCAAATGGCTCTGAGCACTGTGGGACCTAACATCTCTGGTCATCAGTCCCCTAGAACTTAGAACTAGTTAAACCTAACTAACCTAAGGACATCACACACAAACATGCCCGAGGCAGGATTCGAACATGCGACCGTAGCAGGCGCGCGGTTCCGGACTGAGAGCCTAGAACCGCTCGGCCACCGCGGCCGGAATCTGCGAAAATCATTATCCTAAGTGAAAGCGAAAATTGCACTGTACGTTGATCTCCTGGAGCTTCGACAAATTCTGTTAGAGGTGTAATAAGATGAAATTGGTCATGTTACCATGTAGATAAGAAGCCGCATGGTATTTTCAGAACTGGTAGTAGAATAGGATGGGTTTGGCGGTAGTTGGTGATAGGAATTTGGATGTGTTTGTGTTTGTGTGTGTGTGTGTGTGTGTGTGTGTGTGTGTGTGTGTCTGTGTCTGTGTGTGTTCAAAAATGGCTCTGAGCACTATGGGACTTAACAGCTCTGGTGATCAGTCCCCTAGAACTTAGAACTACTTAAACCTAACTAACCTAAGGACATCACACACATCCATGTCCGAGGCAGGATTCGAACCTGCGACCGTAGCAGTCGTGCGGATCCGGACTGCTCGCCTAGAACCGCGAGACCACCGCGGCCGGCGTGTGTGTGTGTGTGTGTGTGTGTGTGTGTGTGTGTGTGTGTGTGTGTGTGTGTGTGTGTGTAAACAAGGTAAAAGTTTTTTTGTATTTTAATGAATAGTGAGATGTCAAGAAAATCATAAAGTACAATGGGATGAAGTCAGTTTGCAGAAGCCAGTGAAGTCCTACCGAAGACTAGTAAAGGATTGCGCAAGTGCAAATTTGTTACTGACAAATTCTTTTACATCTGACGTGGAAAATGATACAAGATAATGTTGTGCATACTGAGAACCTAGGAGCCACAAGTCAAATTACACGAGTCCCTTATGTTTTGTCAGTCGCGAAGGGGCACCCAGCCTCTGAGGTTTTCTTTCCGTGTTTTTAAGTAAGGAAGTAGCATGAATCATTGAACAATGATTTAGGAAAGGATGAAATACTGACACGTAACATGACGTAAAGGTACTTGATTCCGATCAACTATGTTCCAGGGTTGGTTTGAGAATTTTGTTACACTGTACACAGGGGATGCGACTATCGTCAGGAGGAATTTCTTAATACTCTGTGGTGCTACCCAATTCCTTAGAAAATCAAAATTACAATCTCAGTTATTTAAAGGAAGTAGGAAGCCTGGGATCACTGGTGATGGAAAAGCTTGTGATTTTTTTACAATTTTAATTTCTTTCAAAACAAACTTTATTATAAACTTCAATTCGGTTTTTTGCCCACTTACTGATGCAATATACAAATCTTCATTTTGATTGAATTACACAAACATGAATAAGAATCATATAATTTTGCGTCTGCAGCCAAAATCATTGATAGTAGGCACGGTGAATAATCAATCACAAACAATCGTTCGTGTTTAACCATATCTCCAATTAAAGTTACACCGCCACTTAATACAACAAATTCATAAGGAACAACGAGATCTGAAAGCTTGATGAAACTGAACTGCCCACATAAAGCTCCACAGTGAAACATGCTTATACTAAAAATACAAAGTGGGCCAACCAAGGTCGCAAAACTTGCACAAAGGAATAATAACAAGTAGCACATTCATTAAAGATACACAAATGATTAACGTAAGTTTTCAATAAGAAGGGCTAGTAATAACTCAGCCAATAAAATAACTTACAGAATCGCCAATATTAACAAGGTGGCCTCAATTAACCAACAGACATAATGACTCAGAATGATTCCCACTTGCACTTAACTTTAGAGACCAGCGTTAAGGCCCACAGCAGTAATAGGAAGCAATAGCACTACGGCCGGCAGGCAATAAAAGCGTTCCCTCCCCACGGCATGTGCACAGGGTCAGATAGCAGGAGGTAAATATTTATATATAATCCGACCGGCCCCACAATGAGCGGTTCTCACAAGATTCCATTATCGCACTGAAGCCAGGGAACCAGCAGTCTTAACAAATGGGCTGCAGCACAAATAGATTGCATTGAAAACAATGTCAAATCACAGCCACACTTGGATATACAGGGTGAGTCTCCTAACGTTACCGCTGGATATATTTCGTAAGCCACATCAAATACTGACGAACCGATTCCACAGACCGAACGTGAGGGGAGGGGATAGTGTATTTGTCTAATGAAAACCATACAAAAAATCCACGGATGTATGTTTTTTAACACAAACGTACGTTTTTTAAAAATGGAACCACGTTAGTTTTGTTAGCACATCTGAACATATAAACAAATACGTAATCAGTGCCGTTTGTTGCATTGTAAAATGTTAATTACATCCGGAGATATTGTAACCTAAAGTTGACGCTTGAAACCTCCGACGTTCAGTTGCGTGTGGTAACAAACACGGGCCACGGTCGGCGAGCAGCATGCTATTGTTATTCTGCATTCATCTCCGCACGCAGACCAACTGTAGTACACCGTGTTACCAGACGTCTGTGATAGTGTAGTATTGTAGGAACTGTGACCATGGTGTATTCGAACTCTGAAAAGGCGGAGACGATACCCATCTATCACGAGTGTCGACGAAATGCAGCTGAAGCCTGCAGGGTGTATGCAGAACGGTACCCGGACAGAGAGCATCCAACGTGCAGCACATTCCGAAACATCTGCCGCCAACTGTATGCAACAGGTATGGTTGTAGCACGCAAACGGGTCCGTAACAGGCCCGTCACAGGAGAAGCGGGTCCAGTTGGTGTGTTAGCCGCTGTTGCCATGAACCCACACATGAGTACACGGGACATTGCGAGAGCCGGTGGACTGAGTCAAAGTACTGTCATGCGCATACTGCATCGTCACCGCTTTCACCCGTTTCATGTGTCGGTACATCAGCAATTACATGGTGATGACTTTAATCATCGAGTGCAATTCTGTCAATGTGCATTAACACAGAATGCGTTGCAGTTCTACCTGTTTACCGATGAAGCGGGTTTCACAAACCACGGGGCAGTGAATCTACGGTTCAAATGGTTCAAATGGCTCTGAGCACTATGGGACTTAACATCTAAGGTCATGAGTCCCCTACAACTTAGAACTACTTATATCTAACTAACCTAAGGACATCACACACAACCATGCCCGAGGCAGGATTCGAACCTGCGACGGTAGCAGTCGCGCGGTTCCGGACTGCGCGCCTAGAACCGCTAGACCACCGCGGCCGGCAGTGAATCTACGGAACACGCATTACTGGTCCGTGGACAATCCTCGCTGGCTCTGACAGGTAGAGCGACAGCGACCGTGGACTGTAAATGTATGGTGCGGAATCATTGGCGGCCACCTCATTGGTCCTCACTTCATTGCAGGGGCCCAAACAGCTGCTACATACATCGCGTTTCTACAGAATTATCTACCAACGTTGCTCGAAAATGTCCCACTGGAAACGCGTCGACGTATGAGGTATCAGCATGATGGTGCACCTGCAAATTCCGCAACTAACACTAGGCTGACCCTTGACAGGATGTTCAACGGGCGTTTCATAGGACGTTGAGGACGCATAAATTTGCCAGACCGTTCTCCTGATCTTACACCTCTGGACTTCTTTCTGTGTGGTACGTTAAAGGAGAATGTGTACCGTGATGTGCCTACAACCCCAGAGGATATGAAACAACGTATTGTGGCAGCCTGCGGCGACATTACACCAGATGTACTGCAGCGTGTACGACATTCTTTATGCCAGAGATTGCAATTGTGTGCAGCAAAAGATGGCCACTACATTGAACATCTATTGGCCTGACATGTCGGGACACAATCTATTCCACTCCGTAATTGAAAAAGGAAACCACGTGTGTACGTGTACCTCACCCCTCATGGTAATGTACATGTGCGTCAGTGAAAAAGACCAATAAAAAGGTGTTAGCATGTGGACGTAATGTGCTGTTCCAGTCTCTTCTGTACCTAAGGTCCATCACCGTTCCCTTTGGATCCCTACGTAATTAGGTGCTCTCCGATACACGCGATCGAACAGCCGAGGAGTGGTACTCAAGCGTCAACTTTACGTTACAATATCTCCGGATGTAATTAACATTTTACAATGCAACAAACGGCACTGATTACGTATTTGTTTATATGTTCAGATGTGCTAACAAAACTAACGGGGTTCCAGTTAAAAAATAAACGTAGGTTTGTGTTAAAAATCATACTTCCGTGCATTTTTGTATGGTTTGTATTAACCAATTACACTAGCCCCTCTCCTCACGTTCGGTCTGTGGAATCGATTCGTCAGTATTTGATGTGGTTTACGAAATATATCCAGCGGTAATGTTAGGTGACTCACCCTGTATAGAATAACTTATGAACACTATTAAGGTAAATACATTGTTTGTTCTTTATCAAAATCTTTCATTTGCTATCAGTAGTTAGTGCCTTCAGTAGTTAGAATCTTTTATTTAGCTAGCAGTATTGGCAATCGCTGTATTGCAGTAGTTCGAGTAACGAAGGCTTTTGTCAGGTAGGTGATTCATGACAGGTATAGGTTATTGTTAGTCAGGGCCATTCTTTTGTAGGTATTATTGAAAGCCAGATTGCGTTGCGCTAAAAATATTGTGTGTCAGTTTAATGATGATCAGAGTAAGTAAAGAGAGAACTGTCTGAGTACGTTCAGTTTTTCTCATCTGTTTGACAATTAAATAATGTAAGAGGTTTATCAGCACAGTCATTTATAATTTTCCTAAGGGGACGTTTCCGGCTAATTGGTCACCAAGCAGGGTCACAGGTTCATTATTGCTAGTTTCTAATGAAATGCGTGGTAATCAAAATAGCGCGGATCGCTCTTCCCAATTTCTGTTATCATCCAATATTTCAAAGCAATGGAAATTTAATGAATGAAAATTACTCGTTTGGAAAAAAGTTATATAAAAAATACAAATATTTTACCACTGCCAGCGTTGAAAATTTATATGCCGGTTTTCTTCCAGGATATTAGTAACAAATTAAAAAAAACACTTTTGACAAGCGAATCAAACAAACAGCGAAACTTATCGGTGATTTAGAACTAAAATACTGGGATAGGTTTTCAACCGGTCGGTTTTTCCCATCCGAAGCTGACACAAATATTTGGAAATTCTTCAAAACTAGGTTTCTCCTCAGTGTTACTATTAGACTGAGATTGTATCATACTCCATGGATTTGATGCTCCATAGCTTTCCTACTAGAATATTCGAAGCTTCATGGACAGCTCCGCCATTGTAGGGTCGTCCAGAAGGATCCAAAAGATGGAAAGTGACACCAATTGACGAGTCGGTCACGCGATCTCAATGTGTGTAACATTTTTCTTTTTTCCTTCTAGTTGGGTATAGTGAAAAACTGTTAACGTATCCTCACTTCCCATTACCGTTGATGGAATGCGAAATCTGACTGTATCACGTGGTTGCTACTTATCTTTCGCCGAACCGAATCGTGTAACAGAGACACAATGAGCGTATAAGAATCATTTGCATGTTCGGCTGTATGTTTTGAAAACATTGCAAGGTACTGTTAAAGTAGGAAGATCTATTAATGTAATGCTATTAATATGAAAACGGCATATACCTTTTTAAGTTCTTTAACTAGTCAAAATACCAAACCCACCATGGTTCTCAGTCTTTCCGGACTTGCTAAGTATTCCATAAGTTAGAAGACATTACGTGACAAATAAGAAAGACACATGGTTTAAGAAACTCCGCCCTCAAAAGCCACTTGATGTTGTTGTCTCGTATAAATAAAAACGGATATCGACATTAGGAAATCACGGCCACCTAAATCAGAATGGCTACATGTGGAACGAAACCCTTGTACCGGAACAAAATTCCAGTGTCTCTGGAACTGCTGTCATATTCCTTATTGTTTAGTGTGGAAGTCCTGTCCCTGTTAACTGTGCATAGGCTACAACACACAATAATGAGAGTAATGTGTGGAATGACACGAATAGCGTACAAGTATTTACACAATTTAATTGGCGCCAGTGACAAAACTGAAAGCTTATTAATTTATAAATCCAGCAAATTATTCCCCGTAATTACACGATTCTCTTGTGAACCGGTAATTTTGAAATATTAATATCCGAGGCTTGTTCAGTCATGGAATTGCTGTTTTTAGCTCAATGCACACATTTTCTACCGTGACCCTGTTAATTGAGCCCAGTGGCAAGCATAAGCCACTCTGATTTTAAAATGCGGTGCTAATTGCTATTAGCAGTGTAACTGCAGTTTCGGTCCAAGAGAAACAAATTTCGATGGTCTTTCTCCTGACGAGAATCCCATAGTCACGTTTCTTCTTTTTCGCAGTATATCATGGGAGGGAAGATTTAGGAGAAATAAAATATCAAGACGGGGTCAGTACTGTCCTCTCAGAGTTATTTCATTTCATTTTTTGTGCTACCAAGCCCACAAGCCCCGATTTTCGTCTATAGGTGCTTTGTATTTTTCTTTCATGATCTGCCCGACTTGCGCCGGTTAAACGATCAGAAACATATGGCGCCACCGTGTGTGTGGAATGATTGTGACTTTGAGACAAGACTTGATGGGCAGTGTCGATCTCGCCCATCATGTGGCAGGGTGTGATTAGTAATGTAGGACAGCGAAATAAATAAAACCTATTTGGAATAAACTATGCAACAGTGAGTTACATAGTTTATGGACATCAATCTGTGAAGCAGGAAAGACTTTTCACACAATTGTGTGGCAGGAACATTTGACACTTTTTGAATGTAGGAAGAATGATTAAAGTAAGAAATATTTCTACTTGTTTCTCTCATCTTATGTAAGAAAGGAAATATATCATTTTTTAAATATTTATGATATTTTAAAGAAAGAGTAATAAGTCAAAACAGTATTGTTTTCCCCTAAATGAACCTCAATCCCGGTTTGCAATGTTGCTCTATTATCGGGTTTAGTTGCAAATAGAGGTGAGTCGAAATACATTTCAGGAACGTATTTGCTGCAATGTTTCTGCAGAAATAATTTTAAGACATTAATAGAGATGGTAAAACAAACTTGAAACTTAAATCGTGAATGTACACAGCTTTTTCTTTATCTGCACCGACTTTATTAACCAATACATTGGTTGTGAAAAGACCGTTCAGTTGTAGACGAAAAGGTATTTCGCTGGCCACACTGTCCTCGTGGTGTAGCTCGATAAAGCTGCTGACAAGGGCAGGAAACAGAGTTGATATTAACTATTTCTTTTGTAATATACTACTACGTAAAGTACATATGACACTCTGGTTTGGACCACACCTTTTCCTTAGCTTTCTTCCCGTTGCTACTCATGAGCTCAGAGTATCACAGGGTGCTCATTTACTTTCATGTAGGATTGCTACTCTTCATTACTATTCAAAATTAGCCTTTGACTCAAATTGTCACGGCTCTGAAAGAACTGTTTTCTATTAGTCTGAATAGTCTTTTTGCTAGCTTGTCCTCGTGGAACAAGTGAAACTTTAAAGAGCACTTCTGAATTAGACTCCACCGCTTCCTCCATGCGAGCACCTGACATTTCCATCAACTGTTCAGTGACTCGTATTGACGTCGTAATTGCATTACATGATGAGACATTATTAGCACTGTTTTTTGGAATACTGCGAGAGGATCCTTGTCACTTCAAGAAATTTAGAAAGCAGTGCAGTGTTGCGCACGAACTAGGGGCTTGAGAATGTATTCTGTAGTTACTTCACCTCTTCTCTTACATTCGAGTTCCTTGTTATGACATTCGAACACCTGTTAAAATTAGCTGTCAAAGCCTGCTTGGTCTTCCATAGAGTTTCCACTGTTCTAAAACATCAGGCGACATAACGCACTGACAAGAATTTTGATATCTTCTTGTGTGAATATTATTCACACTATAAATCTCTTCAATTCCATCAGCTACCCCTAATTCAATTTTGTGGCGCAAACAACGCCATTTGAAATGTTTGTTGTTCTTGTTCTTCAGTCACTCTAATACATCTGAATTCCCACCTAGCATCACTCTACCTCCATCACTGCATGCTCCAAGCAAATTGTCATTCGAATAACTTGAAGAAAAATCACGTTTAGTGAGAAATTTTAACAGTTCAGCTTCTATTGTTTCTTAATCCGTTTGTTCAAATTCACTGCTGCCTCAGCAGAATGAATTTACATCGCCATCAGTAATTTATGACCTTTAATAAACTATTAATACCGACTGTGAAGCCAAGATATAGATTCAGCAATGAACACAGAATTCTTGAGCTCTTCGCTATTATAGATGAACACAGATTCTTACTCACAAAGTCAACGATACAGTCTATGATGTTGACACAACTGAGTATATTATTCAGTGTTTTGTCCATGTGGAGACCATGTTGAAATGTCAGCCTCAAACGCTTGTGAAAATCCGTATATTGTTTGTTAGTTTTTACTGTGCAAAACACCTTCCCTGTACATTCAGAAACTTCTTTTTGCTGTTAAACTGCAAAGTTGTCTTGGACACTTCCTTGCTTTTCCCTCATTAAAGACGTATGTAGTTCCTATGTTTATGAATCTTTTTTCTCAGTCACGTTAACCGAACTTGTCTTCTTCCGTAAACTGGACCCATCGAAATACCGCTTCATTCTTTGCAAATGACCGCTCCCTGAATTTCGTCTGATCTTTCAACTGATACTTCTTCATTGTGGTTGCCCTTAACCTAAGGCTATCTGTATCGCTGAGGCACCCAAGCCACCTCACAATTGACAACATCCATATAGTATCGTAATGTTCAGTGGCAATGTAACAATGATTTAACGCTATATCTTCCCGTATATTAGCTCTGACAGACGGAGAAACAAAAGAAAAATATGTGGACACTATTAAAAAACTTACTGCTAAACTTCATTTGTAACGAAAAATTTTTGTCACTGAGTGTACTAGTATCATGAATACTGTAACATCAAATCATGGTGAGGTTACATCCATTTCATTTTGTGACTCCTAGGATAGCACAGAAATGTACCCGTGGTCTAGGGGTAGCGTCTTTGATCCATAATCTAAACGTCTTCGGTCCCGGGTTCGATCGCCGCCACTGACTAAATTTAGATAAATAATCAGCATTGGCGGCGGAAGACTTCCGGCATAAGAAGTCAGCCTCATCCTGCCAACGGCTTTGCCAAAGAGGGCGGAGGAGCGGATAAAGACTCCGGGCACTCTCTTGTCCTAGGGGTGGGAAATTGCCCCTAAAGGCGGAAGAATCAGCAATGATCAATGACATGAGGATGCAGAAGGCAATTGAAACCACTACATTAAAGACACGTAACGTTTATCCACAGGATATATGGCCTGTAATTGAAGAAGTGTCATGATGATCTCTCCATTCGCAAAAGATTCCAGAATAGTCCCCCATTCGGATCTCCGGGAGGGGACTGCCAAGGCGGAGGTTACCATGAGAAAAAGATTGAATAATCAACGAAAGGACAACGTTCTACGAGTCGGGGCGTGGAATGTCAGAAGCTTGAACGTGGTAGGGAAACTAGAAAATCTGAAAAGGGAAATGCAAAGGCTCAATCTAGATATAGTAGGGGACAGTGAAGTGAAGTGGAAGGAAGACAAGGATTTCTGGTCAGATGAGTATCGGGTAATATCAACAGGAGCAGAAAATGGTATAACAGGTGTAGGATTCGTTATGAATAGGAAGGTAGGGCAGAGGGTGTGTTACTGTGAACAGTTCCGTGACTGGGTTGTTCTAATCAGAATCGACAGCAGACCAACACCGACAACGATGGTTCAGGTATACATGCCGACGTCGCAAGCTGAAGGTGAACAGATAGAGAAAGTGTATGAGGATATTGAAAGGGTAATGCAGTATGTAAAGGGGGACGAAAATCAAATAGTCATGGGCGACTGGAATGCTGTTGTAGGGGAAGAAGTAGAAGAAAAGGGTACAGGAGAATATGGGCTTGGGACAAGGAATAAAAGACGAGAAAGACTAATTGAGTTCTGTAACAAGTTTCAGCTAGTAATAGCGAATACCCTGTTCAAGAATCACAAGAGGAGGAGGATTACTTGGAAAAGGCCGGGAGATACGGGAAGATTTCAATTAGATTACATCATGGTCAGACAGAGATTCCGAAATCAGATACTGGATTGTAAGGCGTACCCAGGAGCAGATATAGACTCAGATCACAATATAGTAGTGATGAAGAGTGGGCCGAAGTTCAAGACATTAGTCAGGAAGAATCAATATGCAAAGAAGTGGGATACGGAAGTACTAAGGAATGACATACGTTTGAAGTTCTCTAACGCTATAGAGACAGCAATAAACAATAGCGCAATAGGCAGTACAGTTGAAGAGGAATGGACATCTCTAAAAAGGGCCATTACAGAAGTTGGGAAGGAAAAGATAGGTACAAAGAAGGTAGCTGCAAAGAAACCATGGGTAAAAGAAGAAATACTTCAGTTGATTGATGAAAGGAGGAAGTACAAACATGTTCAGGGAAAATCAGAAATACAGAAATACAAGCCGCTGAGGAATGATATAAATAGGAAGTGCAGGGAAGCTAAGACGAAATGGCTGCAGGAAAAATATGAAGACATCGAAAAAGATATGATTGTCGGAAGGACAGACTCAGCATATAGGAAAGTCAAAACTACCTTTGGTGACATTAAAAGCAACGGTGGTAACATTAAGAGTGCAACGGGAATTCCACTGTTAAATGCAGAGGAGAGAGCAGATAGTTGGAAAGAATACACTGAAAGCCTCTATGAGGGTGAAGATTTGTCTGATATGATAGAAGAAGTAACAGGAGTCGATTTAGAAGAGATAGGGGATCCAGTATTAGAATCGGAATTTAAAAGAGCTTTGGAGGACTTACGGTTAACTAAGGCAGAAAGGACAGATAACATTCCATCAGAATTTCTAAAATCATTGGGGGAAGTGGCAACAAAACGACTATTCACGTTGGTGTGTAGAATATATGAGTCTGGCGACATACCATCTGACTTTCGGAAAAGCATCATCCACACAATTCCGAAGACGCAATAGCTGACAAGTGCGAGAATTATCGTACAATCAGCTTGAAACGTCCCCATTTAACCATTATACAAGACTGTCCTTAAACTGACACACAATATTTTTAGCGCAACGCAATCAGACTTTGAAAAATCACTACAAAAGAATCGCCCTGAGTATCTTTAACCTATACCTTTCACAAATCACTTACCTCACAAAAATCTTCGTTACCCAAGCTACAGCAATACAGCGAGCGTCACTACTGCCAGCTAAATAAAAGATTCAAACTACCGAAGGCACTAACTACTGATATGCATAGTTAGCAAATGAAAGATTTTGGTGGAGAACAAACAATGTATTTACCTTACTAGTGTTCAAAAATCATAATATATATAGCAGATCATGACAACCAGTTTTACAAATTTCAAAACTCCGCCATCTCTCTCCCCACATCCACCACTGCTGGTGGCTCACCTCTAACTGTGCCACGCTACGCGCTGTTAACATCCAGCTGCCCAACACTACAATGGCAGACAACAATGCAAACTAGCCACAGACTGCACGCAGCACAGCCAGTGATTTTCATACTGAGCGCTACGTGGCGTTACCAATATAAAAACCTAAACAGCCTACGTACATAGCCCCCATGCTCCCCACAAAAAATTTTAAAAATTGTTTTGGGCACAGGCCAATACAGATTTGAAATTTTTTTTCATAATTACAGTGAGAAAGATATCAAATGCACACACTTATTAATACAGTGTTGGTCAAAAGCTAAAATTTTCTCACAGCCCATAAAGACAGTCCTGATCATTCATCACAGTAAAATTGCAGTGTTTTCTCAAAGTCTGAGCAGTAAACGAAAATGCACACTGAAGTAGTGGATTTCCATGCAGTCTTGAAGAAGTAGTGTTGTCCTTACAACGGAAAGACAGTGCTGACTCTCGACATGCAGACAGATAATGGGCCACAACAGAGCAAACCCACAACAGTCATTCGAAGTTTTGAAGACTATGGTAGGTAGGTCATCACAGAGTAGACCCACTTTAGTCCTGGTAGAGATTGTGGTATTGGTGGGGCACCAGAGGTGCAGACCGACTGCAGTCCTTGTAGAAATAATGGTACTGGTGAGTCAGCAAAGGTGTAGACCCACTGTAGTCCTTGTAGAAATAATGCTATTAGTGGGTCATCAAAGATGCAGACCCACTGTACTCCTTGTAGAGATGGCCAGCAGCCATCTGTTGTGACTGTGCAGGTGCACAATCACCATTGAAGAGTCTTGCAGATAATATAGCAAGTCCATAACCACCACTTGTGCACTCACAAAGTTTTTGGAATTGTCCTTAGAACCAGCAATGCTGTTATCCAGTCTCTTGCTGAATTAGTAACACACATGCAAACACTAACAGTCCCTACTTCTCATATATTGTGCATTGCTATGACCAACAGAAACGCGTGCAGTGAAATGTAACTTAATTTGAAGAACTGGTGTCTATACAATTACAACATAAGAATACAATTACAAAGGTACAAAATACATCATTAAAGAACATAACAGTACCGATAACATTTGTAGTAACTCAGACTTTACAAAAGAATAGATATAAACATGTACATCAGTGTTACAGGAATTATGAAATAAGTAAATGAATAAAATAATGAGAATAGTTTTCGAAACATTAATTTCACACATGATAATTGAAACAGAACAGAATTAATAATGTCTAAACATCTTTACAGAGAAAATAACATATTATAAATGCAAATTATATTTGAGGATAACAGTATTCCTCATCAGAGTGAATGCAGCTGAGTATTAGAAAAATTCTACAACATAAATCTTATTAGCTAAACACTTAAAGACAAGAAGAACACAAATACACATGGGTACACAAAAACATAGCGAAATAATACAAAAGATAATACAGGGTTCGTTTTCAGTGTGACATTTGGTACAGCAGTCCAGCCCAAAATTTCGTTCTGTAGATCTTCCCTCTTATTTCAACATTTGTTTCAACCAAAAAAATCCCATCCAAGCATGCTTTCTATATTCTGTTCACATCCTCTTCCAAAATTATTTTTTGGCCAAACCATTTTCTTATAGCTTCTCAATGCATTTATTCCAATTCATCACAACTCGTTCTCACATATAGCCTACCCCATCTTAAGCTAACTTAAATCTACTGAGCTCAGATGCTAAACTGAGGGACGAGGCAATGTAGCAGCACAAAACAATTAACACAAATAGCAATGACAAAAAAATGCTGAGTGCAAAGCAAGCAGCAGTAAATCTAAAATAACAGATAAAATGCAAAATTACAGCTAATATGGGCGAATGTGCAGCAACAAGAAAAATAAATCAGTAGTGAAACTGGCTTAACAGAGTAATGTAAAGTGAAATTTATTAGCACTATGCCTGAGAAATAGCAGCAGCAAATGCAGTAACTTATATCTGAACATGACATAGCTCAAGCAGAAAAAATATTACACTAAAGTCAACAATGCAGACAAGGGAAATGTATATTCGCATCTTAATGTCTATGTAATTAAAGTGGTGCAACACAAGAAGTTATTCTTCCAAAATAATTACCACGTAGTTGAAAAGAAAATTCCGTATGCAATTCCTGTGAAGGTAAATGTCTTTTTATGATCCTTCGTTTTTTTAATAGATCATAAGATTATTTACTGGATCTGTAGGCATAAAATACTTATATTAGTACATATATTAAATTTTATTTTAACCAATGCTGCTGCAGCTAGAAACTTGATATTAAAAAAAATGAATAAATAAAAACATAAAGCAAGCCACATGGCATTTCTCTCAACTAGCAAGTCAATAGCTGTGAAATGTTTCTCATCGTTTCATTAGGCATTTTAGTAAATATCATAAATTAAGATCTCCACAGTATAATCATATGTTTTCAAGTTTGAGCAGGTCGTATTTGCGATGCTTTCTTCAAAGGAATGTCAATAGCGAGGTTAATGGCCTCCTTTTTTTTTCACCTGTGCCTCTGAAAGGCACACACAAATGGCTTTTATCCAGGCGGTTGTCGCGCAGCAGGGTGATTACGTGCAGGTGGTCACTTAACATTCTTACCGAAATATTTACGTCAGCAGTTTCCGTTACAGTGCCAGTCTCATATAAAAAATTTTACAGGTCGAGAATTTGCGTTACAAATGTGTAGAAACAAAATCCTATAAATATAACAGCGTCCAAAAACTTTTTGCCAGCATGATGATACATTACGCATATACACACACTTCATAACTCTTCAAGTACGATTCTTGGTTTCATACATCCTTTTTCACAAGCCAGAGTCCCTAACCACTACTCATTCTTCCTTACCTTATTACACATATACATATTCGTCGACACTTCTTCAATATTTCATCATAATAAATACATAGCATAATCAAATTTCTCATATAGCATCAGCATATTGTTCATAAACATACCTGAACAGCGTAATACACATCGTCATCATAACATCATAAACCCTCAGCCAAATCTCAAAATAGTCGTAGCTTCCTCCAATAATTTCAAAACCTAAAAAAACTTCTCTGCTCATGTCAAAAGTTTCATCTACCTCAAACGTACTTTAAAAATCATGATCCCATACCAAATACATCATTCAAAGCTCTCATAGTGTCACAATGGTTCCAAAACATATGAAGGGTTCACACATTACAGACAAGATAGAATCTCATAAGTGTGAAGTTATCCAGCTATGTAATTGCGTAAATATCTGTCAATGACGTAGAAAAAGAAATGTTTGTCTCTCTCAGTTAAATGATCAGATAGCTGTGTAATTCTGTCTTAGAGAAATATGGTACCAATGTGTAAAGTTCTATAGGCAAATACCATATTAGCTAGGGCTCCTTGTGCTTGCCAAACACATGGTACATAAAGTAGGCATGTACCCCCCTGAGGATTAATGTAATTATACCCTCAGGTGTTACAGATTACAGCAATGGAATGAAATGTATCACGGAAAACTTTGCTTGTAATTCAAAAATCTTGAAAAATAAATGGTTTACGTACAAAATTAATCAGTCAAACGCGTGTCCTGTAGCGCTAAATGTGCGTCTTGCTGTAAGATAATTCTGTGGAACTGTCGTAGTTATCGTCCTCTGTAAGCAAAGTTCTGCTGAAATCAATGCACATACCTCATCATAAACGAAAGTGAAATGCTTTGCGTATAGATACCGTAGTTATTACGTACCTTACCGTTATCAAGAAAGTACTATAATGTAACGTATTGTTGTGCTACGAAAGAGGCTGTCTCATTGTAGCTATACCACAAAAGTTACTACTAAAACATGTTTTACTTTCCAGAATAATGCAGAAAAACTGTGCAGATATAAAACAGATACAGCGCAAAAGCAACATTGTAAATTGTCACTGATTAGTAACGTCGTGATAAAATCGTGTAGCTGTGACATTGTGTCATTCATATCATCATCTATCTTTGTAGATAAGTTAGTTAACTGATCTGAAAGTTCGGCTACTTTATCCGTTAGTGAATTTATTTCCTCTGTGTGTTTTTCTGAACCATGTTTCAGAGTGTCCATTTGTGTTGAAATCTTATCTACTGTGTCTTTTAAGTTTTCCTGAGTTTTTGCAAGTTGCATTACCGAATCGGTAGATGCAACTGAGTCAATTCTAGCTTGCAAGGTGTCGTGATTTTCATGAACAATAGTTTGCAGTTCTTTTATGGCTGCTTCGTGATTCTGTAATGCATTTTCATGACGCCAAAGAATAGGTTGGAAATGCTCCCAAATTTGTGTTTTTACGTCATGACAGACTTTTTGACATTTCGATTCAAAGTTATGTAACTCAATAGTTAAATCTTCACGTGTTTGTTCAAGTGTGGTGTCTAACTTGCGAAGATTTAGTTCCATTGTGTCTAACTGTTGCTGTGTTTGCCTCTGGTATTGTTCCATTGTGTCTAAGTTTTGAAGCTTTTGCTGTGTTTGCCTCTGATTTTGTTCCACTTTTGAAGATTTTGTTCCAATGTGTCTAACTTTTGAAGCTTTTGCTGTGTTTTTCTTACATTTTGTTCCATTCTGCCTAACATTTGAAGCTTTTGTCCCATTTGTTGCATTAATTGTAATAATAACGCACTGGTGTCTGAAACATGTTCCTCAGTGCTTTTCGGCAGTGAATTTCCACCGGCAACATTCACATTTTGACAAGCGGAAAATGTGTCTTGACTCATTTGAGAAAACGGCGAGAACCCAAAACCTGAGTCTACAGTATTTGCAATATTGTGTTCTGTCATTCCCGATTCCTGAGGCGAGCTGTTGCCGACCGATCGATCGATAATGCTTCCCTGTTCACTACCTGTTTCACTGTCTACACCATTATTTGACGCCCGCTCCATTTCCCTATGCACAGTTACCAAATTACTACTTTGAATATTAGTTAATTCACTACATGGTGGCGCTAACACACTGCTTTCGTCTTTATTGTCATTTCTCAGTTTACTTTGGAGCCTAGTATTACGTTTTTCGCACACCATTATTGTCACAATATTTCACATGACAACACAGAAAAACACAATTTGAAGAGCAAAAATAAGAGAACATATTAACATAGCACTGAAAATAATATCTAGTTAATTGCAAGCGCAGTTGCGAAATACTTGGTGCAAATTTACATGCGTGCCACACCTGTTTTACTGTACAACAATGAAAGACTGCAACTACAAAGGAGATTCTCTCTACAATTACGCGCTAGCAATAAACAAAATCTACACAAATTACACAAACTACAAGAAAAAAGATCAGAAGTTTCCAGTGACTTATCCTCGGCTAAGGGTCAACATATGAAACGTCCCCATTGAACAATTATACAAGACTGTCCTTAAACTGACACACAATATTTTTAGCGCAACGCAATCTGACTTTCAAAAATCCCTACAAAAGAATGGCCCTGACTAACATTAACCTGTACTTTTCACAAATCACTTACCTCACAAAAATATTCGTTACTCAAGCTACAGCAATAAAGCGAGCACCACTACTGCCAGCTAAGTAAAAGATTCAAACTACCGAAGGCACTAACTACTGATTTGCATAGTTAGCAAATGAAAGATTTTGATAGAGAACAAACTATGTATTTACCGTACTAGTGTTCAAAACTCGTAATATATAGCAGTTCATGACAACCAGTCTTACAAATTTCAAAACTCCGCCATCTCTCTCCCCACATCCACCACTGCTGGTGGCTCACCTCTAACTGTGCCACGCTACGCGCTGTTGACATCCAGCTGCCCAACACTACAATGGCAGACAACAATGCACACTAGCCACAGACTGCACGCAGCACAGCCAGTGATTTTCATACTGAGCGCTACGTGGCGTTACCAATATAAAAACCTAAACAGCCTACGTACATAGCCCCCATGCTCCCCACAAAAAATTTTAAAAATTGTTTTGGGCACAGGCCAATACAGATTTGAATTTCTTTTCATAATTACAGTGAGAAAGATATCAAATGCACACACTTATTAATACAGTGTTGGTCAAAAGCTAAAATTTTCTCACAGCCCATAAAGACAGTCCTGATCATTCATCACAGTAAAATTGCAGTGTTTTCTCAAAGTCTGAGCAGTAAACGAAAATGCACACTGAAGTAGTGGATTTTCATGCAGTCTTGAAGAAGTAGTGTTGTCCTTACAACGGAAAGACAGTGCTGACTCTCGACATGCAGACAGATAATGGGCCACAACAGAGCAAACCCACAACAGTCATTCGAAGTTTTGAAGACTATGGTAGGTAGGTCATCACAGAGCAGACCCACTTTAGTCCTGGTAGAGATTGTGGTATTGGTGGGGCACCAGAGGTGCAGACCGACTGCAGTCCTTGTAGAAATAATGGTACTGGTGAGTCAGCAAAGGTGTAGACCCACTGTAGTCCTTGTAGAAATAATGATATTAGTGGGTCATCAAAGATGCAGACCCACTGTACTCCTTGTAGAGATGGCCAGCAGCCATCTGTTGTGACTGTGCAGGTGCACAATCACCATTGAAGAGTCTTGCAGATAATATAGCAAGTCCATAACCACCACTTGTGCACTCACAAAGTTTTTGGAATTGTCCTTAGAACCAGCAATGCTGTTATCCAGTCTCTTGCTGAATTAGTAACACACATGCAAACACTAACAGTCCCTACTTCTCACATATTGTGCATTGCTATGACCAACAGAAACACGTGCAGTGAAATGTAACTCAATTTGAAGAACTGGTGTCTATACAATTACAACATAAGAATACAATTACAAAGGTACAAAATACATCATTAAAGAACATAACAGTACCGATAACATTTGTAGTAACACAGACTTTACAAAAGAATAGAAATAAACATGTACATCAGTGTTACAGGAATTATGAAATAAGTAAATGAATAAAATAATGAGAATAGTTTTCGAAACATTAATTTCACACATGATAATTGAAACAGAACAGAATTAATAATGTCTAAACATCTTTACAGAGAAAATAACATATTATAAATGCAAATTATATTTGAGGATAACAGTATTCCTCATCAGAGTGAATGCAGCTGAGTATTAGAAAAATTCTACAACATAAATCTTATTAGCTAAACACTTAAAGACAAGAAGAACACAAATACACAAAGGTACACAAAAACATAGCGAAATAATACAAAAGATAATACAGGGTTCGTTTTCAGTGTGACATTTGGTACAGCAGTCCAGCCCAAACTTTCGTTCTGTAGATCTTTCCTCTTATTTCAACATTTGTTTCAACCAAAAAAATCCCATCCAAGCATGCTTTCTATATTCTGTTCACATCCTCTTCCAAAATTATTTTTTGGCCAAACCATTTTCTTATAGCTTCTCAATGCATTTATTCCAATTCATCACAACTCGTTCTCACATATAGCCTACCCCATCTTAAGCTAACTTAAATCTACTGAGCTCAGATGCTAAACTGAGGGACGAGGCAATGTAGCAGCACAAAACAATTAACACAAATAGCAATGACAAAAAAATGCTGAGTGCAAAGCAAGCAGCAGTAAATCTAAAATAACAGATAAAATGCAAAATTACAGCTAATATGGGCGAATGTGCAGCAACAAAAAAATAAATCAGTAGCGAAACTGGCTTAACAGAGTAATGTAAAGTGAAATTTATTAGCACTATGCCTGAGAAATAGCAGCAGCAAATGCAGTAACTTATATCTGAACATGACATAGCTCAAGCAGAAAAAATATTACACTAAAGTCAACAATGCAGACAAGGGAAATGTATATTCGCATCTTAATGTCTATGTAATTAAAGTGGTGCAACACAAGAAGTTATTCTACCAAAATAATTACCACGTAGTTGAAAAGAAAATTCCGTATGCAATTCCTGTGAAGGTAAATGTCTTTTTATGATCCTTCGTTTTTTTAATAGATCATAAGATTATTTACTGGATTTGTAGGCATAAAATACTTATATTAGTACATATATTAAATTTTATTTTAACCAATGCTGCTGCAGCTAGAAACTTGATATTAAAAAAAATGAATAAATAAAAACATAAAACAAGCCATATGGCATTTCTCTCAACTAGCAAGTCAATAGCTGTGAAATGTTTCTCATCGTTTCATTAGGCATTTTAGTAAATATCATAAATTAAGATCTCCACAGTATAATCATATGTTTTCAAGTTTGAGCAGGTCGTATTTGCGATGCTTTCTTCAAAGGAATGTCAATAGCGAGGATAATGGCCTCCTTTTTTTTTCACCTGTGCCTCTGAAAGGCACACACAAATGGCTTTTATCCAGGCGGTTGTCGCGCAGCAGGGTGATTACGTGCAGGTGGTCACTTAACATTCTTACCGAAATATTTACGTCAGCAGTTTCCGTTACAGTGCCAGTCTCATATAAAAAATTTTACAGGTCGAGAATTTGCGTTACAAATGTGTAGAAACAAAATCCTATAAATATAACAGCGTACAAAAACTTTTTGCCAGCATGGTGATACATTACGCATATACACACACTTCATAACTCTTCAAGTACGATTCTTGGTTTCATACACCCTTTTTCACAAGCCAGAGTCCCTAACCACTACTCATTCTTCCTTACCTTATTACACATATACATATTCGTCGACACTTCTTCAATATTTCATCATAATAAATACATAGCATAATCAAATTTCTCATATAGCATCAGCATATTGTTCATAAACATACCTGAACAGCGTAATACACATCGTCATCATAACATCATAAACCCTCAGCCAAATCTCAAAATAGTCGTAGCTTCCTCCAATAATTTCAAAACCTAAAAAAACTTCTCTGCTCATGTCAAAAGTTTCATCTACCTCAAACGTACTTTAAAAATCATGATCCCATACCAAATACATCATTCAAAGCTCTCATAGTGTCACAATGGTTCCAAAACATATGAAGGGTTCACACATTACAGACAAGATAGAATCTCATAAGTGTGAAGTTATCCAGCTATGTAATTGCGTAAATATCTGTCAATGACGTAGAAAAAGAAATGTTTGTCTCTCTCAGTTAAATGATCAGATAGCTGTGTAATTCTGTCTTAGAGAAATATGGTACTAATGTGTAAAGTTCTATAGGCAAATACCATATTAGCTAGGGCTCCTTGTGCTTGCCAAACACATGGTACATAAAGTAGGCATGTACCTCCCTGAGGATTAATGTAATTATACCCTCAGGTGTTACAGATTACAGCAATGGAATGAAATGTATCACGGAAAATTTTGCTTGTAATTCAAAAATCTTGAAAAATAAATGGTTTACGTACAAAATTAATCAGTCAAACGCGTGTCCTGTAGCGCTAAATGTTCGTCTTGCTGTAAGATAATTCTGTGGAACTGTCGTAGTTATCGTCCTCTGTAAGCAAAGTTCTGCTGAAATCAATGCACATACCTCATCATAAACGAAAGTGATATACTTTGCGTATAGATACCGTAGTTATTACGTACCTTACCGTGATCAAGAAAGTACTATAATGTAACGTATTGTTGTGCTACGAAAGAGGCTGTCTCATTGTAGCTATACCGCAAAAGTTACTACTAAAACATGTTTTACTTTCCAGAATAATGCAGAAAAACTGTGCAGATATAAAACAGATACAGCGCAAAAGCAACATTGTAAATTGTCACTGATTAGTAACGTCGTGATAAAATCGTGTAGCTGTGACATTGTGTCATTCATATCATCATCTATCTTTGTAGATAAGTTAGTTAACTGATCTGAAAGTTCGGCTACTTTAGCCGTTAGTGAATTTATTTCCTCTGTGTGTTTTTCTGAACCATGTTTCAGAGTGTCCATTTGTGTTGAAATCTTATCTACTGTGTCTTTTAAGTTTTCCTGAGTTTTTGCAAGTTGCATTACCGAATCGGTAGATGCAACTGAGTCAATTCTAGCTTGCAAGGTGTCGTGATTTTCATGAACAATAGTTTGCAGTTCTTTTATGGCTGCTTCGTGATTCTGTAATGCATTTTCATGACGCCAAAAAATAGGTTGGAAATGCTCCCAAATTTGTGTTTTTACGTCATGACAGACTTTTTGACATTTCGATTCAAAGTTATGTAACTCAATAGTTAAATCTTCACGTGTTTGTTCAAGTGTGGTGTCTAACTTGCGAAGATTTAGTTCCATTGTGTCTAACTGTTGCTGTGTTTGCCTCTGGTATTGTTCCATTGTGTCTAAGTTTTGAAGCTTTTGCTGTGTTTGCCTCTGATTTTGTTCCACTTTTGAAGATTTTGTTCAAATGTGTCTAACTTTTGAAGCTTTTGCTGTGTTTTTCTTACATTTTGTTCCATTCTGCCTAACATTTGAAGCTTTTGTCCCATTTGTTGCATTAATTGTAATAATAATGCACTGGTGTCTGAAACATGTTCCTCAGTGCTTTTCGGCAGTGAATTTCCACCGGCAACATTCACATTTTGACAAGCGGAAAATGTGTCTTGACTCATTTGAGAAAACGGCGAGAACCCAAAACCTGAGTCTACAGTATTTGCAATATTGTGTTCTGTCATTCCCGATTCCTGAGGCGAGCTGTTGCCGACCGATCGATCGATAATGCTTCCCTGTTCACTACCTGTTTCACTGTCTACACCATTATTTGACGCCCGCTCCATTTCCCTATGCACAGTTACCAAATTACTACTTTGAATATTAGTTAATTCACTACATGGTGGCGCTAACACACTGCTTTCGTCTTTACTGTCATTTCTCAGTTTACTTTGGAGCCTAGTATTACGTTTTTCGCACACCATTATTGTCACAATATTTCACATGACAACACAGAAAAACACAATTTGAAGAGCAAAAATAAGAGAACATATTAACATAGCACTGAAAATAATATCTAGTTAATTGCAAGCGCAGTTGCGAAATACTTGGTGCAAATTTACATGCGTGCCACACCTGTTTTACTGTACAACAATGAAAGACTGCAACTACAAAGGAGATTCTCTCTACAATTACGCGCTAGCAATAAACAAAATCTACACAAATTACACAAACTACAAGAAAAAAGATCAGAAGTTTCCAGTGACTTATCCTCGGCTAAGGGTCAACATATGAAACGTCCCCATTGAACAATTATACAAGACTGTCCTTAAACTGACACACAATATTTTTAGCGCAACGCAATCTGACTTTCAAAAATCCCTACAAAAGAATGGCCCTGACTAACATTAACCTGTACTTTTCACAAATCACTTACCTCACAAAAATATTCGTTACTCAAGCTACAGCAATAAAGCGAGCACCACTACTGCCAGCTAAGTAAAAGATTCAAACTACCGAAGGCACTAACTACTGATTTGCATAGTTAGCAAATGAAAGATTTTGATAGAGAACAAACTATGTATTTACCGTACTAGTGTTCAAAACTCGTAATATATAGCAGTTCATGACAACCAGTCTTACAAATTTCAAAACTCCGCCATCTCTCTCCCCACATCCACCACTGCTGGTGGCTCACCTCTAACTGTGCCACGCTACGCGCTGTTGACATCCAGCTGCCCAACACTACAATGGCAGACAACAATGCACACTAGCCACAGACTGCACGCAGCACAGCCAGTGATTTTCATACTGAGCGCTACGTGGCGTTACCAATATAAAAACCTAAACAGCCTACGTACATAGCCAGCATGCTCCCCACAAAAAATTTTAAAAATTGTTTTGGGCACAGGCCAATACAGATTTGAATTTCTTTTCATAATTACAGTGAGAAAGATATCAAATGCACACACTTATTAATACAGTGTTGGTCAAAAGCTAAAATTTTCTCACAGCCCATAAAGACAGTCCTGATCATTCATCACAGTAAAATTGCAGTGTTTTCTCAAAGTCTGAGCAGTAAACGAAAATGCACACTGAAGTAGTGGATTTTCATGCAGTCTTGAAGAAGTAGTGTTGTCCTTACAACGGAAAGACAGTGCTGACTCTCGACATGCAGACAGATAATGGGCCACAACAGAGCAAACCCACAACAGTCATTCGAATTTTTGAAGACTATGGTAGGTAGGTCATCACAGAGCAGACCCACTTTAGTCCTGGTAGAGATTGTGGTATTGGTGGGGCACCAGAGGTGCAGACCGACTGCAGTCCTTGTAGAAATAATGGTACTGGTGAGTCAGCAAAGGTGTAGACCCACTGTAGTCCTTGTAGAAATAATGATATTAGTGGGTCATCAAAGATGCAGACCCACTGTACTCCTTGTAGAGATGGCCAGCAGCCATCTGTTGTGACTGTGCAGGTGCACAATCACCATTGAAGAGTCTTGCAGATAATATAGCAAGTCCATAACCACCACTTGTGCACTCACAAAGTTTTTGGAATTGTCCTTAGAACCAGCAATGCTGTTATCCAGTCTCTTGCTGAATTAGTAACACACATGCAAACACTAACAGTCCCTACTTCTCACATATTGTGCATTGCTATGACCAACAGAAACGCGTGCAGTGAAATGTAACTTAATTTGAAGAACTGGTGTCTATACAATTACAACATAAGAATACAATTACAAAGGTACAAAATACATCATTAAAGAACATAACAGTACCGATAACATTTGTAGTAACACAGACTATACAAAAGAATAGAAATAAACATGTACATCAGTGTTACAGGAATTATGAAATAAGTAAATGAATAAAATAATGAGAATAGTTTTCGAAACATTAATTTCACACATGATAATTGAAACAGAACAGAATTAATAATGTCTAAACATCTTTACAGAGAAAATAACATATTATAAATGCAAATTATATTTGAGGATAACAGTATTCCTCATCAGAGTGAATGCAGCTGAGTATTAGAAAAATTCTACAACATAAATCTTATTAGCTAAACACTTAAAGACAAGAAGAACACAAATACACAAGGGTACACAAAAACATAGCGAAATAATACAAAAGATAATACAGGGTTCGTTTTCAGTGTGACATTTGGTACAGCAGTCCAGCCCAAAATTTCGTTCTGTAGATCTTTCCTCTTATTTCAACATTTGTTTCAACCAAAAAAATCCCATCCAAGCATGCTTTCTATATTCTGTTCACATCCTCTTCCAAAATTATTTTTTGGCCAAACCATTTTCTTATGGCTTCTCAATGCATTTATTCCAATTCATCACAACTCGTTCTCACATATAGCCTACCCCATCTTAAGCTAACTTAAATCTACTGAGCTCAGATGCTAAACTGAGGGACGAGGCAATGTAGCAGCACAAAACAATTAACACAAATAGCAATGACAAAAAAATGCTGAGTGCAAAGCAAGCAGCAGTAAATCTAAAATAACAGATAAAATGCAAAATTACGGCTAATATGGGCGAATGTGCAGCAACAAGAAAAATAAATCAGTAGTGAAACTGGCTTAACAGAGTAATGTAAAGTGAAATTTATTAGCACTATGCCTGAGAAATAGCAGCAGCAAATGCAGTAACTTATATCTGAACATGACATAGCTCAAGCAGAAAAAATATTACACTAAAGTCAACAATGCAGACAAGGGAAATGTATATTCGCATCTTAATGTCTATGTAATTAAAGTGGTGCAACACAAGAAGTTATTCTTCCAAAATAATTACCACGTAGTTGAAAAGAAAATTCCGTATGCAATTCCTGTGAAGGTAAATGTCTTTTTATGATCCTTCGTTTTTTTAAAGATCATAGGATTATTTACTGGATCTGTAGGCATAAAATACTTATATTAGTACATATATTAAATTTTATTTTAACCAATGCTGCTGCAGCTAGAAACTTGATATTAAAAAAAATGAATAAATAAAAACATAAAGCAAGCCATATGGCATTTCTCTCAACTAGCAAGTCAATAGGTGTGAAATGTTTCTCATCGTTTCATTAGGCATTTTAGTAAATATCATAAATTAAGATCTCCACAGTATAATCATATGTTTTCAAGTTTGAGCAGGTCGTATTTGCGATGCTTTCTTCAAAGGAATGTCAATAGCGAGGATAATGGCCTCCTTTTTTTTTCACCTGTGCCTCTGAAAGGCACACACAAATGGCTTTTATCCAGGCGGTTGTCGCGCAGCAGGGTGATTACGTGCCGGTGGTCACTTAACATTCTTAGCGAAATATTTACGTCAGCAGTTTCCGTTACAGTGCCAGTCTCATATAAAAAATTTTACAGGTCAAGAATTTGCGTTACAAATGTGTAGAAACAAAATCCTATAAATATAACAGCGTCCAAAAACTTTTTGCCAGCATGGTGATACATTACGCATATACACACACTTCATAACTCTTCAAGTACGATTCTTGGTTTCATACATCCTTTTTCACAAGCCAGAGTCCCTAACCACTACTCATTCTTCCTTACCTTATTACACATATACATATTCGTCAACACTTCTTCAATATTTCATCATAATAAATACATAGCATAATCAAATTTCTCATATAGCATCAGCATATTGTTCATAAACATACCTGAACAGCGTAATACACATCGTCATCATAACATCATAAACCCTCAGCCAAATCTCAAAATAGTCGTAGCTTCCTCCAATAATTTCAAAACCTAAAAAAACTTCTCTGCTCATGTCAAAAGTTTCATCTACCTCAAATGTACTTTAAAAATCATGATCCCATACCAAATACATCATTCAAAGCTCTCATAGTGTCACAATGGTTCCAAAACATATGAAGGGTTCACACATTACAGACAAGATAGAATCTCATAAGTGTGAAGTTATCCAGCTATGTAATTGCGTAAATATCTGTCAATGACGTAGAAAAAGAAATGTTTGTCTCTCTCAGTTAAATGATCAGATAGCTGTGTAATTCTGTCTTAGAGAAATATGGTACTAATGTGTAAAGTTCTATAGGCAAATACCATATTAACTAGGGCTCCTTGTGCTTGCCAAACACATGGTACATAAAGTAGGCATGTACCCCCCTGAGGATTAATGTAATTATACCCTCAGGTGTTACAGATTACAGCAATGGAATGAAATGTATCACGGAAAACTTTGCTTGTAATTCAAAAATCTTGAAAAATAAATGGTTTACGTACAAAATTAATCAGTCAAACGCGTGTCCTGTAGCGCTAAATGTGCGTCTTGCTGTAAGATAATTCTGTGGAACTGTCGTAGTTATCGTCCTCTGTAAGCAAAGTTCTGCTAAAATCAATGCACATACCTCATCATAAACGAAAGTGAAATGCTTTGCGTATAGATACCGTAGTTATTACGTACCTTACCGTGATCAAGAAAGTACTATAATGTAACGTATTGTTGTGCTACGAAAGAGGCTGTCTCATTGTAGCTATACCACAAAAGTTAAATGCAGAAAAACTGTGCAGATATAAAACAGATACAGCGCAAAAGCAACGTTGTAAATTGTCACTGATTAGTAACGTCGTGATAAAATCGTGTAGCTGTGACATTGTGTCATTCATATCATCATCTATCTTTGTAGATAAGTTAGTTAACTGATCTGAAAGTTCGGCTACTTTATCCGTTAGTGAATTTATTTCCTCTGTGTGTTTTTCTGAACCATGTTTCAGAGTGTCCATTTGTGTTGAAATCTTATCTACTGTGTCTTTTAAGTTTTCCTGAGTTTTTGCAAGTTGCATTACCGAATCGGTAGATGCAACTGAGTCAATTCTAGCTTGCAAGGTGTCGTGATTTTCATGAACAATAGTTTGCAGTTCTTTTATGGCTGCTTCGTGATTCTGTAATGCATTTTCATGACGCCAAAAAATAGGTTGGAAATGCTCCCAAATTTGTGTTTTTACGTCATGACAGACTTTTTGACATTTCGATTCAAAGTTATGTAACTCAATAGTTAAATCTTCACGTGTTTGTTCAAGTGTGGTGTCTAACTTGCGAAGATTTAGTTCCATTGTGTCTAACTGTTGCTGTGTTTGCCTCTGGTATTGTTCCATTGTGTCTAAGTTTTGAAGCTTTTGCTGTGTTTGCCTCTGATTTTGTTCCACTTTTGAAGATTTTGTTCCAATGTGTCTAACTTTTGAAGCTTTTGCTGTGTTTTTCTTACATTTTGTTCCATTCTGCCTAACATTTGAAGCTTTTGTCCCATTTGTTGCATTAATTGTAATAATAATGCACTGGTGTCTGAAACATGTTCCTCAGTGCTTTTCGGCAGTGAATTTCCACCGGCAACATTCACATTTTGACAAGCGGAAAATGTGTCTTGACTCATTTGAGAAAACGGAGAGAACCCAAAACCTGAGTCTACAGTATTTGCAATATTGTGTTCTGTCATTCCCGATTCCTGAGGCGAGCTGTTGCCGACCGATCGATCGATAATGCTTCCCTGTTCACTACCTGTTTCACTGTCTACACCATTATTTGACGCCCGCTCCATTTCCCTATGCACAGTTACCAAATTACTACTTTGAATATTAGTTAATTCACTACATGGTGGCGCTAACACACTGCTTTCGTCTTTACTGTCATTTCTCAGTTTACTTTGGAGCCTAGTATTACGTTTTTCGCACACCATTATTGTCACAATATTTCACACGACAACACAGAAAAACACAATTTGAAGAGCAAAAATAAGAGAACATATTAACATAGCACTGAAAATAATATCTAGTTAATTGCAAGCGCAGTTGCGAAATACTTGGTGCAAATTTACATGCGTGCCACACCTGTTTTACTGTACAACAATGAAAGACTGCAACTACAAAGGAGATTCTCTCTACAATTACGCGCTAGCAATAAACAAAATCTACACAAATTACACAAACTACAAGAAAAAAGATCAGAAGTTTCCAGTGACTTATCCTCGGCTAAGGGTCAACATATGAAACGTCCCCATTGAACAATTAGACAAGACTGTCCTTAAACTGACACACAATATTTTTAGCGCAACGCAATCTGACTTTCAAAAATCCCTACAAAAGAATGGCCCTGACTAACATTAACCTGTACTTTTCACAAATCACTTACCTCACAAAAATATTCGTTACTCAAGCTACAGCAATAAAGCGAGCACCACTACTGCCAGCTAAGTAAAAGATTCAAACTACCGAAGGCACTAACTACTGATTTGCATAGTTAGCAAATGAAAGATTTTGATAGAGAACAAACTATGTATTTACCGTACTAGTGTTCAAAACTCGTAATATATAGCAGTTCATGACAACCAGTCTTACAAATTTCAAAACTCCGCCATCTCTCTCCCCACATCCACCAGTGCTGGTGGCTCACCTCTAACTGTGCCAAGCTACGCGCTGTTAACATCCAGCTGCCCAACACTACAATGGCAGACAACAATGCAAACAAGCCAGAGACTGCACACTGCACAGCCAGTGATTTTCATACAGAGCGCTACGTGGCGTTACCAATATAAAAACCTAATCAGCCTACTTACAAGCTTAACAGCTCATTCATCGAAGCTGCTTACAAGAATAATATACAGAAGAATGGAAAAGAAAATTGAGAACGCGCTAGGAAAAGTAAAGGGACGAGAGAGGCAATTCTGACGTTACGGCTAATAATGGAAGCAAGGCTAAAGAAAAATCAAGACACTTTCATAGGATTTGTCGACTTGGAAAAAGCGTTCGACAATATAAAATGGTGCAAGCTGTTCGAGATTCTGAAAAAAAGTAGGGGTAAGATATAGGAAGAGACGGGTCATATACAATATGTACAACAATCAAGAGGGAATAATAAGAGTGGACGATCAAGTACGAAGTGCTCATATAAAGTAGGGTGTAAGACAAGGCTGTAGCCTTTCGCCCCTACTCTTCTATCTATACATCGAGGAAGCAATGAAGGAAATAAAATAAAGGTTCATGAGTGGAATTAAAATACAAGGTTAAAGGATATCAATGATACGATTCGCTGATGACATTGCAATCCTGAGTGAAAGTGAAGAAGAATTAAATGATCTTCTGAACGGAATGAACAGTCTAATGAGTACACAGTACGGTTTGAGAGTAAATTGGAGAAAAACGAAGGTAATGAGAAGTAGTAGAAATGAGAACAGCGAAAAACTTAACATCAGGATTGGTGGTCACGAAGTCAATGAAGTTAAGGAATTCTGCTACCTAGGCAGTAAAATAACTAATGACGGACGGAGCAAGGAGGTCATAAAAAGCAGACTCGCTATGGCGAAAAAGGCATTTCTGGCCAAGAGAAGTCTACTAATATCACATACCGGCCTTAATTTGAGGAAGACATTTCTGAGGATGTACGTCTCGAGTAGAGCATTGTATGGTAGTGAAACCTGCTGAAAATTAGGTGGACTGATAAGGTAAGGAATGAGGAGGTTCTACGCAGAATCGGAGAGGAAAGGAATATGTGGAAAAGACTGATAAGGAGAAGGGACAGGATGATAGGACATTTGCTAAGATATGAGGGAATGACTTCCATGGTACTAGAGGGAGCTGTAGAGGGCAAAAACTGTAGAGGAAGACAGAGATTGGAATACGTCAAGCAAATAATTGAGGACGTAGGTTGCAAGTGCTACTCTGAGATGAAGAGGTTAGCACAGGAAAATAATTCATGGCGGGCCGCATCAAACCAGTCAGTAGACTGATGACCCAAAAAAAAAAAAGGATAGCATTAAACATACGCGCACACAACAGACTTCAGGCTGTGATAATTTCGTGTGGGCTTGAGTATAAGAGCTGCCACTCTTAAATCTTCCTTTTGATTAGTGAGGACTTCCGGTGACAATTCAGTTTCAGCAATACATTTGTGCCAAAGGGTATTGTTGCTTCGTTTTTAATTGTTGAACATAATACTTCTTTCTCCGTTGAGCTTTAGCTCTTATCGTAACTATAGCTTGTCGAATCTTGGTCTCCCCAACATTTCTTTACGTGGTATACTAGGTAAGCAACTGACCTATTCTTTGCTTTCCTCCATGTTCCGCAGTAGTTCAGCTGTGGTGGCTTTAATCGACAATGATTCAGGTTGTTTGATGTTTCCTCAAAAAGCTGCAAATACTCCACTAACAGTGGAGTTTGAATGTAGCAGTTCATGAAATAAGCTTATAAAAGGTTTATTCTGGGGACATAACCCTGAAATTAAGACTTGTGTAATCTTGTTACTCCATAAATATCTTCTCTATCTGGATCCTGTGAAGTTGGTAGCATTGTCAGACAAAGATAGGGGCAGCTTCCCAACGTGCGGAATGATACTGCCTGCAAATTTGTTAATTATGGGATGTTTTGAACTCTTTTAATGCACACAGTTTACGTACTTTACAAACAGATCTAAAATCCCACCACATATTTTAAATTTCCTATGGCGTGATGTTAAGTTCCCATAACATGGACGCTAATGTCTTTTCATCGTTCATCCATGACACAGGAGTGCAAAAATCCTCTGCCGCCGTGGTTCGAGGGTTTAGCCTTTTAACTCAAGTAACATTTCCTCAGTAGTTGCTGCACAATTCTTCAGAGGTATGGTACATGATTATCTTCCAATATTATACACACACCGAGAAATTCTAAAAAAAAAATAAAATAAAATCACATATTCTGTGTATATGCCAAATAAACTTTTGCACATACGCTTTCAGAATACAAACGCACCAGAATGTGGATGCCTCCTTTGAAATATTAAATCGTTGTGTATTTGACAGAGCTCTTCTATCTTTAGTCTACCTCCTGTTTCAACTTGTTGGATGACAACATTGCAACAACGATCAAATCACTGTAAATCTGCCCTGTTCTTACACTTTCTGAGATAGCTTGTGTGGTTCTCGATATCCTCCATAAGTAAAACTTTAAACTCTGACATCTGTTCCTCAACCTCAAATGTGTGTTTCAACCGTTCTGGGAGTCTTCAAAGTTCATCTTCAATGACGTTTTGCTTGCCTTGCACGTAGATGATCTCGAAATGGTATTCGTGCAGAATAAGCACCCACCTGGCTAATCGTGGATCTAAACGTTTACAGGTATACAAAAAGCTCAGTGCTTGTTGACGGTATACTTTTGTTTATGCTCCAGCAAGAAATGACCATACTACTGTCAGTGCTTCTAGCTCTGTAGTAGTGTATTCTCACTCACAGTCTGTAGGAGTTCAACTGGCAAAGGCTATGGCATAAAAATCTGATGAGCCATTAACTAATTGAACTTGAAATAAACATATGATGATGGATCTGCCATTAGTTGAAATTCAATGCCGTATGTGGGTATAGCAGTATTTGTACATTCACCGAGGCTGTTTTGATATAGTCAAATGTCAAGTAACAATTATGAGTCCATTGTCATCACGCGTTCCTCTTCAACAGACTAACAATGACTCAGAGTTTAAGGTGTAAGTGGGAATAGTCCCGAAGATTCTTCTCACTGAGTTCTCTTGCTAGATGATGGAGTGTTCTCTATAGCATTGATCTTCTTCTTATCAGGTAAAATGTCATAAGAAGATATTAAATGACCGAGGACTTAATCTCTCGGAGGGCAAACTTTGACTTCCTTAGTTTTGTAGTGATTGCAGAACACTGAAATTTTCTTAGCACGTGATACAAAATATCCATTTATCGCTCCCATGTCTGGTTTGCCATTAACGTATCACCTACAATGATCTTAATTAATCACATAATTCAGGAAACGCCAAGCGGTTAAAGGCGCTACTGTCTGGAACCGCGCGACCGCTACGGTCGCAGGTTCGAATCCTGCCTCGGGCATGGATGTGTGTAATGTCCTTAGGTTGGTTAGGTTTAAGTAATTCTAAGTTCTAGGGGACTGATGACCTTAGATAGTGCTCGGAGCCATTTGGACCATTTGAACCAATTCAGGACACAAGACACTGTCTAGTGAAGAAATAAGGGACTCTGAGCTAACGTGAAGCACAAACAGTAAAACATTAAAAGTGTTGTGAGTTGAAAAATAAAGCGTAATTTCTTGATTGGAAATCTGGAGGTACTTGGGTAACAGATGACCTCATATCGATAACAGGAAAACTGTGAATTACCTCTACAACGTTTGAAGGTCATGTTTTTGCTATTTCCATGGTATCGAGGACTAAGCTTACGCTTCCATTGAATTTCGGCACCATCTGTAATGGACTGCAGTATTGACTATCTGATGGCTCTATAATGCCATGGCTAAGCATACGCTCGATTTCACAGTTGGTGACAGATCATAGCGCCCACGGAATAGAGTGGTAACTATAACAGTAAGTTTTGTATGGTGTTACTTTAAGATGGCAAAGGTATCCTTTTATTATGCCTGGCTTCTGATGAAATACAGTAGCATATTCCTGTAGTAATTGCTGTAATTCGTCGCCCTGTTCTGGCGCTAGGGCTTTTTGTTCAGTCTGCTCAGATACATTCCAAGTAGAGAAATTAGTAGAGGGGTAGCACCTACTTGTGCCTTTGGGAAGAGTCATCATTTTAATCACGATTAATTCAAGGTAGCATCAATGTAATTTGTCTTCATCAGAGCTTCGTCTTTCTGTAACATGAATTTGCTGGAGGAAAAATGTATTCTGGCATTCATCTCTCTGAGTGCATCATATCTTATAATCAAGTCAACAACAAGATTAGGTACTAATAGCGAAGTACATTCAATCACTCCATTGTTTGTAGTATAGTGCAACTGGAGCGTCCTCCGACAGCACCTAGTACGCCACAGTTCACCACAGGAGTGCTCAGAAAATTTGATAATTTCTGAGTTCCTTGAAAAGAGTCATGGAAATAACATTTGCACTCATGCCTGTGTCGAGAATTTCTAAAATGGAACCCTTGCATGGGGGCTTAATTAAATAAAATGCAAATATTTTTAGTTTTTGGTAGCTGTCTGTCCGATTACGCTGTTTCGTAAACGGTGGGCCCTGACTAGTATTATTACGCAATCTGACTGCATAGAATAACAACAAACAATGAAAGAAAATTTTCGTTAACACAGTTAAGTAATTAATTCCCCAGCAACTATAAAACCTACTAAACCAAAGCACAAGTGTAATTGTTCTGTGTGTGGGAGTGTGACTCAACGTACACATCTGGCACGGTTCTTCTTCAACAAGACAAGAAATTTTAAATACCATTTATACTGAAGTAACTAAAAAATAGAAATACTATAATTGCGTAAGGAAAAGCAGAATTACACTCTAAAATACAAGAACACAAGCCAGATGCTTTGTTGACTGAACCTGTAATGACACATTATTCAGGACATTGAAATAATGAGAAAAAAAGGAAAAGTAGTTTGTTACCTTAATTTATATTGATGAAAAGCACTCTAAACATTACAATCTCTCCACACCGACTCGCTACTACCACATCTCAACCAGAACTCTCCAATATCACATCTCAGCAAGCACTGCCTACTAGCACATCTCTACAAACACTCTACTACGAGCTCTCCCCAAGAACTGACTACCACGAGTCCTCGACAGGCACTGTGGAGGTGGCTGAATAATACTCTTTGGTGCAATCTCTGGCGCAGTGGTTCAGTGCAGCCACCTTTCATATGCCCCTCCTCCACCGGCCAGAATTTGATGGTATTTTTGCCAGCATTGGTGGTGAAAATACCACCAAATTCGTCCACAAACATACAGACAAAAATAAAAGATAATATTAATACCTAAATATCACATAATTAGATAAAATTTTTGGCTTTGCACTGACCTCTCAATAACCTACTATATAAAATACAGTAAGCAATACAAATTCTTTTCATACATGTGACTTTACATAATAGTTTACACAATACCCAAAAAACAGTTTATACAAATGTTCACGTAAAATACTTTTAATTATTAAAAAAAATTGTTGATAATTCCAGCCCAGCAATGGTCAACAGGTGCAAACACCAACAAGTGACATCATTTTAGTAAAAGCAGTTCCATCTGTGGCACCCAGTAGTGTTGAGCAGGTACACACAGCAACAAGTGACATTATTTCAGTAGAAGCAGTTCATCAGTGGCACCCAGTAGTGTTGAGCAGGTACACACAGCAACAAGTGACATTATTTCAGTAGAAGCAGTTCATCAGTGGCACCCAGCAATGTTGAGCAGGTGCAAACAGCAACAAGTGACATTATTTCAGTAGAAGCAGTTCCATCTGTGGCACCCAGCAAGTTGAGCAGGTACACACAGCAACAAGTCACATTTCTCAGCAGAAGCGGTTCCATTAGTGACATCCAGCATTATTGAACAGGTGCAGACACCAACAAGTGACATTATCTCAGTAGAAGCAGTTCATTAGTGGCACCCAGTAATGTTGACAGGTGCAGACACCAACAAGTGTCGTTATTCCAGTAGAATCAGTTCCATTAGTGGCACCCAGTAAAGTTGAGCAGGTACACACAGCAACAAGTCACATTATTTCAGTAAAAAGCAGTCCATCAGTGGCACCCAGCAATGTTGAGCAGGTGCAGACACCAACAAGTGACATTATTTCAGTAGAAGCAATCCATCAGTGGCACCCAGCAATGATGAGTAGGTGCAGACAGCAAGGAGTAACATCATTTCAGTAGAAACAGTTCTAACAGTGGCACCCAGCAATGTTGAGTAGGTGCAGACACCGACAAGTGACATCATTTCCATTGAAGTATCTCCATCTGTGCACCCAATAATGTTGAGCAGGTGCAGACACCAACAAGTGACATCATTTCAGCAGAAGCAGTCTATCAGTTGCACCTAGCAATGATGAGCAGGTCCAGAGAGCAGTCCATAATATTCACTATCACTGATCACACTGTTCATCAGAGTTTATTAGCAGAAATTAAACATGTCCTAGTGGCACCAATCATGTAGAAAAAGTACAAGTAACAGTCCATATTATTCACTATCCTAATCACACAGTTCATCAGCAGAAATTAATCATTCCTAAGTGGCACCCATTATGTTGAAAAGTGCAGGTAACAGTTCATAATATTGACCATCACTAATCAGACAGTTCAAGCATGAACAATAGTTTGAATACAAATACAAATGCTTTTACAATGCTCTTACACTAAACATACAAATTGTAATAAACACACAAATGATATCAGATAATTGTCATATAAACTATTACAAATACTCAAACATCAGTAAACCTATAATATTTATGGGTGTCAGTGCAAGCCACTACAAACGAATAAAATAATATTTAGGAGATAGGAGGGTAGGATTAGGAAAGGAAAACACACAAAACACACTCACTCATCTTTCATCCACATTAAGTACTACTGTGTAATTGAATAGTGTTAACTGTGTAAATGCAATTCTGTCAAAATTTGATGTTCATCTTGTGTATCAAGTAGTAGTGGCAGCAATGTATACAGTCAATAATAGTTAGTCAACGTCATAGTCATCATGTCAAGACCAATGTTTGCCAAGTCAGATCGAAATGTACGGTTGCTGAACAACTGTCAGTGAGCCAAGATATGCAAATACTTCCTCTCTCCAAAAAATTCAGTTATATACTGCTTAGTGATTTAACAAAGTGTGTGTAGACAACCTTCCTTCCACTTTAGTGTTCTAGTCTGCTATCTTCATCCTCCTTGTTCCATATAGACCAACAAAAAAAAAAAATATGCACCTCACTTACTTTACCTCTTATCCACCAAAACTCCAATCATCATCAGCATCACATAATCTCAATACTTCAATAATACCTCTTACGTCGATACATATAAATCTTATCATCAATGTCATTTACCTTACCTCTTGTCCACAAAAACTCCAATAATCATCAACTTCACATAATCTCAATAATACCGCTTCAATACGTCGATACATATAAACCTTATTACCAATATCATTTCACTTCCATAACAACTCTTTCCTCTAGTCAGTCTCCTCGAACAAGTACAGATAAATACTTATGCAAACCTCATCATCCTACACAATCCGAAGACACACTGTCAACACACAACCTCTGTGTAATCCATCTGAGCCAAATCTTCTACTCATTATGAATTATAAACAAAAGAAATGCATACATGACCTCTAACAGACTTAGTTCGAATAACTCTCAGTAATTAAGTACGATTACGGAGTGTGAATGATCATAATATTTCACAGTGTGTACACCACTTCAAGAATTATGGCAAACAGAAGCAAACATGTCGGGTATTTCTTGTGTCAAGTGTCACTTACTATTTCAATTGCTCACGAAGAATGCAGTGTAATAACTGTCAATGGTCTAAACCTAGTGTTGGTATGTCATATCGTTAGCTTCCTTCCTATTAGCATACATTTATACAGCTTTCATAAAACCTCAGCTCATGTGACTTCTATGAAGTTTCTTGTACTAATGTCGTTCGTCGAATTATAGCAGTTCATTTTCTTATCTTAAAAATATAAGGCACTGAGCGTAAGCAAAACAAGCAATAGCGAGTAAATATACCAGTAGTGAACAGAATGTCAACAAATGGATGCAGCACAATTCTTACAACGAGGCTCTGCCAAGCGAACAATCTGTAACTAATACCATAGTGTAACCTAAACTCTATGTTCGTACACTGTACATCAGCATTGCTACATACCAAATTAAAGAGTAGTTGTGACGACAAACAGAAATGTATAAATATGCAATCCATACGCATAGCAGTAAACATATGTCTTATGTAATAAACAGGTCATTAGCATCATGTCAGCATAAGCAAATAAATGTTCATATGTCATCTTAATAAGTAAACATGAAGGCGCAAGCAGATAAATCACAAAGTTTAACTTACATACATAATCACAGTCAGCACAATTAATCAGGTTACAATTATAATTTAAATAAATAAGCACAGCAGGCACATAATAAAAAAATATGACATCAGTGAAAAAGCATAGCAGCCAAGCGATGCATAATATATACAAATAACAACCCTGTTCATTAATAAAACATTGACAAAAATCAGCAAATATACGCAAGCACGTCGCTTCACAAGTAAATTCATAGAACATGAAATTAGCACAAAGTATGAATCACGTAATCGCGAGCAGCAAATTACGTCTAAAGTACATACCTAAGTGGAAATATGTTACCTGAAAAATAAACTCAATTAATAGTTACCTATTTAGTTTATTAGTTTCTTCTTGGAAATTACATTCTTTCTGAAATTTTCTCGACAGCAAGTCCTCTTAACGTCGGAGACACACAGAATTTACCTGAAGTTCTTAAATATTTTATAGAACCGTATCCTGAAAAATACTGAACGTTAATAACATAATTCATCAAGTCACTATAGCTTTATACTGAATTTAATCGGAGAAATTAAACTGTGTATTTGTTTACGGCTGTCAGTGCATTCGCACTGAGCGCTCGATCAGCTGTAGGCGCGTGACGTAGGAAGCAATTGTTTGCGGTCAACGACTGCCTTGTGCGGCGCGCAGACTTGACTGTTGCTCTGAGTATATGCCGCCGCCAAAACACAGCGCGGTATCCTTGTATTCTCTGCATGTTTACGTACTCTGTTGGTTTCTCAAACGTATGTCATACCACAAAAATGTTTCAAAAGTATATCATTCCACAAAAATTTTAACGTTAGATATATGATGTATTCCCTTAGAGCGTCGAGATTTAAGAGTTTCTACTTCAACAGTGTTATCATGTATAATTTTGCGAATTCTATATGGCCCGTTATAAAGCAGAAAAAATTTGCGACACAAGCCTTTTCCTTTGTGAGACAAACGATGAGACTTAACTCACACCTTTTGGCCAACTGAAAAAGTTTTTAAACGACCAGGACGCTTAGCTGATTTCTCTCTTCTAGCAGCCGCAGACACAATATTTTGCAGAGCCAGGTTGACAACTTCAGAATGCCGCAGTTTCCGTGAAGGCAGAAAAGGAACGATTTCAGATATGCGATTTGTCGGTGCTTTGTTTTTTAATATCAGTATTTGCGGTAAAGAAGTTGAATCATTAGGAAGTTCATTCAGAATGTTTTGAAAAATATGAAGATACTGATCCCACGTTCTGTGATTCTGATGACAATAAAGATGACACAATTTATTGATTTCCTTCATCCATCTCTCTGAAGCGTTAGATTGAGGGTGAAAATGTGAAATGAAAATTGGTTTAATTTTACGACGCCGTAGAGTACGAAGCCAAATTTTAGAGCGAAACTGTGATCCATTATCTGATATAACCTTATCAACATGACCAACTTCTTTAAGAAAATGGTTAATGAAAGCGTTAGATACTGAACGAGCTGTTGCTTTGCGTAAAGGTGTAAAACACACATATTTTGATGTCAGCTCCACTGCTACGAAAATGTACGCAAAACCTTTAGTAGAACGAACCACTGGACCGAACAAATCGATTGCAGCCATGTCCTTTAATTTCGCTGGAATGATAGGAAACAACGGTGCTCTGTGAGAAATTGTTGGGTGCTTAGCCTTTTGACATAATTTGCATTTGGCAAGAACTGATCGAATACGTTTTTCCATATTACTGAAGCAGCAATTTTCCCGTAATTTATGAAAGCATTTTCTGGGACCAAAGTGTGCATAACTGAAATGCGTATACCAAATCAGCTTATTAACCCACTCATCAGGAATACAAACTAACCAAACAGAGTTGTCGATCGATTTTCGTTTAAAAAGAACGTCATTGCGAAATAAATAATGCTGTCTAATCGCTACGCTTTCCTTACTCCTCCACTTCTCCTTAATGTCCTTCCAGATTGGATCCTTATTTTGCTCCTTAGCGATGTCCTGGAGCGAAGACGAAATAAAGTTCTCAAACGCAACACCTTGTATATACATCAAACAATAATTGTTTTCCTTGCAGTTCTCTTCAGCACTTTGTTTCAAACCCATAGGTGCACGTGATAAAGCATCAGCAACAATATTTGAAGAACCCTGTATGTAAACAATACTAAAGTCAAATTCCTGTAGATACAACGCCCATCGTGACAATCTGCCGTGAGTTAATTTTGTTGACATAAGAAATTCCAGAGCTCGATGATCGGTGTAAACCTTAGTATGTCTGCCAAACAAAAATGTGCGAAATTTTGTGAAAGGCCAAACAACAGCCAAAGCTTCAAGTTCCGTAATCGAATAATTCTTTTCTGATTTAGAAAGAACACGACTTCCAAATGCAATAGTTTTCTATACTACAACGCCGTCTTCTTCTATCTCTTGAAATAAATGTGCGCCTAGGCCTTTGTATGATGAGTCCGTCGCCAAACAAAAATCTTTAGATAAATCCGGATGTGAAAGAAGTGGAGCAGCAACTAAAGCATTACGAAGCTGTTCAAATTCTGACTGAGCTTCCTCATCCCAACACCAATTAGATTTTTTTTCCAGATAGTTCACATAAACGAGGCGTGGCCAAATTGTCGAATTTAACAAAGCGTCTAAGAAAATTACAGGCACCAAGGAAACTACGAACATCACGTTTTGTAGTAGGAACAGCATAATTACGAATAGCGTCTAATTTTTCTGGATCAGGAAGAATACCTTCTGTAGAAATAATGTGACCGAGAAATTTCACCTGAGAACGACCAAATTCAGATTTTTCTAAGTTCACTGTAATGCCAACTCTTGCAAAGACACGTAATAATGAATCCAAAATTTTGTTGTGCTCACTCCAAGAATGTTTAGCAATAAGAATGTCGTCAACATATGAAGTAATATAGTCACGAAGATAAACAGGTAAAATTTCATTTAAGCTACGAATGAATGCTGCTGAAGATACAGTAAGTCCAAACGGTAATTTCCGAAACTGGTAACAGTTACCAAAGGCTAAAAGGGCCGTGTATTTTCTACAATCAGGGTGGAGTTCTATTTGCCAAAAACTTGCGCGCATATCAATCCTGGATAAGACATTAATTCCATGGAAATGTTGAAGAAGTTCATCTAAATTTTTTGGTCGGTCAGTTTCAGGAATGATGATATTATTTATCTGTCTGGAATCCAGAACCAAACGAATTGACCCATCCTTTTTAAGAACAACGTGTAATGGGCTGGTATAAGGACTGACTTCAGGCTCAATAATGCCCTGATCTAACATGTACTGAAGTTCATTCTTAACCTTGTCTCTGTAAGCCAAAGGAATAGCGTACGTTTTCCCGCGAAATGGTGTGTGTTCTTTTACTTTAAATAAATATTGTAAGCCTTGTATAGTCCCTGTGTGATGACTAAACACTGTAGCATGTGAAGTCATAATGTGGTGCAGCTCTTCTCTTGCAACGTCATCTGGCACTTCAGCTTTCTTAACCTTTTCATTAATTAATTCTTCGCTATTAATTATATCATCCATCGCGTCTCTGTATCTATTGTCATTGTCATGAATAAACACACTGTCGTCATAATGCTCAACGAAAACATCAGAAGTAAGAAACCTTAAACATTTTGTATCTGAATCAGATCTTACTAAACACTCGAAAAATTTCAAACTTTTCGGCATTCCGGCAACAGTCAAATTCACACTTCCTTCTTTAAAGTTCAAAATTGCCTTATGTGCGTTAAGAAACTCCATACCTAATATAATTTATGTACTGAGTAATGGAACAATAATAAAATTAGCAGAAAATTCGTATCCTTGACAAATGAAATTTAAATTGGTCTGTTGTTTGACTTCCACACTTTTTCCAGAAATCGCTCCTCGAATTGTAGTTTTAGAAATGGGTAACACAGGACAAGCAATAGTTCTTACACATATACGAAAAACTGATTCACTAATGACATTCAGTGGGCTCCCAGAATCTAAAACTGCAGTGAACTTATTCTTACCCACACATACTTCAATAACAGGATGTAAAAACGCGTCTACATTATTTTCTTTTCCGTCTAACAAAATGTCTCTCATGTCTTCCAGGCGTACGTAGTGTAAAGTCGTAGTGTGATTACTTTCTGAACCGTCTATATTGCTGCCAGAAGCCGAAGCTGCAAGTCATTGTAGACTGTTTGCGTCACGTCTTTGATTATTCGCGTCATTTCGCGGTTCAATTTCTACTATTTGCACTTGTCTCTCTGAAGTTCTGTCACGTGGAGGATGCCAATTAGGTCCCTCCTGTCTGTTAGATGCAAATTCTGGGTTGTGTCCGTTATTAAAATTTCAATTTTCCTGTCTGTCTGCATAACTACTTCTTGTATAATTTCGACTGTCACTTCTCAAATTATTGTTGTATCTACTACCCCGATTATTTCTGTAGTAAGAATTTCTATTACTGTTTGAATAATTTCTGTCTTGATGATACCGATTACTGTTTCCGTATGAATGATCATTCCGGTACGAATTACCGTTGTTATAATTGTCTGTGTAATTTCTGTTAGAACGTCTGTTATTGTCATTAGGTTGGTATCTATTGTCCTGTCTGTTACGTCTGTCATTCTCAAAATTACCCATATAACGCCCGTTCCGATCACTATCCTATATCTCTGAAAATCTATTGTAATTACTGTTACTGAAAAATTACAAGAAGTCCCGTCGTCGTTGTCATACTCAAGTTCTTGCAGCAAAGTCTTAAAAGTCTCGATGTCGTCTTTACATCTTCCAGCTAAAGCAATTTGTCTTATGGATTGTGGCAGCTTAGTTAAACAAATGCGAATTAATTCAGTCGGGCTATAAGGGTTGGAAAGGAACTGATTCTTTCGAATCATGTCTTCAAAATATTCTGCCGGCGTGCGGAACTCAGACTGTTTGAAATTACGCTGCATAATAAGACTGTGTTTGACTCTGTCTTGCGTGTTTTCGGACCAATATGCCGATAGAAATGCATAATAAAAATCATTCAGATTATTACAATCTCTAATGAGTGCGCGCATCCGCGTCGCCGGTTCGTTTCCTAAATATCCACACATAAATTCCAGTTTGTGACTTAGTGGCCAATTTGGTGGAAGTGCGTACATAAATTGATCTAACCATGCACATGGATGTGTGTCATTCGTAGAGTTGCGGAAGATCTTAAATTTCCGAACAGTCAAAAAGTGTTTATAGTCAAAATTTTCGCATCGTGGCGACAAAGACCTACCGCGTCTGTCCCAGTCCCAATGACGATTATTGTCAAGTTCGCGCGCCTGGCGCTCTCTTGTCGCATCCCGTAAATGAAACAAATTATTTTCTTCAAACCCCTCTGATATCTGTGATTCCAAATTTATTTTGCTGTCTTTTCCTACGATTTCGCCTTCGATCTGTTTGACTTGCTTTCGTAATGCCTCAACTTCCCTTTTAACGCGTTCATTAAATTTTCCTTGATTTTCAACATGCTTATTTATGTTCTGATACTCTTCGGTTTCTGCAAATGGCAATGGTGCTGTATCATCTGAATCTCTGTCCCCATGTAAACTAAGATTTGTCAATTTATCTGAAATCTCTTCAACTCTGTCCGATAAGTCACCTAATTGTTCTTTCTGTTTATTTACGTCTTCCGAAAGTGTCGCGACTCGGGTTTCAGTATTAACACATTTAGTAGTTAACTGTTCATACTGTTGTGTTAGGTTATTTAATCTGTCATTTGGTACGGATTCCTCGATTCTCTCAAATATTTCTTCCTTATCTTTTGCACGTTGGAAATTTAACTCTGAAAATTTTTGTACTATCACGCGATCTTTTTCTTCCTGTTCTCTATCCTGTTCCCTTTGTCTAATCTCTACTGCAATTAATCTATTATTGTGAGAATTCAAAATCGGTTGTACTTCTTCTCTGATTTCTTTCTTTAATTCATGTTTCATGTTTTTGAAACATGTCCCTATTCGTGAGTCTAACCGTGTTTCCATTGTTTCCATCTCTGTTTCTAAACGTGTTGCCACTGTTTTTAATTCAGATCCTAACCGTGTCTCCAAAGTTCCCATCTCTGTTTTAATTGTTCCAATCTCTGTTTTAAATTCAGATCCTAACCGAGTTTCCATTGTTCCCATTCGTGTTTCCATTGTTCCCATTTGTGAGTCTAACCGAGATCCCTAACTTAATATTGCACCCATCAACTGCTCCATATTAAATGGTTCAGAATTCTTTTCGCCCCTAACATTTCCCGCAAAACTAACTTCCTTCTGCATAGCCATAAGGCTATCTGTGTTCGATACTATTCCAGAATCTTCTGCCGTTAATCTCGGATTCTGTGAATTTTCTGATTGAGAAAAATTTTGAAATGGTTCCAGACTATTTTCCCGACTTATTAAATTGTTTTCCACTTCATTATTCATGATACTGTTTTCCTCTGTTGGCGAGTTCGCCATGTTAACAATTTCGTCATTCTCACTATCCATCATTTTTGCCTTTTTCATCGATCGTGTAATCATTTACAAAACATACAAAACTCGTCACTGTATGAAAATTGCACACAATGACACTTTATCTCCAACAATACCATTCACACGAAATGTTTCCTTCAAACACGATTAACGAACAATTGAAATAATTGCACTAAATTGTCAAACGCGTATACAAGACAACAAATCAAATTCTGAGAAAAAATACCATTAGAAGAATGACAATTACCAAATCTACACATGCAAAATAGACTACAATTACTAAACTACAAATTACTACAACAATACTACTGTCTACTATTTTTACAATCAGAAGATTCCAAGGGACAATCCGAAGCAGCGGTCGCCACGTGCATGGGGGCTTAATTAAATAAAATGCAAATATTTTTAGTTTTTGGTAGCTGTCTGTCCGATTACGGTGTTTCGTAAACGGTGGGCCCTGACTAGTATTATCACGCAATCTGACTGCATAGAATAACAACAAACAATGAAAGAAAATTTTCGGTAACACAGTTAATTAATTAAGTCCCCAGCAACTATGAAACCTACTAAACCAAAGCACAAGTGTAATTGTTCTGTGTGTGGGAGTGTGACTCAACGTACACATCTGGCACGGTTCTTCTTCAACAAGACAAGAAATTTTAAATACCATTTATACTGAAGTAACTAAAAAATAGAAATACTATAATTGCGTAAGGAAAGCAGAATTAAACTCTAATACAAGAACACAAGCCAGATGCTTTGTTGACTGAACCTGTAATGACACATTATTCAGGACATTGAAATAATGAGAAAAAAAGGAAAAGTAGTTTGTTACCTTAATTTATATTGACGAAAAGCACTCTAAACATTACAATCTCTCCACACCGACTCGCTACTACCACATCTCAACCAGAACTCTCCAATATTACATCTCAGGAAGCACTGCCTACTAGCACATCTCAACAAACACTCTACTACGAGCTCTCCCCAAGAACTGACTACCACGAGTCCTCGACAGGCACTGTGGAGGCGGCTGAATAATACTCTTTGGCGCAATCTCTGGCGCAGTGGCTCAGTGTAGCCACCTTTCACCCTTCAATGTTCACATTGGTAACTGCTGGTGGTATTCTTGTCGGTTTGAAGTTGCAGGGTTGGTCACCTTGCAATAATTTATCCCTAGCGTCAGCTCCATCACTGTAATGAATAATTTTGATATCACTGTCGCAGCCCCATTTAATGCTGACGACCAGCGTTTTGGGCTCTAGTTTAACAGTCCTTGGTTCATTAGTGTGGCCCGCTCATTACTTACATCAGTAATAACTGTAAAGTGGTTTCTCTAGTCGTTACTAACTTCACTAGCATTTGATTGGCTTCGATTCGTTGCCAGTGTGAGGGTCCTATATTAAATTTTGTTGGTAGCCGGGATTGTAACGTGTATTTTGTCTACTGTTTTGATACTTGTTTCCATTGTTGCCCTTGTTGCAATTTTGAGGTCTGCTCACATTTTAAACATACTACTAGAATCTCCTTGTTGGTTAACATTGTTGATAGCTGCTTCTGGTAGTTACAAGTGTCATGGTTACAGTAATTTTGAGTGCTACGACTATTGTGCCGACTGGCTCACATGTCTATTTCAAGTTGGCTGCTCTGACTTTGTGTCTTGAGTTAGCATATCAGCGGCATCTACTGCACACAAAAAGTCTACAGAATTAATATTACTGTTATGCAGTAGTTTTTCCTGAAAGTAAATCGGCAGATTTGGGTTATTGTTCTTGCAGAGATCCGTTCTGACACATAACTAATTTTGCTACGGCACTGCTCAGAGTACTTTCAGAGGGTATCTAAATGAGGATTATACGTTTAAGGGCTCTACAAGTCCCTTAGGATTCCCTCTTGTAATGCAACAGGAAAATATTTCGCCATGAGTGAATTATAGAACTGAGTCCACGTGTCACAATTTTCGGAAGAATCTACGGCCTCCAGGACTCTGCCACTTGTTACAAGGCCACAAATATATCCTGTCTTTTGATTTCCCATCCAGATTCTCCAGAAAGACACTTTAAAGGAAATGATGCATACAACCTGTCATTTCTTCAGAACTGAATGTTCGAAACTGCCTGTACTTAATCAGTTGTTCCTTCGTACGTAACGAAGCATAACTGCAAGTAAAATATGGTATTGGCGGAGAATGTGGTGACACTGTTGCTGGTGCATGCACGAAATGTACGACTTTGATTTGGGATTCGGTCATTTTTACTAATGACCAAATGGTTATCTTGAACGGTGTCACAGATACTGCCCATTTCCTTTTCAATAGCAATACGCTATTGCCAATTATCGTCCACTGGTTATGTGTGCACGTCTTCCAAACCACTTATGTTTTCTTTGGAGCCAACAGCTTACCCTGAAGTGGTTCCGTTCACCACTAATTTAACCATTTGCTTGGCAGCAGTGGTGAGTTGTGTGTCTTTCTCCTCTAACCACTGCTAGAAGACTTCCGTGACTTGTGCCGCTTGTTGTGTAATTTCTGTCTACGAATATCATGCTGGTCATGAGAGATAGCTACTATTGTCTGTGACGCATCGACAAAGTGCCAGTTAATGCATCTTGGCCCTGCTTCAGACTGTCAAACTGAGTTCCAAATTGGTGAAATGTCTCTGGTAAGTATGTATGCTCAATGCGGAACTGAAAGAATTCGGTTCCTTAGCTTTTATGTGCGGAGAAAATCTGCTGATTGGCAGTAGTCGGTACGATTTATGATTCGAACACTTGTTTTGGCAATGAAGCCTTTACTGCACCCATTTCGGTTCGGACTGGTGTGTTATCGATATCTAACTGCATTGGAAATGCGGTCTGAAGAATAGTTGAAGTGCAGCATGACTAGTTTTCGCAGTGTAGTCTTGTTGCTGTTCTGGTTTTCAGTCCTAAGACTGGTTTTGGTGCAGCTCTCCAGTCTACTCCATCCTGTGCAAGCCTCTTCATCTCCAGATAACTACTTTAACCAGCATCCTTCTGAATCTGCTTACTGTATACACATCTTGGCCTCCTCTACGGTCTTTACCCCTCACACTTCCCTCCAGTACTAAATTCGTGATCAGTTGATGCCTCAGAATGTGTCGTACTAACCGATACCTTCTTCTAGTCAGGTTTTACCACAAATTTCACTTCTCCCCAGTTCTTGTAAGTACCCCCACATTAGTTATGTGATCAACCCATATAAACTTCAGCAATGTTGTGTAGCAAGGCATTTCAAAAGCTTTTAGTCTCTTCTGGTCTGAATAATTTATCGTCCATGCTACACTCCATACAAATGCTTTCAGAAAGGACTTCCTGACACTTAAATCTATACTCGATGTTAACAAATTACTCTTCTTTAGAAACGCTTGAGCAAAACTGATCTACTACTTGAAGTGTCTCATTTCCTAGTCTAACTCCCTCAGCATCACCTGATTTAACTCCACTACTTTTCATTATCCTCGTTTTGCTTTTGTTGGTCTTCATATTATATCCTCCTTTCAAGAGAAAGTCCATTCTGTTCCGTTGCTCTTCCAAATCCTTTGGTGTCTCTGACAAAATGATAATGTCATCGGCAAACCTCAAAGTTTTCGGAATGAGATTTTCACTCTGCAGCAGAGTGTGCGTTGACATGAAACTTCTTGGCAGATTAAAACTGTATGCAGCACCGGCACTCCAAGTCGGGACCTTTGCCTTTCGCGGGCAGGTGATCCACTATCTGAGCTCCTCCGCACAGCTTCACTTCTCCCACTGACTTGTCTCCTACCTTCCAAACTTCACAGAAGCTCTCCTGTGAAACTTGCAGAACTGGCACTCCTAGATGAAAGGATATTGCGGAGATTTTCTGTGAAGTTTGGAAGGTAGGAGACGAGGTATTACGAGAAGTGAAGCTGTGAGGACGGGCCGTGAGTCGTACTTGGGTATCTCAGTCAGTCTGCCTTTGGCAGGGCAACAGAGCGGACACGTCCGTGTTTACTGCGTGCGGAGCACGAGCTCGCCTTGTTTACTTTCTGACAGCCGTTGCCTAAGTGCCGGCTTAGAGTATAATACCCATAGCGAACCGTTACCGTAAATTTACACTCCGATTTAATTTCTGCAACGATTACGCCCGACCCAAAGCACTAGAGGTGGAGCGTTTTCTGCGAGAGGAAGTGAAGATCCCAGCGACCGATATTATCGGCATACATTGGTCGATCTTGAGCAGCACGATTTATGTTAAAATCATCAACGACGTGGCGTACGAAAGCATCCAACGTGAGACCGAACATGAGCTCCACTTCTGTCACGCTGATGACAATGTGGAGGCGGTAACTGCCGACCACGCGCCCTTAGGAATGCACACGATACGCATTTTCGAATTACCATTCGAACTTCCTGCTGAGGAAGTCGTCGCGGCACTCCGACCATACGGCACAGTCCATGGCCACACTGTGGAGAAGTAGACACAGTTTCGGAAATATCCTGTCCTAAACGTGGTCCGACAGGTTACCGTTGACTTCCCAAGCCACGTACCGCCCTACTTACAGATCGGCGGATGCCGTGCAATAATTATATACGATATATACGACGGCCAGCCCCGGACCTGTTCCGGGTGCAGCAAAGAAAGCCACCTTAGATCCGAATGCCTACCACGGCGTATTACGCAACTTCCAGCTGCCGAAGGACCACCCACGTCGCAACCTCCGGTCCTACCAGTGACATACGCCTCTGCTCTATCTTCTCCTACGGCTTCGCAACGCCGCCCGGACGCCACCAACGATGCCACAAACGTGCCCGACCAGACACCGACGGAGAGTGCCTCGAACGGCCCGCCACCTCGGCCGGTCATCGACGCCACTCCGACGATGCCGACACAACCGGACGCTGACCCTGACCTCGGCAACACGATGGAGGCCTTCCTGCCTGATCGACGCGACTCCCTTCCGTCGTCGGACACGGAGGGACGCATAAAGAAACAACGTTATCCGAAACGTCGCAAGAGAAGGCACCGCACCGTTTCCAGCCAAGATGAGACGTTGCAAGTCGGGGATGACGCAACCGTCGACCAGCACGACGGCCCAGAACCCGCTACAGTTGACGAAGGTGTTATGAACGCGGAGACATCCACCGGTGTGTCTGTGCCCGTCTCGCCGATGCCCCATGCGGACGCTGAACTAATTCATGGACATATCACAGGCGACACTACACCATGCACCATTACGTCATCTCCAGCAGACAAAATGGATGATACACTTGTCACCGCTTCCACAGCGTAGCACGAGGGAGAGGTCGAGAAGCATTATCCGTTACGGGACCCCGCGCCGTCAGGACCGAGCCACTAACCATACTCTCCCCAGAACCCCCTGCGATGCCCACGCCCATGCGCCGACGCCAGAGTGGACCAGCCTCCAGCAGTCCGTCACCAGGCCTATCGGATAGCAACCATCAGTACCAACAACATCGGTTCCAGCGTGAAAAATCCGCCCAATGCAGGAGATATTCCCGGTTTCTGATATTGGTTTCGCCCTTCTGCAGGAATTTCACTTGGTCGCCTACCTCTCTGCGAGTGATCCTGTGGGTCGCGGAGTGGCCATCTACTTCCGCGACGGGATTTCTGTGACCGACGTCGCCTTCCTTCCATCAGCTTGGGGCATGGCACAGACTGCCATGGGGACATGCATCAGTAATGTCTACGCTCCTTCAAGCACTGACTAACGACATGAACGGACCCAATTTTATTCCGAGGAAATTGCCCCTCTGTTTTCAGGGCTATGTGACCACTGCTTTCTGCACCCCAAAGATCAGATTCCACACTACTACATGCCAGGAACTATGTATAGGGGTGCGGCACCTCCTGCTTCACGATACCTAAGAAGTTCAAACATCAACAAGTGTGCAGTCAACAGATCGCCCAGCATTAACGGCTCCCCGATTGACTTTTATCCTACCTCCCGGGACCACATGGCACCGCGGTGGACGACTATGTATCAGGAACTGATGACATCTGACCAAGCAATCCCACCTGCCTTTGCTGAGGGCATCAACATTCCGGTCCACAAACCAGCCCCTGGTTCGATGGTCACGAATTACAGACCACTCACCCTACTCAAGCCGATTACTAGATTTTCGTGGCAATGCGGCTCCGAACAAAACTCCCTCAAATCCTCTCCCCAGAGCAAATAACGCCTGGAGGACAGGTTAATATACAGACTGCCACAGGGGAATGCCGCAACTTAATTGCGATAGCGGCGGCTTGCAGACTCCGTGCAGCGGTCGTCGCTATAGACTTCGACAGCGCCTTTGATAAAGTGCGCCATTGTTTCCCGTTTCCAGTGGCGGCCTCCCTCCTTCCACGTCGCCCCAAGGCGTCTTTACAACAGTGCCAGTTCATGTGTCGAATTCACTGGACGTTTAGCAGAGCCAGTACCCATCTACCATTCCACACGGCAAGGGTGCCCCCTCTCTACCCTCCTGTATGCCACGGCCCCCGAGCACCTCATTGGGGGCTTCACAACCAAGCTCTCTCGCCTCACCCTACGCCAACACACTTTTCCCTGTCGGGCATATGCTGATGGCCTCCTCCTCCTCCTCCTCGTTCGAGTAGTCCTCTAATTCATTACCCACTGGCAGTGCCATGAATCTCACCAAATCTTATGCAATGCACATTGGATGAGGCCTCCAGGAAGGTGAAGTGGCAACCCTTCCACTTGTGTGGACTTTCCGGTACACCCACGGGCTCATGCACAGCGGAAACGATTTTCCGTCGCCTGTTACACGCCATCCGCAACGACGTCCTCCAGAACCTCCTACGCCGCCAGGACGCACTTCAACGCGTTGAGTTTCTTAATCTTCAATTTTTTTTTTTTTTTTTGTTTTTGTTTGGTCATCAGTCTACTGAGTGGTTTGATGCGGCCCGCCACGAATTCCATTCCTGTGCTAACCTCTTCATCTCAGAGTAGCACTTGCAACCTACGTCCTCAATTATTTGCTTGACGTATTCGAATCTCTGTCTTCCTCTACAGTTTTTGCCCTCTACAGCTCCCTCTAGTACCATGGAAGTCATTCCCTCATGTCTTAGCAGATGTCCTATCATCCTGTCCCTTCTCCTTATCAGTGTTTCCCACATATTCATTTCCTCTCCGATCCTGCGTAGAACCTCCTCATTCCTTACCTTATCAGTCCACCTAATTTTCAACATTCGTCTATAGCACCACATCTCAAATGCTTCGATTCTCTTCTGTTCCGGTTTTCCAACAGTCCACGTTTCACTACCATACAATTCTGTACTCCAGACGTACATCCTCAGAAATGTCTTCCTCAAATTAAGGCCGGTATTTGATATTAGTAGACTTCTCTTGGCCAGAAATGCCTTTTTTGCCATAGCAAGTCTGCTTTTTATGTCCTCCTTGTTCTGTCCGTCATTGGTTATTTTACTGCCTAGATAGCTGAATTCCTTAACTTCATTGACTTTGTGACCATTAATCCTGATGTTAAGTTTCTCGCTGTTCTCATTTCTACTACTTCTCATTACCTTCGTCTTCCTCCGATTTACTCTCAAACCATACTGTGTACTCATTAGACTGTTCATTCCGTTCAGCAGATCATTTAATTCTTCTTCACTTTCACTCAGGATTGCAATGTCATCAGCGAATCGTATCATTGATATCCTTTCACCTTGTATTTTAATTCCACTCCTGAACTTTTCTTTTATTTCCGTCATTGCTTCCTCGACGTACAGATTGAAGAGTAGGGGCGAAAGGCTGCAGCCTTGTCTTACACCCTACTTAATACAAGCACTTCGTTCTAGTTCGTCCACTCTTATTATTCCCTCTTGGTTGTTGTACATATTGTATATGACCCGTCTCTCCCTATGTCTTACCCCTACTTCTTTCAGAATCTTGAACAGCTTTTACCATTTTATATTGTCGAACGCTTTTTCCAGGTCGACAAATCCCATGAAAGTGTTTGATTTTTCTTTAACCTTGCTTCTATTATTAGCCGTAACGTCAGAATTGCCTCTCGCGTCCCTTTACTTTTCCTAAAGCCAAACTGATCGTCACCAAGCGCATTCTCAATTTTCTTTTCCATTCATCTGTACATTATTCTTGTAAGCAGTTTCGATGCATGAGCTGTTAAGCTGATTGTACGATAATTCTCGCACTTTTCAGCTCTTGCCGTCTTCGGAATTGTGTACATGATGCTTTTCCGAAAGTCAGATGGTACATCACCAGACTCATATGTTCTACAGACCAACGTGAATAGTCGTTTTGTTGCCATTTCCCCCAATGATTTTAGAAATTCTGATGGAATGTTATCTATCCCTTCTGCATTATTTGACCGTAAGTCCTCCAAGGCTCTTTTAAATTCCGATTCTAATACTGGATGCCCTATCTCTTCCAAATCGACTCCTTTTCTTCTTCTATCACATCAGACAAATCTTCACCCTCATAGAGGCTTTCAATGTATTCTTTCCACCTATCTGCTCTCTCCTCAGCATTTAACAGTGGGATTCCCGTTGCACCCTTAATGTTACCACCGTTGCTTTTAATGTCACCAAAGGTTGTTTTGACTTTCCTGTATGCTGAGTCTGTCCTTCCGACAATCATAACTTTTTCGATGTCTTCTCATTTTTCCTGCAGCCATTTCGTCTTAGCTTCCTTGCACTCCCTATTTATTTCATTCCTCAGCGAATTGTATTTCTGTATTCCTGATTTTCCCGGAACATGTTTGTACTTCCTCCTTTCATCAATCAACTGAAGTATTTCTTCTGTTACCCATGGTTTCTTTGCAGCTACCTTCTTTGTACCTATCTTTTCCTTCCCAACTTCTGTGATGGCCCTTTTTAGAGATGTCCATTCCTCTTCAACTGTACTGCCTACTGCGCTTTTCCTTATTGCTGTATATATAGCGTTAGAGAACTTCAAACGTCTCTCGTCATTCCTTAGTACTTCCGTATCCCACTTCTTTGCGTATTGATTCTTCCTGACTAATGTCTTGAACTTCAGCCTACTCTTCATCACTACTATATTGTGATCTGAGTCTATATCTGCTCCTGGGTACGCCTTACAATCCAGTATCTGATTTCGGAATCTCTGTCTGACCATGATGTAATCTAATTGAAATCTTCCCGTATCTCCCGGCCTTTTCCAAGTATACCTCTTCCTCTTGTGATTCTTGAACAGGGTATTCGCTATTACTAGCTGAAACTTGTTACAGAACTCAATTAGTCTTTCTCGTCTTTCATTTCTTGTCCCAAGCCCATATTCTCCTGTACCCTTTTCTTCTACTTCTTCCCCTACAACTGCATTCCAGTCGCCCATGACTATTAGATTTTCGTCCCCCTTTACATACTGCACTACCCTTTCAATAACCTCATACACTTTCTCTATCTGTTCACCTTCAGCTTGCGACGTCGGCATGTATACCTGAACCATCGTTGTCGGTGTTGGTCTGCTGTCGATTCTGGTTAGAACAATCCAGTCACTGAACTGTTCACAGTAACACACCCTCTGCCGTACCTTCCTATTCATAACGAATCCTACACCTGTTATACCATTTTCTGCTGCTGTTGATATGGGGGACTATTCCGGAATCTTTTGCCAATGGAGAGATCATCATGACACTTCTTCAATTACAGGCCACATGTCCTGTGGATAAACGTTACGTGTCTTTAATGCAGTGGTTTCCATTGCCTTCTGCGTCCTCATGTCGTTGATTATTGCTGATTATTCCGCCTTTAGGGGCAATTTCCCACCCCTAGGACAAGAGGGAGATCAAAATTGGTCCACATCGCGCAAGTTCTCCCTCTGGTCTGGCGTGAGGTCGGTCGCTTGACGGCGCGTTCGCTGCGGCCATGCTCGTTGCCGGCGCGCCGTAAGGTATGGAGGCTCGCGCTGGGTCGTATCGCTTCTATTCGGGCGTGCCGCGGCAGTCCTCACAAGGGGAAGTGATGCGTCTCTCACAGCCCCTCCTTCCGAGGTGGCTCTTTTCGCCATCCCGTGGTGCCAGACGTTAAGCTCGGCATTCTGCCTTGCGACAAAAAGGAGAGCTGCGACCCAACCCAATGCGAAAGCGAAGGGTGCGTGGTAAAGGGGGAGCTGTGTCAAGGGACCGAACATCAGTCCCTTTGTGTTCGCGGAGCACAGACCAGCAGGTGCTCTGCATGCCGACGACCTCGTTTGTCGGCGTGGGATCGCGGCGTGAGTCGGAAAGGGTGCTTTGCCGCGCCGTTGGGTAACTGGGGCGTGTTCTGCCAAATCCAGGAGGTGGTGACATCGCCTGGGCCAGGTTAGATCGGTCCAGACCGCTGAACGACTGGGTGACCGGCCCACCACCTGAGTAGGAGTGGGTCCTTGGCCGAGATGTGGAAGCTCGGGCTAGTAGGCGGCGAAGGGTGTGAGGTGCATCCGCCTCTCTGGAGTGCGGGCTGCACTTGCCGAGGAGCGTCGGGTGAAATTTTCGACTTCGTCGACATCGATGGTTACCAGTGCGCTGGCGACGGAGTGCGGAACCCAGCAGTTCGAGAGTGCTCTTGGCCTAGGGGCGAGGTCGGTGTGTGAGCTGCAGAAGTCCCCCCTCCCCCCTCCCCCCATGCCAGAGGAGCCGGTCCGGAGCAGGAGACGGGCTCCCAGTTCCTTTTATCACTTGTTACAACCATGGCGTCCAATGATACGAGTGCTACGAGTACGCTTTCGAGAGCTTCTCTTGCGCCTGATCCGTCTCCACAGGACGAGGTGGGACAGGCAGAGGAGGATAATACAGTAATGAAAAAGGCACGCTATAATTACTCTGCTCTTGGAGCCGACGCAAAACTGGAAGACCGCGTGGAGGAATTGGAAAGAGAGAACACCAGACTGCGAAAACAACAACCAACCAAGACCTAGGTGGCTGTGGCTGCGCAAGCGTCCACTAAGCCAAGCAATACAAAAGACATCATTGACAGAGTGACCAAAAGACAAGACACAGTGGTCTTTCTCAGGACCTTCCCTGGAGAGGACACAAGTGTGAAAAAATTTCAAGAGCTCTTTGTTGTTGTTGTAGTTGTCTTCAGTCCTGAGACTGGTTTGATGCAGCTCTCCATGCTACTTTATCCTGTGCAATATTCTTCATCTCCCAGTACTTACTGCAACCTACAACCTTCTGAATCTGCTTGGTGTATTCATCTCTTGGTCTCCCTCTACGATTTTTACCCTCCACGCTGCCCTCTAATGATAAATTTGTAATCCCATGATGCCTCAGAACATATCCCACCAACCGGTCCCTTCTTCTTGTCAAGTTGCGCCACAAACTCCTCTTCTCCCCAATTCTGTTCAATACCACCACATTAGTTATGTGATCTACCCATCTAATCTTCAGCATTCTTCTGTAGCACCACATTTCGAAAGCTTCTATTCTCTTCTTGTCCAAACTATTTATCGTCCATTTTTCACTTCCATACATGGCTACAGTCCATACAAATACTTTCAGATACGACTTCCTGACACATAGATCTATACTCGATGTTAACAAATTTTTCTTCTTCAGAAACGCTTTCCTTGCCATTGCCAGTCTACATTTTATATTCTCTCTGCTTCGACCATCATCAGTTACTTTGCTCCCCAAATAGCGAAACTCCTATTCTACTTTAAGTGTCTCATTTCCTAATCTAATTCCCTCAGCATCATACGACTTAATTTGACTACATTCCATTATCCTCGTTTTGCTTTTGTTGATGTTCATCTTATATCCTCCTTTCAAGACACTATCCATTCCGTTCAACTGTTCTTCCAAGTCCTTTGCTGTCTCTGACAGAATTACAATGTCATCGGCGAAGCTCAACGTTTTTATTTCTTCTCCATGGATTTTAATACCTACTCCGAATTTTTCTTTTGTTTCCCTTACTGCTTGCTCAATATACAGATTGAATAACATCGGGGAGAGGCTACAACCCTGTCTCAGTCCCTTCCCAACCACTGTTTCCCATTCATGCCCCTCGACTCTTATAAGTGGCATCTGGTTTCTGTACAAATTGTAAATGGCCTTTCGCTCTCTGTATTTTACCCCTGCCACCTTTAGAATTTGAAAGACAGTATTCCAGTCAACATTGTCCAAATCTTTCTCTAAGTCTACGAATGCTAGAATCGTAGGTCTGCCTTTCCTTAATCTTTCTTCTGAGATAAGTCGTAAGGTCAGTATTGCCTCACGTGTTCCAGTATTTCTACGGAATCCAAACTGATCTTCCCCGAGGTCGGCGTCTACCAGTTTTTCCATTCGTCTCTAAGGAATTCGTGTTATTATTTTGCAGCTGTGACTTATTAAACTGATAGTTCGGTAATTTTCACATCTGTCAACACCTGCTTTCTTTGGGATTGGAATTATTATATTATTCTTGAAGTTTGAGGGTATTTCGCCCGTCTCATACATCTTGCTCACCAGATGGTAGAGTTTTGTCAGGACTGACTCTCCCAAGGCTGTCAGTAGTTCTAATGGAATGTTGCCTACTCCCGGGGCCTTGTATCCACTCAGGTCTTTCAGTGCTCTGTCAAACTCTTCACGCAGTATCGTATCTCCCATTTCATCTTCATCTACATCCTATTCCATTTCCATAATATGTCCTTAAGTACATCGCCCTTGTATAGACCCTCTATGTACTGCTTCCACCTTTCTGCTTTCCCTTCTTTGCTTAAAACTGGGTTTCCATCTGAGCTCTTGATATTCATACAAGTGGCTCTCTTTTCTCCAAAAGACTGTTTAATTTTCCTGTAGGCAGTACTTATCTTACCCCTAGTAGGCCTCTACATCCTTACATTTGTCCTCTAGCCATCCCTGCTTAGCCATTTTGCCCTTCCTGTCGATCTCATGTTTGAGACGTTTGTATTCCTTTTTGCTTGCTTCATTTACTGCGTTTTTATATTTTCCCCTTTCATCAGTTAAATTCAATATTTCTTTTGTTACCCAAGCGTTTCTACTAGCCCTCGTCTTTTTACCTATTTGATCCTCTGCTGCCTTCACTACTTCATCCCTCAGAGCTACCCATTCTTCTTCTACTGTATTTTCTTCCCCCATTCCTGTCAACTGTTCCCTTATCTTCCCCCTGAAACTCTGTACAACCTCTGGTTTAGTCAGTTTATGCAGGTCCCATCTCCTTAAATTCGCACCATTTTGCAGTTTCTTCAGTTTTAATCTACAGTTCATAACCAATTGATTGTGGTCAGAGTCCACATCTGCCCCTGGAAATATCTTACAATTTAAAACCTGGTTCCTAAATCTCTGTATTACCATTATATAATCTATCTGATACCTTTCAGTATCTCCAGGATTCTTCCATGTATACAACCTTCTTTCATGATTCTTGAACCAAGTGTTAGCTATGATTACGTTATGCTCTGTGCAAAATTCTACCAGACGGCTTCCTCTTTCATTTCTCTCCCCCAATCCATATTCACCCACCGTGTTTCCTTATCTCCTTTTTTCTATTCTCGAATTCCAGTTACCCATGACTATTACATTTTCGTCTCCCTTCACTACCTGAATAATTTCTTTTATGTCATCATATTTTTCATCAATTTCTTCATCATCTGAAGATCTAGTTGGCATATAAACTTGTACTACTCTAGTAGGCTTGGGCTTCGTTTCTATCTTGGCCGCAATAATGTGTTCACTATGCTGTTTTTAGTAGCTTACCCGCACTCCTATTTTTTATTCATTATTAAATCTACTCCTGCATTACCCCTATTTGATTTTGTATTTATAACCCTGTATTCACCTGACCAAAAGTCTTGTTTCCCCTGCCACCGAACTTCACTAATTCCCACTATATCTAACTTCAACCTATCCATTTCCCTTTTTTAATTTTCTAACCTACCTGCCCGATTAAGGGACCTGACACTCCACGCTCCGATCCGTAGAACGCCAGTTTTCTTTCTCCTGATATCGACGTCCTCTTGAGTAGTGTCCGCCCGGAGATCCGCATGGGGGACTATTTTACCTCCGGATTATTTTACCCAAGAGGACGCTATCATCATTTAACTATACAGTAAAGCTGCATGCCCTCAGGAAAAATTACGGCTGTAGTTTCCCCTTGTTTTCAGCCGTTCGCAGTACCAGAAAAGCAAGGCCGTTTTGGTTAGAGTTACAATGCCAGCCCAGTCAATCATCCAGACTGTTGCCCCTGCAACTACTGAAAAGGCTGCTGCCCCTCTTCAGGAACCAAACGTTTGTCTGGCCTCTCGACAGATACCCCTCCATTGTGGTTGCACCTACGGTACGGCCACCTGTATCGCTGAGGCACGCAAGCCTCCCCACCAACGGCAGGGTCCATGGTTCATGGGGGGAGGAACTCTTAACTACCACAATTGACCCTGTCAAAGATAAAATAAAAATCAAGCGAGTGAAACCAAATCGAAACTCGGTGATTGTTGAAGTAGCTTCTGAGAAGGATAAGGACAAATTGCTACAAAATCCTAAACTAAATGCAGCAGTAAACTGTGAGCCACCCAAGAAAGGAACCCATTAGTCATACTGTATGATGTTCCTACAGTGATGACGAATGAAGAACTATGCGAAGCAATTAGAAAACAAAATTTCGAGGGTATGAACGAAGATTACTTTAAAAGTGGCGTCATGCTAAGATTCAAGACGGGTCCTCGGGACTGTGATGTACACCACGTTGCCGAGGTCTCCGCATCAATGTAGAAACAAATTACGGCCATGGGCAGTCTATACGTGGGCTTCCACGCTATTAATACGAGAGACTACATCGTGGTACCTCGTTGTCACAACTGCGGCGACTTGGACCACATTCTGAGGCACTGCACCAGGGTGTCGGCCTGCTCCAAGTGTGGTGAGAGTGGTCACACTGGAAAGCTCGAAAAGACTGCAAGGCCACAGGAGTCAGCATTCCATGTACAAGTCGTGGCAAAAGTGTTGTGGAGCCACTGGACGTAACTGCCCTACCTACAGAGTGCTCGAGCAAAGGCTAATTTCAAGAATTGATTATGGATGAAAGCGGCATACCGAGCAGGATGCCAAAGCGTAAATCCCCGAGCAAAAGGAGGTGGGATGCAATGAGAGCAAGCAAATGTAGGGAATTCCTGAAGTCGTTTTCGAGCACTGACAAAACAAGTCAACAAATCCGTACAAACGGAGTTCTCCACAAAGGAAATTGGTACTCAAACTGAGTTCTCCTTGGTAGTCAGAGCACCCTCCTCTCAAAGCCGGGATACGATGCCGACTAAAGACCGAAAACGGCAAGAGCATCCTGTAGTAGCGGCAGATAAAGCTGTTCAAAATGGTTCAAATGGCTCTGAGCACTATGGGACTCAACAGCTGTGGTCATAAGTCCCCTAGAACTTAGAACAACTTAAACCTAACTAACCTAAGGACATCACACACATCCATGCCCCGAGGTAGGATTCGAACATGCGACCGTAACAGTCGCGCGGTTCCGGACTGAGCGCCTAGAACCGCTAGACCACAGATAATGCTGTATATCAACCATTGCAAGAGAATACAATAACAAGCACCACTGCAAATTCCGTCCTACAAGACACCGCGGTAGTTAGGTTGCCACCTGTAGATCCGGTGAGGGTGTACCCGAATCTCGAGTACACCATACAACTGGCTAGGCTGGAGCAGCCGACGTCCGCAGCCCGTGATCGTGCGGTAGCGTTCTCGCTTCCCACGCCCGGGTTCCCGGGTTCGATTCCCGGCGGGGTCAGGGATTTTCTCTGCCTCGTGATGACTGGGTGTTCTGTGGTGTCCTTAGGTTAGTTAGGTTCAAGTAGTTCTAAGTTCTAGGGGACTGATGACCAAAGACGTTAAGTCCCATAGTGCTCAGAGCCATAGTCCATAGCAGCTGACGACCCTGACCGCTGCCTTACGACATGTGGTCTGCGTAGGACATGAGAACGGACGAAGCGTATCCTTCTCGGTGATGGAGGCTGTAGACAGAATACAGCTAAATTCGGTGAACCTCCCCACTGACTTCGGAGCACTGCGAGACATACTTAAAAAAGTTTTCGAAAGACGAGGAGAGAAATTTGGTCCAAACGAAATCTACCATCAATCAGTTATGGCAAATGGACGACTTACATATGACTGGAATAAAACCTGGCAAAATGATCATATACACACCTACTTTCCATGACGACCAAAATAAAAATAGGACAACTCAATACTCAAAACAGTCGACTGGTGATGCAGGAGCTCCGTAAGGAAGTAACTGAAAGGAGACTGTATATACTCTGTTTGCAGGAGCCGTACTCTCTGGCTGGAAAATCTGGGTTCACTGCCGCAACATGGCAAACCGTCAGCAGTGGGGACACCCCAAAAGCGGCTATTCTAGTAACCAACACAGCACTGCGTGTAACACCCTTATCACAATACTCCAACAGTCACTGCAACGTCGTGGAGATTCAATCCCCAGCTGGAATCGTAATCCTCATCAACATGTACTTCCAATATGGAGACAGTATTGAGCAGCACTTAGATCATCTAATGAGAGTGGCCACGGCGTTGCGGGGACGCAAAATCATCCCAACTGCCGACATAAATACAAAATCCCCCCTGTGGTACAGTGACACAAGGGACGAAAATGGCGGTAAAGCGGAAGAGATGATTATGGCTCTCCAAGTAGTGGTGGCAAATAGACCGGGCAATCCTCCCACCTATGTGGGGAGAGGGGGACAGGGAACTAACACTGACGTGACGCTGATCACGCCGAATGCGGTTACCATGCTCCAAGATTGGAAAGTGACAGACAACGCCAACACTAGTGATCACAATCTAATCACTTTCATCCTAGGAGACAGAGAGTGCCACTGGGCCAGGGGGTGGGAGGTGCAAATGAACTTGAGAAAAACAGATTGGGAGCGCCTAGCCAGAGAGTGCGACATTCCTCTGCCACCAGAAGGTGACGAACGACAAGACTTTAACGTGGACGACAGGGCCGAGGAGCTGGTGCGTGCAGTTACAAGGGCGATCAAAGCGGCCGTACCAACCAGGAGGGGGGCCATGGCGGCCTCACCGTCACCATGGTCAGCCGAGCTACAGGAATTGCGTCAGTCTGTCAGAAGACTGAAGAAGCACTGCCAGGGCAGTGTCGTCTGGAGGGAGAAGCAAAGATGGCTGTTGCTCTACCGGGAGGGAAAAGAAAACTTTCAAAAAGAGCTACAAAAGACTAGGACGACAAGCTGGGAAACGTTCGTAACAAATCAGCTGGCACTTGACCTTGGGGAGTGCCCTATAAATTAGTAGGGAGAACATGTTATCAACGATCAGGCATGGGGGCGGGATGACGGAATCCTGGCAGGAAACTGCTGAGGTCCTCCTCCGGTCCCTGCTGCCTGATGATGATAAGAATGATGACACCGAAGGACAGCAACAACTACGAAACTAAGACCTTTTTAGGTACGAAAATGATGGAGCGGTCCTCCCCTTCTCTGAGGAGGAGATGGCCGCTCTCATCAAGTCACTAAAGAGAGGGAAAGCCCCCAGGGCAGACGGCACTGTGGCAGAGGTGGTGCAGTTCTTAGCACCACAGCTAGTTGCGCCACTTACACCTTTTCAATGAATGCCTCAGGAAGGGCAGATTTCCGAAGATCTGGAAAGTTGCTAACGTAGTGATTATTAAGAAAAGCCCTGAGAAGGATCCTGCAGAGGCAAAATCCTACAGACCCATCTGTCTGCTGAATGGCTTTGGCAAACTTCTGGAAAAGCTACTAGCTGACAGATTGGCCGTTCACCGCATGCTGCATGAGATGAGCAACAGGCAATTCGGTTTCAGGCCTGGGCGATCGGCATCTGATGACCTGGTGGCCGAGGTCTGCGGCTCAGCCCTGTGTAAGTATGTTGTTGGCATGATGATGGACATCAGTGGTGCCTTCAACAACCTGTCGTGGCTTTCGCTTTTCTCCTGCCTCCGGGAGAAAGAGTGTCCAGGGCTGCTATATGGCTGGCTGAGGAGCTATTGTTAGGTTCGGGAAGTATGGCTATCATCCCCTAGCGGGAAAGTCGGGGAAAACTATCACCAAGGGATGCCCCCAGGGCTCCGTGGTGGGTCCCCTTTTCTGGGACATCCAAATGGAGCCTATTCTGGACAGCTTGCAACGGAGTGAAGAGGTGCTAGAGGTGATAGCCTACGCTGATGACCTCCTCCTGTTAGTCGGCGGCCGAAGTCGCGAGGACATAGAACCTAAGATAGAGAGAGCAATTGACAAATTACAACTATGGTGCCGCAACCCTAAGATGTCTATTTCACCTACTAAATCGGCTTATCTCTTACTCAATAGATAGCTAGTAAGAAACCCAACCGTGAGATTCAAGGGCACGCCAGTTCTCCGGAGACGGGAAACCCGTTACTTGGGAATCATCATCGACAAAAGGTGGAACTTCGCAAAGCCCATTGAAACTGTAACCCAGAAAGCATTACAACTATTAAATAACCTCATTTCCATTGGACATAAAAGATTTCACCTTCCGCCTCATCTAATAAAATTATATCATAACAGTATATTGACGTCAATAGTGGGTTACGGCTCGGGAGTCTGGGCTAACAGGCTCACGAGGGTGGTGCCCGCCATGACGGTGAGAAGAGTACAAAGGAACATGCTACTAAGATCTTTAGGGGCTTATAGAACATCCCTGGAGGGAGCCCTGTTAATCATAATGGGGCTCTGTCCTCTGAATATAAATATAAGAGAGCAGGCCGAATGGTACTGGGCCAAGAAAGATAACATCACAAAAGTAGAAGAAATTATGGGAGCGCCTGTTAGGGATAAGGGGGAGATAAGGAGGAAGGGTGAGGATTTATGGCAGGCGTTATGGGAAATAGGTGAAACTGGTAGAAGAACTTTTCAGTTCCTACCAAACGTAAAGGAAAGAATGGAAATTAAATATTTTGAGCCAACTCGGGGATTGTTCCACTTCCTCACTGGTCATGGCCCCTATCCGACATATCTATATCGGTTTGGGAAAAGGGCGACGCCTACGTGCGACTGTGGCGCATCAGAGATTACTCATGACCATGTGGTTTATGGGTGCCCCCTTTTTGATGATGTAGCAGCCGCACTAAGACAACAACTACCAAGTAACAATACCTACGACCTACTCAGACAAGAAGAGACCTTTCAGATACTGAACACGCTAGCCAACGAGGTATCACGAAAAGCACTAACAATTTTCTTGAGAGACTTTCATGACTAGTTAGTGATCACCGATTGCGTCCAGCGCTCCAATCCCGTTCCACCTGTTCGTGGATAGGTCGACTCCACAGTTGGAATCCGCCACGTGCAGGACTAGGGGGACTGGGGTGATCTACTTCACGAACTTGACAAATGCACCGATTATGGCGTAGATTAGGTAGTAGTTTTTGTAAAATAGAATAGGATAGTTGATTAGGAACCTGCAACGACAGTTAAATTCTTGCCTGCCCTGTGCCAGGGGCATGCTCAGGTGGTGGGTTACCTTTGTATAATTATTATTATGGAAAATAAAGAATTAAGAAAAAAAGTTCTCCCTCTGCCGACTGCGATTGGGCGCAGCCTTCAGGCGGCTTTCAGCTGTTATCTCATTGCTGGTTCAATTTTTAAAGTCCTTTATGAGACCCTTACCCTGCCCCCACAGCATGGTGGCCTCGGGCTCGTCAGTGTGCGTATGCGAGCTGCGGCTTTGTACATGAGTACCATGAAAAAACAGTGGACCAGCTGGGGCACATCTCTAACACGCAGCTTTCTCGAGGTCCTCCTGCCTGGTTCCACCTCACCACCGGTGTCCGTCGGCCATATCGTGCCTCATTTGTCTCATATTTCGACCTTGTTTGAAGATTACAGTTACATACATACCAGTCTCCCAGATACGCGCCCACCCAGGACTAAGGATTTTTACAACCGACTACTGCGCCGTATTCCCCGGAATGTAATGGAGACCAAACTTCCCTCCATTCAGTGGCCCATAGTGTGGACTACCGTCCACCAGCCCTTCATCCCTAGGCCGAGCGAGGTGGCGCAGTGGTTAGCACACTGGACTCGCATTCGGGAGTACGACTGTTCAATCCCGCGTCCGGCCACCCTGATTTAGGTTTTCCGTAATTTCCCTAAATTGCTACAGGCAAATGCCGGGATGGTTCCTTTGAAAGGGCATGGCCAACTTCCTTCCGCATCCTTCCCTAATCCGATGAGACCGATGAACTCATTGTTTGGTCTCTTCCCTCAAACAACCCAACCCTTTATCCCTACGGACGTCCGGGCACTGTGGTTTCACATAGTCAACAGGAAATTTGCCACGAGACAGCGACTGCACAACATTGGTTTGTCAGATTCCCCACTTTGTCTCTTTTGCCAGCTACTGGATACTGATTACCACCGTCTGTCATGCGCCACTTCGCAAGAAGTGTGGTGCTTCGTGCAGCAAATCATTGCCTGCTATCTCCGAGTGCCACCAGACACAATCGAAACTCGAATGTTTCTGCACCCGGAGGACAAACATTTTCCCGCCGCAAAATGTCATGTTATTACGTGGGTCAAAGAGTGGGCGGTCTCTAATCGCTTTTATGAGTGAACTAAACCCTGTCTTGACTTCTGGACGTATTTACGAACAGCCCATGCAGCTCTCGAAAATATGCCACGTTATCGAACATCATTTGCTAACTATCTTCGGCGGGTCTTTGTTAGACCTCCACTAAGTTGGGGTGCGCCTCGAGCACAGGGCACCTACCACTCTGGCGGACAGTTTTAAACTTTTTCTCAAAGTTTTCATTTCTTCTCCCTGGACTTTAATTTCGAAATTTTTCTTTCTTTCCTTTACTGCTTGCTCAGAGTACGGATTTGTAACATCAGTGATAGACTACAACCCTGTATCACTCCCTTCTCAACCACAGTTTCCTTTTACACCCTCGACTCTTATAACGGCCATATGGTCTCCATGCAAACTGTAAATCGCCTTTCGCTCCCTGTATTTTACAGATGCCACCTATTGAATTTGAAAGGTTAAGAAAGCAGCTAGAAGTCATAAATTAATGTGAGATGGATCTCTGGTGGTGCGGCTGGCACCACGCGGTATCGTGGCAGCTGCTGGAGGTTGGATTGAGAACAACCCAGCGTGTTGGAGTCAGACTGTTTTCGTCCATTCTGCAGCGATAATGTCGGTAATAGGCAGTAGCTTCGACAACCCACGGTACATGGCTAGTAGTTTCGTTTGATTGTCGAGAATGGTAGCCTGGGGATACAGCATATCCGCTCTGTCTTCTGCTGCGTGCTGTTTTATTAAAAAGCTCTTATCTCCGTATGTCAAGAAAATATGGTCGTATTCACAGAAAGTTGGCTTTTTATACCGACGCTTGACAACCAACTTGCTTATCACGTCTGTGACACTATGTCCTCTGTTTTACGATAATTCAACGCTAACAGCTCTTGTTTAACATTTTCTCACGTATTTCACAAACCTCACCTAGCTAGGATCACACACAGTGCAGGATTAATCCTGAAGAGATCGGAGAAACGTAGTATAGGCAGTGTGTACAGTATTATTTTTGCGCCATCTAAATGTTGTACCAATAAATCATAGACTTCCTTCTATCTTTCTGACAACAGGTTCAATGTGATGGTTCCAGTTTAAGATGGTCGTAACTGTAGCCCCTAGATATTTACAGTGTCTGACAAAAACAAGTGAAGCGCTGAGACGACACGCATGAAGTCAATGTAACTAAGTATAAGTTCATACCATCGATATAAACGTAGGTGATATGAATTCCAATTCTCTGCGACAGGTGGAGCATCCACTAGAGTGTATTGGATTCCTTCTTGTTTAGGATTGTTACCAAGCCTGGTATGGTATACAGGGTGCCCCTGGTCGATGGTCAGTATTCAGCGATATGACAGGAACGATTATTCGAAGGAAAAATCTAATAAAAATGGGCTCTAAAATGCATACCCGATGATCTATGAACACTTGCCCATTTTCGCTACTGTCAAATAAATCTCATCTAATGAATAAGTGTTCATAGCACTTAAGAATTGCTTTTGTAGCCCATGCTTACCAGATAAATTTTTCTTGTTTTGATGCATACTACCTACTCCCCAAAACATGAAAGTAAAGATCCAGCAGTAAAATAGATTTGTTTCACATTATCGAAAATGAAGAATTGCCCATAGGGAGCCCATGTTTACTAGGCCATTTTTTCTTGTGCTGATGTGTACTACCTTCTCCTAAAAATATGGAAGTACAGAGGTCTCAGTAAAAGAGATTTGTTTCTCTGTATCGAAGATGAAATGGTAGTAGATTTGAAGGTATGCATTACCAAGCTCATGCTTATATGATGGTTCGTGTCATATTCTTAACTTTCTCATTGTGTTTCAAACAGAAACACACTTACTGTGAATAGATCTGTTAGATCTGAAACATAAAAAATATATATTCTTAGGTCTGTCTTCAAAGTATATTTTGTATTTAGCTTTTTATGTTGAAAATATGTAATACAATAAATGATTCATAAAAGTTTAGTTCGAGAAACAAATCTTCATACACGCTATTTCAAAGTAGTGTCTACATCAGGGTTTCTGGATGTAAATGCATGTTATAGCTTAAATTTTAACTTTTATTATACACAATAATTATCTTAAAATTTAAATTTATTTACGATATTTGATTTTGAGGAAATGTATTTAACTCACTTTCTATGGGAATAGTATTAGCATGCACAATTATTGCAGAAAATATTTGGAAGCTCTTGACAGAGGAATGACAGACTACTCTCACACTTTTTGTTAACCTTACGATCTTTCTTCGGTCCACACTCTTTGCACCGGCCACTCTTCTATTCTTTTGCACCTGAACTCATTGCAGCAATATTTTCCAAACTTACTTTGTTTTTGTTAGGACTATTTTCAGTCATTCTTTCTTCTCGCATTGGTTTCGTTAGCTCATATCCCAGTTCTCTTAGAAATAGTCGTCTTTTGTGCAATTTGATTTGATTGTAGCCAGGGTTAGTGTGTACATACAACACATAACCATTTATTGCAGCAATGTCTAGCATGCTATAGACCAAACATGTAAGGTAAATGAATAAATGAAGGTCAATTTCTCACCTTACATAAGAGTTATATACATCGTAACGGAAAGGTGAATATGACACCTAATTTACTTCGGCTGTAAAGAGCAGATTTGCCTATAAGTATGGAATGCAAAAGGGATGAAACTCAATCTACGGTATTAACACACTATTGCTATATAAGGCATGTTAATGAGCAGAAGGTGAAACAAACAGCGAGACGAAAAGTTTTCTGTGGAAGCTGGCGCAGGCAGACACAGAGGCCACACCCCAGGATACACTATGGAAAGCTCTTAAGGGGGGTGTCCCGTGGCGGGAGTCAGAACAGGACAGGTGACACATACTGCAGACCAAGTAATGGGCCACCAGAAGTAGGACAGAAAGAAGCAATAGGAAACTGCGTTTCGGAATTCCAAAGGGATATGAACAAAACGAGTGACGCAGTTGATCACGTGAACAGCGAATGGTACACATGGGAGTGGGCAAGAAACGTCTGATTGATGGAAACGAACTAGGAAAGAGCAAAGTGCCAAGATTTCGACGCAGTTCAATGGTAGGGCCCTTGTGATTGGTAGAGAGAGTTTCCACAAAATAAGAGGAACGCTCCTATTGGTTGAAAAAGAAAGCTGTGATGTGGAGAACGAAAGAACCCAAGTGGGGAGAGAGTTTGGCTACAAGAAAGACGAGAGCATAATTTTGGTGGACTCTTTTCTCAACTGACGTAAAGTGCAGAATGGAGCGCATAATGCTCTGTACGATGCAGAGGAGAAATTTGAGTGAACACTTCATTCACTGTGGCTCACATTCAGCTAGATTTTAACTGTAGCATCGTTGTGCTCCCATTTCGGAGAAACGAACTAGCCAGTTAGTTAATTGTCCTTGAGAGGATGGAGAGGGCATTTTTAATATGCATGCTGTCCCAGCCATCACATACATTTCGCCATATTACAAGACCAGTGATGAATGCATGTTTTCTCACATCACGAGAAACATAGGGAGAATTTCTGCTGAAAAAAAATCAGCAAAGGCTAAATTAGATTTTATTGGAATTTCAGTGTGTGAAGCAGCCATGCAAATGACAGCTCATCACAGCTATGGTAAATACCACACGCAGAGGCGTAAACTTATTGGTTCACCAGCTTGCGTCTACTGTAAACTCGAGCGACCTTGGGTAATCCTTTGCTCAAATTGTTACAAAACTAACCGTCGTCCGTAGACTTGATTGTCATCCTAAATTGTACCGAAGTTTGAAATGGAATCGGATGATTTGTCATAGTACTGGTAAACATCAAGACATAGTTGTAAGCATAATCTTGTAAAGGAACTTCTAGTTAAAATTTACCAGTGTTGTGTTTAGGGTTATTTCACTTCCTGAGGATGAGATATGTTCATTTGAAAACTGTCATAACAGTGTCCCAACTGGGTAGATGCGTGTATTTCTGTGATGGGTTTGCAACATTAAACCAAAGTTATTTACAGATGACACAGTTGTTGTTGATCAGACATGAACATTACAAAAAAACAGGCCTTTACAGAATGGCGACCCTGCCAGGGTGGCAGTTGGTATGCCTGGATGGCAATTAGTCAAATTAGAATGGAAAATTAAAATTTTTGAATTGAAATAAGTTTTTTCTTTTTTGTTTTGTTGTTTTTGTGAGGAGGCTACCCAATGTATGTGTATGTATAGTGGTGAGAATACAGTAAATGTGTGCTCCAAAGTGTAGAAAAGTAGCATTAATAATTGAGATAAGGTTTATTTTTGGTTAAAAAAAGTTGTCCATGACCTTGCTGGTGCGCGCAGTGTTTTTCATGGCGTTGTTGAGTTGGTTTTAAATTCTACAAACAGTGAACGGCGTTGCTAATCATGTGTACATAGTCTAAGAAACTTTCTATGATATTTTGGAAATGTGTAAGATCATATAACTTGATGACGATAGCTCAGGCTCCTGCAATTCGAGGAACACAGAGGTTAGTTAGGCGATCGGAGGTGGCGGAAGAATGGAGATTATTGCTGACAGGGCAAGCAGAAGATCTTGCCAGAATAAAAACTGAGGTACAACTAAAAGTACCGAGTGCGAGTCATGGAACGGAACGTAGTGATAGTACAAAGGGATTGGCGGTAGTTTCGTGATTGGTGTCACAGTCTGAAATTGACAAAAACAAACAAATGCCGTATCTAGTGGTTCGGAAGTAGACTGAGAGAACGAGCAACTGCAGTACGTTGAACCAAATACTGTGATTCTATATCGTACTGGACAGTTTGCAACAGGAAGAATGTAAGTGCGGCCACACTATGTACGGAAGTCGGTGAGACGGCATGTAAAAAACGCAAACGGCAACATTTACATCAAATAGCGACAGGTGACAATGGCGAAGAGTTAGACAGTGTGTTCGCAATATTGAAGCAACTGACTATGGTCGTAAAGCAGACAAATGCAGGGTTAGAATACTTGAAAACAGAAATATAGAATTTAAAAGCAGCAACAAATGCGGGGTTATCGGCAACCAATGCTGCCTTAAATGGTCTCAAATGTGCAACCTATGCTGGATTCGAAAAAGTCCGCCAAGATTAGCAAAAACTACGAACGGAAGTTAACGAACAGTTTACTGAAATCCGGAGAGAGGCGAGAGACTGGTGCGTGGTGATACAAATGTTAATGGCTGACCAGAAAATGATGCGTTCTGATGTTGACTAGGTGCAGGTTGCAGTGTCTAATGTTAACCAAAGAGTTAACAACTTACCACATAAGACGTCAGGTAAGGCGCAACAAATCGTGGAAGAGTTCCATGTCAGAAAACGTGTCACGCGAGCCGCATTAAAAAGATTCTATACTGGTATTGAAAACATAGCCTCGAAAAATCAGAAACAGTATGAAAAGATTCGTACGGAACTGAAACAGTGTATCGAGAGCCGTACAGAAAGTAGTAGTAAGGCAACGGAATCAGTAGTATCATCCGACATAGTGGCAAACAGAAATCCAGAAGTAATGAAGTCAATTGTGCAGTCTTCCGTAGCAGTAGCGGAAACACAAAAAGGCTTGAAATTCCAGTTGTATATACACAACAGGTTTCGTCAATGATTACCGAAACGAATCAGAAGCAAATGGGAAAAGAACAGGTAACACAGGTGAGCGAAGCAGATAATCTGCGGTCACAGCGGACTATGGCGCGAGAAACTGCAAACGCGAGCTTTGCTACAGAGCGGCACATGTACCAATTTCACAAATTCCAAGTTAAAGTACAACAGGTTATAGACCGCAAATCAATATGAATCAAAGAGGGAGACAAAACACCGATCCAGTAACGGGAAATTTAACCGAATCTTTCCTCGATACCCGAGGAACGGTGTGGTTTAGATAACTGCACACCACTGCGTAGATACTATGGAGAATGGGACGTAAATCTGTAATCTCGGGACCCAAATAAGGTAGAACGAAAACGAGAAAACATGACACAGTTGAACGGAGCGGATAATTCTGAGAAAAAATAAACGACATATGGTGGAATAGGAAAATATGAGAATGATCGCTTTTTGACAGCCAGAAAATTCCAACAGTACAAAGTAAGCGAAAACGGCTTACATCCACGCACGTTTACAAATCAATTCGAGATCGGTTTACCAGAGCATTGGTCAATTAGACGTAAACTTAACTTCATTCGTGGGCATATGGACGGCGCAATAGCGGAAACCATGCAAAGAGTAGCTGCAAACTGTCATTCATATGAGCAGTTTAAATCCGCATTCTTGGAGCGATATTGCTCCACGGAAACCCAAATCAGAATAAAGTATGAATTGTTACAGAAAGAGTTATTCGAAAATTCAGGAGAAAAGAAACCAGTTAGATTTTTCGAAGAAATGACTAAAAGAATCAGTGATTAGACAATCCATACAGTGATGGGGAAGTGATACTTATGTGCACAATGAAGTTACCTTTACGTTATCAGCAGTCATGGGCTGGTAGAGCAGGAGATAATATAAAAAACATTTAAAGGGATGTTAAGAGAACTTGAATTCATCTTCAGTGAAGATGACGCGAAGAAACAACGTATACTGAGAGAAAGTAATGGTAGAGGGAATAATAGCAACTGAATAGGCCTTAATAATAGTTACAATAGTTAACTTAGGAGGGGGTAATTGTTTCGGAAAGAATGGTAATCGCCCATGGGAAACAATAATAACCACGGTTTTGGAAACGCACAGAGGTCTAATAATAATTACGGTTTTGATGGGCCGCTGAATTACAATAGTGGATTTGGTCCTAGAAACTACGATGGTAACTATGTTCCGACTTATGGCCCCCATGCAAACGAAGCCGGAAGATTTAGAGGTTTTCAGCAGCAAAATACAGGTTATTCAAGCGGAAAAGGAATGGTCAGAAGGCAGAAAGGTTGGGAAAATCAAGGTTCAGCAGGACAAATATGCAAAATGAAGCGATACAGGACGTCGAGTTGAAGTCACCAAATCCAGGTAAGAGACAGAATTGACGCGATGAACGAACAATGAAGATTTGGGAACCCTCTGTCGTTTGTATTGTAGCAACCAACATAATTCGTGGGGCAGACGTTTGTCTGATTCCAAGATGTTATAAACGTAACGCCACGTAGCAGTACGTTATTACCTCCAATCACCGTTTTGAAAAATAAACCAGCACCAGATAAAATTGGAGAAATAGTTAAATTCCCACCAGCACCCAGAGTACAACATCAGCATATAATAAAATTAGCACTGAGCAATTTGAACAATGCGCCGTTAAAGAGAAAGAACCGAGTGGAGGGAACGCCAAACTCACGAGTACTTTCACTAGGACAAAAGATACTAGTAAAAACCCATCTCTCTAGCAGGAAGAAACAACAAAGCCTCAAATTCTTTTCTATATAAAAAGGCCCATGGAAGTGATTAAAGTACTCGTTGATAATGCAGTCGCACCGATTAATCCAAAAACAGGGAAATCATTGGGTTTGCACCATGTGAGTGTTTAAATTGTATAAAAGGTGAACCAAAAAAATAAAGATTAACTCCACACGAGAATTTAGTTGTATTAAATGTCCAGAAAATAAAGGAAGATAACAAAATGCACACACATAAAACTTCTATGTTGTACTTATCTCAGTTAACTAAATAAAACAATTTGTGTAGGAAGGTAATAGGGTATCATGAAGCAAAGAGAGAAAAATAAGAACTAAAATAACTCCTCTGCTAATGAAATGTGTTCTGGGGAACGAGTAGAAAGCAAGGAAGAAGATACAGATCAGTACGTGGATAGTTCGACGAAATAGTAGTGGATTCTCTCTTAAACACGTAGTGTAAACGAGAAGGAAGTTGAATTTTGTGGACGATAGGAGATAAAGAAGTAGGAAGGAAATTAGGTAAGAAGGAGATAGTCATTTCTAATTAGTCCCATCGAGGACAGTGAACAAATAATTGAGGAGATATTTTGGGGGAATATGTGAGGCATATATGATAAATGTAAGACGTTGTTAGGAGCTAATAATTAGGGAAGAGAATTGAATTATTGAGCTAAGCAAGAAACATGTTACTTCGTCGAAGGAGACAAACACTAGGAAGTAAGATTGACCCCGAAAACATTTCAATAAGGAAGGTTATGTTGAAGAAAGGAAGGAACATAAAAGTTTACCATCGACAAAAAAGAAGAGAGGGATAAGTGCAACAGAGAAAAAAAAATTGAGCTTTAAAACAATACAATAGGAAAATAGAGAACAATTTTGAAAAGGAAAAAGAAAGGAGAACAGATTTATTGTATTTAGAAGTTCTGTTACAGCTAATGGCAAAAGGAAGAGATTGCAGAGAAAAAGACGCGGGAGTCGGAGTCAAGTTGCGAAGTTTTCAAATGTCATATGAAATACTTGTAGTTAAAATAATAAAATAATAGCAGGAATTCACTAACTTACTTACCATCATCACGATTAGTTTCACTCTTACTATCCATCTTGATGAAGATGAGGAAACCATGAGCTGTAGATTAAGAAAAGCAAATACAATTGGGAGGAAAGATTAATAAATAAAGCCAGTGATAAGAAAAACGATTGTTAGAGAAAGTAATAACTTTTGTTAAATTTAGTAAGAAAATTTTTATGTTTATAAGTTGTAACGTAATTCAAGAGAGTAAGGGTTAGAATGAAATCGATAATAACATCATGTAAAATAGACAATAGGTGAGGACGTAAGAGGAGTAATACACGCACAGCAGGGACAAACATTGTATTAGGTATTGAGTCAGCAGACAAGGTGCACCATCATTGCGGCCAGATCGACGGTTTGGCTGAGGAGAGCGGATAGGCGTGAGAGGAAGGGACACTGGTCGTGAGTGCATGGTACGCCACCTTACGAGATGACGAAAGAAGAGGCCTTGGTGGAAACAATGGTTCAAAATGGTTCTGAGCACTATGGGACTTAACTGCTGAGGTCATCAGTCCCCTAGAACTTAGAACTACTTAAACCTAACTAACCTAAGCACATCATAAACATCCATGCCCGAGTCAGGATTCGAACCTGCGACCGTTGCGGTCGCGCGGTTCCAGACTGTAGCGCCTAGAACCGCTCGGCCAACCCGGCCGGCGAAACAATGGTCCAAGAGGAAAACACCCCTGGGGGAAATGTGTGGAGAACTGCAACGCATCCTGGATACAATCAACATGTACCCTGACGTGAGTTTTATTCATACGAAAGCCACATACAAACGTTATAACAACGGTTTTGCGAAAGTGTCAAATACTTGACAGTTCAATCGCGAACTATCCAAAGCATCATGTGGAGAGATGAGGGCTGTTCACCGAACCGGAACGGAGACAGACATAATGCAGAGAGAGGAGAGGGTGTTTAAATTCACCACAGGAAGAAGAAGAGACACGTTTCTGTAACGCAGCGTGCAGAAAGACTGAAGCCATTATCAGACCATACGAGATGCAACAACTGCGAAACAATACCTGAATACTCATGCGACGAAGAAAGAAAACGATGGCAGGCTGTACAAAAAAAAGTATACACAACAATTACAAAGAAGACGCCATAAGAACGGATTAAACGTTAACGAGGTTCAACAGGTCTTCAGTCCCAGTTCCCGGTTCAGAGAAGAACGAAGACACAAGTGAGAATACAACAAGATACACCAAGAACAGAAGATAAAACGCAGAAGATTAGGAAGAAAGAACAGCCTGGACCAGAAGAGATCAAGAAATCTTTTCAAATCCCTTCTTATATTAGACCATTATTGCATTTAACTGTTCTAGCAGTACAAATGTCCGATATTCCTTATGGTGAGTTGCATCACGTTCAGATATAATACCGAGAGATGGGAGATGACTACTCATATGAAAATCTGGGGACGAATAGATCATTGATGAAACGACATAAAGATTCGTTAAATGGAGAAGAAAAGTTTAAGCTGCCAAGAATAGATCTCCAATGCAACGTCACAATAGACACATGCGAAATCGAACAAAGGCAACCACGCATTCACCACACGCTCAGACCTTCAGTAACCTTTCGCTCTGCTGGCTGTCATTCCATGCTCAGCAGTGACGCAGCGAGGCCCACGGCCGATCGTCATCCCATGTTCGACGGAGGCACGTCGAAACACACGAAAAACAAAGTGACGTTTTCAATTAACCATGTTAAAGATGCAGGACAAAGAACTGTCTGTGACAGACTAGTATCCGAACAAACAGAAATAAGAAAAATTTTCGCTATTGTGTTTAAAAATATTTGAATTTGGAGATTTTCATGTGTTAGCAACAGATCATTATCGGTGACGCGTTTAATAACTTATATCTTGACACAACGATAATATGTCCTAGTATTTCATATTTTTCAACAAGTTTTAATTAAGAAAACCTAAAGTTAAAGTTTTTAAGACGTTAATATTCTAGGTTTTTCAGAAAGAGAGGATAGATAAATATGAATAGCTTTAGGTATTCTATGATGTCTGTTTAAGGTTTGTAAAGTAATTAATAGGATTAGAAATTTTACATGTTTGTAAAACTCAAATTAGAAATTTATTGTAATGTTATAATGCATAGATTTGAGATTTTGGGGGAATTTAAACATGGTCATGAATATGATTATGCCTTTAAAGTCATGGGAATCATTTAGTTGAGTTGAAAATAATTGATAATGTTTTATTGTAAAAAATGAAACTTTCCTAGAGTGTGATTGATATGAAAGATGGAGATATTTAAAAAGGGGAGATAAAGTTAAATGACGGTTGCCTCAACTTCAATACATATCCATCACCATTTAACATAAATTGGGTAATCAAAAAAGAGAGTAGTCTCAAAGTTAAAATTCTTTGGGATGATATAAATTTAAGGCTAAGCTCCAATTGTTTGTATTTAAATTAAAATTGAAATGTACACAACTATTTTGAAAGAAAAAGAGCTTAGATGAGCTAAATAGAATTCTATCAAATTTAGAAAATTAGAAAGAATGTTAAATTTTTTAAAGAAAAAATAACATAACTTAAGAGCTCAATTCCGTAGACATGAAATCAAGTGCAATGTGAAACAGAATGATAATGAGACTAGATCGAAGCACTGTCTGTGATATAAAAAATATTAAAATAGGAAGCTGCTCAGTAAATAGGTCTATTCTTACAGTCAGCAGTTACAAACAATTTTGCACTGACTTCAATCAATTTCTTAACCACTCATTGACCCAGATGAAAACTGAATACGGAAGGAGGAGGATATGTAAGGTGGCAGAATAAATGAAAGTCAGTTTCGCACTTTACATAAGAGTTTTGTACACTGTAATGGGAAGGATAATATGACACCAAATTTACTTCAGTGGTAATGAGCAGATTTGCCTGTATGTATGGAATACAAACTGGATGCCACTCAATCGACTGTATTAAAACACCATTTCTGTGTAAGGCAAGTCAAGGAGCAGAAGGGGTGAAACAAGCAGCGAGAGGAAACGTTTTCTGTGGAAGCCAGTGGAGGCAGACACAGAGGCTAAACCCCAGGAGGCACTATGGAAAGCTCTTAAGGGGGGGGGGGGGGGGGGTATGGTGTACCGCGGTGGGAGTCAGCGACTGGACAGGTGAAACACACTGCAGAACGAGTAACGGGCAACCAGAAATGGGACAGAAAGAAGTTTTGAAAAACTGCTTTTCAGAATTCCAAATGGATTCAAACAAAACTAGCGACGCAGTTGATCATGTGATCAGCGAATGGTCCACATGTGAGCAGGCAAGAAACGTCCGATTGGCGGAAACGAACTCGGAAAGAATGAAGTCCTGAGATTTCGATGCAGTTCAATGGTAGGGCCCTTATAATTGATAGAGAGAGTTTCCACAATATAAGAGAAACGGTCCCATTGGTCGAAAAAAAAACCGTGACGCGGAGAACGAAAGAACAAAGGTGGGGAGAGAGTTCAGCTAAGGGAAAGATGAGAGCAAAATTTTCATGTGTGCAGAGTGGAGCGCATAAGGCTCTGTATGACACTGAGGAGAAACTTGAGTGAACACTGCGTTCGCTGCGGCTGATGTTCTGCTAGATATTAGCTGTAGCATCACATCATGGGAATCATAGGGAGAATTTCTGCAGAAAAAAATCAGCAAAGCCTTAATTAGATTTCATAGGAATATCAGTGGGCGAGAGCAGCCATGCAGACGACAGCTTATCGTAGCTAAGGTAAATACCACACGCAGAGGCGTAAACTTGTTGGTTCACCAGCTTGCGTCCACTGTAAACTCGAAAGACCTTGGGTAATCCTTTCCTCAACTTGTCTCAAGTCTCCGTAGACTTGGTTGTCATACTAAATACTACCAAACTTTGAACCGGAATCAGGTGATTTGTTATAGAACTGGCCAACATCTTGACGTAGTCGTAAGAATAATTTTGTAAAGAAACTTCTAGTTAAAATTTACCAGTGTTGTGTTTAGGATTATTACACTATCTGAGGATGATATACGTTCGTTTGACAACTGTCATAACGTTGGCACAACTGTGTAGATTCATGTATTTCTGTGTTGAGTTTCCAACATTCAACCACAGGTATTTACAGGTGACACAGTTGTGGTTGATCAGAATGAACATTACAAACAGGCCATCTCACAGTAAACCTTTTACTGGAATAGGTGCTGGCAACTTATCTGCTGCATCGACACCTCTGGTTTTGTTGAAATGTAATATTACTTCAGGCTTTGTATGCTCTTCTGCAGACAAGCTACAGTCATGGTGCTTTATTCTTTTTTGTCACGTACGAAACCGGCGTTACATTCATCTGAAATTGAAAGATGGTGGAAAACATTGGTCTGCTATTGTTTGCCGGCATTTCCTTCGGAATCTCAGCTTTGTTCTTTATGAGAGTTCCTACTAATGTTAGACTTTTGTTTAGAAGCTCTTTGGCCAGGGTGTAAACCATAAATAAATTATCGGTGGTAATGTTTCGCCCAGTTTTTTCAGTACTTACCACAAGCCTCAATACAACATTTCTGCCTTTATTTGTTTCTCGTGTACCATTCTCTGGATGTCCCATATACACTTCTGCTGCACAGACATGTGCTGTTTTCACATCAGATAGCAACCATAATTTTACGAAATTGTTCCACTAAAATTTCTAAGACAGTCTTGATAGCAGCCAGTTTATCATGGCGTCGCCTAGCTGGTCGATCTTCCTTGTTGTCAAATCTGAGAAATCTGCTGATTGAATGGAAACGCTGAAGTGAGATTGCTGCACAGAAAACCGGTCGACTATTAATGTTGCCCCATTGGTCTTAAAGAGATTCTCCAGCAGATCTGTACACACCAGCCAATGTAAGAAGTCCCAAATAAGCCTTCAGTTCCTGTTTTGTAATAGACGTGAATTTCACCTTTCTGGCTTGTTATTTCTCTGTTGGTTTCAATCAAAATCAATGCCAACATTTCTCCAGTTATAAACTGTGAAAATGAGGATACTTTCGTTTCATTAATTCGCTGAAGAGAAAAACGGTTAGATCCTGGAGCAGGACGAAGAATGTTTCCAGCCCTTAAAGAAATGGAAAATAAAAAAAAAAATTGCTGAGAATTAACCACAAACCAATGATTTGCAAAGAAACACAAAAAAAGTAAATCTGGCATTAGGTAAAAGTACAAGGCCCAAGAGATTATGGACGATTAAGGTTTTCATCTTTTTGGACTTTCAACACATTGCCTTCCCTACGACAAAAATCAGCTTTGGCCGAACCGAGTTTCAATTCCAAGACCACAGTGGTGATAACCTACCGTGTTGCACACCTCCTTACGACGCAGACATATAATACTAATGATATACTCATAAAACTCAGTAGCATATGATATACTTAGTATGCTCACCTTGCCTTTGACGCAAATGGAGCATTTGTAGACCACTCTGTACCGTTACGCGACTTATAAACTTTCCAATTACATTAGTTTCGTTAGACAACGTAGCTACACCTTCATCTGCTGCAATAATATCACTCTCCACACTTCCAGCAGATACATTGTCAACATCACATACACTATCGACAGAATCTTGAAACTCAATCATTGACACGATCGTCTACTGTTGCGTCATATAATTCATTCAGAAGCCTTTGTAATTGTTCATCGCTTAGAAAACGATCAGCCACGTTGCCACTCTACATCAGACTGACGGTGCAGTCCCTCCACCAATTCTTCCATCAATTCGAAATACCTCTGAGCCATTGTAGACCATACGATAACATTCGCGTGTATTACAAATAATTTGTTGGAATAATTCAAATGAATATCCGCCCATCCCTTCACAAAACGTGTGTCAAAGCTATTTATCTAAAAAATTATCACATTTTGAAACAAAAATTAAGGATAACATAAATTATTACGTACTTGAGGATTACATAAGGTTCTGTCACAAAATAAATATTATTCGAGGATTTATGTTAATTTCATTAAACGAACTGGGTCAGTTAGACCCATTCACAGTAGGAAGGTTAAACATTAATCATAGCTCCAGGGACACCCTATATAAAGAAGAAAACAACGTCAGTTATAGACTGATCACTGAAAAAGCCGGGGACGTATCGAATACCTGTGTGAGACAGACAGAATTTAGAAAAGGCCGTTTGGTGGGTCTCCTTTTGGTGGGCAACACGAGTCATGCAATATTAAGATATGTCGGACATTTCAATGTGCAGTTGTCCAGCTGGGACTCCGATGAAACGTGATTGGATTGGATTGTTTGGGTGAAGAGACCAAACAGCGAGGTCATCGATCTCATCGGACTAGGGAAGGATGCCGGCCGTGCCCCTTCAAAGGAACCATCTCGACATTTGTCTGGAGCGATTTAAGGACATCATGGGAAACCTAAATCAGGATGGCCGGTCGCGGGAGTTGGAACATAAGGGCAGGCGTACTTGCCATCGAGCGTTTCGTCGACAGCGTCTGACTACCACAAGGGACGATCGCTATATTGTTCCGAAGCACCTAGAGCTCTTTAAATCTTCGCTTGACATCCGATAACAAGTAATGGACTCCCGGCCGCAGTCTGTGTCATTCAGCAGCTCTGGTTGGAGACTTTCAGCATCTGGACTAGAGAATAATTACCATCCCATGCGCAGCAACCATTAACGCCACAACAGAATAGGCTGCATTTGAAGTGTGACGTGACTATGAAGCATGGACTGCTGATGAATGGAATTGCTGTGTCGGCAGTTGTGAAACGCGGTTCTGCTCAGCAACACATGACTACCGTCGGCATGTTTGGCAGCAGCCTCGGAAGCTGTCCCGTACTCCCTATGTTCTGGAATCATGGTGTGGGATGCATCACGTATAACCTCAGGTCGAGACTGGTAGTGACTGGGTGGTCACTAGTACAATGGTAATGCACGGACGTCCTCAAGTGGTACCTCTCACGCGACAGTATCTTGGTGTTATTTTTCATTACGTCAATGCTCGTCCACACAATGCTTGTGTCTCAATGGACTATTTGCAAGTTTTTGAGGTATTACCGTGACCTAGAACATTCCTATTTCTGTCCCAGGTAGAACATGTGTGATACCAACTAGTGTGTCAACTCTGTTCCATTTCCAGGTATTGCGACGTAACAGAGAGAGTTGTGTAATTAAATTATAATTTATTTTTGAACCTGGGCTCTGCTTCTGTTCCTCTAGCGGCATTTTTTTTCTAAAATGCAACACCATAATTTTAGAAAAAGCTGTAGCCTGGCTGTTGACAACCGGTGAGAATTCTATGATTGCTAGGTTGAAAAATAGTTGTAGGTTTTCAAATCACTAACGAGCTAGGAGTGATCTAAGATTTCACAGCTCACAGTTGTCGTGCACGCAGCATATGTTATAATTAGCAGGTGATGAACACAAGCTATTGCGCAGCGGTAAATGGTATGACTCGAGCCCCCAATGGTGGACAACAGCCAACCATAAATTTAATAAATCACTGACCAGCTTGAAAACAAGAGACAGTCTTCACAGCTACAAATTACGATAAAAGATCCTAACTATAGCTAACCGAAACTCCAACGTATTATGCTGCAGGACGATTTCACGTGGAATTCAATCAATGATTCCAGTAACTGCTGTGACACACTCTAAAGTTATCAGAGTCCTAACTAGAGAACGATTAATTCTAAGTCCCGCTACGGTGTTAGAGACTAAGTCGAAAACTCCACAAAATTCGTCGGATTACACAGATAGAGCAAAATATTTTAGAAAACCTAAGTCGCAGCTAGATCATATTTCGGTACCTGTCCGCCACCGTTTTAAAGTCTCGGTCACTTGCTCCAAAAACTGACCCCTTCTCTAAACCTCAACGTCTCCCACCTGAGTAAAGGGCGCACGATGACATCACACAAGTACCTTTTGGGATCATCAGTGTAAATTTGCAAATTTTTATACATACATTTCATTGAAATTCTGACTGCGCCACTAGTTACGCACCGAAGTTCAACTTCAAAAACGTATACGAGGGTCATTAAATAATTAAGTAGACATGTTGATATGGAGAAAAAAAGTTTAATTTTACAATACAATACCTCTTCTACTTTTCAAAATAATATCCATCCACATTTATGCACTTGTTCCAACGGCCTAACAGTTTATTTGTTCCGGGTGCAAAGAACTCCGTATCTTGATGTTTGAACCAATTTCCCACAAACTTTCCACGTCCTTGTTGTCCTGGAACCTCTTCCCACGTAATGCCTCCTTCAGTGCACCAAAAATGTAAATCACTAGGTGCTAAAACAGGGCTGTAAGGGGAATAAGGTAGTACTTCCCAGCCCATTTTGTCGATGGTTTCAAGGGTTAGTTGAGCAATATTAGGACGTGCGTTGCCTTGCTGGAGAATCACAGTTCTCCTCTGAGATCCACGACGTCTCACTCTCAGGCTGGCTTCACCTTGTTTAGAAATAAATCCGAGTAGTATTGGGTGTTCATTGTACGCTGGTTATCGAGATAATTACAAAAAACAGGTCCTTCACCATCCCAAAACACCGTCAACATGACTTTTCCTGCTGATGCTTGGGTTTTGAATTTTTTCTTGACAGGTGAGTTGGTGTGGTTAGACTCCATGCATTGTCTTTTTGATCCTGGCTCATAACCCAAGTTTCATCTTAAGTTAAAGTTTTGTTGAGAAAGCGCACATCTTCCCTTTCATAACGTTCCTTTAGCTCTGTGCACACTCACAACCTTGTTTCCTTGTGTAGCCGCGTCAACTCCTTGAGACCCATGTGGCACATGTTTTGCATACTTCAGCTTGTTACAGACAATGTTATGAACTGTACCAGTACTAACTTAAATCTTATCAACTGTCATTTCCACAGTCACATGAAGATCGGGACGAAAAACGTCTTCAATTCGACTGTAAAGTGAGAGAGTTGAAACTGCAGCTAGTCGGCCAGGACGGTGTTCGTGAGTCACAGAATTGCGAACATTTTGTAACTGCTCTACCAACTTGTAAAATTCAATTCGTACAATCTTTGCCATAAACTTTAGCCATTGTACAGTACATAATCACTTGCTTCTCATCTTCAGCAAGTAAAAAGAGAATAACAGAACGTTTTTCAACTAATGTGGACGTTTCAAGCGGACTCGCCATCATAAAAAGTATTTTTGAGGTTATAAAGAAAACAATGTTGATACATCAGCTGATCAGGGCTCATCCCAGGGATGCCAACTTAAAGCCATAAAAGTACCAAACTTGCTCAACTAACAGTTTTTTCCTCAGACCAATTTGTCTCTTTAATTATTGAATAACCTCGTATCTTAACTATTTCTTAGTACTATAGTTTGCTGTAAATCGATGTTTACCTATTCATAATTGGAACATCAACTGCAAAAGTTGTTTATACTATTGATACCTTCGGTATTCGGTTTATAGTTACAAATAGCGTATCATTTTCATCACATTTTGTCTCCTACTCCATTGCTGTATTAAGAATTTACGTATCTTTGATGAAATTCAAACTATGTGCAAAACTACGTATATTGAGCAGTAAATAATAATAATTATTAATAAAAAAATATAACTTTACAATTGAAAAGGTATATGCAGTTAATAGTATTCGCTGCCAGAACGTATTGCTGTGCTGGCAAAGTATCTGACTTCATATGGAAGTTAAGCTATATTTAATTAATTTCCAATTAAAATTAATCTCTCATCTTAATTAATGAAGTCGTGGATAATATGATTATCGGAGCAGACGCGCCGCAACAAAATCAATAATTTGATGCCCCAATCTCTTTGCTGGTGTGATTACATACAACTTATAAAATATCAAATGCATACGTTGTAAGTAAATTTATTTACCTCTTCAACTTCATTTATGTAAAACTGCCGGCCGCGGTGGTCTAGCGGTTCTAGGCGCTCAGTCAGGAATCGCGCTACTGCTACGGTCGCAGGTTCGAATCCTGCCTCGGGCATGGATGTGTGTGATGTCCTTAGGTTAGTTAGGTTTAAGTAGTTCTAAGTTCTAGGGGACTGATGACCACAGATGTTAAGTCCCATAGTGCTCAGAGCCAGCCATGTAAAACTCTCAGATAAAATTTTTATATCATTAGATGAAGAATTAAACCTTTCATACGACACCTTGTGTATCTGTGTACATAGTACGATTAGCGCTGCATGTGTGGAAATGCGAAGAGTACTATTTCAATTCTTAACTTTCAACGGCTTCCCGACGTCACGGAATCGCGAAAAACCCACACATGGTCAGCGCTTTGTCTTTAACTGTGCATACTGACTAGTTGGATACAGTGCGGCCCAGTTGCCGTATCTGTTTCCGGCAGATCAGTAGATGCCCTCTGTCAGTAGCCGAGGTAGCTTGCGTGCCCCCTTCCCTAGCACGTCATGCGGGCATGTAACTCAAACGCCAACTGCATTCCAATAAGCCAACAAAGATATGACCTGTTCTGTTACAATATCAAGAATCAATTACAACAGCAAGAGCTAGCCTCAGGACGCTGAAGTGGATCCTTTGGTAGAAATTGATAAACTTTCCGGTTTATACAATGTCATTAAGTTTCAAACAAGAGTAAGTGCAACTAGTCTCATTTTGTAACTGAAATTATGGTACATTTTCATTACTCTCACTTGAAATTATAGTCTTTGATCGAGAAATCCGTATAAGAACTTTTATTCCCAGGAGCATAACTGGTTTCGTGATATTAAGTAATACCTTCAGGTGTACATCTAAACAGGACAGGAAACATATGAGTACAGTGGACGTTATGATAAAAACGGACACCTTTCCTAATAATCTAAGCCATATGATTGCTCGTATGAATATACTCACACGTCAGGGATGCACTGAACCCTTGATACAGGGAAGAGGAGGATCAACCAGCTCGAAATATAGTACTGTTACCCGCTACAAGCGGGGCGTCATAGATCAAATTCGTCAGCTGAAAAATTGGCATGTTATAACCTTGTTAGCCTACGACGAAAGGAAAAATGTCCTAGCTGGCAATGATGATCCCGAAGGTTAGAAACATTCACTTGATATCAGGAAGCGGTGGACCCTCCAACCTCCTCACTGTGGAGAGTGACACAGCCAGTCAACGTGCTCTTGTCAGTCACGGCGGAAGGCATTAGCGCCACGCCACACCTAGCGGGTAAAGTTACCAACATTTATTCGTGTATCCAGATATATGAGAGTGGCTGAGGCCTGCTTCACACAACGTAACTATACGAATATAAAACACTTCATCATAAAAAGAAAAACAGATCAAACTGAATAGAATAGACACAAGAGCACATTACGAAAAGCACAGGATCAGTAAACAGGCTGTCGAAAATCTATGACATTATGTCCTTGAGAGGCAATCAAAGTTAGACAGTATACGTAATGACAGTACTGTCTTATCTCCACCTCATTATCAGAGGTGCGTTGGAGGGTATAGTTTTCGACTCTGTGTAATTTCAGTTTCTTCCAGAATGTTTAAGGTCTGCCCCTTTACTATTCCTTGTAAGACTTTCAAATCCGTAGCAACACCTGTTATGGGGTGCCCATTATCACGTAAGTGGTTATTTAGAGCAGACTTCGAATTACTCAGACTCGGGTGCTGTCAGAAGATGATGCTAAACCCTCTGGCAGGCCGCCCCACATACCTGCCAGGACAACTGCCGCAACTCATGCAATATATACCAGCAGCGTCGTACTTTCCAAAAGCCACTTGATCTGTATGTACAAGTCTTTCACGACGATTCTGTGAAATAAAGAAACGCTGACCACATCAGTTTTGTCTAGAGCTACGGTTCCTCTCAGCTAAAAGCTGTACTCTTTGACCTTAATAAACTTAATGAAAATTAGCATCAGACCATTGGTTGTTAATGGCGCCCATGGTGACGAATGTCAGTGCAAGCAATTATTGTTCATGCAAAGAAGTTATTTTCCAAATAATTAATCCGACTTAGAATTAAGATGCAAGCTTAACCTTTTAATAACAAATGACAGAGTGCTTACGGAGCTTGATCGTTACTGTACCAAACCGACTGCTGTCAACTTTATTTAAATAGCTGAAAATTAATTGCCTAATTTAATTACAATAACAGACCGGAGAAGTCTGTGGTTTTACAGAACTAAAATGGAATTTTCCAATTATTATTGGCAGAAAGTTACATCCAGCAACACGGTTTTCCGAAACTCCTTCACCAAAGGAGACGAAGTAAATATTCCTGAATTCCAATGAAGAACAACTGCCAAGATGAGAGACATAGATGTAGATATCCTCGGTGTAACAAAGCAGCTTAAATCAGTTAATAAAGGCCTCTGGTCCATATTGTAAACCAGTCAGGTTCCTCTCAGAGTACGCTGATAAAATAGCTCGTTATTTAGCAGTTATATACAACCACTCGCTCACAGAAAGATACGTACCTAAAGACTGGAAAATTGCTTAAGTCACACCCAAACCCAAAAAGGGAAGTAGGAGTAATCCTCTGAATTACAGGCCTGTATCACTAACGTCGATTTGCATTAGTGTTTTAGAACAAATACTGTATTCGGAAAATTATGAAGTACCTCGAATAAAACGATTTATCGACATATAGTCAGCATGGATTCAGAAAATATCGTTCTTGTGAAACACTATTAGCTCTTTATCCTCATGAAGTAATAAGTGCTATCGACAGCGGATGACAAATTGATTCCATACTTTTAGATTTCCAGAAGGCTTTCGACACCGCTCCTCACAAGCGTCTTCTAATGAAACTGCGTGCCTATGGAGTATCGCCTCAGTTGTGCGATAGGATTCGTGATTTCCTGTCAGAAAGGTCACAGTTCGTAGTAATAGACGGAAAGTCATCGAGTAAAACAGAGGTAATATCCGTCGTTCCCTAAGGAAGTGTTACTGGCCCTCTATTATTCCTGATCTATATCAACGACATAGGAGACAATCTGAGCAGCGGTCTTAGATTGTTTGCAGATGATTCTGTCATTTACCGTCTTGTAAAGTCATCAGATGTTCAAAACGACTTGAAAAATGATTCAGATAAGATATCTGTATGGTGCAAAAAGTGGCAATTAACCCTTAATAAAGAAAAGAGCGAAGTTGTTCAAATGGGTACTAAAAGACATCAGCTATATTTCGATTACGAGATAAGTGACAGAAATCTGAGGGCTGTAAATTCAACTAAATACTTAGGGATTACAATTACAAATGACCTAAATTGGAACGACCACTTAGATAATACTGTGGGTAGAGCAAACCAAAGACTGCGATTCATTGTCAGAACACTAAGAAGGTGCAACAGGTATACCAAATAGACTGCTTACACTATGCTTGTCCGCCCAATTCTGGAGTACTGCTGTACGGTGTGGGATCCGCATTGGGTGGGACTGACGAATGACATCGAAAAAGTACAAAGAAGGGCAGCTCGTTTTGTATTATCGCGAAATAGGGGAGATAGTGTCACAGACACGATACGTGAATTGGAGTGGCACTCATTAAAACAAAGGTGAATTTCGTTGCGACGGGATCTTCTCATGAAATTTCAATCACCAGTTTTCTCCTGCGATTGCGAAAACATTCTGTTAGCACCCACCTACATGGGGAGAAATGATCATCACGATAAAATAAGAGAAAATCAGGGCTCGCACGGAAAAAATTAAGTGCTCGTTTTTCCCGCGTGCCGTTCGACAGTGGAACGGTAGAGAGACAGCATGAAGGTGGTTAATTGAACTCTCCATCAGGCACTTAATTGTGAATAGCAGAGTAATCACGTAGATGTAGATGTAGATGAGAACTTAGTATCGTCGCGATGCCAAAGCAAGAAAAGGAAGAACAATCTACTGTTGCTCATATCACAGATATAACAATTATTGGAGAACAAATATTGGTACAACACTAACGGGTTAAATGTGTTTATTTTCCCAGTACAATTCTTTCACCTAAGTACAACCGAAAAACTAGTGTTCTGCTACACTTATCCAACGAAGCAGCGCATGTATCAATGCTAGTGGGGGTGCACCGTAACATAGATAAGTGGGCTCATATTGCCAAGTAATAATAATGTCGTGTGACTAGGGCCTCCCGTCGGGTCGACCGTTCGCCGCGTACAAGTCTTTCAATTTGACGCCACTTCGGCGACTTGCGCATCGATGTGGATGAAATGATGATGATTAGGACAACACAACACCCAGTCCCCGAGCGGAGAAAATCTCCGACCCAGCCGGAAATCGATCCCGGTTCCTTAGGATTGACAGTCTGTCACGCTGACACTTTTTTTTTTTTTTTTTTTTTTTTTGCAGACGCTCCACCATCCTTTTTTCCCAGCAATCCAATTTTGTAACCACTTTCATTTTTTTATTTTTTTTTATTTTTAGGATGGTCAGGCGTGATACACGCCGCACTAGCAGTGGGGTCTCTTCACGGCACTGCCAGTGCGTCGAGGCCCAAACCCCTCCCACCCCTGTTTTCAAGTTCCTTGTTGGGTCATAGCACTAAGTGCGCAGAAATCTTTACACAAAATTCCCATTCTCCGATGTAAGTAACACAAAGAAGCCTCTTCTATGAGTAGAAACTGAACACTGATAAAAACTTAACAATTCATCTTGAATCACACAAATACTTTGGAAGTCGAACACGAGTAATTAGGAACAAAATGTTTTGAAAAAAAAAAACTTTTCGTGTAACATAGAAGTTCCGGAAGCAAGGTAATAGTAAATAATAATAAGAAACCAAGTGACTTTTAATTTTCTTCTGTTCGTTCTCGTTCAAGGTGTTGTAGTGGTTCCACAAATTTAACCAACACCCATTCTTTCAAAAATTATCTTCAGCATGTGGCCGTAGTGCTTCTTGTGGTTGCGATACGTGCTGATTTTTGCATGTCCACACTTCATGTAAACGCGGAATTCTATCTCGTTGTCCGACCCAAGTTTGTGGATGACATAACTAACATATTTTCCCAGTAACCAGCTAATGGCGTTGGTTTTTAATTTCGGAAAGTATGTCATATCTGGTCTCAGGAGGAGCGATGGTGTTATATATTCCGTAGAGGATCTGGTGAGATAGGCGATTTGTTGGCTGATCCAATTCCAGTTATGCACATTGCCACCACAGGTGAATCTGTGGATGAGTGTATCCACCAAATTGCATTTTCCACAAAGGTGTGTCTGGTTTAAACCGATCCCATATAGTCTCTCGCCGGTGCTGATGACATTGTTAACTGTTTTTTACCATGCGGAAATAGCGTCTGTAGATAGCCCGGCATAGTTGATGTTCCGCCATACAGCTTTCCAGTCACAATTTGGGAATTTCGTTTCAATTTTGTTTCTGCCCTCATTTAACTTCCTTTCAAGTATGATGTTGCGCGCTGTGATACATGTGTTGCTTCTGATTTCGTCACTAAGATAACTTGCTTCGAGGAAAAAGTTACTCACATACTGCAGACGGGCATTAATCCTTCGCACATCAATCGGTGCTTGCAGGCTATGGGGTGTCACAGCCTCAAAGAGCTTTGCGGTTATACATTGTGGAAGTTCTCTGAGTATATGGAAAGTCCGTTTGAGGAGCAGAGCAGACGCTTTGTTGCGAATATCAACCAACCGAGGCCCCCGTTTCTGACATCCAGTACAACGGTAGTCGCACCAACCCTGAATATGTCTCCTCGCCATAAATAATTGGTAACAGTGGACATGATCCCTTTCGCTACTAGTTTAGGGATTGGAAATACCTGCGCAGTGAAATATGCTTTAGACAAAACGCAGGAGTTGAAGAATCTGACTTTTTGCACCAGGTCCATAGTTCGATGGATGTTCTCCATTACAGCACCATGAACTTTCCTCCTAGTTTCCGTCCAGTTAAAAGCAGCCATCCTCATCGGACATGCCATTAAGGTTATTCCTAAAGTTTTATGTTTGTTGTCGTGTTTTGCCAATGACAGTCGGAGGTGATCTAGGCCCCGTAGATTCAATATTTTACTTTTGTTTCCATTTGTCGTCGCTCCCGACGCTAGGCAATACCTTTGGATTTCTCTTTCCAGTGTAACTGTCTCCTCCTTATTCCTTATTACAACGCCCACGTCATCAGCATAAGCTCGTATGACAGTTTTCTCACCACTCAATGTTATGCCTGTTAATCTTGCGTGGACAGTGCGGAGGAGGGGCTCTAACGATATGGAAAATAAAAACATAGATAAGGGATTGCCCTGTGGAACCCCTCGTCTTAGCCGCATGGGTTTAGAAGTTTGGCCATTGATTGCTATTTTCGCATTTATACCTGTTGCAATATTTCTTAGCGTGTTGACAATCTGAGGGTGGAAATTAATTCTTGATAGCGTCGCAAAGAGGTATCTATGACTAACGCGGTCAAAAGCTTTGTTGAAATCTATAAAGATTAAAGCACATTTTATACTTGTCACTGAGGTAATTGCGATGACGTCTCTGTATGCAGACAGACTTTCGAATATCGTTCTGGTCGGAGAACAAGATTGATGACGACTCAATATTTTGTTGGAAAAGGCAGAGAGTCTTTTGTCGATAATACGCGAAATTATTTTGTAATCAGAATTTAGTAGCGAAAGAGGCCGAAAATTATTTAAGTTGGTTTTGCCTTTACTCTTAGGAATCAGTACTATTTTACTTTCCTTAAACACTGCAGGGACCGTTTTTCCGTTCAGGGTCTCATTTGCCATGGAAGTGATCTTGTCCCCAATTATAGACCAGTAGCGGGCATAAAACTCCACAGGAAGGCCATCAAGTCCCGGAGATTTTTTGAGAGGTGAGTTACGCACTGACTCATGCACTTCATCTTTAGTAATAGGTGACAGGATGTCAAAGTTGTCTGTTCCCGACAATTGTGGACCTAAAATAGTGAGAAAGTCCTCGAGAGCTGCATCTTCCACTGTGGTAGGGGCATATAAGGTTTCACAGTACCTGTGAACTTCGTCCAGTATTTCTTTCTGGCATGTGAGCCTCGTACCAGTATGCGTCTGGACTTCATCAATAAAAGTTTGACGTCAGTTTTTAGCATGCCGCACCAAGTGATACAGAGAAGCTGTTTCATCTGCTACGACTGATGTGGCTTTCGATTTAATTTTTAGTCCCTCCATCTGTTGCCGTTTAATGATTAATAACTTGGCTTTTATTTTTTTGACATCATTCAGACGAATTACGTCATCATGGGCCTGTTGATAAAAGTCTCTTAAAACTTTATAATAAAACTCCATTGTATTCCTCAACTCACTGTACCTCGCTGCACTAAACTGCATGACAACTTTCCGCAGCCTTGGTTTAGCCCTCCTAGTCCACCAGTCAATGACTGTTGGGTGCTTGTCTACTGTGCGGAGGCACATAGCCCACGCTACTCTTATTTCCTGTTCCAGTTATTCGTCAGTTAAAACAGAGATATTTAAATTCCATTGGCCTCTGAATCGACGGGTTGGCTGTACACTTAAAGTAAAGCAAGTTAAAAGTGTACTGTGATCGCTAAAATACACGGGAATATTTTAAATGTTTAATAAAGAATTTTGCAAATTTGGTGACACGTAAATTCTTTCTAGTCTGCTGCGGGAGTGGCTGGTTATATACGTGAACCCGACTGACGTCGGATGCTGAAGTTCCCACACATCCTTAAGGTGTAGATCACTTACTAACTTTTTTAACTGTGGTGAGTAGTTGAAATTGGGTTGTTGATCTTTCTGGTTTAAAACAGAGTTAAAGTATCCACCTAGAATAAGAGAACACGGATTTTTCCACAATAACTTCGTACAATCCAATTTGTGGGAATTTCCTGATGGGGCGTAAAGGTTAAGCACTGTCACATCGAAAATTTTTATGCCTATGGCTCTTCCTGATTCTAGTCGTTCGATTTCAGTCACCGGAATACCTTCCCTTATAAGAATGTCTGTACCGATATTGGTTTCCGTAGAAACATTAACAATTTCAAAAAGCCCTGGGATCCGAAATTCCGTTATCGCAACTTCTTGTAGCAACGCGATATCTGTCCCAGACTGGTACAAGAATTCTTTTAGTGCTGCCAATTTCAAGGGTGACCGTATGTTATTAATGTTAATAGTAGTAATGCTATAAGCTTGCATCACAGACATACCAGAAGAAGCTATTTGGGATGAGGATCGGTATGATTATAGAGGCAACGTGCTTCTCTACAAGCTGTGTGCCCGTTACATGTACTAACTACCTAGAAGAATTTTCACTGCTTTTAAACAAAGTGCCTGAGAACAAAAGTATCCTGAAATCATGACAATGCATTGCTATAAGTCACTGTGGCCCTTCTCTTTCTCCTCTTCAGTGTTGGCCCTGATTATTTCATACCTAATATTCTATTCCTTGATGTCTTTCTTCTCTGGTGTGGCTATCGCTTGATGACGCGTGACAGCAAGACCCGGTTTCGGTCGCAGCCGCCGGCTTCGGAGTCAGCAGGTTGTTTACTTGGTACTTCCTCGTACTGTTCGCACTGTATGGGCTGAGCACTTGATGAGGTTATTGCAGCTGTGACCTCAGGCTCAGGGTCACATTTCCGTGAAAGGTCACTACCAGCTGCGTCACTATCTGTTCGTGGCGGTATAAGTCCTTGTGTGAAAGTGGGAGCCACATCGACCTGCATTTCATCTCCTTTTTCTACTTCCAACAGTTCTTCAGGACTGGGCTTCGGCTTCCTGGCAACGGGTGTTTCACAGGAAGAGTCCTCATCAACATTTTTTTCAGTGTCCTCTAGAGGACGGTTTTTAGTGGGAATCTCGCTGTCACGGGACGGAATTTCAGCAGTTAATGCAGGTTTTAAAGACGGAAGTTCATTAACATTAAGTGCAACATTTTCAGAGGTAGTAACAGGATCCACGACAGCCGCCGGCTCTGTTGTATTACTGGCTGGCAACATATCGTTGAGTGTTAATTTCCGGCGTTGCGTAAGGTTATTTGTTAGCACAAAAACACGGCGAGGGCAGTCCTGACGGAGGTGACCAGACTTGTTACATACATGACATGTAGGGGTTTGACCTGAGTACATAACATGCGCCTTGTACCCGTCAACAAAGATGTGGGAGGGAATGTTTGCCTTCACTTCCATCTCCACGGAGCGAATGCCGTTAAAACACTGCAGCTTGAAATGTGTAAGTAGGCTGTTTATGTTTTCTTATTCGCAACGTTACGTAGCGCTCTGTATGAAAATCACTGGCAGTGCTGTGTGCAGTCTGTGGCTAGTTTGCATTGTTGTCTGCCATTGTAGTGTTGGGCAGCTGGATGTGAACAGCACGTAGCGTTGCGCAGTCGGAGGTGAGCCGCCAGCAGTGGTGGATGTGGGGAGAGAAATGGCGGAGTTTTGAAATTTGTAAGACTGGATGTCATGAACTGCTATGTATATTATGATTTTTCAACACCGTTAAGGTAAATACACTGTTTGTTCTCTATTAAAATCTTTCATTTGCTGACTATGCCTATAGTAGTTAGTGCCTTCCGTAGTTTGAATCTTTTATTTAGCTGGCAGTAGTGGCGCTCGCTGTATTGGAGTAGTTCGAGTAACGAAGATTTTGTGAGGTGAGTGATTTTTGAAAGGGATAGGTTAATGTTAGTCAGGGCCATTCTTTTGTAGGGATTTTTGAAAGTGAGATTGCGTTGCGCTAAAAATATTGTGTGTCAGTTTAAGCACAGTCATGTCTAAGTGTTCAAAGGGGACGTTTCAAATGCCAGGCCTATCTTTCGTTGACTATTTGCCTGACATCCCCATACTTTGAAAGGACATCTTTAATTTTCGAGTTGTCTACTTCAATGGGAATATTCAAAACCCTTACATTCCTAATTACACACTTGGAATTCCGGAGTTTTACAGTACTTTAAGTACCATCACGGTGTATGAATTCGGTTTCATAACCAAATTTTTCCAGACAGTGGTCTACACTCACGGAGTCGGCAAACTTTACAAAATTGCAGTATTCATCAGGGTCCAGATGCATGGTATGAACAGATTCAGAAAGAAGGCCAGTTACCTCTGTAATCCAGTCGTGTATTTCAAGTGCAGTGGGCTGTACTCGACGGGTGTACTTGTCGAAGGTGAAAATCACGGTGTTTTTTCTCACGGAGTTCGCCATGGTGTTCTGCAGCAAAGAAATCTCGGACAACGCCGAATTCCCAACGGCACTACGTAGAAAGACGACACGAACGAAGACCAAATGCTCAATTGATAACGCTTAATTCACGTGCAAAACGCCAAGAAACGATCACGAAACAAGAAAACACTGGCGTAAACACTGAACGTTCACGGAGCAAACTTGAGGAGCGTGCGACCGCTGCGACAGCTAAAGCCAGACTAAATAACATCATACGCCACAACCTTCTCAATCGGTGAAGTTTCGTTTAGTCTTCTTTTTTTCAGTTCCCTCTATTCACACCTAGCAGATACATTGCTTAAATGTATTTGTAGCTCCTTTTCATCTACTAACGAGTTTCGAGGCGCAAAACTACTGCGTCATCTATACACAAACTAATAGGACTGTTCCGATTGTCAAATAAATATGTTTTGAAGATATCTATGGCTTGGTTTCATTTGATGTTCATACCATTTATCTTCAATGTAGTCTACGGTGACACAGAGTTTTCAAAGCTGGTGAGAAAGCGTGGCGTGGATTGCTAGTCTGCCTCCAGAGTAAGCGGATATAGCTGCGTTCTCTCCTCGCAGGCCGCTCGCACCGGCCAGCTTTCAATAAGCGCAGCCAACTCCCAACTCCCCAACTGCGCCCGGAAATGGCGCCGCGGCGCGCCGTGCGGGGGGCTTCAGCGAGAATGAGAGAGAGCTGGAGATTAATTTGCCTGCCGTTGGCCGAGATCGCCAGTGCACGCGGCTGCCGTGACGCCCCTGACGAACAAAAGTTGGAATACCGTCGGACTGCACGTGCCGTTGTAGAACAGTGTCTGCCTAAAGCAAAACTTGTTAATAACACACTCGCATTCAACAACGTAAAGTGCCTGTGGCTCTCGAAACAAGCTGGTGCACGATGCTTATACGCGTGCTGAAGGATGCCCTGGCGCTTTTCGACACGTGTCTCAGTGATACATGTAACCTCCACCCCTTGTCCCCTCCGCGCCCCCCTTAATAATCGGTTAATGCGATAATATGACCCTGATAGCGTGTACTCAATGAATTTGATTTTCGATAAGGCTATCGTGTCCGCAAAAAAATGGACCGGGTAGTCGAGAAAGGTGTACAACAAGTTATTCAAACTTTCTACTTATTTGGATTCTATCTCATGCCCAAAACAGTGCCATCACTGACTTAAGGTACGAAACACAAAGGGGCATCACGTGACTCAAAGAGCCTATAACACACGTAACTGAAATAATCCAGAAATTAATCAGTACGGACGCCAAACCAAACTGGGCACTGTCTGTTCAGTATGTAAGTGATACTGCGGACAGTAACAAATATGAAACTGTTTGACTGTACGTTTGACAGTAGAGGGTTGACATACGTTTCTGGGAGAACTACAAATTACAAATAATTATGAACAAAGAAGGCTGTCTTATATCATTAATACTCAAATATGTCAGCTTTGATTGCAAGTTTAAACTCGTTATTGAGAGGTAAATGACTGACTGCGTCAACAATTTACGTAACCTCAGATTCACTAGCTTCCTGGGTACTGAAAGCTACCTTACGTTTTTTGAATAGATTGTGATTACTATGAAAATTTACTAACTTGAATAAGCAACTGTTGGTTTTCAACAAATTGGCAACGACAAAATGCAAACCAAGGCGGAGCACAACAGCTTTACGACTACAGACTCTGAATGTTATGGAAGAACACTTTTTGAGGCATTATTACTAATTTCTTTCAGTTACGTTTTCAGCAAGCAAACAGAGTTGTCAAGTAAGATTTCTTAGTCTTCTTTTAGCTTTAACAACGACACTCGAGTATTCAGTACCTAGAAACGAACTAAACTTTAAATACATACATAGGGTAAAATGCATCCTTGCACGTATACATGTATATCACCAAAAACATTACAGTTAAAACAGTAAAACTTGAGACTGTTATTTACAACGTAATGTTAAGTATTACGTGAAACTTTTGTTGGATAATGCGCATCGACATATAACTTATAAGCACTAGGAATTTTCGTTACCACTGTTTCTATAATGTACCTTTTCTCGTAAACTATTCAACCAATAAAACTGAAATTTCACAGTTTAACACCTACATAAAAGACCAATAAAACGTGTCGAACAGATTTTTGTTTAAGGTCATAATTTCTTCGAAATTAATTTTTCACTTTTGTGTTAACCTGGACTACTCTATTTTTTTCAAATTTTAAGGAGAACCCTTTTCAGGGAAAAGATAACGGAAAACTACTCCACAGGATTATTCAGTAAGGAATTCTTAAGAACTGTATCAAATTTCAGAATCTTAACTTTTATTGTTCCTGAGAAAAGGAACATTACAGCTCAAAAAAGTCAGTTTATTCCAAACCACATTTAAATATTGCTATACCTCTAGTGACTAATGCTGTCCGTGTCCATAATCTTTATTCTCTTCCTCGTCTTCATGGAGTAATCTCTTCCCTGCCTTTGCCTAGCGAACTCTTGCACTTTTTTCTTCTACTGCCTGAGCTTTGATCAGTCGCGCTTCATCGATGCTGCTGAGTATTTTCCGTGTGAAAGCGCCTGGATGGAAGCCTAGTCTCTGCAGAACCTTAATCCTAGTTACAATTGGACTACTTAACACTATAAAGACCTGAAATGCAGCTACATTTACAGCAGCTGAGGATAGAAATACTGATTGTGGACTACGCCTCCAGGTAAGTTGATTGTAACTCTCACTTGTATTCTGTGTATTCCCATGTATATATATTTTTGAGCAGTTCAGGATTGGCTAGGTGCCTGAAAGCTGGTTTTATATAATGTGAACATCAAGTGGCAAACAACGTTAGTGAGTATATGGCTTTGCACAGGCTTCTGCTTGAAGATATTTGCACCACGATATGTCACCAAGGGAACGTTGAGGACTATCATCTGTGAAAAGTTTTTGAAAGAATATTGCCCACATGGCTTGCTGCATTTTTTCCACACTATTTGTTTCTTCAATCTTTCTCACAGCCTTCTGGACTCATCTACAACGTGTTTCGATCGCGTGATCGAAAAATTAAGGCACACACGTATGTAGCGTAGAGAAGGTGTGGATCATAGCTTAGAAAGAGGGGGATTGGCAGGTGGAGACGCCTATGCAAACATTTTAAAAACATATTTCTAGCCAGAATTTGATTATGATACTTTGAGATGTTATTCTTGAGGAATCAATCTAATAAATTAGGTAACAAAAAATTTCCATTATTTACCCAGTCTTGTCTACATCGTCCTTAACTAGATGACAATGACTGAGAAAAATGGTAAGATTAGGTACCCACAATTTTTAGGCATCTTACTTAAAGTCACTCAAATTATGCGATTGGGTAATGCATCACAAAGTTCCAAACGTGAACGAAAATGAAACGATCTTACAGATCGTTGCACACGTTAAGCCGTCGGCTTCGTTGTCGTCGGCAATGGACCTATAACTCCATGCAATATTGTAGACACACATTGAACAGCAATAACGAATCAACGGTCAGGATTCTCATGTTATTGTAGCCACTTACATATGCTCACACTTTCCAAGCTCTTTATGCCTTGTTAGTAACATTTCCGGCTGACGTTATCCCGACTTTCTACTGTAAACGTCGCTTGCATGTCTTAGCTGTCTCGTCTCACCACTAAGTAAGTCTTCAGCACACTCTGCTCTCACGTCACACTCGTGTCTTACACAAGTTTCTGCTCTCAGCCATCGATATTGCTTTTCCTAACTTCCCTTAACGGCATCATAAATCAAAATAATTTATACAAGTTACGACACATATTACATCCTACTTCTAATAAACGTAATTGCCAAAACCGTTTAAGTGACACATCTGTATTATATTGTCACACACAACTGGCTCGTATGCTAATATATCGGCACTGGCCTGAGGAACTTTTTTTTTCCTTGGCTCATCAGTCTTCTGAATGATCTGAATACACTCACTAAGAATTTCTCTCATGCCCCAACCTCTTCATCAATTCCCTCTAGTACCATGAAAGTCATTCCGTAATTTCGTAAAACATGTCCTATCAACCAATTCCTTCTTCTTGTCAGCGATTTCCACATGTCCCTGCCTTCGAAAATTCTGCGAGGAACTTCTTTATGCTTATTTCGTCCACATTGTTTCAACGTTTTAACCACATCTGAAATTCTTCGATTCTCTTCCTTTTCAGTTTTCTCTTAATCCTTGATTAAGTGCCATACGTTGTTTGGTCAGAAAGTACATTCTCATTATTACTGCCTCAAATAAAAGCCTATGGTTGATATCAGTACACCTTTTCGCCAGAAATGTACTCTTTGCCTGTGATAGTCAGCCTATTGTGTCCTCCATGCTTCGACCGTGACGTTCCATTTTGCTTCATAGGTAGCAAATTCCTAACTTCGTCTAGTGCATAGCAAACTGCGTTAATGTTAAATTTTTAACTAATATCATTTATTCTATCTCTGTTTACTTTCATTTTTCTTCGGTATTTTACAATGTATACTCATTACATCTAAATGGATACTCTGCAAATCACATTTAAGTGCCTGGCAGAGGATTCATCGAACCACCTTCACAATTCTCTAGTATGCCAATGTCGTGTAGCACGCGGATCGAATTAACACCTATATCTTTCCGTACTAGCTCTGATTTCCCTTATTTTATAGTGGTGATCGTTCGGCCCTATGTAGGTCGGTTCAACGAAATATTTTCGCATTCGGAGGAGAAAGTTGGTGGTTGGAATCTCGTGAGAAGATTCCGTATTAACGAAAAACGCCTTTCTTTTAATGATTTCCAGCTCAAATCCTGTATAATTTCTATGACACTCTCTCCCATATTTCGCGAAAATACAAAACGTGCTGCCTTTCTTTGAAGTCTTTCTACGCACTCCGTCAGTCCTACCTGGTAAGGATCCCTCACCGCGCAGCAGTATTCTGAAAGAGGACGGACAAGCGCCGTGTAAGCAGTCTCCTTAGTAGGTCTGTTACATTTCCGAAGTGTCCTGTCAATATAACGCAGTATTTGGTTAGCCTTCCCCACTACATTTTCTATGTTTTCTTTCCAATTTAAGTTGTTTGTAATTGCAATACCTAGGTATTTAGTAGAATTTACGGCTTTTAAATTAGACTGATTTATCGTGTAACCGAAGTTTGACGAGTTCCTTTTAGCATTTATGTGGATGACCTCACACTTTTCGTTATTTAGGGTCAACTACCGCTTTGAGAATGCGCTAGGTGACGATCAGTTTGGCTTTAGGAAAAGTAAAAGGACGAGAGAGGCAATTCTGACGTTACGGCTAATAATGGAAGCAAGGCTAATGAAAAATCAAGACACTTTCATAGGATTTGTCGAACTGGAAAAAGCGTTCGACAATATAAAATGGTGCAAGCTGTTCGAGATTCTGAAAAAAGTAGGGGTAAGCTATAGGGAGAGACGGGTCATATACAATATGTACAACAACCAAAAGGGATTAATAAGAGTGGACGATCAGGAACGAAGTGCTCGTATTAAGAAGGGTGTAAGACAAGGCTGTAGCCTTTCGCCCCTACTCTTCAGTCTGTACATCGAGGAAGCAACGATGGAAATAAAAGAAAGGTTCACGAGTGGAATTAAAACACAAGGTGAAAGGATATCAATGATACGATTCGCTGATGACATTGCTATCCTGAGTGAAAGTGAAGAAGAATTAAATGATCTGCGGAACGGAATGAACATTCTAATGAGTACACAGTATGGTTTGAGAGTAAATCGGAGAAATACGAAGGTAATGAGAAGTAGTAGAAATGAGAACAGCGAGAAACCTAACATCAGGACTGATGGTCACGAAGTCAATGAAGTTAAGGAATTGTGCTACCTAGGCAGTAAAATAACCAATGACGGACGGAGCAAGGAGGACATCAAAAGCAGACTCGCTATGGCAAAAAAGGCATTTCTGGCCAAGAGAAGTCTACTAATATGAAATACCGGCCTTCATTTGAGGAAGACATTTCTGAGGATATACGTCTGGAGTACATCATTGTATGGTAGTGAAACATGGACTGTGGGAAAACCGGAACAGAAAAAAATCGAAGCATTTGAGATGTGGTGCTACAGACGAATGTTGAAAATTAGGTGGACTGATAAGGTAAGGAATGAGGAGGTTCTACGCAGAATCGGAGAGGAAAGGAATATGTGAAAAACACTGATAAGGAGAAGGGACAGGATGATAGGACATCTGCTAAGACTTGAGGGAATGACTTCCATAGTACTAGAGGGAGCTGTGGAGGGCAAAAACTGTAGAGGAAGACAGAGATTGGAATACGTCAAGCAAATAAAAAAAAATGGTTCAAATGGCTCTGAGCACTATGGAACTCAACTGCTGAGGTCATTAGTCCCATAGAACTTAGAACTAGTTAAACCTAACTAACCTAAGGACATCACAAACATCCATGCCCGAGGCAGAATTCGAACCTGCGACCGTAGCGGTCTTGCGGTTCCAGACTGCAGCGCCTTTAACCGCACGGCCACTTCGGCCGGCTCGTCAAGCAAATAATTGAGGACGTGGGTTGCAAGTGCTACTCTGAGATGAAGAGGTTAGCACAGGAAAGGAATTCGTGGCGGGCCGCATCAAACCAGTCAGTAGACTGATGACCAAAAAAAAAAAAAACACTTTCCGCACTATTCAGATATTTCTTCTAAATGATATTGCAGTTTTTTTAATCTTCCGATGACTTTATTAATCGATAAGTGACAGCGTCATCTGCAAACAACAGAAGACGGCTGCTCAGATTGTCTCTCAAATCTTCTATATAGATTAAGAACAGAAAGGGCCTATAACACTACCTTGGGGAACGCCTGAAATAACTTCTGTTTTACTCGATGACTTTCCGTCAGTTACTACGAACTGTCACCTCTCTGACAGGAAATCGCAAATCCAGTCACATATCTAGACCAGGACCGTCCAAGGCGTACAGAACTCGGTGGGGGCCAGACGTGTTGGCCATGTGTCGGCTGAGGCTCGGCCTATCTCGCCTTATGGAGTCGTATAATCGACGGGTACTGCCAATTCGCTATTTAAAGACTTAGTTGACAGTGAAAGAGCAAGAAACTACAATGACCGAAGACATTAGTCATTATTCTGTGGATCACGAAGTACTTTCTGCTATATTTGCAGTCATGAACCAAGTGAAGAGGTCGGACGCACTACTCAGTTGTGAAATGCAGCCATTTTCTATGGAGGTGAACGAAGAGTTCGGAGACTTTATTAATTACTGGAAAGCACGTTCGATAAGTTAAGGGAAATGCCTGGAACGATTTTTCGACTCGCTGATGTTGAATTTGTGAAGGAAGTCCAAGAACAAAAATTAGAACATCCAGAATAGATTTCACACTTCACACTTTAATTGTACTTCCACTGCCCACAACAAGACGTTGCTATGTTTCTGATTTAATGATGACACACTTAAAAACAATTACATTATAGAAGTGACAGATTCTGACAAACACAGTGGAATTCCCTAAACTCACTGGAAATAAAGAAAACGTAGATTTGAAGAACTCATGGAGGTCCTGAACAAATGACGAGGACATTTTTCTAAACGTTTTGATGACACTGCTAACTGTACACCTATTTTGGAGCGCCAGAGCAAGAGTCCTACTTCCACTTGACCAGTTGCTATATTTTTATTTTTTATTTTTTTGGGGGGGAGCGATTCATCAAGGTTACTACCTTTACAGTCTTTTCTAGCAGAGATCGGAACAAGTATTTACAGCGCGATCGATCAAGTTACATTTGACAAGCTGCATCGAATTTGGCCAAACACCGACTTCTAAAGAGATGTTTGATACATAACCAACAGAAGTCGCATTGAACTGTTCAGAAATAACGTAAAAAAACCTTTATACACGTCTGTAAATCTTACGAAAAAATCTATACGAATTTTGCCAGTGGTTAATTTATTATCGAAACACTCTTTTTTCATGTTGCAGTGTCTGCATTATGTTTTCATAAAGTGATGAAAACCACTCGTCATAGAGACATCATATAAAAATGCGCACCCATTATGGCATCGTTAACATTTTATTTGTCAAATTTGGCTTAAATCTATGATGAAGCTCCCTTTGCTCTCCGTAGCAACTTAGTAATACGGCTACTGAAAGCCTGTGGGTCTTTCGCACTTTTCACAGCTTTTCTCGGCACGAAATGATCAAAGGTGTATTGTACGATGCATTTAAATTACTTCATTCTAGCGTCTGCAGCGTAATATAGGTCACCGTATGTCATTTTCATGAATAGATAATTCCTTTTAGCTGCCAAGAGTTTATAATTCTTTCGTACTGTAAGCTCTTCTTGGTGTTAGAGCGATTTTCTAATAGACCTGGCCATCATTAAACAAGTACAGAAGTCTCTCAGTTAGAATGTAGTTTACATAGGATGTTTATAAATGCATATCTACGTTAAGTTTTACATAACGCTAGAACATACTGCATATGTATCAGGTCGCTAATTTCTTGCTGTCAGATATTGCGAGCAGTTATGTGTTTTTCATAAGATCTGACAAGTGGTTCACTGTTGACCGATTTGTGGCCTGATCCACAGATGCAAAATGTTTATACATTACTGGCCATTAAAATTGCTACACCAAGAAGAAATGCAGATGTTAAACGGGTATTAATTGGACAAATATATTATACTAGAACTGACATGTCTTTAGATTTTCACGCAATTTGGGTGCATAGATCCTGAGAGATCAGTACCCAAAACAACCACCTCTGGCCGTAATAACGGTCCTGATATGCCTCGGCATTGAGTCAAACAGAACTTGGATGGCGTGTACAGCTTCAACACTATACCACAGTTCATCAAGAGCAGTGACTGGCGTATTGTGACGAGACAATTGCTCGGCCACCATTAACCAGACGTTTTCAGTTGGTGAGAAATCTGGAGAATGTGCTGGCCAGGGCAGCAGTCGAACATTTTCTGTATCCAGAAAGGCACGTACAGGACCTGCAATATGCGGTCGTGCATTATCCTGCTGAAATGTAGGGTTTCACAGGGATCGAATGAAGGGTAGAGCCACGGGTCGTAAAACATCTCAAATGTAACATCCACTGTTCAAAGTGCCGTCAGTGCGAACAACAGGAGACCGAGACATGTAACCAGTGGCACCCCATGCCATCACGCCGGGTGATACGCCAGTATGGCGATGACGAATACACGCTTCCAATGTGCGTTCACCACGATGTCGCCAGACATGGATGCGACCATCATGATGCTGTAAACAGAACCTGGATTCATCCGAAAAAATGACGTTTTGCCATTCGTGCACCCAAGATCGTCGTTGAGCACACCATCGAAGGCGCTCCTGCCTGTGATGCAGCGTCAAGGGTAACCGCTGCCATGGTCTGCGAGCTGATATTCCATGCTGCTGCAAACGTCGTCGAACTGTTCGTGAAGATGGTTGTTGTCATGCAAACGTCCCCATCTGTTGACTCAGGGATCAAGATGTGGTTGCACTATCCGTTACAGCCATGCGGATAAGATGCCTGTCATCTCGACTGCTAGTGATACGAGGCCATTGGGATCCAGTACGGCGTTCCGTATTACCCTCCTGAACCCACCGATTCAATATTCTGCTAACAGTCATTGGATCTCGACCAACGCGAGCAGTAATGCCTCCATACGATAAACCGCAATCGTGATAGGCTACAATCCGACCTTTATCACATTCGGAAACGTGATGGTACCCATTTCTCCTCCTTACACGAGGCAACACAACAACATCTCACCAGGCAACGCCGGTCAACTGCTGTTTGTGTGTGAGAAATAGGTTGGAAACTTTCCTCCTGTCAGCACGTTGTAGGTGTTGCCACCAGCGCCAACCCTGTGTGAATGTTCTGAAATACTAATCATTTGCACATCACAGAATCTTCTTCCCGTCGGTTAAATTTCGCGTCTGTAGCACGTCACCTTCGTGGTGTACCAATTTTAATGGCTAATTGTGTATTTGTTTGTATCATATATATTTTATTTAGAGTTGTTGTTTGTGCATTCTTTAACGTATGTTTTAATTTGGTTCAACCCTTCAAAATGCTAGTAAAATTTTCTAAATATTGGTTGTGTTTTATGTCTGTGCGATAGATCAGAGTATCTTGCGGGTTAGTTTTTATCCGTAGGGAAATTTCTATTTCTTCAAATTATCCATTCTGAACCCGTTGGAGATTTTTGTGATGTATGGAGGGCTTTTTTCAGTTAATTTTGTCTTACGATTATGTGTTTTTACATGTAGAAATAAAGAGGGTGGGTTGGTGTCGGCATGTCTTGCATGTTCTCTACATCTGGTGTAGAAGTCATGTCCTATGTATAGTACGTAATATTTTTCGCAGATTCCACAGTTAATTTTATATACTCCTGGATATGGATATTTGATATTATAAGCTTGGCTGTTTTTTTCATGCTTAAATTGTTAGATGTTTTTAAAGATAGTTCTGCAGATGTGTTTTCTAACGTGACATTTAACTTGTTTGAGATATTGCCTGTATAAATGGCAGATATATCTGTGTTTTCTCTTTGCGGCTGAATTTTCGTATTAATGCTGTTGTTTGATTTATAGGTTGGTGTGTGGATATGGGTTTTTCTTTGTATAATCAGTCTGCTATGCCTAGATTGAAGTCATTTTTATATGCTACGTATTCTACTGTTTTTATTTAATTTTGTATGGTTTCTGATTCGAGTGGTAGAGCTATAATTCTCTTTACCATATTTTTCGCATTTCGGGTGGCTGATGTTGTCATTTATTGTGGTGTCGTTGGAGCTTGGTTGTCTATAAATTTTAAAGATGTGTTCGTTGCTAGTGTTGCTTGCCTTTAGATCCAGGGACATATCCCCCTAGAAGATTGTTAAGCCCTTGGTAGATTAATTGTGCGTCCATTTCGGTTCCTTCTGTTAGCAGAATGTATTATCTACGTATCTGTATTAATACATAAATTTGTTGATTAGTGGATTGTGTGATTTCTAATATTATTCTTCTAGTTTGTCTAAGAAGATGTCTGAAGTTGTTCCCGCTATTCGGCTACCAACGGCTACCACGTCAGCTTGTCTGTACATTTTGTTGTTAAATGAGGAGTAGTATTATTTTTTCTATTCTTGTGATTGGTAATTTCCTCTGTTTAGAGAAGTTTTGTTGAATAACGTCTCTTGTTTCATCTAAGGGAATATTTGTGTGTACGTAGAATTTTTAATCGTAAATATATTTTCGTATGTGTAGAATTTTGTTAATATTGTTTTTAGGTTCTTTGTTAGATACAGCAGGCTACTGATGCACTTAATTGTGGGGTATGGGGGATTAATGTCTTATGTACCTTCGGTTGTCCTCTAAGTGTGAGTATTGAGCATTCACGACGGTGTTGTGTTCCATCTCAAATTCTGCAAGTAATGTACGACAATTATTTATTTGTTTCTTGATTATTTGGTTATTTTTAACTGTGTAATATGGTTTGTGTCAGATAAATTTATATGTGGTTGATGATGCTATTACCGTTACCAGATTTTATTGCTGTAGCGTTATCGTTTGTCAGTTTATGGCTAATTTTCCTCAGTGAGCTTTATTCTGTTATTTATCATGGGCCATATGTGTTTTTGTCATATATGTCTTTCCCTGGTAAGTTAGCTATTTTTACTGTGATTTAAATTTTGGTTTTATCTGTGCTGCGTCGATTTCCGTTTTCGTTGTGGTAATAATTTTCTTTTGTTATTATTATGTTGTTTCGGTGGACTACCATATTTAAGTCCTTTGCCTGTTAGTTTCTTGGTTCGTCTGTTCTTGTATCACCTTATGTGTAAATATTAAGTTCTTGAATTTCTTTTTGTGTAGTTCTGTGTTTTACCTGCTATCATTCCACCTGAATTTAGCTATGTGACCTTCTGTTTTAGTTGTGACGCTATGACTGAGACATAAGTGTGCTGAATATATTTCTTGATGCAGATATATTTTACGAGGAACTTTGTTTCTGATTTCTTCTTTTATCTGTAATCATTCACCATATTTCATCAGTTTTTTCTCTTGTTTCTACCATCTTGATTTTCAGGCGAATAAATTGCGATATGTTCCGCTTGACTTCGCAGGATATTATTGTCTGTAATTTCCACATTGTAGTGCCTGCAGCGTATTACAGGTCGCGGTATGACATTTTAATGAATAGATAATTCCTCTTAGCTATTTAGAGTATGTTACTGTTCTGTAGTAGAAGCTTATTTCGGCGTTATTGCCATTTTGTAGTACAACGTGCAATTATTATACATAGTACAGACGTCGTTAGTGAGATGGTAGTTTAGAGTTGTTACAGCGAGTTTATATAGTGGACTTGTATTTGGTCGCCATTTTGTTGCTTTCTTTAGCTGTGAACAGGTACATATTTTTCAGAGGATTTAACAGGTAGTTCAATATTGACGCTTTATAGCTTGATCCATAATGCTCTACATTATTGTCCAAGAGAGTTCTTTTAAATGCAGACTACCCTAGTACTCTGTTCCCCATCAGTCTTGATAAGCAAAAATATTTTCCGACTTCTCATAACATCCATGTCAGACCATGAATTGCTGATGTCGTCCCAGTCTCCAGATTTATCAATCACATCTCTATATTAACTGACTTGTGAAACATGAGTCGGTTGGTTTCTATAAGGTTTGACATGCTACCGTGACTGATTTTTTCTCTAATTATCTGCTTGAAGTCAGTTTCAGCCATAACAATCTGATCCCCTATCTTTGGCAGCAATAGCGATCAGATACCTGTCCCATTCTATAGCCGGTAAATTGAAGTCTCCTTCTATTATAACAGCATGTTCAAGAAACGTATTCCTGATCGTCTTCAGCTTCTCGAAGAAGTGCATTGTCACTTTGGTTACTGAAGCAGATGGTCTATAAAAGCAAATGATTCCTTTGTTCGGTCCACCTTTGAGCGTCACCTCCACACAGGTTATTTCACATTTGGATTTTGTTATAACTACACCAGATATTATTAAGATTCTTAATGCAATAAATAAGCTCCCAAGATTTGCATATATCCTGTCCTTTTGATACATATTTCTATCTTATTTAATATGTAGCTTATGACACTACCGTCTGCTATACCATAACCTTAAAGATGGACGGAGGTCGTGAAATAAAACTATCTTGTTAAAGCAGTTATGGTATAAAGCAACAGAGCAGTGTTACCCTCTGAGAGGAATTTCGTTATGTCGACCGTGTTGTACCTAATGGAGGTGGCTTATCGGAAATGAAAGTCAGAATTACGTAAATATTTAAACAGTAACAAACAATATTTTACCTATCTACACTGTTCAAAGAATAAAGAAAACGGTTGACAGCCGATTTAGGCAAGAGAATGATTGACATTCTTGTTCAAGAAAATAGGTATGATTAACTTCAACGTACAAACACAACCTATACTTTCTTACTCGCGAGTACAATGAGCTCTGGCACCTGAATACAGTATGTTCACGTTAACGTTGTAGCTACCAGATCAGAACAAACTAATTGAATAAATATAACAGATAACAAAACACATTATTACCTTGAGGACTTAGTCAAACTGAATGACCTCAATAACGTTACTCTTAATATTCACTGTAGAATCGTAAATTGGACATAGCTTTATTTTTACTTTTCAATCAAATTCCTATCTGACATGAAATGTGGATATGGTTCACAACAAATTTATGAACTGGTCATAGGTTAAGTCTCTCTCAGCAAAATACTTTTCTATTTCGCTAACAATCATTTTCTCACTGAATTAAAAAAAAAGAAGTTACTGTTTTCATATACATTGGTCTTTCTATTAATTTTTATTTATCATGAGCAAATAACAGACCCACTGTTGATCCTGTTACACCATTAATATGCACTTTTAATACACAAGGGGAGTACAATATTGTACAGCATTTCACTTGAATAGCAAGAGTAATTGTATCAAGCTATAATTAAGTAAATTTTGCATTTGAACTACTTTCAGTGGAGGGGGCCTTTAATCTTGACCACTGTAGCAGAGCATACTAAACACACTTTCAATACACTAAAGAAACAAGCCCTTAACTAATATGAACATGTAAGGTTCAACAGTATTAGTTCTCAACTATTACTGCAGTAGAACACAACTTGATGTGGTTATAAGACAATGGCTTCCCTTTGGTTGATTTTCAACAGACTGCATTGTAATCATTTACTAAGCAAAACTTAATAAGCCTCAGATTTGAGAACTTTCACTTTAGAAGTTGGCAACGAAATTTTGATAAGATGTTTTAATTGAAAAATTATTTTCAGCGAGCATTATTTATTATATTACTCAGTTCTGCTAAAACAATGAGCCTTAATGTTCATTCAATAAAGACACTCGACAATCAATTTAGCATGGGAAGGACCCTAAGTGGTTGTGTGACTAGGGATAAAAATTCAAGATAGGTATAAGATATCTGTTTCTTTAATTTTAAGGAAAAAGTTACTCCAAAAGCTACGTAATGTACAATAGTAACACCTTATCCTTTTTAAGAACTCACTACACAGGGGTTCTGATTCAGTTTTTTCGCCTGGGAAATGGGAAGTTTCGTTACACATAAGAGAAACAAAAGAGCATCGCTGTGGTTCTGACGAAATCTGATAGTCTGTGTAATGTTACACTATTAAATAACGTGTGCATTGCGTATCTAGTGTGTGCAGTGACTAGGAATGAGAAGGGGATGAACAGTGAAGCACTAACCTTCTACATCATTAAATAACTTGTTTACAAATCACTATTATGCACTAGGGATAAATGGAATTAGTTAGCAATGAGCACAGTTTCATTGGCTGTGTCTATGGCAGGGTGATATTCAGATCTGTATCCGGCCATATTGATGTAAGTTTTCCGTCGTTTCCTAAATTACTTTAGGGAAATGCCGAGATGGTCCCAAATGTAAGACAATGGTGAGTATTATTCTCATAGCTATCAAAATTGAGTTTTAAGTATGTAAATGCTTGTACATATGAATTACATTTATTTCTTAAACCAAAGTACAACGAAAAGTCTAATATCACTGAAAAATTAACCAAGAAATGAATAAAACTATTACTGCTATTACTGCTTTCACAAATTATAAGCTTGTAATGGTCAAGAGAATATAGGTACTGATGATGACGCTAAAGAATCCACATTCAACCTGGTATCACTATCACCTACTGAATCAGACATAACGAAAACCTTTATATGATATACAAAAAAAGACTTAAAATGTGATCTCTTTTGCTACCAGATATGAGAACGTAATGGAGACATGACTATTGTTTTGTGTAATACTGGAATTTTTACTGAAGATGAGGAGACTAATGTTGTTATTCTTATTGTTTTCATTTTATTATGTATACAACACATAAAATAACAATTGTGAAAAATCGCTTTTATCCGCATCATATCTGAACAAATCATTCACATAACAAACAGCAATATAACATGTTCATATTATAGTAGCATACGTGACTTTTTGGAAAAGTGACGATTTCTTGGCGATTGTTGCAGTTTCGATGATCAATTTCTCTAATTTATTTATAAATTGATTCCGAAAATTGTCAACTCAGAAGAGAGAAGGTGATGCACCAGAAGATGTTGAATTTACCTCGTTCAAATAAAAAATCTTCTTTTAGGCACAAGAACGTATTCGGGTATTTTCCTTTTTCTTCTTATCTTATATCTGTTTAATGTTAATAATTTAGAGGATGTACTGTTAATTGTTAAGCTTTATATTAATATTTGTGCCGCAGTTTAATACATTTTCTTATAGCATACACGAAATAAACATTTAATAAAGTTAAGTAGGGATGACTTTTAGCAATAAGCAAGAAATTAACCTTAGACGTAGGGTGTGACATAATTTTTTGTTTATCAGACTTATTCGTTATATTGTAGAAAAAGGTTTTGTAAATGTTCTCCACTGACATATCTTGTCATAACATGCTCACTGTATCACACGCGTTAACTCCATCCGTTTCCTTTCAGTGAATCGAATGCAGATGCTCATTCCCTTACCCTCTCTCTCGCACTAGACAGCTCGTTAGCATTATAGAAGCAGTCTACTGCGTGCGGTTCGTTATCATACGGCCCACATGGTCTCTGCTGAAGGGAGAATCCGATAACCTCCTTAGGTTATTACGAGGGATCCTGGGATTCTGACAGCATAGGAGAGTGAGCGGCAGAGCCGTCTTCGGCGGCTGCCCTTTAGTCCCGATGCCTGTCATCATACACTGTGTGATCAAAAGATTCCGGACAAGTTGCTGAAAACGACTTACAAGTTCGTAGTGCCCTCCATCGGTAATGCTGGAATTCAATATGGGATTGCCCCCCCTCCCCTTAGCCTTGATGACAGTATCCACTCTCGCAGGTATACGTTCAATCAGGTGTTGTAATGCTTCTTGGGGAATGGCAGCCCATTCTTCAAGGAGATCTGCACTGTGGAAAGGTGTCGAAGTCGGTCGGTGAGGCCTGGCACGTAGTCGGCGTTCCAAAGCATCCCCGAGGTGCTCTGTAGGATTCAGGTCAGGACTTTGTGCAGGCCAGTCCATTACAGGGATGTTATTGTCGTGTAACCACTCCGCCATAGGCCGTGCATTATGAACAGGTACTCGATCGTGTTGAAGGGATACAATCGCCATCCCCGAGTTGCTCTTCAACAGTGTAAAGAAAAAGGTGCACGACCTGGAACGCTACATCGTTTTACCCATACCATTTACATCAGGTGGTTGCCATAATAAAGATCGGCAAGTTGCAGTTTCCCCAGAGATCAGATTGAGCATCAAAATAGCAACGGACTTTCAGTAATCTTCGTACACCTGCGCTGTTCTTCGATGTATTCCCGTTTTCCGTACCCCTTCCACTATAATGAAACGCACTACAACCCTTTCCTCTTTTTTTGAAGTTTTCATTCCTCTGTTTACATACAGCTTTGTCCAGTCGACGATCAACACGTGCACATGCTCACTCCGACGCCACTGGCATCATTTTCGTGTAGCTAGACTCTCGTCTTTTTCGTATAAAGTGAACATATGTAAAATTTGGGCATAAAGTTAAAAATATGGAAACAAATGATTTTCGGACATGTTCGAAAGAAAAGACACCACATATAATAAAGTTGAGGACGATCACTGATCACTTCAGTCCCGATGCACACCATACTCGACCTCTTACGGGAATCAGCGAAATGCCGCGAATAATGAGGATGATGGGCAAGAGGCACTAAATCAATAGTGTGTTAATAAGCTGAGAATTTAGGCCTGACTGGAGGGGTACTGGGGTATTCCGAAGAAATGCAGTAGCTACTGTACCCGGACGGTGCGGTGACCAGCGTATCTGCCTTAGCGGGAAACCCAGGCTCGAATCCCAGTCCAGTACAATTTTCCAACTTCCACCACTGACATAACCAATCCCCAGTGGCAGCTACTGTCATTAATTTCTTTGTTCATTAAATGGTTTATTTTGTGTTGATCAGTTCCTAGCAGCATCTGGTTGTGAGTTATTACTGCACAATACTTCCCTGATAACTAGAAGTTACACATCCCCTCCATGAAAATTTTTGCTCTGTATGTGAAACCTAGATGCATGATTGAGCTACCGGTCAGACAAGAGGAAAAAGTTAGAATTTTGTGGACGTATCAAAGAAGATTTAAAAGAAAACGGATGGAAAAAAGAACTATAATCATTATCAGCAAGTTTCAATCTAATTTCAACCATCACCTTTTCAGTGGTGCGAAGCAAGGTAGTAAGACACTGATTGATAACAGTTTTATAGACAGCGCTTATCCAGAGACACTGAATGTGTAGCCAGTCGTTAATGGACTATCAGATCATGATGCGCAGATAATGGAAATAAGCAATATAGCACCTTACATATCGTACGCTAGTTGATACAAGCAGCAAACCTCATTGATGAGAACATGATATTAGCGTTTAAGAGTAAGCTAAAAGGAGTGGTATGGGAAAGATGTATACAAAAACAGATGGTAATGTCAATTTCTATTTATGCCGTAGTAGATTTGTATCATATTAGAAAGTTGATTCCCTAAAAAAATTAATCCAGATGATCCATTAAAAACAAAGAGCAAGAACTGGAAAATTAAGGGATCTAAAATCTCATGTAAGAGGAAGACGGAAATTTGTATCAAGGCCTGAATAAGTCAAGAATCAACAAGACCTGCATACTACAAGAAATACTGTAACACTTTAAGGATATTCGATAAAATATCCAGACGTATGCATGTCCAGAAGTATGCATGTCCCGGCAGAAATAAAAATTCAGATAATAAGATTAAAACTATATGGGATATTTCGAGATGGAAGACAGGACAGTCAGTGTACAAGAAAACATAACAATTACATTGAATGACAATCTTGCGACTTACAGTTCAGAAGTTTGACAACAACTTTCTAAATGTAGCATCAAAAATAGGATTAAATGATCAGTTAAAGACGCAAGAGAATATATTAAAAATGTCATTTCACGGAATTTTAAGGAAGTAGAAGTAGCACCAATGTTCATCACTAAAATTAAAGAACAAAAACTCAGGTGGTGCTGGTGTAATTTCTGACAGAATTGTGAAATATTGTTCCGGCTTAATGAACAATGTCGTTAGTGATACAACCAATGCAAAACTGGCACAGGGAACTTTTGCTGACTGGTTAAAATATACAATTGGTAAACCTCTACGTAAGAAAGGTGACAAGACAGACTTAATCAGTTATCGTACTGTATCATTCCTGACATCTTTTTCGAAAGTATCCAAAAAAGTATTGTACTCAAGAGTAGTCTTACACATACTTTGAAACAATTCACTTAAGGTATCACAGTTTGCATCTCAGAAGCTGTGAGTACATTTCGTCATCAAATAGCGCAAGCCACAGATGGTAAATTAAGGCGAGCTGGAATTCTGTATGATCTTTCCTAGATGTTTGATTGCGTAGATCATGTTTCTCTATTTGACTTATTCTAGTTTTACACAATTGCCTAGTTAATGCGCAGCTGGTTGAATCATACTTAACACAAAAAATACAAACGGTTACACTGGAAAAGTGAAACAAGGGTAGAAACATTTACTGAATAGTGAGAAACAATAACGGGTTTCATTTTGAGTCCACTCCTATTCTTTATATAAGTGAAAGGCCTCACATGTAACATTCTACAAAGAGAATTGGTACTTTTTGCAGACGATGCTAATGTAATAATAAATTCCATTAGAGAGAAAGCACCCGAAGGAATGGTTAGTGATGATTTTGAAATTATTATAACTGGTTTTCAGAAAATGGACTCTTCAAAAATTTAGAAAATATACGCTAAAATCAGTTGTGTAGAACAAACACAGTAATTTCATCAACTGATTTCACACATAAGTAGGAGTCAGTAAATACGGTAGAAAGCTCAAACGTTTTGGATTTACATATCGATGAAGACTTGAAACAGAAGAAGAATCTTCCTGAGATTCTCAAACAGTTAAGTTCAGCACCTTCGTTCTTGGTAACAAATGAATCCATCACCTGACATATTTTGCATTCTTTCCTTCAAAGACATTAATGATTGCACAGAAGCGAGTAGTAAGAATAATATGTGGTGGTCGCCTACCAACATCATGTAGGTATCTCTTCAAGTATCTAGGCATTTTAGCTGATTCTAGCTGCACCCTCGCCGTATATATATATATATATATATATATATATATATATATATATATATATATATAGTGGCTAATGTAATTCGTCATAAATAATCCATAACTATTTGAGAGGACCGGTGACGCCCATATGTACCATACTAGAGGGAAAAGTGACCTTCTTTAGTCATTATTAAAGACGTCAGTGCCTCGGCCTTGAGAAATTTTCATTTTACGGCGTCTGACTTTTTTTTCTGAATGGTCCTTGTGTAATGAATATGCAAGCCGCTATTCTCTTGCTTCTTCGCCTCTTTGATCCATTTTTCAGGATCAAGTTAACCTGTACTTCATGCTTGAAGTCCTCAGTTAAATTTCTGATATTTTATTTTTCATTCTTGTTGAAACTTTGGCAGACTCTGCCCACATTTCAGGGAGACAAAATAAAGTGGCAGGTGACTATGTCATTTTAAACTAAAGTGAACTTTAATTAATGACTATTGTATACATTTATGGTACAGCCTCCTGTGTTCCTCATTGACCCTGAATTCTCTTTACATATTTTCCTTCGTTTGCCTCCACAACTGTCTAGAAAAAAATGAAAAAATATTTTCTATCATACCAGAGGCAAAAATGACCTTCACTACTGATTATTAAAGCTCCCAGGGGCTCGAAAAGGTGTTAAATATGCAGCAAAAAATATCTGGGATCATTTAGCGAATAACTTAATATATCTGAAAGGTAGAAGGCTCTACTTTGATACTACCAAACAAAATAAAAGCTGATCGTCTCCAGTTACAATATGCCAACTTTTTCCATTCTAAACGTTTGTAACTATTCTTTACACATAAAATAACACAGATGCTACTCACTCAGCATCGACCAGAATATACACCGATTCTTTCTACACATTACCGCAATTTCCATTAAACGCTGTTCCTCTCTGAATGTATGTCTGACATTTATGTTCGGTAAAATGTAACCTTTCTCTGAAAATGGTCCGTTCTGGACAAACAATGAAGTGCCCTTCTAGTTTCGTACAAATGGTAAGTAACGGCAAATGTCTTCGTTCACTACACAATGTTTCATTTATTAAAGATACACTAAAATATTATCCAAAATTCACAGCTTGTCGTAGTTGCGGCAATCCATACCAAGCGTTACGTGTCTCGCTTTCATTTCTCCGTTTAATCAAAGACATTAGCGCCTTGAGTCCCAAATACATAGAAATTATTTTAAATTTTATGAGTATCTTTTTAAATTTATTTTAGTGGAAGTGTATGCGTAAAGTTGATTGTGTTTTTGATGTTACATTTTCCATTAGATACTAAACTATGCGCTTCCTGTTTTTAATGGTGCACCAAAGTTGCTAGCTTGTGTAATGCTAACCTTTGGTGACAAAATTCAGCTGCGAGAATGCCTTGAGAAATCTAGCTGCTAGAATGCCAAGATCTCATGTCCTGTCTGAAATTTATTCTTATCTCAAATTCTGACTACGAACATTTATGAATAACTCACTACTTTTTAACTAAAGTTGGTCTCTCTGAAACTCAGTTAAAGAAAGAATCTGTTTTCTACACTGTTTCACTTACCTGCGTCGCACTGGGTAACACATGAAAACTGTTCTCGTAGCTACAGAGGATCTCGATAACAGAGTTGGAAAGTCTAATTACGGAGTTATGCAGAAGTGCAATTCGTTTTCTAAAAACATTGCTGTCGTTCTTCGTTCAAAATTTTTTATAATCGTTTTAAATAAATGGAAAATTAGTTGACCATTGGGATGTGAACTATGACTCTGGATTAAAATGACGAAACAGCAGTTTCACTTAGTAACATTTAATGAAACTTTAATAATAGTTAAGCTTTCTCTGAAATCAAACAACTATAAGCATTACAAAAATTAAACTTCATGTGTTTAATACTTTCTTAAACAAAACTCCTAAAGCTAATGCTTAAATCCATTTCTCTCACAATGATCGGTAATCCCAACAAAAAATTAAAAGAAAAAAGATTACTGATTTGGATCTATGACGAAAATGCTGCATTATCAAATCGCTGCCTCAAATAAAATGTTCTTAATCGTTACCGGTACCTGTAATCCATTCTTCACAAGGAATGTAATCGTATCAATGTAAAAATCAATTCTTTCTCTCCACAATAAATCTTCCATCACTCTATGATACAATTTCCAGAAATTTGTTGCTTACTGCTACCAATACAAAACTCGACATTTCACATCTAACACCGTAGTTCTGTTGTCTGTCTCCTCTCCTCACCTCGCAATCAACGGAAAAATCTGGCTCCTATCTTCGGAAAGGTTACCTGTAACTCACCTCTGCGCAACGCAGGTTCCCTGCTAAGACTGTGCACGCATGTCTAAGCAATTAAAAACGTTAGAAACATCCAAAGCAAGCAAAATTTCTACAAAAACTTACACACGCCTCTTTCACTATCCCTCGGTATCTCCAGCCAAAACTATGCAAGATGAGATTTTTGATCAACGAAATTTGGACTGCAAATCTCGCTGAAGATGTTAAAACACATGGTGCGTAAGTAGAAATGAGGGAACACTAACCATAACAGCTTAAAAATATAGCATGATCCACAGTATTTACAAATTGTTTCTGACTGTTGTGCACAGGCCTACAAATGGTTTTAAATCAAAGGCGCACATTGAGTCCATCAGAAACTGGTGCACCGACAGTCTCATAAACATCAGTGTGCTCAAGGCATCAGTCGGAATACAAATGTGGTAATATGTTGACTGACTCTGTACACAGCATATGAGGCCACTGTTAAGAAATCTGTTTCATCACAAAAACGAAGATAAAGCTTCTCATAAACACCACATTTTTTTACATCACTGCATTATATGTATTCAGAGAAAACCGTTGTAAATTTGAGTGTATCCAGCACCCCACTAATGAAAAATCGTAGAAATGTGCCTTGAAGTATACTTGTTTCGTCGAAGACTCAGTGCAAAAACTTTGAATGGTTTGCAGCAGTGTATTGGTTTATTTGTGAAGAGGCTAGGAACAGTTTCAGAGGCTGCGATAGTGGTCCATAAATATTTCACTTACAACTCAGAGCCAATGTCTGTCACAGCAGTACTGTGAAGTTTCATAGAAAGACAGAAACGTACCATTAATTCACCAGATGTCTGTGGAATAGTTGGATAAATCTAGCTGAGTGGTCCTAACATGTCGTCTTTTTAAGAACACGTTCATTTGTTCCGTAAGTAAGTCACAGCGGAGAATATTACGCTTAAATATTTCCATGAATGTTTGCATCAGCATAATACATAACAGACAAAAGTGGTTGTAATGGTTTAAATAAATAACCTAGAGCAAAAACTAAATTGTGTGTGTTTTACCATATGGTTATGCAAACAAATAACTGAAGTACGACACTGTGCATTGTTGCCAAATTTATTCAAGACGGCGGCAATGATGTCATCCAAGATGGCGGCGTGTAGACTTGGCAACAGCGCATGACGTCATTCAAGATGGAGGATTTTGGCGGGAAAATAGACCAATTGTGCTATGTCCACTAACCAAACCATCCAGAAAAATGGCGGGATATTTGAATTTTGGAGGGAAAATATGCCAATTGAGCTATGTCCACTAACCTAATCCTCCAGAAGAAATTGGCGCCAAATTCAAATTCCACAGTATCATGCATGCAAAACCATACTTGTCTTTATTATTATTCATTATCATTTATTATTATTTATTACTATTTATATCATACACATGTGTATTCAGTCCAACTGTCTTAGTTCATATCTCAACCACCAGTGAGCGCCATCGTGACATCATTCAAGATGGCTGATTTTGACGGGAAGAAAGCCGACTGGCCCACATCCACTCAACTACCAATATAACCTTAAATGTTCCTGCACATTCAGTCTTTGCTGAACTGTTGTTGTCAAACCATCACCCTGTGTTCGATCATCGAGGTGAATGTGAATGAAAGAACAGCTTTCAATCGCTGCATTACATGTAGATATTGGAGGGAGGACAGTAGCCACAGTTCACTGCATGAGGTATGGAAGCATATGATAATGGAGGATTGTCAGAGGAATAAGTACAAGAATTCTGTTCAGCAGATTTCGGCAATGCAGAGGGATGGAGCCAGGATGCATCCCGTAACCAGCATATGCTCATCCGCATGCACAAACTGCAGAGATATTAACTATCAAGCATTCACTTTTCCAAAGCACGAGAGATGTCCAGTTGACCTGAATTCACTTCAGTCTAAACATATTCATATACCTCGTGTATACCATTGAAGACCATCCTGCAGAATATTTTCTATTGATGAGTTATTGGTGTTTGACCAAGATGACTTTAACAGCTGCGTAGTTTGCAAGCATACAGCCGAGGACTGCCTCCATAGCCTCCTACATGTGATATGGAAGCACTCAATAATGCTCGAACATATGAACAAAAATACTGTCCTCCAAATAAATTCTTTGCAGCAAGATGCTATAAAAATGCACTACCCATCTCATGGAAACATCTGCTACTGTTAAAACTACTTGCCTATTCTGAAGCCTACATATAGGCGCCCAGTCCAAAAGAGACGACCGCTTCTCATCCAAACGAGCGAAGAACTGACCTAGTTCACGAGTTCACCGCTATAGTACACTTCAATAGGTCACGTGGTCACATTATTCAGCCAATAGGGGCACAGCATCATGATGACGTAGGTGGCTTGTATATAAGGAGGACTCAGCAGCTGTTTCATCTCTGTTCCAGTCAGTCAGTCAAGATCAAGCGTCACTCGCTGCAGCAGAATAGGGGGAAGAAACAGTAGAAGAGTAGGTCCCAAAATTATTACTATTGTTAATTATATTATTATTATTATTATTTCTGTGCCAACAGCATATTATGCTTATGAATATTCGTCTTTGTCCTGTAGCTACACCCATGATGTCAGCATGTGCAGGTTCCAACCTGTCCCGGTCCTGTCCTGTAGCTGCACCCGTGACGTCAGCATCAGCATGTTCCAACCTGTGCCGGTCCACTCACATGAAGACCTCAGACTCGTCCACGCAGGATCCTGTAGCGCAGCTTCTCAGCATGCTGGAGCAGGATAGCGAGGTGTTAATGTCGGTACCGGAGACTACACTTGACGGAGCTTCTCAGTACTGTGCTCTTTCATACACGCCATCCATTGATCATCGCCCAAGAGACCTGCTGCCATCAGTGCAAGAACAGCAGTCTAATTGCGCTGGTGTGGATCTCGTTGATGAGAGGATACCAACCGCCAGTCCACCTCAACCTTTACTATGCGTCTCAAGCTATGTGTTAACAGTTAGTGCTTCAAATCGTCTTCATGTAGGACTTGAAGTTTCACAATACGGTAGCTTGTCAGCTGTTTTAGGGCTGGAAAATGTGCTCAAAAATATTAAAGTGATATTTTCTGACTACGAGTAGCATGAACTGTGTTATGTAAAAAAACCAGATCAAGAAACATATGACTACCGAATATTATCCATCCCAATCCTACCAAGACATGTACTGTGGCGCTCTAACTGTGAGTATTCTATCAATGTATAATGATGCTGCACTAAGAATTAAAAGTGCGGACAGTTATAGTATATTCATGCAGCACTCAGCTGTTGATAACTTGTTCGATGTAGACATGGCTGTAACTTGTACCATAGAGAGTAAATAGATGGTGTCCTTATGTTCAAGCAGTATACAGTGACACCATTAACCGGCTTCACACATGTAGCATCCACATAGAAGATATAGAACATAGTTTTAGTACCTGTATAACATCGGTGCCCAAGTCTTGTGCTATTCCTCGAATAGGTGTTGCAAATGTTGAAGTCAAATTTACTGATGGAGTACCAGACTATTGCAATGGATCATTTACAATACAAGATGTACGTGCTATTTTCCAAATACTATGCTTCTGCTGCACCGTTAAAAAAAGAATCAATTAATTTTTTCTCATGCTAATCATATTTGTAAATATTTTAATAAATAAAAATATTTATAATATTAAATTTGTTGTTGTGGTTTTATTTGTTAATATAAAATGTCACCTACGTTAATCTATATGACACCCTTCCCTTTAATTATACCACTTTGAGTTCATTCTATCGAGCAGCCGTTGTAGCTCAGTTGGTAAGGTGCTGCGCTATAGTGGCTACACACACACATATTGTTTATCATATAAAAGCCTATTGCACACCAGGACCTAGAACAGTAAGTATAATGGCAGGCTCGGTGAAACAACCTCGCCACAGGGACTTTGTTGTAGGTGACTGGTCCTGTGAAGATGACCAAGACCAGAAGACCAATAAGAATTGACCACTCCTTCCTGACCGCATAAGAGAGATAATTGTAGGCCCTTCCAACTGTAGTAAGACAAATATCCTCATGGCTCTGTCAACGCACATTGACGGTGTCCGCTTCAAGCACCTTTTCGTCTTCTCCAAAACACTCTTTCAGCGCAAGTACCAGTTACTGAAGAAAATATTAGATGAAGTAGATGGTGTAACGTACAGAGCATTCAGTGAAGGCGACGACATCCCCCCACCTGAGGAGGTAAAACCTAACACTGTCTTCATATTTGACGATGTCGCTGTTGAAAAGCAAGATCAAAACCGTAAATATTTCTGTTTTGGCCGTCATATGGGTGATGATGTATTTTATCTGAGTCAGACGTATTCCAGGAACCCAAAACAGTTGGTGAGGGATAACACCAACCTCATCATAGCATTCAAACAAGACAATCTCAATTTAAAGCATATTTACCAAGCTCACATAGGGACCGACATGTCAAACAATGAATTTGTAAGGATATGCGCTGATTGTTGGAACCACTCACAATACGGGTTTCTCGTAACTGATAAAACTCGCAAACCGAATGACGGTAAGTATAGCCGGAACTTCCAAGACTTTCTCCACATATTAACGTGCAAAATAGCTTAGTTCGGCAGTTGACACTACAGCATGGACAAATTCGCACTCATGGCGCACGCTCAGTCTGAGAAGTTAGGTGTGCAGAGCCAGAATGCTCGCATATACACCGATATCAAATTAACAACCTTGAGGCGAGACTTGTTAAGGTTGTAAGGGTATTAAAGGACACTCAGAAACTTCTTGCGATCAACCAAAACCGGATAGAGAACAGAATTAGCGCAATTGACCGGCAGATACAGGCCGAGGCTGTTGTCATTGAAGAGGGTAGTGTAGGAAACAGGAAAAAGAAGAGCAACAAAGCATATATAAAACCACGTGACATTGAGAGCTCTGGTTAGTATCCTTCGAGATGTCGACAAAGCATAAATCCATTCAGGTTCGCAAAGCAGTTTGACATAAATTACGTTTGCTGAAGTTGGGACATATCAACCGCGAGAAAACTATAAAAGAAACTTTTCAACCTGTTACTGAAGCTATCACCAAGTTGGCTTCACGTGATAATGATCCAATAGCAGAATTCAACAACCAGTAATCACCCGTTAAGTTAGATAGAACATTTGGTGTCAGCGGGGAGAGACCGTACATGCTAGGCTTCCAAACTATTAGTTTATGCGATAGTACAATACGCATTGGGGATACAGAGTTTAAAAGAACGCCTGGCTTAATGAACCTAATCTTTCTAAGGTCATCAAGAAACTAAAAATACTCTGCCGATGATCGCAAAGTCTATCGTGAAATACTTCACTTGTCTGATCTGTATAAAAATCCTGACTGAACACTGAGAAAGCCGGAAAACTCTAAATACACGACCATTATACAACCTCTACTGAATGAACAACCTAAAAGCATTGGTGAGGGTGTAGACTTCCAGCATAAAGGAGTGGGCAATCACGTCACGCAGTATATATATAACGATGACCCAGATGAACTAATAGATTTCGACTGATGATGGCTTCGGCTGCTCCGGGCAATACAGCTCATTCGAATGAGGTTGTTTCGATAATCTCTGAGCTTCGAGAGAGAGGTATCATGGAATAAGTATGGAGACAGCAGTTTGAGAACTGCACAAGCCAGCACGCAAAACATACCTTCGCAGGCATGTTACGATTAAAGGGCTGGATGACTTGTGGCAAGCTGATCTTGTAGATATGAGTCAATATTCACATGATAATAATGGATTCAAATACATTTTAATGGTTAATGATACATACTCTACATTCGCATGGGCATTACCTGCGGAAACTAAAGCTGGTAGAGATGTTGCTTCGGTGTTTGAGCGTTTGCTGCAGACAGGAACGAATCGATGCCCGGATAATCTTCAAACCGATCACGGTGGCGAGTTTTATAATGAACATTTCAACATTAATATGGAGCGGTACGGGATACATCGCCACTCTACGTTTACTCACCTGAAAGCTACCATCGTGGAGCGTTTGAACAGAACAGTCAAAGCTAATATGCGGATGCGGTTTGATCTTCAGGGTTCGTGCAAGTGTCTAGATATCCTCCCACAGATAATTGCACGGTATAATCGAACCAAACATAGCACAATAAAAATGAGACCGATCGATGTTCGCGATAATTCACTCATGGACACAGTGTATTTCCGCATTAAAATGCTGGACCCTCGCAAACAGAAGTTGAATGTAGGCGACTAAGTACATAATTTAAAACGGAAGCCAGCGTTCGAGAAATCGTACTTACCAAACTGGTCCATGGAGATATTCACAGTATCCAAAGTGCAGAGAACGAACCATAGGACATATATCTTATGACAGCAAGGGTGAAGAAATTGCTGAATGCTTCTACACGGAGGAATTGCAGAAGAGTTCTGAACCAAATGTATTTCTCATCGAACGCGTCATGAGACGTCGAGGGAATAGAGCGCTAGTTAAATGGTTAGGATGTCCATAATCTAAAAACAGTTGGATTGACGCCAACAAGTTGGTAAACAACAGGGGCCCTAGTCCTCTATCTCCTCAGTAGCGTACCATGCACGAGAAGAGGCACATCATAATGAGAGGTGGAGGTGGTGTTCACGACAAATTGCCTGTTGACTTACACATGCCTGGATATAACTTCTGTCCGCCTGAAACAAAGCTTCAGAAACGCCTGGCACGTGGTGATAAACATATTAACCAATTAAATGAAGCCTGCCTTGGGCACGACCTCGCAAACGCTGCAAATAAGTATCTCTCAGCACGCCACGTCGCCGACCAAATATTAGCAGGTAAAGCCAAGCAAATAAGGCTTGACGCCTGTCCTAAGAGACAATCTCCACTCACTCCAAATTGATAATATTAAGTGTAGACTAGATGTGGCTTACATTCAAAGAAATAGTATTGGCAGCAATTTTAGAGATTTGTACCAAATAAATTAACAAACGATGGAGCTGATCCTCCGTGGTACACAAAAGGGTTAGAACACTGTTGCAGAAACAACGAAACAAACATGCCAAATTTAAACTGACGCAAAATCCCCAAGATTGACGATCTTTTACAGAAGCTCGAAATTTAGCGTGGAATTCACTGCCAGATGCTTATAACAGTTTACAGAACGAAAGTTTGTCTCGAAAACTAGTAGAAAATCCAAGGCGATTCTGGTCGTATGTGAAGTATGTTAGCGACAAGAAACAATCAATGCCTTCTCTACACGACAGCGATGGAGATACCATCGAAGACAGTGCTGCCAAAGCAGAGTTACTAAACACAGCCTTACGAATTGCCTTCACAAAATAAGACGAAGTAAATATTCCAGAATTCGAATCGAGAACAGCGGTCAACAGGAGTAAAGTAAAAGTAAGTATCCTCGGAGTAGTGAAGCAACTTAAATCACTTAATAAAAGCAAGTCTTCTGGTCCAGACTGTATACCAATTACGTTCCTTTCGGAGTATACTGATGCAGTAGCTCCATACTTAACAATCATATACAACCATTCGCTCGACGAAAGATCCGTACCCAAAGCCTAGGAAGTTGCACAGGTCACACCAATATTCAAGAAAGGTAGTAGGAGTAATCCACTAAATAACAGGCCCATATCGTTAACGTCGATATTCAGCAGGATTTCAGAACATATATTGTGTTCGAACATAATGAATTACCTCGAAGAAAACGGTCTATTGACACGCAGTCAACGTGGGTTTAGAAAACGTCTTTCCTGTGAAACAAAACTAGCTCTCTATTCACATGAAGTGCTGAGTGCTATTGACAAAGGATTTCACATCGATTACATATTTCTGGATTTCCAGAAGGCTTTTGACACTGTACCACACAAGCGGTTCGTAGTGAAATTGCGTGCTTATTGAATATCGTCTCAATTATGTGACTGGATTTGTGATATCCTGTCAGAGAGCTCACAGTTCGCAGTAACTGACGGAAAAGTCATCGAGTACAACACAAGGGATTTCTGGCGTTCCCCAAGGCATTTTTATAGGCCGTTTGCTGTTCCTTATCTATATAAACGATTTTGGAGACAATCTGAGCAGCCGTCTTCGGGTGTTTACAGATGACGCTGACGTTTATCGACTAATAAAGTCATCAGAAGATCAAAACAAAGTGCAAAACGAATTAGAAGAAATATCGGAATGGTGAGAAAAGTGGCAGTTGACCTTCAATAACGAAAAGTGTGAGGTCATCCACATGAGTGCTGAAAGGAACGCGTTAAACTTCGGTTACACGATAAATCAGTCTAGTCTATAACCTGTTAATTAAACTAAATACCTAGGTATTACAATTACGAACAATTTAAATTGGAAGGAACTCACAGAAAATGTTGTGGGGAAGGCTAACCAAAGACTGCGTTTTATTGGTAGGACACTTAGAAAATGTAACAGACCTACTAAGGAGACTGCCTACACTACGCTTGTCCGTCCACTTTTAGAATACTGTTGCGAGGTGTGGAATCCTTACCAGATAGGACTAACTGAACACATCGAAAAATTTCAAAGAAAGGCAGCACGTTTTGTATTATCGCTGAAATATGGGAGAGAGTGTCTCAGAAATGATACAGGATTTGGGATGGACATCATTAAAAGAAAGGCGTTCTTCGTTGCGACCGAACCTTCTCACGAAATTCCCATCACCAACTTTCTCATCCGAATGGGAAAATATTTTGTTGACACCGACTTACATAGGGAGCAACGATCATCAAGATAAAATAAGGGAAATCAGAGCTCGTACGGAAGGATATAGGTATTCATTCGTCTCTCGCACTATACGAGATTGGAATATTAGAGAATTGTAAAGGTGGTTCGATGAACCCTCTGCCAGGCAATTACATGTGATTTGCAGAGTATCCTTGTACATGTAGATGTGGATGTACATGTAGACAGTGAATTGCTGTTGTATCGTGTTGGACGTGTGGCCCAAGATTCTAGTGGTGTTTTTTGACTCACTAGTGTTTATTACCTCAAACAAAAAAAACAAAAACTCAGACCGAAACAGGCCTTGTAAAGTCGAGCGGTACCGACACGCAGCCGTGTCATCCTCAGCCGATAGGCGTCACTTGACGCGGATATGGAGGGGCATGTGGTCAGCACACCGCTCTCCCAGCCTTATGCCAGTTTACGAAACCGGAGCCGCTACTTCTCAATCAAGTCGCTCCTCAGTTTACCTCACAAGGGCTCAGTGCACGCCGCTTGGCAACAGCTCTCGGCAGACCGTATGGTCACCCATCCAAGTGCTAGCCCGGACCGGACAGCGCTTACCACTGCGGCAAGGCTGTTGGCATTTATTATCTACGGCACATTAAATTATCTTACTGTGAACATAATCATTTAAATTGTATATTACACTTTACAGAAACTATCTTTCATTAAGGAAAGATTTTAGAAACGAAAACACAGTCACCGTAAACTTTAAGTAATGCAAAACCTCTGGAATTTATGATACCACCGAGAGATTTCATTCCTGTTTGTTAAATCTGTGGGGTATTGCTCTCGCTGCAGTCCTGATATTTTACTTCCGTTTTCATTTCTGAAATTTTCTAATGTGTAAAAATCTCTTCCTTTCTCACAGAACTCTGAGTAAATGCTGTAGCTACAAAATTACATTAAACTTTAGAATATTCGTGTTTTAGCGAACATATTACTTGATGTATAAAAACTGCAGGAATTCAGGAGTAATCACATTTTGCCTGCAGTCAATACATTTGGTGTAAGCCTGTTGGTCATCGACGGGGCTGAATTTCTGCAATATTAAAGGCATATTAACTCACTACGTTATAACATGGTACACACAAAGGTATATTATGTGGACACTTTAACGCTATGGTAAAAGACGGAGGGGTGCTTTCAACTATGTGTAAGATATCGGTACACGTCGGGGCTGAACCACCGCGTTTAGTAGACTGCCACCCTCACGAACAGTTTCACTGTCGCCGTTATCGATTGCTTTGTGAACTCCGCTTTGCTTTGTTTGCGCATCGTCTTTGTTTACTTTTCTTGTTTAGAAATGGCTACCCTGGGCAGTTCGAGTACAGCTAAACAGCACCAGATGGGATCGTGATCCCTATGACAATTGCGTCAGATGTGCTTTCGCAGAAGCGCAAAACATGTAGTTATGTTGCCAGTCCTGCTACAGGGAAGAGGTTCTTTTTACTCCTCACACAGAAGCGAGTTCAGGGTGTCCACACATTACCATTCAGACACAGGGCCGTACTGGCAAGGTGGCATCATGAGTCACCACGAAGGACAACGGTACAGATGTGGCCCAATAACATACTGATAATAAGTAAATAAAACGAATTAAAAGACAGTTTCAGAACTAAACGGAGGAAATACATCAACTCTCCTGATCATTGTGATTCTATCTGCTACCTATTAGCAGAAGCGTTTGCATTGGTTTGCGACGGTGAACGTCCGCTATTTTCATTGTGATTCATGTAGCAGAATCGACTGCTACAGAACAGACCTCTATCGCTAACGTGGCTTATGTTGCAACAGCACGCTTGCTGCACCCATCTGCAGCGTACAAAGCTCTCTAATGTTCAATAATGTAATTCTTGCTGCCACTTCACTGCGGTATTGTAGGATCTGAAAGATATGCGAGCAAATGCCGAAGCAAATCTGCTGTTTGACAGGAGGCGTCCAACTTACTCAATTTCTTTCGACTGAGGAGTGGAGCGAGATGAGACAGTGGAGTAATGAAAAAAAGAACTTCATAGTCTGGTTGTAGTTCATGCAACAAGTACACATAATAAAAAACCTCACAAGGCATGAGGGAGACGCCTGAGTCATTCGTCGAAAAACTCTGCATTTCTCTGCTTAAATGGAACCTATAACTCGACATAACACTCGGAAGCACACTATTAAAAAAGGTGGAGAGGGTAGATGATTTGCTTGCCCCTCGAGTCAGTACGTTCGCGCTTCTAAAACACTGTGTAAATGATAAAGACTTCAGGCGTAAGCCTTTGTCGCTCGTTAATAATATTACTGGAGCTCTTTGTCGTTGGGCCTATACAGGGTGACAGGTGTGCACGGGCACACTTAGTGATTGTTGGTGCCTCAATATGTAGCCTCTTCTTTTGTCTTCCCTCTATGTCCAACATTCTTGCCGCAAACATGTCACATAATTTACTACTTGCTGTTTTCTGCACAGTCGTAACAGAATCACTAAATGAGCTATATCTTTCAGTATAGATTTATTGTTTTGCGTCCACACGTCCACACTAGAACATCTGACTTGCTGCCCATGGCAAAATAAACATTAATGGCTTGCTTATCAGATGAACGTGGAGACACTAACCAACCCAAAAGCATACTATTTCAGATAGCTATAATTATTTGTCTACAAATGATGTAAATAGAGATTTGTTGTTGCACAGTACACTGTCCTCAGTCACCAATAAAAATATCTGCACTTAAACCCCTTACGCCATATATATAGCAGTAGTATGTTCATGTATGCTGAACCCTCTAGAAAAGTACCACATGATCTACCATTGGTCACTGGCTGAATTACTCAAGCACTTACTGCAGTAAGAGAACTGTAAGTAGGCCTTGCTCACGTAATAGGTGCTTTGTTCTTGTCTTAGCGCTGATTTTTACTAATCTATCTGCAAACTTTTTAATCTTTGTAGCTCTTGTATCAAATGTCACTGGAGAGCTGGTTTCTCTGTGCTTCATATTTAAGAAACCTACTTACAAAATTATAAAATTTTCTACACCAGTGTAGAAAAAACTGCAGAAAAGTAGTTGTAATGGTGGGAGTGGGGACCATGAGGGGGGGGGGGGGGGGAGGTTGTAGGGGACGCACTTTTGGAATTCGGCGAAGCAAAAAAGATTACCTCAGCATGGCTCCACTATACGACAGTAACTCCCGCTTGACTATGTCCACCTTAGACCAACCAAGCTCAAAAAAGCCAATTAACAGCGCAATGACGGTCGCTCGTCCTCATTCAGCAATAAAACACACACTATAATGATGAACGTGTAGTTTTATCGACATATTGCTTCATCAGACACGCTTTAGTACTCCTTGAACATGCTGCTTTCTCTTTGTCTTAGTGCATACCATGTTCAGCAGATTCCTCGTCTGATCTATTTTGTGCTCTGCTCTCGTGACAGTTCCATCTCATAGGAATGGGATGTCCCCCTTGTCGTTCAACACTTTTGGTCCTGCCATTCTAATTTATTCAGTCTCTCTCACCAAACAAAAAAGGTTTCGAAGAATATTAGTTTATTTTAGGAGCAGTTACCTTGCGTGCCCCCTAAAATTACAACTGTCAGTGACATCTTGTGTTCGGTTGAGTTACTTCATTTAGTGACGATAAATAAACTAAAATACTTGCTGAATCATCACATTTGGATTTAGTGTACCAGCGAATATTTTCAGTAACAAAGTAAAGGAAACTGAAGGAACAGAACTTGTAAAATCGTTCTACTTAATACGACACGTCTCATCTCTGCAAGAAGCTTTAGTTTGTAAAAAGATACAATGAACATGATGCTACACAAACCGCATGGACCAGGAGAATTTCAAAGAATTTTTATACTTCTTGTGATTGCCTTTGACGCAATAATTTTTATCAGTGTGATTTTGTTCCGTTGAAAATTGTTTAAAGCTGAAACATGTAAGAATTAAACAAATATAGTATTTGTGGTAAGGGCGAGAACTTTATTTGTTACAAGTAAAATTGAAACACTGCGATGGAATTTTACGAACTCAGCTATTCTGAACAGAAGAGAGGAATGCTGTTGTAGTGGGCTTCAGTTTGATAACTATTCTGATGAGGTTGTCCTCCTTAGACAATTGTGTGCAAGCCCCATTGTGTCTGTTATCACTACTGCAACTTAATTTAGTTTCCACTGGGCTGTTGTAATGAAGTTTGACCGTGGTCTCTCTCTGCAAGGTAATAACCCTCAGTTCCTTCCATTGCCAAACAAACGAACCGTTGACGTTGTGACTTTTCCCTGTAAGAGAGATCAGAATAAATGGTTCAAATGGCTCTGAGCACTATGGAACTTAACATCTGAGGCCGTCAGTCCCCTAGAACTTAGAACTACTTTAACCTAACTAACCTAAGGACATCACACACATCCATGCCCGAGGGAGGATTCGAACCTGCGACCGTAGCGGTCGTACGGTTCCAGACTGAAGCGCCTAGAACCGCTCGGCCACACCGGCCGGCAGATCAGAAAAAAGATGGAATTCCAGGCTGCATTTTACATCGGAATGCTAGCAGTTCGGAAGTGGAATAAATCGGTAGGGGTATAACGGGAGTAAAAATAGTCATGTTCAGTTTGCAGATAGGATAGAATTCAAACACAATTCAACGCTGAAACTGAATCAGAGTTTTGATACGTGTTAAATTTCCTGTTACAATGAAAACAAGTGCAGATATCTGTGTAGTAAGCCGATGGTAAGTTCAAATATGCAGTACAACGCGATGAAATATGTTTCAGCACCCAGCGAGTATTATCTGACTTCGTACATCAAATAATTTACACTGCAGCTTCTAACTGAAATCGTGCAGATATGCTTGTGATAGCTTGCTGATGGCGCTTAATGGTCACAACTTTCGCTTCCCTGCGGAATTACTCTTCCGAAATATAAACCGAAACTGTACTGATAATTGTTGACTGTTAAAGCACATGTTAAGTGAGATAAAATTCACTTTAACTCGCTATTAAAATTATTGTTCGCAATTAATTCTGAAGTAAAAACAATGACGTTATTACGGTTTTAGAGACAGAAGGAGAAGTGGATAGCACCAAGGATTCTAAGAGAGCCTCCTTCGCATTTTGCGAAAGAATACCGTAATAATTCCGTCGACTCTAACGTATTGAATCTATGTCTGTATCTACGTCTATATCAATACTTCGCAGTCCACCGTACGGTACCTGGCGGAGGGTATACGTACCACCATCAGTAATTTCCTTTCCCGTTCAATTCGCAAACAGAGCGAAGGAAAAACGGCTATCTACATGCCTCCGTATGAGCCCATTTGCATGGTCCTTACATGCAATGTGTGTTGGAGGTAATAGAATCGTAGCACAGTCACCTTCAAATGCCGGTTCTCAAAATTTTTGCAATAATGTTCCTCGAAAATAATGTGGTCTTCTCTCCAGGGATTCCCATTTGATTTCCCGAAGCGTGTTCGTAACATTTACGTTTATTCTAACCAACCAGTAACTAATCTAGCATCTCGCCACTGAATTGCTTCGAGTCTTCCTTTAATCCAACATAGTAAGAATCCCAAACAATCGAGCATTACTCAAGAACAGGTCGCACTAGCGTCGTATATGCGAGTCTCCATGATGGATGAACCACACTTTCCGAGTATTCTCCCAATAGATCGAAATCGATCATTCTTCTTCCCCACCACAAACCTCACATACTCGTTCCATTTCATATCGCTTTGCATCGTTACGCCCTTATATTTAAACGACGTGACTGTGTCACGCGGGACGCTAATAATGATCTACCCCAAAATTAAGGTTTTTTTCATACTCATCAGCATTATTAACTTATATTTTCCTATATTTAGAGCTAGCTGCCACTCATTGCATCGGCTAGAAATTTTGTATACGTCATGTTGGATCTGCCTACAGTCATTCAAATTCCACACCTTACCGTACACCGCAGCACCATCAGCAAACAATTGCAGATTGCTGTCCACCACTTCCATTAAATCATTAATGTACTGTAAGAAGAATCACAGCTGTCCTGTCACACCCCCTGCCGCGCTCCAGTCTCTGACCAGCACTCATCGTCGAGGCAACATACTGCGTTCTATAACCTAAGAAGTCTTCGAACCACTCACATGTATATGAACCTGTTCGATGTGCCGTACCTTCTTTAACATCCTTGCAATGGGGCACAGTGTATAACGCTTTCCGGATATCTAGAAATACGATACCTGCCTATTGTCTTTCATGTGTAGATCACAGTATACCTTGTGAGAAAGGCGCAAGCTCACTTTCACACGAGTGGCGCTTTCTAAAACCGTGCTGCTTCGTGGGCAGAAAATTCTCGGTCTCAAGAAAATTTATTACATTCGAACTGAGAATGCACCCAAGGATTCAGCAGCAAACTGATGTTAGGGATACGGGTCTGTAATTTTGCGTGTCCGTTGCTTTGGCCTTCTTATACACACGAGTCACCTGCGCTTTCTTCCACTCGCTTAGGACGTGATAGATTCGCGGTAATTAAAAGCTAGGCGGCTACGGACCAATGATATAGAGCACTCTTTCAAAAAACGAATTGGGATTCCATGCGGACCTGGTGAATTATTTTGTTTTCAACTTGTAGTGACCTATTTCTGACAAACGATCACTACAAGTGTACAGTACTTCATAAACATTCAGTGAAGTGTTAACTTACGTGCAGTGATATAGTTATTCTTTGACTTAGCTTTAGTTAGTAATTCCGTGCTGTTCATGTCTACACAGTTCATTCATGTGTGTAGGGGGTTAAGTTATTGCTAAATATATGTGGGAATGAAGGATTTGTTTTCTCCAACACCCACATTTGGTGACACCCAACGAACTACGTAACATCCGCGTCGGCTTCAACGTTTAACGAAGTTCCGCAACGTTCACGTTTGTAATTTCCGCGGCAGCCGCGTCGCGCTCGTTTCAGCACGATAATGACCGATTTGCCAGTCTCAATCAACCTGAAGCCAGCAGTGCAATTAACAGGGTGACTATAAAACCTCCACCATTCTGGTTACATAATCCTCTATTGTGGTTAGCCCAGTAAGAAAGCCAGTTCGTCCTCGCACAAATATCAGCGGACGAAACTAAGTACAGCTACAGGGTGTTTCAAAAATCACCGGTATATTTGAAACGGCAATAAAAACTAAACGAGCAGCGATAGAAATACACCGTTTGTTGCAATATGCTTGGGACAACAGTACATTTTCAGGCGGACAAACTTTCGAATTTACAGTAGTTACAATTTTCAACAACAGATGGCGCTGCAAGTGATGTGAAAGATATAGAACACAACGCAGTCTGTGGGTGCCCCATTCTGTACGTCGTATTTTTTCTGCTGTAAGCGTGTGCTGTTCACAACGTGCAAGTGTGCTGTAGACAACATGGTTCATTCCTTAGAACAGAGGGTTTTTCTGGTGTTGGAATTCCACCGCCTAGAACACAGTGTTGTGGCAACAAGACGAAGTTTTCAACGGAGATTTAATGTAACCAAAGGACCGAAAAGCGATACAATAAAGGATCTGTTTGAAAAATTTCAACGGACTGGTAACGTGACGGATGAACGTGCTGGAAAGGTAGGGCGACCACGTACAGCAACCACAGAGGGCAACGCGCAGCTAGTGCAGCAGGTGATCCAACAGCGGCCTCGGGTTTCCGTTCGCCGTGTTACAGCTGCGGTCCAAATGACGCCAACGTCCACGTATCATCTCATGCGCCAGAGTTTACACCTCTATCCATACAAAATTCAAACGCGGCAACCCCTCAGCGCCGCTACCATTGCTGCACGAGAGACATTCGCTAATGATATAGTGCACAGGATTGATGACGGCGATATGCATGTGGGCAGCATTTGGTTTACTGACGAAGCTTATTTTTACCTGGACGGCTTCGTCAATAAACAGAACTGGCGCATATGGGGAATCGAAAAGCCCCATGTTGCAGTCCCATCGTCCCTGCATCCTCAAAAAGTACTGGTCTGGGCCGCCATTTCTTCCAAAGGAAACATTGACCCATTTTTCGGATCCGAAACGATTACTGCATCACGCTATCTGGACATTCTTCGTGAATTTGTGGCGGTACAAACTGCCTTAGACGACACTGCGAACACCTCGTGGTTTATGCAAGATGGTGCCTGGCCACATCACACGGCCGACGTCTTTAATTTCCTGAATGAATATTTCGATGATCGTGTGATTGCTTTGGGCTATCCGAAACATACAGGAGGCGGCGTGGATTGGCCTCCCTATTCGCCAGACATGAACCCCTGTGACTTCTTTCTGTGGGGACACTTGAAAGATTAGGTGTACCGCCAGAATCCAGAAACAATTGAACAGCTGAAGCAGTACATCTCATCTGCATGCGAAGCCATTCCGCCAGACACGTTGTCAAAGGTTTCGGGTAATTTCATTCAGAGACTACGCCATATTATTGTTACGCATGGTGGATATGTGGAAAATATCGTACTATAGAGTTTCCAAGACCGCAGCGCCATCTGTTGTTGAAAATTGTAACTACTGTAATTTCGAAAGTTTGTCTGCCTGAAAATGAACTGTTGTCCCAAGCATATTGCAACAAACGGTGTATTTCTATCGCTGCTCGTTTAGTTTTTATTGCCGTTTCAAATATACCGGTCATTTTTGAAACAACCTGTATGTGGTTGCAGCACTTACAGAATATCTAGCAGCAGAAGTACGAGATATCCTAGCCGCACCACCGGATACCGATCGTTATGAATCCAATAAAAACGCATTAATAACGCGTTTGTCACAATCGTGCAGTGATATTGTTATTCTTTGACTTAGCTTTAGTTAGTTATGCCGTGCTGTTCATGTCTACACAGTTCATTCATGTGTGTAGTGTTAAGTTATTGCTAAATATATGTGGGAATAAAAGAATTGTTTTCTCCAACACCCACAAACTCTTTCAGTTGTTTCTCTGCGCCAGGGATGCTTTATTACTAAGTCTTCCATACGGGAGTCTGTTAGATGGTCAAATGTCAGTGTGTTTGTACGATTCTCCTACGCCGGCCGGGATGGCCGAGAGGTTCTAGGAGCTACAGTCTGGAACCCCGCTACCGCTACGGTCGCAGCTTCGCATCCTGCCTCGGGCAGGGATGTGTGAGTTGTGACTTGGCAAAACAGCCAAGCCACTATGAGGTAGCCGAAAGGCACGCGTTTAAGCTCACGCAGGCTGGCGGGAGGTCTGGAACAGTTAAAGGAGTTGAGTCTAGTAAAAAAAGTACATAGCTTCTGGAATACTTTAATCCATAATTGGTGAACACCGGTCTGACGGTACATGCGTCACAAGATAAATAGCTATTAATAATGGCGCCTTGCTAAGTCGTAGCAAATGACGTAGCTGAAGGCTATGCTAACTATCGTCTCGGCAAATGAGAGCGTAATTTGTCAGTGAACCATCGCTAGCAAAGTCGGCTGTACAACTGGGGCGAGTGCTAGGACGTCTCTCTAGACCTGCCGTGTGGCGGCGCTCGGTCTGCAATCACTGATAGTGGCGATACGCGGGTCCGACGTATACTAGCGGACCGCGGGCGATTTAAAGGCTACCACCTAGCAAGTGTGGTGTCTGGCTGTGACACCATAGTGTGTGATGTCCTTAGGTTAGTTAGGTTTAAGTAGTTCTAAGTTCTAGGGCACTGATGACCTCAGAAGTCAAGTCCCATAGTGCCTAGAGTTATTTGATTCTCCTACGTAAATGTTTTTTTGAATGTGAAATTCAAGACCTTGGTTTTCATTCCGTTATCTTCAACTGGCACACCAGAGTGGTCAACAAGTGACTGGTTAAAAGCATTATACCCACTTAACTACACTCCTGGAAATTGAAATAAGAACACCGTGAATTCATTGTCCCAGGAAGGGGAAACTTTATTAACACATTCCTGGGGTCAGATACATCACATGATCACACTGACAGAGCCACAGGCACATAGACACAGGCAACAGAGCATGCACAATGTCGGCACTAGTACAGTGTATATCCACCTTTCGCAGCAATGCAGTCTGCTATTCTCCCATGGAGACGATCGTAGAGATGCTGGATGTAGTCCTGTGGAACGGTTTGCCATGCCATTTCCACCTGGCGCCTCAGTTGGACCAGCGTTCGTGCTGGACGTGCAGACCGCGTGAGACGACGCTTCATCCAGTCCCAAACATGCTCAATGGGGGACAGATCCGGAGATCTTGCTGGCCAGGGTAGTTGACTTATACCTTCTAGAGCACGTTGGGTGGCACGGGATACATGCGGACGTGCATTGTCCTGTTGGAACAGCAAGTTCCCTTGCCGGTCTAGGAATGGCAGAACGATGGGTTCGATGACGGTTTGGATGTACCGTGCACTATTCAGTGTCCCCTCGACGATCACCAGTGGTGTACGGCCAGTGTAGGAGATCGCTCCCCACACCATGATGCCGGGTGTTGGCCCTGTGTGCCTCGGTCGTATGCAGTCCTGATTGTGGCGCTCACCTGCACGGCGCCAAACACGCATACCACCATCATTGGCACCAAGGCAGAAGTGACTCTCATCGCTGAAGACGACACGTCTCCATTCGTCCCTCCATTCACGCCTGTCGCGACACCACTGGAGGCGGCTGCACGATGTTGGGGCGTGAGCGGAAGACGGCCTAACGGTGTGCGGGACTGTAGCCCAGCTTCATTCCCCTACGGCACTGCGTAGGATCCTACGGTCTTGGCGTGCATCCGTGCGTCGCTGCGGTCCGGTCCCAGGTCGACGGGCACGTGCACCTTCCGCCGACCACTGGCGACAACATCGATGTACTGTGGAGACCTCACGCCCCACGTGTTGAGCAATTCGGCGGTACGTCCACCCGGCCTCCCGCATGCCCACTATACGCCCTCGCTCAAAGTCCGTCAACTGCACATACGGTTCACGTCCACGCTGTCGCGGCATGCTACCAGTGTTAAAGACTGCGATGGAGCTCCGTATGCCACGGCAAACTGGCTGACACTGACGGCGGCGGTGCACAAATGCTGCGCAGCTAGCGCCATTCGACGGCCAACACCGCGGTTCCTGGTGTGTCCGCTGTGCCGTGCGTGTGATCATTGCTTGTACAGCCCTCTCGCAGTGTCCGGAGCAAGTATGGTGGGTCTGACACACCGGTGTCAATGTGTTCTTTTTCCCATTTCCAGGAGTGTATTTTTACCTAAGACCAGAATTTTCTGCTAGATCTTTTGCTAAGGTATGACGGTGGTAACTGTTGTATGCTTCGGCCGGCCGGTGTGGCCGTGCGGTTCTAGGCGCTTCAGTCTGGAACCGAGTTACCGCTACGGTCGCAGGTTCGAATCCTGCATCGGGCATGGAGGTGTGTGTAATGTCCTTAGCTTAGTTAGGTTTAAGTAGTTCTGAGTTCTAGGGGACTGATGACCACAGATGTTAAGTCCCATAGTGCTCAGAGCCATTTGAACCATTTTTTTGTTGTATGCTTCGCTCATAGATCTTTTCACAGGTGCCCTAATCTCTACTAAACTTTGCTTGTTGTCATTTGAGCGTTCTCTTTTGAACGAAGAGTGCAAAAACCTTTGCTTCCTCAGCATTTTCCGAATCAGGTCATTAAACCATGGTGGGCCTTTCCCGTCGTTAATCCAGTTACTAGGCACGTAACTCTTCAGACTACGATTTACAGGCTGCTTTATTTCTCAGCATGCTACTTAACTACACAACAAAATTTTATGTCACACATTGTCTCAGGATGAGTCCTATTAACGGTAATACTTCGCTGCCTGGCACTCAGTACAATAGGAGACGCTTAATCCCTAACATTCATGTGAGATTTTCCAAAAGCCGCACGTGTATGGTTTATCTGAAAAGTTTTCTATGCTTAGAAAGGTTTGCGTTTTTTAAAGCCTGACGGACACCACTTACACTAAGTCACAAATATCAAGGGTCACTTTGACAAAGCACAAGCTTTCCCATCGGAAATAGACCGGTGGTTTTTGCTTTGCTGCCTTCCTGACAACTTAGGAGTGAGAGACACTTGAAACAAATCCTACCTGCGTGAGTTGAGTTACGAGGTTACAGACCACAATATGAATTATCACAGCATGAAACACTTTATGAAATATTTTGTACAAAGACTGGAATGCATAGAAATGCAATATCGATCGTTCACTGTAACTGCACGTGCAGCCCACCAGGGACAAAGACGACAGGAAATTCAGTACCATGGAGGACAGAGTGTGAGACGATGTAACACAACAGCTAAGCATCAACACCCGTGGATCAGTCAGTACAAGCGGTTAGTGTAATGAGTGAGTCCGTGAGAACTTAGCAGTACAGTCAGAGATAAGTCAGGCTGGAAGAGAGAAATGTTCAAATATGTGTGTATTCATAAGGGACCAAACTGCTAAGGTCATTGGTCCCTAGACTTACACACTACTTAAACTAACTTATGCTAAGAACAACACAGACACACACCCATGCCCGAGGGAAGACTCGAACCTCCGGCCTGTGGGGCAGAGCAGTCGGTGACATGGCGCCTCAAACCACGCGGCCACTTCGCGCGGCTGGAAGAGAGAACTTGTGAGTTTACTTCCTGGGTCATATCAATCTATAGTCGACAGTTTTCTGACTTCGAGTCAGATCCCTACATTCATTACGATGTCTGACGTCTCTCTGTGACATAGTCACTACCTTTCCACGTCCAATGGACTTTCCTTCTTGTCCAATTCAAGAATCTGTAGGCATCTGACTGCTCTTTCCTGTCTGACCTCAGACTCCGAAACACAAAAACTCCAGCCGCTAGAACAATAGTATACTTACGGGATTAGTCATTGGAGTATTGGGAGGGGGGAGAGGGGAGGGGACGGTATTTTAGCCCACATCTTCAAAATATTTTAATTTAGTCAGTACATTATATTTCATGATTTTGTAAAAAGTATTTGCTGTTTATAATTAAGTCTTCTACTATATTCCATATACTATAAATTTTTCAGTTAAACGCAACTCAAACATATACACGTCAAAGAAAGATTTGCATCACCTCGGTTCCAAGAGTTCCGGAACCTGTACAGAAAATTGGAATAGAGATCAGGGTAAACATCATTTCCGCCCTTTTTATTGCTAATGAAAACCATACATTGCATGTTGTACCACCATACAGCGAGACCTTCAGAGGTGGTGGTCCAGATTGCTATACACACTGGTACCTCTAATACCCAGTAGCACGTCCTCTTGCATTGATGAATGCCTGTATTCGTCGTGGCATACTGTCCACAAGTTCATCAAGGCACTGTTGGTCCAGACTGTCCCACTCCTCAACATCGATTCGGCGTAGATCCTTCAGAGTAGTTGGTGGGTCACGTCGTCCATAAAGAACCCTTTTCAATCTATCGCAGGAATGTTCGATAGATTTGATGTCTGGAGAACATGCTGGCCACTCTAGTCGAGCGATGTCGTTATCCCAAAGGAAGTCATTCACAAGATGTGCACGATGGGGGCGGGAATTGTCGTCCACGAAGACGAATGCCTCGCCAATATTCTGCCGATATGGTTATACTATCGGTCGGAGGATGGTATTCACGTATCGTACAGCCGCTACGGCACCTTCCATGACCACCAGCAGTGTAAGTCAGCCCCACATAATGCCACCTCAAAACAGCAGGAACGTCCACCTTGCTGCTCTCTAAGGCGTTCAGCGTGACCGGGTTGCTTCCAGACTGGTCTCCGACGATTGTCTGGTTGAAGCGATATGCGACACTCATCGGTGAAGAGAATGTCATGCCAATCCTGAGCGGTGCATTCGGCATGTTATTGGGCCCATCTGTACCGCGCTGCATGGTGTCATGGTTGCAAAGATGGAACTCGCCATGGAAGTCGGGAGTGAAGAAGCGCATCATGCAACCTATTGTGCAAAGTATAAGTCGTAACACGACGTTCTGTGGTTGCACGAAAAGCATTATTCAACATGGTGGCGTTGCTGTCAGGGTTCCTCCGAGCCATAATCTGTAGGTGGCGATCATCCACTGCAATAGCACCCCTTGGGCGGCCTGAGCGAAGCATTTCATTGACAGTTCCTGTCTGTCTGTGTCCCCTCCATGTCTGAACATCATCGCTTTGGTTCACTCCGAGACGCTTGGACACTCCCCTGTGTTCCTCCTTCCTGGTGGAATGACTGGACCTGATCAGGAGTCGGACCCCATATGTCTAACAGGCAGTGCTCATGCACGGTTGTTTAAATCTTTGGGCGAGTTTAGTGACATCTCTGAACAGTCAAAGTGACTGTGTCAGTGATACAATATCCACTATCTTCAGGAGTTCTGGGAACCGGGATGATGCAAGACTATTTTTGATGTGTGAATACGTCTCAATAATAGACGTCACTTTCCGAATGAACATCGTATTCTGCATTTCCGTGAGCAGGGACTTTCATACATGTTAGTATCTCTTTCAAACAGTATATTGGGAGTAGAAAAATTTAAGGAGTTTGTGTTTTTTGATTTTTACTTTGGTAGTCGTAAAGTCGGCATTACGGGTGGGTTGGTATTGCTAAGAGTGTGCTAAAAGGTATTTTCAGGTTTTGGACCCTACTTCCACATTAACACCTCTTCAAAGAGTATGTATTTAACATAATTCAGCAACATTTAACGATTTCGGGTCTTTTAATCTCTTTAAGTTAGGCTTTAAATATACCCACCTCTCCCCCTTGGTAATGTGTGTAATGGAAAAGGCCTTGGTATTGCTATGGTTAAGTCATCCAGAGCTGAAAAGGGAACGAAGCAATCAGGCCGTCGCCTCTAAGCTGCAGAACACAGAACACGACCGCTGTCTACTTTCAGACACAGTCGGTCACATATCGAAAGGTGATGGACATATGGTGTAAACATCACCCCTGCCATGCACCCCTTCATGTACAACCGACTCCGCTGATTGGCGAGACAGTTTATTTCTCCCCCTGCTTGCCCACTTAATGAGTCATGTCCATGACCAGTGTAACTTCCCTGAATTAAAATTTATTTTGTTGATCCAATAATAAACAAAAATCCTTCCACATACTAATCCTAATTTTTTCATTTTTATTGGAACCTCATTTGTAGATTAATTTCATCAGTGAAATTGTCTCCTTGCAGTTTTATGCCCAATTTACGCCCATCTAAATATCAATCCCATCTGAGTTCACCACATTTCTATAGCATTTGTGGGGCGAACTTGTTTCACTCTTATGCTTTTCAATTTCCTTAAGTGAAACTTTGCCTTAAACATCTTTTCCTTCGCAACTGCATTGTGTATCACGTCATCAGTTACCCTATGTACTAATCCTGAAGCACAACATTTCAGAAACTCCGATTGACTTTTTGTCTGAAATTTTTACGATCCACATTACATTTCAGCACAAGACTTTACTCCAGACAAAGGCATTCAGAAAAGATTTCCCAACATTTAATTTTATATCTAATGTTAATCAGTATCCGTACTTTCCTCGTCGTCGCTTGACTTTACTCCGACACATTCCCTTACACTTTTTTAGGGTTTGTTGCTGATCGCCTTACAAATTCAAGAAACTGTCCATCCCGTTGAACTGCTTCTTCAAGTCCTCCGACCGAATTACAGTGACTTTCCGCGACTAAATGGATAAAAAATGAAGAAGATAAAAATTGTGGCTATCTTATATATTCCCCAAAGTAATTGTTCTTTCATTTTTTAGCTCTTTAGCGTCCCAATAAAAACACATGAATAATAAATTGTGAAATAGAAGTCACTGTTTGTGGAGCCACTAAATGTGTGGTGAAATTTTATGTGTTGGCATTGTTACAGTCTAGAGACCAACCAATGCATCTGTCGCATTAACCCTAAAATTAAATCCAGTCACAAAGTTTAAACCAATGCAGGCAGGAATTTGAGGGGAAAAATAATGATCACTGCTCACAGTATTTAAAATTCCAACAAAATGATTTTATTTGATCACTCAACCAACACTTACCACAAGTAAATAATGGTTGATCATTGTATTAATTAATATCTTATTGTGACCATAAATGAAGCAAGATATAATCTCAAGTTCTAACAAACGTCCAGAAAATAATCGAAGTTCCTATGGTGCAAATTTATTATTAAAGTTCCGTACTTGAAAATTAGGTAAACTCTAAGTGCATGTCACTTGTAAAACATTACTGTAGTAAAGCCTTAGAATTCAGATTAATTCGCCTCATGTGGAATATTCTAAATTCCACAGTTGAAAATGATTCAGAGTATTCAACAGTGACACATGTGAACATCGCCAGTCCGTCACTCAACACTTAGGATAATTTCAACACACAGTTGAGCAGTGCCTGTATTTTACGGTGCCAGTTTAGTTCTATTTAATGTTGCTTCAAATATGTGTGTGTGTCAGATGGAATATTGCATCAAACTAATCAGACAATGCAAAATAAGGATCCTGCATACTCTGCTTCATGCCACAACAATGCAACGACTGTATGCGGGAATCACATGAATTACGTACGAGCACTATGGGGCATAGTCAGTTGGACACATTGAAGTTTGGGTCAGTCCCAGGACTGTGTTCAGATAGCTGAAGCGCGTAAGGTGGCCACTCGTGTAAAGTGGGAATCTGAGTTTTAGTCCTAGTATGACATCAGTTTTCATCTGTTACTAGTAAACCGTATAGCTGTTGGAAAAACATGTTCGCAATTTCTGAATATATTTGATAATTTTAACACAACTGAGAGGCGACTTGCTGCCACTCATATGTACTCCCTGTTCTAGATTTCAAACTAGATTGCTACACATCTGCACTAAAATTAAAATTTAAAGTGGCCCCCACGTAGATAGCTACCCTGTTTAAGCATAGCCTTGACGTGAGTCAATTTCAGATACTCCTGACTTCGGTAAAATACTGAAAAACCATATACGTAATATTATATATATGTATCATGCATCTGATTATATTGAAATTATTTCACCTTCCTAGAGCTATCCTTAGTTATTATCTAACAAACAGCTTCCTCATAAACGTCGATTTTGTCCAGGTAAATATTACTTCATATAGTTCTGTTATTTATAAATATAAAAAGATAAATCTAAGTACATTTACTATGACTGTGTATGTCTACATCGTAGTGCTGAAACAATTCTTAATGTTACATATATTGTTGCTGTGATAATACTGGTTTTTATGTCTTCGAGATTCTGAAAAAAGTAGGGGTAAGCTATAGGGAAAGACGGTCATATACAATATGTACAACAACCAAGAAGGAATGATACGAGTGGACGATCAAGAACGAAGTGCTCGTATTAAGAAGGGTGTAAGACAAGGCTGTAGCCTTTCGCCCCTACTCTTCAATCTGCACATCGAGGAAGCAATGATGGATATAAAGGAAATGTTCAGGAGTGGAATTAAAATACAAGGTGAAAGGATATCAATGATACGATTCGCTGATGACATTGCTATCCTGAGTGAAAGTGAAGAAGAATTAAATGATCTGCTGAACGGAATGAACAGTCTAATGCGTACACAGTATGGTTTGAGAGTAAATCGGAGAAAGATGAAGGTAATGAGAAGTAGTAGCAATGAGAACAGCGAGAAACTTAACATCAGGATTGATGGTCACGAAGTCAATGAAGTTAAGGAATTCTGCTACCTAGGCAGTAAAATAACCAATGACGGACGGAGCATGGAGGACATCAAAATCAGTATCGCTACGGAAAAAAAGGCATTTCCGGCCAAGAGAAGTCTGCTAATATCAAATACCGGCCTTAATTTGAGGAAGAAATTTCTGAGGATGTACGTCTGGAGCACAGCATTGTATGGTAGTGAAACATGGACTGTGGGAAAACCGGAACAGGAGACAATCGAAGCACTTGAGATGTGGTGCTATAGACGAATGTTGAAAATTAGGTGGACTGATAAGGTAAGGAATGAGGAGGTTCTACGCAGAATCGGAGAGGAAGGGAATATGTGGAAAACACTGATAAGGAGAAGGGACAGGATGATAGGACATCTGCTAAGACATGAGGGAATGACTTCCATGGTACTAGAGGGAGCTGTAGAGGGAAAAAACTGTAGAGGAAGACAGAGATTGGAATACGTCAAGCAAATAATTGAGGACGTAGGTTGCAAGTGCTACTCTGAGATGAAGAGGTTAGCACAGGAAAGGAATTCGTGGTGGGCCGCAACAAACCAGTCAGTAGACTGATGACCAAAAAAAAAAAAAAAAAAAAGTGTGGAATGCACATTTCGAACCGAAATTATTGTAGACAAAGTTTTAATAAAATCTTACGAAAAATCTACTACGATGATCAGTGACAACTAACAGTAGGCGCTCTTAACCCGTTGTCGAGGTATTAGTTTCCATAATACGCTATGTACATAAAATATTTAACATGAAATAATGCATAAACCACTCTTCGAACTAGGTGCACTTTTTCAGCCACACATTCGTTTTTTTTTTTATCTTTGTAACCATTTTACTAGTTTGCCTGTCACTAGTCGGGTTCCGGTTTTATTCGATTTCCTATTACGTCATAACTACTCGGGTCACTCAGTTCAGCGGTGGCGATTCCCTTATTCCCCTTTCTAAATATCACGCCATAAATCGGACACATGCGTTTTCATAATCACGCGACCAGAACGTGCTAGCTGCTGCCCTGTCGTATTGGAAATTCTCACACTGATAGCGTCACACATTATCTGATGTAGAAAGAACGCCGTCATCTGTAGGTTACTCTGAAAGAACTGTGTTTACTGAGCTGTTCGCGGTTTTACCACCACGCCTCCACAGCTGTCTAATAACTAGCACCCGCTTGGTTGCGCACGTATCTTGTGACAATTGGAATGCGGAACACGGCTTGTCTAGTTTTAAAGACTCCAGTTACGTTTAGCAGGATGTACCCTCATAAAGGCTACGCTTTCTACTCTATATACACGATAATTCCTCTCGCAAGTTGCGCCAAACACTACGATATTTCTACAACAATTTATACTGTAATACACCTAAACACACAGATTTAAGGAAATGGAAAAAGTCATTCAACTGATGCGGCGATATCTTCTTATCCTAAACTTTAACCTTCTGTATCCCTATGTATACCAAAAAAGTCAGTACTTATCAGTAAATAAAAACATAAACAAGCATATAAAACCTAATAAACTAATGCTTGTACACTCTCATGTTGTTGTGTTTATGGGTGAGTTCATCAGTTGTTGCTGGGTCTTCAGTCCAGAGACTGGAGACTGGTTTGATGCAGCTCTTCATGCTTCTCTATTCTACGCAAGCATCTTCATCTCTGAGTAACTACTAAAGCCTACATCCTTCTGAATCTGCTTGGGGTATTCATCTCTTGGGCTCCCTCTACGATTTTTACACTCCACGCTTCCCTCCAGTATTAAATTGATGATCCTTTCATGCCTCAGAATGTGTTTTACTAGTCGATCCGTTCTTTTGGTCAGGTTGTGCCAAAAATTCCTCTTCTCCCAGTTCTGTTCAGTACTTCCTCTTTAGTTGCGTGATCTACTCATCTAATCTTCTGCATTCTTATATAGCACCACATTTCAAAAGCTCCTATTCTGTTCTTGTCCAAACTATTTATCGTCCATGCTTCACTTGCAGAGAAGACCTACTGACACTTAAATCTATACACGATGATAACAAAGTTATCTTCTTCAGAAACGCTTTCCTTGCCGTACCCAGTCTACATTTTATATCCTCTCTACTACGACCATCATCAGTTATTTTGTTCCCCAAATAACAAAACTCACCTACTACTGTAAGTGTCTCATATCCTAATCTAATTCTCTCAGCATCAGACTACATTCCGTTATCAGCATGTTGCTTTTCATGGCGTTCATCTTATATCCTCCTGTCAAGACACTGTCCATTCCTTTCAAGTTACAGGTCCTTTGCTGTCTCTGATAGAATTACAATGTCATCAGAAAACCTCAATGTTCTTATTTCTTCTCCGTGGATTTTAATTCCTACTCCACATTTCTCTTTTATTTCCTTTACTGCTTGCTCAACATACAGAGTGAACATCAATGGGGATAGGCTACAATCCTATCTTACTCTCTTCCCAACCACTGCTTCTCTTTCACACTCCTCGACTCTCATAACTACCATCTGGTTTTTGTAGAAACTTTAAATAGCCCTTCTTACTCTGTATATTACCCCTGCCACATTTAGAATTTTAACGAGAGTATTCCAGTGAACGTTGTCAAAAGCTTTCTCTACGTCTACATATGCTAGAAACGTAGGTTCGCAGTTCCTTAATCTATCTTCTAAGATAAGTCGTAGGGTCAGTATTGCCTCGAGTGATCCAACATTTCTACGGAATAGAAACTGATCATTGCCGAGGTCGGCTTCTACCAGTTTTTCCATTCGTTGGTAATTAATTCGTGTTAGTATTTACAAACTGTGACTTATTAAACTGATAGTTCTCTAGTTTTACATCTGTCAACACCTGCTTTCTTTGCGATTGGAGTTCTTATATTCTTCTAGAAGTCTGAGGGTATTTCGCCTTACATCTTGTCCACCAGATGGAAGAGTTTGGTCATGGCTGGCGCTCCCAGGGCTATCAGTAGTTCTAAAGGAGTGTTGTCTACACCTGGGGCCTTGTTTCGACGTAGGTCTTTTGGTGCTCAGTCAAATTCTTCACACAGTATCATATCTACCATTTCGTCTTCATCTATGTGCTCTTCCAGTTCTATAATATTGCCCTCAGGTACATCGCCCTTGTAAGGACCGTCTATATACTCCTTCCACCCTTCTACTTCCCCTTCTTTGCTTACAACTGGTTTTCCATTTGAGCTCTTGATATTTATACAAGTGGTTCCTCTTTTCTCGAAACGTCTCTTCAGTTTTTCAATGGGCAGTATCTATCTTACCCTCAGTGATATATGCCCCATACATCCTTACATCTGTCCTTTAGCCGTGCTTGCTTCGCCATTTTGCACTTCCTGTCGATCTCATTTTTGAGACGTTTGTATTCCTTTTTGCCTGCTTCATTTACTGCATTTTTATATTTTCTCCTTTCGTCAATTAAATTCAACATTTCGTCTGTCACCCAAGGGTTTCTACTAGCCCTCACCATTTTACCTACATCATGCTCTGCTCCCTCCACTATTCCATCACTCAAAGCTGCCCATTCTTCTTGTACTTTCCCCTGTTCTTGTCCTTCGTTCCCTAATACTCTCTCGGAAACTCTCTACAACTCTGGTTCTTTCTTTTTTTTCCAAGTCCCCTCTCCTTACACCTTTTTACAGTTTCTTTAGTTTTAATCTACAGTTCATAACAATTTGATTGTGATCAGAGTCTATATCTGCCCCTGGAAATCTCTTACAATTTAAAACCTGGTTCGTAAATCTCTGTTTTACCATTATGTAAGCTATCTGAAAACTTCCAGGCCTCTTCCATGTGTACGACCTTGTTTCATGATTCTTAAACCAAGTGTTAGCTATGATTAAGTTATGCTCGGTGCAAAATTCTATCAAGCAGCGCCCTCTTTCATTCGTTACCCCCAACACATATTCACCTACTAATTTTCCCTCTTTTCCTTTCCCTACTATCGAATTCCAGTTCCCAATGAATATTACATTTTCGTCTCCGTATAGCTATCCGAATAATTTCTTTTATCACATCATACATTTCTTCAATCTCTTCATCATCTGCAGAGCTAGTTGGCATATAAACTTGTACTACTGTGGTAGGCGTCGGCTTCGTCTCTACAATGGCTACGATAATGCGTGCAGTGTGCTGTTCGTAGTAGCCTATGCACGCTCGTATTTTTTTATTCATTATTAAACCTATTTCTGTATTACCGTTTTTGATTTTGTATTTATAACCCTGTATTCACCTGACCAGAAGTCTTGTTCTTCTCGTCACCGAACTTCACTAATTCCCACTATATCTAACTTCAACTTATCTATTTGCCTTATTAAATTTTCTAACCTACTTGCCCGATTAAGGGATCTGACATTCCACACTCCGATGCGTATACGCCAGTTATATTTCTCCTGATAACGACGTCTTCCTGTGTAGTCCCCACCCGGACATCCGAATGGGGGGCTATTTTAGCTCCGGAACATTCACCCAAGAGGACTCCATCATCATTTAGCCACACAGTAAAGTGAGTGCAACTAGTATGACAAATACAACAAACAAATGAGAATAGAAATTGAACTTCTGTGGCTGCAGTATCATAATCGTTTTCTTAGAGTTCTCTTTATATCGTGTTTCTGTTTTTGTTAACTTGTCAGTTTGATGTTTTGCGACGTTGTACCTTTCATATACGTTTTGAGTAGCACAAATAAAACGCTGAACACATTAATTTTGCTGTCATCTCATGTGCCTCACAAGATCGTTGCAACGATGAAGCACAGATCACTGGCACTCTTTTCAACACTCGTGCCACCCAGTTGACATGTGGCTAGCCAGCAACAAAAACAGGCCAATGAATCGCCGATTATTTAAATGGGTCTGAATAGCACCGAACATATCGAAACTCATCTCCTCTGTTATTCAAAATCGATACCTTCAAAACTAAACTCTACAGCGAAACCTGACACAAACGAACAGATGGCGGTGTTCGCAAGGAAAGACTGCTAAGCACAGATTTCTCATAATAGTAGCAACAATATCTTCTGTACTATATTGAGATAAAGTTTCTCCTACAAAAATTTAACTGAAGATGTATTGTAAATAATGTCTAGAACGTTGACAAATTGACTGGTATTGTGGATAACCCTCAGCAAACTAATCTTCCTTTAAACAAACCAAACCGGCTGCTTGCCTTTTTGGTCCATCACAGACGTAATGCCAATCAACCAAAACGTAATAACACTGCACAAAAAAGTAAGCAAACCCCAATTGTATAAACAGTCCTACAAACCAAAATAATAACTTTGGCATAAATATAGCTGTCCAGGCATCTCAAGCTACAACTTAAAACCACTTCCAATTTCATTTTCTCATCATTACCTGATCCTTCCTCTGTTAACAACTGGAGCCCCTTGAATCAAAAGAAGTTTGGTGTGGCCAAAACAAAATCACAATCCATGCTAAAACGCAACTGAATTTTCCAAGTCTTGCATCAACACTAGTTAAAGTTAGATATCTCTTACTTCAAATAATTACCTTTTCCTTCACAAATACAGTTATACAATGTGAAGTAACTGCAGCATTCCATCCATTGTTACACAAAATACACACAGTTAACCCATCCAAAGCTTTAAATCTCACAATCCCATAATAAATACACATCCTGCAGAAAAATTCAACCTCCAAAACTTTTAAACTAAACATACTTGATACAAGTATATACAACAAATTGATACAAAAAGCTTAACCCAAAATATACCCATGACAAAATGGCATTTAAAATTTCGAGCTGACTACAAGAAAATGGTCCACTTGATGTGTGTCCTCTGAATTAATCACCAGCCTTTAAAATTTTTGTGAGAGCATGGTCATTCTTTTTTAGAGCTTCTTCAGAACCTTTAAATACATTGATCACTTTCATTGAACCGCTGTTAAAGTAATTGCTACCTGCAAACATCTGTTGTTTACAGTTACTTAATTACAATAATTTGTATTTCGTCATCGTCATTACTATTTGCACTATTACGAAAATCATCAACCCCACTCTCATTATGTATTTCATTATCCACTGAAAAGGTTTTCTCACCAAAAATATGTGTTTTCCTCTGACAAATAGTTAAAATAATTATGAGCAGTAAATTTGAGGGCATGCTGTAAAGTAATTCGTAGAGATATTTTATTGAGTACTCAATGTCAGTTAAGGTATTAATGTCATGCATATTACTCAGTTGTCTTACCCACTATGCTGACGTACGTTTCTGCCCTCTGCCACTAGACGGCGCCAAATTATAGTGTGTAACACGGCTGTGTATGGCTTAATTATGTCGTTGTGTGGGAAACAGGGTGCTGTAATCGAGTTTCTAACTGCAGAAAACATACCAAAGTGTTTTTTGCCACGTAGAGCACCTTCCCCTACAGCATGATGGTGCGAGAATTGACAGTCACTGATCATCCTTCGTACAAGTCCGACTTCGCCGAATCCAATTTCCATGTGTGTCCAAAACTTACAGATCACGATCTATGACTCCACTTTGATAGTGAAGAAGTGGAGCCAGCTGAGGTGAGGTTTTGACTCTATTAACAAAATTAAACACTCTACAGTGATGGTATCAACAAACTGGTCTCTCATTGGGAGGAACATGTTGACCACCAGTATGACTATGTTTGATAATAAATCAGTAGATATGAAGATTAAAGATGTAGACCCTTAATTAAAATTTTTTTAATTTAAAAAGTCTTCAGAGTTTTCAAATAAAATTTGTTAGGCATTACTTTCCAGCAAACTCTCGTGTCTCGTTATTATCACTTAACTACTGAACCACATCCACAAATAAATTTACTAGCACAACCTCTTCGCTCATACAATTAGCAATATAATTGCACTTCCTTACTATTCAATGTATTCCCCTACATGTCCTATCAACAGAAAAGTTCTGTGCACAACAGAAACACCACCACTTAAAACAAGTAATAGAGGAACCATTGTCTCCTCACAATGACTTTATCGCATTAATCACAGGCCATACTGCCTACACACAAATAACATCACTAACAGTAGTATATAACACTGCGTATATCTCTATCCATAAAAACAATACCTACAGGCCATATTTCTTGCACACAAATGAACTCAACCCAATTACTTCAATGTATACCTATATCCACAAATCATTGGCTACAGTCGTATTGCCTTCATACAAATAACCCCATCGTCATATTCATCCGTAGTACAAAGCAGTCCAAACATGCAAAATGAAAATTTACTCTATGGCATTTGCTTACTTTCGCGAAATATTTCTCTTTAGGTGCCTGCACCGTAGTCCAACCAACATTTTCCGAAACGACTTGTTGTAATTGTAAAGTACTTATTTTACTGTTCATCTGGCTAACATCACAACTATCGCAATAAATAGATTCAATAACATGTACTGTATAACTCACTTTTCTACTATGAAAACATCATCTGTAGCTCTATCACAACTATCGCAATAAATAGATTCAATAACATTTACTGTATTACTCACTTTTCTACTATGAAAACATCATCTGCAGCTCTATTATGCACATTACTATTACTTCCAACAAACTCATCTGATACAGAAGCCATTGCCTGCTCACAATTAAACTGGTCCCCATCACTGGAGCAACTATCTCCATTGGAAAAACCAGTCACACAAACGTCATTTGCAGCTGTAGTCTGTACATCATGAGGAGTACCATCAAAACCATTGGACACAGGATCCACTGCCTACTCACACTTAGAATCATCTGATACAGAGACCAACAACTGCTCATGATTATTCTCAACCTTATTACTGAAGCATGCAGCTACTTGTATACTTCCACATATTAGAACATTAGATCCAGATTCTACTAGCTGTATACAATTATCACTTCCTTCCAGTGCAGTAGCATCCATTGTATCTAATTCAGTAGAGCAACTAAAAGATTCTGATACAAAATCCACTGCCTGCTCGCAATTAATCTCAGCTACATTCCCAAAAGTCACCCTTCACTGTCAGCTGAGATTGTCACCTCACTCAACACTATAGATTTTGATCCATGATTCCCATCCACAATCTCTACACCCATCTCAATCAGGGCCTCTTCCATCTTAACATCCCCAGTATCACACTTCTGCCTGTAACTCTGTCCTGACTGCATCAACTCCTATAGGCATCTCCTGTTCTACCTCGTCTGCAACCCCACTGCTTCAGTATCTGTACTCTCAGTTTCGGTTTGTAAACCAGTTCTTAATTGTGCTCCCCAAGTTTCTACTTTCAAATATCGTAAAAATTTCTATCGACGTTGCTCCACCAGCTTCGCTTATGTCTACCTGTATCTGTACTTTAATTGGAAAACTCACACTAGTCACTGATTTGAAAACACTGGCTGATGTTTTTCTTCCCAGCCCCATCTCTGAGGCGATCTGAAGTCAATGGGCGATGTTTTTCTTCCCAGACGCATCTGTGAGGCTAACAAGAGATCTGAAAATGACAAATTAATGCGTCTGCTGATAAGACTTAACTTCAATTTGCTGTAACTGCGACTCTGCTCCTGCTGTTGCTGCTAAAGTACTACTGCGCTGTTGTGAGATGCGCCCTCGTAATTGCTGCAGTCAGCTGTTTATCTTGTGCTGCCGAAGTGATGTACGATGCGGCGGCTAATGAGCTGCAAATCCCGATTGTCTCTGTGTCACGTCTCCCTGCTGCTGGCTGTCTGCTCGGCTCTCGATGGTTGCTGTGTGCTGGTATTGATTCCCACTCTACATGTTAGTGGCAGATCGCTGCACTGCCTTTACCTGCAGTCCTGAACTGCCTGCTAAAGCAGTTCACTGTGAACTCTCCTGGACTGACAACACATATCCCACATGGGGGATAAATAGACTGGCTGATGCCAGATAAGCCCCAATATGCGACTTAAAGGATAATAAATGGAGAAGCTAAGACTTCCGGCTGTATTGTTGATTGCACAAATTGATAGTTCTGTAATCCTCTAGCTCTTGAGATGCTAGAGTGCATCGACATGAATAACAAATTGTACATTAGAAACCCATTGTCTATAATGCCTCCAAATCAGTAGTTGGATTTTTAATTTTCGGACACGCTGCAGTTTAGGAGGCTATAGCGTCCCCAGTGCCATATTACGAAAAGACCATATTTATAAAGAAGACATTCATAATTTGTAAGAGATTTTTTTTCTCATGTAGCCTTAAAATAATAATTTCTCTGTGTAGGTTTAGATTTCAAAGAAATAATTTATGACAGAATGATCTAAAGAGACGCCCAGTTACACTCTTTTGTTAATTTTTTAGTCGTCTTCACTTCTTCGCTTGTCTTGAATGTGTCTAGAGGGACATCTTGCGTGTGCTGACAAATGTAAGCATATTTGTATGAGTTAAACATATAATATAACGATTTAATATTATTGTGCACTTTTAATTTGTAAGAGGTGATCCCGATTTCATGTCCGCCTTCCTTGAATTAACCTGCATTCAAGTAATTTACAGCTCAACAATCGCAGCGGCCGATGCAGCCAACGACGCCATTACGTGGCGATATTAACTTATGAAAATTTAGCGGAAGCTGAAAACTCGCCCGCTATTAGCATAATATTAATTTTTCTCCACAGCCGCACGAAGTTGCAGAAATACTTAGCTTTAAGATTCTTATTTTCAGTAGCATAGCCGAGACCCAGAGCCAGGACTCTGACTACAATACAATGGTTAACGGAGGTAAGAAAAATACTCTCGCGCGTGTGTGGGTCGCAATTGTAATTAATAACTAAAGATCTTTTGCTTTAACGTCAACTGACTAGCCGAGGAAATTTATATGAAAAGTTTATTACATTGTTCAACTTAAATATCATTTTTATGAAGGCCCGCCACGTAAGTCGGCAACAATCAAAAAATAATAATAACAATAATAATATATTAAATTACGACGGCCGACGGACGCGAGATTGGCGCCGCAACTTTGGGGCCCGATTAATATGATTCTATTGTAGTGAATGTAATTATGTATGTGTCTAATTGTTGTAAAATATTAATGCTTGTATGAATTCTTTTACATGTACAACAACAAAACCACACCCTGAGGAGATCTGGAGAGGAAAAAGTGTAGAAAAGAAAAAGGATTGCGAGAAAGAAAAATAAGTAAGGTAAGGCCTATTGTGCAAGCATCCTGTGTAGCTCTGTGCGGAATATCGAACACATGAGCACATGAGATACCTTCGGTGTTTCGTGTATTTATGTGTTTATTTTTGGAGGGATAATTATTCGTTTTGTGTATTTATATGTTTATTTTTGGAGGGGATAATTAATCGTGTGTGTATCAGTGTTAAAGATTTGTCAGTGGCTTAAAGTGAATTTAGTATGGGTAAGATAGGACAACCTAAAGCATCCGTACCAGAAGAACAAAATTCTGTTAATATGGAAAGTGAGGATCATTTGCAATACGTAAACGAATCCCAAGCCACCGCCTCGGATAACATAATTTCCGGAGCGGGGGGCGAGGATCTGTGGACGGTGAATGACGCTCCACAGCAGAATGGGAATAGAGTAACAACTCCACTGCCTGGGCAGGGGGGCCAATCGAGTGCTAGATTAAGTGGGGCACCGGTATGCTCACCGATTGCAGACCCATTTGCAGAATTTCTGCGCAGGTTAGAAGAAAGAGATAGGGAAAGAGATCAGAAACTGGCTCAGATGCTCCATGAGCAAGAGCAACAAAGAGAACTGAAAGAAAGGGAAAAGGAAAGAATGTCAGAACAGAGGGAAAAACAAAGAGACGAAAAACTGGCTCAGATGTTCCATGAGCAGGAGAAAAAATTAACGCAAAAGCTCATTGAGCAAGAGCAGCGCAGTGAAGCAAAACTCGACAGTATCCAAAGCGAACTTGCCGAGATGCGAGACGCGTGCAAAGAAATACCCGATCTTGTGCAAAGCTTAGCCGGAGAGATGCAAAAATTGCAGATATCGCAGGCTAGGCTTGAAGACAATGTCCAGACTTTAACCAACCGCGTAGATAATGTGGAGATAGATGCACGGAAAAGTATTGACGCATATTTGGAAGTGCAAGCTCAAAAAGTAGAAAAAGAATTAAATGAATGGCTAGAAGTAAAGGATCGCGAGATATCTGCAAAGATTGAAAGCGATGTAAAAACAGCTGTAGAACAAGCGACTGCGGCCGCGAGTGTAAATATTGACGCTAGCGCTGCCGCACTACGTGCCGAATTAACACAGATCAAATCCCGTGTGACAGCGGAGTTGCCAAATTGGCAACAGGAGGTCGCGCGGAGACTGTCTGCGTTGGAAAGCAATGTAAACAGTGGCGGACAGATCATGAATCCGACTCCGCGTACTGATTACTGTAATAACGCTGACGGTAGGCAGGGTGCGAGTGCGCAACCGCAACCTAATGCGAATTATGAGCACGAACAACATGCGATACCGTGCAGCGCACATCACGAAGTGATGAATGTCCCAGAATGTAGCAATCAGACATGCAAAAAAGAGGACAATGTAATAAAACACAGGACATTCCAACCCTTCAATAGCGAAAAACGAAATGTCCACCCTGTTGTATTTATTAAGAGCTTCAGGAATGTGTTTCCCAGGACATGGACGGAAAGACAAAGAATACAGTTCGTGGTCTCCTTTATTCAAGGTGACGCCGCACTGTGGGCCACCGACGTGTCCGAAAAATGTCTAACGATGCAACAGTTTGAAGGTGCATTCTTGCAAAAATTCTGGTCCGATAGCGTCCAAGAAAGACTACGAAAGGAGTTGTACAGTCCAGAAATGTACAATCCTAAGATGGGAACGTTACGCAAATATTTCGAAAAGTATATAAACAAAACCAGGTACTGGGACGAGCCAATGTCCGATCGTGATATAATCAGATTAATAAAAATGAAGTTGCCCTGTGAAATTAAAAGATATTTCATCAATGTGCCGGAATACGATATAGAACAATTCATGGAAATAGTGGATTCTGTTGACCTATTGATCGAAGATATGAAAACCGAAAACAAGTGGAACCATGCAGGCTATAATCAACACAAAGCCGATTACAATAGCAGCCACAGTAACGGTAGTAACTTAGTACCAAATGGTAACGGGAATAGGCAAGAGCACCGGCAACAGAATCAAGGCACAAAAAATGGCAATGGTTATAACGGCAACGGTTATAATCGTGAAAATCGAAAGAGACATCATGATGGACGCATGAGTAATGGACATAATGGTAACGGCAATCCGCAATGGCGGAACAACCGAAACCAGTGGCGTGGTCGTAACGAACCAACACCACAGTGGCAACAAAACACAGCGCCACAATGGAACGCCAACCCAGGTCCGTCACAGAACATGTCAGGGAGTTACAACCGACCACCACAAAACCAGAGCCATACACAATATCAAAATACACCATCGGGGAGGCAGGGCGGCCAACCCAACAGTAGCAACAACAACAACCAGAACCACAATGTGAGGTTAGTGGAAGTGACAGACAACTGTCAACCCACTGATGCTCATCCGTTAAACTAAAGACAGCCACAATACGCTCTCCGTTGTTGGCTGCAGGATGGTGTAGTGAGGGCACATTCACGGATGACAGCCATAAACTTTGTATGCTGAGATACAATGAAGGAACAAAAATAGAAAAGGAACTTGTAGACATACCGCAGACATGTAACCGAACCGACAAAAGTGTTGTGCAGGCTATATTGCAAGCAGATATGTATGGAGCACCAATACACATAATAGTCGATACCGGTGCGTCAACCAATGTCATGAGCGCAAATTTTTACAAGTACTTGAGTCAAAATAATAGAATACCAGTATTGCCAGTGAAGAATTGTCGTGTTACAGGTGCAATAGGTGCACAATCTCATATCATAAAGCACCAGGTGCAAGTCGAGTTTACGGTAGGAAATGAAGCAATGAAAAGCTCGTTCCTAGTAGTTAAGGGATTAGGTGTTGCTTGCATCCTGGGGATGGAATTTTTACGCCAGAGGGACGCAAAAATCGACCTCTTGTGCGGGGAAGTAAGCCTTATGAATGAGGATAGACGTGTAATTTTGCCGTTGTTGAGGACACGGGAAGTGCACGGTAAATATTGCCGGAGCTTTCAAACGAGATTCGAAGGAATACAGGTAATGAATTTATATTCTGACTTAAGTACAAGACAAGCATGTTATAAGGAGTTTATTACTGAAGACAGAGAGGAAAAAAGGAAACTGATAGCCATGAAAGTTAGGGAGTCAGAACATTTGACTGAAGCACAACAAAACGAATTGACTCAGCTACTTACAGATTATGAGAATGTGTTTTCGGAAAAACCCGGTGTTATCGAGGGCTACACCTATAACATCGAAGTGGTACCTCACGATACTTTCTGTCACGCAAACTACACCATCCCGTGGTCAAAGAAGGAGGCAGTTACGAAGGAAATAAGAAAAATGCTTGATTGGGGGATAATTGAACCATCTCTATCCCCGTACAGCAGTCCGCTCGTGGCCGTAGCGAAAGCGGACGGCAGTATACGTCTCGTGCTTGATGCGCGCGATATTAACAAAATAATTGTACCTGTCAGAACGCGACCAGAAAACCTGGATGAACAGATACAGAAGTTTTATGGAGTTAAATATCTGACCTCTGTCGATATGCGTTCGTCGTATTGGCAAATCCCACTAACTGAATCATCAAGAAAGTACACTGCCTTTGTGTTTGCCGGCAGAAGTTACCAATTTAAAGTTTTACCATTTGGATTAAATGTTAGTGCAGGTGTCTTCATTGCAGCGCTCGATAAAGTATTAGGACCAGATTTGTTGGACCGAGTAACGTTGTATGTCGATGACTTATTAATAGCTACTCCCGATTGGGAAAGCCACATGGACACGCTGAGATGCGTACTAAAAAGATTTTCTGAGGTAGGCGTAACAGCAAACCTCGCAAAATCCAAATTTGGCAGGGAGAGAATAAAATTTCTTGGTCATGTAATATCACCTACAGGTATTGTGCCCGATCCGAAGAAAATGGCAGCAATTGAGAACTTCCCTCCTCCTAGAACCAAGAAACAGTTAAAGGCATTTCTGGGTCTAGTGTCATTTTTCAGACGATTCATACCTGACCAGCTTTTAAATGATAATACCCTGTTAAACTTGTTGAGAAAGAATACACCCTGGATATGGAATGAACTGTGCCAGCAGTCATTTGAGCAAATACGACAAGCCCTTCTAAATGCTAATCTACTGTCACATCCTGACATGTCAAAGGAATTTTGCCTTGCTACAGACGCCTCCACTGTCGGACTAGGCGCGTGTTTATTTCAAATCGATGAGGATGGTGGAAACAAGAACGTAAGAATAATCGGTTTCGCAAGCCGAGTGTTGTCAAGTTGTGAACGATCATATACAGTCACCGAACTCGAAACACTAGCAGTAGTATGGGCCATGAGGAAGTTCAGATACTATGTGTACGGAAAAAATGTAAAAATTTTCTGTGATCATCAGGCCTTAAGTTTTTTGCTGACATGCAAGTTAATGCACGACAGGTTGACTAGGTGGGTGCTTGCTCTGCAGGAATATCAATTTCAAATAATGTATATAAAAGGTTGTGACAACGTAGTGCCTGATGCTTTGTCACGGTTGCCACAAGGTCTGCCTGAGTTAACAACAATACTAGAACAGGCAACAGAGTACAAAATTTTAGTTATGAAAGACCCTACTTGTCGAAAAAAGTTCCTGCAGACGTGCAAGCAACTGCCTAGTTTACAGGACGAAGATGCAGCTTGGGGAAAAGTCAAACAAGAACTCCTATCTTCGGGTGGAAATCAGATAGGTAGCCATTATTCTGTGCAAAATGGGGTATTATATTACCGGAAGGAGGTTAACAAGGACTTGTGGTGTATCTGTGTACCGGAAGTATGTATTAGTGATTTAATCTGGCACGTGCACCTTTCGTGGGGACACGTGGGTATTGAAAAATGTAGAGCACTTCTCGCAAGACAATGTCATTTTAAGAATATGAAAAGAATAATTCAGAATGTTGTAAGGACATGTGTAGTTTGTCAAAGGACGAAACCTACAAATCTGCCCACTGTAAGTGAATTGCATCCTGTTGTTCCTAACAAACCATTACGACTAGTTTCTGTTGACATTCTAGGGCCACTACCCACTGGCAGAGGTGGTGTGAAATATGTATTTGCTGTATATGATGCCTTTTCCAAATTTCTAAAATTGTATCCTGTAAAAGCTTCAACGGCCACACCCCTCATTCAAAAATTACGAACAGATTATTTTGTTAATGTTGGCAAACCACAGATTATATTATCCGATAATGCCACCTATTTTACTGGTCTCAAATGGAAAACGTTTCTACAAGAGCAAGGTGTTAAACACATTTTTGTAGCTCGATTTCACCCGGAGAGCAGTCTTGTAGAGCGTACCTTTAAAGAGTTGAACAGGTTCATGAGAACTTACATTCCGAACCGCCACACCAAGTGGGCAGAATACGTTTCGACTTTTGAGGAACTCCATAATAGATTGCCACATTCAGCCACCGGTTATACTCCACTAGAAGTCATGTTTGGAAAGAATGAAACCGACAGCTGGCTGTCACCATTACCAACTGTACCACGACAAGTTGTACCTCACGAACAAATTATAGCTGAGACTCTAAATAACTTAACGAGGTGCGCGGAGCGCCGAAAGGAAAAGCATGACAAGAAAATAAAGAAGGTAACAGTGTATCAACCAGGTGACTTGGTTCTAATAAGGACTCATCCCAAGTCATCTCTGTTAGCGAAAAAGAATAAAAAATGGCAACTGGTGTATGCCGGGCCCTACAAAATCATAGACATACCACATGGATGTAGCTATTTGTTGGGTGACGTAGAATCTGGAGAGATTAAAGGACTCTATCCATACAAAGACTTAAAGAAGTTCGCTCAGTAGAGCAACGTTTACCTTTGTGTGTAGTAGGTTAAGTTTATAGCGTATTTTTTCTGTGTGTAAATGTTCCGATTTTAGTGTAATATTTAAAGACAATGAGGCACACAAGATTAGTGCGATTCAATTTTGTAGATGTTAAGGAATAATAGTATTTTTAAGCAATTGCATTTTGAAAAAAAAAGTGAACGTAGATTTAAGAATATGTTAAAAATTTCATGTTGAAAAATGCTTTAAAAATATTTTTAAAAAAAATTCAATAGCATGTAATGATGAAAGAATTTTTCATTAGTGTGTCATGAATATTTTTGAACTGTAGTAGTAACGCAACTTATGAAGTTCAATATTATAGTGCATATGTTGTTCTATGTATTTATGTCTATACCGATTTTGAAATATGCTCAATCATAATTTACTAAACAACATGAGTGCAGGGTGTACATCACCCAAGGTACCTCATGTGTTGTGGACAAAGTACAAAGCAAATCAGTAAACGCGACTACCGCTAAGCACTGTTAAAATATATTGCCATCTGCTAAGGCAGAGATTTGCACGAATTTGTAGTGTAAACAAAAGTCACAAATCTAACACTAATCTAGGAACTTGCACGCTAGGCCTAGATTATAAAATGTGTACAATAATGCGAGAGGCAAGGTTTTGTAAAGTCGAGCCTGGCTCTGGAGGGCAAGTACGCAATGAGTGGGCAGACATGACATGGGGACTTACCTCAGATGAGACGGAAATACAATTGTATAGTCAAAAAATCTGAAGGCAAGTACGACTCTAAGTGGAAAATGAAAAGAGATAATTAGTGCGAGAGACTGGTAAAATCCAGCACGAGCCAAAATCCAGTTCAGACTGAATGAAATACATTAGTGTTTGTGAACTAATCGAAACAGTTACTTTAAACAGTGTGAAATAGTGTGAAGGTGAAACTGTGATATGGACAGTGAAGTGCTAGTATTGAACGTTCAACAGCGGTGAGGACGCCAAACGCCAATATTACGCACGAAAAACTGTGAATTTGCTTATAAATGTGAACTGTTAACGTGAAGTGAACCGACAGTCAATATTTTTGGGACAGACTGTAGTTTCAGTGAGCACAATAATGCGAGATTGGAAAGCGATGCGTGGACTGTTGCAAAACAGCGACCGCAGAAACGGCGAATGTTTGTGCTAAGCTCGTATTGGGACACTCACCAGTGCCTGCGAGTGCGGCGAAAACATAAATAATTTTATCAAGACAAAAACTGACGTGTAATGGAAACAGTATTGCATCAAAACTGCATTCACGGGAGAAGGTCCATGTCATGTTTTCTGCAAGACAGTGCTAGCTTGACACTCGGAAACTGGCGAAAACTTAACAACAACTGCCGCACTAATAAATGATCCTTTCCCACTAGCGTAACCATCTGCAGCGGGAAACAAATATTACGTTGCTTGTGTGTGTGTTTCATGTACTACGTCGGAGATGCGTAGCAGAGCTGACTCCTGCCAACAAGAGCGGGGGGCGGAAATCATCCCACTCCGCCACGCCCGGCCGAGACAGAAGCGCATCGCCAACGGTGCAGCCGATCAGCTGATTCTGACTTTCCGCGACGGCGAGACACACGCTGGCGTCGAGCGGGCGTTGACCTCTCCGCAGCCGCCGCGAACGCCGAGCACCGAACACACCAACCGACGCCGTCGCGAGCCAAACGTCGCGGCGTAGATCATCAACGACACCGCAATCAATTGTTATAATGACCTCATTTTTTGCATAGTGCAACAAAAATATTTGTATGCACATCCTGTACTCCAATGACATTCCAGAAACAATTAAGTGAAAGTGACCAAAGCAGTTAGTCTGTAGCTCCGCCGAGGTTTTCCCCAGGTTTCCCTACGGCCGCGCCAAATGGGGAGCGAACAGTTGACACCCCTGGGACTTCAAATATTCCGGACTAACTCGTGGTTGTATACCTTGAACTTCATCTGTATTACACTTTGTGTGCAACACACCTCAGTAATTACAACATACGATGTGACATATATAGACTATGAAAGAAAACTCTGCGTGTGGACACTGTGGACATGAAAGTGGAAATATTTATGTCAAAAAACACGAACATTTTTTATGACATAAACATTTCGGGGGGCAATATAGCGTCCCCAGTGCCATATTACGAAAAGACCATATTTATAAAGAAGACATTCATAATTTGTAAGAGATTTTTTTTCTCATGTAGCCTTAAAATAATAATTTCTCTGTGTAGGTTTAGATTTCAAAGAAATAATTTATGACAGAATGATCTAAAGAGACGCCCAGTTACACTCTTTTGTTAATTTTTTAGTCGTCTTCACTTCTTCGCTTGTCTTGAATGTGTCTAGAGGGACATCTTGCGTGTGCTGACAAATGTAAGCATATTTGTATGAGTTAAACATATAATATAACGATTTAATATTATTGTGCACTTTTAATTTGTAAGAGGTGATCCCGATTTCATGTCCGCCTTCCTTGAATTAACCTGCATTCAAGTAATTTACAGCTCAACAATCGCAGCGGCCGATGCAGCCAACGACGCCATTACGTGGCGATATTAACTTATGAAAATTTAGCGGAAGCTGAAAACTCGCCCGCTATTAGCATAATATTAATTTTTCTCCACAGCCGCACGAAGTTGCAGAAATACTTAGCTTTAAGATTCTTATTTTCAGTAGCATAGCCGAGACCCAGAGCCAGGACTCTGACTACAATACAATGGTTAACGGAGGTAAGAAAAATACTCTCGCGCGTGTGTGGGTCGCAATTGTAATTAATAACTAAAGATCTTTTGCTTTAACGTCAACTGACTAGCCGAGGAAATTTATATGAAAAGTTTATTACATTGTTCAACTTAAATATCATTTTTATGAAGGCCCGCCACGTAAGTCGGCAACAATCAAAAAATAATAATAACAATAATAATATATTAAATTACGACGGCCGACGGACGCGAGAAGGCAATCAACTCATATATCACATAAACCCTGAGAATCGGTCCAGTTACATAGTTTAACAATGTACATGCAGAAAAATACGGAGAAAAGTAATGATCACTACTCTCAATGTTAGAAATTTTATCAAAATGTGTTTATTCTATCGGTGTTACATTTAACAACAGATGATAATGGTTTAACATTGAATTAATTAATACCTGAGCAAGGTCATCAATGAAATGGAATATTATATCGCATACGCACGAACTTCTGGAAAGTAATATATCTGACAAAATACAAATACGAACACATGTTTGTATTCTGTCAGATATGCTGCTTCTTTTTTCGAATACGTTTATAGATGTGACTACTTGTTAACATTTGAAAAATATATATGTTTAGGCACAAGTTTTATTATAACCACATTGGGTGATGTATGCATGATCACAGCTATTCTGTAGTCGAAATCGATCTGAAATAAATTCCGATTAATCACGACTGATCACTGAATTTTTCCATTTATACCTCATAACAATGGTTTGGATGAGTTTTCTTTCTTTTTCATGTAGTGGATGTGTTAATGTCTAATCCATTCTGATGGTAAGCTGTTGCTCAAAATATTTCATCATTTGCACTATGAGGTCCTAGATTTGGAACTGGCATATTAGAGCTGGAAGCTATATTAGAAAGTCGGTTTACGAAATCCGCATTTGGGAGGCTGACATAAGCACAGTGACAGAACATAGGACAGGCGGCTTCTTCCTATGGTGGCACAGCGAGGTGGTGCCCTCAGTTTGAACCTCGGCACGTTTGGGGACGACTGGATAACGGCCTAGCTGATGCCCAGACATTGCCGTCCTCAGAGCTGCTAAGCTCCTTGGAGTCTGTTCGTAGGTGAAGGTTCGATGCCTGGCAACAAATATGGTGGCGGCCACACCAGTACAGTGCCGTCTGGCACGGACTGGATACCATAGCCTAGCCCTGCTGTTCGACCAAGACATGTTGGCCCCGGAATGTTTAAATACTGGCTTCTGGTGCCGTTGTGTGGAAGTGTGTCCAACGGGGTCCTTGACGCGTATGTTCAAGCTGATATTTTTCCTCTGTGCTTTGGGGTAACATTTCAGTTTTATGAGTGTAGGTTTTCTGAAGAGACTGATGCTTAGTGCTAATTTTTTGCTGTCCAATTTCCTATCTATCTGATTTTTTAAAAGAGAGTTTCAACTTTTTGATCTCAGCGAAACATTTAGACTTTAATCTAACTATGTGTGTAATATAGCTTTATGCTCAATACCAGCTGTATGTAACTGTATTACTTGCAATGTATATGAAACTTTTATGTTCTGCATATAGGCATTATGACGTATGCTGTAAGCAGTCCACATGAACAAAACGCATCTGATCTATTACCTGTGAGTAATTTCAGTATCTTTATCGCTGAAGAAAAAAATAAACGTCCGCACAGGCACTGAACTAAATAATTACTAAATGTGAATGTAATGGGAAAGGACAATCACTGTTCTCCAAATACACAAAACAATGTCCTGTTCTGGCCCTAATAAAATCTTTGATACACAGGTGTGCAAATAGAAAATGTGCTTTGTCTAACAGCTGCCTACTTATAATAGATAAAGCTGCTTGCTATTATTTAATTAATTTGGTTATCTGCTACATGAGATCACTAGAAAGCAAAAGTTACCAGTCGGATTTTGCACACTGCAATGCGATACCGGAATTCTTTTCTTTTAAAACTTCTCGGTAGCAAGTAGGACGCGGAGGCTCAAGATCGAATAATTTGAAATAACTGCACTTTATATTCATGTTTTAATCGGCGTAATTAAAAAGGTGTAAACAAGACTTCTTTATGCTCATTGTTACTACCAGCGGAGAAACGCTTCTATAGAAGCACAAGAAATGCGAATATGTTGCTTTTTATTTAAAGGACTGAAAAGTTTGATAACAGGAGCCTCATTCTACTTTCCTCAGCACCTTTAAAGAATTTCCCAAAGGTTGTGGCGTGTGAACGTATTCGCGCCTTTTCTTATCATATAACTGAACTCAGTCTCCCATCAACACTCCTAACTGTAACTTACTCAACCCCACTAGTCCATCGCCGTAAGTCGCTCATACCCATCCACTCCCAGCTGAGGTTTTTCACTCCTCATTCAGCCCAAACCATTGTCGGTATCTCTTTGTGTCTCTCTGTCATTGTCTCTTGTATTGTCTTCAGTCTTGCTGCTACTGTCTTCCTCTGGCTGTTTCATGCAACTAATACGTGACTACTTCTTTCCTAACGTTGCTGTTTCTTGTCGCTGTGACTATCTCTTTCTTCCTCGTTTTCATTGAATATATTTTCTTTCCCATTACGGTGGCTCTCACCCACTTTCACGTTCTCTTTCTCTTTATTTCTGCCCTCCCTGGCCCTATCTCCTTCACCCTCTTTCAAGCACTGTTCTGTCACTGTCAACCATTTCCATTGCCACTTTCTCTCTCTTTCTCTCGCAGTGCCGTTCTCACCTCCACTCTTTCTACGGCTCCACCAGTGTCTGCTATCTTGCAGTATTTGTTACTTTTCCGTCTCTTTACCACTGCTACTGTTTTCTCCTCTCTGCCTAAAATAGCGAACCTATTCACACGCCAAAATTTTTTGGAAACATTTTAGAGATCCTGATTACGGTAGAGCGAGGCAGCTGGTATCCCACTTTTCGCTCAGAGTCCTTTCAATAAACAGGAACATATTCGCGTATTTTGTGCTCCGATATGAAATTTTTCCGCTGGTTTAATCCTTCTCCTTGCTGCAGCACGGCATGTAACTTGTATGAATATGAATCTAAGGGTAAGTATAATTTTCACAGTTTACTTTTGTCAAAATGAAATAACGCAAAAGTTATAACTAAGATCGGATTTCACTTAAAAAAAATTTTTTGTACTACGACATGGGCTTCCCAGGTGATAACAGGGACACTTTACAGTGCATTTTTCGGTGCTGCGGCACTTTATAAACTACTTTTTCGCTCACATCTGAACTTACGCAGGTGTGTTACGTATACAAGTAGGGAAAATTTGAACCTCTGTATCTCGGAAACAGATAAAAATATGAAGAAAATTTTCAACGATGTTTGATATCAGGATTTTAGAAATACAGTGTAAAATTTCAGCAATTTACTGTGCATAGCCGTCTTGCAATCATCGGTTATAATCCACTGATTATGGCGATCTTAGCGTGTTCTCCCAGGAATGGCCCATGAGCTAATGGTGCCTCCTTAAATACCATGAAGTCCAGTGTATATTACGTCAGATGCAGAGAACCAACCGATTAGTTCGATTTTCCTAAGCAGCAGTAAGTGTATGATTTTCATAATTTGACGATGTGCTGTAGGAGCCGCCAGGTTAGCCTAGCGCGCTAACGCGCTGCTTCCTGGACTCGGGTAGGCGCGTAGGCCCCGGATTGAGCCCGCCCGGCGGATTACCGACGATGGCCGTTGTGCTGGCCAGCCTGGATGTGATTTTTAGGCGGTTTTACACATCTCGCTAGGTGAATACCGGGCTGGTCCTCACGTCCCGCGTTACACGACTCGCAGACATCTCAACCCGTTCGCACTATTCCATGGGTGACACTAGATGCAAACAGCTGGGTACATTAAATCTGCCCATGCGGTGCGGAGTGGCGACAGGAAGGGCATCCGGCCACCCTCTTGTTGCTAACAACGCCAAATCAATAGTAACAAGACTGACCCGCGTTGAAGTGGGACAAAGGCACCAGGAAATGGTGATGATGATGGATCTGTGCTCTAGGATAGTGACACTATGACGATCCTTCTATCGGTTATAAAAATGCTCCCTATCGTAAGGGCTATTCAAAACATTAGTCCTTACCCTTTTATTTTCAATATAACCCGAGGTATAAGCACTGGAAAATCCTGTTAATATCAGTGGCGTTTTGGAACATACACTAAGTGATAAAAAAGTATCCAGACTCCTGGCTGAAAATGACTTACAAGCTCGTGGCGCACTTCTTCGGAGTTCAATATGGTGTTGGCCCACCCAAGCCTTGATGACAGCTTCCACTCTCACAGGCACACTTTTGGTCACGTGCTGGAAGGTTTCTTGGAGAATGGCAGCCCATTCTTCACGGAGTGCTGCCCTGGAGAGAGGCATCGATTTGGTCGCCGAGGACGGCACGAAATTGGAGTTCCAAAACATTTCATAGGTGTTCTATAGGGTTTAGGTCAGGGCACTGTGCAGACCCGTCCATTACAGGGATGTTATTGTCATGTAAACACTCCGCCTTAGGCCGTGCATTATGAACTGGAGCTCGATTGTGTTGAAAGATGCAATCGCCATCCCCGAATTGCTCTTCAACAGTGGGAAGTAAGAAGGTGCTTAAGACATCAGTGTAATCCTTTCCTGTGATAGTCCCACGCAAAACATTAAGGGGTGTAAGCCCCCTCCATGAAAAACACAACCACACCATAACACCACCGCCTCCGAATTTTACTGTTGGCATTACACACGCTGACAGATGAAGTTCGCCGTGCAATTGCCATACCGACACCCTGCCATTGGATCACCACATTGTGTACCGTGAATCGTCACTCCACACAAGATTCCTCCACTGTTTACTCGTCAAATGTTTACGCTCCTTACACCAAGCGATGCACCGTTTGACATTTACCGGTGTGATGTGTGGCTTATCATCAGCCACTCGAACATGAAAACCAAGTTATCTCACCTCCCGCCTACCTGTCGTAGAATTTGCAGTGGATCTTGATGCATTTGGAACTCCTGTGAGATGGGCTTTATAGAAGTCTGCATATTACGCGTTATGACCGTCTTCAACTGTTGGCGATCTCTGCGAGTGAACAGATGTGGTCGACCTGTAGGCTATTGTGCTGTACGTGTCGCTTCATGTTTCCACTTCACTTCCACATCGGAAACAGTGAATCTAGGGATGTTTATGAGTGTCGAAATCTCGTGTACAGATGTATGACACAAGTGACACCTGACCATGTTCGAAGTCCGTGACTGCCGCGGAGCGCCCCATTCTGCTGTATCATGGAATACCTGGCAGTACGTGTCAGTACAATGCACCTAATATGAAAAATTTATGATTTTGGGGTGTCCGGGTACTTTTGATCACATAGTGTATTAGGTAAGCTTATTGTCGTGTGTATACCGATAGTGGAGAAATGAAACATAAAGCTCTTTCAATTAATTTTTTTGCCAAGAACTACAGACATTCACTGAACTGACACTTTGAACAAAATTGCATTCGGTTTTTAAGGATGCAGAGGGGTAAAGACCGTTGTATTCCTTTCCTGGGTTCATGCGTGTAAGATGTAATGAAAGAAGAGTACCTTAATAGTCAAACAATACGAGTTGGGAAAATTTGCAAACCAAAACTTAAAATAATTTTTTAAACAAGACATCTCACTACTTACTGAGTTAGCACACAAGGCTAATAACGTTTTCAGCATCTACCAAATTACGACAACAGCCTCCGAAATCAGGCTTCCTCATCGAAATACACGTCACCTTCCAACCACGCTCGACAACCTAGTCTCTCTCTCTCTCTCTCTCTCTCTCTGCTTCTCCCTCTCTCTTTTTCTTTCCCTCACAAATTTTCTACCGGTACTTGAAAACAGCATGAATTTAATCTAGAGAACCTGCTTCATACATGCTCTCAGGAAAAGTTTTATCTGTAATCAGTATCACGTACATAGTGTCTACTTTTCATACTGTAACAACCTTTCAGTGCGGAAGATCTGTTTCGATACAGGCACACGCCGGAAGGTGTCTATGTCGACTAGCCACTGATTTCAGCTGTTAGTGATCTACATACGGTGCTGGAGCATGGCTATGACCTTTGGCGGTACTCTTATTTCCCCCACACCAGATTCCTGTTGGAGAATTTGCTGGTATAGAATCAATAACATATTAATTTGCTTTCGCACTTCACATACACCATGCCAACACCTTGGCTACCGCGTTCTTTGTTGCTATGCCATTATCAGTGGGCGCAGATACCGAAGGAGGCATACCATCAGTAGGGTAACTCAGAGTGATATGGTGAATCGCGTGAAATGGTGAATTGCTTTAATTCTTTACTGGTTAAACAGATGTCTCTGTATGTCTGCATGCCAACATTCTCTGATCATCTGTGCAGTGTGCACGTGTTGAAAACAAGCTGCGTTTTAAACACCGTAAGTACTTTGTACAAAACTGTTTGCGATGCTAAATAATTTTTATATGCTGCATGCATTTGCAGATGTTACTCCTGGTAGCGTTGTCTGCGGGGTATTTTTTGATATATTCTGCCTTCTTATACTGCTTATGTAACACATAACCTAGAAATCGTTGCGTCCAGTATTTTGAACTTATTGCCGTGCTATTCACCGTTTCACCTATAGCACATGGGAGAAATGGTGAACTCGGGCAGGGGTGATACAGTGAAGGACTTTTCTTATGTGTAAAGTGTAAAGCTTGTATTTAGGTACATCCCAACCAGGGTTTTTGACAAGTCATGAAATGTTAGCGTTTCCTATCCCATACGAGAGTTATATTCTGTTTGATCCGGCGTCTCAATACAATCGTTAATTTAAAAATTAGTTTATAGATATTTTTTGCGAGTACAGTTTGGTTTGTCATTGATCAACATCAGCTTCAGATCAACATCGGGAAAACAACGAAAGACATGAAAACAGACCTGCTTCACCTCGACCAAGTTGTTCGCACTGGCAGGAGATTTCTAATCCCTCGGAAGAAGCAACTGCTGACGTAGATAACGATCAGGGACTTGATCACATACCAGCTTCACAACTGGGCTGTTCGCAACGGGCGGAAAATCCACAGGAAAACACGCTGTCTTCATCAGAAGCGGCAGATATGACCTCGACAGTGGCAATAGAAGGATCTCAAATTTTTTTGCGAGTACAGTTTGGTTTGTCAGTGTTTAACATCAGCTTCAGATCAACATCAGGAAAACAAAGAAAGACATGAAAACAGACCTGCTTCACCTCGACCAAGTTGTTCGCACTGGCAGGAGATACCTAATCCATCGGAAGAAGCAAATGCTGACGTAGATAACGATCAGGGACTTGAACACATACCAGCTTCACAACAACTGGGCTGTTCGCAACGGGCGGAAAATCCACAGGAATACACGCAGTCTTCATCAGAAGCAACAAATATGGCCTCGACAGTGGCTACAGAAGAATCTCAAATAAACCCTGGCAAACTCTTGACCATATTTCGCCGATACCTATCCTAGATAAAATTGCACCTGCAAGGAAGAAATCCAGAGCTCTAGCTGAGGTTTTCACTTCTCCATAAAACATCGACAACCTGCGAAAAAGAAAACGACAAAATGAGTCAGTGAAGGGTAGAGCAAATGCTAAAAAGATGACCAAAGTAAAAACCGTAACCAAAGAGACTACCAAAGGAATTATCAAAAAGAAGCAGCCTAAGAAACGAAAAGCGTCTACCACTGACACCGAATCCTACTCGTCGCTGGATATCCAATTGCAAGACGATGATGACAATGCGGATGATTGTTGTTCAAAAAATGGTTCAAATGGCTCTGAGCACTATGGGACTTAACGTCTGAGGTCATCAGTCCCCTAGAACTTAGAACTACTTAAACCTAACTAACCTAAGGACATCACACACATCCATGCCCGAGGCAGGATTCGAACCTGCGACCGTAGCGGATGCGCGGTTCCAGACTGAAGCGCCTAGAACCGCTCGGCCACTCCGGCCGGCGATGATTGTTGTTGTTGTGTTGTTGTGTAAGGTGTGGTAAACTGTTCAGTTGCACTAAAAAGGATGTGGATTGGATCAAATGCATTAGCTGCCAACGTTGGTTGCATGAAAACTGTTCAAAATATGTATCTATGTGTGCCGTATGTGGCAAAATCCAGGGGAAATAAGTTCCCCATTTCACCCAAAGTGCATTCGCCAATTCACCCATATACATTGGTGAAATTGGTAAAAATAAGTACAGTTTGTTTTTTACTTTTGTTGTGCCTTAAAGAGGATTTGGTACTGTTAATGTGTTTCTTACGTATTGTGTGAAAGGAGAGTGTTTTTACTTTGTTTAAATAAACAATTTCTTGTCTTCTACAGAGGCTAAAATTTTTTGTTCACCATATCACCCTGATTTACTCTATAACCTAGCTAGGCTTCCCAGTAAATATCTGCTCTCTCACGCTCCCAACTTTTGAGCCTGAGTTCATGGTAATCGATGACGCAACACCTCTCTGTAGATGCATCTCATAGTATAATTTACGTCCTACAAGTACATATCACCCCTAATTAGTGAAAAATTCTAGTATACCTCGTTAAGCCACGCCCTGTGTTAACTTACACAAACAAAAGCATACATTCTCCCGCACTCAGAATAAAAGACCTTGCACTTTATGACCTATGCGAACTCATATACGTAGTCTACAAAGTTGCCTTGTCACTATAACATAGCAAAAAGGAAAACTACTTAAAAATAATGGAGTCATGGTAGCAATGCCATGGTCGCGTTCTCAGAGATGGACACAGACCTTAAGTATTCTCGGTACTCATTCTACCCCGCAAAGGCAAATCAGATACACAAGTATAGATTACTACAACCCTACTGTGCTACTTACCCCAATCCATGCAAATATTACCCTGTTATTGAAATTGTGCAAAGTTTCCACGGTACCCATCGCCTTTCTCGCCTTAACAAGGTCCTCTCTGTACTGTCTGGTGCAATGCCCTTTCTTTCAGCATACTCAGTAAACCACATCATGTGATTCAGTGTACACAGCTGAGTGGCAGGATAAACTGCAGTGTGTGCGTACATATTACAAACAAAGCTAACCTAACATATATTAAATGTATTAGCAAACTCCGACTTCAGGCCACGAGTGGCCTACCGGGACCATCCGACCCCTGTGTCATCCTCAGATGAGGATACGGATAGGAGGGGCGTGGGGTCAGCTCTCCCGGTCGACATGATGGCATTCTTGACCGAAGCCACTACTAGTCGGTCGAGTAGCTCCTCAATTGGCATCACGGGGCTGAGTGCACCCAGAAAAATGACAACAGCACATGGCGGATGGATAGTCACCCATCCAAGTGCCGGCCACGCCCAACAGCGCTTAATTTCGGTGATATCACTGGAACCGGTGTATCCACTGCGGCGAGGCCGTTGCCACATGAAATGTATTAACAGTTGCGAATATGGACAAGGATGAGGCACTGCATTACCCTATTTATCTGCCGGCACCGGGCAAGTGACTTTCGATTAAAATGTCTCACTATATGGGAATACATATAATGGATGTAGACACATGGCTGGCGACATGTCGAAGTTTGGGTCTGGTCATGATTCGTGCTTGGATAGCCTAATGGTAAGGCGACCGCTCACTATAAGCGGAAAAGCGTGGACCGAGACCAAGTCCGGCACAAATTTTGATTAGCCTCCTTCCATTATACAACTGATGGTGGTCCATAATCGCCAGTGGGAATACATTTCATGTGTTTCTTAACGTCTTTAGTCACCGCAGGCCTGTTGCTTGGCAGGTGTATGTATATACAAAGGAAGATTGCGTGATAATTCTCAATAATACAACATATCATAGTGAAAAACGGGACGACTGTAAACAAGGAATACAAAGACACAGAGATAAAACAGTCCTGTGAATGAAAATCCAGAATCTGAACTGCTACATACGTACGTGCCTGCTGATCATGTCGAATCACATTGAAGTCTACATCTGCTTCTGTCACTAGAATGAAGACTGTCTTCTTCTTCTCCTTCGTTCATAGTCTCCAAGCCATTCAGTGTCTGACATCTGCCCTGCAAAATGAGTACAAACTGTTCCACTTCCAGAAATTTGCGACGGATTTTGCTGAGAAGGTCATCACATATAAAACGGAATTCCTCCAAAGGAAATGATTAGTTGTGGGACAAAGCACGTTCTGATGTAAGTTGATATCAAATTCATTATAAAAAGTATTTAATTAATCAGTTAATAACCACACGGGTTTTTCGCAGCCGGCATGTGGATCAGAGAACTCCCAGAGGCCACCTTCCCTCCCATGACGTGCTCCAAGATGGCGACACGGAGAAAAAATTTGGTCTGTTTCGAGCAGCTAGACTGGGCAGTTCTCACGACAGTAGGCTTATATAGAGTGAATAAGCCAAGTGTTTAAACAATTTGTTTGTGAATATTGTTTATTTATTTTTGAAATCGCAGTACACCTCTAAACTTACGCTGGTGTTAAAACAGTTTTGACACTGTTTAACAATTATGGTACATTTCTTTTATTCCGATAGTGAAAGGAACCATGTAGCTGGTGTTTGAACAATTTTGACACTGTTTAACAATTTTGGTACTTTTTTTCAGCCCGTTAGTGAAAGGAACCACGTAATTATAGTGTCACGAATCAAGCTAAACGTATCTGCCGATTACGTCTCGCCATCCATAGGAGTCGTGGCAGCTATAAGGAGGCAGGCAGTGGACCATTCCACACCAGCCAGAGCCTGATAAGCAGGGGCCACAGGGACGCGCTTAGCACCTCCTGTCATGCTGAGAATACCTTACCCTTCCTCCTCATACCTGACACAGTTCCTGTGTGGCACACAGATACCCCTTGTCATTGAATACGAATTGTTTCTGGAATTATTAAATCTAGAGTGTAACAAACGTGCAGAACACTGTCGCAAAACCCAACAAATGCTGCTGCATCAGAAAATGTGCCACAGGAAACATTAATTAAACTATTGGGCTTCACAAATTGAATACATCAAAAACTAGTACTCAAAACACACTTGCACTCACAGTCATGGGAGAGCTCAAGCTGCGAACATCTACAGATTATGAAATTATATGAATATTTACTTTCTAAACTAAGTCAATGAGAAATGATTCGTCAATCGCAAATTAATTTACCGATCCTTATACTGGTATGATCTGCAATATTTGATTTTACACGCCAAAGTGACGATACTTGAAAGTCGAAATAAAATCTCTCTAACTCTAAATAGGACAGTTTTCGAGTTTTAGCTGTTTGTTTCAAGGCACTGCCCGAGAGAGAAATATTTCTGGGGCCCAAGCAGATGTGGTGTTCGTCACTATCCTGAGACGTTGAGTGAGCGTAGTTTATATTTGCTGCTGGGGTCAGGGAAGTTGAGGTTAGTTTGTGATATTGTCCTAAGTTTTCGAAGCGTACTACTGTCTAAGCACAGATGGGAAAATCATAACAACTACATATCTAAAAGTTCATGACATATTTCGTAATAGACGACAGTTCGTGAAAAAAGCACACTAACAGATTCCGCAGCACTCTCCTATAGACAACAGAAATGGCTGAAATTTTGGGTGAATTTTCGATGTCCTGCGACTGCTGGTCTACAGATGTTCTAAGGTCACAGCGGCAGGTATGGGCAGCATCCCACCATATATTTGGACTTGTCTTTGAACAGTCAAACAAAGATCACGTGATTCTCAGATGTCCTGGAACCTTCCGTTGGTACCTTGTCCCTGTCTTGTTTGAACCAGTCTGTAGTGGCTCCTATGCCCAGCACAAAGAATGTCTTGTTACTCCCTGATCTCACGGAACTTCCTGTGAATGGAGCATTCTGATTGGTTATTATTCAAGTTAGCTGCCAAATTGCTGCTGCCAGTTTTGGGAGCACTGACCGCAACTTTCTTCTTTTTTTTTTTGGTGATCAGTCTACTGACTGGTTTGATGCGGCCCGCCACGTATTCCTTTCATGTGCTAACCTCTTCACCTCAGAGTAGCACTTGCAACCTACGTCCTCAATTATTTGCTTGACGTATTCCAGTCTCTGTCTTCCTCTACAGTTCTTGCCCTCTACAGCTCCCTCTAGTACCATGGAAGTCATTCCCTCATGTCTTAGCCGATGTCCTATCATCCTGTCCCTTCTCCTTATCAGTGTTTTCCACATATTCCTTTCCTCTCCGATTCTGCATAGAACCTCCTCATTCCTTACCTTATCAGTCCACCTAATTTTCAACATTCGTCTATAGCACCACATCTCAAGTGCTTCGAATGTCTCCTGTTCCGGTTTTCCCACAGTCCATGTTTCACTACCATACAATGCTGTACTCCAGACGTACATCCTCAGAAATTTCTTCCTCAAATTAAGGCCGGTATTTGATATTAGTAGACTTCTCTTGGCCAGAAATGCCTTTTTTGCCATAGCGAGTCTGCTTTTGATGTTCTCCTTGATCCGTCCGTCATTGGTTATTTTACTGCCTTGGTAGCAGAATTCTTTAACTTCATTGAGTTCGTGACCATCAATCCTGATGTTAAGTTTCTCGCTGTTCTCATTTCTCTGGGATTATCAACCTCCATATCCTCCTTATGACTGGACAGAATTTTCCACGTCAAATATTCCATCCGCCTATGACTACTGATGCGTTGAAATCACTATTCTGAATGTTGGTGACACCAAACCGTACGGAGCGAAAATCGGCAATGGATGTAAATGCTTCATTTGTTTTTCTTGCGAGTAGTACCAGTGTGTCTTAGGAAGAATGGCGAAACCGTTTTTAAACGACAAGCTATTACAACCAGGATCGCAACTACTATGTTTCTGTCACCCTGCATAGAAGGCAGTCTTGGTTCTACAGGCACACACAAGTATTGCTAGCGATGTCCATGTTAAAAATTATACAAGCTTTATAAATCAAGGTATCTTATAGCTTCAGAATGAAGTGGTCTTCAACACAAATACAGCGACACTGAAAATAAATGGTGATCGTCAGGATGTGTATTAACAGACCGAAAGCTCAGGTGCAATTTGTTGGTAGTGTAAGCTCATAATAAAATCGCCCTTCTCACTGAATTCAGATATTGATTCAGCTAAGGAACTTGGCATTAAGCCGATATTTGCCACTCCTTGATGCCGCTGCTATAAATTTCTCACGCTAACGTACAGTATTTGTAAGGCATCCTGTAGTGATGCCATGTAGGCAGTGTAACAGAGGACCTGTGATACATTCGCTGGGTTATAAGCGAGGGAGAATGATGGATGACTGACAATGATCACACAATAGACGACAGGCAATGTGAGGAATCACTTAAAAATGCAATGCCAGATTGAACTCATAAGAAATATACAAAATGCTATGCCCATTACACCGGCTTTTCAGATCTGTAATACAGTGTGCGTGTTTTTTTTTTTCTTTTTTTTCGTGACCTGTTGCCGGTTTCGAAATATGTGGTGACCCTTTGGATATGTAATTGTTTTCACTTTCCCATCTGTGCTTAGACACTAATACGCATCGAAAACTGAGGAAAATATCAAATAAGACCCCTAACATCACTTACTCCAGCAGCAAACATAAACTAAGCTCACTCGGGTTTCCAGAACAAGGGATGAAAACCACAGCAGCTGTAGGAATCAGAAAGTTTTCTCTCTCTGGAAGTGCCTTCAAACAAGCAGCTAAAACTCGAAAAGTTGTGTGCGTTCCATTTAGAGTTACAGAGATATTTATTTCGACTTCCAAATATCGTGGGTTCGGCGTTTATAAACGGATATTGCAGCTCATATCGGTTTCAGGATCGGTAAATTAATTTGCGATTGCTGACTCATTTATCATTAAGATAGCTTGTAAAGTAAATATTCATGTAATTCCAGAATCTGGAGATGGTCGCAGCTCTAACTGCAGCTCTCTCAGTGATTTGTGTGCAAGTGTTAAGGAAAGGACGTCGTCGAAGTTGCATTGTAATTAAAACAAAAGTAGTTCAAGTACACGGCTGTGAGCTAGTGCTACAGCGGAACATGTTTATAAAGCGCCATGGACTTAGCATGCGAACCAAAACCTAAATATCTAAGAAAAATGAGAGTATGAAGAGAAAATATTTTCTCTCCACCGCTTTGTTAATCAACTTCGAAAGAAAACCATTCTGTAACTAAGCCGAATAGCGAATATGGAAGCAACTCCTCTCATATTTGATGTACAGGGTAACAAAACCGTTTACATGAAACGTGCCATAACTGTAATTATAAAAACAAGTGTTCATGAAAAAAATCACTACACTGTTGGCGTTCATGTTATGTTGACAGTACTAGACTTAATCCAGTTATCATTTTCAAGCACAAAACAATGCCAAAAACTGCTGAAATACCGCCAGGTGTTTCTGTTCACGTACATGAGAAGGGGTGGATGGACGAGGCTGGTACTAAATTAAGGATTAACAGAGAGTTGGAGAAAAGGAAAGGTGCTTTATTGAAGAAGAGTTCTCTTCCTGTGCTAGATCAGTTTAGTAGTCATTTGAAAAATTCCGAAGAAATGAAGATGAGACATGCTGTTATTCCTGAAGGACATACTTCACAACTGCAACCTTTTGATGTCTCAATATATAAAACATTTAAAGTGTATATGTGAGGGGAATGAAAACCCAACATGAATTCACGCTGAAGGGAGCTTTAAAACGACAACAGTCAAGTGTGTCATTGGACAAAATAGTTATTGCCTACAGTAAGAGAAGACATAATTCTTCAATCTTTCAGGAAATGCGATGTAAGTAACGCGGTCGATGGCAGTGAAGACGATCTTATATGTAGGGCTTATTTCAATAGTGGTACAAGTCCATTTTTGTTCATTCTGATATACACAGACCTAAAGTTAAATGAGCGCTGAAAAATCTGCAGTTGAGATACCAGAATAGTCAAGTATGTACGCTTGAATACACTAATTTAACTTTAGGGCTCTTTATCTCGGAATGTACCACTATTGAAATAAGCGCTTCATATATGAATAGGACGACGATGACAAGAGAAATGGAAGAAGAAGATGAAGATGAAGAGGAGGAAGAAGACGGAACTTCAGATGACGATTTTTAGGCATTTTAAAGGTCAGTTCAGTTTTATAAACTAATAATATTTTTGTCTAGCATTGCACTGTATTAATAAATATGGTAAAAATTCTATTTCCAAAAATGTTTAAAAATTTAGGTGCGTCTTATAGTCCATAGCGTCTTACATTCCGTAAAATACGGTATGTTCTTCTTGTTGTCTAGATCACGTATTTTCAGTGTAAGAAGTGCTGATTATTCATAAAATTCAGGTCATCGTTTATTAAGCTCATTACGTTCTGCTGCTCAAACTATTTTGTATGCAGTTAAATTGGCTTTAGTTTTTTATCACTAATTAATTTAATTGTTAGTTTTAATATACTTGATTCTATATCGTAAATTATCAGTTTTCTTACTGTTTTGCCATTATTTGTTTTCCTTAAATTGCTTTATTGCTCAATGTTTAGCTGAAACAAATCTTATTCCGTTTGCTTCTAATGGACGGGACTCTAAGCTTGAGGTTTCAGTATTGAGTGTGGTGCTGGAGCATTAACTTATTTTTGTAGCAGAATACAGGGTTATTAAAATTAAACTTTCGTTACTTGAGCCACTGTAGAAGCTAAGGTATTTATCTTATCAGTAGCCAACTGTACAAAAATGATATTCAGACTGTACCCTGTATAATTTCAGTTGTTAGTAGTGTTAGTCTCATGATCTGCCGTTAGTAGTCGTTTCTGGTATGGGAACATTGGATTGAAACACGGGCACCATTGTGCTGTACTGCTGCAAACAGTCAGGCATGGGCGTGGACAAGGTGACCAGGGCTTTACTCGTAAACCTATTTATCACAACAGCAGCAACTGTGCTGGTGCTCTTCGCGACTATTCGACACATTAAGGGAATATGGAGAGATCCTTTTTCCACACTGGGTTGACGAACAGGATTCGGAAGATCGAATTAACTTGCTATCTGGGAATTGCTCCTGGGACAGACTGACGGCCAATAGTGCCACACATTATTAAAGTTGTTACTGTTACTATGGCTGAGAATGCTAGACGTAGTAGTTTATGTGATCTTCCGGCAGTGCACGAGCTGTGTCACGGCAGCCGAACATCCCATGGTCCACCATTCGAAAAGCATGGCGAACAGTTGTGGAATAGTATTTCTAGCGCAGTTCCGGGCTGTCGTGCATGCAGATGCTAATCATACTGAGCAACTTTTGCATCCTGGATAGTACACATGGAACTAATGTACAAATGTTTTCCTGTTATATAAAAATTAAAATTTGTTTCTTTTTTTGGTATATTCATTATTTGTCTTCGCATGTCTTCAAAAATATTTACAGCAAGTTTCATTGTCCTATGGTCACTAGTCTCTCATTGTGGCACTCTCAAGTAGCGGAAGCTGTATTATAACCACTCTGTATATTTTAACTTTTTTATAATTGTACTTAATGCTTTGATTTGATATGAATCAACTGTTGTTTAACATACTTTATTAAATTTTCTATTATATGTTTTTGTTTTATTCGCATTTAGGGAATTTCCTTTCCGAAAACTTAGGCTTGGACTAGATATCTACCTTCATCTTTAATTATTCTCCTTCTTCGTTTAGAACTTTGTTTTCTTTATGACATGTAATTTCTGTGGATCCAGAATGTTGATAGAAGAGTTGTACTTCCAGTATGATGTTTGATGTGTATTTTCTCAAGTTAAATAACTACACTGAAATTTATTCCTCGGTTAGTTTACAGCATACATTTGCTACATGCAAATTGATTAGAGATTAAGGAAAACAAATAACTCTTAGATTTTATCCTGTTATAATATAAGGTCGTCTTGCTGGTCGGTTTCCAGTAAATGTTAATAAACATACAGCTACTGCAATGGCCAATAAAATTAAGTTAGTTGGATATAGCTAAATACCCTAAAATTGATTATGGTTATAAAATGGTAAGCTTATTGAAATAGTAATTGAGGAAAAATATGTAACGTTCTTCGTAGCTTTAGTGGTGGTGTTAGTTTTATGGATATAAGGTCGTGGTCCACTGCATTATTCTCCGCCAACCGCTTCGTCTTCAAACGCCGGATACATCAGCAGAGGCTTTAACGATTCAGAAAGCTGTTATAGACTAAGAAGCTCAGCAAGCCGAACTGTTTATGTATATTTACGCAAGGTGGGTTCGTGACATAATCAGACAGCTGCGGAAGATCGCAGAGTCACGCAGACGTACGTTGTTTAGTATCTTATAGTGCTGAAGAATCGTTGCTCTTTGTTCTATTTAGCAGATTTGTCTTATTTCAGTTCCTCTTCTTTTCTCTTACATTTGCTTTTGTACTTCCTATGACTTTTCTGTACATCTTAGCATAGTAATGATTAGATCTAACTGAAGCAAAATTGTTAAAGACACGAATTTAATCATTTCGTGGTGCCAGTGCATGCTCTCCTACTGCTGATTTATTCTTCTTGTCAAGGCGACAATTGCTCTTGTGTCCCTTATGGAGGGTGGAAATGCTTCTTTTTGAAGTCGCTGTGTTCAAATGTCGGCGAATGCATGGGATTTTATGTACTTCTGCTACTCCTGATGTGGCAGGTGACAGGCGTAGGTACTTTGCTGTTTCAAATATTCGTGCACCTCTCTTGTTGGTTAACACAAAGTATTAATATGGTGCTATCGCAGTACTGTAACGTTTTATATAAATAGAAAGGAAACTTCCCCTTTAGTTGGTTCTCTTTTATTAGAGGCTCCAACCCTTCAAAAATGTGGTGTTCTATTTATGTTTAAGTCAGAGTAGCCTTTCTTCAGAAGACGGCTTTTAATGATCGAGGACGAACTTCAGGTGTCTGTTTATGGCACGAACCGATCGTTGCGTGGATACATATAAACACTTCGACTCGTTGAGCTTGAGACTATAGCAACTATCTTAGCCGTTAAAACCTCTGAAGATATTTCCAACATTGAAAGACGAAACGTTAAGCAGAATATTATGCCGTAGGCGGCAGTCTTATCCTAATAACGCAAATGTAAGCAATGGAGCGAATACCCGTCTTGACAGTATGCTTTCTATGATCTTAGTAGCCTGTTTTTAATTGTAGGATTGCATAATCAAAAATTATATCATTGTCGTAGCATTGTTGGAAGATCCTAAAGGTTATGAAGAGGAAGCATGCTCTATGAAAACGCGTTTAAATTACTCCAGTTTTGGCACAAGCAAGGCACATTTTTAGACTGCTGTTTATCGTGAAAATGCTTGTATTCTTTTCACTCCAGTTCATCTTCTTCCGTGCTCTTTCGTACATCTGGTCTACAAAATTCACGAAGTAGTTGCTGCATCGTCATTAATTGAAATAGTCCATTTTGCATCTAGGAACACATTGTCTTAGCACTTCTTGCAGGCGTAGTCGACTGTTCATCCATGGTTTCTCCCAATTCTTTGACAACATGTTCCATTCTGGAGTGAATTCCTGAATCCATTCCTGAACTTACCAACATATCGGTGCTTATGATAACTAGGTCTTGATTGGAACTGCCACATCAGTCTTCGGCGGTAAAGTTACTGCAATTAAATTCAAATTTATCAGTGGCGCAGACGTACCTTTTGGAAAGATAAGCCATGGTGCTCTATAAAATCATTTTTCCCCTGTTCCGCTTTTCAAACAGGCAGAATGTAAGTATCTCCAGTTCTAGCAATTGTGATTGTTGGAGCATCAGTGAACATGAATGACAGGCTTAGAAGCCTGCTGGGATATAGTAACGTATAACGTTACTGCTCGAGAAAGGCGGAGAATTACCACTCAAGTCACACTGCCTCATAAATTTTCAGTCGTCACAACGTACTCGTAACTGGGATGTTTTTGGCATTTGTATATATATATATATATATATATATATATGAGCGTCCACCATGTCGGATGAGTAGAAACTTCTCATAAATTAGAGAGAGTTTGGTGATAGTGCAGTCTTTCAGTTTATCCATTTGAAAGAAACAAATTTACAAAAGTGCTATTCCGTAAATCAAGTCGTCACTTAAATTGTTAAGCAACACCTATCAACACCACACAAACCTAATTTATTGGATTTCGGATCCATCTCTTTGCCGTTTACTCCATTCTGCTGCTACAATTGAACGTAACAGATCAATTATCTCCATATATAAGTCAAAATGAATTTATGATTTGTGCAGAAAATCTATCATTTGTGTAGTATAGGCTTCAGTCATATTTCCTATGCTTATATATTTCAAATGCTTATATATATATATATATATATATATATATATATATATATATATATATATATATATGTGTGTGTGTGTGTGTGTGTGTGTGTGTGTGTGTGTGTGTGTGTGTGTGTGTGTGTGTGTGTGTGTATGTGTGTGGGGGGTGGGGGGGGCGGTGGGCGGGTGTATGGGTGTTGCACGTCGCCAGAGGTTAATGTTCATGAAGACGACCAAGTATTAGAAGAGTGAAAGCTGTTACAGGCTACACACACTCCTGCCTGAGAAGGAGTACAACGAAAATGGTAGACGCCGGTGAAGGCGAAGACGAAAACTAAGGGGAAGAATCTTCACCGTTTGTTCATCAGCAGACTGCAGAGGCCAACAGAGAAACTCGTTTAATAAACGGAAGCAATACTTAGATAATAAATTACAAAATTTAATTTCATACATTCTATTGAAACAGGAACGAACAATTTAATAACGTATGACTCTTGGGGCTGGGGGAACTATTTTAACAGTGGAATGTCTCTCACTGTCCCGGGAAATTAATTAAGTGTGTAATATCGCATAATGTCTCAGTTCGCGGTACCATAGTGTCAGATTCATGGCGCTTGATCTCTGGTCCAATACGACGGACATGAGAAAATACAGGTGTGCCATCAGCCCATACTGACAAAAACACGTCATCCATGAAGTGCACGAATAAAGGCGTAAGGTAAAGGGACCGCTGGGTTTTGTGTAGTTCTATTCCTCAGAAATTTTAAGCACGTGAGATGAGATAATGTAGAAATTAAATTCTTAGATCCAGTCTGTAATAAAGAAAATATCTCCGTCAAATTAAATATTTAATGTGCCTCTTATATCTCTTACAATTTACTATTTGTTTCACATATATAGCTATTGATATGGTCATAAATTTCACACCGTTGTTACACATTTATACCATTCATTTTTTTGCAACAGTAAACCGTCCGCATTCACTGTATTAAAGGTATTATTATACAAGGTGAATCCCTCACTATTTCCACCTAGAATAGCTCTGAAAGTATGATAGTAGCTTGAAAGTTTGTGGGACAAATGTTGAATGGGCAACGGGGGCAATATTATGACGCTGGTTTCTTGTTGCTAGGTGGGGTAGCGTCAGATATATAAAGGTCAGCTTTGTTTTTTTAAATGCAATGCGGTAGTTTCGTACTTAGTTTCTGATAGCTGGTATCGAGACGAATCCAGTGATGTGTAACAGTAAGGACTTTGAAGGTCAACGAAGGTCACAATGGTGGTACGGACGTTCATTTGGCGAAAGTGTCAGAAGTGAGGACTACTGGTATCAATGCAGTGCTACAATCTTCTTATCATGGATTGATTACTATTCCTTATCACCTCGGCACTTATCGAAGCACGTGATCTAACAATTCTCTCTCTCCATTTAACGTGCCATTGACATGTACTCACCATTCGACGGTTTCGCAAGACAACATTAATAGGATCGGTAAGACTAGAATCGCCGAATCAAGCGAATGTGAATTATGTAGTCTTTCGAAGAACAAGTTGACATGCTTCTCATTCACGGGGAACGCCAACGCAATTCAGCGAGATCTAGAGACTTATACGCTGAAAGATATCCTCAACGTACTCACCCTACACGTCGTGCATTTAAATATGTGTATGATAAAGCGAGAACAAGTGGATCTCTAACGCTTCGGAAACGTATCCGGCAAAGGAAAGTTACTAACGAGGAACTCGAAATTGATACTCTTGCCACTGTTGGGCAACTTAAAGGCCATGTTGGCTGCGGCAAGCTGCGCACCAAAACCGTGGTCGGTTGAAGCATGGTATGGGATTCTGGAAAATTGAGTTGTTGGCCCCTATTTCATCGAATGAAATCTTAATAGTAGGAGGTACAGCACATTCCTGCAAGAAACATAAGGTCTGTTATTGGAAGAAATACATTTAGGAACTAGGAACAGAATATGGTTTCAATACGATGAGTTTCCGGCACATTTTTCGCTGATGGTTAGAAATGAGTGGCAGAGACAATTCCCTTATAATTGGATTGGACGCGGAGGAGGTGTGTCGTGGCAGGCTCGTTCGCTACACTTGACGCTTCTGGATTTTTCCTTGGGGAATTCGAGAATGACATTGTTTATAAAGACGTTCCAACTACACCTGTAGATATGCGAGAGAGAAGTCAGAGCATGTGCTTCGATAAGTGCCAATGTGATATGGAATATCACTCAATCCATGATAAGAGGATTGCAGCATTGCATTGATACCAATGGTCGTCACTTCGAACACCTTCTATAAATGGACGTTCATGCCACCTTTGTGACCTTCGTTGACCTTCAAAGACCTTACTGTTACACATCACTGGATTCATCTCGACAGCCGCTATCAGAAAATAAGTACCAAGCTATAGCATCCCATTTAAAAAAAGACAAAGTTGACCTTCATATCTCTGGCGCGACCCCACCAAGCAACCAAATACCAACATCACATTATGGAACCCGTTGTCCCATGCTACTTTCGTCCTACAAACATTTCAGCTCCTATCATACTTTCGGGGGTGTGGCAATAGTTAGTGGCTCATCCTGTAGATTCTGAAAAATATTTTATCACTAATAATTTTAGAGCATGCAAGCAATTATTTGCACTTGAGATTCTATTTTCCAGTCTAATTCCATCATTGTTCAGAATTTCGCATTTCCTGAAAGCTTAAAGTAGTCCAACATTTGGCCCATTGACTTATTCAACAGTAATTCCTTTTTACAGCTATATGATGGTTTGGTTATATTGGTCGTTAAAAGAAAGTATCGAATATTTTGAGAGGAAGTAGTAACAATCAAAACAAGGAAGAAATTCGAGTAATCAAGGATCCGGAAACGGAAACGTTCTGAGATCTATACACTTGTCCTTAGTGGTTGAAGACGTTCGGTTATGAATGTGTCACTCTGAGAGACGGATAACATAAATATCAAGGAAACAAATGTATTGGCACAATCGTTGCTTCTGTGACCTGACAACAGGTTTCACTATTATACATGTCACCCTGTGGTGGAGAATTCTAGTGTCGGCATCAGTCTGCGCATTGGGCAATCTACAGGCAGTTGTATTTTTTGCAATGTGTTGTAGGTACTGTAGTCACAGCCTGGTTGACATGTGTTATTCCGCAGTAAATTACTTGAAACTCTTATTATGTATCGTAGTGCCACGTCTGCTTACGAAAATTCTTAAGCGTTACGTGTTCCGTTACTGTGATGTCTGTACCGTCCTGCGATTGATTCAGTTCATTTTATTTTCGTTTCCGCGTGTTAGCAATGGAAGCGCACCACTCCACAAGCCACATAGTAGACACAGTTTCCTGCTGAGGAATAGCAAACGGAAGTATCCTGCGAGCTGATGCCCTCTACTCAGAAAAATTACCACGTCACAGAGTATCCGATGAACACAGCTTCTCTAGAACCCCAATAAGGTCAGAAGTGGAAATCTTCGGTCAGTCCGCACATTTGCTGAACGAAAGACGTGGAACCAGTGTGCGACTATGGGCAGCTGCAGAATGCGTACGTCATCTTCTTGCCAGGGCGGATCTAATCGTACCTGAACTATACGCTGTCTGTCCCATCTTCAGCGCGTCCAGGCACTAGTGCGGAAGACAACAGTAGCAGATTGCATCTCTGTCAGTGTCCCTCACGTTAGCGTGCAGCAGGCTGTTTGCATTGAATACATTATTTACCAACGACGTGTGGTTCGCAGAGATGGTGTTATGACCTTTTCCAGCCAGTCTGTGTGGTCTGATGAAACTCCGTGTTCAGTTACAGAAAGAGGGCATCAACGTCGATTCTGTATCAACGTATGGAAAGACGTTTTTGGTGATTAATTACTGAGGCCTTACAACCTACGAAAAATCGTAAATGGGGCCCATTATTGTCAGTCTCATCCTAAACTCGTGCCCACCTTGCTGCGTGAACCGCGACGACAACTGAGGCTACATGTGATTTTTATGCACTATGTCACACCAGCATATTTACTCCATATTGTGTATCAACATCGGCCGCTGACATTTAAGGGCCGTTGGATTGGTTGGAAAGACCGCAAACCTTGGCCTCTCCATTCCACAGACTTCAGTCCTCTAGATTCTACATCTACATCTACATCCATACTCCGCTAGTCACCTGCCGGTGTGTGGCTAAGGGTACCTTGAGTACTTCTATCGGTTCTCCCTTCTATTCCAGTCTCGTATTGTTCGTGGAAAGCAGGATTGTCGTTATGCCTCCGTGTGGGCTCTAATCTCTCTGATTTTATCCTCATTGTCTCTTCGCGAGATATACGTAGGAGGGAGCAATATACTGCTTGACTCCTCAGTGAAGGTATGTTCTCGAAACTTCAACAAAAGCCCGTACCGAGCTACTGAGCGTCCCTCCCGCAGAGTCTTCCACTGGAGTTTGTCTATCATCTCCGTAACGCTTTCGCGATTACTAAATGATCATGTAACTAAGCGCGCTGCTCTCCGTTGGATCTTCTCTATCTCTTCTATCAACCCTATGTGGTACGGATCCCACACTGCTGAGCAGTATTCACGCAGTGGGCGAACAAGTGTACTGTAACCAACTTCCTATGTTTTCGGATTGCATTTCCTTAGGATTCTTCCAATGTATCTCAGTCTGGCATCTGCTTTACCGACGATCAACTTTATATGATCATTCCATTTTAAATCACTCCTAATACCTACTCCCAGATAATTTATGGAATTAACTGCTTCCAGTTGCTGACTTGCTATATTGTAGTTAAATGATAAGGGACTTTCTTTCTATGTATTCGCACCACATTACACTTGTCTACATTGAGATGCAATTGCCATTCCCTGCACCATGCGTCAATTCGCTGCAGATCCTCCTGCATTTTAGTACATTTTTCCATTGTTACAACCTCTCGATATACCACAGCATCATCCACAAAAGCCTCAGTGAACTTCCGATGTCATCCACAAGATCATTTTTGTATATTGTGAATAGCAACGGTCCTACGACACTCCACTGCGGCACACCTGAAATCACTCTTACTTCGGAAGACTTCGCTGCATTGAGTATGACATGCTGCATCCTGTTATCTAGGAACCCTTCAATCCAATCACACAATTGGTCTGATAGTCCATATGCTCTTACTTTGTTCATTAAACGACTGTAGGGAACTGTATCGAAAGGCTTGCGGAAGTCAAGAAACACGACATCTACCTGGGAACCCGTGTCTATGGTCTTCTGAGTCTCGTGGACCAATAGCGCTAGCTGGGTTTCACACGATCGTCTTTTTCGAAACCCATGGTGATTCCTACACGGCATCTACCTGGGAACCCGTGTCTATGGTCTTCTGAGTCTCGTGGACCAATAGCGCTAGCTGGGTTTCACACGATCGTCTTTTTCGATACCCATGGTGATTCCTACAGATTTCCGGTTACGGGGCATTTCAAGGCATTAGTCTACGTCACCGCAGTCAACGATGTATACTAACTACAGCACCACATCTTCAATGCATGTCAGTTCTTACAACAGTCGAGCGTATTTCAAAGAGAGCACGATTCCTCACGCCGAAGGGCAGAGGGATGCAGTGACGTGGGATGAAATCACGTTGAGTGTAAGCTGCTAGTGACATGGATGGACGTTAGATAGAACCTCACATCTGAACAACTCTACAGATCACAGAAAGTATGCATCTTTGCACGCATATTTATCAAACTTTTTGTCTTGTTCTGATTGTTGCTCCAGCCTCTCAGAATGTTCGTCTCTGTTATATAACACCCAGTATAAGGTTCTTATGATTAATACACTCAAACGTTACACCACATTTACAGTTTCCTATTGAATCAGAGAATTACGCATTGTAAATTTTCTGCCATCTTAAGAAGGTAAATTGCTACGTCCAATTTAGCCACGAAGTTATTGGCGTGTTTGCTAGGTCTCCTGCTATGCCGGCAACCTAAACGAGGTAGCGCCGTGCGGGTCATCGCTTCACCTCCACAGCCGAACCTTCCCAAGTCTGCCTGCTGTTTATGTGTATGAACATAGTTTGTTTGTTTTGCATGGGAACTTTTCAGAAAATAGTCTCTCGCATAAATTTATTTGTCCTATTTTCCAAGAACTTCAAATTGTCAATGACGTTATTCGCTTAGTTTCTAAAAAGACTTTTGTTATTTGTTTTGACTGCTAACACATTGCACACCTTACATTTGTAAACATAAATTGATTGAGTCAATAGCTTGATGTTTGTGTGAAATCAACTGACTTACTCTGAAAGGGCCCCTAATCGGCAAACTACAGTTATAGCTACACGTAAAATATCAAATTTTGGTGGATCGCTAAGTGGAGGAAGTATATACGAGCCTTCCTCTGAACTGTGTCATGGGCAAGACAGTGTGACTGCTAAGTGACAATAATGGTTAGCGCTCTTACACGACTTTTCGAAATATTTCAACTCAAATCCCCTCAATACGATCATGCAGTAACAGCTGCTGTCCGTTTAATGCCGTGTCCACTATACAATATATCCTGTGCCTAAAAAAAGTATGAGGGTGAATCCCGTTACACGTTTCGGACCATGACACTTCGTAAGCTGGGAGGTGGACTTCGAAATACAGATGGTATTCATACAGTACCGTGCTGTGCGCCCTACTCGTCAGAGTTGTCTAGTGATTTATTTATTTACCACTGGAAATAAACAAATTAGAGAAGAAGTTCTCTAATAAATTTAGAATATACTGTTCGAGAAAGAAACGGATGGCACCTATAGATCTGAAACACATATAAGGTCACTAATTTCACAACAGTAACCCAAAATACGTTAAACACGTAAACTGAAAAAAAAAAACGGGAATGAGTTGTCACTCTAAAAGGTAGGAGAAGAGGTACGGATGGAAATGAAGTTTTGTGGGCGTGTCACTAGTTACCCTGATGTAGTTCTGTGTGTAGAGTACTTGGAAGGTAAAGGTCTGGCGTTCGAGCCCCAGGACGCACGTAGTTTTAATCTACCTGGAGGTTTCAAGCAAAAGGCTTCATTGACCTACGTCCCGCCAAATGACTACCTTTACACAACTAGCACGTAAAAAATTACAAGAACTAAAGATTTATTGTAGGAATTACCTTTCTGCACGTGGCCAGTAATTAACTGTTCAACCCAAGAAATTAAGAATATGAATAGTTCATTTTATAATAATTTGGAGAAACGGAAAATATATATGCATATTATAAACAGAGCTATTTACATCCTTAATTTCTTGTATTGCACAACTAATTGTGGCCATATTTCAGGACGACAGTGTCCCACAATTACCTATGTATATATTTTATCTTGGAGATAAACATTTCTCTATAGAACATCTGAAGACATATGCGGAAAAGTGGGCCAACCCACAGTATTTAGAAACGGTGGAAAAGGAGGTTTGGTAAATGATGCTGGAAAAAAATATATGAAATTATTTTTGTCTTAGTTTTTTAACAGAATGGACTAGTTAATGTTTCTCATCTGCCATACCCTTTATACTGCAACTTAATATGAAAAATAGCAATTAATAAAGAAGAAAAACATTATGTCAAGATATTTTTTTTTGTACCTTATCAAACAACCACAACCAGAAACTACCATTAACTGTAGTAAAAGGTATTTCTCGGGCCTTGACTTTGTATACCACGCTTAATGTACTTTAAATGAACCACACAGGACATTATTAACAATAATCAGTGCTACCAAAAATGCACTGTCATTAATATTCTCAGAGAGCGTCAGGTTTGTTTCCTGTAATACTCAAGGTGCCTTGGTAGAATGTAATTTAGTAATTGCAGTAAATCCTTTGACTTGGCAGATGATTTAAGTCTTGCACCATCTTATTTGAGCGTAAACGTTACATTAGTAATGGAAGGCTCACCTGGTACTTGTTTTTCTCTAATATATACGGTATCAAAATTCACGACACTTCCTTTTAAAGAAAAATTTAAAAAGGAAATCTTTCATAATTTTCAAATATGTAAACTTACTTAGTAAAACCTCCTGCCCAGATTTAGATACTGTTCGTCTTTTTACTTTATCAAGAAGAGGTTTCACAGTATTACACATGTCTCCTTTTTACAACACTGAAAGCCTTTGTCACTAGGTGTTTTTCATTTTTCTTTTTTTAAGAGTTCCCTCTACTGGTCTGGAGCATAAATTAAAGATACATGCCTTTTATTTTTTTTAGTTAACCCAGAAGCACGGTAAAGGGGTAAATACGTATGAACATGTACTAGATACGTTCCATGACATCGAACCTCCAAGACTGTGTCAAGTACATCCAAAAGCTAACCAAAAACAAATTTTCATTTTGGGCGAAGCATGAATCTGAATATACAATAAGGTGACGTACATTGTGAAGAATTCTTATATATTGTATCTTTAGGTACACGAGAGAGGTAGTTTCACTATTTGTGGAACCTTTGTAACGACGATCTTCAACGCGTTATGACCACGCGGTTCTAGGCGCTTCAGCCTGGAACCGCACAACCGCTACGGTCGCAGGTTCGAGTTCTGCCTCGGGCATGGATGTGTGTTATGTCCTTAGGTTAGTTAGGTGTAAGTAGTTCTAAGTTCTAGGGGACTGATGTCCTCAGATGTTAGGTCCCATAGTGCTCAGAGCCATTTGAACCATTTTGAACTTCAGCGGAGATGTTATCTTTAAAAGGAGACATGGATGAGTGAATATGCGTACCGTCAAGCGGAGGCATACTGATGATCCAGAGAGAGTAGGCGGTAGACAGCCAACATCTGTAACGACACTTTAAGTGAAATAGACTCTGATATTTGAAGAAAGATTTTCTATCCATTTTCGGTTTAAGCAACGGACGCTTATCCCATGTGAATAAAAAAAGAAATAAAAAATTTAAAAAATCTGGAACTCATGTAGTTATTCTCTGTCTTTCATTACGCAGCAAAACACTAGACACATTCACAATGATAAATTATGCGTACCATGACATTAAAAGGTAAATATTTTATTTAAAGTGTAGAAGCTGGGGAGATATAACAATTACTCAAATAAATGTAGCCAAGAGGATGAAGAATTGGCACGGGCTCATATAAATAGTTTTCCTACGCAGTCAAGACACAATTTCAGAAATAGGAATCCCGACATGATGTACTGGTGTGCAGATATAAATTCTAGCAAGATGTACAGTCCTTATCAAGTCAAGTGCAAAGACAGCAACAAAGAATCTCTTAGCGTAGACATATATCGTAAGATGTATTATAAGTTTTTCGATATTGGCTTTGCAAAACAACATAGTTGTGCCTGTCAGGCCCGTGATCACGTTAATATACAAATGTCGTCTGAGAAAAATGATCAGAAAAAGAAAGAACCAGAAACAAAACTGAAGTTTCATGCTAAGCGGGCTACTACTGCCTACGAAAATCTGAAATTCGACTAAGAATATTCAGTAACTAATATCTCTGTAGTTGCCACTGTTTCGAAACTGCTATAATGTCTACGTACCCCCCCCCCCCCTTTCCCTCTCCCACGATTGGATGAATCGTTTTCTACAAACGCCAGCTGTTTCCTATCCCAATTCGGTATCTGATACATATGGCTCTTTAACAGTGATTTCTATGAAAAAATGAGTGAGTCACGGAACCCTTCTTGTGCGCTGTTGTCATTTTCACAATTGTATAACAAATTACATCTGTTTACACACTGTCACATCGATTAGTAAACTCATGTATGGTCGTATAGAAGTCAGTAATGTGCGACGGTGGGTTGTTCGTACTCTTAATGAAGGATGCGACAGTGTTAACGTCAATGCTTGTGACAGAACTTGGAGTGGGCGACTGCGTGTGGCACCCGACAAGTCTCATCGCAATTTGGTTGATGAACTCATCAGAGAACATCATCGGATAACGCAGGTGAGAGTGACGTATCACGAGAGCGTCTACGTCAATCACTGCAGATCTGCAGCACAGAAAAATGTTTTCTCGGTGGGTGCCTCGAAGGCTCACTCCAGAAACGAAACAGAGAAGACTGGAAAACTGTCAACAGTTTCTTTGTGTTTTGAGCGTGAGGGTGATGGGTTCCTCAACAACACTGGGACAGGTGATGGAAAGCGGGTTCACTATTTTGTCCCCGAAACCAAGACAACATCAACAGAGATTCGCCACAAATGATCACCAACGCAAAAAAGAGTTCAAGACCGTGCTGTCAGCAGTCAAATTCATGCTTTCAGCGTTCTTGAATGTTCGAGGTGTGCTGCGTTTGGAATTCATGCTTAAACGACCGACAATGAACACTGCGTGATACTGCGATACCCTCAAGAAACTGGAAGAACGAATTCGAAGATTCGTCCACACGCGGAGCACCCTTTCCTTCAGCATGACAGTGCCACACGACACATGAGCGCTGGAACGTCTGCAACAATCCGACGCCTTGGCTTCATTGCCATCGATCATTCTCCATGCAGGCCCGACTTGGTCTCACCCGATTTTCATCTGTTTGCATGACTTAAAGAAAATCTCAAGGACATCATTTCGATAGTAGTGACGCGCCGCCAGCCGAGGAGAGGATATGGCTCAATGAAAAGGCATTCTACAGTGACGGTATCAACAAACTGGGCTCGTGACGTGAGGAATGTGTTGTCGTCAGGGTGACTATGATGTGAAAGACATATGTAGAGATGAAAATTACAGATGTACAATGTTAATAAAGTTAGATTTATATAAGAAACTTTTATACGCATTCACATAAAATATTCGGAAGAATTACTTTCCAGCACACCCTCCTAAAAGCAGACCCAGGATACAATACTTTATTCAAAGTAGCACCATGGAAGCAATTTTGCCATGATGGATAACGCTTTATGACAGATTTCAACAAAATAAAAGGAAACCATATTGCTTTTGCTATTTGCAGGGATCGAACGAGACTACAAGGTAGATACAGGGTTGCCCAGAAAGTAATGCACCACATTTTTTTCTCAGCCGAAACCAATGGTACGAATGTAAACTCTCCTAAGTGAGCGCGCCAAGTTTCCATCACTTTCGACAGATGACGTAGCTGCAAGCTGGTTTCAAAATGGCGTCTGTGGGTGATGTTAGAGAGCCTAGGTAATGTACGCTACAACCAACGTGCCACCATTCAGTTTCTCGTTGCAGAGAAAGAAACTGTATGGAATATTCACAACCGCTTGTGAAAAGTCTATGGAGCATCTGCTGTCGACAGAAGTACAGCTAGTCGCTGGGCACGGAGGGTGAGGTCATCAGGAGGCGGTTCCGCGGAACTCTACAATTTGCAGCGGTCGGGGAGACCATCCACGACTGTCACACCTCTCACACCTGACCTAGCCCTCTCCGACTTCTTCTTGCTTAGGCCATTAAATGATGTCATTCGTGGAGGAAATTTGAGGACAATGAGGAGGTGATTTACACAGTGAAGCACTGGTCCGCCATCAGGATAAGGATTAGTTGCGACAGGGCACACATGCTCTTGTTTTGCGCTAGCGGAAGGCCATAGAAAGGGGCGTAGATTACGTGGAAAAATAGGCCGTCTAGATAAAACACTATTCTTTGGTGTGTGTAATTCTCATTATGTTCAATAAAGAAATGTCGACGAAAACTATGTGGTACATTACTTTCTGGGCCACCCTCGTACATAAACAGACAGGCTTATTCAAAACGATGGAATTACACAGCAGGCCAGAATCAGGAAAAGTAGCAAGTAGCATTATTCATTGTCCTCGTAGTTATTAATTCACAAGCAGGCGTACATGGTCGTATTTGATAATGTTTCCGTTTGCATTAAATGTTCCCACTATTCGTCTAGTGAGGATACGTCTAGTATTGTCTAATACGATTTTTTCGATGGTCTGCAGGTTTTGATGTGGGAACACGAAATGTTGCATGGTCCTACTGATCCGAAAATCTTTTGACACGGTGCACCCAACGGTGAGAGTTATTGTGACACCATACTGCTTCCCCTCCGTGTCTTTTCAGGGCTGCATTCAAACCTGACTTCATTTTTATTGATCACAATGCGCAATTGCATCAAATTTCACACGTGGAGGAGTTTTTAGAAGGAGAAGATATTCGGTGACAGGACTGGCCCACCAGTTTCCTCGACATAAATCCCGAAAAGGAAAAGGAAAAAAAATATTCAAATTTGTATAAATTCCTAAGGGACCAATCTGCTGAGGTCACCGGTTCCTAGACTTCCACACTGTTTACACTAACTTATGCTAGGAACAACACACACACACATGCCCGAGGGGTGGACTAGAACCTTCGGCCGGAGGGCCGCGCAATCCGTAACATGGTGCCTCAAACCGCCTCGAATAGCACCTATGGGTTGGGTTGGGGAGACACTTCTCAGCTCGTCCACATACACCAATGACCATCCAGCAGTGGTGAACCCCGCTGATGGAAGAATAGAAGGCCCAACGACAAGAACTCCTTATCAACCTCGTGGCCAGCGTGGTAGCACGTTACAAAGCGTGCATTATCATCAGTGGTGATCATACAATCTACGAGTACAATGGAGGTTCCACAATTCAAGAGCACACTTAAGTAGAAATGGAGCAGCATGTAGGAGGAGTTTCTTACCTACACGGCTTTAGGTTGGCATCATCGGAATGAGATGAGATCAAGAGACGGATAAAAACTGGTTTGTTTATGACATCAGTACTGTATTTAACAATGGCGTGTCCGCTTGAATCTTCCACCTTAGATGAATAACGTTTTGTTATCTGTTCTAATTTCTTTTTTGTTTTGCTTTTTGATGAAGAAATACCCGCTGCAATCTTTTCTCGAATGGCTTACATCATGGTAAAATCTGTACGAACCTCTGAAATCTTTACTAGTTGATAGTACTGTTCAGGAAACGGAGGATCGTCTATGATTGAGGGCCATTGACACGGGTTCCCAGATAGATGCCGTGTTTCTTGACTTTCAAAAGGTGTTTGATACTGTTCCCCACAGTCGTTTAATGAACAGAGTAAGAGCATATGGACTATCAGACCAACTGTGTGTCTGGATTGAAGAGTTCCTAGATAACAGAACGCAGCATTTCATTCTCAATGGAGAGAAGTCTTCCGAAGCAAGAGTGATTTCAGGAGTGTAGTAGGACCGATTCTATTCACAATATACATAAATGACCTCGTGGATAGCATCGGAAATTCACTGAGGTTTTTTGCGGATGATGCTGTAGTATATCGAGAGGTTGTAACAATGGAAAATTGTACTGAAATGCAGGACGGTGTGCAACGAATTGATGCATGGTGTAGGGAATGGAAATTGAATCTTAGTACAGACAAGTGTAATGTGCTCCGAATACAGAGAAAGAAATATCCATTATCATTTAGGTACAATATAGCGTGTCAGCAACTGGAAGCAGTTAATTTCATAAATTATCTGGGAGTAGGCATTAGGAGTGATTTAAAATGGAAAGACGATATCAAACTAATCGTCGGTGAAGCAGATGCCAGACAGAGATTCATTGGAAGAATGAGAGACTGGAATAGAAGGGAGAACCGATAGAGACACTCAAAGTACCCTCCGCCACACAATCTCAGGTGGCTTGCGGAGTATGGAAGTATATGTAGATGTAGATTGACGACAGTTTTCCTGACCGCGCAGTTGAGGTCAAATATTTCTGATGGAACCCGCCTTGACAACATTATTCGTGAAGACCGACGTGTTAAACTGAACATAAGCAAAAATTGTTATCACACTTCGTAATGTTATCAATAAGAAGCTCAAGTATAACACAGTATCTTCAAGGTGGGCCCCGAAAGAGTTAATGCATTAGAACTCGGAAACAGGGCTCAAACAATGTACAGACATGAAAGTACGCTATGAAAGGGGAAGTGAGCCTTTTCTAAGGAAGATAATAACGTGTGACGAATTTCGGACTCTGCATTTTGAAGCAGGTTCCAAAAGGCATAGCATGGAATGGAAGAATACCAGATCACCAGTCAGAAAGAAATTCTGAAACTAAGTATCAGTGCGAGAAATCATGTTGACCACCTTTGGGATGCCCAATGTGTCGTCTTTTGTAGTTATCTGGAAGGTCAGCGTACAATAAACAGGGCCTTCTACTCAGAAGTGGAGCTGAACAGAGTAAACCTAGCTATAGGGAGGAACCTCGCGATCTCAAGGAAATTGTGTTATATTGCTACATCGCTCACGTTCGCCCCGACACCGCCTAGACGACCCTACACATCATAGAAAAACTGGGTTTGGAGATACTTTCTCGTCCTCCATCCTCCAGTCCAGATTTGGCTCCATTGAACTTTCATTTGGTTGATCTACTCAAACAGGCATTAAATAAAAAAACGTTCAGCAACAACGAACTGTTCAAAGAATTTGTGGGACAGTGGCTCAAACAACAAGCCAAAGACTTCCTTTCATCAGGAATAAAAAACTAAATCACCGTTGGGACAGTTTTATGAATTTAGGTGGGAGTATGTTGAGAAGCATTAAAAGCCTCACTTTGAAAAAAAATAGTTTCTATCCATGACGAATTTTTCTCTTCAATTATTGAAATATCAGCCCTATTAACAACCAACCAAAATGACATCTTTCGAACAATTTATACAAGCAGCAGACCTTTTCTCAAGACGTTAATTCAAGGATATGTAACACACCTCTATATGGGAGGGAAATACGGAAGATCAGAATGATTTTTTTTTTGTCATCATTCATCTGGCAGAACCTCCTCATTCCTTATCAGTCCATCTAATTTTCATCATTCGTCTGTAGCACCACATCTCAAACGCTTAGATTCTCTGTTGCTCCGTTTTTCCATAAGTCTATGTTTCATTACTATACAATGCTATACTGCAGACGTACATTTTCAGAAATTGCTTCCTCAAATATAGGCCTATATTTGATATTAGTAGACTTCTCTTGGCCAGGAATGCTGTTTTTGCCAGTGCTAATCTGCTCTTGATGCCCTCCTTGCTCCGTCTGTCAGTGGTTATTTACTGCCTGGGTAACAGAATTCCTTAACTTCAATTACTTCCTGACTATAAGTCCGGACGTTAAGTTTCTCGCTGTTCTCGTTTCTACTTCTTCTCGTTCCCTGCGTCTTTCTTCGATTTACTCTCAATCCATATTCTGTACTCAGTAGACGGTACATTCGGTTCAGCAGATCCTGTAATTATTCTTCACTTTCAATCATGATGGCAATTTCATCAGCGATTCGTATCATTGATATTCTTTCACTTTGAATTTTAATTCCTCTCCTGAACTCTTCTTTTATTTCTATCACTGCTTCCTCGATGTACAGACTGAACAGTAGAGGCGAAAGGCTACATCCTTGTCTTACACCCTTTTGAATACGAGCACTTCGTTCTTGATCGTCCACTCTTATTGTTTTCTGTTGGCTGCTGTACATATTGTATATGACCCATCTCTCCCTATAGCTTACCCCTACTTCTTTCAGAATTTCAACCATCTTGCATCATTTTACACTGTCTAACGGTTTTTCCAGGTCCACAAATCCTATGAACGTGTTTTGATTTTTCTTTAGTATTGCTTCCATTATTAACCACAACGTTAGAATTGCCTGTCTCGTGTCTTTACCTTCCATAAAGGCAAAATGATCGCCATCTAGGGCATCCTCAATTTTCTTTTCCATGCTTCTGTATATTATTATTGTAAGCAACTTGGATGCATGTGCTGTTTAGCTGACTGTGCGATAATTCTCGCACTTCTCAGCTCTTGCGTGGATGATGCTTTTCCGAAAGTCAGATGGTATGTCGCCTGACTTCACACCAACGTGAATAATCGTTTTGTTGACACTTTCCCCAATGATTTTAGAAATTGTGATGGAATGAAATTATCCCTTGTGCCTCATTAGATCTTAAGTCCTCCAAAGCTCTTTCAGACTCTGATTCTATTACTGGATCCCCTATCTCTTCTAAATCGACTCCCGTTTCTTCTTCTATCACATCAGACAAATCTTACCCCTCATGGAGACTTTCAATGTATTCTTTCCACCTACCCGCTGTCTCCTCTGCATTTAACAGTGGAATCCCAGTTACACTCTTAATGTTGTCAACCATGCTTTTAGTGTCACGGAAGGTTGTTCTGACTTTCATGTATGCTGAGTCTGTCCTTCCGACAATCTTTTATTTTCAGATGCTTTCACATTTTTCCTGTTATCATTTCGTCTTAGCTTCCCTGCACTTCCTATTTAATTTTTTTCTTAGCGACTTGTATTTCTGTATTCCTGAGATTCACGAAACGTTTTTGTACTTCCTCCTTTTATCGATCACTTGAAGTATTTTTTCTGTTGTCCATGGTTTCTTCGCGGTTACTCTTTTTGTACTTATGTTTTCCTTCCCAACTTCTGTGGTGGCACTTTTAGAAATGTCCATACCGACTGAGCTATTCCTTACTGCTGTATCTATAGCCTTAAAAGACTTCAAGCGAATCTCGTCGTTCCTTAGTACTTCCGTATCCCACTTCTTTGCATATTGATTCTTCATGCCTAATCTCTTAAACTTCAGCCTACTCTTCATCACTAGTATATTGCGATCTGAGTCTATATGTGCTCCTGTGTACACCTTGCAATCCAGTATCTGATTTAGGAATCTCTGTATGGCCATTATGTAATCTAACTGAAATCTTCCCGTATCACCTGGCGTCTTCCAAGTGCACCTCCTCCTCTAGTGATTATTGAACAGAGTATTCGCGGTTACTAGCTGGAACTTGTTACAGAAAACAATTAGTCTTTCTCCTCTCCCTTTCCTTGTCCGGAATCCATATTCTTTTGCAAACTTTTCCTCTATTCCTTCCCTTACAACTGCATTCTAGTCCCCCGTAGCTATTAGATTTTCATCCCCCTTTGCATACTGTATTACCCTTTCAATATACTCAAAGGCTTTCTGTATCTCTTCATCTTCAGCTTGCGACGTCGGCATGTAGACCTGAACTATCGTTGCCGGTGTTGGTTTGCTGTCGATTCTGACAAGAAAAACCCTGTTACTGAACTGTTCACAGTAACACACTCTCTGCCCTACGTTCATAACGAATCCTACTCCCGTTATACCATTTTCTACTGCTGTTGATATTACCCTATACCTATCTGACCAAAAATCGTTGTCTTCTTTCCACTTCCCTTCATCGACACCTACTATATCTAGATTGAGCTTTTGTATTTCCCTTTTCAGATTTTCTAATTTTCCAAGTACTTTCAAACTTCTGACATTCCACGCCACGACTCTTAGAACGTTATCCTTTCGTTGACTATTCTGTCTTTTTCTCATGGTAATCTCCCACTTGGCAGTCCTCTCCAGGAGATTCGAATGGGGGACTATTCCGTAATCTTTTGCCGATGGAGAGATCGTTATGACACTTCTTCAATTACAGGCCACATGTCCTGCGGACACACGTTACGTTTCCTTAATGCAATGGTTTCCATTGCCTTTTACATCCTCAGGCCGTTGATTATTGCTGAATCTTCCGCCTTTAGCGGCAGTTTACCATCCCTAGGACAATAGTTTGCCCTGAACCTTCTGTCCGCTCCTCCGCCCTCTTTGACAAGGCAGTTGGCAGAATGAGGGTGACTTCTCATGCCGGAAGTCTCCGGTCGCCTATGCTCACTATTAATAAAAATTTGAGCAGCGGTGGGTTTCGAATACGGGACCGAAGACGTTTTGATTATGAATCAAAGATTAAAAAGAAGTGTTACAAGACACTGCTGGGGATTATATGAATTAATCGAGGAAATATGAGTAATGAAGAATATAATGCAAGGACAGAGACAATGTTTGTACAAAAGAAAAGGTCACTAGCTACTGCTTTAATACGTAGTTCATGAAATGGCAGACGAAGAATCGCAGATACAGCTGCAGATATCCTAAACAAAACACTTATACTGCTGACCGCAGCTGTACTGAACACATAGCACGCAATAAGTATGGAAACTGATTTGAACCAACTAAAACCACATAAGCAGAGGTAAAGAAGTCCGAATAGTTAGAAATCCAGAAAGTGGTGACCCCTAAGGGAAAGTCCAAATAACCACTGACAAGGGAGTTAGCGCTAGTTTCGATCTAAATTGCTGTTGAGTTGTGGATTTTCATGAATATGTTTTAGTTGCTGATTACAAAAATGTATAAACTAAGTGCCATCGGCAATTACACTGTAATTTACGAAGATGGGATATTCCGCTCACAGAGGACCCTACCTAACATGATACCGTGCTTTTAGTAACTTAAGCCATAATAAACAGTCTTCCTCAAGCTAATGTATTTATTTGCACTGTGTGCTACGGTCAACATAAGCCGCGCCGTACCGAAGGTTACGTGAAGAGGTGAACGATGCACAAGAGCAAGCAAACTAGTAAAACAATGAATCTTGTCTGTTTTTCTTCCATATCGGCAGTGAATCCGTACGTTTCTAGTGTCACCGGTTCCGTAGCACGCCACGTTACTCTCACTGTCAACGTAATCGTGTGGTAATCAATCCTGCTAATGTAGTGAGCATGATTCTTAGCAATTACAGACACAAAAGAAGATCCACAGAAATTACAGTGAAGAACAGTAAATCTGCATTCATTATCAGTGTTACAGATGATACAATGGCAACCAGTGGTAACAATATACACCACGAAAATATAATAGACTATATTTAAGAATATGAATAAGCACACGAACACACGCCTGATTGTGAAAATCTTATGAATGGTCTAGAGCCCGAGAGTGACGAAGAGCGGTTACAAAGTAACAGAAGCCTGTCATTTGCTTATCTGCCAAGCACAGAGAAGAGGAAGAGGTGGGTTGAAATGCAAAGTACACAATCACATTCCAAGATTCACGGGAAACTAAAAAAGTAAGCTTGAATACAGTACAGAAATGATATCGTATGGTGCGAGACACACATCATTGACGATATTTACGTCAAGCTGTAGAGAAAGGGAGGAATCCCAGCTCTCAAAATTTCACTTGCTTGACGATTATGAAGCTGAAAAATTCAGAACTGTTCTAAGCGTTAATGTTCACTGCAGAGATATTCCTGCTTGGGGTTTGGAAAAGCCCAGATAAATGGGACTGACTCGATTCATTGGATCTATAGTTGGATAGGCTGTAGGGTTTAACAGGAGACATCATCTTGGCTCACGGACGATAATCATATGAGTAAGCACTGAAGCCTCGAATACAGATGGTTATGTGAATGACAGATGCGACAAGCCTCACGAGGAGGTAAGGTTCTTAATGAATTCCATGGAACGTACACAGATTCATAATATTGTTCAAAGTGGTATACAGAAGGAACTTCACTAATCGCGAACTATGTATTTCAAGGGAGAGAAGTCTGTAGGAAGTTCGGTGCGGAGTGACCATGCAACAACTCAATCTTACACCTGCCAATCCGCTACACTGGACTGTGAAAACGTGTTTCCAAAGATGCTGATAAGTTACGAGAAACCTAGATGTCAGCTGTAGTGCGAGTAGTGCAACACATGCTCAAACCAAAATATCTGATTTAAATTACCTCGAAATACGGCCTAATCACGAAAGAAATCCTGACGTAATTCTGTCAATATGTCTGCTTCTCATATGGAGCGAGGAAGCCTCTTCTTCTCGTTGAATCGCTCGTGATATATCGAGTCAGGACCCATATCGACGCTATCCGATCACAAAATATGATGTAGGCCCTCACGACCATACCTCCTGGGTGCACGCCTTACGCTCAGCCCCTTGATGTGCTGTGCTCCCTACACTTCAAGGCGGTGTTGAAGTGGACTGAGGATCAGAGCATCCTTAACGACTATCTTTTCACACCATTGTCGAGAGAATCAGTTTCGTTGTTGATACGTATTCTACACAATCAGCTCCGTTGTCCAGTCTTCGCAGACATTGTTCGGTACTCCTGTACTGATATGATGACTTCCGACCAGAAAATTTTCAATCACCATCCGAACGAATTTTTGATATTCAAACGCAGTGTGACTCGGAAGACTGCTTCATGTGGGCATACATGGCGTGCTATCACAGTGAAAAGCTACTCCGTTTCCGGCACTTTATACTCTGTGGTCATGTTCATCCTCGTAATCTTTTGCCGAGAGCTATCAACAACCCATTTTTCGAACTCGGTGACTGAACATGCACTTGATTGTCGAATGCAGTTTAGTTCTCGATGGCAAACATTGTGCTCATATTTGTAATGTACATGTAAAACTCTTATGTGAAAACCACAATTTAGTGGAAATAGAGGTCGCAACTTGCTCCAACATCCTTGGGACAGCCATGAATTTCACTGTACACCAAAAACGAAAGAAAAGTTAATGATCATAAACTGAAGATACATGTAAGAGCCGACTTTATTATTATTAACGTATACGTAAATTTTCTCTCCAAAAGCAGAGTTTACAAAATGCCAGTCTTGTGAAATGAAGATGAAACTGTATACACCATATATCATACTTACATACACAACACAGCAATCGGAGAAAGTAGATTTATAAAGAATGTTTGCACTCAGAATAATAGAATTCAGTTTATCAACACAGTCCTTTATTCACAGTAAATAAACAAACTGACGATCTTAGATTAGTAGTGGGCACCCAGAAAGTGAATCATATATCTGGAGAAAATTGTAAACAAAAGACAATTTCATAGAACTACTGTAAACGCACGTGATTAAAAGTTTTTACAGCCCAGTGCGCTACGCTTGTACCACCTTCTGCAGAAATTACTTCACTGCTGACGACATAGCTGAAACACTGGCTATCGTCCGTACTACGACGGCCTTGACGCAACGCACTCTGCCGCTGCTGCAACGTGGCTACGTGGTGCTACTGCCGGCAGCAGCCAAACAAGTGGTCTCCGAGGCGCTATTTGCACGCTCCCATCCAGCGACCAGGAAATCGAGCCGGTGGCCACAGTAAGTGGACGGCAGCGGCGTATTGTCTTACCAAAAGACCACCGGATCCGCCATCGGCTCAGTATCCGCTGGGAAGCCATTGCAAAGCGCTGCTCATACTTGGAGTCTCGGGGGATGGAGCTCCAAGCTGCCAAGTACTTCAGCTGCTGGCTGCAGCTTAAGGCGAGTCACGAGGCGTTGCCTGCATTACCAACCTTCTAGTAGCGAGAAGGCTCACTTCACGTCGGGATAAAATAAGGTGTTGTTGTACGTAGAATCTGGGCAGCAAACTGATTCACACTGCAGGCTCGTATTACAAGACAGTACTACTTGGTCTGAATATTTCTTTATAGTCTTTTTTCAGATACACAGTGAAAGAGGATGATCTCATCATAATGTGTTAAACGTACTTTTAGCATCACTAGAAATGATCTTTCAGAAATTTTAAATCGTAGGAGCGAAATTGAAATTAGGATAAATCCTAATTTGGACGCTAAGAAACGAAGTATTTGGACCTTTAGTCGCAACTGATGGAGTAAAACTAGATGCTGAAAACTTAGAAACAGGACGCTGACTTCCAGTATGTAGTTCATAGCTGCTATTAAGAAATTTTCTGTTTCATATGATTCGATTCCCCCCCCCCCACCCCCCACCCCCCCCCCCATGAACCATGGACCTTGCCGTTGGTGGGGAGGCTTGCGTGCCTCAGCGATACAGATAGCCGTACCGTAGGTGCAACCGCAACGGAGGGGTATCTGTTGAGAGGCCAGACAAACGTGAGGTTCCTAAAGAGGGGCAGCAGTGTTTTCAGTAGTTACAAGGGCAACAGTCTGGATGATTGACTGATTTGGCCTTGTAACAATAACCAAAATGGCCTTGCTGTGCTGGTACTGCGAACGGCTGAAAGCAAGGGGAAACTACAGCCGTAATTTTTCCCGAGGGCATGCAGCTTTACTATATGATTACATGATGATGGCGTCCTCTTGGGTAAAATATTCCGGAGGTAAAATAGTCCCCCATTCGGATCTCCGGGCGGGGACTACTCAAGAGGATGTCGTTATCAGGAGAAAGAAAACTGGCGTTCTACGGATCGGAGCGTGGAATGTCAGATCCCTTAATCGGGCAGGTAGGTTAGAAAATTTAGAAAGGGAAATGGATAGGTTGAAGTTAGATATAGTGGGAATTAGTGAAGTTCGGTGGCAGGAGGAACAAGACTTCTGGTCAGGCGACTACAGGGTTATAAACACAAAATCAAATAGGGGTAATGCAGGAGTAGGTTTAATAATGAATAGGAAAATAGGAATGCGGGTAAGCTACTACAAACAGCATAGTGAACGCATTATTGTGGCCAAGATTGATACGAAGCCCACGCCTACTACAGTAGTACAAGTTTATATGCCAACTAGCTCTGCAGATGACGAAGAAATTGAAGAAATGTATGATGAAATAAAAGAAATTATTCAGATTGTGAAGGGAGACGAAAATTTAATAGTCATGGGTGACTGGAATTCGAGTGTAGGAAAAGGGAGAGAAGGAAACATAGTAGGTGAATATGGATTGGGGGACAGAAATGAAAGAGGAAGCCGCCTGGTCGAATTTTGCACAGAGCACAACATAATCATAACTAACACTTGGTTTAAGAATCATGAAAGAAGGTTGTATACATGGAAGAACCCTGGCGATACTAAAAGGTATCAGATAGATTATATAATGGTAAGACAGAGATTTAGGAACCAGGTTTTAAATTGTAAGACATTTCCGGGGGCAGATGTGGACTCTGACCACAATCTATTGGTTATGACCTGTAGATTAAAACTGAAGAAACTGCAAAAAGGTGGGAATTTAAGGAGATGGGACTTGGATAAACTAAAAGAACCAGAGGTTGTACAGAGATTCAGGGAGAGCATAAGGGAGCAATTGACAGGAATGGGGGAAATAAATACAGTAGAAGAAGAATGGGTAGCTTTGAGGGATGAAGTAGTGAAGGCAGCAGAGGATCAAGTAGGTAAAAAGACGAGGGCTAGTAGAAATTCTTGGGTAACAGAAGAAATATTGAATTTAATTGATGAAAGGAGAAAATATAAAAATGCAGTAAGTGAAACAGGCAAAAAGGAATACAAACGTCTCAAAAATGAGATCGACAGGAAGTGCAAAATGGCTAAGCAGGGATGGCTAGAGGACAAATGTAAGAATGTAGAGGCCTATCTCACTAGGGGTAAGATAGATACCGCCTACAGGAAAATTAAAAAGACCTTTGGAGATAAGAGAACGACTTGTATGAATATCAAGACCTCAGATGGAAACCCAGTTCTAAGCAAAGAAGGGAAAGCAGAAAGGTGGAAGGAGTATATAGAGTCACAAACTCTGGTTTTTCTATTACGAGGATATGTGTGGGGCTAAGTGAGATGCTGCTTCATAAGAAAAGATAAATGGAAAGTGAAGTCATCGAAACTGATACGTAGGCCATCAGATTGGGGCCCAGTATGAGCGTCGTTGATATCTGAGTGCATCAATAGTAAACTCTAGCTTAATCGTCTTTTAATGATAGTATCTTTCTTCACAGGCTTCTGCTCATGACCACAACGGAATTTCCCGCAACTGGATGTGCAGAATTATTTGACAGTCTAAGAAACGATGGTGGGAATCATGTTGTTGTTGTTGTTGTGGTCTTCAGTCCTGAGACTGGTTTGATGCAGCTCTCCATGCTACTCTATCCTGTGCAAGCTTTTTCATCTCCCAGTACCTACTGCAACCTACATCTTTCTGAATCTGCTTAGTGTATTCATCTCTTGGTCTCCCTCTACGATTTCAACCCTCCACGCTGCCCTCCAATACTAAATTGGTGATCCCTTGATGCCTCAGAACACGTCCTACCAAGCGATCCCTTCTTCTGGTCAAGTTGTGCCACAAACTTCTCTTCTCCCCAATCCTATTCAATACCTCCTCATTAGTTACATGATCTACCCACCTTATATTCAGCATTCTTCTGTAGCACCATATTTCGAAAGCTTCTATTCTCTTCTTGTCCAAACTGTCTATCGTCCATGTTTCACTTCCATACATGGCTACACTCCATATAAATTCTTTCAGAAACGACTTCCTGACACTTAAATCTAGATGTTAATAAATTCCGCTTCTTCAGAAACGCTTTCCTTGCTGTTGCCAGTCTACAATTTATATCCTCTCTACTTCGACCATGATCAGTTATTTTGCTCCCCAAATACCAAAACTCCTTTACTACTTTGTCTGATTACGATATCTAATTCCCTCAGCATCACCCGACTTAATTCGACTACTTTCCATTATCCTCCTTTAGCTTTTGTTTATGTTCATCTTATATCCTCCTTTCAAGACACTGTCTATTCCGTTCAACTGCTCTTCCAAGTCCTTTGCTGTCTCTGGCAGAATTACAATGTCATCGGCGAACCTCGAAGTTTTTATTTCTTCTCCATGGATTTTAATACTTACTCCGAATTTTTCTTTTGTTTCCTTTACTGCTTGCACAATATACAGAATGAATAACATCGGGGAGAGGCTACAACCCTGCCTCACTCACAACCCATCACTGCTTCCCTTTCATGCCCCTCGACTCTTATAACTGCCATCTCGTTCCTGTACAAACTGTAAATAGCCTTTGCTCCCTGTATTTTACCCCTGCCACATTTAGAATTTGAAAGAGAGTATTCCCGTTAACACTGTCAAAAGCTTTCTCTAAGTCTACAAATACTAGAAACGTAGGTTTGCTTTCCTTAATCTTTGTTCTAAGATAAGTCGTAAGGTTAGTATTGTCTCACGTGTTCCAATATTTCTACGGAATTCAAACTGATCTTCCCCGAGGTCGGCTTCTACCAGTTTTTCCATTCGTCTGTAAAGAATTCGTGTTAGTATTTTGCAGCTGTGACTTATTAAACTGATAGTTCGGTAATTTTCACATCTGTCAACACCTGCTTTCTTTGGAATTGGAATTATTATATTCTTCTTGAAGTCTGAGGGTATTTCGCCTGTCTCATACATCTAGCTCACCAGATGGTAGAGTTTTGTCAGGACTGGCTCTCCCAAGGCCGTCAGTAGTTCTAATGGAATGTTGTCTACTCCCGGGGCCTTGTTTCGACTCAGGTCTTTCAGTGCTCGGTCAAACTCTTCACGCAGTATCGTATCTCCCGTTTCATCTTCATCTACATCCTCTTCCATTTCCATAATATTGTCCTCAAGCACATTGCCCTTGTATAGACCGTCTATATACTCCTTCCACCTTTCTGCTTTCCTTCTTTGCTTATAACTGGGTTTCCTTCTGAGCTCTTGATATTCACACAAGTGGTTCTCTTTTCTCCCAAGGTCTCTTTAATTTTCCTGTAGGTAGTATCTATCTTACCCCTAGTGAGATAAACGTAAAGTTGTGTTGTTATATTTGTAAGTTCAGTCTGAAACTATCGGCAATAAGATTCTTCACATGATATCCTTTCAAGGATAGGCTTATAGAAAATGTAATTAAAATTCTAACAGAATCTCCTTAGTCTATTTTACTCTTCACGATGCTACCTTAATCTGTTAGGTTAATTTAACATAGCGTTTAAATTCAGTGTAAATGGTTTTACACAATGCTAGCTGCGTGGTTGACCAAAACAAACATTTGAAAGGAAGAACCTGCCTGCGAAACTCTAATACTTAAGGAGAGGATGGCTCATATGAATGACTGAGGATGTGACGTGTAAAGACGAACACATCCACTAAATGTAGATTTTCACAATCAACATAAAACTTATTTTAGGCGTACGTACAAATGAAAATAACGTATTGCAAAGAAGAAAATTTAGCTTTTGTACTAATAGGTTGTTCATATCTGTGAATCAAAACCGCATTGAAAGAATTGCTTTCAAAAGTACATTTTAATGTGGACATTTTCTTATTTGTATGAACCATTTGGAGACGTTCGAGTTTGAAATGATTTTCAAAAGCAAACATCTCGGTATAGTTATCATATTATATATTTTCTAATAATTTAGTATGTGATGCCATGGAAAAAATGAACAATTGGCTAGCGTAACATTTATATTCAGATCTTTACCGAAAGTACTGATTTTATTACTGCTTCACAATTTTTTAAGATATATCATGTCACCATAACTGAACACAACGATGAACAATAGCATTATACATTATTAGAACCTTTCTTTGAGATAACTGTTACACTCAAAATATATAAAACAAAAGCACCTTCTAAACGATCACAAGTAAATTCTTCTGTCTTTGTGTTGAATATGATGGGTATAACATCAACAACTGATGTATACCATCTTATTTACTGTCGATTGTTCTTTCTTCTTGTCATAAGAGATCGTATGACTGAGAAGCTTTTCAACTCGTCGTTAAGAAAAGAGATTCGTAATGGAACAACCATGTTTCTAAAGTGACTTCCGCTGTTGTACATCGTGCAGGCATCTCTAGAACATAGTTGCCTCCATATCAATATGAATGTTTCTCATAACTTCTCTCTTGTACGTGAAAATTCGTTTCATTTCAGTCATGTGATCTACATTTCGTAGCCTTTAGACAGGGATTTCACGTCTATCACTTCCGATCTTCACCAATGTTTCTTAGTTTCTTAGTTTACCCACTGATTGGCAGACCCAATTATGTTCCCCTTTTGTTACGTTGTTAGGCTTTTTTGCAAAGGTTGCTGTCTTCTACTGAAAACGAGGACAGCAGGTAAGTAACTCTGACCTCGTAGTACCAATTATTAATATAAGTGCCATGCACAGGGGCACAAACTGATGCCGACAGCAGATCTCCGCGGGAACGTCTGGCCCTGACAAAATGGAAATCACGTGACCGGAATCACAACCTCCTGCGGACTAATTCATTTTTGCACGAAATGTATGTGTGGACAGATTCGTGTTTCCTCTGAACAGTGGATTTTCACAGGATTGTGGTATTTGTTCGATTTAATTTAAATTCCGTGAGCCTACCTCATTTGTACCGTTCGTTTCCGTACCTCATATAGTTTTCTTTAACTTGGGAGGTGTTCGCATTTGCGTGTCACCTCCTCAACTGTAGGGTGCTGCCATTATCATAAACGACTCACAGATCTCACCCAGTCAACCAAGCCGGCCATTGCAGAGCACTATACAACGAAATAACGAAGGTATTCGCACAGGCAGCTTCGATCTGGGACTGTGCACTTAAAGCAACTAGAAAAAATCGTATTATCTAGAACCTGGTAGTTAAAGCCAGTGGGTTCCTCATTGGCAAAGCATAAAATCCTGTTCTTGGCACAATGAAGGGAGGACTTCAATAGAGACATGAACCCCGCAATGCAGTCTCCAAAGAACTGTCGCATGCCATCATCATGGCACCCGCCGCCTGGGAGCAGGACACCGATAAGAATAGACACCGATAAGAATACGAAAGAATTCACCACTGGAGCAGACCATCATTGAGATTAAATGCAGAGACCGGGACACGAACCAAAAAATTAACTGTAGTAGAAATACCGTGTAACAGAGTTGAAAGTAAAAACAACAAAACACTGACATCAAGAGACAATGGAGTTAATGCCATGTAGCTGCTAGTGACAATGAGTTACGTCAATGGGTAAAGCTGAATATTGGTGCCAGTCCGGAATTCGAATCTAGGTAGACTAACTGACCACTGCACCATCCGCTCACAGATCATTAATTCCTTTGTGTCGTAAATCATAGCGGTTGTCGGATCAAAATGGTTTGTGTTCTTTGTAACATTTCCGAGGAATAGACACCCCTCCCCCCCCCCCTCCCACACACCCACCACACACACACCACATACAGGGTGAGTCACTAACTATTGCCACCTAGAATAACTCAGAAAGTATGATAGTAGCTGAAACGTTTATGGGAAGAATGTTGTATAGGACAACGGGGGCCATTATATGACGCTGGTTTTTTGTTGTTAGGTAGGGTCGCGTCAAAGATATGCAAATCTGTAAATACAGCTATATCAGAATGAATGTAAGTGGCTGAGAAATCTACATCATCTACATCAAGAACAGCTATTACAGATAGCTGAAGGATGATGTGGGAATAAGTGTTGTTGTTAAGGACATCACAGACGAAACTAACTGAATGGAGGTTTACACATAGTTACGAATTGGGAGTGTGGAAAGGAATGAAGCATGTCAACAAAGGGTTACATTGCATCTTATTCAAACTCTGATGGAGCGTTTTCGTTTCTTTGTTGTACTGCAATGGGTACATCGTCGAAAAGGAGGATCCTTTGCTGGTAGATGCTGCCCTACATTTGTTAGACGAATTGTATTGGCTACAGCTACTCGGCCTTCAGAAGTATTTCCCTTGCTTCCTCTTCCAATCTGAATTACTGGGCTTTATTTGATTCGTGCAGAGAAGGAACAAATCATTTCAGATGCTAACAGTGACTCAAAGTGACTGAAAGGTTTTGTGCCAGACATACATTTCCGGACTGTATCTTTCCAGAGAATGTAACTGTTTACAATGCTTGCATCAATACAATAATAAAATAACTATAGCCACCATCGTCGGGATTTCCATGATATTTGGTAGGTGCAGAGAAGCTCATAAGAACGATCCACCCCTCCCATATATAAGTTGCAATCCCTGATTGATTCTGGACAAGGAGTGCTTTCCGTAACATCCTTGTTATTATTTCTCAGAACAAAACACTTGCATTCACCATAAAGCATCGTAGTGATAATTACAGTAACACACTTCTTTTCCCTGTCTTTCCAATTTGATACTCCTATGTCTCCAGCCATATCAGATTCTCCCATTTCTGAGTTTTGTCAGCAACTAATATATCTTTAGGAAAGAACTTTCGTGTTTCTCTGGTTGTGGCACAACAGATATTTTCTCAGCAGAATTTTCATCATTAAACATTTGAAAATATTTTTATCAAAGAACAAGCAGTATCCTAGACCTTCATATGGAGCTGCAAGTTTTTCTGTGACACGTTCATCTAAGGACTTGTTACTGTTGCCTCCTTCTTCTTTGCGCTCATAGACAGTACCCTGTACCAGCACATGTAATAACCCAGATTTTAAAACCCCTTTTAATTGGTTTATTTGGCATATACTGTTTCAAGGGACTTCTTCCTTTGAATCCCACCATAGATTCATCAACTGACAAATATCTGGCAGGATGGAACATTTTCTTGAAACAGCTGTTGAAGTGATACAATATAGGTCTAATCTTGTATAATCGGTCAACATCAATTTCACCCTTTTTTGGCATTTTGGAACTATCATTTTGGTGTAAAAATCTCACAATTTTCAAGAAACGTTTTACTGCCATCACTTGTGCAACACTACTGTTATAAAAGTTTCTGTCAATACTCCAGTACAACTTAACACTAGGTAATCATTGAATCACATAATATCAAGTATTCCTAAGAATGCTCCCATTTCATCAACAGTTAAGTTTAATCGCTTATTTTTCAGTGTAGCATACTGAGCAGTGATCTGTTCGAAGAACTCATCAGTCATAATTAGGTTCAAAATTGCCATTGGGCTACTCACATTCACTTCAGTCATGTTCGATATGCCAAAAGGTATTAAGAAAACAGTGTTGCAGAATAGTTGGGGTACGTGCCCTGCTCTGCACCATGAGAAAGTTCCACTTACAGCATGCTCAGTTTCATTTTCATTTTCACTTTCTGTTTCTGTTTCGTCAACAACTGAAAAGTAAGTTTCACTGTTGTCAGATGACAACCAGGCATAATTGGTTGATGTTGTGGATGTGCGTAGTTGAACTGGTAGACAATCATCTGCATTTTCACCCCAACCTTCTTCTGACCCGTCAGCCATCTCGTCCGTCACTCTATTTAGCTCCTCTAAGATTTCCTCCTCTGTTAGACCTCTTCTGTTTAGAGCCATAATCAGGTCTGCGACAATTTAGAACTGTTATCTAAGAAATAATCCCTTGAATAAACACTAACAAATTTTTGACAGTGTTTCAACTAGTAAATAAATAAAGGTAAACTTTCACATTCGTCACCCAAATCGTGTGTAACCTACCTTTTCGTGACCCATGCATGATTATAACACAGTAACATCTTAGCCTCTACTTTGACAACGAAATTGTAACCACAATGTAAGAAAATACTCTTCAATGAATTAACAAAACATAATCTGGTCTGATCCATTATAAATGGTTCTCAAAGCCTGCGACGGCGGAAACAATAGGTTTCTTTGTAAATAACTCATCTGCTGTCAGTCGCGATTTTCTTTATTTTATTTTTCGGATGACGCGTTTCGGGAATTGATTCCCATTCTCAAGTGCGTTTTTTGTGTTTGTTATGTCATTCCTATGTGATGTTGTCGATGTGTGAGATATTGCTTCATTTTGTTGAGTTGTCTGCAATATATAAGAAAACACGCTATTTTTAGTTGGTTGTCGATCATTTTGTGAAGTTAGTGGCGAAATTTAGATGAATTTGTGCTTACAGTTTCCTTATGGTCCATTTGTGCAGAGTTTCACACACACCGAACATCACCCACAACTTGTTGTACACTTTTAAACAGTGATAACATTTTCATAAACAGAACAGTGGCACAGATGTTCTTATAAGTAGTCAACAGAGATAACATTATAGGTCTTTCGCAGAGTATGATATGTTTTTGTACAGAGGTTATTTACCTTAAAAGTTTGGATCATAGTTTACTTATGTCTATTTTACGATTGTGCTTTTTTCTATGTGTTACTATTTTTTTAAATACACCATCGAAACATCTGAAGAAATTCACTGATTCACTTTCAAGTTTATCATTTAATATTTTATCTTCGTATTTTCTGTAATGTGAATATATCTCCAGTTCTTCTAGCAAATCCATTTTATGTCCTTTATTTAGTCGGTGGAGTACTTTGACACTTTGCTCAGGCTGGAGAAATGAGCGTTGTGGTCTGGCGAATGTTTTCGTGGCATTCCATTAGCGATCTATTCATTATAGGATGCATAGCTGATCGGCACAGGTATGCATCTCTCCTTGGAGATGATGTCTACCCACCCATGCAGAATGTTCTCCCCATCGCGACAATATCTACCAGTAGGACAATTCAACATGTCACGCAGGTCGCAGAGTACATGTGTTGTTCGACGAGCGGCAGAATGCGTTTATCGTACTCTCATGGTCAACAAATCACCCTGTATTTAACCTCAGGAGAGAATCTGTGGGGACACCTCCATCGGACTGTTCCCGCCATAGATCCTCAATAGTGAATCCTACCGCAGTGGTTACGGCATGGCTGCACGTCCCTGATGGGACCTTCCAAAATTTCAGTGACTCTCTTCCTTCATATTTGCGCTGCTAAAGGTGGTTATTCAGGCTCTTGACAGATGATCACATTAATGTGACTGGACCGTGTGAAATGGAACTACCAAAACCTGTTATTCACGCTTCACAGTTGAAGTTCACCATCGTGGACATTAGTCTAAGTTTCGTAACCACTAGGTAAAGAAAATGTTAAATACCCATTAATACGCTGCTCACAAAGTATTCTAGGTACCATGATGGCCCGAGATACTTCTTATCGAGACTACTAGCGTAACTGAGAATACGAATAGCGGTGATTTGCTATCGTTGCAAAGTAGTCCAGAGTTTAGCTCTATAAGTGTTCTCGCATAACACCCTCGGTCGCATTTGTATGTGCGTGCTTTCTGTTTTCCTGTCTCTATGTCAAACGAAATTTCAAAAATGAAAATAGCCTTGTGCTCTGTCTTATCGTAACTTATACATGGAAGGATATGCACTTTTACAGAGGTTTTTTGAGGATTCACGAAGTACAGTACACCAATGGGAACTCATGTAAACAGTTACGTAACAGATTGTAAAGTATACAGGCACTTGTGACACCAGTTGTAAATGTATATGATCCCGCCGCTGGTCACCAATTGTTAGTACATCAGGATTGGCCAGCAGGGAAAAGCAGTAAGCATCAATTGAGGTGAAAAGTGAAACATAGTTTTAACTGTATGAATACAGAGTCTAGCGGTGATAACATTGAATACAACGTTCTCGGGTTTCCAACCGCATCAATTGCTTAAAACTACATGAGCTTTCGGCCAAGCGCTCCTTGGCCATTGTCAAGTGGTATGACTGCCAATGGGCTGTTGGTTCACCCTTATATACGCTAGCTGTCGGCTGTGACGTCACTGGTGCCCGTGACATTGCCATACATGGGCATATTTTGACTCGGAGTTCGATGTGCCCTCTTCAACCGCGCAATCGTTGGATCCCACGCAGCGCTGAGGTGCAAGCGACCGTCTCTATTCAGGGTGTTTGCGGTAATTTTTATTTCAATAGCGTGGCTGGCACTAACGGCTTCTGGGACAGTTTAATAAAGGAAGCTATTGAAATAAAAATTACCGCAAACACCCTGAATAGAGACGGTGGTTTGCAGCTCAGCGCTGCGTGGGATCCAGCGATCGCGCGGTTGAAGAGGGCACATCGAACGCCGACTCAAAACACGCCCATATATGTCAATGTCACGGGCACCAGTGACGTCACAGCCGGCAGCTAGCGTATATAAGGGCGCACCAACAGCCCCCAGGCAGTCATACCACTTGAAAATGGCCAAGGAGTGCTTGGCCGAAAGCTCGTGTAATTTCAAGCAATTGACGCTGTTGTAAACCCGAGAACACTTTCTTCAATAGTTTTAACTGTATGAAGTTTTGTTGTTGTTGTTGTGGTCTTCAGTCCTGAGACTGGTTTGATGCAGCTCTCCATGCTACTCTATCCTGTGCAAGCTTCTTCATCTCCCAGTACCTACTGCAACCTACATCCTTCTGAATCTGCTTAGTGTATTCATCTCTTGGTCTCCCTCTACGATTTTTACCCTCCACGGTGCCCTCCAATGCTAAATTTGTGATCCCTCGATGCCTCAAAACATGTCCTACCTTCTTCTAGTCAAGTTGTGCCACAAACTACTCTTCTCCCCAATCCTATTCAATACCTCCTCATTAGTTACGTGATCTACCCACCTTATATTCAGCATTCTTCTGTAGCACCACATTTCGAAAGCTTCTATTCTCTTCTTGTCCAAACTAGTTATTGTCCATGTTTCACTTCCATACATGGCTACACTCCATACAAATACTTTCAGAAACGACTTCCTGACACTTAAATCTATACTCGATGTTAATATATTTCTCTTCTTGAGAAACGCTTTCCTTGTCATTGCCAGTCTACATTTTATATCCTCTCTGCTTCGACCATCATCGGTTTATGAAGATTTAATGCCGTAAAAAGGAAAGGCAGGCCTACAGAATCCGCCGAGACTGAATGGGCAGCCGCCCAAGACAGCAGGAGGGGAGAAAATCTGGTCGGGTCAGAAGCTGCCAGCAGAAGAGACCGGCCGGTGTTTTCACTCCCAGCGGTAGGCCGCGGTTCCAACCCCACTTGACCGCCTCCAAGCCATCCTATTCGTCAGCTACATAAAGAAGCGCAGTACGTTATCGTTACCTCGTCAGCAACACATGGGTGTAGCTGCTGATGGCTCAACACGTGAGTTTCAAAGTGGGTCTGTTCGGTTTCTTGCAGTGTGACTGATCTGCTGCCACTAGCCGCCAGGCGGAAGACACTGACATTCAATAACGGCCCCACTGTACTCCCTTCTCCCCTCTGCTGGAGTGAAGCATGAGAGGGTAGTAAATTGATAGTTACTATGGGGATTCTGTGAAGGACGGCCTTATATAATTTTGACAATTTCCTTCGATTTCTTTTTTTTTTTAATTTGCATTTGTTTGAGAAAAGGTGACAATGTTTGCGTTGAGCAGTGGAGACTTGCGTGACAGAATTTGGTCGACGTCGGATGGGGCTGGGTGTTGTGAGACGCTGCGAGTGGCGGCGCAGGGTGCGGGGATCAGCTGATGGCGCTGGCAGCGGCGGAGGTCACTGGCCTCCGCGAGCAGCGTAGCGCTGTGGCACACTGCAACTTCCGCCGGAGGGTATAAGCGGGGGGTTCCAGAAGGGCGATGCTCAGATCACAAGGGGGAGGGGGGGGGGGGGGAGAGGGTTGACACTTTTGAATCACTTCACACGCATACTTTGTTGCTTACACCTGAAGGAGGGCCATGCCTTTTCTTTTTGGGGCATTTTACTTATTTACTATTCCTTATTACTCACAAGTATTTTTTACTGGATTACTACGATATTGGGACAGCGAGGAAGACTCTTGCTCCCATTCAAAAACTTAAAAATGGTATTCCCCTGGAGGTTGCTTTTCAGGGACAGCAGGAGGGGACGACCGAAGTCGCGCAAAAAAATCCTTTTCTATACGCTACCATTAGCGATAAAACAATAAAGATATTAACTTTAGGGGTACTTACAGAACTAGGAATAACTATACGATTGAGATACTGGTCGTGATGTCAATCCGTGACGTGCGCGGTGGCACGGTCTAGCGTAATCTGCCCTAACTCTTTGTTTACCAGGTCAGTTAAAGAATGAACCATCTGGGAATATGAGTGTTTGGGGAGAGATGGCCTATTGTTAGGTGAAGGTAGTACCTTCGGTTGCTCTGGTAAATATCACATGAGAGGAGGGAGTCGCGCATTTTGTGCGTAAGATAAGTGTGCAAACACTTCCTCGGTGGGGGTGGTAACATCGCAGTGAGAGCTACTAAATAGTAAACCACTACCGTTGAGTAGCACACGGTAGGGCTGGGTTGCTCGAAAGTATTCGTAACATACGATAGTCGCTATTGCTGGGTGTGGTATGGTGTATTAAATACTGTTGCCTGTAGCAACGTACTAACCTGGTTAACTCCAGCCGGTGGTTATGTTACGAAAGGGAAGTATTACAGTGGATGGAAAGTAGTGAGTGATTACCTGAGGTTGTACTGGCCGGTGAAAAGTCGATGGTTAACAGACTCGTGTGCACTCTGTCACTCAACTATGACTTATAAATCATATGAAAATTAGACTTAATTACAGCAGACAAGACAAACAACAGGGAGAGAAGTGATAGAGTTCGGGGGCATGACTGGCTTATCGCAAGGCGATAGCTGTGCCAATCCACGTGTTTGCACCATGCTATGCTTATAGTGAGCGTTCACCGGTAGCATAACATGCAGTCTGAACGACTCCCAAACTTTGCAATAGCTGGCTACTCGCTGCATGGTAAAATGAATCATGGTTAACGGTTCTGCTCTGACCTCTAGGGTGCCGGCATAAAACAGACTATTTCACATTTTCACATCAGTTACCACACACACACACACACACACACACACACACACACACACACACACACACACACACAAACAAACAGGGACTCCTGCCTGTTCGCAAATAACCTCAATTACATATCCTCATGTTAACAAAACTTCTCTGCCCTCTGGGGGATAACAGCTGGAAGTCGTCTATCTTCTCTTATCAACTTACAGGGGTAGACCAGATCAATTCTCTTTCATAGCTACGTGCATTGAGTTAACCAGTCAAGGAACAACCACTTACGAAAAACTGAAGGCATAGACAGAAAAAGAATAAATGGTCGGGAAAGATTCCAAAGAACTGCAGTTAGCAGCAACGAGGTATTGAGGAATTGAGGAGAGTATGGTGGTGCTGAAAAGAGGCTTGTTCGTCATCTTAATCAGCATGAGTGCAGAATTGCTGGATTGCATTAATCAGTGCCTGCAATCGATACGTAGGTGGAATTCGCGGTTTGTAGTGGTTTCCTAAGTAATTTGCTGAATCGGAAGCTTTAGTAATGGATGTTGGAGCTTAGGAGGAAAAGGAATTTGACCAATGGGAAAATCATGATGTGATTAACGCAACGTCAGTGTAGCTCGACATACTGGCCAGTTATGCCGAGCGGCCCACCTGCGGCGAACTGCTCACGTTAAAGAATAAGGAATTGGGTATAATCGGGAATAGGTTCGGGTTACGGGTTTCAAAATAAGAATGATTCAGCGGTGATATATCTACTAGTCGGAGAGTTCTTTCTTCCCCCTCCCTCTGGGAGGGGGAAGCATTGGCTACGAACCAGGGTGCAAACGAAGGGGATCCTCGTTGTGGAGTGTTAATGAAGTATAGATGAAAGAGATTGGTAGGCGATCAGCTTACGAAAGGGAAAACTGAAAGAATTAACCGATCAGCTGGGCACTCAGCAGGCGTTAACCGCATCGTGTAAGGTACATAGCCATGGAGAAGGGAGGTACAAAGTAACGGTCGAGGTTGGAACGAATAGGTGAGCGACTGTGAGCGATGGTAGTAACCCAGTGCAGTGCATAGGCGAGGGAGACATAGAGCGATTACGTCTCCAGGGGGTAACCACTACAAAATTCCCAAAATCCCTGAAGTAACGGGGTGAGCCACTAAAAAAAGGGGGGTGCGAACTACTGCGACATATATGTCATAAAACTTTTATTCATTAGGGTGGAAATCCTTTGTTAACTATATTTCTAACAAGATAACGCGTTTCTGCGCTAGGGAGATGACGTCACATCGAGGGTGCTAATCATCAAGAATCTAGTGCTTCAATCTTGTTAATGATGGGTGTGTTTGTTTGAATACACAAATGGGTGTCTTTCACTTGCTAAACATACGGCGGGGCATTGTATCCAAATGGTAGCAGTGTCGATTTCCGTGCTCGCTAGTAACATCTTCACTTCGTGAATAAATTACAATGAAACCTGTATTCGTCTGGGTGAGCTCCTAAATGTATAACACGCACACGAGGTGCTAACTACTATTCTTCATTTACTTGGGTGACACATAATTACTTCTATCCTATTGCAAGATCTATCTCGCTTACCGCTCTATAGGGAGAGGGCAGCGCACTTCTTCTCAACTTCAGGGGCGCATTCAACTCATCTCTATTGGGTATTTTATATAACTCGGGCGCTTCACTCTCTTCTAAACATACCAGTCCGGCTCTGGATACGAACATGGTTCGTAACCGGATTCTGGAATCGCTAATTCATAAAGTCGTGCATCACGACTGAAGGGATATCTCATGTATTGGTAGTGTTGCTGTAGTGCATACTGGAGTCATAAATATAAAATACAAGTGCATATTATACGACACTACTGGCTTAAACTAAAAAATACATGAATTAAATAACATAATATATGATATAGCAATGGTGTAGCTGCGCAGCAAAATGATTACGAAATGCTTAAACCTAACATAAAACCCTTAGTGGAGAAAACTGCAAGTTATTTGGTATCAGTCATTAATTAGCTAGCGGCTGGCGCCCATAGAGTGGCGGACATCGCTCAACACATCTAATCATACAAAAGGCTCCTAATACTGAGTGGTAAAACAATTTATCAAACTCGGTACTTGGTTAGACTGGTAGTGTTATAAAACTTGCGAGAGGCAGAAACGGACAGTGGCGAAAGAGGCAGGTTTCAAGTTAGTGCTGAGATTGTAGAGCAGCAGTGCGACCCGTGTAACTCTCAGATAGCGGGACAGTGGCAGGTGTCCTGAGTGAGTGACGCCATGGAGCGTTGGAACAAAGCGTTTACAAAACGCGGTCCATGTAAATTAGTAACATTACAGTGGATTGTTGCAAAGAGTATTCCTACTCCTTTCGGGAATGAATAGATAAATATGCTTTGAATGGGCCATGATGGGCACATAATGGTGAAGCCATATACGAAATTGTAAAAGGATCAGGTAGTCGGTTATTAAGGTATATCAAACTAGACGGGAGTTGGTAGAGTGGTACCACAGCGGAGGCTCAGAAATGCTAAGCGCCACCAAACTAAATGGGGGTGAGCTGGAAAACACCCCATAACGTCGCGCTTCGTTATTGCGATGCTTTTCCATTTCGCATTCCATCAGCTGGAGGTTGCTTGCTTCTAAACTCCCCTGTGAGTTGTAGTCTGATCAGCAGACATGTGAAGAGCTTAGGTGTGCAGATAAATTTTTGGGTTGGTTTTCAAGTGGTTGAAGTCACCCAAGCATTGAGACAGAAGGATTTAAGAAATCATGGTTAAAACAGGTATTGCGTGAAAAATATGGGGCCTTTCTGTGGTAAGTTACTATGCATGGATTGGTAGCGAAGATAGTTCTAATATGCATATGGTCCCTTTAACAGGAGCAGGTAGGTGCGTGGGCGGGGCATTGAGAGAGGGGATAAGGGGGAGGGGGGAGGGGCAGCGACAGCTGGTGCGACTAGAGAATGGCGGTGGTTGAGGAGGGAGGGCAGGTAGCAGTGGTGTCAGGTGATTGAAGTGTCTCCTTAAGTCGCGTTATGGCCGCCACACGGGCGTCTCCTCTTTGATAGCTGATTCTGACAGGTGGAGCACATGTGTTTACAACTCCGCAGTAACAGTATTCAAATGGGAAAACTACTTAATGAAACATGGTACGATTTCAGGGAAAAATCTCTAGAATAAAGAGGTAGAGACGTAAGGCAATCACATCTTCATACAATATTCTTATGTATTGGTACTGAACATAGAGCTGCTGTCCGACCACTAGGAGGGTAATTACACGCAAATAACGTAAACAGAAATAACGTAAGTAGAATTCAGGTTAAAACTAGGAATTGATTAGGCTAGCCCAGCATTACCAAGCAGGCTTTCACAGAAGGAGGCTAGGGTGACATCTTAGTTATCATAGAATGGGAGCATAACACGCATTTTGTATGAATAGAATGTTCATCTGCCAAGGAAAATAATAAGGTGGTTACTTGGGCCTTGGTAATTTTTAATTTGGTTGATAAAACAACGAATCTCTTCAGTAAAAAACAGTACCTTCGTGTTTAGTCCCTGGAATTTAGGGCATATGGGTGTTTAGATCTCAGCGCCTACGTAGGGCAAGTTGGGTGTGGTGGAACTTCCTGTTTTCTCCACTTCACAGGGGGAAGAGGACTTGCAGAGAGTCTTGTCCTTGTCTCAGAAGGTGGAGGGAGAGGCATAGTTCCTGAACAGAGTTTTAGCCTATCAAAATGGACGATCACTTTGCAGTCGGGCAGTTGTAATTCTGTATTGACAAGAGAAGTGAGCCGAACAATTGAGTATGGTCCGTCATTCAGGGGGGTAAGTTTCTTCACTCTTCCATTCTTTACATTAAGTTTTTTAAGTAAAACTAAATCACCAGGTTTATAGGGGGGTGGGGTGGAGGATGGCATTTTATTGCTTCTTTCTATCTGTTTTCTGCTTGCTTTGCGGCTGTTCACTTGTACCTTCTTCCAAATGGTCTTCAGGCGGCGAGCTAGCCCCTTAACGGCTGCGTGATCGATTCCCAGAGATAATTTATCGATCTCAAATGAGGATTCCAAAGGGTGGCCAAACACTTTCTCGTATGGGGTATGTTCAGCGGCTTCGTGAAAACGACTATTGTATGCACTTGCCACGCACCGAATCTATCTTTCCAGTCACTGTGAGTTGAGTTAATGTAATAGGGAAGCATTCGTGGCATAGTGAGATGGACTCATTCATTGCGTCCGTTTACCTGGGGGTGAAAATGGGTGGTTCTCCATTTTTTGATTCTAGGCAATTTGCAAACTTGTACAAGTAAGGCGAATATAAAATTGGTTGCTTGATCGGTTATAATGGCTTCATGGCTTCCAACAGGAAGGACAAGTTGACCTCCAAAGCTCGTGCTCAGGTTTCAAATGACATTTCAGTGATCAGTACCAAAATAAGGTATCGGGAAAAGTGAACAATAATAGATAGGATATATTTACCTCCTTGTGTACTTACTGTAAATGGCCCGACTATGTCCAAAGCTATGAGCTGAAATGGCTTTGATGCCTCGGGAACTGGTTGAAGGGAATTTTGATTCATGGGGGTGGTGCTCTTTGGGCACATAGTAGGCTGTTTTTCATACAGGGTGAGTCACCTAACGTTACCGCTGGATATATTTCGTAAAAAAAGAAAATGGCTCTGAGCACTGATATATTTCGTAAGCCACATCAAATACTGACGAACCGATACCACAGACCGAACGTGAGGAGAGGGGCTAGTGTAATTGTATAATACAAACCATACAAAAATGCACGGAAATATGTTTTTTAACACAAACCTACGTTTTTTTAAATGGAGCCACGTTAGTTTTGTTAGCACATCTGAACTTATAAGCAAATACGTAATCGGTGCCGTTTGTTGCATCGTAAAATGTTAATTACATCCGGAGATATTGTAACCTAAAGTTGACGCTTGAAACCTCCGACGTTCCGTTGCGTGTTGTAACAAATACAGGCCACGATCGGCGAGCAGCATCTGCAGGGACATGTTTACGATGACGACCGTGTTTACGAGTGTGGCTGTAGTGCACTGTTGTGGTTTGGTCTAGCTGTTGCAGTGTCCGCATGTAGCGCTTGCTGCTATTGTTATCCTGTATTCGTATCCGCACGCAGACCAAGTGTAGTACGCCGTGTTACCAGACGTCTGTGATAATGTGGTGTTGTAGGAACTGTGACCACGGTGGCGAGTGTCGACGAAATGCAACTGAAGCCTGCAGGGTGTATGCAGAACGGTACCCGGACAGAGAGCATCCAACGTGCCGCACATTGCATAACATCTACCGCCAACTGTATGCAACAGGTATGGTCGTAGCATGCAAACGGGTCCGTAACAGGCCCGTCACAGGAGAAGCGGGTGCAGTTGGTGTGTTAGCTGCTGTTGCTATGAACCCACACATGAGTACACGGGACATTGCGAGAGCCGGTGGACTGAGTCAAAGTAGTGTCATGCGCATACTGCATCGTCAACGCTTTCAACCGTTTCATGTGTCACCACATCAGCAATTACATCATCGAGTGCAATTCCGTCAATGGGCATTAACAGAGAATGCGTTGCAGTTCTACCTGTTTACCGATGACGCGGGTTTCACAAACCACGGGGCAGTGAATCTGCGGAACAAGCATTACTGGTCCGCGGACAATCATCGCTGGCTCAGGCAGGTAGACCGACAGCGACCGTGGACTGTAAATGTATGGTGCGGAATCATTGGTGACCACCTCCTTGGTCCTCACTTCATTGCAGGGGCCCAAACAGCCGCAACATACATCGCGTTTCTACAGAATGATCTGCCAACGTTGCTCGAAAATGTCCCACTGGAAACGCGTCGACGTATGTGGTATCAGCATGATGGTGCACCTGCACATTCCGCAATCAACACTAGGCTGACCATTGACAGGATGTTCGACGGGCGTTTCATAGGACGTGGAGGACACATAAATTGGCCAGCCCGTTCTCCTGATCTTACACCTCTGGACTTCTTTCTGTGGGATACGTTAAAGGAGAATGTGTACCGTGATGTGCCTATAACCCCAGAGGATATGAAACAACGTATTGTGGCAGCCTGCGGCGACATTACACCAGATGTACTGCGGCGTGTACGACATTCATTACGCCAGAGATTGCAATTGTATGCAGCAAATGATGGCCACCACATTGAACATCTATTGGCCTGACATGTCTGGGCACACTCTGTTCCACTCCGTAATTGAAAACGGAAACCACGTGTGTACGTGTACCTCACCCCTCATGGTAATGTACATGTGCATCAGTGAAAAAGACCAATAAAAAGTTGTTAGCATGTGGACGTAATGTGCTGTTCCAGTCTCTTCTGTACCTAAGGTCCATCACCGTTCCCTTTGGATCCCTACGTAATTAGGTGCTCTCCGATACACACGATCGAACAGCGGAGGATTGGTACTCAAGCGTCAACTTTTGGTTACAATATCTTCGGATGTAATTAACATGCAACAAACGGTACTGATTACGTGTTTCTTTATATGTTCAGATGTGCTAACAAAACTAACAGGGTTCCATTTAAAAAAAAACGTAGGTTTGTGTTAAAAAACATACTTCCGTGCATTTTTTTATGGTTTGTATTAACCAATTACACTAGCCCCTCTCCTCACGTTAGGTCTGTGGAATCGATTCGTCAGTATTTGATGTGGCTTACGAAATATATCCAGCGGTAATGTTAGGTCACTCACCCTGAATACTTGGCAATATATCGCCGTCTTTGTCCCACCAGTACTTCCTAAATGCAGGCGTTTGTGGCTCTTCGTCCACTATGGCAAGCTTGGATGCTGTTGTGCCACTGGGCAATAATTCTTGATTGCAAGTCTTTAGGTATTACTATACGCATATCCAGGAGGGGTCCTGCGGTATAGAATTCCATCCTCTGTAACAGAATCCGGATGGGAGCGATACTGGCAGCTTTTTGCATTCTTTTCCTAGGAGTCTTTTAATTCGTCAGTTAGCACATCGTCTGTTTGAGCTCTTCTCAATTTTCTAATAAGGATGTCAGCATTCGAGTGCAACTTTCTAGCTTTGCGTTGCACTTGGTAGTCATTCTCACTCAGTTTCAGGGACCAGCAGATGAGACGGCTGCTAGAGTCTTCTCCCATAAAGATAGTGTCTAAAATAGTTAACTCCAAACATGAACGCCAGTAATTCTTTCTCCGTACTGCTGTAATTAATGTGGCCTGGTTCAGATGATGGGACGCGTAACCAATTGGTCTTTCCTAACCATCACTACTTTGACTCATAATAGCTCCTACTGCAAAGTCGGACGTGTCACATGAGAGAATGAATGATTTTTCGAAATCGGCATAAATCAATAAGGGGGAACTAGTCAGAGCATCTCTGATATGCTGCACAGCAGCTTCGCACTCAGGAGTCCTTTGATAGGGTACATCTTTATTTAACAGGTAGGTAATGGGTTTAGCTATTGTGGCATAGTCCTATACAAAACGCCTATAATAATTGCTGAGTCACAGAAAGCTTTGAAACTCTTTTACATTCTTAGGGGAAGGGAATGTCCTAACTCCTTCAATTAGGTCGGGATCTGGCTTTACTCTATCAGCGATAATAAAATGCCCTAGGTACTTTACTTGACTCTCAGAAAAGGAACATTTCCTTATCTTTAAATTTAGATTAGCACTTCTTAGTCTAGACAAAACATTCCTTAGCCTGGTAACACCCTGATCTATGGTCCTGGAAAAACAATGATATCATCTAAATAAACTAGGCACGTTGTAGGCTTCAGTCCTCTTAATAATAAGTCAGCAAATCACTGGAAAGTGGCTGGCGCACTGCGAAGCCCAAATGGCATTCTCAGAAATTCATATAGACCGGAGGGAACTACAAACGCTATTTTTGGCCTGTCTGGTGGTGCAATCGGTATTTGGTGGTACCCACTCTTCATGTCAAGGGTAGTGAACTATTTGCAATTTCCTAACCTGTCCAGTGTTTCGTCGATACAGGGGAGAGGCAAAGTATCAGGAGTTATTTACTTCTCTCATATCGACACAAAGACGGTAGGTCTTCTTCCCACTGACTGATTTCTTGGGGACCACAACGATTGGGAACGACCAGGGACTGGTGGAGGGTTGTATGATCCCTGCCCCTAGTTGCTGTTCGATAGTTTCCTCCACAACAGCCTGGAGGCGATACGGTATTCTACATGGCTTCTGCGCAATGGGCCTTGCATCTCCAGTGGCAATTTCATGGTAAAGAAGGTCAGTAGCTGGCAAATAACGCCTTTCTTCGAATAACCAGGAGTGTTCTTCCAAGATGGAGTACAATTTGTTTTGGTCAGCTGCAGGTAGATGAGCTAACTTATCCTTAAATTTGTCTTTGAGCACAGGAGCAATATGACATATGTTATGTTCCGGAAGCCGGTGTTTTTGGTTAGATTTCGGCTTCTCTGGTACAGGGTGGTTTCCTTCAATCTCATGGCCGCTAGCTATAATGGTGCCACTAGGAATCTATACCTCCTTCATTCCGAAATTGTCCAAACAGACAGGAACGCAAAATATTTTTCCTTGTACTTCTGCTGTTGTTAAACCGCATTTACCATGGACCCGTAATCTGTCAAGGACATCGTTTTGACGGAGAGGATCCACCAATACGGCTGTTCTCGGTAGTACGCGGGATTTGACGCCAAACCAAAGAATGCGTCCCATGCCACAGCTGATTCTAACAGAGGTAGTTATACGTAACGCCCACGTTTGAGCGGAAGGAACATGTGCAAGCGGCCACGTCTCACAAGTACCTTGCGACGCAACAACGTGGGGGCCGCCGAAAAGGTGATTTCCCGCACCGAGACAGACAGTTTGAGTTCCGAAATCAACTACACTTTGATAGTGGTTAAGGAAATTATTCCCCAGGATGACATCAAAATCTCGCGTTCATTTTCGAATTACATCTACGTCAAAAGGGTAGTGGCTAGATCCGATTTTCAATTGAACTTGGCAATACCCACCAGGTATGATTATCTACTCTCTCAGATCGTTAATGTTGTGACGGGGTGGTTTTAACACTCGTCTGTCCTCATGTCCTACGAATAACACACTAGTTTGTGCTCCAGTGTCAATAAGTATCCTTACCGTTGAGGAGGATACTTGCTGCCTCATTTACGACGCCGTGGCGGACTGGATGCGTGAATTTTACAGGGGGCGCGGTCTGGCGGCGTGTGTTGCCCCACGACCGTTTTCCGATTGTCTTTGGGGTCGGGGTTGATTGGTGATGAATTATTCGGTCTGCTGGTTGTACAAGGTTCTGTGGACAGTTTTTACTCATACGCCCTATGATTCCACACCGAGAACAATAAGGTGCACGGCACTGCACAGCCGCATTTTCGGTAACGTTGGCATGCCTGCTCGTATTTGAAAATTAGATTTGGCTGTTCTCCCGGGGAATGCCGAATTGGCTACAAAATGTGCTACCTCCTCCCGCATCATCGCGATTCGTGTGGGATCATGAAACGAGGCGGGCGAGGCTATTTTCACCTCCCTCCCCAACACACGGCTCGACTGCAAGTATAAATACATAAATCAAGCTGTCTTCCGCTTGCTCGATTAACACCTTGTTAGGGGTGGGATCCGACGAACCCAGCGTGTAAATGCGGCAAGCCACAGTGCGAATTCGGTCAGCGACGCCTCTACATCCTCCCCAGGCTTCTGGTGGATGGTGGATAACTAGTACCTGTTATAGCGAGCGTCACGTCTGTTGGAATATCTCTCTTTCTACCCAGCTTCTATTACGGCAAAAGAGGTGGTGTCCCTAAGGACATGAACTGATTCGATGTACGTATGGGTGTCACCTGACAGTTTAAGGTGGAGTACATTTAAGAGGAAATCGGCTGGCCAAGCGCAAGCGCGGCCTACATATCGGACAGTTTGTAGGAATGAATTTATTTGCTCATTAGATTTCCCGGTAAATGTCGGGATAAAGTTGACTGCAGGGAAAGTGTTAGCCAGAGTTTCCATGTATTGCTGGGGTACTGTGCTACTGGTGGTGCTTGCAGCCGTCACTTGCAGCCCAGCAGGGAGTGTTTCTGCAGTACTTGGATAGGCAGACTGGGTTTGAGCCTATTCTTAGCACTCTTCTGTCAATTCTATTTCATCTTATCTATCTTATCTCATCTTATCTATCTTACTTATTTCTGTTTGAAGGGCGACCACTGGGTCTGGATTCTCTGTAGTTGGGGATATTCTATCTCCAGTGGCTGTACTACGAGTGTGAGGCATTGTTACAATGTGCTCAGTAACATCTTTACAATTAGAGCACGAGAAGAAAAGAAGGGACCTATACTTGAGAAGATGATGGCGTAGATGGCAGCAAGGATGCGGCAGCGAGGAGAAGTGAAGTGACGAACTTACAGAAGTTGCGGCGGTGGTGCGTTGGTTGACGGAGGCAGGAAACGGCGACGAAGGTAATGTCGGCAGTGTAGGTGGCTGGGCGCCGTGCCAGATGCGCTAGCCGGAAGGAACATGCGACCGTGCTGCGAAGCGGCGCGGGAGGTGCCCTTCCGCGGCGTGACGTAACACCGGACTGCCTGGAGGCGGCTGCTGGCGGTGTTGGGCTGCGAGGCGCCCGCCCACGCGGCCTGGCGTTCGCTGCAGCAGCTGTCTGAAAAAACGCCGAAACGGCGGAACAATGAGTGGCGAAACACGAATGCGTGCGCTTGTCACCGCGCGGCGCATCTGACGTGTCAAGCGCTAACTACACTACTGGCCATTAAAATTGCTACACCACGAAGATGACGTGCTACAGACGCGAAATTTAACCGACAGGAAGAAGATGCTGTGATATGCAAATGATTAGCTTTTCAGAGCATTCACACAAGGTTGGCGCCGGTGGCGATACCCACAACGAACTGATATGAGGAAAGTTTCCAACCGATTCCTCATCCACAAACAGCAGTTGAACGGCATTGCCTGGTGAAACGTTGTTGTGATGCCTCGTTTAAGGAGCAGAAATGCGGACCATCACGTTTCCGACTTTGATAAAGGTCGGATTGTAGCATATCGCGATTGCGGTTATAGTATCGCGACATTGCTGCTCGTGTTGGTCGAGATTCAATGACTGTTAGCAGAATACGGAATCGGTGGGTTCAGGAGGGTAATACGGAACGCTGTGCGGGATCCCAAAGGCCTCGTGTCACTAGCAGTCGAGATGACAGGCATCTTATCCGCATGGCTGTAACGGATCGTGCAGCCACGTCTCGATCCCTGAGTCAACAGATGGGGACGTTTGCAAAACATCAACCATCTGCACGAACAGTTCGACGACGTTTGCAGCAGCATGGACTCTCAGCTCGGAGACTATGGTTGCGGTTACCCTTGAGGCTGCATCAGAGACAGGAGCGCCTGCGATGGTGTGCTCAACAACGAACCTCAGAGCACGAATGGCAAAACGTAATTTTTTGCGGATGAACCCAGGTTCTGTTTACAGCATCATGATGCTCACAAATCGTTCAAATGACTCTGAGTACTATCGGACTTAACTGGAGTGGTCATCAGTCCCCTAGAACTTAGGTAGCTTATTGGTAGTTGGGAGCTCCAATGTTAGGCGCGTAATGGGGCCCCTTGGGGAAATGGTGACTAAGGAGGGGAAGGAATCCAGTGTGCACTCCGTGTGCATTCCGGGTGGAGTCATTCCTGATGTGGAAAGGGTCCTTCCGGATGCCATGAAGAGCACAGGGTGCAGCCAGCTGCAGGTGGTGGCTCATGTTGGCTATATGATTTGGTGAAGGCTGCCGGTCTTGCTAACGAGATGAAGGCAGAGCTCACCATCTGCAGCATCGTTGACAGGACCGACTGCGGACCTTTGGTGCAGAGCCAGGTGGAGGCTCTGAATCAGAGGCTCAGACGGTTTTGTGACCGTGTTGGCTGCAGATTCTTTAACTTGCGCCATAGGGTGGTGGGGTTTCGAGTTCCGCTGAATAGGTCAGGAGTTCACTACTCTCAGCTGGCGGCTACACGGGTAGCGGAGGCTGTGTGGCGTGGACTGGGTGGTTTTTTAGGTTAGAAGGCCTCGGGAAAGTACGGGGTGGGCTGTAATCTCAAAGGGTGCTTGGCAAATACAGGACGTGCTTGGATCAAGGAACAGTCGGAGTTGTAGTTGTAAATTGTTGTAGTTGTGCTGGGAAAGTCCCTGAGCTTCAAGCGCTAATAGAAAGCACAGAAGCTGAAATCGTTATAGGTACAGAAAGCTGGCTAAAGCCTGAAATAAGTTCTGCAGAATTTTTTACGAAGTCTCAGACGGTGTTCAGGAAAGATAGATTAGGCAGAATTGGTGGTGGAGTGTTTGTGTCTGTCAGTAGTGGTTTATCTTGTAGTGAAGTCGAAGTAGATACTCTGTGCGAATTGGTATGGGTGGAGGTTATACTTAATAGCCGACCTAAGTTAATAATTGTCTCCTTCTACCGACCCCCTGACTCCGATGATATAGTTGCTGAACAGTTCAGAGAATATTTTAGTCTCGTAACAAATAAATATCCAACTCATACGGTTATAGTTGGTGGGGACTTCAACCTTCCCTCGATATGTTGGCAAAAATACTTGTTCAAAACCGATGGTAGGCAGAAAACATCTACCGAGATTGTCCTAAATGCTTTCTCCGAAAATTATTTCGAGCAGTTAGCCCACGAACCCACGCGAATTGTAAATGATTGCGAAAACACACTTGACCTCTTAGCCACAAAGAATCCAGAGCTAATAGAGGGCATCATGACTGATACAGGGATTAGTGATCACAAGGTCGTTGTGGCTAGGCTCAATAACGTTTCTTCCAAATCCACCAGAAACAAACGCAAAATAATTTTATTTAAACAAGCGGATAAAGTGTCACTAGAAGCCTTCCTAAGAGACAATTTCCATTTCTTCCGAACTGACTATGCAAATGTAGACGAGATGTGGCTCAAATTCAAAGATATAGTAGCAACAGCAATTGAGAGATTCATATCTCATAAACTGGTAAGAGATGGAACTGAACACCCAGGGTACACAAAACAGGTCCGATCGCTGTTGCAGAGGCAACGGAAATAGCACGCGAAGTTAAGAGGAACGCGAAGTCACGAAGATTTGCTAAAATTTACAGACGTGCGAAATTTGGCACGGACTTCAATGCGAGATGCCTTTAATAGGTTCCACAACGAAACATTGTCTCGAAATTTGGTAGAAAATCCGAAGAAATTCTGGTCGTATATAAAGTACAGAAGCGGCAAGACGCAGTCAATACCTTCGCTGCGCAGTGCCGATGGTACTGTTACCGACGACTATGCCGCTAAAGCGGAGTTGTTGAACGCTTTTTCCGAAATTCTTTCACCAGGGAAGACGAATGGAATATACCAGAATTTGAAACATGAACAGCTGCTAGCATGAGTTTCTTAGAAGAAGATACCTTAGGGGTTGCGAAGCAACTGAAATCGCTTGATAGGGGCAAGTCTTCAGGTCCAGATTGTATACCGATTAGGTTCCTTTCAGATTACGCTGATAAAATAGCTCCATACTTAGCAATCATATACATCCACTCGCTCACCGATAGATCTGTACCTACAGATTGGAAAATTGCGCAGGTCGCACCAGTGTTTAAGAAGGGTTGTAGGAGTAATCCATCGAACTACAGACCTATATCATTGACGTCGGTTGGCAGTGGGGTTTTGGAGCATATACTGTATTCAAACATTATGAATCACCTCGAAGGGAACGATCTATTGATACGTAATCAGCATGGTTTCAGAAAACATCGTTCTTGTACAACGCAGCTAGCTCTTTATTCGCAAGAAGTAATGGCCGCTATCGACGGGGAATCTCAGGTTGATTCCGTATTTCTAGACTTCCCGAAAGCTCTTGACACCGTTCCTCACAAGTGACTTCTAATCAAGCTACGGGCCTATGGGGAATCGTCTCACTTCCGCTGCAGAGTGAAAATCTCATTCTGGAAGCATCCCCCAAGCTGTGGCTAAGCCATGTCTCCGCTATATCCTTTCTTTCAGGTGTGATAGTTCTGCAAGGTTCGCAGGAGAGCTTCTGTAAAGTTTGGAAGGTAGGAGACGAGATACTGGCAGAAGTAAAGCTGTGAGTACCGCGCGTCAGTCGTGCTTCGGTAGCTCAGATGGTAGAGCACTTGCCCGCGAAAGGCGAAGGTCCTGAGTTCAGGTCTCGGTCGGGCACACAGTTTTAATCTGCCAGGAAGTTTCATATCAGCGCACACTCCGCTGCAGAGTGAAAACATCATTCTGGAAACATCCCCCAGGCTGTGGCTAAGCCATGTCTCCGCTATATCCTTTCTTTCAGGAGTGCTAGTTCTGCAAGATTCGCAGGAGAGCTTCTGTAAAGTTTGGAAGGTAGGAGACGAGATACTGGCAGAAGTAAAGCTGTGAGTACCGGGCGTGAGTCGTGCTTCGGTGGCTGAGATGGTAGAGCACTTGCCCGCGAAAGGCAAAGGTCCCCTGTTAGAGTCTCGGTCGGGCACACAGTTTTAATCTGCCAGGAAGTTTCAATTCTCAGGGCTGTCAATTCAACTAAGTCCTTGGTGTTAAAATTACGAACAACTTCAGTTGGAAAGACCACATAGATAATATTGTGGGGAAGGCGAGCCATAGGTTGCGTTTCATTGGCAGGACGCTTGGAAGATGCAACAAGTCCACTAAAGAGACAGCTTAAATTACAGTCGTTCGTCCCCTGTTTGAATATTGCTGTGCGGTGTGGGATCCTTACCAGGTGGGATTGACGGAGGACATTGATAGGATGCAAATAAGGGCAGCTCGTCTTGTATTATCACGTAATAGGGTAGAGAGTGTGGCAGATATGACACGTGAGTTGGGATGGAAGTCATTAAAGCAATGACCTTTTTCGTCGCGGCGAGATCTATTTACAAAATATCAGTCACCAACATTCTTTTCCGAATGCGAAAATATTTTGTTAAGCCCAACCTACATAGGTAGGAAGGATCATCAAAATAAAATAAGATAGAGCTCGAACAGAAAGGTTTAGGTGTTCGTTTTTCCCGCGCGCTCTTCGGGAGTAGAATTGTAGGGAGATAGTATGATTGCGGTTCGATGAACCCTCTGCCAAGCACCTAAATGTGAATTGGAGAGTATTCATGTAGATGTAGATATAGATGTAGAACTACTTAAACCTAACTAACATAAGGACATCACACACACCCATGCCCGAGACAAGATTCGAACCTGCGACCGTAGAGGTCACGCGGTTCCAGACTGTAGCGCCTAGATGATGGTCGCATCCGTGTTTGGCGACATCGCGGTGAACGCACATTGGAAGCGTGTATTCGTCATCGCCATACTGGCATAACACCCGGCGTGATGGCATGGGGTGCCATTGGTTACACGTCTCGGTCACCTCTTGTTCGCATTGACGGCATTTTGAACAGTGGGCGTTTCATTTCAGATGTGTTACGACCCGTGGCTCTACCCTTCATTCGATCACTGCGAAACCCTACATTACAGCAGGGTAATGCACGACCGCATGTTGCAGGTCCTGTGCGGGCATTTCTGGATACAGAAAATGTTCGACTGCTGCCCTGGCCAACACGTTCTCCTGATCTCTCACCTATTGAAAACGTCTGGTCAATGGTGAGCGAGCAACTGGCTCATCCCAATACGCCAGCCACTACTCTTGATGAACTGTGGTATCGTGTTGAAGCTGCATGGGCAGCTGTACCTGTACGCGCCATCCTAGCTCTATTTGAGTCAATGCCCAGACGTATCAAGGCCGTTATTATGGCCTGAGGTGATTGTTCTGGGTACTGATTTCTCAGGATCTATGCACCCAAATTGCGTCAAAATGTAATCACATGTCATCAGTTCAAGTATAATATATTTTTCCAAAGAATACCCGTTTATCATCTGCATTTCTTCTCGGTTTAGCAATTTTAATGGCCAGTAATATATTACTCGCAGCTTCATTACGTATGGCTGGTTCAACCTCAAATAAGAGGTGCCTAACGGTGAGCCATATCACTTCTGACATCAGATCTAAAGTCGATGGGCACTCGTGACACTAACTGTAAATGTATATGATCCCACTTCTGGTCACCAATTGTTAATGCGTCAGGATTGCCCAGGAGGGGAAAGCTGTAGGCACACGTTGAGGTGAAAAATTAAACATAGTTTTAGCTGTATGAAGTACTAATGCCGTACTAAGGAAAAGCAGGCCTACAGAAGCCGCCGAGACTGAATGAGCAGCCGCCCTAGAGTACAGGAGAGGAGGACGTCTAGTCGGGTCGGAAGCTGCGAGCTGAAGAGACCGGACGGCGTGTGCCCGTTCCCAGTGGCTGGTCGCGGTTCCACCACCCCCCTCCCCCCCACTCCCCTTGACCGCCACCAAGCCTTCCCGTTGGTCGGCCAAATCGAAGACGCGCAGTTCGGTAGGGTCACCTCGTCAGCAACACGTGAGTGTAGTTGCCGATTTCTCAACAGGTGAGTTTCAAATTGTTCTGTCCGGTTTCTTGCAACATGATTGATCTGATGCAACTATCCAACAGGCATAAGGCACTGACGGACATCAAGTGAAAAATAAAAATCAAATTTTTATACTAATAAATCCACTTAGTGACGGCCCCCACTGTGCGAGGTTTCACCTTTACACTTGAGTAATTTCTTGCCATTTTATATTTATTTATTGTTTATATGCCTAACCAGATTATAGCGTCAACAATCCTGTATTTTTCGAATATATAGTACTAGAGGTGTACTACTTGATAGGATCAAATCGACTAAATATCTAGGTGTAACGATGCAAGGGGACATGAAATGGAAGGGCCACAAAGTTATTTATTGGTATGACAAATATTCTACTCATGTTTAATGGGTGTTTTCTAGAAAAGTACAGCTCATTAGGAAAGGAGATACAGTTCAGAACATTCTTGCTACCAACTACTGAGCACTTATCGAGTGTTTGATACAGCCACAAGTCTAAATAAAGGATGACTCCGAATCAACTCAGAAACGTGCTTCTTGATTCATTACCGATGGGCCAATCAAGAAACCACTATAAGAGAAATGTGCCGTGAAATCAAAGGAACTCCCTGGAGGGAAGGCGTCGTTCTTTTCGCGAAAGTATATTGAGAAAAAAGAGCATATATATAATCATGCCACAGCTACAGTTGTCCAGCCGAAATATCGTGCAATGAAGTTTACGACAACAGGCTGCAAACCCGAAATCTTTTTGACCAGTTGATGCGCTGGGAAAATTTCAAATTTTACAGGATATTTGATATTGAGCATAGATTCTTATTTCAGGTACTTGAGTGTAAAGTTTTCAGCATTACCCTATTTTGTCAATGCTTCTGTGAATGATTGTTCTATAAGAAATATAGTATAGTTGATAATACAAATTTGACTGTTTCTGTGTGTAACTACATTATTGCTGAGCTCTCTTTGAGAATGCCTTAAATTTAATGTACTAATTTTAATGGAAGAGATCATTGGCTTGGGACGAGGAATGAAAGAGGAGAAAGACTAATTGAGTTCTGTAACAAGTTTCAGCAAGTAATAGCGAATACCCTGTTCAAGAATCACAAGAGGTGGAGGTATACTTGGAAAAGGCCGGGAGATACGGGAAGATTTCAATTAGATTACATCATGGTCAGACAGAGATTCCCAAATCAGATAATGGATTGTAAGGCGTACCCAGGAGCAGATATAGACTCAGATCACAATATATTAGTGATGAAGAGTAGGTTGAAGTTCAAGACATTAGTCAGGAAGAATCAATACGCAAAGAAGTGGGATACGGAAGTACTAAGGAATGATGAGATACGTTTGGAGTTCTCTAACGCTATAGATACAGCAATAAGGAATAGCGCAGTAGGCAGTACAGTTGAAGAGGAATGGACATCTCTAAATAGGGCCATCACAGAAATAGGGAAGCAAAACATAGGTACAAAGAAGGTAGCTGCGAAGAAACCATGGGTAACAGAAGAAATACTTTAGTTGATTGATGAAAGGAGGAAGTAGAAACATGCTCCGGGAAAATCAGGAATACAGAGATACAAATCGCTGAGGAATGAAATAAATAGGAAGCGCAGGGAAGCTCAGACGAAATGGCTGCAGGAAAAATGTGAAGACATCGAAAAAGATATGAATGTCGGAAGGACAGACTCAGCATACAGGAAAGTCAAAACAACCTTTGGTGACATTAACAGCAACGGTGGTAACATTAAGAGTGCAATGGGAATTCCACTGTTAAATGCAGAGGAGAGAGCAGATAGGTGGAAAGAATTCATTGAAAGCCTCTATGAGGGGGAAGATTTGTCTGATGTGATAGAAGAAGAAACAGGAGTCGAATTAGAAGAGATAGGGGACCCAGTATTAGAATCGGAATTTAAAAGAGCTTAGGAGGACTTACGGTCAAATAGGGCAGAAGGGATAGATAACATTCCATCAGAATTTCTAAAATCATTGGGGGATGTGGCAACAAAACGACTATTCACGTTGGTGTGTAGAATATATGAGTCTGAACACATACCATCTCTCTTTCGGAAAAGCATCATTAACACAATTCCGAAGACGGCAAGAGCTGACAAGTGCGAGAATTATCGCACAATCAGCTTAACAGCTCATGCATCGAAGCTGCTTACAAGAATAATACACAGAGAATGGAAAAGAAAATTGCGAATGTGCTAGGGGACGATCAGTTTGGCTTTAGGAAAAGTAAAGGGACGAGAGAGGCAATTCTGACGTTATGGCTAATAATGGAAGCAAGGCTATAGAAAAATCAAGATACTTTCATAGGATTTGTCGACCTGGAAAAAGCGTTCGACAATATAAAATGGTGCAAGCTGTTCGAGATTCTAAAAAAGTTGGGGTAAAGCTATACGAAGAGACGGGTCATATACAATATGTACAACAACCAAGAGGAAATAAAAAGAGTGGACGATCAAGAACGAAGTGCCCGTATTAAGAAGGGTGTAAGACCAGGCTGTAGCCTTTCGCCCCTACTCTTCAATCTGAACATCGAGGAAGCAATGATGGAAATAAAAGAAAGGTTCAGGAGTGGAATTAAAATACAAAGTGAAATGATATCAAAGATATGATTCGCTGATGACATTTATATCCCGAGTGAAAGTGAAGAAGAATTAAATGATCTGCTGAACGGAATGAACAGTCTAATGAGCACGCAGTATGGTTTGAGAGTAAATCGGAGAAAGACGAAGGTAATGAGAAGTAGTAGAAATGAGAACAGCGAGAAACTTAACATCAGGATTGATGAAGTTAAGGAATTCTGCTACCTAGGCAGTGAAATAACCAATGACGGACAGAGCAAGGAGGACATCAAAAGAAGACTCGCTATGGGAAAAAAGGCATTTCTGGCCAAGAGAAGTCTACTAATATCAAATACCGACCTTAATTTGAGGAAGAATTTCTGAGGATGTACGTCTGTAGTACATCATTGTATGGTAGTGAAACATGGACTGTGGGAAAACCGGAACAGAAAAGAATCGAAGCATTTGAGATGTGGTGCTATAGACGAATGTTGAAAATTAGGTGGACTGATAAGGTAAGGAATGAGGAAGTTCTACGCAGAATCGGAGAGGAAAGGAATATGTGGAAAACACTGATAAGGAGAAGGGACAGGATGATAGGACATCTGCTAAGACATGAGGGAATGACTTCCATAGTACTAGAGGGAGCTGTAGAGGGCAAAAACTGTAGAGGAAGACAGAGATTGGAATACGTCAAGCAAATAGTTGAGGACGTAGGTTGCAAGTTCTACTCTGAGATGAAGAGGTTAGCACAGGAAAGGAATTCGAGGCGGGCCGCATCAAACCAGTCAGTAGACTGTTGACCAAAAAACAAATTTTAACGAGCAGAAACATCCTGGAACTATATACAACTGAATCATGTATCAAATCTTACATCGGTAGCTTCTGTGTCATGTTAAGGTTTATTGTTCCTACTAGAGAAGTCTGTACATTCTATAATTCTAGTAGTCTTGATTCAATCTGTTATTAGTGTTAACTGGTGTATACGTGGTATGTTGAACCAAAGTTACATTTCACCAGGCGGTTTTTCGTGCCTGTGCTCTATTACCCTATGTTACATAATCTTAAATGCATCAAGACGTCTCTGTGAGCATAAAGTGGTTACTGTGAATTTCCTGTCTCAAGCAAATGTATCTCATATGCACAAATGGATACACATAGTAACTTATTTGAGCAAATGAATGTCACAAATGTTAAGTTCTCCGTCTCATGGACACCATGTACGTTTCGCGCTGAGTGACTACGCGGTTTGAGGCGTGATGTCACGGCCTGCTCGGCCCCTCCTGGCGGAGGTTCAAGTCCTCCCTAGGGGATGGGTGTGTATCTATGTTGTTCTTAGCATAAGTTAGTTTAAGTAGTTTGTAAGTCTAGGGACCGATCACTTAAGCAGTTTGGTGCAATAGGAATTCACACACATTTGAACATTTTACTTACGTCACACCCTTAATAGCTTGTATGATAATATACTACAGTAAAAAACTTGGTACTTTGTTTCACTTCTGTGTTGCTCACAGATTTACTAAGTTAGGTGTGGGTAAAGCTTTCTGAACTAACTTACTTGTTGAAAATTCCTAACAGCTAGTTAGTATAAGCAATACATTTTGTTTACCAGTTAACAATGCAAAAACGACTGTTACTGCGTCTATATTAAATTAGTGCTCACTTCTTTATGGCATCATTTTACATTGAAGTAACTATCTTCTCCTAGCAGAATAATTCTGGTAACGTCCAAAAATGCGGCACGTAACAATTTGTGCCTAAGTAGCTTGCACTCATATATAAAATTCTTGTATATTAAGCTAATGTTTTCTGTATCTGTTGAGTACTGGAGGTTACCGTATAGTCCGCAATTCCAGCAAATCAGTTTGCCGCATTTTTTATCTGAATCTGTTGTTAATGAAATGTAATAAATATGGTCATTGATGTATACAGTTGAGTTGAACCACAGTTATTTTTCATTAGCTGATTTTTTCTACTACGGGACTACTACCCCGTGTTATATGATCCATAATGCATTAATGCATTTCTTAGAACAGACCACAGTTATAATACACACATTATTTCTTGCAGCATATTTCACGGGTGCAATAAGATGCTGCATTGTGGCTTATTCTAACAAGGGCATTTTACATATCCTTTAGGGCAGTTATAAGGGTCGAGGGACATGAAAGGGAAGCAGTGGTTGGGAAGGGAGTAAGACAGGGTTGTAGCCTCTCCCCGATGTTGTTCAATCTGTATATTGAGCAAGCAGTAAAGGAAACAAAGGAAAAATTCGGAGTAGGTATTAAAATTCATGGAGAAGAAATAAAAACTTTGAGGTTCGCCGATGATATTGTAATTCTGTCAGAGACAGCAAAGGACTTGGAAGAGCAGTTGAATGGAATGGACAGTGTCTTGAAAGGAGGATATAAGATGAACATCAACAAAAGCAAAACAAGGATAATGGAATGTAGTCTAATTAAGTCGGGTGATGCTGAGGGAATTAGATTAGGAAATGAGGCACTTAAAGTAGTAAAGGAGTTTTGCTATTTGGGGAGCAAAATAACTGATGATGGTCGAAGTAGAGAGGATATAAAATGTAGGCTGGCAATGGCAAGGAAAGCGTTTCTGAAGAAGAGAAATTTGTTAACATCCAGTATTGATTTAAGTGTCAGGAAGTCATTTCTGAAAGTATTCGTATGGAGTGTAGCCATGTATGGAAGTGAAACATGGACGATAAATAGTTTGGACAAGAAGAGAATAGAAGCTTTCGAAATGTGGTGCTACAGAAGAACGCTGAAGATTAGATGGGTAGATCACATAACTAATGAGGAAGTATTGAATAGGATTGGGGAGAAGAGAAGGTTGTGGCACAACTTGACCAGAAGAAGGGATCGGTTGGTAGGACATGTTCTGAGGCATCAAGGGATCACCAATTTAGTATTGGAGGGGAGCGTGGAGGGTAAAAATCGTAGAGGGAGACCAAGAGATGAATACACTAAGCAGATTCAGAAGGATGTAGGTTGCAGTAGGTACTGGGAGATGAAAAAGCTTGCACAGGATAGAGTAGCATGGAGAGCTGCATAAACCAGTCTCAGGACTGAAGACCACAACAACAACAACAGGTCTCCCTCTCATACGTACAGCGTATAATATGTTTTCTTCACTTCACTGCAAATTTATAACATTGCATGCTTTTAATGTATTGTGGCTATTTACTTGCATCATACACGTACTGTGTAAAATATTATCATGCCACAGTAAAACACATTTGTAGGCACTTGGTACTGTGGTTTACTCCTACAATGCTCACAGTTTTTTTTAACTTAGTCAAGGTGTGTGTAAGATTTTCTGGAGTAATGCACTTCACAAATGGGTTTTCAAGAGCAATGTATTTTGGTTGGTAGTTGACAGTGCAGTCAGGACTGTCAGCTTCTTTATTAAATGATTGTAGGCTTCTTTTTTATACAATTTTCCACTTAATTTATTGTCTTCATTGTGCAGATCAATTCTGGTATGTTTCACAACTAAAGCATGTAAGATTTTCGTCAGTATTCTGACTCGTTTGATGAGGACTGCCACGAATTTCCCTACTGGACCAAACTCCATCCCAGACTATCATTTGCAACCTACGTTCTCAGTTATTTGCTGAACGTATTCCAATCCCTGTCTTCCTCTGCAATTTCTGCCCCTAGCAGCACCGTCTAGATCCACGGAAGTTGTTCCATGGAGACTTAATAGGTGTCTTACAATCCTTTCCTCTCTTACTGGAATTGTTTCCCATACTTTTCATTCCCAAGAACCTCCTCATTCCTTACTTTATCAGTCCCCTAACTTTCAACATTCTTCCGTAGCAAAACATCTGAAACACTTCGATTTTCTTCTGCTCCGACTTTCCCACAGCCCATATGTCATTACCATACAATGCTGTGCTCCAAACGTACGTTCTCTAATATTTCTTCCTCAAGCTCCAAACGTAAGTTCTCTGATATTTCTTTCCCCAACTAAGGCCTGTGTTTGATAGCAGTAGTCTTCTCTTGGCCACGAATGCCCCTTTTACCAGTGCTAGTCTGTTTTTCATGTCCTCCTTGCTCCATTCGTCATTGCTGCCTAGATAGCAAAATTCCTTAACTTCATCTATTTCGTAGTCACCAATCCCGACGTTCAGTTTCCAGCTCTACTCATTTCTGCCACTTTTCATTACTTTCGTCTTTCTTCGATTTACTTTCAATCCATATTCTGCACTCATTAGACTGTTCCTTCCATTTAGCATATCTTGTACTTCTTCTTCATTTTCACTGAGGATAGCAGTGTCATAAGAGAATTTTATCATTGATATCCGTTCATCTCTAATTTTAGTTCCACTCTTGACCCTTTTTTTCATTTCTGTCATTATTTCTTCGACGTACAGGTTGAACAGTATGGGCAAGAGCCTACATCCCTGTCTTACACCCTTTTTAGTCAGTGCCCTTCTTTCTTGGTCTACAGTTCTTTATTATCACCCCTGGGATTTGTAGATGTTGTATGTTACACGTCTTTCTCTACAGCTTACCCTTACTTATCTCAGAATTTCGAACATCTGGCACCATTTGACACTGTCGAAACGCTTTTTCCAGGTCGATAAATCCTATCCGTGTACCTTGATTTTGCTTTAGTCGTGCGTCCATTATCAACTGCAACGTCAGAACAGCCCCGTGGAGCCTTTACCTTTCTTAAGCCAAACTGGTTATCATCTATCACATCCATTCTTCTGTATATTACTATTATCAGCAACTAGTGTGCATGAACCGTGAAGCTGATTGGACGATAATTCTCTCACTTGTCAGCTCTTGCAATCTTCGGAATTGTATGGATAATGTTTTTCTGAAAGTCAGACGGTATATCGTCGGATTGGTATATTGTACACAAACGTGAACAATGGTTCTGTTGCCACTTCAGCCACTGATTTTAATAATTGTGGTGGAATGTTCTACCCCTTCTGCCTTATTTGACCTTAAGTCTTCCAAAGGTCTTTTAAAATGTGATTCTAATACTGGATCCGCTGTCTTTAATATATCGATTACTGTTTCTTCTTCTGCCAGTAATCAATCAAGTCTTCCTACTAGTGGAGGCCACCAGAGTATTATTTTCACCTATCAGCTATTTCCTTTGCATTTAACAATGGAAGTTTCATAGCAGTCTTAATGTTACCTCCCTTGCTTCTAATTTCATCCAAGGTTGTTTTGTGTTTTCTGCATGCTGAGTCAGTCCTTCCGACAATAATTTCTTTTCCGATTTTTCCACATTTTTCGTCCAGCCATTTGGCCTTAACTTCCCTCCATTTCCTATTTATTTCATCTCTCAGCGACTTGATTTTTGGTATTCCTTAATTTCCCTGTACTATGTTCTTCCTTCTTTTGTGTATCAGCTGAAGCACATCTTGTGTTACCCAAGGGGTTCTTCGCAGATACCTTCTTTGTACCCATGGTTTCCTTCCCAGCTTCTGTTTGAGGGCCTTTTTCAGAAAAGCCCATCGCTCCTCAACTAATCTGACTGCTGTGGTATTGCTTATCACATCGTCTATTGCCTTATTGCGTATCTCTTCATTCTTTAGTACATTTGTACGACACGTCTTCGAGCAGTGGTTCTTCCTGACCAGCATCTGAAACATTAGCCTACTGTTCATTATTACCAAATTGTGATATGAGTCTATACCTGCTACTGATTTCGGGATCACTGCCTCACCATGATGTAATCTAACAGAAATTTGGCTGCATCATTTGGCCTTTTAACTAATTGTACCTCCTCCTCTTGTGATTTTTGAACAGAGTGTTCGTTGTTAAATTTATTGCAGAACTCAATTTGACTTCCTCCTCTCTCATTCCTAGTATCAAGCCCACATTTTCCCGTAACCCTTCCGTCTATTCCTTCTCCCAAAACCGCACTCATATCCCCCATGACTATTAAGTTAACATGATTTGTTTATTATTCAGTCCGTCGTAGTTTTTTGTCCGCCCCCCCCCCCCCCGCTCCTACCATCTCATCCCCTTTTTAATTACCAAATTTCAACACTGAATCGAATATCCATCAATGTTTTTCTTGCTACTTCCCCTGCCAGTGTGGTCGAGCGGTTCTAGGCGCTACTGTCTGGAACCGCGCGACCGCTACGGTCGCAGGTTCGAATCCTGCCTCGGGCATGGGTGTGTGTGATGTCCTTAGGTTAATTAGGTTTAAGTAGTTCTAAGTTCTAGGGGACTGATGACCTCACATGTTAAGTCCCATAGTGGTCAGCGCCATTTGATTCATTTTTTGAAATACCACCTCCTATCCCCCTCTTGCCGTCCCCCACTCCCCCCCCCCCCCAATTTTAGCACTACATTTTCTACTTAACCAACTCACTAACTGTCAATGTCACTGAAATTCCCCAACAGCCGTGTAGCTTAAGATGTTATTTTATGTTGAAGTCTACCAGTTTCAGAATTTCATTACGCCGTCTTCAGGCTCCTTATGCATCTTTCCAAAGAAGCGGAAATGTCATCGAGAGCCATAAATCTCTTGATATCGTTAATACAATCATTACACTAGTGTAACGATATGCGGAGATTTATGGCCGTAGATGACATTTCCGTTTGTTTGGAGAGAGGCATATGGGGCCTGATGATGGCATAATGAAATGCTGAAATTGCTAGCCTTCTGAATAAAATAACGTAACATTGTACGTTACATGGCTGTTGGTGTATTTCATTGACACTGATAATTACTTAACAAATCGAGGTCCCCTGTCCATGATGGACCAACAGAGATCTCACTAACTGTCCTCTACAGTCAGACCCCCTCCCCTTTCCAGCCCAATTCCAACCCTTTCACCCTTCCAGTCATACACTTCACCTTCTTCTTTTTCTTAATCTAATACGGTCCTCGCATAATAATAGTTTATTCTGCTTTTCTTCCTCCCCCTCCCCCCCCCCCCCCCCCCCGTCCCGGCTCTCAGCTTCCTCTTCCCAAGTTTCATCTTTCTTCTTATATTTAGCATTTTTTATATCATCACGGGTGCTTACTCTATCGCTGCGTATGATTTATTGGCTTTTGTATCTTGTCTCTGTTCCTTACATATTCTGGTTTCTTCATGCAGCATAACGTTATGTTCTCTTCATATTATTAACGTTCTGATGTTTACATGCGAATGCAAAGGTAATTCGCAATGTCGCTGCCAAAGGTAATGACACAGGAACTGATGATACCTATCATTAGTAAAGTTATGTCTGTAATACGTCTACATTTCAGTGTGTAAGGTCCTCTGAAGTCTACATTGTTTATTATCGCTTACATAGTTACGTCTTAAAGGCACGTGCTAGCTTTGTGTTTACTTGCTATGGGCTGATTTTCCCAGTTATGCTGTGCTTGTGCGATGATGTGCAGTATTCCCACAAGATGTTAATCTTGTAACTTTTATAATTTAATATATCATATTGAGGAAATGTGTTAATCGCCGTATGTGTCATCCTGCACAGTACACAGCTAAACAGTGTTAACGGTCTGAGAAGCAAGGGTACCTCTTGTAACTGTAAGTTAGCTTACATCTTTTTTTTTTTACTTTATGTCCTATTATTTGCATGGTTTGCTTTTAGCATAGTACTCGATAATGGTTTGAAATAATATGCCATCGTGTAGAGTATACAGCAAAATACGTTACTGATGTTACATGTAAGTGCATATCTCGCAAATTTGTACCAGCTTGCATCTAATATTTTTTACATTTTTCAGTTTTTTATTTTAAGCCTTACTATTTGCATACTCTTGTTTTTAGCATTGTACTCGATAATAGCGTTAAAGCCGAAATCTAGATTCTGCACAGGAAATCTACAGAAATTTACAGTCAAATGACAGTGTTTTCGTTCAAACAATGCTGTGTGACTGTAGCTCAGCATCAACGAAACATTTTTACTGAGAAATTTTACAGAAGCGGCATCTGTTACTGACTGCACAACGATATTACTGCCAACAACGTACATCTCTCGCAAGGACCGCGAAGACGGTAGAAGAGAATATAGGGCTCCTACAGAGGCATATAGAGAGTCGTTCTTACTTTCGCTCCACTAGTAAGTGGAACAGGAAAGGGAATGACGGGTGCTGATCCAAGTTGCCCTCCGTCTTGCACCGTATGGTGGTTTTCAGGGTATGTAGAAGGTGGGGCAAAACAAACATGGCGTAGACGAGCGGATACGACTAGACATGAATATATGTATATAACCACACACCACGACGCGCACACCACGCGTACGCCTGCCACGTGATACACACCGGTTCAGAGCACAGTACCGGCTCTGTCAGTGTGAGTGGAGTAGTGCAAAGGGAGCGATGGTACTCGTAGTGGAGCAGCGGATGTTTTGACGTGGAAAGCTAAGTGACAAAAAAGTGGTGGAATGGGTTTGGTCAGTTGTTTGCTGAACATTTTGTATCTAAGAGTCAACAAAGACTGCCATGCAACGCTTTGGTCGAATATGGCATCAGACAGGATGCGTTTTGAACTAGTCAGCAACATTCCGAAACGTGACCGCACACCAGGAAATGTGGCCGCATTTCACAAGGAAACGCGTCAAAGTCCTATCAAACCAACCCAATGCCAATCGCAAGTGAGCGGCGTATCACTTCGATCATGCGGACAAATACTCCACCTGGACCTGCACGTGCTTCCCTACCGATTGTCTGTTGTTCATGCATTCAAATCAACAGCTACTGCTCAGCAACTCCAGTGTTGTGAGTGGCTGCTCACTGAGCTAATAGTGAATGGCTTGGACATGGATCTGATCTTTATGACTGATGAAGTCTGGTTTCATCTGTCATCTGACAACTCACAGAATCACAGGTTCTGGGCAGCGGAGACTCGACCCAACTTCCATGAAACATCATTGCATGATCGGAGGGTTGGGGTTTGGTGTGCAGTGTCTGCACGCCGCACTCATAGTCCCATCTTCTTTCATCAGACGCTGACTTCGGCGCTTCACATTGCCAGCATTAACGGAGGAAGAAATGACCTACAGTTACTTCCAATAGGTTGGAGCAACTGCCCATACAACCGGCCGAACCTTCGAGCACATTTACACAGTTTTCACGTCCGACGTACTTGTTAGCAGAGGTCCGTCTGATCGCGACGATAGCTGGACACCGAAGTCACCTGATCTGTCAGTTCAAAAATGGTTCAAATGGCTCTGAGCACTATGGGACTCAACTGCTGAGGTCATTAGTCCCCTAGAACTTAGAACTGGTTAAACCTAACTAACCTAAGGACATCACAAACATCCATGCCCGAGGCAGGATTCGAACCTGCGACCGTAGCGGTCTTGCGGTTCCAGACTGCAGCGCCTTCAACCGCACGGCCACTTCGGCCGGCGATCTGTCAGTCTGCGATTGTGTGAGGAGCTCTCAAGTTAAAGGCTTATCGCAACAACCCTCGTAGTCTTCAAGAAGTGCAGCAGAACATTTCGGATGCGACTGCAACAATCCCAGGAGTCCAGCTTAGATCCGCCTTCAGCAACTTACCAACATGGGCTTAAAAGTACCAAGAGATGTACTGTATGTCAGAATCTGATATAGTACTGCATTTCCTTTCCTCAGCCGTGTTTCTTTATACGTTGGAACACTATTCTCCCGGCCAACCTGTACATACATGTAGATGTAGACGTTGGCCCTTAAAGCACTATATGTAAAGCGCTTTAGCTTCCTCAACACTCTAAATGGAGGTTCTCTCCGAATTTCCACACTTCCCAAAACTTTTTAATGAAGCACCTTTATTTTTATTGTATTTAATAATCTCGTAAATTCCATAGTTGAAATATTTAATAGTTAATTCTGATACTGTGGGATAATAAAACTCAACTGCGAATACATGTATGAGCCGCTAATACTTTTAACGCAGGGGTTAATCTGCATCATTTGCGCTATTAATTTCGGTTACCTCGCCAAAACTACTCCATTAGTCAGCCCAAGATATTTCTGTGGCATATCATGCAATGGCTACATTCGTTTAACACGAACGTAGTTACAGTAGCGACTGTATGAAATGTTCATGCTACTCCTCTTTATCATACGCTTATTGTGGTTTAATTGAAATTTCAACAGCTGTCGTTGAATGTTAGATACTCTTTCACATTTAACAAAACGCGTAGCTTTACAGCCGTCCTCGACGAAAACGACTGTTGGCAGCAAGATTTTTACACTCCCCAGGGAATACCAGGGCTGCTGTGCAGCTCTCACTATGTTCTTAGCTGTGCACCCGTCTTCGTCTACATCTACATTTATACTCCGCGAGCCACCCAACGGTGTGTGGTGGAGAGCACTTTACGTGCCACTGTCATTACCTCCCTTTCCTGTTCCTGTCGCGTACGGTTCGCGGGAAGGACGACTGCCGGAGAGCCTCCGTGCGCGCTCGAATCTCTCTAACTTTACATTCGTGATCTCCTTGGGAGGTATTAGTAGGGAGAAACAATATATTCGACACCTCATCCAGAAACGCACCCTCTCCAAACCTGGACAGCAAGCTACACCGCGATGCAAAGCGACTCTCTTGCAGAGTCTGCCACTTGAGTTTGCTATCACGCTTGCCAAATAACCCTGGGACGAAACACGCCGCTCTTCTTTGGATCTTCTCTATCTCCTCTGTCAACCAGACCTGGTACGGACTCCATACTGATGAGCAATACTCAAGTATAGGTCGAATGAGTGTTTTGTAAGCCACCTCCTTTGTTGATGGACTACATTTTCTAAGGATTCTCCCAATGAGTTTCAACCCGGCACCCGCCTTGCCAACAATTAATTTTATGTGATCGTTCCACTTCAAATTGTTCCGTACGCATAATCCCAGATATTTTACAGAAGTAACTGCTACCAGTGGGTGTTCTGCTATCATATAATCATACAATGAAGGATCCTTCTTTCTATGTATTCGTAATACATTACATTTGTGTATATTAAGAGTCAGTTGCCACTCCCTGCACCAAGTGCCTATCCACTGTAGATTTTCCTGCATTTCGCTGCAATTTTCTAATGCTGCAACTTCTCTGTGTACTATAGCATCATCCGTGAAAAGCCGCTTGGAACTTCCGACACTATCTACTAGGTCATTTATATATATTGTGAAAAGCAATGGTCCCCTAACGCTTCCCTCTGTCTGATCATTACGGATCGTTTCGTTCCATCTTGGCTTCAGTCACCACGCCAAATTACGCTTTCTCTGGCTGTTCACAGAGCTACCATTGCTGTCATCATACAGGTGCTGAGGAGCGTTTGGACTAGGACCTCACGGAATGAACTGTGGCTCACTGATAGCGGCTGAGTCTTGTCAGGTCAGTAACTCGATTGTGATATCTCCGGCGGAACACCGAAAAAATATGCCTCGTATATCTATCCGTAAACACGCATAACCATCGTGTCGATTCAATAGAGTACAGCGTGACAGCTACACCGAACAAAAGCTCTGAACATACGCTGTTTGCTTTATCGCAGCGTACCGAACTTGTAATATACGGTGGACTAGCAGTTCGTCATTGACTGTAGCATATTTTACACTTCACGGATATCCAAGTTCTAAAAGACAGCGTTACGACCAGAGTGATATTCAAAAAAACTAACAAAAATTCAATTATACCAAACCCCAACAACTCCAAGGGCTAAGTCTTTTAGAAAATGGCTACAAATTATATGCTTATATTCTGAATAACAGACTTAAAAGCATAGTGGAGAGTAAAATAAAAGAAAAGTTAGTTGGTGTTTAGAACTGGATGACTGGGAGTTGGCACGTGGATACAGTTTTAACACTGAAATAATTGGCTGGAAAACATAACGAGCTGACTGTAGAGATCCCTTACGTATTTACAGACTACCAAAAAGGAATCCGGGCGACAAAAACGAGAAAAAGTTTAAAGAACAATACCAGAAGTACGGAATATAGAGATAAATCTGAAAGAACGGAAGAGCGCCTTGGTAAGTCCACTCCATAAAAAAGGAGTCGAAACGGATCGTTGCATTTATGTTGCAGCAACTTATAAAATTCTCTCTAAAGGTTTGATTTTTCAGGATTCCTTATAAAGTTTTGCTAAACCTACTGGAGCCCCAAGCGCACACACAGGTTAGCAACTATCAGGTAGGGCTAAGGCTAGAGAGATCTTGTACTGAACAGATCTGGAACCTCGAAAGCATACTACAGATCAGACGATGCCGGAACAATGGAGTCTCCTTTGTGGACTTCAAAAGATTTACGATTGTGTTGACAATGAAACAGTTTGAAAGTCGAGAAGGATTAGGATCCATTCAAATGCCACGACCCTCGTCCAGGAATCATAATAGGGAATCTTCTCAACCGTGAAATTTATGGGAAAAATCTCAGAATTTTTCGAAATTTGAACAGGAGTTAAATAACGAGATGGCCTGTCGCCACTCGTCTTCAACATCGGTTAGGAAAAATCAGAGAATCGGAAAAGCACGTCAGAGGCATCTAAGTTTTCAAGGAGAAACTGTGTAAAATGCTTGGCCTTTACCGATTATCTGACTAAATTAACGAAGAGCAAACATGAAGATATTTTAGCATTAGATAAAAACATTACATGTCCTGTTAAAACTGGACTGCAAGACTGATTCAAAGAACCCATTACATGGACACAATCCAACACGAACAATCCCACATAAATCTCACTGTGGAACAGTGTCACAGGTCCCTCGTTCCAAGTACTTAGGGGAAACCATCCAACTGACAGGACTGAACGAAATCTTCAACACAAAATGAATATTAAAATCTCAGAGGCCTACAAACTGACATGAAATCACTACAAACAAAGTGCAATATTTCTTAATGCAAAACTACGGCACCTCAGCACGGTTGTTTCAACAGAACCCTTATATGTAGCAGAAACCGCAGTAAATAGTGCGATGATGAAAATTTACAACGTCGAGAAACAATTGTCTAAATTTCTTAGTGAAATCCATGGCACTATTCTCCGAAGCTTGGGTCAAACGATCTAAAAACAAACTATACGAAATCACAAACTTCATTGATTTAATTTTGAAACGATTTCTGTGGTTATACGGTCACCTATGTAGGATAAACAAAACGATTCACTAAGAAATGCGGGAAGGCATGGAACAACGATAATCTAAGAAGAATTAATTAAGGATAGAATGCAATTTAGAGATAAGATCAGAAAGAAAAATACCGAGCAAGTCTCATGAAAAGAAATAGCAGGGGAAAGAATAGCACAGAGGAGAAGAAGAACAACAGAGTGAACAGGTTTGGGGAAGAAAAGAGGGATAGAAAGTGAAGCAGTGATTCTCTCAAGTCCGTACACCTTCCTAAAGGGTATAATCGAAATTTATGACACAAATTGACAGATGACAGTTGATGGTAGGCCAGAATGCGTTTAAGGCTACAAAGACGCCATTACCAACACCTCAAAAAGTTTGAGTGAGGTCGTGTAATAGGGCTATGTGAAGCTGGATGTTGCTTCTGCGATACAGCAGAAAGACTTGGCAGGAATGTAGGTACTCTACATGACTGCTGGCAGCGGTGGTCACGAAACTGTACGGCGGCAAGAAGGCCGGGCTCAGATGGCCACGCAACAAGGCCTGGTGAGAAGACCATCATGTTCGGCGACTGGCTCTGGCGGATCGTACAGCATCTGCAGCAGTAGCTGGAGTAGCAGTTGACATCGCAGTGACACAACGAACTGTTACAAATTATTTACTTCAAGGACTACTCTGAACGAGACGCCTTGTAGAGTGCATTCCACTTATCCTAAACCACCGCCACTTGCAGCTTCGGTGGAGTCTAGCCAGAGGTCATTGGAGGGTGGGGTGGAGATTTGTTGTGTTTTCTGATGAAAGCTGGTTTTATCTGGGTGCCAGTGATGGGCATGTGTTGGTTAGAAGGAGGCAAGTTCAGAGCCTGCAACCAACGTGTCTGCATGCTTGACACACAGGACTTACACCTGGAGTTATGGTAATGCGTGCGATTTCATATGACCAGAAACACTGTCATCACTGCATGCATGCCGATTGATAATTATGTATCAGTCGAGTGATTCGACCTATTGCGCTGCCATTCATGAACAGACTTCCAAAGGGTGAACGCTCGCCAAGGTACCTTTACAGTAACCCAACATGCTCTATAATGTGTCTTCATGCTGCCTTGCACAACTCGATTACCCGATCTGTCTCCAATCGAGCAAATATGGGAAATCATCAGACCACAACTACGGCGTCATCCACAATCCCTACTAAGAGTCCCTGTATTGAGCGATCACGTGCAACAGGCATCGAACTCCGTCCCACAAACTCATACCCGGCATCAGTATCACACAGTGCTGCACGTTTGCATGCTTGCATCCAACATTCTGCTGTTTACACTCGTTATTAATGTAACGGCATGAGACCTAACAAGTCGCTCTTTCACTTATTTTCATATTCAAGGCTATGCTTTAATGTTGTCGCTACACCCTAGACATCATTTTCTGTTGGACGACAGAAGTTATCAACACGAGCAGGTGTTGATCGGAGCATGTACGTCGTTAATGCATGCAAGATATTTACTGTAACCCTCTTACAGTAGTATTTCCTGGAGTTGAGATAAGCAGGCAGTGGACATTCGGGGCCTGGAAGCCATGTGCAGCTGTTCGGTAGAGGAACATCTCGAAGCACTCACTTATCAGGGACAGAACGCTGGTCCCAATAATTTCTCGCACTGGTGTGCAGACAATGCTTTTAGTTGAGGTGAAAACTGCCTATCAGGATCTAATTGTTAGGCGTATCTGGCCGCAGCAGGGACATGGGCACAGCAGAAATAATAGGTCGCCCGGAAAAGTCATTTCGACAGTGTTGTAAATGCCCATCGTATTCATAGCTGGCGTCCATAAATATCCGCGAGTTTCCATGTTTGTCTTGGCCCAGACGCTATAGACAGAGACATCAGTTGGTGTCGTTCCTCTGCCTGCTGAAGTTTTGGGCAGCTTAAGGAAGAATTTTAAGATGGAACACAACATTGTGGTGTTCGATAACATTTAACATTGCAGCGCGTCAGAAATCGTGAATAATTTAATGTTTATAAAGAATCTGCCTCGATAGCAAATAGAAACCGGATGTTGACCTAGATTTTGGTGCGGACAAGCACTCCTTCTTCGGAACACACTAAAACTACAAACTGCCTAAAGGCACATGGTCCCACGTAAATACAGAACGCCCAAAAGGGCAAAATGCTTGCATGAAATGTATTAATGTTGGACCATGACTCTTTAGGCAGTTTGTAATTTTAGTGTGTTCCGAAGAAGGCGTGGTTATCCACGCCGAAACCTAGGTCAAAATCTGGTTTCTATTAGCTATCGAGACGGATTCTTTATAATCATTAAATTATGGTGTTCGTTTGGAAAAAGAAACTTTTCTTAGTTTAGCACAGGGCACTGGTCAAAAATGCTGTAACTTGCCGTGAAAGAAGCTAATGTTACCCTCTGAGAGGATTTCGAAAATTGACCGCGCGTGTGTCTAATGGACAAATGTATCGGAATCTAATTTTGAATATGGTGAAATTAACAGAAAAACTTAACTGACTTTAATTTTGGGAGTTAATGAAAATGGTAAAATCACAAGTGAATGAAAAAAAAGAGAAAGTAAACGGTCGCCAGCACAATTAGGCACATTAATTTCGAAAATATATGTTTGAGAAAATTGAATATTGGTTATTGAAATTACTTCCGTTGATAGTATTATAGTAAGCACATTTGCACCACGCTCATACTAATGACATCTACACTCGAGATCATTACTTAATCAAATATTGAAACGTTACTGCAGGAAGAGCAGAACTAAATTTGAACATGAGGGGCTTTTATCTTAACTGATATAAAAAAATCTGATAAAGATAAATGGTATCATAAATACACTGTTATACTCCTCTACATGTATAAATTTTCCTAGGCACAAGTAATAGTTCAATTTCTTCCTAATGAATGGAGAATATGATGGGGATCTATAAACTAGTACAGTTTCTCTAGTCAACTCTCTCTCTGATTATTAAAGTAAAAAAAAATTAATTCAGAAACCTAATCATTCACTTCACATGGAGTAGTTCATAATTTACTTTGTAAGACAGTAAAACAAAACATTGGGCTTAATTAACTTCAAAAAAGGAGCCATTGATGATAGAAATCAAACAACACGATTTTTAAATTGAACTTACCTTATTTCCCTTTGTATCGCCCGTGAAGCAGGTATTCTAGACAATTATATACACACAACCTGCACTGTATTTCTGTAACACTATGCTTTGTAATGAACTAAGGATACTTTAGCCAAGTCCTACCTAACTTCACTTTTGTGGTAATAACTTTAACTTTTACTACCCCTTTTACATTAGACAAAAAACATCACTTTTAAGCACTTCAATCCAAGAGCTGCTTATTTCAATCAGGATACACGGTTTTAACAGCACTAGTGAGGACCCTGAATAGGTTCGTAATCAGGAGAGAGAATATGGATCTGGACATAAATTTGTTTTTGTGCTTATTTTTAAAACCGCACACAAATTAAGTGGTCCAGGCTCATATACATACTGGATGTATGAAGGTAAAGAAGCAGTGGCGAAGAAGGGTGCAAGCAACATGGCGGCTAACTGTAATCACAACTCTTGATGTTCGAATGATCTGTAAAATTTCTTCTTGGCGTCGGATTTTCACCATATTAGAGTCATTCCCTTTTACCGACAGTACCAAATAATAGCTAGATCTACATCCGAGGCAAATCATTTGTAAAGTAGCTTCCAATAGCCTCTCTTAGCACCGTCGAAGTGTATCGTGCTATGTCTGACCACATACTGCGTACCGTTCACACCAAGGAGCCGCTCAGTTCCACTGCCAAAACCATCGCACCATGCCACTTCCGTTGCGAAGAGACTTCCCTACATATTTTAAGCCGGCCGCTGTGGCCAAGCGGTTCTAGGTACTTCTGTCCAGAACCGCGCAGCTACTACGGTCGCAGGTTCGAACATTGCCTTGGGCGTGGATGTGTATGATGTCCTTAGTTCAGTTTAGTAGACCTAAGTCTAGGGTACAGATGACCTAAGATGTTACGTCCCATTTGAACCATTACATCTTTTATATATTACAAATACAAGTGCCCCAAGCATGAACCAGCATTTAATGAACATTTTCTTCTTATGAACATATACATTATATAATAATTAATCATTTTAACAAATCATTTTGCTTTTTTCATATGTACATTACAAATCTCTAATTTTTCTGCCACAAATCACGGACTTTTAATAACAAAGAACACGCACTCCATAATTGCAGATACACAGTTACATAATATAAGCCCACTACTAATCGATAGAAGTGTTACAAGTTCACCCGAAAGTGAAATTTAAAGCATGAACTGCGAATAAATTGCCAGTTATAAGAACTGAAAAAATAAGTAAATGTCCAGGAAATGGCTGAAATAGAATGAACTAAACACTGATGGAAATTCAAAGATATAAATATCATAAAAATTATCATCTTATTCAGTCGCTGAAATAGCTCATTGTTGTTTACTTTAAAACTGATTACAATCCCACAGGTAGTGTGGAACTTGAAACTTGACCATTGACTTTCTCTTACTTACCTCAAGAGATCTTCAAGAGATGAAGACCAAATGGTTGTGCACTACCAAGACCACACAGTCTTCCAAAAATTCATAAGTGAAGTGTTCCAATACGGCTAACAATGGGCAACACTGGAGCACCTACATGTGATTTAGACAAAGATTTCGCTTCTCTGCTGAGGCCCTTGGTGGGAAAATGCCCACAGCAAATCCGTAACTCGGCTGACTTTGTCAATAGAGTGGGGGCTCTCCTTCGAAGCAGTTCCAACCATTTGGTTACCTTTGATGTGATACCACTTTTCTCAAAGGTCCCTCTTGATGACTCATTGGCACTAAAAGGCAAAATGTTACAGGCGGACATCAGTGCTATGTTTCGGTATGTTCTACCCACAACCTACTTTATGTTCAATGAAGAATATTTTGGAAAGGCTCACGGCGTCATCATGTGTAACCCTCTGTCTGCCTTGGTGGGCGACATTTCTATAGAGCGTTTCGAGGACAGAGCGCCTGAATCACCTGCCCTTAAAACAAGTGCTTTTTGAGGTATGTGGACGATAATTTAATACTGCGGCCTCATGGAAAACATAAACTGATGGAGTTTCTTTATCATCTCGATTCCGTTCATGACATTATCTGGTACACCATGGAAAGAGACAAAGATGGCTGTGTGCCTAGACAAAAGGATGATGGCTCCCTGGGTCTGTCATTTTATCGTAGCCCACTCATACTGATTTGTATTTGCAAGCGCCAAGTTGTCATTACCTCTCGCAAACTGTGAGCGTGCCTAAGACATTCATACACAGAGCTGATTCTCCCGCAGAGCTAGGTAAACTATCTAGATAGTTTACCTAAATAACTCACCAACCTAAAGGCAGTGCTTAGAAAAGACGGATTTCCACCCAGATGATTAACAGGGCACTGTCAGTTAAAACCAAGACCTAGGTAGTGGATTAAGAGGAGAACATGCCAGAAAAATCCTTCCCTCTGGGGGCACCATTTCGTTTCCAATAGCAAGTTCCTTTGCAAATCTGAAGTGAAACCGATTTTCCGTCCACCATCTAACAACGCAGACTTTTTGGGATCGGCGCAGGACAACTTTGATTGTGGGAGGCTGGAATTTACAAACTACCTTGTCACTGCGGTATGGCTTATATAGGACAGACCTCAAACACGGTGAAAGCATGTACACAGAACAAAAAAATTGCACTCGCCATATCCAGCCAAGCAAGTTCGCTATCGCAGAACACTGTATTTTCACTGGACATTCAGCGGAATACGACAGAACTGTGATTCCGACAACAGCAAAATCTGTTTTCGGACTGTAACATTATATCCACTAGCATCACTGCTATCGATAGTGCGGTGGTGCTATTGGGTTTCTCATTTGTACTTGGGCGTATTGCTAACTGTTGGCGCCAAGTGATCTGCAGTGTGTGAGTGGCTGTCTCAACCGACGGAAGCACGGAAATATAGGGAAGCAAAAATGTTGTAAAAATTGTAAGAAAAGTATAATCATCGATGTGGAATCTTTCGTGCGCATCACGCAAAGACAGCAGTAGTTCGCGAGATGAGGGAACTGAGTTAAAAAGGCAGAAATACGATTTGACGTTTCTGCGCATCTCACCCGCCGCGCCACATCAGAACTGGATTCATTACACTGCCACGAACAACGTCTTGAGGTATTGCAGCGAATGGATGTTAATGTGACGTTAATAATTACATGTTTAGGGTGTGTGCAGTGTAGCCCTGTAAAGTGCTCAAATATTAATAACAATCATAGTTCCGCCAGACTCATGTGACATCACTCGGTAGTGAAGCACCCCCACCCCCATCCGCATTCACATCTGTGCTTATTTGAACACTGCAGGGACGTTTGGAGCATCGTTGCTGTGCAGCGCTACCAGAGAAGAAGGGAATATGATCTGATCACTGCAACCTAGGGTCAAATGGTTCAAATGGCTCTGAGCACTGTGGGACTTAACATCTGAGGTCATCAGTCCACTAGAACTTAGAACTACGTAAACCTAACTAACCTAAGGACATCATACACATCCATGCGCGAGGCAGAATTCGAACCTGGGACAGTAGCGGTCACGCGGTTTCACACTGAAGCGCCTAGAACCACTCTGCCAAAACGGCCGGCAAGCTGAGGTAATTAAATAGGTATACTGTCGTTAAACATCATCGTCAAATATATATATAACTATCCCAAACGAAGGTACGTTCGCTTACATTTCTACTACGTTTTAGGACTTCTAAAATTCTGATCAGAGGTGCCGATTTCAGCGACTACGAAAATAGTCAGTTGCTTGTGACCTCACAAATGTGTGTGACATAGAAAGAACCTGGAGGCCCAGTAATTCTAGTTGGAACTTCAGCAGAGTGAGTGCACGCAAAGAACTTACGATCAAAGAAGTGGCAATAAGACTGTACCAGCTTCCCGACATACAAGACGAACAAGTGACGTTCGGAGCCATTGGCAATGACTGATATTGCGGCGCCACAGAAAAGTTGACGTCAAGATAACAGAGCGTCGCGAGACTTATGAACTCGCCTCCACTGACGGAAGCTGGAATATGGAATCTGAAGGTAGTAGCAGTTTAAATTCGATCACGCTGCGGCACAGCAGTAGAACTGGTGTCCAGGGGACGGAGCATCGAGAGTCACGGCCGTCTCCACTAAGTCCCCATTGTAGGTAACGACATTAGAGTTAATGTCACACATCAACATTCAGCCGGTGCGCTCTACGAGTTAACAAACGCAACGACAGTAGCTCACTCTTTACTGTATTAACACGAATAATGTAATTACACTAATAAGTCGATCAACAAATACATTGTATCATATGGCATAACGCAACTATTGAACAGTTTTGGTGGGTCAGAGGTTTTCTCAGCCTCGTGATGACTGGGTGTTGTGTGATGTCCTTAGGTTAGTTAGGTTTAAGTAGTTCTAAGTTCTAGGGGACTGATGACAATAGGTGTTAAGTCCCATAGTGCTCAGAGCCATTTGAACAGTTTTGGTTGTTCCAAAACAAATGTAATTTGGCATACATTAAGTACATGTGAGAAACTAACGAGTATTAGTGATTGCTGCTAGCGCTGACCGCTGTTCATTAATATTGGTTATTGAAGAAGCAAGACCGCGTAAACTTTGGTAAAGGAAAAGTAAGAGTGTTTAATGAAGGAAAGGAATAGGTTATTCTCTTTAAGGGTGCCATGGTGAGACGTGAAGTTATACAGGCGACAATATTATACTTCATGGAATCACAAAGTGTACCAAAACATGTGCACAACGGTGATATTGCAGTAGTAAACAAGACACAATGGAGATGGAAAAACCAGGTTAAGTTGGAGAACTCTGAACAGACATTTAGAAGAAAGATAATCTTATTAGAGCAAAATGAGCGTTAATAAATTATAAATATCATGGACGTATTAGTTCGCCCAGTCAAGGTTTTTCAAACAAACTGGTTACAATCAGAACAGCAGAACGCTAGTTAATAGTGAGGGAACACAAACCCTTTTTCGCCGAACCATATTGTGTTCCACAGTTGAAAGGAAATCTGTGAGCGAAGAAATAAAGTTGTTGAAGATGGGTCATTGAGGGATAAACGAGTGAATATAGTAGATCACAGTTTGTCACGCGGAAAAGGAATGGTTGCGTCAGAAATGTGTTTGATGCCAGACCTGTGAATAAGGTCATATTATCACAAAGAGATAGACCTCAGAACCTAGAGGAACTACTTCAAAAATTCCGAGGAGGAATGGTATTTAGTAGTATCGATTTCAGATGTGGCTACTGGCTGATTGCGCTACATAAAGAACCAAGACAGTAAATGGCTTTTTTCTCTGAGATAAAAGCTATCACTAACGTGTTCTCCTTTTTGGTTTAAATATTTAATAATCAACCGTCAACAGATCATTAGACTGGGTAGTGTGACAGCAACTTTTGAAAAGGTGTACTTGTTATGTCAATGACTTTTTTACAGTTACTGCAACGTGGGTAGAGCATGCAGAAATCTTGGGTGTTGTCCTGACCGCTTAAAATCAAACTAGAGTGGTCGTCAACATAGATAAAGTTGAGTTTGGGGAAGACGTAATTCACTTCTTAGGTCACATAAAAAGTGCACTAGAGATTGAACCAGATGAGGCAAAACTGCAGACTGTTAGAGACTTTTGTGAACCACACGGTAAACATTAGGGGATTTCTAGCTGTAGCCAGATTCTGTAGTAAATTTGTACAGACTCAGTCGCTAAATAATCCTCAGCTACAGTACCTCCAGAAAAATGAAGTATTATGGCAGGCTTGGTGTTTATCTCTGTCAATCGGATGACCGCAATGAGAGAGAAATACAGACCATTGCCTTTGACATTCGAGCATTGACGAAATGGGAACGCCAATATATAATTGCAGAGCGGGAAGCGCTAGCGGTCCTTTGTGGATTTGATAAATTCTGATATTATCTGGTGAGGAGACCAAAAAAGGCAGTGACAGATCATAAGGCGCTCTCCTTTCCAGCTGAGAGTAAATTACATCACAAAAATTGAACTAGAGGGGTTATTGCACCTTAAGTGCATCAGTTTAGGATTATATGTAGGGCAGATGGCCAAAACATTGTACCAGATGCATTATCCAGAATGCCATTGAAGATGTTATTGTGAATAGTCCTCAAGGGAACGTGTTGAGAGTCAATTTAATATAAGGAGTTCTACATGAAGCTTATACGAAATATCTTATAAAGAATATACGGCGTGAACGTATCTTGGAAGCAGCACGAAAACTAATATTGTGCAGGTTGAGAGAATCTACATAAATACTGACAACATTTTAAATAAACGTACATGTGAGTCAAAGAAAGGATGGCACGCGTTTGCTCCAAATCATGCTACTGAGAAGTTGATTTGGTAATCCATTTTACCAATGTGCACTTTGGTACTGATATATGCATAGAAAACCGAAAGGAAGTGTGTGTTCTTTAGTACGACAAACAGATGAGAAATGTGCAGCGGACATGCGATACCTGCCAAAAGTAAAAGACTACAACAGTCAGACATTAAGGGCCAATGCATGCAGTTATACCAGGTGGCATTGAGGACTTCAAGGCAGTTGAGCTCCTGGGCTCTTTGGCAAGGTCACATGTGAATTTTACGCATGTTATAATAGAGCTGCAAATAGGTTCCATGTATGCGAAGTTTTATCCTCTACGAAAAACTGTCAATGAACTAATGGTGGCAAAGACGGCCTATCATTATTTTCTCTATGTATGTAAACCAAAGAAGATCCTCACAGATATTGGTCCCCATGTTGTATTCAAGCAGTGGGAAATGATGGTGTTTGAGCATAATGTTAAGCAACTACTAACTACCAAGTATAGACCTGCTTCAAATCCCGAAGATTGTGTCATGTAGGAAACCATCCACAGGTGTAGTACCTATTGTCATCACAAGCATATTCAGTGGAACGAATACGTTGACGAGTTTGAGAGTGTGCTTAACAACCTGCCGCAAGTATCCACTGGTTTTGCACACTGTGAATTGTTATTAAACGAAGAAACTGACACCATTTTTGCTGAACTCATAAGAGATGTTCCAAAAACTATTACCTCATTGGAAGACAAGATAGAACTGGCAATATAAGCACTGGAGGAAAAGATGAACCAAAGTAAAAAATGGTTCAAATGACTCTGAGCACTATGGGAATTAACATCTGAGGTCATCAGTCCCCTAGAACTTAGAACTACTTAAACGTAACTAACCTAGGTACATCACACACATCCATGCCCGAGGCAGGATTCGAACCTGCGACCGTGGCAGCCGCGCGGTTCCGGACTGAACCACCTAGAACCGCTCGGCCACCGCGGCCGGCGAACCAAAGTAAAGGTCGTCATGATAAAATCATCCCAGAGGACTACTTAAACCTAACTAACCTAAGGACATCACACACATTCATGCCCGAGGCAGGATTCGAACCTGCGACCGTAACGTAATACAGTCGAACTTTAGGTTTTAAAGTCGTGGAAGTTTGAAGAGAAGCGTCATGTTGAAAATATAAAACCCTATCATAAAGATGAGTGATGAGAGGGCGCTTATTAATAACAAGGACAAGTCTGTTCGGTAAGTAAGAAATATGTGGTTGTACTGATAGTAATGTTAGGAGGGTGAGATGTATTGTAAAGTAATAATATTGTATTTTGTGCTGTATACCATTTGAACACTGCGCGGAACCACGTCGTCTCCACGATTTGTTCTAATCGAAGACGACAAACTGCGCCAAAGGCCGTGGCGAGAGGTGGCAGAGGACAGTTGAATTCCGCTGTTCCACCAGGAAGGGCACTGCCGCCGGGAGGTGTGGCCCGTCTGTCAACTTGAATTTTGATGTATGCACAGAATACTCGCACCGCGTTGTATAGAGTCGAGCGGAAAAAGACTCCGACAATCTACAATGGCTCACTTGAAGACGTCTGACAGGTGTTCAGTCGAAATCTCGAGCAATGAATTGAACGACGATGGGCTGCAAGCCCGGAATTTGTTTGGACGTTTCTCATTGTTATGCGGATCTTCTTGAGTACCTCCGTCTCTAGGTAAATATCTTCTCGTTTTCAAACAGAGGTAGCGTGGTGACATATCTAAAAGACGATAGCGTATTCTGTTTCACAGTAACTTTACTCGCTGTTCTGTGTACTTCTAATTCAATGCCGTGTGACAACTTTTCTGACTGAATCTTTCTAGAAAGAGTTTTTACAACTTGATGGAACACTATATCAGCAGACCATGGCGGTGCTGATTCCGTGTTTGTAAGTCTTCACCTTATGCTTCTGTCCAGCTGGGGCAAAAACGCAATCTAACGTTTTATCGTTATTGTCGTTCAAGTTTTTTCTTGAGTAGCACAGATGTGATTCATCTTACAAGGGTAACACATGGCAATCGTATTTCTGTAATTTTTTATAATTATAGTGCGTTAAATTCAGAACTCAAATATACCTCTCCAGAAGAAGTTCGAAGCAACTCTCAAAAACAGCCGAGAAAATCGACCTTGAAATTCTCCGGCGCTCTTTAACACGCTACACTAAGAACGAGCACTTTCTTTTAAATGCTTATTTCATTACACTTGGAACCGAACCCCAGCCTCTCACAGGCCGAGCGAGAATTGTACACAAACCCACGATGCTCTTCGAAAATTATGAACCATATTTTCGCATATTAACAGTTGCTGGCAAACTTCAGTGTCGGTTTTCTGGAGAATTTTAGAAAATTGCATCGAACTGCTTTGTGAGGTTGTGTTTCAGTTCTGCATTTCGCGTTACATAAGTATGAAAAGTCACAATAATCCAATTGCCCTGTCGTCCCCTTGTTAGCAGGTTTTGTCATGGCATCAATGTTTCTACCCTTTGTTTTGAAGATGTACAACATTATTGTGTCACGATATGAGTAGCTTCATTATGACGTATCAGTTGTTCACGTAAGTTATTTAGCTACTTTAAAAACACATTTTTGGAAGATACATTCCTGTTATCATGTTCTTAAGCGGCATACTACTTTTAATAACTGTATAATGTGATCTATTTTCCTCTAAACATAGGCGTTTTTGGATGAAATAAAGTAATGGAGAAGCGGGAAACGAAATTCAGGAGCGTAACGGCTTTTCTTCCTGTACGGAAATTTGCGAGGGAGTGGCTGCTTCTCCAGCAGCGAAAAGAATGTTATTGACTTTGTAAGTAGGCTGTTCAGGTTTTTATATGGGCAACGCCACGTAGCGGGGTGGGGGTTGGGTTGGGTTGTTTGGGGAAGGAGACCAGACAGCGAGGTCATCGGTCTCATCGGATTAGGGAAGGACGGGAAAGGAAGTCGGCCGTGCCCATTGATAGGAACCATCCAGGCATTTGCCTGGAGCGATTTAGGGAAATCACGGAAAACCTAAATCAGAACGGTCGGACGCGGGATTGAACCGTCGTCCTCCCGAATGCGAGTCCAGTGTCTGCCATGTAGCGCTCTGTATGAAAATCACTGGCTGTGCTGTGTGCAGTCTGTGGCTGGTTGGCATTGTTGGAATATTCGCTATTGTAGCGTTGAGCAGTTGGATGTGATCAGCGCGTAGCGTTGCACAGTTGGAGGTGAGCCGCCAGCAGTGGTGGATGTGGGGAGTGAGACGGCGGGGTTTTGAGAGCGGATGATCTGGATGGCTCTGAGCACTATGGGATTTAATTTCTGAGGTCACCAGTCCCCTAGAACTTAGAACTACTTAAACCTAACTAACCTAAGGATATCACACACATCCATGCCCGAGGCAGGATTCGAAGCTGCGACCGTAGTGGTCGTACGGTTCCAGACTGTAGCGCCTTTAACCGCTCGGCCGCTCCGGCCGGCGTTGATCTGGACGTGTGTCCATCAGAGAGAGTAAATTTGTAAGACTGGTTGTCAGAAATATATATATATATATATATATATATATATATATATATATATATATATATATATATATATATATATATATATACTTTTGAACACTATTTAGGTAATTACATTGTTTGTTCTCTAACAAAATCTTTCAATTGCTAACTATTCCTATCAGTAGTTAGTGCCTTCAGTAGTTAGAATCTTTTATTTAGCTGGCACTATTGGCGCTCGCTGTATTGCAGTAGTTCGAGTAACGAAGATTTTTGTGAGGTAAGTGATTCATGAAAGTTATAGGTTATTGTTAGCCAGGGCCATTCTTTTGTAGCGATTATTGAAAGTCAGATAGCGTTGCGCAAGAAATATTGTGTGTCAGTTTAGTGACGACCAGAATAAATAAAGAGAGATATGTCTGAGTTCGTTCAGTTTTGCTCAGCTGTTTGAAAATCGAATAACGTAGAGGTTTATCAGCACAGTAATTGATTAATTTTTCTAAGGGGACATTGCAACTTTAGTTAGTATTGCCAGGGAGGTAGAGCAGACTACCTAGAGGGCAGAAGTGCCGCCCGTGGAGCCTGGCGACTGGCATGACACGGTTGCGTCGGTGCACTTTTGGATTTTACCGATGGTTGATGGAAAGGGACAAGTGGAGATACGGGAATTCTGATTCAGACTCCAGTGTGGTGATGAGATTCTGGTCTTGATTCTTGTTATGAGTGACTTTTCACTGCCACTGGTCTTCACTCGGTAGCCTGTGGTGAACTCTTAGCAGTATTGATAGTTCGGACTTCAGTCATCTCTGACAACTCAATTTGCCGAGGATAATCTTTTAGGTCTGCCACCTTAACGTTTGAGATCCTCGTGCGTAATGCCGTATAAGTGAGTTAAATTGCTCCCTGGTATGACTGGTGAACGAGAATGTCACATGCTGCAATCTTCAGAAATTTCAGGCCACCAGCCATGCGTTCGACGGCCTCCGCGACTTTGCATATTTCATGCCCACGATAACGAATTACAAGGCGCCGCAGATCGCCACTCTGCAGACGCTTGGACCACGACCGTCACCTGAGACCGCGCTGCACTTCCAGAAATGGGTACAGTATTGCTGCTCTGCCTTGTAGGGACAAACAGAATCACAGTTTTGCCGCCTGTTCTCAGCTGCACGAACTTCTGAGAAGGATAAATCCATCAAAGTATGTTTAGCGTTAGGTAATCTCAGATTGATTTATCCATGTTTAAGCCTGTAAATGGATTAAGCTGATAAACCTTAGTCTTTTCCAACCAAACGCCATCCAATAGAGTGATAATTATGTATTGCTTGTGTTTGTGTTGCCACAGTTCATGATTTATTTATCATCTCGTTTAACTTGTGCTGTTTGTTCCACTTTATGATTAATAAATTCTCGCTATTTTTATAAGAGATTTATATTATTTTAATATATTAATCACCTGTAAGTAATTGAGGTCAACGATGACCGGGCCACAATGTTCCTAAATTTTTCGTGTGTAAGTTTTATTGAAGATTCTGATACAAGTGATAACCTCGAGTGCAGGCTAGCAACAACAATGACTATCCGAGGACGTATTCAAATTACCAGACACATGACCAGGTGGAAAAGTGGAAGGATTACAAGTTAACGGGACTGCTGTCACGATGTAAACTTGCAGTCGCCGTTAGTCTTTCAAATCAAACTGCAATACCAGCCGATTAAAAGTTAAAGTTAAAGCCACAAAAGTGAAGTTAGACCAGATTTTGCAAAAATATTCTTAGTTTATTACAAAGTATATATTTTGAGGAATACAGTACAAGATTGTGTATATATTATTGTCTAAAATACCTGCTTCACAGGTGATACAATGGCAAATAAGTTAAGCTCACTTTAAAAATAGTGTGGTTTTGATTTCTATCATGAATGGTTTCTTTTTGATGTAATTAAGCCCAGTATTATGTTTTACTGTCTTACAAAGTAAATTATGAACTATTCCAAGTTAAATGAATTATTAAGGTTTTGAATTAGTCTTTTTTTACTGTAATAAACAGAAAAAGAGAGAGCTGACTAGAGAAACTACACTAGTTTATGGGTCCCCATCATATTCTTCACTTATGAGGAAAAAATTGAACTATTACTGTTGCCTAAGAAAGCTGATATATGTATAAGAGTATAAAAGTGTGTTTATGATATCATACGTCTTTGTTTGTTTTCTTTTTTTTTTAATCAGTTAAGATAAAAGCCCCTCATGACCCAATTAAGTTCTGCTCTTCGTGCAGTAACATTTCAATATTTGATTAAGTAATTGATTTTGAGTGTAGATGTCATTAGTATGAGCGTGACGCAAATTTGCTTACTATAAATCACTGGTGTGTGCGTTATTGGAAGCTGCTGTTACACACAGTTCAGAGTGCACTGTGTCAATTTGTGTCCTGTGTGCTATTCAAAGTGAAATATCAATGGAAGTAACTTCGATAACCAATATTCAATTTTCTCCAACATATATTATCCAAATTAATGTGCCTAATTGTGCTGTCGACCGTTTAATTGTTTTTTCATTCACTTATGATTATATCACTTTCATTAACTCCCTAGGTTAAAGTACGTTTACTTTTTCTGTTAATTTCACCATTCTCAAAATTATATTTCTATACCGTTGTCCATCAGAGACACGTGCGGTTAATTTTCGAAATCCTCTCAGAGGGTGACATTAGCTTGTTTGGCACTGTTGGGGTGAGATTACGTCGTAAAATATTAATGATATCTACGTCAGATATTCCGCGTCTTCGGACTAAAGGCGTCCTCAAGTCGCCAGATAAACTGCTATGAACATTCAGCAGTGGCATGTTACCCGAATGGACGTCCGTCTAGCCGCCACGACAGGTTAGTAGCCCCAGCGTGTGACACCAGGGAGGCTAATCACATGACGGCCGTCACGCAGGCGTCACACGTAACGCATTCAACAGCCGCCAGCTCGCTGCCCGTCGCCGGCCGCTTCGAAGAATATTTCATGATGCGAAGCGGATCGACATTGTCCGAAAGCCTGGAGGGAAGCTCATTACAGTTTCCGCAGTACTGATAAAAGCAAAAGCAAAGAGATACAGTAATGTGACTGCAAGAGGAAAATTTGATTGCACGTGCTCGTATAAACCATTCATGTGCAGGAACTGTCAGCCCGAACTGTGATATATCATCTAAATGGTATTCCTGTTTTCGCTCCCCCTGTGTGCTTAAGGATAATAAAACATACTGCACGATGGTCTACCTGAAGGTCATATCGTTTTTAGTAGCTTAAGTGGGCACCTGAGACATCTATTTACAGACAAAGAACAGAAGAAAGTTGTTAAGTTAATATCAGTTTATACACTGGTATTCTGTTGTAAAAACTAGTATTTATGACGTCACACTGTCTTCGTCATGTTGTTGTCATTGCAGTCCTGGACCGTGCTCTATCGATTGTGTTTTTATTCGACTTGTTCGACCATCACTGTCTGGATATTCTATACACAGTCTGCAACAGGTTTTTCAGTACAAAGATGTTCCACAATCACTAGCATTAAATCAGTGTATCAAATTAAAGCCTCGTTAGATCTCTCTAAGGATAATTTGATAATGATAACAGCTGTGTTGTATTATACAAACAGACCCCATAAAACTCAAAGCATTCTCATATTAGAAGCTGGGACGATATGGACAGAGTAGTTGGGCCACGTTTTAGTGGACTTACGAATGTATATCCTCTGATGTCAGGAGGTCATTAGGTTCTTTTCGGATGTCGCAAAAACACATATTTCTTGGGCACAACTGTGTGGAGAGCTTAACAGTGTTCTTTCTCAAATTGGAATTGGCTGGCATGGAAACATGAAATCTCTCCATAAATGAGGGTCTGTGTTCCCGTCTAGGTAGTTGTATTTTGCCAAAACATTGCCATCCTTACTGGAACGACGCCTCCCTAGTCTAAAGTCTTAGTTTTTCTGATGGGAGAAATTTTTAATCGCTCGTTGGCATGGGAACCCCGTTGCTGTGCCTGGGTTTGTTACCAGGCCGATAGAACTGTCAAGAAGGCAGACTGAATGAGTAGAGGATAGTTCGCTTGGTTTGTGCAGTATGGCGGTGGTTTCGTTTAGCCGGCCGCGGTGGCCGTGCGATTCTAGGCGCTCCAGTCCGGGGGCATAGGGCGCCGTTTTCTGCTGCCACCTGAAACAAGGAAAGAGGGTAAAGTATAGGGTTGTTACATGATATTCATAGCTCTCTCTATTCCCAGGTGAACCATTGTTTGTGATTTACTTCAATGTAGTGGGTTCCAATTGAATAGAGTTGTTCCTCATAGTGGATTCACGTAAACAAAGGCAGACAGCGTTGAAAAAGGATTCATTCAGGTGAGATTTTGTATAACTACCATCCTATCGTATGCCCTGCCAATGAAACACCATTCCTTTTCCGATATGTGTTTGTCATTTTTGCGTAGGATTTATCAGCTAGTTATAGTTACAAAAGGATTAAGACTTGTCATTATTCTGTTAACTTAAATACGCCACACTTCTCATTCATACTCCCCATTCTATTCACAGTTTCAAATTTTATTGTGGTGATACACCGATAATTTAAGATTCCATCTTTTTAAATTAGTTAATTTGATTACGACGAAGTGCAAAATGGCTAAGCAGGGATGGCTAGAGGGCAAATGTAAGGACATAGAGGCGTATATCACTAGGGGTAAGACAGATACTGAATACAGGAAAATTTAAGAGACCTTTGGAGAAGAGAGAACCACTTGCATGAGTATCAAGAGCTCAGATGGAAACCCTGTTCTAACCAAAGAAGGGAAAGCAGAAAGGTGGAAGGAGGATACAGAGGATCTACACGAGGGTGGTGTTCTTGAGACAATATTATAAAAATGGAAGAGAATGTAGATGAAGATGAAATTGGATATATGATACTGCATGAAAAGTTTGACAGAGCACTGAAAGACCTAAGTCAAAACAAGGCCCCGGGAGTAGACAAAATCCCATTAAAACTACTCACAGCCTTGGGAGAGCCAGGCCTAACAAAACTCTAACATCTGGTAGGGAAGATGTATGAGACAGGCTAAATACCCTCAGACATCAAGAAGAATATAATAATTCCAATCCCAAAGAAAGCAGGCGTTGACAGATGCTGCAAAACACTAACACGAATTCTTTACACACGGATGGAGAAACTGGTAGAAGCTGACATCGGGGAGGATCAGTCTGGATTCCGTAGAAATGTTGAAACACGTGAGGCAATACTGATCCTACGACTTATCTTAGAAACTAGATTAAGGAAAGACAAACCTACGTTCCTAGCGTTTGTAGACTTAGAGAAAGCTTTTGGCAATGTTGACTGGAATACTCTCTTTCAAATTCTGGAGGTGGCAGGGGTAAAACACAGGGAGCGAAAGGCTATTTACAATTTGCACAGAAACCAAATGGCAGTTATAAGAGTCGAGGGGCATGATAGGGAAGCAGTGGTCGGGAAGGTAGTGAGACACGGTTGTAGCCTCTCCCCGATGTTATTCTTTCTGTATATTGAGCAAGCAGTAAAGGAAACGAAAGAAAAATTCCATGTACGAATTAAAATCCATGGAGAAGAAATAAAAACTTTGAGGTTTGCCGATGATATTGTAATTCTGTAAGAGACAGCAAAGGGCCTGGAAGAGTAGCTGAACGGAATAGACAGTGTCTTGAAAGGAGGATGTAATATGAACATTAACAAAAGCAAAACGAGGATAATGGAATGTAGTCGAATTTAATCGGGTGAAGTTGCGGGAGATAGATTAGGAAATGAGACGCTTAAAGTAGTTTTGCGATTTGGGGAGCAAAATAACTGATGATGGTCGAAGTAGAGAGGATATAAAATGTAAACCGGCAATGGCAAGGAAAACGTTTCTGAAGAAGAGAAATATGTTAACATCGGGTATAGATTTATGTTTCAGGAAGTCGTTTCTGAAAGCATTTGTACGGAGTGTAAACATGTATGGAAGTGAAACATGGACGGTAAATATAGAAGCTCTCGAAATGTGGTGCTACAGAAGAATGCTGAAGATTAGATGGGTACATTATTTAACTAATGAGGAGGTACTGAATAGAATAGAATAGAATTGGAGAGAAGATAAATTTGTGGCATAACTTGAATAGAAGAAGGAATCGTTTGGTAGGGCATACTGTGAGGCATCAAGGGATCACCAATTTAGTATTGGAGGGCCGCGTGGAGGTTAAAAATCGTTGAGGGAGACCAAGAGATGAATACACTAAACAGATTCAGAAGGATTTAGGTTGCAGTAGGTACTGGGAGATGAAGAAGCTTGCACAGGATACAGTAGCATGGAGAGCTGTATCAAACCAGTCTCTGGACTGAAGACCACAACAACCACAAATACTTGATTACTAAATTGAGATTGGGAAGGTATGCATAGGCAACAAAAGTGATTTAAGTAAAATCACTAATACACATACAATAAATTGAGTGTGTAGCTGACGATTTGAAGGTTGTTAAGAAGGTAATACTTTTCTTCTTATAAATACGATTTAGCTTCACTCGGACACATATTTATGATTAAAGTCGGTGATAGCTTACAAAGGAACAGGCTCAGTGACGACTATTTCCAGTACGAAATACATGAAATGTGTTCGCAGTTGCAAATACGAGCAACATTCATCATAAAGGATTGACAACAATGAAAATTTGTTCCAAACTGGGACACGTAACGGGGTCTACCACTTTACGCAAGTGGCCTCTCCTTAGATGCTTTAGTTATTCGTGCGCTATCTGTAGTCAGACCCCAACTTCCATATGTAGTTATTGTTATATCGCAACATGTACTCATACAAACATAATGTACATCCCGTTTAGGGAGAACATTTCAATTTAAAGTCTCTGCCATTTATCGGCAGATAAATAAGACACGCCAGAGTTTGTGTTGTTAGAAGGAACGATGCATTATTCCTTTGGACATGCATGTACGCATGGCAGCTACAGGCATTATGAATTAGGTGAAATATATTCGCATTTGCAAATATGAACAAACATAAGCTGTGTAAGGGAATTATTTCATACTGGCTGTAGTCGCTGCCCTATCTGTTTCTGGGGACAATCATGAATGTCCAAAGGAAAATGGTATCGTTCTTCTTAAGAACACAGGTACTGTAATATTATATTTATCCGACAATACTGGCCAGCGACATTCAATTAAATTGTTGTCCCTTGCATGGGTGTTATATAATGTGTGTACAAGTAGAGACTGTGTCGTAGAAACTACTACACATAGAAGTTAGGATCTGCCCATTGGTCGTACACGGATAGCCAAAGTGATTTAGGCTAGTGGAAAACAGGATATTCTGGCTAGAGCCCTCGTCTGACGAAACGTTTCATTGAAGTCATTCCCTTATGCAGCTGACAGATACTTGTATTCACATCTCCAAACATATTTATTTTATAATGGATATAGTAGCTACAGTGCATGTTCCTTTGGACATGCATGCGTATCTGAAGGACCATTGGTTGTTCTTGTTACAACACAATCGCTGTAATACCATACAAATACAAATATTTAACATAGTAATGTTTCAGATCGTACTACAGTAAAGCTAAACGTTATAATGGGACTTAATAGTACAGCTCATTTGGTTAGACACAGTAGTACATAATAACCGAAGTAGTGGATGTCATGATGTTAAACGTTTCTAGAAATATATCAATTCTTTATTTTGTTATCACTATTTAATCCCAAGAAAGTCTTTTCTCAACGTACAAGCATTAAAACGCCTAGATATCGATTAAAATTTTTTGCTTCTATTTAAATGACGACAGTATCAATGATCTCTCTCAGTGATGTTATTTATTCCACATTTAAATCTGAAGAAGTGACATAAATAAAATGTGCTTCCAAGTGCTTTGTAAATGTAACTTCGATAATCGATGTATCGCATTATTATTTTTGGACTTACGTTTGTCACAGCCTTTTATGTGTCTGGGCCGAGAGACAATTGTCCCATTCTTTGGTGTTTTAAGATGTGAAGTGGATGTATCGAGTCCTTCGTTAATTTTGTGCTATTATCAACTAATGTGCGTGTATCAGCCACCTGACAGAAAAAGAAGAATAAATGAAATTTCACTCACCATTCACATTGGGACTGCGACTGCTGTGTTCGGATGCAGGCTGAGTTGGCATCCCTTCGCTCCCACCTTCAGGCAGTGTTGGCTTCGGTCACACAGCTTGAGGCTGTTGCCAATGGGCATCACTGTGGGGGTCTGGATGGGGGTTTGTTGGGGACGGCCTGCTCGTCCCATGCATCCCCTGATCGGACTACGACTGTGGTTGCCCGGGATACTGCCCGCATTGAGGCTGATCCCTCACCTGTGGTAGAGTGGGAGGTCGTCTCAAGGTGTGGCAGGGGGCGAAAGACATTCGGGAGGGCTGAACGGAAAGCCTCTCCAGTTTGTCTGACGAACCGGTTTCAGGCTCTGTCTCAGGCTGATACTGATCTTCGGCCTGACATGGCTGCTTGTCCTGTTCCAGAGGTTGCCCCTCAGTCTGCAAGATCCGGGCAGTCGCTGAGGGCGGGCTTACTGGTAGTTGGGAGCTCCAACGTCTGGCGCGTAATGGGGCCCCTTAGAGAAATGGCAGCAAGAGAGGGGAAGAAAACCAATGTGCACTCCGTGTGCATACCGGGGGTAGTCATTCCAGATGTGGAAAGGATCCTTCCTGATGCCAAGAAGGGTACAGGGAGCACCCATCTGCAGGTGGTCGCTCATGTCGGCACCAATGATGTGTGTCGCTATGGATCGAAGGAAATCGTCTCTGGCTTCCGGCGGCTATCTGATTTGGTGAAGACTGCCAGTCTCGCTAGCGGGATGAAAGCAGAGCTCACCATCTGCAGCATCGTCGACAGGACTGACTGCGGACCTTTGGTACAGAGCCGAGTGGAGGGTCTGAATCAGAGGCTGAGACGGTTCTGCGACCGTGTGGGCTGCAGATTCCTCGACTTGCGCCATAGGGTGGTGGGGTTTCGGGTTCCGCTGGATAGGTCAGAAATCCACTACACGCAACAAGGGGCTACACGGGTAGCAGGGGTTGTGTGGCGTGGGCTGGGCGGTCTTTTAGGTTAGATGGCCTTGGGCAAGTACAGAAAGGGCAACAGCCTCAACGGGTGTGGGGGTGTGGGGTAAAGTCAGGACATGCGGGGACCAAGCAGCAATCGGTATTGTAATTGTCAACTGTCGAAGCTGCGTTGGTAAAGTACCAGAACTTCAAGCGCTGATAGAAAGCACCGAAGCTGAAATCGTTATAGGTACAGAAAACTGGCTTAAGCCAGAGATAAATTTTTACAAAGGTACAGACGGTGTTTAGAAAGGATAGATTGCATGCAACCGGTGGTGGAGTGTTCGTCGCTGGTAGTAGTAGTTTATCCTGTAGTGAAGTAGAAGTGGATAGTTCCTGTGAGTTATTATGGGTGGAGGTTGCACTCAACAACCGAACTAGGTTAATAATTGGCTCCTTTTACCGACCTCCCGACTCAGCAGCATTAGTGGCAGAACAACTGAGAGAAAATTTGGAATACATTTCACATAAATTTTCTCAGCATGTTATAGTCTTAGGTGGAGATTTCAACTTACCAGATATAGACTGGGACACTCAGATGTTTAGGACGGGTGGTAGGGACAGAGCATCGAGTGACATTATACTGAGTGCACTATCCGAAAATTACCTCGAGCAATTAAACAGAGAACCGACTCGTGGAGATAACATCTTGGACCTACTGATAACAAACAAACCCGAACTTTTCGACTCTGTATGTACAGAACAGGGAATCAGTGATCATAAGGCCGTTGCAGTATCCCTGAATATGGAAGTTAATAGGAATATAAAAAAAGGGAGGAAGGTTTATCTGTTTAGCAAGAGTAATAGAAGGCAGATTTCTGACTACCTAACAGATCAAAACGAAAATTTCTGCTCCGACACTAACAATTTTGAGTGTTTATGGAAAAAGTTCAAGGCAATCGTAAAATGCCTTTTAGACAGGTACGAGCCGAGTAAAACTGTGAGGGACAGGAAAAAACCCACCGTGGTACAACAACAAAGTTAGGAAACTACTGCGAAAGCAAAGAGAGCTCCACTACAAGTTTAAACGCAGCCAAAACCTCTCAGACAAACAGAAGCTAAACGATGTCAAAGTTAGCGTAAGGAAGCGTTCAGTGAATTCGAAAGTAAAATTCTATGTACCGACTTGACAGAAATTCCTAGGAAGTTCTGGTCTTACGTTAAATCAGTAAGTGGCTCGAAACAGCATATCCAGACACTACGGGATGATGATGGCATTGAAACAGAGGATGACACGCGTAAAGCTGAAATACTAAACTCCTTTTTCCAAAGCTGTTTCACAGAGGAAGACCGCACTGCAGTTCTTTCTCTAAATCCTCGCACAAACGAAAAAATGGCTGACATCGAAATAAGTGTCCAAGGAATAGAAAAGCAACTGGAATCACTCAATAGAGGAAAGTCCACTGGACCTGACGGGATACCAATTCGATTCTACACAGAGTACGCGAAAGAACTTGCCCCCCTTCTAACAGCCGTGTACCGCAAGTCTCTAAAGGAACGGAGGATTCCAAATGATTGGAAAAGAGCACAGATAGTCCCAGTCTTCAAGAAGGCTCTATAAATGCACATTTTCAAGCCGTGCGTGAATTTCCTCGGAAACGCGAAATCTTAATTAAATAATTAATCTCTGACAAATCAATAAAGCCTATGGCACAGAACTGCAGCGCTATGTCGCTGATAAAACCAAAAACACAATTACGATACTCTTATGTTTTCATTAAGAAAGGAGAGGTCTTGGATAAGTGGTGCGGGAAGCACGTATATTTCATTGACTGGCACACCGTCGTATTTGATGTTATATAAGAACACTGCGAGTTGCAATCTTACTAGGCACTCGATTCTGTAAAGAATTTATATTTATGAAAGTAAGTAGAATTATTTAACTGTAGGCTTATTGGTTGAATATATCTGATTTAACTAACTGTGTACACTTTTTATGTTTAGTAGACAGTCACCTCTGTACGACGTATTGACATGGCTGGCAAAATTACTCTAATATTGAGAATTTAGATTTGAGTCCGCACCTACCGCAGCAGTCTTTGGAAACGATTTAAATACGAAGTCCGATTATTTGAGTCTTATTTCACGGTCAACTACGAATAACATTGCATTTACGAAAAGGCCATTGTCAAGCGCCTGATACCAAATAATTAAACGTCCACGTTCCAGATAAGCAAATATTAATTACAACCAATCACTATCATACAGATAAAATAATTAATATTTTATTTTATTTGAAACAGAGGATGACACGCGTAAAGCTGAAATACTAAACACCTTTTTCCAAAGCTGTTTCACAGAGGAAGACCGCACTGCAGTTCCTTCTCTAAATACTCGCACAAACGAAAAAATGGCTGACATCGAAATAAGTGTCCAAGGAACATATATCACGAGTGGCATGGTCATAACTAGAAAACAATACGCAAAGATGGAACAGCAAAGACATACTATTCAGACGCAATCCGACTCGGACGAGAGACAAGTGTTAGAAAATGACTTTACGACAGCAACCGGTAGTGACGATTCATCAAATATTGACGCAAGTGTTAACGGAAATTTTGACAATAGGCCGTCCACCACAAAAATTTCAAAGTCTCAGTCAGAGCCCATGTTAATACATGACGTCACGTCTAATGACGCGGCGGGGGCAGAGACCTTGCAAACAGTAAACATTGCCAACATGTTACAAATGCTAATGAAACAGAACGCGGAAAACATGGCAACCTTAAAGACACAGTTAAAGACACAAAATGACGAAATTAAATCTGATCTCATAGCAATCAAGACAGGTAATGACACTTTATGTAAACGTGTAGAACTTATAGCCGCCACACTGACCAAACTGATGACTGAGCTCAGTACGAAATTTTCCAAGCTTAATACGATACAAGAAAAGACTACAAATGACGTAGCACTTTTACAGACACAATTAAAAAACCTAAATGTCACGTGTGAAGCTCTTACTGAACAAATTCAAACATATCCTTCAGTACACGACAACCTTGAAAAACGAATTACTGACGCGCAGAATAAATTTGACGATGTTGAACAACTACGGTATATTGATAATTCTCACTTACGGACCGTCTGACAGCAACTGAATAAAACACAATTTTAGTGCCATACGCGTTTCGCCTTTGTTTTCTGCAAGGCATCATCAGTGGCCTGGAATATGTACATATGTTAGCTATTTTATTTACATTTTTGTCACTGTGCCTATAGGTTATAAACAGTTCTGGTGGTTGGTATTTCCTATTAAGTGGTAATGTTTTGAACTGTACTTACAGATTGCGTAGACAGTTTCTTACATATTACGCTCCTGTTGCATTTTTGGTGTTGTTCTTCTTCCTATGAGCGCCAATTTGCTGTTTTTTCCGCATTCCACAGCACTATGCACTGAATGCTTGTTTTAATGCAATGTTTTGGTTTCTGTTGCCGACTATCAAATGTTTTTGACAAAGATCGAATATTACTGCCAAACTTATGAGTGTAACTATTGAAGTATCTGTGGTCTGTTCGTGTATGCATGTGTGTGTGTGTGTGTGTGTGTGTGTGTGTGTGTGTTTCTGGTGTCGTACTAATTTAATTTAATTTTATTGTATTTATTTATTTATTTTTGTTTTTGTCCTGTGTATGTGTGTGTGAGTGTGTTTTGGTGTGATATATATTTTTTTGTGCTGTGTGTGTGTGTGAGTGTGTGTGTCTGTATTTTGGTGTTATGTAATTGTGTGTGTGTGTGTGTGTCTGCATTTTGGTGTTATATATATATATATATATATATATATATATATATATATATACTTTTTTATGTTATCATTTCCTTTATTAAGTGTAGTAGGGAGCCTGTGCTGATGTGTGTTTGTTCATTTATCACATGTTTGTTTTCTGCTATGGCTTTCTGGATGTGGAAGTTTTCTTGCATTTGTATAAGATGTTTGTCATGGTTGCTTATTCTCATTATTTTCATTTTGGTGTGATATATATTTTTTGTGATGTGTGTGTGTGTGTGTGTGTGTGTGTGTGTGTCTGTATTTTGGTGTTATGTAATTGTGTGTGTGTGTGTGTGTGTGTCTGCATTTTGGTGTTATATATATATATATATATATATATATATATATATATATATATATATATATATATACTTTTTTATGTTATCATTTCCTTTATTAAGTGTAGTAGGGAGCCTGTGTTGATGTGTGTTTGTTCATTTATCACATGTTTGTTTTCTGCTATGGCTTTCTGGATGTGGAAGTTTTCTTGCATTTGTATAAGATGTACGTCATGGTTGCTTATTCTCATTATTTTCATTTAGCCAGCTACCAAGAGGGACAAATTCCAACAATCAGGAATATATAAACTTGAATGTCAAAGTTGTGATGCAGTATACATAGGCATGACATGCAGGAATTTTGAAACAAGATACAAAGAACATATCAGATGTTGGAAGTATGAAACAAACCATTCCACATTTGCAGAGCATTTAAAACGCTACAACCATCATCCTACAAACATGGAACAAGAAATGAAAATAATGAGAATAAGCAACCATGACAAACATCTTATACAAATGCAAGAAAACTTCCACATCCAGAAAGCCATAGCAGAAAACAAACATGTGATAAATGAACAAACACACATCAGCACAGGCTCCCTACTACACTTAATAGAGGAAATGATAACATAAAAAAGTATATATATATATATATATATATATATATATATATAACACCAAAATGCAGACACACACACACACAATTACATAACACCAAAATACAGACACACACACACACACACACACACACACACACATAAGATAAATGAAGCTACAGCTCTCAGTGTACATGAACGTATAAAACTACAGGAAGTGTTATCCACATATTTACAAGTTTTTACCAAACGATTAGGTGTTATCAACACGTATGTGTACAAGATTGAAGTTAAGCCTCACAAGATCTTGTACCACAAGACATATAACGTACCGTTATCTCAACGACCTACTGTGTGGCAAGAATTAAAACAAATGTTAGACTGTAAGGTCATTGAACCACCAACCTCACCTTACTGTAGTCCTCTACTTGTTGTCAAAAAATCAAATGGTAGCATTAGGCTAGTGTTAGATGCACGAGCAATTAATGAAATAATTTTACCGGTTCACACAAAACCCGAAAATTTAGAAGAGCAATTACAGAAATTTCTAGATGCAAAATATTTTTCCAAAATTGATCTCGCTAATTCATTTTGGGAAGTAGGTATCACTCCTGATTCTCGGAAATATACTGCATTTATGTTCGGGGGGCGAACCTATCAGTTTTGTGTTCTACCCTTCGGATTGAATGTCAGTTCTGGGGTATTCATTACAGCCCTGGATACCGTGCTTGTCGATGATTTAGTTGAGACAGTCACACACTATGTAGATGATATACTGATAGCTACACAGTCTTGGAATGAACACGTTGACACACTTCAAAGAATTTTAGAAAAATGTGCACAAGCTGGAGTCACAGCCAATCTTAGAAAATCAAAATTTGGTTGCAGTGAGATAAAATATTTAGGACATATCATTAATTCACAGGGCATACGTCCTGATCCCAGTAAATTAGATGCTATCAGAAACTTTCCTAGCCCTCGAACTAAAAAGCAGTTAAAATCATTCCTTGGGCTATGTTCATTTTTCAGACGTTTTTTACCACAACCACTTTTGAACAGTAAACATCTGCTAAATCTACTCAGAAAGAATCAAGTTTGGATCTGGCCGGAACAGTGCCAGAATGACTTTAATACAATTAAACATGCTTTAGTGAATGCAAACATATTGAGCCATCCAGATTTCAATTTAGATTTTTGTATGACTTGTGACGCTTCACGTACTGGCTTGGGCTGTTGCTTATTTCAAGTTGTAAAGAATAAAGAAAAGGAACAGATAAGCATTATTGGGTTTGCAAGTCGTACTCTAACTGAATGTGAGCGTACATACTCCACTACTGAGAAACACTTTCCATAGTCTGGGCATTCAAGAAATTCAATTATTATTTATTTGGAAAACATACAGTAATTTATACCGATCACCAGGCCCTGACATTTTAGTTAACTTGTAAACTTGTACATCCTAGACTATCACGATGGGCTGATACACTTCAGAACTACTCTTTTGAAATTAAGTACATAAAAGGTAAGGACAACACCATTGCAGACGCTTTGTCTAGACTTCCACAAGGTATGAATGTAACCAACAGTGACTTAGAAAATATAAATGACTACAGGATTCTCTTAATGCAAGACAAGCAGTATCACCAATATTATATTGATATGTGCAGAAACATGGCTAAATTACCATAATCTGATCCTCACTGGTATAAGATAATAACATTACTGGTAGAAAAACACAATCATCCTTTGACTAGGTATTACAAGTTACATAATGATGTGTTATTTTATCGCCGGCATCCAAATGCTACTAACTGGTGTGTATGCATTCCCAAAGAGTCTGAACGTAATCTGATTTGGCACACACACTTAGTTTGGGGTCATTATGGGACGAAAAAGTGTTTGGCAAAGCTCAGCACATACTGTTATTTTAGCAATATGAGAAGAAAAATTTACAGGGAACTGAAAATATGTGTCATATGTCAAAAATCAAAACCTCAGAATTTATCCACAAAAACAGATTTACATTCTATTTTACCGAGTAAACCCCTGGAAATTCTATGTACTGACATCAGTGGACGGCATCCAGCAAGCTCTGGAGGTGTCAAATATATCTTAGCTTTTTACGATATATTTTCTAAACATGTAAAACTTTATGCTTTAAAATCCGCCACTGCAAATGCTATAATACTAGAGGTGTACATGTCCCGCTTTTAACCCGCCCATGCTTGCCCGGTGGCCAGGCAGGCAGGCCGCCGCTCGTTGTCAACAGAACGGGCAGGCTGCTTCACTCCCAGCCAAACCAAGCAGAACCCAACCCGGGCAGGCTGCGGGAAACTTGCTTGCCTGCTCATATTACTGCTGAGCTGTGCTACGCAGCCGTTTAGTCTGCGCGCGTCATTGTCGTATTATGAACGTTAATCAAAAGTTTTTATTTTACCTGAGCACCACAAGACAAACCCCAACATTATATATATGTATTAATTTCAGGTAAAAAAATATTGGTTTTATTTGTATATTCTTCCTTTACGCGTATATTCGGGCTTCTTATCTATATAAATAAAAATTAATTGCCAAATGTGTTGATAAGCGTAAAACTCGAGAACGCCTTGACCAGTTCGGCAAAATTTTTTTTGCTGTGTTCCTAATTCTCAGGACAAGGTTTTTATGAAATAAATTTTTTCGAAAATCGACCGAAAAATTGGAAAATTTGACAAAAACTGAAAGCGCGTTTTCATTGTGTCCGTTTGTTTGTATTGCATACAATCTTGATGAAATTTTGCACACTATACCTTGAAACCAAGAGGAAGGTCACAGTCTACATAAAATTTCATATGGTGCATGGCAGAGGTTCCTTTACATAACGGAATTCGACAAATTGTAAGTATTTATTCCGATCTTGATGAAATTTGGCACACTTGATATTCAAAGCAGGATGAAGGGCGCTGTCTGCTCCAAATTCTGAATGGTGCATGGCGGAGGGTACTTTACTTACACACTTCTACACCAACCTACAATTTTATTCCGATCTTGAAGAAATTTTGCACACTTGACCATCAAGAGGAACATCACTGTCTACATAAAATTTCGGACAGTACATTGAAGAGATTACCTTACAAAAGATATTGACATCGTTTACGGGTTACCATGAAAGTTCACTATGTACGCATGTTTCCATGGAGAAGGTTTTTGAATATTTACATGTGCATGTATATATATATATATATATATATATATATATATATATATATATATATATATATATATATATATATATATATATATATGTGTGTGTGTGTGTGTGTGTGTGTGTGTGTGTGTGTGTGTGTGTGTGTATGTATTTGTCTATTAGTGTGTATATATATATATATATATATATATATATATATATATATTTCTTTTAAACGAAATGTCTATGATCTTTCTGAAATTTGAGAGCTGTCTGACACATTCACAGTCATCATGTTGGACAATTCGCGCACAGCAAATGTCGTTTAACAGCTGCAAACCATTTTTGGTTGAGTGAACGTGTTATATTGGCTGCAAAAAACCTTGATGTTAACGAAATGAATTTTCAGATTCAAAATATGACACCTGGCGAATTGATGACATACAAGTCGGTTTATTCCGTTACTAACCAAGATGATGTACTCAACTATCCTACAGAATTTTTAAATTCGCTGGATTTCCCCGGATTACCGCCTCCCAATCTGTAATTAAGTCGGATCGGCAATCATGTTGCGAAAGGTAAACCAGCCACGTCTTTCTAGTGGCACCCGGCTTGCGAGGAAGAAGTTAAAGAACAACGTAATCGAAGCCACAATTTTAAAAGGAAAGTACAAAGGTGAGGACAGTTTGATTCCAGTATCACTAAGATTCCGACCGACATGCCATTCGACTTTAAACGGTTATAATATCCAGTGCAGCTTACATTTGCCATGTCGATAGATAAATCGCAAGGGCAGTTGTTATATGATTGTAGCATCAATCTTGAAAATCATGTTTTTCACATGGCTATTTGTATGTCGCATATTCCCCTGTCGGGACACCTTCAACTTCATTTGTTTACGCACCAGAAAACAAAACTATCAATGCTGCGTATCAAAAAGTATTAAAATAATTGCTACCTAGCAATAAACTTTTACACTGATTCACTGATCACCACAAAAGTTGACAGATATATATGAGTTTTCATAGATAGGTTGTAAGTAGGCTGTTTACGTTTTCTCTATGTAAGTAGGCTGTTTATGTTTTCTTATTGGCAACGTTACAAGTAGGCTGTTTATGTTTTCTTATTGGCAACGTTACGTAGCGCTCAATATGAAAATCACTGGCTGTGCTGTGTGCAGTCTGTGGCTAGTTTGCATTGTTGTCTGCCATTGTAGTGTTGGGCAGCGGCAGCTGGATGTGAACAGCGCGTAGCGTTGCGCAGTTGGAGGTGAGCCGCCAGCAGTGGTGGATGTGGGGAGAGAGATGGCGGAGGTTTGCAATTTGTCATGAACTGATATATATATTATGACTTGTGATGATATTAAGGTAAATACATTGTTTGTTCTCTATTAATATCTTTCATTTGCTAACTATCCCTATCAGTAGTTAGTGCCTTTAGTAGTTTGAATCTTTTATTTAGCTGGCAGTAGTGGCGCTTGCTGTATTGCAGTAGCTTGAGCAGCGAAGATTTTTGTGAGGTAAGTGATTTGTGAAAGGTATAGTTTAATGTTAGTCAGGGCCATTCATTTGTAGGGAATTTTGAAAGTCAGATTGCGTTGCGCTAACAAAGTATTGTGTGTCAGGTTAAGCACAGTCCTATATAAATTGTTCAAAGGGGATGTTTCATATGTCGACCCTTAGCCGAGGATACCTCACTGGAATCTTCTGATTTTTTTCTTGTAGTTTGTGCAAATAGTGTAGATTTTGTTTATTGCTAGCGCGTAATTATAGAGAGAATTTCCTTTGTAGTTGCAGTCTTTCATTGTGGTACAGTAAAACAGTTGTAGCATGCATGCAGTTTTACACCAAGTATTTCTCAGCAGCGCGTGCAATTAACTAGATATTTTTTCAGTGTTATGTTAATGTGTTCTCTTATTTTTGCTCTTCAAATTGTGCTTTTCTGTGTTGTCGTGTGAAATATTGTGACAATAATGGCGTGTGAAAAACGTAATACTAGGCTCCAAAGTAAACTGAGAAATGACAGTGAAGACGAAGGCAGTGTGTTAGCGCCGCAGAGTAATGAATTAACTGATGTTCAAAGTAGTAATTTGGTAATCGTGCATAGGGAAATGGAGCGGGCGGCAAACAATGGCACGGACAGTGAAACAATTAGTGAAGAGGGAAGCATTATCGATCGATCGGTCGGCAACAGCTCGTCTCAGGAATCCGAAATGACAGGACACAATTTCGCAAATACTGTAGATTCAGGTTTTGGGTTATCACCGTTTTCTCAAATAAGTCAAGACGCATTTTCTGCTTGTCAAAATGTGAATGTTGCCGGTGCAAATGCACTGCCGAAAAGCGTAGAGAAACAGATTCCAGACACTAATACATTATTATTGCAATTAATGCAACAAATGGAACAAAATCAGAGACAAATGGGACAAAATCTTAAAAAGTTAGATACAGTGGAACAAAATCTCAAAAAGTTAGACACAATGGAACAAAATCTTAAAAAGTTAGACTCATTGGAGCAAACTCTTGAACGAACACGTGAGGATTTAACTGCTGAGTTACATCACATTGAATCGAAATGTCAAAAAGTCTGTAATGACGTAAAATCACAAATTTGTGAGCATTTTCAACCTATTTTTTGCGGCATGAAAATGCATTACAGAATCACGAAGCAGCCATAAAAGAACTGCAAATTATTGTTCATGAAAATCATGAGACCTTGCAAGCTAAATTTGACTCAGTTGCATCTACCGATTCGGTTACGCAACTTGCAAAAACTCAGGATAACTTAAAGGACACAGTAGATTCGATTTCAACACAAATGGACACTCTGAAACTTGGTTCAGAAAAACACACTGAGGAAATGTGTTCATTATCAGAGAAAGTAGTTCAACTTTCGGATCAGCTAAATAATTTATCTACGAAGGTAGATGATAATCTGAATGACGCAAAACCGGTAGTCTTTAATGACACAGAACAGAGCGAACAAATTAGGAAACTGAAACAAAATCAAAATCAAATCAATACACAGTACAAAAGAGAAATCCGGGAAGTGCAAGATCAGCTGGCACAAGTAGTACAAGAATTACGTATTTCTGAGGACACTCGCGCCCCAATACGGGAAGAGGGACATACAAATACGGAACAGACACAAAATAATAACACAGGGCATTTCGGAAGTTATGAAAGAAATTGGCAATGTGCACCGAATTTTGAGATGGAACGGCCGACTCGACCTAACAATGACCGATATGCGACTCGCCGACATGATGATTTTGACTATAAGCTGTTCATTACTACACGTAAATTCAAAACATTTAAGAATTCTGGCAACGACATTCATCCACAAGCATGGCTCCATCAATTCTCTCATTGTTTTCCTCCCAACTGGTCGTTAGAACACAGATTAGAATTTATGTGTGGCTACTTAGAGAATGAACCAGCTGTAAGAATGCGATCGGTCATTCACGATTGCCACAGTGAGGGTGAATTTTACCATGCCTTCCTCTCAGCATATTGGTCTCAAGCTACACAAGACCGTGTAAAACATAGCATCATGATGATGAAACACTTTGAACAATCTGAATTTTCCAGTCTTGTCAAATATTTTGAAGACATGTTGCATAAGAATCAATATCTTTCAAACCCATACAGCCCTTCAGAACTCATCCGCATTTGCTTAATCAAACTGCCTGAACATTTACGACATATTATTTTGGCAGGACGTTGCAAAGACGACATTGAGGCTTTTCAGGGACTGTTACAAGAACTGGAAATTGACACTGACAATCGGGGAACGCGGAAACAGGAGCACAACAATTACAGGTCACATCTATCACAATTCCGCGATGAAAGAAATAATAACTGGACACGACAAGGCTATTCTAACAACGCAAATCGTGACCAAAACAGACACCACCCATATGACAACCACTGGCAGAGTAATAGTTACAGAGAAAGATCGCACTTCCGTAATTATGAATATGACTGAGATAACCATAGAAACAGACAATATGGAAACCAAAACAATTATTATCAAGGGAGACAAAATAACTTCAGACGCTACAGTTCAGCGCGCAGTTACGATTCCGGGAGAAATTCTCCACCACAAGACCGACAAGAAAGAAACTACAGGAATTATCGACATGACGACAGACGATATGATCGTAACGACAGATCTAAATTGCATCAGAACTGGCGGGATTCGATCAGAGCAGGGCCTTCTCGTCAGAGTGAATTTGTTGAAGTTAGGTCTCCTAATCCCAATAACGACGCGCGCCAACAAAGAGACAGACAATGACTCGCACAGCAGGCAGCTGCATGCAGCCGCTGGCTCAGGGAAAAATAACAAAGACGCTAGCCTTGAGAAAAGATTTAGCATTCTTTACCGATGTAAACAACATGATAATTGCTTTGAAGTTGAAAGTCTGCGTACTAGGAAGAGTAAAGGATTGCACCACACTTCACATGTAAAACCGCTTACTGAGAGATAATCTGCCTTTTAACTTTGTCTTTGCCATAAAACGTTTCACTTCACGTTACTAGTATGCTTTAGAAACTGTTACCATGCAACAATGTTTGAAGTTAAATATCCAATCAAGAACCAAGAGAACTTATTTAAACAGAAATGACGAATGCATTGTTATAGTAAACAGACGTCACAGTGTTATTGTGTGTGTACATTCTTGCTTGTTTGTTGCACGATTACGTAACGACTATAAGGCTCACATACTTAGAACATTTACCAGTACTGCTAATGAGATTTTAATGCAACATTTTGGTTTATTTGAAAATACATTCTGAATTTAAAGTGCTTTCTGAGAGATACCAGATGACACAGAGGTTAGTTTATGTGACAGCTACACGATTCTTATCACGACGCTACTAATGAGTGACAATTTACAATGTTGCTTTTGCGGTGTATCTGTTTTATATCTGCACAGTTTTCTGAATTCTTCTGGAAATCAAAACATGTTTTATTAGTAACTTTTGTGGTATAGCTACAAGGAGACAGCCTTTTCCATAGCACAACAATACGTTACAGCACAGTACTTTCATCATCACAACTATAAGCGTAATAACTAAGATATCTCTACGCAAAGCATTTCACTTTTGTTTATCATGAGGTAAGTACATTGGCTTCTGCAGAACTTAGCTTTTGGAGGAAAATAACTACGACACTTTCACAGAGATTATCTTACAACAATATGCACATTTAGCGCTACAGGACACGCATTTCAGTGATTAATTTTGTACTTAAAACATTTATTTTTAAAGATTTTTGAATTACAAACAAAGTTTTCAGTGATACATTTCATTTCATTGCTGTAATCTTTAACACCTGAGGGTATAATTACATTAATCCTCAGGGGGGTACACGCCTACTTTGTGTACCATGTGTTTGGCAAGCACAAGGAACCCTAGCTAATATGGTATTTGCTTATACAACTTTACACATCGGTACCATATTTCTCTAACACACAAATTACACAGCTATCTGATCATTTAACTGAGAGAGACAAACATTTATTTTACTACATCAGTGACACATGTTTACGCAATTACACAGTTGGATAACTTCACACTTATGAAACTGTATTTTGTCTGTACTTTGTAAACTGTTCATATTTTTCGGAACCATTGTGATACTATGAGAGCTTTGAATGATGTATTTGGTATGAGATCATGATTTTTAAAGTACGTTTGAGGCAGCTGACACTTTTGACATGAGCAGAGAATTATTTTAGGCTTAGAAATTATTGGAGGAAGTTACGACGATTTTGAGATTTGACTGAAGTGTTATCATGTTATTATTACGACTACGATGTGTATTATGTTGTTGAGGAATGATTATTATGCTACGTATTTCTCACGATGAAATATTGAAGAAGTGTCGACGAATATGTATATGTATAATGAGGTAAGGAGTAATGAATAGTGGGTAGGGACTCTTGACTTGTGAAAAAGGATGTTGGAAACCAAGAATCGTACTTTAAGAGTTATGACATGTGTGAATCATGTGTGAATGTATCACAATGCCACTGAACATTTTTTGGACACTGTTATATTCATAGGATTTTGTTTCTACAGATTTGCAACGCTAATTCTTGACCTGTGAGGTATTTTTATGTGAGACTGTCACTTTAGCGAAAATTGCTGTCGTAAATATTTCCGTACGAAAGTTAAGTGACCACCTGCACGTAATGCGTCGCGGGCACCCAGCTGTGTCAGACGCCTGGAGAAAAAGTCATTAGCGCGTGCCTTTCAGAGCACAGGAAGAAAAAAAAAAGAAAGGGAAGGCCATTATCCTGGCCATTGTCATTCCTTTGGAGAAAGCATCGCAAATATTACACGCTCATTACCTGAAAACATATGATTACTCGTACTTTGTGCTAATTACTGCAATGCTTATGAATTGATGGGAAATATTCGTACATCTGCACACCTGATTATGACAAGTGTCTTTCTATGAGAGTTGAGAGCTACTGACTTACGAAATGCCACATGACTATTGAATGATGTTTTTATGCTTTGGTTTGCGTAATTGCTTATTTCACTTGATATCTGGTTTCCAGCTGTGTTGCAGCATTGCTTTTATAAAATAAAATGCATTTGCTAATGTGAACACTTTCTGTCAACAGATCTATTAAATAATTATTTTATGATCCACATTCTTTAAAAAAGGAGCACTTGGAAAGGAAAGAACAATAAGAAGGAACTAGTAACTGCATACAGAATATTCTTTTCAAGTACATGGTAATATTTCTTTTACAATAAGTTGTTGTGGTGCACCACTTTAATTACATAGATATTAAGATGTGAATATACATTTCCCTTATCTGCATTGTTGTTTTTACTGTATTATTTTTTCTGCTTGAGCTATGTCATGTTTAGATATAAGTTATTGCATTTGCTGTTGCTGTTTGCCAGGCATAGTGCTACTAAATTTCACATTACATTACTCTGTTAAGCCAGTTTTACAACTGATTTTTTTTGTTGCTGCTCATTGGCTCATATTAGTTGTAATTTTGCATTTTATCTGTTAATTTAGATTTTCCAATTTTTTGGTCATTGCTGTTTGTGTTACTTATTTTGTGCTGCTGCATTGCCTCGTCCCTTAGTTTAGCATCTGAGCTCAGTAGATTTAAGTTAGCTTAAGAGGGGGTAGCCTCTAAGAGAATGAGTTGCGATGAATTGGAAGAAATGCATTGAGAAAACAGGTTTAGGTAGGATTTTCTTGGAAATAAATGATGAGGTAAGATAATGGAAAATAAAAATGAGGTAAGAAACGTGTGAACATATAAACACAGAAAGCATGCTTAGTTAGAATTTTCTTTGGTGGAAACAAAGGATGAAATAAGAGGAAAGATATATGAAGTTTTGGGTTGGACTGCAGTACCAAATGTTACACTGAAAACGAACCCTGTCCTTTCCTATTGGTGTTATCCCACTATGAGTTTGTGTACCCTTGAGTATTTGTTTTCTTCCTGTCTCTGTGTAGTTTCATAGAATTTTTTCTTCTTTTAATATTAAGCTACATTCACTATGATGAGGAATACTGTTATCCTCAAATATAATTGGCATTAATAATATGTTATTTACTTTGTAAAGATATTAGACATTATTCATTCTGTTTAAATGCTCATGTGTGAAGTTGATGTTTCGCAAGTTATTCTGATCTTCTATGTATGTACTCATGTCATAATTCCACTGATGTATATGTTTATTTCTATTCTTTTGTAAAGCCCCTATTACTACAAATGTTATCTGTATTATTATGTTTTTAATGATGTATTTTGTACCTTTGTTATTGTATTCTTATGTTATAAAATTGTAATTGTCACCAGTTCATGATATTATTAACTTGTTACTTACATTTCACTGCACACGTTTCTGTTGGTCATAGTATATGGATAATATGGGAGAAGTTGGGACTGTGAGTGTTTGCACGTGTGTTAATAACTCAGCAAGGGACTGGATAACAGCATTGCTGGATCTAAGGACAATTCCAGAAACTTTGTGAGTGCACAAGTGGTGGTTTATGGACTTGCTATATTCTCCGCAAGACTCTTCGATGGTGAATGTGCACCTGCACAATCGCAACAGATGGCTGCTGGCCATTTCTACAAGGACTGCAGTGGGTCTGCACCTCTGGTGGCCCACCAATACCACAATCTCTACCAGGACTACAGTGGGTCTGCTCTGTGATGACCTACCTACCAATATTCTTCCAAACTACGACTGACTCTGCTGTGGGTTTGCTCTGTTGTGGACCATTACCTGTATGCATGTCAAGAGTCAGCACTGTCTTTCCATTGGAAGGACAACACTACTTCTTCAAGACTGCATGGAAATCCACTACTTCTGTGTGCATTGTCTTTTACTGCTCAGACTTTGAGAAAAGAAACGGCAGTTTCACTGTGATGAATGATCAAGACTGTCTTTATAGACTGTGAGAAAATTTGAGCTTTTGACCAACATAATATCAATAAGTGTGTGCATTTGATTTCTTTGTTATTGTAATTACGATGGTGAAAAATTATAACAAATATGTATTGGCCACTGCCCAAAAATATTTTGTAAAATTTTTTGTGGGGAGCATGGGGGCTATGTAAGTAGGCTGTTTATGTTTTCTCTATGTAAGTAGGCTGTTTATGTTTTCTTATTGGCAACGTTACAAGTAGGCTGTTTATGTTTTCTTATTGGCAACGTTACGTAGCGCTCAATATGAAAATCACTGGCTGTGCTGTGTGCAGTCTGTGGCTAGTTTGCATTGTTGTCTGCCATTGTAGTGTTGGGCAGCGGCAGCTGGATGTGAACAGCGCGTAGCGTTGCGCAGTTGGAGGTGAGCCGCCAGCAGTGGTGGATGTGGGGAGAGAGATGGCGGAGGTTTGCAATTTGTCATGAACTGATACATATATTATGACTTGTGATGATATTAAGGTAAATACATTGTTTGTTCTCTATTAATATCTTTCATTTGCTAACTATCCCTATCAGTAGTTAGTGCCTTTAGTAGTTTGAATCTTTTATTTAGCTGGCAGTAGTGGCGCTTGCTGTATTGCAGTAGCTTGAGCAGCGAAGATTTTTGTGAGGTAAGTGATTTGTGAAAGGTATAGTTTAATGTTAGTCAGGGCCATTCTTTTGTAGGGAATTTTGAAAGTCAGATTGCGTTGCGCTAACAAAGTATTGTGTGTCAGGTTAAGCACAGTCCTATATAAATTGTTCAAAGGGGATGTTTCAAGGTGAAGAGGAGATGAACTGAGGTGGCGGAATCCAACAGAGAGAGGACGAGGAGAAGGATAGAGGGTGGGGGGGAGATGGGCCAAGGGATGGGTTCAAAAATGGTTCAAATGGCCCGGAGCAATATGGGACTTAACTTCTGAGGTCATCAGTCCCCTAGAACTTAGAACTACTTAAACCTATCTAACCTAAGGACATCACACACATCCATGCCTGAGGCAGGATTCGAACCTGCAACCGTAGCGGTCGCGCGGTTCCAGACCGTAGCGCCTAGAACTGCTTGGCGACTTCGGCCGGCCAAGGGATGGGGAGGGGGGGGGAGGTGATCAAAGAGACAGTGGGAGAGGACTAAATGGATAGAGAGAAAATACGCGAGGGAAGATGGACTACGAGAGTATGGAATAAATAAATGCCCAGGCAACGCAATGCAGTCTGTGCTGCACTTTTCAACACCGAAACGGATGGATATTTGTACTAAAGAAGTGAACCTCCACCCCCCAAAAAGAAGATTGGTCACCTCCCCAGAAGAATAAATTATCTACGCCCCTATTAACCACTGTACTGCAATGAGAACCAAATTAAGATTTTGGAAGTCTAGATTCTTTAACTTTAGTATGTTTCAGCCAAGTATGACACCAATTATATAAATATTTAACTACGTTTCCAGGATGTATTTTCCTGGTTCTGTGAATTCATTCGAAGTTGGCAAAATCATTCTAAATTGCCAAAATGCATTTTAACAAAATCGTATCCAGTTCGTCTAAAAACTATAGTACTGGGAATACAATGGCGACCCTGAGCCATTTTTCGCGGCTCCTACGTTTGCGTCATGAGAGTCCATACTTGTAGTATAGGTCTGCATCATGAGGGACCATATTTCGGACCATCATGATGCAGACTAAGACGACGAGTGTTTACTTGCATGATGCAAATCCAAACGGCGACTCTAGACCCTCATAACACAGACCTAAACGACGAGTCTGAATCCTCATGACGCAGATATAGACGCTGTGGAGAGTGGCTCAGAGTTTCCATTATATTCCTACTACAATACATTCATGGAAAAAGACGCTCTTCATTTTAAGAGTATTTGTAGTGTCTAGGTCTTCAGCATCTTGACTCTGCTTGTGGGATTCCCCTTAATATAGAAATAAAAGAATAAAAATTACATTTTGCAATGTGTGTGGAACTCAACAAAATAAATTGTAATTTAAACTCATAATGTGTATTGCCTTACTCCACAAATGCATATTTTATTTTGTAGAACACTTTTCAACATAAAATCTTTGCAAATTTTCCTTCAGTTCCCCTGAAAGTATTATTTAGGCCAAACCAGATACTCCTAAAAATAACAGAAAATGGTTTACAAACAATTATTAATGTCACTTGGGAGGATTTAAATCAAAAAGTTTAGTCTAAAATAAAAATGAACTGTATGCATTACAAAATTTCTATCTCAGAAATTGACGCCCAGAAAGCACAAGAAAGAAATCTGCACTCTTAATTAGTAAATTTGCGCTCAAACTCAGTTTCCCGTTTAATGTTCTACTGTATTTTCAATGTGTCTGCTGATTTGTGTTTGAATTAATTATGACGAGATCGTTAAGTCTGTCTGCATTAAGACGTGATCGTTTTTCGCTAATTAGGTTTCCAGCGCAACTAAAAATTCTCTCACTAGACGCACTAGTGGCTGGTATATTTTATATTTTTCTTGCCCCACACGCAAGTCGAGGAAGTCGTTGGGAGTTATTTTTCCACCACTGTAGAATATCTCCCTCGTTCACACAGTGTTCTTGCAAGTATCTGCTGACTTCATCATGTAGGAGAGGAGGCTCTTCTGCCCAGTCCTCAAATTTCGCCATTTTGTACGGCCCTGGATTTGTTTCTTGGTTGCTGTGATTGGGCACTTGTACTGAAACTGTGCAGGTTCCAATTAATATTTGCAGAATAATGTGAAGATCGTACTACACATAGTTGAAATTATAATAGGTTTTAGATGATGCTATCATTTATCGTCCTGTAAAGTCACCAGAAGATCAAAACTAACTGCAGGACGATTTAAATAAGGTATATATTTTTGGTGTGAAAATTAGCAGTTGGCAATAAATAATGACAAGAGCGAGGTTATCCCTGTGTGTACTAAACTAAGTCCGTTAAACTTCGTTTACAAGATCAACCAGTTAAATCTAAAGGCTGTAGATTCTACTTAATACCTCTGCTTACAATTACGACCTACTTAAATAGGAATGGACACACAGAAATTCTGTAGGCGTTTTAATGACAAAACACTCTTTTGGAGCATTGATACGAAGTTGGAGAGCCTTACTATTGACGGAAGAGGTCGAAAGAGTCAAAATAAGGGCAGACGGTTTGGTATTATCGTAAAACAGGGGAAAGAGTGTCGCGGAAATTACACAAGAGTTGGGGTGGTAATCGTTACAACAATGGCGTTTTTTGACGTGGCGCGATCTATATATGAAATTTCGATCACCAACTTACACCTCCGAATTCGAAGAGATATTGTTGAGTCCCATATACATTGGAAGAAATGATCATCAGAATAAAATACAAAAAAGCAGCGCTCAGACGGAGAGCTGTAGGTGTTCTATCCCGCTCGAAATTCGAGAAAAGAAGACAAATAAGTTGAAAGTGGTTCGATGAACCCTCAACTAAGCACTTGCGTGTGTCTTGCAGAGTAACCATGTACATGTAGATGAAGAATATATGCATTATCTTAGGAGCTTACCTTCAGCACACATCTGTCGTGCTGCTTGGTAAACTTCAATTTTTTCATCCTCGGTTAACTTTCTCAATGTGCGGTAGTTAGCCACCATAAACGTTGCAATTTTATGCAACATACTAACGCACTTTTTCTGTTCTAGGAAGGCATCAGCGGCTTGTTTCAAAGGTTTCATGTCCTGAAAATACATTTTCTCAACATACATATTTCACTAGTGGTTCTATAATATTCAGACGGAATAAAATTACAAACCTCTTCATCGTTATCCCGTACGGTACAGTGAGTTTTTAAGGCATAAAACCGCGGTAGAACTAAATGTAGGGTTGGATCCTTGTCACTCTCTATATCAACTGTGGCTTCTTTAAACGGCTTAAGAAATTCTATAAGCTGGCCAGTTATATGGTGGTCATAACCCAGCATTTTATCAGTGGCACCTTCATTATGTAAAACAGCCTTCACTGAATCAATCTGAGAATGGACTGATACAAGCATGTCAAAATAACTATTCCAACGAGTTGAAACCCACTGCTTTAAAGATGAGTTCAGTCTCACACACAGACCTCTTCTCTTGAAGTACGAAACCGTAGCCCGCACTGTATTAAGAATGGCTAATATATTTGGAACATTTTCTTTCAAAAACTGTTCGCTCAGAACATGTTTCAAGACTGTGTTTATACTATGAGCCATGCATGGAAGACGCTGATATACTTCGAGAGCTTTGACAATGTTACTGCCCTGGTCTGTGACAAACGTAATTTTGGCAATGTCTTCACGAGAAACACCCATTGTTTCTAAGCCATCTTCCAACTCGTTTCGAATATTCGAGCCAGTTTTTGGGCAGTCAGGAAACGCAGAGCACATCAGTACATATTTATTCAAGCGCCAGTCTGAATTTATGTAATGCATTGTCACGGACATGTAATGCACCCCTTTGTAATTGTCTGTCCATAGATCAATTGTACTGGCACATATACCAGAACGAATCGCATGCACTATATCTGGGAGCATTTTGCTGCGCACTTTATCAGCTAAGGTTTGAACTTTCCTAGCTACTGCCACTCGGGAAGGCATAACATTTTTAATATCAACTGAGCCATATTTTTTACCTATGTCGATCAGTGTCTGACCTAAATTAAGAAATCCTTCTCCCTCTATACTGCTAAATGGTCTCAGGTCCTTAGCACACATTTCGACGCACTTTTCGGCCACTAAATCTTTGTCCTCTTTCAAGGTATTTACGGAGTGAGGGAACTGCTTGTCAAATTTGCACACAGGTCGTAACATACTCGAGGTTCCCGAATAAGTATTTAAGAGCTTTTTACATAGTTTGCATTGAGACACAGCTACCGATTTATTTGAAGCGGCCTCATAAACACACGAAAACGTTTCCCACGCGGCACTTGTGCTCTGTTACGTTACCAGCATGTATTCGCCAGTTGTCAATTTTTTTTTCAATCTCACTAAAGTTCGACCTGTTCATTGTGCTGCCTCCACCGTTGCGATAAATGAACTGCGGCCTAACTACCTGGCTACAATAGTCACGGTAGCTTGACAGCGCAACCTGTTGTCAGGCGCAGCAAGCTGAGCGGGTCCCGTGAAGCTTGGCAGGCCTGTGGGAACCCAGGTAGCCCGGGCTTGCGGGAGCCCGTATCGCCCGCATTGCCCACTATGCCTCAGTACACGCGCACTCTTGTGTTTACGTCGCGGCAGGCTGACCTGCATGAATGGTTGCAGAGGAGCTAGGGGCAAGCAGGCTGCAAGGGGAATTTGCACACCTCTGTATAATACGAAGATTCTCAAGTGATTACCTGACGCACGTGGGAAAACCTAAAGCAATTCTGTCAGATAATGCAGCATACTACTCTGGGTACAAATGGAGAAATTTCTTGAAGGACAATAACATTAAAAGTATATTTATTTCAAAGTTTAGTCCACAATGTAACGCGACTGAAAGACTTTTCCGAGAACTAAACCGATTCATGAGGACCTATAATTCATCAAAACATACTAATTGGGTGTCCTACCTAAGTCTTTTCGATGACGTACACAACAACTTAAATATTTACAATACAAATTACACACCTAACGAGATCATGTTCAGTTGCAAACAGAACGATCAATGGATAGAACCATTACCTAAGTTGTCAGACAGGGAAATCACACCTGGACAGAAAATAAAAGAAGTATTGACTACACTGGCACATCACGCACAGATACGAAACAAACATCACACAAACATAATAAAAAGAAAACAAAAATTCAAAGTAGGAATGCTTGTACTACTTCGTACTCATCATAAATCTGTAGCACTCAAACGACGCAATGCTAAGTGGCGTCTGCTATATGAAGGACCTTATATAATTGTTAACATACCGCATACTGGTGAGTATCTGTTACAACATCCTAGAACTAACAAAATTATTGGGCTATACGCACACCGAGATCTTAGAGCATTTCATGCTAAATAATGTCAAAGTCATACCCATGAAAACATTGCTAAGCAACTCGCAAAACTCTGTTTGCTACAACACAGATAATAAATAGTATAGAAATTTTCATTTCAGCGGTTCCAGTGACGCAGTTGAAGACAGAAGAACTTTTCTTTCAACGCCGCGGCACCACCGAGAAGACTGAATATTAAAGTAAAATTTATGATTACGTAGCAGTGAATGATTTATTAATCTTTCACGGAACATTTGTGACTGTAGGTACCACTGACTTGGTATGACACCTGACGAACCGACAGACATCATCTGTGAAGCGATCTTTTACTTCGAGAAATAGATTAGACGCACATCTCTCAGCAAGAAAAGCATCTACCAGTAGCCAAGGCCACACAGACACTATACACACACGCACAAAACGCGAGGAATCGAACAGTTTTCCGTCTCTTATTATTTTGAATATTTATTGAGTAGTGAAAACGCCTGGTCTTGTCTACTGATGTAGTGAATGTTGTGTCTAACCTATCTTAATTTCAGATGACATAAAAAAAAAACATCGATAAAATCCCAGCAAAACCGTTAAAGAGGACGTAAATATCTGCAATTCATGTAATCAAATGTGACACAATGTAATAATTTATAGCTATGTAATGATTATGTAAACATGTTTATGTGTAACTGTATTATGTTTATGCTAAGAAAATATGTGACGTGTATATGTATGATTACTTATGTTTTTTTTTAACTGATGTATGATGTAACTGTTACTATGTGAAAATTTGAACAATAACGAGTGCCAAAATGTAAAAAAAAAAAAAAAAACTTAAAAAAAAATGCGTAGTGAACCACTGTTCACGGACATTAACGTACATTACTAAGTCTGCAACTACGCAGAAACCTATGTGAAAGAAACTGTTAATGACATTCATGATGCATCGTACCTTTGTAAACCCGATGAACGATTTCTTCGATAAGTAACTACGAACATTTAGGTGAGCTATATTAAAAAAAAAAAAAAAAAAAAAAAAAAAAAAAAAAAAAAAAAAAAAAACTGAAAATATGAAGTGCGTAATTGGTGCATCGTCTAGTGACATTACTACAGTATCTAACTTCAAGATGTTAACTGGATTAAATGGTCACAACGTGCCTGTCCAGAAAACAACACGACGAGTGGAAGAATTTTGGTTGGAACTTCAGGGAATGGAACGTTCTCGAAATGTGACGGACACACTTACCTGGACTGTCCAAGGATCGACGCCAGCTATGTGCCGTCCGAGGTTCTGCAACCAAGCTTCCACGAAATATCGAAAACAAACTGCATATGGACCAATTACTCGACGGGTCACGTCTGATCTGTAATAAACAATTCTTTTTGTCACAACGAACTGCATCACAACGAACTGCATCACAACGACTATAATGGAAATAGGAAATGGACATGCTTATGTATCAATCACGTTGTTATACAGCGATATTACTGTGATAAAAAAAAAAAAAACTTTACCACGACGACACTAACCTGTGAAAAAATATTGTGCTGCAGATGAATATAAACTGTAATAACGACACGATGTGTATAGGTCAACGCACCTGAAACAAAAAGACATTTTTCTTTGAAGCATTTCACTGCAATACTATGTAACTAAGAACATTCAACAATCTAAAGTTGTACTGTATTATAACAAATATTGTAATTTTAAAACTAAGTTACCTGTCATAGAATGTAGTCTTCATATGTAATCTTGGTGGAATATTTTCTTTGTGCAACGACTAAGAAATGCGCGCGTACACGAACAATATGAACTGCAATACTGTGCCGCGTGATCTAAATTTACGATATAACGGCAGTGCCGGAGCCATACTGACGCTTCTGCGCATGCGCGCCTTGTATTTTGCCAACATAAGAACTTTTACGGCGCACGCGCGTCATTCAAATTTTGTATATAACATACAGTAAAATGTAAGTCATGTAAATAGTTGTAGATAACTTAGATTTTCTTGTGCCTTTAGGTGAATTGCTCGCCTGCAGGTGTGTCCTTTCGCCTCGCAATTCAGGGGGCAATATAAAGGCACATTTGCATGCCGTGCGTGAGTTTCCTCGGAAACGCGAAATCTTAATTAAATAATTAATCTCTGACAAATAAATAAAGCCTATGGCACAGAACTGCAGCGCTATGTCGCTGATAAAACCAAAAACACAATTACGATACTCCTATGTTTTCATTAAGAAAGGAGAGATCTTGGATAAGTGGTGCGGGAAGCACGTATATTTCATTGACTGGCACACCGCCGTATTTGATGTTACATAAGAACACTGCGAGTTGCAATCTTACTAGGCACTCGATTCTGTAAAGAATTTATATTTATGAAAGTAAGTAGAATTATTTAACTGTAGGCTTATTGGTTGAATATATCTGATGTAACTAACTGTGTAAACTTTTTATGTTTAGTAGACAGTCACCTCTGTACGACGTATTGACATGGCTGGCAAAATTACTCTAATATTGAGAATTTAGATTTGAGTCCGCACCTACCGCAGCAGTCTTTGGAAACGATTTAAATACGAAGTCCGATCATTTGAGTCTTATTTCACGGTCAACTACGAATTACATTGCATTTACGAAAAGGCCATTGTCAAGCGTCCGATACCAAATAATTAAACGTCCACGTTCCAGATAAGCAAATATTAATTACAACCAATCACTATCATACAGATAAAATAATTAATATTTTATTTTATTTGAAACAGAGGATGACACGCGTAAAGCTGAAATACTAAACACCCTTTTCCAAAGCTGTTTCACAGAGGAAGAGCGCACTGCAGTTCCTTCTCTAAATCCTCGCACAAACGAAAAAATGGCTGACATCGAAATAAGTGTCCAAGGAATAGAAAAGCAACTGGAATCACTCAATAGAGGAAAGTCCACTGGACCTGACGGGATACCAATTCGATTCTACACAGAGTACGCGAAAGAACTTGCCCCCTTCTAACAGCCGTGTACCGCAAGTCTCTAGAGGAACGGAGGGTTCCAAATGATTGGAAAAGAGCACAGATAGTCCCAGTCTTCAAGAAGGGTCGTCGAGCAGATGCGCAAAACTATAGACCTATATCTCTGACGTCGATCTGTTGTAGAATTTTAGAACATGTTTTTGCTCGAGTATCATGTCGTTTTTGGAAACCCAGAATCTACTATGTAGGAATCAACATAGATTCCGGAAACAGCGATCGTGTGAGACCCAACTCGCTTTATTTGTTCATGAGACCCAGAAAATATTAGAAACAGACTCCCAGGTAGATGCTATTTTTCTTGACTTCCGGAAGGCGTTCGATACAGTTCCGCACTGTCGCCTGATAAACAAAGTAAGAGCCTACGGAATATCAGACCAGCTGTGTGGCTGGATTGAAGAGTTTTTAGCAAACAGAACACTGCATGTTGTTATCAATGGAGAGACGTCTACAGACGTTAAAGTAACCTCTGGCGTGCCACAGGGGAGTGTTAAGGGACCATTGCTTTTCACAATATATATAAATGACCTAGTAGATAGTGTCGGAAGTTCCATGCGGCTTTTCGCGGATGATGCTGTAGTATACAGAGAAGTTGCAGCATTAGAAAATTGTAGCGAAATGCAGGAATATCTGCAGCGGATAGGCACTTGGTGCAGGGAGTGGCAACTGACCCTTAACATAGACAAATGTAATGTATTGCGAATACATACAAAGAAGGATCCTTTATTGTATGATTGTATGATAGCGCAACAAACACTGGTAGCAGTTACTTCTGTAAAATATATGGGAGTATGCGTGCGGAACGATTTGAAGTGGAATGATCATATAAAATTAATTGTTGGTAAGGCGGGTACCAGGTTGAGATTGATTGGGAGAGTGCTTAGGAAATGTTGTCCATCAACAAAGGAGGTGGCTTACAAAACACTCGTTCGACCTATACTTGAGTATTGCTCATCAGTGTGGGATCCGTACCAGATCGGTTTGACGGAGGAGATAGAGAAGATCCAAAGAAGAGCGGCGCGTTTCGTCACAGGGTTATTTGGTAACCGTGATAGCGTTACGGAGATGTTTAATAAACTCAAGTGGCAGACTCTGCAAGAGAGGCGCTCTGCATCGCGGTGTAGCTTGCTCGCCAAGTTTCGAGAGGGTGCGTTTCTGGATGAGGTATCGAATATATTGCTTCCCCCTACTTATACCTCCCGAGGAGATCACGAATGTAAAATTAGAGAGATCAGAGAGCGCACGGAGGCTTTCAGACAGTCGTTCTTCCCGCGAACCATACGCGACTGGAACAGGAAAGGGAGGTAATGACAGTGGCACGTAAAGTGCCCTACGCCACACACCGTTGGGTGGCTTGCGGAGTATAAATGTAGATGTAGATGTAGATGTGAAACTATTTTCTTTCTTATTTTGTTTGTAAATTAGCATTGTACAGTTACGTAAGCCCATCAGCTTTTACCAGCCGAGCAAGATTAATCATACTCTTAGACAAAACGAAACAAACATACCATACAGAGACAATCTACAAGACACGACCACAAACAAGCTAATTGAACTGAGTTTCACTATACGAATACATTAACCATGATCAACGTTTATGTGCTACTAGGGTTTGTATGAATGTATTTAACCAACAAAATCGCTGTAGTGTCAGATGTTGAAATATTGTGAATATGTCTACCTATAACACATTAACAGCAATCGAAATACCCACAAAAAGAGAAGGATACGATAAGAACCTGCAGTGTAATCATGACAACAGAAACATACAAAAATAGTTTACCTATCAATTGGGAAGGTAAAATATTTCAAATGATACAGAACAAGTGACAAACGAAAATAAGCATAACAATTAGTGGCAAAGTGTTTCATATTAATAATTAATACAATGAAAGAATGTAAAAGAAATATTGTTTGTGTGCACACATGAAACCTATTTCACTGTTTTACCCAACTGTACACAGAAAGCAAGCCACTGCTAACCGACTACAAAAATATATAAGGATAGGAAACAAATGAGGTACGATCACAGGTGAGAACAAGGATGAAATTACCTAAAAGCGCATATGAGGACAGGGAACAACCATGGCTGGACTAACTATAAAGAAATGCTTACTGAATGCGTTCAGAGAATTAGAGCGGCTAAAACTAAATTCTGTTAAGAAGTCATTTTCACTCACTCACAAGAATATGGTTTAAAATATCGCCTTATACTAACAAAGGAAGCGGAAGTGACATAAATATTTAAGTAGTACTTCACTTATTCGTTAACCCTCGAGTGAGTGTGCTAACCACAAATAACATTATTCTTTACCATTCCAGTGTTGTTTCACAATTGCAAGCCCACTTCATTGTTACGTCAGGCAACACAATGAGAAGCGGTGTTGTTATATACCCAAGTGAGCAGCAGTAATATAAAATGAACAGATATCCAGGTGAGAAAGAATTTACAATCCACGCAAGAGTATGACCTAAATTACGAGCTAGCAGCACAATAACAGAATAAATGTCAGGTTGGGATCTGGGGCAACTAGATCGTTTAATGCTTCAAGTGGGTTATTACTGTGTGCTGACATTTCTATAAGGCAACAGAGTGATACAGGGGAAGTTTACATTATTATTGTTTAACTAAACAGTGATTTAGCTCAAGTGATACACTACTGGCCATTAACATTGCTAAACTAAGGAAAAATGCAGATAATAAACGGTATTCATTGGACAAATATATTATACTAGAACTGACATGTGATTACATTTTCACGAGATTTGGGTGCATAGATCCTGAGATCACAGTACCCAGAACAACCACCTCTGACCGTAATAGCGGCCTTGTTACGCCCGGGCATTGAGTCAAACAGAGCTTGGATGGCGTGTACAGGTACAGCTGCCCATGCAGCTTCAACACGATACCACAGTTCATCCAGAGTAGTGACTGGCGAATTAAGATGAGCCAGTTGCTCGGCCACCATTGACCATACGTTTTCACAGTTCATGAGAGATCTGGATAATGTGCTGACCAGGGCAGCAGTCGAACATTTTCTGTATCCAGAAAGGCCCGTACAGGACCTGCAACATGCGGTCGTGAATTATCCTGCTGAAATGTAGAGTTTCGCAGGGATCGAATGAAGGGTAGAGCCACGGGCCGTAACACATCTGGAATTTAATGTCCACTGTTCAAAGTGCCGTCAATGCGAACAAGAGGGGACCAAGACGTGTAACCAATGGCATCCCATACCTTTATGCCGGGTGATACACCAGTATGGCGATGACGAATACACGCTTTCAATGTGCGTTCACCTCGATGTCGCCAACACGGATGCGACCATTATTATGTTGTAAACAGAACCAGGATTCATCCGAAAATATGTCGTTTTACCATTCGTCCACCCAGGTTCGTCGTTGAGTACACCATCGCAGGCGCTCCTGCCTGTGATGCAACGGCAAGGGTAACCACAGCCGTGGTCTCCGAGCTGATAGTCGATGCTTATGCAAACGTCGTCGAACTGTTCGTGCAGATGGTTGTTGTCTTGCAAACGTAACCATCTCTAGACTCAGGGATCGAGTCGTGGCTGCACGATGCGGTACAGCCATGCGGATAAGATGCCTGTCTTCTCGACTGCTAGTGATACGAGGCTGTTGGGATCCAGCACGACGTTCCGTATTACCCTCCTGAACCCACCGATTCCATATTCAGCTAACAGTCTTTGGATCTCGACCAACGCGAGCAGCAATGTTGCTATACGATAAACCGCAATCGCGATAGGCTATGGTCCGACCTTTATCAATTTCGGAATCGTGATGGTACACATTTCTCATCCATACACGAGGCATCACAACAACGTTTCGCCAGGCAATGCCGGTCAACTGCTGTTTGTGTATGAGAAATCGGTTGGAAATTTTCTTCATGTCAGCACGTTGTAGGTGTCGCCACCGGCGCCAACCTTGTGTGAATGCTCTGAAAAGCTAATCATTTGCATATCACAGCATCTTCTTCCCGTCGGTTAAATTTCGGGTCTGTAGCACGTCATGTTCGTAGTGTAGCAATTGCAATGGCCAGTAGTGTATAAGTTTCTTTTATATTTGTTTGATGAAACTGCGTTTAAACTGTGATGTTATTTATACCTGTTTACCTTGGTAACAGAAAGACAGCTATCATTTTCACGTTTATAAAGTACGCCGCTTGCCCACTTGTGTTTTGAAAACCGGTGAGCCTGTTCGAAGGTTAAATAAAGTTATAAATGAGATGTTTTATCAATTCACCTTCAGCATTTTTGTTTGAATGAGCCAAGATATATAACCAAAATATAATTTGACTAATGCCTGCAGTACATAACAGGCTCAACGTAAGTGCCAGTATTTCCTCTCAGTGAACCTTTACGTTACTTACTAGTTCTTTCCACGAACATTATCAGAATATCTGATTATTAACTTATCATTATCATATTGCCTTCTGTCATAATAGCATCGCATACTCTTATTTTGATACACATCTTTCGACCACTACAAGACAATTTCTGTACTCCACTGCCATATTTATCGTCGATATATATTTTTATACTTTAAATCAGCATCATATTTGAGTTTTATATTAATTATTTCTGCATGTAACATTGCTACCATTATGCTGAAAATACACCTTAGTCAACATCTCACAGTACCACAAATCATTCTGTACACTTCATCTCACGTCTTCAAAAACACCAATAAAACACAACGAGACAAACTTAATGCAATATATAAGATCATAACCAAAAAAAATTACTAGGGCCAACGAATAGAATTAAATGTCATCTTCATTTTATCTGATCTCTCCCTAGTTTTAGAGCTTCATTTTTTCATGCAACCTGAAAGAAAGAGTTATATAGCCTGGAAATAATATTATCACAAACTAATATATTGACAAGATCACCTTTTAACACCAAAAGTTAAACTATAATATCATAACGTAAAAAATAAATTCAACAGAAAAAGTCAAATGTAATGCTTATACGAGTATTTCAAGGAAGAAAGCTTTCTTTTTTTCTCCACCACTCATGTGTAGCTTAAAAGCTTTCATCAGGTATTTCCATTTTAACAGTTTCTGAGCATCGATTAGTTCCTTTTATGTAACATTCCCTTAAAATAAATCTTTCATCTTAACTCACGCTATATCCATGAATCTTTTGAAAATTTACAGAGAGACAGTCCAGAACATAGGAAAGTATTATCTACAAATAACGTATATTTCCTATTTTACAACGGAATACACGTGACTGAAAAGTCAGAAGTAAGAACAGCCGCAGTTCACATTGCATAAACACATAATAGTCAACTGAAAGCAGTGACATAGCTACATAATAACATATAAAAACTGAAAAAATGTTTTCTCCTACGATTCGCAGCAAATTATGTTTCATTTTACTCAATAAATGATTTGATGAGTTGCCACAGTGAAGTCCTTAACTCCCGTGTATGCGTAAAGTTTCAACATCTAAAGCATTTTCTTGGACTTCTGCAGTCCACTAACAACAAGAAAAAAATTGTGTCAGACTATTGTCCTTGATAAGCGATGAGATTTCACTAATATCTTCTGTCTCAAGTAAAAGTTCTTTACATTCACTGTTACAAGTTGCAATTTCTTTCGTCTTCCAGCAGGTTTCTTAACATTACTTAATACTTGGTAGGCGACTTGCATGTGACTTAATCGTTGTGATGTCGGAAGAGTTTCATGTTCTTTGATATGATCTTACAGCTGTCTATTCATCATCACAAGTACTGGAGGTTGCGAAGCCCAAACATAGGGAGTTCGCTGAATAGCTTTGAGAAATTTTGGTGTGTTACTGATTGCCCCTCTAATGTTACACACCATCATTCAGAATTCAAAATAGCTTCGCATTCATTCAAAACATCCTCTTCTGAAGTTATCTCAGTAGACAAAAGAGGTAAATCAGAAAGTTTATAGAAAATTTATAAGCTTGATACTCAGAATTTAAGCATTGTATAGTTTGACATCTGCCCTCTCCCAGAAATTGCAATTTCCACTCTTGTCTTCCAGAACAGTAATGTTGCACAGTCAGTTACTTTGTAACATTTGCTGAAATCAGAATCGCTAACTACCAACCCAGGACTACCTGGTGTGAAAAACAGAATTTCGATCACAATATTGACCGTTAGTTAGGTCGGTGATTTTGGGGAGGGTACCAAATACCGAGGTCATCGATCCTATTGGATTAGGAAAGGATCGGGAAGGAAGTCGGCCGTGACCTTTGAAAGGAACCATCCTGGCATTTTGCTGAAGCGATTTAGGAAAATCACGGAAAACCTAAATCAGGATGGGAGGACGCGTGTTTGAACCGTCGTCCTCCCGAATGCGAGTCCAGTATGCTAAGCACTGCGCCCCCTTTCTCGGTCACTATACTGTCTTCTAGTACAGTATCTCTAATATCTTCCAAACAAATGATGCCATTTAGAGCTGTATCTTGTCTGTAATAATTTTGATGGTTTGAACAAACCGATTTTTTTATCGTTATTTCTGTTGCGACAAGTACTATGTCCTCTGACTCTTGCATAGAGGCTACTACTGCTGTTGCAAAAATTGTTTCTTGTCTGCCTATGAAGTATGTTGTGTGGTTGGTGTCTGTTTTCAGGCCTCAAATTATTCCAGTTGTCAATATTTCTACGCAGTTGTTTGTGTGATATGTAGTGTGTCTCCATTGTAACGTTAGTTTTGCTAACAAATGCATATAAGTTAAGATGGACTTCAAGGGATTAACTAGTATTGGTCCTTCAGCACCATGTCTTCAAAGTAACGTCAGAGGCTTCCAATTACTCAATGATAGCACTTTTTTTACCTTGCCCAGCTTGTGAGCAGTGTGCTAATAAAAATGCGTGGTAAAACTCTCCCCTAAGTTTGAAATTCTTCCCCTATAGAACGCTTCTTTATATCTTGTCATTTTCTAGGTATCCACATATGAATTATAATACCACCAATTACACGGGACTGAAAATTAAAATAGGATAAACCAAGCTCGTGGATGAATCTAATTGCAAAAATTTCTAAACACTTACATTTTCTGATCATCACGAAATACTTACAGTGGAAATTGTTACCCTTCACTGCCGCTGAATGGTCTTTATTGTAACACTTTCATTGCCCTCTGTCATATAAGGAAAAGCTGTTTTTTCCCAAGGATGTTCACTTTAAAGTCACGAGTTTCCATATTCGTCTATTATATGATTGAGAATGGGTAACATAACTAGCGTTGTCATCTAGATTAAGTTTTCTTTCAGTTTGCGTGAGCTGATCACATATCGGATTTACCTCCTGTTTCTGTTGTCGATTGATTTTCATTGAACCATTTTAAAATTATTATAATCTTGATATTATTATTGTTTGTAAAAAAATGAAATAGTAAAGTGTCGTTAGAATGTGTACCAGCATGGGTCAACTACTACTCACTTTTGCACTTATTTCATTAACTCTCTCAGAAATAGCACCTAGTTGTTCTTTCTCTGTTTCTAACTATAGTTTCAGTGTTTAAGTTTATTCACTTATTTTGGCAAGCAGTATTATCGATTTTCTTATGCTGTTCTATTACTTGAATCATTACAGTGCTCTGCACTACGCTACTTAATTTGCCCAATAAGTTTTCTGTGTCTTGAGGTTGATTTTATATAATACTTGCAATTATCTCAACTAAATTTTCACATCTTTCTAAATGTGTTTTATTCTATTAAACACTGTTCTATTTCGTTATTATTAGGTCTAGTCTCCATACTATTTATTTTTGGCTGCTATGTCAAACACTGTAACCGTGATTTTCTCTCTTCCTGCATCCTACTATTGTCTTCCTTAATATGTGATTTCATTTATTCCTGTGACTAGTATTTCCTTTCTGTTCCCTAATCAACTATTCCTGTGACCTTGTTATGTCATCCTGTGACCTTTCATCTCAGTCACATCTTCGTTATATCCTTCCCTATTGTTAGCGACAATACTACACGGTTGGCATTACGAGAGTCGACACCAGTGCCAACATAAGGCCGACTCGAAGGAAAAAGTGGTAAACATAGTACTCCTATTTTCCACAAAAAAAACTTTCAGTCAAATTGTGCAGGAAAAAAAGAACAGCAATTAACCTAGGTGATCAACTACTAATCTTTTTTTATATCTAGCGAGAACCTATAAAATCTGCAATAAAATGATCTCTGTTACTTTTCATCTAATCAGAAGTATATCACTCAAATAACACAACCAACATTTCCTAAAATACCACAAATCATGAAAATGCAAATGACCACATTTTAAGAAAAACTTACAGAACTCTCCCACTTACTCATAAACAGCAAGATAATGCATGCACAAGTTGTTATATGAATTAGTTGTTGCAATTTCACTATCGAGACGGTACCATCAGCTCACGGCTAGAGCTACGAAAAATTAAAAAATACTCTCATTCTAGGCACATGGTTCTCCAAGTGTGAATACTTTGTTTGTGTTAGTTTTAAATACAGGTTTCCTATTGTTAACTTTCACATGTACGTGGTTACTGTAAAGTGAACGTTCAGTCTCCTGAACAATGAATATCATGTGCTTATTTAAACGCTATCTCAGGAAATGAGTCACCAAATCCATCTGAAATCTTATGAATGCATTCCTATTATATTTTAATAAAATAAGTAGCAAACCTTAAACCATATACGAAAGAAACTGTCACTTGAATCTCTGTATTGTACAGTGCAATGTGCAGTGCTACAATGTGTGATGTCAGAGTGTTTTGCAGTTCTGGCACACAAAACTAAAATAATAAAAACCTGCAAAAAATTACAAGTAGTAGGGAGATGCCTGTGTTGGTGCAATTGTGATATCAAATTGCAGTCAAACTTATATTCAGATTAATTAAGTTAATCAATTACTTAACACCCCCCTCACTTATGCAGCTGATTAACAAACTCACTGGATAGAATTCATTGAGCTATTTAATCAAACATTAAATAATTTGCCACTTACTTCTGTACAATATACCCTACATGAACTTGTATGGAATTACCTTTAAAGATAACTGAATGTTTGTCGCTTGTTATTGAAATTTTTTTCCGATAATAGTTTACTGACCTTGTAGAAAGAGTATATCAGATGGGGGCAGTGCGTGGTTTCGATCCACGGACCACTCGGATTTAGGCCCAGCGCACTTGAACCGTTTCGTTTCCCACGGTTCCTGTTTTTCCCTTGGTTTACTCCTGTTTGGAGTTTCCGCGCTTTCCTAGAGGGCGTTGCGAAGCCTCCGAGAGCGGGCTGCTAGCACGACCGCGGGCAGGAGGCGCTGTGTGCCGTGCCGAGGGCGTACGAGGCAGTTGAGGCGAGTGTTTGGCCCTGGACGACCATTCTGCATCGGGACGCTCGGTCCCTCCATGCTAAAACTGGATGGGCCCGAAAACCCGGGGCGTGAGGATACAAGAGGCCGTAAATCTGTGGACAACGTTTGGTTTCCGTTCATGGGGTGGGGAAGCTATGAAGTCGGTCTGTGGCTGCTAATAATTTCCAGAAGGTGGTGTCGTCACTGAAATTAATGTTTTTCATTTAGTTAGTCGTGGTCTAGCTGGGCCAATCCCTAGGTGTTGTGGGAGCTATTAATAACTGTGTGGCAAAGTTTCTCTGCTTTGAGTTTGTGATCGGACATTGTCTTGCGTGTATGTTACTGACCCCATGCATGTGCATTTGAACGCCATGCTGACTTAAGGCACGCGTCGTAAAAAAAAAATTTAAGAATAGTCGTTGTTATTGAGCATATATTCTTGTGTTAAGGAGTTTAGTCCCTGTGGCATTTAAGTGCTCTATTTAATAGTATTTAAGGTAGTGCTAAAGATTCTTTTTGGTAATCCACCCAACCACGACTGATGTCGGTTGCTCGGTCTGTCTGCAATGTTGGGCCTACTGGGTAGAGAACTTGTTGACTAGCTCTCCTTAGCTCCCAAGTCCCGTATTGATACAACGACGGTAGTTCTGCCGGAATCTCATTTGCAGAAGTTCTCAGTTCTTGTGAGCACAAATAAAGGTACCTTTGTAATTTTCGTCCGTTGACCAGCATTCTTTGTTTAATGATTACACAATCGCCTACTGGTCTTCGTCCAACCTAGTGGCTCGCGTTAGACGAGTTTCCGAGTTCCGTTTCCAGTTCGGGTAAATGTTTCCTCTTCTGGTGGAGCGTTATGGCGAATTAATGCTTTCCCTTATCATTACCTTTAAAGATAATTGATCGTTTGTCGCTTGTTACTGAAACTGGTTGGGATAATAGTTTGTTGACTGACCTCTTAGAATGAGTATATCGGTTAAATTTCTATCAAATTGATATGCTGATTAATGAAGTTGTTCAACTACTTACCCCCTCCCGCCTCACGTATGCAGCTGACCAACAAATACATTGGATACAATTTCTTGAGCTATGTAAGCAAATAATAAATAATTTCCCACTTCTTTCTATGCAATATACCCTGCCTGAACTTGAATAGAATTTAAGGAGAAGAAACTAGTAGATAGATCCTCTTCCGCGACTCCCCAGAGAACAACGTTCTTGGGAATATAAAGGAAGACAAACTTTAGTCACACAAGTACAACTGAAGTAAACTTATCACAATACAAAGGTAGAACATATACAAAGATGTCAGGTACAAAACTGTATACTGCTGAAAACACTTTCTAAATCTTCTCTGCTCAAGTGTAAGAATCGTATGTGGCTATTACTTTACAAACATCCTTACAAGCTAATCAAAATTTCTCTCGAAAGCACATTCTTCTTAGCCAATACAAGAACTAACATAATTTAGGGAGTAAATTCACATCCTGATAGTAAGAAATTTCTTTCATACTGATCAATTTTGATAGCTTCCACTGAAGTTTGCAAATGCACGGGTAGTTGCATGTTCATTAGCAGTTAAGTTAACTTGTGATTCTTGGAAAAAAAATTACTGGGAGAAGTCTGTCAGCTAATCTATTTGTACTTGAACGTTTATTGCATGTTCATAACTTCCAATTATGCGTAAATTAAGCAGTTTCTGCCATAATACTTGAACTCATCAGAAGAACTGAGTATTAGCCATGCACTGGCGGTGTCTCACTGTACATGACCGTAGTGTACATGTGTAAATAATAGCTACTACAGATATGAAGCAAAGAGACAATTTTGGAGTTAGTGCTTATCTTGAATGTATTATAAACTATGGCACAGAGAAATACCTACTTTAGCATTCCACAAGATCTGTGTACCGAGTCACACCTTGAACAAGGAATTTCCACTACCATTGGTAGTTTAGCGTAATTACTTTGATGTTAATTTATTTAAAGTCACTATAACAGTTTTCTCAAAAAAGTGATACATTTATGTGCAAAGCTACAACTTACATTGTGTGATACAGATGTTTAGTATCTGAATGCACAGTCGTAAATACGTAAGATAATAAAGAGCGCCTGATACTGTATGGAATCTATATTTTATTAAGAATTACTGATATATTTCTCGCACGAATATGTATATAGTCATCCTGAAAATATAATGAAAATTTTCTATCTCACAAAAACATTACGATCTGTGTAAGGTGACATGACTGCACGTGTTTGTATAAATAGGTACTGAAATCTATAATGTAGTGACCTCAGTTATGAATACGTGTTTCGCATCTCTGAGTACGCACTGCAGCCATAAAACATTCCTGAATGAAGTATGGGGCTACTGCGTACTGACATGGACAGCCTAACTAGTACACCAACAAAAACGGTGTGAAGAATTTTGCGCTCGCTTTATAAGATAACGTAGCTATTATCTCAATTGTGATGCTGTGTCGAAGCTTAAAACGGACAGTTTTATAAGCACCACTATTTGACACGTAATAATCACTGTTTTTCCATGGAGCAGTAGACATTCCCGTCTGCCGCCAGCAAAATTGTTGACGTGAAGTATGGTTTGCGCTGACACTATCGCCGGGCAGTTCTAGGCGCTACAGTCTGGAACCGCGCGACCGCTACGGTTACAGGTTCGAAAGCTGCCTTGGGCATGGATGTGTGTGGTGTCCGCAGGTTAGTTAAGTTTAAGTAGTTCTAAGTTCTAGGAGAGTCCCACAGTGCTCAGAGCCATTTGACATTATCGTTTTAAACTGTACAGTTAGAGGAATTAAAATACGCCCAACAGAAACATTTTCTAGATTCAAGTTGTGCACATTACCCATACAAGACTGATATTCACCTCATGTATTGATTCTGATGACTGACTGTATAAATGGGAGTATACTGTGACACTTTTGGATGTACAAATCACTTGCTAGGTTACACATCCAATACTATACTCAAACGTTAAGGAAATGTGAATTAACAGCTTCCTACCACTGGGATCATTAATAATTTGCTATGAACGCTTAGTGTCCTTTGTTTCACTGGTGATTGTGTTAGTGAATAAAAAAGCGGCGGAGGTTAAGGGGTGGCTTATTTAGCCGTGTCCACACCGGCCGTGCCTCGCTACGCCGCACCGCACAAAACCACGAAATGAGTTTCGGCGCAAGGTGGCATTGCAGCTGAAAAAGTTAAATCCCGCCGCTCTCCGCAACAAATAGCAAGTTTCGCACACAAAAGAAAATTTTTGTTGAGGCGCGAAGGTGCACACTGGAACATTGTTGTGCACTTACGAAGACTCCGATCCTTTCTGTGCAATTCTGCACTCATGTGCGTCATTCGGCGCCGTGCGGAGCGGTGCGTTTATTGTGGCGTGGTTTAAGTTGTCACTGTCTTCCGCTTCTTCTTTTTTTTTACATTTAATTCACAACTCTTGAAAAGAGACTGCGAACTTTACAATGAGATGTGTAGGAATAATAGTGGTACCAATCAGCTCCGATTTCGTGAAGGGTATGATCGATCTCTTAAAGTAGTAAAGGAGTTTTGCTATTTGGGGAGCAAAATAACTGATGCTGGTCGAAGTAGAGAGGATATAAAATGTAGACTGGCAATGGCAAGGAAAGCGTTTCTGAGGAAGAGAAATTTGTTAACATCGGATATAGATTTAAGTGTCAGGAAGTCGTTTCTGAAAGTATTTGTGTGGAGTGTAGCCATGTATGGAAGTGAAACATGGACGATAAATATTTTGGACAAGAAGAGAATAGAAGCTTTCGAAATGTGGTGCTACAGAAGAATGCTGAAGATTAGATGGGTAGATCACATAACTAATGAGGAGTTATTGAATAGAATTGGGGAGAAGAGAAGTTTAAGGCACAAATTGACAAGAAGAAGGGACCGGTTGGTAGGACATATTCTGAGGCATCAAGGGATCACAAATTTAGCATTGAATGGCAGAGTGGAGGGTAAAAATCATAGAGGGAGACCAAGAGATGAATACACTAAGCAGATTCAGAAGGCTGTAGGTTGCAGTAAGTACTGGAAAATGAAGAAGCTTGCACAGGATAGAGTAGCATGGAGAGCTGCATCAAACCAGTCTCACGACTGAAGACAACAACAACAACATGATCAATCAGCAAGAAGGGGCACGTTCTGTTTTAGTAATAACGTTACTTCCTCATAATTTGACCATTACTCAGTGTCGTGACTTATCAAGTGTTGTACCCCAGGGAGGCAAGTCTCGCTGCTCATAATTTAGCTTTGCAATGGAAGTATAGTTGCCAGAATTAGTTGCTAGCTAACTGGGACGTTTCTCTGAAATTAAGTGAAAACGCCCTAATTTGTGAATCATAAACCAGGACATTCTGGGACACTTTTTTAACGTTAAAATGGTGAAATATTTGTGCAAATTACTGCTGTAGTCAATTGGTTTAGCAAAGTAAATAAATAAATCAACCGTTTATACTCCAATTAATTTAATAAAACCCAAGGGAAGCCCTTCAAATGGTAATAACATTTTACGGTATTTGTACTGATAACACAAGAATCTTTTGTGTTGAATCGTTTATACGAGATATGACATAGTCTACTGAAACTCTGTATGTTGAAGTGGAAAGTTTACAAAATTTGTTATCCTATGCCTCATATTTATCCGAATTCTGAGCTTTGGACAGAAGATCTTTCCGTTGTATGATGAATTCATAAAAATAGAGCAACCCATTTGATAGCTAAAAACTCATTTGACTGTTGCATCGACCGTTGATTCTTGTAATCTGTTTCGTTCCTCGGTCCATTGCACACTCATGAGAGAAAATACTTGTTCCACGTTTGCATCGTGCCCTGGAATACTGAAGATGAATTCACACAGATTCAGAAATTGAGAATAGGGTTCTTCGCATCCAATCTGCCTATCTCTCCTTAAATGGCATACTACCCCAGTTATCGCTATGTTGGTTGATTTCTGATTCAGTGAACTGCTTGAGAAAAGAAAACTTGTCAAACAATAAACTATCATCTACTGGCAATTCTATATCTTGTACAAATGTTATTGTTCTTGTCACATTGCTCCACACAGGTTCTGCGTACTGAATTATCCATTTAAAAATGGAAAACTTCTTGAGATTTGTTGACAATTTTTCTAAATAAGTTCTACGCTTTTCATAAAACTGTTCTACATTAACATGAAATTTTTGAATTTCACTAGTTAATGCTACCTCGCTGTTCTGCAAGAGAGATGTCACTTCCAGTGGAATACTACTTATTTCTTTGCGACGTTCTATGATTCTGGTAGTATTTTTCAAAATCGCAACTACTTCTATATCAGTGCCGTCTGCTTTCTCAAGTTTAAGTATTTGTCTCTGAAACACTTCCAACTGACAATGCAGCAGCCGAAGATATACTTCCGTTAACGGATTCCGGAAGAGGATTGTTATAAATTTAGGTGTCTTTTCCTCCAAGAGGAAGAATAGTTTGAGATCATACAACTTCAGTACACTCTCTACAGCAATAAAATAAGATAACCATCTTGTTTTCGTATATGACAACAGTGCACAATACTCTATGTCCACAATCTCACAAAACACCTTTAGAAGCTCCGATCGTATGTGTACATGGAGAAGTAATTGAAAAGTTTAATTATAAAAGTTAAGTGAGCAGGGCTGCCAACTCCTAAGAGATTTTCGTTTAATTCACTTTCCCGTCTAAAAGTACCCTGTTTACACTCCTCCAAAATTGGTGTTAGCATTGTCACCGCAAAATGCGATATGCTTACTCTTACCAGTTTCATTTTCTTCTAATGCAGTAATGCTGTACATACTTATTACAGATGTGGTTTCATTTGGCAGCGAAATTAATTTAAGCAATTTCACTTGATTGCCATTCTGAGTTGTAAAATATTGAACAATTAATGGAAATATTTTTTCAGCCTTGCATCAATATCTATTGAATAATAGCGGAGCAGCGCAACGTCGTCGCATATTTGTTTGGCAGTGTCAGGTGCCAAAACTATTTTCAAAGGTGCTGTTGCTTTTGTTCTGCCTATCAGCACACACTTAACTGTGGCAGAATCGTAAGAATGATTGAAGCTTAGCCTAGAAGTACAGTCTACAGATTTCAAAGACCTATGATCCTTGACGGTATGATGACACATTGTTAATTCCGCTGCTGAAACTTATTGGCTCTGTTTTCATGACTTTGAAATAATAAAGCTGTCTTTTTTTTTAGTGCTGGCAATGCACATGTTAAATTTATGCTTGGGGCTGCCTAGATAATATCAAATACCTGCCCTTCCTAGAAGTGAAATGGCTGGCCTCAGTGGCCGGGCGATTCTAGGCGCTTCAGTCTGGAACCGCGTGACCGCTACAGTCCTGCCTCGGGCATGGACGTGTGTGATGTCCTTAGGTTAGTTAGATATAAGTAGTTCTAAGTTATAGGGGACTGATGACCTCAGATGTTAAGTCCCATAGTGCTCAAAGCCATTTGCACCATTTTAGAAGTGAAATGGAAACCTATGACTTACAGATTCTACATTCCACTTCACAGTCATGTCTTCCTCGTTTGATGAAATACCATTCTAATGTGTATTTGTATTGAAAGGAACACTTTCGCTTTGTTATTTGGAGCTCACTTCACACACAAACGCAATAATGAACTAAGCACAATAAGCTTCGGACAGAGAACCACATTGCTGCACCGTCTTAATTGAAAGGAATCCCAAGACAAGACTCAATAACAGAAAGAAGCATTACGCGCAATAAAGGCCGTTGATAGACGCTAGCAGGTGCAACAATGAAACAAAATTCATTAGTCTGCTTAATAGTGGCAGTTAAAATACAAATCTACGCGAGCATCTGGGAAGAAATAGACGGTAAGAAAGTATTTCTTTGGCATCCCAAAACCGGGACTAAACTTACGTTACGAAATCAATTTTCGAGACGCTCATTTTTCAAATGTGAAACCGGATCTATCTCGGAAAACCGGGACGTCTGGCAATCCTAAATGGAAGACACCGCTAACATGGCCATAAGAGTGGCCGGTGTCGACACTCCACAACTTCCCTTCAAATTCAAAGAAAATACCAAAAGACGTCCTAACAGAAGGCCGCTTGGCTGACAGTTCAGTTTAATTTTAAAATGCAAAGAGTGCAGTTTTTCAGTGTTTATATTGTGATTTCCGTTTCAGTATTATTTACAATAAGTTGTAGTCGAAGAAGATTACGTGGTTCTCAATACCGGAAACTCGCGAAAGATAAGGCAACAAAGAAACCGAAAGTTGTAAGAGAGAGTGAAATAATCGATGTGCTATTTAAAAATCAAACACAGTAAGTTAGTTCCAGCAACAGCTCTAGTTTAGAAACATCCGAGTGTAACAATCTTATGAACAGTATCGAATAGAGTTAAGTGTGTCGTTTATCCGAGTCAGAGTTTCTCTGATTAAAATAATAATAATAATAATTATTATTATAATAATAATAACAATAATGGCACGGAAACAATCAGATCAGTGGACCTAAATGAATCATTTAGAGGAATAACGACAGTGATTCAGTTTCTCACGATCCGGTAAGCAGGGTAATACATGAATTGCTATGCTATCATATCCCTTAAGAAGAAAATATGACACAGAATATGGATTGTGATTTCAGTAATTCAGGCAGACAATAGATTGACTTTGCGAGTTACTTAAATAAAGTTTTTTTTTCAGAACCGTGAGGAATGGCGAGAAACAAAAAAGAATATTTTTAGTAAACTCCCAAACTATCGAACTATTATTTTAATGAGTCACTGCTTGAAAATACTAACACAAATCATTTGCAGAAGAATGGAAAAACTTGTAGAAGCCGGACTCGGGGAGGATCAGTTTCGATTTTGGAGAAATGTAGGAAACCGCGAGGCCATACAGACCCTACTTACGACTTCTCATAGAAGATAGGTTAAGGAAAGGAAAACTTACGTATATAGCATTTGTAGAATTAGATAAAATTTTCGACAATGTTGACCAGCATCATCTCTTTCAAATTCAAAAGGTGGTAGCGGTAAAATACAGGAAGTTAGTGGCTATTTACAATTTGTACAAAAACCAGATGGCAGTTATAAGAGTTGAGAGGCACGAAAGGGTAGCAGTCTTGTGAATTTAGCACCCCTTTTCCGAGAAATATACATTTTTTTCATAATTCTTGATAGATGTGCCATAGTTCTAGAGTTTTTTGTACAAAATTTGAATAGTTCTGCAGAATTTAACGAAGAAAACCACAATACTCGAAAAAATTTTCGTATCGAAAACATTCTTTGTCAATTTCCGCAAGATGTAAATTCATGCAACAGTTCTGAGGACAATTCTAAACAGGACTCCAGCAGTTCTATCGAAAATCCTATTAGCATTTTTTGTGCAGCTAATGGTTTACGAGATAACTGAAATTTATGGAGAAAATATTTTCACTTACTGTGAAGTTGGCACCCGTTTTTTCAGAAATGTATATTTTTTCAGAGTTCTTGATAGATATGCCACAGTTCTAAAGTTCTTTGTACAAAACTTCAATAGTTGTGCAGAATGGAGGGAAGAAAACAACAATACTCGAAAAATTTTGCTATGGAAATATTTTTTCTCAATTTTCGCAAAAAGTAAATTCGTACAACAGTTCTGAGGACAGTTCAGAACAGAACACCAACAGTTCTATCGAATATCCTAATAATATTTCTTGTGCATCTAATAGTTTACGAGATAATTGCAATTTAAGGACAAAGTCTTTTCCCTTAATGTGAAGTTGGCACCCTTTTTTTCAGAAATGTATATTTTTTTCAGAGTTCTTGATAGATATGCCATAGTTCTAAAATTCTTTATACAAATTTTCAATAGTTCAGCAGACCTTAGCGCAGAAAACTACAATACTCGAAAAAATTTGGTATGGAAACCATTCCTTGTCGATTTTCGGAAAAAGAAAATTCTTACAACAATTCTGAGGACAGTTTGGAACAGAACACCAACAGTTCTATCGAAAATCCTTATAACATTTTCCTCTGCAGCTAAAAAAAACGAGATAATTGTAACTTAAGGAGGAAACCATTTCACATACTGTGAAGTTAGCACACTTTTCTTCAGATATATATATTTTTTCAGCGTTATTGATAGATATGCCGTAGTTCTAGAGTTCTTTCCACAAAATTTGAATGGTTCTGCAGGATATAGCGAAGAAAACTACAATGTATAAGATAGCTGCTTCAGGAACCCTTTCCTTCTGATACAATTCTTACTGTTGCAACAATAAATCACTTGTGCATAGATATCAACCGTATTGATCATTACAAAAATGTTACCATGGACCAACGGCGCACATTTCTTGCAGCGTTGTGCAAAGCATTCAGCTTACCCATTGTGAAAATACCACACTTGACTCTATTGTAAAATTTACAATGGATGGCTTCCGTTGATCTCCAGTGTCAGCATCTATCGAATTATCTTCATGCAAACGTGGTGCCAGGAGCACACACTTTCCCTGTTTAGGTAGAGAGGAAACTAGAGTTCAGTCTTGTGGAAGCCAAAAAAGGAACTGTGGGCAGCCGTTCCTTTACTGACAGCAAGCTCTAGAGAAATCTCACGCTTGTTTTTCTTCATCGTGCCAACAAAAGAAAAGTCCTCCCTTCATAGCTCTATTACGAATACAGTACTAGAAACCTAGTTGTTGGCTTTCACATCTCGACCTGACTGATGTATAGATGTACACAGTCACAGAACACCATTGAAATGTTAATTGCTCTATTGGTACAATCCTTCGGGTTGCAACACAGCGTAAATTTCCAAACCGTACAGGTAAAACACTTAGGAGTACACAAAAGCATAGATTTTAAATCTATATTTGTTTCTTCTGATAGGTACATACTGGCGAAAACTGCACCATCCACAGAATCCTTCCAGCTTCTTTGCTACTGTAACATTTTCTCCGAGGGTATAATGTTTCTGGTAGTTGCATACAAACACATCAAATATTTCCCCTAATAGCTGTTAGCTTCTCTAATTGTCTCATTCATCACCAGTAGCGCGACTGTAAAATCTAAGGCATCCCACAATAAATTTGAAACGTTTTATGTTCATTATGGGGCGAAATTTGTCAGTGCCATCCCCATCAGTTCCACACAGATCTTCCAGGCTTTATCTGTTACCTTTGTTAACAACAGTTAAAAACAAGAGACTGATCACGGCTTTCAGTTCAATAACATCTATACATGTTACTCCTCTCTCTCGCTGAAATTAAGCTTTGATGCTCTCAAAATGCTGATTTGAATACAAAAGTACAATAGACAAAGTATCATCACCTGTAAGGCAATTACAGCTCACAAAGGCTGCTTTGGCTACGCCTATTGGTCCATATAAATTTCGTATAATATTATCCTCTTCGCCAATAGGCTTTGGATATCTTCAACGTGATCTAGTACATACCACTTAAAACAATAAAATTCCTATAAAATATCACAATCAGACGCAGTGTATTAGTTTCATATTTGACGTTCAGACAGCGGATACCGACGATTTAACAGTTCAAAATTAATTTTAGTGAATTTTACATTCTGGATTAGCTTTGTACTACTTACAAGATTGATAAACAAATAAATTAATTCTTGAAATGAAATACGATAGGTTGCAGTGGATAAAAATGAGCAATCGGCTCATATCTCAACAACAGAGCACTAACGTCGGTACTGATTCATACAACAATGAAAAGCATACAGAGAAAGGAAGCTATAACGAGAAGACTCCAGTGCTGCCAATTGTTGACAAGTAATTTACGGAATCACACAACAATGAAAAGCCTAAGGAGAAGGGAAGCTACTAACGAGAAGGCGCCTATAATACCAATTGTTGAAAAGTAATTTACAGAAAATTTCGGCGTGTATCAATCTGAACAGCTGAGCCTGATAGGAGGATAGTAAAAACTATGATATGTCCCTGAGACTTCTCAAGACCAAAATATAATAAACAAAGCACAGCAACAATGGAAACATTTTGGCACCACATCTGGAAACAATGAATACGTGAACAGCCGCTTTTAAACAATCGCAAATGACATATGCTTAGCAGTTACAATAGTGGTAGCATCAAAGCTTCTTACAACGGCTACACTTTTTGGGAGGCGCGCGCCGCGTCGTGAGAAGGCAACCCCCAGCGCTCCATTTCGCTCCTTGTTCTGCCGCCACAATACTAATCACACTCTTGCGAATAATCATTATGCTCGTTCAGTCAGACCTCTTGTGCAGTCGGTGCCTGTTGTACAGTCGGTGCTGTTGTGTAAGTGATATTTATGAACCGTAAAGCCATAGAAATGTACAATCTAACAGAATTGAAACGTCTTCTCAGCATGGAGGAATTTAAAGTGATCGATGATAGAAGCATTTAGTTTACCCCATCTCATCCGGTCCTCCAAAAACTGTCTGGTGCTATGGCGACATCCGCTCCAAAATATCTTCTAAACATATTTACACATCAATTAAAGAAGATCGTCGTGATCATCTTACTTTTGTTACAAAGACGTTCAGGCTGGAATGTTTCGTTGAAGAAAAAGACGGCGACAGCAAAGATGAGTTGTGGAATGTTTTTAGTTCTCTGTGTAAGGACATGACAAAGCAATTTGACCTACTACTGTCAGCAGAAAAATGGTCTACCATAAAACCAAAACCAGAAAACTAGAAAAGCTTTCAAGACTGGAAATAGGGAAATGGACTGATTTGATGACTGATAAAATTTATGAACATCACAAAATTCCTGGTGACTTTTCCTTCAAATACGCGAAAGTGTATGAAAGTTGAAGTTCAAAATACTTCTGGAAGATCAAAGGAAGATGTACGGAATGTGGACACACTTTCGAAGGGATTGCTCTGAAGAAGCCATAAAAGAACAACGATATTGTTCTTAATTGCAGACTTTCAAACTTTTCACACGACAGTAACCATCTAAAAAGAAGACAACTTCGTGACACTAGAAGACAACAGGTAGCTTCTAAATTAGGTGATAACAGTATGCCGCAAAATAAACGTCACTAATAAAGATCCAAATATCGTCAATCTATCATCAATCAGTGGCCCAACTTATCAGATGATATCCTCTAGGCATGACACATAGTTCTTGTCGTTTTTCTTTATGGAAATCGTCAGAGCTGGCGTTCTCAGACCAAAAATCATGGTAAGTGATTTTGGTAAGGCTATGTTGGTTGCCATTTCTAGAGCAATAGCTAAATTGCTCGAACTTAACAGATTATTTGAATAGATGTTATAGTCATATTGTTTTGCATGAAAGAGTAATTTTACCCTCGTGATGTTTGAAAACAGATGTAAACCATTTTATGGTCATGATATCGAGATGGAAAGTGCTTCTCAAGAGGTAAATCGCAAGTCAAACAAATTTATCATTGTGATTTGGCCCATATTTCCATGATGACAGATTTTCGTGGTATGGAAAGTGCTTTGTACTCACTTTTGATTGTTGCATTGAGTGAACATCTTGGTATTGGTGAGTGCCGTCAAGAATATTCCTCAATGGAACAACAACGCCACCTTGATAACATTATCAGAGGAGGTCCACGTCATATATATATTGACCAAAAGAAAGATGATGACAAGAAACTGATGATGCTGTAATCAATGATGACTGTCTTTTTGGAATCAATTTTGGACTGTAAGGAATATACTGCAAACGCGTGGATTGATAGGGCAAAATGTATCTACAATGAAGCTGAAATCATTGCGATTCAGACTAAGGATGACAATCTCTTTGATGTGAATCCGTACAACATTCCTAATGCTGCACAGATGCTGAAAGATTTGATGTACTATATACCACTGTGGACAGATGTGATGTATCCTTCTTTCCATGTTCCTTTATCTATTCGTTCGTCAGCAGCGACTGATGGACAATTTTCAAAGTTATAGACAATTGGTTTTGACAAGCAACCTTTACGAGTAGACAGATTCATTGTTCAACATTTGAACTGGCTGCGTGAGGAAACAAAACTGTTAGCGCAGCAAGCTGTGAAGCTCAAACCAACTTTAGCATCACTGCCTTACCATGAAGAAGAAAACTGGAGAGGAAATAATAAGAAGGTGAAGATAACAAACCCCAAAAACAATGTTCTACACGATAATTCTGAGAGGACAATGAACAATGCCTTACGAAGTGAGACCCAACACGAAGATGGCAATGGGACAAAGTGAAGCATAACTTTTAATAGTTTTGAGTACAGTTTTTCTCCTACTTCCAGCTCACTTGTTATGAATGCGAAGAACAACAGTCTCTCAGTCAAGAGCGATAGTGTGTGTCTTCTACACTCTTCAGATGATAATTTACTGCCGAATTTGGACTCTAAAGAGATGTTTCATTCCACAAACGACTATCGCGAATCATACTTCACCAGGGATTTCACTGAAATTTCATCCTGTGGTTCGAAAACAGAAGAAAACCGAGAGACCAGTAACAATAAAATGGAGGACAATGCAATGCTGAAAAAGCTTCGAAATGAAATCATTGTCACACCGAGCATGCAAGCTAAAAGCAAGAAAAACTACTTAGATAAATGCCCAAACGGGAATTCGAATAAGAAATTCATAGACATTAATCTGCCACTTTTCCCAAATGGGTCTGGTCCTCAAACAAATTCAAATCTGCTACCTACAACTTTTAAGGGAACGTGCGGTTTCGATTCTTTAATGACCTTATTCATGGAAGCAATATCACTCAGCGATGATTTCAAAAGTACCATTCAGCTGGTGAACCACCCATTTTTTGATCTGGCTTTTGATGTTTTGGACCAAAAAATTATAAGCTCCCTTGATTTTAAGCGGAGATTTGATATATTATATGTGATACCGTTCTTAAAAAAAGGATTAATCTCTCGAAAAATATTGTCTCTGAATGCAGAGTAGAATGTTGGGGAATTATACGAGACAATAATAAAAGATATCACGATTTGCAACAAAAAGATATCGTGTCTGACGTGCCTAAATTCATTACACTATATTTCCGTTGATACGTATGTGCTTTTCAGACTTGGTTATAACTTCGTGCAAGAGACTGTAGATGTAACAAATGAAGGTCTAAAGACTATCATAAGAAATGTAAAGAAGAAGCAGTCGAAGAAAAGGAATTCGAATGCTACTTGATGGTGGATACTAGTATAACAACCTGTCCACTAACTGAAGATCAGTTTCCTCCGAATCAAAGGAAGAAATGTGTGTTGCAAACGATCACGAAAGAAATCGTAGTCAACAATCAAGAGTACACTCTCGTTGGTGCCATTCATTATAATAACTCCATCAAACACTACACTACTTTGATGGAACCTACTAGAAACAGTACGATGACCTGTATAAAGATGTACAGAGAGTTTCAAAAGAAACCATAATTTCTCCATACCAGTTCACATATTTGAAGAAAGGAAAATTTTCAATTGACAGCTACAAGACTGAAGAGGCGAAACTAGTAGTTCCTACATAGGAACTTTGCTGTATATGTTAAGCAACTGAAAAACTTGGATATCTAAATATTACAAATACAGCTTCTATGTTAATTCTTAATATATTTACTAAAATGTAAACTTTCACGGCCGGAAATATCATGTGCATTATAATTATCCGGGCTGTTATGCCGTGGTCGGTTGATGAATTCTGAGGTGATTCCCAACGTTTCGTCTCCGACTGCGGGAGACATCTTCAAGGGGGTCCGTAGCTTGATGGAAGGTCCAACACACACACTGGCTCCCTACTGACTGCCGCTAAATTCCGTGTCCGCGCGTCCCCGCGCCGCGGCGTGACGTCACGTGTTTTGAGAACGTCAGTGCAATTGGCCGCTGTCCGTCGCCGTCGATCGTCGTTGCCATCACCCAGTAATGGACGAGTGGTACACATCTTCTTTAACACCGGCATCCATATACCGTTTAATTTGACGCCTTCCTCCTTTCGGTTGAAATTATTTGGGTGTTTAGCGATTTCGATTGCCTCCCTGTAGAGCCTTTCATAGTATCCGCTCGTGGCCGCTAGTACTTGCGTCTCCTCGAAACGAATATTGTGGTTCCCTGGCTGGAAAGCATGCTCCGCAACAGCTGATCGTTCCGTTTCACCTCTTCTACAATTTCCCTTGTGCTCTTCCAAACGTTTAGAAACAGTTCTTTTGGTGGTACCCACATAAACATCACCACAGCTGCATGGGATCCTATACACTCCAGATTTTTCCAATGGTTTGCAAGCGTCCTTGGCAGGCCTAAGGTATTCCTGTATCTTCCTGGTGGGCTTGTAAATTACGGTAATATTCCGCTTCGTCAAGATCCTCCCTATTCTTTCCGTTACATTTTTAACAAACGGCAGGAAAACCTTAGATTTCGCAGTAGCCTGTACGTCAGTATGATTTCTGCGTGGCTGCCTCAACGCACGTTTTATTTCGGCGGACGAATATCCGTTCTTCGTTAGTGCATTGTGGAGATGTTCCATCTCAGCGTCGAGCAGCTCAGGTTCACAAATATTTCTAGCTCTGTCCGCTAACGTCTTGATAACACCCCGCTTCTGTTGTGGGTGGTGGTTCGAATCCCGGTGCAAATAACGGTCCGTGTGCGTGGGTTTGCGGTACACTGAGTGGCCCAAACTACCATTTTCGTTTCTAAACAGAAGCACATCGAGGGAGTGTAGTTTGCCGTCTACCTCCTCCTCCATAGTAAACTGAATTCTTGAGTTCATACTGTTCAGATGTTCGTGGAACCGGCTTAGTTCCTCCCTACCATGTCTCCACAACACAAACGTGTCATCCACGTGTCGGAACCATACATTTGGTTTCTTGCTGGCAGTACCTAAGGCCTGTTCTTCGAATTTCTCCATAAAGAAGTTTGCAATTACTGGACTTACGGGGCTTCCCATAGCCACGCCATCCGTTTGCTCATAAAACTGTTCATTCCACTTGAAGTATGTGGTCGTCAAACAACACTTAAACAGCTCTAAAATATCGGCAGGAAAAATTCGATCCAGCTGTTCCAATACATCATTAAGTGGTACCATGGTCAACAGCGATACCACATCGAAGCTGACCAATATGTCCTCCGGTTGGAAAACTATGCAATTCAATCTGCTGATGAAATGAGTCAAATTCTTTATATACGAGTCTGAACCGCCCACATGTGGTTTTAACAACGTAGTCAAAAACTATGCTAACGAGTAGGTGGGCGAACCAATGACCCTTAGTATCGGTCTTAACGGAACATTTTCTTTATGAATTTTGGGCAATCCATAAAGCCTCGGTGGTAGCGCAACCGAACTGCAGAGATCTTTCTGTACACTCTCTTCAATGGAGGACTTTTTTATTAACCCCGACACAGTTCTGAGAACTGGAACCATAGCCTTCCTGTTTTAGTTACTAGGATATAAGCATTTTGTGCCCTGAATTTCATGTATATATTTCTTGTCCCCATTCTTCTTAGTTGATTGACACCTCATAAATTCTATGCTTATTTACTACTGAATTCCCTACATAGGTATTTCCTTCCGTGTTTTAGTGTTTCCTGAAGAAGAGCTGTTAAGGGGACCTGTACATAACAACCTATAGTTTTTACTGGTACTTTGGCATTTAATTATGCAAGACTGTCAATAGAATCTGGAATAGAAGTTTTATCAAACAGTTAGTACACTCCTGGAAATTGAAATAAGAACACCGTGAATTCACTGTCCCAGGAAGGGGAAACTTTATTGACACATTCCTGGGGTCAGATACATCACATGATCACACTGACAGAACCACAGGCACATAGACACAGGCAACATAGCATGCACAATGTCGGCACTAGTACAGTGTATATCCACCTTTCGCAGCAATGCAGGCTGCTATTCTCCCATGGAGACGATCGTAGAGATGCTGGATGTAGTCCTGTGGAACGGCTTGCCATGCCATTTCCACCTGGCGCCTCAGTTGGACCAGCGTTCGTGCTGGACGTGCAGACCGCGTGAAACGACGCTTCATCCAGTCCCAAACATGCTCAATGGGGGACAGATCCGGAGATCTTGCTGGCCAGGGTAGTTGACTTCCAACTTCTAGAGCACGTTGGGTGGCACGGGATACATGCGGACGTGCATTGTCCTGTTGGAACAGCAAGTTTCCTTGCCGGTCTAGGAATGGTAGAACGATGGGTTCGATGACGGTTTGGATGTACCGTGCACTATTCAGTGTCCCCTCGACGATCACCAGTGGTGTACGGCCAGTGTAGGAGATCGCTCCCCACACCATGATGCCGGGTGTTGGCCCTGTGTGCCTCGGTCGTATGCAGTCCTGATTGTGGCGCTCACCTGCACGGCGCCAAACACGCATACGACCATCATTGGCACCAAGGCAGAAGCGACTCTCATCGCTGAAGACGACACGTCTCCATTCGTCCCTCCATTCACGCCTGTCGCGACACCACTGGAGGCGGGCTGCACGATGTTGGGGCGTGAGCGGAAGACGGCCTAACGGTGTGCGGGACCGTAGCCCAGCTTCATGGAGACGGTTGCAAATGGTCCTCGCCGATACCCCAGGAGCAACAGTGTCCCTGATTTGCTGGGAAGTGGCGGTGCGGTCCCCTACGGCACTGCGTAGGATCCTACGGTCTTGGCGTGCATCCGTGCGTCGCTGCGGTCCGGTCCCAGGTCGACGGGCACGTGGACCATCCGCCGACCACTGGCGACAACATCGATGTACTGTGGAGACCTCACACCCCACGTGTTGAGCAATTCGGCGGTACGTGCACCCGGCCTCCCGCATGCCCACTATACACCCTCGCTCAAAGTCCGTCAACTGCACATACGGTTCACGTCCACGCTGTCGCGGCATGCTACCAGTGTTAAATATTGCGATGGAGCTCCGTATGCCACGGCAAACTGGCTGACACTGACGGCGGCGGTGCACAAATGCTGCGCAGCTAGCGCCATTCGACGGCCAACACCGCGGTTCCTGGTGTGTCCGCTGTGCCGTGCGTGTGATCATTGCTTGTACAGCCCTCTCGCAGTGTCCGGAGCAAGTATGGTGGGTCTGACACACCGGTGTCAATGTGTTCTTTTTTCCATTTCCAGGAGTGTATATTGTGAGCTGTAGGGGAAAAAAATTATAAATCTGTGGAATAAATTGTGCAGTGAATATTGAGGTTTTCGTTACATACTGAATTACATGTAATTGTTGTTTTAGGTTCAATGTACTTACATGCTAATTTTATTCTTTGAATTATTACCGTGTTGAAACAGTAAACCAGTAATATTTACCAGTTTCATGTTTGGGTTATTTTAAGAAAAATATATTTTAAGAGTCAGTTTTTTTCTCCTAATAATATATATAATATGACACACTCTGGCTTAAAATTTTTTTCCATTGTTGAATAATGTGGTTCAGTGTGTAGGCAAGCACTATATTATTATCCAATCATAACTCTGTTTATGTAGCTTTAATAGTGGATGAGATGCCAGTAACAATATCTCTGTAGGCAAACACGTTGATTACAGATAATTGAAACTAAATATTTGTATGTCATTTTCTTCTCAATGACGACATTTCAAACCCTTACTGCTCCATGATCTTGTCGATTCCTTTCGTGTCGTTTTCAGTTTCTTTAGTTTTACTTCTTTTCTTTGTTATACTGGTCTCCTTTTTCATGCTCTCAGCAGCTTTTTCAGTTTCTGTGACATGTTGCCTGTCCGCTCATAGCTGGACTAAAGACCACAAAAACAGCACCCTGAAAGGAAGCGTAGTGTATTTTGTGTCATATATTTATGATTGAATGGAACATCATAGCCAGCAAAACCTACTAAGTGAGTTTAATAACTACAAAAATTCGACAATGCCGATTAATTGACAATGGAGCTTCAGATGGACAAACTAGATAGCAAATCACCAGAACAATAAGTAAGAAACTAACATCTAGGATTGAGGTAGAAGTAAAATATTGGAGGGACGCCCCAAAACAATCACAAAAAGAATACAGAAAAAAATCAAGAAAACTGAAGGATGGTACTACTTTTCTAAGAAAGGAGGATTTTCGGGTGAACACAATTATGGTTATTACAGACTAATTGATATCCGAATTAGAGAAAAAAAAATTCGTTGGAAGAGTTTTATAGCAATTTAGAATTCCTCAGTAACTGGAGATTTATTTGTGGTCATCCATGTCGCAGTATCGAGTGAAGAGTCTCTCCTTCCTCTCCAAAAATTCTAACATGACACAGCAAGTAGACTATGAAGATGCGATCGAGGAGTTTGATAGAGAGAGAGCACGCTGCAAATAGCTATGCGTGACCTGAGAGTGGTAAGCCTAACGGCTATGTATTTATTATTATTACCGGCAGTAGCGGCGGTCATAGTAATCAGTTACGCACAAATGTGAGCTAGTCAGTGGTACATTTATGTCGAATGAGGTGCAAAAGTATTTTTCTCCGTCTGGGGGAACAGAATAACTGAACTCTCCCCTGTTAGTGATATAAACATCAATTTAAAAAAGAATCTAGTGAATAAGACGTCTACGCTGGCTGTAGTAAGTATTATAGGAAGTTCGTGTTGTGCTTTGCAGTACGTCACTGCTGTTCACACACGTGAGTAAATCAATATAAACGGCAGATAAGGCTTTACAATACGCCTTTGGACATGAGATTTATTCGACGTCAGGAACGTGTTAACTGGTGCAGCTGCACTCACACGACAACTTCAGATGTAGGGTGAGTTTGTACTGTCCGTGTAAGAACCACATCCTTATCCCGTACTGACTCCTTTTCTATTAGAAGATCGAAGGACTTAGCAATGCATTCGTTACTACAGTAAATTTCTTTCAAAATCTATACACACTTTGACTTTAGCTTTTGCGAGTTTAAGTTTCAAGATTGCTTATAAGCTTGTACCTCACTAACTCAAACACACACAAAGTCATCAAACAATTCGATAACAAGTTTCGATAATAATAGCTTACAGTGAAAATTTAACTAGTAACTAGTTGTCATACGTATAGTCAAATTGTAATGCGGGATACTACAGAAATAAGTCTCTTTCCCCAACCAATAACGAAATTAATTAGAGGAATGCGGGAAAAGGTGGGAAAGGTAGTTTTAACCACTTACTAAATGGCAAAAAATAAACAAACGTAAGCAGATTTGGTTATAATTAGTTTACTCAGTGTTTACGCAACTATTAAATTACAAAAATACATACAAAGGAGCTTGCAAATTTATCAGATTTAGTTATATATATCCTGATTAGGGGAATCGATATAAATACGGTTTTATGCTTTAAGTAAATAAATAAATCAATAATAATCAGTAGTGAAACAATATAAGAGCCTCAAAGGATGTTATTTGTAAGTTTTACCTCTTTCACATTACATACATATGTTAATTCCCTCGTCGCCATCACTTTCTGTCCCTGGCGAAGAGTTGTGGGCTGAACACCCACATGCCACACACCGTATCCCACCTTCTTGGGAGAAGCCGAAACAACACAAAAATCTTAAATTCTTCTGGACATGCAGCGTTATATATATGTTGTAAGGACATTATGTGTACATTAAGCCTAAACGCCGCTTTGTGTAGCAATTGTTATAATTGTGACTTTATTTTCATTGGCTATAGGCCTATTTCGGCTCAAAGGCCATTTTCAAACACTCTGCAACATATAGTACGTTATTTACATCATATATCTGTGAGTTTACGTAATAAATAATTATTCTGTACATTTGGATGAAGACTTACTTCCATATTACTTCTTTGACGCTCTTGCTGTCAGATAACTTACTTAGTGCGTTTTTAAGCAAAGCACAGGCGAATTTATAAATAATTTCCTAAGTAATGTCTCAGCAGTAGAATTTTTCTTTGTTGACCAGTATCATGTTGTTAACATTTTGTAGGTTTGACAGCTTCGAGTTACGTCAGCGATGTTACATGGTTACAGATTTGTTTTTATAGAAACAACTATGTAACATCGTTAACATAACTCATGTTACATGGTTACAGATTGAGACGTATGTGGAGGGAAGTAATATGTAGTCCGACTCATCTCAGAAAGTTCTTTCACGAAATTTCAACAGTAATCTCTCCATGATGCACAACGCCTCTCTTGTAACGTCTGCCAAGGGGGTTTGTTGAGCATGTCTGTAACGCTCTCGCGCCGGCTAAACGATCCCATGACGAAACGTGCCGGTCTTCGTTGGATGGTCGCCATCTCTTCTATCAGTCCTATCTGGTAGGAATCCCAGATAGATGAACAACACTCAAGAATCGGTTGGACAAGCACCTTACAAGCACCGTACTTCGTGGATGAGTAATTAAGATTCTTTCTACGAATCTGAGTCTGGCATCAGCTTTTCCCACTATTTGTTTCTTGGGATCATTCCACTTAAGATTGCTCTGAACAGTTACTCCTAGATGTTTTACTGTAGATAGTGTTTCCCGCGGTATGTCATCAACAGTGTGGCTGTAGAATAGTAGATTTCCTTTCCTATGTATGCGCAATATGTTACTTTTATTTATGTTCATGGTCACCTTCCAGAGCCTGCATCATTCATTGTCCTAGATCATTTATATATGAACTCATGCTCATAAATTAAGGATAACTGCAGAATGTGGTGCCACACAACGTGGCACTAAACAAAACTGGTGTTAATATCACAGGCACATAGGGAACACACACGACACAGATCTTTAAGTCCATGGTGTTGGTGATAAGTTGATCAGTAAGTGCACGGTATTGGTCATAAGTTGAGAAAACCATCTCGAAACACATATGCTACACAACGCCACTGCTTCTTGCGTATGTACCCCGACATCAGAATGGGATATGATCACCATGCACACGTACATCGGCCGCACAACAGGTTGGCATACTCTGGATCAGGTGATCGAGCAGCTGCTGGGGTACAGCCTCCCATTCTGGCACCAGTGCCTGTGGGAGCTCCTGAAGTGTCGTAGGGGTTTGAAGACGTGCAGCGGTACACTGACCGAGAGCATCCCAGACGTGCTCGATGGGGTTTAGGTCTGGAGAACAGGCAGGCCACTCCATTCGCTTGATATCTTCTGTTTCAAGGCACTCCTCCACGATGGCAAATCGGTGGGGCCGTGCGTTATCATCCATCAGGATTAAGATGGGACCCACTGCACCCCTGAGAAGGGGGACATACTGGTGGAAAACGACGTCCCGATACACCTGGCCTGTTACAGTTCCTCTGTCAAAGACGTGCCGGGGTGTACGTGCACAAATCATAATCCCGCCCCACACCATAAAACCAAGACCTCCATACAGGTCCCTTTTAAGGACATTAAAGGGATTGGTAACTCGTTCCTGGTTCATGTCGAATGAAAACCCGGCGAGAATCACCTTTCGGACTATATCTGGACTCGTCCATGAACATAAGCTGGGACCGCTGTTCCAGTGACCATGTACCGTGTTCTTTACACCAGGCTTTAAGGGCTCTCCTGTGACAAGGGTTCAGATGATTGCATGTTGCAGGTCTCCGGGCGAAGAAATCACGTATGCTCAGTCGTCTGTAGACTGTGTGTCTGGAGACACCTGTTCCAGTGGCTGCAGCAAGATCCCGAGCAAGGCTACCTGCAGTACTCCGTGGCCGTCTGCGGGCAAAGATGGTGAGATATCGGTTTTCTTGTGATGTTGTACATTGTGGACGTCCGGTACTGTAGCACCTGGACACGTTACCCGTTTGTTGGAATCGTTGCCATAACCTTGAGATCACACTTTGTGGCACACGGAGGGCCCGAGCTACGACCTGCTGTGTTTGGCCAGCCTCCCGTTGCCCTAGTATTCTACCCCTCATAACATACTCAATATGTGTTCTTTGAGCCATTTTCAACACACAGTCACCATTAGCATGTCTGAAAGCGTCTGCTCACTTACTCGCTGCACCATACTCTGACATGCACCAACACACCTCTGTGTATGTGGACTGCTGCGAGCGCCACCGTGCGACGACCGCAGGTCAAATTCATCGCATGGTCATACCCCTAGGTGATTTAAGCCCGCAAACCGCCCAAAAGAACGTTATTTCACCAAGTAGCAGCATTATCCTTAATTTATGAGCATTAGTGTATTTTAAACAGTTACGGTCTCGTCACACTTCCTTGGGGTACTCCGTAAATTACCTTTACATCTGTCGATTCTATTGCGTTAAGACTGACGTGTTGAGTTCTATCAGGAAGGATGTCTTGGATCGAGTCACAAATCTGCTCCGATACTTGATAAATTCGTATTTTGTTCAGCAATCGGCAGCGTGGGACGGTATCCAGTGCCTTCCTGAAGTCAAGGAACACGGTTTCAACCTTATCGCCGTTGTCTACAGCGCTGTGGACCCCGTGGGGGAATAGAGCGAGCTGAGTTTCGCAGGATCTCTGTTTACGGAATCTATGTTGAATTTAGGAGGAGATTTTCGTTCTCCAAAAACGTCGTAGTGCTTGAACATAAAACTTGTTCCATATTACAGATTGACGTCAACGACAGGTCTATAACTGGTACGTGGGTCCAGCTGCCGTTCTTAAGAACGGGAATGACATGTGCTTACTTCTAGTCGTCAGGTGTCCTTTGTTGCTCACGCGATCGACGATAAATTACTGCTAGAAGGGAAGCAAGTCCTTTCGCAAAATCTTTGTAGAATCTCATAGGTATCTCATCTGGTCCTGAAGCGTTTCCGCTGCTAATCGGCTGTAGTTGCTTTTCTATTCCGCAGTCGGTTATTTCGATGTCTGCCATTTCGACGTCCGTATGGCGATTGAAAGCTTCCATTCCAGTATGGTCACTGACTGTATGAATAGATGATTTTAACCCACTTGCTGATTTTACAAACGACCTGCACTTCTTCGGGGCTTTACTCAGTCGGTTGCAGAGTTTTGCCTTTAAAGACTTTGAAAGCTTCTCTCGTTTTCATCCTTACGCTCATTTTCGCTCTGTCCAGCTTTCGCTTTGTAGAAATGTATGCTATTAAATCTGAGATGAAGTTCTCTCTGTTTAGGAAGTAGTTTTCTAACACACCTGTTAAACTATGGTTGTTCTTTCCCATCCCTTAAGACCTATCTCGGAACTTAATGGACTAGGGCATACTGCACGAAGTCTTTGAATTTCTTTCATTTGTTCTCCACGTACTCGTCTTCATCTCCGAATATTTGATGCTGACTGCTCAGATACTCTGAAATTTGTATCCTGTCACTCTTGCTAAGCAAAAACATCTTCCTACCTTTCTTAACATTTTTTGAAAGACTCGTAGTGACAGATGTTATCACAGCCGTATGATCACTGATTCCTACATCTACATTAACTGATTTGATAAGTTCAGGTCTGTTTGTTGCAAGGAGGACTAAGTCGTTAGCCTCATGTGTTGGTTCTCTAACTATCTGCTCAAAGTAGTTTTCGGACAAAACATCCAGAACCAGTCACATGAATCCAAGTCTCTGGTAACAGATTTGATAGCATGATACTCAGAATTTGTAACTGACAAGTTGAAGTAACCCTCTATTACAACTGTATGATCAGGAAAATTACTAACGATATCCTGCACGTCGTTTCTGAAGCGCTCGACCACTGGAGCTACTGACCCAGGCGGCAGCTTATAAAAGCCTCAGATAACAATTTTGACCGATCTTTGATGCTTGTCATAGGTTTATTCATGATTCAAATCTGTGAAAATCTCTATAGATTTAATCGAATTCCTTACTGCAATAAACATGCCACCGCCGTGGGTGAGTACTTCATCCTTATGATAAATATTCCAACAGGAACTTAGGTTCTGATTGTTATTAACGTCCGGTTTCAACCAACTTTCTGTTCCTAATACTGACTACGAATTATAACTTTCAGTAAGCGATACTAATTCTGGAATCTTTCCTTGGAAGCTCACGCAGTTTACTAAAATCACATTAACCAATTCCATCTCTGATCTGCGACGGAGAACACTGTCTAAGGACATTCTGGCTAATGCATCAGGAAAATTGTTGTTGACTAATTTATAAGTCAAATCGTCTTTGTTCCTAAGTGAGGGACTCTCTAACGTAAAAAGCCCCGTGGGCACGCCACACGTACCTTCCTATCCCAGTAGAAGCTTCCTGTGTGTAGTGCACGCCTGACACGTTGAGGGGAAACCTACGATTCTGCACCCGACAGCGAAGTTCGAGAAGTTCGCTTTCAATATCGTGACTGAGTCGTCTGAGCCTCTGATTTAGGCCTTCCACTCTGCTCCAAACCATAGGACCACCATAAAATTTTGCCACGATGCCACAAATAGCTAAGCTTGCAACCCGTCTGCGATGCTAGTTGCCTTCACCAAATCAGCCACCCGCCGAAAGGTACCAAGGACGCCATACGCCAAGCGGCCGGCATCATTTCTGGCAACATGTGCCACAATATGCAGCCGATTGCACCCACTGCGCTCGATAGCCGCCGGCAGGGCCTCTTCCATATCATGGAGGAGACCCCGAGTGCACACTGGCGTTCTTTCTTTCCTTTCCTTCTATTTCCCTCACGGCCTCAATCACTGGAGAACCAAACGACAAGCATACTCACCCTCAGCGTCTGTCCGGGCTTGGCAGGAAAATCAGCCGCTGGCCCAAAAGGGGAGGCATTCCGTGCCACCTCAGAGTTATCATCAGGTCTGGGTAGCATCTCGTATCTGTTGCTAAGACGTAGGGAGCCACCCGCGTGACTTGCTCCGTCTTTCTCCTTCCACCCTTTGACACGTGAACCCGCAGCTGTTTGCCACCCACTCTCGAGTGAGGACGGACCGGTAGCATGTAGCGTATCAGAAAATGTAGCGACACCCAGGTTACCAGGGAATTGCAACGGCATCAGAGGTGTCGCCGGTCTTTTTACCAGCGCCCTTATGGCGCCGCAACTTTTAGCGTTAGCCAGAAACGTCCCGGTGGCAGCCAATGCAACTTCTAAGTGTTTACGCACAGCAGCCAACTCTGCTTGTGTCCACTCACAAGGCCAGTCGTTAGCTGTATCGTAGTGTGTAAAAATAGTTATAAGATCTCAAATGGCACTACTGAGTTCGGAATTTACGCAAAATATGAGCAAAATAAAAAAAAAAAAAACATTATAAACTTCTCTGTTTATATATCGCTATACACTGAGTAGGGAAGGTGCTATGTTTCCACTGAAGTGGATGTATCCACTTTTACATGAATATCTGCTTGCCCAAAAGCTATTGCACGAGATAAGTATGCGAACCAGAATGCACTGATCTAAACTATATGCTGTGTACCAGCACAAGAGTTAAACTCAGTGGCATGAAGTGGAGCTTCTGGCGACGGAAAAATTAGACTTGAAGACGCCTTACACAAGGATAAGCACCAAGACTAACATTAAAACAAAATGTTTGAGTAATTTGCTAATCAATAGTCTACACAGTACAATATTCGGGTATAGTTCACTTCTTTGCAGAAGCAAGTGAAGAGAAGAGAAACAGTAACTAAACTGTTGTCTTGTCAGACAACTGCTGCTGCTCCTACCATTGCAGGCCGGTCCGCTCTGCTTGGAGTCTTGGTTGGCGTTTTGTGGCCATCCAAATGAGAAGTAGCGGTGTTTCGTTTGAAACTCCAGTAAATGCAACAAACATTTTAAACTGTTTGTCATCCAACCAGTTTCTTGCACTTCTACCCATCCACTAGAAGAAAGCCCATTTTCAAACTCTTGTTGCATTCTTTTTCGGGGATACATCAACGTAGCACCCTGCAACGGGAACACACATCTCTGCAGTTACAACCAGACCTCCTTCTACCGAGGTAACTGCTCCTACATGCCTTCGCCCTATCAAAGCAAAAACTTTCGTCTGTTCTTTAGGACTGTCGGTTTAACTAGTCTCATCACAAATGAAGCTTCCGTCAACAGTAAATTTAAATGTAGTACCTACCTGACTTTCCAATACATCAAAAACCATGCCTACAGAAACTCTGTAAAAACCTATTGCTCGTGCGACTGATGTAGCATCTGGTCTTCATACTCTTAAGGTGGGATTTCGTGCAAGAAAACCTGTTGCCCACTTTCTTCCAGCAGAATTGGCACCTGCTTTAAACGAATGTTAGACGTCGTTCCTTTCATCAGAATACCGCTCAAGTTCGCAAAGTTACTCAATAGTTAGAAGAAAAAACTATCTTTCTATGTGTGTTAGAGAATCTCTATGTTCTGCCTCTTGTCCTGTGCCAACATACTACTTATTAGTCCTACCTTGTTCGCCACAGCATGTCCGTGATCAGTAAAGCACGTTTTTTTGGCCACATGTCGTTCAATTGCATTTGGTGCCACGTTGAACAATTCTGCAGCTTTGAACGAACTCATTTTTCCATCCAAAATATTATTCAAGCTCATACCATTGACCCCCCCCCCCCCTGAGGAACCTTAGACCTTGGTGTTGGTGGAGAGGCTTGCGTGCCTTAGCGATACAGATAGCCGTACCGTAGGTGCAACCACAACGGGGGGGTATCTGTTGAGAGGCCTGACAATCGTATGGTTCCTGAAGAGGGGCAGCAGCCTTTTCAGTAGTTGCAGGGGCAACAGTCTGGATGATTGACTGATCTGGCCTTGTAACACTAACCAAAACGGCCTTGCTGTGCCGTGCTGGTACTGCGAACGGCTGAAAGCAAGGGGAAACTACGGCCGTAATTTTTCTCGAGGGCATGCAGCTTTACTGTATGGATAAATGATGATGGCGTCCTCATGGGTGATATTCCGGAGGTAAAATAGTCCCCCACTCGGATCTTCGGGCGGGGACCACTCAAGAGGACGTCGTTATCAGGAGTAAGAAATCTGGCGTTCTACGGATCGGAGCGTGGAATGTCAGATTCCTTAATCGGGCAGGTTGATTAGAAAATTTAAAAAGGGAAATGGATAGGCTAAAGTTAGATATAGTGGGAATTAGTGAAGTTCGGTGGTAGGAGGAACAAGACCTTTGGTCAGGTGAATACAGGTTTATAAATACAAAATCAAATAGGGGTAATGCAGGAGTACGTTTAATAATGAATAAAAAATAGGAGTTCGGGTAAGCTACTGCAAACAACATAGTGAACGCATTATTGTAGCCAAGATAGACACAAAGCCCACGCCTACCACAGTAGTTCAAGACCATATGCGACCTAGCTCTGCAGATGACGAAGAAATTGAAGAAATGTATGATGAGATAAAAGAAATTATTCAGGTAGTGAGGGGAGACGAAAATTTAATAGTCATGGGTGACTGGAATTCGGTAGTAGGAAAAGGGAGAGAAGGAAACATAGTAGGTGAATATGGATTGGGGGGAAGAAATGAAAGAGTAAGCTGTCTGGTAGAATTTTGCACAGAGCATAACTTAATCCTAGTTAACACTTGGTTCAAGAATCATAAGAGAAGGTTGTATACATAGTAGAAGCCTGGAGATACTGACAGGTTTCAGATAGATTATATAATGGTAAGACAGAGATTTAGGAACCAGGTTCTAAATTGTAGGAGATTTCCAGGGGCAGATGTGGACTCTGACCACAATCTATTGGTTATGAACTGTAGACTAAAACTGAAGAAACTGCGGAAAGGTGGGAATTTAAGGAGCTGGTACATTGATAAACTGACTAAACCAGAGGTTGTACACGTTTTCACGGAGAGCATAAGGGAACAATTGACAGGAATTGGGAAAGAAATACAGTAGAAGAAGAATGGGTAGCTCTGAGGGATGAAGTAGTGAAGGCAGCAGGGGATCAAATAGGTAAAAAGTCGAGGGCTAGTAGAAACCCTTGGGTAACAGAAGATATATTGAATTTATTTGATGAAAGGAGAAAATACCAAAATGCAATAAATGAAGTAGGCAAAAACGAATACAAACGTCTCAAAAATGAGATCGACAGGAAGTGCAAAATGGCTAAGCAGGCATGGCTAGAGGACAAATGTAAGGATGGAGAGGCTTATCTCACTAAGGTTAAGATATATACTGCCTACAGGAAAATTAAAGAGACCTTTGGAGAAGGTTCTAAGCAAAGAAGGGAAAGCAGAAAGGTGGAAGGAGTATATAGAGGGACTATACAAGGGCGATGTACTTGAGGGCAATGTGATAGAAAGGGAAGAGAATGTAGATGAAGATGAAATGGGAGATACGATACTGCGTGAAGAGTTTGACAGAGCACTGAAAGACCTGACGAGTAGACAGCATTCCATTAGAACTACTGACGGCTTTGGGAGAGCCAGTCCTAACAAAACTCTACCATCTGCTGAGCAAAATGTATGAGTCAGGCGAAATACCCTCAGACTTCAAGAAGAATATAATAATTCCAATACCAAAGAACGCAGGCGTTGACAGATGTGAAAATTACCGAACTATCAGTTTAATAAGTCACGGCTGCAAAACACTAACGCGAATTCTTTACAGACTAATGGAAAAACTGGTAGAAGCCAACCTCGGGGAAGATCAGTTTGTATTCCGTAGAAATGTTGGAACACGTGAGGCAATACTTACCTTACGACTTATCTTAGAAGAAAGATTAAGGAAAGGCAAACTTAAGTTTCTAGCATTTATAGATTTAGAGAAAGCGTTTGACAATGGTGACTCGAATACTCTCTTTCAAATTCTAAAGGTGGCAGGAGTAAAATACAGGGAGCGAAAGGCTATTTACAATTTCTAAAGAAACCAAATGACAGTTATAAGAGTCGAGGGACATGATAGGGAAGCTGTGGTTGGGAAGGGAGTGACACAGTGTTGTAGCCTCTCCTCGATGCTATTGAATCTGTATATTGAGCAAGCAGTAAAGGAAACAAAAGAAAATTTCGGGGTAAGTATTAAAATCCATGGAGAAGAAATAAAAACTTCGAGGTTCGCCGATGACATTGTAATTCTGTCAGAGACAGCAAAGGACTTGGAAGAGCAGTTGAACGGAATGGACAGTGTCTTGAAAGGAGGGTATAAGATGAGCATCAACAAAAGGAAAACGAGGATAATGGAATGTAGTCGATTAAGTCTGGTGATGCTGAGGTAATTAGATTAGGAAATGTGACACTTAAAGTAGTAAATGTGCTTTGCTGTTTGGGGAGCAAAATAACTGATGATGTTCGAAGTAGAGAGGTTATAAAATGTATACTGGCAATGGCAAGGAGAGCGTTTCTGAAGAAGGGAAGTTTGTTAACATTAACATTTGTTAACATTTACTACGGAAGAATGCTGAAGATTAGATCAGTAGATCACATAATTAATGAGGAGGTATTGAATTGAATTGGGGAGAAGAGGAGTTTGTGGGCACAGCTTGACTAGAAGAAGGGATCGGTTGGTAGGACATGTTTTGAGGCATCAGGGGATCACAAATTTAGCATTGGAGGGCTATGTGGAGGGTATAAATCGCAGAGGGAGACCAAGAGATTAATACACTAAGCTGATTCAGAAGGATGGAGGTTGAGGTGAGTTCTGGGAGATGTGTAGTGGAGCTGTTTCTTCTCAGTCAAATGGTTCTGTGGTCAATGGTTCAACTCCCACGAGAATCAAAATTAGACTTTGAAATATGAGTCGCTTACTTAAAAGCATAACTAACTGTTGTTACTAAAAAACGTTCGGGCCATGCCTATGTAACATCTACCAAAAGCATCCTAAGCAAGCAATGGAGCTGTTATACCACATATTGCGCACAAAAATTTTGACTCAACTAACCCTTAGTGATCTGGACAGACACACTGCTTTTTAAACTGCCTACCAGTCATTTCTTTGCTCCAAACTAGATATCACCAATGAGCCGTGGTAAAAACTGTTGTTTAAAAGAGCGCGCCGCAGCGCGTAGTGTGAAGCAGTCGCCCTCCGTTTCTGGGGGTGGCGCCGCTGTGGCAATTGGAGCTTTGGTATCTCCCTCTGGTGGGAAAGGGAAATGGTTGCCTGTTCACATGCATTTAAGGGGCGCTATGAGCTCGCCAGCCCAGGTCTTTCGAGGGTTGGATTCTCTCACTCCCTCATTGAGGACTCGCACTGCCTGGGCAACTCTCAGGTTGTATCTTCGCCGTGGAAGATCCCCACACTTTCCTTGTCGTGTTGTCTGTACGCCGTCACTGCTGCTCGCCGTCCGGTCCTCCTCACCGCCGCCGCCGCCGCCGCCGCCTGCTGGTGCTCGGCTGCCGGTGCTCGCCGCCGCCCGGTCGCCGCCTGCAGCCGCCGCCGCCGCCTGGTTGCTGCCGTCTTTAACCCCCCTCGCGCGCCGCCACCCGCGTCGCCTCCATGTCCCAACCCAACACCAATATCATTGTCACTTCTCCCTCCGCTGCTCCAACCACCATCAAATGGAGCTCATCCTCCGCCCCCAGTCCCGTTCTTCCTTCACTCCCTGTCCACCCCACCCCTGCGCCATTTTCGGCTGTAACTACCCCCAACTCGCCCTCCGCTATCACTGTCGCGCCATCGACATCTACCGACTTTCCGCCGCTCCCTGCACCGCCTTCAACAGGCTCCAAGCCAGCACAAATTTCGGCTCGACGTTCCACAGCCTCTGTGACACCCACCCACCCTCTGCGTCATCCGCTGCTCGGGGTGGTACTGCCCCCCGCCGTCTCCCCCTGCAACCCAACCCCCAGCCCCCTTTCCACCCCGTCATGGCCACGAAACCTTCCAAGCACCCAAATGTTGACCCTTCCCCCGAAATCTCCTCAAAGAAAACCCCCAATCCCCATGACCCACCCACCCCCATGGATGAGACCCCAACCCCCACAACTACCACACCTGCCACCCACACCTTTGGGACAATTCCTTGATGCCCATTCCCTCACCCTAGCCATCTGGAAATACTAACCCAATGCCACCATCTCCCTTCTGATTCCTCGCAATGACTCGGTCCTCATTAAATCCCCCTATGCTTCCTTCCACATTGATCTCTTCTCCTGCATCCCATGCATCCAATTTGGCCAACGTGCAACCCTCAGCCCCTACCACACCCTGTCCTCTCCCCATACTCCCCTGCCCTCTCCCCATTCTCCCCGTCAGCCTCAATCTCCCCGACGTCCGCCAACCTTCACCGCTGTGATCACGAAGCTTAGCCCCATGGCCCATTGCATCTTCAATGATGCCAGGCCGACTTGTCTCATGCGGGTATTCACTGAATCCTCCTCCTCCATTGACTACCTCCTCACCAAGGGAGCCCTCACCTACAATCGCCATCATAAGGTGGACCCCTCCCGTTCCCCAGTCCAATCCTACCTCTGCCAACACTGTGTCACATACAACGACCATGTTACTTCTGCCTGCAAGAACCCCCCTACCTGTCCCCACTGAAAAGCTTCACACTTCCTCAAGAACTGCCTCAACCTCACCTCCCTCTTCCTGCAACACCTGTAATGAACCACATCCTACCTACTCCTTGCAGTGTAAAGCAAAACCTCCTCCAGTCACCCCTGAGCTCACTGTCCCTGTCTGTCCTGTTGATGACCCCATCCACCTCAACAACTCGATCCGCCCTCCACCTACTGCAGAGGACATCATCCATTTCATCACCATTGTGCCCCAAAACATTCACCCCTTCCAGCCCTCCCACACCCTTTCCCAGATCGCCCTTGCTGCCCGTTCCATCTTCCATCTTACCACCTATGCCACATACTCCCACAACCAGGCCCACTTCACCTTCACCCCCCACACCACCCTTGTCTAACTCTCCCCTCCCATGGTACAACAACTTTACCATATCCTGTACCACAATATTCGCTCCCTGCCCACCCACGAACTCCTCTTCCTCCACACCCTCCGTCAGCACCACATGGATACCTTTATACTAAATGAAACCTTCCTTCAACCCAGTATCTCCATCTCCACAGCACCTTACACCCTTCACCGCACCAATAACCTGTACCCTATGGTGCATGGCGGGGTTGCTATAGGCCACATCATGCATCTACCTGTCCGGCCCCCACCTCTCCTTAACAATCCTGCTGAGCATCTCACCCTCAGCCTCTTCTTCCCCACCCTTACCATCACCTGTGCCACCGTTCACGTCTGCCCTCGCACCCCCAATCTGTACAATTTCATGGCCCACATTGACCGCACCTTATCCACCTATGTGATTGCCACCGACCTCAATATTGACAGCCTTAATCCTGCTGGCCTTCAGTGGTGGCATCAGTTTATCACTACTCTCCTGGGAGACCTGGTTCCCCTCCCTCAGCACACCAGACCTGAATCCAACACCACCCCCAATGTGGTCCTTGCCTCTACCAACCTCCTTGGGCGTATCACCGCAGATGTCCTTTACCTCATTAGCAGTGACCATGCTCCTGATCTCCTCACTATCTCGTAGTCGCTATCTCCGCAAAGCTCCTCACCCATACATCTCTCCTAAACTTGTCCATGATTACTCCTGTGCCAACTGGGATGCATAACGGGACTCCATTCACACCGACATTGATGGCAATGACCTTACCCTCCAATCTCCTGATGACTTCTCTCGCACTTCTGCCTTCCTGCACCAGACCTGGTCTGACGCTGTCGCCACCCATATCCCCACCAAAGCCATCCACCCTCACCATACCGCCCTGCCTCCACAGGCCCTCCTTCTGCTTTGAAAGTCCCGCCGCCTCTACCACTCTTTTCTCCGCACTCGTGCCTCGGATACACTTACCTGCAACCTACAATTACAACGACACATCCGCAAGCTGTTTACTGTGAAGAAATTCCGTGCCTGGTGCCAGACCTGTACATAACTCAACATCACGCTGCCCATAATCTCTTCCAAGTATTGGTCTGCTTTCCATCGCCTTACTGGGAACTGCCCCACCCACCATTACCCTCTCCTCCTTGATGACCGTCCCTTTCCTGACAACCTCAGTAAGGCCAACCACTTTGCCTCTCACCTCTCAGATGTTTTTTTCCATCCCAGACGATCCCCACTTTGATTATTCCCTCTTCCCTGACGTCATGGACCATACGAATACCTCTGTTCCTCCCCTTGCTCCTATCTTCCAGTACTTGGGCAACACACCACCACCTGTACATAACGCTCTCATCACTACACAGGATATCAGCCTCACACTCTGCACTAAACGCAACACTCCTCCCGGCCACGACTGCATTACCCACCGCCACCTCAAACACTGCACTCCCTTCTTCCTTTCAGTCCTTGCCACCCTCTACAATGTCATCCTTGCCACTGGCTACTATCCCAATCTGTGCAAAACCTCCCATATCCCGATGTTCCTCAAACCCAATAAGCCTCCATCTGATACCTCCTATCGTCCCATCTGTCTCACATCGGTGTTCAGCAAGCTCTTGGAATCCATTCTTTCCTGGCGCAACCATTTCCACCTCTGTGAAAACCACCTCCTCCCCGACACCCTTTCGACCTTCCTCCTCTGCCGACGACCAACTCCTCTGGCTCACTCATCTCCTCTCCCTCCAGCTCCCTGTAGCTCCGCAATTTTTGTCTCCCTCGACCTTGAAAAGGCCTATGACCATGTCTGGCATCTCGGTCTCCTGTTTAAACTCCAAACCTACGCCCTTCCTGTCAACTACATCCATCTGATGGCCTCCTTCCTCTCCTGCCGCCCCTCCTATGTTACCATCCATATTGCAAATTCCCACAGCTTCTACCCCTCTGCAGGTGTGCCCCAGGTTTGTGTCCTCTCCCCTCTATTCTACCTCCTGTACATGGCGGATATGCCCCAACCCCCCTCCCCCTCCAGTACACCTCTTGCAATATGCCAATGACACTGCATTCCTCGACCTCGCTCCTACCCTCCAACGGTCCCAACGCCTTCTCCAGAATCACCTTGACCTTTTTGGCGCTTGGTGTAACCAGTGGCTCCTGAAAATCAATCCTTTCAAGACCCAGGCAATCATCGTAGGTGGTACGACTCGCTCCTTGTGGCGCCTGGATTTCTCTATTACTGTCTGCACTCGTCCTGTCTGCCTCACCCCCACCCTCACCTACCTTGGTCTCACCATTGACCGTCACCTCACCTGGAGCCCTCATCTCCGCTCCATCCAATCCAAAGCCCACAACTGCCTCCGACTCCCCAAACTCCTCTCTGGCCGGACATGAGGGTTGCACCCGTCCACCATCCTCCACACCTACAAATCCTTAATCCATACCATCCTCTGTTATGCCAGTCCCGCCTGGATATCTGCCACCCCCCTCCAAATTCTATAGGTCCCTTCAGATTCTTGAGCGTCACGCACTCTGCCTGGCCTTCCTTATATGCCTCCCGTCCCCCACGCGGATCCTTTATGATCTCTCTCCTTTCCCCCATCTGCTCCCATTCCTCGAACATATCCGCATCCTCCACACCTCCCACCGCCTTGATCCCCCTCGCCTCCTGGTTGCTCCTCTCCTCTCCCATCCCCACTCCCTACCACGTCTTCACTGGTGTGTCCCCCCTACCATCCTTATCTACACCCTTCATCTCCTTTCCCAAGGTGGCTTCCATCAACTTCCCCTCCTGGATGATGCCCTCTCTCCCTCCATTTAGCCCTCCTATCAACTCTGATCGTCACTCCCCCTCCTTTCCTCTGTCCTTTTCCTGGGCTCTCTCTCCCCTCCCCCTTCGAATTTTTCCCCACCTCCCCTCTCTCTGCCCCCATCTTTCCCCCAAGTCTTTTGCATTTCCCTCCTCTTTCTTTTTCCATTCCCTCTCGTGTCTGCCCTGCCCCTCTCACCTCTTATGAGTCCTCTCCCTCCTTGGTTCCCCCATTTTCGTTTTTTCCTCTCCTCCCTCCCTGTTTTCCCCCTCCGCCAGTCCCCCCCCCCCCCAAACTGCCCTTGGCCAGGGAGTGTCATCTTTGTGCCGACATTTTCGTGGAGTGTTTTGCAGTGAGTGTTTTACAGTGAGTGTTCCGTATTGTGTGTCTTTTGGGAAGTGTTGCGAACGGGTATCATACTGTCGCTGGGTGTGATTTATTATCTCTTGCGAACAGAAACCAGACTGCGACCATGTTTTTTTTAATTGTGTGTCTACTATGATATTTGTCTGATTCCTGTGTATTTTATTAACATTGCCAACCCCTTTGTTTTCTGTTTTAACTTTCCGCAATTTTCCGCCATTTTACACTTAAGTCACCGTTTTTTCGCCTATTTTTCTTGTTTATTTTCTTATTCCGTTTGTTATAAAAAGTCTGTAGGCTGTAGAGCAGCGTACTAAGCTGCTGCCAGCCCGCCCTCTTCGGCGGGAATTGAAATTCAATAAAGGAAAAGAAAATAACCTCGCCAGTCGGTCAGTCTGGAGTCTGGAATCAGTCTGGAGTCAGTGTGGGCCAGTCTCTCGTCCGCATTTGTCAGGCAGTTAGTGTCTGTCTGTCGTCCGGAGTGCCAGTATGTCTGTCGTTCGGATCACCTTTTAAGCCAGTTGGATCGATCGGTTGGTCGGTCGCGCACTGAGACACGAGATGACGTGTCCGTCCTGAGCGTCGGCGCATGTGATGTCGCCACGTGAGTTCAGTGGGCCGCGCCGTATAGCGAGGTGTAGTGGCTTCGTGGTCGACACGAGAGCAACAGGAGTCAAGCCACGACAGCAGTCTGGCCGATGCGAGCAGCGACGCCGTGGTGTAAACTGGTTCTCCGAGTGCTTCTGGGCCCCTTCAGTTACCATCTTGTGGAGCTTGGCTCGGTCCTTTCCTAGTGCAGGGACGTCGTTTTGCGAGTGGGCGTGTTTCCTCTGCATGATTGGGTCCGAGCCAGTATTTCCGCCGTCGTGTGTCTGGAAGTGAGTGGGAGACGCACCAGCAGAGCCGTCGCGACGGGGCAACAGTCGCGGACGGAGCAGCGGGCAGTCGGTTGCTTGGTGCGGATCAGGAAAGACGGGAGATCGGCGCGCCTTCCTGCGTCCGTTGAAGCGGCTGGCAGCGGACGGTTCGGGAGAGCAATTTCGGGGTGCTGCGCCAGGTCTTCTCGAGATATCGCAGTTTATTAGAAGTTAAGTGATTGTTGATATGTTGTGTGATTTATCTTGTTAAATTTTACTTGTTTCCTTAGTCAGTCTCTCGTCCCCCAGCTTGCTCGTCTGTCTCTCGTCCGCATTTTTTAGGCAGTTGTTGGCTGTCTGTCGTTCGGAGCTGCCTCTGTCATGTTTGTCGGTTTTGGTGTGTTAACGAATTTATTGCTAGGAGTGTAACGGCCTAATTCCTGAAATATGTTTTGATCTTGCCTATCATCTTGAGAGGCGGTATCTGTGTACTGTAGAGCATGTTAACTTGTTTGTCCAACCTTGTATGGTTTTATATAAGATTGCATTTCATGGGCTTTTATTTAAATGGTCATTTTATTATATAAAGTAGCTATCCTTCCACCATAACACTTTTCTTAGAAGTTAAAATCAAGTTGCACCTTCGGTGGGAAAGTTAATTTTTAATTTTAATATTTTGTACCATTTAAATCCCCCCTACGGGGTGCATAGTTTGTATTCTTGTGTGAATTGTTAAAACTTTCTGTTGCAGGTTAGTACCAGGGTAGCCTTTCAGAGGTTGTTGTGAACGGTCTTAACTTCGGCGTGTCAAAAGGGAGAGGCAAGATTCTCAGCCCGAAACCTCATACAGTCAAAAATTTGTTTCTCTCGGCCTCTGAATAAATTGTAACTTGATATTTAGAGGGTGCTTTCTGATTATAATTTCAAATCTGTTTCTTTTAAAAAATGTTATAGGCACAATTAAAGTGAATAAATTACCACTTGTTAAAAAGGAATTCGCTTATGATTTCATCAGTTACTTACTGGCAACTACTTCCAGGCTCACATAGTGTGATTAAATGTGTTAATGTTCTTGATGAATCGCTAGTAACTAAAATAAATTCTTAAGAATATTCTTTGAAAATAAATCCACGGTTCAACCATTCAGACCGATCACTGTTCTAAAATACACAGTCAATAGCAGCTGTGATGCCTCCAGCATTACTAAATCGAAACTCACTGAAGTACCCTCACATTAAACCTTAACACACTCACATTCGACCCTTAAACTACTGGTACATATCAACGTGATGAATCTCAAGGAAAACCATTTACACCATATCATATATCATACAACTCCCAACAGATCATTGGCCTGTTGCCATACATCTGATGGCCAGCTCACAACTGCCCACAACCGCTTCCGAACGTTGACTCTTTAGACAAATGTGTACTACCCGTCGCTTGAGTGAAACCTACATTGCTGTTCCCGCGAGTCCAAACTATAATGCTTAAGTACCTCGTATTAATTTTAATTGGAACCATTTTCCAAAAAAATTAACAGCATTTCCCTCAATCTTTAACATTCAACTCATTCTGCATCAGAGCTAATGCTGGTCTGGCGGCAGTCCTAGTTTCTACTTTGCTGCAAACCGCATTATCACCTGTGTACTGCTACATAAAATTTCCTCCACTACTACAACAGTGTACACAAACACACATAAGAATCGCACAACACCTGTCAGTTTTGACTTACCTTAAGTTGGATGCCAGTGTGGTTGAGGCGACAAAATGGAATGTAAATTTACCTCAATAAAATTTTCGTCCCGTACAATACTTGTATTTGTTGTTGTGGTCTTCAGGCCAAAGACCGGTTTGATGTAGCTCTCCACGCTACTCTATCCTGTCCACGCTTCTTCATCGTCGAGTAACTACTGAAACCTACGAATCTCTGAAACTGCTTACTGTATCCATCTATTGGTCTCCCTCTATAAGTTTTACACACCATGCTTCCCTCCAATACAAAATTTGTGATCGCTTGATGCTTCAGAATGTGTTCTACCCACGGAGTCCTTCTTTTAGTCACGTTGTGTCAAAAATTTATCTTCTTCCCAGTTCTGTTCATTACATCCTAATTGGTTACATGATCTACCCATCTAATCTTCAGCATTCGTCTATAGCGCCACATTTCAAAAGCTTCTATTCTCTTCTTATGTAAACTGTTTATTGTCCCTGTTTCACTTCCATACATGGGTACATTCCACACAAATACTTTCAAAAAGAAATTCCTGACACTTGAATCTTTACTCGATGTTAAAAATTTCTGTTCTTCAGAAGAGCTTTTCTTGCCATTGCCATTATGTATTTTCTTTACTCCCTACTTCGACCGAAAGCAGTCGCTTGGCTTCCCAATAGAAAAACTCATCTGCTACCTTAGATGTCTTTTTTCCTGATCTAATTCCCTCAGCATTGTCTCGTTTAGTTCGACCCCATGTCATTGTCCTCGTTTGCTTTTGTTGACGTTCATATTATATCCTCCTTTCATGACACTGTCCATACTGTTCAACTGCACTTCCTAGTCCTTTGCTGTCTCTGACGGAATTAAAGTGTCATCACGAAACCTCAAACTTTTTATATTTCTTCCTTTGACTTTAACTCGTACTCTAGATTTTCCTTTTGTTTCCTTTACTGCTTGCTTATTATACGGACTTATAATATCGGGGAAAGGCTACAACTCTGTCTCACTCCCTTCTCAAACTCTGCTTCCCTTTCGTGTTTCTCAACTCTTAAAACTGCAATCTGATTCCTGTAAAAACTGTAAATAGCCTTCCCCTCTCTGTATTTATCTCTACCACCATTAGAATTTGATGGAGGATAGTCAAATCAAAATTGTCAAAAGATTTCCTTGAGTCTACAACCTATCTTCTGTGACGAGTGGTAGCGTCGGTATTGCGTGTTCCCGGTATCCCAACTTGTCCTTTCCGAGGTCGGCCTCTACCAGCTTCTGCACTCTTCTGTAAAGAATTTGTGTTAGTATTTTGCAGCCACAACTCATTAAACCGAAAGATCGGTAATTACCACACCTGTCAGCACTATCTTGTTTGGAATTAGGATTATCATATTCCTCTGGAGTCTGATGGTATATCACATCGTACATCTTGATCGCCAGATGGAAGAGTTCTGACATGGCAGGGCCTCCGAAGGCTATCAGTACCTCTAACAGAATGTTATCTACTCCCGGGCCTTATTATGACTTAGGTCCTTCAGTGTTTTGTCAAATTCTTCACGCAATATAGTATCTCCTTTCTCAGCTTCCTCTACGTCCTCTTTCCCTTCCATAATATAGCCCTCAAGTACATCTCCCCTGTAGAAACCCTCTCCTTCAACCTTGATGTTTTCCCTTCTTTTCATAGGGCTGCTTTTCCATCCAAAATCTTGGCATTAATACAGGTGATCCTTATCCCGAAAGGTCTCTTTAATTGTCCTGTAGGTATTATCGGTTTTATCTCTTGTGATGTATGCTTCTAAATCCTTACATTTGTCCTCTAGACACTCCTGCATACCCATTTTGCACTTTTACATCTACTTCTACGTGATTTCTCTGCTATTCACAATAAAGTGCCTGGCAGAGGTTTTAATGAACCACCTTCAAGCTGTCTCTCTACCGTTCCACTCTCGAATGGCACGCACGAAAAACGAGCGCTTAAATTTTTCTGTGCAAGCCCTCATTTCTCTTATTTCCTCCCTATGTAGGTGGGTGCCAACAGAATGTTTTCGCATTCGAAGGAGAAAATCCCATCGCAACGAAAAACGCCTTTGTTCTAATGATTGCCACTCCAATTCACGTATCATGTCTGTGACACTATCTCCCCTATTTCGCGATAATATAAAACGAGCTTCCCTTCTTCATTCTTTTTCGATGTTATCCGTCAGTCCCACCTGATGCGGATCCCACACCGCACAGCAATACTTCAGAATGACGTGTTGCACCTTCTAAGTGTTCTACCAACGAATCGCAGTCTATGATTTGCTCTACCCACAATATTATCTATGTGATCGTTCCAATTTAGATTATTTGTATTTGTAATCCCTTCCGACTTCCTATTTTAGACGTTTATGTTCAGTTTTGCTTGCTTCATTCATTGCATTTTCCTATTTTCTCCTTTCATCGATTAAATTCAATAACTCTTTTGTTACCCAAGGGTTTCTACTGGTCCTCGTCTTTTTACCTACATGATCCTCTGCTGCCTTCACTATTTTATCATTCAGAGCTACCAGTTTTTCTTATATTTTGCTGCTTCCTCCTTGACAATCGTTTCCTACTGCTACTTCTGAAACCCTCTACAACCTCGGGTTCTTTCAGTTTATCCAGGTCCCAAACCCTTAACTTCCTGCCTTTTTTCAGTTTCTTCAGTTTTAATTTGCAGTTCATAAGCAATAAATTGAGATCACAGTCCAATTCTGCTGTAAGAAATGTCTTACAATCTAAAACTTGGTTCTGAAAACTCTCTCTTACCATTATATAATCAATCTGAAACTTTCCGGTGTCTGCAGGTCTCCTCCACGTATTCAACCTTCTCCATGATTCTTAAACCAAGTGTTTCGGGTGAGTAAATCATGCTCTGTGCAAAATTCTGCCAGACGGCTTCCTCTTTCGTTCCTTTCCCTAGTCGAAATTCAGCTACTACTTTTCCATCTCTCCCTTTTCCTACTATCGAATTCCAGTCCCCATGATATTACATTTTCGTCTCCCTTAAATATCTGAATAATTTCTTTTATCTCATGACACATTTACTCAATCTCCTCCTCTTCTGCGGAGTTAGTTGGCTATAAACTGGCACTGCTGTGGTGGGTGTGAGCTTCGTGCCTGTCTTGGCTGAAACAATGCATTTACTATACTGTTCACAGTAGCTTACACGTGCTACTATTTAGTTTTTAATCTACTCCAGCATTACCCCTATTTCACTTTGTATTTATAACCCTGTATTCACCTGAGTCGAACTCCTCCTGCCACCGAACTTCACTAATTCCCAATATAGCTAGCTTTAACCTGTCTATTCCCGCTTTTAAATTTTCTAATCTATGTGCCCGATTAATGGATGCGACATTCCATGCTTCGATCCTTAGAACGCCAGTTTTGTTTTTCCTCATACTTAACAGTAAGTCCCTCAAGGTAAAGAAATATCCATGTCATAGGTTTAAGTTATAGTTTGATATTCTTATCTATGTGAAAGATTATTTGTATGTTAACAAAGTTGTTTCTTTCAGCACAGCTTAAGTAAGTCATGCACTGGTTAGTTCTGATTGCTTTGTACAAGTGTTACTTGTAACTTAGCTACGAGGGCCACCTGATGCGTCTTTAAGATGTAACCACTACCCTGAGGCAGGCTCTTCTGGGCTTGGAACTCACTGTCCGGATCCTAGACAGCTCGATGGGTCCTTAGGAAGCAGCCAAAAATCGTCACCTACATCCTGTCCTTGGATCTGTCTTACCTCCTCTACGTCAGCTGAACCATGAACTGAAATAATTTTCGTAATGAGCATTTACTGCCATGTATCGCTTATGCTATGCGATATGTATCAGCAAACGAACTCAAAAAGAATGACACATACTTTTATATTCAGTTCGTAAAATTAATAAAATTAAAAATAGCATGAACTGCAATGTAGACACTTTTAAAATGGATGCTAACTTCGCTAAGCAATGTGTTTCGTTAAATTAACTTACGAGAAAAACATCATTGAGCTTCTCTCCAGGTGGTGGGCAGATTAATGCTTTCCAGATATGGAGGTTACTGGAAAAACAAGATACACGGAACGGATCAAATTGCCACAGGCAGAAGGTGCTCTCCAAGCCCCAGTCAGGACAACTCTCGCAGGGGTAGTGCACCCAAAATTAAGATTGGTCCTCCAACTTGGAGACTGCGCAGAGGGCTACCCACTCACGTAAAATGCTGACTGGTCAGGGTGCTCAGTGAATGCCTCAGAAAACGGACAGAAAATACTGGAACAAAAGTTGTCACATCTACAAGGATTTCTCTCTTGGTTTTAGGAATATCAGAAGCCGATATAGCCCAGCACAAATATTGTTATGCGAAGTAGAAAAATACAGGGTAAAATTGATAGCTCTCCATGCTTTAAGATGGAAGGAACGAGGTCACTCAAAAAAAAAAGGAGACGGGACAATGACATACAGAGATAGTGGTCAACTCCTTGAATTTGGAACCGAATTTTACATAAAACAATGGATGACTCAGTAAAGGAACCATACATACCAAGTCAAATTCAGTAAATTCACAAGCATCCGCAGAAGATAAGGACGCTGAAGATAAGGATGGCAATATCAATGATGAATTCTACAGGGAACTGGAACGCACATGCAACTCAATTAGTAGGCGCAAAGTAAAAACTGTTTTAGGAGACTTTAATGCCAAAGTAGGAAATAAGGAAATTTGTAAACCAACCACTGGCGGTTTCCGCTTACACAAGGAAAGTGGAGATAATGGTTTTGTGCTTATAAACACAGCAATGTCAAATTTTTGTGGCGTGTGGTGTAATTGTGCGTGTGTTGTGTTGAAAAAGTTCAGCAAGATTACAATAAAATCAATTACTTACGATAAATGTAACTTGAGAGTTAACTTAATCACTGCTTTTTACGGATAATGAACGTTATTTTGTTGATGAAATCCACACGTGGGAACGTGTCCCAATGTTGCCTGTCAAGCCGTGTAAATGTCACTAAGTTCAATCATGAAAGTAATCATTTATAACGAACAAACCAGCTAAATAAGTAATCTGAACTAATGTGAACTAATCAAGAGTAATGATTATGAGTAATTTCAGTGCTGTTGTTTAAAGGACTCTTTGCTACTTGCAGATCATTTATTAAAATTAACGCCACTGTTTTCTCGAGGCGGAAACACTTTTCGTTAGGCAAAATGAACACACAAGACACTAGTGTATTATCCTGTCCAAATATTTCGTAAAAGTTGTTACAAAATTACCAGGCTTCATGCATCGGCTAATGAGAATTTATATCACGTAGGATACTGTATGAATTCAAAGAAGTTCGATGTGTTCACCATGTAACTTGAATTTATTAGCTCAGAATGGTTCCTCGGACACTAGTATACAATTATTACTGCGGTTATAACCAACAACATTCAAGTTTGCATAGAAAATTAATTTAAAACTACCGCTGAAATATTTCACTAAGATCGCGGCTAACATAAGGCAGTCTGTTATCAGTTCTGCTTCAGGCTGTATTTTACTCGTAATAAATAATATATATTAAATCTTTTGTCGCGTTCACTATATGAATTAACTTTCGAAAATATTTCTCAATTTTTCATGTCACATTAATATTCACTCTTTACCAATAAACTGCGCTGTAGATCAATAGTGGTAGCTGAGCAGAAAATTGAACCTTTATATTGGACGAGACCTACAATGAAATAAAACTCGAAATAAAGAAGATTCATTTTAGTGACACATAAATTCTATTTTCAAATATCATTTAACATCATAACAATACTTTAATATGGGTTTTTACGGACCTTTGTGTTACGAGACATCAATCACATCCTGTCAGTACAACAGTTCGAACAAGAAGAAGGATTTTTCTACATAAATCATAGATAACAAATGATAGACATTTTCATTATCTTTGTACATAGGTATTGTCAGGGACATAAATTTTTACAGAGTACTACATTATGTCGTTGACAATTATTAATTTTTTTTTTTTGTTAACGATGACGTCCCTTTTATCAGCATCACGAGAATACGATCAAAGTTCAGTCACATTCCACGTACAATGCTGTCGTGAATATTATTTTGAATAAAATATAGACGTTGATATTACATGGTTACACGTTAAGGTGAGCCGTGGCGCCATTGAATTAGTAGACTGTTCTGACTGGCGCCACTGGCTCAGGTGTAGTATCGACTATCCCTCTTGCGGCCCCATTGCCAATATTTATGAGGAAGAGTTGGTATTTATGGGTTGTGTCCTTAACACGTCTTTGCTTGCCGATATATGCACGGGGTTCGCTGGCCCGAGAAGGAAGCACGTAGTTTGGGGATTGGCGGTAGCGTCGCGACAAGAGGTGGTCGCGAGGTCCGCCTTGCCCGAAGCCACGTGCTGCGCAAAGAGGGCCTAAGCGGAGTGAAGATACCGGAGTATTTCACTGGGGTCAGCGTCGACTACAAGCAACAGGCCGACATTCCGTCGGTTGGTTGGCAACAACCGTGTCGGAAGAGCACTCGTATCCTGGCTGCCACCTTCTACCAGGCTTTCATGGACTCCCGTCGGTAGCCGCTGCGATGTACCGTGGATCCATGGAACTGCTTGCTCATAAAGGGGAGTAATATTCTGTAATCCTCGTAGTGATTTGTTTCATTGTCTGCCTATCCTCCTTATTATACTCTGGTTTCTACCCGACCCCCAGAGTTATACTCGGTCGGCTCTTTGGTCGTAAATTCTGGGTGTTACAAAAAGGTACGGCCAAACTTTCAGGAAACATTCCTCACACACAAATAAAGAAAATATGTTATGTGGACATGTGTCCGGAAACGCTCATTTGCCATGTTAGAGCTCATTTTAGTTTCGTCAGTATGTACTGTACTTCCTCGATTCACCACCAGTTGGCCCAATTGAAGGAAAGTAATGTTGACTTCGGTGCTTGTGTTGACATGCGACTCATTGCTCTACAGTACTAGCATCAAGCACATCAGTACGTAGCACCAACAGGTTAGTGTTCATCACGAACGTGGTTTTGCAGCCAGTGTAATGTTTACAAATGCGGAGTTGGCAGATGCCCATATGACGTACGGATTAGCACGGGGCAATAGCCGTGGCATGGTACGTTTGTATCGAGACAGATTTCCAGATCGAAGGTGTCCCGACAAGAACACGTTCGAAGCAATTGATCGGCGTCTTAGGGAGCACGGAACATTCCAGCCTATGACTCGCGACTGGGGAAGACCTAGAAAGACGAGGACACCTGCAATGGACGAGGCAATTCTTCGTGCAGTTGACGGTAACTGTTGTGTACATAGTTCCGCGTAGTCAGCGCGTACACAACTTTCCGACTAGAGCGCGCCCGCTAAGCACAACAACGCAAGCGCAGCGCTCGTCCTTCTCCGCACTACGAGATGGCGCTGTCTTAGAGACTGACCAAATTCTGCTTCTGCCGATCCGCATATTAATATGTAACGCAGCCAATGAGATTCCTGCTAACGTAGAACCTTTTCTCCTCGCGGATCACACTCGCTGAGCGATACCTGAACGCTCGAGGTATTATAACGAGTGTACAGACCTCCGATTAGTCAGTCTGCATTAGTCTGCACTTGTCTGTACCAGTCTATAGTCAAGTTTCAGTCTGCGCCTAATATGATTATCATGTTCCTGTACATAGCCATAAAGAGAAATGTTTAGACACTTCGTCAAGAATCAGAGACATGTGAGAATAAGATTAACGTACCAAGGCCAAAGGAATTTCAGATTGTCAAATGGTAAATAGCATCCAGAACCAAGTTAAGTTATTTTAGTGCTTGTTATTATTTTAATACATGTGTTTGAAAATTAATCAAGTTCTGTTTAACGTTTGTCACCGTCAATCTGCTACTCTAAGCGTGCAAGTGGCATTTCTATCGTCTGACCTAACGGCAGAAGGTAAACACGCCACGATAAGACCACGAGACATATTGCAGAGACTCGCCTACTTCGTTAGAGCGAGAAGTGAAATAATCTGATGGTGTGTGAACCGAAGGTCTTACAGTATGCACACCACAATAACCCTAATGTCAGCGTCAGAGAAGTTGCTGCTGTACCAGGTAACGTTGACCACATCACTGTATGGAGAGTGCTACGGGAGAACCAGTTGTTTCTGAACCATGTACAGCGTGTGCAGGCACTATCAGCAGCTGATTCGCCTCCACAGGTACACTTCTGCGAATGGTTCATCCAACAAAGTGTCAATCCTCATTTCAGTGCGAATGTTCTCTTCATGGATGAGGCTTCATTCCAGCGGGATCAAATTGTAAATTTTCACAATCAACATGTGTGGGCTGACGAGAATCCGCACGCAATTGTGCAATCACGTCATCAGCACAGATTTTCTGTGAACGTTTGTGATGTCTTGCTTGGGCCCCATGTTCTTCCACCTACACTCAATGGAGCACGTTATCATGATTTCAAACGAGATATTCTACCTGTGCTGCTAGAATATGTGCCTTTACAAGTAAGACACAACATGTGGTTCATGCACGATGGAGCTCCTGCACATTTCAGTCGAAGTGTTCGTACGCTTCTCAACAACAGATTCGGTGACCGATGGATTGGTAGAGGCGGACCAATTCCATAGCCTCCAAGCTCTCCTAACCTCAACCCTCTTGACTTTCATTTATGGGGGCATTTGAAAGCTTTTTTCTACGCAACCCCAGTATCAAATGTAGAGACTCGTATTGTGGACGGCTGTGATACAATACGCCATTCTCCAGGGCTGCATCAGCGCATCAGGGATTCCATGCGACGTAGGGTGGTTGCATGTATCATCGCTAACGGAGGATATTTTGAACATTTCCTGTAACAAAGTGTTTGAAGTCACGCTGGTACGTTCTGTTGCTGTGTGTTTCCATTCCATGGTTAATATGATTTGAAGAGAAATAATAAAATGAGCTCTAATACGGAAAGTAAGCGTTTCCGGACACATGTCCACATAACATATTTTCTATCTTTGTGTGTGAGGAATGTTTCCTGAAAGTTTGGCTGTACCTTTTTGTAACACCCTGTATAGGCAGTACTGTTGTACTCGATAATTAATGTTCTAATTAATCAGCTCTGGGTATTTAGATTTAGCAGTTAACCGGTTCAGTTCTTTGATTGTAATCGCATTTCTTAGTCATTAGTTATAATCTGAACAATGTGTTGTGCTAAGCTGTTCGTCTCTGTGTTTGGCAGACCGAGTCACTGTTGGTGTTTTAGCTGGATGTTGGAGTACCGCCGAGTGAGTTCTCTTGTAGTAAATGTTCACAAGTAATGTTTTAAGATGTTCCTTTAGAGCAGCTTCAGTAACTGGCAATCAGTTTCACTTTGAAAATATTAGCGCCCAACTGTCACCAGGGCTTTAGTCAAAATAAAATGATCAGAAGGGACGGCTTGGGATCCAGTAGCAGCGTGGTTGCCGATTGAAATTAAGGGGTTGCTTACTTTGAAGTAAACTTTATCATTGTCGTATTGTTTCCTAATCTGTTTAACCTTTTAGCACATGTGCATCTTAACCCCGAACCTTTCGACATACAGCTTTCAAATTAAAAGTTAAGCCATCTGTTTCGAGTAATTGAATCACTCCTGCCATCAATGGTGCTTGTATAGTTTTCATGTGTTGCAGAAGGGCATTTAGTAAGACAGACTTTGTCCAGCGCGGTCGTAAAAAGCGCCGTTTCACTCGATAACGGGCGGGCTGCAGGTCCTGCCGTCTTCTAATCATTGGCATATTGTTTGCTGTTTTGCAATACAGCAGTTCAGATTTCTTTTGCACGTATTGAAAGCTCATTCAACTTAAGGTTTAAGGTCAAATGAAGTTTGCAAATTTGTTTATTTTGTTAAAGAAAATTTTATGGTTAAGTGTTTGGATTATCTGTAAAAAACTGTTTATATATTAAATTTCAAGGCAGATTAAAACTGTGTGCCGGACCGAGACCCGAACTCGTGAACTTTGCCTTTCGCAGGCAAGTGCTCTACCATCTGTGCTACCCAAGCACGACTGTGGCCCCGTTCTCAAAGCTTTACTTCTGCCAATATCTCGTCTCCTACTTTCCTAACTTCACAGAAGCTCTCCTGTGGGCCTTGCAAAACATTTTATACATTGTTAAATTAAGAGGCTGGGTGGAAAGAAAGTTATATTGTTGGGTTCTTCCTTCCACGTTTTCGTTAATGCCAGTAAGTACCATGTATCATAAGGAGCACAAAATTTCAAACTAAACGCATTCGTTTAGGGACTTGGATGTCACCAGACGAGAAGAAGTGAATCAGATGGGTTACGTGGCTATCCGAAACAGATTCTAAGGCAGTATCAAAGCTGTTAGGATCTTTAGGGTACGGATAATGTGACACGGGCCATGCGATTATCACATCAAAAATGGAATAAAATTCAAAAATAGACTACTTTAAACAGAAAAAGAATGGAATATACTAGATACAATGTAGAAAATCTGGCGGAAGGTAACACAATAGAACTAGAAAACGACTTAACAAAATTTGTTTTCACCTAAAGTGCTGAGAAAAACTGTTGAAGAGAGGGAGTGCAAGAAATGTGTGGATTCAAGAAAGGAAGAACTGTACTGTCTATCAACAGCGAATATAACACTTTTTATTTTTAACAAAATATTAAGGATAGGATCGTTCAGGAGTAACTTCAAACTTCGATTTTATCAGTCGCCTTTCACACCAGTAAAATTATACGGATCTGATGCATTAAACTTCAAAGAATATGGAGAAAATTTAATATTCGAAACAAAGATACTTAGAAAATTTTTAGATCGGTATATAACAAAAATAAAATGGAATGGGGGGTAAGAAAAAGTAATGAAATAAGACAGCTGTACAAATACTGTATCATCGTCGAAGTCTGAAAAGAAGAGAAGGCTGAATTGGGCAGGCCTTGTAGCAAGAATAACAAGAGTAGGCTACCTAAAGCAGCATTTGGCAGGACAGCAGTTGGAACAAGAGGAAGAGGAGGAACCAGAACTATGCGGTGAGGTAACATCAGCGAGGACGCAGCTAGGATGAGCATCAACACCGAATGGACGAACAGTGCACTCGACAGGAAGATATGTTGGAGGTTTGTGGAGCGGGAGTGTAGTCGATAACGCCCTTGCCATGTGTAAATATGATATGACTTTGCGATCACCTGTAACATCTTGCTTCTGTAAAGTGATAAAATGTGACTCAAGGTTTAGGTCAACTTCTGTTTCTTTTTTTTTTTTTTTTTTTTTTTTTTTTTTTTTGCTGCTCGAGAGATTAAAGAATGCCAAGATATTTACAATAGCACTCGAAAAAATATGATTACTTGATTACTTTCTACCCCCAGAACAAAACGATTTCTCTAATCCCGTCTTTCATTTCCTCTCCAAGAGGAGAGAGCGGACGCACTAGAACTTTGTTCTTTTGAGCCTTGCGAAACCAGACACTGTGGCAGGGGGATTCCGTTTATGTAATTAATACGAAAAAGCCTTAACATCTGCAACAGAAACATACTAAATGTCGCCTTGCCTATCAAAATGCGCCAACAAACTGCCACAGAAGGAAACAGTGGAGGCAAACAGCATAGCTTTTCAGGTTTCAACGTCCCATAACAGTAAGTCATTGAAACAAACCGCACACCCCGTTCTCTCCGAGCTAATGGATCTCATTCCTGATCGGGTCCGTCAACAGCAAACTGTGTATTTTTATACATTTTAAGAAGTGATGGAGAAATTTATATCAGGGAAGAAAAGGGAACGAAGTCCTAGTCCTAGTGAAACTAAAAGTTAACATACGAAAGAAACGAAACCTGATACTAATGTTGTAGTACCAAATGAACAATTAAAGGAAGAAATATGGAAATTATTATATAGCTGGTGGAAAGTGCAGTATTCTGAAGAAAGCCTATTATTTGTGTCTAGTTTGTGGCCATCATTAGATAAACGGTACTATTAATCAACATTCACAATGAATGTAAGGACTTACCCATTTAAAGCAGGTTCTCAATGTGAACAGCAAAGCCAATGACTATAAAGAAGTCGTTCTTTATATGAAACTCATGTTAAGTTCCCCAGAAAAAATAATGCTCCTGGCTGAAATTATAAATGTCCACCCAATTAATTTCTTAACAGCACTTATAAATTGTTTCCGTATTAAGAAGTAATTTGAATTTCATGAAAGTGTAATATTCGCTATGAAAATCATGTACACATCAGCGAACGAAATTATACGTTGAACCTTACATAGAAGATAACAGCAACCAGCTACTTATTACAATGCTGTTTATGTATTTCAAAAGCACCGTAGCCGGTTTCGAACCGACAGGTTCATCTTCAGATGGCCACTTCACATTTTACATTAGTTTTCGCCTTTTGTTTTCCCCAACTGATTATTTTTCTTGAGGTGCTTGATTCGATGAAAAATTCGCGCCATTATGTTCCAACACAGCTTGCTTATGATCTTGCACAAGCGAAAACTGTATGATGGACTTTTTTATTTATATGTCCATGTGGCTGGTTGCTGTTATCTTCTACGTAAGAGTCAATCTATATTTTGTACACAGCCACGGGCTCAAAATGTCCGTTTTTTTAAAAAAAATAGCATTACGCGAAGGAAGATACTGGTACAAGAAAGTTTTCCGTATTAAAAGAACTATGCATAGACTTAAACTTTCTTTCTTTGGCCAGATTTACTTTCAGTGGCATGCAAATTAAGAAATACGATGGCATTCGTGAAATGGAGGACGCAATTTTAAAATAATTACTGATGATATTTCGTTGAAAATAAAGTCAGCCAGGTGGCGTTCAGTTTTTAATGGACGAGTCTGCTGATATTACTCAAGCAGAAAAACTATACATGAGGAAATAGTACAGAAGGAGAAAATGTGTAAGCACTACTTAACACTGCGTGCGCTAACAGGATGTACTGTGAGAGATATATTTGTAGTGTTAAAGGAATTTTGGAAAGACATGGAATCCAAATGCCCTAATATTATCTGTGCAGTGTGTGGGCCATCAGTTAGCTCTAGCAATCATTCAAGCAGCTGACTACTGTTCGGAGCTTATAAGGTTTCGAGATAGTCTAAACAGAACTTATAGCTTCTTTGAACGTAACTAAAGAGTTCCAAAATATTAAAATATATGCTAAAAATACTTAATGAGACAAGGAAAAAGTGTATTGAAAATTTAGCCATTCGCTGCCGCTCATTGAGAGACGTGGTAAATTCACACTATGTAAGTTGGAATTCTATGGTATCTGTGCTGGAAAAAGGTAAAACACCATGAAACATCCAATTTTGAACAATTATACATGACTGTGCTTAAACTGACACACAATATTTTTTTAGCGCAACGCAATCTCACTTTCAGAAATCCCTACTAAAGAATGGCACTGACTAACATTAACCTATACCTTTCACAAATCACTTACCTCACAAAAATCTTTGTTACTCAAGCTACTGCAATACAGCGAGTGCCACTACTGTCAGCTAAATAAAGGATTCAAACTACGGAAGGCACCAACTACTGATAGGCATAGTTAGCAAATGAAAGATTTTGGTAGAGAAGAAACAATGTATTTACCTTAATAGTGTTCAAAGGTCATAATATCTATAGCAGTTCATGACATCCAGTCTTATAAATTTCAAAACTCCGCCATTTCTCTCCCCACATCCACCACTTCTGGCGACTCACCTCCAAATGTGCAACGCTACGCGCTGTTCACATCCATCTGCCCAACACTACAATGGCAGACAACAATGCAAACTAGCCACAGACTGCACACAGCACAGCTCGTGATTTTCGTACAGAGCGCTACGTGGCGTTACCAATAAGAAAAAATAACAGCCTACTTACATAGCCCCCATGCTCCCCACAAAAAAATTTACAAATTGTTTTGGGCAATGGCCAATAATGATTTGATAAAATTTCTCATAATTACAATAAAAAAGATATCAAATGCACACACTTATTGATACAATGATGGTCAAAAGTTATAATTTTCTCACAGTCCATAAAGACAGTCCTGATCGTTCATCACAGTAAAATAGCATTGGTTTTCTCAAAGTCTGAGCAGTAGAAGAAAATGCACATGGAAGTAGTGGATTTCCATGCAGTCTTGAAGAAGTAGTGTTGTCCTTCCAATAAAAAGACAGTGCTGACTCTTGACATGCACACTGGTAATGGGCCACAACAGAGCAAACCCAGAACAGAGTCATTCGAAGTTTTGAAGGCTATTGGTAGGTAGGTCATCACAGAGGAGACCCACTCAAGTCCAGGTAGAGATTATGGTATTGGTGGGCCACGAGAGGTGCAGACCCACTGTAGTCCTGGTAGAGTTAGTCGTGTTGGTGGGCCACCAGAGGTGTAGACCCACTGTAGTCCTTGTAGAAATAATGGTATTAGTGGGTCATCCAAGATGCAGACCCACTGTAGAACTTGTAGAGATGGCCAGCAGCCATCTGTTGTGACTGTGCAGGTGCACAATCACCATTGAAGAGTCTTGCGGATAATATAGCAAGTCCATAACCACCAATTGTGCACTCACAAAGTTTTTGGAATTGTCCTTAGAACCAGCAATGCTGTTATCCAGTCCCTTGCTGAATTAGTAACACATGTGCAAACACTAACAGTCCCTACCTCTCACATATTGCGCATTACTATGACCAACAGAAACGTGTGTAGTGAAATATAACTTAATTTGAAGAACTGGTGTCTATACAATTACAACAAAAGAATACAATTACAAAGGTACAAACTGCATCATTAAAGAACATAACAGTACAGATAACATTTGTAGTAACACAGACTTTACAAAAGAATAGAAATAAACATATAAATCAGTGTTACAGGAATTATGAAATAAGTAAATAAATAAAGTAATGAGAATAGTTTTCAAAAAATTAATTTCACACATGATAATTGAAACAGAACAGAATTAATAATGTCTAAACATCTTTACAAAGAACATAACATATTATAAATGCAAATTATATTTGAGGATAACAATATTCCTCATCAGAGTGAATGTAGCTGGGTATTAGAGAAATTCTACAACATAAATCTTATTAGCTAAACACACAAAGATAGGAAGAACACAAATACACAAGGGTACACAGAAACATAGCGAAATAATACAAAAGGAAAGACAGGGTTCGTTTTCAGTGTGGCATTTTGTACTGCAGCCCAACCCAAAACTTCGTTCTGTAGATCTTTCCTCTTATTTCAACATTTGTTTCCACCAAAAAAATCCTATCCAAGCATGCATTCTATATTCTGTTCACATCCTCTTTCAAAATTCTTTTTTGGCCAAACCATTTACTTATAGCTTCTCAATGCATTTATTCCAATTCATCACAACTCGTTCTCACATATAGCCTACCTCATCTTAAGCTATTAAATCTACTGAGCTCCGATGCTAAACTAAGGGACGAGACAATGTAGCAGCACAAAACAATTAACACAGATAGCAATGACAAAGAAAATGCAGAGTGCAAAGCAAGCAGCAGTAAATCTAAATTAACCGATAAAATGCAAAATTACAACTAACATGAGCCAATGTGCAGCAACAAGAAAAATAAATCAGTAGTAAAACTGGCTTAACAGAGTAATGTAAACTGAAATTTAGTAGCACTATGCCTGGCAAACAGCAGCAGCAAATGCAATAACTTATATCGAAACATGACATAGCTCAAGCAAAAAAAATAGTACACTAAAGACAACAATGCAGATAAGGGAAATGTATATCCACATCCTAATGTCTATATAATTAAAGTCATGCACCACAAAAACTAATTCTACAAAAAAATTACCAAGTACTTGAAAAGAAAATTATATATGCAGTTACTGTTATTAGAACCTTCTTATTGTTCTTTCCATTCCAAGAGCTCCATTTTCGAAGAATGTGGATCAGAAAATAATTATTTAATAGATCTGTTGACAGAAAGTGTTCACATTAGCAGACGCATTTCAGTTTATTTTATAAAACCAATGCTGCAACACAGCTGGAGACCAGATATTAAACAAGATGAGCAATCCCTCAACTAGAAAGACAATAGATGTAAAATGTAGCTCATCATTTCATTAGGCATTTTAGTAAATATCATAAATTAGGAGCACCACAGTGTTATCATATGTTTTCAAGTTGGAGCGTGTCGTATTTGCAATGCTTGCGACAAAGAAATGTCAATAGCGAGGATAATGGCCTCTTTTTTTTGCACCTAATGGCTTTCTTTTGTCAGATGACTACCTCTCAGCTGGGCGCCCAAAACGCATTACGTCAAGATCACTTACCTTTCTTACTGAAACATTTACAACAGCAGTTTCCGCTACAGTGGCAGTCTCATATAAAAAAATTCACAGGTTGAGAATTTGCGTTACAAATGTATAGAAACAAAATCCTATAAATATAACAGTGTCCAAAAAATATTCATCGGCATTGTGATACATTCACGCATTTAGAAACATTTCACAATATTTAAAGTACAATTCTTGGTTTCCAACAACATTTTCCACAAATCAGAGTCCCTAACCACTACTCATTATTCCTTACCTTATTATACATATACATGCAATCGACACTTCTACAATATTTCATCATTACCGATACATAGCATAATCAAATTCCTCATATAGCATCAGCTTATTGATCATAACCATACCTCATCAGCATTATACACATCGTCATCGTAATAATGTCATAACACCCCAGTCAAATCTCAAAAACGTCGTAGCTTTCTGCAATAATTTCAAAACTTAAAAAAAGTTCTCTGCTCATTTCAATAGTGTCATCTACCTCTAACGTACTTTAAAATCATGCTCCCTTACCAAATACATCATTCAAAGTTCTCATAGTATCACAATGGTTCCGAAAAAATATGAACAGTTCACAAAGTACAGACAAAATACAATTTCATATGTGTGAAGTTACCCAACTGTGTAACTGCGTAAACATGTGTCACTGATGTAGTAAAAAAATGTTTATCTCTCAGTTAAATGATCAGATAGATGCGTAATTTGTGTGTCAGAGAAATATGGTACCGATGTGTAAACTTGTATAAGCAAATACCATATTAGTTAGGGCTCCTTGTGCTTGCCAAACATATGGTACACAAAGTAGGCGTATACCCCCCTCAGGATTAATGTAATTATACCCTAAGGTGTTACAGATTACAGCAATGGAATGAAATGTATCACGGAAAACTTTCTTTGTAATTCAAAAATCTTTAAAAATAAATGATTTAAGTATAAAATTAATCACTCAAATACGTGTAATGTAGCGCTAAACTGTGTGTCTTGTTGCAACATAATCTCTGTGGAAGTGTCGTAGTTATCGTCCTCCGAAAGCTAAGTTCTGCAGGAGTCAATGTACTTACCTCATGATAAACAAAAGTGAAATGCTTTGCGTATAGATATCGTAGTTATTATGCTTATTGGCGTGATGAAGAAGGTACTGTACAGTAACGTATTGTTGTGCCACGAAACAGGCTGTCTCATTGTTGCTATACCTCAAAAGTTACTACTAAAACATGTTTTACTTTCCAGAATAATGCAGAAAAACTGTGCAGATATAAAGCAGAAACACCGCAAGAGCAACATTGGAAATTGTCACTCATTAGTAGTGTCTTGATAAAACCGTGTAGTTGTCACATAAAATAACCACTGTGTTGTCTGGTATCTAACAGAAAGTACTTTAAATCCAGAATGTATTTTCAACTTAACCAAAATGTTGCATTAAAATCTCATTACCAGTACCAGTATATGTTCTAAGTATGTAAGCCTTATAGTCATTACGTAATCATGCAACTAATAAGCTAGAATGTACACACACAATAACACTGTGACATCTGTTCACTATAAAAATGCATTCGTAATTTCTGTTTCTATAAGTTCTCTTGGTTCTTGACTGGATATTTAACTTCAAACATTGTTGCATGTGAACAGATACTAAGTCTGACAAGCATACTAGTAATGTAACGTGAAAAGATATATGGCAAAGACAAAGTTAAAAAGCAGATTATCTTCCAATAAACGGTTTTACATGTGAAATGTGGTGCAATCCTTTACTCTTCCTACTATGCAGAGCTCCAGCTTTAGTGGAATTATCATGTGGTATACGGTACATCGGTAAAGAATGCAAAATTTTTTTTTCAAGGTTAGCGTCTATGTTATTTTTCTCTGAGCCAGCCGGCGCACATGGTTGCCTGCGGTGCGAGTCATTGTCTGTCTCTTTGTTGGCGCGCGTCGTTATTGGGGTTTGGAGACCTAACTTCCACAAATTCACCTTGTCGAGATGGCCCTGCCCTGTTTAAATCCCGCCAGTTCTGATGCAATTCAGGTGTGTCGTTACAATCATATCATCTGTCGTCATGTCGGTAGATTCCATAGTTTCTTTCTTGTCGATCATGTGGTGGAGAATTTCTCCCGGAATTGTAACTGCGCGCTGGACTGTTGCGTCTAAAGTTATTCTGTCTCACTTGATAATATTTATATTGGTTCCCATTTTGTCTGTTTCTCCGATTATCTCTGTGATAGTCATTACCGCGGAGAGGTGATCTTTCCCTGTAATTATTACTACTCTGCCAACGGTTGTCATATGGGTGGTGTCTGTTTTCGTTACGATTTGTGTTGTGAGAATAGCCTTGTCATGTCCACTTATTATTTCTCTCATCGCGGAATTGCGGCGGATGTGACCTGTAATTGTTGTGTTCCTGTTTTTGCGTTCCGCGATTGTCAGTGTGAATTTCTAATTCTTGTAAGAGTCCCTGAGAAGCTTCAATGTCGTCTTTGCAACGTCCGAAATTTGTAAGACTGGATGTCATGAACTGCTACATATATTATGATCTTTGAACACTATTAAGGTAAATACATTGTCTCTTCTCTATCAAAATCTGTCATTTGCTAACTATGCCTATCAGTAGTTAGTGCCTTCCGTAGTTTGAATCTTTTATTTAGCTGACAGTAGTGGCACTCGCTGTATTGCAGTAGCTTGAGTAACGAAGATTTTTGTGAGGTAAGCGATTTGTGAAAGTTATAGGTTAATGTTAGTCGGGGCCATTCTTATGTAGGGATTTCTGAAAGTCAGATTGCGTTGCGCTAAAAAAATATTGTGTGTCGGTTTAAGAACAGTCATGTATAATCGTTCAAAAGGGGATGTTTCATATGGCGACCCTGCCAGGATACCTCACTGGAATCTTCAGATTTTTTCTTGTAGTTTGTGTAATTAGTGTAGCCTTTGTTTATTGCTAGCACATAATCATAGAGAGAATTTCTTTAGTAATTGTAGTTTTTCATTGTTGTACAGTAAAACAGTTGTGAAATACATGTAGATTTGCACCAAGTATTTCGTAGCTGCGCTTGCAATTAAGTAGCACTATTTCCATTGTTTTGTTATCTTATTTTGCTCTTCAAATTGTGCTTTTCTGTGTTATCGTGTGAAATATTGTGACAATTATGGCGTGTGAAAAACGTAATACTAGGCTCCAAAGTAAACTGAGAAATGACAGTGAAGACGAAAGCAGTGTGTTAGCGCCACCGTGTAACGAATTAACTAATGTTCAACAGAGTAATTTGGTAATTGTGCATAGGAAAATGGAGTGGGCGGCAAACAATGGCGTAGGCAGTGAACTGGGAAACATTATCGATCGATCGCTCGGTATCAGCACGCCTCAGGATTCCGAAATGAGAGGACGCAATTTTGCAAATACTGTAGATTCAGGTTTTGCGTCCTCACCGTTTTCTCAAATAAGTCAAGACACATTATCTGCTTGTCAAAATGTGAATGTTGCCGGTGCAAATGTACTGCTGACAAGTGTAGTGGAACAGATTCCAGACACTAATGCATTGTTATTACAACTAATGCAACAAATGGAACAAAATCAGAGACAAACACAGCAAAAGCTTCAAAAGTTGGACACAATGGAACAAAATCAGAAACAAACACAGCAAAAGCTTCAAAAGTTAGACACCACACTTGAACAAACACGTGAAGATTTAACTACTGAGTTACATAACATTGAATCGAAATGTCAAAAAGTCTGTAACGAAGTAAAAACACAAATTTGTGAGCATTTTCAACCTATTTTTTCGCGGCATGAAAAGGCATTACAGAATCACAAAGCAGCCATAAAAGAACTGCAAACCATTGTTCATGAAAATCACGACACCTTGCAAGCTACAATTCACTCAGTTGCATCTACCGATCCGGTTATGCAACTTGCAAAAACTCAGGAAAACTTAAAGGACACAGTAGATACTCTGAAACTTGGTTCCGAAAAACACACTGAGGAAATAAGTACACCATCGGAGAAAGTAGCCGAACTTTCGGATCAGTTCACTAACATATCTGCAAAGGTAGATGATGATCTGAATGACACAAGACCTGTAGCCATCACTGACACAGAAGAGTATGAACAAATTAAGAAATTCAAACAAAATCAGAATCAAATTAATACGCAACACAAAAGAGAAATCCGGGAGGTACAAGATCAGTTGGTACAAGTAATACAAAAATTACATATTTCAGAGGGCATTCACGCTCCAACACGGGAAGAGGGACTTAGAAATACGGAACAACCATAAAATAATAACACAGGACACTTCGGAAATTATGAAAGAAATTGACAAGGCACACCGAATTTTGAGATGGAACCGCCGAAACGACGTACAATGACCGACATGCGACTCGCCGACATGATGATTTTGACTATAAGCTGTTCATTACTACACGTAAATTCAAAACATTTAAGAATTCTGGCTCCATGGTATCTGTGCTGGAAAAAGGTAAAAGACCAGTATCCAACGGATTACTAAAACATTTAAAGTGTTTAATGTTTTTATCAATTTTGTTTTCATGAACGATGTCATGTCTCTTGGGTTGGACTGGGTTGTTTGTGGGAAGAGACCAAACAGCGTAGTCATAGATCCTATACGATTAGGGAAGGGTGGGAAAGGAAGTCGGCCATGCCCTTCCATAGGAACCATCCCGCCATCCTGGGATTTGCCTGGAGCGATTTTGGGAAAGCACAGAAAACCTAAGTCTGGATGGCTGGACGCGGGATTGAACTGTTGTCCACCCGAATGCGAGTCCAGTGTGCTAACCTGTGGGTCACCTCGCTCGGTCATGGCTCTTGTTAACAAATTGTGTCGACCTTTCAGAAGACAAATTTAGATTTCAAGTGAACGCAAATTTCCGTCAACTCATACATATATGCGCTCGAGGGCCTTAAATTGAAACCCGGTCCCAATTACAGTTATTTTCTCGATAAATTACCTCCAGAATTTCAATTCAAGTTTCGTGGATTAGATAACTTATATATAATTGATTTATAAATTATAGAGCATGGCAATCAGTCATCCTTTTTTTGGTTTTATTTCGCCTATCCAGATTTCGGCTAGTGCCTAGGAATTATCAATACACTATTTTCTAGTTTCCATAGATGTCAGATCCCTGTTGTTCGGGCGTCAATTCGTGTTCAAAGAAATGTGACTGAAGCCCAACAATTAGGAACTGAAATGTATCGTGACTAGAAAATAGAGCATTGATAATGGCTAGACACTAGTCTAAATCTGGATTTGCGAAATAAAACCTACAAAAAAAAGGACAACTGATTGCTGCGCTCTATGATTTATAAATAATATCACAGTCGCTGAGTACACCAACCTTCCTCATAGAAGGTAACCTGATATTAGATAACTTGATTATAAATTTAATTGAGAGACTAAGTTATTTAGATTAAATAGTAGTAGTTCATTTATAATTTCCTAGAAACTACATAAATGATGTGGAGTGTGGCAATAAATAAACACGTGCGCTAATTAATTCTGCCAAATCCATAAATTTCGGTGATCTGTTACTGTAATTGGCATTGTTTAAGAAATGTGGAACAGTAGGTGCAGTGGAATTAATTTCAAAGAGCTGTTAGAACTCTCTTGTGTTAAGATTAGTGAACAATTCCCTCTAATGGATTTAATTATACAATATGCTGCTTGTGTTCCCCTGCACACAGTTTCCTGAGAGCGATGGTTTCGTAGGATGAACAATATAAAAGCAGGAAACCGTGTTTCTGTGGAAAGAGTTAACTTCTGATGATTGACATTGACAGGCCATCTCGCTATGACTCGCATTCAGTGTGAGGAGTAGGCATAAAAACCGACCTACTCCAACGTGATGTTGTATAATGTAAAGCCAAAAGCTGATCGGTACTGTCAGTTTACTGTAGTATAGATATAATATGAAGTGTATTGATTTATAAATGTAAAAGAATTTAAAAAAATAATAAAATTCAATTTAGTGGATTACTGTTAGCTTCAATTCAGTGCACACATATTTCACTTTTCAAACACCCCTTAATAGTATAATTTATAAAGGTTTATACTAGCATAATTTTGCACAAACTTTTCGTCTTTTGCAGGAACGTAAATATTGATTTGTGTATTTTCTAGTTTCAACGCTGGTCTGAAGGAACTCAGTTTTCCCGGGTTTACCATTGTGTACGTGGTGGAGAGGGTGCAAAGCCACTGAAATATATTCCTGAGATACAGCTAGTTCCAGCATTTAAGCCTAAGTCAAGGCAGCTAGCGTTCTATTGAAAAATTTTATCAGATCTGTACCTATCAAATTATTTGAATGAATATCATGACAGAGAGATCATTTCTTACAATATTGATTTACCGTATCGTGTTCAAGAACCTTGTTCATCACAAGAGATGTGTTTAAAAGTGGAAATATGAGCAAGTGCTCATAGCTCTTGAGTAATGAATATCAGATCCCATGTTTACTGGATATTTTTTCCCTAGTTTGATCCACATTACCTCCTCCCAAACTATGGAAAGCAAACAGCTTGCAGTAGAAGAAATGTGTTTCACAGAGTTGAATATGAACAAATCCTAAAGCTCTTAAGGTATGTAATTTAGAGCCCATGTTTACTATACAATTTTTTATCTTAATTTGGTGCAAGGAATGTGTTCTCGAAGTCGGTAAAAGGAATTTAGCTACACCCTACTTATTTTCTAACGAATACGGATTCAAATAGTTTCTTTTTTGGGTCGCAGACGATAGTATCACGCCCCTTGAGTTAAGGTAGTGCGACTTCAAGAGCGGTTTAATTAAAAGAATTCGTGGTTTTGGTATGATCCCGTTCATACATCAACTCGTGTTACTAGGAAACATGCACATGAAATCTACAAAAACCTAATTTTCAACATTTCCTTACAAGTGGTTTAAGGTGTTTACGTGCGTCACAGTATGAAAGATGGGGTAGCGACGCCGTCAAGAAATTTTCTCAGGTCTCCTAACACGTTCAGAACAGACATCTGTGATGGATCACTTGTACCACGCCTTGCGCCTGACGTCCATGTTGACGTTGAATTGCTGTTTCGTGCAGTACAAGGAGCTAGCATTAAATCTTTTCTTAAAAATGAGAGATCCATCAGCAACGGTACCTTGTGCGGCGGACTGTTCATACTGTGCAAATATCATCTCATCCCTTTCCAGCTTCACTCGTAGATGCTACTCAAGAATGTGTTGTCCGGTATGCATCTGACGCAGCCAGCGTGATCATTACGCTACAAGTGTGTTCTTCATGTATAAGCTAGCGTTATAGCCCGCTGAGTGTTTTGTTCGTCATTCTGACTAAATGGAGAGAGACTTCGCACCTCGTATACAGTATGGATCTCGTGTACCTCGTTAGACTACTCAAACTAGCATTGGTCACGTATTGATGAATAAAACATCTACATTTAGTCGGACAAATGTCCCACCTGAGAAATCTGTCATGGTTGAATCATGTTTCCAAAGAGTTGCCGGTTTCTAACCTCGATGGTTCCTTTATCAGTCGGATGATGCAGAACTAACTGAAATCAACGTCATGTCCATGATGCAAAGAAGAGTCTTTCCAAATGAGGGATGTTCAAAAGTGTACCGTGCGGGGATTATAACCTCGATCTCTGACACTGACTACTCCAGTCAACTATGCATCTGCCGTGAATGTATTTGTAGTTCCATTCGGAAGACTGAATACCGTAGTGAATTCATGGCAGCCTACGGTATATTACAGAATGAAAAGGCTCTAGTGGTAAATTAGACATTTAAGGAAGCCTATTATGTGAGCTTTGTCACGTAGCCGCAAGACAAATAGGACAGAAAAATACGCCGACTAATTTTTGATTCCAAAGCGACTACATTTTGACCTTAACACTGGTGATGACAAATACACAGGTAACACGAATGTCATCACTGCAGTGGTATGAAGTTGTAGAAAATCAGAACACCTGACTCTACCGATACCGTCAGTCTGCTCAAAACATTTGTTATTAAATAAAAAGTAGGTCGCGGAAAAAGACATGATGAAAAAGTGCTGTTATATTTTGATCGAGACAGCCTTATAAAGGAGCTACAACACATACAGTCAGTGTTCAAAGACAGTGGTTACTCTCCACACCACATTAGTTCAGCGCTAAGGAGGGAGCACACAACATCAATGAGATAAGGAGCTTTTCAGGTACAGGACGTTCCTTCCATATGTTGGCAACGTTTCGTCTAAAGTAGGCTGAATACTAAGGAAATGTCAAGTTAAAGTAATCTTCCGGCCAACTGCGAAGACTAGTGCTCTTCGCGGATCGGGAAAGGACGATCTGGGTCTACGGAACGTCGGGATTTATAAATTCCTTGCCAGTGTGGCAAGGCGTACATAGGTCAGACGATAACACAGTACACGAAAGATGCTCTGAATATGAACGTCACACTTGCCTTTAGCAGCCCAGTAAGTCGGCCGTAGCTGAGCAATGTTTTACCACAGGGCTTTCTATGGCTTATTCTGCCAGAAAAATGTTGGCCCAGCGAGATCCTTTTGGGATTCAGTAAATAAAGAATCTGTAGAAATACGTCTAGCACAAAATCTTTTAATTTCTGACTCGGGTTTTCAACTGGACAAGGCTTGGGACCCGGTGGTCTCTTTAAGAGCTTGTGGGAGAAATCATTTTATTTATAACGACACGTCTGGCGACATTTGACGATTATTTAAGGGACGGGAGCGCCCTTTCCGACATAGTCCGGACGTATAGTTTCACCTTTATGCATGCGCTTGCGAGCCAGAGATGTAACAGTATTTCCAGAGAGCGCGGATTTCGATTAAGGACGCTCCTTTGACGGCAGCGAATGCGCATGCTTTGCCGCGCAAATTTTTGCCATAAAGCCGACGTCGTGAACAAATAGTCTCTATGCTGTGGGTTGGATTCCCATGCATTCCATGCCGGAAGACTTTCGCGGCCTGGGCTATTCTCAAGGGCAGATTTGACGTTCTGAGAGCTCCCGCCCGTCGCCGTCTGCTGCTGCCCATCGCCGCTCACTGCTGGTGCCCGACGCCGCCTACTAGCGCCCATCGCCGCCTACTCCTGCTGTCCATCGCCGCCTGCTGCCGGTGGCCATCACTGATACCGCCGCAGCCGTCACCGCCACCGTTACCGCTGTCATTTGCCCTCGCCATCGCCGTCGCCGTCGTCGTCGCCATCCTGTCCTCCCGTCTCCGTCTCCTGGTTAGCCACGTCTTCGCTTTTTCTCCCTACTTCAGCGACTTAAGTATAATGGTCTAAGATACGTCTCTGAACAGTCCACCACAGACAACCCCACCACCACAATCATTTTCACTTCCCCCCTCCTGCCCCCATCACTATCTCATGGCGTGCGTCCTATGGGCTTTTCCCCAATGCTCCACCTCACCTCTTCACAGTCCCTACACCTTCCATCTCCTTCCCTGCACTATATCCCCAGCTATACACTGCTCCTGATCCGGCTCCTGTTTCTTCTCCCACTCCAGCTCATGCTCCTGCACCCACTCCTGCTAACACCATCTGTCTGGACAGCTTTCCTCCAATCCTCACTCGCCCTGCTACGCACGCCCGTGATTCCCTCGCCCATGTTATCACCGGCTACGCCACAGTCGCCACCAAGGAGCACTCACCTTCACTATCAAGTACCTCTGCCTTACACGAGGGGCCTGCCTCTCTTCACCTCCCTCTCCAAACAGTCCCTCACCCCTTCTCCCAGGCCACCCCTACTGAAACCGCCTCCAAGCACCCAAGTGGCGACCTCACCACCACCCTCTCCACCAAGAAACCACTGCCCATCCCTCTATGGACACCACCTTACCTCCCACATTCCCAGCCCCAACAATGCACACATTCATCCTTTTCAACCCCAGTCCCAAGTTTCACGATGCCCACATACTCACACTACAATTATGCAAGTATGTCCCCAGTGCCCCCCCCCCCCTACTCAGCTTATCCCCTGAAGAGACTCCATCCTTATCCACTCCCCTGTCCCTCATCCCACACTGACCTACAACTGAAAATTCTCTGTCTCACCTTCAGTCCCCTGTGTGTCAAACCTTTCATTACCCCCAGTTCCCCCTGCAACCCCCAACAACCTTGTTGTCCGGCAGCCCTCACCACTCTGATCATAAGGCTCAGTTCTATGATAATCAAGGTGAAGGTGTTTGCGGAACTCAATACCCACCCAGCCCTACAAATCTGCTCAGCCCAACGGATGTAAAAGACTGTGACCCTACTTCCTGATACACTTGTTTACCGAGTCTTCCTCCTCTATTGATCAACTGGTCACTCAGGGAGCCCTGATTTTTAACCCTTGCCACCCTGTTGACCCCTTCCGTTTCCACCTGAATCCTGCTGCTGCGAAACAATGCCGTCTATACAATGATCACCTCACCAAAATCTGCAACGAACCCCCGCCTGCACACATTGTAAGGCCTTCCAGTTCCTAAAACAGTGTCCTAACTACATCTCTCCTCATTCCTACAACACCTGCAATTAATCCTAACCTACCGACTCCTATAAATACACTCCTGGAAATGGAAAAAAGAACACATTGACACCGGTGTGTCAGACCCACCATACTTGCTCCGGACACTGCGAGAGGGCTGTACAAGCAATGATCACACGCACGGCACAGCGGACACACCAGGAACCGCGGTGTTGGCCGTCGAATGGCGCTAGCTGCGCAGCATTTGTGCACCGCCGCCGTCAGTGTCAGCCAGTTTGCCGTGGCATACGGAGCTCCATCGCAGTCTTTAACACTGGTAGCATGCCGCGACAGCGTGGACGTGAACCGCATGTGCAGTTGACGGACTTTGAGAGAGGGCGTATAGTGGGCATGCGGGAGGCCGGGTGGACGTACCGCCGAATTGCTCAACACGTGGGGCGTGAGGTCTCCACAGTACATCGATGTTGTCGCCAGTGGTCGGCGGAAGGTGCACGTGCCCGTCGACCTGGGACCGGACCGCAGCGACGCACGGATGCACGCCAAGACCGTAGGATCCTACGCAGTGGCGTAGGGGACCGCATCGCCACTTCCCAGCAAATTAGGGACACTGTTCCTCCGGGGGTATCGGCGAGGACCATTCGCAACCGTCTCCATTAAGGTGGGCTACGGTCCCGCACACCGTTAGGCCGTCTTCCGCTCACGCCCCAACATCGTGCTGCCCGCCTCCAGTGGTGTCGCGACAGGCGTGAATGGAGGGGCGAATGGAGACGTGTCGTCTTCAGCGATGAGAGTCGCTTCTGCCTTGGTGCCAATGATGGTCGTATGCGTGTTTGGCGCCGTGCAGGTGAGCGCCACAATCAGGACTGCATATGACCGAGGCACACAGGGCCAACACCCGGCATCATGGTGTGGGGAGCGATCTCCTACACTGGCTGTACACCACTGGTGATCGTCGAGGGGACACTGAATAGTGCACGGTACATCCAAACCGTCATCGAACCCATCGTTCTACCATTCCTAGACCGGCAAGGGAACTTGCTGTTCCAACAGGACAATGCACGTCCGCATGTATCCCGTGCCACCCAACGTGCTCTAGAAGGTGTAAGTCAACTACCCTGGCCAGCAAGATCTCCGGATCTGTCCCCCATTGAGCATGTTTGGGACTGGATGAAGCGTCGTCTCACGCGGTCTGCACGTCCAGCACGAACGCTGGTCCAACTGAGGCGCCAGGTGGAAATGGCATGGCAAGCCGTTCCACAGGACTACATACAAAATCTCTACGATCGTCTCCATGGGAGAATAGCAGCCTGCATTGCTGCGAAAGGTGGATATACACTGTACTAGTGCCGACATTGTGCATGCTCTGTTGCCTATGTGTATGTGCCTGTGGTTCTGTCAGTGTGATCATGTGATGTATCTGACCCCAGGAATGTGTCAATAAAGTTTCCCCTTCCTGGGACAATGAATTCCCGGTGTTCTTATTTCAATTTCCAGGAGTGTACAAGGCCATACCCCTCCCACCAACCCCAAGCTTACTGCCCTCATTTGCCCCAACTAGCAGACCATCCAACATAGCAATTGCCTCCACCCACCCCCTATGGCAAAAGACATCATCCATTTCCTCACCATCATACTCCATAACATACACCCCTTCCAGTTCCCCTACACCCTCCTGCAGATCTACATTGCGAACCGCACCATTTTCCATTTGAACATGAGGCCCATTTCACCTATACCCATGTTGATGCCCTAACTGAAGCCTCCCTCCACTTCCCTTCACTCCCCTCCCCCTCACCAGTCTGGTGCACCCACATTACCATCTCCTCTACCAAAACACCTGCTTCTTCCCTGCCTCTTCATATGTACCCTGTCCCAGTGTCAGGTCAACTCGTTCATCCTTAATGAAACCGTCCTAGAACCTCACAATTTTGTTATCACCTGTCCCTATTTCCTTCACTGCACTGACAATTCTCATCTCCTACCACCAAGAGGGCTTGCTATTGGCCATCTCAGAAATATACCTGCCATACCACAGCTCCTGCAGAATGACCTGACCAAACATTTCATCCTCAGTGTCTTTTATCCCTCTCTCACCATCAGCTGTGCCACAGTCTATTTCTGTCCAGCAGCTCCTCTCCCACACTGCTTTATCTCCAACGTTCTCCATCTATGTGACTGTTGTAGAACTCAACATCCCACAGCCATGAACCTGCCACCATATGGTGGTGGCATCAGTTTCTCGCCAGCCTTCAAGGTGACCTTGTTTCAATCCCACAGCACACCCACTCCGAAAGTGACTCCAACTCTGATGTCGTCCTCGCTTCACCCAGCCTCCTTGGTCATATCGCTATGGAAGTTCTCATTCCGACTACCTCCCAGTCCTTCTCAGCATCTCCTCAGTCCATTGCCCACCTCCTGCCCCCTGCCCTACTGCTCCTCTGAAGGTCGTCCATGACTACTTGCGACCCTACTGAAATGCCTATGGGAAAATCAATTGTCACCCAGACTGAAAGGCACCCACTTACCTTTCAACGTCCCACTGACATCACTCATGCCTCGTTCTTCCTCCAGAAGACCATTACTGACACTGTGGAGACCCGTGTTCCAAAGCAATTATCCACCCTTACAACCCTACATCTCTTCCACAGGCTAACCTTCTTCTCTTTGAATCCTACAGGGTCTAACTCTCCATCCTCCACACCTGAGACTGGGATACACTCCTTTAACACTGGCAATTACAAAACATAAGCTACCTTTGAACAGCTAAGAAACGCTAGAACAGGTGCCAGACATGTACATGACTCAGCAACGAACACTGCCCTCCCTGTCAGCTCTTCGAAGTACTGGTCCACCTTCAATTGCATTGTCCTCTTCCCCATGACAATCAGCTCTTCCCTGATAATCCCAGTAAGGCTAACAATTTTGCTTCCCATCTCACTGAGACATTTTCCATTCCCAATGATCTCCACTTTGATTGCTCCCTCTTCTATACCATCCTTGAATGCACTGCTTCCTCCAGCCACCACATGCCCCACATTTCCAGTACATGGATTAGTTATCACCCTTAGAATTAAATTCACTACAGCACATGACATCAAACCCATACTCTGCTCCAGACACAACACTACCCCTGTTCGCAACAGCATCAACCGCTATCGCAAGGAATCACCACTCCTTCCTGGCTGACCTTGCTACCTTGTATAATATCACCCTGTGCACCGGATTTTACCTCGACCTGTGGAAGTCTTCCTGCATCCTGTTGTTCTTAAGCCCATCAAACCTGTCTCTGAGACCTCTGCCTATCGTCCTACTGCCTCTCCTCTGTTCACAGCAAGGTCTTCATCTTCTCCCAATGTATTTGTGACCACCTCAACCAGCACCACATCCTTACCCTTATGCTGTGTGGCTTCTGGCCCTCCTTCTCCCCACCAACTATCAGCATCTTAACCTTCCCATTTTTCTTTGCCTCCAACTTAACTCCCATCGTTCTGCTTTGTTTCCCTCTACCTCCAAAACACCTATCACCGTGTATGACAACCTAAGCCTCTCTTTAAACTTCAGATCCATCCCTCTGTAATCAATTTCTCCCATCTCGTTGCTTCCTTACTTTCCCAACATCCTTCCTATGTCACTATCCACAAATCTAACACCTGTGCGTTTTATCCCACCACAGGCATGCCTCAAGGCTCCATACTTTCTCTATCCTCTATCTCTTGTATACTGCAGATATGCCCAGACCTCCCAAGCCTGTTCACCCCCTCCAATTTCCAGAAGATACTGCTTTCCTCAGCCCTCTATCCTACCCTTCATTGGTCCCAACATACACTTCAGACCCACCTCAACCATTTCACCACTTGGTGCCAGGCAATCATCACAGAATGTACCACTCCTCGATTTTTATCTTTCCATTTATGGTCGCCCGATCCAACTCACTCCTACCCTGAAATGCCTTGACCCCACCTTCAATCATCAGTTCCTCTGGACTCCCCATCTCCTTACAATCCAAATAAAACCTACAATAGATTCCGCATCCAGAAACTTCTGCCTCGCCAGGCATGGTGATTGCATCCTTCCCACATACTAATTATGGATCTGTCCCATCCTTCACTGTGCCCACATTGCCTGGATTTCCGCCCCACCCACATTCTATGAACATCTCCAAATCCTCGAACACCATGCAATCCACCTCGCACTTCGTATCCGAGTCCCATTTCCAACGAGGACCCTATATGATATGATCCCCTTCTCCTATTCCTAGAACACATCTGAACGCAGTACATCATCTGCAGACTTGATCCCTCTTACCCCCTGGTGTGTCCTATCCTTTATACCCCCCACCTGTTGCTGCACCTGTACCTTTATACGAGACCCTCTCTCCACCTCCACACTCTCCACCTCCTTTACCAATGCAGTGCCTACCTTTCCTGGATGATGAACTTGGCCCTGATATCTACCCCTCCTACCAACTCTAAACTCACCTAACCCCCTCCCCAGGGCTCCCTCTCCCCTCACTTATCTTCCCCTGAGCATTTTTTCTCCCTCTTACACTCTCTACCTTTCCGCCAAACCCCTTTCGATTCTTTGTGCTCCCTCCAAGCCTGCTTTTCATCTCCCATCCCACCTGTCTCCTACCCCTTGGTGCGCCACCAAACGAATATATTTTTATTCCATCCTCTCCATCCACTCTCTAAAAACTGCCCCTTCCTCTCAATCTCTACTCTTCCCTCAGGCCTCCCCTCTCTAGGCAGATTCCACCCCCCCCCCCCCCGCCCATTTTCTTTTTCACAGCTTTAATTTTTGTTTTGTGTGCCACGTCTTGTTTTTTTGAAGTGCCACCGTTTCGGTGTCGATTTTAGAGCTGTGGCATACTTTTATCTTGTGCTTGTGACTACAATGTGTTTTAAGTGCGACACATGTCGCCAAACGTGCTTTTATCTTTGTATGGAACTTTTTCAACTGTGTCCCACAACGAATGCTCCATGACAGCGTATTTTGAGCAACTATTGTCACCCCCTTATTATAATCTTATGTTCCCCTGTTATCGTCTTATAGTACATTTTGTGTCATCTTCATTAATTCATGTAATATTTCTCGACAGAAGAGCGGCTGATTGTGACGTTGACAGCCCTCCCTTGCCCATATTTGGCAGGGGAATGGTATAAACTTAACAAAAACAACAATAAAAAATACTAGCACTCTTCAGTGCGGACACTTACCTGAGGATGCCTGGTCGGTTGCCAGTCGAAATATTGTGGCAAGAAGTCAACATGATTCGGCTACAAAGAGGAGGCGTTTGACAATTTTGTCTTGATTACACTCTTTCAAATTATAAACGGGGCAGGGGTGAAATACAGGGAGCGAAAAACTATTTACAATTAGTACAGAAACCCGATGGCAGTTACAAGAGTCGAGGTGCATGAAAGGGAAGCAGTGGTTGAGAAGGGAGTGAGACAGAATTGTAGCCTATCGACGATGTTATTAATCTGTGTGTTACTATGCTCGCGTATTTCCAAGTCCGTATAGTTCTTAGAGCTGAGTTTCCACTCAGACGGCGCTTTGGCGTTAGGCGGTTGTTTCCGTGTGTGGTCGCTGGCCGGAGCTTACCTGGAGGCGTGTGAGGAGGAAAGAGGTGGCGGCCTTGGCGTGGAGACAGTTCGGCTCGGGTGGGGTTGTTTGCGTCTGGACGCCAAGTGGGGCCTGATGAGGAGACCGGATCGTGATTTTACAGTTAATAGTGTGGACAGCGGCGTGGTGTACCGTTTAACTTGATTCGCAAGGGGAGCAAAATCTCGCCTGTTGTAGTTGGTCGAGTCTGAGTTTGAAATACCTTCTATGTGCGGCGGGATGCCATTTCGTCCTCCTGTCTCTCCGTCGCTTGGATTGCTATCCTCGTTTACCGTCCCGTGGATGTATATCTATGGGGTACGCTGCCCTCCGTACTCTAGAATACGCTGGTGATGGAAGTGCGTCGTTCAGCGGCACGTTAGTCTGGGTGCTTTATGTTTGATCTTCAAGTGCATAGTCTTCGGGTGGCACTCCTTAGAGTTTGCCTTGCGCATTTAGATTGGAGTTTATTTTGTCTTGTGGTGATTCCGCTTTCCGTTAACGAAGGTTAAGCTTGATTCGGCACTCCCTACCACGCTTCGCACCTCAGCAGGCGGGTCGGAGCCACCTTCACGACTAAACGGAAGCCTTTGGTCTGAGAGGTTCAAAATGGCTCTGAGCACTATGCGACTTAACTTCTGAGGTTATCAGTCGCCTAGAACTTAGAACAAATTAAACCTAACTAACCTAAGGACATCACACACATCCATGCCCGAGGCAGGATTCGAACCTGAGACCGTAGCGGTCACTCGGTTCCAGACTGTAGCGCCTAGAACCACACAGCCCCTCCGGACGGCAGACTGAGAGGTCTTGTGTTTTGCATATTGTTCATAAATTGTTGTTTTGGTATTAAGTTGGCTGAGGTTTCTTATGGATTTCCCGGCATTTGGTCTGTTGTCCGGCCCGGGCTAGGTCTCGTTATTTTAATAGTCGGTCATTATTTTGGCTTAGTACGAGTTTGGTTTATTGCCTGGGGGATCTGGTAGTACGCTGGGACACTGTGGTTGTGTTGCGTTTTGGAAGGGGCTGTGTGCTCGGAGCCGTGGTGTACCATTTGTGTGAACTGCTTCACTGGGGAGTACTGATCGGGCCATTCTTGGTCCTCTGCCGTATGAAATGATTTTATTATTATTTTGAAGTAACATTATCAGTAAAATGATTTAATTCTTGTTGCGTTAATTGCAATTTTGGGTAGTGAGAAATTTAGTAGTATAATTACGCAAGATTTAATAGTGGCACATGGCCCTTTACCTGTTTCGTAATCTGTTAATTACCCATAGACCTTAAGCTGATAGTCATATGATGTGATTATCTTAAATTATTGTGTTTTATGTCATGTTATTTTTTTAAATTTGCTGATCACTGGTGTACTGTTCGAAAAAAATGGTTCAAATTGCTCTGAGCACTACGGGACTTAACATCTGAGGTCATCAGTCCCCTAGAGCTTAGAACTACTTAAACCTAAGTAACCTAAGGACATCACACACATCCATGCCCAAGGCAGGATTCAAACCTGCGACCGTAGCAGTCGAGCGGTTCCAGACTGCAGCGCCTAGAACCGCGTGGCCACCGCGGGCGGCGTACTGTTCCAAGTATTAAAATGTTGCAGGTAGCTGTTACTTGGGTGGAACGCGCGGAACCGCAACGGAGAGAGTGGTTGCGTGCCTTACGTGTCCGTTGTTGGTGCGGCCTGGTGTCCGTTGTTTTGGTGCACCTGAGTTAAGTATTGTGTTGCCTCCTCCCTTGCGGACCCGTAGTGTTCTTCTCATAAACATTTCCTTCAAGGCATTTTAGTTAATTTAATGCTAGTTTTATTTTAATTTCTTACATTGGTAAAATTGTGCGGCCTTCTTCATGCACATTGTTTGTCATCGCGGATTTGATGCCCCATTGTGATTTCTTAAAGTCCATTGTGTGTGCCCTTCGTGATACATACTGTTTGTTATAATAGATTTGAGTATGGCAATTATATTTTCTCATACATCATACATCATGATGTGCGTGTGTAATGGTGCAATAAATGGTAGATTGTTATTTCTGTTTTTGGCGCCTTTCATGCCTCCTTTCTTATCCCTTGTACTTGTGTTGGTAAGCCACAACACTGTGTACTGAGCAAGTACTAAAGGAAAGAAAAGGAAAATTTGGAGTACTAATTAAAATTCTGTGATAAAAAGTAAAAACCGAGGTTTCCCGATGACATTGTAATTCTGTCAGAGACAAAAAAGGACTTGGAAGAGCAGCTGAACGGTATGGACAGTATCTTTAAAGGAGGATGTATGATGAACATCAACAATAGCAAAACGAGGATAATGAACTGTAGTCGAATTAAATTAGCTGATATTCAGGGAATTAGATTAGGAAATTAGACATTTAAAGTAGTAGGTGAGTACTGCTATTTGGGTAGCAAAATAACTGATGATGGTCGAAGTAGGGAGTAAATAAAATGCAGACTGGCAATGGAAACAAAAGCCTTTCTGATGAACAGAAATTTGTTAATATCGAGTAAAGGTTTAAGTTTTAGGAACTGCTTTCTGAAAGTTCTTGCATGGTATGTGAAGTGAAAGTGAAAAATGGACGGTAAGCATTTTAGACTAAAACAGAATAGATGCTTTTGGAATGAGGTGCTACAGAAGAATGCTGAAGATTAGGCAGGGAGATCACGAAACGAGTGATGAGGTACTGAACAGAATTAGAAAGAACCGAAATTTGTGGTGCAACCTTACTAGAAGAAGGGAACAGCTGATGGGACACGTTCTGAGACATCAAGGAATCAGCAAATTAGTACTGGATGGAAGCGAGTGGATACAATCGTAGAGCGAGACGAACAGAAGAACACAATCAGCAGATTCAGAAAGAAGTAGTAAGCAGTAGTTACTCGAATAGCACTGCGCAGGATAGCATGGAGAGTTGCATTAAACCAGGCTTTCGACTGAAGAGCACAACAGCACAGGGAGTTTATAAGCGGGCAACCAGATTAAAGCACTATGCTACATAAACGTAAGTCACAATAAGAGTGACGCACTACTTTCAAGGACCTCCACTAGCTACGACTACCCAGAGCTACCTCATACAACGAGATGGCAGGATAACACAGAAAACCTGATTCTATTGACAATGACTGAAACACAAACTCTGCGTGAATAAAAAACACCCATAGCCATCACTCTCTCATATCTTCACTGTTACACCGTGCTGTGTAGATTTTACAACTTGTTGCGGTTATACCGTTTGCAACAACGTAACAAAAAAATGGTTCAAATGGCTCTGAGCACTATGGGACTTAACATCAGAGGTCATCAGTCCCCTAGAACTCAGAACTACTTAAACCTAACTAACCTAAGGACATCACACACATCCATGCCCGAGGCAGGATTCGAACCTGCGACCGTAGCGGTCGCGCGGTTCCAGACTGAAGCGCCTAGAACCGCTCGGCCACCAGCAGCCGGCAAACAACGTAACAGCGGAGTTTGTTTACCTACACTTCTCTCACTACCTGCGTAAATTAACTTCATGTATCAGCTGCCCATCAGTGGGTGCAAGTCATAATAGCACAATGTACAATGCTGTAACAATTAGTCTCCTACGTACCTAGTTCCTGGCTGTGCCTGTCGTTTTCTTCTGTGCACCGGGAAAAGCCACCGTCCTCTTTCCATGAGAGCGATTTCCACGTATTGCTTGGCAACGAGTCGAATTGACCGTTGTGGTACTCCACACGCTGCCGGGCCCCACGACACTCCAGGATTCAAACTTCCCTTTTTCCGTCTCGCGTGCTGGCCGCCGTCCAACTCGTCTAACTCCACCAATGCACCACACGATGACCCGAGAGGCGCTGGTGTCGACGCGTATGCATAACAAGAGCCCTTTGGCAGATGTTGCCACCAGAATGTCGGCAGCGGTGGCAGGAGTCCCGAATGTTCACTCTTCGCACGACAGAGAGGTAATTTTGACTGTGATGAATGGCCTTGTAGTACTGTCACAGAGTGCGGTTTTGGAGTGTCGTGCACGATCCAATTGTAGCTCTTTTTTGTTACTGGGTTGCTAAGTAAGTATGCGGCGACCCGCATAGCGTAACAGCATGCTACAAGAATATTCCTCATCTACAGCTCATTGAATCAGTGGCACAGTAAGAAATGGAAGACGATACTTTTTTCAGCGTAATAACACTATTCCGCGAGGTGAGCAGGATGTATGAGGCAAAGGAAACACACTCAGATCCCAAGAAGAATGTAGTAAATTCAGTTCCAGGAAGGCTGATGTCGACAGGTGCAATACCGGAATATCACTTTAAAGAGCTGTAATTACAAAATTCTGCGAAGAAATCTGATGGAAGACGACCTTGGGGAGGTCGGTCTTGGTTCTGAAAAAATGTAGGAACATGAAAAGCATTACTGGGCCTAATATTCAGACAGCAAACTGATTTACCACAATTCCACTTGTATAGGATACGTAGATCTGTGGAAAACTTGTCGACAGTGTTGACTGCAAGGTAACAGGGATTGCCAACATTATAGTAGCAGAACGCTATACAGTCAAAAAAGTCCGTAACACAATGATAGCAAAGATATGACGTGACAGGGCTGTAGGTTATACATGATGATAGTCAAAGCAATCACTGAACAAGCAGGAAAGGAATCAATTTGAAATGGGAAATAAAATTGATGGAGATGAAACAAAAATTTGGTTTGCTGATGGCTTCGTAATTCTGTCACAGATTGCATGGTATAGGAAACTCGACAGAACGGAGCTGTGTTTTTGTGATGCAGCAAGCATCTTTGAGCGATATATGTAAATATGGATATGATCATTTGCACCAGTGCTTTAGGTTTTTAAATAGTTTAGTTATTAAAGCTCTTATAATGTGGTAATTTTTATTCACATGACAACTTAGCGTGAAGTCTAACGTAAAATGAACACGATTCATTTTTAAGACCTGCGAAGTCTGTCGATACCCGTTGTCTTAAATATGTAAATATTTATGCGACATAGGCTTTTGAACGTTTTCAGCAACTGAAGCAGATCGCTCCTTCGGTCTTCCAAATTGATAAAAACCAGGGAAATGCTACTATTAGTTAGGCTGAGTGGAAGATAAATGTTTCGTCTAGAAGAGGCCTGTTTAACGCTGGCTGTTTCACTGCATTCTGGTTGTAGTCCCACGTATGTAATGAATGCTCGATAGTCCGCAATACTCATTGCGAATTGCTTCCGTTTCTTAACTTCCATTTCAATGCATCTTATTCCACTTGGGACGGGAAAAGAATAAAATTCTGCCCAGACCTCGTTCTCAACTGTACGAAAATTTCCAGAAGTCTGCAATCTTAATTTCATTATTTAGGTTTGAGCTTCCATGAGAATATTAGTGAGACGGACAATTGTATTGCTGCGTTCGACTGGACTGTTTCTAAGCATGGGGACAGACGCTGTCTCTAGCTTGAACACAAAGTCACGGATCACTAGGGATTACTCGCTTGTAGTTTATAGCAAAATTTGAAATTCACTGTTGTGAAGAACCTAACGAAAGTTTTCGCATGATATGATGATAGACCGGTAAATCTTGGAAAATACATTGACATAACTGCTATAATATAGTGAGAAGATAATTGAAAGAAATACGAAGTCAGACGAGCAGAAATGACACTCTTATTCCATTACATCGAGCGGGGTAGAGCGATTGTCAGAAGACTGGAAGTGCATTCGGGAGGAAGATGGTTCCAATCCGCCTCCGGCCATCCTGTTGAGGTTTTCCTTGATTTACCTGAGACGCTTAATGCAATTGCTGGATGCTTTCTTCGAAAGGGCACTGTCGCTTTCCTTTCATATCCTTCCCTAATCCGAGCTTGTGCTTCTTCTTTAACGACCTAGTTGTCGACGGGACGTTAAACTCCAAATCTCCTCCTCCTCTCTTGTTCATCTAAATTCAGTAGCTACACTGAAGTCACCGTTATTCATGACAGTCTCCTGGACAATACAAAAGGTGAGATATTGTTCTTAAAATTGTGTGGGATCACCTTATACAGCACTGCCTGCTCTAGAACGTGTTCCCACGGTGGCTGCAAGGTGTGTAACAAATTCTTGTAGAAGGGCGTTCCACTCTTCCACCAGTGTGGCTGACAACGACTGGGTGGTTATTGGAACATATGACTGTGCTGCTAAATGTCTCCCTAACACGTCCCACGCAAGCACAATGGGATTTCTGTGGGGGTCACGGGCAGCCCAGTACATTCCACGAATATCATTTTGTTCCAAGAGCTCCTTCGCTTGTGTTTTTCAATGCAGCCGCGCGTTGTCATCTATAAGACTGAAGGCAAGGACGAATTCACCCCTGAAAAGACGCAGGTGAGGAGGGAGTACCGCGTCACAATGGCGTTGAGAAATGAGTCTATCGTGGTCAAACATAAGTCAGTAAGCCCATGCAACATTATACCTCCTCCCACCATCACACGTGGACCATAGAGTTGCTTGGTTTATTACGTGTTCTCGCCTTTCGCCATATGAGGGTACGTCCAGCTTTGTAGAAGATCATCGTTTTAGCGGTGCAGGTGTCATTGATTGGGGAGGCATAATATTGCATGTGTGTATTGACTTACAAATCTTTGATTTGTTTATTTCTTATAGTTACCTTTTGTACTCTATTGTGGCAGCTCTTTTTTTGTGTGGTCCAAATTTCACTGAGCTGTCTTGCTTGGCAGTGGTACGCCGTAGGAAAGTTACTTTGCCCTTAAGCTTTGCACGCTAGTATAGTATATCGACACGTTAGTATTAAGTACATACTGTCTGGTTGATCTATTGTGTGTTTTATACAGGCTGTTATCCAGTTCTGAAAGACGAGAGCTGTTGGACGCTCGTTGTCGTTGACGAATTCCAGCTTCACATTGTTCTTCCGGTGGTAAGTTTCTATTGTTGCTTATACTTTTTCTAACACGCATAAGGCAGTGCGTTATAGATGCTACCAGAAGCGGCTCACTAATACGTAACTTGTAAACGCTGGTTGCATGGTGCACAAGTAAACAAAGTCTGAGTGATCGCTACAACCGTCGAGCCGGAACAACAATTACTAGACCATTGTGACCGCAATAGAGCATGAAACCAACAAATTGCTACGCATAATACACCACTTCGTGTGGGGAAGAGCTTTACTTTGATAGCATGTTTGTCGTTGTACCCCTATGTAACGAGAGTAAGAAACAAGTTCTTCTCCATGTCCTGAATTATATCACCTGCTGCACTACGCATTCTCCATAATGTGTACAACGGAGCACTACTTTTGGTGTTGGTTGTAACAAAATTCCGGCTTTTAAAATTTCAAACGAGCCAAACTAACGAAATTTTACTGATTGTGCGTATACGGGTAGTAAGCTTACTGCATGATAACATTTGTATGTGATTGAAGTATATACAGGATATGAAAATTAGTACACAGATGTGTCAACTCTGCAAGCAACACTTGCTGTAATAAACAGAACATCTGATTACATTAACCCCAACTACCCCAGAAGATACTGCGTTAACACCATGCCACCGTTCATCTATCGTAGTGGCAGTCGAAAAGTTTGAAAGTCAGTCTGTCAGTAATCCAGGACGTGGGTGAGAGATCTGCAGGACGTGGTGACCAGGCAGCAGTGTTGAACGCCCTCTGCTACGAGATGGGCCTGGACAACGCGGGAAACATGTAGTCTTGCGTTACGTTGTTGGTAGTCAAAGTCACGGAGATCTCAAAGACAGAAAGTAGTCAGCGGAATTAAGACACATGGAGCGTAACGTTCTCTGTTCAAATTACAGGCTGTGCTAAATGTCGTTGATCATGTTTTGTGCGAAGTGGCACTCTATTCCATCACGCGAAGTGCTCGACATTTATGACGATGACGTACCCAATCTGGCAACGTTCGTTCTCTTCAGAGCCTCCGCACGCGGATGGGTCCATCGTTCTCCTCAGGGCGTCAGCACGCGAATGGGTCCATATGGAGCTATGCTCTCTAGTGAAATTTGTCAGTAAATACTGGGTAGCACCACTCCTGTGTTGACGTTGACTGCAGCACCGTAGACTCTACTTTCTGTGCTACCCCGTGAAGGAACGCCGCTACAACTGTCGTCATGTTACTAGTGTGTCGATCTCGAGACGTCGCCTCATTTTTGTTGTTGTTGTGGTCTTCAGTCCTGAGACTGGTTTGATGCAGCTCTTCATGCTACTCTATTCTGTGCAAGCTTCTTCATCTCCCAGTACATACTGCAACATATGACCTTATGAATCTGATTGGTGTATTCATCTCTAGGTCTCCCTCTATGATTTTTACCCTCTACACTGCCCTCCAATGCTAAATTTGTGATCCCTTGACACCTCAGAACATGTCATACCAACCGGTCCCTTCTTCTAGTCAAGTTGTGCCACAGACTCCTCTTCTCCCCAATCCTATTCAATACCTCCTCATTAGTTATGTGATCTACCCATCGAATCTTGGGCATTCTTCCGTAGCACCACATTTCGAAAGCTTCTATTCTCTTCTAGTCCAAACTAGTTAGCGTCCATGTTTCACTTCCATAGATGGCTACACTCCATACTAATACTTTCAGAAACGACTTGCTGACACTTAAATCTATACTCGATGTTAACAAATTTCTCTTCGTCAGAAACGCTTTTCTTGCCATTGCCAGTCTACATTTTATATCCTCTCTACTTCGACCATCATCAGGAACTGGGCTCCCCGAATATCAAAACTTCTTTACTACTTTAAGTGTCTCATTTCCTGATCTAATTCCCTCAGCATCATCCGACTTAATTCGACTACATTCCATTAACCTCGTTTTGCTTTTGTTGATGTTCATCTTATACCCTCCTTTCAAGACACAGTCTATTCCGTTCAACTGCTCTTCCAAGTCCTTTGCTGTCTCTGACAGAATTGCAATGTCATCGGCGAACCTCAAAGTTTTTATTTCTTCTCCATGGATTATAATAACTACTCCGAATTTTTCTTTTGTTTCCTTTACTGCTTGCTCAATATACAGATTGAATAACATTGGGGAGAGGCTACAACCCTGTCTCACTCCCTTCCCAACCGCTTCTTCCCTTTCATGTCCCTCGACTCTTATAACTGTCATCTGGTTTCTGTAAAAATTGTAAATAGAATTTCGCTCCCTGTATCTTACCCCTGCCACCTCCACAATTTGAAAGAGAGTATTCCAGTCAACATTGTCAAAAGCTTTCTCTAAGTCTACATATGCTAGAAACGTAGGTTTCCTTTCCTAAATCTTCCTTCTAAGGTAAGTCGTAAGGTCAGTATTGCCTAACGTGTTCCAATAATTCTACGGAATCCAAAATGATCTTCCCCGAGATTGGCTCCTACTAGTTTTTCCATTCGTCTGTAAAGAATTCGCGATTGTATTTTGCAGCTGTGGCTTATTAAACTGATTGTTCTGTAATTTTCACATCTGTCAACACCTGCTTTCTTTGGGATTGGAATTATTGTATTCCTCTTGAAGTCTGAGGGTATTTCGCCTGTCTCATACGTCTTGCTCACCAGATGGTAGAGTTTTGTCTGGCTCCCCCAAGGCCGCCAGTAGTTCTAATGGAATGTTATCTATTCCCAGGGCCTTGTTTCGACTCAGGTCTTTCAGTGCTCTGTCAAACTCTTCACGCAGTATTGTATCTCCCATGTCGTCTTCATCTGCATTCTCTGCCATTTCCTGAATGTATATACTCCTTCCACCTTTCTGCTTTCCCTTCTTTGCTTAGAACTGCGTTTCTATTGAACTCTTGATATTCATACAAGTGGTCCTCTTTTCTGCAAAGGTCTCTTTAATTTTCCTGTAGGCAGTATCTATCTTACCCCTACTGAGATAAGCCTCTACATCCTTACATTTGTCCTCTAGCCGTCCCTGCTTAGCAGTTTTGCACTTCCTGTCGATCTCATTTTTGAGACGTTTGTATTGCTTTTTGCCTGCTTCATTTACTGCATTTTTATACTTTCTCCTTTCATCAAATAAATTCAATAATTCTTCCGTTACCCAAGGATTTCTACTAGCCCTTGTCTTCTTAGCTACTTGATCCTCTGCTGCCTTCACTACTTCATCCCTCAGAGCTACCCATTCTTCTTCTACTGTATTTCTTTCCCCCATTTGTGACAATTGTTCCCTCATGTTCTCCCTGAAACTCTGTACAACCTCTCGATTAATCAGTTTGTCCAGATCCCATCTCCTTAAATTCCCACCTTTTTGCGGTTTCTTCAGTTTTAATCTACTGCTCATAACCAATAGATTGTGGTTAGAGTCCACACCTGCCCATCTACAGCTCATAACCAACAGATTGTGGTTAGAGTCCACACCTGCCCCTGGAAATGTCTTACAATTTAATACCTGGTTCCTAAATCTCTGTCTTACCATTATATAACCTATCTGATACCTTCTAGTATTTCCAGTTTTCTTACATGTGTCAACCTTCTTTTATGATTCTTGAACCAAGTGTTAGCTATTATTAAGTTATGCTCTGTGCAACATTCTACCAGACGGCTTCCTCTTTCCTTTCCTTCCCACAATCCATATTCACCTACTAAGTTTCCTTCTCTCCCTTTTCCTACTCTCGACTTCCAGTCAACCATGACTATTAAATTTTCGTCTCCCTTCACTACACGAATAATTTCTAGGTGTGGGCTTCGTGTCTATCTTGGCCACAATAATGCGTTCACTATGCTGTTTGTAGTAGCTTAACCACACTTCTATTTTTTATTCATTATTAAACCTACTCCTGCATTACCCCTATTAGATTTTGTATTTATAACCCTGTATTCACCTGACCATAGGTCTTGTTTCTCCTGCCACCGAACTTCACTAATTCCCACTATATCTAACTTTAACCTATCCATTTCCCTTTTTAAATTTTCTAACCTACCTGCTCGATTTAGGGATCTGACATTCCACGCTCCGCTTCGTAGAACGCCAGTTTTCTTTCTCTTGGTAACGACGTCCTCTTGAGTAGTGTCCGCCCGGAGATCCGAATGGGGGACTATTTTACCTCCGGAATATTTTACCCAAGAGGACGCCATCATCAGTTAAGCATACAGTAAAGCTGCATCCCCTCGGGAAAATTTTGGGCTGTAGTTTCCCCTTGCTTTCAGCTGTTCGCAGTACCAGCACAGCAAGGCCGTTTTGGTTATTGTTACAAGGCCAGATCAGTACCTCATCCAGACTGTTGCCCCTGCAACTACTGGAAAGGCTGCCGCCCCTCTTCAGGAACCACACGTTTGTCTCGCCTCTCAACAGATACCCCTAAGTTGTGGTTGCACCTACGGTACGGCCAACTCGCTTCATTACTCATGTGGATATTTGTTTTTCACCTAATAACCCTATTTCTTAGTCCATTTAGGTGATCGTCTTGCAAGGCCGACCTTAATACGTTTTTGTCCTCTCGGGCGCTAGGTAGTTGGAACTGCTGAGAATTTGTATGGCCTTACTGAAAGCATAGAGTTCATATTCTCATGACTGTCACCAGATACTGTCCAGAGCGAGCAGCATTACCGCGGAATGGATAAATTGCCGTTTCGGATGGCCCACACCTTTCGCTGTGGCGTCTGACATGTTCTGATAGAGATTTCTCCATCTTACAAGATTCACGACAGTCCGTTCTCACAGCACCAACATTCAAATGTAATTTTTCAATATTGATGACATAACTCCTGCCTAGTTAGTGCAACTGTGCTGGAATCGTAATAACCTACTTAGCCAAATATTTGGAACACTTCTTGACAAATTTGACGTTTGCTAACGCCATTCTCATCGTCTTACAATCGTAATGACTTGCAGCGTAGCAAGACAAGCTGCTTCACTTTCAAAAATTTTGCTCAAATGTCGGGTGAAAAACACCTCTGCTAAGGCGCTGAAGGATGCAGACACTGGCTGGCTCACTTCACAGTCCTTGAAGAGAAACTAAGCTTTCTCAAAATGAAATCTCTCATGAATTAGCGATGTACGTACAGAGAACAAATTATATACGTAAAAAGGAATGCCTTGAGTGATTCAGTGACTCATCATCACCCAGCCCAAAACGATAGGGATAGAAATTTGTTAGTTGGGGAGGGAGCTGATCTTACACTGTACATATCGCTTAAGATGAGATTTACCGGAATTGCATCCGTAAGGGGTGAAACAGGGGATGAAAAGTTTTTGAAAATTTACAGCCCTTATGGCAGTCTGTAAGCTAGAACTGCGACAATTGGTGATTGGCATCTTAGTCAGAAATTAAAGAAATATGAGGTTCTGAATTATTGGAAATCGAACACCCCAAGGTGGTGAAATAATGGGTGAAAATTTTTTGGTGACAAGCAATTACTGAAAAACTGCTAAACAATTTTTACAGCTACATCTATGAAAACTGGTAATTGACTTCTCGTTTGGAAATAAGAGCAATCTTGTTTCAGTATTTTTGGGAATACAAATCCAAAGGGGGTGAAATATGAGATTAATTTTTTATGAAAATATTTCGTTACATTAAAACCATTTTAAGCTAAATAAATAAGAACTGGTATTTGACTTCTCGGTTAGAAATTAAAAAGAAAATGTGTTAGGGGATGAAAGTTTCTATGAAAATATACCAGCATGAACTCAAAAGGCAGGATTAACAAAAACCTCCCATTGCAGTTGAACATGTACCTTGCTTTTATTGTTTTGTTATATTTGTTGCTCCACTGACCTCTCACTGTAAGGCACTTCAAATCTGTTCAGAGTCGCCGTGCGGTTCTAGGCACTTCAGTCCGGACCCGCGTGACAGCTACGGTCGCATGTTCGAATTCTGCCTCGGGCATGGACGTGTATGATGTTCTTAGTTTAGTTAGGTTTAAGTAGTTCTAAGTTCTGGGGGACTGATGATCTCAGATGTTGAATCCCATATCGCTGAGAACCATTTGAACCATTTGTTCAGAGTCAGTTGCCTGACTGTAGGCGTCAGCGTGCCAGATAAACCACGTCAGCTACCTTCACTGGTTCAGTGTTTGTTGATCGTTGATAAAAGGGCGTCGGTTCGGTACATCATCTTCATCAGATAACGATTCAGCTAGCAAACGGAACAGTTTTGCACAATGGATATGCAAGGGGAGGAGACAAGCTACCAATGAAACTACCTCATTGAAAATATTAACAGCGCAGTCAGACGCGATGCAATACTAGAGAGATCGTAATAATATTTACTGACAGCTTTTGTTATCATAATCTCGGGTGATTCTATCCTGTACTGTATTAACAGGTGGAATCAGGTGGATCAAATCATTAGTCGAAACTGTTGTAGGTTCCCATTTACATATACAATTAATTCCGACATTTCTGACGTATACCGATACGGAACGAATAATTATAAACATATTACATGCGCTGCTGGCACTCAACATAACCTAGCAGGTCTCGTAAATTATCCACGGAAGCGGGAGGACTATTACGTTGCTAATGAGGTCTTGATTTATGCACAACTTTCAGTCTCATGTCACCCATACACAGCATATTGATTAACTACACAGAATGGCTTCTGGGGTAAGCATGGTATGGGCAGCAACAAACCTTACGTTGGTCCACAAAACAATGCAAATTAAATGGAGGGGGGGGGGGGGGGCTAGGCGCATGGCAGACAAAAGGAAACGTCATAATAATATGCATACGAATTATTGATACATCCGAAAAATTCATCCCACGCTCTTCCTATCGTGAAATTGCACAAGAACTGTCCTTGTGAAAAGACTTGGAAGCCAACACCAATCAGAATATTGGAAGTCATTGCCATAAATATCTACTCACCATATTCCATCGTTCTAGCATTGGTCACAAAGTTTTACAATTATGATATTTTGAATTTCCATCAGAACGTCCGTAGCTCAATGACTGTGTAACCCACTGCGAGTGGGAAGTTGGGGATCAGTGGCTGAGACGTATAGTCGCCAAATGGATCGTTGTTGCATTAGTAACAAAATTTCACACACTACGCCCGCAAGTCCTATTTTTGACTAACTTAGGATGTCGATAGCCCTTTTCACGCTGTACTACACATGTGGCAGTAAGAGACACTGACCAATGGGCCAGAAAAGAAATGAAATCAAATAATTTCACACGCAAGATTACTTAAATATTTCACACCTCACTCGAGGAAGCGTAAACTGAATAAAACTGTATGTGATTCCCTGATCCTTGTTACGATGGTTGCGACAACATCGCTGACTGAAGCGAAATTTTATGCCCATGCTACAAAGAAGAACCATGAGTATTCAACAAGTTAATTAAAATGTATAAATGTAAGAGAATTGAAAGAAGATTTCAGTAAACATCAGATGTGCTGAAGGCACCGCAGGATTAATTGTGGATGACTGGACTGAAATGTACACCATCCTCTCATAACAAATCTAAGTTCTAACCGGTGATTTTGCTTGCAAAATGATTAACAATCGTGGTCGCACTGTCACCTTGACAACGATGGAGCTGAAAAGGAACGGCAAAGTAATTTTAACTGTAAGGCACCTCATCCTTTTGCTATTTATCAGGTGGCTTACAGAGACTAGTGACGAAAAATGGCGGAGCGCCACAAAGGTCCCTCGGCTCATCCCTGAAGGGGAGGGGAGGACATTTTGCCAATCACCAAAGCTTCCTCGACTAGAGGTGCGTCTTTGACTGTACTCGCCACGAATTAGGCTGACACTAAACCGTGTGTAAGACATGTATCTCTGAGCTACAGCAGATCAATTCACGAAATCACAATCAGAGAATCCAATCTCTCGACAGCTAATAGCAACGTAATATAGCTGAGAAAAAAGATTGGCATAATAAAGTAAATTAACAAAACAACGGCGTCCAGCCATTCGCAAGGGCTCTCAGTTCCACAATAAAATATGGATATGACCAATGTGTCATTATTACGAGTAATAACGAAAACAGTGTACCTCGAGATAAGTTAATGTGGCATAACAACCAGTCCCTTCTCATAGGTACCTGAATCGCGTTTTGGCCAGAATTTCTTTTATTTTCTCTTATTTCTTCTCAACAACTTTTTCGTTGTTACAGTCGTGAAAGAAGACGATCGAGGCAATGACGTCTTAGAATGTAACGAGAGCTCAACTGGAGAAGAGTCTGCATATCATTGTTTTCGGCCTCTGGTCTTGTTCTCAGATGCCACCAAGACAATAGCGACTTGATTTGCATGGAGCACACGCTTGCGTTTAACGATCTTTAGAACCACAGGAGTTTCAATTATCAGATAAAGCGATTACGCCAATTAAAGTCATTTCATTGATTTGTGTCCAGTATAGAGCTTAATTCCAAGTTAATTTACGCTTTATAGCATCGTTAGCAACTTCTTAGTTATTGATTCTGTCTTCCATTCTTCCTTTAATAATATCACCATCACAGGTAGATAATGGGTACGTTAGCTGCCGCGTGCGTGGCTCGTGTTCGTGCCATTCCTTATTTAACATCTTATTTTTTACAGCACTGTCACCTTATGTTAATTTTCAATTACCAGTGTTACAGAGTTGCTGCTTTGCCTGCCCGTGAGCGACAGCAGCAGCGATTATCTATGTAGGCACTCCCGTATTATCTTTTCTGGATTGCTATTACTTGCCGGTTCGGACCTGGCAGTGTTTCAGTGGGCACGCAGCACATATTCAGTCGGTGCGCGGCACCAGTGAGTTTCGGACCACCATGATTCTCCCGACGGTTGCCGACACACATGATTGGAGTGGCGACGACTTTGGTTGGTTGTCTTGCCGGACCACGTGTATTTGGCCGGTGATCGCTTATCGGTTAAGGGCTGCATACGCCGACTCGTGATTCATCCCTGTTATTGTACAGTCACTGCCGTTAGCATTGTCTGGTTCTTCGTGCAAGTGTTCGTGAAACTGCGTGTAGTATGTGTGATTGTGATTTACATGTTATTTGAAACTTTGTCAGCGTACTGGCTCTGAGGAGTTGGTCGGTTCGTGTGGATGAGCCAGGAAATCTCCCTGCGGCGTAGTGGGCCGGGCCCGCTGGCGGTCTCCATGCAGTGTCGGAGAGTGTGGGAGCTGTTCTGATTGCTATGGGGTTCGTGGCTGACCAACCCGGGAAATCAACGCTGAGTGGTGATTTAATTACCGAAGCCAGACTGTTCACATTGTGCCATTGGTTTTCATGGTTGGCTGTTGGGGTTATTCCCGTGAGCAACAGCGAGTGTTCGAGTTGGCGAACGTTTGGCCACCATCCGGTGGAGTTTAACTGCATTTTGGTTATTTGCAAGACCAAGTGCACCAGCGGAAATTTCTGCCTTGTGGCCATTAGTGTTCCGGTTACCTGCCCTGGCCGCTGACGTACAACTGAGGCAGTGTCCTTTCCTCACCGTGTTGTCGCTGTCCAACACGTTTATGTAGTTTAGACGGCTTATGCATACTTGGTTGTGGGTGGCTACGCCCATTATGTTGTGGCTTTGGTGTTCCTTGTGCACTCGTCGGCTGGAAAGCAAGTCGTCTTGTCGGTGGGTCTGTTGACTGTGTCTTGATTGGATGCCGGCGGATCGGATATACAGTAGTTGGGCCGACTACCTGTGTCCCCTAAGCGAACGTTAATATAGCAGACTGACCTCCGGAAACGTATGAGCGCCGCTGGCTGTACTGCCTTTTCTTATTTGTGTTTCATTGTGTATTTTAATGACTTATAGACGATGGTTTGAATTTGTATGCTTTTAGCTGGGCTTTAAATAAAGAGCCTTCAGCCACATTAAAATTGATAGTTCTTACACGTTAAATCTTAAATTCACTGGGCCTTCAGCCTGTATCGGTTAAAGATAAAGTTTTAGGACCTCTGTCTACTAGTAATTATTTTAGTTGTTTTATGTAATCGGCCTTGAGCCGTTTTTAAATTAAGATTCTTGTGTTTCAAGTATCAGACTGTGTGGGGCCTTCAGCCTAATTGAAGATAAGGCCTTCTGCCTTGTGTCTCTTAAATTAATTTTACTTGCAGTAATAAATCATGAGCCTTTAGCTGTCTTTATTTAAACTTGTTTGCTTTTAAAGTGTTAGATTTGTTGGGCCTTCAGCCAAGTTGTAGAACTTACTTTGAGTGTGAATTTCAAGTCAATAATTTTCAGCCATTTTTAAATTTAGGTGATTGTGCCCTTAAGGCATAAGATAGTGTGACATTTTCAGCCGATAACTAAGTTCAAAACTTTTACTGCATTGTTTGGACAACTAAATAAAGTTATGTGTGTTTGAATGTAACTGACAGCCCCCTTTTGGCCCCTTTCCACAATTCCAACTACCTGTTCTGTCCTGCTGACTTAAGCAGGGAATTTCGCAAGCAGCAGAGCGTGGTTACATTTGTGCTTACCATTCTAGTTGCTGTCAGTTTCACTCTTGTTTCTGTTTGTGTCTGGTGGTACCGTATTGCTTTTGGTTCCGACTTGTTTCAGATGCTTTTCAAAATGACAGTCAGTCCAGGGATCGGTCTGCTCTGGAAAGACCATCTTGTCTAAAAGTTGGCAGTAAGGCGCCAACCGATAGAAGGAAGTGTTCCGGAATTGGTAGCCCACTCCAATTATGTGTGTCGGCAACCGTCGGGCGAGTCATGGTTGTCCGGACCTCACTGCTGCCGCGCTCTGACTGAACTTGTGCAACAGGCCGACTGAAACACTGACAGGTCCGAACCAACTCACAACACACGACGACCGGGAAGTAACAGCAGTCCATCAAAGATAATACAGGAGGGCCTATATCGATAAGCGCTGCAGCTGCCGCTCGCAGGCAAGCAAGGCAACAACTCAGTGACACGAGTAATGGAAAATTAACATAACGAGGTGGCAGTACGGTAAAAAAAAAGAAAAAAAGGTTGTTAAATAAGAGATGGCACTAACACGAGCCATACACGGCTCATTAACTTTTTTTCAGAATTATCGGCTATGAAAACCAGTGCTGATTGTTATATATTTAATGTAGTGCAGTAATAAATCTCATACTCATTCTCATATACGTAGTAAACTAATATGTTGTGTAGTGTAATATGGTATGAGAAGATATGGACCCATCAATTTTATGAAGTAAATACTCATATCCACTCTTTGAAAGTAAATACGTCACTGATCAATACATCCTACAGTAGAATACCGCTAATTGGATCCTCACAGATATCCCAACCCCAATGATTCGAAATTGCTGGTAATCCGAATAAAATACGGGTTGGAGGAAAAACTGAATTAGAACTTATTTTTGGAGTAAAGAAAGGATTTAATCATACTGTAGAACTGAACAATTCGTTATTGAAATACAGTTTATCGGAACGAAATATTTATTGCGCTGGTAACTATCGTACTGATATCACATGTTTATGGAGCACTATTGTAACTTTCACTAACAGTGTCTTGTAAATTCGGTAATCTTCTTTTGCCCTAAAGAACTGAACCTGCGATGTAGTAGTATCGTCGCATGGACATCACTTCGGATGGTGTGGCAACAATGTGCTTTTCTCCATAGCATAAAACCAATTGAAGGGCATCTGCAGCGTAAGAAAGTGACACAATGTTTTTAGCGATATCCCATTGTTCGCTATCTCCGTCTTTAGGGTTGTCATCTGTTGTTTCTAGGCCAGAGAGACAATGGCTTCATCAGTGATTCCTAGACAGCCATTGTCTATGACCAGTCGACATCACGGCAGCTGAGAAGAGTGCTCCACTTACCATCTTCGAAGGATGCCATGGGTCTAATGATGGTCATGTGAAATGACCGAAACCGGTCAGCTATGTTCTTGTAACATACGTGGTGTGATCAAGACTGAATTTTAAAAACAAAAAATCTTAAATATTGATCACTGTTGCAAAAATGTTAATTAAAATTGTTTACTTTGATTTTTGTGATAAACGAGGAGGGCGCCATTATTAATATCTTGTAGGTCTCGTGGTGCTGCGAAATTTTTAAGTACCATGAGAGGTAATTCGTTTGCTGCCGCGACGTTGATAGAGGCTGAAACGGTGAGGCGTTGTTTATTGATCTTAAAACCAGGTACAGAAAACTTTTCTTCCTAAGCAAAACTTTTAGTAGGCATTGATTTGAAATTCAATTCAATATCGTCAGCTATGGTGAGCAATTTTTTTGAGGATATCAAGTCTGCAGACTGATCTAAGAATCCATCCGCGGCGGCAGTAACGACTGATAATTTTTCTCCTTACAATTGATTGCCGTTTCCTGTGTGTCTCCATTCAACGGTCTGACCAACCGCTGCTGGAAGTAATTGTTCGATCACCATTCTTAGGTTTGTTCAGTTGCGATGAACCTTCTTCAGTGGCGGATTTAAATATTTGGCGCCCCTAGGCACGCCATGTTATATGCCCCCCTCCCCCCCAAAAAAACCTTTTTTAAACAATAACTATTACCCGATCACTTCACAATTGCCATTATGGGTGGGAGCGCTATTGGTTGTTCTGAAGGACGCGTCAGCAGTCTAGTCGCGCTCAGTCAAGATGTAATACGGTTCCTGAATTGAACTATGTGTACGGCAGCGAACAAAGGAAACTTAAAACTGCGTTGTGTTAACACATTCTTCTGCCGAAATACGACAGAAAAGAGCACAGGGATAATAACTTTCCTTTTATGGCCTAAAAATTCAGCAGAGCGTGTAGTAGACAACGGATTTTGGTTATATATTCACTTTTAATATGTTCTTTCACACGAAACCGTGGAAGATGAAGTAATAAAGGTGTGTTACGATCTAAAAATAGAAGCAAACGTGTCATATATTAGAAATTAATACGTACTTTTACAGAGATGCGTTAAAAATTGAAATTTAACTGTCGTTTTACGATATAATAATTTGAAAGTGTAGCAGATAAAAAAACACGCTCGGTATTAATACGTGAATCTAAAGCGAAGCGTAAGAAATGAAAATGAAATAGCGATTTCGGTACACGAACTAATAACTATGAACAGATGTACACAGAACTGGATTTGCTATTATTAAATTTTACAGACTAGTGTGGAAAAAATCAAAACTTTTTAATATAATCTATTACTTAACCTGTAAAGCATTAGGGTCTGTCTAGCTAGATGCTGCATAAAAAGTGTACACAATACATTCAATCCATGTAACGGCTGAACAGTTTTGTACTGCAGTTACTGCTCTCACCGTAGCTGTTTCTAACGGTATTAGCAAAACTTTTACGTACTTACCGACAGAACTGAACTACGTTATTTATTAACAATTTTTTATCTGAGCGTACTCACCGATAACGTATGTTTCCGCGAGAACTATACATTTGTGCAGACGCCAAGAATATGCGTCATTTGTAATATACTACAGTATCAGTATGACTTGACTGTACAGCGCCGAGCGGCCTGGGTCATCCGGGTATTGTTTAGTATTGTCGGGCGCCTTCGGTCACGTCTACCCTCAAACAAGGTTTAGTTCCGCGTTCTGCCATCGGCAATTGTAAAATAAGGAGGTAATACGTAGTTCGTAAATCCAACGAATGTGCCAGAAGTTACAATAACAATACATTATAATATTAAATTGTTAAAACTAACATTAATAAATAAACTCACCAGTCAGCAAAGTTTCTGACTGGCTTTGACGGCAGAAAACTCGATCATATCTTCGTAGTTCAGACGGTTATCAGTTACGAGGTGGGCTTCAATGTGAGGAATGGACAAGGCGTTCAGTCTCTCCTCAGACCACGTAGAACGTAGGTACGACTTCAGTCTTTTAAGAGCCGAAAACTAGCGTTCTGCTGAACAATTTCTAAGTGCTATATATAGAAATATTCTAAGAGCAATGTCAACATTCGGAAACACGGACTGTAACCTGTCATTTCGTAAAAATTTACTCATATCGACTGGTATATCACTAATCACAGAAGATTTCAAAAGTTCCGGGAAACGTACACATTCACTAGGGAAGGAAGTCTCTAAATTTGTGTCATATGATGCATGGAATTTTGCTGCAAGTTCAGCAATATCTTCAGGTGAAATGTTCTCAAGGTTACTGAAAGCTGTGAAGGAATCCAACAGCGTTCTATAGCTTTCCTTCCTCCTCACTAATTTGGCGTACAAATTTTCGAGTACTGGGAGATATGTTTCGACTCTAAATTTATCCTTTCCAGTCAGAAAAACTTGTTCAGAGTCCGCTTCTTCATCATGAAGTTCGCTTTTTCGTGAACTTTTGTAGGTGCATTCATAGTCCATATCAGTCACAGTCTCCATGGATTTATTTTCATAAGGTAGGCCGCTGTGGCAGAGCGATTCTAGGCGCTTCACTCCGGAACCACGCGGCTGCTAGAATCGCAGGTTCTAATCATGCCTCGGGCATGAATGTGTGTGATGTCCTTAGGTTGTTAGGTTTAAGGAGTTCTAAGTTTATGGGACTGATGACCTCAAATGCTAAGAGCCATAGTGTTTAGAGCCATTTCAACCATTTTTTTTTAATTTTCATAATAGTCAAACATGCCACGAATAGCTACAATAAATCCTACAAGTGATATATATAATTCAAGCACCGTTTTAGTATCAATTAAATCTCTGGAGTATGTTCATCCAAGCTGTCATCGTGAATACTGTTTCTAAACTGTTGAGTTGATTCAATAAAGCTGAAGTCTCGTTTCGCAGAAGTGGTTTTTTAAACGTATTGTTGGCAATATGTATGAGGACATTGATAACATCTCCTAGTTTTCATATAGACTTAAACGCGCTTCCTCTCTTGGTGATCGTTTTACCGTTTTGCTTCCTAGTTTCATGAAAAAAGAATTTTATCCCAGCGCTGTGTAGAAGCAGAGAAATAATTCTGAAGGTTTTGTACTAAATTGAAAAATGAAGCTGCTTCCCGACGACAGCTTACAGCACTAGTGCCAACTAAATTTAAAGAATGTGCTGCACAAGGTACATAATGCGCTTTCGGATTTCATTCTATAATGCGTGCCCTCAAACCAGTGTAGGTTCCTGACATATTGCTTGGATTGTCAAATGACTGGCCTCTACAGTCAGTAATATCAATGGAATTTGAGGATAGGACTTTAAGTATGGCTTCAGCTAAGTTTTCGGACTTGCGTCCCGGGTTCGGTAAAAACAAAAGGAAACTTTCAACACGTTCTCCATTGTCGTTCACATATGTTAGCATGAAAGATAACTGATCAATATGTGAAATTTCCACAGTAGAATCTACTAATATAGAGAAATATTTGGTCTGTTTTATTTAACTTACGTTAATTCTTTTTATTCACTCAGGGAGAGCTCTATTATTTCATCACAGGTAGTTGAAGAAAACTTTTATGTCTCTGCCCTGAGTTTCCCTACCGTTCAATATGTTCTTTGAGGAAACGATCAAACTCGGCTGTAAGTTCAAGAGACATCATAAATTGACCATTATGTGAAGAATGGAGTTTTTCAATGCGTCCACGTAGGGGAAGTCCATGACTTTTTAGCTTGTTCACTGCTGCAAACACCCTTTTCAGCACATTGCACCAGGACGTTTTTCTGTCTCAACATATGACTCGAAAGGTTACCTATTGTTACAACTGACTTTTTTCTTATTAAGTGTGATAACTCAGAATTTTTGTGTTCATGTGAATTCTCTTGATGAGATAAAAATTAGAAATATTTTTCCAATCTGCAATACCATTAGTAGCAATCACAGCCTTACTTCTGAACAATGTAAATGGTGCACAAACAACAGCACCGGTGCTACGGAGTATACTAGAAAATCACGCAAAGTTGATTCACGATTTAAAAGTTTACGGTAAAATACATTTTTGTTCAGATATCTGGTTTTATCGCGTACTGATCTTCTTGAGCTAAAAAAATCAATGTTACAATTTTGATTAATGCCACGTTGTAAGAAAATGTCGATTGTTGATTCATTGACAGACCATTCTGCAGGCTCATCACAAACGAGGTTATTTCTTTTGATAATGTCTGACTCGACACTTAGCTTTTTGTGAAACTCGAAATCAGGAACAATTTTCTTTTCTTCATTTTTAACATTTGTTTCATCTGTATTTACTCCTTTTACAACATCTGTACTGCCAGAAATATCATCCTGACTATTTGAACTCGAACTTCGATAATTTTCGAAATGCAGCCCCATTTAATTTTGCTCGTTTGATTTTTTCATTGTTATTCATTCACAAAATTGTCAACCAACAGCAAAAAAAAAAACTGTAAAAGGAAAGAAAGAAAGACTGTATCCAGTTACAGTCCTACTACACCGCACTTGAGCTCAAAGCATTGTACTTTAAATACGGTGCACGAGGACAAGACTTTTCTTTTAAACACGGAGCGATAAACTGACCAACTCGGGTTACCCGACGTAACTGCGCTATGAAAGAACGACAATGCAGAAAAATTTAATTTCTTTGACGCCTGTTTCTCTGTCGTCAGTGAAGCGTAGATTCGCACCTGCCGGCTGGAATTCGTTTCGTAAATAAAACGGGGCAGTCCCTTTTCTGGCTTCTGTTTCCCGCGTCGCTGGAATTTTAGCTGAGACGCAAAAATGTTCTGAATATTCTTGACACGCCTTTCTAATTAAAAAAGCAAATAATTTTTGGAATTTCTTGCAGTAAGGTGTTCTGGATCGACTCTAATCCGAGTTATTCTTATAACATTTTAGCGGTGTCTGTGGGCACAGAAGACAAATAATTTTTGGAATTTCTTGCAGTAAGGTGTTCTGGATCGACTCTAATCCGAGTTATTCTTATAACATATTAGCGGTGTCTGTGGACAGAGAAGACAGACTACAAAATTTAAGTAGTCTTGTTGGCAGTTGATGTGGTGTGTTGTAATTTGCGTAAACACTGCTGTTATATCTACTCGCAAATGCATCTTTTGTTCCAGTATAAAATAAAAATAACCTTTCTTCGAAGAAAAAAGCTTAGTTGAAACGTTTAACATAAAATTTGCAATTACACGTACTATTCGATTGCACAGAGTGGGAACTTTGATATTGTGCTGGCTGCAGCGCAATAAATAACATAAAAAAAAGTTTGTTTCTTCATATTTCACCGAAAAAGTAAGCAAATACATTGAGAAATAAAATTTTTAAACTGTTCTTGAGTGTATTTCACACATTATTAGATATGCTGCTTATGTTCTTTTCGTATAAGCATGTGTTTAAAAATGTAAAACATTCCCAGTATCAACATGTTTTTTTAAAGGGGTGTCATTATATCTAAGTTCACATACTGGAGACCACAGAACTTTCATATCAGTTACAGTAATTGAGGGCTGACTTGATACTTCCCCATAATTTCCACAACATATTTACAGGGTGTTTCAAAATTGACCGGTATATTTGAAACGGCAATAAAAACTAAACGAGCAGCGATAGAAATACACCGTTTGTTGCAATATGCTTGGGACAACAGTACATTTTCAGGCAGACAAACTTTCGAAATTACTGTAGTTACAATTTTCAACAACAGATGGCGCTGCGGTCTGGGAAACTCTATAGTACGATATTTTACACATATCTACCATGCGTAGCAATAATATGGCGTAGTCTCTGAATGAAATTACCCTAAACCTTTGACAACGTGTCTGGCGGAATGGCTTCACATGCAGATGAGATGTACTGCTTCAGCTGTCAATTGTTTCTGGATTCTGGCGGTACACCTGGTCTTTCAAGTGTCCCCACAGAAAGAAGTCACAGGGGTTCATGTCTGGCGAATAGGGAGGCTAATCCACGCCGCCTCCTGTATGTTTCGGATAGCCCAAAGCAATCACACGATCATCGAAATATTCATTCAGGAAATTAAAGACGTCGGCCGTGCGATGTGGCCGGGCACCATCTTGCATAAACCACGAGGTGTAGGCAGTGTCGTCTAAGGCAGTTTGTACCGCCACAAATTCACGAAGAATGTCCAGATAGCGTGATGCAGTAATCGTTTCAGATCTGAAAAATGGGCCAATGATTCCTTTGGAAGAAATGGCGGCCCAGACCAGTACTTTTTGAGGATGCAGGGACGATGGGACTGCAACATGGGGCTTTTCGGTTCCCCATATGCGACAGTTCTGTTTATTGACGAAGCCGTCCAGGTAAAAATAAGCTTCGTCAGTAAACCAAATGCTGCCCACATGCATATCGCCGTCATCAATCCTGTGCACTATATCGTTAGCGAATGTCTCTCATGCAGCAATGGTAGCGGCGCTGAGGGGTTGCCGCGTTTGAATTTTGTATGGATAGAGGTGTAAACTCTGGCGCACGAGACGATATGTGGACGTTGGCGTCATTTGGACCGCAGCTGCAACACGGCGAACGGAAACCCGAGGCCGCTGTTGGATCACCTGCTGCACTAGCTGCGTGTTGCCCTCTGTGGTTGCCGTACGCGGTCGCCCTACCTTTCCAGCACGTTCATCCGTCACGTTCCCAGTCCGTTGAAATTTTTCAAACAGATCCTTTATTGTATCGCTTTTCGGTCCTTTGGTTACATTAAGCCTCCGTTGAAAACTTCGTCTTGTTGCAACAACACTGTGTTCTAGGCGGTGGAATTCCAACACCAGAATAATTCCTCTGTTCTAAGGAATAAATCATGTTGTCTACAGCACACTTGCACGTTGTGAACAGCACACGCATACAGCAGAAAGACGACGTACAGAATGGTGCACCCACAGACTGCGTTGTCTTCTATATCTTTCACATCACTTGCAGCGCCATCTCTTGTTGAAAATTGTAACTACTCTAATTTTGAAAGTTTGTCCGCCTGAAGTTGTACTGTTGTCCCAAGCATATTGCAACAAACGGTGTATTTCTATCGCTGCTCGTTTAGTTTTTATTGCCGTTTCAAATATACCGGTCATTTTTGAAACACCCTGTAAGTAGAGTCGGGTTTTGCATACTGAGGCCCACACATGTTACAGTATTTAAGAAACTGCTGATTAGTTTATGACCGCTTTTCAGGGCCCCTGTATTTTCGCGGGAAAAATATGGTAGGGTTAAGTAAAAGCCGACAACATTCTCGAAATAATAACGTGTCAAACATTGTATTGTAGGCTGCCGTCCTGACGGCTTACTTCAGAACATTTTAAACAATCATGAAGATGATACCAGACAGAAAATGAATGTCAAATTTCCATTTAGTCACCAAGTAAACTATGTATATTTCCAAGTTGTATTGTCGAATTTCGTTCTTGAGGCTTATTTGAACTAGCAAGTTGTTTAACAATAATTAAAAAAATTTGTTGTTTGCAAGCGCAGTTATTTAAAACGTAAAAGATTAAAATGAGTATATACAAAAAATGCCACTCCCCTTAAGGTGCCGCTCCTAGGCCCATGCCTAGTTGGCCTATATGTAAATACGCCACTGATCTTCTTGAATCGATGTACCGCTAAGAGGAACGCTATTTTGTCTTTCCCGAATAAGCCACATGTACGTCCCTTCGTCATTTTTATCATACGACGACACGGAAGAGTTGTGGCGTTGATCCGAAGTTTTTCTACTACTTGTGTTGCAGAAGCTTTCACTTCTACTCTGACATTTTTCCAGTAGCTGTCACTTCCCCGGCACAAAATTTAATAGCCTATTTTGTAGCACTTTCCCCAAGGCCGCTGAAACATTTTTAGTTCTTCTTTTAAGATACAGACTCGTTATCTTGTGCTTAATATTGTTCTGTACAGTATAACATCTATTTTACACTTGCGATATTAACTTCATTCATGAACGGAAAGCATGAACACAATACCACATACGTCAACTCAATTTATTCTGTATACCTCACGCAGAACATCCGTTAACAGCAGGCCATACAAACTGTGCTTTAACTCTTCTGAACAAGTCAGCAACATTACTGCATGCAATAGACTATGTTTCCGTATTGTTGTAGAGAATTGTGCGCTGTATTTACATCACTGCCACTTCCGCATGTCTTTAGGTTACCAGTTTGTCTTATGGTTACCTTTTGGCTGAAAAGCCGACACGTACAGTTTCGGGTAATCCGTATATATGCGAAATCCAACACACCACTCCCCAGTTAGCTCTCAATACCGGGGTTGTGGTGTACTACTTTCGTAAAGTTATGATAACTGTTGTTGGTCTATCTTTGAAAAGGGAACTTGGTAAGACAAGTAAGGACTCGAAATTTTCGACTCATACCATACAGGAAGCGACAACTGAAGACTGAAGAACGCATCTGCGAGTACTTGGCATCTCTACCATCAAAATATATTCCCAAGTACATGTTGTTCCCATCTGCAGTCCACTGTACATAAAATGCAGCTACCGGTGCGACGTGAAATTCGACCACTATCTCCATCAAAAAGAGTTAATCCTGGCTGAGGTGACAGGAAACGGTCGATTAGGAGCCCTAGTTGACAGATAGTCTACCTGAATACCTGGCTAGAGAATGGTAATATTTAGTGGGGAAATCACACTACTCAGAATTTTCAAAATCTAGTAGATCTAAAATACGACGAACAATGTGAAAAAAGTGACATTCCAGACAAGTTGAAAGTGGCCAAATCTAACATAGAAAGAAAGAGAAGAACCACTTAATAGGCTATTGAACGGAAGAGTGTCTTAACACAGCAATTGTGACTGAAGCAAAAAATATATTCAAAGGTGCAAAAGAACTAAGTCATTGTCTAGTGATACATACAGTACAACGGTTGTCCATGTAAAGAGTCGTAAGGCAGACATTTGTGATTTTGGTCTTGCAACGTACAGCCAAAGTCACACCAAACACGCGACACCTAGCATGATGGAAAGTGTCACTTTGTTGTAGTAACTGACGTACAGAAGATGAAAATTTGAAGGTGTCACCATAAATAGGAAAGGACAAAGGCTAAAAAATTTTGCGGCTCACTTGGAATGAAATGATCAGCATTGAAGTCACGACAGATACCGCATCAGCTGCAACAAATCGATCGTTAGCTGATCTTTGCCAAACTCAATAACGAAAAATATTATGTGCAAATAATTCGTAACAATGCTCTGAAGATAAGGGCATATTGGAAAATAGTATTGTATAGCAATACTTGTACTCACAGAGATTCCATTTAATTACTCATAGCAGCAAGGTAACTGCCTTGGAGCCTCTCTCCACCATTCACGTCTAGCTATAAACAAATAAAAAGATAAAAAAGATCTAGTCCATAGTTCAAGTGCAGGGGATAGTATAGAAGCTATACAAGTAAAACCTGGGTAAAGTGCTTGTGCAACGAACAAAGCTGTAGAGCAGTTTGATTTTCCCAAATGGTCTTTATCTAGGACTTATTTCTGTAGGTTCTACTCTACCACCATCGTTCTAACTATGGACTACCGCTTCTAGCTCTTTATGTATTTATAACTTGTAATTGATGACGAGGAGCGGCTTTAAGGCAGTTGCCCTTCTACCATGAGTTGCTAAATAGAATCGCTGAGAGAACTTTAAAAGTATTAATACGGAATACTGTTTTTAATATCCCTTTATTCTTGAGACCATTGTTAAGAATTATTTTTAAATTGGTTTTCTTTATTGATCTTTGCTGAGATCGCCTGAGGATGCGTCTTCAGTTTACGGGAAACGATTGTGACTTAGAATAAATGCAATTTTCAGCAAGTGCAATCCTTTAATACAAAATGTGGAAATTAGGCTGCGGTTTCCAGCAATTTCAAATAACTCCCCAACGCTTCGTGCCTTGAAGATAACAAATACATTCCACGTACAAAACATACTAGGGGTGCTAGAAAGCGTTAGGTCTATTACACATTATAGTAAAGTTAGTAACGGTAGAACCTGTAGTCTAGGGGTAATGTTTTTCACTAGTAGTCGAACGTCCTGGGTCTCGAAGGCATCCCCTGTTTCATTTCGAAAGAATATTATCGGCAGTGGAGACCAAAGGTTTCACTGATAAGGAGCCACCCTCGTTTCTCCAACGCCTTTGACACAGAGGACGAAACAGTGGATGAAATATCAGGGAGGGCATTTGGCTCCAAAAGACGGAAGAAGCAACAATGATCAACGGCACGACGATCCAGAAGGTATTGGTAGCTGCTGAAATGAATACGCATAAATTCTATTTACATTACACGAAGCCTGTCACTGAAGAAGTATCATCAGGAAAAGATTGCGAATTAGCCCCTCACTTGGACCTCTAGGAAGGGACTGCTATTGTAGAGTTAGCCACGAGAGTAGGACTGAATAACTAACTGAAAGGTAACATTCCACGAGTGGAAGCATGGAATGCCAGAAGTCTGAATGTTGTGAGGAAGCTATAAAATCAGAAAAGGGAAATGCAGAGACTTACAGCACATAGATTTAAAGGGCATCAGTGAAGTGAAGTGTAAAGAAGGTTAGTGTTTAAGGTCAGACGAATATGGTTTAACAGCAGCAGAAAAATTTACAATCATGCGCAAAAGTACCCGCACGACCTGTATTGTGATCCGCCTCATTTGCATGCAACCAACATAACGTAGCTGTCTAGCGGGTCCTCTAATCGCTTTGCGGTACAGTCGTTCGACGTTAAAAAATGGATACCGAAAGAGACCACTAGACAACACTGTTCTTTAAGGCAATCAGTGTGATGTAACATCATACCATGATACAGCAAAAACTAGAAAAACACGTAATTACAGATTAGTTAGTTCCTAAATCTTGTACAGGTTACAATGATTTTCAAAAGCGTTACCATCTCATTACAATCTGAAACAACTAATTATGGCACATAAATATGTAGCAATCCTTAAACAAACTAAATGCTCGCGTCAACAAGATATTCTGAGATAATGTCTGGGCTAATAAAGGTCTATGACAGTTCGAAGTATTTTTCCTCTGTATAAGATTTTCCCGCACCTGCTAAATGTCCCAGTGACGATTGGTTTTTGCATAAACTGGTCGTTAAAGGACCTAGTTAAAGAAAACGCGGTGGTAGGTCAGTGTGAACATGCTACCCCGTACAATGAAATTATGAATATGTTTATGCTGGACCAAGACTGCAACGCAGACACGTTCCATTCCTAGAGATCCGAATTCGAATTCCAGTTGAGGACCAAAAATTGCAACGTCTCAAGATCAAATTAAATATGAACACTGTAAACGAAATAACCATTCCTAAATTAAATTAAATAAACTTTATAGTGCTAGTTTACTTGCGACAGAGTTTGTGCTTCGGCGGCTGCCGCCTTTGTTGTAGCGCCATTTAAACAGGCTCTGACGCTGTTGGTAGTGATGGGATATTGTGTTTAGTGCGGATTCTGAATTACTGTGCGACCTAACATTCTGGACTTGGCGCTACCATAGGAGAGTTAGATCTTTTCGTGAATGTTAAAAATGGTCACCATGACCGAGAATACAACTTATAGAGACGATCTAATTACAAGAGGAACTGGAACAATGTGGCAGGAAAAGTAATGAAAGGAGGTATTAAACGGAGAGTATGAATTCGTCTCCAAATCACAAGAAACGTAACTCAAGTGGCAAAACAACATATTTAGTTTATTTCGCTGAAAAAGCCGTGTGTAGTGTCCCAAAGTCCACGAAAAATACTATGGGATGTATTGCAAACAATATTTACCTGAAATGTATAGGAAGCTTATACCATATCCTTATAAGTTTTATGCAATTATTTCCTTAAGTTGAGTTATCCGAAGTATTGCATTTTTTTAGCTGTGTCACTGTACTTGCCGGGTTGATATAAGCTCGTATGGTAGGAACGAGAGAGAAGAATAATTTCGGCAAAAAATGTGAGCTAGTAATAGAATGTACAGCGATGAAAAATTCACATGAAAGCAATGACGACGACCCGCACGTACTTTTGTTTGAAAACTGACATCAAAGAAAGTGGATTTGGCAACACTGTTTGGTGCTACATGTTTAGAGGGTAACATCGTCCTTATTTTCCACTTCAGCGATATCGGGTAAGTCACATAATGAGTACTTCATTTATGTAAATTTATTTATATTATATCTGTAATGATATGTTGGGGTTTTCTGTCTTTTACATGTTTCGCGGAGGATATCCTGGCAAGTGAATTATCGGTGTTTCACCGACGCAGCATATCGGCTCTGCGGGTCACTAATCACAAGAGTGCCGACCGTCTCCAGAATCGTGAAAGTCGGCTCACCCTTGTCAGCATCACCTTTAGACATTGTAAAAATTAATGGCTGAAATTAACACATGAAAAAGTAACAGTTCCACATAGGATCTTGACCACGTATGACCACCGCATGATATCGTTTGTAAAATAAACTCCGTGTCAACGAAATATGAGTCATCTACGTGTAAAGATTGGCTGTACAGCACTGAAATTACTGAAGTTCGATTTCTAGGTCATCTTCTACTTTAAGATGGTGGTGTCCACTGGAATGAATTTGAAATTTATTAACCGCCAAGATTATTGTGTAAATTAATACACGATGGAACACGCAGTAAAAGGGATTTCGATTTGTGAAAAGTGACCGAATTATATTTGGGAAGGGTTATATCACAGGAAACATTAACTTTCTTTAAAGTGACAAACTCTAACGGTGAGCGGAATATTGGGTTGGTGAATAAGTTCCTACCGTTTTTCCACAAGTTTAATAGAAAAAACTGGTATACATAACAGAGGCTTCAATCATCAATAATGTAGTCCCCTTCACTGTTTAAAACAGTCTGCCGACGCTGGGATAACTTTTTGATTCAAAGATTGCAGAAATAACGTGGTTTTGAGGCGAAGAACTCCTCGAGCCATTTTCGGAGAGCATATTCATCTGGAAAGGAAGTTCCACGAAGGTTGTTCGACAGAGAGTGGAAAAGTTAAAAATCTGAAGGCGCAAGATCAGATGAATAAGGGGAGTACGAAATGACTTCCCATTCCAATTCCAATGTAACGTTTTATTGAGTCTAGCAGAATGCTGCCGGGAGTTACGGTGGAGCAGTATTACTATATGGTCGTTGTTCTTGGACTACGTCTGCAAGACGTCTGAGTTGTTGACAGTAAATGTGATGGCTAACCCACAGGGACGCAATTCGTGGTACATCACACCGTCGCTGTTCCACCAGATGGGTAACATTATCTTTAGTGAATGTGCGTAGGTCTTTGTACGGGCAGTTCTACGGACTCATCCGTTCCTTTCTTTCATTATGTTTGCTTGTTGTTGTTGTTGTTGTTGTGGTCTTCAGTCCAGATACTGGTTTGATGGATCTCTCCATGCTACTCTATCCTGTGCAAGCTTCTTCATCTCCCAGTATCTACCGTAACCTACATCCTTCTGAATCGTTTTAGGGTATTCATCTCTAGGTCTCCCTCTACGATCTTACCCTCCTCGCTGCCCTCCAATACTATATTGGTGATCCCTTGATGCCTCAGAATATTTCCTACCAACCGATCCCTTCTTCTATTCAAGTTGTGCCACGAATTTCTCTTCTCCCCAATTCTATTCAATACCTCCTCATTAGTTATGTGATCTACCCATCTAATCTTCTGCATTCTTCTGTAGCACCATTTTTCGAAAGCTTCTATTCTCTTCTTGTCCAAACTATTTAACGTCCATGTTTCACTTCCGTACATGACTACACTCCATACAAATACTTTCAGAAACGACATCCTGACACTTAGATCCATACTCGATGCTAATAATTTTCTCTTTTTCAGAAACACTTTCCTTGCCATTGCCAGTCTACATTTTATATCCTCTGTACTTGGATCATCTTCAGTTATTTTGCTCCCCAAATAGCAAAACTCCTTTACTACTGTAAGTGTCTCATTTACTAATCTAATTCCCTCAGCATCACCCGACTTCATTCGCCTACATTCCATTATCCTCGTTTTGCTTTTGTTGATGTTCATCTTATATTCTCCTTTCAAGACACTGTCCATTTCGTTCAGCTGCTCTTCCATGTCCTTTGCTGTCTGTGACAAAATTACAATGTCATCGGCTAAGCTCAAAGTTTTTACTTTTTCTCCATGGAGGTTATTTCCTACTCCAAATTTTTCTTTTGTTTACTTTACTGCTTGCTCAATATACAGATTGAATAACATCGGGGATAGGCTACAAACCTGTCTCACTCCCTTCCCAACCAATGCTTCCCTTTCATGCCCCTCGACTCTTATAACTGCTATCTGTTCTCTGTATAAACTGCAAATAGCCCTTAGCTCTCTCTACAAATGCTAGAAACTTAGGTTTGCCTTTCCTTAGTCCTTCTTCTAAGATAAGTCGTAGGGTTAGTATTGCCCCATGTGCTCCAATATTCCTACGGAATCCAAACTGATCTTCCTCGAGGTCGGAATATACCAGTTTATCCATTCGTTTGTAAAGAATTCGCGTTAGTATTTGCCGCTGTGACTTATTAAACCGATAGTTCGGTAATTTTCACATCTGTCGACACCTGCTTTCTTTGGGATTGGGATTATTATATTCTTCTTGAAGTCTGAATGTATTTCGTCTGTCTCATACATCTTGCTCACCAGATGGTAGAGTTTTATCAGGGCTGGCTCTCCCAATGCTGTCAGTAGTTGTAATGGAATGTTGTCTACTCCCGGGACCTTGTTTCCACTTAGGTACTTCATTGCTCTGTCAAACTCTTCGCTCAGTATCATATCTCCCATTTCATCTTCATCTACATCCTCTTCCATTTCCATAATATTGTCCTCAATAACAGTACCCTAGTATAGACCCTCTATAAACTCCTTCCACCTTTCTGCTTTCCCTTCTTTGCTTGGAACTGGGTTTCCATCTGAGCTCTTGATATTCATACAAGTGGTTCTCTTTTCTCCAAAGGTCTCTTAAATTTGCCTATAGGCAGTATCTATCTACAGCAAATGCTTAAAGACAATATTTCTCATCCCAAGTAACGATACGGGACAGGATTGGTCGGTGTTGTTCACGAGCTAAATCATGACGTACAAGGAGAAATGCACGTGTGGCTACCTACTCATTTTTTTTTTTTTATTTTGGCGTATAGGTGCTTGTAGCACCCACATAACCGAATTTTGAGCCTTCCCCCTTCCCTACAAATGTCGCTCGATGGTGTAACGCTCACTGTTCTCCTCATTAGCCATTTCTCGAGTACACTGACATGGGTCGTTGTAGAATAATGCACTTAAACGATCTTCATCAAACGCCGAAAGTCTCCCTGAAGGTGGAGAGTTCAAATGGCTCTGAGCATTATGGGACTTAACTTCAAAGGTCATCAGTCACCTAGAACTACTTAAACCTAACCAACCTAAGGACGTCACACACATCCATTGCCGAGGCAGGATTCGAACCCGCGACCGTAGCGGGCGGGCGGTTCCAGACTGTAGCGCCTAGAACCGCTCGGCCATCCCAGCCGGCGAAGGTGGAGAGTCACTATAGTCAAAACGATTCTCCTTAAAAGAAGAAAACCATTTTCTTACCACTCTCTGTCCATTGTCATTATCGTCATATACGGCGCAAATGTTTCTGGCTGCGTCCGCTGCTGTCACTCCTCTATTAAACCGAAACACAAGAACATGCGGTAATATGCTCCAGCGTCCACAGCTTCACTCACTATTTCCAAATAACAAAATGTCAGTATCTAAACTCATGTAAGAACTAGAAATAAAAAAGGCTACGGTCGACAAATAACCCCATAGCAACTGGAATACCAACACGCAAAACGAAAACGCTACGAACTTAGCACCAACCTAATACTCCTGCCGCCGAGCTCCTGCTTAGCGCGCGCCAGCAGAGACAGCCGTTGGTTAGGGCAATTGCTGTTTTATCAACAGCATGGAGAACATGTTCAACGATGTAATATGAAATTCGCATTATGTGAACACTCCACAATTTCTGAACTTGATGACTGGCATTTTGGAAAGAGCCGGGCACTGTGGCCGAGCGGTTCTAGGCACTTCAGTCCTGAACCCCGCTGCTGCTAGTGTGGCTGGTTCGAATCATGCCTCGGCGCTGGGTGTGTGTGATGTACTTAGGTTAGTTAGGTTTGTAAGTCTCTAAGTCTGGGGGACTGATGACCTCAAATGCTTAGAGCCATTTGAACCATTTGATTTGAATCTTTGAAAAGATTAAGATGAAACAACATGAGCTAACTGGTTTCAATACAATTTTGTTGCGAACGAGGTAAGGTGAAATTTGTGATGATATTACTTGTGTTTGCCTCTAACTATAATATCCGCAGACTTTTCCATTCGAATGGCGAGATAAGCAAGTTTGCGATCAGTTATATTGGGTTGAGTCTACGGACGGTTCGTGTCTTAACTTGCCCATTGAAATAACAACAAACGACAACAGAGTCACTTTCACTTAACGGCACTTTTCTGGAAGTAACCAGTGAAAAATTGACGGAAAATTAAAATTTTGATGTTGATAACTGTGAGAATAGTATGAAAATTGATCTGAATAAACACTTTCCGCCGTTTATTCAAATGCAAGGTTTCCAAGGCGTAAACATCTCCGAGGGGCCGCGGCACACATGCGCTAATTGTGGCTAAACGGAACGTATTTGGCTTCATCATTGTTTTTCAGGTTTCTCATATTGAGAAAATGTAAGGAACGATCTATACTTATCCTAAAGAAACTAAATATAGACAAGATCGCATTAACTAATATTTATTATTCACTGTCGAGTTCGACAGTTGAAACTGTCATCTGACATTCAAAAAACTATAGTCATCAATTGTGTCCCATTATGAGTTTATCACTCATGTCAAGTCATAATTATGGTGGAGAATATGCGGCACATTGTCCACAGGTCTGTGAAAAGTAAAACGATAAACAGATTAAAAGCACGTTGTATAAATGGGCATTTTCACATTCGTAGTACGCCACTGAGCTTTATTAGTTTTTGCAAGCTCGATATGTTGTACGAATTTACATTTTTACAAATTTCACCTTAGCATAACATCCTGTATACATCATGGATACATCCTAGTCGATGTATACGAAGCGACAAACAGGAACAAAACACCTAACGTCAACAGACAAGGTCACAACTCTTCAAGCAGAAAACAAACCGGACGTCCCTACGGGAAACTCACAAGACAATCCCGGAAGAGCGCCGCGTGTGACACGCAAACAAACAGAAGATATCGAGACTAAACTTCTCGAAAAAAGGAAAGGAAAGGCTCTCTTCACGGGAGCAAAGGGTTGTCCCATCGCTAGAAATATGACGATAATATTACTGTGAAAGCCGAAGTACATGAGGCCGAGCTTACGCATACTGAAGACACACACAAACCAGAAACACGTATATAATGGTCGGAAGATACGAAAAACTAAACAAATTCGTTCATCACGTTGAGCGCCGCAGCTAAATTGACTCCAATTTTGATGATAAATGATAGCTGCCTGTTCTGTATCACAATACCCGAGGTGATTTTCGTTCGAAAATAAAATTAAACAAGTCCGACAATGGATGTCAGAGATTTTCTAAAATGGGTATAGTCAATATCAACGAAGCTGTCTCCGATACTTAAATTGAATACTTCAATGAATGCCACTGACTTAGACGCAGTCGTAGTGTAAGGTAGTTTCGACTAAACAGACATTACAACGGAAACGAAACTGGTAAAGCGGCAATATGGAAGTAAAAAAACTTTGGAAAAAACATTGAATTATTTTCTGGAATGATTTGTCATAAAGTAAGAGAAATTTCACTATTCAAATTTCTTCTGGTACTCTTAAAAAATATAAAATTCCGAGTACTGAACTTTGAATTCTCAGTCTGCACCTCAATTTCTATCATGAGTCAGAGCATCATTCAAAGGCGCATCAAATGATCCTGTAATCAATGTTACGTCTACCTTTTACGCTGACCATGTCACGAAACATTTGGCTTTGGTTTCTCTGGTTTTCTTTCATTTTTAAGTTTTGTTCAGAAACCATTAAAACCAATAGGTAGTTGTAAATATCTATAGGTACTGCAGTATTATTAAGAGTATGTGCACCATGAGTAACAAGACTGCGATTAATATTTTTAACCATTTACATGACTCACAGGCAGCTGTTCATGAAGTATTTCAAGTTTCACTAAAATTTTCTTAATTGCACTGTTCAGTTTCAAGCAAACGAATCTTTTTTTTCCTGCATGCCAGTGTGTTGTCTATTATCCCATCGTTTGCTTTACACCAGAGGGTGTAGACCTAGTAAAATTTAAATTTTTATTTCTCTTTTTTCTCTTCTTAGGGACATTCATTCTTAGGTTTTTTTAATCAAAACTCACTGTCGCTTAACGGGGTAGGTACTATGCAGCTCACAAGATTGGTAAACCCTGCTAGTACGATGAAATCTCGTCGTCCCAGCACCAGCGCGTATGTCGCTTAACGGGGTAGGTACTATGCAGCTCACAAGATTGGTAAACCCTGCTAGTACGATGAAATCTCGTCGTCCCAGCACCAGCGCGTATTGTAGGACGCCCAGTATCACCGAGAAGCATCAGCGAACATTTTGTCACTAACATAAGTTGTTCCACATCATGTGATCGATCAACCATATGTGTTTGATGCAAATGCTTCGAAACAACCTGTAATTGTAGCTAATCTCGTCCCGCAGTTTCACATTAATCTTGGCGGAACTTGAACTTTTAATTCTGTCTGCGCAAGAGGTATGCAGACGCAAATTGTTGTGTTGTTATTCAGCCATGTGGTATGAGTTTAAGAACCGAAACGTCGTGTCTGATGCGTCCGTTTTACCAAACGGGCAACGATTATGTAATAGGAGATAACCTTCTTTTCTGTTACATCATTTTGTGAGGGTAGTAAGTGGCTAAATTTACATAAATGTTGAAAATTCTGTTTGAATTTTGTTGCAAGTCACTACGTGCTTTCACTTCCAAGTACTGGATGTATAAAACCTGGGTTTCCCCGCGTTATGGGCTAGACTTCTTTTCACCCCCGCCACGCTGCTTGTCAGGTGATTCCTACCCCCGCAGCGATTCTTTCCGGACAGTAAGTGATACTTGTACCAAGTTTGGTTGAAATCGGTTCTGAGGTTTCGGAGGAGATGCAGATCATACATACATACTCAATATACCATTTTATAATATGTCAGTTATACACGTATACAATTTTTAATATGTAAGTCGTCAGATTTTGATAAACTAGAACCTTTATGGTGTCCCACTCGACGCCTAAGTTTCCTGGGGACTTATGCAGTTACGGGGGTACATGCGCTGATCACGAGAAAAGTGCCTATTTTTGTAGGAAACGAGTATTTCTGAAGATATAAGCATATATACGTACTGAATACAAAAAAATTTTTTATTTAAAAAATTGTGTGTTACAGTCATATGTGATGCGCTCGTCACCAGAAAAGTACTTATTTTCATATGGATGCCAAAAAGGGGTTAATTAACTGTCTCAAAATTTTTTTATCAAAAATAATGTATTGCAATTGTATGCACAGAATTTCAAAAACTTTTTTTTTTGCAAAAAAGATGGAATTAATAACAAAAATTCTCTCAAAAAATCATATTTGTTTATATTTCACAGATATACATTAAAGCTCGAATCACGGATTAGATAAAATCAGGTGCCTCAAGTTAATTTTCAGCATCAGGGTAGATTTTTTGAACATGCTCAATGAAATTGTGGAATAGATTTTTCTCAAAACGTTGACACCAGAGAAATTCTGCCAGGTAGTTATTCAGTATAGCACGGTGAGTTCGGAAACACCTTTTATTATTTGCTTTAGCTTTTTGCAAGACTGACTCCACGTGATTTGTGGTTGCGTTTGTAAAGGGATCGACAAAATAAAGCGAATAATTAACAGTCAGATGATTGTAGCCCAAGTAACCTATGGTGTTGGAAGCTTGCCACAAATCAGAAACTACTGTGGTTCCAGGCAAAACATACTGTTGCAACATTGGCAGCAAATGTGTAGCATCACGTCGTGGCACAGCAACCATAAAGCTTTGCTTTGTCCCAACGACATAACCACCAAAGACCCATTGCTCCCGCATCGTATGACCTCGATGGTACTTTCTCCTGACGAAGCAGCTCTCGTCTATTTCAAGAGCATGGCCAGGGCTGCCCAAAACTATTGGCTCAATTAAGAAATATTCATGGCAGATATCCCTTGAGCTCCCTCCTTAAAAATTATTGCTTAGTGAGTTCTAAAGCCCAGATGTAAGACAGTCGCAACATTTTAGAAGTGTGTAAATGACTGCCAGCAAAAAATTACATATTCCTGAATGAACATTTCTTTCTACAGTCCCTGCCAACGGAGCAGCGCCAAATTTCGTCATCTTTCCCTGTAGTTTTCTCCAGCGTCATCTCGTTGTATCCAACACAATTCCCATTTTCACACACCATACCGTTCTTCAAAAGACCTTATTGATTAGCCCATTGTATAGACCTTTGGGTGTTCTCCGTAACATGGTATAAATCTTCCATAACAAAGTCACTCGAATCTGGAAAATTTCTCACCAATTTGGCACGCACACTAATATGCGATACTTCAAAACAGACAGCCTCAACAGAAAAATATAGGTTGTTGGGGGCACTGATCAAGATACACAACTGTGAGCAACAGGGACATATACCATAAGCAACAATATGCAAAGCCAACAGTAGCTATCATGGTTAGGATGTATGAAACTGTAAGCATTACCTATGGGTAAAGAACTCTTTGAGGAAATATATTAAAGTGTCTGCAGCACATTGGTATAGCAACATGACTAACTTGGTGAGAGCAGACAGTTAATTGATCTTTTCTTTGTTTTGCATCCATATGAAAATAAGTACTTGTTTGGTATTCCGTGCCTATATATGCCTATATCTTCTGAAATACGCGTTTCCTTCAACAATAGGTACTTTTCTCGTGATCAGCGCAAGTACCCCCTAAACTGCATAAGTGCCGTTTCCTGTGGACACCCCATGAAAATTCGTGTAGCAGCTCTGGAGGAGGGTGCTGAGACAAAAAGAGAGACACGATAGATACATTATTAATATAGTTATAGCATGGTAAATATTTAGAAAAGTTCGTAGGTACGTTCTGAGCTTGGGTACCCTTTGACAGAGCAAATCACTCAGACATGTGAGAATGGAGGTGCGGAAAAAGCCTTGTTCTACCCAGTAAAGGCTCGAGTGAGGCTCGCCGAATTAGACGATGAGAAGGAAAATTGCGACAGGGCGCGCTTCAGAGAGTGCCAGCGGTGGCCACCGGGGTGAAATGCATTTAAAACAAGTCCGCCGGCGCTAATGGGTGTCGAAGGCGGGGAGGACAGCGTGCGGATGAATATGGATGCGACCAGCGTCACTACTCTGCACCACCGCCCACCTCCCCCTTTCTCCGCACTGCGGGCACGCAAGCTGACGTGTCTGTCTACGAATTGTCTGCTGTGAGTGGACAATGAGCACCAATCGCTCTCATTGGCAAAGGAAATCTCCGGAAATGCTCTAATTGGTCGACAGACACTCAGTAGCTAACATCTCGGGTCGGGGACATAGTGTCTGGATCACCATATGCCACTCTGTTAAGTCTTACCAAAAATATAAATACCTATGAGCAGGCCTGTTCATTTAGAAAGGTGAACTCTGCTCGGGAAAGCTGTTAATATTCGAGAAGTTAGTAACTGGTGATGTTGGACATCGTGGTGAGAGTATGAATTACTTGGAAGTAGTAGTCGCGCTTATATTCTCAGTTCGAATATAATGAATTTCCTTGTGACTGAAAAGTTGCTGTCCATGCATCAGCACGGCTTTAGAAATCATCGCTCCTGCGAAACGCCACTCGCCCTTTTTTCACATGGTATCTTGCGAACCATGGATGAAGGGTATCAGACGGATGCCATATTCCTTGACTTCCGGAAAGCGTTTGACTCGGTGCCCCACTGCAGACTCCTAACTAAGGTACGACCATATGGGTTTGGTTCCAAAATATGTGAGTGGCTCGAAGACTTCTTAAGTAGTAGAACCCAGTACGTTGTCCTCGATGGTGAGTGTTCATCGGAGGTGAGGGTATCATCTGGAGTGCCCCAGGGAAATTTGGTAGGTCCGCTGTAGTTTTCTATCTACATAAATGATCTTTTGGATAGGGTGGATAGCAATGTGCGGCTGTTTGCTGATGATGCTGTGGTGTACGGGAAGGTGTCGTTGAGTGACTGTAGGAGGATACAAGATGACTTGGACAGGATTTGTGATTGGTGTAAAGAATGGCAGCTAAATCTAAATATAGATAAATGTAAGTTAATGCAGATGAATATGTTTGAATACCCCATTAGTAGTGTAACGCTTGGCACAGTCACGTCAATTAATTACTTGGGTGTAACATTCCAGAGCGATATGAAGCGGGACATGCATGTAATGGCAGTTGTGGGGAAGGCGGATAGTCGTCTTCGGTTCATTGGTAGAATTTTGGAAAGATGTGGTTCATCCGTAAAGGAGACCACTTATAAAACACTAATACGACCTGTTGTTGAGTACTGCTCGAGCGTTTCGGATCCCTATTAGGTCGGATCGAGGGAGGACAGAAGTTGCTTAATTGGTGAGATAAGATTGTGATGGAACAGATTCTGGCCCGTTCTGCAAATCTTCCATGCTAACGTGATTTTTGGAAACCACAAAAACGTAAATCATAGTCTAACACTTCCCTATTAAGAAATTCATTGACAGAATTGTATATTCACTTCTCTTGCCGCATGTATACTGCAATATGATAGTTGATGAAGCATTCATTAGCCAAGTTGTCTCAGATTAGGGACATGTGGACACATGAACGTGTTTACCTTTGCGGAAGTCAAATTTTTGGAATTAAGCCCCTCAAAAATTAGAAAATATAACACATAGCCGAAACAATAGTACATTATTTAAAAACCCCTAGCTAACCCCGTAGCGACACAATGCTTCTAGCCACTTCAACTTATTGCTCTTTCCAGCGCTTCTCAACTTTTAAGAAACCTGACTAAACACACATAACGGCAGTTGTCAGAGAACGTCCGTCTGTCAGCTTTCGTACAAAACAAAATATCATCAGACATAATTACATTTCTTCTCTTCAGAATAGTTATTACGCAACATGGTGACACCCGTAATTTAGTGGCTGCATGATCCTTGTAAAGTTTGAAAATGTAGTTTTCTCTTTACACAGAATAAGGCATTTGCAGTATGCCACAGTGCAATTCACACTCTAACACAACCCAAGAAAAATAAAGGAAAACAAAATTACAGTAGGTATAGTTTGAGAAGAATGGAGATAATTCAAAACTGGGAATTAATTTTGTACTGCAGTGATCAATTTGTTACCCCTACTTTAGGAAGTTACATAATGGAACTTTTGTGTGTAGTATACTCGAATTTTTGATAAACAACGTATAAATAACCCTTGCCCTCGTGTGGAGCTGAATTACATTGATTACACGTTTTTAAGAAACAAACCACTTCAGGTAGCATTCTGCAACGCGGCACACTAATTAACGTAATTTATTTCAGTGCAACCTTGGAAATCACTAAAAATGATATAGTGAGCTATGGAAGCTTCTGGAAAGTTTTAAACAACATTAAAATGCATTTTATTTCCACACAAAGGCATTTGGGGACATGGAAGGTTCGACTGTGGCTACACTACAGAAAATTTGGTCACATCCTACAATGAGTTTCTTAAGCAAACAACCAATTTCAATCGCCCCAAACTAAGATTTTCAAAGCAATATCATGTATATTTTATAAATGATAAATTATAGAATCCGTTCTTTGGTATTGGTGCATGGGGGCTTAATTAAATATAATGCAAATATTTTTAATTTTAGTCGCTGTCAGTTCGGCTACGCTGTCTCGTAACCGGTTGGCCCTGACTAGTATTAGTACGCAACCTGACTGCATACAATAAAAACAAAGAATGAAAGGAAATTTCCGTTACCACAATTAATTAATTAAGTCCCCAGCAACTATAAAAGCTACGAAACAGAAACTACGAACAACAAAGCACAAGTGTAACTGTTCTGTGTGCGGAAGTGTGATTCAACGTACACATCTGGCACGGTTCTTCCTCAATAAGACAAGATATTTTAAATACCATTTACTCTGAATTAATTAAATGAACCTGAAATACTATAATTGCACATAGAAACCCGAATTACAGTCTAATACATGAACACAAGCCAGTTGCTTTGTTAACTGAACCTGTGACCAAGAGGCATTGTTAGTTAGGAAATTTAAAAAAATAAGAAAATGTTTTTTACCTACGTATATATTGACTATAAATACACTCTGATCATTACAACGTCTCCATTCGAACAACATCTGCTGTCTGGCCCATCAAAACAACAGCACACGACATGGTCTCAAATAGTACAGCTATCAACATCCTCTCAGCAAGCACTAACCACCACAACTTCTGAACAAGCACTGCCAGTGGAGGCGCCGGAATAAAACTCTTTGGCGCAATCTCTGGCGCTGTGACTCAGTGTAGCCACCTTTCATTGGTTGTTAATTATTTTAAGAGGGGTGGAACACTGACAGATCAATTACAATGATGATGACGATGATGATGCCTTGGTTACAACTGTATAATTTTGTCAACTGGTTGATGCCTGTGGTAAAATCTTGTGAGACTAGTATATTTAAAATGACTAACAGTTCAATGAAATGTTTGTACAACTATTCAGCAGGTACACCACATCCATTCCTAGAACTGAAGTTGAAGTAAAGAAATTTTTTTTTAAACTTTTGCTTGTTCTCAGATAAATTTAAGAACAAGTTCTCACTTGGATGTACCACGTCCTCCCTTCAGTATACAAAATGCTCTTTGCTAAGATTTGGCATTTTTGTATTCATGGGTCATCGTCGAGTCTTCTGAAGTATGATGCAACCTGTACGATGTCTTGTCTTGAGACGATGACTAATCTCTCGATTATTTACGGATTGCGTTAAAATCTCTGTCTTCATCTCGACTCTACTGCCTCTTGTAATACCATGGAAACTGTTTCCTGATTGAAAACACTTGTCCTTCATTATGTCGTACCAGAAAACGTTTGTGCGCATATTACATCCCCTTTCGATTCTGCAGTGAATGTCATCAGTCATTGTCTTGTCAGTGTATGTCATTTACAGCCTCCTTGCGTAACAGCACAGCTCAAACGCTTCCATTTCGTTTCTGGCTTTCCAGCAGTCCAAAATTCATATCGCTACAATGCCATGCTCTAGACACACCATCTTACTATTTTTATTTCAAATTAAGATCAATGTTCGTCAGTATTTGGCTCCTTTTGGTGATAAAAGCTCTATTACTAAATTACTTTGCTTCTCTCGCTGTCGTAATGTGGCTTTGAAACCAACTGCACTTTCTCTGATTTTGAAGTTATACTAGTCGCTGACTCAGTTTCGATGTATTTGGTTACTTTAGGCAGTCTTTGATATAGTCTCAATCCGTATTCCGTGCTCAGCAGTCTATTCATGCAAATCTAAGGCCATGTAATTGTTGGTCGTTTTAGGAGAACATAACACCGACATCAATGAAACACACCAATGAGGTTATTACTGTCTGAACTTCTGGTTTTTATTTGATTAGTTTACTTGTAACTCATATGTATAGGTCGGTTACTATGCGCGAAAGAATGCATCCTTGAGGCATTCCGCTTTTGACTGATCGCACTATCTGTTCTTCCATATAGCATATCATGAATCATACTCAAGAACCATACAATCTGTCGGATTATCCCACAGAATTATAACGCCATACGTAAATGGGCACATGATCTTGAGATGCGTGCAGCTGGATTAAATACTTTGTTGTGCCTTGGAATAATATTGTAGGTGAACACTAAAAATTAGTAATATTTCACTGGTCACACCAGTTAAGACACGAAGGAATGGCCAAGCACCCAAGTCACGGCAACAGAAGAAAGCTGTCATACTGGTGGTAAAGCAGAGTGTCACACGAAAGTACGGATAAACTGTATTAGTAAATATTCAGTCAGTGGCACAACAGGAAAGACCGTTTGAAAGAGGAAGCTATGAAAGTCTGAAGCCATCAGTACAGCTGACCTAACGCGAAAAATAGTGTATATGTTATCATTAGTGCCCCCACTGCAAAACAGTGCACATGGAGCGTAAGCATAAATACAGCGCCTTTCTTAATTAGTAATCTCAATTGCTGGTGTCCTATGTAGTGGTGGGGGAGCTGGATTAGGGGGAGGTTGGAGGGGGACGCTATGTCGGTCAATCCTTTGCGTGCCTAATCGTGTAAGACCATCTATGCAGCCGCAAGTCTGGATGGAGAGACTCTGCCACTGCATGTTGCACCAGGCGGCCCCAAGTGATTACTGAAGAGGTGAAGACACCGGCAGAAACCAGCTGGCCCACTGTAAGCTCGACGAATAGGGCTAAGAAGCTGTTCACCATTCACCATCGCGAAGGGGAGCCAATGTTGCTGCTAGTCCCTTTCCTGCATTTCACACAGTTGCCGCCGGCACCTGTCTCGTAACTGGCGACAGCAGACCAAACTCAGCACTCCAACAAGACTTCAAGCTGAGCTGAAGATTGAGCCTCCTGGGCACATCCTCGATCCCAACGGGAGAAATTTGGTGATGAGCTCGCAGAACTGCCGTTCGTCGTTATCGAGTGCGGGAAATACTGGCCATGACACTGGGGTGCACCGACCGGCTATGATGTGGTGGTTGTCACAAACCAGCCACTACACAGCATACTGCCAGGCGAATGAGAACGTCAGCCTCCTACTGCTCTCAGTGTCCGCAAACCACTGAGTTGCCAGTGCCCTGGGATGGCAGTACTGACTATTTGAACAATATATATTTTCTAAGGTACACATGCTGTGCTACGGGGTACACTGTACACATTTCACACACTGTGACCGCAGTGTAGACACTTTTCTTGTTCCAAGGTATCTTCATGTAATGTGACATGCCAGTTTTATAGCAAGTTCCAGAAGATTAGATGATGGTAGCATAAAACAGTTGAAACTGGTCTTCATGTAGAAACAGAATGGTCCACACTGATATCGCGACGTGTGAAGTGTGGTAGGGTAGTGTGGGCATGAGCCCAATTTTGATATCAAATTGATATGGAAATTAATTAAATGATCAATTAATGAACTCCCACCAACCACGCTCCCCCTCCCCGTATAACGTCATGTGTTTTCGCAACCTGCACGTGGGTCCCAGCGTCCTTCCCCATCCCCACCCTCCCGCTCTCCCAACCTACAACCTATCCTATTGACAGGTATTTCGAATTTTGGGCGGAGTTTCTAATTTTAGTAGGAATTTCTTTGTCCCAGGGCTGTGCTGATGTCCCACCCCACCCGCCAACCCGGAACTGACGGAAATAAATAATGGCGGTGCCCTTTCTGGGGCTTGAAACTTGGTCATTCGGTACGAAAGCCTATGTGCACCTCCAACACATGAAAATTGCCCACATACTGTAGAAAAAGGATAGGTTAGTGTACTTTATATATTGTGTTTGGGAAACTGAAGTAAAAATCGGTCCTATTTACGTAATTAATCATACACATTGATCCTAATTATATGTATAGCGCTACACAAGGACTATCTAAAACTGCAATGCCGCTCAAAAACTGACGATGCCATGCAACTGGAGTTATCCTGCTGGGAAAAAATTTCACAACACGACTAGAAACTATTGGCAGAGATATTAAAATTATACCCTACACCTACAAGCTGGCAGGAAATATGTTCAAGCGATGAGAAGCTGCTGTCGGACAGAGAAGAGTTTAATAAATGTATTACCTACATGCATATTGCTGAGGACTGTATCTACCGCTTTTTGATGTCAGAGTTTGCTATAGACGCCTGCTGAAAGTCATATTGTGGTGCAGGTAACTGAAGCCAATACACGCTACCACGGTCAATGGAAAAAATGCAGCACTGCTATAATTACACTTCGAAATCATCGTGAAAAAACCTTCACTCGTAATGAACAAGTCATAAAGCAACACATTTAACATGGAAAACTGTCGTCTCAAAATACTGCAGAGGGCGCAGCAGCTGAACGTGCATTCTCCTGTATGAGCGCGAACGAATTAATCAACTTGGAGGCAGTCCTACCTCCCTCCCACGCCTCATCCCTCCGCCCATCCCTCTCCTCACCGCATGTAGGAGTAGAAGCCTATTCTATCCTGCCACTAGTGGTTTACAAAATGTTCCTTCTGGTGCCATTGACAGACTTCCGTGCAATCTGTTAAACATATTTTTCAGGAAGACTACACCCCTCTGGAACAACAACGGAATTCCACAGAACGCTCTAGATCGCTCTTTCAAATGGCCAGCTGCCCTGCCGAGCCCCTCGTGTCTGTCCTGGGGCCCACCGCCCTTCTGCAGTAGCATGAGCAGGGTGCTGTCGCCAATCGCTTTGAGGCGATGGTCCTTCGCCAACACAAAAGCATGTATAGTCAACCAAACAGTAGGAGAGAAAAGGATGACTGCCCCAAGTTCAACTCGCTATTCTAAAATATAGTGACACAGACCTACTCTCACACACAGCCCTATGGTCAGGGGGCACACTCGTGGTGAAGACCCCACACATACTACGTATGCACCCAGTCGGCCTGTCATCCTGCGAAGGAGAACACTTTTATTTGACATCAACGCATATCTTTGTTGCAATCTGATAAACATATTTCTCAGAAAGACTGGACCTCTCGGAAACAACAACGAAATTCCGAAGAAAGCTTCAGATGGCTTTTTCGAAAGTCGGCTGCTAGGAAAACATGAAGCCTTCCGCCTAAAGCAGGCCCCAGAGCAGCGTGACACTGCAGTGTCTTCAGCACAATGCGTCCCTGTGAGCCTGTGGCTTGGTGGACAGCATTACCGACGCCGACCAAAGCTATACATACAATACAGCAAGAAGCTGGCATCCTCAGAAAATGAGGGCTATCCTCATTGTGGGTTGTTTCACTTGTTCAAAATGACAGGCACAATCGCATTACTCATTTTGCCGCCAACCGGTTTCAACCCGCGATGGGGTCATCTTCAGGGCAATTTACACCATTTTGTCGCTCGCGCTATGGCATAGTTACCAACCGTGCACAGGCAGGGTCACGACTCAAGCGAGCGACCAAATGTTGTAAATTGCCCTGAAGATCACCCCATTGCGGGTTGAAACTGGTTGGAAGCAAAATAAAATAATGCGATTGTGACTGTCATTTTGAATAATTGATTATAAGTAAATTAATCGCTGTTTATGTCCATACAACTATTTTGTCTAAAAATTTGTGGGTTGTTTGTCTAGAAGGACAGCCACGTCTTCCACCGGAACTTGGCCGCCATGCCACTAGTCGGTCAGCGAGCACTCGCCGTTCTGAGCACTGCACTTAACATTCGTATTTAACTTCAATGTATCCCCCCTGATCAAGCATCTAGTAAACAGGAAAACACAATTGCGATGATAATAAATGTTCTCTTCCCACGAAAGAACGCGCAGTCCATTTTATTTGAGTTTCATGGGCTAAATCGGTATTGTTTCTGCATTCAACTGCTCGACACAATTCGCATTTCATTATTTCACAATTGCACTATGTCAGGATTTCAGAGGTCTGGCCTTACAGCCCCTATACACGTCCACCTTCCGTAAAACTGGGAAAAGAAAATTCCACTATTTTGCTGTGAAAACTACCGATCACCGCAGAATGTCCTCGTTGTCTCTAAACCGTCACCAGAGTAAATAAAAAGTGACAGTTTAAACACCAAAGATAAAACATGAATGTTATATAGTTTCTTTCAATTGATGGGCAAATTACACGACTTTCGAGGGCCTCTTGCCTTCATATCAGTCTCTGTAAATAAACTGTCATGAACGTGTGTATTAAAAACATTTCAAGCCTTCAAATAACATTAAAGAATACAATCTTTTAAGCCTTCGGCTCACATGTCGGAAAACACATTAATTTTAACGTTCGACATCTACGAGCAATAATCCAAGAAACCGTTGTCCTGTTTTACCAACGCGAAGCTTTATTTCACCTGCGTTTACGAAACAAATCGTCAGAGCTTGTCTTGTAATAGAACATCCTACAAGATTTTATCACGTCTGTAAAGTTTCTAATCATACAGCAGATATCTGCGTTCAAGTTTTGTAAGCAGTTTGATCATCACGGCCTGTTTCACTCAATCTACTCGAATGGTGGGAGAAAACACTATCATTTCAAACATTCACCACGAGATATAATTTAAGTGGTGTCTACTTTATAACTGGATGTTATGAAGAATGAAATAACACAATACATGCGGTAACACCTATCTGTAAACACTCAATCGTGACAATAATAATGAAAACAGTCATGATGGACAAGAATAGATACAGCAGATTTCTGTTAGTGTCATGAGCAGAAACGGTGTAGTTTTGAGAGAACTAGTAATGGAACTCGTATAAGATTTTACCGTGTCTCTCTCTTCCGATATATCGAAAAATAAATACCGTCTGCGTCTTGACATGGAGTGTATTAAAATATGCGTATCACTCCATCAGCGGTGCAGACCAGAGCTTGAAGTCTATCAACCACACGAGTGACCAGTGCTCAGAGTCATTTGCACCGATCTGAACGAAGTTTTGTCAGCTGTACTGGAGGAAGACAATATCCAACAGACCATCAACCACACGAGAGGCCAGGGCTCAAAGTCGTTTGCACAGATAAGAAGAAAGTTATGTCAACTGTACTGGAGGAAGACGATATCCAACAGAATATCGACCACACGAGAGGCCAGTGCTCAAAGTCGTTTGCACAGATCTGCACAAAGTTTTGTCAGCTGTACTGGAGGAAGACCATATCCAACATACTGTCAGTCACAAAGAGGGTTCGTGTATTGTTCCTTCACAAGCAGATTAATACATGGTTCCTTTTGGTTCTAATACATCCAGTCAGTGTACACCGTGATAGACTTTGTTTTTTCTACCATAATCTCGAGGTCTGCGCCAGCTGCTGTTAAACTGGCATTGACACGTTTCACAGAAAGCCGAACACCACATGGAGAAACTCTGCAGCTCCCAAAATGCACGGGTTGGTAGAAATAAAACACAGAGGTGATGTTTCTCATTGACTAAACTGTAGAAGATAACACAAGATATGGAAACTGGAATAGTTTGCGGTATTGTAGAGCATTTCCAATCTGAAGGTTAATATCATCTTCTATAGCGAGAGGCACTGGATGTCTCGATACTCCATTTCTAAGAGCATTGTTCCCTCATTTTTCAGATTATTGTTCCGGTGTTCACCAGTGCCGTAAGGTGCTGTCCACAAGATGCCCGAAGTACTAGAAAAAAAAAGAAGTACTATAATCTTATTGGTGAAAAAAAAATCATGCGGACGGCATTGCAGCATATGGAAACAGGACGAACCTGTGGCACTGAGGCCGGCCGGGGTGGCTGAGCGGTTCTAGGCGCTACAATCTGGACCCGCGAGACCGCTACGGCCGTAGGTTAGAATCCTGCCTCGCGCATGGATGTTTGTGTCGTCCTTAGGTTAGTTAGGTTTAAGTAGTTCTAAGTTCTAGGAGACTGATGACCTCAGCAGTTAAGTCCCATAGTGCTCAGAGCCATTTGAACCATTTTTTTGTGGCACTGAGGAACGATTCCATGTTGTTCTTGTTGTTGTTGCTGTTGTTGTGGTCTTCAGTCCTGATACTGGATTGATGCAGCTCTCCATTCTACCCTATCCTGTGCAAGCTTTTTCATCTCCTAGTACTTACTGCAACCTACATCCTTCTGAATCTGCTTAGTGTATTCATCTCTTGGTCTCCCTCTACGATTTTTACCCTCCACACTGCCCTCCAATGCTAAATTTGTAGTCCCTTGATGCCTCAGAACATGTCCTACCAACCGGTCCCTTCTTCTCGTCAAGTGCTTCCACAAACTCCTCTTCTCCCCAATTCTATTCAATACATCCTCATTTGTTATGTGATCTGCCCATCTAATCTTCAGCATTCTTCTGTAGCACTACATTTCGAAAGCTTCTATTCTCTTCTTGTCCAAACTATTTATCGTCTATGTTTCACTTCCATACATGGGCACACTCCATACAAATACTTTCGGAAACGACTTCCTGACACTGAAATCTATACCCGATGTTAACAAATTTCTCTTGTTCAGAAACGCTTTCCTTGCCATTGCCAGTCTGAATTTTATATCTTCTCTACTTCGATCATCATCCGTTATTTTGCCCCCCCCCCAAATAGCAAAACTCCTTTACTACTTTAAGTGTTTCATTTCCTAATCTAATTCCCTCAGCATCACGCGACTTAATTCGACCACGTTCCATTATGCTCGTTTTGCTGTTGTTGATGTTCATCTTATATCCTCCTTTCAAGACACTGTTCCATACGCTTCCATACCACTGTCATATACAACAAAGTATACCAGACAGCGTCCTATACCGTTGCAAAGAAGTTATCTACAGATATCCTGCTCATCGATCATAGTGCAGAATTTATGATTATGACTAGCCATCTTTCCCTGTATTGATTGGCGCCACAGAGTACTGCCGCACTCGTTGAATGAAGTTGGAGATGACAGGTCCCTCCCACATTGTCCTTAACCAGTCTTTCCTGCTACACGAAACTTACCGCAGCACCCATCCAGAAGGACAAGATCGCCCCAGATACGTGCATCTAGAGGAGGGTAGCACCTCGTAACGGTGCATTGTAGTCAAGACCATGTTGGATCCCCAGACGGATGGAGTTCGAAACATTTCACCTAAATCAACCATGCAATCAATTCTGAAGTATTATTCCACTGTTTTCTGCTCAGAACCAGTTAGTAAACCGCATGAGAGAAATGGCCGAAGAGCATAAACACATACTAAGATGATTACACGGTTCTGCACCTAAAACTGCTATATTGTCAAAGCCATACAGTTTCCGAAGTATTAGTCGTGCGGAATGGAATGCTCTTCATATTCTAATGCAGGATATGTTTGTCCAAAATCATACAACCACCCTGTAAATTTCCTACTCCATTCATTATGGTGACAAACTTGAAAATGAAAATAGTTCTTTCTTCTACACTATTCTGGTGTCCTAGTAAGGCATAGTCAGTGTACATCCACTGCTTGAGCTGTTTATAAACCAACTAGACCAAGTCTGGAGACTGCTGTGATGTCTCTTAGGAAATTAATGGATTTCATGTGTCTTTTTAGGATGGAAATGTATAAATCCTCAGTCACACTTCCCGTGTCAGATGTGCATATCATTAGTAGTAGTAGTATCGGTTATGATGGATGCTGCTGCTACTCACTAGGAAATAGAGCGAAGAAAATCCGACTTAGATATTTTCGACAACTCATACATTGAGGCACCACACACACACTGTTGCACGAAAATGCTCAAGAAGAAGGAGAAAATTCTTTTGAGGGAGGAAGCACCACTATTTATTGACAGAGGAGATGTAACAGTTGCATTGCTCTTTACAGTACCATTATCAATGCTCCGGTAGCATTCCTCTTGCTCAAAGAATTCCTGGTGTCATGTCAGGTAGTTTTCTCATGTGCAGGATAATACAGGAAGTTTATACTACCACCACACCTCTCTGGTACACCTCTCCTAACACTATTAATGGTGATTTATGTGACATCAATCCACTCTCCTTCAAAATACTCCATGGAATGGTTTAAGTGTGATAAACGCAATGATTCTTGTCCATAGTACTTAAGGAATAACATTGTTTGTGAGAACCAGCCGTAATTCGGAAATACATGTATTCGGCTGCATGTGTGGGAACACAGATATGGATTGGGGTGCATTTCTTCTGCCTGCTTTAATACGGCTTCTTAGTGTAATAATTACGTCGTTGTTGGAGTGTGTGTTACTAAAATCCATGGGGAGGGACAAGACCAAAAATGAATGCAGCAGCCAGAGCCTAATTTTTAGGCTTTTCTCGGTCTAGAGTTACCATTTCCCTCCTTCCCCAAACCCCCATCCCCCACCCCACCACAATTCCCCACATTTCGTGGTAATTTTTCTCTAATTTTGTCTATTCTCAGTCAATTTAAATAATTTTGAAAGTTTTTTCTCAGTTTTAAATATTTCGTCGTATTTTCCTCAATTTTACATATTTTCCATCAAATCGGTGTACTTATACCATGTTTTCGACGAGTTTTATCGATTTTAAGCCTTTTTCTTGTTTTTTGATATTTTTCCTTAGGACTATGGTTGCACTACTGGCGTGCCCATGCGTTGTTTGATTTTATACTATTATATTTGTGTGTCACATACACCTGCCTTGTTAAAACTTCCTAAGAACTCCCCTCCTCCCGATGTTGTACATGAACGCATGTTGGGTAGAGAGGTCATGAAAAGTATAATGACACTCGCTTCGTACCTAGATGAGACTCAGCGAATGATGCAGATTGGAAACTCGCAGTCTGGATACAAATCCATGTACTGCTACGGCAAATCAGAGAGCTTGTCTGCAGACTAATGTAGTGATTCACTTCAAGGAGCCTCGAGGTCTGGCGCAGTTCTACACGTACATATGACTTCCACTGTTCTATGTAGGGGTCTGAATAGGGAATCGACATGTATGTAAAGCTGATTTCTGCTGCTGTTCTGACATTCTTTTTCTCTCCGTAAGTATACACTCTCATTGCTTAACAAGTGAGTTACGTTCCTTTTTTTACGCCGTCCAACCCTGATACGCCCTCACAACCACATCAGGACATTTACAAACCACAGATTTCGGGTACATTTTTATCCTAGTAGTAAGTTCTTAATTAGTTGAGAGTGTGTCAACTGTACTTAGCGTCCTGGATTGTGAGAGTTTCCCCTCCCTGTACCTAAAGTGTGCTCACCCCGGCACAGTAATTTATAGATTAGTTAGCAAGTTATGCATTCGAACCGCAACTTTCCATAGCTAACGGCTCTACACACGTATATATAGAGATTATGCAAGCTATTACCAACCGCAACCTCGACTGCAACTGCTTGTATGTTGTTCTCGATAGTAATACAGCCCCATAAATAACGGAAAACTATTCTCAAAGCGATACTGTAGGTGATGTGAGCACATATAACCATTCTGATAAAGAGCATAACATATTCGTTGCATCTCATATTACCGATATTTCGTAACAATATTGTCAAGACTCTCCAGTAATAACAATTGTCCATCAATCCGAAAGAAACTTTTAAGATAGATGTTTTTTCTTCAGAGCATTAATTCTCTCTTTTTCTTTACTCTGATGACAGTTTCGAGATAAAGAGGACACACTCCGATGATTCATAGCTATCGCAGCAAAATAGTGAACTTCTCCTTTTTTTTACAATTTTACACAGGATGGACGTATATATGGGCAGTATAGTCAGACCACTGAATTTTGGTCACAGTGTAATTGTAATTAAATGCAAATTGTATCCTGCACTCGAACGTAAAAGATATACCGATTTTTGTACTGCGCCTATCGTCGAAGAAAGAGGAAATTTGATCATTGTGACTGTGTTTTCCTTTCTTAATTGATATTTCATGATAGAGGACGCCTTGATGTCAAGTACTAATGTTAAGTGCAGTGCTCAGAACGGCGAGTGCTTCCTGGCTGGACTACTAGAGGCGTGGTGGCCTAGTTCCGTAGGAGGTCGCGGCTGTCTCTTTAAGCTAACAACCCGCAGTCAGGATTGCCCTCATTTATAACGGTTTTGTTCTGACGGATGATGGCATCGCGCTCTATTGTGTGTGTATCATTTTTCAGAATCGATAATCATGCCCCCCCTCCCCCGTAGCCATGAGCTCTCAGGGATGCATTGTACTGTAGACACTGTGCTGTGAGACTGCTCTGGGGCCTGCAATTGCCTTAGGTGGAAGGCTTCCTGCTTTCCAAGCAGCCGACTTTTGAAAAAGCCATCTGGAGCATTCTCTAGAATTCCGTTGTTGTTCCAGAGGGGTGTAGTCTTTCCGGAAAATTTGTTTAACAGATTTCACGACAGTATATCATTGCCTCCTGAAGGAACTCTTTCTAAACCTACAGCGGGGAAATAGAATAGGCCTCTATCCATATCTACAGTAAGGAGAGAGAGGAAGATTGGGTTGAGGGGTGGAAGGAGGTAAGACTGCCTCCAAGTTGGTTAGGTCATGGATGCCCATTGAGGAGAAGGTGCATTCAGCTACCGCACCTTCTGCAGTCTTTTGGGACGACTATTGTCTCCAGTAGATGTGTGCATTATGATCTGTTCATTAAGAGTGCTGGCATTTAGAAGATAATTTCGAAGGTTAATTAGAACAGTGATGAGTTTTTCCATCATTTGTAGTAGCGAGTATTATCTTTGATTACCTGGACCGCAATGTGATATTTGAGCAGGCGTCTGTAGCAATTGTCCGACGTCAAACAGCAATAGATACAGTCCTCAGCTGTATGCTTACAGTTAATACAGTTGTTGAACTCTTTTCTCTCGAACACCACCATCTCGTCAGTTGAACATATTTACTGCCAAAAAGAATAAAGTTAGTGCCTTACGCCACAGCCTATTTCCCACCAGCTTGTACATGTAGGGATGAGTTTGAGTACGTCTGCCACTAGTCTCTAGTCGCATTGTGAAATTTTTTTCCGGAGGTATAACACCAATTGCATGACATCGTAGTTTTTGAGCTGTGTTGCGATTTTAGGCGATCCTTGTGAAGTACTGTGCACTCAGTTGTGTAATGAGGACCAATGTGTATGGTTATTTACGTAACTAGGACCGACCTTTACTTCAGTTTCCCAACCAGAATAAATAAAGTACGCTAATCTAACTTTCCCCTCCTGCATCTGATGAATTCCACGTGTTGAGGGATTCACTTGGGCTTTCATTTTTGAAAAGGTTCGAGTCCTGGAAAGGGCAATGCTATTTACATTTCCAGCCAATTCCCGGAGGGACAAAGAAATTCCCCCAAATTTCGAAATTCCCGTCATAATTCGAAATTCCCACCAACATTCGAAATTCCCACCTATAAGTTAGGGTGGGGGACAGGGGGGTGGGGGGTGGGGAAGGGGCAAGGAGCGCTGGGACTCATGTGCAGGCGGAGAAAATCTGATGACATGAGCTGGAAGTGAGGGTGGACGTGCTCATGAGGGAATTCAATTTAATCAATTTCATATCATTTTGATGTCAAAAGTGGGCTCGTGCCCCATCTACCCTATTACTGTTGTATCTTTGAACAATGTGTTCTTAGCGCAGTGGAGTGTAAGATGTTGTAGCCCTACCTAGCTCCGCACAATCCTGATGACTATAGGCGCCTTGGACAGGACACCTACAACTTTTTTTAGTGACTGATAGGGAGAACTACTTGACCTGATAACTGGTTTCACTGACTGCAGTTCATTGGCTCTCACTGCCAATTACTCCTGTGCCTACAACTACAACGACTGTCTACTCTAAAAGCGAACGTTATACTCTCCCACTATTTCATCATGCCTGAGGATACTAGCAGGATAATACATATCTCAATAGCAGACTACTGTTAAGCTGCTGATAACGGTCTTATCTCAAGGAGACTTCTAGTGTCATGTCACATCTCAGGATATGCATTAGGCTTGTTGTTTGAAAGGAAACCAAACCTCCTTTATATCTCATAGACTCCACTCTCTCCGCGCAACTAGGAAATCAGTATGTGGTACATTCCAGGACCGTCTCCTACCAGTCTGTGCTCTTGTCCCCTATCAGTCTAGGCCAACCAAATGGTTTTAAAATGCTAGAACACCCAGATCAATAGACATGAGGCCTCTCCCTCTCTCCCTTCTATTAGTTGAGAGAATGTGGGGGAGATGTCATTCTTAATCTGTGCATTCTAGTGAGAGGAAGGTTTACGGAGCGCCACCACCAGAGTTGTCCTGTTTAAAAATGATGGCGAATGTTACTGTAATGACGGGATATGGCACCTTAACATTACAGGGTGTGGCTGAATTATTATAATTCTATAACATGTGACTGCAAAATGGTGGAAAACATTAGTGCATCCACCCCTCTAGGCAAATTTTGCATTGCAGGGTGTTATCCTGCTTTAAAATGGTACTCAGTATTAGCATAATTAACGGTCCAAAATTGTTGACAACATCTTATATTATAATTAACACTAGTAGCAGTAAAGTATCTGGCGTATTCTCTAAGCACCTCCCATCGCTGTATACAAATTTAGATCATTTCTCCACAAATACCCGTTCTAAGTATAAAAGTCAGAAACTACCACAGACTGATGTTTTTGTTGTTGTGCTTTTCAGTCTGAGGAATGGTTTCATGCAGCTCTACATGTAATTCTATCTTGTGCGAGCCTCTTCATCTCTGAACAACTGTGGTAACCTACATCTTCCTGAATTTACTTACTGTATTCATCTCTTTGTCTCCCTCTATGATTTTATCATCCACACTTCCCTCCTATGCAAATTAATGACCCCTTGACGTCTCACAATGTGTCCTGTCAAACGATCCCTTTTTTTTTGCCACATATTCCTTGTCTCCCCAATTCAGTTCAGTATCTCCTCACCCATTTAGTTAGGTGATGGATCCGTCTAATTTTCAGTATTTTTCTTTAGCACCACATTTAGAGGGATTCTATTCTCTTTTTATCTAAACTGTTTATTGTTCATGTTTCACATCCATATATGGCTACTCTATAGTCAAGTAACTTCAGAAACGACTTTCTAATATTTGAATATATATTCGATGTTAATAAACTTCCCTTGCTCATAAATGCCTGTCTTGCCATTGCCAGTTTTCATTTTATATTTTCAATACTTCTGCCATCGTCTGTTATTTCGCTGCCCTAATAGTGAAACTGAAATACTTCGTCTTCTAATCTGATTCCCGTAAGGTCACCTGATATAATTCGACTACATCCATTATCTTTGTTTTGCTGTTGTTGATGTCCATCCTATATCCTCCTTTGAAGACGCTGTTCATTCCATTGTAGTGCTCTTCCAAATATTTTGCTGTCTCTGGCACACCTACCATGTCATCGGCAAATGTCAAAGTTTTTATATCTTCTCCCTGAACTTTAATTCCTACTCTAAATTTTCTTTGATGTCCTTCTCTGCTCGCTCAAAGCACATATTAAATAACACAGGTATAGGGTACAATCCTTTCGCACTCCCTTCACAACTGTTGCTTCCCCTTCATGCGTCTCCATCCTTATAAATGCCGTCGGGTTTCCGTATTTTACCGCTGCTACCTTCAGAATTTCAAAGAGAATATGCCAGTCATCATTGTCAAGAGCTTCTTCGAAGTCCAAAAATGCGTAAATGTAGGTTTTGCCTTTCCTTAACCCATCCTATAAGATAGGTCGTAAGGTCGGCATTACCTCGCGTGTTCCTACGTTTCTCCGGACCTTAACTGATGTCTCAAAGACCGCAAGTTACTAAAATGATTGGTCGGTAGTTTTCACTCTGGTCAACACCTGCTTTCTTTGGAATTGGAATGACTACAATCTTACTGAAATATGAGGTTATTTCATCTGTCTCGTACATCTTGCGCACTAGATGGAAGAGTATTGTTATTCTTGGCTCTCCCAAAACTATCAGTAGTTCTGACGGAGTATCGTCTACTACCCGGGCCTTGTTACGACTTAGATCTTTCAGAGCTTTGTCAAATTCTTCTCGTAATATCAGATCTCTCATCTCATCTTCATCTACGTCCAATTTCTTTTCTATACTATTGCTTTCAAGTTCTTCTCCCTTGTATTTGCTTTTATATACTGCATCCACCTTTCAGTTTTCCCTTCTTTGCTTAGGACTGGAAAACCATCTGAGCTCTTGGTATTCATACAGCTGCTTCTCTTTTCCCGAAAGGCATCTTTAATTTTTGTGTGGCAGTATCTGTCTTTCCTCTAGTGAAGTGTCCTTCTAAATCCTTACATTTGTCCTCTAGCCATTCCTGCTTAGCAATTTTGCAATTCCTATCAATCTTATTTTTCTAACGTTTGTATTACCTTTTACCAGCTTCATTTACTGCATTTTTAGATTTTCTCATTTCCACATTTAAATTCACCATCTCTTGTGTTATCCAAGGATTCCTACTAGGCCTTGTCTTTATACGTAATTGACCCTCTGCAGCCATTATCATTTCTTAAAGCTACAGATTCGTCTTCTAACGTATTCATTTCACTCTGTTCAACCATTGTGTAAAGCGCCCTCTAAAGCTCCGAGCAACCCTAAGTTCTTTCAGATTATCCAGGTCTCATCTGCTTAATTTCCTATCTCTTTTCCAGTTTCTTCAGTTCTAATCTACAGTTCATAAGCAATGAATTGTGGTCAGAGTAGACATATGGAAATGCCTTACAATTTGAAATCTGGCTTGTAATTGCCTGTGTATTCTTTAATGATTCTTCAACTTTTAGCGATCATTAAATTACGTTCTGTGCAAAATTCTGCCAGACAGATTTCTCTTTCATTCCTTTCCCCAAGGCCGTATTCACCTACTATTTTTCCTTCCAGTCCTTTGCCTACTACCGAATTCCCGCCTGCCATCACGATTAAGTTTACGTCTCCCTGAACTATCTGAATGATTTCTTTTATCTCGTCATACATTTCTTCAATCTCCTCAACATTTACGAAGCTAATTGGCGTGTAAACTTGTACCGCTGTGGTAGAGATAGGCATCGTGTCTACCTTGGCTACGATAAGGCTTTCACTGTGCTGTTCGTAGTAGGTTACCCGCATTTCTATTTTCTTTATCATTATTTAACCTACTCCTGCATTACCAATATTTGATTTTCTATTTAAAACCCCGTATTCACTTGCCCGGAACTACTGCTCCTTCTCCCACCGAACTTCACTAATTACCACTATACCTAAATTCAATCTACCCATTCCCACTATTAAATTTTCTAACCTACTTCACAGATTAAGTGATCTAACATTCCACTCACCGATCAGTACAATACCGGGTTTCTTTCTCCTGATGACGACATCCTCCTGAGTAGTCCCTGTCCGGAGATCCGAATGGGGGATTATTTCACCTCTGGAATATTTTACCCAAGAGGAGGTCATCATCATGTAACCATACCGTAGAGCAGCATGTCCTCGGGAAAAATTACGATTATAGTTTCCACTTGCTTTCAGCTGTTTGCAGTACCAGCACATCAGGGCTGTTCTGGTTCATGTTCCAAGGTCTGATCAATCAATCATCAAGACTGTGGGCCCTGCAACTGCTGAAAAGCTTCCGCCGCTCCTCAGGAACCATATGATTTTCTAGCCTGTCAACAGATGCCCCTCCTCTGTGGTTGTACCGACAGTACGGCTGACTGTATCATCGCTGAGGCGTACAAGTCTCCTCACCGACTGAAATGGCCATCGTTCATGGGAGGAGGGGGGGGGGGGGGCACAAAATGTTACTTAATGAAATTATGATGATATTCCACGGCATGATATTTTAACAAATAAATATGTATCCTGAGTTTAACAATTTCAACACTGCATAGTTAACAACAAATATGTACTTTCTAAGTATCAGGCCTACATTATAACTGCACGACCTTTGTAGAGAGTTAAAATAAGTGTGTCTACAGTAAATTTATAAATAATAACTAAACGTTCACACAGACAACATCACTAAAGTCGTACAGTGAAGACAATTACTCTCATCACTGTCATCAAAATAAAGTATCAAGTCTACATGACTCCTACATTGGAATTGTGTTTGGCATCGGTATAACCCTGATCCTATTAGATTCGTAACTAACTACAGAAAAATTCGAAAACATACACTCAAACACATCGCTAAATACATACTCTATGCATTTAACCACCACAATTATTAAACGAAAATGATGGTACTGTCAAAATAATATCGCCACTGTATGACTGGCCATAGCAGCCTCGTAAAAGATGACGGAAAATCCGAGGTATAAGGGGCAATAAATTAAAAATGGCACAGATTGAAAAATAAACATGAGGCGTAGAAAATTACCCTACGAATAGAGATTACTAGATGGGACCACTTAATGTGAACGTAATACTGTTAATAATCATTAAAGGTGTGATGACACTTAAAATATTGCCTTGAGGGACACACCGCCTTCTTCAAAACAATGGAACAAGATATTGACAGTTCTAAATAAGTAGGATGGGGATGGACCGTGGTAATACTCCGGAACCGGCATTCATGGATCAATCCGTGGATGTATTGCCTGATATAGAAGGCATAATGTAGTGATTGTAGGCCTTCTGAAGATAAAAGAACAATACCAATCAAGTGATGCCTATACTGGCAGTTCACTGACTGTCGATCGATATCTATTGAACGCAGACTGAAAGCGAGTAGTTCTAAGGCTTATCGCTTGCAACTAGTGAGCGAAACATTTTAAGGCCAACTGACATTAATAATATATGGGTCATGTTTAATTTTTTCCATTTCGTATCTTCCAACCGTATTCTGCCTTCCTGCAATTTCACTTGAGATCCAGTTTCTCCCGCCATGCACAGATCATGTAGATCAATCATCTGAAGGAAAATAATGGCGTATAGTCACGACATCATCATCGATATCAAGTCGTGTCATGTGTGATGTGTGATTTCTGTGTGGGCTGGATTATGTACGTGCTCATTCTGTTTGAAAAAGACGTAAGAAGCAAGTGTGGCAGCCATTATGATTTATTCCGTCGCCGTGTGATAGATGAAAAGCAATCTTCGTAATAGCGCCACAGCACCCTGTTCGTTATTTGTATATGACATTCGGGAAACGACGGCTCATCTGCGCTGCATTCACAGAAATGAGGATTTTGAGTGATGAAAACGGCCAAACATCTGACGCGCGTGCAGCCACCGTCCGGACTGAAACGAAGAGTTGTAACACTTCTGAAAATTGACAACAGATGGGAACACGAATGAAACAGTGTCTTCAGTAACGAGAGGAGTACTTGGCGCAAGACAGAAAGCAAATATAAGTTAGTTCTTCATTCTTTGCTCATTTTGGATCGACTTTACACTGTTATTCTCCTCCTTCATTAGCCACAAATGACTATCACGTGTTCACTGAAAGTAACGAAATTTTTATAGATTGTGAGCCACATGGTCTGGTGAGTCATCGGACGATCCTGGCATGTCTATGGATGTTTCGAGTATAGATCTGAGAAGGAATCAAGTCTCCACCACAACATTTTTAATTACATTTTGCACTTTGTCGTCCACTTGTTCCAAGATACTTTGTTGTAGCCCCTTTTTTTCTCGATTCCTTGCTTAGAAAATTAATCTATTATATCGAGGGATTTCCCCAAAATGATAGTATTGTGTATCTACCGACAATACTTCTGGCTCCAAACGCGGTTCTGTTGTACTTCACCCTGGATGCAAGCCACTATAATTCCGATTAATATTGCTGTGGATATCTTTTACGTTGGTAGCGATAAATGTGAAGAACTTGAGATTTCTTCCGACGGAGATATTTAGCGTATAGTTTATATTTCTTTGCTGACGTTACTGAATCATTACATTCTGGTTATCTTCTGATGTTAGTTTTAGCATAGAAAATTTTTTTTGACATATGTGAGTTTTTGATAATACTAGCTCTTACTTTTTAAAGGTACACGAGCTTTCTTATGGATTATCGTTTAGCAACGTCATATTAACCTGAAGGTATTTACATTAATTCTTCAACACGTCAAACATTATGCTAACAATCAATGTGCCTTACCAGTTTTCGACTTTCAGCAGTGAGATAGTAAATGCCAGTAGGAAAACCACTATGAGTCTTTCCCATTCACCCCATGCTAGAGCGACTGGTAGCAGTGCTCAGAAATCAGGTCCAGAGCTCGTGGCCTAGTGGATAGCATGATTACGGAGTCTTTGGTTCGATTTCAGACGAAGACTTTCATCACTCTGAGACTGGGTGTTTGTGTTGTCTTACTCATTTAATCAGATGTTCATCACAAAGACGCGCAGGTCACCGAAGTGATGGGAAATATAAAGGCACGCACCAGGCAGCTGCATAGTCCCACACGGAGTCTCTCAGCTAATAACGCTACATAGTTTCATTTCTTATCGAAACTGATGGTTTGAGGCATCAGCGATATTCCAGATTCTAGTCATATCTCGAGGCGTGCCTTGATAGCCTGATAGTTAGGGGACCTTTTGAGATGAAGGCATCATTGAAATAACAATTCTCTTCTGCTCCGATTCGCGAAGTACATGGCTCTGAGCACTATGGGACTTAACATCTATGGTCATTAGTCCCCTAGAACTTAGAACTACTTAAACCTAACCAACCTAAGGACGTCACACAACACCCAGTCATCACGAGGCAGAGAAAATCCCTTACCCCGCCGGGAATCGAACGCGGGACCACGTGCTCGGGAAGCGAGAACGCTACCGCGAGACCACGAGCTGCGGACCGCGAAGTACAGTTGGTGCCATTCTACAGATATAGATAAAAGGATGGCGCAGGATAAGTGGAAAAAGGAGATAATTTTCCGCCGGGTATCAGGGCACAGAGGAATCTGAGAATGCAGGTGACAATGAATTTCGCACTCTCCGACTTTCACATTTGTGAGTCCTCTACAAATAGCCATCACAAACATAACTGGGAGGACCATGTGCTGTTGTGCCGCTTCGTGGTTCCGTGTCAGAGAAGGTGCGAAGACTGCGACCAACAATGTGGCCGTAGCTGCCCTCTTGCGAGCCACGGCAAGAAGAATATTCTTTACATGTTTAAGAGCGGGATTTGTGACTCGACATTCGATTTGCTCCAGTAGCAGGAGGAATGACTATTGTGTGAATTCCACAGATGAACGTTGTTACATCATACGCGGAAATAACCATTGCATAGTATGGTCAGTGAATCTACTGGTTCTCCAGAAGAAAAATCACTGTCACATAAATCATTGATCGTAACCGACATGATACATTGATACATTTATGCAAAGTATGTGTGTTAACAGGTAGATATCTCCTAACGAGGATCCTGAACTCATATTATCAGCTGTGACTTACTTAAGTGGAGATGGCGATGAAACTTAAACCCAGTCGCAAAATAATCGGGGGTGGGGGAATGGGGGGGGGGGAGTAAATATTTTTTTTTTCCACAATGTGTCTTTGTATAGTGCGTACAGTAGATAAATCCAATTTGCTTACTTACACAAAATTTTTTCATCACTTTAGAATTTTGAACGAAATCATCAATTTTTCAAACCCATTCGTGGAGTTGTTACTTATTACCCCCAATGCATTCACAAATATGTTTTCAGTGAGAAATTTTTATAACTGACAAAGGAGTAACATATTTTCGTTTCGGTTATTTTGATTTTTCGAAAGAAATAGATGCATAGTTACCTTTTTAACACTGTATAAATACGAAAAGTGTAGATTAGTTATGAAAATTCTATATTTATAATATGTGAAAAGTGTTTAGCTTAAAACAGAATTACTACGATATTATACAGGGTGTCCCAGCTTTCTTGTCCATCCAAAATATCTCTGGAATAATAACAGCAATTGGAAAACGACTTTCACCGGTATCAATGTAGGGATCGGGTCCATGAATGTACATATTTGGAAACATTCAAAAACGGAAGCATATGTAATTTTTAACACAAACTTATGTGTGTTTAAATGGACCTCCTATATTTTTTCTTCACCAATCCATAGCATGACTAAGCACATACACAATGGCGTTGATTGCATCGCAATATTCCCATTACATCCCGAGATATTAAGACGCGAAGTTGACGCTTGAAACACCCGACATGCACTGCTAGCGCACGTCCTGAGGCTCAGGCGTGAACCCCATGCTGTCCGTAATCACGATGTGATTGACATGCGTAATCACACTTCCATACTTATCAAGAGGTCCGCAACGAATAATACGGTCTGCTCCCATCCTGCATTAACGTCGTACATTCCAGCAGGTATTTATCCCATAGGCTAGGGGTGATGCGGTTCTGTAACATATCTGTGTACCGCAACGTTAGTCACAAAGTTAACTTCAATTATCGGTAATCCGTTACTAAAAAGGTAATGCCGTTTAACGTTAAAACTTTACTTTACTGTAGATCTAGCGCAAGTGACAGTTAATCATTCACTCGCAATAGTAAAATTCATGTTGATGGTTTTAGTGAAACGAGCAAGTGGACTAAACGTTTTACCGTTGTTTAGGTAAAAATGTTTTGATTTGCGAAGTTCAGGTAGGACATAGAAGATGAATGTAAACATGTTTAACCAATTAGTTTTACTATCACAAAATTATCAATGTTATGTTTATCTAATGCGTTAAATGACAAATTGTTGCAAACAAATGTTTCTTAACATCACTGGGTAAAATGGCCCTTTGTAGAAACTTCAACTGTGATACCAGCACTACATACTAAACATAGCGTTCACATCTCATGCTCAAACTGATGCCCATTGGCTTGCATACATAGGGTCACTCTGCGGATGAAGGATGCCCTGCTTCGTGCTACAGTTTCCTCTTTGATGGCTATACAAGCATCAATAATGCGTTGCTTCTGTCCTCTGGTGTTGTTGGTTCATGCTGGTAAACAGCATCCTTCACTGCTCCCCAAAGAAAATAATCCAGCGGTGTAAGGTCCGGAGATCGGGCAGGCCATCTAACTGGGCCACCTCGTCCAATCCACCTACCACGGAACTTGCTATTCAGAAGTCGTCGTGCTCGCAAGGCGTTATGTGCAGGGCATCCGTCATGCTCATACCACATGACCATTCTCCGGTTCAGAGGTACGGTGTCCAAGAGAACAGGAAGATTGCGTCGTATAAATCTGGAGTACTGTCTGCCATTTTGGATGCCATTTATAAAGAAAGGTCCGATAATGGTATCCCCAATAATCCCACACCAAACATTAACTCTCTATGGACGTTGATGCTCTACCTGATGGAGCCATTTTGGATTGTCTGCGGACCAATAGTGCATATTCCTCATATTGACAATGTTGGAGAATGATGCCTCGTCGGTAAAGAGAACATCTGCAAAAAATTTTGGATTAGTCAGAAGTTTTTACTGAGCCCACCGACAAAATGTTACCTTATTGCGGAAGTCACTTCCATGAAGATCCTGGTGTAAATAAACATGGTAAGGATGAAATTTATGACGTTTAAGAATACGCTGTGCACTTGATTTCGACACACCAACTTCACGTTCAATTTGACGTGTGCTGATTTGAGGATTCACAGCTATGGTAGCGAGCACAGCAACTTCAGAACGTTCATCTGTGCGTGTTCTAGGACGATGTCGAGGTCTTGGATTTATGCATCCCGTTTCACGTAGACGAGATGTGAGACGACCAAACATCCGGCGCGAAGGCGATGGCTTATCAGGGAATCGTCTTCTGTACAGTCGTTCTGCCTGAACAGCATTGCGTCCACCTACAACAGGGTTCAGTACAGGTATGTAGAGTAGGGTAGAAAACAGACATATTAACTTAATAATCATTATGTTCGCTAACAGTACTATCAACAAACAAGCAATCTCATAACGTATTTCCCGTCAACGTACATTCTCCATTGATCAGCAGCATTTCTACCATGACTTCATGTGTGTACATTAGACTGTGCAGTATAAGTTCCACAACTAAACGTTTATTCACAATGTGTACTACGTCCGTGCCGTCACCAGATTACTCTGATGCACGACTACACTGTCAAGCGGTGTACTGCACGCCAAAGCAACAACAAATGGGATGCTCGGAGGGTGGTGGAGTACAGGAGTTTGCATGCGTCGCAAATCATAAACAAGGCGAAGTGGTAACTGTGGCAGTAGTGGGAACTACGTTGGATACTTGACTAGGTAGAGCCAGGCCCAGCACGACAGGCCCAGTGGGTCATATAACGCATTAGATAAACCTTATTTTGGGTGTGCAGAATAAATAAGACAACCTGACGGGTGTACACCGATTGGTACTGGTTCATACCGCGTACGTAGATACGTAAAACGTGGAAGAGGGATACCGCTATGTGCTTATGAGAGTTGATGGCAGCAGACCGTATTATTCGTTTCGGACCACTTGATAAGTATGGAAGTGTGATTACACATGTCAATCACATCGCGATTACGGGCAGCATGGGGTTCACGCCTGAGCTTCATGACGTGCGCTAGCAGCGCATGTTGGGTGTTTCAAGCGTCAACTTCGCGTCTCAATATCTCGGGATGTAATGGGAATATTGCTATGCAATCAACGCCATTGCATTTGTGCTTTGTCATGCTATGGATTGCTGAAGAAAAATATAGGAGCTCCATTTAAAAAAACATAAGTTTGTGTTAAAAAGCACATATGCTTTCGTTTTAGAATGTTTCCAAATATGTACGTTCATGGGCCCCAGCCCTATATTGATACCGGTGAAAGTCGTTTTCCAATAGCTGTTATTGTTCCAGAGATATTTTGGGTGTATAAGATGGCTGGGACACTCTGTACAATGTTTAGCCTAGTATCAAGGACAAATAAAGAACGGACGACTTGTTACGTATAGAAAATGCACTATTTATTTTCAATTTATATATTACATCACATACTCCTTTCTCCGTTTTGCCCGCAAGGGTGGGTCTTCCTCCGTGGGTACAGCTGGTCAGGAAGGATGAAAGTTTGTCGATTCTGGATTTCAGGCGTCACGCTGTCATTAATCGCCGGGCTTCCACGTCGCTTTACACTTGTTAGACTGCAGGACTATGACCGGTGGAGTATGTCTATGTATCGAGGTATGAATAATGTAAACTAACTGAACTGCATTCAAATGTTGAACACCTGTCCGGTATAAGAACCTTCAGAACAAAATGTAAGCTATTCGACGAAGAGCCAAAGAAACTGGTACACTTGCCTACTATCGTGTAGGGTTCCCGCGAGCACGCAGAAGTGCCGCAACAGAATGTGGCATGGACTCGGCTAATGTCAGACGTAGTGCTGGGGGGGGGGGGGGGGGGGGGAATTCACGCCATGAATCCTACAGGGGTATCCTTAAATCCATATGAGTGCGAGGGTGTGGAGATGTCTTCTGAACAGCACGTTGAAAGGCATCCCTGACATGCTCGATAATATTAATGTCTTGGGAGGTTGTTGGCCAGCGGAAATATTTAAACTCTGAAGAGTGTTCCAGGAGCCACTATGTAGAAATTCTGGTGGTGTGGAATGTCTCATTGTCCTGCTAGAACTGCCCAAGTCTTTCAGAAAGCACAATGGACATGAATGGATGCAGGTGATCAGACAGGACGCTTACGTACGTGTCACCTGTAGAGTCGTATCCAGAAGTATCAGTGATCCCATACCGCCCCACGTCATTACAGAGCCTCCACCAGCTGACACGATGGGTCCGTGGGTCCACGAGGTTGTCTCCACGGCCGAACACGTCGATCCGCTCGATAAAATTTGAAACGAGGTTGGTCCGAGCAGGCAACATGTTTCCAATCATCACCAGTCCAATGTTGGTGTTGAAGGGTGCAGGCAATGTGTAAATCTTTGTGTCGTGCTGTCATCAGGGGTACACGATGATGTTTTGTTGACACGTTCGCACGTTAACGCTTGTTGATATCGTGGTATTGAAATCTGCTGCAATTTGGGAAGGGTTTCACTTCTGTCACGTTGAACGATTCTCTTCACGCGTCGTTTGTCCCATTCTTGCAGGACCCTTATTCGTCCGCAGCGATGTCGGAACTTTGAAGTTTTATCGGTGAGCTGTAGGGAAGTCGCTACTGTAAGTTATTTTCACAAGGGATCTTGATTCTGCAGGTGCATACAAGTATCCTTGCAAAAAGCTATATTGGCTTTATAAATCGAGGAATGGCATTACCTCCGAATGAACTGGTTGTTTTGTCCGGACAAATACCAAGACATGGATCGTAGGAAAGTATATTATCAGCAGTTGCGGTTACATGTAATAGTACCAAGTTAAGTCGGAACTAAGCAGTAATTTTAACACCCACAAATGATGCAACAGCATATTTCCCAATTTCAGAATCATAACTAAACGACCCCTTCTCCCCTTTGCAAGTATCATTGCGAACGTGGATAGATGACTGTGCAGTACATCCACTCATTGTCAATTGTCGAACACATACACCATCAAAGTATATCAGACAGCATCCTAAATATTTCTAACACCTTGAGCATAGTGTTAAATTTACGATTTATCTCTCTGCGTATGGGAGTCACAGAGCATTCTCGCTCTCTTTGGGTAAAATTAGAGAGTGAAAGACCCTCCTGACACTGTCGTTGACCAACCAGCCCTCCAGCACTGTAACCGATTTAATCTGCAACCGACAGATGTAGACCGCTACACTGCACGTCTCGTGAATGAATGGAGTTTGTCTAGTCCCACCCATCCAAGTTGACAAGATTTCTTTAGATGCGCCCATGTCGAGGAGGTTAGAACTCCTTATCGATGTATAGTAACAGATTTCAAAGTGTTGTGATGCAATAGCAGACGGTTAACTAGAACAAGAAGCGGATGATTTTAATACGCGATAGAGCACCAGACGAATGGAGTTCGACGCATTTTTACGTAAATCCACCAAGCTATCAATTCTAAAGTACTGTTCTAGAGCCTAGAGCCTAGGATCAGTAGCTGGAAGGTACTAGTAATGGTCACTAGCTCTGTAAACAGTAGATCTGTCAGACAAATGTATACATGGGGATTGCAGTGCATCCAAGCAGCTATCGCTAACTTAGTTATGAAGCTGAAGTCTAGATTATACACCCAAGATGCGACATGGGATGGAGCACATTGCATACATCAAATTTCATTTAGAGAAATTTGCCACGTTTCATCACACATGAGATGGAAGTCCTTGTAAGGACAAGACAAGATACCGAACCAATACGTGACAATGGAAAGCCAGGTCGCGAAGAGTACAGTGCAACGCATTCAGCTACACGTTCACAACCGATGGAAGAAAATTATTGCGTACCACTCCAACGATACTACGCAAGGGTTGGTGAAAGCTACAGTGGACAATATCCAGTGGATCTACCACAACCGGAAAGAACGACGGGAGAAATGATCAGAAACAAAAGTGGCGAAGAATCACGAATTTCATATCGAACTATGACGAAGTACGACAACGATCATTTCCTCACAGTCAGAAAATTTCAACACTTTCGAGAAGGAAACTCATTACATCCACGAACTTTTATTGATCAATTTCGAGTAGGATTACCAGAACACTGGACGCTAGCACACTAATTAGACTTTATATGTGCACACATGTCAGGAACAGTCGCAGAAACCATGCATCCTCTGATAACTGACAGGTCAAAACACGGTCCTGTTGCACTTACTTCTGTTTCTACACGGGTTGCTTTCTCTGACTTCTGCTGTGCCCAGTTAAATTGGAATGCTTACAAGTGCAAAGCTGGAGAAATGGGAGCAGTTGCAAGATGTGTAGCGGGTGATTAAAACCAGGTTGGAATTTTACTATAGCAGGCAGTTTCGTGAATGGTGACTCATTTAGAGATATGAGGGTGCCAGAAATATGATTGACTAGTGTTTGTTATCATAATAGCGCTTGTCAATAGGATCCAATGCAGGTATGTGCTTGAATGGAAAGACCTGATTCCAAATCATAGACATCATTTCTGGCAGGTAGTGTAACACTAGAGATCTGTAAAGCTAGTGTATATTTTCTCTCGAGCTGAATCAGCACACCATCTACTACTGTTTGTGATCCTTCTCAATCAGTCATCGCCTATAACTGTTGACATATTGCACAACCTCTGACACGGTATCGAGACAGAATACGTTACACATTCTGGAGAAATATCTAGCGGTGTGAGGGAGTTGCTGATAGCGGTTTCATACCACGTTCCTCAGCCTAATCACTTTCAAAATTCAGCGATTTTATCATGAGGTTGCACCGTAGGCTACGTGTAACTGCACTTCTGGTATGATGATAGTCATTACTACAATCACCCTCTCGGTATTCGTCCTGACAAAACAAAAAATGTGTTTGGAGGTTATACCATACCTTACAAAGATAGTATAGCTTTTTGTGAGGATACTTGTGTACACCTGTAGAATCAAGACTGCTTGTGACAGTAACATACAGTAGTCGTTGTGATTGGGTTTTTTAACTTCTGGCCGAATACTCCTCTCTATCTAAGATACAGTGGTAACACTCGCAAGAAAAATGTATTACATGTCCACCCATCGCTGTTTTCTTCTCAGTATTGTTTTGTATTGTCTGGAATCATTTATTGGCCAAGTATTATACTTAGTAGTAGTAGTGGATGCGAGATAGGTTCACCTTGAGCATCAGGATTCTAAAGTATGTCTTTGTGCTCCGACAAGTGCAAAGGAGATGACTGTGGAATACTGTGATAGCAGAGGAAAGAGTATGTCAAGTGATACGAATGGTAGAAATATTTCTACTTCCAGAGCCATAGCCTTCAGCAGGGTGTATTTCCGATACTTCGCTCACTGTCGAAAGTCCTTCAATTGAGACCTGCATTCGTAACATTTAATCATAAGTGCGATGACTGAAGATATATGTGACCGGTTTCCTAGAATTATTGTTGCTGTATGTGCTTGATGTGACAGGTAACGGAAATGGTTCACGTTTCCAGTTAAAGGCTGTGTCTGCCAGAATAGAGAGGGGTGTTAGACGGTGAGAATGTAGATGACTTAACCGTCTTGCCCTCTAGACGACTGAATAGCTGACTAATACTTAGTATGCGTTGGATAGCTTTCGTGATGGTCTGAAAAATTGAGAAGATGGAAAATGGAGATGTGTTTGTGGTGGACCGTAATTCGGAGTGTAAATTCCATAGGAGCCAGTCGATTACTCACACGAGATCCTTTGTGTTGGGATACAGGGGTCTCTACATAGCGGTCACAACGTTTGTGTATGGTGAAAGCAGGAAGGGTAAGACGTGACTGACAGTGTGCCATGTTAGGACTGTGAGGAAGAATGCATTCAGAGTTATTACCCGCTATTTTCATAAACAGGTTCTGTTACGGCAAGAATTTCCGGCATACAAGCTGAGACACGAAGAAAGCGAGCGTTAACTATTTCTGGGATAGTATACAATTCCTGAGAGATCGACTTGGCTATTATTTTACGTAACCATGTGACGTCATATCACGTCAGAATTACATTGAGAACCTTTTAGTTGGTGAGTCGCCACGCGAAAGTTTTGCAGCGAGGTGTCAGTCACACTGGGGCAGGTAAGCACAGCTGGACATGGTTTCTATGTTCCGTTAGGATCGCTAGGCAGAAAGCAGCCTGTGCTTTCTGGAACAGGTTTCTATAGCGCGATCTGTGACGTTACTATCCATAAGTATAGCATCAGCAACGGTAAACACACGTGCTGCCCAGAGGCGTTTTGCATATGGGATCGATGTGAGCGCACCTTGGATTTCTGTGGCGAGGTGGACAGGGGTGTGTGCCGTACCTCACATGATCGACGAGGATGTGACGGCCTAGGAGGAGACACTGCGGAATCTAGCCAATGCGACCAGCCTGGTGGCTGCAGCCCTAACCCGATAGCTTGAGGGAGGGTGGCACATGGATGTGAGAGTGACGCTGTGGTGGCCGCGGCTGTGTTGGGGTCGAGGCCAGTGGGACCAGGGGCAGCAGAAGCACCGGGCGTCGAGGGGAGGGATATGTTTTTTATTAGTGATCTTTTAATAAAAATGTATTCCATCGATCTCACCAAACAATAGGATGTTGCGAATTAAAAAGTAACTATCCCATACTTCTGAAAAATATCGATTTAATGAATCTGCATAAATTTTCTATATCAACATGGTGTTAGTGTTACAATAGTTATGGGGAGGGTGGGCATAGGTGGGTGACACGGAGCAGAACAACAGGTTAATAGCAGAGCACTAGGTTAATTTGCATAATTTTTATATAAAATGCTGTACAATAGTTTAAGGGGGTGGGTGATAAAGAAGAATGGGCCAGAAATGACGTTAAAAAGCATGTGAAATTCGAAAAGTTTACCAGAAAATGGTGGGAGGCCATAACTAATTACTTAATTAGGTATCAAAGGCGGCAGAATAGTTTAAGTAAATGGGGGTTACATGGGAAACCACTTACTGAGCAATAGGTTAAGTGCCAACAAAGGGCCAAACATTAGTTTAAGACACCACGAGTAAAATGCCAAACTTTTGGTTATGCAACATGTTTGCTCCTTGTAATATTTTCTTACAAGACCTACATGTCTCAAATAGCAGAGAATGATGAGCAAGAGAATTCTAACCCCCACATATTGATTTTTTTTTGTAAATAAACAACATATTCTTGAATTTTCTGTAATGAGGCCCTTCCTCTCCTCACCAGACCACCATCTTGGCATATGTCATGGAAGGGACGACAGAGCTCTCTGGTGGCGGTACTGTGTACTAGGCCCAGACTTGGTGGCAAATACACTGTTTCCTGCTATTTTCCCCGCCACCTTGGATTACGACACAGAACGAATAACAGCACCCCTTGTGGCAGTACTGTGTACCACATTAGTTGGACTCCAGAGCCCATGATTAACACACTGTATGAAGGTACTGCCATTGTTTAAATAAATAGTGCTTGGAAAATAAAGTCTTATGTCCAGCACAGGTTGAGTCTTCTTCCTGCCATTCCCTAGGACAAAGTGGTGGTCAGATGAGGTAGCCCAAGTGCCCCTTCCTTCGTGCTATTTTCTTGGGTTAGTAGAGATAGTCAAATTGACCTTTCTTTACCGCCAAAATTTCAATTTTCCGCCAATCCCTAGGTAGAGGTGGCAGTCGGATGACTTACATTAGTGGAGGCTGCCCAACTGCCCTTTCTTTCCCACCATTTTCTTAGGTTAGTAGAGGTTGCATTGTCCTCTTTGAATTTAAACTTGCCACCAGGGGGGCGTGGCAGGGGGGCATGGCACTTTCCCACCAGAGATGTTAAGTAATTGATCAACTTAATTAAGTAGTCAATCAAATAGATAACAGTTAGAGGGGGTCCTATTCAAATAACTCAGACCTGAAAGTGTATCTGTAGCAGCGAGGGGGGGGGGGGGGGGTTGGGGAGGGGGTAGAGACAACAGTAAGTTAAGTTAAGTACCCAACAATCATAAGGAAATGGGGGTCACATGGGTAAGCACTTAACAGAACCGTAGGTTAAGTACATGTCAATCAAGGGAGAAAAATAGGTTTGCCCTCTGAGTGCAAACTTGCCCCAGAGATAGGCAATCCGCACTAACAAAATGCGTTCACATTCTTGTAGCCCTAATACTGCTAGTGCGTTAATGTACGTGATATTACAAAATTTTTTGTGAGCTTTGTTAAGAGTATTCCTTACGAATAAATGCAGAGAATCAGGTCCAACCTGCGTGTGACTCAGCCTAGTCCCCCTCTTCAGCCGTTTGAAGTAGTTTTATTATTGTTTTGTTTAAATTCCACACCGTATGTTCACCAGCTGGCTTAAACTTGGGCAAAGGCTTATAACTGCAGACAAAGTTAAGTTTAAACTGCTGATGCGGTTTCGGATTCCTGGCAGGATTGTTGGTTTCCTTACCCTATTTTCGTATTATTAGAGGACTCTCCGAAAACGACTGCCTTGCATGTGCATCTCTCCTTGGTTAAGGCAACTTATGTGCAAGACTAACTGTTTTATCATTCTGCCTACCACCTCTCAAATGGAGTGCGTTTCAGAAACCTGAATATAAAGTACTGGGTTTTGTTTATCGTATGTTCATGTTTTATTGTTATTGAAGAGTTTGGTCTTATGTTGAATGGGATCCGTTGGCTGTATCAGCTAGTGAGCTGTACTAATATGAATGATGAAGTAGCATATTCACGCATTGTCGGCGTGCTGGAGTTACTAGGGGGCAAGATGTATCAGATCTTCCAATACTTCTAAATCCCACGTGGTTCTCAAACACTGCGCTATGATCGCCGTTTTTTGGCACTGCCTGGTGTCGTTGAGACAACTCAGCCGTCAGGATACAAGGATTCATTGAGTCAGTATTGGGGGCAGAGCAGCGAGATGAGTGACACATAACAGTTGGGTGGGAAGCAACAGTTTGAAACTGCATAGCTAGCGGGTTATCTCAGGGCGGTATATATTTCCCCTGTAGTCAAGCAGCAAGTTTTGTGAAGTCCAACATCACCTGGTAGCAAACAGCAAAGGCTGATTGCAGGGAGCATTTTGCAGAGCAAGTGGATGTTTGAGCAATTAATACTGTCATCCTATTGGACTTTTCCGCACAGCTGTTGCTCTGTTTGCAACTCACATACCACTTTTCGTTAGGACTTGTACTGTATGGCTCTCAGGATTATTCTTTCTTCAGAAGTTTTCAAATACGTTATTTGTGTCTTTCATCATTATTTACTCAAACATTTTAAACATAACTGTTACTTAAATTATCTGAATTATTTATTTAATAGGCATTGTTAAAATTTTATAGGTTTTTTCATTCACGAAAAGAATGTAAATAATTGCTACTGTGTTAACTTGTTATTGGTGATACTAACAAATTATTGACAGTAGTTCCCACTTCTAGAACTTTGGAAGTAACATTTCATCCATTTTGTAATAAACAAGTTTTCTATAGTTCTACATTTGTGGTTATGCAAACTGATTATTTAATATACTTTTAAAAAATTTTGTTGATCCAAAAAATTACGGTAAGACACCTTAAATAAAAATTTTGATAACTGAGCAGCCAAAACTCTGTTTGGAAAGCGTATCATTAAGAACAATATTCCTGACTGATTATGTAGCAGTAGTGCAATGTCCCAACGAAAAGTAATATACGAGTTTCAAACTGAACAAAACCTGTGTGGAGAAGTTCAAGAACATCGCACTATCGTATTGTTCAAACTTTCCGCAATCAATCCTACTATCGGACTACAATGTTGCATAAGCTAGCCTGCTGCTTGGTCATCAGAGAAATATATAAAAATGTTTAAATGTGTGTGAATTTCTAAGGGACAGAACTGCTGTGGTCATCGGTCTCTAGACTTAAACTATCTTATGCTAACAACAACAACAACAACAACAACAACACACACACACACACTCACACACATGCCTGAGGGACGACTCGAACCTCCGGCGGGGGGATCACGCAGTCCGTGACTCGGAGCCCGAGACCGTGCGGCCACTCCGCACAGCAGAGAAACCTATATATTACTGCAGTGTCTGTATATGACATTGTCCGTAGAGTTCGATTCAACGTTCCTTCAGATACGCACGCATGTCCGAAAATGTGGTAGCACGACAAAAAAAAAGGAAAAGAAATAAAAATTTGTGCCCAACACGGACTCGTGTCTGGATTGCCCACTTGTCTCGAGTAGTTGTCATAACCATTTCTGCTATTCGAGCGCACGTCCAGGGCCAACCCAAATCTCTATATGCCTCATTGTCTGCATCTCATAGTACTCGCTCAATTATGTGACTCCTACACGGAGAGAGACTTAAATCCGAGTTGGAATCCCGACCCTGCAAAATATTTAGTATGTTGGCAGGATATTGTACACCTGTTACGGTACCCTATACACTAATAGCGAGCACAACTTAGACATATATATCAGCTTGAAGTAACTCCCTACAGTCTGGAACCGCGCGACCGCTACGGTCGCAGGTTCGAATCCTGCCTCGGTCATGGATGTGTGTGATGTCCTTAGGTTAGTTAGGTTTAAGTAGTTTTAAGTTCTAGGCGACTGATGACCTTAGAAGCTAAGTCCCATAGTGCTCAGAGCCATTTGAACCAATTTTGAAGTAACTCCCAAGTTTAGCAGTTACAGACATCTGGTTCTTGTTCAATTATTCAGCCGTCGCCCTAGCCCTAATACCACACTTCTCACTGCTGGTGGATTCTCACTACAACGCTGCAGCTTACAGACTTGTCATCCCAATGTGAGAGTGAAACTAGGGACACGCTTGGCTTACTGGGAATTTGTGTCAAAATGACATGTTTCCTGAAGTAACAGAGTCCATATTGATTTAGTTGTATTTCGCTATTTTGTATTATCAATTACAGTATGCTCTTTCAAGGCAAAGCTGCGTTGAAGATTTACCACAAACATGTCAACCTTGGCATGATTTTTTGTATCTAAGTGTATTTCCGACTTCGGTAGATCCGTTCAATGAATATTTCCCATTTTAGAATTGAGAAATGGACTTCGATGCGGAAAACGTTAAAAAACAAAGAGACAGGAAAAGAAGCAAATCTGCCAAAGAAAAAGTCTGTACCGTAAAATGTAAGTATGCTTGTGAAGAAAGTGAACTGTTGGTGGCTCGAAATTATAGCCCAGTGAATGAATGGTAGATAAACCTCGGAAGTCTTACTGAACTCGGAGGCGTAAGAAAGGATCGAGAAAACGACGTAATATTCGGCTGTGAGACTACATAAGGGAACGACCAGTACAACATAACTTCTCATCTGGGAATATCGTAATGTGTGCAGATGATTATAATTTTTTACGGAAGCGGAGGTACCACCATTGGTTGTTTCCGGCCTTGAGGATTAATTGGCGCGAATATATTTTTATGTACAGCTGTCGAAACGACACTCATACACACACACACACACACACACACACACACACACACACACACACACACACAAACATTACATCTGTAGACCACATAAATGATGTTATTGATATAGTGACCCACTTGTTTCGGCCCCATTATGAGATGTTCATTAATACGAGGGCAGTTCAATAAGTAATGCAACACATCTTCTTTCTCGGCCAATTTTGGTTGAAAAAACCGGAAATTACTTGTGGAATATTTTCAAACATTCCCGCTTTCATTGACTTCCGACAGGTGGCAGCGCTGTACGGAGCTGTTAAAATGGCGTCTGCAACGGATGTGCGTTGCAAACAACGGGCAGTGATCGAGTTTCTTATGGCGGAAAACCAGGGCATCTCAGATATTCATAGGCGCTTGCAGAATGTCTACGGAGATTTGGCAGTGGACAAAAGAACGGTGAGTCGTTGGGCAAAGCGTGTGTCATCATCGCCGCAAGGTCAAGCAAGACTGTCTGATCTCCCGCGTGCGGGCCGGCCGTGCACAGCTGTGACTCCTGCAATGGCGGAGCGTGCGAACACACTCGTTCGACATGATCGACGGATCACCATCAAACAACTCAGTGCTCAACTTGACATCTCTGTTGGTAGTGCTGTCACAATTGTTCACCAGTTGGGATATTCAAAGGTTTGTTCCCGCTGGGTTCCTCGTTGTCTAACCGAACACCATAAAGAGCAAAGGAGAACAATCTGCGCGGAATTGCTTGCTCGTCATGTGGCTGAGGGTGACAATTTCTTGTCAAAGATTGTTACAGGCGATGAAACATGGGTTCATCACTTCGAACCCGAAACAAAACGGCAATCAATGGAGTGGCGCCACACCCACTCCCCTACCAAGAAAAAGTTTAAAGCCATACCCTCAGCCGGTAAAGTCATGGTTACAGTCATCTGGGACGCTGAAGGGGTTATTCTGTTCGATGTCCTTCCCCATGGTCAAACGATCAACTCTGAAGTGTATTGTGCTACTCTTCAGATATTGAAGAAACGACTTCGTAGGCACAAAAATCTGAACGAACTTCTCCTTCTTCATGACAACGCAAGACCTCACACAAGTCTTCGCACCCGAGAGGAGCTCACAAAACTTCAGTGGACTGTTCTTCCTCATGCACCCTACAGCCCCGATCTCGCACCGTCCGGTTTCCATATGTTTGGTCCAATGAAGGACGCAATCCGTGGGAGGCACTATGCGGATGATGAAGAAGTTATTGATGCAGTACGACGTTGGCTCCGACATCGACCAGTGGACTGGTACCGTGCAGGCATACAGGCCCTCATTTCAAGGTGGCGTAAGGCCGTAGCATTGAATGGAGATTACGTTGAAAAATAGTGTTGTGTAGCTAAAAGATTGGGGAATAACCTGGTGTATTTCAATGCTGAATAAAACAACCCCTGTTTCAGAAAAAAAATGTGTTGCATTACTTATTGAACTGCCCTCGTATTATAGGCAATATTGCTACGCCACTCAGATTTACTTAAATCGTAGAAATTACATTCGTAGCCGGTTGTGCCTTGGAAAAACAATCTAGGGGAGTGGCTTGAGAACTTTCGTGATCTCACTGAGATGTACATTAATAAACACGGCAACGTGTATAGAAATACAATGTCATACACGAATTGTTTTTCTTTACCTCGGGGTTTGTATTCGGCTGGTTCGTCTACAGTCAATAACGACATAAAATGTGAATTTGAAGATAGTAATAATAAAGTTTGTGCATATGTATATGCAAAACCCGTTGTTAGCTGCTTTCAAATGCATTTGTGTGCCCGTGTAGTTACAGTTGAAGCACAGAACAAGTTTCAGCGGAAAACATCTCTCCGTCTAACACATTCAAGTTTATAAGGGGCACTTTAGCTCCGTCTCCAAGTTTAATGGAGCCGCATTCGGAGGAAGCTGTATAGACGAGCGAGCAGTCGCTAGGAGCTAACTTTACGTCAAGTTTGTCCAGATAAAAAGAGGTGTGATTTAATTTTGCTTGACTAGGCATTTTGCGGCAGTTAATCCACTAGGACTGTTACCACTGCATAACGTTTACATCTGTGACGAAGATCGTCAGTTCCTCTTGCTTAAGTGCAATACGGGAAAGATACAAATTATATACCCTTTCACTTTCCCACAAGTTTAATACATATTTAACAAAGTACATCCGTAAACAGAAGACTTCTACTGAAAGAACCATGCAGTATCTTTCTTTTAAAGAAGGTTCCTGTTTTGAAAGTCAATCCGTTGAGAAAGGTTTCACATTGTTTAAAGAATTATTTTTCTGCAGAAATCTTAAATCACAAAATTTAGTGCATCTAAATGAGCAAAACTTGTACTTTCACGTACGTACATGTAGTACACAATGTTTTTAAGTACTGAAATGTTGGGAAATATGCCTCTAGAACATTACTGTGCCAACACTCCATAAATACACCGAATGAAACACAGATGTGAAAATCGGTAGCAAATCATAGTGCGGACATGCTCATATTTCTGAATATGCAAAGTGTTTCAGACTTATTTGAAAACGCCCCATGAGGAGGTTATTTTGGACAATGTAGACGTACGTATGTACGATAGAGGGATTAACTGACTTTCGTGTTTAATGAAGATGAGACTGCCACGTAGACCAGGAGGCAATCCCCTGTTACTTGAAACATATACCTTCCTTGTTCGTTAAATAACTTTTGTTTTTCGAGTAGCTTCCAGAGGGTGTGTTCCCCAATGCGTGTGACAATAGTTTGTCTACTGCTGTCATGGAACAAAGGCAGTTTAAAGACTCCGCAAAATATGTCAAGGCATTACATAAAATCGGACCACATCGTATAGTGTTAACTGGCGGGTACCATGTCTTCCGCGATGAGAGAAATCTTCAAAGTTAGCTTTAAATGGAAGACACAAAGACCTGCATCTCTTGAAGATCGCAAATGGATGACTAATGTTGCAAAATTTCTTCTGTTTAAGGGTTATTAAATTCATAAAACAAAAATATATAGCACATATATTTAAAATGCAACTTCGTGTCACAATTTCAAAGCATTTACTCAAAAACTTTCAGAGATGTGCTATTAAGAACATTCATAGTTTCTGTATAACTACAAACGTAGGTGATTGTTTCTTCAAATCCCAAATCTTTTATTCTCCTCAGATTGCATTGAAATTTTGACACAATACTGCATTCTAATACTCTCATATTTCTATATACTTTCCGGCATATATATATATATATATATATATATATATATATATATACAATAATGTGACCACTGTGCACACAAAATATATAATGAATGATGTTTCCGAACGGTCAAGACCACCAATGTCAGCGTAAATTTAAATTTTAATTATAACGACGGAAGGACCACCTTTGGTAGCGTAAGGTCTATTCAAAACGATGGGTTTCAACACACTATCAATAACATACATAGATGGTTGTGATGTACCAACGTATTGTGGTGAACGGCATATATGGACTGCGAGAATCGGACGTTCCTTGCTACGAACGCATCTCTGTGTCTTATCAAACCAAAGATTAGTTTTATGGACTCGTTGTGAAGCAGATGCACAGATCGGATGTGTCAGAGGAGAAGAGAGATTGTGTTATTGGGAGACGCCATTACGGTACATAGTAAATGTTCAAATAGCTTTTTGCACCAAAAAAATTCCCAAAACTCACACCAAGTATTGAAGGTGTGTATATCTACGAGGCCTGTTCAGAAAGTAGGCTCCGATTGATTGCCAGATTGAAACCACAGTGAACATCAGAAATGTTTTACTTGTAACAATTAGCTACACCTTTCAGCTACTTCTCTACGTAGTCGCCGTTCTGACTTAGACTTTTGTCATAGCGTTGTACCAACTTTTCAATAGCCTCATCATAGAAAGCAGCCGCCAGTGCTTTCCGCCAATTCTCCACGCTGGCCTACACCTCGTTGTCTGTGTCAAAATGTTGTCTTCAAAGACAGCGGTTCATGTGACCAGAGATGAAACTCAGGGGGAGACAATTGCGGACTGTATTGTGGGTAATCTCACATTTCCATTTGGAAACGATGCAGGAGCATCTTCATTGCCCCTGCAGAATGCGGCTGAGAATTGTCTTGAAGAAGAAACAGCACGACAGTTATGTAATGTTAGCTGCATAGCTTCAGGCGAAATTTCTCACCAGGCCCTCGTACTTGGCGGCAGACACTATTTTCTAGACATTTTTACGCACTCACTGCGAGCTCAGAAATGAGAAGAGCGACGTGATGCTAACTGGGGTTATACTAGAGACACTACCCAACACATCTGTGCAAAGCTTTATCAGATTTTCATAGTCGTTTCCATTTCGCGACCGATCGGAGCTTACTTTCTGAACGCCCCTCGTACATACCTAAATTATTTAATTAACACGGCACAAATATTACAAGACGTAGATCGCTCGGATGTGAAGTTTGGTACGAGAGTGCGAACCTGCATTTTCCAAGGCCATAATTCGTCGAGAGATTATCTCCGAATTAATGAACTTTAACTTGCTAAATGGTAAAATCTACCGTCCAGACTTATCAAACAACATAGCACACAGTTGTGCCGGACGATCTGCGTAGCGAGTAAAAGGCTTTAGAGATTTCAAGTGGAGTTGATGGCGACGAGGAATTTCCTCGAGATAACTGTTGCGGAATGCATCTCTTGCTCTCCCGTGGTGATTAAAACAAAACATATATATTTTCCAGGTTTTCAGGAGAGTAAAGATAGCCGCGCAGGTTTAGCCGAGCGGTCTTATGCGCTGCAGTCAAGGACTGTGCGGCTGGTCCCGGCGGAGGTCCGTGTCCTCCCTCGGGCATGGGTGTGTGTGTTTTTCCTTAGGATAATTTAGGGCAAGTAGTGTGTAAGCATAGGGACAGATGACCTTACCAGTTAAGTCCCATAAGATTTCACACACATTTGAACATTTAGAGCAAAGGTAAAAGGAAATAACGAACTAAGCAAAATCAACTAAAACCAATAATTAAAATAAAAACACACATAAAGAGTAATAATTATAAAAAATAAGTAAATAAAAACTATTATTAATTAACTAACCATTAATAATATATAAAATTGTCGTCGGATTACAGGATGTCCAACAAATAGCAATTGTTGTATATATTGTATTTCACTATTATATGCGTGTACTAAACCATATATTGTGTGTGCGTGTCATGTACAATAATTAATATACCTGGAGTCTTGTCGTGTGAGCTGAACAGTACCGATCCCTACCGCAGAACTTCATATCGCTGCAAGCTGTGTAAGGCAAGCACACACAACGATTTACATTCTTGTCTCAGTCTGGATCTATGGTCTGAATAGTCCCAACTGTACATTGTAGAATGGTGCTCTTGTTTCAGTTCATTTCCAATATTATCTTCAGAAGTAGTTACACGCAATTATTCTGTACATTCTTTTCAGGAGATTTTTTTGCGTGAAATAGTATAAGTAGGTGCGTAAAAGCATATAGATATTCTGTGTTTCTATTTGGGTTATGGTCATGACTCGATCACAAATTAAAATGGATAAAGAGAAAGTTTCCCGGCCGGTGTGCCGTGCGGTTCGAGGCACTTCAGTCTGGAATCACTTGACTGCTACGGTCGCAGGTTCGAATCCTGCCTCGGGCATGGATGTGTGTGATGTCCTTAGGTTCGTTAGGTTTAAGTAGTTCTAAGTTCTAGGGGACTGATGACCACAGATGTTAAGTCCCATAGTGCTCAGAGCCAAAGAGAAAGTTTGAAGAGGTTCAGGATATCCGTGAAATTTCTGGTGTAGAGGAAATTGTAGCTTAGTCTCAACAGGAGACAAATCCTTTAAGTTTGGAACAGCTGAGGCTTTTATTTGTGTCGGTAAGGACAATATCACAAAAACAAACGGATATATCAGTAGTGGGGCAGGACATGTCATAGTAACAAGGTGATATGTCACTGAAACAAGGTGATATATCACAGAAACAAGCTGATATGTCATAGAAACAAGCTGATATGTCATAGGTGGTAAAAACGGCACCGCAAAAGCAAACTGATTTGTCAGTGGTGGTACAAACAGTATCACAGAAGCAAGCAGACATATGTCAAAAATAAACTGACATGTCAGCTGCAATTCAGGCAATAATTAGCCAGCAACAACAAATCTCAAATGAGAAAACGGAATTGAGAAATACGCAAAAGCAGTTTCCTCCAGAAATGGTAAGGATTACATAAGAAATGCAAACCACTAAATCGAAGTAGGAGGAAGTAGAAATTTCCGTACGAGAGTTAACAGAAACTGTGACTAGTATAGCATCTGGGTGTGATCAGTTGACACAAGCTAATGTCAAAAATCACCATCAAGATATCTCAACTAAACTACACGAATTAGCATCCGCTAAAGAACAGTAGGTGATGCAGTGTGTAGACGAAAGCATAAAAGAAGCGGTAAGCAAATTGCCTATTGACAGCTTACCAATTTCGGAGAATATTAAGGAAGATATTTAGGAGTTAAAAGAACAATTAGGAGCGAACAATGGAAGGATGAAATAGTCCATTCTGTCGAAAATATTTCGGAAGATGTGGAACAGATTCTAGGGGCAGTAAAAGATTGTAGAAACGAACTGCGTGTAGCAGAGCGAAAGCAGACCTCGAGCCACGAATCATGTTTTGGAAACGGACAGGTTTCGAATATGGGGAAGGTAAATTACAACGGAAAGCATGCAGTGCCACAAGCTAATAATGTGTACGCTGCAATGATCATGGAAGAAAAATTGTTGAAACATCGGCAATTTCATCCGTTCTCACCTGACCGAAAATCAATAAACCCCGTTGTAGTAGTATGAGTGCTAAGCGCATGGACAGAAGCGCAAAAGATTAGCTATGTTTCAGGTTATATCCAAGGTGATTGTGCGTTATGGGCCACGGATATGAAGGATACGTGCGAAACTTAGAGGAACTTGAGAAGGCGTTTTTCGCGAAGTATTGGTCTCGTGGCCTGCCAGAACGATTAAGAGTAGAAGTATTTAATCCTGAACCTTCCTGTGCAAAAACTGGAAGTCTACGGCGATACTTTGAGAAGTATTTAAGCAAAGCAAGATACTGGGATTAGCCTATAACTAATAAGGATATTTTGCGGATTTTGAAGGAGAAACTTCAGGGTGAGACGCGAGAAAATTAATACAAGCGTCAGAGGAGAATTTAAAAGAATTTATGTCAGTCTTGGTCTGCACTGACTTGATCCAAGAAGACATCAAGGAAAGAGCAGACTGACACAGCTCCTACTTGTAGTCGAATAATGTCTACGGCAGCCGTGCGAACAATCACATGATTCAAGAAACAAATGCGAGTCACGCCCTGCAGCATTTTAATAATTACGACCAATTTCGTAACCAGCGTAGTGGCAATGGGAATAATTTCCGTTATGACAAAAACAGACAGACTAGACATCATAGACGATGCAATCTAGGATATAATGTAAAACCAAATACTACGAATTGGGAAAACAATAACAAGGAGATGCAGTCTTCTGTGCCATTGAATAATGACTGGATGCTACAGACACCAGTTGTTACAGAAGTGAGAGAGGGTGCGATTCATGCAAATGAATCGCACACGGAAAACTAATTCCGACCGAATCGTGCCCTGGAAGAGCCGTCGAGGCTTCAGGGCTTTGGCCAAGAAGTTCGTATGAAAATATATAACGAGTGAAAGTTAATAGAAGAGAAGCTTTGTGCTGAGGCAACCAAATGTACAGAGGAATACTTAGCAGAACTTATATCTGCGATTAGAGTTATAATAGAGGGTACTGCAATGACAACAGTTTTGGATACAGGATCATCGGTAAATCCAACATTTATGAACCTATGAAATAAATTAATGAATAAGACCCAGTTACCGACTTTTGCTGCACAACATCGCAAGATACTAGGAGCGTTTGGAACGCGATCCCAACCTGTGAGGATGCAGACGATGCTAAAACTGAATCTAGGAAATGCAGAGATAACATGCACGTTCCTAGTAGCTGATAAATTAATAGTCGACTGGGTTCTTGGATTAGAGACTTTCTGGGAGGAGGACAAAAAATTTTACTTCTCGACCGGGAAGATAAATTTTTGGATGGACGGAGCCCTAGACCAGGTAGAGTTGCTACGGAAGGAGGGGAAACGTGGAAGATACGGCCAAGAGGTAAAGATACAATCATTAATAAAAGAGCGCCGTCAATTCAAGTTCGATAAGAGTAATGCAAGTGGTAGAAGTATCTGAGCAGGTACAACAGAAATGAGCCGTAAAACCTTAAGAAAGAGGAAAGAACATAATTGTCTGCTCTATTTTGCAAGTATAAGAGAGTATTCGAAGAGCAACCAGGTATCATCACGGGCTATACATGTCATCTGAACGTCAAGCCACACAGAACATACTGCCTAGGAGATTACGAAAAGCCGTGGACCAAAAAATTCTGATAATGTTAGACTCGAATCTGATTGAAAGTTTAAACAGTCCCTACAGCAGTCCGCTTCTCGTTGTGCCAAAATCAGGTGGAAATATACGTTTAGTACTCGATGCTCGTGTAAGTAACACAATTATTGTACCAATGTGTACTCACTCAGAAAATATAGATGAAGTGATTCAAAAATTCAATGGAGTGAAGTGTTTTACAACAATTGATTTGTGTACTTCATACTAGGAGGTCAAGTTAGACGAAGATTGAAGAAAGGATACTGCATCTGCATACACCGGTAGGAGTTATCAGTTCAAGGTTCTTCCGTTTGGTTTGAATATCAGTGCAGGAGTATTCACACCCGCATTGAATGCAACATTAGCACCTGAACTAAGGAGGAGTCAGCTAACATTATTTGTCGATGACATCCTGATAGCTACAGACACCTGGGAAGAACATGTGAATATAGTAACACAAGTATTAGAGAGATTTTCTAGTGTGGGAATAATAGCGAATCTTCAAAAGTCATATATCTGCCTGGAGAAAAAAAAGAAGTATTTTACCCGATGAAAAGAAGATCAGTGCATTAAAAAATTTTCCTGTTCTTAGAACTGAAAGGCAGTTAGAAGGATTTCTAGGTCTTGCATCGTTTTTTCGTCGATTCATCGAGGATCAGTCGATGAATTCTGAGCCATAATTAAATTTGTTAAGGAAGAATGTGCATTGGCAGTGGACTGAAGAATGTCTACGAGCATTCGAAGCACGCTTTGTCCAGTGCGACGGTTGTGTATCATCCTGATATATCAGTTGAATTTCAATTAATGACTGATGCTTCATCTGCTGGTTTGGGTGTACGCCTGTTCCAAATTTGAATAATATATGAGAAGCTCACCTATAGCCCAAAAGCTTTCGCTATTAGAGGATTGTGAAGTTCAGAGATATCTTATACTGTAACAGAACAGGAGGCTCTTTCCGTAGTGTGGACGTTCAAAAAGTTTCATTATTACTTACGTGGAGCAAGAACCACGGTATACTGTGACCATGAAGCTCTTAGCTCTCTACGAACCTGTGAGATATTACACGCGAGATTAGGATGGTGGTTGGTCGCTTTTCAGGAACACCAGTTTCGTATTGTATATATCCAAGGAAAGGAGAATATCATAGCAGATGCTTTATCCTGCCTTCCAGAAGGATTAGGAGAAGGCCTAATATCGGATGAAACTGAAGATGAGTTTGCCATATTATTGATGAGAGATCAGGTAAATTGAAGATAGTACTTAGAGTTATGTGTAGATATGACGAGATTCCAAAGAAGTGATCCAAGGTCGATAAACAATCGACAGAAATTAGAAGATCCACAAGAAGGTAAAATCGTGTGTTCAATGACTACATTCCGTGCGTTGGGAAGCCAAACGCGGTTTTATCCGACAATCCTACAAATTTTACCGGATATAGGTGGAGCCAAGCATCAGCTCGAGCAAATATAACGCAAATCTTGACTTACAAATATATTCCGAGCGCGAACCCGACTGCACGGTTTTTCGTGAATTACAAAGATTCATGCGAAATTATTGCCATGTGAAACAAACGAGATGGATAGAATATCTCGATACCATCTAGGAAATCGTCAAAAATTTGCCTCATATGACCACAAACTTTATAGTTACTGAACTAATGTTTGAGAGAATAGAAAGAAATGAATGGATGGATAAGATTCCGAAGATACAACAAGAAGAAACCCACTGGCAAGATAAAATTAGAACAGGGTTAATCAATCTCGCCCAAAAGGCAAAATAAAGGAAGATGTATTTTGACAAGAGGACATTACGAAGACAATCCTTTTGCATTGGTGAAAGAGTATTATTAGTTACACATCCACTTGCGTCATTACTAAACAAAACAAATGAGAAATCTCAGTTTGTGTATGAAGGACCATTTGAGGTAATTAGAATACCAAATCCAGGTGCATATCTATTAGGACATCCTGATACAAGAAATATAAACGGATTATATATCCATCATGATTTTAAAAAAGTTTTATTCCAGAAGAAAAGAAGAAATGCCAGAGGAAGAACATAATTTTAACTAAGAATAATATAAGCAATTTTTTTTTATAATTTCAGATAAGCGTATGATGGTCCAACAGAAATGAGATGATTCATAGTGATTATGTAAATATACAGTGTTTCACTCCCAACTCTGCCACCTCAAATATCTCTGGAACAACAATAGATTCTCAAAAACGCTTTTCACCAGCATGAACGTATGGCAGTAGCTTAGGAAACCAAATACTATGTGAAATTTTAAAACCTAAACAAATACTATTTTCAACACAAAGTTGTGTATTTTTAAATAGGCACCCCTATTATTTCTTATGCAACCAATAGCATGAAAAATCAAAAAAGTAATGGCGTTGGTTGCATCGCAATACGTGAATTACATCCCGAGAAATTGCGAAGCGAAGTTGACGCTTGAAATAAATGAAGCACACAGGTAGAGCACGTCCTGAGACTCAAGCGTTCAGTTCACGTTGCCTGTGTCAGGGACTCACACAATGGGAAAATATGCACAACCCACAAAAATAAACAAGTAACACTTCCAATGCAAAGTTACATTTTTCAAAATGTTAATGTATGTTTGCTCTAGCGAAATGACAACTAGAGCTACAGTTAAAGGTAAGACACTTCAATTAATTTTGCTAGACACATTTACTAGGGCCCTGTCGCCCACAGACACTGCATTGTTGTGTATTACATCCAGCATAGAAAATACACCAAAATCTTGACCAATGAAACTGTGTCACGTCAACATATGTTCGACGTGCCATCCGTTTGCATTAATACACGTTTGCAGACGAGTAACGAGAGAGTGTTGCACAGATTGTAGACTTTCTAGAGATATTGCCACACACGCCGCAGTAATACTATGTAGCATATCCTCTAATGTTGGTTGACCAACTTGGCGAATCCAGTGGGGATTTTGCACGGACCAGTAGTGCATGTTCCGCAGATTCACATTACCATGATATGTAAATGAAGCCTCGTCCGTAAACAACGTATTGCTTAGGAATGCTGGATTACCGTGCAGCTGCTGAAGTGCAAAACGACAGAATGCAAAGCTGGATTCAAAGTCATTCCCGTACAGTTCTTGGGGCAGTCAGATATGGAACGGATGAAACCGATGCCGATGCAAGGTACTGCACACACTAGTATGGCTTACTCTTACACCTCGTGCAATTTCTCGTCCACCCACTTGAGGATTGTGCGCTACAGCAGCCAGAACAGCAATTTCATTTCCATTGCTAGTCGTTGGCGTTCCACGTCCGCGTTTTGTGGGAGCTTAGCTTCCAGTTTCCGTGAGTGTCTTGCAGATGTCGCCAATGGTTCGCCGTGACGGACACCGCCGATCTGGGTAGCGTTCAGCATATAGTGTCACTGCTGCGGTTGCATTTCTGTGACATTCGCCATAAATTAGAATAATATCGAGTTTTTTCTCATCACTGTAGGCCGGCATATCGACTTGATGGTGGCAAATGGAATAAGCTACAAGAAATGTGGCAACGTATGTGAATTACGTTACAGTATGAGAGCAGTTCAAATGGTTCAAATGGCTCTGAGCACTATGGGACTCAACTGCTGAGGTCATTAGTCCCCTATAACTTAGAACTAGTTAAACCTAACGAACCTAAGGACATCACAAACATCCATGCCCGAGGCAGGATTCGAACCTGCGACCGTAGCGGTCTTGCGGCTCCAGACTGCAGCGCCTTTAACCGCACGGCGAGCAGTTCAGCAGACCAGATTAGGAGACACTTGTACACTGAAGGTTTATTGGTGATATAGGTATGTTTACGGCAGGATACAAGCGCCAATAGACTCAAACCTGCTCTGAGCACAGTACTACATGCAATGCATTACGTCAGAAGCTGTGATACCGTTTCTATTCTTTACAAGCTACATTTTTCTGAACTTATGAGGTTTAGAAACGTGAAACCAACTGTGTTACCACTAATTGTACCTATAGTTGTCATTTCGCAACAATAAACATTACGCGCACGACATCCATCATTCTAATACCGCATTATTGGCACATTATAAGAGATGGACCGGTTCAGCTCAAAAAGGGGCTAAACTATCCCCCTTTAGGAGAGCCATCAATGAAATATTGACCAATGATGTGTTGTCATACAATACCATACCATACATTAACACTCCACTAACGTATTACGTCATTCACAGCACGATTACCGGCAGCGTGACGTGCACGCTTGAGTCTCAGGACGTGCGCTAGCTGTGCGCTTCGTTTATGTCAAGCGTCAACTCCGCTTCGCAATTTCCGGGATGTAATTGACGTATTGCGCTGCAAGCAACGCCATTATGTTTGTGATTTTTCATGCTATTGATTGCATACGAAATAATAAGGGGTTTCCACTTAAAAATACACAAGTTTTTGTTGAAAATAGTATTTGCTTCGGTTTTAAAATTTCGCATAGTACGAGGGCATTTCTAAAGGTAAAGATACAATAGCTCGCAGTCCTTAAATAGAACATTAATTTAGAAAACGTCAGGTACATCTTATTAACAGGATTATTTGTTATTCTTCGACATAGTCACCCCCGTTATCCAAATATTTGTTAAGTCGGTGCACAAGCTTTTGTATCCCACAGTCAAAGAAGGTTGCCGCCTGTTGTCGGAACCACATTTCAACTTCAACTTTGATCTCTTCATCGTCGTGGAATCATTTTCCACCAAGATGTGACTTCAGGTAACGGAAGACATGGAAGTCGGTGGGCGCAAGGTCCGGGCTATGTGGCGGATGGTCCAATACGTCCCATTTCAATTGTTTGAGTAGTGCTTTGGTTACGAGCGCTGTGTGTGGCCGAGCGTTGTCATGAAGCTCGCGGACTCCAATTGTCAGCATTCTCCTGCGTTTGTTTTGAATTACCCTTCGAAGACGTTTCAAAGTCTGCAATATGCAGCAGCATTAATAGTCGTTCCAGGAGGCATAAATTCCAACAGAAGAATGCCTTGTCTGTCCCAAAAAACAGAAGCCATGATTTTCTTCGCTGAAATCGACGTTTTGCATTTCTTGGCTTTTTGTGAATTCGAATGGCACCATTGCATTGATTGTTGCTTGGATTCAGGTTTCTGGTGATAAACCCACGTCTCGTCACCTGTCACAATGTGACCAAGGAACTCATCACCTGCTTCAGCATAGCGCTTGACGCAGTATAGTGCAAAGCCCATCCTTTTCTTTTTGTGTCCTTCCGTTAAGTTTTGGAACCCAACGCGCACACAATTTCCTGTACCCTAACTTGACAGTCACAATGTCATAAAGAGTTGTCATTGACACGTCCGGTATGATGTGATGCAATTCTTTCAATGTGAGACGTCTATTCACACGAATTGCTTCCTCCGTTCTCCGAAGAAGGGCATCAGAGATCACAAACGGCCGACCTGTTCTTTGTTCGTCATGAACATCGGTCCTACCTTCAGAGAAATGACGACACCATTTCGTTACTTTTTGTCGATTCATAATGTTCCCATAAACAGAAACAATTTCTTTGTGAATATCCGCTGGTCGCTGACCTTTTGCGTTAAGAAAACGTATGTTGGAGCGCACTTCGCATTTGGCGGGATTCTGAATCGACGCAGCCATTTTAAACACGACCTACTCCCCAGAAGCAACGTTCAACTGCCAAACGACCGCGAGGAGAAAGCTAACGGTGCAAGGTTAACACCAGTGTTGCTGTTCCTCTGGCGTACGGTGGATCTTTACTTTCCGAAATACCCTCGTATTTGCTTTCCTAAGCCCCTGCCTTACTTTCATGCTGGTGGAAACCGTTTATGAATATCTATTGTTGTTCCAGAGATATTTGAGGTGGCAGAGTTAGACGAGACACCCTGTATATTTTGTTCCAGCAAGATGATTTTTTATTTTATTATGATGTTTTGTAATTTCAGTTAAGACTATAGTTATTTTTGGATACTTGTTCCAGTTTTTTACGAAAATGTTCGTATTAGGTACATGAGAATATTCACGTCAAGAGCATATAGCTACATATGTTCAAGGCAACGGCATATGACTACAAATGATTAAAATATATTTGAAAGACAATGCTCAATTCACTTGGAGGTGTTTTTACGAAATGGGTTTGAGATAGATTACAAATGAGGATATGAGGAAGGACAATGCTGGAACAGGTTGAGCGAGATGTATGTATTGTTGTGGAGTTTTGAAATGAAGCTGTCATTATATAAAGTAAGCGTTATGACAACAGATTAAGATAGCTTACTAGACTGAATTTATGTAGATTCGGGGGTGGTAAATAAACTTGTAATAGCATACTGTAAAAGATGGAGTCAGTTTTGAAGACTGACAGAAGTGCGGATTGTGACGTATACTGCGAGCAACAGCGAACTTCCAATGAAGTGGCGTGTGTTACCAGGTGGAAAATAAAGTATAAAGGTTCAGTGACATAAAATGGAACTAGCGACGACGCGCAAGAGTGATTATCTGTGTGCTAAGGAGCAAAGATATACTTCAAGTGCGACGCATATGATAACGATTATTGTGTTTCATAATAATAGTATGTGATGACACTAAAGGGAATTATCACCAGAGTTTACCACGGACAACTTGAGTGTGCTGATATCGAACTCCGATATTCATAACTGACTATGTAAACACAAAATTTGGTAAATGTGAAGAAAGATTACCAGACTTCCGAGTAATAAAGTTGGGTACTACTTCTTCCGAATCTCACTATTCAGACCAATACCGTGAGAATGAAAAGTATATGTACTAACTCGTTCTCTCACAGCGTTTTTTCATCAGTAATCATTAGCACTGGTCGGGGTATGTTACACGTTCACACATCATCGCCCTCTGTATTGCCATATGAGGGTCTGATCCAGCATTTCTTCTACCTGAGGATCAACTCTGCCCCTGACCATCACTACCATCCCACAGACAGTTGCAAGAGGGTCAACCTACGTCTCTCCAAACACCTGCCCTGAACCTTCCACCAGACGTTGTGCTCACGTCGCAGCCTTGATACCTTTACATTTGTTTATAACTGACACCACCAATGCAAGAACACATTATACAAAGTCACTTTCAGATGTATCAGTTAAAATTTTAAATAGATTTAGAAAATTAGTGGGTGGAACATAAGGTTAAATGAGCCTTGTTCCAGGTTATCCACGTTTCCCTAAAGAACCCTCGCCCGAATGGGAAGGCTATTGTGATCAGAAGTCCATGGCCACATTAGCCGTTTACAGAGTTACTTAAAAGATTCATCTCAAATTATTTAACCTTATGATCAGTAGCGAGTGATTATGAAAGTTACTCAGATGACATAAGCGGCAAAGTTTGTCAACCGCCGCAAGCACAGTCCACTTAGAAATATTGTACTAAAACAGCAGAGTCATTATTGTTGAAAATTTGGCACTGCATTATCTAATGTTGTTGTTGTGCTCTTCAGGCCTGAGACTTGTTTGATGCAGCTCTCGATGCTACTCTATCCTGTGCAAGCTGCTTCATCTCCCAGTACGTACTACAGCCTACATCCTTCTGAATCTCCTTAGTGTATTCATCTCCTAGTGTCCCTGTACGATTTTTGCCCTCCGCACTGCCCTCCAATACTAAATTGGTGATCCCTTGATGCCTTAGAATATGCCCTACCAACCGATCCCTTCTTCTAGTCAAGTTGTGCCACAAACTTCTCTTCTCCCCAATTCTATTCAATACCTCCTCAATAGTTATGTGATCTACCCATCTATTCTCCAGCACTCTTCTGTAGCACCACATTTCGAAAGCTTCTATTCTATTCTTGTCCAAACTATTTATTGTCCATCTTACACTTCCAAACATGGCTACACTCCATACAAATATTTTCAGAAACGACTTTCTGACACTTAAATCTGTACTCGATGTTAACAAATTTCTATTCTTCAGAAGCGTTTTCCTTGCCATTGCCAGTCTAAATTTTATATCCTCTATGCTTCTACCATCATCAGTTATTTTGCTCCCCAAATATCAAAACTCCTTTACTACTTAAGTGTCTCATTTCCTAATCTAATTTCCTCAGCATCAACCGACTTAATTCGACTACATTCCGTTATCCTAGTTTTGCTTTTGTTGATTTTCTGAATTTCTGAATTATCTATGGAAGGAAAATTTGCGCCCAAGAAGCTCGCTATCGCGTACCAATATAAGTTAAACGTAGATCTGGGTGCGATGAACTGATACTGTGGTGAACGGCATGTACCGGCTGCGAGACTCGGACATTCCGTACAACGAACGCATCTCTGCGTCTTCCCAAACCAACGATTTGTTTTATGGTCTCGTTGTGCAGGAAATGAAGAGATCGGACGTGTGTGAGGAGGACAGAGATTTTATTGCTGTGAGACGCCATTATGGTATACAGTAAACGTTCAAACAGTTTTTTGCACAAAATGAAATCCAATAACTAACGGCAAGTATTTAAAGTGTGTATATTAGCACACCGAAATTAGTTAATTAATGTTAATGGCTGTTAATACATTTGAATACCTTAAAGTTGTATTTAACGTAACTTAGTAATAATTTATCTATGCCACAGCAGCACAGTGGCTTTGCACAGTTACAAGGACTACCCGAGCACACCTCCCTCCTCACTCAAAATTCCCACCCACACCTCAGCCCACTTGGTAGTCCCCTACACTGAACGACACTGCAGGGTCTCTCCAACTGTATTGTAATACTACCTCGGCATCGGACGAAACAGAGGATCCTGCCTGATACTCAGGCACAGGTGTTTCAATCAAGCGAAGCTATATTGTTCCAGAGACCATATGAACTCTCAAAACATTTATGATGTGTATGTGCAGTGAAGAGACTAATTAAAATTTGTATCAGGTAATGCTGCTCGAATTTACGGGGAACATCGAGTAGGCTGGGATGTGATTGGGAATTCGGATTGAAGAGGAACGAGTGCCAGGGCAGTCCGTGCAGGTGTGCAAAGCTACTGTGTCAGGGTGAGTACTGCAGGACAGCTGGGTTACAATCCTGGCCTTATAACAAATTTTAATTCATCGTGTCAGTCGGAATATATTCCTCTTACCCTGATCGGCCGGAACTGTATGACCACCTGCCTAATATCGATGTAAACCCACCAAGGCAATAACAGCGTCACCTGGCGAGGAATGACTACAAGTCACACATACGCACGGTGCATGTAGTATCAGTGAGCGTGCTGTTCGGTGTGGAATGGGGAAGGGGCGCGATTTATTATTTGAGTTTGATTGAGGGCAGATTGCGTTGGTGCAGATGCTCGACACGAACATTACGGAAGCTGCACGACTTGACTGGTGTTTAACGAGTGCTGTGGTGAGCGTCTTCAGCACGTGGCGATGCCAAGGTGAAACCACGACCAGTCGTCGTCGGGGTGGGCAGCCAGCCCAGATGCCTTATGTCGTAGTATGTCTGGTAATACAGGACAGGCGGCGAACTGTGGCCGAACTAACATCAGACTTTAATATTGGACAGAGTACAAGTGCGTCTGAACACTCAGTGCATGCGCCTCCGCAGCCGACGACTCATGCATGTGCCAATGTTAACACCAGGGCATCGGCACCTACGACAAAAATAGGCAAGTGATCATCGGCACTGGACGTTGGCGCAGTGACAGAACGTTGCATGGTCTGTTAAATCCCGATATCGTCTCCATCATACCAACGAGAAGGCGTGAATCCTTCGTCTTCCAGGGGAACAGCTCATTGATAGCTCTAGCACGATACGGAGACAAGATGGTGGCGGATCCGTTATGTACTGTGGAGCATTCAAGTCAGCAACCACAGGTCCAGTGTAGCTCGTGCAAGACACCATGAGGAGCAAGGACTATCGCAGATTGGTTTCAGACCACGTACACTTGTTCATGACGATAACGATTCCTGACGGCAGTCGCATTTTTTAACAAGATAAGGAGCCCTGTCACAAGACCAGGAGCGCGATGGAATGGTTCGAGGAACGGAGTTACGGGGTTCAGTGGATGTTCTAGTTCCCTGGTTGGTCAGATCTGAAACCAATGGAATACATCTAGGATATGATTGAACGTGGCGCCAGAGCTCATCGCCCCCTCCTCGGAATTTAAGGGAATCAGGTGAATTGTGTGTGCAGATGTAATGATAACTCTTTCTAGCGACCTACCAGTTCGTAATAGCTTCCACACCACAACGCGTCGCCGCTGTTACCCGTCCGAGCGGTGGACATACCGGCTATAGTGTCATAGTGTTTAGGCTGATCGGTGGAGAACGGAGAGTGTCATAGCAGAAAATAACAGTAAAAAGGATAGTCGAGGACTCTAACAGTGTGACTGACAACGTAAGGATGAGTAAAACTGGAATGCGACTATGGAAGTGCAAGAGAATGTTGAGATGGTAGCAAGTGTTGAAGAAAGCAAAGAACAACTGGAAAACATTGACAATAGCTGGTCTGGAAATGTGACGACAAATCTTAGACCGAAGGAGGCACCATGCTGGACTTACACGTGGCATATATTTCGGTTATGAAATATCCACTTATACTGCGGCAGTCTTCAAAATATTTATAGCCGAAGTACACTATGTTCAGAAAAAAACCACACCTCGATCAACTAGAGATAGGACGTTCATATTCACACAACAAGCGCATCAGGATGTTCTGCAGAAATGATAAGCATTTCAGTCACCTCGGTTCAGCATGTCTCCTATCATTCTCCCGTTGCCTAGTGGGAACAGGGTCCCCCGTGCACCCTGATAACATGTTCCAAGCATGATGGCATCGACGTGTATAAGGCGCGTGTTGTGTCCTGTGGTCCCAAAGTTCATCTGTGGTGGCTGGCACTGGATCAGTTCGCCATATCCCACACAGTTTCGAATGACGACAAGTCTGCTGTTCTGGACCGACAGGGCAAAAGGCTGACATCCTGTGATGCCAAGAAGCCACTTGTTGGAGCAGCATTGCTTGAAAAATGACATTTGGAATATTGTGCAGAAAGAATATTGCGAAAGGTCGCAAGATGTCACTCATGTAGGACACATTGGTCACAGTGCCCTGGACTTGCATCAGCTGTGATTTGTGGTTGTAGTAACAGCATCCCACGCCATACGGCCTTGATATGGCGCTTGTATGTCTTGTGCGAATACAGTCACTGCCATGCCGCTCCCCCTGTCTGCAGCGAACCAAAATACGGCCACCAATTTCAAACAAACTGAACCTGGATTCGTCCGAAAACACTATCTGATGCCATTCCTGTCGCCAGTGACGTCGTTCCACACACCAATGCAGTGTAGCATGTTTCTGCACACTCATCCAATACAGGCGGAGAAGTGAAGGACGCGCACGTAATCCATGCCAAAATAAACGGAGACTGACTGTCCCATTGATAGTGTACAGTGTGTTACACTGATCAACTGTTGCGCCAGAATCAAGAAGGACGCAGATCTATACTGCAATGCCATTTGGATTTTATGTCGATCTTCTCGGGGGATAGTCTTGGCCGGCTGCTGTGGCCGAGCGGTTCTAGGCGCTTCAGTCGGAAACCGGGCTGCTGCTACGGTCGCAGGTTAGAATCCAGTCTCGGGCAGGGATGTGTGTAATGTCCTTAGTTTACTTAGGTTTAAGTAGTTCTAAGTCAAGTGGACTGATGACCTCAGATGTTAAGTCTCATAGTGCTTAGAGCAATTTGAACCATTTGATAGTCTGGGTGGTGCGACCTGACCCATCTCGTCGTGTTCTACGACCCTCTGCACATATCGGTCCCACTGCCAAAACAGTTCGTCCCACAAGAACAGTAATTTACTGCATGGAAGCATCATGGTCTCTCATGCAAATACTGCCATGCTTTCAAACTGACTGATTTTACGAAACGGTTCGCGCATATGTCAGCAAGACATGCTACCGTCAGCTCAAGTCACACTGATCCGATATCTTAGTTTTATTGCGCCAACGAGAGCTGCAGGCACATTTTACCGGTAGGTGGTGTTGCGCAGCGATATCGATATTGACTTCGAACCCACGGGACGATATGATTCTAATGCTAAAAATTTCTGCAATACTAAAGTACATCTCCTGTGTATATGGACGTCCTATGTCTAATCGTTCAAGGTGTAATGTTCTTTTCTGAACATTAGTGTACAAAGCAGCAACAGTAACTTGTTCAAAACAGACAAGGCCCAATCAGTGAATAAGCTGAAGAATAAAATGAAAGCTCTGGTAGGAAGACCAAAACACTACAAAAGGGAAAAAAAGGAGCGACGAAATCGATCCAGTCTCTGTGTTGCATCTCAAAGCAAACGTTAGTTGCATCAAACGGCTGGGGAAGGAACGTTTCCTAGGCACATGGCCCAAGGTACTCGCCCGTTGAAGCGTAACGTCTGATGCAGGATGAAAGACACCGTGTGATAAATGGTGACGATTACACAAGTACTAAACTGATTTTGATACAGACTGAAAATGGTGATTAATATTTATGTCCTGACTAGACAATTACTTCACATATGGACGTCGAAACAGTTATTAAGGTCCACTCATCATGTCTCTAGTGTCCGTCTCGTAAAATACGATACACAACTAGCTAAAATGCAATAACGCACAGAACAAAGCCTACTCGATTCACAGACTGATAAGGCACACGACAAGCCTTCCTTAGTTTACTATGACGACTACACCGCCAGGATTTGCATCGGCTCACAGAGTTAAAGTAAACACAGTACAGCAATTCATTAAAAATAAGTGGTATGTGTTACGACGTGATATGCACTATGAAAGAGAGAGATTTTATAAGAATTTAAATTCACTGAATACAAGTGGTTCCCTTCCAAGAGAGCGGGTGTTATTTGAGACGAGATGGTACATCATTCTTCACCTGCTCAAATCTGTGATCAGCTACGAGCACTAAAAAGTAGTGGAGTTTTCTATGAAATTTAGGTAGTTTGGTACAACTCTTTATGTATAGAGAAATATTAATCATCAGAATCTCTTCCGCTGTGTCAGAATCTGATTTCCAACAGTAACGTATTTTTACATATGCCGTTTTACCTTTCATAATGTAGCTAAATTCTTCTTGAACCTTTCGTACCATCAATATCGGCAGTATCGACCAGAAACAAGTTAATACAATTGTAACGCTGTTTGTTTCATTTCAGCACAGGAGACAGACACAACTTCCGTACGTAAATAATTACGGTTAACCATAACGTATGAACTATAAGCCTGAAGTCTGAGACTGGACCAGTTCAGGGATGGAAATATGAAGGGAGGAACATTAGAGTTTAACGTACCATTGAGAGCGGGGTCATCAGAGACAAAGCACAGTCTCGGATGGCGAAAGGATGGGGAAGGAAATCGGCGATGCCATTGTCAAACGAACCATCTAGGCACTTGTTCGCAGTGATTTTGTGAAATCAGGGAAAACCTAAATCAGGATTTGAAATGTCGTGCTCCCGAATTCCAGGACATTGAGATAACCCCGCGCAAGCAGATGCAGTGGTTTACCCATGGTACGGGTCATGTGTTACGTAGCTTTCTAATTACACTTCTGCAATTACTTTCCAGCCTACGATAAGATATCTTATAACATTAATTTATATTATCTACAAATAACTATTATAATTTATTCAATTGTTTTCCTTCGCCTCCTTACTTAAAAGTAGAACAAAATTACCTCATTAAGCAACCTCCCTTGTTTTTTTATGGGGTTTTACTTCGAACATTATTTTTAAAATTATTTGCGAATAAATTTATAGGGTATTGAAATATCCTACAAATGGTACAGCGTATGTAACGTTTATGTAGACAAACCATATTTTAGCCATTTAATTGTCATTAATACGGCAGTAGAATTACTAATGCATTAGCCATGATGTTCTGTCGAAAGTTACACGCATCACAGTACACAGAGTCAATCAGAGATTGACTGTTCACCATTTACGTTAAAGGAAACCTCCAAATTCCCTGACCATGTCAGTTTAGAATACCAAAGTAAGATGTATATGATCAACAACTGTTAAGTCCGCCCCCGGTAGCTGAGTGGTCAGTGCGACGGAATGTCAATCCTAAGGGCCCGGGTTTGATTCCCGGCTGGGTCGGAGGTTTTCTCCGCTCAGGGACTGGGTGTTGTGGTGTCCTAATCATCATCATTTCATTCCCATCGACGCGCAAGTAGCCGAAGTGGCGTCAAATCGAAAGACTTGCACCCGGCGGACGGTCTACCCGTCGGGAGGCCCCAACCACACGACATTTATTTACAACAGCTGGGTCTGAGGTTTTCTCCGCTCAGGGACTGGGTGTTGTGGTGTCATAATCATCACCATTTCATTCCCATTGACGCGCAAGTAGCCGAACTGGCGTCAAATAGAAAGACTTGCACCCGGCGAACGGTCTACCCGACGGCAGGCCCTAGTCACGCGACATTTATTTATAATAGCTGTTAAGACATTGATACCCAGCGCTAGAATCTAACTCTGTCAGTTACATTCTGCTAATGCCGATTAAGTGTTTAAGGAGACGAAAGAGCTAGGGTTAACAGTCTTCCATTCACTTCCCCACCTCCCCACCCCCCCCCCCCAAACCCGGATAGAAGCAAAGAACAAAATAAACTATGTTTCAGAATTATTGGTAGAGGAGTACTATTTTCATTCCAGTTAAGCCAATCACATCAAAACTATGAAGTGTGCATGAAGTCCCAAATGTCAAATTGTGCGGATACTACTTGCAGCGTCCGATAAAATATTTTGTAGGTCAGCACTCTGTGCATCCCTAACCCATTTTTGACTTGATCATGCGTGTAGTGTGTTCCCTATATTTCGTTAGCTCACTAGATCATCGGTCTTTCTCCTAACCTTTGCTCTGAAGTCCCAGAAAATACTTGAACCGGTACATTATGTGGCTGTTTCAGTCTAACCAACTACATGTTGATGAAGCAGTGTGGATAATCGAATGTTACATATAGGCAGACAACTCATTTTTGAAAGATTGATTCGTTAGAGACTTTACGCAATTTATACAATGGCTTTAGAATGAGCACCGCATAAATATTCACACACAATTTACATTATTTCGTTTTATTTGTCAGGTTCCAGCTTGGAACCAAGCGAGCCAAAGGGCTTTGGAATGGTTTAGTAGTTAGTTTGCAGTACGCTGCTTAGAAGATTTATAACGAGGAATTAAGAATTAGTAAATCACAAATAAATAAATAGAAGATACGAATTAATAAAACATAACGCAGAAAAGTTTTCAACTAACGCGAGGACTTCCTGTGCAAAATGAGAGTGCTGTGCTAGAAAGAAGCATTACAATTGGATTTTGAAGAAAGGGAGGGTTTTTTTATTTTTTTTTTTTTTTGTCGTCAGTCTACTGACTGGTTTGATGCGGCCCGCCACGAATTCCTTTCCTGTGCTAACCTCTTCATCTCAGAGTAGCACTTGCAACCTACGGCCGCCCACGGTGGTCTAGCGGTTCTAGGCGCTCAGTCCCGAACCGCGCGACTGCTACTGTCGCAGGTTGGAATCCTGCCTCGGGCATGGATGATTTTGATGTCCTTACGTTAGCTAGGTTTAAGTAGTTCTAAGTTCTAGGGGACTGATGACCACAGATGTTGAGTCCCATAGTGCTCAGAGCCATTTTAACCATTTTTGCAACCTACGTCCTCAATTATTTGTTTGACGTATTCCAATCTCTGTCTTCCTCTACAGTTTTTGCCCTCTACAGCTCCCTTTAGTACCATGGAAGTCATTCCCTCATGTCTTATCAGATGTCCTATCATCCTCTCCCTTCTCCTTATCAGTGTTTTCCACATGTTCCTTTCCTCTCTGATTCTGCATAGAACCTCCTCATTCCTCACCTTATCAGTCCACCTAATTTTCAACATTCGTCTATAGCACCACATCTCAAATGCTTCGATTCTCTTCTGTTCCGGTTTTCCCACAGTCCATGTTTCACTACCATACAATGCTGTACTCCAGACGTACATCCTCAGAAATTTCTTCCTCAAATTAAGGTCGGTATTTGATATTAGTAGATTTCTCTTGGCCAGAAATGCATTTTTTGCCATAGCGAGTCTGCTTTTGATGTCCTCCTTGCTCCGTCCGTCATTGGTTATTTTACTGCCTAGGTAGCAGAATTCCTTAACTTCATTGACTTCGTGACCATCAATCCTGATGTTAAGTTTCTGGCTGTTCTCATTTCTACTACATCTCATTACCTTCGTCTTTCTCCGATTTACTCTCAAACCATACTGTGTACTCATTAGACTGTTTATTCCGTTCAGCAGATCATTTAATTCTTCTTCACTCTCACTCAGGATAGCAATGTCATCAGCGAATCGTACCATTGATATCCTTTCACCTTGTATTTTAATTCCACTCCTGAACCTTTCTATTATTTCCATCATTGCTTCCTTGTCTTACACCCTTCTTAATACGAGCACTTCGTTCTTGATCGTCCACTCTTATTATTCCCTCTTGGTTGTTGTACATATTGTATATGACCCGTCTCTCCCTATAGCTTACCCCTACTTTTTTCAGAATCTCGAACAGCTTGCACCATTTTTTATTGTCGAACGCTTTTTCCAGGTCGACAAATCCTATGAAAGTGTCTTGATTTTTCTATAGCCTTGCTTCCATTATTAGCCGTAACGTCAGAATTGCCTCTCTCGTCCCTTTACTTTTCCTAAAGCCAAACTGATCGTCACCTAGCGCATTCTCAATGAAAGGGAGATTATCACTCAATGTTTTCAAATATCTTAGAAGCCTACTGAGAATGAATTCTCCAGAATATTGTCCATCTTTTTGTACAACGTCTAAGAAAATGTTTTGCTGCTGTATGTCGCTTTTCTGTGTATTATTCCCCGAGTGAATATTGCAAATTCTTCTGAATGAGTCAACATTGTCAACAGCACATTCGAAGGTAGAATGCATGATTTTAGAAAGCATCTATCGCGTGATTCTCAGCTTTTCCTTTTCTCACATGGTATCCTGTGATCCGTGGATGAAGGGCAACAAGAAGACTCAATACTTACAGATTCCCGGCAACCATTTGACACGGTACCCCACTGCAGACTAAGATGGTACGAGATCACAGAATATGTTCCTCGATGTATAAGTGATTCGAAGACTTCTTAAGTAACAGTATCCAGTTCGTTGTCCTCGACGACGAGTGTTCGTCAGAGACAAGCGTATCGTCAGGAGCGCCCCAGGAAAGTACGTTAGGACCTCTATTGTTTCCAATAGACGATGATCTGGACGTGCTGGGCAGCCAACTGTGATTATTTTCTGATGATACTGTGGGTCACAGGAAGGCTTCGAATATGAGTGACTGTATGATAATGCAAGGGAAAATTTCTAGTTGGGGTGATGAATGGCAGCTGCTTGTAACTGCAGAGAAATATAAATTAATGTGGATGAGTAGGAAAACTAAACCCGTACTGTTCGCGTACGGCGTTAGTAATATCCTGCCAGACGTAGTAGCGTCGTTTAAATACCCGTACGTAACGTTGCAAAGAGATATGAAAGTTGTGGTAGGGGAGGTGAATGCTCGACTTCTTTTTATTGGAAGAACCTTAGAGAAGTGTGGTTCACCCGTAAAGAAGGTCGCATATAGGACCCAAGTGCGACCCATTTTTGAGTACTGATAGAGTGTTTGGTAACCGCATCAGGCCTAATTAAAGGAAGATATCGCAGCAATTCAGAGCCGAGCTGCCACATTAGTTACTGGTGGGTTCAAACTACACATAAGCGTTACGAAATGCTTCAGGAACTCAAATGTGAACCCCTGGAGAGGAGGCGACGCTCCTCCGATGAACAATACTGAGAAAATTTAGAGAACCAAAATTCGAAGCTGACTACAGAATGATGTTATTGCCGCCAGCATACATTTCGCTAAAAGACGACGAAGATAAGATACGAGAAATTAGGGCTCCTACGAAGGCATATAGACAGTCGTTTCTGCCTCGTTCTATCTGCGAATGAACAAGAAATGAAACGGCTAGTTGTGGCACAGGGTGCCCTCCAGGTACGTACTGTTCGGTGGCTTCCAGAATGTGTACGTATGTAGATATAAATGTAGAACTAGAATTCCTAGAGTGTAATACCATTGAAGATAATAGTGTGAAAGTAAGCCATGTAAATCGGTGCTCATATTTATCTCTTAGAGACAATTCGGTCAGTCTAATATTGAGAACAGGGGCTTTTCGTTTCTGCACAAGATGTTGATACACCGAGGAAAGCGCTCCATCTACTCTCAGTTCTAGCAGTTAAAATGGTCAATATCCTCGAACATCTGACCACTTTTGGAACCTAAAATGTCTCATCTACGGGAGTTCTGTGCCAAAGTGTGTGAGCGCAGCTCTTGATTGCAGCCCAACGTTACTTTGGGTACTGAAATGCACGCTCTGATTTTACCGACGACTCTATTAAATACATACACTACTGCGACCAAACGTCATGGGATAGCCGTACGCACATATTCAGACGGCAGCAGGATCGTGTACAGAAGATATAAATCGACAGTTCAGTGGCGGAGCTGTCATTTGTGATCACGTGATTCATATGAAAACTTTTCCAACGTGATTACGACAGCACGACGGGAATTAACAGACTTTGAAAGCGGAATATTTGTTGGAGCTTGAAGCACGGGACATTCTGTTTCGGAAATCATCAGGGAATTTAATATGCAGAGATCTAGTGTTACGGATGTGTCGAGACTACCTCTTTTCAGGCATTACCTTGTAAGACGTATGCTTCGCCGGCGATGGGCGAAGCGTGGCAGAATCTCTGACCAGAGACTAGTTTATAGTTAGTTGTTGCTTGTCGCTAGTCCGCGCTTGTCTGCGCGAGTCGACAGTAGTAGTCGAGTAGCAATCGAGTAGTAGTGTGGTGGAGTCGGCATGTGTCGGCTGTGTGCTCTGCTCGCGACTCTGGTCAGGACTCTGGAGGATGAGTATTGTTGTAGAAGGTAAAGAAGCAGCCTTGCGCATATCTAATAATGTGTGTCAACTGTAATTGAATTTGTTCCAAAAAAATGCCCCAATAATTATTTTTATAACATGAAGTAACTCCTTTAAAGAAAAGCATTCATTTCAATTTTAAGAATATTTCCAATGCATGATCATCCCTTCCAAAGAGAAAAAAAATTATATACGCCAGCATTGCACGAAGCTGTGTCGAAAGATATCTAATTAAGAGCAGATATAATTGCAGTTTTTATTGAGGTAAGAATTTTTCCTTATTTTATTCAGAATACAGGGCCGAAGGTCAGCGCTGCTGTCCTTATAAAATTGATCAGGTTGATAAACATTTTTATAATTTTGGTGTTTAGGAATTTTTCTGTTTCGAACTTGACATTAAATGAGAAAAGAATTTTGTGGGAACATTAAATGTGAATGCATTTCTGCACACAGACTATAAATCGGAGCCAATTTTGTTCAGAGGTTACAATATTAGAAAAATTCATTTAATTATTATTCTTTGGGCAGGCTACACTTGGCTCAAATTCATTTAATTATTTTTTATGGGGAGTTAACGCTTGGTTCCATTTTCATTTCCATTATTAATTTGTGTGGAGAGGTTACAACCTCTCTCTCTCTCTGTAGACAACGCAGTGGACGGCGGCCTTCACATAATGACCGAGAGCAACCGCTTTCGGGTAGACTTACAACACTTCGTGAAATAATCGCAGAAATCGTTGTGGGACGCACAATTAACCCATCCGTTAGGACGGTGCGGCAAAATATGGCGTTGGTGGGCTATGGCAGCGACGACACATGCGAGTGCCTTTCCTAGCTACGTAATCCCCCCGGCAGCGCCTCTCCTTGGCTCACGACCAAATCAGTTGGGCGACTGGAAGGCTGTCGTCTGGTTAGATGAGTCCTGATTTCTATTGCTAATAGCTGATGGCAAGGTTAGAGTGTGGTGCACGGCGTAGACCCCACAAGGCGTTGCACCCAAGTTGTCAACAAGGCGCTGTGCAAACTGGTGATAGCTCCACAATGGTGTGGACTGAGCTTACATGGTCCAACTTAACCGAGTGTTGATTGGAAATGATCATGTTCGGCTACCTGGTGTCCATTTGCCTTTATTTCAGACCATGAATCCACTATCCAGTAAAGTTTTATCGTCGTTCCATTTTAGAAATTCTTTCACAGTTCCTTCACCTTTTCTTGCATGTGGCACCGTCTGAAGCAAACGACACCGACACCTCTTTTTCTAGCATTGTAAATCGCCTTGTTCCATAGGCCGTATTAAACTCGTCACGTTGGGGAGTTAGAACAATGCGTGAGCACAGTGACTTTGTAATTCTTCCTCATCAGGATGGGAACCGGCGTTGTCAAGCGATAACATTACTTTGGAAGGCAAGCACTTTTCCTTTAGGTATCTATTGGTCTCTGGAACAAAGTCTTCGAAAAACCACTTCTTAAAAATATTTTTGTCCGTCCAAGCACAATTTTGATGGACGTATGTTACAGACTCTGCAGATGCTGTGATATTTATATAAAGCTCTAGGCATAACAGACTTCACTATTACCAGCAGCTTCAGTTTGTGGTCTCCACCGCATATAACGCAGAAAGAACTGTTAACTTCTCTATACGTTTTTCGTAGACCAGGGCAGCCTTTTCTTATCTCCAGGCTGGAGTTTCAGAAGGAGGCATTTCATAATGTAGCTCTGGTTCGTCACAGTTATACAGTCACTCTGCCGTAAGATTTTCTTCTTGTATGATTTTTTTTATACCTCCTCACCAAATTTTCTAACAGTTTGAGAATGCGTAGAAAGTTTTTACCACAAACTTCAAGTTGCCTTACGCTGTATTGCTTCATCCACCTACACATCACTCCTAAACTTGCAGTAAAATCGACGTCACCTTCCATAACTAATTTCAAGCAAATTGGTCCTGAAATTGGTTTTCCTTTTTGTCTTGTTGAGTAAACCAAATGAACAAAAATTCACTTGTTTTTTCGTAATCAGATTTTTTGCAGAATAGGCCCTGAAATTGGTTTTCCTTTGTGTCTTGGTGAGTAAACCAAATAAACAAACATTTACTCGTTTTTCCGTAATCAGATTTCTTCATTGACGTCCATTCATATAACGAAATAGAACACTTGTTTGTTGAAATTTTGTCTCTGTTCCTACGCCAATATCACACCGACTCTGTACTCAGCAGCAAGCTTTTTAATGTTTCTCCTTTGTCTGTAGTTTCACATTCAACGGTAGAAATTTTCTCTTACTCCTACCACTCAATTGTAATGTATCAATTTAAACATTAAGAAACACAATTACATATTTACAACACACTCTGCATACATATAACACTTCGAAATTAATGCGTTGCTTATGGGCTAACTACTATATGGATGTTACTACACAAGTTGCAGTACATACAACAATGGTCAGCCAATATTGTCGCTGGGAAGACGCAACAGCAGAGGTAACAATTAGGACGATATACACTGTACGACTGACTTCCAAGCGGTCCAAATTAGTGGAAGGTCGATAAAGAAAGAGCAAGCGCACTCCTCGAAACCTAGTGGTACTGTCCATCTGTAACAGAAATAAATTAGCAGTCTCAGGCCAAGGTTATTTTTGTGCACTATGAACGAAAACCGTAAGTGGGAGATGGTTCAAATGGCTCTGAGCACTATTGGACTTAACGTCTGTGGTCATCAGTCCCCTAGAACTTAGAACTACTTAAACCTAACTAACCTAAGGACATCACACACATCCATGCCCGAGGCAGGATTCGAACCTGGGACCGTAGCAGTCGCGCGGTTCCGGACTGAGCGCCTTAACCGCGAGACCACCGCGGCCGGCCGTAAGTGGGAGAGTTTTACCTGTTCTGTACATGTAAGATTGAAAGGAAGTCATGTAACACATTCGACAGTGCGTTATGCGGTCAACGTATGAAAACGGGTTTATACTCTAATTTTATGTAAAATCTTATTTTTCTTAAGACTAGCTCTAATTACACGGAACCTCGAAATACCAGGGCTCGAATTGCCAAGGCTCTACTGTACTTTGTCTTCTGAATGGTTTTATAACGCCAAGATCATCTGAATGAGGCACTATGTTCCGCATATATGACTATTCTTCCCTTCTGCGAAGAACTCCGCACATAGGAGTCAACTGAGGTACACACCTAAAAAGGAGGACGCCATAGTATATTTTGGGTGAGATAAAAATAATGTCAGTGCCAGGATCTATTAGTAGTTTACCTCTCTGACTTTTAACTCGAATGACATTTTTGATGAAATAAGCTGATCGTGCCCTCTAATCTCCTTTCTCCATTTATCGAACTAGATTCCAACGCAAAGTAACCCTGACTCAGCCACGAATACGTCCTGCCTGAGGTCATCCGAAAAGAGCCCTAGCCGCTCTGTATTTCATTTTTGGAATTTGGTAGTGAGTGTGCGTACATCCTGCTATACTGTCACGTACAAGCTTCTCAGATCGCTCCTTTCGATCTTATTTAGCAGTGTCTAGTGCAGCCTAACCAACGGATGCACTCAGCTGACACCACAGAACTGTGTGCCATGTCAGCAATCGTCAGCACCTTGTCAAGTCCTATATTAACTCTACCCACAGCACTGTCGAGGTAGAATTGATCGTAGCGTCGGAACAGATGTACAAAGCGAACATTAGTCATCCGTGTATGAGTGGTATTCCTGCCAAAATTACCGCCCATATCACGAGCCCAATCCGTACCAAAACTATTTCCAGTCCCTCCCCCTGTCACTACCTGGTCCTCTTCTGTAACATATTTATACAAAGCTCGTAAGTCTTCCGTCCCCTTACAGAGCACAGCACCTGGCTTAGTACTCCTTACCTAATGTGTGCTGCTACTCTGGGGCCCACACCGTGCTCATGACCCCTTCCTAGCAGCAGAATTCCCTTGTTCTTCGCTTTGCTAGCTAAATCCGGCTTCCTAAGAAGGTGAGGGTCTGCTGCATATTATCTGCTCTTGCAATTACTGAAGGCTCCTCTTCAGCTGAGTTAACCTATTAGTGGTATTGAAAATGAAGCTATCGGAGCTCGGCCACTTCCTAATGGCCTTACTGCTAACTGCCAGTTCCTACTTACCCACCCTCTCCGCTGGTTAAAGCAATGACATTTATGTGTAGGTCATATCGTTCCAATGTTACATGCCTGATGCGATAGAAAATACCAATAACATTGAAAAATTAATAAATAAATAAAAATGAAAGACCTCCGCCCGAACACGCCATGAATTCCCAACAGTACCGACCGGCAGCCGTGTCATACTCAGCCCTCAGGCGTCACTGGATGCGGATATGGAAGGGAACGTGGTCAGCACACCGCTCCCCCAGCAGTATCTCAGTTTACGGGACCGGTGAAGCTACTTCTCAATCAAGTGGCTCCTCAGTTTGCCTCCCAAGGGCTGAGTGCACCCACCGTGCCAACAGTGCTCGGCAGACCGAATGGTCACAGCTTCTGGAATTTCTATGTCTTTATCTTAGGATACGTATATTAGCCAAAATAGTAGACCGCACGAAACGAGCGACAGTCACCTAGCACACCAGCTCTTTGTTTTTCGTCTGGAAATAAAGATTTTTTTTCTGTATTAGTGCAGACAATTATCGCTTACTACGAAGTCAGCTATTCATAATACATAAACCACTGTAGCCAAGTTTTGCTGTAATGTGTCAGACGATCATTAGCCTGTACAGTGATATTTATCCCTTCATCGTTACATGGTTCAAATGGCTCTGAGCACTATGGGACTTAACTTGTGACGTCATCAGTCCCCTAGAACTTAGAACTACTTAAACCTACCAAACCTAAAGACGTCACACACAACCATGCCTGAGGCAGGATTCGAACCCGCGACCGTAGCGGTCGCGCGGCTCCAGACAGTAGCGCCTACAACCGCTCGACCACCATCGTTACATGGTTTACAGTGTATAGCTGACTAGCACATTTCAAGTCGTCAACTTTAGTCGTGCTGTAAACAGATGCCAACTAATTTGTACATACTTCTTCATAATTGTGTGTCCCCGGCAACCGGCTGAGAGCGCAGCAGCATAGAATTATTGAAAGCAATGTATACATTAAAGTGTGACGGTGTTCAATAGGCCACAGTAGTTTTTTTAAATAATTAATATAAGACTGTGGAATCCGAATGATAAAGACTTAAAGAAATTCTGTTTCTTATTTTTTAATTTTATTTATTTATTTTCTGTCGTTAGATCACACATTAAAGTAAAATCGACTTTCGTATTCTGCCTCTCAATTTATAAAGTCTGGGCTAGAGTCTTCATATCACAGTGTGACTGAAAGGAATTCGAATTATCTTTGTTGTGACGGGATTACCCACGAACCACTGAATCACTGTCATCTGTCAGGTATGGGCTACTATCCCCTCATCTCCATACGCAGATAAGCGAAGTAGACGTCCTAGTAGGACTCGAAGTCTCAGCGTTACATACAAATAAAATTTAATTATATATATATATATATATATAATTAAATTTAATTATATATATATATATATGAATCACTGTCATCTGTCAGGTATGGGCTACTATCCCCTCATCTCCATACGCAGATAAGCGAAGTAGACGTCCTAGTAGGACTCGAAGTCTCAGCGTTACATACAAATAAAATTTAATTATATATATATATATATATATAATTAAATTTAATTATATATATATATATATATATATATATATATATATATATAAAATTAAATTTTATTTGTATGTAACGCTGAGACTTCGAGTCCTACTAGGACGTCTACTTCGCTTATCTGCGTATGGAGATGAGGGGATAGTAGCCCATACCTGACAGATGACAGTGATTCAGTGGTTCGTGGGTAATCCCGTCACAACAAAGATAATTCGAATTCCTTTCAGTCACACTGTGATATGAAGACTCTAGCCCAGACTTTATAAATTGAGAGGCAGAATACGAAAGTCGATTTTACTTTAATGTGTGATCTAACGACAGAAAATAAATAAATAAAATTAAAAAATAAGAAACAGAATTTCTTTAAGTCTTTATCATTCGGATATATAATATATATATAGGGTGTTACAAAAAGGTACGGCCAAACTTTCAGGAAACATTCCTCACACACAAATAAAGAAAAGATGTTATGTGGACATGCGTCAGGAAATGCTTAATTTCCATGTTAGAGCTCATTTTGGTTTCGTTCTTCCACCTACGCTCAATGGAGCACGTTATTATGATTTCATACGGGATACTCAACCTGTGCTGCTAGAACATGTGCCTTTACAAGTACGACACAACATGTGTTTCATGCACGATGGAGCTCCTGCACATTTCAGTCGAAGTGTTCGTACGCTTCTCAATTACAGATTCGGTGACTGATGGATTGGTAGAGGAGGACCAATTCCATGGCCTCCACTCTCTCCTGACCTCAACCCTCTTGACTTTCATTTACGGGGGTGTTTGAAAGCTCTTGTCTACGCAACCCCGGTACCAAATGTAGAGACTCTTCGTGCTCGTATTGTGGACGGCTGTGATACAATACGCCATTCTCCAGGGCTGCATCAGCGCATCAGGGATTCCATGCGACGGAGGGTGGAGCATGTATCCTCGCTAACGGAGGACATTTTGAACATTTCCTGTAACAAAGTGTTTGAAGTCACGCTTGTATGTTCTGTTGCTGTGTGTTTCCATTTCATGATTAATGAATGATGAATGTGATTTGAAGAGAAGTAATTAAATGAGCTCTAACATAGAACGTAAGCGTTTCCGGACACATGTCCATATAATTTATTTTCTTTCTTTGTGTGTGAGGAATGATTCCTGAAAGTTTGGCCGTACCTTTTTGTAAACTCAGCTGTAGGCATTAATGAGTAAGTTTGCGAGTATTGTTTATGTTTTTACACCGCTAAAGTGCTGTCGACCTTACTAGTTGTCATAAATTTCAGCTTGAGACTGCTATCCGTCCCCCTGAAAAAGGTGTCTTAAGAAATGGACAGACACATGAACAACAAATGGCAAAAAGCATTTTTATGTGGTATTATTACAAATTATCAACATCAGGTTTTTTCATTTATTATGCTTCTAGGTCAACGGGAATCAACTGTCCCCTTTCCTGATAAAAAGGAGTGTTAAATGCCGGAAAGCCAGACAAACAAAATGATCCTGTAAGGTCTTTGTTTTTAGCGATTGTGGTGCAGAACTCCAAAAGCGAAAGCAGTTTTGTTGCATGACCTTAATTGTTGGTGAAAGTTTTCTTCTTTTAGAAGTAACTCGGATTCGTTCACTACGGAAACAAATAACTAGCACTGGACAGTCAAAATCAAACCGAAAACGTTGCTGATGAGCTTTGAGCGCACCTGGCAAGACACGTTGGTTATCGGTGAATATTTTTCTGTGATACCGGTTCACAAAAAAGGCTAAGAAAGATCCGTGAAATTCACGTATAGTGTGATAGTAAGGTGCATGCCAAAATGTAAGGCTACATAAAGATTTAAGGTACACAATACTTAAACAGTGGTTTGCTACAGGACTACGTATAGTTTCACTAAGCACATAAAACAATATTCAATCAGATGACACATAGGGGTTTCACACATGTTCCGCAGTAATTTGCACTTTCGCGTCGTGTGTATGTGTTCTCTTCGACACCCTGAACACCCGTACGTCGTGTAACAGGTCTGTAACATCCCGGCAGATTAAAACTGTGTGCCGGACCGAGACTCGAACTCGGGTCCCGGGTTCGAGTCTCGGTCCGGCACACAGTTTTAATCTGCCAGGATGTTTCATATCAGCGCACACTCCGCTGTAGAGTGAAAATTTTATTCTAGGTCTGTAACAGTCTAAATGGGAGGCTCGGTAGGACAGTGATCGTTCCGATAAACACTGACACACAGGCGATAGTCGCCAGCTTGCGGCATCCGACATCTTGACACTCTTCCGGGCCAAAGTAGAAGCTACGCTTCCAGTTTAGCTAAAAAGGTCAAACTATCGCCGATGCAGTGTGAACGGATGTCCTGGTGAACGAATTAGACGAATTCTGATCGTTACAGCCGATAGTGTCAGAGAGTTTCAGTATCCCAACAGTCTGAAATTCTCACATGTAAGTGATAAGCTCAACTAAGATAGTAATTGCTCTGCATAAGTAACAGAATACAGATCCAGATTTAGAGCCATTTAGGAGGCTTTACTTATTGACTGACATTCAGTGAAAAGAGATTGCATTATATTATCAGTACTCGCTATTTCAAGTTAACACGCCTTGAATTCTATTCATAAGTATGTGAAATCTAAACGAACCATATGTGGTTTATGTGTACGAAAATAACTATAATGGTATTGCACTCCACAATCCATTAAATCTTAAAAATAATTTTTGTCCTTTATTTTAACTTGTCAACCTTTGAGATAAATTAATTAATATTCTTCGCTTTGATTATTAATGTGACTCTGCGTTGACTAAGTACAGTGCAAAAAGAACATGTCATCTCCGCATATTGACAAAGAGTGTTATATACCGATCATGTATACTGATGACTGAAGTTCCTCCTGCGTCAAGTTTTCAGCATGTAGTCGGAGAAGGTGAAAATGAGGAGTTTTTTGGATGAATCGACGTGTTATGCTAGAGAGAACTCTGTCTCTGGAAATAATCAACTGTTTATGGAAACTGAGAAATGGGTATGTGATAATAGCGTGCAGAGAATATGTTAACTGATTATTGACGCAGCCAGCAACTCAAAAAGCAATTACTCCAAGACAGGCTAACTACTAATGATGTGTTATTCGAATGTTGTAGTCCTACGTCCTACATGGCACAGGAATATTTATTTGTTAATTGAGAGAATCTATGCCCCGACAAAAAATTAAGTCGTTTAGAGCTAGAATTGTACGAAGCTTAACATTATTTCACTGTATTAACCACCAACAGTAAACAGTAGGTATACTGACTACTATCCTTACAGGGCCGTTAGGTATTTATATTAACTAGAATAAACATACGTCGGTGGAGGAATGAAGCATTTCCGAGAGATTGAAAAAGGCATTGGATCCTGTGATTTTCAATAAGATTGACGAACAGATTATCCATTATAGGCCTTTTATCACTATCGTCAGTTTTGAATGTCCTACGCTCAAGTATTACGATCTTTCTGGCGATCAACATGGATTTCAAAACAGCAATCACGCGAATCTCAGATGACACCGTCCATCCACACGGATACAATGGTAGTAAATACTGTCACTTAGACTGATTTCCAAGTTCCTTGAATTTCGTAAGGAGTTTTATACAGTCCCGAATTTTGGCCTAAAGAGCAAAATACGACCGTAGGAAATATCAGAATTGCTTTGTAATTGGAGTTCTTACTAGTGGAATTGTCATGAAACCAAATCTTCCAGCCATTCATAAAATCGTCAGTGGCATTACCTTTACATGAGCTACGTATGTATCACATGTTTGTAAAAGTTATCTGTCCCAGCCCATCACTATCTGGAAACCAAGGAATCATAAAGTAAATATATAAGTCGTAATACTGCTGTCGAAGCGTGATTTATGCATAAAATTACCTTGCCTGTCACTAGACTCTGTTCGTGCGAAGTAGCATTAACTATACCATCTCTGACAAATGTTTACTTAATCTTGCTTTTGTAAATACGTCCTTTATACCGATGTTCTGTTTAACAGCTATTATCCGATAAAATATTATCAAACGGCGTTAATAGTAACAGAAACCCGGCAACTAGAAGATATTCGTTGAAAGTCATTTTCATTCATAAAAATCGTTTGCGACTATATAACTTAGCTGTGTTTGTGGATATCGAATTTTAATACCTGGCACTGGCCCACACCCTTTCAACGATACATACCTTGTGTCTGTATAACTGTAATAGCGTAATATTTACCAGTGCCGGGTGCTGATTAAAAATTGATTTCGTATATCATCGATGTCTGCAGCTGTGTGAGAAAGGCACTTACCTACCCCAAGGCGCTGTGTGTGTTTGTAAATCTGGTTATTCAAAGAGAAAATACTTTTATCAGAACCTTCAAAAATCTTCACAATTTTCCATAATTTCACTTGGCTAGCTGTTTCAAATTTTGCTTATATATGTACTGATGTTTTGGTAGCATATTTCCCGTATTTTGCAGACTATACTCATCCAAGTGTACCTTACGATGCCGTGTAAAAATCTTAAATGAGTCGATCAGCAACTTTTCGAGATTTTTACTAACAATGTTGCTTTTTTCTATGTTATCATATATATATACACTCCTGGAAATGGAAAAAAGAACACATTGACACCGGTGTGTCAGACCCACCATACTTGCTCCGGACACTGCGAGAGGGCAGTACAAGCAATGATCACACGCACGGCACAGCGGACACACCAGGAACCGCGGTGTCAGCCGTCGAATGGCGCTAGCTGCGCAGCATTTGTGCACCGCCGCCGTCAGTGTCAGCCAGTTTGCCGTGGCATACGGAGCTCCATCGCAGTCTTTAACACTGGTAGCATGCCGCAACAGCGTGGACGTGAACCGTATGTGCAGTTGACGGACTTTGAGCGAGGGCGTATAGTGGGCATGCGGGAGGCCGGGTGGACGTACCGCCGAATTGCTCAACACGTGGGGCGTGAGGTCTCCACAGTACATCGATGTTGTCGCCAGTGGTCGGCGGAAGGTGCACGTGCCCGTCGACCTGGGACCGGACCGCAGCGACGCACGGATGCACGCCAAGACCGTAGGATCCTACGTAGTGCCGTAGGGGACCGCACCGCCACTTCCCAGCAAATTAGGGACACTGTTGCTCCTGGGGTATCGGCGAGGACCATTCGCAACCGTCTCCATGAAGCTGGGCTACCAGCACACCGTTAGGCCGTCTTCCGCTCACGCCCCAACATCGTGCAGCCCGCCTCCAGTGGTGTCGCGACAGGCGTGAATGGTGGGACGAATGGAGACGTGTCGTCTTCAGCGATGAGAGTCGCTTCTGCCTTGGTGCCAATGATGGGCGTACGCGTGTTTGGCGCCGTGCAGGTGAGCGCCACAATCAGGACTGCATACGACCGAGGCACACAGGGCCAACACCCGGCATCATGGTGTGGGGAGCGATCTCCTACACTGGCCGTACACCACTGGTGATCGTCGAGGGTACACTGAATAGTGCACGGTACATCCAAACCGTCATCGAACCCATCGTTCTACCATTCCTAGACCGGCAAGGGAACTTGCTGTTCCAACAGGACAATGCACGTCCGCATGTATCTCGTGCCACCCAACGTGCTCTAGAAGGTGTAAGTCAACTACCCTGGCCAGCAAGATCTCCGGATCTGTCCCCCATTGAGCATGTTTGGGACTGGAAGAAGCGTCGTCTCACGCGGTCTGCACGTCCAGCACGAACGCTGGTTCAACTGAGGCGCCAGGTGGAAATGGCATGGCAAGCCGTTCCACAGGACTACATCCAGCATCTCTACGATCGTCTCCATGGGAGAATAGCAGCCTGCATTGCTGCGAAAGGTGGATATACACTGTACTAATGCCGACATTGTGCATGCTCTGTTGCCTGTATCTATGTGCCTGTTGTTCTGTCAGTGTGATCATGTGATGTATCTGACCCCAGGAATGTGTCAATAAAGTTTCCCCTTCCTGGGACAATGAATTCACGGTGTTCTTATTTCAATTTCCAGGAGTGTATATATATATATATATATATATATATATATATATATATATATATATATATACTCCAGTTTATATAGTCCAGTAAACGCACGGACTGGCGGAGTATATACATATATTACTGGACAGTCGTTAAAAAATCTGACGTAAATTGGTATTGAACTTCTGGAAATTTTTCCTGAAAACCATCCCCATTCACATATACAAAACATATATACACTACTGGCCATTAAATTTTTGCTGCACCACGAAGATGACGTGCTGCAGACGCGAAATATAACCGACTGGAAGAAGGCGCTGTGATATGCAAATCATTACCTTTTCAGAGCATTCACATAAGGTTGAAGACGGTGGCGACACTTACAACGTGCTGACAGGAGGAAAGTTTCCAACCGATTTCTCATACATAAACAGCAGTTGACCGGCGTTGCCAGGTGATACGTTTTTGTGATGCCTCGTATCAAGAGGAGAAATGCGTAGCATCACGTTTCCGACTTTGATAAAGGTCGGATTGTAGCCTATCGCGATTGTGGTTTTTCGTATCACGACATTGCTACTCGCGTTGGTCGAGATCAAATAACTGTTAGCAGAATGTGGAATCGGTGGGTTCAGGAGGGTAATACGAAACGCTGTGCTGTATCCCAATGGCGTCGTATCACTAGCAGTCGTGATGACAGGCATCTTATCCGCATGGTTGTAACGGATCGTGCAGCCGCATCTCGATCCCTGAGTCAACATATGGGGACGTTTGTAAGACAACAACCATCTGCAGGAACAGTTCGACGACATCTGCGGCAGCATGGACTATCAGCTCGGAGACCATGGCTGCGGTTACCCTTGACGCTGCATCACAGACAGGAGCGCCAGCGATGGTGTACTCAACGACGAACCTGGATGCACGAATGGCAAAACGTCATGTATTCGGATGAATCCAGGTTCGGGTTAGAGCATCATGATGGTCGCGTCCGTGTTTGGAGACATCGTGGTGAACGCACATTGGAAGCGTGTATTCGTCATCGCCATACTGGCGTATCACCCGGCGTGATGGTATGGTTACACTTCTCGGTCAGCTCTTGTTCGCATTGACAGCGCACTGAACAGTGGACGTCACATTTCAGATGTGTTACGGCACGTGGCTCTACCCTTCATTCGATCCCTGAGAAACCCTACATTTCAACAGCATAATGCGCGACCGTATGTTGCGGGTCCTGTACGGACCTTTCTAGATATAGAAAATGTTCGACTGCTGCTCTGGCCAGCACGTTCTCCAGATCTCTCACCAATTAAAAACGTATGGTCAATGGTGGCCGAGCCACTGGCTCGTCATAATACGCCAGTCACTACTCTTGATGAACTGCGGTATCGTGTTGAAGTGCATGATCAGTTGTAACTGTCCACGCCATGCAATCTCTGTTCGACTCAATGCCCAGGCGTATCAAGGCCGTTATTACTACCAGAGGTGTTTTTTTCTGGGTACTGATTTCTGAGGATCTATGCACCCAAATTGCGTGACAATGTAATCACATATCAGTTCTAGTATAATATATTTGTCCAATGAATACCCGTTTATCATCTACATTTCTTCTTGATGTAGCAATTTTGACGGCCAGGAGTGTATTAAAAATGTACAGGCGATCTCAGTTCGAAAGCGTATTAAAATATAGTGTATAAATTAGAAGTAATTTAGTGATGAACTCTCTGAGTTATTTACTTAGAAAGCTTCTCTTTTATAAAGTATGTATATATTTATGTAGCATATAATGAAAAAAAGTAAGTAGCCTACGTCCATCTAAACGTTTATCAGACTACGGTTTAAGTCTTTAAAGTAATTCGGCCAAGGAATTTCCTAGAATTTGCTAACAGATTTCCCCTTTATGTAGTCTATATACATTTATATAGAATGTATATTAAAAATATGTAGCAACTGTGGGTTTCTCAATTTATGAGAGTATCGCGTAAAAATTTGCAGTACATCACTGAACAACTTTTCGAGATTTTAGCTAACAACCTTTCCAATTTATATACTGCGTATGTACTTACGTGCTACATATAATTTAATATTGTGTAGCCTATGTCCGTCCCAATGTTTATTAAAGTATTGGGTAAGCGTTTCAAGTAAATCTGTGAAGAACTTTTCGAGATATACGGTGACAGCCATACACTACGACTTTTCATATACACGGACAGAAAAGAAAAATTGCAGCACCAAGAAGAAGTCGTGCCACGTAAACAAAAGTGCATGCATGTCCAAGGGAACTTTGCACCGTAATCAGAATAACACAGACGCTGCAATGTCCTATAAAAGGCGGTAAGAGAAAATGTATTAATTCCTCGCTAGCTTGGACCGTGTCATAATGACGCCTTGGGCGGTACATAAAAATTTAAAGAGTAATTCTCACCCTTTTCAGGAGCATGCACTGTTTAACTTCGCGATTTAACGGTCATAACATAAAAGGAATTATAGTTTTCTCCAGGTCAGCTCATCAGGGAAGCCCTCTACCTCCTTCATAGCGAGCTAAAGCGAGACAGATATTTGTTTTCTAGACCGTAAAACTAACCATTATCATGAAATATGGCTCTAGGAAATAACCCGCTCGTAGCTTTCTCGCGTTGTAAATCCCTTTTGTGTGCTGCGACTAATGATTCCAACGAGAATCATCCTCAGATTGTGGGTGGAATTGATTTCCAAAATTGTTAAATTATATTTCCTACAGTAAAGAGTTAATAACTTTTGTATTCCCATCAATAAACGTAAGTCAAACAAAAGGAGATTTTTACTAGTGTTCGCCACCAGACGTAAATATACAAGTATGTATCATATTCATTAGATACATATTAGATAGATATTTATTAGATAGATATGTACAAACTAGTAAAACTATTGTTACAAAAATATTTGTTTTTTTATGCAATACGCAACTGAGCGCATGACGCCGTGTAAACTACAGTTATAGGGAAATATTTTCCAAAAAATCTAACACAGTGAAACCAGAACAGAAAAATCTGGAAAAAAGTCGATTGTGAAATAATTTCCTGACGATAGCAAGGTAACGTGTCACGTAAAGAACATTGTTATTCATTTGTAGCTCTTATCAAAGTTAAATCTGAGAGTAGAATTGATTTTTCACGAGCTGCACTGTGTGCTACGTATACAATTTGGTTTCTTTCCTAGTGGTTTCAAAATTCATTAGTTTTGTAGTAATTGCTTGTTACGTAAATGTTTCGAAAGGTAGCAGAAACATCCTTGCAGTAACGCCCAAAACGCGCTAACACACTTAACGTTGCGCAATTGTTTTGCAAAGAAATATTTGACAGTAGCAGAAATACGTTGGAGCCAAGTGTCACTGTGAAGTGCTAAAGCAGTGAACAAAAACGATTAAATCAGAGAAGGTTACTTAATTTCGGAAATTCATACACGTTGTAATGATTAAAACTAAATTGGGAACAGTAACCTTGGAAAAATCAGAGAGAAAACACTTTGGACAACACACTCGACAGTAACGTTGAAAATGTTCAGGGTAGCGGAAGCGATGTTGAGGATCGACCAGCATCACACACGGGTGCATTGCTAATGCTGAAAAAGCAAACCCTGCACCTGACTCTTGTGTACAATTATGTCAATGGATAGAAACCTTAGTCAATCAAAATCTTGACAACGCTTCAGAAGAATTAGAGGCTTTATTGATGATGTTAGTAACCTTACTGAGATGCAGAACACTTCGAAAACAGACTTGCGCTTCACGTCATTAGAGTGACACGCGGCGACTTCAGCACTGAAAACTACAGTAAAAGGCATTGACAGAACAGATAAAAAACTGATAAATGCTTTTGATAGTAGGTGGTCATAACACACAATTCTACAGTTCATAGTTTAACAGGTAGCGAGACAATTACGTAGTGATGGAAGCTAAAGAAATGAGTTAGTGTATTTGCCAGGGCCACGACATAAATCTTGGTCGTTTCGTTTACTAGGCAGGAATGCTAGCCATTACACCTCGACAGCACTAGGATTAAGATCGCTGCAGTGACTACCCCAAGTCCATTGCCCTCCCCAACACAAACCTCAATTCATATCTTCAGCCTATTTTCCCCTTCTTACACCGTCACTATTGCCGAGATCTCCACCACTGGAACAGCACGCCAGCGTTGGACATAATGGGGAAATCTTGCTTCCATCATTATCATTGATAAAGATGAGACTCAAATTTCTCTGTGGGGATTCTCTGGCACTGGAAAACGTCGCTTTATATACCTTTCCACGGATGGATCAAAGGGCAATCCAATTACCCAACCTATCCCTGATTCATCCTACAACTGTAACATCCAATACGTCATCAGACGAGAACATTTACCTGTGTAGGAATCTTGTATTTTTTTCTTGTTTCCGTTTCAGGTACTAGGAACTGTAACTATATTACTAAAAAACAGTTGTTTCATTTTATTATTGAAATATGAATGTGTAAAATACTTACAAAGACAGGAATCACCTTGTGTGAAGCTAATGGAATGAGAGGTGATTTATGCGATGCAGTTAGATTAGTTACCATGATTTTTTGTGTAAAGACAATATTGTGTGTGTCACTATAGTTGAAAGGGCAGAACGAAGACCATATTATGATGTGTGAAAGAACCAAGTACGATATCATCGAACTTCAAAGCAATGTATACTAGGATCTAAAAATAACTGAAAATACTCTGCCACATGTGAAAAACAGAGTGCAACAAACTTTTTGTGAAGTGAATCATTGGGCTCAGAGGTATGGGTATGAACTGCACAGACTTCGCCGTAGGGGGAGGTGAAACATTACCATAAATATCTTCGGTGTCAGATGGAATATTATGATTACTGTAGAGGAACAGCCGGCCACGGTGGCGAGCGGTTCTGGGTGCTTCAGGCCAGAACCGCGCGACTGCTACGGTTGCAGGTTCGAATCCTGCCTCGGGCATGGATGTGTGTGATGTGCTTAGGTTTAAGTAGTTCTACGTTCTAGGGGACTGATAACCTCAGATGTTAATTCCCATAGTGCTCAGAATCATTTTGTTTTTGTAGAAGAACAGTAAATATGTTAAGGTTGTTCTTGTTTTGTCACATTCTCGTATCTTTACTTTTTTAGAATTGAATGGAGTTTGGACAAAGGGGAGTATGTCCGCTCATTGTATGATAATAACCACTCAAGTGGAGAAATGGTTGAACGTAATTATTATTGTCATCCTTCCACTGTAGAGAAGGTGAAAGGATTTAGTGGTTCTTTGACGGTGAAAAAGGGAGTAAATAAAATGGACTAATTCCAGGCTGGCTTGGAAAGTATCAATATGGCCCCTTGCGCAGTACGCAAAAATTGAGAGAGTAGTTCTGACGTTCTTTAAGAGATTGCAGTCTTTAACTTTCTGATTTATCGGTCAAAACATAAAAGGAATAAAAGTTTTCTCCAGGTCAGCTTATCAGAGTAGCCCTCTGCTTCCTGCATACCGATCTAAAGGTATTTGTTTTATAGATCGTAAAACAAAGCATAATGATGAAATATGGCACTAGGAAGTAAGCCGTTCGTTTCTGTTTCGCTAACGTAAACCCCTTTTGAGTGATGCGACTAACGATTCCATCGAGAGTCATACTCAATTGCGGGCATACCTGATTTTCTAAATTATTAAATTACTTTTCTCTTCGAGAGTCATACTCAATAGCGGGCATACCTGATTTTCTAAATTATTAAATTACTTTTCTCTCGTTAAGCACTCAACAATTTTTCTATCCCCGTCAGTGAACGCACTTCGCACAGAAGGATATTTTACAAAATTGTCCTACTGTATACGACTGCTGGCAGCAGTGGTCACGAGAATGTACGGTACCAAAATGACCGGGCTGGTGCATCGTACTGCTTCTGCAGCAGCAGTCTGACCAGCAGTTGACACCACAGCCACACAACGAACCGTGACAAAATGCTTACATGAAGGACAGCTCCGAGCCAGACGCTATGCAGCTTGTATTCCACTGACCCCAAACGAAAACCGTTTGCGACTTCAGAAGTGTCAAGCGGCGGCTGAGCGAACGGCAGGATGGAGGTCTGTTGCGTTTTCTGATGAAAGCAAGTTCTGCCTCGGTGCCAGTGATAGCCTTGTTGGCTAGAAGGAGGCCAGTTGAGGGCATCAACTAACCTGTCTGCGTGTTGGACACAACTGAAGTTAAGGTCTGGGGTTAATTTCGTATGACAGGAGGAGCACTCACACGTGTATCCCACGTGTACTGACTGCAAATTTGCTCGTCAATCTGGTGTTTCGACCTGTCGTGCTGCCATTCATGAACAGAATTCCTGTTTTTTTTCCCAACTGGATAACGCCAACCCATATACTGCTGATGTAACCCAACATGCTCTGCAGAGCGTCGACATGTTGTCTTGGCCTGCTCGATCACCAGCTCTGTCTCCAATCGAGTACACATATGGTACATCATCAGAGGACCACTCCAGCGTCATCCACAAATAGCATACCGTCGCTGTATTACCACTGCAGCAGGCATGGAATTCCACGCCACAAACTGACATCTTGGCCCTGTGGAACACAATGTATGCACATTAGCAAGCTTGGATTAAACATGCTGGCTTTAACACAGGTTATTAACTTTCCAGCATCTCACATTTGCAGTGGCTTATCTCGCAGTTACATTAAGCTACGACCTTGCTATGTTAATCAATTAATTTTGTTACCCATACAAGTTTATTCCCTGAATTTCATTATCCAACATTAATTATTTTTTGGCATTGCGATTTCTTTCGACGACACTAGTCCTACCGTTCCTATTAGTGTTGTACTGCAAAACCGTCGAATGGCGTTTACACGTCAACGGCACGGTTGATGGATACGTCGTAGTCGGCGAATATGTACTATTCGCACTATATGCGAGAGAGAATTCCCATAGCATGTGCTTCGGTAAGTGTCGAAGTGATAACGAATACTACTCAGTTCATGGTAAGAAGATTGCAGCACTGCATTGATACCAATGGTCATCAATTCCAACACCTTCTGTAAATGAACGTCCATGGCATCTTTTTGACCGTCGTTTAGCTTGAAAGACCTTACGAGTCGATAGCCGCTATCAGACTATAGCATCCCATTCAAAAAAACAAAGTTGACCTTCATATCTCTGACCCGACCCCACCCAGAAACAAAAAACCAACTCATATTGTGGCCCCCGTTGTCCCGTGTATCATCTGTCCCACAAACTTTTCAGCTACTATCATACTTCCGGAGTTATTCTAGGTGGCGATAGTTAGTGACTCGTATATACTCTGTCGACAGAAATCGGAGTGCCAAAAAATAATTAACATAAGAGTAATGAAATTGCTACACCACGAAGATGACGTGCTACAGACGCGAAATTTAACCAACAGGAAGAAGATGCTGTGATATGCAAATGATTAGCTTTACACAGCATTCATACGAGGTTGGCGCTGTTGGCTACACCTGCAACGTGCTGACATCAGGAAAGGTTCCAACCGATTTCTCATACACAAAAGCAGTTGACCGGCGTTGCCAGGTGAAACGTTGTTGTGATGCCTCGTGTGAGGAGGAGAAATGCGTACCATCACGTTTCCGACATTGATAAAGGTCGGGTTCTAGCCTATCGCGATTGTGGTTTATCGTTTCGCGACATTGGTGCTCGCGATGGCCGAGATCCAATGACTGTTAGCAGAATATGGAATCGGTGAATTCAGGATAGTAATACTGGATCCCAGCGTCCTCGTATCACTAGCAGTCGAGAAGACAGGCATCTTATCCGCATGGTTGTAACGGATCGTGCAGCCACATCTCGATCCCTGAGTCAACAGATGGGGACGTTTGCAAGACAACAACAGTTCGGCGACGTTTGCAGCAGCATCGACTATCAGCTCGGAGACCATGGCTGCGGTTATCCTTGACGCTGCATCACAGACAGGAGCGCCAGCGATGGTGTACTCAACGATGAACCTGGGTGCACGAATGGCAAAGAGTCACTTTTTCGGATGAATCCAGGTTCTTTTTACAGCATCATGATGGTCGCATCCGTGTTTGGCTACATCGCGGTGAACGCAGATTGGAAGCCTGTATTCGTCATCGCCATACTGGCGTATCACCCGTCACGATGTTATGAGGTGCCATTGGTTACACTTCTCAGTCACCTCTTGTTCGCATTGATGGCACTTTGAACAGTGAACGTTACATTTCAGATGTGTTACGACCCAGGCTCTACCCTTCATTCGATCCCTGAGAAACCCTAAATTTCAGCAGGATAATGCACGACCGTATATTGCAGGTCCTGTACGGACCTTTCTGGATATAGAAAATGTTCGACTGCTGCTCTGGCCAGCACCTTCTCCAGATCTCTCACCAATTGAAAACGTCCGGTCAATGGTGGCCGAGCAACTGGCTCGTCACAAGACGCCAGTCACTACTCTCGATGAACTGTGGTATCGTGTTGAAGCTGCATGGGCAGCTGTACCTGTACACTCCATCCAAGCTCTGTTTGACTCAATGCCCAGGCGTATCAAGGACGTTATTACGGCCAGAGGTGGTTGATCTGGGTACTGATACCTCTGGATCTATGCACTCAAATTGCTTGAATATGTAATCACATGTCAGTTCTAGTGTAATATATTTGTCCAATGAATGCCCGTATATCACCTGCGTTTCTTCCTGGTGTAGAAATTTTAATGGCCAGTAATATATATATATATATATATATATATATATATATATATATATATATATGTGTGTGTGTGTGTGTGTGTGTGTGTGTGTGTGTGTGTGTATTTAAAATTATGCATTCTGTGCCGGAATGAACATTTATAAGTGTATTGTGAAAAAATTTGATGTAAGCCGGTCCTAAACTTACCTATATTATTGCTAAAAACGTTTTCCCGACATGTATGCGTAAAACTATGCATTAAGTCGGTCAAGGACTTTTAGAGATTCTTTTCTTAATAGCGTCAAAATATGGCTTAGGCTTATAAAGTAATATAGATATGTTAGAAGTTCCTCCTGGCCGTGCAGAGTTGATTGTATTGTAATCAGCCGGACGAGCGGTTCATGGTACTTTAGTCCGGAACAGCAATGCTGCTACGATTGCAGGTTCGAATCCTGACTCGTGTGTGGATGTGTGTGATGTCCTTAGGTTGGTCAGGTTTAAGTAATTCTAAGTCTAGGGGAATGATGGGACTCTGATCTTAAGTCCCATAGTGCTTAGAGCAATTTTAACCATTTTTTGTTGTAATCAGATAGGTGACCACACTTGTGTGTGGTAGCATACTGCAGGGAGATGAGCTGAGGATCGACAGTGCTAGGATTGACGGGTGACACTCAACACAATCAAATTGCGTTTAAAGAAGCGATAAACATACTAAAGTAATCGTGACAATACTGCAAGTCGGTTTACAGAGCATTCGTCACAATTATAAAGGTGGTAAGTAAGGTTTGATGTTAAGAGAATATCCTTCAGTGCATTTCTCCCTCACTCTCGTGGGGAACAATGACACAAGTTACATACCAGTGAGTGTGCGTCCATAGTGTGTAAGGTGGTGTGGTCTCCTGACCTTCATTTCATACATATTCCGACCTCACCATCGTATTTTGTGCATCAAGACGTATCATTCCAGCCGAAACACGATAGGGTAGAGTCAGTTTTACACATTTCCATTTCATCGATATGCAAATCTAATAAATACACTACTGGCCATTAAAATTGCTACACCACGAAGATGACTTGCATGAGACGCGAAATTTAACCGACAGGAAGACGATGCTGTGATATGCAAATGATTAGCTTTACACAGCAATCATACGAGGTTGGCGCTGTTGGCGACACCTACAACGTTGTGACATGAGGAAAGTTTCCAACCTATTCTCTTACACAAATAGCAGTTGACCGGCGTTGCCTGGTGAAACGTTCTTGTGATGCCTCGTGTAAGGAGGAGAAATGCGTACAATCACGTTTCCGACAATGATAAATGTCGAATTCTAGCCTATCTCGATTGTGGTTTAAAGTATCGCTTCATTGGTGCTCGCGTTGGTCGAGATCCAATGACTGTTAGCAGAATATGGAATGCATCTTATCCGCATGGCTGTAACGGATCGTGCAGATACGTCTCGATCCCTGAGTCAACAGATGGGGACGTTAGGAAGATAACAACCATCTGCACGAACAGTTCGACGACGTTTGCAGCAGCATGGACTATAAGCTCGGAGACTATGGCTGCGGCTACCTTGACGCTGCATCACAGACAGGCGCCTGCGATGGTGTACTCAACGATGAACCTGGGTGCACGAATGGCAAAACGTCACTTTTCGGATGAATCCAGGTTCTGTTTACAGCATCATGATGGTCGCTCCGTGTTTGGCGGCACCGCGGTGAACGCAAATGGAAGCGTGTATTCGTCACCGCCATACTGGCGCCGCCCCCATGAACCACAGACCTTGCCGTTGGTGGGGAGGCTTGCGTGCCTCAGCGATACCGATAGCCGTACCGTAGGTGCAACCACAACGGAGGGGTATCTTGTGAGAGGCCAGATAAACGTGTGGTTCCTGAAGAGGGGCAGAAGCTTTTTCAGTAGTTGCAGGGGCAACAGTCTGGATGATTGACTGATCTGGCCTTGTAACACTAACCAAAACCGCCTTGCTGTGCTGGTACTGCGAACGGCTGAAAGCAAGGGGAAACTACACCCGTAATTTATCCCGAGGGCATGCAGGTTAATTGTATGGTTAAATGATGAAAGCGTCCTCTTGAGTAAAATATTCCGGAGGTAAAATAGTCCCCCATTCGGATCTACGGGCGGGGACTACTCTAGAGGACGTCGTTATCAGGAGAAAGAAAACTGGCGTTCTACGGATCGGAGTGTGGAATGTTAGATCCCTTAATCGAGCAGGTAGGTTAGAAAATTTAAAAAGGGAAACGGATAGGTTAAATTTAGATATAGTAGGAATTAGTGAAGGTCGCTGGCACGAGGAACAAGACCTTTGGTCAGTCGAATACGGGGTTATAAATAGAAAATCAAATAGGGGTAATGCAGGAGTCAGTTTAATAATGAATAAAATAATAGGAGTGCGGGTAAGCTACAGCAAACAGCATATGAACGCATTATTGTGGCCAAGATACACACGAAGCAAACGCCTACTACAGTGAAAGACGTTTGTATGCCAACTGCCTCTACAGATGACGAAGAAATGTATCATGAAAAAAAGAAATTATTCAGATAGTGAAGGAAGACAAAAATTTAATAGTCATGGGTGACTGGAATTAGATAATAGGAAAAGGGAGAGAAGGGAACGTAGTAGGTGAATATGGATTGGGGCTAAGAAATGAAAGAGGAAGCCGCTTGGTAGAATTATGCACGGCGCACAACATAGTCCTATCTAACACTTGGTTCAAGAATCATAAAAGAAGGTTGTATAACATGGAAGAAGCCTGAATATACTGACAGGTCTCAGATAGATTATATAATGGTAAGTAAGAGATTTAGGAACCAGGTTTTAAATTGTAAGACATTTCCATGGGCAGATGTGGACTCTGACCATAACAATTGATTATGAACTGTAGATTAATACAGAAGAAACTGCAAAAAGGTGGGAATTTAAGGAGATGGGACCTGGATAAACTGAAAGAACCAGAGGTTGTACTGAGTTTCAGGGAGATCATAAGGGAACAATTGACAACAATGGGGGAAAGAAATACAGTAGAAGAAGAATGGGTAGTTTTGAGGGATGAAATAGTGAAGGCAGCAGAAGATCAAGTAGGTAAAAAGACGAGGGCTAGTAGAAATCTTTGGGTAACAGAAGAAATATTCAATCTAATTGATGAAAGGAGAAAATATAAAAATGCAGTAAATGAAGTAGGCAAAAAGGAATACAAACGCCTCAAAAATGAGATCGGCAGGAAGTGCAAAATTTGCTTAGCAGGGATGGCTAGAGGACAAATGTAAGGATGTAGAGGCTTATCTCACTAGGGATAGGATAGATACTGCCTACAGGAAAATTAAAGAGACCTTTGGAGAAAAGAGAACCACTTGTATGAACATCTAGAGCTCAGATGGAAACCCAGTTCTAAGCAAAGAAGGGAAAGCAGAAAGGTGGAAGGAGTATACAGAGGGTTTATACAAGGGCGGTGTACTTGAGAACAATATTATAGAAAAGGGAGAGGATGTAGATGAAGATGGAGATACGATACTGTGTGAAGAGTTTGACAGAGCACTGTAAGACCTGAGTCGAAACAAGGCCCCAGGAGTAGACAACATTCCATTAGAGACCTGGAGATGAATACACTAAGCAGATTCAGAAGGATGTAGGCTGCAGTACGTACTGGGAGACGAAGCAGCTTGCACAGGATATAGTAGCATGGAGAGCTGCATCAAACCAGTCTCAGGACTGAAAACCACAACAACAACAACGGAGTTCAAACTGATCTGCCCTGAATTCGGGTTGTACCAGTTTTTCCATTCGTCTGTTAAGAATTCGTGTTAGTATCTTGCAACTGTGACTTATTAAATTGATAGTTCGGTAATTTTCACACTTATCTATACCTGTTTTCTTTGAGATTGGAATTATTGAAGTATGAGCATATTTCGCCTGTCTCACACACCTTGGTCACCAAATGGAAGGGTTTTGTCATGGCCGGCTCACCCAAGGCTATCAGTAGCTCTAACTCCCGGGTCCTGGTTTCGACTTTGGTCTTCCAGTGCTCGGCCAAATTCTTCACGCAGTATCTTATCACCCATTTCATTTTCATCTACGGCCTCTTCCCTTTCCATAATACAGGGTGTATATAAAGTCCGGGAACACTTTCAATTATTTATTGCATAAGAACCAAACACTGTACAGATATCATACATATGTCATTTTGAAGAGAAACCCTGAAAGTTTTCTTTTCATGTATGCCGCCACAGTGTAGTTTGGTAATTTGCCTATAGTCAGTGGTCGTCACAAACGTGGCGACTTCAGGTGCGGAGCGAGGTTTCTGTGTGTTTGAATTCGACAAAAACAAATGTGCTACTGCTGTTCAACGGATGTGTAGAACCAAGTAGGGTAAGAAGCCACCATCGAGGCAGGCAATTTATCACTGGCACAACAAGTTCATTACGGCGGGTTGCTTATGCCCGGCAAAGAGAAGCGGACGTCCCAGTCTGAGTGAAGTGAATGTGGAGCGCATACGAGAGACATTTATAAGGCGTTCAAAGAAATCGGTGCGTTGCGCATTACTGTGAGGAAAGTACTGTGACAGAAGTTGTCTATCAAACCATTCAAACTGGAGTTAGTGCAGAAGCTCAATGACGACGACAAACACAAGCATTTTGGGTTTTATTCGCAGTTGATACAATTGAATGAGGATGGAGATGGCACTCTTGATCGCTTAATTTTTGGCGACGAAGCCACTTTTCACACTAATTGTAAAGTGAACAGGCATAACTGTCGAATCTGGCGTACAAATCTCCCACACCCAATGCATTAAATTTAAGCGTGATTCCCCAAAGGCAAATGTTCTTTGTGCCTTGTCACGTCGAAAACTGTACGGCTATTCTTCTTCGCCAATAACACCGTCACTGGATATTCCTTCTTGGACACGTTGGAGCAATGGCTGATGCCTCAAATGCTATCGGACTCTCCGTTCATCTTTCAGCAGGATGGGGCTACACCCCATTTACATCTTGGAGTTCGGGGCAACCTGAACACGGAGCTGTCGCATCGATGGATCGACCATGCTACATAAGAGGACAGTTGTTTCACGAAATTGCCACCCCGATCACCAGATCTCACTCCGTGTGACTTTTTTCTGTCGGGACCCATCAAAGATCTGGTGTATGTACAACCTCTACCACGTGATGTAGCAGAGCTCCGGCAGAGAATACGGGAAGCGACTGCAACAGTCGACGATGCCATGCTGGAACGGGTATGGCAAAAAAATTCGCTTACCTGTTGACGTCTGCCGGGTCACTCATGGTTCGCATATCGAATGTTTGTAAAAGAAACTTTCAAAGATTCTCTTCAAAATTCAATATGTATGACATCTGCACAATGTTTAGTTCTTGTGCAATAAATAATTGGAGTTGTTCCCGGACTCTGTGTACACCCTGTAATGCCCTCAAGTACACCGTCCATATACAGACCCTCTATATTCTCCTTCCACCTTTAGGCTTCCCCTTCTTTGCTTAGGACTGGTTTTCCATCTGAGCTCTAGATATTCATATAGGTGGTTCTCTTTTCTGCGAAGGTCTATTTTTTCTGTAGACAATATCTACAATATCTTACTCCTAGTCATATATGCTTCTACACTCTTACATCTGTCCTCTAGCGATACTTGTCCTCTATCCATCCTTGCTCTTCTTGTCGATCTCACGTTTGAGACGTTTGTATTCTTTTCCCCCTGCTTCATTTACTACATTTTTATGTTTTCATCTTTCATCAATGAAATTCAACATCTCTTCTGTTACCCAAGGATTTCTACTAGTCCTTGTATTTTTACTAATTGATCCTCTGCTGCCTTCACTGTTTCATCTGTTTCAACCTTAGGTTACAAAATTTCATAGTTTTACGGGTTGTTACCAACTGCCAATAACTGTTATATTTGTCAGAGGGTTAATCAGAATCGTTTAATGGGATCATCTGTAACATTTCGTAGGTTAACTTTGTCACTCCGTGATGGATAACGGCTTACAGCCGTGTTGGTAATGGAGAATAACTATGCGAAAGCGCCATAGCTATATAAGTGCATTTTCTGGAATGGTAATTGTATGGTTTATGGACTGACATGAGGTAACTGTGCGATATAACTTTGTGGATTTGGGATCGTTTACTTTGTGCTTGCTTTGCAACCACTTGTTTCGCGCCAAATTTGGGGGCCATTTCTCAGTGAGCAGTAATCATTAATGTGTGTTATTTACTAGTGTTAAGTCCTTGGTAAGCGATGATTATATTGACAAATGATAGTTATTTGTCATTTTCCTATGTGATGGGTGGCGGTTCCACATGAGCTGCCACGTGTGGCTACGTTTACTCTATACAGTGTGCTGAGGTTCAAAGTGAATATTTGTTCAGATAATTTTAAACAGTTTAACTATCCTATCTTCACTCTATGGTGAATGTATTGTGCTAGAGTTTTGATTGCTGGAGCTTCAGTTTAATTTCGAAATCGTTGTGATAGTTCACATAAACTAGAATTTTCTAATGCGTGTATCAATGGAATTCGGTAGACTGCCACAACAAATTCCCTCAGAACGGCACCCACAGTTAACGCAGTTTTAATAATTTCAATTATATGTATTTAACATAAATCATGGGAGTGACCGCCAATAGAGTGATACCAATTCACATTTGAATACTGATCACTAAACTTAAAGTTGGTTCTATTCCTTGTTGACGTAATCAAAAGTAATTTGCTATTGACTGATGCCTTCTTGAGTCATTCAAGTAGCACGATGGATCCCTGAGTGTAGTTATGTTGTTACGAGATCTGCTAGTCGGAACCGTACTCTGTTGATCTCCATTGCTTAGCCTTCCCAGTGCCAGTGATGTTCAAGTCGCTGCAGTTAATATAGAGAGTATCTTGTATGCCATTGGGAACTGTGCACTGTAAGACGAGATTATTTACATTATATGAATCCTTGCCACTAAAAAATAACACGGCGATCTTGTATTAGCCCTAGGTTAACCCCTTCTTGGAATTATTACATGTAGCCTTGCAGACGCTAAAGTTGTAATCTGAAGGGGATGAAATTATTGTCAATTTGAAAAATAAATTCTGTGTAGCAAGATTCCTATGTTGCTCTTGCTGAAGGAAACCTTCATTCATTCCCGGAGAAAGTACATTCCAGTAATTGGTTACAATTGATTCAGTAGGGTATTAATGTAATTGATACAGTAATAAAGAGTGGAAACTGTTTACGGGCAAATCAAATCTCTGTCCTCATCTATACTCATTGTGCTGGCTGATGACAGTATAAGGGAACGTTATACGTTGTGCGTTATATCAATTAATCTGAGAGACGACCGATAATTAATATTATTCATATGATTAGTCAGGCCATAATTGAAAAATTATGCCCTGCTGCCACTAGCCACAGGAAGCAGTGAGAGGTAGTTTAAAGTTATACCGTCAAAAGTGTTAACAAATGAGACAGACGAGGGCCCATACTAGGTATGAATCAAACGCAGAGGCGATAATAGCACATGATGAAATCAAAGAAGCAGATAGAGGTGAATTAGCAGTAGGTTTGCATATTTTTGCACCATCGTGTCGACATTTCAATAGATTGCGCTTGACATATACAATATCTGAAGTAGGGCACAAACATTCAACTCGTTAGTCAAGGTCCTCTAATCTTCGGTTCACTATAGATCTTGCCTTGGATACAGTGTCCGTGAATTCTGTTCTGAATTTTGTCTGAGAAGGGTGAAGGAGTGGTGGAATTGGTCGTAGAGCAGCACCACTTCTCAGAGCTGTTAAATAATTTGCGCTTGATATCGATTCGTTGCAAGCGCTAGTTTACTAGGGTGTCATAAAAGTTAAAGCCATCTTCATCTATCGTCAAAATGATGTCCTGAGACGCGGTCGTAAACGGGCAACAGGAATTTTATTTCGGTGCGGTATAGACCACTCTACGTTCTAAGTTCCTTTTATGACTGAGTCGAATTATTAGCCGATCTCTTCCATCAAACCGTTCTATAGCGGTCTTGAGAATATTGAATGTAGGTTGTCTGAGCACTCGCCCCAATTCTAAATGTGCTTAATAAAGTTTAGTGTTAAGAGCCTCTCCCTTAGCGGACTCCTACCTTACCCTTATTCTCTAGTTCTTACGTTAACTGCAGTGAATGATTCTGACTAATATGTAACTCTTAGCCTACTCAGGGATAACAACATTTGACATACCTCGATTCACCTTGCCTATCTCTTGACTCTGCGTCTCTTCTTATGAAATTTATGTGACACACCATTCATTTCCTCAGTTCACAGTCGACATATGTTATAGAAGCGCTGCTCGGAAACACGAAAGTCAATGTTGAAAATTTACTGAGTGATAAACGTGGGCTACATCTGTGTATCTAAATTATTGCGCTCCATACCGAACTAAATATCTAGATTTAGTATTAAAGAAATTTGTTCAGTACCGCATGTTGCAACTCCATTAAACACGGAAAAATATACGTCTCAAACTTAGACTATTTTGTTAGATTTCTAATATGTTATCCTATCCTGGACGTCAAGGGAAAACACAAGCTCCAGGTGGCCAATTTCTAGTACACAACAATTTAAGGTACGTAATCATATTTTTACTTTAGCCTAGAGACAAATTTTTGTATATCATTGACATCATGAGATTCACGCCGAGTCTTCCCAAACTTTCTTCTCACCAACAAATGTTACCACGAATGCAGCCTGTACTTAAGACTGGCGGCATATTGACAATTCCAGTACTAACTCATCTAAAATATCCTAGCTCCCCAGGCCACTGGAAATACATTACTCTCAAATGCTTGAAAAAGTTGTAGTATATTATTGCATAAATCAATACGATTTACATCAAATGACCAACTCACATGTTAATGTCATTGAACGTTTCCAGTCGCTTTACGCAATCCCCGTTGCGAGTTTATTTAGGCAATTTACATACCAGTGACACACACACCCTTGCGAAACAACTTTTCAATGGGATAGTTATAGTGGATAACTGAAACCCATAAACACGACTTCTTGTTAATGATCAAACTGCTCTTAAGCACGTTTCACATTCTCAGACTTCCAGCTACAAATCTGTGCCAAATGTTTGATACACTACAGAGCACAACGTGTAAAATTTGTTGGTACTGATGGAAGAATGATCTGGAACTTAAACTGGGAAAACCACCAAATGGTAAAGACCAACGAAAGTTACCACACAAAGAGATAATGTGAGAGACGACACAATATGAAAGAGTATGCTATAATAATTTTAAAACGATACAACAGCACCTCCACTGTGTGGCACTTGAGTGTCGAGTAAACCATAATGCACTGGATTTTCACCTAGTGTAAGATGAAAGACATTCTAGATAATTAAATATTATTTACAAACTAAGAAAGCTTAGGGATGATACACGTTTTCATGAAACAGTGATGTCCACGTTTTCATGAAACTGTGGTGTACTACCAACAGCTATCATTATGCACATTATATCAATAAACAGACCTCACTCAATAATGAACTTTTTTAAAAATATTACCTCTCGATACAGTGCGAAAGGGCGATGGAACAGGAGATAGGTCAGAATATGACGGCGAATCTGTAATGTCCTACACAAATGAATCTTTCGAGGATTCACCTTAATCGATTGAGGGAACCCACTATAAATGTCAGTCTCGATCACCGTACGACAATTTGAGCTGCTCCTCAGATGCGACGTGGCACACACACTGGTTGATTGTTTTAAAAGAATGCCACCACTCCGAGAGATTTGAATTGCTACCTAAATGATACGTAGTGGCTCTGCTCAAGTGGGGTTGCCACCAACAACCTGGGAATCGGTATTCCGGCTTCTGTTTGCTGTCCGTCAGTGTATACTCCAGTTGATAAATAATGATCCATCAACTGTAATGTCACTCTAGACTATATCGACCGATGCTAACATGGAGCGAAAAGTGAAAACGGTAGTCTTTGCTACAATTTCTAGGGAAATTTTTGAAGAGTTGATGGATTGCCGCCCGGCCGTTGTGGCCGAGCGGCTCTAGGCACTTCAGTCTGGAACCACGCTACCGCTACGGTCGCACGTTCAAATCCTGCCTCGTGCGTGGTTGTGTGTGATGTCCTTAGGTTTAAATAGTTCTAAGTTCTAGGGGTCTAATGACCTCAGATGTTAAGTCCCATAGTGCTCAGAGCCATTTGGACCAATGCATGAACTATGAAAGTATTTGCTAAAATTTCACAAAAATGTGCACAATTTTTCTTGCGTCAGCTGATGTCTGGTTGTTAGTTCAGGTTTAGGGACTACAACAAATTGTCTGGTCTTCTCGACATTTCAAGGTGAACAACATTTCTTTGTAGAAACGATGTGGTGAATAATCTCTGAAGGAATGACATGTAACAAAGAGACAAAATTAACTACAAGATTCTAGCCACCCTATTCAGTTACGCAAAATATCCTCCGACATAATGACATATCCCATCCATTTCCTTGTTAAGGATGAAAATCGTATATCAACGAGCATAAGAGTGGATGGACGTAAAGCGTAACAGTGTAAGGCACATTAAGTCAATCGGTCGACCATCGACAACATCACTGTAGCCACATAGATGGAATGAATGGCTTCAATGCGATTGTGAATAGAGCACAGCCCAGTGACAAATGCGTAGTAACGCTGACGCAGGGGGCCACCAGCGTTTCCTTCGTGTGACGTTCCAGTTAAGGTGCACCGTATTTTGATTGTGTTCTCTGCTCCAGCATGTGTAAATAACGATTTCGTATCTGTATTACGTGACAGTAAAAAGAGTTTGGAAAAGGTATCTAATGCTGTAATACTATGAAACTGCAACTCGCTGAAGGCCAAAGGTAACAGATTTCCATGACGATATTTTTATTTAGGCTGAGAGCCGATTGCCGTATATCTGTGTTCAACAATCAGTTTGTCCTGCATGAATTGGATATGCAATCACAAATAAAGTAATTAACAAATTATATCCAGTTTTAACTCATAAAATCAACTGGAATACCTGTTAACATGGCACTAAGTTTTGTTTCGATAGTTAATCATTTTCTTGTTTCCCTATTCCACTTCGTTTCCATGTTTGTGTAAATAGTTGGCATATGCTCTGGTGCGGGGGTTAAAGGCATCTATCAGAGTAGATTGGCCAGCTAACTGGAGATAAACAATAGTACCAATTTCACGATATCACCTGCGCCAGACTCCGTCATAGCGCTCGGTAGTCACCGTGAACTACAGACAAATGGTGACTAACAATCACATCTGCTCTGTGATTGCAGATTTAATAGCTCATTTTTAATGTAACTGATACGTCCGCACTATGCCTGTATATAGGCAAAGGATCTACAAGGTAACCGAGTTTCGACGAGATTTTGAGCAATGATTATCAGCCACACAAACTGAGGAGTATTTCGACTAAGACTTCTTCACGCTTCTGGATAACAAAGAAATTAATCCAAGTCAGCCAACAAACAGTCCATGCCTCCAATGTGGGTCACTCTTTTACGTCTATGTATTCCCCCACTCTAAAAGTACTTCTGTAGATTTAGGGCTGAGTTCGATGTATGGTTAGGCTTCGGGAATCCATTCCTCCAAGGACATATCTCGTTACATGCTCTCAGATTTCCTTCAGCTCTCTAACAAATTTCTGTGTGTTTGCTCTTCTGACAGCATACTCCAGTAAACAATTCTTCACATTCCTATCCATGTACAGCACAGAAGGGATACGTAAGAGTTTCTAGTCCACCCGTTTGTAACGCTTTGCAAAGTTACTGTGGATACTCTTATCCCTCACTGTACTTGTGTTCCTCAATGCGTCTGAGAGCTTAAGAGAGAACTTATCTGAGCCAATCCGCTGTGAAACAGTTGCGATGTTTGTACATTCAGGAGCTGCTGTTTCTGTACTTTGCTTATTTCGATTTTAATCTCCAATTTAGAACTAATATCACTTTCATGTAAATGATAGTCGATGGTGACACTTTCTTCTAGAAGACCGAGGTTAAGTATGTTAACTGTAGTTTATCTGTGCCCACATCGTGTACTTCATGTTTTAATTATTGGTTAGCTGTTCAGCCCCCTACCCAGAATACAATTTAGGATGATTATATCTGCATCACTCATAGATCAAGGAGTCGCATCTGTAGAAGCACTGCGCTTTTAAGCAGGGAAAACGATATTGTGTCTCAGTATTTTAGGAACTGTCGTATTTATAATTATCTTATCGGCCATACAGTGTCCATTTTCGGACGAATCAAACTCGTCAAACAAATTTTCCGACGTTATTCAGGAATAAATTCTGAGTGTTTCAGTATCAGCAGTTCGTGGCATCCGGTGACTTGTTACTGAGTGGTTGCACTTCATGTGATTTCTCAGTTTCCTAGGTATCTTTATTGGACTGAAAATAACTGTACAACAATGCAAATGTGTTTGATTCGTAAGAAAACTTACTTCATTAACTTACGGCACTCGCTGTTGGCAACAGCATAGCACATTTTATGCTGGCCTCAAGTTTGCAGTTAATACTATTTGGTATTTATCGAATCGTGCTCAGTTTTAACTCGGGCTTGATTCTCAATAAAGTTGTTACTCTGTGCTTAGTGTTGTACGTTTTGGCATTTGTGTGTTACACGTCTCTTCACTACTGCGTATGTTCTTTCGCAGAAACATAAAAAAACTCATTTAATAAACCAAATAAATTATAATCGCTTTACTATTCTGTACCAAACTGTAAGGTTTTACTCTTACTATATAATGGTGGGCAGAAATTTCACAACCTGAGTTTAAACTGTAAGCCATTTCCTATGGGTGTGAAGGTTCTGGCAATAACTAATCGGTTACGGAATGGTATAAATGTAGTGAATTAAGGTGTTGGGAACCAGAAAAACTCACATAATCAAAGATAGTTCAGGGTTACAGAGGGAACATTAGGCAACGTTTGACCGAAACAGGGGACGGCAATTTAGTACAAAACGAATGGGTAGGTTTGAGAAATGAAATGGTGACGACAGCAGAGGGTCAAATAATAAAATGACCACGTCTAGTAAAAGGTTTTGGATAATACAGGAGATGTTTGATTTAACTGATGAAAGCGAAAAATATAAATGTGTAGAAAATGAAACATGTGAAAGAGAATAGAAGAATTAAAAATAAAATCTACCGAAAGTGGGAAGTGGCCAAGCAGTAATGGGTAGAAGATACATTCAAGGTTTCAGAAGTAAAAGCAAAACAGATGCCGCCTATGGATACATTAAAGAGACCTTTGCAGGCAAGAGAAGCTATTATACGAACATCAAGAGCTCAGACAGCAAGCCTCTTCCAGGGATTGAAGAAAAAGCTGAGGTGTGGAAAGAATATACAGAGACGCTGCAAAGAATATGCAAAGGAAGAGAAACCCAACAAATTATTAGAGAAAGGGAAGAAGATGTAAATTAAGATGAAAAGTGGAATACGATAATGCGAGAAGAATATGACAAGGTACTAAAAGTTCTCATCAGAAAAAAGTTTCTGGTGTAGACGACATTGCCTCAGAATTATTGAGTTCTTTCGGCGAGACAACCATGGCACGAATACTCCACCTGATGTAGTATATAATATGAGACTGGCGACATACACTCGGGCTTAAAGATAAATATAATATTACCAACTCCAAATGAAGCAGGTGCATGCGAGTGCAAAATATTACTGAAATATCAGTTTAATAAGTCATGGTTTAAAATTTCCGAATAAATTTGCTTATGTACTGAAGAATGGAATTGCTGGTAGAAGCCGATCTCTGGGAAGATAAATTAGGTTTGCGGAGAAATGTGGGAACACACAAGGCCACGCTAACCCTAGGACTTATCTTAAAAGATAAGTTAAAGAGAAAAGATTTTGACGTTGTTGGCTGCAATACATTTTTTGAAATTGTGAACGCAGTGGGGGTAAAATACAGATATACAAATGTCCGTTACACGAAAGGGAAACTGTAGTCGAGAAGGTACAGATACGGGTTTGAGACCTATTCCAGATGTTATTCAAAATGTACACTGGGAAATACACACTGAGTGGTAAATGAGACCAAAGAAAAATATGGAGAATAGATTTAAGTTCAGAGATAAGAAATAAAATCTTTGTGGTTTGTTGACATTGTAATCCTGTCAGAAACAGCAAATCGCCTGGAAGAGCAGATGGACGAAATGGACACTGTTTTGAAATGAGGTCGTGCAATGAGTATCAACGAAGTAAAACAATTGTAATTGGATATAATCAAATTTAATCAGGGAATTCGATTGCGAAATGAGGTGCTGAAAGTACGAGACAAGTTCCGCTTTTGGCAGAAAAATAAGTGATGAACCCCGAAGTAGAAAGGATATAAGGAGATTAGATATAGCTAGAGAAACATTTCTCTAAAAGAGGAATTTGTTACCATCGAATACAAATGTGTTCTGAAGGTTTTTGTCTGGAACGTAGCCTAGTACGAATGTGAAACGTGGACGATAGGTAGTTCAGACTGGAAAAGAACAGAAGTTTGCGAAATGCGGAGCTGCAAAAAGGTACCGAAAGTGAGTGCAGAGATCGTGTAGTTAAACGGGAACTACTAAATCGAGGTGGGAAGAAAATTAATATACGATACAGCTTTACTAAAAGACGAGGCTCTTGATTAGAGACAATGTGAGACATCAAGGCTATGTCAATTTGTTATTTAAGGTAGGTGTGTATGTATGGCGATGGGGGGCACGGGTTAAAGTTGCTGAGGGAGGAAGAGATGGACACAGTTAGCACCCATACAACTGATGTAGGTTGCCGTAGTTATTCGGAGAGGAAGAGATTTGCACAGGGCACACTAATGTGGAGAGCTGCATCAAACCTTCTTTTGAACAGAAGACGACAACAGCAACAAAACGCACAACGAACCGCCGTAGACCACGGGCTGTTGTACAGGAATATTCATGAAATATCCTGGAACATCTCCTGAGATACTGTCAGTAACATTCTAATGATGGAGTGAAAGTGATCGAATGCAATAGTAATTTCGTCTTACAAACCACTATCAACTTGATTGTGCTAAAATAAAGTGCGCACTCCTTTTTAGTGTAGACCAAATATTGGCTCTTTTCATCTGTTTCAATAAAAGCTATTAAACACAATGTGCACACATGGTTAGACCTGAGGTAATATGCTTAATGATTCAGTTCTGCTTTCGCATTTCACTAAATGGCGTATGGTGCGTGGCTTGTAGCATAATTTACAGATTCTATCCTCTTGGGGATCGTGGTATGTTCTCTTCTGGCAACCTTCTCGTGGAAACCACTGGTCCCGAAATTTGTGTGCAGGTGGCGGTGCTGGAGATTCCGGCCTTTCTAGGCATCTGAATTCATCCTTTCCCATGATTTCCTTCGGTACCTCCCTGATTTTGATCTGTTTCTCGCCGACGACGGATTTGTATGATTGCGACTCTGTATGATCGAAGCATTGTTTCATACCTGCTACGAAGAAAAATTCCTGCGCTGCTATGTAGCTCTAGCTATTTCTTCTGAATTTTGAGATTGACTGATTTCTCTTTAGCAATATTGCTTAACCATTTTCTAAGCTCTTGTGGTTTTTCACAGCCTGATAGGTCCTCAGTAGCTGAATTCCCTATGCAGCATCTGTTTAAGGAACCTATACAGTGAACTGCACATGATTTATAATGACAATTTTACGGCTTATTTTCCAAAATGTTTCATTTCAGCCATATCATTCGCGTCACAGCATAAGCAAGGCCTCTTATAAATAGGTTGTAGTGAGCCCTATACGTAAAGCAGCCATTCAGATAACAGGAAAAGTAGTTTCGTAAAGCACATTTGTCACTGAGAGTCCGTGATGCGTACTGGAACGTCTGACCGTTAAATGCGAAGACTTGAACACGTTCCTTCTGGTGAGATACTGGTAAAAGGTATTAGACCGCGAGGATGTGGCATGTTTATATGGATTTTATAACTAACCAGTTTACGAGACCTGTACGAGCATAACGAGCAGAGGAGAGTGTGGGTGCTTGAGGAGGTGTAATTTTCCGACGCCATTTTCTGCCTTTCTGCGACGGCGGCGAGATGAGCAACTGGGATGCATTTCATTACCGGCGCGTAGCTTCGTTCCTCGACAGCAGTAAAAAGAATGCACTAGCGCCGTATTGCGCATTGTGGTGTTCAGCATCGCGTGGGGGAGACTAATGAAATACCCGCGCATGTGAACTGAGTGGACGCCGGGAGCAGAGCTTCGCATCTGCATTCAGCTCTCCCAGCTATTGAGGTCTCACACAGGCAGGAACTGCTAAATCGGGTAGCGACTGCCTTGAGGTCTGTAGCACCCCTTTCCACCCTGACTGGGGCGGCTACGCGTCGAAGCATGGATTCCAGGCATAGAGTCTATGCCATTATAATAGCAGGTATCTGGGTTCACAAAGACATACGTGAAGTAGCGCATGGTGAATTGTACACTAAAGGAGAATTAGATTAATTGTACATTATAATCAATTCCCCACACGTTATTGAGCGGTTAGGGAAATGCAAATGTATTCATCGTGTGGTTGTATGACAACTCGAGTACGGAACTGTCTTTTTAAACACACAGTGTATGGGAATATGCAAACCCGACTATCTAAAGTGGATCGAGGATACATAACAAATCGCAGGAAAGTCACATTCAAAACAGAGATCCTTTGCACGAATCTACAGATAGTTCAACCACGAAGGGGACAGCACGCAAAGCCCTCCTGCACTTGAGTAAACACCTTTCGCTCTAGGATCTGTACCACGTACGGTTGACAGAGAAAACAGAGGAGATTCTAAAAACAGCACGGCGTTTCATCACAGATCCGGTTTAGTAACCTCGACAACAGACTCTACGAAGAGAGGTGTTTTGCACTGCGGAGAGGTTTAGCGCTAAAATTCCAAGAACGTTCGTTCCTAGAAGGGTCGACCAGTGTATTGCTTCCTCTAACATGTATTTAGGGAAAATCTGTACAAGCCAAGTCTCCTCGTGTCTTTCATCTCCCCACAATCTTGAACAGACGCACAAATCAATGATTTGAGGCCTGATGTTTTCAGCTGCTAGTGGTGGAGGGGTCGCTGGTGGGTGCATTATCGAGAGAGGCTAAGACTTGACTACAGTGAGGAGGTTGAATTGGATGTAGCTTTCTGCAGTTACGCAGATATGAAGAGGTTTGAATAGGATGTAGGACAGGGCAGAGCAGAGAACTGCATCAGACCAGTGTTACGACTGAAGATCACAACAACATGTTTGTTTGCCATCACCTACATTCACTGCAGACGAAGAAAAACTCTAAGCCTCTAAGTAGTCCCAGCCTCTCCTGATACTTTATGAGATAAATTGGTTACCAGAACATGTAGACCAGATTCTTGGATGTCTTGGTTTTGCATCTAATATTGAAACTAACCCAACCTCGTGAAGATGAATAATAGTCATGTATACTGCCAGAATGTGACTTTTGCCACTAAGAGTAAGCACAACCTAGACCGACCATTCAGACTAGAGTCTCGATGAAAACCCTGTCCTTCACTGATGGTTTACCCAGTGAAAGGACTTTCTAGTTACCACGCCGCTGTTCTAACTTAATTTAACTGCATCTTGAACAAGGTAATTATGAATGCAATAAGTCCTGCTGAGAGTTCCGCTCCCGGAGCCTTACATGATTATGCTTCAGAACAGCACGTGCTGTTTTGATTGCTACTTACCCGAACCAAACATTGCTCATATTATCGCGCACTGGTATGTCCTTTCATTGGATGGTACTGTTTATGAATACAGTATTATCTGGAGCAGACTGCGAGCATTTCCCAGTATCTAATACTCTGATGACTTCTGGGAAAGTTATAGTTTTTAATTAAAATGTGTTGCAGTCGGTCGTCTCTGTTGTGTTGAGATAGTAAAGCGTCCAAGGCTATTCGTGAACTCATTACAATTGTTTTCGTGGTGAGGGACGGTACGTATTATGTTGCTTATGAGTTCTACAAGTTTTCTTTGGCCACGATGCTTGGTGAACTTGCCACCCTGTGTCTTCTTGTCCTCTTATTTTCTAAAGATGGTGTTTGGCCCTGGTACAGAAGTTTACCTGCAAAAAATTGTTTTCTGCGTTTTTCTTACTTCATACCTTTAAAAATTCTTCTTCCCCTCCATAAACGTTACCCTAGATTTTTACACCACCAAATAGAGAACGGTTTGTTGAATACGTATAACTTTTTGCAGTACGGCGTATTGTGACGTAACCGTGATGAACTTATTGGACTGCATCGTAATTTCTGTTTAGCCAGCATCTTTAACTTCTTCAGTTCCAAGCACATAAAATGTTTCACTCAATGGCCATCACGAGACTTTATAAACATCACAAGAAAGTATTAAATTAGTAACAATAAAATTTGACTCAAGCGGCTCATATCAACTTAACACAGATTTATATTAAAAATGAAGAAATTCCTCCAGCTGTATTTAAGGTGTCGATTTTAATTTGGCAACTAGTTTCAACGCTGTGGACGTGCTGCGTGAGGAAGGTGGTTAGTGAGTTACTAACCACCTTCCACGCGGAGCACGTCCATACCTCACCACTGACGTCTAGTATCAGCGGCATGCAGTTGACGTCAACAAGTGCATGGGCTTGAAGATGACTTTATTACAACCTTAAAACTAGTTGCCAAAATAAAATCGACAACTTAAATACAGCTGGAGGAATTTCTTCATTTTTAATGTAAATTTATACCAGCTGTCGTCCCACTGTCCTCCATTTCAGCTATGTATGTACGAAGATTAACACAGATTTTCCATCAGTAATCTTCATTCTGCTCAGTTTGTACACAAAAATAAGTAGTGCCCCTTTTTGCACTTGAATTCAGTTGCAAAAGGTCAATAACATTCTTATCCGTGTGATATAAAACACGGAAGTGGCGAAAAAGGAAGTAAATATTAAGATCATAGCACAGACGCGAGTTACGATCGTACAATCCGTTTCAGAGACCAGTGATTACCCTCAGATTAAAGGCATAAATATTTTAGAGGTGGACTTGAACAAAACGATGGTTTTGTAAACGAAGGAGTTGAACATATCATGGGTATACATAGCACCGGGGATAGAAATACTATCGGTGAACTTCTGGTAGTTAAGTGCGCTCTGAGCATAACTCACTGACTGGAGGCACAAGCTTCTTTGGGCTAAAGACAACATATTAATGAAAAATTTGCTCTTACAAAACATATTCCAGGCCCTCTCTGACGAAAATGTTATGGAGGAAGGAAACAGCTTGTCAAAGTCCTAAAGCTCACCTAGATCTTAGGTTCTGAGACGCATTGTAGGTAGTCTGTTTGTATGTTTCTATGTTTGCAGCGCTATAGACTGCATTAATATCACAGACTGCGCTGTGAGCCCACTGTAAAAGACTCAGTGACTGGTTGGACTCGCAGTTGAATGTTAATATTAGCAGTGTTGGAACTTAGCAGTGTTGGCGCGAGCAGACGATTTGGACGTGCGTCTTTCATGGAGATTTAGCTTTGGTTGGACATGGATCGTAAAACGATGAAAGATGTACCTGCTGATGTTTGGTAAATGGAATTATTAATGATTACATAATTTTGGAACTGGATGTCGCATGAGTAAGGTAAAATCTGCTAAATACATTGTTTGCTCTGCAACAAAATCATTCTTTCGCTAACCACATGCCTATTAGTAGTTAGAGCCTATAGTAGTTAGAATCTCTTTATGTATCTGGCTGTATGCTTGCTGTAATTGCTGTAGTTTGTGTCATGAAAATTTTGTGGGAGGTAAGTGACCTATGAAATGTATGGGTTATTGTTAGGATTTACTCTAACTCAGGGTCATTCTTTTGTGTTAATTATTTGCTGTCAGATTGCGTTGCGTTTGCATATTGTGGGTCATAGATGAATAGAATAAGTTTGAGTGGTATTTATCAGGGAAAATTCTGTAGGTCAGCGTTTAAAATGTAATGATAAAAGCAAGCAAAGAGACAGTAAGTTTAGTACGTTCAGTTGCACTCAGCTGCATTCAGTAGGTTCTAATTCACACAGCAGTTTAAGAACATTCAGTTACATTTAGTATTGAGCAGCCTAAGTAAAAGGGTAGAAGTTTCAGCATCAAAGGAACGAATGGATCTGTGATAATACATGATACGAAGTTTCTGCAGCAGAAACTAAAACAAAATTTATATCTCCAAGTGGAGAACATCGAAATACATAAATAATACATGAAGGTAAAGAAAAAAGTGAAAAAAGAGATAGGGAGAGAAAAAAAGGAAATTGACAGATGAGTAGGCTTATTCATCAGAAGAGGCAGCAAGGTGGTGAAATATAAAGCAGCTGTGCAGTATCACCAAACGACTCTCAATGAAGAACCTTAGACCAAGCACCCGTTATCAACAAGGTGGGGGTAGGGGGTGATAATTACAAAACACGTAGTCACATAGGCTGAGCTTCCAATTTCACGTACTTTGCCAAGTTATCCTCCACGTCTTTACGGCTACTGTTAGCACATTGTTGATTATTTTAGTCATGGAGGGATTTCCCATTTGCAGTGACACGCATTTCCACTGCCGCCCCCTCCACGTCCACCGCCGTTCACAGAACGCCTGCACTCTCCGGGCCAATTGAGACACCTGCCTGCACCAGCCGACGTCGAGCCCACAGATTTCGACCCCTTCCTCCACTTGCGCTTATCCCATCATCATTGTAGGTGGTGGCCTCACCCCAACAGGCGGGTTGACCCGTTATTGCCTTTAAAGCGTTGGAAATTTATTGCGGCGTCTGACGTTTGGCTCACCAGAGGGAGTATGACGCTGTTACTCAGGTAGCACCAGTGACGAGCCAGCTTTCACTACCAGGCTGTCTGAGTTCGGTTGGCACGGCGCCTCTGTTGTAACGCCGTGGGTAAACAGCACCACATGGCATTGCTGTTAGACCCATATCTACATTCGTCAGCTCTCATTGTAAAGTGGTATTTTCTGCCATTGAAGCGTTATGTAGCTGTCAGGTATTGCGAACAAGTGATTCGTGTTGGCGTCGCAGTAATATCAACTGCGCAGGACTTCAGAACGAGAGATTCGCATTGAAAGTTGTCGTCCAAGAACATGTTCATCAGCTGGGTAGAAAGAAAAGTTCCACTGGATAAAGATGAACGTAACATATACAGGGTGTTACAAAAAGTTACGGCCAAACTTTCAGGAAACATTCCTCACACACAAAGAAAGAAAATATGTTATGTGGACGTGTGTACGGAAACGCTTACTTTCCATGTTAGAGCTCATTTTATTACTTCTCTTCAAATCACATTAATCATGGAATGGAAACACACAGCAACAGAGCGTACCAGCGTGACTTCAAACACTTTGTTACAGGAAATGTTCAAAATGTCCTCCGTTAGCGAGGACACATGCATCCACCCTCCGTCGCATGGAATCCCTGATGCGCTGATGCAGACCTGGAGAATGGCATATTGTATCACAATCGTCCACAATACGAGCACGAACAGTCTCTACGTACATTTGGCACCGGTGTTGCGTAGACAAGAGCTTTCAAATGCCCCCATAAAAGAAAATGAAGAGGGTTGAGGTCAGGAGAGCGTGGAGGCCATGGAATTGTTCTGCCTCTACCAGTCCATCGGTCACCGAATCTGTTGTTGAGAAGCGTACGAACACTTCGACTGAAATGTGCAGGAGCTAAATCGTGCATGAACCACGTGTTGTGTCGTACTTGTAAAGGCACATGTTCTAGCAGCACAGGTAGAGTCCCCCTTATGAAATCATGATAACGTGCTCCATTGAGCGTAGGTGGGAGAACATTTGGCCCAATCAAGACATTACCAACAATGCCTGCCCAAACGTTCAGTCGCATGTCAACACAAGGACAGAATTCAACATTACCTTCCTTCAATTGGGGCAACTGGCGGTGAATCGAGGAAGTACAGTACATACTGAGAAACTAAAATGAGCTCTAACATGGAGATTAAGCGTTTCCGGACACATGTCTAAATAACATCTCTTCTTTATTTGTGTGTGAGGAATGTTTCCTGAAAGTTTGGCCGTACCTTTTTAACACCCTGTATAAGGCAGTGTTAATGTAACTTACAGTGTTGCGCATGCCAAATAATCCACCTTACCAATTCGACGAACTAGTTAATTCTAAAGGGTTTGTTTAATCAGGCTCCTCCGTACAATGCTCATTTAATTCCGAGACAGAAAATATGTTCCTAGGTGAAAAGTAATGTGGCAAAAAACACTAAGACATTTACGCTCAGTGATGTTGAGTGCTGTCAAAAAAAACCATTGAAAACGTTGCACCACAGAACTGGTATTGAGTAGTCAGTCATACCAAGAAGGTTGTTGAGGAGAGGGTTTCTTGAAGGATTGTGACGAGATTTGAGTAATATGTAATTTCATTTGTTGCCATGTTAAAATGTGCTTGTTTTGCCAAAACACAGTGGGGTGTTACCAACATTCTACTTCAGAGAATGCGACAGAATCTTGAAACAGTATAATATTAAACTAGTAACTGAGGGCTAGACAGATTAATAGTTTACGGAAAAGTCCATTTTTAGCACAAAAACCAACATGTAACTTCTTCACTTGTCTTATTGCAAAACCCACAAGAATTCTCGTTTCACCAACTATCATTGGTCCTCAAAAATATCATAATTTCTTGCAACAAATCTTTAGTTGCTTGAATATCGCCTTAGATTTGAAAGATTCACATACCGATACTAATCACATAGGAAAGCATTGTCCCCTTTGGATGCTATCATTTGCCAAAACCTTGTTTTGCAGCTGGTCGTGGTATAGTGACCCTAGATGTTGAGTGTCAGTGACAGAGTGGAGCAGACGACATTATTTTGTCAGGAATGGCAGGAGGGAAACTCTATGGGGGGTGGAGTGGTCTCTTTTCTTGGCTCAAGGGGTGAGGTGTGAGAGAAACATTGGTGGTTCCTCTTACAGTCATTTATTGAGACATGAGACCCTTTGAACAGATACAGTAATAAAATATGTTTTAACCCGCTTTCCACGCGGCTGCGGAGCGGCAGAGTCGTAGCGTGCAGATTCTACTGGCCGTTGATTCGGCAACGGCTCATGTTGCAGCGGCGCGTCACATTCTTCCCTCAGTACCGTGCCAGCTACTCTTTGCGGCGGCGCCGCGGCCTTCTCCTTGTGCAATCGTTCGTTGCGTTATTAACAAGCCGCTACGGCACGGCACGGAGTGCTCCATTCCGAAGTCGAACCAGTGATCCTCAGGTTCGTGGTCTTCTGGAGAAGTTCATCAACCTCTAAGTTCACAGGTGATTCATTTGGTGAGGCCGCAGTCTATTCGTTCTCACCAGCCACTTGGGTAAGTACCACATGAACTTCTTTCTGGTAACATCTGGAATGGAATCGTCTTTGTTGATCCATTAGTGCGGTAACGACATCTTCATCTGTCGAGCAGCGTAGCGCCTAAGTCGTTGCAGCTAAGTATGACGTCGGTCCGTCCGTCCAACCGACGTTACTTCGTGTCGTCTTAATCACTCGAAGGACCTCTTCGAAGGACCCCGTCACCCCCGTTTGTCGATGGTGTTCATTCTGCGTTTTCGTCAATGTCGCGAAGTTTCCATGTCGGCGACTCATTCTTCGGGTGTTGATCTATGCTTCTCACGTTGAGCAGAAACGTGACCAATGTCGACACACGCGCGGGCTTTCCATTGTTTTACCTCTATACCGGTGTGGCCGGGAATTGTTCTGTCGTACACCTCCACGTCGCTAGACAAGTCACGCACTTGAGTTTGGTAGGCTGTTAGTTCCTGGAGCATTGTACGCTCATGTGCGAACAGCTCTGGTCGTTTTTCTTCTAGGAGGCATTACCCATCTGCTCGATCGTTGATCTATCGAAATGACGAGTGCCGCTACTCAATCTCAACTGGTTATCGGCCTTCTCACTGTTCACGTAAACGTGACCAATGTCACATACGTGACGGCTTTCCTTGTTCGACTACTGCTGCTTCCGAATATTGTAGCTTAATGTGTCAAACTCTCTACTATATTCACTTAGCCTAAAATATTTCTTAGCGAGTTTTTCTGCTTTGAACTACCAAAAATAACACAAAATTATTACATCTAAGTATTATAGAGCCTACAGTTTCGATATCTCAAAACGTTGATGACCTCCAGGGATTTGTCAATATTTCATTGTGGCTTTTACGCTGGCTTATGCATTCGTGACAGAGCGCCCTTTAGATACATTCCATTCTCTCAAAACTGCAGACATACAGCAAAATCCTTTCAAGTTTAGAGAATAACTCAAATTTGTTAGCTACATTTCTTACGCAGCAACATGTGACAAAGCATGCACCGAATGCTTATATTTAGCTACCCTTATTTTTTACTGCAAATTTTAATATTTTCTTGCAGTACTGTACCTAATATAGAAATATTACAATAACTGTGACCATTTGCGATATGATAGGCACTTCATTATTAAGCTAATAAATAATGCATAAGATGTGCGAGAATCAGAGTTTATTAAGAAACAGTTTCATTAAAATCGTTCGAGAAAAATCATAGTTCGGCCGTCTAGCGTTACTTACTGTTCACGTAGGTGAGCGAGCCTACCAGTTCCACGTTACCTCATCTGCTGATACTCTCAACATACGCTGGCTAATATGTTTCCCACCATTCGCTCGGTACGGAACTATCAAAAGTCGCAACTAATTTGAAACGGACTCTCCTTCGGGACGAGTAAGTGTCGTCGGCTTTGCCTCCTTCGGTTGTCGGCCCATTTCTGTTTCCCAGCACCGTCTTTATTCCTGTGTAGAGGTCGTAGCCCGTGCCTGGCCAATTTCGGCCTCACGTGGTCTTTTGTCGGTGGAATTTAGTGTCCCCACCAGCGGACATCGAGATGGAGGTAGACGATCTGGTATAGGTAGTGCAGCGAAGTATAGCGGGAATCCGCTGCAGAGGTAGCACGCGACGGGTAGTAGGAGTAGACCAGCTGACGGAAGTATTTAGCTGCGGGTGGCAAGCAAGTCAAGAAGTCCAGAGTTTGTGCTGAGTTCAACCACCGTGTTTCTTATCTAACACATTGTGTCGAGTGTTGTTGCCCAGTGCTCAGTCGCTAGCAACCTGCGTGCAGAGTTTATTATCTTGTACCTCTCTACGTGGGTTCAGACTCTCTACTTCCCCCAGACTCATTCTTGCGGCGAGTTTCGTTATTCCCAGTCATTATCAGGTGACTGTTGGCCAATGAAGTGGCCACACCAAGCATAGCATAGCGGCGTAGTCACGCCCGAGCACATACTAATGGTACATAATATGCCTGCACAGGACATGTGGCCTGTAATTGAACACGTATCACAGTGGTATCTCAGCTGGCAAGATTCCGGATTAGTCACTCATTCGCATCTCCAGAACAGGACTGAAAATTAGAGCTGACTGCAAGGAAAAAACAGAACAGCAGAAAATGCCGAAGGTTTGGATATTTGAAGGAGGTAAGGAAATCAGTAACAGCTAACACAAAGTCTCTGTCTTGATATAGAAGTGGTTACCGACACGAGAAGGAAAATGAAATTTGCTGTGTGATTCCTATATCGACGTCTTTGAAGGTTAGTACGGATACAGGTGGCAAGCTGGAGTACCTGTTGTGGATGGCTGGCTGAATGAGGTCAGTACAGTTCGCGGAAAAGGAGATTTTACGTTTGGCAATGCAGGCCGAGATAGGGCTGCTGGAGCTCGATCGTAAGTACGATGTCAGTGTAAACACCTGAAGCTGCGAGTGACCGTGAGTGGAAGACCATGGCAATGAATGTTTGCGTAATACCGGAGCCAAAGTAACCTCTGAGGCTGGCAACCATTATTACACCACAGAGGACGAGGTTGTCTATACCCAAGGCGTACCAAAAGCACCATGGTAAACACCGGCTATTTACACTACTGGCCATTAAAATTGCTACACCACGAAGATGACGTGTGACAGACGCGATATTTAACCGACAGTAAGAAGATGCTGTGATATGCTGATGATTAGCTTTTCAGAGCATTCACACTAGTTTGGCGCCGGTGGCGACACCTACAACGTGCTGACATGAGAAAAGTTTCCTACCGATTTCTCATACACAAACAGTAGTTGACCGGAGTTGCCTGGTGAAACGTTGTTGTGATGCCTCGTGTAAGGAGGAGAAATGCGTACCATCACGTTTCCGATTTTGATGAAGGTCGGAATGTAGCCTAACGCAATTGCGGTTTATCGTATCGCGATATTGCTGGTTGAGAGTCAATGTCTGCTAGCAGAATATGGTATCGGTGGGTTCGGGAGGGTAATACGGAACGCAGTGGTGGATCCCAATGGCCTCGTATCAGTAGCAGTCTAGATGATAGGCATCTTATCCGCATGGCTGTAACGGATTGTGCAGCAACATCTCGATCCCTGAGTGAACAGATGGGGACGTTTGCAAGACAACAACCATCTGCACGAACAGTTCGACAACGTTTGCAGCAGCATGGACTATCAGTTCAGAGACCATGGCTGCAGTTACCCTTGACGCTGCATCACAGACAGGAGCGCCTGCAATGCTGTACTCAACGACGAACCAGGGTGCACCAATAGCAAACCTTTATTTTTTCGGATGAATCCAGGTTCTGTTTACAGCATCATGATGGTCGCATCCGTGTTTGACGACACCGCGGTGAACACACATTGGAAGCGTGTATTCGTCATCGCCATACCCGGCGTGATGGAATGGGTTGCCATTGGTTACACGTCTGGGTCACCTCTTGTTCGCATTGACGGCACTATGAACAGGAACGTTACATTTCAGGTGTGTTGCGACCCGTGGCTCTACCCTACCATATATTTCAGCAGGATAATGCACGACCGCATGTTGCAGGTCCTGTACGGGCCATTCTGGATACAGAAAATCTTCGACAGCTGCCCTGGGCAGCACATTCTTCACATCTCTCAACAACTGAAAACGTCTAGTCAGTGGTGGCCGAGCAACTGGCTCATCACAATATGCCAGTCACTACTCTTGATGAACTGTGGTATCGTGTGAAGCTGCATGGGCAGCTGTACCTCTACAAGCCATCAAAGCTCGGTTTGACTCAATGCCCAGGCGTATCAAGGCCGTTATTACTGCCAGAGGTGGATGATCTGGGTACGGATTTCTCAGGATCCATTCACCCAAACTGCGTGAAAATGTAATCACATGTCAGTTCTAGAATAATATATTTGTCCAATGAATACCAGTTTATCATCTCTATTTCTTCTTGGTGTAGCAATTCTAATTGCCAGTACTGTACATACAAGATAATGGAAACAGACATTCCGAGAACTACTTCCTGCAGGGGGAGCTTGAGCCATGACCTAGAGGCAGTATCAACACGCCTAAACAAGATTGGATGGATACAGCTGTATAGGGGCTAGTACCAGCCCCAAAGTTCAGTTCACGCCAGATGCCAACTTCGTATACTGCGACCGTTGAAGGTTACGTCTTCGTCTCGGAATTAGACTGTTACTAGTGTGTGTAAGTGTTGCCACAAACCTTTGTGGAAAATTAGAAGCTAACTTATGTTTGCCTCAATTCCGAGACTTTTACTGACAACCTTGTGAACTTACATCAATAAATGTTGTGTTTGTGAAAAGTTGCTGATTGTCAGACACAAGTGGCGACGAGTTGGTGCCTGCATGTGTCTTCCTCATGGCGGAATTTGTCCTTCAGCAGCTGGTCCAAATTGTGCATGGCTTACTACAAGGTTTTCAACAGTTTTGCAAGAAATCTCAGGACACACAGGAAAGTTAATTTACGGAACTCTTGTAAAACCGCCCAATTCCGCCGCCCCCTCCGTTTGCCACTTTCAGTGAGGATGCTGAAGACTGGGAAACATACGAGAAGTGGCTACAGCAGCGTTTTCAAATCCACCAGGTTGTCCAGGAGGCCGCTCGTCGTTCCTACTTTTTGTCCTGGAACCAGTCAAAAGTTTATGTTCTCTTCACGAAACTCCTAACTCGCCCTCTGGATTCTTTGATTTTCTCCCAGATTTGTGAGGTTCTCACGGCTTACTACCAATGATGGTTCCATGTGTGGGCTGCCCGTGTCGAATTTTACCAGTTTCACAAGAAGGCTGGTCAGTATTATCGCCAGTGAGCAGCAGAACTGCAAGGTTTCAGCCGGAAATGTCACTTCAACACATGAAAGAACCCTACGCACATGAGATGGTCTGCGACCACCTGATCCAGGCCGGCCCTGACGCGGCTTTCCGGCGTGACGCCCTCAGACTCGACGATCCTACTCTGGACCAGATCAATAATCTAGCATTCAAGTACAATGTCTGTATGGCGGCCGACAAGCGTTAAGAATCCTGGGCCGAAGTGGCGGCCCTCCGCGACCACGACGCCTCGGAGCTCGTTGCACCAATGGCGGAGGTCAAAGGCATTGCCGCCGTCCGTTCTGATGACTGGCGCCGGTCATCCTGTTCTCCACAGCATCGCCAGGGCATCCACTCTGTCCAGGGATTTGCACCCTCGGATGGCTCCGGGGGTCCGGCACAGACCGTCAGTGTAGAGAGGCCGCCGCGCCATGCCAGTGCTGCCAGCCCCTCCAGCTGCCGTCCTGCTCCACGATGGTTTAAAAGCCATGCATGGGAAGACTGCCCTGACAAGTGAGCATATTGTGCCGTGTATAACTATAACAGACATATCAATTGGGTCTGCCGATCTTGGCAGCACCTTTCTCATATGGCTATCGACCGTTGTGGGCCTATACCCATTGATGTCAACCAGGTGCAGTCTTCTGGGTCTTCCAAATTGATGGTCGACGTTCAGGTGAACGGACGGCTGCTGCAGATGCAGGTGGATACCGGAGCAGCGGCCTCACTGACCAACTATTCCTCTTATGAGAAGACTGGGACGCCCCCCCTGGTGCCCACACCTCGGCGCCTCCTTAATCCTAATAAGCAAGTGATCGCCCACTTCAGTCAGTTCTGGGCTTCCATAAGCCCATCACATCACCACTCTAATGGGCCTTCCTCGTCCGAGTGATGTCCACCAATGGTGGTCTTTCCTGGGTAAAATTGCTTACTATCGAAAGTTCATTCCCTCTGGCGCACACATTGCAGCGACTCGCTATCACCTATGCCAAAAGATTGTGCCTTTTCTTTGGCCTCCAGCTTGTGAATATGCTTTCGAAACCATAAGGCAGAGGTTGCACTCTGCGGAGTGTCACACACCATATAACCCCTCTCTTCTTGTCCTCTTGGCCATGGACGCCTCAGACTGTGGTATTGGAACTGTCCTTTCTCACCATCTACCCGACAGATTGGAATGCCAGGTGACGTACATATCTAAATCCCTTACAGAGGCCCAATGCAAATACCCTCAAATTGAGAAGGAGGCCCTAGCCATCGTATTTGCTGTACCAAATTCCTCCCATACCTTTACAGCAGGTCTTTTTGTTTAATCGCTGACCATAAGCCCCTTGTGGCATTATTATCTCTGTCAGCCCAGTTACCCACGCAGACTTCCCACCACCTGCAGCGGTGGGCTCTATTCCTTTCATGTACACGATCCATTTCTGGCCCACCTCTCAGCACAGCAACGCCAATGTCTCAGCTCACCTCCTCGACTCGTCGGACCTTCTAATTTTACAGGTCGATGACGACATACGGGATACATTACCGGCATTCCCAGTCACAGCTGAGAGGGTGGTTACAGAGAAGACCGCAGATCCGCTCCTCCCACTGGTGCGCCGCTATGTTCTCTGTGGCTGGCAGACGCCTCCTCTGCCTCGCGCCCAGGCCAACCTCAGATTCTTCTTCTCTATCTGCCATCAACTGGTGGCTGTCAAAAGGGGTGCTCCTCCACGAAGAAAATGATGCCTCTCAACGAGTCACCGTACCAACATTCCTGTGGTCCCAGACTCTCCACGTCTTATATCAAGGTTTAGGACTGTAAATAATGCCTCCGATTTCTAGATATTGTGTTGGCGCGGTTATGTACTGAGATCTTACCAACATCGTCATTAGCAGACATCTATTACTTGATGACTGTAGCCAATCCTTTTCTTACTTACGAACTCGAGTCTTTTACTTGTCTCAAACTGAAAATAAGCGATTACGTGAGTCCTTGAAGCAACAAGTATTATGATAATCGTTTAGTTGGTGCCTCCAAAAATAAAAATTCTGTACTGTTTACGTTAAATATTGTGAGCAGATATAGCTTACCGATTGATTACTTACCTGCTTACATAAAGGGCCTTGGGCCTGTATTGTAAGTAACTAATACGCGCCGCTATTGCTCTGATTGCTTGAAGTGACTTGTGTTAAGTTTAAAGTTCAGTTCTGTTTAGGTTTAAATTAAAGAAGTAAATTGAAGATTTGTCTCAACGATTGTTATTTGTCTCGGAAGCTCTTTCTTCTGGTTCTGAAACGGACCGCTGGTGATTATAACAGTTGACCGTGCTTGTGGGACTGGTCTAGAACTTGAGTTCTTTGAACTGAACTACCTATTATCCTACACTTTATTTTGTTACTATCATACCTCTGATGCGGGTCGTGGGGCCGTGGCAGCAGCGGTGTAGCTGCGTCATGCCAATTTTTTTTTTTATTGCTTGTGTCTGACTATGACAGTTCTCAAGGTATATTATTTAAAACCTGTTGAAAGTCAATCGATATAGAGGCAGTGTTGTGTTACCGTGTGTGTTTGAGAAAAACTGTTTTATTGATTCTGTACCTTAACATTGCGGTTATCATTTTACCTAATGAGTTGTGTAATAATTCCTTCCGAGTTTTCTATAGCGATACAGGCTATAGAGTAATTATTTTAAACTTTTCATCTTGATTATTCCTGTACCTTTCTGCGTCAAGCATACATTAATCAACGTTTTAATAAACTGCCATCTTGCATGTCGCCCAATCTATAATTTTCCAAGTTAAATATCCACTAGGAAATGAGAAATAAAGTACATTAAGTGCTGACACCATGAACTAGGTTGGGTTCCCTTTACTGAACCGAAGAAATCAACGATGTAATAATTCATGCGAATGAAGTTTTTGGGCAATTGTATCTCTTACATAAACAGTTGTGGCTCTATAAAATGTGTATTATGGACGAAGTATCTTTTTTGATTTCTTTGTGTTGATTTCTATTAAAAAAATGCAACACAAATTTCCTATGGTCTTCCTGTCGATTTGCTTACATTTTAGAACTCAGGTTTGCATGAAACTGCGTCAAACAGTCTTGTAAGTGGCACAAACATGTATGCAACAAATTTATTTTCATGGTTTCTACACACATCCCTGCATTGTCCGATTCTTCTCTCTTCACTCAGTCTTTTTCGATCATGGGTGAGGTACGCTACAGACTTCGTGACACATTCTTAGCAACAATGTCTTCTTTCTTCCACAAACTGTAATATTTTATGAGTTATTGATTCTGAACGCCAGGCCATTACATTTAATGAATATTTCTCCTGCAGTGACGACTTACTTTGAGAACATCCACATCTGATTCTTCCATATCTCCAGAGTATTCTACTTCTTGAAACGATATTTCTTTACCTACAGTCACCTAACTCATTGCAGTTACGTCATGATATAAATCTGAGCCTAACAATTAAATTCGCAGCACAGCACCACACGAGACTGCAATTAAATTCGCAGTGCAACACAACTGAAGACTACAATGAAATTCGCAGTACGGGACAACTGAAGCCTACAAGACTGCAGCACAACTCAAGACTGCAATTAAATTCGCAGTACAAAGCAACTCAAGACTACAACTAAATTCGCAATACAACACAGCGCTACTCATTTAAAAATCATGGGCGTTTGTGACGATTCTCTGTGTCCTAGTGTTCTCAAAGTTACATATTCGTCTCTTCTAGCTTTAACGAGGATGTCTGATAAAAGGAGTTCGCCTGCTGCATAACTGCGGAAGCATTGCTCTTATCTTTCCCTAGCACCCCAAATCATTTCTACAATTCTTTTTTCTTCAGATACTATTTTTCTATCCATCTCATCGGTTGCTAACTACTGGAAACTTGTGTGAGTAAGCACCCCTTAGCAATTCTTAGTATTGAAGTTAGTTATTATCTCTCAGAATAAACTTTGTGTAACCCGAAATATGAAGTTCAATGGCGTTTCCGTAGAGGATATGATCAGATGAAAGAATAACATTACCTAATTGTTGTATTACTGCATAACTGTTTCCAATAAGGTTATTTTCCCTTTTTTGAGGAAATCAGTATACTCTCAGATTTTTCTCAGTCAGGTTAAATCCAAAGTACTTGATGTGTCAGCCTGTCATCTTCCAAGTGAACGACTTCTTGATTTTCACAGAAACATTCAGCACATAATAGATAAGCACCAGCAGGTCCGGCGAAATTTACTCCCCGTCTGGAAGGAAGAGGATACCCGTCAAAGATACTACGCTGTTTCATAAAACTACCCCTGCAACCCCTCAGCTGAATCGATCACACAGTTAATGCTCCAACTTCAGTCATCGTTAAAATGAATATCCACGGACGCATTTCACTCCCAGTAGCGACGCTAAGAACATCATCGCTCTTCGACGAGCTAGGAAACCCAAAGTATAGTATACAAGACGTCTAGCGAACCAGTCTCATTGGAGATCTTAATTACTGATCGGAGAAACTGAACTCAAAAACGCAAATGCTCGCAGTTTTTTTTTTTCATTGACTAATAGCTAAAACTGTTACACTGGGAGGAGGAACGCTTGTATACAGCACCAAATTGGATGACCACAATCGACCTCATCTTAATGAACGCTCGTGGTCACGTCCAGGGGAAAATAGAAAACCCGCAATCGGGAAACACCTTTCAATGGTTAGTAAACTCTGATTAATCACAGGAACATAGAAGCATTCAGGTGAAGACCTTAGACCACAAGTTTCAAGGTTGACGAAGACTGAAGCGCCTAGAACCGCTCGGCCACAACGGCCGGACCAGATGGAGAAGTAGCGGAAGCTACACAAGGCAACAGTTGCTCTGAATGGCATAGTCACTCATGCCACCACAGATTGAAAGGCACCGCGAAGCCATGGTTCGACGAAGAATATTACCTCATGTGAAAAAGAACAATACAGCACCTGCATACTGCCGGGGAACGTGGAAATGAAACACTAGCCGAGTACGCTGAAGAGCGTAGGAAGCAGAGAAGCTTGCTGAAGGAAAAGAAGGTAACATAACATGACTGTGCCTTCTTGTAATGTTTAATGGTTCCAGGCTGGATAGGTAGAGGGTGGTATAATAGGTGGGTGGCTGGTTTACTCTAACTACAACACAAAATGCACAAGTGGTTAAATACACATTATTACAAGAACCAATTGAGTACTTAATTTCAGGGGTGTCGAATCTGAAGTTCTGTGGTTAACAGCAATTAACTGACATGTACTAATAATTGAATCTTGACCGTGTCCATATCAGATTCATATACAATGACTAACGTTTCCTCACAGCTAGCTAAGGTGCGAGGCGACGACTATTACTGCAATTCGAACAGATTGTGAGTCCCGATGCGACGTAGTGAGGTACTGAGCCTGAGACATTGAGACAGGTATATCGGTGGCGGTGTTCTATATAGACGCTACACAGAGACGTTATCGTCGCATCGCCTGAGGTCGTGTCTTGGTCTTCTCTCGTCGTAGGCGTGCTTAGTTCATCGCCCGCTTTACTTTTCCTATCACCAACCGGTGTGCTCGTGAAGGCTAGTATACATATAACCTCCACAGTGAACAAGGAGTAACGTCTGTGTCACAAATGATATTTTTCAATTCGTAAGGTCCTCACAGAAGCTGGGATCATTCCCTTGTGAACATAAAGCTACGCGAACTACATTCAGTAACCCCTTATAGCGGAGGAAAATACGTCGAAATGCTTCACACTGGGCGCGACATGCACACAAGACATAGACATAATTACAGCGGAAGAAGTCACCCATCTTATAAATTTTTGATCGTTCATCCGGATATCAGTAGTATGTTTAAATGTCTTAGCATGCAGTTGCTGCTGTAGCGGTAATGAGGTTAAAAACTGATGAAGTTCTTTCTGCGCTGTGTTCAGTTATTACATTTAGTAGCTTCCAACAATACTCGTGCTGCTTCTGTTGAAATAACGTTTTAATACACGTACGGAATCTTATAAGGTGGTTTGTGCGTTGTAGTCGTTTATTAAATTACCATGGTAGTTTTCAGCCGGTGTTTCTTACTATTTCTAGTAAAATATTTCAATAAAAACTTTCGCTTACTTTGTTACGTTTCGTTGTGTGTTTGAGGGTACGCTTGAATTTTTGGTTTCAGACATGAAATTTTATGAAGTTTTTGAGTTATTGGTATTAGTTGAAGGGCTTACTTCATTAGTGGTAGGAGATAATTTTTCTTCATTCTGAAATACAGAGTCCTGAACTTAAATGAGCACTGAAAAATCTGCAGTTGGGATAACAGAAATATTCAAGTATACAGGGCGGTGCATTGATAGTGACCGAGTCAAATGTCTCACGAAATAAGCATCAAACGAAAAAACTACAAAGAACGAAACTCGTCTAGCTTGAAGGGGGAAACCAGATGACGTTGCCATAGGTCAAACTGATATCAATTGCCTTTTTTAAATAGGAACCCCAATTTTTTATTACATATTCGTGTAGTACGTAAAGAAATTCGAATGTTTTACTTGGACCACATTTTTTCCTTTGTGATAGATGGCGCTGTAATAGTCACAAACGAATAAGTACGTGGTATCACGTAACATTCCGCCAGTGCGGACGGCATTTACCTCGTGATACATTACCCGTGTTAAAATGGACCGCTTACACATTGCGGAAAAGGTCGATATCGTGTTGATGTATGGCTGTTGTGATCAAAATGCCCAACGGGCGTATGCTATGTATGCTGCTCGATATCCTGGATACATCATCCAAGTGTCCGGACCGTTCGCCGGATAGTTACGTTATTTAAGGAAACAGGAAGTGTTCAGCCACATGTGAAACGTCAAACACGACCTGCAACAAGTGATGCTGCCCAACTAGATGTTTTAACTGCTGTCGCGGCTAATCCGCACATCAGTAGCAGACAAACTGCGCCAGAATCTAAAAAACGTCGGTGTTGAGAATGCTACATCAACATCGATTGCACCCGTACCATATTCCTATGCACCAGGAATAGCATGGCGACGACTTTGAATGTCGTGTACATTTCTGCCTCTGGGCACAAGTGAAATTACGGAGCCGGCCGGAGTGGCCGAGCGGTTCTAGGCGCTACAGTCTGGAACCGCGCGACCGCTACGGTCGCAGGTTCAAGTCCTGCCTCGGGCATGGATGTGTGTGATGTCCTTAGGTTAGTTAGGTTTAAGTAGTTCTAAGTTCTAGGGGACTGATGACCAGAGAAGTTAAGTCCCATAGTGCTCAGAGCCATTTGAACCATTTTTGAAATTACGGGGCGATGAGAGATTTTTTTCGCGCGTTCTATTTAGCGACGAAGCGTCATTCACCAACAGCGGTAACGTAAACTGGCATAATATGCACTATTTGGCAACGGAAAATCCACGATGGCAGCGACGAGTGGAACATCAGCGACCTTGGCGGGTTAATGTATGGTGCGGCATTAGGGTAGGAACGGTAACTGGCTCCCATCTTATCGATGGCAATCTAAATGGTGCAATGTATGCTAATTTCCTACGTAATGTTCTACCGATGTACTACAAGATGTTTCAGTGCATGACAGAATGGCGATGTACTTCCTACATGATGGATGTCCGGTACATAGCTTGCGTGCGGTTGAAGCGGTATTGAATAGTATATATTATGACAGGTAGATTGGTCGTCGAAGCACCATACCATGGCCCGCAAGTTCACCTGACCTGACGTCCCCTGATTCCTTTCTTTGAAGGATATTTGCTATCATGATCCACCGACAACGCCTGACAACATGCGTCAGCGGATTGTCAATGCATGTACGAACATTACGGAAGGTGAACTAGTCGCTGTTCAGAGGAATGTCTTTACACGTATTGCCAAATGAATTGAGGTTGACGGACATCATTCTGAGCATTTATTGCACTAATGTGGTATTTACAGGTAATCACGCTGTAACAGCGTGCGTTCTCAGAAATGATAAGTTCACAAAGGTACATGTATCACATTGGGACGACGGAATTAAAATGTTCGAACGTACCTATGTTCTGTATTTTAATTTAAAAAACCTACCTGTTATCAACTGTTCGTCTGAAATTGGGAGCCATACGTTTGTGACTATTACAGCGCCATCTATCACAAAGTGAAAATGGTGGTCCAACTTAAACATTCATATTTCTTTATGTACTACACGAATGTGTAATAAAAAATGGGGGTTCCTATATTTAAAAACGCAGTTGACATCCGTTTGACCTATGGCAGCGCCATTTAGCGGGCCGACCACAGCGCCGTCTGCTTTCCCCCTTCAAGCTAGACAAGTTTCGTTATTTGTAGTTTTTTCGTTTGACGCTTATTTCGCGAGATATTTGGCCCGGTCACGGTCAGTGGACCACCCTGTATATACCTGAATATTTCTGGTATCTCAACTGCAGATTTTTCAGCCCTTGTTTAACTTTAGGACTCTGTATCTCCTAATGAACAAAAATGGACTTTTGCCCCTATTGAAATAAGCACTTCAGTTGTTGTCAAGTGGTGTTAATAGAAGTAGTTGTTTTCATAGTATGGAGCAAATTTCGATACCACTGTTGTTTGTAATTTAAATAATTCTATTGTTATAAGTGAACTTTGGTGACGTAGACATTTAGTTTTTTCAGTAATTGTTAACATGTTACTATGAGTGTGAAGTGTGGGATTTGTCATAGGTCTGTGAGTGGTGGGTTACAGGGCGAGATTTGTTCAATGTCGTTTCATTAGGCGGGAAATACATTGTGAAGCCATCTGGGATTCTAGCGAGATCCTCTCCATAAAATGGAGGATTTGAAGTAGAAATAAGTTAACAGAGGACCAGCAACGTAAGATCTTTGCCCTTGAAGTGTAGTTACAAAACGCAGAGAGGGGAGTAAGTAGGATGGGGGAGGGGTGGAAGAAGGGCGCTGGGGTATGGGAACCGGCCACAGGTAAGAAGGCAGCTACGAGATGAAGATATTCAGACAGTTGTACTTGGCGTATCAGCAATACATCTGACCAACTGTAAGAGTGTAGTGGAAAGGAGCCTCTTGTACCTGTAGCTGTAGAAAACATGCAACACACCTCAATAGTTAAATTGGGTAGGACGTCAAACGGTCCGACTTGGAGCAGGAGAAGCACCACGGGACATTTTAATTTCCACTGTCGTATTTTACAAATAAATTCATTAAACTTTGTCAGCATGACCAGGAAGGAATTATGATTGACACTCTTAACAGTTGAGGTTCAAAAATATAACAAAATAATTTTTTTGTCAAATTTCATCATTTTTACACTTACTATTGGCTGCATTTGTTGCTTTAGGTAGACTTTTCTTCATAAGTAAAAGAGACTCTACGATGAATTTTTTACAGCATACAAACCATACTTACAGATGTATGAAACTGTGGAATTTATTTTATTTATGAAAAATTAATGAGACGTTACGTTTTAAATTTCATGTTTAGAAAAAACTCAAATTTTATAGTTAATTATCTCAATTTTTACAACAGTTTTTAACAGATTTGGAAAATTGTACAGTTTCATACACTTTTAAGTATGGTGTGTATGCTATCAAAAATTCATCGAAGAATCTATCTTACTTATGAAGGAAGTAACGTTTCTATAGCAACAAATGTAACCAATAGTTAAGTGAAAAATTGGTGAAATTTCACATGTAAAGAGATAATTTTTTTCATGTCTTTGAACTTGCATTGCAATAAGCGTGAATCCTGTATCCTTCATGTTCATTCCAACAAAGTTCTATAAGTTTATCTGTACAAGCGTAGATAGTGGAAATTAAAACGTCCCGTGTTGCCTCTCCTGCTCCAAGTTGGCCTGTTTGACTTCCTACACCCCTCCCCCCCCCTTAATAACTGTAAGACAGCTGCAGTTTACAAAGAAGGAAGAAAGTTCTGCTATTAGGTGGTTCACATGGCAGAGGTGTAGCCCATCATTTGCAGGAATTTATGCGGAGACAAGGTCGCCCGCATTGTGAAGTGTAGTGCCTGGTTCGTTCAGATGACTGTTAATATAGGGGAGTCATGTACGAATTTTTTAAAACAAGTGCAGACTGAGGCTGTGGCTGTAACTGTGAATAGTTTGGATAAGAACGTGGAATATGATGTAAGCGGTGACCGGGAAGAGATAGCAACTGAAACTAATGGCACAAAAGTTCACATCGTGCAACTGTTTCAGCATCACGATCGGCCATATTAATTCTGCTGTTAGGCGTGTTAACATGGGGCTTGAGAAGGCATGGCGGAGAGCATGGCTTGCATTGCAGTGGACCCATTTAAGTCTATCAATAGATCGGGTGTCACAAGGCATGGCCTACAGCTCAATGGGTATGGGAAGGAGAGGTTGGCAACGCTTATATGTGGCAGTGTAGTTGTCGGTGATTAGTTCACTCACGGGAAAATTCCTGTAGTAGCTGGTGTTAGAACTACACTTTTTTTAGATTGAAGCCAGCTGATAGGTATCCCTGCACAAAGTAAGTCTCTCTCTAAAAAAGGAACCACCTCAAAGAAGGTTCGGTATCAAAATAACGAGCGAATTAACATACTTCATCAAAATATAAGAGGTATTAAAGTTAGTGAACTGTTTATAGATGTTGACACTGACGTTATTGATATATCAAAGTAGCACTTCAATAAAGTGACATTTCTGAGGTCACCGTTAGCAGGATACAGATTAGTTCGCTGCTTTTCAAGGAGTTCTTCGTGGAGTGGAGGAGTGACCATCTACATAGAAAACAGTATTCCATTTGAGTTCGAAGTTGTGTCAAGGTACTGCATTAAACAGGCATATAAATATTGTGTAGGGGCACCTGAATTTAGTGAGACCAAGCTTTTAATTGTTGTTATATATAAGTCTTCTGACGTCAGACCATTTCTGCTCAAGTTAGAGAGGGGTTTGTTTCATTTAATAGGATGTACCAAAAATTAGTTCACGTTGTGACTTGAATACTAATTTTGTAAGTGATTATGCAAGAAAAACAGTGCTGGGAAATCTCTTAAATTCATATGATGTGATGCAGATTGTATTTTTTTCAGACAGGGTGCAGGTAAACAGTACCGAAACCGTAGACAATATTTTTATTCATTCTAAACTTCTGGATGTTCATTCTGTTTCTAAAGGAATTAATGGTCTTTCAGACTACTATGCACTAATTTTAACACTAAAAGGTTTTCGTACTCAAACAAATGTTATCTGTAATTACAAGCTATGTAGAAAAGCTATACCAATGGCAATAGAGAGGTTTGTAGACACTGTTAAGAAACAAGAATGATAGAATGCTAATAGAGTAGATAACACAGATGGCATGTTCTTGGAAATTTGCTTTCCATTACAACGTCAAATACCCGGCGCTAGCAGTAGAGGGCAGCCTGAGTGGCTGACTAGTCGCATAAGGATAGCATGTAGAATAACGTGGGAATTACAGAAAAATGTTAAATTTAGCCACAATCGAGCTACAAAAGCCAATTATAAAACCAAATGTAGTTAGGAAGCCAAGGAGGGTATGGTAAACAAATGTTGTTGTTGTGGTCTTAAGTCCAGAGACGGGTTTGATGCAGCTCTCCATGCTACTCTATCCCGTGCAAGCTTCTTCATCTCCCGGTACCTGCTGCCACCTACATCCTTCTCTATCTGTTTAGTGTATTCATCTCTTGGTCTCCCTGTACGATTTTTACCCTCCACCCTGCCATCCAGTGCTTAATTTGTGATCCATTGATTCCTCAGAACATGTCCTACCAACCGGTCCCTTCTTCTTGTCAAGTTGTGCCACAAACTCCTCTTTTCCCCAATTCTGTTCAGTACCTCCTCATTTGTTATGTGATCTACCCATCTAATCTTCAGCATTATTCTGTAGCACCCCATTTCGGAAGCTTCTATTCTCTTCTTGTCCAAACTATTTATCGTCCATGTTTCACTTCCATACATGGCTACACTTTATACAAATACTACTTTAAGTGGGCCATTTCCTAATCTAATTCCCTCAGCATCACCTGACTTAATTCGACTACATTCCATTATCCTCGTTTTGCTTTTGTTAGTGTTCATCTTATATCCTCGTTCCAGGACACTGTCCATTCCGTTCAACTGCTCTTCCAAGTCCTTTGCTGTCTCTGACAGAATTACAATGTCATCGGCGAACATCAAAGTTTTTATATCTTCTCCATGGATTTTAATACCTACTCCGAATTATTCTTTTTGTTTTCTTTAATGCTTGCTCAATATACAGATTGACTAACATCGGGGAGAGACTACAACGCTGTCTTACTCCCTTCCCAACCATTGCTTCCCTTTCATGCTCCTCGACTCTTATAGCTGCCATCTGGTTTCTGTACAAATTGTAAATAGCCTTTCGCTCCCTATGTTTTATCCCTGCCTCCTTTAGAATTTCAAAGAGAGTATTCCAGTCGACATTGTCAAACGCTTTTTCTCAGTCTACAAATGCTGGAAACGTAGGCTTGCCTTTCCTATATCTTCTTAGATAAGTCGTAGGGTCAGTATTGCCACACGTGTTCCTATATTTCTACGGAATCCAAACTGATCTTTACCGAGATCGGCTTCTACCAGTCTTTCAATTCGTCTGTAAGGAATTCGTGTTTGTATTTTGCAGCTGTGAATTATTTAACTGATAGTTCGGTTATTTTCACATCTGTGAACACATGCTTTCTTTGGGATTGGAATTATTATATTCTTCTTGAAGTATGAGGTTATTTCGCCTGTCTCATACATCTTGCTCATCAGATGGTAAAGTTTTGTCAGGACTGGCTCTCCCAAGGCCGTCAGTAGTTCTAATGGAATGTTGTCTACTCCGGGGGACTTCTTTCGACTGGAGACATTCAGTGCCCTGTCAAACTCTTCATGCAGTATCGTATCTCCCATTTCAACTACATCCTCTTCCATTTCCAGAATATCGTCTTCAAGTACATCACCCTTGTACAGACCCTCTATATACTCCTGCCACCTTTCTGCTATCGCATCTTTGCTTAGAACTGGGTTTCTATCTGAGCTCTTGACATTCATACAAATGGTTCCCATCTTTGTAAAGGTCTCTTTAAGTTTACCTGTAGGCAGTATCTATCTTACCCCTAGTGAAATAAGCCTATACAGCCTAACATTTGCCGTCTAGCCATCCCTGCTTAGCCATTTTGCACTTCCTGTCGATATCATTTTTGAAACGGTTTTCCTATTGCCTGCTTCATTTACTGCATTTCTATATTTTCTCCTTTCATCAATTAAATTCAGTATATCCTCTGTTACCCAAGAATATCTACTAGCCCCCGTCATCTCACCTACTTGATCCTCTGCTGCCTTCACTACTTCATCCTTCAAAGCTACCCATTCTTCTTCTAATGTACTTCTTTCCCCCATTTCTGTCAATGCTCTCCCTGAAACTCTGTAAAACCTCTGGGTTAGTCAGTTTATCCAGGTATCATCTCCTTAAATTCCACCTTTTTGCAGTTTCTTCAGTTTTAATCTACAGTTCATAACCAATAGATTGTGGTCAGAGTCCTCATCTGCACTGGAAATGTCTTACAATTTAAAACCTACTTCCTAAATCTGTGTCTTACCATTACATAATCCATCTAATACCTTCTAGTATCTAAAGGATTCTTCCATGAATACATCCTTCTTTTATGATGATTTTGAACGAAGTGTTAGCTATGATTAAGTTATGCCCTGTGCAGAATTCTACCAGATGGCCTCTTCTTTCGTTTCTTTACCCCCAATCCATATTCACCTACTATGTTTCCATCGCTAAACAAACAGAATAGCTAATTCATATGATGAAATTAAAACTATATGGTCATTTGTGAAATTAGTGTCTGTTCATCAGTGCAGGTTCGAGAGTAAAAAGCAGTGCATATAAAAAATGTTTCTGTTCCGTGTAAGCCAGACTGTTGTACAAATTTTACCAATCGATTTCTGAACACAGCTGGTGAATTAAATAAACGGTTTCAATAGGGGAATCTCTAGGAAACTGGGTTTCTGAGACTCATGTCTGAAGTATTTGCCTGTGATATTGACAAGGGGAGATCGAGTCAATAACATTAAATTACTGATGAGCAAAGACACTCATGAATATGACGGAGTATTATTCAGAATATTAAAGTATTGTGTTAATTAAGTTAGCCCTATGCTTAGTCACATTTGTAGTTACTCAGTAGTAAAGCCGATTTATAGAAATAGAGAAAGAGATATAGTAGATTTAGACCTATTTCTATACCATCAGTGTTTGCTAACGGCTTTGTATTTAAGGCTATTTGATCATTTCATTTCCCATAATTTGCTGTCAAATGTACAGTTTGGTTTTATAAGTGTTTTAACAACTGGAAACGGTATATCGATTTTCTCTGTAAGGTACTGCATGAATAAACTTAACGTTTCGAACGCTAGGCGTCTTTTTTTATCTAACTAAGGCGTTTGATTGATCACAAAATATTGCTCCACACGTTGGACCATTATGGAACACTAGCTCACAACTGGTTTACCTCTTACATTAAGGACAGCTAGAGATCGTTCTCGGCATATTGAGAATGGCTGTGATGTGGGGGTCCAAGAGTGGTCAGTTACATGTCCAGGGATCAGTGCTGGGGCCACTCATGTTCCTTAATTCTAAATTGTAGTATTACAAGTGATACTGAAATACTTTGGTTTGCTCATGAGACTAGCTTGGTAGTAAACTATCTTGTGTGCGACGTTGGCACTGTTTTCAGTAGTGCGGTTCAAGGCTTAAGTTCATGGTTGTAGAAAATAAACTAACGCTAAATAACAATAAGACACAGCTTTCACAGTTTCTAATAAAAATTCAACAAACCTGAAGTTGTAACTATGTAGAGTGGACATATGATAAGTGAGCCTGAACAGTACAAATCTCTAGGTGTTCAGATAGATATTGAACCGTCGTGGAAAGCCCATGTTCAAGACCTTGTTGAAATACTTTATGCTGCCATTTTTGCTATTACGGCAGTATCTGAAGTACTAATAGTTCGACACGGAATGTAGTCTACTTTGCTTATTTTCATTCGCATGTGATGTGTAGTATTATATTTTGAAGTAACTCTTCCCTTTCTCAAAGGGCGATTCTGGTACGGCAAGAGGCATGACTAATGTACTACTGTGAACCTCTTGTCAACTCCTGTTTGTTCTTATGGGTATTCAGAGAGTGGTCTCTCAATATAGATTTTCTTTATGGTCATTTCTTGTTAACAATATCAAGCTATTCTCAAGAATTAACAACTTTCACTCAGTTAATATCAGGCAGAGATCCCATCTTTGTTTGGATAGAACGTGCTTGACTCTTGTGCAGAAAGGCATGTAGTATTCTGCTGCATCATTTTCAGTAAGCTACCAACAGAATTCAAAAGTCTTAGCTGTAACCCACGCGCTTTCAAATCCAAACTGAAGAATTATCTCACGGGTCACACCTTCTATTCTGTCGAGGAGTTTCTTGAAAAATTAAGCTGATGCCTCTCTTACATTGTTGATTGCGTTTATATAAACATATAGCTCGTTGTCTTTCTAGGATTCATAAACATTTTATTTTATCTGTTATTACTTCTCGTTGTAGTTTCATGTGCTGACACATTCTGTCACCAAGGACATTTGCTTCTCAATTTGGTCCTACGGTGCTAGATGTTTAAAGTAAAATAAAATAAAATAAAAAAGAATAACGAAGCGGCAGGGCCGGATGGAAAATAAATGAAACTGCCGGAGTATATAATCCAAGACCTTGTAGAACCTCTACAGTATCTCAAGAACATTTCGGTCCCTCAGAAATAGAGGGAAAAGCTTACAACTGTGCTGTACATAGGCAAACGTAGACAAAAATCCCTAAATTCCTTCAGATAATTCGCTCTGGAGAGCGTTATCTTTCAACTCTTCCCTAGCCTCCTATTTATTAGCGTTGAACAAAGACAATGTGCTACTAACCAGATGAACCAATCTAGGAAGATCACACTTTACCCTGTTCAAAAGTTTTCAGTAAACAGGAACGACTCTAGCGTAACCCGATACTCAACTACAGGCAATCTTTATAGACTGCTCTGAAGCATTTGGCATTATCAGCAGGAGATCCTTATCCAGAAGCTAGAGAATATACTAGGTGAATCAAGATATTAAATATAATCAGTCAAGTATATTCTCGATGCAACGAAATATCGACGTCAAAGGATATCAGTCAAACAAGAACGGTAGTAGGGTGTGATTCGGTGTGTGCAATACTCTTTAAAATAATGGCAGTGAAACTCGGGTAGGCTGTAGACGCAGAAAACGGAAAGTTGTTTATGTATGCAGATGACTTGGTTATCCTCTCCTTGAACCAGTAAGACTACAAACAGCCATGGAAGACATCAGAAAATGTACACTCAATAAAAAAGAAAAAGCTCAAAAGTGAAATAAATAAATTTAGAAGAGGGAGAAAAATATTAAATGGAGACCATATCGTTTGGAGTTGTGTTTATGAACGCTATTAATATATCAGCTTTAGAAATCACTTTACTGTTTGTTAGGCTATACAGAGTTTCACTCAATAACAGCATCCACTTACATGTCAGTAAAGGAGTTTTGAAAAAGTTAGGTGTTGTTTGAAAACACGAAACTCCTGTGACAGTGGTCTAAAAACTGCCGAGAATCAAATATGAGATACCACTGTGGACTTTGTATTGATTGGCTAACACGAGACAGATCTGAAATTTTTTAGGTGTAATAACACCAGAGAATATTGAAATGAAAGAGAATTTCTACTGTCTGTCACAAACGCTTAAGGAGGCAGAACCCAACTAGGAATTTGTAAAAGTTTTGGAATATTATAATGCCAGTTTGGACGATTATTAAAAATGGTGCATAAGAAAGGTCTGTACCACACTTCTTCTGCGAATTGTGTGTTCCCTTAATGAAATGTTACGAAACTATCACATCAGTGATCTAGTTAATTGTCTGTCTGGTAAACTGTGTTTGCATCTAGTTTAGTGTAATATGTTCTGTTTCCACACTATGATCTTATATTTAGCGTGGTCGCAATCAGCCTGAAAAACTTGCATGGTTGTTGCAGGATAGGTTTTACTGAATATTAACTGTTAAAAAAATTCGATACGTTGCGACGTTTCTGAGTTAATTAGCAATGACGTTAGGAAATGAGACTGCAACGCACTCAAATTCAAGAGGACAGCCGGATACAATTAGTGTCACTCGTTTTTATAGCATATATGTCACCGCATGAGACTGCTTTCTCTCTGGTTGTTGTTCGATCCTTACGACCATCCCAACTCCAATGAAAGTCAAATCTCTTGGTAGCTTTGTTAATTTTTTAAAACCCAGGTAATCAAAATTTCTTATTCATTTCCCTCTTATCACGTTAATGTTTATTTTCTATCTTACTCAATGTAGGTGGAACCGTTTATGACGACTCGCAGTGGTGGCGAAACAGAGACTGGTAGAAGAAACAAGTGCTTCCTGTGGTCGAAGACAACAGGGATCGCAAAGTGAACGGCTAACCAGAAGTAACATCCAGAGCATATGGGAAATCGTCATAAGCACGTGCAAACGGACTAGGGACATATCTGAATCGAAAAACGTATATATTGTCAAAGGGTATCAATCTACTACAAATTCCGCATGTCGGAGACTTCAGAGATTAGCAAGAACTGCCGGAGAAGAACGGAGTCACGACATTTACTGACAGCCTCATGTTGGTGGACAGTCCCACGTGGCCTGCAGGTCATACGGCGGCTGCACCCTCCATGTTATGAAGTCCAGGTGACTCTTTTCCATATCGATACTCGAGCTGGTCTTTGAAACCGAATCACTATTGGATACTAGCTTCCTTCAACTGATCTTTGTGTCAGACGATTTATTCGGTTATATGCTTTAGTCAAAATGTTTCCATGAGCGTTACTGTCTCTACTAGTGATCCTCCCGTTTCTATTCTCACTTCCATTGTTTCCCATTAATTTAGTCTATAATTTTTCACAAGAATCATGTCCCAAGGAGGTCCAAAAACGAAAGCCCCGGCGTCCAAAAACTGTGACTCGAACGAGAGACCTTTGCCTTTCGTGATCAAATACTGAGTTAATCCAAGCGTGACCCTTGACACCCTGGCACATTATTACTTCCATGAGTACCTCAAGATATATTTTTATATGACTATGTCATATACACTACACTGCACTTAAATATCATCATCAACGTTATCAACATCATCAACAGCATCATCAACTTGTCTTCAAGGATCAGGTCTTTCGGCGTGTTTCGCATCAGGACGGTTAAGGCCATCTCTGTAAGGGACGACCAACGTTCCGCTTGCCGGTTGGGTTTATATTGCATTGCCGCTTCAGTTATTTTATCATTAGATATGTGTCGGACATGGTCTTTCCAGTTCAGTCTGTAGTTTTAATTTGTATTTGTGACAGGTTCAACGCTTACTTCTTGTTTAATATCAGCATTTCTTTTTTGGTCCAGCAATGAATATCCAAATTCAAAATGAAGGAACTTCACCTGTGATGGTTCGATTCATCATAATTGATCTGATGTTACAGTGTAGCATTAGCTACCATACAGCAGCAGAGATTACCCAATTACCTTGTCGAACTGAAAATAATGTTTCTCTCCATCTGTATGCCTTAATTTGTGTTGTATAGTTCCACAGAAATGTCTCAATGAGGCCAATTTTAGCTTTAATTCATCTGACTTTGGAAGTGAAACTTGCACTCGAAATATTTAAACTCTCTTACTTGTTCAATTATTTGCCCATCTAAAAGATTTGGGCTCGTATGGTTTCCAGTGTTTCAAATTCAATCAGTTTTGTTTTATCTGTTGATATTCTCTTCTATTTAGCGGCAGTTTGACTCAATTAGTGTGCTGAAGTTTGAACCTTTTCTTCACATTCTCCCATTACAATATGATCTAATGCAAACTGTTGAAAATAAGTACCACTGTCTCTGTTATACACTTCACATATCTGAAACGTACGATAAGCAGTTACTTCTTGGCTGTTAAAAGTCTCCTGCCTGATACACTCCTCACTTTACCACCACAAACTAGAGTCATAGTAACCTAACCATTACCATGTGCACTAGCATCAGCATCAGTAAGTGCAAAATTCAGTACGCATCCACAAAACACTGAAGATCGATGAATAATAACTTGCGAACCTACTTGGTTCTTCGTAGTAATAGTTGTATTATCAATAGCTTTATATGCTGTAAGGCGCGTACCCCTTCTCCTCCTAAAATAACGCGGCATAACTAGTCTGTGTCGATGCTGCTACACGTGCGGCTGCTCCACGACCGACGCCATCTTACCAGAAACGTCACTTATATAGCTACCAGTTATCAGTCTGCAACATCCGACCGCCAGTAGTCAGCCAAGTCCCTCAATAGCACACTCACCACTAAGTAGTACTACTAGCATCACGCTTGAACGCCCAGTGGGCGACTCAAAGTACCTATAACGCCGCACATAGTACACTAGCATAACAGAGATATACATCATAGCAACCGGCAGCAAATGAATATATATATATATATATATATATATATATATATATATATATATATATATATATATATAATCAAAGATGTGAGCACCATCGACACAGACTCATTTTGCTGCGTTATTTTAGGAGCAGAAGGCATTCGTTCTTTTACAGTGTATAAAGCTATTGATAACATAGCTAATACCACGAAGAGTGGAGTAGGTGCACAGGTTATTCTTCATGGTCCGTCAGTGTTTTGTGGATTCGTACTGAATTTTACACTTACTAATGCTGATGATAGTGCACATGGTAATGGTTGTGTTACTGGGCCTCTAGTACGAGGTGGTGAAGTGGAGACTGTATCAGGACAGGAGACTTTTAACAGCCGAAAAGTTATTGCTTATCGTACATTTCACATTTGTGAAGTGCATAACAGTGATGGTGGTACTTCTTATGATTTATCTACAATGACATTGATTCTTAGGACGAGGAATCGTCGTAAAGTAAATGAATCAGAGTCTGTGTCCATACGGGTTAAAGATACACCGAATTGATCCAAGATTAAAGCTGTTGGTGGTGTGACACACTACAATAGAAACTGAAATAAAGTACCTGTCCTTTCCGTATCTGACCTCGAGAAAACAAAAACAAAATAATAGTTACACGACAGCAAAAAAGAAAGCTATTGGGTCACGGTAAATGACCCATCCCAGGCCATCCAGATACTGATTCACCAACATACACTGACATCTCAGAGGAAGCAACCATGCCAATGGGGATAGCTGTGCTCCCATTTTTTATTTTTTATATATACCACGTAGGTAAGTAGCTACCAACAAGGAAGGCCATTTGCCACTGACACAACAAATTCGTTGCGACAGCTTGGTTGTGCCTGGCAAAGAGAAGCGGACGTCCCAGTGTGAGTGAAGTGAAAGTGGAAAGCGTACGAGACACATTCATAAGGAGTCCAAAGAAATTGGGTCACCGTGTATCCAGTGAACTCGAAATGGCCCCAATGACAATGTGGAAAGTCCTGCGACGGAAGCTCTTGATGAAACCATTCAAATTGGAGCTAGTCCTGAAGCTCGATGACGATGACAAAGACAAGCAAGGATGGGGATGGCTTTATTGATCGCTTAATTTTTAGCGACGAAGACACTTTTCACACTAATGGAAAAGTGAACAGGCATAATTGTCGGATCTGGGGTACAAAGCATCCACACGAATTCATTGATTTTCAGTGTGAATCCACAATGGTAAATGATTTATGTGCCTTGTCACGTCGAAAACTGTACGTAGGGCCATTCTTCTTCCCCGAGAGCACTGTCACTGGATATTCCTACTTGGACATGTTGCAGCAATGGCTGATGCCTGAAATGCTATCAGACTCTCCGTTCATCTTTCACCAGGATGGGGATCCTCCACCCCATTTTCATCGCGAATTTCGTGGGTACCTGAACATGGAGCTGCCACATCGATGGATCGTCCATGGTACAGAAGGGGACAACCTCCCCAATTACCAGTTCTCAAGCCGTGTGACTTTTTCCTGTGGCTATACATTAAAGATCTGGTGTATGTACCGCCTCTACCACGTGATGTAGCTCCGGCAGAGAATAAAGGAAGCGTCTGTCACAGTCGACGATTCCGTGCTGGAACGTATAAGACAAGAATTCCATTACCGTATTGACATCTTCCGGGTAACTCATGGTTCGAACATCCAAAGTTTGTAAAACAAACTTTCAGAGTTTCTCGTCAAAACGCAATATGTAGGACATCTGTACAGTGTTTAAATTCTTGTGCAATTAATAATTGGAAGTGTTCCCGGACTTTATGTACACCCTGTATAGCTATTACTACCAAGATTGGAGTAGGTGCTCAAGTTATTCTTCTTTGTACTTCATTGTTCTGTGGATGTTAACTGAATTGTACTAATGCTGATACTAGTGCACATTGTAATGGTTGGGTTGCTGTGGCTCTAGTGCGTGGTGGTAAAGTGGAGACTGTATCACGGCTGGAGACTTTTAACAGCCGAGAAGTTATTCCTTATCGTACATTTGAGATATGTAAAGTGTATAACAGAGATGGTGGTACTTCTTATGGTATGTCTACAATGCCATTGGTTTCTTTTTTGCCCAGAACCACACTTGCCACTGGTCATAAAATTAAAATTACCGTTTCTTAATGTGTCATTTAATAAATTTAACCATTTATGAATGATATCGTCAATGTAAGTATTAGAAAGGGTGGGGGACAGTTGACAGCTAAGTCTGACTCGCTGATTGATATCGGCAGATGCTGTCCCATTCCTTACAGTGCGGTTGCTTATTTTAATATTTTTGTGAAATGACTAAAATATTGTAATCAGATGTGCAGGAACTTCCAATTCCTTAAGTGATTCCCTTGGCATTTTCTGCTTTACCTTTTCAAAGGCATAAAACTTAGTAATTTGGCAATACAAATTTCCTTCTTTCCTTGGTTCCTTGTGCCAAAGAGAAGAGACAATCTGAACATGATCTTCCTTTCCTAAAACCACGTTCCCCCTCTACCAGACGCGGTTCTGCTATTGGTACTAATCTCTTTTTTTATTACTTAAGCAAACAGTTTAAATCAGGAATTTAACAGACCTATTCCGCATTGTGACTTATTGCCTTTCTCGTAAGTAGGACATATGAAAGCTTCATTCAATTTGTCTATTATACGGCCACTCAGCCTTCACATGTTCATAATATTTAAGAGTCTATGATTTAGCTGATGAGAAGCATATTTAATCAGCAACATCTTTATCAGCACCGGGCCACTATTTCTTTTTGTCTCTTTGATCACATGTTGCATTGTTGTCGGATCAACAGAATAACTGATGCTGGTGTTTATTCCTGGTAACTCTTCATTATTAGTTCGCAGTAATTTGAAGTATTTTAACCATTATTTTCCGGATATTACATTTAATTGTAAAGTACTCGTTCTTGTTTATTCAAGTGCTACACGATCTGGCATGGTTTGTTTTGTTTTCAATGAATATCATTTTCTGTTTCACTCACTTTCCCATTTAATTTTTCGTATTTCTTTCTTTACTAAAGGAGATTTGCTTTTGTAATCATGTCTGTAATTCACATTATTAGGTGATGGCAAAAATCTTAAGTACGCCTCCGTCTTGTCTTTTATCAACTTGCTAACATGATCATTCTAAATCACTAAGCCCCCTTTGCAGTATTTATTTATCCACATGTCAGGGGCTGCGTGAGTTATAATTTCTTTAACCATGTTCCATTCTCTACTTATATTGCTGCTTGCTTGTTGCGTTTGACATTTATCATTTAGTCTCTTTGGTATAGTAGTTTGATACTACAACTTGGAATAGGTGCACCTTGAAAGTTCTCACATGTGACTGGGTGTTAATGCGTTGTTTCTTCGATCTGTTCAGAACGTTGTGTCACTTTTCACTAGAAAGTGGTCTGATGAAACCTTCCATCTTCTGTAAACTTATTGCATTTTATTTTCACCCATGACTTTTTATTTGCAAGAATATAGTCAATTACTGAAGTTATACCTCGAGATATGCATGTAAAGTTATGGATATCTCGATGTTTAAAAAAGGCACTTTTATTCATAATTTATTGAATGTGCGAAACTCTTTCGCCTTCTTCCCATAGATATTCAATGTATTTTCACCTACTGTACCTACTGTATATTTAATGAGTGCCATACCCACTCGGATGTTTAAATACCCCTAGAGAAGTGTATGATCATTTGTATTTATTTTTCCTATAGTGATATGTGGTAAGACACATAATTCAGTAGAATTTTGAGCTGTTCTTTCTTCTGGCGCATACAAAGAGGTTATGAAGACTTTTCCTTTCTCAACTTTATTTCATTTATAAAAGTGTAGCAACGTATTCTTTTCTTTAGCAGTTCCTGCACATAGATAAAGAGTCCAGCAGCAGCTCTTTGTTCTTGCGATGTTCCACAATAGATCATCAAATAATTCTGTAATTCGATCGTTCCGCGCAATTTCTTTTTCTTCCCGTTATGAACGCAATATCAGTTCTTGGTTACTTAGTTGTTATTCCAGTTGTGTTTCTTTATGTGTCAGACATCCAGTATCCCATGTTGCTAGATTAAACCTTTCTGATATACGTGAGTTGAATTTACTCTTTACATTATATCATTCAGATTCTGACCTTGAGTCCAGCAAGAAATTTTCTTTGCATTTTTAGCAGTTCGAATCCTCCCTCCCCCTGGCCACATCGAGATCACTGTGCAGGTGGCAGTGGTGGGCCTGCCACCTTTAAGCTTCCGTCTCAGCTGATTTTATTTCAGACTTGATCTGTCTGAGGCAAATTGCCTTCTCCACAGCTTCGACATCTGTCTTCCTATTGCGCAAGTTTTGTTTTTGTTTTTTTCTTTATTGTTAATTTCACAAATCATACTGGTATGCCCACAGCGGCACATTACGCCGCTCTTCGGCCACAGAGGAAACTAATGAGACAAAAAAAGAGAATCGCATAACAGACAGGGTGGATATACAAATGTAGACATACAAAATTGAAACACACAGAGCCGTTCACGGGCGCAGAGTCCAAAATAAAATTGTTCAGACAATTGGACACGCACAGAGATGACAGATGGCACACTCGATCATTGGAGCACAAACGAGTAACACTGGAACATTTGAACACAAAAACGACGACACACACAAACACTAGGCGATGATCTCTGGCGCGCGAAAGTTCACTATACGTATGCGAGTCAGGAGACCTGCCAAAAGGGGAAAAAAGGGGGGAAAGAGGGAGGGGGAGCGTGTAGATGGCAGTGGCAGTTGAGATGGGAGGCGGAGGAAAGAAGCTCGGGAATTGGGGAAGACTGGGGGAGGAGGGAGGGAGGAAGGGAGGAGGGAGGGAGGAATGGAGAAGGGAGAGATGGGAGAAATGGTGCCCTCGGGAGAAAAACACAGTTTGCTGTAGAGGAGGATCAAAGTTGGTAGGAGGGGTAGATGGAGGGGATGAGGGCATCATCAGGGAGGGGGACTCGGTGGAAGCCACCTTGGGCAAGGATATGGAGAGTGGAGAGATGGAGAGCAGGTGGGATGTGGGAATGCTGGAGTGGCAGTGGATGGGGGTGGGAGAGGATGTGAGAGACAAGGGGTGAGGGGGATCAAGTTTGTGGCAGGTGTAGAGGATGTGTATGTGTTCAAGGAAAAGAAGGAGTTGTGGGAACAGAATAAGGTTATAGAGGATCCATGTAGGGGAGGCGAGATGAATGTGATAGGGGAGGTGGAACGCATGGCGTTCTAGGATTTGTAAAACGTAGGAGGGGTGGAGATCCAGGCGGGATGAGCATAGCAGAGGATAGGGTGGATAACGGATTTATAGGATGGTGGATGGGACAAGACATCATGTGCGGCCTAATAGGAGCTTGAGGAGATGGAGTCAGGAACATGCCTTGGAATGGATTGTCCGGAGATGGGGGGTCCAGGAGAGGCGACGGTCAAGGGTGATGCCAAGGTGCTTAAGGGTGGGGGTGAGGGCGATAGGACGGCCATAAATGGTGAGATAGAAGTCGAGGAAACGGAAGGAAGTGGTGGGTCTGCCTATAATTATCTTCTGGGTCTTGGAAGGATTGACCTTGAGCAACCACTGGTTACACCAAGCGGTAAACCGGTCAAGATGGCATTGAAGGTGTTGGGAGCATTGCAGAGTGGGGGCGAGGGCAAGGAAGGCGGTGCCATCGGCGTACTGGAGAAGGTAGATGGGGATGAAGGCAGCAGCATGTCCGCCATATACAAGAGGTATAGAAGAGGGGAGAGGGCGAAATCTCGGGGCACACCGGTGGAGGGGTAGAAGGTGTAAGTATCTGTGTTATGGGTGGTGACATAGGAAAGAGGTTGGGAAAGAGAGGACCCAATCAGATGGACATACCTGATAGGAAGGGTGAAGGTTTGGAGATTGAAGAGGAGACAATGTTACACACAGTCATAGGCGATTTCAAGGTCGAGGGAGAGGAAGATGGCAAAGTGACGGGAGTTAAGCTGTTCAGAGAGAAGAGGAGATGAGTGAGGTGAAAGAGAAGGTCATCAGTAGAGAAGGACGGTCGAAAGCCACACTGGCTAACGGGAAGGAGGTGGTGCTGGTGGAGATGCTGGTGGATGCATCAGGTAAGGATGGTTTCCAGAACCTTACTGAAGACCAAGGCTGATGGGACAGTAGGAGGAGACAGCAGACGGCAGTTTGTCAGGTTTGAGGAACATCGGGATACAGGAGGTTTTCCACAGCCAGGGGTAGCACCTGGTGGACAAGACCACATTATATAGTCAGGCCAGGCTGGAGAGGAGGGAGACGGGAGCTTCATGGCGGTGGCAATAGGTAACCTGATCGTGACTGGGAGCAGTGTTGCATTTTGCACAGAGTGTAGTGTTGATATCCTGAGTAGTGATGGGGCATTGAGTTCGTTGGGTGTAATGTTGTCCAAGTACTGGAAGCCAGGGGCTAGGGGAGGGACAGAGGGGTCAGTCCAATCGTGGACATCTGGGCAGAGGGATTAATCGAACTGGGGATCGTCAGGGAGGGTAAAGGTATCAGACAGGTAGGAGGCAAAGTGATTGGCCTTAATAAGGTTGTCAGGGAAGGGTTGGTCATCATGAAGGAGAGGGTAGTAGGGGGGTGGTTAGATCCCGTAAGGTGGCGGAAGGCAGACCAGTACTTGGACGAGTTGATAGTAAGTGTAACATTAAGACAGGTGCATGTCTGTCACCAGTCCCGGCGTAACTTAGCTGCTAGCAAGTTCAGGACATGCTTTTGTAGTTGCCGGTGGCATCATAGTGTGTCCTGGTCAAGCGTGTGAAGGAAGGCATGATAGAGATGGCAGGATTCATAGATGAGGAGGACTGCCTGTGGGAGTAATTTGGGACATTGCAGGTGGATGTGGGCCTCTACGGCTTAAGACAAGGTCTGCTGGAGAAAGGTGGCAGATGGGCAACATCATTAGGGTGGTGGTAGGTGAGGGGGAGGCTATCGACCTGGGTAGAGAGGGTGTCCTGGTGGGCATTCCAATCAACACGGGAATAAACATTGCGTATTTTGGGGGATGGTCGATGTGAGGATTGGGGTGGGGGTGACGTCCATCTGAAATGGTGAGGAGGACAGGGAGATGGACACCACCAATAGGGTCAAGGAGGATGGATGAGGAGAGGACGACATCTGGAGTGGTATTGGAATCAGGGCGGTGGTGTTGGGAAATGGAAACGAGGTCGCCTTGAAGGAAGGACAGGAACTGATGCCACTGCCATAACTCGGTGGCAGAACGACTATGGATGTTGAGGTCGGTGGCGATCACCTAGGAGGAGAAGGTGCAGTCTACTTTGGGAAGGAAGTCTAAAGGGGTAGGGGCATTAGGGCGGACATAGATGGTGGCCGGGGAAGAGGAGATTAAGGATCAGGTGTTCTGTGGGGTCGGGAAGGAGGGATTGGAGCTGAACAGGGGTCTGGCGGTGGTGGCCGATGGCCACTCCGCCATGCCCTAATGGTAGGGGATTAACGGGGCAGTGGAGGAGGTAGGGCAAAGTCTGGACAGTATGTTGGTGATGTAGAAAAGTTTCGTTTGAGAGGAAGGCATCCACGAGATGGGTCATGAGGTTCTCGTTGGAGGGTAGGGAGTGGATGTTGTTAAACAAGATACAGTGCTGTTGAACTGTGACAGGAATTTAGATGATGGTGTCAAGACAGGAAGATGAAGTGGGCTTGGTTACGGGAATAGGTGGCATGAGTGTTAAGATGGAAGACAGATCAGGTGGCGAGGGATACATGCTGGAGGTTGTGGGGGCGCTGGAATGAGTGGAAATTCTGAAGGATGATGGTGACAAATCCGCTGATGTCCTTGGCAGTGGGGGGCAGGAATGGAGGGAGTTGCCAGGAGAGGTGGGGGCATCCCGAGGATGGACAGGGATGTTGAGTTCAGGAGTTGTGGGGGGGGTTGGGCCTTGCATTTCTGGGCGTAGGTGGGACGTGGGAGGTTGCAAGTGTTGCAGGAGGCAGGGGACTCAAGGTAGGGACACTGCCTGAGGAAGTTCACCTGTTTGCATTGCGGGCAGATGGGGGCCTCGTGGCGCTCTGATGTTGGTACTGGCGATGGAACAGAAGGGCACCCTCCTTGAGGAGAGGGTCGATGGAGGGGGTGAGCTCACAAAACACCAGCATAAGGCAGGTGGGTCTGGCAGGATTTTAGATCTGAAACACCGCATGGACATCTAGGTAGGGATGCGCCTTAAGATTAGCCAGCACCTCCTCCTCCATGATCGTCGGACTAAGCCGAGTGATCATGGTGGTGAGGGTCGGCGGGCGACATGAGGCTTGGGGTTGGCGGGAGGGGGAAGGGGAAGGAGCAGGGGAGAGGGAGTCGTTAGTACCAAAGCGGGTGTTGGGGATTCGGGAGAGGATGTCTCAGTGAAGAGTGGAGCTAGGGGAGGTGATGAGAACAGAGTCTCAATGGGGAGTGAGGAGGGAGGTGGGATTTCTGGGCAAGTGTTGGTGGAGGAGTAGCATGAGCTTCTAGGCCTCAAGGAGGGATCAGGAAGTGAGAGGAGTTATTTGTAGGAGGAGGGGAGAAGGAGGAGGAGGAGGAGGAGGAGAAGGTAGTGGAGGTGGTAGAGGGGACAGGTGGGGAGGCATCCATTGCATCCTGTGGGGCGGAGGAGGATGGCACTGGGACTTTTTGGGAGCAGAGGAGGCAGGGGTGCCACTGGTTCATTTAATGGCGACTGAATGGGGAGAGGAGGGGTGTGGGACAAGAGGAACAGGGAGATGGCAGGAGGTGGCAGATCCCAGCGTGGATGCTGGAGCTGGCGCCGAAGATGGGGATGGTGACGGTTATGGTGAAGGCGTTGGCAAAGATCATGACGATGGTGATGGCGATGGCGATGGCGAGAGGAGGGCGGGGGCTGCAGAGACGGAGGGAACAGGGTGAGGGATTGGAGGGAAGGGATAAGAGGAGGAGGTGTGGGAGGAAGGAGCTGGGGACAAGGCTACAAAGAGCGAAGGAGAAAGGATGGTGGAAGTGGGGGAATGGAATGAGGGGGTGGGGCGACTGGGCACATCACGTAATTGTGGTGGTGGCGGCGGAAGGAGAGGTGTATACAATGGTGGTAGTGGTGGTGGTGGGGGGGGGGGGATCGTCATGATTACAAGGAGGAAAAAACGGGACAGGACAGGATAGGACAAAACTAAAGAAGAAAACAAGGAACTCACAAAGACGGACGAAGACGGATGAAATGCCGGCTGGGGCCAAAGCCCCACTCTGCTGCCACTGGCGGGAGGAGACCGCACAGGCTGGATCACTGGCTGGTTCGATGGCTGGAACGCTGGCTGGCTGGAACGCTGGCTGGCCGGAATGCTGGCTGGAGCGCTGGCAAGACCGCTGGCTGGCTGGCGGGAACGCTGGCTGGCTGGCAGGAGCGCTGGCTGGCTGGAACGCTGGTCCTGCAACACCTAACACTTCGATAAGTGGCAATGCCGTTATGGGAGGGCGGTACTCTTTCGAGGTACCGCCAGGGATGCAAGTTTTGGTCCGTCCTGGGTATTTTATTTGCCCTGTGTCCATCTTAAATGGTGAGCACTTCCCAATCCGCCATCTGGGCAGACACACAATGGGAGACTAGCCAATTCCAAACGTATTCTGCATTTCTTTCTTCATTGTATATAAATTACTCTTGCTATAAAGTAACGTTTCACCCATTCAAATATTTTTTATCAGTAGTTAGTGTGGTATCGTCCAGAGATCATGGTGCCACATTAAGGTTAGTTACATGAGTCAATGCACAAAGCTCGCTGCAATCCACATCGGTATATGGGAGACGCTCCAAAAGACCTCACATCTCTCTCACCAACAACAGCGCCCTCACACAGAGCCCAAAATAGTGTCGACCTAGCACGAGTTCCGTCCACTTCGAGACATCAGCTACAGCATTCAACATCATCGTCTATGACCAATGACTATTTAAAATTTAGAGCCACATATACTTTTGTCAAGGTTGAACGTTATACCTCAAGAGAACAGTTTGTTAATTATCGCATGAAATGAAGTGAAACGTCTGAAATTGTTTTAAATTATCAAGTACTGCTGTGACAAAGAAGGATGCCAATCTCAAGTAAATCTTATATTCCTTTATGTAACATAGTGAAATTGTATTATATTTGTTCAAATTTGATGAGCCTTCTCCCAGGGCAATAAAATATCTCACAGTTATGGCAACATAAAAGTGATTTAGCCTGGTCGCAACAGCATGTCGTCTAGACAGCTCATATTTTAAATCATTAACCATATTAAGTATCAAAAATGCTTATACTTTTACACACGGCTTAATTTAGCTCACCATTTACGTGCTTCTGTCTCGAACGGAATGAACAGATTTTGGAGCGTGGTAATTGCGAAACAGGAACCGTGTCGGACACATAAGATGTGTTGACTGAATTGGTGAGGCCCGGAGTTTTAGAGAATCGCAACTAGATAACAGGCCAAGCTTCAGTTCAATCATTCAGGAGGAAGATGCCATCCATTCAACAAAAGGAATCTTGAGCATTAACTTCTAATAAGAATGAGTCAGTAATTGCAGTGGTGCATGGGTTCCGTGAGAGTTTTGCGATTTTCCCAACACTCCCGAAAATCATTCGTCGCTGGTATAGTCAACTTGAAGACAAATGATGTTACTGTTAAGATAAGAGTCGTGATCGATTCTGCACTTACCATAAACTTATAAATTAGTTGACATTTTGCTGAAAGATATGAAAGACGATAAATTATTAAATTATTGTTATTATTAAGTTTTGTTTTCAGTGACGAAGCTGTACTTCATATAATAAAGTGAACTAAGAGACTGTGCTCTTTGTACCACGACAGCCTGTTGTAAACGGAAGAAACACTTTATTCAGTTACTAACACACGTCCGCGGACGCACAGGCGGAAGGTAGGTTCGGGTCATATTCGTGTTGACAGCTGAAATCAGTTTGACAGGAGTACACGTAGGGCCACGTTCACACCATACTCTACGAATGGGGGTAGTCTCTGAGCTTCCACGAGCAGCTAAGGTGACTGCGCATTGGGCAGTGCAATGTGTGCTCATTTCTCACAGCCACTTCCCATGTCTAATGCAAAATTAAAGCTTACCCAAAAATTAATAAATATTCAACCATATGTGTCACTCATGGATCAGTAGGCTCATTTGAAGCAGAAAAGATGCACGATTACACGTGTGAAGACGCGCCTTCGATATTTGCATTAGTATGTATGTCATTGCAACTTAAATGTTATAAATAAATCCTGAACTGGGAAACTGATTATGATGGCAACACATTATGCGATTGGAATGAACTTGGTGTGTACCGACACATCTCATGGAACGGTATTGGACTGTGCTAGGAGACTTACTAAAATTATTTAGGTATTTTAATGAGAGACAGAAAAGTGAATGTCGTGCAATATAAAACTGCTTTTTTGATTAAATAAAGAGATAAACATTGAAAGTAGTGACAATACCGTAAAATTTTGTTGTATATAGAAAGTTATTTAATGCATAATTTAAATTGTATGATAATGTTTACACTTATAAAATCAAAAGTTGAGGATAAAACAGAAATTATTGGAACTATGGCAGATAAAAGTAAAGTGATGACAACATAAGACACAAAATTTTCATGCGATATGAAGTATCATATTGACATAAAATGTTAAAATTAAGAATTTCAGCAATTTTCATTTTCTGTAGTTTAACTGACTTCGATGCTGCCTGACCGAGGTTTCCTTCATGAACAACGGCATTTTGAGATGGGAGTCTATATACGGACTTTGTTGGAGATGATCAGGCTGTGTTAATCTGTGTTTCGAGAGAGTTTTATCTGATGATGTCGTATGAGTAGGGCTTCCCGTCGGGTTGACCGTTCCCCGAGTGAAAGTCTTTCGATGTGACGCCACTTCGGCGACTTGCTGGTCGATGGGGATGAATTGATGATGATTTGAACAACACTACGCCCAGTCCCTGAGCGGAGAAAATCTCCGACCCAGCCGGGAATCGAACCCGGGCTCTTAGCATTCACATTTCGTCGCTACTGGGGGCGGACATCTGATGAGGTGTTAAATAGACGTTAGTTCACGTGTGTTTCTTCTTTCGGACACATAAATTTTTCGGCATTTTTCGGGATTGCTTATGGAACAAACTGCACTTTTAGGTTTTCAGTATGTAGCCCGTGTGTAATTTGTGCTTTGAGGTACTACAGGACTTCAACGGTTTTCTAAAAATAGCTCACAAATTAATCGTAGTTTATTCAACAGCCTCCAAGTTCTTAAGAAACTCAGTGAGGCTCTGAAATTACATAATTGTGAACTGTGACTTTCGATTTGTCTATATTCTTAATCACAATAAACTCGAATTTGTGAAACTTTAAAAATTTCGTGATTACGTGATTTTTACAGACCAAGTCCTGCGTGCATTATATGAAATACTTTTGAGCAGCATTGGGTAAATTGCGACGAATGTGAGTTGGCAACCCATAGACGAAATGTAGCCAAACTTGTATGTCGCCTGCCGCGGTGGCCGAGCGGTCCTAGGTACTGCAGTCCGGGACCCCACGACTGTTACGGTCTCAGTTTCGTATCCTGCCTCTGGCATGGATGTGTGTGATGTCCTTAGGTTAATTAGGTTTAATTAGTTCTAAGTTCTAGGAGACTGATGACCTCAGATGTTAAGTCTCATAGTGTTCGGAGCCCAAACGTGTATGTCCAACCACATTCATGGAGCCCATTAAATTGTTTGTGCTGTGTAATTTGTACGTAACTCTTTTCTTGAGATAGGATGTGGGGGCTTCGAGCTGATATAAAACTTGTGAACAATTTACAGCTTTGATATTCGGAGAGTTGATGAGAGATATTGTATTTTATTTCCTCTTCCACAGCACACGCACATTCCAATACAAGCTATGTGGTCGTAGCACATGGGGACTTCAAAGTGTACTCCAAGTTTTGAGCGTGAAGTAGACTCAACTAAAGTGACCTTTTTTATGTCACTTCTTGTTTCAAAAATTATGATGACTTAATTTTTAAGCAAAACAGAATGACTGGATTCAGCTATATTAGAATTCTGCAGACTTGACTCCAATGATAGGATGGAGCCCCACCACCCTGGTGCAACATTCTACGGCAGGTTCACATCGACATGCTGCCTCAGTGGTCGATGGTGCACATGACATCTCGAGGCACTGCCATATATTCTTGGACTCCAAGAACTCCAAACATGATCCCACGTGAATTTTTCTTATGGTGATCTGTGCATATTCCCCCCGACCTTAACTGATCTGATGAACAGACTTCTGCGAACCTCGGTACGACTATGTTTCGCTGAGTTCATGACCTTTTTATTTACGTGTAGAGTGCTTGTAGTTTCTCCTGCTGGTGGCACGCACATAAGGCAGTAGTTATAGCATCAATAAACCTTTAAGGTTTTGTGATTAATTTGAAATATATCTCAGTTTCCTAATGTATTTCTATCAATAAATATGAGGTTTCAGAAAGAGGTCGTTCTTTTTCATAGTTTCTGTGTTTACGAGAAGGAGAAGTCATGCACGGTGAAATTCGCAGTTTCCGTTCAATAACGACTCTAATGGGTACCTGTGAACACAAGGATGTGAACTGGCTAAAAGTGTCCAAGGAAACAGTCTCCCAGAACACCACTATTCTTTTGAAGCAATGGTACAAGTAAGTTTTATTAAGGTTCAAATATAAATTCTCATTTTCGTACAAGTAGAAATTTCCATCGACTTCGGCCACCCAATAAACACAGATCTGTGGTCCCCAAATTTAAAGAGGCCCTTATATTAGTGTGAAACACATTCGGTTATCCACTGCAAGGTCTAGATTTAAGTCCCCTAACCTCTCGAGTACTTGTGAGGGTACGCGTAAGAAAGAAAAATAACACAGCAACTGGATACCGAAAAAGTGATCCTTGCAGAGAAAACGCGCAACAAGAACAAAGGTGCAGCCGCGGAGCGCCCGGAAGAGGCAAAGAGCCAGCATTCCGCGGCAGAACTTCGCAGAACGGCACTTTGGCGTTATCACGCAGCGCCGCGTTCGCCGTACAATAAATTCACCGCTTTTTTGCGAGATGCGGACGCCTTTTGTCAACGCTTCTCGCACCTCTGCAAACGCAGCGCTGCCAACTTCAGCTCCACCAAAATTCTTTTCCCAGCTGAATGCAACCCTTCTGAGTCTTCTAGGGCAGCCTGTGTCTCGCGCTGTAACATCGTGCTTTCCATTGACGTTTCCGGTTGAAGAAAAATATTTCGGCACACAAAGAAAGTACCTGTTGTTCAGAGCTCCAGAAGTAAACCGAGGGAGAGAATAGCGTTTGCATAACTGTTTGCAGGCTGAAAATAAAATAAAAACTGATACCACTTGCTCTTAACACAGCAGTCGACGTCACACTGAGACATAAATTTTTGTTCAAAATCTGGCACAGGTGAATCTGACCTGGAACACAAAATGCATTACACACTCACGGGCGCTAGGAAATACAAATAAAGAGTGTTTAAGGAAATGACTGCCCAATGAAATAGAGAAAGAGAGAGAGGTAAAGAGATCAGATTATTTTTATTTATGCATTTTAGCGAAGTAAAATCAGAAGTGTAGATTTCTGTGAAAACTTTTATTCAAAAATAATCTCTAGATTTAATATCGTTAATTACAAAGCTCGAAAACTGTTGTCCAGAGACCGATAAGTTGTCATAAAAATCCTTCACGGATTTAGTTCTTGGTCCACTGCAGTTTTTCCTTTACATCAGTATTTCGTCTGTCGTACATCCTTTCAGTTGCAGTACAAACCGAGTAAAGGGAAATGTAGGATCGAAGGGGAGGGGAAGGAGAGGGGGAGAGATGTTTCAGACAGCAATTTTTCTGTAATGCAATGAAAATCTAATACGTACTACATTTTAACTACTGCAAAGTTAGTGAGTATTTTTGAAAGGATCCGAAGATCAAACAATTCCAAAATCTCTTTACGTGTTAAATTTATGTTCTTTATTATAGTTAAAATCACATTAGGATTGCAATACATAAATAATCAGCACACTTTATTTAATAGTTAGTGCCATAGGATTTAGGCATTCAGGAAACTCAGGCCGTACAAAACGTTTTCGTGCAGGAGTATCCTGTCATGTCGTTAGGACGTCAAGCAGCGTTGACTAATTGCATTGGGGTTCAACAAATATAAGGGCAACTTTAAACAACAACGACACATGCACTCTGCCATACTACATCAAGCTAGTTTTGAAGGCAACAAATTCCAGATTTAGGCTTGACTCAGGTGCTCTGGAACCCTCACCAGCTGTTATTCCAACATCGACACCGTCTATATCTGCTTCTCCTATCGTGTCAACATATGACTGCAAACTGTTTGTACAGTATTTTAGTCCATGGTCTCTTGCGAGAAGTCCACAACAATCAATTCACCCACCTCGGATGTATCCGTGTGTTCCCATCTCGCAATTCTTGCTAACATGTCAGTCAAGTTTTCATAATTTTCGGAGCTGTTTCCTCTTAGCCGATCACATAGGTTTTTTTTTTCCATAATCTATGCAGATTTCCGGCTCTCATTATATCTAAGCCTTCACATAACAGTGTATTAGGTGTTTCGTATTTACTGCCTGCAGCGCTTCATTCAAGTTTCCCATTTGCAAGTCGCTAATGTGCAGCAAGTTTCTGTCTAATAGCCCAAGTTAGTACCATTTAAATGTCGCTGTTGCGCCATGAGTCAGTGACTGAAATAGATGGCAGCATTACGGGAAAAAAATGCACAACCATAACAACTTGTTAAATTAAGAGTACAGAAAGACGTTTCTAGGTCGACCGTTCTCATCCAAAAACTTCCCTAATTTCAGTACAACTACTCGCTCAATTATTCGGCAAAAACTTCATAAGACGTTTAAGAATATTTTTGCGCTCTAAAAAAATTTGGATGCATTTCGTGCAACATCCTCCAAGGCTCGAGGTTCTTTCCACTTTCTATACCCACTAAGGACAATTTTTTGTGAGGCAGAAATGTTTGATGCCAAAGAACAATTATTCGTTCTTTTTCCATTTTTTGTTCTTGGGCAGATGTTTCCTTGGACGAAATTAAACATTTTGTGGGCATTATCTAGACCTCATCATCAGTTTTATCTTCATTGTGAATTTGGTTCTGAGTGTAGCCTTGCATGCGATATACAAACTCTGTTTTGAAAATATCAGTTTCGACTGAGTCTGCCATTAACTATTCTACACGTGCACGCAGTTGCCGAATGCTGTATCTCAACGAACCACAGCTTCAAATATATTTTCCTACCTCACAAAAAAACTCAACACTATAACTTGAAATTTGCCTTTTACATTTATCAAATTTCAGTTTCTCATGTTTGACGAGTGTGCTAATTCGCGAGCAGGAGATATTCTTAGGGTAGTCAGTTATTGCTCAGCTGTTGTAGATGGTCTTTAACAGACTATGTCTTTGGATTGCATAATTAACAATTCACAATTGTATGTTTATTCACGCACCTTTCCATGATTCTTTTCAAGATGCCATTAGTTTATGAACTTGCAAGCTATTTGGTGATGCGTCTTTCAGAGCTATAACGACGCAAGGTGCAGCGTAAGTGGTTGTGGAATGGAAGGAGGAATGCAAAAACGTACCGGGGCAGCGGCATTCAAAATTATACACTTTTTACTCAAGTTTAGAACTCGATGAACAATGACTCAGTTGAACTAGTTGGAATGATTACAATAAACAACAAATTTCATGTAGCAGTCACTGAGAATTTCAGTAACTGATATCACCCCTCCGGGAACGTAAACACGAATACTCAGACAGCCTCTTTATGCCAAAATTATTGTAGCAATGCACCTCATGGACAATATTAAATTTACTGTCAGCAATTCTGCTTCCGACACTAATGTTTCGTCAACCGGAAGGTGTATCTCATGTAAACGTGATCCTTCACCGCGGTTCTTTGCTTCAGTTTGCGAACAGTAGCGGCACCTGTAAATATCAACAAATGCTCGACGTCTAAATAAAATCTGCGTTGTTCCGCTTTCGTAATGTCCGTGTACTGTCACATTTAATGCTGTAATGAACCTTTTGTCGAAACAGCGTTGCCAAATAAACCGTCTACAGCAATGACGGAAGGATGGTGTAGTAAACAAGCCTCTAGAAGCCTGGTTCATACTGTGAGGCCGGAAATAATGGTTTCTACAATGACGTAACAGTGTACAAGTAATACTCAGACACTTCTTGTGTCGCCCTTTATTTTTGGGCCAGTTTCAGTAACCCTTTTCTTTTCATGTTCTTCATCTGCGGGTTAAGATACTTCCGAACAGCTTCATTTCTTTCAGTCTTAATCATTACCCAGTATTTATTGTATCCATCTAATATTCAGTATTCTTCTGTAGCATCATATTTAGGAAGCCTCTATTCTCTCCTCTCTTGGCTCTTTATTAACCACGTTTCCCTTCCAAACAACGCTACACTCTAGATGAATACTAGAAAAGATTTCGTAACACTTAATTTTGCATTCGATGTTAACAGATTTCTCTTCTTGCTGTTGCCACTCTGCATGTTTTATTCTCTCTACTTTGGCCATCATCAGTTATTTTGCAAACGACATCTATCACTTTCAATGTCTCGTTTCCTGATCTACTTACCTCAGCATACCCTGATTTAATTCAAATACATTCCATCATCCTCGTTCTGCTTTTGTTGATGTTCATCTTATATCCTCCTTTCAGTTCGCTGCCCATTGCGTTCAACTACTCCTCCGAGTCGTTTGGTTTTTATCAAAATTACAATGTCGTCGGCAAATCTCAAAGTTTTTATTTCTTCTCTCTGATATTTAATTCCTGCTCCATATTTTGCATTTGTTTTATTAACTGCTTGCTCAGTGTACAGATTGATTTACCGATAGGCTACGACGCAAGGTCTCAATCACTGATTCCCTTTCATGTCCCTCTTATAATTGCCATCTGGTTTCTGTGCATGTTGTAAATAGCCTTTCGCTCCGTATATTTTGTCCCTACTATCTTCAGAATTGTAACGAGAGTATTCCAGCCGTCAGTTTCAAGGACTTACTCTAACTCTTAGGTTTGCCCGGAAACCGGGCCTCTAGCGGGAACGAATGCTAGTACAAAATTAAACTCCATAAAATTTCCTAAGGAAGAAATATTTATTTCTGCTCTAGGACTAATCGTTTGTGCTAAGAGAGCGACAGGACATTGAAAATCACGCGATATGCATGCGCTGTGGCTTAAGTACCTTTTGTATGCCAATATGAGGTAGTTTCCCGACTTGGTAGACCACAAGTACCCCGTATCAAATTGTTCGACTCGACCTTCGCTACACGACTGTGGCACGTTGTAAGCAGTTATTTTATTCATCCTGTACAAAGCGGACAAATGTTTCCTGCTTTAATGCAGATCTCTGAACGTCTGATGTTTCTTTATCTCCCATTCATTTCATGGGTGACAAAAAATTCCCATATTAGTAACATATGCAAATCCCAACATGCCTATAGTCTATAGTTTCTTTGCAGCTTGGGAAAAATTTGTTTCAGCATATGACAAGGGTCACTGCCGCACGGCTGTCGCCGGAGAGGCATTTCGGATCAGACGAGCTAAAACGCATTTCCTCCGAGTCACCGATAACTCACTGCTTAGAAGTACTTGCCTCTTGGATTCAGTTCAGGAGCGAATCGCCCATCTCTAATTCTAACCCGTACCCACCACGTTCTACGTCGACGTTCTGCTGACGACGCGGGGGCCTGGTGCTGTGATTTAGAAGCAGAGCATCCGTGTGGAGGGTATCGGACACCTGGCGCACTGCACATTCGTGACGAGGCTGACGAGGGCGTGGGCTGCTGCCAGAGCGGTCGGGCAGTAAATCGTGGCTCGAGTGAACGCCGGCGAACACTTGCTGCCCGCGGGCTGAGTGCTGCAGCAGAACTCGCTTCAAGCTGACGGTGCACCATACGTCAACTGTTTTATCACATGCGCCTCTGATCCATGCCGACACTGCTGATAAATAGCAAAGTTTCTTAATCCCAGACGTGTACACCAGAGTCACTCTGACATCGGAGCACTTTGTGGTTACTGTGCATGCATCACTGCACGCAGGGGTGGTGTTACTAGTTGTTAGCTGTATTTAAGTGATCGGTGTATTGCGAGATGCCAAGTGCTTACTCGTTCCCTGTAATAATTGATATCTTGTTATCCGAATATCCCGAATATCCCATCTTATTTTCGTTTGATGTTGTGGCCCTGCTAGGCAATGCCACATATTTTACTGTTGACTTCTCTGCAGAATGCAGAGGGACGAGGGCTATAAGAGAGCTTCTACATTTAAACAATTCACTACGAAGTCACAAAATGGTGTTTCCGTAATTATCTGCACTCAAATATGTTCTCAACTCACAACAACTGATAATTAACAAATCTTTTCTGACAACATGTTCATACCTCATACTTCAATGCTTGACCAAAACCATAAGTCTGTACCTAAATCAAGACAAGCACTATGAGACTTAAATTCTAAGGTCATCAGTCCCCTATAACGTAGAGCTACTTAAACATAAATAACCTAAGGACATCACATACATCAATGCCCGAGGCAGGATTCGAACCTGCGACCGTAGCAGTCGCGCGGTTTCACACTTTAGCGCCTAGAACCGCTCGGCCACCCCGGCCGGCTAACTCGAGACAGCGTGGGGTAGAGTCCAAATAACCACAGTAATTTTTTTTAGTACTCGACTAGTATCGTCAAGCCTCTTTCTTCCTTGGAGTCCACAGCACCCCCAAAGAACGTCTGCAAAGTTCAAGTGAACCATCACTGACCGGTCCAAATTACAAATCCGTCGTCATTTTCTGCGCAGTGCCAACGTTTTTCTTTCTCATAGCTGCACCTGAATACCAGCAAATCCCAGACTCCTGCGCTACTACTAACTAAGTCACGTTTTTTACATATACATCTTTCTTCGATATAGTAAAAGAAAAGTGAGACGCCCTGCTAAGCTTTATAGCAAAGAGACAAACTCTTCTATGCTTAATACCATCATATACCACTGCAACCTACACAGCCCGCTGTCACCAACGTAAATTCAGAGATGAGTGAGATATAGTATTGGAAGGACGTTCAAAACTGTGAGACATTGTTGTTTAATTAGTTTGAAAGAAATATTTTTTAAAGGGGCAACGTGACCCTGGACTGCACATATGTAACTGCTGTGTCACTGAGGCAGATTTATGTGAAAATGGTACATAAGGACGAGATTTTACTAAAGGAAGGTGATATATAAGAAACATTGTTAGAAGGACTCAATTGCAAAAGTGACATAGGTGAGTTTCGTAATGAAAATGGTTCTGAAACTGATGTTCCTCCACCACAAGATTTGGCGTGGCTCTCTACTCAACAGTAGCTGGCATTCGCACTGTGTGGCTGACCGGAGGTGGACGGTTTCCGCCAACAATCAGTGACTGGGGATCTTACACTGACTCTCCCGGTCGTATCTTACGTTTTACCAAATACAATAATTTCATACACTTGAAGATGGGATTTTAAAATTCAAAAATAAATAACGCTAACCACTGGAACGAATCTCTTAAATTAGTTATCGCTTCTGTAGCAGTTAAGGACAATGACGAAACTGACCAGTCCGCCCAATCTTCAGACAGTGATAATGAAAATACATTCGTCCACAATGTGAACGGTCACTCTTGGGACACAGCTGTGCACAACAGAAGAGGCCTGACAGTTACTGGTAACACTGTAGGCCAAAGAGTGTGCACATATTGAATAAATGGATGTATGAATACTACAGAACACGTCAAAATATTTATTTAATATGAGCATTCCATTAAATGAATAGGATTTTCATCTAATTAAACTGCGGATAAATTACGTACTCCGGATCACTGAAAAATCTTCCCCAACAGTTTTTACTTATTTTGAGTAAGGTTCCAGTATCGCCGCTTAAAACATTTATTGATTCCTACGACAGCTGTTTCGGAAGATTTCCATTTTCAAGTATATCTACATTGTCATTTCGTATGTATAACATCTGGTGTATCTGGTGACTGTTCTAGTTATATTTAACGTGAAATTCTAAAATACTAACGATACAATCAGTTCCAAAACTTTAATGTTTGAGTGTACATACGGTAGTGAGTATTTATATCTGAAATTGCTCCTAAGCTATCATTATTGTTAATGGAAAATATCGATATACAGTGTGGAGTAACGTTTTGGTATCTACGATATTATATGAAAACGTTTAGGACTATGTAGACGTACATTAAAACGGAAGTCTTCCGAAACGACTGTCGTTAGAATCAATAAACCTTTTTACGCAGTGATATTGGAACCTTACTTACAATGTCCTTTCAAAATGTATTATACTGCACGCCCAATCATCAAGAAAGAATTTACATAGTCTCGAATTTTGGATGCTTTAACACTAATATTTATTCAAAAACTACATTACATATGAAAGTCCAGAGTCGTCACACAATGTTCTACATTCAAGTGATTTAATCAGAAACATCTGAGAGTCACTGTCACACAGCTGTTCTGTTCTTGTGATAATTTCAAAGATGTGCATTACTAGGGTTAGTCATCTTATAACGCAATTTTGCAATTTGAACAGGGTGATAAGACATATACAGGAATAGTATTCAGGATGATATCCCCGAAAGAATAAGTACATAAATCGTTCATGTCAACAAATTGCCGAAAACGGACAGTGTAAGTGTGTCTGCAGTAACGCAATTAGTACTGACACATTCCTCTGCCATATACGGCATCATAAATAGAAACATTCGTCATCTGCAGGTTACAGGAAATTCTTGGAGGACGACTGAATCGTCGCATCATCACCGGTTTGACAAGAATGTATGGGCAAGTGTTGTTAGCGACCACCAGCTTGAAACATTTCTTTTGCTACAATGCCTTAATGGACACATGTATTGGGATTCCTGCAGAACATGAATCATTCTTCTTTTCTTCTGTTTATTTTATGATTCACTTGTACGATATCGACTGATTTTTGTGAGTGGCCTTTATATAGAGTTTGCTGGAACATAAAAGCAGTATAGTTGTGACAAAAAAAATTAGCTCAAATTTCACAACGCAGCATCGTCAATCGAGATAATGTTATTTCATGAGTGTCTTGAGTGGTTACTTACAAAAATCAGAGCTCTCCTTAACTATCCAAGGTCATCAGAACGAGGCAGTAAATAAGGCTTTTTGTTATCATGTTTAGAGAAAAACTGAAAACATTCAAAGAAAAATTGCAATACATATGAAGCTTGTACCTCAGTGATTCACTAAGATACTTCACAATTTTTTAATCAAGACGAGTCCAATGTGCATATTTGTATTAATGCTGCAGTAAATAAAATAAACTTATAAACGACGGAAATCATTTACAAAACGGTTAATATGAGTGGGTTTAGAAAACATATTATCACACTTGATGTTAAAAATTTACTACTGTTTGTATTCATAGTTGCCAAATTTTATTTAAAATGTGTACAACAATTCGTACAGCTTTTACAGTAACTTATAAATGTTTACAATGATGCCAAGTGATAATTAGAGTGTAAAATATATTTCTTCTCAAGTTTCTTTTAATTCTAACGGAACCAGCAATCAGCGATTGACTAAGGATATCTCGTAAGGTGCCAGGCCAGAAAATTTCGAGATTGGATTAATAAAAGTTAGAGAACCTTTAAAACTGCAATTTTTAATGTTTCTTATGTAATAAATAGTTTCCTCTGACTTGTTTAAACGCACAGAACATTCATACAGCGAGGCGTAATTGTCAAAGAAGTCCTCGTTTGGGGATGCCTTCTACTAGCGCCTCATGTTGGTTTGATTGTAGGTTATGTCGTCAAAGCCATTTTTCATGTAAATTGTTGGGCTTCGTCGTATTCTGATAGTTCCTATGATAACACCAAGTCCGTCAATCGTGACGATTTTTTTCCAGAAAGGAACTGTTCACGTTTTGCATTTCAGTCAGCTGGCTGCAGACGTCAAAGCGTCGGTGTTCCTGTTCTACAGTTAAAGTATGCAGCACAAGTTTTGTGCAATGTTTTCTCTTCTTCAAAACCTTCTGCTGAATGTCTTCAACACTTGATTCAATCATGTTGCTCCGTTGTGATTTGTGACACAACCCTTTGACACACTATGGCCTCACGTCCAATACTTAAAATTAGTTGCTCACAACTGACTTGTCGGGTAGAGAGCACACCTATTGTTTACAGTTGTTAGTGGAAGTAATTGCGCTGATGTCGCCCGTATGAAAGGGATAAATATAGTTCCACAATATTTTTGACAGAGTGCGCGTATCATAGTAACTTCATTTGTATCTGATATTGTCCTTAAGCCATCATTATTATTGTTGAAAAAGTATCATCATTTTCAAATACTGACGCACGTTGACTTTTATACAAACACAATCACTCTCAGTGATGTCAGGACCAATTCTTAACAGGAACTGCCGGGCGCTATGATACGAATCACTCCTGTCAGCAATTTTATGTCGTTACAGACAGCCGGGCAGCGTGACAATTCGGCCGCAAAACTGAATCCCTTACGCATTGCATTGATAGATGTGAAGCATCTTTACGGGATGTAATAAATGACAAAGGAATTACAAGTTCAAATTCTGTTTGCTACATGCACTGGAACACAATATCTCTACCTGCTCGTACAAATAGGGCACTTGAGGACATTCCATGGGGGGAGGGGGGAAGGGGGGGACAACATGAGAAGATAGGTATCACTCATGTACTGTTTTTGGATATCTTGTCTATGACAATATTTAATTCATTTGATCCATTTCGAAATATTATATCATCCTCAGATATGCTTGTGGTAGTACAACTTGGTCGAAATGTTGAAGTACTTAAAGTGATCCCAAACGGAGAGGCATCGAAAACCTCTAGAGCTACTTACGATGGAACAACCTATTATAAAAATCGGACCCTACAGTTGCAGTAATATCGAAGTCATAAACCATACTTACAGCTATACAACCAATACAGAATATTCTGTATGCACAAAATAAGCCAGTTCTCGTGTGAAACCAGTATGAAGACAGTGTGTACACAGTCAAGAATTTACACTCTGGATGTGTGGGCTGGCAGACAAGTGTACTGCGGGACCTCCGACTCAGACGAAAATCTGACCGTGTGAAAGTTCAAAAACACCACAGCTATCGAAAAGGATTTGAATCATTATCAACATAGATTTTCCCTAAAGCATGAAAGTAGTTCCAAAGGCCTTACCCATGTTCAGTTCCCAATTACATAATGATTATACAAATTACCTGTACATATTTCTTTCTGTTGTTCTTTCTCCAGCGAAAACTAATTTTTATAAACAAATTATTATCTGATTCCTATGTGGAGTACAGTCTGTAGAGTTAGGGGCTTTTGTGTTTTATATAGTCAGGCTTATATATACATTCTATCTAAGATGTAGTTCCTGTGATACCGGAGATTAGCGATGGGAAAACGCACATTTTAGTTAATTTTTATGTCAAAATGTACTGCAATTAGTTTTTCAGTGCACAATGTGCTATAATCTGTCTTAGAACTAAACTTTGATCATTATTTTGAGGTTAGTTGATCGAATTACTCATCCAAAATTCTGAGTTGTTACTTAGGTGATTATTTCGTTGAAGGGAACCTGATATTCGAGTGGTTTCAAAACATTACTGAATGAAATATTTCACATTCTGAACTAGTAACACAAAACAAATCTGCCTTCAGCCATTTAGACAATCACGCCCGTTCCATTTAAAACAGCTGTTGTCGTTGTGGTCTTCAGTCCTGAGACTGGTTTGATGCAGCTCTCCATGCTGCTCTATCCTGTGCAAGCTTCTTCATCTCCCAGTACCTACTGCAACCTACATTCTTCTGAATCTGTTTAGTGTATTCACCTCTTGGTCTCCTTGACCCACGAAGCTGCCCTCCAATACAAAATTGGTAATCCCTTGATGTCCCAGAATATGCCCCACCAACCGATCCCTTCTCTTAGTCAAGTTGTACCACAAATTTCTCTTCTATCCAATTCTATTCAGTACCGCCTCATTAGTTATGTGATCTACCCATCTAATCTTCAGCATTCTTCTGTGACACCACATTTCGAAAGCTTGTATTCTCTTCTAGTCTAAACTATTTATCGTCCGCGTTTCACTTCCATACACGGCTACACTCCATACAAATAGTTTCAGAAACGACTTCCTGACACTTCAATCACTACTCGATGTTAACAAATTTCTCTTCTTGAGAAACGCTTTCCTTGCCATTGACAGTATACATTCTATATTCTCTCTACATCGACCATCATCAGTTATTTTGCTCCACAAATAGCAAAACTCATTTACTACTTTAAGCCTCTCATTTCCTAATCTAATTTCCTCAGTATCACCCGACTTAATTACACTACATTCCATTACCCTCGTTTTGCTACTGTTGATGTTCATCTTATATTCTCCTTTCAAGACCCTATCCATTCCGTTCAGCTGATCTTCCAAGTTCTTTGCTTTCTCAGACAGAACTACAATGTCATCGGATTTTAATACCTATTCCGAATTTTTCTTTTGTTTCCTATACTGCTTGCTCAATATCCAGATTGAATAACATCGAGGATAGGTTAAAACCCTGTCTCACTCCCTTCCAAACCACTGCTTCCCGTTCATGTCCCTCTACTCTTATACCTGCCGTCAGGTTTCTGTAGAAATTGTAAATAGCCTTTCGCTCTCTGTATTATACCCCTGTCACCTTCAAAATTTGAAACAGAGTATTCCAGTCAACATTGTCAAAAGCTTTCTCTAAGTCTACAAATGCTAGAAACACTGGTTTGCCTTTCCATAATTTATTTTCTAAGATTAGTTGTGGGGTCAGTACTGCCTCACGTGTTCCTACATTTCAACGGAATCCAAACTGATCTTCCACGAGGTCGGCTTCTACCATTTTTTCCACTCGTCTGTAAAGAATTCGTATTAGTATTTTGCAGCCGTGGCTAATTAAATTGACAGTTCGGTAATTTTCAAGTCTGTCAACACCTGCTTGCTTTGGGTTTGGTATTATTTTATTCTTCTTGAAGTGTGAGGGTATTTCGCCTGTCTCATACATTTTGCTCACCAGATGGTAGAGTTTTGTCAGTCCTGGTTCTCCCAGGCTGTCTGTAGTTCTAATGGGAAGTTGTCTACTCCTAGGGCCTTGTTTCGACTTAGGTCTTTCAGTGCGCTGTCTAACTCATCACGCAGTATCGTATCTCCTATTTCACCTTCATTCACATTCTCTTCCATTTCTATAATATTGTCCTCAAGATAATCGCCCTTGTAGAGACCATCTATATACTCCTTCCAAACCGAGCGAGGTGGCGCAGTGGTTAGCACACTGGACTCGCATTCGGGAGGACGACGGTTCAATCTCGTCTCCGGCCATCCTGATTTAGGTTTTCCGTGATTTCCCTAAATCGCTTCAGGCAAATGCCGGGATGGTTCCTTTGAAAGGGCACGGCCGATTTCCTTCCCCATCCTTCCCTCACCCGAGCTTGCGCTCCGTCTCTAATGACCTCGTTGTCGACGGGACGTTAAACACTAATCTCCTCCTCCTACTCCTTCCACCTTTCAGCTTCCCCTTCTTTGCTTAGAACTTTCCATCTGAGCTCTTGATATTCATGCAAGTGGTTCTCTTTTCTCCAAAGGTCTTTTCATTTTTCCTGTATCTATCTTACCCTTAGTGATATGTGCCTCTACATACTTACATTTGTCCTCTAGCCATCCCTGCTTAGCCATTTTGCACTTCCTGTCGATCTCAATTTGGAGACGTTTGTATTCCTGTTTGCCTGCTTCATTTACTGCATTTTTATATCTTCTACATTCATCAATTAAATTCAATATGTCTTCTCTTACCCAAGGATTTCTACTAGCCCTCGTCTTTTTACCAATTTGATCCTCTGCTACCTTCACTATTTCATCTCTCAAAGCTACCCATTCTTCATCTACTGTATTTCTTTCCCCCATTCTTGTCAATCGTTCCCTAATGCTCTCCCTTAAGCTCTCCACAACCTCTGGTTTAGTCAGTTTATCCAGGTCCCATCACCTTAAATTCCCACCTTTTTGCAGTTTCTTCAGTTTTAATCTACAGTTCATAACCAATAGATTGTGGTCAGAGTCCACATCTGCCCCTGGAAATGTCGTACAACTAAAACCTGGTTCCTAAATCTCTGTCTTACCATCATATAATCTATCCGATATCTTCTAGTATCTCCAGGATTCTTCCATGTATACAACCTTCTTTTATGATTCTTGAACCAAGTGTTAGCTATGATTAAGTTATGCTCTTTGCAAAATTCTACCCGACGGCTTCCTCTTTCATTTCTTACCCCCAATCCATATTCACCTACTACGTTTCCTTCTCTCCCATTTCCTACTATCGAATTCCAGTCACCCATGACTATTAAATTTTCGTCTCACTTCAGAACCCGAATAATTTCTTTTATTTCATCATACATTTCATCAATTTCCTCATCATCTACAGAGCTAGTTGGCATATAAACTTGTACTACTGTAGTAGGCGTGGGCTTCATGTCTATCTTTGCCACAATAATGCGTTCACTATGCTGTTTGTAGTAGCTTACCCGCACTCCTCTTTTTTTATTCGTTATATTAGATCCACTCCTGCATTACCCCTATCTGCTTTTGTGTTTATAACCCTGTAGTCACCTGACCAGAAGTCTTGTTCTTCTTGCCACCGAACTTCACTAATTCCCTCTATATCTAACTTTAACCTATCCATTTCCCTTTTTAAATTTTCTAACCTACCTACATGATTAAGGGATCTGACATTCCATGCTTCGATCCGTAGAACGCCAGTTTACTTTCTCTTGATAACGACGTCCTCCTGAGTATTCCCCGCCCGGAGATCCGAATGAGGGACTATTTTACCTCTGGAATATTTTACCCAAGAGGACGCCATCATCATTTAACCATACAGTAAAGCTGCATGCCCTCGGGAAAAATTACGGCTGAAGTTTCCCCTTGCTTTCAGCCGTTCGCAGTACCAGCACAGCAAGGCCGTTTTGGTTAGTGTTACAAGGCCAGATGAGTCAATCATCCAGAGTGTTGCCCCTGCCACTGCTGAAAAGGCTCTTCAGGAACCACACGTTTGTCTGGCCTCTCAACATATACCCCTCTTTTGTGGTTGCACCGACGGTACGGCTAACTGTATCGCTGAGGCAAACAGCTACCCCGTCAAAACTCGACCATTCACCACCGTGTTTCCACCAAGGTTGTCTATAAAGAAGAGCAAAGATGTAGTACAGAATAAAGAATACCAGATGCTTATTATGATTCCCACGGCAAAAACTTTATCTCGGAAGCTAGCAGAAAATCCAAAGAAATTCTCGTCGTATGTAAAGTATGCTAGCGGTAAGATACAGTCCATGCTTCTCTGTGCGATAACAATGGAAATACTATCGACGACAGTGCTGCCAAAGCAGAGTTACTAAACACAGCCTTTCTAGTTACCTTCAACGAAGAAGACCAAGTAAATATTCCAGAATTCGAATAAAGAACAGTTGCCAGCAAGAGTAACTGAAAAGTAGATATCCTCGGAGTAGTGAACCAACTTAAATCACTTAACAAAAGCAAGTATTCTGGTCCAGGCTGTACACCAATTAGATTCCCTTCAGAGTATGCCGATGCAGTAGCTCTACACTTAACAATGGCCTACAACAGCTCGTTCGACGAATGATTCGTACCCAAAGACTGGAAAGTTGCGCAAGTCACACCAATATTCAAGAAAGGTAATGGACGTAATCCTCTCAATTACCGGCTCATATCATTAACGTCGATATGCAGCAGGGTTTTCGAAGATATATTGTGTTCTAACGCTATGAATGACCTCGAAGAGAACGGTCTATTTACACATAATCGACACGGATTTAGGAAAAATCGTTCTTGTGAAACGCAGCTACCTCTTTACACACACGAAGTGCTGAGTGCCATTGACACGGGATTTACAACTGATTCCGTATATCTAGATTTACACAAAGCTTTTGAACTGTACACACTAGCGGTTTATATCGAAACTGTGTGCTTATGGAGTATCGCTGTGTGACTGAATTCGTGATTTCCTGTCTGAGAGGGTCGCAGTTCGTCGAAATTGACGGAAAGTCATCACGTAAAATAGATGTGATTCCTAATGTTCCCCAAGCTATTATTGTGGGCCCTCTGCTGTTCCTTAGCTATATAAACGATTTACGCCACAATCTCAGCAGCCGTCTTAGATTGTTTGCAGATGACGTTGTTGTTTATCGCGAGTAAACTCATCAGAAAATGAAAGCAAATTGCAATACGAATTATAAAAAACATCTGAATGGTGCGAAAATTGGCCTTTGACCCTAAATAATGAAAAATGGATTTAATCCACATGAGAGCTGAAAGGAATCCGTTAAACTTCCGCTAGACGATACATCAGTCTAATCTAAGGGCCACAAATTGAATTAAAGATCTAGAAATAACAATTACGAACAGCTTAAAATGGAAAGAACACACAGAAAATGTCGTGGAGAAAGCAAAACAACGACTACGTTTCAATGCTGCCTACAATACTCCTGTCCGACCTCTTTTTGGGTACTGCTGCGCGGTCTGGGATCCTTACCAGACAGAATTAATAGAGTACATCGAGAAAGTTCAAAGAACAAAAGCACTTTTCATATTAGCCCGTAATAGGGAAAGTGTCATGAACATGATACAGGATTTGGAATTGACACTACTAAAACAAAAGGGTTTTCCGTTGATGCGGAATCCTCTCACGAAATTCCATTCATCAACTTTCTCCTCGGAATGCGAAAACATAAACCTAAATAGAGAGAAACGGTCATCAAAATAATATAAGAGAAACAGAGCTCGCACGGAAAGATATAGGTGTTCATTTTTTCCGCGGCTGTTCGAGAGTGGAATAATACAGAACTATTGCCCAGATGGTCCGATGAACCGTCTGACAGGCACATAAGCGGTATTGTTATTTGCAGTGTGTCCATGTAGATGTACACGTTGATGTAGATATTATAACTCCGAAGATAGTAATCACTGATACTTTTTTTTTGAAAATTAATGAATTGAATGAACAGAATTTGAAATAGACCATCATTACGTACAATATGTTCAATATCAATATTTGTGTCTCAAATACCCAGTTTTTACGCACATGTATTAATACGAAGTCATTTTACACGATCTAACACATCGATAACCTCTGGTTTCATAGGATTCTTATTGTATCATTGGCTAGATTGCATAGTAGTACACAGGCGAATGTTTAGCATCAGTTGGAAGACTATTTGGTAAAATTTCGGTTAAAATTACCATGATACAGATGTGGTTATGAAAAATTAGCTACATTTTGTATTTCTGTTTGCCTGTTCAGTATTCTATACATTCTGCAAGCCACATTATGGGATGTGGCAGAGGGACTGTTTCAAGGAATTGATTGAGGTCAGCAAGTGCATCACTAAAAATATAAAACAACACTTTTCCTGCTGCAGTCACAGTTGCTTTTTTCTATTCGCGCATTTCCACTGACTTAGTGGCATCTTTAAAGTAACTGACCATAACAAACTATTTTTCATGTTGCTTTGTTCTCATTCTCAACTAGTTTATCTGTGGCATGTTTAATGGTACGATGTCTGTCATGGATTACGGTAAAAGAGGATTACGAACTGAGTGACTTACAGTGCTAGATATGCCTCGGTAGGAGAGCACGTTGTAGAAACAAACGACACCTGATGTGTCCCATGCGACGCGCGAGATTCTCCGCCACCGTTACACCCCAGGGAAACAGCCTGAAGGTGATTTCCCATAACCAAACAGGCATTCAACCGTTCGCGAACTATGCCCAGCTCCTCCTGCGTTAGCACGCAGCGTCCACACGTCCTATCCATCCTAGCATGACGAACTGAAGAACTGAACTATATACACAGAGAGAATCTTAGATGTACAACATATTATCCACCTGATACGACACCAATGGACGCTGATGCCTCAGTAAGCTATTTAGTGGTTGTTCAGAAAAAATGAAAACTGCGTTACAGACTGCCCGAAATTGCACTTACAAATTGCGAGCTTACAACACTCAAATGGAAACACACACCAAATTTTAGATATGCACTGATCAGCAAGAACATTATGACCACCTACATAACAGCCGGTATGTCCACCTTCGACGTGGATAACAGCGCCGACTCGACGTGACATGGAAGCAATGAGGAAAAGGGAAATTTGTGGTAAGTCTCATGGGACCAAACGGCTGGGGTCATGGGTCCCTAAGCATACACACTACTTAATCCAACTTAAACTAACTTACGCTGAAGACAACACACACACTTATGTCCGAGGGACGACTCGAGCCTCCGACGGGAGCAGCCGCGAGAACCGTGACAAGGCGCCTGAGACCGGACGGCTACCCCGCGCGGCGGCAATGGGTCCTTGGTAGATTTCTGGAGGGAGTTGGCACCACATCTGGGGAGTGGGAAGATAAGCTCTGACACCACGTTCAATCACGCACCAGATATTTTTCACTGGGTTCACATCTGGCTACTTGGTGGACGGGGGGGGGGGGGGGGTGCAGCACATAATTTGAATGTCACCCCAGTTTTTTTCGAACCATTCCATCACACTATGGGCTTGTGAAATAGCACGTCACCTGGTAGAAAAATGCCTCTGTTGTGGGGAAACAGGATCGTCATGAATGGGGGTACGTCTTCTGCCACCAGTGTTCGATATACCTTGGCCGTCATGATACCTTGCATGGGCTCCACTGGACTCATATGTGCCCATGTGTATGCTCCCCAGAATATGCTTCCGCCCCGTAGTGTTTCAAGGAGCTGTTGCTCTGAAAGGAGCCGGCCGCTGTGGTCGAGCGGTTCTAGATGCTTCAGTCCGGAATCGCGCTGCTGCTATGGTCGCAGGGTCGAATCCTGCCCCGGGCATGGATTTGGGTGATGTCGTTAGATTAGTTAGGTTTCTGTAGTTCTAAGTCTAAGGGACTTAGAGCCATTTGAACCATTTAAACCTTGGAAGGAGGTATTGGGATTCATCAGGCACGCAACGCTCTGCCAGTTTCTAGTGCAGAAGGTCACGATCACATCCAAATTGCAGTTGCCGATGTTATGGCCTTAATGTTGGCACATTCTGGGGTTCGTCGGCTGCGAAAGTGCATCGTTAAGAATGTTCGGTGCTGTATGTGTACAGACACACTTGCTCTGTGCCCAGCATAAAAGTCTGACGTTTGTTCCGCCAGAGTTTGCCGACCGTCATGTTTATGAATCTGCCCAGCTAAGACGTCCAACATCTGTAATGAGGGATGGCTGCTCGACCCCATGACGTCTGGACGTGGCTTCACCTTAGTTCGCAACGTGTTGAAGACAGTAACATAGCACTCGTCGAACACCCGAGAAGTCGTGCAGTTTCCTAAATGCTCGTGCCCAGCCTGCGGACCGTCAGACTGTGCCCTCGGTCAAACTCAGATAGATCATACACTTTCCCCATTCCAAACGCAGGCAGAGGCTCACCGATACAACATGCACCGAGCATGTAGCTAACTGACAATCATTCCTCGCCGGATGACGTTGCTTTCATCCGGACGGGTTTATATAGATAGAGTGCCATTGGTCATAATATTCTGGCTGATCAATGTATACTACGAGCAAAACACGGAAAAAAATTAATACACGGCGCTCTGTGTACGTGTATCAGCCGTGAGTAGGAGCCTCCGGGACTGGCTTACTAAACGAAAGGGCGCTTGTCTACAGAACGAAACACGATTGAAGTTAAACTTATTTTACAAAACAAAATAGAGAATATGACTGTATTTAATATTTTGTCGTGGCATTTGTGGAAAGACTAATTTTCGTAGCATAACCCGATGAGGAATAAAAATATCGATATACGCACGATTCCTCACATACTAGCAATACAAAAATTTCTCTCACAAAATTTCATCCTACGCATATTTTGGGCAGTAAATAGACTTTAATGTTTGGCAACCTGGCAATACTGTAAACACGGGGACGATAAATAGGTCGGTCAGAATATAATGTAAGTACTGTGCAGATGGTGCAGTGGATAGAATTTGTATTAGCATGCAGGAGGTCGAGCTTTCGATTCTGGGTCGAGGCTTATTTGCTTGTATTTGCTAAAACTAGTCTGTCTGTTGCGGTGTCTGGCGTCTTACTCGGCATACAGTGATCACAGTGGATCTTCTACAATAAATTTTCAGTTACGTGCTACGAACACAGGACCAGAAATACAATCGTTTTCATTGGTCAGGTTTTAAAGAAATCTTTTGCATGTCGTGGACGCGAATTGTTTCGCACCACTGCATCTGCAGGATTCCATACCTGTTTTGAATGTACCCTCCTCCAATGGTCCCATCGATTAATATCAATCCTCGTCCCGTTCAGGTCCATTACGCTTCGTTACGGCGTTACATCACCGATAGGGCTAGCAACGCGCTTTGAAAATAATAAGCGGAGGGTACGTAGGAAGCAGGTTTGGAGTCGAGTATGTGTAGTGGCTCTGAACAATTCGTGTCCACGACGTGCAAAAGGCTCCTTTAAAGGTTGACCAATGAGAACGATTGGGTTTCCATTTCTGTGTTCGTAGTATGATGCTGTCCCCTTGTCCTACATGCCGACGTACTCAGAAACAACATGTGTTAATATACAGGGTGGCGCAAATGAAGGTGTTCTCGACGAGTCGATACTATTGCTCCTGAACGTATGTATATAAGCACATTCCGTGACGCGCACACCGCGTGCACGCCAGCCACGTAATCCACACCGGTTCAGAGCGTAGTGTGGGCTGTGGCAGTGGGAGCAGGGCAGTGCAACGGGGACGATGGCACTCATGGGGCAGCAGGGCGTGTTCGTTGCGGAAAGCTAAATGACAACAGTGTTCTGGAGACAGTGTTGCCAGTTGTTTGCCGAGAAGTTTAATGGTACAAGTGCGCCAGCAAACAGTGCCATTTAAAGCTTAGTCTGAAAACGGAGTCAGACAGGATCTGTTTCGAACTGATCAAAAAACATGCCAAAACGTGCCCGCAAACCAAAACATATAGCCGCAATTCACAAAAAAGTGCTCTAGTGTTCTACCAAATCAGCCCATCACCCTTCATCTGCTGTGTTTCTTTTGTTTTCTGGAACCCAATTCTCTGGATCACTTTTATTTCCCCCATCCTCTAAATACAGACATAGGTACACTTCTGTAATCTTAGTTTCATTCTAAGATGATGAAAAAGTTGTCATAGACTTAAATGAAAATACTTTCAGACCTCCCCCGCTCCCCCCAGGCGCCGACGACCATGGCTTTTGGAAGGTTTTTCTTGGTTATCAGCCAAATGCCGCAAATGTGTGTGTTCATAGATTGAACCCCGGTGATATTTCCTCTGCCCTACTCCCAGCCTACTGGGGAAAGGACTGTGAGCATTTAATCACTTGAAGAGGTATCCAGCTTAGATGTCTTGTGTTGATTGGTTGATTGAGAGGAGGGGACCAAACAGCGAGGTCATCGGTCTCATCGGATGAGGGAAGGATGGGGAAGGAAACCGGCCGTGCCCTTTCAAAGGAACCATCCAGGCATTGGCCTGAAGCGATATACGGAAAGCACGGGAAACCTAAATCAGGATGGCCAGACGCGCGTTTGAACCTTCGTCCTCCCGAATGGGAGTCCAGTGTGCTAATCACTGCACCAACCCGCTTGATGGATGTTTCCGCTTAGTTCTTATTGATTTTAGTGGTTGCGGCTGTATAGACGCCACGCCTATCTACAGCTGTTAGTCTAATTTCGTTTCTCGTTGTATCCACTAGCCTCTCGTCGTATTGTTGCAATAGAGGAGACTATTGTTTGTCACAGTCTCCCAAGGCAACCACATTACTTTACCACCTATGAACAGAACGTTTCATTAAGTACGCTGTAACATCTGCTATGTAATTTCCGCATGTTTTCTTTTTCAGAATCGGCAGTTGGTAAAGGTAATTATGAAAAAGGAAGTGCTGAAAAGCTAACATTCGGATCTGCAGATCTATACATGAGGCAAAAGTCTTCCGTACACCTCTAAATCTATAATGAGACAGCAATCTGAGCATTCCAAGCGTATGTTACAACAGTTATTGAATCTTTATCACCATAATGTGCCAGTAAAAATCCGTTAAGATTACTAATATAATTGAAGCGATAAGTGAAACTTCCTGCCAGATTAAAACTGTGTGCCGGACCGAGACTCGAACTCGGGACCTTTGCCTTTCGTGGGCAAGTGCTCTACCAACTAAGCTACCCGAGTTCGAGTCTCGGTCCGGCACACAGTTTTAATCTGCCAGAAATTTTCGCATCAGCGCACACTCCACTACAGAATGAAAATCTCCTTCTGGGAAGCGATAAGTGATTTTAAAGGATGTATTTAAGTACTGCTGTTTTAGCATGACAAGGTGCAGAATGATCAGCAATTGAAAAGGTTCATATACATCATACCCATTCTAGGGGGGGGGGGGGGGGGGGGGATGACTCAATAACTCCACAGCGCGGTTTGCACGGGATGCTACTAATCGGAATATAAAGCAAAGACGAAGGTGTTGAAGAGTCGTAGGGATGTGAATAAGTACTTGCTTAACACCTAATCTGGAAAAGACACGGAAGTTGAAGAAATGAAAATGATACTGTAAGGGAAATCTGTATTACGCAGAAAAGCCGAAGAAGGAATTATCAGTAGTAGACTGATGCTAAAGAAGACAGATTCCTTCAATAAAAGAGCTATGCTGACATTTTATAATGATACAGAAATGAGGAAGAAGTATAGAGCTCAGCGTAGTACGTAATTAAAACGCGGATATCAAGAAAAGAAGAGTCTTGAAACTCTTGAAAAATGATGTTCTATTAAAGAAAGTAGAAAATTTAAATATGCGTGTGATTTACGAAATGAACAAAACAAACGTAGTACGTGAGGACAGGAGTTACCTTTCGCTGCCTGCTTGTTTTTGGTCGCGTAACAACTAATATATGACATAAAATATGTTGCTACGAAAAGAGCCCTGAAATACTTTCAGGGATGTTGTGCTGTGATTTTCTTTTGATCATTAATTTTCTACAAAACCAAATATATTATGTTCTTATTATTCTGGATCTGGTTTTCTATAAAAGGAACATTATTTCATTACTGTAACTCACTATAAAGTTCGACATATCTTTCTCACTTTACAGTTGTTGAAAAGGCTAATGAAAAGTATTTCGTTATCAATACTGATGTTACAGTACGCAAAGTTTGTTCAACATCAAAATTTTGCAGTGGGTTTTTGTTAACACTAAAACACCAACAAGTACCACGACTAACACGAGAACATGAGACTATTATCAGAGAAAAAATGTTTTTACGCACAGCAAGATTTCTTTTATGTCTTGAAGGTAAATTACCTTTTTGCGCTGTTAATAATATAATATCATCCGCAGCCCGCGTCCACCTGTAAAACACACCATAAAATCTGCTGCTCTACCCAGCAATCCGGAAAGCTGAAAGAAATAATATTAGTTCACTATTACCTGTCCGCTTCTTTGCGGTACGGGTGTTTTCATTTACTGCAGTTTGAATGGGCCGTTTGTTCGTAGCGCAGCTCTGCACCATGAATAATATTTAAATAACTAAAAATGTCCTAAAAGGATGGGATAAAATACCGGGCAAGCTTATTACAAATCACTATGTAACTATTCAAACCATTTAGACAGATTGAATTCTTACACACCTTTACAAATCAATGCCTAATGGCGTCATTCTCTCGATCTTGATAAAAGAATGCTACACAAGCTTAGAATATAGCGTCACAGGCTCTTCCTACTCACGTAACTCCATATAGACGACAGAGAAATTAATGCTCGGTCACTACTATTTATACTCGGTTTGATATTTAATAAGTATCGTCTGTGGCGGTTTCAGTAATCGCCGACACAGATATTATCTTTACAAAAATCTATACATAAATCTATACAAGTATAAAACATGATACATAATAGTTTATCATTATTACATAAAGATCACACAATCATTGTCCATGCAGAAATGAAATTATAGTTATCCAGTCCAATTATTTTTTATTTTTTATCACGTATAATATGTGTTTTGCCAGGAGACGTTACGTACTGAAGGACTTGGTGAATCTGGATACAAGATTCTTCATTAAAGATATCCAAAAGCAAGACAGGTGAAGTGTTTGGTCCAATAATGTGATCAGAAGATAAAGTTTCTCGAAGATTCCGGCAGAAGAATCCTCAGAAAGATGCCCAGGATGCTCGAGAATGTACTTTGCTTAATGAAGAGAAGAACGAATCCTCTATGAATGTTTTTGCAAAAGCAGACAAATTTGCAGAAGTGTTATGTCACAACAGAGAGATCACAGGGCTTGTAATTGCTTTAGAATAACTATAACTCTGTTTAATACTGTATTGTGTCATTATCTGTTACATATATTTAATTCCTTTAGGTGCCCCCTAATCTTTGTGGAAAACCTCAAGGTATTTAATTAACACTTGGCAGCCAAAACTATGAAAACCCGAAGCGATTTAATTTCTTGTTAGTATTTGTAACTAAGACACTACGAAGTCAATGGACCGATCATTTTTCTTTTCGCAAATAAAATGGGCAAAATTTTGCCCTGAAAATAGCAGTAATGTGATAAAATGGTAGTCTGCAGTAATACACTGCGCGATAATAGTTGAGGCATACCTTGAATGCCATGCTGTTGACCCCCAGCACAACGCACATTCACATTTGTTTTCCGACTGTATGTATTACATTTTGAGCTTATGACGTTAACAAACACTATTTCAGAACTGTATCTTTTTCAAGAGGTTCTGAATGCAGTTAAGTAAACTAAATGATTGTGGTTGTTTCAACTTCTGTTATTTCAGTTTCACGGTTGATGGAAACATCACAAATCCTGATCATACAATAATTTAGTTATTGGAAACCTTGTTTCAAAAAATGGTTGAAATGGCTCTGAGCACTATGGGACTTAACGCCGGAGGTCATCAGTCCCCTAGAACTTAGAACTACTTAAACCTAACTAACCTAAGGACATCACACACTTCCATGCCCTAGGCAGGATTCGAAACTGCGACCGTAGCGGTCGCGCTGTTCTAGACTGAAGTGCCTAGAACCGCTCGGCCACTTCGGCCAGCAAACCTTTTTTATCCATCTGTAACTAGATCTGACGTGTAATGGATGCCCAACCTACTCATAACCATCATGCGAGAAGAGCTCTGCTCTACTCAACAAATAACTTTTAATCCCTGAAATTTAACTGAGCACACTTTCCAGCAGAACGAATTTATTTGACAGTGTTTGTTCGAACATATATCGGTTCGGTTCTGGCATCGTGATTACTTTCTTTCATACTTTATACCAATGTAATTTTGTGTGTTGGGAATACACAAACACAGGTTTACTGGTACAGTTCGATTTCGGTTACGCATAATTATACGTTATCTTCAAATTATACTTCGTTATTCTGTTCTGTCTACTCACCCTGTCGGCAAGTTATCTAGAGATAATGCAATACACCATTTGCAACATGGGTATGTCAGATAATTAGTACAATGAAATATTGTACGAAGAACACTGCCATGTTAGAAACATAAAGAGGCTGAGCCATACCAGCTTTTGGCCACTTTCACAGTTAGGATGTTATAGTAAGACTGTTCTGAGCCTGTTGTATGTGTCTGTGAAAAATAAACAGTGTGTGTTATTGTTCGACAGCTATAATATGAAGTATTAATTCCGACTTAAGAGAAATCGCCACATATCCCTTTAAAACTAAGGGTTATTTTGGGTTCTTGATCTGTGAGTACTTTGTATTTACTTAGTGCTACATTATTATTAGTGTGATATTGTATTTCAGTCTCATTTCCATGGATTGTGTTTGTTTTGGTTTTATGTTACTGTTCAGTTCGTCTGGAGTGTCTAGCTTCAAACCATTTCCCGGACTGTTTTTTTCTGTAGCAGTCTCTTCCCATGTAGCTCAGTTTAGATCTGCAAGATGTATCTAAGATTTTGCTATTTGTGTGTATTTACATGACTGGATCTGTCGGGAATGACAGGATATCTTGCAGTTTACTTCCTAGTGTTGTTTATATTTTGTGTTATGGCACCTATTATGCTATCTTTTTCTTTACTTCTGTTTTAACTGTCAAATGGTTGTTGAGGTACGCTGCGATGATGTGCTCGCATAACTTTTTTGTTCCGACGTGTGTTGATATGGTTATCTTGCTTTGTACTATTCACATTTTGTTATCTCAAATGCAGGGTGTTTGAAAAAGAACTCCATAGTTTTATTGTGTCCTAGAATCGGTACAGAGTGACATACACTTTTCTAGTTTGCGGTGTTTGATTCGTCAACTCTCCAAGTTTGGCTCCTCTGCAGTTGGTAGGTCTGCTTGACCTTGAGACGGCACCTGTGCTGTTTTTTTCCTCTGTTCCCTCAGTTCAGTCCAGACGTGCGTGCAGTGCTGTGCCGAGCAACTCATCAACAGTGTGTACTCCGCAAAAGAAAGCGCCGTGTGTTATTTGGCTCGTTAAAACTGAGTCATTTATAACAGTGCAACGTAATTTCAGACGTCAGTATGGTGGTGGACCACCAACAGCGAAAACTGGCTAAAGTCTTTCAAGGAAACCGGTAGCCTTTAAAAATGGGGACGTTTACTGTGACATGTTGACAGAGTACGTCCTTCCCCAAATGGCCGATATTGAGCGCAAAAAGGGGCTTGTGTTTTTCCAAGAAGATGGCACATCACCTCATTACAGTAACTGTGAGTGTGCGACTCTTGGCACCCGCTTTCCAGAAAGATGGATAGGCAGGGATGGCCCAATACCTTGACCACCACAAAGCCTAGACTTAACCCCACTGGACTTTTTCTTTTGGGACCACATAAAGGATGTTGTGTACAGCGAAATGATCAGAGACATCAATCTTTTATAGGAAAGAATCGTCGCTGCGGTTGGGACCGTTACACCTGAAATGTTGGTGAATATGTGACAAGAAGTGGAATATCATCTTGACTTGTGCAGGGCAACAAATGTACCCCACGTTGAAGTCCACAAAAAATAAACAAAACTTGAAAGAATTCTCTTTCATGATGTGTACTCATTGATATAATTTTCCATTAATATCCCCATTCAATTTATACCTAAAAAAACAAGGGAGTTCTTTTTCAAACACCCTGTACTTAGTTTCTGAGTGAGTCTGTGATATGTTTGGCAGGAACCCAAAGTTATGTGACTTCAAGGTGCATTTCCGACGACAAAATGCAATCGTTCTGTCAGATACACATATGCTACCTTCATTTAAGAAAGCTGACTAAAAAATTAATCTGTGTAAATAAATTAAAAGATCCTAAATCCCGTCGTACTAATAGAAGTAGCAAATCAGTTAGAATAAGTACCAAGGGCGTTGGAGGATTACAAGATTAAATCGTAGTACCAAAGGAACTGTAAAATTATAAGGAAAAATCATTAAGTAAAGTATCTGTACAGCTTTTCGGAGAAGCAAGGAAGATTATGGTTTAATTTTCTATTTAGGACTAAATGATTGGGGACCCAGCGTAAGTTCGAATTGGAGAAGCATGACTGATGAATTCGCCATGTTCCATTCGAAAGGAATATGCTTGTTAAACGCCTTAGGTGATTCAGAGAAATCAGTGAACACCTAGCTCGTCGAGTAGATTTTAGCTGCATTTCACCCGAATGAAAATCCAACGTGTTACCATTACAAGTATTTTGAAGAAAAAATAAATTATTTCACAACAGTATAAAAACTATATGAAACGTAGTAGCCACTATTGAAGTGGAGTCAAGAAAATTAGAAATTTTGTTTTGTCTGGCTATAAACCGATGGTAGATATTCATAAAATGGTGAATACTGGCTTTAAGGCTTTTCATGTAAGGAGCAGTAAATTTACGTCTGAATGCTCTCTTAGTGAACAGGTAACAGTGTCCTAACCAAAAATGTATACAAACAAGTTTAATAAATTTCAGCTCCTGCTCTTTCAAGTATATAAGTCGACCGACGCACTTTCGTTAACCACAGCAGATAATAAAACTTCCGGGCATGGTAACGTTTAATATGTTGGTAGGAACTGCTTGGTAAAAAGCTGGTGAGTGACCACCTGCTGGCGATAATTGCTGACGAGAGTGCAAGCAAGACATCACTCGAATTTTGGGCGCCTAATCAGCTCGTCGTCAACGTACTACAACAGGTTGTAGATTACACGAACTAATCTGGGAACGCGGGCCTCCGGAAAAGCGATTTATTCAAATGTTCGAAAGGAGTACTTTTATTTACCAATTTACAAATAGAAACTACGTATATCTACAATAACATAAATATCTCTTGCTATTACAGAAGCAAGTAGATAAGCAATGTGGAGGGTGGTAATTATTGAACTACATGGAAAACAATTTAAATTAGTTACGAACTACGACGCGCACACACTTTATTCAACATGGAAACGTCACTATAGATGATCGAATTTAGATTGTGACATTTTAGATATGCCTCCCATCATTGGCGATGAAGTGACGTAGACGAATGGCGAAATTCGGCATCACCCGCTGAAGTGTCAGAACATCGATGCTGTCGATGACCTGCTGAAAGGCTGTTTCCAGCTCAGAAATGGTTTTGAGGCTATTGATGTACACCTTATCTTTAATACAGTACCACAAAAAGGAGTTGCATGTGTTCAGATCCCGAGATTATGGCCGCCAATCGAGGCCCATGCCAGTGGCCTCTTGTACCCCACAGCCGGAATGTGGTCCCAAACTGCTCCTCCAAGACATCACTTTCCTGCTCCTTCTTACATGAACAGCATCTTGTTGGAATCAAGGTCACTTTGGATAACGGGGATGAAATCATCCTCCAAAACCTCCACCTACCGTCGAGGAATGTGGAACCGATTATTTCCAGCCCGGACATTGCGCACCACATGGTCACCTATTGAGGATGAAGAGACTTCTAGATCGATAAATACCGATTATCAATCCCAGAAATACGAAAATTTTCCTTGTTGACGAACCCATCCAAATGAAAGTGGACTTCGTCGCTAAACCAAGTCATGCATGCGCATACTAATTCCCATCATAGGCCGCGCCCAACCGTGCAGTTCGAATGTCCTAACGCAAACCATTCAGATGTTATGACAATTTCATTTAAAAAAGTTCAATAACTAACACCCCGTATGTAGTACAGTCCAGTAAACAGAAAATATTCCGCGCGGGATTAGACGAGCGGTCTGGGGCGCTGCAATTATGGACTGTGCGGCTAGTCCCAGCGGAGGTTCGAGTCCTCGCTCGGCCATGACTGTGTGTGCGTTTGTCCTTAGGATAGTGTAAGTTAAGTAGTGTGTAAGCTTAGGGACTGATGACCTTAGCAGTGAAGTCCCATAAGATTTCACACACCTCCCAAGAAAGAATGCACTACACGTGAATTTTACACGTATACTGCATGTGTGTAGAATTAACACTTATAAAATTTCTTCCTTTTGCTCTTTATAAGAAACCTGCCACATTACGAGCAACGATATCAAGCACTTTTTTTAAGAACAGGTATCAAGTTGTCGCTTTCGTCTTGGCTTTCAAACCAAAGCAAGGCAGTATCTAAATACCTCAGTGCCTCTGAGGCAATCTGTATATTATCGTATTAATTATCTGGACCAGAGCAAATTAGATGCTGGTGGCGTCAGCTTTATCTGTGACAAGGTTAACAATTTCGCTGTCCTGCATTATATGGGGTCATTTTGCTGCATCATCGACACTCACCACATTCAAGGCAGTTCGCACCACTTTCAAGGCAGCTGACTTCTTTCACATGTTGAGCATTTCAGACACATCATTCTGTTCGTCATTTTCAGTTAGACTTTCAGAACTTTCCTCCATACTAATAATTTAATCAGGCTTTCTATCAAGTTGTGTTCCTTTTCACCAGGGACAATCAGCCTTCTTCATCTACCGTCCACTTTTGTATGTCTGTTAGTAGTAAAATTTTCTAACCACCCAGGAGTTCCACAGTAATGGTGATTTATAAAGTAACTTTCCTTCATAAAATTTATAAAGGAGAGTTGCAGCAAGTTATGCAATAACGATTATTTACCGAAGACTATAATATGTCAACATTTTTAGGAAACCTAATGAAAACATCTTTAATCTCCAGCCGCCTATTTCTCACTATGAAAGTTGGAACGTCAACCAGTAGGCGGTAGGGACCAAGTCGGCTACCGCTGCTTTACACTGTACCATGCTGCTCCCATCATGGAGGACGTATCATTCAAATCAATAATTGTGTGAATTATCAACTGATTTTTCTCTCTCTTCACATCCTAACAATAACTTACGTCATGATTCTTTCCTGTAATATCGTTTGAAAATCCCAATAACGGCTTTTATCCACGCGCTGTATCAGTGAGACTACGTTTTTAAAGTCGTTGGTTTCGGTTAAACTACCACATAATGGATGACTTGCTGCCTTATCAAGAAGCAGTAAATTTTTTCTATCTTTCGCCATTTCTTTATCTGATGACCTTTCAAGGAGGGCACAAAACTTCCATAAATCATTCCATGACAGTCGTACTACCCATCCGCGCGCTCTTTCGCCAAGACCACACAATAAGTATTGCAAACATACACGGTCTACTCACATTAATGTGACCACTTCGTTCGTCCCTTGGCTAAGCATTCACAGACCTTAAAGAGATTACCCCTTCTTCCGACTATACAACTCAAAGTGGTTCTTAGCAAAGTGACGCATTACATCAAATATATCTCGAATGCAGCACGAATAGTTGCTGATTTGCACCGCCACCGTCGTAAATATGTACTAGAGAGTGCGGACGACCTTTTCTGATACTGAAACATGCTTTACTTTGTTCCCCATGTCACATACGGTTTGATCAGCAAAAAACATTAGTGTTCTCAGTTGACAACGCATCATCACATGGAATACGAGCAGTTTTATCTTATAAAGCATTTTGCAACATGGAACTCCCCTAGGACTCTCATACAAGGCGTTGAACAAGGCCCAATCATCTACAATGAGCTGGGGAAGGAAACCTTACACATAATTTGAGCATACCACAAATTATCATAGGTATCTGTTTGATAGAAAATTTTTCCTTTCCTCTCATCTTAAACCGCTGACTGTTCATTTTCATCCGGCGAAATATACACCCGATCGTACAGCGTAGGAGCTGTAACCTTGGCCGCCACTTCATTCCAATTATTAATATGAACTTCCATATTCACAGCATGTAAACGGAGACACTCCTTCACGCTTACCTTCTGGAACCGATCCCAAGTTTCTTGCCTTCAGACTCATCACTCTGATTCGCAAGCACTTCTAGCTTTTCTCATTGATTCTTGGTCAATTGCGCAGACTGCTGAACAGCATCACACGCTGCATTCGGATGTAGTCCGAAATTAATTTCGGACTACTTGTTCCCAAGTAGAACGCAAAATGCAATAGCCTTTTCTTTCAAAATGTGGAATTTTATGAACGGACATGAGTACGGATACACATATCTTTGCAAGATGTGTGGAAACTTTTACGTACGAGAAGTTGCCGAATCATTCAAACTAAGCAGCTAGTGCACCAGCATGTGCATACTTCGGGCTCGTTAAACAAATGAAAGAATAACCGCCCGCTACCATGGATAACCAGGCAGAGCCGCGCCAAAAATTCTTACGTTAGCTCCGGGTGAACAGACTTAGATTCGGAATTATTTATTTATTTTCACGCCAAGTTCCGTAGGACCAAATTGAGGAGCAGATCTGCAAGGTCATGGAACGTGTCAGTATATGAAATTACTACGTGAAAGTAATAACAGATCAAAAAAATGTTTATGAACCCGAAAAAAGTCAGTCCTTAAGTTTCAGTAAACACAATCAACAATACAACAAGAATCACCTTACTTTTTCTAGGAACTCCTCGACAGAATTGAAAGAGTGACCCATGAGGAAATTCTTCAGTTTAGATTTGAAACCGCATGGATTACTGCAAAGATTTTTGAATTCGAATGGTAGCCTATTGAAAATGGATGCAGCAGTATACAGTACGCCATTCTACACAAGAGCTAAGGAAGTTCGATCCAAATGCAGGTTTGATTTCGGCCGCGTTTTAACTGAGTGAAAGCTGCTTATTCATGGGAATAAGTTAATACTGTTAACAAGAAATGACAGTAATGAATATATATATTGAGAGGCCAATGTCAAAATACCCAGACTCGTGAACAGGGGTCGACAAGAGGTTCGTGAACTTACACTCGAACCGCCTGCTACTGACCAAAAGTATCCTTTTCGAATGGGAAAAGTTACCCCAGAATATAATACCATACGTCATAAGCGAATGAAAAGAAACAACGTAGACTAATTTTCGTGTCCAACCATCACTCACTTCAGATACCGTTCGAATAGAAACAATGGCAGCATTAAGTCTTTGAACAAGATTCTGAACGTGGACTTTCCACGACAGTTTACTATGTATCAGAACACCTAGGAATTTGAACTGTTCAGTTTCACTAATCATATGCCCATTCTGTGAAATTAAAACGTCAGGTTTTGTTGAATTGTGTGTTAGAAACTGTAAAAACTGAGTTTTACTGTAATTTAGCGTTAATTTATTTTCCACAAGCCACAGTCATTAACTGCAGTATTTGAAACCGAGCCAGTGTTGCACACACCATAATTTACTACCTAGATAGTGTCATCAGCAAACAGAAATATTTTAGAGTTACCCATAATACTGTAAATACTATGTAAATATTACTATATAAATAGGGAACTGATCCATGGGGCACCCCCACTGGACTGTACCCAATTCAGACTCCACATCACAGGCATTCTCAACATTGTGAATTGTGAATGACCTTTTGTTCTCTGCTGCTAAAGTAAGAGAAGAACCAATTGTGAGCCACTCCCTGTATTCCTTAATGGTACGACTCCTGGAGCAATATTTTGTGATTAACACAATCTAACGCTTTAGTTAAATAAAAAAATATGTCTAGCGTTCGAAACCTTTTATTTGACCCATCCAGTACCTCACAGAGAAATGACAATATGGCATATAGCTGGTAGCCATACTTCCTTTCTTTCGCTTGTGCCTTTTTCCGCAATGACGCAGGGTCGGCATGGTTAATCGGAATTGGCAAAGTTAATTTAAGGGGTGGCCAGATGCCCATCCTACACCCTCCCACCCCACCCAGGACAGAATTAGTGTACCCCACCTGTCTTTGTCTAGTGCAATTCATGGAATACTGCGAATGAGTTAGGATGTCTGCGAGTCGTGTAGCTGAGGCGGAACGTGGGGACCAGCCCAGTATTCACCTAGTGGGATGTGGAAAACCGCCTAAAAATCACATCCAGGCTGGCCAGCACACCGGCATCCGTCGGTTAGCCGCTGCGTGGACTCGATCCGGGGGCGGCGTGCCTACCCGAGTCCATGAAGCAGTGCATTAGCGCATTTGGCTTACCTGGCGGGTCAGCTGATAGCCATACCCCATCTCAGATACATGATACAGAAACTATTAGGAATATGATCTTAAATGTGAACATGAGAAGTATACAACATATAGACACGTGGCACATGAACTGCGTCCTTAGGGAGACCTGGCGGCGATGGCCGTAGCAGAGCAATCCAGCACGGACTACTCCTGCAGAGATATGCAGTTGGCGCTGCCACCATAAATAATTCGGCCCAACTGTGTTTTTTTTCAGCTTCTTGTACGAGGGCAGAAGTAGCGCGCCATGTATCTTTTTGAGCTGGCCGGGTTCTGTCTCCGACGAGAGCAGCCAGGGTGGAAAAGTGCCGACGGCAGGTTGGAGTAGCACTTGCGCCAACACTGTTCTAGTATTCATGCCTCGTGTGTGTAATCACCTCACCCGAGCCACCCTGTCAGCAGCAGAAACAGGGTCTGAACTCTTCTGAAGAGAACTGGATCCATCAGATCTTCGAACGAAACGGGATTCTCGCACTTCCTTACAGTTCACGTATATCTGCGAAAAACCATGTACTGTGCGTTGACTTGGTGATTTCAGCGTGTGTCATAGTAAATTCAGAGGCTTAAGTAACGGCCTAGTACGTGAAATAATGAATAAGGTAATGTCTTTGCTTTCTGAACCGTTGTTTTTACGCAAGCTTAAAGAAAAGTTAGATTTAAGAGGCTAGTTAGGCCGACTCCTACTTCGCTAATTTTGCAGACAGTCGAAATTATAAGTCATGAATTCAACAGAAAATTTTTCTTCAAACTGTGTAGCAAGCATGAATGTTTGTGTGGTTGTGATTTGGAATATACCTTATTTTGTTTTCCTTGCTTATTCTTTGGAAGAGAGCTTTCGTGGACGAAACTAGGAGTCTGTGACATTCAGCACCTCCATGACAAAGTTAGGTAACACGAACTTTCTTCGGTTGATGGAGATAACATTGTGTATCTGTTATGTCCAGAAAATGTAAATACAACTTCGAAATAGACCGTTTGTACAGAAGATCCGCAGCATTACAAAGCCATAACGTTCCACGTAATAGGTGTATATGTATACAAAGCCTAATTATTAATTGTGTATGTTTTCGTGGCGCAATATAACATACCCTCAGAGGCTGTGACGAGGCCAATAATCTTCAGATTCAGTTGCTTTTCACGCCTTGATTAATTTTAGCGAACAATTTCACTGTATTAAAATTGCATTAAAAAGCAACAGTTTCCAAAGCCATCTCTAAAACAATCCAGAATGATCCCTTCCAAAGCATGCTTCAAGTCTGGGAATTAGAAACATGTTTAGTGTATGGCTGAAATAGCCGACGAAACCAGTGATGTAGTCAGCATTTTCGAAATTATAGCGGTATATAGGTACATCAGTAATGAAAGACCAGTGGATACATTTCGGGATTTCAGAGCACCAGAAAAGCATGATGAGCAGTCTTTGCCAATGTACCTCACAGAAGAACTACATCTACATCTGCATGGATCCTCTGCAAATCACATTTAAGTGCCTGGTAGAGTGTTCATCGAACCACCTTCACAATTGTCTATTATTCCAATCTCGTATAGCGCGCGGAAAGAAGGAACACCTATATCTTTCCGTACGAGCTCTGATTTTCTTTATTGTATCGTGGTGATCGTCCCTCCCTATGTTGGTCGATGTCAACAAAATATTTTCACATTCGGAGGAGAAAGTTGGTGATTGGAATTTCGTGACAAGATTCCGTCGCAACGAAAAACGCCTTTCTTGTAATTATTTCGAGCCCAAATCCTCTATCATTTCTGTGACACTCTCTCCCACATTTCGCGATAATACAAAACGTGCTGCCCTTCTTTGAACTTTTTAGATAAGCGCCGTCAGTCCTATATGGTAAGGATCTCACACCGCGCAGCAGTATTCTAAAAGAGGACGGACAAGCGTAGTGTAGGCAATCTCCTTAGTAAGTGTGTTACATTTTCTAAGTGTCATGCCGATAAACGCAGTCCTTAGTTAGTCTTCCCCACAACATTTTCTGTGTGTTCCTTACAATTTAAGTTGATCGTAATTGTAATACCTGGGTATTTAGTTAAATTTACGGCTTATAGATGAGATCGATTTATCGTGTAACCGAAGTTTAACAAGTTCCTTTTAGCACTCGTGTGGATGACCTCACACTTTTCGTTATTTAGGGTCAACGGCCACTTGGAAGCAGCACTCGACACTTCATGTGAATAAAGAGCTAGTATTCTTTCGCAAGAACGATGTTTTCTAAGCCGATGTTATGCGTCAATAGACCGTTTTCTTCGAGGTAATTTATTAAGTTCGAACACAATGTACGTTCTAAAATCCTGCTGCATATCGACATTAACGATATGGGCCTGTAATTCAGTGGATTTCTCGTACTACCTTTCTTGAATATTGGTGTGACCTGTGCAACTTTCCTGTCACTGGGTACGGATCTTTCGTCGAGCGAACGGTTGTATATGATTGTTAAGTATGGAGCTAATGCATTAGCATACTCCTCAGCTGTTCTTGATTCGAATTCTGGAATATTTACTTCGTCTTCTTTTGTGAAGGCTTTTCGGAACGCTGTGTTTAGTAACTATGCTTTGGTACCACTGTCTTAGATAGTATTTCCACTGCTATCGCGCAGAGAAGGCATTGATTGTTCCTTACCACTAACATACTTCATATACGACCAGAATCTGTTTAGATTTTCTGCCAGGTTTCGAGGCAAAGTTTGTTGTGGAAACTGTTACACGCATCTCGCATTGAAGTTAGAGCTGAATTTCGAGCTTCTGTAAGAGATCACCAGTCTTGGGGATTTAGCGTCTGTTTACATTTGGTATGTTTGTTTAGTTGTTTCGGCAAGAGAGTTCTAACCCGATTTGTGTACCAAGGAGGATCAGCTCCGTCGTTTGTTATTTTATTTCGTATAAATCTCTCAATTGCGGCAGATACTATTTCGTTGAATGTAAGCCACTTCTGGTCTACACTTATATCATTAACTTGGAATGAGTGGAGATTGTCTCTCAGGAACGCGTCAAGTGAATTTTTATTTCCTTTTTTGAATGGGCATATTTTTCGCTTATATTAGGGGACTACAATATTCAGTCTCGCTACGACAGCCCTGTGTTCACTCATCCCTGAATCGGTTTTGATGCTCGTTATTAACTTAGGATTATTGGTTGCTAAGAGGTCAAGTGTGTTTTCATAACCGTTTTCTATTCGCTTGGGCACATGAACTAACTGCTCGAAATAATTTTCAGAGAATGCGTTTTGCACTATTTCGGATGATATCTTATACGTACCTCCGGAATTAAACTTGTATTTTCACCAATATATCGAGAATAAATTAAAGTCATCAACAACTATAATCGTATAAGTCGGGTACGTGTTTGAAATCAAAATTAAGTTTTGTTTGAACCTTTCATCAACTGTATCGTCTGAATTGGGAGGTTGGTAATAGGATCTATTTATTATTTTATTGCGGTTGCCAACAATGACCTTGTGCCCATACTAACTCACAGGAAGTATCTACTTCAATTTCTCGACAAGTTAAACTACTTTTGACAGCAACAAAAACGCCACCGCCTACAGTCTTTAGCCTATCCTTTAGGAACATCGTTAGGCCCTTCTAAAAAATTTGGGCTGAGCGTATATCGGGCTTTAGGCAGCTTTCAGTGGCTATAACTATTTGAGCATGAGTGCTTTCTAATAACTCTTGGAGCTCTGGTACTACGGCAATTTACATCTCTTATACCAGTGGTTCCTGTATCTACGTTCTTCCTGTGTTCTGCGTGCACCCTATGTGAATGAAGCCATTCTTGTGTTTTCCCGAGACCGTCTAGCCTAGGCAACCACCCAGTCGACGCCACACAGCCCCTGCTACCTGTATAGCCGCCTCTTGCGTATAGTGGTCACCTGACCTAATGGACACCTGGCCTTGGAGAAGTTGTTGATGTTGTGGTCTTCAGTCCTGAGACTGGTTTGATGCAGCTCTCCATGCTACTCTATCCTGTGCAAGCTTCTTCATGTCCCAGTACCTACTGCAACCTACATCCTTCTGAATCTGCTTAGTGTATTCATCTCTTGGTTTCCCTCTACGATTTTTACCCTCCACGCTGCCCTCCAATGCTAAATTTGTGATCCCTTGATGCCTCAAAACATGTCCTACCAACCGATCCCTTCTTCTAGTCAAGTTGTGCCACAAACTTCTCCCCAATTCTATTCAATACCTCCTCATTAGTTACGTGATCTACCCACCTTATCTTCAGCATTCTTCTGTAGCACCACATTTCGAAAGCTTCTATTCTCTTCTTGTCCAAACTAGTTATCGTTCATGTTTCACTTCCATACGTGGCTACACTTCATACAAATACGTTCAGAAACGACTTCCTGCCACTTAAATCTATACTAGTTGTTAACAAATTTCTCTTCTTCAGAAACGCTTTCCTTCCCATTGCCGGTCTACATTTTATATCCTCTCTACTTCGACCATCATCAGTTATTTTGCTCCCTAAATAGCAAAACTCCTTTACTACTTTAAGTCTCTCATTTCCTAGTCTAATTTCCTCTGCATCACCCGACTTAATTCGACTACATTCCATTATCCTCGTTTTGCTTTTGTTGGTGTTCATCTTATATCCTCCTTTCAAGACACTGTCCATTCCGTTCAACTGCTCTTCCAAGTCCTTTGCTGTCTGTGACGGAATTACAATGTCATCGGCGAACCTCAAAGTTATTACCTCTTCTCCATGAATTTTAATACCTACTCCGAATTTTTCTTTTGTTTCCTTTACTGCTTGCTCAATATACAGATTGAATAACATCGGGGAGAGGCTACAACCCTGTCTCACTCCTTTCCCAACCACTGCTTCCCTTTCATGCTCCTCGACTCTTATAACTGCCATTTGGTTTCTGTACAAATTGTAAATAGCCTTTCTCTTCCTGTATTTTACCCCTGCCACCTTCAGAATTTGAAAAGAGTATTCCAGTTAACATTGTCAAAAGCTTTCTCTAAATCTACAAATGCTAGAAACGTAGGTTTGCCGTTTCTTAATCTAAGATAAGTCGTAAGGTTAGTATTGCCTCACGTGTTCCAACATTTCTACGGAATCCAAACTGATCTTCCCCGAGGTCCATTTCTACCAGTTTTTCCATTCGTCTGTAAAGAATTCGCGTTAGTATTTTGCAGCTGTGACTTATGAAACTGATAATTCGGTAATTTTCACATCTGTCAACACCTGCTTTCTTTGGTATTGGAATTATTAAATTCTTCTGGAAGTCTGAGGATTTTTCGCCTGTCTCATACATCTTGCTCACCAGATGGTAGAGTTTTGTCATGAATGGCTCTCCCAAGGCCATCAGTAGTTCTAATGGAAAGTTGTCTACTCCCGGGGCCTTGTTTCGACTCAGGTCTTTCAGTGCTCTGTCAAACTCTTCACGCAGTATCTTATCTCCCATTTCGTCATCATCTACATCCTCTTCCATTTCCATAATACCGTCCTCAAGTACATCGCCCTTGCATAAACCCTCTATATACTCCTTCCTCCTCTCTGCCTTCCCTTCTTTGCTTAGAACTGGGTTGCCATCTGAGCTCTTGATATTCATACAAGTTGTTCTCTTTCTTGGAGAAGTATCCACACAAATTAATAACGCAAGTATATGGTGAAGCAGTCATGAGGGTCTCGACACGTGGAGTGCAGGCTACTACTAAGGTAAAGTTTTCCAATGTTCCATTAATTCATTGATTGCTCACCAGTTGAATACCATTATTCTTGAAGCTGATCCGATTAGTAAAAACATGCAAACATTTTTCACTAACTTTCTGAGAGATAGCAGCGTATTTTTATTACCTCCTCAAAGAAAAGCAATTCTCGACGACATAATACGAACACCACTGCCCAGTTAAGTGCCTGATAGATGGAATTTACACTCAAGAAGTGTCAATGTTGATTTAAATTCAGGGGAGATACTAAGAAGTGTACAAATGATATGAGCAATGGTGAAAACTATGTAATGAAACCATTACCCTAGGTGCCTCTGGCTTAGTGACAATTTTAAAGGAGGAAAGGTCCGTTTCCTGGCTCTCGTTGTTTTCATTCATACGGATGTTTTGGATAACCAGCTACAGGAAAGGGGTAGTGACCAAACTTATACACGAGATCAGCTGACAAATTTCGAGCGAGAAATTACAAAGTGAGAGAAGCAGTGAATGAAAATTCAGCAGAGTCGCACGAATATCACAATAGATGGACTAGTGATGTGCAGTGTATTGCGAGATTAAAAAGGCCTTCTTACCGAAAGGTATGGGCCTAGGAAGGCTATCACCACTCGCAATGCTCTCTACTGAACGAGACCCCGTTTTAGGAATTCCTGACTTTTAGCAAATCGTCCGTAAAATTTACAAATACGAGAGAATGAAGGATTGAGTTCCTGTACAAATGCTGATATACTCGTACAATCGAACGGCATTGACATTGGTCCAGCCAGGAAACGTTAATAAAGAAGGCCTACTTCTGTTTGCGTACATAGAGTTGCAAATCATCTTTACTTCTTTTATTCTGCAAAGTAATACCTCATTCTGTTTATACGTTTTGCTGTTATTACGAGAATATGCTACAGTGGCAGATGTGTTCACATCATGCATTACAAAAACAAGAGCAGTGCGGTCTCTCTCCGTTGTCAGTGTATTTATTGGCGTGCAAAGTGCACCACCATGTTTTTTGGTCACAAGCTGCCACTGGTATTCAGGCCACTGGTATTCATGCCAAAATCCGTATAACAATGCCGGACCCGTATAGAAACAGGACAAGGCAATGAAGGTGAACATATTTTTATAGTGTAGAACATGATACAGTAAGTTCTTGCTCCTAATGTGGTGCTTGGTGAAGGGAAGCATAGATGTACAATTTCTGAAAACTGTCGTATGATGACGGTTCGTATACCTGTCACGCTTCTATTGGCTTTTTACCCTTGGCCAACTCTAGATTTTTTCTACCATATTGACATTAATTTCCGACGCCCGGGAATGTATTTCTGTTTACCTGTCGTATTTCTAACGGCGAAGAACCCAACGGTAGCTATGGCTCCTCATAGCCATGCCGACAAGTGTTGACTCGTCAAATGTGAGAAAAAAACAATCTGTCTCTCTGGATGGAGGTTCTGCTATGGGCTAATAAGCCATACAAGTAAAAAGATAAACACTTCAAAAATTCACATCAAGCCGTGGGACAAGGCCAGACAAAATTGAAAACGACCAGAGATAAACAAGAACATGAAAAAAGGATTAATAGAGATTTTAAATGTGGTCATATGGAATGTGCAGGGACTAAGATCAAATGAAATCGAATTAAACAGCATTCTCAAGGAATATAAAATAAATATTTGTGTGATTATAGAAACAAAAAAGTGACTTAAAGGCATAAAAGGATTGTGTGACTATATAATGCTTTATAGTAGGCTGAGACAAAAGACAAGAGCACCCTGTGGAGTAACGGTTTCAATAAACAGGATTGGGAGAGATTAAATAAGAGATTCATCTTTAGTAAATGGAAGACTTAACAGTAAGATTACAATTTGATAGGGAACATCTAACAGTAACACAAAGTTATGCGCCAGAGGCTGGTAGGAGGAAGGAAAAAGACCTATATGTTGAAGAATTTCAGAAAGTTACTGACGGGGGCGATGCTATAAATAAGAATGAAGTAAAAGCAGGGAAATTCGTAACATTTACTGAAGGTAACAAGAACTTTCTTTCAGAAAGCAGATATTCACAAATTTACATGGTTTGCATGAGGCTGCCGTTCACCAATACATAATTCAATACTTAATCAAACGTTAGCTCCGAGGGTAATATAAACCAAATAAATAGGGTGAAAAGCATAGATATAGACGATTATCTTGTAAAATAAAAATTCCAGCTGTGGTCAAGATGGCAAAACAGTCAATAAAATATAAAGATGGAAACAATTTAACCAAAAGATTTCAGGTACATCTGTTCGGGAAGTCAGCTTAATAATAACGTGTGGGAACTGACTTACAATAGTGCTCGGAATGAAATATCTACTTCTGAAAACATAAAAGAAGAATGATTTAATACCAAAAACGCTGTGGATCAGATTATAAGTGAGGTGCTAGGTGAAAAACGTAACATCAGTCAAAAAAGTCATAAAACTTTGGAAGTAACATGTACAAAATGCCATAAACTATAATCAGGAAGCATATATTGAATACTTACAGAATTTATGGTTAGAAGCTAAAAAGCAGTACCACCAGAAAAGAAATGAAACAAAAGTGATAGCAAGATCACCACATAGTACATCGTGAGTTGCGTTTATAAGCAGAGTTGAACGTGATGTCTATGGGAGACAAGAAACAGCATAAAAATTAACGAAACACCTCCATAACTAAGAGATACCGTAAACCTAAATGTAATTCGTACATCTGATTGGATTACATATTATTAAGAAATCAGAGAAACTTATAGTAAAGAACCACCGGAAGGAATACATTATATAGAACTGACAGAACTGAATTGAAGAAATTCCGAATTGACACGGAAGAAATATCGTAGAATTGAGAATCACACATCTATTGAACATTCGTTGGGTAAAGTAAGAGATCCTGGAGGAATGGAAAATAGCGAAACTCATGCAATATATACCGACGGAAAAAAATCGCAACACCTAGAAGTAATTGTGCGACTTGAACGGAAGTTGACACGCGTGTTCCTATATATAAAATATGTTGTCTGTTCAAATTTCTCGCCTGCCAATTAAAGTGGTGCAAAGGGCGCCTCTACCAGGATGCAAATCGGGTGTACCTTAAATACACACTGTAATGGTCGTGAGCGTTAGTCACCGTTGAGACTGAACGTGGTGAGTTGAAGTTAATAAAAAGTGACTTTAGGGCGACAAAGACGGCATTATCAGCACCACACTGAGTCTGAACGAGGTCGTGCTATTGTCCTACCAGAGGCCGAATGTTCCTTCAGTGACAGAGCGGAAAGGCTTGACAGGAACTTAGTCTCTGTACATGGTTGCTGGCAGCGGTGGCCTGTTGTATGGTCACAAGAAGACTGGGCTCCGGACGACCAAGTGTCAGTACCGAGAGGTGCATCGTAGTGCATCTGCAGTAGCAATCTGAGCAGCAGTTGGCACAAAACTGACACAACGAACTTTTGCAAATCGGCTACTTCAATGACAGCTCCGAGCCAGACGCCTTTTAGCATGATTCCACTGATCCCACCTAACGTTTCATTATCTTATACAGCGTTTTTCATCTTTTCCCGCTTTCTTTCGTATATGCTTTCATTTTACTAAATTAATCCACATTCGTCTCATTTAACGTGTCAGGGCGCTGATGAAATCGACGTTGAGCGCCCATAAGCCCCAACACAAACAGACACACACACACACACACACACACACACACACACACACACCAGTGACGTCAAGGGGGAGCTCATTGGAGGGCAGAGTGGAGGTCTGTTACATTTCCTGATGAAAGCTGCTTCTGCTTCCTGTGTTGGGTAGAAGGACGGCAATTGAGGGCGTGCGATTTCGTATAACAGTAGGAGCACTCTCATGTTTATCCCACGCATTCTGATTGCTAATTTGTATTTAGAGTCTGGTGATTCTATCTGTTGTGCTGCCACTCATGGACTCTCGCCCACATACTGCTCCTGGAACACAACACGCTCGACTGTGTGTCAGTATGTTGCTTTGGACTGCTCGTTCAGCAGATCTGTCTCCAGTCGAGCGTATGAGATACCACAAACAGCACCCATGCATCACAATTTTGGCGCGTTTGCGTACTTGCGTTCAATATCCTGGAGGATAGACAGTTGTAAATGTGCCTACATTTCATATTTGAAGTGACTGCGTTATCCAATAGATATGTGATTTTAATCACTTGAACATCTTACAAGTGTATTTCTGAAATTTCATTACTCTGCATTAACTATTTTCTGGTGTTGCAGCATTTTCGTGTCAGTGAGTAAGAAAGGCCAAGGAAGTAATACATCTAACTGTAATGGTATACATATTCTCAATATTACTTTAAAAATCGACATAACAATAAATAAAAGGCTACGAAATATTTCGGATGTAATCTTAATGAAGGAACAAGCAGGATTCCAAAAGAGCATAGACGGCGTTTTCGTATGAAAGCTGGTAATTCAAAAGAGACGACAATTTAATCATGAAACTGACATAGTATTTGTGGATCATGAAAGCGCGTTAGACAAAATTCAGAGTGGTAAGCTATGGCAATAATGAGAAAGAGGAATGTGATAAAAGTAGGAAAAGATTTGTACATGAGCACCATAATTAGTACTGAGACAGAAAAAGAGGTAACACCCAAAATCCAAACATATCAAGGGGTAAAACAAAGATGTAGCTTGTCGCCAACTTTATTCAGTATATGTATAAATGATATGATGATAGAACGGAAAATATATAGAACACCATCAGGTGTAAGTACTGGCAGGAACAAACTTTTTACGATATTACTCGCGGGTGGTGAAGTTATCAGACAAGACAGCAAAGATTAAATATATATGGCATACTATAAACCAAAAGAGGTAAGTGTAAGACATAATCTCTTATACCTGTAAACAGAACAAAAAAAAACTGCATTGTCAGGTACTCAACCAGTACGAACAAAATAGTCATCAATAATAAACCGATAGAAAAAGAAGCCAATTTCAAATATTTAGGATGTGACGTATCATATGAACAACATGTGGATATGCAGAAAAAAACTAATACTTACCATCCCATACCTGGCGTAATAAGGAGAACACTTAAGGGTAAAACAGCGGAGGAGACAAAACAAAAATTTTATAGAATCATGGCTGTTCCTACTTTATTATATGGGTCGGAAAACTGGATTCCCAGAAATAAAGATTTACGGCAACTACAAATGAAATACCTAAGATGCAACCAATAATCTATAAGGCTTTCCGGTACAAAGAAAAATGGAGAAAACGTGTGGCTCCTATGTCGTTACAAATACTTCCTAAACTAACAATGGATTATAAACCATGGGGCAAGAGAAGTATGTGAAGACCGAGAATAAGATGGCGGGACTGCAACACCCCTTGGCCTATTGCTGACGTGGAACAAGAAGAAGGGGAAGACGAATATTATATGTTCGTACCACCTTTAAAACTAACACAAATGTGTTTCGGTAAATATTTATCACAATAATCACAGTACGTCGAAAACGTAAGACGTAGAAAAAAGGGCGGCTGCAGTCACCAAAAAGCCTTACACTTATGGTCAGAATCTGGCTGGTGAGCGTTGTACAAAGTGTTCCATGTTCGACGCAAGAGGTCTGCTCACTTACACTACATGATCAGAACTATCCGGACCGTTGGCTGAAAAGGACTTACAAGTTCATGGCGCCCTCCAAAGGTAATACTTGAATTCAATATGGCGTTGGCCGATCCTTAGCCTTAGTGACAGCTTCGGCTCTTGCGAGCATGCGTTCCATCAGGTGCTGGAAGGTTTCATGAGGAATGGCAGCCCAATCTTCACGGAGTGCTGCACTGAGGACAGGTATCGATGTCGGTCGCTGAGGCCTGGCATCATGTCGGCGTTCCAAAAACCCCAGCGGCGTTCAGTAGAATTCAGGTGAGGACTCTGTGCAGGCCAGTCCATTGGAGGGATGTTATTGTCGTGTAACCAGTCCACCACAGGCAATCGCCCTCCCCAAATCGATCTTCAACAGTGGGAAGCAAGAAGGTGCTGAAAACATCAATGTAGGCCTGTCCTGTGATAGTGCCACACAGAACAAATGGTTCAAATGGCTCTGAGCACTATGGGACTTAACATCTATGGTCATCAGTCCCCTAGAACTTAGAACTATTTAAACCCAACTAACCCAAGGACATCACTCACATCCATGCCCGAGGCAGGATTCGAACCTGCGACCGTAGCAGTCGCGCGGTTACGGACTGCGCGCCTAGAACCGCTAGACCACCGCGACCGGCCATACAGAACAGTAAGGGGTGCAAGCCCCATCCATGAAAACCCCGATCACACCATAACACGACCACTTCCCAAGTTTACTGTTGGCAGTACACACGCTGGCAGGTGACGTTCACCGGGTATTCGCCGTACCCACACCCTGCCATCGGATAGCCACATTGTGTACCGTGATTCGTTACTCGACACAACGTTTTTCCACAGTTCAGGCGTCCAATTTTTACGCTCCTTACACCAAGCAAGGCGTCGCTTTGCATTTACCCGAGTGAAGTGTGGCTTATGAGCAAGCCGCTCGACCATGAAATCCAAGTGTTTTCACCTCCCGCCTAACTGTCATAGGACTTGCAGTGTACCCTGATGCGGTTTGGAATTCCTGTGTTCTGGATAGATGTGTGCGCATCAGACATTACCACCTTCTTCAACTGACGGCGGTCTCTGTCAGTCAACAGACAATGTCGGCCTTTACGCTTTTGTGCTGTACATGTCCTTACACGTTTCCACTTCCCTATCAAATTGAGAACAGTGGGCCTAGGGATGTTTAGGAGTGTGGAAATCTCGCGTAAAAACGTATAACACAAGTGACACCCAATCACCGGACCACGTTCGATGTCCGTGAGATCTCCGGAGCGCCCCATTCTGCTCTGTCACCATGTCTAATGGCTACTGAGGTCGCTGATATGGAGTACATGGCAGTAGGTGGCTGCACAGTGCACCTAATATGAGAAACGTATGTTTTGGGGGTGTCCAGAGACTTTTGATCACGTAGTGTATGTACAGGCTCCATTTCCAGGAAGACAGTCTCTACATGCGTTATGCCGTGATATTTGGAGTCTGCCAGGTAGGTCTAGTGTGTAATCTGATTGGTTAGAGTGTTTATGAACGATGAAGCATTTGTAATTTCACCATGAAGTACTAATTTTAAAGAAATTGAACTTTCTGTCGTTTTATAAGAAACGCATATTTTAATGGCAGCCTTTGAAACTATCTGTGTTAACATTTTTGTGGAGTTACGTTAGTATTTCATTTCTGTGAAATGTGTAAGGATAAATGTGTAATAATTCTCGGAAAAAAAGAAGAAGAATCGCGCTTTTGTTGTCTGGAGCCACTCTCTTGTCTGATGTAAGTTTTGTTCTGTATGGTTAGTTACTTGAATAATAATTGTTGTATCTGATATACTGCTGTGTTTGTCAAATCAGTTCCATAACCTATCCGATTTCTTGTCGTTTTATTTCAGTCTTCAAATAAGACAGTTTGGTGACGACTTGTAGGACGGCGAACGACCGAACGCTAATGACGTTCCGTCGTTACATATTTCTTTGTACAAGGCTTAATCGTCTCTGTGGTATTTCGTACCGATCAGTCTTCAGTAGCTTACGTGATATATTTCGTTAGAATTGTAGTAAGTTTATTGGTCACCTGCCGTCTAACAAGCGCGTTATTCAATCATCTACTCACTGGTCTGATATGAAAGCTGTGCAAGAGCGAGCCTTCGAGATAAAAAGTACTAAATGAACACCTCTTTCATAACTAAAAGACATATTTGATTATATTTTTGGCCCCCATCTTCAATGAGGCCACCTTTTACGGATGTCAATTAACTATGATTCAAAAAAAGTTTTAGAAGCAAATGGCACAACCTCGCAACAGAATATATTTGTGTTGCGTGATGCAACCATATGGCAGCAGGTACTTAGAACCAGGTGGTTGACTGTTGAAGAGTCACAGAAGCAGGACAGTGAGAGAATAACAACAAGCACATTTTTCTTCTACTTCTTATGGAAGTAAAATACGGGATTGTTACTCGGAGAGTAAATTGTGTGCGTGTATATACAACAGGTGTTTACACGGTGTCATGTGCCGTATACGCGACTGCCGAGCAAGTGTAAATGGGGTAATAGGGCTTTGGGGTCTGGGATAATTTGTCAGAGGATAACCAGAGCCTGACCTCCCAAAGGACAGAAAGGAAAGAAATGAGGAAAATTAAAATCAGGAGGACACGGAAGAAAAAAGGAAAAGAATCCATCGACCAAGAAAAATATTTCGCTATGTAGATATAACCGGGGCAGCTTTAGAACATTCCCCAAGCAGCAAGCCAGCTCACAGAGGCCTTTGGAGTCACAGAAACGGGCCGTGGTCCTGGCAGGGCAGCGGTTTATGGGCCACCATTGTGGTGGCCGGCTTTGTTCCGCTTGCAGCGAGGCAAGAGGGTGGGAACGCCGTCGCTGAATGCGAAATGACACTTCTTTAGAAACTGGCGGAGCTGGGCATCCTGGCGCTGACCTAACCGCGAGAGAATGTGGGGTGGGAGCCTGCTCTCCTTATCACATGTAGGAGTCCAGGTAAAGTGGCGTCGGGCTGGAGCCTGGCTAATGTGTTTATTACAAGAACAGCGTACCCTATGAGATAGGACTACGAATTTCTGTGGATGTCGCGTTTCTTAGATGTCGCTGTGTCCCGCCAAAATGGCACCCAGTAAATCGAGTCATATACGAGTTGGAGTTAGTTTTTACTAGCAAGCTTCCCTCATCTTGTGAAATGCGCCAGGGGTTTGGCTGCAGAACCTCCAGGCATTGTGTACTGTTTTATCAGAGAACAGAATGCATACGGCACTGCAGTGACAGGTTGAGGAAGATCGGGTCTCGTGGCTAGAAATAATGATTGGCACGGGGGAAACGGTTGTTTTTCGGAAGGTTTCAAGCAACGGGAGAAACTAGGGACTTACTCCTCGACCGTCGCGGAGTATAGTCACTATGGCTCTTCCGTTTCTGTGGAGAGAGCAGTTAGTTGTAAAAACATCCGGACGCCCGGCCGAAATTTATGTTTTTGTGGACGTGAGAAAATCACCGGCAGACATGGGGTCATCTCCACGACGCTTCATCAGCGCCCGCAAGCGGGGGCAGCGTTTCGTCGTTCACTGTCTATATCGGTAACGTTGTGCAGCTTCGGACAATTCAGCAGCCTATCAATCGTTTTCACTACCATCTTACTTCGTAGCAGCCTTGAACACATAGTACTCACTCCCAGTGTCCATTGCACGCTCAATTAGATTTTGACGTGAGAGACCAGTCAGTGGAATGATACAGTAGACTGTGCTAACCTAGATCAGCATCCTCCCACTCACAGTACTGTCTCAATTGTATGTAAATTCCAGTTAGGTTCCCCAAGTTTATTGCCAACCAATCTGAGTTTGTGTAAGTGAAATATTACGCAGTTGAAGCTCCTGTTACTATGTTTGTTGTCATTTGACATTGACATTAGTTAGTTTGACGTATTCTCTTACCTCTTCAGCTGAACCATACATTGAATTTCACATTTGTATCTCTATTCACACGTCATGTCATACAACACATTGTAACTTATTGTAGCGTGTTTCTATTAATTTGTCTCACTGTTTTGTATGTACGTCTCTCAAAGCTGTAAAGTGATACATTGTCTATTTCTAATACTGTGCATCATGATCAGCTAGTACATTAACAACATTAATTGCTTCACCGTGAACAGTGCCTGTTAAAAGGTTATCAGATTCGATCCTGCTATCTTGATGCATGCTTGTTGGATAATTCACAGGTGGAAACAGAATCATTTAAAGAACTGAAGCAAAATGTTTTAAGCAATCTACACTGATATTTACACAAACTACTAACTGTTTCTTCTTGTGTGACAGTTAGCTCAATTACGTATATCTAGATTTCTCATAAATTGCAGAAAGATTCCTGGAGGGGATCTCATACAATGACAGGAGAAGTACTCTCCATTAACAGATCACAAGAATATAAAATTCTAGGCTCTGATGTTTAAAAAAACTGTTTATTTTAGTGTAGTTTACTTTGTGTTCAACTTTTACATATCGTTGAGCCGCAGCACAGATATCTGAATGTATGTAATATTATTAAAGCTTTTGTTCGATAAGCACAGAGCTGAACAAAGACAAGCTAGAGCACAGTGTCTCAATCAGAGTATAAACCAGGCAGGAAAGCCAGTAGCCGGCCCTTGTGGCCGAGCGGTTCTAGGCGCTTCAGTATGGAACCGCGCGACCGCTACGGTCGCAGGTTCGAATCTTGCCTAGGGCATGGATATGTGATGTCCTCAGGTTAGTTAGGTTTGAGTAGTTCTAAGTTCTAAGGGACTGATGACCTCAGATGTTAAGTCCCATAGTGCTCAGAGCCATTTGAACCATTTGAAAGTCAATATCGCAAATAGCTAGGCACGCAAGTGAAGAGCTGTCACACCAACATTCGAGCAGAGATCGCGGAGTACGACTGCAGCTTAATGACCGCACTATAACGTCATTGAGACAGCACCGCAAGGTGAAGTGAGGCTGCGTAACGCACGTACAAGAACACTTCCACAACATACAGACGTTGCATCAGGTGCCAAGTGGAATATGCAAAAAACCCAGATAGAGCACCACAGTGTGATATAGAGTGTTGACAATCGTTGAAAATGGAACCAAACTTTCTCATCGCCTCATCTCGATATCACAGGCACGAGCGAACATGCATAAATAGTTGGAACACTGAAAGGCCTTAATCTTCACGCATTCAGTGGTCAATATTCTGTTATGAGTCATCAGCCACAACGAAAGAAACATGCCAAATTTAAACAGACGCAAAAAATAAACATTTTATCAATTTTTGTTGTTGTAATGGCAGTTGTAGAATAGACAAAATGCCAGACACACTTGCAACTATTACAGATGAGACTGTCGCTATTTTTTCGGTACAGATATCCACAGTATTGAGAGTTACTACTCAGCAGAAAAAGTATAACCAGAAACTACGTAAGGAAGCGGAACTGTTGCAAGTCATTCAAAGGCAGTTGCAGTGTGGGTCATAAGAAGCAAAGTAAGTGTTGAATGTACCGTCCTCTTTTGTAGATTCAATAGCAGCCAACTTCATAACGCCGTTTTCTGGGAAAATGATGGAGGATGTACGTGTATTTATTGGTAGTTATATATACGACCAAAGTAGATAATTGGTCAGATTGAACACGTCTGTGTGTGGCTAGTTTACGGTTAATAGGCGAGGCTCAAACATACGTTAAGTATGATAAAACACTAGCAAGGCACGAACACGCGAGTAGCAGGCTAGTGGCCTGATTCATCCCTACCGAAAACTGAAAAGCACGAGATTCTTCAAAGGAAAACAGTTAATAGTCTCGCACGGAAGCACAGTGAATTGATAAACTCCTTTGCTGATAGAGTCATCATGCATGAAGTAGAAATTAGGGCTCTCAGTGTCTCTTCTATGGGATATCACTCATGGCGTGTCATACAGAGTCAAAACGGATATCCCTTTGAGCTTTTTACAGCTATTAGAACCTCCACAAAGAGGAAAGTGATTCTGCTTCTAAAGAGCGTAGTGACCAATGTGTGTTCACGTCCGGAATGAAGTGTTATCCACGTGGGCATGAGGCATAAGCACCGGAGTGCTGTGAGTTTGAATGGGTCGGACATAAGGCCCAGGAGTGTAGAAATAAGAAGCAGGGAAAACAGCATCGTCAGGAGCGTATGTTAATCGCAAACCTGACTGCATCGCCCGTCGGAAATCTATCGCAATGGGACATAATACTGCGTAAATGTATACAGTGATGGAAAGCTGCTTTTTAGGTTTAGTACAGGGCAAGGAATGTAAGTCATTAGTAGAGACGGGTACGGAAGTGTATGCCATTAGCGGGAACCTGTTATGCAGCAAGAGGCCGGACTCCACGTAACAGGTTATGTAGGGTGGTGGGAATGACGTAAAGTCATTAGGGCCAACATTGCTTGGCTTAAGAATTGTAGCTAAGCGTTTTAGTAAGCACATGGAAGTGTTGCCACACTTGGTGATGTGCATTTTCCGAACTACTCTTCCTAATAAGAGACGACCTTTCCTAGCATTTAACTAAACCCAATGGATCTTTGCTTTCACTGGGAACAACAATTGCAAGTGAGACAACGTCGCAGGTTTCACTGTTCGTGAATGTGTTACTAACTGAACTGCAAACATGTACGCTAAAAATGGTACCTGGAACAGGAGTGTTACTTTGGGTTACTGTAGGTACAACCACAAGAGGTGTTATGTATGTACAATCACTAGAGAGTAACGAGGAGGTGCAAAAAAAAGCCTTGTTTTATGTGCAGAAGCTTAAGAGGAATATAGATGGTGAATCTATGGTTCCTGTTAACCTAGATAGTTTTGGCACGGACAACGCTAATGTGATAGAGGGGTTGATGATTGTCAATTAAGATGCTCTGGATGAAGTAGATATTGATAGGTCACGTGATCACTGAAGCCATAAGTAAACCGTCAGCAGATTTGCGTTATGTAAAAAGGTGAATTATTCACAAGGTTTTGATATACAGACGATGGAAGTTATATTGCTGTGACTGATGGATTTCTTTGACAGAAATAATTCATTACCAGCAATGCCTGCTGCACAACATTGTATACTCATGGGAAAACATACTCCGGTCTATAGAAATCCATTATGTTGCTGCCACTGACTGAAGACTTCATTGATCTGCTACTAGCAGAGTCACAGAGAATCGTGATAGACAACAGGGTGCAGTCATCATCTCGAAATAATCACTAGATGGCACAAAAATGTTCATATTCCCTTGAGTCTAACGACATCTGAACAGGAAAACTGTTACTGAGGCATATTATCTCCTGAATATTACTGAGAGACTGGACAACTTAGGATAATGCAAGTATTTCTCAACAATGCACCAGAGAAGCATCTGCCATCTGCTACTAGTGGTCCCAGAAGGTAGACGGAAAATTATCTTCACAACACTTTGTCGCCATTATTGGTATCACAGAACGCCATTTCGACTAGAGAACAACTAACTACCTTTCAGAGAATATTATACGGAGTATCTGCATCTACATGTACATATACACTCCCGAAGCGAATGTCAGGTAGTGGACGAGGGTACCTCGTACCACTACGTTTCGTTTCGTTTGCTGTTCCACTAGCAAAAAGAGCGAGGGCAAGACGGCTCTCCAAAAGCCCTAATTTCTCTTATTTTACCTTCGTGGTCCTTAGACCAAATGTACATTGTTGGCAGTGAAACTGTAACTTCTCTGTACAGCCTTTAATAGAATCCACTTGTGGATCCTAGTACTTGAGTCCTATCAAAATAAACGAGGTGGTGTCGCAGCTGCAAAGTTTGTTCCGCTACAGCTGATCTGTCAGCCTCTCTCTTACTGATGAATTTGTGTTTCTCTAGTCGTTTTTAACTCCTCTTTTTGTAGTACCCACAGACACCTCCTCACGACTAAATGAGATCACATCAATTCCTGTTCTTTACAGTTGTTTCCGACCATACTTGGCCAATTTTACGTGATCCTGTATCTTCCAGGTGTGTTTGTAAACTACCGGGATGGTTCGTTTCGCCAAGATTATTCCTATGCGGACGGTAACGTGTTTATGAAAAGGCAGGAAAGCTTTCGACGTAAAAGGCACTTTTGTATCGCTATGAGTTTTGCATGGTTGTTTTAACGCTCTTTCTATCTCATCGGACGAATAACCATAATTTTTCAGTGCATGGGTGAGGCGTTTTAATTCCAGCCGGATCACCATATTAATTTTGACTGGACTCTAATAGTGGCAACCACAAAGGAATACTATGAAAGGCTATACAGAGAGGCCAGTAGGACGGAGGAGAGCACGTAATTGAATGACATCTGGATCCCAGCGCTGAAGATATTTTGTACGAGTCTTTCGCCATGGGGTGGTAATTACAGCAGACGACAGCAACCAACAATGGCCAATTACGCCTGAGTATTCACCATGGGGTGATAATTACAGCAGACGACAGCAACAAACGATGGCCAATTACGCCTGGGTAACACTGGACTCGCATTCGGGAGGACGACGGTTCAATCCTGCGTCCGGCCATCCTGATTTAGGTTTTCTGTGATTTCCCTAAATCGCTCCAGGCAAATGCCAGGATGGTTCCTTTCAAAGGGCACGGCTGACTTCCTTCCCCGTCCTTCCCTAATCCGATGAGACCGATGACCTCGCTGTCTGGTCTCCTTCCCCAAACAACCAACCGACCAACGCCTGGGTATTCAAAGCATATGACGTAATGCCACCGCATGGGAACACATGTTAACGGAATTTTGCTGCAGTCAGTATTGGGCCACAGTGTCAATAGGACAATCAATTAAGCTGTGATCTCCCTTTAAAATGTCCTCCGAAGATGCGAACTAAACGTTGGGTTTTAATGTGAAATTTATCTGACCACGGCATAATAGGCTAGAACATTTTATTAATTGTGACATTTCCGGCTGCGAAAGTTTACATTTTACAGTTTTGCAGTAGTGTTCCTCGAAAATAATGTCGCCTTTCCACCAACGGTTCCCATCTGAGATTCCCAAACATCCACTAATACTTCTGTGTTTTTGGACCTACTGGTAATAAATTTGGTAGTTCGCTGATGAACTGCATCGACGGCTTCCTTCAATCTGGCTAAGTGCGAATGCCAAACAATCTAACAGTACTCAAGAATGGGTAGAACTAGTGTTCTGTATGTGGTTTCCTTTACAGATGAGGCACATTTTCCTAAAATACTCCCAAATAACCGAGTCCAACTATTCGCTTTCACTATGTCTAAATATTTAATTGACATAATTATGTCAAGCGGCACACTGCTAATAGTATATTTGAAGATTAAACATTTATTGTTCTTACACATGTGCATTAACGTGCTTTTTTATATTTAGGGATAGCTGTCATCCGTACGACCGTGTACAAATTTTGTATGCCTAATATCTAATCCTGCTGCAGTCACCCAACAATGACATCTTACTGTGCATTAAAGAATCATCAAAATACAGCCACAGATTGCTACTCACTGTGTCTGTCAGATCATTTGTTTGTATAGAAAATAATTTCGCTCCTACCTCACTTCCCAAGGGCACTCCTAGTTTCTGCTGAATACTCACTGTTGAGTAAAGTGTTCTGCGTTCTATTATTTAAGAAGTCTTTGAGGCACCCATGTACCTGGAAACCCATTGTGTATGCTCATACTTTCATTGAGAGTCTGCAGTGGGGCGTCGTGCCCAATGCTTTTCGGAAATCTAGAAATATGCCATCTGCCTGTTGACCTCCGTCCGTAGTTTGCTGGATATCGTGTGAGGAAAGAGCTAACTGAGTTTTGTGCAAGTGGTGATTACTAAAATCTCACTGATTCGTGGACACAAGCTTTTCCTTCTCAAGATAATTTACTTGTACTTTATGCAAAAATACTTAGAAGAAATCATCAACAGACTATGAGCAGCACATCTGCGTCTCAGAGTGAAAAAATGCCACTTTGCACAGACTGAAATGAGCTGTGTGAGACATTAGTGGACGAAGTGTAAAAACCTACCCCTTCTTGGTATTAGCATTCTGTGACTTTTCGATGCTACAAACAACAAAATAAGTTGAATCATTCATAGACCTATGTGATTATTATTTAAAATTCGTCAGAAATTTTCCACAGATTGAAGAACAATAGAATCGTTTACCAAGAAAAGGGATAAATAATTTCAGTGGTAGATGCTGTGTCAAATAGCATTTGAAGCATTGAAAAATGTGTTGGGATCAGATCCAGCACTGGTATTTCCGCTCTTCCAAGACGAATGCCATGTGATGCCAGCAGCGACGTATTAGGCAATACTGTATGCCGAAATATAGACGGTAAAAAACATGAAGTAGCTTAAACACCTACGCAACTGAACAGGGCAGAACAGAACTACGTCACTACAGAAGAAGAGATGTTACTAGTTACCTATGGAATTACCAACTTCTCCAGCTATTTGTATGCTGGACACATATGTGAAGAGATATGTATTGTGTACCGTAATTGTCTCATGTAGCAAGCATCTGAGAGCAATACGTACGTCGACGTGGCCTTTTGGACAATGTGCTGTGTGTTTTTAAATATTTTGGCGATGGCGACCTTTTATAATGTGCTGAGTTTTATCAACTTGGCATCTCGTGCATGAGGTCAGCGTAAAATGAACAAGTTTCACTACAAGAAAAAGTTTAAGACCTGAAGATGACAGGTAAGACTGTTGAACCCGGTTGTCTTGAATAAAGAATACTTTGTACAATCTTGGGTTTTGAACGGTTTTCAGCAATTAAAACAGATCGCCGTTCAATTCTCTCATAATAAGAAAATTTAAGAAATATGTTTACAGCCAACACTGTCCCACAAACGCCCTCAGACATCTCACTTGATCAAACTCATGCACTCCAAGCTCATCATCTTACATGCATCGAGACCACTGCTCCCTGGGTATCCACAATATGTTGCTAATCCACGTTTCATAATCTCTCCACACGAAAATGTCGCTAATCTACAAACCCTGATATTTAACTTCTCTATTCCTTTGGTAACAAAGGCCTCGTCGTAGTGGTAATTCCGGTTTCCGTCAGATTACCGAAGATAATTGCTGCCGTGCTGGGCTTGCACTTTGATGGGTTTGCCGATTGCTGTAGGCAAGCGGGATGCACTTAGCCCTTGTGAGGCAAACTGTACTACCGGGAGAGCGGTGGGCTGACCACATAAGGATATATGGCAATGTCATTCATGGCGTGGTAATGAACACGTTACTGCCATTGTGCCTTTTCCACTCACTTCATTGTTCTGGTTCCATACAACAAATTAGTATACACATACCACATGACTGCCATTACTTATATCAGCGGTCGAGCATCACACGACAGCCCGACTGCATTTTTACACCATCTGTATCGAACCAGAAGAGTATACAACAGCTTTATGACACTTTTCCCAAACAAATACAAATCAGTGTCTGCTTTCAGGCCGGAAGTGGTGTAACGTCATACTAATTAGTGGAGCCATACCTAAAAATTGTTTGTAAATTACTCATATAACCTCTTAATTACTGATGTAACTTGATACAACCTCTTAACCAGTGAAGTTTCATTTGGTTTCTTCCTCTCCACCGTCTTGTTTGTGTAAAAGCTGCAGATATCCCTATGCATCGTGTATGTTTCCCTGCTACCCTCAAAGTTCTATAGAGTGTATTCCAGTCAATACCGTAAAATATTTCCCAAGATTTGATATAATTCTTAATAGCCAAGATCACATTCAGTACTATTTATACCTGATGACTGGTTGCAACAGTTCAGTCTGTCACCCTCTGATCTTTAAAAAGGCTTTTCTTACATGCCGTGTTACATTAGGACAATCAGACGTCTAACATCAAGTAAATCGACCATCAGAAGACGATAATCTCAGCTGATGATCTCAGCTGAATGATCTTGACTATTGAAAATTTCTACAGGGCAAATACAGATCACTCCTTCCAGTCTTCAACTACGAGAAATTTCCATTTTTTTTCGGTCTACAACTGCTATGAAAGTAGGTTAGCGTTTCCTTAACCTATACTTTAAGACAGATCGTAGGGTGTCCTGTTCGATCGTACTTTTTTCCGGAACCCAAATGGATCTACCAGGTTCCCCACTTTTCCATTAAAAATATGTCTCAATATTTCGCTACCGTTACGTTATGTTATGTTATGTTAATCGTGGACATAGAAACGATGGAGAGGCTCCGTCCTCGCAGCAGCAGCAGTGGTCGACAACCCCACGAGGACTACTGCTGTCCAGTTCACCCCTCCGCCGCCCCATACCGAACTCAGGGTTACTGGGTGGTTCGCCCCACCCCCTGCCCCCCTCAGCCACCCCCCTCCCCACACCACAAGGAACGTCACACACCAGACGAGTGTAGCCCCTATGTTTGCGTGGTAGAGTAATGGTGGTGTACGCATACGTGGAGAACTTGTTTGCGCAGCAATCGCCGACATAGTGTGGCTGAGGTGGAATAAGGAGAACCAGCCCTCATTCGCCGAGGCAGATGGAAAACCTCCTGAAAACCATCCACAGACTGGCTGGCTCACTGGACCTCGACACAAGTCAGCCGTGCCGATTCGTGCCGGAACAATGCGCTTCTTCTGGCTCCAGAAAGCCGTGCGTTAGACCGCACGGGCTAACCGGGCGGACCTTGGCTACCATTACTTACTTACTTGACAGTTAGGTAATTTTCATGTTGTTCGGTAAATGCTTTCCTCTAAACTGGAGTTCCTACATTAATTTTGGAGTCTGAGGGTTTTTCGCCTGTCAAATACATCTTGCACTCCATGTCGAATAGTTTTGTCACAGTTGGCCCCAAACGTCTCAGTAATTCGGAGGAAATGACTACTCCAAGGTAAAAGAGGGACACCAAGAGGTGAGTACAGTCAGCAGATTCAAACGGATGTAGATTTCATTAGTTATTGGGAGCTGAAGAGACTTGCACTGAATAGAGTGGCGTGAAAAAATACATCAAAACAGGCTTCTGTCTGAAGATCACAACAACCAGTAACTTGTAATAGCTATTATGGGTAAGAATGGAATGAAAATTCAGTAAGATGTTAATAACTGTAAACGTCATGGTCTCCAGACCTTCATTTCTTACATATTCCACCCTCACAATCATATTCCGCACATCAAGACGCTTTATTCGAACCCAGACTCGATAACATGAAGTCAATGTTGTATGAATTCATGTAAACGAAATGCAATTAACAAGTAAGCGCACCATGGTTGAAATACTCGAGGCTGGCGTACACACATACATTCTGGACATGATGGTCAGAGAAGCTTTCAGTTCGGGAAAGAAACCACACAATGGGACGCTGGTCCCTTCAGAGGACGACCCAGCCTATGTCGGCTGGTGACCACCTGTGTAGTGGACAGTGTGGGCCTGAGTGAAAATGGAGAACGACCCAATGTTCGGCTTAAAAGCAAATTCATTGTGTGGGAGCAGCCAGCCTATGCATTCCTTACACATAGCACGCAGTTTCCGAGATTTTTACAGGGAGACAGCAAACGCCAAAGACCAATGCTACTGGTCGCTTTAAACGAGACGCCATTCTCCTGTTTTAGAAGAGCAATGCTGATTGGCAGCCAATATTTCTGACGCCTTGAGCTGAAGGAATAATGGAAGAGACTGAAAGATAAACCCCTTCACATATGGCATGGAGGGGCGCCGTTCTGTTGTCGGTCTTGGAGCGAGGAACAAGTCTCTCCTCAGTACTTCACTGGGAGAGCACCTCTGTCGAGAGTGAATATAAGTGCTACTCTATATTGAGTCCTTGCGATTAAGCATTGTTCACTGTGTTGGCTGACACACTTATTGTGCGAAATGAATGGACAGAGTTATAGTGAAACGACTGTGAGCGAATTTTGAGTGGCATCGCGGTGGACTGGTTATCTGACCAGTGTACCACGCCAATAGTTAGACTAGGGGCGAATAGGAACACTTGACTTCATCCAGGCATAGGGAGAGTTTGATTGGCGAAGGTCAATCCAGATAGAACGAAAGTTTTCTTATTTGTCAGCAGTGAGCGGCGCAGACAGCAGTCATTGCAGCTCACAGTATTGTACGTTACAGCTATTGCGAGCCCCATATTTCCTCCACAACAGTACACTTCACTGCATTTCACACACAACAGCCTCGACCATGCCAAGCAACATTCTAAAGGATAATTATGAAAGTTGAGTCGGCACGCCTCTCAGCCAACCTGCCAAGGCTACAACCATCTTAAAATTTGTGTAGATATTTCATTAGCGAATCCTATCGTTGAGAGGTAACTTCACATTCCGAAAAGAACCAGGATATAAATTGTTCAATTCATAAGTAAAAGTGCCATTGTGATTTCTCATCATTCTTGAAAATTAAATAATAACTTTCGTTAGTTCCATGTGTTTCTTACACTAACTCGCGCTACTCCAGACCCAAGTATCCCACTAATTACATAAGAAATTTTGTGACATTTTGTGTCATTTCCTTACAGCGGATGACTCCAGAAAATATTTATTGCTGAAAGTTTTTCAGGCATTTCTCTTTAGAACGTTAGGAGCGTCTGTCTGACTTCTGTAGTAGCGTGGGGGGTGCTAATTGCATCTTGCAGGAGCCACAGGGTAAAGGGTACATCTGAGATTAATCCGTTGTGCAGAGTAACAGATCAACCCCGTCGCGCTCAGAAAATGGCGACCCTGCCAGGCTAGGTAAAATAGGTAAGCTACAAGGATAGGAAAGTGTCAGGATAGTTAGGTACAGCAGGTCACAGCAGTATCACTTTGAACAACTTTCTTCATGTAATAAATAGCTATTTGCAAAGATTGGGACCAGAATAGATACAGGTAGTGAAGAAAGCAGAATTGTAGGGAAAAGGCCTGTGTTATTGTGTTGAAAAATTTTGCATTTTTTTACTATTTTGTGTAGCTGTTAGGGCATCGGATTTTCAGGTGATAGGTACAGACGCAGAGTGACGCAGAGACGCAGTGTGACGCAGTATCATATAAATTAGAATTACAAAATAACATTTTTCTCCCTTTGCAACTGCACAGGTAGAGATTGGAGACCGTAGCAGAGCTGACAACATTAACTGGGAAGTCACGACGTTATTGTTGTTTTTGGTTCAACCAACTGGTAAGTGGTCATACAGTTTTGTAGATAGGGCTGTGGTGTGTTGAAGGAATTTCCATGTTCACGAGAGCACAAGCCAAAAGGTTACGTGAGAGACAGCAAGTAGACAAGATGGGGGAGAATCAACCAGATAGACAGCAAGTAAACGAGCTTATTGAGAATAGGACAGAAGGTGAACCCGAAATTAGGAGAGACGGTGAATCAGAGAATAGGACAGTCGGGGAGCTGCAGTATCAGCAGGCTCAGTTAGACTGGGATAAAATTGAGACAGATCAGACAAATGGGAATCGAAGGGATGTGAACATCGAAATTCCAGAACATGAAATTCCAGGTAGGGCACATTCTGAGCCAGAAATAGACAGCAAACGTAGGAAATGGCAAATATTAGAAGCGTAACGAGCTGAGGAAATGCGTCTGTTTGTAGCATATTCAGGGACAGTATACGAGTCAATACAGTCAATGAACCGGCAATTAGCTAACGTTCAAAGAGAAGTAGACAGTGAGGAAGAGGGGGAACATTTAGAATACGTCGAACCTACCGTACACATTCTAAATATGCCCCAACAGCAGACACAGAATTTTGCGGAGTTACGAGTGCCACGAAAAGGTTCCGTAACAGACGCAGCTGCACCTGCAAACGCAAGACATACACAACAGAGAGGGCAGAATGCGAAGTTGTTTGCGCCACGTAATGGTTCAATGACAAACGCAACTAGTCCTCAACACAGACAGCACGGGTTGTTGCAGTTATCAAACTTAGAAACGCCACAGCACAGCCCGGTAAACGACGTAAATGACCGAGTAGAAAACAACAGATCGAGAATACACAGTTCAGCAGAAGGTAGTGTTACAGGACAGGACGCGATCATGGAGATGTTACAAAAAATGAACGATAATATGACGAAACAGAATCAGGATATGAATATACAGATGACAAAACAGTATCAGGAATTGAAACAGGAATTGAAACAGGACAATCAGGCTATTAAGACACAGATCCAATAAGTTAAAATCGAGATGGAAGAAGGGATCGCCATAATTGATAGATCACTCAGATAAACAAAGACGCGAAAGAATCTAGAGAAAGAATTCAGGTACTAAGGCAAGGTCAGCAGCAATTACGCACTGACGTGGACAAGGTCCAATTGGACATCGTAAAGGTAGACAAAAAGGTGGAACGTTTTACGAAAAAAGCCACTCGAACAGCAATACAAATTTCGGAAGAACAAGCAACTCAAAGCAAGGTCGCAAAGGTTGCACTGTAAAAGTATGATCAGCCGATCAATAAAATAGAACTTAAAAACAAAGATCAGTTTGAAAAGCTTCGAACAGAGTTAATACAAACTATCGAAGAAAAGATCGAGACCGACTAGACCTGTAGCGAAGCAAGTGACGCGTCAAGCATTAATTCAGTACCCGAACACGCGCCGTCTAAGACAGTTCAAGTAGAACCAAAGCTAGAGGTAACACTCACGCAGAAATCGAAACAGAAAACCCCGATTAATGTAATACATGGCATGCCACAGGACCAGGCACAGTACCCGGAAAAACGGAACACATACATTCAGCCGATACCAATCGAAAGACAGGCAACTGAACCAGTAAATCCAATGACACAACATAATAGCAGCACAGGTACTATACCACGAACGACGAGAGTAGAAGCACACGAACAACACTTTTGTTCACCAATGATACGATATGACGCGGATATGAGTCAGGAAATTGAGAATAGGCAGACAGGCAGTAGATTACCAGAGGATAAACACGACGACACAAGCAATGACAGATTATTTGAGTCCATGAATCAGCCACAAACCAGATTTATGAGTAGATATGATACCACTTCCTTACAGATAGATAATTTCAACATTTCAAGGAAGATGGCGGTACCTTGCATGCACGCACATTCATCGACCACTTTCTAGTAGGCTTACGAAACCACTGGATCGTAGCTCACAAACTTGACTTCATTTGTGCACACATGTCAGGGACAGTAGGAGAGGTGCTGCAAAAGATCGCGGCTACCTGTACGTCTTACCTACAGTTCAGAACAGCATTTTTCGAAAGATATTGGTCCAAGTAAGCGCAAAACAAAATTAAATACGAGTTGCTTCAGATGACACCATATGAAAACTCAGGAGAGAAAAGCGTGGTAAAATTCTTATGATACAATGGACAAAAAGTATCAATGCCTAGACAAACCGTACAGTAAGGGAGAGCTGGTACATCTGTGTAGAATGAAATTACCGTAAAGTATCAAGAGGAAATAGTAGGAAAAAATGAAAATACTGAATAATTCAAAGAGGTTTTAAGGGAACTTGGATTTATGTTTAAAGAGGACGAGGTGAAAGAAAAAAGAAAGGAAAGGGATCAGCAAAAGGAGAGGACTAGGAACGAATATTCGAATAATAATAATAATCGTAATCCTAACACCAATAATTTCAGGCAATTTATCAGACAAGGACAGTGGCTCAATGGAGACTGTTGGCGTAGAAACGATAACCAGAATAATTGGTACCGAAATAGGAACGGTAATGGACACTCATACACTGGCGGATATGGATTTAGGAATCAAAATGCCAACGGTCAAGGGTACTTTGAAAGAGGTCACGATGTTAGAAACAGCAACTGGCGAGACCAGAGCGCTAATAATTACCGAGGAAATTATGCTCATCAAAGACAAGAACAACACAGCAAAGGGAAACCAGAAGTAGAAATTAGGCCACCAAATCCTGATAAACGTAAAGATTGACGCGAAAATCCGGAAGAGATTAAGTAAACTGACGTCCATTCATTAAAACACTCAAAAAAGGACATTAATGTTTCGGAAGTAGCTAGATCAAAATTAGAAAATACTGAAAATAGCCAAAATTCAGACAAACGGCGACTTACGAAAATTTCCGATAAAGAGTCAGCATCAGATACCCTCGAATTACGCTACATAACCTGGGAAAACAGCATAGAATGGGAAAATTCTGAAAGCGAGGATGAACTGCCACCACTTCCGTGTATTAAAGAATTAAGCGATGAAGAATTGTTAACCGGACTTAGCAATATATTTGACGAGAAGCTAGTAAATGAACGCGATAAAACAGAGCAGAGTATCCTAGATAAAAATAAAACACAGACGCCACGAACACAAAAGACGTATAATGTATACAACATGGGTGACTATGAGGAGATAGAGAGAGAGTACATTCGGGAATGTTTGGGACCGAAGGAAAAGGAGAGACAGGAGCTCGAAAACAGAGGAAAAGAGGTAGATAGGATGCAAACGGTTTTGCTCACGGAGTTAACATCAAAGCAAACACAATCACAAAGGAAAGGAACAATTACCCACAGGTTAAGCTATGATTCTATAGCAGAGGATTTGATGCAAGGAAAGGAAATCGTAACATCCACAATTATACAACCCATATTAAAGATAAACGTTGGTGAAATCATGACACACATCATAGATAGTGGGAGTGAAGTGACGGCTTTATCAGAAAGCTTATTTGAAAGGTGCAATACAGAGAAAGAATAACCGATTTTAAGGAGAAAAAGGATAAGAGATTTTGGCGACTTAGGAAAAAATGCAACAGAGGTGAAATACGAAAGACGTCTGTCATTCAGTTGCCAAGGTTACGAATTTGAAAACAATTTTATAATCGTACCAAAACTTACAGCTGATATGATAATCGGTGTAGATTTCATTAATGAGCGCAAGGTTCACATTTGCATACCACAAGGCTTCGTAACATTAGATGATGTAATACTATATTTTATTCATACTTTGAACGATGGAAAGGAACAGGGAAAAGTAAGGCAATTACATTTAAGTCAAGAAGTGAATGAAATAGAGGAGGAGATACACCCAAGATATAAGTTTGAGGAAAACCTTGACCCACTCCCACCCGAAATAATCGAAGATATTCATCAAGAAATTAGTAAGAAGATAGCAGAAATAGATGATATTTCACTCCACGATAAAGAAAAATTTATAAGGCATATTGAGATCACATGCGGAGGTATTTGCACCAAAGACAGGTAGAATTGAAGGTTTACAATACAAATTTGAGGTCAAAGATCATAAACCCTTTTGTGTTCCACCTTGTTCCGTAGCATATACACTCCTGGAAATTGAAATAATAACACCGTGAATTCATTGTCCCAGGAAGGGGAAACTTTATTGACACTTTCCTTGGGTCAGATACATCACACGATCACACTGACAGAACCACAGGCACATAGACACAGGCAACAGAGCATGCACAATGTCGGCACTAGTACAGTGTATATCCACCTTTCGCTGCAATGCAGGCTGCTGTTATCCCATGGAGACGATCGTAGAGATGCTGGATGTAGTCCTGTGGAACAGCTTGCCATGCCATTTCCACCTGGCGCCTCAGTTGGACCAGCGTTCGTGCTGGACGTGCAGACCGCGTGAGACGACGCTTCATCCAGTCCCAAACATGCTCAATGGGGGACAGATCCGGAGATCTTGCTGGCCAGGGTAGTTGACTTACACCTTCTAGAGCAAGTTGGGTGGCACGGGATACATGCGGACGTGCATTGTCCTGTTGAAACAGCAAGTTCCCTTGCCGGTTTAGGAATGGTAGAACGATGGGTTCGATGACGGTTTGGATGTACCGTGCACTATTCAGTGTCCCCTCGACGATCACCAGTGGTGTACGCCAGTGTAGGAGATCGCTCCCCACACCATGATGCCGGGTGTTGGCCCTGTGTGCCTCGGTCGTATGCAGTCCTGATTTTGGCGCTCACCTGCACGGCGCCAAACACGCATACGACCATCATTGGCACCAAGGCAGAAGCGACTCTCATCGCTGAAGACGACACGTCTCCATTCGTCCCTCCATTCACGCCTGTCGCGACACCACTGGAGGCGGCCTGCACGATGTTGGGGCGTCAGCGGAAGACGGCCTAACGGTGTGCGGGACCGTAGCCCAGCTTCATGGAGACGGTTGCGAATGGTCCTCGCCGATACCCCAGGAGCAACAGTGTCCCTAATTTGCTGGGAAGTGGCGGTGCGGTCCCCTACGGCACTGCGTAGGATCCTACGGTCGTGGCGTGCATCCGTGCGTCGCTGCGGTCCGGTCCCAGGTCGACGGGCACGTGCACCTTCCGCCGACCACCGGCGACAACATCGATGTACTTTGGAGACCTCACGCCCCACGTGTTGAGCAATTCGGCGGTACGTCCACCCGGCCTCCCGCATTCCCACTATACGCCCTCGCTCAAAGTCCGTCAACTGCACATACGGTTCACGTCCACGCTGTCGCGGCATGCTACCAGTGTTAAAGACTGCGATGGAGCTCCGTATGCCACGGCAAACTGGCTGACACTGACGGCGGCAGTGCACAAATGCTGCGCAGCTAGCGCCATTCGGCGGCCAACACCGCGGTTCCTGGTGTGTCCGCTGTGCCGTGCGTGTGATCATTGCTTGTACAGCCCTCTCGCAGTGTCCGGAGCAAGTATGGTGGGTCTGACACACCGGTGTCAATGTGTTCTTTTTTCCATTTCCAGGAGTGTAGTTTTCGACAGCAAGTATTTCTTGAAATCAGAAAAATCTTGGATGAAGACATAATTGTACACGCCAAGTCCCCATATAGTTCACCCTTACACGTTGTAAGTAAGAAGAATGTGAGCATACGTTTGGTACTCGATTCAAGACAAAGAAATACAATTATAATTTCGGAAACAGATAGACCAGAGAAATTGGAAGAGTTGATTCACAAGTTTCGTGGAGTACAGATTTTTTCATCCATCGATTTGCGTTCAAGTTTTTGGCAAATAGAATTGGAGCCTTCATGTCCGAAATACACAGCTTTTATGGTCTTTGGTCGTTGCTACCAATTCTAACGTCTACCTTTTGGCCCCAAAATTTCGTCAGCTGCCTTTATTCGCAGTCTAAATACTATACTAAATCTCGACATACTTCAAAAAATTACTTGCTATGTGGACGATGTTCTTGGGGCGGAGGCAACTTGGTCAGAACATAATTATATACTGGATAATTTCCTACAAATTATGAAAAAAACATGAGGTCACCGTCAACATTACTAAATCGCATTTTGGAAAATTAGAAATTAAATTTTCAGCACATAACATATCTGCAAAAGGTAAAACGCCAGACGAGAAGAAGATAGACGCTATTCGTAATATTCCTACTCCCTACAACAAGAAAAGTCTAAGGGGATTCTTGGGGTTGATAATTTACCTAGACTGTGTGCACTGACAGGACAAAACACACCGTGGATTTGGGATAAACAAGCAGATGAAGAATTTCATAAGTTGAAGGAGGCATTCAATATTGCTCCAGTTATATCACACCCAGATTTAAGTCAGGAGTTCTGTCCAGTAACATAGTGCAAAGACCGGGCTAGGGGCGGTACTATTTCAACAAATTGAGGAAAAAGGTAAGAAAATACATAAAACAATATCCTTGGCAACCAGAGGACTATCGAAAGCAGAAAAGAATTAGTCCATAACAGAATTAGAAGCTCTAGCCATAGTTTGGGCATTTCGAAAATTTCGACATTTTCTGTTTGGCAGAAAAATACAAGTATACACAGACCATAAAGCATTAGAGTCTTTAATCTCCTCCAAATTAACCCACGGACGTTTGGCATGGTGGATGCAATTACTGCAGGAGTATGACTTTTCGATCACATACATACCAGGACCTGAAAACATTATGGCCGATGTATTGTCTCGTTTACCACAGATAATGGCAGAGGATCAGAACATTGAAGAACGGACTATCCATTATCTAAAAAAGGTACCATTCGAAAATTTTATCACAAATGCTTTAAAAATTATCTGACGAACAAAACAATGATCAGACCCTCCTCAAGATCAAACACGAACTTACCGATAAAACCAACACAGAAATTAGAAAAAATTACATAGTAAAGGATAATATCCTATTTTTCAAACGTAGTAATGATGCTTCACAATGGTTAGCATGCATCCCCGACGAACGTATTAATAAATACATTTGGTACACCCACTTTAGCAGTGGACATTTTGGACCCAAGAAATGCTATCTAAAAATGAAACAAACAGTACACTTCCCAAACATGAAGGGACGTTTTCGACGCGTTCTTAAAATCTGTAAAAAAATGCATACAGTCAAAACTGTGACATATCAGACCAGACCCCCAGTCATTCCAACTATCCGTGATAAATTAAGACAGATTGCGGCAACCGATATTTATAGTCCAATACCATGAACAAGGAAAGGCTTCACCTACATATTTGTTGCAATTGAGGTAGCAGCAAAATACACTACCCTTACACCCTTAAAGAAAGCCATTGGATTTACAATTAGTAAAGCATTTCAAAAGGACTTTATACAACAAGTTGGTAGAGTGAAAAGAATCATCTTAGATAATGGACCCCAACACAGATCAGTGCATTGCAAAAACATATTAGACTAATTAAAAATTAAACCCACCTTTACTTCCAAACATAAACCAAGTGGAAATCCGGCGAACGTACTATGAAAATTTTGGGAACACTTTGTAGACTGTTTTGTAGAAAGAACCATCGTACTTGGGACCTATATCTATGAGACTTCCAAGTGGTAATTAATGAGACACCACATAGTACCATGACTTATCCACCAATTACAGTATTAAATAATATAGATTCACCAGAATAAATAAAAGAAATCATTAAATTTCCAGTTATTCCCCGAAAGCAACATAGACAAATCGTCGTTTCTGCCCAACAAAACATTCGCTCAGCAGCAATGAGACGTAAAATCACTAAAGACAAATCTTCCACAAAGAAACGCTTCACACAGCGCCAAAAGGTATTCGTAAAAACTCACTACCTTTCACATAAGAGTCAAAATAAATGCAGAAAATTTTTTGCAATCTATAAAGGGGCTTTTTTATGGTCATCAGTCTACTGACTGGTTTGATGCGGCCCGCCACGAATTCCTTTCCTGTGCTAACCTCTTCATCTCAGAGTAGCACTTGCAACCTACGTCCTCAATTGTTTGCTTGACGTATTCCAATCTCTGTCTTCCTCTACAGTTTTTGCCCTCTACAGCTCCCTCTAGTACCATGGAAGGCATTCCCTCATGTCTTAGCAGATGTCCTATCATCCACTCCCTTCTCCTTATCAGTGTTTTCCACATATTCCTTTCCTCTCCGATTCTGCATAGAACCTCCTCATTCCTTACCTTATCAGTCCACCTAATTTTCAACATTCGTCTATAGCACCACATCTCAAATGCTTCGATTCTCTTCTGTTCCGGTTTTCCCACAGTCCATGTTTCACTACCATACAATGCCGTACTCCAGACGTACATCCTCAGAAATTTCTTCCTCAAATTAAGGCCGGTGTTTGATATTAGTAGACTTCTCTTGCCCAGAAATGCCTTTTTTGCCATAGCGAGTCTGCTTTTGATTTTTAAACTGATCTTCACCTAGCGCATTCTCAATTTTCATTTCCATTCTTCTGTATATTATTCTTGTAAGCAGCTTCGATGCATGAGCGGTTGAGCTGATTTTGCGATAATTCTCGCACTAGTCAGCTCTTGCCGTCTTCGGAATTGTGTGGATGATGCTTTTCCGAAAGTCAGATGGTATATCGCCAGACTCGTATATTCTTCAACGTGAATAGTCGTTTTGTTGCCACCTCCCCCAATGATTTTAGATATTCTGATGGAATGTTATCTATCCCTTCTGCCTTATTTGACCCTAAGTCCTCCAAAGCTCTTTTAAATTCCAATTCTAATACTGGATCCCCTATCTCTTCTAAATCTACTCCTGTTTCTTCTTCTATCACATCAGACAAATCTTCACCCTCATAGAGGCTTTCAATGTATTCTTTCCACCTATCTGCTCTCTCCTCTGCATTTAACAGTGGAATTCCCGTTGCACTCTTGATGTTACCACCGTTGCTTTTAATGTCACCAAAGGTTGTTTTGACTTTCCTGTATGCTGAATCTGTCCTTCCGACAATCATATCTTCTTCGATGTCTTCACATTTTTCCTGCAGCCATTTCGTCCTAGCTTCCCTACTCCTCCTATTTATTTCATTCCTCAGCGACTAGTATTTCTGTATTCCTTATTTTCCCGGAAAATGTTTGTACTTCCTCCTTTCATCAATCAACTGAAGTATTTCTTCTGTTACCCATGGTTTCTTCGCAGCTACCTCCTTTGTACCTATGTTTTGCTTCCCAACTTCTGTGATGGCCCTTTTTAGAGATGTCGATTCCTCTTCAACTGTACTGCCTACTGCGCTATTCCTTATTGCTGTATCTATAGCGTTAGAGAACTTCAAACGTATCTCGTCATTCCTTAGTACTTCCGTATCCCACTTCTTGGCGTATTGATACTTCCTGACTAATGTCTTGAACTTCAGCCTACTCTTCATCACTACTATATTGTGATCTGAGTCTATATCTGCTCCTGGGTACGCGTTACAATCCAGTATCTGATTTCGGAATCTCTGTATGACAATGATGTAATCTAATTGAAATCTTCCCGTATCTCCCGGCCTTTTCCAAGTATACATCCTCCTCTTGTGATTCTTGAACAGGGTATTCGCTGTTACAAGCTGAAACTTGTTACAGAATTCAATTATTCTTTCTCCTCTTTCATTCCTTGTCCCAAGCCCATATTCTCCTGTACCCTTTTCTTCTACTTCTTCCCCTACAACTGCAGTCCAGTCGCCAATGACTATTAGATTTTCGTCCCCCTTTACATACTGCATTACCCTTTCAATATCCTCATACACTTTCACTATCTGTTCATCTTCAGCTTGCGACGTTGGCATGTGTACCTGAACTATCGTTGTCGGTGTTGGTCTGCTGTCGATTCTGATTAGAACAACCCGGTCACTGAACTGTTCACAGTAACACACCCTCTGCCCTACCTTCCTATTCATAACGAATCCGACACCCGTTATACCATTTTCTGCTGCTGTTGATATTACCCCATACTCATCTGACCAGAAATCCTTGTCTTCCTTCCACTTCACTTCACTGACCCCTACTATATCTAGATTGAGCCTTTGCATTTCCCTTTTCAGATTTTATAGTCTCCCTACCACGTTCAAGCTTCTGACATTCCACGCCCCGACTCGTAGAACGTTATCTTTTCGTTGATTCTTCAATCTTTTTCTTTCTTTAAGAGCTAACGAATCCAAAAACAGGTAAAAGTATTGGTATCTACCACGTGAGCCACCTCAAAGAATGTGAATGAAAGAAATGGTAAAAGAGAGGAAAGGGAAACAGACAGAGGGGCAATCGCAAATCGTGTACTATCCACTAAATCAAAAAAAAATTAATTAAGAATCAGCAATATAACACATTAATTAAAAGAAAAAAGAGACACAATACACACTAACAATATCTTGTAGTATGAAGCACACTACAACATGCACACAAACTATAAATGATACACAACAATTAAAAGAATGAGGAAGTGGTAGGACACAATTAGAATAAAGTAAAGATATCATATATTGTATATATTGTATATATTGTATATATATATATATATATATATATATATATATATATATAAAATAATTTTGGCCACTATCAGAAAAGTTTTGCATTATATAAAATCAGAGTCTTTATTAAATAAAAAATACAAGTAAAACAAAAATTGTAAATATTTTTACACATCAGAGGGACATGCCACCAACACCAATCACCAGCTACTTTAACACCAGATGCTTCGAGATAGCGACAGAGAGGGTATAGACATGTTGAGAAAGCACTTCAGCCAATAACAACAACATGAAGACCAACGCCACAATGGAAATGCAGGTTGCAACCAGGTTGGACTTCAGGAGGACAACGTGCAGTATGGACATTTGATATGTCACGACACTGCTACACAACAGAATAGTGTGGAGAGAATCACAATATGACAAGACGACAATGAAGGTACAAAAAATTACTAAGATCTACAAACTCATCAAGTGACAGATGGAAAGGCAGTCAGATCCTACAAATCCTATATCACTCCTACACTAAAATTCACATATTCCTAGCCAAAGAAGAACAGAAATATGCAAGAAAGAAGAGAAGAGCAGAATATGTAAGATGAAGAGGGGCAGAAGACAGCAATATACCTTTCTTACCCATCCTACAAAGCAAATTGCTACAAACGTCTTTCCATGATCTTTGAGGCATAGCAACTACTTTAACCACCTCTCCTAAAATAAGCCTTGAATCGTCAAACAGGTACAAGCGAGCGGCAAACGGAATATTAAGTAGTTCCAACCTATATTATCCAGAAATAGATTCAGCAAAATGAACAGTATTCTCCCTACCACATCATCAAATTGCCATACCGAACCAGGTGTGAAGTACCAAGATGTCACAGCACACTATTGGGTGACTATCGTCGGTAGTCAACTACAATCATCGAACTGCCACACCGTCCCAGGTGTGACAGCAAAGGAGTACCAAGACATTACTGTCAATGCAGTAAACCACAGTCATCATCATCGGTTACAAGTGCCACTCAATGATGACAATGTCAACAAGTAAGATCCAGCATCACATGTTAGATTGCTTCTTTCGTGATTTGTAACACCTGTACAAATAAGTCGACGCCTTCCAGCATTGCAGTGGGGATCATCGAGCACAGATCTGACACAGCAAAAAAAAAAAAAAAATGTAGAGTGAAGAAAGTGATATAATTGTAAAAGTACCTTTTTTCTTTCTTGTAAAAGTAATCATTTATATTGTGAATGTAAAGTCCACAATTTATAAATACCTTATGCCTTTTGTAAAGAAACTTAGTTAGTATAGTTATATAATCTCACAAACTCATGGAAAGTCTATTTATTTCTTTTACATGTAAACTTAGAAAAGGATTTGTGCAGGATTTTTCTTCTTTAAGTAATATTCAAAAACACCTTTTTGAGGTAATAATATTAATACCAAGGATAGAATTAAGAGGAAACGTTTCTTCATTCCTACAAAAAAATGACACATTAAGAAAACGATAATGCCTAAATAAAATAAAACAAAGTAACACAACAGAGCTTCTGCAAACACTTACGCAAGCTTAACTAAAGAAAAGGTATAATCACACCAAAACATGATACACTGTACACTTACGAGTTTAGAAAAATTAATATTGTAAAAACCAATTTTTGGAAATGAAAAAGGAAAGCAGAGACACGTACTGGCAACGACAAGGTATAACAATCTTTGTAAAGCCTATATTTGCCAAACAACAAAACATAAATTGTAAAATTAAAAAAATAGAAACAATAGCTATAAAGAAATCATTAGAAAAAATTGTTAAGAATGGCTGAGAAAAGTTTATTCGAAAATCTATAAGGACAATTTTTGCCTGACTTTGTCAATGTTTTCCACAGCATTGAGTAACCCCAGACAAAAATTTTGTCAGAAAGAGGGAGGTATGTAAGACGTTGTGGTCTCCTTACCTTCATTGCTTACGTATTCCGCCCTCACAACCATATTCCGCACATTAAGACGCTTCATTCGAACCCAAACTCGATAACATAAAGTCAATGTTGTATGAATAGATGTAAACGATATGCAATTAACAAGTAAGCGCAGCGTGGCTGAAATACTCAAGGCTGGTGTACACATATACATTCCAGACACGATGGTCACAGATGCTTTTAGATCGGGAAAGAAACCGCACAACGGGACGCTGGTCCCTTCAGAGGACGACCCAGCCTATGTCGGCCTGTGACTGCCCGTATAGCGGAAAGCAAGGGCCAGAGTGAAAAGGGGGGAAAGACCCCATGTTCGGCTTAAAAGAAAATGCCGCCACATTCTGTGGCAGCGGCCAGCCTACGCATTCTTTACACATAGCACGCAGTTTCAGAGAGTTTCACAGGGAAACAGCAAACGCCAAACGCCAATGCTACAGGTTTGCGGATTGGTCGCCTTAAACGAAACGTCATTCTCCTGTATTAGAAGAGCAATGCTGATTGGCAGACAATATTTTGATGCCTTGAGCTGAAGGAATAATGGAAGAGACCGAAGGATATACCCCTTCACATCAGGCATGGAGAGGCGCCGTTCAATTGTCGCTCTTGGAGCGAGGAACAATTCTCTCCTCAGTACTTCACTGGGAGAGCACCTCTGTCGAGAGTGAATGGAAGTGCTACTCTATATTGAGTCCTTGCGATTAAGCATTGTTCACCGTGTTGGCCGTCACACTTATTGTGCGGTGTGAACGGACAGAGTTATAGTTTAACGCCTGCGAGCAAATTTTTAGTGGCATCGCGGTGGACTGGTTATCTGACCAGTGTACCACGCCAATAGTTAGACTAGGGGCGAATAGGAATCCTTGACTTCATCAAGGGATAGGGAGAGTTTGATTGGTGAAGTTCAATCCAGATAGAACGGGAGTTATCTTATTTTTCAGCAGTGAATGGCGCAGGCAGCAGTCATCACAGCTTACGGTATTGTGAGCTACAGCTATTGCGAGCCCCATATTTCCTCCACAACAGTGCACTTCACTGCATTTCACACGCGACAGCCTCGACCGTACCTAGCAACATTCTGAAGGATAATTATTCAAGTTGAGTAGGTGTGCCTGTCAGCCATTCTGCCAATACAACAACCATCTTAAACTTTGTGTTGAAATTTCATTAGCGAATCCTGTAGTTGAGAGGTAACTTCACATTCCGAAAAGAACCAGGATATAAATTGTTCAATTCATAAGTAAAAGTGCCATTGTGATTCCCTAGAATTTTTGCAAAGTAAATAATAACTTTCGTTAGTTTCATGGTTTTCTTACACTAACTAGCCCTACTCCAGTACCCAAGTATCCAACTAGTTACGTAAGAAATTTTGTGAATTTTTGTGTCATTTCCTTACAGTGGACGACTCCAGAAGATATTTATTGCTGAACGTTTTTCAGGCATTTCTCTTTAGAACGTTAGGAGCGTCTGTCTGACTTCTGTAGTAGTGTGGGGGTGCAAATTGCATCTCGCAGAAGCCACAGGGTAAAGGGTACTTCTGAGATTAATCCGTTGTGCAGAATAACAGAATAACAGATCAAACCCACAACTCAGATAACCAAGAGCTATTATGGTTTGGAATGGAATGAAAGTTCAGTAGGATGTTAATAATCCATTTCTCCTGAATAGCTCAATATAGCCGGCCAAATTAACTCTGTGGGGTTCGTCATCAGTTGCATTACATACTTTACTGGAACTGTTTTTGATCCATCAACAGTTGGTATCATGAATCACCATAATTTGCAGCCCATTTGAAGCGTAGCAGACTAGCTACTGGAACGAAATTTTGGCATATGTCAACATTTGAGGATGTGTCTACTGCTGACTCCCAAAATTACCTCTTTTTAACACGGAACAATGACGGCATCTTGGGAAGTCGTGAGTGTGACTGCAGTCAAGTGCTGAGCTGACAAGAAATTACCATTCGTGACGAGGATCTGTTACTAGTCACTGATTCATTAAGATTTTCAGTGAATAGTTACAAGATGTAGTGCGTCACCTAATGACGGTAGCCCGGGGAATGTACACATACAATTTTTGGTAATATTTTCGTCGTTGACAGGATTCGGGCTAGTCTTAGTCCATCTTTAGCATTGTGAAGGATGGAAATCGTGGTGGACGCATAATGCAGTCAGTGGTTAAAATTAAAGTAATTTACACTTATTAAAACTGAAGAGGCCTTATCCACCAGCTGAAGTTGACGATGTCCTGAACAGTAAGTAGACATCGGCCGCTGAAACTGCTGCTGTTGGCTACGCACCATTGCTTTACATAGAACTAGTTATGGCGTGTTTGTGCTGTACGACGTCAGTGTCAGCCAATGAAGAACGATTTACATAAATTACGTATCATCTGAAGATTCACTTTATGTAATTGTGAGTAATTATCAAAAAATATTGCCTTTATGACAGAGCACATTGTTAAAAACAGTAACTTCAATAAGAAGATTTAAAAATTATTTGTCCTATTTATTGTAGTGCCGTCTAACGGAAAAAATTCATCTAACCAGTACAATATACCCATAACAGCAAATATTTAATCAATAGAATGTGAGTGAACAAGAAACAAATCGATTTATGTAAAATAATCATTTACCTACGATAATTATACAGGAATTACATTGTGTTCTGAATAATACGAAATTTAGTAGACCGCTGTCTCAGTCTTCTGGCCATAACTTCCTACCTACCGACGTCGTTGCTATGGAAACGTCTTAGTAAGGTGGGCAGCAAGTATCAAAGAATATGGACTCCACGTGTTAGTATAACAACTGAGATCGATCGCAGCTGTTAAAGAAAATCGAGATGGTCTCTTATGAAGTTGTGCCATTACAATTTTTTTCTATTAGTTTCCAGCGAAAAGCTAGTCATACTCGTAATGCAGACCTGTTTTAGAAAAGAACAATAGTATCTGGAAGCCTATAAACCGTTATTTGTGGTGTAATTACGTCAACGTATAAAATCTGATTGTAAAATAACGTCTGATTATATAATAAAACTGTAATGCTAGTCATACAGAACCACCATTTCACAAAGAACTGTGTCCTTAGATGCTCATAAACTGTTACTTGCCGAGAAATTAAGTCACCAAATAAAATCTGGTGTTAAATGAGGGTATGATCAGTTAATAAAACTGGAAAATAGTAATTCATATCATTATTCTTTTAATAAATTAACAACAGGATAATAATAAGTATCTATCTGTTGCGAGATTTTAGTTTACAAAATGAAAATAAGACTGGAATTAAGGCAAACCACAAAACCACCAGTCTATTTAAATGACATCTTCAAATAATTCGAAGAAAGTTTTTCTCGAAGATCCACGTATTCGTTCAACAGAGTTGATGAATAATTTTTGAAATGCACAAAGATTTCTATTTCTTCCAGAGTGTTCAGGAGTAATCCGTTTGGAATAATATGCAGAATTTTGAGGCTTTCACGATATCTACTTCAGCGTACTTATTACATTTTCAGTGTTGTCCAAAGACCCACTTATTACGTACTGTTCCCGAGACACGTTCTTTGAACTTTGTCGGAAAGCTAGCCCTAGTTTGACAAATATATGATTTGTCACAGTCACTGCACGTTAATTTATAAAATCTTAATCTACATTGGCGATTATTAGTATTACCAGTCACATGACTGAGTTTATTCAAAGGCATATTGGTAGTCTAAAAGTCGAGACTTACACCAGAGCTTTTAAATAATTTGTTTATTCTCTCAGATATCGTTGCCGCGCATGTAATTTTTGTAAAACTTGTTTCTTTGGTGATTGTGGCTGTTTTAAATGAATTTTTTGAAACATTGTGAACAACACGTTGAGCTTAGTCATTGTTGAACGCAATTTGTTTAGAATCAGTAATTGTTTATGAAAATGTTGCGCAAATAAACGATGCTTAATTATCCTGTGTAGGATTTATGGGAGGAAAGCTCTCTTAAATTTTGCAGAATGGCACGAATTGGCATTAATGAGATCAGGCATAGTTGGTTTCCTAAAAATAATAAATGCATGTTTACCATTGTTATTAGAACTATTAAGTCTAAAAAATTGATGATCCATTCATTCTCATGTTCAGGTGTGAACTTTGATTTTGGGTGCAAATCATTCAAAGATATCGCGATACGTTAAATTTCTACTTCAGAGACATCATATAGCAGTAAAATGTCATCTACCTAACTTTTATAATAAATTACTTTACTATATATTCGTGGGTTGTCAGTAAATAAATTTGTTCCAACATAATTCCATGTTATGAAATTTTGTTGCTAATTCATAACTGTTCTTTATGCTTTAATTTAATTCAAAAATACAAAATTCTTTCAGATCAATTAAGTTTCTTTAACAGATATGAAGGGTAATTAATGTTATTCACAAGGGGGCGTATGGGTGAGTCAGGCTTTTGTAACTTAATTTGCGCTCTAAGCCTAGAAACTGCGGATTCATAGTTTTTAATTACATTTTATATTTAGGCGATACAGGGAGTCAATTTCATCAATTAATTTTCTACTGGTGGCTTGAAATTTTGCTGGGTTTTTTGGTATCTTACTATACCGTTCTCATTAAAAAAATCATATTTTTTAGAAACATACTCTTCTTCTTTAACAACAATAATCCTTTTCCACTTTCGTAATGACAGGCTGATGTAACGTAAGATTATTGTTAATTGCTTTAACCAGTGGTATTTACGGTTTTATTTTTCAGTTTTCGTTCCTCTTCACTTGTTATTTCTTTGGTCCTTATTGCTGTGTTTTATGTCTCATGCTTATTTAAGTCAGTTCGTTTAGTCGTTACCATAACATCAGAAATGATAACGTTTTACACTATCGTCATTTAATATCCGAGTAACATTATATTTTAATCCTTTATTATGGACGGCTGTTTATGCTATGGAAAAGTGAATATCTGTTAAGTTGAGAAGTTGTGGATAAATTCCTGTACTGCTGGTGACACGGTATGGGGATCACCAATTTTTCGTGTAATTAATTCTTTGGTATTATTATGTACGTTTTTTCGATATTTTCCCGCATATAATTAATTTTGTCGTCGATACATTAAGCCACATTGAGGAAAAAAAAGGGGAGACATCCTGTTACTTAACGAAAGATGCAATTCACACTTTTTAAATTCAGTAAATGTTCCATTCTGTAAGAATCTCTAATCTCATATTTCATGTGTACATTGCTGCTTTTCCGTTGTACAGCGCTACAGACATGACGTCGATTAATCACAATTCGTCTAGCATTTTTGGAAACAATTTTGAGTGCCAAGCACTATTCATTGAAATAAATTTCGGAATTCAGTTTCATTATTTTAGTTATGACTCCTCTGAAAATTTTAAATTCCCCCAACACCTTGCTCAGAAAAGAATTCAAAATTTTTAGTAATGTTTTCGGTGAACAGTTGTCTTGTAAGCTATATTAAATGAGTGAAAAACAATGTAGATCGCAATATCTATTATATTTAAAATAACTGTTTTCACCCCAGTCCTTGGCCATCTTCAGAAGAGCACTGTGAAGGATAGAGATCGTGCTAGTTACAGGAAGATGTCAGTGACTTAAAATAAAGTAATTTATACTTATTAAACTCGAAGAGTAGTTACCTATCAGCTGAGGGTGATAGTGTCCAGAACAGTAAGCTACTCACTATCTTTAACAATCTCTGGTGTCCTATAGACACTACTTATTTATAATCATTTACTTTTAGATAAACTGGGTCTTTCAGTTCTATGTAATTTATATAAATCATTCGTCATTGGCTAACGTTGACGTGATACAAAACAAACTCGCGATCACCAGACCTATGTAACGCAATGAGATAAAACCAACAGCAGCAGTTCCAGCGAGATGTGTACTGACTGGCTTCTTTATGTAATTGGCACGGTTTCTATCCTTCACAGTGCTATTCTGAAGATGGCCTAAGACTAGGCCGAAATCGATCATTTAAAATAAAATAGCCATTTCGATGTGGACTGTTTTCCACAAATTTTATGTAACGTACATTAGTCGGATATAATGCGCTAGTGGCAAAGCGCATGCTTGTAAACCTAAGTGTCACAGGACTGAACTCCAGGTCAGATATTACAGTCTGCCCTTAACGTAACCTACACCGCTCAGTGATATGAAGAGTCACCAGGTAAGACAGGTCGCTCGAATTTCAACTGGCGCCCATCTGGGAGACTTTGACCAGGCCTTCGATCCACACGGAAATATCATTACGTAGCCATACATCGCCTGCCCGGTTAGCCGTGCGGCCCAACCAGCTTTCCGGGTGGGAAGGCGTGCGGGTCCGCGGCACGAATCCGCCCGGTGGATTAGCGTCGAAGTCCGGTGTGCCGGCTAGTCTGTGGATGGTTTTTAAGGCTGTTTTCCATCTTTCTCGGCGAATGCAGGCTGGTTCCCCTTATTCCACCTCAGTTACACTACGTCGGCGATTGCTGGACAACCACATTCTCCACGTACACGTACACCATAATTACTCTACCACGCAAACATTGGGGTTACACTCGTCTGGTGTGAGACGTTCCCGTGGGGTTCCACTGAGGGTCGAACCACACAATAACCCTGGGTTCGGTGTGGAGAGGCAGTGGGGTGAGTGGACTACTGTAGCCTGTTATGGAGTTTTGAACCACTGAAGGGTACGGCGGGGACGAGGCCTCTCTGTCGTTTCCAGGCCCCAAGTTCCATACAATACAATACAGTACAACACCCTTACATCAATAGTGACTGCTAAGTGAATTTTCGGCGCACAGTCATATTCCGAGGAACATTACATCATCTCCTCTCCCACGTTTACCATGCATGATACCAGCGTAATTTCTTCCACAATCAGCATTTGATCCGAAGACCTCTGAGTGGAGCATCATAGCACTATCGCGGTAATGAGACAGATTAGTGTACTGTTCGCTCTTCCATAACAGAGAAGTGGTGAAGTCATGGAATTCTCATATCTAGTTAGCCACATTGCTAAGATGTACTATGATTGGCGGAAAATTTGTTGCACACTCGTTCGTTAAGCAAACCTGATAAATGAAGTAATTAATCGGAGTAGAACTTTGTAAACTGAAAACTAGTGTTCTTAAAATGACAAATAATATCACTTGCTAGTTAAATAGTACAGTACCGTAAATCTCTCTTTTGGCGAAAGGCCATTTGGCCAGCTGCCGCTCTCGATCTTGCGTCACTGAAAACCCAATCGTTTGCTTATGATTCCACGCCAACTGTGCCTGCATATCACCCAGAATTCTAGGTTAAGTACCAGTTGCAGCTATGTCTTTTTAGCATTTGACCGTCGCTCTTTCATGTCTGTCTAACTCTCAACAAATCTGAGAACGATACGGAAGACACATAATTATGACCTAAGATTTAATTATCACATGGTAATTTACTTATTTCTGTTTTGAGTCATCAGTCTTGTGAATGTTCTCACGTGACCTGTTAATAATTACCCTCCTGTGACAAGCAGTTCATCTCGGAATAACAGTTACAACATATGTCCGCAATTATTTGCTGGATGTACTCCAGTCCATGACTTTCTCTACAGTTTCTACCCTCTACGGCTCCTTCTAGCACCATGACTTGACAGCTGTCCCGCCATCTTGTACCTTATTCTTGTCAGAGGTTTCCATACGTTCCTTTCCTCGCAGATTCTTCGGTGGGTGGTTTTAGGGCGCACAACTTCAATGGTCATTAGCGGCAGATTCTTCGGCTAACCCCCTCATTCCTTAACTTACCATTTCACTTAATTATCAACATTTTTTCTAACACTGCAACTCAAATGCTTCGATTCTCTTCTGTTCCGGGTTTCCCACAGTTCGTGTATCACTACCATACATAGTTGCGCTCCAAACGTACATTCTGAAAATCCTCTTCCTCAAATTAAGCCTTATGCCTGATACTAAGGAATTTCTGTTCGCCAGGAATGCACTTGCTTGACTGCTTTTTATGTTCTCGTTGTTCCGTCCGTCATGGGTTATTTGCTGCCTAGGTAGCGGAATTCATTAACGTCTTGATCCCCTATTCAGATGTTCTCACTGTTATCATTACTGCTTTTCTCATTCCTTTGGTCTTTCGTCATTTTATTCTCAAACAAAATTCTGTACCTACTAGGCTACTCATTCTTTCAACAATTCCTGCAATTCTTCTACTCTTTAACTTAGGATAGAAATGTCGTCAGCGAATCTTATCATTGATGTCCTTCGACCTTGAACTCTAACCCCTCTCTTGAACCTTTCTTTCATATCCGTCATTACTTCTTTGATGTACAGGTAGAAGAGAATGGCGAAAAACTACATCCCTGTCTCAGACTTTCTTGTAATCACAGCAATTCGTTTTTGGTCTTACGCTTTTATTGCTCCCTCTTGGTTCTTATGATTTTTTGTACCACCAACCTCTCCGTGTACTTACACCTATTTTTTCAGAATTTCGAAGAACTTGCATTGTTATTCACTGTCAAACGTTTTCTCCAGGTCGACAAATCCTACGTACTTGTCTTCCTTTTTCTTCAGTCTTGCTTCTGATATCAAGCGCAGCGTCAGAACTGCCTCCCGGTGCCTTTACCTTTCCTAAACCCAAAATGATCGTCACCTCACACAACTTCACTTTTCTTCTCCGTTCTTCGGTACGTTATTTCTGTCATCAACTTTGATGCATGAGCTGTTAAGCTGATTGAGCGGTAATTCTGGCACTTCAGCACTGGCTGAATTGTGTGGATGATATTTTTCTAAAAGACTGATGGTATACCGGCAAGGTCACACGTTCTCCACATCATCGTGAATACCCACTTTGTGGCCACTTCCCCCAAATCAGTTCAGAAATTTCGACGTAATATTATCTATCCCTTCTACATTATTTGATCTTCAGTCTCCCAATGCTCTTTTAAATTCTGACTCCCATACTGGATCACTTATCTCTTACCTGTTGACTCCTGTTTCTTATTCTGTCATGCCATCAGACATGTCTTCCTCCTCACAGAGGTCTTAAACGTACTAATTCCTACTTATTCCACCTATCTCATATATTCCCCCCCCCCCCTTCCAACGATTAACAGTGAATTGCCATTGCATTGTTAATGTTTACTGCCCTTTCTATGAACTTCATCAAAGCTTTTCTGTTTGATGTGTCACTCCATCTGACAATCGTTTCCTTTTCAATTTCTTCACATTTTTCCTACAGCTATTTCGCTTTAACGTCCACGCGCTCCATGTTTATTTCATTCCTAACTAACTTCTATTTCTTAATTTCCCTGAACACTTTTATGCTTCCTTCTTTCGTCGGTCAGCTGAAATATTTATTCTATGACCGACGATTTCATCGTAGTTAGTTTCCTTGTAACATTGTTTTTACTAGCCTCCATAAAATTACTATTTTTGCAGATTTACATTCATCTTCAACTGAACTGCCTACTGAGCTGTTCACCATCGCTGAATCTATAGCCTCAAAGAACTTCAAGTGTATTTAATCAAAACTTAGTACTTCAGCATCTCACTTTCCCTTCGCATTGAACCTTCCTAACATTTCTATTAAATTTTGTCCTACTGTTCATGCGTAGGAAATTGTGATCTAAGTTAGTTAATTCGGGGCAGGGGACCAAACAGCGAAGTCATCGGTCCCGTAGGACTACGGAAGGGTGGGGAAACAAGTCGGTAGTGCTTTTTTATAGGCACCATTCCGCCGTTAGCCCAAAGTGATTTAGGGAAATCAGGGAAAACCTAAATCTGGAATGCCGGACACGGATTTCAGCCGTCGTCCTCCCGAATGCGAGTCCAGAGCGCTAACCACTGCCAGAGCTCTCTCGCGGTGCGATGTGACTATGATATAATCTAACTGAAATCCTTCCGTCACTCCTAGGCTTATCCAAGTATACCTCCCCTTATTGTGACTCTGGAGCAGAGTATTCCCTATTACTAGCTTAAATTTATTGCAGACCCCAATTAGTCGTTCTCAATCCTACTACCATCCCCACACTCTATCTTAAATCTTACGTCTACACCTTCCCCCATAACCATTAGATGTTCATCTTCCTTTATGTACTGAATTATCTGTCCAGTATCCTCATATATTTTCTCTATCTCTTCATCATACACCTATCACCTACTTTTCTCTTCCTGTCTTATATACAGGGTGAGTCACCTAACGTTACCGCTGGGTATGTTTCGTAAACCACATCAAATACTGACGAACCGATTCCACAGACCGAACCTGAGGAGAGGGGCTAGTGTAATTGTTTAATACCATATAAAAATGCACGGAAGTATGTTTTTTAACACAAACCAACGTTTTTTTTAAATGGAACCACGTTAGTTTTGTTAGCACATCTGAACTTATAAACAAGTACGTAATCAGTGCTGTTTGTTGCATTGTAAAATGTTAATTACATCCGGAGATATTGTAACCTAAAGTTGACGCTTGAAACCTCCGACGTTCAGTTGTGTGTTGTAACAAACACGGGCCACGGTCGGCGAGCAGCATCTGCAGGGACATGTTTACGATGACGACCGTGTTTACGATTGTGGCTGTAGTGCACTGTTGTGGTTTGGTCTAGCTGTCGCAGTGTCCGCATGTAGCGCTTGCTGCTATTGTTATTCTGCATTCGTCTCCGCACGCAGACCAACTGTAGTACACCGAGTTACCAGATGTCTGAGATAGTGTAGTGTTGTAGGAACTGTGACCATGGTGTATTCGAACTCTGAAAAGGCGGAGGTGATACTCATCTACGGCGAGTGTCGACTAAATGCAGCTGAAGCCTGCAGGGTGTATGCATAACGGTACCCGGACAGAGAGCATCCAACGTGCCGCACATTGCAAACATCTACCGCCAACTGTAAGCAACAGGTATGGTCGTAGCACGCAAACGGGTCCGTAACAGGCCCATCACAGGAGAAGCGGGTGCTGTTGGTGTGTTAGCTACTGTTGCCATGAACCCACACATGAGTACAAGGGACATTGCGACTGAGTCAAAGTAGTGTCATGCGCATACTGCGTCATCACCGCTTTCACCCGTTTCATGTGTCGCTACATCAGCAATTACATGGTGATGACTTTATTCATCGAGTGCAATTCTGTCAATGGGCATTAACAGAGAATGCGTTGCAGTTCTACCTGTTTACCGACGAAGCGGGTTTCACAAACCACGGGGCAGTGAATCTACGGAACATGCATTACTGGTCTGTGGACAATCCTCGCTGGCTCAGACAGGTAGAGCGACAGCGACCGTGGACGGTAAATGTATGGTGCGGAATCATTGGCGATCAGCTCATTGGTCCTCACTTCATTGCAGGGGCCCAAACAGCTGCAACATAGGTCGTGTTTCTACAGAATGATCTGCCAACGTTGCTCGAAAATGTCCCACTGGAAACGCGTCGACGTATGTGGTATCAGCATGATGGTGCACGTGCACATTCCGCAATTAACACTAGGCTGACCCTTGACAGGATGTTCTACGGGCGTTTCATAGGACGTGGAGGACGCATAAATTGGCCAGCCCGTTCTCCTGATCTTATACCTCTGGACTTCTTTCTGTGGGGTAAGTTAAAGGAGAATGTGTACCGTGATGTGCCTACAACCCCACAGGATATGAAACAACGTTTTGTGGCATCCTGCGGCGACATTACACCAGATGTACTGCGGCGTGTACGACATTCATTACGCCAGAGATTGCAATTGTGTGCAGCCAATGATGGCCACCACATTGAACATCTATTGACCTGATATGTCGGGACACACTCTATTCCACTCCGTAATTGAAAACGGACACCACGTCTGTACGTGTACCTCACCCCTCATGGTAATTTACATGTGCGTCAGTGAAAAAGACCAATAAAAAGGTGTTAGCATGTGGACGTAATGTGCTGTTCCAGTCTCTTCTGTACCTAAAGTCCATCACCGTTCCCTTTGGATCCCTGCGTAATTCGGTGCTCTCCGATACACACGATCGAACAGCGGAGGAGTGGTACAAGCGTCAACTTTAGGTTACAATATCTCCGGATGTAATTAATATATTACAATGCAACGAACGGCACAGATTAAGTATTTGTTCATATGTTCAGATGTGCTAACAAAACTAACGGGGTTCCATTTAAAAAACGTAGGTTTGTGTTAAAAAACATACTTCCGTGCATTTTTTTTATGGTTTGTATTAACCAATTACACTAGCCCCTCTCCTCACGTTCGGTCCGTGGAATCGATTCGTCAGTATTTGATGTGGTTTAGAAATATATCCAGCGGTAATGTTAGGTGACTCACCCTGTATATAGTGAAGAGCCAAAGTAACTGCTACACCTGCCTAAAATCGTGTACGGCCCTGCCGCAATACGACTTGGTATTGACTCGACTAATGTCTGACGTAGTGCTGGAGGGAACTGACACCATGAATCCTGCAGGGCTGTCAATAAATCCGTAAGAATACGAAGTGTTGGAGATCTCTTCTGAACAGCACGCTGCAAGGCATCCCAGATATGCTCAGTAACCGATAAAACTACTGAGCCAAACACTTTCTGTCTTATACTGACGTTGCCGATCGCAGCGCCTCATTCTACCTGTCTGTATTTCAATATGCATCCCTAAACCAGTTTCTTTGACACGTCAGTGTTTGTGTGTGTGTGTATGTATTTCTGTGAGTGCATGTGTGTGTGTTTCAACTTGCAGTGTAAGAACTTGGATTACCATTGTAGAGGACCGTGATTGAAATTCATCGCCTGTTATACAAATTTAATTCTCAATGGTTTTGATATATCGAAAATTAAAAGACACTACCGGTTTCCATCCCAATCCTTCCAACATCACACTGAATACTACACCCACTCATTTTCGCGCGTCACAAATGTTGTTCATAAGGACACACTATTAGTACACGTCCAATGTCCTTTTGGAGCACCAGAACAAAATAACTTGTGCCAATGACTAGCTGTTACCAAACCAGGAAGATACTTCTAGTTTTCAAGTATGTATGGAGAAAAGGATAAAAACAGCATTTTGGTTCCGTTCAAATTGTCAGTTTTGGTGCCTCTGCTGTATTAAGACGGATGAGTTGCAGCCATTGTCTACATGAAGGAACCAGTACATGATTTGCGTTATGCAATTTTGTGTAACCTGCGCCAGCATCGAATGGTGAAATTGTGAACATCTATTCAGTGTCCATCAGAACCATAGGGTCGCCACTTTAAAAGCATAGCTATAGACCCAAATGACTTTGTGACGTTTCCATCTTAACTCACTACGTTGACCACTTCTTTAGTGTGAATATAACAAGAGAAGTGCTGTTCTTTTTCGTGTAATGTGGTTTGGTAGGGGGTAAAAAGTACGCGTTCTACAAGTATACACATTATGCTTTCAGGTCCACAAAGCAGAAGTTCACCATTCTCCCACCAGGCGGTGCACACGTCATCTTTTCCTTATTTATATTATGAAACCTCGTGACAGTTGGATGCTTACAGCTGGAGAAAATGCGGTAAGTCACTTGTGTACGTTTGCGTTGCATAATTTATGTAGTTATGATTTAGTTTTAGGTGAACCTAAATCAATTCAAAGATTAGAAAACTCTAAGGAGGGACTGGTGTCCATAAGATTCAAGTACCCTCCTTGATCTCCTTGGTTTTAGGTGTGTATGTACACTTATGTTGCAGAAAGAGAATATAGAGGAATGGGGGAAAGTACACAGGCCTAGAGGGATACGAGATCGCAGTATTTAATTCTACCCCAACAAGACTCTGTTTGCAAACTTTTACCCCATAACTAAGACTCAGTTTCTTCTAGAGTATTCAAGGATTTTTTGTAGGTGATTATTTACCTTCGACGTCTCATTGTTCATCTTGAACAACTACAATTTACGGTTCTTTTCTGCAGTTTTTGTTCCGTCACATAGATTTTTCTTTTCCTTTTTTGTGAAACATGAACTACCATAAAAAATTAGTACACCCTATTAGAGGTTTACAATTCACTGAAGATTTATTTGAACAGTGCTTATGGAGTACACGAAATGACTACATTTACAGGTCGGCAGCACGAGTGGTTCTGAGGTACGAGGTATCCATCCAAGCTGAAGCAACCATATTAGTACGTGCCTCCTCGGGCGGGTTACGTTGTGCCATGCCTGCTCGATCTCTTCACGTAGTTCTGTAAGAGTTGTTGGTTGACGAGTGGCACGAATCACTTCTTGTCCCATCATCTCCCTCACATGCTTCATTGGAGACAACTTCGGATGTTGTGCTGGCCATGATGTAGCTACACGTCATGCAGAGCACGTTGAGTTTCATATCCGTTTGTGGGTGAATATTATGCTGGTAGAGACATACAAACACCAAAGGTGAAAGATAGTTGTAGCTTATCGCATACCGTTCCATAGTATCTGTGGTAGGAACAATGCACTTTGCACTCTATACGACAGTGCTCACCAGATCTAAATCGTACACAGAAACTACCATCACTTTCATGCAGGTAGAAATCTCTTTCAACGGTGAAGACCATGGCGCACCATTCCATCTTCCAATTGATCTCTGACGGCAACAGTGACGGGCTACAACTGTGACTGCCTACAGTCCCAATGGTAATAACCGGTTGGCAACAGTTCGTGTTAGCATATCTGACTTCACAAGTCCTTTTATCTGCGCTGTGGTACGTGTATGACCTGCCTTCGTCGCCCTCGTATTACGACGATCCTGGAGGGATTCATCGTTGCGTGGACGTCCAGAACCTCGTCTACGGATATTAGAATATTCACGTGACCATTGATATCAGCATCTTTGCAAAACTGACACAGCATGTCCAACTTATGTGGCTTTTCTCCAATAGGACCATCCCACCACCCGGAATTCCACAGATAGACTGTTTTCAAACTGCCCGTCCGGCTGCAGGAAGAACGGATTCATCTCTTTGGAATGGTTGCCTACCTGATACACGCGTTTGCATCATACTGACCCCTCTGGCTGTGAGCATCCCCTATTAAAGGTTAGACACTTATGGCGCTCTGGTGGCTATGCCACTAAGTTACCTGCTAGTGGACAGCGTTGAAACCATTATCCACACCTTCCTGCCAGGTGGAATATGCCATCATGGGATCAAAATCGAAGTCACCTCTCTTGGTATGCTAATGACTTCCCGGTACTGTACTGACCACTCAAACACATTTAGATTATCATCACGTCTTCACTCTTTTTACCAAGAACTGATTTTGAACATAAACTCGACAGACATTCCACTGCCAAACTCTTGCCCTTATTCAAACTGGGAGATCAGTATAGCAAGCATCCACAGCTGTAATATTTTCCGAGGCTTCCTTAAAAAAAAATCGTCCTAACACCGCCGAAAGTAGTGAGCACCCAGACCGATACACAAAAACGAAGATTATGCAGAATATAGTTCTGTTCCAAGCACAGGAGAATTTGCAGTAGAAAAAAATCCACAAAAAAATTAAATTTCGTTTCATTCTGTCTGTCATGGCTCCCATGGAGTTTCTGAAGCGTCTCCCAGAAAAGACGTTTGTTGAAACCGACCTAACCAATTTATAAATTTCTGGAAGGACAGCCAATAATTTTAGCTTCACAACAGATGTCTTTCGCTTACCAGTTGCCTAAAAATGTGTCGTTACCATTTAAATTAGGGTTTATGAACACTGTTCTTCCCAGTTTCCTATTTCTCTTTCATTGTGTTACAGTTTCTGAATTCCAAAATGGTCTTTTCTGCTCATTTGCATTGGTCCATTAGAGTAACATTTTTAATGTCATAGTACTTATTAGTTATGTTACTATCAAAAGGTTGGCCCAATAACCCTTGCTAGTCCATTAATTTTATTTTGTTAGTCTGTAACATATAAAAGGCGGCTACTAATAGTAAAAGATTTAATACTCTGAAATTTTTTGAAATGAAAACGTAACTATTTAGTTTCTCCATGCATTTGTTTGTAATCGCCTTTATTTCTCTCAGGTTTGGGTATAAGTCCGCACTGCGAAACCCTCGCTCCAGGCCCGCATATTCTTATGCCACAACAAGGGATAGAAATGCGCTAAGTTATTTCTTACGAAAACATTTGCTCCTTCTCTAACAATAACTGAATGAGAATGAAAAGTTATCGCAGTGTTTTCAAGATGGTACATTAGGTTTTGCCTTGGTAGTTGATATAATAATGCAGCAAATATTTTAAAACCATTTAATAAAATGCAAAAGGCGTACATTTACGTGGCCTACAGTGTGTTGGCACTTTGACTAACCCATAAGCTCATTCCTTCTGGATACAGTGACACCTATACTTCGCAAGTCACCTTACACATTCTGGATAATGGTATTTTGTGTGACAGTGTCAGTTCCTCCATTTTGTTTTACAGTCGTAAACGTCGATATCCCATTATTAGATGTTAATATGTGTAGTAGCCAGATTTCGATAATATGGGTAGAAGCCAGATTTTGATGTCGATAACTGTACTCGGCAAATCTCTACAAGGTACGTGGTAAAAAAGATCAGAACAAAAATTGCAAAGAGTCCTCTATGTAAAATGTTGTATGCCTAGTGCCACTCGCTCGAACAACACGCAATACTTACAGCGTAACAGTTATTGAAGTATATAAAATAAAATTGTCATTACTTCTGAACGGTATGTGTTAAGGTGTTCAAACTGTACGGTGGCCCGCGGGGCATGATGGGAATTGGTATGGTTTGGTGTAGCGATGAAGCCCACTTTCATTTGGATGGGTTCGTCAATAAGCAAAACTGGCACATTTGGGGGACTGAGAATACGCATTTCGCGATCGAGAAGTCTCTTCACTCTCAACGGATGACTGTGTGGTGTGCAATGTCCAGTCATGGAATAATCGGTGCGATATTCCTCGATGGCACGGAGACTTCTCAACGGTACGTGAAGATTTTGGAAGATGATTTCATCCCCATTGTCCAAAGTGATCCGGACTTCGACAAGATGTGGTTCATGCAAGACGGAACTCGACCCCATCGAAACAAGAGAGTGTTTGATGTTCTGGAGGAGTACTTCCGGGACCGAATTCTGGCTCTGGGGTACCCAGAAGCCACTGGCATAAGCCTCAATTGGCCGCCATATTTTCCGGAACACTTGCGACTTCTTTTTGTGGGGATGTATTAAAGCAAGGTGTACAACACTAACGCAAAACCATTGCTGAGAAAAAAACAGCTATTCAGGAGGTCATCGACAGCATCGATGTTCCGACATTTCAGCGAGTCGTGCAGAATTTCGCTATTCGTCTGCGCCACATCATCGCCAATGACGCTTGAGTGACATGTATTCGTCCACGGTCGGCAACATATACTTCGTTTCCGTTATGGTGTTACATAGTTTATGGTGATTTAAGAGGGGAGGAATTAGAAATGGGCTTAATCTTTGACTCTGCCTGTCCACATGTTGACTGATAATCTATATTGATGGACGGCTTTTCACAATTATGGCGCTGGATATCACATCGACCGAAATATATGAATTGCATCCTTTTAGCATTCCTTCTCTGGTGAAACAGGTGCAGGCAGGAAAGAGAGGATCAATTGTAAGGTCCTGCAAGAACCATTGGCTGACCACTACACGAGGTCCGATGTCAGCTGGAGTCAAAGCATGCACCTTCTGTGGATGATAGCGATGTAGCTGCACTTCCCGTAATACTCGCCACACACTCCTCTGCGAAATACTCATTTCACGTGCAACTGATCGAGTTGTGCCTGCAGGTATCTCATACACTCAAGCAAGCACAGCTTCTTGTAAGTCCTGAGCCCATGTAGTTCGTCGACCTTCCCAGTCTTTGCATTTTCAAACCGAATTTCCTGCTTCATTTAATCGTTCTAACACTCTTGGAAACATGTGAGCCGCATGTCTGCTGCGTATCCATACACGAAAGTTATTTTTGGAAGTTCTGTCAGTCGGTAAAAGTTCACCCGGGAACAGCTGATCTGCGTTAGTACTTCAGCTTGTAATCACAGATCTCAGTGTACTGCATTACAGTCACCGTACACCAGAATTGGTCGTGCCTGCACCTACACCTACACCTACATCGGCCTGCACCCTCGGCAAGCCACAGTACGCTGCGTGGTGGATAGTACCCCGTGTCTCTAATAGCCATTTATTCTCCTGTTGCTCTCACACACAGTGCGAGGAAAGAGCGACTGTCTATATCACTCTCTATGAGCTCTAATTTCTCGTATCTTCTGTTCGTTGTCCTCACGAGAAGTAAGTGTTAGAGGCACTAGAATCATTTTGTAGCCAGCTTCAAATACCGATTCTCTAAATTTTATCATTAGTTTTCCTCGAAAAGAAAGTCACCTTCCGTCCCGGAATTACGATTTCAGTGCCCGATGCATTTCAGTAGTGCTCGCATGTTCTTATAACCTACCGCTAAAACACCCAACAGCCTCCCTCTGAAATGCTTCAACCCTCCTGTTTAACTCTACCTGATACTCAAGAATAGGTCGCACTAGCTTCCTATACACGGTCTCCTTTATCTATTTATTTATTTATTTACACGTCAAGAACCAAATTGAAGAACAAATCTTCCAGATCATGGGACGTGTCAGTACATGAAATTGTAACATGATACTAATAAAAGATAAAAATAAAATTTTTATGAACCCAAAAAAAGTCAAGCCATAAGTTTAAGTAAACACAATCAACAACATAACATAAGAAAAAGCTTAATGTTTCAAGAGACTCCTCAACAGAATAGAAGGAATGACTCATGAGGAAACTCTTCAGTTTCGATTTGAAGGCGCGTGGAATACTGCAAAGATTTTAGAATTATTTTGGTAGCTTATTGAAAATGGATACAGCATTATACTGCACACCTTCCTGCACAAGACTTAAGCAAGTCGGATTCAAACGCTGGTTGGATTTCTGCCGAGTAGTAAGTAGTAACCGAGTGAAAGCAGCTTATTCTTGGGAGTAAGCTGCTCTGTTAACAAGAAACTACAGTAAAGAAGTGTGTATATATATATATATATTGAGAGACCAATGCCAAAATACCCAGACTAGTGCACAGGGGTCGACAGGTGGTTCGTGAACTTACACCACTTATTGACTGAACCGCTCGTTTCTGATCCAAAAATATCCCTTTATACAGGGAAGAATTACCCCTAAATATAATACCATACGACATAAGCAAATGAAAATAAGCAAAGTAGACTAATTTCCCTGTCGAACTATCACTTACTTCAGATACCATTCGAACAGTATGAATGGCAGCGTTAAGTCTTTGAACAAGATCCTGAACGTGGGCTTTCCATAACAGTTTACTATCTATCTGAACACCGAGAAATTTGAACTGTTCAGTTTCACTAATCATATGCCCACTCTGTGAAATTAAAATTTCGGGTTTTGTTTAATTGTGTGTTAGCAACTGTAAAAACTGGGTCCTACTGTGATTTTGCGTTAGTTTATTTTCTCCACACCACGAACTTATGTCATGAACTGCACTATTTGATACCGAACCAGTGTCGCACACAACATCCTGTACTACCAACTGAGTGTCATCAGCAAACAGGAACGTTATAGAGTTACCCATCATACTAGAGGGCATATCATTTGTATAAAAAAGGAACAAGAGCAGCCACAACACTGATCCCTGGAGCACCATCACTTGACCGTACCCCACTCAGACCCCACATCACAGCTGTTCTCAACACTGTTAATAATGATCTTATTCTGTCTGTTGCTAAAGTAAGAGGGGAATCAATTGTGAGCTACTGCCCGTATTCTGTAACGGTCCAACTTTTGGAGCAATATTTTGTGATCATCACAACCAAACGCTTTAGTTAAATCAAAAACTATGCCCAGCCTTCGAAACCATTTGTTTAACACATACAGTACCTCACGGAGAAAAGAGAATTTAGCGTTTTCAGCTGTTAAACGACTTCTAAAACCAAACTGTACATTTGATAGCAAATTATGTGATATGATCAATTATCCTTACATACATAGTCTTAGAACTAACTTTAGAAAACACTGATACTATATAAATATTCTAAAATTGTCTACATTATCCATTTCTCCATTTTTAAAAAGCGGTTTCACTAATGAATACTTTAATCGTTCAGGAAACTGACCATCCCTAAAGGAAGAATTGCAAATAAGGCTAACATCTGCAGCACAGTGCTTTAATATTCTGCCAGGCGCTTAATCATATTCATGAGAGTCCTTAGTCTTCAGTGATTTAATTATTGACACAGTCTCATCCTTGTCTGCATCGCAGAGGAGTATTTCAGACATCAACCTCGGAAAGGCACTTTCCAAACCAAATTTTTATTGAATTCACCAGCAATGCTCAGAAAATGATTTTTAAATACTGCAATAAATCTGGTTTACCAGTAACAGAAATATTTCTACTACGAACCGACTTTATATCGTCGACCTCGTGCTGCTGACCAGACACTTCCTTCACAACTGACCATATGGTTTCAATTTTAACCTGAGAATTAGCAATTCTATTTGCGTATCACATACTCTTTGCCTTACTAATAACATTTTAAGCACCTTACAATGCTATTTGTAAAGGGTTACTGTAGCTTGATTGTGACTGCATCTAACATTTTGATATAATTACTGCATTGTTCCACATGATATCGTTATCCCACAAGTCAGCCACCCAGGCTGCCTTTTACTGTTAGTACGCTATTTAGAACGCTCTAAGGGAAAGCAACGCTCAATGAGCATGAGAAATATGATGAGGAAAGCATTATGCTTGTCATCACTGTTATCGGTATTATAAACATCCTGCTATTCTTGCTCCTTGACGAGGTTTAAAAATCTCAGTTGCCATCGGATTAACTATCCTATATAGTCTTTAATTATATGAGGCATTTGTTCGAGTACAAGAGCCTTTTACTGTTAAAATTTGTGCATCATTGTCTGAAAGGCTATTTACCCTTTTACTAACTGAATGCCCATCTAGTAATGAAGAATGAACAAAAATATTGTCTATGGCTGTGATAGTCTTCCCCTGGACCCTAGTTGGAGGAAACACAGCTTACATGAAATCATATGAGTTTAGGAGATCTACTAACATAATTTTTTGTACACAATCATATACAAAATCAGTATTGAAGTCACCACATATAACTATTTTCTGGTACTTCCTACAAAGTGAATCAAGAACCCTCTCTAGCTTGAGCAGAAATTCTCTGAATTCAGGGTTAGGGGACCTATAAACAACAAAAATTAGATGTTTAGTTACACTAAATTCAACTGCCCCTGCACGACATTCAGATATTTGTTCAGTGCAGTGCCATCATACGTCTATGGAGTCAAATAAAACGGATTGCCGTTCTTTAAGTACATAGCCATTCCCCCACTCCGCAAGGAACTCCTTGAAAAACAGCAAGCTAATCTTGGTAACGCTTCTGAATGGACAAATTATTTAAGTGGTGCTCTGATATACAGATAATTTCAGAGTCAACATCTGTAAGCACTTCACTAACTTTATGTCTAATACCTCTTATATTTTGATGAAATACGCTAATTCCTTCTCTGATTGGAAAAATGACATCTTCTGAAGGGGAGCCCTTAGTTCGAGGGGCTTCCTTTAAGCAGGTATACCCATCATCTGACTTCACTCTAAAACAAGTGCACCTCTAACACCAACTACTGCAAGAAGTTTTCATGAGTGGTCCCACCACCACCCGCTAGACTGTCACCTATAAGCTTTGCCAGACTCCCCTTGACAATCTTATTGAGGTGCATTCCATGCCTAGTGAAACCCGATTTACTGATAGATTTAACTGGCACCACTCCAATGTGATCCATGCCCTCTGCCATCAGTGCCTTCTCCAGCCCGATGTTCACGCACCTAATAACCGCATTAAGATGAGGTCGATCATGACGCTGAAACAGTTGCACAAAATGCACATTAGTGGCACCCCACCCGTTTGAGTAGGTATCTTCATCAGGTCACCACCTACATCATATTCCCCGTCCCTGTCAAGTACTGCTCCACCCAATACCACTACCTGATCCTTCTTCATAAAATTCCCACATATCTCCCCTATGCCACCAGTCATCTGAGCCAACACTGGGCATCACAATCCAGGTGACCTGGTACTCACCCCTCAACACTTCCTGCAACTGCTGGCCCAAACCTCTACTGTGTGAACTACTTAGCAGGAGAACCTTCTTTTTTCTGTTAGACTCTGCACCTGTCCTAGACTTTCTAACTGCTGACTGCTGCATATTACCTACATCTAAAGCTACAAGAGGCTCCTCTCCACTCGGCTCTGACAGTTGGTCAAACCTATTGCATATACGCAAAGCACAATTGTCAGAATACGTCCTCCCCCTAGCTGCCTTCTTGCGAACTGCCACTTTCCATTCATCAGCACCCTTCACCCTCCTCAGCCTATCTAGTTCCTCCTTTGCTTATTGTAACTGCAGCTGAAGGGCAGATATCTTACGCTCCTGCTCCTCTATCAACTTATTTCTAGAACAGAGTCTGCATTCCAAGGACGGGATCTCGCTAAAATGCTCACTGGCTTCTCCACTGCATTCCTCCAAATGAAAATACTCTGAACAAATCCCACACCCTAACCCGCTACGCAGAAACCTACGACAGAGCCCACACTTCTCACTCATGGCAAAATTTTACAGTTACTGGAAAAAACAGTACGTCTACGTTGCCTAAGTTCAGTTACACCAGTAGAACTATTTATAGAACTAACAATACTGGTCTCGAAATTCTCTCTCTAGTAAGAAGGCAACATCTTTTATTAATGCTACTAAACCACAACAGATACCAATACCAACAAAACTTCACAGAATTTACTAGCTGAAACCAGAAACTGAAACGGTCACAGGAACACTCAACGAAGTTAAAACAGTGAATTAAAATTTTACTGAAATATTTCACTACAAACAATAAGAGGCGTCAGCTTGAAACTAAAGAACGAAATTTACTGAACGACTTCAACGCACAGAAAACTCTAAAAAACACGAGTGAACGTTTCCAAAAGTTTATTAAATCGTTATTTCGCCACGAACAGCACGAAACATCGTTGAAAACTATTACCTTTAATAACTGTATAACAGTGAACAAACAACTTTGTTAGTACTTAGTTTTATAACAGCTACACCTACAACTGCACGCCGCGAAACGTAAACACACTACTGAAGATTGAGACTTGGATGAACTATGAAGCATATATTCCAAAATTCATCCCAATAATACGAAGTCGGCCACTGACTTCTCTACATCAATATTCTCATGCACGTTCTCTTTCATATCGCTTTGCAACGCTACCTCCAGATATTTAAACGATGTGATTGTGTCAAGCAGCTCACTACTGATGCCGCATCTTACTATTACGGGTTTGTCTCATCTGCAGTTTACATTTCTCTACATATGAGCTGGCTGCCATTCATCACATTAACTAGAAATTCTTTCTATATCATCTTATATCCTCCTACAGCCACTTGGCTCTTACAACCTCTCGCACATCACACCATCATCAACAAACAACCGGAGATGGCTGCCCACTCTGTCGGTCATGCCATTTATGTACACTGAAGTTGCAACTATTGTTTAGGGGTAGCGTCTTTGGTAAGTAATCAAAACGTATCTAGCCCAGGGTTAGAACCCAACCACCGCATAAACTTTGAATAAAGGAATAAGAACCGCCTTCATCCTGCCAACGGCATTGCCAGAGAGAGCGGACGAGTGAAAAGAGGTTCAAGGCACTCTCTTGACCTTGGGGTCGCAAACTACCGCTAAACGTGGAAGAATCAGCAATGATCAACAACACGAGGATGCAGAAGGCAATGTAAATCACTGCATTAAAGACATATACATAATCGTAGATTGAAAAACATGCCATTATCACCTCTTCATTCCCAAAAGGTTCCGGAATAGTTCCCTAATCGGATCACCGGGAGGGGACTGCCAAGTGGGAGGTGACCATGGGAAAAATATTGAATAACCAACGAAAGGATAACGTTCTACGAATCGGGACGTGGAATGACAGAATGTTGAACTTAGCAGGAATCGTAGAAAATCTGAAAAGAGGAATATAAACGCTCAATGTAAACATAGTGGGGGCCAGTGAACTTAACTGGGAAAGAGAACAAGGATTTCCGGTCAGACCAGCAGCAGAAATTGGTATAACGGGAGTAGGATTCCTTATGAATAGGAAGGTAGGAGTGCTTCTGTGGACTGTTCGGTGACAGGGTTGTTCTCATCAAAAGTGACAACAAACCAACACCGACAACGAGAGTTCGCGTATACGTGCCGACATCACAAGCTGAAGATGCAGAGACAGAGAAAGTATATAAGAATATTGAGCGGGAAATAGAATATGTGAAGGGAGATAAACATCTACTAATCAAGGGGAATCAGAATGCTATTGTAAGGGGAGGAGTAGAAGAAATTGTTATGGGAGGATATGGGCTTGGTATTAGGAATTAGAGAAGAGAGAGATTAAACTAGCAATGCAATAAACCCCAGCTAGTAATAGCGAATATTCCGTTCAAGAATCACAAGGGGAGGAAGTGTACCTGGAAAAGGCCCGGAGATACGGAAGATTTCAGTTTCGTTAAATCATGGTGAGACAGAGATTCCCGAATCAGATACTGGATTGCAAACTGTACCAAAGACCAGACATAGCTTCAGATCTAAATTTAGTACCAATGATAAGTAGGCTGCACTTTAAAAGACTAATCAGGAAGAATCTATGTCAAAAGAAATGAGATACGGAACTAATAAAGAATGAAGAGATACGATGAAGTTCTCAAGTGTTATAGGTACTGCGATAAGGAATAGCTCAGTAGGCAGTTTGATTAAGGAGGAAAGGACATGTTTAAAAAGGGCAATCACAGAAGTTGGAAATAGAAACATAGGTACAAAGAAGGTAACTGCGAAGAAAATATGAGTAACAGAAAAAATATTTCAGTTCATCGAAGAAAGAAGGAAGTACAAAAATGTTCAGAGGATACAGAAATACAAGTTGCTGAGGAATGATATATATAGGAAGTTCAGGGATGCTAAGACGAATAGGCTGCATAAATAATTTGAAGACATTGAAAAAGAAATTCAGCGCATAGAATTGTCAAAAAACCGTCAGTCAAATGAAAAGCATGAGCGGTAACATTACAAGTGCAGTGGGAATTCCACTGATACATGCATAGGAGAGAGGGATAGAGGGAAAGAGTGCAATGGAAGCCTCTGTGAGGGGGAAGATTTGCCTAACGTAATAGAAAAAAAAAAAAAAAAAAACAGAGATCGATATAGAATCGACCAGGGATCAAATATTAGTGTCAGAATTTAAAAAGGCTGACATGCGATGAAGAATGGCAGAATCATAAAATTGTTGGCCGGCTGCTGTGGCCGAGGGGTGGTTCTAGGCGCTTCAGTTGGCAACCGCGCTGTTTCTACGGTCGCAGGTTCGAATCCTGCCTCGGGCATCGATGTGCGTCATGTCCTTAGGTTAGCTAGTTTTAAGTAGTTTTAAGTCTAGGGGACTAATGACCTTAGATGTTAAGTCCCATAGTGTTTAGAGCCATTTGAACCTAAAATTGTTACCGAGCGAGGTGGCGCAGTGGTTAGCACGCTGGACTCGCATTCGGGAGGACGACGGTTCAATCCCGCGTCCGGCCATCCTGATTTAGGTTTTCCGTGATTTCCCTAGGTCACTTCAGGCAAATGCCGGGATGGTTCCTTCGAAAGGGCACGGCCGATTTCCTTCCCCATCCTTCCCTAATCCGAGCTTGTGCTCCGTCTCTAATGACCTCGTTGTCGACGGGACGTTAAACGCTAATCTCCTCCTCCTCCTAAAATTGTTGTTGGAAGTGGCAAAAAAGCGATTATTCAAGTTGGTGTATAGAATGTATGGACTGGTGATATGCCATATGACTTACGGAAAAATATTATGTACACAATTCCGAAGACTGCAAGAGCTGACAATTGCAAGAACTATCGCAAAATCGGGTTAAAAGCTCATGCATCCAAGTTGCTGACATGAGTAATGTGCAGAAAAATTGAAAATATAAGTGAGGATGAGTTAAATGATAAACGGTTTGGCTTATAGCAAGGTAATGGCACTAGAGATGCATTTATGGAGATGCAGTTGATAATGCAAGAAAGACGGAAGAAAAACCAAGGCACATTCATCGTATTTTTCGATTTGGAAATGCGTTCGGTAGTATCAAATTGTGCTAGATGTTCGAAATTCTGAGGAAAGTTTAGGTAAGCTAAGAAGAGACGGGTAATATACAACATGCACTAGAGACAGGAGGCAATCATAAGAGTGGAAGATCAAAACCGAAGTGCGCGGATTAAAAAGGGTGTAACACAGGGATCTAGTCTTTCGTCCCTATTGCTTAATCTGTACATAGAAGAAGCAATGATAGAAATATAACAAAGGATGAAGTGTAAGTGAAGGAGAATTCCATCGTCTGATGAATGGAGTGAACAGTCTAATGAACAGAGATTACGGATTGAGAGTAAACAGAACAAAGATGAAAGTGATGACACGTAGCAGAAATGAGAACAACAAGAAACTTAACATCAGGGTTGACAGTCACAGAGTAGATGAAGTTAGGCAGCAAAATAGCGAATGATGGACTGAGTTGGGAGGTCTTCAGAAGCAGAGCAGCACTGAAAAATGGGCATTCGTAGCCAAGAGACGTCTACTAATATCAAACATAGACCAACATTCGAGGAAGAATTTTTTGGTAATGTGCATATGGAGCACAGAGTTTTCTAGTAGTGAAACATGGACTGTGAGAAAACCGGAACAGAATTTAATCGAAGCATTTGAGATGTGGTGCTATTGACGAATGTTGAAAATTAGGTGGAGTGATAAGGTAAGGAAAGAGGAGGTTCTGCACAGAATCGTAGAGGGAAGGAATATGTGAAAATACTGACAATGAGAAGGGACAGAATGATATGACATCTGCTAAGACATGATGGAATGACTTCCATGGTACTAGAGGTAACTGTAAATGGTAAAAGTGTAGAGTTAGAAAGAGACTGGAATACATCCTAAAATAATTGATAACGCACGTTGTAAGTGCTACTCTGAGATGACGAGGTTGGTACAGGAGAGGAATTCGTGGCGTTAGCGTCAAACCAGTCAGAAGACTGACGACCCAAAAAAAAAAAAAAAATAAATAGTGGTCCTTTCCCACTTCTCTGGGGCACTCCTGACGGTGTCCATGTGTCTGACCTACACTCGCCGTCGAGGAGAATGTATTATTTTCTGTTAATTAAGAAGTCTTCGAGTCACTCACATATCTAGGTATCGATTCCATATATTCGCACCTTCCTTAACAATCTTCTAAGGACCACCATATTAGATGCTTAACGGAAATCCAGAAATATGGAATCAGGCTGTTGCCATTCGTTTAGAGTTCGCAGTGTATCATGTGAGGAAAGGTGTAGGGATGCTAGGCCGGCGTCAGTGCATTTCGTTAGTGTGGGATGCCTACAACAGGGACAGGAATGCACTCAGGGGCAAACCTATTGCTCTCCTTTGATTGGCAAGTACGTAACCTATTGTTCTGCTAGAAGGATCCTACCCTTTGATTGACAGGCACTTAACCTTTTGTTCCCCACCCGCTCCCTCTCCCATAACCCCTCAGGAAACCTCAAACCCACCCCCTCCCCCTCACTGCTACAGGTAGACTTTCAGATCTGAGTTACTGGAATAGCCCCTATCAGTCTTATCAGTTTGATTGACTATTCAATTACGCTAATTAATTAACCTGTCCCCCTCTGGTAAACGCTCCTCCTTCCCCACCCTCCCTCCTGGAAACTGGCGGGAAAAAGACTCAGTTGATACGTCATTTGGGGGGAGATCGATTCCTGTGTATGGATTATAGTTTAAACAATTTAGACAATGTGTTGAATATATTTCACCAATTTAGGGGATTCCAGACAGTGTTTGGAATACATGGAAATTGGTGGAGAGGAAGGATCTCATAACAGGAAATTTAAGCGTATATTGCTTATTTATAAAAAATTCAGTTTGTGGGGGTTTAACATCACTTGCTCATGATTCGACGCCCGACGCGACCAAAGCGCTCTAATTTATAAAAAACCTCTGACAGAATATTTATTGCTCTGCATCTCAATCTTTACTTTGACACAAAGCTTTCAGTGTGTACTGGAAGGTACTTGATTTATTCGCTCTCCTTTCCCAATTATGCATGCTGCATGTGAATTATAGTTATAGCTAAGCCATCGAAAGGACGCGAACGTCACTAATTAACCCACGAAAACCGTCCCTGTACCATTTACTGATTTATAGTGGTTATAATCTCACTGGTTGGAAAATTAGGCATCTGACATCCATTACTGTCCGGTTTTCGGAGGCTAGATTACTCCCAGGGTACGTGCGTCATCATCTGAAATTCTGACAGAGAGCCTACGATGCACGCCCTATATATTCTCCCACACTGTTCTATAATTCATTCCCCTTCAAAAAGATTCAACCAGTAATTTTTTCGAGAGAATTAATTTATTCTACTTTAAACTCAGTTATCACGTACGCTATTGATATTAAGACAGTAAACCTCTGACTGATGCTGAATAATTCTCAGACAGTATATATAAGTAAAACTGATGGACGGTCTCCCCGCTTACTAAATGAACGAGAGTGAACACGAGTCGTCGCACTTATTGGTATCTCCTTAGTCAACGCGAATATTTTTACCTTTTAAGTGTCACGAGCGGACAGGAAATATCTGCGAACCCCTTAAACGATGATTTTGGTATGCGAAGTTCTTTCCAATAGTGGCTGCCAGTGAGCTGGCAGCCGATGACTTCATGTGGAAGGAATCAGCCTCAGGTTTTGTGAAAGACGGCGGAGAATCATATCGCGTTTCAGGATACAGTCTTTCCCTTGGGTTGGGAAAATTCTTCTAAAGGCTAAAGAATCAGAATCAAAACAAAGTGACCTAAAATTTTTATCCACACGAAGTGTGACCTGATATTGAAAGCGTGTAAAGAAGACATCCTAGTGGCAAGATATTCCTATTGGCCGGCCGTCGTGGCCGAGTGGTTCTAGGCGCAACAGTCTGGAACTGCGGGACCGCTACGGTCGCAGGTTCGAATCCTGCCTCGGGCACGGATGTGTGTGATGTCCTTAGGTTAGTTAGGTTTAAGTAGTTCCAAGTTCTAGGGGACTAATGAACTCAGAAATTAAGTCCCATAGTGCTCAGAGCCATTTGAACCATATTCTTTTTCGTGTGGTACTACAGTGTCTGTGTTGTTAAGGAGAATTGTGCAATATTCCTTTGCATAGGCTTTCATGTCCATGTTGTACTACGATCGTTCAAAGGAAGCGCAGAATGTGGTATAACTGTCAAGGTGCTCCACACCTTTCTGTAGTCATCGCTAAATGACACTTGAGGTGGAATAGAGTCATATCACTGGACAATGATTGACTGGAAGCAAGTGGTTAGGAGTGGTGACCATTACCTACCATCAATGAAGTACAGGAGTGTTGGTGTTACGGCATGGGGGTAAGATGCATATTGCTCATTCGTAGATCTCCAGAAATCGTTTGACCTGGTGCTCAACTGCAGACTGTTAAGAGAAGTCTAACGATGTAGTTTAGGTTCACAGATACGCGTCTTGAGGATTCCTTAAGTGGTAGAACCTTATACTGTTCTGTATGACGAGTGTTCATCAGAGACAAGGGTGTTTTAGGATAACTTCAGCGATGTGTGATAGGACTGCCCTTATTCTTTTTATACACAAATTATCTGACGGACAGGAATAGCAACAAGCTACCGCTGTTTGCTGATGACGCTGTGGTCTACGGGATGGAGTCATCGTTCAGTGAGTATAGGAACATACAAGACGACCTAGACAGAATTTGCAGTTTGTGAGGTGAATGGCAATAACGTCGATTAAATATCAATGTGTGACGTTGCAAGGTGAATGAAATCTAATGAACACATTTGGTTGGTAATAAGGAGGGTGTGGCTCATCCATAAAGGAGACTGCGCATAGTGGGTGTCGATCGTACGACTTGTTAGGTGCTTTCTCTCTGGCGTTTCAGCAGATGTTTGCAATTTCGATTTTGCATTGTTTAGCTGGAGTCAGCCTAAACAATTAATGCTCGTCGCTTCTCTCATGCGATTCCCAGTTCCACCAGAAAGCGTAGTTGTGTTTCCGAAATAATTTTTAAAGCGGAATTTTTCGTGCCCATTCGATCGAGCGAGTGTAGATTAGTCTAGCGCGGTATTTGTTTTAACCACCTGCAGTAGCAAGGAGAGTAGACAGCAAACCAGCAAGGACAGAGCAGGGCTGCATATTCGGCGGTAGCGGGCAGCGCGAGGTAGGGCAGTGCTGTCATTGCTGGAGGACCGGTTATTTTCGAGCAACACTGTTCCCATTAATGCATATCCGTAAAGCAAATATCGCACTAGAATAATGTGACACCACCCTGTCGGATGGGCAAGTAAAATTACGCTTTAAAATTATGTTTGTTCGTAACGGAAAACAAACCGAACATCGACCGTGGGCGTGGAATGAAAGACATTCATGAGCACTATTTGTTTGGGCTGACACCACCTACGTAATGCAAAATTTAGTTTGCAAATATTCAGAACAAATGGGTCCGGCAACGGTATTAGGAGAGACACACTGTATAGCGCTAGTGCAACCCGTTATTGAGCACTGTTCGAGTGTCTGGGATCCCCACCAGGTCGGGTTGAAGCAATTCAAAAAAAAAAATGGTTCAAATGGCTCTGAGCACTATGGGACTTAACATCTGTGGTCATGTGTCCCCTAGAACTTAGAACTACTTAAACCTAACTAACCTAAGGACGTCACACACATCCATGCCCGAGGCAGGATTCGAACCTGCGACCGTAGCAGTCGCGCGGTTCCGGACTGAGCGCCTAGAACCGCGAGACCACCGCGGCCGGCAGAAGCAATTCAGAAGTGTGCTATTATATTACCGGAATGTCCGATCAACACGCAGTCATTGCGGAGATGATTCGGAAACTGAAAGGTGAATCCCCGGACTGAAGGCGACGCTATTTTCGAGGAACACTGTTGAGAAAATTTAGAGAACCAGCATTTGAAGCTGATTCCAGAACAACTCTATTGCTGCAAACATACATTTCGTGTAAGGAGAAGATAAAATGCGAGAAATCAGGCCTCATGCGAAACCTTTTAGACAGTTGTTTTTACCTGTTTCTACTTGCGAGTGGAACGAGAAAAGAAATGATTAGTTGTGGTACGTGGTACTCTCCGCCATGCGGCCTATGGTGCGTGCGGAGTATGTTTGTAGATGTAGGTCCCAGCAGTTATGTTTCACAGGTCTGAAAACAGTTTCCGTAATTATTGTATAGGATCTTGTGTAATGAAAAGCACACAGTGGATATTAAGAACAGACGGTGAGAGACTGTATCCAATTTTACAGGAGAATCCAAGATAATGGTCCAGTTGTAGAACCAATATTACAGAGTGCAGCATTCGAGGTAGCGCGCAGCTGCTGTTCTACCTTAAGTATAGAGGATTAGCGAGTGCTGATGTGTGCTGTGCCACGTGAGCTATGCAGCAGCTTGGATTATTAAGCGTGACGTAAAGAATGAAAAAAATTCTTCAAACAAAATTACGGTTAGCCACAGCACAGAGATACTGACACAGACGCATTCGATTTCCTCGAGTAAACGTATCTGTTTCCTGTTGCAGAGACATCCAAGACTGCGTTTCCTTGATTATGCAAATCTCAGAGCTTGCATTCCTCCAAGACCATAAAAATAGTTCAAACGGCTGTGAGCACTATGGGACTTAACATCTCAGGTCATCAGTCCCCTAGAACCTAGAACTACTTAAATCTAACCAACCTAAGGACATCACACACATCCATGCCCGAGGCAGGATTCGGACCTGCGGCCGTAGCGGTCACGCGGTTCCAGACTGAAGCGTCTAGAACCGCTAGGCCACATCGGTCAGCTCCAAGATCATATTCGTTAAAAATAGGGAAAACCGAACTATGATTCTGCATCCAAAAAACAGAACTAGCTGGCATGTATTGATTAATCACTTTTTGCCTACCAGAGCTTCCTGACTCAGCATGATAGCATGTTACAATAGATGCAGCACTTTTCAGGTGTAGCTGCATCGTCAGCGATACTATCATCAGTATAGTCGCCTTCATCCTGTATTGCTTTCTTCTTTCTGTGCGTAAAACGTAAGTATGACATTCACTACATTGTAGGAAAAGAACCTTTATATGCTGTTTATCAGTTACGTGTGATATTATGAGAAAGCAGAGATTTCTCTGCTTTTATGTTACAGAACTCTAAGCATCTGGGTCTCAGCAGAAGTGCAGTAAGCGTTGAAAGACTGTCTACATTTGAGGAGCGCCGACCTTCAGTACTGAGCGTAAGGCACATCGACATCTAATCTGAGATGACGGTGTTGATTTATCTGAAAAGCTGAAAATATATCTGCCGTCAAGATTCTCGATCTTCAGGCTGGTGAATTTGACTTTCTCAACAGTGGCCCTGTGTGTATGATTTATCGTGGAAGAGGGAACGCCATGAAAATGTTTGATTGCGAAATTAGTGAAACGCTATTTCTTATTCGTATTGGTCTAGTGGGAAAATGCGTGTGTGTGTGTGTGTGTGTGTGTGTGTGTGTGTGTGTATGTGTGTGTGTGTGTGTGTGTGTATGTGTGTGTTGCATAAAAAGTTAGTTCCCGTTCTCAAGATGTCGTATAGTGGAACTAAAGGGATATCGTTATTAAGTCACTAAAAGAAGATTGATGTGCCGACGTGTCTATTTTGCTCACACACAAAGTCATTAGTTTAATTTACGAGCTCAGTGCTTTTCCGACGTGAGTGCTAAGGGCTGGCTTAAGGGATTGTATTCTTCCGGTTCTGAATACTCCTCTTTTATTTTTTATTTTGTTTTATTTTATTATTACTATAATTTTTTTTTTTTTGAGTCATCTGGTTTGATGCGGCTTGTACCGTTTGCCCGCAAAATGTATTTCAGTGTCATTTCGAGTTTACTAAGCCCGATGAAGCAGCTTAAACTTAAATACTAAAATAGTTACTCACATTGTAACAGCCTACTGCTTTCAATAAACGGTATTCTAGAAAGTATGGCAGATGACGATTATATTCTTGTGTTTCCATCTTGTGTAACAGCAAGTCAAAGCTCACTTTGATTTAATGTAAGAAAATTTGTATCCGTAGTACTTCCTCTTTGATGATTTTTATCTTACTCTTTGTAATACAGTATATTATTATTATGGTGATGAGATACATGTAAAAATATTATACTTAAGTTTGCTGATATTTCCACACACATATGAGATGACATTCAATGACAAAGGAGAGGTGTTGAAAGAGAGAGAGAGAGAGTGACACAGAGGGAAACTGATAAGTAATTTAATGACACAGTGGCAAAGGATGTACGGAGGTTGGATTGTTATGCAATATATAATTATGTGTATTTGTGTACGAAGAAAACAGAACGAAATAGAGCTTTCATAAAATCAGGCACACGCTGACTAGATTACTTGGCAATGAAGAGGGAAATAATATGTGTAAGGAGTACATATGAAATAAAATTATGTATTGTAACTGGGGTTTCTGTTTTGATGCTATTCAGGTGTCAGGATGAGCATGACTGCAAAGGGCATTTGATTCTAACGCATTATGTCAGGGTGAAGAACACTAAATAAATTACATTTTCTCTCTTAACAACATGTGGGCAGGATGGGTTCTTCCTTGGCTCGGGTATGAGGTAGATTGAAACAGCATTTTTACATAAGATAACTTTTATTGAAATTTTGTACAATGGTTTCCTTAATGGGTTGTTCTGGCTGCAAGAGCGGCAGCTGTGTCGTCTGCGAAGCCTTCTGCTGCGGCTGCGGCGGCGTCTGATTACGCCTGGCGGTGTGTATCTCGCGTCGCCGTTTCGCCCAGTTGACTGGAGACGCGCATCGTGCTGTGGCCCGTTTAATTATTGATAACGAAGTCGTGAAGCGCATGGTGATACCTTGGATGTGGCGTACCAGTGGTTCTCTCTCCACGCGGCCACGTGTGACAGTGTTGTGCGTAGGCCAGCGGAGCGGCGCGGCGGAGGAAGGCCAGTGTCCTGGACTCGAACAGCGGACTCCAGCTTGCCAGTCTTCGGCTGTCAGGTCTTCATCCCGGCTCACAGGTGACTGCTGATGTGAGGACGGCTCCTTCCCGTCCTCATGAGTCAGCCGGGTACGTAAAAATCAAATACCTTCTAACTTTTGTCTTCTGGCGGCGAGGCTGCTGCTTGTTATTCCATTACAGCGGCGGACTTGGTGCTTCTGTGTGCGATGTAGTCCCCTCCTGCATGACGGTCTTCAGCACGGACTGAACTGTTCTGGAACTGAAAACTACTCCTGGGCACACTGCGTCTCGCGTATTTATATATCTCAGTTCACTGGAGGTGAACGACTTCACGGTCATTGCCTCTTCTGTCACGTTGAAAAGCTTCTCCAAGAATCTTCTTATCGTCGGTCATTGGCTCTTGGAATGTAGGCGAGGGCCTGTGATCACATGTGACAATTGAGAAACACGTGAGCCGATCGGGCGATGCGCTGGCGGCTGAATCGACAGCGTCCGCTTATGTGGAGAGGGCGGTGGCTTCTCTTGAACGTGCTGACTTGCAAGCGCCAGACGTTGCAACTGCTGCTCTGTCTGCTGTTTGCCAGTGTGTAATTCTTCTAAACTAAACTACGTTTTTCATCTATTTTCTAATTTCTACATCACTTAACATTGATTTCACTAATTTATTTACCTGTCTTAAGTACCACTCAACATTCCTCCACTGTTCGGTGAAATTCGCCCTCGAATATACCACTCGACATTCCTCCACTCTTCACGCGGCTAAAGCACTAACACAAGCAATGAAAACTCACGCTTGAGATGATTACACACACTTCACATTAAGTGTGTTGAAAATACTTTATCACTTTACTAAAGCACTGTACGCTCATGAATCACATAGTTCACACATAAACCGATATGATAAGTGTAACAAACCTTGATGACAAAGAATAAACAAAAATAGATATTTCACTTAGAAAATTACATAGCAACACCTGTTTAATCTACCCTGTAATAATACAAGAATATCTATTCTCCAGTATTGTTTATTTTTGTATGAGACTGTTTAATGAAGACTGAAGTACAATAAACAGAGTTAATACACTAATGCTCAAAAGTAACCACTGAAGTACACCAGTTAATGGTATGGTATCCAGGTAACAGGTATTTGATGAAGTGGTATATTATTATTTGGCTAATTTTTTCGTCTTAAATAAAAGAAAACTGTACAAAGCAGAAACAACAAAACAAAGGTTCCAGATATACCCGTTCCTAGCATTATAATTTTAGTTTTGTGTTCACTTTTTAACTGAAAGACATGTTGCATCATAACATTCGCATCAATTATGCATTGCTGTGAGTTTATGAACATATCTAATGACTTCAGAAGGGAACTGTCAAGGGAGTAATTGAGGTAGGATAGGTTTTGTGTAGGAAATGCTTGCATGGCGTTTTCTGGCCAATAAATTAGAGGAAAAGTGGTTATGGACCTACCAACCCAGTAAAAACAAAAACAAAGAAAAGAAGGAATACATTTTTAACTACGAGACCTACGTGTTTCTACGTTCGACTTTTTTTTAGGTATACCATCATCATTTATTAATTATTTACATTTGTATACTATCCACAGTCTACTATGATTCAACAAGGACATTCGCACCCTTGGTCGAAGATTGTATGGTGCCATGTCTGTATGTTGTGCTGGCGTGGCCACTCTTTTTCCTTTTCGGGTACTTCCTCCACCCTTCGGAAAAGCAGACACTATTGTTGAAGGAATTACATCTGGAGCGCCCTTAAAATGTTTTAAACGACTTGCATGCACAATAGTAGTTTGGGTGGGCAGTTGTAGTTTAACGATGACTGGTGATGTGATCTAAATAATTTGATAAGGACCTCTGTAGTTTGTTACAAATTTCTTCGTTTTTTCTTCCGCAATGTATGGGGTTCACAGCATCATCCACTGACCGATTTTGTAATTTGGATATTTAGCTTGGGCATTACTTAATCTTTCCTTCGTTCCAAAGCCTTTGTATTAGATTTTTGAACCTTTATCCATACATCCTTCCTCATTCGACAGGAATATTTTACTGTTTCTCCAACTTTTCCGTTTTTCTGCAAGATTACATCAAACGGAGACGGCATTTTTCTCCCATAGACCACTTCATAAGGTGACATGCCAGTTTCTTCATGCGTTTTGGCGCTGTGTACCGACACGATTATTGGTAAATACGTATCCCAATTAGAATGTTGATCGTTAATATAATAACTAAGCATCTTGCCAATTGTCTGATGAACTCTTTCTTTGCATCCATATCAATGAGGGTGTAACGGAGTTGTGCGTAAGTTACGCATTTTACAAGGGAACCTCCCCATCGCACCCCCCTCAGATTTAGTTATAAGTTGGCACAGTGGATAGGCCTTGAAAAACTGAACACAGATCAATCGAGAAAACTAGTAGAAGTTGTGTGGAACTATGAAAAAATAAGCAAAATATACAAACTGAGCAGTCCATGCGCGAGATACGCAACATCAAGGATATCATGAGCTGAGGACCGCCGTGGTCCCGTGGTTAGCGTGATCAGTTGCGGAACGAGAGGTCCTTGGTTCAAGTCATCCCTCGAGTGAAAAGTTTACTTTCTCTATTTTCGCAAAGTTATGATCTGTCCGTCCGCTCATTGACGTCTCTGTTCACTGTAATAAGTTTAATGTCTATGTTTTGCGACCGCACCGCAAAACCATGCGATTAGTAGACGAAAGGACGTGCCTCTCCAATGGGAACCTAAAACATTTGATCGCAAGGTCTTAGGTCAACCGATTCCTCCACAGGAAACAAGTCTGATATATTCCATGCGACACTGGTGACGGCATGTGCGTCACATGACAGGAATATGTTGTCAGTCCACCTAACTTGTGCACTTGGCGAATGGGTAAAAAGATTCTTCTACCTTGCCCGATTTAGGTTTTCTTGTAGATGTGATAATCACTCCCAAAATAGTGGTGAAAGCATAAGAGTTTGTCACATAAACTGCAACAAATGAATGCAACAGTTTCACAGTCGCTCAGTTTTCCCTGGGCTCTGTCAAAACATATGTTTTAACGTTTTCAAATTTTTCCGTGTGTAGACCGTCAAATCCTGCATATGTCCAAGCAAATCTGAATATGTCCTGGAATTTTGGAGAGCGAAGTTGATTATGTGTGAGTGCCTGAACTCTGATAATTGACACATGATCACGTAAACAATACTGCTGTTTCTACCTGTGCAGCTTCGCAAAATCATAGAATCTTTTCGCAAAGTATTTCACTTGCCGAAAACCAAACACATCTAACGGTTGCACAAGAGGTGTACAACCTGGAGGAATGGTAATCACGTTTACTCCCACACTAAAATTGTACAATGCCTGATCCTTCTGTCCTGTGTAGCTGTCAAGGAGTAAGGCAAAATCTTTGTCCCCGTAAGGAGCAATCACACGTTCATTACAGTCTTTCACTAGTCTATTCTGCATTTTTCCTGACGCACTGCAATTCACTACGGCGCAGTTACCTCGCATCAGATGAACGGACGGACAGATAATAATTGTCTGAAAATAAAAAATATAACTTTTCACTCGAGTGAAGACTTGAACCAAGGACCTCTCATTTCACAGCTGCTCACGCTAACCATGGGACCACGGCGCTTCAGAGCTCAGGCTCTCCTTGATGTTGCCTATATTGCGCATGTACTACTCAGTTTGTATATTTTGCTTATTTTTTTCATAGTTCCACGCAACTTCTTCCTGCTTTCTCGATTGATCTGTGTTCAGTTTTTCGAGGCCTATCCACTGTGCCAACTTATAACTACATTTGATGGGGGTGCGATGGGGAGGTTCCCTTGTTAGTAAGTGGAGTAGCTGTTTCATTAATTCAGACATAAACTTAGATCCCTGATCTGCGATAATAGCTTCAGGTACGCCAAATTTAAGTATCCAGTTGTTAACTAAAGCTTGGGCAACTGTATTTGCTCGCCGATCTGGGAGACCCACCATAACTAAATAGTGTGAAAAGTGATGTATAATCCTAAGAACATACTTATTACCAGCAGGTGTTTTATGAAATGGTCCATAAAGATCCAGTCCACAGATCTGAAATGGATGTGAAGCCTCGGGGAGCCTCTGCAGGGGAATTTTAAACGAGAAAGTTCAGCTCGTTGTACGCACGCAGTGCAATTACGAACGTACTGCGCAACATCCTGCTTTCTGGTTTGCCACCAAGATTGCTCCGCTACGCGTCTTTCGGTTGTCCGCTGTCCACCGTGCCCTGCAAGGAAATGATCGTGGGCCTCTGGCATTATTTCTTGTCTAAGGTGTTGGGGAACAACAACTCACGATCCAAGTTTTGTTTTACGGCATAATACACCATCTTCAAAGCAAAATTGCTTTTGAGTTGGGTATTTTTTGCACTCTGTATCCTCATCTTGTGCCTTTCTCCAGTCCTCAGTATCTCGGCCTGTTGTTTCCAAAAGTGTTATTTTCTGTCTTAGGCAATCTGCATTCGTGTGTTTTTTGCCTGGTTTATGGATAACTTCGAAATACATTTAGGAAAGACATGGTGCCCTACCGGTGAGACGACTAGATGGATCCTTTAACCCAACAAACCGTATTCAAGCTGTGTGGTCTGTAATAACCTTGAATTTCCTACCACACAAGTAGCATTTAAGGAATTTGATGCCGTAAACAATACTTAAAAATTCTTTCTCCATTGTGGAATAATTTCTTTCTGCCATTGTTAGTTGTCTCAAAGTGTAGGCTATTGGGTGTTCCGCACCATTAGTATTCTGACTCAAAACGACTCCTACTGAACGACCACTTGCATCACAGGATAAAATCAATTCTTTATTATAATCTGGGTAGGCTAATACTGGACTGTGTATTAACTTATCTTTAAGGGTTTGAAATGCTGATTCACAATCTTCAGACCAATGATATTTGGCACCCTTTTTCAGTAACTAGGTATAGGATTGGGCAATTTCAGCAAAATATTGAACACATTTTCCGTAATACGATTCGAGTCCAATGAAACTTTGTACTTTCTTAGCGTGTTGTGGTGTTGGGAAGTCCTTAACTGCCGAAAATAATCGAGGATCTGTTTTAATTCTTTTTTCACTAATGACATGCCCTAGGTATGTAAACTCTGTCAATGCAAAACTACATATTTCCATATTTCCTGGCAGATTAAAACTGTGTGCCAGACCGAGACTCGAACATCTCATTCTACAAACATCCCCCAGGCTGTGGCTAAGCCATGTCTCCGCTATATCCTTTCTTTCAGGAGTGCTAGTAATGCAAGGTTCGCAGGAGAACTTCTGTAAAGTTTGGAAGGCATGGCTTAGCCACAGCCTGGGGGATGTTTCCAAAATTAGATTTTCACTCTGCAGCGGAGTGTGCGCTGATATGAAACTTCCTGGCAGATTAAAACTGTGTGCCCGACCGAGACTCGAACATCTCATTCTACAAACATCCCACAGGCTCAGGCTAAGCCATGTCTCCGCAATATCCTTTCTTTCAGGAGTGCTAGTTCTGCAAGGGTCGCAGGAGAGCTTCTGTAAAGTTTGGAAGGTAGGAGAAGAAATACTGGCAGAAGTAAAGCTGTGAGTACCGGCCATGAGTCGTGCTTCGGTAGCTCAGATGGTAGAGCACTTGCACGCGAAAGGCAAAGGTCCCGAGTTCGAGTCTCGGTCGGGCACGCAGTTTTAATCTGCCAGGAAGTTTCATATCAGCGCAAACTCCGCTGCAGAGTGAAAATCTCATTCTGGAAACATTGCTGAGTTTTGAGTCCTCGCAATACTCCATCGAGTAGTCTTTGAAAAGTTGCTGGTGCGTTTTTCAAACCGAAAGGCATATTTTTAAATTTGCCAGTGTCCTCCAGAGGTAGAAAATTCTGTTTTATGGCTATCTTCAGGAGCAACTTCCAATTGATGATATCCGCTACGTAAATCGAATGTTGAAAAGTATTTACTGTTACCCAAACTGTCAATATCTGTAATGTTTGGAAGAGGATAAACATCTGAGATAGTTTGTTTGTTAAGGTGTCTGTAGTCACAACAAAATCTAAATCGTTTCGTACCGTTGGGAGACTTCTTTGGAATACTTACAATATTTGAATTATAAGGCGAATCAGAATATTCTATAATTCCATCTTTTAGATGCTGTTCTAAAAATTCATCCAGTACTGGCTGTAAGTGATGCGGACCTCTATAAGGCTTCCTATAAACTGGGGTGCTATTTCCTGTTGGGATCTTATGCTGTGTGATATCTGTTGCTGGCAGTGGACCTTCTGCATTAAATAAATCTTGGAACTCAACTAAAACTGCATCTATCGTGTCTCTATCATTTCCTTTCAAATGCTCAATCTTCTGGTGTAATGCGGTTTTATAGGCGTCTGGTTTAGCTACTAACATTCCCTTATACAACTCTTTCTCCTCCACTCTCAAATTGTTAATATGTACCGGTACTTTTCTTTCTCCCTCAACGTCTTAAACCCATACAACACCTCTACGTACAAAACAATGCGACACAACTAATTCCTCATTTTCCTCTGATGGTTCTATTAGACACATTGTACCTGTAGGTACCTCGGGGTCAACGGTCATCCAGAAAAGTTTTCCTGAGCCATATGGTATCTTATCCCGGGAATCAACCTTCAAGTGTAGTTCATTTCGCCTTCCGGTTGGGGAAATCTTGCGGCAGCGGGCCTTTTGCAGCGGTGTCACCTAGCTGAAACACTATTCCGCTAACTCTACAGTTTCCTGTCTGAGGTCGATTTTAGCGTGATGTTTATTCAGGAAAAACAGCCCTAGGATCGCGTCGTACCCATCAGTCATCTTTGTTAGCACTTCTATATCTTCTTGAAACTGTACACCGTGAATATAGAAAATCAATGATGTACATCCTAGTGACTTCACTGTACCTCCTCCTACCCCGCTCAGTCTATACCTTGGAGGGTCATATTTCTTTTCTCCAATGCGTTCATTACTCACTATTGATACGTTTGCGCCTGTATCCACCAGTATCCTTGCCTCTTTATCCTGTATGGTAGCAGATAACCAGCATTCCGCCTTCACATTGGCCTTAATAGCAGGAAATTGCATTGGGAAAGCCTGGCGGCGCCTCCAACGTTCCCGTTTGAATTTAACTGATTTATATTTCCAAAAACCTTCTTAGACCTGCATTCCTTGAATGTGTGACCTATTCTTTGACAATTAGTGCAATAGGTTGTCTGCAGTTTCTTGCTATTGGTCCCTGCCGATCGCACCTAAAACATCGCACTCCTGCTGAAAATACATTTCGCTTCTACTTGTATTTGGTGGCAATGTCTATTTCTTCGAAAGCCGTCGCCACAGATACAGCTTCCGCTAAATTTTTAGGAAAGTCAGCCCTGCCACGGCGGGACGTTTCAGGAGGTAACCCACGTAAAAACGTATCCAGAGCTCTATCTTCTGCCTCTTGTAAAATAACTTTTTTTGCTTCATCACTAGTTGTCAACTGATAGGTGTTAATATTAACTTTTCTAATCCTATCCACAAATCTTTGTAACGACTCGTTTTGCCTCTGAGTGATAGTGTTTAATTTTTCCCGATAAAATCTGGAGCTGTTCTGTTTTTGAAAACGTTTAAGTAATCCTTTCTTCAATTCCTCAAATGTTGGAGCATTCCGTAATTCTTAGTAGTATAATACGTATGCATTAGCTTCTCCTATCAGTCTTAACTTTGTCATTTGTAAGAGGTGTTCATCTGACCATGATCCTAACTTTGCAGCTGCTACTAAATCATCAAAAAAGGCTGTTATGTCCTCGCCAGGTTTACCTGAAAAAGGAGTTACCAAGGCTGCTGCTGAGGAATCTAGGGTGGGAGGGATTGAACCGGTTTGCCTAACCTCACACAACTGTTTAAATAATGTATTATTATCATTTTTACGATGTGATATTTGATTAACTAAGCTCTGTATAGCTTCCTCAGTAGCAACTGCTTGTGGTATTGCCTCTGACTTTGTACGATTTCGTGTCATCATTTTACAACCTATTAGTTACACAATCTTCTTACACTGAATTAAAAAGATGTTAAAATAATTTCGACAAACACTTAAAATTATGAGAGAAAATTCACTTCTAAATAAAGAAAATATTACGACTGCTATGCAAACCTCTATCCTTTGACACATTAAACAATACTAACTCTGGACCTTTAGTGACTGTAATTCACACCTCATATTCTGCCAAGGGTATTTTCAAAAAAATGGCTCAAATGGCTCTGAGCACTATGGGACTTAACAGCTGTGGTCATCAGTCCCCTAGAACTTAGAACTACTTAAACCTAACTAACCTAAGGACATCACACACGTCCATGCCCGAGGCAGGATTCGAACCTGCGACCTTAGCAGCCGCGCGGTTCCGGACTGCGCGCCAAGAACCGCTAGACCACCGCGGCCGGCCAAGGGTTTTTTCTCTGGCACCAAATGTAACTGGGTTTTCTCTTTTGGTGCTAGTCAATAGTCAGGATGAGCATTACTGCAAAGGGCATTTGATTCTAACGCATTATGTCTGGGTAAAAAATACTACATAAATTACTTTTTCTCTCATAATCAAAATATCCACGGGTATGCTGCCGGTCTATAGTGTCCAACGGGCACAATATTTCGGCGATCAAACATGTCGCCATCATCAGGTGAACTGACGGACTGAGCTCCTGTGAACGTGCCGGCACGGAGATCCGTACGCTATGGCTGCTCAGAGGGAACTGGGTTCGGTCGCGGCGGCGGCCGATTTAAATACCCTCCGCCCGCGGCGCGCTCCCTCCGCCGTCCGCGCCCAGCGCCACGGTCGTGCGGTGGAACAGATTGCGACGGCGTCTGAGATGACGTCGGTGTGATGGCTCTGTCCGCCGTGGTCGTCACAACTATACGTCTGCTCGATTTACTCTTGATTAACCCGATCGCTGGTTCCCAAGCCTTGCTAAGATTATAGCCACAGTCACGGTTTATGAGGTCGTCATTGGTGCGAATTTCGATGGCCTCTCTAACAACGCTGTCCCAGTATCTCGACGTCTGTACCAGAATCCTCGTGCGGTCATACTCCATGGCGTGATTTTCCGACAAACAATGTTCAGCGACCGCCGACTTGCTCGGATACATCAGTCGAGTGTGCCTCTGGTGTTCACGGCATCGATCCTCGACGGTACGCATCGTCTGACCAATATACGACTTGCCACATTGACACGGAATCTGGTACACGCCGGCCTTCCTCAAACCGAGGTCATCTTTGGCGCTCCCCACCAGTGCACGAGTTTTATTTGGAGGACAAAACACAGTTCCGACCCGGTGTTTCTTCAGAATGCGGGCGATTTTTCCCGAGAGTGCGCCTGTGTATGGAATAAATGCAGTGCCTACCTCCTCCCTCGTGACTTCATCCATCTCAACAGGTTGTGCTGCAGTGGTTGGGCGGAGAGCACGTTGAATCTGCCACTCTGAGTACCCATTTTTTCGAAATACAGTTCTCAGATGTTCCAATTCCTGGGGTAGACTCTCTGCGTCAGAGATAGTGCGCGCCCTATGTACTAGAGTTTTAAGTACCCCATTCCTCTGTGAAGGGTGGTGGCAGCTGTCTGCATGCAAATACAGATCAGTGTGCGTAGCCTTCCGATACACCCCATGACCTAGGGTGCCGTCAGCCCTTCTCTTGACCAAGACGTCAAGGAAAGGTAATTTACCCTCCGTTTCAGTCTCCATAGTGAATTTGATGTTGGGGTGTAAGGAGTTTAGATGTGTAAGGAAGTCAAGGAATTTATCCATACCATGTGGCCAGATGACGAACGTGTCGTCAACGTAACGGAAAAAGCAAGTAGGTTTCCATACGGATGACGACAGGGCTTCCTCCTCGAAGTTCTCCATGTACAAATTCGCTACCACCGGTGAGAGTGGGCTACCCATGGCGACTCCCTCCGTTTGTTCGTAGTATTCTCCATTAAAAAGAAAATACGTGGAAGTCAAGACATGCCTAAAAAGTTCAGTGGTCTTCTCGTCAAACTTCTGACTAATCAATTCTAGTGACTCTTGCAGGAGTACCCTCGTAAACAAGGAAACGACGTCAAAACTCACCATGATATCTGACTCATCCAACCTGAAGCTATCAAGGCGTTTAACAAAATCCACGGAATTACGGATGTGATGAGGGCATTTACCCACATAAGGACTTAATATTCCCGTCAGGTATTTGGCCAACAAATATGTAGGTGCCCTGATGTTGCTGACAATGGGGCGTAATGGTACCCCCTCTTTGTGAACCTTCGGGAGTCCATATAGTCTAGGCGGTACCGGACCTTGGGGTAACAATTTCTTAGCGTCACCCTCCGGTAAATCTGCGTCCTTGAGAAGCGCCCTCGTCTTGTTCTCCACCTTCTCTGTTTACAAAATGTGGGCAGGATGGGTTCTTCCTTGGCTCGGGTATGAGGTAGAATGAAACAGCATTTTTACATAAGATAACTTTTATTGAAAGTATTGTACGGTTTCCTCACTTGGTTGTTCTGGCTGGGAGAGAAGCAGCTGTGTCGTCTGCGAAGCCTTCTGCAGTGGCAGCGGCGGCGTCTGATTACGCCTGGCGGAGTGTATCTCGCGTCGCCGTTTCGCCCAGTTGACTGGGGACGCGCATCGTGCTGTGGTACGTTTAATTATTGAGAACGAAGTCGTGAATCGGATGGTGATACCTTGGTTGTGGCGTCCCAGTGTTTCTCTCTCTACGCAGCTGCGTGTGACAGTGTTGTGGTACAGTCTGGAACCGAGCGACCGCTACGGTGGCAGGTTCGAATCGTGCCTTGGGCATGGATGTGTGTGATGTCCTTAGGTTAGTTAGGTTTAAGTAGTTCTAAGTTCTGGGCGACTGATGACCTCAGAAGTTAAGTAGAATAGTGCTCTGAGCCAGTTTTAAACAGTGTTGTGCGTCGGCCAACGTAGCACGCGGCGGGGGAAGGCCAGTGACCCAGACTCGAACAACGGACTCCAGCTTGCCAGTCTTTGGCAGTCAGATCTTCATTCCGGCTCACAGGTGACTGCTGATGTGAGGACGGTTCCTTCCCGTCCTCAGGAGTCACCCAGGTACGTAAAAATCAGTCTTCAAATACCTTCTAACTTCTGTCTTCTGGCGGCGGGGCTGCTGCTTGTTATTCCATTACAGCGGCGGATTTGGTGCTTCTGTGTACGATGAAGTCCTGCATGACGATCTTCAGCACGGACTGAACTGTTCTGGATCTGAAAACTACTCTTGGGCCCACTGCATGTCGTGTATTTATTTATATCTGTTTACTGGAGGTGAACGACTTCACGGTCATTGCTTCTTCTGTCACGTTGAAAAGCTTCTCCAAGAATCTTCTTAACATCGGCCATTGGCTTTTGGAATGTAGGCGAGGGCCTGTGATCACATGTGACAATTGAGAAACACGTGAGCCGGTCGGGCGATGCACTGACAGCTGAACCGACAGCGTCCGCTTATGTGGGGAGGGCGGTGGCTTCTCTTGAATGTGCTGACTTGCAAGCGCCGGACGTTGCAACTGCTGCTCTGTCCTCTGTTTGCCAGTGTGTAATTCTTCTAAACTAAACTACGTATTTTCTACATCACTTATTTTCTAATTTCTACATCATTTCACATTGATTTCACTAATTGATTTACCTATCTTAAGTACCACTCAACAGTATGCACGTGTGTGTGTGTGTGTGTGTGTGTGTGTTTGTGTGTGTGTGTGTGTGTGTGTGTGTGTGTGTGTGTGTGTGTGTGTGATGGCTCCAATTTAAGCCATTCAGACGCAAAATTCTTTGATTATGACGCCATTTTATGCTAGTGTATTTGAACGTGTTGTTTTTTTGCTATATAATGCGTTTTTATGAATCTGCCATCAGTTCAGATTAAGCATGTGTAGTTTCACAGCCATTTTATGACTGGCTGCTTCTTTTAAAACCAACTAAAATACTACGTTGTAATCAACTACCTCATTTTAACCATACGCTGAGACTAACTGGACAGGAGAGGAGAGAAGTCAAGGAGGAACTGTGGGTGTGATTGTAACTGGTTATGTGGTGATAAAGATGATGACGTCACTGATAAGGCTCATGAAATAAGTGGTAAGACTGATGAAATCATTGACACAGAGAGCGGAAATTAGAACATCTTGAGTAAGGCCATGATCTGGTCATATGACGTCACAAAAGTGAAAAAGAGCACCAGAGTTGCTACGTATATGGTAAGTATCACTGATTTTTTCAACCAGTGTTCATTGCCAACGATTCCATGTTGAATGTGACATAAACTGAAGACATCCACTGCTTTGCAAGAATCGTCTGCATAGTCATGGAAAACTTCTCAATGAAACGGTTGTTGAAAGCTGCTAATGTTTAGTTAAATAAACAAATATTGTGCACTTTACTTGTCTACAGCAATTCAGTATCGTTTGAAAAGCCAAATTAATGATGAAGCCTACAATCGTGGATTTGCAACACTGACCAAAGCATATGCTTCTTTTTCGCCAAATGACCAATCGCTTTTCATTGTTCTGGTTGGGGAATGAAATATAAACTAGAAGATTTTGTTGATTATCATGGACGTTTCAGGTTCTGCATATCACCTAGAATGGTACTCCGTTTCTTGCATGGTTACAAAGAGATTAATTTAAATGGTTTCCGGCAGCCATTGAGATAACAGGGGGCAACCAACTGCTGATTGTAGTGAACTTTGGGACTAATTCCCCTTATCTGGGCTCCAGGCTCGTCCCTGGATCATTCCAGCAACTCGCAAAGGAGGTCGAGAATACCACCCTGGCACACGGAATTTCAAAGCAGCTCACAATCTGCAGCATTGTCCCCAGAACTGACAATTAACCCCTGGTTTTGAGTCGAGTTGAAAGCATGAACCAGAGACATCGAGAGGTCTATGACAAGCTAGGCTTTGTCTTCCTACATCTGCACCTTTGAATTGAGAATGGCTTGACTCCCCAAAATGGGTCAATTTCGAACTATGCACTGGAGGCTACTAACCAGATAGCTATGTGTGGGGTTCAGACACTCTCCATGGAGTCCAGATAAGAATATGTGTCGGAGACCAGGACGTATCAGTGTAAGGTCCGAGAAATCCCCCCATAGAGGAGTGTTTTAATATGCAAGTCGTTAACTGTCAATTCATTCGATATAAAATACCAGAGTTTGAACCGCTCATAAAAATCGGTGTGAATCTAATACTCCTGGATACAGTAAGCTGATTAAAACCCGAGGTTAACTGTAAGAAATTTTTGTGGAAAACTAACGCGAGTATCGAAATAATAGGATAATGGGAAACAAAGGTGGTGTATTTGTCACAGTAGACTAGAAACTCCACCGAGATAGAAATACAAACTGTGTAAGAGATAGTTTGGGCAAAACTTTGTAGCAGGGATGGGCATAAAATTAGTATCGAGTCCTTGTATCGACCATCAGACTCACATCCTGATGAACGGGAAATCTTCAGAGAAAACTTCAGTTCGCCAGTGCATACACTATCTGATGAAAAGTATCCAGACACATCCAAAATCATACTTTTTCATATTATGTCCATTGTGCTGCCGCCTAGCGCCAGCTACTCTAGATCAGCGACCTCAGTAGTCATTAGACATAGTGAGAGAGCAGAATGGGGCGCTCCGCGGAAATCACGGACTTCGAACGTGGCCAGGTGGTTGGGTGCCACTTGGTAATACGTGCCATACGTTCGTACGCGAGATTTCCACACTCCTAAACATCCCTAGGTCCACTGTTTCCGATGTGACAGGGAAGTGGAAAAGTGAAGGGACACGTATAGCACAAAAGCATACTGGCCGACCTCGTTTGTTGACTGACAGAAATCGCCGACAGTTGAAGGGGCCGGCCGATGTGACCGAGCAGTTCTAGGCGCTTCAGTCCGGAACCGGGCTGCTGCTACGGTCACAGGTTCAAATCCTGCCTCGGGCATGGATGTGTGTGATGTCCTTACGTTAGTTATGTTTAAGTAGTTCTAAGTCTAGGGAACTGATGACCTCAGATGTTAAGTCCCATAGCGCTTAGAGCCATTTGAACCATTTTAGTTGAAGGGGGTTGTAACGTATAATTGGCAGACAGCTATCCAAAACATCACTCAGGAATTCCAAATTGCATCAGGATCTAATGCAAGCACTATGACAGTTGCGCGGGAGGTGAGAAAACATGCGATTTCATGGTCAAGCGGCAGCTCATAAGCTACACATCACGCCGGTAAATGCCCAACGACGCCTCTCTTTATGTAAGGAGCGTAAACATTGGACGATTGAACAGTGGAGAAACGTTGTGTGGAGTGACGAACCACGGTACACAATATGGCGATCCGATGCCAGGGTGTGGGTATGGCGAATTCCCGGTGAACGTCATCTGCCAACGTGCGTAGTGCCAACAGTAAAATTCGGAGGCTGTGGTGTTATGGCTTGCTCGCGTTTTTCATGGAGGGGGCTTCAACCTCTTGCTGTTTTGCGTGGCACTATCACAGCACAGGCCTACCTTGATGTTTTAAGCAGCATCTTGCTTCCCACTGTTGAAGAGCAGTTCGGGGATGGCGACTGCATCTTTCAACACGATCGAGCACCTGTTCATAATGCACGGCCTGTGGCGGAGTGAGTACACGTCAATAAGATCCTTGTAATGTACTGCCCTGCACAGATTCCTCGCCTGAGTCCTATGGAACACCTTTGAGGTGTTTTGGAAAGCCGATTTGGTACCAGGCCTCAGCGACCGACATCGATACCTCTCCTCAGTGCAGCACTAGGTGAAGAATGGGCTGCCATTCACCAAGAAACCTTCCAGCACCTGATTGAACGTGTGCCTTCGAGAATGGAAGGTAACATCAAGGCTAGGGGTGGGCCCACACCACATTGAATTCCAGCATTACCGATGAAGGGCGCCAGGAACTTCTAAGTCATTTTCAGCCAGGTGTCCGGATACTTTTGATCACATAGTGTAAGTTCTCCGGTTATATTGTAATCATTTCTGAGAGACAATTAATTTCAGTAGTTACTGTTTTGTCAGTGGTAGGCGTTACGAGACATACAGTGAAAAAACTGATAAAGGCCTTCTCAGAAAAGTACATAGTACAGATAGTTCGCCAACACTTGTCGTGGAAATATTTCAGACCTAATCGCAGCAGGTAGATCTTACTTCTATGAAGACGTCCAAGCTGAAATTTGTATCAGTGGCCATGAGACCGTAGTAACAACAATGATTACCGAAGTACAAAGGGCAATTAGTAACATATATTCAGTGATCCAAATAAAGCTGCAGTAGTGTTATACGGCAACGAGGAACTTGTAACTTTTAGCTCAGGACATAAACACGCGGAGGAAATGTGGTTCCAAACTAGAAGAATAGTTGATCGTGTAGTGCAGAGAGAAGTACCCAATACAACAGTTCACGATGGGATGGACCGTACGCAGAATACTGCCACTATAAAGGATCATACGTCTCAAACAAAGCATAGGCTCTATGTAGGGAGATGGTAAATGAAGCGTATTAAGCTGTAAAGGTAGCCATACATGTAGCTATCAGTGACTGCTGTATCAGAATGCAGTCGAAATATATTTCACAAACTGAAGACTTTCTGGTCATGTGGAAAGGCTGTTAGTGCCACCAAAGGAATGGACGAGACAGGAATTAATATTTTTGGTAGCAAAGCAAAATACCAGTTTTTTAATGTTCCTTGACGAAGGGAAACGCAATAGTATTCCCCTAATTTAACTTTCCTACCAATGAAAAGTTGACGGAAATATATGTTACTGTCATAATGTTGAGAAACAACTGAAATCTTTAAAACAGAACAAAATTCCGGAAGTCGACGTAATCCATATGATTGTTTATAGTGAATCTGCGGTTGAGTAAGCCCGTTTTGTAACTACAATCACTCGTAGATCCCTCGAACGGAAACCGTGTCCAGCAACACTCGTCTACATGAAGGGAACATAAGTGATCCATGAATGTATCCTATAATATCCTGGAAAACAACTTGTTTTAGAATCTTATAACATACTCTCACCTCATATGCTGCTAGGTATCTTGAACAAAGTGTCTTTCTCAGTGGTAACCAACATGACGTAGGATAACATAGATCATACGAAATCCAACTCGCACTTTTCTCACATAACGCAATCAAAGCCGTGGATGAAGAAATTGAGGTAGATCCTGTATTTCTCGATATCCGAAAAGCATTTAACACAGTACCATACCCACGCTTACTACCGAAATTATACGATGGTGCGAGGTAACAGGCTAAACTTCTAACTGAACTGAGGATTTTTATATTAGGAGGACCCTCCTTGGACAGAGGGTCATCAACTTATGTGCAGAACTACAGCGTGCAGGGTATTGTGGGGCAGCAACTCTTCTTAAATAGTCATGTAACAAGAGCTAGCCAGAGTTACAAATAAATTGGGTGCTAATTTAGTTGGTGACCTGTTTCGAGCTACAATACTTCTAAAATTAACCGAAATTCGTTAATTAACATTGCGACCATATTAATATCGACTCACTTTATTTACTAATATTTTGGATGGACATTTTACCTGGCAAACGTTGGTTGGATTGAGAATAGGCATAGCCCGAAATCGGTTACCGACTAAATAAACATCCACGTTAATTGCAACTCTGGTTGTCTCTTTTTGCATCTCATCAACATATGTAAAACTATCTTTCGGTGAGCCCCAGGGAAGTGTGTTAACCAGCTTGCTGCTCCCGTTGTACATTAATGACCTTGCAGACAGATATCAGACTTTCTTCAGATAACGCAGTTATCTGTAATGAATTACTGTCTGAAGGAAGCTGCAAAAGTATTCAGTCAGATATTGTCAAGATTTCAAAGTCATGCAAAGATTGTTAACTTGCTATAAATATTCATAAATGTCTACTTGTGGACTTCAGATAACGAAAAAAGGACTATTGAATGACTACATCAGTGAATCACAACAGGTATCCGTCAATTACTACAAATACCAGGGCGCACCAGTTTGCAGAGGTATTAAGTGGGTCGACCACATAGCTTCATTCGAAGATAAAACTGGTGACAGACTACGATTCATTGAGAGAATACTAGGTAAATGCAGTCAGTCTATAAAACAGATTACATGCAAAGACTCGTGGACCTGTAATAGAATACTGCTTAGGTGTGTGGGACCTGCACCAGACACAACTAACTGGTGATAGTGAACGTATACAAAAAAGGACTGCACGAATGGTGACGGGTTCGTTTGGCCCTTGCGAGAGTATAAAGAAATACTGAAAGATCTGAACTCTCAAACGCTCGAATATACACACATTACCCCGTGGAAACCTAATTGAGTATTTTTTTAAACCACCTAGAAATATATCACAACCCCATACATGTCACTCCCATACGAACTGCGAAAACACGATTAGACTGACTGCAGCCCTACGGAGATATTTATATGATAATTTTTCACAGATTCCACAAGTGGATAGACGGGAAAAAGCTCTGATTACTGGTAATATGGGGCATACTTTCACCCATAATTTCACAGAGGTTTTGCACAGTATTGACGAAAATTCAGATGTGGAACTGGCTTACAGATGACAAGACACTGCAAATTTTAGCTCAAGAAATGTACTGGAAAGTGTCACAATTTCGAGTGTCCGAGAAAGAGCAAATGTCATTACGGAACACTTTAAAAAAGCTATGTTAGTCAGAATTATTAATCTAGCACTGTATCATTAGTGTTAAATTGCAGGTGGTTCATCATATGTTAGCACATGAACGTGGCGCATTAAATTCAATAAATTTCGAAACTGGAAGATACGTTGGTTTAGCTTTCCAATTGATCAGGTATTCGTTTTGCAATGATCGCATCATATTCACCTTAACAATAATAACTGAACTGAAATTATCTGTAGTCACGTAAATGTCGTGAAGGGACATATTAAGGGACATATTAAGGGACATATTCAATAAATTTTAACATGAAGAAAACTGCGCAAAAATATTAAAAGAAGCGGATATATCAGTCATTGTATTATGAAGAGGGATGAGTGAGTGTTGGAATAAAGACAAATCCACTCATGAGTTTTACTCAGTTCCCGAAGTACCACATGCATTTCATCGATTTTTCGCTTCAGGTGAAAAAACACTGAAGTCATCTGCCATTGATACAGGCATTGAAATGCATAAAAGAACAACAACTGCCAAGGAAACGAAATCATGATGTCAGATTATTCATAATTCTGTTACATAAGTAACACTTCCAAGCAAATGAGTAACAAGGCGACCCCTATACAAGAAATTAAATGTTGTTACGTGAAAAAAATTCAGTATGACATTACGACAGGTGGTGAACTCTACATGTTATAAGAAATTCTGTCTCTTATATTTACACTTTTTTTCTATACTGCGAGTACCGTGTGCAATTACTCATACTCTAAACTGATGATGTCCATACCAATCACCAGGCTGCAGTATCTCTGGACACTTCTATTCATCACCTTTGATGAATGCCAATCACGAAAGTAGGACGACACATGCCTGTCGGCAAATCTGGTATCATTACTGAGCCGAAACTTGTCGTTGTTTGATACACTTAATCGGTTTGGTACTTATCTCCTTCTGGGGAGCCGCTAGGCCCCTGAAAAAGTACTGATCACTCCACGTATAATTGACTTAATTTTTGCTAAATCGATCTCTCATACTCTTAAAGTTATATAAAACCTGAAACTACATTTAAGACAAAATTGTTGGTAATAAATGTTCAAGTAAGGGAGCTGGCGTCTTTAGCAATAGAGATCGTGTAGCAAGAGGCTGAAATGTCATTTTACGTCTCACGTTTTGCTGAAATCTTTCATAGTACAGCTGCAATGCTTCGTCAGCGTTCACAGAACCCACACAATTTCGTCAAAACACTAATTGCCAGAACAGGGAGGCAGAAACGGTAACTTGTAGTAATGGGGTAATGCTTTGTGAGCACTTGCAGAAACCGTACAACTTCGTCAGCACGCGCACACACACACACACACACACACACACACACACACACACACACACAAACACACCACGCACACTCACATACACACACTGGTAGGAGAGGGGATAGCAGGAAATAGTCACGTATAGTGGTGGATTTCTAGCAGTTTCTCAGCCACTGGCGAACCAGAAAGGCATGTGTGAATGGTGACTACACTCTCGTCTCAGTTACTTTCTCAACGTAGTTGCAGAACCACACTACATATTTCTGCGATTTTTTGTCAAGGATTATGTACAGCATTGCTCTGAATTGCTTTCTCCAGAAGGAACTTATTTTCATATATTTATTGGTGCTCATGATACCGTATTTACCTGTGGCATTTCCTGTATCTCGCACGACGCTCCACCATTAGCCGTATACAACTTCAGCAAAGATATATGAACTTGTTGTAATGTGTTACAATTAAATTTAGAACTAGGGTATTTTCGTATGTTGGTTTTCATTCTCTGCAATACACAAAGTTATATTTCATTTTTGATGTTTCATTTCGACTAAATTTTGTTCTTCACAGGCCATCACATTCACTGTAATCAGCACCCAACCTGAAATAGCTACAGAACTCCATCGCTCAGCACGCAAAATGAATACGAGGAAAGAGTTGACAACTATCATAAGGCTGATATAGTTACACATATTGAATATTTTAAATACAGTTCGGTTTATAAATATTCATTGATTGGGATGTATTATACTCGAATTGAGCATGGGTCACCAATCTAAAAACTGATACATTTACTGAGGCTGCTGATGCAGTTAATAATTTACAAACTGAATTGTGCAAAGGATCTTACAACACTCATTTTGAGAAGTAAACTCTTATACATAAGATCAGTCACTAATCAACGTTTTCTATTTTGACAGCTTCAGTTGCAGAGCAATTCAATGATTTCTTAATAGTATGACGCATAAGAATTTCGCAGCACAGAACTCAACAAATGGAAAGATATAGTGCTAGATGCAGTATGTCAATAGAACCACATCAAACACAAAACAATAGATATTATACATTTTCGTATGGATGTTAGTAGCGTTTTTTGTATTGTGTATAACGAGGTTAAGGTGATACATTCAAAGTTGATTTTTTCTTTTGGGATTAGCAAACGTAAAATAATTTTTGAATGAGAGCTCAGCCCAAATTGGTATAGTGAGGTATTCAAAATTAGAGCATTTCAGAATGCAAACGCAAGAACGTATCTGCTAGATTATCTGTCGTGACCTGAATCAGCAGGTACTTTATAGGAAGGGACTACAGGAAAAAATATTAATCCATTTAAGTAACTGAAAAAAATCACATGAATAAATGAAATCAAAGCACTAATTTAATGGCCGAGGTTTGATAGAACACACAATTCCTTGATTACTTTGTAAGACGTGGAATGTGTGTGAACTTGGCCGAAAGCAGACAAGTGAAATACCAGTATATGCCTCTCCATGCTTGCAAAGTGTTCTACTTCACAATAGTCATCACCAGTCAACAAAGCTGACGTCCCTTCTTGCCACTCATTTTTGACATAGGAAGCTGGCTGACTGGCTGTTCCATTTTTATGGAGGTAAAGTACCAAGCCATTATTGCAAAAACCAAATATGAGCTATACAGTTGGCTTAGAATCTCTCTGACTGTCATAGTCTCTATAAAAGGGGCACGTTTTAAAACCAAGTTAAAAATGTGAATGGACAAGCTGATATGGCGGTAAAAAACTAAAGTCTTGCTGGGGAAGTAAATACGTGTAACACAAATTTTCTGATTTCCAAGAAAGCGGGGTAGATTAGCGAGAAGGTGAAAAAATGTGATTGGCTTTTCAATTATTATCGAAGAAAATGATGTCGTGAGCTGTGAGAGGGTCAGGTTGTGCCTGGTTGCAAACTCCCTGAGTGACCTCTTTCCAAAATGATGACATGGTACAGAAAAAGTAGAATGGGTGAAGGGGTGTAGCTTAGGAATTGGGTGCGGGGAGTGGTGGAGTGGTTATGGGTGGGAGGAGGGGGAGGAGAGGAAGGAAGAGGGAAGTTCAAGGTCATGCTTTCATTAGCGTCACTATTCAGTTACCATCTCCAAGGCAGTCCTAACTCCACCCCAGACTGTGATAGTATTTTCTTTGTAAAAAAAATCTTCCAGGGGTTCTTTTTGAGTTTTAGACTTATCAAACAAGTATCTTAACAATTTTCACAGCAAATTGAAAGTGTAAATACATCTGCTTCACGTCGATTCAGCTGTAGCAAAAGCTCTACTGTAATACATATGAAAATCTGCGGTTCTGATTATACACTCCTGGAAATTGAAATAAGAACACCGTGAATTCATTGTCCCAGGAAGGGGAAACTTTATTGACACATTCCTGGGGTCAGATACATCACATGATCACACTGACAGAACCACAGGCACGTAGACACAGGCAACAGAGCATGTACAATGTCGGCACTAGTACAGTGTATATCCACCTTTCGCAGCAATGCAGGCTGCTATTCTCCCATGGAGACGATCGTAGAGATGCTGGATGTAATCCTGTGGAACGGCTTGCCATGCCATTTCCACCTGGCGCCTCAGTTGGACCAGCGTTCGTGCTGGACGTGCAGACCGCGTGAGACGACGCTTCATCCAGTCCCAAACATGCTCATTGGGGGACAGATCCGGAGATCTTGCTGGCCAGGGTAGTTGACTTACACCTTCTAGAGCACGTTGGATGGCACGGGATACATGCGGACGTGCATTGTCCTGTTGGAACAGCAAGTTCCCTTGCCGGTCTAGGAATGGTACAACGATGGGTTCGATGACGGTTTGGATGTACCGTGCACTATTCAGTGTCCCCTCGACGATCACCAGTGGTGTACGGCCAGTGTAGGAGATCGCTCCCCACACCATGATGCCGGGTGTTGGCCCTGTGTGCCTCGGTCGTATGCAGTCCTGATTGTGGCGCTCACCTGCACGGTGCCAAACACGCATACGACCATCATTGGTACCAAGGCAGAAGCGACTATCATCGCTGAAGACGACACGTCTCCATTCGTCCCTCCATTCACGCCTGTCGCGACACCACTGGCGGCGGGCTGCACGATGTTGGGGCATGAGCGGAAGACGGCCTAACGGTGTGCGGGACCGTAGCCCAGCTTCATGGAGACGGTTGCGAATGGTCCTCGCCGATACCCCAGGAGCAACAGTGTCCCTAATTTGCTGGGATGTGGCGGTGCGGTCCCCTACGGCACTGCGTAGGATCCTACGGTCTTGGCGTGCATCCGTGCGTCGCTGCGGTCCGGTCCCAGGTCGACGGGCACGTGCACCTTCCGCCGACCACTGGCGACAACATCGATGTACTGTGGAGACCTCACGCCCCACGAGTTGAGCAATTCGGCGGTACGTCCACCCGGCCTCCCGCATGCCCACTATACGCCCTCGCTCAAAGTCCGTCAACTGCACATACGGTTCACGTCCACGCTGTCGCGGCATGCTACCAGTGTTAAAGACTGCGATGGAGCTCCGTATGCCACGGCAAACTGGCTGACACTGACGGCGGCGGTGCACAAATGCTGCGCAGCTAGCGCCATTCGACGGCCAACACCGCGGTTCCTGGTGTGTCCGCTGTGCCGTGCGTGTGATCATTGCTTGTACAGCCCTCTCGCAGTGACCGAGCAAGTATGGTGGGTCTGACACACCGGTGTCAATGTGTTCTTTTTTCCATTTCCAGGAGTGTATATATTAGTAACTCAATTTAGGTAAATTGAAAACAGCCAAATCCATCAGTAAAATAGAAAATTTCAATATCTCACCTGCATAATATTATAAACATGGGCAACATTGTGGTCCTCATTGAATACTACCTCACAAAGCTTCAGGTTACAGAAGGCACTAGTGTGATATCTGTCAGGGGTACACATCTGTGAATAAACATTATTGTGAAACTTCCTGGCAGATTAAAACTGTGTGCCCGACCGAGACTCGAACGCGGGACCTTTGCCTTTCGTTGGCAAGTGCTCTACCAACTGAGCTACCGAAGCACAACTTACGCCCGGTACTCACAGCTTTACTTCTGCCAGTACCTCGTCTCCTACCTTCCAAACTTTACAGAAGCTCTCTTGCGAACCTTGCAGAAGTGGCACTCCTGAAAGAAAGGATATGGCGGAGACATGGCTTAGCCACAGCCTGGGGGATGTTTCCAGAATGAGATTTTCACTCTGCAGCGGAGTGTGCGCTGATATGAAACTTCCTGGCAGATTAAAATTGTGTGCCCGACCAAGACTCGAACTCGGGACCTTTGCCTCTCAGGGGCAAGTGCTCTACCAACTGAGCTACCGAAGCACGACTCACGCCCCCTACTCACAGCTTTACTTCTGCCAATACCTCGTCTCCTACCTTCCAAACTTTACAGAAGCTCTCCTGCGAACCTTGCAGAACTAGCACTCCTGAAAGAATGGATATTGCGGAGACATGGCTTAGCCACAGCCTGGGGGATGTTTCCAGAATGAGATTTTCACTCTGCAGCGGAGTGTGCGCTGATATGGAACTTCCTGGCAGATTAAAGCTGTGTGCCAGACCGAGACTCAAACTCGGAACCTTTGCCTTTCGCGGGCAAGTGCTCTACCAACTGAGCTACCGAAGCACGACTCACGCCCGGTACTCCGCTGCAGAGTGGAAATCTCATTCTGGAAACATCCCCCAGGCTGTGGCTAAGCCATGTCTCCGCCATATCCTTTCTTTCAGGAGTGCCACTTCTGCAAGGTTCGCAAGAGAGCTTCTGTAAAGTTTGGAAGGTAGGAGACGAGGTACTGGCAGAAGTAAAGCTGTGAGTACCGGGCGTGAGTCGTGATTCGGTAGCTCAGTTGGTAGAGCACTTGCCCGCGAAAGGCAAAGGTCCCGAGTTCGAGTCTCGGTGGGGCACACAGTTTTAATCTGCCAGGAAGTTTCATATCAGCGCACACTCCGCTGCAGAGTGAAAGTCTCATTCTGGAAACATTATTGTGCTGAAGCTTAAAAAGTTAAAACTAAAATTATGACATTAAAGAATAAACCATATTTAGCCATGTATACATTTAAAATTAACACAATGTTAGTAAATAGTAAGTTACCGTCAAGAAAAGGCTGTTGCGGTAAAATCAAATTACTTAAACTGTGAGACAATGTAAATAACATACAACAGAACAAGACCAGAGTGCGAGGAGGGTGGATAAGAAAAGAGCGATGGTGGAGACAGAGGGAGAAGATATATAAATAGAAACCATAACGTATCTGAGAAACCGTGAACATCAGAGTCTCAAGAAATATATGAACACCATAACAAAAGGAAGAAACACAAGGATCATTATGATTAACAGACGAGGAAAATAACATAACCAATAGTCCTATGGATAATCAGGCACTGTTCTGTTACTTTATCAAAACCTAGGATCAGAAAATATCTGCAAAATTTCTATTTTTTTAGTTGCACCTGTTCATTCGAAATGGATCCATCTATGTGTACAAAATACTTAACACTTTCTGAAGATAATTCATTTTAAATGAAGGGGTGCAACTCAAAAATAGAAATTTTCTATGTAGTTTCCGATCGCTAATTTCGATAATGTAACAGAGAAGTGGCGCGAGCTTTCATGTGACTATTTATACGTCATTTTAGTCGTCTGTTAATGCAGTTTGTATATTATTTACATTATCCCAAATTTTACGCAGTTCGATTTGTATCACGATAACCTTTTCTTGATGATCCCGTGTAGTAATGTTAATGTGTTTCTTGAGATACTTGTGTTCACATTATCTCAGATATGTTATGCATTTTAGTTATACACGTTTTTATTATCTTCCCTCTCACCTCCAGGTATTATTGTACTGTATATTATGGACACCATCTCACACATTTCGTAATTTGATATTTACGACAGTAGCCTTATTATTTGTTGTCATTTTTTCAGTCTTACGAATGTACGAAGCTAAATATGATGTGGTTTTTAATGTCATACTTTTAATTATAAAGCAATGTACATCCGTGACGTACTATTCAGTGACGGCCGCCATTTATATATGATCATAATATTATGCATGTGAAATTTGATATTTTATAGAAGAGTTTCGGCTGTATTTCAACGTATCTCCGCAACAACATGTAAACCAGTAAGTTTGAGTAATTTTTCTTACTGTAACATGTTGCTGTTGTTCCTAAACATGTTTTCTGTGTTAATCTGTGGAGACAGTCATTAATGTACCTCTGAAGAAGAAGTTTTTGTGAATGTTGAAACCATCGTGAATGCATTTAAAGAACTTGCCATTGTTTAACTGATTGTTTATTTATTATTTTTTTTATTACTTCACGCGCATCTCACTCTGCTGTTGCTGTTCCTATCTTGCACAAAATTTTAAGAAGTTTGAGGAGTGACAGATTATCACTCACATGATACGCTAGTCGCACTGCCGTCTTTGTAAAAATGCTGAAGAACTGCAGGATCTTTTGAATGACATAATTTTGAAACACTGAGAATGACTCCGGATGAGAAACAATTACGTGAACTACCCATCATAACGTCGTGTAAAAACAGGTACGTAACGTTGGAAACAGGTTACCGGAGTCGCCAGGTTCGCTACCAACACATGTACTGAGATCGACAAACACAGAACTTTCTGCTGTGTTTTCGCCATATTGTCTAGCTATTGCTCTGCTTTAAACAAACCCACCCACTGAGCTGCTAATTACCAGTCTGGATCCTGCATTGTAATATTACGTTACAGCTTTGCTTTTTATACCCATCTTTAGTCAACCGACAAGCCATTTCCATTTTCCGTGCCCTGAGTTCATTAGTTCTTCCATCTTGGCCGCTGTTTTACACATTGCACAACGACTTTTCAGTTTATTGACTTCTTTTCATCCTTCTGTAATCCATGGTTAAGGAACTCAGGGAATCTTCCATATTTCGAAAATAAACTGCACTTATGTAAGACATTTGAAGATATGTATTTTCCTGCAGTTCTTTTCGAAATGTTGATTTCTCTTCTTGCCATCGCTCTTATTCGCATTGCAGACGGGATTTTGTTATGGGTTCAAGTGAACTATCACTGTTGTTGAAAAAAATGAAATGGCAAAACCCATATTTGCCAGGAAAGTACTGACTCGCAGCACGTATATATCAGTCTGCTCCACTTGATGATATATGTGAGTTGAAAATTCCTGAGTGAAATGTGACCGGGAGTTGGAATTTCAGACACATCGCAGCCAACCTATAAATAATCCTTCATCCCACTGATAGCGAAAGGTGCAGATGCGCCGCAGCAGAGAAGAGCCTGAAGGTCGAGGCAAAAGAAACTCAAGGAAGGGAAGAGCCCTCGGTAGCACACACACAAACACACACATACACAGACACACACACACACACACACACACACACACACACACACACACACACACACGTGGTGTAGACGGGCTGCTTGGCTGCTGGGTGCAGATAAGCGCTCAGGATCCCGTCACGTCAACTGCTCTTTTGCTCACAGATGAGAAAGAAATACCGCTGCACTCAACAGTTTATGCCTGCATGAGTCATCTCCCCTGTTGTTACCTCGGAGATGGTGAACAGACCACCATCTCTAACCCTCACCCTAGTTGACATTGAAGACAAATTTTACTACCTGCCTAGACGCCTCTTGTTTAGTTCCGTTAAGAGCTCTCATATTCGCCTTTCTCTCATGACTTCTATTGCACCTGCAGTTGGTTGGATAAAGGCGACGTTATTTTTTCTCTCTGATTAGTATGTATCCCCGTTCAGATACTAAGCTATTCACGGACTAAGCTAAATCCTCCGTTTTTTCTTCATTCTACTACATCCTCAGAAAGTGAGGCGGATTAGCCTACACAATGTCCCTCCTTTTGAAATGTGTAGGTTACTAAACTACAACGATGTTATGAATAAACATTGGAAGGCAGAGGCACATATAGAATGCGACAGTTGTGACTTAATTCAAGATTTGTTTGTTACGGGGGACGCAGCCTGTCAGCTTGGAAGGACAGTCCACGACATGTATAGAGATAAATTCGTTTGTGCCCCAAGGAAGTATGCTTGGGCCCTTGATGGTCATTTTACGTTTTAATTACCTTGCAGACAATACTAATAGTAACCTTAGACTTTATGAAGATGTTGCAGTTACATATAATGAAAAATATCTGAAGAACCTTAATAGATATTCAATCAGATCTCGATAAGATTTCAAAGTTGTGCAAACATTGGTGAGTTGCATTAAATGTATCTACAATACTGGCCTTTAAAATTGCTACACCACGATGATGACGAGCTACAGACGCGAAATTTAACCGACAGAGAGAAGATGCTGTGATATGCAAGTGATTAGTTTTTCAGAGCATTCACACAAGGTTGGCGCCGGTGGCGACACATACAACGTGCTGACACGAGGAAAGTTTCCAACCGATGTCTCACACAGCAAACAGCAGTTGACCGGCGTTGCCTATTGAAAGGTTGTTGTGACGCCTCGTGTGAGGAGGAGAAACGTTTACCATCACGTTTCCGACTTCGATATATGTTGGATTATAGCCTATGGCGATTGCGGTTTATCGTATCGCCACATTGCTCCTCGCGTTGGTTGATATCCAATTACTGTTAGCAGAATATGGAATCGGTGGGTTCAGGAGGGTAATACGGAACGCCGTGCTGGATCCCAACGGCCTCGTATCACTAGCAGTCGAGATGACAGGCGTCTTATCCGCATGGCTCTAACGGATCGTACAGCCACGTCTCGATCCCTGAGTCTACGGATGTGGATGTTTGCAAGACAACAACCATCTGCACGAACAGTTCGACGACGTTTGCAGCAGCATGGACTATCAGCTCGGAGACCATGGCTGCGGTTACCCTTGACGCTGCATCACGGACAGGAGAGCCTGCGATGCTGCACTCAACGACGAACCTGGGTGCACGAATGGCAAAACATTTTTTCGGATGAATCCAGGTTCTTTTTGCAGCATCATGATGGTCGCATCCGTGTTTGGCGACATCACGGTGAACGCACATTGGAAGCGTGTATTCGTCATCGCCATACTGGCGTATCACCAGGCGTGATGGTATGGGGTGCCATTGGTTACACGTCTCGGTCACCTCTTGTTCGTATTGACGGCACTTTGAACAGTAGACGTTACATTTCAGATGTGTTACGACCCGTGGTTCTACCCTTCATTCGATCCCTGCGAAACCCTACGTTTCAGCCGGTAAATTCACGACCACATGTTGCAGGTCCTGTAAAGGCCTTTCTGGCCTTCTGGCCAGCACATTCTCCAGATCTCTCACCAACTGTAAACGTCCCGTCAATGGTGGCCGAGCAACTGTCTCTTCACAATACGCCAGTCACTACTCTTGATGGACTGTGGTATCGTGTTGAAGCTGCATGGGCAACTGTACCTGTACACGCCATAGAAGCTCTGTTTGACTCAATGCCCAGGCGTATCAATGCCGTTATTACGGCCTGAGTTGCTTGTTCTGGGTACTGATTTCTCTGGATCTATGCACCCAAATTGCTTGAAAATGTAATGTCAGTTCTAGTTTAATATATTTGTCCAATGAATACCCGTTTATCATCTGCATTCCTTCTTGTAGTGTAAATGTAAAATTTTGCCGTCACACAACGAAAAACCTGATGACTACAGTACGAGCGAATCGCAGTTGGAATCGGATCCTACACTTTGTAAGAATGTGAAATGGAGAAATCACACAGGCTTGGTCGTAGATAAAGCGGATGGCGGACTTCGGTTTATTGGTAGAATACTAGGGAAATGCAATCCATGTACAAGTCCCTGGTACGTTCCGTCCTAAAATATTGCTCAAGTTTATGGGACACGTACCAAATACAACTAACAGGGGATACTGAATGTACACAGACAAGGGCAGCTCGAGGAGTCACAGGTCTGTTTTATCCGTGGCAGACTGTTGTACAGATGCTTAAAGAATTAATTTGGGAGACTTTTGAAGACAGGCGCAGGCTACCCTGAGAAGAGCCATTTACAAAGTTTCAAGAAGCGGCTTTAAGTGATGATTCTATTACTGCTCTGTAAACACTTGCTTATCACTCCTACAGGGACCATGAAGACAAGATTAGATGAATTACAACTCACACAGAGGCATTTAAACAGTCATTATTTTGATGCTCCTCACGTGAATGGAGCGGAAGAAACTCTATTAACTGGTACCTTGGGAAGTACTCTCCGCTATGTAATTCATAGTGGGTTGCAGGACATGGATGTAAATGTAAGAGGTAGATGTTCCTGTTTGCTGAAACAAATGATCATTATACAATGGTAACTATTGCCATGTAACGGTTTTGGTGTCATAGTTACGCTGGATGATTTCGGTGGTCGTACAGTAGGCATGCTGGATGACGTTATGGTGCTTGATGACCAGTTTAAAGAAAACTGATTATAGTGTTGTGATTATAGTTAGGAACCTGGGAGACGAACGAGGATATGGAACTGAGGTCATGATTTGAGAAGCAAGGTATTCAGATATTATAACGGAGACTGAGGTAAGGAAACAAGATCTGGTTCTTATCTCTACTTAATGCACTAGGAATGGAGAGACTGCATATCGTATGCTACAAATGGGATCAGACTATATAAGTGAATAATGGGATTGGTTCTGGTAGTATACGGCGATAGCACGTAGATGAAATACAGATTTTGCTGTCCATCTGATTTTATGACATAAAAGGATTATATTATATGGAGGACACCTTTGACAATAACGATTGCATCGTCATTGGTGTGGAAATGATTTAAGTATTGAAGGTTTGGACTTTGTATTAGGAGGTGACAGGCTGTACAATCGGTTATATGAAAGAGTTCGATTATGTATGTCCGAAGGAACCTTTTGCTGTATTTTGGAATAACACGGACACCGCAATGTCGTAATTCTCCGCCGCCACCAGGCTGCCGGCCGGTGTGGCCGAGCGGTTCTAGGCGCTTCAATCTGGAACCACGCGACCGCTACGGTCGCAGATTCGAATCCTGCCTGGTGCATGGATGTGTGTGATGTCCTAAGTTTAGGTAGATTCAAGTAGTTCTAGGTTCTAGGGGACTTATGACCTCAGATGTTGAGTCCCATAGTGCTCAGAGCCATTTTGAACCACCAGGCTAGCGACTTTCAAGTAAAATGTGTCCCCCGTGCAGAATGGTACATAATAAATGTACATGTTGTAGACATGTGGAAGGTTGGGTCTGGCCGTGAGTCGTTCTCGGATAGCTTAATGTTCAGTCGGCTCTCAGGCGTGTTGCGAAGGGCGTGTGCGGGGATCTGTGCGACGCTCCGCAAGCGGGCCGTTGTTTACTCGAACGAAGAGTGGTATTGCAGTGCAAACAGATCACCTTAAAAAAGATCAACTATTAAATCAACGTTCCATGCCCAGTGCGCGAGACCTAAGGCATACGAAGTAGAGCGTCTCCTGCGTGAAGTAATGCACGTCGATCCACGGGAACTTATCGATGTACATTTTGTAAGTAGGCTGTTTACTTTTTTTTATTGGTAACGCCACGTAGCGCTCTGTATGAAAATCACTCGCTGTGTTGTGTGCAGTCTGGGCTGGTTTGCATTGTTGTTTGCTATTGTAGTGTTGGGCAGCTGGATGTTAACAGCGCGTAGCGTTGCGCAGTTGGAGGTGAGCCGCCAGCAGTGGTGGATGTGGGGAGAGAGATGGCGGAATTTTGAGAGCGGACGATCTGGACGTGTGTCCATCAGAAAGAATAAATTTGTAATATTGGATATCATGGATATATATATTATGACTTTTGAACACTATTAAGGTAAATACATTGCATGTTCTCTATCAAAATCTTTCTTTTGCTAACTATGCCTATCAGTAGTTAGTGCCTTCACTAGTTTGAATCTTTTATTTAGCTGGCAGTAGTGGCGCTCTCTGTATTGAGTAGTTCGAGTAACGAAGATTTTTGTGAGGTACGTGATTTGTGAAACGTATAGGTTAATTTAGTCACGGCCATTCTCTTGTAGGGATTATTTAAAGTCAGATTGCGTAGCGCTAAAAAATATTGTGTGTCAGTTTAAGCACAGTCATGTATAAATTTTCTAAGGGGACGTTTCAATCTTTCGTTCATATCCAGCACAATTTACTTGAAATTTGTCGGTGAATCAGCGTGCGAACGGCTTATTCGCTGCTCCACCGATGGATATCGTTTCCACCGCTCGGACGGCAACGTGGATGTGGTGACTGTCGACCGTGCAGGACTCAGGAATCGGCGTTCGGAACATACCAATCTTGGAGCTGCCGTTTGAAGTTCAGGTCACGCTTGTCGTGAACGCGCTGCGGCCTTACGGGGAAGTATTAAGTCACGTGGAAGAAAAGTGGCATACGATCGAGACGTATCCTGTTCTGAATGGAGTGCGTCAGATGCGAGTCCAACTGCGCAAACAAATCCCGTCGTACGTGACCGTTGGTGGCATTCGAGCGATCGTCATTTATGACAGTCAACCTCGGACTTGTTCAGGGTGCGGGTAGGAATGCCATGTACACTCTGTATGCCTGCAGAGACGCCTCGTCCAGATACCAAGTGCAGACACGACGCCTACACCGCAACCGACAACGCTGCCTATTACATACGTTGAGGCACGCGGATATTATTCCTGTCCAGTTATCGACCCCCGAGAGACCAGTCCGAGCTCACAATGGCGCAGCTTGCATCGGAATCGTCGCCGTGCTCGACAGCAGTCAACACGTCTGCACTCCAGCCGTGTGAAGAAGGAGAGCACTAGTAGGTCGATCCGAGGTCGGATGCGGGAGATGAAAGAGGTGCCTACTGTTTTTTTTTTTTTAAATTTCTTTATTCAAATCATTACATTATACATATTAAACTACTACCTGAATACATTAGCGGGCCCTAATTTCATACATAGATATGCAGGTATTTATTCTACACTACAGATAAATCTTAGATTATGATCTTACCGCTGTTGGGTTCCTAATTCTACTTAGTCTACGATAACTTATCCTACCTGCAGCGTTACAGGTGTGCCAGTGCTCTATAAACCTGATGGATGATGGTCTGGCCCACTGACCAAATCCCAGTGGGCATGCCCCTGCCACTGGGCTGGCCAGTAACTTGGTATCGCTGCAGTCTATCCTAGAAACCTTATCCTATCTTCTACATCTAACCTATTTTACATTTACATCTACATCTACATCCATACTCCGCAAGCCACCTGACGGTGTGTGGCGGAGGGTACCTTGAGTACCTCTATCGGTTCTCCCTTCTATTCCAGTCTCGTATCGTTCGTGGAAAGATGGATTGTCGGTATGCCTCTGCGTGGGCTCTAATATCTCTGATTTTATCCTCATGGTCTCTTCGCGAGATATACGTAGGAGGGAGCAATATACTGCTTGACTCTTCGGTGAAGGTATGTTCTCGAAACTTCAACAAAAGTCCGTACCGAGCTACTCAGCGTCTCTCATGCAAAGTCTTACACTGGAGTTTATCTATCATCTCCGTAACGCTTTCGCGATTACTAAATGATCCTGAAACGAAGCGTGCTGCTCTCCGTTGGATCTTCTCTATCTCTTCTATCAACCCTATCTGGTACGGATCCCACACTGCTGAGCAGTATTCAAGCAGTGGGCGAACAAGCGTACTGTAACCTACTTCCTTTGTTTTCGGATTGCATTTCCTTAGGATTCTTCCAATGAATTTCAGTCTGGCATCCGCTTTACCGACGATAAACTTTATATGATCATTCCATTTTAAACCACTCCTAATGCCTACTCCCAGATAATTTATGGAATTAACTGCTTCCAGCTGCTGACCTTCTATATTGTAGCTAAATGATAAGGGATCTATCTTCCTATGTATTCGCAGCACATTACACTTGTCTACATTAAGATTCAATTGCCATTCCCTGCGCCATGCGTCAATTCGCTGCAGATCCTCCTGCCTATCAGTACAATTTTCCATTGTTACAACCTCTCGATATACCACAGCATCATCTGCAAAAAGCCTAAGTGAATTTCCGATGTCATCCTCAACGTCATATATGTATATTGTGAATAGCAACGGTCCTACGACACTCCCCTGCGGCGCACCAGAAATCACTCTTACTTCGGAAGACTTCTCTCCATTGAGAATGACATGCTACGTTCTGTTATCTAGGAACTCTTAAATCCAATCACACAATTGGTCTGATAGTCCATATGCTCTTACTTTGTTCATTAAACGACTGTGGGGAACTGTATCGAACGCCTTGCGGAAGTCAAGAAACACGGTATCTACCTGTGAATCCGTGTCTATAGCCCTCTGAGTTTCGTGGACGAACAGCGCGAGCTGGGTTTCACACGACCGTCTTTTCCGAAACCCATGCTGATTCCTACAGAGTAGATTTCTAGTCTCCAGAAAAGTCATTATACTCGAACGTAATACGTGTTCCAAAATTCTACAACTGATCGACGTTAGAGATATAGGTCTATAGTTCTGTACATCTGTTCGACGTCCCGTCTTGAAAACGGGGATGACCTGTGCCCTTATCCAATCCTTTGGAACGCTACACTCTTCTAGAGACCTACGGTACACCACTGCAAGAAGGGGGGCAAGTTCCTTCGCGTACTCTGTGTAAAATCGAACTGGTATCCCATCAGGTCCAGCGGCCTTTCCTCTTTTGAGCGATTTTAATTGTTTCTCTATCCCTCTATCGTCTATTTCGATATCTACCATTTTGTCATCTGTGCGACAATCTAGAGGAGGAACTACAGTGCAGTCTTCCTCTGTGAAACAGCTTTGGAAACAGACATTTAGTATTTCGGGCTTTACTCTGTCATCCTCTGTTTCAGTACCATTTTGGTCACAGAGTGTCAGGACATTTTGTTTTGATCCACCTACCACTCTGACATAAGACCCAAATTTCTTATGATTCTCTGCCAAGTCAGTACATAGAACTTTACTTTCGAATTCATTGAACGCCTCTCGCATAGCCCTCCTCACACTACATTTCGCTTCGCGTAATTTTTGTTTGTCTGCAAGGCTTTGGCTATGTTTATGTTTGCTGTGAAGTTCCCTTTGCTTCCGCAGCAGTTTTCTAACTGGGTTGTTGTACCACGGTGGCTCTTTTCCATCTCTTACCATTTTGCTTGGCACATATTCATCTAACGCATATTGTACGATGGTTTTGAACTTTGTCCACTGATCCTCAACACTATCTGTACTTGAGACAAAACTTTTGTGTTGAGCCGTCAGGTACTCTGTAATCTGCTTTTTGTCACTTTTGCTAAACAGAAAACTCTTGCTACCTTTTTTAATATTTCTATTTACGGCTGAAATCATCGATGCAGTAACCGCTTTATGATCGATGATTCACTGTTCTGCGTTAACTGTTTCAAATAGTTCGGGTCTGTTTGTCACCAGAAGGTCTAATATATTATCGCCACGAGTTGGTTCTCTGTTTAACTGCTCAAGGTAGTTTTCAGATAAAGCACTTAAAAAATTTTCACTGGATTCTTTGTCCCTGTCACCCGTTATGAACGTTTGTGTCTCCCCGTCTATATCCGGCAAATTAAAATCTCCACCCAGAACTATAACATGGTGGAGAAATCTACTCGAAATATTTTTGAAATTATCCTTCAGGTGCTCAGCCACAACAGCTGCTGAGCCAGGGGGCCTATAGAGACATCCAATTACCAAGCCTGAGGCTGCTTTAACCGTGACCTTCACCCAAATCATTTCACAATTCGGATCTCCGTCTATTTCCTTGGATACTACCGCACTTCTTGTAGCTATAAACACGCCTGTCTCTGCGGTATACATTCCAATCTGAGTTTAGGATTTGATTACTGTTTACGTCTGGTTACAGCCAACTTTCTGTCCCTAGCACTATATGGGCATTGTGATCGTTTATTAATGAGAGCAGTTCTGGGACCTTTCTACAGACGCTCCTGCAGTTTACTATTAGCACATTAATATTGTTATTCACAGTTGCATTTTGCCTACTCCTACCTTGCCGCGTCTCAGGAGACGTCTTGTCGGGCCTAGGGAGGGAATTCTCTAACCTAAAAAACCCACATGTGCACTCCACATGTACTCCGCTACCCCTGTAGCCGCTTTCTGCGTGTAGTGCACGCCTGACCTATTCAGGGGGACCCACATTTCTCCACCCGATAGCGGAGGTCGAGAAATTTGCACACCAGATCTCCGCAGAATCGTCTGTGCCTCTGGTTTAAGCCTTCTACTCGGCTCCAAACCAGAGGACTGCGATCGGTTCTGGGAACGATACTACAAATAGTTAGCTCAGATTACACCCCGCGAGCGAGGCTTTCCGCCTTCACCAAATCCGCCAACCGCCTGTACGAACTGAGGATGACCTCTGAACCCACACGGTGGGAGTCATTGGTGCCGACATGAGCAACAATTTGCAGTCGGGTGTACCCAGTGCTCTCTATCGCCGCCGGCAGGGCCTCCTCCACATCTCGGATGAGACCCCCTGACAAGCTGACAGAGTGAACACTGGCCTTCTTCCCCGACCTTTCCACTGTTTCCCTAAGGGGCGCCATCACCTGCCTACCGTTGGATCTCCCAATAACTAATAAACCCCTCCCCCCGTGTGTGTGCTCGGACCTTGCTCAAGGAGCAGCCACATGTCCACTCACAGGCAGAGCGGGCGATGCGACACGGCCAGCTTCCACACTGACCCTCTAGTGTCATAATTGGTGCGTTGTCCTGTCCGGCTATTGTACACCCTCCCCCCTTTGTCCAGAGCAAGGCGGATTCAGGCCGTGAAGCGGCTGGCCAAGTCCCTGTCCGGCGGAACAGGAAAGGTGCACGGAGTCTGAATTGGTGTGATTTTTACTGGTTTGTAATGGCTGTCCCTTAGGATATTCTTAAGGACTTTCGAAATTTGCCTGCTGTTTGTAGTGGTACACATGAAGCGGACACGCTTTCCCGCAAGCAGAAGAAGCGATGAAAGGAGATAAGACTGTCTGCAGGAAATCCTTCACGAGATGGTGACACGTTGCAGGATGATGAGGAAAACCATCTGCGGCCCGGGCTGATGACCACACTCCAATAGTTTCTGATTTGCTGCTGCTAATGTCCGCCCAAGGACAAAGCCACATTGACGATGCTCAACTCACCGACGAGCCCCTGCGATTTTGCGGCTAAGGCACCTGATGAACGTCATGCTTCGCCTAATGTACCAAACCTCCACCTTGGTGAGTGGGTGTCCGAGATGGAGTTGGGAAGAATGGTATCAGACTCGAGTGACAACCTGACGCCCCCGGCTGGCGGATCGTCGGACGGTCATCTTGTCTCTCCAGATCAGTAGTATATACGGTGTGGGTGGCAGGGACGGTCGGATTGGTGACGTGGCGCTTATTGGCTTACTAACGACTGGAGGACTCATCATAGTATTATCCAAAGACCCAGGTGTATCGGATAGTTACAGTCAATGTCAACGTCGTTATTTCCACGATCAAAGCCCAGATGTTAGTGGACATAATTCGGGCGGCGGACATTGAATCGTGTATCTTCAAGAGGTATGGCCTGTCGGCGCCTGGATGTTTATGGATACAAGTCTTACGTCAACCGACGTTCCAACGGTGGTGGTGGTGATACGGCCATACCACTACGCGATGGCATCGAACCAACGGATGTTCAGTATTTGCAATCAGCGAGATGCACTGAGCACACCATCGGCGCAGTCCACGTTATGAATCTCTATGTCCGGTCTGGTACTGCTAAACAAGCACTCTATTACTCCACTGAGGTCGCTTCATTGTTACAAGGCACTACAGAGTACGTCTTGGTGGGCGTGGTCTTCAACACCATCTTCCGCCCTGAGGACCAGATCCCTCTCCACGTCACCAGACTAGCCATGGTAGAGGACCTTGGATTCTTAGTGAAATGATAATTAAATCAATATCTTAAGCTGTGGACAGGCGTTGATATACAGCAACGGGGACAGTAGAAAATGTGTGCCTCGACTGGGACTCGAACCCAGGATCTCCTGCTTACATGGCAGACACTATCCATCTGAGCCACCAAGGGCACAGAGGATAGTGCGACTGCAGGGATTTTCCCCGTGAGACCCACATTCCCAACTTAGAGTCCACACACTACATTCGTAGTGCCCTGCCCACTACACTCATTACTAGCGGCAGACAATCTTACGAGTCCCGTAAGAGTTCGGGAAATGTATGTGCATCCGCAGAGGAGAAGAAGGCCAGTTAGCCTTAACTATATGGAGATGGTATCTGTTCTTTCGGACATCTTCGAAAGAGCAGATACCATCTCCATATTGGACTCTCAAAGTCAACATTCTCCGGGAAGTGTCTTCCAGTGTAGCCGTCTCTACGACCTGGCACAAATGTGAGAGACGGCGTCATTCCTATGATTCCACGACCCAGTGGTGGACATATCGCGCTAAACCAGCTCTTCGCCGAACGATTATGGCATATGGACGAGACAGGGCTCTTTGGCTGCGATCGACCTCTGAATTTAACTTCACAGTCTTGCGAGAATTAGCGTCGCAACAAACATCGCAATAGCGCCAAACGATCGTCCACCGGACAAAGGCATGGCTTCTACAGATCACGGCTGACAGATTGGACGGCACGCGGGTTCGAACGAGACGGCCACATTTCATCCCAAAGGAACGAGCTTCCCTTTATCACATCGTCAGAGAACGGAAACATCTTAATAGACGACTCATCACGGCACTTATATCGGTGGACCGGCAACCTGCAGAGAGACACAATGCGATCTCTCGTGCCCTTACAGATTATTATCGCACTCTCTGTCTAGCAGATCAACGGCGTGACGATCATATTCAGGACGTCCTGCCACCTTCGGGTATGGTGCAAGGAGACGCCGTCACGTGGGAAGAAATGCGCAGAGACCTGTCGCGGGGCGCGAGAAATAAATGCGCTGGACCTGATGGTCTTCCGCTCGAATTTAATACTACCCTTTCTGACCTGATGGGGGAAGTTTGACGGCAGATGTGCTGCGAACTAATGGATCCAGATTTTAAGCCCCCCCCCCCCCCCCCCTGAATTTTTGGAGGGCAATATCATTCCTGAGACAAAACCACACGAGGGGTGCAGACCGCAAGACTTCTGGCCGTTGACGATAGTAAATACGTACTACAAGCTGTTCGCCCGAATTCTTCGTGCTCCCCTCCTCGCTATTGTCAAAGATGACATTCATGTCGACCAAACATGTCTTGGAGGTGACAATAATATACACACGGCGTTAAGCTCTTATAGAGATGAGGTGCCGCTCATGTCAGCAGGCCGCGTAGAAGGCGCGCTCGTGGCAGCTGACCGAGACCACGCACTTGACCAAGTTGAGCATCATTTCCTGCAGGCTGTCTTAGAGAAGATGGCACTGTCCCCAGTACTGGCAGGTGTGGTTCTCCCTCTCATCCATGGTGCCCCTTCCACAGTTCTGGTCAATGGCTACCGCTTGCCACCGTTCACTACTGAGCGCTCAGTGTGACAAGGATGCCCTCTGTCAGCCTTTCTTTTCGCCGTCGCTCTCGAGCCTGCACTTCATGGTCTAGGACAGCGTTTGGAGGGCATTCGCTTCTAGTATGTGCATTTTAAATGTTGCGCCTATGCGGACGATGTAATTTTCTCAGCGAGGTCAGCAGAAGATATATGTACGGCAATCGCGTGGCTTCAACGATACGGCCAGTTGGCCAGGAGCCGTGTCAACCTGCAAAAGTCGAACTACATGGATGTTGGCAGAGAACTGAATATTAGTACTCCAGAGTCCATCACCAAGGATCTGGCGATGAAATGTTTTGGGGTGACTAGCGTACAGCTGCAGATACGTATCGCAGACTTCTCTATGTAATCCGCATGCAAGTTCGTCTCCATAACCTTCGAACACTTGACTCGGTCATGCGGGTACATTTTGTCAACGTCTACCTCGCTCCGACACCTAAATCATTACACACAGGTTCTCCCAGTGGCATCCACGGTAGTTGCCAAGTTCCAGGCGGCCTTCGGTCATTTCGTCAGCGGGGGTAGGGGGTTCAAGACCCGTTACGAGATGCTAACATTGCCCACACAGGCAAGCGGCATTGGAATGATAATTTTACACCAGAGAGTTTGCACTCTCTTTCTGCGGACGACACATTGCCTACGTAATTCGGACGAGGACACCGTCCCTGGTAACTAATTCAGGAGGTGTTGCCTCAATCCCTCCGGCTGCCGATTTCAGTTGGACATATCACGCCAGCACTGTGTCACATTCGCACCTATCTGGTCGACATGACTTATTTGTTGGATCTCCTACCGACCACGTGGGGTCCTAGAACCAAGATCTTCTACCGCTACCTTCAGCGGACACTGCCTGCTAATGTGGTCGAACGCTGACATCCGGCGGTTGGCTGGAGGCGAGTGTGGAGAAACATTCGCTTGCCGTTTCTTTCCACCACGGTCAGGGAGCTGTGGTATGTGATAAAAACTGAAAAATTCCCCACCCGACAACGTTTACACATGATACATCTTGCCGACATCCTCTCTGCCCCGGATGCGCCGCTGTTGACATCGACATGCACCATTTCGTTTATGGTACGGCTGCCGACTGCTGGCTGCTCACACAGCGCATGTTGGCATTGTCGCTGCGACGGACGCCTCAGTCCGTAGATCCCACCGAACTGATCCATCAAAAATGGTTCAAATGGCTCTGAGCACTATAGGACTTAACATCTGTGGTCATCAGTCCCCTAGACCTTAGAACTACTTAAACCTAACCAACCGAAGGACATCACACACATTCATGTCCGAGGCAGGTTTCTAACCGTAGCAGTCGCGCGGCTCCGGACTGTAGCCCCTAGAACCGCTCGGCCACCACCGCCGGCAACTGATCCATACCGACGTCATTTACCAGCCTGCTACTCATCATATTGCCACGGTATGCGTTAAGGGTATGGCATTGTGGTACTTTTGTAGTGAAAGCGTTGCAAGCTTGTTACAGTTTTGTTGTAATTTAACGAGCAACTACGCTATTTTACGGCGCAAAGTGTCGTATGTTTCACCCTTTACGAATTACTTGAGGTCTTTGTGTACGCACCCTATAGACCATTGGAGTGTACCGGGTGTGAGAAGAGATTGAGATGTAGCACATGATGTACTGATGACAGACATCAAAGGTAATTGTGGGGTGTTCCACACTTGCTGAACGAGAAGACGACATGGACATCCCGCCGTCTGGCTGCAGTGGACACCCCCGAAAGAAGACAACAAATAAAATGCTAAAAAAATGCAAACGGAAACGTAAAAAATTAATGACAAATAAAATATAACAAAACTAGTGGGCCGCTTCTTTTATCCTTTCCTTTGTTTAACAAAACGTTCAGAATCGTATTTCATTTTTGTTTGTGGGTAGATCTTGAAGCGGTGGCAAACAACCGTCATGGTTAGTTTTCAGGGTGAAAGTGGCGGTGGCACTAGCTCTGTTTTTGTTTTTGGGTTAGATGGGTTCTTGGAAGCATTATTGGTGGTAGGTGCCAACGCCTGAAGTGGAATAGGTGAAAAAAAATGTTAAGGCGATCGCTCGAAAAAAAAAGAAAATGTTCGTATAGCACTCGCAAAACAAAATAAGAAAAAATAAGAAAAATGGTAATGTGAAAAGTCGCGATAAACGGGAAATCGAAGTTCGAGTCCCGGTTCTGCATAAATTTTCGTTGTGGTCATTTCATTAGGCGGCTGATGATTAACAATCATTTCACGTATTTCATGATTGCTGTATTCGCCGCAAGTCCTGTTCCTTGTGCATATCTGGAGGAATATTGCGTCATAAATTCGAATAACACAGGACTGCGATATCGTGATTTTTACATGTCCACTCCTCCTCAACTGAGCTTCTCACTCTGGAGTTCATTGTCGCTGTATTCACATCCTAAGTGAACTTCAAACGCTTCACAATATTCCCCATTACTTCCTTCAACACCCTTTCTTCGATACGATGCTCTTGAACGTCATTCTACATTAGCTATACAACTATAATTTGCGAGTATTCTATTAATTATTCTGCAGTAGTTTATGACAATTATGTATACGAAAGTTCTTGGGTTCTAGTGCTAAATTGTTATTGAAAGAAACCAGAGGACTTGTTCGGTATTTACTTAATCATTGCGTTGGCGTGTGTGTTCATATGGTGACTGGACTATTAACGGAATTTACAGTCGTAGTGCAGCGGTGCGCTCCTGTTCCTCTTCCTGAACTTACCGACTTAGCTCCTCAGAGCCCCTGCTTTTTACGAAGCAACGATCTGGTAAAAATGTTTTAAACACAGGCAGCACTAGACTTGCCAGCAGGATAAATGAAATTTTTCTCTTAATTTGAGTATCCGTCTTTTCTGGTCGATGTGAGGCTACTAAATGAAAAACGTCTTGGTTAAAGTGTCTGTGCCGTATTATTATTTCGGCATTACATGTCTGGCGCCAGGTCCGCCCTGACAGACTGTTACTGACCTAAAAGCAGTTAACTGATAGAATTTTCCGCTGTTCAGTTTATTCTCACACTGCATTCCCTCTCTTGTAACAGCAATAAGAGCAGAACTCGCGTCCGGCTGTCTACAGGGCTATAACTCTAACCAGTCAATAAACCGTGGGACAATCCGCAAGTTTTTCATAAATTCGTGAAATCTTCTCGGGTGATCAGCCGAGTAAAGGCGTCGTCTTCTCGCAACGTTTCGAAGGGTTTCGTACCCATCATCTTCGCTTGAAGATGATGGGTACGAAACCCTTCGAAACGTTGCGAGAAGACGACGCCTTTACTCGGCTGATCACCCGAGAAGATTTCACGAATGGAATACGCCGAGAAAGTCTCAAATCACATTTTCATAAATTTACAACGTTCCCCCAAGAATTTGTGGTTCGAGAGGTTACATGTTTCATCCTTTTAGGTAAGACTTTGTCACAGTGATCTGTATAGATAAATCAAACTAGAAGTGCCTGAACCATTCTCAATTTGACAATTACGTTTATGCTATATAAGGGTGTGAAATTAATTTTTCATATTATCTTCAGTAAGCTGATTATTTGATTCAACGAGATCAAAGAGGGGCTTTATCTTCACCACATACGTGATGGCTTCAGCACGGTCAATAATTCGTGCAAATTGACTGAGAAGGAGAATTTGTGTGAGTAAGCTAATCTAGATTAGTAATTCGTGTGGTTCAATGGATTTTGTACTCCGTAAGCAAAATAAGGTTCAGTATATTAGCCACTTGCCCAGTGGCTGCACAAAGCCTGTTTCAGTCTGCAATGCGCACGGTCGCTACGGAGATTAAAATTAACTTTGTCAGGAAAAATTAGCGTATGTGATATAATGAGTGCTTGGAGCCAGTCTCATCATGGTACACAGAGGTGAGTACAAACAAATATATAGAAAATAGCACCCAAGAATACGCTGCCTAAATAAATTACCATGATCAATATACAGTCAGGCAAGTGACTTGTGTATTTGGATTTAAAATAAACTCAGTGGAAACGGTATATATAGACAATTCAATAATTTGGTGAGATCCGTAGAAGAAAAATAAGTACTTATAGATTAATTTCTATTGATTTAATGTATCTACAATTGCCCTTTGCAAGAACGATACAGAAATCTAGTTTTCTTGTTAAGCAGTCGATAAAAATTATGCTGTTTGGTAGCATGAGTGTGAACACTATGAGAGTCTGTGTCTGAATCAGTGGTTTTATAGAACACATACGGTATGCAGGAGATCTCGAACCTATGCTCAGCCGTGCGCCGTAGGATTTAGTTTTACGACACCATAGTATATTCGGATAATGAAACTGTAATTTAAACGAACACTCATGCCCGCTGGTTTGCAGTAAATAATGTACGAAATAGATGGTTTTAGGCATGTGCGAAGCGTGAGACTAATAACTGTACATCGATGAGCTAAGATGGGGCTGTGGTCAGTTTTACTCAGAATCAATTTTTCCCCCCATAGACCGAGTCTTCCTTGCCCATACATAAGCTACTGATATGAAACAGAAGCATGAAAATGGTAGTGTGACGAAACTCTGCAGTTGAAATTTAGCACTATGGTGTGGTTGGAGCTGAATCGGTACAGCAGTGATGTCGTTTTGGGGATAATTCGTAATAGTATGATACTGTTGCTCAAATTCAAAGTAAAACTGCAGACCAGAATTCAAAGTTCATTTAACCTGGGCATTATTAACAGAAAATCTGTTGTACTCAATGACGCTTTGTCTGAGACACCGGTATGATGCATGACCATTAGTATCACTGATATAAATATTGCTTTCTCGTTAAGTCACTTAGGTAGTAGTTGCCCGCTAGATAACACGAGAGTGAAGGGAACGAACTGGCGAGTTCACCATTAGGCAGCACCCTGAAGCCTAAAAAAATTACCTACATCGCAACCCATGCTGAATTTTAGGCTACTGGAAGGAATTCTCAATATTTACTTCTTCTTTTACTTGTGCCTTTTCCCACAGTTTGCACAGTGTAGATCAAGAATTTTGTACAACTGGAATAGGAGACATAGCGAACGGAGGTTCTTCGAAGCTGTTGATTCCTTCTCAGGATTCCGCAAGACCAATACATGAGCCGTCCTGCAAAATATTGGGTTCTGTGAGTCTTGAAAGCAGCTGATGACAATTCCATTAGGATAATGTGACACCTCACATGTACAGAATTGCTATACAGTGGCTCCAGGAACACTCCTCCGGGTTTCAACACTTGCGCTGGCCATCATACTCCCCTGACATAAACTTTATTGAGCATGTCTGGGATGCCTAGCAGTATGCTATTCAGAAGAGATCTCCACCCCCTCGTGCTCTTACGAATTTATGGGCAGCTCTGCAGAATTCAAGGTGTCAATTCCCTTCAACACTAATTCTGACATCAGTCGAGTCCCACGTCGTCCTGCGGCACTTCTATGTGCTTACGGGGACCCTACACGATATCAGGCAAGTGTACCAGTTCCTTTGTATCTTCAGTGCATCTTATGGACTAAAATATTTGCTTATGTCTATATGAATCTTTATTAGAGTACTGTGTAAAAATTTAGATTAAATCAGTCAACAACTTTTCGAGATCTTGGATAACAATATTTCTCATTACGTAATATCTGTATATTTACGTACTATATCTATTGAAAACATATGGATTTTGCACATCTGAACGACTTTTAGCGTATGATGTTTGAAGTAAATCGGTAAAAATTGTTTTCGAGTTTCTTGGTAACAAGGTCTCTGCTCTCTCTGTCTGTCTGTTTCTCTCTCTCTCTCGCTCCCTCTCTCCACATGTCCCTCTTCTGTGAGGGTAAGCGAGAGCTCATTAGAGGTCAGGGTGGATGTCTGCTATGTTTTCTGATGAAACCTGGTACTCCCTCAGTGTCAGTGATGGCTGTGTGTTTGTTAGGAGGATGCCAGTTGATGTTCCCCAGGACGATCGCTGGCCGATGTACCACTGTTGTAAACCAGCATGCTCTAGGGAGTGTTGACATGTTGCCTTGGCCTCCTTGATTACCAGATCTCCTTCCAGTGTAGCACATATGGGACATCATCAGACATTAACACTGGCATCATACACATACATTACTAACCATTCCTGTGTTGACTGACCAAGTGCAACAGGCATGGAAGTACAGCCCAAAAACTGACATCCAGCACCTGTACAACACATATCCTCAGATGCTCTACCCCAAAATATCACGCTCAGCCTTGCAGTAGCCGGATCTATCTCCTGCTGTGGAGATTACTTAAAAGCATATTATGCACTCCAGCTCAGGTTTCGAGCTACCTTCTGTCCCTGACTCTTCATTTTGCTGCTTTCATTCTTCAACATCATACTTCCCACAAAGTGATTAACTAAAGGATGTGCTAATGGAATTAATTAATACATTCTTGGCATTGATTTGAATTTTGTGTCATGAGATATATCTGCTCCAGCACAGACTGGGTCTTTTTGCAGCAGGGCGAGGAGGTAATTAATTGATCAATTTAATTAATTAGCTATAAAAAGTGTGTTCATATCAGCGAGTTGGATGTGGAGGCTTGGGGTAACCGAGAGGGAGTGGGAGGGTGAGCGGTTGGGTAAAGATGGATTATCCCTACGTGGTCATAAATCAACCTCCATGGGACATAAATCAATTAACAGAGGAAGTGGTTAAGGAGAGATAAGTATTATGCCTCCAATGCATGCGTGTCACTGAGCGTAAGCAACCCACAGAAACAATATGCCTCAGAATCAGATTTACTCCAGTACTGTAATACTCTGTGAATTAGCTTTTCAACACCAGTGCCTGCATATTTTAAAGTGTTATATCTGCGAATGCAGTTTTCCCAGCACCATCACAGTCGGGAATCTCCCGTTTGATCGAAAAATTTTCTTGCTTGTCCCAAAGGTTTTGCTATTGATAAAACTGGCAAATAAATAACAGAAAGTTGAGAAGATAAATGTTTATGGTACTTTTCTGCAATTCTACTGATGATTCTGTAGAGATTCGGTAAGAAGATGCTAGAGATGGTTTCTCCTGTAGTGAGATCATTACAAAAACTATGAAACTATTTTTCAAGGGGTTTTAAGTAAACTTTTCAAGAACATTTGGAGAAACCTTAGGGAAGAACATTGGAGACAACGACGGGAAAGAAAGCTTGGAATACGATCAAATGTCTGTGAAACCGAAGAAATAGGTTGTGTATAATCAATTGGCTTTCCTGGACAGAGTTTCACATGGACGTCAATAAATAAAGTTGTTGCTTCTAAGCTTAGTACTATCGTCTGTTAATTCTTTCGACTTGGTGGCCTTTGGGAAAAATAAATCTAGTCTACTAGTGATACACTTAACGAAATACAACAAGAAATATATTCTTGCAGATTTATTTCTCAAGTATGACTCTCTTAGTTATAAGAGAAGACCAATAATAATGTTTCAAACATTGTGACTGAATCCAGAGACAGTACAGAAGCCGAAACCACATCACTTGACCCGGAAGAGACTAAGATGAGAGAGATATGTTTCAGATAAATATTCAATTTCTGTACAGACAAACGAAGGTCCTCATTTAAGTGCCATAGAATTACATGAGAGGAAAAAGGTGATTGCTGAAGACTACGCATCTCTGCTGACCGAAAAAAAGACAGACAGAAAGTGAGAAAGCAACCATAGAATTTAAAGTAAAATTCTCAAAGGCAACTTTAAAGGAAGATTATGTACATATTCCTATTCTGAGCTTTGGTATGGCTACGGGGACACCACACCACATTATTTAAGTTACTTAAATAAAAGAGCATATCAAATTTAGTGACCGATATACGATTCGAAAATGAGCTGTTCAAAAGCATTTCTGGGACTTTTGATCTTAGGAACATGACATATTTCCTGTTAATATAAAATTAAAGTCTTGTGTAATTTTTAGTACATTTTTCAAGTTTCTTACATGCGGCTGGGTATTTTAAAGGATACACTTTATTTTACATTACAATGTTTCAGTACAATGCCGAGGCAGTTACCTAGATAATATACTGAAGTGCCAATAAACGGCTATCATCTTAACGTTTCACTGACTTCACCTTCAACGACAAATATGACTGCCGCCGGCCAGGGTGGCCGAGCGGTTCTAGGCGCTACAGTCTGGAACCGCGCGACCGCTACGTTATTACGTTCGAATGCTGCCTGGGGCATGGATGTGTGTGATGTCCTTAGGTTAGTTAGGTTTAAGTATTTCTAAGTTCTAGGGTACTGATGACCTCAGAAGTTAAGTCCCATAGTGCTCAGAGCCATTAGAACCCAAATATGACTGCAGTTCCAAATAGCACCTGAAAACATTCGTTCTTGGGAAATGACGATTTATGTAACGTTTTATGATGTGTGAAAGCATTATGAGTTGTTACACCATCACAACCATGACAAAGAAAATACTGTACTTTCAATAATCTTTGCCTAAATTTCATGGAACTGAGAAGAAAATTAGCGTCACTGTGAGTTTTTCGTTTGCACTTATATGTTTCTTGACCACATGGCAGATTTGCTTCTGTAACTTCTAAAGTCACCGCAAACTGACTCACATTTAACCTAAAACAGAGTCTTAATTTTGTGTCGTTATTTGTTCACCGCATGTGGTAGTTATAGTGTGACTTTGCAGCAGTGGCAAGCAGCTGTACCCGTAAGTGAGGCGCGGGCTTGTTGATGATAACGTTGTGCAGAGTGAAGTAGCAAGTACGTCGGGCCGACTACAGAGAATTTTTTTTTTTTGTTGAGATGCCGAAACGGCTTGATCACCTAGATTATGAGCAACGCTAGCCGCTAATCACCATAGAAACCGGTGCACTGGCACTAACTAAATGGGCATCAGTATTTGACTTGAAGAGGCGCTTTCTGAAAACATACATGGACTGCCGAGTATAAACAAAGGACAATAATACCAATGTCTTCAGTGTCACAGCTCTATGGACGACGGCGCTGTGCTATGTGTGGTAATACATGAAACTTCCGACGTAAGTTCCTGTCTTTGGCAGGGCCACGATTGTATCCTTGAGTTCACATGGGACCTACAGCCAGCTAGCAGGGAGCCAGACGAGACCTTCACCAGCACACTAGAGTCCTGCCTAGAGCAGGGGAGGGGTGGGGTTGTAGGGAGTTGCATCCCTGCTGCTGCACAGGACGTCCACTCACCAACATCCACCGTCCGCTGTCAAGGGAAGCGGTTCAGCATGGCACGAATGCCACTTGCCATTGGATGCAGGTGCTCGGACGCCACGGAAAAGTTCGCTGCTGGGGCAGTTTGCTTCACAGTAGGTGCCGCAACTTGGCCACGGGTGACAGGGTCTTGTCCGCGGAAAAGACGGGATACCAAAGCGCCTAGCAGTGAACTGAAATTGACATGAGCAGGACGATGAACACCTGTAAAGGTTGAGGTACATGAAAATAAATCTTCACAGATTGCCGCAGCGTCTCTCTGCAGCCGAAAACTGCTCTGTGTCTCCTATGCCCTGCCCCACAGCCTACTCCAGCATCGCCGTACATCTGGCGACTTCATTTGGTGTCGGAGTAGTGGTCGTCCTCTTTGCAGTACGGCATTAGGAGTTCTGTTTTGGAATGGTTGCATGAAAAATGTGAAGAAATTGGAAAAGAAATGATTCTCGGAAGGACTGACTCAGCTTATGGATGAATTGAAATAACGTTCAGTGGAGTTAAAAGCAAGGGTGGTAACATAAAGAGTGCAACGGAAATTCCTCTGTTAAATGCTGCGAGAGAGCACATAGACGGAAAGAATACATTGAAGGCCTGTATGATGGGTAAGATCCGTCTGATGTGATAGAAGGGAAATAGGAGTCTACTTAGAAGAGATAGGGGATCCAGTATTAGAATTTAAGAGAGTTTTGGACTACTTAAGATCAAATGCAGATGGGGTGGATAACATTCTATCAGAATTTCTAAATTCTTTGGGGAAAATGGCAACAAACCGACTATTCACGTTGGTGAGTGGAATGTTTGAGTCTTGCGACATACCGTCTTTCGGAAAAATATCATTCACACAATTCCAAAGACTGCAAGATCTGACAACTACAAGAATTATCGCACAATCAGCTTAACAGCTCCTGCATCCTAATTCCTGACTAATAATATACAGAAAGGTGGAAGAGACTAGTGAGGATGTGATAGATGAAGATCGATTTGGCTTTACGAAACGTAAAGGCACGAGAGAGGCGATTCTTACGCTACGGTTGATAATGAAAGCAAGACTGAAGAAAATCAAAACATTTTCATAGAAATTGTGGACCTGGAAAAAGCGTTCGACAGTGTAAAATGGTGCAAGATGTTCGAAATTCTGAGACAGATAGGAGTAAGCTATTGGAGATATGGTTCATACAGTTCATACACACTATGCATAAGAGTGAACGGCGATGAACGAAGCGCTTGGATTACAAAGAGTATAAGACAGGGAAGAAATCTTTCGCCCCTACTGCTCAGTCTGTACATCGGAGAAGCAATGATGGAAATAAAAGAAAGGTTCAGGATTGGAAATAAAATTCAAGGTGATATGATATCAATGATTCGATTCGCCGATGACATTGCTATCCTGAGTGAAAGAGAATAAGAATTACATGATCTGCTGAATGGAATGAACAGTCTAATGAGTATAGAAAATGGGCTGAGAGTGAATTGAAGAAAGACGAAAGTAATTAGAAGTAGCAGAAATGAGAAGAGCGAGAAACTTATCGTCAGGATTGATGGTCACGAAGTAGATGATATTAAGGAATTTTGCTAGGTGGATTGATAAAGTAAGGAGTGAGGAGGTCCTAGGCAGCAAAATAATCTATAACGGACGGAGTAAGGAGGGCATCAAAAGCAGACTTGCACGGGTCAAAGGGGCATTCCTGGCCAATAAAAGTCTGATAGTGTCAAACATAGAGCTTAATTTGAGGAACAAATATCTAAGAATATATGTTTGGAGCACAGTATTGTATGGTAGTGAAACAGGGACTCTCGGAAAACCGGAACAGAAGAGAATCGAAGCATTTGAGATATGGTGCTACAGGTTAAAATTAGGTGGATTCGTAAAGTAAGGAGTGAGGAGGTCCTGAACAGAATCAGAGAGGAATGAAATACGTGGAAAACACTGACAAGGAGGGTGGACAGGATGATAGGATATTTGCGGTGGTCTAGCGGTTTTAGGCGCTCAGTCCGGAACCGCGCGACTGCTACGGTAGCAGGTTCGAATCCTGTGTCGGGCATGGATGTGTGTGATGTCCTTAGGTTAGTTAGGTTTTAGTAGTTCTAAGTTCTAGGGGACTGATGACCACAGATGTCCCATAGTGCTCAGAGCCATTAGAACAATTTGATAGGATATTTTTTAAAAGACATTTGGAAATCTATGGTACTAGAGGGAGCTGTAGACGGTAAAAACTGTAGAGGAAGATAGATATTGGAATACATTCGGCAAAAAATTGAGGACACAGGTTGCAATTGCTGCTCTGAGTTGAGGAGGTTGGCACACGAGAGGAGTTCGTGGCGGACTGAATGAAACCAGTCAGAAGACTGACAGACTGACAATAAGAAACGGGGGTATGGGAGTTGCGGACTTACGGACTTTTTTTTTTTTTACAGTGACCTGGTTATTGAGGAAGGGTGCGGAGATGCATTTAAGTATTCTTTTGTTGTAAACATTTAAGTATTCTCTTGTTGTAAACATTTGTGAGATTTGTGGTAAGGGGAACCTGATTTTTACACAATCTCGCGGGGATAAGTGTCATGATTCTCCGGTATCCATAAGATGCAGCCAGTGTAATTTGTGGTCCATTCTGCACCTTGTACTGAGTCTGCTGCACTAGAATGTTCAAATCTTTAAATGTGTGTGACATCCTAAGGGATCAAACGGCTTGAGGTCATCACTGCTTAAACTAACCTAAACTAACTTATGCCAAAAACAAAAGACAAATCCATGACCGAGGGAGGACTAGAGCCTCCAAACAAGGTGCCGCGCAGTCCGTGACAGGGCGCTTCAAACAGCGCGGCCTCCCGGCGCGACGCTATAATGTTATACTTGTCTTCGTTTCGGCCATAATGCGATTCAGTGTTCTAAGTGATAAGATCTAGCATCTGACTTTTTTTGTTTTTTTGTTTTTTGTTCTGTGTTGTTCTGAGTGGTTTACTATAGGTTGTGTGAGGAGTATTCACTTGACTAGGCGCTGGAGTTCTTTGTTTTTGTGGTTCTGTGGCTTGTGATTTGGGATTCTGAAGGATGAAAGGTGCACAATGGCAGAGTCAGGGATGCAAGGCGTCTCGAAACCTGAGACTGTGTGGATTTTACTGAAGAACGTAGCTCAAATAACAAAGGATAGTACGCCATTAAGTAATCAGTTAGCAGCAGGGGCGAGCAGTTGTCGTTGCCTGAAGTGTTATAGCAGGAGATAGATCCGGCTGCCACATGGTTGTATGTTCCATTTTCCGATTGAGCATTTGAGGATTTGTGTTGTACGGGTACTGGATGTCAGTCTGTGGAATGTACTTGTAGGCCCGTTGCGCTTGGTCGGTCAGTACTCGGACAGTTAATGCAGTTTGTGGGCGATGCCGGAATTGATGTCCGATACGTGCTCCACTGGAAATAGACTGGTAATCGAGCAGGCAAATGCGACATGTCGACACTCTCTAGAGCATGCTTGGTTACAACAGTGGTATATAGACGAGCAATCCTTTAACAAAACACCCCCAGGAATGCTGCTCATGAACGGCGGAGCAACAATCAAAAGACTCACGTACAGATTTTTTGCCAGGATTCTAGGAATAGCCGCCAGAGTTCTCATTCTGTCGTACGAAATAGCACCCCAGACCATAATTCCAGGTGTATGTGCGTCCATCAGTATGCCTAGCACACAGACAATTTGATTGCAGGTTTCATCAGAAAACAAAGTAGACGTTCACCCTGACCTCCAGCGAGCTCTCGATTGACTTGACTAGTTCAAAAGAACAAGCAATACAAAATGGCTCTGAGCACAATGAGACTTAACATCTGAGGTCATCAGTCCCCTAGAACTTAGAACTACTTAAACCTAACTAACCTAAGGACATCACACAAATCCATGCCCGAGGCAGGATTCGAACATGCGACCGCAGCGGCCGCGCGGTTCCGGACTAAAGCGCCTAGAACCGCTCGGCCACAGGGCCGGCGAACTAGCAAAACAAAGCTGGGATGAAGTGTATAAGGAAACGGAAATGAATATAAAATTCTCTAAATTCTGTACATTATTTAAATTGAACTTTGAAAGGCATTTCCAAAGTATGCATGTCTGTATCAACGTCTCACAGAAACAGATGGATAACAGCAGGTATCAAGAAGTCCTTCCAAACACTTCCATGCCTTAGTTTCATGAAAAAGAGTCACAATGATCCAGAATTCTTAAATTTCTTTCACAGATACAAAAAGATCAATATGAAGGTGCTGGCAAAATAGTCATTTATTTACAAAATAATATATAATGCAGATAATAAAATCAAAGCAGTCTTGGATGTTATAAAAAAGGAAATGGAGAGGCAAACAAACGCAGAATAACATTCTGCTGAGGGAGGGTGATAAGGTAATAAATGATCCACAACACTTAGCAAACTAAGTAAATAAGCATTTTTCAAGTATTGCAGAGAACTAACTTAAAAATTCCCCAAAACCAATAAAACACCTGTAAATAATGTTCCACAAAATACAATGAAGTTACCTCCAACCACAGAGCATGAAGTCGATAAAACTGTTAAAAACTAAAAAATAAAAAGTCAGTAGACTTAGATGAAGTACCTATGTGTGTACTGAGACAATAAATAGGGATTATACAAGGCCCCTTTACAAATATAATAAATGAATCCGTCACATCAGATATATTTCCAGAGCAGTTAAAACAGGCAAGAGCTGTACCTTTGATTAAGAAAGATAACGCAGAAAACATTGAAAATGACCAGCCCATTTTCCTGTTGTCACCATTCTCAAAAATAGTAGTAGCAATTATGAAAGACAGATTAATGAATTACATGAATAAATACAATCTTTTAAGCGAATCACAGTTCGTTTTCCGAAGTGGCAAAAATACGGAGTCAGCCACAGTGGATTTCAGAAGTGTTGTACTTGATGCTCTTGATAAAGATGAGTGTGTCACAGGAACATTTATGGATCTCTCTAAGCCCTCTGATACGGTTGCCCACAAGATTCTATTCAATAAATTAGAACCATTAGGAATAAGAGGAGTAGCTAATGACTGGTTTCGATCATACCTAGCAGATAGAGTACAAAGAGTAGACATAACACATGCTTCAAATAGATCTAAACATTTAGCAAAACACTTACTAGAACCAAAATACATTAAAATAGGGGGTTTTGTAGGGTAGAATTTTCGGATCAGTACTATTCCTGATATACATCACTGTCTTTCCCAGTAGTGTTACTCTTGGTAAAAAAATTCACTTGGCTGATGACAGAAATATTATAGTCAATAAGAAAACAAGAGAACTCGTTGCAGAGAAAGCAAATTAACCTCTCAATGGAGTTTACAGTCAGACAATAACCAATAAAGTGACAGTGAACATAAAGAAAAACTAATGCCATGAATTTCAATTTGAATGGGAAAATGACAATGTTAAATTAAATGTAGCTAGCACCTCTATATACTTTGTAACAAATGCAAAATTTCTAGGAATGAATATCGATTCTCAGTTGAAGTGGTGTAAACACACTAAAGTACTTGCAAACAAAATGTCATCAGCATGTTATGCCCTTAGAATCCTATCATCAGTGTCTTACTTGCAGTGTCTTTTAGTTACATACTATGCATATGTACACCCAATTCTTAGCGATGGCATTCTTTTTTGGGGAACAAATGCACAAAATATGAATACAATTTTCAAACTCCAGAAAAGAGCCATAAAATAATAACCAAAAATAGTTGTTGAGCTCATTGTAAAGATCTGTTCAAAACACATGGGATTTTAAATGCTCCATGTGAATACATTTACCAGTCAGTTGTATGCATCAAAAATAACATTGGTATTTACTGCACAAACAGCTCTGTCTATGACTATGGAACAAGAGCTGGACTCAACTTACATTTACCAAGAAAACATAAACATAAAACTCAAATCAGCATTTTCTACCAATTAATAAAACTGTACAATAAATTACCAAAAGAGATTAAAGAAATGAAAAAATACACTTATTTAAAAAGACAGCTAAAAACTACCTGTTATGCAATATATTTTGTAAATTGAAGAATTACTTAGATGAAACAGAGCAAGGGTTTGGTAAATAAAATCTTGTACAAATAAACAATAACAATGATCATAAAACATCCAACATTCCACATAACACCTGCACACTATGTTTTTACCTTCTTTTTTCCTTTTCTAATAATAGTTGCCCCTAAAGCTATGCATAGCGCAAAACTAACACCTCTTCCTCTTTCTGAGCTCAACATCTCACTTATTATAGATAGATGCTGACTCAGTTTTTCAGAATAGCGAATGGTAAGTTGCCCTACAGTGTGTGGAAAAGAGATCTAAGGATGAATAAAGCTACTACTACTACGATTCATTTGATTAGTGAAGTCAGCATAAATGTAATATAAAGTGCATAAAGCTGTCTAACACAGTCCACAACGGACTTCTCTCATATTTATACAGATAAATGACTTGAACAGCTTCGTCATTTAGATAGTTCCAGAAATTCTACGAAAATCGCACAACTAGGCGTTAGTGTAATCTGTTACTCTTCTCGTAATTATTCGCTATATTCGTAGCAAGACTTTATGACGAACTGAGCTGAATATTTCTGCTTTCGCTGTCACAAGTAATTAACGAATCCCTTAGGACTGTGAATGTACGCTGAGAGATGAGAACTTCGTTAACTCACATGTCTGGCAAAAACTAATATTTATGGATGAGCATATAAAGTGGTAATTTATACCGACACATATAACGGAATTTACATGAAAAGAACATGTAAAGTGATGAGAAAATTGCTTTATTCATTATTCTCTTCCAAACGGTTATTATAATTGAAGTAAGCGAACGCAGAACGGTGCGAAAGATTAAATGACATAATTTTGTTTTTGACAGTTATAACTACCGATTGTTAATTGGAATTGCTTTATTCTGCTTGTCACCAGTGACGTTGCAGTTTCCTCCTGGGCATGCTTATGGCCCATTTACCAATTACATTCACTCATTACAATGACAGTCGTGTCTGCCATATTAAACGTGAATATGTTCCTTCCGATTTGCGGCAGCGAAACATACTAACATAACAAAGTCCTGTGAGCCACAGTCTCCATACTCATACTAACGTTCATTCTTTTCTCTCAGTTATGAGAATACTGTGCAAATAAACAGAACCGTTACACAACAACATTTGCAGAGGAAAACATGGAAATTATATTGTCAATGTACTGTATACATTGAAATTTAAACCTAGTAACAAAAACATGGGATAACATGGGAAAGCATGTGAATAGAAGTAGATCAAATTACACCTTTTATTGAATAACAGATATGTGGCGTAGGTTAGTTGAATATATTCCTTGGGATGTAATTTAGATTACGCCAAAGAGATGTCAGCAGGCAGGTTACATCAGAATGCCAAATGAAATGACGTAGAAGAAAACATTGCCTGAAATGCATTAGTTAAAGTGAAGACACTTTTCAAAAATAAGCTGTGGTTGAAAAGGGATGTTTACAGCCGCGTGTGCTCCGTTACGGTGATGAGACAAAGGCTTTTGAGCGAAATATTTTGTAAAATTCAGGCTAGCTTAGTGAAAAGTGGAGGGATACATGTTGTGAACTACCAGGCTGGAAAGGAAAGTCATCTAGTGAGGCAGAGAATAGACTGTGCTACTGTGTATTTCAACAATTAGAGTTACTGTTAGCAACTGATGCTGCAATTATAGCAAACAAAAGTAACTCTTACTCTTACTATTTGGTGTCAGACGTAGAATTAATTAATATCTGAATTTTCTGTCACCTACCGCTTCGGTTCCTCGCTCCTGTACCCAGTAACGAACCACAAAGCGTTCAAAGAAACTTAACAACATAACGTCATATGAGTGAAAGTTAACACTTGGAATCCAATGGAAAGAGCGTTTTAGTTTCCACAATTGCAGTGGTAACTTTGTAGTGTAATGAACTTCAATCCTTAAATAGCTAATAAAAAAATATATATCACAATTCTTTGAAAAGATGTCGTTGCGCTTCCAGCCTCTTACGACCTTTATACGAAAGACTGAGTGAATACGTATAATGAAAATTTTTCAGCTAAGACACTCTCTCAGTATTACGCCAACTGCTACAATGTGAATTACTCTTGCGTAATGGCCTTTTAATTTACCAACTCGTTGAACAGATTTGCTGCCCTTCTTCCTGAAAATAAAGAAAAAATCCGTCCCAGTGGAATGCTACGGGGTTCAGTTAATATGTCACCAGTAAAAGTCTCTTGAATTGATTTCCTGTAAATTAAAAACAGCTGCAATTCAACGCCTACAATAAAAGGAATAGCCTGCGGCCTGATTAATCAAAGGAAAGAAATGTTTACTTATTTATTTATTGTTCCGTGGGACCAAATGAAGGAGAAGTCTCCATGGTCATGGAACGAGTCAATACATTAAATTATAACACGATATTAGAAACAGATAAAATGAAATATAAAAAAAACATATCAGGTGACAAGTTGTAAGTTTAAATGAAGAGAATCAACAATGTAACACTGGAATTTGCTTAATTATTTAGCTCTTCCAGGAGCTCCTCGACAGAATAGAAGGAGTGAGCCATGAGGAAACTCTTCAGTTAAGACTTAAATGAGTTTGGGCTACTGCTTAGATTTTGGAGCTCAATACTGCACTCCTTTCTGCACAAGAGTCAAGGAAGTGCATTCTACATGCAGATTTGATTTCTGCCTAGTATGAACTGAGTGAAAGCTGCTAACTCTTGGGAATAAGCTAATATTGTTAACAACAAACGACATTAAAGAAAATATATACTGTGAGGGCAATGTCAGAATTCCCAGATTTTTGAATAGGGGTCGACAAGAGGTTCTCGAAGTTACACCACATAAAGCTCGAACAGCCCGTTTTTGAGCCAAAAATACCCTTTTTGAATCAGAAGAATTACCCCAAAAATAATACCATACGACATAAGCATATGAAAATATGGGAAGTAGACTACTTTTCTTGTTGAAGTGTCACTTATTTCAGATACTGTTTTAATGGTAAATAAAGCAGCATTTAGCTTCTGAACAAGATCCTGGACATGGGCTATCCACAACAGCTTACTATCTATCCGAACGCCTAGGAACTTGAACTGTTCCATCTCGCTTATAATATGCCTATTCTGTCTGGTCAAAATATCGGTTCTTGTCGAATTGTGAGTTAGAAACTGTAAAAACTGAGTCTTACTGTGATTTAGTATCAAATTATTTTCTACAAGCCACAAACTTATTTCATGAACTACATTATTTGCTACTGTTTCAGTATTACACACAAGATCCTTCACTATCAAGCTGGTGTCATCAGCAAACAGAAATATTTTTGAATCACCTGTAATACTAGAAGGCATATCATTTATATAAATAAGAAACAGCAGTGGCCCCAGCACCGACCCTTGGGGAACGCCCCACTTAACAGTGCCCCATTGGGACTGAACATCACTACCACTCTCAGTATTGCGGAGAATAACCCTCTGCTTTCTGTTCTTAAAGTAAGAGGCGAACCAATTGTAAGCTACTCCCCTTACTCTATAATGGTCCAACTTCTGCAGTAATATTTTGTGGTCAACACAGTCAAAAGCCTTCGTTAAATCAAAGAAAACACCTAGCGTTCGCAACCTTTTATTTAATCCGTCCAAAATCTCACAGAGAAAAGAGATTATAGCATTTTCAGTTGTTAAACCACTTCTAAAACCAAACTGAACATTTGACAGTAAATTATGTGAATTTAAATGCTCCAGTAACCTTGTACATACAATCATCTCGATAACTTTAGCAAACATCGATGGCACAGAATTAGGTCTAAAATTGTCAACATTATCAATGTCTCCCTTTTTATAAAGTGGCTTCACTACCGAGTACTTCAATCGGTCAGGAAACCGACCACTCCTAAAGGAAAAGTTACAGATATGGCTGAGAACTGGGCTAACATACAAAGAACAATACGTCAGTATTCTGCTAGATACCCTGTCATATCCATGAGAGTTCTTGGTCTTTAGTGATTTAATTATTAACTCAATCTCCCTCTTGTCAGTATCATGGAGGAGCATTTCAGGTAACAGTCTCGGAACACTTTTTTCTAAGAGCACTATATGATTCCCTGTTGGGACTAGGTTTCTATTTAGTTCACCTGCTATATTCAGAAAGTGATTATTAAATACTGTACATATATGCGACTTATCAGTAACACGGACACTCCCACTACGCACTGATCATATATCCTCGACCTGTCTCTGCAGACCAGCAACTTCCTTTACGACTGACCATATGGTTTTAATTTTATCCTGAGACTTAGCTATTCTATCTGCATACCACATACTTTTTGCCTTCCTAATAACATTTTTAAGCACCTTACAATACTTTTTGTAATGGGCTGCTGCATTTAGATTTTAACTGTTTCTAACGTTTTGATATAATTGCCACTTTGTTCTTCAAGATATTCTTATCCCTCTAGTCAGCCACCTAGGCTGCCTGTTTGTGCTAGTACCCTGTTGTAAACGCTCTAACGGAAAGCTACTTTCAAAGAGCATGAGAATAGTCTTGAGAAAAGCATTATATTTATCGTCTACTGTATCAGCGCTATAAACATCTTGCCACTCTTGTTCCTTTATAAGATTTACAAAGGTCTCTACAGCAACTGGATCAGCTTTCCTAAACAGCTGATGACTATATTTAACACGTGTTGCAGCACAAAAATCTTTTAGAGTTCAAATTTGTGCATCATGATCTGAAAGGCCATTCACCTTTTTGCTAACAGAATGCCCTTCTAGTAATGAGGAATGAACAAAAATGTTGTCAATGGTTATTCTACTGTTCCCTTGCACTCTAGTTGGAAAGAATACGGTTTGCATAAGATTATATGAATTAAAGAGGTCTACCAGCATCCTCTTCCTTGCACAATCACTTATACAATTAATATTGAAGTCACCAACAAACTTTTTGTATTTCCTATAAAGTGATCCAAGAACCTCCTCTAACTTTAGCAAAAATGTTGTGAAATCGGAGTCTGGGGATGTATAAATATCAACAGTTAGATGTTTAGATCCATTAAATTTAACCACACCTGCACAACATTCAAACACCTTTTCAGTGCAGTACTTTGAAATTGATAATTGACTCAAATGGGATGCCGTTTTTCACATACATGGCTACACCCCCACACCGCAAAGAGCTCCTCGAAAAGCTGCCAGCCAACCTGTATCCTGGTAAAGGAAGCCTCTGAATTATCTCCTTATTTAAGAAGTGTTCAGATATACCAATAATTTCAGAGTCAACATCTATAAGCAGTTCACTAACTTTATCTCTGATACCTTGTATATTTTGATGAAATATACTAATTCCCTCATTACTCGGATACCTAAGCTTTGTCAAAAGTGGTTCCTTTGTTAGAGAGACTTCCCTTAAGCAGGAATACCTATCAGCTGACTTCAATCTAAAAAAGGTGCAGATCTAACACCCACTACTGCAGGAAGTTTCCCATGAGAAATCCCCCAACCACACCTATGCTGTCACCTATAAGCTTTGCCAACCTCCCCTTCCCATACCTGTTGAGGTGCAGGCCATGTCAAGTGAAACCCGTGCTGCTGATAGACTCCACCGACACCACTGAAATGTGACTCATGCTTTCTGTCATCAGCGCACCCCAAAGTCTCATGTTATTACGCCTGACGGCTGTATCAAGATGAGCCCGATCGTGACGCTGAAACAGTTCCATGAAATGCACATTCGTGTTGCCAGTCTGAGTGGCTATCTTTTCCTGGTCACTCCCCATCCCTATTAATACTATTACCAGACCCACCCACAATCACTACCTGATCCTCATTAGTAAAATCCCTACATAACCCCCCTCTGTTAACAGTCACCTGAGCCAACCCTGCATTAGGTTTCACAATGCTGGTGACCTGGTACTCACTCCCCAGCACTTCCTGCAACTGCTGGCCCACACCCCTGCCATGAGAACTACCTAACAGCAGAACCTCCTTCTTCCTCTTCGACTTTGCAACTGTTCTAGGCACAGTAACTACTGAGGTCTGCTGCATACTTCCTACATCTACATCTACTAGAGATTCCTCTCCACTAGACTCTGACAGTTGGTCATATCAATTGTAAACACCAATAGTAAAATATCTGAAAATCTTCTTCTCCTAGCAGATCTCTTGCCAACAGCCAGCTCCCATTCCCCAACCCCCTTCTCCCTCCTCATCCTATCTAGCTCCTCCTGTGCGTTTTTCAACTGCACCTGAAGGGCACAGATCTTACGCTTCTGCTCCTCTATCTACTTACTCTTGCTACATAACCTGCAGCTCCAGGAGAGGATCTCACCAGAATGTCCACTGGCTTCCCCACTGCATTCCCCCCAGTGAAAATACTTCGAGCAAGTCTCACACCGCAATCCACTACTCACGAACCTACGGCAAAGCTTCTCCTAAGTTTCGCTACTACAATAAGAAGATGTTAAAAACCTGACTACAATAATCACAAACTTACTCTTCAAGGGAAGTAACTACTATTATTAACAGTATTAATAAACAACAAATGTGAATATAACAAAAAACCAATACAGAAAGAGAATCAAACGTCTAATGACACAGTAACGAAGCTGAAAACAGTTCCCAAAAGGTTCTTCTGAAATTATTTCACCAGAAAACACCAACAACACCGGTTGAAGACTACTAAAGTTCCTAAATAAACCAATATACACAAACAATTAATTAGTACTTAGCTTTCGAAGCGCCGCTATAGCTGCAACTGGTCAGCGCGGAATGTAAACACAGGCAAGAGGTCAAGTTGCTCGATACGAAAACTGACAAATATCAGGTCACAACACAAGAAAGGCAGAGGTGAATGAAGAAACCACTAATACGTCACTCATATAGTAAATATTATCACAAAACCCGTTAAAATATGTAGCTGAAACCTAAAAATATATGAAAACTTAGAGAGCGATCTCACACGCAGTCACTCGCTTGTGACGTCACACCATTATATTTTAACATTTCAATGAATTATCATACAGTCGTCATTTACACTGTCTAGAAAGTTTTCAAATGCTCTATGCTAATCTCTGTTTAAAATTTCACAACAAAACCATTTTCCGTTTACTTAATCTGACGGAACAGTTTCATTGTCATCACAGAAGGAGACAGCATATGTCCTTCATCCATAGAAGAAGCGAGATGATTCTTAGGAATAATTAATGGATACATCGCCATATCAAAGGAAATTTATCATTTTTATAATTGTGTCTACGCCACTCATTTCTAAAGTACTCATTGGTGCTCTTAAATGTTACCGCGTTTCCTCACTGTCGACGTCAGTTCATGTTTCCTCTGTGGAGTCCACCTTAATCCCAACAGACCGCAATTCTCTCCGCTGTCCATAGGTCATATATCTTCTCTCTGTCGCTCTCTCTCTCTCTCTCTCTCTCTCTCTCTCTCTTCCTCCTACCGCTCGCCCCCCCCCCCTCCCTCCCCCATAGGCTGCAGCATGCGAAACGAAATAAAATAAATTTTAACTTCTACTTCATCTTTACCTAGGTCATTCGCCGGCCGAAGTGGCCGTGCGGTTAAAGGCGCTGCAGTCTGGAGCCGCAAGACCGCTACGGTCGCAGGTTCGAATCCTGCCTCGGGCATGGATGTTTGTGATGTCCTTAGGTTAGTTAGGTTTAACAAGTTCTGAGTTCTAGGGGACTAATGACCTCAGCAGTTGAGTCCCATAGCGCTCAGAGCCATTTGAACCATTTTTTTTACCTAGGTCATTTAAAACGTGTTAGTCAAATTTTATTTGCTACGAGATATTGACTGCATTTTATTGGGTACGAAAAACACAAAGCTTTTGAACGAAATTCGCATGGAGGTCTAACACGAAAAATCGTTACCTTATAACTGAGGTGAATACTGTAATTTCGACTGTAATGGAACTTAAATGGAACTAAGAATAACATATACCTCTGTGAATGGATCGTAATTGAGCAAGAATTACAGGACTCCAAGAGACGGAGATGTTTTGAATGGACGTCATAAAGGAAGGAGGCAAGTTAGATACGTCCAGCTGAAAAGCGTTTTACGTCTGGATGTCTCAAGTAGAATCTTTATGCACAAGGTGAGGTCAAGTGACTGTTTTCGATATTGAGTTTACCATAATATTATGTCCTCTTACTGGAAACGCACTTGAATGAAATAGAGAGAAAGTTTTACTATGAAGAAGCCAGTTACTGTGGGGTGGAAACTGGTACGTAAGTTATGAAATAAACAGCTGGTGAAATTTTAACTCAAATTGTAACGGTGTTTTCTTTTATTATTGTTTTTCTGGGTGGTATGACGCCGTTCGGCCACGAATTCCTCTCTTGGGCAAACCTCTTCATCTCAGAGTAGTACATGCATCCTACGACCTCACTTATTTGCAGAATATATTCCAATATCTCTCTTCCCCTGCTATACGGAAATATCTGATGTGGGATCGGAACACTCCTATACTTCTGGTGATGGGGGTAACTATAGGGGAGGGATCAGAGCGTTATGTAAGTACGGAAATGGCAGACATGTAGAATTTTCTACCGAACTTAGTTAAACACGAGATACAGTCTATAAAAACAATTGCCCTGTACCGACTGTGGGCTGATGCATACGTGGGACCTATATTTCTGAGGGTGGAGGAGGAAAAGATTGAAATGTAAAGATAACTTTCTGATGCTTGGAGAATTTTTAACCAAACTGGGTAAGAATATGACGGGCGCTATTTAATAATACACTGTTTAGGTTGGACTTCTCTAGCGCACATAAGGGTGGCAGTTGTGCGAGGGATGGCATGTAATAGTAATCAAAGACGGTACACTCTACTGTTGGATGAACACTTTATTTTGAATAAAGTATTACTTTGAGCATTTTGAGCGAATTCTTAGTTCTTTCGTCGCTGTGCTGAATGGTGTAATTTTTGATGACAGAGAAATCCTGCTGCGATAACATAGGCTGGTAGGAATTACACGTGAGAAAATACACTGGAACGCTGGGACAAACTTCACCAAAATTTGTTTCATCTGGGGTCCAGTTGCAGTGCATTATGTACCTTGTAAATGATTGGACATTGACACATTTCTCCCACAAGCAACCTTATGCCGCACAGTCAAGGAAAACTCACACAAGAATTCAGTTGTTCCTGCATCAGATGGTGAAACTAAAAATATATCACATAGTCAGGTTTTATGTTAAATTGTTGTCACTGCAAGCAATTTTATTTTATATCCCGTTTATTTACGAGTTTTTAAAAGTACAGGGTGGCGCAGGGAAACGGGATATTTCGAAATAACGTCGATTCCATGAATAAATTCATAAAACCAGTAATTTATTAACGAAAGTGAATGTATTCAGTATGCCATTATTCAGTATGTCTTTACAATCAAACTGTCGAAAAGTGTCGCTTTACTTTTTAAAGATGACATCGGAAAGATGTGCTCCCATTCGGCGATCATACTCTGAACAGCCTGTTATGAAAACTCTGGAATGCGTGATGTAGCAAATCTTGGGGAATGGCAGTGATTTCGTTTTCAATGTTCTCCTTCAGTACATAGATTGTTGCAGGACGTGTACGGTACATCTTGCCTTTAAGATATCCCCACAGGAAGAAGTCGCACACACTAAGATCAGGGGATCTCTCGCAGGCCATGCAATGTCACCGTTACATGAAATAATGCGTCTTCCAAACAATTGACGAACTGCTGCCATCGATTGTCGAGCAGTGTGTGACGTGGCTCCATCCTGCTGAAACCACATGTATTCGACGTTAAGATTAAGCTCGTACAGTCTCGGTGTAAAGAATGTTTGAAGCATTTCAACAAATCGAGCGGATGTTACTGTCACTGCACTACCATCCTCACGTTCAAAAAAATAAGGGCCGATAACACCATGACATGATACACCACACCATATAGTGACCTTGGCGCTATGTAGTGGTCGCTGGTGAAACTCACATGGATTGTCCTGTGCCTAGTAACGAAAATTCTGTTTGTTCACGAATCCGTTCAGGAGGAAATGGGCTTCGTCTGATATCCATAAGTTACCAAGGAAATTCGCGTCCTCGTTGATTTTAGCCAATATCTGGCTACTAAACTCCATACGTGACGCTGGGCCTCGTTCATGTAAGTGTTGCACAACATGCTACTTACAGGGATGGAAGTCTAATTCGTGCAGTATTCTTTGTAAGCTTCGTCGCTTAATCCCTAGCGAAGATGCATGCTGTCGAACGGAGCGGCGAGGACTTCTCTCGATTGCAGCTCTAGCAGCTGCAATGTTCTCTCGGGTACGTACCGTTGGAATGCCACCTGGAGGTTTCTTTTTCAAGGCAGATCCTGTTTCTTCAAAATTACGCACCCACGTTGTAATCGCATGCCCAGATGGGACACGTCCATGACGTCCAAGCTGGTAATGCTGTCGAAATGTTCTCTGCGCGGCAGTCGCACTATCAACATTTTTGTAAAACGCTCTCACAGCTACTGCACGCTCCGGACCAGTCCAATTCTCCACGATTACTAAATGGAAATGCGTTCACATCAATTGTGCAAAGTTTCGAACATCTGCCGGTGCTACAGTGCTGCCAACTGTACCGTTCAAAATTTCCCATTCCCGTTTCTCCACCCTGTATAATTACAGTGTACAAAGCTTAAAACTGAAACAAATGAGCCCTCGGTCACCATTTTTTAGTGTTGTTAACCAGTTTCAACACTTCTAACAGTGCCTTCATCAGAATTTAGACATTTACAATGGTCTATAACACAATTACAAATTTATGGGAAGAAAATTTTTTTTCTAAAAATGTGTAAATACTGACTGACAATACAAGACAGAGACAGTACTTATACGTCACGTATTAAATAAATAACCGGCCGGAAGGGCTTTAGTCACCAAATATTTAAAAGTAATGTGTGAAAGCAAGCCTCATACCTGTACAGCCACAGGTTGCCATGGACTGAGGCACCCGCGTTGACCTTGTGCGGCCATGTGAACTTGACATTGCAGCGAGAGCGCCATCTAGCTGCCGCAGGTACAACTTGGTTACATAACATCCGAATGTAGACAGGCGAAAATTATAATAAATACAGTTCAGAACATAATGTAAATGAAATAATTCCCTTTAACAGTGACAGATAAAGTAATATTTTGCCTACATCAGATCATAGAAGCACAGTTTGAAGCATAAAAACGTCATTATAGAACATAAAGAAAGGGCTGAATGACATAGCCTGTAGAAAACGAAATAACAAGATATACAGCCAATAAACTTTTTATTAAATGAAAAATTATAAGATGACTTAGATGGAAAAAAATATTTCGGTAAACTGCATGAGGTGACCCGACATTAAATGTCAAGTAACGGCTTTATACCGTTGAAGAAATTTTTATCACGCAACTGCAGCTGCTCATTGAGAATGAGGCTATCATTTCAAGAAATGTGTTTAAAAATCCCTCATTCTTGAAGAATATCTAATCTACGCCCTTTGTTGTCGGTGTGCAAGATGATGATATCGGAAATAGCTTTTGGCGCGTGATCTGTAATGAGAAGATGGCCGGCAAAAGGCGAATTTTGGGGGCTAGTGCCATTTTTTCTTAAAAAGTGTTCATTGTATCTCGTTGTAAAGGTACGTCCTGTTTGTCCTATGTAGTAAGAAGAGCAAGTATCGCAGAAAATCTTATAGACGCCAGAACTTTCTAAACGGGAACGAATCGTTTTTAAATTATGAATAAAGTTTCTTTTCAAGTTATTACTGGCAAAAAAGGCAACGTTGTAGTTGTATTTACTTCGCAGAAGACGTTGGATCTGATAGCAGATGGGCCCAAAGAAAGGAATAGAAAAACAGTTTTTTGGGTTAGATTCAATGATAGAATTGCCGAGGGTAGTAGCTCTTTTAACAGTTTTCTTTCTGAGGATGTCGTATACTATGGCAGGATTATACTCGTTATTAACTGCCATAGTTTTGAGTAAATTGATTTAGTCGTTGAAGTTCTCTTTCGAAAGTGAAATGGAAGTAACAAACACGTGGGGAACAACTATAGACATGCTACAACGATTCCTGTAATCTTCACGTGCAGAAAAGGGTTACATGTTCCGGTCGCCGTATTCTTCCAGTCTATAGAGAGTGTATAATTTTTTGGGTCATTTCCCTCTACTTTTTCGTTCTGTTTACATAATAGACAGGAGACATTTCCCCAGCTGCATGATTGTTAGCGAGGTACCATTGAAATACAGTCTTCAAAGGAGTATTGTTGAGCCACTGGCGTTTCAAGTAAATTTCAATAAAGCAGTGAAGTAGATGTGTAAAAAGAAGTGATAGACGTCGTATGTGAAGCCACTAGGTGGTGTTAGACGCAAATGCCGTACATCGATTTATTATCTCTCATGTATATTTTTAGTTACGAACAATTTATATGTCGTTCTTAAATACCTTACAGTTTTGAACCTTCCTGAAATATTTCTTTAGAAATAGGAATCATGCTATCATTGTTTCTCATTTCGGTGTCCACGTAATGTACGTCAGCATCTATGCAACATAAATCGGAACTAGCAACAACATCAGAAAGCACACTGCTCAAGAAACACCAGGAACGTAAAGCGTTACACGTGAGGAGGAGGAAGGAAATTTGGTTACGACACCAGGAGGAGACAAGAATCCCTTTCTTATGGGTTCCTACACGAGAGAATCGTGTTTATCAATTGCGCTTCTTAACATAGAAGCACTTGATGACAACAATCACTAATAATGGTAATCAAGCACACTGTGACTGTGAGTGTAAAAGTTGTCCGAAAAGAAAAGTAACATCCTTATACAAACCCTATGCGGTATAAAAACCTGTGGTTGTCATGAAAAAGCCACACGGCACGATATTCTGGAAATATACCGGACAATACAATTCGCGTGTACATAAAATTATTAATATATACTACATGCCGTTTGAAAACAGCCAAAATCTCGTATAAATCCCTACCGCTCAAATAAAAGACGATGTTATGGTATGCATTGTATATTAAGAGTAGTAAGTGGATGTATAAATGCTACTCTGCTTCATTGTCTGGCATAGTTTCCACACAGGTGATTAAAGTACATATGCTCAGTACAACGATCTTATCATAGTTTTCCGACAACAACTACAGCCATAGTCGCAACATGCATCATAATCATCAATACTGATTATTGTCGTTATCTACTTTTATGCTAAGTAATTGCCGGCCGGTGTGGCCGTGCGGTTAAAGGCGCTTCAGTCTGGAACCGCGTGACCGCTACGGTCGCAGGTTCGAATCCTGCCTCGGGCATGGATGTGTGTGATGTCCTTAGGTTAGTTAGGTTTAATTAGTTCTAAGTTCTAGGCGACTGACGACCTCAGAAGTTAGGTCGCATAGTGCTCAGAACCATTAGAACCACTTGTTAAGTAATTAGTTCAATTGGTACACCTTGTTCTCTCCTTTACTGAGCCGTAAGTAAAGGAATCTTGTCTCTTTCTGGTGTCGTAATACAGTTTCCTTTCCTCTCCTCATATGTAACGCCTTCAGTTTCTAGTGTTTTTAAAGAGTGTATTGATGTGTTGGCAGAAGCCAACACCGTGTTGCTAGAGGAGGCCGAAATGCACGCGTTTAAACTCACGCAGACTGGCGTGAGGTGTGGAACAATTAAAGGAGTTGAGTCTAATAAATAAAGTACGAAGCTCTTTGAATACTTAACTTTAATCCATAATTGGAGAACATCGCTCTAGATGATACATTAATTATAATCTCAATATAAACTGGTAATGGCGCCTTGCTAGGTCGTAGCAAATGACGTAGCAGAAGGCTATGTTAACTATCGTCTCGGCAAATGAGAGCGTAAATGTCAGTGATCCATCTCTGGCAAACTCTGCTGTACAACTGGGCCGAGTGCTAGGACGTCTCTCTAGACCTGCCGTTTGGCGGCGCTCGGTCTGCAATCACAGACAGTGGCGACACGCGGGTCCGACGTATACTAACGGACCGCGGCCGATTTAAAGGCTACCACTTAGCAAGTGTGGTGTCTGGCGGTGACACCACATGTATTTTGTAATATTGTTGACAGGATTAATTCATAATGCAGAGTTACTGACGCAAATTAGCGCTCACCTAAATAAAAAATAAAAATATTATTTCTTTTTTAAATCTTATTTTTGGGAAGATACACAAAATGTGTTATAGTTAAGAAAGGTTAACAAACTGTACATAATTTAAGATGTACACTCCTGGAAATGGAAAAAAGAACACATTGACACCGGTGTGTCAGACCCACCATACTTGCTCCGGACACTGCGAGAGGGCTGTACAAGCAATGATCACACGCACGGCACAGCGGACACACCAGGAACCGCGGTGTTGGCCGTCGAATGGCGCTAGCTGCGCACCATTTGTGCACCGCCGCCGTCAGTGTCAACCACTTTGCCGTGGCATACGGAGCTCCATCGCAGTCTTTAACACTGGTAGCATGCCGCGACAGCGTGGACGTGAACCGTATGTGCAGTTGACGGACTTTGAGCGAGGGCGTATAGTGGGCATGCGGGAGGCCGGGTGGACGTACCGCCGAATTGCTCAACACGTAGGGCGTGAGGTCTCCACAGTACATCGATGTTGTCGCCAGTGGTCGGCGGAAGGTGCACGTGCCCGTCGACCTGGGACCGGACCGCAGCGACGCACGGATGCACGCCAAGACCGTAGGATCCTACGCAGTGCCGTAGGGGACCGCACCGCCACTTCCCAGCAAATTAGGGACACTGTTGCTCCTGGGGTATCGGCGAGGACCATTCGCAACCGTCTCCATGAAGCTGGGCTACGGTCCCGCACACCGTTAGGCCGTCTTCCGCTCATGCCCCAACATCGTGCAGCCCGCCTCCAGTGGTGTCGCGACAGGCGTGAATGGAGGGACGAATGGAGACGTGTCGTCTTCAGCGATGAGAGTCGCTTCTGCCTTGGTGCCAATGATGGTCGTATGCGTGTTTGGCGCCGTGCAGGTGAGCGCCACAATCAGGACTGCATACGACCGAGGCACACAGGGCCAACACCCGGCATCATGGTGTGGGGAGCGATCTCCTACACTGGCCGTACACCACTGGTGATCGTCGAGGGGACACTGAATAGTGCACGGTACATCCAAACCGTCATCGAACCCATCGTTCTACCATTCCTAGACCGGCAAGGGAACTTGCTGTTCCAACAGGACAATGCACGTCCGCATGTATCCCGTGCCACCCAACGTGCTCTAGAAAATGTAAGTCAACTACCCTGGCCAGCAAGATCTCCGGATCTGTCCCCCATTGAGCATGTTTGGGACTGGATGAAGCGTCGTCTCACGCGGTCTGCACGTCCAGCACGAACGCTGGTCCAACTGAGGCGCCAGGTGGAAATGGCATGGCAAGCCGTTCCACAGGACTACATCCAGCATCTCTACGATCGTCTCCATGGGAGAACAGCAACCTGCATTGCTGCGAAAGGTGGATATACACTGTACTAGTGCCGACATTGTGCATGCTCTGTTGCCTGTGTCTATGTGCCTGTGGTTCTGTCAGTGTGATCATGTGATGTATCTGACCCCAGGAATGTGTCAATAAAGTTTCCCCTTCCTGGGACAATGAATTCACGGTGTTCTTATTTCAATTTCCAGGAGTGTAGTTGACAGGTTATAGCTAGGTGCACGAAGGTTGCCTCTAACGGCACCTGATGGCCTAATGTGTTTACTTTGTAATATGTCCATTGGGGTGAGCCAGTTTGGATGCTGATATTACATAAGAATGCTCAGTGTTAACTAGATGCAGTGTATCAATTCTTTCCCTCTTCCACGGAGCCTTTATCCTGATTCAATGCAGGGTCGTCCTTGTTACTGTTGATATGGCAGTGTTAGTTGCAGAGGGTGGCCCAATGCTCTGCCTACTACCACGCCGAACTCCCGGGATGGAATCAGTGTACCCCAGATGTCTGCGTCTAGTGTAAGCTACGTATTAGTGCGAATGTTTTAAAATGTCTGCGAGTCGTGTAACTGAGACGGAACATTTGGACCAGCCCAGTAATCACTTAGCGGGATGTGGAAAACGGCCGAAAAATTACATCTACGCTGGCCGGCTACCGGCCCTCATCGTTAATCAGCATGGCGGATTCGATCTACATCTACACATATACTCGGCTAGCCACCAAGCGGTGTAAGGTGGAGGGCACAATTCGCGCCAAAGTCATGTCCCCCCCCCCCCCCCCCCCCCCACTATTCCACTCGCGGATTGCGCGAGGGGAAAACGTCTGTCTGAACGCCTCAGTACGCGCTCCTACTTCCCTTAACTTGGAATCGTGATCATTGCGCGATTTGAAAGTTGGTGGTAATAATATTTGCTCTACATCCTCGGTGAAGATCAGATTTCGGAATTCAGTGAGCAGACCCTTCTATTTAGCGCACCGTCTATCTGCAAGTGTGTCCCACTTCAAACTTTCTATGAGATTTGCAGCGCGATGGCTAAATGTACTAGTCACGAATCTTCTTTGGACCTTCTTTATCTTTTGAATCAGACCCAACTGTTAAGGGTCCCATACAAACGAACAATATTCCAAGACTGGACGAACTAACCTCCCTTGTTGAAGGACTCTACCAATAAAACACAATCTAGAGTTCGCCTTACCCGTTACTAGTGTAATCTGATCATTCCTTTTGAGATTATTTCGAATATTCACACCCACATACTTGACGAACGTTACCGCTTCCAAAGACTGGGCATTTATTTTGTACTCGTACATTAATGGGGATTGTCCCCTTTTTATACGCAGTAGGTTTCACTTACTAATGTAGAGAGATAGCTGCCAGTCATTACACCACGCATTTATTTTCTGCAAATCCTCATAGATTTGTTCACAGCTTTCCTGTGATACTACTTTCCTGTAGACTACAGCATCATCGGCGTCTAGGGCCGGCGTGCCTACACGAGACCAGGAAGCAGCGCATTAGCGCTTTCGGTGACCCTGGCGGTTATGCTGTGTATCAATTAAGGTACGTAATTCAATCCATCGCATCACCAAGACTTACGATACATAATGTTACTCTACAAAATCTGTTTCCATCCCTTCCTGTGTAATTTCATGTACCTCAGACATGCAGATCCTGTATCAGGAAAAACGGATCATAAGGAGTAAAAATAAAAGAAATTTAGCGACTGAGAGAACAGCAACTTATTTGAACCAAACGTGACAGCAGATCCATTGAAGGATTTCATGTCTAAAATAATGATGTAACAACTGCTTTTGTCATTTGGCTACTATCAGACTGTAGTGTCTCTTTCCTACGAGTAACAACACTGTCTGAAATCTTTCGTACCTAAGATCAGCAAAGCAATCATCTTATGAAACTGAGAAGTACTCAAGTGTTATACGATGGAACTTGGAGAAGTGCTATCCAAATTTGCAAATGTTTAAATAGCTATTGTATTGCGTCTACTCAAAGTGACGTAATGTATGGACAACTGAACAAGGCAGCGGGAATTAAATGTTACTACATTCGAACAAGCTACAGTAATACACCCATAAAATGGCAAATTCTCCCGTCATAAGAGACCAACCTGCCAAAAAATTTTAAATATTTATTGGTATATACGTCTAGTTAGCAATCTATCTTTCCTGATGGCTTACAACCACGCTATTCTGTTTGATACACAGAGTCGCGGAAAGTGAGAGAAGTTCGTTGGCTACGCAGACTTCCGGGTATTTTATTCGTCTAAAAATATTTTCTCCTAAATGTTAGTTTCCGTAATGGGCCTTTTGAGTACGTAACCCGGTGGAAGACTATCTCAGTGGTCTGTGAGCTATATTCTCACATATTTTTCGCAAAAGTGTGCTCAGGTCACCGTGGTTCTGAAAATAAGAGTTCTTACATCGTTGATGGTGTATCAGTTAACAGAGCTGTTGCCTTGTTCAATAAAATGAACGTTCCTTTATAGAGACATAGGAAATGTTACTTTTAGTCAAAGGGTGACTACATTCACACCCTAGGCAAGTATTTCTGTCTTGCCTACTTAGCTATTAGGCAAGTTACAGAGGAAAAACATGTCGCGAAATAAAAGCTGACGCTCGCCCGTCAGCAACTGCGACGGTCTTGAGGTGTGCTCAGCTATCGCTCTTTCTGAATTTGGAAGCCTGCGCTAGCGACAACGAAGCAAATCGGCGCGGCTCCACTCTCTTCCGACGTCATCCATCAGCGTCATTCTCTCTGACCCGAGCATTGGTGGGAACGAACATAAATGGCTTTCACAACTTTAACGTGTCCAATAACTGCTCTACTTGTAGGCGATTCTGTAATTCCCAAGTAATAATTTTTCTTCTTTAGTACCAGCAGCAAAAAATGGCTCTGAGCACTATGGGACTCAACTGCTGAGGTCATTAGTCCCCTAGAACGTAGAACTAGTTAAACCTAACTAACCTAAGGACATCACAAACATTCATGCCCGAGGCAGGATTCGAACCTGCGACCGTAGCGATCTTGCGGTTCCAGACTGCAGCGCCTTTAACCGCACGGCCACTTCGGCCGGCACCAGCAGCATAATATATGTTTAATTACTACACGATTAATAGAGTAAATGCACCAAATAGCTGCTTCAAACAAGTGAACTTTATTTATTTACGACAGACTGTTTCGGCTTTATCGCCATTTTCAAGTACATGAAATTACAATTTTGGTGATAACAGGTACGGATGCCAATGTCATTTATATTGAAGTAGCTGTGTTGTACTCGCGTCTAGATTGATGTGACGTCCATATTACGTCGTTAGTATACTGTTTTATAACTGTCACTGTTTTGATACGACGTGACAGCTGTTTAACAGTTCCATTCTTACGACGCTATATGTTTACAAAGATTGTGCAAATGAAAAGAGACTTTATTTTATTTTCTAAAATTGGTTACGATTGCTTTGGCTGTTGCATATGTTACTTCCGATTTACCCATAATGGTGTTCTAGAAGTTCAACTATGTATTTTAGTTAGCACTTCTGTCAAAATTCTGTATGTTCGTTTGCTATTTCTTGTGGGTATTTTCTCGTGTACTTATAGATTTCTAATTCTTCAAGAACGTTCATTGTAAAACCTTTTGGTATTCTGTGCAGAATCTGTAGTGCATTTTCGATCGTCTCAGCAGTGTGATTTTGATTTTTCAAGTATAGAAAGACTCTCGACTGATTATATTCGCTCTATCTAATCTGTTCTATACATCTCACGTCAAAATTCTTCCTGTTTGGCCAACGTAAAAGCTATTACAGCTGCCACATGCGATTTTATATATGCCAGAGTTATCATATTTCGATGTTCTAGTGGCGGCGCAATGTAATTTTATTGAAAGGTAGTTATTGTTCGTAAGGCTAGTTGAATATTTGTGGCTTTGAAAAGTGCATTAATTCTGTTGGGGATTTTACTAAGGAAAACCCAGGCATATCCAAAAACACATAAAAGCCTTCGGGGCTTCATAAATTTCAGTCTAGTAAATCAGTTATGTCTAACAATGCACATAGCTACAGGGAAGGTTATGGTAACGATTGATAAGGGCAGTGCACTTCATCTGTAGAGAAAATGATGAAGAGTCAACTGTCATTGGTCTTGAGCCAAGAACTGCTATGGCCAAAGCAAAAATAATTAAATAAATAAAAAATAAAAATTAAAAAGATTATAGTATATGCAAGCACGACGACCTTAGCAATAAGTGCAGTATAGCTTACTGACTAGATACTTGTTTCACATCACAGTGAGTCATAAGATAAATATGCAAAGATGCGAATGAATTGCAGAAATAGTGGAACCTGTAAATGTGATTATTAAGCTTAAAAAAAGGGCAGTCATGCATGCTAACATAACAAGGCAGTGTCATATCCAATCTCATAGGGAATGGTAAAAGAAATGTTTTTCTGTGTAAAGCGTCTGTGACAATCTCCCATAAACAACTCCAGCCATGTGGGAAAAGGTAAGACAGATTTTCCTAGAAGGAACACGATACACACGAAATAAGTATTAACGTCATACACTATCATTATAGAAAAATCATCAACATATCAATATCATCCTCATTATTGTAGTGCAGCTCGGGGCATGAACACTCATCTCATTAAAAATCAATATTCCATCACTATTCCAAAAATTTGGTGCAGCACATGGCATAAATACTCAGTAAATAATCTGACAATACTCTTATACCTAACACAAAGTGCAGAAAAAAATCCCTAATTCTAAATCTTTATAGGTAATCTGCCTAATTTACCTAGCGCACCATTAGGAAGATACTTATAAAAGCCTGCCAGGAGACAGTGTGAGAAGTGTCAATGGTGTTTAATATTTCATATAGTTTGTTTATGTCGTCCTTTCGATGTACTGCATTTCCTCCACTTCTATGTGCTTCTGTTTATTAGCATAATGTCTCCTTTGGATACAAGAAGATTTTGGTACATTGGTTCTGCAAAATATACTAAATTATCGAGTATATGCAATGGACATGAGTTACAGGGTACATTGATTTCTTAAATCTACATAGGTATCAGCAAGTGAACTAGTGACATCATCAAGTACAAGAGTTACATAGCAAATTAGAGCACAAGACTTGGCATAAATGAAACATGGCAACAGTATAAAGAGTGACTAACCTAGCAATAAATGTAATAACAATACATCAGACAATAGCCTAAATGTCAGTATCAATACTATCTTGCCTAGGGTGTGAATAATGGTAACGAGGAGCAGCATAGCATCAAAAAAATGTCATCGGATCAGTTAAGACAAAATAGCGTCAGAAATAAATGGACATAAGATATATAGAGGCTATATACAAAAAGGGCACAAGTTCTTATTAGACGAAGAAAATATTTGAGTTACATTTGGCAGCGGTTAGATCAACCAGTGGGTGTGATCCGCTGGGCACATGTCAAAATAAATGGTGTCTCTTTCGGTTGTTGTTTTCATGCACATGAGCATGAAAAAATTAAAAGGTGCTAGGCCTAAACTTACGGTAAGACAACCGACCATTAAGATTCTCCCTACTGGGCACGATGACATCTAATAAAATACTGAATAATCTAGGAAACATGAAAAACAAGGTATCAATTGAATTTTTATAAGGACGGGAAATGCATCAGGTAAAAGAATCTGTGATTACGTAGGCTTTCCCGGCGTAATAAGTCTTGAAAAACTCTTCGGGTTTGCTGCCGGATCCTTAAATCAACTTGACTGGATATTTCGGCGATCCAACTGGTCGCCATCTTCAGGAAATGCTGCTGCAGCTGATGAGTCCCGCTGAGAACTGACACCAGGCTGCAAATCGACGTCCTACATAGACCACCGTTCAGTACACGGCGCATGCGCCGCCCATGACGATTGCTGCCCTCCAAGACAGGGAGGTGGCACCGCCCTTAGTGGAACACTGCTGGCTCGCACTCAGTGCCGCACCGAAGAACGTTATTTTGATGAGAGATAATAGAGGCCTCCACGTCTTGATTAAATTATCAGCCAACCTAATTTAAATCGCCTCTTCATAGACACTGTTCCAAAAACCGGAAATGTTGGCAACTACCACGGTTTCATCAAATTTCATACTGTGTCCCTCATTTAAGCAGTGTTCAGCTACTGCCGACTTTTCCGGCTGTTATAGCCTAGTATGACGGCGATGTTCCACGCACCTGTCATGTACTGTGCAAATCGAACGGCCAATGTAAGCTTTCTTCCTTATTCTGGAGGCTTATCGTTTAAGACTGGACGAAATTTAAGGAATTTTTACATTAAGAGTGTGTTCCTTCCACGTTCTAAGACTTGGGCACAGCTCGGCTGTGTGAAAGATCATTTGGGGCTTAAGAAACCCGGTGTGCACAAAATTCCGTGTCAATGCGTGAAAACTTCCATTGGCCATTCGATTCGCACATTGCATGACAGGTGCGTGGAACACCCACCATCATACGAGGCTACAACAGCCGGAAAAATCGGCAGTAGCAGAGCACTGCTTAAATGAGGGACACAATATCAAATTTGATGAAACTGTCGTAGTTGCCAACATTTCCGATTTTTGGAACCGTGACCATTAAGAGGCGATTGAATTTAGGTTGGCTGATAATTTAATCAACAGAGACAGTGGGTTTCCTCTTAGCAAGAAGTGGAATCCTGTATTGGCTCGCATCAAAATTGAACGTTTTCCGGTGCGGCCCTGAGTGCGATATATCGTTTCCAGCAGTGTTCCACTAAGGGCGGCGCCACCTCCCTGTCTTGGAGGTCAGCAATCGTGATGGGCGGCGCATGCGCCGTGTATTGAACGGTGGCCTATATAGGACGTCGATTTGCAACCTGGTGTCAGTTCTCAGCGTGACTCATCAGCAGAAGCAGCATTTTCCTGATGATGGTGACCAGTTAAATCGCCGAAATATCCAGTCAAGTTGATTTTAGGATCCGGCAGCACACCCGAAGAGACTTTAAAAAAATCTGCGTTGTGTCATTTTGTTATTTACATTCATCTGTCAATGAGAATAAGCATATATGAAAGCTGGAAATGTAAATACGCACATCTGAAAAAATATTTGACAATTAGCAAAGTTCCTGGAAAATAGCAAAAGAATTTATACCAAACTGAAAAGTGTTAAAAATTATGTATTAATAGCAGTAGCGTAATGTCTTCAGAATGCAAGTGGTCGAACGGAAGAAATAATTTGTGTCGTCAAGATTGGTGCATAGCTGTAGCGTAAATAAAGCAGATGGTTACATAGAAATTTCGTAGAACAAATGCCGTAAAACTTTCTTTTCTTCATACTGAAATAAGCGTGCACCAAATTTCGTTCATAACCGCAGCCTTATTCTCGCCGCTAATACTTATCTTATTCGTATTTCAGTAATATCTTATTATTGCTGTACAATACAAACTGAAATTCGGCACATATTCAGGTGCTGCATAGCTACAAAAGCCGAAAAAAAGTAGACATATTTAGTGTATCAGAGTCAAAGTCATGTGTAACGTCGCAGTTCGGGAAAACAAAATCGTATGAAAAGTAATTTATGTGATGGTAGAATCTGCTATGTTGTATTTACGTAGCGCAATATAGTGTAATTGATCCAGCTCTGTGTTTGGCTTGGCAAAATATTTTTGAGATTAATGCAGATGTGATTAGTTTTCGAAACCGATGTTTTCAAATAAATCTGATTGACAGTTTGGTGTTGGCTGTATTCAGCTCTGGTTATTTTATTGTGGACTGATTTGCTGCTGTTGACTTTCTAACTAATTTCGTAGTATCCGTGTGCTGCTGATAAACCAGATGGGCATTGCGAGTAAATGGATGTAGCTTTGACGTCAATGGGCTTGTTTTGCTCGCCATAGCGCTACATTGCTTTGAAGTAAGCTGTGGCGTGCCGCTGTGCGGTCCGGCCATATTGTTGACCGAGCAGCCGCTGATTTCTGGAACGGGATGGCACTTACCTGTTGCACGTATCACACTTCCTCTGTCCGTGGACACTGTGCTTCGAATAGGCTATACTACCGAATGAAAGTGACCTTGAATAATTTGTGACATTGGAGAAGTGTCAGTGTTATCAGTTTGCTTTCAGTTTGTATAGGATAACTGTGCGGGGTCGGTATATCAAAATCAGTGTGTTTGCTTGTGTTAAATAAACGGTGAATTGAATAAAAAAAATTTTCATCCCCTTGGAAGTCTGTCGTGAAAACAATTTGGCGCTGTTTTTGTCATTATCATTATGGGCAGCCTCGTTAGATGGAACTGGTAGGTTGTAGATAATAAAATCAAGTTCACATAAAATAACATCGGCATATACAGGGTGGTCCATTAATCGTAACCGGGCTAAATATCTCATGAAATAAGCGTGACACGAAATAACTACAAAGAACGAAACTTCTCTGACTTGAAGGGGGAAACCAGATGGCGCTCTGGTTGGCACGCTAGATGGCACTGCCAACGGGTCAAACGGATATCAACTGCGTTTTTTTTTACATAGGAAGTCCCATTTTTTTATTACATATTCGCGTAGTACGTAAAGTAATAAGAATATTTTAGTTGGACCAATGTTTTCTCTTTGTGATTGCGCTGTAATAATCACAAAAATATGGCTCACAATTTTAGACGAACAGTTGGTAACAGGTAGGTTTTTTTGAATTAAAATACAGAACGTTGGTAAGCTTGAACATTTTATTTCGGTTGTTCCAATGTGATACATGTAAATTTGTGAACTTATCATTTCTGAGAACGCATGCTGATACAGCGTGATTACTTATAAATACAACATTAATGCGATGACTGCTAAAAATGATGTCCGTCAACCCAATGCATTTGGCAATACGTGTAATGACATTCCTCTCAACAACGAGTAGTTCGCCTTCCGTAATGTTCGCACATGCATTGACAACGCGCTCTCGCATGTTGTCAGGCGTTGTCGATGGATCGCGATGGCAAATGTCGTTCAGCATTCCCCACAGAAAGAAATCTGGGGACGTCAGATCCGGTGAACGTGCGGGCCTTGGTATGGTTCTTCGAAGACCAATCCACCTGTCATGAAATATGCTATTTACTATAGTTTCAAGAGCACGCGAGCTATGTGCCCGACATCCATCATATTGGAAGTACATCGCCATTCCGTCATGCAGTGAAACTTCTTGTAGTAACATCGAAAAAACATTAAGTAGGAAATCAGCACACATTGCACCATTTAGATTGCCATCGATAAAACGAGGGCCAATTATCCTTCCTTCCATAATGCCGCACCGTACATTAACCCACCAAGGTCGTTGATGTTCCAATTGTCGCAACCATCGTGGATATTCCGTTGGCCAGTAGTGCACATTACGCCGGTTTACGTTACCGCTGATCGTGAACTACGCTTCGTCGGTAAATAGAACACGTGCAAAAAAATCTGTTATCGTCCCGTAACTTCTCTTGTGCCCAGTGGCAGAACTGTACACGACGTTCAGAGTCGTCGCCATGCGATTCCTGGTGTGTAGATATATGGTTCGGATGCAATCGATGTTGATGTAGAATTCTCAACACAGACGTTTTTGAGATTCCTTATTCTCGCACGATTTGTCTACTACTGATGTGTGGATTAGCCGCGAAAGCAGCTAAAACACCTACTTGGGCATCATCATTTGTTGTAGGTCGTGGTTGACGTTTCACGTGTGGCTGAACACTTCCTGTTTCCTTAAATAACGTAACTATCCGGCGAACTGCCCGTACACTAGGATGATGTCGTCCAGGATACCGAGTAGCATACATAGCACACGCCCGTTGGGCATTTTGATCACAATAGCCATTCATCAACACGATATCGACCTTTCCTGCAATAGGTAAATGGTCCATTTTAACACGGGTAATGTATCCCGAAGCAAATATCGTCCGCACAGGCGGAATGTTACTTGATACCACGAAATTATGCTTCAAATCCTGCATCGGGCATGGATGTGTGTGATGTCCTTAGGTTAGTTGGGTTTAATTAGTTCTAAGTTCTAGGCAACTGAAGACCTCAGAAGTTAAGTCGCATAGTGCTCAGAGCCATTTGAACCATTTTAACTTATGCGTTTGTGAGTATTACAGCGGCATCCATCACAAAGCGAAAAAAAGTGGTCCTAATGAAACATTCATATTTGTTTACGTACTACACGAATACGCATTAAAAATGGGTGTTCCTATAAAAAAAATCGCAGTTGATATCCGTTTGACCTATGGCAGCGTCATCTAGTGGGGCAACCACAGCGCCATCCGGTTTCCCCCTTCAGGCTAGACGAGTGTCGTTTTTGGAGTTTTTTCGTTTGATGTTTATTTCGAGAGGTATTTGCACGGTCACGATCAATGGACTATCCTGTATACCGTCCTTCTGAATATGCTTCCTACGGCATTTTTTTCATGGCTTAGGCTTTTCTGTCCTGGTGCTGAAAGTGTTACTCTGAGCGGTTTCACAAATTTTATCAGAATATCAAAAAAGTTGCTTGACAGTGTAACATCAACTGTACAGAAGATAATTTTTTTTAAGAAAGCTGCTGTCAGTTGTAGTTCTCTAACGTAATCAGTTCGTCAGAATTATAAGTGGGCTGTTGCAAAAGTATTCGAACTGTTGTGACCGTCTATCTTACAGGCTGTGACATCACATTGGGCTGGCTTATCGTCGAGAATAAAACTGTTTGCTCAAGTAACATCTGCATCAATGCTGAAATTCTGAATGTGACTTTGACGAAGTCGCTGTGTTTTATTTTCTGTGGTAATGGACATCGTCTTCTTGTAGCTGTTAATTTTGCGTTCTGACTGTAGGTTGACATGATTATACGTATTTGGTTTGAATGAGACAAACGCAGTGGTGATATATTGCGTGGTTTCACAGGAATTCGTAGGAACAGTAGATCAAATAGGAGTGTTGTTAGAAAAATTCTGCTTCTCAGAATGGGCTTCTATGTATGTTACTGGCTGTGAGTTGTATACATAGCTTGCTCTTGCGCGGTATTAGTTGCACAATTCAAAGATTCGAGGTAAGGGAAACCACCTTGTTCTTCAAAAAATTTAGCGTTATGACGAAGTAACAGTCTAATATATCTGAAAAGCGTCACAGAAGGAAATAAACTCAGTTCTGTATTGAAATAGGAATGTGGTATCTCTTATTTGATTCCTCGCATCATTAATCTGAGTTAAATAAAGTTATTTGTTGACGATTGATTTTGCTGTATGATCTGGTCTGCAAATCTGTCCGTGGGGAATAGTATTTATCAGCACAAAGTTTGACTGAAGTAGAAGTGTTCGCACACGATGAAGCGCAAAGCTGTGGTGTGAACGGAAGGTTTCATTGTGTGTACCATTTTTCGGTTGACAGAAACCCTCTTTACTATTTCTGTCATCATGCTTAATATGGGTCTTGATAACTACACTATTAACTATTTCAGACTGCGCGGGTGGCTCAACACAGCGGTCACACAATGGGTTCATTCAAGTTTTCCGAGATTATCAAACTTCTATCGCTGATGGTAGCGTCGGAGGAAACACTAACTATT